>NC_140413.1:130750000-140750000 GCF_965140295.1 Lepidochelys olivacea
TAATATGTTGCGTGGCGTTGCTTTTTATAAGCAACAAAATGTATCTATAAGCAGCTGAGTTTTTAATTCCTATTTGCTTTATTCCTGGCTCTGGTTTTTGGGGAATGGATGTTTGTTTGAATTGCTCAAGTTGTTTTTCAGGACTTACAACTTTATTTTTCAGGACTTTTTGAATCATCTTTTTGTTTTTATTAAGATAGCCTCCAATGAATTAAGTCTGCAAAATTATAAATAAAATGGAGAAGGGGAGTGAAAGTTCCAAAATCCTTACATAGTAATAGCTCTACTGCTTACTGCCCACTTTTTTAACGTGGATCCCAACCCCTTTTCTTTTTCCGTGTTCTTTTTCACTGTGGTTTAAAGGCTAGATAACTATACTTTGCTGGTTGTCATATTAATGAAAAGGTGAGTTACATACAGTTGTTTCAGGGATGCCACTTTGCTTAATTGGCACATACATGCTGTATTTATCTTGTTACGTAGCAAAACCAATACAATTTTATTTAAAAAATTAGGTAATACTAAGATTAATGTAGCCCCTTCAGTGAACTAATTCCCCCCAGCCCCTGGAATTCAGCTAATTGTAAGGTGAGAAACCTGAAACAGGTGGACTAACAGGTATGTGTTATAGCCTCAACTGTTTGTCAAAACATGTCTGTTTTCATATTTGGCATTTAGTGTTGTCTGCAAGCTATTACCAAATCATTTACATATAGTTTCTTGGTGCCTGCCATTTGAGGTCACATTGAGAAACCTGTTTAAGGCTCATATTCCTTGTCATATCCTGCATGCATTTTCTAAAAGGATGATTAATTTAATTTGAATGCTAGATAATGCAAGTCTAAAGAGACTCATTTAAAAAGATTTCATGTGTCAGTTGACTCTTACAGTAACGTACATAGAAGTAATTTCCGAGCCAAACCATTGCCTTACTCACCAGATATTTGGTTTTCTGGTGTGCTTAAATCCCACAGGCTCCACGTTGGGTGGGCCGACAAGGACAATCTATTCTGGGACCAGATTGCCTGGAAAAACAGCCATAGCCTACAGTTTGTGGAGGTGCTCAAGCGTAGATATAATAGATTAAACTGTGTAGCTAGGCTTGATTTGTGCTCTGTTGGGGTCTATAGCTTGTAGGCAAATAAAATTGATCTAAGAGTACTCAGTGTTCTGTGATCTTATTGATTCACCCTACAAAGATACAGATTCAGTAACAGCACACTGGACTGAGGTAAATAGAAAATACCCTTTGAGAATAAGCTAATAATTTTGGACCAAGTTCTCAGCTGGTGTAACTCAGTTGACCAGCAGAGAATTTGGCTCTTTGGTTTTTTTTAAATGACAAAATTCAATATTTTTGGATGACACTGTCATATCCACAGCAGGAGCCCATTTCCCCTACTTCCTTGGCTTCCTATTGTCCCTGCTAATCAGGAAACTGCACCAGAGAATGTGGAAATAGCAAGCGTTGCACAATCTGAAACTGATCTAATTTCAGAGGAATGTGCTTTTAGCAAAAGAATTTGTATTTTATAGATAAAGTTGGTAAGTAATTTAAAGAGATTAATCCATTTGTTTTTTAAACACAGCACTATTTCAGTAGTCAACTGAACTTAATTATTACTATTATTGAAAATTAATCACTATTGTGTTTAGACTTTAAAAAAAAACAACTTTTCCTGGACCCCTCAATTTAAAATCAGCACAGGAAGTTTCCCCAAATACTGTATTATACACAGTCTGGAAGCATGGCAGCCACTGACTACAGTCTGCTGTTCATTATTGTATTGTGGCACATTGTGGTGAAGTTTAGCTGTCAAACTATAGTCTTAAATTCATAGTGGGAAAGCGTTTTCTTCATTCTTGCAGCACTGTGTGTGCTCCTCTTTCAGAAACCAGGAACATTTCTCGCATGGGTCATAAATCTCTCTTTGTGATTATCCTGGTAGACAGAAATAATAATTCTAGAGCTCATTTTGGCTCTTGGAACTCAACCCTGTCACAAACAATAATTATGCCTGTCTGAGTCCTGGCCATTATCGCTTAAACTGTTCTGACTGGTCAAACAGCAATGCCATTTGAATCATTTAAAAAAAAAAAAGCCAGTGTGTTAAGGTCATTATTTCTTCTGTAAAAGTACCAATACAATACATGGTTCTTTTTACAAGCTTCCAGGGGGAGGTTGGTATTTTGTTAATATTCATCTAATCTTGACCCTTTATAGTGCCTTCACCATAAATGAATCAACATGTCATTTTAACCAAAGCCTCTATCACAAATCATTTAGATTAAAAAATAACATATTCAGATTTTTATTGTGAAGAGTTTTGGTACTGGAATGGTTAGAGGGTAAAAATAAGAGATGATCCAAAGATTTGAATGAGAAGACAAAGCTCAAATAAGACCCATTTTAGTAAAAGATGCCAATTATAAGTTGTTAAGCTTTTAACATCATCACTGTATGTTGTCCATGTGATGGAATGAACCCCATTTTATAGACACTATGTTATACTGAATATAAACCATTTCTCTGAATCCAAGCGATAACATACTTGTTTGAAATAAGATGAAGTACTACTGTCTTATCAGAATCAGCTCATGATGAAAAATTTACTTCAAATGTGGCAGACAACTATATTTTCTCACACACCGTTTGAATTTCAAAAACCTCTTTTGTCCTTCAGCTACAACTATTTTGTCTTTTAACCACAGCACTTCTACATTTCCTTTAAGGTCTGATTTTAAAAGTCCTGGAGTGCTTTCTTTCTTCTGTGTGATATTCATCATGGAGTCTCAGATCTCTTCATATCATAAGGGGGCTTTACCAGTATCAGCAGATTGTCTTTGTTCTTTCCATACATTTAATCACATCTTTCAGCTTGGAAAAGTTTATTTCTTCCTCTTGCAAGGCCATTATAGCACATCATTTACTTGTGGTGAGAAAGAAAATATAATATCCATTCAGAATATTATTATTATTACCATCTCTATACTTTTATAAAGGAGAAGAGACATTCATGGGCAAAGATCTAATGTATTATGGGAACTGTAATTGGACTAATAAAGGATTAAATTTTAATGATTAACCATTTGGGGTAGAATAGGATAGAGCACAACTGAGAGGAAAGGTCAGCTTCCCCATTTGTTTCCTTTACTGCTTCTCTCATATCCTCTTTCATGTCCAGTGGGGTTTTCTTTAGATCTAGGCTGATCATATATAGATCTAAGATAATAGCAAAATATTGACTCTTGCCCTGGCACAAATGCTGTTTTATGATTATGCAATTAGACATTTTCTCTCATGCTTTGTCGCTAGCCATTCATGCAAAAAGTCCTTTTTATTTATGCTTTACATGCATACCTTTTCCACAACTTTAAATATTATACATTCCTATGGCTATACAGTCCTCCTCCGTATCATTACATTCTTGTGTATATATACAAAACTAGTCCATCAGCCAGTCCTACAGAGGTCAAGGGTATATCACCATTCCTATGGGTATATCACCATTCCTATAGAGACACTAATTTGGTAGTGCATTACTCAAAGTAGGCTAAGTGTAACAATATAGGCTGCAAAATATTTCTGTTATAAGCAAAAAGAGAGATCATACACAGCTGTGTTTATTATCCTAGAACAGGGGTTACAACTAATGGGTCATCCTCATCCACCTTTTCTTCCATTTTAAAATCATTTAAAAAAAGTGTCCCTAGCTCTTAGGGTTGCAGCGATCACATTTGTTGTTGTTGTTGTTGGTGGTGGTTTGCCATGGGTATCCTAACACAGGGGTGCCTTCCAGGCTCTGAAGACAGCCTGAAATAATAGTTCTGAGAGGTGTGAGCTGCCCTAGTCAAGTGCATATGGACTCTGAAATTCTGCAGGCGTGGAATCTGACATTTTTCCAATATGCCACAGATTGCAGCAGTAGCTGGCAAAGGATTATGGGGCATGAATATGCTCACTAAAAGGACGGGGTACTGACCAATTTGTAGACCACACCTCTATCTTTACACAAAACACTTCACTTTAAATCTTATACATTTATAAACTCAGCAGACTGTTTAATTAAATGGCAATACTGTAAACATGAGACCCTCTGAGTGTCATATTAAGTGTCACTACACATAGCCAAAGCTGCCATGCCTCATAACAGGGAAAACTCTGATTGGGAGCCTATAGTTTGGGTGCTGAGATTTGTTGCTGCCAATCAAGTCAAAACAAAACAATTCCCCTCTCCAAGAGAACAGGCAGCTAACAAATTCATGATCTAGCTCCAGGTGTTCAGGAACAGCTGTTTAGAAGAGTTCAGGAGAGCCAGTATTTCTTAATACAGTACAACTGAATGAAATTACAGCTGTGTCATCATCTGTCCACCTTTTATTTTCCATGCTGAGAGGGAAGGCTTCATACATAATGACTTCCTGTTTTGCTGTGCTCTGACATGATGTATTAGAGAAAAAAAGTATTTGAAGCTTTCTACAAATCAGCTCCTGCAGCTGAGTTGGATTGGTATCATCACTGTGTTGGTATTTGCAATGACAGAGACCAAGCAATGAGATGAAAGCCTGATCTACACCCATTTTTGTACCGTTTATGTTGGTACAGTCCCCCGTGTAGATGCATTTATACCAGTGTAAAAATACCTTATACCCATATAGCTTATTTGCCTTTCTGTGCAGGCCTAGCTATACCGGAATGAGCATCTTTCAACTGATATAATTGTGTCCACACTGTGGGGAAGAGGTTATACAATTTTTGTTGTAGACAAGCCTGAAACTACAGAGGCTGATCGACTAGGCTTATACCCCAAGCTATTTGGGCTCATTGTTCAATTCACCAGGAAGCTTTTGCAGAAAAGAGGCTGCCAGTGGAAACTAGAGGTACTTGACAAGGCTGCTAAAGATGTGAACTTTAATAGATCCAAGCCTCTTCCCTATTTTATGTGAAGAATGAGGCACCCAACATTGGCAGCTCCTCTGCCACAATGAAGTTTGTTAGTTTTCACATGGTGAAAATTTGAAGCTCTTGCTTGAGTGGAGAGACATACCAAGGGTTTTCTTTACTGAATGTGGCTCTGCCCCTGCTGAATACTTCACTGATCAGCAGTGGCTTACATTGAATGCTTCTCTTGAGGGGCAGAAAGTGACATGGGTTTTGAGCCTGGGAGTTGTAAGTCACCTGCCCTTCCCATATTGTTAAGTGGAAGGGAGGGAAAAGGTTGAGACCCATTGTCCTAGAAATTATTATATTCACTTCTCACACTCTCTATCCTGCACATCCCCAGACATTTTTCCTAATATAGGTACAGTGTTGGTACTGGGTCTTTGCTATTTTCAGTCCCTTCTGTACTTCATTCAACATTAGTATAAATTTCCACTCTAGTTAGCTGTGATCATTTTATTTTAGCGTAGGATTTTATACTGCTATTTGTATTATTTGAGCACATTCCTGATTTAAAAAATTAGCAAAGGCCATAGTGGGCTTCATGGAGTTTCTGCCCCCCCCCCCGCAACCTCCCCCTTTTTTTTTTTAAGGATAGAAAGCTCTGCTTGGGATAGGATTTTTTTTTGTTAGGTTTTTTTTTGAGGTGGGGAGCAGCAGGGAGCCAGGGTTGATTTGACAGGGGAATGGCTGATATTGTGAATGTTTTTCTGGTTATGTAGAAAAGCTTTAACAAAGCAAGAATGTTGCACAGAATTTCCTAAAGGTTGGTGAGATTCTGGATTAGTTTGTTCTGCGGCAGTTCATTGCACCTGTGATCACCTCAGTTGATAATATTTTGCCGTCAGTTTAAATGTGCATGATTCTGGACTTTGTGAATGGTATTGTTTCAGCAGAGTACAGCAGACCCAGTAATGTGTAGAGAAAAATGCTCTCTCTAAGGTAGCTGGGGTTTGAGCCATTATTTGCTTTGAAGATTAGGACCAATGCCTTAAAGAACATAGGCTTGATGAATTTATGGCAGCCTAATCTGAGAAGGAGGCAGGCAACTAATAGGCACGAATAGCACAGGTAGAAACAGCAATATGAAAGTGATAACCATCGTGGCTTAGAACTAAAGTGAAATACTAACTCTGGGAAAAGTGCTGAAGGTGATTAGAAGCACTGCTGAGTTGTTTTTTTTTAAATGCAGACTACAGCATAGATCAGATATTGGATTAATTGTTCATCAGAAGACTATTTGTTCTCCTTAAGATCAGTTAACTTTCACCCACCATTTCCCAAACTAATTTCACGCTTATTTGGTACAGGGCAAGTGGGATAACATCTAGAACTTCACATTAAGGAAAGCAGAGCTTTCTGTATGCATTGTGAAGAGGCTGCAGCTACCTCTGCTATGGAACTGTATGTTAGGAAGAGTCAAAATCAATGCTTCACTTAACATAACTAAGGAGGATTCTTTAAACATGCCATCTTGAATAATTTCATATTCTCAGGTTCTTGGCTTGTCAGTTTTAATATCAGAGTTCAGAGTACTTACTGACTTCCAACCTGCAGCTAGGAGAAAAAACCTCTTATCCTTCTCATCTTCAGACAGACATTAGCCATTTAATCCTCTCATTACTCTTGTAAGGCAGGTATTGTTACCCTCATGTTACACATGGAGGAACAGCAGTAAATGACTTGGCCAAGGCCACAGAAGACATCAGCCTCGGAGCTGGAAGAGAATTCAGAGTATCTGGTTTCCGATTCGTTTGTTCAATTAAACCAGGACCCTCTTGCTCTAGTTTATGCACAACAATCCTATCAGCTAAAAATGGTTTCAGAGTTCTAGCCCCGTGTGATTAAGGTTCTGTGGGTCATCTAGATTTAGGAATTTCAGCTAAATCGTACCCAGAAAAACAAAACAAACATTATCCTTTCATAAATAACAATGAAACCTGTATTGAGACTATACCTGGTCATTGCACCCTTTTCCCAAATTTTCTGCTTTTTTTATATAGTACCCAAACGTGTTCTAGGACTTTAGAAATTTAAACCAACAGGTCATGTTTCTGAACTTTTTTTTAAAATGCTACCCTTCTTGGTTCCTCCTCCTAGCCAGTCCTAAAAATGCAGTATCACTAGAAATGCTGAAAAAGTCAGTTCAGCACTTTAAAAGCATGAGTGAAAAACACAAGTCATGTTTGTGACCTTCTTGCAAAAGCCTCATGACCGTATCTGGGAATGATCCTATTCTCAATTAACTCAATGACAAAACTCCTGTTGATCTCCCTTGTAAAGGAGCAGCCTCATACAGCTAGCATGTGTAGGCTCACTGAACGTAATGGTACTACTTGTGATAATCAGAGTTTGCACCATTTTGTAATCTTATAAAATAGATGTCCACTGCAAAGTAACTAGCATTAAACAGGTTTCATTGGTGACTGTATAATGTTATGTGCCTTTATCTTTCAAGTAATCACAAAACCAGTTATTTTACATATGTTACCATGAGCATTATCACCACTTATTTTTAACACTTCTACAAAGTAGAAAAAAACTTTTAATTTTTAAAAAATTGAATTTGTAAAGTTTACATAAATTTAAAGTGTTAGGCCAAAATATTTAGTTTCTACAGAACTGTAATGAAATTTAAAAGGAAAAAAGCATATATCAACTTCAGAACACACTTTCCTACTGGACAGTTTTGAAAGCAAAACTAAGTCCCTTTCATTTTGGACTCCAGGTGGCACTGTAGGCACTAGTATTGCTTGGTTGGGAGAGCAGAGATTAAGCACTCAGAAAACACATGGCTTTCTTGACAGACAATTGCTTTCTTTTTTTGAAAAGAAGCTGGGAAATAACTTTTCAATTAAGATTAGTTATTGTATTCCCTGTTCCAGCCACAGTCTATTAAGACTATGCTAACAAATTTTAGTGTATATGTCTCTAGCTTGGCTAATGAGTTGACAGAATACTAGTCACTGAGAAACGAAAGGAAGGCCTAGCTGACTTCCTTGTGTTTAGTCTGCTAATCAGGACATCTTCATGACAATACATTCTCAAGGGATGGGGCTATCAGTATCATGTTCTCTAGGGAGATTTCCAGTTTAGGAGACCTCGCCCCCAATGTTACAAAATGTTTCTTGGCATCTCTTTATACCACATTGGCCCACTCAAATACTACCGGTTTCTTTAATGTTTGTCCTTTTAATATTTAGAGACATATGATATTCATATACACAATCATATAATAATTCCTCAGAAGGTAATCCCTTCAGACTTCTGCATCCCCTTTAAGTTTATTGTGCATCTCTCAGTTCCACAAAGCTTACAGCTGTCTTCCTACCAAAGAGGTACTTGGGATTGTGCCTAATATATAAGGTGTAATCTCATCTGTGTTGTACTGAAATTTAACTCCTTGTGCCATAGTATTGTGCCATAGCATTGATATGTCTGTAGATATAGCTAAAGCTCACATTGATGGGTTCTTCTACATCTCACATTGCAAATTTATCTAACCTGCTGTTGAAGAGATGTCCTAACAACATTATTGCTCTCCATGTATTTTCTCCTACCAAATAATTGGGTCTTGGATGTACTTGCTCTATTTTATTTATTTTTTGCCCATGGGCTATACTGTGCCATCAATTTTTAAGCAAAACTCCAAGAGCTTTAAGGGGGTGCATTTTACGGCTCAATGTTTTTAACCTTTCTAGGTCCTTTCATAAAACAATCTTGCCCTAGATTATTCCTAGGTATGAAGAATGACAGGTAGATTGTCACAAGTTTCTTTACCATGTAAAAGATAGTCCAATAGGTAACTCAGGCTATTCATCACAAGAGGTTTCATTAGGAAGAGTAAAGAGATTGGAGAAACTATTTCAAACAGGAAGCCCCTTAAACTAGCCTACGTTGTCTCTGAGGTTTCTTACTCCTAACAGAATTCATATGGTCCACATATTTCTGTGCCCCCCGTGCAGAAAAATGCAAAAGAAATCTCTGAGGGGACACATGCCTCTTCCCCAGCAGCCCAGGTAGCACATCTGTTTGAGCATGCCTGGTCTCTGGAGCAGCCTCAGAGATACAAATCACTGTGCAGGGAGGGGGGCTGGGTGTGCATGCTTGTGGGGGGAAGATGTTGATCACTGTCAGGGGGTGGGGCTGGCCAACAAGGGGGAGAGACTGTCCCTCTCACTTGCTACTGGGGCTTGCTGAGCAAGAAGTGGGGTATGCCTTTTTATTATGTACGAGGAAGGCTCTGGCCCCAAGGTAGAAATGTAGCAGCCTGCATGCCTAGTAACAGGTCTATAAATTAAAAACACACACAACTAAGTATTAGTACTATGTTACTGAAACTTGTTTTTTAAATTAAAGAAAATAGCTTTTGAAAAAAAAACAAAAAAACACAACAAAACCCACTTTTTTTAATGTTGCTGTTGATGGTTAAGTGATCTCATTCCGAGACAGAAATGTAGCAGCCTGCCTCAGTCAATTCCCCCAGGAGCATAACACATGTAAAAGTTTTAAGGCCCCTACCTTGCCAGAGTGATGTAAAGCCCTATAAATGACAGTAAGGGAATCAGCTAGGAAAATCTATGTGCTTTTTCTCTTTTTTCCTGTGTGAAAGTGGCACAATGGGGTTAGATTACAGTTCAGGATTTGTTTTACTTCCCCTACAAAACAAAAACAACAAAGGGCAAATAAAACATTTACCAAACAGCCAATAAAACATAAGGACAACCAGAACCAGGGCTAGGACAATGATTAGCAAAACTGTAGGACTTTCATGTGTGAAAGTCTGAGCAATCTTTTTTTTGGCTCCTTAGTGTTTTGTAATGCAATTTAAATGAAAATCCAGGATTATAGCTAGAATGCAGGGTATTCGTTACTAAGTGTTTGTAACTTAACTTTCATATGTTTAGGAAATGCTGACTAGTCAGTGAATTTTTTCTGTAGTGTAGTTTAAACAACTTACCAAAACAATTGAAACTGTTGTTGCTACAGGTGTATTATTTTGACAAATAAAATTTTCAGATTTTTTAATTTTTTTTGGCACAGAATCCTCCCAGGAGTAGTTTCTGAAGCATTGTAAAGTATTTTTTCTTAAAGGCATAGGCCAGATTTCAGCTGGCCTATTTACAGCAAGTTAGGATCTCACCTATATTATGTGTTAGACCACTTCAAATCAATTTTACCACACAGGTTGGTTTGTTGTTGATGTCCCCTTTAAACCCCATCAAATAGCGAAGGTGGAAATTTTAAATTAAACCTAAACCGATTTTAAATGAAACGATAGGAAGCCTTTCTAAACAATTTTCAAGAAAGAAAGACACACATTTAGGGTTTTCAACAGTCCTTTAAAACAGTCACAAATATTAAATTTTGTAGATTAAAATAGCTCCTTTATTGTTTTGCTTGTTTCGAAAACATCCAAGAGTGAAGCTTAGTCTGTCCATGGTAATTGTACTGTATAACAGAACAGTCGATTCTGGCCGTACTTAGTTCTTTATCTGTTCATGACTCTTTTAGAAAGTACTGGTTTTGTTTTCCCGTTTCAATTTTTGCAGTTACTCCTTTTCCCTTCTAAGGAAAATCTCTCATCCAGCTCCTTCTGAAAAAACATCCGAAGTAGCGATTGGTGGTAGTACTGAAATTTTTAGCATCCATTTTCCTGTTACAGCTGGATCTATGAAAGCTGTGAGGGTAGCAGCACACTTGTATTTTTGGTGGGAACGTAAGCAAGTTCAGACTGAAGTTTTCTGGTATAACACATTGTAGCCAGACTACAGGAATTTCTCATTTTAAATCATATAACTGTTTCCAGTCAATCATCATGGAAAGTTTTTGTTCATATAAACTATTTGAGGCCGATTTGAGGCTTGCTGCAGGAGGATTATCTTTGAGAATGTACCATGTTGGTTTTTCTTTAGATTTTTAACATAATCCAAGATTTAGAAAATGGACACTGGACTGCTTTTCAAACATTCCATCCCATTCTCTGGAAGAAGTAGACTACACCATTTTCCAAAATGAATCCACTCAAGATGGCCAGCAAAGTGAGCTTTTGGCTTAAATTCACGGTAACTGCAAAAGAAAACAAAACAAAATGCTCAGTATGTCCAATAATTGAAGTTGATGGAAAGTTTGTGTGAAGCTTTATATCAATATGTACATTTAAACAGGTCACACAGAAAAGATTCTTTTAAGATTCTATGCACAGCTGGGAAGAAAATGCCTCCTTAAAAGCTAACATACAATTTTCAACTTCAGTAAAAATGATGAAAATCAAACTAAATATGTTACAATGTTACACAAATCATGAATTCTACTTTCTATGTCTGAGTGACCCACACTGCGTGCCTCAATTTGTAACTGATTTGCATCTACAGAGATAATTATTCTGAGATAAGTTTAAAGTTTTCTACACACATTTTCTGCTTCATTCACTTTTTATGAAAGGTCCAGTGTCAAAATTTTAGGCTAAAAAAAGCCACACCAAACAAGCCACCCCTATTTCAACAATACTTCAGAAATTAAACAGATTGGTTTTTTAAATCACTGAAAATATAAGTAGAACAATGTGTAGTGGTAACTTGTAACAGTATCTCTTACATTTAAGAGATATTATACTAATAAAACAGAAGCAGAAAAGTACCTCTAATCGCTTGAGAGTTTGATGTCAGGACAAATACTTTTATGAGTTTGAGGCACAAAGGCGTATAGTCATGTTCCCAAATAACAGCAGGAATCAGTAGAAGTTTTCCATAGCTAGACAACAACAGGGCTTTCAGAAGAAAGATGAAGTCTGACTTTGTTTTCAGGCTCTCAGGTCTTGCTAGCCAAAGGGCAGTAAAGATGCCAACCAAAAATGCCGTTTGTTCTGAGTGGAAAATGGGAGAAAAAACAGCATGACACACCAAATCAAAACCTTTCTTGATTAATCTTTGTGAAAATGACAAGTGCCAAATACAATTGAGCTTCTGACTATTTAAATAAAATTTTATAATCAGTCATGAACAAAACATCCTCTCATTGCCTCAACACCCACCATACATCTTTATTAGCCTAACCAAGCATGACTCATTCTACCAGTAACCCAAACCAGCCCAATCTCCATCAAAAGGATTCAGTCACTTTTATCTATATGACTGCACACATCACAGGAAAATTAACGTGCAAACTTTCCTCTATTTCTATTTTTCCTTCCTAAATACAGCCTGTCTTTTCAGCTAGTCTTTACCCTGTAAGCCAATGTCATCATTACTTATATTCCCTGAAAGCTTAGCAACAAAGAATCTTTTGGCTCAGGGAAGAACACAAAGGCTCAAGGTGTTACTGAATTACTAGGCCTTCCCTACACTAGTACATTTGGGTTAATTCACCATCAGTGCCGCTCCAGCAATGGTAGCACTGGAGAAAGTGCTAGCGAAGACCGAGCTCAGAGGCACTTTTACCACCCTTTAATAAAAGCCTGCTCGGAGCAAGGTTAGATACAGCAATATGAACATCAATCCTCATCTACAGTAGCACTTTTTGCTGAGGATGTGCACAGGTGATGAATTACAATTTAGTTTTTGGTAGCATAGCTACACCCCTAGATTGAAGGTATTAAACTTCAAAGTTGAGAAAATCCTTATGGTTCTATTAGATGTGTCTGAATTACACAGCAGTACCACAAGGATTTAAATATACTTTAAAAAAAGTTAAATTTTTATTTTCCCTTCTGTTGTTTCAAATACACTTTTAGAAGCTTGGAAACAACATCTCTTCCCTAGCTACCAGGTTTGTCATTATTCAATTTGGCAAATGTTTTTAAAAATTTATTTAAGGTTCAGAAGTAAAATTTTTTTTTCCTGGTTACTGTTTATTTTCATAATCATCATTGTCAATATCACTCCAACTCTAGGAATAAGCTTTGCAGGGAATCAATATGTAAGGAATTTATGTTTCCAGTTGCTAGTTGCCTCTCCAGCAAAAGAATAAAAATAACATTTGGCCAGTCACAAGAAGTGGTTTTAGTTTTCTTTCCTTTTTCAATGGCATGTAAAATAAACTAGCAATGGAGAATCCATACAACATTTCCTAAAGTTTCTTAACATTTTTAAAATAGGACAAATGAGAAACTTGAACTAAATATAACCTGTTTAATGCACCCTATTAGTAGAAGTAATATATTTGGGACTGATCTGTCAACATGTGGAAAGGCAACTGGCATTAAAATGTTATGGTGGGCAACCTAAAATAAGACATAGCACGTGGCAGAACCTGTTTATTAACTGATATTTTAATCAATTAAATCTTACATAAAATGCAGCATGCTGCTAATATCCTAGAAGTTCAGTCTTTGGAATAAGGCATAGCTGTCCATTACCCCTTATAAACAACACCATGTAAATGGATGCCTATTCAGACTTAATATTCTGAAATACTGTCATCTTCTGGTATGGATATTTAATGCTGATCACACCAGACTGCACTGTAATCAGGTGATTGCCATGTACAGTGGCATTAAAGGAATACAGGAAACAGTATATGAATAAATGAAGTAACTTATGTAGTGCTATTTTTCCCTGAAGGACCACAGAAATGTTTTAGACTGTCTATATATAAATCTATCACAGATCACTCAGCCACCTCTAGGGTAGAATATGGCATGCATTTTGTGCTAGCAAATTCTTCAATGTATTGATCTTTAAGATTTAATATAAAAGATTATTTGAAAGTGATATGAAATAATCATAGTTCTCACCTAAAGAAGCAATTCCAAACATTCTATAAAAATCCCATTCTTTAGCATATCTGATTAAGTCATCAGGGTCTGTGTTTTGGCTTGAATCCTGTAGCTGCAGCCACCTGAGATAAGCTTCACAAAGCAAACAAAATATGCAAAGCTTCCCATGAATCTGATATGAAAGAATGTTGACAGCATCAGTATCAAATATTTTTAATTCAAGGTCATCTCTTAGCATCTCTAGGCACACAGCTGAGGTAGCTTTATTACTTTTGCTCAGGAATAGAAACAAATGACTTTGGTTCAGTTCTACTAGATTAGCACACGTTTTAATAACAATTAGCTGCTTTAACATATTAGCCCGATTGGAGAGGTTGGGCGTGGCAAGTCATATGAGCAGCTCTGGGCAGAAGAAAGCATAAAGTTGTGGTACATGAGTGTGTTTGGATGTGGAGGGGGAAAAGGGGGCTCAATACAAGCATAATTCGGTGTCTCAAACAGAGCTTAAAGTATCACCTGAAAAATGTGACTTAAAAAAAAAAACAAAAACAAAAAAAACCACACAGACCAGGGCATGTGTATCCATATCTAATGTGCCTGGTTTATAAATAAAGTGAGCTTCCACCACTAGCAATAAGAAAACTCAACTAGGGAGGTGACTATCAGCCTAGTTCAGGGGTATTCCATTTTTTGTCAAGTTCCAAATTTCTTGGTCAAAGTATAGTCAAGGTCCAGATCTCCAGCCAGCTCCCTCCCTACCCCCCCCCCCACCCCACAATTGCCAGCCAGCAAAGTTAGGTGACCGTATTTCCCTAATCTGAAAACAGGATGCATGGGGCTGGTCTGAGCCACCTGGCATTGCTGCTTGCCCCCCCCTCCGTTTCTCCATGCCCCCAATTGAGCCAAGTGGCAGAGATGGAGGAATGGGTATGGGCTGGGATCTGGGCAGCAAAACAGGGTATGAATGTGTACTTTTCAGCTCGGAGCCAGGATGTGGGATGTGAAGCTATTGGACTATGGTCCAGCTAGTGGTGTGAAGCCCCTTTGGAGACTGGGATAGCAGAGGGGCAGGAAGGAGGCTCTGGGTTGTGGGAGGGACCAAGGAGACTTCAGATAGCAGCCCTGGGGGAAGATAGAGGGAGGCTGGGATGTGGCAGAAGAAGGTAACTGGAGGTGGACTGGGGAGGGAAAGAAGCCAGAAAGGGCTCCAGGGACTGGCACCGAAGGATGGGGTGGGGAGGACATGAGACCGGGGAGTGGGCTCTGGGGCAGAGAGCACGAGGCCAGGTGGGGCAGTGGGCTCTGGGGACCACTGGGAGCACAAAGCATAGCTCTCCATGGCTCCAGCCCCACCCCCAGCTCAGCCCACACGCAGAGGTGACGTATAGTTGTGGTTAGTGCAGGGAGGAGGGACGAACAGATGAAAGGTTGGGGGGGGTCACATCCCCCCCGATTTTTCAGGATGCCCAGAAACAAGGAGAACACACCCTCCCACCCCAGCAGTGGCTCTCTGTGTCCCTGCAGCACAGGGAGCAGGAAGCAGCAGGGCGGCTGGCTGAGCTCCTCCTCCTCCCACCTCCATGGGGCTGCTTCACCTTTCCTGCTGCTGGAGTCCCATGCATTGCCTCTGCTTCCACGCCCCACCCCAAACCTTGGTGGATGATCTGCAAAGCAGGCAGCAGCACTGGGACTCCAGTGGCAGGAAAGGCAAAGCAGCCCCGTGGGGAGAAGAGCTCAGTGGGATGCCCTGCTATCTCCCCATGCTGCATGGACTGTTTGCTGAGCAGTATCAGAATTTGAGGTCTGTTTCCCATTCAGAGCCGAAATCAGAGAGATAAGAGTCAGATATTTTCTTAGCGTGGTCAGTTGGTTTACAAGTCCTGCTTCCTTGGGCGGAGATATTCATAGACAAATCCCTCTTAGGCCTGATCTGCACACAAAGCTGTGCCTGCATAACTAAAAGTGTGATAAACTGGTGCAACTTTTGTGTGGATTCTCTTATATCAGTTAAAAACCAGTTGTATAATTTTACAGGTGCAAGCAAAACTGCTACAAGCCAGGTTTAAGTCATAAGAGTTACACCAGTTTAACTAAACCAATTTCAGTTACATTGGTGCAATTTCTGAATGTAGATAAGCCCTTCCAGAAGCCTCAGGTAAGACATCTCTATCCTGTTCCCAGAAGCAGGTATTTTGCCAAAGTCTTATTGCTTAAACTCCATGCTCCTTTTCACCCTTCAGCTCCTGCACTTCTCACCTGGGAAACCACTAATCCACAATTGCTCACCAAGATCACATGGCCTAGAAAGAGTGACTAACTTTCCTGAGTGACCTGGACCCTGTGTGACTAACTTTCCTTTTGTGCAGCTGCTCTGCAGCACAAAGGGCTTCTCTACATGATGCGATAATGTGTACTAAAAAGGGTGTGAATTCTAAAGTGCACACAAAGTGTTGTGCATTAACTGGCCTATGTAAACCCTGCTGGTGTGCATTAAAAGTTTTAGAGGGAACTTTTAGGCGCGCCAGCAGGGTTTACACTGGCCAGTTAGCATGCAACACTTTGGTGCACTTTACAATTCACACCCTTCCTGTATGCATTGTTGTACTGTGTAGACCTGCACATAGGATCTTCAGAATTTCAACTGCCAGACACACGAAAGTGCTTTAACCCACACAAAGTGCTTTAAACCTCTCAACAGCTCTCTGGGTCCAGTCATTTTGCATGACAGCTTTAGCTCTTTCTAGGGCATTTCACCCTGGGTACTTATGCATCAGTGATTCTTAACATGCAAGCCATCATCATCTTTCGCCATAATAATTTTTGTAACTTATTTTACTACAGCAGAGGAAGCCTGTAAGAGGGTAATACTAGTCTTTTCTAGTATAGTAATATGTTAGTATTGTACCTTATACTACTGCTGAATTTAAAGAGACATTTCCAGTAGAGATTGTAATTAGCAATTTACAGCAGAAGTGGACCTCTTCCAATGGCTCTGGTCAGAAAACTGACTACTGAAATATGGCCCCTTCTTGTTCAACAGCTCTGCTCCTTGTGTGTATTCCAAATCACGTGTGATCACTCTTCTGACAAAAGTAAGTTTTTAACTCTTGTAAGCAATATCTTTACTACGATAGCTGTGTTTACTAACTCTACCTGGACTGTAGCTCTCCTAGCAGCAGCTACAAAGTTTGGTATTCCACTTGCTTTGTTTATAGCATTAGACCCTTAACTTGGGCAGAGAACAAAATAGTAGTTAAACTTTCTTGGACTTGTGGAGGGGCAGGAGAAAAAAACCAACCAACATCTTAGGGCAGCTACTAAATCTTGTTTTCACTGTGATTCTTATTTACTTGTCATTAGTCTCATACATCTTGTACAAAGCCAAAGAGGGGAAAAAAATCCAGCAACTTACATTTATCTGTGTATTGAAAAGAATATGCCTGTAAGCCTGTGTTTTGCATAAGATGGCATTAATCAAGATGATAACAGGATCATACTCAATGTACTTGTCCACAGGTTTCTGGCAGGATTTCTGAAATTAACGAAGTTACAAGTTGTAAAAACAAGCAAACTAGCATGAGTTTATTTAAAAATCTGCTGTTCTTACTTGTTTAGCACAGCAACACTATAGTGGCATCCAAGTATTTCTTAAAGTTATGTCAGGATTTCTGTGATAAAGCCCCTATTTTCAATGGATTTTAATTCAGGCAAAAAAGTTACCTCCATTTTTTTATCCTGGCGTTCAAGCTTTCAGTTGGTTTCCCATCCCAACCAAATAAAAGATATCAGCTATTTTTATATGTTCTAAAATAAAGTTTTGATTTATATACATAACAATAAATTACACCTTGGTGCACTACATGGTATTGTGTGCCATCTCAGGCAGAGACAACTAAGTGCTTTCAAACATCTAAGGAATGCACCAGCAGCCTGCTAAGGCTTGTTATTTGAGCATGGCCGATTTATATTTTTAAAAAAACCTAACCTTACATTGCAATAATTTCTGTAACGTAAATAAAGATAGCTTTCTACTCTGAACTAAGACACAATGCTGGGGAAAAGAACCCTTTTCTTTGCTGTGCAGCCCTTTCACAATATAGTAAGCGTTGTGTTATTTGGCCCTGTCCCAGCTGGAAAGCTCTATAAACTAGCATTTATAATCTTCATAGAAAGTCTGGTTTATAGTCTGGTTGGCAGGGGGCCGGCAGGCTCCCTATGGGGCTTCCCGGAAGCGGCAACATGTCCATGCTGCTCCTAGGCAGAGGAACAGCCACGAGGGGTTCAGAGTGGGTGTGTGGGGGAGGAGGGGTGCAGGGCTGAGGGTTGGGGTGTGGAGCACAGGCTCTGAGAGGCTTTTGGGTGCAGCTGGGGGTGCGGGGCAGGGGCATGAGAGGGAATGTGGGTTGCCGAATCCAGGAGGTGCTCACCTCAGGCAGTTCCCCACAAGCAGCGACCAGTCCCTGTGGCCCCTAGGCGGAGGCGTGGCAGGCAACTCTGTGTGCTGCCTCCACCCCTGCCCTGCCTCCACAGCTCCCATTGGCCAGGAACCTCCATTTTTAATCCTGTTATTGCTGGAGAGTTTAAGAATCCAAAAACAGTTAATGAAATGCACCAGAAACCTGTCCCCATCAGTAGTGAAGCCACCATCAGGAGCAACGAATCACAAGACTTCGTGTTAGAGGTATGCCCCCCCCCCCAGCCAGTATATTTTGGCCAGGTTCTAAGGGAACCGCATTTTGGATCAGAGAAGAGAATGTTATTTGGGATTATGTAGTAGGACAGAGTTAGAGGTATTGGATTCAAAAACTGACTCAATTAACCAGCAGTTTGATAGGCTTGAAATTAAAAAGTCAGAGAGATGGAAGAAAGGATACAATTAATTGACGAATGTAACGACCATTTAATAGAGTGTGAAATCTACCATGGAACAGATTACAGTTCTAATTAAATGCAATGTCTCATTTCATTTTTTTTTTCTTTTAAAGACGAATCATGAAAGAACATTTTGAAAAGGCATTAATTTACACAAGCTTCAGGCTGGTGTAGCACAAGAAACTTATAAAGAACTGTTTGGAGTGGTGTTCACAGAAACTCTGGACAGTCAGAAGCAAAATGAACTCACCTCTGAGCACAAGGGAATAGTGTAGGTGCTTGATGGAGAGACATGCCAGGTGCCCCCAGGTTCGCATTAAAAGCACAAAACTTTAGAACATGGATGCATAAGTGGAACTCTAGGAGAGACTTCTCTATTTGGAGCCAACAAAGAAGAAAAGGATGACAGAGCCAAAGTAAGGGGACACGCAGAAAGACTCTACACTGAAGAAGGTCAACTAAGCAAATGCCTGGGTCAAGGATACAGGCAGCATGGTGTTAGTGAATGATTTGCACGCAGTTTAGAAATACCATCCCATCCCACCCTACCCAGACTGGGGACCCAGAAATCCCAACAGGGATTCCTATGAGGAGGCTGCTGTGAACATGCACCAATAAATAGCAATTTTGATGACAACTGTGGGTTTTCTACTTTGCAGCTTCTGGAAACGATATACACACACAAAACATATGAAACAGCCAATGTAGCATCATGATGAGGAGTTCTAGTCTGTCACCACCAACACATGCTATACATAGAACACAACAGAAAGAGGATTAGCAGGAACAAAAACTTGTCACATCACAAAACCATGGCTGGGTGTTTTGACAAATTAAATAGTCTGCAATAACTGCTGAAGTATGTAAATTAATCACCCTTCCTCAGCCATCTTGCACAGATAAGATGCATTATAAAAAGGGAATTGCTTATTATTAAATTAGACTATTTGAGTCTTAGATTGTATTGAAGTTAAATCCTCTGCCTTTATCCTGCTAGAGGCCCGATTTGCATGAACTCCCTCAGACTAATTGTAGGAAAACACTTCTACTACCACATAAATCTGCTGAATTACGTAAATAAGAATGATAACACAACCTATTTTATTTTCAGTTTTCAGAGTAGCAGCCGTGTTAGTCTGTATCCGCAAAAAGAAAAGGAGGACTTGTGGCACCTTAGAGACTAACAAATGTATCCGAGCATAAGCTTTCGTGAGGTACGGCTCACTTCATCAGATGCATTCAGTGAAGTGAGCTGTAGCTCACGAAAGCTTTTGCTCAGATAAATTCGTTAGTCTCTAAGGTGCCACAAGTCCTCCTTTTCTTTTATTTTCAGTGTTGCTTTTGGATTCCTGACAGCTTCTTTGCCCCAGTTCCACCAAATGAATACTTAGCCCTCATTCCTGCTTTTTCTCTCCTTGCTGCTTAAAAAAATGGCTTTTCAATTAAATTTTAACTGCATAAAAATTAACTGCAGATTGTGTGTGTATTGCTCAATTAATCCAGCTGTTTTATTTTAAAGTGTGAGGGAGAGACTGGTTGAATTACATAAAAGTGCCTTGAATTGCTTATGCGGTGCCACCTAGGATTGTGATTTTTACCCCACTGAAGCCCTCCTTTTAAATGTGGCTAGGAGTTTCCCTACCTTCTCTTTCCTTCCTTCCTTCCAAAGAGGTATGTTTACAAAAACAGAAATTCTCTCTCAATTTTTGGGCATTGTCAAACCTTGACAACTTCCCTTTACTTTCTTTGCAGTATGTCTCCAGGATGGGAAGCAGGATCACCCTTTAACTATGGGCACCCAAGATAAAGGAAATCATATATCCTCTATCTTCACTGGGGCCAATGAGGTATAGAGAAGACTTCTACATATTGGTTATCAATTGCCATTTTTCAGTAGAATTTGGTGCATTTATCTATGGATGGTCACATGGCCAGTAGATCTCATTAGTGGAGACACGACTTCTTTGTCCTTAACTGTGCTCTTACAGTGTGAGCCATGATGCTTGATGGAAGGAAGACTATTTCTTGAATTTACTTTGTGACTAAATTATGACAGTTGTGAGGACTACCTCTCCGAACAACAATACAATAATGGGTCTCATCTAAGAAGGCTCCCAACTTCAAAAGCTCCTTTGATTAGAGCTAATTATTATAAAACCTGCTTTAATAGATAGAAAGTATAATGACACCTGCCATAGGGATTCAAGTCAATTCTTTTAGGACCAGAATGAAATTCCAAGGTTGTGCTGTATAGCCTTTTGGGGCTAGAAATAGGGTAGTTGCCTTAAGGAAGCATGTCCGGGTTTGATAAAACTTCCTCTTTTTGAACATGCTGAGACCTTACAACACAGACACTTGATCTTTTGCTTGGACAATCTCATACACCAACATTAAACCCTTGCTGGAGGAATTCAAAGCTATGTTGCATTTGGTTAATGTGGTAATTAAACCATTGACTTTGCTTCGGTCTGTAGAACAAGTTCTATTTGTTGACTACTTTCCAGGCTCTGTAAATGTGATATTTACCTCATCCAAGTATCCATTTTGAACCTATTTGGTGTGGGATGGAGGATAAGTTTTGGCAACAGCTGACCTTCTCTGTGAGGTAGACACATTGGCTGGTCCAACTCTATGTTAATCAGGCAACAGAGAAATAGACTCTTCTAGCATAAACAGAATCACTGCGGCTTTCTCCATGCCATCTTTTGCATGATTCTCGGGATCAGTGAAAAAGGCATATTGCAGAGACCTTGCCCTGCTTTGCAGAGATTATCTAACACCTTGTATCCTGGGTCCTGATGCACAGAGAGGCCACCGGGCACTTGATTGAACTTTTTGCATCTGGATACAGCAATCATCAATCCATCAAACTGATTTACAATGAATAAGGATACTTCTGGGTGCAGGTTTCAACTTCTGCAATGTAAGATCAGGCAAATCCACAGTCTGACCATCTTTAGGAAACACTAAAACCAAGGGAGGGAAGGGAAATGTCAATCTATCATTGCAATGTGCATTTTTAAGACCTGCAGAAATCTCAGTTATAATGCCTTGTCTTTGCTCTGAGAGATCTACTGAACTGTGCACATTTCTAATGAGTCTGGAGAGATTCTGAGCATGCTTGCAGCTGTTTGATCATTAATTGATTGCTCTAGTGGGAGAAGAAGAGGATGGGAATGTCAACTTTCTCCATCATAATCAATAATTTATCTCTGCCTAGCGTTCAGCCTCTTCTAGGTCAAGAAAGAGGCTCTCTCTCTGTTCTATCTCAGCTTATGTTAACCACTACTTTTTAAAACCCAGAACTAATCGAAGACCTTCACAAAGCAGGTGTTTACTGTATATGCTGTTTACTATTAATATCAGAAATTGCCAAGCATAAAACTGAAGTGACAGAACACTTAAAGTTATTGTACATTTTGTCCAAATTCCCTGCTCAACTATTTTGTGTTGTGTGCCCATCATTTGGAGTTTAGTTACAAATTTAGGGGTTGGCAGGTGGCAAGTTACATTGCTGTATTTCTCCTCAAGTTGCCAAGAGCCCAAATATCATGCAAAAATATATGAGCTATATACCCAGTAATAACAATGAAATTCTAACAAGGGTAATTTTTTAGCATAAACATTTTTCTACAGAATGTGCCACCAGCAATTTTTTCTGATTTGCAAGGAATAGACAAGTTCAGGGGCTGTACTGGGACATAACATAAACATGGATGAAAAACAAGGGGTAATTGAGGCACACTTCCAGGTACTTCCATTTCAAAACCAAAAATCAAAATCAAAGTCTTTCATACAATTCTGTAAGTGACCCTATTTTTTCACCCACTACTAGAAATACCCATAAACAAACCATTGGCAACAAGAACACAGGTAAGTACTACCAAAAACTGAAAGCTATAAATAAGGAAAGGTCTAAAACAGTCCTTAAAACAGAAAGGATATTTCAACTTTAACTATGAAGTCAGTAAGAACATTTGGGAACATCTGAGTAAGCCTTTTAATGCCAATGAAATGCACTGGACAAAGTGAGGAGTTTTGGAGGCCAATTGCCAAGAAAAAAGGTTAAATATTCATAATAGTAAAAAAAGAAATACTCCTCAAATAGGTACTGCTTGGTATGTACGGCCTCTAATGCAGACATTAAAGACTGGGATATGAAGTAGTAATTATAACAGTTCTCAAATGCACATAAAAGTGACCACCATTCTAACCTTGGTACTGAGGCAGGCTGCCTCCCAATCTCATTCAAGGCACTACTGAGTAACCTTCAGGTCTAGGTTTTGAAACACATGAGACGTGAAGGATGGGCCCACTTCGCAAGATAGTCCTGACTTTAGTATGAGACTGTGAGGTCTGGTGGCATGAGAATACCCTGAACTAGGCACAGCCAGCCAGCACTTAGGACCCAATCTATTAGAATCTGCTCTTCGAAAACACCTGTTAGTAAAACTGACTGGCCACCAAGCTGAGGGGAAGAGGAAAGATCCACTCCAAACACAGGGCCTGCCTACTGGGGGCTGGAGGGGATTGCAGGAGGACGAGGAGGAACTAGACAGAAAACAAAACACAATTTAGACTGAGGGGATTTGGTGGGTTTGCGGGAATGAGAGATTAAAGAGATGCGGGACCAAGAATAACCACACTGCACGACCTCCTGGAGCAACCTGTATTTAGTAAGGGGGCAGGGGGAGGAGAGGAGGACAAGGGACAGAGCGCCGGTGCCGGGTTACTCAGCCGGGGGGATCCCGGCCACAGCGCCGCTCCCACAGGGGCTGCCCCCGGGGAGCTGGAAGGCTGCCCGTGCTGCGGACGCGGCGAGAGGGTGCGTGTTTGTACGTACAATGCAGAAAGCAAAGGGGCCGGTCGCTAAAATACCCGTCCCGGAGAGCGCTCAGGGGGCCGGACGCCTAGCCCCCGAACCGAGACAGGGCCCGAGCCCGGGCGACCCCCACTCCAGCCCTCCCCACCCCACGGACCGCCCCCCGGCCCGGCCCGGCCCACTCACGCAGATGGCGATGCGCAGCACCCCGCGCTGATAGTCCCTGTAGAGCTCAGGAGCCTCCTGGCTGCACTCGACGCACTTGTAGCCGCCGCCGCCGCCGGGCTCCCCCATCGCTGGCGAGGGGCCGTTGCAGGAGGAACCGTCCGCTTCCAATTGCCTCGCTTCCCAGGTCAGGCTGATGGGGAGGAAAGGCGCCGCGCAGGGCGTCATGGGAGCTGTAGTTTTCAGACTGTGCTCGCTCAAGGGGCGCAACGGCCGGAAACTACAAGTCCCATAAGGGAGCGAGGCCGCAGTTTCCCTCCCCCCCCCACCTGTCGCTGCGGGGGGCGCGGCAGCAAGGCACCACCTTGGACATGCAAGTGCGGGGGGCGCACGCGCGCTGAGACGATGGCATCTGCCAGCGGGACCTGCTGCCGCTGTTGCTGGGGCACCGTTGCGCTGGGGCTGCTCGTGCTGCTGGGGGCGGCGCGGGCGGCGCTGGACCTGAGCGAGCAGTACCCGGCCCTGTCGTTGCTCAAGCAGGAGCGGCACCGGCAGCAGCGGCAGGGCCAGGCTGGGGGCTGCCCCCAGGCGCCGGACTGGGACGAACAATACTCGGCCGAGTGCGGTAAGTCGGGTCCGGCAGCGCCACGTCCTGCCCCGCTGCCTGCTGGGGGAGCCGCCGGGCAAGGACCCGCGGAGGGGGCGCCCCAGGCAGGCGGCAAGGAGTTCACAGACTCTCAGGGTTGGAAGGGACCTCAGGAGGTCATCTCGTCCAACCCCCTGCTCCAAGCAGGACCGATCCCCAGTTAACTCATCCAAGACATTTTTGCCCCAGATCCTGAAATGGCCTCCTCAAGGGTTGAACTCACAACCCTGGGTTTAGCAGGCCAATGCTCAAACCACTGAGCTATCCCTCCTGGGAGGGGTTCCCCCTTGTCCCAGGACCCCTCTGTGTGAGGGTGACGTGTCACCTGGAGTGAGTGCGCGTGGGAGGCGCGTGGCGTGTTGTTGGCCGTGGCGGGGGGAGGCGCGCGGCATGTGCTCAAGTGTGAGTGCACGCGCAGCGTGTCCTTCCTTGTCCACGCCTCTTGTGAGGCGGTGGCTGTCAGTCATTCTTTGCTGCTCTCTGCCCCCGGGGTCCTTTCTTCCAGCCCTGGAAGGGGCTTACTTACCCCTGTAGTCACCTAGCTTAGCCCCCGGGGTCCTTTCTTCCAGCCCTGGAAGGGGCTTACTTACCCCTGTAGTCACCTAGCTTACGAGTGGTGGGTTTGCCCTGTTTTGCTTGGCCAGCGCTGGCCTCCCTGCCATACCCCTGTGTCCACCGTGCCATGAGCCTGGCAAGCGTATGAGGTGAACGGTAAATACTTGTGTTAGGTACCTGTCACCTGAAGGCAGTGGGATGATGTGGACTTCTCCTCTTCTTTGACTGTATGTTGCACAAGGAAGGGTTGTGAGTAATAAAGGCATTTCTAGTGAAATTCACTTCTTTTCTGTGCTTTGTGGGGCTGGGATGACCCTGGAGGTGACTGAAAGTAAAACAGGAAAAACAAAGCACAGGTTCTTCTCTTGTCATAGGGACACTGATCAATTTTAGAACTTTGGCTCAGATCCTCTCAGCTGCTTTGTTTGGGCATAACTCCATGAGCATGAAGAAATTTGTAGGCTCTGGCCCTTTAATTTTAAGAAATGCTGTTGATACAGCCCTGTTTTCTTGGATAACTGAGCTTCAGATAATCAAGATTTAAATGTGCAACGTAACTTATTGTTACAGCATCTTTTGTATAAACTGTATTCCCAGCGAACACTTTAGAGTTGTATCGTACATTAAAAATAATCAATGATGATACCAAATCATGACTTTGTCTGTTGCAATAAGCTTACACGAAGAAAAAAGTTTTCAGTTTTCAGAAGGCCGACAGAAAGTGCGAGTCCTCTTGCCTGATGTTGTTGGTTCTAATCCAAAATGAATGAAAAGAGAGCTGGCAGGTTTGCAGTGTGCAAATACAGAGCCTGTGCAAGCCTGAATTGTGTATTTGGTGGTATGGAGACTTGCCAGCTCCTTATTCTTTAGTGTGTTGAATAGGATTCAGTTTAAAAAAAAAAGTTGTCTTGCTGGTAAAGTTAATAATTGTTTCACTGGTTCTGTTTGTTTTGTTTGTTAATAAAGAATCTGCTTAATTTAGACCCTAATTTTGCAAAGGTTTAAGCATGTGCATAACATTACTCACATGAGAAGCCATCAGTGGGACTAAAGTTCTGCATACACTTAAGTTTTTGTAGGACATTCAATATAATATTTGATCATAAGCGTCTATTTGTTCATCCTTTCTGACTTAGATATAATGCATCACTTACAGGCAATACATGTAAACAAAACCAAATGAATATAGCAATATGAAAAATAGAAAAAACAAAATCCAATGTAATAGAGAAACTGCCAGATTTATTTATGTAACTGTAGCTTGTGACTTCCATAGTTTCCAGTGTTGTTGTTCTGTGATGTGTGTACTGGTATATCCTGTTAAGGTTGTTTAGAGAAGTTTAAAACAAGTTTAGCAAAGACTTGTGAAATAAATATTTTTGTCCGTATGTGTAAATATATATATTTGGTTATGCTCTTAAGACTGCTGCCCTTTAAATTGTTTATGTAAAGCATCCACCTTATAGCAAATGGAAACGATTAGATGTTTGTATTACTGTAGCATCTAGGACCCTTAGTCAGGGACCACATCCCCATTTTGCTAGGTGCTGTAAAAACACAGTACAAAATTGGTCCCTGCTTCGAAGAGTATAAAACACAAAATTCTTAGCACTGTTTGTTTGTTCTATTTCAGAGTAACAGCCGTGTTAGTCTGTATTCGCAAAAAGAAAAGGAGGACTTGTGGCACCTTAGAGACTAACCAATTTATTAGAGCATAAGCTTTCGTGAGCTACAGCTCACTTCCTCAGATGCATATCGTGGAAACTGCAGCAGGTTTTATATATACACAGAGAATATGAAACAATACCTATTCCCACCCCACTGTCCTGCTTCTGGTTTAACTTGGATTTTAACTTGAAGAGTGGTCAGTTTGGATGAGCTATTACCAGCAGGAGAGTGAGTTTGTGTGTGTATGGGGGTGGGGGAGATGTGAGAACCTGGATTTATGCAGGAAATAGCCCAGCTTGATTGTCATGCACATTGTGTAAAGACAGGTTTCAGAGTAGCAGCCGTGTTAGTCTGTATTCGCAAAAAGAAAAGGAGGACTTGTGGCACCTTAGAGACTAATAAATTGGTTAGTCTCTAAGGTGCCACAAGTCCTCCTTTTCTTATTGTGTAAAGAGTTGTCACTTTGGATGGGCTATCACCAGCAGGAAAGTGAATTTGTGTGGGGGGGTGGAGGGTGAGAAAACCTGGATTTGTGCTGGAAATCACTTTAGATAAGCTATTACCAGCAGGACAGTGGGGTGGGAATAGGTATTGTTTCATATTCTCTGTGTATATATAAAGCCTGCTGCAGTTTCCACGATATGCATCTGAGGAAGTGAGCTGTAGCTCACGAAAGCTTATGCTCTAATAAATTGGTTAGTCTCTAAGGTGCCACAAGTCCTCCTTTTCTTTTTGTTTGTTCTATGTAGCCTGCAGGCGAGACAGGTCGGTACTTTTGTATGTTTACAGGTTGGATCCTAATAAATATAAGGTCGCTTATCAGTGGCTTGCTGTTTCTTATGTTTATAATGAAATAGGTACTTATATGACAGGCTGAGTTAGAATTCTCCAATGGAGAGATGTTTGGAAGACAAAAATTTCGATGTACTGATTGGGATACAGCTTGTATGAAAGATGCTGTGCAAAATAAAACATGTAAAATGGTAGTTCATGATTAGTTGAACTAATAATATCAGGTACATTAACATTAAGTTGAAAGTTTTTCTTCCTTATGACTGCATTCATCATACAGCAACTCCTTATTGATTTAACTATGAAACAATATCCATGCTAGTTTTAAAACCAGTGGCACATCAATCCATTCTCAGCTGTTTAGAAATCTGTCAGTTGTGGTTAAATGAATCAATAATTGAAAAAACTGCCCTTTTGGCTGAGAGGATCTGGTTGTCTCAAACTTTCCTACTGCTGTCATGCTCTCAGTCAGTTCCTGTCTATATTGTAGATCCAGGATGGCTTCTCCTCTGGTTGGATTCTCTACTTTATGGTTCGTAAAGTTGTCTTCTTAGTAACCAAGGAAACAATTTGATGCAAGTTTGACTGTATTTATTAACCTATAGATGTATGGGTAGTGAAATTCCTCTGTGAGTACAGTAATGTTAGAGTTTTGAGAATCTTGTAAATTGGTCCAGGATTTTTTTTTAAATGTCCTCTCTATCCTGTGGTTTGTAACAGATAGTCCATTCTATTTTTTCCCCTTGTATCCTAGGGGTTCTCAAACTGGGGGTCACAAAGTTATTACATGGTGTGGTCACGAGCTTTCAGCCTCCACCCCAAACCCCGCTTTGCATCCAGCATTTATAATGGTGTTAAATATATAAAAAAGTATTTTTAATTTATAAAGGGGGTCTCACTCAGAGGCTTGCTATGTGAAAGGGGTCACCAGTACAAAGGTTTGAGAACTACTGTTGTATCCTTACACAAATAACTTAATCACTAAATGACAAGTAGTTGAATTGTAGCTCGCTGGCATAATAAATACTTCTGATGTAATGGCACGGCACCCCACCCCTCCACCTTGATTCTTTATGCAGATTGGGCATGTTGCAGGAATTACCAGATGAAACCTTATAGCATGCATTAGGGAGAAGGTCACACTAGGTGATCGCTGTAGTCCCTTCTGGTCTTAAAATCTGTGAATCTTGGACTCCTCAAACAGTATAATTCCTGGTTTCAGAGTAACAGCCATGTTAGTCTGTATTCGCAAAAAGAAAAGGAGTACTTGTGGCACCTTAGAGACTAACCAATTTATTTGAGCATAAGCTTTCGTGAGCTACAGCTCATTTCATCGGATGCATACTGTGGAAAGGACAGAAGATCTTTTTATACACACAAAGCATGAAAAAATGGGTGTTTACCAGTACAAAAGGTTTTCTCTCCCCCCACCCCACTCTCCTGCTGGTAATAGCTTATCTAAAGTGATCACTCTCCTTACAATGTGTATGATAATCAAGGTGGGCCATTTCCAGTACAAATCCAGGGTTTAACAAGAACTTCTGAGGGGGGGGAGTGGTTGGGAAAAAACAAGGGGAAATAGGTTACCTTGCATAATGACTTAGCCACTCCCAGTCTCTATTCAAGCCTAAGTTAATTGTATCCAATTTGCAAATGAATTCCAATTCAACAGTCTCTCGCTGGAGTCTGGTTTTGAAGTTTTTTTGTTGCAATATTGCAACTTTCATGTCTAATCGCGTGACCAGAGAGATTGAAGTGTTCTCCGACTGGTTTATGAATGTTATAATTCTTGACATCTGATTTGTGTCCATTTATTCTTTTACGTAGAGACTGTCCAGTTTGACCACTGTACATGGCAGAGGGGCATTGCTGGCACATAATGACATGTATCACATTGGTGGATGTGCAGGTGAACGAGCCTCTGATAGTGTGGCTGATGTTATTAGGCCCTTTGATGGTGTCCCCTGAATAGATATGTGGGCACAGTTGGCAACAGGCTTTGTTGCAAGAATAGGTTCCTGGGTTAGTGGTTCTGTTGTGGTTAGTGGTTCTGCTATTACCAGCAGGAGAGTGGGGTGGGCGGAGAGAAGTGGTAAACACCCATTTTTTGTAGTGGTAAACACCCATTTTTTCATGCTTTGTGTGTATAAAAAGATCTTTTATACTTTCCACAGTATGCATCCAATGAAGTGAGCTGTAGCTCACGAAAGCTTATGCTCAAATAAATTGGTTAGTCTCTAAGGTGCCACAAGTATTCCTTTTCTTTTTTAATATAATTCTTGTTATGAGAATCATCCCTTTTGTGGTTCATTTAGAACTATAACTTCATTTTCTACTTGCAGTGACTAATTTTTAGTTGCTGTTCCAACTTGTATTTTATAAATAGATTGTGTTGCTTTTTGTTCTGTCGATCTTTTTTTTTTTTTTTTTAAATTCAGTGTCAGTAAGTGCAAAGAGCAGAGAATTATCTGGTTATACCATTTTTGTTTCCGTTTTATAATACGGACACACAAGTAAGATGTTTCCTACAATAGTAAAGTGGAGGAGCAACAGCTTAACAATTGAATCAAGAAGGCTCGTATAGAGTTTTTTGCATTTCCACTGTTAAATGTTTTTTAAATCATTGCTATTTGCAGTAGATAAGCAAAGGATTAATTTTGCTTCTTGCACATGTGGTAGAAGTCTTTTGCCTTCTTCAATATTTCAAACTGGTTGTCAAGTTTCCTTCCCCACTCTGAACTCTAGGGTACAGATGTGGGGACCTGCATGAAAACCTCCTAAGCTTATTTTTACCAACTTAGGTTAAAACTTCCCCAAGGTACAAACTATTTTCCTTTTTCCCTTGGACTTTATTGCTGCCACCACCAAGCGTATAACAGATATATAACTGGGAAAGAGCCCGCTTGGAAACGTCTTTCCCCCTAAAATCCTCCCAAACCCTACACCCCCTTTCCTGGGAAAGGCTTGATGAAAATCCTCACCAATTCGCATAGGTGAACACAGACCCAAACCCTTGGATCTTAAGAACAATGAAAAAGCAATCAGGTTCTTAAAAGAAGAATTTTAATAGAAAAAGTAAAAGAATCACCTCTGTAAAATCAGGATGGTAAATACCTTACAGGGTAATTAGATTCAAAACATAGAGAATCCCTCTAGGCAAAACCTTAAGTTACAAAAAGACACAAAAACAGGAATCTACATTCCATTCAGCACAGCTTATTTTCTCAGCCATTTAAAGAAACAGAATCTAACGCATATCTAGCTAGATTACTTACTAAATTCTAAGACTCCATTCCTGTTCTGTACCCGGCAAAAGCATCACAGAGACAGACAGAGAGAGACTTTGTTTCTCCCTCCCTCCAGCTTTTGAAAGTATCTTGTCTCCTCATTGGTCATTTTGGTCAGATGCCAGCGAGGTTATCCTAGCTTCTTAACCCTTTACACGTGAAAGGGTTTTTCCTCTGGCCAGGAGGGATTTTAAAGGTGTTTACCCTTCCCTTTATATTTATGACACTGGTGAAGAAGATTTTTTATTTCAGAGTTTCTTGTATCTGTAGTCATTAAACTCTGTAATGCCTGAGATTCTATTTTGATTTCTTCAATTAAGCAATGTATTATTTTTTTCTTCCCTTTGCTCTCCCCCACTTCCCCACCCCATTTACATACTCTTTCTGGGTGTATCCCATTTTTGGATTTCTATTCATGTTAGACTTTCTATAGTGCCTTTCACTGTAACATGTTAACTACTGCTTTTTCATGTGTTTGTGTCCCATCCCTTATTTTTACCATTCTTTCTACTTTTGTCTCCTTAATCTTTCTCATCTATCCCTTTCCAGTCTTCACCCCACTCTTTGCTGGCCAGCATACCAGCCACCTTTCCTCTATCTGAAGGCTGGACGTAGACCCATCCAGTGGTTCTCCCTAGGACCTAAATGTGCTGGCTCAAGGAATGAGGGACCAAATAGTCTCAAACTGACATACACTGTTTTTCCCACTCACTTTCCCACTTCTTTCTCCTTATGGTTTTTTTTCCTTCTCTCCCTCATCTCCTCCTGGTTTTCTTCCCATATAGCTTTTCTGTGCTACTACTCTTGCACACAAATTTTGGTCAGCTCCATAGGCAGAAATAGTAGTGAAACTAACTGTATAATAAAGTTCATGTCAGCTATTGCACTTCTTGTCATCACTTCTGGACCAAACATGATGTATGGAACATATCAACAGTCCTACTTTATGGGACTGCCCTGTAGAGGAATTTTTAAAAGGTGGGGTTGGCATTAGGAAACATGGCATTTGCATGATCTTGTACATTTATACCCTGCTTAAGTATAACAGTTCAAGTAGACTATCCAGAGATAATTCAAATATTTGTTTTTGCAGATTCACCACTTTTGCATTTCCATGAGTCAGACTGTGAACTAAGAGGGTCTTCATCCTGTGAATCTCTGCTTTCTCTCAATACTGAAAAAATTCTGGTACGGTGTATACTATTTTATTATGTACAATAAGAATGCCAATTGGTTGTAGATGTGAGAGAAATGGGTTTGTGTATTTATTTGCTAGATGTTGGAATTATTAATAATATTAGAAATTATTAATATTATGGGAGACCATAAGACACTCATTTTACCAAAACCTCCTTTTTTGAAGTCCAAAGGCCAAATAGTATTTTATAGCATTGCTCTAAACGTGCCTAACAGCTTAAAAATAAGCAGTCAGTTTAACCAGTACAATAACAAATTTCAGAGTAGTAGCCGTGTTAGTCTGTATTCGCAAAAGAAAAGGAGTACTTGTGGCACCTTAGAGACTAACCAATTTATTTGAGCATAAGCTTTCGTGAGCTACAGTTCACTTCATTGGTAGCTCACGGAAGCTTATGCTCAAATAAATTGGTTAGTCTCTGAGGGTATGTCTACACTACGAAATTAGGTCGAATTTATAGAAGTCGGTTTTTTTGAAATCGGTTTTATATATTCGAGTGTGTGTGTCCCCACAGAAAATGCTCTAAGTGCATTAAGTGCATTAACTCGGTGGAGCGCTTCCACAGTACCGAGGCAAGCGTCGACTTCTGGAGCGTTGCACTGTGGGTAGCTATCCCACAGTTCCCGCAGTCTCCGCTGCCCATTGGAATTCTGGGTTGATATCCCAATGCCTGATGGGGCTAAAACATTGTCGCGGGTGGTTCTGCTTACATATCGTCAGGACCCCGTTCCCACCCTCCCTCCCCCCGTGAAAGCAAGGGCAGACAATCATTTCGCGCCTTTTTTGTCTGCTGCCAGCCAAAGATGTAAAGGATAGATGGAGTGGGTCAGAACAAGAAATAGACCAGATTTGTTTTGTACTCATTTTCCTCCTCCCCTGTCTAGATCACACTGCAGTCAGTCACAGAGAAGGCGCAGCGAGGTTAATCTAGCCATGTATCAATCAGAGGCCAGGCTAACCTCCTTGTTCCAATAACAACGATAACTTTGGTGCACCATTTCTTATTGGAACCCTCCGTGCAGTCCTGCCTGAAATACTCCTTGATGTACAGGCACACCCTTTGTTGATTTTAGCTCCCTGAAGCCAACCCTGTAAGCCGTGTCGTCAGTCGCCCCTCCCTCCGTCAGAGCAACGGCAGACAATCGTTCCGCGCCTTCTTTCTGTGCGGACGCCATACCAAGGCAAGCATGGAGGCCGCTGAGCTCATTTTGGCAATTAGGAGCACATCAACCACCACACGCATTATCCAGCAGTATATGCAGCACCAGAACATGGCAACGCGATACCGGGCGAGGAGGCGACGTCAGCGCGGTCCCTTGAGTGATCAGGACATGGACACAGATTTCTCTGAAAGCATGGGCCCTGCCAATGCATGCATCATGGTGCTAATGGGGCAGGTTCATGCTGTGGAACGCCGATTCTGGGCTCGGGAAACAAGCACAGACTGGTGGGACCGCATAGTGTTGCAGGTCTGGGACGATTCCCAGTGGCTGTGAAACTTTCGCATGCGTAAGGGCACTTTCATGGAACTTTGTGACTTGCTTTCCCCTGCCCTGAAGCGCATGAATACCAGGATGAGAGCAGCCCTCACAGTTGAGAAGCGAGTGGCGATAGCCCTGTGGAAGCTTGCAACGCCAGACAGCTACCGGTCAGTTGGGAATCAATTTGGAGTGGGCAAATCTACTGTGGGGGCTGCTGTGATGCAAGTAGCTCACGCAATCAAAGATCTGCTGATATCAAGGGTAGTGACCCTGGGAAATGTGCAGGTCATAGTGGATGGCTTTGCTGCAATGGGATTCCCTAACTGTGGTGGGGCTATAGACGGAACCCATATCCCTATCTTGGCACCAGAGCGCCAAGCCGGCGAGTACATAAACCGCAAGGGGTACTTTTCGATAGTGCTGCAAGCTCTGGTGGATCACAAGGGACGTTTCACCAACATCAACGTGGGATGGCCGGGAAAGGTGCATGACGCTCGCATCTTCAGGAACTCTGGTCTGTTTCAAAAGCTGCAGGAAGGGACTTTCTTCCCAGACCAGAAAATAACTGTTGGGGATGTTGAAATGCCTATATGTATCCTTGGGGACCCAGCCTACCCCTTAATGCCATGGCTTATGAAGCCGTACACAGGCAGCCTGGACAGTGGTCAGGAGCTGTTCAACTACAGGCTGAGCAAGTGCAGAATGGTGGTAGAATGTGCATTTGGATGTTTAAAGGCGCGCTGGCGCAGTTTACTGACTCGCTTAGACCTCAGCGAAACCAATATTCCCACTGTTATTACTGCTTGCTGTGTGATCCACAATATCTGTGAGAGTAAGGGGGAGACGTTTATGGCGGGGTGGGAGATTGAGGCAAATCGCCTGGCTGCTGGTTACGCGCAGCCAGATGCCAGGGTGGTTAGAAGAGCTCAGGAGGGCGCGGTACACATCAGAGAAGCTTTGAAAACCAGTTTCATGACTGGCCAGGCTACAGTGTGAAAGTTCTGTTTGTTTCTCCTTGATGAAACCCCCCGCCCCTTGGTTCACTCTACTTCCCTGTAAGCTAACCACCCTCCCCTCCTCCCTTTAATCACCGCTTGCAGAGGCAATAAAGTCATTGCTGCTTCACAGTCATGGATTCGTTATTCATTCATCACACAAATAGGGAGATGACTACCAAGGTATCCCAGGAGGGGTGGTGGAGGAGGGAAGGAAAATGCCACACAGCACTTTAAGCACAGCACTTTAAAAGTTTACAACTTTAAAATTTATTGAATGACAGCCTTCTTTTTTTTGGGCAATCCTCTGTTGTGGAGTGGCTGGTTGGCCGGAGGCCCCCCCACCGCGTTCTTGGGCGTCTGGGTGTGGAGGCTATGGAACTTGGGGAGGAGGGCGGTTGGTTACAGAGGGGCAGCAGTGGCAGTCTGTGCTCCAGCTGCCTTTGCTGCAGCTCAACCATACACTGGAGCATTCTGGTTTGGTCCTGCAGCAGCCTCAGCATTGAATCCTGCCTCCTCTCATCACGCTGCTGCCACATTTGAGCTTCAGCCCTGTCTTCAGCCCGCCACTTACTCTCTTCAGCCCTCCACCTCTCCTCCCGGTCATTTTGTGCTTTCCTGCACTCTGACATTATTTGCCTCCACGCATTCGTCTGTGCTCTGTCAGTGTGGGAGGACAGCATGAGCTCGGAGAACATTTCATCGCGAGTGCGTTTTTTTTTCTTTCTAAGCTTCACTAGCCTCTGGGAAGGAGAAGATCCTGTGATCATTGAAACACATGCAGCTGGTGGAGAAAAAAAAAGGGACAGCGGTATTTAAAAAGACACATTTTATAAAACAGTCACTACACTCTTTCAGGGTAAACCTTGCTGTTAACATTACATACATAGCACATGTGCTTTCGTTACAAGGTCGCATTTTGCCTCTTCCCACCACGTAACTACCCCCTCAACCTTCCCCCCTCCCTGTGGCTAACAGCGGGGAACATTTCTGTTCAGCCACAGGCAAACAGCCCAGCAGGAATGGGCTATACTGAGTGTCCCTGAAGAAAAGCACCCTATTTCAACCAGGTGACCATGAATTATATCTCACTCTCCTGAGGATAACACAGAGAGAGAAAGAACGGATTTTGGTTGAATGCCAGCAAACATACACTGCAATGCTTTGTTCTACAGTGATTCCCGAGTATGTGTTACTGGCCTGGAGTGATAAAGTGTCCTACCATGAAGGACGAAATAAGGCTGCCCTCCCCAGAAACCTTTTGCAAAGGCTTTAGGACTACATCTAGGAGAACCGCAAATGCCAGGGCAAAGTAATCCTTTCACATGCTTGCTTTTAAACCATGTATAGCATTTTAAAAGGTACACTCACCAGAGGTCCCTTCTCCGCCTGCTGGGTCCAGGAGGCAGCCTTGGGTGGGTTCGGGGGGTACTGGCTCCAGGTCTAGGGTGAGAAACAGTTCCTGGCTGTCGGGAAAACCGGTTTCTCCGCTTGCTTGCTGTGAGCTATCTACAACCTCCTCCTCCTCCTCATCTTCTTCGTCCCCAAAACCTGCTTCCGTATTGCCTCCATCTCCATTGAAGGAGTCAAACAACACGGCTGGGGTAGTGGTGGCTGAACCCCCTAAAATGGCATGCAGCTCATCATAGAAGCGGCATGTTTGGGGCTCTGACCCAGAGCGGCTGTTCGCCTCTCTGGTTTTCTGGTAGGCTTGCCTCAGCTCCTTCAGTTTCACGCGGCACTGCTTCGGGTCCCTGTTATGGCCTCTGTCCTTCATGCCCTGGGAGATTTTCACAAAGGTTTTGGCATTTCGAAAACTGGAACGGAGTTCTGATAGCACGGATTCCTCTCCCCAAACAGCAATCAGATCCCGTACCTCCCGTTCGGTCCATGCTGGAGCTCTTTTGCAATTCTGGGACTCCATCATGGTCACCTGTGCTGATGAGCTCTGCATGGTCACCTGCAGCTTGCCACGCTGGCCAAACAGGAAATGAGATTCAAAAGTTCGCGGTTCTTTTCCTGTCTACCTGGCCAGTGCATCTGAGTTGAGAGTGCTGTCCAGAGCGGTCAGAATGGAGCACTCTGGGATAGCTCCCGGAGGCCAATACCATCGAATTGTGTCCACAGTACCCCAAATTCGAGCTGGGAACGTCGATTTAAGCGCTAATCCACTTGTCAGGGGTGGAGTAAGGAAATCGATTTTAAGAGCCCTTTAAGTCGAAATAAAGGGCTTCACTGTGTGGACGGGTGCAGGTTTAAATCGATTTAACGTTGCTAAATTCGACCTAAAGTCCTAGTGTAGACCAGGGCTAAGGTGCCACAAGTACTCCTTTTCTTTTACAATAACAAAGTATTCATAAGCATGTGATCAGTATACTTACTAAATAGGCTTGACCAAGGGAAAACCATCTCACTGTGGTGTGCTCCAACATGATCAGGTAGGGTCTGACAAAGAAACCTCAGATTCATAATGTGACATGTCATTCCATATTCTTTATGAAAATATGCTTATGATATGAATATGACATAACTGAGCTATACTCTATGCCAGATGGCTCGTGAGATATCATTAGAAAGGTTATGATATACAAATTAGATAATCACATTCAGTAAACCTGTATCATTTCTGTATCTGAAGTTAGGAATATTGACTATGTATCTGTATGTTGCGGATGATACTAAACTGGGAGGAGTGGTAGATACGCTGGAGGGGAGGGATAGGATACAGAAAGACCTAGACAAATTGGAGGATTGGGCCAAAAGAAATCTGATGAGGTTCAATAAGGATAAGTGCAGGGTCCTGCACTTAGGACGGAGGAACCCAATGCACAGCTACAGACTAGGGACCGAATGGCTAGGCAGCAGTTCTGCGGAAAAGGACCTAGGGGTGACAGTGGACGAGAAGCTGGATATGAGTCAGCAGTGTGCCCTTGTTGCCAAGAAGGCCAATGGCATTTTGGGATGTATAAGTAGGGGCATAGCGAGCAGATCGAGGGACGTGATCGTTCCCCTCTATTCGACATTGGTGAGGCCTCATCTGGAGTACTGTGTCCAGTTTTGGGCCCCACACTTCAAGAAGGATGTGGATAAATTGGAGAGAGTCCAGCGAAGGGCAACAAAAATGATTAGGGGACTGGAACACATGAGTTATGAGGAGAGGCTGAGGGAGCTGGGATTGTTTAGCCTGCAGAAGAGAAGAATGAGGGGGGATTTGATAGCTGCTTTCAACTACCTGAAAGGGGGTTCCAAAGAGGATGGCTCTAGACTGTTCTCAATGGTAGCAGATGACAGAACGAGGAGTAATGGTCTCAAGTTGCAGTGGGGGAGGTTTAGATTGGATATTAGGAAAAACTTTTTCACTAAGAGGGTGGTGAAACACTGGAATGCGTTACCTAGGGAGGTGGTAGAATCTCCTACCTTAGAGGTTTTTAAGGTCAGGCTTGACAAAGCCCTGGCTGGGATGATTTAACTGGGAATTGGTCCTGCTTCGAGCAGGGGGTTGGACTAGATGACCTTCTGGGGTCCCTTCCAACCCTGATATTCTATGATTCCATGATCTGTATTTCAACTATGCTACTTTGGATGATGCCCACTGCTAACACTTCAGGTACAACAATGGAAAAGCCAGACAGGGCGGATGGCCCATCAGCGAGGACAATGAGCTGTGAAAAGCTTGGCCTTCCTGTGGACACTCCATAGTGCTACTGTACTATAGGGTCAGGTGGTCTTGTCACCTGGTACTAAACATTACCTGGGACTTCTTGTAACTTTCCAGTGTAAGGGAAGGGGGGTCAAGTTTAGGAAACAAAGGATTCTCGCCTATTTAAGGGTGGGGAGGAAGGCAAACCGGACTCCTCCTCTCCCTGGCCTGTCTGCCCAAGAAGAAAGACTGCAAAAGGGAAGGCAAGGGGGGGTGTCCAGACTGAGACAGAGGTCCAGTCTGAAAAGGAATATAACTGGAACTCTGAACCACAGAAACTTTGCAAGCTGCCTGCAACAATAGCTAGGGTGAGAAATACTATCTGTAACCAATTTCTTTAGTGAAACTAGCTTAATTTGCGTGTTTGATTCCATTTGCTCAGTAATCTGCTTTGTTCTGTTTGTTTTCCCCTTTTACCACTTAAAATCTGCCTTTTATAGTTAATAAAATGTAATTTGTTTATTATTAAACCTAGTTTCTGTAATTTCTAACTGGGGCGGGGTGGGGAAGAAGTGTGCACACTTATCTTCACATTGAGGGAAGGGGCGAATTTCATAATAGACCTTTGGTCTGCACTCCAAGGAAGGTGGACATCTGAGTGCTGGAGCAAGTACCTTAAGCTGAGTCTTCCCAGGGCTGATCTTCAGGTAGGTGTAGCCTTGCCTGTGTGTGTTAGAGGAGGTTTTAAGAGCCTGGCTCAGCAAGACAGGTTTAAGGAGACCTATACTGGCAGAACAGGTAGACTCAGTGGTATCTTAGCATATCAGGTGGTTTCCCAAGGGTTCCAACCCATCACACACAACTCTTTTTATACCCTTTAACAAACAAATGATGTCATTGCCAATTATTGACTTCATCTAAAAAACAATTTGAGACAATTCACCCTTCATTCCAGTCTTAATCCAAATAAGATTTTATTCCCAAGGCCTTTCCTCTCCTCCTCCTTGCTGACCAACAGATTTTCCATTGCAGCTGGGTCCACATAGGCTTTACTTTTAAGATAACACTGGTATGTGGGGTGGGAAGGTTTATGTTGGTTCCTTTTAAGACAGATTCCTTTTGTCTTATTTAATACCATGAGAAGTCACACCTGTTGGTCAGAGTCCTCCTTTTTAGAAACTTCCCTGTATCATATTAGGTATTCTTTGAACGAGACATCCTCCCTACTTCATTCCTTCTGGCCTTATAACTCATTATTTTCAAGGCCTTCCTTCTACTTGCTAGTCAGGGCCTGTCTTTACAACACGTATATTTTCTTAACCAAACTTAAGCTAATTTAAAATTCTTTAATTTCATATTTATCCTACACTACAAATTAGTTCAGTTTGGCTTTGTCGAGGGAATTTGTACAAATTGTTTTCTTCTATGGCCACCTGCTCTTGGATCAATACATTACACAAGAAAAGTGCTCATGAAAGATTGACAACTTTGGATACTTAGGACTTCTACCCTTGGAACTAATGCCATCACCAGGCCCGTGCACTCTGCTTATTTGCACTCTGTTAGTATGTCTCAACTCCTTTCAAGAAATGCTGCCTCTGGAAGTGATAGATTAGTGCTCATTCTTCATAGTGAATCTTCTACTTCTGAGACTGCCAAAGGAGCCAGGACTCTATCAGTAACTAATTTAAGTTACTACAGAATGGCCACTATGAACTGGTGTTGTAAAAGGAAGAAGTTTTGTATCCCATTACCTGTCTCCGATTCAGTTCAGTCACTGTACATCACATTTTGTTACATCACAAGTGTCATCATCTACTATAGATGTATACACTAATAAAGGCAGATTATCATTGCATAGAGAATTCTGAAGGGACAGTTTCAAGATAAAAAAAAATCATAGTGTTTTATAACAATAATGCTGGCTACCCAACTTATTTTATTAAAGATCAGAGTAGTTTAGAGGATATATGATCTCAGTGCTGTATAATGGCCACGACTTTGTATAATCTTATTTCTGTAGTATGTCAGTGAGAAAGAGAGTCGTGGTGTGTGTGTTCGCAGGGGAAACTGTTTTAAAAAATAATTGGTCATAGCCTGTGTAAACATGCACTGTGAGAAAACTATCCCAGTTGGAGGCAATCACTTTTGGGGTAATTTAAAACCAAAAAAACCCTAACTCTCCTATGTAGTGCAAATCAGCCATTGCAGTTCTCAGACTTAATTCTTTGTTCTGTCACCACAGCAGTTATTTATTTGGCCATGTCTACCAAATCTCCTGATTGACCTAGTTGTGACATTATTGACATAAACTCTGACCGTATAGATCATTGTTGCAACCAGGGTCCTATGGTTGCGCCATTTCTTGTACAGAGGAGGCTAAGTGGGGTGTCTATGGAAAGGTTGTAGTTTGCTTTTATGATTATACTGTCTGTATGTGTGTATCATTTTTGTATTTGAAGTTATGAATATTGGCTATGTATTTGTTTGATTCTAAGTAGTCTCAGTGAAGCATTTGGTCAACTTCTTGAGAAAGGACTATTCTCAGGAAGTGCCCAATCAAGAAATACTTAACTGACAATAGACTTTGGGAGACGCCAATCCACATCTGAGCTTTCCTGGGAACGTTCAAACTAACATGTAAACAATGGTGTCGGCCTGCAAAACGCTGAATCATTCAGACATGTGGCTTGTCCAGGTGGCTACAGACTCCATCTTGTTGCTGTGATTCTGAACAGGAGAACAAAGGGGTTTCTGCCCATAAGAGAGAAAATATAAAAGACCCTGGAAACCCCTCCATTTTATCTTCAGCTGGCTCAAAAGATAGCCTCTCCACCCCAAAGAGATGCCTGAAAGAAACTGGAACAAAGGACAGTAACTACAGGGGTGTGAGTGATTGCTGGACCCAGACTAGGAAGGAGTCTATCTGTGAAAGAAGCTTATTGGAACATCTCTGAGGGTGAGATTTACCTGCATTTAGTTTCCTACTGTATTAAGCTTAGACTTGCGTGTTTTTGTTTTATTTTGCTTGGTAATTTACTTTGTTCTGACTGTTATTACTTGGAACCACTTAAATCCTACCTTTTATACTTCAATCACTTTTTGCTTATTATTGAACCCAGGGTTAGTGACTAATATCTGGGGGAGCAAACAGCTGTGCATATCTCTCTATCTATAGAGGGCAAACAATTTATGAGTTTACCCTGTATAAGCTTTATACAGAGTAAAATGGATTTATTTAGGGTTTGGATCCCATTGGGAACTGGGTGTCTGGGTGGTAGAGACAGGAGCACTTCTTAAGCTGTTTTCAGTTAAGTCTGCAATTTATGGGGGACGTGGTTCAGACCTAGATCTGTGTTTGTAGCAGGCTAGGCTCAACAAGACAGGTTACTGAAGTCCCAAGCTGCCAGGGAAAATGGGCTCAGAGGTAGTCTCAGCACATCAGGTGGCAGTCCCGAGGGCATTTCTGTGACCCAACTCATCACACTAGTAATCCCAGGGTGTTCACTCCATACTAATGAAATATACTTACACGTCTATACGTTTCCCTGTAGTTCAAGACCATAAACTTTCTGAAATCTAGAACAAAAAATATTAAAGAAATCAGTGCTGTTCTAACAGTTTCACTTTCCAGGGAACTGGATGGATATTGGATAAAGCACCTTATTTTCCCATATCCCAAGCAAATAAAAACAAGCTAATGATGGAACTAGTCAATAATATTTGAGATTATTAATTTGAGAGACCACCAAGTACTAATTTAACCATAAATTCCTTTAAGTCCAAAGGCCGAATGCTATTTTATACAATTGCTCTCAACATGTCTTACAGCCTAAAAATAAGCAATTATACCTAATATTGTAACATACTAATCACATGCTTATGAATACTTTATGTACAAACAGGCTATACCTAGGGAAAACCAAACTTAAGATAATGCTAATTCTTTAATTTCATACTTATTCTACAACCAATCTCTCTAATCCTGGACCCTGTTAATTTAAACTGCCCAGGAAAATTAAAACGGAAACACCATTCTATTATCACAGCTGGGAATTTTTTTCTGACTTCACTGATACAAACTCTGTATCCCAGCTCGTTGGTGTCATCACCAGCTCCTGTGATTTGCCCCTATTATCAACAGTCGTGCAAGGTCCTTTTGATTGAAATTTATTTTCCACTTGAAATCTTGAGCAGAATGCTAGTTCCAACAACATTTCATGTCAGATGTATGTTTGGTTCCTAGACATATGGTGAAAGGTGCATTATAAAGATGTGCAGTAGGGAGGAAGCAGGTCATGATTATTCATATCTTAATTTTAATAACAGATTTTATAAGATTAATCTACAGATGTGAACTACAAGATCTTGTATGATGGATTTTCTATGAACAAAACCTTTTAGTTCATTCACTAATACCTTTTAATTACCTTTGACACTTAGCCCTGCAAAGTATTCTTTTGTAAATGTACCTTAAACATAGTAGTGAAATCCAAAAATGATTACCAGGAGTTTGGATTTCTAACTGTATCAGGGTGTTTAGTATAGCTCTAATTTCCTAGTTGAGACAACAACTGAAATATTATTACACTTTATCCTGTTGTTCATTCCAATCTTGTATAACAAAGAAACCATGCCCCTCCCATCATATTTGAGGCATCAGATTCCAGAAACTGAAACAATAATACGGAGACTATATGAGAATTATGGCCTTTTTAATAAGAAATGCCAGTGTCAGTGAATAGGGAAATTATAATTAGGATTTATTGCATAGTAATAAAGAAACTGATATTCCTGTTGATAAAATCCCAATTAAATATCAGTCACTATTGATTTGCTTTCTCCCGAAGATTTTTTTTTTTTTTTAATCAAAGATAACAGGTATGTATTGGCATTTGAATAATGCTAACAGTTTCCGTAAAAGGTTTTTCTTCCAGCCAGTAGTATAGCTTTAGCATGTATTGGGCAGTGGCTTTCTTGTGCAGTTTAGGCAATGTTTGTTCTAGGGTGTGATCATTCCATTAGTAAGGCTAAGATTTAGTCACAGGTATTTTTAGTAAAAGTCATGGACAATTTACAGGCAGTAAACAAACATTCATGGCCCGTGACCTATCCATGACTTTTACTATATAAATATCCCTTATTAAAACTTAGTAGGTGCTGGAGCCCTGGGCACTGCTGCTCTGGGAGCCCCAGGACACTGCCGCTGTGGGGCCTCAGCTACCCCTGCTCCAATGTCCTGGGGACCACTGCTCAGATGCTCCCCAGGGCCGCCCCGGGACAGCTGCTCCGGTGCTTCCCCCAGGCTAGCCATGCGAGCAGCGACTGGTGCAGCTTGCCCCGAGAGTGCCCCCGGGACAGCTGCTCAGACCCTCCTCAGGGTTAGCTGCCTGAGCAGCGGCTGATGCAGCTGGCCCTGGGACAGCCCCCGGGACTGCTGCTCAGACCCTCCTCAGGGCCAGCCACCCAAGCAGTGGCTGAGGCAGCTGGCCCTGGGACAGCCCCCAGAACTGCTGCTCGGACCCTCCTCAAGGCTGCCCCTGGGACCGCTGCTCAGGTGCTCCCTAGGGCCAGCTGCCCTGAGCTGTCTGAGCAGTGGTCGGTGCTGTTGGCGGTACCACTGCTCGGGGGCTCCCTGGGGCTGCCCCCAGGACCGCTGCTCGGGCACTCCCTGGGACCAGCTGTCCCGGGACCGCCTGAGCAGCACCCGGTGCTGCTGGGCCCAGGGCTGCTCCAGCAGCACCTGGTGTGGCTTGCCCCGAGATCAGCCGCACTGGCCATTGCAGCTGCGAAAGTCACAGAGGTTGCGGAATGTCATAGAATCTGTGACTTCCACGACCTGCATGACAGAATTGCAGCCTTATCCATTAGTGCCCATTACTGAGATGTACTATAGAGTGAAACTTTTTAATGTAACAATTTTGTGCTTGTCTTGAAGGGGACAATGGCCTGTGATGGGATGTTAGGTGGGGTGGGATCTGAGTTATCCAGGAAAGAATTTTCTGTACTGTCTGGCTGGTGAATCTTGCCCATATGCTCAGGGTTTAGCTGATCGCCATATTTAGGGTCGGGAAGGAATTTTCCTCCATGGCAGATTGGAAGAGGCCCTGGAGGTTTTTCGCCTTCCTCTGTAGCATGGGACATGGGTCACTTGCTGGAGGATTCTCTGCTCCTTGAAGTCTCTAAACCACTATTTGAGGACTTCAATAGCTCAGACATAGGTGAGGTTTTTCGCAGGAGTGGGTGGGTGAGATTCTGTGGCCTGCGTTGTGCAGGAGGTCAGACTAGATGATCAAAATGGTCCCTTCTGACCTTAGTATCTATGAATCTGTAAGAACAAGGCTGAAACTTTTGGTGGGGAGGAGAAAAACAGGAATGAAGTTGAAGACATGGGTGAGGGAGGGACATCTAAAGCAAAAGAAGAAAACTGAAGTGAGAGAGGAATAAGGAAAACCAGACCTGTCTTTCGCTTGCTTCTTGACATAACTCACTTTTGGAAAGTCTTTCTCAAATGAGCTGTGTCATAAATATAAAGGGAACCTTTAAATCCCTCCTGGCCAGAGGAAAAACCCTTTCACCTGTAAAGGGTTAAGAAGCTAAGATAACCTCGCTGGCACCTGACCAAAATGACAAATGAGGAGACAAGATACTTTCAAAGCTGGAGGGCGGGGGGAAACACAGGGTTCTCTCTGTCTGTGTGATGCTTTTGCCGGGACCAGAGCAGGAATGCAGGTCAGAACTTCTGTAAAAAGTCAATAAGCAATCTAGTTAGATATGCATTAGATTCTGTTTTGTTTAAATGGCTGATAAAATAAGTTGTGCTGAATGGAATGTATACTCCTGTTTTTGTATCTTTTTGTAACTTATGGTTTTGCCTAGAGGGATTCTCTATGTTTTGAATCTGATTACCCTGTAAGGTATTTACCATCCTGATTTTACAGAGGCGATTCTTTTACTTTTTCTTCAATTAAAATTCTTCTTTTAAGAACCTGATTGCTTTTCATTGTTCTTAAGATTCAAGGGTTTGGGTCTGTGTTCACCTATGTAAATTGGTGAGGATTTTTATCAAGCCTTCCCCAGGAAAGGGGGTGTAGTGCTTGGGGGAATTTTGGAGGGGAAGATGTTTCCAAGTGGGCACTTCCCCTGTTGTTATTGTTAGACACTTTGGTGGTGTCAGCGTTTAACCTAAGCTGGTAAGAATAAGCTTAGGGGGTCTTTCATGCAGGTCCCCACATCTGTACCCTAGAGTTCAGAGTGGGGAAGGAACCTTGACAAGCTGTTATATTTAAATTCTTGAATGCATGCAGTCTGTGATACTTCCCTTAGAATAATTTAGATGAGCAGTAATCTAAATATGGGTAGCATTGACTTCAGTAGCAAAAATCTTTCACCCAACTTTGGTTAAATTCATCAGATTTTTTTTTTAATTGTAAGTTTTAAAATTTATTAATGTAAATGTGATTACAAATAAGTAAAACATTAATCTTGTGGTAATGTCCAAAGGCCCCAGTCAGGATCAGACTCCATTGTGCTAGGTGCTGTACAAGCATGCAGGACAGACCAAAAGAGTCGAACTGATCAAGAGCTTCAGGATTGTGTTCCCACTGTACAGTGGGATTTGCTTTTGGTACTAAAAATGTTGCCCACGTTTATTTGATTCTTTTAGAATTAATATGCCTTAAATTTCTCTCAGCCAAAGGTTTAGCTTCATTGACTTCAACAAGAAAAATTGGAGACAGTAGTACAAAGTCTTTTTGATTGGTTGTTCAGCTACAGCTACTTCTGTCTACAATTTTGCTCCTATAATCCACTCTAATGCCTTTGGTTGTTTTGTGTGGTGTTTACTGCACTGTATACTTACGTTGTGGCAAAACTTGGCAGATTTATCCTTGAAGTTCTGGCAACTGGCATAATGTGAGCATATCTTGATGCTGGGAAGAGTTGGGACTCCTTGGTGTATACAGTTTTTGTCAGCAGAGAGACAAAGACTTTTATAATAGACATTTAAAGATCGAAAATAGAGTTGGTAACTTTGGAGATCCATCTGTTTTGTTCATTTGATAGCAATTGTCTAGTTCTTTTTGAAAATGTAACCAATTATTACATGACAATGGACGTAATCCATCTCAAAATAAAGGATTCTGATATATCTGCAGCGAGATCCAACTCTGGGTCTATGTTGGAACAGTTCAGTCAGCAGTGTTCTGTCATTTACCATTTCTGTTTTCAAGGTGGCCAGACATGACCCGTTGACTAGACATATGTTGCTCTGAATGGTGTGCAAGGGATATAATATGTACAACTCCTAAATAATGAGGTAGCTGACATATTAATGAAGCTGTATAATAACTTCTATGATCTACATTTGGGGGAAAAAACATGGGACCAGATCCACAGCTGATGTAAATTGACTTAGCTGTTTGAACTCAGTTATGCCAGTTTAGTCCAGCAAGGATCTGGTACAGAATCTTTAGATCATTTGGAGCCCTCTTTCTTCTCTACAGCTTTGACAAAAAAGGAACTCAACCACTTAAAAATGTACTTGAATTAAATTAGTAAAGATTACTAGCCCAAACACCACATCCTTCATTTAAACTTGATCCATAAGAGGTATGTTTGCATCATGGTTTGAGAAAAGCATCTTTGTGACCCTAAACTGCAATGGGAGCTCTAGGCAAGACTCAAGGAGTCAGTGGGAGTTCTCTGTATGAATCAAAGGTGTTTATAATTGTTTGGATGTCTCCATGTACACTTCATTTTCATGTTATCATGTTCTGCAGATACATTTTCTGGACAGAGATTTTTCCAGGCAATTCTGCTTTTGTGGTCCCTACTTTCTCTATAATTCCAGTATATATGCTTTAATTGTAAAGGCATGCAGTAGTGAAGAGATTAACAATGCCAGATTTAAAAAAAAAACTTAATGAAACTTCTGTCTTTTATTATTGGGTCTATTTTCTTATGTATTTGTTTTATAGTCCTTCACTCTTCTCACTGGACAAAGGGTAAAACTTCCCTCCCACTATGTAATACATTGCTTAGGGACATTTCCATAATTCAAGTTAAAATGGGATGTATACTACAGTAAGAACATTGTTTTATATTTTTTGGTTGTCCTAGGTGTATATTCTTTCATCTGGTATGTTAAGTTGGCTGTAGTATCAGAGGATAGCAGTGACATCTGAAAAGCAGTTTATCCCCTCACGAAAGGTTAGGAATAAATGTTAGTGCCTTTCTTCAGTTTTGTTATATCATGCATTGTGCTTTAATACTAGTAGTTACTTTGATGTCAGATGTTCTTTTAAGGATTTAAGCCTTAAATTGTCCAATGCTAAATTCTGATTTTGTAGGATTTTTTTTTGCTATTGTCAGCTAAACGTTAAAACCATAATGTTTTACAGAGCCAAGCAAAGTCACTTGCGGAACAAAAACGATTCCCATTTGCCACTGATAATGACAACACAAATGAAGATTTGGGTAAGATAATTATATAATGTTTATTGGGGTGATTCTGGATGCCGCTCACAGGCACAAAGTTTTGATACTGTAAAATTATAGTTGGTAATTCTGATGGATGCTTTAGGATCACTTTTATCACTCCTTGAGCAATAAAATTTCAGCCTTTTGTTTTTAATTATGTGGAAAGAACATCATTTACCTTTTTTTCCCCATAGTACTTCTTTCTACTCTGCACAGTGGGACATTTCACCATTCATTTGGTCATGCAAATGTGAAGAAAATATTTTCCCAAACCCTGTTAAACACTCATGAACTCTTCCTACTCTCTCTTTCCTGTCATTGCTGATAACTGAAGATTTTCTGGATATTTGAGAGAAGCTTTCTGTCAGGTGAAATTGCTGCTCCATCGAGCTTGGAACTGCTGTTTTTCCTACCTTTTCCAAGTCTGAAAGGGGGGTGGAAGGTTCTTGTGGATTTCTTTCTCTGTGCACTTGTTGGCACACTAGAAGTGCACCTGGTGAAGTGCTGTGACGTTGTTCTACGGTCTTCTGCTTCTGTGCTGAGAGGCAGGTGTCTTCTAAACAGGTCTCTGAGGGAACCCTGTGCTGCTGAGGGGTTTTTTATTATTTATTTATTTTTAAAAATTGTTTGCCATTTTCTCTCTTGCTTCAGCTTGGTCTCTGTCTGGTAGGGGGAAAGTTCTTGGAAGAATTTTGAGGAAGGTTGGAGACTCCCTTATTCTAGCCGTAAATCTTCAGCCCCCTCCAGTGGTTCAGCATTTGCCACATGGGAGCCAGGTAGCAACATCAAAGGAACCCCATTCCTATGTTTGGCTCCAGGGCCTGTCACCCTACCTGCCCTACTCTTCTTTCAGATACATCTTTTCTGGAGCATGTTCTTAGGAGTTTCCTAGTTGTCTGGCATTTTTCTGAGCTTAGGTCCTTCTATTTGTGCTTCTCCTGCTCTAGTAAACCTTAGGGGAACAAATGTGAATTGTGTGGGGACTCCTCAAAGTGTGGCCTGCTCATATCGCCTACAACATTGTAGGCAGTGTCTTTTCACTGTTTTGCTCCTTGCCCCAATCCTTCTCTTTTCCATAAAACTAGTGTATTCAGTTATCAGTCTGCCCTTATGTTACCATAGTTTATTACCTTGGGAATGATTGTGATATCATATGACTGATGGCTAATGAAGTAGATTTAAGAATTTGGCAGAGAAGAAAGACAAATGAAGAAAATGCAAGGAGCCTCTCTAGCTGCCATTGGCTCTCTTTCACTCCTCATACTGCATCATTACTGTGTGCAGCCTCACCTCCTGACTGGTTCTCAAGAGGTGTATGCATAGTGAAGTTTTTTGTATGTATACAAAGACATATCCTTATATAGTATAAACAAACACTTCACTCTGCCCAGTGCAGACATGTTAATAGTGGTGCAGGTTGGGCTAGGCCCTCTCCTAAACCAATGTCCAGGACAAAATTAAGAACTGTCTCCCCACAATGACAGCACTGTCCACCTGGATGTGTATTTTTTCTTTCCTTTACATCAGCAATGGTTTGCAACAATGCCATCAGAATGTGTTTGCTTTGCAAAAGACAGGTTCACATGACGGAAAAACATTGCAATTCCTGTTAATTAGCACCTTTGTTGGCAATCTCAGCTGAGATGCCAAGGATTGAATAGGCTGAAGAATGGCTCTCTTGTCCCTAGAAATGATCCCTCCAAATCAGGGTTGGGAAATATTGGCATGTGAAAATCTGTACTCAATCTCTACCTGTTCTGTGGATAAATGGATCATTGTTCCCTAAGGTTATATATCCAGCATCTTTTCACAAACACTAAACTCACTGAAAAATATACTACATATTCTAAGTATTTCTGTCATGGTGCTAGATGAACATGTTAGAAAAACGAGTTTTGTGATGAATGTAGATAACCTTAACAAAACTATTGCTTTCATCTTGCTTACTAAAGAATTATTTAGAAAGTGAGAAGTAGCCTGAATTCCTACTGTCTTTTTCTGATAACTCCTCTGACAAACTTAGCTGGGCTGTCACCAAAAACAAATATTTTGACACCTCTTCACCAAGTACTGCATCCTAAAATAAACATAACATGTTGAGTTTCTACTAATAACTCTTCTGATGCTTGAAAAATAAAGCCTTGGTAACTCCTCTGAGCAATACAGTTGTCAAGGTAAACTAACAAAAAAAAAAGTTTGATAACTTTAGCTGTCTTAATATCTGCAGTTATAAGATGTTCTGAACAAACAAACTTGTATCTTAGGCTGCTACAGCCAAATTCTGCAATTCGATGGGCACATGCAGTTCCCATTATCTTCACTAGAAGTTGCATCTGTGTATCCAAGAGCAGATTTTGGCTCTTCAATAAAGTTTAAGAGCTTACTGCCAGACCTATTTAGAAGACCTACTAAAAGCGTTTTATCATAAATGTGTAAAATTTTCATCCCTGACACTTACAACGTAAATACTGCCATAGGTTGAGACTTTTCTCCAGTATAACTGTAAAAGGTAAGTTATCTAAACCGTTGTAAGAAGTATGGCAATCTTCTACAAAAAACATGTACCACTGCTGAGTAAACAAGTGAAAAAAACACAGTAGCCTCTCACGTGAAGTATTTTTTAAGTTAAGTATTTTCAGTTGAAATACTGTGGACTACTCTTTATACCAGACAGTAAGCTGTGGAGGGCAGATATGGCTTTTCAAAACGAAAAATAACATTGTCCAAATGCCCCAACATTATATAAGTGCAGAAGACAGGATTAGGAAAAGCCACAACAAAAGACCTCTACATTCTAACCTATCATCATCTGTCTCTCCCAGTGTTGACCTGTCTTGTCTATCTTCTAGACTCCAAGCTCCTTAGCACAGGATCTGTCTTTGTGTCTTATTCTGCACTGACCACATCAACACTTAATAATATGCAAAAATTAAACTAATCCATTGTAATAATGTCTACCATCTGAGGATTTCAAACTGTTCTATGATCACTAATATATTTAGCCTTACTGTCTTTTATGATATAGAGAACATTTTACACATAAGGAAACTGAAATAGGAAGGCTAGGTGCCTGATTTTCAGATGTTCTGAGCACCCACATCTACATTTGTGGAGCTGCAGGCACTCAGAACCTTTCAAAAATAATCCCTAAGTGACTTCCCTATTATACATAATAAACCTGTGACGGAGATGGAATAGAAACCAGGTCTACTGACTCCCTATACTGTGCTTTAACCACAATACCATCCTATTATTTATATTACTCACTCGCTTGCTGGAACATTAAGGTTTCAAAGTCAAGCGCTCTGAAGTTAGGAAATGACAAAATTAGGGTTACTTCAATCCTAGTCTCCTGGTTCCTTATCCCAGACTCTTTCCCTAACCCACAGGCAATCAATCATTTTTTGTGATGGTATAGAAAAGGTCCAGACGCTAGAGAAAGTAATACAAAAATAGATTATAATAAGTAAAAAAAAAAAAAATTTTTTTACAGTCTGTTCAAAAGCATCTGGCTGTTCTGATTTGGTCCCCATTCTGCCTGTTGAGTACTCCTGCCCTAACCAGTCCCAGTTCTCCTTCTGCACCCCAGTTTCTTGTCAGCTCATCTCCAATTCCCCTGGTGCTGGTTCCTAGTTCCAGTTTTTGTCCAGACAGTCCCAGTCTCTTCTGGCTCCTCATCTGATCTGTATTCCCCTCTCCCCCCATTTCCCTCACCGGCTCCCATCCTCCTTGCTCAGTCAGTACCAGCCTCCCTCTCTCTTACGCTCCAGCTATCCTTGCTCAGTTAGTCCTAGTTCCTCTTCTCTGCGCCCAACCTAGGGTTGCCAACCCTTCTGGATTGGCTGGGACTCTACCCGAATCTGCATCGATCTCCCGGTGGGTATTGAAAGCAATCCGGGAGATATTAATAGGCCGCTAAAAGTCCAGTGGCAGTGCAGCGGGGCTAAGGCAGGCTGCCTACCTGCCCTGGCTTTGTGCAGCTCCCAGAAGCAACCAGCATGTCCCTCTGGCTCCTAGGCTACTAGCTCTGCCTATAACTATGATAGCATCAAGTGGCTATATTTGGGATTGGGATCTCCTTGTGCTAAGTGATTTATAGTAAGATACTTAGCCCTGGTATACACTGGGGTGGGAGGATCAATCTAAGTTACACAACTTCAGCTACGTGAATAACATAGCTGAAGTCGACGTACTTAGATTGACTTACTGTGGTCTCTTCACCGCGGTGAGTCGACTGCTGCTGCTCCCCCGTCGACTCCGCCTGCACCTCTTGCGGTGATGGAGTACAGGAGTTGATGGGAGAGCGCTCGTGGGTCGATTTATCACGTCTAGACTAGACATGATAAATTGACCCCAGCTGGACCCGATCCGGGGGGGTAGTGTAGATATATCCTTAGTTTACATTTTGTTAAATGTGACCAAATTTTAGAATATTTGAAAAACTGACACATTATCTATGTTGTTTTTATTTTAATGTGTTTGTAATCTTGCTTTGCCAGCAATTGCCTACGTGTTGATTGGCAGCGGCCTATATGATGAAGCAATAAGACATTTTTCAACAATGCTACAGGTAACTGTTCGCTTGTTCTATTTTTGTAATTTTAAATGTAAAGATGATGAACCTTGAAATCAATCATTGAGGAAATAGATTTGTATAAAATACAGATTGTTATAAAATTCTAGCTTAGAACCATTATAGCATTTGAGGCTGACAAAGCAGATAAAATATTTAACTCTTAATAAATCCCAGGACTTAAATTGGAGAGATTCTGCTATCAGATGTGAAAATGAATACAATGGATAAATGTGGTTTTTAAAAAAATCTCATGATCCCAGTCTCCTAATAAACTACTAAAATATAAGCCAATTTATTTAACTGTTTTAGAAGGAATAGCTTCAAAAGAACAAAAACCATACCTCATTTTGCACAGTTCAGTCTCCTAAAAGTTCACTTGATTAGGACTTCGTACCGTATTAGATTGAGATTTTTTTTTACTACATATTGCCAGTAACTTACTGGCAGAATAACCTCATATGTGGCACTGGCATTATGGGAGCTCCACGTTGTTATAAACCAGACTCCATCCCAGGTTAATACTGGGTTGTCAGTTAAGAACTTGGCTGCTGTAATATTTAAGCAAAATTTTATTTATTCTCTAGTATAAATTTCTTTTCTGATTGGATGGCGTGGAATCCATATTATTTTATCATTCAGATTGTTTCATGGCAGGCTGACAATTTTTTAAAAAGGGTACCATAGCTTAGTCAAACTTGATTTATAAATATGTATCCTTATGGACAAGACGGTCTAATTGACTGAAGCATAGGCCTGCTTTTTAAGCCAATACAGATATAAAATACATCAGTGGTAGGCTATAAAATGCTATTTAAAAAGTTCTGCTTTGTAATGTAATAGCATCCTTCTATGTTTTTTAACTTTTTCTAATGGCATATGTGTTTATTTGTACACTGAGGGTATGTTTGCACTGCAGCTATGCCTCTGTAGTGTAGACAGTTTCCACATCAACAGAAGGGTTTCTTTCATCCATGTAGGTAATGCACCTCTCTGAGAGATGGTAGCTGAAGTTCTTTTGTCGACTGGGAGTTAGGTTGACCTAGCTGTGGTGCTCGGGGTTCAAAATTTTTCACATCCCTGAGTGACGTAGCTAGATCAACTTAATTTTTAGGTGTGGACTGGGCCACCTTGGGGAGGGGGCAGCTCCCACCCAGGGCAGTAGCAGGACCTGGCTGGCTCCATCCTTGGAGGAACCCGTGGCATGGATCAGCCCAGGGCTCCTTGCCTCCCTCCTCCTGCCCAGAGCCTCTTGCTCCTGCAGGCTCTAGAAGATCTAAAATATTGAACGCTGCAACTGACCAGGTATCCAGGGCAGCAGCTGGGAGAGCAAGCAGGGAGTCCCCAGCGATCAGGGAGGGGAGAAGGGGAAGACCACCAGGCTGTTGCCAGGGTGGGGCTGTGCTTCTTCCCGGCCCCTGCAACCACTGGGGACTCCGTGCACGCTCTCGTCTCCGTTGCCTGGCCTTGGGTTGGGCACTTGGCTGGCCACAGCCCTATACCCCCTACGGTGTGGGAACCTCTGAAATAGGAAAAAATTAGCACAAAAGTTACTTATGTGTAGATTTGCTGATGACTGCCCATGCCACATTTTAATATCCGGCATTTTTGCTATAGTTTTCATTTAAAAAAAACCTTTGTGGTTAGAATTATTTTTACCACGGGAAAAGGGGTTTCTCTTCACTCACTCTACTTAGATTTGGTGAAGAGATTTTGCTCATTTTCCAAGTAATTCCCCTGTAGGCAGAGATGAAACATGGACATTTTTAGCTCATAAATTGCAAGTTATGAGCTTGTGATGATGATGGGTTATAATAATCTCTCTTGTGTCTTTACCTGGAGACCATGACTGAGGCCTGTTTAATATTAACACTGAGCATTAAGTAAAAGTAAGCAGCTGAAGAAAGATACCTTCGATTCACTTTAATTTTTTTTAAAGATGGTTTTACGTGTGTTTTGCTCTGAATAGGAAGATCCAGAGCTGGTTAGTGCTATTTATGGACGAGGGATAGCATATGGGAAAAAAGGACTTCATGTGAGTATTTAATAATTTAAATGATTGTCAGACATACTTTCCTACAAACTGTAAGAGATTACAGGAACTATATCAACTAGAATTTATTAAACATATGTACAGTCCCAAAGGCTTTCAGCGTGTATTGTCATGCTATTAATGTTTTCTCTGAAACATCCTCTTCCTCTTATCTGAAGATGCTATATGACTGGGGACCATACCTGTCAGACATCAAAATCTTGGTGTGTGTGTGTGTGTGTGTGTGTGTGTGTGTGTATAATCTCATGAAGATCCCTAAAGACTGATAGGAAGTGGTAGAGGGGGACCAGCTACTTTGTTTAGCAAACATACAGTGAGATGCTCATGATGGCATTACTGTTTGGGCTGTTTCAAGCAGCTTCTATTTTGTACTCTTTGAATTGTCTTATTCATACTCTGTAGTGTTTGTTGCTACCCCTCCTCGTGGGGGGGGGGGGTCATCCCTAAATACATACCCCATTCTTGGATTCAAGTCTTCAGTGGCACTAACATGAATAATTTTTGTTTAACTAATAAGTATCTGAACTGTACTTTTGTTTAACACAATAGCACCTAATTGAACCATTTTCAAAGCCGTTTGTAATATAAAGATCAATAGGTAAAGACCAACACAATGATCCAGCGTTTGAAGAGTTGGATATTAATGATTTAAAAAAAATTAGTAAGGAAAAATGGATTTTAAAAAAATAGCCTTTTGTTTTATATAGTATAATTAAGCATCCAGATCCTGTCAGGAAGCTGCAGTTGGCTTTTAGAATTCTGACTTCCTCCAGTCCAGATTAATTGGATGACTCAGTGGAAAATCCCATTATGCAGAACCACTGTGTGCTAGAGAATGTTGACAGGTACTCACTTTCTGTGATCTTCATATTCATTTCTATCTCAGCAAAGAGTTCTCTGGTTCTCTGCACAGCTGATTTAAAAAAAAAAAAAAAGGTGGCTTCTGTGAGAAATATTTTGAAGTTTTTTTTTCTGACTTGATTCTAAAGATGGGCAAAAGGTTCAGGCAAAAGCTTGAGGTTACTTAAAATTCCTTCCCTTCCCCAAAACCCAAACAAGCAAATGAACCAACCAACAAAAACAAAACTCTTATCTCAAGTGGAGTTTCTCTAGCCCAAAACAACAGAAGAACCAAAGAAGCTATAAAGTCTAATGTGGACTTTGCCAATCTATTTAATGTGTAGTTACTCCAGTACTAGGATAATACATGGCAGTACTGCAAAACCTTTAGATAGGTAGGGGAAGTAGTGGGAATGCCACCATATTTTCTAACCGAGATCATCAAAAGGTCTAGATGACACTGGTTTAAAGCACTAGTGCTCCGCACGGTTCCAATCGTTGTTGCAGGTGAATCAGTAGTGATAATGGTGGTAAACTTTAGGGAAAAGTTTAATATAGACAAGGCCTAAGGAAATATTTTCTTCAGAGACTTGGGATAAAAAGAGGAGGCCTTATGAACCAGATATAATATTATCTGTGTAGACTCTGCAGCTAGTTTCGTCATGGTTCAGCTAGGTTATTGGAGATACAGATGTCTTTGAGTTAACTTGATTTTTGAAAGTCCTTGAAACTATGAAACACAGCACTGGCCTTTCTGGCCGATGCAGCTAATGAATTGCTAATTTGTTCTTCCGGATAAAGCTTTCCTCCATTCATGGGAAGTAGTGTCAGGAGGAGCTTGTGATGTCACAGAAGGGAAGGAACTCCGATCACATTTATTTAGCTGTAGCTGTCTCTGCTGGGACTGCTTTACTCAGCAAGAAAAAACAGTTAGTGTACACTGAATCAGACTAAACTGTTTTATGGTACACATTGTAGATCGAGGCGGGAAAACATTTTGGCCTGAGGGCCACATCGGGTTTCCGAAATTGTATGGAGGGCCAGTTAGGGGAGGCTGTGCCTCCCCAAACAGCCAGATGTGGCCTGGCCCCTATCTGACCTCCCCTGCTTCTTGCTCCCTGACGGCCCCCCCACCCCATCCACCCCTCCCTGTCCCCTGACTACCCCCCGTTGCCTCATCCAACCCCTCCTCTCATTCCTGACTGCCCCTCTGGGACCCTTGTCCCATCCAACCACCGCTTCTCCCTGACTGCCCCCCCGCCACCCCATACAATCCCCTCTTCCTGATTGCCCCCCTGGAACCCCTGCCCCCATTCAACCTCCCCGTCAGGGTTCCCTCCCCACTTTGAATTCTAGGATACAGATGTGGGGACCTGCATGAAAGATCCCCTAAGTTTATTTTTACCACCTTAGGTTAAAACTTTCCCAAGGTACAAATTTTGCCTTGTCCTTGAACAGTATGCCGTCACCACCAAGTGATTTAGGCAAAGAACAGGGAAAGGACCACTTGGAGTTCCTATTTCCGCAAAATATCCCCCCAAGTCCTTACACCCCCTTTCCTGGGGAGGTTTGAGAATAAACAAGATGAGCACAAACCAGCCTTGGATTTTTAAGATCTAAAAAACCCAATCAGATTCTTAAACAGAACTTTATTAGAAGAACAAAAAAAGATAAGAGAATACCTCTGTAAGATCAGAATGGAAGATAATCTTACAGGCCGCCAAATTCAAAACATAGAGAATCCCTCCAGGCAAAACCTTAAGTTACAAAAAGACATAAAAACTGGAATTTCCTCCACACGTTTCCTCCAGCACAGCAAATTTCACAAGCCAAAACAAAGAAAACCTAGCGCATTTTCTAGCTAGATTACTTACTAACTTTACAGGAGTTGGAGGGCTTGCATCCTTGATCTGTTCCCAGCAAAGGTATCACACAGACAGACAGAGACAAAAGCCTTTCCACCCCTCTGGATTTGAAAGTATCTTGTCCCCTCATTGGTCATTTTGGGTCAGGTGCTAGCCAGGTTACCTGAGCTTCTTAACCCTTTACAGGTAAAAGGACTTTGCCTCTGGCCAGGAGGGATTTTTACAGCACTGTATACAGAAAAGTGGTTACCCTTCCCTTTATATTTATGACACCCCCCTGTTCCCCGCCCTCTGACCGCCCCGACCCCTATCCACACCCCTGACCACCAGCCCTAACTCCCCTGCCCTCTATCCAACCCCAACTGCTCCTTGCACCTGAAGCACCGGTGACTGGTGGCGCTAAAGCCATGCTGCTCAGAGCACCAGGATAGGCAGCTGTGCCGCCCGGCTGGAGCCAGCCACGCCATGGCGCAGCACAGAGCACCTGGTCAGGCTGTGGCTTTGCAGCTGTGCTGCCCAGCAAGACCTCGCCGCCCAGAGCATTGCGTCAGTGGCGCAGTGAGCTGAGGTTGCGGGAAAGGGGGAACAGCAGGGGAAGGGCCGGGGGCTAGCCTCCCAGGCCAGGAGCTCAGGGGCTGGGTAGAAGGGTCCCGCGGGCCGGATGTGGCCCACAGGCTGTAGTTTGCCCACCTCTGTTGTAGAGCCTCATATTTTTTGATTATAAGGGAGAGTGACGATGACTTTATATTAGTTGACAAAATACACTTCATAGTACCACGATTCTTGGTGGAGAGATTTTGAGCACTAAAACATAATGCTTATTGTATAAGGAATATTTGCAGTGCAACCCCAGTAGGTGAATATGAAACACTGAGGAGTCTGTTTGCAAAATATTGCAGATGATGCATATGGATAAAAGGAGTCCCTTTTAGTAATTAAGTTTTGGTATACAAACAGCTTGTTCAGTTAATACTTGCACTATAAAGCATCTTGTTCCTATTAGAAATGACAGTGAAGTACTTTGATGGCTGGAGGTTACTGTTTATTGATTGTTTTTTGACCTTTGTCCTTAAAAATTATTAGTGTAACTCTAAGATCACTTAGTATAATAAGAAAACATGCACTGACTGCTTATATAGTTTAATTTATCTTTTTAAGGACATAAACAATGCTGAGCTTGCCCTATATGAGCTGAGCAGAGTAATTAGTCTGGAACCAGATCGCCCTGAAGTATTTGAACAGCGAGCAGAGGTGAGATTTTTCTTTCTCAGACTTTTCAATTGCAACTCTTTCAAATATTTAAAAGTATTTCTTCTGGCTTAATTCACCTTTTTAATGGTTAAAACTCTTGCTTTCTCCACTAAATATATCTCCCTGTTTAAATGCTTTTAAAGTATACGTATTTGCTACAAGAAAAGTACATATTTCATGGTATTTGTGAAAACTTGTACAGAATGTTTAGTGACTAAAGCCAAATAGATTGGCAGGTAATTGACATAAACAAGTGTTTAGCTTTGTATATATTGAATAACGCAGAATCATACTTTTCTTTGTAACTCATTGTAATGAATCAAAATAGTGCATAAAAACCCTCTTCAGTTATGGTGATTGTACTACAAAAAAATCCTAAGTTCAATCATATTGCATTAAGGCTGCCAGTTAAACCATCCAACATTCAAATTGTGTGTTACTATAGCACTTTTGTGCTCAGAAACATAAATGTGATTAATCAAGAATTCCGTAACTTTTAACTGAAGATAATGTTCTATGTAGTCAATTACAAAAATGTGCACAATTTCTGCAGCCCATCATCTCCCACAATTCTGGATGTCTGGGCTGCTCCCCTCCTCTCTGCAGTTATCGAAGGTGGAACAAAGTCTTGGTGCCTTGTGCTCTGGCCGCTCTCCCGTTCTCCCACTTGCTGCCAGATTCTCTGCCTCCACCGCAACATGTGGACAGTAGTTCTGTCTCTCCTGCCTATTTTCTTCAGTGAGCTTTTTGGCACTTTGGGTGATGGCGAGCAATGTTCTCCCTTTCCTTCTCCCTGGTTCGGTTTACAGTCTGCGACTTAACCCACCCTGCTCCTCTGCTGCAGTGTCTTTCTGCTGCCTCCTCTGCACCTCTCAGGCATGACAGAGCAGCCTGAAAAGCACCAAACAAAATCTAAACGGTTCTCCATTTGTGAGACAGCCTTCCTGGGCTTGGCAGATGGCTGTACCCAGTCTTCTGTCCGTAATTCAGTTAGGTCTTGGGGCTATGACTTGGAAAGGCATGTGGTATCCCCTACTCACCAGAGCAGTTGCCTCTCCAACTTGGGAAAAATGGATGAGGAATCTCTGAGCAGAACAGGGAGAGGAAGACCCAGCCAGCCAATTTAGGGGATAAGCCCAGTGGGCCCTAGAGACCGCTCCCTTTTCCACTGAGGACAGTGAATTGTCAGATTCTGAATCCGAGCAGGAGTAGGTTAAAACTCAGCAAATATTTTTTTTCCCCCTGAGAAATTTGAGGCCAGGCGTTGAAAGGTTGTCTCCACTGTTCATATTCAACATGAATAGACACTACATTTCTACCCTCAAAATCCTCTTGTGAGGTTTCGATTCCTGAACAATCTTTTGAAGAAGTGATTCGGGATGAATGGGACAAGCCCAATATGGGCAAGCACACTGACAAAGATGACCTCAGGTTTTATAAGATTCAGGAATCAAAAGCTCCTATTGCAGAGATAGTGAAGGTTGATACCACTGTAAGGTCCTGAGCAAGAGATACGGTTATCCCCTCAGAAGGGGAATTCTACCCTAAGGGCTCCACAGATAGTAAGATGGAGGCCACTCAAAGACTTTTGAGGATCCTCAGCCACCTTTAGGGCATCCCCAGCAGCTATCTGCTTTGCAAGGGCATCTCTCTCCTGGATGGAAAATCTCAGGTCCATAAAGGGTAGAGATCACCCTGACTTGGCTCTATTTTAAATAGTTTCCCTGTCAACAGCATTCATAGGTGAGGCCTCAAGGGGTGCAATGAGGTTCTCAGCCAGAGCCATGGATTCCAGTTCAGTAACCAGCAACCACTTACGGCTCCATCCCTGGAAGATGGATACCCACTCAAAGCATGTTCTGTGCTCTGCCAAGTTTAAAGACTCCATTCTTTTCAGGGAAAAGCTACACAGGGTAGTGGCGGACCCAATGTGGAAAAATCTAGTTGGGCTTTTCTGGTTCGACTTACTGCCTTCAGAGAAAGTACAGACCGGCCTTCAGACAGAGAGGATCCTTTTGGCCTTCATCCTCTCAGATACACCAGTGAAGGCAGAGCAGGTTCTTCAAAGGAGAGCTGTGGGACCAGGCTTCGGGGGAAAGCCCAGAAGGAACACCACCCTTTCCAAAGCCTCTTTATGACAAAGACCACGTAAGCCTCTGCCCAGAGCTGAAGCTAGAGGGTAGGCAGAATTTCCTGTTTCCTGGAGGAGTGGATTGCATTGCCAACAGACAGGTGGGTCAGGGAGATAGTGAGTCCAGGATTTTCCCTCAAGCAACGGGCTCCCCCATCCATTATTCATCCATTCCCCCATCTCCCACAACCCTATAAAGTGTAATCTGATCCAGAATGAGATGTCTTGTCTTTTAAATATGGGAGCAATTGAGAGTATTCCCTCAGAAGCACATGATGACGGGAATCTAAGCCATTCTTGTCCTCAAAAAGCTCAACAAGTGGATGAAGAAAACAAAGTTTTGGATGGAGACTCTGGCATCTATAGTGTCATCCCTGTCTTGGGGAATTTTCTGACTTCAGTGGACCTGGCGGATACATGCTTCCATATTTCTATCAGATTTTTAAGGTTTACTTATGGCAGGAACCATTATCAGTACAGGATGTTCCCATTTGGCCTGTCCTCGGCCCTCAGGGTCTTTGCCATCAATTTCTTTGTAATCAGCCAGACTCAGGTCACAGGGTATCCAATGACATCCCTTCCTGGAATTCTGGATGACATCTTGATCAGAGCTCCATCTCTGTCATTAACACACACAGCCAAGTCTTTGACATTTAATCTCCTGTAGCTACGCTTCTTTGTTACCATTGTCAAGAAAAGCCTCTTGATTCCATCCACCAAAAATACCTTACTTAGGAGTGGACATGGGCAAATCTTTGCTATCAAGGTATCTATCTCTAGAAAGGTTCCAGAAGATTCAGGACCTTCTTCCATTATTCTGGAGCCACATGAGGCCTACTGTAGCACTGGGCCTTCTACTTTAGGCCTCCTACTGTTGTGCACAGGGGTCACTCCATGGGTGCAATCACACATCAGGTGCCTTCAAGGCTCCATCTTAAATGTGTGGGACCACTCCCCAAAACACATTAAGTATCATCAAAAATCCTGATGCAGGTGCTTATCATCTTAAAATGGTGGTCAGCCCAGGGCAATGTCCATGAAGATATGCCCATATGTCTTCCAGATTCTCTGGTTCTCACAACCTAATCCCAGCCTGGAGGACTGGGGAGCACACCTGGGGATGCAAACAGCTCAAGGCATCTGAAGCCTGGAGGAAATGGCTCATAGTGTAAACCACTTAGTATTAATAGCAATCAAGCTGGCACTTTGATGGTTCCAATCCAGTATAGTGGGGAACCACACCCTAAATTCATTATCACGTATGTGAACAACCCAGGGGAAGCAAGGAGTCCAGTGCTACACGTAAAAGAATGGAAATTATGCGGTGGGTGGAGCACTTCTCCTATCCCTGAGAGTGATTCATCCAGTTCTCTTTTAAACCCTGTTATAGTCCTAGCCTTCATAAGCTCCTCAGGCAAGGAGTTCCACAGGTTGACTGTGCACTGAGTGAAGAAGAACTTCCTTTTATTTGTTTTAAACCTGCTACCCATTAATTTCATTTGGTGGTCCCTCGTTCTTATATTATGGGAACAAGTAAATAACTTTTCCTTTTTCACTTTCTCCACACCACTCATGATTTTATGTACCTTGATCATATCCACCCTTTAGTCTCCTCTTTTCCAAGCTGAAAAGTCCTAGCCTCTTTAATCTCTCCTCATATGGGACCCGTTCCAAATCCCTAATCCTTTTAGTTGCCCTTTTCTGGACCTTTTCGAATGCCAGTATATCTTTTTTGAGATGAGGGGACCACATCTGGACTCAGTGTTCAATATGTGGGCGTACCATGGATTTATATAAGGGCAATAAAATATTCTCCGTCTTATTCTCTATCCCTTTTTAATTATTCTTAACATCCCATTTGCTTTTTTGACTGCTGCTGCACACTGTGTGGATGTCTTCAGATAACTATCCACGATGCATGTCAGGTGTTTGTCCTTAGTAGTGTGATGTTTTCAGGATCCACGGGTTTGCTGGTGTGACAAAGTGGGAATTTTCTGTAATATTTTTATGAAGCCTGGACATGCCTCAGTTTCCGTTGCATTGCTTTGCATTACTTTGCATTGCTATCCAATGGGCATAAATGGGTTAATGCTGCAAGTGATATGAAGTAGTTGGGTCACCTAGTTGGTGGAAGGAATGGGTCATTAAAGGCCTGACTGAAACCAGCCTCTGTCAGTGACAAATCTGGAAGGACAACAGAATTCCTAATAACTGAACAATTGACACCCAACATCAAGAAACTCCAGCAGGTGGGCATGTGAATTCAGCACGTCTCTGCCTGAGGATAAAGAACCGAAAGGTGTCAGGTAGCTGAAATAAGGCTTACCCTTGCGGGTGAGACAGAGCACTCACTTTGGACTGACAGAGACCGAAGTAAAGAGCCAGCATGGACCCCACGTGTGCTTGGCACTGGAATGCTGGCTTGGCCTGAATGGGGACTGTGTCTTAGCCTTTATTTCTGTATGCTAACCTAAGGACTTCCCAGTGCTGTGTTCCAGTTGACTAATAAACCCTACTCTGTTTTGAAAAGACAGCCTGCCGCAAATGCTTGCTGAGGTGCTTTGATCCCTGAAGAGTGTAAAAGTCTATGACCAGGAGTCTTTCAGTGAGACTCCATGGGCAGAGTTCATGGTGTCAAACAGGAGTGCTGGAGCTCAGAGGTTCAGTCTCAGGAATTGAGGCTGCATGACATACTCCTAAGAAGGAGTGGGATCCCTTAGGGGTCTGCCACACAGAAGGGGTTCCTCCAAGGGACTATTTAAAAGTTTGCTTGTAGCACGGAGCCTGTGGCCTGGTAGAGAACCCACAGGTAGGCAGATTTCTTAAAGTAATCTAATTAGCCAAGTCAGTGGTCAGGCTGCTTTTTCCAAGAACCTGTTGCTTGTGCTGAGAGCCCTGACAAGTCATCTCTTTGAACTACTAACACCAGCATCAGCATTCCATTTCAGGTTTCAGAGTAACAGCCGTGTTAGTCTGTATTCGCAAAAAGAAAAGGAGTACTTGTGGCACCTTAGAGACTAACCAATTTATTTGAGCATGAGCTTTCGTGAGCTACAGCTCACTACATCGGATGCATACTGTGGAAACTGCAGAAGACATTATATATACACAGAGACCATGAAACAATACCTCCTCCCACCCCACTCTCCTGCTGGTAATAGCTTATCTAAAGTGATCATCAAGTTGGGCCATTTCCAGCACAAATCCAGGTTTTCTCACCCTCCGCGCCCCCCCCCCCCCCCAACTCACTCTCCTGCTGGTAATAGCCCATCCAAAGTGACCACTCTTCTTACAATGTGCATGATAATCGAGGTGGGCCATTTCCAGCATAAATCCAAGTTTAACCAGAATGTCGAGGGGGGGGGGGGTTTAGAAAAAAACAAGGGGAAATAGGCTATCTTGCATAATGACTTAGCCACTCCCAGTCTCTATTTAAGCCTAAATTAATAGTATCCAATTTGCAAATGAATTCCAATTCAGCAGTTTCTCGCTGGAGTCTGGAATTTGAAGTTTTTTTGTTGTAAGATAGCGACCTTCATGTCTGTAATTGCATGACCAGAGAGATTGAAGTGTTCTCCGACTGGTTTATGAATGTTATAACTCTTGACATCTGATTTGTGTCCGTTTATTCTTTTACGTAGAGATTGTCCAGTTTGACCAATGTACATGGCAGAGGGGCATTGCTGGCACATGATGGCATATATCACATTGGTGGATGTGCAGGTGAACGAGCCTCTGATAGTGTGGCTGATGTTATTAGGCCCTTTGATGGTGTCCCCTGAATAGATATGTGGACACAGTTGGCAACGGGCTTTGTTGCAAGGATAGGTTCCTGGGTTAGTGGTTCTGTTGTGTGGTATGTGGTTGTTGGTGAGTATTTGCTTCAGGTTGGGGGGCTGTCTGTAGGCAAGGACTGGCCTGTCTCCCAAGATTTGTGAGAGTGTTGGGTCATCCTTCAGGATAGGTTGTAGATCCTTAATAATGTGTTGGAGGGGTTTTAGTTGGGGGCTGAAGGTGACGGCTAGTGGCGTTCTGTTATTTTCTTTGTTAGGCCTGTCCTGTAGTAGGTGACTTCTGGGAACTCTTCTGGCTCTATCAATCTGTTTCTTCACTGCCGCAGGTGGGTATTGTAGTTGTAAGAATGCTTGATAGAGATCTTGTAGGTGTTTGTCTCTGTCTGAGGGGTTGGAGCAAATGCGGTTGTATCGCAGAGCTTGGCTGTAGACGATGGATCATGTGGTGTGGTCAGGGTGAAAGCTGGAGGCATGTAGGTAGGAATAGCGGTCAGTAGGTTTCCGGTATAGGGCGGTGTTTATGTGACCATTGTTTATTAGCACTGTAGTGTCCAGGAAGTGGATCTCTTGTGTGGACTGGACCAGGCTGAGGTTGATGGTGGGATGGAAATTGTTGAAATCATGGTGGAATTCCTCAAGGGCTTCTTTTCCATGGGTCCAGATGATGAAGATATCATCAATATAGCGCAAGTAGAGTAGGGGGGTTAGGGGACGAGAGCTGAGGAAGCGTTGTTCTAAATCAGCCATAAAAATGTTGGCATACTGTGGGGCCATGCGGGTACTCATAGCAGTGCCGCTGATCTGAAGGTATACATTGTATACATTGTATACAGGTATACATTGAAAATGAAGTAAGAGTGGATACAGCTGTAGGTAGGAGGAAGGGCAGTGTAGATACAAGTCTAATAGGTTATACTGGTAGTAAAATAATAGGGTACAGAATGTGAGTGAGGCCAAACAGCAAAAATTAAGATGTTTGTACACTAATGCAAGGAGCCTAGGTAACAAAATGGAGGAACTAGAGTTACTGGTGCAGGAAGTGAAACCAGATATTATAGGTATAACAGAGACCTGGTGGAATAGTAGTCATGACTGGGCTACAGGTATTGAAGGGTATGTGCTGTTTAGGAAAGACCGAAATAAAGGTAAAGGTGGTGGAGTAGCACTGTATATCAATGATGAGATAGAATGTAAAGAAATAAGCGATGAAATGGATATGACTGAGTCTGTCTGGGCAACAATTAAATTGGGGAAGAAAACTATTAGAGCCTCCCCTGGGATAGTGCTTGGGGTGTGCTATAGACCGCCGGGATCTAATTTGGATATGGATAGAGCCCTTTTTAATGTTTTTAATAAAGTAAATACTAATGGAAACTGTGTGATCATGGGAGACTTTAACTTCCCAGATATAGACTGGAGGACGAGTGCTAGTAATAATAATAGGGCTCAGATTTTCCTAGATGCGATAGCTGATGGATTCCTTCAGCAAGTAGTTGCTGAACCGACTAGAGGGGATGCCATTTTAGATTTGGTCTTGGTGAGTAATGAGGACCTCATAGAGGAAATGGTTGTAGGGGATAATCTTGGCTCAAGTGATCATGAGCTAATTCAGTTCAAACTGAATGGAAGGATTAACAAAAATAAATCTGCAACTAGGGTTTTTGATTTCAAAAGGGCTGACTTTCAAAAATTAAGGAAATTAGTTAGGGAAGTGGATTGGACTGAAGAATTTATGGGTTTAAAGGTAGAGGAGGCCTGGGATTATTTTAAATTAAAGCTGCAGAAGCTATCGGAAGCCTGCATCCCAAGAAAGGGGAAAAAATTCATAGGCAGGAGTTGTAGACCAAGCTGGATGAGCAAGCATCTTAGAGAGGTAATTAAGAAAAAGCAGAAAGCATATAGGGAGTGGAAGAAGGGAGGGATCAGTAAGGAAAGCTACCTTATTGAGGTCAGAATATGTAGGAATAAAGTGAGACAGGCTAAAAGTCAAGTAGAGTTGGACCTTGCAAAGGGAATTAAAACCAATAGTAAAAGGTTCTATAGTCATATAAATAGGAAGAAAACAAAGAAAGAAGAAGTGGGACCGCTAAAAACTGAGGATGGAGTGGAGGTCAAGGATAATCTAGGCATGGCCCAATATCTAAACAAATACTTTGCCTCAGTCTTTAATAAGACTAAAGAGGATCTTAGGGATAATGGTAGCATGATAAATGGGAATGAGGATATGGAGGTAGACATCACCATATCTGAGGTAGAAGCGAAACTCAAACAGCTTAATGGGACTAAATCGGGGGGCCCAGATAATCTTCATCCAAGAATATTAAAAGAATTGGCACAAGAAATTGCAAGCCCATTAGAATTTTTAATGAATCTGTAAACTCAGGGGTTGTACCGTATGATTGGAGAATTGCTAACATAGTTCCTATTTTTAAGAAAGGGGAAAAAAGTGATCCAAGTAATTATAGGCCTGTTAGTTTGACATCTGTAGTATGCAAGGTCTTGGAAAAAATTTTGAAGGAGAAGGTAGTTAAGGACATTGAAGTCAATGGTAAATGGGACAAAATACAACATGGTTTTACAAAAGGTAGATCGTGCCAAACCAACCTGATCTCCTTCTTTGAGAGAGTAACAGATTTTTTAGATAAAGGAAACGCAGTGGATCTAATTTACTTAGATTTTAGTAAGGCGTTTGATACTGTGCCACATGGGGAATTATTAGTTAAATTGGATAAGATGGGCATCAATAGGAAAATTGAAAGGTGGATAGGGAATTGGTTAAAGGGGAGACTACAACGGGTCCTACTGAAAGGTGAACTGTCAAGTTGGAGGGAGGTTACCAGTGGAGTTCCTCAAGGATCAGTTTTGGGACCAATCTTATTTAATCTTTTTATTACTGACCTGGGCACAAAAAGTGGGAGTGTGCTAATAAAGTTTGCAGATGATACAAAGCTGGGAGGTATTGCTAATTTAGAGAAGGACAGGGATACCCTACAGGAGGATCTGGATGACCTTGTAAACTGGAGTAATAGGAATAGGATGAAATTTAATAGTGAGAAGTGTAAGGTCATGCATTTAGGGATTAATAACAAGAATTTTAGTTATAAGCTAGGGACGCATCAACTAGAAGTAACGGAGGAGGAAAAGGACCTTGGAGTATTGGTTGATCATAGGATGACTATGAGCTGCCAATGTGATATGGCTGTGAAAAAAGCTAATGTCGTCTTGGGATGCATCAGGAGAGGTATTTCCAGTAGGGATAAGGAGGTTTTAGTACCGTTATATAAGGCACTGGTGAGACCTCACCTGGAATACTGTGTGCAGTTCTGGTCTCCCATGTTTAAGAAGGATGAATTCAAACTGGAACAGGTACAGAGAAGGGCTACTAGGATGATCCGAGGAATGGAAAACTTGTCTTATGAAAGGAGACTCAGGGAGCTTGGCTTGTTTAGCCTAACTAAAAGAAGGTTGAGGGGAGATATGATTGCTCTCTATAAATGTATCAGAGGGATAAATACCAGAGAGGGAGAGGAATTATTTAAACTCAGTACCAATGTGGACACAAGAACAAATGGATATAAACTGGCCACTAGGAAATTTAGATTAGAAATTAGACGAAGGTTTCTAACCATCAGAGGAGTGAAGTTTTGGAATAGCCTTCCGAGGGAAGTAGTGGGGGCAAAAGATCTATCTTGCTTTAAGATTAAACTCGATAAGTTTATGGAGGAGATGGTATGATGGGATAACATGGTTTTGGTAATTAAATATTCATGGTAAATAGGCCCAATGGCCTGTGATGGGTTTTTAGATGGGGTAAGATCCAAGTTACCCGGGAAAGAATTTTCTGTAGTATCTGGCTGATGAATCTTGCCCATATGCTCAGGGTTTAGCTGATCGCCAAATTTGGGGTCGGGAAGGAATTTTCCTCCAGGGCAGATTGGAAGGTCCTGGAGGTTTTTCGCCTTCCTCTGTAGCATGGGGCACGGGTCACTTGCTGGAGGATTCTCTGCTCCTTGAGGTCTTCAAACTACAATTTGAGGACTTCAATAGCACAGATATAGGTGTGAGGTCTTTTTTAGGAGTGGTGGGTGAAATTCTGTGGCCTGCATTGTGCAGGAGGTCAGACTAGATGATCAAAATGGTCCCTTCTGGCCTAAATATCTATGAATCTATTGTCCCCAAATGTAAAATAGTTATGGGTAAGGACAAAGTCACAAAGTTCAGCCACCAGGTTAGCCGTGACATTATCGGGGATAGTGTTCTTGACGGCTTGTAGTCCATCTTTGTGTGGAATGTTGGTGTAGAGGGCTTCTACATCTATAGTGGCCAAGATGGTGTTATCAGGAAGATCACCGATGGATTGTAGCATTCCATTTGTCTATCATAACCTGCTTTCTGATAGCCATAATGTTTGCCACATGAGTGTCTGAGCTGGTGGCCTTATCTATGCAGGAGCCTTACTGCTTGTTCCACGAGGACACAGTGGTGCTCAGAATTCTGGAATAGTTTATTCCATGCTTCCCAAGAGGAGGTTCTTCCCTCATTCTATCTGAGGTCACAATATCCTACCGAGAAGAGGGAGTGCACCTTTGATGTCAGAAGAGCCTGAAAATCTACTTCAAACATACAGAATCCTTGAGAAGGTTGGATGCCCTATTCATGTCTTTCCATCCAAAATGCAAAGGACCCAGAGCTTCCAAGCCTCCATTGCTAGATGGATTAGTCTGTGCATTATGGAGGCATACAAGGCACCAGAGTCTGATCCTAGAAGGGTTCAGGGCATGCTCTCAGCTATCTCTGGCTAACTCATAGGCAGAAAGAGCAAATGCACCCACACAAGCAATTGGCAAGGCAGCCACCTGGTCAACGGCTGCTACCTTTACCAAGCACTATAAGGTGGCCTTCCTGTCATCTGCAGAAGCTCCATTTGGCAGGAAGGTGCTGGAGGCAGTAGCCCAGATATAAATCTTTTAAATGGGGAGGGATACCTTTTTTCCTCCCCTCTCTTCTTTCTGACCTTTTCTACAACCCTCCCTACATCTCTTCACCTCTTGCTACTTCCCAGACATCCAGACTTGTGGGAAATGCTGGACTGCAGAACTGAAAATTTCTTACCGACGGTTTCCTTTCTGCAGGTAGAGGCTCCCACAATTCTACCCACCCCAAATGGTTTTTATAAGACAAAAAATCAGATGCTGGCATGGGATTTTTACCATGTGAACGTTTTATGGTTCACTGTACATAGTTGGTCTAGTTACCTCTGGGACTGTTTTTACTAATACTGTTTATACAAGCTTTTATGGCTTTGGAATAACTCATCTGATAGTAAGTGGAATCAAAGGGGGAATGACCCAGAGCTCATAACTCCAAGACTTTGATTTGCATCAGTGAGCTGCAGAAGGAAGGGGAGCTGCCCAGACATCCAAGTTTGTGGGAGACAATACTAGCAGAAAGGAAATGATGAGTAAGAAACTTTCAGTTCTTTTTGCAGTCCAAATATCAAGAAAATGAACATCTGTCAAAATACGACATAATGTGTATATGACTTTTTCTAATAAAAAGTTCTGATTCACAGTTTTTCATGCTATTTTAGGTATGGTGGTTCTGCAATACTCTCTTAATTTGTATCTAGGGGTGTATATTCTAGAGCTGGTCAAAAAAATTTCGATGGAACAGTTTTTTCTGTTGGAAAATACCATTTTGTTTGAAATCAGAAAGTTGATTGTGTCAACTTCAACTATTTTGACAGAAGTTTTAAAGTGAATTAAAATTAGAATAGACTATTTCAACTCATTTTGTTCTGACGTTGTAGGATATTGTATTGACGTTATCAAAACGAAAGTATATTTCCAAATATTTTGTTCTTTGAAGTATTTTGAGATTTTGACTTTGTCCTGAATCAGGAGGAAAAACAAATGTCAAAATGTCAGAATTTTCAGTGGGATGAAAATTCTGTTTTCTGACTAGCTCTAGTAAATGCACAAATTAAACTACATGTATACTTGAGAACAAGATTAATTGTACAGGCATGAAAGCGAAAGCATGTTGCAAGATAAAACAGTTTTAAGATTGCTCAGCATGCACTAGGACAACTCAGGGTACTCTTTCTAGGTTAATTGCTTACTTTGGATTTATAGATATTGTCCCCCCTGGGCCGAATTAGTGAGGCACTGGCTGATCTCACCAAAGCTATTCAGCTGCAGCCATCGGCACGACTTTACAGGCACAGAGGTACTCTTTACTTCATATCTGAGGTTAGTTTTTGCCATTAGATGCTACTTTCATGAAAGAATAAGGATTTCTCCCCTCCCCATTGAAAACTGATCTTCAAATAGTTGTGATTGACCAGCAGTTTACTTGCCTTTTTAGAGAATTGTGATCCAAGGAGGCCTTAAAGTATTTTGTTTTCATGAATAACTTAGTGGAGAGGAGCAAAGTGGAGATACATTGTATAAAAATTAATGCAGACAATCTATAATCTCATAACTACTTTTGTGCCTTCTGGGGTCTGTGGGGGTGCGCAGAGAAACTTGCTTTGGTAGTGAATACCATAATTGCCAATGGGGATTATGGTTGGATACTCATTTTTAAAAAGGAAAAATATACAGAACTACTGCTCTGTGTGTGTGTACACACACCCCAGACCAGCAATATAAAACAATCTCTTATCCTTGCAAAATGCTGAAATCCTATCTTCTTGCGATGAAAATAATTATTACAGTAAAAGCTGTTTTATCCGGCACTTCTCCAGCCAGAAAGCTCTATAAATTAGCATTTCTGATCTTTATTGAAATTCTGGTTATAGTGCAGTTGGTACAGGGCCAGCTGGGGGTTGGGGCATGGGAGGAGGTGTGGCGCACGGGCTCTGGGAGGGAATTTGGGTGCAGGAGGGGGCATGGGCTCGTGGGGGCTGGAGGCTGGGGTGCAGGAGGTGGTGCGGGGTGACAGATCCAGGGGGCACTCATCTTGGGTGGTTCCCCACAAGTCGTGGCTGCTCCTAGGCAGAGGCATGATGAGCAGCTCTGCACGCTGCTTCTGCCCACAGGCACCGTCCCCGCAGCTCCCATTGACTGCGGTTCCCAGCCAATGGAAGCTGCGGAGCTAGCGCTCGGGGTGGAGTCGGGGCAGTGTGCAGAGTCGCCTCCTGCGCCTCCGCCTAGGAACAGCCGGGATAGGTTGTTGCTTGCGGGGAGCCGCCCGAGGTGAGTGCGCCCTGGATCCGGCATCCTGGATCTGGCATCCTGCACCCCTTCTCACACCCCAAACCTCTGCCCTGAGCCCCCTCCCTCTTAGTTAAGCAGCATTTTTCACTTACCAGCACTCCCTCTCCCCCCACCCCCTTCCCCCAGCATGCCGAATGAAACAGCTTTTACTATATTATTATTATTTTGGCATTTTTAAGGACACGGCTTCAGGTTAGTTTAGATATTGTTACCTCAGAAATGGTATGCACATTGAATAGCTGATATCCCAAGGGGATGATGTGAAATCAATTTATTCAGTTGACTTCACTCAGCCTATTTTCAACCCATTTCTCCATTCAATTAATCCAATTTTTTTCTTGCAACAGTTGCTATGAGAGGAAAGATGGAAATAAATTGTGCTGTACATTCCCTTTAGTTTGCCATTCTGACTGACATTTGGCTATCTCTGCTGCTTTATATGATGCTGGAGCTGAATGCCTTCTGTTTTCCTTCTTAAGGATGTTTGCTTTCCTTGTTCCTTCTAAAGAAGAGGCATTTTATGTCAGCGCTGTTGAGATTGAGTCAGCATCTTAGTATAAACCTAGAACTCCAGATCACTCCGTTGGAGTAAAATGCATACATGTAACCATAAGAGGGTTTGTCTGTATTCCTCTTTATCAGCTAGATCTAGCAATTTCTGTGTCCTCTGAAAGCTGTTTTTGTCCAACAGGACTATGCAACAGCTCATGAAGACTTTCAGCGCTCCTTGGAACTGAACAAAAACCAGCCTGTAGCTATTCTATACAAAGGCTTAACCTTTTTCCATAGAGGACTTCTGAAGGTAAATTTGTTTTTAAATATCCACTTACAGAACAATGCCTTTAATATTAAAGTTACTTCTATAAAATATTCTAGCTATTGTAGAAATTCTGTAGGTGTCCTTGTTTTTTCTCATGCCTGAGATAAATCATCATACCAAACCTTTTTAGGCTCTGTTAAATCCAGTGGCACTTCTTGGTTCACTGAAAATATATCTGATGCATCATAGTGACATGTAGATATCAGATACTCTCACTGGAACGCATGTGAATGATGGAATATATGATGTCAAATAGGGACAGATTTTCAAAAGTGCTTGCCACCCAGGGGCTGACACTGAAAATGTGTCCAGTTAAGTTCAAAATTTCTTTCTATCAAATGAAAAAGAATGCCTAGGAATATTGGCAAGGAAGGGGGCTGGAGAGGAAAACAGTGGTAGCTTCCTTACCTCATGGATTAGGAGAGGGTAAGGAGGGATCCTCTCCAGGTAGCCAGTGCGGATTTTTACATGTGCATTTCATGTATGTCAAACTTGAAACTCTCATGCATACATTATGGAAGGGAAAAGCCATGTGCCTCCAAAGACTCGAAACAGAAGGCAAATAACTCCCCTTCACACAAAATGGATTTTCTAAAAATCACATGATTTTGGAGGTCTGACTCAGATTTTTTGAGTGGTTGAGGTTAACAATACTGGATCTGTTCCTAACTTACTGGAGTGGGGGGAGCTGCTGGTGCTTTTTTCTCAGGGTTCCTCCCTTCCTAGTCCATCTCCCGGCTGCTGCTTGTTTTCCCCTATACTTTTTCCATTCCTGAACTTTCAATCAAAAATCAGGAAAGAGAAGATTAAGGACCTTAAGTGGTCAGGCTGTCTATTGTAAATCTTATCTTAAAGTAGCACGGGGGCCCTTGGTAGTGAACTAGATCCCCAGTGTAGTGCTGACATGAGAGAAACGTGCTACCTACTGAATCACCGGCACACTGGGTTACCATTGGTGCACTTCTATCCAAATTGTGATCTAAACGCACCCTGATTAATTTGAGACTTGATGAGATAGATCCTGGAGTGGATGCATGATTGTAATTAGTGCAGTAACTGAATTCTTAACACACTCAAACTAGAATTGAAATACTGTAATTTGCTGGTTCTGTCGTTTACCTGTTCTCTAATTCAGAACACTTATATTCATTTGTTTAAATCCCACCCTTGCCTCAGGGCTTAGTGGGCCTTAAGTTCTTCTACTGACTAAAGTCCTGCCTGTGCTGTTTGTCATTTAGTAAAGCATTAAACTAAGAAGTATCAAGAGAATTAATTTGAGTCCTAGTTAATGAGCTATGAGTCTGAGGTTTAGGTTAATGAAGTCTGGACCATATAAAGTAATTTGAACTCCAACTGACATGGCTGTGCCAACAAAAACCCTACTGTAGATCAGCAAAAAAAGATTATTTTGCCAGTGTAGCTTATTTCATTTGGGCAATTAGTTTAAGCTATACCAGCGGTAGAACTCTTTTGCCAGTATAAGTTGCATCTCCATGAGTGCAATATACTGGTATATCTATCCTGGCAGACTGGTTTAAGTGTAGACTAGGCATTAATTCCCTCTGTAGGGCTTTGAGCCGGAATCTGTAACCACTTGAACGTAGGGCAGAATACATCAGAACAATAAGAGGGGCAGGGCTGTGAAGTGAGTCTGCCTGTAAAAGTTAAAAGGGGTGTTGTAAATGATGTGGGGAGGGGGGATCTGGAGAAAGGAAGGATGGCTTTGTAGTTAAGGCATTGGACTGAATCTCAGGAGAAGAGTTCTGTCCCTCGCTCCATGTGGTATTGGGAGAGTCACTTACTTCATAGCTTAGTATAGCCATAAAAAGGATTATAGCTTTCTTAGTTTTGTGATTTGTAGCACAAACTACTATAATATTTTACTTGTACATTTTTGGATTTTGTAATGTATAATGCCTTGGTCAAACTTTCCACAGGTCTTACGTAACAGCACAAAATCGTTAGTAATTATTGAATTACTGTACTTTAAATTCAAAGTTATAGAATTTAACTTTAGACAGGGATAATTAATGACAGCTAATTATGATGTCTACTTTTGTTTTATGTAGGAAGCTATTGAATCATTCAAAGAAGCCCTGAAGCAGAAAGCTGATTTCATAGATGCATATAAGAGTCTGGGACAGGCCTATAGGTAAGCACGTTCAGAAATAGCTTTTTAATAGCACAGGCTTAAAGCCTCTAGCACACTTTCAACACTACATATCAATAAAAATAACACAATAGTCTTTAATCATAGATTTGTTTCTCTATATTTTGATGTGTTATTGTTGATTGTTATCAGTAGCATGGACTTCAGGGTTGAGCTCAATATAAATAATACAAAGGCCAAGAGGTTTTAATATAAATCCAAAGTGAACAGGTCTCTTAAGGTATATCTACACTGCAGTCAGAGATTTGATTGCAGCTTGGGTAGGTATACCCATGCTAGCTTTAATCTAGTGAGCACAGCTAAAAATAGCAGTGAAGATGTGGTGTTGGGGCCCCTGAATGAGCTAGCAATGCAAGCATGTACCCAGGAGGGTTTGCGTAGTCCATGCTTCCATGTCTTCACTGCTATTTTAGCCCTTGCTAGCTAGATTAAAGCTGACACGAGTATATCTACCCAAGCTGCAATCACACTTCCAATTGCCATGTACACATACGCCTTAGGCCCTCATTTACCTGATCTTTGGGTTCTATCAGTACCATAGTTGAAACATATCCTCAAGTGATATTGTATGAAAGGGGGGTAAACATTATGAACCACAGTTTACTATCTTACTCTCATAATAAGAACTTGCTAGATAGTTTCTGAAATAATATTTAGACAGCAATGAGTGGTTTTTGCATGTTTAAGTTTTGACTTAATTATATAGTGCCACAAGTGTGATAGATGCTATATTAATTAATATAAACACAGGGTCTCTGCCCTTAAGTATTTGCAATCTAAATATTTACACTAAAACTGGGAAGTAATTATTTTTAAAAACCAACCTGTTGTTTTTTGCTTTAAGTATCGGCAAAATAAATTCTTTTTGAAAAACCTAATGTATTTAAATTGCACTCTTATTCAGGAGTTAGGTAATGGGTCACTCTTTAGTTTTGCTTTTAATAATGATATTGAAATGACAAGAAGAGAACTTGACTTTGTTTATTAAGGCTTTGAATTTGTGTGTCTTTAAAAAGGTGATCTACAGATAATAACTAGGAAGAAAAGCAGTTGTGGATAGGTTATATATTTTAAAAAATGAATAATACATAAACCAGTCATCACCCTGACTACTATGCCTGTATACTGTATTCCTTCTCTTCCCCACAGCTCTCTGTACTTCGTCAGTTTTTTCTTTCATATTTTGGACTATTATGTTTGGAAAACACCTACATTATGTGATTGGTGCTGCTGCAATATAAATTGTTGCCTGTAATCTAAATTTGGCCCCCTGGCAATATGTATTATAATATAGTCTTGAATAACATGATCACCTACTATTTTTTTCTACAGGACCCCTGCCTCATTTTGTGCACAGGATGGACTGTGCTTGTTGACTGTGTACCTATTCACAAGTTTTTATCCTTATAATTCAGTCTGTTATTTGCCTATGCCTTATTTACCACAGCATCTAAACCTTGCACTGAGTATGCAATTATTAGTTCTTCAAGGGTTTTCTGTGACACTCATCACTGTAGTATGGATGCTTCACAGATGTGAATTCACTGATCTTCACAACATCCCTTTGAAGGAAGAAGTGGGGATTTTTATTCCTGTTCTATACATGGAGAATGGAAGCAAAAATTGTCAAATGTCTCGTATGTTTGGGTGCCCAGTTTAAGGATCCTAGGGCCTGACTTTTTCAGAGAATTCACAGTTACCAACCCCAAAAATCATGAGTCAAACCCCCCAAAATCATGAGATTATTTTTTAAAAGATTATGTTGTGAGTTTGATCTGTCATTTTTGAACTCACTGCCCAATGTGTGGGTGTGACAGTTAGCATTGCCAGCTTTCCCTGATTTGAGGAAGGTGATTTTGGCCACCACTGCAGGAGCTTTTACTGTGTCCCTGATGCTGGAAGCTCTGCACCATCTCCCTAATCCCAAAATTCTAATTTAACTGTCCCTCCATCTGTCCACCCCCCATCCCTCCCAGCCCAGCAATTCATTATCCAACCCTCTCAGCCCTCGCATCAGTTCCGTCTTCTCCCATCTCCTACATCTACTGCTCCTGCAGGTTCATGATTCTTCTATGCCTGGAGTGGGGGCAGGTCCTGGGGCTCTCTCCCTTCCCAGTCCTTGTGTTGTAGGGATAGAGAGGGGAAGGAGGAGGAGCAGAGGGAAGATTGATCCATCTTTCACCACAGGGAGGAGGAAGCAGAGCCCTTGCACTGCTGGTCTGTGTGTGCCCTTCTGTGAGAAAGGTGTAGACTGCTCCTTCTCCCTTCTCTCTACTTGTGTGAGCGGAGCAGAGAGAGATCTGCGTTCTCCTATAGCTGTTTCCCAGGAGGTAGGTAGCCAATAAGAGGATGTGGGGGCCCTTGCACTAGGCAGGGTTGAAATTCAGGAGAGGGATGGAGCTTCTTGCATCATTGTGAGGCTGGTTCAACCCCCAGCCAAAATTGTGTTACGTGTGAAGAAATTGCAAGAGTTGGTGACACTGGAATATTTAACATTTCATAGCCCTTTTAAATGTTCATAACACAGGTCCCATTGACTTAATTTACATTTATTAATGCTTAGCACAGGTACAAATCAGACCCCAGGGCCTCAAGTTGGGAACCCAGAAAATGAGGAACACACAATTAGTGACCACCTGTGAAAAGCTTGGTGTATGTGATTTCTTCAGAGTCACGTTGGAATTCTGTGGCAGAGTAGGGATAGAATCCTGTTCTCCAGGATGGCCTTCAGCTGTCTTCACCATGAGATGCTTCTTTCTCTTCCTACCGTCCCTGCCTCATTCATTACACATCTTCCAACTTCTGCAACAAATGTGGCAAGGATCCTACAGAAAAAAGCCTCCTTCATTGTGCACTCTTGCTTCATTCCCTGAGCACCATTCATCCTGTCCACTGAATAAATAAGGCAGAGGTGCTGCAGGGAAAAAAGTATGATTATCATGTAATTCAAGACTGTATGCACAAGGAGGCAGAATTAACAATTGCACAAGCAACCTTATAATAGCATATTTTAAAAAAATAGCCTATTAAGGTTATGTCGTGGATGTCTCAAAATGGACAAGGTAGGGTGGTATTTCAGCACATTAAGTTCATACTTTTGTCTTTCTTGCCAAGCACAGACCCAATGCAATCACCAGTGCCTTGGTGCACATCTAATCATGCACTTTCCTGGTAACATCATACCCACCATGCCTGAGTGCTAGAGCCTGCCTGTAAGGCAAGTCCTGTTTTATTTTCCCCAGTAGTGTGTGTGTAAATCTGAATCCATTAAGATACACAATATTAACTTTTTGAAAAGTAACCTCTTTATTCTTGAGGAGGTTTTTCAGCACAAATATTGCTTTCTTTTCTAATATAGGCAGGCTCCGTCAATGGGGGGTTTGGCAACTGTTAGCAAAATGGATGTTGGGATATGTAAGTGACGGGAGCTGGCAGTCATGGGTATGCGGCAGAGTTGTTTCATTTCTTATTCAGGTCTGCTAATTTAAAGTTTAGCAAATTTTAAAAACACGCCAAATGTGTCTCTCAAGTCACTTGGAAAACAAAGCTTTATTTGCCAACATTTTTCAAACAGTATTTGCAGATCACCTTTTAAGCTAAAGATTAGATCATAAATGTATAGAATATTTTTAAGGACAGAAGGGGTTCATTGTGATGATCTAATCTGACTGCCTACATAACACAAATCTTAAAATATCACCCAGTAATTCCTGCATCAAGTTCAATAACTTGTGGTTGAAATAGACCGTATCTTTTTTCAGATCATCTGCTTTTGAAAAGGCTTTTGAATATGAACATTAATCAGTTAATGAACCAGCTTAAAAAACATAAACTAGTTCTTCTGCTTGGTAATTGCATGTGCTTTGATTCTTTATTTTTAGTGCTGCTATCTTAAATGTGCGTGGTTGATTGGAACTCATTTAGTATATTAAAATTGGATACTGTAAATGTAATTCAGAATCTTTGGTTTTACATGCCAGTTTTATCAAAAGGATATTAATTTTATTTTTAAAACTATATCATGTTCTGTTGGCTGTATCTACTTCTGAAATTAAATAATTCTAAACATAATGATCAGTTTGGCCACTAACTGAAAATTGGCACATGTTTTTTCAATTGGCAGCTTCTGAAAGACACAAAATTTACCTACACTTCTGAATCCATCCTTATAAATAGCTTTTTTTTGAGGGGGAGGGATATCAGCTGGACTGCTTCAGTTGTATCTTGTTCAAGGGTGCTCATTGTAGGAGGCTTTCATTCTTGTTTTTTCTGAGAAAGTACTGTTCAGGAAATGCATGAAGTTTCATAGTCAGTCAGTGGTTAATGCCCACAAAATTGTGTGAATCCAGGGTCTAGTGCAGGGGTCTCAAACTCAAATGACCACGAGGGCCACATGAGGACTAGTACATTGGCCCAAGGGCTGCACCACTGACCCCCTGCCCCCGCTGCCCCGCCCCTACTCCATCCCTTCCGTGAGGCCCCATCCCTGCCCCACCTCTTCCCATCCCTTCCCTGAAATCCCCATCCCAACTCCACCCCCTCCCTGTCCCCGAGGGCTGCGGCAGGGGAGCTCAGAGCAGGGAGTTGGGGTGCAGGAGGGGTGTGGGGTGCGGCAGGGGGTTCAGCTGCAGGAGGGTTTCGGGGGGTGGGTCTGGCGTGGCGCGCATCGTGGGCAGGGCAGGCTCCCTGCCTGCCTGTCTGCCTGCCCTCCCTGCCCCCACGCCGCTTCGGGAAGCAGCCAGGACCTGGGGGGCACAGGGGCCTGTGTGTTGCCCTGGCCGCTCCTCCAGGTACCTCCCCCGAAGCTCCCATTGGCCACGGTTCCCCATTCCCGGCCAATGGGAGCTTTGGGGGAGGTACCTGGAGGAGCGGCCAGGGAAACATACAGACCCTTGTGCCCCCCCTCCCCCAAGTCCCGGCTGCTTCCCGGAGCGGTGTGGGGGCAGGGCAGGCAGGCAGGGAGCCTGCCCTGCCCCTGGTGCGCACCGGGCCAGAGTTGCTCTAGGTAAATGCTGTGGGGGCGGGGGTGCAGAAAATAATCGTGTTTGAGACCCCTGGTCTAGTGGGATTCTATATCCAAGAGTAGATTCTTTAAGTGAAGAATTGTTAACAATAGTTTGGTTGTCACTGCTCAATAAGTTGCAGAACTCTTACCTTAGTCAAAGAAATTGTCCCTAATGTGATTTAAAAAAAAAAACAGCCCGAGCTATATCATATCTTTTCTTAATATCTTGAAAATTATTTGGTGAAAAGGTAAGTTTGTATGTTCACCACTGCTTTTTATGTTCCTCACTTATGACTTTATGGAATTACCTAGGGAACTTGGTAACTTTGATGCTGCCACAGAGAGTTTCCAGAAGGCTTTGTTGCTAAATCAAAATCATGTTCAGACGTTACAGCTCAGGGGAATGATGCTTTACCATCATGGTAGCCTAGACGAGGCACTGAAGAATTTTAAGGTAAGCACAGGTAGACCTTAAAGATCCATACTAAATTAAGGATTGATATTTTTTAATTAGACCTAATGCTTATCAAATTACAGTTAAAATGAAACACAATAATATTATCTTCCACATTCTGAATATGAATGAAAATTTGTATTGCAAGTAAAATACAATTCTGTATACAATCTCTGTTTTGTAAGTATGATTTGTAGTCTTACAATTAGTGAATGATGAACCAGTTCTGGCATGGGAGGGAAGTGAGACATTTTCCCCCAGATTTACCAATTGTTAATACTAGACTCCTAAATGGTATTTTATAAGGTTCTGAAATACTCATATTGGTCTTATTCACTAATATTTTGGTCAGAAGTGGTACCCAAAGTTTTGAAATTCCATAAGGGGTTGGAGGGTTGTTCTCATAAGACAAGTAGCCAGTTCTGTAATCTCAAGGGTCAGATAAGCATCTGAACTTTTGGATGCTTATCTGAATCGTTTGAGTTTTCTCCATCATGAACAGTAACAGCTAACGCTTGTGTAGAGTGATCCATCTGAAATTGTAAAAACAGGTGCCTGCCCATGAGGTAGATAAATTATATTCTAATTTTGCAGATCCAGAAACTAAGGCACAGATGTTAAATGACTTGCCCAAAGTCACACAGTGAGTCATTGGCAGAGCAAGGAACAGAGCCAAGTCTAAGAATCCCTACTTCCCTATCTTAACAGGCACACTTTCCTTCTTGTTTATTTAGAACATTGTATATCTTTATGTAAATTACCATGTGTCCCTGTTTTGTAACTCAGTTTGTAGATCTTGTTGTATTTAAAAACAGCTTAAGTTTAAATAGCAAGTGCTGTATGAAGAGATGCAGATAACCCATGGGTGTTTAATATATCCATATAATCAGAGAATTTTGTTTTGGTGTACCAAATTCTAAAGTATGCAGTTGTCTAGCATTATGCTAAAACTATCATGATGTAGTGCAGAATTGACTGTAAGGTCAATAGTAGTGCAGTGTGAATTTCAGACTATGATGCTTGGTGGAACAGAAGAACTGATGGTGGATACATTGTATAAAGTTGCATCTTAAGAAAAATGTCTCCTATTTTTAGGGTCTGTCTGCACTAGGAAATGACGTGTTACGACAATGCTGATCAACAGGGGGTTCCTTGTAGCCTCACTCATCTGGTGCTGAAAACTGTTTAGCTGCAAGTGCAGCTTCAACAAAATCACTTGGTTACCGAAAATGTGATCAAGATCAAGTTTCACGAGCACTGTTACATTTTGTGTAATGGTGCTGAAAATATTTTTCTCCACCTTAGCTAGCAATTAATTAAAGTGTTTTTAACATCAGTTGAAGAAAAGTCATTGGGAAAACAGTTGCTGACAACTTTTGAAAGTAAAAGACCATTCCCTGGTGTCGACCTTTCGAATAAAGAGCTTAGTAATGTATATTAGACTGTTCCAAGATATCCAGGTTAATTTTTGTATTTATTGACTTATTTCTTTAATCTTCTAGAGATGTCTTCAGCTAGAGCCATATAATGAAGTATGCCAGTATATGAAAGGTCTCAGTCATGTTGCAATGGGGCAATTTTATGAAGGCATAAAAGCTCAGACTAAAGTTATGTTAAATGATCCACTACCAGGCCAGAAGGCTAGCCCAGAGTACCTAAAAGTGAAATACCTCCGAGGTAAGTTATGGTTACGCAGGGCTGGGGGGAATCCTTTGACACAGGATTAAAATTGCCTAAGTGTTAGTCATTCATGGAAAACTATTGTTAAATAAGATGTATTTATTCACCTGAGTGCTGTGTTGAGTGAGCTGTCTTCACAAGTGTCTTGGTGCTTGTTTGTTCAGAGCTAAAACCCAGGACCAGAAATCAAACTTGGGTCTTGGTTAAGTAGTGAAAGTAACTATGGTACCACTTAACTGACCTAGACTTTTAACAATTTAGCTAGGATCAAGTTTAATATTGATTAATTTAGTAAAGTATTTATCTTAAATCTCTTAACAAATATATAATCCTGTTTTAAATTCTTATTTGGGGGTAAATAACTGTTGGCCAAGAACAAAAATGACACTTATTTGTATTGTTTTTCTTGACCTCTGCAGAATATTCTCGATATTTGCATGCACATCTTGATACCCCTCTTACTGAATATAATGTAGATACAGATCTTCCTGGAAACTTTAAGGACCATTGGGCCAAAAACCTTCCCTTTTTAATAGAAGACTATGAAGAACAGCCAGGATTGCAGCCACATATAAAGTGAGTGGTTTTTAGACAGACCATTTAGAGTATTCCTGGTAGGATTTTTTTCAAAAAGGGGCACCTGAGAGTTAATTTATCACACATGGTTAACTTAGCCTGTCTGAAGCCCACAGAAGATGCCTGGAGCCCACAGAAAATGTTTGGCACTTTTTAAGTTCAGAGTGGCTGCAAATGCTTGATTTAGCTCACTAAAAAAGAGGCAGAATCAGAACTTGGTCAAAATGATCTTCTCTAGTTCCAAGTAATTCAGTAAAGATAATTCAGGTTACACAGCCATGTTAACTGTTTTGTTCTTTATTTTGTCTTGGAACCTGGATTAGTAATTAGATTATAGATCACTTTAGTTTTAGAGAAACTCAAGATAGACTTCCATCTGGACATCCATCCTTAGTGTAGAAACCTCAACTTGGAGTTTCCTTACTGTTGAGTATTTAAGTTTTTTTTTTTTTTAAACTGTATAGTTTCTCAGACATTAAATATATTAATTGTAACTCTGACTTAATGAAATTCTGTCTTAGCATAATTTATGTTACATTCCACCTCTAGAGTGGTGGTAATCAGTCACAGAAGCAAAGCCTTTGTCAGAATAGGATTTAAAAGTTTAACTATCAGGGAAGTAGACCTTTTCCCCATATGAGATTTTCTTTCTCTGAAAACTAGCCTTCAGTTTTATGGTCATTTGACACAACATGGTTTAGAAACTTGTCATTTTAGGTATGTGCTCAAACTTACATTTCTTATGCATGCAAAACATCGACTGACTTCAGTGGGAGTTTTAGAGAAGGAATTACAGAATCCGACCACTAGTCTGTGTTACTCCTCATGTTTTCTTCCATGCCATAGCTCTGATCCCTATGAAATTCAGGATTAATATACACTGAGGAGATGACTCACTATAGAGCCTTGCAATTTATTAGATATCTGTTGGAAATCACTTATTCTAATAATTGAGTCTGATGGTGAAATATTGTTCCTGTTGAGATGAATGAGTTTTGCTATTGACTTCATTGGGGTCAGAATTTCACCTCGATTGTTTTGTGAGTGTATCTACAGCACGTGTGTTTTTTGGTACTGCTTTTAATTCTTTTCTGGGCTTGTGTTACTGACCACCACAAATACCGATTGTTTTTAAGCTGTTTTCAGGAGCTATCATGGCACGTGGTGGTTGATATTTACTTTGTGACATTTTTTCTTCAAGGGATGTGCTATTTCAGAATTTTGAAAGCTATAAACCTGAAGTGCAAGAACTTGTATGTGTGGCTGATCGTCTGGGTTCACTGATGCAATATGAGACGCCAGGATTCCTTCCAAATAAGAGAATGCACAGAGGTATGCGGGGGGACTCTGCATCTGGGAATGGAAATGAAAAATGTCGAGGCTTGCTTTGATAGCACTTTTAAGAGTAACAGCCGTGTTAGTCTGTATTCGCAAAAAGAAAAGGAGTACTTGTGGCACCTTAGAGACTAACCAATATATTTGAGCATGAGCTTTCGTGAGCTACAGCTCACTTCATCGGATGCATACCGTGGAAACTGCAGCAGATATTATATACACACAGAGATCATGAAACAATACCTCTTCCCACCCCCACTGTCCTGCTGGTAATAGCTTATCTAAAGTGGTCATCAAGTTGGGCCATTTCCAGCACAAATCCAGGTTTTCTCACCCTCCACCCCCCTACACACAAACTCACTCTCCTGCTGGTAATAGCCCATCCAAAGTGACAACTCTCTTCACAATGTGCATGATAATCAAGGTGGGCCATTTCCTGCACAAATCCAGGTTCCCTCACCCCCCTCCAAAAACCACACACACAAACTCACTCTCCTGCTGGTAAAAGCTCATCCAAAGTGACCACTCTCCCTACAATGTGCATGATAATCAAGGTGGGCCATTTCCAGCACAAATCCAGGTTTTCTCAGGGGGTGAGAGAACCTGGATTTGTGCAGGAAATGGCCCACCTTGATTATCATGCACATTGTGAAGAGAGTTGTCACTTTGGATGGGCTATTACCAGCAGGAGAGTGAGTTTGTGTGTAGGGGGGTGGAGGGTGAGAAAACCTGGATTTGTGCTGGAAATGGCCCAACTTGATGACCACTTTAGATAAGCTATTACCAGCAGGACAGTGGGGGTGGGAAGAGGTATTGTTTCATGATCTCTGTGTGTATATAATATCTGCTGCAGTTTCCACGGTATGCATCCGATGAAGTGAGCTGTAGCTCACGAAAGCTCATGCTCAAATAAATTGGTTAGTCTCTAAGGTGCCACAAGTACTCCTTTTCTTTTTGATAGCACTATGAGCTAATAAACTTAAGGTTGTTCTACACTGGGTACTTACATCGGCATAGCGACATCTCTCAGGGGTGTGCAAAATCCACATCCCTGAAGGATGTAGCTTTGCCAACTAACTCCTGGTGTAGACAGCACTAGGTCGATGAAGAATTCTTCCGTAGCTACAACTTATATGGGAGGTGCGTTACCTACAGTGATAAAGCTGTAGCAGTTTAAGTAAAAACATACCCTTAAAGTGATATGCAGTTGTAAAACTTTTTTCTTTACATTTCCATTCACCTGAAATGTATTAACCAAAAATGTGTAGATGTAAAATTTACAAATACCCACACTTTGTATCTTAACATGTACTTATTTTCAGAGGCATCATGGTCTAGCTCTGGACTGGAAACCATGAACTACTGGGTCTTTATACCAGCATTAACATTAACTGCTTCTGTTCCCTTGAACAGGTTCCTTAACTTGGCTGCTTCAGTTCCCTCCTGGAAAATGGAGAGTCTCTGATTGGACTAACTGGTTCTATATATTCTTTGTTGTTCAGCAATGGGGCTGGCTGCATTGGAAGTAATGCAAGCTGTACAGCGGACATGGGCAAACTCAAAAGTTCGAATGAATGGGAAAACCAGATTGATGCAGTGGAGAGATATGTTTGACATTGCTGTGAAATGGCGAAGGTAATGCTTAAGAGAAGAGAACTACTAAGCCTTACCTTGTGATATTGATGCAAATTCCTGTTAGTGGAATTTAAGACCGACTGGAACAACTGCAGGCTTTGTACTAGATGTGGAGGCAGATCTCTTCAGAATCTTAGTCCCTACTGCTTTAACTGCATCCTCACTTATGGGCTGGTCCACTGTGCAGTGTTTGCAAAGATTTTCATAAAGGGATATTTAACAACTCTTCATCCAAAGGAGGAATACTCTTGCAGGTTGAGGTCTCCTTGGTCTGCACTTGGCAGAGATTAGAGGCACTGCACTTTTTCACAAGATGAATTTGAAAAGCTAAAATAAATAAGTATTTTAAAGGAGACAGAGGGTAGTGGGATACAAATCCATCTAGCAGAACAGAGGTTGGTTATTGTAAAGTAGTTTAGACTTTTTTCACATGCAGAGGACACTTGCATTGTATTTTTTTTTCCCCCATCAGTTAATCCATTTGGACAGGGAAGTTCATTAAATAGTATAAATGCTACTGAGTTAATTGTAGGAATCAAAAAGATTTGGTATGCAGCGCATGCTTTCAAGTTCCTTTTTATAAAGAAATTTTGGGCTTTTTGTCTGAACTTTGCAAGGAAGAATAGAAACAAGTTGATAGCTTGTGATGGCACTCATTGTTTTTAAATGGGAGCCTGGATCTAACCATGTTTCTAGCCTCTGCTTTCAATTTTACTTGTTCTCAATAAGGTAAAAATAACTTGAATAGTAAGACTATTTTTGTTGTAAATTTTTTTTTTTAAAAATGTATACACTACATTTACTGAGTTATTTACAAAAATCTTACATTTTTTTCACCACTTTCTCCAACATACTGCCCCTTCCTGGGAGTTGCAATTCAGTTTGAAGAACTTTGTTCTAGATTACTGTTTCAAATGCAATCCAACTGATGACCAAAAGTTTCTGAGAAATGCACAAGGCACAGTAATTAGCACCCTTAGTGACAGTCACAGCAGAGATATAAATGAGAATCAACTATTTCATTCTTCTTTGAGTGATTGGCCACATGGATGTCACTCTTGGCACATATGTGTGTGAGATTGGATTATTTTAGTTCTTAGTGTCTATTGGGGCCATGCCTGTGCTGTAGATGGCTTTAAGCTGCCCACCCCCCCACCTGAGGGCAGAGGGCCCAACTGTCCCTCAGTTCCTTCTTACAGCCTGTGGCAGCGAAATGAAACCCTTGTAACGTCCACTCTTCGCTTTGGTTTCAGAGTAACAGCCGTGTTAGTCTGTATTCGCAAAAAGAAAAGGAGTACTTGTGGCACCTCAGAGACTAACCAATTTATTTGAGCATAAGCTTTCGTGAGCTACAGCTCACTTCATCGGATGCATACTGTGGAAACTGCAGAAGACATTATATACACAGAGACCATGAAACAATACCTCCTCCCACCCCACTCTCCTGCTGGTAATAGCTCATCCAAACTGACCACTCTCCTTACAATGTGTATGATAATCAAGGTGGGCCATTTCCAGCATAAATCCAAGTTTAACCAGAACGTCTGGGGGGGGGGGGTAGGAAAAAACAAGGGGAAATAGGCTACCTTGCATAATGACTTAGCCACTCCCAGTCTCTATTTAAGCCTAAATTAATAGTATCCAATTTGCAAATGAATTCCAATTCAGCAGTTTCTCGCTGGAGTCTGGATTTGAAGTTTTTTTGTTGTAAGATAGCGACCTTCATGTCTGTAATTGCGTGACCAGAGAGATTGAAGTGTTCTCCGACTGGTTTATGAATGTTATAATTCTTGACATCTGATTTGTGTCCATTTATTCTTTTACGTAGAGACTGTCCAGTTTGACCAATGTACATGGCAGAGGGGCATTGCTGGCACATGATGGCATATATCACATTGGTGGATGTGCAGGTGAACGAGCCTCTGATAGTGTGGCTGATGTTATTAGGCCCTGTGATGGTGTCCCCTGAATAGATATGTGGGCACAGTTGGCGAATACAGACTAACATGGCTGTTACTCTGAAACCTGTCATTATGCAAGGCACTGCATTTAGCCGTATGGAGTGGAAATCTATCAACTGCATGAAAAAACTTGTACAGATATAGACAGACATCATCTTCCTTTCCAAATGCAAACAGATGGACATCGTACCAAAAGGACTGAAGGTAAAAAATCCATTACAATCTACATACCACACAGACTATGCTGACAGCTTGTGCCACACGCTCTCAAAGAAACTGCGGAATCACCTGATCAACATCCTCTACAGCAAACAGGGAAAGATTAAGAATGAGCTCTCAAAAATGGATACTCTCATAAAAAAAACAACCTTCCACACAAACTTCCTCGTGGCTGGAATTTACTAAAACTAGACAAGCCATTTACAACGCACACTTTGCTTCTCTACAAAAGAAAAAGGACACTAAACTTTCTAAACTACTACATGCCACAAGGGGCCATAGCAATGGTTCCCTCAACCCACCTAGCAATATTGTTAACCTATCCAACTATACTCTCAGCCCAGCAGAAGCAGCTGCCCTATCTCGGGGCCTCTCCTTCTGCCCCTCCACCCCCACGAACATGATACAGTTCTGTGGTGACTTAGAATCCTATTTTCGACGTCTCTGACTCAAGGAATATTTCCAAAATACCTCTGAACAACATACTAATCCACAGAGGCCTCCCTACCAACATTACAAAAAAAAGGATTCTAGGTGGACTCCTCCTGAAGGTCGAAACAGCAGACTGGACTTCTACATAGAATGCTTCCGCCGACGTGCAAGGGCTGAAATTGTGGAAAAGCAGCATCACTTGCCCCATAACCTCAGCCGTGCAGAACACAATGCCATCCACAGCCTCAGAAACAACTCTGACATCATAATCAAAAAGGCTGACAAAGGAGGTGCTGTTGTCATCATGAATAGGTCGGAATATGAACAAGAGGCTGCTTGGCAGCTCTCCAACACCATATTCTACAAGCCATTACCCTATGATCCCACTGAGAGTTACCAAAAGCAACTACAGCATTTGCTCAAGAAACTTCCTGAAAAAGCACAAGATCAAATCCGCACAGACACACCCCTGGAACCCCGACCTGGGATATTCTATCTACTACCTGAGATCCATAAACCTGGAAATCCTGGGCGCTCCATCATCTCAGGCATTGGCACCCTGACAGCAGGATTGTCTGGCTATGTAGACTCCCTCCTCAGGCCCTACGCTACCAGCACTCCCAGCTACCTTCGAGACATCACTGACTTCCTGAGGAAACTACAATCCATCGGTGATCTTCCTGATAACACCATTCTGGCCACTATGGATGTAGAAGCCCTCTACACCAACATTCCACACAAAGATGGACAAGCTGTCAAGAACACTATCCCCGATAATGTCACGGCTAACCTGGTGGCTGAACTTTGTGACTTTGTCCTTACCCATAACTATTTTACGTTTGGGGACAATGTATACCTTCAGATCAGCGGCACTGCTATGGGTACCCGCATGGCCCCACAGTATGCCAACATTTTTATGGCTGATTTAGAACAACGCTTCCTCAGCTCTCGTCCCCTAACCCCCCTACTCTACTTGCGCTATATTGATGACATCTTCATCATCTGGACCCATGGAAAAGAAGCCCTTGAGGAATTCCACCATGATTTCAACAATTTCCATCCCACCATCAACCTCAGCCTGGTCCAGTCCACACAAGAGATCCACTTCCTGGACACTACAGTGCTAATAAACAATGGTCACATAAACACCGCCCTATACCGGAAACCTACTGGCCGCTATTCCTACTTACATGCCTCCAGCTTTCACCCTGACCACACCACACGATCCATCGTCTACAGCCAAGCTCTGCGATAGAACTGCATTTGCTCCAACCCCTCAGACAGAGACAAACACCTACAAGATCTCTATCAAGCATTCTTACAACTACAATACCCACCTGCGGCAGTGAAGAAACAGATTGATAGAGCCAGAAGAGTTCCCAGAAGTCACCTACTACAGGACAGGCCTAACAAAGAAAATAACAGAACGCCACTAGCCGTCACCTTCAGCCCCCAACTAAAACCCCTCCAACACATTATTAAGGATCTACAACCTATCCTGAAGGATGACCCAACACTCTCACAAATCTTGGGAGACAGGCCAGTCCTTGCCTACAGACAGCCCCCCAACCTGAAACAAATACTCACCAACAACCACATACCACACAACAGAACCACTAACCCAGGAACCTATCCTTGCAACAAAGCCCGTTGCCAACTGTGCCCACATATCTATTCAGGGGACACCATCACAGGGCCTAATAACATCAGCCACACTATCAGAGGCTCGTTCACCTGCACATCCACCAATGTGATATATGCCATCATGTGCCAGCAATGCCCCTCTGCCATGTACATTGGTCAAACTGGACAGTCTCTACGTAAAAGAATAAATGGACACAAATCAGATGTCAAGAATTATAACATTCATAAACCAGTTGGAGAACACTTCAATCTCTCTGGTCACGCGATTACAGACATGAAGGTCGCTATCTTACAACAAAAAAACTTCAAATCCAGACTCCAGCGAGAAACTGCTGAATTGGAATTCATTTGCAAATTGGATACTATTAATTTAGGCTTAAATAGAGACTGGGAGTGGCTAAGTCATTATGCAAGGTAGCCTATTTCCCCTTGTTTTTTCCTACCCCCCCCCGACGTTCTGGTTAAACTTGGATTTATGCTGGAAATGGCCCACCTTGATTATCATACACATTGTAGGGAGAGTGGTCACTTTGGATAAGCTATTACCAGCAGGAGAGTGAGTTTGTGTGTGTGGTTTTTGGAAGGGGAGGGGGTGAGAAAACCTGGATTTGTGCTGGAAATGGCCCAACTTGATTATCATACACATTGTAAGGAGAGTGATCACTTTAGATAAGCTATTACCAGCAGGAGAGTGGGGTGGGAGGAGGTATTGTTTCATGGTCTCTGTGTATATAATGTCTTCTGCAGTTTCCACAGTATGCATCCGATGAAGTGAGCTGTAGCTCACGAAAGCTTATGCTCAAATAAATTGGTTAGTCTTTCAGGTGCCACAAGTATTCCTACTCTTTGCTCTGTGCATTGCTAGTGTGAATTGGGATTATAGTTGGTAAAATGCATGTTGATAAAAAGAAATTGCTTTGTTAGGTAGTCCACATAGACTAGACACACCAACACCCAATGCAGGGTTGCTAGCAACACAGCAGAAGCTAAATCACCAGAATTCATTGCTTATCTCTTGTGTGATGCTTTGATGTCTCTGAATGATGAGTATTCTCAGTGCCTACTCTGCCTAGAAGAGGAACCCATCCCTGGGTGATGATCTGTATGTTGCTCCTTCTGTGTATGCACTTAGAGCTAGAGCAGCCTGCTGGAAGCTGTTCCTCCTTGGGAAATTGATACAAGCCTTCTCTGACTCAGAGAGGAAAGCTACTGCCCAGCCTCAGACATCTGGTAAGTCTTGCTCCATTAGTGCCCTGATGAGCCAAGATTTCAGTCCGAGTTTTCAGGCCACATCTACTGAAAGGCCCCATTTGTCTGCCATTATTCCAGCATTGACGTCCTCTGATGGGCAGGAGAGAGCATGGTTTTAGGGATGAGCAAAGCACAGGTCACCATCTCTGGTGCCTAGTAAGTTGAGACTTCTCATTTGTGTTGGGCTCCATCTAAGAGTCAGAAGCCTGTTAAGGCCCCTTCTGCTTTCCAGGTACTGACCACTAAGAGAACAGAAGTGGTACGTACTAAATATGTGGACTCCACTTCTCTTGGTACCAACCTTACCACTGAGCGCCTTGGTACGCAGAGTCTTGGCACCAAGTGCATCAGTACTAAAAGCCTAGTAGTACCTTCCACCTCAGTCCTGGTTGCCTTGAAACAGTATCCAGCAGTATCTACCTTGCTACCAGCTATCTTTTAGTACTAAAGCATACATGGTGCCAAATGGATTTGGTGCTGAAGTCACCTTTCTTTAAGAGATTTAAATCACCAGCTTCAGAGTTACCAGAATATCAGGCTAAGGAGGTATTCCTGGTACTGGCCTCTCCTTCAGAGGCAGGGCACTCCCAGTAGAATGGCCCCTTCCCTTGGAGGAAGTATATTACTACTACTACTACTCCTCCACCTCTGAGCATTGTAGGGACTCATCTCCCACCCATCTGCTCTCAACTCCCTGGATAGCACAGTGAGAAGCGGCAGAAAGAGGCCTGGGAGTCATAGGGAACATCCCTCCTGGAACCCCTCCAAGTGTTATTCACACCGCAGTGCATACTATGGCTAATGCAACAGCAATGAGAAAGGTTGTCATAGCTTCACTACTTGAGGGTTCCTAGGGAGTTCCAAACAACAAGCAAGGACTTACCATTTGAGAGCAACAAACTTTGGCCCTCCACTCCTTTAAAGACCTCCACTCCCTTAAAGACAGGTAACTCTACTCTCTGGGCCTCTTTTTTCCACCCCAAAAAGAAGTTAAACAAGTCAGCAACCCTTATTCAGACAGCACTTCTCTGTCCAATATTATCATCGGCCACAGAGGACTTCAGAGCTACAGAGGAAGAGAGAGATTCCACTGGAGATGGCCCTCTGTCTAGTCTTCTGCTGCCCCTCAATCTGAGGCTTCCACCAGGCAATTTCAAAAGCATGGTAGAACCACCAGAGGATATTTTGTGCTTTAGACCCCCTCCCTGCCCTTTCCACATCAACATGGCAACTGCCTCTTTTATTTCCAGGAAGGTTGGGCTAGAATCATCTTGGACCAGTTGGTCCTACAACTGGAAGCAGTGAAGGAAGTGCCCTTAGAATTTAGGGGCAGACATTTTTATTCCTGTTACTTTTTCATTCCAAAGAACCAGTAGTTGGCGACCCATCCTGGATTTTCAACATCCCAACAACTTCATTTGCTGGTTCAAGTTCAGGATGTTCACTTTGGCCTCCATAATTTTCTTGTTAGATCCTCAACGTTGGTTTGCAGCTCTTGACATGCAAAATGCGTTTCCATACATCCATTCATCCAGCCAGCTAGATATACCTGAGATTCCTGGTAGAAACATCTAACTAAATGACCATTGTGGCCCCCTCATCGCTGTAGTATCTGAACATGTCAGTCTTCAATGTATTTATCCTCACAACACCCACAGTAGGTAGGGAAGTGCTATAATCTCAGTTTTACAGATGAGGAACCGAGGCACAGAGAGACTAATTGACTTGTCCAAGATCACACAGGAAATCTGGCAGAGCAGGGAGTTATTCCTAGGCTACAGCCCTAAACATTGGACCATCTATCAGTGAGTCCATCACTACCAGTACAGAGTCCTGCATTTTAGTTTTCTACAGCAGTGAGGATACTCATCAAGGACTACTACAGACTCTGGCAAAAGAACTGAGAGACAATGGGGAGGGAAGTGTGAGGACATCTAGGGCACTGACATGACCCCAATCGATATGGCTGGCCAGAACAATCTAGTCTTATGTGCATGCGCACCAAAAGCTGGAAATCATGTGGACAATACATCCTGAAGAACCAGTTAGTGTATGTTTGTAACAGTTTAGACTAATGGTTTATACTAAAGTATTGCCTAGAGGCCTTAACCAAGTCAGGACCCCATTGTGGTAGACTCTGTACAGACATGAAATAAAAAGACAGTACCTGTCCAAGAGAAGTTAGTCTAAAAGACAAGATATAACATGGGTGAAACAAGTGGAAGAGGGGGGATGTGGTAACAATAATATGAAAAGTTTTTATCCTAAACTGGCAGTGTGCACAATTATTAGGTATAACAAGCTAATCAGTAACAGTAATCTGTTACTGTTCTTAAATGTAAATCTACCCCAAATAATATTTGAAGCATATCTGTCAGGCAATATTGAGGAAGCTTTTCCTCCCATCCCCTGTGCTCCACCTGTTCTTTGGATAAATGGAGGACTTCGCTCTTGAGCTAGTGCCCCCATTTTAGCAGCCCTATGGGAGAAAAGATAGGGAAGTGACGTTACTGCCCTCTTTTTCTTTTGGGAAATGGTTCTCAGATACCAGAGGAGGATACAAGTTGCTAGGTTACGGCATGTGTTTAAAAGTTTCTGTGGGTTCATTTTTTCCTGAAAATACTCTTGTTTTCCCTTTTGTATTAGGTAGTTAAAAAAGAGCTGTGAAAGATTGTAGGATACGTTGCAGCGATATACTCTGCTAGCATAGAGTTAACTATTTCAAACTGCCTAGCTGCATTAGTGAGAATTTTATTAACTGCTTTCTTCCTGTTACAGAGGCTGATACATGTTTCAGTAAAAAAAAATTCAGCATCTTGTTTTATGATCTCTGAGTTCAAGCTTTGCCTAAAGCCACTGATACATGAACCAGCTTTTCAGAGCCACAGGTTGGCAGTTATGTTTAAGATGGAACTTTAGAAATTTTCACAACTGATATTTTCTCGATTTTTAAAATATGACCTGTAGTAAGACTTCTTTAGCGGCACCAATTTTAACGAGGGTATTTCTTTGTAGGATAGCTGATCCAGACCAGCCCGTGCTTTGGTTAGACCAAATGCCAGCTCGAAGTCTTAGTAGAGGCTTTAATAACCACATCAATCTAATCAGGTATGACGTTTTTGCCAAATCTTGTTTGCATTAGGAATTGTGCTAAAATATGTAGGCTGCTCATGAACTGTTATAGCTGACCGTGTTCAGTGTGTGCATACTATGTAATTTATAACATTTTGTTTTTAATTCTAGTAGAGCTTTTGTTTGTTTTTCCACTCATTAAAAACAAATGATCATCTCTTGTGATTTTTTTTTACCCCCTTCTTTTTTCTGAATCTAATATTTTATGTTATCTTTATTTTGGGGAGAGATAACTAGGTCCCAAAAGATAACTTTTCATTCTAGTTTTTAATTCCCAAATTAAAATACCTACTTCATATACCTAAGATTAAACCCATTGTGGTTGATGTATTTTCCACAAATGCTACTCCCAGAAGGCAATACTTCCGGCTGTAATTGCACAGTACTAGGCAATCTGTGTTTCCTACTTTGTAACCATCATCCATTAGTAGTATTTAGAGGAAATGTTTCAGCATGGAAAGGTTAAAGACACAGGTGTCAAAATACCTAAGAAGCTGAAAGGTAACTGCAGTTTCAGAAAAAGGTTTGAACTTGAAAAATTCAAATCATTGTTGTACGTTCCTTCTTCTTCATACCATAAAACAAGTTTCTGTATAGCAAGCATTACAGCTCCACCTACCACGAAGCAATGGAGAAAGGAGAGAGACATGTGGCAAAATCACTGTCAATCATGGATGGAGAGTGTGTGTACACCCGCAAATATGTAGCTATGCTCCCATCTTCCTTTATGGGAAGCAGAATCCTTGTTTAGTCCTGCTACTTTTATTTCTAACCCTGTTTTTCAGTGTTACTCAAAAAGGAAAAAATTAGAAAAAGATCTTTCTAAAAATATTTTACAGAAAGAATCACTGATGTTTAAAGCCCGCAGTACACAGGATAATAGTATTCTTTCTCTCTCTCTCTCTCTCACTCACTCACTGCAACTCCTACCATTTCCCATTCCACAGATTGTAGCTCAACAATTGCCTTGTAGGGCCAGATACATTAGCTGTTCCCAGCTCTTCAGGGACACTGATCTGCTCAGACTTCTGTATTCTTCCTCTCAAATTAAATTCTGCTTCCTGGGCCCCGGTCTTCTCTTAACTTTTGCTTTATCCTCCTCTCTCTCCCATTAAAAGTGCAACAGAATCCAAACACTCTTCATTCTTAAAGTGTGGAGGGCAACCCCTACCTCAGGCCATAACTCATTACCTGTTTTTTTCCCCCCCAATATGGGAGATAGAGGGAGAAGCAGAGCTTGAACCTCCAGTTTTGGCTTGTCATCAGCATTAAAAAAAAGAACTCTAAGGAATGCCCTACTCTTGCTAGGGTTATTAATAGTGAGGAAAGAGTGCCTACTTTGCAAAGGGATTTCTCTGTTGCTGACCTCCAGTTCAGTAACCCTGTTTGTCTCTCAGTAGTCTAAATATTTTTTATGCCTGTCATCAGATAACACCAGCAATCCTATAGTTTGATGTTCCAACAAGTCTAGTGAGTTCCTGTGAGATGTCTAGGCTATACTTATAGTGAAATGGGTTACTGTATCTTCATAAGGTGCAGGACCAGACTGAATCAATTTCTGACCTTTCCTTTTGGCCTGACCTGTGCTCCCGGGGTTTGTACCATGGCTTGAATAATACTGATAGTGCTTTCTTGACAGAAAGATTGATTAATATCCCTACCTGGATTACAGTTTGCAAGGGCCTAAATCTTCCCAGACTAATGAACCTTCCTGCTTCCCCATCACAAGTTTTGACTGCATCCTTTCTGAGTCCAAGAGCCCACTTTCTCCTTTGCACATCATTGAATTCCTTTCTGAGAATAACCATTTAATCTGGGATTGAATGAGGCAGATGGAGAGAGTAGTAGGTAGTAGTACTCTCCCAAGCTCTGCCTTCCATCCACTCATGACCATCAAAATGAGATATCACTTGCAATAGATTATGCAATACTGCTGATCTGTTGCACAAATCTGCACAAATAGGATAATCCTTTCTTGTGTGCTTTAATCAGCCATGAAATAGTTTTGCAATACTGCTAATTCATATATCATAACTAGGCTTCAGATGAAAACCTTGTTGAGATTAATGGGATCATTTCATACCTCTGGGCTGTTGTTTCAGGCAGATTTAGGCATTGGTTTATGTTCAGTTTATATTTTGAAGGTTATTTTCACAACCATAAAGGCTAGGGGCTTAATCTTTATCAAACTTGGAGTCTTGAGCACAAGATAGCAGCCTCAAAAAAGTAGTACTAATTTTCAGAGCTGCACGAACTAGCCCAATTTGATTTTTATATATAGTAGTTAGATGAACCAAAAAGTTGTGTAGGTTGTTTCAAGGAGTACCAAGAGCAGTAAGTTTGATTGCTTGCAGTAGAGCCCATAGTAGACTGCTGGGAGGCTGGAGGTGAACCAAAATAACCTCTTTCTTTTTCCCACACTTCGACTTGCAGGATAAATTACGTGTTCTCCTGGGAGTGGGGAAAAGGGTTTGGAAACTTGTTACCTTCACTCACCTGATTTCCTTGCATAGTTATGAAAGATCAGGTCAGACGGTGCTCAGCCTAGTCTCATAGGATCCCTTTGGCCCATACTGTCACCATTGTTTCTGTACATAATAGTCCTTTTGTTAGGTCCATACTAACAATACCTTCTTTGTCTGGGACTCCTTTATGCAGGGTCCAATTCCATTCAACAGTTCTTACTACCTCAGTCTGGCATCTTGGAGGATGATAAATGATGGTTTCTGCATTCGATTTTTTCCTTGTAGAGGCTTAACCACTGGAGAGTCCCAGAAAACTTTCCACCGTAGTCTTTTAGTCACTTGAATATGGAACATTTCTGTTGGGTGGTCCTTTGGGAACGCCTCACAAGTGTTTACAAAGTCTTTTCACTTGATTTTCTTAGGGTTCTGTACGGGTCTAGGGCTTAGCATTCTTAAGCTGCCATTTCTGCTCTTTTGAGACCGTATAAGAGTGCCTTAGGCTCATCTCCGTCTGGTTATAAGTTATCAAATCTTTCTTTGCCTTTTTGAAAGTCTAAACTTTTGTTTTTATGGGCAAAACAAGGATTTGAGACCTGTTCTCAGTGATGAAAGCTGTCAGTATTCCTCCAAGTATATGTTGAGACACCCACTACTACTATCTGTTCTTGGGCATTCTGAAGAGGTGGCAGCGCCTATCAAGTAGAGGGAGTTGAGGAACAACAAATAACTCTTGAGCCTCTACCTGATGTCTTTCCTTATTCATTACCACTTCTCACTGGCTAGATCCAGCATCCTTTTAGGCTGACTTTGGTATCTGAGTTCTCCAAGCTGTCATTCAGTTAAATGCTGTTTTCTTATTTTTACTCCTTTATACTTCTGCCTGTTGTACAGAAAGCTTTTGTGTAGGATGAAATAAGATGGGACGTACAACAAGGGCAAATCTTATCAGTAATTGTTTATCATCCATTCTCTTTCCCTTTCTTTTCTAACATACACACTTGAGTATTCTAATTCTGATCAGTGTTTATTCCCACTGAGGTAAATGAAAATCAGTAGGACTGTGTGAGTAGTAAGGAGTGCAGCACAAAAATGAGTTAAGGTGCTATAATCAAGCCCTGAATAATTATAGAAAGAGGCTAGAGACTGGCTATAAACATATCTCCTATGATTGACAGTGATTTTAGCCTCCTGGTATATGTAGCTGTAACGTTTGCTATATAAAATCTTATTTTGTAGACTGGAGAACATGAAGGATTCCTACAATGCAATAATGGTACGTAATGTTCCCGTTCAAGGCATTATGTATGGCTACAATTCTGACAGGACTCTTTTGAGAGTTTACAGGCTCATACCTAATGTTCAAGGAAGAAGGCGCCAAGTCAGCTGTTTGTTTGTTTGCTTGTGGACTGCTGATTAAATATTTAATTTCCTGGAAGAGCAGTAGAGTACAGTATTTAGATAATATCTAGAACTGAAAATCTTCTTGAAAATGTCCTGGAGTTGGAAACATCTGGTGTCTTTCTAGATGGAAATGTGTTTTAAAGTTATTGCACTCCACTCATTCTCCCCCACCCCTTTAAAAAAAAATGTGCATACTTGATATTTTGCAGTGTCCTTAAGATATTCCCCTACTCTGAATCTAGATTCAGTGAATCATCCCAGAAAACTTTGATTTAAAACAAAAATAATTACAATTTTATGTGTGGGATTTAGGGACAGTTAATACAAACACATCCATAAGAAGAGGATACTTAAGTTGTTTAGAACAGACATCACAATCACATACCAGTGCTCAAAGTAAACCAGTTACAGTTAGGATTATCAGTCCCTGCATTTTTCTTCACAGATAAACACATACAGCTTTCTAGTATACAAAAAATATTTGCAAATCCAAATTGGTAATTGTGGTACTGATTTTTTTTTTTAACTGTACACAAGAACACGGGTGGTAGTGCGAGAGCACACATGAAAAATAGCTTGTTGAAAAGCAGCAAGAGCAGTGAGACCTTGAAGATTCTACAAGCCCCTATTGAAAATACATGGCTTACTTATTTATTCAGACAAACCTCTGATTAAGCTTCCACTACTCTTCCATACACTACTGTATGGAAACCACATATCATGCTTTTATGAACAGCATACATGTTAGTTATGAAGTGGACTATCCTAGTAGACATTTTAAAAGACATTTTTGTTTATCTTCTCTCTATAGGGGACAAGTCATTAACATGAGGTACCTGGAATATTTTGAAAAAATACTTCATTTTATCAAAGACAGGATCCTTGTTTATCATGGGTAAATGGTTTATTTAATATTTTTTCCTTCCACCTTCAGTATCAATTCAAAATTGTATTATATTCATAGACCATACAGAAAGTCTGGGGAAATATTTTCATAAAGTTCCAGTACACCCATAACTGTGTCCTCTTACCAATGGGAGAAGAAATGCCATATGAAAGAAAGCAAAGTAATCTTCTCTTTTACATATGAATGATAATAGTAATTCAAGTAATTAATTTTTAAGAGTACCTGTACCCATCCTTCTGGCCTATATCAGGCATGGGTGGATCTTAGCCCTGTCTTACAAGGGAGGGTGTTCAAAGTGGTCATGGAAAATGTTGTTGATCCATACTCCAGATTACGGGAATATGAAATAATTAATTTTTCTGAACAATATTGGTGATTGATGTGTGCAGCCTATAATAGGGTGGGAGACGTGGGCATGGCTTTGTATGGATCATCTGTGGAGGGTAATATGTAGGAAATTGTTATCTTTGACAGGTATTATGAAGGCTGGGGATCAGAGTGTTTTCAGCCCTTATAAGTGAGTGTGATCTGTAGTTTAAAAAGCCACCCTAAAGGCTTTTCTCTGGAATAGTGAAGTTTGGAGAAAGTTTGATGGGAGGTGATTAAGGACAAAAGGAAGATACTTAATATTGCTGTTGGACTATAGAGGATATTTTCTGACTTCCTCACAAGTGAATTACAACCTTCTAATGTCTCTAATTTTGTTGAAGAATTGCGACTTTTAGGTCTGTAATTGAGTGCCCAGGGAGGTTGAAGTGTTTTCCGACTGGTTTTTGGATGTTATAATTCTTGACGTCTGATTTGTGTCCATTTATTCTTTTGCTTAGAGACTGTCTGGTATGGCCAATGTACATGGCAGAGGGGCATTGCTGGCACATGATGGCATATATCACATTGGTAGATGAGCAGGTGAACGAGCCTCTGATACTGTGGCTGATGTGATTAGGTCCTATGATGGTGTCCCTTGAATAGATATGCGGACATATCTACATAGGAATGTAAGATGTTCACTGGTTAACCGGTTAGCATTAATCTTACCGGTTAACCACCTTAACTGTTAACCTCAGGCTGGCCTGCTGGTCAGCCCCAACAGCCCCACACCGGCTGGCCCAGCAGCCCCACATTGTCCGGAGTGGGCCCTGCTGCGCTGTCCGGCCAGCCCGCCAACCCCAGCTCCCCAACCCTGCCCCCCACCAGCCAGGTCAGCCCCAACAGATCAATCAGTTAACAGTTTAAACAATTAAAATATATTTAGTTTAAACGGTTAACTTTTTAAATGGTATTTACATCCCTAGTTCCTCTAGATCAAGTGGCAAAGCACGGTGTGGAAAGTTTGTGATATTGCTGCCGATGTTGTACATACCCTGTGTGCAAACAGTATATTTCAGTAGCTAGGGGGTGTTGATTTGCATCTTCCATAAACAGCAGATTTACTTTTGGAAAATTAAATTATTCTCCTATTTAGGAATAGATAAACTTCTGTGCTTTATTAAAACGTATTGCTCAGAGTGGTCCTGCATGCTCTTGTTTACTGGGCGCTAGGGGAATACAATTTATACTCCCATATGATGTCTGAGAGCAGAAAGCTTTTTTTGCAAAGCCTAGCTATTGTTTCCTGACCCTGACCATGACTCCCGCCCCCCCCCCCAAATCTAAGGCATTTGGGCTGCAATATTAGAAATAGTTTCGACATGTCCACTGGGCTCTGGGGCTTGACCATGCTCTTTTTCTTTGTGCCAGATTCTCCCATCAGCAGCACAGACAGAGCAGTGGATTTAGCATTCCCACTTCACCCATTGCAATCTGAGATTTAAATGCTGATTTTGGTGGGTGGGGGGCAGCAGGGAGTTAACTCTTGCAACCCAGTGTCTCCCACAGTTCTGGACGTCTGGGCTGCTCTTCTCACCTTTCACCTCACAAAGACAGATCAGTGATTTTGGTGCCATGCAGTCTGGCCACTCCCCCTGTGTTCCAGCTTGCTGCCAGATTCTCTGCCTCTGCAGACAGAGAGTGGCAGTTTCTTTTGCTCCTGCCCTAACTCCTTCTATTTTAACTTTTCTGCTCAGTTTTTTGGGCAGTGTTGAGCAGTGTTTCCTCCTTTGCATTCCTCCTCCTCCTCCTGGGTTGGTTATCGCTTGGGAGGTTTAACCCTCCCTGAGCCTCTGTTGCATCATCTCCCTGCTGGCTCCTCTTTCCCTTGCAGGCATGGCAGAGCAGCCAAGAAAGCACTGGGTCAAATCCAAGTGATGCTCTATTTGTGAAGTATCCTTCCCTGGCTTGGCAGACAGTAAGGAGTGCCCAACCTCCGTCCGTAATCTGTTAGGTCCCAGTGCTGCGAGTTGGATAGGCAGTTGGGATCCCTTGCCCATCAGGACAGCCACAGCTCCTATGGGGCAAAATGAACTGGGACCAGTCCTATTCAACATATTCATAAATGATCTGGAAAAAGGGCTAAATAGAGAGGTGGCAAAGTTTGCAGACAATGCAAAATTACTCAAGATAGTTAACTCTTCACAGTCAGCTTTGGATTTACAGAGGGATCTCACAAAATTGGATGACTGGGCAACAAAGTGGCAGATGAAATTCAATGTTGATATAAGGAAAGTAATGCACATTGGAAAACATAATCCCAACTATAGATACAAAATGATGGTTTCTAAATTAGCTGCTACCACTCAAGGAAGAGAACTTGGAATCACTGTGGATAATTCTCTTAAAAACATCTGCTCAATGTGCAGCAGCAATTAAAAAAGCTAACAGTGTTAGGAACCATTAGGAAAGGGCTAGATAATGAGATAGAAAATATCATAATGCCTCTATATAAATCCATGGTACACTCACATCTTGAATACTATATGCAGTTCTGGTCACCCCATGTCAACAAGTATGTATTAGAATTGGAAAAGGTACAGAGAAGGGAAACAAAAATTATTAGGGGAATGGAACAGTTTTCATATGAGGAGGGATTAGTAAGACGGGGACTTTTCAGCTTGGAAAAGAGATAACTAGGTGGATATGATCGAGATCTACAAAATCATGACAAGTGTGGAGAAAGTATGTAAGGAAGTGTTATTTACTCCTTATACCGCAAGAACTAGGGGTCACCAAATGAAATGAACAGTCAGCAGGTTTAAAACAAAAGGAAGTATTTTTTCACCCAACGCACAGTCAATCTGTGAAACTCATTGCCAGGGGATGTTGTGAAGGCCAGAACTATAACAGGGTTCAAAAAAGAACTAGATAAATTCATAGCCAAGATGGTTAGGGATGGAACGCCATACTCTGAGTGTCCCTAGCCTCTGTTTGCCAGAAGCTGGGAGTGGATGACAGGGAATGGATCACTCGATGATTGCCTGTTCTGTTCATTCACTCTGAAGCATCTGACATTGGCCACCGTCACAAGACAGGATATTGGGCTAAGATGGACCATTGGTCTGACCCAGTATGGCTGTTCTTATGTTCTTAAGCCTTCGTACTAAAGGTATGGGACCATTGCCCAGAAGACATGAAAGATCAGGTATGGGTTCTGACAGATGTTCAACTCCTTACAGTGATGATCAGCCCACAACATCCAGAAAGACCTACCCATCTGCCTTCCAGATCCTTTAGTCCTTGTAGCAGGCACAAGCCTGGAGACCCAAACAGTTCATGGCCTCTGGAGTGAGGAGGAAAAGGCTGACAGTATAAACCATATTTATGAGGGGACTGGGAGCTTTTTTACTTTACAAGTTAATTAGATCAGGGAGTTTCAGGGATCAGACCAAAATTCCCTCTGTCGAATACTTGATCAATGAAGATGGTCCAATTCACTGTGTCTCAAGAACTGAGCAGGATTCAAGGGTCCTCATGGAGGTATTGCCAAAGAAGTATCCGCTGGTGTTTTGCCTGACAAAGAATATAGCATTGTTTCTGACTTCATCCCAAGAGTGAGACCTGGACTTTCTTTAGGATGTTTCTTTGCACTGCCTCTCCCATTATGTCTGAAGATGAGGAAGCACTGGAGCTCAGGATCTCCACAACAGGCTAAAACCAAAAAGGGAACACCAAGCAAGGGGAGGTTGTAGGGATGACCAATCTTACCAATGCTAAAGAAGCCCAAATATAGGAACAGTGCTCCAGATCCTAATCTCTTTCCACAAACTCTAGCTTCCCTTCTGAAGAAGGGGAATTCTTGGCTTTGGATAATAGACAGGAGTCAAAGGTGCAGGAGAGAGGTTCTATTTGTCCCCTAGATGTGTGTGAAGCAGTGAAGATAGCTTATCAAATCATGAGCTGGATTCTCCGTCACTTGAAATTTTTAAATCAAAATTGGATGATTTTGTAATGTATGCTCCATCTTCATCCAAATTATTGGTTTTCCTATAGGAATCACTGGGTGAAACTTGATGGCTTGTGTGATGCAGGAGATCAGACTAGATGACCATAATGCTCCCTTTTGGCCTTAAAATATATGAAACCATAGAGAGGAAGGGGGTGACTACCATTGAGATCTAGCCAGAGAGAGGATGAGTAGACTAAAGCCAAGGACATGTATCTCCAATCCCAAATTCAGATAGAATTTGCTATCCTCCTTGATTCATCTTTTGAAGAGATCTATAGGAAGAAGTAAGAACGCCCAACAAATGGAAGAGACTTAGTTGGCAGGCCCTGAAATTCTACAATCCTATAACTAAAGGATTCTCTCTTCACAATCCACAGGATTGGAGCAGTGGCATCTTGGAAAAACACAACATAAAATATGAAGATGTCATTCCCAAAGATCTTATAGAAAGGGGAGTCAAGGCTTTCAGAGTATTATACTTGTGGGAGAAGAGACCTCAATGGTGATACAAAATTATATTAATAAGTATTATAACTTATTTTAAAAGCCATTAAAAGCTTGTTTGCACGTTTTCTGAATATTGATATAGCTACAAGAATGTTAGAGCCAGGATGCTTGGAAATAAAACAATTCACATTTGGCTAATTATATTACAAAATGTTAAAACTAGTCAAAGGTATTCCAGAAGGTTTCTGCTTCTATCTCCCAAAGACAAGCAAACCTCAAGCAGACACAAACCGTGTAAACACTTTTTGGAAGAAACCTGATTGTGAAAGGAGTGTAGGTTTGTGTTATCAGAATAAGAAATCTAGGTAAAGTGGGCTCTACCAACCCCCACTCTCTGGCAAAGAAATCTGCTTGTGCTCTTAAAAATGTAGAGGAAAATGTGTAGTTGGAAATGTTTTAAATGTTCTTTTATTTTTTAAATATGGGAATGATAAACACCTTTGTGAAACGCAGACTTGCAAATATGTTAGCTAAATGCAAAGCTCCTAATGCCATTGCTGTGTAAATGGTAAAATGCTTTATGTTCCACCATGGAATCTAATGACTTTGCTAAACTAGTGAGAAACAATTAGAGCTGGCCTAGCACTTCTTGTTCTTTAAACTAAATATTTTTAATAACTTTTAAAAGAGATTTGGCATCCAACAATTTAAAACTACCCCTGCCTCCCCCACCCCCACTGAAATATTGTGACTTTAGTGAAGCATGCACCTGTAAGCAAGGCTTTATGAGCTGCTGAAGAATCTTCCCAGTTCCTTCAAAAGGTGGCTTCTCCTCCACTCGCAAAAGGGTGTGCCCCTCTATCCCAGTCAAGGGTACTTGAGCCTCACAGCTTAGATACTGAGAGTACATGGGATACTGTGTGTGTGTGTGTATTGTGATTGCATCTACATAGACGATCAAGTCAAGCATGTGTAGTCTGTGTCTTAACCATTCAGTAGCTGAAGGAAGGGCCTTTAAGTCCATGAGGGAACCATAAAGTCTTTGCCAATGCGTGCAGCCTGCAAGTATATGACCAACATTGTCTAACTGGCCACAGTGGCAAAATGTGGAATCAAAAAGGCCCCACTGATGATCCTTAATAGCACATCTGGTCACTCTGCATCAGAAGCAATTAGGCTTTACTCAGGGATGATGTGAAAGGTCAAAACTAAGGGGCTGGACTGTTGGATCTGTCATGATATAGGCATTCGCTATGTTTTGAAGCTTGATCATGACACCTAGTATGCAACCTGGAGGTGTAGTTCTCTTCTTTTCAGCTTGTTTGTCCCAAATGTCTGAGTGCGTGAGAGATCAGGCTCCAGAATGGAAGATTTGCCATCTTATTACTTGATTTCCTTTCTGTGAGTGACCTCTGTTTCCAGTTTGCCCTACCTAACCAGCTTTTTTGGGTGTCTGTGGGTCTTTTGTGGATCCAGGTAAATGGTTAATATTGTTGAATAAGTCTTTATCATGATGTATGTGTTTAATTTCCTAATCAGAATTTAGCATTTCCTCGCAGCTTTGAAAGTATGAATCTGGGGAAATGGTAAGAAGGGGTGTGGTGAAGTCTGAAGGCCAGTCTGAATGTTTACAGAACAGGTGCAATCTGAATGTCTAATCTATGGTGAATTCAGTTTAGGGTTGCCAACTGTCTAATCACACAAACCCAAACACCCTGGCCTGGCACGGCCCCTTCCCTGAGGCCCTGCCCCACTCACTCCATCAGCCCTCCCTTGGTTGCTCACTCTCCCACACCCTCACTCACTTTCACCAGGCTGGGGCAGGAGGTTGGGTTGTGGGAGGGGGTGCGGGCTCTGGGCTGGGGCCGAGGGGTGCAGAGTGAGGGAGGGGGCTCTGGGCTGAGTCTGGAGCAGGGGGTTGGGGTACAGAAGGTGGTGTGGGATACAAGCTCTGGGAGGGAATTTGGGTGCAGGAGGGGCTCAGGGCTAGGGCAGGGGATTTGGGGTGTGGGAGAGAGTTTGGGTGCAGGACGGTGCTCCAGGCTGGGGCAGAAGATTGGGGTGTGATAGGGGGTTTGGGGTACTGGCTCCGGGATGGGGCTCAGGGTTTGGGGTGTGGGCTCTGGGAGGGAGTTTGGGTGTAGGAGGGGCTCCGGGCTGGGGTTGGGGTGTAGAAGGGGCTGAGGGGTGAGGGCTCTGGCTGGGGCAGCGCTTACCTCAGGTGGCTTTTGGGTGGCAGCACAGCAGGGCTAAAGCAGGCTCCCTGCCTGCCCTGGCCCCGCCCTGTGCCGCTTGTGGAAGCAGCGAGCACGAGGGGGATAGGAGGCTCTGTGCACTGCCCTGCCTGCAAGCACCGCCCCTGCAGCTTCCATTGGCTGCAGTTCCTGGCCAGTGGGAACTGCGGGGGAGGTGCTTGCAGGCAGGGGCAGCGTTGAGACTCCCTACCCCCTCACACACACTCCCCTGGGCCACAGGGACTTGCTGGTTGCTTCCTGGAGCGACACAGGGCCAGGGCAAGCAGGCAGGGAGCCTGCCTTAGCCCTGCTCGCTGCTAGACTTTAAGCGAGCTAAAATCTCCTGGATTGGCTTCAGTAGCCTCCGGGAGATAGAGCCCGATTCCGGGAGACTCCTGGCAAAACTGGGAGGGTTGGCAACCCTAATTCAGTCATAGAAAGAAAATCATTAGGTAAAAAATGTCTTATTGTATTGTTTAATTTTCACCCCCTGACCAAATGGGAAGAGCGGGGAAATTTGCCAAGGGAAATGCAATAGAATATAATGTAGTAGTTCACTCCATTGACCATCTAAATGGTTGGTTACAGTAACACTAGATGGATGTTCTGAAAAATGCTAGATTTGTTTGACCGTTGTGTTTCTGTATGTTAAAATTGTTGCATATGTTTTATTATAGTGCTAATAATCCTAAAGGTTTGCTAGAAGTTAGAGAAGCACTGGAAAATGTACATAAAGTAGAAGACCTTCTCCCCATAATGAAGGTAAGTTTTGCAACAACCTTCAGCTCGTGGGTAACAATTTAAATGGACAGTTGTATGTCTAATTTAAAATGAACAACTGTAGGAACTTTGGCTGTATTCTAAAGAATTAACATACTAATCAAAATAACTGCAAATCTGCTCATCTAAGGCTTGATCCTTCCCTTAGATGCATGTGATGTGTACCTGAGAAGACTTAATCCAATAATTATTTTTAATTAGTAAAAGAAAAATATGCCTGTAAAAGGGAGGAAAAAATTCTGTGTGTACTGGTTCCTTGAAGCCAGGCTTCCTAGTGATGAGGATTTTTATTTAGAACCTGAATGACTGGTTCAGCTTAACTGTGTAAAACATAATTGAACAAACTGAAGAAAAGAGTTTATGGAATTGGAGTTTATGGAGTATTGTTAGGGGGCTTATTCCTTCACCCACTTACTTCCCTGGTCCTTCTCACATGAACAGAGAGCAACAATACCCGAAGTCCAAAGGTGCAAACAATTCGATGTTTATTGGGGTGAACTTCCAGCAAGCATGATTCCAGTTTCCTTCCTTAGTATCCTCCTTCCCAGCTCTGACACCACAGAGCCTTACACCTGTGTCCCTGTTCCCATTTCTACCCTTAGCCAAGCATGATTCCAACTTCCTTACTCCCATTCCCTGTTCCCATTTCCCCCTTTAGCAAAACATGATTCCAATTTTCTTACCCCCATTCCCTGTTCCCATCTCACACACCCACATGCCCACCCCCACCCACACCCAGTCACTTCCTCATTGACTACAGATTATATAGTAAAACTTGAGTTCTGCTTAGCTATACCTTAACCAATCATTTTCCTGAAATTTAACTAACCAATCCTAACATATTGTAACATGTAACCAATTATATGTAACCAATTATATGTAACCAATTATATCCCACCACCTCAATTAGTTTACACCCAGCAAAATTAATTATACAGCAGACAGGAACAATCACAGAACCAGACAGAGATTATACAGACAAACAACAGCAAAGTGGGAACTATAATGACAAAACAATGCAGAAGTGAGGATTTCACATCCCAGCTATTGATAAGTGAGTTCTTGCCAGACAGGATGCTATCAAACTAAGTTTCCTTTTACATTTTCTAGGCACTTCCCTTTCTCTGGAGGTGATAGGAATACAATCCTGTCCTGATAGTGCCTAACAGCCCAATAGCACCTTATTTCAATGTGACTAGTTTGGAATGTGAGGATGTGACCGTTCGCTTCCCAGCTTATGGCTGCCTCTGCTGCTTAGCCAAAGGCCTGAGCCTAACCACAGGGCCACAAACTGTCACAGTAAGAGAAGGCCCTTACACTGGCAGACAGTGGTTTTGATTCTTTCTTTTATACCTCTATCACTAGCCAAGTGATAAGAATACACCTAAATTCTTAGAGTATAGGCCTTTACAGACAGGCCTGAATATCTATATCCTAACAAGTATGGAACATTTTTTTTCAGTTCAGGGCCACTGATTTGAATGTGGCCCAGAGCAGCAATGAGCAAAAGTAGTTGCCTGTTAATGGCTGATGACCAACGTGGAATGAACTGGTGATCTACTCTGATCTAGTGGAAAAGTGCCAGAATCACCAAACCCAGCTCGGCCCTTCCAATTATTAGCACCCTGTTGGTAGCCTCCATAAAAAGGCTTTGGATTATGTGGCATGGAGACTGAGTTACTCTTTCATCCCTACTAACCATTAGGTCCTTCCAGCTCAGGGTTTAGTTCTAAGATTTTTCAAATAAATCTAATGTTAGTTGAGTATTTAAATCTTTGGGAATATGGCAAGAAGGGCTTGATTTAAAAAAAAAAAATCTCTAAAATGAACAGAATATAAATAAAATATTCAGACTTGAATAGTTCGGAAAGGAACATTCACACCAATCAAAGCAGGGTAATTCAAACTGATCAGGTATAGGTGTCTTCACAGAAGCTTAAACACTGCTACCTAGGTTTTCTGTGTGGTTCTCTGATAAGTGGCGCAAATGTCACCTCCAAGTTACTTTCTTAAAGCATATATTAAGGATTGTCTGAGGGTTAGGGGAGTTTAAGACCATACCTTTACAGCCCTGTCAGCTCTCAGTCTCCAACCCGGTGCTCACCTTCTTTTGGAGTGGATTCCAGTAAAACTAAACAAAAGGCTGGGAAGGAAAAATTGAAAGATATTTGATTGTCCTGAACAACACATTATGATATTGGAAATCATAATGTAAGGCCCTCTAAAGCAAAATGGATGCCACTTTTTGCGGAGGTACTTGACAAAGGGAAATGTTATCAGCTGATTTGAAAACACAGATTAGTACAGCGATGACAAAAATATATAACTATTTAAGGAACTGTGAATGATTTAGCTAGAAATAAAGATCTCTTCCTAAGAATTGGCAACAAATATTCCTGGTTTTCAAAAAACAATGATTTTGATCTGATTTGGATTGCATGTGTATCCTTCTCAATTGTACATATCACATTGGAATGCTATTTCTCAATAAAAGCTTTTAATCTTTTTAAATAATGAAATCCTTGGCCAAAACATAATTCCATTGATCATACTATTGTATTTTTAAAGACATGGTTGCAAAAGCCATTCACTCAACAATGGAAATGGAGCAATTGTCTTTAATGCTGCATGGATAAATTGAGAGAGCCAGTTAGTATTTAAGTGGTCTGGTTGTTCAAATAGGTGGGTAACTTTGAATAGAACTTGACTCTTAGCTTTATTTGAATAAAGTTATTGTGGTTTATAATTGTCACATTAGTTATGGCTTTTGGCTTCAATTTTAAATTTAAATCACTATTTTTTGGCTTTGCAAAATTTGAAAAAGTGTTTTGTTTTGTTTTTCCTTCTGGTGAGGAGAAAACTATGCAAAGGATGTTGAATGAGATTGGCTAACAGTAAAAAATTGTGAGCTATGTTCTGGAATGCAATTTAGAGTAATTCATTTAATTACAAAGTATAAAAGTAAAATACAGACTCTACAACTTATGTTACTGTTTTCACATTAATATGCCAAATGATGAGTATCATACTGGGGCTTGGGAAAAACATTTGTCTGTGTAGTTCTAGCTTAGTCTTTTTTATTTAAATTTTTTATTTAGAAGACCATAGCTGCACTAGCTATCTCTTGTTAAAACTGTCCTCTAGAAATCAGTGTTACAGAACAGTGGCTAGAAAGCTTATCCTACTATATTTATTCTAATATATTTCCTTTTTTCTGAAAGCAGTTTAACAGTAAAACAAGAGATGGGTTTACTGTAAACACAAAAGTCCCTAGCCTCAAAGATCAAGGGAAGGAATATGACGGATTCACAATTACAATAACAGGAGACAAGTACGTTTGCTTTAAAAATTCATATTTTTAATATTCTGATCTTTAAGGAAATGGCAATGAAGAAATGTTGAAGTATGAATTATCAATAGCAATTAACTTCTTGTTCTAGTGGCATTTTGTACTTGTGTGATTGGGCCCTTTGTGTAGATGACTTAGTCTCACTGAGTCTGGAAGTGGTTCTCAAGTGTGCAGCATCTCAGCCGACAGTGACCCTATTATTCAACTCATGCTGTTGAATGCACTTTGAAAAGTTTTATCCTTCATAATGGTATCCACAAAATTCTGATCAGCAGACCTGTATGGCTGACAGTTTTGATTCACCAAGCCATCTCCACATGTATAGAGTAAAATGTTTTCTGCTTTGAGGACTTTTCAGTCTACTTCATAGACCATAAAAACAGATCTGAGTGCTCTGAATCAGAATGGATTGGAAATCACCATCATAATGGATCCATTCTAAAAGTAGGGATGGACAGAACAGGGGTTTTTGGCCTTCTTATTTTACTGAGATTTTTGAGTGTTTTGTGGCGCTTCAGGCAATACCCTACTAGTTAGACTCATGTAATTCCTAGTTGGTGAATTGTAGTGAGGAGGCATTGGGTCCATTACTGGTTGAGATAGTAAATACCCCCTTTGAGAAGCAAGAAGCCAGCACTCCTAAAGAGTGATTTTTAAGCCCATGTTCAAAAGATCTTTGTGGTCTGACTACAACAATTGATAATGGGAATTGATAATTTTCTTAGATGTTCTTTCCATTCAGATTACTTAGGGAATCTAAATTCTACACTATCATTTAAAGTGTTCTACAACCTACTGCAGGCATCTTTAGTGTGGAAGGTAGACATTTTACTGAACCCCAGTGGATTTTTCCCTTTTGAATTTTAATCTCTAGACCTTCTGCACATTCATAATGGGATGATGCACAAGATAGTTTCATTATATTAGGAAAGTATTTATCTCTGTGAAACTGTCACAACTATGAAAATTAAATTACAAGTGTAAAATTTTGGTAAGAATCTGAATAGTTCCACATAAAGACCAAATTTGTAGTAATTAGCACTAATTAGGAAACAATTCCATTTCTGGAGTTTCAAAGTTAACAAAACAAACATGCTGTGGATTCTAAACATATAAAACAGACTGAAATAGAAGGTACCATGAGAGAACGTAAGCACGGCCATACTGGGTCAGACCAAAGGTCCATCTAGTCCAGTATCCTGTCTTCCAACAGTGGCTAATGCCTGGTGCCCCAGAGGGAATGAACAGAATAGGTAATCAAGTGATCCATTCCCAGCTTCTGGCAAACAGAGGCTAGGAACACCATCCCTGCCCATCCTGGCTAATAGGTCCATCGGTGGCTATCTTCCCTGAATTTATCTAGTTCTTTTTTGAACCCTGTTATAATCTTGGCCTTCACAACATCCTCTGGCAAGAAGTTCCACAGGTTGACTGTGAGTTGTGTAAAAAAATACTTCCTTTGTTTGTTTTAAACCTGCTGCCTATTAATTTCATTTGGTGGCCCCTAGTTCTTATGTTGGGAGAAGGAGTGAATAATACTTCCTTATTTACCTTCTCCACATCAGTTATGATTTTATAGCCCTCTATTATATTCCCCCCTTAGTTGTCTCTTTTCCAAGCTGAAAAGTCCCAGTCTTATTAATCTCTCCTCGTAAGGCAGTCGTTCCATGCCCGTAATCATTTTTGTTGCCCTTTTCTGAACCTTTTCGAAGTCCAATATATCTTTTTTGAGATGGGACGACTACATCTGCACACAGTATTCAAGCTGTGGGCGTACCATGGATGTATATAGAGGTAATATGATATTTTCTGTCTTATTATCTATACCTTTCTTAATGATTTCAAACATTCTGTTCACTTTTTTGACTGCTGGTGCACATTGAGTGGATGTTTTCAGAGAACTATCCACAATGACTCCAAGATCTCTTTCTTGAGTAGTAACAGCTAATTTAGACCCCATCATTCTATATGTACAGTTGGGATTATGTTTTCCAATGTGCATTACTTTGCTTTTATCAACATTGAATTTCATCTGCCATTTTTTTGCCCAGTCACCCAGTTTTGAGAGATCCTTTTGTAGCTCTTCGCAGTCTGCCTGGGACTTAACTATCTTGAGTAGTTTTGTATGATCTGCAAATTTTGCCGCCTCACTGTTTACCCCTTTCTCCAGATCATTTGAAATTTCTTGTTTTCATATTGTGTGGATAAATTTTTTTTTTCTGAGTAACACCTCTGAAAAGTTACAAAGACAGACAACTTGGCAAAAATAGTAGGCTGAGTAGAGCTCAAATTTAGTTATGGTAAAACAAACATCCTTGAAACTCAGACATTAAGCAGTAACATCCCATTTGAAGGCAAAAATATTGAGAGTAGAACAGTTCATATACCTGTGCTGCACCATATTAGCCAACAGAGACCTCAAGAAGGAAGTGAGATCAGGGATAGGAAAGGCATCCATTGCATTTACTAAACTCAACAGCATATGGAAATCAAAGATATACGTCACCTAAACAAAACTAAGAATTTTCAATTCAAACCTAATCTCATTGCTATCATACAGCTGTGAGAGCTGGAGATCTACTAACATATCAAACAGAAAACTAGACACATTTTAAAATAAATGCCAACAAAAGACTCTGGGAATTGGTTGGAAAGACTTAGTCACCAACGAAGAGACCTGAGAAATCACCAACCAGCAGCGCATTGCTACCAGAACCAGAAAGCGTTAGACATATTTGGGGCATCTACTTGTGGTGCCAGCACACACGCTCCGCCATGAAGCTGTTAAGTGGAAACCAACTGGTATGAAGAAATGCGTGCACCCAAGAGAAACCTTAAAAAGAGCCCTTAGCAGGGAGGGCAGGCTAGTCTATCTCAATACCACAGAGCAAATGGAAGGAGCAGCAAATAACGGTGGTTAATGGAGGAGGCTGGTTTCCACCCTGTCTGCAAACATTGGTGCAGGAAGGGTGTAAATGTAAAAAATAAAACTTTAATGCTCTGTCTAAAAAAATCCCCAAAGCCTCTAGACTTCCGTCCATCAAAATATTAGCAGTTATTTGCAATTAAAAATTGCAGATAGCACCTACCACTTTGTCAGTAAGAATATTAAAATATATTCTCTGATGTTTCTATTTCAACCTCAGTGCTTCTCATTTGAGTGGGCAGCAGATTTGTTTTCTTGCTTTAAGTAGGGGTGATATGGGAGAAGGTTTTGGCAGAAGGAAGAAATATTAGCCTTAACTATCTTGCATTTTTGCACCTCTTTTAAGTATTTGATTAGCGTCTTGACATTTATTCAAATAATCTTTTGTATTAGAGTTGGGAACATATTATTTTCAGTGGAAACTCAGACAACGGAAGAAAGAACACAATTGTATCATGCAGAAATAGATGCACTATATAAGGATCTAACAGCCAAAGGAAAAGTACTAATTCTATCTGCAGAACTTGGGGTAAGGTTTTTATGGAAGCAATTAATTTGATTGAAGCTAGCATGAATTTTGACCTGATTTAAGGGGCAAATTTTTAACAGTGAGGGTAATTAACCATTGGAATCTTACCAAGGGTTGTGATGGATTTTCCATCACTGTCGATTTTAAAATCAAGATTGGATGTTTTTTTTCTAAAAGATATTCTCTGGTTCAAACAGGAATTAATTAGGGAAGTTCTGTGGCCTGTATTATGCTGGAAGTCAGACTGGATGATAACAGTGGTCTCTTCATGCTGTGTGGTCCATGAATCCTCTATATAATTAATTTTTAATATCTATACTATCATTTTTTATTTTTGTCAAAATACATTCCAGTTTACTGTGCATTCAGATTGTTTGGCACAGTTCCTAAAAAAGTAATAAAATTCACCTCTTATTGAAATGCTACTAGTAAGAAGAAATTAAGTGAAAGATTACCCTTAAACAATGGAAACCTATTAAGTTGCTCTGCTTTGCTAAGTAATAGTTTAATTCCAAACACACAGCATGAAATGTTCTATAATAAAAATGCCATTATTTTTTTTTTTATCCTGGCTTGCAACCATGGCATATTATTACCATGATGAGCACTATTTAATGTTGTTCATAGACTGGTTCTTGACAGCTAGTTGTAAAATGAGAATTGACATAAATACATGATAAAACAATAGAATTGTTTTCAAGTTGATTGCATTCTACCTGAGAAGCTCGCTGTGCTTTAGATTTATCAGGATCTTTAACATAGCATAATGCCTTAATGCTGGATGAAATACAATGCTAGTTTGTTGTTCAAGCTAGTTCCTTAGCTTGACCTTTTTGAGTTACTTGATCTTCCAATGTTCACGATAGGGATGGTTCAGTTTTATTGAAACTTATGAAATATTTTTCTTAAAAAAAAAACAACCCACCGTATTGTTGAGTATATTGTATAATTACTTAATGGAGGGTATTACAAAGTACACTAACATTCTTATATGTTTCTTCATCTCATATCTGTACACTAAAGTATTTTTTGAGCTCCTGCTTGCATTTTTTTTACCTAGGAGGCAGATGCTGTGTGCAACCTAATCCTGTCTTTAGTTTATTACTTCTATAACTTAATGCCACTCTCAAGAGGATCCAGGTTAGTGACTGATTTTGTGCATTATCTGTCCATCTGCTATTCTATTTTAGTGAATGTGGGATTGTTTATCTGCTTAGTGGATTTTTTAATAAAGGGACTTGTGATAAACTGCAGTTTCTCATGTGTTTCTAGGGTCTCTTATTCTAATGATACTGATAACATTCCTGATGCTGTAGCCCTCAGGAGGCCAAACCTTTATTGACCTCTGTGGTTAATCAATATTAACTAATTAATCAGTCAGTAACCAGTCCATCAATAAGGCTATAGAACTACAGCTCCTCAGTACCTGAATCCCTGATTTTTACTAAGGTGTCAGATGTCCGTTTTTATCTCTAATTAAAAAAAAATACCTTGAAGTGCTTTTTTAATTTTTAACTAACAAGTAAGAAGTTGAATTTGTGTAATGTAAAATAATTCCAACTGAAAAATATTACGGAAAGAGACTTGTTGCTCTTTATTTTTTAGCGTGATAGCTTATTCGGTGATCATGGGAGCACTGATGGCAAGTGGGAAAGAAGTAGCAGGAAAAATACCAAAAGGAAAGGCAAGTTCTACATAAAAATACACTGGCTCAACCTAGATAACAGAAGTGATACTTCTAAGTATGGAGAAGCAGCTGAAGGAATAAGCAAGGACTCGGTGTGTGTATCAGGTGTTTGTCCATGCTTTACCATGGTGGCTTACAATTTTATAGTGTTTTTTTAGGATTCATTGCTTTTTGTGTTTTTGTGGATTCTCAGATGACAACTGTGATATAAAGTATGTTTCAGCATCGATGGTTAGCCCTGAGGCTGCAGCTGTTCCCCTCTGATGTGGACCTTCCCACAGTAATCCATGCCTTAATAACTTTGAGGCCAGATCCCAGTGGTGACCTCCTACTTGTGGTTCCCCTTGAAGAAGTCTCTGAAGATTCAGCTTGAGCAGAATGCAAATTTTATCTCTGGAGTGCAGTGGGCTCTTATGGGCACGCAATAGTAGTGTTTTCTCTTTGCTTGCAGATGAAGTTCAATGTGGTTGCAATTTACAGAGTTCTAAATGGTCTGAAACACATTTATATGAAAGAGCATCTCATCCCATCTTCTGCCACAGGAGTTATGTATGAACTGCTGAATAACCTTTGCTGTTGGTTCTGGAGTTTAAAGTGAAGTTCTGGTCTGAAAAGTGACTATGTAAAAATGATACCACCTCTCTCATCAGATATGTTCCTTTTGTGTAGTTAGTCATAGCTGCTGACTTTACTGACAAAAATAAGCTGTTTCTTTGAGGAGTATCTCTAAGGGGCCACACTCCAGGTGCACATGCACCTCTCGAGGCTTTGATCTGAGATTTTTCCACTAGCAGTGCCTGGGCCCTCAATCTGGTACTCAATTACAGTAGAACCTCAGAGTTACGAAAACCTCAGGAATGGGGGTTGTTCGTAACTCTGAAATGTTTGTAACTCCGAACAAAACATTATGGTTGTTCTTTCAAAAATTTACAACTGAACATTTACTTAATACAGCTTTGAAACTTTACTATGCAGAAGAAAAATGCTGCTTTTAACCATCTTCATTTAAATGAAACGAGCACAGAAACAGTTTCCTTACCTTGTCAAATCTTTTTTTTTAAACTTTCCCTTTTTTTAGTAGTTTACGTTTAACACAGTACTGTACTTGCTTTTTGGGGGAGGTGGGAGGTCTCTGCTGTTGCCTGATTGCATACTTCTGGTTCCAAATGAGGTGTGTGGTTGACTGGTCAGTTCGAAACTCTGATGTTCACAACTCTGAGGTTCTGTTGTACCTTATGAAACATCCATTTGAACCTGTGGCAGCCTGTTCTCTGTTCCATTTATCTATGAAGATGGCCTTTTTAGTAGCCATCATGTTTAGTAGCCATGGCCTGTAGAGTTGGGGAGATTGGTGCCTTGATGGCAGATCTTCCCTTTACAGTATTCTTCAAGGATAAGGTTTCTTTACATATACATCCTAAATTCTTATCTAAGGTTCTCTTGGAGGTTCCTTCTTTGCCAATCTGTTCATTTTACCAGTGTTTTTTCCCAGAGCCACACAACTCTCTGCAGGGGCCTCTTTTAATACCCTGGGTCTTAGAATGGCTGTGGCCTTCTACTTGGATAGGATAAAGCAATTTTGAAGGTTACCCAGGCTGTTCATCTCCTTCACAAATAGATCCAAGGGATCCATGATTTCTGCTCAGAGACTATCAGGATGGATATCTGGATGTATCACATGTTATGAGACTGCAGGCTTTCATCCTCTTCAAAGGATGACAGCACATTCTACCAGGTCACAAGCAACATCCACTGCTTTGCTTAAGAACATACCAGTGTCTGAGATGTGTAGGGCTGCTGCGTGGGTTTCAGTACATACATTTTGGAAGCTCTACTCTTTAATCCATGTCATCAAATCCAATGCAGCTCTGGCTGCTGCAGTACTATCTTCAGTTCTGAGCTCAGTTCCAAAGCTCGCTCATCCCTCTGGGAGTCACCTGAAGTGGAGCAGTCTGAGACACTACTCGAAGGAGAGGAAGAGGTTACTCACCTTGTGCCATAACTGTAGTTTTTTGAGATGTATATCTCTATAGATGCTCCGCTACCAGCGCTTCCTTCACCTCTGCTTTGGATTGTTCTCTGTAGACACATTTGTGTGGAGAAGGAACTGAGGGTGGTTTGTCCACTTCTCCCTACGTTGCCTCGGTGTCCAGCATGAGGAGGCATAGGGCATGTGTACAGGCTGAAGGGGCACTGCTAGTGTACAAATCTCTAATCAAGGACTCGAGAGGTGCATGCGCAATGGAAATTGAGCACCATACGAGGACACATCTTGAACAAACTGCAGTTACTGCACAAGATGAGTAACCTCTTTTTTTACTGTTAGCACTGCAGAACCAATTCAGCTAAGGGAGAATGAGCTGGTTTCTGTTCCTCCTTATGGCTCACCAACAGAATTGTTGACCAAGCTCCAATGAGTTAAAAAAAACATTGAAGAAAATATTATGCAGGTGTAACCGATAAGAGTTTGGCTTGCAATACCCTTTACTGGCGATGAAGCATGAAAAAGGAAGTACAGAACCTAGCTTCTCTCTTCACTATTGATGAGTTTAGAAGGCTGATAGCAAGAAAAAATTGAGCTAATTCAATACTGAAAATTAAGACAATAAGTAGAGAACAAATAAGAATGGCCATGCTGTGTCAGACCAGTGGTCCATCTAGCCCAGTATCCTCTCTTCTTATGGTGGCCTGTGCCAGATGCTTCAGAGGGAGTGAACAGAACAGGGCAATTTTGAGCAATCCATATCTTTTCATCCAGTCCCAGCTTTTGGCAGTTCACAGTTTAGGGACACCTGGAGCAAGGGGTTGCATCCTTGACCATCTTTTGAGCCCCCAATTATACTTGTGGCCATAATGTGCCATGGCAACAAGTTCCACAGGTTGATTTTGCGTTGTGTGAAGAAGTACTTCCTTATGTTGTTTTAAACCTACTGCCTATTAATTTCGCTGGGTGACCCCTAAGTATTGTGTTTATGTGAAGGGGTAAATAACACTTTCTCCACACCATTCATGTTTTTATAGACCTGCCATATCCCCTCTTAGCTGTCTCTTTTCCAAGCTGAAAGGTCCCAGTCTTATTAATCTCTCCTCATATGGAAACTGTTCCATATCCCTTCTCTGTACCTTTTCCAATTCTAATATATCCTTTTTCAGATGGGTGACCAGAATTGCACACAGTATTCAAGGTGTGGGCATACCATGGGTTTATATATTGGCATTTTGATATTTTCTGTTATCTATCGCTTTCCTAATGGTTCATAACTTTGTTAGCTTTTTTTGATTGCTGCCTCACATTGAGCAGATGTTTTCAGAAAATTATCCACAATGACTCCAAGATCTCTTTCTGGAGTAGTAACAGCTAATTTAGACCCCGTCATTTTGTATGTATAGTTGGGATTAGGTTTTCAAGTGTGCATTTCTTTACACTTACCAACGCTGAATTTCATCTGCCATTTTGTCGCCCAGTCATCCAGTTTACTGTGATCCCTTTGTAACTTTCGCAATCAGCTTTGGACTTAACTGTCTTGAGTCACTTCGTATTGTCTTTAGATTTTGCCACCTCACTGATCATCTCCTTTTCCAGATCATTTATGAACATATTGAACAGCATAGGTCCCAGTACAGAGTCTTTGGGGACCTTGCTATTTACCTCTCTCCACTGTGCAAACTGACCATTCATTCCTACCCTTTGTTTCCTATCTTTTACTTATCCATGAGAGAACCTTCCCTCTTATCCCTGACTCCTTAGTTTGCTAAAGAGTCTTTGGTGAGGGACCTTGTCAAAGGCTTTCTGAAAATCCAAGTATACTGTATCAGCTGGATTACCCTTGTCCACATGCTTGACACCCTCAAAGAATTCTAATAGAATCTCACTGCCAATTCTAGTCACTTCAAAGTGAACTGCACTTTGAATTTTCCATGTCCAGGAGCAAGTTTTTGTCAGTGGAGGGCCAATTACTAACCTGTTCTTTCCAGCAATCCGCCGGAGCATGAATTTGGCAGGGCAGAGTGCCAAATGTATTTTTCTGAATAGTTTTTTGATTGACCTTTATGAGATGAAATAGGGCCATGGTGGACAACCTGCGGCCCGTGGGCCTCACGCAGCCCATCAGGGTGATCCGCTGGCCGGCTGCAAGACACTTGTTTACGTAGAAGTCCACAGGCACAGCCGCCCGCAGCTTCCAGTGGCTGCGGTTTGCCGTTCCCAGCCAATGGGAGTTTCGGGAAGCTGCGTGGGCCACAGGGACATGCTGGCCGCCACTTCCTGCAGCTCCCATTGGCCGGGAACGGTGAACTGTGGCCACTGGGAGCTGCAGGCGGCCGTGCCTGCAGACAGTCAATGTAAACAAACTGTCTCACTACCCACCAGCAGATTACCCTGATGGGCTGTGTGCGGCCCACAGGTTGCCACCACTGAAATAGGGTGTTGCACTTTGACTGGCTTTTAGTGATGTTGCCCAGATGTCTTGGCTATGTTTAGTAGTATACATGTCAAAATTACGAAAAAACCCACCCTTAAATCATAGTTCTTACTAATGCTAAACTGGCGTTCAGAAATACATAATGGGAAGAATTAGATTGATACAAAATGCAAGAAAAGCCCAATATTATCCCAGATTTCTGGCATTACTGAATTTCTTCAGTAGGCCATCCACTAATACTACAGAACAAACATCCAGCCTTCCAATTTTTATTTATTAATGGGGAATGCAATCTATTGTTTTAAAACCACCCTTGATTTCATAATGTTATGGCATTTAATCACTTGTGTCCATTAATTCTGATTAAGACATCAGAAGATATGCTAGATTCCACTGCAAAAGGATGAGAACGTTGGTGACAACACAGGTACGTCTCTAATTCCATGGGTTTAGTCTTTTTTAATAGATTAGAAAAGGCACTGGTCATTCTCATGGATGTACTAACAATAAGTTAGCACTTTTCAAAATGCTATACTTTCTTACTCCTTTGTAATTATTTGTTGATGATCTGTTTTGTTTCAGTTGGTTGATTTTGAAGCCATGACAGCACCTGGTTCTGAGGCCTTTAGCAAAATAGCCAGAAGCTGGATGAATCTCCAAAGGTAAATGTCTTGTCAAAGAAAAAAAATTCAAAATTCTTATATGCAGACTTAAACAAAATGTATACGTGTATGTAAAACAAATATGACCTGTGATAGTCCTTAGTAAACCATAAATGTTAAGATGATCATGCTTCCTCTGAGCCAGTTTATTGTACTACAGCCTGTCATGATAAAATTCATTCTAGTGCACAGGGCATGCACAAGGCCATATGTACCCATGAAAATCCACTTAATGCCTATGCTAAAGGTTAATGTGGTGCATATAGCCTTGCATAGACCCTCTGTACTGCGGTGAATTTCACCGTTGGTTATCAGCAGGATATTAGAATTGTTAAATTGTTTAAACTGTAACTTAATACAGATTTTTTTAAAAAATTGCCACCAGCTAAATACCATATAGCACTTGTCAACCTGCTAACTTTCACAAGAACTATATTCTATTTAAATGAAGGAAAGCATAAACATTCAGGTACATTAATTTGAATCTGAGACTGATTGCACTTTCAGATAATAAATGTACTTGTGAGTCAAACAATTTCAGTTTCCTTATATAAACAACACTATATAAAGGAAAGGAATACATTAAATGTACTGCATTGATGCAACATTGAAGCAGACCATATTTTGTTGTATTTTTTTAATTGAAACCACACAAACTTTGACTTTATCGTCTTGTATACATATTATGGTATTAAAATTAATACTCATGTGCAAACTGTAAATGTTCATTTTGCAATTTTTAATCTCTCACACATTTCATTAATGTATTATTAAAGTATTAAAACAAGTGTTGACACCACCTTCACTATGAAGAGTAATGCAATGGTATATCAGTTTGGAGTGGTTATTTTACAAAATGAATAATGGTTGTTAGAGAAGTAAATCATAGTTCATCCTAATTATTGCAATCCCAGAAGGCTCCTTTATATTGTGATTAGCTCATTCTCCATGCTGAGGCTACTTGCTGAGGTGTGAGTCATGGTGAGCAAAAGATCTGAGCAGCAAACTCCTGACCAAGATTGGGCCCTAAATCAGTACAGACTGAAACTTTGTCCTTGAAGTAAATTTTTAAACTCTATTGCAGTTTAATTTTGTTCTCTTTTTCAGTATTTCTCCTTCTTACAAGAGTCTTCCATCAGTATCAGAGAGTTTTCCAACGTTAAGAACAATGATTGAGGTGCTAAATGCAGATTCTTCTCGTTGTCTTAAAAGAACTATAGTTGCTGTGTAATTTATACAAATAAAGGGCCAAGACCTCTTGTTTTGTAAATTATTTTTGAAAAGGAAAAATTATGAATAAACTGGGTCCTTTGTTACTTTTGATACAATTTTTGATAAATGTAATGCTTGAACCATTTTCTTTACCTTAGGGGCTCTAAACAAACAGGAAAATCTTTGTTTGATTGAAAATATATGATGAATGTTTCCATGCCACTGCTTTCCAAATAGAAAATTTATTTCAGTGACCAAACCTAAGGGTGATATAATATAATTGAATGGGAACTATTTCGAACCTGCTGCAGATATGGATTTTGTTCTTAAAGAATGTTTTCCTTAATGCACTTTGAAAATCCCATATCTGCTCCGTCTTTCAGTTATATGTCTTCAGGTTCTTCAAAACAAAAAATTTAACTGTGAAAACTTTATGAACCATACCTATGTGTATAATGCATAAATACACACGTTACATAATGTTGTCTTCTGAAGAAGTGTTTCAAATACCTGTTTGACAAATAATGTCAGGAACACTTGTAAAGAAATTGGTTTCAGGAAAACAAACTTTGGAAATAAAAATAAACAAATGATATGCTTAAAATGAGCCTTTTCTGGTGAGCAAATGACAGACTTATACTGGTGGGCGTTGTTACTTGCAAGCGAGGCTGGCATGCTGCTGTTGGGTTTCTTGATGGGGAGGGCACCAATAGATTGTGAATGTACTGGGAGAGCCACCTGGAATGGTACTGAGGCTGGTTTGTCAGATGGTGGTAGGGAGGGACAGCATCCTGGGGAAACTCAGAGCTAGTTGGTAGCCCATCAGGCTGGCCTGGCTCAACTCAGGCAGTGAGGGTGACACCACAAACTGTATTCTATTGAAAGAGGTGGATTTTCTTTCAGGCAGCAACAAAAGTGACCACCACCATTTGTAGGGAGTCCCAGTAAATTCTTCAGAATCAGGGGGACCGATGTAGCCTATGCAGATTCTGTCTCCTGAGTGATCTTGGCAGCTTTTGTGAAGTAGGTCGTTTCAGCCACAAAATCTCCAGTAGACTAGGGTGGGTTAGATGTTTTTTTCCCTCAATGTGTCCATTTTCTCAATTACTTAATCTGACTAGTTTTTTGGTCTTTAATGTTCTCCTGCACCTCAAAAACAGTAAACAAAAAAACCCCACTTCTGTTTCTAGGATCATGACTTTCAGAAGTCTTTTTTTTACAATATCACTCTACAAAATTCACTCTTTGTTGTCACAAGCACTTTGTGAGCACAGTATTCCCTCTGCTAGTCTTCGTTAACTATGTCCTTTGTTTTATGTACTCTGACTTTTCCAGAGCTCAAGGTTACGTGGGCCACTGCAAGGCTGTCCCCTAATCAGAGCAAGTGTGAGAAATATCTGAGGGAGCAACTTCTTTGCAAGGGATGTAAAAATGATATACCTGCAACCGTTTGGAGCTTGAATGTGACAGGTGCAGAAAGATCATTTAGCAGCAGGGGGCAGGCAATCCCTAACACCCTGATTAGCAGACACTGCCCAGAAGAAAATAGATACACGTCTTTATGTAACCCTTCCTCCTCCAGGCAGTGGGTGTTGCAGCTCCCTGATGAACTCTAGCTACTCAGGATACACCCAGCTTCCCCTCTCTAACACCCTACTGCCACAGGAGGTGGCTTTTTGAATTTTTGAGGATGTACATGAGGAATAAATAATGTCCCCCTAAAGAAAGTGGCAAAGAACCAAGAATGCCCATGTCTATGTGACTGAAAGGAGGGGCCTCTGAGAATGTAATTTGTGGTGCAGTGGAGTTAGGATAGGAAGGAGAGTTTAAACATTGCACCCCCGAAGAGGAGTTAAGTATTAAAAAACAATACTGTGCTTTCACCAGTAGACTATATTACAGAGTGACTGCCATCACTCCATACTTAAAGTTGCATTTCAGTTTCCATTCTAAGCTCAGTGTTCCCCTGTCCCTAAAATCCAGTCACACTGGTTTCAAATCAGTAAGTTAGATCTGGGGCTGTGACGAAATCTTTCAACAAAGTTTGAAGTTACCTGAACAGGAGGGTTCCTAATTTGACATCCTAAAGATAGTGTACAAAAGGTTTAGTTTTCTAAAAAAGTCACTATAGCAAAGAACAGAAAACGAGAGAAATCAAAACTTAGTTTATGGGGGTCCCTCAGCAGATCTAGAGTAGAGGTTCTCAATCAGGGGTATGTGTACTCCTGGGGGTACCAGACGTCTTCCAGGGGGGTATTCAACTCATCTAGATCAGTGTTTCTCAACCTCGGGGGGGGTCACAGGATGGGTTTAGGGGGCTCGCAAGTATAGGGCCAGCATTAGGGGTGGCAAGCATGGCAATTGCCCAGGACCCCGCACCACAAGGGGCCCTATGAAGCTATGTTACATGCTTCAGCTCTGGGCGGTGGGGCTTGGGCTTCAGACAATGCTCACAAGTGAAAAATGGCCTCAAGTATCACACTGAAATGTAAGTACATAAATGTATGTAATTTATATTCCAATTGATTTATAATTATATGATAAAAATAAGAAAGTCAGCAATTTTTCAGTAATAGTGTGCTGTGACACTTACTTGTATTTTTATGTCTGATTTTATAAGCAAGTAGTGTTTAAGTGAGGTGAAACTTGGGGTACACAAGACAAATCAGATTTCTGAATGGATACAGTAGTCTGGAAAGATTGATAACCACTGATATAGAGACTACACTAAAATTTTTGTGGATTTACAACCCCATTTCAGTTGTTAACTAGGATCATTGGCTCAAGCCACCTTAAAAAAGGACATCACTTGATAACTGGAGACCTAAACTTTCACTTGTATGAAAAGCATCTCTTGCCCATTTCTTTGGGGGGAGAGAGACTTCAATGTAACCTCAAAAAATGGATGTGGTTGGGGCCCCTGTTCGCTTTGACCATTATAGTTCATAGTGCACACCAAAGCTACATGAGAAGGGTAGTGAAAACATCCATCTCCTTCCACTTATTTCTTACTCCTCCCATACATCACTGAAACAAATCATACTTGGTTCCACATTAGCTACCCCCCTGTGTAATGCAAGTGCTGTTCAAATATTTTTTTCCATTGTGCATTTGTAACTCCTATTTAATGATAATGGAGCTGCAAGTGCAGCAAGAGTGGTCCTTTGGAGAGAAGAGCTTATTTAAGTTAGGATTAGATTTTAAAGCTGTTTGAATCTTGGTACATTATTGGTGTACATGCACTCACCAGACAACATGTTTAATATCTGTTGGGTGACTAGGTCCAGACAGTGCTTGAAGACCTCGTATGCAAGCAGACCCAGGGCTGCAAGAATAGTCAGTCATGTCTGACTGGAAAGTTCTGTGACTTCGCCCAGCCAAGAGTTACACCAGTAACAGTGGTTCAGCAGGCAGTATACTGATTATTCCTTTCACCTCCCTTCCCCAATTATTTTTGTTTTTCCTCCTGCGATGCTGCAGAAATGGACAGACCTTGCCCAAAGGTCAGAAAAGCAGACAGTTATGAGCAGGGGTTGGGGTACAGGAAGTTTTCCTTAGAGCCATGCTCTCTACCCACTCCTGCGTATGTGCAACAGGAACATTTCTGAGTTGGATATTGAAAGAGCAGAGTTCACTTGAGGGAGCTTATTTCTATAAAACAATTTTTGGGACCAATAAATGTGACTTTAGAGTACTGAACTTTAGCACCCTAAACTCTAGAATCCCCCAGGAAGTCTAGAATAATGGAAAAATATCTCATGGAAATTTGGTGTATGGTATATTTACTAGGGAATATTTGTCTAACTCACAAAATTGTCACAGCATTTGGGATGATTGGCATTACTTGCTCAAGAGAGGGAAGCATGTGACGGAACAGCAGCAGAAGTTAAAAGTGCAGACCCTAGGTCCATTGGCCAAGCTTGTATTATGGGAAAAATTGCACACAGCCTTCCTCCACTGTCTGGCTCTAACTAGTGCTAATGATCATTCTCTTCAAAGTCTTAGGATCAAAAGGGAGTACGTTTAAAAGCCTAAAATAAGTGTGGTGTTCCCCATAAGAGAAATGAGAGATGGGAACTGTTACAGTAATTTGCAGCCAAATTGTGATCTTGGAGTCTTATCTTGTTCACCCTCCTGCTTGGACATCTTCCTATAAATAAGTACTACCCATTTCTATTGTACCTTCTATCTAAGGATCTCAGACTTTTTACAAACAATAATAAATAGAATATCTCTGTGATAAAAGTAATTGTCTTTAGCCTGGTGGAAAAATGGAGGTAAAGCAGCTTTGCAGTTGTCAGGAATAGAACCCAGATCTCAGGACGGGCTTTATAATAGCCATAAGACATCTTTCCTTCCAGATTTTAAGTTTTCCTATGATTGTATCATTTAGGCAGAAGGGGGAAACATACTAGGGTGGGCTGGCTGGCTAGGAAGATACCTTTGTGCTTTCTCTTATACTGTCCCTCATGCCTAGGAGGAACTCCCCATAAAACGTCTGCAAAGCGACGTCCATATCCTTCAAATCCCTCTTTAAAACACTTCTCTGTTGTGATGCCTACAAAAAGCTTGACAACTTCGTTACTGGTGGGCTGACCAATACTGTCTTAACATTTCCTTATATTCACATGGCTGTCTTTGTGTCCATCAGTTGTCTCTTGTCTGATACTTAGTCCCTGCCCCCCAAAGTGCTTACAGTCTGTCTTTTTATTCTGTGTTTGTACAGTGCCTACCATAATGGGATCCTGGTCCTTAGTAAGGGCTACTAGGTGCTATGATGATAATAAAGTCAAAGGAAAAAGTTTTTTGAGGTGGGAGGGGGCAGGAACATTTCCCTGGCCTCCTCCACAAACAAATCCTTGCTGTAGGTATTTTTATCTACCATTCTTTCTTCCGCTCTTCTGAGTTTATGCGCACCTACCCTTTCTTTCAAAATAAAGACATCTCAAAGAAAAATATTAATTGAAAATGAATAGACAGGTGTGGTTGGTGTGTGACAACTTGTTTCTCTGGATGTGATATACAGAGGCGGATTACTGAAGAGTGAGCTTGAGTCAGCTGCTTCTAAACTAGTTTAACAAATACAATGGGTGGGCTAATGGAAGATGAATGGGAGAAGCCTATTGTATGGTAAGAAGTTAACCTTCATCCTTTCCCCCATCAGTCCAGACATGGTGGGTTTTGCGGCAATACCCTTTTCAGCTCCGAGATGGGTACATTTGGATATGACAGCCCACACCCAGGCAGCATCAGAGACCCCTCAGCCTGTAATCTTCAACCATAGGCATGAACCCATATGGATACTGGTTAGAATTCATGTGTTTACCTTGCAATCAGTACCTATAGCAGATAGAGCTCTAGTCATCTGTGCTTCTATCCTGGCAGCTCGTACTTCTCTTATTTTGAATGAAATAGAATTCTTCTTCTGCACTTCTTTTAACCCTTAGGACTTTGTGCTATTGGAAACATTCCTCCTGTACCACACCAACCAGAGCAAAAGTTTTATTTATTGTATTTGTTTATAGAAAAATCAATCGTTTATTCATTGCTCTGGGTACTTTCACCTTAATAGAAATACTACCCAATACTTCTATATATTTATGCAATAAAATGTAATTATTCTAACAGGCTGCCCAGTTACAGTCAAGCTACTGAACTTCCACTTACCTTAAAAAAAAATCCAACCACTACTACTGAGCCTGTTTTAATATGTTGAGAGAACCAACTCCACACAGCATAACTCAGCTAGTAAGAGCTTGCTAAATATCTCTACTGTTGGGGGGACAAAGTGAGAAGGGTAAATTGATTAGGAGTCAGAAAATGTAGATTCTATTTCTTGCTCTGTCACTGACCTGCTGGGTGACCTTAGGCAAGAAATTGCCCCATGCCTCAATTTCCCCATCAGTAATTACCTCCTTTGGAAAGCACTGGGTATTATTAATAATTACTGTGGAAAAAGCAGCAGCAGCAAGACTATCTGATTCAGGATGATACCTCCTCTATGAGTCATGGGGTTTCCTCCAATATGTTTATTACACTGAATAAAATACTGAAATAGAAAGAATCAGGAAAATCACCAAGCCAGCAGTACATACGAGACATGCTCAGAAGTGCCTGACTAAAACCATGCCAAACAAGTCACTGTGGATGACATAAAGAAGCTAGCTAGCCACATAACCCCCTGAACACGCTGCCAAAATGAAATGTGGAAAACTAATGTAAAGTCCCACTAACTAGAGAAGTAGAGACCATAAATATGAGGGTAAATTCTAAGGGTGGGGGGTGACCAGTGTGACAGAGAAGTCAAAAAAGAAAGACAGTGTATACTCCAAAATTCAAAGGACGTGCAAGAAACATTTCCCCAGATGATCAGAAATGGTCACATTTACTAGTAACAATTTATGAGTGAAAAACTGCATAAAAGAAAGGAAAGAGACCTGCCACTGAACCAACACAAGGGCAATGATGGCAAAGATGAATAGGGGCTCACACCCAAACAGGCTGGGAAGCCCTGGGGTAGGGCTCGATGCAACCATGCTCTGCCAGAGAGATGAGACCAGAGATTTCTGCGTTTTATTTTTGCAGGGCTTGTCATGCCGACACAAACCACTTTGCCTTGGCGACGGCAGCACCAGCAGCTAGGAGGTGAGTGAAGGGAGGAGAAAGGAGGGGTGAGAGAAAGGGGGAGTGTCCGGAGAGGGGGGGTGTATCGCGAGGGAGAGGGGAGGGTGCGGGGGAAAGGGGGAGTGTTGAGGGAGGAGTGCGGGACGAAGCAGGGGGGAAAGGGCAGCCGAGGGTGTTGAGCAGGAGGAGGGCGCTGCTGGGGCCGGAGGAGGCGGTTCTTCCCGGCGTCGCTCCGGTCTCAGCGTCGTGTGCGGGGCAGGGGCACGATGGCCTCCATGGCTGCGGCGATCGCCGCCTCCCGCACCGCGGTGCTGAACGGGAACCGGCCGCTGGACGAGCGGGAGCGCAAGCGCTTCAGCTACTTCTCCTCGCTGAGCCCGATGGCGCGCAAGATCATGGCGGAGAAGGAGCGGATCCGCGAGCGCTACGGGCCCGACTGGGAGCGGCTGCCGCCCCGCCAGCAGGACGAGATCATCGACAAGTGCCTGGTGGAGCCGCACATCCAGGCCCGCTACGCGGCGCATCGCGGGGCCGCCCGCGCCGCGCCCCCCGCCTGCTACCCCGGCCTGCGCCTCAACACCGGCCAGAAGGTGGTGCGCTTCGGGGACGAGGTAACGGCGTCGGCCCGGGGAGAGCCTGCGGGCGGGATGGCAGCCTGCGGGGGAGGAGTGGCTGGGGGGAGATGGGCAGGGTGGGGGGCCTGGGGGTGAAGGGTGGGGGGCGGTGGCTGGGGGGAGAGGGGCAGGGAAGGGGGCATGGGGGTGAAAGGTGAGGGGCAGGGTGGGGGGCCTGGGGGTGAAGGGTGAGGGGCAGGGCATGGGGGTGAAGGGTGAGGGGCGGTGGCTGGGGGAAGGGGGCATGGCGGTGAAGGGTGAGGGGCAGGGCATGGGGGTGAAGGGTGAGGGGCAGGGTCTGGGGGGAGAAGGGCAGGGCCTGCGGGGCTTGGGGGTGAAGAGTGAGGGGGCTTGGGGGGAGAAGGGCAGGGTGGGGGCATTGAGAGAATGGGGCAAAGAATGAGGAGCAGGGGCATTACGGGGAGAATGGTGGTATGGAGGGCAAAGAGTGTGGTGAGGTGGGGTAGGGTAGAACAGTGGTGTCGGGGGAATGGGGGCAAAGAGTGAGGGCATTGTGGGGGGGAAGGATGGTGTGCAGGTATTGGGAGGTACAGTGGGAGACAAGGTTGGGGACATTGGAAGCTATGGGGGTTGTGGAAAGGGGGCTCTAGGGGGAGGGAGCCTAGTGGAGATTATTAATAAAGCAATGTCAGCACGTAGTGGCCAAAGCTGTGGTGTTGTCAATTTTCAGCATAGTTGTGAGATGGTCTTTTAACACTTCATGCTGTTGCCAAAGCTGAAGACTATGCTAAATGCAGTTATGAGTGCTCTCCCTATACTTCGGGGACCTTTGGCCTTGTCTGCTCTAAGAGAATGGAGACCTGTGACTCTCCGCTGGTGGCAGCAATGGTAGAAGTTGTGGAACTAGCCAGGGCACAGGTGTTCTTACCAATGTGTTCTGCAACACTGCACTGAATAGGGTTAGCCAACATAGTCGTGACAAATTCCTGATCCTTGTCAACACAATGGCTACCATCAGCGGAGCTGCGCTGGTGGTGAGTTATGGATCCCAGTTTCCTAGTGTAGATGCAGTATGGAGGAATGTCAGTTTGTGAATGAATGACAAAATATGTGACCGCAATTAGTAATAACTGGAAAAGTGGAAAAGTTCATCTTTGCAAGTAGCGTGGATTACAAAGAGGATTTTGTGGACACAAATTTTTAAAATAATTGAATGGTAGTGGAGAAATAATCACTAAAAGTAGAATTGAGGCAGTATTTACATTGCATCAAATCTTTTCCTTTTTCTGCTCATAAGAACAATATTGAAAATATTCCCCAGTTCTGGTCCTTTTTTTAGATACATTTTTAAAAATTCTTGTTCAGTCTTTTCCACACCTAATACGGTGCCAGGAAAAAACAAGGATGTGGAAAGTTAGACAGTTGAAAATATAGGTATTGAAGCTTTTGATGTTCTTGCCTTTAACACTAAAATGTGTTTGGAGAGAATCATAGGTACTTGGATAGTAGAGTATGGAGTATGTGCCTTTCAAATTAAAGTCCCGTAAACAAATATGTGTAAACCTCTGAAGCTCTCCTTTATTTGACTACATTCTTTATCTCTCCTTGCATATGAGGGTCTACTCTATTTAGTATTTTAGTTTTAGAATGCAAAAAACCACAGCCATACAATTTTTTAAAAAAGTCTCAGGCTATGAAAGCACACACAATGCACAACATCAATATAATTTGTTATCATGATTTAAATTCTTAAGGCAAACTACTGTCAAATTATTTTTTTGGTTCTTAGACACATGACAAATTAATCTGCTTCTGAACTTGTAACCACCAATTTAATTTGAAGTGGCTAGGGCTTGTGTTAACCCCTACTAATATCCATACATAGGATTTGTAAGCACTGCTTGCAGACTTAGATAATCACCATAGTGTTTCAGAGCTGGCTGTATTATAGAAGACCCTCATTCTGCATCTGCTGTGTAAGGGAAATGTCTGGTTAAGCAGCATACATGTTTCATACCTGGAGTTTGATGCAGAAACATAGGGTCAACTTGACTCTTAGACAGTGCTGATGGAAATCCTGAACGTTTAGTCTTCATCAGTAAACAGACCATCAGTTTTTGGGGGGCAGTGGAGATGATTGAAATTGAAAACTGTTTATCTTGGGCATTTTAGTCTTCCCCATTCTTAGACTACATGTTTTACTTTCACTGTTTTGAGATTGTGAGGGCTTGCTGTTTTGAATTGTTTTGGGGCCAGAAGAAAAGTGCCAGGGGTTGTTCTGTTGCAGCATATGGACAAAATCTTTTCCCACTTCACAAAGTGACAGGCAAAATGCCTCTGAGGTTTGGCAAATTCGTTCCCTCATTTGGCAAAAAAAGCAACAAATAGGAATGGTACTGTTTTTATCCCTTGTGTATTCTTTAACTGAGGATAAACGCAGTTAATCAAATGACTTGGTGTAGAGAGTTAAATTTAGGTTATAAAGCATATGCATCAACTGACTTCCTTTTTCACTTTCCAGCCAAGGTTTATATAAACTATCTTCCTGAAAAAGAGGTCGTGCTCTCTTCTGGCATTCTCCTGTTCCATTTTAGTCTTCCAACTGCACTACCAAGCCTTAGGGGCCTTTCCTGGCTCATCGTTCCTTGGCGCTCTCTCTCTCTCTCTCTCTCAGCCTCCCTTTCTGGTGCCAAAGCTGAGTCCTGGACATCTTCCATGGCTCCCTAATTTCTCTTTCTTCTCCTGTTACCACAGAGCCACTTTGTTCTGCTTGGGACAGTCTGTTGCTGTTGCAGTTCAACTTTCTAGGTCTGTGAAAGCCTCACCTACTGGGCTTTCGTGTTATCTCTTGACCTGACACTTGCTCAGCTGTACTACTGCAACTCCGCATTGACAGCACAACAGATCCCTAAGATGCTCCACACCTGGCACCTCTCTTTCCCTTCGTCTCTCTCACTCCCAACAGGCACAAAATGAAGGGATTTTTCCCCTCCATTTGCCAGCTAGCATGCATCTGCGAACGCTTGAAATCTGTCATGGAGTGCAGAGAGAATGAACAGTGTGAATTTGCATAGCAGAATTTTTCTAATAAGCCTCTTTTAAAGAAAAGAAAAATGAAACAGGGCTATTGTTTTAATGAGTGCAGCATTCAGTTCTGTTTCTTCCACAGTAGATAGGAAGATTTAATGCAATAATTTCGTCTTGGTGCGGAAGATTTTAATAGTGTACTTATGTGAAAATTATGCTGTCTAGGTAACTGGAAAAAAACAAACCCCATCCTTCTTACCACGTCTAAATTCGCTGTCTCCCTTTTAGCTCTAGTACCAGGGTTCCATCTCTATCTATCTACCCAAGCTATCCCTTGTCTGTAGGAAAATAATAGGATAGTGAAATTTTCCTCTCTAGCATTTCATTTGAAGTTTTAATTTTAAATGAAACACAAAACAATTACTTTAGCTGTTTTCATAGTAGTCCTGCAAAAAGACATTGTGCAATTCTACGGGTGAGGAATTCTTTAGAGATTTATAGTGGCCTCAAAGATTTTCAGTGTTTACATTCATTCTGAAACTTGCCCAAGAGTTAAATCATTAGCATGAAATCTCAATTGAACTGCAGAAGTGTTTCTCCAATTATGGAAACTTTCTATTTAAACAGGGCTAATATATTGCAGTAGGTTTTTGTTTAAAAAAGCAAATTGTCCCTAAAAGGAGGCATTGTGTATGAAGAATCTAGTCTTCATCATTCCAGTTCCTTTTGCCTACCATTCACTCCTGCCTCATATAAAACAAATCAAACATATTTTTCCTTTACAAATGCACAGTGGCTCGATATGACCCTTTGTTTTATGCAAATAAAATGAGCTTTTGAATCTGGAACTGGAAATTCTGTAGCATTTTGGGATGCAATTGACATTACAAGGATAAAACATTTCAAAGGGTTACTCCAGGATTTTAGGGAAGGTTGGGGATAAACCAAAAAGTGAAGGAAACAAAGACTGTTTTTGTTGCACAAATTGGGAGTTAGAATCTCTGATTTCTATTCCCTGCATTACCATAAAGTTGCTGTATGATGTAGAACAGCGGTCATCAATAGGTGGACTGTGGGCTAAATCCATACGGTCAGACACCTTTGAACAGACCCTGAAATCTTGTTGTTTACTTATTGTTGTTGTTTTTTATTATTTTGCTCTGGAGTCTGGACCTTGAGTATACCTTGACCAAGAAATTTGGACCTTAACGAAGAATAATTGACTTCCCCTGAGAATGTCACTTGTATTCTTTGTGGTTCAGTATCTCCATCTGTAAAATGGGAATAAATAATACCTCTAAGACTGAATTAAGTGAAGCTTAATTCATTAGTCTGGGATTTTCAAAAGAGCCTATCAGTGGAGTTAGATTTCCAAATCACTTAGAATTTTCACAGAAGCTTTAACGTGGATAACACCTTTGTGCTCTTCAAATGGAAATCACTATAGAAGGATATGTTAAACTAGCTCACATTGTACAATATATCACCAAAGAGAAAGTAATTTGGAATTGAAAGTAATGCATCTTGCATTGGTTATTTTGGAATGAATTTAGATCAAATTAAAGGAGAGCTGGTTTTCAGGAACGGCAGTGTGTGGTGGTACTAGCATCCTTTAGGGAAGTCTTGATTTCTGCTAGGGTCATCTTGCACTCTGCCAAATGTTTAGGGCCTGCTCCGACTCCTGTGACATTAGTGGAGTCTTTCCATTTACTTCAATGGGAGTTGGTTCAGGCCTTTTATTATTATGTTTTAGGTGAAAACTTAACTTTTTTTTTTTTTTAAAAGCTAACAAAAACGTGACTCACATAAGACATGATTTTAAAAGGGGTTGGGCAGCTCCTGGGAGCTGAGCACGTTGCTGGATTGGACTCATAATAACCAAACGTATGTTTCAGATATATCATCATCATGTAACTTGGAAAATGTTAAATTTGGGTTAAGGGGAACAGCTGAGATGTCCAGTTGGCTTGGTGATATGATGAGCATTTAACATGCAAGTCTAATTTTTCCAAAGATGCCTGCAATATTTTCTGTTTTGTATCCGCTTCAGCTTGGTGATGTGAAGCAATTGAACACCTGATCCTTTTCTTTTTCACTTACAAGTAACTATTGTAATAAACATTTTCTGCTTTAAAAGCTTTTTAAGTTGAACTGCTATAGATTTCTGTTATCAGGAGCACTGAAAATGCACTGCAGATTTTCACCAGAGTTAACCCCCTCCCCCTGACTCCAACCCTTTCCCCTCAATAATACTTATAAAAGATGTAATGTTGCTGTTCATTTTTGCTGCAGTAAGATATTCAGTTACCAGCACAGGAGCCCTTTTGTTGTGGGTTTGTGACTGAACAGTTGCTATCAGATGCTCTGAACAATGTTTATATCATGTACAGAGAACAAGGAGCACAGAAGAAAGATACTAGTATGTCTTCCATTTTGAACAGCAGATGCCATTTTGCAACAAGCTGCCTGAATGTAGCAACTTTGTTGCATGCTTCTCTTTTGTCTTTGATATTTTGCAGCTGGCTGCTGAAGACAACTATGTGACTGAGTTCTTGTTTATTTTTAATATTTTTTGTCTTGGGCTGAGAATTTCCACAAGCCAGAGTATTCATCTCTTACATCAGTTATCTAGTAGGAGGAACAAAAGGCTATTTACCTCTTTTTGGGAGAGAGCTCCATTTGTTACCTGTTGAAAACACAAGTTGATCAAATGTGGATCGATGCTAATTGATGTTGATGATGAATAACCTTGAAGCTTTTGTTCTCCTTTAATATTCTTTAAAGCAGTATTATGAGCATAATTTTATTCCCCTTTCCTTTTCCCTTACCGGTGACAGGCATACAAGAATGTAGTGATCATATAGGAAAGACAAGGTTACTTAACTGGTGTATTTCCAGTATAGTAAGTAGCTTGGGGGCTGAGGACATATTTCAGAAAAATAGTTTCAGTTCTGAGATTGTCACAGAGCTTTGAGTTTACCAGTTAGCTTCTAAGCTTTCTTCATTTTAAACCTCTGTTGTGGCTCTTGGCCAAAAATTATGTTGGCCTAGGGTGGGGTGAAAAGGGGATTATGAGAAGAACATAGTGCGGTGAGTTTATAGCATAAAAGTATCTGCCAAACAGGAGAGTTTCCCAGACTTAAAAAGTACAAAATGTGAGGAGTATTATTTGTCTAGTACAAAAGCCATTCACTTTAATGTATTTAATATAAAATGGGACTGATCAGTTGCTAGCACCACATATGCCCAACATAAGCCTTATTTGTCATTAATTCATTATTTGTAAATATTGTTTATTTTCCAAAACATCAAAATAAATGAACAAATTTGGAAAATATTTTGTTTATGGTATAGGAAAAACATACTTTCTCATTTTGCACCTCCTGTCTTGGTGTGTGGTACATGTTTGTGCCAGGTATGCTAGCAATTGCATGTACAAACGTAGATTACGCAGGTAGCAACCCTATTAAAGTGGAGTTATACTCAAAACAGTAATTGTTTAAAAATGGCACGTTACTCTGGAGAGTGTTTCATGTAGCTCACGAAAGCTTATGCTCAAATAAATTGGTTAGTCTCTAAGGTGCCACAAGTACTCCTTTTCTTTTTGCGAATACAGACTAACATGGCTGTTACTCTGAAACCTGTGTTTTGAGTGATCTCAGCTTTCTTTAAATAAATATAAATCTGTCAATATATATAGTGGCAAAGAGTATTCACCCACGAAAGCTTATGCTCCAGTACGTCTGTTAGTCTATAAGGAGCCACAGGACTCTTTGCCGCTTTTATAGATCCAGACTAACACGGCTACCCCTCTGATACTTGACTACATATATATAAATATTCCTGTTAGCACTGAAGAGCCACCACAAGTATAGGAAAGGAAGACAGATTCTGCTGCATCAACATCAGAATATGGGTGACCAGATGTTCCGATTTTATAGGGACAGTTCCTATTTTTGGGTCTTTTTCTTATATAGGCTACTATTACTCCCCTCCCCTCCCCTCCCCCCCCCAACCCCTGTCCCGATTTTTCACATTTGCTGTTTGGTCACCCTAATCAGAATTGATAACTAACTTCCAAATGGAAAATATTTGTTCTTGTTCATGGAATGTGAGCCGGAAAGAGCCTAGTTTGACTGTCAGACCCCAGGTTGAGTCTGCAGGACTTACAGTTGAAAAAACATTTTTATATCTAAACTGAGCAAATTAAAAATGGAGTTCCTAAGTAGCAATAACTGTGGAACTCCCCTTGCAGTTTTTGGTGTAATTTTTCAGAATATAATCGCCATTTAACTTTTGACATAATGTGGTTCCTTACACTGCATAGGATATTGATCTCGGTTTGATCATCATTAAAGTAGATATAAATATTTGGTTATTGTGTCTCAAATAACGTAATTGGTGAAGATCAGACATACAGTACATTTTTAATATTCTTCTTTGTATAGCAATGGCATGTAGAGGTCTAGACCAGGTTAATACCCCCATGTTGCTGGGCAGTGTACAAAAATAGAATAAATGACAGTCCTTGTCCCTAGGAATTTACACTCTAAAAGAGAGCTTTCATTCACTCAGTGAGTGCTACTGTTTGTCTCTCTCTCTCTCTCATTCTTTGACTGGTTCTAATTTAATTTTGTTACTATTTTACTATTTTGTTACACTTCAAGTGATGCAATATAAGTGTACCTCTTTGATATTTTTATTAAATAAGAATGCTTTTTTGATTTTTAGAGAGATTCTTGAATTTCATTTCAGGACATAACTTGGCAAGATGAACACTCGGCCCCTTTCTCTTGGGAAACCAAGGTAAGTTTGCTACTTTTTTATTTAATGTCAGTTTCCCTTGGAGTTGATCCTGCTCCATTTGAGAATTGATATATTAAGGTAAGCAGTGTAAAGTGACCCATAGAATAAATAAAAATTAGACTAAGTATGTTTTCGTTGACTTAAATAGAAGCAGGATCAGGTGCTTTGTTAGCTAATACTTAGTTTCCAAATGTAAGTGTAAAACTGTTGTTATGCAATCAGATTTTCATAGTTTAGAAAATTACTAATCAAATCTGGACAGCAAATCAAATTTCCCTGTTTAGTGAAGAAAAGAAACGAAAGGATTAAATAATTATGAATTACCTACCTCACAGGTAAAGAGGTGGGTCCTATTTAAAATATGTTTCTATGACAAATGTAAGTGGTTTGGGGTGAGGAGAGAAGCATGCAAGTAGTTGGTAACCCAAGTTAATTTTATAAAGCCTGTTTTAGACTTCATCTGGTGTCCTGTGCACCAGGCTGTGGTGAAACCTGTTGAACTTGCTGCTTCTGTGTGAAGCCCAGGTTGTTTCCCTTCTTCCCAAAAAGGAGGAGTGCATAGATAAGTATCTTACACTCTGTTGGATTTGTTCTGCTTATTGAAGATGTCAAAATTGTGGCAAAAGTACTAGCTACAGTGCGTTTCCCACAATACTAAAATAAATCTTGTGATCAACTTCTCTGTGTAACTGCAGAGTGAGGACACAATTCAGAAATATAATGTTTGTCAGGGTTTTTTGGTTGTAGTTTCTGATGGTGAACTCTTAACAGCAAGCTATTTTAATTTCTCATAATGGAAAATGCACGTACAAACACATCGACTGTGTATCTCTTTTGTGTTTAAAAAAAAAAAAAGTAAAGTTAGTCACAGATTCAGACTTCTGTCCTCTGGCTGCTGGTAGATTGCAGGGGGGGGTCCACATTTCACAAATGCTGGGGGCCCTGGAGCTGCCCAGAGGGAAGACATCATGATAAGCTTAAAATGCAATATTGATCAAGTACTGCAGGAGTTATATGGGGATGGCAGGGAACAGTTGCCTCAGATTAACTTACTCTAGTTGGCCCACTCTAGGAAGAAACCACTAACTTTAGTTTGGATGGGCCTAGATCAGGGGTAGCCAACCTGAGCTTGAAAAGGAGCCAGAATTTACTAATTTACATTGCTAAAGAGCCACAGTAATACATCATCAGCACCCCCCGCTGCCACCTTCAGCGCCTCCTGCCCGCCTGCAGTCCTGCTGATCAGCACCTCCCGCTCCCTCCCCATGCCTCCTGCCCACTGCGACCAGCTGTTTTGCAGTATACAGGAAGCTCTGGGATGGAGGGGGGAGGAGCAAGGGTGCAGCAGGCTCAGGGGAGGGGGCAGGAAGGGGCGGGGGCCTAGGGGTAAGGGATGGAGTGGGGGCAGGGCTTGGGGTTGAGCCGTGGAAAGTTGGCAGCTGTAGCTCCAGCCCCGGAGTCAGCACCTATGCAAGGAGCCGCATAGTAACTTCTGAAGAGCCGCATGCGGCTCCGGAGCCACAGGTTGGCCGCCCCTGGCCTAGATGGTGGGCATTATGCATAAATTGGGGTGTGGTTGTCAAGAAAAGAGTAGCAGTGATACAGAGAATGCTGAACTCTTCTCCTTACTGATAATCAGTAATAAATTGTACTGCCATTGGCCTTTACCTTTGGTGGTACAATCACAAACAGCAGAAATAAGGAGTGAATGTGGTCTTCATGGAGTTATGTTACATTTACAGTTTCATAAGATAATGTTTGTAGGATCTATCTTGATACCTCTTAGTATATCCTTTATATCTATGACCAACCTCCTGGAAAATATTACATCTCGTAGTAGCTGGTCTGCTTTTAAAGTCAAGATAATTAATAAACCATGATGGTTGCACAGTACATCTAGGGAAGAGAATCTCAGTTTAAAAGTTTTTGGTTTGTTCTGACTGTTCCTGTATAGCTAGTGATTAAAGTTTACTCCAGCCCAATCGATTATCCACTGATGAAACTACTAAAATGTCGGGAGGTTGGCAACAATAAACTAGTGAGGCTGCGTGAATGTGTCAACTTAACTAAAATAAAGTGTTTATCTAAGTTACTGTATCTATTTACAGTGTTGCCTGTTGGCATCCTTCATCTTTTTCTTTAAGAAACTTCTGTCTCTGGCAAAAGGAAGATCCAAGAATGAAGTGAAAATCCCTATTTCTGCGGGATAGGAGTAAGAGAGGAGAGGTTGTCATCTACCAAACTTTAAGGAATACTAGTTTGCTTCAGCTAACCAGAGTGATGGCACATTGGGTGGCCTTTCTTGCACATTTATATGCAGCAGGTTAAAATGTTAGAATACAGTGTAGATTGTAAGCTCCTTGGGGAAGAGACCATCTTTTTGGTTTGTGTTTATATAGCACCTAGCACAATAGGGCCTGGTCCATGACTAGGGGTCCTAAGCACTATGATAATACAAGTAAAGCAATTACTGGGCTACAAGTTGCTTTGAAAAAATTAATCTGAACTGAATCAAAACTTTCCCCCCACTTTGTAACAGCAGCTCCTAAACTGTTTTTGCTAGTCTGTTTTTTGAGTTTTGTCAAGATTTAGTTAAATTGTTATCAAACAGAGCTGGTTTAGGGGGAAAAAAGAGCAGGGGAAATTCTTTTCATGAAAATTTTCAAGAAAAACTTGTTCTCTCTCTGCCCCACCCCCATCAACATTTTTCTAAATTTAAGATTTTTCGACCTGCTCTGTAGCTGATCAAAAATGGATGAATTTTACACAGAAATTTCAAAATCATCGCACTTCAAAAAAATCTTTTTATCCACTATATTATCAAATACTACATTTTTATTTTTTAGTTTATGAGGAAAGCAGATTGCTCTTAAGTGAAAAATTGAATGAAGCATCAAATCGGAGTCCCTTTCTTCCAACTCTGGGATTTTTTGTTTTCCCCTCTTATGCTACATTTTCCCCACACGTTGCATTTTGTCAGGTTCCTTCCTTCGGCTGACTCATTAGACTTTTTTGAGTTTGGGCCATTCTGACGAATATACCATATTTAGTGTTTAGTCTTTCATCTGCAAATAGTTTATATTTAAAAACAGACATAAAAGGGTATTTTTAATTCTGTCAGAAGGATTTACATATAAAATTAAATGAGGACATAGGGATACAGCGATATTCCTATGTACATCTAGAATCAGACACTATATAAAAACAGTATCCTTGTTCCACTAGGAGTAATATATGCAGGAAAATCCAATTAAAATCCACACAAGACTATCTAGCTCCTTCTTAGCCTGTAATATAATATGAAAGATACATATTTCCTTGCCTTTGAATTTTAGGAGGCATGTTGGGGAACCAGCACTCCTAGCATGTGTGGTGTGGGAAATTCTCCATTATTACCAAATCCTAGTTAAATTCTCCCCCCACCCCCTAGAGTTTCAATTGTATGGAGTCATTTTATTGCCTCGCTAACCAATTCCGTCATTAGTTATTACTGAGGTGCAGTTTTCCATTTTACTGTAACTGAAGACGCTGTAAGTGTGTTGCTTATCTGTGCAATAGTGGAAGGTTTATACCTGGAGAGCAGAGTAACAGTGTGAGTTCCACTTCATATATATTTGAATCTAGCTTCTTGTGACTCAGTCCTGCTTTCTTAGCTGGTTTAAACTGTGACTTATTTATGTGATTAGTTCTCTCTCAGTCTGAGTTGCTTGTGTTTAAAAAAAAAAAATCCATATTTCATCTTGCATTCCTCATTTCTATTCAGTCTTCCCCCTGTCTGCTCATTCCTGTAGCAGTTATTTTTATAGCTTTGTGGTGAATGGTATTCTTAAATCTTTTCTCCTTTATGTGAGTGGGCCTTGGTTTATGTGAGGAGAATAATGTGATAAACTTAAAGATTGACATTTAAATGTAAGGGGGGAAAGTCCTGATCTTTCTTTTAAGCATATACTATAAAAATCATACAAACCGTGAGAGAAATTATAAAGTAGCCTTATCAACAGTCATCCATAACCTTTATTAATAAACTTGGAAGGATTAGTTTTTTATCTGTAAATGTTGATAAACTTTGAGTTTGTACACACACAAACTGATGGGAAAAGTACTTCCATCGATGATGATAGAAATTTACAGATTGGTAAAGTAAGAAAAATGCTGCCTGAGAATTTATTAGAGTTAAGGATATTTATTTTGTATATTTTGATATGTGATGTAGACAGTTTGTGTTGTAACAGTTATAAAGCTTTAGCTCTTTGAATCTCAACATCTCCTGTCATCAAATAATTAACTGACCCTCACATAATTTCCTGCAACAGTAAAAATTTAAGACCATAAAAAAATTATTAATTGAAATAATATTTTAAAAATGATTTTTTTCAAGCTTGTTTATTATGAAAGATACTAAGAGAGTAGGGAGAAAGTTGGAAAGAATTGCTTTATCTCACAGGGAGTTGGAGTAAACGGTGATTTCCCTTAGGTTACAGCATGATGTTTCCAACTGTGAAACATGGTTGAAGGCAAGCAAATACCATAATAGTTCATTTAACTTTGAGGCCAGTGTATATAACGATTTGGAAACTTTTAAAGACCCTTTCTATTTCTAGATCTCTCTATCTAACTGTACCTAGTAATTTAGCAATCATTTTATAGGCTTAGTCCAGGAGGCTATGAGGATACTGTAGGTAGCGTATGGTGGAACAAAAGCTTACCCAGTATCCACGGAAATTTCATTGCTAGCTACGCCCTTGTTTGTGAGAACAGAAAGCTTTTTTCCCTGTCAGTTCTGTGGTCTGAACACAGGCTTGGGAAGTAGAAATTCAACAGATTAAATCCAGGCTCTGACATACGCTTCCTTTTGTGGTTTTGGGAAAGTCACTAAGCCAGTATTTTCAAGCGTGGGTGCTAAACCAGGTATTTGAATCCATATTTAGGCACTTAAATATGTAGCTTGGTTATTTTTTTTCCACGGGCATGTGGCACAGCCAGCTGAAGTGCACAAATATGGAGTTGGGTGCCTGTCTTTAGGAATTAACATTTGAAAATCTTGTCCTTCTGTTTTCTCAAAGGTTTTTGTGAGGCTTGACTAACATTTGTAAAGCACTTTGAAAACAAACAAACCCTTCTTAGAGCATGATGATTATTATCAAGGCATTGGAAATGGTGAGGAAGTTTTTAATCATATAATCATCCTTTCCTGTCACTTATATTTTGCCTTTACATGATTTTTCTGGTTTTATTTAATTGTCTTTCAAAACTTCAGTAGAGGGTACCAAAATCGATTAAAAGTTCTCAGCATTTCAGATATGGAAACTTGTGCTCCAAATCAAAGATTTAAACCAGTGAGGACTGGAACACAAGTTTAGTAGGGACTAGGTGGACACTATCTCTGAAGTTATGTAATGTGCATCTCATGTATTTTATTTTGGACATGGACTCAAAGTATTTTTAGTCTTGAATGGCTGGTTGCTTGGTTGTTTTGTTTTTTTCTGTGGAGTCTTTTTAAAACCTGTTGATGGTTCTTTGTTGGTTTAGAGGTTTTAATTCTTATCCTTGTTATATCACTGTTCTTGTGCATGGCTGTGCTATTTTGGAATGTATGTTTGTTCTGTTTCTTTGTTCAGCAAGTTGAGGTCCTTATTTTAATTAATTTTAATATTTTTGTCCTTTGAGTAAACTGGGCTTTATTTTGTTGCTTAATATACTAGGCACTGCTTAAAATGAGCTTTCTTTGACAGTGTTTCTGAAGCCTTTGTCTCAACAACTTAGATATCTTGAGACTGCCAAGCCAAGCAGTTTATTTTGGCTGTGTGCACTCATCTGTTCAGTAAAATCCTACACATTCCTGGTAAGTGAATAAGATGTAAAAAATAGCTCGTAGGTGTCTTTTAGTCTTTCTGTTTTTAGTATAGACTTTATGAACCAAGACCTAGTTTTATACAGTAAGATTATCTCAGGCTCTGAGGGTATGGTGCACTCTTAACATGCACACTATGTGCCTGATAATCTCACCACCAAATCTGGTGTTTATCACCTTGTGCTTATGGCTGCGTTGTGCTTATGTGGATTCTCGCCTGCCTGCCTTCTTTCCAAAACTCTAACTTAAAATCCATGCATTTTGTACTAATACTGAGCACTTTTATTGCCTTTCATGCAAGGATTAAAAAATGTTTTACAAGTATTAATCTTTGCCATACTCTTGGGAAATAAAAGATGGAATTCAGTTATACCAAGAAAATGAGGCCTGGATAGGTTGACTGGTATTAAGTCACATAGTGATTTGGCAGTGGAAATAGGAATAAAGTGAAGGAATCTTGACTTCCAGTCTCCTGCCCTAGCTGCTGTAAAGCCACTGCTTCCCATATGTGGCCATATTTTATACTTTCCTTTTAATACGAATTAATTGTAACATCTTTGCTTCAGTCCTTTTTCTTTTATTCTTACACTTGTTGACATTAAGCTTTCCATTGTCACATCTATGCATGCATAAGATTATTTATTATTATTATTTGAATGATGATAGCATCCAGAGTCCCCAGCTTGAGATTGGGATGCCATTGTGTTAGGCATTGTACAAACATGTAGCAAGAGATGGTCCCCAGGCAGAGGAGCTTACAAAAAAAAGCAAAACGGACAAAGGATGGGAGAAAGGAAGGATTTTTTCCATTTTACTGATGAGGAACTGAGACTGACTTGCTCAAGGTCACACAGAATCTGTGGCAGAGCTGGGGAATGAATCCAGGCTTCCTGAGATCTAGTCCTGTGCCTTAAGCATAACACTTTCTTCTCTGGAGCCAGATCTCCTAATATCCTGCATTGTTTACTAGAAGAAAGAAAGATGGCCATTAGCATAATGACTTTACTTATGCCAGTCCTTCATTGTAAAAACATCTTGTTGAGAATAGCTTGGCCTCCAAAGTGTTTAACACAAACCTAAATGCACAGTAGGTCTGTCTTGCAAAACTAAGAAAGGCAAACATACAGTGTCCCCTTTTACAGATTACCTCAATCAAGTTTCCTGTAGTAGATAGGTAAGAGCTATCTGTCATGATTAAGGCTGTGATTCTTTCATGGAGGTTGTGGAAGTCACGGATTCTGTGACTTCCACAACCTCCGTGACTTCTGTAGCAGCTGGTGCGGCTGACTTCAGGGCCCCCGGAGCAAATGGCCCTCGGGCCAGCTGTTCGGGTGCCCCACAGCCAGCCACACCGGCTGCTGCTGGAGCAACCCAGGGCCAGCCGCACCAGCTGCTGCTCAGGAGGCCACAGGCAGCTGGCTCTGGGGACTGCCCTAGCAGTGGCTGGTCCTGCGGACTGCCCGAGCAGTGGTCCTGGGGGCGGCCTCGGGGAGCATCTGAGCAGCGGCCCCGGGGCCAGCCACAACGGCCACTGCTGGGTGGCCCCAAGCAGCTGGCTCTGGGGCGCCCAGCTCCGGGGACTGCCCAAGCAGCAGTGTTCCCTGGGGACCACCTGGAGGCTGTCCGGAGAGCGGTCCCTGGGAGCACCAGCCAGGGGGCAGTCAACCCCCAGCACTGGAGAAGGGGCCCCCCAGTAGGGGTCCCCCTGAGCAGCGGGACCCCAGAGGTAGAGTTTTAGTCACTGGTGTTTTTGGTAAAAGTCATGGGCTGTGGATTTTTATTTATTGTCCGTGACCTGTCCTTGACTTTTACCAAAAAAAAACAATCACTAAATATTAGCCTTAGTCATGATTAGAGCCCTACCAGATTCACAGCTGTGAAGAATGCGTCATGGACCATAATAATCTGATCTCCCCCAAGACCAGATTTTACAGAGTTGGGCAGCTGGAGAGCAGTGGCTGCTGGTGAGAAGTCCAGCACTGAAGGCAGCATTGCTGTCAGGAGCAGCACAGAAGTTAGGGTGGCATGGGATGGGGGGAGGGCAGGGATGGCCTGGCAAGTGGGCGACCGCCAGTGCCCCATGGTCAGTGTGATGCTGTGGTCAATCTCTCTCTCTCTCTCTCTCTCTCTCTCACACACACCCACACACACACCAAGTCCCCTTTAATTACCAAGCGCTGGGTCTGGAGCCGAGGAGGGGCAGGGCTAAGGGCGCCCCAGCTGGTGGCTCCTACTGCGTGCTGGGCTCCAGCTGCTAGTCCCAGATGGGATGGGGAGGGACAGGACTTCCTCTTCCTCTGCACGGGCTGCTCCCGAGGCTGGTTCAGACCCATTTCTGGGAACCTCCCTCGACTGCTAGCTGGGAGCCCAGCTCTGAAGGCAGCTCTGCCACCAGCAGCAGCACAGAAGTAAGGGTGGCAGTACCACAGCCCCCTTACAATAGCCTTGCGACCCCCGCCCAACCCCACTTTGGGTCAGGACCCCCATGGTTACAGTACTATGGAATTTAAGATTTAAATATCTGAAACAGTGAAATTTATTAGTTTTTAAAATCCCATGACCATGAAATTGACCAAAATGGACCCTGAATTTGGTAGGGCCCTAGTCATGATGTTTGCATTACAGGATTGGCAGGGCTAGATTATACTGGCCACCAGTTTAGTTGATGCCTCTGACTCAGTGTTCAGAGATGGCTAAATTGCAAAATGCATAGTTGGAAAATAGTCTTGTTTTTTGTTTTTTTTTATCCTTCTATAACCTTTGTTCTGGTTTTCAAAGTGATGGGTTTTGAACCAGAAACCTGATCTCCTGAAACTTGAAAGAAGAAGAGTGTGACAGTTCTTGGGGTATGCAGGACTGTGTGTCATGTTGTTACTTCCTGCCTCCAGCATGAGGGGGTCTTGCCTGTGAATAAGCTCCCTAACACCACCATCCTTATAGCCATTCAAGTGCTCTCCTCTGGGCTATGCCAGCCCTGTCTTCACCTTGCAGCTTTACAATAGGTGCAACCCGGTCCCCGAGTCTCATTGAATTGGTCCCCTGTGATATCCAACTCCTGACACAGGTTACTCACTGAAATTGCAGATCCTCTGCCCTCAGTGCAGTGTACCTCAGTTTACTAGTTTTACCTTAAATCACCACTCCTGTAAAGTCTCACAGCACTTGTGAGTACTTATGGCAAAACAAAAGTAGGTTTAATTAAGAAAGAATGGAGAGTTAACTAGAAACAAGAGTATGTGGTGGAAACAAATTATTACTATACAAAACAAAATCATAAAGCATGAACCTGGGATTCAGGATTGTAAAATCTCTCCAGGACAGTATTCCTAAGTGTCTTTGTAGTGGCACACAAGGTGAATATCCTCAGTGCTATAGCAGTAACAATCTGCTTCTGCAGCTTTTACCTTTACTAGTAATGGAGGGAAATCTTTTACTAATAACACACCAATGTGCCTTTTAAAAACACACACACACAAACTTTTGAAGCATTGTAAGTTTTATTTTTTGTTCTTTTGCTTTTTTTATTGAAATATTTGTTCAAGTGGCATGATTAGAGCAGTTTATGTCCTTTCACTCTCTCTCACCCATGGTGACTGTTTTATAATTAGTCCCATGTTGGTTGTGTTCTGCATCATTTGATAACACAGATCACTTCATACATTAATCGTGGAACTACAAGACTCAGGCTATCAGTTACGTGTTGCTCTCCTGCATATAAATTATGTAGGATGTGTAAAGCCACTAAATTAATCCAATTCTCTGGAGAGTTCAGATGCTAATCCATGAATCAGTTGTGTAGCAGACTGCTGACCAGTGCAAGGCAAAATGTGCACTATGACAATTAGCTCCAAAGTTAAGATTCACACTTCTAATTTTACGTATATCTGAAAAATAGGAGTTGGGTGTGCAAGAAATGCAAGATCAAGTCTCCCTTGGAACTCCAGGAAAGTTTCGTGTGTACAAGGAGTGCAAAATTGGGTCCCAACACATTTCCAGTGAAAATGAGATCTTATGGGATTATATTTGTGCCTGAGGACACCATCTCATGTATTTAAAAAGATGGACTGACAAGTAAAGTGAAATGGGAATAATGTTAATGCATATAATCTTTAGTGAGCTTTAACTATTTTTAGTTAAATTTAATTGAAATAGCTGCTCAGTGCTGTGGTACACCAAACCTTTAGGTCAGGAGTGGGCAAACTTTTTGGCCTGAGGGCCACATCAGGGTTCCGAAACTGTATGGAGGGCTGGGTAGGGAAGGCTGTGCGTCCCCAAACAGCCTGGCCACTGCCCCCTATCCGGCCACTGCCACTTCCCACCTCCTGACTGCCCCCCTCAGAACCCCCTCAACTCCCCCTTCTCCTTGTCCCCTAACCGACCCCCCCCAGAACCCCTGCATCCAACCCCCCCCTACTGCCTGTCCCCTGACTGCTCTGATCCCTATCCACACCCCTGCCCCCTAGGACTCCCTTCCCCTTATCCAACCCCCCCACTCCCCACGCTGCCAGGCAGTCTCGAGCACCTGGGCAGGCCGGCAGCTCTCACAGCCATGCTGCCTGGCAGGAGCTTGCAGCCAGCCACCCAGAGCGCTGACGGTACGGTGAGCTGAGGCTGCAGGGGAAGGGCTGGGAGCTCAGGGGCCAGGCAGGATGATCCCGTGAGCCAGATATGGCCCACGGGCCATAGTTTGCCCATCTCTGCTTTAGGTTATCAGTAGTGTGCCAGGTGTAAAGGGCTGAAGGCACTTCAGCTGCTACTCTTGTACCTTGTAGGCACTAGCCCTGATGGATCGCAGTAAGCACTGCAGTTAGTATATCACTCATGCATGTGTATTCTTGGCAGGCTTTGTGGGTGCTGTGTGTATTCACCGGCAGTGCTTGTGTTGATGCACAGTGCGATGTACCATCAGTGTGCAACTCGCCATCATCAAGCACACTGTATTTTGGGAAATGTTGGCAATGTGTGGTGGGGCAGAAAGGAGTCATGCAGGTATGACTGGGAGCAAGGGGACAACTTCCTAGCACGTAACAGTTTCCACCCCGTAATTTCTGTCTTTTTTTAAAATCCCACAAACCTGCATGGCGCTGTTTCCTGTCTGCCATCTCTGACAGAAGCATTGAGCCCGCACAACTCTGCACTGTTGTCATGAGTGTTGCAAACACAGGACACACAATCCTCCAGTGTTTGCAAAGCCGTAGGAAGAGCCACAGGACAATTTTGTGGAGGACATATTGCTGTGGAACATAGTGAGAACCAGTTCGAGGTGGTTGTCAGTGTTCATGGAGCAGCTGCAGATGATGGAGCATCACTTCTGGGCCTAAGAAAGAAGCACTGACTGGTGGGATCGACTGTAATGCATGGTTGAGATGAAGAGCAGCAGCTCTAGAGCTTTTGGATGCGCAAGGCCACGTTCCTGGATCTGTGCGCTTAGCTCACCCCAGCTGCCCAGGGCAGGGAAAACGAGAATGAGAGCTGCACAGAGGGTTGAAGAGTGGGGGGTGATTACTCTGGGGAACTTGCAGTGTTGGATTGCTACCTGTCAGTGGGAAATCATTTTGGAGTTGGAAAATCCATTGTGTAGTCCATTGTCATGCAATTGTGCAGAGCCTTAACTGTCTCCTGCTATGCAGGACTGTGACTCTCAGCAATGTGCAGGACATGCTGGATGGATTTTCAGCAACTGCAGTGGAGCAGTAGATGCCTTATTACTTGAAACCACTTGAATCCTACTTCTTACACTTAATAAAATCACTTTTGTTTATTAATGAACCCAGAATAAATGATTAATACCTGGGGAGCAAACAGCTGTGCATATCTCTCTATCAGTGTTATAGAGGGTGGATAATTTATGAGTTTACCCTGTATAAGCATTAGACGGAGTAAAATGAATTTATTTGGGGTTTGGATCCCATTGAGAGCTGGGTTTCTGGGTGCTGGAGTCAGGTCACCTGCAGAGCTGTTTTCATTTAAAGCCTGCAGCTTTGGGGGTGTGGCCCAGACCCTGGGTCTGTATTGTAGCAGGCTAGCGTGTCTGGCTCAACAAGGCAGGGTTCTGGAAGTCCCAAGCTGGCAGGGAAAACGGACTTGGGGGTAATTTCAGCATGCCAGGTGACAGTCTCAAGAGGATCTCTGTGACTGAACCTGTCAGTTACAAATATTCTTATTTTGACACCAGCCCACCTTGCCACAGTACATCAACAAAAAGGGCTACTTTTCTGTGGTTATGCAAGTGTGGCTCACTGGGGACACTTCACCAGCATCAGTGTTGGCTGTGTGACACTCACATCTTTAAGAACACAGGACTGTTTAGAAAGCTGCAAGCAGTGACTTACTTTCCCAACTGGTGGATTACTGTTGGGGATGTTGAAATGCCAGTAATGATCCTGGGGCACCTAGGATACCCCTTGCTCACCTGGCTCATGAAGCTGTATGCTTGCCACTTTGACAGCACCAAGGAAAGATTCAACTACCAGCTCAGCAGCTGCTGAATAACAGTTGAATACACTTTTGGTAGATTAGATTGAAGGGACGCTGGTGTTGTTTACTTACAAGATTGGATCTCAGTGAGAAAAATACCCCAGTGGTTATAGCTGCCTGCTGTATCCTACATCAAAGGAGGAAAAGCTGCTGTCAGAGTGTAAGGCAGAGGTCAATGGCTGTCTGAGTTCAAAAAGCCAGACACAAGGGCGATTAGAAGGGCTCAACATGGAGCTATGTGGCTGAGGGAGGCCTTAAAAGAGAACTTTAACAATCAGAAACAGTGATATGGTGTGATGGACTGTGTTCTATGTGCCCAAAAGTTTTGGGGGCTTTTAGGAATTGTGTGGTGCTTGGTGCACATCTATGAATATAACACTATCAATGCATCTATTAATTTTTCAGTGCTTGCTGTACATCTATGATGATTACACTGTTTGCCCACAGAACTCATAGGATCAGTGACACTTTCAGTAGCGCTAGGCATTCTGCACATATGTTTTGAAGTAATAAAGATGAATTGTGTACCAAAACCAGTGCAATAAAAAACAATAAAAACTCAGAAATAAATTAATGAACGGAATTTAAGGGGAAAGAACATTCATGTCCATTTCCGTTCATTTTGGCTGCAGATACAGCAAGTGTGGCTTTCACAGGTCAGTGTAAGTGAAGATGTGGTTGTATCCTTACTGTCCTGAATGTGGCATGGTAGGGGTAGGCATGCTGCCCTGATGCCACATGGTATGTTGGGTGTATAGGGAATGGTAAAATTGAGCTCTCCGTTGACTGCAAAGGGAGGTGAGCCCGTGATTGTTAAACCTATAGATCAGCAAGAGTCTGTAGCATCTGTGCTGCTGGAGAAGCTTCATTTACATTTCCCTTTCCTTTTCTTTCAAGGCCTCCTCGGCCTCTCTCTTTTCCACTCTTTTTCCTTCTCCATACTGTCCGTAGTATTCACCCTCCAGGTGAATCTGCTCACTGTATGATGCAGCACTGGCTTGCACTGAACATATCCTCCCATGTCCTCATCCTTCTCCTTATCTGGCTCAGGTGTTCTGCATGTGAGGAGGGGAAACCCCAGAAAGCCACAGCAGTGGCAGCTACAGCTAAAACACACAGAGGTATCGTATTTATAGTCACAACGGAAAGCAAAAGTTAAGATTCGGAACTCCCTTGCCTTGCTCCCCTGAGGTTTTAAACGAGACATGCTTTCTGACATTTCAACTTTGGAGCACCTGTGCACAGTGCAGCTCTCCAGTCCTAGCCGTAGTGAATATGGCCTAGCAGGAGGTATTTGGGGGCAGGGCGGGGGGGAGGGAATTGTTCAACTGCATGAAAGAGTCAAATTTCAGCCCCTACTTCCATGGGGTACAAGTACAGGGCAGTGGCTCTGAATATTGGCACTGTTTTCCACAGGCAGTGCTGATTTTAAGTAACAAAGACACAGAGCACAGCTGCTTGTGGCATCCTGAAGCCACTCTGGCCCGTATGCTGCTAGTCCATTAGCTTCGTCAGGCACCATTGCGGTTATCGCTGACTGGCATGGGGAAGTGTCCTACCATGGAGGAAGAAAAAAGGCTTTCACCCCTAGAAACCATGATTGCAGAGTTCCTCCATGAAAATTTCATCAAGATCTCTCAAGAGGATTCAAGGGACATCGCTGTGTACATAAACAAACTACTCTGCACGGCCCCCCTCCCTAACTCTACAGAGGAATGAAAAGCAGATACCAACTCTACCTCTTCTAGTACAAGTAAATTAATGAAAAGTTGCTACCTGTGTCCTGCTGTGTTGGGGTCTGGCACCATCTGTACATCTAAACATTGTAATGGGAAATGTATTCACACACTCTCTGAAGTTCCTTCCTGTGCATCGGGCTTGCTCGTGCTCAGCTTTTGGGACTGACTGGACTGCAGTGGAGTCTGGAACAGATCCTGGCTCGCAGCATAGCTGGACTCCTCTTTCCCCCGGTCACATGTCACCCATCCTCATCCACCACTGCCTCACTATTCATGGCAGAATATTTCAAGCTCCATCAAGGTATCCCCATTGGTCTGTAGGGTGCTGGTGGGGGTGTCTGCCAAGTATGGCATGCAGCTCATTGTAGAATCTTCAGGTCTGCAACTTGGTGTCAAATTGAATGTTGGCCTCCCTGGCCTTCTGGTATGCCTGTTGTAGTTCCTTTGCTTTTACTTGGCACTGCTGCTGGTCCCTGTCATACCCGTTTGCCTGCGTCCCCCACACAGTCTGCTCATAGACATTCCCATTTCTACAGCTGCTCCGTGACTGTGCCTGTACAACCTCTTCTCCTCACAGGCCCAAGAGATCCAATATCTCTCCTTTCTACTGCAGCAAGATATGTATGCAGCATGGTAGGTTGGGCAATTGCATGCAACAATGAAGAGCTACTAAGCGTGCTCACTAGTCAGGGAAGGGCATTTCAAAAATTTGTAGGGTTTTTAAAGCAGAGGAGTGGGCCTTCCCATCTCTGTGACCCCCTGGGCAGTGGAGGTCACAATTGTGACCAGAGTGTTCAATGTTGGGCATTATGGGACAGTTGCTGGAGGGTGTTAGGGTCAATACAGGTCACGCAGTGTCTATCCCTGCACTTTGCCAAGCATGACTCAACATTGTTTGGGGAGGTGATGTTACTGCATTGCCATAACTGGGCACTGACAATGGTAGGAGACAAATTTGAACGCAGACCCATGCACAACTAGATCAATGCAAAGTGACTATGTCAGCCTGTCTTTGTTGTGTAGACCAGGCCTTACTCTGGCTGTAGTTCCCTCTGAGTTTCACCCTGTATGTCTGTTCCCTGCAGCTCATGGATAGCCATGCTGCTGCTGCTTCCCAAAAGTGTGCAGTCACTTCCTGGTTCATGGTCTTTTCATGGAGTTTCTGAATCTGCTTTCTCTACCTATCTGGCCAGAAGGCAGCAAATGTGCAGTGGGGCAGGGGTTGGTAGAAATCTTAGTCTAATGCTTAGCAGATTTGTCACAGAAGGTTCGTGTTGGAAGAGGGCTCTTCTAAAAACTCATTTTACAAAACTCCTTACATTTCCCCTTAAGACCATGTAGTGTTAGGTTTGTAATGATTTTATAAATCTAATTTACTTTTCACCGTTTTTGCTGTTTGTTTACTGTTTGCATTTGGAAAATGTAACTAGACTTGTTTCCCTTTCTGACACTCATTACAGTACTGTTGTGTTCTGGATCATAGCACTGCAAAGAAATATTTAAGTAAAAACATGTTCACTGAAACATGACATGAAAACATTTTAATGTGTAAGTTTTGTAAAACCAGCTTTCTACAAAATATAAATTGTCTGTCTCAAATTATTTGTGCCCTCTGGAGTACTGTCAGGGTACCAGCAACATATTATAGTAATAACAAACTACTCGTAAGTAAAGTAACTAATGCGGTTGTTGCTTTTCAAAGTCAAATCACTACTGACAATCTTTACACTATTTTTGAAAGATCACTGGTCACAACAACTATAGCTGTGTTTTCTTTATCCATTGATACAATGATATGTGCCCTTGTTGCCAAGAAGGCCAATGGCATTTTGGGATGTATAAGTAGGGGCATAGTGAGCAGATCGAGGGATGTGATCGTTCCCCTCTATTCGACATTGGTGAGGCCTCATCTGGAGTACTGTGTCCAGTTTTGGGCCCCACACTACAAGAAGGATGTGGATAAATTGGAGAGAGTCCAGCGAAGGGCAACAAAAATGATTAGGGGTCTAGAACACATGACTTATGAGGAGAGGCTGAGGGAGCTGGGATTGTTTAGCCTGCAGAAGAGAAGAATGAGGGGGGATTTGATAGCTGCTTTCAACTACCTGAAAGGGGGTTCCAAAGAGGATGGCTCTAGACTGTTCTCAATGGTAGCAGATGACAGAACGAGGAGTAATGGTCTCAAGTTGCAGTGGGGGAGGTTTAGATTGGATATTAGGAAAAACTTTTTCACTAAGAGGGTGGTGAAACACTGGAATGCGTTACCTAGGGAGGTGGTAGAATCTCCTTCCTTAGAGGTTTTTAAGGTCAGGCTTGACAAAGCCCTGGCTGGGATGATTTAACTGGGAATTGGTCCTGCTTCAAGCAGGGGGTTGGACTAGATGACCTTCTGTGGTCCCTTCCAACCCTGATATTCTATGATTCTATGAGATCTCTTGGGAATTAATTACACTGAGGGTAGTAGTACAAAACAATATAACCACAAAGTTACAAAATGTTGTAACTCTGAAAAAAGTGTACATTTGTTGTTTTTTTTAAAGCTGTTACTCTTAATTTTAAAAACAGATAATGAACTGATAGAATGCCTGTTACTAATTAATTAGCATGTATAGTTAAATAAATATGTCCCACTGTTTCTGAATTAGATGAAGTTGTAATGTCTAACCCATTATTGGACCTTCAAAGAAGGTAATGGAAACTTGTTTGCCTGATGCACATTATAAAGTTTCTCACCTTAGAAGTCCTATTAAAGGTACTTTCTATGCCTTTCTAAACATATCCATTAGCCACTGTCTATTGTTGGACAGAATCAGATTGCTCAAATATATGTGATTACCTCTCCTCTAGTGTGTGGTCTGCAAAGGAGTTATAAGACTTAATTCTGTCAGATTCTTCATTCAGTAGTTCAGGGGTGTAGAAGCTTGGAAGAAAACTGCCTTTCTCTTGGTTGGTCCTATCCTAAAAGCCCTTTGGCATAGGTGCAAATGTTAACATATACGCACCATCCTTGTAGTATCTTAAATCACCAATTACACACCTTTGATCTCAATCATAATGTAATTATTTTTGCCTTTGTGAAGAGATTTGAAATACATTGCTTTTTTCCCTTTAATCCCTACAGAGTCAGATGGAATTCAGTGTTGCATCTCTGTCTATACAAGAACAAGGTTCACAAAATGAACAGAGGCAACTAGTCAAAGCAGCTCCCAGTGTCCAGGCCCCCAAATCTTCTCAGGGTAATAAGGTACCTAGCTCCGATGGGCTAATGTCAGCAAGGAAGGAAGAAGAGTCATCTTTCTGGAAGATACATGCAGAGCGCTCAAAGGTTGAAGGCGAACAGTCTGAGTTCCAGTCGTTGACCCCCAGCCAGATCAAATCCATGGAGAAAGGAGAGAAGTCCCTTCCAGCATATTACAGGCAAGAGTCTGCTCCAAAAGAGACAACTAAAGCTGAGAAGTCCAGCATAGCTAAACAAGAAAAGTTTGTCACCCCAAGCCTTCCTGCCACATCCCTAGAATGGGAGAAACCTCGACCCAGTCAGCCCTCCACTAGCACTCTAGATGACATCTTTCTTCCTGAACAACCGGAGCAACTTGCATCTGCAGGATCAAAAAATGAAGATGCCAGTGGAACGATGCTTTCAGACCCACAGACATTTGGACAGGTAAGGACCACTATTTAATCCATTTTCTTTAATTTTTGAGAGTATGTAACACAAGTCCAACGAGGTCACTCAAGAAGATTAGGGATTCTGTGGAGCACTAAACGCTAGCTAAGCTTGTTGTCTTTTTTTTTTATGCTGCAGATTGAAGAAATCCATTCAACCAAATGCACTAATTTGTCTATTTCTGGAATGTGTATTTTTAATATAGAATACGTAATATCGTATAGTTACATAAAGCCTCTTATCCAGTAAACACTCAAAACCAATTCACCTCTGAAATGGCAATCCTTTCTGAATAGAACACAGCAGCTGATTAAAGACAAACTACACAACAGTTAGGACAGTAAATGAGTATACCATACTCAGTTGAAACTAAGGAACATTTAGGGTTATTTTTCACTTGGAATAGCAAGTCTCACGCTCATTTGTTACTCCTGTAGTTTAAAGCTTTTCCAATTGAAACTAGAAATTAGAGGTACTTGGGTGAACAAGGGAAGTTCTCTAAACGAAAGGCAGCATAATCGAGAGATGAGTTGAAGCAGCTAGATTTGTTTTTAAAGCTTTCCCCCTCTCGGTGCTGCCCAGCAGTCACTTCCCCAGTGGGGCTGCTTTCAAATGTGTTCTGTTGAAAAGGCTAAAGCAGGAGTAGAGCAAGTTCATAACAGCCTTTTCAACTCAAAAGCCATCTTGAAAGCAATTCAGCTGCCTGATAGGAACTATTTGAAAAGCAGCTGCTCATCTGAGAAAAGGAAAGGCACAACAGGATATGATTTTGGTCAGCATCCAACCTAAGTAATGGGGAGAGGAAGGAAAGAAATATGTAGTTTAAAAACCAAATACTAGGAAAGGCCTCCCCTTTTTCACTGTTCCCTCTTCCTGCTTGTGTAGCGTGTCGTGGTGTCTCCTGGAGGTAGTTACTTTATGAACATATATACAAGTTCCACTGTACAGGAATCACTTCAACCACCATTGTAATGGATTTTGAATCCTTTAAGGCAGAAGGCCCTCAGATAAATATTACATACAAAATTTTATATAACAAATACTGTAGCAAATTATTTTGACACTGAAAAGTTTTCTTTAAAAACCACACTAAGGAAGTATTAGTAACAATTCAGTAATTAAGGTTGCATTGAGATTTGCACTTAAAGCAGGATTAAAACTGCCATTTTGCGTTTATAATTATTGAATGTAGTAGACTCTTAATTTGACACACTAACTTTTTAGAAGACAATTGAATTTTCTGTGTAAAAACCCTCACTTCTTGAAATTTCACCCTGTTTTCTCTTGTTTGTTTAGGGTTTTTTTTTTTTTTTTTTTTTTTGGCTAAAACAACCACAGTTCCCACAAACTCCAAACTTCATAACCTTGCATTCTGATAATAGCTCAGATGTAGGCCACTTTTGAAGCTTTACATTTAAACAGCTATTTTGAAGAGCCAAAATTAGATAACTGCTCAGGTCTATCAGCTACTACAGTTTTTTGATGCAACCGGCCTGGCTCACTGACTTACAGCAAGTCTGAAAAACGAGATGGGGAAATTCATGAATTTTTGTGGGGGTCTATTTGCCAAATGTGACTCACTTGCTGTGCTCTGCATATGACCCTGGAGAGCCAGGGAGGCAGGCTGGGCAAACAGGAGTTATGGGGGTATGCTCTGGGGAAGAGATGGTGTTTTAAGAGGCCATGGGGGAGGCATGCAGGGAGGCTGGGAGAGAAGAAGCTCATGGGCAAATGCTTGGGTGATGGGAACCAGGGCTGTGCTCAGAAGCTGGTTTGAGAGAGGAGCCTATTGTGTCTGCATCAAGGTATTGGAGGAGCTCCTCTGACACTGCTGCCTTTTCTCCTGGGTGCACAAAGGCAGCAGTGTTGGAAAAGCCAAGTGTCTCTGCTGAGGTGTCTGCATTAAGGGCTCTTCATGGCACTGTTGGTGCAGAGACACTGAGTTCTGAGACCTTGCACATGGCCTAAGTCCACCTCATCCCCATCCCCTGCTCTTCCAGATGGCCATCCACCATCGGTCTGTAATCCCAAAGATGTGTATGCTATGGGTGGCAGAGGAGACTTACATGAGGTTGAGAAGGCAAACTGGAGTGTAAATGTGGTAATGAATGTCTTAACTGCTTATTTCATTGCTTGCTACAGCTTGCCTCAAGGGGCTATGCACTAATACATTCTAGTATTTGTTTGTGGTGTATCACTATATACCTCAAGTAGTTAAGGTACTTGGTTTACAGTCTCATTCCTTACAACAGATCAGAGATAAGCCATTTTATTTGTGAAATTTGTAGGGAGCTGATGTGAGGCCACTGAAGTCAAAGTTGCACACCCTGCTCAATATTTATCAAACTGTCAAAATTTAAGAAAAATGTTTAGGAAGCTATTTCTTTTTTTGAAAAGGGGGGTGGGGGAGTTTCTTGGCTTCTCCCTGCAAATAAATACTGGCGGAAGTGTGTATTAATGGCCAGTAATATACCCTGTCATAGTAACTTGTGTTGAATTTTAATGTATTTTTTTCTAATTGGTTCAAGTATGATTGTCTTGACCCCAAAGTGATTCTTCTTGGTCAAAATTTCAGTGCGTCAACAGGGAAGTCAGTGTGGGGAATCTTGTGTTGCACCTGTTTTGTAAAAAGATGACATCTCCAGGGTAATTGACTTTCATAAACCCTAAATTCATTTTATGATGGCATACTCCAGCGGTATGAAAGTGTGTAAGATTTCAATTAAATTTCTTAGTAGTGACCTTCTGAACTTGGAAGCATGTGGGTAGATAATGTTGTTCTTACACAATAAGTAATCTGTTTGAATCAGAATGTACAGTTGATGGGTTATGTATGTCCCTCCCCTCCCCCCGTCCTGAAAAATAATCATAATGTGAGTTAGCAAGAAGGAATAAAGAAATCCTTTGACCAGTAGAACACACAGTATTACTCTGATAATTGGAAACACCTTTTTGCTCCTCAATCATACGTGGGTTACATATGTCTAGTATTTTCCAGTGTAGATGCTTTTCAAGCATGCAGGAGTACAGGGGAAGAAAGTTAAATGGTGGTAGACTCTCTGCCTTAATTTATGGGCTTTAAAAATTTTATTTACACGCTTTTAGATCTAAGGGCCAGTCAGTTCATTTGATCCTGTTGATTTAAAGAAAATGCTAAAATTATCTAAATTTTGTGTTTCTCTTACAGATTAATACAAGCAATGTTATCTTGAAGACTGGCTTTGATTTTCTAGACAACTGGTAAAGATACTCCAAAATAGTTCAGAGCAATTTTTGGAAAGAAAAAGGGGCATCTTTCTCTTTATATGTTAAGTTACTAGCATCTGTGTTTTTTAATAAAAAGTTTCAAACTCAATGTTGGCTTTGTATAAACATTTTTATAAGACCAGATGCAATTTTGTATTTTAAAATGATCCAGTGATAGAAGTGTACTCTCATTTTGGATTTTTTTAATGTCTGTTACAAGTTGAATAGTTATTGTATTGGGGGGAATAATTTTCTACCAATTTATGTATTAAGGACCAAAAAAACCCAAACCCCTAATCAAAACCTCTATATTTAAAAAGTGAATCTATGAAGAACAGGTTTCTATTTTCAGTAGCAACCTAGCCAGCATGGCTCAAACAATTCCATAGGTCACTACAAAAATCAAAATGTGGTATTACTCTAAATAAGCTACCAAAACAACAGTCATGCCTCCTTCAGGTAACTGTATAATGAAAAAAGGCATGGAAAAATAAGCATATTAAAAATTGTATTAACTTTGTATATTTAGTTTGTCAGTAATTTCTCTACCACTAGTTTTTGAGAGGGGGCAAGGGTTTTGCCACAAGAATTGGTCTAAAGTAGCAGTGCAGCTGTACTCAAGAGGTGGAATGAAGTCTGTTTTGGGGGAAATATTTGTAAAACATAAGGGAATATTGCTTGTTTTGGGTTATAAAGTAAAAAAAAAAAAACAATCTTCAGGGAAATGCAAACCTACAAAGGCCACTGCTTCCCTTGGTACGGTACATAACTCCTGCTAGCAGAAATGCTGGAATAAAACACCAGTATCTCCAGGAATAGAGACTACCACCTAAGTTTGTTACAGTAAACTGATATAATTTGTGGCAAAGCAGAGCAATAAGGCTGTTTGTACCCTTTTAAAACAGGCATTCCTCTGGAGGACAAATCAATCTTGTTTCTGGTGCTCTTTTCCCTTGTGGATACGTTCTCCATGATGTCCAACACTCAGATGATGTTTGCTCCTAAGATAGAAATAGAATTGGGGTGGGGGGGAGATGGGGCACTTGGAAAGCTGGTTTCCCATTCTGTTTTTGAATGATCCTTAGCTGGTGTTCAGTATAGAAAACTGAGACTATAGCTGTCATTTGAACTGCCATCTCTGAAATGCAGCATGATTTACACACTGACTCCAACTGTGTTTACCTTGCCTTGAAGCCTTAATTCCCCTTACGCACAACCAGTGAATGGTCTCTTTGATGCCGAAGGCTTATGACCTTTCACTTTTACCTCAGTAAGTGGTTCCCAGAATGTTTGTTTGTGATAGCTGGCAAAACGTGACTCATTTTATTTAGAGTCCATGCCAAAGCTATATGAAGGCCAATTGATGGGTAGTCTCTACCAGCTAGATTATAATTCCTCTAGGTCTCCCTTGGGATGACATTTGACAGTTTGTAATCTTTAACAGTGGCAGTTACACTGTGAAATGTGCTGGTTCTTTCTGGGGAATGTTGTCCTATATGATCTAAGTCTGTTTAGGTACTGGAAGAGTTGGAATTTTTTTTAGTCTACAGATTGATGCAGTCCTGTATTGCTTGCTTTGTAGACAGACATAGGCTGGTATCAACAGCAGTAAAAAGTTATTCAGTAGAGCCTAATGGAATACTAATTTCAAAATCTAGCCTCGTTCAAAACAAAGATACCCACTTCTAGTAATAAAATGAACTTAAGCTGAAACCTCATTCAAGTTTGTTTAAATGCTAAATTGCCACACATACTTAGGTTAAGTGTATTTAGTAGCATAGCCTTATAATATTTTAGAATTTTCTTTCTTTCATTCCTCCTTGATATGTACCCCTTCCCCCCCCCCCCCAAAAAAAAAGCTATAAAATGGGTCTTGTATTAGTACTCTGCAGTTCAGGAGAAAACTTGAGAAGTTTGCTCCTTTTATTTTTGCCAGATTTCTATGAGCCTGGATGTTTACAACTTTTGCTGTTCAGTTTAATGTTTCTAAATGACTCTTGTTGGAGCTGTTACACTCATCTGGCATTAAAATTATAACTTGAGCACAAATTCTACAGATGTAGTAAATGGTGCAGATTTGTACTTTTTTTTTGTAGACTAAGTCCTTGGAAAAAAATTTTAAACTGATGAATGACACTAACATGCATTTCACAGGTACTAATAGAACTTCAGGTCTAAGTGCTTTCTATTCGTTGAAATATTTGGCTACACAATAAATGCTTTAAATCCAAGCAGGAGGCATAAACTTTAACTTTACTTCAATAGTTGAGGCTCCTTAAGAAATTTTCCACAATGTTGGGAGGAGCATTCTTATACATCTCTGCTAAAAAGACTAAAAATGTATAATCTGCTTTGACCTGTGCTCTTTCTTTCCTTCCTCCTTTGGTGTAATGCATATTGTACACTTTGGGACTAGCTGGTAGAACATGCTGCAAAAAATTTGCTCATCACAATAGGTTTTTCCTTGCTGTGCTCTGATGAGAGTTAGTGCTCCTCCCTTTCTTTGATATGTTTTTTTATTAAAAATTCTTACGGAAAAATTGTACTTGGTCACATTTTCTATTAATAAACCTTTAATAAATCCACTTTAAACAATGTTTTCATTGCTTATTTTACTGTACCTTGCTGGCTCCTTACCTCCCCTCCAGCAGAGTTGTAGACTATATTTGGTAACCATATATTGTATTGTAGGGGGAAGATGACTTGACTTGAACAATTCTGAACTTTCAAAATATAGGTATTTTATCCTGCCATCTTTCTGATCATTGTATGTATTTAATACTACAGAAATGTAATAAAAAATTAGAAAAAGCAGTAAAGTTTTTTATTTTTAACTTTAGAATGATCTCATTTTAGGAACAGCTGTGATGTTATCCAGTAGGATGAGGAAGGAAGAGAATTAAATTCAGAGCTTAGTACAGACCACCATCTAGTTTAATTATAAAGTGGACTGAAATACTAATGAAAAGATTAGAATTTGATACTTATGCAGCCTTCCAAAGCAAGTTTAAAAAAAAAACACCCAAACCTGCAGCTATTCTATCCATTTAAATCAGCAGCCTGAACGAAGATATTGCAGCTGCAATATGGAAAAACAGAAAATATTGAATAAAGATGGATTAAAAAATAACTTACTTTATCCATAAGCATCAGTATCATGAATGGCTAAATACAGATCTCAGGTATGTCCCATAAAATGGAGGCATCACTTACGCCCCTTAATTGTTTTCATTATGAGCAGTAGCAATGAATTGCAATAAATAATCTTGGACACAGTTTTGCCTGCAGCTGCTAATTTAACATTTCCACAAAAACTCCTTTACCAGAAATACGCCTATTCTGAGCTGGATTACTTAACTACAAAACAAATGAATGTCTGAATTTTTACCAACATCAGAAGGGTTCTAGAAATCATTTTAAGGAACCGAATTTTAAGTCAGCAGCAGAAAAAAAAAATCTGAGATGGAGAGACAACATGAACAAGCAGGATCTGTCCTAACTGCATCTGTATTAGGCAGGATGTGGGGAAACCTAGGGAGCTGGCATGTTCTTTCCACAGTTACAGGAGGCAGAGCCTCAGCTGGCATAAATTGTTTTAGGTCCATTGCAGTCAACGGGTCTAGGACAATTTACACCTGCTGAAGATCCAACCTCTGACATAGAAGAGAATAACTTGTTTTTGGTAGGATGGATGTCAGTACATGAGGGCTGTTCCACTTTTTTTTTTTAAAAGGGAAAAAATGGATAAATACTTGTTGGTAACTCATCATAGTCCCTCCAATTCCTACTTTGCTTTTACAGAGGGCATGATGGCTGTACCAGTCAGAAAGGAGACCAAGATTTGTCAAACAGATCCTTGGCCACATGGAAAAAACACATAGCTTGGACCAGAGGCTTTCTACTGTATTATTCTATCAGGGGTTAAACAAACCCCCTATTTCAAAATACATGGGATTCAGATCTCAATACTCAGATTTGGGGAGATGCATACCAAGGACCAGGGTAGTTTGCATGGAAGTCCTGTGGCTTGGCTCAGTTCATGGTGTCACAGTGGTAGGGCCTCTTAATGCTGTCTCAAAAGGCCACCTTGGGGTTCCAGAGCATGAAGCAGATACTATACAAAAGTGAGTGCTGGGGTGATCTGTATTCATGTGGGGAGGGGAGAAGGATGTGTTGGTTCATTCCTTGTCCATCTCTAGATTTCAAGCCATAAGAGGGGCCACTGCAGGAGCAGAGAGGACAATGGGCCCTTACTCCACTTAGGCTTTGTCTACAAAACGCTGGCACTTCGTTGGCAAAACTTTTATCGTTCGGGGTGTTTAAAAAAAACAACAACACATGCACAACACCCCCTGCCCCCTCCCAAATGACAAAAAGTGCCTGTGTGGCCAGAGCTCTCTCCTGACAACAAACAGCAGCTACACTGTGGGCCTTGTTGCGGTACAGTCGTGTCGCTAAAAGCCTTGTAGTGTAGCCATACCCTTAGTGTTTGAGGTTATGCCTCTCTCTTCTCCTGTAGGTTGCCCAGCTGGGATATTTCATGTTCCCTTTTTTCAAAGAGATGCCAGGATCAAGAGGACAAGAGAGGACAGGACAAGTTTAAAAAAAAAACCCCAAAAAAACAGGATAAACACAAATGACCCAGCTACATTTCAGTCCTGCACAGAATTACCAACTTACTCCCTAACCCTACTTCCCCTTCACAGGGCACAAAGAGGGAGGTGTAGCAGGAATTAGTGGTTATTGATCTCTGCTGTGTGACAGGGGTATTAACTGTTTGTAACCTTGGCCCATGTCTTGTGACTGGGGCCAGGAAATCATACGGTTGGAAGGGACCTCAGGAGGTCATCTAGTCCAACCCCCTGCTCAAAGCAGGACCAATCCCCATAATCCTTAAGTGGCCCCATCAGGAATTGAACTCACAACCCTGGGTTTAGCAGGCCAATTCTCAAACCACTGAGCTATCCCTCTCCCAAGATCAAATGCCCAACATGGGGCTTGAACCCACAACCCTGAGATTAAGACTCATGCTCTACCAACTGAGCTAGCCAGCCTGTCTTCAAAGTTTAGTGGCTTACTACTGCATCACCACTTTGTTAGAGAAAGATCAGAGCCCACATTTCTCCTGACTTCCCTCTCCTAACCATCTAATGCAACTGGGAACTGTACAAAATAAGACCATTCCTGTGCAACGCCCAGAACAACTTCCCAGTCGGAACAGGCATCACTGAAGCATCTGGCTGAGCGTAAGGTATTGTTGAATGCACATAATTATCTCTGGTCAGTCTGACACAATGCTTTATATAAAGACCTTTGAGATGCCTGCAAAGCAAAAGGTACTAAGCACAACTTAAAAGTGTTGTAGAACAAACACATGAAAGGATTTACAGAACACATTTAAAATTTAACACTACCACAGCTTAATAGCTGTGAACCCAAGCCATATTTTGGAGCAAAGGTAAATGGAAAAATTCAGCATGGTGAATTTATGTATTTGCAATGACAGTAAGTCAGTAATTGATTGTGGCTGCTATGAAAGTAAGGCAGGGAGCTGTGCAGCCTTGAAACCCCCCAGTCAGGTGGGTCTCCATCCAACAGTAGTGATGGCTGCGAGTTAGAAACCTCAAGTGAATGCCCTCGAGGGATCACGGAGGAGAAATACAGGTGTAGTTGCCCTGAAATAGGCAGAACCTTGAGATTCGGTAAATCTGCACAGCTATACTCAGATGAGGCAAAGAAGTCTGTACACGTACACTGTTGGCTTGTAAATTATTTTGACAACAGAAGATCAAAGGTAAAAGCCTGGCCCATTGATGGCAAAGGAAGTTTTGCCATTAACTTCAAGGGGGCTATGATTTCACCCCTTGTAATTCAGAATGCTCACTTAAGAGAAAAACCTCCTTTCTTAACTTCCCCCACTCTGCTTTTTTTTTTAATTTATTCCCCAGCTTTTCTTTTCATCTTAAATATTTTTGTGCCAAAAGGAAAAAAACTCTTACTATATTTTGTTACAGTATTCATAACATTTTGTATTTTACAGTAGTACAAGTATAAACTTTCAATATTGCTTACAACTACCTGTATTAATACTTTTGGCAGAATTTCAGAGTCTGGTCTCCCTTTTCACATACACAATTCTTTGCAGGCACAGGTGAGATAATTTTCACATCTCAGGCCATGTCTACACTACAAAGTTAAATCGACTTTATGTAAGTCGACATCGAGCCTCCAATTTAAGCAAGTCAGTCTTGCATGTCCACACTATGCTCATTGTGTCGGCGGAGTGCATCCTCACGAGCTGGGCTTGCATCGATGCACGCAGCACTGCACTGTGGGTAGCTTATCCCATAGTGCATATAGCTGAGTGGAATGTTGGGTTGGGCTTGCAATGCCTTATGGGACAAAAACATGGGCACAGGTGGTTATGGGAACATTGCATTAGCCTCCCATGATGCACTTTCCTCCCTGAAATCAAACAAACCAAGCATTTTCCGCACTTTGTTTCATAAACCTGGGTTACCTGTGCGGATGCCACAGCACGATAAGCATGGACCCCGCTCTGCTGTACACTGACCTCACACCTTATCCTGCAGTATTTACGCAGTCAATATAGGAGCTGCCACAGAGCGCAATGTGATGCCATGAGTTGCTGGCAACAGTCACGCATCACCTTGACCGTAACTCGTGCTGAATGAACTTTGTAGTGCAGTCTTTCCCTCTTGCCTTCCCCTACCAGAGCTTCTCTCTCCTGTGTGTAGCTACATGCTGCAGCGTGGGTGCAGCCTGCTTTTCACTATGGCTTGTAGCTACACAAACCTTACACACCATCAGCACTGTCACAGGCGCCGACTTTCCAAAGTGCCGGGAGGTGCTCGACACCTGTCTCTGCCCCAAGTCCCGCCCCCACTCCACCCCTTCCCCCCAAGGCTCCACCCCACCCTGCCCCCGCTCCAACCCCACCTCGCCTCTTCTCGCCCTGTCCCACCCCCGTCCCCCCGAGCATGCAACATCCTCAATCCTCCCCTCCCCCCCCCAGAGCCTCCTGAACACTGTGAAACAGCTGATTGCAGTTGGGGGGAGGCGCTGACCCACGGGTGGGCAGGAGGCGTGCGGGGGAGGGGGAAGTTCTGATGCAGGGGCTGCTAGTGGGGGCTCAGCACCCACCATTTTTTCCTCATAAAGTGCTCCAGCCCCAGAGAACTCACAGAATCAGCACCTATAACCGCTGTAGCCAAGGCCTTAGTCCAGGCCCTCAGCCACGGCACCCTGTGCATCAACCCTGCTTACCTGGAAGGCCAGACTGAGTTGGATGCCATCATTTCTTCCCTTCAGGAACCTGACCAGTGGTTTTACGCAGGGTTCCAGCTGCCAGCCCCAGCCTCGTCCCCGGAGACATGGCCCCGGTCCCGGCCACAGCTCAGGGAGGTGGGGGGTTACGGACGGGGTAATGGGGCTGGGTTTCAGCACCTCTGCTATTTAACGTGTTTCAGTGTCACTGGATAGGAACAAAGCAGATAGAGGAATAAAAAGGATTTTAAAACATTCTGTGCACGCCCCTGGATAGTAACCTAAGGAGGCCTCGCTTCATCAGACACCAACAGTGGGTTTCTGGTGTCTCTGTCTGGCTCCCCTAAAACAACTCTCCTTTTTCTTTTTAAACCTTGCTGTAGTTCTTTTGATCTCCCGTGTGTACAGGCCTTTTCCCCTGTCCTGGCATTGTCTCTTAACAACCCTCAGGTGTTCGCAGAAAAATGTTTATCTTGAGCCTTTCTTGCTTTTCCCTGACAGCCCCCTATTAAACTCAAACAACCTATTCAGACAGTGAACATCCCAATCATCAGGTCAACATACAGTATTAATAAATTATTATAGCACAGTTCTAAATAGATCACTAATAGGTTTGGTTTGATTACAGCTTTCATAAAACCTCTCAGGCGTGCTTGAAAACGAACACTTTAGAATGCTCATGATAAAGACTGTTCTTTACAAATAAATTGCATTAGTTATTATTTATTATTTTTATAGCTGTCAAACACTTGCGTTTTACAGGACAGATTCTGCTCATATATCACTTTACATAGGGTCCGATTCTGCAATCTCTCTCCATACATAACTCCTATTGACTTTCATGGGAGCGCTGCACAGAGGAAGCTGACAGGATCAGGCACATAATGCTTTTGTATAATCTTTGGCCCTAATTCTTTGTTCACTTGCCTCAGCATAAATCAGGAGTAAGTCCACTGAAGTGAGTGGATTTATATCATTGTACAGCCAGAATAAGCGAGACAAAAAGGAGGCCATTTTTGGCTACTGTCCTATTAAAGAAATTACTCCATGGCCAACAATTGATTGAAAAGCAATCTCATGTTCTAGCTTCACATTTTCCTTTCACCAAATCATTAATGGCTGGAGTCATAAAGGTTTAGTATCATTGACCCTCCCGCAGATATAGCAGTTCATTGAATATTCATGAAAATAATAGCACTGGATCATTAGTTCATTTTCTATCAATTCTGATCTCTGTTGTGTTTTCCTAGAAGTTCCATTAGCATTTATGATTAAGTGCAATGACAAAGTGTTTCCTTTTTTAATCATATGACCCTCGTAATGCTTCCTCCAGCACTCTCCTAAGAGGGAAAAAAGATGTGTACAGGGTGCTGAATAGCAAAACTATAGGATCCCAACACGAACAGTGCCAGAGTATTACAGTTACCAACAAAAACCACACATGTGCCTTCCCACCCAGTCTAAACAGCTGACTTGGAATGTTATTATTCAGGATTTTGATTTCCACAGGAATGTAATAAACATGACAAGTATATTTGTCTAGGCAAGCTAATTTTAGATGTTGTTAGTTAGCTAGTAGGAATGCTAAAACTATGACTAAACCTTCATTTTAAAAAATATTTTTGTCGGACACAATGCATCTAGGGTTTCATAACTGCAGCACTTCATATACCAGCCACTCAAGAAACTTGGAACCATCCGCTTCAGTGGCTGCATGTTAGCAGCTGTGCATAAGTAGCACAGTGTATTATCCGAGACAGCGTATCTTGTTATTTCTATTATGGTAACACCGAGAGACCACAACTGAGATCAGGACCTCAGTGGACTAGGTACTTACAAAAAAAAAAAATAGTATCCCAGTCCCAAAGAGTTTACAATCTAAATAGTCAAAGAGCATGGGTCGTGGAAACTGAGGCAGAGAGGGGAAGTTGGTGGGAGTCTTAGAAATAGGTCTCTTGACTGCCAGTGCAGTGCTCTGCCTAGTAGGCTAAGTTTCCCCTACTTTAAGGGACTTCTAGCTCATGCTGAACTCATAGCCCTTCCCTCACGTTTTTCCAGTTCCACCAAAAGCAGGATGGTGCTGCCAAGCATGACTGGCTGGATAACAAACTCTCCCCTCTAAAACTGGATGTGATCTCCCCAGTGTCCCTTATAGCAAGACACAGGCCAAGTTAGTGCAATCTACTCAGTTGACTCAAATAGCCAAGAGAACGCCCTTATTGTTTAGGCACCTGTCAAATTCCACAGCCAAGCCTCACCCTTGTAAACTCAAACTTCAGCTTCGTTACGTTTAAAAACCAGGCAGGAGATGAGTTACCTTCTGTCAAGAGGGGTAGGTTTTGCAAGGGTTTTCTTTTTGTACAGTCGGGCTGTACAAGCTTATCTAGGAAACACACTTTTAGTTTACACCATTAAAATCAGTCTAGCAACTCCAGCAATGGCAACCTTACTCCATAGCTTACTCCACAGGAGATGGGGCTTAATAGACATTTTAGATTTGTTGGCATTTGCAGTGTAGCAATCCTAAAGCCAGACTCTCCAAAGCCCTTAGCTGAGTAAATTATGTTATGTAAACACCAAATTACATTCCTTAAGCCTCCCCATAAGGGACCGAATAGGGAATTAGAGAATGTTCTGTTTATCCCAACTGATGAAAGACATTGGCTACACTCCATTATTGCAGCTGAGGAGTATACAGGGCACTCTGGAGGTCATGTTTGTGCTGAGGAGACTTGAAGCCATTTTACCATTCCCTTGAGCCCACACCAGTTGTATGCTGTGCTGCTCCCTGGAATATGTTAGAGGGACTGGAGTGCTGCTCTGATTTACACCTGCTGCCATTGGCCTCAAAAGGCTGTTACCACAGCTAGAGAACACCAGGAGACCGGAAAGTCCTGGCTCTGCCCCCTTTCCACAGCCATGACACTTACCCTGTCCATAGGAAGAGATGGCATAGGAACTGCTATGGTGGTTCTTTGCCACTAGCATAGTTGTTCTCAAACTGTGGGTCAGGACCTCAAAATGGGCTCTCCAGGGCTGACATTAGACTTGCTGGGGTCCAAAGCTGAAGCCAAAGTCTGAGCCCCACCACCCAGGACCAAAGCCACAGCCTGAGGGCATCAGCCCTAGATGGCGGGGCTCAGGTTACAGGCCCCCCAGCTGAAGCCCCTGGGGTTCAGTTTTGGCCCTCCCTCCCCCCACCTGGGGCAATGTGGCTCAGGCCCCCCATCTGGGGCAGAGAGGCTTGGGCAGGCTCAGGCTTCGGTCCCCTCTCCTGGGGTCACGCAGTAATTTTTGTTGTCGGAAGGGGGTCACGGTGCAATGAAGTATGAGCATAGTTTTAGCATTCCTACTAGCCAATTAATTGTTGTTTAGCTGGATCAGCTGGTTCCCAGCACCTGCCTGCTGGGCTTCTCCTTAGGCCAGGGCTTGCTGCTCCCTGGCTCTGCAGACACTTAAAGGGGCAGATCGCCCTGCTACATGTTCTCCTCCCTCCCACCCAAAGAGTGGAGTCAGAGATGCACTTTGTCTTCCTAGTTCCCTGCTTCTCATGAAAAACATCCACACAGAAACTGGCTAGATAGTGGACCATAAATGCATTAGGCTGCAGAGCTGAGTACCACTGGCTCAGGCTTGGATTTGTTTCTCTCATGATATGCAGCCATTTTAGAGGGGTCTGGGCTGAGAGGAGAGTAAAAGGTGCCTCACGTATGTAACCCTTCTGCCCGTCAGAGTTGGCAGCAACAAGGGCCGGGTTCAATATCTAGGGGTTCCATTCCAATAACACAATGCAAACCGGCTCGAGCCCCCACCCAGCGACCTGGGACAAATATATACCACCCCCGCTGGGCGCCTCCAAGAGGCAATACTTCCCCTCTCGCAAGCACATAGTCTGAGTGTAGCAAAAGTCTTTTAATAACAGAGAGAAACAATGTGGCATTATGTTGGGGAAACACCACCAACTGGATTCATAACACAACCCATGAGCAAAAACAACCCCACCCCAGGCAAATTGGGGCATGCCCTTTTCCCTTTGGTTCTTGAGTCCAGCAACCCCAAAAGTCCAATGCCCCAAAAGTCTCTGTCCCTGGTCAGGGCAGCCCCAGAGTTCGAAAGTTTATCGGCGGAGCTTTACCTCCCAACCTGGGTGGAAATGGGACGGGGTAAGAGGCACCTTACGTGATCTGAAGCTGACCGCCCCATAGCTCCATAGCGGCGCTCCGCTCCGCCAGCCGCCCCACAAAACTCCTTTGCGCAGCTGCACTCCGCTCCACCAGCCGCCCCACGAACTCCTTCGCTCAGCTGCGCTCCGCTCCACCAGCCGCCCCACGAACTCCTTCGCTCAGCTGCGCTCCGCTCCGCCAGCCGCCCCACGAACTCCTTCACTCAGCTCCACGGCCCACAAGCAGCTCCTGCCATCCACACACTGCTCCGCGTCGAACTGCTTCACCAGCCGTCCCGCAAACTGCTCCACAATATATCTTCAGGCTCCCCCACTACTTAACACAACACTCAGTGATTTCAGCTCTTAGGTGAATTCAGCTTATAGTAGGGGAGCCCCAGTGCTGGTGCACTGTCAGCCCAAAGTGAGCTCAGCAGCCTATAACTAGACTTCTAATGAAATCAAAATTAGCTCTGATATTCCACAGTGGAGAGAGGAGGAAGTACAATCAGCATGTAAGGCCCTCACCAAGGGGCCCATGCCACCAAGTATTAATACTTGTCCCCAGCCTCTCTCCATTCACACAGTTTTGGAACCCATGACCCTTGCCTAGCGAGTGCTACTTAGATGATGGTGAATCCCTCCATCGTAACAAAAGGCCACGTACAGTTCCAAGCACAGTTCCCATAATCAGGGTAATAACAATTTATTCTTCCTGCCCCAATAACAGAGACACTGGGGATCCCACAGCGGCCAAAGTGACCATTTGGGCAGCTATGGTCTCATTCTAGGCGTGGTGGGTGTGCCTATGCAAATGAGATCTGCCCCTGAAGTTCTTTTCCACAACTTGCCACACCTCACCACCAGATGTCAGGGTGGAGCTCATCCTGACACTGCTTACATCCTCCCCCCAGCCAAGACTTTGTCGTCCCGACAAATCACACTCCCTTTATACCAACTCATTGGTTTCCTCCAAAGGGCCTCAGGAAGCCCACTTTAGCTTCCACAAGCCTGTGTGCTAAATGTATTGGCTCCTCACTAGTCACCCCAGGTGCATCATAAGTTAACCGTTTCACTGGTCTTATCACCCTGTCTCGTCTATTGAGAATCTCTGTTGCCGAAGTAAGGGGAACATCCTCTTGAGTGACGGATGGAGAGGCTTCCCTGGAGGGTCCCTCGGCTACTGGCGTAGGCCCCTGCACTCCTAGTTCTAACGCTGGAGGGTCCAAGGTGCCCAGGACATCCTCTACCTGTCTGTCCCCATTGTCCAATAACCTGTGTGTGTCATCACAGGGGGGTCTCATCAGCAGCACCGGGGTATCAGAAAGGGGCCTAAATAGTTCCGCCATTGGGTTTAGGGCGGAAGAGGGAAAACTCTCGTTTGGTTCAGCTGATCGAGACTGAAATCTTGTCTCCATCCCAGGATACACCAGGGTTGTGTCTTCCTCCTCAGACTCACTCTCAGATGTGCAGAATAGGGGTAAGTTAGCTGCAGGGGGCCCACTGTCTGTGTTGGATGGCGGCTTTGGTCTAGCACCTCTGTTCTGCCCGGCGGCCCTGCCGTGGCCCATCTCACAAGGGGTGCTTACCAATTCCCCCACAGGGAGCAAAAGGTTTCTATGCACCGTCTTTATTTGCCCTGGACCGTCTTCAGGTTTGATCTTGTAGACCGGCAGATCTCCCAGCTTTTCCATCACCAGGTAAGGTATTGCCTTCCATCTGTCAGCTATCTTGTGTTTGCCAGCAATACCCAAATTTCGCAGCAAGACTCTGTCCCCCGGCTGGAGCTCCTGCGAACGCACTCTAGCATCATATCGATGTTTGTTGCGGTCTGCGTTCTTCCGAGCCGCAGCGGTAGCTAAGCGATAAGCATCCCGCAGCTTTTCTCTTAGTCGGGATACATATTGCTGATGAGTTTCATAGCTATCTCCATCCTCTGATACACCAAAGCACAAGTCTATGGGTAATCTTGGTTCTCGCCCAAACATCAAGAGATATGGGGTGACTCCCGTAGCATCGTTCTTTGTGGCATTGTAGGCATGCACCAGAAATGCGACATGCTGGCTCCAGGTTGCCTTCTGCTCTGGTCGCAAAGTTCCCAACATATCTAATAGGGTTCGATTGAACCTCTCTGGCTGAGGATCACCTTGGGGGTGATAAGGCGTTGTCCTAGACTTTTTAATTCCTGCTATCTTCAGCACCTCCTTCAGAAGGTGACTCTCAAAATCCCGCCCCTGATCAGAGTGTATCCGAGCCGGGAATCCATAGACTGAGAAATATTTGTCCCACAATACTCGAGCAACGGTGGTGGCCCTCTGATCACGTGTGGGATATGCTTGTGCATACCGTGTAAAATGGTCAGTCACTACTAGAATGTTTCCAACATTCCTCTTGTCTACCTCTACAGACAAGAAATCAATGCATACCAACTCCAAAGGTTTGTTGCTGGTGATGTTCTTGAGATATGCAGCCCTCGTGGGCAGAGTTTTCCTTTGAACACATCGAGCGCAAGTCTCACATTTCCTGCGAACATCTTCAGCCATTCGGGGCCAATAGAACCTACTACGAATAAGTTCCAGGGTCCTCTCCATCCCTAAATGCCCAAAGTCATCATGCAGGGCCCTCATGGCCAGGGCTCTGTACTTTTTTGGCAGTACTAGTTGTGCTCGTTGTTTTTGTAAAGGGTCAGTGGTCATTCGGTGTAGCACTCCCTGAATCAGTTTTAGTTTGGTCCATTCTCTCAATAGTAGTTTACCCTCCGGGTTAGGTGGGACAACCGCAGTTGGGCTTCGCCCCTCCCTTTTGGCAAGTAGTGTATCACGAATGTCAATATCTTGCCGCTGGGCTTCTTGCCAGTCAGCCGCATTGAGCATGGGCAAAGGAGATTGGTCTAATGCAATATAGTTCACCGAAGCAGAAGGCATGCATTCAGGGGGCAGGCCCAAAGCTTCTGCAACACATCCCTGAAAGTCTTCACGGGCCTCTGGCTCTCGGCGACTCACACTGCAAATAGCTCTCACTCCATCTGTGGGTATCACAGCAACTTCTGGAGCCTGCGGACGCCTGGACAATGCATCTGCATCTACATTGCTTCTCCCTGATCGGTACTGAATGCTGAACTCATAGCTAGCCAAGGTGGCCACCCATCTCTGCCCTGTAGCATCCAGCTTAGCACTTGTTAACACATAAGTCAGTGGATTGTTGTCTGTCCACACCTGGAACTGAGCACCATACAAGTAGTCTCGAAATTTCTCAGTGATGGCCCATTTCAAGGCCAAAAACTCCAGCTTGTGGGTGGGATAGCGAGTTTCACTATCAGACAATCCTCGGCTGGCAAAGGCTACAGGTTTACATTTGCCTTCCACTTCCTGGTACAGGACTGCTCCCAGACCCTCCAAACTGGCATCAGTATGCAGGATAAATGGTTTGCTTGGGTCAGCAAAAACTAGGACTGGAGCATGAGTTAGGCAAGTAATGATTTCTCGAAAAGCCCTTTCACATCTCTCATCCCACCGTGGCCCAAATGGTGCAAAGGGGCCATTGTGTCTCTGCACAGGAGGCTTTGGGGACCTCCCCTTATTCTTGGACTTAGATTTGTTCTTGCTGGACTGATGTCCCCTGGTAAGATCATTCAGAGGCTTTACAATCGTAGCATAGTTTTTCACAAATCTGCGGTAGTAGCCACTAAATCCAAGGAAGGTCTTGAGTTCTCTGTAGTTACTTGGACGTGGCCATGTAGTGAGTGCTTCTATTTTATCAGGATCAGTACTCACACCTTCTTGGGACACAATGTGACCCACATACTTCACTGAGGTTCTGCAGAACTGGCATTTGTCAATTGAAAGCTTCAGACCATAATCCTCCAACCTATCAAGCACTTTAAGAAGTCTTTCTTCATGCTCCTCTAAGGTTCTTCCAAACACAATCAGGTCATCCAAATAAACTAACACTTGCAGTAAATTCATGTCTCCCACAACTTTCTCCATGAGACGTTGAAAAGTGGCAGGTGCTCCAGAAATCCCTTGGGGCATGCGTTCGAACTGATAAAACCCTAATGGGCAAATGAAGGCTGTCTTCTCCTTATCTTCTTCTCCCAGAGGGATCTGGTAGTATCCACTTCGAAGATCCAACACAGAGAACCACTGGCTTCCCAGCAAACAGTCTAAGGCGTCTTGCACTCGAGGCATAGTGTACTGGTCGACCACCGTACGGCTGTTTAGGGTGCGGTAGTCAATACACATCCGGATTTTCCCATTCTTTTTGCGGACTACCACAATGGGTGAGGCGTATGGGCTGCGGGACTCTGTAATGATGCCATTCGCAGCCAGCTCCTGAAGATGATGTCGCACATCTTCCATCTCAGAGAGAGCAATCTTCCTAGATCTCTCCCTGAAAGGTCGAGAGTCATGTAGTCTGATATTGTGCTCTACTCCTTTTGCACATCCCACATCCCACTCATGCAGTGAGAACACCTTGGATCTTTCACAAAGTTTCTTCCTCAGGCGATCTTTCCAGTCCTCGGACACTGGTGAATCTCCAAAGTCAAACTTTGCTGGGTCTATTGCCGGAACTGGAGTTTCATACTGGGGTTTTACAATCGACTCAGGCTCAAAGAGGTCTGCTATCTTTTGTCCTTGCTTCACAAAAATATCACGACTCGTTTCATTAGCAATCAGTATAGTCACCCTTTCCTGGGCTTCAGCAGGTAGGGTTATGACTCCACTGGGGACCAGCACTCCTTCAGGGAGCTCTCCTCCCATCGGCTGCTCTATCATTGCTAACGTCCCTTTACTGCCTTTCAGACAGGTACTCATGACAAGCACTTCTTGCTCCGTCCTTGCAGGCACTACTAAGGGGGTTGTGCCCGCGTACTTCAGTGCCCCAAGCGGTAGCTCAGATGTGTCCCTTTTAGCGCTCTCAATTTTCCTATAGGCTTCAGCACAAAGCGTATGGATCATCAGGGTATTCAGGTACTGGTCTCCAGCCCGCCTTCTGCAGTAATCCGCGAGTACCTTGAAGAGACTGGAGTTGGTCCCTATCAGCACAGACACATCAGAAGTCCCTTTAGGGTCAGGGCATATTAAGGCAGCTGTGTCTACCTCTTCTCTTACCCCAGCAAATAATCTTAACTTACGACAAGAGTCTGACTCAGCATGGGGCAGCACAACCTTTTCCAATATTTGCCCCAGAGCTTTTGTCCAATCATCAGCCGAGGCTGCAGCCTCCGAGCTAGAAGCTGCTGAGCCAGGGCCCAACAAACCTGACATATTAGCCATTATACAAACAGTAATTTCCTCAAAATATAAGCACAAACAAAAAAAATATATAAATTGTTTCCCAATGTAGTGGATCACTCAACAGGTGCTTGCGAGGGGTACTGACCCAGGCGATCCCGGACGAGCCCCCAAAAATGTAACCCTTCTGCCCGTCAGAGTTGGCAGCAACAAGGGCCGGGTTCAATATCTAGGGGTTCCATTCCAATAACACAATGCAAACCGGCTCGAGCCCCCACCCAGCGACCTGGGACAAATATATACCACCCCCGCTGGGCGCCTCCAAGAGGCAATACTTCCCCTCTCGCAAGCACATAGTCTGAGTGTAGCAAAAGTCTTTTAATAACAGAGAGAAACAATGTGGCATTATGTTGGGGAAACACCACCAACTGGATTCATAACACAACCCATGAGCAAAAACAACCCCACCCCAGGCAAATTGGGGCATGCCCTTTTCCCTTTGGTTCTTGAGTCCAGCAACCCCAAAAGTCCAATGCCCCAAAAGTCTCTGTCCCTGGTCAGGGCAGCCCCAGAGTTCGAAAGTTTATCGGCGGAGCTTTACCTCCCAACCTGGGTGGAAATGGGACGGGGTAAGAGGCACCTTACGTGATCTGAAGCTGACCGCCCCATAGCTCCATAGCGGCGCTCCGCTCCGCCAGCCGCCCCACAAAACTCCTTTGCGCAGCTGCACTCCGCTCCACCAGCCGCCCCACGAACTCCTTCGCTCAGCTGCGCTCCGCTCCACCAGCCGCCCCACGAACTCCTTCGCTCAGCTGCGCTCCGCTCCGCCAGCCGCCCCACGAACTCCTTCACTCAGCTCCACGGCCCACAAGCAGCTCCTGCCATCCACACACTGCTCCGCGTCGAACTGCTTCACCAGCCGTCCCGCAAACTGCTCCACAATATATCTTCAGGCTCCCCCACTACTTAACACAACACTCAGTGATTTCAGCTCTTAGGTGAATTCAGCTTATAGTAGGGGAGCCCCAGTGCCGGTGCACTGTCAGCCCAAAGTGAGCTCAGCAGCCTATAACTAGACTTCTAATGAAATCAAAATTAGCTCTGATATTCCACAGTGGAGAGAGGAGGAAGTACAATCAGCATGTAAGGCCCTCACCAAGGGGCCCATGCCACCAAGTATTAATACTTGTCCCCAGCCTCTCTCCATTCACACAGTTTTGGAACCCATGACCCTTGCCTAGCGAGTGCTACTTAGATGATGGTGAATCCCTCCATCGTAACAAAAGGCCACGTACAGTTCCAAGCACAGTTCCCATAATCAGGGTAATAACAATTTATTCTTCCTGCCCCAATAACAGAGACACTGGGGATCCCACAGCGGCCAAAGTGACCATTTGGGCAGCTATGGTCTCATTCTAGGCGTGGTGGGTGTGCCTATGCAAATGAGATCTGCCCCTGAAGTTCTTTTCCACAACTTGCCACACCTCACCACCAGATGTCAGGGTGGAGCTCATCCTGACACTGCTTACACGTAAATGGTATCTAGGAGCCTCAACGGTCCACTTTATACCAAGTCACCCAAATCAACCGCTGCACATTCTTGTACTCAGGACAGCAACTTCTTACTCAGGTACAAAATGGGGTGCTCTCCATCCTCAAATTCTTGCAAGAAGACAGATCCCAGGCCCCGTTCCAATGTCAGATGAACTCTTTATTAAAGTCTGAGTGCCAGGGCACTGCTGAGGATTTGTTTTATTACACCAAATGCATCTGCACATATGAAAGTCCATCACACTTTTTGGGGTGCTTGGTTTCACAACAGGTCTGTTAGTGGGGCCATAATCATGCAAAAGTGGGGTATGAAGCACTGATAGCACCTGGCCAGCCTGAGGAAAGATTTGATTGCTGCTTTGTGGTGGCGATAGGGCATTCTACCAGGGTTTTTACCTCATCTATCAAGGGTCTGATCCTCCCATTCCCCAGCATAGAGCCTAGGTACTTCATCTCTGTGCAACCAACCTGACACTTGGCTGGGATGGCTGTGAGACCCACTGCCCTAGGGGACTGGAGTACTACTCTGACATGTTGGCGGTACTCCACCTAGGTGGTGGAGTAGACCATTCCATTGTACACTCTGTGGGGCAGGAGTACTTAGTCCAGGAGTCTCTGAAATGTCACAGGAGTGCCATAGAATCCAGACAGAAGGGTCTGGAAGTGATACAGCTCATAGGGCATGGAAAATGCAGTTAACTCCTTAGAATCAGGTGCCAAGAGGATATGCCAGTAGCTCTTCATACGATCGAGAGTGGTGATGTACTCAGCCTCCCCCAGGCCTTCTAGTATCTTGTTGATCGGGGTATAGAGTAGGCAGCAAACCTACCCTTCCCTGCTCAGTGACTATAAAAGATATCTGGCCTTTCAAAATCATATTGGGAAACAAAAACACATTTGCCTACAACCTTTGGGGAGACCAAGTATCAGCTGGATGCAATTTGGAGTTGCTACATTATTTAAAAAAAATTAAAATCCCAGAAATCAGGATTTAGAGTGGAAATGCCAACTCTCTTTTAAGAATACATCCAAATCTGCTGCCACTTCCACTTTAGAAAAACTCTTAGGGACATGGACAGCTCCATCTGTCACTCACTATTTTCAGAATAGATTGTAGCATTGGTTGCTTGTTTCTGTGGTTGGGGTCAGAGCGTGTGTATTTGTCTCCATGCTAGGTCATGAACAGCTGGGTACCCTTGGATAAAGCACAAGTTCTGTCTTGACTTACATTTACGGCTGGGGGGTGGCAAAGGGTATAAGCAAAGGCAGAATTTAGCCCAGAAAAGAGGAGAGGAAGGATGGTAGAGTGGTTAGGGCATTAACCTGGGACTCAGGAGAGCTGTGTTCAGTTCTATATTTTGCCACTGACTTCCCATGTGAACTTAGGCAAATCACTTGGTCTCTCTGTACCTTAGCTCCCCATCTGTTAAAGGGAGGCGATAGTGCTTCCCTTCCTCATAGCAGCGTTATGCAAATAATCACATTAACAATTATGATGTGCTCAGATACTATAGCACCAGGGTCCATAAAAGTATCTATTAGACAGACAAACTACCGGCTGTATACTTCCCGCTGCAGCTTAGTTTAGATAAGGGTTACCTTATTTCTTTAATATTTATATTACACTAGCACCTAAAGGCCCATGTAAGAATTGAGGCCCATTTCATGGTAAGCACTGTACAAACACTCATGAAGAGACACGATCACTACACAGTCTAAGGACTTGATCCTACACCCAGATCAGCATGAGCAGACTTATGCCCATACAGCACTTCACGGAAGTCAATGGGGCTCCTTGCAGTCACAGGGCCATCTGTGTGTGTCATCTGCTTGAAGGATTGAGACTTCGGATTGAGTAACATAAGCACAGGAAGGAACGGAGGGACACGGTCAAATACAGCACAATATGTATAAATGCATATCAATTCAGTATTTTGTTATGAATAGAAAAGGTTAAAAGGACCCGTTCTCCCCATCTGCCCTGCTAATTTCTTACTGGCATTGTAGGAAGTTGGGTTTCGAGGAGAGATTTGAACTGGTTGGTGGAGTCGTGGTGCTGGGAGGGAGAAGTGGCCTTACAGAGGAGTTCAGAGAAGGCGTTCCATGCATAGGGTGCAGCAATACACTCAAGTTTTCATGTAAGTACTCATAGGGTACATCTGTACAGCCAAGAAAAACCCACGCCTGGGCCAGCTGAGTACTATCCAGCTGTAAAATTCACTTCATTTCCACCATGCAGCTCACACTGAGATAATATTTATACAGGAGGGGGGCTTTGCTTTGCATGTGCCATATTTTATCAAATGCAAGTCTTGGTTCCCAGTTCTTTAGTGTGCCATTTTTTCCCTCTTAGCATTCATAGCTTGATTTTAACATTTGTAATTAATTGATCTTTTATAACTGAGAGACAATCTCATTCTGATGAACAAGGCTAGCAACAGCAGTGTTTCCCTTTATACTTTTATTTAATACCATAGTATTTATTAACATACATGTGTATTTATGTGGCTTTGCTGTTGAGATGTAACCTATGAAGAATTGAACTGGATGCATGGATGCTTCTCCAAGATAATCTGTCTTGTTGTCTGGTTAAAACGGAAATATCCAGTTGTGATTGTGAGTCTAGTTATTACAAAAGGTTCAGCATCCAAGTGAGAGTGGCAGACTGCTGTCTTGCTATCGTAGGACAAAAATCATCCTAGTGCAGAAGGTCTGGATGTAGCTCAATGCATGATTTTAAGTCTCACTTAATCCCTTGAAATGTAGTTTTCCTCTGTGTAAAAAAGCAGCAGCTGGAGTCAGTGGAGACTGACCTTTCCTTGCGTCACTGGTGCGGGAACGGGGGGGAGGGGGGGGGCACAGCCCCCACATTTTAACAAAAGAAACCTCTGCGCCTTCTGCAAGATATTGAAGTATTAATTCCTCCCCCACTTTGGCCCTGTCCCCTGCGCCCCTGCCTTCTACAAAGGTTCTGGCGCTTGAAGGGCCATTGCGTCCCCCTCCCCCTTTTTAAAACCTGGCTGGGAGGGAGCATGCTGTGACCTGGACTGGTTGGCCAGCACCTGGGTCCCACTCTGCATTGAGCCACATAGTGGCAGCTGGGCCCTCACCTGTTGACTATCAACTCTTGGTGCCGGGGACCCACCAGTTCTAGGAAGCATGAAGGACCTGTCACCCAAGGACTTCAGGGTGGTCAGCAGAGAGAGTAAGATAAGGCGTGTGTGTGAGTGCGCTCCAAAAGGGTGGGGCAGGTCTTGGCCCCCCATTCTTGCAGTCCTTCTCATGCCCATGCCATGTGTGGAAAAAGTATTAGCCTTTTGAAACCTTGACCTATGTCAGGGAGATACAGTTCAGTCTGTTATACCAGCACTCCCATTGATCAGACATTTCACTATATCAGAAGTAAACTAAATCTGCAAAAGAGAGCAAATTAACCAAAAGAGAGCAATTAAACCATTAGTCTGGAAGGGATCTTCACAGAGAACTGGAGCAGATTGTCATAATGCATCCAAATTGTCGTGGAACCAAATGGAGAAACTGGAAAGGTTGAAATCCTGCGTGTGTCAGGGATACATAGGAGACCTTCAGTATATTCCTTTGGGAGTGTGACTGCAAATTGCTAGACAAAGACATTTGGAACTTTCAAGAATACTTTGTTTCTTACAAGAATGTCACTTGAGGAAGACACATTTTCTTTACAACAAACAAGTTTGTAGGTGTGACCATTATGTTATAGAACTGCATAGTAAAGCTAAGTCATGGGAGTAAGAACAGCTAACAGATGGACTAGTTAGACACCGCACCATGTGTGGGATAACTGATAACCAAGTCGGAGCAAGTGTAAGCAGTGTCAGGATGAGCTCCACCCTGACATCTGGTGGTGAGGTGTGGCAAGTTGTGGAAAAGAACTTCAGGGGCTGATCTCATTTACATAGGCACACCCACCCCGTCTAGAATGAGGCCATAGCTGCCCAAATGGTCACTTTGGCTGCTGTGGGATCCCCAGTATCTCTGTTATTGGGGCAGGAAGAATAAATTGTTATTACCCTGATTATGGGAACTGTGCTTGGAACTGTACTTGGCCTTTTGTTATGCTGGAGGGACTCACCATCAACTAAGTAGCACTTGCTAGGCAAGGGTCATGGGTTCCAAAACTCTGTGAATTGAGAGAGGTTGGGGACAAGTATTAATACTTGGTGGCATGGGCCCCTTGGTGAGGGCCTTACATGCTAACTGCACTTCCTCCTCTGTCCAGTGTGGAATATCAGAGCTAATTTTGATTTCATTAGGAGTCTAGTTACAGGCTGCTGAGCTCACTTTGGGCTAATGGTGCACCAGCACGGAGGCTCTTCTACTACAAGCTGAATTCACCAAAGAGCTGAACTGACTAAGAGCTGAAATCACTGAGTGTTGTGTTAAGTAGTGGGGGAGCCTGAAGATATATTGTGGAGAAGTTTGCGGGACGGCTGGAGTGCCTTGTGGACAGGCTGGTGGAGCAGTTCATAGGATGGCGGGAGCTGCTGGTGGGACGCGGAGCGGAGCAGTTCGTGGACCGGCTGGTGGAGTAGTTCGTGGGACGGCGGGAGCTGCTGGTGGGCCGCGGAGCGGAGCTGAGCGAAACAGTTTGTGGGGCGGCTGGTGGAGCGGAGCGGAGGCCTATGGAGCTGTGGGGCGGTCAGCTTCAGATCATGTAAGGTGCCTTTTACCCCCGCCCCCATCTCCACCCAGGTTGGGAGGTAAAGCTCTGCAGATAAACTTTTGAAGTCTGGGGCTGCCCTGACCAGGGACAGAGACTTTTGGGTCATTGGACTTTTGGGACTTTGGGTGATTTGGGGTTGCTGGACTCAAGAACCCAAGGGAAAGGGGCATGCCCCAATTTGCTTGGGGTGGGTTTTTTTTGCTCATGGGTTGTGTTATGAATTCTTTTGGTGGTGTTTCCCCAACATAATGCCACACTGTTTCTCTCTGTTATTAAAAGGCTTTTTGCTACACTCAGACTAGGTGCTTGCGAGAGGGGAAGTATTGCCTCTGGGAGGCGCCCAGCGGGGGTGGTATATATTTGTCCCAGGTCACTGGGTGGGGGCCCAAGCTGGTTTGCATTGTGTTATTGGAATGGATCCCCTAGATATTGAACCCGGCCCTTGTTGCTGCCAACTCTGACGGGCAGAAGAGTTACACAAGGTTACTGGGAGAAATAGACTTGACTTTGCAAAGAATGGTCGATATATGCAGGACTAGTGAAAATTGAACTTTCCAAATGAAAGTGTAAGCAGTGAGGGAATTGACATGAATCTTGTTAAAATGCATGGCAAGGCATAAAAGCAAAATGCAAGGGTAACCAAACTGCAAACATCAGTTTCAAGTGAAATAAGCAAGGAAGCAATCACAACATGACACCAAGGTCTCCAGCACAAGGTGTGCAGTGTCATGCATAGAAGAAAAACAAACTGTAAGGCAAAAGTGAGCCACTGGGAGAATACTTTGCAAATAAACATAAGAGCAAAATATATGTATAAACATAGAGGTAGAGGACTAAGTACTAGTTAAATGTCAGATACGGGCCTGGTAAGGAGTTTCCTGTAGTGGACAGTCTTTCAAGGTCAGTGACAGTGAGCTGCAGAAAGAGAAATTAGAATTCACCCTGACTCAAGGTCCACCCATTTCCCAAACAAAACTTGGCAAGAAGAAACATGAAAGTGCTTGAAAACGTAACCTTGAAAAAGATCTCCCCTTCATCTGTCCAGCTGCAAAGCAAATGGGAGGAAGAGAAAGTGGAGGCCTGCAAACAGTTCACTCTTCCTGCCAGAGAGAGCTGGGAGCAGTGGCCATTTTACGCCTCTCAGTGACCATGAGCTGGCGAGGATCAGTCTCCTTTCCCTGCCCCACTCCCCCAATAAAGCTGAGGTGAAAATAGGAAACAAAAATCAGGGATAACCAAACAAAATACCCCTTTTCCCACCCCATCCCTCTTGCTTGCAGGCCTAGCCAAAGCCATTTATGGCAGGCCACCCTGGCAGGAGCCTGGAGAAATGCTGAAGGCCGGGAAAGCTCTCCACATGTGGCATGTCCCAGCAACATGCTGGATGGCAAGTACTTCTCCTGAAAGACAAGCGGAGTGCGAGTCAGTTGGGTGGTGAATGGCTGTTGTGGACAAAGCAAACAAACTATAGCTCTTGTTGATAGCACAAGGGCCAGATAATGGCTTAAAGTCAGAGCTGGTAGTGGAGGGGATTTCCACTCTTGTCCAAACTAATCCCTCAGGTGAGGGCTGGGCACAGCAGCAGCAGCTCCACCAGCCTGAGAGAGGGAGGGTGTGTAACACACCGACAGACCCCGGGAGCTTAGTGCATGAGCCTCTACTGCATGAGCTAAAAGCCAATTGGCCCTTAGCTAAGGCTGGAGCAGACTCATTAATCCCTAAGGGGTCTCGGTGCCAGTGGAGGGGGCAGAGCACCACACCCAGGAGATGCGTGGGTTACAGGCACACAGTGTGCGTTCTGCTCCCTTCCCCACAGACAGCTCCTCATCCCACCCCTCCCCTTTCAGAGAGGCTGACACCCCCGATGCCATATGCACAGCAGCTTCATTCCCTGGCCATGTCCTGGCTCCTTTAGCCATCCCTAGCTCGAATATAGCACTTATCTGTCAAATATTTTGGGGAAGTCCTATGGCCTGTGTTCCACAGGAGGGCAGACTGGATGGTCACAGTGGTCCCTTCTGAGTCTCAAAGTACTTTCCTCAGGAGGTCGGAGAGGGGAAGTGACTTGCCAAGGCCATACACAGACTCAGTGGCAGAGATGTGCCAGGTCTCCTGAGTCCCAGTGCAGTGCTCTGCCACCCACCAGGCCACACTGTTCTCAAAAAGAAACACAAAGTCAGTGTTACTCAGTGAAATTCACCCTGGGATTCAGAAGTCCCCCCCAGAGCAGGAGGAAATGTAAAGTGGCCAGGACTCAAGGTTTCCCCAGAATAATGTTGAAAAATAAAGCAATTGAGAGGTCACACTGCAGCTGGCCAGCAGAGAAGATACACACTTTTGCAAACAAGCTTTTTCCGCCCGCACCACAGAAAGCCAATGAGTCACAGTATCTCAGGTCAAAAAAAAAAAAAAAAAAGAGGGTTCCTTCCCACACAATAGGATACAGATACTGCCAAGTGGAAATCAGTGACTGGGAGGGTGTACAGTTTGTAACTAAATACCACAAGTCCTGTTCCCTTGAACAGGGTAGGTAACAAATGGCACACAGAATGGCACCATCCCACGGAAACCCCATTCACAGGAGTCAGGTCAGGCACCTCTGCCCTGTGCAAGGAAACTGTACCCCCGCCATTCCCCTCCCCCAGTCCCTGGTCTTCTCACCTGGGAGACCTGCTAGCCCAAGGTTGTTCACAAGACCACATGGCCTAGGAAGGTGAACCTGGGCATGTATCCTCCAGTTTTACAGCTACACTGCAACGTGAAAGAACATCAGCGCTTTAGTTGCCAGACACAGGAGAGAGCTCTGAGCCACACAGTGCCCTTAAAGGCCCTCTGGGTGCAATCACTGCATGGCAGCTTCAGCTTTTCCTATGGGACATTTAATCCTGAGTGCTCATACCTCAATTAACATCTTTCACATACAGTATTCTTTCCTTACCCCCAGCAAGGAAATGATACTTCTGGCCCCAAATAGGCAGACGAGCTTCCCCGAAGCTGCCAGTGGATAAATATCTGTGCTGTAGTCCAATAAAATCAGAAGCAGATTGCTTGGTATGAAACAGTTAAAGGTAGCACCAAAGGAACCAACCACTACTCGACATAACCTATTGGAGAGGGAAGGGATTGATACCACATCTCCAGCAGAGGGGAGTTTTCCAGGGCTCTGCATCATGAGGATGATATACTTTGCACTCCAAAAGCATATTCTGTCCAAGAATCTCAATGTGCTTTACAAACAATAATGGATTAAAGCCTTTATCCCTGGGGGATTAGGCAAACCACTGTTATTCTCCTTTTGCTGATGGGGAAACCAATGCAGAGAGATTTGCTCAAGGTGACACTGCAAGACCAGGGCAGAGTGAACCCCACCCCCAAAACTGGACATTTGAGGCCTGGCTCATCACTGTGTTTTATGCCAGTGTAACACCATGGATTTCAGTGGAGAATCAGGCCTTTAATTTCTTGACTCCTATTCCAACGCATTAACTACAAGCTTATCCTTCCTCTTAGCAGTGCAGACACAAAACAAAGAAGAGAGAGGGTGCAGAAACACACATCTCATACTGTCAAACAGACAAAGGGCATATGGACAAAGGTCCCATTCCCCTGAAGGCAGACACTTGGCTCTTGCAGGAGATACATTTTAATTCTCCTTGCAGGATTTCCACAAATGACACCTTTCTCCCTTTAGGGCAGGGAATAAAAAGAGTTCATCTTTAGCGAATGTGAGGGCATGTCTACACTTGCCATTTAAAGCGGAAAAAGTCCCTTTTGCACAAAAACCGTGGGAGCGTCTACACTTGCCAATGACTTTTTGTGCTGAAACTCAGAAGTTTCACCACAAAAAGAAAACCACCTTCACGAGAGGCACACAGCTCTTATCGGCGATGTGCAAGTGAAGACACATTCTTCCTGTTTACAGAGCTTTTAGCCTCCGGAGAATATCCCACAGTACCTAGGTGACCGCTCTGGCCAGCAGCTCTGATGCCAGGTAAACAGACGTCCATCCCTCCCCCTGTAAAGCCCGAGGAACTTTGAAACTCCCCTTCCTGTTTTCTTGGCAAGTGTGCACTTATCTGGCCAGGTGACAATGCTCCACGGAGCAAATCATTCCCTGCTTGGAGCAATGCTAAGCTACTGAAGCTGATCAGTGTTTGGGGAGAGGAGGCTGTGCAGGGACCCAGGATGCCCCACGATCACCCTCCTCCCCCAAGACCTATTGTCAAAATGGAAAGAGTTGCACTGTGGGATAGCTGCCCTCGGTGCACTGCTCTCAAATGTGAACATGATCTGACGCCTGTGGAAGCAAGTGGGTACATAAACCAGTGATTTTCTTTCACCGGTTCACTATCACCGGTGAAACTGACAGCGCAAAAACTCTGCAAGTGTAGACATCGCCTGAGGCGAATTCCTGTGCTATGGGAGACAAGGCCCAGTTTGTCTACTCAAGCCAGGTTATGTGAGACAACTCCTCACTCAGCTATGATCCACCCAGCATCGACCATCCTCCAAGATACTTCAGTTTTCAGATCCACCTTTTACCGCACTTGTGCTAGTGGCCAGATCTCCAGAAAAGCAATGGGGGGCATTTCCAAAATTCTTAAGATCGCCACATGCTAGTATCTTTTGGAAATCAGTTTTGGACCCATAAAAGTTACAACTGACTTTTGATTTTGTAATGTTTTACTCTGAGCCCCCTTCGTTCATTGAGGGTGACTCCACACTGGTCAAGTCAGCACAAGGACTATGCACTGCTGACATCTCACTTAAGCCCCATTTTGGGGGGCTTGAAAATCGTTGTGGGGGCAGATTTCATCCTTCAACAATAAGAAGCTATCTGCCTACCTGAGTCACCCCCTTAAAGCTGAAAGTCTGCGCATGGGGTTCCTGCCCAATAGCAAATCCCAAGTACTGCTAGATTTCTCTGTTATCCCTGCTCTGTATCAAGGCTATGAGTGAAATCCTGGCCCCATGGAGTAAAATCAATGTAAGTTTTGCTGTTGACTTCAGTGGAGTCAATTTCAGCTACCATATCATTCCTATGCTCTGCCGGTCTGCTCAGAGAGCAGAATTTTTGTATATTTCAGTATCCTTCTTGCTCAACAGCAGCATAAGCCAGGCAGAGCAGAGGAATGGCCCGAAATGCCACATGTGCATTTGCTCCCAAGCCAAAACACAGCTGGTGGCTCTAATTTTAGCCCCAAGAGCCTTGAAAGTGCCTCTAAAGCTACTGCATATCTCGATAAATCTTCTAAATTGACGCGGGTGGGCTAACGCTGGTTTTCAAAAGGAAGAGGCCTAGTGCCGAATTTTAAATGTTACTTCGAACAGTGATGAAGCGCTTTGCCTTCCACATACTGTTACACAATGCACCTGAGGACTATGGCAGCAGATGTTGAGAGGTGCAAGCAAGAGCCAGAATGGGGCCTCCTGTCACTGTAGTTGATCCACATCCCCGAGAGGTGATCGCTAGGTCAGCAGAAGAATTAGTCCATCTACCTAGCACTGACGACACCAGGGGTTAGGTCAGCTTAACTACGTCACTCAAACAACAAGGAGTCCGGTGGCACCTTAAAGACTAACAGATTTATTTGGGCATAAGCTTTTGTGGGTAAAAAACCCCACTTCTTACCCACAAAAGCTTATGCCCAAATAAATCCATCAGTCTTTAAGGTGCCACCGGACTCCTTGTTGTTTTTGTGGATACAGACGAACACGGCAACCCCAGGATACATCACTCAGTCTCTGTGCAGATAGTACTAGGTGGATGGAGAATTCTTCCATCAATGTAGCTACTGTCTCTTGGGGAGATGGATTACCCGTGCTGATGGGAGAACCCCTCCTGTTGGTGTAGGCAGGGTCTACACTGAAGTGGTCCTATGGCACTGCGGCAGAAGTACAGTTGTGCTGCTGAAGCTTTTTAAGTTTAGACAAGCCCCTAGAAGTGTCACATCCATGCTAGTAGAGCAGTGTGAGAAACTACTGTAAAATCTTTCAGGAAGGGAGTCATAGGTGCAGCCATTGAGGAATGAGGGGGAATCTGCCTGCTAGCTTTTTACTATTCTGTTGATGTCCTCTCTCTCTCAGTGCAGTTGCAGGACTAATGTGTTCTCTCACCTGGTCCTCTGTACGCCTTCTTTTAGCATGTTTTGTATCACACAATGAAGGTTTTTTTTGTTTTGGGGTTTAAACAGGGATTTATGATTATTATTGAGTGGAATTTCCCCTGCAGGACCTGTGTAATTTAAGGCTCCAGGATTATATCAGTTCTGTGGCCTATGTACCTCATTCCCCAGGGCTTTTACTGTACCCACCTTACATGAGCTCTGACTAGCTATTGATTTTTCTTTCATAACAATATGCCACTTCTCCCCAGCATGCACACACACGGGAGAGAAAATGTAGAGATAATGGGGAGAAATTGAATATTGCTCACTGCAATTGGGGTCTGTTACTCACCTCTTAGCAGCACCTCCTCATGGTTCATTTGAGGAATTAGCATGTCACTATCCACACCCCATCCTGCGGTCACTCAGCCAGTTGCATCAGTCACTCACTCTGCAGCCCCTTTACTGATAGTCAGGAGCTGTTCCTCCTCTCCTTCATGGCCTAGCCCTCCAGCCAAGTCACAATCACCCTCCCCTTCTAGGGGGTCTCATCAGAGTCTCTTTCCACAAAGTCTCAAGTACTGTAGTCTCCATATCCACCGTTCTAACTGTGCCGCATCCACAGTGGCTGGAAAAGGAATCTGGGCCAGCCCTCTACTCTGGGTTCCAGTCCAGGGACCCTAGAACCAGCAGTTCAGGTCCATACTCTCTCAGACTTCACTGCTCCATCCCTGAACTGTTTCCTAGGCACCTACTCTCCTCCTTGTAACAGGAAGCCCCTACAACCCCTTTCCAGGCTCAGCTCCTAGGCTTTAGAGAAGCCCTGCCTGTTCCTGACCAGGTGATTTTCATTCTCAATTAGTATCATAGCCTTTTAGCTCCCCAGCAGGGTGTCTCTTGCTACCTTAACCCCTTCAGGGCTGGTGTGGGGTGAGCACCCCAACACGTGAATGTAAAAAAGATCCAAACCAATAGCAAATGAGCGCTCATGTAGGGTGCTAAGTTAACAGCTCTGGAGCCTGAATTGTCCAAAGGAAAGAAATTCAATTTAATTTTATTACTCATGTGGGGGGATAGTCAGCCCAGTGCAGAGGGTCAACAAAGGTCCTATCCCCTCCATAAGCAGTACTGCCAACCCCAGGTGTTCAAAAACCAGGAGTCAGGCTGCCCCAAAATCATGAGAGTGGCTTAAAATCACGATACTTTAAAAATAATAAATTGTGGGTTCTTTCATTTGCATTCTAGTTTTTGAACCTTTAGGGTGCACTCGGGTCACTTTTTCTAGCTTTTTTTCCTACAATTGTGAGGGCTCGAAACTTACTTTTTAAAAAAATAAAAATGGAGATTCTCACATCATCACGACTCCAAGATCTGAGGCTTTAAGAAAAACACCAACTATCATGACACTCACGAGACAAGTGCAAGAACTGGCACCACTGCGTGACATCCCCAACGAGGGATTTAGTGGGATTTAACTGATGCCTTCTGCACCAGAGTGAATTTCACCCTAGGTGAGCCATTGAAGGTCCATCAAAACTGCATCTGAGAGCAAGTCTCCCAGCCCAAGTCCCCAGACTTATGCTAGTGCGTGAAAAATAGATGTGTAGATGTTATGCCTCAGGCTGGAATTTGGGCTCTGAAAGCGATGGGAGGATATGGGCTTGAAAGCACAAGCTCCAGCCCGAGTCACAATGACAAGGCAAAGTCTACACAGCCATTTTTAGTGCACTAGTTCGAGTCCCATTAGCACAAGTCCATGGAGCCAGGATGGGAGGCTTGCTGCTGGATGCAGTGTGTACAAAGCCTTTGTGAAAGATCATCTTTCCAGCCTGCAGACTAGTCCCAAGTCCTGGGCAGTGTCTGCTGATAGCAACTAGGGGAGTTCCCATGCATGGTACGCTTTGGCTTCCAGGCTCTGTGCAGCAGTGGCATGCCCCACTGTAGAATGGGTTTATTGTACATCTCTCAAGACCAGAGCAAGCAAGATTATCTAATCTAACTGATCTATGGTACTTACATAGCTCCTGTTACCATCAGACCTGGGTGCCTTTTTCTCACTTTTGCTGTGAAGGGTAACTCATTTTTCTTGTTATTACTCTATTAAAACCCCTTAGCTAAAGTATGGAAGTTGGGCAGGTGAGGGAACCAGCTGGACCAGGTGTCTGAAAGCCCTGGAGTTCCCAGTTTGGGCCAATCTGCATGGCAGGGATGCCACAGAACTGTGGATCTGGAAGCTCATCCCGGGACTTCCAGGCTCCCAGCTTCCCAGCATGGAGCCTGGCAGCACTGAGAGCCCCAGCTTGAGCCAGGGTTCTCAGGGCTTCCATCTTGCAGCTTGGAAGCACTGAACGCCCCAACCCAGGGGCAGTCCACCTAGGAGGGCAGCCCCAGAGCCTGGAATCCAGGCTCTGCAGCAGGGAAGCCTGAACCCATTGGACCCCTGCCTGTGGTTCAGTGAAGATTTGTCAAACCTTATACATTTCTGCAAAACTCAAGTTCAAGGGATTGACATTTCCTGATGAAACCTGCTATTACCTGCTAGTTAGTTTGTGTTACATGCCCCTCTTTGTGCCCAATCCACAGAGGATGTGGTACAGCCACCAGTTACAAAGCTTCTCTCTCCTTCACTCAAACCGTATTGTTCTATTTTCAGCTCTGTTGGTCCCCAGTGTCTCAGGTCATGTCTACACTACAGACTTAGGTTGACACAAGTTACATTGGCGCACAACTGCTGAAGTTTGTATATCACTGGTGACTGCTTCCGTCGGTGTTGCATGTACTCACCAGGAGTGCTTGTGTTGATGCAAAGTGCTGGGTGTGATGTTACACTCCATATTCTTCATAGAAATATTGTTATGATATGAATATGGCCTAACTAAGATGCGTTTTATGCAAGATGGGTCATGTGAGATATCATTGGAAAGGTTATGATTTTCTGAATGTGTTTATCCAATTTGTATGCATGTATCATTTCTGTATCTGAAGTTAGGAATATTGACTATGTAACCATTACAACTGTGCGTGTATTTGGGGGAACACCCACCAGACAGTAAGCAATCAGCCTTAATGGGCCATTAGGAAAAGACAATGAATCTTCGAAGATGTGGATCTCCCATCTTCGCTGGAGTTCCTTCCTGTGGACATTGCAAATAAACCTTGTTTCATGGTTGCTTTGACACTGCAAGTTCAGGTGATAAGGTCACCTGGTAAAAAATACCACCTTGGACACTGCTGGTATTTTTCCACTGGGAACAAAGGATTCCCACCTTTTGTAGTTAATAAACTTATTTCTTGCTTATATCATAACCCAGTTTGTGCAACTCATATTTGGGGGGCCAGAAGCTGTGCATATCTTTCTTCACATTGAGGGAAAGGGTGATTTTTATAAGCTTGCGCTGTGCAGATTTTTCTATATAGTGCAAAACAACTTTATTTTGGGTTTACTCCCCAAAGGAGGTGTGCACATGAGTGCTGAGTAAATCTATGATCTGATTCTTCCCACACAGTGTTGGTTTCAGTCTGTGTCTTCAGCTGAGTGTGGCCATACCTGTGTGTGTGCTGGAGAAGATTTCAGAGCCTGGCACAGCAAGAACAGGGTGAGGGAGCCCAGGCTGGTGGAACGAGCAGAACCAGTGAGACCCTAGCACATCAGCACTCATCCTGCAGGCTTCTCTGAGTAGTTACTACAACACCTGAGGAAGCTCTTAGAAGGAAGGTAATATGGATGGTGAGCATTCAGCTGTTGTCACCTGCACAGGATGTGCCATGTTTGTCTTTCTTCCACAGGACAGAAGCGACTTTGTCTGTACAAAGTGCAAGCTGTTCTCCAATTTGGAAGAGAAGGTTCAAGGTCTGGAGAAACAAGTATCGACCCTGCGTTGCATAAGAGAAACTGAAGATTTCCTGGACAGACATCAGGATATGCTTCTATGGGCACAACATTCTGAAGATTCAGAGCAGGCTGCGCAGCGGGGACAGAAGGACGGTGAAGAAATTTGGCAGCATGTGACCTCCAGAAGAAGAAAGGGGAGCGCCCATGTACCAGCAATGCAGATACAGGTAAGCAACTGTTTTCATGTTCCCTCCACAGGTACGAATGCAGAGAGTGGACTGGATGCTACATCTGAGGGAAGGGAGCAGAAGGAGACTCCACCGATTGGAAGGCATGAGATGCACTGTCTTAGGGAAGGGATTTCCATGACCACCGCTCCCAAGAGAAGGAGGCGGGTGGTGGTGGTTGGTGGTGGTGGTGGACTGAGTCATCTATCTGCCACCCTGACCGGGAAAACCGAGAAGTCTGCTGCTTTCCAGGAGCTAGGATTCATGATGTGACAGAGAGACTGCTGAGACTCATCAAGCCATCGGATCGCTACCCCTTCCTACTTCTCCATGTGGGCACCAATGATATTGCCAAGAATGACTTTGAGACCATCACTGCAGACTACGTGGCTCTGGGAAGAAGGATAAAGGAGCTTGAGGCGCAAGTGGTGTTCTTGTCCATCCTCCCTGTGGAGGGAAAAGGCCTGGGTAGAGACCATCAAATCATGGAAGTAAACAAATGGCTACGCAGGTGTGTTGGAGAGAAGGCTTTGGATTCTTTGACCATGGGATGCTGTTCCAAGAAGGAGGAGTGCTAAGCAGAGACGGGCTCCACCTATTGAAGAGAGGGAAAAGCAGCTTCGCAAGCAGGCTGGCTAACCTAGTGAGAAGGGCTTTAAACTCTGAAACTTCAGAAAAACCTGAGAGTCTCTGGATTTAGTTTAGAAGTGTGAGCAACAAGAGTGATGTCATGGTGGGAGTCTGCTATAGACCACTATAGACCACCAGACCAGGGGGATGAGGTGGACGAGGCTTTCTTCTGGCAACTAACGGAAGTTACTAGATCACAGGCCCTGGTTCTCATGGGAGACTTCAATCACCCCGATATCTGCTGGGAGAGCAATACAGCCGTGTACAGACAATCCAAGAAGTTTTTGGAAAGTGTAGGGGACAATTTCCTGGTGCAAGTGCTGGAGGAACCAACTAGGGGCAGGGCTCTTCTTGACCTGCTACTCAGAAACTGGGAAGAATTAGTAGCGGAAGCAAAAGTGGATGGGAACCTGGGAGGCAGTGACCATGAGAAGATTGAGTTCAGGATCCTGACACAAGGAAGAAAGGAGAGCAGCAGAATACGGACCCTAGACTTCAGAAAAGCAGACTTTGACTCCCTCAGGGAACTGATGGGCAGGATCTCCTGGGAGAATAACATGAGGGGAAAGGGAGTTCAGGAGAGCTGGCTGTATTTTAAGGAATCCTTATTGAGGTTACAGGAACAATGTGTAGGAACAATCCCAATGTGTAGAAAGAATAGTAAAAAAGAAGCTTACAAGAAATGGAAGATTGGACAAATGACCATGGAGGAGTATAAAAATATTGCTCAGGCATGCAGGAGTGAAATCAGGAAGACCAAATCACACTTGGAGTTGCAGCTAGCAAGAAATGTTAAGAGTAACAAGAAGGGTTTCTTCAGGTACGTTAGCAACAAGAAGAAAGTCAAGGAAAGTGTGGGCTCCGTACTGAATGAGGGAGGCAACCTAGTGACAGAGGATGTGGAAAAAACTAATGTACTCAATGCTTTTTTTGCCTTTGTCTTCACGAACAAGGTGAGCTCCCAGACTACTGCACTGGGTAGCACAGCATGGGAAGGAGGTGACCAGCCCTCTGTGGAGAAAGAAGTGGTTCGGGACTATTTAGAAAAGCTGGATGAGCACAAGTCCATGCTTTCGGGGGGATGGGCTTGGATGCGCTGCATCCAAGAGCGCTAAAGGAGTTGGTGGATGTGATTGCAGAGCCATTGGCCATTATCTTTGAAAACTCATGGTGATCGGGGAAGTCCCGGACCACTGGAAAAAGGCTAATGTAGTACCCATCTTTTAAAAAGGGAAGAAGGAGGATCCAGGGAACTACAGGTCAGTCAGCCTCATCTCAGTCCCTGAAAAAATCATGGCGCAGGTCCTCAAAGAATTAATTCTGAAACACTTAGAGGAGAGGAAAGTGATCAGGAACAGTCAGCATGGATTCACCAAGGGCAAGTCATGACTGACTAATCTAATTGCCCTCTATGACGAGATAACTGGCTCTGTGGATGAGGGGAAAGCAGTGGACATGTTATTCCTTGACTTTAGAAAAACTTTGATACGGTCTCCCACAGTATTCTTGCCAGCAAGTTAAAGAAGTATGGGCTGGATGAATGGACTATAAGGTGGATAGAAAGCTGGCTAGATTGTCAGGCTCAACGGGTAGTGATCAATGGCTCCATGTCCAGTTGGCAGCCGGTATCAAGCGAAGTGCCCCAAGGGTCGGTCCTGGGGCCGGTTTTGTTCAATATCTTCATTAATGATCTGGAGGATGGTGTGGATTGCACCCTCAGCAAGTTTGCTGATGACACTAAACTGGGAGGAGAGGTAAATACGCTGGAGGGTAGGGATAGGATACAGAGGGCCCTAGACAAATTAGAGGATTGGGCCAAAAGAAATCTGATGAGGTTCAACAAGGAGAAATGCAGAGTCCTGCACTTAGGACCTAAGAATCCCATGCAGTGCTACAGACTAGGGACTGAATGGCTAGGCAGCAGTTCTGTGGAAAAGGACCCAGGGGTTACAGTGGATGAGAAGCTGGATAGGAGTCTTGGTCCTTGTTGCCAAGAAGGCTAATGGCATTTTGGGCTGTGTAAGTAGGAGCATAGCCAGCAGATCGAGGAACGTGATCATTCCCTTCTATTTGACATTGGTGAGGCCTCATCTGGAGTACTGTGTCCAGTTTTGGGCCCCACACTACAAGAAGGATGTGGAAAAATTGGAAAGCATCCAGCGGAGGGCAACAAAAATGATTAGGGGCCTGGAACACATGACATAAGAGGAGAGGCTGAGGGACCTGGGATTATTTAGTCTGCAGAAAAGAAGAATGAGTGGGGATTTGATAGCATCTTTCAAGTACCTGAAAGGGGGTTTCTAAGAGGATGGATCTAGACTGTTCTCAGTGGTAGCAGATGCAGATGACAGAACAAGGAGTAATGGTCTCAAGTTGCAGTGCGGGAGGTTTAGGTTGGATATTAGGAAAAACTTTTTCACTAGGAGGGTGGTGAAGCACTGGAATGCGTTACCTAGGGAGGTGGTAGAATCTCCTTCATATGAGGTTTTTAAGTTCAGGCTTGACAAAGCCCTGGCTGGGATAATTTAGTTGGGGATTGGTCCTGCTTTGAGCAGGGGGTTGGACTAGATGACTGCCTGAGGTCCCTTCCAACCCTGATATTCTAGGATTCTATGATTCTATGATCAGGTGGCATACCAGATGGGGGGGTCCAATCCATCACACAGGGCACCATGGGTAGGTATCCCAGGGTTCCATGCACCACTGCCTGGTGCAATGCCTTTCGGGGAATTTTTGCAATGTGTTGTGGGGTAGAAATGAATCATGCAGGTATCTCTGGGAGTCAGGAGTGAAGTTCCCAGCATGCATCATTCTGCATCCCATAATACCATCCATATCCCATATATTTTTAAAAATCCTACAAACTCCTGTTACACTTTTCGGTCTCTGCCATCTCTGACAGAAGCTTGGAGCCCACAGAGCTCTGGACTATTCGCATGAACGGTGCAAATACAGGACACACAAGTCTGTATTGGCAGACCTGCAGGAGGCATTGCTCCAGTGGGGGACATGAGGCTTTCTTCTGGGACAGATTGCTGAGGGACGTAGTGAGAAGCAATTCAAAGCTGGTGGCATTCATGGAGCAGCTGCTGCCGGTGGAGTACTAGTTCTGGGCCCAGAAATGAGCACTGACTGATGGGATCGCACTGTGATCAGACTTGGGATGACCAGCAGGGGCTGTAGAACCTTTGGATGCAGAAGGGAACGTTCCTAGATCTGTGTGCCACGCTTACCCCAGCCCTCCCGCACAGGGATTCCAGAATGAGAGCTGCACGGACAGTGGAGAAGAGAGTGGGGCAATCACATTCTGGAAGCTTGTAGTGCCAGTTTGTTGCCAGTTAATGAGAAATCATTTTAGAGTTGGAAAATGCACAGTGCGGGGGCTGTTAATTCTCTTCTGCTTCTCAGGACTGTGACTCTTGGTAATGTTCAGGATGTAGTGGATAGATTTGAAGCAATGGGGCTCCCGAACTGCGAGGGGACGACAGATGGCACATTGCTATTTTGGCACCAGCTCACCTCGCCACAGAGTGCATCACCAGAAAGGGCTGCTTTTCTCTGGTTATGCAAGTGTCGGTGGGTCACTGAAGACACTTCATCAGTAACAGTGTGGGTTGGTCAGGGAAGGTGCATGATGCTCATATCTTTAAGGACACAGGACTGTTCAGAAAGCTTCAAGCAGGAACTTTCTTTCCTGACCAGTGGATTACCATTGGTGATGTTGAAATGCCAATAGTGAAACTGGGGGACCCAGCCTACCCCTTGCTCCCCTGGGTCACAAAGCCATACACTAGCCACCTCAACAGCACTAAGGAAAGATTAAGCTACTGACTCAACAGCTGCAGAATGACATTTGAATGGGCTTTTGGTAGACTGAAAGGGCGCTGGTGATGTTTACTCACTAGATTGGATTTCAATGAAAACAACATCCCAATGGTTATAGCTGTGTGGTGTGTCCTATGTAATATCTGTGAGGCAAAGGGAGGAAAGCTGCCATCAGGGTGAAGGTGAAGTGGCTGTCTGCTGAGCTTGAGCAGCCCGACACAAGGGTTAGCACAAGAGCTCAGTGTGGAGCTATGCAGTTAAGGCACGCTTTGAAAGAGCACTTGAATGGTCAGCCTCAGTCATTTTCTCTGCTGGACGGTTCGCTGGGCCTGAAGCTTTAGTGCTGCTAGAAATGGTGTGATGCTTGCTGTACATTTATGACTGCGTGTTTTACTGAAGCTATGAATTATGCAGTTCTTGTTGTATATTCATAAATATTAGATGGTGTATTTTACTGGAGCTATGATTTATGTGGTGCTTGCTGTACATTTATAAATATTACTGTGTGTGTTACTGAAGCTATGAATTATGTGGTGCTTGCTATACATTGATAAACATTAGCCAAGGCTGTGAATTACATGGTTCTTGCTGTACATTGATAAATATGACTGGGTCCTTTCCTGAACCTAACAGTTCTGTGGTGCTGTACAGTTACAAGTAGTGGGTGCGTTAAGTACTGCTATGCATCTTGCACTGTGTGTTGTGAACTAACAAAGATACTTTTATTTTCAAAATATTGAAATGTATTGAGTGGCAAAACCAGTGCAGGAAAACAATGTGCATAAAACAACAGGCAATGCAATATTAACTTTTAATGTAGCTGAACGGAATGGAACTTTAAAATTGGAAAGGCATCAAACATTTATGCCCAGTGCACATTTCAGTGCTCATTTCAGTGCACAAATGTAGGCCGTTGTGGTTACACATACACCAGCCATGGTTCTCATAGGGCAGGGTATGTGAAGGTGTGGTTTTCCTTTCTGTCCCCCAGCATAGCACGGTGGGGGTAAAGGATGCTGCTGGTGATGCCACATACTATCTTGGGAGGTGGCGGGAGCTGCTACCATGGAGTTCTCAGAGGGTGGGACATCTGGGATTTTTGGACCTGTAGGTCAGCCAAGGTCTGCAGCCTGAGAAGACCCATTATGTTCTAGCCAATCTCCCTCTCCTTGTCCTGCTGGGCCTCTCTCCTATCAGCTTTCCTTTTCCGTATTGTCTGCCATATTGGCCCTCTAGGCCCTTTTTTACAGTCTGATGCAGCCCTGGCTTGCAGGAGCTCAGTGAACATGTCCTCCCTTGTCCTCTTCTTTCTCCACCTCTTCAGGGTCAGGTTCTCTGCAGGTGTAGAGGGGGCACCCCTCAAGGCCACACCAGCATCAGCTGCTGATAAAAACAGACAGAGGTACCATTGTATTTACAGTCCCACTGGCAAGGGAAAGATAAGGCTCAAAACGCTTTTCCTTATTCCCATAAACACTTTTAATAAGAAATGCTTATTGAGTCTTCAGTTTAGGAGCACTGCTTCTCAGCACAGCTCTGCCGCCACAGCCATGGTGAGTATGGCCCACCACAGGCAAGGGAGGGAAGAATTTCTGTTGCACGAAACAGTAAAATGTCATGCCTTATTTCCATGGGTACGCGTGCAGGGCAATGGCACTGAATACTGGCACTGTTTTCCATGGGCGGTGGTCATGTTAGCTGATACCTCACACCTGCTGCTGGTGTCTCAAAGCCACCCAGGCCCATGCGCCCCTAATCTGCTTACTGCAATGGTGCCTGTCACACTCATTGCAGATTAGCTTGGGAAATTCCTCTACCGCAGAGGAAGCAATAAGGCTGCTGTGACGCTGGCAGACCAGGTGCCAGCTCATGCCAAGGTCCCCACGCCTCAGCTGAACACTGACAACTACAGAGCTGGCAGCAGTCTGGCTCACTTGCGTGTTAGTGTTGGTAAAATAGATATTAGGATATGTAAGAATGTGTGTAGACTTTACTGAATGCTTGCGAGTCGCTTCAGGCATTAATCTCACTTCTAGCATCTCTATCCCATGTTATAAGGTAATATCTGAGCATTTGTATTGTAAGCCTCTTTGGCGGTGGGCTTGTCTACACTTGAAATGCTGCAGCTGCACTGCCGTAACGCTTCAGTGTAGACCCTCACTACAGTGAGGGGAGGGGTCTCCCAGCGCTGTTGGTAATCCACCTCCCCAAGAGGCGGTAGCTAGGTGAACGAAGAATTCTTCTGCTGGCCTAGCGCGGTCTACACTGGGGTTTAGGCACAGCTCCAATCCAGCTACAGGAACTTGCTTGGGGCATGGAGGGGAAGGGCTATGACAGGGACACAGGCCGCAGTGCTGTGTCTAACTCAAAGAGCTGCAGTGGGCATAGCAGAAGGCTAGGGAGGCACATAGTTGCCTCTGGTGAGGAGCCGCAAACATGCCGCTTCTACAAGGAGGGGGCTGGGTCAAGGTGATGGTGAATAGCCTCCCTACCCCCACATTGAGTTCTTCTTATCAGGGCCGGCTCCAGGCACCAGCTTTCCAAGTAGGTGCTTGGGGCGGCATTCAGAATGGGGCGGCAGTCCGTGTCCCGTGGCGGCTTTTGGGCAGCAGCTCCGCCGCTCTTCTGGGCACGGCGGCAATTCGGCAGCGACTGCTTGGGGGCGGCAAAATTGGTAGAGCCGCCCCTGCTTCTTATAGCCTTGTGTTCAGAACAGAAGAGCAGTGCAGGATCCATGCTTTCGGACAGAGATGGCAGGCTTGCACCTTGCCAGGGCAGTTGAAAAGCAGCTGGAAACTAATGGGATGCCCATGGAATGATGGGATTGAGAAACCTGCATCATGTGACGCTGAACTTGCCCCCATGAGGCATTGCAACCCTTTCCCAAAACACCCCGCAGCCAGCTGCACAGTGGGATAGCTGCCCACCGCGCACCGCTCTCTGTGTCGCTGCAAGAGCTGCTACTGTGGAGGTGCTCTGCTGACAAAGGAGCATAACGTGGCCATGCAACAGCGATTTAATTACAGCAATGGTTGTATGTCGCCGTAACTCAAGTCAGCTTAACTTTGTAGTGTAGACACAGCCTTAGACAAGTTCAATGTCTTCAAGTCAGCAGGGCCTGATGACATACATCCTAGAATACTTAAGGAAGTGCCCGAAGAGACCTCTGAGTCATTAGTAATTATGTTTGAGAACTCCAGCAGCCCCCCAGGCCAGCTGCTGCTCAGGCGGCCCCGAGCAGTGGCCGGTGCGGTTGGCCCTGGGGCTGCTCCAGCTGCCCAGGGTGAATTTCACTCATAGCATCTTCGTTAACACACTGTACCTGCTTATGAGGGCCACCTGGGGCTTGGCTATATTACATGACATTATCCTGATCAAACACGGCTGTAAAGAGTGGAGTTAGCAGACACGCTGTTCATCACATCTTAATGATCAGACTAGACCCAGGCTAATTGTATTCAGTTTTGTGTCAGCTGTTAAACCTCAACCAGAGTCTACATCGATTGCTAGCATTGTGTTAGCTGACTTGACTCTTCACAATCATCATGTTCAAACACAATCAAATATTGTAATGTAGCCAAGTCTTTGGAGATGTCAGCTGGTGCCCACCATCAAAGGGATACTAAGAATTCATTAATGCTTTAAAAGCAACAAAGGCACTATAAAGGTGGGTGAAATTCTAGCTTCATGGATGCCAGCAGCAAAACTCACAATGATTTCAATGGGGATAGAATTTCAACCAAATTATTGTTCATCCAGACATTGATGGACTGGAAAAAACACCCACTCATTGATTTTGCTAATGTTGTCAATGTCCTACACAATTTACATTTAATGTAACTTTTTTCCAGGTAACAGGCCAAGTGTTTAAATGTCTGTGCCTAACAACCATATTTAGGCACGTACATATAAATGCCCAATTTTTCCATAGGTACTTACCATCCACAACTCCCTTTGGCTTCAGTGGGACCTGTGGATGCTCAAGGGCTTGGAAAAATCGGGCCTCATATACTTAGGTGCTTAGATATGCATGTATGTACTTTAGGCACCCAAATTGAACACTTTTTGCTATTGTGGCTATTTATGATTTGCACTTAGTCAATATAACTACATAATAAAGCACAGTGTATGACACTGTCGAGGCTATACTTCCACACAGCCAACCCAGACTTGTAAAGAAATATTTGCGGAGTTTAGGTTGCTGAGGGAACTATAACTCTGAATTGGCCGGTTTCTTATGGGTTTAAAATGTCAGACTTAGCTCTGTACTAATCTGGTTCTGCATTGAACATATATATATATATACACACTCCCCATCCCCACTCCCACCCCCTCCTGGGGTTTGTGCAAACTGTACAATAACTCTTTTGTTCAGTCAGCCAGTCATGAACCTGTTTTTGATCTGCAATTTTTACCACAGCTCTTGTTGGCTCAGAAAAGGGCTCATATGTGCTTGAAATGTCCTGTATCTGGAAGGAATAATCACATCTCTGTAGTATAGTACAGTAGATTCTGGCTGAGAGATGTTAACGGTTTCATGTCTAAGCCCTTTGGGAAGTTGGACTCCTGACTAAGGAGAGTTATTGGCTATTGTGACAGTATCGAGAATGTTCTATTTCTCCCCTTTCTCAATGGGATTTTCAGTGTCAGTGAAAGATGTGGGTATGGTTTTGGTCACCCTCCTTCTGGATTAATTTTAAGGGAACTTTTAAATCTCCCCCTCTTGTGAGGAAGGGTTTTGCCACACATTTCTATGAATCATTGCACATCTGCTTTAGTCATTTATTACTTAGCAATCGTCCTCATCTAACTTGTCACACAGCCGGAGACCCTGCAGAGGCAGCAGCCTCTGTCACAGGCTTCAACCATAACCAAATCAGCTGACAAAATACCAAACCAATCAAATCCTGCCTTAAAACCCACTTCTGGGAAGCCCACAAACATCAACCATGCCATTAAAAATGTTTCTAGCAACCCATTGTTAAAATGCAGAACAACCAAACAGAAAGAAATGCCAAGTTAGCCCCATCCTGTGGGATTCCTGGTGTGTTTTGTCGCCAGTTTTTGTCTAGCTGTTCAGGTTTCAGAGTAGCAGCCGTGTTAGTCTGTATCCGCAAAAAGAAAAGGAGGACTAGTGGCTCCTTAGAGACTAACCAATCTATTTGAGCATGAGCTTTCGTGAGCTACAGCTCACTGCATCGGATGCACCTGTTTAGATTGTGAGGGACCGCAGGGCAGGAGCGGTATCTTCCAATGTGTCTTTCACCCCCCTCCCTTTTTCACTGGATCACTTGCAAGCTTCTCATGCTTATTTTCAAAGCCTCTCACAATTCAGCTCCCCTTGACCGATCCACTGTTACCAGCGTGCATTGTCAGCCTTCCCCATTGGCTCCTCCAGCCTTGATTGACTGCATGACCCTTCTTCCTCAAATACCATCACTGTGTGGCCACTATGGATGTAGAAGCCCTCTACACCAACATTCCACACAAAGATGGACTACAAGCCGTCAGGAACACTATCCCCGATAATGTCACGGCTAAACTGGTGGCTGAACTTTGTGACTTTGTCCTTACCCATAACTATTTCACATTTGGGGACAATGTATACCTTCAGATCAGCAGCACTGCTATGGGTACCCGCATGGCCCCACAGTATGCCAACATTTTTATGGCTGATTTAGAACAACGCTTCCTCAGCTCTCGTCCCCTAAAGCCCTTACTCTACTTGTGCTATATTGATGACATCTTCATCATCTGGACCCATGGAAAAGAAGCCCTTGAGGAATTCCACCATGATTTCAACAATTTCCATCCCACTACCAACCTCAGCCTGGTCCAGTCCACACAAGAGATCCACTTCCTGGACACTACAGTGCTAATAAACAATGGTCACATTAGCACCACCCTATACCGGAAACCTACTGACCGCTATTCCTACCTGCATGCCTCCAGCTTTCACCCTGACCACACCACATGATCCATCGTCTACAGCCAAGCTCTGCGATACAACCGCATTTGCTCCAACCCCTCAGACAGAGACAAACATCTACAAGATCTCTGTCAAGCTTTCTTACAACTACAATACCCACCTGCAGAAGTAAAGAAACAGATTGATAAAGCCAGAAGAGTTCCCAGAAGTTACCTACTACAGGACAGGCCTAACAAAGAAAATAACAGAACGCCACTAGCCGTCACCTTCAGCCCCCAACTAAAACCCCTCCAACGCATTATTAAGGATCTACAACCTATCCTAAAGGATGACCCAACACTCTCACAAATCTTGGGAGACAGGCTAGTCCTTGCCTACAGACAGCCCCCCAACCTGAAGCAAATACTCACCAACAACCACATACCACACAACAGAACCACTAACCCAGGAACCTATCCTTGCAACAAAGCCCGTTGCCAATTGTGCCCACATATCTATTCAGGGGACACCATCACAGGGCCTAATAACATCAGCCACACTATCAGAGGCTCGTTCACCTGCACATCCACCAATGTGATATATGCCATCATGTGCCAGCAATGCCCCTCTGCCATGTACATTGGTCAAACTGGACAGTCTCTATGTAAAAGAATAAATGGACACAAATCAGATGTCAAGAATTATAACATTCATAAAAAGAAAAGGAGTACTTGTGGCACCTTAGAGACTAACCAATTTATTTGAGCATGAGCTTTCGTGAGCTACAAACCAGTCGGAGAACACTTCAATCTCTCTGGTCACCCAATCACAGACATGAAGGTCGCTATCTTACAACAAAAAAACTTCAAATCCAGACTCCAGAGAGAAACTGCTGAATTGGAATTCATTTGCAAATTGGATACTATTAATTTAGGCTTAAATAGAGACTGGGAGTGGCTAAGTCATTATGCAAGGTAGCCTGTTTCCTCTTGTTTTTTCCTACCCCCCCCCCAGATGTTCTGGTTTAACTTGGATTTAAACTTGGAGAGTGGTCAGTTTGGATGAGCTATTACCAGCAGGAGAGTGAGTTTGTGTGTGTATGGGGGTGGGGGGGATGTGAGAAAACCTGGATTTGTGCAGGAAATAGCCAGACTTGATTATCATGCACATTGTGTAAAGAGTTGTCACTTTGGATGGGCTATCACCAGCAGGAGAGTGAATTTGTGTGGGGGGGTGGAGGGTGAGAAAACCTGGATTTGTGCTGGAAATGGCCCACCTGATGATCACTTTAGATAAGCTATTACCAGCAGGACAGTGGGGTGGGAGGAGGTATTGTTTCATATTCTCTGTGTATATATAAAGTCTGCTGCAGTTTCCACGGTATGCATCCGATGAAGTGAGCTGTACCTCACGAAAGCTCATGCTCAAATAAATTGGTTAGTCTCTAAGGTGCCACAAGTACTCCTTTTCTTTTTGCGAATACAGACTAACAGGGCTGTTACTCTGAAACCTGTGTTGCCCATATCACCCATGTGTGGCACACCCTTGACACAAAAAATCTGTCAGTCCACTATTGTCTGAGCCTTCAAATCCCTTATTTAGATTTAGAACTATCGATTCACACACATTTTGGACCAGACATCCAAACACTGTAGGAATATTAGCCTCCGTAAAGAACACTCTCAATTCTGAAAGAGGCCATGCCTAGTTACTTTTGTTCTAACTGGCCTGGGAATTGTGTCCTGCTAGAATTTCAATAAGTTCTTTTCCAGAGGATAAACATGTAAACCGTCCATCCGCCATGTCAACATATGGTGACTGTGACTGAGAGCTGCCCGGTTAATCACTGACCCATTTCTATTTCAGTCACACAACATGCTCCAGGCTATGAAGTGACATGACAAATCCATTGCACTGTGGCACCAGACAATCTGTTTTCAAGCTGGAATGGCCCCAGAAGCCACCCTTCTGTCTGTGCACTGCAGGACAAATAATCAAGTTGCAATGTCAGCCTGACCCAGGAACCTCTTTGTGCCAACTGGCAGAGAGCACAGGGGGCACAGCATTATATTATATATATTATATCCTGGGGGGCACAGGATTCCCCCAGGTCCAGTATATGGACAATAATTCACCAGAAGGTGGAATAGAAGGGCTCTACTGAGAGCCAATAGCCCACTGTCCATCATAATACTTTCAAAATACATGTATGGATCATATTTACTGTATCTATACTGGAAATTATGGTCTTAAAGCCTGGAAGTTAAAGGTAGGTCACCAGAAGGTGACATGCCTGGGACAGGCTCTGTTCAGGTAGGGGGCGGTACTTGCTTCTCTCTCTGGTCATTGTGAATTGTGTGTGTCACACTACAAGTCTATTTGCATAAGTACAAAATTGAGATGAGACTGTGAAATCTGCTGACAGGCACACACAGCAGGACAGGTGTGTGTGTGTTCCAGTTTATGAGTAAAGTTCAAATGATTGTTTGGATATATCTGGGGTTGAGAGGAGACTGTGAGCAGCCAGTGGTACAGAAGATGCTCCAAGGAGACGCTCGGAGGGCTGGCGTGTGCCTAACATTAACCTGCAGAGGGAGAGTGGAGCCTGGATAGGCTGAGAGGAAATGCTTGTGTTGCCCATGGCCGGTGGAGCTGGGGAGCTGCCCCACAGACAAGCTAAGGGCAGGTGGGAGCGAGGTGCCACAAACTCCTCAGTACCCCGGAGAAACATCATAATCCGGGGGGACCTTCCAACAGTTTAATTTTGCATCAGCACAGCACAGATGACATTGCTGTGTCATACCACAGAGATGCCATCAATGCAATCAGTGCATTTTAGACAGGAGAGCTTGCATGGGTTGGGACTGACTTCCTCCCCTCCGACCAATCAGGCTACGCCTGTGAAATCTGGGATGGGTGGCAACCCAAGCAGAGCCTCCACCTGCCTGAGTGACTGAAAGAGGGACAGGATGTAAAACGCATCAGGCTGTAAATTTCCAGTTCATTGTTTTGAAGAGGGGTTTCTTTTCCCCTCGGTCAACTAATTTTCAGCATATTTGTGCTTTTGGCCATGTTGCTTACCCACTGGCCAGACCTGACACAAAATAGCTGGCAATTCCCTTGCTGATAGGGTGGTGGCGGTGAAACGTCCCCCTATTGACTCTTTGCCAACCAGGATGCCAATAGGACTGTTGCTAGTTCTATCACTCAGGCCAGTTCTATCACATATGGGTGTTCAGAAGCCGTCTATTTGGAATGGCAGCAACAGTCGAGAAACCATTGTTCCTATCATGGCCATTCAGGTAGGCTAGCTAAAGGTCTGTGCTAATTTCTCTCTGTCATACTTTGCAAATATGGAGATTGTGCCTTTTTATGGGCAGGGAGGGACATGGGGAGAGGGAAAGGGTCTTTTGTTTTTGTGTACAATGTTTAAAGTGGTAAATAGGCCCCACTCCTACAATCTGACCTATGCAAGCAGAGCCCTGCACCTATGCAAAGTTGACTTCACTGGAAGGCTCACATGAGGATCAGCCAGTGAAAATCGGTATTACTTTCTTGGTATGGAGTTATAACGCACTCATAAAGTGAGTTACCCAGGACAGCCCACAAGGGTCAGCTAGCTGGCCACTACCACTGCTAGCCGACGGATTTAGAGCTATTGATAGGCATCGGTATTTCATTTCCGTAGGTCCTGCATTCAGCCCTTGCTGGGTGTCATTGCAAAGCACCTTTTGCTCTTTGGTGTGCTTCCAGAAGAAGAGAGGTTATTTATTTTCAAACAACAGCACGATTCTACTTCTTTTTAGCTATGAGTGTAGTTAAAGACCTTTGTGATCTCATTCTCTCTTTCTCTCTAAGCATTTAAATTACTGGAAATAACGGCCGACAAGTACAGTGTTCAATTTCAATGTAATTTCTGGCCTCTCTTTTATAATACCTGGAGGTCTCATAAAGAAGCACTGTCAACTTTAAAGTCATACTTCGGTCTGGCATTTTTTAATGCGCGGTTCTTGCTGACTGCAAAATTAGAAGAAACAAATTATGCTTCTCCGTTTTTCCAGTTTGTTACTTTTTACATTAGAGCGCACTTCAGTATAGTCAGTTTCACTGTTTCCTCTGTACTGTCCTTTTAGCTAGCCAGTTTCTCCTGCTATTTGTGTGGTGCTTTCACACACCAACTGGGGAGGGACAAAGCATTTTAAAAGTGAAGACACTGTACTCGTAATGCCTCAAAAATTGGGAGAGGGACTCGAGGGCATGCATAAAATGATCCTCCTTTTAAATTTTTTTTTTTTATTCATTGCTTGTCATTCCAGTTGATACTGTGCCTTTCAGCTTAGAAGCCTGCTTTGCTTAAAAACCACTTATACCAAATGCTGTAGGAACGGAGGCATTTTCCTTGAGAGCCTTGATAGGACCACATAGCTCAGCTCATGAGAAGTCAGGTGACAGGACATTCCGTGGGCAGTGGGCAGCTCAGCTATCATCCAGCAGTCTGAGGTTTTATAAACAGGTTCGGTCTGGGGCTCTCTGCAGGGGGAGAAAGGCTGAGGGTATATCTACACTACAAAATTAGGTCGAATTTATAGAAGTCGGTTTTGCAGAAATCGTTTTTATATAGTCAATTGTGTGTGTCCCCACACAAAATGCTCTAAGTGCATTAACTCAGCGGAGTGCGTCCACAGTACCGAGGCTAGCGTCGACTTCCAGAGTGTTGCACTGTGGGTAGCTATCCCACAGTTCCCGCAGTCTCTGCTGCCCATTGGAATTCTGGGTTGAGATCCCAATGCCTGATGGGGCAAAAAACAATGTCGCATGTGGTTCTGGCTACATGTCATCAGGCCCTCCCTCCCTCTGTGAAAGCCATGGCAGACAATCATTTCATGCTTTTTTTCCTGAGTTACCTGTGCAGACGCCATACCATGGCAAGCATGGAGCCCGCTCAGCTCACTGTCACCCTATGTCTCCTGGGTGCTGGCAGACGCAGTACTGCATTGCTACATAGCGGCAACAACCCATTGCCTTGTGGCAGCAGACAGTACAATAGGCCTGAAAACCATCCTCATCATGTCCGAGGTGCTCCTGGCCGCCTCGGTAAGGTCAGTCAGGAGTGCCTGGGCAGATATGGGTGCAGGGTCTAAATTAGGAGTGACTCGACCAGGTCATTCGCTTTAGTTCTGCAGGCAGTCCTACTGTACCATTTTATGGTGAGCAGGCAGGAGATGTGGATGGCTAGCAGTCCTATTGTACCATCTTCTACCGGGCAGGCAGGAAATGAGGATGGCTAGCAGTCCTATTGCACCATCTTCTGCCGAGCAGCCAGGAGATGTGGATGGCTTGCAGTCCTTCTGCACCGTCTGCTGCCAGCCAAAGATGTAAAAGATAGATGGAGTGGATCAAAACAAGAAATAGACCAGACTTGTTTTGTATTCATTTGCTCCCCCCTCCCTGCCTTCCTCTGTGAAGTCCTGCCTAAAATACCAGAAGGTGGGATAGCTTAGTAGGTTGAGCATTGGCCTGCTAAACCCAGGGTTTTGAGTTTAATCCTTGAGGGGGCCATTCTGTGTGACAGTTGTTTTTGTTTCTCCTTGATATAAAGCCACCTCCTTTGTTGATTTTAATTCCCTGTAAGCCAACCCTGTAAGCCACGTCGTCAGTCGCCCCTCCCTCCGTCAGAGCAATGGCAGACAATCATTCCGCGCCTTTTTTCTGTGCAGACGCCATACCACAGCAAGAATGGAGCCTGCTCAGATCACTTTGGCAATTAGGAGCGCATTAAACACCACCATTATCCAGCAGCATATGCAGCACCAGAACCTGGCAAAGTGAAACCGGGCGAGTAGGCAACGTCAGCGCGGTGACGAGAGTGATGAGGACATGGACACAGACTTCTCTCAAAGCACGGGCCCTGGCAATGTGGGCATCATGGTACTAGTGCATGCTGTGGAACGCTGATTCTGGGCCCAGGAAACAAGCACAGACTGGTGGGACCGCATAGTGTTGCAGGTCTGGGACGATTCCCAGTGGCTGCGAAACTTTCGCATGTGTAAGGGCACTTTCATGGAACTTTGTGACTTGCTTTCCCCTGCCCTGAAGCGCATGAATACCAAGATGAGAGCAGCCCTCACAGTTGAGAAGCGAGTGGCAATAGCCCTGTGGAAGCTTGCAACGCCAGACAGCTACTGGTTAGTCAGGAATCAGTTTGGAGTGGGCAAATCTACTGTGGGGGTTGCTGTGATGCAAGTAGCCAACGCAATCAAAGATCTACTGATATTAAGGGTAGTGACCCTAGGAAATGTGCAGGTCATAGTGGATGGCTTTGCTGCAATGGGATTCCCTAACTGTGGTGGGGCGATAGACGGAATCCATATCCCTATCTTTGCACTGGAGCACCAAGCCGGCAAGTACATAAACTGCAAGGGGTACTTTTCAATAGTGCTGCAAGCACTGGTGGATCACAAGGGATGTTTCACCATCAGCATCAACGTGGGATGGCTGGGAAAGGTACATGACGCTCGCATCATCAGGAACTCCGGTCTGTTTCAAAAGCTGCAGGAAGGGACTTTATTCCCAGACCAGAAAATAACCGTTGGGGATGTTGAAATGCCTATAGTTATCCTTGGGGACCCAGCCTACCCCTTAATGCCATGGCTCATGAAGCCGTACACAGGCAGCCTGGACAGTAGTCAGGAGCTGTTCAACTACAGGCTGAGCAAGTGCAGAATGGTGGTAGAATGTGCATTTGGACGTTTAAAAGCACGCTGGTGCAGTTTACTGACTTGGTTAGACCTCAGCGAAACCAATATTCCCACTGTTATTACTGCTTGCTGTGCGCTCCACAATATCTATGAGAGTAAGGGGGAGACATTTATGGTGAGGTGGGAGGTTGAGGCAAATCGCCTAGCTGCTGGTTATGCGTAGCCAGACACCAGGGCAGTTAGAAGAGCACAGGAGGGCGTGGTGCGCATCAGAGAAGCTTTGAAAACCAGTTTCAGACTGGCCAGGCTACAGTGTGAAAGTTCTGTTTGTTTCTCATTGATGAAACCCCCTGCCCCTTGGTTCACTCTACTTCCCTGGAAGCTAACCACCATCCCCTCCTCCCTTCTATCACCGCTTGCAGAGGCAATAAAGTCATTGTTGCTTCACATTCATGCATTCTTTATTAATTCATCACACAAATAGGGGGATAACTGCCAAGGTAGCCCAGGAGGGGTGGTGGAGGAGGGAAGGACAAGGCCACACAGCACTTTAAAAGTTTAAAACTTTAAAACTTATTGAATGCCAGCCTTCTGTTGCTTGGGCAATCCTCTGGGGTGGAGTGGCTGGGTGGCCAGAGGACCCCCCACCGCATTCTTGGGCATCTGGGTGAGGAGGCTATGGAACTTGGGGAGGAGGGTGGTTGGTTACACAGGGGCTGTAGTGACTGTCTGTGCTCCAGCTGCCTTTTCTGCAGCTCAACCATACGCTGGCACGTATGAGTTTGATCCTCCAGCAGCCTCAGCATTGAATCCTGCCTCCTCTCATCATGCTGCCGCCACCTTTAAGCATCATCCCTTTCTTCAGACTGCCAATTACTCTCCTCAGCCCACCACCGCTTCTCCCGGTCATTTTGTGCTTTCCTCCACTCTGACATTGTCTGCCTCCACGCATTTGTCTGTGCTCTGTCAGTGTGGGAAGACAGCATGAGCTCAGAGAACATTTCATCACGGGTGTGTTTTTTTCGCTGTCTAATCTTCACTAGCCTCTGGGAAGGAGAAGATCCTGTGATCCTTGAAACGCATGCAGCTGGTGGAGAAAAAAAAAGGGACAGTGGTATTTAAAAAGACACATTTTATAGAACAATGGGTACACTCTTTCACGGTAAACCTTGTTGTTAACATTACATACATAGCACATGTGCTTTTCGTTCCAAGGTCGCATTTTGCCTCCCCCCACCACGTGGCTACCCCCTCAACCCTCCCCCCTCCCTGTGGCTAACAGGGGAACATTTCTGTTCAGCCACAGGCACACAGCCGAGCAGCAATGGGCACCTCTGAATGTCCCCTTAAGAAAAGCACCCTATTTCAACCAGGTGACCATGAATGATATCACTCTCCTGAGGATAACACAGAGAGATAAAGAACGGATGTTGTTTGAATGCCAGCAAACATACACTGCACTGCTTTGTTCTACAATGATTCCTGAGTACATGCTACTGGCCTGGAGTGGTAAAGTGTCCTACCATGGTGGATGGAATAAGGCTGCCCTCCCCAGAAACCTTTTGCATAGGCTTTGGGAGTACATCCAGGAGAGCCACGAATGCCAGGGCAAATTAATCATTAAACATGCTTGCTTTTAAACCATGTATAGTATTTTAAAAGGTACACTCACCAGAGGTCCCTTCTCCGCCTGACGGGTCCGGGAGGCAGCCTTGGGTGGGTTCGGGGTGAGAAACAGTTCCTGGCTGTCGGGAAAACCGGTTTCTCCACTTGCTTGCTGTGAGCGATCTACAACTTCATCATCATCACCTTCCTCGTCCCCAAAACCTGATTCCGTGTTGTCTCCATCTCCATTGAAGGAGTCAGACAACACGGTTGGGGTAGTGGTGGCTGAACCCCCTAAAATGGCATGCAGCTCATCATAGAAGAGGCATGTTTGGAGCTCTGACCCGGAGCGGCCATTTGCCTCTCTGGTTTTCTGGTAGGCTTGCCTCAGCTGCTTAAGTTTCACGTGGCACTGCTTTGGGTCCCTGTGATGGCCTCTGTCCTTCATGCCCTCGGAGATTTTGACAAATGTTTTGGCATTTCAAAAACGGGAACGGAGTTCTGATAGCACGGATTTCTCTCCTCATACAGCAATCAGATCCCGTACCTCCCGTTCGGTCCATGCTGGAGCTCTTTTGCGATTCTGGGACTCCATCATGGTCACCTCTCCTGATGAGCTCTGCACTCACCTGCAGCTTGCCACGCCGGCCAAACAGGAAATTGAAATTCAAAAGTTTGTGGGCCTTTTCCTGTCTACCTGGCCAGTGCATCTGAGTTGAGAGTGCTGTCCAGAGCGGTCACAATGGAAAACTCTGGGATAGCTCCCACAGGCCAATACCATCTAATTGCATCCCAGTACCCCAAATTCGACCCAGCAAGGCCAATTTCAGCACTAATCCCCTTGTCGGGGGTGGAGTAAGGAAATCGATTTTAAGAGCCCTTAAAGTCGAAAAAAAGGGCTTCGTCGTGTGGACGGGTGCAGGGTTAAATCGATTTACCGCTGCTAAATTCGACCTCAACTCCTAGTGTAGACCAGGGCTTAGTGATCTGACTAACCCCTGCAGCGATGTGAATATTGTTAAGCAAACAATTATAAAAAATATCTCTGTCATGAGCTCCAATAGCACCTCCCTCCGCAGACAGGCTGGGCCACCAGAATGAGCCAGTGGTTGCTAAAAGGTTGGGTGTATGACATATTAGAAACTGAGATAATCAAATGACCTTCAGAGCTATGCAAAGTAGTTTGACAGAGCCAGAGCTGTGTGCTTACACCGCCTTTCAGAAAAGCCAGCACAGTCAGGAGCTGGACTCACAATCTCCCTCTCTCTCACTCACAGCTCAGGTGACAATAAGAACTGTGGGGAACTACAAAATTTGCCGTGCTCAGCAGCTTTACGTGTGAGGTCACTTCTCCCTTCTGAGAATGTACCTCATTCTCATGCAGAGAGGATGATAGTCCAATGCTTAGGGCAGTAGTCTGGGACTTAGCAGAGCTGGATTGAATTCCCTGCTCCGTCACAGGCTTCTTGGGTGACGTTGGGCCCAGAACCTCCAAGGTACTTAGGTGCTGCTCTGCTGAGCCTTGCAGTGCCTTTGCCCAGGAGCCCCAATGGCCAGCGGCAGTCTCAGCCCCGAGTTAGGCACCCAGGCTCCCCGTACTGAGATTAGGCACCTCCCTCTGCTCAGGATCCTCTGCGGTGAACCCTCTCCAGGAGCGAGGCACCTAAGCCAGCTCAGTCGCTGAGGCAGCCCACACCCTAGCAGCCAAAACTGCCTGACTCCTGCTCAATACCTCTCTCACACACACCCTACATTGCCCTGTACTCCTGTGTGTCTTTTGTGGGGGTGCTCTGCTGCCCCTCCACCTATCAGTGACATGCCTCCAGTCCTCCTGATACAGAGGCTGGCAGATAGCAGGTGTACTTTCAGCACGCCTATGGAATCAGGCCCTGCTGATGAGACAGGTGTGTGTATGGGGGGGGGCACCTAGTTTGAGAATCCTGCTTTGGCTTGAGCTAGGGCTCTGAGCAGCTTGTTAGCTGTGAGGTGGTCCTGGCAGAAACGCAGGCGTCTAGGGGATGTGGACACCTATGAAGTTAGGTGGCAGCTGAGTGGCAGCTTTGAAAATAGCCGTGGCACCTAACTGGTGAGCTAGACAGCTAGTCTCCTAAGTATCTTTAAGGATCTGGGCCTTAGTCTTTCTCTGTGCTCCTCTGTAAAATAGGGATAATGGCACTTCCCTACCGCACAGCAGTGTTGTGAGGTTAAATACGTTACAGACTGTGAGGTGCTCAGACACGACTGTGATGGGGCCAAGCCGGGGGGGGTCGGGGCTATGAACGGCCACAATTAGAGCTGCTGGAGCTCAGCCCTGGCACAAATTAAGCTTGGTGTGGGAGGCTAGGTTGACTCGCAAGGTTTTGGTTGCTAGCTCTTTTGCTTCTTTGTGATTCAACCAGCAGGAATCTCCTCAAAGTGGGTGGGGGGAAGCTTTTTGTGTCTTTGTTTACTTTGCCATTTTTTTCTTTTTAACTGCAGAGACAGATGTTTTTAAAGCCACCCCTGGTTCTTCCCTGAGATGTCTCACTCTCTCATATCAGGCCTGTTTTCCCCAAGACACTCCTGGCTCCGGGAAGACAAAAAGCCAAATATAGTGAAGATAAGATACCACTCAGTGCGACTTCTCCCTACTCTGCATCATTTGATAATACTGTGGCAGTAACAATGTTATACAAGACAGTAATAAATACGAACAAAGCCCTGATCCTACATATAGGTTTGCTAGCCAGCCATGTAGTTGTAGGTTTGATTTTAACTGTGGGGGTAAATGGATGTTGGCTAGAGTTGGGCCTGAACTGAAGCCCCATATTAGAATTCCAGATCCAAGTGTCCTGTCTCTGTAGTGGGCAGAATTAAAACCACAGATCTGAAAAATGCTGAAACTGAGATTGAATTCTAGATCCCAATTCAAATTTTTTTCCCAAGTTAGAGGACTTCCTCCCAGGGCTGCCAGAGAGGCACAAAGTCTTACAATTTGAACAATAAACACACTCTGGGGGCTGCATACCTTGGTTTACCGAATTCCGTAAGTGTCCCCAGAGGAATCTTCTACCCAGACACAGGATAATTTATTGAAAGTCAGAGAAGTGGCTGTTTTAGCCATCACCACTCCTAGTGATTTTATTGTTTTAGCCTCGTGCTTGTTAAAGCTTGATTTCCCTTTCTGAACAGTTTGTGGGATCCACAGTTCCAAAAATAAACCCATAGCTACGTCAGTGTGACAAAACTTGGACGTTCAGAAATGAGAAGCTGCTCTACAGACATTTCTTTTGCTGCGAGAAATGATTTGCAAAACAAACCCAGCAGAGATTATTTATTACAAAGCAAATACAAGTTATGGATATTCTAGAGGGAACCAACCTGAAAGGGCAGATGGAGACTTGCTCGGCCTTTGACTTTATTATTTTCTAATTAACACTGAACACCAAAGCTATCTGAACACTACTGCACAGCACCCTGAAACTGACTGACACGGTACGTCTACACAGCAATCTGGAGCGAGTGGGAACGAGCCTCCACGCCCAGGTTGACAGACTTGGGCTAGAGGAGCTCATGCTATCGCTGTAAGAATAGCTGTGTAGAGAACACTTTGAAGTTGCGGCTTGGGCTGGAGCAGAGACTTGCAAGGCTAGGAAATGGCACTTGCCACTGACTAGACCTAGTTTGCCTAAAATGGAGCAGAATGCAGCCACTTATCTTCCTGGGTGGAACACGGCTCCTAGCTGCTCAGGTCAAACTGGAGCGGCACCTGTGGTCTCAGAGGGCCACACATTCATACTGAAGATGAACACAGCCATTGGCTGCATTGTAGAATGGTGTGAAACTTATTTGCCTTGTGGGATACACTTTGGTCCACCTGGTATTAGGGGATGGAACAGAGGAGAGTCAGAGGAAATAATCTGCATCTCAGTGAGCTCTGTAGACAGGGCCAGCTAATGGATAAACATCATTCTGAGCAAGCCAGAATCACAGCCCCCATTGTATAAATGTTCCAGGATGATTGTGAATAATAAATCTATCACTCAACTAGTGCTCCCTGATTTGCAACACTCTGGGATGCTCTTCTATAATGCTGGCCCAGCGTTTGTTGGGAAAAATCCACTTGGAAGACAATACCATTTTGATGAAGTTCTGCAGGCTACTGTACCTTCAAAAGCACTTTGCTAACCTGTAGACAAGCAATCATGAGGATTCTTAATGAGTGGGTTTCCGTGGTGCAACAAATAAGTATGTTGGGACTGAACGTGATTATATTTCATAAAAGGCTTTGGTCACTCAACACTGTCAGTTTCAGGCTGCTTGAAATGTGCACGTGCCTCATTCAAAGGCATATATACACTGTAGCAATCAATATAAATCTTTAAACGAAATAAAACAAATTTCATCCCATAAAGATCTAATTCATTAATATAATGGGGGTGGAGGAGAGAAAGGGTGGGAAGAATAAGTGCTCCCCTTGCACCACAGCGCCTGTATACATTTGCATGGAAGGGGTAACAGCTCTTTGGTAGGAGGTTTGAGTGTCACAATCATGAGATCCTGCTGAAATCCAGGTTGGACATCTTCAAATGTTCATTGTCAGGGTGATAAACTAGTAGAGAAATAAAGATCAACGGTTATGACTGATAATCCCAGCTACCACCATCAAACCCCGGGTGCAGGAGGAAAGGCCCTTGTAACAGCACCATCTTGTTTTGAATTGGTTCCGTACAATGCAGGGGAATTCTGATTTTTGTGCCAATGAGCTAGTTCCCTAGTTTAGTTGTAGTCAATACAAATATTTGTCAGCAAAGATAATGGTGAGATTCAAGCACTTAGTCATGACTAAGAGAAAGGCAACCGGACAAATTCTTCTCTCACCTACACCTGTAAATCTGAAGTAACTCAGTGGACTTTGCTGGAGTCACTCTGAATTTACAACAGTGTAAATAAGAGTAACATTTTAGTCCAATTATTACAAGGAAAGAAATCTTGGGATGCCAAAAAAGAAAATTTAATAATTCCCAGTAGCAGGGACAGAAGTTGAACCTCCACCTCCCCCTGACTCTCTCACACGGAACATGTTCAACATTAAGCTCGTTAGTTAAAAAAGGAATGCATTGTAGATCTCTAAGAATTAGTTTATTTATAATTATTTATTATTATACTGTGGTAGCACCTAAAGGCTTCCATTCCCATTGTGCTAGGAAATGTATCACCATCTAACAGCCAGATGGACCCTGCCCCAAAGAGCTCCTAATAATTGAAGTGTGGAATGAGAGGGAACAGATGGGCACAACAGAGAGACGGGGGAGCACAAGGAAACAATGAGAAGATACGGATCACCACAGTAACAAGAGGACAAAGTGCAGCAGCTGCCTGTCAGGCACGGCCTACAGTAAAGGGTGGTACAGATCCACAATGACTTAGAAAGAACCAGGAGGCATTTTTCTCCAATCAGCTGCACCCATTTGCCCCAGCAGTGAAGTGGGCCCAGAGAGAGTAAGGAGGAGAGACCCCAGAAAGAGGAGAGAAAGGGAGCAGTGACTATGAAATGGGGCGAGAAGGTGAAAAATCAGCTTGGAGGAGACAGAGTTATGTAGTAATGGTGAAATCCTGGCTCCCCTGAAGTCAATGGCAAAACCCCCCGCTGAATTCACTAGGGTTGGGATTATTCCCAATTTTTAAAAAGTGACAAAGTTCTAGAGCAGATTTCCAGTTTTAAAATGAAGTTATGATCATACCTCATTTATATTCAGGTTAATGAAGTCTCTGTTTTTCTTACTTAGTGCCAGGAATACCCCTGAAATAAACATCAGGACATCACAGTTATAAAGATTCCCCATTCACATTCATACACATAAGCAACCTGTCCTACTGTGAAGCACTATTTGTGACTGTTCCATAGAGAGGAAGGAGCTGGCTCTCTATAAAGGCTTAGATCACAAGTGACTGGTGAACCCTTAGAATGGGTTTGAGAACTGAAGTCCTTGTGAAGGCAAAATGGCCATTGACTTCACTGGGACTTTTGCCTGAGTATGGACTTCAGAAATGAATCCAAAGCTGGTGGTTTGGATGTGAGACACACCCAGATGTTTGGATACATGTCTTACTCCTGAGGGCATTCAGTGCCAAAAAATTAAAAATTCTGCACCAAAAAAATTAAAATTCTGTGCACAATATTTTAAAATTCTGCAAATTTTATTTGTCAAATAAATGTGGAGGCTCCAGCATGGTATTGGGGACCACAGCCCACTGGTGGCACAGAGGTGGGAGATCACTGTGCAGCTCTCCCTCACCACCCCCACCCGGGACACAGACTCAGCGGTGAGGCTGCACCCAACCCTGACAGTGCAAGGAGCAGGCCCTCCCCAGAAACACCCCAGAGCCCTGCTCCTCCATGCCAGGTGCACCAATTATGGGAGACAGGCTCAGCAAGGCAAGATCCAAATATGGAGGGGCTTAGTGTGGGGGGGAATCCAGGTGTGGGTTGAGAGGGTTCTGTGTGGAGCAATCTGGGTGTGGGTGGCTCAGTGGTGTAACCGGGTGCAGAGGGGATCTGGATGCACAGCGGCTTATTACGGGGTTCAGGGTGCAACGGTGATGGGACTCTGCAGGGGGTCCAGGTGAAGGTGGTTGGGGCTCAGCAGGGGGGGTCTGGGTGTGGGAGGGCTTGGGGGGTCCAGATGCTGGGGGAGTAGGGCTCAGTGGGGTGGGTATCCACGTGCAACTGGTTGGGGCTCAGTGGGGTGGGGATCTGGGAGTGGGTGGCTTGTCAGGGTGGTCCAGGTGCAGGGGGAATGGGGCTCATCGAAGGGGTTCTGAGTGCAGGGGGTGAGGCTCAGCGGGAGGGTCTGGGTATGAGAGGGTCTGGATGCACGGGGGTTGGGTGGATGGGGGAGCAGTTCCCTATACAGGGATCCCTCCCCCTGCAGCTGAGGCGCAATGGATGCAGGAAGGGCAGGGGGGAGTTTGCAGAGCTTCCTGCAGCCAGGGAAGAAATCTGGAAGTGGGTCTGATCTAGCCCCGGATGCCGTGCAGGGGAAGAGGAAGTCCTATCCTCCCCAGCCCAGCATAGCCCGGACTAGCAGCTGAGCTTGGTGCAAGGTAGGAACCACCAGCCGGCTCTTCCCCAGTCCCGCTTCCTGCCCCACAGTGATTTACCTCTCTGACAGCTGCCCTGGGCACACAAAACATACTGCTGGTGAGGGTCATATGACCACTCTTGTGGTTTCCCTTTGCTTCCCCCATCAGAAAGTCATTTTTCTGCAGGAAGCAAAGAAATCTGCAGGGGACATAATTCTGTGCATGCACAGTGGCGCAGAATTCCCCCAGTAGTAACGTCTGAATTTTATCCAGACTATCTGCATTTCCTGATTCTAAAAAGTGATGGTGGGAATATAGCAGGAACACAGCAGAAATACGTACTCCCTCTCTGTGTTTTGACCCTTCAATTTCCAGCACAGGCTGGAACCACAAAGGAAAAAGAAGCAAAAAACTTAATAATATGGTTTAAGAAAGTTAACTAAACCGTTTTTGATCCTCATAAAGTGGTTGGGTTTGGTCTAAGGTTTGAGCAAGGGTCAGAGGATCACTTTAATTTAGGCTGATTTACCCATCCCTATTAATTGCTATTAGTCTGGACAGAGAAAGCTCCTGCATGCAAATGAACCAAGAGCCAGAATTCATAGCTGTATTGTGGGTTATATTTTTCAGTCAAAAACCCAAACAAATAGTTTAAAAGTGTGCAATGTCAACACATGTGCATGTCTAACAATCCCTTACTTGACAGCATTTGAAACTGGGGCCTTCAAGATCGTAAGGCAGACCTCCAGTACTTGAGCTTGAGAAGTAACTCCACTAGTTGGTTGCGGCAGTAGACTTATCTTTTAGTGGACCAGCCTTTACCAGGGATATAACCCAAACTTTGTGAGTGTGTTACACATATGATTTCAGCAAAAGTGGATACTCACGGTTTGCATTCTCTAGGCGAATTAAGCAGTTTAGGAAGTCATCAAAATCAATATGGAACTGGTCATCAGCATATCTGAGGACAATCAGTTGCAGCAGGTAATTATTGAGTTGAAATCCTTTAAAAAACAAACAAACAAACAAATACATAAATAAATAAAGAAGCAGCAGCAACAACCTAACTGACCTGAAAAGAAATCTGTGAGACTTTAATAAATAATCTAGTTATTCGTTGGAAATTTGTTAGTGGGCAAGTACTCTATGAACTGATTCCCTGTCTCTAGCAGAAACTGAGCTGACTGCAAACTGGTTTTCATTTAAAATCGATGTAGAATTCAGAAATAAGAATTTTTGAAATTTTGCAGTTTTCACTCTACGAATTGTTGTCTGTGTGAGTGAAAGTTCAGTCCCCGGTTGAGGATCTGCCCCATAGTATTTCTGTTTTCCCAACATAAATCAAATATTTCTTTTACCTGCAGCTGTTAGGGCACTACGGAGCTCATAGGAGGACATGGTGCCAGATTTATCAGAATCAAACTTAAGGTAGACATGCTGCATGGGGGAAAACATAGACATTCAGCATTTAGTACGTTAACAAATCTCACGTATTTGTAGCACATAAAGCAATGGAGTTTCATGTTCTAGATGCTTATCTTTAAAACTCTTGATGTAGCGCAAACTTTTATGGAAGTTGAGAGGACTTTGATCTGGATCCAATCTGGTTGTGTAACTGAGGGTATATTTGGGATCAAGCTGTCTCTATCATATTTGTTATGAGCTGAGTGAAAGTTGTTATGGGTTGAGTTAAAACCTCATTGAGATTGGTAGGTGTGAACTCACTCTTCAATTAACATAACTGTAAGGGTGAGCCCCCACCTAAGACAAAAGGAGTATGTGAAACCGTCCAAAACTTTTTGCTGAGTATTTTGTCTGTGTGTACCTGTATGTGTGAGAGAGGCAGTGCTTAAAGTGGTCTGAAAGAAGTAATGGGGGTGGGGGGGTCTGTCACAACCTTAGCCTAATTTAATTTTCATGTACTTGATACAGACAGCTCACAATTTTTGCATACATATAATATACAACACATAAAATTTTTAGCTCAGTAAGGTATGTATACCTATTTGTGTAATGCAAATTACTAAAACAAAACATATCCTGAGAGTTTGAGGGGGGAAGGTCTGGGGGCTTTGTGAAATTCAGTGGGGTCTATTTGGGGATAGGGGGCTGGTGTGCAGTGAGATTCAATGGCGTTGGGGGTCTCTTTGGGAATAGGGACTGGGGAGGCATTAAGAGTGGGGTTGAGGGGGTTGCAGTGACAGTGGAGTTGGGGGATCTCTTGGAGGTGGGGGTGCAGTGAAAGTCAGTAGGATTGGGGGGTGTCTCGAGGGGGAGAGAGTCAGTAGGGTCTGGGTTTCTCAGAGCATGGGGGTGCAGTGACAGTGGGGATCGGGGTTCTGTGAGATTCAATGGGCTTGGGGGGATCTCAGGAGTGGGGGTGCAATGACCCTGAGGTTGGGGGTCTCTGAGAGGATGGGATACAATGTGATTCAGTAGGGTTGGGGGCCTTATGGATGGGTGTGCAGTGAGTGTGGTTGGGGGTCTCTCAGGGTGCAGTAAAAGTGAAGTTTGGGGTCTCTCTTGAGGATGGGGGTCTAGTGACGGTGGGGTTGGGGGGGTCTCTCTGGGGCTAGAGAGTCTCCTTTGGGCGCCTGTTCTCTGCCTCCCATTCTTGCTGCTCCACACCCCATCCCTCTCTGCTGGCCTGGCTCTGAGCCTGCTCCTGCAAGGTGGTGGGGAGCTGGAGGGGTAGGGTCTGAAGCCCCCGTGGATTCTCCCAGCCCCATCCTGGCTTCTGGGCTGTGCCAGAGCTGGTCTCCCTATCTGAGCTGCTATATCTGCTGCTCCCCTGTCTCCTGTAGTTCCCAGCCCGAGGCTCTGCTCCCTCAGGGACACAGGCCCCCATCTGCATGATCAGCAGGCGAAGGAGCCAGGAAATGGGCACTACCTGTGGCCGAGCCCTGTGCTGTATGAGGAAGCAGCAGGAGCCTAGGGAGCTTATGAGGCAGGAGCTCTGGTAGATGCTCTGTGCCCCACATTAACCCCGCCTGAGCTTTACATTTCCCCACGTAGATCTGCAACCCCCTGTGATCACCCCCACTTTAATAAGGGAGAACATGTATGAGAGACACTCAGAGAGACAGCTGAAAGCAGTGGCTGACCCTGGAAGAAAGCTAAGGAGTGGTTTTTGGGTCAGGGTGCCGGCTGAAAAGAGCACTCTTGGTGCTATGAGCAAAAGAAGCTGTTTCCTGCTATTTGTTTCCTTCTGCCATCAGAGACACAGAGCTTTGCATGTTCTTTGTAAATAAACAAAACGGCATCAAAGAAACACCTGACTACCACCTGTTCCTACTCCTAACTGGAACAACTTACTAGACCCTGAATTTCTGGCTAGCCGCTTGGGTGAAAAGGGGAATTAGGAAGCATGCTGAGGTGAAAATCAAACAGCACTGTTTATCAAGCTGAAGTAAAGTTCCACATTTTCCTTGTGGGACAGGATATATTGATCGTCACTCAATTCTGAATTAGTTATATCCATTGTTATAGTCACTCTGAACGTTTTAATCAGAAATATCTGGAAATCTCTCCATTGGGGGCATGCATTTCTTAAGTGTACCAGTTTAAAAAAAATATCAAACATTTGTATTAAAGGACTGACAAAGTGAAGTGATCCAGAAAAACAATTGAGATTTTGGATGAAAAATCCGGGAAGCAGAAAATTGCAATGATCACATCTTGGATGTAGCATAAATTCAGAAAAGATTATTAATGACCCATGAGGAAACAATTATTGTGCCTTGAGATGCAATCCTGCAAACATATACTCACATGCTTAACTTTACTTACCATAATAGTGTCATTGATTTCAAAGGGATTACTCATGGTAGTAAAGGTAAGTAAAGTGTGTAAGTGTTTGCAGAATTGGAGCCTAACCAGCTAACATTGTTCCAGACCCTCAGTATTGCTTACTGCTGAGGAGATAAACAATGGAACAAAATAACTCATCACATGACTATTTTCCACTAATCACAAGTCAGCATTTTCTTCTTGTGTGAAACAATAGGAACAGAATCCTCAAATGTTATTTTGATTAGCCTCCTATTAAAGCACATTTCTGAAATTCATTATCCCAAACATAGTTTCTTAGCTTACCAAAATTACTGATATTTCCAGTAAATCATTCTGGTTTGGGACAATGGAAAACTAAAAATTGGTCATACTTCCCAGAAGAAAAAACATTTTGAAGAGCTTGTGTTTTTAATCAATATTTTATGCTTTTGAAGATGTATGCCATTAGATTTTTGTCTCTGAAAATCATAGAAATAGAGGGCTGGAAGGGACCTTAAGAAGTCGTCTAGTAGTTCATCCTGTGCAGTGGCAGAATCAAGTATATCTAGACCATCTCTGAAGCGTGTTTGTCTGACATTTTCCTAAAAAACTCCAATGATAAAGACTCAAAATAACGAATACAGTCACATACCAGCCACTTCTTTAGTTTGTCCCAGAAAATCTTGAACTCATTAAATTCCAGTTTCCCATTACCACTGGACTAGTATAACCCACATTAAGGAAAAATACTGGTTAAGTGAAATCCCATGTTATGTCAATATCTACCAGTCATTCCTTTACTCAGATAACAATAGCTGCACTAGGAAGCCTATGATGCTGTTGAGAGCAAACAATTGCAATGATTGCTGTTGGAAACCTAGAAAGTTGGGTGATAGCTCTGCTGAGTAACGTAGCGAGAACACTGTCCCAAAGCAAGAGCAGCTTTGGATTCCAATTGGATAGGAACGATTCAGAGAATTAAATAGATATGTGGCACAGTTGGCAACGGGCTTTGTTGCAAGGATAGGTTCCTGGGTTAGTGGTTCTGTTGTGTGGTTGCTGGTGAGTATTTGCTTCAGGTTGGAGGGCTGTCTGTAGGCAAGGACTGGCCTGTCTCCCAAGATTTGTGAGAGTGATGGGTCGTCCTTCAGGATAGGTTGTAGATCCTTGATGATGCGTTGGAGAGGTTTTAGTTGGGGGCTGAAGGTGACGGCTAGTGGCGTTCTGTTATTTTCTTTGTTGGGCCTGTCCTGTAGTAGGTGACTTCTGGGTACTCTTCTGGCTCTGTCAATCTGTTTCTTCACTTCAGCAGGTGGGTATTGTAGTTGTAAGAATGCTTGATAGAGATCTTGTAGGTGTTTGTCTCTGTCTGAGGGGTTGGAGCAAATGCGGTGTGCCCACATATCTATTCAGGGGACACCATCATAGTGCCTAATCACATCAGCCACACTATCAGAGGCTCGTTCACCTGCACATCTACCAATGTGATATATGCCATCATGTGCCAGCAATGCCCTCTGCCATGTACATTGGGCAAACTGGACAGTCTCTACGTAAAAGAATAAATGGACACAAATCAGATGTCAAGAATTATAACATTCATAAACCAGTTGGAGAACACTTCAATCTCTCTGGTCACTCGATTTCTGATCTCAAAGTGACTATCCTTCAACAAAAAAACTTCGAAAACAGACTCCAACAAGAGACTGCTGAATTGGAATTAATTTGCAAATTGGATACAATTAACTTAGGCTTGAATAGAGACTGGGAGTGGTCATTACACTAAGTCATTACACTAAGTGAAACTATTTCCCCTTGTTTCAGAGTAACAGCCGTGTTAGTCTGTATTCGCAAAAAGAAAAGGAGTACTTGTGGCACCTTAGAGACTAACCAATTTATTTGAGCATAAGCTTTCGTGAGCTACAGCTCACTTCATCGGATGCATACTGTGGAAAGTGTAGAAGATCTTTTTATACACACAAAGCATGAACAAATACCTCCCCCCACCCCACTCTCCTGCTGGTAATATCTTATCTAAAGTGATCACTCTCCTTACAATGTGTATGATAATCAAGTTGGGCCATTTCCAGCACAAATCCAGGTTTTGGAAATGGCCCAACTTGATTATCACTTCAAAAGGTTTTCTCTCCCCCCACTCCACTCTCCTGCTGGTAATAGCTCATTTTAAGTGATCACTCTCCTTACAAAGTATATTTTTTCATGGTCTGTGTGTATATATAAAATCTGCTCACTGTACTTTCCACTTTATACATCTGATGAAGTGAGCTGTAGCTCACGAAAGCTTATGCTAAATAAATTGGTTAGTCTCTAAGGTGCCACAAGTACTCCTTTTCTTTTTGCGAATACAGACTCACGCGGCTGCTACTCTGAAACAATAGGATTGTAAAGGTGCTCAAGCACTTCTGAAAATCAGACCACTTACTTGGATGCCTAAGCGTGGATTTAGGTGCTGAACTTCACACACTCAGGTTTGAAAACTTAGGCCAGAGTAGTTTTAGAAGCAGCCATCTTCTATAGAGTGGCACTTCCCACTATTCAGCAAAAGAATAAATGGTCTCCGGTTTTATTAAAAACTGGGCAGATTTGCTTGAGAGCCTCACAAATCTTAACCATTTTTAACCAGCTGGGGCTGAGTTTTGAGTTGGTAGCTGTGACTCAAACCAGAGGCAGTTTTGTTTTGTTTGGGCTTTTATTGCAAGTATTTGTGAGGAGGTGCCACAAATAACAAGGGCTGGAGAAACAAAAACAAAAGAGGAGAACTTAGTAGCTGGATAGGAGATGGATACAGCAAGCAGCAGCCAGCTGCTATGTTAGGGCTGTGGCTGCTTGGTCTGCAATATTAAATGGCCAGCTATCAGGGGAGCAGGCTCAGCAAAAGTACCTATGAAAGGGAAGAAGCTATTCTAGGAAGCTTCAGTAGTGATCAGGCAGCTCTAAGACAGCTGTTTCTTGGGAAGGAACTGGATTTCCACTTTTTCGAATGCAAGGATCTGGTTGTCAGTTATTTCCAGATTTTTCAGATTTCTGCCCAGTAGTTGAAATAACAACATCTTTTATATAAATAAAATGAGTGAGATTTTCAGAAGAGCTCAGACATGGACTACACTGAAGTCTCTGATATAACCTGAATGCTTTTGAAAAGTCCCACTTTAAGTTTCTATAATAAAAGCTGGAATACAATTTTGACACCATCAGTTTGTTGTGCTTAGTGTACCTCCACTATTTCACAATATTGCACTCATGTCTAGCATCGGGGATGAAAAAGCTCTCTCAGGGCACTTGCATACATTCCGTGCCAGTGTGGTCCCAGAGAATTCACATCAGCATTTATGTGAAAGGATACATCCATGAGAGAGATGATGTTTCTACATGTCATGAGGCTTACGTTCTCGAATGCGATGGTGTTTGCTGAAAAAGCATAACAATCAAGTTAAATAAGAAATAAAGTCATTGGGCATAAACTTAAAGTCTAAAAAATTAACAATGGAAAAAGGTGGAACAATGCACTTCATAAAGAAAGATATAGTTCCAAAGATACTCCTATGACCACTACCAACTCTGCTGCCTCTATTCACATGAGGAACCTCCAGCGACTTCAGTTAAAATCTCATTCAATAGGACTACTCAAAAGAGTAAGAGTTGCAGGACTAGCTTTGTAAAAATCCTTTAAAAATCTTAAATATAATGACATTATTAACAGTCAAGCAGGGATTGACCATCTCATCAATCTGATGATTCAGAGTAGAGCTGATAGAATCACAGTTTCAAAACCATATGTCTATATATTTTATGCATTTATTGTTGTCTTAAGGGGTGTTACACACACTTTTGAATTAGCCACTAAAAAATAATTGCCTGATCCAAAGCTCAATGCAGTCACTGGGAGTCTAATGGGACCCACCATTATTGACTTCACTGGGTGTTGGATCAGTCCCTTAGAATTTACTTTAGGTAACATTTTCAGAAACGCCTATGGACTTAGGCACTTCTGAACATTTTACCTTTTAACACAACTATTAAACATTTTGATTTCCAGTGTTTTCATGATGAGGGGGAGAGAACCAACCAACCAACCAGAATCGGAGTAGTATAATAGTGCAACAGGATGCACCTGCCATTTAAGATTTGAGAGACCTGTAAGCCAGCACTTCCCTCTCCCAATTGTGACTTTTTAAAATATGTATGGAGCAGAAAATGTGGTCAGTGAAGGGAGGAAGTTGTCTTGGGGAGGTGAGCTGGGATCTGTAGAACACCACACTGCTGACTCAGCACATAGGCCCTGAGACAGGAGCCTTATAAGCAGGGTGCTCCAGACCTCTCCTCTCCTTTGGTGGTAAGAACAGACTGGGATAGTTCCCAACTGGCCTTGCTCTGGGATCCAGGGGTGTGGAATTGCTGGGAAATGTCATTTCCCTAGCAACTAATTTGGAATCCTGATCTGGGCAATGCATGCTGTAGGCAGCTGAATCTGAGGCAAACTCTTTTGAGGAGGGTCTACAATTTCTAAAGTAACTGGAGGTCCTTTGTGCTGCTTGTTTGATGAGTCAAACCAAAGCCCTGGGCAGGGGGAGGTTTTTTTTCTTCTGTTTCTAATCTTTGGCCTGCCACAGATAGCGACAGGCCCAGATCTGCAAAAGTATTTGGGTTCATAACTCCCATTAATTCAGTGGGAGTTGAGTGCCTAAGTATTTTGAGGCTCTGGGCTGTATGGACTCAATCCTGAGTTAAGTGGAAGGGGAAATCTGCTGAACTACACCTATAACTGCAGAGTGTGGTAAGATGTTCACCAACCTCAATGCAACAAGCCCTTGCCACCTCCCCATATCCTGCATGACTACATAGTTCCCAAAAGGAGCACAGCTGGAGGTTGAGGATGGGCTGTTCCTGAAAGTGCTGAGCCCAGATTCACAGGATGATAACAAAGTGCTCAGCAGCAGATGCACCAGAGCAACCGGAGACCAGAGAAATGGGTGATGCATTGCTAAGCATGCTTCATCAAAGTATCCCACAGTGCTCAACAAACCTGAGGAGATGATTAACAAACTAAGTGAAATAGGTTTCAGAGTAACAGCCGTGTTAGTCTGTATTCGCAAAAAGAAAAGGAGGACTTGTGGCACCTTAGAGACTAACCAATTTATTAGAGCATGAGCTTTCGTGAGCTACAGCTCACTTCCTCAGATGCATATCGTGGAAACTGCAGCAGGCTTTATATATACACAGAGAATATGAAACAATACCTATTCCCACCCCACTGTCCTGCTGGTAATAGCTTATCTAAAGTGATTTCCAGCACAAATCCAGGTTTTCTCACCCTCCACCCCCCCACACAAATTCACTCTCCTGCTGGTGATAGCCCATCCAAAGTGACAACTCTTTACACAATGTGCATGACAATCAAGCTGGGCTATTTCCTGCATAAATCCAGGTTCTCACATCCCCCCCACCCCCATACACACACAAACTCACTCTCCTGCTGGTAATAGCTCATCCAAACTGACCACTCTTCAAGTTAAAATCCAAGTTAAACCAGAACATCTGGGGGGGGGGGGAGGAAAAAACAAGAGGAAACAGCCGCCCCCCCCCCCAGATGTTCTGGTTTAACTTGGATTTTAACTTGAAGAGTGGTCAGTTTGGATGAGCTATTACCAGCAGGAGAGTGAGTTTGTGTGTGTATGGGGGTGGGGGGGGATGTGAGAACCTGGATTTATGCAGGAAATAGCCCAGCTTGATTGTCATGCACATTGTGTAAAGAGTTGTCACTTTGGATGGGCTATCACCAGCAGGAGAGTGAATTTGTGTGGGGGGGTGGAGGGTGAGAAAACCTGGATTTGTGCTGGAAATCACTTTAGATAAGCTATTACCAGCAGGACAGTGGGGTGGGAATAGGTATTGTTTCATATTCTCTGTGTATATATAAAGCCTGCTGCAGTTTCCACGATATGCATCTGAGGAAGTGAGCTGTAGCTCACGAAAGCTCATGCTCTAATAAATTGGTTAGTCTCTAAGGTGCCACAAGTCCTCCTTTTCTTTAAGTGAAATAGGTCTCTGTAATCCACACTGCATATTTCTTAACTGTCTATGGCCAAATACTGTTCTTGGTTACTGTGGTGTAAATTTGGAGTGATTCCACTGACTTCAAGTGAGTCCATCAGGATTCACATCAGTGTAACTGGGAGCAGAATTTATCCCTTCTTATACAGAGGCCACTTAGAACATAAGAACAGCCATACTGGGTCAGACCAAAGGTCCATCAAGCCCAGTATCCTGTCCTCTGACAGTTGGCAAAAGTAAACTGGACAAATGCCCAGTTTTGCCAAAAAAGCGGGTGCGACCCTTAGTGGGGTGCGACCCCTATCAGGGTGCAGAGGAATGGGGGGGAGGGAGCAAGTGGCAATGCCAGCCTGTGTGGGAGGGAGGTCTTGGGAGAGTGGCTTGGGCCAGGCCATCCCCACATGGGTTGGTGGCAGGGGGTCTTGGGTCAGCCCCACATGCAGGAGTTGGGGGGCCTCGGGCTGGTCTCAAATGGGCAGGGGTAGGGAGGGACTTCAGGCCAGCCCCAAGCAGACAGGTGGCAGAGGGGGCTCGGGCTGGCCCCATGTGTGTGGGGGAGAGCAGGGTGCCTCGGGACAGCTCCACATGAGCAAGAGGCAGGGAGGGCTGGGCGAGGGGACTTGCGGGGGGGCAGGGAGCGGGCCTTGGGCTGGCCCAGTGTGGTGTCCCGTTTTCCCTTTAGGAAAATATGGTCATCCTACTGAAGTGAAGCCACTTCAGGGTTGAAACCAAACAACTGTGTAAGAACACCCTGCAGAGCTACAGAACAGCTGAGGATGGAAAGTGAAGAACACTGTGTCACACTGGAAGCTACAGGATAATTACAGGTAGGAATTAAATAACAGCAGCTGTGTTTATGTTCTCATTTTGTGGACCTAGTGTGCCTTGTGCATGAGCAGATATTTAGTGGGCATTGATGCTATTCAGTGAATGGAGCACTTGCTGAGATGAGCACACACAGACTTCCTGCATACTCCCATCAAATGTAAACACAAGCTGCTGTTTGTATTGTGGAGAATGGCTTGGAGTTTCCTTTTCCTTGACTATTTTAAGAATCAGAAATCCAAATGAAATTTAGATACCCCAGAAAACCAGAGAACATTAGTTCTGCTCCCAGTAACTCATTGAATCTCATATTCTTCAGGAGGATAAAAAATAGACTTTTTACTTTTCACAATTTCTTCTTTGGTTTTGTCACTATTTCGTTACTATTATCATCATTTGTTTGTTTTATGGTACTGCCTAGAGACCCTGTCCAACATGGAGGCCATATTGTGCTAGGCACTGAACATACACATAACAAGAGACAGTCCTTGTCTCAAAGAGATTACAATCTAAATAGACAAGACAGATGAAGGGTGGATGAAAGGAAATATGATCCCCATTTTACAGATGGGGAACTGAGAGATTAAATGATTTTGCCTAGGTTATGGTATAGGTAGTGTCTCCTGAGTCTCAGTCCACTGCCTTAGCCATAAGTCAATCCTCTTTCTCCAGAGCCGGGAACTGGCATCACTGACCTGAAATGGATTTTGTTGGGACACAGCGTAGGCTAGGGGTTACGTCAGGGAACTTGGGTTCTGTAACCCGACTCTGCCACTGACTTGCTGTGTGACATTATGCAAGTTACTAGGCAGTGCCTCGGTTTTCCCACCTGTAAAGTGGGGATAATATCCACTTTTATAAAGCCCTTTGAAGTCCTTGGATGAAAGCCGCTATATAAGTGCAAATAAAGTTGTTAACACTTACTTTTTTTTAATACAGCATTCAGAACGTATTCAAGTTCTTCTGCAGTTATCTCCATGTCCTAGAGTTGAGAAATTAAAGCAGCTGTTACTTTTGTGTGTCTAGATTCAGAAATATTGAAAGCCTAACAGAATGCAAATAGCATCCATCTGACAACCACAAAACTCTACTGCACTACTGTCACTGGGTTTACAGCTTGCCGCTGAAATCCAAGAAATAGTGAATCACACAAACAACAGAAAAGGAGTACTTGTGGCACCTTAGAGACTAACCAATTTATTAGAGCATAAGCTTTCGTGAGCTACAGCTCACTTCATCAGATGCATATACAAACAACAGAAGGACTTAAAAAAAAGGAGGAGATGGCAAAATACAACTGAGCTGCTCACTGACATGCTACATGGAATCACAGTTCTTCTCAAACAGGAGGTGTTTATTTAAACAAAATGACTGCAGCTTCAGACACAAACAGGCTCCCTCACAGCTTGTGTTCTAGTGTTGTCTCCTTTGTTTACCAGGGACCACGCCATCAGGAACTTTATAAAGGACACAGAGACATCTAGAGGCTGAATATATACTGCAAGTAAACTTATTACATATGGAACCCTGAATTTTTACTTCACATGGAATTATGTGACAACAGACTTATATTTTTCAGCTACATAGAGTTGTTCCCATCCCAGTTTTTTCAAGACATTCATGATTTTTATAGTTTCATAAAGTTTAAAGTAGACGGGATCATCAGACCTCCTGCATTTCACAGGCCATTGAACTTCATCCAATACCCCTATGTTGAGCCCAATGATGTCAGCTAAACTAAAGCATTTTAGTCCCCAGGAGACAAAACTATTGTGTGCCACAAGCAGAGAACAGGAAAGACCACTGCCCACGGCCCCTGTGATGCCAGTGAATTGACTGGCTTTGATGAACCTGGCAAGTGATACATGGCCCACGCAGCAGAGGAGGCAACCCTCTCCCCCAGTTTCCTTGCTAATCTGACCTGGGAGAAAATTCCTTCCTGACCCAAAATCTGGTGGTCACACGAACAAGACTCACCAGCCTGATTGCACCACCTCAGAGCACCAGTCCACCCCAGCTGGAATCACGTCTCTACCTGTGGCATATCTCCGCTGTGTCAGAGGAAGGTGAGGCCTCCTCCCCGAAGATTACAAGTGTGTATTGGGGAAAACTTCCTTACTGACCCCCTCAGGGGACCACCTAAAGCCCTGAAGCATGACCAGTAACCAGTCATGACCATAAGACAAAGCTAAAAGCATTCTGAGTACGCACTCACCTCTCCTGCAACCTGTTTAAACAATGCCCGGAACTGTTTTTCTTCTTCTGTTTCTTGTTGTGGTGTGGTTGGTTTAGGAGGCTACAAGAACAGGGATAATTAAACGTATCAGAGAGCTAACATTCGTTCTTGCACACAGATTATGAGTAACAGTCACAGTAACACACTTTAAGGTAGAAGGGAGCACCAGACCATCTAGTCTGGCCTCCTGTATATCATAGGGCAGTGACACAGCCAGCACCCGCCCACTAAACCCAACCACTGAAACGAGACCTAAGTATTACAGTCCATAGGAAACTAAATTATGATGTGTCACAGGCAGAGAACAGGAGGAACTGAGATGCACCAATGCTTGAGGCCCCTGCAATTGCAGGGTAACAATTAAGCAAGCCAGCCATTCTTTCAGCGCATTTAGGAGAGCTATGCATTTTGAAACAGATACACCTTTCAGATTTTATCATCTTTTGTATGAAAAACTTAACCCTCCCTGGCACTCAATGTCTCAGAAATGTTCACCTTTCATTTCCGATAGCCCATGCTATTGTGTACTCCTAAGGTGTAGGCAGAGCACTGGAGCTGAACAGCTGATCAATGGTGGCCTCCAATGCTACACTGTCTCAAAACTATCAGTTTTCCATTTTATAACCACGTTCAACCAAGTGAAGCCTGGGATAAACAGGTGCAACTGTCATGGACGTCTCCGGGCCAAATTCAGTGATGATATTAACTGCTGTGTGAAATACAAGGCTGGGTGTAAGTTGATTGTAAAATAGATGTAGGCAGCAAAGTAGTGTAACTTGCTCTGCTTTGGCACTCAGTGGCTGTGCAAAATGAATGCAACTTGCATTCCAATGCACTGGAAAGGTATGCGCCGAAGGAAAATCAATTAAGTGAGGAAGGTCCCACACTGTGCCCAACACTGCCATCAAATAAGTAGTATAAGTTACTGTATAGCCACTGAATGCCAACATGGTGGAAATTACATTGATTTGACACTTACACTCATTTTTCTGACCAATATACCCCCGACATGACACTCAGCCCACCATTTATCTACTACCATTCAGATGCCAGATGGCAGGCACTTTAATAGCTAGGCTAGATGAATGGATGTATATCACTAATGACTGTGACCTTGAGAATCTGGAAATGTGAAGCTCAATTTGTTACCCAGTCTCTGGAAGCAAGGGAAAACTGAGTGAAATATTGCCAAAGAGATGCAAAGCTGAATCTTGGCTTACTTTCCTTCCGCAAGCATTTCCACTGAAACCAGTGGGACTATTTGCAGGAATAAGGTGAACAAGATCTAGCTCAGTCAATACCCAAACAAAGTGACTACAAAGTGGTTCAAGGGCTGCCTGTCAGATTTTTTTTTAAGCATAAAAATCAGCTTAATGCTCAGCAGCAAAAATTGTCTAATCATTTTTATGAAAATGCAATATCAAGCTTCTGACCCCAAAATGTTCTGAGAATGTGTATGCATGTTTGAGTGTGAATCGGTTCTGTGGCCCGAACTGTGTAATACTGCATAGTATGGCTAATGGGCAGATCCTCAGCTGGTGCACATTGGCTCAGGTCCATTGATTTCAGTAGCTATGCTGATTTATACCAGCTGAAGAGCCAGTCCTTAATTTCTTTCTGGTTTCAGCTGCCTAACAGCAAACAATTGGAAGAATTATTAATTATTATGATTGTATTATTAGGGTTGTTTTACTAAGCCCAACACAACTGTATATTTCACACACACAAGGTTGATATTTTCATAACATTCACTTGAAATGAAAAAGTACAAATAGAGCATAGTGGATGATGCTGACTTATCCAGTCCTTATTTTAGCTCTGTAGATTTACCTCTGGGAGATTAATGTCAATGTTTCCATCCACATTCCTGAGGAAAACAAAAACGTACTCAATAACAAAAGACTTTGTTGGGGATCCTTTCTGTTTAAATTTTCCAGGAGTAAAAGCAAATACGGTATTTTTACTGAACAAATTATTCACTTTGGTGAAATTCATCCCCATGCAGCGGGTCAGGTCTTTGCATCACATAAGCTCAAAACAGAGCTTAAGTGGTTCCTAGGCCTAGTCTGAGCCATCTCTACAGGGGCTGATTTCAATTTTTATACGTTGTGCAAATGCTTTTTAAAAATAACATATTCTTTATTAAATATGGTCATTCACACAGGAAACAAACAGGAATATTATTACATTTGCAGAACAATATATACTATGGAGCAGCTACTAACTCTTCACAGTTAAGGTTGCAATTGAGTTTTCATTACAAGGTCTGATTTCCCCACCTCCTAATACCCACAAAAATAGTCAGAGTGGGCTAAAAATTGGGAAATTAAGTCTGGAGCTATGGTAGAAATTTTCTACCACATCTTAAATGCATTGAAAGAGGGGTTTCTGATTTAGGCCCTCCTGAAATAGAAGCGTTCACCAGAGTTCAAAAACTCATCAAATTTTTTCTTCCCCACTTTGTAGCAAAAAACTTGCCAATCCTCTCCCACAAAAAAAACAAAACAAAAAACAAACAAAAAATCCCAACCAAACAAAAACAACACACCCAACAACAACAAACAAAAAGAAAAGGGGAAAAGCCTAGATTACTAGATTCCCCTGGCTGAGATCTAATGCACAGCACCACGGGTTAACTTTTGTTAATTACAAGAGTTGCTCTGGCAATGAACTCCATTTAGTTCATTGGGAGCCTCACATAGCAGGCAAGGGCATGCAGGAAGTGGACGGGAGGGATGCTTCTTCATCTCTGGGGCCTCTTGTCTGGAGCAAGATGGGGAGAATGCCCTCAGGAATCTCTCATGGTTCTTAAAAAAGCCAATTAACATGGCTGGTGTGAGAGAGTTTTGGAAGTTGCAGGAGGCCTGTTTGACTGACCACCCTCCACTGATTACTTACTCTGTGATGGCTTTTTTCTCAGAGAAGATTCTCAGGCAGAAGTCAGCTTCCTGGTGTGGCTCAAAAGTAGTAGGAACAATAACATAATCCCCAGGTGGCAGCTTGACTCGGTCAGAGACTTCCCTTAAGTTAATGTAGGTTTTGCTCCTTGCCTTGGAAGGGTTGTATCTGAAAAAGTCTTTGTTCAAGTGTCCATCTTTGCTAGGGCTCTGCAATGGAATTTGAAGCAGGGATTTCAGTTTTATTCATTATTGTGTGCAAAGTAACTGATGTGCATGGTTCAGATATGTCAGATTCCCACCTCCCTTCTTGATCTAGAATCATAGGGCCAGATACATGCATGATTCACTGGCTCCAGGATCAGGAAGTCACCATTAGCCACGGGCACTCCTCTCACCTTATTCTCCTGTGCTAAATGGAGCTTGGATACCAGGGGAATCTAGCTCTCAGACTTTAAGGCATTTTATGCAGGGGCTCTAGGATGGAGAAACTCCATTTTAGCAAAGCCCTTCTGCACCAATATAAGGACATTTTAAAGGAAAAGCTACCATTCTCATCATTATTTAAAGAACGTAGGTGATTAGATACAACAGCAATGGGTGTGATGCAGAAATCTTGACTGACACACAGAGAGATACAAGGGGGGAGAGAGAGAAAGAGCAAACATGGCTACTACATCGTAAAATACCAAGTACCTCATAAATAGCATAGCCAATTGTCAGCATTTCAGCACCTAGTTTCCTGAGTTTACGTCGATTCTTTTGCATCAGAGCTGCTATAAATGTGCATTCATCTTTCCCATCATCTTTCTCTGTCAAATGCAGCTTGATCTGTGGATTTGTCCAAAAGGTGTCTGCCAAAGCAAAGAACACAGATGTTTTTTCCCTCCAAAAAAAAAAAAAAATTTTAAACTGAGCCAAACAAGGACAATAGAGAGAGTAATTTGAGGTTTGGGGGTTTTATGTTTGTTTTATTTTTCCATTTTCCATTATGTACCTTGATGATTTCAATGCAATTCTGCACACAAAGAGCCAAATCCTGAGGGACTTGGGTTTTAGTATAAACAATAGCAGAATTTAGCCCCAATATCTCATTAAATGGCAATGGTTTAAATTGGAGATGAAAGTTACAAGACAATTAATTGGGGTTTTGTTGAAAATATAAAAGCACAAAGGGTCAACTTCTGATCTCATTCATATTGGTGTAAATCTGGCATAACTCCATTCAATCAGTGGAGTGGCTTCAAGTCTACACCAGCATGAGCAGAATGTGATGGTAAGGGCTGGATTCTCCTCTCACTTACAGTCCTTTGACAAGGGTGTAACTTAACTGATCTCAGTGGAGTTACTCCTAGTTTGCACAAATGTACATGATAGGAGAAAGAGGTGCACAAAACTGAAAGGCAAAGAAAATTATTTCTCTCAAGTGGAATCTTGTGACTGTTTTGATATTTTGCTGGGTTTCAGCTAGTTGAGACTCCGCCGGCTTTATTCAGCACATGGTTGTGGAAGTTACAAAGGGGTGAAGAATTCTGTGTCTCTAATGGATGCTTCCATGGGCGTGTGAATTTTTTCTAAAGGAATCTCTGTTCACCTAAAAAATTTCTGCACCCTCCAGCAGTGGAACCTCTGACCCAGCTCCCTTGATGGACTGTCACCTCCCACTTGTTGGTAGCATTGTCCCCAAGAGCATCTGGGGTGAGGTTGCAGATCTCAACTTTATCAAAATGTGTTTTGAAATCTTCAAAGTTCATCCTAAATGAAAGGAAGGGAAAACAGTCAGTGCATCACATTAGTGACCGAACAGAAGCAGCAGCCTAGGCAGAAACTACTCCCAGAGACCAATTCAAAATGCAGAGTATCAGAACATAGGGCCGGATCATGAGTTTCTGTAAATCAGTGTAGTTTCATTGACTTCATTGGAGCTATGCTGATTTACACCAGTTGAAGAGCTCTCTCCATAGACCTGATTCTCCTCTCCTTTACACGAGTGTAATCACAAGTAACTCCATTGACCCCAATGGGCCTGATTCTGATCTCTCTTATACCAATCTTAAAATAGTGAGACTCCACTGACTTCATCTGAGTTACTCCTGATTTACACCAGCATCAGGGACAGAGCAGAATCAACCCAATGGAGTGATACTAGTGTAAAAACTGGTGTGAGAAGGGAGGCTCTAGTCTTCTAGCCTCACAGCTCCTGGGCCCAGTGATCCTTTTTAGTGCAAAAACAGGACAGAGGGGTTAAAGTTCTACCAATATTGAACTATAACCAAGTGTGATACGCTGCGTACAACCATTCCTACTCACATACCAAGAAGCGTACAGACAGCCCAATGTGCAGCAAGACATAGGAAGGGTCCACTGGCACTTCACTTGCTGTGAACGGGTCTGCTTTCAGACCTGAACCAAACTGGAGTAAGAACCAGTAGGGAAAGTATTTACCAAATCAGAGACTGGTGTGCAGTACAGCAGCTGCTGCTGGATAGCATGGGAAATAGAGCAGGAAAACAGTGTAGCAGAAACCAGTTATAGCAGGGCGGTCTGCTCTGGCTCAGAAAAGGTTAAAAGCCAGTCCTTGGAGAGGGCTGGGGCTGAGAGCCAATAAGAGAAGGCTGATTGGGAACACAGCCATAGCTGGGGCCATGCCCAATTAGGAGACAGCAGGCCCTATAAAAGGGCTGTGAACCAGTAGCTGAGTCAGTCTCTCTAGCTCTTGAGAGAGAAGGACCTGGCTGCCTGCCTGGGAGAGAAGGGTATTTGAGACAGAGCAGTGCTGGGGAAAGGGAGGGGGAGCTCCAGCCTGGCAACTCCCCAGGCTGCAAGCCTTGATAGAGGCCTATGCAGGTACGGGGTCTGGGAGGAGCAGCCTGTGGTTAGGTAGAGGCAGCTGGTCTGACCCCCTTGCCAATGATGAGTGGCCATGACAGATTGCAGTTTGCCCCAGTGAGCGGGGGCTAGATGATGACTGACAGTAGCCACTGAGGCAAGGTGGGGATAGAGGGTTGGGGGTTCCCCAGGGAGGGGAGACCTAGACTGTGGGGTACTGCTGGGGGCAGAACCCTGAGGTAAAGGGCACTGGGGTCCAGGAGGGACACCGGCCTGCAGAGGGCATGCTGTATGCTGGAAAAGAGCTAATTCCCAGACAACCAGCAGGAGGCGCTGTGCCAGGGAGTCTTGCTTTGCTACACCAGGTATCCAGTTGGGGAGCTAGGCCCAGATCCTCAAAGATATTTAGTCTCCTACCATCTATTGAAATCAACCTTTGAAGATCTGGGCCTTAGTGACTGAATGACACAAATGAACAATAGCAGGAAAAAGCCAGTGAGCTCCAGGCAATGTGTATGGGTGGGTGTTGACAGGATGCGATCCTCACAATAGCACACAGGGGTAGCAACATCACAGTCCCACCAGCTATAATAGATTTCATATTCTGCTGAATAAGTAATAGGTGCCTAGGGTTACTTTAACTTACACTGTCCTAGAAAGTTTTCATCGCACACTTTTGATAGGGGAGCAAATGGCAGAGTTTGATTTCACTGTCTGCATCTCCCTTTTTGTGTTGTGTCTCCCTTCAATGTATTGCTAGCTCTGCAAGCCAGGTGCACTCCAGCTTCTTGCTTCTCTTCTTGGTACACTGAGAATAAGGGCTGGATAACAACCCCTTTTGCTTCTGTGTACCTAGCACAAATATCCTGGCCGTGTAGCACAATTTATGTCTTTTGGGCCAAGTGCTGCAAATTCTGCTCTTTGTTACACAGATGTACATGTGAAGTACTTACCAGCACGTCATTGGGGTTGCTCTGGATTTACACTGGTGTGACTGAGAGCAGAATTTGGCCCTACGTCTTTGAAAGAGAGGGAGGGAGACAGAGAGATTTAGAAGCTGATTTGCTAACTAGCCCCAGGGTTAATCTTTCCCCTCTGGCAGAAGCACAATAATGAATGTGGAATTTGCCTCTCCTCTCTACCCTCCCTTATCAAGACTGACCTTAGTTACTCTTGGTGTAAATCCAGAGTAACTCACTGTAAGTTACTGAGATCAGAATCTAGCCCTGAACATGTTACCCTTAAGGTCTTGCTAGTTCCTAGTTAACAGGAAAAGAGGGTAAAAGAGACAAATTCTTATCAAAAACGTATTTCCCATTTGAAATGTCTTAAAATTTATGTTTAAAACAGTTAACGCAGCCTTCTGTAGTTTGCTTCATGCCACTCTGAACTGAATGCATGAGAATAAACTGGTAAAACATGACAGAAAAAAACACCACATGTAGGTGCTATTATTTAAAATGTAGCACATAATCCGTGTGCCCTGAGAAATGCATGAAAGCTAGCCATATCCAGAAGCTATAGTATAGCACTGGTTTTTAAACTGTTAGTGAGCTGTTTGTTTAATTTTCAGGTGCAGTATGTAATAGCTTACAAAGTAAATATCTGTTGGGATCCCTGAAATTAAGACTTAACTATTATTATTTATTATTATGATGTCTACTGCAGTAGAATCTAAGGACCCCCCTCAACTCCATTGTGCTTGGTGCTGTAAACATAACACAAAGATAGTTCATGCCCCAGAGAACTCACAATCTGAACATTCAAGATGTTGAACAGAACTGTAGGGGAACTTGAGAAGTCATCAAGTCCAGCTCCCTGTGCTGAGGCAGGACCAAATAAACCCAGACTATCCCTGGCAGGTGTCCAGTGATGAGGATTCCATGACCTCCCTTAGAAGCCTATTTCACAGCTTAGCTACCCCTTATAGTTAGAAAGTTTTTCCTAATATTTAACTTAAATTTCCCTTGCAGCAGATTAAGCCCGTTACTTCTTGGCCTACCTTCAGTGAATATTGAGAACAATTGATCACAGTCCTTTCTGTAACAGCCCTTAACAGATCTGAAGACAGTTATGAGGTCCCCCCGTCAGTCTTCTTTTCTAGACTTTTCAAAACAGGCCCAGTTTTTTTAACCTTTGCTTATAGGTCAGATTTTATAAATCTTTTATCATTTTTGTTGCTCTTCTCTGGACTCTCTCCACATTTTCCATGTCTATCTTAAAGTGTGGTGCTCAGAACTGGACACAGTACTCCAGCTGAGGCCCCATCAATGCCAAGCAGAGTGGGACAATCACCTCACATGCCTTACAGACAACACTCCTGTTAACAAACCCGAGAATATTAGCCTTTTTTTCCCACTGCATCACATTGTTGACTCATTCTCATATTGTGATCCACTATAACCCCACATCCTTTTCAGCAGTACTACCCTGCTAGCCAGTTATTCCCCATTTTATAGCTGTGCATTTCATTTTCTGTCTGAAGTAGAGAACTTTGCACTTATCTCTACTAAATTTCATCTTGTTAAATTCAGACTAATTCTCCAATGTGTCAAGACTGTTTTGAATTCTAAATAGTACTTAACTCTTATATAGCATTTTTCACCACTAGATCTCAAATCACTTTACAAAGGAGGTCAGCATCCTTTTTCAGATGGGGAAACTGAGGCACAGAGGGGCCATTTCTTGCTCAAGGTCATTCAGCAGGCCAGTGGCAGAGCTGGGAATAATTCATGGGTCCTCTGAGTCTCAGTCAAGTGCTCTATCTACAAGATCACACTGCTCTAAATGACAGCAAAATATGAGAAAAAAACAGCTGAAAACTCTTCAGAAGTTGTTAGGCTGCTCTGTGCTGATTTCACTACTTTCATGTCCTTAAAGATGCACAGCATTTGTGTAGCCTCTGACATGCAACATTGAAATTCATGAGTCATTCTTTCACCTGGTGTGGCACATGCTGCATTGGGAGAATCACCCAATTCAAATGGTATTAGTAAGTTGAAATGTGATGTACAGGAGTGGAGTATTTAGATAATACAAAACTTGACAGACTTGTTTTTGAAGCATTCCCTACATTGTGCAAATAACCTGTGTCTGAATAACCTTTCAGGAAACAAGTCCATTACAGTGTCATTCATTTTGATCTTGAGAACTTTCGAATGCACAGTGTTTTAAATATATTAATTACAGTTGCTAAGTATGGCATTTTAAACATCGTAAAGATATTTAAAGATAGATACTCTGCTATTAAGACTATGTAAATTGAGAGTGGCTTAAATGGAGAGAGTTGTATTGTACCAGTCCTCTTTGGATTAAAGTACTAATTTCCCAGTTCAGAGCTAGTCTCATCTGCCTCACTTGGCCTGCCTGCTCACTGTATTCTCATCAGCATATTTATTTTTCAAAAGGGTACCATACCAGAATTCTCCATCATCTAGCACTGTCTGACACAGGCGTTTTTGCTCCGATGGGCTGACTGACTGCCATTCAGGAGAACTACAAGAAAACAAAGTCAGGCTTTACAAGGCTATCAAGCACTTCATTTCCCTTGGCTCAAAGACACCAGCTGGATATATTAGCAGATTACACCACTTTCAGATTGATTTTATTTGAGCAGTAGCCACAACAGGTGCCTTTAAGGAGCCTGATTCTGCTGCTGTTAAAACCAATGGCAAACCTTCCATTGACTTAGACAGAAGCAGGATCAGGTCTTAAATCTTGAGGTTACAGTACTGCTGTACTGACCAGTACCACTGTGTTTGCAATGATCCCCACAGTGAGAATAGGGAATGCTACAAAAACCAAGGTAAATTTAAGTACTGCGAGTGGTATATCTCTAGACGGTACATCCACTGTACTGTAAACCTTGCTGTGCATCTGTATCGTTATTGCCATGAAGTTTGTTGCTAGTATAGAACCATCCGGTGCTCCCAGATGAAGTCAGTGGGAGCAGGATGGTGCTCTTTAATTGTACAGATGAGTGGAGAGAGAAACTGAAATACCTGATGACCCAACTGAAAATCTATTTTTTCATTTCCATTCACTGCTGCCATTCCTCGTTCTAGCAGGGATGGAAGCAGAAAAGCCTAGATGTTTAATGAAAGCCTGCTCTTACAGCAGTGTATATTTCAAACCTGATTCTAAGCAGGAAGTACCAGAAGTCTCTAATGAGATCACTAACCTAAGCCCTGAGCCTGCAAGTCAACGTGTTAGTGTAGACTCCCAGGCCCACATGGAGTCCCACTGGCTTCAGTAGGACTCTGTGTGGACGCTGTGATCAGCATTAGCAGTTCCACATGCAGGATCAGAGTCCCTTTTGGCAGATACAGCACTTTGGCTAAAAATCTCAAATGGCTGGATACCTATTCTAAATTGAACTACTAAATCTTTTGAGATTTAATAATCTCTAATTATACTGCTAAACTATTCTCACATTTTTGGAATTTACTAAGGATCATAACTACACTTGGAAATGTAAATATCTGGGATTGATTTGTTGATCGTTTTAAGAGAAGGGACATTTGATAAATTTCCAGCACTGATTCAAATCTGCTAATTATTTCACTGTTTTTAAAGGGGCTGTCAGGATGTATTATGGAACTGTCTCCTCTCATTTATACCAGCGTAAATCAGGAAAAACTCAGTTGAAGATAATGGAGGTAAAGCAATGTAAGTGATCTCAGAAACAGGCCATGTATAAATGTATTCAGACATGAAAAATCCAGCATTGATTCAAATGTCCCTTCTCTTAAAACTAGTAGGAATTTCCAGAATAGAATCTACTGTTCACCATTTATGCTGTTTGCTTTTTAAATGACTATTTGCATTTCATCCAGCTTGGATAATGAAAGAGGCTAGGGAGCTTCACAATTTTTCCCAGTTGGCATTTGTTGGGTCTTTTGCTCTTTACACAGCCAATGTAATATGAAGGAACCACACAGGCAAGTGTGGTCCAAATAACTGTCTTTAATAACTACACAACATGCAAGTCCTACCTACAATATATACCTTGGAGCTCTGGCTTCAGAAACATAGAACACAGTAAGTGCCATTAGAGGGCTCACAAAATATTTAAAGAGATACTGTCCAATTCCTACACACTACCTCAGCACTTTCCAGCTGTCCTGTAATAGCACAGTGTTTGGATGTTTGTGTTGCAAATACTGCAGGGGAATGTTTAAATAATACAAATTATACATTTTCCATTGGAATTATCTTAAAAATAATGACATTTATATTAATAGTGGATTTTGTTTCTATTTTTAACAGTACCTACATTTTGGGACTAAACAATCTTGACAGTGCCTCTTTAAATGGTAGCTGAGCAGTCTTGACAATACTGAAGTCAGGATGTTAGGACGACAACAGCACTGTTCTGCATGTGTAGGCTGTTAATTAGACTTGACTTCCCTCCTCGGCAGTCTGACCTCTATTCAATACAAATAGTTATTATACATAAAACTAACTTGTCACTCCAACGGCCATTCCACTCCACTTGTCCCCATGGATTTCTTGGCCGTATGAGTTGCACCTTTCGGCCTCGGGAGCTCACCTAAATAGGAAGACCAAAAATAGAGAAATTCTTGAGTGGCCTTAAAATATAATGGGACTATTGCTATTGTAGTAATCCCTGGCTGGCTGCTGTCATTAACTAAGAGACAATTCTCCAGAGTGCCTAGGCTAGATAACACTTCTGGGCACTGGGGAACTCTGCTGGAGCAAATGTGCAGAGGGTAGAAGGGATGGTGGAGAGGAAGGAGAAACCTCCCACTGGGCTGTGTTAGAGTTTCACTTCACAGGGGAGAAGAGTGGTGCTGGGTGAATAATGGAGTTTTTAGTTTGCTGTAAATTAAAAAAAAAAAAAAAAATTCAGGCCAAACTGAAAATTAAATTGTCTAATATTTCTGGTAAACCCCCAAAAGTTGAAAAAAAAATAATTTCAGGTTGAACAAATCACTTTGTTTGACCCAAAATGAACCATGCCGTTTCAATTTCGTGCATCTGAAAATATTTTTAATTTCTAAAAAATGAAAGGACATTTCAAAATAAAAAGTGGTTTTGAATCAAAAATCCACATGCTTCAAAAATGTCAACACTAAACGTTTTGGTTTTTACAGAATTTTTTTTCCCAACCGAATCGGTTTGGTGAAATCAGCACAAATTCATAAGATATTTAGTGTCACAGAATCAACATTTTTTGTCCCCCCCAAAAAAAGTTTTAGTTGAAAACTTTCACTCAGTTCTAGGGAAGAACCAGAAGATACATACAGTCCTCTGGCTCCCAGGCCTCACCCCCTAAGTTCCTTTAGGCACAAGAAGCTGGGCACAAAACCTTAGACTGGGGGAGAAGGGGCATGCCCTGTGTGGCCTGCCAAAATCCAGTCCCCTCCTCATACACTGCAGCCACCCCAATTCGCCAGCCAAACTGCATCCAGGAGATGTGAAGAACAGGATTTATGATCTTTCACTTTCCAGCTCTAGGTTTGCACCTCTTGCCAGCTCACTCTTCACCACATACTGTCAACATAGCAACAATTGGGACGTACCTCGTCAATGCCAGTTACTGAATAAGCATGACCCTTTATGAGGCCGAAAGGGGTTCGAGCTTCTGACTCAGCTGCGCTGCTGGTCTGAAATATGAAAATACACTTTGACATACCCTTCCTTGAGAGGACATTGTACGTGGTGACACTCTGTCAGTATCCGGGCCCGTCACAGCTAGATACACTGAGAAGTAAGTGGCTGTACTAAAAGGTACTGTGAATGACAGTATAGCTTTTCCTCTTCCTACAATACTGCACACTGGCTCAGTCTTTTAGGGAAGACACTTTCGCAACAGAAAAAATGATTTTATTTGTTTCACATATTAGAAAAATATGGGACTTTCTACTAAGATTGTCATCAATAGGAATGCTCTCAGCATTCCAGGGGGAAAAGACCAAGCATCTAGTGGGGATGGTGAGTGAATTATCTTCTCTTACCCCTATGGCAGGTTCCTCTAGGTCAGGGATAAGACACACTGGCAGAGTAGTGTAAGGAAGCTTACAGCTGCTGCCCATGTGGTATCTCTTCTATGGATAAATCCAGTGTTGTAACTAGGGTTGCCAACACTCCAGGATTGTCCTAAATCTGGTATCTTTCATGAACAACAACATTAATTTACAAACTCAGGCACTGACTCTGCAAACCCCCCTGTGCCTACATAGAGCTTACTTCAGGATTGCAGACAAAAATAATAATAGCACAAAAATTGTAACATTGTAAAATTGGGGGGAGGGATAGCTCAGTGGTTTGAGCTTTGGCCTGCTAAACCCAGGGTTGTGTGTTCAATCCTTGAGGGGGCCATTTGGGATCTGGGGCAAAAATTGGGGATTGGTCCTGCTTTGAGCAGGGGGTTGGACTAGATGACCTCCTGAGGTCCCTTCCAACCGTGGTATTCTATGATTCGATGAACAGCAATCACTGAAGCCAGTAGACACTGACTCCTGCCCTGTGACAGGGGCTGTGAACAGCTTTACCTCTGACCCAGGTCAGGTGAATGGAGCCAGGAAGTAAAATTCACTGTTATTACACACATTACATACATACATAAATTGCACATACAAAGCTGAAATCCAATGACTCTCTTCTTCCAAACAGCTGCCATAATGACTAAACTGGTATTGTATGTATGTTAGATTACAGCTATTGGTTATAAATGATTGCAGTGCTTATTTGCTACTATTGCAAATTATTCGCTATTAATTTCAGTGGGATTTTTTTAAATTTTTTACTTAAAAAATACCCCCCACAAAACTAAACCCTCTCTAGTCTTTTACTTACATCAATAGAACAGCCCACCAATGAACCTCTTTCAAGAGCTTTTCCCAAGATTTCATAGAAATTTTCTGGAGCCTTTTTGACTTCGTACATTTCTCCAACTCCTCCAGTGAAATCTTCCATGGCTTCTAGTGTACTGCCTCCTTTTAGGGCTTCATAACTCCCATTCAGTCTGAAAGTTACACATCCATAGTGAGAAATGTTTTTAAAACCTTTTGTTTTTAGGTTACACTGAGCTGGATTCTCACCTATTTACACTGGTGTAAACCAGCAGTAACTCAGTTGAAATTAATGGAGTAAAAACTGGGTTCAGTGACAGGAGAATCTCAGTCTTGTTAATTACAATGTAAACTCTCCCCCCTCCCCCACCTCCTCATTCTAATTTCCAATTCATTATTGGTTCAAATCCAGCACAGGCTGGCAGTGACCATACTGTAAGTCTGGTTCTCAAACTTTTGTAGTGGTGACCCCTTTCACATAGCAAGCTTCTGAGTGTGACCCCCCCCTTATAAATTAAAAACATTTTTTAATATATTTAACACCACTGTAAATGCTGGAGGCAAAGCGGGGTTTGGTGTGGAGGCTGACAGCTCGTGACCCCCCATGTAATAACCTTGCAACCCCCTGAGGGGTCCCAACCCCCAGTTTGAGAACCCCTGCTGTAAGTTGTTCAGTGACCTGCTGGATGCAAAACCAGTAGATAGTCTTATTCCAGTTTTTAGCCGTAACAGTTGGCATCATTATTAGCACTCTCAGCAGAAAAACAGAGAGCAGGTTTTAGGTCTTGATCCAGTTCTCACTGAAGCCAACTGGAGTCTCTCCATTGACATTACTGGAAGTTGGATCAATCCATCGGGGATTAATTTAGGACATAGTATCTCCAGGTCAAGGCTGAGGAAACTGCAATGAACAAATAAAAGCTGACGATTTTCATTGTATGACAAACTGAGCAATGCATGCACCAAAGGCAGACAGTACTTACTTGGCATAGGCTTTTTCCAGTAAGGCGCTCCAGAATTCATTGTGTTCAGACGAGTGTAGAAAAACCAAGCGGTCTTTAAAGGTGGGTAATCGATCATCAATAACAATATCCAGCCACTCATTGTGCTGCCAAAACTGTGTTGAATGGAGGATGAGAGAATTGTTCGATAACTTGTAATATTTCATAAGGCGAGCACGCCTCTCTAACTACCATATTCCCATGCTCCAAAAGTGTCTCAGTAACATTTGGGGGCTGTTATAAGACTAAAATCTCACCGCTTTTGTGAGGCAGGTGAAATCTGACCCAAAGTAAGCACCACATTTCCCCCACTAAGCCTCTTCTCAATCAAGTCAATAAAGAAACTGGTGGGCTTCTATTTTCTAAACCTGACACAAAGACACAGCTGCTGTGAAACCTCCATAGACACAAACTGCCATACCTGGAACTGCAACAATATTCTGATCCTGAGCCACTTTATATATGCTGTAGCGTCAAACTGTAGTAAATTATTTAAACTACACTGAATTCATATGAGAGCTGTGTCTTGGGACAGACTTTCAATTAACATATACATTACAAACTGAAGGATACTGAGTGCTATGGGACAAAATAGTAAGTAACAGACTGAATTCATAGCAGGCAGGAATTTTGTACATCCCCCCACAATTTCTCTGAGTCCTTATGATAAACTCCAATAGAGTTTTACAGAAATTAAGTAAGGTTCTATATAAATTATTCTAAAAATCTAACATTTAGCAGAATATACAATTTATATAGAATTTTTAAACCAACCTAAGGAATTCTATAGCAGAGATCTATTCTATTCGATCCATGTTCTTACATCATGCCCACCACCATGGTGTCTGAGCACCTATAGTTATATATTAAATTCTAGAAGTTTGTTTTAAAAATGTATATAACTATCACTCTCTATTACATTATATTGGACTATTTTGAGCAGGAGTGGGCAAACTTTTTGGCCCGAGGGCCACATCAGAGAATAGAAATTGTATGGCGGGCCATGAATGCTCACAAAATTGGGGTTGGGATGAGGGAGGGGGTGCAGGCTCTGGGGATGAGGAGTTTGGGGTGTAGGAGAGTGTTCTGGGCTGGGGCCGAGGGGTTCAGAGGGCGGGAGGGGGATCAGGGTTGGGGCAAGGGTGCGGGAAGGGATGCAGGTTCCCCGGCTGGAGCGGGGCCGAGCCACATGGTGCGGCCCCTGACCCAGTGCCCCAGCCACAGTGGGGCTGAGCCGTGTGGTGCGGCTTGTGGGCTGGCTTAAAATGGCTCACAGGCCGAATCCGTCTTGCGGGCTGTAGTTTGCCCACCCCTGATTTAGAAGAAGCAGGAATCTGAACTAAGTCAGATACACTGATATTAAAAGTCATTAGGAATTGTATTATATTTCTTGATCTGAACTAGATATAAAATGTCATGTGACTCAAGCCATCTTAAAAACCTACATATACTGTAGGGGCAAGTCTTCCTCTTGATTATGACTATGTAACCCCTTTGACTTCCTGGCAGTGGGGTTGGACACATGTAATTGAGTGTAGAATTTGGCCCTGGGTATTTAAACCTTTCTGGGATGATGCCATGATTTCTAACACTGTACTTCCCTTTATAATAGAAAAACAGCGTGGGACGGTGAAAAATTAAATTTTTTTCTAGGTTTCTTCTCAAGACTCTCACTTAAGGTGAGTTTAGCAAGTACTGCTTTGAATAACTCAGACATCATTCAGAGGTCAGACTAGATCAGTGGTTCTCAACTAGGAATCTGGGCCCCCCTAGGGGCTGCGAGCAGGTTTCAGGGGGTCCACCAACCAGGCCAGCATTAGACTCGCTGGGGGCCAGGGCAGAAAGCTAAAGCTCGATTGCATGGGGCTGAAGCCCAGGGGCTCTGAGCCCTACCACTCAGGGCTGGGGCTGAAGCTGAAGCCTAAGAAATGTAGCTTTGCAGGGCCCCCTATGGGTGGGGCCTCGGGTAATTGCCCTGCTTGCTACCCCCTAATGCCAGCCCTAGCTTTTATAGGCAGAAAAACAATTGCTGCGACACAGGTGTGCTGTGGGGTTTTTATATCATGTTGGGGGGGGCCTTTAAAAGAAAAAGATTGAGAACCTCTGGACTAGATGATTTAATGGTCTCTTCTTGCCTTAAACACTATGAAATCCAATTCTACAGTAAACAGACAACCCTGCCACTAAATGGACCAATGCATTTAGCTACCCAGCCCCCAGAAGTGTTTGCATTTTATGCTGTTTTACCTGAAAGTGAAATATTCCAGCATAACCCGGTCCAAAATTTTGATCTTGAGGTACAACTCTGGCTAATGTTTTTTCATTCAGTGTAAGAGAAGCTATAGCTGCCAATAGCCAGCAGTCACCTGCCAATTGAAAAGACCAATACACAGATCACCAATAATATATCGTGAACATCTACACAATCTACAGGACAAAGATACTGCAGCAGCCTTGTCTCAAACTGTATGGGTAAGATTCTGACTTCAGTTATGTTGGTGTAACTGAAGTCAATGGAATTATTCTGGATTTATGCCACTGTAACAAAGATCACAGTCCTGCCCTACATGTACTACAGGTTCTGCATTTAATTATGTATTAAGAGTTCTCATTGGGTGGAGTAAACTCACATTGATTTCATTTATTTGTATCTTATTTCCTGTGCAATGTGAGATGCTACACAAACCAGCCATAACTGACTATGAACACAACTACTGTCAGCTGTTTTCCTCCATGCAGTGGGCTAGGTTTGCTCTTATTTACTATTTCATTGTAAATCCAGATGAATTCCACTGAAGTCCGTTGTTATTTGGGTTACCACTGATGTTACTGTAAAGCAGACTTTAGCTCATTATAGTGAAAGTTCACAAAGTCTGGGAAGTACTTTTTGCCATTGGGGGAAAAAAAGGTGTGATGGGGCTTCATTTGCTGACTCTACATGTGACATTTCACATGACTTCCTATTATAAGCTGGGAGTATGATGGCTGGTTGCCCACCACCCAGCAACACATCAATATCCTGTTTAACTTAAAACTTCAGGAGAAGACTGGCTGGCTACCTGGCACCAACCAGGCAAGATGCCACATGGAACCATTCAATTCTCAGCTTCCTTGGAAGTCTTATAGCATCTGAGCCAAGACCTGATCTCACTAAAATAAAGAACAAAGTTTCTATTGGCCTCAACAGGACCAGACTTTGACCTTTTTTGTGTGTTTTTCTTCCTCAAGATGAGGGCAAGAACTTGGCTTTGTGTTAGAGACTCACAGGAAGGGAAACTGCTTACAAATGAAACAGAACAAAAATGAGTCATGTGAACTTTTTCCAAACCAGCAGGTCTGCTGCAAGCTCTGTGTTGTTTGCACAGAGTGAAGGAGTAATGAGTGTCTCACAGGAGGCGGGAACTGCACAAAGGTCTGAAAAATCCCTATAAGCCATTTTGGAAGAATATTAGGAAACCATCCAACTTGCAATGTACACCTTATGGAAATGTCCTGTGGAATTCCACTGGGATTAAATGAATAAGTTTCTATGGAAATGTAATAAGACTGCACAGAAATTACTCTAAAACCTATAGAATTCAATAGAAAATTATAAACCTTCTTCGGAGAGACAAGGTGGGTGAAGTAATATCTTTGATTTATTCACCCACCTTGTCTCTGACCAACACAGCTACAACACCACTGCAAACTTTCTTTGTTTTTTGGATGATCTTATAGTGTTGTATACCAAAAATAGAATTCTCTGAAATTCTGTACCATTCTATAGCTGTGACACTTTTTGAGTGTAGTGCAATTCAATCCAAAGCACCCCCATTGTTTAGAGTGGGGTGAGCAAGAAGCTAAAACCAATTTAGAAGTTAGTCACATAACACCATGTGCCTGTACTAATGACCTTCATCTTTTTAAAATGAATTTTTGTATTCTTATTTGCTCTTTCTCCGAGGGTAACCACTTTCCAGATTTTATCTTGCAGGACCAAGTAGATATGTCATGGCATTACTGCCCAGTCAAGTTGCATCAGTGCATAATATTGCATCATCATGTCAAACACAACATTGGCATCAGCCTGTGGTGTTGCATTGATATGGTGGCACATAACATCAGTATGTGTCTGTGCAGTGCCCTGCCATGAGGATAGCTTCATCGTGATTTTAAGACTGCCCCAAAAGTATTTGACACTCTAAATTGCTGTAGATGCTATTATGCGCTTACAGGACGCAATCCTGGGACTCGCCTGTGAATTTCATGAGGGATGGCAGCTGGCAGCACTAACTTCTCCCTAGCTTTTCACAGCTCTCTCTCTTTAATTTGGAGGGAAGAAAGTGAGCGAGCGCCTCCACAGCAACCAATACTTTATCGAGGCATCCAGAAATGGGTATGGGGTTAGAATGAGAACACGTGACTTCTGAGTTTCACTTCTTCCACCAATTTAGGGAACAAGAGACTGGAGAGGCAGTTTTGCCTACTGGATAGAGCACTTGACTGGGCTCTAGACACAGCTCTGCTGCTAGGTGACCTTGGGAAAATCACTTCCCTACTCTGTGGCTCAGTTTCCCCACCTGTAGAATGGGGGTATTGATACTAAACTCCTTTGTGAAGGACTTTGATATCCACTGATCAGAAGTGCTACATAAGAGCTAGGAATTACTATTCGATATTAACCATCCTCCCCCACCCCCTTCTAGAATCTTCTGCACCACAGCACTTGGATAAGTGTGGAATAATTCTGTAAAGGGAAAACACTCACCAAGATCCCCTTGACAAATGTCAGTTCTTGTGGCTCCTCCAGTTATAAACTGTGGGTCTTTAACAATTTCCTGAGAGAGTAAGAGAAAAAAATCATTTAAAATATGCCTGGAAAAATATAGCATCATTTAGGGGATGAACCTGTCACCAATATGCTACATGCATTACTGCAAGCCTTGAGGAACTGGCTACCACACAATAGTACAGACACTGTGATACACTGTGTTGAGCCTTTGTTGCTAATTATTGCGTGTCACAATGAAACGATCATTTGTTCTCATGTTTTCTAATTAACGTCGTGCTGATGAAAGGTACTGGATTGACAACCCTGAGAGAGCGAAGTCCTGTGTTCACTTGCAGAGCATTTATAGCATAGGCAGTGGTTAGCAACCACAACATCTTCCCTTAAAGAGAAAAAGGCTGATCCCAACCTTTGTTTGCCTTACCAAGTAATGTCAGTTTTAAGTGGGAGCTGGAGCAAGTGTGACACTCCACACCCTTGAGCGTCCAAAGGTTGAGAGGGGCTGAGCCGATAAGACACTTGTAGAAAGGAAAGCAATGTTGACTGGCATTTCTTGGATTATTTTAAGTTCCATTAAAAATTTCACATGATGTTCTGCATTGGATAGAAAATTAGGTTTGTAAAACAATGAATCTGTCAGGGATTTCCCCCCTTGAAATCTAACTTAAAGTTGTCACTTCAAGAAAAAGCAATCACTTTTGCCGCTGGTTCTCTACTGCACTTGTGGCTCGTTGAATGGAGCCGTTGGAGTATGATGGGTAAGGCTGCAATTTAGTCACAGAGGTCACGGAAGTCACAAAATCCGTGACTTCCAAAGACCTCCATTACTTCAGCCAGTGCAGGCTAGGAGCTGCAAGGTCCCCTGCCGCCTGTGGCAGCAGGGAGCTGTGGGGTACCCCCATAGTTCCCAGCCACCACGGGTGGCAGGGAGGAGCACCACACCTCCCCGTCGCCACCGCTCCTGGCCACCATGGGTGGCAGGGGGAATCCGCCACTCCCCCCTGTCGCAGGCGGCAAGAGGGAACCATGGGTGGCAGGAGAGATCTGGCTTCCGGCAGCACGGGGGGATCCCTGCTGCTCCCACCCACCATGGGTGGCAAAAGGGACCCACAGAGCTCCCAGCTGTGGCGGGCAGCAGGGAGGATCCCCAGAGCTCTTGGCCACCACGGAGGAAGGGGAGACCCCCCGCTGCTTGGAACCACCAGTGGAGGGGGAACTTGGAGCTCCCACCCACCGCAGCTGCCCAGGCTACCCATTTTGTCGTGGTTATTTTTAGTGAAAATCAGGGAGAGGTCACAGGATTCTGTGAATTTTTCCTTATTGCCCATGACCTGGCCATGACTTTTATTAAAAATATTCATGACAGAATCTTAGCCTTTAATGATGGGCCCTTATTGATCTTTGTCCTTGAAGTACCCCTTTTATCGAAATATCTTAGGTATTTCTATGGCTCTCTGACTATAGTGCCTCAGTCTTTGATGTAGTTATCTTTGCAATACCTCTGTGAGCTAGGGAACTACTCTTATCCCTGTTTTACAGATGGAAAACTGAGGCATAGAGAAGTTTGCCCAAGATCGCACAGGAAGTCTGTGGTGAGCACTGACTGAACCCACTCCTTTAAAATGGCAGGCGAGTGCCCTACCCCTGGATCATCTTTCTTTCAATGGATAGGCCTCCCTCTCCTTTTCTACCCTCACAGACTGCCTGGCACACCTAAGAGATCTCCCCGCAGTTCCACCTTTGTGCTGGAATACATGTAGCTACAAATACCTTCTCTTGTCTCCCTCAAGAATGAAGACAGATGCTAGTCCCCATCTGTGAATGGAACCAGCCAGTATTCATTCAGGACAACCAGAAAGCAATCACCTCAATATTCTATAACAATGGGATCTACTACAGTGACAAAGAGAAACTTTTTTAATATAAAGGACACACAGAAAATATGATAGTATAAACATCTAGCTTGCCTTCCAGAGCAATAAAGATAAGCTGGAGAATTGATTGTTACAGAATGAAGGCCTGATCCAAAGCCCATTGAAGCCAACGGAAACCCTCTCATTGCCTTCACTGGGCTTTGGATCAGGCCCTAGGGAAAGAAAAGAAATAACATGGACAAAATGTTCTCTCATACATTTTGTGACCTATCTCCGTTTCTCTCTAGAAAGCCACCCTGCCTCTCATGACTACCTAGGGAATACTGCGTGTCATCAGGAGGGCTGCAGATGCACACTACCTTGATGTACCTAAGTCAGTAGTCAAGTTATACCTGCACAATCCCACAGAAATCACAATGGGTCAGGGGTGCTGGAACAATTTGTATAGTGGGGATGCCGAGAGCCACTGTAAACCCTGAATATGATGGAAACCACTTCAAGCCAGGGGTGCGGTAGCCCCCCCAGCACCTATGCTAGGGGTCCAAACCTGTACAATGCTAAGCTCCTAAAAGTTAATTGGATTGTGGGGGTGTAAGTGAGAGCATAATTCAGCCCTCTATCTCTATGCAGTAGCAGTTTCAATACCATAAGAATAAACACCTTTCAGTGACGCCATGTCATCTTCTGAGGCATTTCAACACAATGGCAAATGAAACTCAATGTCAATCCCTGCAAAGTAATGCACACTGGAGGGGATAATGTAAACCACTAAAACACTTCACAGCATTCTAAATTAACTGGATCAACTCAGGAAAGGGACATGGGCATAAGTATGGCTAGCTCAATTAAGACCTCTCTGCTCAATATGCAGCTGTGGTAAAAAAGCAGCAAAGATGTTACGTCGCATAAGGAGTGGCGTGCGAATAGTATGGAGAATATTAGAATGCAGTTATATAAATCAATGGGGTTCAGAAAAGGGCAATGAGAATGATCCTAGGCCTGGAAATAGTCTCTTGTGAAGAGGGATTGATAAGATTGGGACTGTTTACCTTAGAAAGGAGATGAATAAGTGGGGACATGATAAAAATATACAATAATCATCAATGGGCTAGGCAAGGTAGATTGGGAGCTCTGTTCTCCTACCACATAACACAAGAACAAGGGGACAGTCAATTAAATGAATAGGTGGGAAATTCAAAACTGATTAAAAGGATATTTTTTCACATAATGTGTAATTAAACTGTGGAACTCATCCTAGGTGCTGGAACTAAGGGTACATACACCCTCACCCTCTGGCTTGAAGTGGTTTCCATCATATATAGGGTTTACAGTTTGGTTCAATGGCTTTCAGCACCTTCACTATACAAATTGTTCCAGCACCCCTGGAATTCATTAAACTTGAAGTTTTTGATGCCAAGAACTTATGAAATCATTGGACATTTATATGGATCTCAAGAATGTCTAGCGTTAATATAATTAATGACAATACAAAATTGTGGCAGGGATATTAAATCTCATGTTTCAGGATTTAAGCCAATATCTAATTACTAGAGATTGGGATGAGATGCGCCTAGTGCAGGGGTGTTATACTTTCCTCTGAAGCATATGGCACTGGTCACCATCAGACACAGGATATTGGACTAGATGGACCTTGTCTGAGGCAGTATGGCAATTCCTCTGTTCTTAGGGAAAGAAAATAATTCTGAAGCACTGGGGAACGCAGCTTCTGCATGATTTACACCTACTGTGGCCAATAAATATCACCCAACTGTCCTGTTTCTATTCCAGGCTGAACACTATGGGATAAATTCATCCTATGACTGTGCCAGCTTCCACTCAGACACAGGGTCCCTGAGATGGAAAATCCACCAAGTGATGATATGGTGATACACAGTAGCCGTCCGTAATTTCCTTCCACCAGGGGAAGGAGGAGACTAGCACAGTCCAAAAAGTGGCTGGTGCTGGTTCAGGAGGAGACAGGGTCCAAGTGCATTGATTCAGCACGTCACAGCAGTAGTTGGTAGTGGAGCAGCTTCTGTGGATCTCTGGAAGAATTTTAAGCTGCTTCCACCCAAAGGACAGTCCAATGGAAAAGAGGCAGCCACCTCTGATTAAATATCCCCCTGGTTGCACCAGCAAGAGTGATCCTTGCTCAGTGAATTCTGGTTCACGTTGTACCAGAATTCGGTTGCTTGTTGCCTGATGAAACCTTTCCTGAGGCAAATGGACACAGGGGATCAGACCCTAAGCACTGTACATAACCCTACCCTGGGGATGTTGTACATGCCTTTGACACATACCTAAGTTGTCTGCTTTATCTTACGTTTTGGCAACATTTGTATAGCTTGTCACGCCAATAAAGTCTCATGGAATTCAACTGAACAAAATGGTTTAAGTCCTGTGCATCCAGTTAGTCAATCTGTCCTAAAATCCTGTTGCTGAACTGGTTGTATAAGTGATAGAACAGTTTCAAGGCTCCCTCCTCTGTGGCACATACTAGGAGTGCCCAGTTAGGTCTCAGGTCTCTAGCTGTCACCTATCTCTGGGCAGGGACCCTTGTCCCATGCCATGTGACTGGAGGTTTTAAGACTGCTCAGCCTCTTGCCTTGCCATGCGATGTCCCCAGCCACCCAATCTGCCTAATGGCCAGTGCTTGTGCTTTTTTCTTTCTTTCCGAGGGCTATGAACAGTGTATTGCCAGCAGTAACAAGCTACTGCACTGCCCTTTCTAAGCAAGCACAATAATTGAAAAGATTCCAGAGAAAACATAATGAACAACAAAAGAACCAAGACATGCTAAAAGCTAACCAGAGATCCACCCATCAGTCTTAGGGGCCCTGGTAGGCCAAAGTCCTTCCAACCCAGGAGTCCCCTTGGACAGAAGGTCCTGTCCATTTGCTGGATCAGAAAGCAGGCCCTCAGTCAGTTGAAACCCAGCCTCGTTATAGCAAAAGCCCTTTTTTTATTTGGTGGTCTCTGGAAAACCCAGTTTCAACCAGTATCTGCAACCCCTCCACCCCCACATTGGGAGTAGTATATCTCTGGAGGTGTTTACAACCTATATGGTTCCTTAATCGCCCCTCAACTGTTTTTGGTTCTTGGAGGAGCTGTGATTAGCCTGCCCCCTGGAGTTGCATAGGATCCCTGGCCAATAGTGATCCATAAACTGAATACGGTATGGTCCCTAAAGATATTGCATACAATTGCAATATCTGTCACAAGTGGGGCCACACTATTTCAGTTAAGCAGTTGAGCAAGAAGCCGCTTTATTGATGCCTTTGCAGAAGGATGAAGTTCAATAGAAAAACAATAACAGGGGAACAAATGCAATCCTTCAAACACAGCAGTTCCCTAGAAGGAAAATGAGTTGGTTTGTATTTGTTTTAGTGTATTTAATAGTCATAATTCTGTAGTGTTGAAAGATTCTGATTCCTTCATAGCTAACCAAGGCCCAAGTCCAGGTCCAGGTCCGGGCAATGAAATCTGGCAATATCCCAAAATTAGTAAGTTAAACAGCCTGCAGTTTTAGACTTTCAGGGCACACTATAAAGTGAATCTGTTTTGCCAGGCTTTTGTACATGGGGCAGATGGCTGGGGATTAATACGCTCAGCAAGGGTGGGGTATTATTTACAGTGTGTGATTATTTTGTTATGTTGGGGTGGGGAATAGGGATAAATTGCTGAAGTTGTATATGTATTATACTGTGTACATTTTTGGTTCTAGGCACCTAGGAAGTGGGAGAGATGCTTTAAAAAATATCTACACATCTAAATAAGTTTAAAAATACACCAACACATAAGGGTGCATGTTCAGAGCAATTTATAGCAGCAGCTATATGTAAAGATCATATGTAGTGTACCTGACTCCACACAGGATAAAACACGGACAATCTCCACAGGAAAATAAAGGTCAGCAGCACCGTTTGGTTTTCTCATGCCTATTGAACAAGCTTTATAGCAACTCATGATTTTAAAAAGTGGGTATTTGTCAAAGTGGGTAGTCAACATCACATAAAACCCTATAACGTGGCAAGCCCTTCACTTTGCTATCTACATGAGCCAGTTTGCTACGCCCAGACCTGCTGCCATGAAATATTGCCAAGTTCTGGAGTTACCCCCTTTGCAGATAATCCCCGCTGCATACAGCAGCATCCCTGTGAATCCATTTGAATGCTGACTTGTTAAAGACCTAGTAGTGGACCTGGCAAACGGGGTAGCCCTGGAGGTGCATTTTGACCAAAGTTCCCAATTCAGGAGGCAGCAGCCAAGTGATTAAAAAAGCGACCCACCCTCTCAATGATCAGACTGCATGTCCCAACCCATGTTGAGTGCCCCACCTGCAATGTGCTGAGCATATTGCAGCCAGTTCTCTGTTCCATCCTGGTCTCTTTATGCTAGTTTGGTGGCAAAGGGAGGGTAGAATTGGCCTCAAGAATAAGGGTTTTGCTGAGTGGCATAAAGCCAGAGAAAATGGCTCTGTGCCAGATCCCCCTTGCAGCACCGTGATAGAGTGTGCTGGGGTTATGGCTGGGGGAAGGGTTCAGATTATCCCTGTTCTGCAGCTATTTTCATCTGAGGAATAGCCCCAAGAGACTTGATACTGGCTGAGTACAAGCTAGAGCAACCATGAGACTGCTCTAATTTACACAGGGTGCCCAGGTAAGAATACAGTGAGGCACAAAGGTGGTTTAAAGCCACCTTCCCCCCAGGCCCTGTTTCTGCAGTGAGCAGAGCAGCGATCTGGTCCTTTAGATATCACTGAAAACTGAGGGAGCTTAGTCTCACTTGGAAAGCATTCAACACTTTTCAGCCTTTATGGAGCATAATACTGCATCTTTGTAACGAAAAGGCTCAATCCTGCTCCTATTGAAGTAAACACAAACATGCCAAAAGAGCACAGTCTTACAGAGGAGGAGAAGAAAGACATTAACATCTGCACAGCAGGTAAAAATGAGAAACGTCCACGGGCGATTAAAGTCATTAGCCCGAGCTGTAAGTCACACATTAAATCAGCATAATTTATGCTCATGTAGGGATGAGGATGGCACCTTTAGAGTGTTTCCTGGATTCAAAGGAAGTGGCAGAGGGCAAGTGACCTGCCCACATTCCTTCAAGCCACATGCCTTTCATCAAGAAGCAGTAGTGAGTTTGATGTGTCACAGTTACAGAAAACACTGGCAAGTCAAACCAGAACTTGTCATGACCTGACCCACCTGCTTGTTAAATACACCCTGACATGCGACCTGTAACTAAATGATTTAAAAAAAAACAAAACATTCATAGTCCTAACAACATTACCGTGGAGGAAAAAGTGAGGGGGATTTTTATTTTAATAATAGGCATTGTATTAGAATTGCTGCTTAAAGGGAACTTAAGTATGCTGCTTAAGTCTGAAGCGATTAAGAAACTCACATTTTAAGAGAGAGATGATTAACTCAATCTGTCCCCAAACGCCCTAAAACTTTGTGTACCTCCCTCAATAACCTTTACTCCCTATGTATCGGGTGCACAGATCTACCACCGTACTCTTTCTGTGCACAACCTCCCGAGGCCAGGACATTGGTAACCAACACCATCTAGCTCTGGATGATAGCATGGTATTGAGGTATCCCAGCTCATTTTTACAAATGATAGTTCATATCCTACTTGTATAAAATACCCTTCCCACCAGACTAAATGACTTGTCGTAGTAATGAGATAAGGAGCCTTTCAAGTCCAGGCCACTAGTGGGAATCTGTCTTAGATTAATAGTAACCAAACCATATTACTGTCTGATAATTGTTTGGTAGCCTCTGTAAAATGAGCTAGTGGTCACAGGGCAGCTCCTAGAGAACTATCTCTGTATCATAATTAGCACCCTTGTGGCCATTCTCGTGAGAGACGTAGACCTCAATTCTCCTTTTGCTTACCACAGTGTAAATCGGGGGTAATGTTCCTGAATGTCCCTTATGACAATGTAACCCAGAGGAGAATCAGGTCCCAAGGAATGAATGGGCATGAAATCTGAACCATGGGCGGCCCTTGTCTGCTTTAACAGATTTCAGTTTCCAGGGCTACCAAGCCTACACCTTTCAGGAGCACTAAATTTTAAAATCACTTCTCCTTGTGATTTTGCATAGCAGTCTCCACACTTTGGGAATGTGACTTTACAGGTGCTCTTGTTCTGCTTATATACAGCCCTACCATATTACATTGTTAGAATTGTGAGTGTGTTGTTACTACGCAGTATCCAGGAGTCACCTTGAAGGAAGGCCCTGATCCCTGTCATTTTAATCCAGTATGAATGGTGGTGCAAGGGCTAGGTGAGAGGCGAGTTGCAGTGGTTCAAAGTAGTGGCAGCTGCATTTACAAAGGGGAGATGGGAGGTCATAAGGAGCCCAACTCAACCCCCAAAGTGGGAGGTATTGGGTGAAACAGGGACAATGACCAGGGCAGGCAGGCAATCCACTGATGGAATGACTTTCAGAGATTCCCATCAGCAGAGTTTGCGCAACCCCCCCTGTCCTCCACAGAGGGGAATTCCACTGTTGGGTGCAATAGTATTCCATGATACAGGAAGGAGAATGTTACAGCTCTCCATGGCAAATTTGCTGATTTGGCTATGTGCCTGACTGCATATTCAATAATTATTGAACAAAAGGCTATTTACAAACTAAACATGGAATGCACTTTCAAGACACACCTTCATGTTTCTTACTAATGGAATGCAGATACAGGTGCATGGCAATGCCTTACTATGTATAATATGATTTCATTCCAACACCAACACTCCTCCAAAATCTGGGAATTGACATTATATTACACTACAGAATATGATACATACCTGGGGAAACTGACTGGAATAGCTGTTGTGGAATGGATTGTTCTGCAATAACTATTCAGGTCACTTTTCCCCATGTAGACATTCCCTAAGTAGATGTAACTTACATACCAAAGAGATGAAAGAAGGTGATACTCACAGTAGTCCAAACACTACTTTAATTTATAGTTTCTTCTGGCTCAAGAGAGGGTAAATTACAATAACTTGGTCTCCCTTCCATATTGAGAGTGTGTGTGTAAGCCGGTGTGAGAGAGTCTGAACTGGTGTAAAGAAATCTCACTTTCATGATCTTACATTTCACCTCTGCCCCCAAACTGACTGCAACATTCAGCTCCAGTTCTGGAGGTTGGTGGGGGTTGTTCAGATCAGGAGAGTTTTGATTCAAGTCCATTTCTAGACCGCAAATTCATTTGCATTGGCAAGCGATGGGGAAAAAATTCTTTAGTTTTTTTCATTCCGTAATTTAAATGCCTGTGACATTCCTAGGCACTGACTATTACAGAACATGTGATATTTATGCTGGGCTAGCCACTAACAATCTAAATAATACATCAGGGTATAGAGAAAAGAGAGGTGGATCATGCCAAGAGGAAAATAATGAGGAAGGGGTCACATGTTCTCCAACATTAATAAAAAAGTATCTGTTGGAAGATACAGTTTTAAAGGTTTTCTTTTCCAATAAGAAAGAGAAAGCAGGACAGTATTGCTAAATAGCTTTTATTATTTTACAGCAGTTGGGATTTGGCATATAGGTCCATATCCTCAGCCTTTGTAAATCAGCAGGGCTCTATTGACTTCAGTGAGGTTATGCGAATGTACACCAGCTGGCCTATACTGTGTACACACACACACACACCTTTGACAAATTAGAAAGTCCTTCTTATACTGAATAAAGGAGATAAAGCTATTTTTGGGTGCAAATCTGAGAGCTGGCAATGCAGTTACTCCATTTATTTTAATATTCTTTACACAAACTACTATATAGAGGGTTTATTATCTGACTTCTAATAATATTTGAGGTTTTTTTAAATTCCACAGATGATTATTTCTTCAAGTTTTAAAAATGCCAGGTCAATTTGGCAGATGAGAGAGACAGCATTAGTCAGTCTCCCTTACACAAACAGAGAGAGACAAGATGGGTGTGGGAATATCTTTTATTGGACCAACTTTTACGTTGGTCCAATAAAATATATTATTACCTCACCCACCTTGTCTCTCTAATATCCTGGGACCAACACAGCTACAATTACACTGCATACACAAAACTCCGTGACACTTAGCCTCCGTTATTCCCACTTACTGATATGAAAGGGAGACTAAACTGGCTTGATTTACATGCTGAAGAGCCAGAAGAAGGTGAAACTCAAAGTAGGGTATGGGCTGCTGTAACTTATACCTTCTTATCTCCTCCTGTTAGCTGCTTTTCTTGCTACACTGCTCACACGCACACACAGCAGAAATCACAGCCTAAAGGCACATCCCATGTCAAGTCACTTATTTGGCTTGAAATTCTTCCAAATTCAGCTTGCAAAAACTAGTGACAGCTGGATCTGGAAGAGACGCTGAAGACAGACCACTCTCCATTGCTCCAAATAATGACTTGGAACAATTATGATACTAATGGACCCCTGGTAGAAAAAAAACATTATTGACTACTTGATAGTCACTGTGTGTTTCAGAGGGAAAGGTAAACAGGACTTTTGCAAATATTTGCAGTTGGTACCAGATACAGTATGTAAGAATCACACAACCACATCATTTCACTATGACCACACCTTCAAATTTATAGCTTATCTTCAGAATATATGTTCCACAATTGGATGTAGTCAATGGACTTTATGCCATCTCACACCTAGCACCTGCAGGAAGCCACCCTGTCCCTGGGACAGCAGTAGAGACAGCACCTGGGCGACCTCAGTCCCATGTGGGTTAGGCAGCCTGGGGAGTAGGACCTGATGTGAGAAGTGTCTGTAGCAATTCCATAGTTAAATTTGAATTTTTCCCTTAAAGCGGGGATTCAGCCTCTTTGTTTTGTATGAAAACTAGAGAGCATCCTTCCCATAATTACAGCACATACACTTTGGATACAAAATGAATTTTCTGAGACTTTACCAGTAAATCTGTTAATTAGTTTAGGAACTATAATTAACTAAGAATGGATCTTTTGAGAAATATAGCACCCGCTGGCAGACCCTTGCTTTGCCCTTAAAATCTCAGTAACAGAGTAACACAGGCTCTTTAATTAAAGCTCACTAAAATCTTGTGCAAAGGCTACACTTGACTATTTTTTTTATCAGTGATAATTTCCCTCCATTTTTCTTCCTAGCTGAAAGACAGAAGTCTTAACTCTGCACTGCAGTGACGCCATGCCACACCTGTATGATTAGGATCAAGGCATTTTATGGTCTGTGGCCGCAGCTTGGATTAAAATCAATTTTTAAAGACAAGTTTGTTTTTATTTTTCCATTCTCTTCCCCCTTCAAGGTGTCATTACTGGGCTGAGTTAAAGTTCCTGTTGAAGGAGAAACTTTCAGTTGTGAAGTATGGCAGGAAAAGATGAGCATTAATCCTTAACAAATATTTCAAATGTAACCTGTGCACCAGATTTCAGCCAGTTTTTACTGACTGAAAAGTGTATGGCAGACAGGGCACAGCTAAGGTTGCCTGAGTGGCCCATCTGCATTTCCAGACCTTAATATGTTTGAATTTCTTTTAAATTTAACCTTAACTGTGGATTTCCTAGTTTTATAACAGAAAGAAAAGGAGGACTTGTGGCACCTTAGGCACCTTTTCTTTTTGCAGATACAGACTAACACGGCTGCTACTCTGAAACCTAGTTTATAACAGTAGGTTTTGGGATCATTATAATGTACCCGGAATGTCTTTTACTCTAAATGATTCATATGTACTCTCAACCTTAGCTCTGTCTTAACATAGCGTTTGTCTAGGAATAATGCTAGGCAGCAGGCTTGTTGGAGGTAGTCTATATGGACTACTACTCAGCATGCTACTATACAGACTACAGAAAGGGGCACCAAAGAACAAAACTAACTAAATGCAAAATTCTAAAGTGAATAAGTCAGGTTTTCTGACAGGGTAGAGGAGATGAGAAGGGGTTACAGGAGTTATGGTTTGATATGGAATTTTTAAATGTCATTTAAAAAAAATGTTTCAAAACCACCACATTGTACACATTGTTTGTGCCTGGTATGATCTGATTACGGTTTCCATCATTTTTCTTCTGCCCCTTCAATCGTTGGCTACACATTTATGCAGCTGGTCTTACATTAGGCCCGATTCTGCAAAGATTAAGGCAGGTGCTTAACTTTAAACATGTGAGTAGCACCGCTGAATTCAACAACATTCAATCTGCTGTGGATACGAACTACCACAGCCCTTACTGAGGATGGAAAATATGGCCCTTACAAATTGACTAAAAATCATGGACTCAGTTCACTCTGGATTACACAGGCACAAACCAGGAATAATTCTATTGAATACAATGGAGTTACACTGCTGTAAAAACCACCAGAGGAGGGTCAGACCAAAAATAAGTAAGACATACAGCATGCACATGTATATTGCTTATATGTAAAGCTACAAGAGATCTGATTTACACCTGTATTTATCTATCCATCTATACGTGTACTTCTATCTCTCTCCACACACAGACCATGTCAAAATTCTCTCTTATTCCACATGAGCAGATCCTGATTCATACTGAAATTCTTTGGGGCAGAGACTATGGGTGAAATCTATGAGACTATGGCCCCACTGAGAGAAAAGGCAGAACTCCCATTGCCTTCGACAGGGCCAGGATTTCACCCCTTGTGTCTATAAAGCTCCATATACACGTATGGCGCTCTGCCCCTCTTATGTTCCTTTTTGTTTTGATTTATCATTAAGAAGTCCAGTGTCATCTGACTCTTGGCAGGAGAGTTGGAGATATGACGCATAGCAAACGTGAGAACAACCTCATACTCACCCCAGGCCTTTTCCATACAAAGGGGATGGGGGGCTTCTCACTGTAGAAGAGAGAGGAGATATTGGCTGGGAAGTCGCAGTCCTCAAATAGGGTCCCCTTCTGCTGGCAGTGGCACTTCAGCTCCTCATATGTCTGGCCAGAGGAGTGTGTGGCATGAGCACTCTGAGGTAGAGGGGGAGACCGCAGTCTCGCGTCCCGGTATGTGTAAGGCATTGTTCTGCTCCACGGGCAGTAGCAAAAGCTCCAGTGATCACAGAGATAAACGGGAGGTGGAGGATCAAGGGAAGGGGGGAGAGAAAAATGCCAGCAAGCAAACAGAAGAGAAAAGAAACAAGATGCTCTCTACAAGAAAGAATAAAAAGAGCCTGTGTGCTGCGGGGAAGTGAAAAATGTGCCCAAGCACCTCCTCTTTTGCACCTGTTTGAATGACAGGGAGACCTCCCTGTCCACCTGAAACAACAATAGAAAGGAACGCCCTGAGAGCAAACAGAAAAACCCTGTTTGGCCTTTTTAGGAGTTCCAGCTGCTTGGCATGCGCCCTCTGGTATACTATCTCAGGAACCACAAACAGGAGTTAAGAGAGAACTCTATTTCGTTCATGTGACGTGAACCTGCTGCACCCAGGAAGAGACAGCAAGCATGTGAACACCCTCAAACCAACCCTTTCTTACTCTAATGATATGGCCAGGGTGTGGAACTATTTTCTTTGCTGGCTGAATAACTTTGAGAAACGCCACTGTGCATGAAAATCTCTCACAACTCCTGATAGAAAGTTACCTAATTATGGGCTCTCACCAGTTAGGTTCCTTTCACCACTCCCTATCCCTGATCAAAGGTCACGTGAGATAACCTCTGCAAGGAGGCCGCCAATGCCCCAATCCTCCTTCATATAACAGCAGAACCAGAAGGAACTCCAGAGCTTCTTCACAGACTAAGTGGCACAAGGGAGTCTCCTTCCTGCTATGTACTCCATGGGACAGGACAAGGATGGGAACTGCCCATAGGTCCAGGAATCTTCAGCATTGAGTAGGATATCAAAATGAGGGAAAGTTATGTTGAAGGAGGGAGGGATGATGAGGGGTGTGGGTGGAATGCTCACAGGATGAATTGCCCAGGATGTTATGTGGAGTGCAGACACAGCATGGCTGGGTGGTGCAGGAAGGTATGTGTGTGGGGTTTGAATGGTGAGGGAAGGGGGCACTTTTCCCTGAAAGGGGATTTTAGTGGGTTGTGGGGAGGGAGATTTGTATACATTGTAGACCATGTTTTGGAGCAAGATGTGTATATAACAGCTACCTAACTAAGCAAACCTATTTTTGTGGCCCATGTCTATCCATCCTTCTATTTCATGAACTTTTGTTTGTAGCTTTCACAGCATGTCCATTAGATTGTAAAATCTTCATGCTAGAGAGTGTGTCCATCTATCTGATCTGCAAAGTGCCTAGCACAGTACGAGTGCTGTGAAGAAATAAAAGTAAAAAATACTATTTCAAAGCCAAAGTTGGAATGGACATTCTTCCAGGCCTGTAAAGGTTGAAGATGCAGACTACTTGACAAAAAATATAGCTAATGTATTACAAAACACTGCCTTGTCATGCAAACACTGCTAGCTTTTCTTCCATTTTAATTGGTACTCTGCCAGCTCAGTCAATCTTGCTGCTAAGATACGATTTATGGAAATCAGTTAGGTGAATCAGAATGCATTCCTTTCTGTTCTGTTCTTTTCCATAACAATGTGGGAAGGAAACCCTTCACTTTCAGAGTGAGTATTTCCTTATTTACCTCCCAGAATTGTATTATTGCTATGACTGCCTAGATACCCCAACTGAGCTCAGGGCCCCACTGTGCTCAGCTCTGCATAAGCACATTGTAAGAGAGAACCCTTGTTCTAAAGAGCTTACAGTCTAACCAGACAGGACAGACACAAGAGGTCAGGGGAACAGAGCCATAGAGAGGGGAAATGAATTGCCCAAGCTTACACATCAGGTTAGTGGAGTGCAAGAAAATAATGAAATGATTTTGTGATCTTCATGCTCATGATGGGCGCAAGATTGATAATGCTGAAGATTCCTGATCTGAAGGAACCATCACCTGTATGGCTAAGTGGACAATTAAATCCATTCAATTTCTGGTGAAACTAACAACCAGGATGCAGATTACAGTGTTGATTATTGTGATACTCACATCTGGACAGAGTAACAACCCATTTCACGTAACTTGCTCACAGCTTTTGGATGCTGCTGGGCTGGATTTGAACTGGTGAGCTAGAAGCGAAAGGCCTTGTGTCTTATTATTCCTCTCTTGAGCAATAGAACACTGGTTTTTAGCATTGTGTCCTCCCTTCGAACTCTCAGAGCAAACACATGTTGCAAGAGGCAGTGTGATGTCAGTCTGTTCATAGCTAAATGTGACCATGTGAATGGACAGATGGTGACATTTAAAGGGAAGTAAATGTAGTGCTTGGGATAGCTGGGAATACCAAAGTCCTTTCTGTTCATCCACAGAACAGGTACAACATGGGTAGCAGCAGTGCACACTCCTCCACAGTGTCTCATTTAAAACCTCAAGATCCGAACTGACCGCTCCAGGGGTGAGAAGACAATTCAGTCCTTGGTCTCCGCTTCGCCTGCCAGGAAGGGAGCTAAGCTGCGGTCAGCTGTGATGTGGATGGATTGAGATAAACTCACTTCCTGCAGGCCACTGAAAAACCTTTGATTTTGTAATTCATTTCTGTGGGGTGTAAATATCTTAATAGGAGTGACATGTCCAGACGTACTCTTCAAGGGCACAGCATGGCGACATGAGGGATGTAAAGGCTGGCAATTCATGCTAGGGCTGAATTCTTGTTCTTCTTTTCCTCCAGGCACCATTAAACATCTCTTCACAAGATACCTTGCAAACAGTTTTATATTTCCTACAGCCAAGGTTCTTATGCTTTCTCATAGTGTGGGCCACAGGCTAATAGAGATTGTCTCCTAGAAGCTGGTGATCACACGGATCCAGCTCCCCTCCCCTTGGTGATCACATGGACATGGCTGACCTTTCACTGGTGATGGCACAAATCTGTCCCCACTCTGGCTGGCGACTGCACAGACCCGCCTCCAGGCCCGTTGGGGATCATACAACACCCATATGAAGGGTAATATCAGGATAGCACTGTATTTTTTTTTTCTGTTAAAACAATTTAACAGGTGGCCACAAGGAGGAGCGTCAGCACTATGTGCCCAGCCAGCTCTCCATAATCCATCAGCAAGTGCTCTGCTCACCACAGTCTGGGAACTACTAAACCACGCTAGGTGCTCTTCTCTATGCCTTCTTCCCTTGCGCTCTCTGATGATAATTCAGTGTTCTCGTTTTGTATCTCTCTAATCCATCTAGCTATGGTCTTATAACACACCCATCGCGGCAGTAACTGAGCATCAGTGTCCCCATTGTATCTGAACAACTAAGCCCAGATTTTAAAAGGTATTTAGGTCCCTAACTCCCACTGCAATTTATTTCAGTGGCTATTTCGTGCCTTTAATAAAATCAAGTTTGCTACATGTCTCCTTGTGAAGTTTCCCTCCACTGCTCATTTCTGTCATTGCGTGTCATATTGGCAAACACTACCAGCTCTATTTGCTTGGAGGTTTGTTGGGTTTTTTTTAAAAGACTGCTATAAGTAAGCCCAATGCATAAAGACCCTGGCTCAGACCTGTAAATCTTATGCCTTTTCTCTGCCTTCCTTTGGGTGAGATTCTCACCCCCTCCTTCAGCCTCAGTATAGCTGGTAAAAGGGTCACGGCACCATAAAGGACCTTGAAAGCCTTGGGTCTGACCAGTGGAGAATTCCCCCAAATACAGGAACGGAGGACGCCATCCCGAGCCCTGGCATAGGGGTGTGCCAGAGGCAGGGCTGCAGCATGGACCACTGCTGAGATTCTGGACAGTCATGCTGCCCATAAGGAAGTGGAAACAAGCTACTAAATTATACCGAGGTTTGTGTTGGACTCCGGAGCAGCCCAGAATCAGGAGGTAGAGCTTAAAGCCATTTTAGCCCCCATCTCCCAATGGCCTACGAGTAAAATTTTTGGTGGGGCTCAGGGTTGAAGCCGTCACAGGGGGCGTAGGAGCCAGATCCACCTATACTTGTGGATCTGGGAGGGGTGAGGCACCACAGGTAGGCATGGCATGACAGAGGGGAGGAGCCCCATGTGCCAGCTTGCAACACCACTCAAATTTGGGGTGGTGGGGCAGGTAACCTGGGCCACCTCCTTAACAAAATTCTCCTTGTGTCCCTGGATCAAACATTGGTGGGGCGCAGGGCCTGCAGGCCCATATGACCCGGTGCCTATGCCTGAGAGTTCTGCGCTCTGTCTAGGCACAGCACACAATCTCCTCCTTGGTCAGTAAACTTGTTGAGTGTGTTTTTCTTAGTCATATTTCTATTATTTCTCTGCTATCCAGACCTGACTGACTCTTACCATTCTGGGTTTAAAGCGGGTCACTCCAATGAAACAGACCTGATTATGGTCTTTAATAACCTTTCTGTTGTTAAATCTCTTGGTCTGTCGTCATTTTTAATTTTGCTGGATTTAGCCACAGCCTTTGACCTGCCTGATTTTGTAGGACTCTTGTTCATTGGTTATCCTCCACATAAGCTGAACTCGACTTGATTCATCCTACTCTAAAAGATTGTTTCAGGTTATATGAATTTATCCTCATCCCACTAACACTGCAAGTAGACAGTGTTTTGAGGGTCACTGCTGGGTTTTGTCTAGAGTATTTTATCATTTCCCTTGGATCTGTAAGGATACAATTAAACATTTAAATAAATTACAAGGCTTTAAATACCACCCATATGCTGATGAAGCTCAATATCTGTTTCTTTCCTTCCTGGTATGATATTTAAACACTAGTCTCAGTTTATATTGGTAGATTACCTCTGAGTTTCACATTGAGGTTTAAGTTCAAATGCTCCAATCACAGTCATTAAATCACAAAGTTTCTTCTTGGCTCAAAGTTGCTCAACTGGGCCCAACGCTGTGTGAAACTCCAGCCAATCTCACTCATACCTTGGGTCAAGTTCACTGAAAGGATCACAAGCTGCAGCAAACCTTTCACGAATCAGGGTCATGTTTTGTGGTTTAACGACCGTTCAAGCCAGCTGAAATCATTTCCAGCATGGAGTTTTTGTGGAGAAAGTTTTGTTTGGTGTGGAGTCATAATATAACACTTAGTACACTTTTTCTGTTGATCACAAAGTAGTCTGGATAGATGGGTAAGCGTTTACAGAGGGGTGAACACCGATGCTCAGACAGGTTAAGTGATCAAGTGCACACAATGAGTCCATGGCTGGGTTGGCTCTCCTGTGCCCTATCCACTGGACCACCCTGTCTGTCTAGATGTCACTTGCTATACATTAGCCAAATGTGCTCAGAATGTTTCAGATTTACTATTCTGTCTGAAGAACAGAGGGAAAAAAGATTTTGAAGATCAAGGGTGAAAATCCCTCAAGCCAATAAAAAATGCATTAAAAACAATAGATACCAAAAATTCTAGTCCAATTAATGCTCATTGTTATTATTAAACAGTTATATTGGGGTAGTGACAAATGGTTGTAGCCATGTTGGGGCCCATGGTGGCAGGCACTGTCCAATCATCAAATAAAAGAAGTTTCAGTCTAAAATGTTTTGTCAGTATCTGCAGAGTACAGTACACAATTGGTCTTGGTCTGCACAGCACCTCGCATAATGGGTCCCTGGTCCATGACTAGGGCCCCTAAGCACTATGGTAACACAAATAATAAATAATAATAATCTTTACTCCAACTCTCTGTGTCCATCTTCATAGCCAAAACTTTGGGTTTGTTCTGTGGGATAACTGATGCACATTAGCTCTCTTGCTGCAAAACCCTAGTGAAGACAAGTGTGTTGTTTTTACCACGATGTAGCTAGGAGAGGTCAACACAATGCCCCTTGCCTGCTGTTAATCTCACTTAGCTGACCTCACAGCAAAACTACAGTGCTTTGTCTCCACTAGGATTTTACATCGAGATAGCTAACACGCGTTAGTTATCCTGTGGTAAAAAACACACCTTGTTTGTCACTGAAGACAAAGCCTGTGGTTTAAGTACTTCATTGCAGGGGGAGCTGGTACTGTCCTCTATATTAGGTTGCCTTGCTTCACACTTCCCCTTATAAAAGAGACTTGAGACCTTGTTTGAGATACTTTTCCACCTTCACTGTTTGCAGCAGGCGTTTGAAAATCATTCCGGGGTGCGTGTGTGTGGGGGAGTGTGTTTCTATGAAATTCATGTAGGTTTTGCTGAGATACAAGCACTTGAAAATCACCATTTTCTTCTTGTTTGCATTGCTCAGGAAAACATTAGTAGCCTGACAAAATAACTAACCATGAACATTACTTCTATCCTCTTGTGCGTAAGCATTATACAACAGTCTTTATTTACAAGGGAACATACTTATTTTTGACAGGACCCTTGCCTCAGCACAGGAAGGATGCATAAGGAGACAGAATTAAGGTTGCACAACTGTAACTCAGGCATTCCATAACTTGCAAGTGCTTGAATTTGCAACATAAACAACATCTGTCTAATGTAGTTTTATATGTAATATTTACATACAAACCGCTTTTCATAGAATCATAGAATATCAGGGTTGGAAGGGACCTCAGGAGGTCATCTAGTCCAACCCCCTGCTCAAAGCAGGACCAATCCCCAACTAAATCATCCCAGCCAGGGCTTTGTCAAGCCTGACCTTAAAAACTTCGAAGGAAGGAGATTCCATCACCTCCCTAGGTAACGCATTCCAGTGTTTCACCACCCTCCTAGTGAAAAAGTTTTTCCTAATATCCAACCTAAACCTCCCCCACTGCAACTTGAGACCATTAGTCCTTGTTCTGTCATCAGCTACCACTGAGAACAGTCTAGATCTGTTTTGTGCTTTAGTGATTTATATTGTCACCAAAAATCCTTAATTTAAAAAGCTGTATATTGTCAGTTTGAACAGAGTTTATTCTCCTGAACAGAGTTTATTCTCCTTAAAAGCAGTTATCAGTCCCAATAAGTACAATAAATTTCATGCAGAAATTTAGTACAATAGTTTTCTTGGACTTTCATTATTGGGTCCTTCAAAGTCCTGACAGGGAACAGAGAGGACTCTGGGAATTTCTTAATACCTTTTCCACTAAGAATACTTTAGGCCAAATGTATTCTTCCCTATCTTTATGCCTTGGATAAAATTTTCCACTATACAACAATCCTGATGTCACTCACTTTATTAGAAACCTAACTACTGAACCAAGGAAAGAACTAAGATAACATTTTATTTCAGGTCTTTGATTCTTTACATTAAAAAAAAAATCAAAACAGAATGAAAATGGATCCCAAACTGCAGCACAATAAATATTTGTTAAAGTATCTAGTAAAAAATGGAAGACCATGAAATTCTGATTTTCAGAACGACTGTTATGCTATTTAACTCTGAAATACAGAAAATTGACAAGTTATAGTTTTACTTCCTGTAAAACAATAGTAGATATAGCAAATATCTAAAGCTTGGTCTGCTTTTGTTTAAAAAATTATAGGCTTAATAAGGTAAAGGAATAACACTGTCCCCAGTGACTATTTGATAGCCACACCTACGAACATTGTATAGTGTAGTACACACAACACACATATATTATGCATTACAGATGATAGGGATCTAGAGGTATAGCTTCACAAGGGGGCAGAATCGGCTAAGAAACTAGGCACTGTAGTTCTAAGAGGACTTGTTAACACCCTTTTCTGTGGTGTGAATTTTCAATTACTTCAAAGCTTAGACCAGAAAATAGTTACACACAGGCATTTCTACTCCTATGCAGAGCAGCGTTCACTGTGAGCCTATGCTGACAGGATTGTAGCTAGCAAGTCATTGGCAGACATGTTGTCTTCTGCCTACAGAAGGTCCCTAATCTTCTGAGGCAGAGCTACCATCTTACAGAATAAGATCACAGTGGAGGCAGCTAGACACAGAGCTCTACCAGTATGTTCATAAAAGACCTGATAAAGAACCAGAAAAACTGACAGGCCACTAAGATATATTGTCCCAGTAAAATAAAAATGGCATGCTATGTCATAAATAGTCTATGCACAGCCCTCACCTACTGTTTACCAAATGTACCTAAGTCCAGCTTCACAATATTCCTTCTATTCCTTAATTTTGAAATATATGTACACATTATTAATGGTAATAGCTCACTCTCTCTACATATCTATCAGAGTGAAGCCAAGACTGGGATTTTGAATCAAATTGCTTGACATTTCAGAGAAGTTCAGATTCCCATCTGTAGATCCAAACCCAGTTTGGTTCTGGAGAGCATCTCAAACTGGAAGAGACCTAGTCAGTCAGTTCTGGTTCAGAGTGACCAAAATCTTGTGCGAGCAGCTGAGTAAGGGCCTGAGCCAAAGCCCAAAGGAATCTTCCCACTGATTCATTGGGCACCGGATCAGGGCCCTAATGAGGTTTTTGCCATTTGAGACTGAAATCTCACAAGAACTGTTCAAAAGATTTCAGGGCTATTGAATGTGAACCCAAGCCCTACTTTAAAACTACCATGGATCTGAAAACCACCTACACAGCTCCCTTCTCCAAATCCTTATCTCTTAAAATGTTTCTGCCAGTTTGAGTAATACTTCCAGTTCTCCCAGTATTCCCCACTTTAAGAATGGGGAACCTCTCTCAAATTGGTAAATGTGGGAAACTTAAGTACAAACACTGTACATATATCTAGCACTTTTGACCCTAATGCATTTTACAAACTATACACCTATAGCACTGCTAAATTGCAGCCACTTCTGGGATGGAAGGTAGCAGCCAGCCAGTGCCCAGAATACTGCCCAGTGATGAGAGGGAACATTTTGTTTTAGAGCGAAAAACAAAAATAAAAATGCAATGATTTTTTTTTTAAACATCCCTGCAAAGCAGACCAGATTAAAGATCTCTCTCACACAGTAAATTTGTATGGAACTTAATTTTTCACCTTGGAAAGTTAAAGAGATTCGGATATTTGCTTCCTGGGACTGTAGGAATTTAAATCCCAAGGCATACAACATTACGTCCCTGACAGCAATAGCCAAGCCTCTTCCCCCACACTTGTCTGTGATGCAATAATTAAATAAATTGACTGAGCTTATACTGCTGGTTTCCTCAGATGGAAAGCATTGGGGTGGGGTTGCACTGCCTCCCTTGCACCAGGCAATGCCAGTGTAGCAACATTCAGCAAGTCTCACTGTATAGTGTTCTCCTCTGGGCTCTCCCCAGGTAGAACACTCTTCAAGCACTGCCACTCAAGCGGTGTATTTCCTTTCCTTCCCTTGAGCAACGCTGACAGAGAAGCCCCAGGGTCTAGTAGATAAGGCATTGGGCTGGGAATCAGGAGATCTTGACTCTATTTCCAGAACTGCTACAGACTTGCTGTGTGACCTTGGGCAAATCACTTCCACATTGTGTCTGTGTTTCCCCTCCTATCCTTTGTCTGTCTTGTCTATTTACATTGTTAGACCTTTGGGGCAGGGACTCTCTTATGATGTATGTGTACTGTATCTAGCACAATGTCAAGATAGGCCTCTGTGTGTTACTGTAGTGATAACAATCATCTGTAAAGTACTGAGAGATACTTTAGGATGAAAAACTGTGCACACGCACAGAGGAATATTAGTTATCCTTATATAGGAATCATTTAAAAAATGCTGTTAAAAACATTGCATCTTCCATGGGGAGTGGAGGGTGGGAAAAGAGAGAAATTTATACAAATGCAGAGAAACCTCTGTACCCTGGACCTGCAAACAGAAGTCTTATCAAACCAAACGTAATTATAAGATGGAACAAAGTGAGCTAGTGTTAATATAAACTCATTTGTAGGTAATAAATCATTAGATGAGCACCACAGATAGAATATCAATGCAGTGCAGATCTTCCTCAAGGGCAATATTCCTTTGGAAGCTTTCTACGCTCCGTGTACCAGTAGCCATGATGATATTTTGAGGAGGACTGAGTTAATTAAGTTAAGCAAAGAATAACTGTGTTCAAGAGCACGAAGGTACATCTGAACAAATTGCTCAGCATGGTAATCTACAAAGCAACTGTTTACTTTGCTCATGACTGGGTGATTGGGGGAGCCTAATAGACTTATGGGAGGCTTATTTGGCTGTTTCCTTCTAGAGGAATTTGAATGACTCATTGGTGGATAAACTGGGAATAACTGCCAGAGTTTGGTATATCATTAAATTATATTAAAGAGTGGGATTATTCAGGAGCAGCAGGCATAGCAATTGGACATCAGATACTTACGGTAATACCAGGGTACAAAATATATAGGAATGACAGGATAGTCATGCAGGTGGGAGAGTGGCATTAGATGTGAAAGAAAGCATAGAGTCAAACATAGCAAAAATCTTAAATGAATCAAACAGTACAATAGCATCCCTATAGATAGAAATTCCATGCTTGAATCATAAGAATATAGCAGTAGGAATATATTACCAACCACCTGACTAGGATGGTGATTGTGAAATGCTCAGGGAGATTAGAGAGGCAGTAAAACAAAAAACTCAACAACAATGGGGAATTTCAACTATCCCAATCCTGACTGGACACATGTCACCTCAGGATGGGATGCAGAGATAAATTTTCTATACATAATCAATGACTGCTTCTTGGAGCAGCTAGTCCTGGAAGCCACAAAGGAAGCGGCAATTCTTGATTTAATCCTAAGTGGCGCACAAGATGTGGTCCGAGAAGTGAAATAGCTGAACTGCTCAGTAAGAGCGATCGTAACATAATTACATTTAACATTCCTCTCTTGTAGGAGAGAAAATACCAAAGAAACCCATCATAGTAGCATTTAACTTCTAAAATGGGAACTACACAAAAATGAGGAGCGTAGTTAAATAGAAATAAAAAGGAAGAGTGAAATTCCTGCAAGCTGCACGGAAACTTAAAACACACCATAATAGAGGCTCAAACTAAATGTATACCCCAAATAACAATAATAAAAATAAAAACAAATAAATAATACTAAATAAAAAATAGTAAGAGGACCAAAAAATGCCACCATGTCAAAAAAGAGACATTAAAATTGGGAAAAGTACAGATAAGGAAAACAAAGATGATTGGGGGTATGGAACAGCTTCCATAGGAGGAGAGATTAAAAAGACTCAGACTGTTCGGGTTGGAAAAGAGATGACTGAGGGGAGATATGTTAGAGGTCTGAAAAATCATGACTGGTGTGGAGAAAGTAAGGAAGGAAGCGTGATTTACCCCTTCACATAATACACAAACCAGGGGTCACCCAATTAAATGAATAGGCAGCAGGTTTAAAACAAACACAAGGAAAGTACTTCACAGTCAACCTGTGGAACTCGTTGCTAGGAGATGTTGCAAAGGCCAAAAATATAACAAGGTTCAAAAAAGAATTAGACAAGTTCATGGAGGATAGCTTCATCCATGGCTATTAGCCAATATGGTCAGGGATGCAATCCCATGCTCCGGATGTCCTTAAACCTCTGACTGCTAGAAGCTGGGACTGGATGACAGGGGATGGATCACTCAATAAAATACCCTGTTCTGTTCATTCCCTCTGAAGCATCCAGCACTAGCCACTGTCAGAAGACCAGACATTGGGCTAGATGGACCATTGGTCTGACTCAGTATGGCTGTTCTAGTGTTCTTATCTAAGGGACAAAGCTTTTATGATGCAGAGAGTCCCAGATCACTAGTGCTCTACCTTTTTAAACTAAGTAGCACAAAACCCCCCCAGAAAACCATGAAGCCTTTTGAAGGATCATTGCCTGAAATAGCTGCAGTGGCAAAGTCTATGCAGAGCCATGCTGGCAAACAGTTGTCTCCTCCTCTACATTCTACTCTATTTATCCTCAATCAGGAATTGTGCATTAGCCTCTTTGTGGCTAGCCCCATCCAGAATCTGCGCTGCAGAATCACTGCTGGACCACAACTATGAATTTTGCTTAACATACCTGGCACATCAGCAATGAAGCTGTTCAATGCATGAGCAGCTTCAGCTCAGGCATTTTCCCTACAAAGTGATAGCACTCTACATCCCAGGGGCTTGTATCCTTTTTTCATTGGACTTCTCACTTGTGATGGACTGGGGCTTAGATGCCCCCTTGTCAACGTCCTTCCATGCTGTGTGCTCTGATACAGGTACCTTGTCTCATCTTTTTTCCTGTACATTTGCTCTCCTGTTCTCCAGTTTCCCTCTCTCCTCTTTTTCGCTTTCTGTTGCTTAGTTTCTATTTTTGTTTTTCAAAAGAAGTTAGGAATCAGGAGATTCCCAGCTCTGCCACAGACTTCTGGGTGACCTGCGGCAAGTCACTTACTCTCTTACTCAGTTCCCAATTTTCTGCTTGTGGGTTCTCTCCTTTTCTCCCACCATTTGCCTGTCTTGTCTATTTAGACCAGGGGTCAACAACCTGCAGCACAGCATGCGAGCTGATTTTTAGTGGCACTCTGCTGCCAGCTGGGGTCCCAGCTGCTGGCCCCACACATCCCACTGCCAGCCTGGATGGACAGAACCCCAGGTTGGCAGTGGGCTGAGCGGCTCAGCCTGCTGCCGGTCTGGGGTTCAGTCTGCTGCCCGTGCTGCTGGTCTGGGGTTCAGTCTGCTGGCCTGGGGTTCAGTCTGCCGGCCCCTGTAAATGTACAATTTATTACTGGCACGCAAAACCTTAAATTAATGAAGATTTGGCACACCACTTCTCAAAGGTTGCCGACCCCTGATTTAGATGGTAAGCCCTTGAGGGCAGGGACTGTCTCTTGATATGCTACTATACATCCCCTCGCACAGTGGGGCCCTTTTGCTGCTCGGGCCTGTAGGTGCTACCTTAATACAAACTAAAACAGATAATAATGTTTTTGCTCTTCTCTTGTTTTCTCTTTCCCTGCCCCCTGTTTTCTCACACCCAGTTCGGTTTTCTCACACACAATAAATTCTCTTAAAATAGTGCTTTTTTAGCTCTTGTAGGAAGCAGTGAACTTCTGTTTCTTTGGAGATAGCCATGATAGGTGAGTCACAGGATTTGTGAAGATCTGGCCCTCTTCTGGGCAGTTATCCAAGACAAACTCCTGGAAGCCCTTACTCGGCTTTTCCTTGGCTTCAGTAGGCATCCTGAGTAAGAACTGAATGATACCCAGCTGAGGATTGGGCCCTATATTACTGAACACAAGGTGACAGTGACTGAAAAATCTCCTTCAACTTTAAACCTCGGAGCTATTAGACTTTCCTTCTTGCTTATTGTCTCCAATTAGTCACAAATTTTTCCACTGTTCTTCACCGTGAGAACTTGTAGCAAATGCTGAGGTATTCCATAACATCCCTGTTTCATCATATGTACTTTGAATGCTGTGATTCGATGTTTTTTTATGCGAAAATTGGGCAAGCCCTTCGAACAGCTCCATGCTCACCAGCTGCCTTCAGGGAATAGCATTTTCAGAGATTGAGGGCAGAAGTCATCATTGTCTATAAATACAGAAAAAACAGGAAAAAAACATTTACCAAACTATTTCTTATCAAGTTTTCATTATAATAGTTAACAAAATCACTTTGTATAGTCTTTTGCCATCACAGATCACAAAAATAAATAAATTAGGCTCAAACCAGGGACAGTATTGCAACAGTTCTCAGAGGGTAAGGGGAAATTGGTTTTTTACTTCTGTACATAAATCTATTTTTTAAACAAAACTTGCGCTCCTCACTCTGTTTACTTTAAAATAGGTCACTCATGTGCAGCAAAGTGAGCCTAGAGAACATAGGTTTTGTAGGGTATGCAGAAATTAAATTCAGGCCCCAATACAACATATATAACAGGGAGCAGGGTTCTCAAAATTATTCATAGTGCAGACTTCTTAAGAGAGAAAGGGGGAAATTTTCAAAAGCACCTAAGAGATGTAGGAGACCACATCTAATTTTTAAAGTGATTTAGGCACTTAGGTGTTTCCCAATGAGACTGACACCTAAGTGCCTGAATCACTTTTGAAAATAGGATGTGGACTCCTATGTCACTTAGGAGTTTTTGAAAATATTACCCTAAGTGTCTCATGGACTGGTTCCCATACCACTGCCTGGCCTCCTTGTGACAACTACAGCTGCTGCTTCCATGGAAAGGGAAGTAGGAAAGCATCTAGGTATTTTTAACTGTCTTTAACACAATAAGTGTTTTGTCCTTTTTGGAAAAAAAGGTAATGACACTGTCCCCTTTCATTTCTTTTCCCCATGACCATCCTTTCTCTCTCCTGATCCTCCTGTACATCCTTCACTGTAACTATGTCAACTTTTCCTCCTCTATCCTTGCACATGCTTTCTTTTCTTCTGCCCCTTCCTTTCCCCCCGTACACGCTTCTCCTTTCCCCTTGATTCTCCCTGCACATGCGCTCCTAGACATCACTTTCCTTTCTGCAAACAAAGCAAACGAGACATGAATGGTTACAAGCATTCCTGGGAAACAAAAAGGCTCACAAATATGAAAGCAAATTAATTTTTGTCAGTAATTCAGTGCAGCATTTGCACAGCTCTATTCAAGGTGTATCCTATTCTTTAAAAAGAAAAGAAAAGGGGAGAGAGAGAAAGAGAAAGACGACGAAGACAAACCCCCAAATCCAGTAGAATTCTATCACCTCTCTCTCTGGAGTCTGTATTGTTGGATATCTTAAATGAAAGAAAGTAAAGAGATTATTTTCTTTTGAAGCCAAAAGGTCTATCTTTAGGCATGTATTAATTAAAACCTGTACAGTGGAACCTCTTATAACGAAGCTTCTTATTCACAGAACAAAGCAGAGGTTCACTACACTCAGACTTGTTATTTGCATATTGCTACGCACTGAAAAAAAATTTAACACAGTCACTCTGCTTCATTATAAAGAGAGTGTCACTACATCTGGGTTAACTATACATGGATCCATAGTCTCAGTAGGATCCATAGTATCATACATGGATCCATTAGTCTCTAACTCAGAAAAGTCTCAATGCAAAATTAGGGAGGGTGGGAAGCCAAATTGAACAAAACCGAATACATAATTTACATTTATTTCTGTGTAAAGGGAAAGTGCTTGAATTTCCCTCAGCCCTACCTAGAACTTTCCTCATCATTCCAGACACTTATTCAGAGCGCAGACTGTCCATAGCGAAGGAGTAGCCTAAAACCTCGGTCTGATCAGCAGATACAAGTGCCTGAACTAAAATGTCTTTGCATTCTCTGTATCTAATATTTACTCTTTAGCTAGCTGTCTGTTCAATATCTCTCTGTTAGGGTTAACATTTATGAAGAGTATTTGATAACGTTTGCACACTGAAATTGGTTCATCTGACAGCAACGATTCCATGTTGGCACGGCAGGGCAGTAAGAATACCTGGCAAGGACTGATTTAATTTCAATATTGCCAAAGAGATGAGAAAGTAGGACACAGTGGAAATAATGGCTATGATGCTGATGAAATCAGCTCTTCAGCCACTATTTGCTCTTCTTCACTGAAGGAGGCAATGAGGATTAATAACATGGAAAAACATAGCAACATATCCCAGAACATTTTGAACAGAAATCAGATAAGAGGGGAAAGCTAATGTGTAACCCAGATTAGGCAATGGTGGGAATAATATAGGAAGCAAATCATCATTTTGAAATCAGACACAAAGCATGGGAAACCAGACTGGGATCCTCTGCACGGACTTGTGAGCAGGTTTGAGAGGTGTGTGCTTTCTGTGTACCCTTCAAGTGGCTTTAGCCAGGTGGGATTAATTGGGAAACATGCCTATCCCTTTGTCTTTGCGTGTACAACCAGTGTCTTAGGGAGGAAAAAGCAAACAAACAACTTCCTAGAGTTCCTAATGGCTGCACAGGTGGCAGTCAAAAGTCTGCCTGAGGTAAACTTCTGCTACCTCTATCTCTGGAGTCTATATTGCTGGATAGCCTAAAACGAAAGATCGGAAAGAGATTCTTTTCTTCTGAAAGCTCAAGTTCTATCGCTAGGCCTGTATTAGTTTCCAAAACCATGGCAACCCTACTCTACTGCAGATAAAACCTGACAAAGGGCCCACACCTAATTATTAGAAGAATGCCTTTACAGGCTAGCTTTAAAAATGGTTTAAAAGTGAGGAGAGTGGTCACTTTGGATGGGCTATTACCAGCAGGAGAGTGAGTTTGTGTGTGTGTGGGGGGGGGGGGGGGCGGAGGGTGAGAAAACCTGGATTTGTGCTGGAAATGGCCCAACTTGATGATCACTTTAGATAAGCTATTACCAGCAGGAGAGTGAGTTTGTGTGTGTATGGGGGTGGGGGTGAGAAAACCTGGATTTGTGCTGGAAATGGCCCACCTTGATTATCATGCACATTGTAGGGAGAGTGGTCACTTTGGATGGGCTATTACCAGCAGGAGAGTGAGTTTGTGTGGGGGGGGGCGGAGGGTGAGAAAACCTGGATTTGTGCTGGAAATGGCCCAACTTGATGATCACTTTAGATAAGCTATTACCAGCAGGAGAGTGGGGTGGGAGGAGGTATTGTTTCATGGTCTCTGTGTGTATATAATGTCTTCTGCAGTTTCCACGGTATGCATCCGATGAAGTGAGCTGTAGCTCACGAAAGCTCATGCTCAAATAAATTGGTTAGTCTCTAAGGTGCCACAAGTACTCCTTTTCTTTTTCCAGGAAAAAATTTGCTCTTAAATGTAGCAGTGTATCTGTAGTAAGCAGGGAAGGGAAAGGGGTGAAAGGTTACAAGAACATGAGCTGGTTTTTTATCTGGCATTACTATGGGCCCATATGCATAACAGAAAGTCACAGTCCAGGCCAGTGAATGTGTAACAGAAGACCATGCTATGCTTGGTTAAAGGTTGTGTATTGATCTGTAAACCCACCAATGGGTCTAGTGTTCAGCCATGCTCATGTTTCATCTGGTCCCATCTGGTCTGATCTAGTCTCCACTCACCGCTCCACTTGGTGATGCAATGTAGCTCTGTGGAACAGCACTGGAAAGGGTCTTCCCTTTCAAAAAGGCATAAATGTGCCAGCAGTCATGGTAGAGTGCTTCAGATACAGCAGGTGCTGAGAGGAGCCGGGTTTGCGGAAGATACCATAAGAGAGCAAGGTGAGACGAAGGACAAAGACTAGCAAACCTGTTGATTGAATAGATGGTTTTGCTTTGAATGTTAATTTTTAAATGACTCTTTAGCGCTGGTGAAAGTTTCTGGACTGGCATCCCCAGAGAGTGAAATCTTCTCTTTCAGATACAGGCACAGCCCCAGTGCTCATCTGGAGGAAATAATGCTATGGATTTGGCTGCACTAGGAAATGGTCTTACTGGTAACAAGGGTGGCCAGCAATGGATCTGTGACAAACTCGGAGAATGTCTGTACTGTTTTTTAATGAATATTGAGTGTGACCATCTCCCTGTTCAATTTGGTATAGTTACCTGCCTGAATGCAGAGTTAAATCAAAGAAGGCTGTAAAGGGGGGTGGTTAAGAAACCCAGGATATGTGAAACAACCCCTCAGAGAAGACATCCCCTCAGGGTATGTCTACTCAGTAAGTGAACACTCATGGCTGGCCTGGGTCAGCTGCCTTGGGTTTGGGTCGCAGGGCTGTAAAACTGCTGTGTAGACATCCAGGATGAGGCTGGAGCCCAGCCCCTGGGATCCCCCCCCCTTGCGGGGTCCCAGAGCCCCAGCTCCAGCTTGAGCCCGAACGTGTACACAAGAATTTTACAGCCCCTGAGCCCCATAACCTGAGTCAGCTGACTCGGGCCAGATGTGGCTTTGCTCAGGGGCTTTTATTCCAGTGTAGACATACCCTCAAGTATGCAGCCTCAAAGGATTTAAGGTAACAATAGCTGGCTCCATTCAGGGTAAATTGGGGTATCTTCCCCAAGGCTAAGCCTGGATAAAAGGAGACCAAAGAAACCCTGAAAGGGATTAGAAAAGGGAGGGGGTTTGGATGAGTGAGAGGGGCTGGCTGGCTGGCCAGGAAGTGCCAGTGAAAAGGCTCACAGGCTGACAGAGAGACAAAAGGAAGGCTGTAAGCAGCATAGGCTGCTTCTTCTAAGTCAGAGCCACCTAAGCTACAGGTAGAGAGAGAGGTTCAACTTAGGTAAGGACATATACGTCAGGACTCTATGTTGGTTTAAGCGTACTTCTTTAAGAGCTGTGTACTTTTGGGGCAAAATAAATCAGGCTTTGTTTTGAAGAAGTGTTTTCTATCTCACTGTAAGCACATGCTGGCACAGGCTCCCACTGATCTCAGAGTCCAAGGACAGCTGGACCTAGAATTAGACATGATTAGTACCAGGGCCTATAACTCAGGCCCTGTTCTGACAGTGGATGAATTGCAGAATTCCAGTCCGGGAGTAGCCTGCTGTGTGTGTGGGTGGGGGGTGCGGGGGTGCACCTGGAAAGACGAGGAGAAGGGACACAGTACAGCTAGCCTGGTAATCACATGCCCCAAGGCAGAAGACAGTTTCACTGCTGGTGTAGATGGGACAAAATTGTTTTCACCATGGGAAAGGATTCTTAAAACTTGGTTTCTAACGGGCCAAAGTCCTATTAGAAGTAAGGTCTAGAGATGGAATGGCAGTGCCCTTTAATTCTTGGCCTTTCTGTTGCAATTGCCTACTGATCACCTGGGAAATGCTAAGGAGATGATCTGTCTGGAAATACATTCAGCACAGCTGGAGAAGTAGCTATGCCTTTTATGAAAAGAGAAGCAGGAAAGCAGTTGTTCAGTTCAGTTGCAAGCAGTCTGCTACAATTTACTAAATAATCCCATAAATTTGATGCCCTAGAGATTTAGCTGTGTCTTGTTTGAAACTCTGGGATGGGAAGTTTGCTTTGAGCACCATCAACTGATTTAAGCCAAAAGCTGATGCTGAAGGAAAGAAGGAAGGAAATGTTGCAGTTCTGAAGGCCATGACTGGACTAATAAAGGATGTAGTATGCTAGCTAAATAGGGAGAAAGAATAGATGTGTATTTTAGGCATAGAACTGGGAGTCAATAAAGCTGGGTTCTATTCCAGTCCTCTTCCCCAGACTTGTGTGACCTTGAGCAAGTCCCTTCGGGCCTGATTTTCAGTAAGTAGGCAGGCGTGAAAATTTCCAGCTACTCTATTGTGCATGAGCAAATCCCCAGCTTGCACACACGTAGCTAGAGAGGTGTACACAACTGGGGATTTAAATGAACTTGTTAGCGTGCAGGCAGACACGGTAGTGCATCTGTCTACTGGTGTGAATTTTAGTTTGTAGTTAGAAGAAAAGGAGTACTTGTGGCACCTTAGAGACTAACCAATTTATTTGAGCATGAGCTTTCGTGAGCTACAGCTCACTTCATCGGATGCATACCGTGGAAACTGCAGCAGACATTATATACACACAGAGATCATGAAACAATACCTCCTCCCACCCCACTGTCCTGCTGGTAATAGCTTATCTAAAGTGATCATCAAGTTGGGCCATTTCCAGCACAAATCCAGGTTTTCTCACCCCCTCACTCTTCCCGTTTGCAAAATGGGGTAATACCTCAGACAGGTGCTGGGAGGTTTCCGGCATTACTAACTGAAAAGCGCTTTGAGATCCTCAGATGAAAGGCACTACAGCTGGACAATGAGGTATCATAAATCATGCCAGGAAAGTGCCTGCCACCCAGAGAATGGATTCAGATCACACCACCACCAATCAGTGTAAACAATGAGCACCAAGAAGGAAGGTGGTGAAAAAGAACAGAGCCCATTTCAGACGATGTTGCTAGGGTACTTTTCTCAGCAGGATCAGACTGCCAGATTCATAGCAGCTGCCAGTCAGACCTTCTACAACTACCAAAGATGAGCAGAGCTGAAAACTGAGCCTGTTTTCTCACCTTGCACCATTCATGAGCCCTGCAGAGCCAGGAAAGGGCTAGAAGATGGACACAATTCTGAAACCCTTGCTCATGTTAAGTTGTATTATACCCCATAAGTGGTTCTACTGAAATCAGCAGAAACACTTACGGAGTAAGGCACTGCTTGTTGTGATGAAGGGTGTGAGAATCTAGCCCTAAATAAAAACATTTTGAAGTATGATGGATGTTACTATCTTGCAAATTCACAAATTATCACACGTTTTAATATGAAACATGCAAGTTTCCAATCCACAGCTTCAAATTTAAAGACGACGCTCCAAAAATTCAGAAACAGGCAAAATTTGGTATATGAGTAGAGATAATTAGAACATGCAAAATTTGTAAGAACACATCAGTATTGGGTATGCATGTGTCTCTCTCTCTCCTATTCTTGAGCTCTCCTATTGTTGAGTTCTCCTATTCACAGAAATCCAGAGTGAACTCACACAGTGAAATTTGATTTCTAGTGAAGTAAAACGAGTCGAAAATTGTATCAGTACAAGATGGAAATTGATAATCCAGTATAGCAAAACATTGTTCATGACTTCTAGAACAGCAATTGTTAGAGGGAAGTAATGTGGAAAAAAATATCCCAACATCTGCTAATGCTGAAGTTTCCACAGAAGGAGGGAGAGAGAGAACACAACCCATGTCAGACACGTGTGAGAATTACCGAGTGTGTGTACTGCATTTTGAAAATAAGTGCTAATTACTATGATGATTAGATACACAGAGGAGAAAGACGGTACAGTGCTGGGGGAGGGGAAGGGGAGCAGCAGGGTGGGAGTTCAGAGACCTGGCTTCAATTCCCTGCCTTGCCACAGACTTCCTGTATAAACTTGGGCAAGTCACACTCTCTCTGTGCCTCAGTTGTCCATCTGTGAAAGGGGGTTAATAGCACTTCCTTACCTCACAGGAGTGTTGTGAAGATACAGACATTAAAATTAGATGCACTCAGATGCTACGTGCCTGGGGGCTATACGAGTACCAGTGACACACACTGGGGATGGGATCTTCAAGAGCACCCAGCATCTGCTCCCATTGAGCTCAGTCGATATTTTACCATTGTTTTCAGTCACAGCAGAGTTAGGCCAATACTAAACTCTTCTGAAAACTCCCACCCATCTGATTTCCTGACCTGTGAGGAAAAGCAATATTAACATTTCACACTGCCTGTGAGAGGAACAAAGTAAATGGCATGTTAATTAGCTAACCCTTCCCCCCACTTACTTACTTTTTTTTTTTTTTTTCCAAACAGACTTTGCTGAAATTGTTCTTCAACATGAATCCAGGAGTGAGCCTCCTGTGTTTCTTCCTGTGCCTGAGCCCCGTCGTGTGTGACCGGGTGTACGTCCACCCCTTCCATTTGTTTTCCTACAACAAAAGCAGCTGCGAGAAGCTGGACAACTTGACACAGGAGGAGAAAATGTTTGTCCCCATTTCCATTGAGTCCCAAACCATCCCTGCCTATGAAGAGAATCTGAAAGACAAAACCAAGCTGGGAACACAAAGCTTGGATACCAAGCGTGACCAAAAGCTGAGCTACTTGAAAGACCTAGTGCATGTCCTTGGTATGCGCTTCTATGGGGCGCTGAAGGAAACACTGAAGGGTGAAAACATTCTCCTGTCACCTACCAATCTCTACAGGTCTTTGTTGTCATTCTACTTAGGGGCCTCCGAACAGACAGCAGCTGATTTACAGAACTTCTTGGGATTCGTTCCCCCCTCCGGTGACCCAGACTGCACCTCCAAAGTGGATGGACACAAAGTCCTTCTGACCCTGAAGACCATGGATGACCTGCTCCTCTCAAGCGGAGCTGATGATCTGCTTTTTACCAAGCTTTCCTGCCTCTTCTCTGCTCCCAGTGTGCGTTTATCCAAATCACTCGTGCACAGTCTGGCCCCTTCTGCCGATTATTTTTATGCCCGAGCTGTTGACTTTACGAACCCAAGTCAGGCAGCAGAACTAATCGAAAACTTTGTGAAGGGCAAAGATGCCAACAGAACCCAGAATGTACTGACAAACATAGACCCGTCTACCACCCTGCTGTTTGTGACTTACATTCAGTTTAAAGGTAAGAACGACGAGAATTAATTTCAATGGCAATCTCAGGGGGGCAGCTAATGACCTCCAGATTCATCGGTTTCTGCAAGCCAGCACATTTTGTACCTCACAGCTCTCCCACCTTGGGCTTCGCTTTCTTAGGTTAAGCAAGATCAGGCCTGATCAGCAGCTAGATGGAAGACCTCAGCTGAAAACCTAGAGTGCTGCAAGATGTGGCCTTAGTATTACACTTAATAAATAATAATAGCCATACTGTTTGTATTGTTGGTAGAGCAAGTTCCTCTTTGTGCTTGGCGCTGTACAAAAACAGTCACTTTCCCCCAAAGAGCTTATGGTCTAAACTGACAAGAGAAAGGGTGGAAGAAAGAAAGTATTACAATCCCCGTTACAGATGTGAAACCGCACTTAATGTGAATAAGTGACTTGCCCAGAGACACACAGGAAGTCTGTCTCAGAAACTGAGCCCAGATCTCCCAAGTCCCACTCCCGTTTCTTAACCACAAGGTCATCCTTTGCCCTGGTGCATATGCCATCAGTGCCTCATCTACAGACAGACCGTGATAGGCAACATCTGTCAGCCAGCCACAGAGTCATTGCTGTGCGTAAGGGGGACTGAGGGGAGAATGGAGGGAGATTTCCTCTGACCAGTTGTGTAGAGATCCACAGGTTTGGGTCCCCAGCTGATGAAACAAAGCAATCGTACCCACTGTCTGCCTTTTCTGCCTCTCTGTTGGCCCCAGGCAGGGCAAAGATGCTACATCAGAAACCTCCCTGAGTATAAGTTCTAAGGTAAGGGTTCCACTCCTGCACATTTCACATGGCACAGGTGGAAAGAGCTCCTGATCCCCAAAAGTGCCAGCGTGTTTTTCAGAAGAAGAGGAGTTTCACAAGAATAGGAGAACTCAACTCGATGTTCTGCCCAATTCCAACCAGGATAGTTCCTTTCTGCTTACTTAGAACTCCCCCTGTAGCTCCAGTTGGATAGTTAGCCTCCACATTCCCGTCTACAATACTGGGGTGGTGGACTGCTGCTGGCACACAGTAGCTGCCAGAGTCCATCCAAGAGGTGGCTGCTCTTCAGGGGTGGATGAGCAATGGCTACGCCTACAGTCTGTTAAGGCATGTTGGGATCCTTGAAATTGAAAGCCTCCACTTCCATACAGCCTCTCTCATGAGAGTCATGCATTGCTACTGGGACAAAGGTCAGGAACCAAATAATATTAATATTTAATTAAGTGGTTATATTGTGGTCACTTTGGTGCTGATCTCCATTAATAGGCTTTTCAGAACAGGCTCGGGGATGGCCTACTCTGCTCCTGTTGAAGTTGACTGGAGTTTGACCTTGGCTTTCAATGGGAACAGAGTTAGCTCAGTGCTGAGTGCTTTGGAAAACCTCATCCTAAGTCTTTATTAAACAAGGGTAGAGAGCACACTTTTACAGTGATACCAAGGAGTCAAGTGGCTGCGACCACCAACTGTGATGACAAGAACTCTATTGCCAAATAAGTCACACAATGTATTAATGGCCAAAAGAGACCGGGGAGGAATTGTGGACCAGTCACTAAGCTAGACCCCTGGGAGTCAGAAGAACTGGGTCCCATTCCTGGATGTGTCACTGTCACATTGTGTGACCTTGGGTGAGTCACTTAAGCTCTGTGGGTAAAATTTTCAAAAAACCCTTAGTGACAGCAGCTTAAGTCCCCTTTTCAAAAGTGGCTTAGGCACGTAAAGGCCTAAATTCCAACTGACTTTCAATGAGACTTAGGCTCCTAATAGAACTTGGGTGCTTTTGTGCCTCAGTTTCCCCACCTGTAAGTTGGAGATCAGACTTCCCTATCTCTCATCAGTGTGATGAGCTTCAATTTTTTAATGCTAGGGCTTGTCTACCAATGAAATGCTACAATGGTACAGCTGCTTCAATGTAGACTCTCTCTACGCCAATGGAAGGGGTTCTCACATCAGCATATGTAATCCACCTCCCTAAGAGGCAGTAGCCAGGTGGACAGAAGAATTAGACCTTGTGCTCTCTACACCAGGGCTTAGGTAAATTTAACTATGTTGCTCAGGGGTGTGGATTTTTCACATCCCTGAGCAACGTAGCGGAATGGACCTAACTTTTTAGGCTAAACCAGGCCTCAGTAAACTAAACTTGAAATCCTCAGATGAAAGGTGCTGGCTCTTCGAGGGAGTAAGCTTATCTTCAGACTGGTCTATGAGGTGCTTAGCTCAGTGTTGGTGCTGTAGAAATAACAGGTATTATTATAGGTTTCAGAGTAGCAGCTGTGTTAGTTTGTATTCGCAAAAAGAAAAGGAGTACTAGTGGCCCCTTAGAGACTAACCAATTTATTTGAGCATAAGCTGTCGTGAGCTACAGCTCACTTCATCGGATGCATTCAGTGGAAAATACAGTGAGGAGATTTATATACACACAGAACATGAAACAATGGGTGTTACCATACACACTGTAATAAGAGTGATCACTTAAGATGAGCTATTACCAGCAGGAGAGTGGGGGAGGGGGTCGGGGGGGGGGAGAAAACCTTTTGTAGTGATAATCAAGGTGGGCCATTTCCAGAAGTTAACAGGAATGTCCAAGGAGCAGTGGGGGAAATAAACATGGGGAAATAGGCTTGAATAGAGACTGGGAGTGGGTGTGTCATTACACAAAGTAAAACTAAGTTAATTGTATCCAGTTTGCAAATTAATTCCAATTCAGCAGTCTCTCGTTGGAGTCTGTTTTTGAAGTCTTTTTGTTTTAATATTGCGACCTTTAGGTCTGAGATCGAGTGACCAGAGACATTGAAGTGTTCTCCGACTGGTTTATGAATGTTATAATTCTTGACGTCTGATTTGTGTCCATTTATTCTTTTACGTAGAGACTGTCCAGTTTGACCAATGTACATTATGAGATGATTCTTACCTTTTAACTTTGCTGTCAGCTGGGCACAACCAGAGAGGTTAGAGTTTTTTATAACAAAGCTATTTCTTTGGATCGCCTTCCCCTGTGTTTGAAACTCACTGTTTGATTTAGGAATGTACGTTTGTCATGTCTCTCTACTTCACCGGTCTAGCTCTATTTTGTCTGCTCTCTTAGGAGGAAGATGCGCACACATGTGCCAGACTCCACATGGGGGCTAGAGAAAAGCAGTTCAGACATGGGTGAATTAGAAAATAACCATTGTTGCAGCCCTTCCCTACTGTTCAGCAGATCTTGCTTGGCTCTTCTGTTTACTGAAGAGCAGCCATGTTAACTTACACTTACAAGCTTCACATTTTCTCCCAGTAAACGCAGGAGAGGAAAATATATCAAATTCTTCTAGGCTATATTACATGATCATAAGATATTACCCATAGTCATGGGACTGTCTAGGTGGTAGTGATCCAATTAGAAACCAAGGTTTCACTATTCTAGACCTCCAAGTTGTAACCCACTCTTATATAGTTATTTTAAATAAAGACTGAGCCCCTCTCCACATTACAGAATGCATTGTGGTACAACCATCATGTTCATAAAGGGACCGTTAAGCATAGTACAGCCACAACAAAAGGGAACAAGAACCATTTTTGAAATTCCTTGCAAGCCACGCTTGATTAAACACACAATTTACTGGGGGGAGGAGGGGTTAGAAAATGTTTTTCAAAGTTGCAAAAATAAATAATTAAAAATCAATGCGAGAAGCTGGATCCTATAATAGCACAGTCAGATGGTAGTGCTGGGTGAAAATTTTCCACATCCAGACTGTTTTTCAGTAGAACATTTTCCACAGAAAGTTTAAATTTTCTGCAAAAACCTGACACTTAATTGTAAACCCCAAAACATTGGTTTTCAATGGAAAATGTTTGTTTTTTTGACAAAAGGTCAAAGTTTTCCACAGAATAGAAAGCCATTTTCTGACCAGCTCTACTAGATGGGTACAAAAAGTGTGTTACTAAGTATGCGAAATATTACTTGAAGCATAGATGAACAACGATTCTCTCCTGGTGGTGGTGCGGTGGGGGTGTGTGTGTGTGTGTGTCCAGAGTCCTCTCCTAGCTTGTCAGGCTAGAGTTTCAGCATGTTTCTGCTAGCCTCTATGTCTTTCTCCCTCCCTTCTCTTGTCCTGCTTGATATAGGCTTCTTTCCTTTGATAAAGCAGTATAAAGCAGTATAAAAGTTACACAAAGCCAGTGACTTGACACTAGTTGACTCCCAGTAAAAAAGCATTTCTTTCAGTTGTCCAGCTAAGATGATCTTTTCCTATTATACAGGCACTCCCTTTCTTTCTCTTTCATTTCCTATTACAAGAAAAACACACTTTAATATGTCTAAATGTAAACATATATAGAGGAACAAAAAACGTAGGCCAGACTTACAGGATGGGGGATTCTATCCTGAGAAGCCGTGACTCTGAAAAAGATTTGGGGGTCATGGTGGACAATCAGCTGAACATGAGCTCCCAGTGTGATGCTCTAGCCAAAAGCGCTAATTTGATCCTTGGATGCATAAACAGAAGAATCTTGAATAGGAGTAGAGAGATTATTTTATCTTTGTATTTGGCACTGGTACAACTGCTGCTGGAATACTGTGTCCACTTCTGGTACCCACAATTCAGGAAGGATGTTGATAAATTGAATAGGGTTCAGAGAAGAGCCACAAGAATGATTAAAGGATTAGAATACCTGACATAGTGATAGACTCGAGGAGCTCTATTTAATTTAACAAAGAAGGTTAACGGGTGACTTAATCACACTCTAAGTACTGTGACAAAGTTCCTCCTCTACCTTGGTGGGTCTTGCGCTTATTGGCAGATTTGCTCGCCTCGGAGATTCACGTTAGCCTTCAGTTTGGCTGTTTTCATGAACCCACAGTCCAGGTCAACTCCTCCTGTGTCTGACCAGGAGCTGGGAGGTTTGGGGGGAATCTGAGCCCGCCCTCTACTCGGGGTTCCAGCCCATGGCCCTGTGGAATGCAGCTGTCTAGAGTGCCTCCTGGAACAGCTGTGCAACAGCTACAACGCCCTGGGCTACTTCCCCATGGCCTCCTCCCAACACCTTCTTTATTCTCACCATAGGACCTTCCTCCTGGTGTCTGATAATGCTTGTACTCCTCAGTCCTCCAATAGTCCAAGTTCTCACTCTCAGCTCCTAGTGCCTCTTGCTCCCAGCTCCTCACATGCGCCACAAACCAAAGTGAGGTCCTTTTTAAACCCAGGTGCCCTGATTAGCCTCCCTTAATTGATTCTAGCAGCTTCTTGATTGGCTGTAGGTGTTCTAATCAGCCTGTCTTAATTGTTTCTAGAAAGTTCCTGATTGTTCTGGAACCTTCCCTGTTACCTTACCCAGGGAAAGGGACCTACTTAACCTGGGGCTAATATAGCTGCCTTCTATCACTCTCCTGTAGTCATCTGGCCCAACCCGGTCACAGTACCTAGGTGGGTAACAAGTATTTAACAATGGGCTCTTCAATCCATCAGAGAAAGGTAACATCATTCAATGGCTGAAAGTTGAAGCTAGCCAAATTCTGACTGGAAATAAGGAATAAGTTAGAACAGTGAATAATTAACTTACCAAGGGCTGTGCTGGATTCTCCATCGCTAACAATTTTTAAATCAAGTGGGATGTTTGTCTAAAAGATAAGCTCGAGGAATTGTTTTGGGGAAGTTCTATGGCCAGTGCTCTACAGGAGGTCAGACTAGATGATCACAGTAGTCCATTCTGGCCTTGGAATTTATGAATACTGTGTGTATTTAATTAAAGGTTCTTTCCCACTTACTTCTTCTGAACAATGATGCGACAAATGGGCTGGCAGAGTCTCAGTAGCTTGGGGATTGCCTTCAATATTTTTGGAGGGTGAGTATTTCATTACCAGGAAAATGGGGATAGCTCCCTTCACACACTAATATTATACAAAAGACTTAATAGAAACATAGTATGATTTCCAAAACAGTTGGCCAGATACTGTTTCCTTAGCTGGGGAAATCCATGTAGTCAATGGAACTGTGCAGATTTACAGTTGCTGAAGATCTGGCCCACCAAATGGTAATGAGGTTGACCCTGCACCCAAAGTCCATGGCAAGCTCTTGGAGAGGTCAGTGATGCAAAAATCAGGCTCAAAATTCATTATAGCAACTAGTACTGATATTGCAGAGACAGCACACGGTCATAGTCATGCCGATTTGTTTGCCAAACCAAGGACTTTTCACTGGCAGTATTTAGCAAAATAACTATGACCAGCAAGTGAAGTTCCTCAACTGTGTTCAGGGTTCAAATTGCAGGCTTTTAGCAACCAAGGTTTGTGTTTAATAATCCCAGTGAGATTGAGTCACCTCACTCTGATCAGAGAGCTAAAGTGAGAGTTATGTTTATTTAATAGGATCGTAACAACTGTGCTGGAGCAGACCCGATGTCCAGCTTATCCAGTGTCCTGGCTCTGACAAAGGGCAGTACTAGCTGCCTCGGAAGAAGGAAAAAGAATCCACACGAGAGGCAGCTATGGGATAACCTGCCACCCTCTGCCCCCACCCGGGAAAATTTTCTCCTAACCCAAAATAGTTAGAGTTTGGCTTATGGTATGGCCTGAAGTGTGAGGGTTCCAGAACTCCTTAAAAACATATTTACTTTTACAATGCTGGATATGCTTGTTTTCCATATAAATATCCAATTTGTTTTTGAATACTGCTGTAGTCTTGGCCTCTAATACCATGTGGCAATGAGTTCCACAGGCTATGCTTTTACCATGTATGAAAAAAAATATTTCCTTATTTTAAAGTTGCTTCCTTCTAATTTCAGTTTATGTCCCCTTATTCTTATATTATAAGAAGAGGTGAATAGCTGTGGCCAATATACCTTCTCTACCCTTCATTATTATGTACACTTCTTTCATGTATCTTCTTACCCGTTTCTTCTTTAAGGTGAAGTAATATTGTGCATAATACTCTTCTCATGCAAGCATGTTTCAGAGGCAAGAATTTCTGTACTGTAATGTACAGAGTGTGTACATTTATTTCATGTGCTAACAGTAGCCTCATTTTCCATATTTATTATTCATAACACATTTGACACTAAAAACATTGATACATCTAGGCTTGGAAGGACTAGATTGGTAAATGTCAAGTTCACCGTGCACTCACAAACTGATGAAAAAATTGTATAATAGATTATAAAAATTTACAGGTAGGCAAATTAAAAACAGGCTGCTTGAGAACTTAGTAGAATTTGATTTAAGGATATTTACTTTGTATATTTTGACACAATGTTGAAAATTTATGTTTTAATGGTTATAAAGCTGAAACTTTTTGAATCTCAACATCTACTGTCATTAAATTATTGTCTAACCACCACATAATTTTCTGCAACTATGAAAACTTAAATTTATAAAAAAATTTTAAAAATGCTTAAAACCATAATTTTGTGCAACTGTGAAAATTTACATAAATCAAAATAGAAAAAAACTGCTTAAAAATAAACATTGCTATTATTCATCTAAATTATTTAAAAAATTAAAATAAAATTCTGCCGTGCCTAAATATATCTATTTGTCCATGGAGACTAGCTCTTAGGTTAGGACAAGTCCTACTTTCCACCAGTATCGTATCAGTTTCTTTTTAATATTCACCAGATACAAAGCATTTGAAGACAACAATAGCAAACTGTTGAATGACCACAGGAGTCCCAATAACAGTCCGGTGGTTCTTTTACATACGGTGCCGTAGGTACTGTAGCCTTTGCCTAAGGCCACCCCGGGTGCACTCAGCAGCACAGCATGTACACTCACATAGTTAACATTCGGCGTGTAATTCTCTTACACAATGTCACATTTGTATTCTCAAAAGAAAGAGAGACTTTGGTAATGATTAAATAGCGATAACACATAAATAAATTGGACCTTCTCCCTTTCTCACTCTGGTTTTCAGCCAATGTGAAGAAAGCCTCCCAGCTGAAAGCGCTTCAGGAGTTCTGGACTGATTCAAGCACAAAGACCCTGGTGCCTATGATGTCCATAACTGGAACATTTCAGTACAAGAGGGACGACAGCAAGAATTTTTCAGTAATCAAAGTTCCTGTCAGCGAGAACGCTTTCCTTGTGCTGGTGCAGCCTGTCAACAGCAATGACCTGAACCCAATAGAGTCGGAACTTTCCTTGCATCCATCTTCGACTTGGCTGCAAAATCTGTCACCCAGGTATATTTAAATGTACAAACAAAATCTCACATAAGAATATAGGGATTACTAAACCAGAACAAGCCAATGGCCCATAGCTGGCCAGTTTCCTCTCTCTAACAGTGGCCAAATCCTTCCGAGGAAGGCATACCAACCCTTCTGAAACACAACACTGCATTTGGTTGTGCAACACTGTTACACCAGGAGATTCCAGAGGATGATCAGTTGTCTAGAAGCATGAGGAAAGCTAGCCCTTGTATTGCTCCTCGCTCGTATAACTACGTGTGCTCCCAAGTCACAACCTTTCACCCTTATTTTGTCCCCTCCTTTTACGTGTTGATAACCTGGATTCTGGAGTTACATCCTGGCTCCACTGAAGTCAATTGGAGTTCGACTTCAGCGGGGCCAAGATTTTACCCCTGGTATTTTGCCTCTTCCCAAAAAAGCAAAAAACAAACAAAAGCCTTGCTAGAACTGGTAATACAGGGCCCACCAATGTGGCTACTCATGCTTAAAGTTAAACACTTACCTAAATGCTTTACTGGATCGGGGCCATATTTCATCAGCACTCCACCCATAATAATGGGCAAGTTACCCCTCAGAAACAGCACACACAGCTTCTATTGTTCTGTGACACTGAAAAATGATTATTCTTGTGTGCCTATATGCACAACACTTCTGCTTAGCCTCCCACTGGTTTTAAAATCCAAGGTCACTTTCCCCCCATGGATATTGGTGGAACAATAATCATTCATACCTTTCTTTTTTTACATATATTTTCTACAGACATATTAAATTATCTTTGCCGGAGTTAACAATACAAAGCGCATATGACCTTCAGGAACTGCTCACAAACATGAATTTGTCTGCACTGCTGGGGAAGAAAGCAAATCTTACTAAAATAAGTGATGCCAATCTTACCGTTGGAAAGGTACAGTACATGCCATCTGTATTAAGAAACACCTTCACCCATGTATCTTGTCCAACCAAATGTATATAAATCAGCTAAAAATATAACACAACAAAAGGCAAGGACAGTGCTGTTGGGGAGGGAGGGGGAAGGGCCATACTGAGTGGCCATGAAGAACAAAAGGAACTGCTCTGGGAACAACCCCCAGGCTGAAGTTTGTTTGCATAAACAGTTCAGACATCATCACTACTACATGCATTAAAATAGCACCACTATCAAAAAGTCAGGTTTGAGGTCCCATTGCACAAGGCGCTGTACAAAAATATAGGGAGACATGGTCCCTGTCAATCATAAATAATGTAATAGAGCTCCAAGTGTGTCCATGAGCAGGAGCATGGTTTGACAAATGTATTCTGCTATGAATATTTCGGCAAGCTCAAACTGTAACCTCTGTTGCTGAGGGAGGGCTGTAGGTATTCGGCTATTCAGTGCCCGCCCTGAATATTCCAGAGCCCATGGGGCACAGGAGCTGCTACCTTACCTGAAACCTGCATCTGGAACATGGACACGCTAGATCAGTTTCTCTCAACCTTTTTAGTGCTTGCTGTGCACCTTGGACTTAAAAAAAAATTTTTTTTTTGATCCTCCCCTCCCCAAGCCTGAGCCCCACTGTCCAGGACTGAAGCATGTAACTTAGCTTCATAGGGCCCTCTGTGGTGGGGGCAATTGCCCTGCTTGTCATCCCCTAATGCCAGTCCTGCACTTGCGAACCCCCCACCCACCCATTCCACGACCCCCACGTTGAGCAACATTACACTAGACTTTTAAGATGACAACTGTGCATCAAATTGGGATGGTCTATTTATTTTACCTTGTTTTTGTGTTCATTTTTCCAAGTGGCATCATTTGTATGGTTATTACAGACACACGCTGCTTTTATATAGCGCTATTCATATTCAAAGCACGGTACAACATCAACATCAACTAATTTCCATATAATCAATGGCTGATTTAATGTGTTACTAATGAATCTTCTTTCAAACCTTTAAAAGAATGATCCTTTGCAAGTTAATACCCAGGTAGATAGCTTCTGAGGCCTAGCTAAATTTCCAAAGTTGAGAGATGGTCACTGAGCAATGGAAGGAAAACTTCTGAATGCTGGGGTAGGTTTTTGTTGCTCCAAAAGTGCCATCCTGACTTTATATAACTGCCCCTATCAAGAACCCTCTCTCACCCTGTTAACAGGTAGTCATCCGAAAGGAGGCAGCACCTGGAACTTAAGTCAAAGTCTGTACAGGAAACCAGTGCAATGAGGTAGTCAAAAGTGAGAGACATTACCTATTTGGGGGCAGAGAACTAACATCCAGACCTGAGGGGGAAGACTAGGGAGATGGTCTTTATATTCATGAAAAGGAGAAAAGCTTTCTTGGAGACAGCGTGTGACTTTACTCCTGATTTTTCTACCTAGATGGACTGACTAGGGTGAAATCTCACCCCATCGAAGTGAATAGGATTTCTATATTTAACCCATAGAATCAGGCTGAGTGTTTGCCTGGTTGTCTAGCTTTCTTTTTTTGGTGGGCGCGCTTTATTGGAACACACACCTCAATTATCTATAAACTGCATCTTATGTGTTTACTGCTGATCTCCATGTCACTGGTTATTACAAGTAAATGAAAATACTTCATAGGCGTTCATTTATCACCTCAATTTCATGCTCTGGTGACTCCAGATTCACTTAAATATTTGCTTTCCAGGTTATAAATAAGGCCCTTTTCAAACTGAAGAACGGAGTAGATCTACCAGAAGATCTCTTAGAAGAAAATGGAGGCTCTCTGCCACTGGAAGTAACACTGAACAAACCATTCCTACTAGCCGTTTATGAGAAGAATTCAAAGGCAATGGTTTTAATTGGCAGAGTAACAAACCCACTGAACGGTGTTTAAAGCCAAGGGCTGCAGGGTGGGGAGGGGGGAGCGTCTATGAGCAGCTGTAGTCAGCTTTGAAATGAAGCAGATGGTATTTCAAATACAACTTTTAAAAGATAATATGCTAGTGATAATTGTGTATTCCCCCACCCCCCCCCATTAGTCATCCACTGAGAAGGAGGAAAATCCTTTGTCTGTCTGTTTGGAACATGATGATTCCAGTGTGAAATCTTTAGGGCATGAACAGCAACATTACAAGCTGCAGTGTGAAGTTTGACTGCTTAACGTAACTGGTGTTTTATTGCAGACAAATATAAAGAAGGGGTAACTTCAGCTCTTTTATACATTTGAAAAGTTGGGTGGTTTTGTGGGAGCAGCACAGCTTGTATTACAGAAGTAGTATTAAAACAATACCATGTGAGCATGCTTTTGGGATGTTTCTCTTCTCCCCACCCCCCATCTGAATGGAAAATAATATGTATTTCCTAACTGTATTGGGAAACTAAAATAAGGTTGGTTTGCACTGATGAGCTGAAAGAGCAATATTATTATACACACCTCTTTGGAAAGCCTTATTTTTCCACTAGAAAAGTTCAGATTATTTTTAAAACCACAAATTATTTAGACATCTACACTGAGAGCCATTTATTATACACATTTATGACCTTAAAGAAAGAGACTACTACTATTTAGGGCCCAGTTCTGTAATTCTTAACTCTCAGAGTAGTTCTAGCTCAAGCACATAGTCCCATTGGAAGTAATTTGGACTTGTGACATGAGTAAGTGCCACTACATACGAGGCAAGGTTGCAGAACCAAGTTCCTAGGGCCAAATCAGTCAAGTCACTGAAGTCAATAGATTCCCTGTTGACTCTGATGGGAGTTTAGATCGTAAACTTGTGGAGGTAGGGGCTGTGGATGAAATCCTGGACCTACTGAAGCGAATGGCAGTTTTACCATTGACGTCAAAGGAGCCCGGATTTCACTCCTTGTCTGGCGACCTGTATGTAAAGCACACAACACACTGCTGGCACTCTACAAATAGTGCTAAAATGCTCCAGAATGCAACCTTTTACAGATTGTCATGGATAAGAGTAACTAATACGGCCAAACCTGGGAAGACTATGATGTCAAATGCAGTATCTATACATTTATTTGATTTGCTGTATGTATTCCAGAAGGCACTATAACATCTAAATATTGTGCTTGCATTGTACACACAAGCAACTTTTATGTTAAATATTCAGAACAGGAAAAATTCACAAATAAAACATTTACAAATGGCTTTGTCAGTACTATAGTTATCGTACAGTTTATAACTGGATCCCCTCAATTCATTCCCACTTTTGAGATTTGCTGTAACTCTTAGCCCTGGTCTACACTAGGAGTTAAATCGATTTAACGCTGCTAAATTCGACCTAACGCTGCACCCGTCCACACAACGAAGCCTTTTTTCCGACTTAAAGGGCTCTTAAAATGGATTTCCTTACTCCACCCCCAACAAGGGGATTAGCGCTGAAATCGGCCTTGCCAGGTCGAATTTGGGGTACCATGGACACAATTAGACAGTATTGGCCTCCGGGAGCTATCCCAGAGTGCTCTATTGTGACCGCTCTGGACAGCGCTCTCAACTCAGATGCACTGGCCAGATAGACAGGAAAAGGCCTGCAAACTTTTGAATTTCAATTTCCTGTTTGGCCAGAGTGGCAAGCTGCAGGTGACCATGCAGAGCTCATCAGCACAGGTGACCATGATGGAGTCCCAGAATCGCAAAAGAGCTCCAGCATGGACCGAACGGGAGGTGCGGGATCTGATCGCTGTATGGGGAGAGGAATCTGTGCTATCAGAACTACGTTCCAGTTTTCGAAATGCCAAAACGTTTGTCAAAATCTCCCAGGGCATGAAGGACAGAGGCCATCACAGGGACCCAAAGCAGTGCCACGTGAAACTTAAGGAGCTGACAAGCCTACCAGAAAACCAGAGAGGTGAACGGCCGCTCCGGGTCACAGCCCAAAACATGCCACTTCGATGATGAGCTGCATGCTATTTTAGGGGGTTCAACCACCACTACCCAGCCCTGGTGTTTGACTCCTTCAATGGAGATGGAGGCAACACGGAAGCAGGTTTTGGGGATGAGGAAGATGATGATGATGAGGTTGTAGATTGCTCACAGCAAGCAAGCGGAGAAACTGGTTTTCCCGACAGCCAGGAACAGTTTCTCACCCTGGACCTGGAGCCAGTAGCCCCCAAACCCACCCAAGGCTGCCTCCCGGACCTGCCAGGCGGAGAAGGGACCGCTGGTGAGTGTACCTTTTAAAATACTATACATGGTTTAAAAGTAAGCAAGTTTAATGATTAATTTGCCCTGGCATTCGTGGCTCTGCTGGATGTACTCCCAATGCCTATGCAAAAGGTTTCTGGGGAGGGCAGCCTTATTCCATCCACCATGGTAGGACACTTTACCACTCCAGGCCAGTAGCACGTACTCGGGAATCATTGTAGAACAAAGCAGTGCAGTGTACGTTTGCTGGCGTTCAAACAACATCCGTTCTTTATCTCTCTGTGTTATCCTCAGGAGAGTGATATCATTCATGGTCATCTGGTTGAAATAGGGTGCTTTTCTTAAGGGGACATTCAGAGGTGCCCGTTCCTGCTGGGCTGTTTGACTGTGGCTGAACAGAAATGTTCCCCCGTTAGCCACAGGGAGGGGGGAGGCAAAATGCGAACTTGGAACAAAAGCACATGTACTATGTTTGTAATGTTAACAACAAGGTTTACTGTGAAAGAGTGTACCCATTGTTCTATAAAATGTGTCTTTTTAAATACCACTGTCCCTTTTTTTTCTCCACCAGTTGCATGTGTTTCAAGGATCACAGGATCTTCTCCTTCCCAGAGGCTAGCGAAGATTAGAAGGCGAAAAAAACGCACTTGCAATGAAATGTTCTCTGAGCTCATGCTGTCATCCCACACTGATAGAGCACAGACGAATACATGGAGGCAGACAATCTCAGAGTGCAGGAAAGCACAAAACAACAGGGAGGAGAGGTGGCGGGCTGAGGAGAGGGCTGAAGCTGAAAGGTGGTGGCAGCATGATGAGAGGAGGCAAGATTCAATGCTGAGGCTGCTGGAGGATCAAACTAATATGCTCCAGCGTATGGTTGAGCTGCAGGAAAGGCAGCAGGAGCACAGACTGCCGCTACAGCCCTTGTGTAACCAACCGCCCTCCTCCCCAAGTTCCATGGCCTCCTCACCCAAACGTCCAAGAATGCGGTGGGGGGGCCTCCGACCACCTAGCCACTCCACCCCAGAGGATTGCCCAAGCAACAGAAGGCTGGCATTCAATAAGTTTTAAACTTCTAAAGGCTGTGTGCCATTTTCCTTCCCTCCTCCACCACCTCTCCTGGTGCTTCTCTCCTCTACCACCCCTCCCTGGTTACCTTGGCAGTTATCCCCCTATTTATGTGATGAATTAATAAAGAATGCATGAATGTGAAGCAACAATGACTTTATTGCCTCTGCAAGTGGTGATCGAAGGGAGGAGAGGGTGGTTAGCTTACAGGGAAGTAGAGTGAACCAAGGGGCGGGGGGAGGGAGGGTTCATCAATGAGAAACAAACAGAACTTTCACACCGTAGCCTGGCCAGTATGAAACTGGTTTTCAAAACTTCTCTGATGCGCACCACGCCCTCCTGTGCTCTTCTAACCGCCATGGTGTCTGGCTGCGCTTAACCAGTGGCCAGGCGATTTGCCTCAACCTCCCACCCCGCCATAAACGTCTCCCCCTTACTCTCATAGATATTGTGGAGTGCACAGCAAGCAGTAATAACAGTGGGAATATTGGTTTTGCTGAGGTCTAACCCAGTCAGTAAACTGCGCCAGCGCGCCTTTAAACGTCCAAATGCACATTCTACCACGATTCTGCACTTGCTCAGCCTGTATCATAGAATCATAGAATATCAGGGTTGGAAGGGACCTCAGGAGGTCATCTAGTCCAACCCCCTGCTCAAAAGCAGGATCAATCCCCAATTAAATCATCCCAGTCAGGGCTTTGTCAAGCCTGACCTTAAAAACTTCTAAGGAAGGAGATTCTACCACCTCCCTAGGCAACGCATTCCAGTGTTTCACCACCCTCCTAGTGAAAAAGTTTTTCCTAATATCCAACCTAAACCTCCCCCACTGCAACTTGAGACCATTACTCCTTGTCCTGTCATCTTCTACCACTGAGAATAGTCTAGAACCATCTTCTCTGGAACCACCTCTCAGGTAGTTGAAAGCAGCTATCAAATCCCCCCTCATTCTTCTCTTCTGCAGACTAAACAATCCCAGTTCCCTCAGCCTCTCCTCATAAGTCATGTGTTCCAGACCCCTAATCATTTTTGTTGCCCTTCGCTGGACTCTCTCCAATTTATCCACATCCTTCTTGTAGTGTGGGGCCCAAAACTGGACACAGTACTCCAGATGAGGCCTCACCAATGTCGAATAGAGGGGGACGATCCCGTCCCTCGATCTGCTCGTCCCTACTTATACATCCCAAAATGCCATAACAACAGAGGTCGGTTACAAGAGCACCCTGGACTACGTTGACGATGGCTACCAGTCATACTGCACTGTTTGCTGCCAAAAGGCAATAAACTGCTGCTGTGTAGCAATGCAGCACTACGTCTGCCAGCACCCAGGAGACTTACGGTGATGGTTAGCTGAGCGGGCTCCATGCTTGCCATGGTATGGTGTCTGCACAGGTAACTCAAGTAAAAGGCGCAAACCGATTGTCTGCCCTTGCTTTCACAGAAGGAGGGAGGGAAGGGGGGCCTGACGATATGTACCCAGAACCACCCGCGACAATGTTTTAGCCCCATCAGGCACTGGGATTTCTACCCAGAATTCAAATGGGCGGCAGAGACTGTGGGATAGCTACCCACAGCGCAACGCTCCGGAAGTTGACGGTTGCCTTGGTACTGTGGATACATTCTGCTGACTACATGCACTTAGAGCATTTATGTGGGGACACACACAATCGACTGTATAAAAACGCTTTCTACAAACCGACTTTTATACATTCAACCTAATTTCATAGTGTAGACATACCCATAGATTCACATTTTACAACAGAAGTTAAGCTGCAATTTAGCGCACCATGCACACGGTCATAGCTGCCAGTGTAATATAGGCAACTGCCAAACTTTCAGAAATCTGTTATTGATTTTAAAATGTCCCTTCTCATCATCAAAGCACAAGAGGTTTTATTTTCCTGGTGAAGATTGTATTATCCCACATGCATGACTCATTCAGCAAACAGAGAGCTCTCCCAGCCGTGCTGCTAGGGAGTTCCGTAACAAGATAGCACTGTCTACAGACAAGGAATTCCATATTGTCTGACTTCCCTGCTCTGCCCAAGTAACAATTTTATTATGATAAAATAAAAAAAAGGGTGAGAGCACTTAGCAGAATGGGAGATGCATGTAGCAGTGGTCCCATGCGGTGGATGCTTAGTGAGTAGGAAAGGAGAGCACATGGAGGGCAGGAAAGGGATACACTGCTATGGACAAGGATGAGTAGATTATGAGTAATAGTGAAGACTAGGACGTGGTAAATGCTGGCTCAAGCACTGCAGCATTGTGAGGATGAGATGCAAGCTTACATGGCATTTAAAGACTCAGTGATTATATAAAAATGCACTGTACTTCGATTTGTTCCCATTGTCGGTTATGGGTTTTAAAAGTTTACTACTTTTTGCTCTCCTTTGCCCTACAGCCTCAATAAAGCCACATGAGAGAAAGATCACCTCCTCTCTGGCTCACCACCAGAATTGTTAAAGCTGCACAATCTTTCATACTGGGGATGATTCATAAGCCAGAAAAAACTCAGATTTTGATTTTCATGCCCAAGGGTGAATCTGCAAAGCTGGCATTTAGAAAAGCTCTCTAAACTGAAAATATTTGTGCAGGATTTATGGACAGAATGAATATGGAGTCATTGTGGATATTTCTCTGAAAACATCCACTCAATGTGCAGTGGCAGTCAAAAAAAGAGAACAGAATGTTGGGAATCATTAAGAAAGGGATAGATAATAAGACAGAAAATATATTTCTTCTATTAAATCCATGGCATGCCCACATCTTGAATACTGCATGGAGAGGTGGTCGCCCCATCTCAAAAGAGATTTATTGGAATTGGAAAAGGTTCAGAAAAGGGCAAGAAAAATAATGAGGGGGATGGAACAGCTGTCGTATGAGGCGAGATTAATAAGACTGGGACTTTTCAGCTTGGAAAAGAGATGACTAAGGGGGAATCTGATAGAGGTCTATAAAATCATAACTGGTGTGGAGAAAGTAAATAAGGAAGTGTTATTTACTCCTTCTCATAACATATGAACTAGGGGTCACCAAATGAAATTAATAGGCAGCAAGTTTAAAACAAACAGGAAGTATTTATTCACACAACACACAGTCAACCTGTGGAACTCCTTGCCAGAGGATGTTGTGAAGGCCAAGATTATAACAGGATTCAAAAAAGAACTAGATAAATTCATGGAGGACAGGTCCATCAATGGCTATTAGCCAGGATGGGCAGGGATGGTGTCCCAAGCCTCTGTTTTCCAGAAGCTGGGAATGGGCGACAGGGGATGGATCACCTGATGATTACCTGTTCTGTTTATTCCCTCTGAGGCACCTAGCATTGGCCACTGTCGAAAGACAGGATATTGGGCTAGATGGACCTTTGGTCTGACCCAGTATGGCCGTTCTTATGTTAATCTTATTTTACAGTGTACAGCTGCACTATAAATTTTATTTAGGCACACCACAAACAAAAACATCCCATTTAAGTCTGCCATTTCTCAACAAAACAAACATTTTATTTAAAAAGAAGGCTGGGGTATTAAGCTTTTCTATTACTCACAAGTACATTCTTTATCTATAATTTCCCATTCACGTGTCAAGACTCAGGATACTGCCACATTACTTATCTCACATTTAATACCTTTTGATAGTACTGGTTTTTTTTTATTAAATTCCTCAAAGCCTTTTGATTAGTAGAATAATGCCCTACTCTGTGGGGATTCCAGGCTTCTCAACTGAAAATCTGTGGCTCACCAATAGTCCACAAAATGAAATATTCAGTGAACAATGATAGAGAAGTCTTCTCCCTTCTCTGCCATATCCCCTAACAATGGTCCATAGAATGAAGTAGTTAAACACTGAGCTAATTGATTAACTTAATATATTAATGTTGATGTAAGCTATTTTCTATTTAAAACAAGACCATCTTTCTTCCTACCTGAAGAAAGTGTGGAACTGTGGTGATTGATGAAAGACGAGAATGAGAAAACTGTACACTCAGCTGAGAGGATCTGGCTGTGGAATGAACTTCTGGAGGTCAGAAGAATCCAGACTTCAATCAACCTTTAGAAAAATACTACAAAAGCTTCTTTAATAAAGCTTTTCAGTCATAATCCATGATATTGATAGCAACCACCCTCGCACCAAAACAAACCCTACTTCAAGACCTTTCTGTAAACTAAAAAGGGAGAAAAGCCAGACTCTTCAAGAAGTCCATTAAGGCCTTTGAGACCACGAATCTACTTTATACAGAAAATGATCAGTTACTAGGAATAGCCAGTTGTGTAAAAATCTATGTAGAAGAGGACTAAAGGTAGGGTGCAAAATCTGGATCTTTCAAAACTAGATGTTCCCTGAAAAATCCAATGAGTTTTTGAAGGAAGGAGGTAAACACTCCATCATCAAAATATTTACTGCAGAGACAAGATAGATTCTCCTGTTCCAGTTCCCCTACACTATTTGGAAAGTGTGCCTTGTTAAACAGCTTTCAAGGAGGGGACCACTTCACCTCTCATCTGGTATCTTGTAAGAGGTTATTACAAATCTCACCAAAAGGTACTGAAATACTACTCTCCTTTTTTTAAATCAAAAATAGCACAGACTAGGGACACTGATGTAGAAAACTAAGACGTAAATATACATTTGTATAACAGCCAAAAGACCCTTTAAGTCTTCACTTGTTTGCTATATGGTGGTTGCTTCCTCTTCTCAATTTAAAGCTGGTCTTCAGCAGAAAATAAATTGAACTATATACACAAAAGGGCATGGGGGTCCTGAAAAGAGGAAAGAACCTTGTGGTTTAGAGAAAAAGGTTTGGCAAATGAAACATAAAATATTCCATCTGCACCTAGTGGCCCATGCAGGCTTTGGAATTCACTATTATGTCAGGAATACAGTTGAATTTAAATCCATGCACATTCCACGAAGTAAAAAGTGGTTCCACGAATCTTAAAAAAAGTGTGTCCATCTTCCACAGCACTAACAAAGGCATGATTCCTGGCTTTCAGGAAGAGATGCTGACTGCAATTTAAATTACAATCAATGGCTACCAGTCAGACATGATTTCCCACTATTTTACAGAAATTGAGACAGTAATATTGTAAATCTAGAAAATGGAGGCCAGATTCTATTAAATTTAAATTAAAAGATGGATTCTTAACAGGTGAACAATTCTTACTGTAAACTGTATACTGAACACACTGCCAAAATAAGCTTCAGTGTATTCTTTTGTTCAGTCAGGATGTTACATGCTGTATTTGAAACTCAGTGGGAAGCTGACAGTAATAGCTTGAGAATAGCAAACTTCAAACTGCATTTTATTAAAAAGATAGGAAGAGGACTCAATTATATTTGAGAAAAGTGACAAGCCTAGCAACCAGTCATGCACAGCCCACCTTACACACAAAATCCAATGTTAGTTCAGTCCAAGGCATTACAAGTCCTCAATCCAGGGCAGTAAAGGTACTGACTTAAGTTATCAGTCTGCTTGTGAGGACAAGCACATCGTGGGTTCCACACAGTGCTATCACTTTTGACAACGTTCAGCATATCACATCTTTGCAAAACAAGCCACTGCTGCTACTACTATACAAAGTCCCATTCTCTTATCGCCTTTTACATGTAAAACAACTGGACCTAGCTAGGGCTTCAGGAAACACCCAAAGCCTGAGAAACCCTGAGAAAATGAAAGCTTTTCATAGTATATTTTTAATACAATACCATCTCCAAGTAATAGCCTCTGACAAAAACTAGACGCTCTACCCAGACATGGCATGAAACACCACATACACATTCTACCATCTCCAACTCCTTCACTGCAAGTCTTCAGCCTTCCTCGATGTCTGAAAAGAGGTGGGCTGTGCAGTGCTCCTGGAAGGTTAATAAATGCAGGCTCTGGACCAGGGAGAATCCCAGTGTCAAGACGCTAATGGGAAACCATCTTCCCCTCATTTATATTGAGAGAGCTCTAACTTGAGTGTCACTGTTGATCTCAACTATGGCAGCACAGCCTGATTAGATGCAGTCCCTCATATAACCAGGCCCCATACTATTCAGGTCTTCATAGGTCAAAGCCAGCGCCTTGAGCGCCACTCAAACCATGCTCAGCAATTCTCCTAGTTCCTTCATCCAACTCATCAATGTTAAGCCTGATTTCACAGAAGTACAGTAATATTTGCTCCACTGATGAAGCTAGGTCTCATGTGCTGGGATTATAGAGCAGAACACCATCTGCATACTGAATACACTAAAGCCAATGCTGCTGCTTAGAATTAAAGATCTACTACTCACTCACAATCAGTGAGTACCACTCGTTCTGGTGGCCTGATTAAATTCCAGACTGGGTAAGTTACTTTCAGCCTACTTAGAGTCTATCTGTGCAACTAACCAGTCTTCACCTCCTATTTTAAAATTTTGCAGTGGAGTGTTGGCTAAGCACTGTTAACACTATTTGCGTTTCACCCCAGATGTGGTTACATTTCATTGGTGGATAAAATGATTCATAGCATGTGAAGTGCTTCAGGATCCTTCCGGGTAAGAAGTGTCATAAAATAAACTCTGAGAAAAATTCAGCTAAAGGGACAATAAAAGCTTTCAGTTCTTTCACAGGACTCCACAAGATCCAACTCGGAGGGGAAAATACACAGTTGTGATAATTTTGCAACAACAAGAAATAAAGTGTTCTCATTCCAGTGAGCACTATATTCTAGGAGAGTTTTCCCGTTGTATATGTATTCATTAGTTCTAGAAGTCTGAAAGTAGCCACGAGTTGCACATTTATACACTAGATGTCAGCACATAGGATCACCATTTGAAAATTAAGTTTAAAGATGACTCAGGATTTAAACATTTTGATGAAAAACCCCTAAACCCATGGACTCCACTGCACGATTCCGTCCCCCACTCAATGACACAGTTAGGAAGACAATTTATTATATATTTATTTTAATCGTTAAGTCAGTTCTTCCACATTAAGATTTACAATAAAAATAAAAACATTTGCTTTGCTTTTAATCTAAAGTAGAAAGTTTAGAATGCTTTAAACTGCCTTCCATACAATGGAAAACTACATTGAATGCTCTCTTGTAATTTATTGTTGAAACAAGTCTTTGGGTATCTTGACAGAAGATGCATTGACTTGTTGCTGGAGACGCATTAGGAAGCACTTCATTGCTACATAGTTTGGTAAAAGAAAGAAGAGGGAAATAATTCCCTCCCGTTTTTGGAGACCTGGTTCATCCTCATCACACGTTTTCAAATATATTTAAGATTGTTCCACTGTAGTCTGATCCTTGGCAGCGAGAACAAGCTCTAGAAGAGCTGAAAAGCTTTTTATGTTGCTTGTCTGCAATCCCATCTTTTGCATCTAAAAAAACCCACGGAAGACAGGGTTAAATTGTTGTCTGACATTTTTTGTAGGATAAGGTAGACACCTTATTTGTCTGCATTATTCTATTGTAAAAATCTAGAAAAGAAGCATATCATGTTTTGTTGTGTGCTGACAAAGCAAAGTCCATTATTATACGTGTTCATCTCTGTAAAGAGAGAACTATCCAACTTTTAAGAATTTTCATTTAATACGTTTTGCAGGCAAATATTTAGCAGTTTTCCAGGGTGCCTGTTGCTAATGATCCCTATAAAGTTTATCCAGCAAACTTACCACTTATGAGAATTAGCTCTCTGAGGACATATTTTTGACAAGTGTGCCTTGTGTGACAAGAAACTATTGCTTAAATAAACTACTGCAATAATTTTAAGGTGTTTATTTTGTTCTACTGTAACAATGGATAATTTTCAAATTTATCTTCTCAGCAATTATAGAGGATCTGATCTAAAACATGCTATGTGTGCATGAACTGAACACTCCTAACTGAAGTCAGCTTGTGCTGACAGAGTTAAAACTGATAATAATGCAGTAACTAGGGCTGTTGATTAATCATAGTTAACTTACGCAATTAACTCAAAAAAATTAATTGCGATTAATCACTTTTAAACAGAATACCAACTGAAATTTATTAAATATTTTAAATGTTGTTCTACATTTTCAAATATATTGATTTCTATTGCAACACAGTATACAAAGTGTATAGAGCTCACTTTATATTATCTTTATTACAAATATTTGCACTGTAAAATGATAAACAAAAGAAATAATATTTTTCAATTCACCTCATACAAGTACTGTAGTACATTCTCTTTATCATGAAAGTGTAACTTACAAACATACATTTTTTGTTTTGTTACATAACTGTACTCAAAAAACAATGTAAAACTTTAGAGCAGTGGTGGGCAACCTGCAGCCCATCAGGGTAATCCTCTGGCGGGCCGCGAGACAGTTTGTGTACACTGACCATCCACAGGCACAGCCACCCTCAGCTCCCAGTGGCCGTGGTTCACCATTCACTGTCTTGCGGCCCACCAGAGGACTACCCTGACAGGCTGCATGCGGCCCATGGGCCGCAGGTTGACCACCACTGCTTTAGAGCCTACAAGTCCACTCAGTCCTACTTCTTGTTCAGCCAATCGCTAAGACAAACAAGTTAGTTTACATTTACGGGAGATACTGTTGCCTGCTTCTTATTTACAATGTCACCTGAAAGTGAGAACAAGTGTTTGCATGGCACTTTTGTAGCCGGCACTGCAAGGTATTTATATGTCAGATATGCTAAACATTCGTATGCTCCTTCATGATTTGGCCACCATTCCAGAGGACATGCTTCCATGCTGATGCTTGTTAAAAAAATAATGCATTAATTTAGTTTGTGACTGAACTCCTTGGGGGAGAATTGTGTGTCTCCTGCTCTGTTTTACCCACATTTTACCATATATTTCATGTTATAGCAGTCTCGGAGGATGGCCCAGCACATGTTCGTTTTAAGAATGCTTTCACTGCAGATTTGACAAAACGCAAAGAAGGTACCGATGTGAAATTTCTAAAAATAGCTACAGCACTCGACCCAAGGTTTAAGAATCTGAAGTGCCACCCAAACTCTGAGAGGGACAAGGTGTGGAGCATGCTTTCAGAAGTCTTAAAAGAGAAACACTGATGCAGAAACTACAGAACCCGAACCACCAAAAAAGGAAATCAACCTTCTGCTTGTGACATCTGATTCAGATGATGAAAATGAAAATGCGTCGGTCCCCTCTGCTTTGGATTGTTATCGAGCAGAACCTGTCATCAGCATGGATGTAAGTCCTCTGGAATGGTGGCTGAAGCATGAAGGGGTATATGAATCTTTAGTGCATCTGGCACATAAATATCTTGAGACCCTGGCTACAACAGTGCCATGTGAACACCTGTTTTCGCTTTCAGGTGACACTGAAGAGGGCAGCATTATCTCCTGCAAATTGTAACCAAACTTGTTTGTCTGAGCAATTAGCTGAAGAAGTAAGACTGAGTGGACTTGTAGGCTCTAAAGTTTTACATTGTTTTATTTTTGAATGCAGTTATTTTTTGTTCATAATTCTACATTTGTAAGTTCAACTTTCATGATAAAGAGATTGCACTACAGTACTTGTGTAACCCCTTGGGGTTTAGAGAACATGGCCCCTTTAAATCTTTTTCCTCAGGAGGGGAGGGCGAGGGTGAAAGGAGGGAAAATCCAGGTGGGGCTCTGGAACAAGAGCAAGAGAGAGAAGGGCTGCAGCCCACAGGCCCTCGCAAAGTGAAGCAGCAGGGAACCTGCCTGAAGCGTGGAAAGGACAGTAGCCAGGAGGAGCAGTGTGCAAGGGAGGAATTGCCCGAGAAGGACAGGCCGGAGCTGGACCCAGTATCACTGCTGCCCAGTGCTGCATGGGGCTGTGAGTACTGGGGCTTGTGACTCTGCATTGGGAATGAGGAGGGAGGCTGTAACTAGTTAAGTGGGGAGGTGGTCGCTCTGTGTGGCTTTGCAGAGAGCAGCAGAAGAGGGCACCGGCGGGGTTTGTTCGGGGAATTTTACTGGCGCTGAAGACGACCAGGAGCACCCAAGACTCAGCACTGAACTGGAACTTTGCTCAGGCCTCCTGAACTCTGTGTGCAGACACATTTGCTTGGTGTCTGCCCTTTCAGACTGTGCTACCACTAGGCCTGTGGGGCCTTGGTTTGGATGCAACCCTGTTTTACTGCTCCCCTTATATTTCCCCTTGTTGTTTTTCTCTTCTCATCCCTCTGTAAATAAATATCTCCCTTTGTTATATCCATTGTACTTTTCCTGGGGTGGGTGGTGGGGGGTGCGTGTGTGTGTGTTCATTCACTCTGGGGGGTTTGGAACAGGTGCCCCTGGGGTGGAAGGGATTTTTCCTGCTGCATTCCTGCGCACGCCTTCTCTTGGCCAGAGCTGCCTGCAAAGCAGACTCCATCTTGGCCATGAGGATGCTAAAGTTACACTTGTATTAGGTGAACTGAAAAATACTATTTCTATTTTTTCCAGTGCAAATATTTGTAATAAAAATATAAAGTGAGCACTGTACACTTTATATTCTGTGTTGTAATTGAAATCAATATATTTGAAAAATGTAGAAAACATCCACAAATATTTAAATAAATGGTGTTCTATTATTGTTCAACAGCACAATTAATTGCAATTAATTTTTTTAATCGCTTGACAGCCCTAGCAGTAACAATATTTGCTACTTTTATTTTAACAAGGGGTTCCCACAAAGTCTTCTCCCTTAACCCCTGTGCTAAACCCCAGTACCAGGGAAGCATGTGTTTACAGGAAGTTTGATGGACTAGAGGATCTATTTATTTATCATCACACTTAAATGCTTTTCCACAACCATAACCAAGGGAAAAAGCGACATTATTTGGTAACTAATATTACGAAGCTGCACTTAGCTAGTAATATTTATGCTTTGCTTCTGAAAAATATACCAAGTATGTCCATAGTTCAGCATGAACGTTCAGTTTGCGTAATTTGAAGTGAGGAGTGTACACACACCCTACCTTGAGGAAACCTCATTTATTCTTTGAGCACCCTAAAGCATGCTAGATAATACAAGTAAATAACATCACACATTAAAGAGACAATCACTGCAGGGAAGTGACAAGTTAAGAGAAGACAGACAAGAGGATGGGGGGAAGAGGGTTACAAATACAAAAACATGAAAAAGCTTAGTGATACTGCATGTCTTGTGCATTTTTTCTATTTGTATGTGTTTGTTAAGGTTTTGTTTTATATATGACATTATGATATTTCAAAAGTGAATCAAGTTTAAGCATTGTAATACTTATTGCTTTGCTGGCATTTTCACAGCCCTTCAAAAAGATTAACTACTCCTCACGTAGTAACTCAGGTAAGAATGCCAACACATGAGGAAATCAAGGCAGAGGGTGTTAAATGTTCTCAGGGCCACAGGAGTTGCTGGGTCAGAGCCAAAATTAGAATTAAGGAAATGCTTGCTCTGGCTCTAGACTCCGACCATAGAAGAGGCTTATATCTCTTCTTATGCTTCATTCTCACAACAGAAAGTTCTGAAGATCATTGAATTGAATTTGAACAAAGAAATGCAAGACTTCTTCCCAACCCATATAATTAAATGAATAAAGCGGAAAAGTGTAATATATTATTTTAGTTTTTATTTGTGGTAATTGAGAATTGCTTTATGCTTAGGAGATAGGCTTTAATGGAAGTCAGACTTATACAGGCATTTGCATACAACCTTTTCTAGCAGACCTGAACAAAACTGTAAACAACTAAGACAGGTCCACAAGAAATAGCTAGTGATAACCCTTTAATAAGCAGACTTTTCTCTTCCAACTTACCTGGTCTCCAAAGTACTCAACATCCAGGGCCAACTGTAGTCTGATTTTGTTATCATCACTCATGCCCCCGTTTGAACTAACATGGTTTGGAATTACAGTTTTTCTGGCCTGTTTGAGTCTTTTCAGGCTCTCTTCCATTTTTTTTACAGAGCTCAAAACATCTGATACAGTTTCATAATACCTGAGTAAAGAGAGGTTAATGGAATTTAAGTTCCTACGTAAGTAAGGATTTCAGGCAATATGCCATTTGATCCAAGAAAAAGGCAAAATAATATGGTATTCTTCTGAAGAATGAGACACTCTCTCATCAGGATATTTATAGGGGCAGGTTTGGAGAAGAGAGCTCAGTGTTAAAGACAAGTCATGTCTCTTTACTATCCAGCAGTCTTTCTACCCACCCACAGAATAAGTGTAATTTCTAGATTTCAAACACTTTGAGGTGTCCAATATTTAAATGCCTTTTTATTTTCAACTATGAGTAATTACTGAAACAATAAAGATACTTAACTCCTATACAGAGCACCTGATTCATAGATCTCAAAAGCTTTTTAAAAAAATGGGTAACCTATTACATGCATTTTAAAGAGGGGAAAAGTGCAGCAGAGGTTAAGTGCTTCACCCTAGGTCACACAGTCCGACAGTAGCAGAGCTGTGAACAGAACTTGGGTCTCCTGACTCCCAGTCCTGCATGTGGTATACACAAGACCACACCACCTCCCTATGAACATACCTTGCTAACAACGGAATATGCCTGCTTTGTTTTTGAAATAAAAAAAACTGACCGGTGAGTTAAGGTTACAGTTTTGGCAAACACTGAGATTGTTCTGTATGGTTCTATCATCTTTTCACTTACTTTTGTGTGCTTTCAGATAGGGCACTTTCCAACCATTGATGAATCCTGGGTTGCGTCAACATATCCTTGTACTCATTCTGCAGTCGGTAGAAAGGTTTAAGAGCACTGTCGACGTAAGGTGATGCTTTAGTTGGCACCTCCTGGTAAATCATGTAGGAAGCAAGGTGGAGAACAGAGCAGATAAATATCTTGTTATTTAAGAATGCCATGTCAAATATACCATACACGTGAAACGCAAAGCATAGTCAATGGCAAAAAGGATGTTAATGCTGCTTGGGCATATGTCATCTCCTTGCAGGATGTGGAGTTGAGCCAAACTCAAACTGAAAATCAGCTCTAGGAGAACAGAGGGAAAAGTGGCATAGGTAACCTTTCCCTCCCTTCCCCTATTTGTCCTTTAATAGCATTAGACAGAATCCTGTGGGTGAGAGTGAATAGCTGGTAAAGGGAGGTGAAGTGTGTGTTCATTTCAGCAACTGTGGGGTGGTAGAATAAACGTGTCTGTTAATGGGGAGTACTGGGGCATTGCTGAAAGAGGCAGAGCTCGGACTGCAAATAACTCAGCATTTCCTGGTTTTCAGAAGTTTGAATTTTGCTCAACTCAGTGTTCTGCAAGGGGACGACATATCACCAAGCAAGCCTCACTTTGCCTTAGAGTTTTTGCCATTGAATCTCCTAGTTTTGAGAACAGGAAAAGATGTAACTGGCAGGAGTCAGTAGTCACCTAGGCAGTTGTATGTATATCCCGCAATTTGCGTATTGAGGCAAATCAGCCTGTTGTCAGCAATCCCCACATGATGGTGTACTCCGTGCAACTTCTGCAATCTTGTGACTCAGGAATTGTCCAGAAACTGCCACACATTTAACAGAATACTTCTTTTCCCTCATTGGCGAAGGTATCTGTTCCACTATGTGTCTTTGGAAACACCACATTAATCTGCCCCGAGATCAGGAAGTAGCCATTTAATAAATTCTCTCATGTGGTATCATACCGACATGTACATGGATCTACTGTGCTTGACCACAGACCTCTGCCATTTGAGCTAATGGAGTGACAGGTAGCTGTAGTAGATAGTCATCCGCTATCTGGATCAGACTAGAGGGGGAGGAGAGACGATGCCAGGGAATTTCAGAGATATTTCCTGAGAGCACAGTAATGGTGAGACTCAGGAATTTTGGTTCCATTCCAGGCTCTGGAGGGGAATGTACTCTAATGGGCACAAAAGTTTGGGAGTTTCCCGAGGCTTGACCCCTTCTGCCCCATGCCCCCAACTTGTCCCAGTCTTGTCTCTTCCCTACCCCTGGCTCCTCATCCCAGTCCGACCCTCGTTGACCAGCCAGCCCTAGTCTTAGATACGTATATCGCCCCACTACCATAGCATCTGAGTCCCTGACATTTTTTAGTGCATTTATCCTTACACCACCTCTGGCAAAGCCCCATTTTTCAGAGCGGCAACTGAGACAGACTAAATGTTTTGCCCAAGGTCACACAGGAAATAAAACCATGTCTCCTGAGTCTCCCACTAGCAAGGTGGATAAAAATAATTGATTTTTTTTAAAAAATCGGATTTATTGAAATCAGATTTTTAAAAAGAAAACCTTATTATAATTTAAACATCAAAATAAAAAAATGTCAGATTTCATTTTAAACAGGTTTAATACAAAATCTGTTAAGGCCTAAAATTATCATCACCTCTTAAAACACTGAAATAAAAAATAGGTACGCTGAATCCATGTGCCTCTAGCAACAGCTTTAAGTTAAAGGCTGCTTTTCTATATAAAGACAGTATCGGGGGGAAAATATCTAACTTTTGAAGTCAAGCGTTAAAAAAGGACACCACAGGCCATGTACTGTTTTAAAGGCTTGATCCTGTTGGGGACCAAGGGGTTATGCTTCTGGATGCAAAAGACTGGCCAAGATAATCACCGGCATTGAGACCAGGCCTCTGACTCCAGGAGACACCAACAAAAATCATTAGGATCATTCACCGAGCCCACCCGAGGTCTCGTAGGCATGTTTTATAGCTTCTCCTTACCTGAGCTCTGAGTGGCTCAGTTCTCATTTTAAAGAAAATCACATCACTGAACTGGGGGAAGTCACTAGCTAAGCACCTGGAACCTGGAAATGCTCAACCAGCTATTGACAAGAGTAGCTGCTTCTGAAGGCGCACACAGAATATTTTCTTCATTTGTGCAAATTCATTCAAAGTTGAAAAATCAATTGGGAGTTGAAAAAGCAGGAAAACTTGTCTCTTCCTTTCAGTCTATGAATAAAAATGAGGAGGGAGGGGATGAAATCTACTAGTTTTAAAAGTCTGAAGGACAATTAAGTAACTTAGGAGACTGTCTCATTTTCAAGAGTGAGTAGGAACTTATGCTCCATTCATTTTCATTTAGGCATATTCAAAAATTTTCCCAGGCTGACCTGAAATAATCAATGTAATTCACTGATTATAGTTAACCCCTCTATGTAATAAATTATTTACTTGTACGTGAAATGTTTTGTTAAGAAGTTTATGTATCCAAAACATTTTACATAAATGTTTTAATAAAAATACATTGTATATGCTGTTTTATGTTTAATTAAATTCCAGTTACCATCCTAATGCAGCTTGACAGAAATCATGAGCAAAAACTGAATTATCTGGAAAATAAGCAATATATGATTCACCATTTTCTAACATACTAAAAATGTACAATTAAAAAAATCTGAAAATAATAAGCTACATAAATGCTTAAATAAATGTACATAGTTATAGAGTACCATCCTAGGTAGCAAAAAGATGTACCAAATATAGTGAAGGCTCTATTCAGTAGTAAATCAACAGAGGATGTTATGAAGACCAAGACACTAACAGGGATCCAAAAAGAACTAAATACTTTCATGGAAGATAGGTCCATCAATGGCTATTAGCCATGCTGGACAGGGATGGTGTCCCTAGCCTCTGTTTGACAGAAATTGGGAATGGCAACAGGGGATGGATCACTTGATTATCTGTTCATTCCCTCTGAAACACCTGCCATTGGCCACAGTCAGAAGACAGGATACTGGGCTAGATGGACCTTTGGTCTAACCCAGTATGGCCATTCTTATGTTTTAATGGTTATATCAACCATTGAGAATTCTTTAGAAAATAACTGAAGTACAAATGGAAAAACTGATTAAAACTGATTATTTAAATCAAGGCTTCCCCCCACCCAAAAGAAAATAAATTCATGAAATGAACAGCCTTGACAGCATCAGTGACTAACAGACTAACACTCTCTATTTGTCCACAAAACAGGTACGATCATACTTAGCCATTGTGCTTACAACTCGGACTTAGGACAAGACAGATGAGGGGTCTGTGGAGAACAGGACCAAATCTAAGGATGAGAGGACAGATCAATTTCCATATTGTTTCTAATCTGCCCTGACAACGGTGCCAACAACAGTTTTGCCTCAAGGGCACTTGCTACTTGAAACCAACTGTTCTCTAGGACACCTAAGGGTGACAGCAGGTTTTAGCAACTACTGTCACACTTTAAGAGCCAAGTATGATATTTTTCTTAAAGACCATATTAAAGTTCTCTTGAGCGTGGCAAGAATGAAATGGTGGCAGGAATTAAACAGTCACAAAGTAGGGATATTTGCAAGCAGCTATAGATAGGTGTGGTAGAAACCCTGAATACATCAGCTGGTTGTATTCACAGCCTTTCATGAGAGCACTTCTTTTCACATGAGATCAGCACTGACCTTATTGGTTCTTCTATAGTGTCTTGGTACTTCTAGTGCGCTTTTCAGATAACTGAAGCAGGATTCACTCAAATCCTGAATAATCTTATTATTCAAGGTAGGCATGGAGGCTGATAAAGATGCCTGAGAGTCTTCCAAGGCTCCTGTTGAATTACAAATGTGGAAGCTGAAACTAAGCTACACTGCCAAGCCCCAGACATAAGCAAACTTGTGCAACCCTTTCCATCCCCACTCCATACAATACATCTTGTTCTAGGATATGTAACAAAGACATTTCTGATATTATTTCTGCAATCAAATCCTATATTTAACATTACTCAGCTTAGGAAATAGTTACTAAAAGTCCATGTCACAGCCAGAAAAAAAAGGGGGGGGATGGGGGAGATCATCAGATTAATTGCTTTCTAGTGTTGGTAATAGTAGAGATGAGGCACACTCAGGAAGTTCAGAATCAGATACAAACTCTCCCAAAGTTCAGTAGAATTTTTTCCAGCTCTGAAGCTCCCATTTCAGACTATTTCTAATTAACTGTTCTAGTCCAAATTAGATTTTAAAGAACTATCAAATGGTATAGTTTTTTTAAAAAACTCTTACTTGTAAATATTACAAGAATATACATACACATAATGTTTTCCCTTTGTTTCCCCAAATGACTAAAATCAAACTCCCAGTTTTACCTGTGATGCAGGATATATTCTTGAAGCCAATCATTTCAAGTTTTGGTTTGATAATTTCCAAGAGTTCAGGAAGCTGAACAAAACCAGATATGCATACAACCATTATTATGAACACATATGGGTTTGTTCTCTCAAGGTCTGAAAATCTCCCATGCATTAAAAGGAGAGACTGTGTTATGTTTAAATACTGGGTATATTTTTACTGACTATTAAATGGGAATCAACAAGACCAAAATACAGGACATATCCGAGAAAATGGCATTAAGCATTTGGTGCCCTCCCCCCACCATGGCCCTTCAAGGCAAAACATTAGAATTAACGAAACACCATATTACTCATATTATTGTAACAAGCTGGCTCCTTCAAAGGTTTTAGGAAGTTCAGTTTAATCAAAAGCACAGGAAACCCTCCAAGCAGATCTGTACAACCCAACCATCTGTGAGATTTAGAATTTTGCTTTAAACTCATTGTTAACAGTAAAATCTTGCTGAGGCTCAAAGGTTAAAATAGTAAATATTTGTTTAGACCAGAAATAGCTCAAAACATGAAGCCTGATTTTGCACTGTGCCCCTGGACACCAGGTCCTTGCTGTTCATCATTCACACAAGGAGAGGTGCAAGACTGGGGCAGTGCTAACTGGTGCCAAAAGTGAACGGAAAAATCTGGTTTCAGCAGCCAGTGCAACAGCTGCTGAAAAATTCATTATACTGAAAAACTAGACTCCTTAATTACCTGTACCTGGACTGGTAGCTCTGTAACCAACCAGATCTGAATAAAAACAACAGCGCCTCCCTAAAGCTTTGCTGCTTGTGATACCTCCCTACTTCGACTATGCTAGTTTCAGCACTAGTAAATATTTAAGATGTTGTGAGCAATATGCCAAACAGTATTGACATGTGATCAGTGAAAATGTTCTTGTACATATAGTAGCATGTACTAACCTGCTCCTTAAGTCTATCCAAATCTGCAGCAATATATACCAACTGAGTATTGGATATAGAAGGTAAACGCTGTGTTTCTGGAGCGCCATTTCCCTGGTCCTCACTGGGATTTGGGTTTACAGAGGATTCCTTGCTACTGGTTGCCACCGATTTTTTGTTGTCCTTTGTACTTTCATTGGAGATGGGCCTGAGCAAAAGCTGTAGTAGCCAAGTGAGAAATGAACTTCAGTCTTTGAGAAGATAGTTACAGCTGAGCTCAAAATTGCAGTGTATAAAGTCTTCTGCAAATTTTTCCCAACACAGTACAACATTTGCAGAAGTTATAAGCATCTAAGTTTCTATTCTGCCTCGTTGTACTTGGTTTACATAGGGTTGTTCTTTTTTTTTTTTTTTTTAATATTAACAAAAGGCCGCAGAATATCTAACATTGTACAGCATCATCTCAAGACCCTGGTGTGTAAAAATCAATGTATTCTGTATCTGAATCTGTTCTTTGGGCCAAAGTCCATAAAACGAGGTGATGACAGTCAAACCACTGTCATTGGTTTAGATTGCAGAGACTGGGAGAAGGATGGAAATTGAGAACTTGACTATGCTTTTTCATTTCACAAAGGATGTTGCAATTTTCACACTCCTAAAAATGTTACCCCTGTGAACTTTAGGGGTTCCACTGGCTGATTTCCCCAGCAGTATAGTGACACTGTAAACAATACTGCCATTTTTCAGTTGCAACATAGAAGAACTGAAGCATGAGTATCAGTCCCATTATAATGACTTGAGAGGAGACAACTCTGTGAATGGGTTGTCTCTCCATGGCACTTTTTCATATAAGTAATGATTCAAGATAGTTCCCAACAGTGACCATTAACATTCTTTTGCAATATCTTTTTTAGTTTTAAGGCTCTATTTAAACTGTACTTGATACACATTTCTTAGTCTAAAAGGTACTAATATATTAGAAATTATAGATTTAAACTGAACACATTTCATTTGGTACGTATAGGCCATCAATAAGTATCAATGGCATAAGCATGTCATTCTCTTACCTCATTAATAAACACAGAGTAGCGTGCTAAAATCTGCAGTGTAAATTTCCATAGGCGGTGTGCTAATAATGGTAAAAACATCTGATCTGACCAACACTTCAGAAGACTCACCCATACCAGGTGAGTGGCCAAAAGGCAATATGAGCTTCCAGCTAAAAAAATAATTAGGGGATAATGGTTATATTACTAATCATGATTTAAGATCTTGTTTTGAAAATTTATTTTTCAAAGCTTATGGAACTGTACTTTTACTGTTAATTTTTTTAAATCAAAATACTTTGAACTTTAAAAATGACTTCAAAATGGTTTTCAACATCACCAAGATAATTTACTGAAATTGTTTAAAGCCAAATTTTTAATATCAGACCTACTTTCCCCTGGATCAAGTGTCCATTAACATTGCATAAATGTGCAACACAAAGGTGACATAAGAATCTTGCCCTTCGTTCAACTACATTGTCTCTATATTTACTGACTATTCACCTAATAGGATAACTAAAACTAGTTCTGAAAATGTTATCTTATCAGGTTTCACAAGGTACATTAAAAAAGTTACTAAGTTGACTGAGTGCATGAAAGTTGCCAATCAGAGCAGCAACTGTTCTGTGTCCTGACAACACAATGCAATAAACAGCAGCTGTTATCACTGTTCGGTACCAAAGGAGTGTTAAGTTCAATAAGTAAAAGCTACAATTACATGAATACTTTTAAAGCAGTTTTGGCAATCGAGTTATACAGTTTGCAAATGAATAGTACTTAGCTCTCAGTCTGTAAATGCTTTTCATTTAGTTTCTAAGATTAATGCATAAATCCTAGAAACAAAGGCAACGTGTCCCATATCTCCAACTCTGCTGTCCTGTTTTCTCATAATCTTTAGTCCTATGCTTAGAAAATTTGTTTTATACAGATTAGAGAGACTAATTCCATTAAAAAAACCAAACACTTTCACTGCCTTTAATGTTTCTTTTAAAAGGCCCTGTACGTTTCTCTCCTGGCTCTTCCCACAGCACCAGTCCTTTTCCTCCATTCCCATTTAATATGTTCTGCCTCCTAATTCACTCAATAGATTATAAATTCACTTTTCCAGTCTCCTAATACACTAAATAGATATGAATTCATTGCTCCTTTCTAATTTCTGGCCAATGTAGCAGACAAATGACTCCTAGAGTTGATGCCTATACTGCTGAGATTAATAAGTGCATTTGCTGCTTAGAAATGGTCATTTCTTCCTCACTTTCATAACTGTAGTGTTCTGAATAGGAAAGATGTTCGCGCCAATAGCATGGCATAATTTTTTAATTGCATCTTCTAGGAGACCTACATTAATTTAGATCCCTCATCTCATTTGTGTAAACCAGGTACCACTATTTGTATTAATGAGTTGATCTAGCCCATTTAATTGACTTACCAGTAAAAAAAGACTGACATGATTTTAAGATCTAAAGCTTTGTGTGACTGATTACTCTAACAATCACCGTCACTACCTGGAAACAGTTTTATTTACACAATAAAAACTACAAGTTTTAGTAAAGGAAGTTTACCTGGTGCCTCTTCTAGGCTATCTGAAAGTGCAGCTTCTAAGGCTCCTGCTACCTCTCTAAATCTGACAGAAAGAAACAAATATTGTTCAGTATTACAAGTTATGATTATTTAAACTGGCGTCTAAACATGCCTTATACTATCAGCTATATAAAGAAGGTGTGGATTTTGTTTGGGGAGATTTTTTTTTGTTTTTTACTTAGTTTGATCCCTAACTGGAAAGCATTTAAAAGAGAAATGATGGAATTTTCCAAGCAGAAATGAAGTGGGACAAGTGGGAAAGAGATTCAAGTTATAATCTTAAACATCCTGTAAAAAGCAGCAAGTTTGAGGATGATTCAGTGTCTATACTTTTAGTAAGAAACACTAACTTGTTTACTTTATTGCTTTCACACTGAAAAAGTCAACACATTATCTCACTTCTTACATTTGCTTTAGTTAACCTTCAGGTAGGTCACATGATCATGGTGCCTGTAGCTTTCTGCATGTTTGCTAATGAACAGTGAGTGGCACAAGGTCCTGCAAACAGTTCTGTACCTGATAAAAATCAATAGTTCCTCCCTTGATTTGGATGCCCTGACCTCTTTTTTTTTTTTTTTTTTTAAACTACAAAAAACTTTGGGGGTTAGTACTGAAAACTTTCAATTCTCATTTCAACATACATTACCTAAACAGTGTACACAGCCTAAAGATACGTATCTGTTCAATAGCTACCACAACACTGCATACAACAAAGGCTTTGGACAGGCACCCATAGACGGATATTTAAGAGATTATGCAAGGGCAATTCACACCTCTTACCATCTGAGCTGGGGGGGGGGGGAGGGTGTGTGAGTGTGAGTGAGAGAGGGGGGGTGGGGGGAGATACCAAGTTGTAAATATAGGAGACAATCTGAGACAAAGAGCTTCTGGTGGGATGAAACTGACACTCTCAGGGAGGGGACACTGTTTGTTGGGAGACAGTAAGAGAGACCTGCCCAGGTTCTCTGCCAAGGGATGACAAGCCTCTAGGTAAGACAGATGTGTGTAGACCTTTATTTTACGAATTCCTTATCTCTTATGCTATACTTCATTCTTACTGTTAAGATTACACAACTATTTTTTTAAAGGCTGTTTTGATCCACTGTTTACACCTCTGATCATAAGCTCCAGAAGGGAAAACTACACATACTGAGTCCAACTGGATCAGCTGAATAACCATAGCTGGTACACAGGCTACTTTAGCCCATGACCTGGTCTAAGAGTGGAGAATTGCAGGATTCCATCCCAGAAAAGGTAAAGTCATGAGACCTAACACCTATGGAGGTACACCCAGTAAAATGAGAGAAGGGATTAGAGGTACAGCTAACCCAGGACCATGGCAGATTAATTGATATGATATTCAACCCTTTATTTTAGAGCTTTTAAAAAACAGAACTCTACCATGATAGCAAGTTTATTAAGCATTCCACCAGCCTTGCAAAAACTCTATTAAATCTACATTCTTTCTAATTCCAGAAAGAAGATAAGCAGAGACTGAGCTATAGAAGATGCAGAAGGTTTGAAAACTAGTCTAGACCAGTCCCTGGCAGTCTTATCAGCAGTGACACTCTGTACCAACTTCACCATAACTCTAACTGGTTTTCTGGCTTGTCTAACTCAGTGAAAGTTGTATAAAATTAATTACATGCCCTGGTAACCAGTTGCAGTATCCATGCTTTTTCTTCAGATTTATTTACATTTTGGCTTCTCCATTTTAAGAAAGCTGCTTTTATGTGACAAGTACAGCTCCCAGGGACAGAGGAGCTTTGGTTGTGGGCTACATTCTTTTGCCATGGCTAAACTTCGCTTTTGCTTCCTTCCTTCCAAGTAAATAAATCCAATACTGACCTTATTTGGAAATAAACAGGCAAATTCCACTTATTGTTAAAGCTGAGGTAGGCAGGATGTAATCTTAATCTTTTCACGCTGGCCTGCGATCCACACTGACGTTCAAATCTCTGTATAAAATCCATGCTTATAGTGTATCTCTGTATGAAGAAAAAACACATTCTGACTACTATAATTTAGTTTTTCCTATTAAATAGTCAAGACTGTATGCTGATTCTATTATGTGGTCTATAAAGATTATAGTTGTACTAATTTCTCAAAGTCAGTTGACACTACCCCAACTTTCTAATCTCCATAGGTATGTCTACACTGCAAAAACACCACTCATGGCAGTGATCTCAGAGCCCACTGCCGAACCCAGGCTGGGACGCTGGCAGGCAGCAGCGTGCCATTAAAAATCCTGCCCACCCTGTCCCACTCTTCTCTGTCCCGTCCCACCCCGCCATGGTGGCTCCTGCTGCAGAGCAGGCAAGCTCCCCCCTCCCCCACCTCTTCCCCCAGCATGCTGGGTTCCTGCCCCTCCTCCTCTCCCTCCCTGCCACCAATCAGCTGATGGCCCTTGCAAGCTTGCTGCTCCCGGGAGGAGGTGGAAAAGAAGTGGGGAAGGGGGGTGGAATCAGGGCATATCCCCTCCAGCCCCCTGCTGTGAGCCGCTCTGAGCAGGGGGCTGGGAGCAACCCCACAACCCCAGGCCTCTGCCCTGACCCCTGCTCCACCCTCTCACACCCCCAGCCTCCTGCCCTGACCCCTGCACCCCCCCCCCCCACACACCCCCAGCCTCCTGCCCTGACCCCTGCACCCCCCCACGGCCCCAGCCCTGACTCCAGTGCCCCCACAGATACCCAGCCCACTCACACCCCATGTCCTGACTCTCGCACCCCCCACATTCCCACCCCCACCCCGAGCACCAAACGGGAGCTCCTGCACCGCCTGCACCAAATGGGAGCTGCCCAGGTAAGCACCCCACACTCAAACCCCAACCCTGAGCCCCCTCCCTCATTCTAGCTCCTAGCAGGACCCTACACACCAACCCCGAGCTTGCTCCTTCATCCCCAGCCCTGTGCTCAGTGCACTCCCACCCTCAGCTCAGTGCAGAGAGAGAGAGAGAGAGAGGAAGAGAATGGGCTAGAACCAAGGAGAAGGTAGGTACCCACTCTGTGTGGGCAGGGCTGGGATCCCACACCGGCAGCGGGCTGAGCGGGGCTGGCAGCCGGAACTCTGGCTGACAGGAGCCGGCGGACTGAACCCCAGACGGGCAGCGGGCTAAGTGGCAGCAGACTGAGCTGCTCAGCCCACTGCCAGTCTGGGGTCCCAGCTGCCGGCCCCGCTCAGCCCGCTGCCGGTCTGGGGTTCTGGCTGCCAGCCCCTTGCCAGCCAGGGTCCCGGCCGCAGGCCCTGCTCAGCCTGCTGCCGGCCTAGGTGAACGGAACCCCAGGCTCGCAGCCGACTGAGCGGGCCAGTGGCATAAGATCAGCAATTTAATTTAATTTTAAATGAAGCTTCTTAAACATTTTGAAAACCTTGTTTACTTTACATACGACAATAGTTTAGTTATATAATATACAGACTTATAGAGACCTTCTAAAAACATGAAAATGTATTACTGACACATGAAACCTTAAAGTGAATAAATGAAGACTCGGCACACCACTTCTGAAAGGCTGCCAACCTCTGCCTTAACCAATCCCTGGGGCTGGCCATTTATCCAGATCTGTCTAATAAGTAGTCGTTGGCTTTTTGGAATAAGCATCAATGAATCACACCACATTTCTGATTTGAACAGAGCATCTCTGCTGCAGTGCGTTTGTAATGGTAGGACCTTTACCACATACTGCAGAGTTGTGTGCAGTGGTGTGCAAAAATCTCTTATGAAGCACTAAAACATCTACAAAAAGAAGGCCTAAAGCTACTGTTAGGTAGCTTGCTTTTTTAAATTCTCATCGGTCTTAGGACCTACAACGAGGATATTAAGCTCCTGGGCAGCCTTGAAACTGAAGAAACTATTAGAACTAGTCTTCAATGGCAACTTACAGTATGGTTTGCCCCTGAGATGGTTAAAGCACAGTTCCATTTTGGCATGTGGAGAAGATCAGCAAAATTCTTAACCCATAAGTCATTTTGACACTTGAAATTTTAATTTCTTATTGATTTTAGGTTAAAATATTTTAATGACTCAGATTCAGAATTGCTAAATTCTCATTTAAGTAGTCAGTTGGAGAAGTACTCTATTTTGATTGCATGGTGTAACTGAAGGTCAAATTCTTTTAATCTGGATTATGGATCAATATCAGATTAATTTTAAAAGGCAAGCTTTTAAAAGTTTTTTTTTTTTTTTTAACATGGAGATAAGCTTTCAATAAAGATACAAAGATTCCAATTTAACCTGAGCAGCATGAAGAACAAAAGCACTATGCAACTGATACACTGTCATACACAGGGCATTCAATGGAACATTGAAGAGCAGCTGATGCTTTATGGAAAACTGAAAAGCATTCTCTTTAGAAACAAACACACACATACACATTTGCTGTATTTCCTTATCCAAGACAGCTGCATGAAAACAGGATCTCTTTTTTTAACCTCCTTATGATGCTTGTCCCTTATTTAAGCCCCGAACCCGCAAGCACATGTACTTAACTTTAGGCATGTGAGTAATTACATTGTGTGTTTACAGGAAGGAGACCTTAAATTCTAAGAGAAATTGATCTGTTTTTATTACAGATAGTTTTGCATGAAAATAGGGAGAACCACTTGACAGATACACCTACATATGCAAAGAGTTCAACATTTTCTTAAACAGTCCATTTGCACTGATGTACCTGGTATGCCTCCTCCCTCTCCCACCTTGAGATCGTTTGTTACAAATAGTCACTTCACCATCTTAAAAGGAGTAATGTAAGAATCCTTTTCAATAGAGCTAGTTACAAAGAGGATTCTATCAATTAAGAGAGTACAAGTAAGAAAAATAAACCACAAGAAAGCTATTTTGACATTCTGGTTTAGATAAGGACACAGGCATCTCACCATCTGAACGCATGACAAAAGCGGAAGGCTTACCATTTCCTAGTTTGTCATCTGTTCAGATGGCAAGCTGCAGTCTCTATGCCCTACTCTACATCAGACTGAGCTTCCAGCTGACAAGTATCAGTAAAATGTCATCTCTCACAGATATACAGTAACATTGTTCACAATTATGAAAAAACTGTAGTGACAAGTATTTCCATACACTTCATAATCCATTTTTGAACACACATAGTAAATATTTATGACATTATAAAGCAGTTCTTTCAAGAGTCCATTTCTCCAAAGTCTTATTTACATCCACATTCCCTCAAAATACTTGAATTATTCAAGCTGCCCTCTGAAACACCTTTAGTCACAGCATTGTTAGCGATGAAAAAGGCTAAAGGTTGAGAGAGAAAGATGGGATGTCAAAGAAGGTGGGTTTTTTTTGTTTTTTTTAACCTTTCCACAGTAAAGGGCAAGTCACATTCAAATGCCAAGTTGCTTCCCAGATGTTTAACTAACACAACAGCGGTCTATTTCTAGCAGTTCCAGCCTTAAACATTCAGTTCTCCCTTTCCCTCCTTTATTTACATTGTGTTTTTCTATAAACTAGAGATATCTGCTGTCTTGCAAAGGTTAAGACCAAATTCACATGACCGTACAAGTCCCACTAACATCAAATGCATGGGCAGAATGCATGCTGAAGGCAGAATTTGCTCCTAAAAAAGTTAAAATAGAATTTAAACTATCACATGATCTCTACCACACTATCTTATTTGGAGGCATGCAGCAACATGAATTTTCACAATAGAATCTGAAAAAACAAGCTAGAGAACATGACACACAAGTTCTTCCCCACATCAGAGTTATAGCAAATGTAAAAACATGTAAAATTACCTCATGAAATACATCGGGGTTTCCAGGGTTAAAAAGTGATTGTAATTTTTCTTCTAAGCCATGTACTATTTCTGGCCACACTGAATTCACTAAAAAATCATATCCAGGAACAATATTTGCTTTTTCACTGCAAGAGGATAAATATTTCATTTATTGCAAAAAAAATTTCATAAAAAGGTAAGTTTAACTCATGAAAGTTCAAATTTGGAAATAATGTTAACCAAAACTCAGGCACTGCATTACATAGGCATGTTATATAGGCATGTTTACTCAGCTAAACCAGTTCTTTCTTTCTGTGTTCTTCACAATTTTCATATTTATTATGTCTACATTGGAGCACCATATTTGAGACAACCAAATTTGTTCCAATTTAATACATTTTTTAGAAAAACAATAGTTTTATGTAGAAGCACATTTTTAGTAAATTCTGAAAAAAACACAAATATTTATCAGTAAAAAAAATTCCTACTCTAACATGTATGTTTTAAAGTTTCAACAGGTCCCTCATCAATCAGATGCCAAATGGAAATAGGATGTTGGGAAGAAAGGGAATTCCTCTCTTTGCTTCCTCTGAGTCTCATTTCTACATGCAGCAATTGGTGTTATGCTTCCAAGTGGAAGATTAAAAGTTTATCTTGAATTTCCAAATTCAAAAGCTGACAGAGCAGAAAAAGAAAGAAGCATTTATAATTCTAGTAGGGCACATCAGAGTAAATACTAAAAACATCCTCCTATAAAAATAAGGATTAAAAATGCTGAGGGAGTAACAGAATTGAGATGTTAGTAAAATCTAAAGACATGTAAAAAGCACAACAACAGATGGCTAAATAGAAAAGTAATTCTGCAATCTCTAGAGACTAAATTCTAAGCACTGCTAATTGTAGCAGTCTACTACATTAACCAGCCTCTGAATAGATAAATAAATGGATAAAGTTTAGTAGACTTGAATTCTGTAGGCTTCAAAACAGGCAGTTTAATTACAACAGGAATTAAGCGTTTTTGAGTAGACAGCAAAAAGAGGTATACAGATCAATCAAATCTGTAATTCCAGAACATATAATGAATTAGTCAAAACTATGGGGGAAAACGAATAATTTTTTTCTTTTTTGTTATGCAGACAATCTAGTAACTTTGAAAACTGAATTTTCTAATAACTTCCTTGTGCCCCTCTCCTTGGATGGAGGACACAGTCAAGTTCCCTCGCATCAAAGAAAAATCTAACCCAACCATTGGTTTACAGATAATGACTGTGGCAACCACTCCTTCTGGGAGTACTATCAGAGGGGGATGGGGGTTAAATCCTCAGTAGGCCCAGTCTTCATTTTGTAATGAACCAATGCTCCAAGGGCTGACTGGGCACTAGATCCAGGAGTTTTGGTCATATTTCCACCTGTTTGTAGCTTGATGTGAAAGGCAGCGATTGCCCAGCTACTTGCACCTCTGGACAACCTACTAGACTTCCAACACAGCAGCACAGGGAAAGGACTCATCATATCAGGCATTCAGCAGATTGTTTCCTTGCCAGAGATATCAGTCACATGGACAAAAGTGTCATTGAATGAAATGAAGATATGACGGACACCTTCAGCAACCTGAGGTTCCAAGCTGATGACCTGCTCTTCCTTCTTCTCCTTAAATGTATAAGGTGCCATTTCCAGGCACCCTACAGACTGATGGAAGACACCCTAGGGTCAGGGTGCTTCAGAACCCTGACCCAGATCCATTGCCTGTATAATGGGAGCAAAGAGCAATCAAAACCTCTCACTGGCTTCTCTGAACAATGTCACTTTTCAACACAACTGGGCTTCTTGGTGACTCTAGCCCCTGGCTTCCCGGAGGCCTAGTGCCCTGCTCTGAGGGCTTTCCCTCTACTCTTCAAGGTGGCTGGGCCCAATTGATAACAGTAGGGAAGGTCCCAGACAGACTGGCTGCAGAAGGCCAGGGCTGCTGCAGGGTCAGGCCAAGCTGATGGACTATTGTAATGGTACTCAGTTTCATTATTGTAGTATACAGTTTCTCCCCCTTCTCAGGCCCAGTGCTACAGCATCAGGAAAACTTGTTCACATTTTTTTTTTTTTTTACACGTGCAGATCTAAAAGAGAAACAGTATCGATTTTAATCTTTAGGAAAGGACTGGCAAATCCTTTGTGTATTGTAGTTAAATATCATACAGGTCATTCAGAAGTATTGGATAATCAACAACTGGCACAACTATAGCTGACAACCAGTTACCTTGACATAGCTCCCCCTGTTACTTCACGCAAGAGACGGCAATGGTGAGGAACAAACTCCAGCAGTTTATTGTACATGGCCTGCAGGCCATTGGGATGAGATTGAACATACTGTTCCACAATCACCTGCCAGGAAGATTTTAATATGAAACATCAGACAGGAGAACATGCAACGAAAAAACAATCAGATGTAAAACATACACATGCTGAATTCAATAAATATTACAACTGCTACAATGTAATGCCCATTTTGAGTTATATATTTTCTTTATCTTATGTAGCACTCTGGTTGGCTTAACCAGCCTCTGGAATCATTCAAATGTGATTAGCATAATGGTATTTAGGTGCTTCAATAACAAAACTTTAATAAGTGGACTAGAATAGGAATGTAGCAATACACAGAAAGCTCATGTTTCAGGAGTCCTAGTCTATCAACCTACTCTTACTTATTTATTGTAGCAATTTGTCCCCCATAAGATGCATAGGAATGGAGTTATTCTAAGGGACAATGTTAGATTAAAAATGATGTTAAAAGACATTTATGAAAAGCAATTTACCAAAAACATCTGAGATTATTAAAATCTAAGAACTTTAAAACTGAATTTAGTTTTCTACTTTCTATAACTTTTTTGCAGCTCTCAACATTGTTAAACAGTCAGTTTCTAATCAACTGTACTTTCAGGTGTGCATACACTGCCACAACAGCTGGACTGCAAACACCACAGTGGATTATTTCTTATAAACTTTTCCTTGGACTTAAAATAAAAAAAAAAAAAAAAATCACAGAAAATTTTCTACTGGTTTTAGTTTTTGTAAGAACAAACTTTCCAAAACCTACAATTTGGACTTTGTTGGGCCTGATCAAAAGACTACTGAAGTCAGCTGGAGTCTTTCCACTGACTTTAATGGACATAGGATTGGGTCCACAGTCCCTTTCAAATAGCTTTTTATTGTTAGTTTTCAAAATCAACCCAAGCAACAGTGAGCTTTTGTTACAGGGTATTTTACCCTTTTAAGTGAATTACTATTAATTACTTGTATTAGCGTAGCACATAGGAGCCCTAGTCATGGACCAGAACCGCACTGTACAAACACAGAACTAAAAGATAGATTGTAAGCTCTTTAGGGCAAGGACTAAGTACAAAACAATACAAAACAGATAGATGCAATACTATCTGTTTTCAATGTTGTCCCACTGATTCCTTGTATTCCCCATCCATCCATCAGGATATTGTATATTTCCCCTTTTAGTCCTTTAGGATAGTAGGTGAGAGAAAGAAGGGATCTTGGGAACCTAACATAATAACGGACAGAATTTCTTGCCTTTCCTGTGGTTGTTTTGGTTTAACTAAGGATCTGAGAGCAGTACTCCTAATGAACAGGGTGAGGGCTCTATTCTTTTCCTCTTTCAAGACGCAAAGGTTGTTCCTTAATTTTTAGTGGTTCTTCCCTGTGAATTTTTGCATACATGGGTGAGAGGTGAGTCAGAATGGTTCATAACAGTTTTCTCTCATTTATTCCAAAACTTTGCAGGTTCTGTCCCTCTCTCTGAGCAGAAAAAAAGAACACGTTCACTGTTGTCAGTGGAGCTGTGGCCACATTGCACATCAGAAGAGGAAACTACTCTTCAGCAACAAGAGTGAAAGAACCATAGCTTAAAGGGGAAACGAAGCCAGCTATCAGCCTCCAGATGGAAAGGCATCTCTCATTACATAATGAAGACATCTCCCTAATATGATTCATAGAGTCAGCCACCCTGTAAACAACTGCTACACAGATCAGCCCCTGGGACTAACGTAAAGAATCACAGGTGTGGAAATCATCAGCTAAAAGGAACTGAAGCAGAACAACCTGAAGTAGTAGTTTAAGGACACATCTGCCTGGATCTTCAGGGAGACAGGCTAGGCTGAGGAAAGGCTACTGTACAGCCCCAGGAACAAGAGAGCACAATATGGGAATGTGCTCAAGTATCTGAGAAATAAAATCCCTTTGTTACTGATTTTGATAAAGAGATGTTGTTCTGCACCTTAAATATTTGTCATTTTTATCAATAAACCAGTCACAGCAGAGCATAAATAGGACTGTTACAAGAACAGTCTGCTCCATCCTAGGAGTAGAGAGAGAAAATGCAGTACCACTCAGCACCTCACACTGCTCAATAGCAGCCCCTTCAACTGAGAAGAGCTTTATTAAGTCTCTCTCAACTGAGAGAATGGTGGCCATAACAGTGTCTCTTAAGGGTAAAGTAGCGTGAGAATGAACAATTAAATTGACCCACAACCCAAAGCCACCAGATAAGGAGGAAAAATATTATGCAATACAGAGACCAACATGTGAGGGTAGGAGAGATTCCTTACTGTTCACAACAACACACAGGAGGAGCATACATTATGAATATTTTGTTCTTTAATAGAAAAATTTACATGTGTGTCATCAGGTATTATTGAGATGACTCTGGTATTATATAGGCTTTGCCCCCAAGCAGACATTGTATGAATTGGCCAGATCTTTCAGAACCATTAGCAGCGTTGAAAGCTTTAAGATATAAAATTGCTATACCAAAATTAGTAATTCAATCAAAAAACAAGGAAAACACCCAAAGCAAGACAGTCAATTAACAGCCTTACTGAATATAATCTAAACTAGGGGTTTACTCAAATCCCAGCAGGGAGTGGGTGTCCTCCGAAACAATATGGAGGTGTTACCTGTTCCTAGAAAGAATTCCTAATTGGCTGTGAAGAAAAGTGTATAAAACTTAATATAGGGGGTTTAGCTCTTCAAGTTTCAATAGAAAAAAAACTATTTTAAATATGAGAACATGTAGAATAGCACTTCCTAACAACTTGGTAAATGATTTATATATACTTCTACCCCGATATAACGCTGTCCTTGGGAGCCAAAAAAATCTTACCGTGTTATAGGTGGAACCACGTTATATCGAGCTTGCTTTGATCTACTGGAGCACACAGCCCCGCCCCCCCAGAGCACTGCTTTACCGCGTTATATCCGAATTCGTGTTATATCGGGTTGCATTATATCGGGGTAGAGGGGTGTGTGTAATATATATATGTATTTATGTACATGATTCACTGACAGTAACAACTGCTTGAGTGCATATAAATCAGACTAATCTGTGGAAGTGACAGGAAAAACTGACAGACACACACACACACGCTAGAACAATGTGCAGAATCTCAGAATAATAATTAACAGATAATTATACTTATAATATTTTTAAAAGCCAAGAAGAGAAACATAACTCAAACCTGAGTGATATGCCAATTTCACTTGATATATCCCCAATGCAAACTGAGAGGAAGTTACAACAGTTTGAGGATCAGGAACTTTATTAACACTACTGTAAACTTATTTTCTATGTCTATTTGAAAATGAGGAATGACCCAATGCCAGATATGCCAACAATGGGTTTTTATTACCATGACAGATATTGAAACCGCATGCAGTATCTCTGGGGGAAACACATTGGATTAAGTTTATGTATCACTGTGGACCCGGTATTGGATTCATGACTGTGGTCTACTCCACTTGGGAGGGTTACCACCACAGATCCTTCAGGAACTAGAGGAGTGGGGTATGATTAAGATGAATCAGTCACACCTCCAGAGAAGGAGTACCCCCTGAGAAGGTTCTTGCATTCTGGTTCAAACTGGGTTTCCAGAGACTAGGAAGACAAAAAAAGGTGGGTTTGGTATAGAAAGGCTGCATTTAAACTGATTGCAGGCCTTTTTTCTGTTCCAGCAACAAACAGGACCTTCTGTCAAAGGGGTCCTCAATCCCTGCAGGAGGGTTGGAAAGACTTTGGCCTACCAGGGCCCCTAAGACTGATGGGTGATCTCAGACAAGCTTTTAGCATGTGTCTAGGACCTTTTGTTGTTTTTTATGTTTTTTCTGGAATCCTTTTACTTTAGGAATAACTGGGCTTGCTTATAAAGGGTGGTGTAGTAACTGCTGGCATGACACTGTTCATAGCCCTCAGAGAGAAAGAAAAGCACAAGCACTGGCCATTAGGCAGACTAGCTTGCTGGGAATATCACAGTGCATGGCAGGAAAATGTGCAGTCTTAGAACTTTGACTGTCACTTGTCCCAATTTCTTCTGACCAGGAGAGACCTAAGACCTGACTGGGAACTCCTGGAGTAGACTATGAAGGGATGAATACAGGTTCAGTTACCCTGAAACTATTACACATCTCTTAGCATGATGCCCCAGGGAGAGCTTGAGGCCTTGTTTACCATGACCAACTAAATTTGCCCTTAAATTGAAGCAGCCGTAGTGATGGTGGGAATGCTAGTGTTGATAAGCTGGTAGAAGTGCCAGTGACCAGCTGATGCCAAGTATACATTAGTATTTTGACTATTGCTATTACTAATACAGATTTTTTTTTGTGGGGGGGGAGGGGAAGTTTCCAGTGTAGAAAAGGCCTACAAACACATCTGGGCAGCTAACAAAGGCTTTGTCCACACTGGCAATTTTAGGGAAGCCTTCCACCACTACGTAACCAACAGTGCAGCAGCACCAGTGCTAGAAACAGTGGGAACAGCAGTGCAGATTATTCACCAGCACTTTTAACTCCCAAATTAAATAATCCAGGCCAGAGCATGTCTCGACACTGTGGAAAAAATCCTGGCACCGCTGGTTTACACTAACACTACTTCCACCATTGCCAGTAGAGCTGCATCAACACTCGTGCAATGGTGGAAGCCTTCCACCAGAACTGACAGTACAGGTAAGACCAGAGAGATCAGATACTTCCTGACCCTGGAGAAAGACTGTGAGATTGAAACAGAATGCATTGTCAAGAGGAGAATTTCTGAAATTTGAGATATTCAACTTGTTTAACCAATGTTCTGTAATTAAGAGGTCTGGCCTTACTAATTACAGTATTGTATTGTAGTCTAACATTAGTGATGATTATATTTTGCTTCGCTTCTGTTTTATTTTGATTTTCTATTGCTCATGCCAAATATATTTAAGACAACTGAAAATGGATACTGATATTAGGGGATACTATCGAGCAGCTGGAAATAGGAGCTTTGAAGGTGCTAACTACACTCAGAGGGAGCATGAGGGAAGCTAGGCATGTTCACAAGTAAACAAATTATTTTCCCAAGCAAGTTACTTTTCTCTGGCTCTTATCTTACCTCATCTACGTATGGTTTTACAAGAACCTGACCAACTAATGCCTCTGCATCTCGTGTTTTGTCTATTGTTGCATAGGTCCGTAAGCAATGACGTACTATGTCAACATTGGATGTTTGAAGGCCTTCCAAGAGCAGCCCTTCCAGAGACTGCTGCAACATAGCTGTTATTCCAGCTATACGCTACAAAAAAGAAGAGAGATAATAAAAACAGAGCACTGCCCTCTTTACAGGACTTATGTGCAAGAAGATTTACCAACTTCAACACACACTTTTAAAATTAAAATGTGTACATTCAGAATTGTAGTAACTGTATCCATTTAACATTAAAATCCAATGATTAAAATAAACCTATGTATTATCACTGTATATTTAACTCCATATCATGAAATTACTCAATTTAACAATGTTAAACTAGAGAAAAAGTCAACTATTTTCTTTCATATATTGAAAAATCAATCTGGTAAACAGTCTAGGATCTGATTGACATGGGAGAAATGATAAGTCAACAATTGTTCCTCCCCAATTAACTAACCTACACCTTGTGTCAACACGCAAACCCATTTGAATCAATTGCAACATTTACCCCCTGGATTTTTTGAGAAAAGCAGTGACTGAGTCCCAAACATTTCAGGTCAAAGAACTGAGAGCCAATATGACTGCATCCTATTAGCACAAACGAAGGACTGTCATGGTAGGCAGCTGCCAGGGCTAGCAGCTGCTTCAGCCAGCAAACTTCCTTTAAGTTTGTTGGAGGAGGGTCTCCCCTTGGCAACATCTCCTCCACGTAAGCCCCACTCATTCCCAACACTCTCCCCAGAAATACCCCCTTGGCCATGCCTTTCCAGGAGATTCCCCCAGTAAGCGTCCCACTGTACAGCTAATGTCTCCCAATATGAAGCTGATGATTCAACTGTTGACCCCCAGTCTAGTCCCTTTTATGCCCCCTCTTAAAGTATCCCCCTAAAAAATAATCTCCTTGGAAATGCTCTCAGAATCCATCCTGAACATCCTAAAATGGCAATCAAATGTAGGTCACCAGCTGCAAGTAATCATTTGAAAACACACAACTGGGTCACTGGTCCAGGGGGAACTGTGTCTACACTGCAATGAACTGGAGTTTGAACCCTGGGTCCTGGTTTGACTCAAGCTCATGGGGTCCTGGGTCTGAGCTCTGGGTTAGTGCAATTTGTGTGTAGATGCCAGGGCGCTAAGCTTGAGGCTGAGTTCGAACCCTGGGCTTATACTGCAGTTGTCTACACAGCAATTAAAGACCAGTGGCTGGCCCACATCAGCTGACTCGGGCTCATGGGGCATGGGTCTGTTTAACAGCATGTACACATCTAAGCTCGAGCCCAAGCCCGAGATGTGGGACCCTGTGAGGTGGGAGGGTCTCAGAGCTCGAACTGCAGACTGAGCCTGAACATCTACACCTCAATCAAACAGCACCACAGCCCAAGCCAGCTACCACGGGCCAGCTCTAAGAGTCTAACTCAGTGTTGGGCAACCTGCGGCCCGTCAGGGTAATCCGCTGGAGGGCCGCGAGACAGTTTGTTTACATTGACCATCTGCAGGAGGCCACAGGTTGCCTAACTGCAATGCAGACATACCCTAAGAGGTGGTTCACTGGCTGAGGAAGCCATCAAAGATAATAGCCACTACACCTCAATTAGTTTAAGGAAGCATTGCTGTGGACACAAAGGCAAACCTTTAATCAATTCAGGGTAGTTACTCTGGACACACTCAATTGTTTATTCTTCAGTCTGTATAAGATAATCAGAGTTATTAAATCCCCTGAGTACCAAGGCCTAGATTTAGACTAAGGATAAGATGTTATGCTGACAAACATTTAATATAATTTCTTATTTTCTATTCCTATTCTCAGCTGTTCATCTAAAAGATGTTGGAAAATAACAGCATGAACACCCACAGAAGATACCATTGGTAAAGGATGGTTTTAAACTAGGAACCTGTTTTGCTCAGACCAAACTAATTAAAACATTACTGTTGATGTAATGTTCTGTACCTACTGCATATGTTAGATTTCATGGAGGTTAAGCAGGGTAACAGTGGTACTTACTGGTCTGACTTTGTCCAAAAGAGGCATTCCTTTGCTTTGTACTGCATGAAATTGTAATTGGTTAAATTCTGTGGCAATTCTCTCTAAAATCTGTCCAGTCAAAAGTGGGCTGAAAAAGAATGTGTGTTTGTTAGGTTAGAACTAGCAGTTCAATACATAATAAGGTCTCCACAAACAAAATCATGTCCACCTAATGGTCAGAGGCACACTGCTCCCTGCCCAACTCTCAGCTCTAACATGGGGGAGGGAGGGTATGAGGTCAGAGTTACAACGTTTTCCCTGTGAATAATGGTAAGAGGCAGGCATACTGGGCACAAGATCCTGCCTCAGCGGCCCAGAACATTGGTCCATGCAATGACGATTCTGCTTGTTGTCACAGGGGAAGCCAGTTTTACAGAACTCAACAGCTCTGGAAAGGAACAAATCTGACTGATGAAGGAAACCCGCTCTTTGCCAATCCCCTGTGGCATGGCAGCACTAATGAAGGCCATCTCTGAGGAAATAGCCATGCCTTCTTGATCCTAGCATGGCTCCACTAAACTTCCCCATTCCCTACAATTGAACTGCTACCCCTGCACCCAGTCTCAGTTTTCACTGTGTCCCCTCTAAACAGTAGGAGAGGGTGTATCCAGGGCTCCTACATCCATTCTCCCTCCTAACCTTCCCATACTGACTGTGTCCCCCAGACATGCCCCCCTGTACCACGACTGAAGAGCAACGGAGCTGATCTCCTGCACCAAGAGGCGCAAAAGACTAGCATTTCCCCTGCCTATGAACTACAGCTAGTTTGTAGGCAAGATGAGGTATGTGAGGATCACATCTGGTACTTCAGCTTCAAGGCAGATGGAGAGAGAAGTCCCCCCGCATCTTTCCTTAGAGGAAGAGAGAAGGGAACTTGTCCCTGAAGTTATCTGAGAAGTCTAAGTACCAGTCTGGCTCTTCATGAAGCTCCCTCCACCACAGATACGACATCATCACATACACATCATCTTGCTGTTGGCAATTTTCTTTTCAATTATATGAAAAGGTTGAGGAAACAGGAGAAGCTACTTTTTGTTTTACTCCCAACAGTACTGGAGTTAATGGTATATTTGCAGAAACATAGGAGGGATTTCAGAGCCAAAGGTGTTACAGATTATTGGCAAATGGATTCTGAAAAAAACAACACTACAAAATTTTTGAAATGTACCTTTTTAAAAATTGATTAATGAGCATGCAACAATCTTCTTTTACTCAAAAAAACACTTTCAAAAATTCAGCGTTTATGAAAATGTTAAGTTCTATATTTAATTTACTGCCACTTTGCAGAACAATAACTGAGATTTTAAGAATCCTGTAAAATTTAGAACTATGGCATTATCTTAACTGTGGCCTTGCTGTCATTCCACTGTATTTAAAATTCTAAACATGTAATAAGGGTATCTGTAAATTCTGGTACAGTACAACAATGAAACCGCACTTGTTGGTTAGGACTATATCTTGAATGTTTGCACATTCCTTACCTGTTTGCTTCTAATAAGGACAATTCTTTAGAGCTTTGGGAGTGTAGAATTTTCTCAATTTTTTCAACTGATTGAATAACCTGAATAAGTCTCAAGACACACATCTGTAAATAAAGCATTATTTATCATCATCTTCATCTCCTGTTTCAGTCTCCATTTTCTAATTAACAACTCTGAGAATGGTACTGGGGCCACTCTTCACATTTTTGTTTGAAAGTTTCTTAAGAATCTGAATTGGTTTAGGAGAAAAAACAGACGACCCAGGAAATTATATACCAGTTCAGCCTAACTTTGATACTTTGAAAGATACTGGATCAAATTATTAAATAATCAATTTGTAAGTACCTAGAGGATACTAAGGTGACACGGAATAGCCACCAAGCATTTGTCAAGAACAAAACATGCCAAACCAACCAAATTTCCTTCTCTGATTGTCCTAGTGGATAGAGGGGAAGCAACAGACTGGATATATCTTGATTTTAGTAAGCTTTTCATGCAGTCCCAGATGACAGTCTCATAAGCAAACCAGGGAAATGTGGTAAAAATGAAATTACTATAAAGTGGATCAAAACTGGTTGAAAGACCATACTCAAAGCGTACCTATTAATGGTTCGCTGACAACCTAGGAGGGCCTATCTAATTTGGTCCTGCCAGGGTCAATGCTATTTCTGGTACTACTTAATATTTATATTAATTACTTGGATAATGGAGTGGACAGCATGCTCATAAAAATCTGTAGATGACACCAAGCTGGGAAGGGGTGCAAGCACTTTGGAGGACAGGATTAAAATTCAAAAGAACCTTGACATACTCAAGTATTGGTCTGAAATCAACAAGATGCTATTCAATAAAGACAGCAAAGTACTATACTTAAGAAGGAAAAATCAAATGCACAACTACAAAATGGGGAATAACTGGCTAGGTAGCAGTACTACTGCAAAAGATTGGGGCGGACAGTGGATCACAAACTGAATACATTGTTAATGTGATGCAGTGGCAAAAAAGGCTAATATCATTCTGGGGTGTATTAACAGGAGTGTTGTACGTAAGACACAGAAGGTAATTTTCCCGCTCTGCTTGGCACTGGTGAGGCCTCAGCTGGAGTACTTTGTCCAGTTCTGAGTGCCACACTTTAAGACAGACTTGGACAAATTGGAAAGAGTCCACGGGAAAGCAACAAAAATTATAAATGGTTTAGAAAACCCCATCTATGAGCAAGGTTAAAAAAAAATGGGCACGTTTAGTCTTGAGAAAAGACGACTGAAGGGGGACATGAGAACAGTCTTGAGATATGTTAACAGCTGTCATAAAGAGGACCATGATCAATTGTTTTCCATGTCCACTGAAGGTAGGACAAGAAGTTATGGGATTACTCTGCAGCAAGGGAGATTTAGTTTAGATATTAGGAAAAACTTTAACTTAAAGGATAGAAAAGATCTGGAATAGGATTCCAAGGGAGATTGTGGAATACCCATCACTGGAGTTTTTAAGAACAAGTTAGAAAAACACCTGTCAGGGATGGTCTAGGACTCTAGGCTTATTAGTCCTGCCCCAGTTGAGGGGCTGGACTTGATCATTTTGAGGTCCCTTCCAGCCTTTCATTTCTATGATTCTAATTAGATATAATGGTGTTAAGCACAGTAGGAACTACATTACATTTTAGTACATGTCCAAATAATTCTTGTTCTTCCACCTCAAAATAAATTAGATGTTTTTTGTGTAAGTCAAAAATTAAACATTTTTCTCTCCACGTTTATTATACTACATTTAAATTATGTGGAACTTTACACACCAGTATGAAATGGAAATAGTAGTGCAGTCTTTTTTATAGAGTGAAAAGTAAAGTAAGTGTTAATAGTAAAAATGGCTTGACCTAATGATAAAAGGAAATTTGGGATTATGATTGATTGACCATCACTCACCTTATACTACCAGTAGTCTCCAAACAATGGATGTCTAACCTTTACATGTATAAAAGCAGTGCACAGTATGATATGGACAGACACAGCCATCTCTCTAAATTTCTTGTTTTAACACAGTTATTTGAGAGGGGTGGGGAGAGATACATAACTCTAATTAGTGTATTTTCTTCCCCCAGCTATTTGTCTGTTGTACCTTTTTTCTTCTGATATCCTCTTGTTTAGACATACGTTCATCTACTGCCCGAATTCCTTCACTCACGCACGACTTAAGGCTCTGAAAGAGAGATGAATTAATTTGGAAAATTTGGCTTAGTGATATGGAAAAATTTAAGCCTAAGAACACACCAACTTGTGTCAATTAAAAAAAAGAAGGGTTTGGCTGTCCTTAAGAACTGTTAATTTTTATGGGATTGCAATAATTTTCGTATTTAAAAAAAACACTGTCTCTTACATCATAACAGGAGAGAGAAAACAAACAATAGGGAAAACTGATTAACTGATATACAGAGGAAACAAGTTGAAATATACAGTACATGAACTGCTGTCAAATGCACAAAGTAAATAAAACTGAAAATAGAGGAATAATATTTTCAATTATATTTAAGAACTTAAGAACTGCCATGCTGGGTCAGGCCAATTGTCCATTTAGCCCAGTATTTGGTCTACAACAGTAGCCAGTACCAGAGCTTCACGGGGAGTGTACAGAACAAGGCAGCTAGAGTGATCCACCCTGTCTTTCCTACCCAACATATGGCAATCAGAGGTTTAGGGTCATCCTGAGCATAGGGGTGCATCCCTGACCATCTTGGCTCATAGCCATTGATGGGCCTATTCTCCATGAACTTATCTAATTCTTTTTTTTAACCCAGTTATAGTTTTGGCCCTCACAACATTCCACAGGCTAATTATGTGACGTGTGAAAATATACTTCCTCTTGTTTGTATTTAATCTGCTGCCTGTTAATTTCACTAGGTGACCTCTGCAGGAAAGGGTAAATCACACTTCTCTAGTCACTTTTTCCACACCAGTCACGATTTTACAGACCTATTAGATCTCCCTCCCTCCCCCCCCTTAGCGGTCTCTTCCCTAAGCTGAACAACCCTACCCTTTTTAGTCTCTCTTCACATGGAAGCTGTCCCATACCCTTGATCATCTCTGTTGCCCTTCTCTGAACCTTTTCCAGTTATATTATATCTTTTTGAGATGGGGCAACCAGAACTGAATACAGTATTCAAGATGTGGGTGCACCATGGATTTAATATAGTGATAGGATATTTTCTGTCTTATTTTCTATCTGTTTCCTAATAGTTCCTTACATTCTGTTTGCCTTTTTGACTGCTACTGTGCACTGAGTGGAAGTTTTCAGAGAACTATCCAGGGTGACTCCAAGATCTTTCTTGAGTGGTAACAGCTAATTTAGATCCCATCATTATACATGTGTAGTTGCGATTATTTTTCCCAAAGTGCATTATTTTACACTTAACACTGAATTTCATCTGCTATTTTGTTGCCCAGTTCTGAGAGATTCCTTTGTACCTCATGAAGTCAGCTTTGGACTTAACTATCTTGAATAATTTTTTGTCATCTGCAAACTTTGCCACTTCAACATATTCATTAATGGTCTGGAAAAGGGAGCAAACAGTGAACAGCACAGATCCCAGTACAGATCTTTGCTTACCTCTCTTAAAATTTACCTAAGTGTTACTTGAAACAAACAGTAAGTTTTCAGACAGGAGTGTGATTTTTTTAAGTTGACTGTGTCTCTTTAACTTATGCTTTATTTAAAAAAGAAAATGAGTTAAATGTACTAACTTGCAAGCAGTACACAGGTACCCTAATATGATTTTGTTTTTTGGAACTGAAGATAATATGTGGATTTAAACATTTTTCCACCATGGAGGAAAGATAAGGTACTAGCACATGGGCATTTTCCACCTCAAAGAGATGAGGTTATAAGTCAAGTTTTCAACAAAAATCCTCTAGGAACATCTGTGAAGAAGATTTTTACCAATGTATTTCAGCTGCTAAATGCAATTCATGCTAGGTGAACTACTGTAACAAAGGTGTCAAAGGAGAAGGGGAGGAAAGATGTCTTTGTGAATAATGAATACAACTGGGAGGGAGGAGATGCATCCTCTATTTCTGGTTCTGCTGTAGACATCCTTAAGGGCTCTGTGCCTCAATTTCGGGTGTAAAATAGTGCTAATTCTTCACTACACAGTGGTTTCATGAGGCTTATTCATTTATGTCCTTACATCACTTGAGGTCCTTGGATGGAAGGCATTTCAGAAAATGCAAAATAAGAGTTATGTAGTAGCAGAAGTAATATCACACTGTCCTCTGAAACAATGAACAGGAAATGATGTCTTACATTTCTCATTTTCAAAGAGAAGACTCTGATAAACCATTATCAATTCGAGGAATTTAAAAGGTAATTCATTTTCATAAGATATAGTAGGAGATCTAAGTTTACCGAGCTATTTTGACGTATATATGGATTATTTCAAACATACCATGACTTCTTCTCGTAGCTGTCCCAAAGGCACTGAAAGCTGATTGAGGGCCTTATCCATGCCAACCTACAGAAATGATCAAAACATACAGTTGGGAAGCTATTTGATTATAATAATGTTTGTTTCACTTAACATGTGAATTAATTATTGACTGTATCCATTAGATACAGCACTGTTTTATAGACCTATACAATCCTCACAAAAAAGTCATCTCATCTTGATTCATACTTATTAGTGATGTGCCAGTATGGTCATTTAATACTACAAGGAAGGCACAAAAAAATCAGCACTACTATTTGTCTTAGTGGTGCAGAACAGGAAGAAAAATGAAAAACTATGTAAGATAGATATTTGTACTATGCATTCCAATGCACACCATACAGAAATGCAATGACCAAAAATGTGCATAATTACACATAAATGTAATTTATTTTTCAATCAGCAAAATCATGTAAATTGGTGTAGAAGGGTAGCATTAGAGACATTTCCATTTGAAAAAATGAAGTGTGGAGCTTGGTCAACTGGACTGAACAATACTGACTTGTTACATAGTCTGCATGCTTATAAGCATGGCCATTTCTGAAGGATTCTTACGGGAATCTCAGATCTGTGTCACTCAGTTTTAATAATTCAGATATCTGGAGCTTTACATGTATTAGGGGCTTTTCACATTTTAAGGGGGTTGGGGAATTCTCAACATTTATTTACTACCTTCATACTAAATCCATTATCTATAAGAAATCGCAATTATTGCTTTTCATCTTACTGCAGACAAACAGCAGTTATATAGAAAGTACAAGTACAGTACGTAAGTGTTTTCCAGTATCTCTCAATTTGAAGGGCAACAATTCAAGGCTTCTTTACCTAACATGCCAGGAAAGAAAGACATTCACTATTTTGTGGTGTAACTAAATATCACACTAAAACACACATACATAAAATTAAACCTGAAGACTTACCAGATTTGTTGAAAGATTAACAAAATCTGCATAGTCCTTGTTTATGAGTTCTACCATAGAAGTTTTAAGGAGTTTGTAATAGAGCTCCAGATCATCTCTGAGCTCTTCCAACTGGACACGCTTTCTGCAGTCAGACACAAAGTGATCGACATCAAAGTCTGGCTGAAAATGAAACGAGCAAAAAGATACAGGGATGTAAATAAAAAACATACAAAAGAAATGGATCTTTCCTGCAATAGAGCATTCTACATGAAACTAAACTGTTGAGCCTACCTGAAGGGGGGAAAAAAAAAATGGTTTGCAGAAAATTGACAAACCATACTCTAGAGACAGATTTTAGCTTTCTGGGATCCTAGACTCATTGGGACAGACGATACTGTCTTCTAATGTGTATTGCAGTACTGTATTTACCAAACCCCTTTATTGCTGCTTTAAACTGCCCATGGATTTATCTGAAAATATGTTACAAGTATGAGCTCAACACTGAAGCTTTTTTTATAAAGCCCCATTGCACTTTGTAGCTAAGCATTCAGCAGGCATTGTTAAATGTTTGATTTTAGTCATGCTGCAGTGGAGAAGTTCAAAGCTTCTGTTAAGATTGCAGGAGGTGGAAAGGAAAAACAAAGCTATGTAGATCAACCAACAGATGACAATTTTCAAGACTACTAGACAACACTGAGAAATCAGATTGATGACCAGGAAAAAAAAAAATCAATATCAAATTAAGATGTTTCAGTGGAAGGTGAGAGAGGACAATGGAAAAGAAGCTGAAGCTGCTTTTTCACAGTAAATTATGAAATCTCTAGGGAAGTGTCATGGAAATAGGAGTCTGCCTTTCAGGTTCATTCCATCCAGAGTCAAATGTATTCTCACTCACAGTCTAGAAAAAACAAATGATTAAAATGGACACAAAAACCTGTGCACACAGACAGACAAAAGAGGACACAAATAAACATTCTACAAAATGTTAATTACTGATATTGATTGTGTTCTCTTCAGACTTCTTGATTCTTATAGAATCAACAAGAATGTAGTGAAAAGGAGTACTTGTGGCACCTTAGAAACTAACCAATTTATTTGAGCATAAGCTTTCGTGAGCTACAGCTCACTCACGAAAGCTTATGCTCAAATAAATTGGTTAGTCTCTAAGGTGCCAAAAATACTCCTTTTCTTTTTGTGAATACAGACTAACATGGCTGCTACTCTGAAGAATGTAGTGATTCAACATATAGGCCTAATCTAAGCCTAAAAATTAGACTGACCTAACTACATCACTTAGGGCTGTGAAAAATTTTGTATCCTGAGTAACATAGTTAGGTCAACCTAACACTGCAAACATATTCTATTGAAATTGGATTTTTAAAATTTAAATTACACTTTAATTTTAAATAGGTTTGTTTACAATAAATAAACCTGTATTTAAATTAAATTTGAAACTGAGACTCTGTGTTAATGCCTAAACTTATTTAAATTAAAAGACAAAACATAATATTAAGCAGCCCATATGTTTGCTGCCAAGTTTTAAAGGAAGTCAGACCACTGAACTGGTGGAAATCATTGGCTAAGCACCTGGAACCAGAGTTTGTGGAAGTGCTCAACCAGCTTTTGAAAGCAGTAGCCTCTTCTGCAGCTGAAGAGAGAATATTTTCTTCATTTCAATTTATTCAACTACTGTAGTTCAATTGAATGACTATTTCAAAGTTCAGAAACCAACTGGGAGTTGCAAGAACAGGAGAACTTGTTTTCTTCTTCCAATCTATGAATAAAAACTGCACGCAAGAGACTGACATCTTTTAGTTCTAAAATCCTGAAATAATGGTGACCAGAAATCATCAAGTCAGTTCATTAGTACCGATATTATTTCCTTGGTTTAATAAAGCAATCAGTTCTAAATACAAAAGACGTTTTGATAAACTCCTTTTGATTATATATTGAGCACATTTAAGGTAGTCTTATTTAATAAAAAATAAAATGCTATTTTTGTGCATTAATTGAATTTGGATTTCCATTCAGATAAAGCTTGGCCCAAGGCACAAATAAAAAATTAATCATGTAGTAAAAAGTTAAACTATATAATTGCTTAAATAAATGTGTACAGAGATAGCGTATTCTCCTGGTTAGCAAAAAGAAGCACCAAATGTAGTGTAAAAACTATATTTAACTGCGAATCAACATGTTTTAATGTTTATCAACCAATGAGAATCAATCTTTCTTTGGGAAAATCACTAAAAAGTAAAAATGCAAAACATGACTAAAATCAATTATTTAGTCAATCCACCCTGAAAGAAAGAGAGGTACTGAAGTTGATAAGAATAATGTATGAGGAAATTGAGAAGCAGCACTGCAGGAATGTCATTTGGAAGCAGTTACAAGCACAAACATCAAAAACAGACAACAATCAGATGGACAAGAAAAGGAAAATCATTAAAACAGATTTATGTTTCAAGTTTCCCCTATTACAGATGAAAAATTAAAGCTTTTTCTTAAAACCTAGTTTATATTTCTTATGCTACACTATTTATTTACAGTTACACCCCCAAATCTAACATCTACCTGAAAATCTGTGATTTCTTCTCAGCTTCCCGTGTATTTCTCCTAGAAGTATATTCCTAAGTGTCATTTTGCAGTCATCCTAAGAAGGATTTTAATACCTTACATATCTTTATCCAAAGAATAACCAAATGCAAGTAGTCCGGAGTAGTGCACATATTCCAAACCATCACAGTAAAAGGATTTTCTGACAGCAGCAAATACTCTGGCTGATATACCCATCTGAGATGGATATAAGAAACTGTAAAGAGCCATGACTCTAATACACAGGCCTACCTCAGTCACAGAAACTGAAAAATCTGCTCAGAGATTAGCCCTATTAAATTTTTGCATATTTTCCAACAATCATATACTGCACAATCCTCCCTCCCTTCCACCCTAAGCAATTAAGTGCTGTGCCTGTGTTTTTACTGCAAAGTCTTTCAGCCACTCCTAGACAACTGATAGGCACAATTGGAAACAGAAAACAATACATAAATAGAAATCAAAGGAAAAAAAATTGCATCTAATCTAGAGACTTCAGATCTGAACAGAGCTATGCTAGAAGTGTCTTTCAGGACAAAAGTCAATATACACTAAGCAGACTGGTGCTTTACTCTCTCCTAATTATTACAATAAAATAATTAATCAATCACCTGAGACAGTAGGCTGTTAAACTCATGTTTTGCTTCTTTTGACAAGACTAAGCCATCCGTTGTAACAATCACAATCACTTTCATTTAACCCCTAGAAACTCAATTTCCTCTCTTTTCATTAATTTTTCAATAGCAGTAAAGTTCCATCACCAAATCTGATAGAAAAGCCAACCAAAACTCCCTCTTCCCTGTTACTGTCACTCTAAAACAAACAGAGCTGAAATGGTGGTTGAAGTTTTGTTGTAAAAGTCCCTAATATAGTCAAAGCTTACCAAACAAAGTAGTAGATTCAGCTTAGTCTTTCTTTGACGCACTCATTTTAAAACAGGTTAGACAAAAATTGTCAATAATTTATATATTTCAAATCTACCTGTTCTAGTGGTTTACCAGCTTTTTCATTCTGCACACCACTTCATAGAAGAGCCCTACACACACCGACCTCATTGACCATTCATTTCTTGGGTTCTCAACATAATATTTTTGGACTACCCAAAGCCTTTAGTCTACACAGAAACAGAGAATCACCAGTGATCTATACTATAATTAATACAGATAGCTTTTTTTTAAAGCTTAACAGTACTGCTAACCTCAAGGATTCAAAAATCATTTGATTGGCTTAAAAATATAAGATGTGAAAATAAATTATAAATTTTTGGTTCTTTTAATTTGTCTTCTGTGTCATTAAGGTACACCCAAGTTCACATTTTCAAGTTTGTCGCTGCAAAAATTAGGGCTAGAAACTTCCTTTCATTTTTTAAAATGGAAGCTGAGATTCTCACATAATCATGTACCCCCCAGAGCTGGAGTTTTATAAAAACCATCAAACACTGCAAGACTGGAAATACAATTGCAAACATTGGCAACACAGCAAACAAGCCCCCACAACAAAAAGTGCTTCAGCTATCCTCATGGGTGATTCCAGGGGCCTGTATTCAGAGAGCAAAACCCAAAGAGGGCACCTCAGTTATCCAAGTTATCCTGAAAACAAATTTCAAGATTTTCAAAAGTTCTGCTGCCTATCACCTCTCAACACTGCCCCCCCCACATCGCCACAGAAAAGGTGAAGAATAAGTTGTCCCAAAGAAAAACAAGCAGCAACTATTGAGAAAAACAATAGTTTCTAACCTCCCACATAATACAAAATCAAGGGCTCAATTTTTATCTTCAAAACACCCAATGGGCTTTGTCCACTATCAACAAGATCGTGGTCAACAATTTCGCTCCTCTGCACAGTGAAACCTTCTACGATAAAGGGGAAGTTTGTGTCCGGGAGAAAAAGCTTTCCTAGGGGCCAGCCCAAGACTGTGGCATGAACTCCCACAGGAACTAAGGATCACCATAAATCTCACCACCTTAACATAACATAAAAATGTCCGTACTGAGTCATACCAATGGTCTCTCTAGCCCAGTATCCTGTCTTCGAACAGTGGCCAATGCCAGGTGCCCCAGAGGGAATGAAAAGAACAAAAAGAAAAGGAGTACTTGTGGCACCTTAGAGACTAACCAATTTATTTGAGCATAAGCTTTCATGAGCTACAGCTCACTTCATCAGATGCATAAAGTGGAAAATGCAGTGAGGATTTTTTAGACACACACAGGCCATGAAAAAATGGGTGTTTATCACTTCAAAAGGTTTTCTCTCCCCACACCCCACTCTCCTGCTGGTAATAGCTTATCTAAATGTACATGTACATTGGTCAAACTGGACATCTCTACGTAAAAAAATAAATGGACACAAATCAGATGTCAAGAATTATAACATTCATAAACCAGTCAGAGAACACTTCAATCTCTCTGGTCACACGATTACAGACATGAAAGTTGCGATATTACAACAGAAAAACTTCAAAACCAGACTCCAGGGAGAGACTGCTGAATTGGAATTCATTTGCAAATTGGATACAATTAACTTAGGCTTGAATAGAGACTGGGAGTGGCTAAGTCATTATGCAAGGTAACCTATTTCCCCTTGTTTTTTCCTACCCCCCCCCCCCCGTTCCTCAGACTTTCTTATTAAACCCTGGATTTGTGCTAGAAATGGCCCACCTTGATTATCATACACATTGTAAGGAGAGTGATCACTTTAGATAAACTATTACCAGCAGGAGAGTGGGGTGTGGGGGAGAGAAAACCTTTTGAAGTGATAAACACCCATTTTTTCATGGTCTGTGTGTCTAAAAAATCCTCACTACATTTTCCACTTTATGCATCCGATGAAGTGAACTGTAGCTCACGAAAGCTTATGCTCAAATAAATTGGTTAGTCTCTAAGGTGCCACAAGTACTCCTTTTCTTTTTGTGAATACAAACTAACACGGCTGCTACTCTGAAAACTGAACAGAACAAGTAATCATCAAAAGATCCCTCCCCTGTCACCCATTTCCAGCTTCTGCTTCATGTGCAAAGTGTACTTATTTTATCGTGCCTTCTCTAATATAAACATATAGCAACATGGGTGTTGTCGGTGTGTGTATATATATGTAAACATGAATTTCAGAACACACATTTCCGCCCCAGGGGAGAGGATGAGAGAACAAACATGTGACAAACATTAGTCATGCTGCTCAAGGCACTAATGAAAAGCACTCAGGTGATGGTACAAAAACCTAATCAGAATAGGAGGAGGACAGCTGACGCCTATCTCAGTACTCAGACTTCAGCTTTTGAGGCTAGTGCTCCAGGCTTCCACTGTCTACCTAACTGAGCCATCACCATACACCCAGCTTATCGCTCAGTTGTGGGCGCTCAAAGCCACCACGGAGTTTGGGCTGCTAGGGTGATTAGGGTTTGAAGCAGGCCTTGCCCCATGGCGGGTTACAGAAGGGCACCCAAGGCAATGACACCGAAGCCAGGCTACAGTCCGAGCCTGGTGAACTAGTGCATAGCCCAAAGGGACGGAAATCCGCTCACGAATAACAAGCGTCCCCCGCTCAGCCCTAGGAAAGGAGTGTGGACCTGCCCCCTCTGCCAACCGCCCCAAGGGCCCCAGCCGAGATGAGCCCGCCCCACACATCGCCCTGCGCAGCCCGGCCAGCGGCAGGGGACCCGTCACTGCTCCGCTGGGGAGTCGGGCAGCCCCCGCTCAAGCCCGGAACACGCTCCCCCCGCCGCCGCCGCCGCCCAGCCCTGCTCCCCGGCAGCCAGCGCAGGGACGGGCACCCCCGCGCCGCCCCACGGGCACCGCCTCGTCCACTGGCCCCGCGGTGACCCCTCCCCCCGTCCAGCTCCCCCCACCTTCATGAACTCGTCCTTGTCGAAGCAGAGGTTTCCGGGCCCGCGGGGCAGGCACATCCCCCCCCTCGCCTCCATCCCCGCGCGCGGGCCGGCCCCGGGCCCCTCCTCTCCGCCCCGGCTCCCGGCCCCCCGAGCTGCGGGCGGCCGCGGCGGCTCTTCCGCCAACATGGCAACGCGGCGGGCGCGACACGGACGAGTCGCCGCCTCCGAGCTGGGAGAAGCCGCCACCGGCGAACGCGGCCCCTAGCGGCGCCAGGCGTCACTGCACCGCCCCCACCGCCCCGTCCACACGTTCGTAATCCGAATTCGGCGAAACTTGAGGAAACCGAGGAGGACCCTGCACCGTTCCCTGAAAGTCCAGATCGGCGCGGGACGCGACGGGTCTGAGTCAAGAGGCCCTAGGAGGAGCCCCCGAGCTGGGATGTTGCAGCCAGGCTTCCTCCACCCACGGCGGATTAACCACCCTGCGGCCCTGCCCCGCACCCGTCTCCTCCGCGGCGGTGCTGGGGTGGCTGCTGTGCCGTTCAAACGCTCCCCACAGGAGCGACTGCCTCAGGGAGCTGCAGTGAGCGCGGCGGGGCAGATACTAATGAGAGGTGTGAGGGCAGCGCTAGTGCCGACATGAGGGAGCGAAACTGCAACAGATCTGAACTCAGAGTAGCATGGCTGGTGTGAACATCCCCCTTCCCCCTCTCCCCCACTCCCCTTCCGTGCTTAAGAGCTAATGAAAGAGGTGACTGGGGCTCAATAATTTTTTTTTACTTTAATAACTGATGCAGCAAGCCCAGAGGTGCCAGGGCTATGGACTGCCAAGCCTAGAGGTGCCAGGGCTCAGCCCTGGCACAAATTAAGCACTGCCCACCCCTGGTATTTAGCCTGGTGCCCTGACTCGGGGTCAGTTCTCTAACGTACATGAGGTTTCTGGTCCTAGACAATTTAGGGCAGTGATTTTGACCATATTCTACTACGGCAAAGATAGACAGGCTTTGCCTCAGCTTCTGAATGTGACAAGATTTTCTAAGTGTCAGAGGGTGACTGGCCCCTTTAAGAGGCATAAAGTTTCCATGCATCCCAGTTAGACCCAACTTTCATAGGAGATGGGTATCTAGAGTCATATATTAAAGGTATATGTGCATTTCTGTTATATAAAGGGCTCTAAGGTTGGTGTTTGGCCCCTTTAAGAGAGAGCAGGTTCACTGCCCAACTGCCTTTAGGGAAGGCACCTGAGCCTTATAAAGAGGGAGACCACTGCAGCTGGTTGTTGGCTGATGCTTGTTCCTTTATAAAACACAGGTGCCTTCCCTCAAGACCAATTGGACAGCAGATAATTAGTCCAAGTTCACTAGAACCTGCTCCTCATTATAGGAGCCATCTATTTAGCCTTTAACATATGACTCTGGGTACCTATCTCCCATAAAAATTGAGTATAATTCCAGACTCTTGTGTAACATACTCAAGGCACAGTCCAATTATACAGTGGTTTTACCAGATTGGAATCCAAATCAAAAGATGTGTTCTGTATTTGCATCCCCCTTTGTCATTAAAATGCTATGTGGGTAAGGAATGTATTTTTTTGTGTGCGTTTGTACATTGGTGAGGGCCTTGGTCCTGACTGAGGTCTCTGGGTGCTAGTATAATATAAATATACAATAATAAACACTCCATGGGAACCTCACAATTTACCAATGAGAACTGAGGTAAAATAGTTGAGAGTCATAGGGTATGTCTACACTACGGAATAAGGTTGAATTTATAGAAGTCGGTTTTTTAGAAATCGGTTTTATATATTCGAGTGTGTGTGTCCCCACAGAAAATGCTCTAAGTGCATTAAGTGCATTAACTCGGCGGAGCGCTTCCACAGTACCGAGGCTAGAGTCGACTTCCGGAGCGTTGCACTGTGGGTAGCTATCCCACAGTTCCCGCAGTCTCCGCTGCCCATTGGAATTCTGGGTTGAGATCCCAATGCCTGATGGGGCTAAAACATTGTCGCGGGTGGTTCTGGGTACATATCGTCAGGCCCCCGTTCCCTCCCTCCCTCTGTGAAAGCAAGGGCAGACAATCATTTCGCGTCTTTTTTCCTGAGTTACCTGTGCAGACGCCATACCACTGCAAACATGGAGCCTGCTCAGGTAACCGTCACCCTATGTCTCCTGGGTGCTGGCAGACGCCGTACGGCATTGCTACACAGTAGCAGCAACCCCTTGCCTTGTGGAAGCAGACGGTACAGTACGACTGGTAGCCGTCATCGTCATGTCCGAGGTGCTCCTGGCCACGTCGGCTGGGAGCGCCTGGGCAGACATGGGCGCAGGGACTAAATTTGGAGTGACTTGACCAGGTCATTCTCTTTAGTCCTGCAGTCAGTCCTATTGAACCGTCTTATGGTGAGCGGGCAGGCGATACGGACTGCTAGCAGTCGTACTGTACCATCTTCTGCCGAGCAGCCATGAGATGTGGATGGCATGCAGTCTTTCTGCACCGTCTGCTGCCAGCCAAAGATGTAAAAGATAGATGGAGTGGGTCAAAACAAGAAATAGACCAGATTTGTTTTGTACTCATTTGCCTCCTCCCCTGTCTAGGGGACTCATTCCTCTAGGTCACACTGCAGTCACTCACAGAGAAGGTGCAGCGAGGTAAATCTAGCCATGTATCAATCAGAGGCCAGGCTAACCTCCTTGTTCCAATAAGAACGATAACTTAGGTGCACCATTTCTTATTGGAACCCTCTGTGAAGTCCTGCCTGAAATACTCCTTGATGTACAGGCACCCCCTTTGTTGATTTTAGCTCCCTGAAGCCAACCCTGTAAGCCGTGTCGTCAGTCGCCCCTCCCTCCGTCAGAGCAACGACAGACAATCGTTCCGCGCCTTTTTTCTGTGCGGACGCCATACCAAGGCAAGCATGGAGGCCACTCAGCTCACTTTGGCAATTAGGAGCACATTAAACACCACACGCATTATCCAGCAGTATATGCAGCACCAGAACCTGGCAAAGCGATACCGGGCGAGGAGGCGACGTCAGCGCGGTCACGTGAGTGATCAGGACATGGACACAGATTTCTCTGAAAGCATGGGCCCTGCCAATGCATGCATCATGGTGCTAATGGGGCAGGTTCATGCTGTGGAACGCCAATTCTGGGCTCGGGAAACAAGCACAGACTGGTGGGACCACATAGTGTTGCAGGTCTGGGACGATTCCCAGTGGCTGCGAAACTTTCGCATGCGTAAGGGCACTTTCATGGAACTTTGTGACTTGCTTTCCCCTGCCCTGAGGCGCATGAATACCAAGATGAGAACAGCCCTCACAGTTGAGAAGTGAGTGGCGATAGCCCTAGAATCATAGAATCATAGAATATCAGGGTTGGAAGGGACGCCAGAAGGTCATCTAGTCCAACCCTCTGCTCAAAGCAGGACCAATTCCCAGTTAAATCATCCCAGCCAGGGCTTTGTCAAGCCTGACCTTAAAAACCTCTAAGGAAGGAGATTCTACCACCTCCCTAGGTAACGCATTCCAGTGTTTCACCACCCTCTTAGTGAAAAAGTTTTTCCTAATATCCAATCTAAACCTCCCCCACTGCAACTTGAGACCATTACTCCTCGTTCTGTCATCTGCTACCATTGAGAACAGTCTAGAGCCATCCTCTTTGGAACCCCCTTTCAGGTAGTTGAAAGCAGCTATCAAATCCCCCCTCATTCTTCTCTTCTGCAGGCTAAACAATCCCAGCTCCCTCAGCCTCTCCTCATAAGTCATGTGTTCCAGTCCCCTAATCATTTTTGTTGCCCTTCGCTGGACTCTCTCCAATTTATCCACATCCTTCTTGAAGTGTGGGGTCCAAAACTGGACACAGTACTCCAGATGAGGCCTCACCAATGTCGAATAGAGGGGAACGATCACGTCCCTCGATCTGCTCGCTATGCCCCTACTTATACATCCCAAAATGCCATTGGCCTTCTTGGCAACAAGGGCACACTGCTGACTCATATCCAGCTTCTCGTCCACTGTCACCCCTAGGTCCTTTTCTGCAGAACTGCTGCCTAGCCATTCGGTCCCTAGTCTGTAGCTGTGCATTGGGTTCTTCCGTCCTAAGTGCAGGACCCTGCACTTATCCTTATTGAACCTCATCAGATTTCTTTTGGCCCAATCCTCCAATTTGTCTAGGTCCTTCTGTATCCTATCCCTCCCCTCCAGCGTATCTACCACTCCTCCCAGTTTAGTATCATCCGCAAATTTGCTGAGAGTGCAATCCACACCATCCTCCAGATCATTTATGAAGACATTGAACAAAACTGGCCCCAGGACCGACCCTTGGGGCACTCCACTTGATACAGTGTATCGTACGACTTCCCTGTGGAAGCTTGCAATGCCAGACAGCTACCGGTCAGTTGGGAATCAATTTGGAGTGGGCAAATCTACTGTGGGGGCTGCTGTGATGCAAGTAGCTCACGCAATCAAAGATCTGCTGATATCAAGGGTAGTGACCCTGGGAAATGTGCAGGTCATAGTGGATGGCTTTGCTGCAATGGGATTCCCTAACTGTGGTGGGGCTATAGACGGAACCCATATCCCTATCTTGGCACCGGAGCACCAAGCCGCCGAGTACATAAACCGCAAGGGGTACTTTTCGATAGTGCTGCAAGCTCTGGTGGATCACAAGGGACGTTTCACCAACATCAACGTGGGATGGCCGGGAAAGGTGCATGATGCTCGCATCTTCAGGAACTCTGGTCTGTTTCAAAAGCTGCAGGAAGGGACTTTATTCCCAGACCAGAAAATAACTGTTGGGGATGTTGAAATGCCTATATGTATCCTTGGGGACCCAGCCTACCCCTTAATGCCATGGCTCATGAAGCCGTACACAAGCAGCCTGGACAGTAGTCAGGAGCTGTTCAACTACAGGATGAGCAAGTGCAGAATGGTGGTAGAATGTGCATTTGGATGTTTAAAGGCGCGCTGGCGCAGTTTACTGACTCGCTTAGACCTCAGCGAAACCAATATTCCCACTGTTATTACTGCTTGCTGTGTGCTCCACAATATCTGTGAGAGTAAGGGGGAGACGTTTATGGCGGGGTGGGAGGTTGAGGCAAATCGCCTGGCTGCTGGTTACGCGCAGCCAGACACCAGGGCGGTTAGAAGAGCACAGGAGGGTGCGGTACGCATCAGAGAAGCTTTGAAAACCAGTTTCATGACTGGCCAGGCTACGGTGTGAAAGTTCTGTTTGTTTCTCCTTGATGAAACCCCCCACCCCTTGGTTCACTCTACTTCCCTGTAAGCTAACCACCCGCCCCTCCTCCCTTCAATCACCGCTTGCAGAGGCAATAAAGTCATTGTTGCTTCACATTCATGCATTCTTTATTCATTCATCACACAAATAGGGGGATGACTACCAAGGTAGCCCAGGAGGGGTGGTGGAGGAGGGAAGGAAAATGCCACACAGCACTTTAAGCACAGCACTTTAAAAGTTTACAACTTTAAAATTTATTGAATGACAGCCTTCTTTTTTTTGGGCAATCCTCTGTGGTGGAGTGGCTGGTTGGCCGGAGGCCCCCCCACCGCGTTCTTGGGCGTCTGGGTGTGGAGGCTATGGAACTTGGGGAGGAGGGCGGTTGGTTACAGAGGGGCTGCAGTGGCAGTCTGTGCTCCAGCTGCCTTTGCTGCAGCTCAGCCATACACTGGAGCATACTGGTTTGGTCCTGCAGCAGCCTCAGCATTGAATCCTGCCTCCTCTCATCACGCTGCCGCCACATTTGAGCTTCAGCCCTGTCTTCAGCCCGCCACTTACTCTCTTCAGCCCGCCACTTACTCTCTTCAGCCCGCCACCTCTCCTCCCGGTCATTTTGTGCTTTCCTGCACTCTGACATTATTTGCCTCCACGCATTCGTCTGTGCTCTGTCAGTGTGGGTGGACAGCATGAGCTTGGAGAACATTTCATCGCGAGTGCGTTTTTTTTTCTTTCTAAGCTTCACTAGCCTCTGGGAAGGAGAAGATCCTGTGATCATTGAAACACATGCAGCTGGTGGAGAAAAAAAAAGGGACAGCGGTATTTAAAAAGACACATTTTATAAAACAGTGGCTACACTCTTTCAGGGTAAACCTTGCTGTTAACATTACATACATAGCACATGTGCTTTCGTTACAAGGTCGCATTTTGCCTCCCCCCACCGCGTGACTACCCCCTCAACCTTCCCCCCTCCCTGTGGCTAACAGCGGGGAACATTTCTGTTTAGCCACAGGCAAACAGCCCAGCAGGAATGGGCTCCTCTGAGTGTCCCCTGAAGAAAAGCACTCTATTTCAACCAGGTGACCATGAATTATATCTCACTCTCCTGAGGATAACACAGAGAGATAAAGAACGGATGTTGTTTGAATGCCAGCAAACATACACTGCAATGCTTTGTTCTACAATGATTCCCGAGTACGTGTTACTGGCCTGGAGTGGTAAAGTGTCCTACCATGAAGGACGCAATAAGGCTGCCCTCCCCAGAAACCTTTTGCAAAGGCTTTAGGACTACATCTAGGAGAACCGCAAATGCCAGGGCAAAGTAATCCTTTCACATGCTTGCTTTTAAACCATGTATAGTATTTTAAAAGGTACACTCACCAGAGGTCCCTTCTCCGCCTGCTGGGTCCAGGAGGCAGCCTTGGGTGGGTTCGGGGGGTACTGGCTCCAGGTCTAGGGTGAGAAACAGTTCCTGGCTGTCGGGAAAACCGGTTTCTCCGCTTGCTTGCTGTGAGCTATCTACAACCTCCTCATCACCATCATCTTCTTCGTCCCCAAAACCTGCTTCCGTATTTCCTCCATCTCCATTGAAGGAGTCAAACAACACGGCTGGGGTAGTGGTGGCTGAATCCCCTAAAATGGCATGCAGCTCATCATAGAAGCGGCGTGTTTGGGGCTCTGACCCAGAGCGGCTGTTCGCCTCTCTGGTTTTCTGGTAGGCTTGCCTCAGCTCCTTCGGTTTCACGCGGCACTGCTTCGGGTCCCTGTTATGGCCTCTGTCCTTCATGCCCTGGGAGATTTTGACAAAGGTTTTGGCATTTCGAAAACTGGAACGGAGTTCTGATAGCACGGATTCCTCTCCCCAAACAGCGATCAGATCCCGTACCTCCCGTTCGGTCCATGCTGGAGCTCTTTTGCGATTCTGGGACTCCATCATGGTCACCTGTGCTGATGAGCTCTGCATGGTCACCTGCAGCTTGCCACGCTGGCCAAACAGGAAATGAGATTCAAAAGTGTGCGGTTCTTTTCCTGTCTACCTGGCCAGTGCATCTGAGTTGAGAGTGCTGTCCAGAGCGGTCATAATGGAGCGCTCTGGGATAGCTCCCGGAGGCCAATACCATCGAATTGTGTCCACAGTACCCCAAATTCGAGCCGGCAATGTCGATTTAAGCGCTAATCCACTTGTCAGGGGTGGAGTAAGGAAATCGATTTTAAGAGCCCTTTAAGTCGAAATAAAGGGCTTCATTGTGTGGACGGGTGCAGGTTTACATCGATTTAACGCTGCTAAATTCGACCTAAAGTCCTAGTGTAGACCAGGGCTTAGTGAGCTGATTTCAGAACTCATAAGTACTGATATTGATTCTGCCCTAGTCCACTAAACTAGACAATAGACACCCAAAGTGGTGCTAGTCAATGGGAGTGGTGCGATGGAGTGGAGATATTACAAAAATGTAGAAGAATGGTGAGGATAGACAGTCTTACCATAGAGGTGGATGAATCAGACATTACAATGAGTTGTCTGAAGGTATCTTTTCTGCCAGTACTTTTTTACCATGACTACAGTACATTTCTGTTATAAGCCTCTGGTCCATCTCTCTTCCTTTTACCTTGGCTTTACTCATGTTGCTGTTCTCATTCTTTGATTTTCAATCGTCTGCAGGTATGCTGGGCTTTTTTTAAAATGCCATTTCACACCATCCATTCCAAATAGTAGGGAAATGGTGCTTTTAATAAACTCTTGTGGAAACCTTCCAACTGTGTTTAATCTGCAGGCCTCGGTGACAAAGGATTAACATATGCCTCTCTTTCACGGGAGCCTTGGAGAGACTGAAGATGAGGCATCTGAAAGTCATTTAAATAACACTTCAGAATCAGCACAGTTGCAACGATAAGCCCTTTGTCTGCAGCCATATTGTAAAGCCTAAGGCCTTCTTCTGCAGCCAGATTAAAAGAGCAGCTGAACAGTCGCCATTAGCTGAGAAGCAGGAAGTCACATCTTCACATTCCATTTAAGTAACATTAAAACAATGTAATATCAGGCTGTTTAGAAGGAGACCCTGTCCTAATGGCACCCACTCTACCACCAGATAAAGAAAAAGATCTTAATATGGTTAAAGAAAACTTAATTTAATAGCATTCTGTCAAGAAATCACTTATCAATAGTTGTAGTTGTGAAATCCTCATTTCTTTATTGTTTTGTCATTATGGTCCCCACTTCCCTATTGTTTATCTGTATGGTCTCTGGTTCTTTAATTGTTTCCATCTGTTACATAATTAATTTTGCAAGGTGCAAATTAAGGTGGTGGGATAGGATTGGTTAGAGAATTTTGTTACAATGTGTTAGGATTGGTTAGTAAAATTTTAGTATAATGATTGGTTAAGATAGAGCTAAAAAGGACTCAAATTTCACTATATAAACTGGAGTCCAAAAGGAAGTTCTTTGGGAACCAATTCCAGGACACAGCCCCAAAGATCAGAGCTGCCAGACCTCAACAATCTGTCAATGACACCATGTAGAAACTGGAGTCCCCCAGGTGGACCTGATCCTGACTGGCCAGCAGGGAAAAGTTAGTCTGTTTTATTGGGAGTGGTAAGCACTGTATGTGTAATGTGTGCACTCTGTTTTTGGTAATTGTTAATAAATAGAGGATAAGGATATTACTGTGTAAGGCACTTTCACTGGTAAAAGGTCCTGCAAACCTGTAGGGTTATGCCTGAGCCCTAGGAATGCCTCTAGAGTGTGAGAGTAACAGAGAATTTTGTGCAGGTAACACAGTTGCCAAAGTAGGAAGATTGGGGGGGGGGGGGAAGAGGTATTTACAGACTGCATGGAGGCTAATAGCTTTTAAAGATCCCAGTGTCACTTCACATCCCTGAGCAGAGGACACTTAAAGGGATGCACATTGATATTATAAATAATGTTTAGTATAATTGAATCATCACTTTCCTGAGGGCTGCCAATGACTAATCTACTATCTTGGAAATGGTTCCATTCTAGTGTACATTAGTTAAATGAGGAAGTAAAGAAACCATGTAACCTCCTGTCTCAGTCTTAAGGTTTCTTTGGGTGTTATTTTTATTAAAAAGCACTGCTTGCCAGAGACATAGCATACAATTTAGGATAAAGGGTAGAAGTACAAGAGCATGCTGCATGCAGAGATAGAGATACTAAAATTAATTCATGGGAGATGCGCAGGCTACCAAGAACCTCCAGGAAATGTAGATAACATTAAACAAAATGATGTACTTGGTGCTGATGCATTGCTTTGAGTGCATTCCCTTAATACAAGGGCATTTCTGCCACTGCAATGCTTGGCTGTCTGCCCACATTGTTAAAGGCAAATTCTATTTTGGCTACTTCCTGTAGATGTTTCAGACTGAACTCTAATTAAGAAACTTAAGTTCAAAGCAAAGGAAGATGTTTCTGACTAATATGTCACTTGCATCCATTGTTTTCTGTTGACTGCAAAGCACATGGCAGTGGGACTACTCATGTGAGTAAAGTGAGCAGGAGTTAGTTCTGTGGGTCCAAGCCTGCACATTGAGATCAATGGGGATTTTTCCACTTACTTCAGTCACAGCAGGATAAGGCCCAAGACCCTGGTTCAGCAAGATCTTAAGCATCCGTACCTAACTTTAGACACATGAGTAGTTCCACTGGGGCCAGTGAGATTCCACTCATGCTTAAAGTTAATATGTGCTTTAGCATCTTGATGAATCAGGGCCCATATGAGCCAGATGAAGAATTAAGGTTGCTGAATTCCCCAACTGATGTGCAATTTAAATCTGGACCATAGAATTGCACTGACATTGGTTTGGTCTGTTGTTTTGGGGGTGGTTTTGGTGGTGGTGGGTTTTTTGTTTTGTTTTTTTTTTAAATAATTTATTACATATTTGATTTATGTAAAAGTTTTGCAACTTTTAAAACATGTTTTATGTGTAAAACACATTAAAATGTTGCAAAATTGGGCTTCTTTTCATCAAGGGTAATTCATGTGCGAGATTCTCTTCAGTGCCAGAAACAGTGCAGGCAGGAGTGAAGAGGGGGGGCGTCAGGTTGTAGCACATTGATTCTCAAGCTACCCTAGTCCTATCCCTGACAGAAATCAGAGCAGACAAGGAGCTGCTCCCGATGACAGAGTGGGAGAGGTGTGCATAAGAACTACCTCTGCTAGCTTTATGCCAGTTGAGAATTCCCCTCTGTTGGGGAACAACTTAGCTGGCCAATTTTGTCCAAACTATATCCTCAGACAGCACAAAGTGGACAGAACCGTGGCTGAGAAACTAGCCCTGTGTGCTTTAATATACTGTGTAGTACAGGAACAAGGCTACCCAAAAGATTGCTGGCTTCCATCTTTAGAAAACAGAAGGAAGGAGTAAATATATCTTCTAGTAAACATACTGGAAGTGAATACACAAATATTTACATCTGCATAACTAGCCACTGGATGTCACCGATGCTTCACAGAAACAGAGAAGCATGCTCATTTTTGTGGCTGTAAATAATGTGACTCAAGAACAAGAAGTCTAAAAGAGAAGTAGTTATGTGTTTAGTATGACTCCAAGAGGAGCAGGTTAAAGCAATGTAAACATGGATCAAATTGGGACCAATGACTTGTATTGAATTCTGATACACGAGGAGAGGAGAACAGGTACTCCATTAAACAGGTCAGGGGGGCTCTTCCTAGTGCTAAGCCTGCAATTATCCCTTGTGGAATTTCAGAAGGTCACAAGGCATGTACATAACCAAGCTGAAAGATAAACTTCTTATGGGATTCAATAACTATCCCATTCCAGAGTGCAATCCAGACCAGTGAGGGGTTGTGCCACCCCTGGCCTGCAACCTTGGGTGCCTCACAATGTATTGCTGCTGTAGATCCCACCTGGGACGTTCACAAACAGCCTGCCAGCAAGCAGGTAACACCCAGAGTGTCTGTGTATAGCTGCAGCATGCCAGCCACACATCAGTCACACTCTGGTTTTCACCAACCTTTGGTTACCATTTTCAGGGTGTCCCCAACACATGCCAAGCCCCAGATTTCCCCTCAAAACATGAGTTCTGCAAAGTCCAGCCTTCTCCTAGACAGCCCAGATATAATAGGTCCATTGTCCCCCCGTAAGGGGATCAACAGCTTGCTACCCTAAATGGAGATACCCACACAGTTCACAACACTGGGTTAGTTTTGGCTAAAGAATAAAACAAATGTATTTAACTACAAGGAGATACGTTTTAAGTGAATAGAAGTAATGAGGCATTAAAGTCAGAAATTAAATAAAGATAACACACTTCCTAGTACTAAAACTTAACAAACTAGACTTGGTTCAAGGTGAAGTCCCTTATCACATGTTTTCAGTAATATTGTTGACCAAACTCTGAGGCCGGGATCTGTTCCCAAAGTCCAAGGGCTGTTTCTTCAGTCTTCTTAGGTGAAAGAGAGAGATGGATAGGGAGAGAGAGCTTGGGGTGGTTTTGCCCCTCACTTTATAGTCCAGTCCCCCTTTGAAATGCCTTTTCCTGAGGGTTACCCCTGGATAAAGTTGATCCTCTCTGTGAGGAAGGAGTCATGCAGTTTCATGGTGAAAGAGGTTTCATGCTATTGTTTGCTAAGATGTCAATCTTTTTGTTCCTGCCTCCCTCTTTGCCAAAAATGGCCTCTTAATAGGTGATTGCCCATCAACTTTGATGACACTTGGCTAAAGATGTCAGCTTGTGATTTGTCTTTGAGAAACAGGTTGACCCATTCCCCATACTTATCTTGCAAACACACTTCAGTCATGATTTCAGCTTATGTTCATAACTTTACAGATAATGTTGCTACACACACGGTATCGTGATATTGATCAATGAGTGATTAGTTATCCAATGATACCTCACAAAACATATTTTGTACAAAGATTATTACAATAGTGTGTAGGGTGTGAATAAATGAATGTGTTTGATAACAATAACCACTAGTTGAGTTGTATGCATAATATATACATCACATAAATTTATATCCATACCACCAGCACATAAGGAAGTTATGGAAATGACTCAAATGTGCCATCATTGTCTAAACTGGTTCAAAGGAGAAGTGCACACTTTGGGCTTTTAACAAGGGTTGTAGCATAAAAGGGCAATGTACTCATCAAACTATTCCTGGGAGTGTCTGTGGACTGACTTTATGTCTGTGAGGTAAGGTTCAAGGCGATATTAATAGTAAATGGGTTAATCCTAATATGTGACCTATATTAATTATTATCTATTTTTGTTACAGTAGCACTCAAAATGTGGTAAGAGTTCTATAGGCATATAGAAAGAGAGAGTCTGCTCCAAAGACATTACAATCTATAACAAAAGACAAATAAAGAATTGGGGAAAGGGATACACCATATAACAAAGGCCATCTGTCTGACTGGCCCACATCTTGTAAGAAACCCCCCCAACCCCACTAAACCATTAATTAGTTTTAGTTCTGTTAACTGTCACAGTTTATAGTATTAATTGGTTTTGTAATAATTGTCTTTTCCTTTCTGTTGGGTTTGTTTTTAATTTTTAACATTGCCTATTTCCATATTTAGTTAGTTTTATCCTTGCCTATTCATTAAACCACAGGTAAAACTGAAGGTGCCAGTGGCAAAACTAAGCAGGGTGTTTTCTAGTGCTACCTTTATGGGATCCAAAGAAAATATAACAAAGTCCAGTTTTGCTCTCAGTTACTTTGGTACAACCCTGATGATTTCAATGGACTGTACCAATGTAACAAAGAGCTTGACCTCCATAGGCATTAGGTGACAAAGGCACAGTTGAATATAATGGGTAACAACTGAATCAAAGGTATCCAAGTGGAGAGAGAAATATTTTTAGATTTAAAGACCTAAACATTGGCAGGCATCATACTATAATTTTATTTTATTCAGTATTTAGGCCAAAAGCAAACACCTGTATGAGATCTGTTATCCTCTGAGCACGGTGAGACTTATATATTAAGATGATCTGCAAATACGAAATACAAAAAACCAAAACCATTGCAAAATATGTTGAATGCAGTATTGCCAACACCAACCACTCAAAAATCTTGAGTCAAGCTCCAAAAAATCATGACCTTAGCTTAAAAATCATGAGATTTTAAAATAATACATTTTAGGTTATTTTTATTTGCCTTCTGCTTTACAAGCCTTTTTCATTCTTTTCTTCAAAATCATGAGGATAAGAAACTTACAAAAACTACTTGAGTCTGATTTAAATCACATGACTCCAGGAACTGGTGCTTCAACAAACACAACATATATTGTGATATGCGTGATAATATCTCCAGAGTTGGCAACACAGCATGACAAAGAGGAGTCATTGGCTACACTGGGAATATTAGTGTTGCCATTTGTTTCTTTTTCAGGTTCCTGACCATTGCAGATTGTTGGCTCTTACTTCAAGCAATCACCAAGCATGTGCTATGCTGATGATGTCACAACTACCAGGGAACTCCATAGTGGTTTGAGTACAGGTCTAGGAACTTGGAGTTCTGAAGCTTTAATCCCAACTCTGACACTAATTTCCTCTGTGGCTGTGGCCTGAGGCAATTTACTTAACGTCTACCTGTCTCTGTTTCCCCATCTATAAAATGGCAATAATGAAATTTACCAATCTCAAACATTTCTTGTGAATTGCAAAGATTATAAACACTTTGAAGATTAGATTGCAGATTGATTATTAGATTAGATTAGATTATTAGATTGAAGATTAGATTGGGGCAGGGACTGACTTTTTGTTCTGTGTTTGTACACTACCTATCACAATGGGGTCCCGTCCCATGGCTAGGGCTCCTAGGGGCTATGGTAATAATAATAATAATAACAATAAATAAAGATTGAAAGTGTTAAATAAATTACTAAGGATTATTATTATTTAGTTAGTTTGGATAAGAACCCCAAACTAACCAACTTTTGGAGTCTTTGAAACTGGGCTAAAACTCATGGGCATGCCAACTTTTTAGTGGTATTTTATCACAACCACTTCTGTTCCTATCTAGACCCAGTAATACAGATTGGCGTAGCCAAAAGTGTAAAAAGATGTGGGGAAAAAGAATTATTCAAACTAAACGTAGGTTTGGTTAAAGCTCTGTCTGGACTTTTGGGGCAGTTCTTACTTTATGTGTATAATCATATTTTATCTGAATAAATTTTGCCTAGTCCTACAAGAAAACTGAAAGGTTGCATGCAGTTTTTCTTCCAAGGAGAGTTTTTCCTCCTGATATGGATGGAAAGTAATAACAAATACCATCTGTTGTAAATTAAGTTACTCTCTTAGCAATCTGTTAGATCAGGCTACTGTTCAACCCGTACCCACTGGCAGCTCAGTCCACAACAGAGTGAGTGATCAGAAATGAAGTGGAAGAGAGAAATGTGCTGAGAGCAATTTCTGTTAGCTCAGGGATTGGTAGCGTTGCAGTGACCACAGTCTTGAGACCAGCATAAAGGTTCTGAAAACATTTTACTCTTCCCATCGCCAAAAATAGCAGCAAAAAATAGGTTATATTCAGCCCTCAAATTCTGCTGGTGCATTTGAATTGCAGGCCCTGTGGCACAAAGTCATCTCAGAAGGACAAGAGCAACATCACAAAGTGCTTGCAACCACTCTCTGCTGGGAGCCAGCCCAGAGAGGAAGTAGAATCAGCAGGAGAGATGTCAACGTAAGATGAGCTGTAAATTAAAACTGTCTGCCCCTGACAGAACCTTTGTGGCAGAGAGGCAGTGATGCACTCCATTCACTACCTGAGCTCCCTCAGCAGTGAATATCCCAGCTTGTGCAGCTTCCCTGGGGGTGCAATTTTCTTCACCAGCCAGCCACTGACTTTTTTCCTTCATGTTTCACTATTGCCTGATGATTACAATGTGTCAAATAGTTTAGAGCAGCAGGTGTCTGAGCAGACACAGTATAGAATCTTCTAATGCAAAGCTTTGACTGCTGGACAAAGGCAAGGCGATTTTCCAGTAGAAACAGGTATATTTCCTCTATTTGTGTAGAGGGCCAAAAGTAGAGCTGGTGGGTCATTACTTATTATTTCTATTGCAGTAATGTCCAAGGGTCCTGATCATGATCAAATAACCATTGTGCTAGGTACTGTAGAAAGACATGATCCCTGCCCTGAAAACATTAAAGTATATTACATATAAAAATATATCACTCGATTACAGACCTAAAAGTGGCAATTCTTCAACAAAAAAAACTTCAAAAACAGACTCCAATGAGAGACTGCTGAATTGGAATTAATTTGCAAACTGGATACAATTAATTTAGGCTTGAATAAAGACTGGGAGTGGATGGGTCATTACACAAAGTAAAACTATTTCCCCATGTTTATTTTCCCCCACCCCACACTGTTCTTCAGACATTCTTGTCAACTGCTGGAAATGGCCCACCTTGATTATCACTACAAAAGTTCCCCCCGCCCACCGCTAACCTGCTGGTAATAGCTCACCTTAAGTGATCACTCTCCTTACAGTGTGTATGGTAACACCCATTGTTTCATGTTCTCTGTGTATATAAATCTCCCCACTGTATTTTCCACGGAATGCATCTGATGAAGTGAGCTGTAGCTCACGAAAGCTTATGCTCAAATAAATTGGTTAGTCTCTAAGGTGCCACAAGTACTCCTTTTCTTTTTGCGAATACAGACTAACACGGCTGCTACTCTGAAACCTTCAATCTACATGTAATTAATGGATTTTATCAAGACACTTATGTTGGCCATAGCTGAAGATCAGGCCCGTAGCATCTAGAGATGGTTGAATTTATAACCCACATTTCAAATTAAATCAAATGAGCCTTTCAGTGTTTGAAAACTCTCTCTCTCTCTCTCTCTCTCAGATCTCCTGCTATACTGCGATCTCCTTGCTGAAATCTCTCTCAGCAGCACCTCTAGCATCCCTGTATGAGTGGGATAATTTTAGAAGTCTCATAAGTTCCAGAACTTTCCCAGAGTTAGACAGGGCAGTGTATACTGACAGGACCCTCTTGTCTCCTTATGGAAAAGTCAGATGGAGCATAACAGAAAATAATATCCCTGCTACCGGATTCTATGAGATGGCTCCACAGACCCATAGAAAGATTTGTATTCTCTAGTAAATTCTATGTGTAAGATTATCTTATTTATTTTGGCCCCTTTGTGTCGCTCTAGTTGCCCAAAGTTGCCAGAAAGCCACCAGACCTTGGATTTGGATTCCTCTAACACTGGGGAGTCCCATGGCCTAGAACCACCTATACCAGGGTCGGTTTCACTTTGCCCCAGCAAAGGGAAATGGTGGTGGTGGGAGTGCGTATGGCTACTCTCCAGCAACAGATGGCTCCTTGGGCATTATAGCCAGAAGACATACTGTAGAGTAGATGTGCTTTAGAGAACTATGGAGCTCAAGCCCACATACAACTGACCCCAGAATCAGGCAGCCACAATCAGTTCCCTCTGCGCCATACCCCAATGGATACAGGGTACAGCAGAGAATCTAGTTCTTTAGGTTTTCAGAATAATTTCTATAGAACCCTATTGGGGATAATTACTTTTAAATTCCAAAGGACTTTCCAATAAGGGTAGGGAACCCAGAAGCATAGAACATCCAGCTAGAGCCCAACAGAGAGAGAGAGAGTGAGTGAGCGAGCAAGCTCTGAGGTCAGCTCCAATGGAATAGCACTAAAGATACTGGTAGGACTAATAGGGGTTGGGTGTGGGATTTTGAAGTCTAGGATCTGTTAGGAGGTCATGGAGAGGAAGCTGGAAAGATTATGGGGCAGCTGCGAAGACTGAAGCGAGGGATGGCGCTCAAAGAAAGGAAAGGCCTCCACACTGTCCCTTATTCATAGGAAGAGCTAAAAAGCCACAGGTATTATTATCCTCCTTCAAACCTCCCCTTAAAGGCCACCTGTGCCAATGATGCCCAATGATCAACAAATTGCTTGACAATGGTGAGTCATTTGGTGTTCTGTGACTGCTGCTTATTACACTATTCATAACTTGGATCCTCATTACCATGTGCTCCATCCCCACCCCAAACTCCACCTGAATCTTCTCATAGTTAGATTATAAGCACTTTTTGGCAGTGACTGTCTTTTCATTATGTGTGAGTACAGTAACTACCACAATGGGTATATCATCCCTGATTAGGGACTCCAGGCCCTACTGTACACAAACAAACAACAATAATAATAATTAAAAGAAAAGAAAGAAGAACATAGAAGTAGGGAGACTTTCAAAAGCTCAGGTAAATTTGGGGTAGATAGAAACTTTCTGGAGCTTATCTAGAGCAAAACTTTTGATATTTCCCAATCACAAATGGGGAACATCATTGGGGAACATCATAAGTGGTATATACGGCAGGGAAGGGATAGTCAGAAGAGAAGGAGGACGGACAGTTGTAATGCTGGAGATGCTCAAGGTTTTGAACTGCTCACAGGCACTAAACTGTAACAGCTTTGCAAGGATTGTAACCTCAGCTGTGAATAAACTTTGAGTCATCTTCCTACCAATATGATTCACTGGCCCCTTATTTTATTGTCTTAGAAGCCATAGCAAGTTAGGTTTCAAATGCACTTTTATTACGGTTGGGGTAATTCGAGCTCTCATCTGTTGTAAAACACTGGTCCTCTGAAGTGTCTTCCTTATTCCTGTCTATAATTTGTTAAAGTTATCTAGTAGATATTTTTCTAAGAACACAGGAATAGCCATACAGGATCAGAGCAGTGGTTCAGCTTGTCCTACATCCTGTCTCTGACGGTGGGTAGGATCAGCACAAGTAGCGTTTATTGAACCGACAAAAGCGATTTTATTTAAACATGGCCGTAGCTAATTCTTAGAAGTGCTCAGATGCCACAGGGGGACAGGCACCTTAAAGCAAATAGGCTACCTGAGATGCCACAGTCATCTTCTATCCTTAGTCCAACCACCAGCTGCATTGTCACCCTCAGAGAGCAAGGCAGTAATGGCATATATAGGCCACAGTTTATGCTGATAGTACAGGTATACTCTTTACCAGATAAGGAGGAGAGGTTTCCTCACAGCATGCAATGATGGTAGGATTGATTGAGTGGGGAGTGGAGGAGAAGAGGGGGTTTGAACCACCTTTACTATGACCTAAGGATCGTAACATACTCACTTGTCTCATCTAAGTCCCAGGAACCTAAGTAGTGAGTGAATGTTTCATTAAAGTCCCAATAGGTTTATGACTCTAGGCCAGTAATGTATACAGGTTTTTTCCACGATTCTCAGAAATGTTGTTTAAGATGGTGCACAGAGTATTCCACTTGTTCTAACAGCATGTGCAGCATGTTAACCTCGCACCTCATTTGGATTACGGCTTGAAGCTTCTGCTACTGTGGGAGGGAAGCTGCCTAATTGTTTTTGTTCATTTGTTAACCATAATTGTTTTCCCCCAGCCTCTCTTCTTCTCTTTTGATGTATGCTATATCACTTGGCCTCTAACAGATGTAGTTAGTGATTCCCGCAGTTTGGTCAGGTACGGGGCAGTTGCATTATTCAGTTCAAGATAAGTCTGTATTTCATGTTTCAGCTATTTGCATAAATTTTTATCCAGCAGAAAAGAAGTTCGAAGATGTACTGTCCTTTGAGAACTTTGCCCTAGTTTTTTCTGCCTCTCCACAACCTTAATGCAACTAGAGTATAGTCAAAAAATTGCCGTAGTGCGCATGAAAGTTGACTAATGCATGGGAAAGCAGAAAAAAATTGATCTAGAGCATGCGTCACAGGAAAGGAATTATGAACAGTTCTGTAATTCATTTTGGAAGGAAGAAGTTTCTGAAAGTCTCACATACTGAGCCATTGTCAGAACTGTACCTCATTCCAAAAATCTAAGTACCTTGGAAAACCCAGGCCCATCACTCAATAGACCTGTTACCTGAAGTCTTCTCTCTCAGCATATATTATCTCCCATGGGAATATGATTACTGTTATAACAAACTTTACAGATTTCAAGTGCCTTCCATCTGAAGGTCTCAAAGCACTTAACAATAATGAAGCCTCACTTCACCCCTATCATGTTTTATGCCCATCTTACTTTTGGGGAAACTGAGGTACAGAAAGTTTAAGGATACATGCCTAAGGTTATACAGAGAGTAAGTTGCAAAGAAAGGAACAGACTCCAGGAATCCTGATGCCAAAACTCATACCACTACATACTCTCCGCTCCTTCCCCTAGTATGTGGTTTGCCACAGGAGGAAAGAAGTCAGATAACATCCAGCTACAGTAAGAGAACTCAGAGTTTTACTTAGTAGCATTGGATCCTACCTTTTGATTTAGAGTAAGAAAATCCTGCCTGCTTCTTTCTTGTATATACCCAAGGTTGACACTTGAATTTTCCCTTCCCCAAAGTCACATTGCAACACTGTGACAAAGTTTAATGATATTTGCATTTGCAAATCCTAACACACCACCACAATGTCTATAGACACAATTTCAACAGGTGGCAATCTACCATCAGGATCATAATTTTGTGACAACCAAAATAAAATGTCATGGTGAGTGGCAACTGCACCCCAACTTCCTGTTCTCTTCTGTCCTCATCTCCTGAGGAAGAATAGATGGACAAAGGAGTAGCTCCCCTCCTCTCTAAATCACCAGATATTAAAACCATGCAACTACCTTGTGTGTGTAGACACAAAAACACACACATAGACACACATGCACAAAAATAAAGAGCTTACTGCCCTTGCAAAATTCCTTATTAAAACCATGAACTGCCCTTGCAAAAGTAACTTTATTCTAAGCCCCACACCACCTCCCACTACACAATCAAGTCTCCTGACACATCCTGATGTGTCCCCAACATCAAACTTCTCCCAATAGTTCCAGACAACCTCTCTCATCTGTTTAGCTTAACAAAGAGAAGGTTAAGGGATGAGTTGGTCACAGCCTATAAGTATCTACGTGGGGAACAATTATTTAATAATGGGCTCTTCAATCTAGCAGAAAAAGGTATAACAGGATCCAGTGGTTGGAAGTTGAAGCTAGACAAATTCAGACAGGAAAGGCATAAATTTTTGTCCGTGAGAGTAATTAACCCCAGGAACCATTTACCCAGTGTTGTGGTGGATTCTCCATCACTGACCATTTTAAAATCAAGATTGGATGTTTTTCTAAAAGATCTGCTCTGGGAACTAGTTCAGGGAAGTTCTATGGCATGTGCTATACAGGAGCTCAGACTGGATGATCACAATTGTCCACAGGCACCAATTTTCTAACGTGCCAGATGGTGCTCGACCCCTGGCTCTGCCCCAGACCCCAACCCCACTCCACCCTTTCCTCCAAGGCCCTGCCCCTGCCCCACCCCACCCCACTCCCACTGCACCCCGCCCTGCCTCTTCCTGCCCTTGCTCCACCCCCACCCCACCTTTTACCACCCCATTTCACCCCTTCCCCCAGCGCGCTGCACCCTTGCTCCTCCCCCTCCCTCCCCAAGTCTCCTGCAAGCCATAAAACAGCTGATCACGGCGGGCGGGAGGCACGGGGACAGAGGGGAAGGCGCTGATCAGCGGGGCCTGTCAGGGGGCAGCAAACACTGGAAGGCAGAGGGGGAGTTGATGAGGGGCTGCCGGTGGGTGCTCAGCACCCACCATTTTTTCCCCATGGGTGCGCCAACCCCGGAGCACCCGTGGAGTCGGCGGCTATGCAATGGTCCCTTCTGGTCTTGGACTCTATGAATCTCTAATCAGGCTCCTTGACCTTACTCCACCTCAGCCAGGCCCTCTTTTAGCCCTTACTCTGAATGCACCAGCATGCTTCCTTCTCCCACCCCACAAATGATTGTCAGCAGACTACTAACACCATGCTCTCTATCACTCCATGAGGGTTTCACTGCAAAGCATGCAGGAAGATGAACAGACATGCTTTCTCCTCTTCTACTGTTATATTCCTTCCCCTACTTTCTCCCCTCCTCTGCCATGCTCGTTAATATTTTTTCTTTCTTTTTCTAATTATTTTCTTTCCTTTTCTGTGTTTTAAGTCATCCTTCCTCTGCCTTTTCTTTCCATCTTCCCTTCACTCCACCTGCAAAATCATACCTTCAATCCCAGTTTCCCCAAACCCATTCAATACATATAAGGTCTGATCCAAAGTCCACTGAAGTCTATGGTAGTCTTTCCATTGCCTTCAGATCAGGCCTATATATGCATAGTCAAATTCTCATGGGACAGGATGGTTACCCTTTTAACTTTAGGTGAAAAGTTTGCCACCACCAATTTATTACTGACATGGAGCTTGGGATATTTTCCATCCTCTTCTTGAGCAGAGACCGCATGCTGGGATATGGTAGACCTATCCCATGTGACTAATTTCCTTCAATTGCAGCGGTGGAGTAGTGATTGATGGATCTTGTGCCCGCCTTCCCATCTTCTATGGTCTGTAAACCTAATCCCTTTTAAGATTGTCTATTAAATGTGTGTCTTGGATTCGTGCAGTACCAGGATTTCTTTAAAGATAAAATCAGTTGTACTTTTGGCCTATTTGGACTAGGTATGCCCTGTACAAACCATTAAATCAATTTTGGAGGGTGTCATTTTCCACTGGATTTCAGATTTCTCTTATCTCTTGTAACCCACATTTAACCCAGCGCGCACACAAGGCCCAAGAGGCAGAGAAAGTACACTGTCCCTTCAGCATGATGCATTCCAAGAATGCAGCCAGTTTTTATCTGGTATCTATCCCAGCCTCTTTGGGTGATTTTCAGAGCTGTCAGAGCCTGGAAACTTTTGCCAGAGCAAAGTTAAAAAGGAAAGAGAAAAAGCCAGGATGAAGTCTCGGATTAAACTTGAAAACAGAACACTTTGCAGTGAGATACATAAAGAATAATGTCCTGCTGAGACAAATTAGAAGAGCCCCTACTCCATGCTGGATTACCTGGGACAGCTGCTAGTGTCAATAATGCAAGGATGTGGTGATGTGCAGGATGAATACTTGGCAAGTCCAGTTAGCACCAGATATCAAACCCTGCTAAAACACCGACTTGTGTCTGGCAGTGTGCAATATCTGTGATCTAGCTGAATACGACAGTATGTGAAAACCAGTCAAGGAGCGAGGAACTCAAATTGCTATTAAGCATCCTGCCTTCAAATTAGCATTGGAAGACACTGCCTTACAAACTAACCCCCAGTCATAAAGACACCCATCAGAAAGCTACTCCTATAAAAATAGCTGGATGTCAAATGTTTCAAAGCACAGCTCTGGGAATTACATGCCCCTTCATTACCAACAGAGCACTTTCTAATACTTATTTTTTGGTGATAATTTTACCATTAAAACAACCCGCTTCCCAGCACAAATACCACTCTCACAACAATCTTGCTTGAATAGTGGCAGTGCTGAAAAAAATATAAGTCTCTTCGTTGCACAACACAATTCTGTGACTATTCTGTCAATTCTTGCCTGTGATATCCTCAGTTCAGAATCTAAATAGCCATCTAGCCTTAATCCTCCTTTATTGAGGGAAAGGGGTTTGCTAGTCTCCCAACAGTCTCTGTGTGCCTTTGTCTGGTCCAAACAGCACTAGTTCAGATGAGAGTTCCTAGAACTTTATTCTGGGCAAAATGATCTTTTGACATCATTTAATTGCTTCCTTTCACCTTCAAATGCACTAGCAGCGGGGTTCCTTCTGTCTGGTAGGAATAGCGAGTGATGAGTGGCACAAGTGACTAATCCTCTACAAATCTGCTAGCAGGAGGTGCTAACACAGTGACTGTACATCCATCATCATCACCCTTTCCCCCACCTTTCCAGAGCACAAGGACGTCACCTCCAGGATAAGGAAGCTTGACACAGCTCTGCCCTGAGACAAGCCTGAATCCATGTCTCTCTATGCTGCAGCGTGCCAAGCTCTGCAGCTACAGGACTCTGTCCCCACTACAGAACATCACAGCCAGACTGCTGCTAGAAATGACACCCTCTACAGTAACACAGCAGAGACATCTGTTGTTTTTTTAATTCCAGAAGGAACTCATAGTAATTTGGGGAATAATATTTCCATTCATCGAAAACTGCCATGGCAGTGCATTATGTGACAACCCTAAGCATGACCGACTTCAAGGATTCGTTATAGCAGGGGTGGCCAAGCTTACCGGCTCTGAGCCGCATATGACAATCTTCAGAAGTTCGAGAGTCGCAGTGCACCCGCTGGGGCTCGGGGCTTCTGCCCTGCGACAAGTTGGTGGGGCTAGGGGATTCTGCCCTGCAGGATCAGGAGTCTCGGGGCTTCAGCCCTGCGGGACACACCTGCTGGAGCATGAGGCTTCAGCCCTGCTCCTGCTGAAGCCCCAAGCCCCAGAAGATGCCTCCCGCAGAGCTGAAGCCCAGAGACCCCCCCTCCCTACTCAGCAGAAGCTCCTAGTCCCACCACCTCACCGCAGGGCAGAAGCTCTGACCTCTCCCAACCAATCTGGTAAGCAGAGAATGAGGGGGTGGGGGGCTCTGAGAGCTGCACTTTAACTAGAAAAGAGCCACATGTAGCTCATGAGCCACAGTTTGGCCACCCCTGCATTATAGTACCCTCACACCTTAATTTTTAATAAAGCGGTTTAGGAAAGTTCTAGCAATTAAATAATAGTTATTTTTATCTTCCCCGTGGCTTAAGTACTATGTCCTCTGCAGTTTTCTTACTTTAAAGAGGAACGTACATTTTCAGTTGTGCAGAATTGCATAGAGGAGACAGCCTTCAAAGCATTAGAAGGAAGCTAAGCAGAGAAATTGTACAGGAGAGTTGTCCACTGACTCTGCACGGATTTTTAAAGGATGCACGCCGGCTTGTCTGCAGAATATTTAGCATCTGAATAGTTGAAATGTGAACTTAGGAAAGGCCCTGGCATGACAGAAACATCATCCAGGGAAAAAGAAAAGGAGGACTTGTGGCACCTTAGAGACTAACCAATTTATTTGAGCATAAGCTTTCGTGAGCCACAAGTCCTCCTTTTCTTTTTGCGAATACAGATTAACATGGCTGTTGCTCTGAAACCTATCATCCAGGGAATAAGCCTGTCCAGGAAATAAGGCCATGGGTTCCCCTAGGATGCCGGTCAATCACCCTAGTTGTCATGTGTACCTTGTACATGGTATGTTGCAGGGCTGCTACTGGCAGGTCAGGCTCTTGTACCAGATATGGACTGGCTACCGAGCTTCCTTTCCAGAGAGATATGCCAGAGATGTGTTCACTATATGATCCTTTAATGTTCTGTCAGCTAGGGCTGAGGTTAGCTTAAATAAGGTATGTTACGCACGTGGTGCCACCTAGTGGCTGAACAGGATCATACAGTTTAGCATTCTATTACACTAGTTACACCCCCTTCTTTAGGGGAAATGTAACAGATATGGCAATTTTCTGCAATAGCCTTGAAAAACTGTATTGAATGAAGTTTAAATATCTTTGGAGCACATTGTATTATGTATTATTGTGGGCCTGGATGAGCAAAGGACTACACTGAACAATGTGACAGACCAGAATGGTCTATTGGGACAATATGTGCAAAGTGGAATTCTTGGGAAAAATCTGTGGGTGGGGGGGAAGGGGGGGAAAGGCAAATCCCTCCCCACCTGCCCACACTCACACACTGGTTGTGCAAAAACCCAGCCTTCTGCAGCCATGCACTGAGGAGGGGACCACTGTCTGCTGATCAGCTGTTCCCAGAATCGGAAGATCAAAGGCCCAAACTGTATAAAGGAATGGGCTGATCTGCATGGTCTATGTGCTTGTTCTGAGCTAAGGCTGCCATGAACTTGTAACCACAGAAAAGTCTCTTGGTCAGGAAGGTGAGAGTGACTGTTCTCCTCCCAAGAGAGGTGATGGCTGAGGAGCCAGAATCCTAAATGTGGGTGCCCCTGCTGGACCACAGAGGGGAAATACAGATGCAGTTGCCCTGAACTGTGACATATATACATGGGGGTGGGGGGGTGGCGGGGGTGTAGGTGAACCAAGGCAATTATTCCTGCAATACTCTCAAATGCTAGTCAAGGACCAAGAGTCCTGGGATCTGTTTCATCCCTATGTCTCTCCCTTATGATATGAAAGAACAAATTACATCAGGCATGATCCACCTAGCACATGCTTCCCTCAGCCTGCACTCCAAAGGGGTGCTCCTATTCTTTGGGGTAGTACAATATTTCATCCCTCTACCTGCATCTTGGGTTAAAGTGAATGCACCTGAAATCACATTCAGCCTGTTGTTACCTGTGACTGATCAATCCTTTCCATTGCTATAACCTTGTCCCCATCTAAGGGCAGCAAGTACAAAAAATTGCCCCCATAGTCCTGCAACCAGTAGGCTGCCTTGAATATTGGCACCAAATAGGAAAAACTTCAAGTACACATAAGCTTGCCTTGGATATCATTTCCAAGTGAGCAGAGAGCATCCAATGAGTCAGAATGAGACACAACCAAGTGAAACCCAAATAAAAATGTAAAAAGTTTAGGAGGGATTGGTACAGCCCCCCCTCCCCCCGGGTATGTCTACACAGCAAAAGCTGTGAAGGAACTAGCCTACCTGAGCTAGCTTGATTACAGATAGCACAGGTAACAAAAGCAGTGAATCCAGTGAAGTGCGAACTTCAGCCTGCGTTGGAATTAATATTATTTATGCAAGGTGTTACCACAACACTAATTTAACCATAAATTCCTTTATTAAATCCAAAGGCCAAATGGTATTTATACACTTGCTCTAAATATGCCTAAAATGCCTAATTAATAACCAATTTACTACATCCAAACAGTAACAAAATATTTATAAGCATTTGATCAAGATACTTACAAACAAACTAAACCCAGGGGTGCTTAGGCCCCTATTGGTCAGCTCCAATCAAGCAGATATTAGCAATGAACCCTTTCAGAGTTTATTTTTTACACCCTTTAACAAACAAGTGATGTCATTGCCAATTATCGGACCTTAGCTAAGGTCAAATGAAGCAGTTTCTTATATAGCCAATTATTTGCTGCACCTGGTGCCCAATTAACTGTGTTTTATTTCTATTACTTCAGCTCAAACCTTAAGTAAGATAACAATGTTATTCTGAAAGGTCACTAACAAGTTTAACACAACAACTCTTCTTTCCCATGAGCTCATTCTTTTTGGTCACATGCTTTGGGCCTATTGCTCATGCTAATATCCCAACTTAATTTAAAACCATCGATCACCCAATCTAATGTGGGCCTGTATTCCTTCAGGGTGGGTAAGACAGGCCCGGCACAGAGCCTGGGTACATACTTAAGCTCCCTTGCTGATGGTGAGATGGGAGAGACTCCGGGCCACATCCTCCGCTGTTATAAGTAGAAGCAGCTCTGTTGCACATTTACACCAGCCAAGCATTTGACCTGCCATGTTTCCCTAGCTCAGTGAGTGGCAGCTGTTATTGTTTCATAGAATATCAGGGTTGGAAGGAACCTCAGGAGGTCATCTAGTCCAACCCCCTGCTCAAAGCAGGACCAATCCCCAACTAAATCATCCCAGCCAGGGCTTTGTCAAGCCTGACCTTAAAAACTTCTAAGGAAGGAGATTCCACCACCTCCCTAGGTAATGCATTCCAGTGTTTCACCACCCTCCTAGTGAAAAAGTTTTTCCTAATATCCAACCTAAACCTCCCCCACTGCAACTTGAAACCATTACTCCTCATTCTGTCATCTGCTACCACGGAGAACAGTCTAGATCCATCATCTTTGGAACCCCCTTTCAGATAGTTGAAAGCAGCTATCAAATCCCCTCCCCCCTCCCCCGTTCTTCTCTTCCGCAGACTAAACAATCCCAGTTCCCTCAGTTTGTCTTAATAGTTAGTCTCAGTCACACCAATTATGTGACATTGTTTATTTAAAGTACTTCCATTTATTTATAGCTGCTCTAAAATCATCATCAGCTCATCATTTCAGTGCAATATTTTGGCATTGAAATGAGTTTCAAACATTCCACTGAGGTTTAAATCTATCTCAGAATAGATGGAACTTTCTCTCACACATTAATATTGCTTCCAAAAATAAAAAAGCAAGATCAGATCAGGTTCTTCTTTTTCTAGATTTCTCCTGGGATGCTTACTTGCAGATTTCTGTACCTGAAATATGTGATCTGCTCTTGCACACCCCATTTCACCCTTTGTTAATCTCTTTCTTCTTAGAAGAAGATACTGAATGGTTGTGAAGCAAATACATTTCTTCCAAAAGGCCAAGCACAGAATTTTCATAATTAAGGATTGGGACAAATGATCCAGCTGGAAACTCAGCTGAATCAAATACTTAAAGGTTTGGATGAATTCAGATAAGTGAAATGCCCACGTGTAGGTCCACAACAAGACCCCTTCCTCACTACTTATGTACTTATGCATGTAGATAGTCAGGATAACACACTGGGCTCAGCGGCAATAGCAGCTTCTCTGTTAGGCCCTACGCACTTTTGATTAAAAGTCTTTTCCATGTTGGTATAACATGCTCTCTGGAGGGCCACTAAGGGGACAATTCCTGTAGCATGTGAATTTTGAAGCAGAATTACGGGGGTCAACAAAAAGGGGATGTTTTACAGCTGCAGGGGTCACCAGGACCCTTCTGGACAAAGCATTAAGGGGTTCTCAAATCAGGCCTGATAGAGGGAAGAGGGCAGACAGAATCTGAGTGCTGCCAAGGTCAACCTGCGCCAGACCTAGCTTAAAAAATTAATTCAGATTAAACTATATGCAAAGAGCGACACGAACATTATATCACCGAAAGGGGATAAGACAACTCTGGGGAGAGGCTTTGTATCCTGTTCATCTTCTCACTCACTGGTTTACATCCCGAACAGGTTGTTAGTGCTCAGAATCCATATCATCCCCTGGCTGATCTGGGTACGATTAAACAAGCTGGTTGTCCCATTGGTCCATAGTGAACAAATATCCACGTCACAGAGGGCAAGAGTGCCAGAAGGATCAAGCAATTTCCTCAGCAAGGCCAAGGAGTGAATAGGTTGGAGAGAGCACTACCTTCTTTCTCCAGTGGGGAGCCCTTCTGCTTAGGCTCAGACACGTTGGTGGGGTGTGGAAACTTACCCTCAGCCAATTAAGCTGCATGTAGATAACCATGTTTGCTGACCTGAATGTTTATACTACCACCACCATCTGGATCTCTGGCTGACAGGGGAGTTTGACTGATAGAAAATTATATAGATTTTGCTTGATTGACACAGGGCTCTGACCACATGATCATAAAATTAATTTCCTTTGGGTTTTTATATATCCAGTCATCAAAAGCATTATAGGGGAAATTGTCTCCATTCTTAGTGCTATTCCCTCTTCCCTCATTGCAAAACTATACCAATTTCATAATCTTGCAGATTTTTGTAGCTTGAAACCACCACATAATTAGGCAAAATCCAGCATAATAAATCTCCTCTCAGGACCAGTGAGGGCTTTTGTTATTTCCATACACAAAACAAATCATTTACTTTCAGTCGAGATTGCTTTCCTTAAACTAAAATAAAAGCAAAGAAAGAACAATTATCCAGTCCCTATGATAGACACAAAGAGTGAGACACAGACCTTCTATCTTGAATCCTTTCAGAGGCTTGACCCCAGCTGACAGACTTCTTCACTTACATTGCATCAGACACAGAAAACTGAATCATGGCTACCCACACCACAGCTTTAGGCACAGAAAGGCCAGGTGGTTTCACAAGGCATGACACCCTAGGAGATGGGCAGCCACCAATGCTGTCCCTAAAAGCAACCCACACTCTAAGTACAAACTGCCAATGTCTCTGATAGCAAAGGCAGACAGTACAGAAGCGAGGAATGGGGTGTGGCTGGCCCAGCATGGGACACGGCATTGCCTACATGGAGATCAAGCAAAATATTTAGACAGCTGAGGGGTGGCAAGCACCTGACCCAGAGTTCCTCCTGTCCACTAGGAGCAGAGTAGTTGAATATTTACCACTGAAACCTCCTCCAAACAGCTGATTGGCAGGGGGCACTGGGTGGAGATAGGGAAAGGGGAGGAGCTGATCAGCAGGGCCCTCCAAACAGCTGGGTGGCTGGTGATGTAAGGGGTAACATTAAACTTGTCTCCACTAGAAATCAACAATTCCATATCTCACAATTTCTTCGATATCTCACAATTTCTTCCATCTACAGGAGGCGGCGCTAGAGGCAGAAACCAATACTGTCCCCATCACCGGCTGATGTGTCTGATACCACAGTGGATTCAGACCACGTTTTTCAAAAGTGGCAACTGATTTTGGATGCTGCCATCTCACGGTACCCAACTTCAGACACCTACTGGCCTCCTGTTCAGAAGTGCTGAGCACCTAGGACTCCAAAAGAAGTCAAAGAGCGCAGTGGGTATGCATCAGCTTTGAAAGGCAGCCCCAGGTGTCCAAAGATGGGTCCCCCAAAGTCAATAGCCACTTTTGAGAAACTGGACCTAATCAACTAGCAGAGACCCCTAATATTAAAGACCCAGAAGGGTCAAAATGCTGACCATAATCAGAGCTGTCCCTAGGGGACGGCGAATCAGGGTGACCGCTCCGGGCCCCAGGCTTTGGGGTCCCCGCGGGCCGGCGCAATTGGCCAGTGCTGCATAGGCGGCAGGTGAACCCCTGGCTGGGGAAGGCTACCCCTCTCCCTGTTCCTTCCCCCTGAGGGAGAGCACGCTGGGAGGGAAACCCAGCCCCAGAGCACTGGGAGGGAGAGCGTGTGGTGCTGCCACAGCCTCCCCAGCCTCGGGAAGGCGGGCGGCGTGGCTCCAGCTCCCTGGAGCCCAGCGGCACCGCCGAAGTGGGGCTCTGGGCGGGCGGAGTGTGGGCAAGAGGCTATGCCTGGCTGTTTGGGGAGGCACCAGCTCCCCCCGCCTTCCTACCCGCCCCTGGCATGGTCAGTCCCGGAAGTGACGTCACTTCCAGCCTGGGCCCCGCACCCCGCTAGGGATGGCCCTGACAATAATCCTTCCTCCCCTCAACCATGTTTTAGGTTTCCTTTTGGATTCTTCATAGCAACTGCAAGAAAATGAAGTCTTCTACGGATTATCTGTTCTGAAAGAAACAATTCAAGCTTAATGCTTGATTGGGACTTTTGAAAAGAGTTGGGCCCAAACACCCCAACCTTTAGGGCGGTGATTTTCAACCATTTGCAGATCCCCAAAAAATTTCAAATGGAGGTGCAGACCCCTTTGGAAATCTTAAACATAGTCTGGGGACCCCCAGGGGTCCACAGACCACAGGTTGAAAACCACTGCTTTAGGGTGTTCCGAATCCAAATCTTGCTGCTTGAGGCCCTTTTTTCTTTTGAAATTCTGAAAACATTTGTAGCTGGAAGCTGAGAAGCTCTTTTCCTGGAGAAAGCTCTCTGTTCTGCCTATGTAACTTTATGGTATCTTCTCAATGATTTCTTTGCAGGGACAAATAGTGTTGAGTGTTATCATAATGCTTCCTAAAAGCTCTGGTTGGTCACAGAGACCACTTTGGGGGTCCACGCCGTAGGTGCTGATTCTGTGGGTGATCCAGCCCTGGAGACCCACAGAAAAAAATTAGCAGGTGCTTAGCACCCACCAGTAGCCAGTTCCCTCCTCCCCCCCAGTACTTCCTGCCCGCTACAATCAGCCATTCTGCAGTGTTCAGGATGCACTGGGGGGGGGGGGCGCACTCAAGGGAGGGGGGCAGAACTGGGCAGGGAGAGGCAGGGTGGGGGTGGGGTGGGAGCGGGAAGAGGCAGGGCAGGGGTGGGAGCTTGGGGGAAGGGGTGGAATGGGGGTGGGGACTGGGGCTAAGTGGGGGTTGAGCATCCCCAGGGAAAGGTGGAAGCCAGCACCTGTGGTCCTCACTGTCTTGTTTGGTAACCTTGTAAATGAAAGAAAAAAGTAGTGTAATATCAGAAGTCAGCTAACTCAGATAATTTCCTGTGTTAAATAAATATTTTAAATCATCCCTTTTAAATGATGGTCTTTTCTAAGAATATCGCGAACCTTTCATTAGTGTCTTCTGCTAATGCCTTTTCCTGACTGAGGTTGTTATCCTCAGTCATACTAATGGCAACATGAGAGACAGACCAGTAGTGACATAGCTGAGGTGGCATTCGCTTTCTGAGTTGTGCCAGCAGAAACAGAAGCAACCCAGGTTGCAGGTTTCAGCAAAGGTAAATCTGCCTGAAGCAGGGGTGAAGCTGCACAAGCCACCTGCAAGAGGTCTACTGTCAGCCAGAGCAGCTCTAAAAGTGGCTGGCTCAGGAGGGATTGGGACCAGGCAAGCTAGGAAATATGACGAAGCCATTACAAATTAGTACAATATGGAGTAGCCCTGGGGTTGCTCTGAGTTGTGCTGGGAGCTGAATTGGCCCAGAACAGTTCCAAGGATTGGGAGGAGGTGGGAGAAAGGGGGCAGAAAGCCACCTTCCCTCTCTGCTGCACCTGAGGATCTGGCCCAACATCTTTACAATTGCCTTTGCAATGAATTAATATGACCACAGTATTTGTATAGGTTTCAGAGTAACAGCCGTGTTAGTCTGTATTCGCAAAAAGAAAAGGAGTACTTGTGGCACCTTAGAGACTAACCAATTTATTAGAGCATAAGCTTTCGTGAGCTACAGCTCACTTCATCAGATGCATATCGTGGAAACTGCAGCAGACTTAATATATACACAGAGAATATGAATAATTCCTTACACTAAAAGTATAGGGATATCTAGGGTAATGTTCTCTATTTGCACAGGGAGAAGAGTAAAGATGTATATGATGACCCCTGTCATCTACATAGGATTCATATTTTCAGTTTCTTCCACATGAGAAGGCAAAATTCAGTCTATGTTCAGTATTGGTCCTGTTTCTCTTAGATTTTCCTGGTGCCTATTGGAAATGTAGGTATGTTTGTTTCTCCCTTGTGGCATCCATGATCCCCTTTTTGTGATCTTCTACGGGGTACCTTTGTAACGTGGTCAGAATAGCTGCAGTTTGGGTATTGCTATTGATCCTGTGGGACTACCAGCCTGTCTGTAATTAAGGTATGTGATGGCTCAGGCAGCAGCTTTCCTACTATGCAACACACCAGGCCGGCCACAATATTCCAGCTCAGCCTGCGGCTGCACCCAAGGCTCACCCATTTGGCACTGAAGGATCCCAACTCTATTTTTGCACCCATAAACTCAACCAATTTACAGTTTCACTGCAGAGCTTAGCTCCACAGTGCTCAATGGCCAACTTACCTTGGATGATTATGGGGATAATATAGCTGCAGGGCGCAAAAGCTCATGTACATGCAAAAGCTCAAGCAACGTTTCCAGTTCATCAGCCAAACCAAATCCCCAGCAGCCACCCATGCACATGCTAATGACTGCCTGGTGTTGGACTGAGTGTCATATTGAGTCCATCTGTCTTATACACACACATTAAAGGGGAGTGTGTGAAGAAGCTACCTTGTTGTTTCTTTACTGTATTTGGGCCCGATTCAAAGTCCATTGAAATCAAAGGACTTGGGATGAGCTTCTGGAAGGGAAGCTCTGTGACATGATGCTTATAAGAACAGCTGAATCATTTAATTCATCAGTGTGTGCAGGGGGGAAATGTGGTGCTCTCCCTAATATTTTTCAATATTATAGCCATCACACAGGAAATTATAGAGGAACATCCTTAAATTAATACAAAACAAGAACTGTAGGTTTACATCTAGTCCCACTGTGCTTTTCCTGCATATGCTATATCAGTATCACGATGTTAACTAATTGGGTCAGAGGCTTTCTTTATAAGGGGATTTTTAATGTCAACATCTTTACTGGATTTTTCCAAAAGAAAAAAAATGGGTTTATAACTCAGAAGGGATCCTTGCATGACCTGCTTCTGTTGCCATCTTACAGTTCTTAGAACAGCTTAGATCTTTGCAGAGGTTGGACATCCTTGGCAACCTGACTTCCCTCCCCCTCTCCCCCATTCTGATTAAACTTGCAGCTTCACAGAAGAAAGGTTGAGGAAGCAAAGACTTGATAGAAGTCACGCAACATGACGCATGCTAGTGACTGAGACGTCAGAGACTCCTGAGCAGCAAATTGAAGTGAAACCAGTTCTGCCTTTTAGTATTGCATTGCAAGGAGATGCTGAGATTTCTGATCCTTAAACTGAAAGTTATAAAATCCTGTTTTACCGACTCCAGATGACATTACACTGACAGATATTTCTGTGCAATCTCCCTTCCCCAAAAATTTCTTAGCATTAATGAAACGTTAAGGATGAGAAATCAAGCATACAAATCAGAAAATGCAGAGTTCAGCCATAACTTTCTTCATGCATGTACCTCAAAATATAAGTCCTCATTGTGAGCTGGTATAAATCAGTATAGCTTCATTGAAGTCAATGGGCGACACATGGGTGGCTGGGCCATTGGGGGAGGCTAGACCCTGACCCCTCCCCTTCTGCCCGAGGCCCCACCCCTCGCCCTCCCCTTCTGCCCCCTCTCCCCCGCAGGAGCCCAGAGTACCCCCTAAGGGCCTCCCCCACTCCATCCATGGGCTGCCCAAGTGCCCCCAGCCCCAGAACTCTGGATGCCCAGGTGGTGCGGCCACCCCAAGCCCCGGAGATCCAGGTGGCAGCACACCCAGCCCTGGAGTACTGGGTGGCCAGACAGCACAGTCCCAGCACCCTGAGCACCGTTTGAGCAGCATGGCCCCAGCGCCAGTCGCCAAAAGTACCAGCGGCACACCGGCATGCCCCAGCCCTAGCCAGCCTGGACTACAGAAGAGCAGGAACCAGGAAGGAACTTCAGGAAGGGGCCTAGGAGCAGAGTGTGGGCAAGGCCATGCCAGGTTGTTTGGGGATGCACAGCCACTCCCAGCCTATGATACCTGCTGCCCATGGGACTACACCAAATTACACCATCTGAGGATTTGGCCAATGGTCTTTTTCATAAATTGTTGAATACTATATTATATAATACAAGCTAGCATTGCTGTTACAACTTTAATACAGTGTGTGGTACAGTACATGGAGGTTGCAGCTTTGGTTTGATTAAGTCCTAAGGAGATCCATAAAACAAGCCAAGTCAGAAGAAATTCAGTTTAATGGTTTTACAGTGATCAACTTTTACAGTAAAAAGCTCAGATTGGGCCTGAGTTTGAAAAAAATCACTGGCTCTGAATTGAGCTAAAGTACTGAATGGAAATGTTTTATCTTGCTGACTTTAAAATTACTGAATTGTTTTTCTTCAAACATCGCTTGTCCTTGACTGAAACAATCTTAGCTCTCCAGTGTTCTTAATCTGGACTTCACTAACTCATTTCACCTCATGACGATCGAATCATAGAATCGTAGGACTGGAAGGGACCTCGAGAGGTCATCTAGTCCAGTCCCCTGCACTCGTGGGAGGACTAAGTATTATCTAGACCATCCCTGACAGGTGTTTGTCTAACCTGCTCTTAAAAATCTCCAATGATGGAGATTCTACAACCTCTCTAGGCAATTTATTTCAGTGCTTAACCACCCTGACAGTTAAGAAGTTTTTCCTAATGTCCAACCTAAACCGCCCTTGCTGCAATTTAAGTCCATTGCTTCTTGACCTATCCTCAGAGGTTAAGAACAGTTTTTCTCCCTCCTCCTTGTAAAAACCCTTTATGTACTTGAAAACTGTTATGTCTCCTCTCAGCCCTCTCATTTCCAGACTAAACAACCCCAATTCTTTCAATCTTCCCTCATCATGTTTTCTAGAACTTTAATCATTTTTGTTGCTCTTCTCTGGACTTTCTCCAGTTTGTCCACATCTTTCCTGAAATGTGGTGCCCAGAACTTGACACAATACTCCAGCTGAGGCCTAATCAGCGCAGAGTAGAGCAGAAGAATTACTTCTCGTGTCTTGCTTTCAACACTCCTGCTAATACATCCTAGAATGATGTTCCCTTTTTTTGCAACAGTGTTACACTATTGAATCATATTTAGCTTGTGATCCACTATGACCCCCCAGATCCCTTTCCGCTGTACTCCTTCCTAGGTAGTCATTTCCCATTTTGTATGTGTGCAACTGATTGTTCCTTCCTAAGTGGAGTACTTTGCATTTGTCCTTATTGAATTCCATCTTATTTACTTCATATCATTTCTCCAGACTGTCCAGATCATTTTGAATTATAATCCTATCCTCCAAAGCACTTGCAAGCCTTCCCAGCTTGGTGTCGTCCTCAAACTTTATAAGTGTACTCCCTATGCCATTATCTAACTCACTGATGAAGATATTGAACAGAACTGGACCCAGAACTGATCCCTGCAGGACCCTACTCGTTATGCCTTTCCAGCATGACTGTGAACCACTGATAACTACTCTCTGGGACTGTTTTCCAACCAGTTATGCACCCATCTTATAGTAGCTCCATCTAGGTAGCTTTTCCATAGTTTGTTTATGAGAAGGTCATGTGAGACAGTATTAAAAGCTTTATTGAAGTCAAGATATAGCACGTCTACCACTCCCCCCCATCCAAGGCTTGTTACCCTGTCAAAGAAAGCTATCAGGTTGGTTTGACATGATTTGTTCTTGACAAATCTATGCTGACTGTTACTTATCACTGTATTAACTTCCAGGTGTTTGCAAATTGATTGCTTCATTTATTTTCTCCATTATCCTTCCAGGTACAGAAGTTAAGCTGACTGGTCTGTAATTCCCTGGGTTGTCCTTATTTCTCTTTTTATAAATGGGCGCTATATTTGCCCTTTTCCAGCCTTCTGGAATCTCTCCCATCTTCCATGACTTTTCAAAAATAATCGCTAATGGCTCAGATATCTCCTCAGTCCACTCCTTGAGTATTCTAGGATGCATTTCATCAGGCCTTGGTAACTTGAAGACATCTAACTTGTCTAAGTAATTTTTAATTTGTTCTTTCCCTGTTTTAGCCTCTGATCCTACCTCATTTTCAATGGCATTCACTATGTTAAACGTCCAATCACCACCAACCTTAGTGGTGAAAACTGAAACAAAGAAGTCTTAAAGCACCTCTGCCATTTCCACATTTTCTGTTATTATTTCCCTTCCCCCCACCCCCTTTGACTAACAGGCCTACTCTGTCCTTGGTGTTTCTCTTGCTTCTAATGTATTTGCTGAATGTTTTCTTGTTACCCCTTATGTCTCTAGCTAGTTTGATCTCGTTTTGTGCCTTGGCCTTTCTAATTTTGTCCCTACATACTTGTGTTATTTGTTTATATTAATCCTTTGTAATTTGACCTAGTTTCTACATTTTGTAGGACTCTTTTTTTGAGTTTTAGATCATTGAAAATCTCCTGGTTAAGCCAGGGTGGTCTCTTGCAATACTTCCTATCTTTCCTATGCAGTGGGATAGTTTGCTCTTGTGCCCTTAATAATGTCTCTTTGAAAAACTGCCAACTCTCTACAACTGTTTTTCCCCTTAGACTTGCTTCCCATGGGATCTTACATACAAACTCTGAATTTGCTAAAGTCTGCCTTCTTCAAATCCATTGTCTTTATTTTGCTGTTCTCCCTCCTACCATTCCTTAGAATCATGAACTCTACCATTTCATAATTACTTTCACCCAAACTGTCTTCCATTTTCAAATTCTCAACCAGCTTCTCCCTATTTGTCAAAATCAAATCTAGAACAGAATCTCCCCAGTAGCTTTCTCCACCTTCTGAAATTAAAAATTGTCTCCAATACATTCCAAGAGCTTGTTGGATAATCTGTGTCCTGCTGTGTTATTTTCCCAACAGATGTCAGGGTAGTTGAAGTCCCCCATCACCACCAAATCCTGTGCTTTGGATGATTTTGTTAGTTGTTTAAAAAAAGCCTCATCCCCTTTGTCTTCCTGGTTAGGTGGTCTGTAGTAGACCCCTATCATAACATCATCCTCATTTTTTACCCCTTTTATCCTTACCCAGAGACTTTCAACAAGTCTCTAGTTCCATCTCAACCTCAGTCCAAGTGTATACATTTTTAATATATAAGGCAACACCTCCTCCCTTCTATACCATCATTTCAGTCATGCATATTATCCCACCAAGCCTGTTATGCCAACTACATCATAGTTATTTTTATTTACTAGCATTTCAAGTTCTTCCTGCTTATTCCCCATACTTCTCGCATTAGTATACAGACATCTAAGATACTGATTTGATTCCCTCCCCTGCAGTTCTGTCTTGTCTCTCCCTTATCCCGGCTATAACAGCCCATGCCCCCCCCCAAATTCCAACCCCCCTGCCAGGTCTCAATGTTTTTGACTTACCAGTGGGCTTTGGTCACCTGCCCCCTTCGAACCTAGTTTAAAGCCCTCCTCACTAGGTTAGTCAGTCTGTATCCAAATATGCTCTTCCCCTTCTTTGATAGGTGGACCCCATTTTTGCTTAGGAGTCCTTCTTCCTGGAACAGCATCCCATGGCCAAGGAAGCCAAAGCCCTCCTGGCGACACCATCCTCATGTCTCCAAGTGCTTTACGAACATTAATGAATAAATCACAGAGCCATTGAATGAAACATTCTCTGAGGCACAGAGAAGTTATATGACTTTCCTAATGTCACACAACATGTCAGCTGCATGCTTGGGAATAAAATCCAGGGATCAAATCATGGTTCGGCTGGAGTCAATGGAAATTTTGTCATTGATTTCAATGGCATCAGGATTTCCCCCCTGCCTCCCAAACTCCAGACTCTCACTCATGTATGTTATTCCACTAGATAATGTTTATTTTTTTTAACTCTGAGACATCCAGCATCTAAAAGCAAGATCAATTAAATTAAAGTGCTTTGCAGCCCAATACCCTAAATCATTCTAGGGTTGAAGACTTAAAACCCCCCCACCAAAGAAAAGGTTTCAATTGAAGATTATTAATAACTTCAAAATTACTGACCTAATTTCCTTCAAAATTGGCTTATCACCTTAAATCTTACAGAAATCTATAGAACGGACCAAGCACAAACAAAATCCATTCATTGTTCTCCATTGCTGAGTTATGCATGCACATAATTTCCAAGTGCATTTTTTTAAATATACACTCTCTGGAAGAACTCAGATGACTAACCAATTCTGTTTACATTAAAAAAAATCATCCCATTGAGCTGAAAGCAAGCAAGCAAATTTCCAGCTGAATGAGAATTTGCCAAAGTAATGAGCATCTGAAAAAGTGTGCAAGAGGGGGTTTAAACTGGAAGATGTCTTACTACCTTAAAAAGAGTCTAAACTGACTGAATTTATACATTTGTGAAAGGCACCATGCTTCAGTAAACTGTCCTCAAGATTTGTTGGGCCAAACTTACTCCTAGGGAATGATGGTACAATTCCTTTTAGCAAAGAGTTACACCATCTTATGCCAGTGATGAATTTGGTCCTTTAAATACATACTAGAGCTGATTGGGAAATTTTCTGAGACATTTTCCACTTGAAAAATGTGGATTCATTGAAACCAAAATTATCAGGGGGAAAGGGTCAGTTCTGATGAATTTCTTGCCTTGCAAAAAATGTTGAAATTATTTTTTAATTGTCAGAATATCCTGTTTTGACATTTTCAAAATTAAAAATTTCATTTTCCTGTCTCAAAATGACTTTTGGTTTCAAAATATAAGCTAATTGTAGTAAAACCAATTTACAAATAAAAAAATGGCCGAAACCAAATCAACTTCAAAATTATTAGAATGATCCAAACTTATTTTTTTCTCAGTTTGTCAGTTTACAAAAAAATTCAAGATTTCAACTTTTTGCCCCAATTCACCTTGGGAAATTTCTTCAAAATCTCAAATATTTTCCGAAAACAGGAAAACCGTTTCCCACGGGTTTTAGTGCATACTTGAACCTGTACTGAAGAACAGATACTACAGCTGCACAACTATGAGGTATGTTGTATTTATCTGCTTTTCTTCAAAAAGTTGCCTTTAAGTTGTAAAGGAGATTTCTTATTAAGTTCCGCACTACCATGGCAGTTATATTATCAATGATGCACTATATCCATGAAGGAGAATTTAACAGTGGGGAATAGGTTTAGTGCTTATAAAGACACCATAAGTGTTCAAAAACCCCAAGTGTGAACCCTCTAGGCTGTTCTCATTTCTGCAGTAGTATAAGGCAATCTGGAAATATTTGCACAGGAACTGTTTCAGGACCAGCCCTTAATATTGGTGTTTGATTGAGATACTTTTCAGAGTAACAGCTGTGTTAGTCTGTATTCGCAAAAAGAAAAGGAGTACTTGTGGCACCTTAGAGACTAACCAAGCTCATGCTCAAATAAATTGGTTAGTCTCTAAGGTGCCACAAGTCCTCCTTTTCTGATTGAGATACTCTTACTCAAATTGAATAGTACCTTACTCCACACTTAGTGATTAAAGGCTGTCACAATCTAAACACACTAAACTCATCAGGAGCTGGTTAACATAGTTTGTCTGTACCTATCTAAATGCATCTGCAACACAGACAAAAAGATTGTTTGGAAGATTTTCTCCCCCTTTAGACCTGAGGATGTTCACTTCAAAATCTAGACGTACACAGGACAGACTTGTGCTCCGGGTCTGAACCACAAGATGGTATTTATTTTTATCGGGCCAAAGACTGACCTCAGCTGCACCTGCGCAACTCCATTGACTTCACTGAGGAAGCAAAGGTGTAATCAAGGACAGAATTTGTCTCCATTTGTAATTCTTAACAGCCCAGCACCTCATGCAGCTATATTTTGTATTATGAACCTCTGCAAACAGCTTCTTTTCAAATAATGAGTGGTCTGAACTCCCTGGCCTGATAAGAGGGAAGATGATATAGAGGCAAGAAAAGACTGTCCTGCACATGAAAGGGACCTGCATTTTCTGAAGGACTTCAATCCATCTGAAGCATTCTATTAACCATACTGATTCTCATGCTGCCCTCATGTGTTTAAATTCCATCAGGTATGAGAGATCCTTTCACAGTGGCCTTGTGCCAGTATTTGATTTTACTCCTTGAACAGACTGGAATTTCCCCCACCTCTCGTCACTGTCCTCAGTGAGACAGAGGATTGATGGTTGCACACTTAGCATGCAGTGGTAAAATGTCCTCTCCACTCCCTCACTTTTCCTTGCCATCATCTGTTACTGTCCTTGGCTATTTAGTAATGTATTTTATAGTTGAAGCTGCTTCATTTGATCTTAATATTGCAGCCAAGCTGCTTTCTGGCATTATTCCAGCATAATCACCATAATTGCTTCAGCTTCCGATATAAGTTAAGTTATACCAGATTCAATAAAATATCATTTTAAAGTAAATGTTGTTAATCATATGGTACATTAGTCTGTTTCATTTTGATAATTGTTCTCCATTATTTTTGTTAGCTCTTCTTCCCCCCCCCCTTTTTTTCTCTGCTATTTAATTCAACATATGCTATGGATTAGTAAAAAGCTGAAACCCCCCACCCCCTTAAATGAGGTGGCTGTATACAAGTGTTTGCTTCATGGCTCAAATTACATTCTTTCAGGGTTCAATCCTCACAGTCTTCTAGAGCTGGGATGGGGATGTCAGAGGTGTCCTGGTTGCAGTGTTGACAAAAAGGAATGAAAGGGTCTGGTCATATCAGACTCTGAGACAGAACTCATTAGCAACTGAAAATATTAAAAAGCTGGATCAGTTGGGGACTGGATGGCTCAGGGGATTGGTAATCAGATATTTTTTTCAGAGTAGCAGCCGTGTTAGTCTGTATTCGCAAAAAGAAAAGGAGTACTTGTGGCACCTTAGAGACTAACCAATTTATTTGAGCATAAGCTTTCATGCATCCAATGAAGTGGGTTTTAGCCCACGAAAGCTTATGCTCAAATAAATTGGTTAGTCTCTAAGGTGCCACAAGTACTCCTTTTCTTTTTGCAGATTTTTTTGTATGTGGCATATGATATCCTTTGGAAGAAGAAAAATATTCTTAAGACAAAAAAATTTCAGCTGATGTTTATGAGGTATAAGGCACCAATATGCACACTTGATTATACAGTAGAAACTCAGTTACGAACACCTCAGGAATGGAGGTTGTTCATAATTCTGAAATGTTCGTAACTCTGAACAAAACGTTATGGTTGTTCTTTCAAAAGTTTACAACTGAACATTGACTTAATACAGCTTTGAAAATTTACTATTTAGAAGAAAAATGCTGCTTTCCCCTTTTTTAGTAGTTTACATTTCATACGGCACTGCACTGTATTTGCTTTCCCCCCCGTTTTTTGGTGTCTCTGCTGCTGCCTGATTGTGTACTTCCAATTCCAAATGAGGTGTGTGTTGATTGGTTAGTTTGTAACTCTGGTGCTCATAACTCTGAGGTTCTACTGTACCTTCTATTTTATTAGAGATTGCCCGAAACCAAATCTCCAGAATTAAACACCTGGACTGGTGCAGGGGACTGGACTAGATGACCTATCCAGGTCCCTTCCAGTCCTACATTTCTATGATTCTATGAAATCAAGATTTAGAAGTTGCAGCTTGATCCCATGTCAGAATTTTGTAAATCCACCCGGTGGTTTGTAGAGGTGCACAACAGTGCAGTGAGTTACAGAAATCATTAAAAAAAAATCACATGGCATTGAGAGGCTGCTTTTAGAAATTCTTGACTACAAAATAAAAGCAGCTTTGGTTTGTGCTGGCTTTCCTAGCATAAGTGGCTTTCTTCCTAATATGGGCTTCTTTGCTGGAAGGCTTGAACCTCTCACCAAGTGGGAAGCAATTGTAGAAACATATACAAAAGAACCAGTTTTCCAAAAGCTTAGGCATTCTCAGTACCAAGATAGAAAGAATAAATAAGACTCCCAACTAGAGATGGCTGAAAACTCCAATTTCTGTTCCCTGAGGAAATAACAAAATTTGGAGGGGAAGAGGAATTGTTCCAAATTGGAACAAAAATCCCAAATTTCAAGATTTCCTGTGGAACAAAAATGATAAATTTAAATTCAGAGTTATGAAAATGTCTAATTTTGATAAAGTTCAAATGTTTTGATAATACCAAAACACTATAATACAATATAAAACATTAACTATACCATATGATGCATAATATTTAATACACTGTATATACATATAGTATTAAAATAATTTACTAATATAAAAGTCAAAACTATTAATCAAAACAAAGTCAAAATGAAACATTTTCAACATTACCAAAATGACAAAGTCAAAATGCTTCATTTTGGCTTTTTCCATATAAAATTTCATTAACAAAAATCCAGGTGTTCCTGTGAAACATTGATTTCAATGAAACTGCATTTTCCAGTAGAAAACTGATCCATCAAAAATGTTTCGACCAGCTCTACTCACAATTAGTGTTTTTTAAATAGCATCCAGCAGGGGCGGCAGATTTGTAGAAATTTTGGTGGTGCCCAGAGCCCACTCCCACCCCCACACTTGCCTAAGGCTCTGGGAGGGAGTTTGGGTGAGGGGGAGGAGGTCTCAAGTGCAGGCCCTGGGCTGGGGCAGGGGATTGGGGGGCAGGGTGCAGGTTCTGGGAGGGAGTTAGGGGCAGGAGGGTGTGTGTCGGAAAGGGGAAGGGGTGCAGGCTCGGGGAGGGGGTAGGGGTGTGTGGTGCTTACGTGGGGTTCCTAGGCAGGGCAGGTCGGGGGCCTCCACATGCTGCTACCCCCAGGCACTGCTCCCGCAGCTTCCTATTGGCCACAGGGGCTCTTGGGGTGGGAGCAGCGTGCGTAGACATAGACCCATCCTGTCCAGGGGCCACAGGGAGGGGCCAGCAGCCACATGGAGCGAGCAAGCAGGAAGCTGCTCAGCTTTGCGGCTGGTGGGTGGGGGCCCCAGGCCGTTTTAAATCTCCCGGGGGACGCGCGGGGGGAGCGCCCGGGGCAGAAGACGGGGCCAAGGGAGAGACCCGGTCTCAAAGATTGCTGGAGCTGGGCCATGGGCCATGAATATTCCTGGTGCCCAGGCACCACGGGCCCATAGAACTCGCCGCCTATGGCATCCACTAACCTACCTGATGATAGACAGCGAAGGAAAGTTTAATGTTTGTCATGCAAATTAGTGAACACTCCAATTATACTCTCACCCACAGTATGCTAGGTGCTATAACAAACACAAAAAGAAAAGGAGGACTTGTGGCACCTTAGAGACTAACCAATTTATTTGAGCATAAGCTTTCGTGAGCTACAGCTCACTTCATCGGATGCATACTGTGGAAAGTGTAGAAGATCTTTTTATACACACAAAGCATGAACAAATACCTCCCCCCACCCCACTCTCCTGCTGGTAATAGCTTATCTAAAGGGATCACTCGCCTTACAATATGTATGATAATCAAGTTGGGCCATTTCCAGCACAAATCCAGGTTTTGGAAATGGCCCAACTTGATTATCATACACATTGTAAGGAGAGTGATCCCTTTAGATAAGCTATTACCAGCAGGAGAGTGGGGTGGGGGGAGGTATTTGTTCATGCTTTGTGTGTATAAAAAGATCTTCTACACTTTCCACAGTATGCATCCGATGAAGTGAGCTGTAGCTCACGAAAGCTTATGCTCAAATAAATTGGTTAGTCTCTAAGGTGCCACAAGTCCTCCTTTTCTTTTTGCGGATACAGACTAACACGGCTGTTACTCTGAAACATAACAAACACAAAAGCAGAATAGTTCCTGCCCTTAAATCTTACAGAAGGTAAAAACCCAACAACAACGACAATCACCTTAAAAGAAAAACATAAAAACCTTTGAGTTTTCTTTATACATTACAGAAAAGCAAGAGAGTGCATAGGCCCAATTAAAAAAATCTTTATCACATTTCATTTCATTACATTTCAGAGAAACTTGGAAGAAGAAAAAAACAAACAAAGCAGAGAACATAAATAAACCATTCATGTATTACCTCACTCTCCAACTAACCTTTTTCAGTGCTGAAAACGGTAAATGTTCGGGTCTGCTCCTTCTATAGAGCTGAAGGACCAAACCAATCTGTGTCTGCTCTAACACATCAGATCCCCAGAGGGAGAGAAAACTAGTAGAACAATCACTCAACTTTAACAGGCCGCCTCCTAGAACACATGGAACTCATTGCCACAAGACACCATTGAGGCGGAGAGCTTAGGACTTAAAAAAAAAAGGATAGGACAGTTAGATGGAATGAGAACATCCACAGTTATATAAAAAATATATCCTATCTAATATATTTGAGATAAAAATCCTTATGCTTCGGGGCATAAGTCAGCCACTAAATGATAATGTTTGGAAGAAAATTCCCCTGTGGGTAGATTATTCCATAATTGTCCACAACAGGCTTCTTGCACCTTTGTCCAAGGCATTTGGAAGGGGGCATTGTTTCTGTTTCCTCTTGTCTATATAGGCCCTGGCTCAGCAAGGTGCTTAAGTGTGAGTGTAATTTTAAGCACATGAATAGTACCAATGACTTCTCTGGGTCTATTTATGTGCTTAAAGTTACATATGTGCTTAAATATCATGCTGAATCAAGGCAACAGATTGGAAGCTGTTCAGAGCAAGGACAATATCTTACTGTGTTTGTACAGTGCCTAGCACAACGTGCCCAAATTGTGGCTAAGGCATGTAGTCAGAGCCAGCGCTAAGCATGAGCAGACTAAGCAATTCTTAGGGCTCTAAGCAACTCCAGGGGGTCCTGTATTAATTATTAGTTTGTGTTGTGTGGGGTGGGGTCCCCAAAATATTCCTGCTTAGGGTCCCAATGCATGAGCACTGGCACTGACGATAATACAATAATAGCAAAGCCTGTCAAACACCTGCTCCTGGACTAATGGCTCACTGGTGTGAACCTGTCTGGCAACCCCTGTGTTCACATGCTAACTCATGCGGGCAACTTAATGCTCCTATCCAGCTATCTATCCCATCCAAAAGTATGGCTGGATGGCTATTACGTAACCTTGACTGGCAAAGAGTACACAGGAGGGAAGAGTGCCCATCTCAGTAGGCAGCCGAGAGAAAAAGGAAAGGAAATGTAGGATAAAGAAAAGAGCATCTCTACCTTTGGCTAGGAATCTGTGCCTAACTGCATTCAGTTGTTAGTATAATTACATACACTGAAAGCACTATAAGTGCTCAGCTGTGGGGGGCATTATGGCTGAATTCTAATGATCAGCTAGCTGGCTGTCAGCTGCGCTTTTTCACATGGGCAGAGTGGCCAGCACAAGTTGTGGCCAGCGCGGGGTCTTCCAATAACTCCCGGGCATTGAAGACTCTGGGACCTTGTCTGCCCTAGAAAAATACATAAGTGTATTTAGTGGATGTGTAAGGTGGGTGCAATTCCAGCAGTTTTACCACTGTTTTAAGCTGCAGTAGATGCCTCCCTTATGTCACAACAAATGGTAGAAATGAAAGGATTGTAGCCCTTCATCCAATTCCAAACATTTGGGCAGCAGAAATTCTTGTCACGGATGATCAGCCTTTCCAACCATGGCTTGTTCCTGCCTGTGTATCATAAAAGCAACTTGGCTTGTCAACAGAGCTGACAGATCTGAAGAATAGTATTTTGCCACTCCTCCTACACATCTTAAGCAATTCCTGACCACCAGCTTCACGTCAGTGTGCATAGGGACAGACTGCTGTAAGCTGCCAGGGCATGGGTGTCCTACCTAGTAGGTGGATCAGGACAGTGCCTGGTGGTTGTGGTGGCAGTTTGGGCAATGACAAGCATAGATCCAGGGATCAGGCACTAGTCTAAAGTTGAAGATAGAGTCAGGGTAAAGGTTTTAAGCCTAAGCCGAAGGAAAAGGCTGAGTCATAGTCAGAGCTTGGACCACAAGCTAAATGTGAGTCAACAGTGTCACGCTGTTGCAAAAAAAGCAAACATCCTTCTGGGATGTATTAGCAGGAGTGTTGTAAGCAAGACAAGAGAAAAACTTCTTCCACTCTACTCCGCACTGATTAGGCCTCAACTGGACTAATGTGTCCAGTTCTGAGCGCCACATTTCAGGAAGGATGTGGACAAATTGGAGAAAATCCAGAGAAGAGCAACAAAAATTATTAAAGGTCTAGAAAACATGACCTGTGAGGGAAGATTGAAAACATTGGGTTTGTTTAGTTGGAAAAGAAAAGACTGAGAGGGGACATGATAATAGTTTTCAAGTACATAAAAGGTTGTTACAAGGAGGAGGGAGAAAAACTGTTCTTAACTGCTGAGGATAGGACAAGAAGCAATGGGCTTAAATTGCAGCAAGGGCGGTTTAGGTTGGCCATTAGGGAAAAAATTCCTGTCAGGGTGCTTAGACGCTGGAAAAATTGCCTAGGAAGGTTGTGGACAGGGCCGGCTCCAGGTTTTTTGCCGCCCCAAGTAAAAAATTTGCTGCCCCAATCTCCGAGAGCGCAACTGCCCAAGCAAAAAAAAAAAAAGAAAAAGGGTGGCCGGAACACCGCCCCTGGAATTGGGCCGCCCCCAAGCACATGCTTGCTTTGCTGGTGCCTAGAGTGCAGGAGACTTTTGGTCCTGCCAGGAGTGCGGGGGACTGGACTAGATGACCTCTCAGGGTCCCCTCCAGTCCTATGATTCTAAGTAGCCCATGGGTCAAAGCTGGGAGTTAGAAGTCAAAGTCTAGGCCAAAAGTCTAAGCTGGAGTCCCAGTCAGGGACATAGCCAAGAATCAGAGCCAGGAGTAAGAAACCAGAGCAGAGAGATGGGAGTAGGGGCAAGGGCTAGAAGTAGGAAGCAGACATGAGAGCAGGGTATGCACCGTGGTGGGCCTGGTAAGCACTGAGCAGCTGCAGCTGCTGCAAGGCTCAAGTAGAAGACTGCTGGTTCCCAGAGGCGACACATGGTGTGGGGGGGGGGCATGTCCCCCACCCCCTCCAGATTTCTGCCAGGGTTTATATGCCCAGCCCTGAACCCAGATGCATACACCAGAACCTTTACATCATGCCCCCTTACCACTATCAACAGTTACATGTCATCTCTGTTGGCTCCCCTGCCCAGTCAGGAAGTACAACCATTTGGAGGGGGCTTACCAGGCCCAGCTGAGCTTGCCTAGTGGTTAGGCTAGCAGCCAACTGAACACCTAATACCTGTGCATACCAGGGGGTGGGGGTGGGGATTATGGGTCATGCAGCGCTATGCTGACAGACATGAGAGGGGGTGGGAAAGGGTGAGCAGTTTCTATGTGTAACCCACACACCTTGGGAATGGAGGGGGAGAGAGAGAGAGAGAGAGAGGGATAGAAAGGAGTTTGCTTTACAGCCATAGCTAACAGCCATATGGCTTTTAGCTCATGCAGTGGAGGCTCAGGCATATAGCTCCAGGTGTGTATATCTGTATATATCTTTGCACATTTTGGCACCAAAGTTAAGGCTGGGGAGTGGAGTGATTGTGAGCGAGGAAGGTTTGCATGGCAGCGAGGAACAGGCTAGATCCCTTAACTGTTTGTGCTAGCATGAACACCGGTGGCAGAAGCCTCATCCTGAGTCTAATTAGTTGTTGAAGCACAATGATTTTTTTTAAAAATGCTTATGCTGTGGCTGTGCAGGAGGGAAAGAAAAAGTTATTTGTCTCGGCCATTAGCATCTGCAATATCTTGGAGAAGATTTGTCTTGGACTGTACACAGTGTGTGGACTGTCTCTGCTCGGCAGCTGGTCCAAGTGCCTCCCATTGTGAGGAAATTTCTTATTTTTCAGATAAGACTGATCATATTACAGATGGGCTGACTGTTTCTGTGGTGTGAGAAGAAGGTCTTGAGGGAACAAGGGCCTGGTCTTCTCTGCTAGACTTTCAGCCGGTGATGCTCAGTGGGATACTGGAGGTGTTGAGACAACTTTATCCCACAACCTGTGTTTTGGATTCATGTTCTTCCTGGCTGTTGATGGCCATCAGGGAAGTACTGGGACTTTTGCTTGTGGAGGTTGTCAATGACTCTCAGAGACACAAGGGAGGTGAGGTAATATCTTTTACTGTGCCAACTTCTATTGGTGAGAGAGACACCCTTTTGAGCTTACACAAGCTTTCGAGCTTCAAGTCTGACTTGAAGAAGAGCTTTAAGTGAGCACAAAAGCCCACATCACTGCCAGGAGACCATAGAGCCACACCCAAGTATCACTCTGGAGATTAGGCACTGCAGGACATACCGCCCAAAGTGTCTACAGCAACAGCACCCTGTGATCTTTTTATTGGTTCACACTCACTATTTAATCAAAATGGCTGCCCCAAGAAGTTGTCTGGGCAAGCACACAGACATCAGGGTGCTGTGACCCCTGGCCCCGGCCTATTGATGCCAGCTCTCGTGATTACTCTGATCCCTGCTTGCTGACTACTGCCTGGTGACAGCAGCCCAGCAGTGATGTTTAGGCCAGACGGCCTATGCCCTAGTCCCTTACAATGATCTCTTCCTGGGGATGGATGAAGATCAGGTGTCATGCTGATATATCATGCTGGTATATATAAATATATATCATATATTTATCATGCTGGTATAAATCTATCAGCTCCCTTTGATAACATTCATTGCAAGGTGTTGTTGACTCACGGACGGACCTGGGTGGACTTTGTTCTTTTCTCTCAGAGAGACCTCGGTGAGTAGTTGTGGGCCATTGCTCCTTTTCTTGGAGAGCACTCAGGTGTGGGTGTTGTGGCGTGCCATTCTCTCAACCCTCCTCTTCAGGGTGTACAGGGGGTCATAAGGAAGGTTAATAAAGAAGCATAGGGTGTGATGTTTTCAGTCATGCTGATGACACCCAACTGTATGTCTCTATCACAATCAACTCGGACGCTTCATTTCAGTGCCTCAGCTGGCATCTGGATGGGACTGGGGCATGGAGGTGAGTGAGCTGGCTGACACTTAGCCCAGACAAAACTCACATGGTGATGGTGGGTTGGGAGAAGAAGCTGAAGGAGATGGCAGAGGTAATATCAGTCCCTTTGATTGAGGGAGTATGATTGAGGGAGTATGTTACTGGGGTTTCCAATTTAGGGATGATCCTAGACCCCTACCTTCTCTTTGACTATTCTGTTACAACAGTAACCCAGTCTGCTTTTTACCACCTGTATCTGGCTGGGAGGTTGTGATGGGATGGTCTTTGTTTTAGGATGCTGACCTTGTGACTGCTACCCATGCTTGTCTGACCTCAAGATTAGACTTTGCAATGTGCACTACATGGGACTACACCTTTAAACAACTCGAAGACTGCAGCTGGTGCAGAATGCAGCAGCTCACTTATTGAGGGGCATCTCGCTGGAACCACATGACACCAGTGCTCTGGAATCTGTACTGGCTGACCATTGGTCTTTGGGTGAAGTATAAGATGTTAGTTATGACCTATACATTTCTCTATGGCCTGGGACTGGCCTACCTGAGGGATCTCCTGTGTCATCTGCCATACTGCCACAGCTCTCCCACCAGTGTAGAATCTCCTTGTACCAAGCCCGGCTACTCAGTCTTGTGTAGGGTGGGAGGGGGTTTGGTTTTGCACCCTTTTTAGCTCTCTTCTTTTGGCCTCAAAGAATACTGCCTCAAGAGAGACTTAAAATGAAATATTGGTGAAGTCTGTACTAGCTTTCTGCAATTATCATGTGGAATCAGTTCTCAAAGCTTTCCAAACCTCACCCCACCTTCCACAAGTAGCAACAACTCCTTGTCCTGACAGAGAGGCCCTCTGAATCCCAGGCACTTGAGGAGATGAAGAGTGGAGTACCTTTTTTTGATTCATCACCATTCACAGAGAGCGAGAGAGGGAGCAATCTCTCAGGTATCATAGTGAGAATGTCTGGCCTGCAGAGGGAAGCAATGGGTACCAGTGAAACTGGCTGGCTGAAGGTAAGGGAGTGGGGGAGTTTTGGAGACTCTCTCTTGGAGGAGTGAATACCACAGAGTCTTTCTGGGCCGTGGGAAAGGGATGGGTACCAGGAAGTCTGGTGGGGCTGAGAGCAGAAGGAAGGGTACCGAAGAATCTCACTGAGTTGCGTTTTGTGGCGAGGGAAGGGTGCTGGTCACATGGAGTCTGGTTTGTTGGGACAGGGTGATGGTAATAGTGAGTTCACTGTGAGAAGAAGACAGGGTACTGAGGAGTCCCAGGACTGGCTCTAGGCACCAGCAAACCAAACCATTCCAGTGGCGCTATTCCGGGTGGTTGGTTTTTTGTTTTTGTTTTTGTTTTGCTTCAGCAGTTGCGCTCTCAGAGGGGTTTTTTGTTTGTTTTTTTGCTTCGGGTGGCAAAGGAGTCTGTCTGGGTGTGGTGTTTAGATGCTGCTTGTAATTATTAGAACTGGGATAACTGGCTGTTGGGTGTCTGAAAGGACAGGATACGGGGGGTGGGGGGGAGTGAGAGCTACCGAGGGTGCGGCAGCAGCTTGGTAAAGAGGTTTCCACTTTAAAAATAAAATCCTGTTGAAGTTGGTTAGTACCTTGCCTGGTTGCTACAACATTTTGGCAACGTGGGTGGGATCTTCTGCCTCTGAACCCACCTGCACCCTTTCTGCAAAGCCCAGGTGAGCCTCCAATTGCTTTTACTGCCTGGATCCATATGTTTGAGACTTATCTGCTTGCAATCACTGCTACAGAGATTTCTGAAATAAGAAAGCGTGTTCTGCTTATCCAATGCCTTGGAGCAGAATGGCAGAGTATATTTTACACTTTTCCCCTTGCAGATGATAAATATGAGACTGCACTCACTGCATTAAAGAACTTTTTTGTGCCAAAAGTGAATGTAGTAGCTAATTGCTACAGATTTCGCCAGCGTGAGCAGAAAACAGGGGAGACTATAATGCAGTATATTGCTTCCCTGAGGAGTCTGATTGTAACTTGTGACTTTGGGAATATGGCAGATGAGATGATTAGAGACCAGCTCATTGAGAAAACAACCGTGCTACGTGTAAGAGAACGTTTACTTCTAGAACCACAACTTACACTAGAAAAAGCAATAACCATTGCTACTCAGATTGAGTCAGCTACAGCTGAAGCCAAAATAATGAGCATGGATACAGGAGGCACAGTCCAGGCTGCGACTCCTTTGCAGAAAAGTTCGCTATTGCTGCAGACAAACGATAACAAGAGGAAAACTAATGGAAAACCACCGAATCAGCAAATTCAAAATACAGTAAAAGCATGCTTTTGCTGTGGAGCCCCACAACACCTTGCAAGCTACACAGGATGTCTGGCAAAAGTAGCTCAGTGCAATCATTGCAAAAAGATTGGGCATTTTGCTAAAGTATGTCACAGCAGCCAGTTCAATCAATAGGTGCATGCAGTTACAATACCAGATGTTACTGTGCTGAGCGTGGACAAAATCACTACTGCACATATTCCAGAAAAAATAAAGCGCACTGTAAACATTTCTGCCATACCCTCAGTCAAATCACACTCTATTCAGCTAATGTTGGACACAGGCTCAGCAGTATCTATACTACCTGATTCCATCTATTTGCATTACTTTAAAGATGCGTCTCTTACTGAACCCAAACTTCACTTGGTGTGCTATTTGAAAAACCATATTCCAGTACATGGCTGCCTGCCAGCAATAGTTACTTTTGGTGATTGCTGTGTAACTGCAGAGTTCTACATTGTCCACAAAGGCACTCCTATCCTTGGCAGAGATTTATTCGCTGCTTTAAATCTCAGGGTAGTTAATGGACGAATTGATCTTGCTGAGCAAAGCACTCTTGCGGTACACACACCAGTTTCAGCTGGGACCCAACACCAGGTTGAGGAGAAACTCAGCTGGGCTTATGGGTTTTGTGCATAAAGTTAAAATGCGGAATAATGTTATGCCTGTACGACAGAAGTTACAGCACTTACCATTTTCAGTCAGGGAAGCTGTTTCAGAGGAACTTAGAAAACTTGTTCAAAAGGACATTATTGAAGAGATTGACTCCCCAGAATGGGTTTCACCTGTAGTAGTGACACAGAAGAAGCACTTGACTTTGTGTGGACTTAAGGGAGCCAAATAAAGCTATTGTGATTAACAGCCATCCTTTTCCCCACATAGAAGAAGTATTTGCAGAACTCCGTGGAGCAAAGATGTTTTCTACTCTTGATTTGCAGAGCACATACTACCAGGTGATGTTGCATGAAGATAGCAGCGACCTCACAGCATTCATTACACATGAGGGACTATTTTGTTTTAAACGTGTTCCATACGGTCTCGCATCTGCCCCAAGTGCCTTCCAAAAAATGATGTAATTGATTCTGAAGAATCAACATGGAGTTCAGTGCTACCTGGATTATATTATCGTATTTGGAAATACTTCTGAGGAGCATGACAATAACCTGCAGTCTATACTAAACTGCATCAGCAAAGCAGGCCTTAAGCTCAATATGTCCAAATGCACATTTAGACAAACTGAACTCTCCTTTCTGGGGCATACAATTTCACAGGCTGGACTAAAACCTGATCCAGATCATATCCTGGCAAATTCAAATGCTCCTCCTCCAACAGATTTACAAACCTTACGTTCCTTCTTGGGTCTTACCTCCTGGTATGCAAAATTCATTGCCAATTATGCTTCTGTCTTTGAACAGTTATGAGAATTACTACAGAGAAGTTCAACCTTAGTGTGGACAACGGATGCACAAGTTAGTTTCAAAATGGTGAAAGACTTGATTGTACACAGTCCAGTACTTGCACTATTCAGTCCTGCATTGCCCACAATTGTAACTACTGATGCTTCTGATTATGGACTTGGGGCTGTCCTCACACAACTTCATGAGGACAACACAGAGAGGACTGTTGCATTTGCTTCAAGGACACTAAGTAATGCTGAGAGGAAATATTCTACAGTCAAAAAAGAAGCACTTGCTTGTGTCTGGGCTACTGAAAAATGGAGAACTTACCTGTGGGGCCACACGTTCAAGTTGTGCATAGACCACAGCCCTTTGATGACGTTGCTCACCATGAAAGGACTGGGAAGAGCAGGATATTGTATTGCTAGATGGTCGCAAGACTACTCTCTTTCAATTATGAACTGGAATATAAGCCTGGAAACCAAAACGTGGTAGCTGATTGCCTTTCTCGCCTGCCTTTGCCTTCACCAGATGGTCCACCGGAGGATGAGGATGTAGTAGTTGCGCTTATTACAAGCACTGTTACTGTAGTTACAAAAGAACAATTTCAAGCTGCTTGTTGAGCGTGTCCAATTAAACAAAAACTATGGGAATTTCTGACAAAGAGATGGCCCAGTAACCCTGAAAACCTTGACCCAGTTTTGCTGCCTTATTTTAGAGTTTGGGATGAACTTTCTTTGCTTGATGGCTGTGTGCTATGAGGTACACACTGGCTACTTGTGCCAGAAGAATTACAGTCAAAACTCATACACCTGGCACACGATACTCATCAAGGAATTGTCAGAACCAAATAATGACTATGGGATCTGTATTGGGGGCTAGGGATGGACTCTCAAATGGAAGCACTCATAAAATCCTGTGTCACTTGCCAAATGCATGATAAGACAGCAATGACATGTACCCCTCCATTACAGCCTGTTCCTCTTCCTGAATCTGCATGGGAAAAAGTGGCGATTGACATTGTAGGACCCTTTGATACTGCTCCAAGTGACTGCCGTTAAGCCATCACTTTAATAAATTATTTCAGTAAATGGCCTGAGGTAGCGTTTACATAGCAAATCTATTCTGCTACAGTAATTAAGTTCCTCTCTTCAGTTTTTAGCAGGGAAGGTAACCCCAAAGAACTGGTTTCAGATAATGGTAGTTGTCATAAATATAAAGGGAAGGGTAAACCCCTTTAAAATCCCTCCTGGCGAGGGAAAAGCTCCTCTCACCTGTAAAGGGTTAAGAAGCTAAAGGTAACCTCACTGGCACCTGACCAAAATGACCAATGAGGAGACAAGATACTTTCAAAAGCTGGGAGGAGGGAGAGAAACAAGGGGTCTGTGTGTCTGTCTATATGTTGTTTTTGCCGGGGATAGACCAGGAATGGAGTCTTAGAACTTTTAGTAAGTAATCTAGCTAGGTATGTGTTAGATTATGATTTCTTTAAATGGCTGAGAAAAGAGTTGTGCTGAATAGAATAACTATTTCTGTCTGTGTATCTTTTTTGTAACTTAAGGTTTTGCCTAGAGGGGTTCTCTATGTTTTGAATCTAATTACCCTGTAAGGTATCTACCATCCTGATTTTACAGGGGGGATTTCTTTATTTCTATTTACTTCTATTTCTATTAAAAGTCTTCTTGTAAGAAAACTGAATGCTTTTTCATTGTTCTCAGATCCAAGGGTTTGGGTCTGTGGTCACCTATGCAAATTGGTGAGGCTTTTTATCCAACATTTCCCTGGAAAGGGGGGGTGCAAGTGTTGGGAGGATTGTTCATTGTTCTTAAGATCCACGGGTCTGGGTCTGTAGTCACCTAGGCAAATTGGTGAGGCTTTTTACCAAACCTTGTCCAGAAAGTGGGGTGCAAGGTTTTGGGAAGTATTTTGGGGGGAAAGACGTTTCCAAACAGCTCTTCCCCAGTAACCAGTATCTGTTTGGTGGTGGTAGCGGCCAATCCAAGGACAAAGGGTGGAATATTTTGTACCTTGGGGAAGTTTTGACCTAAGCTGGTAAAGATAAGCTTAGGAGGTTTTTCATGCAGGTCCCCACATCTGTACCCTAGAGTTCAGAGTGGGGGAGGAACCTTGACAGTAGTCAAATACTTCCTTGGAGTTTGAAACTTTTCTAGCAGAGAGGAACATTTTACACAGAAGGTCATCCCTATATTACCCTCAAGCCAATGGAGAAATCGAACGGTTTAACAGAAGTTTGAAAGAGTTTGCAAACGACTAAACTGGAAGGGAGATTGTGGATAACCTTCACTACTGATTTCTTGCAAGCATACCGGGCTACACGACATGCCACAATGCAAAGATCACGCACAGAGTTACTGCATGGGAAACAGATGAATACTAAACTGAATATTGCTGGATTGTTAAAGGCACGACCTGGTGCCCCAACCGAGGATGATGTGAGAAAAACAGTTGAACAGAACCAAGCAAAGTATAATGCTTTCACAGACAAGCGGCGGGGTGCTAAGGAACCAAAGTTTGAGTGTGGTTCCTTCGTTAGAATACGAAAACCTGGAATTTTACGCAAAGGGGACCATAAATTCACAGCTCCTCTTAAAATCATAGAGAAGAAGGGACCTTACACCTAACGACTTTCTGGTGGGCAGGTATGGAATGCTTCTTATCTTACACCTGCCTATGCACCAAGAGGAGATTATGCCAGCACCCAGTCTGCATTGGATGACTTCACCATAGTATCAACACAACAAGACATTGCACCGGAACCGAGGCTTGAGAGATGGCCTGTCAGACCCAGACAACCACCTGTCTGGACTAGAGACTATGTTATATAGTATCTACAGTGTTTACAGTGCAATATTTCTGCCAACAGTATAGTATCTTGTTTCATATTTGTTCCTGTGGTTAGAATAACAATGTTTATTTTAATTGGGAGAGTTTCTTAAGAGAGGAGGGAATGTGGTGTTAAGATGGTGCTTGTAATTATTAGAACTGGGAGCACTGGCTGTTGGGAGCCTGAAAGGAAGTGGAGGGGAAGTTGAGGAGGTGGAGTGAGAGCTACCGAGGGTGCAGCAGCAGCTTGGTAAAGAGGTTTCCACTTTAAAAATAAAGTCCTGTTGAAGTTTGTTAGTACCTTGCCTGGTTGCTACAACACTGCGGGTGGAGGGGAGCTGTGTTGAGAAGTTTTCCAGAATACGGAAGAGAAACTACAGTGGAGTCTCGCAGTGCTTAGGGGAAACCAAGTGCAAGAAATCAGCTTCACTATTCCTGGCACGAAGAGGGGAAATTAGCAGCAAAGCATGATGCTTCCGTCCTTTCTGAAGCTTTCCTCCAGAGAGCAGGAGCAGAGGAGCCAGAGGGAAGCTCAGCAGCTTGGTGAGCATGCCAGACCTTTACAAATCAGGTGTGACTCACTGTGGGAGTCCTGGAGAAAGCCTGCTGTGGTGGTCTCTCTCCTGTGGAGGTGGTAGCATGTGGTGACTTCCATCTGGAGAATGGGATAAGCCCCTCCCCCTCAGCCCCAGACTAGCACTGCCCTGTTTTGAGAAGAACAAAGCTGACCACTTTTAAAGGTGCTTTCTAATGCTCCAGCCACATTCCTCCAATCTTGGCCTCCTTTCTGTTAATTTCCGATTAGATTCCTTTACAGATATGGGTCACTCTTGCTTTCATTGTGACCTGCACTGGATGTGCTATGTTTGTCTTTCTTCCACAGGACAGAAGCGACTTTGTGTGTACGAAGTGCAAGCTGGTCTCCATATTGGAAGAGAAGGTTCAAGGTCTGGATCAACAGGTATCGACCCTGCGTTGCATAAGAGAAACTGAAGATTTCCTGGACAGACGTCAGGATATGCTTCTATGGGCACAAGGTTCTGAAGATTCAGAGCAGGCTCTGCATCGGGGACAGGAGGACGGTGAAGAAATTTGGCATCCTCTGACCTCCAGAAGAAAAATGGGGAACGTCCATGTACCAGCAACGCAGATACATGTAAGTAACCGTTTTCATGTTCTCTCCACAGGTTCTAATGCGGAGAGTGGACCAGATGCTACATCTGAGGGAAGGGAGCAGAAGGAGACTCCGCCAATTGGAAGGCATGAGATGCATTGTCCTAGGGTTGGGGGTTCCACGACCACCGCTCCCAAGAGAAGGAGGCGGGTGGTGGTGGTCGGGGACTCTCTCCTCAGGGAGACTGAGTAATCAATCTGCCGCCCCGACCGGGAAAACGGAGAAGTCTGCTGCTTGCCAGGACCTAAGATTCGCGATGTGACGGAGAGACTGCCAAGACTCATAGAATCATAGAATATCAGGGTTGGAAGGGACCTCAGTAGGTCATCTAGTCCAACTCCCTGCTCAAAAGCGGGACCCATCCCCAATTAAATCATCCCAGCCAAGGCTTTGTCAAGCCTGACCTTAAAAACTTCTAAGGAAGGAGATTCCACCACCTCCCTAGGCAACGCATTCCAGTGTTTCACCACCCTCCTAGTGAAAAAGTTTTTCCTAATATCCAACCTAAACCTCCCCCACTGTAACTTGAGACCATTACTCCTTGTCCTGTCCTCTTCCACCACTGAGAATAGTCTAGAACCATCCTCTCTGGAACTACCTCTCAGGTAGTTGAAAGCAGCTATCAAATCCCCCCTCATTCTTCTCTTCTGCAGACTAAACAATCCCAGTTCCCTCAGCCTCTCCTCATAAGTCATGTGTTCCAGACCCCTAATCATTTTTGTTGCCCTTCGCTGGACTCTCTCCAATTTATCCACATCCTTCTTGTAGTGTGGGGCCCAAAACTGGACACAGTACTCCAGATGAGGCCTCACCAATGTCGAATAGAGGGGGATGATCCCGTCCCTCGATCTGCTCGCTATGCCCCTACTTATACATCCCAAAATGCCATTGGCCCTCTTGGCAACAAGGGCACACTGCTGACTCATATCCAGCTTCTCGTCCACTGTCACCCCTAGGTCCTTTTCCGCAGAACTGCTGCCTAGCCATTCGGTCCCTAGTCTGTAGCTGTGCATTGGGTTCTTCCGTCCTAAGTGCAGGACCCTGCACTTATCCTTATTGAACCTCATCAGATTTCTTTTGGCCCAATCCTCCAATTTGTCTAGGTCCCTCTGTATCCTATCCCTGCCCTCCAGCGTATCTACCACTCCTCCCAGTTTAGTATCATCCGCAAATTTGCTGAGAGTGCAATCCACACCATCCTCCAGATCATTTATGAAGATATTGAACAAAACCGGCCCCAGGGCCGACTCCTGGGGCACTCCACTTGACACCGGCTGCCAACTAGACATGGAGCCATTGATCACTACCCGTTGAGCCCGACAATCTAGCCAACTTTCTACCCACCTTATAGTGCATTCATCCAGCCCATACTTCTTTAACTTGCTGACAAGAATACTGTGGGAGACCGTGTCAAAAGCTTTGCTAAAGTCAAGATACAATACATCCACTGCTTTCCCTTCATCCACAGAACCAGTAATCTCATCATAGAAGGCGATTAGATTAGTCAGGCATGACCTTCCCTTGATGAATCCATACTGACTGTTCCTGATCACTTTCCTCTCATGTAAGTGCTTCAGGATTGATTCTTTGAGGACCTGCTCCATGATTTTTCCGGGAACTGAAGTGAGGCTAACTGGCCTGTAGTTCCGAGGATCCTCCTTGTTCCCTTTTTTAAAGATTGGCACTACATTAGCCTTTTTCCAGTCATCCAGGACTTCCCCCGTTCGCCACGAGATAGTTAATGATAATGATAGTTCAAAGATAATGGCCAATGGCTCTGCAATCACAGCCGCCAGTTCCTTTAGCACTCTCAGATGCAACCCGTCCAGCCCCATGGACTTGTGCACGTCCAGCTTTTCTAAATAGTCCCTAACCACCTCTTTCTCCACAGAGGGCTGGCCATCTATTCCCCATGTTGTGATGCCCAACGCAGCAGTCTGGGAGCTGACCTTGTTAGTGAAGACAGAGGCAAAAAAGCATTGAGTACATTAGCTTTTTCCACATCCTCTGTCACTAGGTTGCCTCCCACATTCATTAAGGGGCCCACACTTTCCTTGGCTTTCTTCTTGTTGCCAACATACCTGAAGAAACTCTTCTTGTTACTCTTAACATCTCTCGCTAACTGCAGCTCCAGGTGCGATTTGGCCCTCCTAATTTCATTCCTACATGCCCGAGCAATATTTTTATACTCTTCCCTGGTCATATGTCCAACCTTCCACTTCTTGTAAGCTTCTTTTTTATGCTTAAGATCCGCTAGGATTTCACCGTTAAGCCAAGCTGGTCACCTGCCATATTTACTATTCTTTCGACACATTGGGATGGTTTGTCCCTGTAACCTCAACAGGGATTCCTTGAAATACAGCCAGCTCTCCTGGACTCCTTTTCCCTTCATGTTAGTCCCCCAGGGGATCCTACCCATCCGTTCCCTGAGGGAGTCGAAGTCTGCTTTCCTGAAGTCCAGGGTCCATATCCTGCTGCTTACCTTTCTTCCCTGTGTCAGGATCCTGAACTCAACCAACTCATGGTCACTGCCTCTCAGATTCCCATCCACTTTTGCTTCCCCTACTAATTCTTCCCAGTTTGTGAGCAGCAGGTCAAGAAAAACTCCCCCCCTAGTTGGCTCCTCTAGCACTTGCACCAGGAAAATGTCCCCTACGCTTTCCAAAAACTTCCTGGATTGTCTATGCACCGCTGTATTGCTCTCCCAGCAGATATCAGGAAAATTAAAGTCACCCATGAGAACCAGGGCATGCGATCTAGTAGCTTCCGCGAGCTGCCGGAAGAAAGCCTCATCCACCTCATCCCCCTGGTCCGGTGGTCTATAGCAGACTCCCACCACTACATCACTCCTGTTGTCCTGAGTCAACAGTGTGCCCTTGTTGCCAAGAAGGCCAATGGCATTTTGGGATGTATAAGTAGGGGCATTGCCAGCAGATCGAGGGACGTGATCATTCCCCTCTATTCGACACTGGTGAGGCCTTGTCTGGAGTACTGTGTCCAGTTTTGGGCCCCACACTACAAGAAGGATGTGGAAAAATTGGAAAGAGTCCAGCGGAGGGCAACAAAAATGATTAGGGGACTGGAACACATGAGTTATGAGGAGAGGCTGACGGAACTGGGGATGTTTAGTCTACAGAAGAGAAGAATGAGGGGGGATTTGATAGCTGCTTTCAACTACCTGAAAGGGGGTTCCAAAGAGGATGGCTTTAGACTGTTCTCAGTGGTAGCAGACGGCAGAACGAGGAGTAATGGTCTCAAGTTGCAGTGGGGGAGATTTAGGTTGGATATTAGGAAAAACTTTTTCACTAGGAGGGTGGTGAAACCCTGGAATGCGTTACCTAGGGAGGTGGTGGAATCTCCTTCCTTAGAAGTTTTTAAGGTCAGGCTTGACAAAGCCCTGGCTGGGATGATTTAATTGGGGATCGGCCCTGCGTTGAGCAGGGGGTTGGACTAGATGACCTCCTGAGGTCCCTTCCAACCCTGGTATTCTATGTTTCTATTCTGTGATTCAATGTCATTGCTGTCTGGAACTCCTCCCTCCCACCTTCTTATTTGCTGTTTCTCTCTGAGATGCTCTCTTTGCTCTAACCTGCAGTTGACACTAGCACTCAGGTCTCCTTTCTCATCTCCATACTTCATCCTTCCGTTCCCCTCTCACTGGAAGCAGTCTGCAGCAATACGCAAGTGCATTTTTACAGGTTTTTTATATTTTTCAAATGGTTCGCACTTCCCCTCAAAATTCTAGTTGTGCCTGGCCAATAAACGCAAAAATACTTGTACTATGCAAAGTTATAAGGGAAACGATTACAGGGCTTGTAACAGAACCCTACATGCTGTCATTTTTTATTTGTATTGTGGTGTTACCTTTGTATTGTAGTGTCAACTAGGTTCACAACCTTGAAGTCTTATTCAAATCTTACCTCTCCTCATCAAGGCTCTCATAAATCCTGTTGCTTATTCATCTATAATATCTCTAAAAATCAGTCCATTCCTCTTCATCCCAAATGCTAAAACCCTGGCTGCTGTGGTCCATAGCTTGATTATCTTTTACCTCAGCTACTGCAACTTTCTCCTCTCTGGCCTTCCTATATCTAAATTCTAGTCCCTCCTAAAGACTGGACTGAGAAAAGCTTCCTCTTCCTTTGTTCTGATCTCATCATAATCTCCCCAATCCGTGAATCTTTTGCATAGCTTCCTTTCTAATTCCACATTAGATTTGAATACCTTGTCCTCAGGTTCAACGCTGTGCATGAATTAGCTCCCACCTATGTTTCTTCACTCATTTTCTCCTACTCTTCTGCCCACTCCTTATACTCTTCCCCATCCTCTCTCCTGACAGAATTCTTTATCTTCTCCTACATACAGCTTTGTGACTCCTTTCATGGCCCTGCCACTGCACACAGCCTCCCACTTCATGTGCACAAGTTCCCTCCTTTTCTCCTTTAAATTCTTCCTGACAACCCAGCTCTTTTGTGGACACCCCAATGTTGATCCATCTCAACTGTGTTTGTTTGATTCTTTCACTTAAACTTTTGACCTGTGTGTCCTAGCTGTCTGAGGGACAGAGATGTTACCTTCTCGGCTTTTTACAAGTTTGTAAGTTGCTGAGTACACCTAAGGGGCTAAATAATAAAATGCAACCTTTTTCAGACTCCCAACATTATGCCTGCATTTCAAACCTCTTCTGTGTAAGCATGGATCACTGGCAAAGCTGAAAGAGAAGACAGCTGATGGATGGGCTTTTCAAAAACAGTCATCACTGGTCTAACTCCGCTTCCACTGAAGCTGATGGGAATTTTACCACTGACTTTAATGAGAGAATGCTAAGCCAATGCTGAGCACTTCTGAAAATCCCACCCTATAGTTTCACAGAAGGAAGAAACAATTAAATCATCTAGAAGAACTGGGATTCCTGCCCTTCTCCTGATTCTATGCATAGACGGATAAGCAAGCAGGTTGCAGACACAGGTATAGGCCAGTGAGGGGAAAAAATCTTCCAAACACCGGCAGGACACATCTTATGGCCAGATGGACTCTAACTGACCCAAAACATTATTTGAACCAGCCAGCTACAACTCCCGGCTTGGCCCCACTGGGTAACTGCCACAATCATACAACTCCTATGAAATAACAGCAAACCATTTTATGTGGCCAGTGATAAATAAGGAACAGTCACAAGATGCTGTACTAGCTGGTTGCTTTTGTTAAAATCCCAACACTCTTACAACAATTACATTAAAGTAAGATTGCACAGGTTTATGTCCTTATTTTTGAAAAAGCAATTTTGTGTGGTCTGTTAATTTCTTTGCAGCCTTCAGCTATTCTTCTGTCACAGTGGAATCAATGTCTCTTTATTTAAACTACCAGATGAAAGGTACCCACAGTTGGGCAGATCAGTTTAACAAGCTTTGCTGCATAGATCTCACAGAAAATATGTTTGCAAGATGGATAAATGCTCATGATTCTTTTTTATCTTTCAGCCTGCTTTTGTGTGAATTCCAAGATCAGAGAGATATATGGGATTTGAGCTCATTGAACTAGCAGAAAAGGAACAGTATTATAGCCAACAGCTGATGATTTGACCTCTGTTCATCTTCAGATAGCAGCTGCTTGGAAAAGGGAGTTGAAATGCAGCAAGGCTGACTTTAAAGTATAAATCCAAATATGTTCGGATTGTACGGTATGTTTGATGGCTGAAAATTGATTAAAAAACTAAAAAAATAACCCTATCAAATGTCCAGCTATATCAAATTATTAATCTACACCAAATAAATTGGAATCACTTGTATTGCAGCTTGGACAGTTAACTACAGTTAATGACTATTTTACTTGAACTTTAAAGTTTGCAGAGAAATGTAATTAACATACTCATCTTTAAGGACAGATAACAGTAATTGTCTTTGGAGGAGAGATATGTCAGAGGCTGGCAGTGTTTGCCTGATACACCCAACCGACCATGTGAGCAGGTGTTGATAGTGCTGCAAAAGTCCATGGTATAAGGGAGGTGGGGATGTTTCTCTTGAGAAGACAGAACCTAGGATTTGGGCTGAGCAGAGAGGAAAGCTGGGAGCAGCCGGTGGGGGCAGGGAGAGCAAAAGCATGGGCTGGATTTTACATAGTTTCATTTTTTGTTTGTGAATAAAATCAAACTGTAGCCTGTGTCACCTGTGTTTAGAGCAGGATAGGCGGAGGATACCTACCAAGAACATAACATATTCACTGCAATGATTGCAATTCACCAATAGGAATAACAAGAGTGTAGAAATAAACCATGGTTACCTGTACCTTTTTTGGAGGTGAGGGCTACCTATGAACCAGGAATCTGCAAGAAATGTTTATGATAAAGTGAATTAGACATAATGTACTGGTTTTGCTTTGATACAGTCTCATAATAGACAGCATGCTGCAATACTGATCAGCAATTTTATTGTATGTATATTGAGAGACAAAGGGAATTTGTAAAGAACACTGTACAGCACAACACTATGAGGAAAGAATCTTGGAAATGACAGTACACTCGTTGCACCCTTATAAAAACAATGCTGGCCCTGAGCCTACTCTTAGTTAAGTGAATGACAAAACTCCCACTGACTTTAATGGAAACAGGATCGGTCTGAGTGAAATCAAGGAGAAATTTAGGGATTGTGTAAATGACATGAGTGCATGTAAAGGGATCTGAGGACTAAAGCAGTCAACTGTGCCTAAATTAGACCCCAGAGAGAAATGTGCTGTTTCCGGGGGTGTAAATAAACCTTGATGCAGACCTGGTGTAAATCATGATGGTGATGCTAAATTTGCATCCTACATCTACATAACCTCTTCCAGGGACTAGTCTTAGTGTATGGACTATGGAAAGGTAAGTGACCAAAGATAGAACACCTAAGAGGGCAGACTGCAGAGACCAAATGAGTGATCCCATGGCATGAGGCCAGAAAGTGATACATAATATTTATTTTAAACTCCTGTAAATTATTAGTTTGGGTCTCAAAAAAGATTGTTTTTGTTTTTTGAGAAGCTATATGTTATAGAGTAATTAACAGGCAGAAAATCTTAAATAATACCTGGTAAATGTCAATATAATTCCAGAATTTACCAAAGATCCATTGACTTTACACTCTAGCATTTTCTTGTTTACTTCATGAAAGCATGCAGACTGGCAAATGACATATGAAGCATCGTGTCAGATTTACAGTGGTAGCTAAGCTTGGGTCAGTTCTTCCATTATGCACTGCTATTTCCAGCATATATAACTTTGCCAAAAGAAATTCTGGGCAGCACAATACGTTCTAAAAGATTTTTGGCTCTATTTACACTACTGCCAGCTTAAAAATTAAAGAAACTCATTCTTGTTCCCTGTCTGGAGGGATCAGGTGGTTTGGGGGACTGGTAATAGGAAGTACTGGTAACTGCCTGTTCAAATCCAGCCCAAGTTGGTGACAGCTGAATGTGGTTTCCATCTGATGGCTGTTTTGACTACCCCAGTGAAATCAGCTGGTGGTCTCAGTCCAGTTCCCAGTGGATAGGTGTCCATACCACAACCTGGAAGTCTTGGAAGAGAGGTCACTGGCAGTAGGGGTATCAAGACTGAAGTATCCCCTCACCCCAAAAATGATCTCTCCATATTTAGAAAGGGGAGGATTTACAAAACCTAATGGAAAAACTCCTGACCCTGAGAACAAGTGCCAAGGGTACACTGTTGAGGTCAGAGGATTGAATCCTTCACTATGAAACTTCAGTGATCAGCAAGCAGCTCCACAGCCACTAGGACAGGCCTTAACATCTGGTAGCCATTGCCAGCTGAGATACAATAGCCGCTGTAATTGGCACATTCCTGCCTCCCCACCCCCATATGGAGACTTTAATCAGTGGATCTACTTAGTTATGTGTCCACCATATGCAACAGTTCCCTCCTTGGTTTGCCTTCACACACACGCTCCCCAAATGGTGGTAGGAATGATCCCTCACACATCAGTGCTCTGAGCTGTATGGAGGGTACAGTGTGCCCATCTGTGAGTTCCCTGCAGCCAGTCCCTCGCCCTGCACTGCTTCCAATGCTTCTCTGGCCACGTGCATCCGTGGATGCATGTGCAGGATCTGAGCCAATTAGAAATGTTTCCACTATTTTTTAATGTAGTAAAACAGCTTTTAAGGCAATTTTAACATTCTCCTTGAAATTCTAGCAACCCACATACAACAGAATCCCAGTGCAACAAAGCAACCCAACATGCTAGCTCCTGAAAAAGCAAAAGGAAACTGACTATAAATAAAAAGTGAAATTGAATTCATTGTCCAAGCTGAGTGAAGTACAAGAAAGGGTATAAATGGTGAAAAGTGCCTCTCATTTTTAAAATTCTTTCATTTTTAATGCAGAGAATAGAAACAACATGTATGGAACTCAATCCTTCTCTTCATACTATAGGATCGGGACCCCTGATGTATATCTTGACAGTGTCCCTGCAAAATATTGCTGTTGTGCATCCTGATTACAGGGTTTATTTTAAAAACCCTTGGATTTATATAAATGATCTCCTCTAAAGAATCGCAGGAATTTACTTCCAGATGTCAGCTCTAAAATAGTATACTGCTTCCTTACAGCATTTCAAGCTCTTTAAATATCAAAGCTCCAGGAATTTTGGTAGCTTCCTTTGGTTCATCTCAGAATAGAAATTGGTAAGCACGCTGAGTTAATAATCACTGAAATTCCCTGGAAGGGATTCATTCTATAGGACAAGAATCTATAGATGTTCAAGCATCTGCAGACCTCAGTCACTTCAATGAGAGCTGCAGATGTTCAATAATCCTCAAGAACTGACCCTATATTTTTGTGATGTTTCATCTTCTACTTGAAAATAACTGTACTTAGCCCCTCGGGGTTAAAACAAGGGCAAATTAGCACATAAAAGGCATTTCTGAGGCTAGCAATTATCTTCATTAATGGAAAGACACATTATCTCTCACATCACCCCTCACCCTCAGACATTTTCAATATTGCTCCTTTTTATGATCAAGTCTTGATATCTAAAGGACTTCTTCTGAGGGGAACTGATCTGGGGATTAGTATCTCCAGTGTCTGTACTGACTAAACAGAAGGGAGAAATTCTCTTTTGATGGTGACAAACAGTCATCTATCTGCCTTATGGGATGACTAACATTCATCCTCTTACATGGGGAAAATGTGATGCCATTTCAGATTCTTAAGCAACTGCCTTTTCTCCTACCACCCAGAATAGTGGGTAATTCTGTTTTTCAGGCTCTTTTCCCATTCTCTGGAGAAGGGTCTGAGCCCCAAAAAGATGCAATGGAAAAGGCTGACATTGACCAAAATACAAACTGATTCACAGTTGATGAAATGTAGCAGAATCGAAGTTTCCTCTCTAACCTGTGCTGCTTTGCAAGGACTTGGCTGGCCTATCTATTTCAATAAGATTTAATTGCTTTATTAGCTGTTAAAGTAAAAAGGAAATATCTTTCTATGAGAAGGTTTAACAAAAATTGTTAATGGTCTGAAACATATTTAGATAAGGCAAACCAATATGTCCTTCTAACAACTACTAAATAGGATACCGCTCCCAATGGATTAAAGGCATTTATTAGAAGGTAAAAAGATGCTCTAAAAAGACTTGCCTGAAGAGACAGATTTTGAAATGAACGCAGAAGGATGGAAGTTAAAGTCAGTGATATGGCTGACAAAACCCAGGAAGTGCAAACTTTGTTGGCCCGGACACATACAGAGGATGAGTGAAGAGGACCTTGTGAGGAAAGCATGCCAAGAGATGGTGGTAGGAAAGAGGCCCAGAGGCAAGCAGGGGAAGCAATGGATGGATTGCATCAATGAAGATGGTAAGCGGGTGGACCTTTGTGCTGCCTCGGACAGATAAAGATGACAGATGCTTGCATGATATGGTGGCCCCAGGTAATGGGATAGGGGGAAGAAAAAGAAAACAAAATACTTAAAAGCAGTAGGAATTATAACAGGCAAAAGTGAAGGTAATGTTGGTTGACAAAGGGAAGCAACCTGAGGAACTGATGAGGGTTATGATTGCTCCATCTATTGAGGAACAATGTGAACCCCTTGAAAAAGACATTCACAATTTTGTGGTACTTTTGGACCCATTTAGCAGCAGTGGCTCATACCATTTAAAATTATTATTATTTATTTGCATTGTAGCATTACTTAGAGGCCCCCAGAGCAATCAGGGTCCCAGCAAGACTGGCTAGGAGGTTGCAGTCTTCCATGTATGGCATCCATCTTGCCATGGTCATCCTTGTTTTTGTGACCTGCAGGGGCTGGGCTTGAAGACCATTAGAAAACCTCAGCTAGTGCACAGTGTGGCAGCCTGTGTGCTTAGTGGAGTGAGTTAATGTGAGCATATTCTGGACTATGTTCCACAAATTGTACTAACTTCCACTCTGCTTCTTGATACAATTCTAACTGTTAGAGAAAACATATAAAGCTGTACTTGATCTGAGACCTAGATACCTTGTGGATTGCTTCTCTCTCTGTTCCCTGCCAATGCAGCAGAGATCAGATGAGATGCTTTTGCTGACAGTCCCTAGATGTGAACATTTAAGGAAGGGAAGCTTTTCACTGGAGGGTCCCCAACTGTAGAACTGTGGTTCACCAGAGCCCAAATTTACTGACCTTAAGAACATAGTACAAGACACACCCTGAAATCATTCCTCATTCACTGCATATCACACAAGATGCACCTTACAAGGCTGTAGAAATAAACATATATTTTATTGTGTTATTTTGAAAATAGCACATGATCATGTAATTAAAGGCTTTATTGTAGCTCAGACTTGCAAGGGGGTAGAGTCAATATCACTACCTTAACTTTGGCATTTCCTGACTTTTGAGCATTTACCCACAGAATCTTAATGATCTTTTAATGCATTATTAATGGAATTTGCTAGTTTGGGAAAAAATAGAGAAAGTGCAGACACCACCAGAAAGCCCAATTCCCATGCACTTGAAAACTCCCATAGTAGAGACTCTGTTCCTATGTAACCTAAGAGCTGGATGGTTTTTACACCATATGGTACACAGAGATTGAGATACAGGCTCTTACAGAACCCTGACTCCATCACTGCACACTTCAAAAGAGTTGCACTGCACAAGATAAGTGATTCTCTAAAACTTTGCCTTATTGAACTTGAACCAAACAAGGTTTTCCATGAGTGAAGTGAGGTGTGCTCTACAAAAGGTGCATTTCAAAAATGTACACCTTTAAAATGCATAATAAATGGAACACGGGCTGATTCAATGCACACTAAACACAGAGTGTACTGCCCTTATGTATTCTCATGCCCTGGCTCGATGTTGACACTTTCTAAAGTATGTGTGATGCCCAATGCATATGTACATATAGGACGCCCAGAGAATGAGGCAGAGAGCCTCCAGACCCCTACATCATTCACTACAAACACTCCATAACCACATGGCTAATTTTCCAGGCATGCATGAGCAATACACTCTGCCTTCCTCAGAAAGTTAGGCAAACATGGTTAATACTGCTGTGGTTAAAAATGTCCATTGCATGCATAAAATGTAATTTTTTTTATAACTCAACCAAATCAAAGCCATTTATAACTGAACTATTCCAAGGCACTTTGCCTCCAGGAGAACTATTTCTCAGACAAATTTTAACTTTCAGGCCACAGTTGTTTCAATGTTAGGTCTGTTTAAAAATTCACAGGATACATATATATTTTTACATAATGGTAAAGATGTATTTTTTCCTCTCTCCACTTACTTGAAAATGCTGACCTGTTTTTCCTCAAACATTCCAGTTAATGTTGCTTTTGGGCAACGATCAGACCTGTAAAATTTCAGCCCAAGAAATGAAAGGCTTGGAAAGTTATGCGTGACTGAAAATAGGGGTTTAGAATGGAAATATGTAGGCAGCTGTGATGAGGTATACAAACCCCACAATGAAGAGCAAGAGGTTAAGGAACGGCTCTGGGCCCAGGTGCCCCTGCCCCGTCACACCTGCAAAGCCTACACAAGTTGGAGGTGGGGCTTTAAAAAGACGAGCAGAGCAGCTCAGAGGAGGTAGCAGAAGGGAGCAGAGGGCTGTTCTGAGCTCTGAAGGGAAAATACTACCCAGGTGCTCCTTGGCTGGGATTTGGCAGTGCAGGCCTGTGTAAATCCATGAAGGACAGGCAGGTGAGAGATTGCAGGCCAGAGACTTGATTAGAGTGAGTTACTCCAGGGAGCAAAAGGAGCTTAAGGTAGGAAGTGATCCAGGGAGGTGTAACATTCCCCTCTGGTGTTGTCTGGACCAGTGATCTGCTAGGCCACTCCAATCCTTGACTCTGGGACGAGCCTTACCCTGCTCTGCTGTGAGACCCCCCTTCCCCCCAACTCCTGGGCTGTTCACACACAGCCTCTGGCATGTAAGCTGCTCCCAGCTACTTGCAAGCGAATGATGTTAGCCAATATCTCCAGTCCCAGAAACAACCCTAGGAACCTCCGGATTGCAGTGTCCAGTTATGCCCACTGGATGCTGCAAGCTTATATAAATTCATCCATTTAACAAAGAAATTAATATGCACCAAGTTTCTTCTCCCAAGGGGAGTTTCTGACACACTTCAAACCAAATGCACTGCTTCAGGTAGAATAAACAAACAGATTTATTAACTATAAAGGTAGATTTAAGTGATTGTACATCAAAGCATCACAAGTCAGATTTGGTCAAATGAAATAAAAGCAAAACGCATTCTAAGCTGATCTTAACACTTTCAATGTCCTTACAAATTTAGATGGTTCTCATGACAGGCTGGCTCTTCAGCCAGACTCTCCCCTTTGATCAATGCTTCAGTCACTTGTTGGTGGTGGTGCCTGTAGATGTAGATGGAAGAGAGAGAGCATGGCAAAATGTCTCTCCCTTTTATCATGTCCTTTCTTTCCTCCTGGCTTTCCCCGCCACCTCCCCCTTTCAGAGTCAGGTGAGCATTACCTAATCACAGTCCCAAACTGCCCAAAGGAAGGGGATGACTCCCTCGAGGGTCTAACAGATTCTTTTGTTGCTGCCTAAGCCAGTGTCCATTGTTCCTGTGAGGCTGGGCTGGGTTTGTCCCATCCATGCCCTGACGAGGTGTGAACTGCCTCTCTGTTCTTGGAGAGTTTTTGCATGGGCTTGCTTTAAACCATGAGGATACATTTTCAGCCTCATAACTATATACATGAAATTATAACCTTACTGTAATAATTACTATAACAACCATGCTCAGTGCATTATGAGCCTTCCGAAGACCTCCAGCATGACAAACTTTGCATTGGATTCCACACAATCATTTTATAAAGATGAACATGAGGGTGTAAGGTGTTCCTCCGAGGTACAGAGCATCACAGCAGGGTGGTGGCTTAGGACCCCAAGGTGTCAAGAGTGGCTGCCAGCCATTGGGCCCTAGATTGGAGCTCAGTGGAGAGGACGGGCCTGGGGTTCCCTACCTGCTCCGAAAGGCCATTAATCCACCAGGAGTTTCACCTAGGTGAGAGACCTGATGGAAAAAGCCTTGACTGTTCAAGGGCTCCACCCTGACAAAATCTCTGTGCTAAAGGGAATAACTGGAAACCCTTGGGGTAGGGGCACAGAAGGACCAGACTGTGCTTTCAGTGGGGACCCACCATGTCAAAACCTCGCCTTACCATGAAGCAGTATTGTTGGTAATTATGCACCTTCTACAGCAACCTTAGTTATGGTGGCCAAAAGCACTTCAACTAGATCAGTTTAACAAGTGGAGTTTCTAAAAGAAAAATATTTTCAACATCACTTTGTGACCCACGTTATGCAACTGTACAGGGCAACAGGGAGGTGTAAGGTGCCTCCAACTCTCCTGCATGGGCTAACTATAGCACACAGTGCAGCACAAGGAAGAAGAACAGCCTCTGCAAGCCTGGTATTCCCCATCCCATGCTGGTGGGCAGGCAGGGGAAGCCACCATAGCTGAGCCAGTATGGATGGGGATGTCACCGCATCAAGTACAGGGCTGAAACAGAGAATGCCCCCCTTAAGCAACAAAAGAACCAGGCATCCTGCTTTGACACTCTGAGTCACAGTACGGTCCTTAACCTCAGAGTTTGTGGTCTAACCACAGTGTAGTTCTATTTCTGTCTCAAGTGATCAGAAAAGTGAATGTGTAAAAATAGCACCTTCTGACTCAATGTATATTCCCTGTGTCTCTGAGTCATTGCTACTCATTTTACCGATAAAACATATTTTTGTTAGTTTTACAAGTGTCCCTGCAGAGACAATACAGCTAAGAAAGTGTGGACTGTAATCTGTTCTGCTCCATAAATCACCACCAACATTGTCTGTTAAATTCTGATTGCATAATCATTACTACTAGTGATTAGAGCCGGGTGGAAAATGGATTTCCCATCCCATGAAAATTTTTGATATTTCAAAAATTGCCCTGTTCCACATCACGATGAAACTGAGCTCTTTCCAAGTGTTTTGATGAAAAACTAAAGAGTAAGAGAGGCCCCAGAATAGTGTGATGATTTGGGTATGCACCAGGAATGTAGGAGACCCAGTCTGAATCAGATACTTGAATCTGCAGGTTCAAGAAGAAACAACCTCAAGTCCCTGATTCAGACCTAGGTTTCCTGGATCCTACATGACTGCCCTAACCACCAGGCTATTGACTATTCTGGAGCGAGGCATCTTTCTGTGGCTGGAAATTCCATCCTAGACCTGAGCAATCTTTCCTGGTGAAAGTTTCATTAAAATACATGTTTCATTGTGTATATTCCTTAAAAATGTTTTGGTTTCAACAAGTTGGTATTTTCCAGCAAAAAATTCCCAGCCAGCATTGCTGGTGATGATTGGAGAAGCAGCAGGAATTCAGCTTGAAATTCAGATTCTAGGCTGGATTTGCAAATCTGAGAATTTAGACAAATAATATTTTGTAACCTCAGAAATATTATTATTTACTTTAAAGCACCCTGCATAGTTCGGTGTTGTAGAAACACGGAACAAAAAGAGAGCTGCCCCAAAGAAACTGCAACCTAAATATGAAATGGAAGTCACTGAGAGATGGTAAATACAGAGCTTTATTATGCATTTTTACAGAATCACTTTTCTAAGCATAATCAAGTATTAAAACCTTGTCTTATCTTGTGCATATCTTCATAGGTCCACATGATAATCTCTCTATCTTCCCTCCCATTCAGGATTGGATAACATCCCTGTGGCAGCAACAGTGTTTGGATACATGGGAAAATAATATTAGGAAAGTCCTGATATATTTTTAGTGGTCTTTAATGCTTCTTAGCAGATGGATACAAAGAGAATTACAAATATGTGGCCAGCCAGTTCTCTGTAGACCACCGGCTAATATTCTACAGATTGCTGGTAATCTATGGACGTCAGATGGAGAACCACTGCAGTAGCTAGAGAATAAACTGAAACAGATAATTGTAAGTGGTGCCTTTAACATAATGATGGTCATCTCTACACTACAAGCTAAGGGTGTAATTCCCCTGCTCATGTACACATACTTGTGTTAGCTCTCCTCGAGCTACCATGAGTATAAATACCAGGGTAGCCATGGTAGCATGGGTAGCAGACCAGAGGCATGACTGAGCCATACTGAGTACAAACCCACCTGAAACTGGTGGGAATGTACTCAGCATGACTCAGCCATGCGTCCACTGCTGCTACCCTTGCTTCTGTGGTGACACTGCAATTTATACTTGAGCTAGCTCAGTGGGAGCATGAGTACGTGTACACAAGTGGGGGCATCACACAGCTAGCTTGCAGTGTAGACATAGCCAAACTGAATAACAAAATAAGGGCCTGATCCCACTCCCATGGAGTTTTGCCTTCAAAGAGAGTAGGATCAGGCCCCCACTGACTGTAACTGGAGCAGGATTAGGTCCTAAAATGTGCAAACTGAATATCTGAAAGTAATAGAGTGTCTGATTTAACAGGTTTCAGAGTGGCAGCCGTGTTAGTCTGTATCCGTAAAAAGCAAAGGAGTACTTGTGGCACCTTAGAGACTAACAAATTGTGAGCTGTAGCTCACGAAAGCTTATGCTCTAATAAATTTGTTAGTGATTTAACATACTGTCACTCTGCTCTGTGTACAGTACTCTGCTTTATATTGTCTGATGAAATAAGTGAGAGTCTCAAAAGATTTTATCATTTAATTTAAGGAGTATGTTGCCAGACTCGGGAGGTCACAGCGAAATTCCTAGACATTTAATGACTTGTTTAAAAAGGTGAGGGAAATTTTGGAAATGCAGCCAGAGATCATTATTGCTATTGTAATAAAAATAGAAGAATGTAAAATAAACCCTAACATTTTATTTGTGGGGAGTTAAAAGCTGAACTGTGGGTTGTCATGGATACAATGTTCAGTTTACTGGAGTGGTCTTTTCCTAGCAGCTAAACACCAGTATAAGTAACTCAGAGGAAAGCAGGACTTTATTTGCAATGTTCCATCGGGCTTTTATATTTAGTTAGTTCAATTAAAGAAACCCCTGATGATTTTTTCTTCATTTTTTTTAAAAAAGCCTGACCTGATCTATTTTATCTATCTAACCTGCCTTTCCTTTTCTTTCCCCTCTCGGTGTGCACGTGTGTGTATATATATATGAGCACACTACTACTAACACTTCAGACAACTCAGTTCAGACAGGTCTTTAAACTCGCCCATTTCAGGTCACAGTAATCTAGTTAGTGGTCTGCACATGTGATGAGACAGGAATGCAGAAAAGCTGTGTGCAGGGCCCCATTAAGGCAAGCTAGAAGGCTAGGCATCCCAACAGGGAAACCCCCTCAGGCAGCCTCAGAGCTGAGGCCCCACCCTCACACCTAGTTGGAGTGGTAAGTGCAGGGGCCGCTCACACAAGAGCTGACTGCTCTGCTGGTGGGAAGGGCCCCCAAACACTCCTCTTTGGACAGGCTGGATTATCTCCTCTCCAAGGGCTACTATTTCCTGGTTTTAGGTGGGCTGGCATCTGTCCTGGAGGAGGGAAGGCCAGCAAAGAGCTCTGTATGTAAGTAGGAGTGGGTGGAGACTGTTGACATCACCCCAGCAGAATCATGATGGACTGGCAGTAGCAAGGGCCAGAGCCTCCCCAACCTCAATTATCTGCTGCAGAGGGGTGGGCCTTCTAGAACAGAGGGGTTCAGCATTAATAACCCATTGTCAGGAAAGAGTTAAAATTTAGCTAACAGCTAAGACAAAAACCGCAGAACAAGCAGGAATGTTTCAATAAGTATTCAGTAGCAAGGACACTGACAACTATAAACAATTGATAAGCTTATATGGTCAATGCCCACCCAGTAAGTCAGTTCTTATAACAGGACAAACCCTCCCTTCACAGCCCACCAGATATCTGTAAGCACTCATCCCGATCCCCACTCCTTCCCCTGCAAGGTAGCCATAGATGCTTGATGCAATAGGAGATCTCTATATGTACATACTGTTCTTATTTTTATCTTTATTTAGGGTTCTCTCTTGATTTGTAACAATGTCTGTCTCTGTTTGTACAGATAAATGCAAATGAATTGATAAGAGAATGTATATAACTGGCCACTATGGCACCATATCTCTGAAGCTGCTTGTCAGTCTTCCCAGTACCGTGAATAAACCCCCTTCAGCATTGTCTGTGCTTGCTTGACTCTTGGGGAAAAGAATCTTTTTGCCTAACACCAGTAAGGTAAATAGAGCAGTTCAGCCCTCTCAGAGCTAATGTGTGGGCTGTTGGCAAACTCATGCAGACCTCACTGCATTGTTTATGCTCTGCTCACATTCCCCTCCACAACCATGAGGCCTAAAAAGATACATTTTTAAAAAGAGAGCTAAAAATCTGACATCATCACAGCACTCTAGGAGCTGAGGCCCTACGCACTTGCCTATTGTGCCTATACTTTAATCCAGCTCTCACTGTGTGTAAGCTATTTGGGTGAAGTGGGCAAGGCTTGGGAGGCAAACTCTATCCTTAAACTTGCAGAGCAGCTCTTCTGTGGACATTACTCCATCCTGTGAGCTGCTGTCCTGCACCAGCTGCAGGGGGAGTCCACTATGGCTAGTAGACCTTCCCTTCCCCTGCCCTGGCATACCTTCCTGCTGACAAGTTCTACTAACAAGGAGGTGTGGTGACACCCCCCCATGCAGCCCCTTCAACACTCGTCTCTCCCAAATCCTGCAGAGACCCTAAGCATACCCTCTTAACTGGGGAGAGTCCGTACTATATGTGCTGAGAATTCCATATTACTAACAAAACTCAGGGCTGGGTAACCTTCCCAGAGGCAGCAGCATTTGCCACTGAGTACATCCATGGGTTGTGTATAGGAGAACAGCATTCATATGCGAAGGCTAGGTCTGATATAAGCAGGGAGACCTGTTGAATAAGCAATCATGGACAATCTGATGCCAGTACTAACAGGGCATGGTGGAGCAGCAGATGAAACTGCTGCCCCTATAGAATACCACAAAAGCCCAAAGATGGTATTGGACATGGTGAACATAGGCCACCATTAAATAAACCATCAGCCAATCCTAACCACTGACAGAAGGAATTCTGAAAAGACTTATGAACCCTAAAGGATCAATGGCATTTTCTCACAGAAGATAGTTGTGGGGTCAGTGTGAAACACTACCCCTAGTAACTCACCACCAGATGTGGAAATTTGCATAATTAAATCTACAAAGTAGCCTTGTAATCTGACTGGCAATCAGCACTGCCTTGTACTCAGGCAGGACAATGTAAAATAAACTAATGGGTGCAGTGATGTGGGTAACTGGGCATCCTGTATAATATCAGCTACTGGAAAATTGCACAGTTCCTTTAGATCCTAGGTAAGAGAATAACATCTTTCTGCAGACACATTGCTTTCTGATCACACAGCGACTTGATTCCAGAGCTCATACTATTAGTTAGGATTGCAGGCAAACCAAGAAGAGGAAGAAAAAGAGCCAGCTACCACACAAACTCTGTCACAATTGCAAAAGATGGAAGGTAGTGGTCAACAACTTCCCTATCAGACTTGTCACTTGAAGAAGATGACTAACAAAACTATATTCCTAATTCCTTTAGTATGCAGAACTTGCCAACACCTTTAAAGTATGTTTTTACTATATAAAGTGATTCTGTATGAACAGCTTCCAGAGGAACCATGTTTATTGTGGTTTGTGGATTCAATATATAATAGATTCAATTTGTAAAGAGAAATACACATTTTATTTCCTAACTGCCAGCTCAGCAAACTGGACTCTGCAAATCAAGCTGCTCAGAAATCATCACCAGTAATAAAGTTTTTGCAGATCCAGTTATGCCCTCAGATATATCCATGTGACTCTATAGTCTTCATATGATTATCTCAATTAAATTTATTTTCCTTCACTTTGTTTTATCTTATGCCATCATATTGCTTTTTAAATTGGTTGTAGGTGTGTATGTGCCTGTTGGAACAACAGCTACTTTATACAAGACTGTTCATTAAACACAAGAAAAGTATTTTAAAAGCTCAGTCCTGCAAGGTGCTGAACATTCTGGCCCTGATCCTGCAATTATGGAAGCAATCATGTGCTTAGCTTTAAGTGTGTGCATAGTCTCACTGAAGTCAATGGATTTATTCACATGATTCAAAATAGACATATGCTTAGGTGCTTTGCTGGATTGGGGCCAGAGTCTCCCAAACTCAAGCCCACCCAACCCGCTTAATCTCAAGTGGCTAGCCCAAGTAGTCGCAAGAGACTCAATGTCCACACTACTATTTTAAGTGTGCTAGTAGCCCTATTAGCTTGAGTCTGGCTACCCAGGCTGGGAGGCTTGCTCCCAGCTGCCGTGTAGACATACCCACAGAGTCAAACCCTTGCTTATAGGTTTACTTCTTCTTCAGTGGTCATTCTGTTGTGCAAGACAGCTAGTCACTGTGAACTCTTTAAATCTTAATCCCAGCTGGTTTTGGATCAGTGAAAAAATAAATTTACAGTGTTGCAAAATTGTTAACTGTGTGTACCCACATGATGGAGATCATGATGAGTTGGTTTTGAGTCACCATGGCCAGGATCCAAATCTCATTGGATTTAATGGGAAACCTTCCGTTAACTTCAATGAGAGGTGGATCAGGCCCCAAATATTGGTTATACATAGTGATCCTTTACATTCATTTGTTGTATTAGGCCTTAGTTATAGCTAATTTTGTAGTATTTGTTTTACTAGTGCCCAGCTCAGAATGCATTACTTGCTCTATTAAATTGTAACACAACCAGTATAGATTTTACTGTCATAATTATCCAGTAAGTCAGTGGGAAATATTCTACTACAGAATGGTATCTTTTAAACACCCCTAAAACGATCCCTGAGGTACCCACATGAGCACAATATAGATCAGGGGTTCTCAAACTGGGGGTCGGGACCCCTCAGGGGATCACAAGGTTATTACCTGGAGGGTTGTGAACTGTCAGCCTCCACCCCAAACCCCGCTTTGCCTCCAGCATTTATAATGGTGTTAAATATATTTAAAATATTTTTAATTTATTAGGGGGGTTGCACTCAGAGGCTTGCTATGTGAAAGGGGTCACCAGTACAAAAGTTTGAGAACCACTGATATAGATAGTAAAAAGAGAAGGAGTATTTGTGGCACCTTAGAGACTAACAAATTTATCTGAGCATAAGCTTTCATGAACTACAGCTCACTTCATCGGATGCATGTAGTGGAAAATACAATGAGGAGATTTTATATACAGAGAGAAGATGAAACAATGGGTGTTACCATACACACTGTAACGAGAGTGATCAGGTAAGGTGAGCTATTACCAGCAGGAGAGAAAAAAACCTTTTGTAGTGATAATCAAGATGGGCCATTTCCAGCAGTTGACAAGAACATGTGAGGAACATTAGGGGGCAGGAATAAACATGGGGAAATAGTTTTACTTTGTGTAATGACCCATCCACTCCCAGTCTTTATTCAAGCCTAATTTAATGATGTCCAGTTTGCAAATTAATTCCAATTCAGCAGTCTCTGCTTGGAGTCTGTTTTTGAAGTTTTTTTGTTGAAGAAGTGTGACTTTTAGGTGTATAATCGAGTGACCAGAGAGATTGAAGTGTTCTCCGACTGGTTTTTGAATGTTATAATTCTTTACGTCTGATTTGTGTCCATTTATTCTTTTACGTAGAGACTTTGTCCTCACCCATAACTATTTCACATTTGGGGACAATGTATACCTTCAAATCAGTGGCACTGCTATGGGTACCCACATGGCCCCACAGTATGCCAACATTTTTATGGCTGACTTAGAACAACGCTTCCTCAGCTCTCGTCCCCTAACGCCCCTACTCTACTTGCGCTACATTGATGACATCATCATCATCTGGACCCATGGAAAAGAAGCCCTTGAGGAATTCCACCATGATGATTTCAACAATTTCCATCCCACCATCAACCTCAGCCTGGACCAGTCCACACAAGAGATCCACTGCCTGGATGCTACGGTGCTAATAAGCGATGGTCACATAAACACCACCCTATACCAGAAACCTACTGATCGCTATACTTACCTACATGCCTCCAGCTTCCATCCAGAACACATCACATGATCCATTGTCTACAGCCAAGCTCTACAATACAACCGCATTTGCTCCAACCCCTCAGACAGAGACAAACACCTACAAGATCTCTATCAAGCATTCTTACAACTACAATACCCACCTGCTGAAGTGAAGAAACAGATTGACAGAGCCAGAAGAGTACCCAGAAGTTACCTACTACAGGACAGGAAAGAAAATAACAGAACGCCACTAGCCATCACCTTCAGCCCCCAACTAAAACCTCTCCAGCACATCATCAAGGATCTACAACCTATCCTGAAGGACAACCCATCACTCTCACAGATCTTGGGAGACAGACCAGTCCTTGCTTACAGACAGCCCCCCAACCTGAAGCAAATACTCACCAGCAACCACACACCACAAAACAAAAACACTAACCCAGGAACCTATCCTTGCAACAAAGCCTGTTGCCAACAGTGTCCACATCTCTATTCAGGGGACACCATCATAGGGCCTAATCACATCAGCCACACTATCAGAGGCTTGTTCACCTGCACATCTACTAATGTCATATATGCCATCATGTGCCTACAATGCTCCTCTGCCATGTACATTGGCCAAATCAGACAGTCTCTACGTAAAAGAATAAATGGACACAAATCAGATGTCAAGAATTATAACATTCGGAAACCAGTCAGAGAACATTTCAACCTCCCTGGACGATTACAGACCTAAAAGTCGCAATTCTTCAACAAAAAAACTTCAAAAACAGACTTCAAACAGAGACTGCTGAATTGGAATTAATTTGCAAACTGGACACCATTAAATTAGGCTTGAATAAAGACTGGAAGTGGATGGGTCATTACACAAAGTAAAACTATTTCCCTATGTTTATTCCCCCTTCCCCCAACTGTTCCTCACACATTCTTGTCAACTGCTGGAAATGGCCCACCTTGATTATCACTACAAAAGGTTTTCTTTCTTTCCTGCTGGCAATAGCTCACCTTACCTGATCACTCTCTTTACAGTGTGCATGGTAACACCCATTGTTTCATGTTCTCTGTGTATATAAAATCTCCCCACTATATTTTCCACTGTATGCATCCGATGAAGTGAGCTGTAGCTCACGAAAGCTTATGCTCAAATAAATATGTTAGTCTCTAAGGTGCCACAAGTCCTCCTGTTCTTTTTGCAGACACAGACTAACAGGGCTGCTACTCTGAAACCTGATACAGATAGTGTGACCTTTCCTCTCCTCCCATTTTTCCCTAGGCCCAGTAGGGTTTGCACTCATCTTTCATTAAGGTGGCTCTCATCAATATGAAAGGGACTTGCAGACCTCAGCTATAGATTAATGCAAGCAAAAGCGATTGCACATCCTATTTTGCACGAAGAAGGTGTGATAGGATAGTGATCAATTATGACCCTCCTATGCCTCAACTCGGTTTAAGGGCCTGTGTGCTTTTCTGTGTCCTTCCTACTTCTCCCACGGGTTGCTGTTGCTTGTGACAATCCCGCTCCCGGCTCTCAGCCATTAAGTACCAAGCACCGCCACACCCCGAGGACCTAGAGTGATTTCAGTCTCTTCCGATTGTCACTGAAAAGTCTCAGCCGCAAGTTGGACGCGCGCGCCGCAGAGGGGCTTCAGGGGCGGGTGGGCTTCAGCACCCCAGGCCGCGGACAGCTCCGTGCGCCGCGGGGTGGGGGAGGAAGCGCAGCTCCCGCAGGGCGGCTCGCTGCCGGGGGAAGAGCGGAAGAACTCCCGCCCCTCCTCCGGGGGTCTCACGGAGCCCGAGGCACAGTGGGCCCCGCTCCTCTCCCGGCGGCGGCTCTCCCGAAGGGGCTCTGTGATTTTAAATGCGCCGAGACCCGCCCCTTCGGGGTGGGGCGTGGGCGGGCCCAGGCCGTCCGGGGCGGCCATATAACCCCACCTCTTGGGTGAGGACTGCAGCTATAATTGGCTGGATGTGGTATTTGGAGATGCTAAGCTGGCTCCTTCCCCCCATGTCCCTGCACACACACAGGGGTGGGTTGCGCGGGCGGCAGAGGGAGGCAGGGCTGGGTGGCGGCGGCGGCGGGTCTGCCACTCCCTGCCTCCCTGCCTCGCTGTCCGAGCCGCTCGCGCTGCTGGGCTGCTGCCTGCGGCCGGGCGAGGCGGCGGAGCCGGGCCGCGGGGAGCGGGGGCTGCTGCTGCTGTCGGCGGCGGGGATGATGGCGGAGGGCGGCGGCGGCGGGCCGCGGCGGAAGGCGCTGTCCCTGCTGGAGGCGGCCCGCTCCCGCTACGAGAGCCTGCAGATCTCGGACGACGTGTTCGGGGAGTCGGGCCAGGACAGCAGCGGGAACCCCTTCTACAGCACCTCGGCCGACTCCCGCTCCGCCTCCTCCCAGGACGAGGACGAGGAGCAGCTCGCGGCTGCGGAGGGGCCCGGCCCCCGGGGCAGGGGGCGCCGTGTCCCCAGGGCGCTGGCGGCGGAGCGGCAGCAGGTTCCCGGCAGCGGCTGCAGCCCCGGCCCCACGGAGGAGGAGGAGGAGGAGGAGGGGGGCTGGATCCCGACCCTGCGCGACGCCCCACCCCCAGACTTCAAGGATAGCTTCGGTAACAGGCGGGCTGGGGAGCGGGGTGGCGCCTGCAGGGGGGAGCCCCCTCCCTCGCGGGCTGGGGGCGGGGGGGCCTGGGCTGCTGCCCGCGGGGAGCAGTGGGACGGGGCTTTGCGGATAATGCTCAAGAGGCGGCCCCGGCCGGCAGGCAGGCAGGCGAGGGGAGCAGGGCAAGTCCCTGCTCCGGCGGGAAGGTTAATGTGGGGGCTGCAGCCAGGGCCTGAGGCTGAGGGGCAGGAGGGCGGGTGCAGCCGGGGAGGCACTTTTGCCGTTTGGTCAGAGGCCGGGAAGGGAGCAGCTCTCATTCCCGGGCGGCTGCTTGCAAGGGAGCCCGGATCGCTCCGCTCCGCCGAGCCCTGTGCAGGTCAAAGGGCGCGGAGCTCCCTCCCCGCTGCGGTCTGTGCCCCGGCCTCGGCCCCAGGTGTCCCGAGCACCGACTGTAACTAGCGGGCGGGGTAACGGGCGTAGCAGCGGGCGGGAGAGCCAGGCTGACTTGCTCATCCCTGGCCCGGCGCCCGAAACCCCCTGGAAGGGGAGGCTGGATCCGCAGGGTTAGTTTGAGAGAGTGCGGTCGGTCTGCCGACTCCTGCCACCTGACTGCGCTTTGGCCTCGTTAAACAAATCGCTCCTCGGGCCGATGGTACCGTGCGTGTTAGTCACGAGGGAGAGAACAACCCCTTCTCGGGAAGAGTGAGAGCTCGCTGCATCTGCACAAGAGCAGCAGCAGGGTAGGGCCGGCTGTTCAATCATTGCCTTTCAGGCCGGAGTATAGAAATATCTCTCCTGTGCACGGGCTGAAAGCTTTATTTGATTTAATTAGGATAAAGGATAGCTCCCCTCTTTCAGGGCACTGGCTTTTTTCATACCTTAGTCCTTATAAGGCATGGCTTGTATTTATGCAGTAACTGGATAATTGCCTGGACTTAGATGAAATGGTGTCTAACAAGACCTATGGAAGGCAGGATGTGACTGATTATGAACACTTTGTCCTTTTTCTTCTCCCCTGATAATTTTGTGATCTTCAGAACAACATGGCAGGTTATACAATGTAGCCTTGGGAATCTCTGCTGCTTTGCTGGAGTTAGAAGCTGGAGATCCTGCTCAGCCTGTGTGTCCTAACATGTACATGGCCTATGATATAGGAATATGGGAGTAGTATTATACCCACTTTACAGCTGGAAGAAGCTGTGGACCAGAATGATTAAGTGACTTGCTCAAGATCACACAAGAAGTCTGTGGCAGCCCTGGAAATAGAACTCTGCTCCTCAGCCCTTGTCCTTACCACAAAGCCATCTTCAGTCCTACACATTGCCACACAGGTCTTTGATAAAGTAAACGTTGAGAGCTCACTGCAGTGATCTGATGTATCATGGCAATGCATGGTATGGAGATTTTAATAGAATGACCTGTGTGAGATGTCATAGTGGTTTATAGGGAGTCATTCCAACATCAGTCCACAGCGTTAATGATACATTGTGTATGTAGCAAAAAAAAAAAGTCATGTAAAGAAAACTTGCAGAACGTAAAAAATACAGCAATCAAATAGAATACTATATATTATAGGTTTATATGTGAGCTCTGAGATGTTACCATACTCTGCTACTGGTATCTTGTCCAATTTGATATTTGCTAGCCCAACCCCACTGGTTTCTATTCTTGATTGTCAGGCTTAATTCATTAATGTTGATGAGAAGTATCAGAGAAAAGTCTATATTTAACAAATAAATGAAGATTCAAGAAAAAAAAAAGTGCACTTCAACAAACCTCCCTGTACCACACTGTGGATTAAAACAGAGCTAGAGGAAGTATATTTTTTTAAGCTAATGTAAAAAGAACCCCCAAGAGAAGTTAAGCTCCAAATACTATATTACAGTAACATTATTTTTGACTGACGTGTTAACTAACAAAAGCAAAAAAGGTTGCTGCTCCCCTGTCTAGGCACTGTAAAATATTAAACATCACGTACTAATATAAAACTCTTGTGGGTCTTTAAAGAGAACTCCAGTGGATATCTTGGATTCCTCTAATTCTCAAGCATATCTGAGGACACAGTTTGGACCATACTTTTCATGGAGTTAAGTAAGGATGAAATAACTTAACATTTAAATTCTTTGCCTTTGCTAGTGTATACATTTGTGTAACTTTAAAGCAGTGATATGCATTTAATATAGAGATGGGATTGACATTTTCATTGCTTCTTTGAAAAAAGAAAATTAAGTTGATGACCTATTAGCTCATGAGTTCAGATTTCCTTAGAAATGAAGGCGTTTGATTTGTGGGAGACAGAAGTGAACACAGAAGTCTTTGGAGCGAGGAGAGTTGGTAATACAGAGACTGCTTCCACCTACTAGTAGATTTGAGAGAGATTTCTGCTGCTTCTTGTTCTGTTTGTGGCATGAACTGCATACAGTATCTATAATAGTGATTAGCTTTGGCAAAAACTTGGTTGAATGAGAACATAAGAATGGCCATAATGGGCCAGACCAATGGTCCATCTAGCCCAGTATCCTGTCTTCCAACAGCGACTGGTGCCAGATACCTCAGGCAGTGAACAGAACAGGGCAAATAATAAAGTGATCCATCCCCTGTCATCCAGTCCCAGCTTCTGGCAGTCAGAGGTTTAGGGGCGCCTAGAGCATGGGATTGCATCCCTGACCATCTTGGCTAATAGCCATTGGTGGACCTATCCTCCTGTGAACTTGTCTAATTCTTTTTTGAACCCAGTTATACTTTTGACCTTCACAACATCCCCTGGTAATGAGTTCCACGGGTTGACTGTATACTGTGAAGAAATACTTTCCTTATGTTTGTTTAAACCTGCTGCCTGTTAATTTCATTGGGTGGCCCCTGAGTCTCATGTTATGTAAAAGGGTAAATAACACGTCCCTATCACTTTCTCCATGCCATTCATGGTTTTATATAACTCTGTCATAACCTCCCCCATCCAGTCATTTCTTTTCCAAGCTGAACAGTCCCAGTCTTTTTAACCTCTCTTCATACGGAAGCTGTTCCATACTCCTAATCATTTTTGTTGCCCTTCTCTGTATTTTTTCCAATTCTAAAATATCTTTTTTGAGATGGGGTGACAAGAATTGCATGCAATGGGTGTACCATGGATTTATATAGTGGCATTATGATATTTATTGTCTTACTATCTATCCCTTTCCTAATAGTTCCTAGCATTGTTAGCTTTTTTGACTGCTGCTGCACATTGAGTGGATGTTTTCAGAGAACTATCCACAATGACCCCAAGATCTTTCTTGAGTGGTAACAGCTAATTTAGACCCCATCATTTTGTATGTATAGTTGGAATTATGTTTTCCAATGTGCATTACTTTGCATTTATCAACAGTGAATTTCATCTGCCACTTTCTTGCCCAGTCACCCAGTTTTGTGAGAACCCTTTGCAACTCATCACAGTCAGCTTTGGACTTAACTATCTTGAGTAATTTTGTATCATCTGCAGACTTTGCCAACTCCCTATTTACCTCTTTTTCCAGATCATTTATGAATATGTTGAACAGCACTGGTCCCAGTACAGATCCTTGTGGGACCTTGCTATTTACCTCTCTACCCTGTAAACTGATCTTTTATTCCTACCCTTTGTTTCATATCTTTTAGCAGGGACTGATCCATGAGACTGCCCATGACTGCCTATGTTGTTTAGGAGCCTTTTGGTGAGGGACCCTTGTCAAAAGCTGTCTGAAAGTCCAAGTACACTATATCTACTGGATCAGCACTTCTCAACCAAGGGTCTGCAGCCCCATGGGGGTCTGCAGGCCCTTTCAGGGGGGCCACAGGACCCCACAGCTGAAACCCAGTGCCCCCCATGGGCTGAAGCCAGGAGCTGCGGGGCTGAAGCCCCTATTCCCGATGCCCCCTGAAGCCCTGATCTCTGGCGCCCCATATGGGACTGAAGCTGGGAGCAGTAGGGCTGAATCCTGGGGTCCCGAGCCCTGGTGCTCCCCATGGGGCAGAAACCCTGAGCCCATGGGCAGAGTTTAACCTACATTTATGGTGGGGAAAAACATTTTCTAAAAGCCAGATTATAGGAAACATTCATTTATCGCAAAGTGGTTGTCAGATGTGACTTGACCCCTGTACGCAGAAGATCACTTTTGCTGGGTAGATGAGAATTAGGACTGCATGCAGCAGCGTAGCACACTCTAAATATGCATGTCAGGAAGCAAAGGATAGCTTCTGATGAATGCAGTTAACTGGCCACATCTTTTGGGAGCTAGCCAGTTAAATATTAGTTGCATCTGCAGCTCATTGCTGAAAAAACACACTGGTGAGCATTAGAGATTTTACTTTAAAGAATTCTCATTTCACTTTTTCTGCTAGTTCACCAAAGGCCAACAAAAAAAACAACAACAATGAAAAGAATTGTTTATAGGTGTGCATTAAAGCAGCTTTACTCCATTATAAATATTACATTGGGCCGTGTCCACTTCTCAGATTAAATTATTCAGAGCAGCAGTATAAACACTGACTAAACACATCTGAGACATGCAATCTGTCTCCTTGATTATGCGATCATTAAAGTTAGAGTTTCCAGTCTTAACTTTACTGAAGAATGTTTACTGAAGTTGGGTTAGCTGAGGAGGGGGAGAGATGCATTTGTGTAGATGGTTAATGAACCATCTTCCAGTTGGATGGATGAAGGTTACAAGATGGTAAGCTTTTCAAGGTGGGGGCTGTTTCTTACTATGTTTGCATAGTGCCTCATACAATAGGGCTTCAGTCTTCATTGGTTCCTCTTGGCACTGCTGTTATTCAAATAAAGAAAATGAATTTGGCTCCTTTCAAATAAGAATAAGAAATGTATTTAGCTCCCTCCATCTAGTCTCTAGTGAACCTCATAATACAACATATTTAGTTAGTATGGAGTCATTCATACATCCTGTATTCCAATGTGTTTTACAGGAGTTAAATAGTAACTGAAGGGGCGATGGTGGAACATAGCTGAAGGAGAAAAGAAAAAGGTTTTTTAGTTGAGATTTCAAAGAATAGAATCTCAGCTAAGCAGAGAGCTACAGGAAGACTGTGCAGAAGGGAGGAGAGTCAGAGATAGTGAGATCACATGGAAAGGCAGAAGAAGCCAGTGCTAGAGGAGCAGGGTGGGAGTAGAGAGAGAGAGCTCAAGGTAGGATGCAGCATATTCATAGAGGCTTGTAATAAGGAGGGGAATTTTGGTCTGAATCTTGAAAAGAATCTGGAATTCTGGGTGATACAAAATGTCTAAAGAAAGGTCCAGTTCAAGAATAGCAGGAAAGATACACTGCAGAAGGTGGAAAAACATTTGAGCATCACTTATTCATTTGTGTCAGATTCTGCTGTAGAATTTGGCCCAAATAGCTCTTTGCTTGTGAATGTGGGTGAAACTCCCCTGACTTCAATGGTGTTTTGCCTACTTAGGCCGTCAGAGAAATTGGCCTATTTGACTTGTGAACTCTAAAATTATTTCAAAGTGTAGAATATTTATAGGAAATAATTTTGCATTCACTTTTGGATAAATTCTCTTCAGTATTTTCCTGGGTGTGTTTGTTATATAATAAATAATACAGTAATAGGACTCAGAATTGCAGAATGATGGTGAATGCATCTGTTGAGATGTCAGAGGAAATGTCTATAGGATGATCTAAAAGATTTTATGTTTAGCATAATCCACATCTTTATTTAGCAAAGGTTCAGTATCTTCTAGATCTTATGAAATCTAAACAACTGCTTCTGAAGGTTTTATTGGGCCAAAAGCTGATTTCTTTCCATCCATCATTGCTAATAGTGTTGATTTCAGTGCAAGACAACCTTGCTGATCTTAAAATGTAATGCAATTTAGGTGTCGTTTCCCTTCCCCCACTTTGCACTATTCATGTTCAAGTTCAGCAGCAAAATGCTCATTACTTAAACTGGGTAGAAGAACCAGATTTTCTGCTCTTAAAATGGCAAGCATTCATACTTTGTATTTAATACCCAAAAGTCAGTAAACACTGCAGATTAAGGGCTCTTTTTCACAATATATCTGTAGCCTTTTGCATAGGAGAAGCATGTTTACTCCCAGACTGATCTCTTGCTTGTGGCCAAATGATCCCCCATCTCTTTTTAAAGTGAATGAAGTGGTAATTTAAAGGTAGTGGATGAGCAGCTCTGGGAAGTACGGTCCTCTCTCTGCACAATACAGGAACACCATAAGAAACAGCAGTGCCCTGTCAATGTGTTTCAAACTTGAACTGCAGAGACCACCTTGTGGTGTGAACGGGTGGTCTTTCCATGTACATTCAGTTTTCTGCTGAGACTGAGGGTACTAATCACTGATTAGCTTAGTTAGTCTGTATAGACTTAGCTCACAGAAAGTACTTGCCGAGGTGGCACAGAATTGAAAGATGCTGGAGGCTTCACTCAGTTGAAACGTTTCCTTCCATGCTCAACATCCCACCAAATTCAGTAGGAACACAATGAATCCTGCACAAATATGGCTTCCCCAGTAGGGAAGTATGAAGCACACCTCAAAGGAATGTTAACAATAGATATAATCGGATTCCCCGAGAAGACCTGTTATAATATCTGTCCTTCCTGCATTCAGAAACCAGTGAGAGTATGGTGATTGCTGAAATATTGTTAGGGATCCTTGGCACAGGGCATCAAAGCCAACTAATAAAGACATCCCGTTGTACTCTTATATTATATTTCTTCTGTGGTTAACTTGTCCCTCTGTTAGTACTGTCAAAGCAGAACACATTAAAATAGAGAATAGCTGTGCTCCAAAGGTAGGTGCAAGGACAAGTCGAATAATAGTCCTCCGATTCATCTGTCCTTTCACTTTCTTGTGGCATGGCATTCTTCTCAGGGAGAGCATCCTTGCCGAGACAAATCTATCATTCCCATTTCATATTTCTTAAAGGAGAGGGTGTTAGATCCACTTTCTCTCCCCTCAGCCAATATGACCGGCCAGGTTATACAGTGGATCTTCTGTGTGCGTGGGAGGGGGACAAGCTTATGATGGTTGCTTAGCATATCTTGTCACAGTAGTGGTGTCTCTGGCAGCTTCCTAAGGAGAAGACCAGGAAAACTGCAGGCACCTGTTAATAGTGTATTAATTAAAGCATTCTTCCAACTCCTGGCCTTCCACATCTCCTTCCTCAGATGTGGCATAGAATTTCACATGATTTGTATTGATAAAATGCGCAAAACTATGTTCGTTCCTGTATCTTATTTGATAGTTGAATAGACATTGCTTGCATTCACCAGAATAAAAAGCTGTAGCTGATCAATTCGGAGCCAGAGGGTGAGGAGTGGGGAGAGAGCAGCCATATATACTTTGGGCAACCCTATGACCTAGGAATTGCTTGTACAGGCTGTACCCTGAAGACAAGCAGAGAAGATGCTCTGGTTTGACAATCGGAGAGAAGGAGCAGGAGGTGACTGCAGACTAGAACTGGAGGGATGAGTAGTACACTATGGAGCTGATCTTCACTCATGTAAAGAACCTCTCAGACACACTTCAAGTTTTCAGGCCAAGCAGAAGAGGACTTGCACAATTCCTAATCAATGTGCAATACTCTTAATGTGGAGGCACAGCAGGAGAGTTCCTGACAGGATAGAAAATGCAGTCTCAGATAGGGAAGGTGAATTCTTTCAGCCCGTTAGACAGTTTGTACTGCAGGAGGGGACTGTATAAGCTCTGTAGATCATGTGTAACTTATCCCTTTCAACCCTAAATGTAGTTCACTGAGGCACTCTGTGAGGACGGAAAATCATGTCAGACAGGAGTACACAAGAGAGATGTTGAAGCAAAGAATACTGTACATGGCCTTGCTTGGGGAAAAAAATAAAAGTTGTACATTGAACAGGAAGAATTGGTATAAAAGACTATTATGTTATGATGTTTCTTGTGAAGCAGAAAAGAGACTTAACAGCTGGCTGTTGTAAGAGGGGTTGATCTCTGATTGCATAGGGCACAGAAGCAGATGGATACCAAGTAGATTAAATTAAAGAAAGACAAATTTAAAGTATTGATTTGTCTTTCAGAGTGAGAGTTCAGGTGGTCCCTTTTGGCCCTGATCAGCTAGTCTGACATCCTGCACATCACAGGCCGCTAAACCCCACTCTTTACTGTGCACAATAACCTGCATTATGCTGAAGTATTACAGCCCTCATGGGGCTTTACCTACTATGTGCCACAGACAGACAGACAGGAGGGACTGTGATGCACCAATGTCTGGGGCCCCTGCAATTGCAGGGAATTGATTTAGTGAGGTGTACTCAGATGAGCCCCCCCTTACCTGATCACTCTTGTTACAGTGTGTATGGTAACACCTACTGTTTCATGTTCTCTGTGTATATAAAATCTCCCCACTGTATTTCCCACTGCATGCATCCGATGAAGTGAGCTGTAGCTCACGAAAGCTTAGGCTCAAATAAATTTGTTAGTCTCTAAGGTGCCACAAGTCCTCCTTTTCTTTTTTCAGATGATCCTAGTAAGCAACCTGCACTTTGTGCTGCACAGGAAGACAGATGAAAAAAACTCCTCTAGGTTCCTGCCAATCTGACCGGGGGCAAAAATTCCTTCCTGCCCGTGAAAATGGCAATCAGTACAACTCTGAGCATGTGAGCAAGACACAGCAGCCAAGCATTTGAAAAAGAGACTTATGTGCTACCTCAGAGGACTGGCTGTCCCTGTCTGGTGTTCCATCTCCAGCCGTGGCCATCTCTGTTTCAAAGAAAGTAATGTGGCTGGAACAAAGTACACTGGGAGCAGGCGTGGGAATCCTTCCTGACCCCTAAATGTGACTGGCTGAAGCATTAGTTTTAGGAACATAAGTTGTAGGATCAGAAGGTACCTCTTGAGTCACTGAGCACACCCCCCTGTCACTGGAAGCAAACCTGTAAAATTATCCCACTCAGATATTTATGAAGCTCTTTTAGAGTTTATCTGTGGAACTCACTGTTGCAGAAAGTCAAGTCAAATACTACCATTGTATTTTTTAAGAGTGCTGGCTAACTTTCTGACTACGAACAACTCTTGTAGCTGTGCAAACGAGGGCCCATGTTCAGCAAGACACTTAAAGCATCTGTGGAGCTTTAAGAATGTGATTAGTCCCACCGATGTATATGGAACTTTTCAGATGCAGATAATTACCCACATACTTAAGGGCCTTGCTGAGTTAGGCCCTAGATGAGATAATCAACTTTTATGTTTCAGGGCATAAATTGACTTTCTGTAACGGTGATTCCAGATGCACAACTTTTTCCATGTATTTCATTGTGTAAATGGCTAGATGCATTTGGGAATGGGGAGATCAGAGGCTGAGGGAACTGGGATTGTTTCGTCTGCGGAAGAGAAGAATGAGGGGGGATTTGATAGCTGCTTTCAACTACCTAAAAGGGGGTTCCAAAGAGGATGGATCTAGACTGTTCTCTGGTAGCAGATGACAGAACAAGGAGTAATGGTCTCAAGTTGCAGTGGGGGAGGTTTAGGTTGGATATTAAGAAAAACTTTCGCTAGGAGGGTGGTGAAACACTGGAATGCGTTACCCAGGGAGGTGGGGGAATCTCCTTCCTTAGAAGTTTTTAAGGTCAGGCTTGACAAATTCCTGGCTGGGATGATTTAGTTGGGGATTGGTCCTGCTTTGAGCAGGGGGTTGGACTAGATGACCTCCTGAGGTCCCTACCAACCCTGATATTCTATGATCACTTCCTTTTGCTGTGTTAGATACTGGCCACTGCTAGAACCAGGAGGCCAGACTAGATAAATTAATAATCTTATATGGCGTGTCTAACTTTACTTTCCCAGACTCAGAACCCTTTCCCAGTGACTGTGTGGTGTGGTGTGTGTGTGTTTGTTCATTTCTTTGTTTTTTTGCATATTCAGTTTCCTCTGTATAACACACAGTTCACAAGGGTTGAAAGAGGAGAAGACATCTAAACTTCTCCAGAAGGAAGGATGCTGTTCCTTAAGGCTTGAAATTAAGTTCTGCAGGGCCCATTATCAATAGAATTATTTTTACGTTGAATCAAAACAAAAGATTCAGATGAGCTGAGCCTGGAAAACCAGAGGGGTTTCGGACCCAATACTGCTGAATATGTTGTATGGTTGTGGATAAATCCCAAATCAAACTTTCAATGTTGTTGCCACGTATCCCAGGTGTTTCTGGGTTGCTGGACTGTTTGTCACTTGATAGGCTCGCTAAAGAAAACCAAACAAACTCAAGTTCTCCATTAATTCAGTAGCGTGGTTGATTTCTACACATAAACCTATTTGCCTTATTTGTAAACTTAAGGTATAACAAATCTTATCCTTTGGGAAGCAACAAATGCAATGCCTTGGGGCTGTATGCATTTGGGTTCTGCCTTCTCATTCCCTGCAGCTTGCTCCCCTGAGTTGGGGTTGTTGAGGAAGAGACAGTGACCAGTAGCAACCTACATGGTGCTAACTTGCACATGGTTTCCCCTGGGGCTTCAAGAAATGTTACAGGGGGCTCTCGGGGGGAAAAAATTCCCTAATGGCAGACAGAGTTGTCCCTAGGGATCCCGGGGGCAGCACGGGGCCAGCAGCTTGGAGCCCCTAAACTTCTAAGAGCTAAGCAGATCAAAGAAAGCATATCTATCACACTGATGAGATTTAAATTCAAGGCTCCTTATAAGAAATGGAAAGGGAGGTGGATATTTTTTGCTGTTTTTAAAATTAAATAGGCAGCTGGTATTGTATTAAAAATTATTATGAAGAACAAGTTTAAGCTTTGTTGTAACATGTGGTGTTTGCCTGGACTGCTCAAGACCTGAATGCTTGTGTAGGAGGAACTCTTTGAGTTGGCTTCTTAAAAACCTTCAGGCTGTTTCACATCTGATACTCCTTGATGAAACGTAAGAGCCTTGTCTTATAACAGGCTTATTCAAAGTGATACAAGCTATGGGAGTCAGATCTTGGAAGCGTGTTGCCATTTTCATAATGTAATAAAAATACTGTCATGATAAATAATAATAGTGTGTAATAAGCATGTCCTAAAAACTAACTTTTTATATTTCCAAGATCACTGCTTTTATAATTTATACTCAGGTAAAGGAGAAAATCTCTGGAAATATTCATTTTTAGGAGGGGGTTCACAACACTTAACATTTTAGTGAAAGGGGTTCACAGGTTGTTAAAGTTTGGGAACCACTGCTCTAAAGTGAGTCACATCCTGCTTTCTCCATCTGACAGTAGGTGGGTATGCAGTATGTGTGAGAGTAATAAGGAATGACCCTCTTCCAAGACAAAATCTGCTCCACCTATTTCTATATCACTGGGCACTGACTCGCTGTCTGGTGTCATCTTTAGTAACAGTTAAGGCTAAGATTTTGTTACGGGTATGTTTAGTAAAAGTCATGGACAGGTCATGGGCAATAAACAAAAATTCATGGAAGCCCTGTCCCTGACTTGTATTAAAAATATCCCTGACAAAATGGGGAGGGAGGAGGGTCCCGCACCCACAGCTGCTGGGGTTCCGGGGTTAGCCCCGCCACCTGTGGCAGCTGGGAGTTGCAGGGTCCCCCCACGGCAGCTGAGAGGTCATGGGCTGGGCAGCTGCTGGGGGTCCCCCCGCCACATTCAGCACATTCTGGGGGACTCCTATCCCCAGCTGGGAGCTGTGGGGTCCTCCTGCTGCCTGGCAACTAGGAGCTGCAGGGCTGCCAGCTGAGAGCTCCAGCCCCACAGAAGTGGGGCTGAAGTGGAAAATATTATGGAGGTCTCTGGAAGTCACAGATTCCATGACCTCCATGACATAATCGTAGCCTTAATAACAATCTAAGACAAGGATTCTCAAACTTTTAAGCATTGTCAGTTGCTTGAAAAGAACTACCAATCCTTCCCACACTGATTACACACCACCTGTGCAGCAGCAAGCAAGAACAATTGCATCAGAGAGGACAGCTTTGAAAAAGATGAAAAATAACAGGGTGTTGCTGCTTGGTTAGATTGCCATCTGTGCTGTCTATTTGCTTTCCTTGGCCGTAGGCCTCTCCTGATGCCTGCATTGCTAGAATCCTTTCAGCTTGCTTTGTGGTTTCATCCTGTCTTCTCATGCATTTGCTGCCTTTTCAGTGTGGGGGACATCTGCAAAGCTGACCAGGGCTGAATTTACATTAGAGAAATACTTGACAAAGAAAGGCATGAAGCAGCTGTGCAAAGTACTGGTGTTTTTGTTTTTTTGCAGGGGAGGGGTTGAGAGAAGCCTTCTAGATACCCTAGAAGTGTTATGTAGTGGCCTATAATTAGCAGGAAATAGTGTTACTGCATTTCTGGTAGCTTGTGCTTTCCATTGCTGTTTGTATCCACATGTTGCCTTTCATCAGATGTTTAGACTGTAATCTCTTCATTGTGTGTGCAGAGTTTAGCACAATGAAGCCTCAGTGCATTACTGCAGAAGAAATAACTATGACAAAAGTGCCTCTGTGGACCAAAATGCTCCATAAGAAACACCCCGCCCGCCCCCCCACCATGTAATAGAGACAGCAGTGCAAGAACATCTGATATAACAGATTCATTCTGTGGTGAGAGTGCCCCAAAGGGATTTTGCGTCATTATTGCTCTTTGAAATCAATGGAGCTACCCTGATTTACACCATCAGAGGGTCTGGCCTGGTATTTCTCTAAAAGTACAGGTTGCATAGCCAAGCCTTCTATTTATTTCAAGTAGTCTCTGTTCTGCTCCCCTAGCAGAATCTTCCTCTGTGTTGCATTTAGAGGCGGGCTGAAGCCACAACATTCAGATTGGAAACGCCTCAGGGTTCATGGCTGCCAACGTGGGGTTTTAGTTTGGTCCATTAAACTGGTAAAGGCTCATTTGCGAGATTCAGATCCCAGTTTGGATTTTTTACTCTGCCATTTTGGGAGGGATCTGGGATCGCGGCTGTATCTGCACTGCTGTATTTTCTAAATGTAGTACACAGATTCTGCATTTTAAGGTAAAATGCAAGCATTGGGGAAGTAGTGTGATTCCAAGCTGTAGTGTTTGCAGTACCATGCCATTCAGTCTATATAACTTTTGCTCCCCTGGATTGGGAACAGCGAGAAAGTCGTGTGCACAGCCTCTGAAAAGAGTCTCTTACATGCTCAGTAGGTTTGTAGATTACAAGGCCAGAAGAAATTGTTCTGATCATCTGGTCCGACCTCAAAGTAGAAGTCTTTCTGTTCCATTAGGGCAAAGTTCCCCTGTGTAGAGAGCCAGTATAAGGCTTATGTGCCCCTTACTGTTGTCAACTCTTGCAATTTTTATCACAAGTCTTGTGAAAATTTAGGTGGGGGCTTTTCTTAATGCCCCAGTGCTCAGATTCAAGTGATTACATCAGAATCGCAGTTTTCATTTAAAAAACAGTAAGCTTCTAGCCTTCATGTTTTCAGAGAAATGTTTGAAAATGAGCCATGGGCACCCTACATTCTCAAATCAAAGGGCAAATAAAAAGCAACCGAAATCTAACTTTTATTTCATGATTTTTAAGCCAATCTCAAGACTTTGGCAGCCCTGTCTCAATATTTTATGAATGTTTAGGGGACTGGCAACCATGCTCTTTCGACCCACTTAAGCCTTCAAAATATGGCTTAAGTGATGCATAGGCCCTGTGCTGGTGAATTTCACCTCTCATGACAATTGCTGTGAGGCTCTTCCACATGAACATTAACCAAAAGAATGGTGGCTCCAGAATGAACCAGTGATGAAGTGGTGGTGGGGTATGGGGGAAGATAGGCATCTCCAGAGTTGTATAAGGAAAGCCGACTACTCACAAACCTCTAGAGAGGATGCAAGCCATTTCACTGATTTTGAACTTTGTATCCACTAACCTGATAGAGGAGTTTGCTTTTGGGGACAGACTGTCGGTCCAAAATAGTGTGCAATAAAGCATTTTTGTGTCATGAAACCAATAGCAGGCAATGAGGGGTTTTTAGGCATATACATAATGAATATGAAATAAATCCTTGAAGCTGCTAATGCTGCTGCCTAAACTGGACCACCACTGAATTCTCCATTAGTATTTTTTTAAGGACAAGACTGTGTGCCTTTTTAATCAATGAAAGAAATCTTAGTTTAAAAATAAAAAGTTTAGACATCAGAACGTAGTCCCCTACTTTAAGGGGAAGGATCTAATAGCATTTTGTGGGTATATGTTGAAATTGTGGGATACAGACTGAATGTGCCTTTTGACTTATTGATAGCTCTTTTTTCCACATCTACCTTTTTTGAAAGATTGGTACAAAGGGAGACAGTTGGATATTGACCTGAAATGGGCTGACTTCAAGCAGTGGATCACCGATTGCTCTAATACATCATTTTTCCCTAAGATTAAAAAAAGACAAAGATAGGAATCCATTTCTTTTATGCTGAGACTGGCTGGTGAAAAACTCCTAAGCACAATATTTTTGATCTGGAATGGAGCATGAAGCAAGAACGCCACCAAAATTGTGCTAACCTTTACTTCAAAGTTATCTGTATCCATTGACTCCTTTTAATCAGTGCTATGGCTTTTCCCTAACCTGTCTGACTGTGCTACAGGATTTAGTTTGTTGTCTAGTAGCACTTCACTTCTTAGAATGCTCCAGACTGGCTTCCAAGGGAATGTTTATATCTTATACTTACTAAAATAACTTATCTGTGTGTGTGTGTGTGTGTGTGGTGTGGGGATAGCAGTACCTGTTATTAACGTTGCCTGACACTTCCCACTATAATACCCTGCTTTCACTTGCTTATAACTTTTTTGTTATACTTTAACTGTTTGGGCTGAAATTTTCCATGGCAGATGTCTGCCTCAGGGTTGGGGTTGTTTGTTTGGGTTTTTTATATTTCAGCTAAAACAATTCTGCCATTTCTGAGAATGAGGCTAGAGAAGAAGACATTGTTTTGTCCATGTGAAAATAGTGGTGACCTTTTCTTTGAAAAGCACTAGCTTGCCTCCCCCATGCTTTGGTGCAAAGGCTTTAAATTTGGCTGGGGAGTGGCCTTTGTGTTAGGGATGTGCCTTTTGCTGTGCCGGTGAAAATCCACCCATTTTTGGCCAAGTTATAAGCCACTGGAAAAATTGCAGCTCACACCTGCTCAGTAAAGACTGCTTGGATTTTATCAGCTAAATACCCTGAATATTCTGCACCGGGCACATTCCAGGCTGGGGCTGAGCAAGGCTTGCTTTGCAATTGAAGCTCTGGGCCCTGGTTCTGGCACCTGAACTGAGAGTTGGGAGCCTGTCTCTCCTGTGCTCTCAGTGACCCCTCTGCTGGGCCCAGGTAGTGTAGAGGAGGAAAAAATAGTATGTAATTATATAATTAAAGACTGTTTCATAATGCATATACTTAGTGGGGCCAAACTGTGACCTTAATTCTGGCCTTTCCAAACTTTTGAGTGCCTGACTTTATTAAGATTGCAATGTTCTTTTAACACATTTTGTATGTAAAATGAGATATAAAATTATCCTAGTCTTTAATTCTTGTGGTCTTCCCTGTAACAGCCTGTTTCCTCTCTGTCTGTCTTATTTAGACTGTAAGGTTTTTGGGGTAGAGACTGTGTATTTTTGTTTCATTTACAGTACAAAGCACACTGATGCTGATGTAAGCAGTGTCAGGATGAGCTCCACCCTGACATCTGGTGGTGAGGTGTGGCAAGTTGTGGAAAAGAATTTCAGGGGCCGATCTCATTTGCATAGGCACACCCACCACGCCTAGAATGAGACCATAGCTGCCCAAATGGTCACTTTGGCTGCTGTGGGATCCCCAGTGTCTCTGTTATTGGGGCAGGAAGAATAAATTGTTATTACCCTGATTATGGGAACTATGCTTGGAACTGTACGTGGCCTTTTGTTACGATGGAGGGATTCACCATCATCTAAGTAGCACTCGCTAGGCAAGGGTCATGGGTTCCAAAACTGTGTGAATGGAGAGAGGCTGGGGACAAGTATTAATACTTGGTGGCATGGGCCCCTTGGTGAGGGCCTTACATGCTAATTGCACTTCCTCCTCTCTCCACTGTGGAATATCAGAGCTAATTTTGATTTCATTAGAAGTCTAGTTACAGGCTGCTGAGCTCACTTTGGGCTGACAGTGCACCAGCACTGGGGCTCCCCTATTATAAGCTGAATTCACCTAAGCGCTGAAATCACTGAGTGTTGTGTTAAGTAGTGGGGGAGCCTGAAGATATATTGTGGAGCAGTTTGCGGGCCGGCTGGCGAAGCAGTTCGACACGGAGCAGTGTGTGGATGGCAGGAGCTGCTTGTGGGCCGTGGAGCTGAGCGAAGGAGTTCGTGGGGCGGCTGGCGGAGCGGAGCGCAGCTGAGTGAAGGAGTTCGTGGGGCGGCTGGTGGAGCGGAGTGCAGCTGCGCGAAGGAGTTTTGTGGGGCGGCTGGCGGAGCGGAGCGGAGCGCCGCTATGGAGCTATGGGGCGGTCAGCTTCAGATCACTAAAGGTGCCTCTTACCCCCGTCCCATTTCCACCCAGGTTGGGAGGTAAAGCTCCGCCGATAAACTTTCGAACTCTGGGGCTGCCCTGACCAGGGACAGAGACTTTTGGGGCATTGGACTTTTGGGGTTGCTGGACTCAAGAACCAAAGGGAAAAGGGCATGCCCCAATTTGCCTGGGGTGGGGTTGTTTTTGCTCATGGGTTGTGTTATGAATCCGGTTGGTGGTGTTTCCCCAACATAATGCCACATTGTTTCTCTCTGTTATTAAAAGACTTTTGCTACACTCAGACTATGTGCTTGCGAGAGGGGAAGTATTGCCTCTTGGAGGCGCCCAGCGGGGGTGGTATATATTTGTCCCAGGTCACTGGGTGGGGGCTCGAGCCGGTTTGCATTGTGTTATTGGAATGGAACCCCTAGATATTGAACCCGGCCCTTGTTGCTGCCAACTCTGACGGGCAGAAGGGTTACACTTAAATAAGAGAAATTGCCACATATGTGGCGGAGATGGCCATGTGATAAATGCACTTTATCGTGCACCTTTGATCTAGGTGAGTCGTGAACGGATTGGGCATTCTAAAAAATATGTAGGGATACAAAGAAGTGTTTAATCAGCATCTAAATTTGAGTTGTATGGAAAAAATCCTGTCCCAAATCTCTCTGCAGAGGTAAAAAGATCATAAAAATATATATCCTGGGGCTGCAGAAGAGAGGGAAAACAAGTGAAAGAAGATACCCAGCCTACAGAGAAACCAATTACACATAATTAAGATGACTGAGCCAAGAATTTGGACCATGATTTCTGAGTAGTACTCTTCTCTTTGGGCTGGGTCTTCTAGTCACTCTTAATTTTCTTTCTGGCTTTTGCCCCCAGACCTGCTCTACACAACCTCCTTCAGAGTCACAAAATTATAGTCCCTGAGAAAGGAAGAGGGGAGCAAAAATAAGTGGGCACCAGTATTTCTCCAAGCAGTGCTGGTGTTTCTGTTACTTTCCTTTCTTTCTCCTTCTTTTGTGGAGCTGGTTGATTCTCTGTCACCCTGCGTCTTGTGTAGTCACTTACACTGGTGGAAAGCAGGTGTGAAAAGCTACCAGATACTAGTGTTTTACACCCATTTCCTTTCACTGTGCACTGGTGTGAATGGCTGCACAAGGTGCCAAGTAACAGTGAATTGGGCCCTGCCTTACTCTGTACTCTAGCAGGAAATGGGTCAAGCTGTGCTTCCCCTGGTCTAACTGACCCTGATAGTGGGATTCTGTGGTTTGAATCTTGAATTGGTAAATCTAGTCATCGGCTGCCATTAATTCCTCTGACAGGCTTTGTGGTTTTACTATCACATTCTCGTATTTAAAATGCTTTTCTCTTCCCTGTTTCTCTGTGGAAAAACTCTGTTTGGGTGGAACTGACGACCACACAAGGGAAACAGTGAAAATGATTATAAACCAAGTGCTGTCTAATGTGCATAGGGAACAAAATGAGACAGTTTAGGTTCTTATGCTCTCATCACTCTGTCTGAGTGCCTTGCAAAAATTAAAGAGTTTATCCTCAACACTGTGAGGTAGGGAAGTATGATTAGCATCCCCACTTTATAGGCACAGAGACATAGGCCCCAATCCAGCAAAGCATTCAAGTAGGTGCTTAATTTTAGGGTAAGAGTAGTCTCATTCACGTGCTTAAAGTTAAGCATGTGCTTTGTTGGATCAGGGCCTAAGTGACTTGCCCAAGATCAGAAAGGAGGTCTGTGGCACTGCCAACAATTTAACCTGGATCTTCTGAGTAGTACATCACAATCTTAGCCATGAGTCTATCCTTCCTCTCAAAAAACCAGGATTTTTCCCCCTCTGTTCTCCTTCAACTACAGTAACCTTAGAGGTTGTCTGCAATAATAGCAGGTAAAAAAATTTCAGGCAGATGTGTGAATTTTTTTTCTCAGTTGATGGTGTCCTTTTAAGCAAATGCAATAGAAATATATGAGAAAGTATGTGATGCTGTTATTACTGCTAACGATGCCTGGAAATGTGATATCAAGGAAGATTCCTCCGTTACTCAAGAGACAAGGGGAAAAAATACTGAAGAAGAAACTGAACTTAGGCTCCCATGCATGTATTTTGGAGTTTCCTGCTAATCAGCATGAATCGATCAAAACTGCAAAGACAATTAAAGTAAACTTGTCAGAGATAAAGATCGGCCAAACTAATAATCACAAAGGAAAACAGATCAGTTTTGTCAAGGAGGGGAAGTTCTTTCTCAATCCACGTCTGTTTCTGGGAACAGTCACGCTGAAAGCTTCTTACTGAAGCAAAACATAGAACTGCAGAATGATTCACTCAGTGTTGCCAACCTCTTGTGTTCAAAAATCATGTGTCGGACCAAAAAATGTCATAAGATCTAAAAACCAGGATAAATCACATTGTTTTTTCCCGGTCTGGTTTGAACCTTTATGCGAGCCCCTGTTTGCCCAGTTTGTATAGTATGCGTATGAAAAGCCAACCGTAAGTGTACAAACACAAATGAAGACATCCCCTGGCTCCACTTACAGGATATGTCTATGCTGCAGCCAGGGGAAGTGATTTCCAGCTTGTGGAGACCGCCTTACACATGATAGCTTTGATTTGAGCTAATGCACTAAAAATAACATAGCTGCAGTGGCTCGGACTAACTGAGTACAATCCTGTCCAAGGGGACAGTGACGGGTTGGATCACAGAAACCCCCTGGTTGCCAGCTGATGTACCTAGACTACTTCTGCCCCTGCTTTCCATGCCAGCTTGAGACTCCAGCACCCTGTCTTGAGCCAGACACGCCAGTCTGCTCCAACACAGACCCAGGATCTGAACCATGTGCCCCAAAGCTGCAGACTTAACTGAAAGCAACTTAAGAAATGTTCCTGTCTTTAACACTCAGATGCCCAACTCCCAATGGGGTCCAAATACATACGTTTTACCCTGGATAAAGCTTATACAGGGCAAACTCATTAATTGTTTGCCCACTATAACGCTGATAGAGAGAGATGCACAGCTGTTTGCCTTCCCCAGATATTAATACATACTCTGGGTTAATTAAGAAGTAAAAAGTGATTTTTATTAAATACAGAAAGTAGGATTTAAGTGGTTCCAAGTAGTAGCAGCCAGAACAAAGCGAATTACCAAGCAAAATAAAATAAAACAAGCAAGTCTAAATCTAGTACAGTAATAAAACTGAATATAGATAAAAATCCTAACTCAGGTAGCTTCCTTTTACAGACTAGCCTCCTTCTAGTCTGGGTCCAGCAATCACTCATACTCCCTGTAGTTACTCTCCTTTGTTCCAGTTTCTTTCAGATATCCTTGGGGGTGGAGAGGCTCTCTTTAGCCAGCTGAAGACAAAATGGAGGGGTCTCCCATGGGCTTAAACTGACTTTCTCTTGTGGGTGGAGACCCCCTCCTCTCTCCTATGTGAAGTCCAGCTCCAAGATGGAGTTTTGGAGTCACATGGGCAAGTCACATGTCTCTGCATGACTCAGAACTTACAGGGTAGCAGCCATGGTTCACATGCTTCCTTGAATGTCCTCAGGTAGACTTCTTTTGTGGATTGGAGCATTCCAAGATGAATTGTCCTTTAAGTGTTTCTTGATTGGGTATCTAATTTGCACTTTCCTTTCTCCTGAAGCTGACCAAATGCTCTACTAAGGCTGCTTAGAAATCAAGCCAGTATTCATAACTACGAATACAAAAATTATACATGCATACAAATAGGATTAATAGATTCAGTAGATCATAACCTTTACAAAGATATGTTACATGGCATATGTAGCATAAAACATATTCCAGTTATGTCATATATACATTCATAAGCATATTTCCAAAAAGCCTTATGGAAGGCACCATCATAGGGAGGTCTACACTAGAAGCGCTACATCAGTGAACTGCACCGATACAGCTATACTGCCGTAGCACATCTGGTAAAGACGCTCAATGGTGACGGTAGAGCGCTCTCCCATCAGCATAATTACTCCACCTCCGCAAGAGGCAGTGTGGACAGTCCTTTGGTCGCTGTAACTTGCGTCACTCAGGGAGGTGTCTTTTAAACACCCCTGAGTGACGTAAGTTAGATCGACTTAAGCGGTAATGTAGACGTGCCCCAAGATTCTAGGCATGTACTCAGGTGGCTAGCATGAGCCACTGTGGCTACACTGCTCTTTTTAGCACACTGGTTCAATCAAAGCTAGCACATGTAAATGTACGTAAACTGGAAATTACACCTCCCAGCTGCAGTGTAGACATACCCACAGTCACCAAACTCCTGGGAGGAAGGAGCCATCACTGTCTCTCTCCTTATGCATTTGTGTGAGTAAAACTCATCTGCTCAAATGTTCATGGAAACTGAATATGGAAGGGGCACAGGCTTGACCAACAGAAATTTAAGTGAAATACTCATGGACATCTGTTTGGGCTATTGTCCCAGTTCGAACATTTGCATTTTTATAGGCATCACCTTAGATTTTTAAAGATCTAAAGTAATACCTTTCAGTAGAAGGTCTGGGTGCAAATGGAGGAGTTGATATTTCACGCTCTACAGCTGGAAGGAAAATCTGTAGAGAGAAAATTCATGCTTGCTGAAGATCATGACTGAGAGATATTGGATTACTTAAACTTGAGACGAGTAAACAAGATACACTGATGTGATAAAGAGTGTCATAAGAAACCCAGGGAAGAATGGGAACTGCAGGAAAGACCGTAGTAGGTAGAGTTTGGTGGTTTAATGGCAAAGTCAGAGTTTATCTTTCTAGTCTACGTATCACTAATTCTATTTTAGTTATATGAGACAGCCTATTGCACAGGGATTGTGTGTTGTGGATGTATTCCACTAGAGCACCAAGAGAAAACTGTTAAATCCCATTTTCTTTCTTAATGACACAGATTAAAATTTAAATTTTGAATACTGAGGGATTTTACTCTAGTGTGTTAGGCATTGGATCCAGGAAAGCATTTACAGACATGCTCTTCTAAATACAAATATTGTACCACTTTAACTATACTGTTACAGTCAAAGTAGGGTAACCCCTCGAGTGTGGATGCAGTTATACTGATATAAAAGTGCTTATGCCTGTAGCCTCACTGGAGCTAATGGGACATAAGTACATGCTTAAATACTTTGCTGAAGTGAATCTGCTATGCCACTTTCACTAGCCCACAACACCTTTATTTTAGGGCTGTCGATTAATCTCCGTTAACTCATGCGATTAACTAAAAAAAATTAATCACAATTAATCGCACTGTTAAACAATAGACTACCAATTGAAATTTATTATATTTTTGGATGTTTTTCTACATTTTCAAATATGTTGGCTTCAATTACAACACAGAATACAAAGGGTACAGTGCTCACTTTATACTATTATTTTTTATTACAAATATTTGCACTGTAAAAACGATAAATAAATAGTATTTTTCAATTCACCTCATACAAGTACTGTAGTGCATGTATCATGAAAGTGCAATTCACAACTTTTCTTTATCACAAAAGTGCAATTTAGAAATGTAGATTTTTTTTTTTGGTTTTGTTACATAACTATTTTGTTTTTTTGAGTGCCGTGTAAAACTTCAGAGCCTACATGTTCACTCAGTCCTACTTCTTGTTCAGCCAATCACTAAGACAAATAAGTTTGTTTACATTTACGGGACATAATGCTGCCTGCTTCTTATTTACAATATCACCTGAAAGTGAGAACAGCTGTTTGCACAGCACTTTTGTAGCTGGTATTGCAAGGTATTTATGTGCCAGATATGCTAAACATTCATATGCCCCTTCATGCTTCGGTCACCATTCCAGAGGACATGCTTCTATGTTGCTGACGCTCATTAAAAAAAATGCGTTAATTAAATTTGTGACTGAAATCTGAGAGGTGTGGAGCATGCTTTCAGAAGCCTTAAAAGAGCAACACTCCTATGTAGAAACTACAGAACTGAACCACTAAAAAAGAAAATCAACCTTCTGCTGGTTGCATCTGATTCAGATGATGAAAATGAATATGCATCGGTCCGCACTGCTTGGATCACTATTGAGCAGAACCCGTCATCGGCATGGACACGTCCTCTGGAAGGGTGGTTGAAGCATGAAGGGACATACGAATCTTTAGTGCATCTGGCATGTAAATATCTTGCGACTCTGGCTACAACAGTACCATGCAAACACCTGTTGTTACTTTCAGGTGACATTGTAAACAAGAAGGGGGCAGCATTATCTCCTGCAAATGTAAACAAATGTGTGTGTCTGAGCGATTGGCTGAACAAGAAATAGGACTGAGTGGACTTGTAGGCTCTAAGGTTTTACAGTGTTTTATTTTTGAGTGCAGTTATATTTTTGTACATAAGTCTACATTTGTAAGTTCAACTTTCATGTTAAAGAGGTTGCACTACATTATTTGTATTAGGTGAATTGAAAAATACTATTTCTTTTGTTTTTTATTGTGCAAATATTTGTAATAAAATAATATAAAGTGAGCACTGTACATAGTTGAAATCAATATATTTGAAAACGTAGAAAACATCCAAAAACATTTAAATAAATGGTATTCTACTGTTCTTTAACAGTGCAATTAATTGCGATTATTTTTTTTAATCATTTGACAGCCCTACTTTATTTAAACGAATTTAGTTCTGATGAAAGGTTCTTGATTGACAGACTTGGAGACCAAAGTTTTGAATTGCAGAATAGATGCTGTGTGGGAAGCAATAACACAAGTTTTCTTACACAGTCCTACCAAGGTGCCTCAATCCAGACACGGAGTGACCACTTCTATACGGTACTTCTGGACTATCTGCCCTAAACCCTAACAAGTGTGGAAGTCGTGGCTAGCTGTGATGAAAATCACTAAATTCACCTCCCTGCCCCCACCCTGGAAATATTCTAGTTTCTTAAGTTTGGGACTGGCTGGCACCCGACTGTGAAGACCAGGGGTTGGCCCTGCCCAGGAGCACAATGTTGTCACCTCCCACTAAACATCATGGGAGCTGGGGCATTCAGACCCTAAAGGATAAATGCAAACACTTGTTGGTGTGACACAGGAAATGCTACCTATTCAGGGAAATGCACAATTAACAAGAAACCAGGGAACCACATCAAAGATGTATGAACAAGCTGTTGGCATTGAGGTGAGGCACTTTTTTTTTTTTAATTGGATAATGGTCAGCCAAAAAAAAAAAAAATCAATTGGCAGGAAATTAGAGAACTGTTGCTTAACCAGGAAATTTCTTTGTGAACATCCCACTAAGGAGCTGAAAGAAAGGAGGGGAAGGCACAAAGACACAAATCTCAGCTATCCTATAAAAAGAGCGGTAGTGGGTTAGTTTCACAAGGCATACAAGCAGGACAGTTCCTGTGGAGCTTTGTATTCTTTTATATTGATTTACCATGACTTCCCTGCCAGGCTATTCCTGCACACATTGACTTGAGCTGGGGATGTTTAACAAGGGTAGGGAAGCTTGGGTCTCTGGCTACTTTCAGGTCTATGATCAAAAGATATTTAAAACCAATTCAAAAAAAATGAAAGGCAGCTCAGAGGGAAAAAGCAAGGATTCATTGCTGTGAACAAAGAGGACACTGCATCTCCATTATCCTTGCTGGAACAGCAACCACCTATTCTGCTGTTACTTCCAGGGGACAGGCATTTGGGATCTTGGATTTCTCTGCTAGATGGGAACTGACTTGACAAAGGAAGTGTCACAATGAGGGGGTGGAAGGGGAGTCCTCAGAATTTTAGAACAAACGATGGTGAAGATCTACAGTAGTTCATATATGCTGGTAACGACAAGGAAGGGAAATTTTTTACACTGTGGGAGTAATAACTCACCTGCTTACGTAACCCTAAGCTCTTTGTTTTAAATGGGAAAAATTCTAAAGTGAGTTTGATGCTCTACAACAGAGGGAAGATGTAGCAGAGGAAATAATCTTGCATATGAGAAAATCATTCTTTCAAGGGGCACTAAAAACCAAAATTCTGTAAGAGCTCTCAGGCAATTCCTCATTGGTAAAGACTGGACAAAACTAAAAACTGAATTGAAATCTGCAGTTTATCAACATCAGGCATCACACATCTCTGCCATAAGATAAAATATTGTTTTATTGGACTAAACTACTTAAACACATACATTTTCTCCCTCATCCACTTCCACAAGTAGGTTCTACTATGTTTTTTTTAAGCCATCAAAATTACATTAAATATTTCATGACTGATGTCGTCTTTAGTATTGTATGCTGAGTGCAGCTTGTTTACTTGTGGTACAGTCAGCTGTATACTCCATTGTCGGAAAATAAGTGAGGGGTGAAACCTTTTATCTTGTCATGAAGTATAATGTAGACTTTGAAACAGAAAATAATGGGGATATTTCCAATAAAATTTCTCTCTTTCAATTATGTAACTCAGCCACAGGTAGTTTGACTTTTTCTGCTTTGTGTGTGTGTGTGTGTATCTTTCTACTGGTTGTTTGGCACAAACCCCCAATCTTCAGAAAACTGGTATATTTAAGTAGGAACACAAACACACAAAATCACTAGTGTGTTAACATTACAGACTTAGGATACTCATTGTGGACATAAGGGGGAGTTGGTACCTTGCATTGTTTTTGAGCTACTGCAAACATAAAGATCAGAAATGAGATTTAGGGCCCAGGTCCTCAAAGGTTTTTAGGTGCCTAAACTTCCATTGATTCAATGGGAGTTAGGTGCCTAAATACCTTTGAGGACTAGAGCCTAAGTCCATATTCCCTGTGATTTGCACAGGAGAGTGTTTCTCCTACTGGTCACTGGACGTTACAGTCACTCAGCACAAATTGGGCTGACCATCCATTTATCTGAGAGTAAACATTTGATTCAAAGCAAGAACCATGGAAGCAGCCATTTCAAGATTGAATCTTACGAGTATAAGCCTAAGTCGCCTGTGCTCCCCATCACTGAAATAACACTTAAGGGAATGATGCTTACTAGAGAATGGAGGCTTCCAAGAAGGTGTGGCAGCCTTTGCAAAATGCAGTGTTGGGGAAGGGAGAAAGGGGATAGAGAATAGAGGGGATGAGAAAGCAAGGAGAACGAAAATCTAGCAAAGACAAGTCAGGGAGAGGATAAGAACCAGATGGTAGAAGAAGAGAAAAGTGAGGAAGGTGGATGGCTGGAAGAGGAAGAAAGAGAGGCAAATCCTATTATCACTCATTTAGGAAAAGGATAAACTGAAACCCCAATGAAAATGGGACTTGCCTCCTCTCATGCAGGAAGTCAGTGACAGAGTAAAAAACCAAGTAGCTCAAACTCCCAGTCCCCTGTTCTAACTGCATATTTGCATTCATTGGTGTTCAGGCAGTTCCAAAGAAAGCATCAGCTGATTTCATGCGCTGCCCCAGAGAAAGACATTGCTTGCTTTCTAGGTGGTGATCAGAATTGCATGGTGTAATATCTCCTAATCATAAAACTTCCAGGATATTACTTCACGCTGAGTAAATAAGCTTTACTAAAGTATAGCCTGAGATTGTAAACAAACCTTAACAAGGGAAAAATTTTAAGATTTCTTCTTTAAGACACCCAAACTGTAAATACAATTAAGAAAACAAATGCCACCACACCGTTTTCATGATTAAGGCGAACATTTTACTTTCTCAAAAGTTCAGGACATTCAAATCAATATTTCTGCCGTGAATACCAGATTCAGAACCTTAAATCTGAAATTTCCATATTTCTGTGTAATTAAAATTTCATCTTAACATTCCATTAATGTTGGCCTTGACCCTTATATAATTTTGAGAGATGGAGTCCAAGTCACAAAATTTTTATTCAGTTTCTCCAAAGTTTAACTCAACTCACTAGAGAGAGAGGGTTAAAGTTCAGGTGTGAATCAAGAGGTGAATTTCTGCAGAATTCAGATCTGGAGGTTCAGTTTGGGTGCATCCCTAATAATTTTCATCTTTACATCTGTGTGAGTGTGTCCTCTCCTGAGCAATAACAAAGGGAAAACTGGAGAAAAACACAATGGGTGCTTACCAGTTGTAAGAGAAGGATGCAGCCAGTACATGCTGACCTTCTGTCACATGCGTTTCCATCTGCAGATGCCATAAACCTGTAGATATAGAGAAGGAAATTACTATTAATTATTAATAGCCTCACTAAGGCTCAGGGTTCCCTTTTGTGGAAGGCACTGTCCAAACACGTGGTATTTCTGCTCTGAATATTTTACAATAAAAGACTTCCTAATCTAAATTTGTCTAGCTCAGGGGTGGGCAAACTAGAGCCTGGGGGCTGCATCCGCCCCTTCAGACATTTTAATCTGGCCCTTGAGTTCCTGCAGGGGAGCAGGGTCCGGGGCTTGCCCTGCTCTGGTGCCCTAGCTGGGGGCTTGCCCCGCTCCCTGCGTGCTGTGGCTCCATGCAGCTCCCGGAAGCAGCAGCATGTCCGTCCTTCCTCCGGCTCCTATGCGTAAGGGCAGCCAGCAGGCTCTGCACGCTGCTCCCGCCCCAAGCGCCGCCTCTGCAGCTCCCATTGGCCGGGAGCCATGGCCAATGGGAGCTGAAGGGGCGGCACTTGCAGACGGGGCAGCGGGCCGAGCCGCCTGGCTGCGCCTCCACGTAGCAGTCGGAGGGGGAACATGCTGCTGCTTCCGGGAGCTGCTTGAGGTAAGCACTGCCTGGAGCCTGCACCCCTGACCCCCTCCTGCACCCCAACCCCATGCCCCAGCCCTGATCCTCCTCCCGCCCTCTGAACCACTTGGTCCCATCCCAGAGCACCCTCCTGCACCCTCAACCCCTCATCCCCAGCCCCACCCCAGAACATGTACCAGCAGACTGAGTCTTCACTGATCCCCCCCGCACCCCAACCCCCTGCCCCAGCCTGGAGCCCCCTGCCACACCCTGAATAATTCATTTCTGGCCCCCCCTGAGCCCTCACCCCCTCTCGCACTCCAATCCCCAATTTCGTGAGCATTCATGGCCCACCATACAATTTCCACACCCAGATGTGGCCCTCGGGCCAAAAAGTTTGCCCACCCCTGCTCTAGCTGCTGATATAACACATGCCATTTTACCATCACAGGCCAAAGGAAATGAAGCTTTGGGTTCCAGTATGTTTATAGGGGCAAAAAAGATGCTTGCCATGCTCTTGGCTCTACTTTCTTCAGCTTCTTAAATGCCTTCTCTCCTTCCTACTGGGAGATGGTCACTGAATTAAGCACTTTAAGGAGTTCCCTCAAATCTCTCATTTTAATGTGCCTATTTCATGAAGTGCTTGGAAATCTCTAATACAGTGGTTCTCAAGCAGGGTGTACTTAGAGGTCTTTCAGGGGGTACATCAGCTCACCTAGATATTTGCCTAGTTTTACAACAGGTTACATAAAAAGCACTAGCCAAGTCAGTACAAACTAACATTTCACAGACAATGATTTGTTTATACTACTCTATATACTATACACTGAAATGTAAGTACAATATTTATATTTCAATTGATTTATTTTATAAATATATGGTAAAAATGAGGAAGGAAGCAATTTTTCAGTAACAGCGTGCTGTGACATTTTTGTCTGATTTTGTAAGCAAGTAGTTTTTAAGTGAGGGGTAATTTGGGGGTATGCAAAACAAATCAGACTCCTGAAAGGGGTACAGTAGTCTGGGAAGGTTGAGAGCCACTGTTCTGGTACATAGATGTTATTTCTGTAACTACTACGAGACTCATAATGAGGGATGTGTATTGCTTCCTTCTTTTACAAGCTGCAGGACATTACAGTTCCTGCTATTGCGGATCCAAAAGGAGCGTAGGGAGCTTCAAACAATGTGGGTTTGGGGCATGAATTGGTCACAGTGTTGGTAGTCTAAGCAGAGCAGGAAGACACTGAATGGACATGGAATTTGAATCTCAGTTGACGTGATCTCAGAGTTGGAACATATCGGCAGGGCAGTGTGGGGAAACTTGCCCTGGTGCTGCCTATCACTCCAGGCTTGTCAAGCCTGAGCCCATCACCAGCATTGTACTTAAGCAAATGTTCATGGGGATGTTCATGGCTGTTGCATAAACTGCATGTTTTGTGAGTGACTTGATTTCCTTTTCCGAGCTCAGCAATGTAGAATCATTGAAAATGGGTGGGAGGGAGCAGACTGTGGGTCTGAAATGACAAACCATCCCTCATAAGAGAGGTCATTGAGATTTCCACTCCTCATGAGCTTGTTGCCAGGGCCCAGCCCCCACTCTGATGGCCCTGTGACAGCTTTGCAGTGCAGCCGCAGACTCTTGACAGAAGCGCCGTGACAGGTGCTGATCAGTTATGCTTCCTGCACACGGACACTGGGAAGAGGTTGCAGAGGTGGTGTTCTGTTGCTGAGAGAATCGGATGCTATTTCTAGACACCGCTCTGTCTTCACCATATTGTTTGTCAGTGATTTGTGTTTTCCTCTCTCTGTGCAATTGCAGCTCCCCAAAAGCCTCCCCCGGAAATGTAACTGCATGCACACTTCACCATGGATTTACCACGTGCATGCCAAAAGTGTAGACTGCCGCTCACTGGGTGCAGGAGTGCTTCTGCACTGATAATTGCACCTCTTGTACATTTAAAAAACCACTGAAGAAAGACTGTTGCCTCTTATTGAGGAATGATTAATTTAGCATTTAGCAGGCTTAGTGGAAAGACTAAGCAGTCAGCTGTGCATGACTCAGGGTGCATTCCATGTGGTAAAAGGATTAAGAATGTTTACATGCATGGTATATAGGAGGGATTGGCAAACCTGTTTGGCCACTCCGGGATTGTGAGTTCAGAAGTTCAAACAACCCAGATGGTTGGGTTTGTGTTCTGCCAAAGAGAGAATGGGAAAAGCAACAGAGAGAGGTGGAAAATCCAATGGGAAGAATAGGGCAAAAATACAGCAGAGAGCGTACCCAATGAAAAATGCATCTAGAGATGGGGGAGGAGAAAAGGAGCAGGGACAGGGAGAATACACACATGTATGCACAGAGTACATAGAGCAGGCTTTGCAGGTGCAACAGGGTGGGGTTACCTGGGCCAAGAGCTTCTCCTTAACCCTTTCATCTCCAGTGTGGCATTCGTTTATCTGATTGCAGAGGTGATTACTTTTCTTTCCCTAACAGAGAGTGCACACACAAGCTTCTCTTTAGCTAGACAAATATCTTTGACTTGATTCCCCTGTAGGAAAAATCATGGATTTAGAACTACAGAAAATCTCATGACCTTAAACTAGTTAGAGAGGCTTACAGCAGAGTTTGTTCAGTCGTCAGCTGAGGGTCCCAGAGGTTCGAGCATTGGGTGAATGTATTTTATACTTATGAATTTTCAAGAGAAGAGAGAGCCCTATAATGTCTCCCCCTTCCCCATTCTGTAGGCAATATTCGAGTTCCAAGAGAAGCCTCATCCTCTGATTTCTGTGCCAGGTTTGGAATTTCCTCAGTTTTACTACACAGAGTAGCAAAATCCCGTGTTTGGAGGATGTTTGGAACTGAGGTTTTGATTCAGGCCCTCATCTAGTTCTAACACGTGATGGTGCTTGCACTGCTTCAAATCCATGTCTCACTATTGTGAAAGTCACATTCCAGCCCACATCAGAGCATGTAAAATTGAGAGGGAGCGCTGACAGGTACTACGGAGATCTGAGGCTTGGTCTACACTACACAGTTAGGTTGATGTAAGGCAGCTTATGTCTACCTAATTATGTCAATGACTACATTACAATGCTGCTTCTGCCAAAGTAAGTGGCCCGCTACACTGGCATAATAACTCCACCTGCATGAGAGGCGTAGCACTTACGTCAGTGTTGTTAGGGCGACATGGTGTCTGTGTACACACTGTGTTACTTACATTGGCTGTTGGCTGTCAGCCCTAAATGGGGCTGACAGCTAGCCCCCCCCCCTTCACCTCCCCCAGCTGTGAGCTGGGTGCTGGGCTCACAGCTGGGTCCCCCTCCCCACCTGCCCCGGTGCTGATAGTTTGAGTGCCAGGCTCACAGCAGTGTCCCCCCACCCCCCAGCAGCTATCAGCCTGGCACTGGGGCTCACCGCTGAAGCCCACCTGCCCTGGGCTGACAACCTGAGCTGTGAGCTAAGCTCAATTTCACAGCACAGGAACCTACCAGCAGTGAAATTGACATCCTTGTCAGTTTCACAGCTCCAGCTGTAAGCCCCCAGCAGAGACAATAGCCTCTTTGAAACACACAAGAATGTCAATTTCACTGCTGGTAGGCTCCCTACTGTGAAACTGAGCCACTGGCTGGGCTCACAGATCCGGCTGTTACCCCGGGGCCTGGGAGCTGTGAGCCCCATGTAGCTGTCAGTACCCCCACACTCTGGCTGTCAGTGCCCCACTTCAGACGGTGCAAGAACTCCTGATGAGGATGTGTACCACAGCAGAAGGATAGTAGTGTGGACACCAATAGCCAACTTAATTACTGCAATGGCTGTAGGTCAACCTAACTTAAGTCAAATTAATTTTGTAGTGTAGACAAGCCCTAAGTATGGCTAACTAGTATTATTGCTTAAAAAGGTAGAAACCCCAGCTCTAGTTAAATTACTGCTGAGCTGTCTGGATTTTCAATTGATTTTACTTTTTTACTCCAGGTGATTTGCATTGAGTTTTTTAAAAATCAGTTTGTGAACAAAGCCCCATGCAAGTCCCTCATGAGATTAACTAACAGCAATAGGTCCTGTGGCATGTGTGTTTTGCATGTAAATGTAGGCATTAACCTCAAAGCTTTCAGCATCTCATTACATGGGTCACTCCCTCATTGACTTTTATTTATGAATGACAAATTAAACGTCCTGGTCCTTGGCATGGAAGACATAGTGGGCCATTTCCCATCTTCACACACAAATCTCTCCTTTGTAAGCAGGGTCCTAATAAAGAGCTGGGAATGGCTGGTAGGGCGGATTCTTTTTTAATAGTTACAGAGTATTAGTAAGTGACAGGTTTTAATGATTCCAGTGAAGGATGAGCAATAGAATTGAATATATTGCTTCTTGGTTCATATTTTGCCCAGGAATAACAAGCCTGAAGGTACTTTATCTCAGTAAGTGCTCACAGATTAGATCCTTCCCATAAAGGGATATTTCCAATCCAAAACAGTATATGCTGGGGATTTAGCTGTGAGTCCCTTTAATCATAACGGGAGTGACACTGCTCTAAAATGTCTCTGTGCTGCGTTGAAGATATACGCCACATAAACCTCCACAAATCAGGCTGTAGGTGCAGCTGTGGAAGCGCTCTGTTTATGGTCTGCTGAACACAGTAGTAGAGCTACTGTATGAAGTTAACCTTTTGAAAGCTGCCCCTGACCTGTTAGGTACATTCTGACAGATTATGTCCGCTGGACTCTCAGATGCAGCAGATGTGTCCTGATGTTGGAGTGCAGTGCGGTGTCGATTAAAAAAAAAATGCAGCAATACAAAAAGGGGGAATGGATCATCAGCAGTGGAACAGTGAAAAAATAAAGCTGAAGCTTAGTTGACAAGGAGTATATTTTCCTAGTCCTGTATCCAAATGATAAATAAATGCACAAAGTACAGTATAAGATGTAAGCTGACACATATAGTATTGGTTTTAATGTCAGCCGTGCTGCCTTAAGCTTTGTTTGTATAATGTTACCCGTAAATCCTTGTGCACAGGTGGCAGGAGGATAGATCCTGTTTGGGTGCTGATAATACTGATTGGCAGATCTCCCACTAGAAATAAGCTATACATATAATTAAAGACATCAGCATTATCAGCTGTGGGCTTTTTGTTCCTTCCAACTCACTGGTTACAGCATGAAGGTTCAGTTTGTTTTTAAAATAATAAACACAAGGAAATATATTTAATTAAATGTTTAAGTTCTGGCTTAAATCCACAAAAGAAAATAGTTATATGAAAGGCTGCCACAGAGCACCCTTATCCCCGTCCCTCATGCTAAGACCATTTGGTAGTATATAGCGTAGCACACAACCAATGTCAACTTTTTGACTGAGAGCCAAAAGCTGTTACCCTTAGCAGCCCAGTCTTGTTCCCGTTCACTTCATTGGGTGCAGTAGCAGACCGCAGCTGGATGTTTGTTGGCCCATCTGAATGTAGCTGGTGTTCTAAGTCTAGTTCTTAGTGAGGCTGAGCAAGGAATGGGCAGCATGGAGGCTCACTGGTGAGTTGGGGAAGCTGGTTTTACCATTACCTGTGGGGTTAAATAGGACTCTCACACACATGCAGTGCATTCAGTAAAGAAAAAAATTATAAGCCATCAAGACCACCCTCTTTGTGAGCTACATAGTAGAGGTCTGATTCTCCTCTGACTGACGCCAGGTTTACAGTTTAGACTTCAGTAGAATCAGTCCTATTTTATACTGGCATAAGTAAGAGGAGAATCGGGTCATAATGTTTGGCAAAGAACCAGCATTCATTGTAGTAAGTTATTTAATCTAACACATCCTAGATTATTTCACTCTGCTGCGGCGGTAAGAGGCTGAAATGTAGCAATCTTTAGAACTGAACCAATGCTGTCCGTACCTTGGTGCAATGTTATCTTTCAGGGGGAGCTAGAGAATCTAAACATGCAGTTTTGCATTCAGCTTTAGCCCACAACAACCAGCTCTAAATTCTTTTTATGGGTAATACTCAGGATGCCATGTATGGATCGCTTTATTGCTAGCGCTATAAAGGAAACAATCAGGTTTAATGCTGTGGGGCAAGGGAGGGAGGCAATTAACTGGAATATGTTCTGAACAGTTCTTTATGATGCCATTACAGATGCAGAATGGAAGCATTGTGTCAGAGAGCCATTTACTTTTGGAGTTTTAGCAGATGCAGTCACGTCATATTTCACTAAGTAGTTTGAAACAAACTAACCTGAAAACAAATTTAAAACCAAAAGTATATTGTGGCAGGGTGCTCTCCCTTTAAGAGAGATTGGATTGGAACTGCAGGGATATAAAATAAGAATTTCCAGAAGGAAATTAATCTAGCATAGATTCTGGCAGAGGAAAGATCTGCCAGTTCAATAGAACTACATGAATTTTCACCAGCTGAGGATCTGGCTCCATGTTTATAAAATATCCAGCATTATATTCCAAAAACCAAACAGATTTGGACATACTGCTGCTTAGTCTCAAGAGAATGGGTGAAACCTCTGAAATACAGTAGAGTGAAATGCAGCAGAAGAAATAAACACTCTTTAGTGTTTATAATCTATAGTCCTGCAAATTAAATTTCCCATTACCTGATAATGTCAGAGTTACAAATGGATGAATGCACTAATGGTGAACTCCTCTCAAGCTACAGGAAGCAGGGTTGGTTGGAAAACTGAATTTCTGTTCCACAGGAAATTCTGACATTTCAAAGTTTGCTGTATGCTATGTACTATATGAGAACAGGAAACCTATTATGTAACAGCCCAAATAGGGATTTGTTCTTGTCTTTGACAGAAGAGCATGTGATTTGTAAACACCAGCATAATTTTTCATCCATTATTTAAGCTTCAAAGGTAGAGAGAGTTTGGGATCCCATCAGTGCCTAGCAATATACTGTGACAGGGTGCTATTTGTAACACCCTGGTCACTGAGCTGCAGGCTTACTTGGAATCAATCAACCTGTTACTCTGGTGGGGATGGATTACTGACACTTGGTGGCAGTTGTTGAGCTAATGAGGCAATTGGCTTTGTAATGGGAAGAACAGGAAGTAAAAGGGAAGGTGAAGGAAAGAAGCTCTGTGAAAGGCTTCTTCTGCTATGTACCCATGTTATGGCCTCTCCTGGTTTGAAATGGAAGGCTGAGGTGCATGTGGTGGAAAAAAAACAGATTGTGTGTGTTTGTAAGCAGTGTAGGCAGTGCTGCTCATCGGGTAGCTGAAGAAGTGCCCTGTGACATGTACTTTACCAAATCTCTTGCTCTCAGTCTATAAACTCTGTTGGTGAGTTATTAATGGTGGGAAGGTAATGATAACTGGGGGAATGATGTCAAATATTAATTTTGCATGTATGAAATTCGTTAGGTTAGTCTAAGCACATTGCTTTCCCAGCCTTATTAACTAAGCAAATAGAGAAAAAAGTAATTTATTCAAGATGTGAAATTCAAATGAATTATCTGCTGAATGTCATTTGTGTGGCAGTGTTGGGGGGCTGATTGTTAAGGGCCCAGTCCTGTACTGAGCCCCCGTGAAGCACCTGCACATACTGAGTGGGGCTCCATGCAGATGCAGGGAACCATGTCTGCTATTCTCATTTGTAAGATCAAGACCTAAATTGTTTCTTTTTTTATTTGTTTTCCTAAGCCTCCTTGGATGCTTTACCATTTTTACAACTTATTTCTTGCTTGCAGGCAGCTGCAGTAAGCATTATTAAAGCCAGAGCTCACTCTTTTTAGTGCACGCAGTATAAGGGCTAGGGTCTCATATCTACTCCTGAATCAGGTTTCCAGTGTAGCTTTCTCTGCCTTTGCTTCCTCACTGTCTTCATGACTGATTTTTCCACCCCCCCCATCCCCCTGTGATTAAGGGGCCATTGCCCTGTTGTTTGACTTTGAGATAGACATTACTTCCACATGCAAAGTATAAAATTAAGCCAACTTGTCCTGAAAGTTGTTGCTGTTTCAGCCATCTGCAGTGGATTTCATGTGGTACCTGTGACAGGTTGGATCACAGAAAATCCCCTTGGGACTGCCATCTGATGTGCTGGGACTACCTGTAAGCCCATTTTTCCTGGCAGCTTGGGACTTCAGAACCCTACCTGGTTGTGCCAGACACGCTAGCCTGTCACAAGCACAGACCCAGGTCTGAACCACGTCCCACACAAGCTGCAGGCTTAACTGAAAACAGCTTAAGAAGTGTTCCTGTCACCAACACTCAGATACTCAGCTCCCAGGGGTGTCCAAACCCCAAATAAATCCGTTTTACCCTGTATAAGCTTTATACAGGATAAACTCATAAATTGTTTGCCCTCTATAACACTGATAGAGAGATATGCACAGCTGTTTGCCCCCCCAGGTATTAATACATACTCTGGGTTAATTAATAAGTAAAAAGTGATTTTATTAAATACAAAAAGTAGGCTTTAAGTGGTTCCAAGTAATAACAGACAGAACAAAGTGAATTACCAAGCAAAATAAAATAAAACACGCAAGTCTAAACCTAATACAGTAAGAAACTGAATACAGATGAAATCTCACCCTCAGAGATGTTCCAGTAAGGTTCTTTTATAGACTAGCCTCCTTCTAGTCTAGGTCCAGCAATTACTCACACCCCTGTGGTTACTGTCCTTTGGGAGCAGAGAGGCTATCTCTTGAGCCAGCTGAAGACAAAATGGAAGGGTCTCCCAAGGGCTTAAATAGACTCTCTTGTGGGTGGAGACCCTCTCCTATCCAGAATTCAGCTCCAAGATGGAGTTTTGGAGTCACATGGGCAAGTCACATGTCCATGCATGACTGAGTTCCTCACCAGCCAGGCCACATTCCTGGGAAAGCTCTGATGTGGACTGGCATCTCCAAGTTCATTGTTAGTTTAAGTGTTTCTTGATTGGTTACTTACTGAGAATAGTCTTTTCTCAGGAAGCTGACCAACTGCTTCATTGAGGCTACTTAAAATTAAACAAGTACGTAGCCAATATTGATAACTTTGAATACAAAAATGATACATGCATACAAATAGGATGAATATATTTAGTAGATCATAACCTTTACAGAGATACGTTAAATGGCATATGTAGGATAAAACCTATTCCAGTTACGTCATATATAAATTTATAAGCATATTCCCATAAAGCATTATGGGGCGCAATGTCACACCCTCCTCCTGAACTTACTGCCAGAGACTTGGACACTGTCCATGGTGGAGGCAGTACATGTAAAATCCTCTGGTCACTCTCCCTTTTAGTACCTTTAAACCATATGATGTCATCCATAGGTGTTCGAGCAAGGTTTGGGGTTCCTGGTCCCCTGGTGCCTGAAAACAGGTTGGGGTGTAGTATTGCTAACAGAATGCAGACAGCAATATCTGTTAAAGTGTAGGTGTCTTGACATTTAGCCACCAATCCCATGAGGTGGTGTGCCTCAGTTTCCCCTTCCACACAGCAGTGTGGGCCCATTATGCTTTTCCAGCCTGTTTACAGGTATTAGCTGAAAAGTAACATGCTTGTGGGGCTGTCTTGTCACCATCCCTAGCATGTACAACAGTTTCTTCCACAACTCATGTACGTCCCACTTTGTTAAAGCGTTTACCACTTGCATTAACTCCTTCGTCTTGACTCATAGATGAAGTAGCAAAAGACACAAGATTAACAGCAAATCTACAGCGGACAGGCTTTGTTTACACAACTTAGCTTGTTGAGTGTCTATTGCATTTCCCAATTTCTTTGTGTACCCTGGTAGGTGCTCCGGTGCAGATTCTTCTGCCTCTTTGGAGAAGGCTTTTAATTCAGACATGTGTTTGAGGCTTTGGCAAGGAAAGGGTGTACTGCAACCATGCCTGCCCTCAGCCCCTCCCTCTGGAATTTCTTTGGGTCTGACCCCACGCCCTGATGATCACTTTAGATAAGCTATTACCAGCAGGACAGTGGGGTGGGAGGAGGTATTGTTTCATATTCTCTGTGTGTATATAAAGTCTGCTGCAGTTTCCACGGCATGCCTCCGATGAAGTGAGCTGTAGCTCACGAAAGCTTATGCTCAAATAAATTGGTTAGTCTCTAAGGTGCCACAAGTACTCCTTTTCTTTTTGCGAATACAGACTAACACGGCTGTTACTCTGAAACCTCCCAAGAAAAGAGTTCTTCTTCCCCCAGCCTTGAAGAGACTGTTATTTTTAACAAGGGTGGAAGGATAACATTCTTTAATGGAGTGCTTTGGATCGGTAAGATCCCCCTCGGCCACCCCACTCTTTGCCCCCAACAGGTTAGCTGGATGGACTCCCCCCTCCAGGAGATCTGACCCCCAGTCTTCCCTCAAAACCTGATCCACAGGAGAGGGGTCTGGCATTTTAAATGGAGATTTTTCACCCTCCTCCTGGGAAAGAGCCTTCCTACAAAAGGTGGGCAGACCCTCCGGTCTCCACTCACCTTCCATCTGGACTTCCCTTTTTGGGCCCCCTCACTGGGCCAGACACTCCTGTGTCCCCAAAAAGGGAAGGTGACCCTGGTCCAGCTGTGGGCTCACAGCTACCAGCTATGACAGACCCTACACTGGCCAGAAAATTTTTTCCCCTTTCACTCAGGTTGGGCTTGCTTCCAGCTAGAGTCGTTGGGGTCCGTTCCCACCACCGCGGTTACCAGGGCCCCGACTTCCACCTTCGGGACACATGTCTCTGTGCGCTCCAGGGCAGGCCCAGTCCCCTGTTGACCTGCAACTTCCTGCCAGTCAACAGCCGGGAGGGCCTCCCTGCTACAAAGTGGAACATTCCTCTCCCCCAGGCAGATGATCACGGGACAGGAGCTGGTTTCGTCCAGCCCCTCCATCTGGGACTTACCTTGAGCCCCGGGGCTACAGGAACTGGTTAGGACCATTGCTGCCCCCAAAGCTGCATTTTTCACTGCTACTGAGGAATTTAAGAGACACCCTCCTATTCCCCCAGCAGTCCATGTGACTTTCCCCCCACTCTGTGGCTTTTAGCGCAAGTTTCCTTCTCGCTGCTTACCAACCCTGTGACAGATTCTGCCACATCAGAGAAATCATTTCCCAGTAGAAATGTGTGCCACTGTTGCAACAGTTAGCTCAGCCTGCAAACAACCAGTTTCCATGTGCACCTTCGCTAAAGGTACAAGGACTTTACCTCCCACCAGTTCTAATTCTGCTATTTTCCCTGGCAACAAATCCTTCTCCTGGATCAGGTCCCTCCTGACCACAGAAATCTCTGCTCCCATGAGCACCATGAACCAACGAGTACTTTCCCATTAAGTTTAACAGCATGCATATGCTCACTGCTTGGTTGTGTAGAAGCAACCTTTACAAATCCTGTGTGGAAAGAGGCAGCAGCCTAGCTCTGAGAAGAAGAAGCTTCATGTGTTACCTGCTGCCTGTTCCCTCTTAGCCAAGGGCAATTATTCCTCAGGTGCTTAGTGGACTTACAATGATAGCACTTCTTGGGCTCCTCTGCTTGTACAGGAGATTTGGGACGAGTAATGGGAATGGGGAAGTGTCATAAATATAAAGGGAAGGGTAACCACCTTTCTGTATACAGTGCTATAAAATCCCTCCTGGCCAGACGTAACATCCTGTTACCTGTAAAGGGTTAAGAAGCTCAGCTAACCTGGCTGGCACCTGACCCAAAGGACCAATAAAGGGACAAGATACTTTCAAATCTTAGGGGGGAGGTTTTTGTTTGTGCTCTTTGTTTACTTGGTTTTTCTCTCTTGGGACTGAGAGAGGCCAGACAGAAATCCATTTTCTCCATCCCATCCTAATCCAAGTCTCCAATATTGCAACCAGTATAGGTAAACCAGGCAAGGCGGATTAGTTTATCTTTTGTTTTATGTGAATTTTTCCTGTTTTAAGAGGGAGGTTTATTCCTGTTTTCTGTAACTTTAAGGTTTTGCCCAGAGGGGGATCCTCTGTGTTTTGAATCTTGAATACCCTGTAAAGTATTTTCCATCCTGATTTACAGAGGTGATTCTTTTACCTTTCTTTTTTTTTAATAAAATCCTTCTTTTAAGAACCTGATTGATTTCTCCATTGTTCCAAGATCCAGGGGTTTGGGTCGTTGATGATTTTGTAACCAATTGGTTTGGATATTATTCTCAAGCCTCCCCAGGAAAGGGGGTGTGTTGGGCTTGGGGGGATGTTTTGTGGGGAAGACGTCTCCAAGTGGGCTCTTTCCCTGTTCTTTAACACGCTTGGTGGTGGCAGCATAGGGTTCAAGGACAAGGCAAAGTTTGTACCTTGGGGAAGTTTTTTAACCTAAGCTGGTAAGAATAAGCTTAGGGGGTCTTTCATGCAGGTCCCCACCTCTGTACCCCAGAGTTCAGAGTGGGGAGGGAACCCTGACAGAAGATGAATGCCCCGCCTCCTTTTCCCCAGAGGGAAAACGGTGATGCTGCTTTCCACCCGCCCCTGTACCCCTCTGCCTGCGGTTTGTGCTTAATTGCAGCTTGTGACTGCTCGGAAGAGTCTGCAAACCCAGCCAATCCACCCGCTGCACCCACCTTTTTGTCCCACAAATACTGTTTTACATCATCACTGCACATATTCAGGAATTGTTCCTGAGTAACCAAATCACACATTCCTTCAAAGCTTGTAATGCATTTCCCCCTCACCCACTTATCCACCAAATCTCTCATTTCATTTACATAAGCCACACTGCTCAATCCAGATTGCTTCTTAAGACTCCTGAATTTAACCCCGTAGGTTTCAGGTGTAATCTGAAACTGTTTCAAACCCCGTTCCTTAAATTTACCTGTGTAGCTATGGACTCAGGAATTCCCCGCTGCCTCAAAAAACAAACCAAAAAACCCTTGGTGCAATGGCGGTGCCAGTGTATTTGAAAATAATTTTAAGATTGAGTTTGCAAATGGACATGTATCTGTCCATAATTGTTTCCTAATATGCCCTCTAAATACCTAGTCCAGGACTCTTTTCAGTGTAATAAAGTCCCATTTATTCAAAGATAACAGAAGATTTATAATTTTTCAGCTAAATAAGATTTTGGATAAATAGGGACTCCTCAGTGCAAAAGATAACTTTTGGATAAGTGTGGTTCAAGTAAATGAGGTTCTACTATAACTTGTACTTACTTAAAGGTGCAAATCCACTAATCAAGGCTTATTGCACAGTTTGCTCCCTCTGTGGAAAATACATGTGTGCTACATTTTTCGTGTGGCAACAATTAACTAAAGAAGCTTGCCCACTTATCTTAGGCTGGTCATTTCAGCATGTAACAGGTTTTGTATTGTTAAAGTACAATTGTGCTTAAAAAAACAACACACCCTCTAAAAGCATCCTTGTCGGGTTCCATATTTTCATTGGTAAAATATGACCAATGATTTTTTAAAGACAATAGAGTTGGACAGATGGCCTTGCAAATGACATTTAGTCAACAACTATGTTGACGTGCAAGCCAGAAATGAATTTAGTTAATTCTTTCCTAGCTGTGTGGGTTCTGCATGGCTGACAGTAGTAGAATCTTATTTTTTGTCACCAAAGAAAGCAAATAGGACTCTGTATGAGCATAGAGTGCAGATCTGTTGAGTAAAATGGTGTTGCTTTTACATAATCACGTTTCAAGGCAGAACCGCACTTTAAGTGACAGCTACTGAAAATGTAATTACACACAAAATTGACTGTTTTGTGCTCCTGACTGCATAACCAGCTTTCTGAAAATGAAGCCCAATATCTACATACTGTCAATATCCCAGTGTCTCAGGAACAGAATATTTCACCTTCATAAAGCCGTCTACCATATGAACATACCTGTTGCCCCTGCTCCCAGCCTGCTTCTCCTAAGGGCAGGGATTACAAAATTGCCTCACTCGTCACCCCCTGTAGGGTGCCAAGGTCCTAGTGCTGAATGCAATAACTAGTACTCTAGGGGGGAATTGCACGCCTAAAAATTCTGCACAAAATATTTTAAAATTTTGCATATTTTATTTGTCAAAATAACATAATATAATCATGCCAGCTTCAATTATTTTGGTAATTTATTTCAAAATACCTAGTAGCAAGTACGCCTGTAACAATACAGACAGCAAAAAAAAAAAAATACAGGAAATGTTTTTTGACATTTCTTACTAGGCATATTAATACAGAACTTTGAGTAATAATTCATTTACACTACAATGCAGAACTGTATTTTCCCCCACTCCTCAGAAGCAGAGCAAAGGCTTGGGGGAATGGAGTAGCTGAGGGAAAGGGAAGGAGCCTGGCCGTGAACCTGGAGGGTTGTTGGGTATGGGAGGGAGAAATATGGAACAGGGTTGTTTGGGTTTTTTTTGGTTTTTTGGTTTTTTTTTGCAGAGCGGCGATTGTTTGAGAATTGGGGAGCCTCTCGCATGCAGACCCAGGCTGACCTCTAGCCTCTCCCATTAAGTCAGGCACATGTCCCTAGGGCTGTCCTTAGGATTTACGGGGCCCTACATAGTCTTATTAAACTGGTGCCCCTATGCCCGACGGCAGCCCGGGCTCACAGCCCGGGGGCGGGTGGAGGGAGGGACGAGGCAGCAAAGGATACCGAGCCATCCGGCCTGCCTCACAGTGGCAGAGAGTCCAGCTCCCTGCAGAGACCCTGTACCCTCTCCCTCACGCAGAATGCACAGCGCCGGTGCACTCAGCTCTGTGAAGACAGCCCCTGCCTAAGGACACTGCAGCATGCGCTGGGTGTGTGGGAGCCGACCCGCTCTTACCTGCTGTCATGGGCAGTGGGTGAAGCTGCCGCTTCTGGAGGCTAGCTCCCTAGCCCACCTCTTCTGCCTGTGGCCCCTGCCCATACTCCACCCCTGCTCGGCCCCAGGCCCCTCCTCTCCTCACTGTCTCCCTCCTCTTTTCCCTCCCCCTTCCTGCTCACCCGCTTCCAGCCAAATCCCTGAACCCAAATGAAGCAAATGTTTTTTTCAAAATGTCATTCTTCTGCAATTTCTTTCTAAAGAAAATGGAGCATGTTTTCCACTGCATGCCAGATGGTGAAGACTGGACATGCAGAAGGTACCTAATTAAAAGCACTAAATTTGGGAATAAAAAATGCCAATCACAGGTTTTTTGATATACACTGAAGTTTGTCAGAGATTTATTTGCAAAAACTTTGTAGTAAGGGCAAGTCAGCTGTCCTGCTGAATACAACATTAAATATTATGGAATACATGATGCAGCTCTTCTCTGTTTTACATTTTATTAATCAGTATTTCTAAGCTGATTTTGTATTTTAAATGTACTCTTAAGCCTTCATAAAGTAATCATTCCAGATTACTATATATTTAACTCACTGAAACAAAGGCATTTTAAATTAATCAGTCACAGAGGTTTAGTGTGTTCATAACAATATTCATTGCTTTTAGAAAAAGGGACCACTAATTTACTTCGTGTGATCTCCATAACAATATATATGTTTATGAAACTTCACCGACTTTAAAAAATGTTTCCAAAGATTTTAGGCATAACAAAGGATTTTATATCTTACTAAGGTGTGGATTTTGCTGGAGGGGTCTTTTAAAAGTACACTTCTACCCCGATATAACGCGAATTCGGATATAACGCAGTAAAGCAGCATTCTGGGGAGCGGGGCTGCTTTACCTCATTATATCCAAATTCATGTTACCACAAGCGGTTCCTCTGCGCTCCCCCCCCTTACTTGCTGCGGCCCCCCCTGCCCCAGCTTACCTCCGCCTCCTCCCACGAGCACGCCGCCACTCCGCTTCTCCCCCCTCCCTCCCAGGCTTGCCGTACCAAACAGCTGATTTGCGGCAAGCCTGGGAGGGAGGGGGGAGAAGCGGAGTGGCGGCGGCGCGCTCAGGGGAGGAGGCAGAGCGGAGGTGAGCTGGGGCGGGGGGCGCGGGGGGAACCGCAGCAAGTAACTGTGGGGAGGGTGCAGAGGAACCGCTTCCTGCCCCAGCTCACCTCCGCCTCCTCCCCTGAGTGTGCCTGCTGCTCTGCTTCTCCCCCCTGCCCTTCCTTCCTTCCTTCCTTCCAGGCTTCCTGCACCAAACAGCTGATTGGCGCGGCAAGCCTGGAAGGGAGGGAGGGAGAAGCGGAGCGGCAGCAGCGCGCTCAGGGGAGGAGGCAGAGCAGAGGTGAGCTGGGGCGGGGAGTGGTTCCTCTCCCTACCCCGATCTGATGCGGTCTCACCTCTAAGACGGTAAGATTTTTTGGTTCCTGAGGGCCGCGTTATATCGGGGTAGAGGTGTAGATCATCAAATAGAAGTAAAGAAAGGGAAACTGGTTTGTCCAGCTATCTGGAAGGAAAGGAGTGTTGTCCCCTTACGATAGGGTGACCAGACAGCAAATGTGAAAAATCAGGACGGGGGTGGGGAGTAATAGGAGCCTATATAAGAAAAAGACCCAAAAATTGGGACTGTCCCTACAAAATTGGGACATCTGGTCACCCTACTTTAAGGGCTCTCTTCAACAGGGGCGTGAAGGGAGAAAGGAGTGGCAAGAAAGGACAGGAAGACTTTGGAATCAAGTTTTTTGTACTATAGTAATTAAAATTAAAATGTGTATTTTAGATAAAGGTGGTCTTTTGAAGGATTTATTTAAAAAACGATATGTCTGAAGATCCAAGCATTTAAGGCTAAAGATGAATACTCATATTGAGCATCTAAAAATCTGTGCAAGGATTTTTTAAGAGATGTGATTTTATAATCTTCAGCAACAAACTAATGAAATATTTTTAAAGCAAATTTTAAACTAAGATCCTGTAGACTAACATGTTCTGAGTAAATATCACAGTAAATGCGCAACTGTTTTTGTCAGTAAATTCAGAAACTGACAGTATATACCTGGGGGTTGGCAAATGCCTATTAAATGGCTTCATTATCACTTGAAGGGCTCTTTAACAGTTTCAGTGTTGTGCTAATAGGTCTTGCAGGCTGGAAGACCTTTTTTTCACTTTTAAGTTACTAGATCCCCTCTGGAGGAAGACTCATCAGGCTGCAGCAGCCAGCTCTGGTGGGAGCCTGCAGGAAGGGTCAAAACAGGATAGGAAGAGGTGGGAGGGTGGACACGAAGACCCAGGGATGCTCCAAATTTTTGCTCCGTACATGCTGCATATGCCTAAGGATGTCCCTGCATGTCCCCATGTGTCCTTGAACCCCCACACTCTCTTCTGTCCTCATGTGGCCCTTCACTCCCACTCCCATTCAGCCCCAGGCTCAATGCTGTTACCCCGCTAGCTCCTGTACCCCCACCTCAGTCTTCCCTACTATTCCTTCTGAACCCTAGTCTGTGTGACACCTCAGCAACACTGTGTGCCCCTCTTTGTCTGTCCCCCCCATATCTTGTGCCTCCTCACCTGGCCCTACTGGCAGGGCACAGTGAGTAAAGCAGGCTCTGCCCTCCCTCTCTGAGGCTGGCTGCTTGGGCCCCTGAGCCTGCTGCTCTCTCTTCTGGTGCCTCCTAATGGGCAAAAGGTGTAAATGCAACTTCCTTTTACCTCCCCATCAGAATCACTTATGCTGCAGGACATATTAATTCTGCACTTGCACAGTGGCACAGAATTCTCCCAGGAGTATAACTAGGCAAGACTACTTATATAAGTCATGTTATCAAAGAGCCATATCTAGTGGGCAACAGTGAAGCTTAGTCAAGTGATATCCAAAAGAAAATGTAAACGTTTTCATAACATGGCATTGATCCCTTTTCTCTCTCCCAGCTGCTTGGTGCTGCCCTTCCTTTGCAGCTGTCCTGAACATCAGCTTGCAGGTAATTCCTGAGTATCACGTTCTGGGGTGCAGTCCAAACTAGTGAGGTGTTGTCATGAGCTGCCCTGCAACCTTGGGTGCCTCACAATGCTTTGTTGCTGTAGCTCACAACTTGGGTTGCTCACAATCAGCCCACCAGCATGCAGGTCAAACTCTGAGTTTCTGTGTATAGCCACAGCCCTAATCCAGCAACTCTGACACCAGCAGCCTGTCAGTAAGCACCAGATACATGCTGGCTTCCTGCAGCCTTGGTTACTATCTGCAGGGTGACCCCAACACACTCCCAGTCCCAATTTTTCCCCCCAAAACATGTGTCCTGCACTGTCCAGCCCTTTCATGGACAGTTCAGATGTTATAGGTCCATAGCCCCTGTAGGGGGTCAGTATACAACAGTTTGCTACTTTAATTGGGATTACCAAACAATGCAGTTTAAACACAACATTGGATTAGTTTTGATTAAATAATAAAACAAGTTTAGTTACAAAGAGGCTTTAAGTGAGTACAAGTGTGAGGTATTGAAGTCAGAAATGATTATAAGAGAAATAAAGATAAAATGCTTTTTACTAACTAAACTTAAATTAGATCTGGTTTAAGGTAAAATCCCTTACCATATGTTCCCAGCAACATAGCTGACCAAATTCTCATATCAGGATCTGCCCCCAAAGTCTAAAGGGCTGGTTCCTTTGTTGTCTTAGGTGAAAGAGTGAGCGAGAGAGTCTGTGGGGTGGTTTTGGCCCTCGCTGTTATAGTCCTGTCACCTGTTGAAATGCATCTTCCTGAGAGTTATTCCTAGATAAAGTTCCTGTTAGTTGTGAGGATGGAGACGGGGAGTCTTGTGGTGAAAGAGATTCTATGTTGTTGTTGCTAAAATGCAGATTGATCTGCGCATGCCCCCGTTGGCTGCCAATAATGGCCATTTGACCAGTGATTGCCAGTCAGCTTTGATGACACCTGGGGAGAAGTGTTAGCTTGTCCTCTGTCTTTGAGAAACAGGTTTACCCCCCTCTCTTCCCCAGACTTGTCTGGTAAACACATTTCAGTCATAATTTCAGTTTATGTTAATAACCTAACATATGTTTCACCATGATATTATTGACCAACGAGTTGTTAATTTTCAAATGATACCTCAAGGCATATTTCGTACAAAGATTATTACAGTGGTATGTATGATTTAAATACAGGGGTGCATTCAGTCACCCTATGGCACTGTGCTCTGTGACTTGTACTACATGATCCTTTGTAAGCCAGTTTGCCTTGCAGAAATCGTTTCACTCTGGTTTGGGCGAGCAGGTATACAGAACTTTGATAGTAAGAAGAGAACTCCTCTGTAACAGGCTTTACGATGATAAAAGGAACAGCAACAACAGTTATAGTCTGGGCTACATAAATGTATCCATTATAACTCCTTGTTCTCAGTTACATCTGAAAAACGTGCACTATTTATGATAAAAGTTTCCACTTGCACTCTGCACGGTGGTTTTTTTTCCTGTTTTGGTAAAGTGTATAACAGTTCAGCTGCTTTTAAGTCTGCACTATTTTGCATACAATATAATCACTTACTAGAATATAAAATTCTACCTGTATTAGCTTTTTTCATAAAAGAAGTTCTCGCCCCCCCCCCCCCGGCATTTCCTGACTATTGATAGCTTAATTTTGCAACCTTAACATTCTGTGTGTCATTTTTGATGGAGTTAGAATATCCTAAAGGTTCTTCTTGTTTACTAGGCAATAACTAAATAGCTTGAGCTTAACAGAGACTGCAGCCGAAACAAGGTATGTAAAGCAAACACAATTTGATGCCAAGTTAGCCCGTGATCACTTTGTTATTGCCAAGTTAAGAGGAAGCCCTCAAGGAGAAATCCAGGGAGTACAAACCAGGCAGTCCAAAACCAAAAGAGGTTTTAATGAATCTTTCTGATACAAAGCCACAGGATTTCACACTTCTCTTCTTCAAGCCTTTGACATTCAAGCTGTATCAGGACCCAAGTAGTCACGTACTGCAAGGAAAACACTTTCCTGTTATTAACCAGAATTTCAAATGCTAATGTCTGCTCAAAAGTCATTAGAGGGACAGGAGCCTGTACACATGCTTAGGGTGTAGGAGACATGGTACTGAGTTAAGAACCTAAGGCTCATAACAGTAATCAGTATGCTTTCAAAAAAAGAAAAGGAGTATTTGTGGCACCTTAGAGACTAATTCAGTGTTCACTGTATTTTTTTTCCTGTTAGAATAAAATAAAGGCTTGAAAACTTCCATTTTCTCTGCAGTTCAGTCAAAAAACAAACTAAAGGGAGGAAGTGCAAGGTTTCTCCTTCGTTATGTGGGTGATGTGCTAAATAAGGAACATATCTCAACAAGAATCATATATAATGCAAGATAGAAAAGCTTGTCCATATGGTGTTTTAGTTTGTTCTACAAAGGCCTGATCTTGCTCTGATTGCAGTCAATGACAAAAATTCCATAGATTTCAGAGGGTACCGAATCAGATTCACAGATACCATGGCCTAGATACTGTGGTGATTTATGTAATGTTGCACCAATGTGTATGTAGTAACCAGCAAGGTGGTGGTAATAGCATCCAAGAGAGAACATGGAAAAAGACAGAGGGCTGATAATGGACAGCAAATTCGACAGGAGCTTGAAATGCAGTACAGGAGCAAAAAAAAGCCATTCAAGTTTTGACTGCAGGGGAATTATGTCACCTTGCATGGAGGCAAGAATCTCTCTCAATATGGCTGTCATGTGCCTGATCCTAGAATATTGCATTTGCGGTACCATCTTATTTAGAAGATAGACAAACTGGAGAGAATTCAGAGAGGAGCAATGACAACAATTAGGGGCTGGAAGGACTGATATATGGGGAAAGATGAAGACGGCTAAATATGTATAGCTTGGCTTCGAGACTAAGGCCATGTGTCCACTACGGGGACGATAGCAATATAACTACAGCTATGCCAGCATAACCCTGTAGCGTACACACAGCTTTCGGTGATGGAAGGGGTTTTTCTGCAGTAGGGGCGCCACCTTCTCAAGCAATGGTAGCTAGGTCAACGGAAGCATTCTTCCATCGATCTCGCTGCATTTACACTGGGGGTTAGATTGGCATTGCTCAGGGGTCTAGCTATGTTGACCTAAATTTTAAGTGTAGACTAGGCCTAGGAGGGAATGTGACAGTCTATAACTAGCTGAAGGGCATAAATACTGAAGAGGGAGAGGAATTATTTAGAGTGATATATGGGGTGTAACCAGAAAAAATTATATGAAACTAAGGTTGAATATTAGGAAAAAATTTCTGACACAGATCGGTTATTCAGTGGGATAGTCTAACAAAGGAAGTGGCCCAAATCCCATCACTTGGGACTTTGTGTAGACTAGACACTGTACTGTAGGAAACTCTCCTGCAAGGGACTGGATGATCTAGTAGTTGTTAGTTATCAATCTAACTAACCACTATGATGAATAGTTCATCAAAAATGAGCTTGTTTTTTCCCCACTTTTGTTCTAGGTCCAACCCGTAAAATGCCCCAAACTGCCAGTGCCATGGACTTTTTTCAGCTCTTTGTCCCTGACAATGTACTAAAGAACATGGTGGTACAAACCAACATGTATGCCAAGAAGTACCAGGAGAGATTTGGCAAAGATGATGCCTGGATGGATGTCACTCTAACAGAAATGAAAGCCTTCCTAGGCTACATGATCTCAACAAGCATTCACCACTGCGAGTCCGTCCTCAGCATTTGGAGCAGTGGCTTCTACAGCAACAGGAGCATAGCGCTGATCATGACACAGCCGCGGTTTGAGAAAATCCTGAAGTACTTCCACATTGTGGCCTTCCGTTCCAGCCAGATGACACATGGCCTCTACAAAATTCAGCCTTTTCTGGACTCTCTGCAGTATGGCTTTGACTCTGCTTTTAGGCCTTCCCAAACCCAGGTAAGAGTTAACTTATTGGCAGTTGAAATCTTAGCTTACTACATACTCTAGGTTATTTACCAATGACCATTAATACCGAAACTGCAGAGTTACCTGTAGAGAGAGCTAGATATTACAGTATGAAGACACAATGCAGTGTGACTATGACTTAGTATAAGTGACACCTTTTAGCTCTGCGCATGTGCTCTCTTGAGCAAGAATCTGAGAGGCTTGCAACTCTCAAAACAGTAGAAGTTGCAGGTGCCCAGCCACTTAGGGTTTGGCTCTGTCTTTTGAGCCATGTCTCTTTGCCTTACTGATCAAAACATGTTTTCACTGTTGTTGGCCCCACAGCGATGGATCTTATTGCCTGCATGCCGACAAAAATGTCAACCAAGTTCTAACTGTGGACTCTTTATTATTGGTGCTGGTGTAGAAGGCAGATAGAACCCAGCTGGATTGTTAGATCCCAGGTTCGGGTTGCAGTTGGGGGGGGAAACTTCAGGCTTGTAAACTGAGCAAGTTTAATATAAGACATTGAGAAACCAAACATGGAAACTTGTGCTATTATTGTTACCGTTACTTATCTGATTATTGCCACACAAGCTGATAAGTAACCAAATAAACCAAGATCAAGGAAATGTAACTTAAAATACCCGCAACCTATATCATCCACTCTTCCATCCACAGCACAAAATGTTAAATATGGCAAACAGCTCTGTGGACGATTCTATTTCCCACCTTCAGGAGTTTAGGAAAATAATAAAACAAATGTAATTCAAAATGTTCTACTTGAAATACCTTTTAATCAAGGTCATGCTTTCAGCGTGCAAAGCTGATCTATTGTGGAGAGCAGCAAAAGGACATTCTTTCTTGTCTGTCTCCTGTGCTATAGTATTGCAAAAAGAGGAGTGTTTGCCCTCCTCTGGAGCATTGGGTATTGGCTATGATCAGAGACAAGATACCAGACTAGGTGGATGTGTGACCTGACCCGGTATGGCAAGTCTTATCTCAAATATTTTGCCATTGAAGTGTGGCAAAAAATAAATAGAGCTGAGTAGTAAATAACGGAAATTTGCCTGTTTCGTAGGAGAAGAGAGAGATACCAGCCAACCATTGTGGCTTTAAAATTCAGGACAGTGCAGCAACTCATGGTCCAGGCATTAATCAGTTTGAGGTAGGAGCCACAAGACAGAACTCTTCATGTTAGGCCACACTGGCAAGGTGCTGTCTCTGATGCCAAGGCAAAACAGCAAATCAAACACAGAAAACATTCCAAGGACAGGACATCCCACCCATTGACTTCAGTGGGTGCAAAAATCAAGGGCTTAGAAGCTTGATCACTGTGTTTGTAAATGCTCAAAACGTTGGATTCCTGTGGGACATTTGAAAAGCACAAATCCCATTAGCGAGTAATGTGATTCCCACATATACTGCCCCCCCATACTAGGTCTGAAAACTTAATCAATAGAATCACCTGTTCCACGTTTGTGATGACTAAGTGTCTGAATCTCTGCACGCAGTCTGTATATTTGTGCTATGTTTTGTACGGAGACTCTTTTCTCTCTCTCTCTCTCTTTTTTTTTTTTATTAAGGTAACAGCCATTCTTCGCTCCCATTTCCCCCACCCCTAGGCTCCCTTGTCAACGTGTGTGTTGATTTTATAAAGCACCCTTCAGCCGTATCAAGCTGAACATCAAACATCACAACATTGCATCAAAAAAATTAGACATGAGAAAGAGGTTTTAAGTCTGTTCTTAAAAATAATAAGACAATCACAAGAATAAGTATCATACTGAAGTACAATCCAGACCTGATCCTGCAAGGGGCTGAGTGCTCTAGCTCTCTGTGGAGTCAACAGGAATTGTATACCCAACATCCTGAGGGACTGGGGCTCCACCAGTTTGAAGCAAGAGGGGGGAAAAAAGCCCTCTAACTGGGAATTGCCCAGGGTGCAGATGGTATAATAAGGTTAAGTATCAGATCCAGAATTAAAGGCCAAGCGAAAACATAAATACTAATCATGTTGAACAGATACAAGGGGAAATGGCAAGAAAGAGCTCATTCTGATAGGCTGTTGGATGTGTCCTGTTTTTTAGCTATGGCAATTATGTTGTGGAAAACCCCCCATTTTTCTCTGACCCAGGGATTTTTGGAGAACTTTGGGGGGTGCTATTTTGTGTGTAGAGGTTTCTATTCTGTCACTTGTTTCTGGATAGTTTGAGTTAACATTTCCTAAGGCAGCCAAGGTAATTGTGTGTCCACCAATATGTTTTTACTGGCTGGATTTAAAACAAAAACAAAAACAAAAAAAAAAACAAAAAAAGGTTTTGGTACCCAAGCTGCAGCCTTCTTATCTATCTGGATTTATAGTATCCTCAAATCTTGTGGTCCCCAAATCAGGGGTTTTGGCACAGGCCCATCTCCTGTCAGTTCTCTCCCCCCACCCGTGCCTCCCCAACAGTTGTGTATTCTTGCCTTTCAATTCCTTTCTGTTATCCTGATTGGATGGTTTGTGTAATCAATGCTAAGGTTGTGGTGCTTGTCACTTTCTTGTTGCTAGTCCACAGGAGGTTTGTGAGTCTGGTATAGCCTTGGAGTTATGAAGCCTGAGTTCTTTAGCTCCGGCAGTAAAGGCTCATGCTTGAGGTCCTGCCTTCAGTTCCTGCTGATGATAACCTACCCAGGGGCATCATATTACAGGTGTTATTGGGGCAGCTTACCATTTTTCAGAGACACAAATTCCTGTCTCCTATCCCAAAATCCACATCATATATTTTTAAATGAATGCTAAACTTTTGCCTGCTCTCTTTTGAGGTGCATATGCTACAGAAGACATCACACTTGGGGATTTTGTGAACTCCTTTTGTACAAGGGGATGGAAAGCTAATATCCAAAGTTGAAGAATGAGGTAAACAGAGCATGGTACTGTGGCAGGAGTAGTCAACAGGTGGACTGTGGGCCAAATCTAGACCCCCAAATGCTTTTGAACATGCATAGAAGTCTTATTTACTTATTATTGTTATTGTTTTTTGTATTCTTCTCTCTGGAGTATGGACTTTGACAAGAAATTTGGACCTTGACAAAAACTAGTGGATTACCCCTATATTATGGTATGTTTAGCATATGATAATGCAAACAGAAATGTACATAGAGGAAAGACCGCCTGCGCCAGGTTGGGAAGTTATTGAAAGTACAGAACCAATTAACAGAGAGCCAGATCCTGTTGTCACTCCATTAGCTTCAATTACACAGATTTTAAAGCAGCTGAGAATCTGGATCACATTGTTTAGAACAGGAGAATTTCCCTAGTATCCCATCCCTCCCCAACAAACGCATGTAAAGAAATCACTGTCTTTACCTGAAAAAGCCAGCGGGAAGGGGGTTTTGAGGCTCAACTACTGGGGACAATGCTTCATCTGTTGCCACTTGGGTACTATTTGCTTTACTGAAGATTGTATCAGGTTGGAAGCTTGATGGCAGAAGGATGTTCTGATAAGAGTTCTAAGAGAATGTATTCTAACAAATCCATGGGTGCCTAGGCCTGCAGCATTTGTTGCTATGTCACATACCATGGTCCTCAGAATTTTCTGGTGACAACAGGGTCAGATCTCCAAAGCCTCTGCTCCACAGGCACAGAGGCTTACCTGGCCACTTTCTCTACAAGGATATCTGTGTTAGCTGTTACCAGTATAGGACCTGGGGTGCTGTTATGCAGTGCAGATTCCGTCCAGTAGAGGATGTATGTGTACATTGTACACCCCCCCACCCACACACTGAAGTACTAAACAATAGCCAGTTTAAGAAACTAGAGAAAGGGAAATAAATAACTGACCAACCCCCTTTTTGTTGTTTTTTCCTTTTTTAGGAAGGCTTATGATTGAATATAGATTTGTACCAGATGTTTAAGTGAGAGATGTTGGGCAAGTCACAACCGCTCTGTACCTCAGTTTCCCCATTTGCAAAATACGTATAAATATCCACCCCAAGGGAGTGTTGAGAGAATTAATATTTGCAGTGTGCTTGCACATTTGTAGCAACTTTTCATTTGAGGATCTCAAAGCGTTGTGCAAACTTAAATTATAAGTTATTTGACTCGATCCTAAAGGAAGAAGGTTCAGTCGTTTTGGGGATAACTGGCACTAGGTGGGCTGGCAACTGCAGCTTCCCCAACAGCCAGGAGAATTTGCATGCCTCCTCACATCTTCATCTATATTTCTGTGGGTAAACTGTACATTTTGCAAGAGTGCTTTCAGATGGTGCCGTGAATGTTTTATGAGCCATTAAAACCTGGAGCGTGTCTAAATGAAGGCATGCAGCAGCCACGGGACTGAGAACATCTCTCTCTCTTCTGGATTGAAGGAATGATGTCTTAACTTCAATATTTGAGAGACAAATGGCTACCTGTGAGGTGGCTTTACCCAGGGGTGTGCCACATCTCCACACGCACCGCATGTTTAATGCAGGAGTGGAATTGCAAGAAAGTGCCCTGATTTTTTTTTATAATTAGACGCATACAGATGAATACACCTGTTAAATTGAAGTTTATTTTGTGTGCACATACAATTCAAAATATATATATAAGACCCACACAGTTGATAATTGGTTTTATTTATTTTTTATCATCAGGAAAGGGAGATATGGAGTGGTTATAGAGTTCCTGATCCTCCACAGGTACCAGAGGGGACCAGGATGTATTCCAGGGTGTGCTTAATAAAAGAGGGACTTCCCAGTCATGGATTTCTATAGTTACTGCTTACGGCATGGTTCTTTACGTTTATGTCCTCACACTACACAACTGTGCATACCCACAGTGGCGGCCCACAAGGCAATAGGAGTGATAGGAACACTCCTCTGTAAGTAACTCCTGGAACACTAAAGGAACTCCACCTTTGTAAAGAATTCCACACAAAAATATTATGTTAAAAGAATATTAAGATTGCCGAGTCAAACATTTGAGGTAGGAAGCGCTGGAATTAAGGTTGACTGTCAGGGCTGTTCCACCTTTCTCTGAGGCCTCCAGGACTAGCCACTGTCAGATAGATCAGTTATCTTGTTCCAGTATGGAAATGTCTATGGTCTTATTTAATAGAAGCCATTTTGCAACCAGTACAAATCTTTGAAAATGTGTATCGTGTCCCACCTTCATGTCTTCTTTTCCAGTCAGCATGACTATTGTGCCTTCGGTTTTATGGCATTACCACATCCCAGCACGCGCAGAATGCTGCTGCTGCTGTTATTCACACACACTTAAAGAAGCACAAACTATATAATCCACATCCTCAGATAGTTCTGCTGGCTCCCCATTCATACTATATTGCTGGTACAAAATTGCCCCATTTTTAAACACTCCATGGACTTGCTCCAGTCTGCATCATAGAACTTACCTCTTTATATTCCTGTCCCTGCTCTCTCAGCTCATCTAGCCCAGCTTCCTGTGTGTCCTTTCACAGAATCTCACTGCTGCTGTTGCAAGAGCCTTCTCCTCTGCAGCTCCTGGAATCAGGAACAAAATTCCTTCATCTCCATCTCACCTCAAGTAGCCTCAGAAAGCATCTTTATCTCCCTTGAGTACCTCTTTAATTTCTGTCCCCCTCTGCTGTTTGTTATTCCTTGCTCAATAACTATGTCATGTAAATCTGCAAAATACAATAGGATATAATTGGCACGAAAAACACTCTGCAAAATAAAATAACGTTTTTTTATGAATAAGCATGTGTTTGAAGTTGTCATGGGATAGTTTCACATTATAAATCACCTGGAGAGGCATATAACATTGTGACGAGGAAGACATGAATGCAGTCCAATGTCAACATTGGGGACAATTAAAAGTAGGGTGGATAGACTCCTAAGCACTTCACTTCTTTCACATGGTCCTCCATGCTCAAGAGAGCATTTTGGCTTGTGGTGATGGGCCATGGTGCTTCTGCTAGATGAGAGAACTGAGCAAAAGTGCAATCATGACATAGAGAGATAGCGTTGCCTCAGGAAACTTTACTTTGTTTAGAACTAACAGTACTTTAATGAACTTATTTTGATCATAGGTGCTACATGAACCGCTGATCGATGAGGACCCAGTTTTCATTGCCACATGCACAGAGCGGGAGCTACGCAAAAGGAAAAAGCGGAAATTCAGCCTGTGGGTTCGGCAGTGCTCATCTACTGGTTTCATCTGTCAGGTAGATTGGTCTCAGTGCAATTTCTAGCAGACAGGTGTGTGCACAAGACTCATCAGAATTGCCAGCTTTGCTGGCAGTCTCAGCAGAGGCTGAGAATTAAATGGGCTCTGGAGACTGAACCAGACCTCTCTGACCCCTGCAGATGGTACCTCCAGATGGATTAGTACGGTTTCTAATACCGTTTCTAGTACCATCAAAGGAAGCTTGTACTGCCACTGCCCATGCTATACCTGTTCTGTGGCTAAATAGAGGGTTTCTGTTTCTGGAGCTATCCAACTGGCTACCAGCCTTAAATGCATTATAATAATTAAAAAAAAAATAAAGCCAAGCCAAAGCAATAGGGAATCTCACCATCCCAAAGATATGAGGGATCTCTCCTGTTCTTTAATTGAATAATTTTTTTCTCCAAGCATAATACTGCATATATCAGACAGTTCAAGTTGTATCCATATATGCAATAGAATTAGTCAAGGTGTAGCATCCTGATGGCCTGCATTCTGTGGCCAGTATATTAGGTTCCCCCTCCTAGCCCTCCAAGAAAGAAAATCTGACATTACCTGAAGATGACGATATAAGAGCTTGAATGTAAGTAAATTAAGTCTTCTGGTTGGGTATGTTTTACAAAACATTTTGAGCTAGATTTTTCGGCAGAGCCACTTATTTTGGTGCCTAGATGATGGGGGAATGGCCCCAATTGTGAGTGCTGAGCACTTTTGAAAACTCTGGCCCACGTCACCAATGGTGTACGCTATATGGATAGCTCTCCAAGAAAGAATTTTATTCTATAAGAGAGGTTAGCTGGAAATAAAGGTCTGCATTTTCAATGGTGCAATAGCCTGACAAAGGAATGGGGAGAAAACTAGAATCATATACTTCCCCCTGTCAGCTTTGTCAGCAGCAGCTTTCTCTGTCCCAGCAGCCCCAGGCAAGGGCTCCCTGTCCCATCCAACCACCCACCCCCGTTGCCCTGATTGGCATGGCTGAAAGGTGGCCAAGCTCCGAAGGCAGGGCTGGGGAGAGACCGGGTGGCAGAGAAGCTGCGAGTGGGGGGACTCAAGTAGGGGAAATGTGTATGTGTGAGAGCAGATGGGGGGGTTGCCTCTTGCCTGTGTTCCCAGGCTCTGAGAGGCCCCACAGAGGGGGGAGAGAGAGAGAGAGAGAGGGAACGGCCCTTCACACATGGAACTACAACTCCCATGATGCTCCTGTACCATGTCTGCAGCTGTGTGGTTCCTTGCCTGGGGCTGCTAACATTGTGTAGCAACCTTGGAAGTTTCCACTCACTGGCTTTTGGAAGGCAACATGCAGTACAGCAGTAGTGTGCTTAGTCTCCAAGGAGACCTCTCCTTCTCGTACATGCAGGGTATTATTGAAGGACAATAGGGACAGAGACAGAAGAATAAAGTTCACAGATCTATCCAGAAAACCTGACAAGACAGCAGCCATGCCACAGATTTCAGATACGCTGAGCTGTAATTAGATTTTATCCCACAGGCTTCTCCATTAATGCGCTCTTTAAATGGATGAGTCAGTGGAAGCAGAGGACACTCGGCACCTCACAGGATCAGACCCAGATGCTCTCTCACAATTATGAAGTTGACACTCATGCCTGACTTGCATCCAAACAACCACCAGCAGCTCCTTAATGGCCCTTTCCATTATGTGAATAGGTGAGAGCGAACACTGAGAAGCATGAACATTCATTCCAAAATAGAAAACGTACAGGATTTTGCCAATTACAGTATCAACTACAGACTTTAAGTACCAAGATTAGCACTATCACCCCGCTCTCCGACACAGTCACAGAGGCCTTGCAGAAGCCAAACACTTACTTGGTGACTGCCTGCTGTTCTGTGAAGGAGTAAAACAGTATTTTTCTTAATGTACCAAAAAAAAAGGTTTTTAGCTGAGTTTCATATAAAGACATCATAGATCCAGATAAGAGGAAAGTTTATGTCTCCCTCCCTCCACATCACCACGCCCATCCTGCAAGTCTGCCAACATAAAAGCATGTTGATAGATAATGGGTGACCAAGCTTCCTCTTGTGTGTTCTCAAAAAAGAAGCTCCCATATGCAGGCAAATGCAGCACAAAATGCTGTAACACCAAGGGGCCAAATTCCACTCTGACCCATACATGTACAATGATCTCAGTGGGAACAATGGTCACTTGCTTGTGGGCAGAATTTGGCACTATACATATTGTATACAGGAAATTTAATGACAGGTTTCAGAGTAGCAGCTGTGTTAGTCTGTAGCCGCAAAAAGAAAAGGAGCACTTGTGGCACCTTAGAGACTAAAACAGTCTCTAAGGTGCCACAAGTACTCCTTTTCTTTTTGAGAAAATTTAATGTAATTCAACTAATTGGGCCCCTGTAAGCAGAAGAGGACCGAGCTACAAACAGGTCAACTTGCTTACATTTGTTTTTTGAAGTTATTCACTGAATCATTTCTGTGAACAATTCTTGGTGTGTAGCTCACCGATGAGTTTGTTGCTAGCATTCAGTATTTTAAATTTGAGCTGTTCAGAATGATCATGTGGTTTTGGTCTGCTCCCTGACTGGATGAGCAGAACTCTGAATCAGATTTTAATGTAAACAAATATTCATATTTACAGGTTCTACATTCATTCTCTATGAATATTCTATAATATGCTTTCATAGTTTGCTGTCAGGGTAATATTCCTGCCAGCAAACTAATTCATTAGAAACTTAATGGAACATAAAAAGGTGCTTAAAGACACTCAAAGCACATTCATTTATGTTACAGTATCGGCCCAGCTCTCTCTCCTGTGCTATGAATAACTTGATTCCAGAGTTGGCAATTCAGGTCCTTGCTTTCAGATGAATTTCCATTTTGTACCACATGTCTGCCTCAGAACTTCCTAAGCAAAGCACCACCTCTCAGTTACTAATGTCTTTCTCGTGTAGCTCAGCCATTCAGCTAAAACAAGTAAGAATATGAGCTAAGCATAGGCAAACCCACTTTGGACAAAAGAACTCAAAGCTTTCTGGAGGTTTAAAATTTCTCTCTCATTTTCTACTTCCCTATCCCCATTTTTCATTCCATGTTATGAATATTATATATCGAGTGCTAAAAGCAATGTTTAGTGTGCTTGTATTTTCTTCCATTAGAGTTGCTGTACTGGGAAAAGAGCTACTCTTTGCTTTAACCATGCAGTGGCCAGACAGAATTGCAACCACAGCACAGCCTCCAATCTGATGATCCTTTTAACATTCTCCCATCATTAGTATCAATACATTTAGCCTATTTAGGTAAGTGAGGCAGAACAGTTCTGTTCTTTGCAAAATTAACTCATTTGATAGCTAGCTGCAAAGAAAAGGAGTACTTGTGTCACCTTAGAGACTAACAGATTTATTAGAGCATAAACTTTCGTGAGCTACAGCTCACTTCGGAAAGTTGGGTCTTTCGGTTAAAGTGTGGGAGACAGGAGCTTTGGGTTTATGCTGTCACTTTAAGGCAAAGAGTTTAAGTGAGATGCCTAGTTTCTCCATCTGTAAAACCAGGATTACATCATTACATCAATGAAGTCACACAAATGAGGGTCATTCTTGTCCGTTGCCAGCTTGTGCAGGTCAAGGAGTGACTGGTTCACATTCTTTTCCAGGTGCAAGGCACACTCCATTGCTGTCAACCCATTCTCCCAATCATCACAATCTGGTTTCTTGATGTCCTGCAAAAAGATGTACTGCATTCCAGGGCAACTTCCTTCAGGATAACTGAAGTCCTACATTGCAGGTTCTTCTGCACCAAAAGCTAAAACTACAGGAGAATCTATCAGCCATACACGGCTGATGAGACAGAGCTAAGTAGTTCAGATTGGTGCGTGCACACACTAGTTAGTTTCTTACATTGTTGGACTTTTCCCTCACAGTTGCTGCAGATAAATGAATGTTTGTAAAGTGCATGGAGCGCGCAGGTGGAAAGCACTTGAAGTGTGAATTATTAGCAGCACTACTACAGGCATTGCAGATTGGATTTGCCTCCTCTAGGGAATGCCAAATTTACAGAAGGAACACTGAAGTTGGGTTTGAACTTGGGCCTGCTGTCTGTCCTACAAGCAGAGCCAGCAGGCTGTTTTTCCAATATATTTCCCGATGTATTTATTGCTGTTGAGGTGCTTTTTAAGCCAAGACTTTAAGTGCAGTTTTCTGGCTACAGTCCTGTGGTGGAAGGGTTTTCTTCTTCTTTCTGAGAGCATTTGCTGACACTGTTTAAATCAAAACCCTAGACATGCCTTTTGATTTCACTCTCTCTTGATTTCTCCCTCACCAACACTCTGGAATGCTTTACTTAACAGATCTGTGTAAATGTAAGTGATTAATAGGTCACTTAATAGTGCTAACTACACCCCCATCTGCTCACTGCAGACTGTTGGCACTACCAGAGCTGTCACTAGGCATTTTAGCACCTTGGGCAAGTGGAGCAAGCATATTTGTGCCCTCTATGGGGTTTTTTAGATAATGAGTTAGAATATTAGAGTAATGATAATGCATTTATTTTTGCATATCAGTACAGTATATAGACAATAAAAGCTACAATATGATACTTTTAGTTGCCACATTACTTTTCACACAGTCGTTTAACATCCCTATAGTATCCTCTGACACCTAAGTGTGGAGACAGAGGAACATATATTGCTGCCCCAAACGACCTTTGGTCCTGTTCACCCCAGCATGGCCACTAGGGTGATTGTGGGCCAAGCTCAAGTACCCGGTACTTAGTTGGAACTACCAACTGTCTCGGAGGATGCCATTCTTCCTGGTGTCCACCAGAAAGAGTTTCCTTGTATAAAAGTCCTCTTTCTACAACAAGCCTGGATCAATTAGAAGAGCTGAGAGGCGGTGGGTTGTTCCGGGCTGCCGTCCAAGCTCTCTGGAGGCTTTCATCTGCTTCCTATTCGGTCTGGAACTGTTCCCTTGATGCTGGAGACATCAGTTCCTCACTGGATTGTGGACCTAGGCTTGGTTCCTCTTGAAGCGATGTAGGGGATGGGGCTGTTTCCGATGACTGTGAACCACTCTCCGCTGGTGCACTTTGTTGGGGTTCAGGCTCCGGCTGAGCCTCTTGTGTAGGGTTATCGGCTGCTGCCTGTTCCGGGACTGGCTCTGACTGGATCCACTACTGCCGTTGCAGACGTTGGCATGGGGTCTGGGTCCATCACCTCTGACCGGGTCCTGGTAGAAGTTTCCGGAACAGAGCTAGGCAGGACGGCTTGCTTAGCCTGGCTGTGGGTGACCATTCCCACCCTCTTGGCTAGCTTCACGTGATTGGCCAAGTCTTCCCCCAACAGCATGGGGATGGAATAATCATCATAGACTGCAAAAGTCCACGTTCCTGACTAGTCCTTGTACTGGACAGGCAACTTGGCTGTAGGCAAATTGAAAGAGTTGGACTTGAAGGGTTGAATTGTCACTTGGATCTCTGGGTCGATTAAATTGGGGTCCACTAAGGAAGCATGGATAGCCAACACTTGTGCTCCGGTGTCCCTCTATGCGGTGACCTTCTTCCCGCCCACACTCACAGGTTCCCTCCGCTCTGAGAGTATCTGGGAGGTATCTGGGCCTGAGGACCTCTGGTGTGATTCCGGTGCAATGAACTAATCTGTTGGGGTTCTTGGGGCAGTTGGCCTTCACATGCCCCGGCTCGTTACATTTAAAACATCGTCCAGCTGACGGGTCACTGGGATGAGGTGGGTTGCTGGAGAATGGCGTGGCAGGACAATAAAGTGTCTGGAGTATTTCTTGGTGTGTAGTTGGGGCCTTGGGCTGCCCCTGGTAGTAGGGTGTGGTCTGAGGGTGTCCCTTCTGGTATCTGCTCCAACTGCGTCCAGGGTTGTTCCACTCTCCTCCCTCCACCCGTTTTGTTCTGGCTTGCCCCGCCTCTCTGGCAGTCTGGGACTGCTCATATCGATCAGCATAAGAAGCAAGACTTTCTGCTGAGACCATTTCCTTATCCCATAAACACTGTTTCATTTCCTCCTTGGACATATTCAGGAATTGCTCCTGAGCTATCAACTCACACATTCTGTCAAAGCTAGTGACACCCCTTCCTTGGACCCATTTATCTAACAGATCCTTCATCTGGTATAGATAAGCCACATTACTTAGTCCAGGCCCTCTCTTAAGGGTTCGAAATTTTATTCTGTATGTTTCAGATGTAATTTGAAATTGCTTTAAAACCAAATCCTTGAACTTACTATAGTCAGAAGCCTCATCAATAGGCATCTTATTGAACATGTCCAGAGCTCTTCCAGTTGATTTTGCGACTAATGTGGTCATCTTGTGAGCTTCAGGAATTTTATGGAGAGTGCACAGTCTCTCAAAGGTGAGAAAATATTCAGCAATATCACTGGATTCATCATACTGTGGACATAGTCGCTCCCATTTGTGGATTGTTGGGGAAGGAGCGTTAGGGTTATCCAGTAGATTTCGCTCAGCCCTTACCTTCTTCAACTCCAGTTCATGCTTCCTCTCTTTTTCCCTTGCCTCCATTTCTTTTTCCTTTGCCTCCATAGCTCTCCTGTGGGCAGCCTCTTGGGTTTTTTTTTCTGTCTCTCTCGCTGCCTCCAGTTCTCTCCTGTGGGCAGCCTCTTTGGCTGTTCCTGCCTTGGGCTCTGTCAAGTTTACCTCTCTGTTTTTAACTAACTTTACACCCGAGAGTTAGAAATCAAACAAAAAAACTTGGCTTGTCAAAATATATATAGAGAGAGAGAGTGTGCTGTAACTGGATACCTATGTTCTCTGATAGTGATTGTCAGCCTACAGAAAAATCCTTAAAAAAACCCTAACACCTTTGTCTCCAGGCAAATAGACAGAAAACCCCTTTAGTTGCTTTTTGTAGGTAAAAAACAGCAACTTCAGGTCTGTGAAGACTTGTGAATTTCCCTGCAGGAGGTTAACTACCCTGCCTTTAGGCAGAGAAAACTCCAGCTCACAAAAGACAATTCCCTTTTGTCTCTGCTCTCGCCCCCAAGCAGAGACAAAAAAAACCCTCTAACTGCTTTCAGCTTAAAACCTGCTTTCCAGCAGCCCAAAGGAAAAAAAAATTCCTTTTAAAATCTGTGCTTCTGGTTCAAAAAATCTCAAAAATGATTTCAAGTTAATCCCACCGCTCTGCCACCATGTCAAGGTTCCTTCCCCACTTTGAACTCTAGGGTACAGATGTGGGGACCTGCATAAAACCTCCCCTAAGCTTATTTTTACCAGCTTAGGTTAAAACTTCCCCAAGGTACAAACTATTTTACCTTTTGCTCTTGGACTTTATTGCTGCCACCAGCAAGCGTCTAACAAATATATAACAGGGAAAGAGCCCACTTGGAAACATCTACCCCCCAAAAAAATCCTCCCAAACCCTACACCCCCTTTCCTGGGGAAGGCTTGATAAAAATCCTCACCAATTTGCATAGGTGAGCACATACCCAAACCCTTGGATCTTAAGAACAATGAAAAAGCAATCAGGTTCTTAAAAGAAGAATTTTAATTGAAGAAAAAGTAAAAGAATCACCTCTGTAAAATCAGGATGGTAAATACCTTACAGGGTAATCAGATTCAAAACATAGAGAATCCCTCTAGGCAAAACCTTAAGACATAAAAACAGGACTATCCATTCCATTCAGCACAACTTATTTTATCAGCCATTTAAACAAAACAGAATCTAACGCTTATCTAACTGGATTGCTTATTAGCCCTTTACAGGAGTTATAACCGGCATTCCTGCTCTGGTCCGGGCAAAAAAAAAAAAAAAAAAATCCACACAGACAGAGAGAACCCTTTGTTCCCCCCCCCCCTCCAGCTTTGAAAGTATCTTGTCTCCTCATTGGTCATTTTGGTCAGGTGCCAGCGAGGTTATCTTTAGCTTCTTAACCCTTTACAGGTGAAAGGGTTTTTCCTCCGGCCAGGAGGGATTTAAAAGTGGTTAGCCTTCCCTTTATATTTATGACAGCTGTGGTGATCGTGAAATCAGATTATGCTGTACTTCAGCATGAGAGAGTGCCAATGCCAGGGTTACAGTGATTGGATGGACATATCACTGAGGTGATGGCCCCAATCCGTAAAGCATGCCAGGAACAGACTAGCTGGGTCACAGCCCAGAATGCGAAAAACACAGGTCACAGTAGACATGCTAAAATAACGAGGAGTCCTTGTGGCACCTTAGAAACCAACAAATTTATTTGGGCTTAAGCTTTCATGGGTTAGAACCCACTTCATCAGATGCATGCTTCGCCAGTGCATATCTCACCAGCAGCCCCAATCCAGATCTGCAGCTAATGCAGATTTCCCTATTGCTCTCTTCACCTGTACAGTAAATGGCTTGTATTATTGTCTGTTTGGACACAACTGAAAATTGTCCCTAGCCCAAAATTAGAGACCTTTAAAAAGAAAAGCCCAGTTGTGCTAGGCATCCAGGGCCAGTGTGCCATGAAGGTGTCAGTTCCCCAATGTGTGAGTGCACCTGGCTGGCCAGTTATTGGAGCATTATAACGATGGATCAGAGGGAGGTTCCTTATTCTGCTCTCTCTAACAAAGATTGACTGAGGCTGGGGCAGCAACAAGTAAGGGTAGGTCAGAGAAACAGGAAAACGCAGCTAAAGCAGGGAGCAGGACCTGTTTTATCCCTACTGACTATTGACTAAAAAGGCATGTTTTACTTGTGCAACGTTTACTTCTTTGTTTCTACTGTGGCTTCCCATAGCTGTAAATTGCAAGCAACCCAGGAATTCTTAATTTTTCCTCTCCGAACACTTCCTCCTAAGCATGGAAGCCATTCTGTCTCCTCCCCCCAGCTCTGCATTTTTGTGAACAGGACGGGTCGCTCATCCCATTGGGCTAACCGTTACCCTCTCTGCCACCATGTGGCAGCACCTCAACCCTGGCCTGAACCCCGGCTCCAACCCAAAATTTTGCTCCTCAGTCCCTTGCCTGTCCCTGCCTCCTGCTGTTTGACACCCCCCCAACCACCCCCGGCCCAGTCAGTTTCCACCCCCTGGTCAGACCCTGCCCATTTTCCCCCTAGTTTGCCTCCCTTTAACTTTAATTCTCAGCAAGGGCAGCAGCTTTAGTAGATGTTACTGAGCAATGAGCATGCTCAATAGGAGCCAAGCTGGCACTCAGCATCCTGCCTGCCTGCCTGCCATCCCACCAGGGTCTTAGTGCTGAGGAACCTGCTCTGGTTGTGATCACTTGCCCCACGATCCAGCAGGGAGGGAAGCCCTGAGCACCCTGGGCTCTGGCCCGACACCACTGGACCTGATCCTGCAAGGGTGGGGGCTGACACCACTGGGCCTTTGATCCTGTGTGCTGCCCCATTTTTACATCCCCAGTGGCTCTGTATCCTGGGCGGCTGCCCCGCTCAGGCCACCCTTGTTGCAGCCCTGCTACTAAAGGATTCAAAACAGATCTGTCGAAGCTTTTCATCATGCTAGGACACTTCAGGCTCTGTCATTCCTTTTGCTAGATGTCTCAAAGGGGATGACCAAGTACAAATGCCAGCTGAACTTGGTCAGTAACTACTTAAAGGAGGGGAGGGGGAAAAGTTATTAATAAGTAACATTTAGCTCTCATATAGCACTTTTTTCTGTAGATCTCTAAGTGCTTTACCAATGCAGACAAATGTTTTTATTATCCCCATTTTACAGATGGGGAAACTGAGGCACTGAAGTTAAGTGGCTTGCTCAAGATCATACAGTGAGTCAGAGGCAGGATGAGGGCCAGAAGCCAGGTCTTCCTATGCCCAGGCTTGTGTTTTATTCACTGGATCATGCTGCCTCTCCAGGTCAGCATACGCCTTCCTCTCTCCACTGAAACCTCTCCATACAACCAGCACGTGTTCGGGGGACCATGAAGAGAGAGAGAGAGAGTGTGTGTGTGTGTGTGTGAGAGAAGGGGGCAGGGATAGACTTGGGAAACAGCCACTGTTGACAGTTGCAGTGTCTCTTGTAGAAGCTATTGCTGAGCCAGGCTTCCATACGTACCTGTAGAGTCCTGCTCTGTACTCTCACGGGGGCGGGGTGTGGGGATGCATACTGGGAGCTAGTGAACAGCCCATGCCAGTCATAATCTTGTCTCCTCTTCATTACTTCTTCCATTGCTCTTTTCAGGTGTCATGTATTTCATCTGAGAATTGTACCCTGGGGTGTTTCAATTCTGTACAAACGTGGAATTTGCAGCTTCACAGTAGCTTTACATTTGCCATCAGAGCTTTGTATATCAACAGAATCACTTATATTTAGCTTCTAGGGAACTTTACAGATCTGTCATAATGTAGCTTTTTGTCCTGGCTGTATATTTTTGCTCCCCAACTTCTAGTGAGACCCTGTGTATCCTTCGCATGAATGATTTTCCACAAGGTAAAATCATCAGCACAGGTGCTGGGGAACATTATTGGCCTAGTGCTAATGTCTATTCCAAGACCCTAAAGCCGTGGTGGTGGCGGCGGCATCTCATCTCTCACGGTCTTTCTTTCCCCAGTAGCCTTTTAACAGTCTGCATTGTTTTCTCAGCCAAACATAGTTGCTTGGGAATTTTTGAGGCCTGGTCTACTTGGAAAAAGTTGTTGACTTAGCTACGTCACTGAGGGGTGGGAAAAATCCACAGACGAATTCTTCCTTCGACTGAGTTACCCCTGCTTGGCGGGGGGGGGGGGGGGCTAGATTACCTAGCCAAAGGGAGAACCCCTCCCATCAGCATAGGTAGTAGGTCACTGTAGTGCTTCAATGTGGACATCTGAAGCTGTGCTTCTCTAGCATTTCAAATGTAGACAAGCCCCTGGTGACAATCAGGTGACTGAATTCCCATTCTCTTGCCACCATGTGAAATGCCTCTCAAACTGTAATGTGTTTTCCAATAAACCTCTCATCAGGTGAGCCCAGCATTTCCAGAATGTGGTTGGGGTTTTTTTTTTTGGAGGTGGCAGGGGAAGGGGCTATTGGTTTTTGTACTAGATCAGCATATTGCTCTGGCATCCGAGGGCTATCCTATTCCACAATATGCTGATTAATAGTCTGTTCTGAGTCCATATGCACTCAAGTTCTATGGGATTAAGTGTTTTCCCTGAGTTTGCCATGAGCCATCTGTTCTTTTTCCAGACTTTGTTGGTTTCCCATTTCATTTCACTCACTGGCAGAATGTTCACTAGCACAACAGTGTGTTTCATTTTCATTAATGGCCATCTGAAATTTCACTGATTCTAGATATATATAAGTCATTTAGTCCCTTGTGTTGGTTCTGTATTTGAGCTCCCATTTTTAACTGCTTATCATGGGAGAAATGAGTCTGAGAAAACGTCAAAGATTAAGAGAGAAAAAATTGTTTACCTCTAGCCCAGAGTCGTTCAACCCAGATGGGTTTCCTTTCTACATTACTAACCTACTATTACTATTAATTATTTGTATTGGAGTGCTCCACTGTGTTAGGATAAGAGACAATTCTTGCCCTGAGGAGCTTACACTCTAAGTAGACAAAACAAAAAACAAGCACAGAGGTGAAGTGACTTGCCTAAAATCATGCAGCAGGTCAATAGCAGAGTTACAACTAGAACACACCTCTCCTGCGTCTAGTGCCTCACTCACTAGATCCTGTTGCCTCCCCTGCCTTGATATTTCTTCAATTCTTATAGCATCTCACATTAGCTGTATGTGGGATTTTTCTACAATATAAAAGGTTATGTTAAATGCTGCTGTCCAGTTCTGATTCCACCTCTGGTCTATACAATTGGCTCAAACTCTTCATAATATTAAAAAACAGGAACTATTTCCAGTACCCTTAAAAAATCTGTATTAAAGGAAATTGGGAAGGTGTACTGAAGAATTTGTATCACTTCACTATCACACAAAAATCTCATAGAACAAGCTTCTCTCTCATTAAGCTGTAATTGATTTACCAGCTTTACTTTGAAAGAGGGAGGGAAAAAAAACATGGGGTGAATTTATATTTCAAGGGCCAAGTTACAGGAGAGTTAACTGTCTGTCCATTTGTTGATCAGGCAGCTAAAAAAAAAAAGTTTTCCATCAAACTTAAATTCTGTTTAGAGGTTTGTTAGATTTTTTTTAAAGCAGTGCCTTGTTTGCGTCATATTTTTTCTAATAACTGGCAGTTAGAATGCACAAATGCAAGGAGTCTCATTAAATATATTCTCAAGCTCAGTTCTTAGATCAGAAAGAAAGCCCATGAAGTTGGGCAGTTTCATTTGTGTGCATTTTTACTCAGAGAATGCTCCAGCAACTTTTTTCCATAGCCTCCCAAAAGATTCTCTCAGTTTCAATTAGCCTTGGTCATTAACAACACTGCTTGCAGTTCTATAGCATCTTCACCTGAGCATCTCAAAGTGTATTCCAAATGTTAATTAAGCTAGAGTTTAAAAAAACAATCCACTCATCACTGTCAAGTGGGAGGGAAGTTTTCGGAGGCAATTTCTGCAGAATTTAAATTTTAATTGTTTCTAGCTCAGGGCTGGGAAAATAACCTTCAAAACATGAACCAAGACCGTGCTTTTTTCCTGAGACTTCACCCAGTTCCAGTGTCTCTGCTGCTGCTCATGGTTTTCCTGTGCAACAGCAAAGTGAAAGTAATGTGATTCTTAGTTTTACTGATGCTGTTCACAACCATATGGGCAGCAGTTTCACTGAGAAGAGTCATGCCAGGTTTACTCGGCTTACTAAAGCAGGCACCAGAGATTTTCATGAGGGAAGAGGATATAAATAGCAGAGACTGGGAGAAAGGAAAAGAAGTGGAGCCTACCAACTTCCCAAACAAATCTCAGGAGACTCTGGTGGGAGAAGGAAGACTAGAGGAAGCTCCTTCTCCCTTCCAGCAGCTAGGGGTACAATGGCTGCAGAAACAGACACTTAACAGCCAGTGGCTGCTCCTCAAGATGGAGATGGCTGTTGGACTATAGTCTCTGCAGCAGACTGTGCTATGAAAAACTGCAGTGGTTAATTGCAATGGCAACTGATCCATAGCTACTGAAAAATGTCACACAGTAAAATGAATTTTCCAGAGACTTGAGAAATATCACTTCCACGGTCTTTGTAAGAGTGCCTGTGCTTTAGACTAGACTTGCTTCTGGAAATAGATTGACACACAAAGATAATGTAGTTTCCCATGGGAATGCATGGGTGTAACATTCTGCTGGGGTACCCACAGCCATGTTACCTCTCTGCCTCAGCAAGAGTGAGCTTTGCTGGTGATTAGACGGTGTGTGTGTCAGCTCCCTGCCACACTAGTCTGTCTTTCTCCCCAGAAAACTCCTCAAGGCTTTCCTGGCCCAAACCTCACCTAGCAGGTAACAATCTGTGAATTTCAGCCTCTGAACTGTTCAGAGATGTATCTTTGCAATGCACAGCCCCTGCCACTGTACATTTGCAGAAGATATTAAGTTTGCTGCTCTTTTAAAGAGTCAGTACATTACAGTTTATTAACTAGGGTATACACACCCCTTCCTTCAAACATAGCACTGACTTGGTTTAAAGTAAAACAAGTGTATTAACAAAAGGACAGGTTAAGTGATACCAAATGGAAGGGATAAAGATAGAAATGGCTAAACAAACAAACAATAGTAAAAATATACTTTCTAATGGCTGAGACCTAACTTAACAAGCTACAGACTTTGTTCAAAGTAGCTTCCTCATCAATCGTACCTTTCCAGCAATAGCTGATTACCTCTTAGCCAGGATCCCCAAACAGTCAAAGGCACCGGTTTTCCAGGTCTCCTCGGGTGAAAGGTAACCTAGAGGTTCACTCCCTCTCGTTATAGTCTTCTGAAATATATCCCCAGCTAAAGGTCCTTTTCCCTGCTGGCTGTGGGGTCCATGTTGCCTCTCCCCCACACACTCCATTGAGAATTTTTACAACACAAATTATATCTTCCTGCAACCTCAGATACAAATGAATAGCCCATTGAATATAGCCACACCTGGTTTCATCACCACCACCTTTGAAAAGTCTGTGTCTTTCCTGTGCTTTCCACTGCTGAGCAGAGTCTGCTGGGAACTGATTTCTGCCAGATATGCTTTTTTGAATTAACTAAATGGCCCATATAAGTTTAGCAGTGGTGGAAGTGCTGGTGTGACAGCTTTCAAGACCAAAGGCCCCTGTTTACTGTAAGACCTCAGAGTTACGGACACCTCGGGAATGGAGGTTGTTCATGACTCTGAACAGGACACTGTGGGGTGCTCCTCGGGGTGAACTGCACAGAGCAAGGGCTCACAGCTCTGCAGGGCTGCCTGGCGAGTAAGGGTGGGGACAGGCAGCCGATTCTAGCTCCCTGGCTGCAAGGGTGATGAGTGAGGCACCCTGGGGCACTGCAGTGTCAGTGGGCACGTGGTGCAGGCTGTGGCCCTTTAAAACTGAGCTGCTCCTCCAGAGTGTAACATGCAGGCAGGAGCTCGGGCTCCAGCTCCAGCAGCTTACACTCCAGGACAGGTTTCAGTAGCAGTTCAGGAAGTTTCTTTCCCCGGCTCTGAGCTTGCAAGTTTGTCCCCCTCCCAGCCCAGGGCAGGGAAGAGGTAAACAGTGTTTACTGCCTCCTACCTGTAAGTGGCTGCCCCGGGCCATGAGGGAGTAGGGGGTGAGGGTGGGGACCTGCAGCCCAGATGTGCCTATCTTTAAGATGCAATACAGGCACTGTATAGTATTTGAAATTTTTTTTTGTCTCTGCTGCTGCCTGATAGCTTACATCCATTGTTAGTTTTCCCCTAGTGCCCAACTAACGTGTCATAACCATTCCCAGAGTGACCATCTGCAGAGTGAGGCACTGGTCTGGCCTCTGTGCCATTTCAATCCTCCACCTCTCAACAAGCAGGCCAGTTGTGCTATACATACTTGTCCACTTGCAAATCGGACTAAGGTCATCAGCAACTCATTTAACTAGAGGCAAACCATTCCTGCCATTGCATATCCACTTAAATGGCCTTGTGTGGATGGTGACCAAGTATTATGAAGGACAGAAGGAACATTGCCTGGACAATGGTAGCTGTTAGCTTTAAGATGCTGTATCCGTAATACAGTATCTGTAAGGATTGTAGCCAGCTAGAAAGGAGCCAGATGCTTAAGACTGTTAAAGCCAGTTTAATGCACCCTTTTTCCCTTGTTCAGTCTGTTTTGATGGGTTGTCTCTAAGTCATGATCTGGACAAAAATGCTGAGAGTTAGGGTATGTCTGTCTACACTACCCACTGGATCGGCGGGCAGCAATCGATCCAGCAGGGGTCGATTTGTCGCATCTAGACTAGATTTAATTGGGGATTGGTCCTGCTTTGAGCAGGGGGTTGGACTAGATGACCTCCTGAGGTCCCTTCCAACCCTGATATTCTATGATTCTGTGATCCCCAAGCGCTCTCCCGTCAACTCCTGTACTCCACTGCTGCAAGAGGCACAGGCGGAGTCAATGGGGGAGCGGCAGCAGTCGACTCACTGTGGTGAAGACACCATGGTAAGTAGATCTAAGTACGTCGACTTCAGCTACGTTATTCATGTAGCTGAAGTTGCGTAACTTAGATCGACCCCTCCCTCCCCGCAGTATAGACCAGGGCTTAGAGTGATCCCTGAAGATTCCAGGTAGAACGTAGGGTTGGTATGTAAGGACACCACTGGCTTGTACTGGAGAAAGTGTCATGCTGGCATCAGCGTGGTCATGTCACCCTTTAGTGTCTGCTGCCAGAGAATATACAGCTGAATGCCATTACAGTAAAGCCAGCAGACAGATTCCTTCTGGTCATCTGGTAGAGGCCTGTGTTTTCGGAGCAGAAGGTCCCAAGTTCTCCCTTTACTGACAACAATGAAGTCTATGTAGGATCAACACAACATACAGTTTTCTTTAGGAGTCATGGTTTATTGCTGCCAGACAAATGCTTTTCCAGCTACATAATAGCAACAGCAACCTCAAGCAGCCCTTAATCTTAGGCATAGATCTGTATTTCCCAATAGCTGCCCCAGCAGAAAATTCCAGACCTGCCCCAGCTATTCCAAAGTCATTTAAAGGCAAACAGTCATAAAAGGTTATTAAGGGTTACATTTTAAACAGGTATCTACTGCCTTTATTTTTCAACTCCTCTCCAGTGAAAGCCAAGCAAGGGGTTTGGCAACTGCATTGCTCCTGCCAGACTCATTCTAACCACATTGCCTTGTCTTCTTGTTTCTACTTGCTCATTAAGATTTATGTCCATCTAAAAGAAGGAGGCGGTGCTGACGGACTGGATGCTTTGAAGAACAAGCCCCAACTCCACAGTATGGTGGCCAAGAGCCTTTGTCAGAATGCATCAGGAAAAAACTACATCATCTTCACTGGCCCTAGCATTACCAGCCTGAACCTTTTTGAAGAGTTTGAGAAGCAAGGTTTGTGACAGCTGATCCACTGACTGCTCATGCTGACAGGCTTGTGACTATCCTGCTGCCAGAAGTCAGCAAATAACCCAGAAGTGTTTTTGATTGAGGCTTTATCTCCTCACGTAGCCATGAGAAATCCTGAGGGTAACTTAGTCTGTTCATTACAAGGGGACCTGCAGAGATTATTTAAGCTGATCTTGAGCTTTCCTTTGAGTCTTCATCATGTAGAAAGAAGGCTACTTAAAAAAAAAAGTGGGGGGGAGAATAGAGGGCTCTGATTTTTTTTTCTCTTTTACCTTAGGAATTTAGACTCTGTTTATTCCTGGGTTTTTTTCCTGGAGGACTTCTTGGGGGTCTTCTATATGTGTGGGAGTTCTTACTTGTGAAAGGGGTGTGGGTGAGGGGGGGATGTGCTGAGCCTTTAACTAAGGCAAGGTCTACCCCAGAAACTTTTGCCAGTATAATGTCAGTTGGGGAGCCATTTTATTTTTTAATGTACAAGCCCTATGGTAGAGACAGTTGATAGCAAAGCACTCTTTGCCCATACAAGCTGCACCTACACTAGAAGGGTTTGCCCATGTACCAGTACAGACATAGGTATAGACTAGAGTTAGACCCAAGTGCCCATTAATCCGTGGTGTTAAATAGGTGTTGTACAAGTGAGCTGAATTTCAGATGTGCTGAGCATTCACAGCTCCCATTGACTGCAGTTGTAGTCGTAGATGTTCCCACTCTGAAAATCAAACCCAAAGATTTTAAAACAGTTAGTGAACATCCACTCTTTTCCAGTGATGCAACTTTTTCCACTAGTTCCCCAGTCACCAGGGTCTTCCCTTGTAAACAAGATTTGAATTTCTAGCATCAAGAAGAATTTCCTTTGTAGATAAACACTTAAGCCATTTCAGTTGAAATAAGGGATTACTAGATCCTTAGACCTAAAACTGAGACACTTGGAAAATGATCCTTTGTGCTGACAGATTTGTGAAAGAGAAAGAAGGGGATAATATTCTCCATTTTGTCTCTGGAATCGCAGTAGAGAAGAATCCTGGCTACTGAACCACCACAGTATCTCTCTCTCACAGGTAACTCAGATTAGCTACAGTAGTTAACTACTCACGGGCCTTGCACTGAAGAGAACTCAGATTACCAACTGTTAACAGGTAGCGGACACACTAAATGCCTTCTAGAGATTCAAAGTTAGGTACATTATCTGATCAAAAATGAAAACCCTATGAAGCATTTTCAGTTCCTGGTTCATGTTTTGTTATGAGGCTCCATGCGATTTTGTGATCCATGACAACTGCTTCCTCTGCATTCCATTCACTAGCAGAAATGATCCTGGGTATTGAATTGGGAATTTAATTTTGGGAGACTCAGAGCAGATTTACTAGCTTTTTGGTAAGTAGCTTGGGTGCTCCTTACAAAGCAGGTTGCAGTGGGGACATCAACGCACTGTGTTAAACAGGGACATTGGGTTATTTGGCTTTTATGTTTTGGGTGATAAAGGCTAGCTCACTGGCTTGGCACGGCATATTGAATTGGAAGGCTTATGGGACACTCAGGGAAATCAGACCTTTGACATGTCACAACAGTGGTGAAGTCAATCAAGAGCCCTGGAGGAGATTGTGCACTCCGACCCTACCCACAGAGCCAAAGGTAATGTACTATGGTCAGCACTTGCTGTTATCCCGCAGCATTAGCTGTGAATTTGGAGCAGAGCAGAGATTTGCCAGTGGAAGGCCTAGCATCCCCCATAGAAAACAATTCTCCTGGTGTGTGCCAATTTCATGCATTCAGGCCGAACAGTGGCATCAGGTTGATCAGTGATCTGTTAGCCAGTAGTAATGCCTAGCTGGGGAATTAAAGCCACACAAGGATAAAATGCAACTAAGGATGAGAGCCTCATGAGAAAACCTGAGGAACCTGCTTCGCTATAGAGGATGAGAGCAACCTTGCAAAATTAAGACACATTCCTAACATATTGGATTAACTTTTGTTGTTCTAGGGAAATTACAGTTCCTGGGCTAGAGCTGAATGAATAGAGGTGGAGAAAAAAAAATTCACAAATATTTGAGTCAAAGGAATTTCTATTCATCCATCTTTGCAATGCTTTCATAGTTGTTTTTTTAACATGGGAAGTGGGGAAAGATTTGAACCAAGACTTAACAAAAAAAAACAAAACAAAACTAGTTATTAGGCACCTTAGTAGTTGGGTGCCTGAACTGACACCTTAAAAGGGCCTGATTTTTCTGAAAGTGCTCGTCTCCTGTCCTCAAAGTCAGGGCCTTTAAGAGTCCCTTCCATTGGAATCCAGAGTATAGGCACCAATCAATCAAGAAACCACTGTTCACTTTTGGAAATCTTTGGTCAAGGCTTTTGTGGAGCCTTCACTATAAAATTACCTCCCCTCTCTCTGTTTCACAACTACAATATTACTGTTCTGAAATTAGTAATAACCTTAATTGTACCACCACAAAGTGTTTCTGGAAATATAAAAGGATGTCTGCAACACTCAGTTCCCAAGAACTCATTAGGTTTCCACCATGGGCGTCTTCTGAAAAATAAGAACGTCTCTCTGACCGTTTCTATAAAAGAACTTGATGTAAGTCTATTTTATGCTCCATGGTCATAAAGGTAGATGTATAATTTTCTGGTTTCCAAGTAGAAAAGGAACCAGGCACTGAAATGGCACAGGAAATGCAATTCTGCGAGGCGTTTCAGGTGTGACTGGAAGTAGAAATACCAGAAATGTTATATGAGAGCCTGCCCTGGTGAGATTCAAGCTCACTCATGAAGTTTAGATGCCTCTGTTTGTGAGCTGAACCACTGAGCTGCTTGAGATTCCCCATCTAAGCACAGACTTTGTGGGCTACTTTTTTAGTTTGAAATAGATATGACAGTTGGAATGGGCCCTGTATGAATGAAGCCCATACGTGCTGGAACTAGGGGTGCTGAGGGTGTTGCCGCATCCCCTGGTTTGAAGTGGTTTCCATCATAGTGAGGGTTTACAGTTGGGTTCAATGGCTCTCAGCACCCCCACTATAAAAATTGTTTCAGCATCCCTGATGAAGCCCTCTTACATTTCCGTCTGAAGAAAGAATGTTACCATTAACTTATGAGTAGGGCCCTACCAAACTCACAGTCCATTTTGATCAATTTGACAGAGTGTTTTTAAATTGATCAATTTCAAGTTTTCAGCTGTTTACATCTGAAATTTCACAACGTTGTAACTGTGGCAGTCCCAACCCAAAAGGTACCTAGTGGTGGGTCTGATCTGCCCCATTTCTCCCCCACAGGAGCCCTGCAGGGGAAGGACAAGTCCCATCCCCCCCTCCGGGCCAGTGGAGACTCACAGTTAGGAGGCTCCTGGCTCGGGCACTTTCAGCAGCAGGAACCTCCAGAGCTGCTGCCCTGTAGCAGGGGGAGGCACTTGGAGGTGGGTCTGATCTACTCCCGAGAGCGGCCATGCAGGGGAAGGACAAGTTCTGTCCCTCCCCAGCCCGGCGGGGACTTGCAGCAAGGGGGAGGTCAGATTTCACAGGGAAAGCCTTATTTCACAATCTGTGACATGTTTTTTCACAGCAGTGAAATTGGTAGGGCCCTACTTATGAGAGCAGGACTAGGGCCCATTCAATCAGACTTCTTTTGAATTCTGTAAAACTTCATTTTCTTCTGGACTTTAATAAAACATGTTAAGCATTTAATTAATTTTGGACCACACCATTGTACCAGATGGGCTTAATTTTTATTGCTGCTATTACCATAGCAACTGGTTGTTTTAATTACAGCTTTTAAAAACCTTCACAAATTACATATGCCATCCTCTGCAAGTGGTGATAGTAAATCTGTAGCTACCATATTTGTCACCACTTTGTGTTATGTAAGGAGGTGCTTCATTATTTTTTCCTGAGAGATGTGCAAGATGGTTCCCATTCTCTTGTGAAAAGAGCAAAACAGCTGCTTGAGTCTTTTGCAAGCTTACGTGAGCTTAAGAAAAGGCTGCACTTAATTACCTCCCTCAGACCTCAGCAATCCTAAGAACAGTAATGTACTGGCTCGAGCGGCTGTGTACTACTGCCCTCTGCTGAAGAGAATTAAAATGGCCATTCAGTGAGTCATAGACCCTAAATTCGCAAAAAGAAAAGGAGTACTTGTGGCACCTTAGAGACTAACCAATTTATTTGAGCATAAGCTTTCGTGAGCTACAGCTCACTTCATCGGATGCATACTGTGGAAAGTTTAGAAAATCTTATTATATACACACAAAGCATGAAAAAATACCTCCTCCCACCCCACTCTCCTGCTGGTAATAGGTTATCCAAAGTGACCACTCTCCTTACATTGTGTATGATAATCAAGGTGGGCCATTTCCAGCACAAATCCAGGGTTTAACAAGAACGTCTGGGTGGGGGTGGGGGTAGGAAAAAACAAGGGGAAATAGGCTACCTTGCATAATGACTAAGCCACTCCCAGTCTCTATTCAAGCCTAAGTTAATTGTATCCAATTTGCAAATGAATTCCAATTCAGCAGTTTCTCGCTGGAGTCTGGATTTGAAGTTTTTTTGTTGTAAAATAGCGACTTTCATGTCTGTAATCACGTGACCAGAGAGATTGGTGTGTTCTCCGACTGGTTTATGAATGTTATAATTCTTGACATCTGAGTTGTGTCCATTTATTCTTTTACGTAGAGACTGTCCAGTTTGACCAATGTACATGGCAGAGGGGCATTGCTGGCACATGATGGCATATATCACATTGGTGGATGTGCAGGTGAACGAGCCTCTGATAGTGTGGCTGATATTATTAGGCCCTGTGATGGTGTCTCCTGAATAGATATGTGGGCACAGTTGGCAACGGGCTTTGTTGCAAGGATAGGTTCCTGGGTTAGTGGTTCTGTTGTGTGGTATGTGGTTGCTGGTGAATATTTGCTTCAGGTTGGGGGGCTGTCTGTAGGCAAGGACTGGCCTGTCTCCCAAGATTTGTGAGAGTGTTGGGTCATCCTTCAGGATAGGTTGTAGATCCTTAATAATGCGTTGGAGGGGTTTTAGTTGGGGGCTGAAGGTGACGGCTAGTGGCGTTCTGTTATTTTCTTTGTTCGGCCTGTCCTGTAGTAGGTGACTTCTGGGAAGTCTTCTGGCTCTATCAGTCTGTTTCTTCACTTCCGCAGGTGGGTACTGTAGTTGTAAGAATGCTTGATAGAGATCTTGTAGGTGTCTGTCTCTGTCTGAGGGGTTGGAGCAAATGCAGTTGTATCGCAGAGCTTGGCTGTAGACGATGGATCATGTGGTGTGGTCAGGGTGAAAGCTGGAGGCATGTAGGTAGGAATAGCGGTCAGTAGGTTTCCAGTATAGGGTGGTGTTTATGTGACCATCGTTTATTAGCACTGTAGTGTCCAGGAAGTGGATCTCTTGTGTGGACTGGACCAGGCTGAGGTTGGTGGTGGGATGGAAATTGTTGAAATCATGGTGGAATTCCTCAAGGGCTTCTTTTCCATGGGTCCAGATGATGAAGATGTCATCAATATAGCGCAAGTAGAGTAGGGGGGTTAGGGGACGAGAGCTGAGGAAGCGTTGTTCTAAATCGAAAGCTCATGCTCAAATAAATTGGTTAGTCTCTAAGGTGCCACAAGTACTCCTTTTCTTTTTGCGAATACAGACTAACACGGCTGTTACTCTGAAAATAGACCCTATATTGTAACAGCTAAAGGAAATTCTTCTCTCGGTTAAGGGATTGTGCTTTTGGAGCAGGAGGATCAGCGTTCTAATCCTGCTGCTGCAGTGACACTCTCAATGGCACATAGTGACAACTAAAATCCTAGGTGGTCACAGACTTGTTAAAGAAAGTTTCAGAGATGGTGGTAGCAAGAGGATTTTTAGCACATATTTTATGTATATCATATGTACCATTGTCCCACCTCAGTGCAGAGATCTCTCTCTTCAAATCCCTTCCAGCCATTTCTATTATTTGAAAGTCCAGTGGTTGAGAGATCAGAACTGGCAGACCACATAGGATCCGTTAGACAGCTCCTCCCCTAAAATCAGATAGCTCAGTTGATGTGTTGGTTTTCCATTCTGACATTTAAAAAGCTCATGTCTTCTAATCGAAGAGCCACAGCTCCATTCTTACTATTGGGGCAACAGGAACAATTATATTTTTATGTAAAAATGTAATACAGCTGTAATTTTTTAAAAAAAATTATATTTCTGTGGTCTCCCAGCCTGTGTTTTTCTGGTTTTATAAAGCACTGTTTGGGAAATCTCAAGAACCAGTTGCCAATTGTTTGCTGCTCTTTCAATCAATTCATGAGCACTGTTGATTATTTTGTATTACCATAGCACCTATGAGCCCTAGTGAAGGACCAGGACCCCACCGCACTAGGTGCTATACAAACAGAACCCCCTCCCCCCATGAAAGACTGCCACTGCTCCAAAGAGCATACAGAATACCAGAACAAAGGCAGAAGACAGGTTTCAGAGTACAGCAGAGTAGTCTGTATCCGCAAAAAGAAAAGGAGGACTTGTGGCACCTTAGAGACTAACCACTTTATTTGAGCATAAGCTTTTGTGAGCTACAGCTCACTTCATCAGATGCATGCATAGTATGTAACAGCCTCTATTCCGCTTGATCAAGTGATCTGATTTTTAATATTCTTTATTTGCTGAAGGAGGATAGTTCAATAAGTAGATATTAGACTCTAAAATTTAGGTCAGTGTTCTCAGTTGACAGACCTAGTTTGTTTTACCTGAAATAGCAGCTTTGGGCTGCTGTAGTTTAAGTGGAATACACAAACCTAAGTGGATCAGTCTAAGTATAATATACACACAGATGTGTGTACTCCGATTCCCTCCATATAGACAAAACAAAGCCTAGAGAGACAGTGAGGAGATTTGGATTTAAGATTTCCTGGATTTTGTAAAGCTCAGATCAGGAAGAGGACATTGCTTCAGATTATAGAGTATCTCAATACTGAAAGATTTGACTCTTGACCAAAGCTAGATTTGATCCTTTAATCCAGTTAATCAGCTGTTTGATTTGGGGATTTCTTTGACTAAATTTCCTGTGCAGAGTTTCTCTCTTCTGATAGCAAGAAATTCTATTACTATATGCTCTTTACATTAATCAGATGAATGGAAGATTTAACCCTCTGATATTTTTCTTATCACATACTCAACACAAGTCAGGCACTGTTGTTATTAATGCGCATTAAATGATTTGGTTATTCTCACGTAGCTGCATTGATTGCTAGAGTGAGACGTGTGTCTGGGTTTCACAACATATGAATTTACTCATTAGTCCCTTTGTCATGGTTGAAGGAGGGTAGAATTGATGAGCGTTGACAAGATTGTACTGCTAGGAAATTGTCATGTGCTAGCACCAAAAGCTGTCAGCCACTACGATTAAAGGCACCATGGGGGTCATTTCGGACAACTTAAGGAGGCCAGAGCCTTTTTTCCAATTTGTCAGCATCGTTAAACATGGAAGAGAGCACGTCTTCCACTACTTTGTCCAGTCTAATGCTAAATGCCCCAAGCAATGTGACCTCCTCCCTGAGAGGAGATTTCACAACTTAATAGATCTCACTGTTGGGAAGTTCAGCTACTCAGTCTATATTCTCCCTTTTAGTTTCGTTTTAATTAAACCCCTGTGTATCATATTAATCACCTGGAGAACCAGCTCTCTGGACTTGTGTATGAATGCATTTCTTCCTGGAGCCTGAAAAGAAAGAGTGGTCCTGGATATCACAGGGAAATCCTCGGCCATTGGCCAACCTGTGTATCTACTGGCTTAGTTTTAGGACCAGTTCTTCCTCCAGTCAAATAGGTCAGACAGCCCCACTGTCATTTCTGTCTAAACCTATAGGATTGTATGCTGATGAGAATTTATTCTCTTTCATGTGCAGAAATTTATTGCTGCGGGTTGCTGAGTTCCAGGAAAAGTGACTGCACAGGCCTACCTCCATCAATGCTGCATAACCCAGATGCTCCTCAGTCCAGAGGGCAATACAGAATAAAGATGAAGGGAAACATGTCCCTGATCTGCTGGTACAACAAAGGGCATTTTCGTTTTCTCACTAATGCCTATTCTCCAATTCAACAAGGTGAGCAGTCAGCAGTATCACTACAAGTACTGTGACCAAGTTTTTCAAAATAGGTGACAAGGCAAGATACGACACTTAGTAAGTTTGATAACGCCAGACAAGAAGCTTGATAATTATCCTAGGTGATCATTAATGCTACAGTTTATTTCCATTGTGTTTGCTCTTGTCCCTAAAGTACTAGTTAATCTACACTAGCCCTGGCTAAAAGTGTTCTGTCTGCAACTGATGTCTTCTCTGCATAAAGGTTAAAAAAGCTTACTAATGCTACCAGCCAATAGTTACTCCTTTAGCTGGCACAGTAGAGAGCTGTTCCTTTTTGGTGTTATACGTATCCCAGCTGACCTGTGCTGGTGTAGAGAGTTGTAACGGAGGTTAAAATACTATATGTAACAAGGTGTCTCGTGGGATAATTGCATGATAAGTCTTTGTAAAGAGTAACTCCTAAATGCATAAAAAATTTTGGACCAATAAGAACCATACCAAGTATTAAAACTCTTGGACCAGATTCTACAGTTAGTTTCTCCTATGGATTTAAAAGCCATTTGTCACATACAAATGGCTTTTGTCAAGAGTCTTCCCATCGCATACTCAACTGATGGTGCAGCTGCTAAAAAGAAAACCAGAACAGCCAAAGATATATTTTGGAGTAGTTTAGCTTGTGAGTAGTTTCTTGAAGACTCAGCTGAAATTGATCTTAATAGGGGAGGGGTTTTTTAAGGAACTCAAAGATCTTTAGGCATAGTATAGGTTTTGAAAAAATATTTACAAAATCCAACATGAAAGGACATTTTTAAAGAGTAGTTCGTCCATTTAAAGTCTCTTGTAGTTCTATTGCCCAAAGTGAGTAAAATACAAAAAGCAAAATTATAGTTGAAAGAATGTTAAATATTTACAAATTTAAGGTGCTACTGCTTACAAAAGGTAACTTGGTGCTTAACCCACATTCTCAAAAACTTGCACAGAATTTAGGGTATTCAGGTGCCAGTCACAGTAGTTAAGTGTTGCATAGCCACATCATAAGGCTATATCTCACAGGAATTGGGGGTTCATTTTTCAGAACTCACCACACATCCTAACCTTTATACAATGAGCTAGGGAACTGGTAACTACTTTGAATGCTATTATATGTCACAAGAGAACATTTATTTAACTAAAAAGAGAAGCAGATAACTTGAAAGGGTTGGTGTCTTAGGCCTGATTCTAAAAACACACATGAGAAAGAAGTTAACTACACATGAGTAGTTCGATTGAAACCCATGGAATTAAATAAAGTTACTGTATATTTACAGACTCAGACTCCAAGACACCCTCAGTACAGAATTAGAGCCTTTCTAACAAGACCTTACATTTAAGTTGAATTAAGTTCAACAAGCTAATTTATGATCATCATTATCTTTGCTTTTTGCATATTTGGACTATGCAACTGGAGTAATTAAACCAAAGTCAAGTCAATGAGCATCACCTGGTTCTCATGCACTAGCACAAAGCTGCTGTCTTCGGCTACAGTTACTAAAAACAAGTTTCAGAAAAGAAAAATCTATTTATAAAGCTTAACAGTCACCACCACCTTTACAAATAAACTGGTTGAATGTCCCTTTAGCAGAAGCAGAGCAGACACAGGCAACAAATTTTATGCATGGGTGTGAAAATCTGCACATGTTTAGGACCCATCTCATTGTAAAGTCTCACACTGGTACATAGATGAGGCCAGAACCTCAGCCAGTATAAACTCATGTAATTACATTTACAGAACATGATCATGGTTTACAAAGTTTAGCCTGTATGGTATGCAAGACCTTTGAAGTACATATTCACCAAAATGCTTCACAGGGGTTCTTAATAAAGAACATTAAACAAATTGTAGCAGATTGAGAGAAAATGTGAGATATAGACTAGGGAGAAAAGATAAAGGCTTCAGTTGGGATTTGAAAAAAGAGAGAGACTTAGTGAGACTGGTAGAGGGTCAGATTGTCAGGTGGTGTAAATTGGCATCTCTCAGTTGAAGTGAACGGAGCAATGCCAGTTTATGCCACTAAGGATGTGGCCCAAGAAGTCTCTTCCCAATGTCAGGAGCACAGAAGAGAAGTCTTTCACACAAAGTGTGGCAAGACTGTAGCAAAGCCATTGGTGAGCTCGTGGATTGAGTGGGGAAAGAAGAAGGGAGAGACAAGTCAGTGATGTAGACTGGAATAAGTAAATGGAAGGCAGCTTTGAACTGAAGCATGAGGTGAATGGGGGCCAGTGGAACAGTCTGAGAATGGAGCCATGGTGTCACAGCTTTTTGCCTGTAAAAGTAGGCAGCAGCTTACTACACCCAAGGGGACATGAGAAGGAAGTTGCTATAGTGAGGACAAGAGCGAGTTGAGACATGGATGAGGATTTCAGCAAAGGTGGAGGCAACAAGTAATGACCTAGTTACTTACTTTACATAAAATAAAAACAGAGAAAGGGAATCTCACCTGTGTCCTGACTACAAACTCCACTCAAGTCTGTGGAGAGGCATTGCAGAGAAATGCTCGTCAAAACCAATCTATGAATCCCATTTTTAGATGTAGCGTGTGAATTATGAAAGTTTTGAACCAGTTTGTCAGAAATCATCCTCATGAATGCTAAAGACTGAAAGCCTTTCATTTACAGTACTGCACAAATAAGTAACTTGCGTATTCTGCTATCAAACATTAAGTGTTGTCTCCACATTAAGAAACAAAACAAAATTCTGTTTTCTTAAACAAGTAGTTTAAGGGGAGAAGTTTAAAAATTTACTGTCTGTATTATGGTCATGCCTATGTACTAAACAGTCCCAGCTCTGGAGGGCATACAACCTAAATAGACCAGACAGACAAACAGCGGGGGAAAGGGATAGAACACAAAACAGAGGGAACAGAGTGATGGGGTGCAAATGACATGTTAGTGCCACAATTTGTGTGGGGGGAGAGGTGGTGATTATGGGTGTAACTTTGGGTGGTGTTTAGGTATTTGGGGGGTTAACTAAACAGATAGATAAAGAGAGGAGTCATTGAAGAGAGGGGGAAGGGGCAGGGGAGATGAAATTGAGGAACGTGGAAGGCAGATGGAGTGAGGCTGAGGTGACCAGACCATAGGAGGGGGCAGGAGAGGTTGGGGCAAACAGCCAATCAGTACAGGGCAGAGAACGACCAGCGTCAAAACTGTGGAAGTAGCCCAGCACTCACTGTGCGGCTCCTTCTAACAGCTTCTCCTGTTGGCGTGAGTCTTTGGCTGGCTCCCTCTTGCAGTGTCTTCCCTCCTTTCCCAAATGCCACACAAATGGGAGTGGACAGAGGAGGAAAAAGTCACTGCATGGGTACTAGTGCCCCCAAAGTAGGCTCTTCCCTGCTCAGCTCTGGGCCCAGAGGGTGCTGTGCGGAGGAGCAGCCCTCACTACTTACGTTGAATTAGTTCTCTGAAATGTTTAGCTCATAAAAGGGCCAGAACCTGAAAGTCTGGAGGGAAGCAGAATAATTTATTATAAAACAAACTGAATGACTTCAGCAATTTACACTAGTTGAGGATTTTGGCCCTAAACTTCCAAATGCCCTTCACGAGAATTCACTGATGGGTCTGGTGGGGGAACGCGTTGCAGTAGAATTATACTTCAGACCTTTTAAAACTATGGAAATTCAGGTCTACGCATTGCCTTACATCATGGGACTTTGAGGATTTATTAGATGATATCCGTACAGAACTTCGAACCTGCAGTGCTCTGTTCACCCCTCTTGGTGCATGCACCCCAACAGCAGCCCCAGAAGATGAAAGCTGCTCCTAGGATTACCAACCCTACTGTTCAAAAATCACGAGTCATAGTTTAAAAACAAAAAAACCCAACATTTTGGGTGGTTTTATTTGCCTTCTGGTGGCTGAAGCTTTAGCATGCGCTTGGGTCACATTTTCAAGCTTCTCTGTAACCATGGCTCACTTTCCCCCCTCCCCTTCCAATAAAAGCTGAGATTCTCACAATCACATGATGCCAGGAGCTGGAGCATTAAGGGAAAACCACCACATACACTATCATAAGAGTTGCGATTTCCAAAAAAAAAAAAAAAAAAAAAATCACAAGAGTTAGCAGCACTGCCCACCTCTCTCCACAACCCAGGAAAGATCAAGCAGGGTTTGCAACACAGTACTTCCCTGGGAGCTCCACCAGGGGAAGGGCTACATAGGAGCCCTGTTAGCAAAGACACCTTATGAGGGTCTGCTGCCTGAGCACATCATCATGTATCCTGGCCATGCCACCTCCCAGCCAGGGCTATCTACTGGAGCATTGTTGACCAGAGGGATTTCCAAGGCAGTGCCAAAGTTTTGAGCAATTTGTGCCACCCCAGCCTCCTTCTGGGGAACTTTGCTAGGCCCTCTCCTACCAATGGCTTGAACCAAGCTTGTGAAGTGCTAGAACAGGGGTGGGCAAATTACGGCCTGTGGGCCAGATCCAGCCCCTCAGGACTTTGGATCCAGCCCGTGGGATTGTCCCCTGTGGTGCCGCTCTCAGAAGCGGCTGGCACCGTGGCGCGGGGGGGGCAGAGGGCTACGTGCATTGTCCTTGCATCCAGGCACTGCCCCCCCCTCGCAGCTCCCATTGGATGGAAACAGGGAACCGTGGCCAATAGGCACTTCGGGGGAGGTATCTGGCGGTGCAGCAAGGGCAGCGCACAGAGCCCTGTGCTCCCCGCACCCAGGGGCCACGCAGGGACGTGGTGCCAGCTGCTTCCCAGAGCGGCGTGGCATGGGGCCAGGGCAGGCTGCCACCCTGGAGCCACTTTAGGTAAGCGGTGCCGGGCCAGAGCCCGAATCCCTCCTGCACCCCTCCCCCCAACTCCCTGCCCTGAGCCCCCTGCCTGCACCCCTCCCCCCAACTCCCTACCCTGAGCCCCCTGCTGCACCTCGCACCCCAACTCCCTTCCCTGAGTCCCCTCATACAACCCGCACCCCTTCTCTGCCCCAATCTCTTGCCCTGAGCCCATTCCTGTACACCGCACCCCTCCCACATCCCAACCCCCTGCCCCGGCCCTGCATACAATTTCCCCACCCAGATGTGGCCCTCAGCCTAAAACGTTTGCCCACCTCTGTGCTAGAAGATAAACCTATTCACATTCCAGAAATAGAAACACTTAAACAGTCTATAATGGAAAATAAGATTGAGTACATGGTGCCCATGTAGCTGTAATCACACATTTTTACTGGAAGTGAATGGTGGAAGGCGAATCAAAGGAAATTCTAAAATCCAAAAAAAGTTTCACCAAAAACACCTGCACTAAACAGATCTTATACTGTCCAGACCTACTAGGGGAAAGAATCTTCTCTTCACACAGTCAGTCAGATCTTTAAGGACTATTCCATCAAAGAAAATTAAAATACCCTTACTGGGTATGTTGAGGGCAATAAGAAATATTGGTTTTGTCAGCTTTAAGGATTTTCCCCCCCTTGTCCCCCATGTTATATTTACACTTATTATGCCTCATACTCTGCTCTAACAACATTTGGGACTCATTAAAATCTGTCACTCAAAGACTTCAAATAAATAGTCATATGGATCAGTCATAAATATGACACCTAGTATGTGCTGTGAGTCTTACATTCAAAACAGGGCCTGCCAAGTAGGGTGTCATAAGGGACTTGTCAAAGATAATGGAGGGAATTGGACTTCTAGCCAAAGGAATTTAATTCTCAAGCCTGTAATCAAAACATGAGTAACAATTTTGGTCTGGATGTCTTATGAAGTAATTTAATGGTTTAGAAGATTCAGGAAAGACCAGAGAGCCAGGAGGATTCTGGGATCTCATCCAAAATGAGACAGTGACTAAAAGTGGGACCAAACACAAGGCACCTTAATCCTATGTGTCTCAGTAACTTCAGCCAAGCAGAACTGCCTTCCAGGAGGAATTAGGATAGTGCCTAGGACACAGTGAAGAACAGGGTTCCATTGTGCTAGGCACTGTACGGAGTGAGAGAGACAGTCCCTGCTTCGAAGAGTTTACAGTTTCAATACACCAGACAGACAAAGCCTAAGGGAAAAGAATAGAAAACACCAGCAGAGAGAATAGAATGATGGTTTGCAAACATCATGTTAGTGCCACAGTTTTCCCCCCAAGGAGTGATTCAGAGATTCCAAGGCCAGATGGGAGCATTGTGATCATCCAGTCTGACTTCCTGTATAGCACAGGCCAGAGAACTTCCCCACAATCATTCCTAGAGCAGAGCTTTTAGCAAAACATCCTATCTTGATTTAAAAGTGGGTCCTCGGGAGGGTTTTAGTTAGGAGGGAATACATTTAAACAGAAAGACAAAAAAGACAGGGAGAAGGCAGGAAGAAGGGGAGCATGGAGGCAAGGTGGTGTGAGGGTGACATGACTGGGAGGGAGGGAGATGGAACAAACAGCCAGTCAACACAGGGGCTAGTCTGGCCTGAGTGAAAACTGAAAAAAGCTGCCTGATGACATTAGTCCCTGGAGTCGCTGGGGTTATATCTACGCAGCCCACAGCAGTGAGCCTCCCAGCCCAGAGTGACCGTACTAGTGAAGCTCACAATAGCACTGTAGTAATAGCTGTGTAGATAGTGCTTGGAAGTTACGGCTCAGGCTTTGAAGCCCCACCTCCCCGGTGGGTACCCTAAGCAAAGGGCTACAGAGTCATTCCCTCACTCACACCCAGGCTCTCACTCTCTGGCCCCATGACTATTTAAGTATTTATCCAGAGTGGAACGATCATTGGGCCAGAGAGAACACAAGAGGGGGAATGGTTGTGTAGTCCAGTGGTTAAGGCATCCACCTGGGAGGCAGGAGACCCCAGGCCCCGTTCCCTCGCTCTAATCATTCTTTAGTCACAGTGAAACAGCCTTAACAGGTTGAGATAGGGGGAGCCCCGTGTTCAAATAGGCCAGTAGTTAACAAATGCTCCTGAGAGGCAGGAAACCCCTGTTCAAATCCTCTCTCCTCCTCTGGCAGGGAGTGGGGAATTGAACCTGGGTTTTCCTCACATCTCTGCTCTAACCACTGGGCTAAAGATTACGGGGTAGGTGGTTGCATTACCACCACTGGGTGTTGTGTGTAGAGTGAGGCAGGCGCCTACCTCATTCTCACAAGAAATTAGTTAGGTGCCTAAGCCGCCTGACTTGAGGTGGCTGGTTACCGTTCATGGATCCCGAAGCAGAGTTAGGCAGCTCCTTGCAGTCCATATAGAGGCCCCTATCTCCAAGAGAGGGGTGGGGATTCGCACCCAGCCCTTGTTGTTATCTCCCATTAGCTAACTTAGGCTGCACCCCACCTAGCATGCTGGCTTTTGTGGATCACATTCTTAGGTACCTAGGCTCCCTGCGTAATGAATGGGGAGAGAGAAAGCGCCTACCTCAGCTTTGTGGAGCATGGTGGTGTCCCTGTGATTTTTTTCTAGGTGCCATGATGCTGAGGATTGCAACACCCTAGTCCCTCTGTGGATCCCACCCTAAATGTATATGGAGAAAATACCAGACTCCGTGTCAGATTTCTGCTCCAAACAGGAAAATGACCTTTGAGGCCCCCAAACCTACTGCTGCCTGGCAAATTGTATTGCCCCTTTGCTGAGCAGCAACAGGTGTGTCAGTGTCCCTGCTTGAAGCAGAACTCAGTGACGTGGAGTCCAGGATTTCTTTCGTATGGTTTATTTACAAAATGAGCACAAGTCCCATTTCCTTGGGCACGGGGTGGTAACAGAGCACAGACAAGTGCCTCCGGCAGAAACTTCATACAAGACATCTGGAAATTAATTACAAATGCTTCTCTGACTCTTCACCCCATCACACCAGGCAGGCCTGGACTGGACTTCTAACCATGCTTCATGAACCTTTCCCTTCTCCAGACCACTGGTCTCATCAGTTTCCTTGCAGGAGTGAGAGAGATCTGGATACAAATGCAGGGGCAAAGACAGTGTGGAAGCAGTACAGCTGGGAAGAGGGGAAGTGTCTCACCCTAAGGATGAATCATGGTGAGCAGGTGGTGTCTGCAGCATATAACACCAGCCTAAGACAGTTTGCAGCTGTGTCTGAAACCAGCTGCTTGGCTTGCAGTGCTCCCTGTAGACCCCACTACCTTAAGGCTTACAACTGCAACAGAGGTGATCATCACATCCCATGGTAACCATTGCTCTTCAGTACCTGCTAGCGTCACAGTCCATGAAGAAGGGCTAGACAAACAGTACACACCAGAATCCAAACCCACAGCATTCTGTCCCAGTGAATCAAAGCTGAACTTTTGCAAGTTCGGATTTAGCACGTCAACAAGATAATGGTGCATCAAGAAGCAATCACCACCACATGAAATCTGGCCAACAGGTGCCCCACTATAAAGGGCCCATAGTTGGAGCTCTGGAAAGAGTTCAAGTTTGTGTTTTGACCTTTTTTTTTTTTTTTTAAAACCAACCTCTCTTGCATCTTCCACACAGCTGCTTTGGCCTGCACACTACTAGCAAGGTATATGATACCATCTTCCAGGTGCCAGTTGGACTGAGAAGAGGGGTGGGAGAAGGAAAGCAAATTCAGGATCAACAAGGTTTATTTTCGGCATAGAAGGTTCTTGCTAGTGCTGGCAGACTAAGTAGCTGGTCTCAAATCCCCTTTTCAGACAGTCTATTATAGGGGGTAACACTGATGCTAACACAACAATTAAGACTCAATGGCTGTGTTTTGTTTTTTTTTAATTGATGCAGGAGTTATAATTAAGAGAAAAAGTGGCGAGATCCCATGCCCGTTGGCAGTAGAAGCTTTTGCTGCTCATCTTAGCTATATCTGCAAATATGACGACAAATACAGCAAGTAAGTGGGTGGGATGGTGTGTGGGTGAATCCCCTGTTACTGGGACATTTGAACCTTTCTTGGATTTTGAGGAGAGACTAGGAGCACGATCCTGCCCTCATTAAATTCAATGGCAAAACTCTCAGACTTCAGAACAAGTGGAAGCAGGCTCTATTTCTTTGCATATGATTTTCCTAGGGGGAGCAAGCTGCACTGCTGACCATTATCTTGGGAATTTGTGTAGGAGTTAGATATGAACAACAGTACTGATTAAACTCAGAATATCCTTTCCTCCCCGCTTCCCATCTTGCATAATTCAGCAAAGCTGGACCAGATCCAAAACAGCACTGCAATACTCCTGTCTGTCCATTCGTCAGGCAAAACACCATGAGAATTGCATCCTTGGAGTATTTAAATGACATAGCTAGAGAGCCATTTGAGAGAGAAGAACCAAGGTGGTGGTGGATCCACATTAGGTTTAGGCTAAAGTTTGGGTTTAGGGCCAAACCAGCACGTCTGGTGAACACTCAGTGCTCACGGGAGAGAGTTCTCCTGTTGGCATAATAAAACCACCTCCGCAAGCAGCAGAAGCTATGTTGGTGGGAGACACACTAGCGCTTAGGTCAGTGTAACTTGTGTTGCCCAGTGGGTGGAATATTCACACCCATGTGCGATATAAGTGGTAGTGTAGACATAGCCTAAGACTACCAGGTGTTTCTACTGCCTTCCAGTACCCTGTCAGTCACCAGCTTCACCGTGCTATAATCCAGCTGCACCCAGGCACCAGTTACAGCAGCTTTGATCCAGGTCATAACTACAAAAGCAAGAGAAATTCTGTTTCTTTGCTATAGCTGCCTTCTCTAGGTCTACCCTTAGTGAGCATCAGCTGCAGGACTCTCCATAATTAGCAGCCTCTGCACTTTCCCTGGAGCTGGGCAGGTCCTTTCACAGATTCTTAATTTCCTCCTTGCCTATCTGGGGTTGTTTTTGTATCCTTGATTTTTAAGGGATATTATTTGCCTAAAAGGCCATTAAAAAACCCTGTTCCTTACCTGTGCTACTAAGAGCACTTTAATCAGCTGTACACAAGCTTTCTTGCCATGGACAAGTAGCGGTCTTCCTGTGGGTTCGCAACATTTTTTTTGCCCCGATAATCCTAATGGCAAGAGTATGTGAGTAGGTTTTGTGCCTCACTTGGCAAATTTACATGACCATTTTGCCAAGGCTGAATGACTACGTGAGACGTCTTTAAAAATAAACTTTTCACGATTTAGGCGGTTTGGTTAGTGCTTTTTGCTCAGCTTGGATGATGACCCTAAATAGACATTCCCGTGTATTTCCTTTCTGGTCGTACACTGGATCACAGGTGTATTTTGGCAGATAGCATTCAGTGAAGCACAGTTATGGCAGCCATTTTATGAGCTATATTTTATTACATCTATACATGGGTTGGGATCCATGAAAGGCGTTAGGTGCTTAAGTCGCAGGTTGAGCTGGCTAAGTCCCAGTCTTGGGTCCACTGCCATCCACAAAACTTCCACTGAACCTTGTAGATGCCTAAACTCAATTGGCGCCTAAGTTTCTGCCTCTGGGCATGCAGGCTGGTACCTCCCTCTAGGCATCTGCCTAAGCCCTAGAGTAAGTCACAAACCAGGGAAAGACAAGTGTTCAGCCATCTAAGTCATGTGAGAGATCTGATCGGATAGGTAGCCTCTGAGCATGATTGGATTGGGTCCCATTCAAAATCCAGCCAAAGAAAGAGGCGGTGAGCTTGTAACTTTTAGTTCAGTAGTTAGAATATGCCCCTGGGAGATCAGACCCCCACATTCAATTCCCTCCTCTGCCTGAGGCTTAGCACACACCCCTTAGCACGCATCTCCCAATGGCTAGCTTAGGCTATTCCCCACCTAGCATGCTGGCTTTGTGGATCACATTCTTAGGCACCGGTCTTTCCCCATTCCTTTTATAGGGAGCCTAGGCGCTTAACTCAGTTTTGCAGATCACAGGGTTGTTCCACTGATTTTCTAGGTACCCAGAAGTTAGATGCCATAGTGTTCAATGTTGCAATACCCAAGTCCCTTTGTGGAGCTCACCCCTAATCCCTGTATACAACCGCCAGCCTAGCATTAGGTCTCAGTAATATAAGGAAACAGTTCTGCACGAAGACGACAATGCGCAAGGTGACTGACTGGGCCCTCCCCCATCCCTAAGGTCTGTTGCTTCCAAATACACATGCAGATTCTCAGACAGGAAGTCAGTAAAATGTGCCATTTTTAAAACAAAGGAAATGGGTTCTGGATAAATTCAAATTGCATCATGGTTTGGTTCAACAAAGAAAAGAATGCTTACTAAGCCATAAGCTTTCCCCAGGCTCACAGCAGCTGGTGCTGTACAGCAAATCTGGACCTCTGGCTTTTGCTGTTTTAGCTGGTGGACCTGGTTGTGATTTGGTGCTGAACCTGAAGCAGTTTTGAAAACTGTAACCAGAACACGGCTCTTAGAGCATTACCCACTTTCTCTGGGAGTTAGTACAGCAGGTACTGAGGTGCTTAACTCCCACTGATTTCAGTGGGAGTTCGGCACCTAAATATCTTTGAGGATCTAGACCAAATGCCTCATTGTGGAGTACTGTAAGGGGAAGAGCTGCCTGCTGAGCACTATTTGGGGAACTCGTTTGGAAGAGAGGGGCAAACTATTATATTGCCATATTGTATATTACTGCAATAGAGGACTCCATTTTGGGCATCTCATTGCCAGAAAGATATTGAGCAACTGGAGGAAGTTTAGAGAAGAGAAATCATTGGGACAGAGGGATTAACCGGATTCGTTAATACAAATTGGCAAGCCAATGAATAATGGGGTGGGAATCACAAGTCTACAAGCATGGGAAGGATGTGAACATCAGTGTATGAGTATTTGGGGTGGTACGAGGGAATGAAGTAGGATTGATGGTATGAAGTTAACTGAGGGAAAATTTAGGCTAAATCTCAGGAAAAGTTTCCTGCAAGTGAGATATATTTGGCTACAGCATAGGTTGCCAAGGGAAGTGGTGGAAGCTCCACCACTTGGCACACTGAAAACTGGATGGAGACTGAAGGTACTGAAGTGACCAATCCTGCACTGCTAGGTGACCAAAACAGGCCTTTTCCATCCTTTTCCATTGTGCATTTTTGCCCTGATGTGATCTATCGGCAACCTTGGAGTAGGACTTTCTGATGAGGGCAGAAAAATGCAAGACAGACAACCGAACGTTGCACCAAAAAGGGAGACTAGAGACTCTCTCATAACTACTACAACAAAGAGTTATCAAACATATTGTTGAACATGTCCCTTAAGACAGTAACAATGAACAGCTGGCATAGTGTCCCAATGAGAGCTCCTGGGCCTGCAGAATGTCTGAGGTCACTTTTCTTGCCTCCCAGCAGGACACACGTAGAAGGGTTTGAATGTTGATTATCTTTTCCCTCTCTCCCCCTTTCATAGGTATTTCATTTCTCATAAACCAAACAAGACCTGGCAACAAGTGTTCTGGTTTACCATCAGCATTGCCATAAACAATGCCTACATCCTGTACAAAATGTCAGATGCCTATCACGTGAAAAGATACAGCCGGGCACAGTTTGGTGAGAGACTTATAAAGGAGCTGCTGGGCTTGGAGGACACCTCACCTTCTCATTGATGCATTATTCCTTGTGGCTTAGGACTGGGGTGGAGGGGGAGCAGAAGAGGAGAGAGACCACAGCTCTGGAATGTCAAAGCAGGGAATGTCATGACATCACCAATGCCGCTCCCTGTAGGAAAATGACAGTGATGCCAGTAGAGGGGTGGAGACGTTGTTAAAAGTAGCAGCTGGCTGTTGAGTGTCCTACAGAGAGAGGCACAGGAAAAGTCAACACACAACTGCATCTGTGAATGCTCTGCGAGTACCTGTCCATCCAAAAAGATTTAAGTTAGTAGCCATTTGTCTGCCATATCTGTTGAACAGGGTCATCTCGTAAGGCTTCCATAGGGCTCACCACGAGCTTGCCACAAAGGGATGTAGCTCAGTGGTCCTAGGTGGGCATTACAAAAACTCTGCCTTGTCTGGAGTTCTTTAACTCTGGGACAAGCAATGTGTCATGGATGACAGTGTCTGACACCTTGTAAGGAATCATGACATGGTTAAAGAGAAACAGATTTATATGTTCTTCACACACATATTGACAGATTGACCTGTAACAAGCAAAGACAACCAAGACTGAGTAACAATTAAGAGCTTTTTTTTTTTTTTTAAATAAGTGTTAAGGCAATCAGATTGCAGTACAGGAATAAAAAGTTTAGGGGAAAATTAATCATATTGGCAAACTTTTTAAAAAAAAAGTCTGAGTGAAATTTTAAGAATCATGGGGAAAGCTGAATTGATACATAAAGTTTAACAAATAAATGATCATACTGCCTGCCACCATAGCTTCCATATTGCGTGCAGGGTGAGACATCTCAGAGTGTAACAACTAAAACAACTAGATTTTCCTTGATTTCAGTTGTAGCTTCAGGTTCTTCTAAGTGTTGCTTAAGATCTACCTTAATGGACTGTTTTACTTAAATTTCTATGGATATTTTTCATTCCCCCCCCCTTTTTTTTTTTAAATATCAAGACATTTTTCATCTTAGATCTTCATTTCCTATTAACACACCTTTGGCAAGAAAAAATTGTTCACCAATAGCAGTGCGTTTTGTGTTTTCACGGTTGGGTGTTCTGTAGGAATCCTTCTTAGAATTTGAGATGCGTCACAGTAGCTGTAGTTTTGCAAATTATATGTTTAGAAAAATAGTGTGTCATTGTAAAAAACAGTTCAGGTGCAACCAGACATTGACCTCACTGAAGCAGAACAAAACCCAAATGCTTTCCTTGTTCTGAGGGACTCTCTGGAAGCTAGAACCGTTAAGAATTAGTGCAGCCTGGTGCCAATGCCTAGTATTGATAAGACTGCTTGGCTGAATGTTTTCAAAACAATACTGGGTTCGCTGCCACCAGGACGCTTCAGTGGGGAAAGCGAAAGGAGAGAGAGATCTGATAGCAGGAGGCAAAACCCCAGCACTGGAGTAAAATACTGCTCTTCCTTCGTCATATTATTATTGATTGATTAAACCCACAACCCAGTAAACTAGGAGACATACTACAGTTAAAACTTTAGTATGGTAGAACATATGGGAATGCACTAATTTATAGGGTACAGATAATATGCAACTTCTCTTTATGGATGGTTTGGGCCAACTCCCACTGAAGGCAATAGAAAAGCTCTCTGACTTTGATGGGAGTTTTACGTGCTAGTCATTGCTCGTTTTTTATGGGGCACAAGTAGTTGTTCCAAAATTTGGATTTGGGGCGGGGGGGTTTCACACAAACTTTACTTGACCAGAGAGGTCTTCATTAGTTCAGAAGGGTCTCTAAATCCAGTCTCAGCCCTCTGGGAAGACAGACAAATGCCCAGTTCTGTGTAGGAGGAAGATCTGCACATGGAGAGTCACCTGCATCCAAAAGTTTTTAGCAGAACATTCCTCTCCATTATCAGACCTAGAGCCACACTGGACCAATTAGTTCCTGTGTTGTATAGGGACATCATAACACAAGACAATGCATTTTCTGTGTAATAAAATGGAACAAAGGAGCAATTGGACGCTCAGGGATAAGACAACGATATAGAGGTAGAAAAGTTAATGCAAACAAAAAAGAGTATTGGAAGGGATATAGAACCGCATACTCAGGCTTTACACCAATCTCTAATTAAGGATTAGGATGAAATCTTAATGGAAATTAGATTATCCCATGTTTTCTTAGTATGGGATTCTTACACTTTGCTCTGAGACATCTGGTATTGTCTACTACCAGGGACAGGCTACTGGACTAAATGGACCTTGGGTCTGATCCAGGCTGGCACTGTATTTCAATCTAACAGTAGTAAGAGTTTTGTGATATGACAGGCCATGCCCAGTGGTGCCACTTTATTCCCTACTCATTGTCAGCACAACCCTACATTTACATTACAACATTGGCTTTACATATGGCCTTTCAAAGTGCAGTGGTTTTAACAGTTTCATCACATAGCAGCAAAAACATCTGTGTGTCACAGCATGAATTTGCTTTCTAGTGTTATCACATCAGAGCACCATCATGTGGTACTGTTGGTTGTAAACCCCCAAAGAAATTTCAAGACCTGTTTTGTTTGCAGGGAAACCAGGCTTAGCCCCATAGAAATTGAGGTAGTCGGTTTACCTAATACTACGCCGTAGTTGGCAGAAATAGATTGATAGAGTGCTAATAAATACCACCTATCTCAAAGACCAAAATATTCAAATAGGCTGCCTAAATCACAGCACAGAAATAAATTTTCAGAAATGCTCAAAACCCACCACTCTCAACCTCTGAAAATCCAGCCCCTCATCGTGATGCCTGACTTTAGGCCAACATTTTTCAAACATGGTTGGCTAAACGATCATGTAAAGAGTAGTTGACATGCTCATTGTGCCCTGTAACGTCAAAATTTTGCCAAAATTTATTCTGAAGAGTTGGTGCTAGTTACATAGCTAGAATTACCAAGGAAAGAACATGGGGATGAGATCTGGTTGGAACTTTCATAAACAGACAGCTTCCCCATAGCAACCGTCTGATCAGAGCAACCTTCCTTCCTTTGTCTGCAGTGTAAGAACATTGCTGAGAAAGGATGGGCTCAATCCTCCAACATAGAATATCAGTGTTGGAAGGGACCTCAGGAGGTCATCTAGTCCAACCCCCTGCTCAAAGCAGGACCGATCCCCAATTAAATCATCCCAGCCAGGGCTTTGTCAAGCCTGACCTTAAAGACTTCTAAGGAAGGAGATTCCTCCACCTCCCTAGGTAACACATTCCAGTGTTTCACCACCCTCCTAGTGAAAAAGATTTTCCTAATATCCAACCTAAACCTCCCCCACTGCAACTTGAGACCATTACTCCTCGTTCTGTCATCTGCTACCACTGAGAACAGTCTAGAGCCATCCTCTTTGGAATCCCCTTTCAGGTAGTTGAAAGCAGCTATCAAATCCCCCCTCATTCTTCTCTTCCGCAGACTAAACAATCCCAGTTCCCTCAGCCTCTCCTCATAAGCCATGTGTTCCAGTCCCCTTATCATTTCTGTTGCCCTTTGCTGGACGTTTTCCAATTTTTCCACATCCTTCTTGTAGTGTGGGGCCCAAAACTGGACACAGTACTCCAGATGAGGCCTCACCAATGTCGAATGGAGGGGAATGATCATGTCCCTCAATCTGCTTGCAATGCCCCTACATATACATCCCAAAATGCCATTGGCCTTCTTGGCAACAAGGACACACTGTTGACTCATATCCAGCTTCTCATCCACTGTAACCCCTCGGTCCTTTTCTGCAGAACTGCTGCCGAGCCATTTGGTCCCTAGTCCATAGCGGTGCATGGGATTCTTCCGTTCTAATTGCAGGACTCCGCACTTGTCCTTGTTGAACCTCATCAGATTTCTTTTTGCCCAATCCTCTAATTTGTCTAGGGCCCTCTGTATCCTATCCCTACCCTCCAGCGTATCTACCTCTCCTCCCAGTTTAGCGTCATCTGCAACATGCTGAATATCTCCCATAAGGATCTGAGCTTCCCAACTCTCACTGATATCAGTGGTAGCTAAGGGCTTTCCACACCTCACAGGAGGTCCTCAGCACTTTATAGTAGTAAGCCCCAGACCAACTAGATGCGTTACATCTATTCTCTCAGAGCTTGGGCCTAACACAGGGTCTGATGCAAAACCATCAGTCTTTCCAGTGACTTCAGTGGATCAGGCCCATCTACTCAGAAACTGCCTTTTAAAATAAATAAATAGTTGGAAAATAGTTTTCCACAGGCTTGTTCTGCTCACAATACAGATTGCATGAGCTAAAATTTTACCAGGTACTAGTTTTACCTCAGGGATTGGCTCCTGAGTAGTTCTCCCTTGATTTGGTGTTGACGGACCGATTACACAGTGGCTAGCTGATTATTATAGGGAATTATATTTTTCCCCTCCTGCATAAAGGAGGGAAACAGACAGAAGCAAAGTATTGCTTTGCAATGAGTTTCAGTCCCCCACTCCCTCCCCTAAGCATCTCCCACGACCTTGAACTGGCTTCCTTAAGATGCCTAGATGTTCAATAAAAGAATAAGCCAAAAAAAACTGAAACAAAATACCCCCACCCAACCCTGTATAAAATGCCTAAAAGCTAGGTTTCACAGCCTACAAGCAAAATTCACCAAAGTAAAACTTAGCCTATGCCAATAAAATGACTGTGATCCACAGTATCTTTCCCATTATATTTATCTGGCAGGAGGAAGGATGGGGAATATTGTGGGGTTTTGTTTTGTTGTTGTTAAAAAGCATCTCACAGTTTCTCTTTAAATATTACTAAAATCTTTTCTTGGTTAAAACAATTTAGTGTCCACAGCAGTTCAGACCTCATAGTCTTGCCGTATATTAGATTTTGCAATTTCCCACACCCGACCACAGAAATACATGGCTGTTCCTTAGTTTCAGAAATCAATAAGAGGAAAGGGCTAAGTGTCAGAGTATTGCAAGAACACTGTTGACGACCTTGTACGAGCATGGGATGCCAATGACATTGTGTAAACATGGTTTGTGTGATGGCTTGTACCATGAGATTGGGTAGGTTAAGTATCCTCAAGCCATTCTGGGTAAAGACCTTAAAGCTCAGCATTAATTAAAAACTGAGGGAAATGCAAACTACCTGAGATCAGCTTCTCTCTACCTCTCAGAAGGGGACATTGAAAGTGGAGCAAATCAGGGGAGGAAAAGTTGTCCCTCTTCTGTTAAATTTGTTTTCCATTCAGTGTGCAGTTCCTAGCATTGGAAATTCTTTGTTCACCACCGTATGCAGACTGCTTCAAAGAATTAAAGTCAGACAGTGGGATATGCAGACAACATTCTATGCAAAGCACCTCTTCCAAGGAGTTTTCATGTCCTGTCAAGTCAAGTATTTGAAAAAAGGCTCATTACAGTGTGCAACATTTATATAATGTTCACTGAAGCTAAAAGCCAGTGTCAAATAGTGTTGTATTATAGCTTGCGCCACCGTGGAAAAGTATTGTAAGGGCTCACTGGAACTCTGACCCGATTGCTTTTTATCTCAGCCCATTTGTGCACTTGAAAAGAAAAGGAAAGATTTAAAGACATCTCTCCCGTTTTCTTTTTTGCTCAGTGGTTCTGGCTACGTTCTGTCTAAGCATCTCTCTTAATCCCGGTCTCTCTCTCTTTTTCATTAACAGATATTTTAAGAACCCAGATTTCTCAGTGTCACTAAATAATTGATTCAGTGATATCATTTTTAGTTTCTTATACATCTCACAAAGGACAGAAAGACATTTCTCTGTTTCCACGGTTACACAAAGGCACTGACTCAAAACCAGCATTTTCATTCCTGACCTCCAGCAACCCTTACTTTGCTCCTTTTAGGACAGAGGTTTGTTCTTCTAACAGCTACCTAATGGGTGCTTTCTTGAGTTGGCAGGTAATGAGGCCTCTTTTAGGGCAATTCTATGCTTCCTTTAGATATGGGTCACGTCAGGAGCTGATTTTAGTGGTGGTTTCGGGAATATATTGCACTGTAATAACATTTTGCACTTCTGTAATGCCTTCCATCTAAGGATCTTGAAGTACTTTAGAATATGAACATTAATTAGCCCTCACTGAACCCCTGTGAAGGGGGCAGGAAGTATCAACACCCCCCATTTACAAATGGGGAAAACAGACACAGAGAGGGTAAGTGATTTACCCACGGTCACACGAGAAAGTCTGTGGTAATGCTGGGAAGTGGAGGTGATTCTCCCAACTCCCAGTCCTTAGGACTGCATGTGATTTTTAAAGAGATTTATAGTTTTTATTCATAGGCCCAGAGGTCAAACTAGATGTATTTTTCTAAACTAGAAAAATAAATGAAAGGAACTTAACAAAACCGGCCTTCCCCTCTGGAGTAGAGACCACATGACTCAGTCACCTTACTCATTTCATTTCTCACAATGCATTGTGAGCCTCAGCCAAAGCCCACTGCAGTCACTGGAAAGATTCCCATTGAATTCAATGAACTTTGGAGGAAACCTGCTGACTTGACTGGGGGAGCCCAGAGCATGGAGAGAAAGAGAGGTCTGTAATCCAGTGAACAATGTACAATGTAGTGCAACCCAGCCAATAATAGAAACTGTTATTAACAATTATCTCAGTAAAAAATAAAAGTCTAGGTTAAATAAATCTCCCATCCTTCTCTGCTATGGAATTCCCATGGAGCCAAGAGCTCATCTAAGTCTGAACTCCAAAGAGCCAACAACATTTACAGAGCAAAGCAGCTTTGTTGTAGTTTAAAATATGTATATATTTGGCCTGCCTTTGAATAGGGATCTTTGCAAATATCAGTCTATCATCTGCTCAGATGTAATCCTATTTACAGTTCTCCTTACTACATTTCTCCTTGTCCAGGTTAGGATGTAAGGCTACCCTTAGCCCCCCCTGTTTTTTGTTCATGGGATCATTAAAACCTAGAGATGGAAAGGCCCTGTTAGATCATCTATTCCTTGGGGAACAGTGTAGAATTGGTGCACTTTAGCTGATCTAATTTTAAAATGTTCCAGTCATTAGGGTTTCCTCCTTGTTGCTTGGGAAACTGGTCTGTATGCTAACAGAGCTCCCATTAGGAAGCTTTTCCTTATAAGAAAATAAAGAGACTTTTCTTCATTTCAGCCGTTATATGCCCTTGGATCTCATTAGATCATCCTACTAGTTCTTGATATACACCTCTCTAGAGCAGTAGTTAATTCTGGAAGATGAGAGGTCAGACAGAGTTGACCATCTATGTTTTTATTATATTACTTTGCAAATGATATCCTGTTTTACTTTGATCTTTTTAAAAAAATTGGCAAAGACCGTACTTACCACAGTCACTGGGAAGGTACTGCATGCCTAGCCCCAACAGTGCTTCCCAAGACAAGAGAGAGATCAGAGGGATCACATCCACCAATGCACTTTTTGAGGCAGCAGTATTTCCCATAAATGTGACTGCTGCCAGATGGGACCTTGACATAGTCTGTTGTATGCCCATGTAGTCCGCAGCAGCTCTACTGAAACTATCGTAACAAGATCAAAAAGGTAATATATCAATAGCACTCTTATGGAGTAATAACTACTCATATTAGATGTCAAGGTGGTTCATACAATGTGTAGTGTCAAAATGTCACAATGTAAACATCACTCTGCAGAATTAGTCATTTAGTGTTACTGCGAACACGGCCCTTTGTTAAAAAGTATGGGATTGGGATGGACAACCTGATTGTAGACGTAAGAAATCTAACTCCTGGAGCCTGCTGGTCTAAAGGAGGACATGGTAACTGGTGGAGGGAACAAGGAACCAAGAGATCAGTGTTGGGGTTCCAAGCTTCCTGGATTAGCAAGTGGTGGAAGGGTGCCTAGTGACACTCAAACCCGTGTCATGTCCTGGCCCTGCTCTAGAAGGAGCCACTCTCAGTCCTACAAGGACAGGGGGACAGACGAGGCCAGTGTGAGGCCGTGGGCAGATGAAGAACAGAGAGTATTCCAAGAGGCTCAGAGGTTCAACATTTCTGCTGCATCTATCTCCACATGTGAGAGTGTTCAGACTCCTCCTGAACAAACAGTTTTATGCAGATCATTTTGTCCTGTATTCACGGGTCTCAAAGGGCAAAGAACAAAAAGCCTCGAGACAGTCAAGTTGGAGCTTGACTTGTCTTGGAGTCAAGACAGTCACACTGGGGTCATCTATCCCAAATCCCAACCCACTTGCTGTCAAAGTAACTTTGTGGTGTTGTCCTCCAATTAATCTGTGTCCAAGTATGTGCAAAAAGTGATTAAGAGCAGCTCACACCTTACCACAACACTGAGGGACGTTACTTATTTGATGGTCAACAAGTTGCACGTGACTTGATTATTCAGTTGGAATTAATTTTACAACTTGGTTTAGTTTTCTTGGGTCATACTCTCCAATTTACCAGCTAACTTTGAATCTGGTAGGGGGAATACAGAGATAAAAATACATTAGTAGAGTGAGAAGAAATGTTGACTATTAAAGAAAAAAAAAAGGGCACACTAAAAGCGTTAGGCTCAACTCATCGCCTGCTGTAGGGCTACTGATGTCAACAATGGAGTCACACCTGGGATGGATTTAGCTCCCCCTATAGGGAAATCATCAATAGAATCCAGAAAGAATGATGTGAAAAGTAATACAAGCAGCCCATTGCTGCATTGGGAAGAGATCAGATGAAAGGATTAGAGGCTGGGAGGGCAGAGAGATCCCAGCTGTTCAGCTCTACGACCTGCCCTTCTGTTTTATATTGTGGCCCTTTCCCAACCCCATTATCACTCCCATATTTAAATAGAAAAGCCAGGGATTCATCTCTTTGACACAGCCAGGCATCCAGCTGCTCTAGCTACAATGACGCCATCGGGGGTGGCACTCTATGCCTCTGTTTGGACTAGAAAGGCTGAGCGGTTATAGGTCTCAGAGTCACAACACCACTGAGTCTCTTAGGATAGTCTGAAGATGAGAATTAAGAACAACAACATTGTAGTAATGGGAACAATAGAGATTCTTCAAGGGAGTCCTTCAAGCTATAATTCCTTATTGGTATGTTTTTTTAACCTGTGCAACTTACATTCCATCAAATGAAGTGACTGTACAGAAACACAAGGATAGTCCATAGTTCTGTTAGTGCAGTTGGTACACCACTGTTGTCAGGCTGTGCTCACAAACGATTGCATTTTAGTTGCAAACTTCCATTTTCTCCCAAAACTAGAGTTCTATTGAAACTGTAAAGACCGTTGATTAAACATACAGCGTGGTTTGTTCTCTTTGGTTTGAAACTTCTCAGAGCAATTTTATAATAGACACATCTTTCAGACAACGTGTGTGTGGTCCCTATGCATGGTAAGGCCCACAGCTGCATTTCTCAGTGTGGCGGGAAACAGTTTTTGTGACAATGGTTTTTGTTCTACACAAAGGCACGCTTGCAATAAGTTTTTACAAATTTTGTACACCATGAGCTAAATTCTGAGGTCCAAAATGTGAAGTGTGGCAACAACAACAAATTGGATTTATAGTCTCACTCTGAAATCTTGTCATGTGATTTTATTTCTTCAACAAAGTTTGTTTACAATCAGCAACTTTGAAATACAGTCAAAATATCACTGGCTGCTTCTTTGTGCCTCATTCTTTAATGGTTGGGGGGGGGGGGGGGAAGAGATGGAAACAGTTGGTAGCATTTCCTGTCTCCTATTTGAAAGGGGATCAACAGAATCCCACCAGCCGTACTCCATGCTCTCACTTTAAAATGATTATGACCCAAAGCCTGACATCCTTATTCAGTCTTTGCTCAGGCAAAACTCACTTAACTCCATGGGATCTTTACCTGAGAAAGAGATGAGTAACAGAGGGCCTAATCATTCCCTAGAGGCCTGCACAAAGATCGCACCCCTCTTCCATGGGAAGGGGACTTGGCCATCTCCACAGCCTCATTTTCTAGCTGTCCCAAGGACTTTTCCCTGACAGCCAAGGACCTGAGAAGGGAACAGAGGGACTCACATTGTCTCCTCACTACCCCCCCAGATTTTTTTCACGGAAAAATACTAGCTCATCTGTATTATCGTTGAACACCAGCTACCACAACTTTCCTTTAAGAGGAGCACCAAGGGCAACCACTGACTGCATGAGCCCTGTGTCAGCATGTCTTCGGGTACCAGGAAGCTGGGAGTAAGGAAGCACCAATGGCACACAGCTTCCATACAGACAGGCCAAGTATCCCACTGCCTGGGATCCACAGGACGTGTAGGCCAGCTCCACACACTGTCCCACAAAGAGTGGAAACCCTGCTTCTCCCCCAGTGCAGGAGACAACTCAGGAAGAAAAATGCATGGAGATAGCGATTAGACTGTGGACAAGGGCCAAATCCTGAGCTCTTACATCTATATGGAATTTAATCCATGAAGGAAGATTTTATTTTGTCCCCATACTCCTGATTGCCTTACTACTGTACAGAAGGTTTGTCCCATACAAAGTACAGTAACAGGCTGCGATTCATCCCTCAAAACTTATGTAATGTCACTAGCTCCTCACCTCTCCCTTGTTGGGCTGACGTGAAGGTTCGTGCCTCTCTGTGAGGTCACTAGCTTAGCAGTAAAGCTGGTCAGAATTCTGTACTCCCCCCCCACCCCCCCCCATGGGAAAATTCAAAACATTGGAAAAGTTTAATTTTCTTCAAAGTTTTCCACAGAAATTTGACTTCTTGGGACGTTGGGGGAGGGGAGGGGTCTGGGGAACAGCAAAAACTTCTAGCTGAGAACTGAACATTTCAATTAGGAAATGCCATCATGGTGCCTTATGCCCCCATTCTCCTCTATAGTCTAGCCAGAGAGACTATCCTATATTTCTCATGATGCATTAAAGTTTCTCCTCTTGCTGAGCCACCATGGTGAATTATGGGAGCTCCTGGCAAAGACACTGCATGAGGGATGTAGTCCAGCAGGGGAAAATGCCCCATAGAGAAGAATGATGCCATGAGACACCATGGCAGCATTTCTGCATCAAAAAAGTATTTGGTTTTTAGGTATTTTAATAGTGAAAACAAAGTCAATATTTTCTACAGAAGTTAAACTCTTTTCATGAAAGAAAATTGTAGGGCCATTTAACGTGCTAGAGGGGAATAGCCATTAGCTACAGTGGTAGCATAGCCATTTTCTTCTGGGCCAGTCAATCTTGGTTGCTATTATCTCACATACTTGAGCAGCTCTAGGAACAGGAATCATTTTTCCAGAATTCCCTTGTTTACATTTTGCCATCATGATCTGAGAACTCTCCAAGCAGCCATAATGCTTCCCTATTCTCTGTTCCCCACATACCTTTTGACAGTGACGTCAGCTAAAGATGCATGTAATATTCTGCATCATCAGAGATGGAAGCAATGCAAATAATGTTTAAAATGCTAATTGAATAAAGTGAGGAATTTAATTTGGGAAATTATGAAGTCCAGAATCTGATTAACACAAACCCAGACACATGCACAACCTCAGCACTGTCATCTAAAGAACGCCACCCACCTATAGCAGACCAGGGGTCTGCGCTAACTCAATCTCCCATCAAATTTACCTTGAGAGAATTTTCAATTAATTTCCACAATTTAACATTTTGATTAAACTAAATATAAGATTCCCATTTGCATTGCTTTCCAACTTGATCATCTTCTACTTTCCCATCTAGAGAGAGGGGGTTCGGAGTGGAGATGTCAAGGCACAGATACTGCAGAGCAAATATCCCTAAATATTAGAGACTCAGGCACTTCTAAGTCACCTTTCATCCTAGGTTCTCACAGCACATGACATACATTAATGACTTAAGCCTCATAAGACCCCTGTTAGGCAGGGAAATCCTATCTTCATTTGTGCAAATTAGAAATGTGAAAGCAAGACCCAGATCCTCAAAAGGTATTTAGGCTCCTAATTTCCACTGATTTAGTTAGGAGCCTAAATACCTTTTGAGGATCTGGGCCTAAATTATTTGCCCAAGATTTCACAGTTGAGTTGTTGGAGAAGCCAGAAGGAGCATCAAGATTTCCTGACTGCTAGTCCTGGCTTCCATTCCATGTTGTTCAACCGGGCCATACCTTGGGAATATGGATGGATATAAGTAATAGCAAATTACAAGAGCTATGTGTTGTTTAAAATCATATGGCTGGGATAAAAGGCAGAAGACATGGATGACTGAGTATGATGAACTAGACTGGCCACTTTTGGAGATGGGGATTTAGTTGTGAATTGAAGTTACACATGAAGGAAGATTTGAGGCCATGATTTTCAAAAGGTGAATCATGACTGCAGGTGCCTCGGTTTTGAGGGGATCGACTTTAGATATTTTAAAGACATTTTACTTTCAGAGTGCAGGTGCTCAACACTTTCTAAAAATCAGGCCTCTTCAAGGCTTCTAGTGGCCATGGTTTGTAACATGAAAATCATGGCATGATAATCTCTGTTTAGGAGAGGACTGTATTCCAACCCCAAAGGGCACTGCAGATCCACAACAGAAGCACTGGCAGAATTTGGGGGTGGCTGGCAATTTCAGACTGTTGATTCCTATACAGAGAGTAGATTCTGCGTCATCTGGGTGAAACACAGGAACCCTTGTCAGCAGACCAGAAGGCACTTTGCCAGGAACACTTTCACCTGTCTCCATTCCACCCAGGAGTTTTCTTCTGTTTTCGACCTGTTGCCTGAGCTTCTCGCAGACATTACAGGTGGGAATGGAGACATTCTCCCTAGAGAATGGAATGAAGAGTAAGCATTCATTTTCCTGTTTGGCTGCTTTGCATCATTCCTGCACCTCTTAAGTTCTGGTAGAAACGAAAAGGAGATGGTGAGAAGGTATCAGCAGCCCATTAGCTCTAAAACCAGGCCTCTGGGATGTCTCTGACTCTGGATATATAACTCACTGGATGCCCAGGCCTGTGTGGAGTCTTTGTTACACCCCCTCTTTACAGGGCTGATGTCTAAGCTCAGGCCACCATGAGGCAACTGCCACACCCACCTGAAGGTGGCCTCTTGTGTTCCTTTGCTCTGATGAGACAAGAAGCATGAAATCCTTGGTGAGCAGCAATGCTTCTGCCCCCATTTCAACCAGGCTACATCTTGCTTGTTTGCGTAGTAAACATGGCAAGTGGCACACTGCACACACCCAAGCTACAGGTCTTGCTGAGGAGCTCCAAGGGTCCATAGCTTTATGAAGTCATCAGTGGAAAATGAAACATGTCACTATTATAAACCCCTGGTAGAACACATTGCTCAATGCCTGGCATGCACACGCTGAGGGAAACATAAGAAAACAATGAAAAAAATGTATCCAGACATGCTAAATGCACATCCAGCTAGTCACCACACTAGCTGTGAGCATTAGGCTTTGCTTTGCCTTAAAAAAAAAAACTACAGAAATAAAGCAACATTTTAACATTGATCCCTGCAGAAGTCAATCTACAGTCTTCCAACTGATAGCTGCATATCCAGAAGGGCCCTACATAACTTGCCCACCCGCCCCCCTCCATACCTCCCCCCAATCTCTGGTCAAATTTCCCACCACGTCATCTCCATTTGTTCTTTCCAATCTTTTGCCTTACTGTTCTCTTCATCCTCTTACTCTTGGCTTTCGACCTTCTCATGCTGCCTGCTCAGTCTGGAGCAGCATCCTGAACTTTCCTCCTCCAAACACCCACCCCCCTCCAAATCCTTCCTTACCGTTCCATTCTTCCAGCAATCCTCCCTACCTTATCATCAATAACCCCACCATCCAATTTACCTCACCACTTGTCCAGAATCTGGTTTTACATGCGTGTCTGGGCCAGCTTGGCCCGTTAGCTTCCCTGTCCCAGAGTGCTCTTGCTCCCACTGGTTATAGAAAATTGCTAGAGAGCCCGGTTTTCCCCTACCCCTACTCCTGGCCCCTCTAGAATTCAGGACTCAACTGTGGCCTCCCACAAGTGCGTGTACGGACATAGGAGGTCAGTGATGGGGCTAGCATGTGAACAAAGGGGCTGTGTGCAGGGAGTGGGGTAGCTCAGGGTGCAGGCAGGGTGTAGCTAGGGGCTGTGTGCAGGCAGGCGGGTAGCTCAGGGAGCAGGGTAGCTAGGGCTTGTGTGCAAGCGGGGGATAGCTCAGGGTGCAGGCAGGGGGGTAGCTAGGGCTTGTGTGCTGGGCCTCCTATGCAGTCGCTGCTCCCGGAGGCTCTTACCGGCTGCATGAGCAGTCAAAGGGGGCTGGGAGTTGAGGAACAGGCACAGTCCTGAGCACTGGCAGCAGCCACAGATGGGGGAACCCTGCGCCTGCCCGCTCTGTGGCAGCTCCCCACAGTGCCCAGCTCCAGCTTCCTGCCTTCAACCTTGCCAGGGGGCAGGGCCTCAGGGGCAGGGGGAAGAGAAGGAGGTGGGGTGTAGAGCTGTTCCCAGGACTGCCTGGCTCTGGCTAAGGCACTGCATTGGGGTGGGGAGACAATGCCCCCCATGATCACCCAACTCCACCCCTGATCTCAGGGCTTCTGCCCCGTGGAGAGCACCAGGGTTTGGGGCTCTGGGATTCTGCTCTGTGGTCCCCGGCTTCTGTCCCGTGGAGAGCACTGGTGCTCCGCAGCCCCCCAAAAGGGCTCCCGGCCTCCCAGGGGACTGCAGACCCTCGGTTGAGAGCCGCTGGTCTAGAAAACATGACCCATGAGAAAAACTGAAAAAAAATTGGGTTTGTTCAGTCTGGAGAGGAGAAGACTGGGGGGGGCGAGGGAGGACACGAGAACAGTCTTCCTGTACCTAAAAGCTTGTTATAAAAAGAAGGGTGATAAATTGCTCTCCTTTATCGCTGAGGATAGGACAAACAGCAATGAGCTTAAACTGCAGCAAAAGAGATTTAGGCTAGACATGAGGAAAAGCTTCCTCTCTGCGAGGGTAGTTAAGCACTGGAACAAATTGCCTAGGGAGGTCATGAAATCTCCATCACTGGAGGGTTTTGAAGAACAGGTTAGACAAACACCTGTCCAGGACAGCCTCGATAATACTTAGGTCACCTAGTCCAGTCCCCTGCACTGGGGCAGGACTATCAAGGTCCCTACTTTTCTCTGATTCCATGCATATACAGATTGGTCCCCTGCCAGCCCACTGAAAGAGCTGCGAAATGGAGTTTTCTCATTTTTTCCTACAAGCAGCTGTTTTTCATCTTCATTTTATAGAATGAAAAATATACCACACAAAGATTTGCATATCAAGCAGCTAGTATGCTCCTATCTTTCAGATTATGCACACTATCATACTTCTTTGTTGTTCAGGTATAGAGAAATTCAAAAATCAAAGGGGTTAACAGTGTTTGGAAAAATATGCTAGTCAATGTTGGTTTGTGGGCAGAACCACCACCATGTGCAGTCACATATGGAAGCTCTACAGTTCGTGAAGGGTCACAGCAAGAAGTACTAACAAATGGACTGATGCAGTCAAAACTTCAGCGAGTTTAGGTCTTCCCCTTCCATGGCCACCATGAAGTGCTGGAGAGCAACAATTGTATATGCGTGAGTATCACTGAGCTACTTAACAGACATTTCAGAATAGCAGCCGTGTTTCATGTTCTCTGTGTATATAAATCTCCCCACTGTATTTTCCACAGAATGCATCTGATGAAGTGAGCTGTAGCTCACGAAAGCTTTTGCTCAAATTTGTTAGTCTCTAAGGTGCCACAAGTCCTCCTTTTCTTTTAACAGACATAAGAATTTTAGCAAACATAAGTGACACCAAGGGAATGAAATACTTGATCAAGACAATGAATGATGAATTTAAGTCTTTTAGCCTCAGAAAGCAGGAGGCACTTAATAGCTGCAAAGAAGCTAATTTTTTTTACTGTCATTGCAGACATCAGCACTGACTCCGAATGCTCTGGGGCTTAAACACCCACAAAAAAGGGTGCTCAGCATCTGTAAGGCTGGATTAGTCTTTTGTGAGCCCTGGCGCCCAGACCATGGCCCCACACTGCTCTCCACCCCAAAGCCCCATCCTCACTCAGCCTCTTCCCTGCCCCACTGCTCTGTCCTGAGGCCCCACCCCCACTCAGCCTCTTCCCCCAAGGCACCGCCCTTGCTCCGCCCACCACTGGCATGGCGGGGGAAGGAGGCGGAGAGGAGCACCCATCGGCAAAAACAAAAAAGTCAGCACCTGTGATTGCAGATGCAGTCATGGATATTAGCTATGTTGATCAAATGAGCATTTTGCTTTGCTTTGTTAATATTGATCACATTGAAGGAAAAGTAGATATAAAAAAGCATGTTGTAAGCTTTGTGGCAATAACTGAGGCAGATGCTGCATCCTTGTGTGACCAGTTAGCAAGTATGGATTAGAACCCAAATATTATGTCTGGACCGGGATAGGAAGAGACCAGTGTTATTATCAGAGCTCATGTAGGACTGCAAGCAAAACTGAGAGAATCTCTTTCAGGCAAGGGATACAAAGTGTGTGTACCATACATCCATTGCCCAGCACATCCAATTAATGTAGCTTTGCTTCATGCTGCTAAACAAAACCTTCAGATCCGGACTGGCCTTTTCCTCACAACTTTTCAGGAAATATTTATATATTTTGCAGACTAATCATTGATAGGAAAAACTAATGACTAAGTCTAACAATTATCCCTATCTTCAAGCTGTACAGTTTTGCAAAGGGAAGAGGAACTTGATGATGTACTTCATGCCCATGAAGTTGACAGGATTGATGTAGTAGATGAAAGGAGACCTTTATATCTAAAGGCACTCTGCAGGATTAGCTGGGCAGTTCGAATGAAAGACGGTGAGGCAAGGATAGTAAATATTCACAGTATAATTGAATGCCTAGAACAGCGTTTCTCAAATGCTGCCACAGTGCCACCTTGGCTGCATGTGGCCACCAAGGGCTTTTCTTGCAGCCACAGCCTCCTGGGCTGAATTGGGGGGGAGGAGGGTGCGTTCCTCCGCTGCGGCTGCCTGCAGGGGTTGGTCCTACCCCCTTCCAGAGCCACAAACACCATAGGAACAGGCAACTAGTGAGAGTTTCCCACCTTCCCAAGGGTGGTAGGGCTTGGGCTTCGGGCTTCAGCCCTAGGGTGGTGGGCGGCAGACTCTGGCCATGCGGTGGCAGGCTCTGTCCCCCAGCCGCAGGGTTTTGGGCACCATCCCTGGCCTCACTCCCTGCCATCACCTCGACCCCTGATGCCTCCTCCAGACCCCCATTGCCCCTGACCCCTTTGCCTCCTTACCCACCTCCTCATCCAGGGCTTAATTTTCCCCCCAGCTTGCCAAGGCTGAGTAATATCACTTTTCACAGCGGATTTAAACAAATATATGAATATCATTTTTCACAGTAGCAGACTTACTAACTAGCAATCAAAACATGCAAAGGACCTTATTTTTGTTTCTATTCTGTTTAGGTCCAGTAAAGAATAGAGACAACTGTACATTATTAGAGTCTGCAAAAAACCCTATATAAATAAATTACAATGATGTGGACACACACGTGTGTATTTGTTTTTCCTAAAGTTAATTAAGTATTTTAGGAAAAATTCTCGAGCGTTCACCAGCAAGAGTTGGTGGCCACACTCTGGGGGGCCACCAAAAATTATGTTGTGAGAACCCCTGGCCTAGAAGATGAAACGGTTGCTGAATGCAGGAGTAGCGAGGACATACACTGAGAAAAAAATCAACCTGTCTTTGAAGGCTTGGATGTTCTACCTCAGTCCGTTGGACCCCATACGGCATGTTAGCTAACCACGCTCTGACCCTTAAATCTGCCCCTTAACAATCTACAGTCTGCAGCGAGACTGAGAAAGGATTAGTATTAAATGCTGCAAATCAAATCTAACAATCAAATCAGCAAAGCAAAATATAACCAGTTAGTTTAATCAGAAGATCATTCATAGCTTTAACCAGGAGTTGGCTCAATGCAGTGCTGGAGAAGCTATTACCATGTTTCTGAAATATATATTTCAGTTGGCCGTCATACAAGTTGCGGAATATCTATATTCACAATGTTGGCTGAGGTTGATAAAGTAAACAGCAGCCAGGTGGCTTTAATAAATCATCAATATTTATGAGGATTCTCTTTTAATTGGGATGACTGCAGCCAATTTCAAGGTTTTGTGCACTAGACCAATTTTAAAAGTAGCATTTATGCTGCACAATATGCTTCTGCCTTCTCTGATCTGATGGGTGACAGACAAGCCGTGGCCCTCTCTCCAAAGACTTGAACGGTCCAATGGGATCTAATTATGAGGAGTGGAGAAGCTGCCACTCCTATTGTTAGACCCCAGCCAGGGCTAAATGTTTCTGTTGTTGCTTCCTGAAGCGACCCCTCCAGGATCAGCAGCTGGGCTCTCTCAGTCCAAAGGCCTTGGCTGAAGAACTGGCTGCTCTGGCAGCTCCCGAGAGTGAGGCTGGGGAACGTCTACGCCAGGGGGTCTCAAACTCGAATCACCAGGAGGGCCACATGAGGACTCATACGTTGGCCTGAGAGCCGCATCAGTTCCCTCCCCCCCCCCCCACTGTCCCTGGCCCCCACTCCACCCCACCCCACCCCAGCCCATGGAGTGCAGCAGGGGGCTCAGGGCAGGGGGTTGGGGTGCAGGAGGGGTTCGGGTTCCGGCCTGGCGCAGCTTACCTTGAGCAGCTCTGGGGCGACAGGGGCACGCGCCAGGACCAGGATAGGCTCCCTGCCTGCCCTGGCCCCGGGAAGCAGCAGGCACCCTGTCCCTGTGGGGAGCTGTTCTTGCCTGTGGGTACCCCCTCCCCGAAGCTCCCATTGGCCACATGTCCCCGTTCCCAGCGAATGGGAGCTTCAGGGGCAGTAACCACAGGCAAGGACAGCTCACAGAGTTCTCTGCTCCTCCTCCCCCTGGGGCTGCAGGGAAGCGGGGGCCGCTGCTTCCCAGAGTGGTGCGGGGCCCTCACCACTGCGGGGTTGGCAAATCCGCAGCCGAGATCCGACCCAGGGCTGTAGTTTGCCCACCCCTGGCCTGGAGGTAGGCTGGGGACGCGGCACGCTGGGGAGCTTGGCGGGCTGCAGGGAAGAACCCCGTGGGCCATATGTTTGAGAGCCCTGGTCTACGCCAACAGACTCAAGCCTTTGAATTTAGGGCCCAGTTGTGGCACTTAGAGCCAGATTTGCTCCGGGGGGTGGGGGAGGAGGTGCACTTGAGCAGTACTGCCTGGAACCGGTATGTCTACTGACTCCAAGATCCCGAATCCCCATGGAAGGGAGCTCGTCCACTCAGCAACCATTACTTTATTTTCTGGAACGGGGTAGCTTATGCTACCTCCGGCGCAGCTCTCTAGTTGCAATCTGTGAACGTGAGGGAGAGGCTCAAGGCCATACTTCACCCAAGCAAGGGCCTAGGAGCAACACTAAACAACAGACTCAGGCCCAGCCATCCTCAATCTTTTGGTTTTGATGTCTGCACACACCTACCTGCTAAGCCTTCAGTCCCACGTAGGAAAGTGAACCTCAGGGGTTAACTGGGTTATGCAGAGTATTATAGATGAGAGCCATGCTCCACTCCTCCTTTACTGCCACTTTAGCTAGTGTGTGTTTTCCCTCTCTCAGCTCCTTATGTAGTTGAATAAAGCAGCCTGTTCCCAGCCTGCAGTACTGGAAGTGAAGTGTGTTTCATGTACACAGAGTGGTGCCCTGACAAACGTGGCGAGGAAGAAAAAGATAAGAATGGCAATTTATGGGACAATTGAGGCATTTAATCAGAAAATGAGGATTAACAGCAATACACTGAAAGATGGGGCCACCATTCCCTTGCAAGTTAGATGATAGATAAGGACAAAGAGAAAGCAATTTTCCCCAGCGCCTGTGGCAGTAAAACTTACTCCCTCTTAAGGAGTTTGTTGCAGTCTCAGAAACCAGGAGATAAAAGTTCAGAAAAACTGCAAAAGATGAGCAAGGTAACGGGGTTCACTTCTCACCACTTGCACACCTCCGAGCAGCCCATCTGAGAATTAGCTCGCCATGGTTCGACGCCCCTTCCACCGTCACTTGTTGTCTTCAGTTGCATCCTCCAGAACTCTGGGTGGTCTTTGTGACTCAGCCCTCTGGCCGGACCACTTTAATTATCCCCTTCCAGGAGTCTGGCAAGGTCTCTCTAGACAAGCTGCTGTTCCAGGCAGGCCTGTGTTTTATGTCCAAGGCTTTGCCACTTCCCCGGTGGCTAGTAGGGGAAACCCGGCTCTGCCCTCTATGCCAGGATCCAGTCCAGGGACCTATGCTCTACAACTGTGGGCTACTTACACCCAGCCCTGGTTGTTACTTCCTGGGGCTCTCTGTAGCTTCCTCTTTCAAACCTCTGGGTATACTACCCATCTGAGCTTCCTCCACTCCCTGTGGCTATTTCTCCCTTTGACTTCTTGGCAGGCCCTATAATCTCTAACAAACCTCCCTCCTGTCAGGGAGTGACTGCAGACACTCTCCCCCTGGGGTCCCCTTCTCTTCCTATTCTTACAGAAGTCCTCCATGTGCCAGCCCAGGTGAGCTTCATCCTTAATTAAGCATTATTGAGCCCTGGCTCCCCTCCAGGTGCAGCTTATGCAGTTAATTGGCCTTCAGTCAGGCTGTGGGTGAACACCCCTCACAAGCACTACACACCAAAGCCAGACATTATTGTGAAAAGTTTCATAGTAGAACGAAGGGGAAAGGTGAAAGTGTAGCTGTGTATGTGGCAGAGTCAACAGGATGAACAGACTATTGCTCGTTTGGAAATGTCCTGGAGCTATGTGGATAGATTTGTTTGAATTCTCTCACGATTAACACCACAAAGACAATTGCTGGCAATGAGAATTTAACCTGGCCCAAAGCTGTAGAATTAGCCAAAACAACGGAAGCAGCAGTGGAAAACATAAGATTTGCAGTTAGAATGCAGGGACAAATCAAACTGACTCAATAAACAAAATGTAACGCCGATTGGAAGGGACTCCGGCTCCTGAGGGGGGTTTCCACAGTGGAGGAGTTTGTTTTGCATCAGTTTGTAAATTTAAAACCGCCCAGTGTCATTAATGCCTCAAGATTGCATTTGCTGGCTAAGTGTCCAAAGGCAACTATCAAACAAAAAGAAAAGGAGGACTTGTGGCACCTTAGAGGCTAACCAATTTATTTGAGCATAAGCTTTCATGAGCTACAGCTCACTTCATTGGATGCATGCAATCTGAAACCTGTAACTATCAAATAGCATCTCAAGTCCCTGAGGGCAGATGCCAAAAGACCAGAGGCAAAGGAAGCAGAAGGCTTTTTATCTTGAGGGGAAGAAAGCCAGAGAGGAGGAGGTGCCCACTATGTACTGTCTAAAAGGGAAGAAAGTGGGACCTTATGAAGTAATAGTAGAGTTAAACAGTCAGTACATATGGAAGTAGATTTAGGGGCTTCAGCTACTGCAGTCAATGAATATACATATTAGCAGTGCCAAGCAGGACTGAGCCCACTAGTGAATTCAGGAGTGACCCTGCAAACCTGCACTGGGAAACCCCTCCACATGGTCAGTTCTGTGCTTGTTGCTGTAAAATATAAAAGCCAAAAGAAAAAGTTCCCAGTCCCAGTGATCTGGGAACCAAGGCCAAATCTGTTAGGCAGAGATTGGTTTCAGTAAATTGGGGGAAGTCAGTCTCTGGCTGCAACCCTGTGAGAGGGAGAAGAGATCCTGGTGATTTAAAACAGAGGTTTTCAAACTTTTTCTTCCTGAGCCGCCTCCAGCAACATGCTATAAAAACTCCACAGCCCACCTGTGCTACAATAACTGACTTTTTGCATATAAAAGCCAAGGCCAGCATTAAGGGGTAGCAAGTAGGGCTACATTGCTCAGGCTTCAGCTTCAGCCTGGGGCTTAGGGTCCTAGACTTCAGCCCCATGCAGTGGGGCTTGAGCTTTGGCTTTCTGCCCTGGGGCCCCAGTGAGTCTAATACGGTCCTGCTCGAAGCCCCACGCCCTGATTGAGAACCACTGATTTAAAAGACTACATCCAAGCTGCAAATTAAGGGGGTGGGTGTAGTCAAGTGGTCATCAAGGCGTTAACTGGTTACTCAGTATTATGGGTTGGATCCATGCTCCACCTCTCCCTTACTTCCTCTTTGGTTACTCTGTGTCCCCCCCCATCCCCCGCTCTGTTTATGTAGCTGAAGAAAGCAGCAGGTTCTCGGCCTGCAGTACTGTAAGTAAAGTTGCAGAGTAACAGCCGTGTTAGTCTGTATTTGCAAAAAGAAAAGGAGTACTTGTGGCACCTTAGAGACTAACCAATGAAGTGAGCTGTAGCTCACGAAAGCTCACGCTCAAATAAATTGGTTAGTCTCTAAGGTGCCACAAGTCCTTTTCTTTTTGTGAGTAAAGTGTTTTTCTCGTGCACTGAGCAATCCCTTTACAGAAGTCAGCTTTGCTGCTGCCGCTCTTGAGAAACACCCTTTTGCAGAGTGTGGCTGTGAGCTCCTTCCAGAGCAAAGCGGGAGCGTGATGCAACTACCCATCCAGAAACCAGTGGAGCTGACAAGCCCCAAAGGCCTGTCAGATGCAAAATGGGAACAAACTGGAAAAGAGAGAGGGGAAAAAAAATATTTGGCAAACGCGGCTCTCTCCTGCTAACATGAGGGGGTTACTTAAAGCCATAGCAGGTGCAACATGTTCAGAGGGAATTGTGATTTTTTTCCCCAATTGTTGAGTCCCTTTAACTACAGTGCCTGCAGCATTTGATTGCGTGGGAAAACTTAACCTAGTGGTCCATGGCTAATGAAAAGCAGTGGTGAATTGGGTTTTTATTTCTTGCTGCTGCTGTCCTAAGAGCTTACATGTCATGATTCAAACAGCTGGGCATGGATCTGAGGCATTATTTTGTTAATAGGAATGCAGCCCCTGCGGCAACAGGGCAGAGTTATCCCACTGATTTACGTCCAATAAGTGGGCACAAATCCGCTTTCCACGATCAAAACTCGTCTACAGAACAGGGGGTATTTTCCAGGCCGAACAGGATGGATCTGCCTGTGCTACCTGGCCCCCGTGTCAGGTTTAGATGGGCTGGATTCTGTGCTCAGGGAGGGGCAGCACAGAACACAGCCCCGGGGGCTGGGGGGGGGGAGAGGGGAGGGCGGGCAGAGGTAGCATTGTGCCACATCTGTGCCACCCAGATTTTATGCTGCTGAAAGGATCAATGTGTCTTTCTCTCTCGGCCCCCCACCCCCCAATCTCTAATTTACAGCAGTCTCCTGAGGGCTGCCTACGGGCTGGCACAGAATGAGAGCATTGCCAACCCCAAGTGTTCAGAAATCATGAATCAGTTCCCTTGAAAGATAATTAGATTGGCTTAAAAAGCACTTTAATGGCCCCATGTACACCACCCCACCGTGACATACATGGACCAGAGAGGAGAATGGGCCCCTCAGCCACACTTTCCACAGCAGCAGACACAAGAGGCTACATCCTCAACTGCCCTAATGATGGCTTAACCCACCCCCAAACATCTCCTGTGCAGGGGGAACCTTGGGGAGTGCTGAGCTGCTGTAACTCCTCCCCACTTCCTGCAGCCAATGCATGGGGAGCTGGGAAGGGTGCCATAGCAAACCCAGCTACCAGAACAGCCCCTTGGAGGCACAGGCAGCCAGCACCACTTAGATCAGCCCTTAGGCTGCTCTGTGGAGACTGTTCTGTTCTGGGCCCAGGGTCAGTGGAGCACGGCAGTCCATGGCTACCTTTGCCTATGTCCAAGCTGACCAGCATGCTATGCGGGGGTAGCTTGAGACATGGCCAACTCAGTAGAGACAATGTGTTGCAGCTGCAGAAGGGATGCAGACTTGCCCACAGGAGCGTGGCTTGGCTGGCCAGAATTGGAGAGGAGAGGACTCATTTGACAAGGTTTAATCCAATCATGTGGCAGTTGTGGCTATTTAGTACATCAAGTCCTATTTTCTCATTTCAGTGTCTATAGCAAGCATGGGGGAGGGGTGTGGGTGGGAGGTTACCTTCCTACCTCCTCAGGGATAATGTAAGAGCTGTTATTCTCTGCCTGTAATAATGTGCGAAAATCAAATTCTGTTTTCACCAAAATGATAAATAGTATTTTTCCATTCACCTCATACAAGTACTGCAGTGCAATCTCTATCGTGAAAGTGCAATTTACAGATGTAGATTTGTTACATAACTGCACTCAAAAACAAAATGTAAAACTTTAGCGCCTACAAGTCCACTCAGTCCTACTTCTTGTTCAGCCAATCATTAAGAGAAAGAAGTTTGTTTCCATTTACAGGACATAATGTTGCCCGCTTCTTATATACGTCACCTGAAAGTGAGAACAGGGGTTCGCATGACACTGTTATAGCTGGTGTCACAAGATATTTAGTGCCAGATGCACTGAAGATTCATATGCCTCTTCATGCTTCAGCCATCATTCCATGCTGATGATGCTCATTAAAAAAAATAATTTATTAATTAAATTTGTGACTGAACTCCTTGGGGAAGAATTGTATGTCTCCTGCTCTGTTTTACCCACATTCTGCCATATATTTTGTGTGAGAGCAGTCTCAGATGATGATCCAGCACATATTCATTTTAAGAACACTTTCACTGCAGATTTGACAAAATGCAATTTCTAAAGATAGCTACAACACTCGACCCAACGTTTAAGAATCTGAAGTGTCTTCCAAAATCTGAGAGGGATGGAGTGTGGAACATGCTTTCAGAAGTCTTAAAAGAGCAACACTCTGATGTGGAAACTACAGAACCAGAACCACCAAAAAAGAAAATCAACCTTCTGCTGGTGGCATCTGATTCAGATAATTAAAATGAACATGCATCGGTCTGCTCTGCTTTGGATCGTTATTGAGCAGAACCTGTCATCAGCATGGACACGTCCTCTGGAATGGTGGTTGAAGCATGAAAGGACATATGAATCTTTAGCGCATCTGGCATGTAAGTATCTTGCAGCGCCGGCTACAACAGTGCCATCCAAATGCCTGTTCTCACTTTCAGGTGACATTTTAAACAAGAAGGGAGCAGTATTATCTCGTGCAAAAGTAAACAAACCTGTTTGTTTTGAGCGATAGGCTGAACAAGGAGGACTGATTGGACTCGCAGGCTCAAAAGTTTGATACTGTAGAAAATGTTTAAATATCCAAAAATATTTAAATAAATTGTATTCTATTATTAATTGCACCATTATTTTTTTAATCACTTGACAGCCCTACTTTCAATAAGAGGACATATTTCCATTAACTGCTTTTCTATTATTCAGACATTTGAATTCAGCACTGAAAATGAATCAAGAGTCTCTAATGGGTATTTTGGAATACAGAATTGTTAGAGAATTAATCAGATCTAAATGAATGTTTCATTTATAATAATTACATTTATTGGTAGTCAAGATTTTCAGAAATCAGCATAGATGGAACATCAGAGATGTCTCACAGATGGATGTGGAACTACATAGATTATTCGTGGGAAGACTGAGTTTGATGTATAGGTGTTTCCCCAGTTAGCTCTGGATTTTGTCCAGGAAGTTCTCAATGTGATGCCTTGGGAGGTTCGGGTTTTCCGAGGGGCACAGCACTGGTATGATTCCTGAGCGGAGCTAGACCAACACGAAGCACTGTTGAAAGTCCCACCTGAAGTGAATGCCCCTGCAAGAGTTCTATCCCTGCCACTGTTATTCCCGCCCATCTGCCTCGTTAGAGAGCCTCATTTTCCCCACCCATCTAAATCTCTGCTACTAGTGTTGCCAGATTCTGTTCCTCGCTGCTGGCCTGAGCTGTTGCTACCAGAGGCTGCCTCTCCCCTGAGCTTTTTCATACTGAGGGAAGACTTGGGGAAACCAGGTATGCTGGAGGAATGAAGCAGGACCCTGATCCTCCTGAAACTCCCAGCAGTAGACGACTTTCTTGCCTACAACAGCAGTCCTCAGCAGCCACAGAGAGTCAGGGAACTGGCTGGTCATCAAGAGGAAAATAAACCCTCGATAAGAGTTTCCTACAGGTTAACATTTAAACTCACTTATGTGTAACTTTTCTCCTGTGAAAAGACACCTGTAAAAAAAAAAAATTTTTTTTTTTTAAAAAGGACACTCACGAAGCAGTCAAGTGGATCAAAACATGTGGAAACAGCTGCCAGATAATCATGCATGAAACCAAATAATTACAGCATCAACCACAATCTTATCTATAAAGTAATTATTTTCTTTATTTAAGTTAAAATTTTCAAGGATGGTTTCCATCTATAAAATGAACAAAGGACAAGCTCTGTACAGCAGATTTTTTTTAAACCAACTGAAAAGGATTTCCAAACTATATTTTGAAAATTTGCAAAAACAAGCTTACGTGTACCATCATTTTTGCTTTGAAGACGATAAGAAAAGTTCTTTCAGAGAAGACTCCATCACAATTGGATTCAGGGGTTCTTAGGAGTTTTACTTGTCTGAAAAATGGGCTCATAATCCCGATACTTTAAAAATAATTAAATCACAGTAAGTAACTTTGGCACACAGTCATGTAAACATATCTAACAAAAGGATACCACCTCTTTTCTGTTCTGTGCCCACGACACATACAGTGATGCTGTCTGTTGTACAGCTCCTATATTAAGACACACCTGCATAGCTTCCATAGGGGTTTAGAGAGAGATTTCTGTTTCACAATATGTAGGATGACATTTAAAGACTTGGTTTGCAATCAAGAGGGGGGCGGGATTTATAAAAATTAAGACTTTTTACTAGTTATCCTGCTTAGAGGTAGAAATCAGAAGAGTCAACATTATCCAGACTCACTCCTGATTTCAGTTAGCAGTAGCTTGTCCATTTGCTAAGATCCAAGTCATAGAGGGGAATGCAGCATAGTATGAATTTAGTGCACCTTTTAAATTCTCTTCTGTCAGAACAATTAGACCATAATGAATTTGCTGCTGAGATCAGTCTTCAAGAATTCAAAGTTTATTCTCAAGGGTAGCAGCAATCCCCACCATGACTGAATCACATCCTCGGCAAACTCAGCTAGTTTCGGCCTAATATAAGCTTAAAACTTAGGTTGACCTAGCTACGTTGCTCAGGGGCGTGAAAACCTGACACCACAGAGGCAGAGTTAAGCTGACATAAGCCCCAGTATAGAGACTGCTAGGTAAATGGATCGATTTTTCCATTGACCCAGAAAACTCCCTCTAAAGCAGATTTGCTACCGTGACAGAAAACCCCCGTACATTGCTATAGCAAGTATCTAGCGTCTTTTGTCCCTGTAGCACAGACACCCTCAAAGGGTCTGGATGTGGAGAAACCGAAGGCTGAAAACAAGTTGTTTATCCACTGCATGCCACCCTGAAACAGACAAATGCCCAAGGTTTTTAACTGGAGGAGATAAAAGGATTGAAGGGCAGGGGAGGAAGAGAGAGATCCCTCCTCTTCATGTATTTGTAGGAGAGCTGGACAGAAGGGAGAAGCGCTGATTCAATCTCTTCCCTAAGTGTTCCTGGTACACCCGAAAGGACACCGGTGTCGCTCCACAAATGCATGTTATGCAACTCCGACTCATACATCAGACAGATTTATGGGCCTCTTATTTCAATGTCTGTCACTGCAAAGTAAAAACCATTTTGCATGGAGAGATTCCACTTACTGTACTAAATGCAGCCAGAAAGGAAAGTGCAGCTCATGACATACTCTACTCCCAGAGACCCCGAAAAAGGAAAAGAACACTGTCATAGTACGGGTTAGTAACAATATTTCTAAAACTCTCTTTATAATCAGTCCTTAGGCTTTTGAGATCCATTATCGTACCAAACTAATTTTTGAACTGCTCATCTCCAAGTTATCAGTGCAGGGTTGTTGCCAGCACCTTTCTCTCTTTGCTTTTTTTATTTTATTTTAAAAACAAATGCTTCAGTGAGCTTAACAGTTTGTATAGTCTAGGCAAACATAAGCAAGTAGGTCAACGTTGGGGTCAAGGTAACTGTGACAGCATTGCTTTAATACAAAAATGTCAATTGGGCTGAAATTGTAAATTGTATTTGTTCTAAGGTTAAAAACACCACTTGGCATCTGCTGGTACCCAGAGTAGAGCCTGGATCAGTTTCAACAATTCTGTTTGAAGGAATAATAATAAAAAAACCCTCAAGTAGGATACCCCATAGCAGGTTTATAAATTAAACAAGTGCAACTCTGAGATATCATGTAGCTGCTGATCCTGGCAGATTAAAATTTATGATGATCTTGTGCTATCTGTACACAGTGATGCTACTATTCTGTCTTATCCTGACTCATTAAGACAAAGAAATTACGCTGATCAGGGTCCTGCTAAAAAACAAACTGTGCTGAACCCCAATGGCTGCACCTGTGAAAGAGCTGCACTGCTTATGTAAATTTTTTTTAATAAAGGAAAAAAGTATTTTAAAGACCAAGTACTAGAGAAATGTTCAACATAAATATCAAGTACAAGTTTACAGATACCCAGGGCACATGTACTGAATTCCCAGTCAGAAGAGACAATCCAAGCAATGATGTGTGCAGATCCATCAGTTTGTTCTGCTGTTTCCGCTTCCTCCTCCTGCGTTCCACAATCTCCAAAGATGGTGAAGTGCTAAGAAGCAGGTCCAGTTTGAAAAGCAAAAGCATCCAGTGTTAGCATGAACAAGACAAACCTTCACAAAGTTTTGTTCTCTCAACATTCCAATCCACTTTCCGGTTTACGTATGTTAATCACTTGGTTGGTAATTACAAGATGAGGAAAACTGATAAACAGTTGGGAACTGATAAAATATATATATTATATATATAATATATATATTTAGAGTCCATCATAGAAAAGTTCATATTCAAATATACCAATTACACATGGAAAAAACCTTCAAAATGACACTTCAGCTTCTGGAAACCACAAATGAGGATTTCTATGTAAATGGAGATTTCAATTTCTCCTAGCAGTTTATATTCCCCCACTCTCCCTCCCCCCACCCTATTCCCTTCCCTCCTTCTGCATGTTAAGATCCATTTTTTTACTGTACATCAATTGTTTCTAGGGATGTTAATCATCTGCTGTGCAAGTACTAAACTGAAGTCAGACAGGAACTGGTAAGTCTTTACACCAGAAGGGAACTTTGCTGCACTACGTTCAGTGAGATAATTGCAGTGTTCCACGTCCCCTTGGTTCTCTTGTGTTCGGCTTTGTTCTCTCCTACTTTCAGACGAAGATGGAATACTGAGGTATATAAGTTCCGTGGAAAGTTTAAGAAATATATCAGTAATGCAATCAAAACTTTGCCCAATGTCTAGGAAACAAGATTGCGTTGTGTGTGTAAGCCCTTCTACTGCTGTAGATTAAGTGTGAATTTCCACTGTTGCGACAGAGAAGGATTGCAGACCTCAACGGTAAGACCTCCATTTTTGGCATTTCGGCTGTCTAGACACAGATTACTGCCAACATGCCTCAGTTTAGAGTTGCTCTCAATTTGCTCCCATTTCTGGAAAAGAAAATAAAGTAATGAGCTATCCAAGTGTGGATAAAGATGTGTTTCATATCCTGCCTTCCTAGTTCTCCATCCTCGAATCCCTTCCTGGCCTCTGTTTGTGGTAATTCTGAATACTGAGACAATAGTTTAGATACTGTCCTTTAAGACTTGTCCAAACTATCACAAGCCATGCTAAAGGAACCATTAATCCAGCTAATACTTTGTACTAGAAATGGAGGTTACACAGAGTCATTTTGTCCAGCTCTCTCCTCAAATACATACAATCCCAATGCAGTGCCAGGTTAGAGGCCTGCAAAGCCTGCAGCTGTGTTCCCCCTGACCTGCGGGACATAGAAATATCAGCACTAACTTCAGCTCCCCCCCTCCCACAATGTTTTCAAATTGTAATCTCAAGAATTGATCCCCAAGACGGTCTTTCAGAGGTTGTGGAAACCATGGCCATAGATCCCTCACATTTTTGGAATCCACCTAATTAATTTGTGGCTGTTAAAAGCAGCATTGGCCAGGCCAATGCTGAGGACTGTTGTCTGATTGACCAAGTATGGGACTCAGAACAAGGGACACCTGTGTTGTATTTCTGGCTGACAGTTTTCCCACTGTGACCCTTGTCAGGAACTCTCTTCCTTGGTTTCCCTATCTGTTAAAATAGGGATGATACTTGTCCTGCCTTTAAGGGTGGAGTTTGTGACAATGTTGGTAAATACTGTAACTAGAATGCACACAAACCCTCTGACAGATGGAGACCTAGCAGGTCACAGCCTATTCAAAGAACTGACCTTTGCCAAATTTTCTTAAATATTGGCAACTGTGCATAGACTCTGGCATAAGCAGAACTGGTGGTCTCTCCTGGATGAGAAGGGTTGGGCTGACAGAGGGAAGGGAGATACCTGAAAGTTCTGACCCAAACATATTTTGTAAAACATGTTTCGTTGGTCCCCTAGTTAACATTCTCATTAAATAGTATCTCACAGAAAGCAAACTCCCAGTCATGAAGTGTTTGCAGAACGGTTGCTCCGTGAGCACAAAAGCACAGAGGCTCGGAGGAAAGAAAAAGCCATGGCTTTGCAGAGCAGACTTCTCTATGACGATATGAAAGGGGTTTGCTGCCGAGATGACACTGCAAATGTGATTTTACTTGTGCATGGCAACTGGAAGACAAAATAACTGTGCTGCTTAATAATGCAATTTGTTTAGGGAGCCTGGTGCTCTCACAAAGTGCAGTCCTAGGTCTTCCTTCATTTTTTGCCTTCTCCCCAACTCCAGAAAGTCTTTTCCTTGTAATATTTTCCTTTTAAATGATATGTAAGACATGTCAGTTCTTGGTTGCTGAGGGAGAGGGAATTGAGCTCTATTCTCTTCAGAGAGACAGACTGCCACATGTTCAGGCTTCGCTGAAATACGAGCTTCAAAAATATATTATGGATCTGTCTCTGAAATAGTTTTGATAGCGTAGACCCATGCAGTATGCACAACCGCTGCTGGGCTGACCTACTTATAAGGCAAGCTTTGTATATTGAGATTACATGGACAAAACCTCTAAATGCACACCCCCCCTCTTATTGATCTCTGCTCCTTGCATTTATGATTATATTACCATTACACTGTTTACTATTATACTAACATCTAAGCTGTAATATATGTTGGCAATTATTTGTTAGGTCTTCCTTTACATTCTACTATATTAACTTATGATAGTTTCACTTAGGAACACAAGAAAAATATGCACTTGCAATGTAAATAAAAAAGTCTCTAGATTACACAAGTGCTATGAGCACTTAACATTCTTGTTGTTGAAACAGAGAGACAGACAACACGTATCAGTAAAAATCTAAACCACATATTCTAGAGACCCGACTGCTGTAAACATGTTATACTAAACTGTTACCTCATACGGACAGATTTAGTGCATTTCTTATTGGTTTTAGATGGGGAGAGGAAGGAGGTCATCTGAGCGCAAAGCTGCAAAAGACCTCTAAGGTATTTGTTCTCACTAGAATTATTTGATGGAGGACTTGGAGGGAAAAGGTTTACTGTGCAGGTGTTATTGTAGCTTTCCACCCATATTTCGTAATGCACTTTAAGCAACTGCATACTCACATACCTTAGTAAAAAGACTTCAATAGAAAATAGAGCCAAACGCAACCCTCAGTTATACCTATGCAACCTCAAAACTTCATAGGGGTTTCAAGGGTGTAAATGAGGGCTCAACTTGGCCTAAATTTGGACCTCCTGGCCTCCCAGGTTACAATCTTCAGAAGGGAGGGGTTACACGCTATTTTCTCCATCTAGAAGCCATGGTCTCTGGAATGCGGTTTGCCTTTACATATGCCTGCATGTATCTTTAATCTTTCCTCAGTTAAGGTCATAAAAAGGAAACAGTCTTGAGCCTTTGTTGTTTCAGTGTTTTAGGTTTACCTAGTTTGCCAGCATTTAGATTCTTGTGGGCACATTGCCTTGATTATTAAAATAATGTTTGCTTTAATACCACCAAGAGACCTTAAAAGAGGGGTCACTTTTAGCAGGCTACCAAGAGATTTTGACAGCCCTCTTCTAAATATCTAACCTCCATATAATTTAGTGGAAAAAATGTAGCATCCTTACACTTGTTCCACTAATACTGTCTCTTTTCCACTGGACTCCTTTTCTGAGTTTCATGTCCATCTCAAATCGAGTTATTATCAATGCCTCTCTGCAGCCACACAAATGGGTGAAGCGCTCAACACACAAGCACAGCATCACTTCATTTCTACTGCAGTTCCCAACTGTCCTGCTGGCAGAGTGTCATATCTGCATCCTGATACATACACACGTGGGGCAGGGAGCAAACTATTGGTTTGTACAGGCCAAGAACCTCAGCAGGTTATGCATGTGTGCGCGCACACATGGAGATTTTTGATTTTCCAGTAGAACTGCTTGCACAGTGAGTTACGTTAATACATTATGGACTCACCTGTCTACTGTCATTTTCTCTGCAGCCCTGGAGTTTTATTAGTGAACTAGGTGCTCGGTCCACAACAGTAAGGCACAAATCCATATGTTTCACTGACTTGTCCTTAGTTAAGGCCCATTCCTGGAAGACAAGGAAATAAAATGAATTATATAGATTTGTATATATATAGTTGTGAACATAGAAAGGTGCAAAAACATATGCACACATGCTGAGCTGGCCTATGTTAGGCTTCTGTAAAAAGGCTCAGAAGAGACTTTCTGTAACCAAGAGCCCCACTTCGGATTTAAAGCATCAAGTGTTTGAAGAGTGCTTTTTCCAGAGTTTTAAAAAGTATAAACTAATATTCCAAACTGACAACCTTTACTTATGACTGGTCAGATTCAGAGCCCATTTTAGCTGGAACCATATTGAAACATGGTCCTCTAGAACCCACAACGTAGCTGAGGACTAATTTACTGTGAAATTGCATCTTGGTACATCTACACAGCCCACAGCAGGGAGCCTCCCAGCCCAGGTCAACATACTTGCAGTTTGGAATCTGAAGCCCCTCCACCTGCCAAGGCTTCAAAGCATGAGCCTCATCTTCAAAGAGCCATCTATGCAGCTATTTTTAGAATGCTAGTGTGGGCCCCGCCAACACAAATCTGCCCACGTGGTCTCAAAACGCTGCATAGACATCCACTCAGTGCCTCAGCATAACTCTGGAGAAACACTGTTGCCTTGTGCTCCCTCTGCTGGCTGTAATGCATGATAGGATGTAGCTATACACCTGGCTACATAAAAGCCACCTTTTGTTTATATTACACACATGACAGTACATTAAATGAAAGTTTAGATTGCAAAATACCTAAAAGTTAGGAAGTGTCAGATTTACTGTTCCCCACTCAATAATTCTGCTTACTTGTTCTTCCTACCATCCTGGGCACTAAATGAGGCAGGGGAGCCGTGGAAAATCATCAGTGTAAATGTTCACATACTATCATAATACATATGCACAAGAGGCCAAATTAAGGTCGCAAGGGCAACTACAGATTGACATTTCCTAATTATCAAGTTTGACTTTGCCACCTAATTATCAAGTGGATTTTGCCACCTAAATAAATTTTCTTTTAAACACATTTTTGTATGCAACTTCCTAGTATTTTCTTAAAAGGAAAAAGGTAGGTTTGGTCTCTATGCTCCTGTGACACATGACCAAAAAGGGTTAAGCAGCTTGCTGGCTAATTTACCCAGATTCAACCTTTAGAGACAGGTTAAAAAAAGTATGTAAATGGTAATTAGGGCCATTCCATGTGAGATGGGCTAGAACTTTGAAATGCAAACCTGTATTGTTAGAGAATGATGTTAGAGGTGATACTAATTGTGTTTATTTATATCTTGTTAGATGTTAGCCCTGTAAACAGACAGTTCCTGTCTATTACTATAGCTATTCAGAGATCAGAGATTGATTCAGAGATCAAAAGGGAATATTAACATTTAGATGAATCTTGGGTGAAATAATGTCATTGTCTATATCAGTGGTTTTCAAACCTTTTTTTCTGGTGACCCACTTGAAGAAAACTGGTGATGCCCGCGACCCAACGGAGCTGTGGATGATGGGTTTGGGGTGTGGAAGGGGCTCAGGGCTGGGGCAGAGCGTTGGAGTGCAGGGTGAGGGCTGCGGGGTGGGGTCAGGAATTAGGGGTTCAGGGTGTGGGCTCTGGGCTGGGGCACGGGCTTACCTCCGGCAGCTCCCGGTCAGCGACGCAGCCGGGGTGCAGAGGCAGGCTTCTCTTCTGTCCTGGCATCGTGGACCACGCTGTGCCCCGGAAGCAACTAGCAGCAGGTCTGGCTTCTAGGCAGAGGTGCGCAAGCAGCTTTGCGTGGCTCTCGCCCACAGGCACCGCTCCCCCTCCCCCATTGTCCGGGAGTGTGGAGCCAGTGCTTGGGGCAGGGACAGCACGCGGAGGCCTCTGGTCCCCCTGCCTAGTAGCTGGACATGCTACTGGCCGCTTCCAGGGCCAGCGTGGTGTTGGAACAAGTAGGGACTAGCCTGCCTTAGCTGAGCAGCAATGCTGATGGGACTTTTAATGGCCCAGGCGACAGTGCTGACCTGGGTCACAACCCACTGTTTGAAAACCACTCATCTATGGCCTCTTTAAAGTTTGTGATAAACGGGTTAATGGATACATTACCTTATGTTAATCCAGGTAGTTAATTTCCAGTGATGTATAGGAAATAGAATGTTACACTTCAAAAGCCTATTGTTCACCCAGAACTGTATGGTAAAGAGGCTGCCCAAAAACTGTATAAAAATTCTTGGGACCTGATCCTGTCATCTCAGATCTGCTTGATGCTTTATGCAGGGGAAGCTTGAGTTGTAAGACTGAGATCTCCAGTCCCACGTGGATCAGCCTGGATATGAACATTGGACTATAACCTATGGACTAATTCTGAAGGAACTCTTTGCAACTACAAAGCTCACCATCTCTACTATGAAACTGACCTCAGAAATGTATTAATGTCTGTATGTATCCTGATCTTTTAACCAATATGCTCTCTCTCTTTTCTTTAATAAATTTTAGTTTAGTTAATAAGAATTGGCTGTAAGTGTGTACTTAGGGAAGATCTGAAATATTCATTAACTCGGGAGGTAATGTGTCTGACCCTTTTGGGATTGGTAGAACTTTCTTATATGAGGAATAAGATTTTCAGTAATCCTCATCATATTTAACTTGGTTGTCTGGGAGGAAGCCCAAGAGTGGGCTGCTATAAGGGAACTGTGTTTTGGCTTCTGAGTAACCAGTGAGGTATTACAGAAGCTATTGTATGCTGGTTTGGTAAATCTAAGTATTGGAATATCCACCAGCTTTGGGGTTTGTCTGCCTCATTATCTGCAGTTTGCCCTAACTGAGTAACCTCAGTGTGGCCCCCCGGGAGCCTGGTCACAGCTCCTGATCACTCCCCATTCTCTGGATTCCTTCTTCCTCCCAGGCTAATTCCCTCTACCATTGAAGGCTACCTCTACACTTTCAATTCGCTTCTTAATTAGGCTTTTCAAGAATAAAGTCTACTCCTGGTGCCTGAGGAGGATTCTGAGCTGTGTAATAGGAGACCTAGTTGCACAGGACTCAATTTATTAGCCATAACATTAACAACTATTTTGCAAGCAACACCCATGACCGTAATTAGATTAGCTGATTATATCATCAAATTTTTCATTTGATTTATCTTCTGATTTAACTGCACTTTTGGCATGCATTCTCTCTTGCAACTCCACTAGATTAAGAATGACTCAATTTCCTCATGAGAATACACAAAAAGAATAATCAGAATTTCTCCAATCTCCTACCATTACCAACTATTACCATCATACCGATTTAGTAAACAGCTGCTAGCAATTCATCAGTTAGAGACATTGAAATTATACATCGTAGGTGTAAAGGAAAGCACAAGAATATTGTTAACTCCCCACCATCCCTTTGTGAACCACAAACCTACCTAAAATTCAGACTCCAGTTTAAAACAAACTAAATACTCAAAGTATTTTTAAAATGTGTAGTTTCAGGTAACGGAAACGTGACATTTGCTGGATATTTCCCTCCAATCCTTATACGATTAACTGCCATTGTTTAAGAGCAAAGTAAAAATAATGGTCATTTGTTAGGACTTTGATTTAATATTATGTAAAGGAACCAATATTTTAAAACCCTCATGTGAATTTCTAAACATCAAAACCATTGATATGTATACCCTCAGAGATCCACATTGATGCTTAATGGAAATAAGCAGTACCAGCTAGCTGGTAAAGCTGGTCACTTCTGTGAACAACGTAGGCTCTCTAAAAATATATATCTTTTTAAATCTTCACTAATTTTCTGACTCTAGTTATGTTTCAGGAGGGCTCCAATGAGCTCTAACTGAGGCTACGTCTACACAGTGCCCCAGAATGTACTATGTAGATATGAACTGCAGAGCGCACCAAAGTGCTGCAATCTAACTTCCCCGTGTGCATGCTGCTGGCAAATTAAAAGGTACCTAAGCCTACTTACCATAGTCCACTTTCTAACAGGACTATGTTAACAAAAGCTAGGTACTTTTTAATTCACACCTGCAGTGTCCACAGAGGTAGAAGTTCCAGAGGAACTATGGTGGCATAACATCATAACTGGAGAGAAACAAGGATATTCCTAGTCAACAGTTGAGTGTTAAGGCTCAGATTGCATTCCCTTTGGAAAGTTAAAGCAAAACAATTTTGTAGGCTTGCACTGTCTGACAGCCTTGGCATTCTAGATCAGTGGTTTTCAAACTGTGGGTTGCAACCCAGTACTGGGTTGCGGAATGTAAGGCACTGGGCAATGGCGACTCTGGTCAGCATGCCGACCAGGCCATTAGAAGTCCCATTGGAGGTGCTGCCCGGCCCCTTCCTGCACCCCTGGCCCCACCTCATAGTCTGCACCCCCAAACCCAGAGCCCCCTCCTGTACCCCAAACCCCTCATCCCCAGCTTTGTTGGGTCGCGTGAATATTTTCTTCAACTGGGTCGCCAGAAAAAAAGTTTGAAAACAACTGCTCTAGATGCTTTCTAGTTAAGTACTCAAATCGCCCTAATGGGTGACTCAGTAAAATCTTCCCCCTATTGTCTGCATATAAAACTTTCCTTTGCATAGCTGTTACTTAAATAATAAAAGCCTAATTAAAACTGAAAAACCTGCTATCATTCCTTGAAGATTACCAGACACTGACAGACCGAGGGGGCAAGTTAGAAAGGAGAAGGTGGAGTATTCTTCCAGGCTCCAACCCCACATTGCCAGAATGAGGCAATTCTCACAGTAGATTACACAGATATTCAAAATAAAATCCTGCAGCTCTTCTGAGCTCCACTGGGCTTGTTGGGCTTGGCTTGGCTTCCCTTGGTTGAGCTGAGATGCCCCAGTGGGCTTCCTTGAGTGTGGCTCATTCTTGATAGGCAAAAAGATATGGAGGGATTTCTCTCAAACTCTACCCTAGGGGTGGCCAACCTGAGTCTGAGAAGGAGCCAGAATTTACCAATGTACATTGCCAAGGAGCCACAGTAATATGTCAGCAGCCCCCCAGCCGCTCCCCAGCGCCTCCACCAATCAGTGCCTACTCCCCCCACCCACTGCAATCAGCTATTTCACATGCACAGGTGGCTATGGGGCGGCGGGGGAAGGAGCGAGGGCATAGCAGGCTCAGGGAAAGGGGCAAGGGCCTTGGGGGAAGAGGTGGAGTGGGGGCAGGACTTGGGGCAGAGCAGGGGGTTGAGCAGTGAGCACCCACCAGCACACTGGAAGTTAGCATCTATAGCTCCAGCCCCGGAATCAGTGCCTATGCAAGGAGCCACAGGTTGGCCACCCCTCCTCTACCTACTCATGGTGCCAAACTGAGTTGTCACTCTCAGATTCTGCTGGGATGTATGAAGCAGTTCTGAGCACAAGATAGCAGCTTGGAAGAGGTGCAATTAATCTGTACCACCCACACCTGAACAATCCAACCCTGGGTTCAGATAAAAATCATGATAGTACTTTTGATTAAAAACCTAACTGCCCCGAAGTCAATACATTTGAAGTCCAACACCAACCTCAGCTCTGCCCCTTGCATCTTCATTGGTTTTGGGACAAGCACTCCACTTAAATCCATCCACCCCCTTGCATCTATTTTTACAACATAACACCTCCTCTATACCATACCCTTACCAAAACTCTACATACTTGTCTGTAAGCTATCAAACCATGAAGTTCCCATCCTCTTGTATGTTGCCCTCCCAAATGGAGTACAGCGCTCACCATCTCACTTCCACCATCCTGTTTTGGGAGCGACCCCCCATTCTATCAAGATAATTATCCAATTCAGATCAGACATCTTATTCTGTTGGGTGGGTTAACAGATTACAAACCAGAATCCACCCTCCAGATTCAGGTGGGAATCCTCCTATACCCTAATACAGCATGTATGTACAGATATGCTCATGATTCCCCACTTTCCCAATGTGGACTGCATCAGATAAAACACTAAAGTCAAAGTGGCACTAGGAAGCAAGAAAGTTGCATGTTTGATACTCTTTCCCCCTATAGAAAGTTAATTCTGATATCTCCCGTTTAAAAATGTCACCCCTCATCTCTGCTCCTGGGCAGCTGCTAGCTTACATTTAACCAGAGAGGCAGACTTTTGGGTTTCTGCACTTGCTCTATTAAGTTAAAGCCTTGGTATGCCAACATAACAAGGGGTAAGTATTATTCTTCTAGGAACTTCCCTTTAAAGTGAAGTTAAATCTTAAAGCTTTCATGTTGTCAGTGAAAATCCCTGCTAAAAATTCCACCCTCTCACGGGGCCACGAGAAAAGCTTTCAGGTCAGTCCTGAGCAAGATAGTTAATACTTCAAAAGACTATGTTCAGAATTATCAGCATTGCCTCAGTGTTTCCAATGAGTGGTGAAAGAAAATTAAAACCTCGCAGAGTTCTAGGTCTACTCACAAAGGGACCTCTGTTTACTCAATCATGCCTTAGTCAGAGCTGAATAAAATGATCTTTAAGCTATTCAAAACCAAGCACAAAAGCATCTAAAACAAGTTGAAATCCAATTTTCCCTTCATTACAGTCTTTTCAAACTAATTGGAGAAAGGAATGGACAGGATACTATACCGGTAGTTTCAAATACACTGGGTTGAAAGGATTTTTCAAGTGGGTGGTTGCTTAAATGCAGAAAAAAGAATTAGCTTGAAACTAGCTCTCCATAATGACATATCATGGCAGATCACCTCTCCTGGATCTGTGCTCCTGTCTGCAAGCAAGGCAGGAGCACCAGGATCAACATCGTAAAGCCACTGCTCTCAGGGGGATTCTTGCACCAGCCCTTCATGGAATGTGGGCAACTATGGTGCTGTGCCAATTCCTTTCAATGTTGTAGGTGAAGTCAATCCCACATATATAAAAACTAACTTAAAATGCATATCCTCTGGGAGGATAGTAGGTAAAATGGTAATGTTATGAAGAATTTCTCCATCAAACAACATCCAGTTAAGCGGTAGGTATTACTTTCTAGTAATTTGCATCCATAGATCTCAAAGGTATTTGCAAAGGAGATATTTATTCCCATTTTACATATGGAAACTGAGGTACAGAAAGGTAAATTTACCTAAGTTACACAGTGAACCAGTGGCAGAATTGTGACTAGAACCCAGGTCTTCCCATACATTTCCCAGTCCACTCAAGCACACTGCTGTCTCCACAAAAACTTCTTCAAATATAGCCCATATCAGACACCCATTCCTGGAAACAAAATGTCTACTGGTTTGTATAGCAACACATGCATTAAGAATAGATAGAACTCATATTGATTTTTGTTGTTTTAAGAAAATTAGAGATACCTCTCAGAACAAATAATAAAAATAGAAATCTAAGACCTCAAAATAAAAATTAATCTTTGGGAACAAATACTCCTTCTGGTCAACCACTTTCCTGAGGAGCAGAAATGCCAGCAAAGGAACTGCCACTGGAGGGATTTGTCCGCCCTGTGGGTGGCTTCAGATACTTCAGCTTGTATGGTGGCATCAGCAGTTTTCTCAGATGATACTCCTGGTTCAACGCACTGGGTCTTTCATCTAAAGCTCAGGCCCATGTGGAAAACCCTCTCATTTAGGTGAAAGAGGAAAGAGTGTGGGGATCTTTTCAGCCTCAAGAGAAAATGAAGAACACCTGTTTGTGGGACTCTTTCTATCAGGCCAGAAGACGCTCTCGACATCTTCCTTCCAGTATCAGAGACCTTACTTGGCAGCCAGCCTCAATTACATAAGCAGCAGCCTCAGCAACATCAGAAGAGGCAGAGCAGCAAAAAATGCTTTTAGGTAGAGAGCTACTTCAACTTCTGCCACCTATTTATCATCTCCAACAGGAAGAACACAAATTTACAATATTATCCAAAAGCCCAGAGCACTTTTAACTTCTGCTTCTCTTTTGGAGGTCAGGTGGTGTGTTTCTTTCTGGCTAAGGGTGGAATTACTATGATTGGTGGGTCCTAGAATCCTTTCATCTTGGCTATGCAAGCCATTTCCAAGTCCTGTCCCTTCCCAACCAATCTCTTTCATGAGTAACTGTTCAGAGTGTAGTATTTGCTGAAGCTGGTGGTCATAGAAGAATAACCTCAGCAGTACAGAGGAAGATTCTCTCTCAGACCAAAACAGAAAAAAACCTTTGTCCAACTATGAACCTACAGAAGCTGTACAGCTTCATTGGAAGTTTCACTTGCTGACGTTAGCTTCTATCATATTTACTAAGGCTGTCGATTAATCACAGTTACCTCATGTGATTAACTCAAACATTAATCACAATTTAAAAAAATAATTGCAATTAATCGTAGTTTTAATCATACTGTTAAACAATAGAATACCAATTGAAATTTATTAAATATTTTGGATGTTTTTCTACATTTTCAAATATATTGATTTCAATTACAACAGAATACAAAGTGTACAGTGCTCACTTTATATTAAATTACAAATATTTGCACTATAAAAATGATAAACAAAAGAAATAGTATTTTTCAGTTCACCTCATACAAGTACCATAGTGCAACCTCTTTATCATGAAAGTGCAACTTATAAATGTAGATTTTTTTGTTGTTACATAACTGCACTCAAAAACAAAACATAAAACTTAAGAGCCTGCAAGTCCACTCAGTCCTACTTCTTGTTCAGCCAATCACTAAGAGAAACAAGTTTGTTGAAGTTTACGGGAGATAATGCTGCCTGCGATGTTATTAACATGAACTGTGACCGTATAGATCACTGTTACAACCAAGCTCCTACAGTAGCACCAAATCTTGTACAAAGGAGGTGAAGTAAGGTGTCTATGGAAAGGTGGTAATTTGCTGGTTATGATTATGCTGTCTGTATGTGTGTATCATTTTTGTATTTGAAGTTATGAATATTGGCTATGTACTTGTATCTCAATGTGTTTGATTCTAAGTAGCCTCAGTGAAGCATTTGGCCAGCTTCTTGAGAAAGGACTATTCTCAGTAAGTGCCAAATCAAGAAACTGACAATGGACTTTGGGAGACGCCAATCCACATCTGAGCTTTCCTGGGAACGTTCAAACTAACATGTAAACAATGGAATTGGCCTGCAAAAAGCTGAATCATTCTTGGACATGTGACTTGCTCACATGGCTACAAACTCCATCTTGTTGCTCTGACTTTGCATGGAAGAACAAAGGGGTTTCCGCCTATAAGAAAGAGAATATAAAAGGCCCTGGAAGCCTCTCCATTTTGTCTTCAGCTGGCTCAAGACAGGACCTCTCCACCCCAAAGAGATGCCTGAAAAAACTGGAACAAAAGGTCTGAAACTACGGGGGTGTGAGTGATTGCTGGACCCAGGCCATAACCCACAACACCGGTCTGAAAAGGATTGGCCCAGACTAGGAAGGAGTCTAGTCTGTGAAAGAAGCTTATTGGGACACCTCTGAGGGTGAGATTTACCCGTAGTCAGTTTCCTACTGTATTAGGTTCAGACTTGCATGTTTTGTTTCATTTTCCTTGGTAACTTACTTTGTTCTGTCTGTTACTTGGGAACCACTTAAATCCTACTTTTTATACTTAATAAAATCACTGTTGCTTATTATTGAACCCAGAGTTAGTGACTAATACCTGGGAGAGCAAACAGCTGTGCATCTCTATCAGTGTTATAGAGGGTGGACAAATTTATGAGTTTACCCTGTATAAGCTTTATACAGGGTAAAACAGATTTGTCTGGGGTTTGGATCCCATTGGGAGCTGGGTGCTAGAGACAGGAGCCCTTGCTAAGCCGTTTTCAGTTAAGTCTGCAACTTTGGGGTCGTGGGTCAGACCCTGGGTCTGTGTTGCAGCAGATTAGCATATCTAACTCAACAAAACAGGATTCTGAATGCCCAAACTAGCAGAGAAAACGGGCTCAGAGGTAGTCTCAGCATGTCAGGCGACAGTCCCAAGGGGGTCTCTATGACCGAACCCGTCACACTGCCCTCTTCTTATTTATAATGTCAGCTGAAAGTGAGAACAGAGGTTTGCATGGCACTATTGTAGCCGGCATTACAAGGCATTTATGTGCCAGATATGCTAAACATGGTTATGGCTCTTCGTGCTTTAGCCACCATTCCAGTGGACATGCTTCCACGCTGATGATGCTCATTAAAAAAAATAATGCATTAATTAAATTTATGACTGAACTCCTTGGGGGAGATTTGTATGTCTCCTGCTCTGTGTTTTACCTGCATTCTGCCATATATTTCATGTTATAGCAGTCTTGGATGATGACCCAGCATATTGTTCATTTTAAGAACACTTTCATTGCAGATTTGAAAAAACGCAAAGAAGGTACCAATACGAGATTTCTAAAGACAGCTGCAGCACTTGACTCAAGGTTTAAGAATCTGAAGTGCCTTCCAAAAACTGATCGGGACGGGTGTGGAGAATGCTTTCAGAAGTCTTAAACAAGCAACACTGATGCGGAATCTACAGAACCCGAACCACCAAAAAAGAAAATCAGCCTTCTGCTGGTGGCATCTGACTCAGATGATGAAAATGAACATGCATTGGTCTGCACTGCTTTGGATTGTTATCGAGCAGAACCCATCAGCAGCATGGATGCATGTCCTCTGGAATGGTGGTTGAAGCATGAAGGGACATATGAATCTTTAGTGCACCTGGCACATAAATATCTTGCAATGCTGGCTACAACACTGCCATGTGAATGCCTGTTCTCACTTTCAGGTGACACTGTAAATAAGAAACAGGCAGCATTATCTCCTGCAAATGTAAACATTTGTCTCAGCGATTGACTGAACAAGGAGGAGGACTGAGTGGACTTGTAGGGCTCTAAAGTTTTAAATTGTTTTATTTTTGAATGCAGTTGTTTTTTGTACATAATTCTATATTTGTAAGTTCAAATGTCATGATAAAGAGTTTGCACTACAGTACTTGTATTAAGTGAAATGAAAAATACAATTTTTATTTTTACAGTGCAAATATTTATAATAAAAATATAAAGCGAGCACTGTACACTTTGTATTCTGTGTTGTAATTGAAATCAATATATTTAAAAGTGTGGAAAAACTTCCAAAAATATTTAGATAAATAGCATTCTATTATTGTTTAACAGTGTGATTAATCGCAATTATTTTTTTTAATCGCTTGACAGCCCTAATATTTACCTTTTCCTCTCAAGGCCAGTTTGGGGCTCTCCACTTAAAGGATGAGTATTTTCACACAGATGACAGAAAATATTTCAGTTTGTGTGTGAGCAACAGTCACTCTCAGTATTAGCGCTATGCCCTTTCTGCTGTGCCAACATTATTTATCAAGTACACAACAACAACGGTTGCTACGTCTCTCAAACAAAGATATTCTCATACTTAAATGACTAGCTTTTTGAATGTAATGTCAAGGCTCATTCTGAATATGGCAAGTTTGCCACAGTAGTCAGCCTCTGCCCTGTATCCACTTAGGAGATTCCCAGGACAGTTTTCAAAACATTCACTGATCAAAATACCAGATGCAGGGTCTAAACAAGAGTCAAGATTTAGTCTATTAATTTTACAGAAACTCTTTCTGGAGTACTGGTACCTGAACAATCCCATCCCCTTCAAGCTGTGATAACTTCCACTGGAGACCAAATCAGGAAAAAACTGGCCCAGGATCAGGGAAGTACAAAGGAGGCTTAAAGTTTTTTTCAACTCTCCTCATGAGTTGTACTGTGTGCTCTTTGGCTATAGCTGCAGCTACACAAGGTCATCAAATACAATACCATTTGGAAACATTTCTCTCTCGTCTCTGGAGAAGAGACTGAAATTGAAGATGCCTCTAAAGCTGATGGTATGGTAGGAATACATTCAGATTGATAGGATGATTTTTCTGGAATTTTTCGTATTTTTTAGTTTTGTGATCCTGGTCAGATTTTCATTTTGATCCCCCCGCCCCCCCATTTTAATTTAAAGAGATTCGATTAATAGTTTAATGTGGTAGAAAAAACTGACTGATTAGCAAATTAACTATATATCCTGTTATTTATTTATTAACAATGTTAATATCAATTTAATTGTATTTGAGTTCTATTTGAAAACCATTTGTGTACAAAACAAGCACAGGAAACTAGAGAAAAAGCATATGCAAGTAGTTTGTTAATGGTGCCTGTAAGACACCACTGTATAATTAGATCCTTTGCAGTAATTAATGTTTCCAGTCAGTTCTTGTTTACTGCTTTGACACACTTGCAATTAGTTTTTAAAAGAAGGATTGGAAAGGATTTACTGAAACACCATCTTTACTGTAAAAGAGTTGGATGTGATGTGTTTTCTGAAAGAACATGTCTGGGATTTAAGAAAAATTTTTCACACTTCGCAACCCCCAACTCGGAAAGGGAACAGCCCCATATAAAAAATATTTGTTTTTTCCCCTTGTCTTCAGGACATTTACAGAATATGGTGATACAAACTCTCAGCCCAAACTATTATTTTTCTGTAGACATACCCCACAGGAAAGATGTAACTTTTGGTGATGATGGGATAGGGCTACAGAGTAAGAGTGACAATTTAAAATATTGAGATATAGAGTGGATTAGCTGATCCCCATTTTCCATCTCTGGCCTCTATGATTCTAAAACTCAAAATGATAAGTTATTTGAGGGACAAGTGATTTAGCCAACCTTGTTGATTCGACCTTCCCAACACTAGTACACATTGCCTGCCTGCCTCAATTTCTGTATTTTTCAAAAATACTATAGGTTTTTAAAAAATAATTTAATAGCATACAGACCTGGTTTCCCCCAGCATTATGACATTCATAAACTCCAACAACACCATCTGCAAAATGGCCCAAAGTGTCGAGGCAATTGGTACCCTGCTGCAAAGCCCCAAAAGCTATATCTTGATGATCAGGTACCCTAAATATAAAAGAAACATTTGTTTTAATTCAATTTCTCTCTTGCTTTAACTTTGATGCCCTTCCTTTATTTAACAGCTTTCTAGATGAGGCAATTGGCAACAGGCAATTATTTTATTTGGTACACAGGCTATATTCCACTCCCCACAACATTTTGAAGAAGTTACAAGTTATTATTTGGTCAAGAGACCCTGCTCTCATAACTAAGCAGTCCAGTAGATTTGTAGGCTAAAAGATTGAATATGACTGAAATATACTGGAGAACTACAATGAACATGAGCCTTAGAAAGTCCCATCACAAGTGTGGCTGGCAGCAATGTGTGTAGTTAAGGTTCTATAACACTTCCCACTGTGTAACTCTTTCCATTATAAATCCCTCTTCTGCGTAGCTCATGACTTTGTCAAACTTTAACCACTGAGGCAGAAATTTGGCATGCTGCAGTTCTGCCTTAGGCTGATTTTTTTCTGTAAGTTCAGCAAAAAAACAGTTCTACCACTTCTGAAAATGAAGTTCGCGGAAAATATGTTGCTTTGTCAATGTTCACAAATACAACTGTTCCTTTGAGAAACTAATGCCTCCATGCTTTGGAGCAGGGACTTGACATTTGTCAGAGTGTCTCTGTGCCATTAAGGAGCTGCCTTTTGTGCTCCCCATGAAAAATTCACTATTTGGTGACTCTATAGACCACGGAAGATCATGGTTTACTATTTGTACTACCATAGTGCCTAGGAGCGCCAATCCTGGACCAAGACCATATTGTGCTAGGCATGGGTGGCAGGTATAATACGCCAGGTGCTTTATTATGCCCCATGCAGGTTCTGGGGCAGCACCTGTTACTCAATTTCCTGGGTGTGGTGTTCTGTCCCCTCTAGTGGCTCTGAGACCACTTAGAGAGCTATGGCTACAGAGCAGTCTTGTTAATCTAACAACCATATGACTTTGAGCTCATATAGTAGAGGCTCATGCACTAAGCTCCAGAGGCCCTGGGTTCGATCCTAGTGGCTCTGAGACCACTAGGTGCTGTACAAATAGAAAACAAAGACAGTCCCTGCCCCAAGATTATTACGCATATTCAGTAGAGGCTTTTTAGGGACTGGCAGCAAAGATTTCATCTGCATTGAGCATGCTTTAAAAAAAAAAAAAAAAAAAAGCTGAGCAGGACTTTTACAGCAATTGTTTCCCTGGGCTGCTGAGCACTAGGCACCAGAACTAGGAGCACAGAATATTTCTCCTGTGTTCACACTACTGGCACCCAGTCAGCACAGAAGGGGAGAAGAAGACAGCCTGACTCAAATGCAGAGGAATAAACATGGAAATGGACATGGTGGAATACGGATAAATGGCAGGATAATAGAGTGGGGAGGTGGCCTTGGGTTATCCTGCCTTTTCTACTTCTGCCTCCCACATCCTGCTCCTACTGCCTCTGCTTTCCACCAGTTTCTCCAGGCACTCAGGTCAACCCTGTGTCCCCCAGTCCTCTTCTTTAGATGATGGATAGGTTCCTGCCTCCCTTCACACCCATCCCACTGCTCCACTCTGAACACTGAATAAGGCAGATGTCCTGTGGAAAATATAGGGTCACTTAAATACTCTCATAATGTATACAATTTAAGAGGGTTCAATTAAAGTTGCACAGGCAAACTTTACTCTGGAATTCCTTAATTTTTGTGCATTTGATTTTGCAACTTCAACATTTTTCATGTAGATTTATGAATATATATGTATTAATGTTACAGAATGTGCCAAAACTGGAACCTTGAATCCAAATCCTTGTCAGAGCTACAGGATGAACTGCACCTTGGTCTCCTTAGTCCATCTTTAGTACACCCTGACAGGCCAGGTTCCTGCACCTCACTCTGGGTGGAACCAAGCAGTCCAACCACTTTGTGACTGGGTCTCTGACTTGCAACCCACAGTGGTTCCCAACCACGGTTAACACCAGAAGCCCAACCTCATTTTTGGCACCCGTAAGAGTTTCCCTTCAGGAGCCTGTGACAACATAAGTTTGCAGTGACACAGAAATTGTATCTTCAAAACAAAGCATTATTTATTCATTCTTCAAAAGTACAAAGCACACAGATCAAAAGATAAAACAGAACATCTACACACATGGGTATTGCTTTATAAAAGCTGGCAAGGAAAGTTTAAGATGTAAGAACCCCTCTGCCCTGCTGATTCTATCTCTGGCAGGGAGAAGCAGACTACATTCCTTTGTGCTTGCCAGACTGTCCACTTTCCACTGACATACTCTGCGCAGTCTTTTCTAGCTCACCCAAAGTTCCTCCATTTTCTAAAGTCTTTGAGGTTTAGGATCCTCCAAGATCCCTGGCTTTAGCCCTGGGAAGAGTAAACCTTTTTAGTTTGGATGAAGCCAGACAATTTCTTCCCTGTTGATGGTCCAGCCATTGTTAACTCCTTTGAAGCTGTTTACCCCAGAGGTCTTATTTTTGCCACTGTTTCATTTCTGGTGGGTTACCCCGGCAACTTCCTTTGAGTTAACTACAAATTTAGGCAGGATAATCTTACCCAGATAAACTGAGTTGCATATGATTGATTGATTTATAAATCGATAAACAGTGATTTCCCAGTTCTCACCACTTGTAGTCAGATTTTTTTTTTTTTTTTTTTTAAGCCTAGAAGACCACCTGCATAACAGGACATAAAATCTCATCTAGTAATTCCTGCACAGAACCCACCCCTACGGTTTTGATTCCAGGTTGGATTCAAAACTGCAGTGATTGTTAAATTTTTATTCTAGTTTGGATGCAACTGAAATCTTGACATTTTGGCCCCAAAGCCTTGCAAAGACTGGTGGAGAGTTTATGCCACAACTGAACAAGTAGTTTAGCATAAAATCTAACGTGGATCTGAACACTAACCATTGAGCTCCCCAACTTTTAAGGAAGGTTCATTTTTAAAAAGAGCCATTTATTAGGAAAGAATGAGGGTCTGGGACACTGACTTTACAAAGGAGGTTTAAGCCGTAATTAACTGCTAATATCTAAAATAAATTAAGCTAATATTTTAAAAGCTTGACATGGTAAAGAATTACAGGTTAATAATGCTTTATTTACTGAAGACTGGGGTATAGTATTTGTTATAAGTTATCTATAAGCCTCCATTGAGGATACATCAACTAAAATTTAGCATTGCCATCTTGAGGTAAAATTCAAGATGGTGACATGGTGAAAGAACAAAGCTACAAAATGCCAAATTTATTAGCTGCTTGAGGACTTGCAGGAAGGTACGAGTAATCTTAAATTTTCTAGTTAAGTTTCAAATGAAATTCATGCAAATCCTAAAACAAGAGACCTTAAAGCATAACTGTCGGTAGGTACGGGTGAGGGGGAGTTGCAGGGAGAGGAACATCTGTTCAAAAGGGACATCATAGATCATTTTTGCCCAACTCTAAGGGAAAGTATATATCCCATGGCACTTTTTGAAAAGAAAAAAAAATAACTGGTCTCCTTACCATTATCATCCCTCTTTATAAGACAGGTTCTAATGTTTATGGGTCTGTGAAAGTTTTTACTGAGGGTATATTAGCTGCTGCTTTTGCCTACAAAGATCACTGTACTACCAGTATTTATCTAACTGTATTCTAACTTAAAGTGTTTTGGAATTCCTACAGCAAGAAATGTACTACTGTATAAAAGCCACATACTAATCTACAATTATTTAATAAGATTAGCTGTATGACAGATACTAGCTCACAGACCCCCTAGGTTTGACAGGTAGGGTTAGTGGTAGGATATTGAGCAATGGTGGTTTTATTCATTTAAAATCTTTGTCTGCTAAATAAATACAGTTCTGAAGATTTTTCTGTCCTACAGAAGAGATGAATGGAAATCCACCAGATATTCTCTTGCCTGGGCTCTAACCAATGCCTCCAAAGTACACCTCTACCCCGATATAACGTGACCAGATAGAACATGAATTTGGATATAACACAGTAAAACAGCACTCCGCGGAGGCGGGCCTGCGCGCTCCGGTGGATCAAAGCAAGTTCAATATAACGCGGTTTCACCTATAACACAATAAGATTTTTTGGCTCCAGAGGACAGCGTTATATCGGGGTAGAGGTGTACCTTAAATGTTTTCATCTGAAGACCTCAGTTAACCTATCACATAACTCTACATGGGAGGATCACTCAATAAACTGGCAGTAAAAGTTTTTCACTGCACTTAGTTTAAGGCTTCTCACAGAGCTAAGCATGTCACACTGGTGAAGCTAACAGCTTGAAGGAGAGCAGAGAAGGATGAAGAATGATGCATTTCCAGCAAGCAGCTAGCCCAGGAGTACAGCAGTTTTGGAGAAGAAAGTCAGCCCTCTTAGCAGTAACTGAATCACATGATGCAATTGCAATATTGATATGGAGCAAGAGGAAAGGGGATGGGTCAGTGAAGAAAATGAAAGCAGAATAAAGTACTAAGCAAAAACTGCATGTTTTAACTAGCTAATATCCTAGATGCCTGTGCAGAAGAGACATAGTAAAGTTTCTGGCCAAAGCCAGGTAAAGAAAGAACCTACGCTGCCAGAAAACAGAAAGGCTGTTTGAGACTCACCTTAACTCAGGATAGACGTTTTCAAGATACCACTTGAAAGGTCTGCAGCTAAGTCTCTTTCTCAATTCCATTCGGCTTTGAATACTAGAGAGAAACAAAAACAGCAAGTTCTGGCAGTTGCATTAGATGCATTTTAAAGCACATTTAATAAGCGAGACATTTATCAGTAGAAATATATTTCAAAGAAATGAAACACCCCTTTGCTCTCATGAACTACTAATGGCAAACAGAATAAGTGAATAGCAAGAAGCAGCAGATTAGACTTACTTGCCGTAAGGTACGTTTCTGGCTGAAGGCACTGCTGCGTAATAGAAATTTTTGTACTCATCCATCCACACTTCTGCTGCCCTACGCGTATTTCTAGGAACAAATCAAATTGAGATGCAGATTATGTTTACTCCTGTCACAATCATGACACTTATTTTTGTCTGTTTTGATTATGTTTATTTTTTCCCCACCCACTACTACACATATCAGAGAGGTGCTATGACTGAAGCACACACATTTGGAATGGACTTTGTGCCTTCCTTGTGGAGCAGGCCTGCTCCACACTTAAAATTTAGGTCAACATAGCTATAATGCTCAAGAGTGTGAAAAATCCACACCAAGTGCCTCAGCTATGCCATTATAGTCCCGCAGTGTAGAGATAGCCTAAGGGCTTGTCAACACATGAAAATTAACCCATAAGAAGATAGGGTGTGAATTTAAAGTGGATTACCTATTCCTGATTAATTCCATGTGTGGACATACTTATTTTGCAATAAAAGAGTTCATACATGGTGTTAATCAGGAATAGCAGACCAGCCCTAATAGCAGGTCCCAGCTTCCAATTAGAAAAGGTAAAAAGTTTAGTTCAAGGCTTTCATTTTCTACAAAGCTCTTTTTGAAAGCAATTTTGTTAATTCATTAGGCCACATCTTGCAAAGAAACCAAATTTACTGAGTGGTTTTTGAATCAGCAACTTGGAAGAATCTAAAATCTCAACAGCTGGCAATATTTGACAGTTTGCCTTTTATTTTACAAGCAGTTTTCACTAAAGCCAGAGAAAACTGACACACCATCTTATGGAATGTGCATTTCTCAACCTCCTTTTTGTTCCTCCACTACACACCACCTTGAACGGATAAATAATTGTAAGTGGTGAAACATTTAGACTTATGAACCTAGAGGTTTTGTTACAGCTGAGATGACAAAGAATAAGCTGAAGGTTAGACATTTAAATAGTGTTACAAATTCTGCATTAAAGATATGAAAATGTTGTCCAAACTCTTCAGAGATTTCTGTGTATTTTTATATATTTATCTTTATGTAAAAAGAGTGTCTTTAAACCTATTCTGAGCTGCAACGTGACTAAAGCTTTGTCATTCTCCAGAATATTCCTCTCATCATTCTGTAAAAAAGTTCTCTTCTGCTTGAGTACAGTCACAAAAAGCAACTCTAAGCTTTTATCAATTCAACATTAAATAGATAATCTTGCACAGAAACATGTTACCTGATTAGATGTTGTCTTCAAAAAACCTGGTGTGTTACATATGCATACACAGAAGCAGCATCCATGTAGCAAATATTACAGAACCAAATGATAAATATCACACACCTCTGACTGCCTCAGTTGCCCATCACCCCCAAAACTTACAAATATTTGTAATATTCCAAAATGCTAGGTAGCTTCCAAAAGCTTTTTCTTTATAGGTCAGCCTACCAAAGAAATATTTTCCCCTTCTCTTTCAAATATGGTATTCCTATATGCCAAAAATTACCTCATATGAGAACTGGTTTGGGCAATCCTGTCCCAGTAACAGATTTTCTGTGCATAAAAATATCACAATTTGATAGTATGTTGTCATCAGATTCTGTAAGGCTAGAAATAGGAGCTTTATGCTATTGAGGGTGTCAAGGTTCCTCCCCGACGCTGAACTCTAGGGTACAGATGTGGGGACCTGCATGGAAAACCTCCTAAGCTGATCTTTACCAGCTTAGGTCAAAACTTCCCCAAGGTACAAAATATTCCACCCCTTGTCCTTGGATTGGCCGCTACCACCACCAAACTAATACTGGTTACTGGGGAAGAGCTGTTTGGACGCGTCTTTCCCCCCAAAATACTTCCCAAAACCTTGCACCCCACTTCCTGGACAAGGTTTGGTAAAAAGCCTCACCAATTTGCCTAGGTGACTACAGACCCAGACCCTTGGATCTTAAGAACAATGAACAATCCTCCCAACACTTGCACCCCCCTTTCCTGGGAAATGTTGGATAAAAAGCCTCACCAATTTGCATAGGTGACCACAGACCCAAACCCTTGGATCTGAGAACAATGAAAAAGCATTCAGTTTTCTTACAAGAAGACTTTTAATAAAAATAGAAGTAAATAGAAATAAAGAAATCCCCCCTGTAAAATCAGGATGGTAGATACCTTACAGGGTAATTAGATTCAAAACGTAGAGAACCCCTCTAGGCAAAACCTTAAGTTACAAAAAAGATACACAGACAGAAATAGTTATTCTATTCAGCACAGTTCTTTTCTCAGCCATTTAAAGAAATCATAATCTAACACATACCTAGCTAGATTACTTACTAAAAGTTCTAAGACTCCATTCCTGGTCTATCCCCGGCAAAGACAGAATATAGACAGACACACAGACCCTTTGTTTCTCTCCCTCCTCCCAGCTTTTGAAAGTATCTTGTCTCCTCATTGGTCATTTTGGTCAGGTGCCAGCGAGGTTATCTTTAGCTTCTTAACCCTTTACAGGTGAGAGGAGCTTTCCCCTGGCCAGGAGGGATTTCAAAGGGGTTTACCCTTCCCTTTATATTTATGACAGAGGGGGAGATTCTCATCTTCTCAGTGGAACCCAGCATTTGCTTCTAGACTTGGGAGATTGTGAGACACCTTCAATTTTAAAAAAAAGAAAAGGAGGACTAGTGGCACCTTAGAGACTAACCAATTTATCTGAGCATAAGCGTTCATGAGCTACAGCTCAGTTCATCGGATGCATCCGATGAAGTGAGCTGTAGCTCACGAAAGCTTATGCTCAAATAAATTGGTTAGTCTCTAAGGTGCCACTAGTCCTCCTTTTTTCTTTTTGCGAATACAGACTAACATGGCTGCTACTCTGAAACCTTCTATTTTAAGTAGTTATGTACTTTAGGTCATTTTTAGACATCTCTCTGACCTCCTGAGGTATGTACGATTGGACAGGAAGGATATGGACAATATTCCCAGTACAAACTTTTTAAAGTCTCTAAAATGTAGTTTTTCAGCTCTTCCTCCTGTCAAAACTTTCTCTTCACACACACCCCCTGCTCCCAGAGGGAGCCTTATTACCTTTTACAAAATTAGAAGTGATCGTTTGGGGAATTAAAGTTTTATTTCATTAACCCCTTCCATGCTCTGAAGCCTATTTTGTACATTTGGCAATAAAAATCTCTAGTGATTTATGGGACATTACCCATCTTCATCAGCTCAGGGAGGATAGGTCCATCAATGGCTATTAGCCAAGATGTTCAAGGATTCAACCCCATGTTTCAGAGTAACAGCCGTGTTAGTCTGTATTTGCAAAAAGAAAAGGAGTACTTGTGGCACCTTAGAGACTAACCAATTTATTTGAGCATCCGATGAAGTGAGCTGTAGCTCACGAAAGCTTGTGCTCAAATAAATTGGTTAGTCTCTAAGGTGCCACAAGTACTCCTTTTCTTTTTGCGAACCCCATGTTATGGCTGTCCCTAGCCTCTGGTTTGCAAGAAGCTAGGAGTGGACAACGGGGGATGGATCACTCAATGATTGACTGTTCTGTTCATTCCCTCTGCAGCACCTGGCATTGGCCACTGCTGGAAGACAGGATACTGGGCTAGATGGACCTTTGGTCTGACCCAGTATGGCTGTTCTTATGTTATCTTTGGAAACACATATTGCTTTGGGAGTTAAAGACATCTTTAATTTGTATCCTTCTGATTCTGCAGGGGAAATGAAATGACCACAAGCTGGTCAAAAACTCCTGAGTGCAAAAACCACAAGCAAAGAGGAAGCTCAAACAATCTCTGCGTTTTGATTGACGATAATTTCCTTGTGGAAACTGCTAATTTTCTAAATAAACTCCCTTTCAGCCAAAACCGAGGAGTTATTTTTCAGCTCCCCCTCTGCTTCTGGCTTTTGTCAGGGATACTTCCTAATTTAGTCAACAGCAATTCAAGTATAAACAAAATTGTAATAATTAACCTTATCCCCCCCTCCCCCCCAAAGCAATTACAGTGACTTGAAAGGGTTTTCACCGCCTTTCAGTCCTTGATGCAGCTGGGCAGCCAAAGGGGGAGGAGGAGGAGGAAAATCAGCCATGTGGAAAGGCAGAGCAAGAGAGACATTGGTTACAGATTTCAGAGTAGCAGCCGTGTTAGTCTGTATTCGCAAAAAGAAAAGGAGTACTTGTGGCACCTTAGAGACTAACAAGTTTATTTGAGCATAAGCTTTCGTGAGCTACAGCTCACTTCATCGGATGTATTCAGTGGAACTCACGAAAGCTTATGCTCAAATAAATGTTAGCCTCTAAGGTGCCACAAGTACTCCTTTTCTTTTTGCAAATACAGACTAACACAGCTGTTACTCTGAAACCTCTCATTACAGTGTGTATGGTAACACCCATTGTTTTATGTTCTCTGTGTATATAAATCTCCCCACTGTATTTTCCACTGAATGCATCCGATGAAGTGAGCTGTAGCTCACGAAAGCTTATGCTCAAATAAATTTGTTAGTCTCTAAGGTGCTACAAGTCCTCCTTTTCTTTATGCGAATACAGACTAACACAGCTGCTACTCTGAAACCTGTCAAAATTGTTGGAGAAGGTGGTGATGGTGCCTCCCTTAAAAGCTTTTTCTCCCTGGCCCAATGACTATCCATTGTCATTCATAGTGACAATTTGTACAGGGAAAGTGTGAGAATGACACTGCAACCTGGACTGTAGAGTACTCTCCCTCAGTGTGGGAGACACAATTTCAAATTCTCTCTCTCTCACATTCCAGGTGAATGCCCTAACCACTGGGCTAAAACTTATAAGGGATGAACCTCCACCTCTTGTCATTTTCTGAATCTGGTGTCTGCCTTTCCTTTGCTTTGTCAAAATGCCTGAAATTTAAAATAGAATTTTTGGTCAGAACCAAAAAGTTGAACTTTGACATTACCAAAACATTTTGATTTTTCCAGTTTGGTTGAAACAGTTCTGTGAATCTGATACAAATTCGCAAATAGTTTTGGTTAACCCAAACATGCTTTCTTGGCTAGTAAGCTATTTGTCTGAAAAATTTCGCCCATCTCTATTAAGTACCTATTAAGTCTTTTGTGAGGAAAAGCGTCTTGGCATTAGCCCAAAACTGAAAATTGCAGAGCAGTGTGCAAATTACATAGTCTTTCATTAACATGACCCTGAAAGCTACTGTGACATTGATATGCAGTTACGTCATAAACCCAACCCATATAGTGGAATTAGTAGATCATCTTATTCCCTGGTGTAATATTAATATAATGTAATCAAGACAGGGTATTTCATTATCAATCTTTTGTTTCTTCACATGTGCCATTAATAATTTTCCACAGCAGCATAACATTCAGATCTCAACAGAAAGGGGAAAGCAGATATTTAAAGAAAAATCCCTGCTAAAACTATTCAGAGAAACAAGACCAGTAATTTTATTTCACCAAATCAGCCAATTCATTAGTGCTGCGTAAAAAGTAGAATCAATTTGCACTTCCAAAGAGAGTATTTTATCTAATGTGAAACACTGCCTAAGGGATTGGCTCAAAAGCTTTTATCTAATGTGAAACACTGCCTAAGGGATTGGCTCAAAAGCTTCCAGGTGTGAAGAACGTATGTCTGGGCTCCCTAGATCAGTGGTTTTCAAAGTTCAGGTTGCGACCAGCACTGGATCGTGGAATGCAAGGCACTGGGTTGCCTTACTCAGCACCCAAAGACCCTGGCAGCCAGCCAGTGAAAACTAGTAGCCCCTTCCTGTTCTGAAACCGCACTGCATCCTGGCAACAGGTCCGGCTCGTAGGCAGGGGGGCCACAGGGCTCCGTGTGCTGCCCCCACCCCAAGCACTGGCTCCGCACTCGGGGGTGCGGGCCTGTGGGCGAGAGCCACTTGGAGTCGCTTGCGCGCCTCCACTTAGGAGCCAGACCTGCTGGCTGCTTCTGGGGCACAGCGCAGTCCGCGGTGCCAGGACAGGCAGGAAGCCTGCCTCTGCACCCTGACTGTGCTGCTGACCAGGAGCAGCTGGAGGTAAGCCCACGCCCCAATCCCCTGCCCCACCCCGAGCCGCCCAACCCCCCCCAATGCAGAGCCCCCTCCCACATCCCAAACCCCTCATCCCCAGCTCCATCGAATCGCAGGCATCAACAATTTTCTTCTATTGGGTCACCAGAAAAAAAAAAAAAGTTTTAAAACCACTGCTCTAGATGACTCGTATTAAATATGATTTGCTTGGGCTCCAGAATCCCTACAGTACAAAACACATCATTTTATTCTGTTTGCATTTAGCATTTTGTAAATCCTATAAATTATTGATGCTTCATCAACTTGGGAGAACTTGGAGGAATTCCCAAACGCAAATGCTCGACATACTTTGTGCCTAGAATAAGGGTTTGTCTATGCTACGGATACTACAGTGGCTCAGCTACAGTGCTGTGGCGACGTAATATAGACTCTTTTTACAGTGATAGAAGGGGTTTTTCCATATGCCTTGCCAAGTGGTGGTAGCATTCGTCCATCAACTTAGTAGCATCTACACTGGGTTAGGCTGGCATAGCTATGGTGCTCAATTTCACACCCCTTAATGACATATTTATGTTGATCTAAACTTTAAGTGTAGACCAGGCCTCAAGCTGCATCTCTGATTCTTTGGGAAAAAAACACGTGAATGTAAGACTACTACAATGTACTTATACTGTACCTTGATGCATAGGTCTCAAAGCTCTTTACAAAAGTTGATAAAAATCACTTTCCTCATTCTACAGAACTGAGAAAAAGTTAGTGATTCAAGTTCACACAGTGAATCAATAGCAGAGATGGGATTTCTTAACTTCTGAACCATGCTGCCTCCCCAAAAAGGTGGTGGTGGGGGAGGAGGGTTAAAGTTACAGTATAAGGAAGGAAAACTTCATATAACAAACAGAAAGAAAGAGGAGTGGATATTTTTGACAGGTCAGATTCTAATAGGTACTACTCATTGCAAGTATCAGAATCTGGGCCTATGTGATTATTAACATGACACCACAGAATTGTTTAGTATTGAACTAGCAACCCCAAACCAAAATGTAACACACAAATGTACAAAAAGATCACACCGTTGGTGGATTCTGAGTGTCTGACGTGGAAAAATGAACAATTTAATTTTCTTCATCTTTTAAAAACAGACTGAATACTGAAGATAAAGCCTTTATTTCCCTCAAGACCTTTTAAGAAGATATACACACAAAGTTTTCAAAGTTGATAAGTTTCCATTGTTAAAATATTTTCCATTGCTTCCCTTTCCCCATTTGGCCCAGAATTCTTCCGGCTGATAGCAGGCAATTCCTCACCGCTTTATTAAAACATTTCACCACTATCAGCTTAATCTTCCAATTTTTATTTTTGCCCTAATTTCAGCATCTGAGTTATCACTAGGGCTGAAAGGTAATCTCCTTTTAATTAAAAAATTTCTTCATAAGATTTTCACTTCAGATCCTATTGTACATATTTTTAGTAAAAGGCCCTGGAAGTTTAATGAAGTTACTGCCACCTGCTGGCTAACTGGAAAAAACCCAAAATCCACAGTTCCACAGTTTAGCCAAGAACTTGCAAATAGTTACCTTGCAAACACAGTACCACTCCCACCAGGGAAGGTGTAAGGATGTTGCTTGCGGAATACATGACCCACTCTGCTGCATGGGATAATTTCAAGGCTCCCTCCACATTGCCACACTCTGAATGAAATCTCTGCAATTAGGAATGCATGATAAGTATCCACATAAACCTAAAGTAATTTGTAAATTCTGACTCTTCACACATTTTTTCAATATATGCACTATGTCACGTAGGATTAAAGGAAAATATTTAGCTTGCAGAGAACATAATGAGCTTTTATAGTACTTGCCTGGAAGAAAAGTAAAGAGGACTCTCTGAAAAAGCTAACAAACTGCGCTCAGCATGTCTGACAGTCTCACTTCAGTGTTCTCTAAACTCTGGAGAAGCAGCTATGGATTTATATCCCTTTGCCTGCCAGTATTTATAAAGTTCCACTGGTGAGTTTTACTAGAGAGTTTACACAGCTTTCGGCCCAGAGATTAAAATCTATAGTGGACCGATGCGAAACAAAACAACTAAATTCAAGTGTGAGCTATGTAGAGTTTTACTTATTGATAAAAGTTTGAAGCTAGTTTGCATAGTTTCAGCAGAGAGCTGGGTGAAGGGTAAGCACACAACAGATGTCAATATTAGAAGTCATATGGGGTTTAGGAGGATTTGTTCTGAATGTCAGATCATGGAATTAGAACTGGCACAGTTTGCACAAAAAGGTAGCTTTTTAAAAAAAGGATTGAAATAATCACGAATTCAGTCCAACAAGATAGCGTTTGTATTCAATATTGAAGTTGATTTTATTTTTACAATAAATTTTGAAATACCTGCCTGCAAGCCAAATTCTGTTGCCCGGCCCTGCATGCGTGATCTCTCACACCAAACCAGCAGGCCCTCAATATAAAAGGCAAAATGCGACTATGTAATGTTAACAGCTTGGTTCATCATGAAAGAGTCGACCCATTGTTCTTTAAAATGTGTCTTTTTAAATACTACTCTCCCTGTTTTTCCCCTCTCGCAGCTGCAAATGTTTCAACGCTCCCCCTATCATCTCTGTCCCAGGGGCTAGTGCAGATGAGAAGGCAGAAAAAAAACGCACTCATGATGAAATGTTCTCTGAGCTCATGCAGTCCTCCCACACTGAAAGAGCTCAGCAGAATGTGTGGAGGAAAACAATGGCAGAGTTTAGGAAAGCAGAAAATGAACGCGAGGACAGGAGGGATGAGCAAGATGAGAGGTTGCAGGAGCAAGAGGAGAGGTGGCGGCAGCATAATGAGAGGAGGCAGGATGCAATGCTGAGGCTACTGGGGGATCAAATGGATATGTTCTGGCGTCTGGTGGAGGAAAGGCAGCAGGAGCACAGACTGCTGCTGCAGCCCCTGTGTAACCGCCCACCCTCCTCCCCAAGTTCCATGCACTCCGCCAACTTAATGCGCTTAGTGTGGACATATGCAATTGACTGCATAAAATCGATTTCTAAAAATTGACTTCTGTAATGTCGACCTAATTTCATAGTGTAGACATACCCTTAGAAACTCTTCACCTTGAGAAATTACAGCTTCCAGCCTGCCCTCCCCGCCCCACCTCAAGCTCTTGATCCTGCAAAGCATTTAAGCACCTGCTTAACTTTAAGCACATGAAGTTAGTAGGACTACTCATGCTTAAAATTAAACATGTACTTAAGTGCTCTTCTGGATTCGGGCCAAAAGAGTGAAAGGAAACCGTATAGAGAACGTGTGGGACAGCAGGAGAGAAAGCGCTTGGACAGGGACCTCAGGGCTGTGTTCCCACAGAAGGAACAAAAAGCTCATGCTCTAATAAATTTGTTAGTCTTTAAGGTGCCACAAGTACTCCTTTTCTTTTTGTGGATACAGAGTAACATGGCTGCTACTCTGAAACCCATTAATATAGTCCTTCAGTAAAGACAGAAGCAAATTGGAAGTTCTAAAAAGCTGTCACAGTGAAAAATGTTTTTGAATACACCTCTCCTAGCAGAAGCAGAAAACTTCATGTTACTGTAACCCAAACAACCAAAACAGAATTATTCAGCTCAAATATCACCCTTAGCCCAAGAACAAGCATTAGAACATGGCCAAAGGCCAGTTTTTTCCCAAAATAATAGAACTATCTTAAACTTAGGTCCAAGTGGTCTACTAGGACAGATGATAAATTATATTAGATCAGTCTTCAGACAGCTACATTTTAATTGATTTCTTAAAGTATACATAAGAGGATTAAACCCATGAACTTCTGTGTTCTGCTTTACATGATTAAATTTCAGCAACATCTTACGAAGTCCCTTAAACTGGTAGCACTTAGACACTGCTGCATTTTAATCAATTTAGCTAGAAGAGAATGCCATTTTAGAGCTATACCAGAAATTATTTTTCAAAAATGCAATCTGTATTCCTGTAATTTCTTACTTCCATTTTATTGGCCTGCCTTTTCACAAAAATAATTGAACTGTATAGATAACAAATGCTTCCCTCTCAGTCACTCATATTCAACATTCTAGTCCTACCCCGTTCTAATTCTTTATTTTAATCTGAAGCTTGGCGGTCTCTGAATTTTTGCCAATAATCCACTTAGTCTTAACTGTCATTTAAATCCTGACTGTACAAACAGAAGAAAGCCATGTACATACCTAAGTTTTCTCCACCCCACACATCCATCATCATATCATACTTTCCTAACTCTTCGAAATAGAATTTGTCCATCACGAACAACCCGCCAGCTATCATTGGGGTTCTAAAGAGACAGAAGGGAGAAAAGTCAGAAGTTAAATATTTAATGATCTGCCAGTTTATTGTGCTTTATCATTTGAACCTTCAAGGCTGAATGCTTACTTGAAGTAGTCTTGCAATATTTTTCTCTTGAAGGCATTTAGTCACTATTCCTTGTATAGCACTACATGCATACCACCACACTAGCATTTCTAAAGAATATACTGCTTCATGGCTTATATACCTAAAGTTTGTTTCTATTTCCAGATCCTTATTCAGGTCTCTCATTCCTTTTATATAGGACATGTACTCAGAGTCAAACTGAATTTTAAAACCTTTAACATAGTCTTAGCATAATAAAGGTATTAATTTCAATTCAAGAAAGAAGGGGTCATCTTATAAGTGCAGACAGTACACTAAGATCCTTAGAAATAATAGTTATTTTGCACTTATAAGTGCAAAATTCTAGCTAAGGTCTCAAGAGTGCTATACAAGCAATGAAAGAACTAAGCCTCATCACCCCAATGAGGTAGGGTAAATATCCTCTTTTTGCAGCTGGGGAAATGAAGTAGTCCATTCAGTCATATTTACATTTTGCAATGTTTGTCAAGCCAAGTGGTGTACATAGGGTATATATTATAATGTGTTCATGTCATATACATCTGACAGTTAACTGTTGATAGTTAACCTATGATGTTTAACAGGCCAACAAGCTGGTTAAAAAATAGTTCTACACATTCTAGAAAAAGGGAAAAACAGAAGAAGCTCTTGATGTTAACTATTAAATGCTATCAGACTTTTCTTATTACGTTTATCAATAATGGAAGCTGAACAATGAATCACAGTGATTATTTCCATTCAAATCCACAGATTTGTACTATCAGTTTCTTGCTTCTGTTCCATGTGGTACAACACCAGCTTGCACAAAACTAAAAACCATACATGAAGGATGGGAAAGGAAAAAAAGTAATGTATGACTCAGCTTCAGGCAATGTTCTAGAAAAACATTATAGTCCTGCAAGTTTTTGTCTTGCATTTAAACTTTCATAAAAGGACTCCCTAGCACTTATCAGTTAGCATAGGGATCATTTGTCAAAGACAATATTTGGGAGATAGTAGCTCAGGAAGTTGCACTTTTAAAAATATCTACAACATTGTTTTGTGAGGGGAAAGATGTTGACAGGAACATACTTTATGGGAGCAACTGGGTTTCCTTGTCTTGCTCTTCTTTGCTCTGGTGTCATGTAATCCCATTTGAACACCAAGTTCCAATCAAAGCCTAAAAGGGGGGTGGGGGAAATCAGAAAGGAAAAAAATTGAAAGTTAATTGAGGTTTTAATTCATTGTTCAGCTTTTACTGATGCTTTTTCTTACTAAAAATTGGGAACGGACATTCAGATTAGATGGTTAGCGCAAAACAAATAGTTTAACATAAGGATTCAAATGAACATCTGAACTCAGGTAAACATTTGAGGGGAGAACAGAAATGAAAAGGAAAGGATGGAAGAGAAGAATCTAGATAAGAGACAGAAATGGGCTCAAATGTAAACTAAATTTATCTTGAAATACTTCTATATTGTATTTTAAAATCCACAGTCAGCAACACTAAATGAGAAACAAAAAGCCTTGGTATGGATCTAGTCTCATACACCTCTGGTTAAGTAGAGCATCAAAGAACTTTCAGTCATCATGGACACATGAGAGGTCATTACCACAATTATCTGATTTGTCAGATTATACCTATCACTCCCACAGCAGCTAATGTTTGTTTATTTGTTCGTCTCTGTTTATTACAAGCAGCACTCTCCTGGATGTCACCACAGGTTATTTGCAATTTCGTTCACCTACCTAGTTTGGAAACCTACTTATGCCACTTTCTTTAACTGCATGCTTAGAAAATATGGCATGTTAAAACCTTCAGGTGCAGTGCTTTATGTTTAACTAAAATTGTTTTATGTAAGGGTGAAAAACCTCTCTCTTTGGATAGCTTGCTTTGTGAATTAAGGTTAGAAAAACAAGCATAGAAACTGCCAAAGCTAGATCAGACTAGTCATGTATCCAGTCCAGCATTCTGTCTCCAACTGTGACTCGTACCAGATGCTTCAGAAGGAGGTGCGAGAAACCCAGCAGCTATGGGATAATTGGTCAACAGTGAAAATTTCTTCCTATTCCCACATCTCTGAGGAAGCCTCATGCCCTGAAGCATGGAAGTTTACACACTATACTAGGAGAAAGCTACAATGCTTATTACGTAATGGCTAACATGACAGCTATTCACACTACACCTGCTACCAAAAGCATTTAGAACAGATTAGGTCATCTAATAGAGGATTTCCAGATTTGTCAAGAGAGATCAGAGGTTTTCCTTTTCTGAATGGAGGTATAGCAGTTTGCCTTTGGAGAAATGGGATAGATCGGAAAAGGACAAAACTGGCTCAGGAAACATTTGCCCCACCAAGTCTATTGCACTAAGGATCCTTAACACGTGCCAATAGATTTCTGCCTGGTAGGATTGATATGGACAGCAAAATGAAAACAGCTGAATCCATCTTCGACCCCACAAGATATTTATATTAATTTTATATTCACAGAAAATGAGTAGTAGTTCTGAAGTATTTCACCAGACAAGCGTGCCAACAGGGCAAACCTCTTGACAAGTTTGGAGGTTCCTATAAAATGTTTATTCTATAAAAACTAAAAAAAGCATTTCCACATTATATTTAGAGCTTTCATCTCTTAAAAAGCACTTTTAGATATAAAAGGAAGTAGTATTACATTAGATAACAAAATCTCCATCACAACAAGAAAAATGTACCCTGATACTTTGTATCCTATTAAGTCAAATTTATTCTGTACTCCATAAAATGATTTGAATTACAGTGACCTATACTGTAGCTGCTGTTCCAGTGCACAAGCACTATTGAGACAGAGTTACATACCCTATACTGAAAACAAGGGGTCTCTTTTGGAACGCAGGAGAGTGTTACAAAACAACACAGAATAAGCGTAGAAAGCACTTTTAATGATAGTATTTTTTTGCTTCACCATCTTCAGTGACTGGGGAAAGCCTGAGCTCAAGAAGCCGAGATCACCTACTCGATAACAGGAGTTGTTTTAAACAGCACGTTTATATGTATCACTCAAGTGCAGGCCTCATGTGAAAAAGGTATTTCCTCTTCCTTCATGTGCAAGATAATTTATGGACACTCCTATCACTAAGTGTTTAGATCTAATTTAATAACATTCTATTACAGTAATTGAAAATATTTTTTCAACAGGTAACAACACTTTTACAACATTAACAGTATGAAGAGGTTGAAAACTGTCTTGGACCAAAAAGATGAAAATACATGGATTTGGAAACTGTGGTCAGATTTAGAAATGAATGTAAGGAATTTTTTTCCCTTTCTCCTACCCTTTAAAAAATATAAAATAATAATAATAATTTAGTGCTTGGAAAAAACACCAGACTGCTAGTCCTGGGTAATTAAGTTCTCCCCCCACAGATCACGTATAAAAGCAGTGTAAGTAAGATTTCCCATGTCTCAGTCATGACATGGAGAGACTACATCTAGGGATGAAAGGATAGCTCAGTTTCCATGCTTAGTCTTTGGCCTTTGCTGAGATGGCCAGAGATGCCACATGTCCCAGTGACTCTGATTGGAGTCTGTCCTTAGGGAACAGGGGGACACCACATATTCATGTAACAGACCTCTAAACTATTTTTAAAAGTTTGAACATGCAACATTTCTATTGCTAAAATTCAAAAGTAGGCAAATCCCACCTTTTGAATCCATGATGGCAGAGGGTCCCACTTGCTTAAACTGATAGGGGGCAAGTGGGCAGGACTGGGGAACCACAGCTCCATAGGAGTAACATGAGGAGTAGCAGCAGACTATTTGATACATTCACCATTACCCTCTCTTCCTCCCTCCACCCATTCCCATGGAGCAAGGGTTTAAGCAGCACAACCACTATGGCAGCTAGTCCACAGCTGGAAGGAGGGAATACTACCTCAGAGAATTCCAATGCACAAATAGCAGTGCACAGATATCCAGGATTTAAAAGCATGGCAAACAAAAACACTAGACTTGCATATTTTAGAAAGCTGGCACATGTATACATACCACCACCAGAATGCTTAGGAAGTGCTAATTTTGTATACATTTAGAATTCAGTTATTTACCTTCTTTATAATAATGAGCATATAATTGTGGGGAAATTGCATGCCTCAGCGTATTAATAAAGGGATAAGGAGCCTCTCATCTCCAGGTCACAGGTTGGAACTTGATACTCAAGCGTAGTATCTGAAGTGAAGACTGACCATATTCAGTCTAGTTTCATCAGTAGGGATCATTCCTAAGACAGCCAATGTAACTAGCAAATGCAATGGCAGTCTCAGTAAACACTAAAGACTAAATGGGTATGGAAACTGAACTACCCTCCCTGAACGGATCCCCTCTAAGCCATGGTTGAAACACATTGGAGATCAGCACGAAGGAGTTTCCACTGACACTGCTTACACAGTACTGTCATGTGAACAGAGTTCAGTTTCCAGGGTTGTCACTCATCCACTTTGCTTTGTCTTGTATTTTAATGGCAGCACCCAAGAGCTCAGCCCTGGTTTGAAGTTTTATAAGTGTTGTATAAAGTGTTTATTGTCAGTCAACTATTCACACAATAGGTTCAGGGAGTGCTTTTAAATTTATTATTTTGAAAGAAAGACACTACTATTTCTAACAGAGTTCTCCACCATAAAATTAAGGAATAATGGAATGGTAGAATCTTTCTAATCAGTGTATATATATATATTTTTTTAAAGGTAGCCACTGTACCCTACCATGCACACAATTAATGACTGTAATGTCAAATAGTTTAGTCCAATTGTTTGAGATGAGAGTTTAGTTTTAATTTTTAAACAATGTGCAGGCATGCATGCATGCATCAGGGGCAGAGAGAGTGAGGAAAAAAAAAATCAACACACACACCACTACTGATGACTTGCCAAGCTATATAGAGATAAATGCCTTATCATCTAAGACCAGAATCAAATACTGTGCCATATGCTTCTCCTGAAGTGCATGCAAAATTACCATAAACATTGGTGAGAGTTTTGCATGAGAACAGGGTAGTATAAACCTTAAGAGTTTGTTTATGGCTCAAAAGAAACAGTTTTCAAATAATGGAATCAGAATCCAATTTGAGTCCAGTCTAAGCCCAGGAAGACACTGTGAAAACACCAACGTGATGTGTGAAAAGGAACAAGGGTGCATTAATGCTGTCAGTTCTGGGAATGCAGCAATTATGTTTTGCGCTTTGATGCATTAATTTTTTTGTTGACTCATATTCCAGTACAGGTACATACCGCCTTTTAAATCAGCTGACGCCCCCACGTACTGGAAGTTGTCCATATTAATTACATCAATTATAGGAGACACAACTCTGGTCTTGTCCTAAAATAAATATTAAAAAGTAAATATTGAAATAATGAAATCAATAGAAAAAGATTCAAGCAGGATGAGATGTTGAACCATTTAGTGGGAGACCATTAGCACCCCTTTTCCTGTTTTTGACTCACTTTGAACAGTCAGAAAGAGTTTCTCCTATTGGCTCTCTCAGCAAGAGAGTTCTCTCCATCACCTCCAGAAGCAGCTGCCTCGTCTTATGGTTTTCACCCCCCTCTTCATTCTAGGCTACTTTTATACAAATTTAATCCCCTCCCTTTGACTTTACCCTGAAGCAGACATCACTGCATTGCACATCAAACCTCAGAAGGCAAGTCAGAAGCACTTGCACCATTCTTAGCTTAAAACTACCCCAAAGAACAGGCGTGTCAAAGCTGCTCCAGAATTCAGATCTCAAGTCTCCTGCAATCCAGTATACTGCAGTACTCACCAGGTCTTTGCTAGTCTACCACCGTAACCCAATTTAAAAATAAATAAAAAAATGTTTTGACGCTACTGCATCAGGAGATTCTTTCATTAGCACTGATCATGTTACATGCCAGTGCAGAATGTAAGAAACCTGGGTTCTTAAAGAGGTCAATAGACTCCACATTCAAATACTCAATTAGGTAGGAAAAAGAAGGTCAAAATATTAAATCCATGAAAAGTCACTAATTGCTAGCAACAAAGCCTTTGGACAGATATTGCACCCACCAGTAGTGAAATTGCTTTGAATGCTACTCCAAACAACATGTTCTTCAAATGCAAAGCATTTTATCAAATTCACAAAACTTGCTTTCCCGTTACCCCTGAATGTAACCATTAGGATCTTGGTAAGGTCTCAGTATCTTAAAACTACTGATTTTGTGATATTCCAAATGTGATAGCTTGGCATGTTCCATTTCTTTCCGTTAAGTGAACAAAAACGCATTCAAACATAACTTCTGATTGTTCAAACAACTGATGACCTATCCTGAAATATATTTGCTTGCATGCAAAGTAATAGTACAAGAACTCTGGGCTCAGATGTAAGATTCAGATTGCATCACTCTGATGACATGCATGGATAACATTTCTGAACAGAATGCCATCAATTAGGGGCAGGACCAAAACATGTAACTCAAGAAATCCCTATAGATTAAGTAGTATGGAAAATGTAAACAGGTCTCCAATAAAGGAGAGGAGATCTATTTTGATTAATCTATAATAAAGTAAGCACTCATGTTAAATAAGGTACAAAGCTAAATCTCTTAATTATGCTTTTAATTGTATTTATGAGGTTAGTTTTAATGTAAAGTAATAGGGTATATAACTTCTGTAATGGGTTCAACACCCTACACTTTGCACCTCTAATTGGTTATTAATCATTTTGTCCTTTGCACTACTGAACTTTTGCAAGAATATTATAATTGCACATATTGAAAGTGATTGCTGTAAAGTATTCTCTCCTCTGGTTAATCAATTTAAATATGCCAAGTCATGAAAGGTATCACCTTGTTTTATCTTCATTTAATCTTAAATTGCTAACTCCCTAATGATCTCAGTATAGCCACTGCAAGTCATTACAAGTACCTATAATCTTGTGAAATACTGAGTATTTTACAGGAGTCAGGTCATCTTACCTTCAGTGAGTAGGTTGTCTGAAATTTACAGCCTACTAAATTTGTCAAAGGAGGATCTAATTGGGTCTGTAGTTAAAATTCAAGCTAAGGGTCCTAACCAATATCATTTCAGTTGTGGCACATAGGCCAAGTATGACCCTTCATCGAAGACTTTAAACCTTGAACACTGTGTTGCATCCATAGTAGAGAGACAACTAATGAAATAATTAGTTTAGTCTCGGTTAGAAAAACCCAGACACACAAATCAAGCTTGAGACACAGGACAGGCCAGAAAAGGCAAAATATAAGCTTTTTTGCTCCCCTACCTTTTATATATCCACTTGCTCCGAGCTAATCCTAGATATAAACTGCACAGACAAAGACTGGTGCTAAATGATCCCTTTTGTGCTCTCAAAATAAGCAGTCAATTTTCCACCCAATTCAAGTATGCTAGATCTTAACTATTCCATTAATTTATACGAATGGGTTACACAAAAAACAAAAAAATGAAACCCCCCAGAAAGTAAGACGTTTGAACAAAAAAAAAAAAACCGACCAAAACCAAAACAAGTTGTTGTTTTACTTTGGTAAAAATATTTCCAAATACTGAGATAGCGGTAGGGGAAACATCCTTGTTTAAAAGTAAGTGAGGAGGGAGCAGCCTCACAATGGGAACGCAGACACATTGCAGCCTATCTGCTTGTTTTTATAGTACAACCAGCACTGGATGTCCATGTATAGCAACCAATTCTACACTAAATACTGCTCAGTATCTAAGCCCATCTCTGAGAGAACCTTTCTGGGTTGCAATTTCTAAAATAATTCTGCTTGGCACAGCTGAGTGGCAGTAAAAGATGCTCAAACCACCTTTGCAGCTCTGCAATATGGGACTGTTACACCAGGAGGGGATTGCCAGAACACAGCAGAGTTCCAGCCATACCTTCCATGTCAGAGGTGGGTGTAATGGAGTAGGTGGCAGCTTGCTGACTATATATCCATCTGATTCCCACATGCCAGGAATTCTAGTCCGGTCCATTTCACTTTGATACCCATACACTTGTACAGTGGTTTTCAAACTTTTGTACTGGTGACCCCTTTCACACAGCAAGGCTCTGAGTGTGACCCCCCTTATAAATTAAAAACACTTTTTAATATATTTAACACCATTATAAATGCTGGATGAAAAGCATGGTTTGGGGTGGAAGCTGACCGCTCACGACCCCCCACGTAATAACCTTGCGACCCCCTGAGGGGTCCTGATCCCCAGTTTGAGAACCCTTGCACTAGTATCACAATGTTTATACAAAACCTTTATAAAGCTTTTATATTTTTTTTTTAAAATATCCCACAAACTAAATCGTAGGTTCAAACTGCCAGACAGTAGCTCTCTAATACTGCATTACTCTCCAGTTTTTTTAAATGATTATATCATCCCTGGTTTTCCTCATGACGTAAAGCAATAGATGCTTTTTTTTTTTTTTTTTTTTGAGGGGGAGGGGCTACAAAATGGACAGAGCATTTATGTATTCTTAATATTAATTCTTGCACCATGCTAATAAAACTGTTAATGCAGATAAAGTGTTAACTGATATTCAGGCTTCAGTATATAGGGGGTACAGGACCATCCACTGAAAAGATTAAATTCAGTGGCTCCCCTGAAATGGCCATTAATTAAACTGCATTTGTTATGCGAAAAGATACTTAATTTGCATTGCTGAAATCCTATAGGAAGTCTGATGTGCATTTTGAAAATCAGAACAAAGGCTAAGTGAAAATCTTGTTACATTTTTTAGTCTGCTGCTTCTGTTCTGTAGGTTTTCCACTATACTTTGCAACGGCATATAGAACTGAAAAGGTGTGTGTGTTTTGTGGTGACGTTGAAGGGAAATGAAGTGTGAACACAGTACGAGTCTCTAGATTCTGGAAATTCAAAGTAATACAGTATTTCATTTTAATATTTGGTAGAGAAGTAATACAGGCTTTACAGATTTGGTGCATCATATACTTTATTGAAACCATCAGGAAGTATTTTCAGAATTCTAAATATTTTGCTTTTTTAAAATTCTAGAGGATTTCAAATGGTTTCACAAAGATTAAGCTTCACAATACTACAAGGATCTACTGATAACCTCATTTTGCTGTTGTGCGAACAAAGTTTAAGAGACTCACTGAAAGTCACGAGAAATTTGAGAGACAGGGAAATAAAACCAGTCTCACTCAGTCACAATGCCATCTTCTCTTCCTCCAAACCTCGTTTTAAATAAATAAGATTATCAAGTAAGAGTGATGATCAAAGTTTACACAGTCTACAGTTAGGCTGTGATGGCAGAGATCATGAATTAAACTGTCCCCAGATATGCATGCCACCCTTGTTTATAGAACAAATATAGGAAATAGAAAATGCCAAATAGAAAGGACGTAATATCTAGGCTTGTGAAGAACATGGGAGCTATCTGTATTATTTTTATTAATATTGTTTATTAGATTATCATTAAGTTTGTTACCTGGTTTCAAAGGATTAGCTCCTACAGGAGCTCACTTCACAGCAGAGATCAGAGTACGGCTTTACATCAATCAGTCTGCAATTCCTAACAGATAATGCAAACAATCATCTGCATTGAAGCCTATCCTTGACTTCCCCCCCAGTAAGGTGCATAAGCCGGTTTGGCCAGTTTCAGGAGTCCCACGTCAGACAAAAACTTTGGAGGGGCATAAAAAGAGGACCATAGAACAGGAAGAGAATCTGCAGGGAAGCAGATGGAACCCCTGTCAATAGAAGCAGGAGTACCTGGGATAAGCTGGACTTCGCTAGGCTTTGAGGGAATGCTAAGCTGTAGGTAAGACAACATGCATGTAGGCCTTTTGTTGCTTTAACCCTTTTCTCTGATTGCTATGTTCCTATGTGTAAAACTTTGTTTTGAAAAAGCTGCTTTGAGTCACTGTTTACACCTACTGGCCACTGCTCCTTATGGGAAGGCTCTTGCAGGTGCTAAACCCAATTGGGCCTGTTCAGGAATCATGCAAGTAAACTGGGATGCTGCAGCTCAGCAACCCAGTCTGAGTGGGAGACTCATGGAATTCCACTCCCAGACAGAAGGCAGGGGCCCAATGTCTGAGGGTCGTACGCTGGAGAGATCTGTGAGGGGAAACTGTGACAATGCTGTTACAGCATGAGAATCATGTAAACTGATTCAATTAAACCCCCACACTAAGATATTTGTACTGTGCTCTGCTAAAACTGCTCTCCTTCCCCCCCCCCCGCCCCCCAACCATCCCATTAGATGTTTTCATCAACTTTTATAGTGTATTTAATCTTTGTAAAAACCAATGACCACTGAGCAGCACTGGAAATAGAAGACCTCTACCTACCTACAAAGCTGGTATTGCAAGGGCAGCAGCAGTGCAGGCTTTCCACACTGCCCTATTAAATGTGTCCCAACCATGACCTGAAGAAGTCATCTCTAGGCCTAAAACAGGTGAGTTTTCACATCCATTCCGCTTTTAGGCTCAGACTAAAAAAAGTGCCAATTAATGCCAAACTACATATTGTTTGCACTGTGAGCAAGTCTGAGATCAACACATAAGTTAACCAAGAGCCATCACGTACTGTATATGAATTGTTTCCAGGCCTTACCAACCTGAGCAGGCATAAAACCTGGAAGCGGTGAGCTCCATTATCAAACCTCCAGTCATCTAGTCAGGGAGTCTTGCCTTTCTTTCTGAAAGGGCAGGATATATCATACTCTAACTTCTCCCCAATGGAGAAACCTGAAGTCCATCCCATTCATAAATGGGTTTATATGGTGGGTTGCCTATAATAGTAGGGGACCGGATTTAACAATCCAGGAGACCAGTCCTATGTTCATTGAACAATATATGAAATCAACCAGGTTACAATGCAAAAAGTGAAACTAATACATCAAATAGAGAACCATTCAGGATTTCAGATATGATTAGTTCATATATGTTTCTGCTTCTCAGGGAGGTATGTGTTATATGATAATGGTGAGGAAACAAGTTTAAGTGGATTTAATCACTTCTATCCTGCTGGAGATAGCTGACACATGGAGCAAAATGCATCAGATCCTTCTTCCGAGTAAATCACTTTATAGTGCTCCATTATCCTGTCAGAACTTCAGAATAAAAGGTACCATATTCTGTTTTAATGAAGGGGTTAAATGAAATTTCCTACCTCCCAATTTAACTTCCTAAAACCAGTCAAGTGTAGCCCGAAGAGTGCATAATGGCACTGTACTAACACAGAAACCAGAAACAAACAAGCCTGGGGGAAAAAATATTTGCCCTCTATAAAGAGCTGTACTGGCTCAGAACTTCCTGACAGGTTTCAGAGTAGCAGCCATGTTACTCTGTATTCGCAAAAAGAAAGGAGGACTTGTGGCATCTTAGAGACTAACAGATTTATTTGAGCATAAGCATCTGATGAAGTGAGCTGTAGCTCACGAAAGCTTATGCTCAAATAAATTGGTTAGTCTCTAAGGTGCCACAAGTACTCCTTTTCTTTTTGAGTTTACTTCCTATATCCCAGTAAGGAGAGGCTTCAGCCCAGCTGGGCTAGTGGGCTTCAAAAGAGTTTACTTCTCCCTAACTTTTTTGTATTGGCATAACAAGATCGTAAGCTCAGGGCTTCCCACAAAACATTTATTATTTTCCTTTCCCTTGCTCCTTCTGAAATTCTCTACAGAACTGCTTGCTAGTTTGGGGGTTTTCTGCTCCCTTTTGACATAGGAGAAACCATTCTAGCACTACAGAACCAGAGGGATAGATGGAACCTCAGCTAAGGGGGCTTTGATATACGGCACTTTAAGCAAGTGCTAAGAAATATCAGCACTGACGTGATGTATTTAGCCGCAGGCACTCTAGGCGCTAATTAGTTACTCTCGTACTGTCAAAGTTTGACTTGGTTGAAGTTAACAATTGGAAATAGAACACTAATCACACTGTGAATGAGCATGTGCTATATGAGGTACAGCATCTCTGAAAACATCAACTAGCTACAAGGTACCACAGAATTAAACAGCGGAAAGTACCAAAAATAGAAATTGGTAGCTCCCACTGCCTGTTGGTAATAAGAAGAACTATAATCCATCTGTTCTGAATTGGAGCACTGATGGCATAGACTAATTCTTTTGTGAGACTGGGGTAGAGGAATATGGCATTAATAAGACAAAGTATCTAATGGAAACTGTTTTAAAGACGAAGGCTGCATTATTTATTATTGTATTCATAGTTTGGTACATTATAAACTGATTTTTGGATGTGATTTCGTCTGAAGCTCCAGACAGCAGCGTGCTTCAGCCACCCTGGGCTCGGGTTTGATCAATTCAGCTACTGATGCAGGCCTATGTAATTTTAAAACAAGAGTTTCGCCTTTTTCATCCCCTCCACTCCCCACTCCACTATGTAGAAAGAGGGAATTAGAGTAGGGTCATTGTGAGAGGAAACATTTGTGGAATAGGTAAATTAAAAGGGCATTTTAATGAGAAGTGGGGGGAAAAAGATGAAAGGTAGGCAATTTGCTTTTTGCAGTTTTCTTCAATGCTTCCTGGGGCAACGCTTGGACCAGCTGCTACTTATACAGAATTTTGAGAAATTAAAGATGTTGCTTGCTTACCAAGCAACAAGTAAAAAAATACAGTTAACACATGGAGTACGTGTGTACTCTTAACCAATCTTACCAACAGCTTTCCACAGACATAAATTAGTTTTGAGTACATAGCCCAACTTTTCCCATTACCAATCTGAATATCCTCAACACCACACAGGAATAAACAGTCACATAAATGGAGTTGCACTGGGGTGATGAGAATTATATCTAGCTTTACAGTTTCTTAAAAAAAAGTTACAAAGAAAAGTCATTGAGGAACCAAGAAGCATGTTTCAATTGCTTAGAAAAATTAGAAAGAGTATTTACAGATTAAGCTCCACTGTTTAGATTAAATGACCAAGAAGTGGGCTTTCATCAGCGAACACTCATGTCATCTCTTTCCTCTCACTTCAAAGAGAAAACAATCTTTTTATATATGCATAAAATTAAGGCAGTATAAATCATTTTATAACCAGGTAAGCATACACCTTAAACTAACCTCAGCTACTCTCTCCAGAAGAGGTTCCAGCCAGTGCTCATTGCATTCACAGTGACTGTCCAGGAATGTCAGTACTTTAGCCTGTGCTGCATCTGCCCCTCTGACACGGGAGCGCATCAAGCCTGTGGGGGAAAAATTTAAATAAGTCATCACAGGAGGAAGAATTTCAACAGTAAACAGACAATAACTCAGTGCTCTAAAATGTAATTCCAGTCAGCCTGTTAACAAGCCTAGCTATAAAACCAGCTGTTAGTGTAGATTTAGTGAAACGATGAGAGGATAAAATGACCAAAAGTGACGAATTTCCAATCTGTTAAGGGCTGGTCTACAGTTTTTGTATTTAATTATTTTGATTAGGTGTGATTTTCTACCAAAATAGCTATACCAGTGCAACCCCTAGTGCAGAGGTAGTAATACTAGTATAAACAGTGCTTTGACAGTATCTTATTCCTCTTTCCTTACAGCAATAACTATACTGGTATAAGTATCTTTACACCTGCATAACTCCATCCACACTAGAAGCTTGTACTGCTTTAATCTATATTGGTATAGTTAAGTGGTATAACTTGCATACTTAGACAAGCCCTAACTTTCCCATGAACTTGCTGTAGTGGCCCCTGTCCCAGGCAGTTGCAGATTTGCAAAAAGGGACACCATTGCCAAAACTCTCCCCTTCCCTTTTATCTCAAGACTCCTTGAGCACACTTTCTGCTCCTCCCTCTTGGATTGCTTCTAGTCTGGCATCTCGCCCTCTCAACTACATCAAAACTGTTCACAAAACTAGGACTTTTTATTCCATGTTTACGTGTCTTCTCCATTTCCAATCCTCTATTTCTTGGGCTTCTGTGAGACTGTCTTCTCTGGTGGTTCTCCTAATTGGCTGACCACTCCAAAGTAACTTTTGGCAAACACACTTCTCCCTTTCCCCCAGTGTATGTCCCTGGGAGATTTACCCTGGGTTCCCTCCTTTTTACCCTCTCCTCTACCATTGCTAACTGAGTGATCATCTCTGTTCCTATGGTCTCTTACCACATCTGTGCAGACAACTCAGATCTACCTCTCCGCCCTCAACTTCTCTTCATCTGTCTCATCTCTCAATCAATGTCTCACCTCTTACTTAAATTAAAACATAGTAAATACTGAACTCCCTAATTTACCACAATCCATTGTTTTCACTGTTGTTCAAGATTACAACCCTGGGATTATATCTTTAACTCCCTACTTTCCTTCTCTACTTATACTCCAGTTCCCATCAAATCTTGTTGCTTCTCCATCTATAAAATGTTCTAAAATGCACTCTTCCTCTCCATCCTCACTGCCAAAAGCCTCATTCAAAAGCATAACTGTCATATGGGATACTGCATTCCCAACTTATCTTTCCCTTCCTTCAGTCTGACATTCAGCAGCTAATGAAGTCCCTTTCATGGTGTCTTTCTACATGAAGTTTAAACACCTCATCCTCACTTAAGGCTCTACCCTCCTTACATTTCATCTAATTTTTCCCCCTACCTCGCCCTCTGTGCTCTGACCACCATCACCCCTTGTTCATTCCTTTGTCTCCTTCCCACTCTACCTACATACCTTACTTTTTGTTTTTAATTAATTGCGCCCTCCATGTAGAACATCCCACTGGGGCACCAACTATCTTCTTTCTTCTCTTTCAAGTCCCTTTTCCCAAAATACAACCTTTGGATTTTGCTTGCATTAACTTCCACTCCCAAGATTCCTTCTCTACTCTCTTGCACTATGCCTGAAAAATATCAGGCTTTCCAATTTGCTTACTATGACTCCTTTTTAACTCATACTCTCATTTTCCTACCTTTTGCCTTTGTCCATCTTCATGTTCTGCTTTTCTAATTTCTTATGTGACACTTCATTTCTCTTATTTTTGCTCCTCTTAAGTTTTAATGTTCAGATCAATAAGGTATCAATTTAGTACAATACTTATTTGCTTTCTATATTTGTTTTCTACATAATAACAACACATGCTTTTGATGACAACAAAATGTTAAAATGTTTTCAATGCATTGTTTTTTGTTCATATTGTTCTTTGTAAATTTGTATATGGCTGTACGTTTAGGGAAAAAATCTTAATAAAAACAGACTGCTTGTTCTTCAGGGCAGGAATCATACCTAATCTCTCTAAAACACCATGCAAAATGAATCCACTCTCATAATTGTTCATAAATAGTTTTTTCTGGGACATGCATTATTAGTAAAAGATTAGTAAAAGCCAAATTATGCCTTCAGTTACACTTGTGCAATCCTGCTCTCTAGATGTATGAGCCAGAAAGAATTTAGCTCTCCCTCTCTACAGTACTGTGAAGAGTTAAAAACAGTTGAAAATGTTTGTTATCACACTAAGATCTCAACTTTAAATCAGTATTCCAGTGACAATTATCTTGTTCTTTTTTACTTTAAATGCAGTTATGATCTGAAAAATGACACCCCCTTACTCAACAGATTCCAGTGAGTGTTCTAAGTCATCAATGCTTTTTTCCCCTCCCAAAGTATTGCTTACAAGCAAAGTCCAAACAATATATTGAAGCAGTGAACACTCAGCATAATGGAAATTCTTGTGCAAAGTATACCTTTCATTATACAGTGCCAAGAGGTTTCACGTGTGTCAATCTCTTATAATTAGTTAAACATCCAATAATTCTGGCTGCCCCAGAGGCAAGACTGGCAGCCTAGTAGGCAAATATTTATAAACATGAATAAGGACATATCTGATAGTTCACTCTCAGCTATAGTAGCTGTCAACCTCACAAAAGTTACATCAACAAACAGCTGTAGGACAGTCTCCCATGTCTAAGGTTTTAAACCCCATATTCAAAAAACTGCTGTCTGAAGGGCTCCTATGCTGTGAAGCGAGAGACTAGTGTGCAATGTCAATGGGAAGGATAGCAAGACAGAGGAAAGAAGTGCCTGAATCAGACTGGAAAGTTACCTTATTGACACACCTAAACATTACTTTTTTTTGTTGCACTAGTAATCCACGTATACTTTTTTGCACAAAGAGATACAGAATACACAGCACATATTTTAAAAAAAAATATTTCAAGTTCACTGTTCTCCAAGGTAGTTACTTTTTGTTTTTAGGCCTACGTTTTCCCCTCCCCAAAGTAATTTCACAAAACGCACCTTCTCGACGATCATTTCGAAGGACCCGCACTTTCTCAATTTTCCCCAACAGAGCACCATCCTCAGCTAGGTGAGACATGAATTAAATAAATGACATGCAACTTGACATAATCATTAAAATAAATCAGAAAATTAGCTGTTTCACCAATGAAAAGCAAAAAATTAAAGTTTCAAAATATTTACATTTTAACATACTTATAAATCAATAAAACGGCAAAATGAATCTCTCGTCTCGTCACAAATAGGTGAAAAATTATTCAACTGAAAAACTGAGCTTGTCTTAAGTTTTCCCAATATTTCTGATGTGATGAACTTCTAATGTGCTACAAAATGTATGTTCCTGTAAATTAAAGGTATCCTGCCACCTTTATTTTAGGCGCAACTTTTACGTTTTGTAGAAATAGGCTTTTACAAGATATATTAATAAAAATTAACTTATTTTTCTTTAAACATTTTTTAAAAAGGTATTACGTCTCTGCAGTGTTTACAACCCAAACTTTGCAGCATCCGGCTAATATATCTGAACTCGCCAGTGAAATGAAGTAGACGCTGACTTGTAAACAGAATTTATACTGATTGGCCTAATTTTATTGTCCAAGCTTAGTGAAAAGTGAGTTATATTTCTATTTCTTAGTAGCAGTATGAATTGTTGAAGTGTCAGCCCCCTTTTAAAGCAGTGATATCAAATGGCTGGTGCAAATACCAGAAGTTTATAATAAAAACATTTATACTATGGCAAACTCTTTCTCCTGTTTGATCTGCACCCAGCAAGAACTACATACTGCATGTTTCTTCATAGTTAAATGGCAATGACAATGAATCTGACAAAACTAAGATCAAATACTGAACCTGAAACTCCGAACTCCAAGTCACATGAATAAGGATATTGAAGGCTCAGGCCCCACGATAGTACTTACGATCATTGCTGTAGTCATCCACCAGTATGATTTCTTTGATAAGATGTGATGGGCTCTTTTTAAGCACACTGAAAAAAGAGAAGTCAGATAACTAATTAGGGATCACCTTCCATATTATAGTTATGGGAGTGGCTTGCAGGGCAACAGGATCTCTCTCTGTATACCTGACAACAGTTCGAAGTAAAGCAGATCTGGCCTCGTTGTGGAAGGTGATCACTACACTAGTGGATGGCAGGTCTATCCGCCATTGTTTCCGTTGACACCTAAAGACAAAAAACCCTGTAATTTAAACTCATAGTACTCACATTGCAAAGAGCTCCATTATGAAGCTGTTACCAATACAGTTAATGGATGTCCTACAAGACATCTACCTTAAATATCCTTCAGAAGATTAAAAGACTTGGCTCTAGTGAGTAACATTAGAATAAAGTAATTTCCTCTTTCTGACAATTCTGGTAACTGCTCTAAGCAGAGTACTTTGTTTATAGTTCACAAAGTTATAACAGCTATGTGCTGGCCATTTTCAAGGACAAGGTAAGTCTCTCCAACCAGTGACAAAAGGGCTCAAATTTGATTTGCTATGAACCCACAGATAACCCTTTATTAAAAGTATTTACACAGTACTTTGTATTTCAGACTAATTTATTGAGGGACCATTTGAAAGCACGTGATTTTTACAGTTAATTAAATAACAGGGTTCAAGTGTTCACCTTTCTCTATCAAAATGCACACATCAATATATCTAGAGTTTTCAGGGATGCATAACATGTGTCTGACTCAAGTCTAGATGTATGTATATGCTATTACTATCAATGTTTGGTAAAAACTATGAATTGACATGCAAGAGCTGCTATGTACACTGTGCAACAGTAACAAGCAAGGCAGAGCAAGCAGATGGCAGAACAAGTTGGAGCTCTTTTGTCACTGGAGAGGTTTCAGCTGTTGCCTGAGTTTGGCCAGCAAGCAAACATTCTGACATTTAACTGTTTTGTTGCCTCATCACTTTAGCAGATGACATGGGAAAAGTGCTAAAAGTGAAATCCACTGGGAAGAGGGAAAACAGAAGATAGAGAAAGAAGAGAAAGAAAATGCAGAAATAATGATGGTCCTGAAGGTGAGCCTACTTTCCCAGTGAGTGATTGAATGCAACAATAAAGTACTGAATAAATAAATAATTAAAAGATGGGGCAAACTGATGTAGTACTCAATTTTCAAATGGGAATATTGCTTAAGCACAGCAGGAAACTGCTTTGAAATCTTCTTGTGAAGCTGCTGTATGCATACAAAATTTTACTCAAGTTGTGAGTTCTATTTTTTAAAAAAGCTGGTAATTAAAACTGGCATTTCAGACTACTGCTTGTGGAAACAACTTGACTGAAGAGCAGCATTAAGTAGGAATGTTTTATTGAGAAGTGACATTTTAACCCCTTAACCATATTTTTTAAACCCCCAACCATACACACACACACACACATGCACACACTCACTCACTCTAGTTAGGCTAGATAAAAATTCAATACTATTTCCAAGAAATAAAGAGGAAGCACTTTCCCATAAAATATTTTTACCCAATAAGTAACTGAAAAACAAATTAAAGTTTTATCTGACCAAGTCTTCAATTTTCTTTTAAAGTGTTTGTTCCCTTGCAAAGGTGATGAGGCACTTTTCAGTTGAGCAGTTCATTTTGTACTACTAGCATTGCAATCCCTGCTAAATATAAGATTAAGTGGCAATTACATTTAAAAAGGGATAGACCAACATCTTTAAAACATAATTAGAAAATACCACTGATGATCTGGGTAGAACTTAGTCTGAGCCTAAGCTGAGCCTAATCTGAGCCTGAACTATAATATATTACAAATCTTTAAGTTCCTTGGTTCTGGGAAATCTGATTTTCTCTAATGCCGAATTCCAATATCAGAATTTAAGGGTGAACATATTCATTCCTCAAAGGTCTTTTTTTGCTGTATTTTACTTCAGTGCAATGGTGCTTTAAAAAGCTCTTTATAATACTTAGAACTTGGATAAATACATGTTATATAAATCCAAATATAAATAGCTAAGTAAACCTCTTAAACATGAGTGTTTAAAGGGCTGCACTCTGATTGTTTGAGACTGGTGCTCAATTTCATGCTCAATCCCCAACTTTCAACATCCAATTCCATGTACAGGTCTCCTAGGTGGCTGGCACTGTACTGACCTTGCTCACAAATACAATATTCTATGTAATTCTAAAAATCTATATTTTAGGATTCTAAAATTCAGAATTTGAAAAACAAGAGTAGCTGTGAAATGATATTTGTGCAAACACACACATAACATAATCCTTCTAAACAGTAATAATGGTAGGGTAGTCCATCTAACAACTAACTTTTCATCATCTCTAATGAGTGCAGAGTTTAATCTAGAAAAGACAAAATCCCAAAATGCTTAATCCCCCACAGGACCTATGAGAAATTAAGCTGCTTAAAAATCTCATTGGCAATACCTTTGAAAAATACTATCAATTATTGCATGTGTTCCCTTCCAAAGTTAACAGAGCAGGAGAAAGCTGCACTTTAGAAGAGATCCTATGGTATGCATCTCAAAAAGTCTGGGGAATTAAAAAAATGATCCTTGTCCACATATAATGATGTACACTAGTCTATCTTAGTGACTTCATTTCCTTTGATGTCCTTTTAATTACTATTAGAAGCTGAGTGTTTTAAAGTAGTGGTTCTCAACCTTTCCAGACTACTGTACCCCTTTCAGGAGTCTGATTTATCTTGCATATCCCAAGTTTCGCCTCACTTAAACTACTTGTTTACAAAACCAGACATACAAATACAAAAGGGTCACAAGCAAACTATTACTGAAAAATTGCTGACTCATTTTTACCATATAATTATGAAATAAATCAATTGGAATATAAATATTGTACTTACATTTCAGTGTATAGTATATATGGCAGTCTAAACAAGTCATGATCTGTATATTTTCGTTTTTACTGACTTGGCTAGAGCTTTTTTTGTAGCCTCTCGTAAAACTAGGCAAATATCTAGATGAGTTGATGTACCTCCTGGAAGACCTCCGCTTACCCCTGGTTGAGAACCACTGTTCTAAAGCACACAAACATGTAGGTTCGGGCAGCCATGACTAGCTACACCATCAGCTAAAGCAAGCTCAGCACATCAGACAAAACATTGCTTAGAATATACAATCAAATCCACTTTTAGGTAAGAATCTCATTTTTCTTCTTAAAATGTTAAAAAAAGAATCTGCCTGCATAAAAACATTCTCCACATCTGAGGACATGAGTCAATGATCTATACATAAAACTCGGCAAGTTATAAATATTTATGGAATAGAGAAGCAAGTGGCAGTGGCTAGAGCTGTGAAAGCTTCTGCCTTTCCTGCTTATAAAAGGCCCCATCTACACTACATAATTTTAGTGTTAACAACTCCAAATCCCTAGCACACCGATAGCATGACACATACATATACACACTAGTGCTTGCAATGGTACCCAAATATTCACAGAACAGTTGTGATTACACGTCAAGGCTATGCCCATCAAGGCTTGAAGGTCTACGCTGCCGCTGGGAACAAGCCATCCAGCCAGGCAGACAGATTTGCATTAGAGGGGCTTCAGGTAGCACAATTAAAATAGCAGCATGGATGCTGCTGCATCCTCAATGGCTCAGGCTGGTCACCTGAGCTCAAATCCAGGAGGTTGGGCGGGTCCAACTCAGGTATTTACCCCAAGCCTTCACTGGTGCAGCAATGTCCATTGCTATTTTTAGTGTGCACTAGCACAAGTCTGTCTGCCCAGGCTGGGAGGCTTGCTCCCAGCTGTAGATATGCTCTAATTGAGCTGTTATCCATCAAGATTTGCAGAGCCAGGTTTGGCTTCGTGACTCAATCTATTGGTGTTCATGGTCTGTAGAGTGACAGTGAAGTTGGATACCACATTAATGTCCATTGTGAGGTGAGAATACCATGCCCCTTTGTCCACTGCAGAGAAGTGGAGCATTACTAAAAAGGTATAACGCATGTTTTCACCCCCATCTAAACATCCACGCAGGATCCAGCCACAGCGATACACCAATGCTTGGATCACCAGGAAGTTGCAGCCTTCTCTGTTAAGGTATTGACTTAATGGAGTAAGCCCAGAATGGGCACCTGGATATTGTCTATAGCACCAGCACAGTTCAAAAAGTCCAACACTTCTTTGTCTATAGCACAGCACTTTTGAAAGCCAGGCTACCAATTTAAGTGCCCAATTTTTACACGTGTGTTTGACCATGGGGGGGGGCAGTTCTCTTATTAAAATCCTATGTACATTTATATGCAAATTACACACAACTCTGGCTCTCAGCAGGTTGCCAGTGGGATTCGAGCATTACAAAAATTGTGTACCACTGCCCTAAACACTGTGAATGGTTGTACCAGTAGAGGCTCACAACACAGTCCCTTAAAGGTTCTGTATGCTGAAAATTAAATCTGCTGTCATGCATTTTATTTTTTGGCCCAAAGCAACTCAAATGGATTAGATATCCTAACATTACAACTAGTATTCCCAAAAAACAGCATTAACCTGCTTTTCTTTAGGATAAACTTATCTCACTTTAATGACCTTGAGTCTGTTCTATTTGCCAGTGAATCATGAAGTTAACATTCATAAAATGTAGTAGGATTTGAAAATGTGACATTTAACTTCATTTAGTTGTTGCACTTTTGCAAATGAGGAAATTTGAACTAGAATGCATCTTATGAAATGTCAAGTTATTTGATGCAGGGAAGCTTCTCGCCTTGAAAAGGGTAAGCTTGGGAATAAATTCACTCCTATTTTGAGGGAGAATCCAAGGCTCCAAATTTGATCTGAAAGAATTTGCCTCTTGTATATTTTAAATGTGACCTATTTATATTTCTCATTCTATATTCAAAAAGTACTGCAATTTTTGGAAGGATATTCTTTTCTTCATGCATAAAGTGTTTGAATTCCTGCTTTAAGTGCAAAACTCAACTCAGCCTTAACATGGAACCACAAACTGTTTGCAAAATAGGATGATACTGCAGTTGTGTTCAAGATGCACATCCTGCCACTCCACTGTCAGGAATTTTGTAAAAAGTTTTTTTTTTTGTTGGACTTCCCTTAAAAATAAATAAAATAATAAATCTGATCAACAGCCAATTTTCCAACCATCTTTAACTAATACTAGAGCTGTGCTGGATAATCAATTCTTTATAAACCTATTTGGGCACAGTAAAGTGCTATAAATTAAAAGTGTCACGTCACTTCAAAGACTACTAAAAAGGATGCCATCAGAAGCATGGCAAGGCAGAGACCTTTTTTGAAGATTTTAAAACTTTGTTAAAATTGAAGCTACAAGCTGAAATTTAAAAGCTGCCTGTGTCATGTTAGTGCTCAGCATTGTTACCACAGTAACTTCAACTGTACAGAGGCATCCACCATGATAACAACAGTTACTGCTACTGTGAGGGGCCATCAAAGCCTACTGTTATATGAGCATACCTGATATCATGGAGATAGTTAAAAAAAACAAAAACAAAAAAACGGATTCTCTCAGTGTTGCCTTCCATTTGTCCCAGGCTGCTCCTATCTGTCTAAACTCTCTCCCTCTCCCCACCTCAAATCTAATTTCACTTTTATGACTAAAGAAAATACCTTTTGGAAACTTGTTTAATTCCTCTAAACACCCTCAGAATTTAAAGAAAAGATGAAAATTCTGTGCTGGTAAAATGCCTTGCTATTTAAATAAATGTCAAATAGAAGTTAATATATCTACAAGCTTAACTCGTAAAAGCAGTTTAAGGATTCCATATTTAAAAAAAAAAATGTAGGAAGTAAAGAATGAGAAATCCTCATATGAATTCCCCCCCCTCCTTTTTTTTAGAAAAGAATTAGCAACTTATTCAGAGAAAATATACTACTTCCACCCAAATCACCTGCAATTTAGCTGGAGCCAACATGACGCTCAGTGACACAAACTCAGATCTTAAAAGCATTTCTCTGTGTCTGTCACTCTATCAAATATTTCAAATCACTTTTCTGTTTCCAGGCTGATGGCATGATTATCTTTGCCCAAGTTAAAAGCAACAGACTCACTTCAATTTTGACATATGGTGGAAACTGGACAGAGCAGTCAGTGGATGCCATTTTGAGAACTACTCTAAAAAACTAAAATTTACAGAGGGACTGTCAATTTTTGTTCTAATGCAAGCTCCATGTGATAAGCATAAAACAGAAGCAGCCCTTTCCCAGGAGCATCTTCCTTGTTGGCTTCCTATTCCCTGGACCCTTCTAACTCTCCCCAGAGTAGGCTGTCCTTATAGGATGATTTAGTGAAAAGTGATCAAACAGACCTATACATCCTACATACAGTCAACATATGGAGTTCAACAGCATAGGAAACCATTGTGGGAAACTCTTTCAATCCACCTCAACAAAAACTAGCTGTTATAGAGCTTTTCAATCAGTAGATCTCAAAACACTCCACAAAGGAAAGTATCATCTCCATTTTGCAGATGGAGAAACTAAGCATAACGAAGTATATCATACATCTACTCTAGCCAAGTCCAAAGGATATCAGCTATCACAATTCAACACAAAAGGAGGAACTCTCCAAGATGCACATTACCCAGTAAGATCATTAAAATTATAACAAGATGGGGGCTGAGGTTTTATTTTTTAAAATGAAAGTGCTGTGTTGAAACAGATGTAGGATTAGATTTCTCATGCATTAAAGTTTACCTCAAAAAGGCAAATAAAAGGCCATCTCTTTACAACTTCTCAGTACACTGTAGGCAAGTTTCTCCACTTTACTGAGCTCTGGTCTACACTACAAATTTATGTTGCTATAACTGCATCGCTCTGGTGTGCGGAAATCCGCACCCCTCAGCAACGCAGTTATACCAACCTAACTCCTAGTGTAGATAGTGCTATGTCGATGGGAGGGCGTCTCCTATTGACATAACAACCACTTCTCAGGGAGGTGGAGTACCTGCACTGATGGGAGAAACTCTCCTGTCAGCATAGGTAGCGTCTTCACTAAGCCAATGCAGCTACATTGCTGAGAGTGTAGACAAGCCCTCAATACTTTCCTGGCAGCAACGGAATTCTTCCTGCTTTCCAGAATGATTAACGTTACATATACAAGATCTTCTTCTAATCAGCGTGCCTATCACAAGTGTGAGGAAATTCCAGGTTGCTATACAATTTGTAGTTACAAATTGTTAAAGAAAACAAAGGTGATGCCAATACCTTCCCCATCCCCCTCTCTTCTGCCTCTCCTAGCTACTCCCATCTTTAAAGCACTGCCATGTTTAACTAACCTAACTACTTCATTTCTGTATTTTATCTAACCTACTTATGATTGACTCCATTAATTTTAATATTTTTGGCACTAAGTATATTTATTCAAGAGCTACAAGCAAGCCACTCGTTTCACTTTGTTTTCCTCAAGTTATTGAAGAGCTCCACATTGTGAATGACTAATGATTTAATCTTGATTAAATAGGTTGCACCAACCTTGCTTACACTGTATTTAAAGCAAAAAAGTCTTCAGAAATCAAGGAAGCAGTCTGCAAGCTTTTATTCTGAAATGAAATAACTTTACCTTCATACTTTTTTTTTTTCCACACAGATGTGTTTGATAGAGTGTTTTGAACACTTGATAAAAACAGTTTTTAAAATCTAAATTTAAACACCACCCCTTTAAAAATCCACTGAATGCACAACCCTGGGGGAAAAAGTGCTCTTATTGATTATTTCTTCCTTTAAAAGGCAGTAAGTTTGAGGGCCCCTTTTTCTCAAGGCTGTTTAATTATGGTACATAGAAAGTGTATTAGATCAATTGTTAACATGCAAACTTCCTTTTGCATTTCACTTTACTTTCAAGGAGAAGTTCCTGCCACAGATTTCTAAAAAAGGCTTTATTGTATTATTGAAGAGATGTGCTTAGTTGTACTGAGAAGAAAGTAACTTACTTGTGCTTTTCATGATCTTTGACACCCCAAATGCAGACAGAAGCATCAGATTTTAGGCTTCACTCAAGAATTAAGAGTCCATTAGCTCCTGTACCAGCATGGCAGTCCTTCTCTTGGCCCTCCCTCTCAGCAGGTGTTTGTATGCTGCAGGGAACGGCCGATGTATTCCTGACGGCTCACTGGTGGATGCAACAGTATGGGTTGAGAGGCCTCAGGCTCAACAGAACTCAGGGAGTAAACCTATCAGCATTAAAGAAGGGGAGAAGGCTTGGGCTGAAATTTGTTATTGGGGCAGAGAACGACTCTTACTAGGTGCACCTAACACAATGGAACTATGATTTCAATTGGGGTCTCAAAGTGCTACTGAAATGCAATTATTTGTTTCTTTGCAAATAAAGCCAATCACCACAAAGGGGATGAGCTTTGGCCCTATACAGTGTGTGGGCTGTGTTTTGAAGTGTGGGAAAATCACCTGTTCACAGGCCACCTATGAATCCTTTAATTCCCTTCCTGTCTCCAGTATTTTTGGCAAAACAAGTGAGTAGGGAAGGAAGAGGGAGCACTTTGGAAGACAACCAAAAAGATTGTAGGTTTATTTTCATCTGGCTTCTATTCCATTCAGATGCAGATTTCAGTTAAGCAGTCTTGTGGGGAATGGATAAGGAGTGCAATGCCCACAGTTGAGTGCTCTTATGTGCAGCTTGGAAAAGCGTGGTTGTTCAGAACACATCAACCTGTTCTGGTTAGTGAGCCCATCTATACACTCATAGTCTAAGACATCTCACACCCCTACTAGAATGCATTTCCACTGAATTTACAAGCAAGTCAGGCACTCTCCATTTCCTTTCTGCTTTTTAAACAAGGCACCAAAGTCTCAGATTTCCTTACAGCTACAGCAGAACATAGAGTCAGTTCCATTTTTGGCTCAGAAAATGTGATGACAGAAGTTGGAGTTTAATATCAGGCCTATCCTTTTTCAGGAGGACTGCTTCTGAGCGGACTGCTGAACAGCACTGGGGTTGTGTATGAAGGTTACACAATTACCCTTCTCTTGTTCAATGAGAATACAAAATGGATGGATTAAGCTGAAATTTATTGTGAGGACCATCAAATCTCTCAATGAAGGTTCTGGGACATTTACTTTTCCATTTGGGGACTGTTAAGTGCTAAAAGTGGATCCATTAGCACAGGGGTTCTCTACATTTTTCTTTCTGAGCTCTCCCTCCCCGGCCCCCATGCTATACAAATTCTATAACCCAGAGGGGGCGTGGGGGTCAGGGCTTTAGCCCTGCAGGGCATTGGGGGTGGGGCACAACTCAGGGCTTCAGATGCCAGATGGGTGGGAGAGGGGCCTCAGGTTTCCTGCCCCAAAGGATACTGGGGGGACCTTGGGGCTCCCAGCTTTAACCCCACGGGTCGGCTCGGGACTCACGGACCCCCAGTTGAGAACCACTGTATTAGCACTATGCCAATGTTCTCAATTGTACAGAAACAGCATGAGATACTGAGATGAAATTGGCATGCCTAAATACCAAAATAGTAGTCTACAGTCAGCACTAGAGCAGATGGATTCCAAAAACCAAAAAAGTGTGGGTGGGAACAAACTAACCGAGATGAGAGCGAGAAGAGCCACTAGTACTAAGCCAAGACACTCTAAGCTCTTGAAGGTGATAACAGAACACAAAAGAATAGACCCAAGAGTAAGACGTTGGCTACACTACAAAATTAAGTCAACCTAAGTTAGGCTATGTCTACATAAGAGACCTTACAGAGGCACAGCTATACCACTGCAGCTGCACCGCTGTAATGTCTCCTGTGTAGCAGCTCTATGCCAACAGGAGAGAGAGCTCTCCCGTTGGCATAATTAAACCACCTTCAATGAGCGGCTGTAGGTATATCGGCAGGAGAGCATCTCCCACTGACATAGTGCTATCCACACCAGCACTTCTGTTGGTGTAACTTATGTCGCTCTGGGGGTGTGTGTGTGTGTGGTTTTTTTCCACACCCCTGAGCGACATAAACTTTACTGACAGAAGTGCTAACAGACATAGCCGAAGGTCGACGTACAGCCACTGCTGCTCATGGCCACACTACACCCTCTCTGTTGGTGGTGCACGTCCTCACTGGGAGCATCTCCACAGACTTAACTGTGTGGGGCATTTTGGGGCACCCCCCTCCCAGGGCCCACAGTCTGAGCTATACGCCCCCGCCCCCCCCACCCTGGGGCTCACAGCTGTCAGCCCCATCACCAGGCCGCTCCAGCTGGGACCCCTGGGGTGGGTGGGCTCCGGCTATAAGCCCCACGCAGGGCTGGCAGCCAACAGATGATTTAAAGTATAACGCAGTGTCTACACAGACACTGTGCCGCCCTATCTACATCAACCTAAGCACTACCCTCTCGTGGTGGGAGAGTTATTAGGTGGGTGGAGTGGGCAACTTACGCTGGCAGAAGCAACATTGCAGTGTAGACGCTTACATAGTTAGGTTGACACAGGAGCGTGCAAAGGAATTTAAATTTCACTGCTTTTGGAGGGGCAGGTTTTGTGCTGCCGCCACAGCACCGGGGCTGGAGGAGTTCTGTGCCTCTGCCAATTAATTCGGGGGGAGGGGGGGGCATGTCCCAACTTGTCCCCCTTGTGCATGCCCCAGGTCGACATAAGGCAGCCTATGTCAATCCAACTCTAGTGTAGACCAAGCCTAAGTCACAAGACCATCAATAGGTCAGCAGCTGTAAAGCAACCACATGTCATCTATCTTATAAGCCAATGGACTGACAGGAGTTTGGCAAAGGGCTAGACACCGCAAGAGAGCTACTTCTGTTTTCGGCAATTATTCTGCCTAATAGTCTCCAAAAGGACTATTTTTGTTGCCTCCTTTTTTAATAGGTGGAGCTCAATTCCATTACACTTCTCAGCTACCCCAAAAAGCTGTATTATTAGTGGAAAGCACAGATGTATTAAAAACATCATTTTTTCAAAGACAAATCTAATTCAAGTATTGGGATAGGTGGCCACTATAACAGACTTTATTAGAAAAAACTGACGCAAACACAGATTTATGCCAATGGTTCTCAAACTTTTGTACTGGTGACCCCTTTTATATAGCAAGCCGCTGTGTGCAACCATCTTTTTAAATTAAAAAGACTTCTTTACATATTTAACACCATTATAAATGCTGGAGGCAAAGTTGGGTTTGGGGTGGAGGCTGACAGCTCATGACCACCCATGTAATAACTTCACAACCCCCGAGGGGTCCTGACCCCAATTTTGAGAACCCCTGATTTATGCCATGTGAACTCAAAAGGCATTCTGAAAATGGAACACAATTTAATTAAGGACACACAATATAACTATACCTGTAGAAAGTAAAAGGATAAATCTATTTTTTCTGTAGTTATAGGGGTAACAAAGTAAGTTAATTCTCAAATTTATATGTTCATTCTAATAATCCATGATCACAAACAGCTGAGGACACCCTCTGATCCAAACATTTCTTTTGGCACATTCTGAAAGAAACCACAGAACATTAAGAGAAGAAGTACTTGTGGCACCTTAGAGACTAACAAATTGTTAGTCTTTAAGGTGCCACAAGTACTCCTTTCCTTTTTGCAGATACAGACTAACACGGCTGCTACTCTGAAACAGAACATATAAATATTTATAAGACTATGTGCAGCCTGAAGTAAGGAAAAGACAAAACAATTCACAATTGTAACCATCCTTTCTTATCACCCAGTCCTCAAGGAGGGAAGGGGGAAAAAAAAGACTTGTTTTTCAGTTTTGGTTGGGCTCCTGTAAGTTTAGCCTCTTCAATCTATCAGCCAATTGGATTTCATTATTCCATTTACTAAATGTGTTCTAGGTATGCCCCAGACACCAGTGTGGGTTCTCCAGCATTCTTTCCTGGCCATTTAACAGCACTGAGGGGGGAGAAGGGCTGGATCAGAAAGGCTGAGTACCTGACTCATTCGTCATTCTAGAATTCTGTGTTAAATGCCAACTCCTCCCTTTAAAGAAATCAATCCCTTTTTCTGTTCTTTCACTTTTTAGAATAATCACTCTTGATGTCCAGGGGAGCATAGGTGGTTGCTAAATTAGGGTCATAATGTGCCACTCACTGAAATGCCAGGTCAGTTACTGTCCAGAATGTTGTAATTACCAAGAACAGCTGGTAATGAGAACTCACTAGTTACTCACATAACCTCTTCCTATAAACTGAACTCCAGAAGAAAAAAAAATAGTGACGACAAAGCAATCTTCATGCTAAAGTGCTCTTTACTTCACAGAAACTAAACAGCTTTTCCATCATCGAGCACGAATACCATTCACTACCAATAGCATGACTTAATGCTGCTCAGCTTCACATGAAACAAAAAGACAAATCCCGAGCTTATGTGATTTGATCACACAAATATGTTCATCTGATAAATCAGTATCCCACACAGCAACTCTTCATTTCACTACACCAAGATAGTTTTATGGAAATATTAAGTGTAAACACCAACACTGAAGCAAGTTTATGTATGACAAGGGACTCTGGGAGCCACTTTCAATTTTGAGTGTAATTTACAGCCTTACACTTGGAGGTCTACGCACACCATTTTGAAATACATACAGTGGTGCTGGAACCCTTATAACAGTGGGGGCACTGAAATCCAGCCCCTTACTCCTATCCGCAACCCCCTCAGCTGCAGCCGGGAGCAATGCCGTGTCTCGGGGGGGGGGAGGGGGGGAGACAACCCCAAACAGGGGTAAGAGGGAAAGGCTGGGGGTGGGCACAGGGCCAGGAGCAGAGCCCCAAGCATGAGCCCACAGACGAGACGCCACATGCAGAGTCAGAAGTGGAGCCCCGGGAGTGAGGCTAGCGGCTGGGACCCCAGGAGCGGGGGGCTGGGTGCAGGGCCCCAGGCATAGGGCCAGTGAGTGAAGCTACTGCCCCAAGAGCAGAGCCCCAGGCTCTGGGTACAGGGCCAGCAGCCAGGACCAGAGCCAGGGGTACAGGGCCAGAGGCTTGGACTCGAACCCCAGATGCAGGGCTGGGAAGCAGAGTCCCGGGCTTGGGGCCACAGGCTGGAAGTGGGGCCCTGGCCCGGAGCCCTGGGCGTGGGGCCAGCAGCCAGGCAACAGGGCTGGTGGCCAGGACCCAAGGACCCAAGCCAGGACCCAAGCCAGTGGCCCCACGTAAAACCTGGGGGTGCTGGAGCACTCCCCGCACTCCTAGTTTCCACACCTACGTATACATATTAAAAATAAGGTTTCTTTGTCTACAATACTATATAACTAGCTAATCTTTAACAGCTGAAGAATCATATCCTTATCCAGTGACTCTGCAATAAGACAAAATATAATACTGGGTTTTGTAGTATCATGAATAATGCAAACCTTGATAAGTCATCCAGTGGGTAACAAGTCAGAAGATTTAGCCTACGTGTCCTCAGTGCTCAAGGTTCACACAAGGTTAAAATGGGCAAGAGGGAAATGCTCGAAGTCTCGTAGACATTCCAAAAGTATAGTTTTAATGCTCAAAAAAGCTAAAGACGACACATATTTCTCCCCCCACCCCCACAATCTACATTGCAATCCATTGTCAAGAGCGTGGTCAGCAAAGAGTCTCCCTAAACTGATAATGAAAGTGGTTTTCTCCCATCTAAACTGTTAGTTAAGCCATTTTCAGTATCAGTTCAGAGGGAACCTGACTACCACTATCAGCAATGGATCACAGTTTCTTTGAATAGTCTCTATCACGTCTAGAGACACACAGGACTGGTTTAGGTTTAAAATTTAGGTCAACATAGCTACAGCCATCAAGGATATGAAAAAAAAAATCCATACCCAACTGACATAGCTACACCAACTTAACCCCCAGTGTAGATGCAGCTACATAGATAGAGAACTGCTTCCGTCAACCTAGCTACCATCGCTTTAAGTGGTGACATTTCTACAGTGACAGAAAAACCCCTTCCATTGCTGTTAGTGCGTCTACACACCATGGGGTTATGCCGGCATAGCTATGGTGCTGTAGCTACGCCAGTATTGTCTCCGTAGTGTATGCACACCCACAGACTTCAAAGTTAACACCCCACTGACATAAATTGAGGTAGTTCACACCTCTTGGGGCAAACAAGTGTGCCCTCTTCCTTATACTAACTCATGTGCAGGTGAGCTGCTCACTACATGTGCACTCACGACATGTCATGGAGCTCTCTTATATTCCTGTACACTGATACCCAGTCGTCCCACTGCTTTGTGAATCCACTGAATGTTCACCCGGTGTATTTTGGGGCACAAGCAGTGTGGAAGCTACCATAGCCTGAGGCTGGAGCAAGAGTAGGTATACACGTGTGGATTCTATCAACCCCCAGACCTGAAGGAATTCCATGAGGCACAGCCCAGCTACTCAGGACGGGATTTGAGCTTCAGACAGTTCATGACTCTTCCTGAACCATCACAGGCAACCTGCAACAGAAGGGCTACAGTTTTTGGCATTTTGCTTATTCTGCCTGGGATCCAGTAATAGCAAAGCACTAGACACACACACACACACTACAGAACGGCCACCAGGTCTTTGTCAACACTAGCAAAAACAAGACATGTAATTCACCACCAGTTCAACTGGTGATAAGAAAAGTAGAAACTGTACAGTAGACAAAGTGCAGGCAAGCTTAAACATTTTTTATCATGTTTAAAGCCAAGTCGTAGCATCAGTCCAGGTGCTTGGGCCAGGAAATTCTCATTTTTGGCAGTTTAGACACAACCGTGCAGGGTATAGAAGAGACCTATGCAACTCAAGAGCCATAAATTAAGAGTAACTGATTAACTCAACAACTGCTGAGTTTGGCACTTACTGATCATGCCTGGTATCGGGTATGTTTCTGTCCATTTGCAGTTTGTCACTTTCTACTTGATTGAACTTATTACGAGCGTATGGGTCTTGACCAGATCGGACCATAGTGACACCAACATAACTGTCTTGATCAAAATCTTGCCATCGAACTTTTCCTAAAAAGGAAGAAACCCAAAGTTAAATATTTGCATCACAGATCTGAAGCATTTAAGCTCTAGTTTTCAAATGTCTGAAATCAAAGTTTTCACTTTTACCGGATCAAAGTGCTTTAAAATAAATGAAGCTTTAACACTTCAATGAGGCAGGCAATACACTTCTTTTATATCTGGGTTACACTAATGCACAAAGTTATTTGCTCGGAGTCACACAATTGACTAGTGCAAAGTTTCAGTAGGAAATGAATTAATGGTATTCCGACTCCTAGTCCTGCTGCTACTGTAATCACTAGACCATGCTGCTTTCCTCAGTTACAGGTTTTAACCTCAGGAACCATATGTTCCACTTTAAAAGGGCATTTCCACATCAGGCAGCTGATCATTCAAGCACAGATTTACACCCCAAGACAGACACTTAATTTTTCCAGTTTAGATTTCAATTAACTTCACTAAACCAAACCTCTATGGTTTAATTTAGCCAGTCTCATATTTAAAAAATAATGATTTGTATCTCCATGCTCTAAAGGTTTGTTCTTCATAAACTTGGTTAAAAGTAAATTTTATAAGTTATTTTGTAAGACATAAATGCTACCAATAGTTAGGACACTTGACCACTTTCTGATATGAAATACATGAACTAGTTGGAACACTTTGTAGCTTTTAGGTTTTGTCATGAGCAGGTTAACTCTTTACTAAGGAGCACACTATGCGATCCCTGGTAATACAGTACTGGCATGCTTATGGAGATGTATGCTTTATCCGAAGCCTGCTTCTTCTAACATTGCAGTAAGGAATTAAGATAAAGCAATGTTCTCTTCTGAGAGGATGAACACTTTCATAAAATTACTGATCTTGTGATATACACCAGAAGCTTGGTTTGCATCTAGAAAACAAATGGTAAATTCTCTGTTCTTAATTTTTATTTTAAAATAAATTAACCTTCCTTATATGGCCACTGACAGCCAACCTATTGCAATGGTACAGGATTTATGCTTTCTGACTCAAAACCACTTGAGCACAAATAGTGTTACCCCTAACAACTAATTGCTATTTTACTGCGAAGTGTTCTTGAAGGCACCATATTAAAGTTGCTGTGTAGCACCAAGCATGCTGCTGACACCAAACAAATGACGACACAAAGCAACACTCTCTTGGGGTCAGTGTGTTTGATAATTAACATGTTCACAAGAAGTTACGCTTCACTGGGAGTTTTTCAAAAGCAACACAGGGAACTGTCATTTCAGAGGTATTTTGGGGAAAGTCCAGTAAGTGGCAGATTGGCAGAGAGTGTGTCATTCTCTTGGAGCACCCCATGGATGCTAAAAAAAGTTTTTAGGCAAATAAAGCATATACCTTAGGATACTTTACCCATAACCTGCTGCTCTGCTTCATGGGTGTACTAGTATAAGGCCTGGTCTACACTGGGGGGGAGTGGGGGAGAAGGGGGGAAGAGGGAAGAAATCCATCTAAGCTATGCAACTTCAGCTACGAGAACAGCATAGCTGAAGTCGACGTATCCTAGATAGACTTAGAATCACTTACTTTGCGTCCTCGTGGCGCGAGATCGACGGCCATCGTTCCCCCGTCGACTCTGCTTCCGCCTCTCATCCTGGTCAAGTTCCGGAGTCGACAGCAGAGTGATCTGGGATCGATTTATCACATCTACACTAGACATGATAAATCGATCCCCGATAGATCGATCGCTACCCGCTGACCCAGCGGGTAGTGTAGATGTGGCCTAACAGGCATTCATTAGGGCAGCCAGAGATTGGTCAGACATTTCAAATACACCTTTACTGTTGCCAATTTGCACAGTGTGCAAAGTGAGTTAGGACTGTCTGTTACACAACTAACTGAAGATATAGCCAACCAGAATTCCACTTGGAATTTCTGCTGGAAAATAAGACTGATAACAAAATACTGTGTGTGAGACAAAAATCCATCAAGAATGGAAACAGTTTACTGAAAAGAAAATCACTGAGTAGATTTGAGATTCTCTAGAGTTTGAGCCATCTGAGGAGCTGATGAATGAAGTTAGCTCTGACCAAGCCTGCGGTGGTGGTGTTTGGAGTTCAAATACTGACAGTTTACCTGAACAGCAAGTACTAGTGAAAAGCAGAGGAGCCATGGGAAGTAAATATTTTAAGACAGTCTAGTCACAGAGAAAGAACATAGATTCCTATATTTTGAATTACAGGTTTAAGAGCTATTCAATTAGTTCAGATTGAACACCTCCTACAAATGAATTTACCTCCCAAAAGATGCTGAAGAAAATATGCAGAAAAGCCAGAACCAGAGAGACCAAAATGTAACAGACTGAAAAACATTTATTTAGCACCTGTGAAGCGAGCAAGAGGGGAGACTACAGCACTATGGGTAGAAAAACAGATTTTCAGCTTCCAATTAGTGAAAATGCAACAGAGGGAACACTTTGTAGCTGTCAAAGCCCAACCTTAAGAGTGGTAAAAAGAAACTTCTATGAGTCTTCCAAAATTTCTCTCAGGACATTTTCAGGGATCTACCCTTTGAAGTCAGTTCTACACTTGAGAATTCTGACATTGCAAACACTTGCAACATCTTCACACAACAGTTTGCAATAATGCACAATTGCTCCTATTTGAAACAAGGCTTATCACTTCTCCTGCCCCAAGTCACTCAGCACTTTTGCAGAGACAGCATATACCATTAGTGCTAATGCTGCAGCTCTACCATGGGAGCTGATTTTCCTAGCAGTGTTCTACAATACCCCTGCAAGCACTCCAGTAAACAATATGTGCAATATCACTGTGAGAGATATGGCAAACAGGTATATCTCGAGACCTCTGTATCTAACATTAGGAATGTTATCTGTATATTTGAGTGAGCCCTTGAAAGCATGAAAAAAGTCAGAGACTATTATATTGAGATAGACCAGGCTCTATGGGCACGCATGATACAGAGATCTGTGAATGTTCTAAGTATTTGTCTGTTCCTGGCTCACCAGGTGGTTTCCCTGTGGAATCATGATGGATGATCAACGCAAAATCCCAAGGCTGGTTATGCAGATACCCAGTGTTTGATGCCTGACCACCTGGGGAAAGGGACAGTGACTGGTTGTACATGTTTCAGGAGACTTTGAAACTAAAAACAGGAGGGTTTGGATATAAAAACAGAGTTTGAACTGACATAAGGGGCTTCTTGGGCTACAAATGGACATGACCAGATAACCAAGAGAGGCAAAGCCTGACTGAAAGATCTGAAAGACTTTGGAACTTATCAGGGATTCCAATTCCTGTAAGAACTGATGGCAGGGGTGGGGGCTTCTGGTGAACTTAACAGGCATTTAATCCTCTTATTGTTTTACATGTTTTCAAGGTTTTTTTATCCTAAAATAAATGTACTCTGCTCTGAAAGAGCTGTTTGACTACTTGGAACTACTGGCATACACTGGTCAAAGCCCTGGAAGAGAAAGCAACAAGCAGGTGTTGGACTCAGACTTGTGGAGATAAACAAGGGGGCTGCAAGTCTAAACCCCCTGGGTTAAGAGGGAGAGGGATATGTGTCCCTGCTCAGAGAATGGTGATGGCTAGAGGCCTGAGAGGGGATTCCTTGAGCAGACCACAGAGGTCAAAGATTTAGTTAGCCCAAAACTGTGACAATCACATATACACCTGATGATTCATATTGAACTACAGTAACTTCAAATATGCATCAAATAATAGTTTTCCATTTTATAAAGTGCAATGCATTCAATCCTAAAGCTTTTCTGGATTAAAAAATAAAGGCTATTTTAATGTAATACGGACATTTAATTTTACAAAATACATACTACTGTATACATTAAAAATGTTAATGCATATGAATCACTTTTTAAAATAGTTACAGCACCTCTTCAATAGTGAAATGGTATTCCCACCAACCCCTGCTTCAGGGACTTGCACTGACAACTGTGGAATGCGTACCTACAATGCTCTGGTACAGCAGCAGTTGGAGGGACCAATGCAAGTGTTCTCATAAGACAGGTTTACATCAGCTAGAATTGCTCATGTGGCATTGCATGGTTATAAACTACAACAGTTCAAGTGAACTACTGTAAATTGTAAGTGTGCAAAGGGAAATTAAAATGTGGCTCAGCAAAAACAAGGATATTGTCTCTGAAGCTGTAAAGAGGGTAGTGTTTGACAATTTACTAATAATTAAGTTTTAAGATTAAAGGCTCGATTAATCAGCCTTTTCCAGCAACTGATCATGTATTTTTATATGTTATCTGCTTTGTTTCCCAGTATACACGCACTACTGGGGAAGGTTTCAGAGTAACAGCCGTGTTAGTCTGTATTCGCAAAAAGGAAAGTACTTGTGGCACCTTAGAGACTAACCAATTTATTTGAGCATGAGCTTTCGTGAGCTACAGCATCCGATGAAGTGAGCTGTAGCTCACGAAAGCTTATGCTCAAATAAATTGGTTAGTCTTTAAGGTGCCACAAGTCCCCCTTTTCTTTTTACTACTGGGGAACTCATTTTTCAGAGCTACTGGTGAGCATTTATTGGCGGCTTGGAGAGTGGGGTCTGTTTCCAACTGTCAAATTGCATTAAAAGACAGGTACAAATACATTAAATATTTAGCTTATATTTTACCTGATGCGATATTGATAGAACATGTTTCCTAAACTTTGTAGAGTATGTGCTATACAGTGTAGTTTTGATTTAGCTTATTAGACACTCACTGTTAAACTAAAAATAAAATTTTCCCCAAAAATTGTGGTTCTGATTCATATAGGATATCAGATTAAGTTTCAGGACAGGAAGTTAGTATCCAACAAGACTGAAAGAAAAAAAAAGAAAGAAAAAGAAAAACCATATTCCTAATCACTAACAGATTAAGAGAGCAGTAGAGACTTGCACTGCTTTAGGCATTAGTGATGCAGTCAGCTAAGGAAACTCAAAAGCCTGAATTTGGGTTGACAGGTAAGTAAAAGAATTTTCAAATGTTTTGTTTCACATTTTATTTGTAAGCGCTAGTGACAGTAGCTTTAGAATTTATGAAAGCATATTCATTTATTTTAAAAAGCAGATGACGCCTAAAAAAGTTTGAAAAGAGTTCTACTTAGAAACAGTCGTCTCTCTGTTGTCTTCCCTCTCTAAATTAGAGCTATCTACTTTAAAAGGATCTTCACTTCTACTTCTGCTTCCTTTTCCCTAACTCAAGACTTAGGGCCAGATCCTGGGTGGCAGCAGCAAAAAAGGTACAGAGTTGCTGTAATAAAGCAACTGGAGATTGGGGAATTTCCAAGTTGTAGAAGGTTGGCAGAGATGACTCTAGAGTACTTGCACTAGCTTTGGCCAGGGACAGAAGGGAAGCTGAACATATCATGCTTTGGCCATCCCTGGCCTACAGAATGAACCTGGAGGAAAAAGAACAGAGGAGATCTGAGGGGAAAAGGGAGAAGGAAATGGGCCACAGAATAAATTAACTGAACTGGTAGAGAAGAGATGACCGAGCAGATGAACTTGTATGTGAAGGAAGGGAACAGGTGAAACTCCAGCAGTAGGCATAGTTGTGTGGGATGGGGAGCAAGACCCCAGCAGGAACAGCATATGGGGGATACGTAAAGGAAAGAGGGGGTTGAAGGTGGGAAAGAATAGCAGGTGAGCTACTCAGGAAATCCTCAACCCAAGTAGCAGCCACAGGTGATGTGGGGATTAGGAGCTCACTTTTTGGACCTAGTTTTACAACTAAACATAGGTCAATACCAGTGGGATATATTGTATAGTTACCTTAATGTGGATGTCAGTAACTGCTAGACTGTGTTTGTTATCAAAGAGATGGAGCGGAAGAGAACTGGAATGTCATTTCAGTTGTGCAGTAACATTTAAATCCTCTCCAAGAAGGACCATTTAAAATATTTTTGATGTTACTCTAGTCTAAAATGGAGTAACCTGTACTGGGAAGAGAGCCAGAAATTTTTTTTAACTAAGTAATTAAAATAGGGAAGGTTCCTTGATTAGTTTTAATCTCAGAGTCTCAATATTATTTTTATACGTCCTTTATAAAAATTGTACTATCAGGTTCGAAGGTGTAGTTAATAACTCCTTTACTCAACAAGGGAAATGCAATGCTTTTAATTAAAATGTATAATCACAAATGGTTAATTTAATACAATTAAAGATTGATACTAATACATACGAGCTGGAAATAAATCTCTTCTTTAGTAATCTGTCATGACAAGCAGTCAGGGTTTTGCTTTACCCCTGCTAAAGCTGATACCACCACTTCACAGTATGGGAATTTAGCTCCCTACGGTGTTGAAGATGCAGTGATGTATCAAATGATTTAGGACAGCATTTCTCAAATACGGCCACCATGGCTCCATACGGCAACCATGGTTTTTTCTTGCAGCCACAGCCTCCTAGGCGATTTGGGGGGGGGGGGGGGAGGACAAAGCAGCAGCCCCTCCCCCAGGGCCACCAGCAGGGGCTGGTCCCTGCAGCAGCAGGCTCCATCCCCCAGCCGCAAGCTCTCCAGCTTCAGCTCTGGGCTCATCCCCCACACATCACCCCTGGCTCCCGCTGTCTCTTCCAGTCCCCATCCATGCAGCAGGACTCTAGGCTTCTGCCCTGACACCCCCATCACCCCAGTTGCCTCCCATCTATCTCCTCCCATGACCCCCTACTCACCTCCCCATCCAAGGCTTAATTTGTCCCCCAGCTTGCTGGGGCTGAGTAGGTCTGCTTGAAAGGTGATATTAACAAATATACAAATACCACTTTTCACAGCAACAGACTTACTAGCTAGCAAGTCTAAAAAAAACACAACCAAAAAAGCAAAACATGCAAAGCACCTTATTTGTGTTTCTATTCTGTTTAGGCCAGTAAAGAACAGACAACTGTATATTAATTTTTAATTACCAAGTCTGCAAAAAAAACCTGTATAAATAAATTACAATGATTTGGACATGTATGCATGCATATTTATTTGTTTTTCCTAAACTTAAGTATTTTAGGAAAAATTGTCAGCAGCCACCAGCAAGAGTTGGTGGCCACACTTTGAGGCCACCTAAAAATTTGTTGGGAGAACCCCTGAACACAGCACCATGAATAGAGTTTTTGATGGTAAAATGTCAATTTACCTTTAAAATGTTAATGGCTTTGTATAAAGACTGACTCCCAAGTTCTACTTTTTAAAATATTTGTGCACTGAGCTCTCAGAAAACAATTCCTTGCTTTCCTTGGAGCTCTGGAAATACAATGTTGCGGAAGGCCGAAACAAGCAGCACCTCTCCTAAACCTCAACTGAAAAGCAGGAAGGGAATAGTGAACCAAAGAGAGAAAAAAAGGAAAAAGGCAAATAGCTGAAGCCTAACCACTTCCATTAAAAAAGTTGCACAAAGCTTGCAGAAGTCTGGATTCAAGATCCCATAACTGTGTATTCACAACATTATGTGCATCACTCATTAAAAATGCTCATACTATTTTAAGAGTATAATACTGTGACAATATATTCTTTGAGCGCTGTGTACTCTGCCAGAGTATGTTGATTCTTATTCATCATTCTTACTCAGGTAGGAGAGACTGGTCAACAGACCTCCTTTCTGAACATTCTGGCATCTGGTCTCATTCCTGGCTCCATATTCTCCAGCTCCTGAACTCTCCCTTACTATCTTTAGGACAAACCTCTATATCCTCCCTTTCCATGTTTTCCCCATACCCATCCCAACACCTGTGTCTTCGCCCTATGACCAATGGAAAGGTCTCACCTACTTAGGAGGAAAGCCAAAAGCATTTGATATATGCCTGGAAGCCCTAAACCAGTGGTGCCCAAACTTTTGCCAGGGGCTGAGAGTGGGAGCCAAGGGCTGGGGCTGGAGCAAAGCTGGGGATGGGACAGGGCAGGGCTGGGTGATGCTCCCTCCCTGCCCCCACTACACCTCCTGGGGGGGTATGCCTCATACTTTGAAGACCATTGCCCTAAACCATGACTAAGTAGCCCAATCCCTACAAATGAAGAGCTGTAGCTAAAAGTCACAAGAAAAGCTAAACTATAGTAAAACTGAGAGGTATTAAACATATTTGCAAAGAGGCCTGTTAAGGAAAAACCTGTACAGAAAAATGACTGCTAGAAACCAAACTAACTGAATTATCACCAAGTGTTTACGCACATGGATAAACTGGAAAATAAATTGTTAAAAAAATTTAATTTCTAATCTGTGGTGTGCATAATACTCAAATATATATATTTTGCTAGAAAATAAATGTTCATAACAATTATATTTCCTTAAGTGACTAAGACAAGCTGGGCCAAAGACCATAGGGTGGAAAAACCATTAATTTAAATAGTTTATGCTGCACCAGATTTTAAGATTACAAAACAAAAACATGCTGGAAATTATAGCAAATCCTGCTTAAAGCACAGAGGAAAATTCTCCTAGGTTGTTAATTTTCTTCAAGATCATCTATACTAGTCCAGATGTTTGGGTTATAATTGCTCCCAACGAAGCATCTGGATATGTACAGAAGATCAATGAGAGAAAATATATTGTGGAACCATCTGGTAGAAAGTAATCTCCTTTGCAAGATACACTTGTTCTTCAAGTGCTAGGCATCGGAGACCATTCTAGTGAGTTATTAGCTTTTTTACTCCTTGGTACTTTAATTCTACCTGTGCATGTTTACCACTGCTGCAAAACAGCAGTTTTACAGCAACAGGAGTATTAGGAAGAGGAACAAACCTATACTGATAAATACATAAATGAGCACATCCCACGGTCAACTGAGGCTTTCCTAGCTCATACCTCAGGAAATGTCCCTGTTCCTCTTAAATAAAGACACTGGACTCCTTGCTCCATTCATACGTTATATGCTAGAGAATGTCAGATATGAGTGGGAAAAGATGTCACTTTGCTTTGGAGCACATAAAGCTTATAGCCCATACATTAGCCTAGACCAGGGGCGGCCAACCTGTGGCTCCGGAGCCACATGCGGCTCTTCAGAAGTTAAGACGCGGCTCCTTGTATCGGCATCGACTCCAGGGCTGGAGCTACAGGTGCCAACTTTCCAAGGTGCCGGGGGGTGCTCACGGCTCAACCCCTGGCTCTGCCACAGGCCCTGCCCCCACTCCACCCCTTCCCTCCCCTGAGCCTGCCGTGTCCTTGTTCGCCCCCCTGCCTCCTGCAGGCCACAAAACAGCTGATCGGGAGGTGCAGGGAGGGATGGAGAGGGAAGTGCTGATCAACGGAGCTGCCAGTGGGCAGGAGGCACTGGGAGCCAGGGGCGTTGGCTGACGTGGGGCTGCTGATGTATTACTGTGGCTCCTTGGCAATGTACATTGGTAAATTCTGGCTTCTTCTCAGGCTCAGGTTGGCTACCCCTGGCCTAGACAGGCTGTTACACAAAAGAAACACAATCTCTATCAGAAAAGCCTGTTTTGTTTTGTTTTTCAATTTGTAGCTAAAATGACCTGCTCCTGATTGAAGATTCAACACTGGGCTCATGTGTCAAGTATCACTTTCCAATGGGGAGTGCATACCACCTGCCAGTCCTACCAGTGGAGAGAACTGGAGCACCTCTTGTTCAAGAGCCTTCTTCCAACAAATGAATCTGTACGCAGGGAACAGCTTATAGCATGAGCAGGCATGGATCAAATGTAGATAGAGTATTTTAGGACCAAGCCTCAGCAAAATAGGTATTTTTACTCGCAAGGTGGGCTAGAGTTCAGAAAGTTGAAGTTTTCAGAATTAAAGCAAATCCACATTTTGCATAATAATTCTCTCCCTTCCTGGGTAAAAGCCTCTATCAGAAAAATTCACAGCCCCAGCTTCTCTTAGTTTTGGATTTTTTACTTTGGCAACAAACATTACCGCAATACCTGGAGGTAGGGTCTCCACATTTTGTGCTTTGTCTTCCCCATTGTTACTGCGAGGGTCTTTCTTTTTTAGTGCATCAATGTCATTTGGGTCCTCCTGAAAATCCAACAAAAAAAACTTAGAACCATTTCTTAAATTGGTATGATTAATTTATATTAATTTTCTGTATTTTCAAAAGGGATGACTAGTCACTTTTACTCTTTGACACTAACATGGCCTTTAGACCCTTTTAAGGGTATAAAAAACCTCAAGAGATTTGTTTTAGGCACCAAGGGAGAGAATGGCAAATTCCCCAATTTTTCCAAAAATAGGAAAATAAAACAGGGTTCTAGACACTGGATCAAACATTTAACATATGTGGCAACTACTTAGTGGAAGAAATATCTTGCTCTCAAATAGAAAATTTATTAGGAAATGTGAACCTCAATGTAATCTGTGATACTGAAGTTTGTTTCTACAAAGAATTGTGATGGCAAAGTGTGACTAAAACAAAAGCTAAATAGTGTATGTCCAGCAGTTTGCACATTCAGAGCACTATTACTTGAATATTTATAATAAAAGCTAAATACTACACAGCTAAGTTATTAATTTTCATCATATTCTGGGAAGTGGTTTTCCAATACAAAAACTTTTGAAAGGGCCATAGCAAGTTGCCCTTTACAGGCACCCATTTTGGCAGAACCCATGCTGATAGCAGATTTTCAAATAATAGTTCCACTGGATTTCTGACTATAGTAATAGTGAAAAATGCTAACGTTTAGTGAAAAAGCAACTATCAGTCTTTTTTAATTCCAGTAAAGATATTGATAAATACAGGATGAAAGTTGACTAACAGCCCCATTTTTCTTCCTGCTTCATCACACAGAGAACTCATAATCATGTGTTCATGTTACCATACAAACAACTGGTATCAATTCAGCATTAGGATACATCACAGAATCAAGTTGGAAGAGAAAGTGGGATAACAGAAAGCATTTATTTTAAAAGACTATATTTGGTAATTAGGTATATTACGACAGTGAGGTTTTACTATGAAGTGTCTATGGAAAAGCCTTTATTCTACACATCTGCACTCTACTTATTCAGTCAGCTGCTCCTATTAGCCCTACAGAGTCAACACAATTAAGGAAGATTCTATTCCTTCTCCTGCATTACAGTTATTTGCTAAGTTTCAATTACAGAGTCAGTTTCCCCTGTGAAAACCCACTAAGGGCAGGATTTGCCCTGCAGAATCTTTAATATTGATGGTGGCATGTGAGAAGGAATGACTTGACAAGCTTGACACACAGAGTCAAAGCTGAGCAAGCAAGGGCAGCTGAAACACTTGCTAACAGAATATATTTGATCTGAACGATGTTGGAAGGCAGACATTGACATTAGCTATAAAATAGTAAAAATTTGTAAGGGAACTCAAGGGCAGGTGTAGTTGGTGAAACTACTTGTCACTCAATACTGTCTAGATTTCAATTTTGTGTCCCTATAAAGGAGAAATATCCTATCCTTTCAAGAAAATTCAGAGTACACATCTGTCAAAGCATTTCTAAAGCTCCCACTCACTGTAGTTTACCAGTGCCAAATTCAAAATTAAGGACTTTGTGTGCAAAGTTTACATGCATTGCTGCTTAAGCATAAGTATATTTTTAGAAGGCTTTTTGATGCTGTTTTTTAAACAGCCACTACCCATGCAAATACTGAAAAAAGCTGCAAGTCCGAACTGAGATTTTATAGATTCAGAACAGACTGGAGTAAATAATGCTTATCAGAAATTTGATTATTCAGAATTCCTTGGCCATTTACAAGAGTCACATACTTTGTGGTAAGCTATATTCTACAGCAAGAGGCTTGTTTTTACAGCACTATGGTGCAGCAGACTGGAAAATCTGGTCCAGCTTCATTCAAGTTCAGTGTGCCACAAACATTTGTACTGACAACGTACAACTGCATCAAAGAAGCTGTAACAGAAAAGCTGGGTAGGAGATATTTGTAGGTTTCAGCATCCAAAAAGGCATGGCAGACAGTTGGAGGCTGTGAGATAAACGTGTTAACTCCATATACCTGATAAAGATCAGCAGTGACATAATGAAGTTGATATTTAAATGGTCATCTTTAGGTTTTAGAATTTAAATCTCAGATGAATGATACAGTTCAATACTTTTCAAGTAGTTTGCTGCCTCAGGGAAACCTCACACTTTTGTTCAGATCAGGTAGATTTTCTTTACAGCCATGAGAGCTAGGAAGTTTTAGTTTCTATAGCACAACTCTGCAGTAAGGAGTGGATTCTGCAGTACATTCCATAGCATCACAAAAATACATGGGTCCTACTTTCACATAGGTAGCTTTATTATATAATCTTAAATTCTTAAATCTTAAAGAGGTAACTAGTTATAACAGAAAAACCCATTAGTCTGCCTTGTACAAGGGACACGCAAAAACACTCAATCTCAGATACACACTTGGCACTGTTAGCCTGAATAGAGAACATTTACCCTGACAACTTTAATCTCAAAATGGTTTACAAAGTATATACAGGAATTCACTGAACTTCATGGGTAGAATGTGACAGGTGTGAAAACAGTGCATGAGAGATTAGCACAGGAAGTGAATACTTAATCCAACTGAAATTATGGGAGAATTATGGATGGGCAGAATATTAGTTATCCAAAGCACATAACTGGTCTGTGCAGTTCAGGAATATTTATTCCCGGAAATCAGATATGTAGTTCTGAAACAATGATTCATTATTGCTGGTAAGTAAACCATCAGAAAGCCCTTGCCTCATAGTCAATACCCTTGGCTTCCTTCTGCACTCATGTGTGGTTTCCCTTAAAGGCTAGCTTCCTCTGCCCCTGGCTTCTCACTCATGTTTGGAAGCTCCTCTTCCATCAATTTCCTTCTTTCAGCTGTCCTGAAATTAACAGATGGGCAGAGCTAAATTCTGTTTGTGAAGTATGTAATCTGATAACTGTATGTCTGCACAATTAGAAGTTATTAACAGTGTATCCACCTTCCTGGAATGGTTTATTTTCTTACTTTTAAAGACATCATTTCCCCCCTTTTTAAACATTATGTTCCTTAGCAAACGTAACTCTACCAAGTTTTGCCTAGAAATCAGCTTTAAATTAACTTTTTTTGTGATTCTGATTTAGGTTAAGTTGGCGATCAGTTTGCTTTCCCTGCCAAAGCAAACTCCTTGGTATCAAGCCTCCCTTCAAAACAAAGGCCGATTACCTGGACTTGATTACTAATGCACCATAATATTACTACAGTTGCCAACAACTCTAAAATTTGTAAAACTATCACAAGAGCAGTGACTAGGAGAACCATGTCCAAAGGTGAAGAATGTTTTTACAAAATATAAGTGTATGTACCAAGTCCCACATGTTGAAGCCTAGAGCAAAATGTTAGAGAGCTATAACAACTTAGACTAATTGACTAGGACATTCTTCCCCTTCAGTATCTATAGCCATACATATTTATGTCAGACTCTTTCAGTGGAATGGCATTCAGTGGTAAGCGCAAGATACTGCAGGTATAGCTATGCTTGCCATAGGAGAGTATTTTAACATTACTATTCGTATTCATACTCAATGCTAAGGTAAAGAGTTATATCGATTTAATGGTGCAGAAAACAGTAGGCTGGGTGTGCAAATCATTCATGCCTTCCTTCTGGCATTTGGTGACATTTAAGGAAACTAAAGTGAAAGGCCAGTTCTTATTTACAAGCTCACATCAGACATGCTGGTCAGTCAATGCATGCAGGATTTTTAAGTGCAGGTTAGCAACTGGCTCAGTGGATGTCAATAATAAAAGAAGTAGGGAGACGTGGTCTCAGTGAGGTAGAAGATCTGAATTTTCAGTGGCCATTTCCTGCCCAGCTAATTGGTGGGGAGAAGGAACACCTATTGGTCTGTACTATTAGCAGGCTACAGAAATAAGCTACCTCCCAAAATATCTGGAACACAGCTGTTTACCCACAAATGAAAATCCATGATCCTATTACCTCTCCAACCCTGAAAAGAAAAACTGAGACACGAACTAAGACATATTTCCTGCAATAAGTCGTTTGTCTTTTACAAACAGTGGTCAAAGCACTCATTTATTCTCAAATTAATTTGACTGTGTGTCTATGCAAACAGATATGCATAGGCACATATTTCTATGGCAAGTGCAGGCTCAGCAACAGAAGCTATTTATATTGAGGTATCAGATACATTGGATTTGGAAAAATCTAATAAGCTAATCATAAATCTGTTTGATTCACAAGAACCTGGAGTTATCCGATACTACCGTGAGTGTGCCAAGACAGCTTCAGTAGGAAAAATACTCTGAAACGTGTGGAATTGTAACAGCCGTGTTAGTCTGTATTCGTAAAAAGAAAAGGAGTACTTGTGGCACCTTAGAGACTAACCAATTTATTTGAGCATAAGCTCACGAAATCTTATGCTCAAATAAATTGGTTAGTCTCTAAGGTGCCACAAGTACTCCTTTTCTTTTTGCGAATTCCACACACCTCCACAGGAAAAAAAAAAAAGAGGGTCAAGGACATAGTGACTGTGAGCACTAATGCTTGCAAATTGTTAGTAGCATGATAACAGTGTAACAAAAGAAAGGTCTGTCTAGCTACTTTTCAGACTTTAGAGCGGCTTCTATATTTATTAGTAACTGCAGAGAATGGCTCTTTTATAAGCACTGAATAGGAAACCTATAGCTCTTATTCTACATGTGCTGTATGTTCTAAATCCCCCTGTAAAGAATTGCTTAGCAAGAGGCATTCCAAATACATACAAAAGCAGGGGACAAATAAGATAACCAGAAACAGAACCCAAGGACTGTTTAGCCAAAAGCCCTATTCCACAGGTCCAAGTTACATCATTTGTTTCTCACCATATATATATATTCCCATATATATTTTCCTACCAAAAGTTAGAATATAGAAAGTCTTTCTACATGATTTTCTACAAACAAAGGTTTTCAATGTGATAGCTACAGACATGATTACAGTGGTGCTTGTGATTAGACACCCATAGGAGTTCAGAAACAGCAATCCCAGAAGATAAAATACTTTGCATTGGGACAGCTCCTTCAACAGCAACCATAACACTCCTCCGTTTACTAATATTTCAGAATTATAACTCTGTCATAAATCACAACAGGATGCACGTCTGTAACAAGGTGTTAGAAATAAAATGTAAAACATTCACTAACTGACACCACGGGTATGTCTAAACTGCAACTAGATACCCACAGCCAGACTGTGCCAGCAGGCTTGGAGCATGGGGCTGTTTAATTGTAGTGTAGACATTTGGACTTGGCCAGCAGCCCAAGCTCCAAGACCTTCTCACTTTGCAGAGTCTTAAAGCCTGAGCCTGAATGTCTACGCTGCAATTAAAACAGTCCCTTACCTGAGCCCTGAGAGCACGAGACAGCAGACACAAGCCAGCTGCAGGTTTTTAATTGAAATGTAGACATACTCTATGACTGAATGGTATTATAAAAATTTAAAGTCCCTAAACACAGCCACCACTCTGAATACAAAATATTAAAATTATCCAAAGCAAACGCATGTTCTAGCTATGGGCTGTCACAATAAAAATTAAGAAATCATTGACAAATTAAGTTTTAGCAGGAAGTCACTTAAGACTTACTAAACAGACAAAACAATATGAATTTTAGTGTCTGGATATATGCATTTATATGTAATTCAGACTTTGTGTAGGCAGTGACCTATTACAGGCATCCCTAAATTTTAGAGGACAGGGCACAAGCCAAGTTACAAATCAAGTACTGAGCAAGTGCCATATAATCTCAGTTAAAGGGGTCAGCAATCAATTTCCAATGGCTGCTTAGACACTCAGGGTATGTCTACACTACGAAATTAGGTCGAATTTATGGAAGTCGATTTTTTAGAAAGCGATTTTATACAGTCAATTGTGCGTGTCCCCACACTAGTGCACTAAGCGCATTAAGTTGGAGTGCGTCCACAGTACCAAGGCTAGCGTCGACTTTTGGAGCGTTGCACTGTGGGTAGCTATCCCACAGTTCCTGCAGTCTCCGCCGTCCATTGGAATTCTGGGTTATGCTCCCAATGCCTGATTGGGCAAACACAGTCGTGGGTGGTTTTGGGTACATGTCATCAGTCGCCCCTCCCTCCGTGAAAGCAACGGCAGACAATAGTTTCGCGCCTTTTTTCCAGGTGGGCACCATACTGCTTTCAGCAGCGGTGCAGTAGGTCTGCAAACCATCAGCGTCATCCAAAGCTTCTGCTGCAACTCTACTCTCCTGATGCTATGAATCCACCTTGCAGGTCCTCGAAATGACCGTCGTCATCCATTGCTTCCGCTGGCACTCCGTTCTCTTAGTGGTCTCCCAGGGCCACTTCCGCTGCAACTCTGCTCGGCTGTTCTCGGTCTCGCCATACCACGGCAAGTGTGCAGCCAGCTCAGCTGTTGTGTCCTAACAGCAGACAGTGCGGTAGGTCTGCAAAACTGGTCATCCAACCACCGCTTCCCCTGCAACTCTGCTCTCCTACAGATGTCATACCACAGCAAGCATGAACCCCGCTCAGATCACTGCGGCAGTTATGAGCATTGTAAACACCTCGCGCATTATCATGCGGTATATATAGAACCAGAACCTGCAAAAGCAGGTGAGGAGGCGATGGCAGTGCAGTGACAAGAGCGATGAGAACATGGACACAGACTTCTCTCAAAGCACAGGCCCTGGCAATTTGGCCATCCTGGTGGTAATGGGGCAGGCTCATGCCATGGAACGCTGATTCTGGGCCAGTGAAACAACCACAGACTGGTGGGACCGCACAGTGTTGCGGATCTGGGATGATTCCCAGTGGCTGCAAAACTTTCATGTGCGTAAGTGCACTTTCATGGAACTTTGACTTGCTTTCCCCTGCCCTGAAGCACAAGAATACCAAGATGAGAGCAGACCTCACTGTTCACAATCGAGTGGCGATAGCCCTGTGGAAGCTTGCAACGCCAGACAGCTACCCGTCAGTCGGTAACCAATTTGGAGTGGGCAAATCTACTGTGGGGGCGGCTGTGATCCAATTAGCCAACGCAATCACTGAGCTGCTGCTATCAAGGGTAGTGACTCTGGGAAATGTGCAGGTCATAGTGGATGGCTTTGCTGCAATGGGTTTCCCTAACTGTGGTGGGGCGACAGACGGAACACATATCCCTATATTGGGACCAGACCACCAAGGCAGCCAGTACATAAACCACAAGGGGTACTTTTCAATGGCGCTGCAAGCACTGGTGGATCACAAGGGACATTTCACCAACATCAACGTGGGATGGCCGGGAAAGGTACATGACGCTCGCATCTTCAGGAACTCTGGTCTGTATGAACAGCTGCAACAAGGAACTTACTTCCCAGACCAGAAAATAACCGTTGGGGATGTTGAAATGCCTATAGTTATTCTTGGGGACACAGTCTACCTCTTAATACCATGGCTCATGAAGCCATACACAGGCACCCTGGACAGTAGTCAGGAGCTCTTCAACTATAGGCTGAGCAAGTGCAGAATGGTGGTAGAATGTGCATTTGGATGTTTAAAAGTGCATTGGTGCAGTTTACTGACTCAGACCTCAGCGAAACCAATATTTCCATTGTTATTACTGCTTGCTGTGTGCTCCACAATATCTGTGAGAGTACGGGGGAGACGTTTATGGCGGGGTGGGAAGTTGAGGCAAATCGCCTGGCCACTGATTACGTGCAGCCAGACACCAGGGCGGTTAGAAGAGCACAGCAGGGCACGCTGCGCATCAGAGAAGCTTTGAAAATCAGTTTCATGACTGGCCAGGCTACGGTGTGACAGTTCTGTTTGTTTCTCCTTAATGAAAACTCACTCCCTTGGTTCACTCTAATTCTCTGTAAGCCAACCGCCCTGCCCTCCCCTCCCCCCTTCGATCACTGCTTGCAGAGGCAATAAAGTCGTTGTTTCAAATTCACGCATTCTTTATTAATTCGTCACATAAATAGATGGATAACTGCCAAGGTAGCCTGGGGGAGGGGGGTGGACAAGGCCACACTGCACTTCAAAACTTATTGAATGCCAGCCTTCTGTTGCTTGGGCAGTCCTCTGGGGTGGAGTGGTTGGGTGCCTGGAGGGCCCCCCGCCACCCGCGTTCTTGAGCATCTGGGTGAGGCGGCTACGGAACTTGGGGAGGAGAGCGGTTGGTTACACAGGGGCTGCAGTGGTGGTCTGTGCCTTTCCTGCACCTCAACCATACACCAGAGCATATTAGTTTGATCCTCCAGTAGCCTCAGCATTGCATCCTGCCTCCTCTTATCATGCTGCCGCCACCTTTCCTCTTGATCCCGCCACCTCTCCTGTTGCCCCAGCCACCTGTCCTCGCGTTCATTTTGTGCTTTCCCGAACTCTGCCATTGTCTGCCTCCACGCATTCTGCTGGGCTCTTTCAGTTTGGGTGGACCACATGAGCTCAGAAAACATTTCATCGCGAGTGCTTTTTTTTTGCCTTCTTATCTACGCTAGCCTCTAGGACGAATTGAAACATTTGCAGCTGAGGGATGAAAAAAAGGGGGAGCAAAACTGAAAGACACATTGGCCATTTAGAAGGAGGGGCTGATGTTTTCGGGTTAACATGCAGCACAAACCCAACTATCCCCCCCACCAATTCTCTGGGATGATCGCTTCACCCCTCCCCCCCACTGCGTGGCTAACAGCAGGGATGATTTCTTTTCAGCGACAGGCAAACAGCCCAGCAGGAACAGCCACCTCTGAATGTCCTCTTAATAAAATTCCCCTATTTCAACCAGGTGACCTTGAATGATATCACTCTCCTGAGGATAACACAGAGAGATAAAGAACGGATGTTGCTTGAAAGCCAGCAAACACCGGGACCACACGCTGCCATGCTTTCTTATGCAATGATTCCAGACTATGTGCTACTGGCCTGATGTGGTAATGTGTCCTACCATGGAGGACACAATAACACTGCCCTCCCCAAAAATCTTTTGCAAAGGCTTTGGGAATACCTCCAGGACAGCTTCATTGAGATGTCCCTGAAGGATTTCTGCTCCATTCCCAGACATGTTAACAGACTTTTCCAGTAGCTGTACTGACCGTGAATGTATCCCAAGTCTTCAGGGCAAATCAATCATTAAAAACATACTTGCTTTTAAATCGTGTATTATATTTACAAAGGTACATTCACCAGAGGTGCCTTCTCTGCCTTCAAGGGCCGGGAGCCCGGGTTAGGAGGGTGCTGTCTCCAGGGTGATTCACAGTTCCTGGCTGTCGGGGAGAACGGTTTCTCCGCTTGCCTGGTGCGCACTATCATCTTCCTCATCCCCAAAATCCTCATCCCTATTGTGTGAGACTCCCTTGCAGGAGTCCACGTACAGGTGTGGGGTAGTTGTAGGGGCACCCCCTAGAATTGTATGCAGCTCATCATAGAAGCGGCATGTCTGGGTCTCTGACCCCGAGCAGGCATTTGCCTCTTGGGTTTTTTGGTAGGCTTGCCTGAGCTCCTTAACTTTCACACGGCACTGCTGAGGGTCCCTGTGATAGCCTCTGTCCTACATGCCCTTGGAGATTTTTTTCAAATATTTTGGCATTTCGTCTTTTCGAACAGAGTTCTGATAGCATGGATTCGTCTCCCCATACAGCGATCAGATCCAGTACCTCCCGTTCGGTCCATGCTGGAGCTCTTTTGTGATCCTGGGATTCCATGGTCACCTCTGCTGATGAGATCTGCATGGTCACCTGTGCTGATCAGCTTGCCACGCTTGCCAAACAGGAAATGAAATTCAAAAGTTCGCGGGGCTTTTCCTATCTACATGGATGCCAGCGCATCTGAGTTGAGTGCTGTCCAGAGCAGTCACAATGGAGCACTGTGGGATAGCTCCCAGAGGCCAATACCATGGAATTGCATCCACACTAACCCAAATTCGACCTGGCGATGTCGATTTCAGAGCTAATCCCCTTCTCGGGGAGGAGTACAGAAATTGATTTTAAGAGCCCATTAAGTCGAAAAAAATGGCTTTGTTGTGTGGACGGGTGCAGGGTTAAATTGATCTAACGCTGCTAAATTCGACCTGACCTCTTAGTGTAGTGTACCCTGACCATGGCTCAGGGTATGTCTATACTGCACTCAAAAGGTGTGATTGCACCTATGTTGGCACACCCACACGAGCTTTAATATAAAAACAGCAGTGAAGCCATGGCAGGGCAGGCTTCAGTACAGGCAGTACGTGCCTGCCCAGAACCCTGAGTATATTAAATGTCAAAAAGCTCCATTAACAGAGAGTTAAGATGGCGCTGAGGTATCTTGTACCCTGCTATTCCAGAACATTGAGTTGAGCAAAACTTAAACTTGTGAAGACCAGGAAATACAGAGTTACAGTACACACCCATGAAACCTTAACTCTGCCCCTGTCCCCCATCCCCTAGAAATCCCCACCCCTCACCCCCAAATGCCAACAGCCACTGGGAATTATCTGCATGAACTCCAGCTCCATTCACCGTGTTAGGCGTAGCTGCATTGAATGGAGGAGGAATAAGTTGGAGCTACTTGGAAGAGCTGTGATTATGATATAAGACGATCTGGGTCAATGTGGCCCTCTGCAGGAGATGTGAGCCGCCTCTTCCCTGACCCCTCTGTGGGTGATCAAAGGGAAGAAGTGCATGTGCATCTTGGGAGATCCAATATGCCCCATTTCAGTGCTGTACTGTGCAGGCTGTGTCACTACCAGGGCAGAGGAGTCTTCCTGCCATGGGGATTGTCAGCAGCTAGGTGCGAGAGGAGTGTGGTCTATGCATTTAATAAAGGGTAAATGAAAGCACAGTGCTTGATGGCACTGTGTGCATAAAGACAAGGGTTGTAAAAGAGGATGAAGGAGTGGGAAAATTTAGTGGATGTGGTGTTCTTTCAGCGGAGTGGTTAAGTGTATGAGTGTAGGGCAGGTGTAGGTAGTTCTTATTCACTGCAGGGCAAAGAAGTGCAAGTATGTGTTATGGGCTAATACGAGCAATGCTCAAAAAGAGGGCAGAGTTAAGGGTGTACAGGCATGTACCTGAACTCTGTGTCCTAGTTTTCTCTGGGCATGCCTCTCAAGTGAGACACTTATGCCATGGCACCAAATTTCAAGGCAAGCTAAGTAACTGTGTAGATGTTAGAGCACTTAGAAAAATCAAGTTTAAACAGAACGTTGGTTTTAACCTAAACTACAGCAGACATGGCATTCTGTTATAATAGTCATGTTCCTAGCCCTCACCAGGTTACACATTGCTGAATCTTCACTGCTATTTTCAGCTGCACTAGCCAGATGAAAGCTGGCATGGGTGTGCCTACACGAGCTGCAATCACACGTCCAACTGCGGTGCAGACATATCCTGTGACAATCAATTCACTGCCCTTTTCCAAGGTACAGACTTAAAAACTGGATTAACCCAGTAGCAGTTCAAGTGTCGTGTAGTCTCATCTCTACCAGATACTGGCAGAGCAGAAAAATGGTTCTGTCCGACCTTTGTGAATAGGATCTGACTATAAACATACCAATATCACTGATGCTCACAGCACCTCATTCTCCCTGTGGCTTCACACACACATTGAAGGGAGTTGAAAAGATTGAACACGGTGAAATACCATGAGTAAGAGCACTTGGCAAAGAAGTGCAATTGCTCATCATAATTCATCATGCTTCATTTTATAACAACGTTCAGCTCGTTTAAATATTTCAGTTGTGTCTCCTCGCTAGTTCTCTCAAGAAGAAGATTTCTCATAGATAATGCTCTCCCATTCTATTTATCTGTTACCTATTGGTTACTCTAACCCTATCCTTCAAGTATATTAACTAACTCCATAAACGTTCTACTTACTTAGGTATATTTAACATTTTATATACCACTAAACCTATACAACAGCTACATGAGTCTGAGCCTTGCCCATTCCCTCAATGTTAGTATCTGCAAATTTAATTACATAAATATTTTTTTGAAAATATTGGTCCCAACAAAGACAGCTCTGTACAGCTTCCCTGAATACCCATACCTTTAATGTTCTCTGCTCGTTACATAACTATTCTTTAATTTATTACCTGCACCAGAGTTTATATAATCACGTTAACTTTGTTGAAAGTTTTTATTGGCTCCTCTCTCGACAACTCAAGACAGCAGTTATTTCATATAAATAATCCAGTTTTTCAGGCAAGTCAGCATGGATTTGTGAAAGGTAAATCATGTCATTACACATAGTAGTTTCAAATATCCTTTAACTAGTCATAAATATCTACCTAATGCAGGATAAAGATGTCAGAGTTGCAGATCCACTGATCCTTCCAAAACCTTTATAAATATTGGGATTGTACTGTTCTCTCTGAACTGGTAATTCCGCAGTATCAAAAGGCTTCACTATATAATCCTTTAAACACCTTTGAATGTAATAACTCAGCACTTGCTTCTAGAAGTAGATGGGAGTAGGAAGTTGCAAAAGAAAATTCCTTTTATATATAGTGATTAGGGAAAGCTGGAAAGGGGTTTTTTTTTTTTTTTAATTATTATATATGTCAGGAATATCAAATCTTTGGATTTCTGGTCCTCCAGAAAATATGAGACTGTGTTCTCTCAGACCTTATTTGAAAGGAAGAGGCTTCGTGAATGTTTATTAAAGATCCTTCTTCCCACTTATTCAAACACAAGTAGAGGTTTAAAAAAATTACTAGAAACCCCTTCCCCTCAGTCGCTTGGGTACTTGCAGCATTACTATCCAACTGTCCATAGACTGTTACAGGGAAACAGAATAGGCAATAACTGAACTACAATATAAAAAACTAGGAGCAAAAATGAAGAGGCCGGGGGGGGGGGGGGGAGAAGAAGGGGAGTGGCTGCAAAAACCCCTGCAACTTTTATACATCTTAGAATAAAGGAGATCTCATGACAGGGAAGCAGATGGGAAGTACATTCACTCCAACCCAGCTTTACTTTCACAATATTAAGAGAACAACAGTTCTTATAACTAGGGCTGTCAATTAATCGCAGTTAACTCACGTGATTAACTCAAAAAAAAGTAATCACAATTTTAAAAATGCATCACGATTAATCGCCGTTTAGTTGCAGTGTTTAATACATTTCAATTGGTATTCTATTGCTTAATATTTTGGATGTTTTTCTACATTTTTAAATATATTGATTTCAATTACACCATAGTATATGAAGTTGACAGTGCTCACTTAATATTTATTACAAATATTTGCACCGTAAAAATGATAAACAAAAGAAATAGTATTTTTCAATTCACCAAATACAAGTACTGTAGTGCATTCTCTTTATTGTGAAAGTGCAACTTACAAAAAACAATACAATGTAAAACTTTAGAGCCTACAAGTCCACTCAGTCCTACTTTTTGTTCAGCCATGCTAAAAGACACAGGTTTGTTTACATTTACAGGAGATAAAGCTACCCACTTCTTATTTACAATGTCGCCAGAAATTGAGAACAGGCATTCACATGGCACTTTTGTAGCTGGTATTGCAAGGTATTTACTTGCCAGATATGCTAAACATTCACATGCCCCTTCATGTTTCAGCCACTAGTCCAGAGGACATGCTTCTCTGCTGATGTTATGAGTTAATTAAATTAGTGACTGAACTCCTTGGGGGAGAATTGTATGTCTCCTGCTCTGTTTTACCTGCATTCTGCCATATATTTCGTGTTATAGCAGTCTCAGATGGTGATCCAAGCACATGTTGCTCGTTTTAAGAACACTTTCACTGCAGATTTGACAAATTGCAAAGAAGGTACCAATGTGAGATTTCTAAAGATAGCTACAGCACTCAAACCAAGGTTTAAGAATCTGAAATGCCTTCCAAAATCTGAGAGGGTCAAGGTATGGAGCATGCTTCCAAACACCTTAAAAGAGGAACACTGATGCAGAAACTACAGAATTTGAACCACCAAAAAAGAAAATCAACCTTCTGCAGGTGAGTTAATTTCTGGTTTCAGATCCTCAAGAATCCCAGCCACTTAAGGACAACAGTAGGGCACTTCCCTTTCCTTCATGAATGATATGTAGTATGCTTTTGTTTACAGCTTAAGTCTCTGCGTTGGTAAAATTATTTTATGACACCTTTCAATAGATAGCCTTATAACAAAATCTGCTTTATATTGAATCTAAATGGCTGTTTCTGCCTCCAACCACTGCCCTTGTATTTTCCTCCATACTTCTGCATTCCAACTTTTTATAGACAAATCCCACCAAATATCCAAGTCTGATCCTAATTGTTCCAGGAGTTCCGAAGAGAAAGACCACCCCAAACAGAATGACTGTACTATGCCAGTGGAAACTTCTCTATAGGAAGTCTCTTTAAAAATCTTATGAGAAGGCAAACTTTTCCATCTAAGGTTTCATGAGCCTATCTTGAAGCTAAAGATGATCTTTCAAGACTTTTCAAGTGGGGTGGCCATGAATGAATACACAAACTGGTTTTGAGTGCTAAAAGAACCAAGCTCCCTATACAGTGCTCTGCCAAGCACAAGGTAATGTATAATGATTAATTTGCCTCCCCTGAAGATTTAGGATTTGTCTACACTACAGGTTGTCACTATAATTTATGTCACTCAGGGGTGTCAATAGGCCACCCCCCGAGTGACATCAGTTACACTGACCTAAGCTTCAGTGTGTATAGCACTATGTCAGCTACCGCCTCAAGGGGAAGTGGTTTTATTATGTCGATAGGGCAGAAGCATCTTCACGAGACACATTATAGCGCTTCTACTGTAGACTAGCCCTTAGAGATTTCTACACTCATTTCAAAATCCAGTAACAAGAGCAAAATTAAATGATTTCAAACATGCAAAAGTTTTTTTCCCCATCCCACCTCTGGACACTCCCTTTTCTCTCATTAGCCTTTGATTAGGGCCTCCAAAGGTTTTGATAAGGGATAGTGCCAGCAATACGTTGTCCAAAATTTTTCTAAAGATGTACAGCCAGATTACAATGGGATTACCTTGACTTGCTTAGGTGATCTTATTCAGAGAAATATGGGAATGATCTAGTGATAGAGACACTTTTCTGGAGCATTTTAAAATGCCATCTTTAATAAAAAAAACTCACCTTGAAGAGGCTAAACCCGTTTAAAACAGTTTCAAAATTGGTAGGATTTACATCGGTCAGAGTGAAGAGAGATACCTATTACATCAAGGTCACTCAATAGATAAGCAGGACAAGGAGTTCCTCACTACTCCACATGCAGTTTTCCCATTAGATGACTAGAAGGAGAAACGTGCTGAATTTGTATTTAACTCATTTTTGTTATTTTATTTTCATTGAGTTAGTAAGCTAGGTTGGTGAGTTATTCAGATGTGGACAAGCAATCTGTTTTTAGGTTTGGCCAATCAATTCATCTTATTACCAATAATCCCTATAGTCAGCAATTGTTGTTTCATTGTATGACCTGTTTTTAATCATTGAAAGTAAAGTTAAATTCCTAAGGGTATAGAAATTCTGACATTACACTTGGGTATGGCAACTGATTTTTACAGTACAAGTTTAAATTTAGATTTGTTTGTAAAGGATAAAGTTTCTTGAGTTTATGGTGCAAACATTTCAGCTTTGAAACACTATGAAACATTATGAAACACTCTAGATCATTAAGCTAATATTTGCTTCTGTGATGTAATGGCTGGTATGTGATTAAATGTGTTTTCATAGAATGGGAAAGATATTCAAATTCCTGTCAAAAGGAAGAAAAATTCTAGACATGATAAAGAGGTAAAAGGCACACATAGGTTTACTGAAGGAATGCTACCTTCAGTATTCAGAAATATGCCACAAGCGGGTGGCTTAGGTCTTTGCATCTTCTTTAAAACATAAAAAGCAGTGAGGTACATATCTTGATGGAAAAAGTGCTATGTCTTGTTGAAAATATTGTTTTGCACCAAGATACCAGTTAGCACCAAATGTGAACCCTTATCCAATTCTCCTAGGATTTCTACCCAAGCCACCAATTGTTTCATGCAGCCACTGAACAGCACCGAATTGTAGTGCTCTCTACCAATACAAACTAAAGTGTATATGAATCTATAGCTTAAAGTGAGATGCACAGCCTCTCACCTTTCTTGCTGTGAACTCTGTTCATAGCAATATGGTTTTCAACTGAGGGTAACACACAAAAGTAACAGTAACTCACGTTTGGTGTTTTCTGGCCCTCCACTTCTGAGAAAAGTGTAAATCAATAATTTATACCTGGAATACCATTGAGTCACCCACATATCTGAGCGATTATAAACAGGTAGACAGGTATACATAAATATACTAGCCATGCATAGCTGAAGTTTATCCAGACTGCTTTAAAAGGCGCTCTAAACATTTTGATTTTTTTTTAAAAGGTCATTTTGTAACATTAAGCAAATATCCCTATTCTGCATAAATGCTTGTTATTCACCTTTGGAAGGGAGACACTCCATAACAGATTATGAAAGCATGCAAGATGAAGATTTTGGAGGTATCATAGCTTGCTGCCCATAGAGGGCCTGGGAGAGCATTAATTGGATTTCATTTTTTATTCTGACACTGCAAGAAGCTAGATAGCTGTCCACTGAAGTATCTCCTGACAAACATTAAATAAAATTAAAGGGAAAACAGATTACAAATTATTGAGCCAACTAACTGACATCCCAATACTATAATAGATCTAATAGGCAACACAGTAAACTGGAACTGAAACTTTTAGCTCCAAACTCTAACTTTGATAGATCTTTAATCTCATTCTAAAACAAGGTGGGGAACCTTTCCCATGAATGCTGAGGCCTGGCAAAAAGAGGATGAGAGCCAAAGTCTGCTCAAGCAGTGGCCTATTCATCTGCATTCCCTTCACAGAGGAGAGGTCACCAACTGTGAACTGTTCCGAGAACTCTAAAACAAACCCTGCACAGAGAGCACACAATAGAAACAGACCTAAGAGGGGGAAAAAAACAAAATTAAGGACTGATCCAAGCATGACGGATAAACCAGGTGCAGTGTAAAAAGAGCCTTTGTACTATAATCAAACCCACCAACAAGGGAAAGTCTTGAAACTTAACTTGGACAATTACAACAGGAGAAACAGCTCAGAGTTTGATTTCAGTCATCCAGGTTGCCTAACAAAGTTGTTCATAAATCACGAGAAGTGAAAGCTTCTCAATGAAAAATTTAAACTTAAACCAGTCAGGCAGTATTTACCATCCATTTCTAAAAATCACTTTGCCAACGTATGCCAAACTTAGCTATTCAGCAGCCCAATGGAAACTAAACATGAACTCTAATCTTGTTGGGAAATGGAAGCCAACTGGTGTTTTTGAAGTCATGAACAGCATGTAAAAGACTGCAAGACAATGGAAAGTTAACTCCAGTTATTTAGCATTTCTACAAGAGTCAGTATTATAGTAGCATACTCCATTGCTTCAATCTCTGTAGAGAGCTCTCTGCCATTCCTAACAAGGGAGCAAATTTTTTAAATTTACATGTTAGAAGTCATTCCAAAATAGCAAATATGAAAAACAGCAGACCAGGAAAGATCCCCTTTCACATGAAAGTATATTTCCTTAGGGATCCCTTCTGTCTTGGGACAGGAAAAGACAGGAGGAAAGGATCAAGCATGTGGACCACCACATTTTGTGGTAAAATCAGGGTGGATTACTTAAATCAGCAATTTAAATCACCAAGGGGAAAACCTTAATTTAAATTGATTTTCATCAACTTCATTTGTATTTCAAAAAGAAAACGAGTACTTGTGGCACCTTAGAGACCAACAAATTTATTTGAGCATAAGCTTTCGTGAGTTCACGAAAGCTTATGCTCAAATAAATTTGTTGGTCTCTAAGGTGCCACAAGTACTCGTTTTCTTTTTGTGGATACAGACTAACACAGCTGCTACTCTGAAATTTGTACTTCAGTTATTTTCTAAAGAAAGGGGCATTCTGATTGGTCGATATAACCATGAGAACATGTTGATTTACAACTAGAGATTTCACACTAGATTTGCTTTTTGCACTGCCTAGGAGGATGCCCTATAACTATATACATTATTTAAGCAATTACATCGCTTAATATTTTCCTAGTCATGGTACATTTTAGTATGTCAGAAAATTGTAAATGATATATTGCTTATTTACTAGATAGTTAACTTTGTTAATGATTTGTGTCAAGCTGCATTAGGATGGTAACTGGAACTGAGTTAAACAACCTTAAGTGTTTTCAATATATAAACTTATCAAAACATGCTTCACATTTACAACTAAAATGATTTATTAAAGGAACAGAGGTATTAGCTGTAATCAGAGAATTAAATTGATTAATTCAGGTCAGCTAGTGAAAATTTTCATATGTGCCTAACAGAAAGTGACTAGAGCTTAAGCGCCTACTGAAAATGAAAAAGAGAGCCTCCTAAGTTACTTAGGCTGTACTTCAGACTTTTAAAACTAGTAGATCTCATCCCCTCCCACTTTGTTTGTATTCGTAGACTGGAAGAGAGAAGTTTTCCTGCTTTTTCAACTCCCAATGTCTCCACTTTGAAAAAACTAGTCCAAATGGGGGGAGGCGGGGGGGGGGGGGAGAAATCCTTTCTGTGCCTGCACAAGATGCTACTTGCTGTCAAAAGCTGATTTAGCACTTCCACAAACTCTAGTTCCAGGTTCAAGCAAGCTATTTCCACCATCTCAGTGGCGTGACTCTTTAAAACATCATGTTGGAATGGTTCACCTCCAGCTCTGAAATTTATTGTGGTTGGCATGATTGATGGGTGATTAGATGCCCATGTCATTGCAGTATCTTCTTCAGCAGTTGGACATCTACCCCGCTACTTTGGGTTAAAAATATTGGCAAGAAAATGATGTGGAATAAGCGTTTGATATATCCATTTCCCTAATGCCTACAATTTAACTTTGTTGTTGGGTATTTCTTCCTTCAATGTCTCAAAGTTCTTTCCAAATTTCAACAGCAATTGAGCAGCAATCTTTCTACAGTTTGTCCAAGGCTATGGAAAGAGGTTTCAGTATATTCACCATATCTTTCTACATTTCTCTTTAGTCCAATGCTGACTACTTTAGCTGTGATAGTTCCATCTATTTTAATCACAATTTTCTTCACAAATTGTCATCGGAACAGGTCAGTTCTTAATAAATAGCTCAAAGCTGTCATCCACTGAATTCCATTGTACATCTTGGTGGAGAATTAGGCCTGGTCTACATACGGGGGTGGGGGAGTTGGGAAATCAATCTAAGTTACACAACTTGAGCTACGTGAATAATGTAGCTGAAGTCAACGTACTTAGATCTACTCACAGCGGTGTCTTCACTGTAGTGAGTCAACAGCGGACGCTCCACCGTCAACTCAGCCTGCGTGTCTCGCTCCGGTGGAGTACCGGAGTTGACAGGAGAGCGCTCGGCAGTTGATTTATCGCGTCTAGACTAGACGCAATGAATCGACCCCCGCTGGATCGATCACTGCCCGTCAATACTGTGGGTAATTTATACAAGCCCTTAGCTTGGATCATGCTGCTCTCAGTGAAGATGAAGCAAAGGGTTGTTACAGAACTATTTTGCAATTTCAACAATTTCCTTTATTCTTGCAGTTGTAGCCAAAAAATTAAATACAAGATGCGTCAGATGAGCACTGCACCCACATAAGTAGTTTCAGGTTCCCTTCATTATCTTCTTCTACATTTCTTCTCCTCTTTGCTACATTTGCAGCATTGTTTGTGACAAAGCAGTGCACTTGACACTTGAATTTTTGATCAGTTTGTTATAGCATTTACTGCTATGTCTCAATATTCTTCTGCATGGGTATTTCCTGATGTGTCAACTGTTTCTGTAAAATAGACACCACCATCTTCTGTTGTCACACAAATATATATTACTGGATCATTGTGTACATTGCTCCACCCATCAAAATTCAGACTAACGAATTTCCCATCAATTTTTTTTTGCACATTGTTCAATTTCCTTTTCATACACTCTAGTCAGCAATCTTCCAGAAATGTCTGCTCTGCCAGGTAGAGTGCAGCCTGGTCGTAATGACTGAAACATGTCAATTAAATGTTTGTTCTGAACAAGACAAAAGGGAGTCACATAAATGAACCAAACTATTTTTTCATCTATGGAGTCTGGCTGGAGTTTGCTGGTCCTGGTTACAAACTCACGCATGCTTTTACTGGACAATGAAAAAAAGTCTTTTTTGATATAAAGTAATTTACTATCTGACATAAGTTAAGTTGCAGCACTGATGGTGGTACCAGCAAATGACTCTAAAGTTGTTCACATTGCAGATGAACACTCATAACCCCTTATGTCTAAGCTGGACCCTGAAACTAAAATGTAAGAGAGTCATTCTCACTCATTAAAAATATAGAGTGCACTGCTTTAAAAAAAAAAGAGATTGTAAATGAAAGATTCTGCCTACTGCAGCTGTTTGTGCTACTGTTCAAATGATATAATTTACTCTGAACCCAGTTTCATAGGGGAAATTAATAAATCATAGGATAATCTAAATCTATTTAAACCCTTATCTCTAGCAGTGGAAAAAACATTTTTAAAGGTTAAAATTCCTAAATGTCTAATAAAACTTTACTTTTAAACAGGAAATCTTCCTAGGAAATTCACCTTTGATGTTTGATTAAATTGAGCAATAAAAAAATTTCATAAATCCAGCAGTAATCTTAAAAATGTAATTGATAAATACGCCCACAACAAATTGCCAATTATATTTTGAACACTAACACTTTGAAATTCATAAATAATCCACCAAACCAAAAACAAAAACAAAAAACCACCACATTTCTGACAATCTAAGACATGGCAAAACAGTGCATAAGAATAGCGCAAAAATAAGTTTACTAACCAGGATAAAGCCCTTAATACTATGCATGGCCTATTGTGCCATATTTATAATGCCAGATCTCAAAAGTTAGATTTCTTCCCCCACCCCCCAATTCTGTCTTCATACAGGAAAAACAGCCTTTAACTCAAAGTTTTTGATTGAGGCACATATATTCAGTACAATTATTTTTTATTTAAAATTTGAGGGATTATAACAAATTTAGGCTTTAACAGATTTTGTAATAAATTCAAATTTCATTTACAAAAAAAGTAAAAATCCATTTATTTTTAAAAAATCATTTCCCTCCAAAAATAATTGATTTTTTATTCATCCTGGGTAAAACACTGCAGATAGATACTCCTTTTAGTAACTCAAAAATTATTGTCCTAACACAACCCTGGAATACCAGCACATTCCCTCTGGTTCAGGGAACCAAGAATATCCCACGACAAGAAACAAGAACATCTCCCTCTAAGACTGCAAGAAAACACACCACAGCAGTCAAACTGACTATTTTTGGTAATAGTATTTATTTTTCTTTAATTGATTCATTTGATGAGGCTGTTGCATTTTTAACTTATCATTTAAGGTATGATAGATCTAAGCCCTGGTCTACACTGGGGGGGGGAGGGGAGGAAATCGATCTAAATTACGCAACTTCAGCTACGTGAATAATGTAGCTGAAGTCAACGTACTTAGACCTAACTCACCGTGGTGTCTTCACTATGGCGAGTCAACTGCTGCCGCTCCCCCGTCAACTCTGCCCATGCCTCTCACAGCGGTGGAGTACAGGAGTCGACGGGAGAGCACTCAGGGATTGATTTATCGCATCTAGACTAGATTGATCTGGTGGGTAGTGTAGACATGAACAGCTTACAATATTAGGGTAAGTCAGGGACCTGTCTAAATAGAAAAGCAGCAGAGAAGATGAGGAGCAGAATAAAACATACAAGCAGCGACTGGAGAGGTTATGCATGTATTCTGGTGGTTCCAGAGGTTTTTTTTTAAAATCCACCTCCTTCATCCCTCCCTTGTTTCCCTCAGCACCACTGCCTTGCTCTATTCACTTCCCCATCTCTATGCCAAAATAAAAGTGCCTACCCTTTAGCAACTACCTTCCACCCAGTCTTCCTCATTTGGGGCTGAATGAATCTACAAAAAAAGGAACAAAACAAAAACAAAAAACTAATGCTACTCTGAAGCTATCCAAAGGTCTCATGTTTTGAAAGGTAGTTTCTGGAACAGATTGAAAGCTGGCTCTCATGGATACTCTATCTCCACAGTCTTGGAGCAGCTCCTGTCTCACACAAGGGGCTAACTCCCCAGCATCCGGAATAACGAATAACCAAATTTTTCCACCATCGACACTGGGGGGGGGGGGGGTTTGAAACCATTCTAGTTATAAATTAAGTATTCTTCTCTCCACTTCATGCACATTTCCTTTTGTAGTGCATATGGAGCATTAACCAGGCTAAACCTGGCACAGTGATCCTGAAAGCAAATGAAGTATGCTGCGATGCTCAAATAAAAGTGGCAGAAGACCGCACTCCGCAGGGTCGTTTTTGTATGTCCTGACTGACCGAAAGAATCTTTATGGCTTTTCTGCAAGTTTGCTCCCAGTTCCCTTTGCCCTTCTCTACTAACTTTTGGGATTGTCAACTTTACAGACACATTACCTGTTGTCAGCAAGTAGTATCAGCAACCGGTGCAGCTGAACTTTTGATGCACAGTTTAGTTGCAAGTGTGAATGAGCACAGACCACGTACAGTTAAAAACCATGTTCATCACAGTTTTTGCCTTGACAATACATGCAGCTCAAGTGCTCAGCACCATCCAACAAATAGATTATACGACTTTGGTTGGAATTTCGCCTCTTTTAGGAGTTAACATTTTTAGGGTTAAAGTATGTGAACTTAATCAGTCAACAACAATCTTGTTAAGATTACTCCTGTACAAGTAATCTTGACTAATGTGGGGGCTCTCTTATATCCTACTGGAGGTACTGAGCAATCAGCATGGGGTCATTTCTAATGGAGACAACGTAGAAGAGTTGTCCTAAGCACCACCAAACTATCTTAAAATGTATACTTTTGTCGGAGAAAAACACAGTTCTCGCTCTCAGGCTGGGTGCAGCAAGTCAGATACACTTTATTATCTCAAGCAATTGCACAGAGAGAGAGAGCGCACTAGGACACAGGGTTTCCCCCAACTAGGCAGGTCTCTCTAAAGATAAACAATTAGAGCAAGCATGTGTACCTTTATTACAGACAATAATAAGCAACAGCTGCATAGTGTTTATACACATTCTTTCAGGATATCTTATTGTTCTCACAAATTTTTTAGTCTACATTCTATTCTTATCTAATACAAGGTCACAACCACCTCTTTCACAGTTCTTTTCCCACTCACTTCTACAAATCTAGCGTTATTAAAGCTAGAGTTAGCCTGACTCCTGCTCATTTCAGAGGCCTGCACCAAATTCCCTTTATCTACTTCCACACTTTCATCTAACCATTTGGTTAACATTAAGAGAACATAAAACAGGAGTGAGTGATTTTTGCCGTGTTGTTTTAGCCAGCTGGTCCCAGGATAGGAGAGGAGACAAGGAGATAACATTTTACTGTTGGTGAAAGAGACAAGCCTTAAAGCTGCACAGAGTTCAAGTCTTCTTCTACAGGAGAGATGTCAGTTTCCATTTGTTGGAAATTATTCCTCGGTTTGATCTAGCAGTCTGTAGCAAATCAGGAGTTTAGCCACCAATAGCATGTAAATAAATAATTCATCAATGTATAAACACAAGGAGCAAAATTCAGATTGTAACTTTACTCAATTTTTGCTGTGGTACCTATGAGGCAACACACAAAATGACAGGTTTCAGAGTAACAGCCGTGTTAGTCTGTATTCGCAAAAAGAAAAGGAGGACTTGTGGCACCTTAGAGACTAACCAATTTATTTGAGCATGAGCTTTCGTGAGCTACAGCTCACTTCATCAGATGCATGACGTGGCATGAAGTGAGCTGTAGCTCACGAAAGCTCATGCTCAAATAAATTGGTTAGTCTCTAAGGTGCCACAAGTACTCCTTTTCTTTTAACACACAAAATGTGACTGATTTGTTAGATATGGGACTTTTTTTTTCTGGGTAACTAAAACAGTTTTGTCGTCATGGTGAAGACCAGAGTAGATATTTGTGCCTGGGATAGCAAATTTTATAACAATTCTAGAAGGCTTCTTTAGCAGATTAAGAATTCAGAAATGGCTCACTGGTAAACGCCACTTCCTAAGCCTTATGAATATAGCAAGCAGACCTTGTACTTCTGGGAGTGTCCTATTAGAGTTTTATGCATTTACATCTAAATCTTCTCATATGTGGCTCTTTCAAGTCTCAAAAAAAAAAACCAATTTTTTTCTACTCTTAATTAATATTCTGCTTATCCCAGTTTTCCTCGATGTATATGAATTTTTCACACCTTCTTGCACTCTACCAGGCCTATGGATTAATAAGCAATTTTTTACTCTGAGATACAGTCATTCCTTATAGAATGGTTAAAAAGAAGTGAACAATTTAAATATAGTCAGACAAAAACTCCTATACATAGGCAATCACTTCACACCCTCTCCCTATTCCCCCGAAAAAAGCAGTACATGATTTCCTATACCTGCAAAGCAACACCTGAGGACTAAATTTCAAAACAAAAAAAAGTTAAAATTCATATTTGAGGAAGTTCCCCCCAGCACAATGGAAAAATAAACAGTGAGCAGAACTGAAAAGAAAATACCTTATAGGCAATCAGATCTGATATTAAGGAGATTCTTTTCAAAATTGAAATAATCATTGAGATGCACAGAACCCTGTTAGCAGCAGCACCAGCAGAACCAAAAGATATGAAAATGCATTTCACGGCAGAAGCAAGCTGTCCTGAAACATTCTAGAGGCAAGAAAGAAATCAGCTACCCAGGTCATAAGAATCATCATCATTCCTGCCATCATGTTGATACAAAGAAGGAAGATTAGGTAGAATAGAGAAGAATACAAGAAATCATTGGGGCTCCCTTCTAATTATAATTGCAACAGAACCAGAGCTTCCTCAGATACCCACAAAGGTTGTGTGAAAGAAGAGTGATCTGACTTACAAAGAGAACTTGGATAATACATCTGCAAACTTCTGGTAGCTGCCAAAACCCGTAAGGAAGAAATCACCATGGAAAAAAGAAAGTTAAGGCTCTGCTCCAATGCAAATAAGGAAAGGAAGCAAATAAATGAATATTTATCAATATTCATATAGTTAAACAGGATATAGTACTAAATTATATTTTAAAAAATTCCAGTTAACAGAAAGCAGATGGTTCCTTTATAGAATCACTACTCTTTTAGAGGTGCAATGGGATAATAAGGATATTTAATTTTTCTTTTAAAATTCATAGATCTTTTCATTTGCCTAAGCATATGGGCGAGGGAAACTGACCTCATGGATAACGACTGGTAATCCAGGACATCAAGGCTCTGGAAATGCTAAGCTAGAGACAGACTTTAGCAATCTTTCAAACGTTAGTTTATTCCCTCAAAGCAGTACAATACAGCAATTCCTAGACCAGCCATAGACAAGGCAAGCACTACGGTTCTGGAGAAGTATGAAGTAGGGGAGGGGAAAGATATACACATCTCATGATAGCTGGTTTGCAAAAGTAACCTTTTTCCACCTTTCCCCTCCACACGCAAACTTTTTGGTAACCTCTGTTTGCATTTGCATTTTAGTTAAAAAGATTGGGCCCATGCTTTTCTGTTACAGTACTGTCATCTTTACTATACTCAATGGTCCTTGCCAGAGCATTGGTTTGTCTGGTCAAGGACAGACCCCACCTGAATGGCTTATCCTCCAAGCAAAAGCCTAATATTCTTCTGAAGGACTTCATCTGAACTATGACATCCCCCAAATTGCATTTTCCTTCAGAGGGTGATACCAGCATGTTTTTGGATTTGATGTCAACAAGTCCTAAGTTGCAAACTCCAGCAGGTCCAAGCCTATTAAAGCCATGCTGCAGGATGAAACTCCAACAGCATCAAGCTGCAGAGAAAAAAAGTTGCTATATCTAAAACGTGAGCCATTTGGAACAAGCACAATTCATCACACTCTACCACAGCACCGCAGGCATTCATGCTCATGAGTGCTGGACTGCTAGCTTTAGGTGGTGGGAGTGGCAGATGAAGGAAAGAAGAGTATAGCACAGATGTATTTGTTTAGAAAAAGACATTAGATGGTATGAAAACCAATGGCAGAGAAAGATCTAGTGTTTGATCTATACCAGCCTTGACAATGTCCTCTTAGGTATGTCATGGGGCTTGAGTTAAGGGGCTGTTTAACTGCAGAGTAGATGTTTGGGTTTGGGCAGCAGCCTGAGTTCTGGGCCTCTCCCACCTCACAGAATCTTGGAGCCCAGGCTCCAGCCCAAGTGTCTACATCACAATTAAAGAGCCCCTTACCTTGAGCCCATGCCACGTGGCGTGGGCCAGCCGCAGGTTTTTAATTGCAACGTAGACATACCCTTAATGACTCTCAGGGCTGGTCTACCCTTAAAAGGCTGCAGCGGTGCCCATAGCACTTCAGTGAAGATGCTATCTACACAGTTGGGAGGGCTTCTCCTGTTGGCGTAGGCCAGGGGTCTCAAAGTCCCGGTCCACCAGCCATCTACGGCCTGAGAACCTCCCCACTGCGGCCCGCGGAGGAGAGACGCATGCAGCCTTGCTGCCAGCGATGTCTGCTGTAGGCACCGCCCACCGCAGCTCCCATTGGCTGGGGGAGAGGGACAGAGATACCATCACTAGTTGCTGGGCAGAGTCAGCCATGGAGGCAGCGTTACTTTTTTCCACTATAATGTCAAAATACCGAACAACTATCTGATGCACATCTTGCTGCAGCCCCTGAAGCAAATCAACAAACTGACAGAACTGAAGCATTGCCAGGTGTCTGGCAAACACTAAAAACTCTCTGGCAGGCAAAGAATTGTGTAACGTTGCATGACAGTTTTATTATTTCTAAGAAATTTGAAATTAAAAAAATACAATATAAACGTTTTCTTTTCTGAACACCATCTTCAGTGACATTATTGGCCTGCTGGGAGGATTTGAGGACTGCCACTGACCCTAGGGTAAACTGAGTTGGAGACCCCTGGTGTAGGCAATCCATCTCCCCAAGAGGCAGTAGCTGTGTCAATGGGAAAAGCCCTCCTATTGACTCAGCGCTGTGTACACCAGGAGTTATACCAACCTAGATGCATCACTCAGGGGTGTGGATTTTCCACACCACTGAGCGAGGCAGTTACACTGACTTAAGTTGCTAGGGTAGATCAAGCCTAAGTGCTCAGAAACTGGGTAATTGGTTTCCATCAGGCTTTGCTTTGTTATGAAACTTTACTAATCATTAATTCCAAAATATATTAAGAACGTAAGAGCAGCCATATTGGTCAAACCATCTAGTCCCCTGTCTTCTGATAGTTGCCAATGCCAGATTCTTCAGAGGGAATGAACAGAACAAGGAAATTTTTGAGTGATCGATTGTCACCCACTCCCAGCTTCTGGCAGTTAGAGGGATTGTATCCCTGACCATCTTGGCTAATTACCATTGATAGATAAGTTCATGGAGGATAAGTCTAATTTTTTTGAACCCAGTTATACTTTTGGCCCTCACAACATCCCCTGGCAAGGAGTTCCAAGGGTTGACTCTGCATTGTGTGAAGAAATACTTCCTTATGTTTAAACTTGCTGCCTATTAATTTAATTAGGTGACCCTGGTTCTTGTGTTACGCCAAGGGACAAATAACATTCTTATTCACTTTCTCCACACACCATTTGTGATTGTATAGACCTCTCTCATATAACGCCTTAGTTGTCTCTTTTTCAAGCTGAGAAATCCCATTTTTTAAACTTTCCTCATATAGAAACTAATTTTGCTGTCTGTCTTTGTACCTTTCCCAATTCTAATATATTCTTTCTGAGATGAAGCAATCAGAACTGCATACAGTATTCAAGGTGTGGGCTGAAAGAGGACTACTTTTATCTGACTAAAAGAACAAAAAAAAAAAGTTTCCTTTCTAAGTTCCTTGTCAGAATATAGCTGTCCAGAAGAGCAGGCAGGTCTTCGAGAAATGAATGTTCTTAACGATCACTGAAGTCCTACATTACACTAGTATCAAAGTGTTACACGATTATGCTTTCCTTTCTTTCTCATCCTTGGAATTTCAAAAGGAAGCCACGAAGCATGCTGTCTGAATACAAAGTCCCTTGCCAACACAAAACAATTAGATGAACAGACTACAGGAGCATTGGAGAACAGCCTATTTTGTGATACAACCACAACAGAGAGCAGTCAAGCATATTCCTTACAGCAGTGGTCTCCAAACTTTTTGGATCATGCACCCCCAGGACCAGCTCTAAGGAATGAAAAAAGAAAAAAAAAAGAAGAAGAGCTGCGGCCGGTGCGCCGCTGAAGACAGAGCAGGGAGAGCTGAGCTGCGGCCGGCGTGCCAGCAGCGCTCCTTCAGCGGCGCTCCTCCCACCGTGCACCCCTAGGGATAGTCTTGCGCACCCCACTTTGGAGACCGCTGCCTTACAGGAACAGCGGCAAGTGAAAGTGACAGAATGGGAGATCAAACAGTTGACCTGGCAGCCACTGCTTTTCTCATACTAAGAGAAGTTACCTGCAGTGATATTGCAGCTGTGTAGGTCCCAAGATATTAGACAAGATGAGGTAATATATTTTATTGGACCAACTTCTGTTGTTGACAGAGACAAGCTTTCGAACTACACAGAGCTCTTCATGTCTGGGAAAGGTACTGAGTGTGTGTCACAGCTAAATACAAGATTGAACAGACAGCTCACATTCTAAGGAATTATTCAAGGTAAAGTGGCCAGTTAGCCTATAGTCATAGGACAAAAAAGGAAGGATAGTGAGTTACAGACTATCGTAATAAGCTATAAATCCAGTGTCTTTATTAAGATCATGATTTTTAATGTCTAGAAAAGTTATGAATTTAAGTTCTCGGGCTCATGTTTTGGGAGTGTTGTGCAGGTTTCCTTTGATGGTGAGGACTGAGAGGTCAGATATAGAATAAGGCACTTTGTGAAACATATTTTACCCACAGAGGGTAAGGTGTTTTTGTCTTATCATTTTTCTGTGTGAGTTCATTTGAGAGCATAGTGATTGTCTGGTTTTATCTACATAGTTGTTATTCGGGCATTTTGTGATAGGCATGTGCAGGACCCATAGAACTTGAAAGGTGTGTTGTAAAGGGCATTGATCATTGTAGCAGTGGAGATATGTCTGCAGGTTTGGCATCTGGTGTTTTGAGAGGGTATGACACTGCTTTGAGAGTGTGTCCTGGGTTGCTGGGAGCTTGCTTCTGATAAGCGTGGAAAGGTTGGGGGGGTGTTTGAAGACAAAAGTGTGCGCGGGAGGGTGTTTCAGGAAAGATTTCTTTCTGTCTAGGGTCCCCATCAAGTATGGGTTGTAGATATTTGAGGATATCCCATATGGGTTCCAGCATGGGGTGGTAGGTGACAAGTAGGGGTGTGTAATCAGAGAGGATTCAATTTCTGTACTGAAGCACGTTCTCTCAGGGCATTTGGGTGGCCCATTCCATGATGCGATTTATTTCTCTGGAGGAGCGCTCTTGTTTGATGAAGGCAGGTCTGAGTGTGTTAAGCAGCATATTCCGGACTTTCTACTCGGCGCATATTCTGTGGTATCTAAGTGCCTCGATACCACTAAAACAGATTTATTGGTGTATATGCAGTGGCTACTGGATCTAAGAAGTAGGTGTGGCAATCCATTCATTTCTTATATACAGTTGTCTGAAGCAGACTGTGGTCTCCATGAAGTTAATGCTAGAGTGGGACTGTTCCAGAGAGTTTAATAGACAGGTGGTGGATGTTGAAGTTGTGGTGGAAATCTATGAGGGAGTTTAAGCTGTCTGTCTGGAGAATGAAAATACCATTGATGTAACTCAGGTATATCACTGGTTTTGTGGTGGGTGAAACCAGACTATCACTACACACTCGAATGAACTCTCATAGGAAAATTATAAAAGACAAACACACCCTATCACCTATAGGTGAACACTTTGTGAAAAGCAACCACTCTATATAGGACCTATTAGTCCTCATACTCAAATGAAACCTGCACAAAACTTTCAAAACATTTGCCTGGGAACTTCCATTAATAACTTTGCTGGACTCTAAAAAGGGTCTTAATAAAGACAGTGTATTTATGGCTTATTACAACAATCTGTAACACACTAGCCCTCCTTTTTATTCAATTACTACGGAGTTATTAACTGTCCGCTTCACCTTGAATGGCTCCTTAGAATATGTGCTAACTATTTATGCTAAACTATCCGTTTAATCTTGTATTTGGCTGTGACACTGCATACCTTTCCCATACCTGAAGAACAGCTGTGAGAGCTCGAAAATTTGCTTCTCTCCCCAACAAAAGTTGGTCCAATAAAAGATATTTCCTTACCCAGCTCGTCTCACTAAGAGAAGTGCTATATATGCATGTCAGTCAGTTATGAGTCTCTCGCCAATATTCTGGTACCAACACAGCAACACCACCACTGCATACAATCAGACATTTCCCAAAAAATAGTGAAGAGTTTAGAATGATCAAACTGCCAAATTTTACTATAATACAAGCAAATTAAGGTTGGTTTTCCCCTGCTCCTCCACATGGACTCCTACTTTATCCATTTCTCATATTTCTCTCAAGATGACTCACTCCTGGCTCAGCTAACCTCCATTTGCTAAACAAACCTGGAAATAAATGACTACAGACAAAATGCAGTGTGTGTACCCATAGAGCAAAACTTGTTATCAGAGAAAAGAAGGTAGGAGAAGAAACTGAAAAGGGACATTGTTCCTCAAAGGCACAGGGGGTTGTCTAAAAGCCTCAAACTTTTATATGGTAGTATAAATAAATTCCACTAGATAACAGTTTTACAATTGGTAGGTCTAATTTTGGGTCTAAATTGTTGGAATGTTTGTTCAAGTATTACTTGCTAAAACCATTTTATTTTTTAAAAAATAAAAAACAAAACATGGCTAATTGGCTAGCATTTTCCAGTGCACTATTTAAAAAAATAAGCCACTTTTCTATTAATTTCTAACAATAGAAAGGAAAAGTTCTGTGGGTATCTTTTACTGCTCCTTTACAAATGTATACTGTGCACTTCTAAGTAGTCAGAATTTATTTTTGGTATCTTTGATAACTGTGCTAAAATGCAAAAGTTCATCTTTCATGCTTAGCAACAGACAGCTTTTTAGGATTGTTACATCTTCCCCCTCCTCCCCCATCCCGTGGGCTTTTGTGGAATTTTAAATACGGATTTATCTTTTTATAAAATAAAGTTACCAATATTATTACACTTGAATTAATGTAATCTAAAAACAAAATATTCTTCCTGATTTTTAACTTTGTGAGTGTTAGAAGCATCTAGTCTACCCTGTTTTTTCCAGAGGGCTCCTAAATGTTCAGAATGGAGTAGGAGGGTGACATCGCAATAGAATAACAGGATCTGCATCTTTCTCAGCCCTTTCCCCGCCATCAGTTGAAGACAGGGACAGAGAAATGTTAGATTATCAGTCAACATGACCTCCCACCACAAATGAAAGCTGGAAAAATTGTTACTCAGGTAATTGCAATAACTATTCTAACACCAAACCTCCAGTCTTCTAACATATAAAGAAACTTTAAAGTACATCACAAATTAACAATGAAGAATACAAATTTCCACTATGGTTCACAGTTAGCCTGCCCAAGTCAAATATGCACCATAACTACATATTTAATTGTTTCAAAACAAAGAGTTCTAGATATAATGATAAATAGGTGAGATGCCATTAGTGCCAGCCAGCCCATGCATCTCACAGGGCACAGATTTGATTAAAGAAAAACCACCACCAAATCTCAGGATCAGATTCCTATCTTAAATAAATAGCATATGTCACTTCAGTGCAGGAAGAGAAATATTACGGTGAATGAAGTCAATCTACGCCTATGCCCCAGGGTCTCACTCCTGGCCCAGAGGGCTCCTCCCCTTCCCCGCCCCCTGCTGGGCCCTGGAGTTTTTCTAGCATGTTGGGGGTGGGGTTGAAGGGGGGCTCAAAGAAAAAGGTTGAGAACCTATGTTGTAGGAAACCACTTAAAATGAAGTGGGCAATTATGGGTTAGCAGGCAATGGGTGTATTACAAATAGACAAAATGAGCCATAAAACCAGAGCCCCTGTTGAGTCCATGCTTTTTTAATGTCTAGCAGAGTTATGAATTTACGTTCCCAGGCTTGCCTTTTGAAGGTGTTATACAGGTTCTCTTGAGGAAGAGATCAAATATGGAGAGCTCACTTTGTGAAAAGTGTATGTCCACAGTAGATATGGTGATTTTGTCTTATCATTTTTCTACGAGTTCATTTGAGAGACCAGTGATTGCTCTGTTTCACCCACATAGCTGTTGCTGGGGCATTCGATGCACTGAGGTATACCACAGGTCGTAATAAGCACATGGACCCACGAATCTTGAAGTGGAGATAGGTCTACAGATTTTGCGTCTGTTCTAAGAGAGTCTGGTACCATTTTAGTTTGTGTCCCCTGTTCTGTGGGGAGCTTTCTTCTCCTGATGAGCCTGGTTGGGGGTTGTCTGAAGGCTAGAAGAGGGGGTGTGGGAAAGATTTATTTCAGGATGTGGTCCCCAAGAAATATGGGTTGTAATTGTTTGATGATCCCCTGAATAGATTCCAGTGTAGGGTGGTCAGTGACAACTTGGGACATGAGGTCAGTGGGTTGTTTTTTTCCTGTATTGAAGCAGGTTCTCCTGGGATATTTGGGTGGCCAATTCCATGACGCCATCTACTTCTCTGGAAGAGTAGCACTGTTTAGTGAAGGCATTTTAAGTGCATTTAGACATGTGTATCGGACTCTTAGGCTCTACTTGCTCTAAAAACACCCCACTGCCTGAAACCCTTAGTTGTCCTGTTGGGGGGCCTTAAAATGAAGTGGGTGTGTTTGGGCCAGTATCTTCCATGGGACATGAATTGAGAGTATAAAATAGTATAAAACCACCTCTCTAATGCTCCACCTAAGCTGAAGGCAACAACAATGCTTGGAAGATAAAGACTTTAAACTGAGGAGATTCCTTCTTAGCCTGGCACCAAATTCACCCTGTTTATTAAGAATTGTGAGCTGCCTGTAATATCTATTAGGGTGAGAAAACCTGCTTGATTCAAATCTTGCCTAGTCTGATAAGCTTTAGAATTTAGACTGCAATTTTACTTTTATTTCTTTTGTAAGCATCTTTGTCCTATAAGCTTAACACTTATAATCACTTTAAAAAAAATCTACAACTCTGTAGCTAATAAACTTATTTTAATATTTTATCTTAAACAGTGAGTTTGTCTGAAATGCTTGGGGAAATCTGCTCATATTACAAAGGCTGGTTCATGTTCACTATCCTTTGATAAAGTGGCAAACTAATGAGCTCACATTGCTCAAGAGAAAGTCTTAAGCAGCATAAAGTGGTAGATTACTGGGATGTAAAGCTGGGGAGATTTGCTGGTGTCTCACTCTGTATAGTTCATGAGTGGTTTAGAGAACATTCATGTAACTTAGCGGGGTGTGTCTCTGCATGCTCGCAGCTAAGTGATTGTGCCTGGAGGGGTTTGCTGCTTGTCACTACCCAAGGCACTGTGAGAGAGTCCAGGCTGGAGAGTTAAAGAGGCACAGCAGTCCCAGAGTTCAAGGCTGTGCCACAGGAAATCCTATTTTCCCTGCTGGTCAATGGCTCACAATGATTGTTTAACACCCATTTGGGTGTGGGTGGCCACCTTTGTTGTCACTGGAGAGCTAATTGTGGGTGTCTCCTAAATTCACAACGTATTTCAACCACCATATAGAAAAAGCTCATAACTTCATACCACTAATGATATACATATTTTGACAGAACAATGAGTTTCAGCAGATCATGACGTTTCATATGGTACTATATAAGGCATGCTTTGCATGAAACATCACAACCATATACAAATGATGAATGTGGGGGTTACAGAGTGCTATTTTGAGGTACAGCATGTCACAACCACATGAAAATTGGAGTAAAAAATTCAAAGCAATACTGCTGCACCTTTGGGAAAAAATGTGGAGAGCAAAATCAGTAAGTGACCTCTGGTAGTGAGCAATACTTAAAACATCTCATTGCTGGAAGCAAAAACCACCAAGTACTCTGCACATTATGCCTACCTGATACAAGTTAGATCTAAGTTTAAACAAAAAGTGCATTTAGAATTCATTTTGCGGGCAGCTTGTAATATGTAAAGTCATTTATTGCAGAAAAGTAGGCCCTTAACATTATAACATGCAGCTACAAGGAAGGAGAGGTTTAAAATTTATCAATATAAAGGTGTTGGTTATATTGAATACTTAACAGATTTGTCTGGAGACTGGTATTTTCTAGAGCAGTATGGTAAAAGTCAGTGTATTACACAGAAAATTTCAATTCTCCCAGGATTTTATGTGATGAAGTTACCAGTGCCTTTGTGTGCTTTAAGTTTAAAATACACCCAAAACATTGGACAAAATCATTAAGATTAAGAAGGGTGAGAAAAAAAGAGTCATCCATAGTGTGGGTTTCTAAGGCACAATCAGCCTTTCACATTGACTATTGAATTTACTAACACTAAATATTTTACTGGCCAGTCCAAAAAAATGCTCTGTAGGTGACTGGAATTTAAATCTATCCTTGCTCCAAAAGGTTTAGCTATCAAACAATTTAGAGTTCAATAGCTTCAAAAGAAACCAAAAGCCATAGAACACTTAAACAACCCCTTTTTTCAACATCCATCTAGGATGGTAAGTTTCTCATTCATGATCACCCTGCCTCTACACAGCAAATATTAGTACCTTACTTTTAGAGAATCTAACTCCTTGGTGTAGGCCTCAGTTGAGCAGAACAAACTTCTCCCTGGGTCTGGCTTTTATATTCCCAGAGAGAGAGAAAGCGAGCCAGATTCTATTCTAAGTGAAGTGATAGTTCTAGCACCATCTTGGACATTTCCTTCTGCACATGAATTTCCATAAGCACCTACTCCAGAGTTGAGAGATTGGACCCTCCTATCTGAGAATGACACCATCAAAAGACTCCGTTCCATTGGCAAGGAGGAACTGTAACTGAGTAGACTGGTATAGAAGAGAAGACAATATTCCAGAAGCAAAAAGAGTGCAAACTGTTACAGTGATGCTTTTCTAAATCTGCAGACAACTCCCAGAACTTCTATTGCTGCTCCTGATACTCCAAGTTTTCCCAAACTACAAAAAAAGTGAAAATTGACTGACTAGTCTTTTCAATTTTCTGTTATACCATTGGGAACCCTGAGGGCAACAAGTGAAGCAGTCAATAATCAGGTCACTTACCTTGGAACAGCTTGGAAAAGTGGAAAGCACCATAGCTATTCACTAGAAAGGGAAAAAAAAAAACAGACCCTTGTCCCATCATCTTTGCAACAATCAAGAAGCTCTGGGATAGGAGGAAGAGGAACATGCATGCACCTTCTCCCTTCTAGCAGCCACAGGGAGTTGGGGTTATTCAAGTTTATCAGATCCCTATTACTGGAGGCTCCAAGGGATGGAACACATCTGGACAGGATACAGGGACAGCTCCCAAACTGAAATCCTAGCTCTTCCCTTTCCAAGCAGGAGAGGGTAGAGATAGAGCTTGATGTCTTACTAGAGTATTGTCCCTGGACAATAGGGCCTCTCATCTTAGTCTAGTCTTTAAAGTTACTGTGTGTTAAAAAATTTCAAGCTGTATGTATGATGCATCTGGGATAGATATGAGGTGGAGGGCTGCGTACAGTGGAAGAGATTGATAGGGTAAGCTACAGAAGTATGGTATGCACATCTTTATAAACACAGAATAGGGATCAGAGAGTTTGAACATATGAAGGCAGAAGTAGCCCACACAATGTAGGGGGAAAAACAGGAAAGGATATTGGGAAGGGAGGAAAAATGACTCAGAAGTCAGAAAGAGACATACCATTACCTATTCTAGGACATAAAAAAAGAGAAGTGAAACTAGATAGAGAGAAAGGTGAGAACGGGTCAAAATTGCAATCTTTAAACAAAATAAAAAATTGATTGTAACCTTGTCAGTTCAACACAAATAGGTAGACTGCCCAAACTATTTCATCCCTTTAAACTGCAGAGGTCATGGAAGCACAGGTGTTTTTTCACTGACTAGCAGGCCTAACCCTTCATGTAATAGCTGGCAGGTACAACTGTCAAGCCTTGCTGGTGAAAATATAGGTTTACGAAGACAGGAAAAATATAGGAAGAGTTCCTGCTGTACTTGACTTATTCAAAAGTAGAAAGAGACCCAAGTTGAAGTGTCATAGCAATTCTAAGCAGAAGGCAGTGAAAAAAAAATCTGGTGACATGACTGGCTCTGCTCCTTATCTGTTATGAAGAACAACCCAGCAGCTAAAAACTGCAGTCCTGAAGTTGCACAAACAGGGCATAAATTATGGTACAATAATAATTCACATGTAGTATATTGTTAGGACATAAGGCTGAAGAAAAATGTTGCATATTATTAAGGAATATTTTAAAAATTGTGCTTACAGCAAGAACAGAACATAAGAATGGCCATACTGGGTCAGACCAAAGGTCCATCTAGCCCAGTATCCGGTCTTCCGACAGTGGCCAATGCCAGGTGACCCAGAGAGAATGAACAGAACAGGTAATCAAGTGATTTGTTGACCCCCTCAAAGAACATCTATTAGAGTTCTTTGAAGGGTAAACAAACAGTGGACGTAGTATACTTACATTTCCAGAAAGCCTTTGACAAGGTCCCTCACCAAAGACTCTTATGTAAATTAAATTGTCATGGATTGAGAACTGGTTAAAAGACAGGGAACAAAGGGTAGGAATAAATGGTAAATTTTCAGAATGGAGAGGGGTAAGACCAAAGCAAACTGTGAAGAACTTTAAAAAGGTCTCACAAAACTTAGTGATTGGGCAACAAAATGGCAAATGAAATTTAATGTGGATAAATGTAAAGTAATGCACATTGGAAAAAATAACCCCAGCTATACATACAATATGATGGGGGCTAATTTAGTTACAACTAATCAGAAGAAAGATCTTGGAGTCGCTGTGGATAGTTCTCTGAAGACGTCCATGCAATGTGCAGCGGCAGTCAAAAAAACAAACGGGATGTTAGGAATAATTTAAAAAGGGATAGAGAATCTCTTATTGCCCTTATATAAATCCATGGTATGCCCGCATCTTGAATACTGTGTACAAATGTGGTCCCCTCATCTCAAAAAAAAAATATATATATATATATATATATTCTGGCATTAGAAAAGGTTCAGAAAAGGGCAAGTAAAATGATTACGGGTTTCGAACAGGTCCGATATGAGGAGAGGATAAGAGGCTAGGATTTTTCAGCTTGGAAAAGAGGAGATTAAGGGGGGGATATGATAGAGGTATATAAAATCATGAGTGGTGTGGAGAAAGTGAATAAGGAAAATTTATTCACTTGTTCCCATAATATAAGAACTAGGGGCCACCAAATGAAATTAATGGGTAGCAGGTTTAAAACAAATAAATAAAAGGAAGTTCTTCACTCAGCTCACAGTCAACCTGTGGAACTCCTTGCCTGAGGAGGTTGTGAAGGCTAGAACTATAACAGGGTTTAAAAGAGAACTGGTTACATTCATGGAGGTTAAGTCCATTAATGGCTATTAACCAGGATGGGGAAGGAATGGTGTCCCTGGCCTCGGTTTGTCAGAGGGTGGAGACGGGTGGCAGGAGAGAGATCACTAGAGCATTACCTGTTAGGTTCACTCCCTCTGGGGCATCTGACATTGGCCACTGTCAGTGCACAGGATACTGGGCTGGATGGACCTTTGATCTCACCCAGTATGGCCATTCTTCTGTAAGTGATCCATCCCGTTGCCCAATCCCAGCTTCTGGCAAACAGAGGCTCGGGACACCATCCCAGCTAATAGTCAGTGATGGATCTATCCTCCATGAATTTATCTAGTTCTTTTTTGAACCCTGGTTTAGTCTTGGCCTTCACAACATCCTCTGGCAAAGAGTTCCACAGGTTGATTGTGTGAAGAAATACTTCCTTTTCTTAGTTTTAAACCTGCTGCCTATTAATTTCATTTGTTGACCCCTAGGTTTGTGTTACAAGAAGGAGCAAACAATACTTCATTATTATTTACTTTCAATTTTCAAAATAGAGGTATAAAAAGCTTCTTACAAATAGCTACTCATAATAAATTTTGTATCAAAATTTTGGACACCATGCCAGCAAAGGCCATTTGCTGGCCAACATAAACAAGAACACTGTCCAAAAGCAAGTGAGGAATATGTTCATCATACAACACAAATGAATCTGCAGTTTTGTTGCATACTATGGGACAATCATAGAACCAAGCACACGTCCCCATCTCCAAATGGTTTCCAAGTGCAATCCACGTATTAGAATATTCCAGAGGGCAAAGGAGGGCAGTGAATTTTTATTTCACAAAACTTTTTTGGATTTTATGGCAGAGTAAAGACTGTTGAGACTGAAAAGTTCCTTCAGTATTAAGTGCATTAAGAACAGTTTTCTAAGAACAGTTTTTCTGAAGCAATTTCATGATGAAATCACTACTCTTCCTTTCCTCAGACAGTTATCAGAGATAGTACCATGAGATGTGTCAAGGGTATTATGTGTCATGTAGCCAAAACTGTCCCCTCCCCAATACCACAATGCTACACAGCAGGAGTAAGCAGGGCAGCATTTTCAACTTATACAATTACACTTGATTACTCACTGAAAGATTATATAGGTATCAGCTCAAAACAGGACACTCAACTAGTTTGCACTTCCAAAAAGTGGACTCATTACTACAATCCTCTTCACAGACAGTTGTTTCTCAGGGGTTTGTGGTATTCTGTAGGTTTGGGAGAACTAAACGTATGTTTTGACCAGTTTATATGTATCTCAAATAATTCATGTGAGCATGTGTCATTATACCACATTAGCAAATGGAACAGTAAATAGAACCGTAGAGACTTGAAATGTGTTGGAGAGAATTAACATTAGCTTTTATCCCCTACTATCAGAACATTTCTCTGAGATTTTATGAGTTTCACTGTCCAATTGCCAGAAATCAGCTGTCATCTATACCCAAAATATAATTTTCCTCCCTAAAACACCAGACAGTATGGGGTGGATTTTTTCATACAAATTTGGCTTGGACAAATGCATATCACAAAGCTTTTGACTATGACACTGCATCATATTGCTAAATACACTTCAAAGCAAGATGCCATCAAACCCAAACAAATCTAATGCAGTTTCCTCAGGGGGTGATTTCACATAATAAAAGTGAATGGGTAAATTCCTGAAAAGTACTAACAAATGAACTACTGCTTTTTTTGCTGCTATGTATTTCAGCTCTATTCAGAAAACACCTACATGCAGTTGTGCGAAGTGTAACTTGCACTTTCATTTTAATTTGGCATTTATTTCAGGGTACTTAAATGAATAATTGATTTATAGTGATCAACAATACATATCAAACAAGAAAAGAAGCTATCCAGAATGACAACAGCAGATTTGTGTAATGGGGGAGGGAAGGAGAAAGGTACAATGTTTTGGCAGGATTTTTAGAGTTAGGTAGTGCCATAGTAATTAAATTTAACTAACTTTATTGGGGAGGGGGCAGGGTGAATTTGAAGGGGAAGCAAGAGAAGTCAGCTTAGATCTTTATTCTCTTGTGAAAAAATAAAATTTGAAAAAGCCATCTTAACAAGAAGCCCTAGCTGTTTAACAGCTGGCACTCTCAGCAGGGAAACCATATATGCAATAATACCCCACTTTGTTTAAGAGGTACCAAAATCCCTAATTAAGGAGAGGAAGAAGAGGAAAGAACTCCACACTAAATATCACTTTGTAAAAGTTTGTTTGAACTACAACTCTAACACTGTATTAGCAGAACTGTGCCTCTGTAAATATTTAATATAAGACGACATTACTAGTTTGATCAGCACTTCCAATCTGAACAAAATTAACAGAGGGAGCAAGGATTAATGGATTTAGAGCTGGATTCCATCTTTATTTTGATTAAGTGATGGGAACCATACCTCTTGGCCTAATTTATTTAGGGACAGTTGAGTTATATTCAGGAGAGTGACTGCAAAAAAGTGATATGTGAGTTCCACATTTTCTATCATAAAGAACAAACTATCTACTTTACTGAGTCAAGGGTGGGTTTCTTACTGCTGCAAATCAAACTGAAACAGGGATCTAAAATAAAGTGGAGTTCTGTCACACACAATCAGAATAATCTAAAAATCATACTTCCTGACTCTGTTCTGTTGATGCATGAGTCAGACCAGAATCCTGTTCACTCTTTCATAGTACTTGCAGAATCAATAGAGCTAACAGTAGTGAAAACTGTTTACATCATCAAGTAAGCAAAACATTAAGTTAAATTAGGAGTGGCTACATCAGGCAAGAAACCCATTTTTACCATGCCCTTTTTCTAGCCTCGCTACTGATCTTGTGCCCTGCCTTCTAAGCCACAAAGTTAGATGACAGATTAGGCAAAATTTAAAGGACTGAATGTTACACGGACAAACTAATTGAGTTTCTGAAACATTTACAGCATGAACAAGATGAGAAAATAGGCTACTTAAATTAAAATGACCTGTATAGAATGTGCTTCTGCAAGTCTCAGTTTTTTCCCCCATAATGAGGGCCATATTTTAAGGAGAGGTTGTCCTCTTGGTTGCCTCCCCTCCCATTCACTACTGCATGAACCACCTCCCCAACCCCACTTGCAATCACAACATCCATGAGCTAACTACAGTAATGGCTTAGGTAAGATAATAGTTCTAGGAAAGTATTTTTCCCTGGGGGAGGAGAAGAGGGGAAAATGGATGTTGTTCGGCATCTGGGAACAAGAACCAGCACCATGTAAACACTCAATTCTCTGCTGCCCCTGAGCTCCACAGACTCTGGGTAGCAAATCTCTGCAGTGCTCATTCCCTCACTCACAGTCTCCCCTTTGTTGTCCTACCCATCAACTGGGGTTGAAATGACCAATTCACATCACAAATGGCGATGCAGAAAGGTGTGCTGAATTATAGTGTTTTACAGTAATCATTCCATGGAGCTCAATACCATTTGACTGATAGGAACTGGGAGGATAAAGATTCTAACAAAACTGTTGAACTCATTCCTACTTCCCCATTGACAGAGTTGTTCTTGGTATTCCTCTTCCCTCCCATACACTATCAGAGGACTAGCTAGATTTTGCTGACAGAGCTTATAAGTATTATAAATCAGTGAATGTTCAGCTGCCCATGTCATGCAAGGAACTTCAACGTGTAATCAAGAAGCATTAAGAAAAAAATCACAGCTTCAAACTCAATAACTTAAAACATGTAATACCACTGGTTCATATCTTATCAGCAAAGCTTTTAATTTCACTAAACGTAGGTGACTAAGACTATATCTAGACTAGCACTTTTGTCAGTCAGCGGTGTGAAGAAAAAAAAAAATCACACCCCAACCGACAGAAGTTACACCGACAAGTGCCGGTGTAGACAGCACTACATCGATGGGAGACACTCTCCCACTGACACAGCGACTGCCGCTTGTTGGGGGTGGTTTAATTATGGCAATAGGAGAGCTCTCTCCCATCGGCATAGAGTAGCCACACAACAGACCTTACAGCAGTGCAGCAGTACTGCTGTGCCGCTGCAAGGGTCTGCTGTGTAGACAGTCTAATTCAGTGTTAGAGCTTCTGACTTTGGGCATGTCTTCACTAGCAATGTTAAAGTGCTGCCGCGGCAGCACTTTAACAGGCTGTGTAATCAGGGCACCAGTGCTGGGAGAGAGCTCTCCCAGCACTATATAAAAAAAAAAACCCTCCACGAGGGGAACAGCTACCTGCGGTGGGAGCAGGGCTCTTAGCACTGGTGCTCTGTCTACACTGGGACTTTACAAGTGCTGAGACCTGCAGTGCTTGGGGGTGGGGTGGGGTTCACACCCTAAGCAAGGAAGTTGCAGCGCTATAAAGCGCCAGTGTAGAGAAGCCCATATACAACTACCCTCTTAGAAAACACGCCACACTTGTTTTCCAGTGGATCCACAGGTTTATGAAGACAGTATCCACACATTTTCCTATTAAATGTTTATGGAAGACAGTTATTGATGAGAGAACGAACGAACGAACAAACAGAATGAAAAGATGCACAGGTTACATGCACTGGGTGTTATTTTAAGTACCAGCATATAATTTAACCAAGGCATTTAGCTGAATTTTCTAAGATTAAAAACTAACTGTTCTGATTTAATAATTAATGCACACTTTGTATGAATTATTCAACCCTGACTGGAAAGAGGATATGGGTATTTCCTGGGACTTGGACAAAACTAGAGTAGCATAGCAATATTTTTTTTTTTAAACTATCTAAAAGAACATAATTCAAGCAGAAACAGAACAAAGTCAGATCTGGGAGTTTCTGATGAATCAAAACTGGAGTAGGGAGAAGAAATGAAAGTGAGTGTCAAAGATTTAACAAAATTCCTCCAGGCATAGATGTGTAAGATATTTCCAACAAAATCTTCTAAACTTTATGATCAGATCAAAGTTCCCCTTAGGGTTTCATGAGGCTTCGTATGACGGACATTTTACATCTGTGGGAACAAAGTACCTGAATCTTTAACAGATCTAGTTTAATATCATAATAAATGGACAGAAAACATGATCAACACTATGCACTTCTCTAGACTTGAATGAGTAGATCCCTGTAGCATGGCAGCCACCTCTGGTTTCAGGCTAGACTATTTCAGTTCTGAATTTCTGCAGAGTACTTCAAAGAATTCCGTTTCAAGCTGCAACTCTTAGGATCCAAATAAAAGCATGAAGTCAACATGCTATATCTGATCTTCCCATTGTTTAATTATCAGTATCACTTCAGCAATTTAGAAGCTGTTGTGTCCCCAAACTTCTTACAGAACTTACAGGGAAAGGGGAAATAATTCAGACCGCAGCTAGATGAAAAGGTGAATCCTAAAGGTATGCGGGGATTTGGCACACAAAACAAGCTGCTAGCCTTTTTGCTCTGAATAAATCAGCATATTGGTACCACTGTACCTCCAGCTTGATACAAGAGGAATTGTTATACAACAGGAGCATTGAGTAAGGCTTGGTCTACCCTCAAACTTGCACCACATTAACTAAATCAGTTTTGTTTCAGTGCAAGTCTGTGCAAACAATCTTTTTTTGGAATAAAGTGATCTATTTTGATTTTGTCTAGCCAATTTAAAAGGAATAGGACACTTGATTCCAAAATGAGATTCAGTGCAAACCTGTGTACACACACAACAAAAGAAGTGAATTTAAAACTGAGTTAGTTTATGTGGTGCAAGTTTGTGTGTGGACAAGCCCTAGATTGTGGAAGTGGGAAAAAGATGTTCCTACTGAAGAACAGATGCTAAAATATTTGTTTTGATCTCCAACAGCTAAAATGGATGAATTTCAAGTCTAACCAATGTTAAAAATTCTATTTCTGGTAGCTTGTAGTATGCCTACATAAAGTTGCAAACCATTACAGATTGTTCTGAAGACTAGTACTTGCTTTAAATCAAATGCTGTAGAAACAGCAGTCAAAATAAGAACAACGGTACACTATTCTCGATTCAAGCTTGCCACGGACACTCTCAGAACTCCCTACTTGCCATACTGAATGCAATGCTTGCACATACTTTAATAAAATTTTAATTTCAGTAAAATGCTAAACATCATTTGTCATTTCATTTTCTAGAAACTGATGCTAGAGAATAGGTATGTGTTTTACCCAGTATAATTAGCAAGTGTACAATAAAAATAGTTTAATGGATTTAAATGTTTTAAGATGCCTTTGTGTGATCCATCCTCTGGTCACTAAGGGTGTGTCTACACAGCAATAGCAATATAAGCTCAGGCTTAAGCCTGAGTTTAAGCTTAACCCCTTTGTGTCCACACACCAGTTGTGAACCTAGGGTCCCAAGACCCTGCAGGGCAGGAGAGTCCAAGACCATGTTAAGCTGGAACCTAGGGTCTGAGCCCTATTACTTTCCTGTGTGCATACAGCCCAAGCTTGACTTGGGCCCTGGAAGTCTTCCAGATGTATCCCAGAGTTCCTTGGAGCAACTTCCCGAGTCCCTTCTATGCTGACAATCTATTACGCTCTACTGCAACCAGAAGCCATACCTCCCTTTGCAAAAGGCAACAGCTCAGATCAGCGTTAGCATGCTTGCAGCCAAAGGGTTTTCAATGGAGACCGATCAGAAGAAGCCTTTTGCAAAGAGCTGCTTCCTGGTCACAAGAGCACAGCCAGATTTTGGCGCACTCTGCCTAGGCGTCCCAGCACACACAGTCCCAAGGAGGGCTGCAGGGGTGGGAAGTGTTGTCAGAGAGCAGAGCAGGGACGGGAAACGACAGAGCTCCCAGTTCAGCACAGCCAGGAGAGGGATGGTCCACAACTAGCCAGTCACTCCTCCCCATCCCTGCAGAGCAGCCACTGGGTCCCCGCTCCACTCTCAGTCCCCACCCCCCCCGCCCTCCCTGGGCTGCATGACTTGTCAGGGTGGTAAGTGGAAGACAGCCCCAAAACTTTTGCACAGCCTCCCGGGGATCTGCTATCCCTGCCTCCTGGGGATAGGGATAAGGGACCTCCGGGGGATGCACTTCACCACTTCGTAGTCGGCAACAGCCAGGCTCGGCTCTGTGTTTTTCCTCTGAAACCTACATTTTATCTCAAGCTTCAAAACAAACGGACAAAAATAGATTAAAAACCCAACCAACCAAAAAACACCTTAATTTTTAAAAAGGGATGTTGAATGAAGAATTGCAAAGTTTCATTTTAATAGTTTGACAGCCCTGGAGACTAATGTCCTAATTATCCTCTGAACAGGGGGCAAAGAAAGCACCAATGTGAGATTTCTAAAGATAGGTACAGCACTTGACCCAAGGTTTAAGAATCTGAAGTGCCTTCCAAAATCTGAGAGGGATGAGGTGTGGAGCATGCTTTCAGAAGTCTTAAAAGAGAAACACTCCAATGCGGAAACTACAGAACACAAACAACCAAAAAAGAAAAATGAACATGTGTCGGACCACACTGATTTGGATAGTTATTGAGCAGAACCCGTCATTAGTATGGACACATGTCCCCTGGAATGGTGGTTGAAGCATGAAGGGACATATGAGTATTTAGGGCATCTGGCATGTAAATATCTTGCGATGCTGGCTACAACATTGCTACACAAATGCCTGTTCTCACTTTCAGGTGACATGGTAAACAAGAAGAGGGCAACATTATCTCCTGCAAATTGTAACCAAACTTGTTTGTCTGAGCGATTGGCTGAAGTAGGACTGAGTGGACTTGTAGGCTCTGAAGTTTTACATTCCATTCAAAAATATAGAAGTTATTTTTTGTACATAATTCTAGATTTGTAAGTTCAACTTTCATGATAAAGTAATAATACATTACTTGTATTAGGTGAATTGAAAAATACTCTATCTCTATCTCTTTGGTTTATTACTGTGCAAATATTTGTAATAAAAATAAATAAAAAGTGAGCACTGTACACTTTGTATTGTGTGTTGTAATTGAAATCAATATTTGAAAATGTAGAAGACATCCAAAAATATTTAAATAATGGTATTCTATTATTACTTAATTGTGCGTTTAATTTTTTTTTTAATCACTTGACAGCCCTAGAAAAAGCCTTCTCAAACTACAGTCATTCTACTGAGACAGCTACCAAAGCAGCTAATTATGCAGTTTAGGTACTCATTTGCTTCTTATGGGCACCTGGGTCTCATCAAAAGCACAGTTAGGAAACAGGGTGCGCAGTGGAGTTTTACCACAGTGCAACACATTGGTAGGGCTAGAGCAAGGATCACCAAGCCATCGATCACCATCAACTGGTCGATCCTGGAGACTCTCCCAGTCGATCGCGATCTCTGGCCATGACAGTGCAGTGAGGCTGCCTGCCGCGGCCCCAAGCCACTCCCAGAAGCAGCCAGCACATCCCCGTGGCGCGGGTGGGGAGGGATCTCCACGCACTGCGCCTGCCTGCAAGCACGGTCCCTGCAGCTCCCATTGGCTGGGAACGGGAAGCTGTGGCCAACGGGAGCTGCGGGTGCAGTGCCTGCAGAGAGGGGAAGCATGCGGAGCCATGTGCCCCGCCCCAGGGGCTGCAGAGGTGCGTTGGCCCCTACCAGGAGCAGCTGGTGCACTACTAGCTGGCAGGGTGGAGGGGTGGCCCAGATCGTGGTGGGGGAGAGGTGTCGATGTGCCTGAGTGGGGCCGGGGCAGGCAGGGAGCCTGCCTTAGCCCTGCCAATCAGAAGCCACCCAAGGTAAGTGCCCCCAGTAGGAACCTGCACCCTAGCCCTGAGCCCCCTCCTGGAGCCAGCACCCCATACCCCCTCCTGCACCCCAACCCCCTCCCCCATTCCCAGAGCCAGCACCCTGTACTCCCTCCTGCACCCCAAGACTCTGCCCCAGCTCAGAGCCCTCTCTTGCACCCATACTCCCTCCCAGAGCCCACACCCTGGAACCCCCTCCTGCACCAAACTCCCTCCCAGAGCTTGCACCCCTCACCCCCTCCTGCACTCCAAATGTCTGTCCCAGGCTCAGTCCAGAGCCCCCTCCCACGCTGCGAACCCTTGGCCCCAGCCCAAAGCGCATACCCCCTCCCACACCCCAACCCCCTCCCCCAGCCCGGTGAGAGTGAGGGAGTGTGGGGGAGAGCGAGCGATGGAGGGGGTGGGATGGTGTGAGCAGTGCAGAGCCTCAGAGAAGGGGTGGGGTAGATCCTGGGGGGCCCTTAAATTCCAAAAGTGATCTTGGGCATAAAGATTGGAGACTACTGGGTTACAGTAATCACACATGGGGGCGGGGGCGGGCACGCTAGGGACTCAGGGACAGGGTTACTTAGACTTGTGTCCGTGCACTGCAGTGTGGACACCAGAGCCTTAGGTTTGAGCACAAGTCAGAAAATCCTTAACCTAGGGTTAAAATGCAGTGCATATGCTCACTCCCAGGGTTCCTTGACATAAGTCTGCTGACTCAAGTCCCACTAACCCTAAGTTTACATTGCTATGTAGACATACCCTACCATATGATTTGCTCCACAATCCCAGTGTACAGTATCCACTCCCTGCACAATGCCAACTCTCCTCTCTTGCAGCACACCAACCATACCCACTTATGCAATTCTCCTTCTCCATCCTCTTCCCAACCCATTTCATTTTTTCTTGTGCATTCTTTTAAATATTTGCATGCTTTATTTCTTTCTTCCCCTCTCCTGAAAATTTCCTCCTACTCCATGTCTGCATTAGGAGCTGCAGAAGCTGGGAAGAGCAGCTGGAGCTGGCATAGCTGTCCAAACCCACCCATTATCTTACCTACTCTTGATTTCTACAAGAATTATGACACAACAGGAAGCAACTAAGGATAGAATGCCTACATAGGATTAGGGAGGGCAAGCAATGCCTTTACACACACCTTAGCTCAACTACTTCTATGTGATGCAACAACAGCTCCAGGGAGAAAGTGCTTCCCTAACCAGTGCTGCTTTGCTTCCAGCCCATGCACCGCCCCAACTATTTATACACCCGAGATAAGGGAAGGGGCAAGGGCAAAGCTGCACTGTCAAGGCTCGCTCACAGAATTCTTTTTCAGACAGCGAGTGCCAGTGGTTACCACACAGCATGCACTGCACTCTAATGCAGAGAGTGTAACAAGAGCGAGGAAAACCACGCAAGCTGCTTCACCATATTTTCACATCCATACCCAGCTAAAGACTTGGAAATGATTGCTGATATCTGAGGGCTTCAACAAAGGCTCACTGAACTTCTGTGCTAGTTACTTCACTTACCCTCTCTATTTTTTCAAATCAGTTACTTTTGAGACAACAATCCTATTCTCTACACCAAAAATGTGGAAGTGAAGAAATCTTTTCAGTTTAATGTAGTAAGCGGGCTACTTCTATGATCCAATTAACATCCAGTTTCCCACCACTGTTTTGCTGAGTACTTGAAAACTTTTCCTGTATTAGCCAAATAACTGCTCTCCATAAAAAGTGAAGCTGACCATAGATCCAAAGTCTAACATGGTTATTGTGGCACAATTAGTGTCCTTGATTCAGAGTTCCTATATACAAGTTCAAATCTTAAGCAGCTGAATAGGTTTTGAATTTATAGTAACTGTGCTGTAATCCCTATTGGATTGCTCATATTAACTATTCTCCCCCCTCACCACCTAACTAAACTTTAAAAAGTGTTTTGTTCCAAAATAGATTATTCACTACTTTTGGAAAAAGTTCAACTGAATTTTACTAGAGTCCTACCCAAAAACACTTTAACCCAAGTTTCAGCCCAAATTTTTGATTGAGGGTATAAAAACCCTCAAGACAGAAATTTATGATATGAGCAGAGATTACAAGTCAGGTACAAGTATCCATGCCTTTCAACTTACTGAATACAGTTGGAGGAATCAGTTAAGTGTGCTTGTTTCACCTTACTAAGTGGCAATCAACCCAGAATTTCTCACCTAACCAATCTTCCTACCAGAGTGCCGTCACTTCTCTTTCATAGGAGCCGCCTTTAAATTTAAGCATCATTTGAGCTTTTACCATAATTTGCAATTACCAGTACCACTTTACAGATCATAGAATATCAGGGTTGGAAGGGACCTCAGGAGGTCATCTAGTCCAACCCTTTCCTAATGCTGTTTACTAGAGTATTTGGATCTGAATGAGAAGGAGCTATTGATTTTTCAATATATTAGAGAAGGTAAAATGAACAGCAAATTGTCACATAGTTAGGAAAGGAAAATCATAAGTAACTGGTGGAAATGAGATATGAAATTATGTGAACTTTTTGGCAACAAAAAGACCTGTAAAAGTTACAAAGTTTTATCATATGTGTGTGTGTCAGTCACATTAAGGGGTGTTTTTGTTTGTTTGTTTTTAGTCTGAGGGAATGTTTACCTACAAACCTAAGTAGGACAATTTACAGCCCACACAGTAATTACTGAGATGGTGCATGACTACACTACCCTCGTTGGTCAGTTGTGCACACCACCATCAGCGTTTCCACCAACTAAACAGGGGCAGCATGGAGAGCTGAGAGCTCTGCTGGCAGCTCCCTGCCAAGAGCCTGGCTGCCCCCCAAGCTGAGGGTGGACTGCCCTCCGCCCACATTCCCTACCAGGAGTGGGAAGCCACTGGGGCTTCTCAATCCACCCCCAACTCCCTGAAGGAAGCTTGGCAGCATTGTCAGTTTCACGACTCTGAAACTGACACAGCTGCCTGGCTCCCCACTGGGAACGGGGTGGGAAGCCACCCTGGCTTCTTGCCCAGTCTCCCAGATGGGAGCAGGGTCTGAAGCTGCCCAGCTCTCCAGGTGAACAGGGGCTTTCTTGTCAATTTCACAACTCCTGCCGTGAAGTTGACAAGACAGAGGACATAAGGGACCCAGTGTCTACACAGACACTGCGTCACCCTAATTACACAGACATAAGACTTACACCTCTTGTGGGAGGTGGAGTTATTACATCAGTATAGTAGGGTATTTACATTGGTGGGAGGAAGGTTGTAGTATAGACACGCATATAATTAGGTAGATATAAGCTGCCTTATGTGGACCTAACTGTAGTGTAGACCAGCTCTAAGTCTTTCCTAAAAAATGTTGTGGGTTTGGCTTTTGTGTTCGTTTGTTTTACGCACTATCAGGCTTACTTAGTTCGTTCTATCATTTGCCTTTTCAGTGGCAAGGCAAAACAGGATTTTAACATGAAAAATATAAAGCCTTTATAAGTCCAAAGATTTGCCAGATTGTTCACTGCTGTTCTTGTGAAGTCACATAGTAAAACTCAAGAAAATTCATTATGGAAATGTGGAGTAAATAGGACTAACAGAACAAGCCAAATAAATCTGTGTGGCTCAAAGTTTGCTACTGTCCCTCATCCTAAAGAAGAAGAAAAAAAATCTAGACCTCCAGAAAAAAAGTCATTCTAATTTTAAAGGTGCTGAAGTATCTTCAGCGTTAAATGGGGATAAAGATTTAGTTATGAGATCTGAGACTACACACACACATAAAACCAAAAAGCACTGTTCTGTTTTGCTGGAAAGGATGTTGTAAATGTGCAACCTCTCACTTCTACACCACAGCCCTTCTTTTAACACTACAGTATCTCTATTTCCTCAGCAAGTGACATTAGGAAAAGAATTTGCAATGTGTCACCAAGAATTCCCTTAGAATGCAATAATGCCTTACTCTCAACTTTTTCCTTCCTCCTCTGCAATATCCTCCTAAAGACATATGTCCAAAGCCATTAGGAAAGGAAAGCAATTCACTCAACCTGAAATAAGAGAAAGGAAGGGAGAGGGGAGGCGGGGGGCTGGCTAGGATAAAAGTCAAACAAGACTTGCCTTCAGAATATTTGATTTCTTCATGAACAGGTGTCTCCCACCCCCAATTCAAAATGCCATAAAAGCAAACAAGGGGTTTTTCAGAGGACAGTAGAGAGCAATCCTTGGATATGGAGTTTAAGGAAATTGCTTCCTATTTTATAAAAGTAAAATTTTCTCACAGTAGTTAGGAAAGAGTCCTGTATTTGCTTCAAGCACATTCTTTGAAATGTTTCAGAGTGGTAGCTGTATTAGTCTGTATCAGCAGAAAGAACGAGTACTTGTGGCACCTTAGAGACTAAAATTTATTTGAGCATAAGCTTTCGTGGGCTAAACCTCACTTTTTAGCCCACGAAAGCTTATGCTCAAATAAATTTTTTAGTCTCTAAGATGCCACAAGTACTCCTTGTTATTTGAAATGGTATCAGCCCTGGATTTAAGACTACAAAAACATTAGTTTGACAGTTTAAACACAACACAAGTATGTGAAGAAAAACAAAGCCATGAGGTTAACTTAGGGTAGGCCTTGTCTACACGCGGCAGCGCTTTAACGTCGGCTGTGTAGACATACCCATAAAAACCGCATTTGCCCAATATAAGCATCTCCTGGGAAATAAAATCCTACAGAAGAAACAGGAGAGTAAAATTCTTCCCTCCCTCCCCCAAATCCCACAGTAGAAAACTGTTTTTGAAGCATTTTTTCCAGGGCAGTTGTCGTGGGAGCCTGTGGCAATTTGACATTTAATATGACACTGCACAAAAACTCTAAGACTAGAAACATTTCACTCTATCTAAGGTTATCAAGTACACATTCAGGAAGCAGTCAATTACAGAACTAAAGTCAGTAATTACTGTAAGCTAGACTTATTACCCTTAACAACCGAAGCATTTATTTCGACAACAGTAGTAATTACCTCCCTGTGCAGTAATTCCAGCGTAGTTTGGGACAAGCTTATCTATTTAAAAGGGACAGTGCCCGAAAATTCTGTGCCCCCTATTATGCACCACCGATTACTACTATAACTGAAAGAACAGAAGCACCTTATGACTAACAGAGGTATTGGAGCATAAGCTTTCATGGGTGAATACCCATGCATCTGAAGAAGTGGGTATTCACCCATGAAAGCTTATGCTCCAATATGACTGTTAGTCTATAAGGTGCCACAGGACTCTTTGCCGCTTTTACAGATCCAGGCTAACACAGCTACCCCTCTGATACTTGAAAGAACAGAGAAGCTTTTCAGTTTACTTTATGCATTTGATATCATTCTAAAACATTAATCATTTTCACTATTAACCTGAGCAGCCAGTTAGCACGGGAGAAACTAAAAGAAAAGTCCCCTATAGTCAAACAGGGAGCAAAAGGGGGGCGGGGGGAATTGTAAGGGAATAGCATTTAAGGGTGATGACAAAAATAAAGATGCTTTCAATTAGCCAATCACAAGTGTTTCAGAGGATAGCATCTCTCCAAAAATAGAAGTAACAAGACAGCTTACATTCAGGCAGATGCTCCCCCAGCCAATTAAGCATGGTGCAATGTTAAACTTGCTCCATCTCTAGAAGGACAAAGGGTACAGTGTAAGGCTTTTTAATATAAAGATATTTTGCTCTTGGTGTGGGCATCAGCAGGAATTTTCCAGGGCTAATTCTTCATTGCCTCTTCCCCACACAATTTACACTCTTAATATCAAACAGCAGGCAAATACTTCTTGACTTAAAACATTATAAGACCATGGAACATTGGGAAAGTTTTTGCTATTGTTTCCCCTTCAAAGTCAAGCTGGAAAAAAATACATAGGAATCAGTTACCTGAACAATGAATTGACATCTTTCTCCTCCCTCCCCCAGTCCTCTCATGATACATTATTGATTACGAACATTAAGTAAGAATAACTAGCTTGATTATGTAAAGGCCTAAATCCTCTGTTTTATTTCCACCATCCCCTCCAAAAACTTGGCAAGATAAGTGCTCACTTTCAACAATGTGTTGGATACCATTTGAGAAGTTCAATTAGGTTCAGTCTACTGTAGTGGAACAGGGAGAAGTACATCTATGAGCTGAAAGACCACCACAGATTTTAAAAAGTGGCCTGACTGTAGAGATGCTTTTACTACTTTTGCTGATCTTCAGCTATTCAAATTGGCCACATGCTGTAATATATTTGCTGTATTTTCTGATGATCAAAATGCATAAACAAGACCAACAAAAAAAGGATGTTTTTTAAAAACAATATTTTGGTCCACCTTTTGGCCCTGAATCTGCAATGCAGTTTGCTAGCTAGAACTCCTGCAGCTTGCAGAGTCCACTTTGGGCCTTTGTCCTGCAATGCAGTCTGCCCAGCATCTTCCTAAGAGGGCTAGAAGGTAAAAAAAGGCAGTAGTGAACACAAAGATAGCAAGGGTCCAAATGAATTAATTCCTGTAAGGCTTGAGTCTTTAAAGATGGCCTAGAGGTGAAAATAGAGAGCTCTTTGAAGAATCTAGAGCATGATCTACAGGAGACTTATTCAGAGATCAACTATTTCTGCATACAGAGTGTCTGTGCTAGCTATGCCATCTTAAAACTACATTGGAAAATGAAAAAAGCATTTTACAAGATTACAAGAATTCTACTAACACTCGAGTATTTAAAACTCAGACTCAAAGGCCAGAAGCATCTGACACAGGCCACTGTCACAAGACAGGGTAGGGATCTAGACGGACCACTGACTGAGTACAGTTATTCTTATGTTCTCACTGCTTATTTTTTAGAGATTAAACCTTCTGTTCTCCACTTGGGTCATCTCGACCCTGAGTGTCACACAGAGTTTGATGCAGGAGTTTTGGCCACAGGCCATGATGTAAGCTTCACCTCTGCCCCCTCTTTTCTGGGCAGCACATCTCTCCAGTCCCTCAATATATTTTAACTCCATATAATACTCCTGAAAACTATGCTCTCCAGCATAGCAATGTGACGAAAAATTCCTTTTCTTCTCCTCAGCCATACTAATGGTGAGTGGTCTGTTAACACCATGACCCACCCTATTGAACAGGCAGGAACTAAATCGTTTTACAGAACACACGATAGTACACTCGTTTTCTATTACAGAATAATTCTGTTTAGTGAGAGAAGTTTTTTTGCTGAGAAATGCAATGGGGTGTTTTCTGTTATATTGAAACCTGGCGGGATGGGGGAAGCTATTTCAAATGACCACCCTAAACCCATATATTAAGGGGCACTTTTCCCCATTCTTGACATCTATACTTCCCCCAGTGGTTACTTCACACCAGCGCTTTTCCTATACCTTACCAGGGTAGTATGAATTGTCAGCACTTTCAACACCAAGAGTCTCCCTCATTCCAGGGAAGCTCTGACACACAGCACCTTATGGCAGTGCCCAGTACGGATCCCCCTCTTACACTGGGGGGGGGGGGGAGAGAAAGAGGAGCGGGACCCTTTAGGGACCCAATAGGATCCCCACTCCCAGCAGAGCCCTGGCTCACATTTCCTAGCTGTACTAGAGTCTCACTGCTCCTAGCAGATTTGGGGCCCTGCTTTCATAACAGACCTTACTCAATATATTTTAACAGTACAACAACACTGTATACAACTGGCTAATTTAATAGCTTTGCTTTTGGAGTTTCAAATCTTCTGTTCTCCCCTGGGGGTGTCTGGACCCTGATCATCACAGAAACTCCTTGGGAGTTACAGCCAACAAACTGTCTTCAAAAGTTATGAATCTGCTCCCCTAAGCTTACTGGAAGGGACACATTCCTGCCCAGGCAGTGAGTTAGGAGCACACATTACTATTTTTAATTATGTTCTAGTTCACTTGCACATTATTTTTTAATAAGGTGGCAACCTCACCCCAAGGCACACTGATCCGCAGACAATTTTTTGTGCATTCAAACAGGTACAGAGTGGGTGACTATTAGAAGTGAAAAGAAAAGGAGTACTTGTGGCACCTTAGAGACTAACCAATTTGAGCATGAGCTTTTGTGAGCTACAGCTCACTTCATCGGATGCATACCGTGGAAACTGCAGTAGACATTATATATACACACAGAGACCATGAAACAATACCCCCTCCCACCCCACTGTCCTGCTGGTAATAGCTTATCTAAAGTGATCATCAAGTTGGGCCATTTCCAGCACAAATCCAGGTTTTCTCACCCTCCGCCCCCCCCCCCCCCACACAAACTCACTCTCCTGCTGGTAATAGCCCATCCAAAGTGACCACTCTATTACCAACAGGAGAGTGAGTTTGGGGGGGAGGGTGAGAAAACCTGGATTTGTGCTGGAAATGGCCCAACTTGATGATCACTTTAGATAAGCTATTACCAGCAGGACAGTGGGGTGGGAGGGAGTATTGTTTCATGGTCTCTGTGTGTATATAATGTCTACTGCAGTTTCCACGGTATGCATCCGATGAAGTGAGCTGTAGCTCACGAAAGCTCATGCTCAAATAAATTGGTTAGTCTCTAAGGTGCCACAATTACTCCTTTTCTTTTTGCAAAGACAGACTAACACGGCTGTTACTCTGAAACCTATTAGAAGTGAATATAACACTGCATTTAACATCAGAGATACCAATGAATGGCCTTGCAAACTCTTCATGTGTACCATTCTACACAAATCCTGAAGACAGACTGCATTTGGAAAACTGGAACCCTAATGCATCCAATTAAAAATCTTAAGCATGTGAGCGACATCCTTTCCACCACTGTGGAGTGCAAAGCAGCTTTTCTTTGAAGATTTAATGCTGGTTTCTACAGGCCCCACTCAACATGCTATACTGTCTGCACTTAGAATCATAGAATATCAAGGTTGGAAGGGACCTCAGCAGGTCATCTAGTCCAACCCCCTGCTCGAAGCAAGACCAATCCCCAATTTTTGCCCCAGATCCCTAAATGGCCCCCTCAAGGATTGAACTCACAACCCTGCACTTATTCTAACTGAAAACAAGTTTCTAAAACAGAAGACTCAAAAGGAAAAACCTTTGGTGCCTCTAACGTGTGTGTATAGATTATTTTACAATACTTCCAAATTAAATCCAGGATATGGGGGGGGGGTGAGGGAGGGCAGGGACTACTTTGATCAGTTTTCTAGGAATGCACATCACAAGCAGCATTAAGGAAGTCTGAAGCAGAAGAATGGCTATTATGTGGTATTTCTGTTTTAAAGTCACATGCAGCTCAGACTACTCTCCATATGTATTCCGCATACTGGTCAGCGCACAACATATACTGATAAGTGACTTTGAAGCTCATATTTACTAGCCTACATCCTCCTGCTAATGAAAGGAGATTCAGAAAGCAAGTATATTTTGCATTTAGCTACTTTTCAACGTTATTTGAAACAGAGGTCAGAGTATCTGGTTGAATTATGAATTCCAGGATTTTTAAGACTAGTAAAGATTGAGTGTTTTGAGTGGGTATATGGAGGGACACAGCTGTTTTTATCTCAACATACGTATTAGGCTTTTACTCAGATTTTTACACTTTGTATTTCAGATTGTAAAAAATATTCTTAACTTGTGCACAAACATAGAAGTTTTTGGATGAAAAGTTAAAACTAATTCTGAGGTTGGCCTAATGGTTGAGCAGCAGTGATCTTCTACTATGGAAGAAATCTGAGATCCAGCCTGACAAAGTGCCTGGCCATGGGAAGAAAGGGGCTGCAGGAGGTGGCAATGGGCTGGATGAGTGAGAGCAAGAGGGTTAAGGGGAGCTGAACAGGGGCTTGGGGACAAGACAGGGGTACACATGGGACATGAATCTCTGAAGGGGAGCATGGCAAAAAAAAGTTTGAGAACCTTTGACCTAGAACATCAGGTCATGGTCTGCCGCCTTGTGTTTAAAACAGACAGCACTAATATCCAACGGCTGTCCTAAAGCTTATGTGGGAGAACAAATGGTACTGTGAGATACGAGATCAGCTATATTCTGCTGGTCTTAAGGGAACCAAGATATGAGGATTTAAAAATTTTTAGAGCATGTAGATTATTCTGAATGGCACAATCTTACAAACCTTGTTAGCTGATTAAAATTAACTGTTATTTACCAGACAAAATACTTTATCTACAATTTCACACAATACAATTTGTTAAGCAAAGTCAGGCATGCTTTTATCAAACAATGAAAACACTCCGGGGAAAACACAGGTGCTAGCTATTTCTAGTTGATTTACATATATTCATTTCAATCTTTTACTCAGCTATAAGGCAAGAGACAGCGTTTGCTAATTTACTCAGTATAACACCTCTCTTCCCCTCTGGACATTTAACACTCACATACAGAACTATTTCATTATTTGGAAGGTACCTGTGGAACGTGCCTTATAATTAAATCCTAGAAGGGAGACAATTGTATTGGGGAGGCAGGGAGTGGAAAGGGGGAAGCAAACAGAGAAGGAATAAAGGCAGAAGTTTAGAGAAAGCATTCTAAAACCAGTCGTCTGGCAAAGGAATTTTTTGATCAGTTGGGCACCAATATTTCTCAGGCTATTTCAGGCTCCTGAAAATTTGCCTACATATGATCAGAATCCAATTAATCTTGTGTGCCTATCAATAGTTTAGTGCTCTAAGAAGCAAAGCTAACTGGAATAGGACTCGGCAAGAAGCACTTCCCTTTTTTAAATAGTGTTAAAAAAAGCAAGACAGCTAAGCTGAACAGAACAAGAGAAGCTCTCTTGTCAAGTAGCATAAAAACAAAAATATAACAAACCTCTCAATATATTGTAAAATAAGAGTACAACTATAGGCAGAAGTCATCACTCTAAAATAGTGACTAGTTCAAAATGTGTAGTCCTATCAAATCTTTTGCTTTGGGAAGGTAACACCACAAACTTATCAAGCTCACCTTCCAACTTTCCCATGGCTGTAAGCCTCCTCCCAAAATAACTTCTGACCAATGCTGTGACATCAAGACAACATATATCTGCCACAGCCATGTCTTGTGCCACAGCCACTCATTTGCATTATTGGTAGCATGAAAGATTGGAAACAAGGTTTACCCTAATTCAGTTATAATTATGAAATAACTCTGGGTATTAATAATGGGAACTTGTCATTCTAGATCTCCAACTAGAATCCAATCCAGTGTATAGCAACCAAAAGTCATTATCAACTGATGGCTGTTTGCAGATTCATGAAGTAATCTAATTACAGTTCCTATACAAGTTTCATAGAGATAGTTAAACAGTTTTTTTAATTGATTATGGGCAGAAACGCCAAGAGTTAAAGTTGTCCATCACTTCTCATTACAACATCTTGTTTTCAGCAACTTATAACTCTGTCAAATTAAGTGTTCAGGATGAAATTTTGCATGGTAGTTCTCCCCTCAGGCTCCTCCCCTCCCCCAAGTTTCAGCCATTTCTGAGAACTTTAGTGAAAAAGACATTGTTTTGCCAATGTTAGAAGTTCTGTTACACTCATTTCTTTTTGCCGATACAGACTAACACAGCTGCTACTCTGAAACCAACCTTTTCTTTGTGAGACGATCACCTCCACGCTTTGGAGCAAGGGCTTGATGTTTAGCCCCAGGAATAGAGGTATCTTTTGCTTTTCCCCATGAAAATTCACCTAGATTGGGCTGAATTAAAAGACTGGAAAATCACCAGAGGTTTGGCAGAAGCTGGTACCAAACCGTGTCAAAAGACTCCACCTGCACTGGGCATGCTCCAGTCCAGGGCTGCAGGAGCTCGGCAGGACTTTTCCATCAACTGCTTTTCCCCAGCAGCCAGGGGACCACTACAGTGTTAGGCACCAAAAGAGAACAGTGAGGTTATGCATACACTACAGCTTAAAAGCGGTGTAAATTATGTTGCTCAGGGGAGTGAATAAATCCCCTCCCCCATGAGCAACCTAAGTTACACCGAGCTAAGCGCCGGTGTGAACTGTGGGAGAGGTTCTCTGCTGACATAGCTACCACCAATCAAGGGGGCTGGAGTAACGAAGTCGACAGTAGAGCTCTCTCTCCTGTTGACTTAGAGCATCTCCACTGGCAGCACTTTAGCGGCACAGCTGCATTGGTGTAGCTGCTGCTGTAAGTCCGCAGTGTAGCCACAGTCAAAGACTCCTGTACTCTGGCACAGTGGAGGACAACCACCACCCAGCCTGACTCAAATTCAGAGGAATAAATTGCGGGGGTGGGAGTGATAGAGGAGGGCAAGAGGTAGGATAATGGGAAGCAGGTGCAAAACGAGAGCTGATGTATCAGGATCTTCTGTCCTTTCCTTTAGGCCCCACCCCAAAAGCCTCCATTCCCCTTTTACACACACAGTGCCTGACTTCCTTCAAATCTCACTAGTCTCTCCAAGTTCTCTAGTCACCCCAGGTCCCACAACCAAGCATCTGCAAAGTGAACTGGAAAGTCTCCTGTCTCCCTTTATACTACCCCAGGGCACCATGAAGGGTAAATAAATTACTACTTATCACTGGCAAGAAATGGGACACAAAGCTGCATAAAACTTGACAACTATGCTTTGGCCTAGGGGAAGGAACGCTTGGCTGGGAGCCAAGAGCAGACCACAAATTCTAAATTCAGCTCTTCCACTGACTGGTGTTAATAGCTCTGTGCACTTCATGGCCTTTCCTCCCCTACTGTAAGAGGCAGGCAAAATACTTTCCTCCCACACACACACAAACTTCACAAATAAGCAAAAGGTGCACATGGCCAGCCTTGGCAGAGTTGGGAATAGGACTCAAGTTTCTAACATGGCAGACAACTATATCAAATATTTATGAGGCCAAGTGGCAAATTGTCTTTTCCTCTTTCAGTGGCTGGTCCACATAGAAGATAACAGCCTATTAATATTACCAGTGACTTGGTTACCTCAAGTGATGGAGATCTGTGCTGTAGATCAAAAGATGGCAAACCTTGACAGTCATTCTGTCACATTAACAAACCAAGATCTATCTCAGGAAAGTAATTATGATTAAAATTCTTTAAAATGTGGTTAGGGAATACTTTTAACAAAATCCTTAATGTTAATTAAAAGCTTTGAACCCCATTTTGTTAATTTTTGACCAAGACTTTTTTCTAAAATGAGCTGAGACCATCTACTCCAGATGGACTTTTCTGCCTCTTGCTGTAGCTGTTCATAGTTTAGATCTTCATAGAGATATATTTGCATTAAACAAGAACTTCCCTTCCATTTGAAAATCCAGAAGTCAAGGACATACACTTCAAAGAGTCCTGCATTCTTGGACAAGGTAACACCCTTGACCTGTCAATTTTTTCCCTTAGTTTTGCACCCTACCATATCACGCATTTTAGTTGTCCAAACATTTTACTTGATCAAGAAGGAAGGGGGAAAAAAAAAAAAAAAAAGATCTAGCTTGTATCATGAAAGGATTTTGTAAAATAAAAGCTTCACCTTACTAAAGCAGATCCGAGACCTGATTTCATCCAGTTCCCAGCTATCTAATAAAAATCCAGTTGTTTCCATGTAAACCCATAGTTCAATATGGCATATATTTTCTTATTTTAAAGTGTCTAGAAATTAAGTAAAAAACCACAAAAGCATTTGTGTGGAAGCAATCAAGGTGTGTAGGAGGCGGCGGCGGCAGCAGTACAAAACCAGAAAACTTGGAGAAAGAGGTTTTTACTATTTATGCTGTACTTAACCTAATCGGGAATAATTGTATTTGCCTCCAAGTAAACTCAGCAAAAGTGCATACTGAATAGCTCAGTCTAAAACTTCAGTATTATTCACAGTGCATGGGGCTGTTTATTCCTTTGTAAACTCAGAAGCTAAGCAAATGTATCCTGGTAAACTGAGTAGTGCTATATTGTTAGTGCAACAAAAGCAGAATTCAACTCTGTATACATTTCATACATATACTTCTCTTGAACTGCCTCCCAACCCCAATATAACCCCCTCAAATTAAGTGAACAAATAGTATGTACAGTTTTAAGCAAACTTGAAGAAAGCCAGTCATCACTTCTATAGTGCAACTACTAGGATCACTACCTATCCAGCTCTTGCATGGATAGTTTCTTCAGTTTATTTAAGCTGAAAGAAATGCCTTTTGTTGATTTTGCCTTCTGTCCATGTATCTTCTCCCTCCACGGCAGCTCTAAGTTGCTTCCCTCTCCTACCCATGATTTGGCAATACCAAAGGCAGGCATAAAATAATTATGTACAACAGCTAATATGTGTGTTGGGGGAGCGGGGAGGGGTTAAAACAAAAGCAGTCTTTCCCATAAGGAGGCGGGAAAGATGTTATGGGGAATAAAGCTGTTTGGTGAGGTAGGGTAGGCAGTGATATTGACTAGGAGCTTTGGTAGTGACAGCAGCCTCAAACTCAATCTCTGTCCATTTTTGGATATGGAAAAGTGCCATTCATTAATACCTAGTTTGCACAGATGCTTTAAGTGAAACTCCTAAAGTTAGTACGATTTTCAATTTCAGTTGATGGAGTCAGTGATGCTAGTAAACATACTTTATGTAATACTCTCATTAATGATATTTAAGTGTAATTAGTGTTGCACATAAGCATACCAGCATTTGCTTTCTGAGATTGGAGAATCTGTATCTACAAGTATGACCTACAAGAGAAAGTTTGGAGTCAGTTGGTATTAAAATACAGTATTACATGTAACTCCAGGATCTGGAAGCTTAAGCAAAGATGGATCTATGAACAAGGCAGTTCCTGGAGATTAGTGACTGGCTGAAAGAAGCCGATGGATATCAGCTGCACCCCAAACTATTTACACAAAAGCTAGCCATTAACCCTCCAGGAAATGCCATCCAACTTATTTGTCATTGTTACTACAAACGAGTGCAAGAAAAGGGCCAGGTTATAACTCCAGATTAAAGTAGTTATCACTGGGGGGGGGAGGGAAGGGGTAGATCCTCTACTTCCACTGAAGTAGGTGGTGTCACTTTTTCCTGAGATTCTTACTCTTACTTCTGGTCTTCAGAGCTGTCATTGAGGAAAGCCTCTTAATATGCAAGAGTAGTGGATGAGAAGTAAAGCACAGTCACACTTAGTCCTAGACTGCTCCTTCTGTCTTCTGACAACAGATGTTCCCTGTATGAGACTATGGTAGAGTGACCAAGGAGCTGTTGAGGGGCGGAAGGGGAGCACAGCATGCATAGCACTTTCTCCCATTCCTCTTGTGTTTATCTCCTGATTTCACACCTCGATCCAGGGACTGGCTGAGGCAGTGGAGACAATACCTCAGCCAGAGTCACTAGAAGCTGTTACTTCAACAAATAGCAAAAAACAGGAGTCTCCACAAGAGTACAGTAAAAGAATTTTCAGGATTGGCTATCACCTGCCTGACAGACAAGCAATGTCCCACCTTCTTCATGGCTAGTCACATTACGGAATGCTTTGTACATTAGCCAAACAGCTCGAATCTCCTAAATTTTGCACTAAGTTTATAGAGCATCATTTACACACTACAAAGAGTTCACAAATTAGAAGTAGACATTGAAAGCCCCAAAAAAATCTATCAAATAGCTTTGAATGAAAAGTTCTTGGAACCCTTGTGTATTTAAAATACTGTGTGGAAGGCTATGAATAGAACATTTGAATATTTTTATTTGTAAGCGCTGGTGAGACTTTTCCCTGAGACTGCCATCAGTCAACTGTGAAAATAAACTGAAAGGGCATATCCCAGTAACCTAATAAGGTTTTACGCAGGTTAAATTCCAAGCCTCAATTTACCAGGCCAGCAGAGGCCAAGAATGCCAGAGGCACTGTGCTTAACTTAACCCTTGGGACACAAAAACCAATAGCTCAGCCAATAGCTCTCTTCTTTCTAAGGTTTGGAGTTGAGTCACAGATAAGGCCAGAAGGGACCGCTACAATCATCTAGTCTGACCCCCTGTATATAACACAGGCCATTAGACTCCCTTTAATCAATTCCTGTTTGAATTAGAAACATCTCTTTTAGAATCTGGATTTAAATATTTCCAGTGACTGAGAATCTACCAGAGTATCTATCACCGTAGTTAAGCTGCTCCAATGATTAATTACCATCACTTAAAAGTTTGTGCCTTATTTTGAGTCTAAATCTGCCCAGCTTCAGTTGCTAGCCATTGGATCTTGTACTTTAACTGCTAGATTGAAGAGCCTGTACAATCACATTTCTGTTCCCCATGTAGGTACTTCTAGACTGATCAAGTCACACCCTAACCTTCTCTTTCTTCAACACTTTAGTAGTGATAAGCTCCCCAAATGGAGTTCTCTCTTGTCCCGAAAGGAGGCTACCACAGCATCAACTTCAATAATTGTTGATACTTCTGGATAAAGACCATAGAATATATGCATAGATCACGGCTGAAAGAGAGAGAGATTTAAGTGTTACATAAAGAACATTTCCATATACAAATAGTTTGTTTGACATTGTCCTGGTGGCAGCACATCCTTGGCTGGAGTAGTGAGCCACAGAACCATGGTACCACCATAGCCAAACACTTGTGATGTTTAAGATTTTACGTTTAAGAAACAGATTAAGTGATGTTATACCATGATTTCCAGGAGGCACATTATAAATCTAAATGATTAGAACAGTGATCAGAGCAAGAGCAAAATGAAGTTATCAGTTAAAAAAAACACATGAGTTTAAAAAACAGAAACCCTACAAATAATGGAATTCTTACTGTTACACAATGAAAGACAAGGATGGTGAGGTAATATCTTTTAAATGGACCAACTTCATAGAATACCAGGGTTGGAAGGGACCTCAGGAGGTCATCTAGTCCAACCCCCTGCTCAAAGGAGGACCAATCCCCAATTAAATCATCCCAGCCAGGGCTTCGTCAAGCCTGACCTTAAAAACTTCTAAGGAAGGAGATTCCACCACCTCCCTAGGTAACGCATTCCAGTGTTTCACCATCCTCCTAGTGAAAAAGTTTTTCCTAATATCCAACCTAAACCTCCCCCACTGCAACTTGAGACCATTACTCCTTGTCCTGTCCTCTTCTACCACTGAGAATAGTCTAGAACCATCCTCTCTGGAACCACCTCTCAGGTAGTTGAAAGCAGCTATCAAATCCCCCCTCATTCTTCTCTTCTGCAGACTAAACAATCCCAGTTCCCTCCGCCTCTCCTCATAAGTCATGTGTTCCAGACCCCTAATCATTTTTGTTGCCCTTTGCTGGACTCTCTCCAATTTATCCACATCCTTCGTGTAGTGTGGGGCCCAAAACTGGACACAGTACTCCAGATGAAGCCTCACCAATGTCGAATAGAGGGGGACGATCACGTCCCTCGTTCTGCTTGCTAGGCCCCTACTTATACATCCCAAAATGCCATTGGCCTTCTTGGCAACAAGGGCACACTGCTGACTCATATCCAGCTTCTCGTCCACTGTCACCCCTAGGTCCTTTTCCGCAGAACTGCTGCCTAGCCATTCGGTCCCTAGTCTGTAGCTGTGCATTGGGTTCATCCGTCCTAAGTGCAGGACCCTGCACTTATCCTTATTGAACCTCATCAGATTTCTTTTGGCCCAATCCTCCAATTTGTCTAGGTCCCTCTGTATCCTATCCCTGCCCTCCAGCGTATCTACCACTCCTCCCAGTTTAGTATCATCCGCAAATTTGCTGAGAGTGCAATCCACACCATCCTCCAGATCATTTATGAAGATATTGAACAAAACCGGCCCCAGGACCGATCCCTGGCGCACTCCACTTGACACCGGCTGCCAACTAGACATGGAGCCATTGATCACTACCCATTGAGCCCGACAATCTAGCCAACTTTCTACCCACCTTATAGTGCATTCATCCAGCCCATACTTCTTTAACTTGCTGACAAGAATACTGTGGGACTCAGTGTCAAAAGCTTTGCTAAAGTCAAGAAACAATACATCCACTGCTTTCCCTTCATCCACAGAACCAGTAATCTCATCATAGAAGGCGATTAGATTAGTCAGGCATGACCTTCCCTTGGTGAATCCATGCTGACTGTTCCTGATCACTTTCCTCTCATGTAAGTGCTTCAGGATTGATTCTTTGAGGACATGCTCCATGATTTTTCCGGGCAATGAGGTGAGGCTGACTGTCCTGTAGTTCCCAGGATCCTCCTTCTTCCCTTTTTTAAAAGATTGGCACTACATTAGCCTTTTTCCAGTCATCCAGGACTTCCCCCGTTCGCCACGAGTTTTCAAAGATAATGGCCAATGGCTCTGCAATCACAGCCGCCAATTCCTTTAGCACTCTCGGATGCAACTCGTCTGGCCCCATGGACTTGTGCATGTCCAGCTTTTCTAAATAGTCCCTAACCACCTCTTTCTCCACAGAGGGCTGGCCATCTATTCCCCATGTTGTGATGCCCAGCGCAGTAGTCTGGGAGCTGACCTTGTTAGTGAAGACAGAGGCAAAAAAAGCATTGAGTACATCAGCTTTTTCCACATCCTCTGCCACTAGGTTGCCTCCCTCATTCATTAAGGGGCCCACACTTTCCTTGGCTTTCTTCTTGTTGCCAACATACCTGAAGAAACCCTTCTTGTTACTCTTGACATCTCTCGCTAGCTGCAGCTCCAGGTGCGATTTGGCCCTCCTGATTTCATTCCTACATGCCCGAGCAATATTTTTATACTCTTCCCTGGTCATATGTCCAACCTTCCACTTCTTGTAAGCTTCTTTTTTATGTTTAAGATCCGCTAGGATTTCACCATTAAGCCAAGCTAGTCGCCTGCCATATTTACTGTTCTTTCGACACATCGGGATGGTTTGTCCCTGTAACCTCAACAGGGATTCCTTGAAATACATAAAACTTCCATGGTGAGAGACAAGCTTTTGAGCCACAGAGCTCTTCTTCAGGCCTGGGAAAGTTACTCTCAGCCTCACAGCAAAACAAAGTGAAAGATTGTTTAGCATAAGTAATTAGCACATATTGTATGGGACCATTCAAGACAGAATGGCCCATTAACACCTAGGACCAACACAGCTAAAACTACACTGAATGTTAACACAACGGTCAAAACCGAGGCCATAGCTACACTAAAAAATTAGGTTGACTTAACTTACGTTGGCATACAGCCACCACAGTTTTAGCATCACTTGTGTACACGCACACTTGGCTCCTTGTGTTGGTGGTACACATGGTCACTATGAGCGCTTGTATTCATTGGGGGATGGCTCCTGGAGGCCAGTAACGATCAATGTAAGCAACACAGCATCTACATTGATGCTGCATTGACCTAATTACATCGAGGGTGACGCTACACCACTCAGTGACATGGTGTTACTAAATTGGTGTAGAGAAGGACTTACATCAGCAGGAGCCAAATTTAAGTGAAGACACTTCCACAGCTAGGTCAATGCCAGGCAGCTTATGTCAACCTAACCACGTAGTATAGACGAGGCCCAAAAAGTGTGCCAATAAAATTTACAGATGGCACAAAGCGGGGAAGTATAACCAATATGGAGGAGGACCAGAATATCATACAAGATCTGGATGACCTTGTAAACTGGAGTAACAGAAATGGGATGAAATTTAATAATGAAGAGTTTCTAAATGCATGACCTGGCAAACAACAAGAATTTTTGTTATAAGCTGGGGACTTACCAGGTAGAAGTGACAGAGGAGGAGAAAGACCTGGGTGTATTGGTTGATCACAGGATGACTACAAGCCGTCGATATGATATGGCTGTGAAAAAGGCTAATACAGTCCTAGGATGCATCAGGCAAGGTATTTCCAGTAGAGACAGGGAAGCATTCACACCATTACACGAGGCACTGGTGACCTCATCTAGAATACTGTGTGCAAGTCTGGTCTCCCATGTTTAAGAAAGATTAATTCAAACTGAAATAGGTGCAGAGAAGGGCTAGTAGGATGATCCAAGGAATGGAAAACCTATCTTATGAAAGGATACTCAAAGAGTTTGGCTTGTTTAGCCTAACCAAAAGAAGGCTGAGGGGACATATGATTGCTCTTTATAAATACATCAGGGGGATAAATACCAAGGAGGGAGAGGAGTTATTTAAGTTAAACACTAATGTGGACACAAGAACAAATGACTATAAACTGGTGAGCAATAAATTTAGGCTCAAAATTAAACAAAGGTTTCTAATCATCAGAGAAGTGAAGTTCTGGAACAGCCTTCCAAGGGGAACAGTGGGGGCAAAAAACCTAACTGGCTTCAAGACTGAGTTTGCTCAGTTTATGGAGGGGATGGTATAATGGGATGGCCTATGGCCCACTGGCAACTGCCAGTAGCAAAAATCCCCAACTGCTGAAGATGGGACACTTGATGGGGAGGGGCTCTGAGTTACTACAGAAAATTATTTTCCGGGCAGGTCTTGCCCACATGCTCAGGATCTAACTGACTGCCATATTTGTGGTTGGGAAGGAATTTTCCCCCAGGTGAGACTGGCAGAGACCCTGGGGTTTTTTGCCTTCCTCTGCAGCATAGGGCACAGATCACTTGCAGGTTTAAACTGCTGTAAATCGTTAATACTCTAACTTGAAGTCTTTAAACCATGATTTGAGGACTTCAGTAACTCAGACAGAGGTTAGGAGTCTATTTCAGGAGTAGGTGAGGTTCTGTAGCCTGTGATGTGCAGGAGGTCAGACTATATGATCACGATGGTCCCTTCTGACCTTAAAGTCTGAGTTTTTGAGGCCTGAGGATGGAAAAGCTAGCAGAATAGCTAGATAGACTTATTTAGTCAGAGGGGTTTTGTGATATTTTCGAGCATTACAAAAGGCATCCATACACGGGTCAGTAATTTTACTTCAACACCTACAATAGAATCAGACAGCCACAAAATAATGAAGACAGTTTTTACAGGAGGAATAATTAAGACCATGTACTTTAACTAAGAAAGGTAATGCTCACAAAAAGAGCTGAATTTTTATAGCCAAGGCTATGTAGTTTACCTGCTTGGACAGTATGGTCAGAAGATTTCGTCTTTTGTGAGTGAAAGGAAGGATAAGGATGATGCCTTATCTCGTCAGTAATTCTAGATCAATGCTTTCAAATTAATTGGCAGGGACACTCTTTGTGACTGACAATACCAGGAACAACTGCTCTAAAGACTGCTAACAAGAAACTAAAAAGCACACACACAAAAGGTGAGAGCAAGACAACAGAACTACAGGCAATAAAGACTTTGCATACAGACATGGAGTAAATAATTATTATAGCTCCCAAAACTGAAAGTGACACTTGACACCACCTCAGAATATTAAGCCTTCTTGCCATTTATTTTAGTATCACAGCATGTTTTAATGATTGCAGAAAGTCACTCAGATACAGGAAACAAGAAGTAGTTTTATAATCTGAACCTTCAGTTCAGGACAAGCATGTATTATGCAGGAGAGAAGAGAGGAAAATAAACCATTTCGCAACACAAACAAATATGGTGATATCTCAGCCAGTGTTCCCTCTAATTTTTCCCACCCATGTGCAGAATGAATTTCGTTATGTGCACCAATATGGAGGTGATGTGTGACACATCACCTTCATATCAGTACACATAACAAAATCCATGTGGTGTGGGTGGGGCCGAGGTGTTTTGAGTGTGGGAGGGGGCTCAGGGTTGGGTGCAGGGGCTCCGCCTAGAGGTGCAGGCTCTGGGGTGGGGTCGGGGATGAGGGGTTTGGGTGCAGGAGGGTGCTCCAGGGCTATGGCGGGGAAAGAGGACTCCCCGCAGCAGCACCTGGGCTGGAGGTGGGAGGGGTGCCTCTCCCCACCATGGAGGCTCTGAGGCTGCAGGATAGGTGCCCCTCCCTCAGCGCCCACAGGGCTAGGTTCAGGGAGGAGTGCTTCAGCCGTGACAGGTCTGGGCCGGGCGTGGGTTCAGGGAGGGGCGCCCTGGCTGGATCCGGGCTGCACCGGCGGGGTTCAGGCCGGAGTAGGGGCACTCCGGCCAGCAAGTTGGGGGCCGGCCAGGCTATGTTGGGGCCGGGGGTGGGGCACCCCTTCCCTGGATGGGTTTCCTGAGCACCTGCGCAGCACTAAACAGGTTGCTGGTCTACTTTGCCAGCTAATTTTCTAGTTAATTGGTTAAGATGTGACTAAATTAGGGACTTTTTTTAAAAAGAAAACAGCAACAAGACACAGCAGTATTGGAAACTAATGTAGACAGGACCACAAACTGCCAACACCATTTTTATCACTGTTTCAGTAACCCTTCTGGGAGCAAGCCTTTTTGTAAGCTCTTCAGGATAGAGAGTCTATTATGATTTTACAGTGTTTAGCACAAGATTGGGGTTCTACGCAATACTAATAATTATAGTCAAACCAGTACTAAAGACAATTTTGGCAGCCTTTTTCCTGGCGTTTCCATCATTGCTAAAGTAGTGTTCATAATGGTGAGAAGTTTTCCGAGAGAGAGCCACAGTACAAGCCACAAGTACTCCTGTTCTTCCTGCAGTAGACAAGATCTTAGACATTTCTAGAAGAATGTACACTACTTCAGTTACTTGAAAATATTGACAAGATGAGTGTAAATCAATACAATGCTGTATTCTTGCTTTTGCAAATAGCCTGAAACAAAACTAAGAGGTATGAACCATCCTAGTCATCTCAATGGATTAAGTGTAACCTCAGTGATTTTTTTTTTTTAAATTATGCTTGTGCCTTTATTTACGGGTTACTGTATAGAAACAATGCCTTTCAGGCCTTTATAACTGTTTTTAACCTCAGAAATACTAGGAACGTCAAATCTGGTTTTACCTGGGTTTGCTCAAGAATTTTTGGACGGTCTTGGGGATGTTTTTGAGGCATAGCACCTTACCTTAAGGTTCTACAAGCTTAGCAAAGGCTTTCTATATCATAGATATCAGTCACTGCAGGAGAGTTAAGCATTAAAATAAAAACAATTTGAAGAGTCTAAACATCCATTCTCTTCAGCTGCTCAGTTTTTACTTTGCTGGCTCTTGTGATGCCACTAATTCTCCAGTCAAGAGTCTTACAACCTAGAAAGGACCTGAATTTCTGATGCTAGGCTTCCACAAAAAAAAAAGTTTCAAACATGCTTTTTTCCCCCCACTCTGTGCTGTAATGAGCATAAGCCCAAGTTTCTCCCCCCCTCAACAACCCATATGTGCGTCACCTTTAAATTGAAATCTGAAGATGACATTGTAAACATCACTTAGCTACTTCAATGCTGATCACTTTTAGTAGTAATTTATTAGCTAGATGTTTATTTCCACAAACCTCAAGTGGCAAAAGCCCAAATGTCCCCTATCCAGTTGCCAAAATATCCACCTTCACCCCAACCACTTTCTATGATGTAATTAACAGAAATTCTGAAACTGAAAACTTGTGGGCAATGTAGAAAATTAAGTTTAATATCAGAACAGAGGGGCTACTGTATTTGAATTCTCATTTCAAAAGGAAATTTTAATGAATTAACCATTACTAATGTCTTGCCTGCCACCACTACCTAGGAACCTTGCCAAAGACTTTGGCTTTGAAATACAGTCTGGCATAGGACATTAACTCACATGGTACCGCATACCGTAGACTTCAGTAATAATTACAATCTTTTCCAAAGGGGGTGGTTTGTGGCAGGATGCAGAGCATTTCTGCATATATCCAATAGGAAGAAAAATGGTTCAGGAAGTAATCGGTAATTTTTGGCACTGATTTATCATTTTTTAGAGGTATTAAGAATAGTTCTGAAGAATCTGGTAAATGACAGAACCATTCCAAAGACTTCACAAAGGGTCTTTTTTGTATGTATTACAATTATTATTTTGTCATTTAGCGGTCATCTGCAGACAACTTCAAAAGAAAGCCAGATGCTGAACTGATGGAACTAAAAAGAACATTTCCTAATTAAAATTTCAAGAAAGTATCAAGTAGTGTATTATGTATGGGTAATAACTGCTCCACATATTAATCAGTTGCCAATTTGTTAAAATAAATCACACAGTAAAAACTGCATCTCAGTGGGATTTTCATGGCAAAGTGACAGCCTAAAAAAACCTAATACCTGGTCTTCTCAGAACACAAGCATGAAAAAATCAGAATAATAAAATTAGAGCCATGTTACAGAAGTTGCTCAGCTTACAAAATGGAACGTTACAGAACAGCATCTGGCAAAATCAAGAAGCTGGTACATAGTAAAAAACTGAGCAAATTTATGGATTATGAAAGATGCTGAATTGACAGCCATGAAGACTGAAATGGTCCACTTCTTGACAGAAGAGATATAATGGCAGTGCCCATACCATAGGCTCTTTGGCACCACCTGGCCAGCGTGCCTCAACACTAATCAGATAAAACCTTTGCTAGCCCATGAAAAGATAATTCACCCAGAGACTAACTCTCATTGTCTTTTCTGCTGAGTCTGCCAGCTGTAGTAGAGGTTTTGTGATTCAGATATTTACTAATAGCTGGACAGAGACGTTTGATCACTTAGGTCAATGGTTTTCAACATTTTTCATTTGTGGACCCCTAAAAGATTTTGAATGCGTGTGGAGACCCCTTTGGAAATCTTAGGCAGTCTGCAGACAACCCCCTGCAGCAGTTCACGTACCACAGGCTGAAAACCACTGACTTATGCCAACACACCATCAGATGGCAACAGCTTGATGCCAAATCAACAAGATTTGTTAACAAGAAGTAAAGTTTCCATTGCTTTACCAAGGCATTGAAGCAGCTCCATACCAACAGCAAATAATTCGTTATTCTACTTATCAACAAAGCAACTTTAGCAAGAAACTTACAAACTCAGGTAGCCAGATCAAGTTTAGCTATTCACATCCCCTCCCCTCCCCCCACACACTTCTCAGGAGTCTATCCTTTCACTTTATCTATCTTAGTTAGTAACACTGCAATTGTGCAGATGTTTTTGTTCTGTCTGCCTAAGCCAAGGCCAAAATTTTCCTGACTCTGTGGTGTCCTCACTTCCAGCTTATGGTGGCTATGTCAAGTCCAGTTCTCTCATAACACATTAGCTTTGTGCCAATCCTTTGTATAACCTTTCCACAACTGAATCCTTTGTATTTCAAGCACCCCTGGTACATGGTGCAACAGGGAATCAAGCATCTATGAAATTTCTTGCCAATGTCCGCCCCCCATGGATACAGTAGGGGTTTTTTTGCTCATTTTTAAAAATTACATGAAGGTGTTTGTGCAAAAGTGTATCAAAATATTAAAAGAAAAATTAGTCACATAGAATTACCATGTAGTATGCATGTAGGATGCAGGTAGTTTTAAATTCAGTAGAAAGGAGCAGAAGCGTCTGTCTCATTCATAGAATCATAGAACCGGAAGGGACCTCGAGAGGTCATCTAGTCCATTCCAGTCCCCTGCACTCATGGTTAGACCATCCCTGACAGGTGTTTGTCTAACCTGCTCTTATAAATCTCCAGTGATGGAAATTCCATGACTTCCCTAGGCAATTTATTCCAGTGCTTAACTACTCTGACAGTTGGGAAGTTGACAGTGAGGATGGGAAAGTGCATTTTGTATGGATAAACGCAAAAGATTCTTCAACAGAAAAAAACTGCCATCATATTTATATCACAGACAGGCATCAGATACCAAACAGTATTTTTGGAAGGACCTGGCACACCTTATGAGCATGGATGGTGTTTACACTAAACCTTGTAATGCATGACTGTCAAGAAACTGAAACAGGCATTGTGCTTATACCTCACATCATTCATTCTCTACCCTTTTTAAACCGCATCACTCCAGGGGACCATTTCCATTTACAGAAGAACCCTAAATACAAAGGTTTCAGAGTAACAGCCGTGTCAGTCTGTATTCGCAAAAAGAAAAGGAGTACTTGTGGCACCTTAGAGGCTAACCAATTTGAGCATAAGCTTTCAGGAACTACAGCTCACTTCATCGGATGCATACTGTGGAAAGTACAGAACATCTTTTTATACCCATGAAAAAATGGGTGTTTACCACTACAAAAGGTTTCCTTTCCCCCCACACCCCACTCTCCTGCTGGCAATAGCTTATCTAAAGTGATCACTCTCCTTACGATGTGTATTATAATCAAGGTGGGCCATTTCCAGCACAAATCCAGGTTTTCTCCCCACCCCACCCACAAACCCACTCCCCTGTTGGTAACATTTTTATGGCTGACTTAGAACAATGCTTCCTCAGCTCTCGTCCCCTAACGCCCCTACTCTACTTGCACTATATTGATGACATCATCATCATCATCATCTGGACCCATGGAAAAGAAGCACTTGAGGAATTCCACCATGATTTCAACAATTTCCATCCCACCATCAACCTCAGCCTGGCCCAGTCCACACAAGAGATCCACTTCCCAGACACTACAGTGCTATAAACGATGGTCACAAACACCACCCTATACCGGAAACCTACTGACCGCTATTCCTACCTACATGCCTCCAGCTTTCACCCTGACCACACCACACGATCTATTGTCCACAGCCAAGCTCTGAGATATAACCGCATTTGCTCCAACCCCTCAGACAGAGACAAACACTAAAAGATCTCTATCAAGCATTCTTACAACTACAATACCCACCTGCGGAAGTGAAGAAACAGACTGATAGAGCCAGAAGACTTCCCAGAAGTCACCTACTACAGGACAGGCCAAAGAAAATAACAGAACGCCACTAGCTGTCACCTTCAGCCCCCAACTAAAACCCCTCCAACGCATTATTAAGGATCTACAACCTATCCTGAAGGATGACCCAACACTCTCACAAATCTTGGGAGACAGGCCAGTCCTTGCCTACAGACAGCCCCCCAACCTGAAGCAAATACTCAACAGCAACCACATACCACACAACAGAACCACTAACCCAGGAACCTATCCTTGCAACAAAGCCCGTTGCCAACTGTGCCCACATATCTATTCAGGGGACACCATCACAGGGCCTAATAACATCAGCCACACTATCAGAGGCTCGTTCACCCACACATCCACCAACGTGATATATGCCATCATGTGCCAGCAATGCCCCTCTGCCATGTACATTGGGCAAACTGGACAGTCTCTACATAAAAGAATAAATGGATACAAATCAGATGTCAAGAATTATAACATTCATAAACCAGTCGGAGAACACTTCAATCTCTCTGGTCACGCGATTACAGACATGAAAGTTGCGATATTACAACAGAAAGACTTCAAAACCAGACTCCAGCGAGAGACTGTTGAATTGGAATACATTTGCAAATTGGATACAATTAACTTAGGCTTGAATAGAGACTGGGAGTGGCTAAGTCATTATGCAAGGTAACCTATTCTCCCCCCCCCCCCCCCAAGACCTTCTTGTTAAACCTTGGATTTGTGCTGGAAATGGCCCAACTTGATTATCATACACATTGTAAGGAGAGTGATCACTTTAGATAAGCTATTACCAGCGGGGGGGGGGGGGAGGAGGAAACCTTTTGTAGTGGTAAACACCCATTTTTTCATGGTTTGTGTGTATAAAAAGATCTTCTGTACTTTCCACAGTACGCATCCGATGAAGTGAGCTGTAGCTCACGAAAGCTTATGCTCAAATAAATTGGTTAGTCTCTAAGGTGCCACAAGTACTCCTTTTCTTTTTTCCTAAATACAAAGAGCAACATCACTACAGTTTTAAAGTTGATGTATACAGAAACCATAGTGAAGCAGCAAATCAAAGTGGAATATGGAATAATACTTTGAGAATTACAACCATTAAACCTCACAATAGCCATGCAAAATGGAGACTAAAAGACAGGCAGTTTAAGAGACTTGCTCAAGATGATACACCATGTTCATGGAAGACCTATGAATAGAATCTGAGTCTTGTTTCCCCAGTTGCCTGTTCTAACCACTAGACAATTCTCCCTGCACAGCTCCCTTATCCATATCTACCGTACGTAACTTAAGAGTGGTATCATCAGCATTGAGACCAAAGACAAATCACTAAACTGAAGGACAAAAGTGACAGGTGTCTTGCAGTTAAATATCAGTTTCCCACGATCTCTCCATGCAAAGGTGAGGTTTCCCATGAAAATATCACCTCAAAGAGTACATAGGCAACAGGGAAAGAGCCTACTACATAATTCTGGTTCATCACTGCACATGAACCAAGTTTCACACAAGACATGTTCCATGAGGGTGACTGACTAAAACTACCACAGACATGGAGTCATTTTGTCAGTCAAAGCATACTAAAATAATTCTGTAAAATGAGACTTTAATAAACGGGAAGTACATATAACTACATTTTCAAAATACTTTTCTGTACTGCAGTGAAAGAAGAAAAGCCTTGGCGGAACAGTAATTAAAGAACATATCACAATTCCCTTTCAAATGAAGAACGGCAAATTACAAGAAAAAAAATAATGCATCACCTATTACTAAGGCTGCGATTTAATCACGAAGGTCACAGAAGTCATGGAATCTGTGACTTTCAGTGGCCTCCATGACTTCAGCCTGCCGTGGTCCGGAGCTGCAAGATCCCCTGCCGCCCGCTGAAGCAGGAAGCTGTGGGGTACCCCCACCGCCTCTGTTGGCCCCCGCAGCTCCCTGCCACCACTGGCAACGGGAGACCCGCCCCACCCAGAGCACCCTGCCGCCAGGGAGCAACAGACACTGAAGGGGAAACCCCCCCGCAAGCTCCTAACAGGTGGTGGCAGGGGAATTCCAGAGCTCCAGGCCACCGGGGGTGGCAGGGAACCCCCGAGCTCCATGCCACTGCGGCAGCTCCTGGCCCCCATGGGTGGCGGGGAATCCCAAGCTCCCAGCCCCCTACAGGCAGTGAGAGATGTCCGGAACTGCAGGTAGCAGGGTACCCTGCGGCCCCCAGCTGCTGCAGGCAGCTCCTAGTCCCTGCAGCTGCCCTTCTTGAAGTAGTGTGCGAAGCTGTAGATCCCCATTTTGTCAGAGATATTTTTAGTAAGAGTTAGGGACAGGCCACGGCTTCCATTAATTTTTCTGTTTTGCTCGTGACCTGTCCATGACTTTTACTAAAAATATCCATGACAAAACTCTTAGCCTTACCTATTACCTCCAAGACACAAAGGAGCATCATTTGTCTTCTAGTTCCAAGCTCTTTCTAGAAAATTAAGAACTCAAGAAGAGAGAAGAGCCATACAGAACTAGTTATGGTACCTGTTCAAGATTAAGAATAGCCAAATCATCCCAACACTGAGATACTAACAAACCAAATCCAAGAACATATAGGATAAGGAGTTATTATCTCAAATGATAGCAGCCCAAACTCAAATTCCCTGTGTGGCTATATGTTCAGAATCCTCAAGTTATAAGATGGGCAGAAAGGCCTACCTCAAACACAAGCAACAGAGGCCAAGTTGAGAAGGCTCCGTGCAGCTCCCACACTTTTTTGAAATACGTTTTCCCAAAACAGCCCAGAGCCTCTATATACGTTCCTTGACGTGTCCTATGCTATAACTTAAAATGGACACTGTCAATTAAAAATGCCACTTACCAGGAAGTTTCATTTTTGGTGACAAAAGTAGGCTAAAACAAGTAAGACTACAATTACTGAAAAACTAGAGAAAAACATTTCCTTTTGTTTCCACTTAAACTTACAAAAATGAATTTGAAGTGTCATATTTCTATACGTAGTTTTCTTGTTCTCGCCTTCATACTTGTTATATATGCTTCATTTAACATTATTGTACTTAATGTCCTGGTTTTAAAAAAAAAAAAAAAGTTACATTATAGAGATATGCTGCATTTGCTAACTGGCACAATGCTAAAGTCCTGTCAGCCTTGAGCTACCATAGAAGCACCCCATCCCCTGACTTTGATTTACTTTTAATGAACAGATATACTCTTGAGTTAAGGCATAACCTTTTTCTTTGATTCATTCCTTTTCTGCTTGCTCCATGGTAAGCCAAGCTATCATTTCAGAAAACCAGAAAGGGCGCGGGGAGGTGAAGGGGTAGAAAAATCAACTGTAGAGAGGAGACACACAGCCAGCTCAGGAGTAGCCTGCCTCCCTGCGGCTCAGCTAATTGTAATTCTGAATCCCTCTAGTTTTACTAGGCCACAAAACATCCTGGAATAACAGAGATTAACAAATCCTGGAACCATTTTACAAACTTTTTTACTTTGAACTTTAAGACGATCCTGCAGAGTTACCCATATGATGAGCTGAGTGGCTCCTAGTTCTACTTGCAGTGTAGTGGCCCCGCTCACCCCGATTATCAGAGATTCCTTAGGTGAAAATAATGAGGGACCCTCCAACTGCTGCTCTTTGGGGGGAAAAAGGGGAGCTTCTGGCCTGATAGACCCATTCTCTTCCATAGCTGTAGAAAGCCAAGCAATCAGCCAGGGAAATCCTAATATGTTTGGGTAACAGCCTTTTTATGATTGCCTTACACATATACATTAACTTGAGCAGAATCCCTGTGAAATATTATCCACGTAATAACTAGTGTACCATTTCGTACCTCCAACAGAAGACATATTTTCCAGCTTTGAAAATGGGAGCAGTCATGAAAGTTTATTTGTTCCGAATGAGAATGAATATGCAGAACTTGCTGGCAAAAGAGTGCTAAATAAATCACAGAAGTATGCTACTTTTGAAACAGTAAGTAATCAAATATCCCACATCATAAAAGGCAACCATTGTTCACCATCCCCCAAAACTGTAGCCAAATTACTACAAGGTTTGTGTTTCTGATAAGCCATGTTTAGGTTTTCGATGCACATCATTATTTAGCACACTACTTATATAGAACCCAAATAGCTTAATTCAGTAAAAGTATACACTACTAGCTACACACATTCTTTATAAGGCAGTGCAAGCACTGAAAGACAGCAAGTGGAGAACCAAAGAAACAGAAACACAAATTAAGGATGTCAGACAATTCTAATAAGGGAAAAAGCTAAAGTCCTGGTTACTCAATGGGCCCAATCATGCACCGTAGTGAGCACCGTCAAAGTTGTGCTTTCCCCCGGGCTGCTCCACATGCTTGGGAGACACTTCCTGTAAACATCCACAAAGCTACCTCATTATCCACATTCATATCCCTCCTAAGGACACTCTGCTGCCACAATGTCTACAAAAAAATATGACAAGTTAGGCCGTGCACAGACCACTGTTTATCATGCTAACCAATACTGTCTCACTGTTTACTTCAACTCCCCCATCTGTCTATATACTTCAGTGTCTCTTGTCTCATACTTGGATTGTGAACCCTTTGGGCAGGGACTGTCTTTTTGTTCTGTATGTACACCACCTAGCACAGTAGGGTCCTGGTCTATGACTAGGGTCCCTAGGCTACAATTGTACAAATAATCAATAAAGATACTGAAGTCAATGGGAATTGTTTGACCTCATCACCTTGCAGAACATGGGCCTATACCACGAAATTCAATAGATCTGGATTATTATTCCCTAGATTTGTACTTTTTTGTCATCCTAACATAAGCATATGTTCTTTGTATGAATGAGATCTGAGTAATTTGCATTCTAACTTTTAATTATATAATTATGAACCATCCTTTTCCCAGTTCTGTAATTTGTAGACTGAGCAAGCCAAGAACTCAGTCTACTAAAACTGATATTCCACAAAAGACTCTTCTGTGCTTTTGCCGTACTGAAATAGTTTGAGAGCAATTAGGACTACAGAGTCATCTAGACCAAGAAATTCACCACAGCAGCATTTCTATTCATAAAGCTAAGAGTGTGTTTTTGCTTTATTTCAGGATCTGACATTTTAAGTCAATGAGTCTTTTACTGATATTTCAAAAGCAATTACATTCACACATCTCTTCCTCTACTTACATTCACTAAACCATTCTAAGGGTTGGGATTAAATTTTATGCTTCGTTGACAGAAAACAGAATCCTAAATCACCAATCCATCTATAATTGTTAATTTCCCCACTTGTTTCTTATTGCCCCAATACCCATTTTCCTCTGTACCAGGCATTACTTTAGTCTTGCATATTTTAATCCAGTGCTAAATCCCTGTCCATGCTTATTAACTCTTCTCTGTTTTCGGCTCCTCTTTGCTGTAACTCTCCCAACTGTAACTGTTCAGACTTATTGAATTTTGTATGGAATGGTAACTGGTCATGAAATTTGGAAAAAAGGATCAATACCACAGCCCTCTTAGTATTAATGAAGTTAAATAACGTGTCAAGTATATTTCCCTTGATATTAATTTCTCTAAATATTAACATTTTTGTCCGAGCTAATTTTCCCTGCCTCGATTATATACTATCAGCAGCCTATTTCTACTTACTAAATACACTTGTATGCACTCTCAACAAAGGAGCTTTTTAAGACCACTGCCCTAATTCCATCACATGCTAGACTTATTTTGGCTATGAGCCCTCTGTATCTGTTTAAGAAGAAGGGTTTGTATTTACAGTTATACATTAATATTTAGTTATAACATTAAAGTTTTATTCAATAGTTACGGCATAGTAAATTCATTTTGAACTATGAAAAGACAGTATGGCAAAACATTAACTCAGATGCAGACCCTTGTTGTACAAACTCTTACTCATGGAACTAACATGATTTTACTTCAAGATTTACTGTAGGATCTGTCCCTCAGCAGACGTCCGTCTTGAAAATACCTATTCAAACTCCATCAACGTTAATGGGAAATACAGACCCATCTTGTAATTGTGAAACATTACTTCAAAAAGAATTAAGGTTTGGATTTAAAAGGCAAATTCCTAGCTAAACAATGTTACCCTGGTTTTTTACATGATATGACATGAGCATATGTACAAAATAACAAACGTTCTGACAATTTTGCTACCCCTACCCATAACTTTTTTTAAAGTCGAAACTTCCTGGCTTTGCTAGTCTTAATAATATAAAACTTATTTTACATATTTTGTTAATTTGACACTGCAAAAATTAAAGTTTCGTATTTTAAAAAAGTTATCCTGTCTAAAGATCTTTGGACCCATATGAAAGTGGACTATAAAAGTACCTAACCAAAGCCTGACATTTCCATGACAAATGAAGTGTTACAATATATTATAAAATATTTACTTAAAAAGTCACAGTACACGATTACATTAAATGACTTCTGAATTGTATCTAGTCAGGCAGTTTCAAAGCATTATTAATTAAGCCACTAAAAAAAGGAGTGGAGCACCAGCTCAATCTAAGCTGGCATTTGAGAAGTCAGGCTCTTTTTGTTAAAGCACTGCAAAAATAAGGTTTAGAAAAATGAGGAATAAGGGACAGGGAAATAAAAAAATATCCACTGTTGTGATTAAAATTATATTTATCCTCTCTAGGTTGAAAAGTGGAACAACCGAATTATCACCCTCTTACACACACACGCAAAAGAACAGAGGATTATTATGAGAGGCTCTGCAATTACCAAGAAGAGGCGGAAAAGCAAGGGTGGCAGAAGAGGAGCCAGAGAGAGGAGGAGAAAACAGAAAGGGGACTTCATCCCAGCTACCCACCAAATAATATTTAAGAGACGATGTAATTAACCAGTTGCTTTTTCCAATGGGTGAATAGCTAGTCAGAACAGCTCTTCCTGCCCTTTCCCTCTTTGCCCCAGGCCCGGCCCCCATTCTCTACCCTCCCACACAAACTTCCCTACAGCCTGGGACGTGGCTCGTTGCAGTTGGAGAAGGAGCGATCCATACAATGACGAGGTGAAACCAGTCTGAAGTCCACAAAGAAACCATCTGCCTTTTAAAACGTGCTGAGGGAGGAGGGGGCGACACAAGCTTTTACCCACCCCCTTCCCCTCCTTCGTAGGAGGCAGAGGGGAAAAGAAATGAATCCCCCTCTCCCCCAACTTCTCCCTGCCCACCCCCGGGGGTCACATCACTTAGGAGGGAGCAGAGACAGCACTGAGGGGAGGTTGGACAAAGCCGCCGGCACCCGGTAGAGGAAGCCCGGGAGACTAGGCGACCCCCCCCCCGCCCCGACACACACAACACGGGCTGCGAGGGGCCCCCCCAGCAGGTCGCTATGGGGAAGGGGGACGTCGCCACGCCGCGGGGAGCCCACATACGCCCGGGGAGGGAAGGGGCTGCGTGGCGGGGAAGCGGACCGCGGACCACACGGGCTGGGGAGACCGGGGAACCCCCGCACCGGAGGGAGGGGACCAGACCGCCACAGGCCCCGGGAGCGGGGAGGCGCTGCCGGGGGAAGGGAGCCGCGCCGACCCGCCGACCCTGCCTCCCGGGCTCGCACTCACCTTCCTGCCGCCCCCAGCCAGCGCGGCGCTGCCCCCCGAGTACATGTAGTAGGCGATGCCCAGCACCCAGAGGAAGGCGAAGCAGAGCAGCAGCCGAGACCTGCGCCGCATCCTCCCGCCCGCCCCGTGCAGCCGCCGCCACCGCCGCCAGGCCAGCAGGAAACGGCCACCAGCCGCCGCCGCGCAGGGTCAGGGGGCAGAGGGCGAGCGCCCGCCCCCCGGCCAATCCCGAGCCGCCCGGCCCCACAAGGGGCGGGGCAGGGAAGGACGAGTGGCGTCTCCATGGTTACATCACGCTGGGCCTCCCACCGCCCCGCCCCGCCGGCTGGGAGGGCGGGGCTCCTGCCAGCCTCCCGTGACGCGAGCCACCTGCTCCGAGCGCCGCGTGAGCCTGGCGCTGGGGCTGCCGGCCTGGGACTCTGGGAGAGCATCCGCCGCAGCGCCCGGGAGAGGGAGGGTTAGCCCGCCCCGCCCTGCCCTGCCCTGCCCTGCCAGGCGTAACGGGCAGCCGGGGGGGAATAAAGCGCCAAGGGGGCGTGGGGATCAGTTTCTCACCCAAACGCAGCGCTGCTCCCCGAAGGGCTGGCCCCTCGTCGGAGCCGCAGGCATCTGAGCCAGAGGCACGCTTGCATAAAGGGAATCTTTATCGAAGGAGGGAAGGGGCTAACCTAAGCGGGGAGGCACCTGTGAAGAAAGTGGTGCTGTTTACAGGAAGAGGTTACAACTGAATCGTCATCTTTTTCTCCGGAAAGTTTAGCCAGTTGACCTGTTATTTGTAACCCACTCTGACCTAGACCACGTTTACAGGAGAAAACTGCATCGGTTTAACTAAATCGGTTTAGAAACTGATTTAGTTAAATCCGTGCAACCCCCTGGCACAGACTCTTATTCAAATAGGTAAGAAATCTTTAAGATATACTCCAACCTTAAATGTTAAATCCTTCTAGCAGGGCTTGGAGGTTGTACAGGGATTCTTCTTCCTCGCCTGCCTGGAGCCTCCCACAAGGGTAAGCCACCCATGCAGGGCCCCACACCCATACTTTGACTTGTTGCTTTTGGGACATCTCTTCCTGACAGTGTTCCCTTGCCTTCTGGTTGGGCCACCACTTACCTCAACTCTACCCCTAAGCAGCCCAAAATAGCTGCCACGCTGCTCCTGGTTCTCGCTGGGATTTGCTGACTTCTGTTTGTCACTTGCTGGGCCCCTTTTGGTGCCACCGGTCTCCTGTTGTTCAGTTCTGACTGCCATCTGCTCTCACAGTGAGCTAACATAAAACAAGAATGTGAAACTGAAAAGAACACCAAAAAAAACAAACAAACAGCATATATATCAGCATCATGGTATCCGATTAGGCTTGACATTCATGATTTTTAAAGGTTTGCTCTATCATCTCACCAAGTTTTTTTAAACTTTAGTCCATTTTATTGCTGCATATACTGACAGAGTCCCATATTTCTATGATTCTTCTGTCTACTGATGCCAACAGCCTCTGCCAATCCTGCTGCCCTTCTGCCAGTCCATCTGCACCAATGGCTGCAGTATCTGTTGCCAGTCTCTAGTAGACTTGACTCTAAGCAGTATGGGAATGTGGCAAGGGACCAGTGTTAGGGCTGGCAAAAGCTCTGTTACATTAGCAGGGGGGAAAAACAGTAGCCATTAGGAAAGGAGTGTAAAAATCTGCCCCTGCTGCTCACCCAAGAAGAGACTTTGTTGACAGTCTCATCAGAGAGGCTGAAGACTACACAGACCTGGAAGCTGAGAGGTGATCTTTTCATACCAAGGCTGACTGCCTGTGCTGTAGTTGTTCAGCATCTGAAGATTTAATTCATAGAACCTCCCAAGGCTTGAATGTGGGATACAATGTGTGACAAAGGGTATATCTACACTGCAATTGCAGGTGTGATTACAGCACCAGTAGACATACCCAAGCTAGCTTTAATCTAGCTAGCGCAAATATCAATAGCAGTGAAACTGCAACAGCATTGGCTTTGGTGCAGGCTGTACAAGCCTGTCCAAGACCCTTGGGCGGCTAGCCCATGTGGCTGTCCATGTTTTCATGGCTTCACTGCTATTGGTACTCATACTAGCTAGCTGAAAGCTAGTTCAAGTATGTCTACACATGATGCGATCACAGCTTTGATTGCAGTGTAGATTTTCCCACAAAATGAGGAACACAAAACAATTATTGATGCTGGAAACTTAAAATGGTGCAAAGAGATTTATCCTGTTAGTGCAAATGACTCTGTAAATTCAGTTTCATGATTCTTAGTTTTGAAAGTAAATAATTTTCAACAATAAAATTGAGGGAGACACTCAATTCGTGTGGAACTTTTGGAACAAAATGATTGACATTCCTTGGAGTGAGGTACACTTCTCAGAGGTCTCGGCCACAGTGAGCCATATAAACATTATGAGAGAGATTCTCAGGTGCCCCCAAAGCATGTTGAATGCAGGAGGGGATGAGGAGAGGAGGTGCAAAGGAGCTAGGGTCAATCCTGGGGCCAGTTCTTCACTGGCCTGGTTCTCGGTGTAGTTTAGGGCAGCCACAGCAGCCAGTGATTGTCCCTGGCCACACCCACTATGCCACAGCTGAGGTAGGAACATGTATGCCAGCCCTATGCCCCTGGAAGATTCCTTAACTGAACAGTTCAGATCTGCCAGGTTTTGAGCCAGGGAGCATATACAAAGAAGATTTAACAGACCCAGTAACAGTACTAACGACCAAATTGTTTCACATAGAAAACATCACACACTGGTGTCTAAAGTGTTAAAATATGGAGCCTTCCCAATCTCTTTTAACTTTACAAGGTCTAAGGGGCCTGAGCCACAAACTGCTACTCCCGCTTACAAAGTCCATGAGACTCCTTCCTTGCCTCCTTCACAACCTCAAGATCTTCATTCAGATTTTCGAAGACCTTCCTGCAGCCCCTGCAGTGTCCTCACTGATTCACAGCAACATATGGTCCCATTACTAGACTTTTCATTCCACAGCAAAATTAGCCACCCGTGCATGCACAGCAAATCCTTCCATAGCCGCACACTTTCCAAGCTTAGCAAAATAAAGTACTGCACATGCTCACTATGCAATTTTCAAAGGCTTATAACTCAGCCAAATCCAAAGTAATTTCCTCTGGAAAAAGCAAAGGCCCTTCTGCTCAACAAGGGCTAGCTACTCCTATGCCAGATTTCACTTTTCAACCTTCTGCTGATTAAGTCATAGAAAGGTTTCAGTAATTTATTTTAGAATGGGAAATGTATTTTTCATGCTTCTGATATTCGAGAATGACTGAACCAGTTTTGCTGAAACATTCCAAATATATTAATCTTTGGGCAGACACCAAGGCCAGAAAATTTCATCCTGAAATGTAAATGTTTCAGAAAGTTGTAAGCAAGTAAAGCACAGGGAGTTAGAATGTAAATCATTATGCAGTCTTTATTATATATTAGAAGCTGCCTCTCCTATTATAGCACATTCACACACATTCTTCTCTGCCCCAAAAATCCTATCCTACTTACGCAGCAAAGTAAAAACTAAATTAAGTTTGCCTTAAAGCGAAAAATGTAAGCAATCTTGAATGCATTTCAAAAGAAAATATTAGAATATTTTAAGAGCAGCATTGGTAGAATGATCCAGAGAATGTAAAGGGAAATCATGTCCCCTGATGCAGATATCAATGCCTCCTTCAGAAGATAGCATGCTTCTAGCCCCCTTGAAATATGCCATTTTCCTACCAATTCTGCAGAAACCTGTACAAACTATTTCCCTATTTCCAATTTGCCCTACCTGAGCAAAATTATTGAGAAAGTTTGTAACAACTAAATTCCAGCAGCACATAACTTCTTCCAGTGTTCTCAACCCTGACAATCAAATTTCAGAATGAGATATGGCACAGAAACAGCTCTCTTGAAAGAAAGATTACGGAAAGAAGAGAGAATCCCTAGAGGGATTTGCTGTAACATTGACCTCAGCTTTTGACTGAGGATAATTGATCACTGATTATCAGGTTTGTGTGACTCCTCAGGGTCATGCTGTACTTTTCACAGCTCCCAGTGACACAGCATTGTCAACAGTGGTGAGGAACACTTTCTACCATTTGTGACAGGATACGGGATTCCACCCCTTCCTCTCAGACAAGACTATACCCACTGTGATCCACAGCTCAAACTACCACTAATCATTCTCACCAGGGGATGCGAGGAAATACCAAGTGAAAACTACAACTAATACGTCACATGGCAGCCTGTCTTTTGAGCAACAAAGATAAATCAGAACAAACTGCACCATTGTTTTTCAAACTCCACTAGCACTTTATACATTTCTGCTTTAAATTCAGAGTCATACTCCAAATCAACAAGGTCCTTAATGGCCTAGGACCAGGCAACAGAAGAAACTATCTATCCATCTGCGACCCAGCAAAGCAGCTGCCCTCTGCAGGAAAACTTCAACTAAAATAGCCCAGGATAAGATTCTTGGATGATTGGACAAAGAACTCCCACTTACAGAATGCCTTACTATACAGGATGAGACTGAGCCTCAGCCTAACCATGTTCACCACCTATTCAAGAAGATCTTTCCCCACTAGCATCATGCCCTTCCACCTCCCACACTAGGTGGAAGGGGGAATAAGGGAAAAAAAAGACTTGCCAGAAGAGAGGAAGAAGAGGGTGGAGAAGGAATGGGAAAGTGAGGAAACAGAAAGACCGTCTCTGAGCATGCTTTAAGCTACATTTCATGTTGCTCCACACTTGGGCCCTGATCTTTCACTCAGTGAAGTCAATGACAAAGGTGCCAGTCAGTGCAGCATTAGAACCTCAGGTACCTCAGTGATAGGAACCTTAGAAATACAACAGATTAGATAGATTATTTCCCTGATCTATTTAGAGAGATAGGTGTAGACTACCAGAAAAGCTCAGAAAAATAGGATCCAATGTAGAAAACAAATGCCATAAACACATATCAGCTTGAATTGATCTTTTCAAAGGCATGGGGCTCAGTCTATCAGTAATAAGCAAATACACTGTTTAATTTGAAAAAAAAATTTTCTTCCAGATTCTTCAATTTATTATACAGTAGAACCATGTTCAAACATACTCAATGGACCACAAACCTGGAAATCCTCATCCCATCCGCTACATCATGCTCATGGTTGACCAAGGACGTAGCATTGTCAGATGAGTGTTATTAGTCCATATCTCCTGGTGCTCTCTTTTTGCCAGGTGGGGGTGCTACTACAAATGGACTGATCTGAACCTGCCCCAACACTGTGTCTGACACAGTAGTTCCACTGCTTTTTCTAACACATTTGGTGGCTTGATATATAAGCCACAATATAGTATTTATGTCATTACTGTACTGTATAGTCCAGGACACTGCTCAAGAATATTTTTCATCATGCAATTAAGTAGTTGTTTGACATAGTATCCTTGATTTTTAAAGTTAAAAATGCATTATAAATAAATATACCATGCATTACTTTATCATGTTTGTTTGCATATTTGTTTGCATAATCTGCAAAATCTGGTATTTTGCATCGAGTCTCCTAATCATTTGAACAAATTAGTCAGGTTTCTATATCACAATCAAGAGCATATTTCATGTAAGAAAGAAAATAAATGGCCAAAATAATTTCAGTTCACATAGCTTTCAGAAGTCATATCTTGATTTTTTCCCCAAATTTAATCATTCGGTACTTTGGAAGGGACAGTAAATAGGCCCTTACACAGCAGGAAATGGAAACCAACCTTGATTGTAGCCTTTATGGCCCTTTTGGCTTTGAAATTTTATATATTTCCGTAAGGCAAGGACAAAAACAATCAAGAGAAATTCCTCTCACACTCTTCTACTTCCAACGCAAGGAGCCAAAGTCATCATCTGAGTAACTCCACTGAACCAGGGAAGAATCTGGCCCAACAAGTCCATCAGAGAAACAAGAGAATTCCAAAGAAAGAGACTGCACCTCAGGGACGGTGTGTTTTCTTGGCACTGTGGCCTTTCCAGAGCTTCCAATAGAACAGCAAGTGTTTCCATTCAAGAAGAGAGATCGCAAATGAAAGGACTTTCCATCTATGTCTCTTTAAGCTGAAGGACTTTGATAGTACAACATCAGAAAAACAATCTTTTTTCCTCCCTCACTCCACCAGAGTAATGTTCACTGTTTTCTCAACTTCCAAAAGTATTTCTGCGTAGTCAGTGTGTGGCGAGAGACATGCATCTCTCCGAGAGATGGCTAACTTATGATTTTACTTGTCAATTTATCTCTTCTACTTATACAGCTACAAATGACGTCATATCTATTAAAATAACATTTTGTCTTAAGAAATTCACAAGGAAGGTAATTTATCCAATAATTTAGATATAGATATACCAAGTGTGAACCTCATCTTGCACACATAAGTGTAAATTAGGTATGTCATGGTTCCCAGGTATCACAGGGTGGCTGGCCCCTGTAACTGAAGCTGGTACAGTCCCCCTCTGCCAGAGCAGCTGCTCCCAGTTGACCCAGTTAAGAGGGTGGGGCTGTATCTGGGGCTATGAAGAACCGGCTGTGGGAAGGAACTGGCTGAGAGAGAACGAGCCAGAAAGAGTCAGGAAGCAGGACAGTAGAGCCTGTGGTATATAGGCAAGCCTAGGCCTGATCAAAACTAAAGGGCTGCCCCTGAAGCGCAGGGAAGGAACCATTAAGCCCAGACCACAAATGAATTATTGGGACAATGAATGAGAAAACAGGAACAGGAGTGAAGGTCAAAGGTTAAAAATCAGGTATTCAGAAGGGGACACTGTAGAGAACCCTGGACCCTGCTCAGTAATCCTCAAAGGTGTCCAAGAAGAAGTCAGTGGACACCGCCCAGCGGAACCGGAATAGGACTGCTAAAATAGAATCCCCTGGGAGGGGAGACAGTGAAAGTCAGAGGTGCAAAGAGTGAGCCAAGGAATGGTTTTTAGGTTGTTTGTTAAGTCTGGACAATAAAAACTTGTGTAAAAGAGATGTGAGTGTGGCATTGCGTCCTTGATAAGCTGGGAAGAAGCCCAGCCTTGTGACATTGGGCTAGCTGCACATTGTCCCTTCTTGGAGTCTTGGAGTGTACCACCAACTGGTGTCAGGCCTTGGACTTTTACTTCTTCTGGCATGGAATTCTGCAATTTGCCTACTCTTAGACCAGGCTCTGAATTACAGCCCCCTGATTCCAGTTATGACCAGCCTGTTCAGTGATACCTCTCAGTTCATCTCAACCTCCCGCCCCTTTTCTAGGGTCTTCTTGGGGTTAGGTCTCCTTTTGATCTCAGGCTTAGCTTTGGGGAAGGTACCCCATTCTAATCTGGATGGAGCCAGTTATTGATTGTTATCTTAAATCCTTTGAAGCTGGGTACCTGAGAGGCTGTCTTATCTGTGTGATGGTTTCACCTTTCCTAGGTTCTTGAACAGCCATCCCTTTTTCATAGAATCATAGAATCATAAAATATCAGGGTTGGAAGGGACCTCAGGAGGTCATCTAGTCCAACCCCCTGCTCAAAGCAGGACCAATCCCCAACTAAATCATCCCAGCCAGGGCTTTAAAAACTACTTAAAAACTTACAAACCTTAGTGACCTTAAAAACTACTAAGGAAGGAGATTCCACCACCTCCCTAGGTAACGCATTCCAGTGTTTCACCATCCTCCTAGTGAAAAAGTTTTTCCTAATATCCAACCTAAACCTCCCCCACTGCAACTTGAGACCATTACTCCTATGTTCTGTCATCAGCTACCACTGAGAACAGTCTAGATCCATCCTCTCTGGAACCCCCTTTCAGGTAGTTGAAAGCAGCTATCAAATCCCCCCCCATTCTTCTCTTCCGCTGACTAAACAATCCCAGTTCCCTCAGCCTCTTCTCATAAGTCATGTGTTCCAGTCCCCTAATCATTTTTGTTGCCCTCCGCTGGACTCTTTCCAATTTTTCCACATCCTTCTTGTTTTTCACAGCCTCCTTTGATTTAACTCTATGCATTCAGGCAGGCAACAATACCAGACTGAACAGGGAGACTGAAGAACATTTAATATTCATAAAAGATAATTCCCAGTTTGTCACAAGGAATAACTCCACTGAACTTAATGGCGTTACAATGGGGTAAAACCAATGTAAGTGAGAGAAGAATGAGGCCTATGTTTATCTCCCTTTTTCAAGATGGGTGCAAAAACAATATTAATATGCACCTGTAATTATGGTTCTAATGCATACAAACTTCCTACCAATTATCCCTGCTAGGAGCAAGAATAATTTAACCATGGAGATAACTAGTGGGGTCAGCATCAGGCCTAAAAGTGAACATGCATAAATATGTGGACTATGGCCTTTGACACATAGGCTTCACCAAGCGTCCCTCTGTGATGAGAGTAGCCCCTCAGCAAGTCTGGGGACAGGTTGTACCCTGCACTACCTCTGCTGGCCACAGGTTTTCCGGATAGTACCTGTGGGGAGCACCTGTCAGCATTTGGCATTCTACTGGTAAACTTCAGTGTCAGTGTTGCTAAAATACACTTGCCAAATGCCCATTCATGTGAAATTTGAGTGACTTTTTAAAAAGGTTTGAGTTTTCATTGCTCTGTTGGTGATAAATTACGTTCTACACGGATGTTCCAAGACAATCCTACAGGAACTGATACTTCAGCTGTTCAGTACAAAGTTAGTAAGAGAAGTTCTTTAGGATAATCATTATATAAAATTTGGATAAATATTTGCCTAGAGGTGCATATATATACACATTTTATCTTAGTATTCCACGGGGCAGCGATGGCAAAAAAAAGAGTGCTAATTCCTGCCTTTAACTGAAGCAGCCAGGCCAGGAGTTCTTGATGTTTTGACAGCAATGCATTTGTCCTAGGAATCTCCTGGAGCTGTCCATAACTTATGTAGTGCAAGAAAGGGTGGGTGGGTTGGTTCTTAATTCTTCATGTTTGTTTCAGTGTTACAAAGTGTTACAACAGGTGAGACGTGCTGGAAAATCACCAAAATGTGTTATGTAATTTGGACAGCTTCTCTTCCCTTACAGGGCAGGCTGGTTCTGGATGAACTGCCTGCACTGTTTACTATTCTTGTGCATTAGAGCAGTTTACACAAGAGTTCTCTTGCTGGCTTGCGTGCAAATCTGATAGCAACAGAGACTAAACATCCTACCAAACCTGTAGGTCATGATTCCTTGAGGAAGAGGGGTATGTCCCAACATGTAAGCCAAACACATATCCTAGCACACCTTTATGCACTGTGGAGAGATCTGCCTGGCTCCCTATGCCCTTTTCAGTAGGCATCCGTGTACACCAGCAGGCCACAGTGCAGGATTTAGCCAGACAAAGAAGACAAAAATCTTCATGTCTTGTGGTGTGCGTGTGTTGGTTTTTGTTTTGTTGTTGTTTTTGTTTGGGTTTTTTTATGCTTCAAGGCATTTTCTTGGAGGGGTCAGCTGGAACTAAAAACCTGGCTTTGTATAGTAAACCTGCTTGTTTTAATCTCTCAAGTCATAAATTTGCTTAGTCCAGTCTTTTTGTGGAGGGTGGTATCCTTCTAGGCTTATTGGAGAGTAATACATCTTGGTGCAATTAATCACATTGAAATAGTTTTCTGGTGCATTACTTTAATAAAACAATTTCCCCAGCAGTTTGGAGTTTCCCTGGATCAGATCAGGATGTTCTTTACTGGCGTTCTGTAATCTTTTCAGTTTTTCTCCATTGTTTTTTTGGCTAGGTTGCCTCCAAGCATACCATGTGTTTTAGTAATAATAACAAAAGGCAAATATGAAGCCACTCATAAGACCATTATTTTCATTAGCTCTTCTGTTCTAAAAGCCAGGAAAACATCAGCAGGGCCCACCAGACCCTAGCCAGCTGTCTTCTTCCTCCAGTCGTCAAAACAGTGACCTATTATGTAAGCTTTACTAGAAGAGTTTGACAGAAAACCAAATTAGAATCATAGAATATCAAGGTTGGAAGGGACCTCAGGAGATCATCTAGTCCAACCCCCTGCTCAAAGCAGGACCAGTCCCCAATGTTTGCCCCAGATCCCTAAATGGCCCCCTTGAGGACTGAACTCACAACCCTGGGTTTAGCAGGCCAATGCTCAAACCACAATTAGTTCAGGATCTCACTGGTATCTTAGATGCTAAGTTTGATCAACTAGCCCTCTCAGTATAGTATAGAAAGTATAGAAAGTACAGAATCAGAACGGATGGAGCAGAGCCAAAAAGAAATTGTGAGGAAATTGAATTAAGGTGCACACGCACACTCAAAGAAAGCAAATGTGACACTGCTACCAATTCATGGAACACTAATGTTAAACTACAAGTATTGCATCAAAACAATGAATTACCACCAAGTGAGAGTGGCCAATGTCTAGGGTGACCAGACAGCAAGTGTGAAAAATTGGGACAGGGGCTGGGGGGTAATAGGAGCCTATATAAGAAAAAGACCCAAAAATCGGGACTGTCCCTGTAAAATCGGGACATCTGGTCACCCTACCAATGTCAGATTTCTGGCATTATCTACCAAGAGGTCTAATCACATTTATTACAGCTAGAGCAGGTAGCAACAGCTAGAGAAAAGGTTGCAGGAATTTCTTCATTTTGGGCTAAATTCTGCCCAGCTTCATTCCATCAATACTCCCATTTTCTTCTATATAACTACTCCTGGAGTGGAGTAGGATGCAGCATGAGGAAGAGCAGCAGAGTCTAGCCTTTAATATTTTTTCTTTTAAAAAAACTAGGAAATTTCATACAAAAAAATTGCACTGAAGGCCAAATTGTGTCTTTTAGGCATTGGTTTGTATTGGAGATGCATAGACCAGGGACAGCTCAGGAAGTTTTTACACCTGTGTAAATCACTGACTTCAACGGAGTTACTTCCAATTTACACCCTTGCAGATCCCTATGTCACTGCACATGTTCTCAGGCCCTGCAGTGCCTGGTGGATATCTGGGCAGAGGCACTTTGATGCAATATTACAGTTGCCTGACTGTACCATGAGCTCGTATTATTACTCATCAAAGGAGCAGGAGAGAGACATCTGGTTTGTGACTGAGAGATCCTAAGAGATTATGGATACTTCTTAGTCTTGATCTGTCCCTGCCCTCCAAAAATGTCATTATACAGCTGCTGTGAAGCATACCAAAATATTTTAAAATAAAGGGCCAAATTGTGCCCTCAAAGGCCCAAATGTGGCTCCTGCTGAAATTGATGGGAACCCTCTCCTCTTTCAGACAGCCTAGGGTAGAATCTGAACCAAAGACTTTACAAAATAGTTTTACATGGTTGAACTGAAGGAGTGGACACATATGTGGGGAGCAACGGGACATGGTGGGATTCTGAGCGAGCTGCAGATAAATGCCAGTGAAGCACTGGGTCAGTATTGGCCAAGGGACCTGAGGGAGGCTGGAGGCTGACACGGAGAATTATATTTTATAATTTATTTTTGAAAGAAAAATATCTGGGACCAGGATGGGTCAAAGGTTCCATTTAAGTTGATGGTGTTCTAAAAACGATGACTGCAACGTTAAGACTTTCTGAACTCACCCCTGTAGCATACAGCCCAACCTTTTCAGTCTGACTACCTGCCAAACTTGCCTATAATTACGGTGCATCATTTATTAATAGTGAGAGCGGAGGGTGTGGAGCGTGGGAAATTAAGGGTGTATGTGGGTGTAAATGACAGCAAAATGTATTTCTATGTATCTATGCCGATGCCAAGGAATGAGATAAGGTGGGTGAGGTAGTGTCTTCTATTGGGTCAACTTCTGTTGGTGAAAAAGACAAGCTTTCAAGCTTACATAGAGCTCTTCTTTAGGTCTGGGAAAGGTATTCAGAGTGTCACAGCTAAATACAAGGTGGAACAGATTGTTTAGCATAAGTAGTTAGCGCATATTGTGAGGAACCATTCAAGGTGAAGTGGCCAGTTAACGCCTCTGCAGTCATAGGACAAAAAAGGGGGTTTAGTGGGTTACAGATTGTTATAATAAGCCAAATATCCAGTGTCCATGGCCCTGTCTACACATACAGCACTGCAGCGACACAGCTGTACCAACAGACTTGTGCGGCTGCAGCACGTCTGGTGAAGACGCTCTATGCCAACGGGAGAGAGCTCTCCCGTTGGCATAAAAAACCTACCCTGCGAGCAGCATAAGCTATGTTGTCAGGAGAAGCTCTACCACCAACATAGCGCTATGCACACAAGTGCTTATGTAGGTGTAATTTATGTCACTCAGAGGGTGGAATATTCACACCCCTGAGCAGCATAAGTTTTGCCCACATAGGTGGTAGTGTAGACATAGCCTATGAATGTCTTTCCTCATCACATTGTTCAAAACACTGCGATGAAGGCTAGCAAGGAATTTCCAGTCACTTGAAATTGATGTGGGAGATTATCCTGTGGATCTCTATTACTTTTGGAGGCAAGAGTATGGAACTCAAGAACAAACGGCAGTAATACAGAGCTGTATAACTTGTGTTGGATAAATAATTGAGGGCTATGGCTAAACAGGTGAACACCAGCTGGCTAAGTCTGGAATTAACTGTAACTCAAACTGCACAGCAGACTCTTGATTTTGGAAGCTACTAGCTCTCAGCAAACATTTCAGCTATTCACTTCCAAAGACTGCTGACACACATGTAAGACCTGGTGTCTGATCTAATATAAACATAAGCCATGCTGTACTGGAACAAGTCTCTGTTGAGCCATCAAGCTTGGTTTCCTAGCTCTAGCTGTGGCCAGTATGTGATGAGTCACAGGAAGTTGAAAAATCCCCCAAAATACATCAAGTCAATTGGGCATTGCTATATGCTAGGGGGAGGGGGCATTCCTTCCTGATGCCACCAGCTGATCAATACAATACAATCACTGTGTATAACCATCTATTGAAAAGAGAGTGGAACGTCTGACTTGTGCTAGTCATTTACAGTCTGATGTAGCTTTGGAAATGTTTTTCTCCTCTGGATTCTTCAGGGATTTAAGATGTAAGCAGTGTAAGGATGAGCTCCACCCTGACATCTGGTGGTGAGGTGTGGCAAGTTATAGAAAAGAACTTCAGGGGCCTATCTCATTTGCATAGGCACACCCACCCCGCCAAGAATGAGGCCATAGCTGCCCAAATGGTCACTTTGGCTGCTGTGGGATCCCCAGTGTCTCTGTTATTGGGGCAGGAAGAATAAATTGTTATTACCCTGATTATGGGAACTGTGCTTGGAACTGTACTTGGCCTTTTGTTATGATGGAGGGACTCACCATCAACTAAGTAGCACTCACTAGGCATGGGTTCCAAAACTCTGCGAATTGAGAGAGGTTAGGGATAAGTATTAATACTTTGTGGCATGGGCCCCTTGGTGAGGGCCTTACATGCTAATTGCACTTTCTCCTCTCTCCACTGTGGAATATCAGAGCTAATTTTTATTTCATGAGGAGTCTAGTTACAGGCTGCTGAGCTCGCTTTGGGTTAATGGTGTACCAGCACTGAGGCTCCCCTACTATAAGCTGAATTCACCAAAGAGCTGAACTGACGAAGAGCTGAAATCACTGAGCATTGTGTTAAGTAGTGGGGGAGCCTAAAGATATATTGTGGAGAAGTTTGCTGGAGTGCCTTGTGGACAGGCTGGTGGAGCAGTTCATAGGATGGCGGGAGCTGCTGGTGGGACACGGAGCGGAGCAGTTCGTGGGACGGCGGGAACTGCTGGTGGGCTGCGGAGCGAAGGCCTATGGAGCTGTGGGGCGGTCAGCTTCAGATCATGTAAGGTGCCTTTTACCCCCGCCCCCATCTCCACCCAGGTTGGGAGGTAAAGCTCTGCAGATAAACTTTTGAACTCTGGGGCTGCCCTGACCAGGGACTGAGACTTTTGGGTCACTGGACTTTTGGGACTTTGGGTGATTTGGGGTTGCTGGACTCAAGAAACAAAGGGAAAGGGCATGCCCCAATTTGCTTGGAGTGCGTTTTTGCTCATGGGTTGTGTTATGAATCCTGTTGGTGGTGTTTCCCCAACATAATGCCACATTGTTTCTCTCTGTTATTAAAAGGCTTTTTGCTACACTCAGACTAGGTGCTTGCGAGAGGGGAAGTATTGCCTCTTGAAGGCGCCCAGTGGGGGTGGTATATATTTGTCCCAGGTCACTGGGTGGGGGCTCGAGCCGGTTTGCATTGTGTTATTGGAATGGATCCCCTAGATATTGAACCCAGCCCTTGTTGCTGCCAACTCTGAGGGGAAGAAGAGTTACAAAAGATTTACAGTTCTGGTTAGCAAGGAATGCAATTTCAACCTATCAGATTAATTTTATGCCCACGGCAGCCAGAGGTAGAAATAAGCATTCTGGCAAATGTATAGAGGACATTGGATGATTGCCAACAGAAGACGACACTGGAATGAGAAAAGAAATACTATATTCCAGTGTAGGTGTGAGATAATGATGATGAGTAATCTATTACAGATTATTTCTGCTTGTTTTAAACCATACAGACCTTCCAGGAATAATGTATGTTTAATATCAAACCACTTAAAATCCCTCCGCTGCAGTACTCCATTTGCTTCATGCTAATAAACAAGACAAATATGGGGTAGCCTGTTCCACCAGACTCTACTGTAATAAACACGGGGAGGCTGAGGGAGGTTGGGTTTTTCTGCCTGCTGTGGGGAGCAGGTCATGTGGGGCTGGCTGAGTGGGAATGAAGGAGACTCTCTTAAGGCCTACACTGTCCCCAGGAAAAGCATGTCCTCCAGTTTGAGACACCAAAGCGCCCCCCAAAAGAGCAGCTCCTTTCCCTGTTTGAGACACTGAAGCCTCCCACAAAAAGCAGTTTATCCTATTTTAAGACAATAAGTTATCCCACAGAGAGTAATTCCCCATAGTCTGGGACACTGAGGTCTCTCACAAGCAGCAGCTTCCCCTAATGTGAGACACCAAGCTTCCCGCAAAAGCAGCTCCTCCACTGTCAGACTCTGGACCCTCTCCCCACACCCAGAGCAGTTCTCCCCTCTGTCTTTTCCGACACCCATGGCAGGTTGCTACAGTCAAGTGCTGGCAGCTTCACAAAAACATTTAATTTCTTCAGACTTCAACTGACTTTAATTACAAGTTCTGTTTGTAAAATCTCTCCTTCAGCAAAACTGGATGTCTTGAGGGACTGGTATGGAATACAAAGGGTTGCTGGCTCTCCCTCTGCTTAGTAATTACCAGAAATTGTTACTCTTTGACACTTTGACAGCAACTAGTACTTGGTTGCTTATCCATAGGGAAAACTGTACTGAGACTATTCTATTTCTTTTGCGAACATGCCATCATTAAATTGGTAAAATTCCAGAGCCTCCTCACTCTGCCTCCCACAAGCAATAAGGCAATAAGTGCAGATTAAATTTAAAGTATTTTTATAGTTTGGAAACTGACAATTTCTAAGCAATTTTTTATTTGTGCAAGTCCCACTTATGGTCACATAAAATATTGACAGAATCCAACATTTCTTGGATTTTGTTTTACTAAGGTGCCTTTTGTGGTTTACTGATAGTAAATTTACTTACAGAAATATGTAAGTCCAATTGCTATAGTGTACAAATGCACAGATTATAATAACCAGCATAAGCAATTAGCCCTTATGTGAGATAGTCTGCATAATTTATTTGTGGGTTCACCGGCTGATTCTGACTATATATATATGTGGAGTAAACAGACTAGCAAAGAAAGAAAACTAAAGTATATATGTGTGTGCTGTGATTTTCAAAGCCAACTAGGAAATTTCGCCACACACCTCATGTTAATTGAAAATTTAAAGAGATAGATATATATATACACAAAACACACACATACAAATATATGTATATAAACATACAGACATATATGCACATATATGAATAAGAAAAGCCTCTACAGTTACACTGCTATAGCAATTTTTTATTCCTGTAAATGAATGACGCACTTCCAGTCAACTACAGTCTTGAATCTTGAATAAATATATTCATCCTATACAATTTTGCCTCTACCCAGAACCTTTCTTTTCACTGTGAGGTAAATAATGACTCACTTCCCATGACGCAATATCAGATTTTGGGTGGCTGACATGTAGGGTCGCCAATTGTCTAATCACACAAACCCAAACACCCTAGCCCCGCCCTTTCCCCATGGCCACACCCCTGCCCCACCCCTTCGCTGAGGCCCCACCCACTCCATCTCCTCTCCCTCCATTGCTCACTCTCCCCCACCCTCACTCAGTTTCACCGGGCTGGGGCAGAGGGTTGGGGTGCGGGCTTTGGGCTGGGGCTGAGGGGTTCGGAGTGTGGAGGGAGCTCCGGGCTGAGCCTGGGGCAGGGGTGCAGGAGAGGGTGCAGGGTGCAAGCTCTGGAAGGGAGTTTGGGTGCTGGAGGGGGCTCAGGGTTGGGGCAGGAGGTTGGAGTACAGGAGGAGGTGAGGGGATGAGGAGTGCAGGCTCTGGGAGGGAGTTTCGGTGTAGGAGGAGGCTCCAGGCTAGGGCAGGGGGTTGGCGTGCAGGGTGGAGGCTCCACCCGGGAGGCGCTTACCTTGGGTGGTTCCCGGTCGGTGGCGCAGCAACGCTAAGTCAGGCTACCTGCCTGCCCTGGCCCCACGCCACTCCAGGAAGCAGCTGCCATGTCCAGCCCCTGGAGGTGGGGCAGGGAACTCCGTATGCTGCCAGGGCCCACAAACACTGTCCTCACATCTCCCATTGGGCGCAGTTTCCAGCCAATGGGAGCTGCGAAGTTGGCACACGGGGTGCAGGCAGTGCGCAGAGACCCTCTCCCATCCCCAGGGGCTACAGGGATGTGCCGGCCGCTTTCAGGAGCGGTGGGGGACCAGGGCAGGCAGGAAGCCTGCCTTAGCCCCCTGCGCCACCAGACTTTTAGCACCTAAAATCTCCTGGTATGGCTTCAGTAGCCTCCGGAGATAGGGCCTGATTCTGGGAGACTCCTGGCGAAACCAGGAGGTTTGGCAACCCTACTGACACAGAATTATGTCAACAGGGACTTGGCCAGGACATAACTGATAGAAAAATATGGCGTATGTGCATTGCTGATTTCTTTGTTTGGCAGAGAGGTGAAACTACTGAAATGAAGGAATTGCCAGGGTTACTTTTCCTCTGCCAAATACTGAGCTGCATTGTCCCCTCTGCTGAGACATATGGTAGGATGAAAATAACATACCTGTGAGTTAAATCTGGCCAGTTAGCATGGAAGGGGAGGATCAGAGCCTACTCGGGATGCTGGAAGCTCCTTAGTGCAACTACTGTGCAGCTGGGGCTCTGTGTGCTTTGGAGGCCTCTCCAGCTGACAATGAGAGGAGATGGGGAGGTGGTTGCTATATATGGCCCTCTCCATTCTGCAATTCATGGAATTTTCAGTGGAAATCCCTTCACAAGGTAGTGCAGCTCACAGCCGCAGCAGCTTCTGTATATTTTCTTTTCCATACTGCATGCCTCAAAGAGAGGGGGGTAATAGACTGCCATGACTAAGGTTAAGATTTTGTCAGGATTATTTTTAGTAAAAGTCAGGGACAGGTCGCGGGCAAACAAAAAAATTTACGGAAGCCTGTGTCCTGTCCCTGACTTTTACTAAAAATAACTGTGACAAAATGGGGCTGAGGTGGGGTTGAGAGCCTGAGTCCTGCTGCAGGGGGAAAATGGGGGTGGGGTGGGGAAGGCCAGCATCTGCTGCCGCTGTGGCTGACAGCTCTGGAGTCCCCGCTCTGTGGCTTGGAGCTCCGGGTTCCTGTTGCCCATGGCAGCTGAGAGCTACGGGGGCCCCCGCCACCCACAGCAGCTGGGAGCTCCAGATCTGGTGGTGGTGAGCTGCAGGGGCCCCCCACTGCTTGCAATGGCTCAAAGCGCTGGGTCCCCCCACCGTTTGTGTCAGCTGAGAGCAGTGGGGGGCCCCCTGCTGCCCATGGCAGCTTGGGGCTCTAGGGCCCCTGACGCCTGACAGCTCCAGCCCCACCTCCTTGGGGCTGAAGCGGAAAATGTGACAGAGGTCTCTGGAAGTCATAGAATTCATGACTTCCATGACCTCCATGACACAATCTTATCCTTAGCCATGACCTGCCATGAGTGGCAGCTGGGCTCCGGAGTGATACTGTGCTGCCAGAGAGGGGAGGCACCAAGAAACTGCACATAGGAACTTGCTCTGTTTATGTATCCCTGAAATCTGCTGATTACCAGTGCAGTTAGAGGGCTCCCCAGACAGCTGCAATGCAGCCTCCAAACCCCTCTCTCTGGAGAAAACAATGCATCAGAAACACCACACAAGCATCCCCGCATCACAGGGTTTTTTCCATGATATAGAACAACAGAGCTCACTGTGATTCAATTCCCCTGGATCCAATTAATCATTTTCATAATTAAAAACATATGTTTAACTTGAAAGCACAGCCAGAGAGTTAGGCAACTCAACATGGAAATTCATTGTTGCCTAATTCTAATAATACTAATTAAAACTGATCTTGCACCCTTGCACAGAAAACACTCCCACCAAAATCAGGCCAGCATTTACATTTAGCACATTCCATCCCAGATCACAAAGCACCACAACAAACATTAACTGAGCCTGGTAAAATCCCTGTGGGTAAAGTCTCATCCCTATTTCAAACCAAAGGCAAACAGAGATACAGAGATGTTAATTCTTTGGCTTTAACATCTTGTTACTGACCCTCCTTACTTGTCTTTCTGAATCTGAATTGGAATTCCCCACTTTTCCACTGTCTCCTCTTGTAGAGTTGATGGACCAACTTCAGCCCCCAACTTTACACTATCCCCACTATTTTCAAGGGGGTTGCACAGGTACAATCTAAGGGCAGAATTTGACTCAGTAGCCATAACACAGTGAAGCATTTTAAAAATCTCTTCACACTAGTTCATGAATTATCTACCGTAAAAACATATTTGTCAAGTAGTGTCTCCCTGTTATTCTGTAGCAAAAGGGCTGCTAACTTTACAATGCTTGGAAATACACATTACCCACATCTTGTTATCTCAGACACCTCATTTGGAGCTAAGGTTCTTTTCTGAGTCACCTGGATAGAGAACCATCTTCTCTACAGAAAACTTTGAGGCTTCTGAAAACAAAATAGCCCAGACAAGATGCAAGAATTATAGCCAATGATGTTGCTTTTTCATCACTGTAACTAAGGTTCATGCCAATGTTTCCACTGTAAAGCCCGTTTTACAAGAGTTTATATGAACCTGCTATTAAAATGGATTCCAGGTAGAAACTGGCTAAACAAATTCTCAACACAGAAGTGAATGTAGGATCAAATCTTGAAGTCCTTACTTGGGCACAACTCCAATAGGTTTAGAGTTCAACCTTCACCCATTGAAACAATAAGGTTTTTGCCATTGACTTCAATAGGTGCAAGACTGAGCCCTTGTTGGAAGATTTCCCTGAGGAAGGTGGAATAAAAATAGAGTTGGAACTTTAGGACTTTTTTTTCTTTTTCCTTTTCACAAAATTTGAGGAAAATCATGTTAGCTGTTTCTAATACCAAGAAAACAGATACATCTATCTGGAGACATGTTTTGCAATCTTCTTAAAGGAAAGAAAAAGCCTGCTCTACTAATAGCCATTCAGAAGGGGTATGTTGACTAATATATGCTGGCTAGCATATATGCATATCACATTAATAATATGTATTAGCCAGACCATATATATATTAGTATGCATTAAGCACAAATATTATAGCAATTATATAGCCTAAATTGGCCTATAATTTTTATATAGCCCTGCTCACTTACGCGAAGTACCCCATAACCCCTTGCATTCACTGAAGTAAGTTTTGGCTTGAGCAAATAGGGAAGCTGTCAAGATCAGGACAGATGAGTGCTTTACCATAGCAACAGAAAGGGAGTTACTCTCCCAGGCCTGTAGTGTAATGTCCCAAAGAAAGAGGACAAGCTGTATGAGTGTACTACTCTACTGTGAAACACATGTTCAAAACAAAGAGATAAGGGGTACACCATAGTACTAGAAAAACAAGGTAGAACATTGATTGGTTAAAGCTAGTTTCAGATGACATACACAGTACCTTTTACTTGTAAACGGGTAGGGTGTTAAAAGATGGCTTTAGGGATATAACTTTGGGAGCACACTTTCTGCACAAGGTAAATGTAACACTGCTGAATGAGATGGCTTCCCGGAGACTGGTATTGTATAGAATGTTTATCGGGTTATTGCAATGAACCTGACTGATGCTGGTTATTTGGTCTCTTGTGTATGTTTCATAACAAACCAAAGTGTGGTCAAGCAATTGACTATATACTTATCAACAGGTAAGATCATGGCCTGACCTACAGGGACCTTGCTGGGATCAGTCAGCGCTGCAAGCAGTGCTAGCAGGAGTCACCCCGCACACCACAGCAGGAAGAGAGAGTGGTTACGCCAATACCCTGTGTGGATGCACCAGGGGAGAAAGCGCACTCTGCATTCTCTCTCCCCTCTAACACAGAGGAAATCCTAATTTAACTCACTGCTGACTAGAGCCATACTGGTATTTTTCATTTGTAAATTTCCCTTGGAAAATATAGGGCCAAGTCCTCAAATGGTGTAAATCAGTGTAGTGCTACTGAAATCAATGGAGCTGTGCCACTTTACACCAGCTGGGGATCTGGCACATGCAGTACTAGCTAAGTGCTTGGTATTATTATTGTATAAACTAATTGCAAAGTCCTGGGAAGGGCTCAAGGAAATGAAATTCCAGACAATTTACTCAACTTTTTCCAACATTCCTTTCTGATGGTTTTGTCAAATATTGCCATACATGTTTATGTTCACACTGGCTGTGTCTGCCCAGTGCTCAGCAAGCACTTGATGGCAAACAAGGACTGTGATGAGTTGCCATAACGCTAAGACTTTATTATACTTAGAAAATGTAATACAGAATGGCTCCTAGTACAGTATGGAGTCTGTATTACCAACAAAATAAAAAGTAATTAAAATGGTCAAAATGAACAAGCAGAGTATGTTCAATGTGTTGGCTTTACCTCTTTATAGGTTTACATGCTAATTTGGCAAATGCAGTTGTTTGCAATGGATCTCCCCATTATGAATGAGAACGAGCCAGGTTGTTGCGTTCGTTTTTTTAGTTATAGGAAAGAGACACGATTCAATTTGGGCAAAAGGCCTGACGGAGATCCAATGGAAGTCAATGAATATTTTTCTATTGACTTCAATGAGAGCAGGATTGGACCCAAACGAAAACTACATCTATGAGCTAGGGGTGTGATTCCCAGCTCACCTGTACGCACTTGTGCTAGCTCTCGTCAAGCTGGTGCACTAAAATTAGTAGTGTAGCCACGCTAGCACAGGCTAGTGACAGCATGGGCTAGCCGTGTCCGGTACAAACCCATTTGAACCCTGTGGGCATGTAATTGGCACTGCTGTCGTTGCCTGTGTAGGCCCAGATACTCTACTATTTTTAGTGTGCGAGGTTAGAGGAGAGCCAGCACAAGTATGTCTGTGTGAGACGGGAATCACAGCTCCTAGTCTAGATGTAGTCTTAGAATTCTCCCTCTCTCCTTCCCTAAAACTTTTTGGATGGTCTGAATTCTTTGGCTGATTGTTTTATTTTTCATTTCTAGCTGAGACCAGAACTGGAAGTGCCAACATAGTGAGAGAAAGCCTGCTTCTGAAAGATTCCCAGGCTAATTTTGCCCATCCCAGAGGTATGAATAGTTGACCACAGTTGAGAGAGAGAAGTGCTGGCTGAGTATAAGGCAAGGATCTGGGAAGTCCTGCGTTCTAGTCTTGACTATGCCATGGCAGCCTGCGGTAGCTCACTTAGGGGGCTGATCCAGCTAAGCACATTAGTTTCACTGTAGTCAGTAGAACTACTCATGCTGAAAGTTAAGCTGGACTGGGGTAGGGTGACCAGACAGCAAGTGTGAAAAATCAGGACGGGGTGGGGGGTAATAGGAGCCTATATAAGAAAAAGACACAAAAATCAGGACTGTCCCTATAAAATCAGGACATCTGGTCACCCTAGACTGGGGGGGCCTTAGGCCCTGATTCAGCAAGGTACTTAAACATGAGCCTAATGTTGACAACATGAGATCAATGTGACTACTCAAGTATTCAAAGTTAGGCACATGCTTAAGTGTCTTGCTGTATTAAGGCCTTTATCTCTTTGCCTCAGAGCTCAGCAGAATCTCAAAAATGGGGACAGGTAGTTGAACTCATTTACTATTGACTTCTGTGGGGCTGTTTGGGGCATCAGGGCAGCATTTAGCCTAGTGTGTATAAAGCCCCGCATACAGTGATCTGAGTGCACTAGGCACAAGTGGATGTATGACAGGGACAGATTAAAACATTGCCTCTGAAGGTCCTAGCTTTCTTAACCTCATCACTTTTGTCAGAATTTTAATATCTTTTTTAAGATAGTTTTATTGCATTTCATGTTACCTGATAGCAAATTTTCTTGGAAACTCTTAAAAACACAGGCTATGTCTACACTTGCACACACATTCAAATAGTGGATCATGTAACGCTCCCACGTTTCCCATATCTGCACCCGAGAGACCACATACGCTGTACTGGACATGGGTATAATGCTGTGTACACATGTATACCCTCATCCACACTGCCTCTGTTGTTATGTGATGTTAGCGTTACCATTTCAGGGGCAGTACCGCAAGGGTCTGTGCATCACAAACACTCTAGAAACGACACTGCTGTGTGTTGTTTGTACTATTCACTCACCTTTACACATTTGCCTCCTTGTTGTTATTCCCTGCAAAATTGTGTGGAAGACATGGAGCTATTGGATGCTGCTGTGGTTCTGCTCCTGTTCCTTATTGCAGGACACATGATTATGTGGTGGAGTGGGCATTCAGCAAGACGCTAAATGGAAGTTGGGCAGCATTTTATGACACATCAAAGACAACTGACTTTGAAGGTCAATGACAATTCATTCAGCTCACACTGTACAGATATGGTGAATGTCAGTATTGTCACAGGATGCTCTTTTGTTGACTGTTGCTTCAGGTGCAGAAGAATTGGCATGGTATGATGGAATCACATTGTTTTGGACAGCTGGGAGGACCGGCAGTGGCTTCAGAACTTCCAAATGAGGAAACAGACCTTCATGGAGCTGTGAGATGATCTTGAGCCAACCCTCCAGCACCAGAACACTCAGTTCAGGGAAGCAATACCTGTTCAGAAGAAGGTTGCTACTGCCCTGTGGGAGCTGGCTGCACCACTTTCCACTTTGGGGTTGGAAAGGCCACTGTCAAAGTCACGGTTGTACAGGCTTGTGCGGCAGTTAACGCTGTGCTTTACCCAGAGAGTGGTTGCAATTAGAAAAATTCCAGCAATACAAGCTAGATTTCAGAGGATGGGTCTCCAAACTGTTTAGGGGCCATCGATGGCACCCATGCCCCAATACTTTGCCTAACACCAGGGGCAAGTGAATATGTGACCCTAAAAGGTTACTTATTCACTCGTTCTGCAAGGCTTAGTGAACCACAGGCAGATTAATGACTGCAAATGTGGGAAACACCAGAAAGGTTCATGATGCCAAGGTGCTGAGGAGACATAGCTTTGTGAGGGTTCTGTTCCCCTGGAGCCAAAGTTCATTAGGCATGCATTTGTGTGAGACTGCACACATTAAAGACAATTATGACCGGGCACCTCCTTTGGGTTATCAGCTTGGGGTTGGTGCTGTTCTGTGGCGGATTGCAAACAACTTGTTATGCAGTCACTGTGCAATGTTTTAGTCCTCACTATTCATACGCCTTAAGTTCTGTTATGGGAGTACTTACACTTTTTAATGAGCTTCTGATGGTTTGTTTGGGTAGGGAAGACTGCACCAATTGTGGGTTTTGACTTTTTATTGTCAGCAGTACTAAGTGCAAGTAACGGTTGTTAACAAGCACTAATCCATAGTGCAGTTGAAACTCTTTAGGCCAGGTCTACACTACAAAGTTTTGCCGGCACACATTACGTCAGCATACAGCCACTGCAGTTCATAAATCATTTGTGCATACTTGGCTTCTTGCTTCACTGTGCTGCATATGCACCAGGAGTGCACATGTCGATGGACAGTGCAGCACACAATGGGTTGGTATCCCAGTGAGCAACCCACCATCATTCAGTGCACTGCCTTTTAGGTAGTTTTGGCAATGCAAGTTGGAGCATAAACGAGTTGTGCACAGGTGACTAGAAGCAAGGGGTCAATTTCCCATAAGCAATGTTCTCCATCCCATAATATCATCTTTATCCCATAATTTTCACAGCTATTTTCACTCTCCCATGAACCTGCTTGGGACTTGACAGAAGCATGGAAACTGCACAGCTCTGAACTATTGTCACAAGTGTTGCAAGCGCAGGATGCATGAACCTCCTGTATTTGCAGAGCCGCAAGAAGAACCGTGGGGAAAATGATCATTTCTTGAAGGACAGTTTGCTGTGGGACATAGCATGAAACAATTCACAGTTGGTGGTGGTGTTCACGGAGCAGCTGCAGATGGTAGAGCGCTGCTTCTGGGCTGGAGAAACAAGCACTGACTGGTGGGATCACATTATAATGCAGATTTGGGATGACGAGCAATGACTGCAGCACTTCTGGATGCACAAGGACCCATTCCTGGATCTGTGCAGTGAGCTTGCAGGACTGTACTGACATTGAAGAAGCCAGTGGTGAGCAGACTATGGAAACTTGCCATGCCAGAATGCTACCAGTCACTAGGAAGTCATTTTGGAGTTGGAAAACCCACTGTGGGGACCAATGTCATGCAAGTGCTCAGGGCCAGTAATCATCTCCTACTACTCGGGACTTTAACTCTTGGCAATATGGAGGACATAGTGAATGGCTTTGCAGCTATGGGGTTCCCGAACTGCAGTGGAGCAATAGATGCCATGCCCATCACTATTTTGGCCCCAAAGCACCTTGTCACAGAGTACATCATCAGAAAGGACATTTCACTGGTGGATCACTGGGACATCAGTGTTGGCTGGCCAGGGAAGGTGCATGATGCTTGCCTCTTTAAGAACATAGGACTGTTCAAAAAGCTACAAGCAGGGAACCTTCTTTCCCAGTTGGCGGATTGCCATCAACTATGTTGAAATGCCAGTCAAGATCCTGGGGGATCCTGCCTGCCCCTTACTCCCCAAGCTCATGAAGCCATATACTGGCCACTAGGGTTGCCAACCCTCCAGGACTGTCCTGGATTCTCCAGGACTTAAAGATTAGGTCATCTGACAAAACCTCCAGGAACACGTTCTGGCCACTTCAACAGCACCAAGGAAAGATTCAGCTGCAGACTCAGCAGGTGCAGAATGACAGCTGAATGTGCTTTTGGTAGACTGAAAAGGCGCTGGCATTGTTTACTCACTAGATTGGATGTCAGTGTGAAAAATATCCCATTTGTTATAGCTGCCTGTTGCATCCTGCATAATAACTGTGAAGCAAAGGTGGGGGGAAGTTTGCCATAGTGATGAAGGGTGGTGGAGGAGCTACTGTCTGCTGAGTTTGAACAGCCAAACACAAGGGTTATCAGATGAGTTCAGTGAGGAGCTGCATAGCTCAGGGAGGTTTTGAAAGAGCACTTTAACAGCAAGCTACAGCAATGCACTGTGGTGTACTGTGTTCAGCGTGGTGCTGCAGTTTGGGGACTTAGGAACTGTGTGCAGCTTGGTGCACATCTGTGCATATATCACGGTCAGTGCAGGTAACAATGTTGGATTGCTTGCTGTACATTTATGATGACCACACTGTTTTCCACTGATCCAATGGGTAGCGAGTGTACAAGAGCATTATTTTCACTGCCAGCAGGCATTACATACCATGTGTTGTAAACTAATAGAGATGAATCACTTTCAAAATAAAAGTTTTATTCAATTATGAAAACAGCACCAAACAAACATTCTGAAGAACATAATAAACACACAATAGTACATACATTTTAGATTTAAAAAATTTAGGAACTTTAATAAATAAACCAGAGGAAGGAACATTGATGTCCTTTGTACACATACATCAACTGTGGCTTTCACAGGTCCGTGTATGTGAAACTGTGGTTGTCCATAATTTCCCTGCAGTGTGGAGTGGTAGGTATAGGCATGCTGACCCAGTGGCTATGAGAGATACTGAGGATGGGGGAAGGTGTAGGGGTGGACTATGATGCAGTTCTCCACAGACCGCAATGGGAGTTGACACAGGTTTCTTGAACATGGATGTCCACAAGTGTCTGCAGCATCTTCATTTGCTGAGGGAGAAGGTCCGTTATGTCCTGAATCATAGAATATCAGGGTTGGAAGAGACCTCAGGAGGTCATCTAGTCCAACCCCCTGCTCAAAGCAGGACCAATCCCCAATTAAATCATCCCAGCCAGGGCTTTGTCAAGCCTGACCTTAAAAACTTCTAAGGAAGGAGATTCTACCACCTCCCTAGGTAACGCATTCCAGTGTTTCACCACCCTCCTAGTGAAAAAGTTTTTCCTAATATCTAACCTAAACCTCCCCCACTGCAACTTGAGACCATTACTCCTTGTCCTGTCCTCTTCTACCACTGAGAATAGTCTAGAACCATCCTCTCTGGAACCACCTCTCAGGTAGTTGAAAGCAGCTATCAAATCCCCCCTCATTCTTCTCTTCTGCAGACTAAACAATCCCAGTTCCCTCAGCCTCTCCTCATAAGTCATGTGTTCCAGACCCCTAATCATTTTTGTTGCCCTTTCCTGGACTCTCTCCAATTTATCCACATCCTTCGTGTAGTGTGGGGCCCAAAACTGGACACAGTACTCCAGATGAGGCCTCACCAATGTCGAATAGAGGGGGACGATCACGTCCCTCGATCTGCTTGCTATGCCCCTACTTATACATCCCAAAATGCCATTGGCCTTCTTGGCAACAAGGGCAAACTGCTGACTCATATCCAGCTTCTCGTCCACTGTCACCCCTAGGTCCTTTTCCGCAGAACCGCTGCCTAGCCATTCGGTCCCTAGTCTGTAGCTGTGCATTGGGTTCTTCCGTCCTAAGTGCAGGACCCTGCACTTATCCTTATTGAACCTCATCAGATTTCTTTTGGCCCAATCCTCCAATTTGTCTAGGTCCCTCTGTATACTATCCCTGCCCTCCAGCGTATCTACCACTCCTCCCAGTTTAGTATCATCCGCAAATTTGCTGAGAGTGCAATCCACACCATCCTCCAGATCATTTATGAAGATATTGAACAAAACCGGCCCCAGGACCGATCCCTGGCGCACTCCACTTGACACCGGCTGCCAACTAGACATGGAGCCATTGATCACTACCCGTTGAGCCCGACAATCTAGCCAACTTTCTACCCACCTTACAGTGCATTCATCCAGCCCATACTTCTTTAACTTGCTGACAAGAATACTGTGGGAGACCGTGCCAAGAGCTTTGCTAAAGTCAAGAAACAATACATCCACTGCTTTCCCTTCATCCACAGAACCAGTAATCTCATCATAGAAGGCGATTAGATTAGTCAGGAATGTCCTTCCCTTGGTGAATCCATGCTGACTGTTCCTGATCACTTTCCTCTCATGTAAGTGCTTCAGGATTGATTCTTTGAGGACATGCTCCATGATTTTTCCGGGGAATGAGGTGAGGCTGACTGGCCTGTAGTTCCCAGGATCCTCCTCCTTCCCTTTTTTAAAGATTGGCACATTAGCCTTTTTCCAGTCATCCAGGACTTCCCCCGTTCGCCACGAGTTTTCAAAGATAATGGCCAATGGCTCTGCAATCACAGCCGCCAATTCCTTTAGCACTCTCGGATGCAACTCGTCCGGCCCCATGGACTTGTGCACGTCCAGCTTTTCTAAATAGTCCCTAACCACCTCTTTCTTCACAGAGGGCTGGCCATCTATTCCCCATGTTGTGATGCCCAGCGCAGCAGTCTGGGAGCTGACCTTGTTAGTGAAGACAGAGGCAAAAAAAGCATTGAGTACATTAGCTTTTTCCACATCCTCTGTCACTAGGTTGCCTCCCTCATTCATTAAGGGGTCCACACTTTCCTTGGCTTTCTTCTTGTTGCCAACATACCTGAAGAAACCCTTCTTGTTACTCTTGACATCTCTTGCTAGCTGCAGCTCCAGGTGCGATTTGGCCCTCCTGATTTCATTCCTACATGCCCGAGCAATATTTTTATACTCTTCCCTGGTCATATGTCCAACCTTCCACTTCTTGTAAGCTTTTTTGTATTTAAGAGCAGCAAGGATTTCACTGTTAAGCCAAGCTGGTTGCCTGCCATATTTACTATTCTTTCGACACATTGGGATGGTTTGTCCCTGTAAACTCAACAGGGATTCCTTGAAATATAGCCAGCTCTCCTGGACTCCGTTCCCCTTCATGTTAGTCCCCCAGGGGATCCAACCCATCCGTTCCCTGAGGGAGTTGAAGTCTGCTTTCCTGAAGTCCAGGGTCCGTATCCTGCTGCTTACCTTTCTTCCCTGTGTCAGAATCCTGAACTCAACCAACTCATGGTCACTGCCTCCCAGATTCCCATCCACTTTTGCTTCCCCTACTAATTCTTCCCGGTTTGTGAGCAGCAGGTCAAGAAAAGCTCCCCCCTAGTTGGCTCCTCTAGCACTTGCACCAGGAAATTGTCCCCTACGCTTTCCAAAAACTTCCTGGATTGTCTATGCACCGCTGTATTGCTCTCCCAGCAGATATCAGGAAAATTAAAGTCACCCATGAGAACCAGAGCGTGCGATCTAGTAGCTTCTGCGAGCTGCCGGAAGAAAGCCTCATCCCCCTGGTCCGGTGGTCTATAGCAGACTCCCACTACATCACTCTTGTTGCTCACACTTCTAAATTTAATCCAGAGACACTCAGGTTTTTCTGCAGTTTCGTACCGGAGCTCTGAGCAGTCATACTGCTCCCTTACATACAGTGCTACTCCCCCACCTTTTCTGCCCTGCCTGTCCTTCCTGAACAGTTTATAACCACCCATGACAGTACTCCAGTTATGTGAGTTATCCCACCAAGTCTCTGTTATTCCAATCACGTCATAATTCCTTGACATCTCCAGGACCTCCAGTTCTCCCTGCTTGTTTCCAAGGCTTTGTGCATTCGTATATAAGCACTTGAGATAACCGGCTGATCACCCCTCATTCTCAGTATGAGGCAGGAGCCCTCCCCTCACAGACATTCCTGCCTGTGCTTCCTCCCGATATCCCACTTACCTCAGGGCTTTGGTCTCCTTCCCCCGGTGAACCTAGTTTAAAGCCCTCCTCACTAGGTTAGCCAGCCTGCTCGCAAAGATGCTCTTCCCTCTCTTTGTAAGGTGGAGCCCGTCTCTGCCCAGCACTCCTCCTTCATGGAACACCATCCCATGGTCCTGATGCATTTCTTTCTCCTGTCTGCTCTTTCCTTCTCTATCCAGTCTGTACTATCCACCCTCCAGGCCCTCTGTTCATGCAGCATGAGCTTGGAGGATCTCACAGAACATGTCCTTCCACATCCTCTTTTTTCTCCCCCTTATCTGGGTCAGTCATTTCACTGGTGTGTGTGTGGGGGGGTGGGGTGTACACCTTAAGACTGCAACAGCCACAGCTACAGATAAAACACACAGAAGTACCATTGTCAGTATAGTATGCACAGAAAGTGAAACTTAGATTCAGCAACCCCACCCCTTTCCCTTGCTCTCCTAAATTGGTAAACAAGACATGCTCATTGGCACTTCTGCTTCATGGGGATTGCAGAGTACATCCATGGAAGTTTCATCAAGATCTCTCAGGAGGATTCCAGGGACATCCCTTGTGCATAAACAAACTGTTCCTCATGGCCGCCCTGCCTAGCTCTAGAGGGCAATGAAAAGCAGATACCAACTCTTTGTTGTAGCACAGGGGTGGACAAGCTTTTTGGGTCGAGGGCCACATCTGGGTGGGGAAATTGTATGCAGGGCCAGGGCAGAAGGTTGGGATGCGGGAGGGAGTGCAGGGTGTGGGAGGGGGTGCGGTGTTCAGGAATGGGCTCAGGGCAAGGGATGGGGGCAGAGGAGGGGTACAGAGTGTATGAGGGGGCTCAGGGAAGGGGGTTGGTGCAGGAGAGGTGTGGAGTGTGGCAGGGGGCTCAGGGCAGGGGGTTGGGGTGCACAGGGTGCAGCAGGGGGCTCAGGGCAGGGAGTTGGGGGATGGGGTGCAGGAGAGGTTCGGGCTCCGGCCTGGCACCACTTACATAAAGTGGCTCCAGGATGGCAGTGGCTCCCTGCCTGCCTGCCCTGACCCCACGCCGCGCCACTCCGGGGAGCGGCCGGAACCACATCCCTGCTTGGCCCCTGGGGGAGAGGGGGCACAGGGCTCCTCACGCTGCCTTTGCCACGCCTCCAGGTACCTCCCCCGAAGCTGCCATTGGCCGCGGTTCCCCATTCCCAGCCAATGGGAGCTGCAGGGGGTGCTGCCTGGAGGGAAGGGCAATGCACGGAGCCCTCTCCCCACCCCCCCGGCCACATGGACTTGGTGCCGGCCGCTTCTGAGAGCGGCACAGGGCCTGTGGCACCATGGGGGGTAATCCCGCGGGCTGGATCCAAAGCCCTGATGGGCTGGATCTGGCCCACGGGCGGTAATTTGCCTACCCCTGTTGCAGCACTCCTCTTCTAATACAAGTAAATTAATGAAAATTCAATTGCTGTTTACTGATAATTTGTAGGTACATGGAATTCTTCCTTCCTAAGTGCAGAAATCTGCACTTGTCCTTGTTGAACCTCAATCAGATTTCTTTTGGCCCAATCCTCCAATTTGTCTAGGTCACCCTGAACCCTATCCCTACCCTCCAGCCTATCTACCTCTTCTCCACAGCTTCGTGTCATCCGCGAACTTGCTGAGGGTGCAACTAATCCCATCATCCAGCTTAATGAAGATGATGAACAAAACCAGACCCAGGACTGACCCCTGGGGCACTCCGCTTGATATGAGCTGCCAACTAGACATCAAGCTGTTGATCACTGCCCGCTGAGCCTGACGATCTAGCCAGCTTTCTATCCACCTTATAGTCCATTCATCCAATCCATACTTCTTTAACTGGCTGGCAAGAATACTGTGGGAGACCATATCAAAAGCTTTACTAAAGTCAAGATATATCAGGTCCACAGCTTTCCCCTTATCCACAGAGCCAGTTATCCCATCACAGAAGGCAATCAGGTTGGTCAGGCATGACTTGCCCTTGCTGAATCCATGCTGACTGTTCCTGATCACCTTCCTCTCCAAGTGCTTCAAAATGGATTCCTTGAGGACCTGCTCCATGATTTTTCCATTTCTAAGGGTGGTCTGTACCTGTGCCTGCACAGCTTCTTCTCCCCAGAGGCCCAGGGATCCAATATCTTCTGTCTACTCCAAGCAGGAACGCATCTGGAGCGTGTAGCCTGCAAGGTTGGCTGGGAAGTTGGGCACAACAGTGGAGAGCTGCTACGTGTGCTTGCTCAGCTGGACAACCATGAAAAGGCATTTCAAAAATTCATGGGGGTTTAAAGGCAGGTGGGGATGGGGGCCTTCTGGTCTATGTTTCCCCATGGCAGTGGAGTTAACAATTGTGACTAGCGTGGCCAATGTCAGGCATCGTGGGACAGCGGCTGGAGGACTGTTATGGTCAACATAGGTAACACAGTATCTATACTTATGCTGGATTGACCTATGTACATGGACCGTGGCTCAATGCCACTTGGAGAGGTGATGTTACTATGTCAGCATAACAGGGCATTTACATCGATGGGACACAACTTTAAGTGTAGACCTGTGCACAACTTGGTCAATTCAAGGTAGCTAATGTTGACCTAACTTTGTACTGTAGACCAGGCGTTAAGGTTTCCCAAGGAGTGGCTGACATTATTACCTCTATGTTCCCTCTTCCTTTCTTAGTGTTCTTGGGTTTTGATTTTCAACATGTGTAATAAAATCCTTAACCCATTGATTGACTTTTTCTGTGTGTTTTAGACATCTGCTACGGAGAAAAATAGTAGTGATTTTTAAAGCACATAACACCATACCCTGCCCTTTCCCCATCCCTCCCGTGTATCCACATGACTTAAGATATTTCTGAACCTTTCGGGGGAGACTCAAAAATATTTGCACTAAGATGGCACCAAGTTTTTACCCACCACTCTATTACATGAGGTAGGAAGCTTGAGTCCCACTGAAGAATGAAAAAATCACTTTCAGTTCATTAGGAAGGAAGACAAGCACACAGTAAGCAAAGCATAATTATGAAAAGTATGTGTTAGAAAATGGAAAGATTTTGAAAACAGAACTACACCATATTGTTACCAAAGTAACCACTCACAAGTGAGAACGCTGCCCATAGCTTAATGTCTTTATGCCCACCTCCTTATCAGCAGGGGTGAGCAACGGGGGGACAGTGACGGCGAGTGAGAACTGGGGACATCTTCTGTGACAGATTTCCAGGGTTGGTATGTGGTGGTGTTCCAGGACTCCTGGAGGACCAGCATTCTCCTCCTGGTCAGCTGGGGGCAGTCACTGTGACAGGATCCTCTGGCTTGGCAGCATCCTGGGTGACAACCAGAGGAAGCGGAGGGGGCAGCATCTGATGGGCTGGTTCTGGGGTGTCAGCAGCAAGCAGACACCATACTCTTTTTGGCCACCAGTTCAAGGAGCCTCTCCATTAGGGAGTGCTCCCATTCTCTGACCTGGTGATAAGTGTCTCCTCCAGCTGAAGAGCCGGATCCTCTTATGCCCTGAGGAATTCAAATTGCTCCTGGTTTCTCCCGTCCATCCCTCTGAGCAGCTCCTCCATGGTCTTTCTCCACCTACCTCTGCTGTCTCTGGGGTGTTGCTCCTACCCTGTGGAATGATTTGCTCATGGGAGTCAAAGGTCTTGCCAATTCAAAGAGAAGAGTAGCACTATATTTCTGGCCATTGGAACAAGCCGAGAAATCCCCCCACATAACATAAGTTTGCTGTAGAAGGCCACGATTTTGATACTTTCCAGCATTCTAGGAATGTACCTGTCTCATTGCCTTTGCTGCTCTCAGTCAAATTTTGCAGCCCACAAGAAAGAAGAGGCTAAATAATGGTAAGCTTGTGCAGCATGGCTCTGTGCCGGGAAAGGGCAGATACCAGGGACAGAGGCTGTAAACTTTCCTTAGACAACCAACTGTAAAGTTTTCTATACCCTTCCCCAACCAGGTCCTTTCCAAATCTCACTGACCAATCCACACAGGTCCAGAACCATTGCTGCATGACTGCTGGCTGGCTGAGAATTAAACAGATACTGGGGCACGCTGATTTTTTCCATTATAAAGTGTTTTTTTGAAAAAATAGCTTGAGAAGCCAACTGTATACTTCTGGGTCATCAGAAATCAATAAAAATCATTGATTTAGAACTCTGTCTGGCTTGAGGCCCGTTTTGAGGTGGAGCAGAGTTGGGGCTAGATGGGGGTGGGGGGAATGCTGGAGGAGTTCAGTGGGGGGATGAGGCATGACAATGCTGTGACTTCAGCACTTCAGTTCAAAGACCCAGAGACGTAGCAATGCATGGCATATTGTCCAAGGAGGAAAAGTCGGCACAGGACTTCAGATGCTCTTGATACTAAAATCAGGAATATAGCAGTAGAGCAGGAGGGCACATCAGTGGGGAGGGTGGGGGTCCATTGTAATGTAGCCATTCTGGCTCCTGACACAGCTCAAGGTACTCCTCAGTTGCATCACAGGAGGTTTCTTGAAGCTGGCCGTCTGGGTACAGCCACGGAAACACATGCTCCAAGTCTTCTGGCGCATCCCACAGACCCTACTTCCTCCTCACGCTGGCCCTCATCAGTGTCCTCGTGGAGAATGAGATAGGTGGGGCCGAGGAGGGGACTGTGAGCCCCTTCAGGCTCAGTACGAGGGGCTCTTGACAGCACCCAGTCCAGCTCTTCATAGAAGGGACATTATACAATAAGCCCTCCAGGACTGACTGTTGGAGTCTTTGGCTTTCCTGTATGGGAGCCTCGAGTGCTTCATGCGTTCCTGGCACTGGGACAGAGCCTGCTCAACGCTCGCCTGCTCCAGCCTCTGTGAAACTTCTGGATACAGGTGAACGTTCCTGCTGCTCCAGCTGAATGTCTGAGGATGGTGTACTTCCCCCCACACATTGATCAGCATCCAGGTATCCCCAGTGGACAAAAAAGCTGCTCTCAGCAGTGGATCCATTTTCACCTGTATGGAGGTGCAGCACAACGCTGCTCTGCTGTGGTCAGTCAGTGCAGCAGCGCTTCTACCAGCGTGCAGGGGGACAGGGACCTGGACTTTGTCAGGGTAAGGAAAAAACGAATTCAGCACATTGTGGGAATGGCGGGTGGAGGACTAATGAAACTCGAGACCTGGTACATACCCCATACACCTGTTCACTGCAACCTGGCACCAGAGCGGGCTCGTGCCACAACCTGGACTACCCCAAATTCACACCCCTGAAAACAAAGCTATACTGACCTAACCCCCAGTGGAGACAGCACTAACTCGATGGAAGAATTCTTTCATCGGCCTAGCTACCATCTCTTGGGGAGGTGGATTAACTATAGCGATGGGAGTTGCTGTACTGCTGTAGGGGCACAGCAGCACTGGTGTAGCATTTTAAGTGTAGCCATAGCCTCAGGCATGTACTTACCACACACCCTGCAGGCATGCTAGCTTACTCGCCCTTTACTTACCTTCAGGCACGTGCTTCTGGGGTTTAACTGCGACTAATAGTGGGATTATGGCACAAGCCCGTGCATGGACATGTGAACAGTCAGTAGTGTAGATGTACCCACAGGCAGCTCTGCACGGACAATATTCAAATTATAATGCAATCACCAGTATAAGCATTGTTTTATATTGTCCTGATCTGTTATTCCAACAGGTCAGCCTTCTCCTGCTCCCACTGAAGCCAGTGGTAAAATTCCCCACTGACTTCAGTGAATTTATGCTCTTGAGTGGCTTTCTTGGCTGACTGGCTCTATACCTGTCCTCTCTCATGTATGTGCCCAAGCTGTTCATTCTTTGATTCGAAGCCAGTGGTGAGCTGGAGCTGGTTCACACCGGTTTGCTAGAACCGGTTGTTAAATTTAGAAGCCCTTTTAGAACTGGTTGTTCCGCAAGGGACACCCGGTTCTAAAAGGGCTTCTCAATTTAACAACTGGCTAAAACTGGCGCCTTAGGCGCCGACTCCACGGGTGCTCCAGCTCTGGAGCACCCAAGGGGAAAATTTGGTGGGTGCAGAGCACCCACCGGTAGCTCCCCGCCCCACCCCCCCAGCTCACCTCCCCTCTGCCTCCGCCTCCTCCCCTGAAGGCGCCGCCCCACTCCGCTTCTCCGCCCCCCCAGGCTTCCCACGAATCAGCTGTTCGTGCGGGAAGCCGGGGCAGGCTGAGAAGCAAGCGGTGGCTTCCTGCTCAGGCCCAGGGAGGCGGAGGTGAGCTGGGGCGCGAGAAGAGCCGCCCACGCCGCAGCAGGTAACCCAGGCATGCTGGGGAGGCGCGCAGGGGAACCGCTCCCCACCCCAGCTCACCTCGGCCTGAGCGGGAAGCTGTGGCCTGCTTCTCAGTCCTCCCTGGCTTCCCTGCTGATTTGCAGGAAGCCGTGAAGGGGGGGCGGGCATGGAGAAGCAGAGCGGGGCGGTGGGTTCAGGGGAGGAGGCGGAGGTGAGCTGGAGCCGGGCATGGGGTGGGGAGCTGCCGGTGGGTGCTCTGCACCCACCAATTTTCCCCGTGAATTCTCCAGCCCCGGAGCACGCAGGAAGTCGGCGCCTAAGGCGCCACTTTTGGTGTGATCAGTGGGGGGCGGCTGCTCCCCCTGCTCCCCCCAGCTATGCTCCCCCGCCCCTAGGAGCCAGATGGACCTGCCGGATGCTTCCTGGGAGCTGCCCCAGGTAAGCACCTCCAGGACTCCCCATCTCGCCCCCCAGCAGGTGCCTCTGGCTCTTAGGGGTGGGGTGGGCATCCACTACGGTGGCCCACGAGACCTCCTGCCCGGTTCTGGGGGCAGTCAGGGGACAGGGGAGGGGGCAGGGGTCCTGGGAAGGGGGGACGTCAAGGAATGCAGGGGGGTTGGATGGGGCAGGAGTCCCGGGGGGCGGGCAACGACCCCCTCATAGTGTGAGGAGGGAACCCGTTGTTAAGATTTTGGCAGCTCACCACTGTCCGAAGCTGATGGTACTTTACTACGTCGGCAGGGAGCCTATTCTAAATTACAAGTTTCAGAGCCTGCTGGTTTCAAAGTTAAAGACAGATTACAGGTTGCAATCTGCAAAACTCTGTATTTGGATTCATTCCAGACGGACTCATCTTCAAGAAATCCCAGATTAACATGGCATTCAATTTGGTGAGTGCAGCAGTCGAAAGACATATGGGGGATGGGAGATGGGGAGGGGAGTTTGTTCTCCCCCTCAGGAATCCTCTACGTCATTCTCAGAGCCTGGAGGATGCCCCCAGTTTACAATCCCTCTGTTTTGCAATCCCATCCTCCAGGCCTGCACCTGCGTTTCAACTACTATTCTAATGTTTAATGGGGGACTGGAGTCAGTTGATGACTCTCCTTAAATGGGCTGGAACAAATCATTGCTGAATGATGTAAGACCATATGGGATAGATAATGTCTAAACCTGACCTGGACGGATCAACAATGTGGGTCCTCAAATCTACTTGGGAAGGTGTGAGATACTGGAGAACAGCTTTGAGGATGTTTTTCTGACACTGGGCCTGGATCGTTCAAGTCATTCAATCTTGGCCTAATCCAATTATGAAGAACTTCCCTCTCCAATATTAGGAACCCAATTTTCAAATTACAGAACTTAAATTATGGTGCACATCCCATGTCTGGGCATTAATATTGGCATGTGGATGCCCAATGCGGATATTTGAACATGCAGAATTAGTGTCAGTTAAGATGTCTAAACGTGGAATGGGGTGCCCTCATTTATCATTATCCTTCAACATTTATCAGTGATACAGTAAGTTAGGTGCCTTTTGTGCCTGATCCAGAGAGGTGCTCACCACCCACAATTCCCACTGGAATCAATTGCTCAGCAGCACAGCTCAAGAGTAGGCCCCTTGTGGGTTTTGTTAAAAAAAAATGGGGATACATCTCGTACAAGTTTCTGATGCTGATGCCAAGGAGCCTTTTGGATGAAATTATTTATCTTCTCTGATACCCTTGTGGTTTGTGACTTTTTCTTTTTATCTTGCCTCATTTTTATTGGCTTGATTTCTTTAGGCCTCTTGTGCGACTCTTTGTTCTGGGCTGCAATGAATGAGCAATAAGTGTGGATGATGAATTATGGATTGAAAGAAAAGGCCGAGCTAGTTTGGAATCGCTACCCAGTGCCATCTCAAAGGGCACTGGAATCCCCAAAAGGTGTGGGTTTAAACTATGTAGATGGGTTGGAATATCTTTATTTAAAAAATAAAAAGTAATTCTAGTGCAACTCAGTTCACTGGTGTATTTACCTCGCCTGCTTCCTCAGAACTAGTTCTGGAACCCTCATGCACATTGACTAGTACTTACCCAAGTAGTCCTATTGACTTCAATGGGGCAACTCACATGAGTGTTTTAAAACCACAGCCAAGCACATGCTGTGTTTAACCAAATGCCTTTCTTAATACTCCTTCCTCTGGCTGGCAACCACCAGGTTAGTGAAAAATAAATAGCAAATCTTTGGTGCCTAAATTCCAGCATTCAAACACTATTACTAAAGACAAGGGTGGGAGGCTAGAGGCAGGGGTGACTCTACCAATTTTGCCACCCCAAGCAGTCGCCACCGAATTGCCGCCACTGCAACAGCGGCGGAGCTGCTGCCGAAAGCCGCCGCAGCGGGAAGAGCAGTGAAGCTGGTGCCTGGAGCTGGCACTGGCTAGAGGGAAGAATAAAGATGCATTCTAATTCCACTCAAATCTATTGAGCTACAAACATTTTCTGAGGGACAGAGTGGGAGAATGCTAATGCTTTTCTAAAACTTGAGAACCCTCTGAAACAGAGAGAAGGAACAAGTACAATGACATCTGTGTTCAGTGACCACTCAAGAGACCAACAAAAATTGGCTGATAAATTAATAGGTGGGTGGGATGGCCTAGTGGATAAAGCACTGGACTGGGTTCTATTCCCAGCTATGCTACTAGGTTGTTTGGTGAGCTTGAACAAGCTACCTTGTCTCCTGGTGCCTCAGTTTCCCCATTTGTAAAATGAAAATAATTAATTATTCTTACCTCTTTGGTAAAATGCTTTGAGCTCTACAACTGAAAAATGCTATATAAGAGCTAGGTATTAATTAATTATTAGATGACCTAATAAAGGTGGAGCAGAATTGTACTCCGTGTGTTTGGGGTAACTTTTGGACAGTGCCTTAAAACAGGAGATGTTCTAATATTTATTTGTTTTGATTTATAAAGCAACAATAATAGCTTCCAATTCCTTGCTCTGACCTCTCATGCAGGAATCATTGTATGTGTCCATGACACTGGCAGCACGAGCATTCAATACCAGGGAACCAAATTCTATTCTAATCTACACTCCACTGTCTAGTCTAGCAACTAGACTGCAGTTCCTTGTTGCATGAAATGATTAACACACCAACAAAAGTTAAGAGGGTCACATGCTTTTCTAGGTGCACACAACATAAAACCATTAGACCCATTTAAAAAGCTTCCAAAGTCTTTGCTGTTAGCAGCTAGATCACAATTGCAGCTGAACTGGAAAAGACCCCAGATTCTCCCCACTGACCAAGAGTTTGCCAGACTAAGGGCTATCCTGACTATGGAAAAAATATCACCTGTCAGAAAAAGCAACACAAACAGCATCTGGAAACCATTTACCAATTACATTCAGATACTTTCAATAAACAGGCAGATGCACTGCAAATCTTAGTGGCATTTGAGCCAAACAAATAAGGGGTCGAACAAAACCTTACAGTTATTGCTAGGTAGCAATACAGTTACAGTTACAGTTATTGTGTTACAGTTATTGCTAGGTAGCGCCAAAGGGTTGTTTTATAGACTATGAACTTTATGTTACCAGCTCCGTGTTTTCTCCCTTCGGAGTCTTCAAACCACAGAGCAGGACAACAAGAAAGTGAGTGTTGGCAGCCAGCCACGTTTCTCCCACCCTTTCTTCTCTGGTTCTATTACTACATAAAATGGCTCTGCTCATGCTAGCAAGGTACCGCTCAGTGTGAGTAAAGGGTGGCAACATCTGGACCAGAGTCAGCATTAAATTACCTCAGTCAAGGTGCCACAGGGCTTTGGGGAGGGGGTGGAGCTGCTGCAGAGGTCAGCCATTTCCAGCTCCACACTGGCTTGATTCCTTCCATGAACTGGCCGGGGAGCTTCCAGAGGGCTGGGGTGAAAAGGAAACTATGTTGCAGAGGCAGCGCTTCCCTCTTGCTCCAGACTTGCCAGGTTTTCATCCCCTCCACCTGCCGAGAAGGAGAGATGAGACAGATCTAAATTGCCCCCATACCCCTTTTGTGCTTGGGTGATTCCAAAGTGACTTGGTTTTAAAAGATTTCACACGTGATGGGGGCTTAGTCTTCAGAGAGGATACATGCTTCCCAGAGGCTGAACACAGGGCTGGGGGAGAGGAGTCGCAAGGGCCGTTGTGGGAAGTTCACCTCTGCATTTCCCAACCATCACACAACTAAAATTCAAACCTTAGCATTAACATTGTTTTGTGCATTCAGAGTGGGGGGAAATTCTGTCTACTGCTGCGGCTCTTTTCAGTTATATCAGCTCCTCATTCTGCTGCAGCCATCTCCACCTCTTTTCCTCCTGCCTCTGCATCGTGGATTGCTACTGTTTCTGTATCTGCATCGGCCCCTGCTCCTACCTACTGCCATTTCTATTGTTCCTCCCCCCAGGAAGGGCTGCTAATGAAATTTCTGTGACCACAGGCAAACGAATCCATTCATAAATTCCCCAGAGTGATTAAAGACAGGGCCTGTAGGTAGCAGTTTAAAACACTAGCCAGTCCTCAAAGCTCATCCCCATGGCATATGCTTTTACAAACAATGTGATCACTGACACAAGAGAAGCACTGAGATACACCGAGCTTCCTTTCCAGGCACTCTAACCATTCCTTCCCCTCCTGCACCCCTGGACCTTCCATACTGACTTCCTCTCTTGTTTTATACAGAGTTCAAACCTCCCCTTAATTTCACAGGTCTCCTTAACGCTGCTCCTGCCTACTACACCTGCTCCATCTCCACCAAACTTCTTTCCATACTCCCATACTGGCAGCATCCCTTGAGTCCTGTACCCACTCCAGACGTGGTGCCACCGGTTATGCCACCCCATACATTGGAATAGCCACCCCCTACTATTATTCACCAAGCTAATGCCTTATTCGGCTCCAGAATGTTCTCAAACCCCATCTCTTCTGTGAAGCACTACAGCTACAGGGCCAAACTCCTGTAAGGTGCCGAGCAGCTCAAGTCAACGGGAGTGGAGGGCACTCAACTCCTCACAGGGTTGAGCTCATACTGATCATCCACGATTCTGAGTCTGTTCTGTTTGTATTATGCTGTATTGTACCCACTTGTGCCTTTTAGTGCCTGATCCTGACAGGTGCTGAGGATCACTTAGGATCAAATCCTTAGGTTCAGCTTTTTAGGTAGGAGTTTGTTATCCATTTTGCTTATTGTAAAGAGCTGTGTGTATTGTTATGCTGGAGGATTTGCTAGCTGCCTTTTGTTAAACTTAAAATGAGGGAGTAATTAAATGCCCTTTTTTTAGTGAGAGCAGAAACAGGGGGAATTGATTGGATTGCAGCTGTGCACGTGCGGCTCTGATGCACAAAGCCAGCAGAAAAGGAAGCACCATGAGACAGCCAGAGAAGCACAGCCCTGAGAGAAAACCAAGCAAGAGGGCTTTTGGGGTAGAGGGCTGGCTGGAAAAGACGACTTGGAATTGTGAGCAAGGCAACTGCCACCTCTTATTTGATTCCTACTGTGTTCAGGGAGACAGGACTTTGTGTACATTCTTTGTAAGTAAACAGGATTGCATCAGAGAAATACCTGTGTGATGGGGCACTACTCATCACTGCGGTGCCTCCTGCTGACTGTCCGGGGAATTAGTGCTGCACCCTCTGCTGGCACTCTCACCCACTGTCACCTCTGTTCCAGGAAGCATGGATACAGCATCTTCTTCAGGACACAGCCCTCAGGCTGTGTCTGTGTCACACTCTGTTTTTGCCCCTTCCAGGGGAACAGCAGTCCATTGTTCAGCCACTTCCTCGATGGCAAGAGTGGGGGAGGGGACCCAGGCTGCCCATTACTCTGCATCCTAGCCCAGGGACTCTGAAGATGGTAGCCCAGTGCTGCATCCCCTCCAACCCAACAGTCTACTTCCCTGGGCCAGCCCCAGCCCCAGCACCTTCTCCGCCCTTATCTCTGGGCCCTGGAATGTCAGCAGTCAGCCAGGAGCTTACCCTCGCTCCCCTGATCCTGCCCAGCACTGCTCTATCCAAAGTGCTAGCTGCCCTCTACCTGCAAGGCAACCAGTCCTCCTACCTCCCCAAGCTCCAGGGAGCGACTGACTCGCTCTGCCCTGCAGCTCTTCTTAAGTGGGCCTGCCCGGCCCTGATTGGCTGCTCCTCATAGCAATCTCCAACTGGTTGTTTCCTGAATAGCCTCCTAAGGGTCCTTTCCCATTGGCTGTCTGTTGCGCAGCCTCCCTAGGGTTCTATTAACCCTTTGTGGGCTATTGCAGCGGAGACACCCCATCACAACCTGACTGTCGTAATCCATTTCTCCTACCCATGAAACACCCTGTAAGGCCCCAAATGTTGGCTAACTGCTTGAACCAAAAGAGACAACTGGGTTAAGGGGCTAAATAAATAATTGGACCTGGTTGAAAAATTTCAGTTTCATTTTGCCTCAGTTGAGGACAAACACATATAACTTTTTCCTCCCTTTTTTCCAGGGAAAAAGAGTAAATAAATGAAAGTGAGGTTTTACCCTGCCAAAATAAAATGAATTTGTTTATCAAAATACAAAATTTTACAAACATTTTTTGAATGGAAATGCACATTTCTTTAGAATTGTTATCAAAAAACCTTTTTATTAAAAAAAAACAACCCAGCTCTGTAAATAACAGTAGAGACTGGGAACTGCTTTTGAAAAGCCACATTCTGATTAGTCAGTTGGGGCCTTTTGGGTGAAGTCACAGCCACATGCTAGTTCCTAGTAGTGGACAGGTGGTACCTACTCACCAAATTGCACTATTTGACAACATGTGAGTGGCAAAAGCATTGGTAGGGTGATGAAGTTGTGGTAGGTATGGGGATGAACAGAGTCAGTGGGAATATGATGCGGAGAGGACAGAAAGTGAAGGGCTGAAGGAGACAGTGATAGTTTTAAGCTGCCACGCTCGCATTTCAGCCACTTTTAATTCATTTGCTATTGCAAAAGCTAAGCTGGGAATTATTAAGTACTCCAGATTGCATCTTGATAAAGGAAAGCAGGGTCCTAGAGTCCAGGCTCCAGCCTGAGCCTGGAAGTCTACACAGCACTGAAACAGCCCTGTGAGCCCAAGTCAGCTGGCACAGGCCAGCTGCGGGGTTTTCTTTGCTGAGTAAACATACCCCAAGTCACAATTTTCTTCCCAGTCTGTTCCCAGGATAGGGTACCAATGTACAGCACCTTGCTCAGGGCTGGTGATGAAACCACGATTCAGCCATTTTCTTCGAACTACTTTTCACAGTGTCAGGATACTTTGCTTAAAGTTCCACAAAATAATTTAGTTTTTAAATTGAATTATAAAAGTGAGAAGCCAAAGCAACAGGGCAGTATCCCTTTTTTTTAATAGTTTGTGATCGTCTAGTGGTGCTCACCAGGTTGTGTGTTTTAGAAGCCACAAGAAACCATTCCCAGCCACAACCCATAGATAGCTAGGAGTTACGTGTTTGTGCACACAGTATACCCCTGATTATCTGAATAGCATGGGGGGCACAGATTTAATTTGGCTAATTGAGAGAGCAGAAGAGACAGTGCAGGGAGGGAGCCCACTGCAGCCAGCTGTGGTATCATGGCCCTGAACACTCAGTCCCATGACAGCAGGGCTGCAGAGGGCTCCCTGTGCTGCCGCTCCTGCCATCTCGTTTATGGCAGATGCAAGGTGCTGGGGGGGTTGAGGGGAGGCTGCATTCCTGGTGGCACAGTGCAGAGACCCACAGTCAAGCTTCTGCTTTGCCACGCCAGTACCACAGGCTTCCCTGCAGCTTGTGCCTGCGGGCACAAGGTGCCACCGACCCTGAAGCAGTGCAGGGAACCCTCTGCAGCCCACAGAAGCCACTGAGCAGCAGGGTGGCCTCCTCTATAAACTGACCTTCTTCATTATCCAAATCCTTTCCTTGTCTCCTAGCACAAAGAAGGATTCAAATAATGTGGAGGTTCAGTATACTGCCTTTAGTAAACACCATTTTTTTGGGACCCAACGGTGCCTATGTGGGTTCTTCACACTGTTTTGTTGTGTAAAGAGCAAACACCACCACATACTGGAATAATAATAAGCCACTCAACCATACGAGAATCGCACCTTTAACCTACTAATGCACACTCTGTTGTAGCTGATTGCTATAACAATATGTATGCTAATCTGCATACACTTACACCCATGTATCTTTACACATGCCACTGGTCCTATTGCATAACTTTACTCACGTGTAAAATTCTGTGCATGACTTAGTGTGCACAGGATAGGGACCTTAGACTGTCAGCTCAAGTCATGGGACCTCGTTTTTATTTCTCTGTAAAATGCCTACCACCTTTTTGAGGCCATATCAATAATAATTTTAAAAGACGAACAAGAAACCCCATTCTCTAATCACTACAAGAAATGTTGCCCTCAGGATATTAAAAAATATATGGCAGGGCATACAGAGCACATGCCTCCGTACCCTCATAATGAAATATAGATGCCAGACAGAAACTATGAAGCTGGAGGGATTCTCTGAGTATTTTCATCCTGAGCTTTTGAGTTCATGAGGGGAAAAAATGGGAGCCTGGCAATGACAAGAGATTTAAAGAAGTTTGTGTGAGCCATTTCTTCTGTAAGGTATGAGTGACGATTTCATCAATCTCGTTGTCAAAGCACTGCACTAATTTATGCAAAGCCATGAATTCCACTCTCCATGTGATATTGCAGTATACCAGCACTGGTGCTGTTTGTCCGTAAAATATATGCTGGCTTACTGAGCCCTGGTACCAAATCATTTTCTTTTTATAAATACCATTCACTGATTATATAGTCTCTCTCCCTTGTACCCACTGAACAGCAATAATGTCAATCTAAATGTAAACACACAGGAAAGGATAAAAAGTGGGACAAATAGCACCAGGACTATATTGATAGCAAGTGGCAGAAAAACAAGAAGAGAGAAGGAGTGCAATGGATACCAAAAGGAATTTAATTGTGGATTGTAGGTCTAAGTCTTCACTTAGGAAGAAATTGTAGGCAGCATTGCACACAGGAACCCCTCAGAAAAAAAACAGGCCATTGGCTGGAGGTTGATCATCCGGGTCCTATCCCTCATTAAAATCTTTATGGGGAAGCCATGCTGCAGGCCCTCCTTGAAAGGAACCATGGAGAGGGTGAGCCTAAGAGCACCCCAGTGCCAGAGGGGAAAGGGCTCCCCGTATGTAGCAGTGAGCCTCTGCTGGCCTGACCAACTCACTGTTGTCATAGTCTGTATCTAAAAGGTGCCATGTAAGGTATCAAATGCACACTGGCAACACACTGGTCATTAATATTATTGCAACTATATAATTGGCTTTGTGGTGCATTTTTCCAGAAATTCTTCCTCAAGGTGGACCATGAAGTGGTTGGCATATTGGGGAGCCATCCTAGTACCCAGGGCTCACTTAATTTTGAATGGGCCCTTGCAACATGTGTTAACTCTGATGTTTAAGAATCTGTTCCACCTTGTATTTAGCTGTGACACTCTACCTTTCCCAGAAAAAAATGAAACACAAGTAGCAAGGGATATTCATGTAAAATAAAAAGGGAGAAATCAAAGAAAGATTGCTAGTGCTGTATTTATTAAGGGAAAGGATTAGCATCACATCTTTCGAGGGTGTGTTTGTGGGTACTAATGAGGACAGGCTGAGAGTACTGAGATTACTGAGTCAGTGATAAACAATCACTCACACAAGATAAAGGTGAACAAATGCCAGATAATTACAACCACAGCTGAGATGAGAGATTAGGGATCAAAGAATTGAACAAAAAATTGTACTTTTTGAAAGAATTGTCTAATAAGCATGAATCAGGATAGTTCTTTGAAAGGTAAATCATATCAGACAAATGTGGTTATCTTTTTAATGAAATAACTGTTGATTTAGTAGAGACAAGACAATTATTGGACTTCTTTCTCCTCTCATACAAATTTAAAGAAATTCAAATACCACAGTGATGGGTGACCTCATAAAAATCTAGACTGACAGATTTTTCACCAGTGTAAATCCTCTGAGTTCAGTGAAGTTACTCCTGAGTGTCTCCAGGGTAAATGAATGGAGAATGAGACACAAATATTTTAATATATCTTCATTTTAGAAAACTTTGACAAAATTTCATTTGGTGAGTTATTGAATTAAATCTCTAAATAAGATTTAGCTAAATTATGAAGATGAGTAAAGAATCAGTTAATAGGTATAAAGATGTTGGAGTTAAAGGTGTATAGCAGGGGTTCCCAAATGTTCTGCTGGCATGACCCCATTTTAATGAAGTCTTTCCTGCCAGGACTCCAAACAGAATGGTGAATGCCATTTTGAAGAGCAAAATGTCATCCTCCCCACAATGTGATCTTGCACACACTCTGCATGTGAGGTCACACCACATGGAGGATGCCATTTTGCTCTACAAAATGGTGTCCTCTGCACAGTGTTACCTTGTACCTATGGTACGTGCGAGGTCATGCTTTGCAGAGAATGCCAGTTTGTAGGGCAAAATGGCATCCTGTATGCATTGTGACCTTGCAGAATTGTACATATGAGGTCATGCGCTGTAGAGCAAAATGGTGTCCTCTGCACAGAAGGGATCACCCTGACCCCATCTGCTGATAGTGCGACCCCATTTGGAGTTACGACCCAAAGTTTGAGAACCACTTACTATTCTTTGTGGAAGTTGGTGGGGAATAAAGTCCCATAGAGACCTATAGTGGAACAGTTATTTTTAACTGATATGATCTTGACATATTAATAATGTATAAGATCAGTAAATTTACAGATGAAACTAAAATAGAGTGATTAAGAATGAGGCACATGGCTCTTTAAAGGATAATCTCAACAAAGACAATGAATGGGCTTAGATTAGAAACACGGAACTGAATGGACCTGATTCTGATATCACTTATGCTGCTGTAAATCAGGACTGGTTCCAATGAAGTCAATGGAGCTACACTGGTGTAAAGCCTGTGCAAGTGTAAAGGGCCTGATTGTATATGATCATGTAATTAAAGACTGTATCATAAAGCATATGCCCAAAGGAAACTTTTAATTCCGGCATATCCTAATTTCTCAGCTCCTGACCTTGCAAACTTTATAACAATCTTTTAAAGTAGTTATTGCATGGAATAGAATGACTAGAATTAACAAGTTTACATACGAGGAAAGGTTTACTAGACTGGCTTGAGAGAAGACAGGAGGTGCCATGAAGAATTTAAACAAGCTAAATGATACATTTACACATGAGTTCCTAAGGGAGGTCATTTGACATACCTGAACTAGGGAGCCCAGGTTTAGGTTAAGGTGGAATATATGTAAAAAGAACTTGAGGATTATTTTACAGAGAGTGATGAGTAAGTGGTGTGGACTTTCAACTAAATTGGTACAGTTAAGCAATGCTAACAGAAGCAAAATTTGGATGACGATACAGAGTTTTAATCCATTTGTGTCTGAGATTAGCCAACAACCCATTATGAGAGGGAATGGAAAATTTTTCAATAATCATGTTTTTCTTGCAGTTTGGAATATGTGGGGGTTTTGTTCCTGTTGTGCTGTGCATGTGGTTTTTTGCATGTGCACATGGGAATGTTTATGCCTTTTTTGGCAGAGATGTTGGTTAGGTTTAGAAAAGTGGAGGGATTTTTTTAAAGTTTATATTTCAAAGAAAGTTTTGATACATGTGAGATTGATGTGGCAAAGATGACACCAAACTCTCTCAGGCACAAAGGATCTGCTTCTGCTCCAAAACAACTGTGTAACAATGTGGGGTCTGTCTTCCATAATTAGTCCAAGCCCTCTGCTGACCCACGCTTCTGAAGTTTCATTTCTTCTTACATAACTGAAATCACTGCAGTGCAGTTACTATGGGATCCTGCAATGCTTTTATTGGGGTGGCAAAAATAAAATTCAAATCAGATTAAGTTCTGGAGGTAAATTGTATTATGGATAGAAAGTAACAAGTATGTCTCTGCTCTTGATTCACCACAGTCTCGGACACAATTGTTATGGGGAAACTGATACATCAAACAACACTTAAAAGGGGAGTGAGTATAGGAGTTTTAAGAATTATAATTATATGTCACCTTTCATCTAAGACGCTCAAATGCACCATGTTACCCCAGCTTTACAGACAGGGAAACAGGCAGGGAGAAAAGATATGTAAATTGCCTAAAGTCACAGTAAAACCAATATGAAAGCTAGGAATAGAATCCAGCACTTCTTCCTTTTGATTCCCCTGCTCTGACCTATAGAGAATGCTGCCTCCTGCTAACTGAGTATGCAGACAAATATGACACATGCAAATGCAGAAATTGAAGAGTGGATTTCTCATTCTCATCATGGCCTGTTGGGGCCAACTGCTTTTGAATTTAGAACTTTAACTATATGGGCATTTACTCAGTTCTTGACTCCAGATAGTTTGGAACCCAGATCATTATGGTCCATAATTTTCCAACTTAGCAAATACATATACAATAAACACTTTGTGCTTTTCAAAAGGAAGCAATCCTGCAACAATCCCGAAGATTATTTTTGGTCTTTCTTCTTTTTACTTTATTGAATCCTGACTTTGTCCATTATTTCTGTGTACCCCAAATTAAGAGAGGTAGGATCTAGCAGTCCAAGTACAAGGCGGTAAATTAATTCCTGAGCTGTAATAATCCTGGTTCTAATCCTGGACACACACACACATACACATGGATGAAACATACCCAAAAACAGTCTAATCAAAAAACTTTTGGATGCAATACTTTTTAAGTTAGGAAATTGTCATCTGTAATATTTAGAAAGTGTGAAGAATTCCACTCTTCAAAAAAATATGTTGAAAAATTGGAAAGAGTTCAGAAGAGAAAGAATGATTTGAGGCCTGGAAAACTATGCATTATATTGAGAGACTTAAGAAGCTCAATGTATTTAGTTTATCCAAGAGAAGGTTAAAGACTATTGGACAACAGTCTACAAGTACCTACATGGGGAAGAGATTTCAGAAAAAGATATGAAGTGCAATGGCTGGAAACTGGAACTAGACAAATTCAGATTAGAAACAAGGGGAAAAAATCAGCAGCGAAGGTAACTAACCACTGGGATAATTTTCCTAGGAATGTGATGGATTCTCTATCACTTGCAGTCTTCTAATCAAGAATGCAACTCTTCCTGAAATATATGATGTAGTTTAAACAGAAATTATGGGCTTGAGGCAGAAATTACTGGATGAGTTTCTCTGACCTGTGTTCTGCGGGAGGTCAGACTAAATTATTATAATGGTCCCTGCTTGCCTTAAAAAAAAAAAATCTATGAAAATGGGGATAATAGCATTTACTTAATGACCTCACAGGAGAGTTATGGGTAAAACAGAATAATTCACAGTGAATAATTGATTACATTAATTCATCCCAATTTTCTGCTTATAAAATATTTAGGAGCAGAGAATTAATTCCTCAAATTTATTGACTTGAATTTAACTGACAAATATCTTAGCAAAATCTTTACTCTTTGGATTGCTCATAAATATTCCAGATGCAAGCTGGGACACTTAGCTGTGACTGAACAGAGAAAGTACATCATATTGTTTCTGTTCCGGGACTGGATGAGCATGTAAAGACTTCAAACATGAATACCTGAAAGTCTGAAGTTCAGTTTAAGTGAATATGTATGAATGCAACTTTGAAATTTATGTTCCCTTAATATTTGCACCAGTACAGTTCCACAACTTAAATGCTGGTGGAAAGCAAACACAAAAATGGTATGACTCAATCAATGGCACCATCGCTCTGTAGAGATCATAGTGTATGCACCGATGAGTTCTTCCATGGCTGCTGAGTCCGATGTGCAAGTGACAGTCCCATCCACAGGTAGGGCACACCCATACACAAGCAATGCTCTGAATCTGAGCAGCAGATTCTTTCCTCCTCAGATGCCGGTCATCACAAAGCTTGATCCAGTCCGCCTCGCAATGCCTCACTCCCTCTACAAGCTGACTCCACCAACGAGACTGGCATTCTGCACTCCTTTCCCAATCATCCACAGAGATTGCTAAATGATCTTTGCAAGCATCCTGAAATCTGCACAGAGGTCTGCCTCTCTTTCTAGACCCTTCACAAGCTTCAGAGTACAGCACACTCTTCGGGATCCTGTAATCCAGCATTCGCTTGACATGTCCAAGTCACCGGAGTCTTTTTTTTTTTTTACACTAATCATCATTCCTATGAATGACATACCAGCATGATTTAAAACTTCCACATTTGTCACCCTGCCTTGCCATCTTATTCGAAGAATTTTACTCAAGCATCTGTATGAAAATTGTTTTTAGTCTTTTGGTATGTTTGGTGTAAGTCATCCATGTTTCTGAGCCATATAGAAGAGTGGCTAAAATACATGCCTCATAAATACAGATTTTCACTTTAGTTGACAATTTGTTATTGTTCCAGGCTCTACCTTGCAAAAGACCAACGTTTCTGGATGCTTTGCTGATTCTACTAGTAAGCTATCACTAGTAAGTCAGCATCAAGATCTATATTGCTGGTTACGGTAGAGCCCAGGTGGCAAAATTGGTCAACATCATCTAGATGAATACCATCTAAAATTATATCTGGAACTGGTTCTGAAGAGCCTTGGTGTGTGATAACAGTCTTCTTTAAGCTTATTGCTAGCCCAAAGATTTTGCATGAATCAGAAACTTGGTAATAAGATGTTGTAGGGCATCAACACTATGAGCCACAAGGGCTGCATCATCTGCAAATAACAGGTCCCTTATAAATGATCTCCTTCACCTTCGTCTTATCTCTGAACTTTGCAATGTTAAACAAACCTCCATCATGTCTCGTGCTAAGATAGACACCTTCTCAAACATCACAGAATGCATGTTGAAGCAGGAATGGGAAGTAAATATTAAACAATGTGGGAGCCAGTTCACCACCCTGCCTCACTCCACTGTTGACGTTAAATGAGTCAGACTCCTGGTTTTCATACATTACAGTTGCCTTCATGCCATGGTGTATGGTTTTCACAAGATTTAGCAATATAGGTGGACAACCAAGCTTTTTCAGAACAATGTAAAGCCATGACCAACTAACCATGTCAAAAGCTTTTGTTAAATCTATAAAAGCCAGGTACAGTGCTTCTCTCTGCGCTTTTCCTGCAGTTGTTTTACAGAAAGGACCATGACTATGGTGGTCCTTCCCAAGCAGAAGCCACACTGGCTTTCAGGATAGATTCTCTCAGCTAAAGTTTGAAGTCTAGGTAAAAGAATATGGCTTAAGATTTTTCCCACAATGTTAAGAAGAGATATACCTCTGTGGTTATTACAATCACTTCTGTCTCCTTTGTTTTTATAAAGTTGGATGAAATGAGCGTTCTTAATCTGGTGGAACAGTCTCTTTCTTCCAACAGCATAGCAATACCTCGTGCAATCTTTGCAGCAAGTCTTTGTTTGCACATTTGTAGATTCCAGCAGATTCCCCTGCCCCACATTATTTACTTAGTTCTAGGTATAAGAATTAATTTAAGGTTGACGATTAAGAGTGGTACATAAGTGTGCTCGTTGGGGCAAAGACCATCTTTCTGTTCTGTGTCTGTACAGCACGCAGTACAATGGGGTCCCAGTCCATGACTGGGGCTAGTAGGTATGACTGCAATACAAAATGATAAGACATTTTAAAAAATCAAAACCTACCCACATTTAATATAACTGATGTGAGGGAAACAAGTCCTGCATGTTGACAGACAAGTGAAACCAAGGTTAATTCATCCCGTTTGCAATTGAATATTATTACGACAAGACCACTCGTCCTTCCATTGTCCTGGCATGGAAATCACATTCATTTTGTACATTAACTCAATGCCCAATTGGGGGCACTACTGTATTATTTAGACCTGTTTTACAATCCACTTACATCCAACAAGTGACTTGCACCATGTACCTCACTGCTCAGTTTGACTTGGAGACTCCCAGGGGAGTTGCACCGGCTTATATCAGGTATGAATTCACAGAAGTTACCACACAGTTTGGCCCATTGGATGTGTCATAAATATAAAGGGAAGGGTAAACCCCTTTGAAATCCCTCCTGGCCAGGGGAAAGCTCCTCTCACCTGTAAAGGGTTAAGAAGCTAAAGGTAACCTCGCTGGCACCTGACCAAAATGACCAATGAGGAGACAAGATACTTTCAAAAGCTGGGAGGAGGGAGGGAAACAAAGGGTCTGTGGGTCTGTCTATATGCTGGTTTCTGCCGGGGATAGACCAGGAATGGAGTCTTAGAACTTTTAGTAAGTAATCTAGCTAGGTATGTGTTAGATTATGATTTCTTTAAATGGCTGAGAAAAGAATTGTGCTGAATAGAATAACTATTTCTGTCTGTGTATCTTTTTTGTAACTTAAGGTTTTGCCTAGAGGGATTCTCTATGTTTTTGAATCTAATTACCCTGTAAGATATCTACCATCCTGATTTTACAGGGGGGATTTCTTTATTTCTTTTTACTTCTATTTTTATTAAAAGTCTTCTTGTAAGAAAACTGAATGCTTTTTCATTGTTCTCAGATCCAAGGGTTTGGGTCTGTGGTCACCTATGCAAATTGGTGAGGCTTTTTATCCAACATTTCCCAGGAAAGGGGGGGTGCAAGTGTTGGGAGGATTGTTCATTGTTCTTAAGATCCAAGGGTCTGGGTCTGTAGTCACCTAGGCAAATTGGTGAGGCTTTTTACCAAACCTTGTCTAGGAAGTGGGGTGCAAGGTTTTGGGAAGTATTTTGGGGGGAAAGACGCGTCCAAACAGCTCTTCCCCAGTAACCAGTATTAGTTTGGTGGTGGTAGCGGCCAATCCAAGGACAACGGGTGGAATATTTTGTACCTTGGGGAAGTTTTGACCTAAGCTGGCAAAGATAAGCTTAGGAGGTTTTTCATGCAGGTCCCCACATCTGTACCCTAGAGTTCAGAGTGGGGGAGGAACCTTGACAGGATGGAATAACTGTACAGAGTATTGTGGCATCTGTGTTAATGGGCATGTGTAATGAATGGTATTTGGATAAAAAAAGAGCTAGAAGAATCCCACCCTCAGAAAATGTGGTACACAGGTTTAGAACTACCACAATAACCGAGGTAAAACAGTGTCAGTGTTCAGCTGAGAAAAACTTAGTAGAGTAGCAGCCTGTGAACCACATAGAACATGGTTCACATCTTGGCTGTACAACAATATGGAGGAGACACACACCAAAAAACCAGTCATCCAACATGAGGGACCATTATCACTAAGGGCCTGATTCTGATCTCACACCAATGTAATCCCATTGACTTCAATGGAGTTATTCCTCTGCTTTGCAATGAGGTAATTAAGATCAGAATCAGGCCCTGATTAAAGGCCCAGGCCTCAGTCACTTAATATCGAGTGCATTTCTCACTGCCCTATTTACAACAGTGAGCACAGCGCTCAGTAGTAAGCTTTTGCAGGATTGGGCCCTACATCTGCACTGTTGTCGGCCCAGCAGCGGCAGATGGAACAGCGAGTATGCTGAGGGGCAGTCGGCATTTCCATCTTATTGCACCCCCGCCCCCAGCTGTTTTGTCAGCCAGCATAGCTGCTGTTTGGTTTGCTTAAGAGTTCAGTGTTAATATGGTAAATGCAAGCTGGCTGCTGGGGTAAACCCAAATGTGGATGCCTAGCCACCGACAGTTTATGTTATTGCCAAGAATAACAGTCATGGTTTTTAAATCTTTCTTTAAAACTGTCTGTTCTGCCTCTGTGGCTGACTGAATAGAGCTAGATTTTAAAAGGTGTTTAAAGTTTTATGGCCACTAGTAGCATATGTAATTATGCCTATAAAGACAAGATTTGCCTTTTTCCCAAAGACTGAGCTAAGCTCCTTCAGGGATTGGGGAGGGGAATTTTCTTCCCCCCATAATGCAAAACTGGCAGGTGCATAACCGAGGAGGATGAGCTTGTTGGGGGAGGGAGGCAGAGTTCACCTTCATCTTGAGAGCCAGGTATGGGTGACAGCTGGAGAAAAGAATTTGGATGTCACAGGTTAGTGGTCTGCTCTATTATGGCAAAACCCATATTTCTATCTGTCCACCCCACTCTCTTGCACAGAATTGACACAGAGTGATTGACAGGACTGTTTGAAGAAGGGATGGTTTAGGGCCTGATTTGGATCTCACTTATACCAATGTAACCCTATTGACTATAATGGAGTTACTCCTGATTTACAGTGATCTGAGACCAGGATCAGGCCCTTAATATGGCAGGAGGGAGGCAGATCAATGGAGATCAGCAGCAGGTGTTGTTTGGCCTAACAGAGGCTTTTAAAAACTATAGGCATTAGGTTATAAAGTAAAAGGACAGGGAGCAACATGATAGAAGGCAATTAGTGCCATTTACAATAACTTTTCTAGCCAGGTGCTCCCTTATTATCCATATTGGGTCAAATCCTGAGTGTGGGTTGCCTGACAGTGAGAGAGAGATTCTGGCTGACAGAAAATACAGGCAATAAGAAGCAAACTCTGCTCTCAGTTACACCAGTGTAAATTTGGAGTAACTCCATTTACATAAGTGGAGCTGCTCCACATTTATGCTAATGCCACAGAGCAGAATCTGGCACACATTCTGTAGAGTTCACCCTGAGTTTTACAAGGCAGAAAGAGACAGGGTTTACTTGCCCTTTACAGAAAGCACATTGCAGATGAAGGCATGCACTGCATTTCCCGTCTGTGCTGACTCAAATCTACAAAGAGCAACATTTTGTGCTCTTTTCTTCCTGGATAAAAACCACCATCCAGTCTTTGCTGTGGAAATCTGACATTTTTAAGACTGCTGTAAGTACCAATGGAAATTTGTTGCTTCCGCTTCGTCTAGGGATTCCGGAGGCTGGCTTGACTCCACCTGGGTCTTCTGGTGTTCAACTTATTCTTTTCTACTGCTGCTAGCAGGTCTAAGAGCCAAGATCATGCATGTGGGACCAGTTCGTTGACTATTCTATTTTATCCATCAAGACTTTATTAGATTCGACTGCCCCACTGAGTGCTGCTTCCAATTGCTTCTTCTTACTAGCTTGTTCTATAATAACTCATCTGGACTTCCTGTTTTCTTTTCTTGGGAATCCAGGGGACTATCTTTATTGTTAACTCTGATGAGAGGATTAAATTTGCACCCATTGGTGGGCATTTCAGACTTTTTATATCTTTCAAAGAATCCTTAACTCTTGAATATCCGCAGGGCCAAATACTCAAAATTAGGCACACATGGTTGCGCGCATTTTTGCGCACACATAGTTTATGCATGCAGATGCCTGCTGCATGCCCATACACTGACTATTTGAGTGTGCCTGTGGCCTACTAGATGCTCTACTGGTTGAATGCAAATGCACAATCCAGAGTTGCATGTATACCTCAGCGATCTGGAAGCATAACTTAGGGGCCTATGCCTCCCTTTGAATAACTTCCCCATAGTCTTATTTTCCATTGTCCCAAGGGCTTTTCTAGGGCTAGGTTTAAAAGGCAAAGCCAGGTTGCCTCTCGTGTTTCTTTTCTCTCTCTCTTTCCCAGCCCCAAGTGGGTCTCTGGCTGTTGTCTACAGACTCTGTGGATTCCATTAGACTTATCTTCTCTTAGCTTCATCTCTCTCCCCACTTATCACTAAGGCTGACAACCTTCTTTGGGTTGTTGATGGTCTACCACTCTCGTCCTTCCCAGTGGCACAGCTCACGTAAGATTTATGTCACATAATGGCAGCCCCATGCTAGTGAAAGGGTGTGAAGATGATTGTAAGACCACCAGGAACTGGAGCAATTGGGCTGTCTCCATCACTGTCAGGTACCTGTAGACTTAAGAAAATATTCTAGTGCACACCCTGTAATTCATTAAATCAAACCTAGGTAATTTCAAGCCAAGCAAAAGTGTTGGGCCTTTGTTAACAATATGGCCACGGCATGTTTCAGACTTCATAGATCATAGAATATCAAGGTTGGAAGGGACCTCAGGAGGTCATCTAGTCCAACCCCCTGCTCAAAGCAGGACCAAGCCCCAATTTTTGCCCCAGATCCTAAGCGACCCCCTCAAGGATTGAACTCACAACCCTGGGTTTAGCAGGCCAAAGCTCAAACCACTGACCTATCCCTCTAAGCCACGTTAAGCTGTAGTTCCATACAAAAGTGTGCTTAGGGTTTGTTTTTACAGGGGAGAAGAGCATTCTACCCCGTCCTCAGGCCGCAATAATGCAAAAATGGCACACAACGTTTTGTTCCAGTTTTTCTAGAACAATTCACTCCCAAGCACTGATAACACATGGAACATTTCAGGCCAAGAGGCAGGAGTGATTTAGAAAGTGATGAGCATGTGGCAATAAAAGGTTATCATGAAAACTGCTTTCAACCTCTATACATAGAATTCAGTACTGGCAACTGGTATAATAATCCTGGGAAATAAGCTGTTATGCTTAATGATAGCAGCAATAATTAAATAGATAGAGCTGGTCAAAAGAGTTAACTGCTGATTAATTATTCTGTTTATATTAAAGAAACAGTGTTGGCTTCACTAGCTATTAAACTGTCCATGCACAGCTGTTACCAAAAATCACTTGTTGCATAAGTGCTTAAGTCATTTTAAAGTTATTTTAATTAAGTTTTGAGTAATTGGACTCACCCCAATTTATTCTTCACTCTCATGGAGTGGGAGAGAGAGAGACAGACAGACACAGAATATCCAATTTGTATGCCTGTATCATTTCTGTATCTGAAGTTAGGAATATTAACTATGTATCAGTATTTCAAATGTGTTACTTTGGGTGTCACCCCCAACCAGCCTTTTAGGTGCAACAATGGAAAAGCCAGACAAGGCTAATGGGCCATTAGCAGAGACAATGGACTGTGAAAGAGCTTAGTCTTCCTGTGGATGCTGGACACAGCCAACGAGCAATGGCTGCCACAGCCATGCAGAGATAGGGGTCCGAGTCACCTGGTACTGGATACCCCTCCTCCCCTTTTGCAATGCCAGTGGTTTTCCACTAGAAGACAAAGGGTTCCCGCCTTACACAAGAGCCATATAAGGCAGGGGAGTGATGTCATCATGGTTCTCCTCTGCCTCCCCACCCAAAGAGACACTGAAAAGACCTGGAAGCAAGAACTGAATGGGGGAGGGGAGCAGAAGGATTGAGCCCAAGATGGAAGGGAGTTTAGCTCGTGAGTAATAATACCTGAGGTCTCAAGAGGGAGACCAGTGCAGCTGCCTTTCAAGACTTTCTGTAATCTGCCTGCAACAATATCTAGGGTGAGAAATACTATTTGTAACCAATTTCTTTAGTGAAACTAACTTAGTTTGTATGTTTGGTTTCATTTTCTTAGTAATCTGCTTTGTTCTGTTTGCTACCCCTTTTACCACTTAACATCTGCCTTTTGTAGTTAATAAAATTTGTTTTGTTTATAATATAACCCAGTTTCTGTAATTTCTAACTAGGGGGTGATGGAGGGGGGGAGACTTGTGCATACCTTCCTCCACATTAAGGGAGGAGGTGGATTTCATAATATACCTTTGGGTCTGCACTCCAAGGGAGGTGGACACCTGAGTGTTGAAGCAAGTCCCTTAAACTGAGTCTTCCCAGAGCTGATCTGCAGCTGTGTGTGGCCCTGCCTGTGTGTGTGTTAGAGGAGGCTTTAATAGCCTGGCTCAGCAAGACAGTTTAAAGGGGGCCCATGCTGGCAGAACAGGTAGACTCAGTGGTATCTCAGCACATCAGTGGCTTCCGAAGGGGTCCAACCAGTCACAATATCCCTTATGATCTTCTTGCCATGTCAAGGACTTTTATAAGTCTGGAGACAATTAGGTTTGGGGTTTTTTTGGGGGGTGGGGAGTGCCTTGCAAACACTGGGCCCCTACAATACTCAACATGGTGAATTCATAATAGCAGCAGAGTCTCTATGTCAATAAATCTTTGTGTGCTCACTCAATTCATTAGGTACAATATCAGCCAGTCACATAATATTGCGGGGGGGTAGGGGGGAGAATAATTTATGACTTTCCAATAAAGTCTCACTTGCAGTGTGATTGTGCTGTTCCCTGTCTGGAGCCTTACAGTTGTCATTGTACAAGACGTGTTCTCTAGCACGCCTTTGGTTATGATGGAAGAAGAAGTGGGGAGAAGCAGTCTCTCTGGGATATGGAAGAGGCTTTACATTGAAATGATCAAGTAAGAGGGGGCAAGTGTATCAGGCCTGATGCTGTCACTAATAGCATTGCCTCCAAGGGAGTGATTAACTGACATTGTCAGTGGATCAGATAAAATGAGTGTTGGCATTTGAGAGAGAGAGGAGTTTTTTTTCCTGGAAATTCAATTACAGGGGTTGTTGTAAAGACCTTTTTAATACATCACTGTTCTGTGCATTGCAGATTTCATGCCATATAGCTTGTACTTAAAGAAAAAACAAAACAAAAAAAGACTATTGGGCATCATCACATAGGCCTCTATGTCGTCTCTGCTCCCCAGAAGGTTGCTTTGTTAATAGCTTCATTGATCCAGGCCTTTGTTCAATTCAATATGCCATTTTGTAGCAGTCCATACTATTTCAATGATTTGGTGCTTCAGCTCTGGGGCACAGTTACCCAGCCATGACACTGAGTCATGCTGTAATTTAGTCATTTGGAACCAAGTATCTTATTTTCTAAGTTTCAGACTTTCCAACTTCAGAACTGCCAGCCACACAGAGGAAGGCCAAAGCTCTGATTTTGCTACAAAGTCAAGCAAGGACAGGTGCCAATAAATTCAGTGGTCCCACTGACAACTGGGAAAATCCTGCCCACAATCGCTCAGTTTGGAGAAGCTGGGTTAAGGCTGGTGCAGTCACCGTGCAGAGCCAGCAGAGAACGCAGGCTGAGGCCCGCAGGTGAACCAGGAAGCAGACTGTTCTTCAACTTCCATCTGGTGAGTGGACCTGTAGCCACTGTGGGCAGGTTTTCCGCTCATGCTTCAGGCTCTTTTCCCATACCATTGGTAAGCACCACTGACGGACCGACTTTGTCACGTCCCCTTTCATCTGTCAAGATGTTGGACAGCCAGATATTTGATATATAAATTGGTGTCATGAAGCCCCGAGATCATGCCTCCAGAACAGCAAAACAGCAAAGAGAAGAGATTAGAATGTCAATAAGCCAGAAAATACCCACAGCCTGTTATCACTCAGATAGTCACTCAACAGCACCACATGCAAAAGTATAACACAGAAACAAAAATACCCAATCTCTGACAGAGCAGAAGCTTCCCATGGTACAGAAGGATCAAGGAATATTTATATTCCAGACAGACAGCCCTCTTATTATTTATTAAAGCTGGGTGTTAGGAAAAGTTTCAAAAAGGAAACTTATTTTGGAGGGAAGGGAAGCAGGAACTATTGCCTTTTTCAATGTTTTTCACATTCCCTCCCTCACACTTCAGAGTTGTTGTTGAAAACAATGTCTGAACTGCTATCGAAACAGTTCCATTTAGTTTCCATAAAAGTTTTTGATTTAAAAAAATGTAGTGAATAATTAAGAAAAAAAGCAGGTTAGTTCTGACCCTTGAAAAAATGGAAACCACTTTGAAATTGTCAATGTTGCAATTAAACACAACAAAAATCAAATGTCTCTCTATTATTTGTATAACAGTAGTCCTATAAAGGTGTATGCCTTCCCTGTAGTGCTCCCTTCTAACCAAGCATTGCTTAGCAACATCCTGCCTCAGTTTCTTTTCTTGGACTCCTTAAAAACTCTACAAAGGTTTTCCCTCTTCCAGTAATACCCTGGTTTCTAAACTCCTCAGACTCCAAATTTCATCATTCCCAGTCCTATCTGCTTGGAGTCGTCTTCTCCCCTGGAATTTGCTCTCTGTGGCAGTATACAGAGACGGAGTTATTTAAGCCAGTTGTAGACCCTCAGACAGCTTCTCCTCCAGCAGGCCCTATACAGACTTCTTTCCAAAGCTTATCCAGCCTTGCCCCAGCCACGCAGTAAGATTCCTGGTCCCAGGCCCTTAAAGAAACAGCAGCCTGGGTTTTCCCCAAGGCTTAATTTCCTCTGGGACATCTTCCTGGCTCCCAACACCTAGCTCTGCCTTCCCTAGGTCTTCACCTGATCTAAAAATCCCAAAACTTAAAAGGACACAGCACAGAACAGATGTTCACTGACCTCTCTTCCTTACTACCCTTAAGGAGACAGTCACCCTGCTACACACCTCCCCCCTCAGAGCCTTCCTGTGCCAAAAAGTAGTCTCTTCTGGGCAGCTTTTGATCAAATTCTCCAACCAAGAGGATGCTTCTTCCACTGACACCAAGGGTTCTAGCAAATGTTTATCAATAGCCTTGATTTTGCTTCTTATAAGTGGTGTGACCAAAGTTCGGCCAGCACTATGTCAGATGTACTTTCTAGACTCACGTTGTCCCAAGGAGCTCAGCATTTGTAACGTGTTAGACACTGTGAATATCTAGCTCATGGGCTATCGTGGAGTAATGAAAGTCAGGCTGTTACCATGGTTAAGTTTCTGGAATACTGTTTCACAATCATTTACAGAAGAGCCCCCATGAATATACACACACGCACTCCCTTCAGTGCTAAGAAGATCTATAAAAATACCCAGTCTTCATGGGCAGCACATGAACCGCCAGCTGGGGGAGGCTAGCCCCTACCCCTTCCACGCCCCCATTGCAGCCGCTGCCCTCCCCCCAGGCTAGTGCCCTCAGCCCCAGAGCGATGAGAGGGCGGGTGGCGCAGCCTGAGGCAGGTCCACCTCACAGAGAGACTGGAGAAATGTTATACCAATAAAATAAAAACCAGCAGGATCTTATTAAAGGGGAAAAGGCAAAATACCACATTTATTGTGAATACAGAAAGAATCATAGTAAGCAGTTAGTTATAGCTATAACATTCCATTCAATCTCATATTTATTCACACATTCATTCATACAAACACACACACACACACATACACACCCACACACACAGGTTCTGCAAGGTTGTTATCATAGTTACCAGCCTTAGAGTTGCTCATGCCAAGCCACTGGCCAGGTGGCCTGGACATGAGGAGGGAGCAGGGCCTTGTCAGATGCTTATCTGATGCTCCTGGAAGTTGGTTTGCAGAATCAGACCCCAAAGTTCTCACTTTTTAGAGTCTATTTTTATAGGAATTTCTTCCTATGCCAGTCTATGGGAATTGCTTCATCATGCTGTTGCTGAATCAATCAGCAGATAGCACATTCCTGACGGCTCCAAGATGTTATCTTGTTCTTTGGTTCTCCCATTCTTGAGGCTGTTGGGTGGATTCCAGTCTGCCCACCAGGGGTGGTCCTCTGATTATTTCCACTTGACGCCTTCTTCAGCCGATGGACACTGGATTCTTAGGCTGGCACCTCCCTGATCATTCAGTTATTATCCACACCAAGCATCCATCCACATACATCCTATATCTCTATTTTAATCATAATTGTTAATACAACAAAAGGGTGGGGAGTCTCTGGGTGCTGTTTCTGTTGTTAGAGTATTGCTTTGAGTCTCTCTCTCTGTGAATTGCTTTGAGAACAGACTCTGTCTTAGAATGTACTAACACAATTAGCAGCTTGCAAGTTTCACACAGAGAGGGAGAGAAACAGTAAAAACAAGAGACCAAAAACCAAGAGGCCTCTTAATTAGTAATACCCTGGAATTTAAACTCTGGGGAATCAAACTCATTTGTGATTTTAATACAGAACTTCTTTAATATGATCCAACAGCCATGCCGAGTGGGAAGCAGGTGGAGGGGGTTGGAAGTGGAGCATGGGCTGGCTGTTTGGCCTATGATACCCGCTGCCCATGCAAGCCTCCTCTTGGGGCTTCCAGTAACTAATGCCAGCACAGCCTTACCTGAGGTTATTAGGATTCTGCTAACTGAACCCACTTCTGATCTTCCTCCATTCATACAGTTTTGTGAGTAATAGCTCCTTTGGTAAAGTCACTGTTTCCTTTCACCATCTACTCTTCTCAAGTGTTTGCTCTTTCACTCCCAGACTGAGGTGACATGGTGGGGTGGGGAGGCAGCACGTGGGGTCATGTGCCCCCCCCCCCCAGATTTCTGCCAGGGTTTATATGCTGCCCTGCCCTGAATCCTGCTGCATACCACCCGAACCTTTAAATTTGTGTCCCCCACTGTCAACAGTTACACGCCATCTCTGCTCCCAGAGATGGGCCACTTGGATCCTCAGCCTCTGGGTGGACTTCATGGCTTAGCTCTCTCTCCTTTCAGTGCTCTTTGGTACTGTTCTTCTCATCATCTCTCTGCCTCAGTAGCCAGAGGGTGAGCCCTGCTCTCTAGATTCAACCCAACAACTAGTCCCAATGAGAAGTCTCCACCTATCACACTTATGGGGAATGTGAAGGGATTTTACTCCTCTGAATTCAGCCATTGCCCACGAGTCTGGTTTGCCGTCTCGTGTGCATTGAAAGAACATGGAGTATGAGGGGATTCAATGCAGCTTCAAGATACTGATTCCAATCAGAATTGTTGGGTTTTTTTTTAGCTCATGCTAATTCCACTCTCCCTGTTGGGATTTCAGATCAATTGTTCTGCCAAATGTCTCCTGTGGCCTGGGACTTTCCTACAGTCCATCCCCTGGGTTCCTCCAGGGCTCTGGCTGCCAGCTGTGTGGGGACAAGAGAGAACTCTCTTCAGGTTGGAAGGTGCCATAATTAAATTCCTGTTTCATAGAGGAAAAGGAATGTTGTCCAGTCTGACTGTGAGCTGTAAAGGCTCAGCAGAGCTAGCTGACTCGCTCAATTCCCCAACAACCAAAATCTATGAGAGCCATGAATCCATCGCTCCCTCTGCATTAGTCCCTCCTGCCAAACTGTTAGACACACTCAAAGCTCCTCACCTTCTGATACATTTTCTCCCAGCTAAACTGCCCCAGGCCCAGATCCCCAAACCAGAGCAAACCAGAGCTGGGTCACTTGTCTATTTTCTTTATAATCCCTTATTATAGTGTTTTTCTTGCCTCCTAGTGAGAGCAGGAAATATCCCCAAACCACCATTCCGAGCACCAGGAAAATTCCAGGCTTCATAGAGCTCAGAGCACCACATCCCAAGCTCTCAGCCAGAGACAAATCTTCATCACCCCACTGAGTTAGGGAGTTCCCTGAGCTTGTCCCCCTGTTTGCACCCTGACCAATTGCACACACATAATACCCTTGTTCTTCACACAAAGAACTTACCTCTTCCCAGGGACTTCTCTGACTGATTCTTCTTTTCCTTCCACATTGCATGTTAAATCTCTTCTTTGTAGTTTTTTCCTTTCCCTTTTCTCTCTCTCTCTCTCTCTCTCTCTCTCTGACTTTCCCTGTGTGTCTCTGGCCATAGACTATGCACCCAGCCACTCTGCTGAACTGCTGAGTCCCATCTGGAAAGGCAGACCAGGCTTCACACCCCACCCTGGTGCCATGCTGGCCTCAGTGCTGACTTCACAGTGTGAGAGATGGGACGGGGCAAGGCCAGATGCTATGGAAAAGTAGTGGGAGATAGATATATTAGCTCCAGGCTAAACAAATCCCTGGCACCAGGATAAGTGAAATTGCAGCTGCTCCAGGTCAATTAAGACACCTAGGGCCAATTAAGAACTTTCCAGAAGGCAGGGAGAAGGCTAGGTTGATTGGGACACCTAAAGTCAATCATGGGCTGGCTGAAACTACTTAAAAGCCTCCCAGCCGTCAGGTGGGTGTGCATGTCAGGAGCTGTGGAAGGAAGTTGTGCTGTTGGAGAGGCTGAGTAGTACACACCATATTAGGCACAAGGAAGAAGGCCCTGAGGTAAGGGTGAAGTGGAGTTTGAGGAAGTGAGGGCTGCTGTGGGGGAAGTAGCCCAGGGAATTGTACATGTCATGTTTCTAAAAGGTCAGCTACCATAGCTGATACTATTAGGGTCCCTGGGCTGGAGCCTGGAGTAGAGGGTGGGCCTGGGCTCTCCCTTCCCCTCCCCCCCCACCTTTGCCCCCTGATTAATCACTGAGACTGGGAGGCAACAGAGATTGTGCAAGGAAGAATAACTTCTCCTCACCTCCCTTGCTTGCTTATGATGAAAATGGCCCAGTAGACTGTGACCCTTGTCTCTAGAGAGAGAAGGGTTACGTGGAGGGTCACAGTGAGCTTCTGAGACTAGTGAAATTTCTCAGGAAATGTGGGAGCCATGGAGGCAAGGACAGAGCTCTGTCACAGAGGGAAGTTGGGCTTTGTGCTGAAGCTGATAGGATGATGTCATAGTGTGGAGCTGAGATGCTCTTCCTGCTGCCTCTTTCCTTTCTCCCATAGTTAGACAGTATTTTACTCCCTCATTTTCTGATGAAAAGTCTTTTACTAATATAGTGCGAGGCAGTCACTTCCACTATCCCTGCTGTCTTGAACAAGGGAGTCAGCCACATATATCTGTGCTTTTCAATCTCTGCTCTGTCACCTAAATTACACAATCATTCAGTTCTGGGTTTCCAGCCCCCCATTTTCTTCTTCCAGGAGGTGATCACTGATTCTATACGTTAGAGGGCTCTGCTTAGTTTTCCATATGGAGAGACTCCAGTAGTGGGGAGGTTCTGCTAAGGGACATGTAGCAAAGTTATGTCTTTTGATTTCTGATCTTTCCTCAGTAGTTAACTTGTCCTTTTTACATCTTGGATTAGCATTCTGAATATTGTTCAGTTCTGAAGTCAGGGATGTTAAGATCTGGAAGTGCTGCAGAATCTGTGCTATTCCAGCAGCAATCCCTGGGTCTGTCACCATTCCACAGAGGGACAGATCTTCACAGCCTCAGTGATTTAGGGATTTCCTTCTCCAGTTCTCTTGTTTATGTTCATATGCATGACTTCATCCTTCACTGAGAATCCCATGTCAGTTGCACATCAGAGGAAAGGGCACTTCCTGTATCTGTTCTCAGGGATTCATTTGAATCCTCTCCTTTTCTTCACATGTTGCCTCTTGAATCTCTAGGTTTTTAAATTTCTATTTCCTATCTCTCTTTCACTTCTCTCTGTGTGCCCCCTTGGCCATGATATCTCACAAGGGTGTTGTGCAGATAAATCCATGAAGGTTTGTGAAGCATTCAGATGCTATGATAATGAGCGCCATAGAAAAGCCCAGGAGGAAATTAATAATTCTGTCTTTGGAGCAGGGTCGGAATAGTGTGCAGTAAATAAGACCTGGGGCCAAACATTGACCAATGAGGATTACAAAATATTGAATAGCTGCTTATTAAATGAGCACCATCCATCCTGTGCACCGAATGAGGCAGGGGTCCCTGTAGAAAAAAAAATAGTATGTGATAATATAATTAGAGACTGTATTATAATGCACATGCAACTGTAATTATTGAATTTTTTTACTTTTGAGGGCTTGACTTTGCCACCTTAAAGTTCTTTTAATTCAAGGATCCCGGCCTCACTGAGCTGGGCACTGTGCAGTGACACATTAGAGAAGCATTTGTTTGCAACGTGCAACAAACATCTTTTTTTGACCAATAAAACAGTATTTATTTAATTCATAGTTTCATAGATGTTCAGGTCAGAAGGGACCATTATGATCATCTAGTCTGACCTCCTGCACAACGCAGGCCACAGAATTTCACCCACCACTCCTGCAAAAAACCTCACACCTATGTCTGTGCTATTGAAGTCCTCAAATCATAGTTTAAAGACTTCAAAGAGCAGAGAATCCTCCAGCAAGTGACCCATGCCCCATGCTACAGAGGAAGGTGAAAAACCTCCAGGGCCTCTTCCAATCTGCCCTGGAGGAAAAGTCCTTCCTGACCCCAAATATGGCAATCAGCTAAACCCTGAGCATATGGGCAAGATTCATCAGCCAGATACCCAGGAAAGAATTTTCTGTAGTAACTCAGATCCCACCCCATCCGATATCCCATCACAGGCCTTTGGGCCTATTTACCATGAATATTTAATTACCAAAACCATATTATCCCATCATACCATCTCCTCCATAATTGCTTTGTTCTCTTAAGAAAATCTGACTATTTTGTCTACTTGAGTTTTGGGGATGTAGCCATGTTTTTACTAGAGGGAAAAAAAGCTTTGCTGAGTAGCAAAAAAACCCAACCAAACAAAAACCCCACGTATACAAAACCTGGTCTGTGCTTTTGGTACATTCCGCATTTTTCCTGAGTAAAGTTCACAGAACACTCACATACATAAAGCATTTTTTGTTTTAATTAGATAAAGCTCAGGGAAAGAGATTAAATAAATCTTGAAGGGGAGGGAAAAAACAGATTTTAAATGAAAGTGAGAAATAAGATTCTCATTGAGACATTTCCTAAGGCAGGGTACTCTAACACAGTGGTTCTCAAACTCAAGCTTTGGCTTCAGCCCTCCCCCATCCGGGGCAGCATGGCTCGGGCTTTGGCTTCCGCCTCCATGGGGTCATATATTCATTTTTGTGTTCAGAAGGGGGTCGCATTAAAATGAAGTTTGAGAACTGCTAGTCTAACATATGGTCACTTTCACAGATTCATGAATTTTAAGGCCAGAAGAGACGATTATGATCATCTAGTCAGACCTCCTATATAAACACTGGCCATAGAATTTTACCCAGAAATTCCTGCATCAAGCCCATGCTTGAGAGGGGTGAACAGGTTGGAGACATGCTCTGTTCCAGCTACAGAGATTTTTGACCGCAAACCAAACATGGAAGCTCAGGTTTCAAGCTGGCATTGGTTGAGTGACCAGCTGGTGTTTGACATCCCATGTGAAATGAGAGGGTGATTTTAACAGACTTGAGTCCTTATCACAACCACCACAGCCATCTACACTCCTGTTGTCAGTCTCAGCAGAGCAGTCAAGAAATAAATAGGCTTGGAGAGCCAACTTCCCTCTCACACTTAGGCTATGTCTACACCAGCACTTTTGTTGGATTAATTTATGCCGCTCAGGGGTGCGAAAAAACCACCCTCCTGAGCGACATAAGTTACACCAACAGAAGTGCTGGTGTGGACAGCACTATGTTGGTGGCAGAACCTCTCCCGCCGACATAAGCACCCGCAACGAGCAGCGGTACCTTAATTATGTGAACACTGGACAGGAGAGCTCTCTCCCGTCAGCATACACCGGCTACCCAGGGGACCTTACAGCAGCACAGCTGCATTGGTACAGCCATGCTGCTGTAAGCTCTCTAGTGTGGACCTGGCCTTAGAAGTGGTCACTCCTTCCAGGCAGGTTTGCAGCATCCTACTGGTGTGATTTGGGAAAGTTTATGTTGCTACTGTCCATGCTGTACCTGTTCTGTGTCTAAGAAGGACATCCGGATCCAGGACTATTAATCTGTCATTTCTCATGAGCACTATCACTAAAATAGACTAGGAGCTGTTTGTTTACAGATGAGATGATTAAAACAATGCAGAGGAGACAGAGGTGCAGAAGGCTGGGGCACTAATACCCTCACACTGGATAAGTCACCAAAGCAGTCCCATGCAAGAGAGAAAAGCAGAAAGGTAGTAAGCACTTTGAGTGACAGAGAGTCCAGGGCAGTATTAGCAGTTGTGGACATTTCTTCCTCTTTGTAAATGAGACCATTTCCATGAGACATACGATGTGATTTTTTTCTGCAGAGGGTAAAATATCTTACAATCATGCCATGCATTCAATAATGAGATGAACAGGGCCAGATGGAGAGATGAATTTTCTCCCTAGCATCCAAGAGTGGGCTGATGTGGTTACAAGTGGAGATGGGGCTGAGTTGCAGAGTTAGGATCTGGATTCAAATTTGCTGATAGGGGGGATGGACCCTAACGTTTACATAGAAACTTTAGGATGAAGAAAATCAAAAGTGTACCTGCCTTGAGCAAGGACACCTGTCTTCAGGGTGAATATATATTTTTAGTGAAGATGTCTGACACTTTGATAACCAGGGATGAGACCCCACATCCTCAAAGTACATTACAATACAGAAGATTATACTTGTCATTGCAACAGCCCCCTCCTACAAGCACCCAACCCCATCCCGTCGGACCAAACCTCCCACTGTGGAGCCATGCCCATTACCACCACCTGTGAAAAGAGCTCTGTTCCAACTATGCTGCTGAGCCTTCCTTCCATTCACCTATGACATACCCGAACTGATCCTGCTTCCCACAGCAAAAAAATCTTGTCCTCTCCACCTCGCTTCCCAGACTGCCAGCAAATGTATAGCCCGCCCCTATTGCACATGCCAAACCTTTCTGTTATGTTCACGGCACACCCAGAGAGAAAATAGGCACACCTATTGCAACCTTCCCCATGTTTATTCCCACCCTCCACTGTTCCTCAGACGTTCTTGTCAACTGCTGGAAATGGCCCACCTTGATTATCACTACAAAAGGTCCCCGTCCCCGTCCCTGTCCCTGCTCTCCTGCTGGTAATAGCTCACCTTAAGTGATCACTCTCCTTACAGTGTGTATGGTAACAAACCCATTGTTTCATGTTCTCTATGTATATAAATCTCCCCACTGTATTTTCCACTGAATGCATCCGATGAAGTGAGCTGTAGCTCACGAAAGCTTATGCTCAAATAAATTGGTTAGTCTCTAAGGTGCCACAAGTACTCCTTTTCTTTTTGCGAATACAGACTAACACGGCTGCTACTCTGAAACCTTCCAGCAAGAGTATCACTATGTGTCAGCTCTCTAACTGCTGAGGGCACCTCCTACTGTCTGAAAATTCCTTCGGGTGCCCCCATCTGCCTAAGCAGGTGTCTTCACGATACACAATCGGGTCAACTATTCTGACAGTGTTTTGAAGGGGGCAGGGCTCCTGGCTCCCACTCCTCTAGTCCCTTTAGTATAGTCCCAGTTTCCCTAACCATGAAAGGGGTCAAAGATAGCAGTGCCAGCCACCTAACAGCTCACCTTGGGGCTTGTTGAACCTCTCCTACCTGGCTGGTATACCAAAAATCTACTGTTCCATTGTGGGCACGGATGGGTTGCGGGGAAGGGGAAATCAGTGAATGGCCTTTCTGGGACCAGTTCCCCTGGGAGTCTCTTCTGGGATCTGGAAAGCTTCTGTCTGCTCTCCTCCAAAGCTGCTCAGCAACTGTCTGCAACTGCCTGCTTTTAAGCCCTTATTCTATCTCTGACAGGAGGACTGACAGGGCCAGAGGGGCAGGGCCAGCCTTGACCCCAGCATCTCTTTAACCTCTTCATCACCAGTGCAGGGCTTATACACTCCGTCACACACCCTCCCCCCTCCAGATTGGGGTAAGGGTATTAGAGTTGGCAGGGGGAGGGGCTCCCCCATCACAGGGGGAAAAGGCAGCATTTTGGTGAGCTTTTCCAGCTTGGTGACAGCTCAGAGACTATATGAGTGTAGTAACAAATACCAACACATTATTCAAGGATTGGTCTCCTGCACTTTGTTCAACCATCAGAATGGTGGATGGTCTGTAATTAACAAAAAGGGGTTGCTACATGACGTACAATGGTGGTGAATCCCGGGACAAAACATCGATAGTATGTGACCAATCCTAGGAATCATTGAACTTGTGTTTTCATCAGAGGGACAGGGCAGCTCATCAAAATGGGGACTTTGTCCATCCAGTGTTGCAGCTGGCCACCTACTATCACATACCCCAGGTACATGGCTTCATGGTTCCCCATCTTGCATTTCACCAAATTGCCGTCAATCCTGTCTCTGTGAGGTATTAAAGTACCACTGCTACCTGTTTCAGGCTGTCCCCCACAATTTTGGCTATAGATGAGAATATTGTCCAGATAGGTGGTGGCATATTGTCAATGGGGTTGTAAGGTTTTATCTATCAACCTCTGGAAGGTCACAGATGCACCACAGAGCCCGTATGGTATGGTGCAGAACTAGTACAAACCAAATGGTATGGAGAGAGCCATCTTTTCCCTGCAGTCAGGTGTAAGAGGGATCTGCCAGTACCCTTTGATAAGGTCACTGGTAGATATATTCTCTGCTGCCCCTAACCACTCCAGTAATATGGGATAGGCATAAAATTTAGATATTGCATTGACTTTGTGGAAATCTATGACCATTCCGTCCAGCTTAGGGACCAGGGCAATGGGGCGTCTCCATTTACTTTAGAACCTCTACCTCTTCCAGGTCTAACACTGCTTGAAGCTCTGAAGTAGGTCCTACATTTTCCGGGGCAGGGGGTAAAGGTTTTCCCTCACTTGTTGTCTTGATGCTGTTTTAATATGAGGAGAGATCAAGTGTAGCTTTCCAGGAGTAGATGAGAAGACCCATGGGGAACAGATTGCTGGACTTGTCCTTTGTTCAGGCTGTAAGGTTTTCTCCATCTTTACAGACTCACAGGTTTATCAATCAGGGCCTGAATTTGGATATGGGTGCAGGGTTCAATGAAAAGCCCCTCCCTGACCTTCCAGGCCTTTAGAAGGTTTATATGATACATCTGGATTTTTCCTTTTCCCTGAGTGCAGGATTTCATAATCAACAGGGCCCACCTTTCTAACCACCTTGAAGGACCCTTGCCAGTTGGCCAACAGTTTAGACTCTGTAGCAGTAACAATACCCAATCACATGGCTCTCTCGATCAAGCTCTGCAGTTATAGGGCTTCTCTTGTTTGCGTTGAGCCTGCAGAGGTTTCTCTCTGACAAATGCTTCCAGTTCTTTAAGTCGTGTCCATAACCAGAGGGCGTGTTGGAGCATGTTGGACATCTGAGGACCCCGTTCTTCTCAGGACTCTCAAAACAGTTCTAAAACACTGTAGGGTTGTCTTCCACATAAGAACTCAAAAGGTGAGAAGCCCATGGAGAACTGAGGGACTTCCCAGATGGTGAATAGCAGGGAAGAGAGTAGATGGTCCCAATGGTTGGGGTCTGTCACGGTTCCTCCCCCACTCTGAACTCTAGGGTACAGATGTGGGGACCTGCATGAAAAACCTCCTAAGCTTATCTTTACCAGCTTAGGTCAAAACTTCCCCAAGGTACAAAATATTACACCTTGGACTGGCCGCTACCACCACCAAACTAATACTGGTTACTGGGGAAGAGCTGTTTGGACGCGTCCTTCCCCCCAAAATACTTCCCAAAACCTTGCACCCCACTTCCTGGACAAGGTTTGGTAAAAAGCCTCACCAATCTGCCTAGGTGACTACAGACCCAGACCCTTGGATCTTAAGAACAATGAAAAAGCATTCAGTGTTTTACAAGAAGACTTTTAATAAAAAATAGAAGTAAATAGAAATAAAGAAATCCCCCCTGTAAAATCAGGATGGTAGATATCTTACAGGGTAATTAGGTTCAAAAACATAGAGAACCCCTCTAGGCAAAACCTTAAGTTACAAAAAAGATACACAGACAGAAATAGTTATTCTATTCAGCACAATTCTTTTCTCAGCCATTTAAAGAAATCATAATCTAACACATACCTAGCTAGATTACTTACTAAAAGTTCTAAGACTCCATTCCTGTTCTGTCCCTGGCAAGCGCAGCATACAGACAGACACAGACCCTTTGTTTCTCTCCCTCCTCCCAGCTTTTGAAAGTATCTTGTCTCCTCATTGGTCATTTTGGTCAGGTGCCAGCAAGGTTACCTTTAGCTTCTTAACCCTTTACAGGTGAGAGGAGCTTTCCCCTGGCCAGGAGGGATTTCAAAGGGGTTTACCCTTCCCTTTATATTTATGACAGGGTCTGTGATCACAAATTTCCTAAACATTTCTTTTAAAGCTTTATTAAAAGTTATACTAGACTGTCTGTTTGCAGATGATAGACTGATGTTCACAGTGTCTTAACTTTCATAGGCTGTGTAGTTCCTTCATCAGCCAAGACACCAATGTCTCTGAGTAACATTTTAACACCCCGGCCCTTCTGCCAGCAGATAGGAGGGGCATGAACTGTTCTACCAACACAATTTCAGCTACTTGTGCCCCTGTCCTGGCTTCTGGCTTTAGCCAGTGCCAGCAATGGTCCCTTAACCATTGAACTACCACTTGGGGTCATGCTCCTAAGGAGTATGTCCCTTCTCCGAAGTGCAGATGGTGGGTTTCCTCTGTAATAGCTACTTACACAAAGAACAGCCATTTTGACTTTCAAGTAGTCCTGTGTGGCCATCACATCCAGTTCTCCACATGCTGCCTGGGCTGGTCCAAGGAGGAAAGGGGCCACCAGAGTGGCCTAGCATTCCTGTAGCCACTAGGCTGCCTGAATAAGGAAGGATTCAAGGTCATCATCTGGGCCCACTTTTGCCAACTTCACCGATGAAGAAAGATTTCATCCTCGGACTTGTTGGTGCCCCCACTGCCACCCTGCTTGGCTTGAAAAAAAACATTTGTTCGACCTGCTGTTGTTGGTCTTGCTGTCGTGCCGTTATTTCCCTTAGCAGCTCTTGCTGCTATGGCACCTGCTGCTGCTGCTGCGTAGCTAATTGTAGCAGCTGCTGTGTGGCTTGTTGCTCTTGGCTTTCTGTCAGCCATTTCAGCAGCCTGTCCAAGTCCATCTTGCTTAGACAGCCCACACGTGTAAGTAACTTTCTGTCACACACCCTCAGCTCTTCTTACCTCAAGGGAGATCTCATGCCTACATTCTCCACCATTTGTCACAGTTCTCGGCTGCTGAGGGGAACCTCCTGCTGTCTGGACACTGAAAAATCCTTAGGGTGCCCCCATCTGCCTTAGGAGGAGCCTCTATGATACAAAATAGCATCCAATAGTCCAACAGTGTTTGAAGAGAGTGCGGCTCCTGGCTCCCATTCCCCCAGTCCCTTTCGTAGAGTCCCTAATCCTCAAAGGGGTTAGGGTCACAGTATCAGCCAGCTAACAGCTACTCTTAGGGCTTTTGGCGTTCCCCCAAGCCCTATTCCACTCGGTTCCCCAAAAACTCAGTTCAACTCCAATCTCGTCACTCAGGTGCTTATATTTGGCATACAGCAAAGCTACGCTGAGTTGATCAGACTCAAACACAAGGGATGGATGCAGGGTACATCACAGATCCAAAGTCATATAACACATCTTTTTCTTACCTACATTTCTACCAACACTAGTTCCTAACAATACATTGCATCAAATACTTCATGTCTGGCTTGGTTACTCTTCAGGAACCTATTTGGTCCATGCATAATCTGACTTCTGCCTTATCTACCTTTAGGCTTACTTACTAATATCAGTATGTTCCTTCTTATCTTAACTAGCCACCCTGACTCCAGCATACTGCTTGTTATGACAACTTAACCTTCCACTCACCTACCCAATCATGCCCACTAAGCAACTAGGCAAGTTACTTATGTCAAGTTATTTAAATTAAACCAGGTCTACAAGGGCTTGCGGAACCTATCCTACCCAGCGGGTGTACCAGAGAGTCTGTTGTCTCCTTGAGGGCACTGGAGTAGGGATTGGGAAGGGGGAGGGGAGAAATCGGTGAATGGCCTTCCTGAAGGCTTCCAGGAGTCTCTCTTGGGCCACTGTCTGCTCTCTTCCAGAATTGTTCAGCAACTATATGGAACTTCCTGCTTTTAAGCCCTTATTCCACCCCTGACATAACTGACTGGGTGAGTGGGAAGTGGCCAGCCTTGCGCACAGCAGCTCTTTAACCCCTTCATCATCACTGCCGGGTTTATGCAGCCAATTACCCACTACTTCATTTCTTAGAATCCAGAACATAGAAGAATGCAAAAACACAGAGAGAAAAACCAGGCTGCTCCCTAAGGCAGCAAGGCACAACTTACCCCACTTTACTTTAAACTGGCTCTTTCCAGAGTGACTCTGCTCTCATGCTTTGCTACAGCTCCAGCCTGCAAGGAGGGCCAGGAAAACCCCCCACTCTTAAAGTTATAGCCTGCAATTCCAACACAGTCCTCCGTATACTACACTTATCATGACACTACTTCTCCGTCCCTGCCCACGGTCTGGTTGTGGCACCCACTCCCTCCCCACACATGACTGCAGCCTTGACCTCTTTCCGTCCCAGCTGCTGAGCCCTCTTGCAGAGAAATACTCCTAGTATAGAGTGAATGCCCGTATAGAACGAGCATTCACTCTATACTGGCACGCATTTTACCCAACCCTAATAAAATAAATAATAACCCTGATTGACCATTGTTGCATACTGTGGTGTTCACAGTTTGGTTCTCAACCCAGCAGTGACTGCATTGTGCTGTAACTATACAGTTGTTTGGCTTTTTATAAATATAACAATGTCATTTGATGGACCTTGGCACTATTTCTGTGCTGAGTGAGCCCAAGATTAGCATTCCTACCATGACTCTGCTTTGCCCTGGCCTTGCCAAGAGGGAACCCGATCAGTTTTTATGCATGGAAAGCAGCCCCACTGCTTACATCTCATTTGAAGTTAATTTGCAACAACAGACTCCCCACATTCCTACTTTGCATGATGTAGAAGGCTCTTTGTCTACCATGCTGCCACAGAATCTGTGATTTCTCCTGTTCAAAACAGCTGTTGATCAAATACCCTTGGCTGAGCTCCTTTAGTGCCAAAGAGAGAGAAACATAAACAGCTTGCAGCAGGTACATGAGCAAGCTTTTCTCAGTCATACGTCACAATGGACAGAGCACATAGTAAGTGCATGTGCAATTGACTGCTGGGAGTGGCCTTTTAAAGTTCAACCCATGGGCAGAGAAACAAGAGAGATGGGTATGGCCAATTATCTCCATGCCAGCCTGTTGGGAACCAAGCTGGGGCTCTCCCCCCATTGCTCCTTTAAGGAACCTTCTCTTTGCCATTTTCATTTCCTGTTTGCTCCCCCCTTAATAGCCTTTTTTGATTTAACTCCTGGCAGTCAGGCAGCTTAACATCATCCAGCTGACCTGAGAGGCGTATGATACTTATAAAATAAATACTCCATGTAACACCCTCATTCTTCACAGCATCCCTTCTGGATCCAGTATCAGGCTGATACATAGCATAGCATTGTCTCTCTCAGGAGGAGAGAGAGTTCTGATTTCTACTTTACAGTACTACACTAGCTATACAACTTTTGTTCTGGTTTTATAGGGTTTTTTTTGTTTTTTTTTTTTTAGGGATTGTAATTTTGTTTACTAGAAGGTGTCAAGTACAACAAGAGAATATAAGAATTGCCATACTCAACCAGACCAGTGATTCATTAGTCTAGTGCCTTGTCCCTGACAGTGTCTGTCCAATACAAGCTGCTTTAGAGACTGGCGCAAGATACCTTGTGGAATAACATGTTCATGGGGGAGGTTTCTGCCTAAACTCCTCAGTTGTTGGGGACTTCAAGTTTCCATGCAGAAACATCAGCTACAAGCAATGAGCAACGAGAGGTAACATCTCAAGTACCAAATTATAAATATCTCATGTAAAGGAATATCTAATCAATAATCATAATATATTTAGGTTTCAGAGTAGCAGCCGTGTTAGTCTGTATTCACAAAAAGAAAAGGAGTACTTGTGGCACCTTAGAGACTAACCAATTTATTTGAGCATAAGCTTTCGTGAGCTACAGCTCACTTCATCGGATGCAATGCACTTCATCGGATGAAGTGAGCTGTAGCTCACGAAAGCTTATCCTCAAATAAGTTGGTTAGTCTCTAAGGTGCCATAAGTACTCCTTTTCTTTTTGCATAATATATTTATATCACAGAACCTTTCATCCTGAATGATCCCAGGGTGCTGTACAACTCTGAAAAAACCTATAGCACCACTGAAATGCAGTCAAGTGCAGGCTAGAAGGCAGCAGCAGTAGTCACACAGTACATCATGCAACACTTTGGGTGGAGGGGGTGGGATTTTGGTCAAAACCAGGGGTGACTAGCCTCTACTGTTGTTGTCCCACACTACTCCACACTGGTGAGACCTCACCTGGAGTATTGCATCCACTTCTGGGCACCACACATTGGGAAAGATATGGACAAATGTCTCCAGAGGAGAGCAACAAAAAGGATAAAAGGTTTAGAAAATCTAACCTATGAGGAAAGGCTGAAAAACCTGGGCATATTTCATCTTGAAAAAAGAAGACTGAAAGGGGACTGAAAGGGGACCTGATAAGAGTCTTCAAATATGTTCAGGGCTGTTATAAAGGGGGCAATGATCACTTGTTCTCCATGTCAACTCATGGTAGATCAAGTAGTAATGGGCTTAATCTGCCGCAAGGGAGGTTTTGGTTAGATATTAGGAAAAACTTTCTAACTATAAGGGTAGTTAAGTCCTGGAATAGGCTTCCAAGGGAGATTTTGGAATCCCCATCACTGGAGGTGTTTAAGAACAGGTTGGACAAACACCCATCAGGGATGGCCTAGGTTTATTTGACCCTGCTTCAGTGTAGGGGGCTGGACTTGATGACCTCTTGAAGTCTCTTACATGCATACACTTATATGATTCTATAAAACTGTCATGAGATCTTTAGTATGCATATCATTTGTAAAGCCTCATCAGAAAGACACGTGGAAGTTCACAAAACTGAATCATACTACATCAATAAGACAAAGAGCTGAGTCAATTCTCCAGGATACCAGTGTAATGAATGCTCACATACAGACACTGTGGTCATCTTGGGGGACTGAACCTAGGATCTTCAGCACCAAGAGCACAGATCTCTATCACTTAAGCTAAAGAAGAGCTCCTTTAGGTGTCAGAAAGTTGTAATTTATCAGCCTCCTGGGCCAGATGCAAGAGGAAGACATGATCATAAACATGAAGGCCCAGATCCTTCAACCAGCTCCACATAGGTAGGACCTTGATCCATGCCAAGCGCCATAATTTCAGTGCAATTCCATCTGAGAGTAAGTGTCTGTCCAGGCAGATCCAATTACAGGATCCGGGCCTAAGTCAGTGTTACTTATGATCTAAGAAGTGTAGATATTTCAAAACTTACTTATTATACTAAGCTATTGTTCCAAATCCCATTATTAAAATAAAAACCACAATGAGGACAGATATCATGTTAAGCTATGTCAATGCACTCTTACATTTTCAAAGCACTTTACAACACCATAAATGAGGAAAGAAGTCTTCACTGTGATGCTGTTATCATTCCTTTGGTACCAGCATGGTAAGGTTTCAGGCTAGTACTAATCCAGGGGATAGTAAATTTGATCCTATTTTCTGGAGAGAGAGAGAGGCAGAAACATACACATGATGAGAAACCAAAGTGTGAGCTCCCAGAAACTGAATCTACAGAATTCATTTGATGTACAAGGAACAAAATAGAACCATCTTATTTAAAAGAAGAGCCTTCCCATTTATCATTTAAAAGCGAACTGAAAAAATATCAATTTATTGGATTAAATAAATCTATTTTGTCTTTAAAATTTTTTTTTTTTTTTTACTATGCAGTGTTTAATAGTCAGCATTTTACTCATCAAGGGTAACATTCATCTCTGTGCAGGGAGCCACCTCAGGGCCTAGGCACCGTGATGAATTTCACTCCAAGAGAATAACAAGTTGAGGGAAACCCATGAGGCTATACCACAGGCAACTGAAATATCTATGGAGCAATACAATGTTGTGTTTTTGTTTTACATTCAGAAGAGAAACCTAGCCCATGTAGGTTGTGACTGGTCAGTGGTTTCCATAAAATATGCCAGGTGGAGTCAGTCAAGGTCCTAGTGAAATATCCACATCCAAATCCGCATCAGCGCCACCGGTCCCCAGGCATTAATTTGTTCCATCAACTATCATTTCAGCAAAGGGTTAAATGGGCATGGAGATCGACCTTCTCTCCCCTCCTAAACTTTGTCCCATCAGGTTTAAGCTACGTGGGCAGGGCAGTATGAGAAAGCTGTGCTTGTTCTGAAGAGACAGGACTTCAGGCTCCAAGGCTGGGAATCCAGCATCCTTCATAAGCACTAAAAAGAACAAAACCTATCAACTGAAAAAAGGAGAGGGAGGAAAGATCTGAGGTCTCTGGGGACACACAGACAGTTAGGATTTAATATATTCTTTTAAAGATGGGCATGAGTAGAAGCAAGGTAGGATGGATTAATGACTAATTTGGCCAAATGCCAGAATAGGCACAAGATAACCAGATACCTCCAAATCCATTATCAAAGGACAGGCAGCTGGAATGAACCTACAGTACTGAGATCAGAAATCAACCATAAATTTCAATGTTAATTTGAAAAAGTCTAAGCTAACAAACATTAAAGTCATAATTGAAACCCACAAATGCAAATTAGGAAATTCAGTGGCAAAGCTCCCTCAGAAAACCTTAACTCTTCATGTGCGTACACAGCATGCATTGCAATAGGGCCTTTCATTATATGATCACATAACACCGGGCAATGTGATAGTGAAGGACAATATTTATTTTACAAATACGGGTTAACTACTGTAACTGGAGGCTCAGAAATATTTCAAACACTAATTGCAGTAAATTATCAGATTACACAGGAAAGTGGACATATGTGACTTTCTCAGAACACTGGGAAGTGAGCCATATCACTAAAATACTTTTTTTCAAACACATACATCAAAGAGAGAGACTGAATACATTTATCACACAAGCATTAAATCCTCATAGATATCATAAATACTAGCACTGGGCTGATTCGGAGGAATACTGCATACCCACACCCTCTTTAGCATCAACAGGAGTTGCAGGTGCCCAGCAGCAATCAGGCCAGATTCTGGTGGGTTAAGGGCCAGATTCTGGAGGTATTCAGGTGCCTAAAAATGCAGACAGACGCCAAATAGGTGTCTAGGTGCTTTCGGGAAACCTAACTCCTAGACACCTGATTTCAATGGGAGTTGGCTCCTACATCCTTTTAGAGATCCCAACCGATGCCTATCTGCATCTCTCAGCCAGGGGTGCTGGAACAATTTGTATAGTAGGGGTGCTGAGAGCCATTAAGCCAAATTGTAAACCCTGGCTATGATGGAAACCACTTCAAGCTCGGTGGTGCAGTAGCACCCCCAGAAGCCCTACTTCTGGCACCTATGCTTTAGGCACCTAAATACCTTTACAAATCTGGCCCCGTGTCCCATCCTGGGCAAAGATGTGGCTCCACCAAGACCAGCTTCTGCAGCGGTGACTGACTTACGGAGCTGGGAGGAAAAAGGCACCCTGTTCTGTGGAGGGTGTCGATGTTCTGAAATCTGATTTTGTTTACATTTTGGAACAAAAAACAAATATTTCTAAATTCTCCACAAAAGGGGATGGAGCCCTGGCTGTGGGGCAGTCCATCTGGTGGGCTGCCCTGGAGTCACAGATCTTGGAAGCCCAGGTTCCCAAAGCAGCCCATCAGGTCAGGGCCAGAGTCAGGTTGGGGTCAGGGACTAAAGAGCAGGAGTAATTACCAGGCTGAAGTCAGGAGGCAAGAGTAAGGTTAGAGTCAGGCTTGGGTCAGAGACTGGAAACTAGAAAGTAAGACAAGCTCTGGAGAACAGCAAACCAGAAATCTGTATGGTTGCCCGGACAGCTTCCTGGTGCTCCCTCCAGCATTAAATAGTAATCATAGGCCAATCAAGGGTCTCAGTGCTGTCACTCTGGCCCCTTTGGGTGGTACTTCTTGTGGCGCCTAATCTTCATAGTGCTGTTTGGTAATAGTGCTGCATGAACTCCTGCTGATGTAGGCTACCCCAGGTGCTGCAGACCTGGGTTCTAGTCTCAGGGATCCTTGCATAGCCCCCTTTTCAGCAATGCCCTTCCTCCAGGTTTGTGCCAGGCCTGGTTTGTCTTGATGAAACCTTTTCACCAAGTCAGGGGCACAGACATGGGCAGCATGTTCCCACGAGCGCTCTTCAGGAGCGTAGCCCTCCCAATCTATGAGGTAGTACAGCCTTCTCATCTAGAGTCAAGGATAGCACAGATGATGTAGTCTTCGTGACCTTGTGGCAGCTGCGGTTGGGCCTGGTCAGAAAAGGCGTCCTCCATGTAAGGCTCCAAATGTGATATATGGAAAACAGAGTGTATCTTAAGGGACCAGGGAAGCGGTAATTTGAAAATGATGAGTTTGATTTGCTGACAAATCCAAATAGGTCCAAGAAACTTGGGGTCTAGCTTGCAGGATGGTCTGTTCATAGAGAGGCACTTTTCTACAAGCCAGACCTTTTGGCCCACTATGAATGCTGGGCTTTCCTGGCATCAACAGTCCACATACCGCTTGTTGTCCTTTTCTGCATTTGAGGTGGTTCTCAAGCTCCTCCTGCATATGGTGAATCTATTGGATTCAGTCAGCGACTGCTGGGTTTGAGGAAGTCACCAGTAACGCCAAATGGAAGCAAGGGTGGACCCCATAATTTGTGAAAAAAGGGACTCTGCCCCATGGAGTTGTGATCAGAACTGTTGTAGGAAAACTCAGTGTGAGGCAGGAGGGAGGACCATTTATCTTGGTGATAGTTGACAAAACACCTTAGCTATTGCTCTGGTATTTGGTTCTCCCTCTTCATCTGCCCATCTGTGTGGAGGTGGTACATGGAAAAGGTAAAAGCAAGAACATGCAGTAACCGAAGCATTTTGTGCCCAGAGTATGAGACAAACTATGGGCCTCAGCCAGAGATGATATGGTCTGGAAGCCCTATGGAGACAAATAACATGCACCACCAGGAGTTGGGCCATTGTTTCAAGAGAGGGTAAGCCGCAACAGGAGAGGAAGTGCACCATTTTGGTCAGTTTATCTACAATGGCCAAGACCATCGTGTGGCCATCAGAGTCAAGGAGTTCCACTATGAAGTCCAGAGGATTGAGGCCCAGGATCGATCAGCAGTGTCATCCTGGTCTTTGGCTGGCATATGGGGTCTCAATAAGAAAGGGAAGCCATGCAGCAGGCACACCAATAGTGTGTCATGGCAGAGGTGAATCACCGCCTTCTAGGGGCACCCCGGTGGAACATATATGTGCCTGTCAACATATGTGACCCAGTCTTGTGTGAAGCACTGCATTTTGGTTCTGGTTCTCATTTGCTCAGGCTTTTCCATCAGTTCCTGGGTAATGGGTTATCCTGTAAGGTGGATCAGATTAAACCCATCAGGTCTTGGTGTACATTGGTGCTCAGGTTCCAGAGTAACAGCCGTGTTAGTCTGTATTCACAAAAAGAAAAGGAGGACTTGTGGCACCTTAGAGACTAACCAATTTATTTGAGCATAAGCTTTCGTGAGCTACAGCTCACTTCATCGGATGCATACTGTGGAAAATACAGAAGATGTTTGTTTTTATACACACAAATCATGAAAAAATGGGTGTTTATCACTACAAAAGGTTTTCTCTCCCCCCACCCCACTCTCCTGCTGGTAATAGCTTATGTAAAGTGATCACTCTCCTTACAATGTGTATGATAATCAAGGTGGGCCATTTCCAGCACAAATCCAGGTTTCCCCCCCCAAACAAACCCACTCTCCTGTTGTGCTCAGGAAATTGCAAGGTTTTACGAGATAGGATCATTCTTGGTCAGGCTCCTTGCCCTCTAGGTATTCCCCTCTTCAGGATAAAGTGTTGACTTTCCCATTCCTGGGCAATAGGTGATGATGAAGTCAAACTGAGAGAAGAATAATGCCCACCTAAGATGTCTTGGATTCAACACTTGAACCTTCTGCAGATATTCAAGTTTCTTATGGTCAGAAAAGACTTGCATCATGTGTCAGGCTCCCTTGAGGAGATGGCACCATTCTTTGAAAGCTGATTTAATCGAGAGCAGTTGTTTATCTAGTATTTCATAATTTCATTCTGCAGGGGTGAGTTTTCAGGAGCCGTATGAGCAGGGCCATCCTTAGGATTTATGGGGCCCTATGCAGCATTATTAAACTTGTGCCCCTATGCCCGACGGCAGCTCAGGATTGCATGTGTATTTTAGGTAAGGGTGGTCTTTTGAAGGATTTATTTAAAAAACGATATGTCTGAAGATCCAAGCATTTAAGGCTAAAGATGAATACTCAATTGTACATCTAAAAATCTGTGCAAGGATTTTTTAGAGATGTGATTTAATAATCTTCAGCAACACACGAATGAAATATTTTTAAAGCAAATTTTAAACTAAGATCCTGTAGACTAACATGTTCTGAGTAAGTATCACAGTAATGCACAACTGTTTTTGTCAGTAAATTCAGAAACTGACAGTATATACCTGGGAGTTGGCAAATGCTTGTTAAATGGCTTCATTATCACTTGAATGGCTCTTTAACAGTTTCAGTGTTGTGCTAATAGGTCTGGCAGGCTGGAAGGCTTTTTCACTTTTAAGTACTAGATCCCCTCTGGAGGAAGACTCCCCAAGCTGCAGCAGCCAGCTCTGGTGGGAGCCTGCAGGAAGGGTCACAAGAGGCATAGGAAGAGGTGGGAGGGTGGACCCTAAGACCCAGGGGTGCCCCAAATTTTCGGGTGCCTGAGGATGGCCCTGCATATGAGCAGAGGAGAAGCAATTGCTGTGGCCCATGCCTCAGAGAGTACGGTCCCAGTGGCTACAGGGGATGCACTGACTTCCACTGTGAATGCCTAGGCTGGGTCTGAGTGAACCAGAATGGCAGCAGTGGTGAAAGTGGCCATGGGCTGCTCAAAGGCATGGTGAGCTTCAGGTGTCCAAACAAATTTGACAGCCTTACAGAGGAGGTTTGTCATGGAAGCCATTTGCCCTGAAAGCCCAGAATGAACTGTCAGTAAAAGTCTGCAAAGCCCGGGAAGTGTTGCAACTACTAAGGGAACCTGGGAACTGCCTCTAACTTCTGGGAGTGTCTATCTTAATGCCCACTGGGGAAAGTATATAACCCAAAATTCTGTGGAGCATTGGTCAAAAGGTACATTTCACTAGTTTCAAATACAGGCTGTACTCCTGTAGTCTTTCCAGGATTGAATGGACATGGTAACAATGCTGCTTGGTGTTCTCTGACAACACAAGTATGTCATCAAGATAGATAACTATATACTGGTCCAGGATATCTTTAAAACATATCTTTCACAAAAAGTGTTGAAATGTCACATTAGTGTTGGTCAGGCCAAATGGCATTACTAAGTATTTAAAGTACCCATAGTGGGTTTGGAAGGCAGTCTTCCATTTGTGTCCTGACCCAATCCACACTAGGATGTAAGCCTCCCAGAAGTCCAGTTTGGTGAAAATTCTGAAAGGTGGCACACAATCTAGCAACCCCAAGATTAGGGGCAGGAATACTTGTTTCAGACTGTCACTTGGTTTAGAGCCCAGTAGTCTATACAGAGGAACAGCAATACTTGCTTCTTGATGAAAAGAACCGGCACTACTGCTGGGGAGATGGAATATCAGAGGAAGCCCTTGGCCAGGTTTTCCTGGATATACACCCGAAGGGCTTCCAGTTTCGGCTCTGACATTGCATAGATCCATCATAAGGGGTCTTTGCTCTGGTTTGAAGGCCTATGGGGCTGTCCTAGTCTCAGTTCAGAGGTAGCTTGTCCACATTTTTTTATTCAAAATCTTCTGCACAATCCAGGTATTTATCAAGAAGATGTGGGCTTAGTTTTAGGAGCAGTTTGTTCTGGCTAGGTGCTGCCATGTAGGATCCCTTCCCATCTTTTGGAGGAGCCCGACAGGGCCGGCCTTACATAGAGGTGAACTGGGCGAAAGCCCAGGATGCCATTATAAACAGGGCGCCTCCAGAGCAGGGGTGCCTCTCCCCCTGCTGCTCTGCTGGCTTCTGCAGCCCTGCGGCTCTGCCTCCTGCCTTGGAGCCACCCCTGGCCAGCTGCTCCTGGGAGCTTCCCGTTTGCTGTACGGGGGGAAGGGGTGTTTCATAGATTCATAGATATTTAGGTCAGAAGGGACCATTATGATCATCTAGTCTGACCTCTTGCACAACGCAGGCCACAGAATTTCACCCACCACTCCTGCAAAAAACCTCTCACCTATGCCTGTGCTATTGAAGTCCTCAAATCGTAGTTTAAAGACTTCAAGGAGCAGAGAATCCTCCAGCAAGTGACCTGTGCCCCATGCTACAGAGGAAGGTGAATAACCTCCAGGGCCTCTTCCAATCTGCCCTGGAGGAAAATTCCTTCCCGACCCCAAATATGGCGATCAGCTAAACCCTGAGCATATGGGCAAGATTCATCAGCCAGATAATACAGAAAATTCTTTCCTGGGTAACTCGGATCCCACCCCATCTAATATCCCATCACAGGGCCTATTTACCATGAATATTTAATTACCAAAACCATGTTATCCCATCATACCATCTCCTCCATAAACTTATCGAGTTTAATCTTAAAGCCAGATAGTTCTTTTGCCCCCACTGCTTCCCTTGGAAGGCTATTCCAAAACTTCACTCCTCTGATGGTTAGAAACCTTCGTCTAATTTCTAGTCTAAATTTCCTGGTGGCCAGTTTATATCTATTTGTTCTTGTGTCCACATTGGTACTGAGCTTAAATAATTCCTCTCCCTCTCCAGTATTTATCCCTCTGATATATTTATAGAGAGCAATCATAGCTCCCCTCAACCTTCTTTTAGTTAGGCTAAACAAGCCAAGCTCCTTGAGTCTCCTTTCATAAGACAAGTTTTCCATTCCTCGGATCATCCTAGAAGCCCTTCTCTGTACCTGTTCCAGTTTGAATTCATCCTTCTTAAACATGGGAGACCAGAACTGCACACAGTATTCCAGGTGAGGTCTCACCAGTGCCTTGTATAATGGTACTAAAACCTCCTTATCCCTACTGGAAATACCTCTCCTGATGCATCCCAAGACTGCATTAGCTTTTTTCACGGCCATATCACATTGGCGGCTCATAGACATCTGTGATCAACCAATACTCCAAGGTCCTTTTCCTCCTCCGTTACTTCTAATTGATGTGTCCCTAGCTTATAACTAAAATTCTTGTTATTAATCCCTAAATGCATGACTTTACACTTCTCACTATTAAATTTCATCCTGTTACTATTACTCCAGTTTACAAGGTCATCCAGATCCTCCTGTAGGATATCCCTGTCCTTCTCTAAATTGGCAATACCTCCCAGTTTTGTATCATCCGCAAACTTTATTAGCACACTCCCACTTTTTGTGCCAAGGTCAGTAATAAAAAGATTAAATAAGACTGGTCCCAAAACAGATCCTTGAGGAACTCCACTGGTAACCTCCCTCCAGCCTGACAGTTCACCTTTCAGTAGGACCCATTGTAGTCTCCCCTTTAACCAATTCCTTATCCACCTTTCAATTTTCCTATTGATCCCCATCTTATCCAATTTAACTAATAATTCCCCATGTGGCACAGTATCAAACGCCTTACTAAAATCTAGGTAAATTAGATCCACTGCGTTTCCTTTGTCTAAAAAATCTGTTACTTTCTCAAAGAAGGAGATCAGGTTGGTTTGGCACGATCTACCTTTTGTAAAACCATGTTGTATTTTGTCCCATTTACCATTGACTTCAATGTCCTTAACTACCTTCTCCTTCAAAATTTTTTCCAAGACCTTGCATACTACAGATGTCAAACTAACAGGCCTATAATTACTCAGATCAATTTTTTTCCCTTTCTTAAAAATAGGAACTATGTTAGCAATTCTCCAATCATACGGTACAACCCCTGAGTTTACAGATTCATTAAAAATTCTTGCTAATGGGCTTACAATTGCATGTGCCAATTCCTTTAATATTCTTGGATGAAGATTATCTGGGCCCCCTGACTTAGTCCCATTAAGCTGTTTGAGTTTCGCTTCCACCTCAAATATGGTAATGTCTACCTCCATATCCTCATTCCCATTTGTCATGCTACCATTATCCCTAAGATCCTCTTTAGTCTTATTAAAGACTGAGGCAAAGTATTTGTTTAGATATTGGGCCATGCCTAGATTATCCTTGACCTCCACTCCATCCTCAGTGTTTAGCGGTCCCACTTCTTCTTTCTTTGTTTTCTTCTTATTTATATGACTATAGATTATATATTGGTTTTAATTCCCTTTGCAAGGTCCAACTCTACTTGACTTTTAGCCTGTCTCACTTTATCCCTATATGTTCCGACCTCAATAAGGCAGCTTTCCTTGCTGATTCCTTCCATCTTCCACTCCCTGTATGCCTTCTGCTTTTTCTTAATCACCTCTCTGAGATGCTTGCTCATCCAGCTTGGTCTACAACTCCTGCCTATGAATTTTTTCCCCTTTCTTGGGATGCAGGCTTCCGATAGCTTCTGCAGCTTTGATTTAAAATAATCCCAGGCCTCCTCTACCTTTAGATCTATAAATTCTTCAGTCCAATCCACTTCCCTAACTAATTTCCTTAATTTTTGAAAGTCAGCCCTTTTGAAATCAAAAACCCTAGTTGCAGATTTATTTTTGTTAATCCTTCCGTTCAGTTTGAACTGAATTAGCTCATGATCACTTGAGCCAAGACTATCCCCTACAACCATTTCTTCTATGAGGTCCTCACTACTTACCAAAACCAAATCTAAAATGGCATCCCCTCTAGTCAGTTCAGCAACTACTTGCTGAAGGAATCCATCAGCTATCGCAGCTAGGAAAATCTGAGCCCTATTATTATTACTAGCACTCGTCCTCCAGTCTATACCTGGGAAGTTAAAGTCTCCCATGATCACACAGTTTCCATTAGTATTTACTTTATTAAAAACAGTATAAAGGGCTCTATCCATATCCAAATTAGATCCCGGCGGTCTATAGCACACCCCAAGCACTATCCTAGGGGAGGCTCTAATAGTTTTCTTCCCCAGTGTAATTTTTGCCCAGACGGACTCAGTCATATCCATTTCACTGCTTCTTATTTCTTTACATTCTGCCTCATCATTGACATACAGTGCTACTCCACCACCTTTACCTTTATTTCGGTCTTTCCTAAACAGCACATACCCCTCAATAGCTGTAGTCCAGTCATGACTACTATTCCACCATGTTTCTGTTATCCCTAGAATATCTGGTTTCACTTCCTGCACCAGTAGCTCTAGTTCCTCCATTTTGTTACCTAGGCTCCTCGCTTTGGTGTACAAACATCTTAATTTTTGCTGTTTGGCCTCACTCACATTCTGTACCCTATTAGGCGCTGTCATTCTACAGCCAGTATGACCTATTAGACTGGTATCTACACTGCCCTTCCTCCTACCCACGGCTGTATCCTTTCTTACTTCCTTTTCTTTCCTCTCAATGCTAAAATCTGGCGTGGAGATTACCTGGACATCTCCCAACCATCTCCCCCAAATTCCTAGTTTAAAGCTCTCTTAATCAGGTGTTGATGTCAGGGTGTCCCTGGCCCCCCCGCCCATGTACCCCATCTCCACAGAGTGGGGGGTGGGGGTGAGGACAGGGCTCACCAAGAGAGGGACGGAGTTGCTGGTTCCTTCAGGCTGGTGAGTGCCACTCTCTTAAAGGGGTAGCGTGTGGTCTCTCACACACTCCCCCAGCTCACACACGCTGTCTCGTTCACCCTCACCCCCCAACACATACTTACGTTGTTGTTGTTGGTTCTTCCTGCAATGCATATATGTTCTCTGTAATTTTATTCTTTACAAGTGCAATTATTTTAGTTTTTTGACTGGTCTGTGCATGTAATAATTTTATTTCTCTCTCATGCTTACATTTAATTCTTTGAGTAGTGAGTTCTAAAATGCCTAACCTGTCCTGGCTGCAGTAATTATCACTATTACTTTTATTATCATATTGTGCTTTGTCATTCGTTATTTAAAGTGGTACAATCAAATAATAGTATCCTTCTAGAACGTAACTTTAGCTTGTACTTACCTTAGCAGTGCTAGTTGAAAAAACATTAGCTAAACACATAACTTTAGACACTGGGCAGATGAAGGTTGTTTATTTTCAAATTGTATTTTTAGTTATATCTGTAAAATAACTTAAAATCTGCATGAAAATAAATGCAGTTCCAACTATGATACAATAGCAATGATGGAGTCAAATGCTAGTGAGTCACATACACAATTGGGATCAGTAAATATAAATGCCAAAATAATTTTAAAAAAAATTCCCTTTCTTAATAAAAGGAAAAAAACCTTAATCACATGTTAAAATTATGTTTTTAGTGAAAAACAATTGACTAAAATAGAGTAGATAATGGCAGTAACACAGATTTTAAGCAGATTTTATTTATTTTTATGTATCTCTAATAAAAATAGTGTACAATGTATCAAACGTGTGTTTCTGTGTCTGTATCAGAGCTCTAGAACTGATACCTCAAGGCTTGGGATTGGGAATATTTTTGTTGTATTATCTCCTGATTATTCTAAATTTACATATAAACTTTAAACATGGCTTTAATTGGAGTTTGTATATATTTTTTCTTTCTTTATATAACAATAAGATACAGTGCTCCTGTCAGCTAATTCCTAAGTTATTATCTGCAAAAAACCTTAGAGTTTTCAGGTGCCTAAGTCCCTGGAATCATGGTTGAAGTTTCCTCCCACCCCCCAAAACCTGAAACAGTGCCCGGGGTGAGCCAGGAGGGTCATGGGCTATGGCAAGATGCAGCCACCGTGTGACAGTGTGAAGCCCGCCTTGAGCCACATGCCGAGCATCAGGCACCACAAGCCACAGCAGCAGCGCCAAAAGGTGGCAATACACCCTATACCATGCCACCCGTACTTCTGCACTGCTGATGGTGGTGGCGTTGCCTTCAGAGCTGGGTGCCCAGCCAGCGCCCACCAGTATCTGGATGCCCTGCCAGTGCTTAATTTGTGCCAGGGCTGAGCTCTAGCCTCTGGCATCTCTTTCAATACAAATTAAACACTGGGGAAGGGGCCCAGAAGTGATGCGGGGGAAGCCCAGGGAGCCTGTGGGGGCAAGGAGTAATGGGGGGGTGCCAAAATACAAGTATGCCCACAGTGCCATTTTCCCTAAGGCAGGCCCTGGATTATTATCTGCAAAAACCTTAGAGTTTTCAGGTTGGGGCTAGCAGAATGCAGGGAGACCCTTTGGTGATGTAGAGATGGGAAGCTGATCCTCTTCTCTCACTAGGAGATACAAGGATTGTGCTGGTCCAGCCAGGTGATGCCAAGAACCAGGGAGAAGCATAGAGAATAAATCACATTAAATTGCAGTCTGTCCTGATGTCACTGGAGTACAGTCTCTAGGGTTACAGTTTCCTGGGTCATTCCTGTCTGCAGGGCCAGTAATGCGTCTATCATCTCTACAAGAATGGACATAGGCTTCAAGCGGAGGGGAATTTGTAGGGCTTGAATAGCCTTGGTGTCTATGAAATTATTGGTGGTCCCAGAATTGATCAGGGCTCACTGACGGGGAATCAACTATGCCCTGTCCACGGTAAGTAACTGTATCTGTACTTGGAAGTGGGGAGAGGACCCACAAGAGCTAGATCAGGTTCTCGTCTAGGATTGGGAGATAGTTCCAGAGTATAGTGCCTGACAGTGCCCAGGCCTTCCCTACAAGCCAGACCTGGGCTTGCTTGTTCCTGATTCTTTGCTGGTCAAGGTCCACAATGGGCAAGAGGCAACGGGAAGTCCTGGCACTGTGCAATAAAAGCATTAGTTATTGTGCCGTCACCTTTCCTTCTCTTCCAGTGTCAAGCATCAGCAGACCAGATCACCTTGGATTGGTTTGTTATTGGGCCTGGGTTTTTTTGGCATGGCATGTGAGTGAGGTGGTGGCATGGTTCCCCTCTTCTTTCGTTCATGCAGCCAACTGCTGACATGGAGACAGACATCAATAAAGGCATCCAAGCTGTTCGGGGTCTCCAGACAAGCTAGCTCGGTCTTTATCTTCTCACTAAGTACACATTGAAATTAGGGAAGTTGGGCTGCCTCGTTCCATTTGACATCAGCCACAAGTCGCTGGAACTAGGCAGCATATGAGGCAGCTTCCACTGAGCAAACCCAATAAGGGCTATCAGTAATTGCAGAACACGCTTTCAGGGAGGTGTTCCAACTGGTTAACACTGCACTGTCCTGCAGGCCCAATCCAGTGCTTCTCCAGCTAGCAAGCTGGCCATCAATCCCACCCTGGGACTGGCTGGTGGGTTATATTAGAGGGCAGAGTGGGAAAAGGAGATGGGCATCGGTTCAGAAAACCCCTGAACTTCAGGCAGTTCCCATCAAAATGTTCAGGTGATGGTACTATGGATCCTGGTTGGAGGGCAGTGGCCCACCCTGAACCTGGAGCACAGCCCTTTCTTCCTGGGAGCATGCCAGCTGCTGGTGGAGTGTCTGATTTTCTGCTAGGAACTGTCACTGGGGCCCACAGCACATGGTTCTTGGTTCAGAGTTGGGCAATCTGCTCCTGCTCATCTGGTACCCCCTGGTGTCCCTTGGGTGGCGATAGACCTGCCCCTTACATATCCCTGCTAAGGGGCTTCTGCGGAGGTGGTCAAAAGGGGTCTTGACAAACCTTAAGAGAGCAAGGTGTAGGCAGTCTGGCCTAGGGGTCAATGCTGGGCTGGTGTTACAGTACCAAGGAAAGTCATAAGGTGGTAGTCACCGAGCAGGGATCAGAGTAACTGCTAGGGCTGGGATCAATAGGCAAGAGTCAAGGTCGCAGTCAAGCCAAGGTTGGAGAGCAAAGAGTAGGAGTAGTTACTGGGCTGAAGTCGGAAGGCAAGAGGAAAGAGTCAGGGTTAGAGTCAGGCCAGGGCTGGAGATTGAAAAGTGAGGCAAGGTCCGGAGCTGCAGCAAGCCAGAAGTCTGTGTGGTTGACCAGACAACTGGGGCACCCTCAAGGGTTAATAGTAAGTGTGAGCCAATCAGAGGGCTGCAGATGCTGTTGTGCTGGCCCTTTTGGGTGGTACTTCCTGTGACATCTAATCTCTCTAGGGCTCTTTGGCAGAGGCTCTGCATGGCCTCCCAGTGGCATTGGGCCAACGTCAGCTGCTCCCAGACATAGGTTTTAGTCCCAGCAATCCTTACAATTTCTCTTTTTATTTTTTTGGCCAGGTTGCTCCTTCCACTAAACCTTTGTTCCACCCCAGACTGGAAGCATAAGGGCTGAGGCAAGGAGAAAGATTCTCCGAATAGATAAGTGTGACAATGTTACAGATCCTAAGGCTAGGAGCATGCTTACTAGTTTAAACCCAAAGCAGGGCTTTGCAGAACAGCACCAACTCCACTACATCAGATGTATGGTCCAGGGGTGCTAGAACAATTTTTCTAGGGAGGGTGCTGATGACAGAAACCATGGAAAACCATGGAAACCATGTATTGGGTGTTTGTTATGACTACTTCATGCCAGGGGGCTCAGTCACATCCCCAGCTGCCCTCATTCCAGCACCACTGTGTATCATTTATTTTTTCTCTAACTGAAGCAATGTGTGATGGGAAAAGGGGTGTAGTTAAGGGCTATAAAAGGTTGAACCAGAACTAAGACACTCAGTCCAGCTATGGCTAAGTAATTGAAAGACCTTCTAGAGCCAAGCTCTGCCTGGTTTTCTCTCAGGTCTGTCATGTCTGCAAGTATAGACAGTGCCTAACTGCCTTCGGCACTCTTTGGTTTGTCCTTGTCTATGTTTGCAGTTTAGCTGTCCCAGTTCAGTTAAGCTGATTGACAGCCATGCTCAGTAACTGTTTAATTCTGTAAGGTAGACAAAGCCACATTGCTGAACTGAAAACAAGGAATTTCAGTATCATATTTTGAAGACCTTAAGAGCTGAGTATTCTCTGAGTCCTTGGGTCTGATTCTCCATCATTGCCACTTTGTGTAGCACCATGTACCGATGCAAAATGGGTGTATTATGTTACAAGATCATAATGCTAACCTTTGACGCCCACTGTGCACAGGCGCAAGTGACTATACAAGGTGTAAGGCCGTAATGAATTAGATCCTTTGTCTTCTGAAAGGACGTCAGCAAACCAGAAGGAATGCTGGGCTTGCATCAAAGAATAGTTCCTCTTTTTATTCTAAAATATCAAGATCCTTACATTAAAACACAATTGCTATGGCATCTGTAGAAGTGAAAAGCTCTAGCTAAGGTTGTATCATTAAATGTTCAAAATCACCTTCTAAAGGAAATCATATCACATCATAAAATCGCCCTGGCATAAGTTAATGTATTCATTATAACGATAAAAAAGTTCCATTTCAATTTATTGTTGAAGCTGAGCCGCTGTAAATAGGACTCCTAGGATGAAAAAGGCAGCCGTTAGCATTTAGAAGGTAGCACTTTTTGAAAGTTCTTTACACATGTTGTACAACACTGTGGTATAGGTAGGTAAATATAGTGATTCCCATTTTACAGATGGGGAAACCGAGGCACTTGTGTTAAGTGACTTGCCCAAAGTCACAGAAGATGTCAATGTTACATGCCCCCCGCCTCCCATGCCCAATCCACGGAGGACCCTGAGACTGTTACAGCCTTCAGTTACAGATCCTGGTTCTTTAACTCAACATAACACTTATGTTGATAGCTCTAGAGGTTCCTAGGTCAACCCCCAGTGTGTTGCACAAGGTAGCAGATAGCATATAAGTAGGGGCTCATCTAGGTTTCAAACTCGTATGAACCGCAGTTGCTCAGGAAGTTCCTGTCCAGAATAAGTATGTAGGGTGTGTTAAGATGGCAGCCATCACATCTAACAGGCCATCAGGTTTGGGCTATTTCTGACCAAGGTGGGGAGAAGCCCTGTCCAGAGAACCTCCAGCCAGCAGCTGCTCTCTTCAAATGAGGGGGATCCAGCTCAGGTGCTGTTGTGGACTGTAACTGTGACTGTATGTCACAGGGAGAGGCACTGTCAGGTAGGCAGGATTTTAATAACATTTTGAGAACGGTTTTAACCAGTGGATTAGGTAGAGCTGGGCACAATCTCATTCTTGATGGCTCTGAAGCACTCCAAGGTGAAGCAATAAGAGGCCGGTGGTGGCTACTACTCCAGTAAGTAGGGAGCAGAAGGAAGTCTGGAATCTCAAGGCCATATGGTCCGAGCCACTGGGCTTGTCCATGTACACTTATATATACAAAAGGAGTGAAATTAACGGAGCTGGCTGGCCAGACAGACGTGGCAGCTACCTTTCTCTCTGCCATCCTGAGGAAGGGAGGGCAAAATTAGTCTGGAGGAATTAGTTAAGGCCAAGATCAAAGGACATTCCTGGTCTCTCTCAAACTGAGTGAGCAAGCCGGTCAGCTTCTGAGACAGGGAGTCTAGTAAGAGAGTGGATATGCATATCCAGCAGTGGAGCACATTGAATTTAATCTGTCTGTATGGCATTATTTAGTCGCACACAATCTGAATATAAAAAGTCACCGCTGCTTGTTTTTCATGTTGCAAAAGCTATTGGGCCAAATTCAGCTGTGATATAAGCAGGTGCAAGTCCACTGACTTCAGGAGACTGATGTCTGCTTACCCCAGGGCTGCATTTGGCCAAATATGCACAACATGGATGAGTGCCCTCAGCAGTCGCTTGGGGGCATTAAATGTTTCTGGCAGATTTATGATGAAAGTGCAATTTAAAAAAAGTGCTTGTGTTTTAAAAAACTCATCAAAATAATGTTCTGTAACAGGTAGACAGTAAATTAATGAAAGGAAATTATTGTCTTCAAATTGTGCCAGAGGGAAACATTAATTGCTGGGAGAATGGGGGAAAACACAAAAAAGGATCTGCACTTTCTGTAATCTCGGGGCATTGTGCTATTTTCGCCTCTTGAAATCTAATTTCCATGAGACATTTCTGCAGAGTGCACAATTCTTGAATATGAATTTCTTAGTAGACTTGCTAATATGAACGCCATAATTCCAGAGTAAAGAGACAGTGCCTTGGCGGCCTTTCACTGAGATACATTATATTTTATAGGGACCTCTGGCTCATTCCGAGGCATTGTGAATAACCACTGCACAAGATGGAAACAGACTGACAGAGGCAGTCTTAGACCCCCTAAAGGTGTGTAGATAATTTTCAGTAATATAGGTTTCATTTATGCCCAGAAATATAAACACATCTTCACTTTGATTTCGGTGTCCTCTCCAGACTAATGCAGGGACAGAATTCCAGTGTAACGTCATTCACAGCAGTTGTTCTTAGCCAGTTCCAACTTTGTTAAGTTTACAGTACTAATAGGGTTACTTGCACAGTGTTACTGAAGAATGCATTTGCTTTGGGTTGTGCATCCTAAATAATTTCTCAGTCCTTGTCACGTTTGCATTCCTGTCTCCATCTCACTCTGCCTCCCACCCCTCCTGATTGCTATTAAAACAACAGTTGCACTGTTTCCCACCAGCCTCAGTTTTACAGAAATATAAATAACTGTCCTTTGGTTGTATATTTCAGATCGACAAGGCGGGCCAAATGTATCCCTGGCTGGATTGGCCACCTGGCTAGAATGGAAACATCTCAGTTTATGTTACACCCTGCCACGGACTCAGGGAAATTCTACCACATGTAAAGGAGGCTCAGAATCCTCATAGCACCAGTTTGCAGTATGCAGTGCAGCCGTGGCTGTTTGGTGGTTACTGCAGAGTATGGACAGGAGAAGTGATTGTGGCTCCCACTCCCTCATGCAGCTGTGGGCCAGTGAATCGGCACCGCTCATACATACCAGCCATGGCCCAAAATCATCCCTACCAGGCTCCTGCTTTCACAAACAAAATAAGCCTAAACTGTTACTAAAGTTACATTTTCCGATAGAATAAAGAAAACTGCAGTGCCATCTAAAAAGTGATGTTGAAAGATGCACATTAGAACCATGCTCCTGGCGCTTGCACAGTTAACTCATATTTATGTAGGGCCCTATCATGCCTTCTGCTTCCATGGACAGAAGGGACAAGAACCTAGCAAATCCAGGTGGGGGACACACACAGTGGGGAGAACTAGCCTCTGTGTGGGCTGGTGACTATACTTGGGAGGGGAAGAAATGTCTGTTCACTCTGGCATCATCCCTCACCCTTCAAAACTCTCAAGGCTTTTGTGTGTAAATGAGTATTGTCCCTGTCTGCCCTAGCTTCTTCACTTGCCCCTGTCCCTGCAGAGGGAACAACCTTTCCTGGAAAGCATGTTCCAGGGGATGTGGTTGGTGGAGATTCCCTAGCAGCACAGCTCCCTCCTGGCAAGAGTTACACTCTCTGAGAGTTGGAGGAGCCAGGAGGCTGGCACATAGAGACAGCGTTTCTACGAGGATGTCCCTGACCTCTGCAGATCCATTAGTTATATGGAGAAGGGCCCCTTTGCTGTCTCCACAGCTGTAAACACTGTAAGAGCTTCCTGTCCCCTGTTGTTATTATCTATTAGTTGTATTGTGGTAGTCACTAGCAGCCCTCCTACTCACAGACCAGGACCACACCGTGCTAGACACTGCATGCACACAGAACGAACAGGCGGCCCCTGTCCTAAAGAGCTTAGTCTACGCATGTGGGTAACCATACAAGGGACAATAGGACTCCTAATGCCTGTCATCACAGATCCTAGGCATTAGACTTTGCAGACCCAGGGATCACTCTATCTTTTCTGGGGTAGAACACTTCAGCCTTCCTACGCATAACAGATTTTAGGAGGGGAAGTGGAGAGTTTACCCACAGGGTTTTTGGCACAGAACTGCCACATAACAGGGCAGTTGCTTGTCATGAAGGGAGTAGTTACATGTTCGGATTTGTTTCAACGGACATGTCACATTAGAACAAATATCCTGCCAAGCTGTGCCAGTTGTGTCCCACCCCATTTAATATCAAACCCTTCCAGAATGAGTAATCACAAAGCATGAATTGCCAGCTCTTTTTGCCATTAGAGAGAAAAGGTGGGTGAGGCGATATCAACTTCAGTGGGGGAGAGACAGGAGCTTTTGAGCCACCCAGAGCTCTTCTTTAGGTCAGGGAAAGGAACTCCCAGCCTCACAACAAAATGCAGATTGTTTAGCATAAGTAGTTAGTGCATATTGTAAGGGACCATTCCAGGCAGAGTGGCTTGTTAACACTTGTAATAAGCCTCTTTCTCTGTTCAGTCCATGATTATTGATGTCTAGCAGAGTGATGAATTTAAGCTCTCGTCTGTTGAAAGTGTTGTGCAGGTTTTCTTTGAGGATGAGGACTAAGAGGTCAGACATAGAGTGATCGCTTTGGGACCAGTGTTCGCCTACAGGTGATAGGGTGGTTTTGTCTTTTATCGTTTTCCTGTGAGAGTTCATTCGAGAGCATAGTGATGGTCTGGTTTCACCCACTTAGTTGGTTTTGGGACAGTTAGTGCACTGGATGAGGAACACGTTATGATAGGCACCCTGTGGATCTTGAAACGTGCGTTGTGGGGATGTTGATCATTGTAGCAGTGGAGAGATGTCTGCAGGTTTTTGCATCTGTTGTTCTGGCAGGGTGTGGTGCTGCTTTGAGTTGGTGTGTTACTACATGAACATTTCATTTCCTCTGTGTGTGTAAATAATTTGGATTCAAAGACTCACCCTGGAAAGTGTTGGTAAACCTTCAACTCCTGTTGCCTTCCATGAGAACTGTATAATTGGGGGGGGGGGGGAGGGAATCTAAAAACTATTGCTCTGAATCACTCAACACCTAAAATGAGTTAGTGATCCATGGCAACTAAACAGTCATCACAGTCATCAGCTAAAATCATATGTATCCAACACGGGGAATAGCACTTTGTAAGGTTTGGTTTTGTTTTGTTTTTTAAGATGTGACAGAAGATCAATAAAACCACAATTTAGGGATCCATCAAACCACATTACTTAGCAATGTATACCATGCTTCAGTAAAATAAGACATGTGTATACCATGCATCACAACATAAGATATACCAGTCAGCACATGTGATCATATATATATATATGTAATGACTGATACTTAATACTTTACTACAGGGAAAAACAAACAATTAAAATATTGTAACATGAGTTTCCTCTTCTTTTTTTAAACAAAAATTACATGTCCCCATTTTTATTATGACAAAACAAAACAACAAAACCAAACCAGCCTTAATCATGTAACAAACTTGAAATGTTGTATTTGAGTTTGTTATAGCAAATATAAGCTAATTAACTTTTTCATATATTTTCTGTTATAGAACTTGACTCCCCTTCAATTTAGTATATTTAGCAACCCACCTCACAGTTATAAATAACTTTTAGTAACTTAATCTGACCCTGTCCAGAAAAGGGAAAGCTACGAAGTAACCTTGATCCTGTCTATACAAGGAGGTTCCTATGTATAAAGGACAGTGCCACTTGCTAGATAAAGAACTCAAGACAGGCTGTTTTACAGTGATTCTGTGTTAAGAATCAAACAGACACATGAATATGTCATTTGATAGCTAGCCATGAGAGACCAGACAGCATATCAGAAAGCCAGTAGAAAGCTTTCCCTTTGTAACACTGAGTGGCAAGTTGCTTAATCAATGTGGCAGGCAGAAGTCAGCATGTCCCAGTGATGGGAAAGTCAGGGTCTCCTAGAAGAAATAATAATAAAAGCAAAAGCAAGGACATCCTAAGGACTCAGGAGGATATTTAGATCAATCAGGAAGTTTTTCAAGAGACCTCTTCAGTGCAGCTCCATGTGAAAAAATAATATGTAAGTATTAATAAAATAACATTTTATATTTATATTGTACCTTTCATCTGTTAGAATCTCAAAGCATTTTAGAACTATGCATCCAATGGAATTTAAGCAAGCTCAAAAACCTACAAAGGTTATATCACTATGGAAATTATACTAGCAGAAGGATGTATTTCTGTCAGTGCACGAACATTACCTCCCAGAACAGAGTTAGCTACATTAACAGAAGCCCTCTTCTGTTGACATAGTATGTCTACACACAGTGTTTTTTCACCTAGTGGGTGGGTAGATGTACCCATGCTAACTCTGCTTGAGGTAGTGTGCTAAAAATAGAAGGGTAGCTGTGGTGGTGCAAAGGGTGGGAGGGGATAGCTGCCCCAAATATGTACCTTGTACGAGGGTTGCCAATTTGGGGTGGATGTATTCCTGGAGGTTTCATCACGTGACATAGCCTTTAATTAAAGATTCATCTTTAATTCTTGGAAACTCCAGGACACTCCTGGAGGGTAGGCAACCCTACCTCATATGTCTATTTTTAGCACACTAGCTTAATCAGATCTAGCACAGATATGTCTCCTCAAGCTGGCTCCAAGAGTAGACACACCCTGAAGTGAATCAGCTTTGCTCTCCTTGTCAACAAATCAAATTTTTGAGGGAGCTGTGCAGATGGGGGATGGTGGTGACTCACCAGAAACAAGACATATCAGAAACTAGTCAGGTCTGTTGTGAGCAGCAAGTCTTTATAACCATGAAAGAATTCAAATGATTTACCATAAGCTGCAAAAAACAGCCACAAAATCCTCCACCCTGGGGTTCATCCATTCCTCAAAACTTTGGTGTGGAAGCCTGCATCCCAAAGGCATTTTTCCCCTCCCTTAGTCCCCAGCTGCCCCATTCCTGAGAAAGGGAGGAGGGAGAGGAAATCAGAGTTAACCTTTTGTTTACCATGCTCTTGCACCCTGGCACAGGACCATACATATTTTCAGTGTTTAATAAACTTATGACACAGCTCAAATAGTCAGTTAAAAAATGAAAAAATGCATAAAGCAAAATCCTTGGCACCAAATTGCGTAATCACAAATGAAAGAATACTGTTGAAATATAGAATCTACATCAGATGTAGCACAGACCACGATCAGCAGCATGCTCTGTTCAAGTCTGATTACTAAGACTTACTCAGATTAAAAATGTCTACACTAGCAGTTATGTCAGCAAAACTTTTGCCGCGGAGGGGTGTGCAAAAAACACACCCGAGTGACACAAATTTTGCTGGCATAAGTGGTCGTGTGCACAGTGCTGTCTGCGGGAGATGCTTTCCCATCAACATAGCTCCCACCACTCAGTGAGCTGGTTTTATGATATAGACAGAAGAGCTCTCTCCCACCAGCATAGCACGGCTACACAAGCGATATTACAGCAGCACAGCTGTACCGGTACAGCTGTGCCTCATGCTGTAAGCTTGCTAATGTAGACATGGCCTTAATAACGCATTCTTGGAGCCAGACACAGCCCCAAGTTCGATTTCTCTGTCACAATCCAAATCCAATAATTAAAAAGAATCTGCCAAAACCACCTATATAAATCCCCAGCAAGTCCCTGTGTTTTTGTTAGATAAACTAAAATCAAATCTAAACTCTTTTTACCCAGCTAGTAGGTTATAAAGGCAAAGGGTGTGTTTTTGAACTGTTTTGGAGAAGCAAGTATTTCCAAATTATAGGTATGAAAAAATGAGAAATAAGGGAACTGGAAGGGGAGAATAACTTTTTGCTTTTTAAGTTACATAACTATTTGCGCTCTCTGTCAGCATGATTTAAAAAAAAAAAAGCTTTTCCCTACTAATAATGCCCAACTTTGGTACAAAGGATGTATGAAAGGTTACATAGTGCAAACGCAGACATAAACTGCGTGTATGTTAATGAGCATGAGGGATGTTGACCAGGGTGTAGATATGAGTACAGAAATTTCTTGGGTTTTTTTAAACTTTAATGGCAAGCTATATATGCAACTGGAGAGCCCTTTAGGTGTGCAGAATTTCAAACAAATAAAAAAGAATTCTTTCCAGCTGAACAAGGTACTCCAGGTAACACGGTACCCTTCTACAACACTTTTCATCAGAGGATCTCAAAGTGCTATAAAAAGGAGGGGAAGGTATTATCAGCACTATTTTACAGGTTAAAAAAAGGAGACGGTAAGGCTAAGTGGCTTGACCAAGAACACACAGAAAGTCTGTGGCAGAGCTAGGTAGAATACCCTGGTTCTTCCAACTTCCAGCCCCCTGTTCGAACCACTAGAATACACTGCCTCTCATACTCCTGAAAATATTTCCATTCTTATGCATGTGCCTATTTAGCTGCATATTTAACAATGGAAATCTATCCCTCGTTGTCTTTATGTAGACTGTAGTATCAGTGTAAATACTGTGTGAATGCTTGGAGGTGACGGGATTGTGTCTAAGGTAAACAATTTTTAGAAGTCCAGAGATTAGTTAGAAATATATCAAATGAGCTTTCAAGGGTAAGAGGCTAATGCAGCGCTTAAGTGGAACTATCCGATCAGTAGAGAGAGGATTCCACCTCCAATGAAATCAAAGCTCCCAGCAAGATTAGGCAGTACATCATGGGAACAAACTCTCACTGGTTGATCTTGCCCTGAAGACCTCAGACTGTTGCTAGCTGTTTCTAACGATAGGAGCCTTTATATAGATTACCATAAATGTGCACTCTAAGTCTTTTTCAAATAAGCTGGAAATTTTCAAGCTGTGTATTGTGTATTTTGGTCCTGGTCCTGTAAGCCCTTGTGAGTAATGTTACTCACATGCAGGATCAGCACTTTCAGACTGTATTATCAAGGTGTTTACCACTGTCCCCATCTTCCTGGTATCTGAGTTAGTGCTTTCAATTAGTACACTTAAAATATTTTAAAAGCAGTCTAGTGTGATAATTTTCTCTGAACTTGTTGGCAGGGTATATGGTGCCACCTATCATGCTCACCATTATGATGGCAGACTGTAATGTTATGAGCAGAGGAACTCCTGGGATTTAAATTCTGCTCTGACACCGAACAGGTCTGTGACCTTGGGCAAATAATTTAACCTCTGACTTTTTGTATCTAAACATTGAGAATCTCCATGGTCTCAATTTCCTCATCTGTAAAATGAGGCTAGTAATATTTAGCCTAACTTGTGTACAGGCTAGTTAGGAAGTTTAATTAATATTCATACAGAACTTTGCAGATGTTAAGGGTTAATGAGGGAGACGTTTCTATATGCTGCAGTTCCATGGTCTGTATGAAGAATAAAATGTAAAGCCCAAGATGAATAGTTATATAGTAGGACTCCTGAAATTTGAAAGGCTGATCTATCCGTTCTCCTAAAGTCTCCACTGAGTACAGGTCTTCTCCTAAAAGAGCTTAAGGCCAACATAGCATCAGACTGAGATTTTGTGTTGTAACATGATGAAGCACCAAGAAGTCTTGATGCAAACGTCACAACATGGTGATATGTTACTATGGCACTCCTTTGGATCCATCTTAGCCACAGAACCATCACTTCCTCCCATTAAACTTGGCATGTTGCTGGGTCTGTCTGTTTAGTGTTCAAAGAGGGTGCAGAAGGCCCAGGTCATAAGAACATAAGAACGGCCATACTGGGTCATACCAGTGGTCCATGTAGCCCAGTATCCTGCCTTCCGACTGTGGCCAGCACCAGATGCTCCAGAGGGAATGAACAGAATAGGGCAATTTATTGAGTGATCCATCCTATCATCCAGCCTCAGCTTCTGGCAGTCAGAGGTCAGAATAAAGAAAGGGAAAGCTGACTAGAGGTTTGTGTTTGAGGACAGATCTCCCTCTCTGGCTCAGTGCAAGTGGGCTTAGCCCAAATTGACAATACCTTGGAAAAAGTCACTGAGCTAGATTCTCTAGCTGACTCACAAGTCCTTTGATGGACTGAGATGGTGGTGCAAAGGGGCTGTAATCCAGCCACAGATAATTCCTCTCTCAGCCCTGGTCTACACTAGGACTTTAGGTCGAATTTAGCAGCATTAAATCGATGTAAACCTGCACCCGTCCACACGATGAAGCCCTTTATTTCGACTTAAAGGGCTCTTAAAATCGATTTCCTTACTCCACCCCTGACAAGTGGATTAGCGCTTAAATCGGCCTTGCCGGCTCGAATTTGGGGTACTGTGGACACAATTTGATGGTATTGGCATCTGGGAGCTATCCCAGAGTGTTCCATTGTGACCGCTCTGGACAGCACTCTCAACTCAGATGCACTGGCCAGGTAGACAGGAAAAGAACCGCGAACTTTTGAATCTCATTTCCTGTTTGGCCAGCGTGGCAAGCTGCAGGTGACCATGCAGAGCTCATCAGCACAGGTGACCATGATGGAGTCCCAGAATCGCAAAAGAGCTCCAGCATGGACCGAATGGGAGGTACGGGATCTGATCGCTGTATGGGGAGAGGAATCCGTGCTATCAGAACTCCGTTCCAGTTTTTGAAATGCCAAAACCTTTGTCAAAATCTCCCAGGGCATGAAGGACAGAGGCCATAACAGGGACCCGAAGCAGTGCCGCGTGAACCTGAAGGAGCTGAGGCAAGCCTACCAGAAAACCAGAGAGGCGAACGGCCGCTCCGGGTCAGAGCCCCAAACATGCCGCTTCTATGATGAGCTGCATGCCATTTTAGGGGGTTCAGCCACCACTACCCCAGCCGTGTTGTTTGACTCCTTCAATGGAGATGGAGGCAATACGGAAGCAGGTTTTGGGGATGAAGAAGATGATGATGAGGTTGTAGATAGCTCACAGCAAGCAAGCGGAGAAACCAGTTTTCCCGACAGCCAGGAACTGTTTCTCACCCTGGACCTGGAGCCAGTACCCCCCGAACCCACCCAAGGCTGACTCCTGGACCCAGCAGGTGGAGAAGGGACCTCTGGTGAGTGTACCTTTTAAAATACTATACATGGTTTAAAAGCAAGCATGTGAAAGGATTACTTTGCCCTGGCATTCGCGGCTCTCCTGGATGTACTCCCAAAGTCTTTGCAAAAGGTTTCTGGGGAGGGCAGCCTTATTGCGTCCTTCATGGTAGGACACTTTACCACTCCAGGCCAGTAACACATACTCGGGAATCATTGTACAACAAAGCACTGCAGTGTATGTTTGCTGGCGTTCAAACAACATCCGTTCTTTATCTCTCTGTGTTATCCTCAGGAGAGTGAGATATAATTCATGGTCACCTGGTTGAAATAGAGTGCTTTTCTTCAGGGGACACTCAGAAGAGCCCACTCCTGCTGGGCTGTTTGCCTGTGGCTAAACAGAAATGTTCCCTGCTGTTAGCCACAGGGAGGGGGGAGGGTTGAGGGGGTAGCCATGCGGTGGGGGGAGGCAAAATGCAACCTTGTAACGAAAGCACATGTGCTATGTATGTAATGTTAACAGCAAGGTTTACCCTGAAAGAGTATAGCCACTGTTTTATAAAATGTGTCTTTTTAAATACCGCTGTCCCTTTTTTTTTCTCCACCAGCTGCATGTGTTTCAATGATCACAGGATCTTCTCCTTCCCAGAGGCTAGTGAAGCTTAGAAAGAAAAAAAAAACGCACTTGAGATGAAATGTTCTCCGAGCTCATGCTGTCCTCCCACACTGACAGAGCACAGACGAAGGCGTGGAGGCAAATAATGTCAGAATGCAGGAAAGCACAAAATGACCGGGAGGAGAGGTGGCGGGCTGAAGAGAGTAAGTGGCGGGCTGAAGAGAGTAAGTGGCGGGCTGAAGACAGGGCTGAAGCTTAAATGTGGTGGCAGCGTGATGAGAGGAGGCAGGATTCAATGCTGAGGCTGCTGGAGGACCAAACCAGTATGCTCCAGTGTATGGCTGAGCTGCAGCAAAGGCAGCTGGAGCACAGACTGCCACTACAGCCCCTGTGTAACCAACCGCCCTCCTCCCCAAGTTCCATAGCCTCCACACCCAGACACCCAAGAATGCGGTGGGGCGGGGGCCACCGGCCAACCAGCCACTCCGCCACAGAGGATTGCCCAAAAAAAAGAAGGCTGGCATTCAATAAATTTTAAAGTTGTAAACTTTTAAAGTGCTGTGTGGCATTTTCCTTCCCTCCTCCACCACCCCTCCTGGGCTACCTTGGTAGTCATCCCCCTATTTGTGTGATGAATGAATAAAGAATGCATGAATGTGAAGCAACAATGACTTTATTGCCTCTGCAAGCGGTGATCGAAGGGAGGAGGGGAGGGTGGTTAGCTTACAGGGAAGTAGAGTGAACCAAGGGGCGGGGGGGTTCATCAAGGAGAAACAAACAGAACTTTCACACCGTAGCCTGGCCAGTCATGAAACTGGTTTTCAAAGCTTCTCTGATGCGCACCACGCCCTCCTGTGCTCTTCTAACCGCCCTGGTGTGTGGCTGCGCATAACCAGCAGCCAGGCGATTTGCCTCAACCTCCCACCCTGCCATAAACGTCTCCCCCTTACTCTCACAGATATTGTGGAGCACACAGCAAGCAGTAATAACAGTGGGAATATTGGTTTCGCTGAGGTCTAAGCGAGTCAGTAAACTGCGCCAGCGCGCCTTTAAACGTCCAAATGCACATTCTACCACCATTCTGCACTTGCTCAGCCTGTAGTTGAACAGCTCCTGACTACTGCCCAGGCTGCCTGTGTACGGCTTCATGAGCCATGGCATTAAGGGGTAGACTGGATCCCCAAGGATACATATAGGCATTTCAACATCCCCAACAGTTATTTTCTGGTCTGGGAATAAAGTCCCTTCCTGCAGCTTTTGAAACAGACCAGAATTCCTGAAGATGCGAGCGTCATGTACCTTTCCCGGCCATCCCACGCTGATGTTGGTGAAACGTCCCTTGTGATCCACCAGAGCTTGTAGCACTATTGAAAAGTACGCCCTATGTACTCGGCGGCTTGGTGCTCCGGTGCCAAGATAGGGATATGGGTTCCGTCTATGGCCCCACCACAGTTAGGGAATCCCATTGCAGCAAAGCCATCCACTATGACCTGCACATTTCCCAGGGTCACTACCCTTGATATCAGCAGATCTTTGATTGCGTGGGCTACTTGCATCACAGCAGCCCCAACAGTAGATTTGCCTTCTCCAAATTGATTCCCAACTGACCGGTAGCTGTCTGGCGTTGCAAGCTTCCACAGGGCTATCGCCACTCGCTTCTCAACTGTGAGGGCTGCTCTCATCTTGGTATTCATGCACCTCAGGGCAGGGGAAAGCAAGTCACAAAGTTCCATGAAAGTGCCCTTACGCATGCAAAAGTTTCGCAGCCACTGGGAATCGTCCCAGACCTGCAACACTATGCGGTCCCACCAGTCTGTGCTTGTTTCCCGAGCCCAGAATCAGCGTTCCACAGCATGAACCTGCCCCATTAGCACCATGATGCATGCATTGGCAGGGCCCATGCTTTCAGAGAAATCTGTGTCCATGTCCTCATCACTCACGTGACCGCGCTGACGTCGCCTCCTCGCCCGGTATCGCTTTGCCAGGTTCTGGTGCTGCATATACTGCTGGATAATGCGTGTGGTGTTTAATGTGCTCCTAATTGCCAAAGTGAGCTGAGCGGCCTCCATGCTTGCCTTGGTATGGCGTCCACACAGAAAAAAGGCGCGGAACGATTGTCTGCTATTGTTCTGATGGAGGGAGGGACGACTGACGACACGACGAGAACGGCTACCAGTCGTACTGCACCATCTGCTGCCAGAAGGCAATGGGTTGCTGCTACTGTGTAGCAATGCCGTACCACATCTGCCATACAGTGGAGACATACAGTGACGGTTACCTGAGCGGGCTCCATGCTTGCCATGGTATGACGGCTGCACAGGTAACTCAGGAAAAAAGGCGCGAAACGATTGTCTGCCCTTGCTTTCACGGAGGGAGGGAGGGAATGGGGGCCTGACAATATGTACCCAGAACAACCCGCGACAATGTTTTAGCCCCATCAGAGTGCTCCATTGTGACTGCTCTGGACAGCACTCTCAACTCAGATGCACGATTGTTTGCCGTTGCTCTGACGCAGGGAGGGGCAACTGAGGACACGGCTTACAGGGTTGGCTTCAGGAAGCTAAAATCAACAAAGGGGGTGGCTTTACATCAAGGAGTATTTCAGGCAGAACTTCACAGAGGGTTCCAATAAGAAATGGTGCACCTAAGTTATTGTTCTTATTGGAACAAGGAGGTTAGCCTGGCCTCTGATTGATACATGGCTAGATTTACCTCGCTGCACCTTCTCTGTGAGTGACTGCAGTGTGACCTAGAGGAATGAGTCCCCTAGATGGGGGAGGAGGCAAATGAGTACAAAACAAATCTGGTCTATTTCTTGTTTTGATCCACTCCATCTATCTTTTACATCTTTGGCTGGCAGCAGACGGTGCAGAAGGACTGCATGCCATCCACATCTCATGGCTGCTCGGCAGAAGATGGTACAGTACGACTGTTAGCCATCCTCATCTCTTGCCTGCCTGGCAGAAGATGGTACAATTCGACTGCTAGCCATCCTCATCTCTTGCCTGCCCGGCAGAAGATGGTACAGTACGACTGCTAGCAATCCGTATCGCCTGCCTGCTCACCATAAGACGGTTCAATAGGACTGACTGCAGGACTAAAGAGAATGACCTGGTCAAGTTACTCCAAATTTAGTCCCTGCGCCCATGTCTGCCCAGGCGCTCCCAGCCAACGTGGCCAGGAGCACCTCGGACACGACGAGAACGGCTACCAGTCGTACTGCACCATCTGCTGCCAGAAGGCAATGGGTTGCTGCTACTGTATAGCAATGCCGTACCGCATCTGCCATACAGTGGAGACATACAGTGACGGTTACCTGAGCGGGCTCCATGCTTGCCGTGGTATGGCGTCTGCACAGGTAACTCAGGAAAAAAGGCGCGAAACGATTGTCTGCCCTTGCTTTCACGGAGGGAGGGAGGGAACGGGGGCCTGACGATATGTACCCAGAACCACCCGCGACAATGTTTTAGCCCCATCAGGCATTGGGATCTCAACCCAGAATTCCAATGGGCAGCGGAGACTGCGGGAACTGTGGGATAGCTACCCACAGTGCGACACTCCGGAAGTCGACTCTAGCCTCGGTACTGTGGAAGCGCTCCGCCGAGTTAATGCACTTAATGCACTTAGAGCATTTTCTGTGGGGACACACACACTCGAATATATAAAACTGATTTCTAAAAAACCGACTTCTATAAATTCGACCTTATTCCGTAGTGTAGACATACCCTCAGAGGGGAGCTGACTGCTAGCACTTCTGCCCAGCTGTTGAGACCCCCATCTCTCAGAGTAGGGAGTGGGAGAGGGCAGGAAAGGGGCAGGGTGGAGTTCAGTTCCACTTCACCAACCCTCCACTGGCATATGAACCATTAAGGACCCTATATCAGTGAGGTCTGACAGCAACATCTGGCCATGAGGATCATGGAGCCATAACTGGCTCTAATCAACTTCTTGCTGCATTTCTTTCCTTGTTGTTTAACCAGAATTAAACTCAAGAATAAAAAACATCAAGGGCAGCTCCAATGTTTCCCCAGAGCTCTCTGCTCTGGCTTCTGGTCAGCACAACAGCCCTTGATGCTGTCTTACGTCTGAGAGCACCACCTCTTCTTTAGGGCATTGAGACTAAATATGCTCAATGTCCACCTAATATCTCCCAGCTGGTAATAGCTCCTGGAGCTGCTTCTGAACCCTGCTAGAAAGTAGTCCATGTGACTCCAAATCATTATCTGGCTCATTGGGGTTTCCTCCTAGACACCACTGGAGCAGGGAGTGGCTGGGCTTCTGGATATCCTTCTGGAGGCATGAAAATACCTGTACACCCCACCACAAGGAGAAATTCACATCATGTGAAGCAGCATAATTCAAATGTTTGGGTCAGTACAGGAGAACATACTGTAAAACAGTAACCAGCAATGAGAATTAGTCCAGTGGAGCCTTGAAGGGTATGTCTACACTGCAATTAAAAACCCATGGAAGGCTCATGCCAGCTGGCTTAGGCTCACAGGTCTTGAGCTAAGGGACTGTTTAATTGTAGTGTAGACACTGGGGCTTTGGATGGGTCCCAGACCCTGGACTCCAGCCTGAGCCTGAATGTCTACACTGCAATTAGACAGCCCCTTAGCCCCAGCCCCACAAGCCTGAGTCAGCTGGTATGGGCCAGCTGCTGATGTCTAATTGCAGTGTAGACATACCCTAAGGGTACATCCACATTGCACACTAAACTTGGGCTCTGACTCAGGTTTGAGCCCAAGCCCCAATTCCATTCACACACAAAACAGTCTGACTCGGGCCAGCTGGCACTCAGGATCCAAGTCCTAAGACCCTGCTAGGGGTGGGTCAGAGCTTGAGTCCCACTGTGATTCAGGTCCAAGTCCTGTCATTTTGCAATGTGGAGGTAGCTCAAGCCACAGACCCAAGTCAGAAGGTCTGCACAGTGCAGTATGGATGCATTAGCACAGCTGTGAGACTCGGGTCCAGCTGTTGTAAGCCCAGGTTTACAATGCAGTGTGGGCATACCCGAAGTTAACACTCTTTCTTCTGTATCCTTTCTGTGTAGTGTTCCTCGTGTTTTGTTTCCCTTTTTAAATCATTGTATCATTATTCTGACGCCAAATATTTGTTTTTAGTTCCATATTAGTGCAGGTACTGCCAGGGGAAGAAAGTGCTAGAGCTCAGATCCTGCACACTCCAAGACAAATGTCTGTGAAGCCACCTGTTTCAGATGACCCAGGAGCTCACATAAAGCAGCAGAACCCTTGAGCTCAATGCTTTTGTTAAGATGTGTGGCCATCAAGACTCAAATTTCATTATGAATAATCAGGATTTTATTTATAGCGACAAGAAGAGAGGGTCCTTTATGCAATATTCACTAAGGTTACCCGGGTCAATGGCAGCCTCATTGTACCACCGTACTCTGTGGGATTAAATATTTTATACACAGCACTGTTGTATTCTGTCAGCCTCCCCTGCCAGTAACTGCTGCCATCTCATTTTTTCTTTCCCCTCCCCAAACAGACTAGAAAAGAATTCAGCATATGCCATTCAATGCAGTGTGCAGTTCCATTTATTCTATGGAAGACAAGAGTCAGCATGAGTTATGTCAAAGACATGACAGTGGAAGCATTTGCTAAAGCTTTCCTTTGAAATGGTTATTCCTACTTCATTTATACAAATACTTATATATGTGGTAGGGCAGCACCAAGGATTTCCAAGTGATCTTCCAATATTCAGCTCCAGCAAGGTAGGTGTTATTATTCCCCATTTTACAGAAAGGTAAATCGAGGAACAGAGAGGTCAGGTGACATGTCAAAGGTCATAAAGCAAGTGAACGGAAGAGCTGAGGACAGAATTTAGGAATCTTGACACTAAGCCCCTGCCATAACAACTAGACCACATTCTCTCCTGGTTTGTAACATATTAATATAGTTCAAATAGTTGGCAAGTGAGTGGGCTCTTGTTTAACTCTTCCCTCTTCTTCTGCAATCAGAGAAGGCCAGAATCAGTGGAGTGGCTCTGTTCTTCAGAGAGAGGGACAGCTCCAGGAGGACTCGCTCGTCACTGGTGCAAAGCAAGGATTTGGGAGTGGGATCAGTGGATCCACCCTTTGCCCTACCCCAACCAAGGAGAGGAGATGTAAATGGTACAGAGGCTATTCCAAACCTCAGGCTGGAATAACAGACAAAGTACAGCTCCAGCTGTGTTGGAAGACTTTCCCTGCCTTAGACCTGGAAGAACTCCCCAGAACACAGCACCACTGTTATGTGCATCTGAGGAAGGATTTTTTCCTGTATGATCAAAAAACCCCACATATGATAAAAGTATCTACAGTGAAAGCAATGCAATGCATGTGTACTTAACACAGCCATAGTGGGAGCTACATCTTCCCAGACACACACTCAGAAAGGATAGAAGCATTGATGTGATCCCGCGAGATTAAAAAGGAGAAGGAAACAGAATAGAGACATATGAATCTTTGTCAAGATAAATTGCGTTGCGCCAGAGAGCTCTGGGAGCATCCAAGCAGTGATTAACTTCCTAATTATGTATTTCATCAAGTACATTTTGGTTCTTATATAATATAGATACACAAATATACTGCAGATATTGTGGGCCTAATTATCCTCTCATTATCCTATAAACTGGGAGTAATCCTGTGGAAGGTAATGGGAGTACACCGGCATACGTGAGTGGAGAGTGAGTATCAGACTTTGTTCAAATATTGATCAACCATATGTTGCATGCATACAGATGACATATTAGCACTGCAGGCACTGGGTCAGACACTTTGGTGGTTTATGTGAGTTGGGGAGAGATGTGTGCTCTACATTGGTTTTCTTAAAATTTCATTCTGAGTGCTTTCTGACCCCAAATGACATGCAAAGCTGTACCCATTTTCTAACAGATGCGTCAATGCAATTTTTAGCATATTTTTATCACCCTTTTTAAATTGACTGAAAAAAAAATGCATTGAGTAGGATGTTAAATTCTAATTATTACGGTTTTTCCAGAGTTACCTTTAAAGCAATGGACATCATAAAATGATAAAGTGTACCAGTCTTTTTAAGTAACAGCTGAGCATTTGTGGGAGTTGGTGACTTTTGGGGACATTCACTTTTTGCTTTTTAATAAAACATCATCGTTTATCAAGTTGGTTTTCTGTAGCATCTTTCTTACTCAAGGTATCACAGAGCCCTTTAAATAGTCCCAAGCAAGGGCCTGATCCTACAACCAGTTACTACCTATCACAATGCTTACCACCACAAGTGGTCTCCATGGAAGAAATTCTGCTTATCTTCCCCAGGTATAAATCCAGAGGAGAGCTGCGATCTTCAAGGGATTTACTCCAGATATACACTGGTATAAACGAGAGCAGAATTTGGCCCATTGAGACTACACATGGAAGCAAGCACTTCATCCAGTAGTAAGAGTTTACAGGATCAGGCCCTCAGCAGCGTACTGACTGTGTAGGTGAAGGAGTGGCCACTATGCATTGAGCAATGGCTCCCACAACAGCTTGGTCAATGGGGCTATTCATTTGGAAATTTGGATAAGCCCCTGCTCTTTTCAAGAAGGGCCATAGGCCACCTTGGCAGCCAACAGGGATGGGCAAGTGGGACTTCCATTTAATCAGGCATCCAGTGGCTGGCACCTCTGAAAGAGCAGCCACCTGTCCAGCTGCCCTGGAATGTCAGGCTTGGGTAGAGACCCAAATACTAGTGTTGAATTCTAATCTCAACCTTCTGGTCTAAAGGCAAGAAAACTACTAAGTGGGCCACCATGACAGCATGTACTCTTATGCAGAGCTTAATCCTGATTGCTGCTGAGATGTAGAAAGCTGCTAGCAATCTTATAGGTGATAGCATAAAATTTCTATCCTTTATATAGTGCTTGTTACTCATCATATTGGGCCTGATTCTCATTTACCCTAAGGCTCTTTTACACTGCTCTGACAGTGAAAAGAAGCTCTAAAGTCACGCCCACTTTAAGACCCCTTCACTCTGCCAGAGCAGTCAAAAGGAGTCATAGTGCAAGTGGGAATTCAGGCCAGAAAACTAGGATACTCTCGATAATGAATTAAACATCTGTAGGTGCTAATGGTTCTCGGTGCTACTGAGATGCAAAGTTCATTAAAAGTCTGTGATAGATCCTTCATGCAACCGGTTTTTGTATAATTAAGTTTCCAGAGGGAAACAAGCTTAATCACAGAAAAACATCAACAGCAATTGAAAGGGTGCTGCAATATTATATGGATTCGGCACATCTGGACTAGCCCCCCTGAGCTTTGATACTAGAGAGTCTAGATTTTAAACACAGAAAACACCTGGAGTCAGATTCATATCTTGTCTAACTCACTGACTTTAAATGGAGTTATAAAAGGGAAGAATCTGTCCCCTGGAGTTTATTCCTTGTCTATATCTTAGGCCCTACTGGGGAAATATTGACCTGATGTAGCACAGCTCAAGGCTTGTCCTGCTCTACACAGGCTAGAGAATGTGTTTGAGTTTAGTGCTAATAATACATGTTTCTGTTCCCACTATTCAAAACATCTCCGGCCTCTTCCAGTTCTCCCATTACTGCAGACAGTCTCTAATAAGAACCAGTCTACACCGTGCCACTATCTCATTTTAAAGAACATGGGAACCCTGCTCCTTCAGTTCCAGAAACACAGACTGCGACCACTTAGGCTGTCCTGTAGCTGCTAGGAGCTGCAGATCCCTCACTTCAGTGGTCCCCACTCTTTTTATCTCATGCCCCTCCTTACCCCTGTCCATGCACCTCCCCCACCCCCCAAACTGGGAGCAGGGCCACAGCTCCAGGAGTGGGAAGACAGGGACAGGGGTAAGGGGGCTCAGGCGGGGGCCACAGCTGTGGACTGGGGTGGGGCCAGGCACAGGGCCCTGGGTCGTCAGCCGAGGTGGAGGCGTAGGTCCAGCAACTGGGCTGGGAGAGGAGCCCTGGGTATGGGGCCAGCAGCTGGGACCCTGGGCGTGGGGCTGGGGCTGGGAGTGGGGCTGGGTGGTGCTCTCTCCCCACCTACCATGGGGACTGGCCCAGGCCCCAGCTTCCGCCCCCTCCGAAATGTTCCTCCACGCCCCCCTAGGTGGGTGCACCCCACCGTTTGGGGACCTCTGCCTTAATGTCTATGTGAACCACTGTGACTGGGCACACACTATTAGTAACACCCTGGTCACTGCAGTTGCTGCAGCCCTGGGAAGATGCAGGCTGAATTGAAGCCAATCGACCAGTTTGTGTTGGGAATTACTGACACTTGGTGGCAATTGCTGGGCTAACAAGGCAATTGGCTGAGTAATTGGGAGGAAGAGGAAGCAGGGGAGAGCTCAGAGGATGGGGAGAGAAGGCTGTGTGGAAGTTTCCTGCTGTAAGATGGCATATGTTCTGTTATACTACTTAAGTGAAGAATAAATATACACATGGTGAAAGGCTAATAAGCTGGTGTGTGTTGGTGGATAAGAGCTCAAGAAACAGGCCAGGCAATGTGGCACACTGGATGCCGACAGAGCCACCCTGTGACAGTCACCTTCAAGGGGCAACTTCATCTATGCACATGAAGCCAGCTCAATACATTACAATAGGGAAGGAGTTCCAGGTATACAGGACACCACGGCATGAAAAAGAGAAGATGAGTGAGAGAAGGGGATTACGAGTGATCTGATGGCACCAAAGTGACCAGGGGAGTTTTGCACAATATTGAAGGAACTATACTTATATCATTCTGACATCAGAAAAAGAGAAACAGTAGAGGAATAAATCTTCCTAATCCCCATGAGATGTGCCAGCAGTATGTTTATGGGGAGGTTGATTTGTGTTGATGGATGGCTAGACCTTGTGACTGTTCACTTAATCTGACAGGACTGATAGAAATGGTAGAATGGTAGAAATGATAGAATGGTAGAAATTCCTGCAGAAAACAAAGACTGTCATATGCTATTACAAACAGATTTTGGTACCTGGCTGCTTCAGGGGAAAAATGAAGGGAAGCGCAGAATCGCTGTGAAAAGGAAGAAGTCTGAAACTCTCCTAAACTCATTCCACAGGATGGAAGGCATTTCAACATCAGAAGAAACAAGTGAAGGGCCACCCACCTATTACAGTCCCACTTGGTTTTTCTTTCAACATCAATGGATGATGTGCAAAGGGGGCACAAATTCAGATTTTTTCCCGATTTCCCCTTTTATCACATCTTTCTGATGCATAAAGAAACACGGAAAGATTAATTGTTTTTCTGCTTCTTTTCTTTTTATATTAGCAATTAGATATTTATCCATCCTGGTGGCACCCATGCTAAGCAGGCCTGTGGCATCTTGAGATTTTCTACCCCACCCCAGCACCATCTATAGTTGTTTTATTACCCCACCCCAGCACCATCTATAGTTGTTTTTATTACCAGAATGGTTTATTTGATCATTAAACAATCAGCCACTGAAGGGAAAGCCTACATCAGCAGAGGGCTTTACTGAAGTGTTAACCCAGAAGGGCATCCTAATAATATAAATCCCCTGCCCTAGACCCCAGCATGGGGTTCCAAGCTAGAAACAGAGAAAAGGCACACACACTACAGAGCTCGTCACCCTCCATTCTCTTGCATGCTGCACTACAGAAATAAAGACCTGAGGAAATGATCTCTAGTGCTCTGGGGGTCCTCTGAATCCAGTGATACAAAAGAAGCCTGCAATGCCAATTTGCCACTGGGAGATTCCATCTTGGAATCATCTAGAGAGGCAGTGCTGCCTACCAGATAGAGCATGGAACTGGAATTCAGGAAATCTGAATTCTACTCCTGCCTCTGTGACTGGCCTGCTGGATAACTTGGGACAAGTCATTGCCTAGCTCAGTGCCTCAGTTTCCCCAAGGAGGGATTGCTCAGTGGTTTGAGCATTGGCCTGCTAACCCAGGTTGTGAGTTCAATCCTTGAGGGGGCCATTTAGGGGATCTGGGGCAAAAATTGGGGATTGGTCCTGCTTTGAGCAGGGGGTTGGACTAGATGACCTCCTGAGGTCCCTTCCAGCCCTGATATTCTATGATTCTAAGGTAGTTCAGGCCAGGACTCTTAAATTGAGTTAAATTGAGAGCTCTCTGAGAGTTGGAGTGTCTAAGCAAAGGCTGGATTCTTGGCAAGGAGTAATTATAACCATTAAGCATCCATGTTTGAAAACTCTATCCTGGTAGTTTGGAAAAGCTTCTCTAATAAGATTTGAGTCACCTTTGCAACCACAAGGGCTACTGACATTACTGTTTTTTTTTTAATTTAAAGTTTAGATTCGAGAGCAGAGGGTGGCAACAACCATACAATAAACAAAATAAAAATCACCAGCTGAGTGATCCTGAAGTGATTCCATTTGACCACAGTGCCTAGAATCATGTTTGTTGTCTTCTTCTAGTTATTCGGAGAGCAGAGGAAGTGACCCAGGTAGGAAATTCCTCACAATTCCACACTACCTTTTCTGTTAAAACAGGCCCATTCCTTATTTATCAGGTACAAGTTAAAATTGGTCTATCAACGTCAAGACGCTCCAATTCCCGTCTATCCCTATGACACCACCTCCTGTCCCGCATGTGTGCACGCACACACATACACATGCTTAGTTGGCCTGATTTCCCTAGCTAAGATACATCATTACAGGATTTTGACAGCCACACAGGCAGAGGCTGCAAGTTGAGTACGATTATGAGGTAAATATTTAGCTATAGTGGAGTAAGATAGAAGGCAAGGGAATTGGAACAACATAATGAGGAGAGAAGTAGCAAATGAAAAGATGAAGTGGATAAGTAAAGAAGAAAGATGCTTTAAGGGAAATGTACTACGAACAGAGGGAGGTGAGAGATTGTTTCTATGGCAATGCAAGTCTGAGACTAAGACTGCAAAGCTGCTGGCAGCAAGCAAATGTATTTCAAATGAAACATGAGATAACTGAGCAGACCCCTGTGCCAATAATGGGGAAGTCACTAGGCAGTTTTGAGCCTCCAGTAACCCCCACCCCTTATTCATCATCTGCAGCACTATGAAATCACCCACCCACCCTGGAAGCTATTATTGTCTTTGTTTTGGTCCTTTAAGTGTTGCTCAGGTAGTAATTATGTTCCCCGCATCCTGACATATAGGATCATAGCTATTATAAATTGAAGAGACCTTGCAGAGCATTGTGTCCTTTCCATACCAACAAGAGATATAGCACACCATTGGTGCTTCACACTCACACAGTATAATCATTTAGTAACTTTGGAACATATTGCATGCTATTTTGCTTCTATAGGACCATAGGTGCTGGATAGAAGAGTGCTGGGGGGGCTGCTGCACCCCCGGGCTTAAAGTGGTTTCCATCATATCCAGGGTTTACAGTTTGGTTCAATGGCTCTCAGCACCCTACTACACAAATTGTTCCAGCCTCCCTGTATAGGGCCCAATCCTGCAAGATTCCCTTTTGGCAGGGTCCTAAGTGGCCTCAGTTCCCACTGACTTCCAGCAGCGTAGCAGGGTGGGCTGGTCCTTTAAGGGAGCTGGGCTTAGCATCTCTGGGTGTAGAAAGTGAGCTGGATAAGAGTGAGACCCTACAATGGCTCAGAGAGGCTATTAAATGGGGTACACGTTAGGGCAGCCTTTCTGGTTGCTCTGGTCTGTGCCAGGAGCTGACCCAATCCCTAAATAGGGGAGACACGAGCCAGCTTTCTTTGCCCTTCCACCAGCACAAGTGCAAAGATAAGTCTGTCCTTTTGTCTGTCTCCTCAGCTTTGCACTAAAGACTTGCTAAGGCCTTACAGTGATGTGGAAAGATTTGGAGGTAGTCACTTTGTATGTGATAAACAGATTTATTTTTTAAATTGAAGGGGCAGAAATAAGGCAAAGTAAAGGGAAATAAAATGAATTTAAACACAGGTACATAGAGATGGACATGTTCACCATCTGCTGTAGGCCTATGATCTTAACAGAAATAGAGGTTATAAAAAAAAAAAAAGAAGAGAAGTCAAATGGCTTTTCCTCTACATGACTTCTATAGCCCCAGTCTGACTGAGCCTGACAGCTTTCTCTGAGACTCAGAAGGTCTCTCTTTTTCATTCAGACAAATGCCCTGGATGCGCATACCTGGCTCCCAACAATTTCAAATAATTTTGGTCCCTGTAGTAGAAGGTCTCTAGATGCCATGATGTGGAATCTTAGAAGCAATGGGTTGAAGTCGCGGGTGGCAGGTAAGGTGGGGTGAGTTACATGCTGGCAAGTTGTTTTACATGAATGTAAGTGAGTGCATAGTGATGTAACTTACAGAGCAGAGGGGTGAAGGAAAGTTCAAGATGATGTAAGTTACAGTAGGGTGGGTAGTACTTCAATATACACCCTTCAGTTACCTGCTCTTCCTGTTACACCCCTCTCCTCCAGCCCTTTGGCATTTGAATTACACCCACTTAGGCTCCCTTATTCCTATGTACACCCACTTACAGAGGGGTAAGAAGGATAATCTAGCGGATCAGGACCTGGAATGGGACTCTGGAGATTTGGGTTTGGTTTTCAGCTCACAATTTCCCTCTGTGACCTTGGACAAAACAGTTCATCTACCTGTGCCTCAGCTCCCCATCTGTAAAATGGGGTCATTCTTTCATATCTTCCATAGCTCTTCTGACATGGACAAACACTGGCCTCCTAAGAAGTAAACTGAGATGATCACATTCATTTCATATAGGCCACTGAACAGCCATCAGCTGGTAATGAGGAAGTCGCTCTACGTATGTGAGTCAGATTGAATTGATGACCCAGCAGTGAAAGGATCTCTCCCCCAATCCTGAGATCCAGGCTTGCCTTGGATAAGCAGGCAGATAAGAGTTTTATTTAACCTTCTTAAAGCTGGAAATCTAACTGCAGGCCCCTCAGATCAGGTTATCAGCCTTCAGCAAGTCAGGAACTACTGTAAAGTTAAACAAACAGGTACAAACAGTCAGACAAAGTTAAGTTCGGGTGTTGAGTGAAGACTTGTTTTGGTTCTTGTTTTATCCAAATTGCCCAGAATGCAAACAGCCTGACCAGTGCTGCAGCACAAATCAGGAAACACCAGGACCTTTGCTGACAATCAAGAGACCCTGATTCAAGCTTCACCCTTGTGCACCCCTCTCCCAGCAATGGCCTCATTTTTATTTGCTGTTGTTGCATTTTGTCAAGTTTGTAGAATCACTTTTGTCCAGATCTTTTACTTTCCAGCCCTGAGGAGGAGGTGGTATTTATATTGCAAATGGTGAACATGTATGCTGTACACTGGAACGATACTATGGGGGCATAGAGGTAAGAGGAGATATATTTGCTTGTGTCTGTATGTAAATTGTACAGATCTGCTTGCCAATCCCAGGTTTGTTTGAATCTTACTTGGAAATAGTTTTTAAGCCTATAAGTGAAGAAGTCTTTTTTGGCAGCCAAGTCTTAAATACAGACTCTAATCACCACTGCACATGTTGTACAATCAGCCGAAAAACTGATTATCTTTTATATAAGCTTATGTTCAAGGGGCAAGTCAAGATGTTGAGTTGGCACCAGTTCAGTGTCTGAGTTTGTGTCTCTTTCCCATGCATGCAATAAAAATGTATACCATATGCTTAAAAGAGAGAAGCAAATTATATAGAATGGGAGATTAAGAGGAATGACCATGGAATTGCCATCATAAATTAGATGGGCCATTTAGACATACTAAGATGGAATAAGCTGCTGGGAAAATACTTATTTTACTGAACGCACTTAGTCTTCATAAATTTTTATTAGTTGGTGGGTTTCTAATCAGAGTATGTACCTCAATATTTCATTGACACTGGGGTTTTCATTTCATTTTAAGAAAAATGAAGACGGGAACAAACCCTCTGGCTCTATAGGAAAGGATATGGGGGGAGGGGAGAGCGAGAGAATTTAAAGACATTTAGTAGCATACTTTTCCAAATTCATCTCTAGTTTAAATGCCATTAGCATCACTATAGTTACCCCTCAGATTAATTTGACCCTACACGTTCCGATCTAATATAGATCTGTAGCACAGCTAAAGTCACAAGGGAGAGAAATCATGCTTCAGACCATAAATTAATCACCAGCTGGAGTCAGGCAAAAAAATTTCCCTCTGGAATACTACTGCAGTTAGGTGGATTGGAGAGGGATTTGTACCTTCATTTCAAACATCCAGCACTTGCCACTATTGGAGACAGGATATTTGACTAAATGGCCCATTATTCTGTTATGGTAGAGTAATTCTTGCAAGCTATGAGTTCCTAGCTTCCTTTACAAATCAGATATTATTTTCCATTCAGCCACCTGCACAAAACTGACCCTTGTATCAGTATGTAGCCCCCGGTGGTCATATTTACGACAGAGAGTCACCCATGCGCCCCATCTTCGAGGGGTTTGCAGAAAGAATGAGCTGTGTAGCAGCTAGTGCACGAACAGCTGCCAGGAAGTGCTCCTAATCAGTGGCCTACAGGCTTTCTTTCCCAGGCAATGGGTGCTTCATCTTTAAATTCAGTCTGACTTACTGGCACAAACCCAGGAAGTGTTTAGTCCATCTGCCAACTGAATATCCCAGTTAGTCTGCAGAGGTTTGCCGTCAGCTGTACAAGACTCCCCCTGCCCCCCCCCTTCAGGAATTTCTTTTTTTGGACAGACTCAGACAGGACCCTGATAATCCTCACCATACTTTCCCTCCCCTAATAAGCCTCCACCAAGCCCTGTAAAGAAGTTTAGGAGCAGACAATGCAATTAATACCACCCCTAATCCAGCTGGTGTGGTGACTGCGTGTAAGTGAGCCTGGAGAAGTTCAGGTTTTATCGACAATGTTTGGCAACGCTGATCCCAGAGTCGAGCATTATTTCTCACTGGTCTGGGGAATGGGAACCAGGAGCATGGTGTCTTTCTACTACATAGCTATCACAGGGTACGATGGGGTGTACAAACCCCACACTGGGAAAGAGAGGGTTACGGAATGCTCTGGTAACAGGAAGCCCCACCCAGCTGAACCTGGTGAGTGTGCTGTAGTGGAGATGAAGCTGAAAAGGGTGCAGCGCAGCTCACTCAGGGCAGTCAGTGAAAGGGAACAAGCCTGCACAGATATCTCCTGCAGGACTCCAGTAGGAGCTGCACACCACCCTGAAGCTCACCTCAACTGGAGTGACTAGCATCTCTGAGAAGAGATACAAAACATCTGTTTGTGAGTGGGGAAGGGAACCCTCTGATCCACTTCTGAGGGGGTGCATTGCAGGCTATTGGCTAGGCCTTCACCATGTCTTTGAAGAAGCAGGGAAGTGGTAGGAAGTAACCCAGAGGGTAGGCTGGATGATATCCTGGCCCAGGGTGCACACCTGATGTGCCTGCCCCTGGGTGGGAACCTGGAGGAGTGGGAGGGCCCAGGTTCCCCTATTGCCAATCCCTGGATTTGAGCCACTGGGTGCTATGGCTAACCACCTGGGGATGTGGTCTGGGGAGACGTCCATATCACAGATTCTGACCTTGGAATCTAGATCATCCTACTGTAGTTAGAGGTAAAGAACCCTACCACACACCACAAGACATGTTGCCCCTCAACGAAGTTCCTAGTGGATTGGTGTCCATGTCACAAATCCAACCACCACAATTGGCAGAGAAGTCTAGGAATGAGTGAGACAGGACACCTCCCCACCCCTTATTTTTAGGAATGCTCAGTGATGACTTGCCCACACTCAGTCACTTAGGGAAGCTTACACCGTTGCTGCCAGGCCTGTAACTGTTCTGTGGCTAAGCAGCAGACTTTAGTCTCCAGAGCCATCAGTGTGATATTTTTCACAATTACTCCCTGGTGAACGTCTGGCATGACCAGCATCCAGCTGACACTGGCTCCTTCATCTTCCAACTGTGGGAGGCTACACTGAGTCATAGACATGGACAGCATCTATGTGTCCTTCGTTAGCATGCTGGTACATTTCACAGTGCCAGAGTCGTGCACACAATACATAACAATTATGCACTCAACTTCCAGAGCCCCTTCTACCCAAGGATCTCATTAATGTTTGGAAAACCTTTTAAGTCAGTGCTCACCTTCTTCCAGTGCAGTAGGTAAATATTATCTCCATTTTTACAAGGGGACTGAAACCAAGGCACAGAGACCTTGTCTGCCTGTCCCCAAGGCCCAAAGGAACTCTGAGCCACAGCCTAAACTAGACCTCTCACTCCTGACTCCCAAGTGTGTGTTTGAATAGGTTTCTCTCTAAAGACAAATTATCCCCTGACATTTTCCAGGTCATCTGCCTGCCTTTACCCCCCTAAAGAACAGCCTAGTAAAGGCAGTGCATTAGTCAACGTGAGTTAAACTTCTCCTCTCTCCTCCTGTTTGTTCTTTCAGGCAGGGACTGACTTCATTTTGTGTCTTAGCACAACATTAGCACTTAAGTTATAAGGAATCCTCAATTCTCCCACTGAAATATAATTTGTCCTATTTTCATATTGGTGCCTATCACTGCTGGATGCTGTCAGCAATGTTAAGGAGTACTTGTGGCACCTTAGAGACTAACCAATTTATTTCAGCATAAGCTTTCGTGAGCTATTGGGAGTCAGCAATGTTGTTTATTATTTGTTGGAACTTGTAGGAGGGAGCCAGCTGAGAGAAGAGTTTCTTCAAATGCTTCCATAGTGGGTGTGGGGCTTGACCCCTGAAGAAGCAAGGGTTTGGCCCTGCAGAACTCTGGTATCCACTGGAGGAATGGGGCCATGTACTTCTCTCCCAGCTCCATAGCAGTGACTAGAACCCCCATGAAATGGGAGCCTCCTGCAACATTAAGGGGGACCCTACAAAAGATAATGCACCCTGGGTCTGTATTATCTCTTGTGCGGATTCACTGCTGGCTGCCAAGACTGTGAAGCACAGAGCACTGGCCAGCAGGCCCTGCTCCTAGCCTGCTCAATATGCAGACCTTGTACACTGGTGGGAAAGCACCATTGAGATGGCTGCCTCCCCCTTCGATGTAGCACAGGGGAGAGCATGCCTAGAGGAGACCCTTAACACAGAGATCCCTTCACAGTATTTTTGTATGGAGCGAGAACTAGTCTATGCCAGGGTATGCTGGGCTTTTCTGAGAGTCCTTGATCTCCTATTTCAGGGGGGCCTGGAGTCCAAATGTAGCACTTGTCTAATATCTCAATTAATCTCACTCCCTCTCATTCTAGTTACTGAGGCTTTCTGATACAGCTCTTTGGTCCTGATTTGCAGTTACCCTGCTGATCCAGCACAGCTCCTCCCCTAAACAAAGGCAACTATTCAGTGCCAAGGATGTAGTATTTATGCTATAGACAAATGGCCACCGTTGTCACCAGTACTGCATCCCAGGGACATTACATGCAAAATGTCTTTATTTCAGAACGCTGATCCCTGTTCCTTCATAAGCAGTATGAAGATCCCATGTAGACAGCTAAAAGAGGGTTGGGCCTGTCCACCAACTTGGGGACAAAACAGTCAGCCAAACCCCACTTCTACACAGGCTCTCTTGTTCCTCCACCACACAAGACAGATGGGAAAGTCCTATTTGTGATAGACTTGACCTGGACTGATACTGTAGGGTCCTCCAGTCCCCAGTAGCTAGAAGATCACAGCCCTCCCTTAGCCATCAGGGGGACCACAGGGCGGACGGGCGGGCCAGCCGGCCTGCCTGCCTGCAGCCTTCCACTATTGCTCCTCAGGGAACTGTTTATTTGTCTGCCCTGTCAGGGCCACCACACACACACTTATCTCTGCCAGCTGGGAGTCAGCACAATCACTCCAGCTGCTTACCTGGATCAGCTGGTTCTCAACACCTGCCTGCTGAGCTTCTCCTTAGGCCAGGGCTTGCTGCTCAGACTGTTAAAGGGGCAGACCACTACTACAGTGCCCCACTGAAATCACTGGGCTCCATGCGAGTGTAACCCACACTCGCTCTGTACGGCACTCTGGCCTTAGGGGCTGGGCCACACATAAAAGTTGATGAGCTTGCTACAGCAGTGTATTAATAAAGAGGTGTTTTAGCTCAGGCGGTAGTTCCTCATGCTTTTACATCCAGAGGTGACAAGCCCTGCTGATAATGACCCACATGGGGGTGTGGTGTTACACCAGCACAGGAGTCCACCTGCATGAAGCTCAGTGCAGGACTAAGGCCTATGTTTTTACCCCAAACCCGTTACCATAGTAGCTGATCACCTCAGTTCAGTACCAGCCATCATTGGGGGCATCACAAAATGACGACATTCATGTTTCTAACTACTTGATGGGTGGGGACACCAAGGCAGGTATCTGATTTCTGACAGTTGCATTTCCAGTTTGCTGAGGACACAAAATGAGCAGCTTTCCTAAAAACAGCCAAATAAATCTGTTTCCATCTACAAATCTCTCTGATCTGCATAGTATCATATTAGTCCCAGCAAAGATCCACAGACATCAAGAGACAATTGACACTGGACACAGTGGCTTCTCAAGTGTGGATCATTTTCCATTAGTGAGTCACTGAGACAGCGGGAGCAGAGTTGTACAATAAAATTGCCACAGCAGCCGGGGATGGATTAACACTAAATGGGACCTGGATCAGCCACAAGTGCGTGGCATCAAAATGACTCGCTTGTTTCTGGGAGGTTCAGGTTGGTCTTTGCAGAAATTCTGGGGTCTCTTTTGGCTCCTAGGACTCAGCTCAGCCCATCTGCTTGATCCTGCCTAATCTGCTACTGACTACATTGCCGTAGAAATGTCATGCAAAGTTCAGCGCTGCAGGCAGATGGCGTGTCAAAGAAAAGCAGTGATCAGACTGACATGTTGCAGGATTTCTGATTTTCATGGGAGACCCCAGGAAACTGCTGTCAGTGGAATCAGACAGTGAAGTGAATCCAGATGATTGTTGAAAGAGAGGGTAAAAAGCCGAGGAACACTTGAGCAATTTAGCCTGCTCTAATACTCTGCATCTCCAAGAGAAAGATGTGATGTCTGGGTTCCCCTCCCATAGTGTTATACACTGCACTAATTCACACAACTGATGAATATCTAAACAGGCACAATTACGGCCCATTATATGGGGAATATTTAAATAATCATATTGACCTGAGGCTTTGCTTGTCATTTGCAATATTGAAAATAACTTGCATTTCTATAGCATTTTTCATTCCCCCCCCCCCCCAAGATCCTAACGAACATTACAGAAGTCCTACTAAACAGAAATCACTTCTCTCACCATTAAACAAACAAACACAGCTGCCATGTTTTGGGGCAGAAAGTGGCAGATGTTGAACAGCAAGGTTTAGGATAGCAAGTGAAAGATACTATATCCAATAAAAACTCAAGGTGACATGGAGAAAGTCGGATGTAACTATTCATAGTGCCAAACATGCCCTGCGACCTTCAGGACCTGAGTACTGAGCAACCAACCGACGCCCCCTGGATTTGCACCCCGCAAACAGGAGCGTGAGCTGTGGGAGCTCGGTGGATCTTAAAATCAAACAGCATTACGTGAAAGCACACTAGGGGATCTTCAGTGAGCGCCAGCAGAGTCTGCATGGACAAATTAATGCGCAATGCATTAGTGTACTCTACACATCACACCCCTGGAGTGCACATTACCACATCATGTGGACAAGTCCTCAGAGTGCTTCCTTTTCTGAATATTTTAGAGGGACAAATTGATTTCCAGTGCAGCTCCTGAAATGACTTGGTGGATATGTATTGTCACATCTTAAAACATAGAAGAATGACAGCGCATACCTTGTGCTCCTCATGGTTTTATGCACACAGGTTTAAAAGCACCTCTGGGTGACTGGATGGCACAGGGCGAGATAAAGGGCTATGGAGTCTTGCATCCCTAGATCCTCATTTGACTCCAAGCCAAAGACCCTTTTCTCCTGCTGCAGAATCTAAGTTCCTGGTGTCCTGTGCAGGGGTGAAATGCACACTTGTGCAGAGACCACCCGGAAGGCCTGTGTGTGATTTAAGGGATGCAAAGGCCTCTGGCTGGCCCCTCCGCACAGGGTGGATTTCACCCTGGAAAAATAGGGCTCTGCATAATTAGTAACTGAAAGTAGCTATCATCAGTGGTTCCCTATTGGCCCATTCATATTGCAGTTGATGAACCCTGTACAGTTCTCAGGGCACAAACATTTCTGTTTCTTACACACACACACACACTCTCTCTCTCTCTCTTCCCAGTCTGCAGCTACTCAGTGGCTGCCTCTACACAGACAAAGGAGACAACGTGTATGGAGACACAATTACTCCCTCAGTCCTAGAGATGGACCCTCCAGGGCAGGGATGTTTGAGAAGGAGATTTTATTTTTCTACTGGAAATTTTGAAATTTTTTATGGTTTTTCCCCAGAATGTCCCATAATATTTTAAAAAAATAAAAATAAAAAATCAAACAAGCATTGGATTTTGTTTTTTGGGGAGAGTGGGGGTGGAGGGGTTGTGAAGGGGGTTTAGTTGAAAAACCAAGACATTTCAAATGAAATTAAAGCGTTCTCACAGAAATATTCACTTCCCTCAAAACACCATTTTCCATTAAAAAAATAGAAATTTTTTTATCAGCGTTAATTATGGCAGAGCTAGATGAATCATATACTCTTGTAGATCAAACCTAAACTTTGGATCTGGACTTCATGGATAAATGCAGAGGGACAGATGTTCAACCATGGTGTTTAAGAATATTTTCATTTCATAGATTCATAGAGATTAGGGCCAGAAGGGATCATTAGATCACTTCGACTGACCTCCTGTATATCACAGGCCATTGAATTTCACCCAGCTACCCCTATATTGAGTCCTATAACTAGTGTTTGCCTGAAAAATCTCTCCCCCTTGACAAGGTCATATGGGACCAAGGGTTTTTTTCTGCATGTGTTTGTGCGTGTAGAGTAGAGGGGAAGGGGGAAGAAGTAAAGGATGCAAAGCCACCAGATGGAAGCAACAGAGGATGATTACAGCATTAAGTGGAGGGAAATTGGCCCAGTGACTTTTGTGCCCCTCTTGTCTCAGCAAGGCTTTATTTGCTTTCCCCTCTTCCTGTCAGTCCCTGTGCCTCTTCAGGTCTTCACTATTAAATTTGGCAGGAAACTTATTAATTTGATTGCTCGTAGGAGTTGCCCAAAGATAAATACATGCAGCTTAATAAACCTTGTTAGCAGGAAGGAAGGAGAGAACATTTAATTAATGTACTGTAGTAATGGTTGCAAAGCACTTTTGAAGATGAAGAGTGCCATGAGTAGGATGCTGCCCTCAGAAGTCATGCACATGTATCTGAGGGGAGAAGATAGCTTTAAATATTACTTCAGTCTTTCAGGGAATAAGTAGCACACATAATGACTTCTTTTGGCTGCATGTAGGAGTGAGGGAGCTCACAGATACTCTACCCCGTTGCATCCTGGGAGTGTTGTTGTTGCAGAAGGTACAGGGAAATGGGACTTCTGAACCCTTTGCCTTGTATGTGTTGGCTCACAAGGCAGCTGGTGGTAAAATTGTTGAGCCATCGGTCTAGGCTTGTGTGACTGCCTTCCTGTAGAATTTTCTCTTCAGGGCAGGTGTATATATTCCCAAGGAATGGAGGGTGGCCCTGGAGTCCTTTAGAGTGTGTAAGGATTCATCTGGCTTCTGGTTAAAAAGATGAGTTTCAACAAAGGGCAGGACCTCCGTGGAAAACCCCGCAGTGGGAGGCCATGATTCATGGCACATTGTAATGGCAGTAGCCATTGCCTTTGAAGATGTATCTGCTGCATCTACTGCTGATTGAAGAGTGGTCCTGGCAACCAGATTGCCTGCCTTAGTGACAGCCTGAAATTGAGCTCTGTCCTGTTGCAGAAGCTATGCAATAAAGTCAATGAATTTATAATAATTCATACTTAGCCATCAGTGTTTGGTAATTGGCTATTCTGAACCAAAGGTGAATAGAAGTGAAGACCGTCCTTCCCAATAAATTGAGTCATTTATCCCTTTATTGACCAGATTGGATCTAGGCTGTTGCTGGCCAGATGTCTCCATAGCAGCCTGGACAACCAAGGAGTTAGGAGCAGGATGAGAAAAGAGAAATTATACCCCTTTGGCTGGGACAAAATAACATTTTTCTGGCCTCTTGGGGTAGGGGCCCAGATCTTGGGGATATACCAGACTGTTCTAGCTGGTTCGGCTGGATCCAGAGAATTGGAGGATGTCCAGGAGTTTATGCTGAGAATCCTGAACTTACCCCCCCCCCGCCCCAGGAAGATCTGTAACTTCTCTGACGCCATATGTAACAGTTCCTGGAATTGTGTATGGTCATTGGGGAGGATGGGGATACTGGAGCAATTGCTTCCTTCAATGATGAGAACAGCCTCACTGGTACCAGCGGAACTGCCAGATCTGCTGCATAATTCTCCTCTTCCAGGCGGTCAGGAGGAAGTGCTGCCTGTCCTCTCACAGGGGAAAGATGGACTGACTTTCTAGTGGATCATGTTGTCTCTGCAGGGTGGTATGGGTCCTACAGTCCCCACTATAGCCAGTAAGACAGGTCAAAGGGTGATTGTGGAGGACTCCAGGCCATGGGGTTCCAAGGCAGGTGCTTAGGCAGAGATTGGTTCCAGACTGACCCAGGTCCCTTGTCTGGGAAGGAATGTCCCAGAGGAGGAGACATTGGTTCCTCAGATAGTTTAGAGGCTCCCAAGGAAGAAAATATTGATTCTGGATCTATTGGCAGAACCAACAGTTCCGCTGGAGGGAAACCATGGCTGGAAGCTGGAATAGGAAACAGACTCCGCCCATAAATTGCATCTCCTGGTGGAGTCAGGACCTCCCTAGAGAGGGACCTGATCGAGATGGAGATTGAGGATCCAGGAGAGCAAAAATGTCCTCGGGCGGAGCATAAGACTCTACTCTTCATGGAGTGTGAGGGGTCCTGTCAGAGCTGGAGCCGTTACAGTGTGTGCCGCCGTCAGGCAAGGCAGAGCCAGTACCATTGGTGGCTGAGGCTCCCGACGGTTTCATTTTGTTGGTGCAGTCGGTTCCCGGAGCTGAAGGCTTAGTTGGTACTGGAGGCACTGCTGCCCACAGCGCGCAATCTGGTACTGATACAGCCCTGGATTTGTGGGCTGTCTTGCCACGACCCTGTGATTTAGGACATTCTCAGTCCCCATGGGCTGAGCAGGAAGACTCGACTTAGGCAGGGCTGCACCTAACTTCTTTGAAGCAGATTTAGAGCATTTATGAGAATGCTCCCTGCCCTCCCAACAAGTCCCCAGTGAGGGATCTGTGGGGATAAATTCCCTTGCTCCTAAGTTGGATCTCACAGCAGCAGGTGCAGTCCTTGCTGATGTAGGCAGTGGGGTCTCTTGGCCTGTGTCTGACTGTAGCCTCACGGTCGTCTCCATTAGGTGCTTCTTAAGGCAAAGATCCTGCCCTTGACGGACACGAGTGGGGAACAAGTGGCAGATACTGGGCCTGGCCACAACATGAGCTTCCCCGAGGCAGCATTCATATTTGTTGCTGACTGAGAAGGAGCGTGAACAAGCAGCACAGAATTTGAAACCCGGGGTCCTGGGCAAAGTTCAGTACCCACAACAGGGCAGGGAGGGTGGGGGTGGGGGTGGGGGGGAGAGAAAGGGTAATTCCCCAGGATGGGGAATCTAACTAACTATCAAACTTAGATAAGAACTATCAGATAAAATTCTTTAACTATTTACAAAAAATATATACCTATGTATTTACAGATTGAAGAATAAAGGAAGATGAAGCTTGGACAGTGGAGGTTCCGACCCAGGCCATGTAGTGACAGGAAGGAACGGGAGAGGTGGTCAGTCCACTCTGCCCTTTATCTCCTTGGTTGGAAGCATGAGGAGAGTGAAGGCAAATGTGGGGCCCAACAGACCTGGTTTTCAAGAATTTTCCAGTTCCGGGTGCATGGCGCGCACATGTACCCACCGCAGAATACACACAGGCCCCAGCACTCAAAGAAGGAAAATCACCAGAGAGATTTTCAGAATTGTTCAGCAGTCAGTGCTCAGCAGCTTCCCTTGTTCTTCCACTGAGCACTTTCCAAAAATCTGGTCCTTCGTGTTGTTGGGATACACACAGAGTTAGGGTGCCGTGCTCCGGTGTCACGCGCACTGCTGCACTGGCCTGCTGCAATGCAACCAGGGCTAAATCTTGTTGGAAAGTTATGTGTACATGAATGCCATGTCGGGATCTCCTAACATCTCCGTGAGCTAGGGGCCTGATCCTGAGAACTCTTACTCATGCAACTAGCCTTTACTCACACCAGCAGACCCGTTGAGGTCAATGGCGCTATACATGAGTGAAGGTTGTAGCTCTGAGGTGGAGTGTTAAAGAAAAAAGCTGGAACAAATAAGAAAGGGGACCGGAGCCCGAGGAAAAAAATAGTACTACTGAACATGGTAGTTCTGGTTTGTGCCCCACTTCTTCTCACTCTTTTGGTTGGAGCCTTGATGTGCTTCTGTAATAGGAACCACCACCAAAGCAAGGTCACCTAGCAAGTCTGTGGCAGAGTCAGGAGCACAACATGGAGCTCTGGACCCTTGGGCCTTATCTATACAGGGGTTTTAAGCCTCTGGTGTAGCAGCACCAATGCAAACCCCTCCTGGTGCAATGCAGCTACACGGACCAGAAAACAGGCTAAGGTACAGCATTGCAAAAGTCTGTACTAGAAGTTTGCATTGCATTGGTATAGCTATACACCAGTGACTAAAAGCCCCAATATAGACAAAGCCTCAATCCTGTTCTTTAATTACAAGACTGTACTTCCTACAAACTCTTTCCCTTCCAGTGATTAGCTCTCCAACTGGCATACTCTAGCATATAAAGAAAAAACCATGACTTCATAGCTTGCTTTTGTGACTTTGCAGGATGGCTCCATCCTGTGATGAAAAGATTGCATTGCATCCAAATGTGAATTTCTTTAACAGAAGTCATTCAACTTTTTTCACCCAGATGGGTTATACCAGCACCTTAATGATTTATTCTAGCTAAAGAACCTAAGAAAATTCTTGAGAGCGCTTCTCCTGTCAGCTTAGTTAATCCACTTCTGTGAGAGGCAGTAGCTAAGTCAGGAGAAGCGCTCCCGCCGACACAGCGCTGTCTACACCAGCGCTTCAGTCAGTAGAACTACATCGCTCAGTCATGTGGATTATTCACATCCGTGAGTGACGTAATGATACAGAAGTAATTCTGTAGTGTAAACTAGGGCTTACAGAGACCCTCCCCAGCATACCCTATAACCAGGTGATTAGAAGGAAAACCAGGGTTCAAGTTCCTTTTTGCTACCTAAATCTCCTTGGGAATCAAACCTGAAAAATCAAAATGTTTTGTTGCACGAATGATAAAATGAACCATTTTGACATTTCCAAAAAGTTTTCTTTTTGACAGAACTTTGCCAAAATCTACACAAATTCACCCAATGTTTCAGTCGATCCAAGTCCGCATTTTTCAGTGGAAAAAAAGTTTAGTCTGAAAAATTTCACTCAGCTTTAGCTGTAACCCATACCTTACCCTCCACATGCAAGTCAGACCCACTATCCTGCTGGGGGCCAAGGAGCTCACTGTACCTGGTTCAGCCCCACACCCCCTGAGTCAGAAACCTCACCCTTCTTCCCAGGGGCTCTGCCAATGCTCACAGTCCTCCTAGCCACCCTCTAGTTCATACTGGATTACTGACTCCCAGGGAGCCCCTCTCTGTTTGCTACCCCACTTTACTGGGCCACAGGCTGTTCTGGTTTTCCCTCCAGCAGGCCTTCTTGTCCTTTGTCACTCATCTGCTCCAGCTGGGGAGGCAAGATAAGTCTGGCACAGATGCAGCTGAGCCCTAACACTCCCCACCCCTTAAAGGCCCAGCTCATACTGGGAAAGCCCCAAGCACTTGGCGCACGGCCCTAACAGTCCTTCACATTTCTGGAGTCTCAGGGAGAAGTGGTAGCCAGTACTATCTTTTCAACTATGGCTGTCCAAGATGCCATGTGATTTTTCTACTTCATTTAAAATATCATGGTAAGCCAAATTCTAGCCTTCCCCCCACCTCCTCAAGGATTAAAGATGTAATATTTTTCTTCTTCCATTAGCAAATAAAAATAAATTGGAACACACTGGTATTTTAGGCAAAGGTGTCCTAGAACTGTTCAGATCAGAAGGTTTTAACAATGGTCAGATTTTTTAAAAAATCATTAGCAACTAAAACTTGTGAATATCATTATTTTCAGCTTCGCTTAAAGGGATAACATCAGTGGTTCTCAAACTTCTGTAATAATGGCCCTTTTCACAGAGCAAGTCCCTGAGTGTGACCCCCCACCTCTCCCCATCCCTGTATAAATTAAAAACACTTTTTAAATATTTAACACTATTATAAATACTGGAAGCAAAGTGGGGTGGGAGTGGAGGGGTGGCAGCTTGCAACCCCCCCATGTAATAACCTTGCAACCCCCTGAGTGGTCACAACCCCCAGTTTGAGAACCCCTGGTCTATATAATCAGGCAGAAGATACGAGTTAAAGGTTGTTTCAGGGACACTAGACTCTGAATTCCCCTGCCAATTTTGGGGGTTTTGTAAATTCAAGTTTCCTATACTATTAGATATCCTTTTCTCTTCCCTGTTGCTGGGTGAAAGCTCCACACAAACAAAAGGGAGGGGAATTACTATGCCTCCACTTTTGCAAACTGCTTCATGCAGGCACTAGAGTCAATGGGGTTCCATTGTCTTCCTGCCTGGAGCAGTTTCCAGGAGCCTAAGCTGGGGGGCAGCATTGCCCACTGGAGAGGGCACTGAACTCAGACAGGTGACTTGAATTCTGGCTCATCTCAGCACTGACTTGCTGTGTGACCTTTGGAAGGTCACTTCATCTGTCTGGGCCTGTTTCCCTTCCCCACCCTTAGGTAGGTAGGTAAGTATTTGGCAGCAGGGACAGATATATCTCACTGTGTTTGTACAGTGCCTAGCACAAGGGACCTCTGGTCATTACTGTAATACAAATAATAATTGGTTAATGATGTGGGGAAGACTGAAATTGACTATACATAAAGTCAACAAAATAAAAGCAAGAGCTTTTTCCCCCACTCTAATCTCATTCACTTATGGAAAGCTTAGGTATTACTTGTAAAGATACCAAAAAGTACTCAGGTAGAATGATTCACTTTGGTTATATATTTGTGCAAATTAAGTGAGTATGTGTGATTTTATGAAACAGTCACAGGAGGGCAGCATCAGCTGTGTTTTGGGTTTGACAGAAAGGAGATATTTGATAAAGCTTTCTAGCAGGTCAGTGTTTATGATGATACTTCATAAGACGCAGTAGAAAAACTTACTGGCTAGACAGATACAACCACCACTTCAGGTTTTCTAAAAATCTGTATTTACACAATTTTGTAACAGAAGCGGACTGAATATTTTACAGTTGCACACAAATAAATTTATTTAGCATGAATGTAAAACAAAGTATGGCGTGGGGCACTTTACCATTATTTAGCGCTGCTCCCCATTGTAAACAGGGCAGGGCAGTTGTATAATAACTGAAGGTTTTCACTCAGTACATTCTTTGCTTGCACAGGAAAATTACAAAAGGCCCCAGATTCTGCAACAAGTAGCACATATACAGGCTGCAGAGAAAGATTTCAGTGGGGCTCTGCACAGCTGCAGCAGGGCTGAGGCCTAAGCATGTATCCTTTTCCTACCATAGATGTCAAGGCCAGTTATACAGGGACATATAATTCAGTATTTTACTTTTAGCAAAACAACTGATGGCATGATCCTGCAACATGCTGATCATCCTGAACTCAGTCAGAGCTGAGGTTTCTCAGCTCCACACAAGATCAAGTTCTTATTGATTATGCAAACGTTAGGAATGATACGTCACGCAGTGTACTTTTTCTCCCCATGTTTTTTAGTTTTGTGGTAGTGGGTATAATCATTGTACAATTCCTTAAAGACTTCTCTTACGCCCATCTGTAGCGATGCGTTTAAGAACTTGATGTCGCGTTCAATGCAAAGGTCTAGGATGTGATAAATTCCCTCAGTTAGATGTTTCTTTACAGCTGGAAGTAAGGTCACCTAGGAGATGAACAAAATCTCATGAAACTTTTTACTTTCCATAGTTAGTATACGTCAAGTGACTGGAAATAAAAGTCCTGACAAGATACAATCCAAGGTATCAGCCCATCTAGAATGGTCTGTTAAAACACCGTGTAAAATATTAGATAATAAATTCTCTCCCCGATTTTGCAAACCTGATTTAAAACACAGCAGTAATATATAATCCTGTATATTAAAATTTGCAGCGGTGCTGAGTGTTCAGGTAAACGCTCTGTTATATTTGGGAGAATTTGAAATCATCCCAACAAAAAAAACCCTACAGTAAAATATTCTAAGACACCCATCCTGGAATAGATTTTTCCTTCAGGAGACGGAACAATAGCCAACGTATCAGCTGCATGCTGCACACTGAAATCTCAGTTAGGAACAAGTCCTTCTGTGAGCGTACATCTAAAATGGTTAGTTTGTTTTGCCTCTTCCAGTTTAATAACTGCATTTATCTAGCAACTTTTACCCAAGAATTTCAATTTGCTTTATAAACATTAATTACAGAAGCCTTAAAGAACACCCTCTCAGGTGTGTGTCTACTTGACCCATTTTAACCCCGTGGAACCCCAGGCACACAGAAATTAAAAGACTTGCCTTAAGTCATACAGCAAGCTAATGCCAGAGCTGGGAATACAACCTAAAACTCCTAACTCAGTCCCTTGCTGATCACTAGACACGCTGTCTTCCCACAACTGCCATAATCCCCATAACAAAGCTCATCAAGGCTGACTCTGGAGTGTTTTGGGGCTCTAGGCAAACTGGAACACATCCTCGGATCATAACCCGCTCACTGAACATTTTACTGCTTTAGATTCAGGTGGCCTCTGGAGCGGATCATGCTGTTCTTGCCACAGAAATAGGTCTTATCTCTGCTGAATACTAAAATTAACTTGGTGCCTCCAGACCTGTGCCTCTGCACTCCAAGCATAATGAAAACTGCATGAAAGGCTCTCATTAAAACTCAGAATTTTCCTCTCTTCCTGAGGCAAGTAATACACTCTTCACTATGGAAGTGAACTCCTAATCACAGTGTCGGGTCCAGGCTCTCTTTCTGCTCTGAGGCCACAGAGCAGTGAAGGGGCAGGGGCTGCCTTCTAAGAGGATGAAGAGCCAGCTGATCACTGCACAGAAGGAACAGCATGAAATGCCACTATAATTGAGAATTTGGATTAAGTTCATACCTGGTGTAAGCAGATGCATCTGCAGTGGAGTTACACCTGCTTACACCACATCTGAATTTGGCCAACTCCTCTTGACTGTCTTTACTCTACAATGCAATTCCCACAAACCACTGTCTAAAAACCTTATGAGATTTACACAACTGCCAGTGTGAGCTGGCAGTTAATTCTACCTACACACGTGTTATGGTCTACATAGTTAGCAAGACCAATTTGCGTTACAGAACTCTTGATGGGGGACGGCTAAGTGTGTGAAGAATTATTTCATCATTACTGAATTATGCTACAGCTCTGAGATAATGCATGAAAGGTGAGATCAAGCATGTGGAAGAGGCTGCAGGTGTACCCAGGGCCAATGATGGACTTTTCGAGGTTTATTTCAGAATAATTAATAAGGGTCTACATTTGTTGTGATAAATATTGATAAACTAGATTTTTCATCAGGAGAAAGTGCCCTTTATGATTGAGAGAGTACAAGTGTGTGTGCAGCCTTTGTAAAAATCTACTTTGAAAAGGGGTTTCTCTTCTGTTCTTTCAGAGCAACATGAGAGGTCACAAGTGCTTTCTAGCATGTACAGGTCCAGCCCCTTTCCCCTTTGAGATCGATCCTCTTTTTTTTTTTTTTTTTTTTAAAAAGAAAACTCCACATCACCAATTCAGTAAGTGTCCCACCAATTCATTAACTCTCCTCCTCATGCTCAATTATTCCATTAACATATGAATCCCCAAACAAAGATTCATTTGTGCAGTTATTTATCATCAACTAGTTAGGCATATGGTTACACCGCACCCTTTAGCTAAAGTCTCAAGAGGCCTTACGCTCTAACACAGAATCAAATAACTTGAAAATGTCCGTATGTGAAAATTAAAACAGACACCACTTGCGGAGATTTAATGACCACAGCACATCACCTTTCGCCACTCACCTTCCGAAAGAGCGGGCTGCCTACAAACTCTCCGATTTCAACAAAGCCCTAGTCTTGCTGCACATGCCCACGTGGCTATCACTCTCTCTTTGATTCATCAGAAAGCTCAACCTGACCTGGCGTAGTAAACTTTATCCTCTAACTTTTTCAAGACACCACTGCCCCTTTGGGGAAGTGATATCATGTACCAGCCGAGATAATTCCAAGCACCTGAGATCAATTTGGGGAGAATTAGAACCATAGTTCGAGCCCCAGGTGTATGCAAAAACAAAACAAAAAACCAACACACCAGAAGAACCAGGAGATTTTGTAAAAACAATTTTAAGGGGTAGATCATCTCAGGAACCTTTGCTCAAATGACCACAAATTTAGAACACTAGCCCTACTCTGCATCCCTAGGAGGTACAGCAAATTTCAAGACATCCAAGTCAGCATGTGGATTTTTAAAAAATTTAAAATAGTTGTCTTTTAAACAATAAGTGACTCTCAACCTGAACCTTATAAATGACTTTAAGGTGGATGAGTGTATATTACCTTCTGCAGTTCAATCACGTATTGGGCCACTATAAAGACAGAAAACACTGTGAACTCCTCTGTTTTTGCAGCAATGTGACTATACATCCTTTCCACCAAGTGTGCACATTTCAATACAACTCCAAACTCATCTGTGCTCCCTAAAACAGAAATCAAATTGTGGTGCAAAATTAGGGGTTAAAAAAAATTGTTATACAAGGAAAAAAAACCCAAAAAACAAAACTTCAGCAACTACCTAGCCATGGTTTCATATTTTGGATTTGCCAAAATGCATTTTTTTAATTACAGGAGAGGTGAGAACAGAAGAGTGGTTTAAAAGCAACTGTGCCCTTATGAAAATGAACAATCCCTTACAACACTTTATAGACTCTCTTTCAAGGGCAATATTGTAAGAATAAAGGCAGAAGGCTGTTTCAACTCCACCATACACTAGGATGCAGCCAACTTTTGTTACATGAATTCAAGCAGAAAGAAGGGCGGGGAAGGTACCTCCCATGTTCCAGCCCTCTGCCCAGTTAACTGGAAAAAGAGCAAAAACATCAGATTTTTTTAATTTATTTTTTTTTTGAAGTGCCACTTGCAGAATACTAGATCAAGAAGCTGCTTCTTGATAATGAGACCTATTACATGGCACAGTCTCCAAAGAGAATCACCATCACTGGAGACATTAAAAACTAGATGGGACAGAGGACTTGAATTTTCTGTAGGGAACAATCCTTCACTGGCAGGCAATGAGATAACTTAATAGAAATTAGGAGGAAAGTGGGGGGGGAAATTCAGGCATGTGTCTTGTTTTTTATTATTAAAATACAATAATTCTGCAGGGGTAGACAAAGTGTATCTAAATCACAGCATTTCCTGAACCTGTAGCTTTCCGCTGATTTTTCTCTTTAGAAAATGTGGATACTACTGAAATGTATAAGCCCCAGCTTTTATGCCATAGGTGCATCAATATATCATTCCTCTCTCTCCCCTTTGGAATATCTTAGTGTACTTGCCTATTGCATATACATGGTTATAACACACACACACAAAGTGGGGTAAATTTCAAAGCAGTGAACTTGGTTTTAGCCACGTGAATTAATGGAGTCAAATAAGTAAATCCCAAGTAACACTTTGAACATGTACAAGATTCTGGTTTTGTATCTAACACACAATGATGAACATGTAGTCTGTAGCATATCTAACATCTGCAACACAGGGCTCTGTTTAGTAGCACATATATAAAGCCCTTTCCCAAGTGCGATGGTGTAAATCATCAGCATTTGGAGCCACCACACCAGAAAAAACATGCTTTTCCTAAAACCTTCACTGACCTTATACAATAGGGGCTACTGTGGCTGTTTCTGAGTGAGAATGCAAAGGTCAGGGAGAGGAACTGACATAAGGTACAAGGAGCCCTGCCCCTGTCTGCGTTGTGTCATTGTGCTGGGACAATCCTGTAAGCCAGGATTACAGTTCGAAATGGAAGCACTATGCTAGTCTCCCAGGATGAAGCCTGGAAAGAACCTTTCAAAGAGTGTCAGAGTGCAGATTGCTACATGGCTCATCCACACTTCTGCCTATGTGGCCAGTGGCCCAAAAGCCACGATCTGGCCCTGGGACTTTGTTTCAACTTCTAACGTTACACACAGCCTGCCCTGTCCTGCACATTCTTCTGTGCATTGCACCCACTCAGAGTTGGGTACGTTAATGAAAATGATGACACAGCACCTCTGTCTCCTTTCTGTCGCCCCTCGTGCATAACAGAAACAACCAGCCTCTTGAAGCTGTTCAGGAAAGATGGCGCTGCTTTTAGCATCACCTGCAAGAACATCAAATGAAAGAGGATCAGATAAATACCTAATGCAGTACAGAAAAAAGGCTTTGAGGATGGTTCCTTTATTAAAGCAGCACATGCAGCATGACATTCAACATCCCAAAATAAGAGTGGATTTATGTGCTTTAAAGGAAGGTACATCGCCTGTACGCGCTACAGGGAAGGGACTGTCTTTTTGTTCTGTTTCTACGGCTGCTGGCACAATGGGGTCCTGGTACCTGACTAGGGCTGGTAGGTGCTATGGTTAATACAAATAATTACAATCATCTCAAAGTAATCCCACATCCACAAAGCAGAGGTTGAAAGTTATGTTGTTCTAATGCCTGGGGCATTTACCGCTGTCTGTCCTGAACCAGTGCTTGCCCAAGGGACCAGAGATTTAAGGACCAATACACTTATTCATCTGAAAACAGTTTGGAAAAATCAGCTTTCAGCTGACAGGCACTAGAGGCAAAAATTTTCAAAAGTGACTTACACAGCCAGGTGCTTAAGTCCTTTTGATCTACAAAGAGACTTAGCCTAAGTGCCCGTCTCTTTTTTTTTTTTTTTTTTTTTTAAATATGGAACTTAGGCCCTTTTGAAAACTTTGGCCAAATCTAACTTTAGAGGTTGTGATAATTTGCTTCCAAATATCTTATCATTTCAGAACCTCCACGTTTTCAACCTCCTGGTCATAGGTCAGGGATTGGCTTCTTAAAATTTCTGATCCCCCACCCTTCAAGCCCCTTCTCCCTTCACCTTAGGGTGACACTGCAGTATGGAAAACAGCACTTCATGAATTCCCAGGAAGATGCTCCCATACTCCTCCATCTTCAAATGATCCAGAGGGACAGTCAGCAGAATGCTGAATGCCAGGCTCACGTGATGGGGATTGGAGAGAATTTCTTCTCCTTGCCTCAGCAGGGCTGCTACTGTCTCCAGTATAGGAACAACAATGGTGGGAATCAGCGATTGGTCCCGACAAGCCTCTTTGGTTTGAATCTACATGTGAAAGACAAGACAACAATAACAAAAAAGAATTCCTCTGTCTCTACCCACCCCCTTCTTCCACACCAGAGAATTGTACTGTTGCAACTTGAACCAGCAGGAGTACACTGGCGCAAACTGCAACAGCATAAAGCCTCATCCGTACTAATCAATCTGTTTTAGGTACATGCCGTGCACCATATCCCCATGCAGCATTCCCTGAAAGCACTGCAGGGTCTGTGCATTGTTGCATCTATCCCACAATCCCATAGAGAAGATGCATACAGAATGTGTTCTACAGGGTCTATTTGCATCTGTTCATGTTTTTACACTGTTCCAGTGGATAGTTCTGTCCTTCACAAACATTGACTCACCCCAAGCCCCTGCCAGACAATCTCTGGTCCCAGAGAGTCAGGCATTGTGATGGCAAGCACCAACACTACTACAGTTGCGTGCAGCCACAACACAGGTAACGAAACGGATTTAATTATTTTAATTCACTTATTCTGTCATTTTTATATGCTCTTTTTTTATTAGTTTGGCCTTGTAGCAAAGCAAAAAGCCAACAAACAGTTTTCTCCTCCTTTGGATCGGAAGAAGAGTTGCCCAGGCCTGGGGAGAGGCAACTCTCTAAGCATCTCCATGTAGCCTAGTGAGATGCTCTCAACCTCTACACAATGCAGTGCAGCCCCAAAGATGTAATCTTCCTCAAAGTAATGGTGATGTTAATGAATGAGTGTGTGTGCCATGCCAATATACAGGGATATACTTGAGGAAATTTGGGCCAAACAGCGTAAATGGATCCTAGCCAAACTGATGTCAAATGTAGAATTTTTTTTTTTTTTAAATATCTTTTTATGTATGTTTCAGACACAATTGTTTCAGGCTCTGCCAAACAAAAGTGATAGGTAACATATACCGTGGGAGGTACTTACAACTAAAGCTGTGATTATCTGTGGGCTGGTAAACCAGAAAGCTCTCTCTTTCTCTCCAGTTAACGGGCAGTTGACCAGCAATTTGGTTAGCGTAACAGCTGACAATACTTCCTGCAAAAAAATGGATAAACAATCTCTGCAAAAAGATAAATACGCTCACTTGAAATATGGCACCTCTCAGTGGAGGCATCACATTATCAGCAGCTCAATAGAATTTGCACTGAGCAATAATCACCTTAGCATACTGTACTATATCTATTTTAAAAGCAAATCGTGACATTAAAACATTTAAAAATAAAGGCAGATCAACTCATGTAGCAGCCATTATAGATAATGGAGGGAAGTAGTGTGAACATACACATATGAAACTCACTTGTGGTTTGAGCCTGCCATATAACCAGCATAATCTCATCACATTTACCAGCTAACATGTCACCACATATTGGCTTATAAGAACTAAGATGAAAACATAGAACATCAGTGTATTTCAGCCTTACAGTCCAAAAACATGTGGACTTCAATGCCTATATGCTATGGCGATTAGCGTTACACAAACCATGTAGAAAGATTAGGTTAGATTCTCTTTTAAATGGACATTATCTACAGAGATGACACACAGATGCCTTTTCCAAATGGGCAGGTCTGGGAGCCAGATACTCCTGAGCTTCAGCAAGGCTCTGAGTTCCAAGTCACTTAACCTTCCAAGGGGAGTGGGGGGGGGCGGGAAGGTTATGCCAGGCTTGTTTGCCAAATTTCTTCCCAATGTTACAACTACCAATTCAGTTCCATTGGCGACAGATGTTACATGTCACTTAATGAACTACTGGAAGATGCTCAGATGCTACAGTAATGAGCACGGTATAAGAACCTATACAGAATAGAATAGTGGGAGCACTAATATAATCAGTGCTTCACATAACTGCTGGTGTTTAAAAGCACCGTGCCACCTGACCCTGTTCAGAGTAGGTCTGGACAATAAAATGGTTAAAATGCCAGTGGCTGCAAGTCTCTTGTCTATGCTACAGCTTTGGTGGTAACAATAGTGGGAAATTTTTAAGTGATAAAACCTTTTGTCTGGTCTTGGTCTCAGTTTCTCCATCTGAAAAATGGGGATAATTGTACTAACTTACCCTCCTCAAAGCAGTCTTGTGACGATCAGTACATTTGTGTTTGTAAAGCACTTTGCCAATGAAAAGTGCTCAGTTAGTGCTAAGTAGTACTGTGATAAGAAAAGAACCACCCACACTACAAGAAATGTATACTAGCATGTGCCAGTTTACACCTACAACTGCAAAGAACAGACCACACTAGGTGTGACTTTTAAATGAACTAGGCAAATCTTTGTTTTGCGTGTTCATGGACTGAACCAGCTTCCTGGTAATCACCTACATAATTATGACAAATTTTTCCTGGGTGCTGAGTCTGAGGACTCTACTGAATAACACAATAGGAAACAAAATTAAAGCTTTTATTTGGCCAGTTTGTAATGTTAGAATTAACACATAGGCGTCGACCTTCTGCATTCTCTACAGGAATTCACTGATGTGAGACTCCTGTTAATGTTACTGGGAATTAGAGTGCTAAATGCCTGGGGATCCTACTGAAAGCTTTCTTCATAGGTAAGAAAAGTTTCTCTCTTTTTCATAGTGGAGTCTATCGATCTCAGGTATTTCTAGGGCACACTTCATCGCAGTACCTAAGCACCAGGTTTATTGCCATGTAAGTTACCATGAGTGTGCAGCATAACAAACACACATTTAAAGCCAAACTCCTATGTGTTCCTCATGTCCTATTCATGGTCTTTCTTCCTGCCCATTTTATCAGATACCATCCATGTTCTATTGCAGTTCTTCAAGCCATGGAGAGAAAACTAAAGAAAATAAATTATAAGAAATAAGCCCAAAGTTCCCTACTTTAGGATTTTGTTTCCAAATATTGCTAACTTCAAGTCCTTGGAGCACCAGCCTCATCATGACACAGAACTCCTCAGTCGTGCAGCTCTCCACCAGCTGAGTCATCAATTCTGTCAGCTGCATTTCTAGATCTTGAATTACCTGGACTGTGGTGCCAGGACCTGCATATTCAAGAGACACAAACATGTCTGAATTGCTTATCCACCTGGGGAACTGCCAAAAAAACCCTTTCAAAATCAAGCCTTGAAAAAGAGCTCTCTCTGTGAGTGATTTTTTAATGTTCACCCGCACAGAACTGCTTTCTCCCACCAACCACAGCAGCAGTGTATCATTCAGAACATTCCCATCCTACTGTGTATCCCGCAGTCAGTATCTTGATTAAATGCTTTCACTCTGTGAAAACCCCATAATGAGGCTTGTTCACAAGCTAGGGGAACAAGTTGATCACAAGCTACAGAATATCAGGGTGTTGGGAGGAGAGCCACACATCACATGAATATTAATGGACAATGCTTAGATCTCGGTTTAGCAGTGACCAGGTCTCCTACATATGAAGTCAAAGATTATATTATCTATGACTAGTTTAAATTTTGGTTTACTTTGCAAGCATATTTATCTGCTCCACAAACACCCCGAATGTAGCAGTAACTCCTGGGATTTGTGGCAAGATTTTCTGTAGGAGAAAATAATTTTAATCTATTTAAAGCCTGGCACTTCTACAGCACATTTCATCAGAGAATCTCAAAGCATTTTATCACCATTAATTATGCCTCTGCACTAAATAAATATACCAGCTTTGTACAGGAGTAGAGTGTGGTACAGAGATGTTAAGAGGGAGTCAGCAGAAAAGCCAGGGTCAGAACTTGGTAATCCTGACTCCCAATCCTGTTTTAACACTTACATCATACTGCCTCCTGTGGTGAATTCTGTAACTGGAAAGAATTGAGATACACAGCGTGCAAGAAATATTATACATAGGCACAATATAAAAATCTATTTGCAACTCAACTAGCAAGAGCTTCAGCCAGGCTCCCAAACAGATTTACAAAAAGGCTTCTCCATACAGAATTGTACTACAATTAAGGGATTAAGCGCATTTGTGATTCCCTACCAACCAGGGGGTAATATACATTTGTAAGATCACTGTAGTAGTAAACTAGACTAAATCAAATCTTTCAGGCATCAAAGACAAAAATAATATTGCCAGGTTTTTTGGTACTACTACACTGCACATGTGGAATGTCAGTTTAGGTTATATTTTAAATGAGGCAACATAGATTAGTCGTTAGATCACACTGGCAGTCAGAAGACCAGGTTCCCCTAATTCCAATTCTGTCACTGGCTCACTGTGTGCAGGTGATAAAGGGTCTGGCTTTCTGAGAGGTGCCGAGTACCCACAGCTATCATGGACTTTGCCTGGAGTATACTGTGTTCAGCACCTCTGAAAACCAGGCCAGTAGTCTTTCTGTTCCTCAATTTCCTCACCTTTAAATGGAGATGATACTTATCTACCTTTGTAAGGCCCTCTGAGATCTTCAGTGAAAAGTGCTGAGTTATTTAACTAAGCCGATCCATTAACTCCTTCAGTGATAGTTGCTATACCAGATACATAAGACCAAAAAAAATGCATTTTCAGAGCAGCCCCAAAAAGTTTGACCACATTTGGTGAAATGGTCCTAAACAGAATATTTCTACGGGGGTGTTTCTCAGTGCCTTGGGCCATCATTTATAGAACAGCGTAGTATTTTAAAAAGGGCTAAGGGCTACATTTTCAAACCTTGATAGATTTGTGTCACAAAATATACACGTGCACATACAAAACATGTATTAGCATAGGCAAAATACATATTTTTGCACAAAAATGAGCACTGAGGCACATGAGTAACTATTTCTGTGAAAGCAAGGAGATCAAAATAACTACGTGGCTGACATCCTCAAAGACCTTCCAGATGAGACCCCTACCAAGACAGGTCAACACTGCGCCCCAGTCATGACAACAGTATCCCTCTAAAAGCTTCCCAGTTTGTTTCTTAAGAAGATAGGACCAATTTACTGATGGACTAGCATACGTGGATATCTTGTGACTTTCTTAAGAACCTCTTGGATGCTTTTACCCACCCCTGTATTCCAAAATTAAACGGAGGAGTTGAAGAAAAGAAAAAAAGAGCTCTGTACCAGCAAGGAGTTTTTTTACAGCATGGAACACAGTGAGAGCAGTCTCTTCTCCAGGATACAGATCTGTTACTGAGCAGAAAACAGTTAAAAACTGCAAGGCAGAGTGAAAGAACTGGAGATGGCCTTCCACAGAGGTCAGCTCTCTCAGTACTTGAGTGTAAAACTTTTGGTACAGTTCAGTGTGGGAATACTCCCGATATTTTCCTGGGTCTTTAGGATTCTCCTGCTTGCCTTCCATTTTCATAAAGCGACCAGTACACATGTAGCTCAGATCTGCTTTCAGTAGAGTTGAGACAGCTGGGATGAAAGCCAAAGGCAAAGGCTGGTCTTTGGTGAGGTTTCTAAGGCAGAGCTGGATGGCTGTTCCTGTCTGGAGGACTGTTGGCTCCAACAAAGCAGACAGCATTTCTGTCAGTTGTTGTTTCTTCTCTGGCTGCTGCTGGAGGTACAGAGTCAGAACATGGCAGAGTGTGGTTAGCGGCACTAAGAGCAGCTGATTGACTGCAGTGTTCCAGGGCTTGCCTCTGTCTGCATCAACATATGGTTTGCAGCTCGCTAGGAAAAAAGAGAACTTTTCCAAATTGAGTTTCAGGCTCTGCCTCTTTTCGACAATCATCTGAAGAAAGCATTCCAAAAAGGTTTGGATCACCTGGAGAAATTCTGCCCAGGCGGGAGTGGTCAAAACATCAGCAAAGCACTTGCTGGCTGCAAACAGGGCGGTCATGACAGCCTCAAGAGCATCGCTGGCATGAAAAACTTTAAAGATAGAGTTGACACTTCTGCCAGTCTGTAGGCATGTTAGGAGGCGGAAGCAGGTAATTAGAAACTTCAATGATAGCAACTTACTGCAAGAGATGTTAGCTCTGGTATTGGCTACCAAGGATAGCAGCAAGAGAAAACAACGGGTATGGTCTGAAGGAAAAAGACTATCAAGTTTCAATGCAGAAATCATCTCTAGTAAATGCAGAAAGCTTTCTATCTGGTCTTCTTCCAAAGTAATGGGGGAACCGGTCCTTGTTAACAACAATATATGTTGAGCAATTTTTTCCATTGTTGTCCAGCAAATGAAGGGTTCATCCTTTGATTGATTGTTTTCTGACTGTGCCTCCCCCATGCCAACCATCTTGCAAGATGAGAGGACTTCCTCATGCCATGGTATATTAACTGCAGACAGCTGTTGAATAGGCTGATCTACGATGCCCTGAGTAGCAGAACAAAACACACTAGAGCACTGCTGAATAACGCGGCTTATAAAAGCACAGTGAAGCACCTTAATTTCTGGAAGAAAAGTACTATGCAGCAAGGCTTTAGAAACCTTTTCAGCTGTGATGAAGGAATCCTGATCTGCAGAAACTCCCGGAGCTTTAGTTGATGGTAAAGTCTTCAGAAGCACGTCAGCAACATACTCTACATCTTTCAGAGAAAGATGAGGAATCAGGATTGTTAGATTTGAGACTACAAGGTACCAGTGTGCAGCGGGGTAGGTGAGAGCATTTATTGCACTGATGTTGCCATTCCAAGGTTCGGACTCTTCCATGCTCATGCTTGATCTTCCAGAATGAAGGATGAAAGCTGCGGCATGCTGCAAGGTGTGAAGATCAGCCTCAGTCTGAAAACTGGTTTGCATTAAGATCTTTTTTATTTTCTGAAGCATGAGCAGTTCTAAGCAATATTTACTAGGTGAGCAGAAATTACCTGAGAATCTCACTACCCTCTTCCAACACTGGCTATCCACGCCAGGGAGAAGGGCTGAGAAGTCCCAGCTCTCTGCAGCACAGTCAGTACCACCACCAGCTGCTTCAGCCAGTCGAGACACATATTTGCTGCAGTTTATACTAAGCAGAGTGTCAACCTCCACCCATGTGCAGACAAGGAGGAGCGCGGAATCACTGACCTTCTCTAGCCAAAGCCCTGGTTTATCTTCGTCTGCCCACTGATCCTTCAATAGGTCTAGCAATGGCTGGATTACCTCTTTCTGCATCTTGTCCAACAGACTCTGAGTGCGAAGGACAACAGGTAATGGGGTGACATTATCCAAACTCTTCATGTTGAACAGAAAAGTGTGAAGCACAGAGCTCACAGACAACAGCTTCAGTGCCATGTCAGAATCATCTTTAACGTCAGGAATTATTTGAGTCTGACACTTCTCCAGTATGAGGAACAAAATATCCAGAATCTGGTTGGGTGGCAGCTCGAGGAGGCACTCACGAAGCTTTGCCGTCAGCCCAGCAGACAAGACTGGCAGCCTTAACTCATCATCAGCTGGACGGCAGATCACGGACAGAACCTCTTCAAAGAATTTAGGGAACTGTCGCAGCTTCGTGTAAGTCTGAAACATGGCATTTATGAGAGTCTCTTGAGGCTTCTTTGTACGTGGCTCAGAGACCTCTGCATCGATCCAAGCTGAGGCCACAAGGTCATCCAGATCAGGCTCGACAATTAAATGATTTAACGAAATCAAGGTCTTGAGACACCTAAACCAAGCTGGGATGGAAGCCTGGGAGTGATTCACCAACATTTCTGCCAGTTTGCGGTAAAACTGGAACTGGGTCTCTTTGTGCCTGATCCGGTCAGCGGCAACGTTATAGATATCGTTGCTGAGCACCAAGTTCAGGAGCTGTTCCACAGCAAGCAGTTCTGTGCTCCAGTCTACTGGCGAGAGCATCTCCTGCCATAGATCCTCCTGCAGGTGAGAAATCCTTAGACAGCCAAAAAGCCTGGTGAACATGTGGAAACAGACCATGTGGTTTTCTGCCTTACAGTAAGAATCCAAAAAGAGCTTATAAAGCAGAGGTACTGAATTTGCTACTATGATCACCTGGAGCGTTGATTCACAAAAGCTAGCATCCTGGAACTTGGACAGCACTGTTTTGACTGGCATCAGAATAGTTTTAAGAGCCCTTTTCTTTTTCTCTTGCGGTTCCCTTTCTGGCAGGAGCTCCCCTCTGTAAGAGGACAAGAGCTCAGGCTGGAAAATCCCAGCCTGTAGCACAGCCTCTACTTGGTTTCGGATTTCCCTGCTCAGATGCTGACGTACGCGGCCATCATCAGCTGGTGTCCACGCTCTGGCCATAAGCAAATGCCTCAGGAGTAGACATGGTTGAAACAAGTGGCTGGTCACTTGCCCAAACACACGATTTGGGTTGATCTGTTGCCTCTGAATCAGGAGGTACTGAGCAAAGGTCAGCTGGAGGACATCAAACAACTGGGAGGTCACAGCATCTTCTGAGGTCAGCCATTGACAGGCCAGCCAGGAGAGCTTGCTTAAGAGATTCACCATCAGCTCATATTTTGTGGTATAGATGATGGAGAGAGGCGGAGTGGAAAGGATGCCCCTGCAACAACTTAGCACTGTACCAACATTTCCGCGGGATTTTTGAATGCAGGACTCGGATATCCTTTCATTTATGACCTGAAGATAAAACAACAAAAAAAGCATCACTATCAACCTTGCACACAGAAACAAAGGTCATTGGGGAACAGACAACAATCTTCTTTGCTGGGCAGCTCCGGCTGGACACATCAACAGCATTTAAACAATCATTAGTAACAGAAGATGGGAAGGACATAGACCCACCAGTGGTTATTCCTGACCCCAGGCATAGACAATTGATCGTTTTCAGACTATAAATTTTTCAGGGTAGGAACCGTGTCTTTGCATGTGTCTGCACAGCATCTGACATGAGACCCCATTCCTGACTGACTACTGTAAGAACAGCAGCAGCAATAATGATGCATGATAGTCCACCTCATTCTAACTGTGAGGAAACTTACTTAGTGCTGTAGAGAAAAGAAAGGCAAGATGCCCTCCCCATCCCAACAAGGGGGGAAATTCCCTCCTTATCCCCAGTTGGACAACCTATTTAGCAAGGATCTCAATTAGTAAGCAAATAATTCCAATTATACTCTAAAACAGCCATATGATCTTCCAGAGTTTCCTATACTAATATACATTTGCGAGCCTTTAACTCCTTCTCACATGAGTAGTCTGAAATGAAGTCATCTAGGCTACTTGTGAGAATAGGGGTTGCCTGACTGGGTCTTTACTTACTAACCAAAATATTTAATCTTGTTCCATCCCTGATAGTTTGGGGAGGGGAAAACCTGTGTGAAATCATCCGAGTATGAGGCTATTGGGAAGTGTTGTTGCTTTCAATCTTTGTTCTCCACAAATATCAGCTGTCTTGCAACAGAGGGGATAGAAGGGAAAATAAATACAATGGCCTAAAAATGTAAGCTAAATTATCCCTAACTATTTCATACAACACCTACCTCTAAAAGGAAGTGTCATATATTGTATCACATACTGCACTGACATTCATCACTTAAAGAGTTTGGTTTGAGTTACCTGTGCAATCAAAAAACTGAGGTTGATTGTCTTTCCATCCTTTAAGAGATTCTGTAGTTTTCTGCTATGGAAGATGTTATCCAGGTACGTCCAAAGTTTCTCAACAATTTCATCCTCCAGTTCAAGTTTCTTGTTGTAATATGAAACCAATGCATGGCTCACCCAATCAAGTAATACCTATGTAATTTAAACAAACAAAAATATACAGCTGTGGGTGATCATCTTTACCTCCATGGGAAAAGGTTACAGAACTGTAGTAGCCACTTCACACCTGAGAATGAGCTTGACATGGATACACAAGTTTGTCTATGCAGTTCTCCAAGCAGGATCAGGGCCTGAATTTGTAACAGTTTCTAAACTCAATTTTGGCTCCCTTCACGCTCTAACCTTCATAGTAAAGCTAATTTCAAGGGTGAAAATGCATTTCCTTTCAGCTTCTCTTAAACCAGCAGAGAAAATTTCTCACATGAAATTTTTGTATCAGTGAGGACATTTTTGAGTGAGGGAACTTACGAAAAGAATTGTGGATTTTCACTTTATAAAAACTGTTCTCATTTCCAAAATGCAAAAACAGCTTGTCCTAAAGATTGCACGTTTATTTAAAATCTCGATCCCCGAATAGAATAATTGCACAGGCCTGATTTAACTTTTTTGGAGTTCCTATTTTTTCAGTCTCTCTCTCTCTCTCTGTGATATTGATAGATAGATAGATAGATAGATAGATAGATAGATAGATATAGAGAGAGAAACAAAAACAACCCTCTGAAGCTTTGCAATCTGTAGAGCTTACAAAATCCTTGGGCAGTGTCTGCTTTGCTTACAAGGTGTACAGACATAGTCCATGTACTAGAGGGTCTGCAGACCAGACCTGAATATCTTATAAATTCCACAATCACCATTATACAGTTACAAGCTCCAAAGGCCCTGTCTGACCTGTAAAGGATTATAAATGTCATAAGTCAGCACTGAACTTTCAAGGTACATAGATTGCAAGCTCCATGCTAACCATTATGAAGTTTCCAGCTCTTACAAAGCCTTCAGATCTACAACTATGGTTAAGGAAGAAGCACATACTGTAACCCATTGAGCCAAATTCAAGGAAACAATCTCTGCTAGCAAAGACGATAGAGTTTTTAAATTTTGGGAGAGAAATAATAAGATAATTTTAAAATTATTAAAGCCACTGAAGCCAAGTCTCCCAGGGGAGTAAAGAGGAAGCCTTCAATTTCTGCTCCGTTTTTGTATATAGATGTGAAATAAATAAGATTTTTCTTAATTTTTTTCCAAGTTCTTTAAGAAGATGCTTTGAAATAACATTTTAAAAGTTTTACTTTTCTTTAAAAAGCTAAGGAAATGTAGGCAAAAACCATTAATACACAATTAAATTGTATAACGTTGCTCACTTAGCCATTCTATTAAAGGTTAATTTCATGTTTTAAAGCAATTCATAGAACAATTTAAAAAAAAACAAAACACTTTTACAGATCCTTCTTGTGCTAAGTTCTCAACTAAAATGCTAGGTGGTTTGATAGCTGGGTCAGCAGGCAAAGCCCACTAAACGATGTAAGGTCTGCCCCTCTCAGGTGAAAGGAGGAGCCACAAGTCCCAGAAATCAACTATTTACAGGGAACAAAAAAATAGGTCACAGGATCAAAACATGGTATCCAGAGAGGAACACCGCACAGAGAATGTGCTGGACAATACCCACTACTCCAAGGAAAAATCCAAGGAGTGAATGGTCATGATGCCCAGATTCATACAGATAATGTGCCAGGAAACAGGTCTCACAGCCACAGAGAACTCTCCCCCACCAGTCCAATTTCCCCGTCCTGGACTGGTGGATGGTCATTTTAGCCATTATCAGGAGACGGTTGGCAAGACTTTGCGGGGGCCATGTAGGAAATGTGATGAAAGATGCTAGCCTTACAACTCTGGAGACAGAGGTCTACAATTTATCCACAAAACAAGTATAGCATGGACACTGCATCTCTCTCCCCTCTGCCCCATGAGCATATCCCAATCCTGAATTGGAAAAACCATCTTTAGATGTGAGAAGGTAGTTCATTCTTTAGCCCATTCTATACTTGGACTTTCTACTGAAGCCACTAAACAAAACTTCCATATGACTGCCTCTTAGTGGTCATTGTTGTGATATAGATGAAAGCCTATTAGTAAACAGACTGGTCTACTTCACAACCATCATCAGCAACAACTTTCAGTTACTCCCTATTGCAGCTGTATTTGCACCAGTGTCTACAGGTGAAAGGCTATGCAATGCATCTTGATTCATCCTCTGAATCAGCTTGGGCTCCACAGCAATTAATTGGTACATTTTTCTGCATTTGACAAAACAATTTAAAAAAAAACAACAGAAAACCATACTTGTTCTTTATTTGGAAGAAAGCACTGATGGGAAATCCATGCAAAGTGAGCTAATTTGATTTTGTCTTCCCAAGAGGTTTTTGCACTTTTCAGCTTCAGGTGAATTCCTGAGTAAATTGCAGCCATAGAGACTATTATTGTATCTGAAACGTCAAATATTCATAAAAATATTAGATGCACTTGAAATAAACATTAACGAGAAGGATTTAAGAATACCAGAATTAATGGTTATTTATCTCTAGTAAAGCAGACTCTTATTTGGGCTAGCCCTATGTTCATTCGGCTTTACAATGCAAGAGACCTGGGTTTGATAAGCAGGTCTGGTCACTGAGGATCCAATCCACTGAAATCAGTGGAAACAGCATTGGATACCAGGCAAACAAGAGCTGGGAAAACTGAGAAGACAACAACATAAACTGGGCCTTTTTATGAGAGGTGCTGAACTACCCAACATTCCTCCGAAAAAAATCACAGGAAACTGCGCACGCCCACCACGTCTCAGGATCAGACCCTACATCCAGTGCTCAATTTGTCCCAAGGTTTGCCAGGTGTGAGCCCCCGGCACCTCTAGGCTTGGCAGTTCATAGCCCCGCCACCGCTAGGCTTGTTGTACCAGTTATGAATGGAAAGGAGTTGCTTAAGCCCTGGCACCTAATTGCCGTGGGCCCTGGCACCTCGCCCATTCCACAGCAAGCACCGCCAGTGCCAACAGCTGAACCGAACCCACCCCTCCAAAGGCGAGCCACGGGGTCCGGTACAGACCGGAAAATAACGGGCCGGATTCACTTCTGTCCGGCCAACCCCACGGAGCAAGTGCCCGCCGCTGCGGCTGCCGTAGGCCAGACCCACCCAAGGGTCACCTGAGACCACGGACCCCACCCCACGCCCGCAACAAGCCTCGCTCGGCTCGGGCCAGCGTGATCTCGCCCTGCTCTGAGACACGCTGTCCAGACACCGCGAGGCAGCCACCCGCCGGGGCTCCCTTCCCTGCCCGCGGCCCGCTCCCCGGCTGCCGGCGCTGCACAAGCCCGGGGGCAGCTCGCTCACACCGGCCGCGCCCCGCGCGCAGGCCCCCGCCTCACCCGGCCGCGCCTCCCCGGGTCCCCGCACGCACGTGCTGCCGCCCCGTGGCCTTTGCCCTTCGCCCGCTCAAGGCGCCAGGCAGCGCTAGCCGAGCGCCGCGGCGAGGGCCTCCCATTGGTGGGGGGGGGCGGCGGGTGCATCACGCATGCGCTGTGGCAGCCGCCCCAGCTCTCCTCGCTCGCTCTCTCTCTCTCTGTGTCAGTCAGTCATGGAGCGGCTGCCTCGAGCCGCGGCGGAGACTGAGGCAGCCGCAGCGGCAGCCAAGGGAGGCGGCGCTGGCTGCGCGCGCGCTGCGGAGAGCGGCGTCTCGCGCCGGCGGGCGCAGTGACAGCGCGAGCCCAGGATTCCGCCTTGTGCCCGCAGCAGTAGAAGCCGCCGCCGCCGCCTGCGATGCTCAGTGAGTGGCCCCGGGCGGAGCGCGCGAGCAGGCTGCCCCGTGCAACGCGCCCGGCAGCCGTCCCGGGCCCTGGGAGGGAGAAGGAGGCAGGCCTGGGCTGGGGGGTGGCGCACACCGCGCCGGGGATGCAGCTGCGCCCGCCTGCAAGGGGACGGGAACCAGTTGCCTTCCCTGCAGCGGTGCAGCCTCAGCAACAGAGAGCGGGATGAGGATCCTCCCTGACCCTGCCTCCCCATCCGCTTCTCCTCTGCTCCCTCTTGCTTTTTATCTTCTTCTTCCTCCCCAGCTTCCTGATTCCCCCTGGCGGCTGCTGCCTTCTCTGCCCGTGGCTTTCTTCCCCTCTGTGCTCTGCACTGATTTTATTGGCGGGTTGGGGGGATTATCAAACTGATTCTGCCCTGAAAAGTGACCCTGTAAAAATGGCCCTGCCGGACTCCTTGATTATTGTGTCTCGGTGATTCTAGGTCACAGGAGCTCAGCTTACATGTAACAAAACCGTAACTTTGGTAAATGCCAGCCCTACAACCAGAGTCTGGGATCTGAAGATCAAGCTGGGGCTTTCCCGTTTGCATCAGAGCCAGCACTAAAGGCCCTGCAGGCCCACTTCTGCCCTCAGTGACACCTGTGCAGCCCTACTGAAGGCTAATCAGGTTGCCCAAGTGGCACTGAAGGAAAAGTTGGTCTGCAGAATCTCATGCTGTTGATGGTGCACAAGCAGGAAACAAAAACCTGGCTTCATTCCCAGGTTGTAGGGCTGGGAGTTATGAATGACTTTCTACTGAGCACATTTGATTTGATTTGAGCTCAGTGAGACATAGGGAACCACAAATTCCCATTCTTACAAAGCTGCCTTCTAAAATACAACTGCAGTGTAAAAACCAAACTTTTCTTATGTGTTACAAATAAACTCTGAAAGAGTTAAAAAATCAGGATTTATTGACAATCTGTTTTATGTCACTATGGATTTTTCTTTTTATGCTTATGCAATGAAAAATTTATTTTCATTTTCTGGGCTTCATGCGCTTGCTCAGTGGTGTTTTGTTTGGGTTACAAACATTGTAAAGGAACGTTATTATTTAAAAATACTGTTTCAGTTGGGAGGGGGGAAATTCATGGAAATGGGTCTGTTGTTCTAACTTTGTTTTTACAAAACCTAATTTTGGAGTAAGATTTGACCCCCCAGCTTCACTTTAAGAAAGGCAGGGATGTATTAGAATTTGAAAGGAGAGGGTGAACTATTGTGGGTGGAAATAAAATAGATCATGCTTGTGTGGGACACAGGAAATAAGGCAGACAAAGCTTGCCATTTCATCTCATTCTTGAAGCTTCCTTCATGGGGTTGGTCAAGCTTATTCTATGGACTGTGCCCAAAATACAGGTCTGGTGTAAATGGACACAACTCCCACTAAAACCACTGTCTCCTCTATTTCTGAACCCAAACTCCACTGCAGGTAGTCAAATTATTTTTTGCCAAGGTTCAAATTTCTTAGTCAAGGTCCAGACTCCAGAGAACCATTTTTCACACCTCAATAACAATAATGATAACAAGTAAATAAAAAGATTCCATGGTCTGTTCAAAAGCATCTGGTGATCAGGATTTGGCCTAAACTCTGCCTGCTGACTACCCCTGCTTACTGTTTCTACCATCTGGAATGCTTTTCCTATTTTGCTGCACCTCCTTAAATCTCCCTTTCAGCTTACAATGTATCTTGTCTCACTTACCTGGACCTCTGTTTCTCTTACTGTATATGGGGGCACTTAAGTAAAATTTGAGCAAACATTTAGAATTCGTAAAAACAAGTTTTTACAGAGCCCTAAGACTAGTAGAAGTAGTGCCATGAAATAATTTTTTTTAAAAAAAATTTGACTGGAAGCAGTAGCTTTTAAGCAATTAAACATTTCCCTGTATTATTTCTGACCCAAACACTGAAGTACTGAGAAGCTGAGAGAGAACAAGAGTAAACAAAAGTGAAATTGCTAAGCACCATAAATCGTTAATTAGATTCTTTAAGTTCAGTTCTCAGTTGTCAGTGACACAGGCAAAAATGTTGGAAATAATGATTTTTTTTTGGCAGAGTCCATGTACTTCTGTAAAGTGTTCTGGGATTATCGTTTATATGAAAGCCCTCATACAAAAATGGAGTTACGCTGTATTGTACGTGGACTCTAATTTTGGTGCCTCTCAGTAACAGAACATTGACCTGAAAGCGAGGACTCAATTTGGGGATAAAAGGCAGTAATACTCTGCCTGCAAGTCAATGCTTGACACACCATTCACCATCAAATCTGCAGATGTTCAAAATATGATCACTGGTGCTCTGCTGAGCTGGTCAGGTTTGACTCTTCATATGGAGGCTTGTATACACAGTTCTCAACAAAGGCAGAGGCCCCAGTTCTTGCAGTCATGTGATGAGTTCAAAATCTAAGCTGGCTTCTGAAAAGTTGTTACTAGCTCTTTTGTATGCGAAGAAAAGCTTGAAAACATGGACAGAGCATAACTGCATTAGGGTCTGCCTGAGTCTGCAAGCAGCTTCCAGAAGGAGAAGCAACAACCACTGTAGCCAGGGAGGGTGCCCCTTGGCCTCACACTAACCACCAAATTGGACTAGGTTCTTGTTGCTCTGGGGAAGGGAAGCTTGGCTTGGGTTCTGTGGGATTGGCACCCCCTTTGGGGCGCCCTGTGGGCTTCTGGCTTCACCAAAAAAAAAAAAAAAAAAAAAAGTAGTTTTTCCCACCTACCACCCCCTCATGACATCAAAGCAAGATATTTAATTCTGTGTAGACTGCAGCACTTCATAACGTGATCTTCCCCCTCCTTTCTTTCTTAGTTTGATAAGCAGTAGAGGAGTTAACAATATTGACCTATTATCATCCCTGGGCACTTAAGTTGATGCCCCATTAAGAAGAATCATGTAGCTCAGACCTGTGAGTGATTTTCAGGTTTTGTGCAGACTCAGGCTGTTGCAGCCGTTAGTCATTTCACATTTTAAATGCTTTCTTCACAATCAGGAGACCAAACGACTTTAAGTGAAAATTGAGATTTTGGAGAACAAGATGGCAGATTGTGGGGGGGGATCTAGGTCTCTGACCTGGTGTGATCTGGCCTAACTTGAACCTTGCTGACAGCATTCTAGATGGCTGATTTCTTACGTTTATTTAGATATGCTCTCTGCAATGGCCATCAAAATCAAAGTATCTTTAGGAATATTGTTTTGGGGGCTTTTCTTCCTGTATCTCTTACTGCAGATAATTTCCCTGCTTCCATTATAACTCTCACGAGGAGTCAGGTCTGGTAGCCAGTGGTAGAGCTGAGCTATAGACAGCTAGAGCAAAAATAACTTTCCAGGAGAGAGGCTTTAGTGGACTACCATAGCACCTGTAGCAGTAATGTCATGCATTTGCAATGTTTTAGGGGATTTGCTCAGTAGTAAATCATCTAAGCAGTTCCTGTTTGGTGACAAGAGTAAACAAAAGTGGAATTGCTAAGCAGCATAAGTAGATCATAGATCATAGATCATAGAATATCTGGCTTGGAAGGGACCTCAGGAGGTCAAGTAGTTAATTAGATTCTTTAAGTTCAGTTCTCAGTTGCCTGTGTTACCTATTTGGTAACTTTAAATCATCCCTTATCTACAGGGGAAAAAAAAAATCTTCTTAGGAGATGTCATTCCTAGTGTCAATCCCAGTCCTGTTGCAGGCAAGGGAGAGAGTGAAGGGGCGTAAGTGTTTTCCTGCAAACGTATAGAGCCCTGCAAATTCACAGATATCCACTTTATATTCATGGCTATTCGTGGACCATTTTTGCAGATACAAATTTTGTATCCACACAGAGCTCTACAAATGTAAAAAGCTAGGATTTCCTGTTACCCCCAAAGCTCTGAAAAGTCCAAGCCTGAACGAGCTGCCAGTAACTGATCTGTATCGCAAGTCCTAATCTAATTGGTCTAACATCCCTAAAATGCCCAATCCCTGTATATGAGGATTTGAGAGCCCTATTTAAACTCTTGTCTTTCTCCCTTGCCTCAAACTTACCCTCTTCTCCATTAGTCATCTGTTTGATTCAGCAATTGCTGGTGAAGACTGACCTCTGTTCCCCTCCAGCCCTTACGTCATTACTATTTTATAGGATCTGCTAGAGTTCTGCACCTCTGTGCCTCAATGTAATGAGTGATTCCCTTCACTCATTACAGGCTTATTATGAGTCAGCTGTATAAGGGAGCTGTGTTCTAATGTGTGAGCACCTCTCCTTGATGCAGCTTTATGTTAGTTTTGGTAATGAAATATAAGGCTGTGACTAAAGCAAAAAAACAAGACTGGTGGTTATGGGTTCTATTTTATATTGAACCACTGGTGTGGGGCTGGTCTACACACCGTTTATGCAATAATTTAACTAAATCGGTTTAGAAACGTATGTAGTTAAATCAGTGCAAAGCCCTTTTGTAGATGCACATATTTTGAATTAAGAGTGGCACTGTGATTTAGTTTAAGTTGGTTAAAAAAAGATGTAAAATAACTTAGTTTAAGGTACTCCATAATATGAAATAAGAGCCTTTACAAGAGGGGTTTCACAGATTTAGTTAAATCTGTTTCTAAACTGATTTAGTTAAATGTGTGCACAGAGTAAGCATCAATAAGGCCTTAGTTTGAGCATGGGTGAGTCACTGAGCTTTACATCAGTTATACTAGCTGTAGTATTGGGTAAAACACAGGACTTCAACAAAACAGATTCTGAATATGATTTAAGCTTCTCTGGGTGGGAATTAGGGTTTGGAGTTCTCTACATTCACTTTTTTGTTGACTTGAATAGAATCCTTTTATCTCTCCCTTCTGCAGAGAAATGTTAAAGATATCAGCAGAACTTATATTGATTTATATGATTTTATTAGCTCTTTTGAGTGGAGGAAGCTGTGGTTGAATCATACAATTTCTTCATTTAATAAGGCCGCTTAGAAATGCTTTGAAAAACCCACTTGTTTGTGGCCCCCAACAATTGACTCACTTAGGTGAACAGATGGAAAACTTGTCCCCAGAGCAAATATGGCTTTGTAATAGTACAGGTCTCTTAAAATTCCACTATTGCTAAAATTTCATATCCACACCCACTGAGTACTTTAAGAAGAGCTAATTGTTTTAACTGCTCTGTAAACTGTAAAATGTGTAAAAAGAAAAGGAGGACTTGTGGCACCTTAGAGACTAACCAATTTATTTGAGCATGAGCTTTCGTGAGCTACAGCTCACTTCATCGGATGCAAGCTTATGCTCAAATACATTGGTTAGTCTCTAAGGTGCCACAAGTCCTCCTTTTCTTTTTGCGAATACAGACTAACACGGCTGTTACTCTGAAACCTGTAAAATGTGTGTGAGTATTAACAAAAGCTAAGCAACTGTCATGCTCTTTAAAAAGCTGTTAAAATACTTTTGTTCTGTTTTGGGAAAGGACAGTCATAAAACTAATGTTGCCTGTCTGAGAACTGTTACACTTCATAAAACATAGCTGCTCAAACCAGAAAACATATGTATTTATGGTAAATAAATGCAGGTCTTTTTGTAGTGGGAATGGGGACAGGGACATAGGGTAGAGAGGTAGGAAGCTGACTTAATGTTGAAGTTCTTTAGCTCGTTTTTCCAGTAGAAGAAAATTGGCACTAATCCATATTTAATAAACCGTTTGTCCTTGTTTGATGTTTATTTCATTTAAAGCTCTTAAACATCCCTAAATTTCTGAATAGAATCTATGGCTTTTTGACTAAGTGTCATTAGTGGGCAAGGGGGATTCGAGTAACATCTGACCAATGTTCCGTTTGTCACAAACTATAGGCTGATGCAAGTAGCGTCAGACTCATTCTTTTATGAAGCTATGACACTTTTAGAAAATGTTTGCAAAATTCACTGACATTACTGTAAATAATTTCTAATTAACTTGTATTGCTTCTTTTTGTATAAGGATGACCCAAAAAGATGTGTGGAAAAAGGGTGGCTGGATGGGGGGAAGGTAAGGGAGAGAAGGGTGCAGAGAGTTCTGCTTCTTACCTTTGAAGTAATAGAAATGTTAATTGTGGTCTTCCCAAGTTTTGCTAGAGGACCTCCTGGAAGTCCCAGAAGTTGTATAATGTTAGCTCTTGCCTCTTAAACTTCCTTTAAAAAAAGTTTTAAGTTGTATGATTAAAAATGTATTGCCTTCTTTGCTGATCAGCTTTCATTCGTGTGATGTAATTTCACTGGTTTTCCAGTCATCAGAGTCTTAAGGCTAAACAGGACCTGAATTTGTAATGTGAAAAAGCAAGTAGGAGAAACATACCTTTCAAACCGTCCTTATACATCACAATGAAAAAGAGGGTGAGGGAAAGGCACCACCGAATTTAAAAAGCAAACTTTGCAAGTTACTTTTGCTACCTTATAATGGATGTTCTTTTAGCTAAATAAAATCTTTTGGCTAACCACTGCAGTTCTCTCTTACTCTTTCAGTGTCTAGTTATGCTGAGATATTGGGAGATGAGCACTTAAGGGTATCTCTTATATTTCAGTATCTAAAGAATCTGCCTTTGTGGTTGCTAGTATAATGGAAGTGTTGAGCCATTTGTTTTCAAGTTTAATGCAGATACTATGTTTGTGGAAAAAGCTACATAACCTACCTGTGAACCATGTTTTTATGCCCTATCATCTTTTTTAATTTTTTGGAGGTCATGAAACGCGTACGCACAGAACAGATTCAGATGGCAGTGTCCTGCTACCTCAAGCGCCGTCAGTACGTGGACTCGGAAGGTCCCCTAAAACAAGGGCTGAGGCTGTGTCAGACTGCTGAAGAGATGGCAGCTAATCTCACAGGTAAATTTTCCATGGATACTTATGGGAGGAGAAATGGAAAATACCAAGTTTCTACATAGTAACTTTTATTTTCAGAGGGAAATTTTCAAATACTAAACTGGGAGGAGTTACAAACAGTAGTGGGGAAAATAAAATGTAAAGGGGCCTAATCCAGAAACATGGTCAGAAGAAGAAAAAGATTAACGATAGAGAAGAAGTAAGCTAATTAATGTGGGCAAATATTCTGAAATACTCATTTACGCTCTGTGGGAAGGAGAAACCTGGTGAGTACTGATGGCAAAAAAAAACCTAAGGGTAAAATTGGGTATGAATAGGAAAAGCCCGTACAACTTTGTGTTGCAGAAGCACAGAATCATATGAAATAAAAATAACAGGAACTGTTTCTTTCTCTGGCTAGTAGTTGTCATGTAGTTTTGAAAGACCCTTCCACATCCCTCAAAAGAACCCTGTAATGGCTGGAATGGAAAGTGTGTACATGCACTCTCTCTCCCTTTCCCTTCTAAGAGCTCCTGGATCTCTGCTACACTGTCTGCTCCACCCACAACATATCCCCCTCTGGCCCAAGAACATGTTTGTTTTTCAAACCATGTCTATGGCACTCTTCACTATAGAACCTGAAGGGGAGGGACACAACTGTCCACAAATATTGCAAGAATGTAAATACCAAAGGGTGGGGTGGGGGTTATAATGAGGGATGAAACTCGTTCAAAGGTAAAAGGAAATATAGGCTTAATGTTTGGTGGGAGGAGGAAGAGCTTCTGTCAGTGAGATCTCAGCCTGTGGCAGCCTCCTGAGGGGAGTGGTACACACTCTGTTTCTTGTGACACATACATCTTGCCTAGATAAAATACTAGTTACTGTACAATTCTGCATTGGCAGGGAGATGGACTAGAAGATGATAAAATAGATCTTTTCCATTTCTAGAATAGACCCACCACAATACCGAAGCAGAGTGTAGCATGCTATGGGTAAATGGAAGGTTGAACTCTTTATAGATCTAAGATAAATGATAATTGGTGCTTGTTTACGGCTTTTCATCTTCAAACCATTTTCAGTCAATAGCTATAGCAGGGTTATAGTGGATCACAAATTGAATATGAGTCAGCAATGTGATGCAGTTGTAAAAATGGCTAATATGATTCTGGGTATATTAACAGGAGTGTTGTATGTAAGATACAGGGGGTTATTGTCCCGCTCTGCTCAGCACTGGTAAGGCCTCAGCTGGTGTACTGTGTCCAGTTCTGGGTGCCACATTTTAGGAAAGATGTGGAGAAAATCCAGAAGAGAGCAACAAAATGATAAAAGATTTTGAAATTCTGACCTATGAGGAAAGATTAAAAAACGTGGTCATATTTAGTATTGAGAAAAGAAGACGGAGGATTGATAAGTCTTCAATTATGTTAAGGGCTGTTAAAAGAGGTTGGTGATTAATTGTTCTCCATGGCTGCTGAAGATAGGACAAGAAGTAATGCGCTTAATCTGCAGCAAGGGAGATTTCGGTTAGATGTTAGGAAAAACTTTATAACTATAAGGATAGATAAATTCTGGAATAGGCTTCCAAGGGAGGTTGTAGAATCCTCATCACTGGAGTTTTTTAAGAACAGATTGGACAAACACCTGTCAGGGATGGTCTAGGTTTACTTGATGCTGCCTCAGTACAGGGGGCTGGATTTGATGACATCTCAAGGTCTCTTTCAGTCCTCCATTTCTATGCTTCTATTTAATCTTCACAACAAACCTGTGAAGTATTCTCATTTTAAACAGGATGCAACTGAAGTAAAAAGATGAAGTGATTTTGCTGAAGGCTTCAGTGGGGAAGAGGGAGGCAGTGTAATAATGAGATTAGGACTCAGGAGCCATAATCTCAGTGACATAAAGTATGACAGTAGATGCTGGTGGGATTATGTTGGTGTATGCAAATCTTACTATTTTGCATACAAATAAAAACCTAATTTAGATAAGAGAGTATGAATACCTGTATATTTTTAACTGACCACCAAACACGGTAAATACATTTATATTTATTAGTAGCACCTTAGAGACTAACCAATTTATTTGAGCATGAGCTTTCGTGAGCTACAGCTCACTTCATCAGATGTATGCCGTGGAAACTGCAGCAGACTTTATATATACACAGAGAATATGAAAAAATACCTCCTCCCACCCCATTGTCCAGCTGGTAATAGCTTATCTAAAGTGATCATCAGGTGGGCCATTTCCAGCACAAATCCAGGTTTTCTCACCCTCCACCCCCCCACACACAAATTCACTCTCCTGCTGGTGATAGCCCATCCAAAGTGACAACTCTTTACACAATGTGCATGATAATAAAGTTGGGCCATTTCCTGCACAAATCCAGGTTCTCTCACCCCCTCACCCCCCTCCCAAAAACCACACACACAAACTCACTACCCTGCTGGTAATAGCTCATCCAAAGTGACCATTCTCCCTACAATGTGCATAATTAAGGTGGGCCATTTCCAGCACAAATCCAGGTTTTCTCGCATCTCCCCCACCCCCATACACACACAAACTCACTCTCCTGCTGGTAATAGCTCATCCAAACTGACCACTCTCCAAGTTTAAATCCAAGTTAAACCAGAACATCTGGAGGGGGGGGGGTAGGAAAAAACAAGAGGAAATAGGCTACCTTGCATAATGACTTAGCCACTCCCAGTCTCTATTTAAGCCTAAATTAATAGTATCCAATTTGCAAATGAATTCCAATTCAGCAGTTTCTCGCTGGAGTCTGGAACTTCAAATCCAGACTCCAGCGAGAAACTGCTGAATTGGAATTCATTTGCAAATTGGATACTATTAATTTAGGCTATTTCCTCTTGTTTTTTCCTACCCCCCCCCCCCCTCCAGATGTTCTGGTTTAACTTGGATTTAAACTTGGAGAGTGGTCAGTTTGGATGAGCTATTACCAGCAGGAGAGTGAGTTTGTGTGTGTATGGGGGTGGGGGGGGATGTGAGAAAACCTGGATTTGTGCTGAAATGGCCCACCTTAATTATGCACATTGTAGGGAGAATGGTCACTTTGGATGAGCTATTACCAGCAGGATAGTGAGTTTGTGTGTGTGGTTTTTGGGAGGGGGGTGAGGGGGTGAGAGAACCTGGATTTGTGCAGGAAATGGCCCAACTTTATTATCATGCACATTGTGTAAAGAGTTGTCACTTTGGATGGGCTATCACCAGCAGGAGAGTGAATTTGTGTGGGGGGGGTGGAGGGTGAGAAAACCTGGATTTGTGCTAGAAATGGCCCACCTGATGATCACTTTAGATAAGCTATTACCAGCTGGACAATGGGGTGGGAGGAGGTATTTTTTCATATTCTCTGTGTATATATAAAGTCTGCTGCAGTTTCCACGGCATACATCTGATGAAGTGAGCTGTAGCTCACGAAAGCTCATGCTCAAATAAATTGGTTAGTCTCTAAGGTGCCACAAGTACTCCTTTTCTTTTTGCGAATACAGACTAACACGGCTGTTACTCTGAAACCTATATTTATTAGTGTGTATCCTCCTGCCAGTTCAAGGATTTTGTTGCTGGTGATCCAGAACGCAGTCATCAGTTTTCATTAGATCCCAAACTCTGGGCTGTCAGCGGTCATCTGTTGAGGTGGTCACTATTAGTTCATTTCAGACATGTTCAGTGGGAGCACAATGTGCATAAGTTACAATTCTCCAGGTGAGAGTGAACCTCTGGAAAGTTCTTTCTTCGTGACGTCAAACAAATATATAAATGGAAACTGGGCTGATCCAGACTATGGAGGTTGGATGGTCTTCCTGCAACATATCCTGACAATGGAGGTTGCCTTGATCTTGAAGACTGATAACTAGACTACAATAGAAAAGCCTCTTGGAATGACTATTTTCATCACTTTTCCTAAAAATCTCCTGCTGACTCCCTAACAAAACCCACCCTTGCTTTTCCTCTAGTTTTCGCCATATTGTTTTCTAAACAACAATCTTTTCATTTAATTCTCTGGGTCATTTACATACTATTCTTGCCTGTCTCCTGTACTGTAGTTTCTGCTCTTTTAGATGTATTTCATACTCTATATTTGATGTATACACTTTTTCTTTTCTTTCCTATACTGGCACTTACTTTTTCCTTCTTCCTTCAGAATTGCTTTACCTCAGCCCATCCCAAATGTTTGATATTGTCACTATATCTCTCTAGCTATTTGCCTGTTTTAGGGCATACACACTGGGGAGCATAACTTCGTCCCAGCTCATCTTCTGCCCTTTATGGGACTAGAAGCATATTGCACCAAGTGAACCTGCAGTAGGGTTTTCTAATACAGGTATATACACATATACCTGTGGGTGAGGTAAATTGATAACTTTCTAACAGACAAAAAAGAAGTGAGAGTAGCCATACTGTGTGTATCAGCTGAAGAGAACACTTTCGTTAGCCAAAATAGAAAATTACAAGGGAGATCATCATTTCAGATAGGATAGTTCCTTTCAATCTATTAGTGGGTCACGTAACTGGCTCCATTTACAGAAACTGAAATCAGGGAACAGATGTTATCAATCGATGCACTCATGGCCAATGGAGAGGGTGGGGGGGAAAACTGTCCATGGTAGAACTGAAATAAATGTGTATATGTAGGCCCAAAATCTTTCTATTTCTTTCAGAAGGAAAATACACCTGAAAACAGCTCTCCCTGCTCCAGAGAAATTTTTAGGGAGTGATTGCGTTCTTGATTCCTGTGTAGAATGTCAGGAAGGGGAAGAACTAGAATTCTAACTGCTTATAATTGGCTCATATGTAGTATCTGTTTACTGTTTGCATGATGGCAATGAGCATCAGAGGCATTGTTGAGAGAGCAAATCGCAACAACATAACTGCCCGATTAGCCGAGTTAACTACTCAAAGGTAACACCCTTCTGTCTTACATGTAAGGTTATTTTCTTGGTTTGAAAAGTAAGTCAGTTACACAGGGCTAAGGGGAGATTTAGTGATACTCAGTAGAATGCACCTGTGTGGTATAGGCAGAGTGACAGATCACTCCCATTGCCTACGGGAATGTCAAAATCAGGACTTATTGCCAAGGGTAGTGCTGGGGAAACTGGAACATTCTAAAGAGCTGACGCTAACTCTTTTCTTTAACCCTGTAAAGAGATTTTATTACAGAATGGCCATATTTGCGTACATGGTTGAGTCGCATAAAAGGCAAGCTCTTGTAATTGGGTCTGCTACTGTTTGGGCTGTTCAGATGACTGATGCAGCTGACTTTGTAAACTGTTGTGCAATGCTTTTTTAGGTTAATGTGAGCAAAGTTTGTATATTACAGTTCTAATAGAGAATGTTGACTTTTTTGAGCCATAAGTCCAAGCACTAACAGAGAATCTGAACTGTAGGCATTAAGTGATCCTAATAACTTTGTCTTTTAGAAATAGAAAAACATATTTGAAGTCATTCAATAAATATATACTTTTTTTTTCCTTTTTACACCGCCTCTAAGATTTTATGCACCACAGTATGCCTCTCAGTCCCTTACTGTTTGCTTCTGCATGGAATTCCTACCAATTCTGAATTTCCAAAGTAGCTGGGTTATGGGAAAACAATCTTCCAACAGGGTTTAGACGTGCATATTTAGGAAATAGGGGATTTGGGAGGGGTGGGATATTGTTATTCATGTAACTTCACTAGTACTGGGTTTGTTCGCAGTGGGGGCTGCAGTTTTGCACCTACCTTTATGCTCCTGCGGCTGAATTGAGCTCAGCCCTGGGAACTTGTAAACATGACCACTGCATTTCCCTAACTCGATGGAAGATATGCCTACTTGTTATAAAGGAGGGGTGAGGGTAATGCTAGGGTATATGTGAATCTTGGCTCAACGCTATCTCCATTTCTTTCCAGTGCAACACAACAGGGGTAAGCTGGAGACTGGCCTTTCTCTCTTCAGCATGTGGAAACTGGCAACTTTGTTTATAGGCTTCCAGGCCTGTAATAGCTGAGTCTTATGAATGCGAGAGAGCAAGAGGGGAACCAGGATGAAGATTAGGAATAAAGAGACCGAAGAAGAAATTGTGGGGGTTGGATTGAAGACAGATGGGAAGAAGGAGAGGATGTAGGAGAGTATAAACATGGATAAAAGAAGGGGAGTAAAGGAAAGAGGGAATGATAACATTAATAAGAAGAGAGAAAAAGTATAGTAAAAAGAAAAAAACAGGTGAGAAGGAAGAGCAAAAGAATCAAGACATTATTAAAAATTTTTAAATTTACATTTTGACATTCAAAATTTAATAGTATACAGATGTAGTCTGCTTAGAGTAGGGGTGGGCAAACTTTTTGGGTAGAGGGCCACATCTGGGTGGGGAAAGTGTATGCAGGGCAGGGGGTTGGGGTGTGGGAGGGAGTGCAGGGTGTGGGAGGGGGTGCGGTGTGCAGGAATGGGCTCAGGGCAAGGGACTGAGGTAGAGGAGGGGTGCGGGGTGTATGGGGGGCTCAGGGAAGGGGGTTGGAGTGCAGGAGGGGTGCAGAGTGCAGGAGATGGCTCAGGGCAGGGGTACAGGAGGGGTGTGGGGTGCAGCAGGGGGGTCAGGGCAGGAGGTTGGGGTGCAGGATGGGTGTGAGGTGCAGGCAGGGAGTTGAGAGGTGGGGTGCAGGAGGGATAAGGGGTGTGGCAGGGGGCTCAGGGCAGGGGTCTGGGGTGCAGGAGGGGTGCGTGGTGCAGCAGGGAGCTCAGGGCAGGGAGTTGGGGTGCAGGAGGGGTGCGAGGTGCAGGCAAGGGTTTTAGGGCAGGGAGTTGGGGGACAGGGTGCAGGAGGACTTTGGGCTGGTGCCGCTTACCTAAAGCGGCTTGGGGTGGCAGTGCTGCGCACTGGGGCCAGGGCAAGCTCCCTGCCTGCCTGCCTGCCCTGGCCCCACGCCACGCCGCTCCAGGAAGTGGCCGGAACCACATCCCTGCGCGGCCCCTGGGGGGGCATAGGGCTCCGCGCACTGCCCTTGCCACGCCTCCAGGTACCTCCCCTGAAACTCCCATTGGCCACGGTTCCCCGTTCCTGGTCAATGGGAGCTGCGGGGGGCGGGGCCTGGAGGCAAGGGCAACACACGGAGCCTTCTGTCCCCCCAGGGACGTGGTGCCAGCCGCTTCTGAGAGCGGCGTGGGGCCTGCGGCACCACAGGGGGCAATCCCGTGAGCCGGATCCAAAGCCCTGAGGGGCCGGATCCGGCCTGCGGGCCGTAGTTTGCCCACCCCTGGCTTAGAATCTCAGAGACCTGTGTATAGGTGTAGGAAGTGGAAGATTTTGGTTTTCCTTCCTCTGATGGGGATCCCTTCTTTGAACACGTCAGAGCTATCTTTACCAGAGTTAATATTGATCTTTCTGAAAAACAATGTAATACCTATTTTTTTGGCCATGGCGTGTATTTGTCAAAACAAAACTCCATTGGAAAGGTAGTCACAAGCACCACTACAAGGTCTTTTTCTTCCCTACTGCAAATTACTCCATATTTTGTATCATGTAGGCTGGTAAAAAGATACTGCACAGATCAGTTGGTGGATACAGCTTTGCTATAGCATGTGTATGTGGGGCCAGGGCAGGGGGTTGGGGTGTGGGAGGGAGTGCGGAGTGTGGGATGGGGTGTGGTGTGCAGGAACGGGCTCAGGGCAAGGGATTGGGGCAGAGGAGGGTGTGGGGTGTATGAAGGGGGTGCAGAGTGCAGGAGGGGTGCAGAGTGCAGGAGGTGGCTCAGGGCAGGGGTGCAGGAGGGGTGCAGAGTGCAGGAGGTGGCTCAGGGCAGGGGTGCAGGAGGGGTGCGGACTGTGGGAGGGAGCTCAGGGCAGGGGGTTAGGGTGCAGGAGGGGTGTGGGGTGCATCAGGGGGCTCAGGGCAGGAGGTTGGGGTGCAGGTTGCTGCAGGGGGCTCTGGGCAGGGAGTCAGGGAAACATGAGAGCATAAGGATACGTTTTGATAAAAACTAGATGTTTGACGAAGTAAAGGTATGAGTTTGTGAGCATTGATTCTTTAGTGGGATTTCTAGACACTGCTGTAATACAGATAAATTGTGATTGGTAAGCAGTCCCCTATACTCAAGAAATTTGATAATCTGATTTAATATCCTCAATTGTAGAACTCAGATTCTCTGGAAATTCCTCACTTCGTGTGATAGATTCATTTGAGAGAGAAACACAAGTTTGCTTCAATAAGAATGATTTATTTTAGCACACACAGAGTTGTAGGACTGTGCTGAATTATCTAGTAGCAATCTAAAGGGATCTGTAACAATGTTTTGAGACAGAGAACTTTGTGCTTTATTTGAAAATTAAACAGTGGGTAAGTAACTATTGTTTCTTGTCAAGCTTTCAACCTTTGTCCTTTTCCATTTTCCCTAGTTTATGTAATTTTGGATTAATAGTTTGTCAAATGCCCCATGAGACCGTATCTAATGCTTTGGATTACATGGCCCACATTCATCCTGAAATGTTGTCTCTTTGGTTGCATTTTGTTTAGTTTTGTGCTATGAATTTTGACACTTTGAGATACAAACACCCTTGGATTCTAATTTTTTTTTTTATTCCCTCAGTCCAATCTGAATCTGGTTGTGCCAACGTAGTGTCTGCAGCTCCCTGCATGGCAGAGCCACAGCAATATGAAGTACAGTTTGGACGATTACGCAGTTTTCTCACAGGTAAGCAGCTGCAGGAGGAGGATAGCAGATTCTGGACAGGCAGTATACATTTTTAATTTTGTATAGCATACAGTGTTCGCTCAAAGTCTTTAAAATTCTTTTTTGAATGGGTGACTTTGTGTCAAGAGACCTAAATCTGAAGTCCTGTAGCTTTAGTGAGTAAAGGAACTCGACCACTTACCTTTAAAAACAAGTAAAACAAATTAACATTTAAGATTACTGCAACTGAAAGATTAGAGAGAGAAATATTTATCTTTTTCAGTATGTTTACTCTGTGCATTTGACAGCACTTTGAGCATAGTCAGTTTTGCTGTTTCCCTTCTCAGTCGGTCAGTTTACCCTCATGTTTGTGTGGATCTTCCATGCAGCAACAGGAGAGCGGGAGAGGTGTATTATTTTTTTAAGAAATCAAAAAAGGAAAGTGTGATTGTAAAATCACTAAAATTGACAGATCATTTTAGAGGGAGATGTAGTACTATTCTATTTCTGTTCTCTTTAGCTTTTCAGACATTGTGGTATCTGACTGTCTGAAGCTATTTTTAACTCACGTTTTGATTGCCTAGATCTTAAGGGGAACTGTGTTCCTTTAAATTTACCTGAGCATTGCTCCAAAGTTTTTAGGATGAGAGGATGTGGGGAGGAAACCAACAACGTTATCACTGTGTGCCCCCAAAAAGAAGGAAAAATTGATCTTTCTAGAAACGAAAAGACCGTTGGGGGGTAGGTGGCAGTAAAAAATGGGGGGGGGGTAAGGTGGCAGTAAAAAATGGGAGGAGCTTCCAGGGAAAGGAGTACAGAAGAGGCCAATCAAAGTGTTGTGTGTGACTGCCACCCTTCATGGCTGTAGGGAGAGCTCTATTGATTCCAGTTATATTTAAGTTAGGATTAATATTCCTGCTGGAGTTGAGGAGGGTTAGTTGGGAAGATTTCCCATCATGGTATATAATGTAGCTGGTCTGTAGACTTATCGTGACCATCAATAATACAATGGTACCAAACTACTGTATGCTTTTATGATTTGGCGGGTGGAGATAGTATTGAAAAGTGTGGACATTCTTTTCAGGATTGCAGGTAAACCTCATGTATTAGACACGGGGAGCAGTTTTCTTAGCATCTTCTCTTTGAGGCTCACAGGTGCCCTTTAAGACCGCCTTCAAGGCTCCAACTGTCAGCTGCTTTCCCCTTTTCTAACCCCTTCTGTTTTGGTTTTGATCTTACCTGCTTGATCCACTTCTGACTTGAACTTTAACCTACTTTCGTATCTGCATCCGTGATGTGTAACCTGCAGCCAGGCAGCCAAATGGAGCCCACCAAGGGCTTGCTGCCTGCCATCTTTGTCTCCACTGGCACTGAAAAGCTGCTGTTGCACATTTCTCAGCAGTGCATTCCTGTAGGGCTCCTGCAGTTCCCATTCTCTCCCACCCTCATTCCTGCCAAATGGTAGCCTCTTCTTCAGTGAGGTCCTGCTCCTCTCAGCAGTTCTGAGGGATGGGAATGGAACAGAGCACCATCTGGCAGCTTGGGAGTTCAGTGTGTGCAAAGCACTAATTGGTTGTCCATGACCTGGGAGAGAAGGGAGAAAGAATGCAGAGGGGGGAGAGGCTTACAAAAGGAGACAGAGAGAGAGGTAAAATGGCAGGATGGAAAGGAAAACGTGTTGGAAGAATACTTAGGTTCTTTTCCATTGTCTTTTCTCATTGATTTGAAAGGAAAAAGAGAAAATGATGTATGGAAAGATAAGAGGCAGAGAGAAATGGGAATAAAGAAATAAAAAGGGATGAAAAAGACCCGCCTTTAAGGCTTTTAAAATATATTTTGTTCCAGTCATCTGAATGCATCATACTCAAATGTTGAGGCTTGAGCTGCTGGTAAATTGCTGTTGTGGCCCTGTATGCTGCCAAGGCTTTTGTGGCACTGCTTGGCATGCTACAGCTCCCTGCAGCCAGTTGAACCCGGGAGAAAAAACAGCCCCAAGCAGCTGGCTTAAAAGGGGTGGAGTTGTTACACAGATATAGTCTTGTCAAAGTACGGTGCATCCCCATCAGGTGTACATGACACTGTGTTCTAGAAATTACTATTGGGATTTGTTTTGGCTAACGAGAGAGAGAACAGGGACAGAAATAAAACTGTGGAGCACAGCGTGTTGCAGTACGTTTTCAAAATAAACTGTGAGGATGTTCCTCTTCCTTCATTTGCGAATCAATTCCATGCATTTAAAAAAAACCAAACTCAAGTTATACTGAAGTTGGGAAAACCACTCAGTACAGGCCCCAATAAAGGAGGTAAATAATTCTTTGTTAAACATCACAGAGGTCTGGTGTACAAATATGTTTTTTAACGTATCCTAATCTTAAAGTGCAATTATTTCAGTACATAGAGCATTTAAAATAGGAAAATTTTCTTCTAAATTCATAAAAGAAATTCCAGCTGTCATGTTGCTTATGGTGTGTATTTTAATAAATTGGCCTTAATTGAAAGGGCTCTTAGTAACAGAAGTAAGCTATTTCAAAATGAATTCTATGTTGACAGTCTCCCTCTTGCTGAGCTGAAAATGTATTTTAAATCAGAGATGGAATAGATTCCCTGTACCCCCTTTAGGGACACCAAGTATTTATTTAAAAAAACCAACAGAAGGCTAGACATTTGTCTTCTTACGCCATTGAAGGCAGCTTGAATAAATTGTCTTGATTTATATTCCTAGCAGAAAATAGATTGAGAGAAACCGTAATGCTTGTTGTTGTGTTTTGATTTAGATTCAGATTCCCAGCACAGCCATGAAGTGATGCCTCTTCTGTATCCCCTTTTCGTCTACCTCCATCTTAACATGGTCCAAAATGGCCTAAAGAGCACAGTGGACAGTTTCTATAGTCGCTTCCATGGGATGTTCTTGCAGAATGCCAGCCAGAAGGATATCATTGAGCAGTTGCAGACTACTCTGACAATTCAAGACATCCTGTCCAACTTCAAGCTCCGGGCATTTCTGGACAACAAGTATGTTATCCGCCTTCAAGAAGACAGCTACAACTACCTTCTCCGCTACCTCCAAAGTGACAACAATAATGCTCTTTGCAAGGTTCTCACCTTGCACATTCACCTGGATGTGCAGCCTGCCAAGAGGACGGACTACCAGCTATATGCCAGTGGCAGCTCCTCACGCAACGAGAGCAATGGCCTGGAAACGACAGACATGCCCGCTTCCATACTGCAGAATGAAGCAGCGCTGGATTTACTTCAGGACAGCATTAAACGAGTCAAGGACGGGCCTCCTTCACTAACCACCATATGTTTCTATGCCTTCTATAACACAGAGCAGTTGCTGAACACAGCAGAGATCTCGCCGGATAGCAAGCTGCTTGCTGCTGGGTTTGATAATTCTTGTGTAAAGCTGTGGAGCTTGCGATCCAGGAAGTTAAAATCTGAGCCTCATCTTGTAGACGTGTCCAGAATCCGTCTGGCTTGTGACATCGTGGATGAGGAGGTCTGAATATCCTTATTTTTCACCCTATACATTTTGGAATGTGTGAAGACTATTTATATTAGAAAGGCTAAAAGAAATGTTTTCTAATTTGAGTGTGGGAATAGGGCTTCATGGAACAGGGGAGAGGAACTGTGAGGGTACTGAAAAGCTGAATGACCTTGAATCTGCTCCACCCCAGTATGAAAGTCTTTTATGAGCTACTGCCATCCCTCTCTTCTCCTGCACCAGCCCTTAATGCAGAGAGCTGTGGGAGGATTTTATGTGGACAAGCTCAGGCAGCAGCCTGCCAGTCCTAGCTGCTTTTTTCCTGCTCCCTCTGTACTTGGCTCAGCCACTAGAACACATGCAACCTGGCACCATTGAACCGCTAGTGGAGGCCCAACCCCCAGAAGCATGTAGCCTGCGAGTGAGGCTGGAGGGATACCAGGAGCGAATAACAGTGAATAAGACAATACAAAGCAAAATTAACAGGGAAAACAAGACAAGAAAGGGGAAAAGGAGCAGACAGAAGAGGGTAGGAGATAGAAAATGGACAGAAAAAGAAGAGAGCAGAAGGGGTCTGGGCCTGGTGTGAGGAGTCATGGAAGTGGGAGCCATGCCCGTTTCTCAAACTGTCTCAAGGGAGGCTCCAAAAAGGTTGAGAACCTGTGATTTAACAGATGAGCGGGTAAATGGTTAGTCTAGAGAAAGTATGCAGAACTGTCTATATTAAGGAAACTGCATTGTAGAAATGTAAGAGACTTGCTAGTCTATCTTTGTAATGTTTGAGAGGAGAATGATGCGTATCTCTTTGCATACTTGGCCTTCCCCCCAAGGCGTTGCTAGACGGCATCATCTAGTTCATTCCACATCTCTTTTAGTTAGTGCCAATTGCCCCATTTCTGCCCTCCCATTGCAGCCACCCATGTGGCACCTTGCATCTGATTAGGAGATCAGGACTTGTGACTCTGACTTTCTTTAATCATCCTTCAAAGCAAGGTGTCCTTCATTCTTGTGCTCAGCAGCTTCCTGTGAGAACATCCTCTCGCTACTGCTTTGCTATTTTGTGTTGCTCTTTAAAGAAAACCCAGTAGCATCTAGATAGTGAGGGACTGTTTACTTTGACATAGTAAAGAGAACTCAGAGCCCTAATTATGAGGAGGGATTGTTTTGTTTGTCATCTTGGGGCAGACTTCCAGGCTTAGTAGCAATGTGGCTCAGTACTCAGTATGACTTGAGTTAACCCGTTCAGGTGGGTGTACAAATTGGTAGCTTAGGCTATCCCAAGATCAGGCTGTGAACTACCTTCATCATAAGGTTCTGGGAGTCCATAGGACTTGTCACTTTGAATCAGTGCTCTGACAAATATGCAGATCACCTCAGATTGCCTTTTGGCTTCAGGCTGCCCTATGGTATATAAATTCCCCTGTTTACATATCTAACTTCTGAATAGCAAAACACTGCCAATGTATTTGGAGTGTATATTGCTTCTTGCTAGCAAGTGTTTACATACCATTACATGTATTCTGAAATGGCTTTGGAAGTCTGCGTGCAAATGGCTCTTGCTGATTATTTAACATTTGTGTCTATTGTAATATTTTTATGCAAATTTAAAACAATATCTTGTCAAAAATTAGCACACGTCCAAGCAATTTCTGCCCCACCACCTTCACCCACTGACCAAAAAACCCCCAACCATCCTGACAGCAGGACCAAATTTTAGGAAAAACCTGGATGAACACGCTTCTTGCAACATGTCCTAAGATTGCCAAATTCTGGGCTAGAAAGAGAAAAAATTCCAGAATGGAGAGCCCACTAATGAGAATATGCTGCCACAGGAATCCAGGAGTTCAAACTTGAGAACAGGCATTCAGATACAACTGGGATGGAGGCGCTAAATACCTATATAGGCAGAGCAAGAGCATTCTGGCTGGTCAGAGCTGCCATGATGTGTGATAGTGAAAGGAAAGGCTGTATCTGGGAGAGCTGTTCATGTATAAATGATCAGTGACTGTGGAAAATATACAATACACAGGATAACATAGATTAAAAAGTATCTGGATGCTACAGCAATGAGTGCTTTAGAACAGCCTTTGGTGATGCCTCACTTTGGAGGTACAGGGTTTCTTTATTGTCTTGTTTTTCTTCCCTCACTCAAGATACTTTGGTTTTTGGGAGATTATTGCATTTCCTTAGTGCCTAAAGTAATTTGCCTTCAACTTTGTTTCTAATTTGCAGTAAACTAAATGGCTAAATTCAGTTTCTCATGATGTAAAATTGTAAGATTGCACCAGTGTTCAATAGATCGTTTGCTGTTACTGCACTGGTGGTACACTATCAGGTTTTTTATACATCTCTATGTATGAACAAAAAGAGACATTCGGTTATTAAAATAATTCCCATAGCATGAGTGTTACAGAAGTGCAATTGCTTCTATTTGGCACAATGCCCTAAAATTATTAGGGTCAAAAGGCTTTTCGCAGGTCTAATTTACATGGCTGAAAAGCAAGTTCCTTATTCAGTGTAATGCCCCAACATGCTGGTGATGTCTCATCTCTGAAGAGTACTGGAGGCTTCAGCCTGCCCTTTGGGGTAAGGCAAGTCCATTGTCTTTATAATCACATGTGTGATAGGCTTTATATTAATATTCTCTCATTTAGCTGTATACTCTCAGTCCAGTGTAATATGTGATTTTGCACCTGGGCAAATAGCCTCCTAATTGCCCTCTTTGCAATGTTGTCATGTAAGTGTCTAGGACTATATACATGAACAGCAAAAAATACTGCTTTTTGTTCCAAGCTGTAGGAGTGGTTGCTCCTAAACTCTGATGTGAAGTCAGACTCAGCTCTGCTTAAATTCTGCTCTGAAGATACTGAGTGGTAGGGGGCCTATGAGTGGAGGAGAGGGGTTAACGGCCACTAGGTACCAGGCAGGAGGAATACTGGAGGAAGCAGCCTGAAGACTGTCCTGCAGAGTCTCTTTTCTAGCAGAGGGTAGGGGCTCTTCAAAGCAAGCGTCTTCCCCTGCTGTGCAGCTGTATGCAGGAATGGGGCTTCCCTCTTGAACACCTTAGGAGCTCTGCAGGACAAGAGAGATATTGTAGGTTTCCAAGATTATCTGCTGGTGGAGGGATGGGGGTGGAAGAATGAAATGCTGCCTGGCCCCAACATTGTTCCCATTAAAGATCTTGAGGCCTGGCTCACTTTCTAAGTGCTGCTGGGCACAAGGGTATAGGGCTGGGTTTGGCCCTTTTTCCCAACATGTGACTGTGATGGAAGGGTTTGAGGATGAAATGTTTGTCATTTAAAAAAGAATAACTTCAGGGATTTTATATAAATGTTCCCAAAATTAATAAAAACAGACTGGCTCTAGGGACAATACTAAAAATAAAAAATTGCCCTGTGGGAGAAAATAGTTCTTTACTATTTGTGTGTGCGCACGTGCGTATGCATGCTCATATTTACACACACACAAAATCACCTCCTATTAGTTTCAGGCAATATACCACAGCCTTAATTGTTTTCTCCACAAGTGTTGGTTGCTGTTGCCCTCGGTGTGCATGTATGTCTGCAGGGAAACGGAGTCTCTCTGCTATTCTACCTGTCCTTCGGCCTGCTTTATGGGTCCTTCTCAAGCACCTGCATCTGCTGCTCATAGTTTTTTCCAAGTAGTGGCAGAGTAAAATTAAATCACCATGATTCTTGTTAGTTTAACTACTGCCCACAGAGATACAAACAGCAGCGGTGAAACTTACCAGAGTTAAATTAATGTCACACAGCAGCTGATGTAAGAGAAAGATTTGAGCATCAGCAAGGGCACATTGAGCTTGCTGTCTGTAGACTCAGGAAGATGACACTGCACTGGTTCACATTTGGAAGGTAACCTTTGCAACCAAAAGGGCTTTAAAAATAAAAACACTTCAGTTCTGTAGAAATCAAGTCCTTTACTTCCCTGGCGAAATTTCCTACTCACCAGTGGGGAGTAGATTTAAAAAAAAAAAAATCTCATACCAGAGATTGACATTTGGAAAGTTCTTTTAATACTTTCTTTTAAAAATTCTTTTTTTCTTTTTCAGACCGTATTATACAAATAATAAAATACAATTTTTAAGGCATGTAGTTGGCTTGGAAAAGGGTAGGGTTTTGCATATTGAAATGTAGAGGAAACAAATTGTTCACGCTGCTCTAACCTGCAGTAGTAACTTCTTTGGAAGGGATGATTGATATTCTCAGTTCTGCTCAGTGCTATACTATATCAAAGAAAAGTGTGTATTATCACATTTCATGTCTGGAGCAGTAATTCTGAAAAATTACTAAAGGAGAAGGAAAAGGAGGACTTGTGGCACCTTAGAGACTAACAAATTTGTTTGAGCATAAGCTTTCGTGAGCGACAGCTCACTTCCTCGGATGCATTCAGTGGAAAATACAGTGGGGAGATTTATATATACAGAGAACGTGAAACAATGGGTGTTACCATACACACTGTAACCAGAGTGATCAGGTAAGGTGAGCTATTACCAGCGGGGTGGGGGGGACACCTTTTGTAGTGAAAGTGGGCCATTTCCAGCAGTTAACAAGAAAGTCTGAGGAACAGCGGGGGCAGGGGGGAATAAACATGAGGAAATAGCTTTACTTTGTGTAATGATCCATCCACTCCCAGTCTTTATTCAAGCCTAAGTTAATTTTATCCAGTTTGCAAATTAATTCCAATTCAGCAGTCTCTCCTTGGAGTCTGGTTTTGAAGTTTTTTTTGTTGAAGAATTGCAACTTTTAGGTCTGTAATCGAGTGACCAGAGAGATTGAAGTGAGGAGACTGGATTCCCCCACTCCCACAATTGATGACAGCGCAGGCCTAATTCTGTTACAGTTCTAACTGCTCCAAAGAGTCAAGAGAAGAGCACCAAAAATGATAAAGGGTTTAGAAAACAAGGAAAGGTTGAAAAAACGAGGCATGTTTAGTCTTGAGAAAAGAAGACTGAGGGGTGACCCAATAACAGTCTTCCAATATGTTAAGGACTGTTATACAGAGGACAGTGATCAATTGATCTCCGTGTCCACTGAAGGTAGGACGAGAAGTAATGGGCTTAATCTGCAGCAAGGAGATTTAGGTTCGATACGAGGAAAAACTTCTAACTATAAGGGAAGTTAAGCTCTGGAATAGGCTTCCAGGGGAAAGTTGGAAGCATTAAAAACAAGTTGGACAAACACCTGTCAGAGATGGTTTAGGTTTACTTGGTCCTGCCACAGTGCAGGGGCCGGGACTGAGGACTTCTTGAGGTCCATTCCAGACATAAATTTCTATGATTCTGTGAAATACTCAACTAAAATACAATATGGAGTGTAGAATGTTCTTTGTGTGACACTGGAAACAAAGGAATGGAACTCAGTCCTCAACTAGTGAAAGATTTGTGGTCTGTAAATAACTGGGTGAATTTTTTGAGTACAGAAGAAGGTTACTGGAATGCGAGATTACTTCTGAGCAGAAGAGAAGTGACACGTGCTTGCTGATAGTCTAGAAATCATAATTGATTGGGAGGGCATATAACTAAAATTCTGGATTTATGCATTTTACTAAAATTGCACTGTAAAATAGGAAACCTCAGTGGGCTCTTATTGGCAACTTTGTCAGGAATCGTAGGTTTGCAACTGATTAACATAATATGCTGCAGATTGCAAGCCCTGACCTTTAATATGGAGATGTGGCTCACTGACAGTGCAGGCTCCAGCAAGCAATGCTCCATCCAGGGCAGAGAAGGCCACTTGGCTAAAAATGGAGCTTTGCATGTAGGAACCAGTAGTCTCTGTGCCACACACCCATAATAGAGATTCAGTTGGCTGTAAACCAGATCATAAAATTCCTGTGGGTGCTGCTTTAATGAAGGAAAGATTTGTGACTTTATTATATTTCTTTTCAGAGTAGCAGCCGTGTTAGTCTGTATCCTCAAAAAGAAAAGGAGTACTTGTGGCACCTTAGAGACTAACAAATTTATTTGAGCATGAGCTTTTGTGAGCTATAGCTCACTTCATCGGATGCATTGGGGAGGAGGAAATGCACAGTAGTATTGCTTATTGCTTGCCCTTCATTTCTTTTAGTCTGCTGCATCTTTTTTCTGCTAGGAGTCTGGGTTTCTTTTATCCAGAGTGACATACATTTCCAATAATAACTACACCAAAGCATCAGGTGCCAAAATCTGTTTCCACACTACTGCCAAGAGCTTAGTAGAGAGTGAGTAGGAAGTTACCAAATGCGTTTAGCAAGTGTGCCAAAGGAGGAGAAATTTGGAAAAGAATACATCTTAAAATAGCCTGTCTTGTCTATTTTAATATAATCTCAGGTCTTATCTACACAGGGCACTCAGGAAAATTAAACCAAATTAAATAAAGATGTGATTTTAGAGTGGATTAACTAAACCACATTAAACTCTTGTGTGGAATTCTTATTCAGAATTGAAGTGGCCTTAACTTGGTTTATGCAGTGTTGTTGTAGCCATGTTGGTCCCCAATAAAGACATGACCTCACGCACCTTGTCTCTTTAATTCGATTTAGTTTAATTCACTTTGGAAGTGGACTAAGGTAAACCAAATTAAAGCCACTTTGATTCTGAATAAGAGCATCCCCCCAGGGTTTTTAGTGTAGTTTAATCCACTTTATAAATTAAATTGGATTAACTTTCCTGAGCGTCTCCATGTAGACAAACCCTGAATTTAAGGTTCCTTCAGAGATGGGAATGGGGGTACGGAAAGTGAAGATAAAACCTTGATAAAACCAAAACCCTTTCAGCATGTCCGCAGAAGATCTAGCATGGAGCAAACATGCTCGAGAAGTGGACATTGGTACATTACACAGAATGGATATCTGTAACTCTGCCACTAGTTCTCCATTTTTTGGTGGTGGCAAGGGAGAGGATCTTCTGAGATCACTTCAGACCACTCTTCACTTGTTGCTTCTCGTTCAACAAATAAATATCCTCTCTTGTTTTCTCCACTGTCCAGGAGGAAGATGATGACAATGTAGGCACAGAAATGAAGATACTGAGAGGACATTGTGGACCGGTGTATAGCACGAGGTTCCTATCAGACAGTTCGGGACTCTTATCTTGTTCTGAGGACATGTCCATCAGATACTGGGACCTTGGAAGTTTTACAAACACTGTGTTGTACCAAGGGCATGCCTACCCTGTCTGGGATTTGGACATAAGTCCTTGGAGCCTGTACTTTGCCAGTGGTTCCCACGACCGCACAGCAAGACTCTGGTCATTTGATCGGACATACCCACTGCGAATATATGCAGGCCACTTAGCAGATGTGGACTGTGTCAAGTTTCACCCCAATTCCAACTACTTGGCTACGGGATCCACAGACAAAACTGTGCGCTTATGGAGTACTCAACAGGGGAACTCTGTGCGCCTCTTCACAGGTCACCGTGGCCCTGTGCTGGCACTTGCATTTTCTCCCAATGGTAAGTATCTGGCTTCAGCAGGAGAAGACCAGCGGTTAAAGCTGTGGGACTTGGCATCTGGCACTCTTTACAAAGAACTGAGGGGGCACACGGACAATATAACCAGCCTTACTTTTAGTCCCGACAGCAGTTTGATTGCCTCTGCATCAATGGACAATTCTATTCGGGTTTGGGACATTCGGAACACATACTGCAATGCCCCTGCAGATGGTTCTTCCAGTGAACTGGTTGGTGTATATACTGGACAGATGAATAGTGTACTGAGCGTACAGTTTATGGCCTGTAATCTTCTTCTGGTGACTGGAATTGCACAAGAAAATCAGGAACATTAATTTTTTTAGGGAGGTGGGTGGGTGGGTGTATTGAATGCCAGAATCCATTACCAGCTAAGATTAAATTACTGACTGTGAAACACTTTCTTCCTCTCTCCCATTAGCAGACATGTTCAGAATGATGCAAATATTTTCAAATGGCTTTCCCATAAAATGGCCTATACCGTTGAACAGAGAGAGAGGAAGAGGGAATGCAGAAAACTTTAACCTAGTCAGATACTGGTAGGGCAAGGGAAGAGGGGAAGAGAAAGCCTGTTGTCCAATAGCTTGGGACAACCAAAAGCCTAGTCCAGACAAGTGAAATTATCAACTGGACAAGCTGCTGACCTGCACTTAAATATTCTGCATTGACTGAGGGCGTATCCTACCTACTATTAGCGGAGGCGTGAGTGTGCTCACATATGTGTAACTACTGGCCCAGTTGGCTTTTATTTTTTTCTGGTATTGCAGAGGACCAGAATTTAAGACCCTTATATTAAAAGAAAATGGCTATTTACAGTAATGGTCCCAATCACTACAGCTCACAATAGCACTACTGAAGTGTTTTGGACTAATAATGTAAAAAAATTCACCTTTTTTAGTAAGGGGAGGGAAATCTGACATCATAACCCATCTCTGCATTATCATTTGGGTTCCATTCCTGGCACTGCCTGTGATTTTTGTAACTGTTCCTGATCCAGGAATTTGGGATTTTCCAAATCTGGTTGCACTGTGTTTTAGAGGTGGAGTGAGTAGGCGAGAGTGGTGATTTGGGGGTGATTAATAACTCACCCCGGCCGTAGAAGAGTGTGAGAGCCTGATGGAACTTAACAGCAGAAATTTGAACTCCTCATAGGAAAGGGCCATGTCTGCGCCTCACCAAAAATATTTCAGCAAATGGAAGTTGGCAATCTTCGGGGGATGGGAAGGGAACACAACGTGAAATGGAAAATAGTATTACTAAATTATTGTGCATACACAGAGGTAGCTTTGCCAGTGTTGGATTTTTCTCAAAATGTTGCAATATCAGTTATATGAACACTTTGTGAAACAAATCGTCAGCATTTAAAATCAGGATCCGAGGAGAAAGCAAGTCCTAATTTGTCATTTGGAGTGAAGATTAAATACTTCTGCTTTCTGGAAAGAGTTATTTTGTATTTTGTTTTCTATTAAAAGCATTTAGTTTAAAAAAAAGCGTAAGTCTCTTTGTGGGAAATTTAGGGTTGCGCTGATTTGTGTGGAAGGTGAAGGCAGGTTCATTGGTTGGGTTACATCTCAATACGCTTTGCAGCAAGGAGTGTTGATGCTTGTTGTTGGTTATGCTGTACTAGTGCCCCATAACAGAACTAACCTTGATGGCAAGTAATGGAGTAGAACTGCCGCTAAAGGAACTCAAGTGTGGGATACCATAATTTTTGTCCTGAGATGTCCTGTCGTACCATCCCCCACAGTTTAAATGACCTGAAACTTAAATGTTTATAATTATTTTACATATTTTTGAGCAGCAAAATAAAGGCATGACCAAAATGTCTTTGGAGAAAATACTGTTACTATTAAAATGCTGATTGTCTCTGATATACACCTATATGTTATGGATCTGTATGAGTGGGATTCCCCCTTTCAGACCAAAAACAATCTGAGGATTGAATGAATGGCTTGTGGAACAGGTAATGGAACATACAGCCCTTCGCTTTTGTCACCATTTCAAATCCAGCTCAGGTTGGTAGTGACCAAAAGTTGTTACAATCTGAAAGTTGTTTGGTGGTCTATGTGAAATTGGTAGGTTGTTTCAGTCTCAGAGTCCCAGAAACTATCACTGCACCACAGTTGATTGGAATTGCTAACCTTGTGCCAGAGAGACCAGATACTGAGTTAATGTGGAGACTGACTGATCTGTTACCCCAGAGTTGTTATTTCCAGATCATGGTGAAGGCTCACTACAAGAGCAGTATGCACCGTTACTATCTGTGCTGTACTTGATCTCTGGAGATAGACAGCCCTGGAGGTGAAGTACTATCTGACATTGCCCACCAGCACTCAATGCACTTTTATTCTTGACCTAAGAACAACATCCTGCTAGATGTAGAAAGAACATTTAAAGAAAATAATCAGTGGTCCAAAGATCTTGTCGTAACAATTCTTGTTACAGAATAACTCCAGACAAGGCACACACGAGCTGGGTCAGGGACTGTTTACTTACCTAGGTAGAATCTGCTTATCTGGCTTTCTGCGGAAGCTGGAACTTGCTACTCACAGGAAAACTTACATGTTACTCACCTGTTAAAACACCAATGAAGTAATTCCTTCAGGGATCATTCTAGGCTGCGAGGTAGCTCAAGCAGAACAGAAGTGGGAGGTGAAAGTCAAACCCTGCAATATGATGCACAAGTGAATCCTCTTCACAACTTCCAGGTTTTTCTAATGGGTAGAATTTGGTTTTAATAAGGTATTCCAAAGAATTTTGCAATAGGGAGCTACATAGTAATAATGAAGGGACTATGGAAGTGGAGTGTTTATGTATGGCATACGTACATAATTAGATCTCTGAGGAAAATACTGATACATAAGATAAGTTGTAAGTAGCTCATTGGTGGTATCTGCAGTGTAGACATTTTTATTGCAGTACTTATGGTATGTAAATGTTTATCTCCTGGTGTCCTGCCTTCAATTTGAACTGTTAGAAATGCTAAGACTTAAAGAACAGCCTGGATTCCAAAGGAGCAGTAGTAGTCAATGAGAGGGGGAGGAATAAATATTAGAAAAAGCCTGACAAAACTCAGACAAGTTTCTCCAAATTATTGTGTATTTCAGGAAACAATCTGCACTAGTACATCTCTTCCCTTTAGCACTCTAAATATTTCATATCACAAAAAGTTAAGAATATTAAGGTTGCATAGTAGAGCGCTCAGATGTCAGGAAATGCCAAAGCTAAGGTTGGCTGAGCAACTCTTCCTGCCTCTGGTGAGTATGTATTCTCACAGTTCTTAATTATATATATATATACTCACATACTGTTTTTTTTACACAGGATCTAGTCTCATTGCACATGCAGGCTGGGTGGTGCACAGTGGATGAGGCAGCTGTTCAGTACTTATTTTTATCTTCATAATTCAAAGAGGGTACCCTGGCCGTACATTCACCATCCCTTCCATCCTCTCCAAATCAGTTTGACCGGTGTCAATTCAGATTTCCGCCATGGTAATTGCAATAGAATATGACCAAAATTAAGGCACAAATCCGGGGGATTAGTGAATAGGCCACAGAGAAGTGATGTGTGTACTAAATGAGCCAGAGCTCCTGCAAAAAAAACTAGCATGTGATCTAGTGATTATTGTAATGCACACTCACAAGAAAAGAGTTAAGGTTGCCCTGCACAACTTTAGCATTTCATGACTCACGTGCTGCCCTTTACAGTCAGTGTTTTAATGTTCCTAATGCCTTTGCTAAAAAAGTAAAACGATAAAACAAATTCCATCCTATGTTACAATTTGCTAAACCGGAGTAAAATGCAGCGTCCTGCACAAGCCGTAAGAGACCAGATGCCCCTGCTTCAAGGAAAGGTTGAGAGCTCCCAGTGCATAGCTGTGGCATCTACATCCTCAGGCAAAACCAATGAACAACACGCTTGTCATTCCTGATCTTTTTAAGGGGAAAAACAAACTGAATTTTTGTAAGTCAAGTTTTTAATTGTTCTCTCCATTCAAAACCATCTTTAAATAGCTTTTCCTATCAATGTCTTCAAGTCTGAGATAAAATTCTGCAGAACTGAGCTTTCCATTACATTCTTTACGATTCTCCAGGAAAAATAAAAGGACTTCAAGACAATTTTTCTAACCCCTTTCCAACTGTTACTGTCTGATAGCTTTGTGGACTCAGTAGGTTCTTCAAAAGAAAGTCCTGAAATGGCCTTCATTGTGAAGGTGTCTTATTGCTTGTGATGAGCCAGGATCTAAAATTGTACCATTACAAGACACCTATGTGACAGTTTAGTTAACGACATGAATATGCCCTGCCAAAGTCTAACCCATCATGCTACACGTTAGCTTTGATTTTTTTTTTTTAACGTATTGGACAGGAGCCAAGATTGACTGAAATAACTCATCTTGCTCATCAAGTTCAGTTTGCTGCAGTTAAAGAACCTAAGCAAAATTTGTCAGAGGACTAGTGTTTTTACTACTACAAGAAGTTAGAAATATGCGCAACTTTGTTCCATTTCCTGATCACAAGTATGTAACAATCTTTCATAGGAGTTGTAAAGATAAGATGGTGGATTCCTGCTGTCTAGGCATCTCCTTTACAAAATAACACATTGCGTACTGGGGCCCCATCCAGTAGAAACATTCTCTCTCAAGCCTGTGACATTCTTGACAATTCAGCTGTTGAAGATATTTCTATAACTTTGTTTCATAAGTGTTGTTTTGTGACTGGGAGATATGACTTCTATTTTCAAACAGGGAAAGGAATAATGTATTATATTCAGGCCTACAGCAAGTATAATTCAGCCACATTTCCTTGGCCAATAACTTTGCATTACCTTTATTAGTTTCAAATATCTTTGGGATGTTTTTTTTAAATGTTGCCTCCTCTCTGTCTAGCTTCTCCTTGTTCTGCGGTCTGCAGTGAATTTATGATCCTCTGCTTATGCCATCAAACTTGTTGTCATAGCAATGTCACACATTCAACAACAAGACTTCACCATTGGCTCAAATACAAGGAAAAGAGGGGCTTGAAGGAGCTTCAGCTAAAGCCTCATCTGCAATCAAATAGCTGTGATAATTAGCAGAGCTGGTTGACTTATTTGGTGAAACAATGTCTGTTGGATTTCCTGTTCACAAATTGCCTGTAAACATCATGGGTTTATGTTTTTTGCAGATGTCTGGTTTTCAAAATGGTTCAACAAATATTTTTGTGCACAGATTCATAGATTGAGGAAGGAATGCCTGGAAGAAATCATTCCTGACCTCTCTCCCCCCACCCAGTTTTCTGAAGACACCAAGCTGCCTGATGAATGTCTGACTAGATTCCACTTAAATTGTAAAGGTGTAATAAGCAGGTAATCCAAAAAAGATAAAGGGTGTGATATTGCTCCCATTGAATTTGATGTCTAAACATGCCATAGGGGCATGCCCTATATAATAAATACTTCCAAAGTACAGCTTGTAACAGTGCTATAGAAGCTCAAAAATGTCTTGTGTGTGAGCATGAGGAGTAGAAGGAAAGGAAGGTGGGCATTTAGGACAATTCATCACCTGGATAACAGAAATTACACTTATCAGAGCTAGCCTTTGCTCCCACCCCCACTTGGAGGACCAAAAAATGTAAAGGAGAAGAATGTCACTTTAAAAGTCTACCCCTTGTTTTTAAGGTTCTTCACAATATAAACTGATATAAAATTATGTAAAGCAATCGCTGAGGTTGAAGGAACAAGAAGCTGGGCTCAACTTCTGAGGAACTGGTGTGTGGGAGGGGAGGGGAGAATAGAGATTTTTCCATCCCTCCCCTCCCCCTGCTCACACACCTTATTTAAAATGAGTTAGCTCTGTTTCAGAATCCTCTCCCTGACCTTCCTCGAATTCCTTACACCAGCCCTGGATACAATGAAGGCATAATTGACTGGAACGAGCTCTTTGTGGGAAGGGGGAAAGTGGCAAATTTTTTCACATGCCTGTCCCAATTACTAAGGTCACCTTTGTCTCCATCTTTGGGTATGTCTACACGGTCAGAGTTACATCGCTGGCAGTTACATCACTGCTCAGAGAGCGCTGAAGGGAAATGGCTGTTGTGTGTTCACACTCTCAGTTGCACGCACAATAGCGTGTTCACACTTGCGGCACTCAGGGCTGCCCCTAACTATTCTGGGGCCCTACGCAGCCCCCCCGCGGGGGAGGGCCCCAGGCCTCTGCGGGGGTGGGGGGAGTGGAAGGGGGCAGGCTCCAGGCCTCCGTGGGGGGGGGGCTGGCTTGTGGGGCAGGGGGCAACCACCCCCCAGCATTCACCAGTGGCACAGCTGGGGCTGGATCGCTGCACTCCTGCTGCTGGTGAGTGCAGGCCTGGCCCTGCTGCACTCCTCAGTGGAGTGGGGGCAGGGCTGGGGTGGGAAGAGGTGGGGCGGAGCAGGGGCGGAGGCCCTGGGGAAGAGCAGGAGCTGGAGCAGCACGCAGCTGCGCCGGGCACCAGGAAATTTGCTGCCCCACGCAGCTGCATACTTTGCGTATGGGTAAGGACGGCCCTGGCGGCACTTGCAGCAGAATTCGGAGCTGTGCACTCTGGGCAGCTATCCCACAGAGCATCTCTTCCTCTTTTGCCACTAAGAGTTGTGGGAAGGTGAAGGGGGTTGCGGGGCATCCTGGGTCCTGTCCCAATGCCCCGTGATGCATTGCTTCGCATCCCAGCAATCCCTGAGCTTCCGTCCGCATTTGGTGCCAGCTTTCAACAGTTTGTGGACTGTGTGCCCTGCTCTGTCTCTTCAGTTTGCAGGAATGGATCCCGCACTGTTGACCAATACGCCGCTCGCTCTCACTAACACGTCACGAGTGGCAGTGGAATTATTCCTTAAACTACAAAGGCAAGAGGAGTTCGACATTGATCTTGCCACATGTAATAGGTATGACACGAGATTGCTAGAGGCATTCACAGAGGTGCTGACCACAGTGGAACATCGCTTTTGGGCTTGGGAAACAAGCATTGAGTGGTGGGAAGACATTGTCATGCAGGTCTGGGATGACTAGCAGTGGCTGCAGAACTTTCCGATGTGGAAAGCCACGTTCATGGGACTGGGATGAGCTCGCCCCAGCCCTGCAGTGCAAGGACACGAGAATGAGAGCTGCCCTGTTGGAGAAGCAAGTGGTGATTGCACTATGGAAGCCGGCTACTCCAGACTGCTACCGATCGGTGACTAACCAGTTGGGAGTGGGAAAGTCGACCTGTTGGACTCATGTTGATGGAAGTGAGCAGGGCCATTAATCTCATCCTGTGCCAAAAGACCATGACTCTGGGCAATGTGCGTGACATTGTGGATGGCTTTGCACAAATGGGCTTCCCTAACTGTGGAGGGGCGATAGATGGCACGCATAGTCCAATTCTGGCACCAGACCACCTAGCCACTGAGTACATTAATCAGAAGTGGTATTTCTCAATGGTTCTCCAGGCGCTTGTGGATCACCATGCTCATTTCACGGACATTAACACAGGCTGGTCCAGAAAGGTGCATGACGCACCCATCTTTCGGAACACTGGCCTGTTCAGGAAGCTGCAAGCAGGGACTTTCTTCCCGGACCAGAAGATCACTGTAGGGGAAGTTGAAATGCCCATTGTGATCCTGGAAGACCCTGCCTACCCCTTAATGCTGTGGCTTATGAAGCCTTACACGGGGCACCTTGACAGCAGCAAGGAGCGGTTCAACAACAGGCTGAGCAAGTGCAGAATGACTGTTAAATGTGCTTTTGGCCATTTAAAGGCCTGCTGGCGCTGCCTACATGGGAGGCTGGACCTGGACGATGACAATATTCCTATGCTTATAGTCACGTGCTGTACGTTCCATAATATTTGTGAAGGGAAGGGTGAAAGCTTCACTCAGGGCTGGACCGCTGAGGCTCAGCGTCTGGAGGCTGAATTTGAACAGCCAGAGACCAGGGCTATTAGAGGGGCGCAGTGCAGGGCCATAAGGATCAGGGATGCCTTGAGGCAGCAATTTGAAGCTGAAAGCCACTAATGTTTGTTGCTGTGCTCGGGAGTGCAGTGCTTGTAGTGCTAGGAGGCGATTGTGATTGGTGCAGATGATGCACTTTGAAGGTATAAGAAAATTGCCTGTTGCTTTGCAGGGCTCTGTTTGCTTTCAGTGAATGGAATAAAGATCGCTTTCAAACCAAAACCATTCTTTCATTAAAAAACAACAACCGGAGGAGAAACAAACAAAAAAACCACATCAGCACTAAGGGGGAAGGGAGGGTCCCAGGAGGAGGTGGGGTCCCGGGCAGTTAAAGATTTGTGTATGTGCAGGTATCATATGTGACCTTGTCCTTTTGGAGTACAGTGTAGCAGGTGCTGTACTTCAGCAGGGCTAAACTGCAGAGGGACGGGTGTTGAGTGCAGTGGATACTGGGAGTCCACAAGGCTGGACTGTGATGGGACAGGAGTGAATGTAGTAGGTACAGACTGGAGCCAGGGGGTTGATAAGAATGTGTTGGTGGTGTCTGGGGGGCGCATGGGAATGAGTTTTGTGACAGCAGTTTCCGGGGAGGGTGGGCGCCGAGCTGCTCATTTTGCAGTGCTAGTAGCATCTTGAATGTTTCTGCTTGGTGCTCCATAATGTTTAAGAGCCGCTCCATGGCTTCATTCTGGTACACCACGTTCTCCTTTTGGTCCCTCTTCTCGTTGTCCCGCCACTCCTTGTTTTTTGGCCACGGAGTGCATCATGACATCACGCAGAAAGTCCTCTTTAGTTTTTTGCAGCTGCTTTCTAATTCTGCACAGCCATTCAGCTGGCGATAATAAAGAGGGAGGCTGGGCTCCCAATGTCATATCTGTGAAGTCAAAATGCAACATTTTACAGAAGCAGTATTGTTTGCAACACACAGACCACTGATTCAGTGATTTAAAAGACAGCCACTATGCACATACCTGTCACTACCTGGCTGACCCCAGGCAAGCACACATGAGCCACAAGACCCCCAAAATGGTGAGTAACCACAGGGGCAGGGGAAAATCAGTGTTCTAGGACCCTACTGTACACTGGGCATGTGGCTCTTGGGGAAAACCAGCACTGTAGAGGGAGCCTTATAATCATTACTGTCCCCACATTTTCCACAGGCTGTGATCATTATGGAAGATATCTCACTGCTGAGGGTGAGCAGAGAATCAAGGGAGGGTCTTCTCCAAGACTGCGGCTTCCACCCTGGCCCTTATACGGCTCGCCTGTGTGCAGCAATGGTACCTCCCACCCCAGTGATGGCACAGTGACGCGGGCAGGTTATGCTTAATGGGGCAAGAAACAAAGCAGCTCTGCCGAAGAATCTGCGGCAGTGGATTGCCCAGTATCTCCATGAGAGTTTCATGGAGACGTCTGAGGCAGATTTCCATAAAGTCAGGGAGTCAATCAACACCTTCGCAAAAAGAAAAGGAGTACTTGTGGCACCTTAGAGACTAACCAATTTATTTGAGCATGAGCTTTCGTGAGCTACAGCTCACTTCATTGGATGCATCCGATGAAGTGAGCTGTAGCTCACAAAAGCTCATGCTCAAATAAATTGGTTAGTCTCTAAGGTGCCACAAGTACTCCTTTTCTTTTTGCGAATACAGACTAACACGGCTGTTACTCTGAAACCAATCAACACCTTGTTCCACTGCTCAGACTGGGCATGTGGTGGTACGTGCATCATACAGAGACACGCCTGCTTTCTGCAACCCTCCTGCCCCCAACAACTTGCTTCAGCGATTCCCAAAATCAAAGCCACTTACCAGGGGCCTCCTCTCCTGTTCATGCTTCGCCAAGCTCCGACAGCTGTGACTGGCTAGCCTCCTCTGGGGTAGAGAAGTGCTCCTGGCTGCATGCATCTCTGACCTCCGAGTTGTCCTCTGTCTCTGGGTCCCCCTCTCCCTCCACATCCTCGTCCAAGATTTCCTCCTCCTGGCTCGGCCACTCTTGATTTGTACACAAGCCACTGAAGTATCCACAGCGGCCCTCACAGTGGCCGGGGAGTTGCCACTGACTATTGTGTCCAGCTCTTTGTAGAACTGGCAGCTCGTGGGCTCAGCACCAGAGTGTTGGTTTGCCTCCCGCGCCTTGTGGTAGGTGTTCCGCAGCTCCTTCACTTTGACCCTGCACTGCAGTGTGTCTCGGTCATGGCGCCTTTCTGTCATGCATCATGAAATCTGTCTGTAGGTGGTATAATTCCTACCGCTGGAGCGCAGCTGACACTGGACAGCCTCTTCTCCCCAAATGCTGATGAGGTCCAGCAGCTCGGCATTGCTCCAAGCGGGGGATCGCCTGGTGTGTGGAGCAGGCATGGTTGTCTAGAAAGATGCGCTGAGACCACTGCACATGTCCATCCAGCCAACAGGAAGGGGGCTTTCAAAATTTCCAAGAAATTTAGGGGTGGGGATCATGGTTGGTCACCTGAGGGCAGGGCAGTAGAGTTCAAACCGATGACCAGAGAGGTGAGAACAGGCATTGTGGGAATTACACCATAGAGAGCTGCTTTACTGCGCAGAAACTTGCCAGTGTAGACAAGGCCTTTGTAAGACAACTCCAGACAAATTGTGACCATGTGAAGATTATATTATACTTTTTAATTAATCTTTTAGGATTATCATGTATCCTTCTTGCGTCATGTGTAGCTTGAACAACTGCTAATTTTATTGCATCTTTTAAAATATAGAATAATCAGAGTTTGTGGGAGACTGATCCTAGTAATGCACTGGATTCAGCCAGTACTCTGATTTTTATGTTTACTTGAACCAGAGATTGTTTGCTCATCTGATTCTAGTAGTTTTAGCTTAAGTGATGTTTTGCTAACTGGTGGAGTTAAGACAACTAATTTTTGCACAGCAGTTCAGGTACAGTTTTTAGAGTGAGCAGTTTAGCTGGAGATTTTTGCCCTAGGGTTACCTGTGTTTAACCTGTGCTGGTGTTGCTTTTGCTGCCATATCCATCCTTGCTCAAGGCAATAGTATGAACTACATGCATATTGTAAATAAATGCAGACTAGGAAAAAATAAGCAGGATTTTTTAGCCACTCATTTCTCTTCCATGAACGATCTAATGCATTCTTGTTGTCCAAATGTTTCCTAACCATTTGGAGATCTGGGGTGTTTGTGTTTAGATGCAGAGTCTCTAAAAGGCTAACTTAGCCCTTTTTCAAAACCAAGTCCTGAAGTAGAATAAAGCATGGAGTGCTATTTCAAATAAAATCTGTGCCAGATTCCTAGCTTATTATGCATTTTTACTACTTCAGATAAAGAAGTTAATTACCCCTCTTCAACATTCCCTCAAGGAAGAGACAAGCAGACTTCTAATTCTCCAGCAGAGAGTTTACTGCAGCAAATTCAGAAAATGTGAGAGTAAAGAGGACCCTACTTATCTGAAACTCTGTTTGTGTTCATAGTGCTTGAGTTATATTGCTAATAGGGATCAAATTACATACTTAACAGAGCAAATGACATTCTTTACTGACAAACTATTATCAAGAGATAAAATCACACATTTTCAGAGGAAGTTGCATGCATCAATGCCTGAACTGCATGAAAAGCATTTTTCCTACATGCTTCACTGATCAAGCTGCATGCACTTTTTCAGCTATTGTACACTTTGCACCTTGCAGTGAAACTTGCATTCTTTAGTAAAGGTTTATTTTTTAGCTAAGTGGGTTCAAATTACACGGTATCAGATCACATATTGTGCCATTTGTATGCTTTGTTTTACTTCTGTACTGCTTATTTTACTCTCTATATACAGTACTAAGTTTCTCATGCAGCTCCACATCCTGGCCTATAACTCCTGCCAGGGATAATACATGCCACTACACATTTTAAAATGTACCTGCTTAGTCCCAGTTTGTTTGCTTGGATTTTTACAAGCCCCAAAGAGCTCCCATCCAGTGTTTGAGGCACTCTTGACAATTTTTTAAAAATATATTAAATACGTAAGTCCATCAATATCCCTAGATCAGATCAAAATAAACCAGCAACAACATAAATAGAATAATAGTTCATGGTAGTTAAAATCCTTTTTGAATAGACCTATGGAGATGTTATACCAATAAAATAAAAACCAGCAGGATCTTATTAAAGGTGAAAAGGCAAAATGCTACATTTATTGTGCAAAAAGAAAAGGAGTACTTGTGGCACCTTAGAGACTAACCAATTTATTTGAGCATAAGCTTTCGTGAGCCACAGCTCACTTCATCGGATGCATACTGTGAATACAGAAAGAATCATAGTAAGCAGTTAGTTATAGCTATAACATTCCATTCAATTTCATATTGATTCACACATTCATTCATATACACACACACACAGGTTCTGCAAAGTTGTTATCATAATTACCAGCCTTAGAGTTGCTCATGCCAAGCCACTGGCCAGGTGGCATGGACATGAGGAGCAGGGCCTTGTCAGATGCTCATCTGATGCTCCTGGAAGTTGGTTTGCAGAATCAGACCCCAAAGTTCTCATTTTCTAGAGTCCATTTTTATAGGAATTTCTTCCTATGCCAGTCTATGGGAATTGCTTCATCATGCTGTTGCTGAATCAATCAGCAGATGGCACATTCCTGATGGCTCCATGTTGTTCTTTGGTTCTCCCATTCTTGAGGCGGTTGGGTGGACTCCAATCTGCCCTCCGGGGGTCCTCTGGTTATTTCCATTTGATGCCTTCTTCAGCCGATGGACACTGGATTCTTAAGCTGGCACCTCCCTGATCATTCAGTTATTATCCACACCAAGCATCCATCCACATACATCCTATATCTCTATTTTAATCACAATTGTTAACAAAGAGAGATGAATACAACAAAAGGGCGGGGAGTCTCTGGGTGCTGTTTCTGTTGTTACAGAGTATTGCTTTGAGTCTCTCTCTGTGTGAGTAGTTGTTGTTACAAAGAATTGCTTTGAGAACAGACTCTGTCTTAGGATGTACTAACACAATTAGCAGCTTGCAAGTTTCACACAGAGAGGGAGAGAAACAGTACCAAAAACCAAGAGACCTCTTAATTAGTAATACCCTGGAATTTAAACTATGGGGAATCAAACTCATTTGTGATTTTAATACAGAACTTCTTTAATATGATCCAACAGATGGAATACTGTACATCTATTTAAGGGTATCAGTAAGTATGCAAGTGTCACCATATTCTTAAGCAGTCTCACCTGCATGCCTGCTCATACTTTTTAATCTCTTCTGCATTAAGCAGCTTGTTCATTTTCATATCCTCTCCAGAGAGCTCCACATCGATACGTAAGTGGCTCCGTCAAATTTTGTTACAAGCAAACTCAGTTCATGAAGCACTCTTTATCTCTTCCAGTTGCTGCAAAACATCCTTTCAGCAGCTCATGTAAGATTGGATTCTGGGCTTTAATATTCAAAAGCTGTGAAGGCCCTCAGAATGTTAACAAACGAATTCTGCCTGTTGGGCTCTTTCCTAAAGATAGCATGGGCAAGCACCATTCTGTTTCTCTGAGCTTCTAGTACCCTACATCCCAATCATGTCTTTGAGGTCTCCTTATTTCCTACTATCCCTGAAATCTAGATTCTGAACAGGTGCTTCTAGGGCTTTCTGACGCACTGCACCTCATCAGAAGCTCTCTCCTTTGGTTACTCAGGGAAACATGGTTGGGTTGTGTTCTTGCTTGTTTGAACACAGCCTGGGCTAGAGATTCTTATTTCTCCTTATAGATTCTGAAATGGAGTCCTAAGTGCACTTCCATGCAGAGTGCAAGGCTGCCATAAATCATATGGCGAACCTGACGTTGTATGCCAGCTATCTTTCTCTCTATATACATTACTTTGACTGTGATTATGTGCTCCTGAGGCATGTGACCAGGTTCCTGAAAGAGCAGTCCCGTGAGCCAGAGGGAGCATACAGAGAAGTTCTTGACATAGCAGAACAAGTGAGGGGGGTGCATTGTCCTGCAAGACATCAAGAAGTCAGAGCAGTATGAATGGGGGAGGAGGCTGGAGGCCCTGCCATTGGAGAAGACTATGAACCAGGTCCTACTGGATCTGCATGAACTGACTACAGAGAAAAATTACCTCCAGCTATATGACTTCCTGGAGTCTAAATATCTGGATGAGCAAGTAAAGGCCAGCAAGTACTAGGGAGACTACTTCAGGAAGCTGAAGCACCTGGGAGTGTGCCAGGATGACATGGGGAAGGAGTACCTGTTTAACAAGCACAGCTGAACTACACCCCAAAAGCTCTGTGTCAATGACCATTCAAGAGCTGGGAATATATATAGATATAAAAAAAAATTCAATTTAGCAAAGCTTTCTTCATGGTTTTTAAAAGTCAAATTAAGGGATTGGATGGGTCATGGGATTAGCCTTTCATGTCTAGGTCACTGATTCAAGAGTCCCAATGTGGTAAACACTGAAAGCTGTTTGATGGCCTATTTAAATGAGTTGATTACTTCAGTCCAGCCCTTAGAGAAAAAGTCTCTATGTAACCAAAATTATGGTTAGAACTGACACCCTTGTCCACAGAATAAGGAGAAAAGCCAAGGACTGGGTGAGGAGAGAAAGTGATGGTCCCTAAGGGTTAGGCTTGGGGCATAATGGCAGCGCAGGGTAGAGAAACGTTTACTGCTGCTGCCTATTCTGTCCCTGTTCTCTAAATTAAGGTGAGTTTAGTCAGAGTTATCAACTGGGCTTCTTTCACAAACTCTAAATTCTCTTTAAAAACCAGACAATTCAAATTACATTTTAAAGTATGGTGTTTTATCTATTCTGAGAAGTTTGAAAGGGTAGGAATATTGTTCTCCTAACCAGCTGGGAAACACGCAGCGTTCCCCGTGTTTCTAATGGAGCAGAAACTAACCTAATTCTGTGTACATTTACCTTCTTATAAGTGTCCCTGTATACTGATTACATCGGGAACATACTCAGCTCTAGGAGTAATGGGTTACTTGTCTTCTTCATTGTTTTCAGTATCTCATCCATACCTTTAACCTTTGTCACCATTGTAACCCTTCTGCCAGGCCAAGTTGATAGCAGCAAGGGCCGGGTTCAGTACACAGGGGTTCCCTCTCATCAAAGCAAATGCAAAACTGGCTCGAGCCCCCACCCAGTGACCTGGGAAAATCTTACACACACCCTGGGCACCTCAAAGAGGCAATACTTCCCCTCTCGCAAGCACAGAGTCTTGGTGTAGTAGAGAATCTTTAATAACATGAGGTAAACAACATCAGCATTAAATTGGGAAAACACCACAACTAGTGTTCATTAACCAAACCATGAGCAACCACCCCCCCAGAAAAATTGGGCCACATCCTTTCCCTCAGGTTCTTGAGTCCCAGAACCCAAACGTCTCTTGAGTCCAGCAATCCACAAATCACCCAAAGTCCAAAAAGTCCAGCCCCAGAGTTCAAAAGTTCATCTGCAGAGTGTTACTCCCCAGTCTGGCTAAAATGTGCCTGGGTGTAGGGGAAAGAGGTAAGGGACACCTTAGGTGTCCTGAAGCTGACTGCCCCACAGGGCTCTGCTCGCCATCTCATGAACACACCGCTGTCTCACGACTGGCTCCGGCTCCACTCAGCTTGCCGTCTCACGAACACACCGCTGTCTCACGACCGGCTCCACTCAGCTCGCCGTCTCACAAACAGCTCTGCTCACCCCGCCGTCTCACGAATAGCTCCGCTGCACACTAGATCTTCCGGCTCCCCACTACTTGAAACAGTGCTCAGTGATTTCAGCTCTCAGTGATTTCAGCTCTCAGTGATTTCAGCTCATAGTAGTGGGAGCCTTAGTGCTGGTGCACTATAAGGCTGAAGTGAATTCAGCACAGTACCTGTAACAAAACTCTTAATAGACCCAAAATTAGCTCTGACATTCCACAGTGGAGAGAGACAGAGGTGCAATTGGTGCTTCAGGCCCTCACAAAGGGGCCTACACCACCAGGCACTAATACCTGTCTCAGGTCTCTCTCAATTCACAGAGTTTTGGAACCCATGTCCCTTGCCTAGTGAGTGCTACTCAGTTGATGGTGAGTCCTCCATCATAACAAAAAGGCCAAGTACAGTTCCAAGCACAGTTCCCATAATCAGGGTAATAACAATTTATTCTTCCCTCCCTAATAACAGAGACACTGGGGATCCCACAACAGCCAAAGTGACCATTTGGGCAGTTATGGCCTCATTCTAGGCGGGGTGGGTGTGCCTATGCAAATGAGATCAGCCCCTGAAGTTCTTTTCCACAACTTGCCACACCTCACCACCAGATGTCAGGGTGGAGCCCACCCTGTCTCTGCTTACACCATAATTCCATTTCCTTAAAGCTTCTGTACCCGCAAGGGCCAGGGGGGAGATACCAGTGAAAGGAGGACACTCAGGCCTAAGAATAGTAAACTATGCTTTATTGAAGGAAGGAAGGAAGGAAGGAAGGAAGAACTTACGCTCCAGTCTGTGCGGGGAGCCCCTAGGACACGCGGAGGGGCTGCAGGGGACTCTGACCGTTCGGGACAGCTGACCAGGCAGGACTCCGCTGTGGGGGAGTCCTCTGCGGTGCTATATTCTCTGCGCTTATCTCGGGGTTACATGGGGTCAACAGCTGGTTACATTCTTCTTATATGTATGATTTATGCTTATTACATTAACTTGTTTACAGGCAAAAATATGCTGACCTATGCTACAATATCTTTTGGCAGGGTCTGTCGGACAAAGTTAATTGAAACTGCCTGCATCCTCCACTTACATCCAGTCACATACTCAGTCCACCACTTAGCTCCTCACCAATCTTCCGCAACCTTGCCCCTACAGCTCCTTATTTCCCCCAAAATAATCCCCATTCCTCTTCCTAAAAAGTAAACATATCCACTTGATTTTTTCTGCACTTACCAGCTACCATTCTTTCTCTAGCTTATTACTGAGCAGAGTACAAAGTTTTAATCACATCCTAAATGTGGGTGACTTAAAAAACTGATGAGTAAGAATTGGAGATGATAAAAAAAAAATTCATAGAAATATTTGAAATTTTTGAAGCTGCTTACATTTTGCAGGATTTGACAGTGTCCACTTTTCTAGTGTTTTCAAATTTCTCCATATTTTTTTACAAAAATGTGTATTGTATTTTTTCCAATTTTTAAAAATAATTTAACATTTTCCCAAGAACTGTATTTTCTTACTGAAAATTGGGTTTTTGATAAATGAAAAACTTCAAAAATTATTTTGGTAAAAATTGCAGTAAAACAAAAGTCAGTATTCCTGGACAATGTTGATAATATTAGCAATTTTTAAATTAAAAAATATATTTTTAAAAAGCCATGTGGGAGGGAGAGGAACTTTTCAAGCACAAAATTTTGACCCGACTCTAGTGAGAATACAAATGCCTCATGGAAACATGCACACACAAATATCCTCCTTCCTCTGCAGGAGAGACTAACACACAGAGCACAATTTATCTATCTCCATCCCCATAAAAGGAGAGACTGTAAAATATTGTTGCCGAATTAATTCCCAGTGAGAGAATCTGCTTCGACCCCTCAGGAAGCAGTAAGAATTAGGCAGGTCTGGATAATGCCTTGCCGTTTACATTATTCCAGTTAAAGATTTTTCTTTACCTTCTCCCTGCTGCTAGCTAATGATTTTGGAAGCACACTTGGAAAACAGCTGCCAGAAACAGGGGAAAGGGGCTGGTTACGAGGCATTATTCAAGGAGAGGTACAAACCAGACTCTTGGTTCTGTTCATTTCAACACAACTGGGTCAGAAGCACCAACTTCTGTTCAGCTCCTGACCGGGGATAGTTTGCTCCTCATCTGATCAATTGGTTGTGTCTCTGTGGCAACCCTGGCCAGGGGGAGCATGAGAAATATCCCAGTGACACTTAACCAGAGAGTAATGTGAAATTAATCTCATATGTCTCTACTGCACATGTGCACAACTGAGTCTTCCTCTCTCAGGTAGGTTCTCCCATGTTCTGCCCTGGCATGAAAAGAAAACTGTCAGGTAGTTTAGACCCCAGACCTAGCTTGTGTGTTTCAAACAAACAAACAAAAAAGAACTTAGTACTAAAAGTATCTGTGTATTTGGTTTTAGATCTCATCAATAAAAAAAACAAGGAGTTGCCTACAAGAAGTGGGCTGAATCTTTCTTCCTCTCTCACACACTCACTCTACATAAGAACAACCTGTGGTAGTAGTAAAAATTTATACTATGGCAGCACCCAATGGCATCATTTGTGATTGAGGACCCATTGTGCTTGAAGCTACACAAACACAGCTGGGAGACAATCCCTGGATAGTTTACTAAGAGAACCATAAAGATGTGCATATCTAAATTTAGGAACTGTCCTATGTAATTACCCCCCTGGTATTTGTTACCCTCACTATGTGCCATTCTAAAATTAGATTTTAAGCTCCTTGGGGCAGAGAATTTGTTTTCTACTTGTTCTATAAAGTGTCTCGAACACTTTTGGGTGCTGTGAAAATAATTACAATCCCAGGATTTTGTTTGGATGTAATGTTTTCCAGGTTGTTTTTGTAACCTAAAGATTTCAGCTGGGGGAACCTGAACCTGGCCTGACAAGCACTCAGAACTATGTACTTAAACTCTCAGAAGTCATTTAGAGTTTTGAGTGTGTAAGGAATACAAGATCAGGAATGTAGATAGTAGTAAGCATTTGTGGTTGTCTGTTTCATTCTTTGGACCAGTGTAGAATAGTGATCTCCACACAGACCTCCCAATATGCCAGAAAAGTTTGGTTCTCAAAACATTTTGTGGGCCACCAGAGGATGCAGTGGATCAGAGGTGGTTCTCAGGCCACTGTTTGAGAACTGCTGTTACACGCTGCCATATGTTTTAAAGCAAATCTCATCACTGATTTTAGGGAATTTACTGGACTTAAACACTCATGCCAGTTGATGGCCTTTTAGTCTGATCCTGGAGCCTTTAATGGTAGGAGTAGGCAGGGCTGCTGGATGGAGGAACTAAAATATCTATGTTTGATTGCCTGCTCTGCCGCTCATTTGCCATGCAACCCTGGGAAAGATGATTCTTCTCACTGTGCCTCAGTTTTCCATCTTGAAAATGAGGATAATAATCCATAGCTACTTTTGGAATGTGATCTGAGGATGGCAAGTGCCATGTAAGTGTTAAGGGCTGTTTATTATTATTATTGAGTATGTATGTAGTCTGAGTGAGGTGCCAGGCAGATGGTGGCCCTTAAGTTGTCAGCTCTTCAGGCCACGGACCTCTCCTCATCAAGGATGAGATTAGGAACTCTGCCCATGTGAACTGCCACAATGAGACGCGGCTCAAGTAGACTGGGCAGATAATCAAAACATGAGGGTGGGTTCCACCGCCGCTGGGCTTCCCCCTGGGGGGCCCGAACGTGCCCGGGGGCTCTGCTGGCTCCTCCGCGAGCGGAGAAAAGAAGTAAGTGGCGGTCACCTGTATCTCCACCTGTGCCACGCCAAAATGAGTCGTGCCCCGCGGTGCATGCTGCTGATCTGTGACCCTCCCTCTCCTTTCCCGCCCAGGAAGGAAGCTGACTGGAAGGAGCCCGTGAAAGTGAGGCGGGGCTGAGGAGAACCCGGGCCAGGACGGGGGAAGGGGAGCAGAAACCCAAGCCCAGAGCCGGGAGGGGTTTCCGCCGGGGGTGTATTTGTACCATACGACACGTTCCCGCCTCCCCTGCGCGGGGGGAGCGGAGGCCGCCGGGGTGAGCCGGCCAGGGGCAGCAGGGGGCGCTGGCTGGGGGCTGGGTTCGCTCCTGGCCTGGCGCTGCGGCGATGAGCCGGAAGCCGCAGCCCGGCCCTTATCAGCGGGCGGCAGGCGGGGCTGGGCCCCGGGCCCTGCGCTCCGGCTCCATGGGTAGTGGGGGGCAGCGGCTGTAGGCGCCTCCTTCTCCTGCGCCGCGCGGCAGGGCCGGGAAACAGCAGCAGCAGCGGCGGCGTGGCCTCCCCTGCCCCATGGCGGGCTACGCTCCCCGCCTGCCCCTGCTGCTGCGGAGGCTGCCGCCGCCCTGGGCTCGGGCCGCCCGGCTCCCCTCGAGCGGCGCTCGGCTCCTGCTGCTCTCGGCCGGCAGGTGCGGGGCCCCAGCCGAGCCCGGCCCCTTGCGCCTCCTCCGCGGCGGCGGCCCCCGCTTCGCGTCCTCCCGGGTGGCCGGGGCGGCGGCAGCTGGGGAACCCGAGAGGAGGAGCGGCCCCCGGGGAAGCGGGGGAGACTCCGAGTTGAAGAGGCTGCTGGCCCTGGCGCGGCCCGAGCGCTGGAGACTGACAGGTACCTGCCCCTGCCCCCCAGCCCAGTGAGTGTTACCTGCCCCACCGGCCTCAGCGCCCTGCCCTTACTGTCACCCAGCCCAAGCTCACTGTGACACCAGCACCCCTTGGCAAAGGGCCCCCCGATCTTCACAAACCGCTGTCACCGCAGACCTGACAAACTCACTGCACCCCACAGGTGTCTTACAGGGCACTTACCCACAAAGAGGAATGTGGAAGGGATCTACGCAAGGCTGGTAACTTGTCAAGAGTGAGAATCTTTGTGAGATGTGAGCATGGGTAATATTGAAGGAATGATGTATTTACCTTAAAAGTCTGTTTCATAGACTTAGAGTAGAAATTAGTCACTAGGGGATAATATGTCTCGGTGATGGCCCTTTTGGGTAAGGGGGATTTATCACCCTGCCTAACCTGGCTGGTGATGCAATGCAAGGCTGAACTGAAGACTTTGAATGGGACACCATCAGAGGCAATGGCAAGCAATCAAAACGCCTTAAAGGTAAAAAAGAAACATTACAACAGAGCTGGGGTTCACCCTGTTTGCAAGTAGAAACAAAAGGCTGTCCATTTACTGAGGAAACCCCTTGTGAAATAGGGCTGCTTTCATGAATGTTTGGATCCTGGTGTTTCGGAAACCAGCCAACTACAAACAGACTGAATTTTGGCGGGGGGGCGGGGAGAACATACTTTATGAGATAAGAAAGATAACTCTTGATAAGTGTAGGTCCAGGTTCACGTTTTATGATTTTGTTTTATATTGTAATCATTTGTTTCCATCACTCTTGTTTCTAGTTAAATCCTCATTCTTAAATAAACTGTCTTCTGATTTATTACAAGTGCTTACAAAATGTTGTATGGTTTAAAGGAGCAGTGGTTTAAGGTAAAACTAGTAAGCTGGGGTACACTGCACTTTTGGGTGCAGAGGATCTGTGATTTCTGTGAGAAGGCAATGTCCGGCTGGATATCACAGGGGAACAATGCAAAGGGACTCTGGGATTGGAGTTCACCTATTAACCTGCAAGGCGAAGTTAGGGTTGACAAAGCCCAAAAGAGAGTGCTTGTGTGACTGAAAGGCTAGCTGTGTAATGAGCTGGCACCCAGACGAGGAAGACTCCCTCTCACTGCAGGTAGGGAATAACAAGGTGACTCAGAGTCTTGGCTACCCCAAAACCCATCAGACTCAGCATCATGCCCCAGGCTGTCTAATGCCCCAGTTGCTATCATAGCTGTCTTTACTTGAGGACTCACTATTAATCTACAAACCACAAGCATGTATACGATAACAATTTATAATAATTTAATGTGTAATTATAGTATTTTATTTATTAATCGACATAAGAAAATTAATCTACCAATGCTTGCATCTGAACTAATTCTGCGCTGTAAAAATGTTGCTGAAAAGTAGTTAGTGTATATGCTCCTTTTTTGTTATGAGAGCACACTAAAAGAGCATGTCTTGTTTAGCAAAACAGAGACTGAGAGGATATAACTTTCCTCTGTAAGTACATTGGGGTAAAACACCAGGAAAGGAGAGGAACTGTTTGAGTAACTGTTTAAGGTAAAGGACAAAGTTGGCAAAGGAACAAAAATAAATTGGGTATAAACAGGCAATGAATAAACTTATGCTGGAAATTAGAAGGTTTCTGACTAGTAGAAGAGCGAGGTTCTGGAACAGCCTTGTAATAGAAGTACTGGGAGCTAACAACCTAATTACTGTTGAGATGGGGCATGACAAATTTATGAGCAGGATTATATGTCCGCGTAGCCTGTGATAGCAGGGGGATTGGATTTGATAATCCATTTCTATAGCCTATGTTCTTTTTTGAAATACCAAAATGACTAATCTAAATTAAAATTGAAAGCTGACATTTCAGTTAATTAAAATACTCATTTAAAATCACTAGAATGGCAAATGCAAAACTAGAACATCGCTTTTTAAAGTTTTGCTGTTTGGAGGCCTTGAGGGAAGTGGATTTGCTTAACATTTAGGTTGTTTTGGTTTGGTGTGGTTTTTTACATCTTCCCAACTGACACCTTTAATGCCAGATTTTGGCCTGAAGCAAATTTCTTTTACTGCCAAGTTATAAGTAGTTGGCATCCTTTTGTCTGTGAGAGACAGTGGGAATTGCAGCCTGTGATGTAGATGGTTAGCAATGTCTCCTGTGCCTGAATAGTCCAGTCCAAGATTTGCATGATCTTTGGCAGTTATTGCAAATGTATGTGTCTTAGTTGGGAGCTGCTTGCTTCCTACAGGCTCTTTACTTTTCAAGCTGTAGGAGCTAGCTTCTGTCATGGACTTTGATGCCCTGATGGAGACTATGGCGCCACTTGTTACAATCACTTGCAAAGGTTTCCCATCGATTAGGATCCATTCCAAATTCCTTCATATCTCGCTTGCAAGTGTCTTGAAAGCGAAGCTTGGGACGTCCTATTGATCTTGTTCCCTCTGATAGCTCCCCATATAATATGTCCTTAGGTATGCATCCATCTTCCAACCTACTCAGGGTGGCCCAGCCAGTGTAGTCGTCTTTGCTTGAGCAGGGCTGAAACACTTGGTAAATTTGCCCTTTAAAGAACCTCTGCATTGGTGACTTTATCTTGCCATTTGGTGTTGAATATGCGGCGTAAACAGCATAGGTGGAAACTGTTCCACCTTTTCTCCTGATGAGTATAAGTTGTCCATGTTTCCCCATACATGAGAATACTGAGGACACAAGCTTGATATACTAGCATTTTGGTCTTAATGGTAAGTTTTGAGTTGTTCCACGCTCTTTTAGTTAGTCTGCTAAAGGTGGTGGCGGCCTTTCCAATGCGAACATTTAGTTCCTCATCCAGTGAGAGGTTGGTCGTCACTGTAGAAAAATCCAGACTATATAATGGTGTTTTAGTTAAATAAAACAATTTAAATGTCTGTCTGGTGATGTTCTCCTCCTACTACAGCATGGAAAGAAAATCCTCCAAATATTAATGATTAACCTGTTGAATTGGAGATAGTTCACTTCCCAATGACTTCGTAAATATCTGCTTCAATTATCTTTGGTAAATGAAATAACCAAACAATCATTCATTTTCTGATATAACTGTAAAATAATTTGAAAAGTTTTCAAAATAAATCACTTAAATGTATAGTATTTACCTTCTAAAAATGAAACCTACATCTATCTTGGAGTTGTGAATAATACGTATTAAGGTTATAACAACCAACAAGAATGCACTTTTATGTAGAAATCCATGATTAAATTGAGCCGTCCTGACTAGTGATTTAAATCATGGTTTAAAATCAAATCCACCCTGGTTGTTTTGTACAATGAAGTTACAGGGTTCTTAATTCTGTAATGTCTCCAGATATTAAGGAGGGTGACTACTATAAAGAAGATAGCTTCAGGACTCCTGTGTTAAACTGATTGTATGAGACCAGCCAATGGTGCCTCCGGCTGTCTAGGATGGCACCTTGATCACAGAAGTTAAAAATAGAAAATATGAGATCAAGATCACAAGAGTTAAAAATAGAAAAGATAAGAGATCAAGTCCAGCTCCTGGAGAGAGAGGATGTATTCATTATTAAACTGATATTATGCTTGATCTTACATTGCATTCTAGACCGCTAGCATTTGTCTTTTACTTTAGTTTCTTCTGCTTTTCCTCCTGGCCTTTTCCCATCTCATTTGTCTGCTCTGCTTTGTCCAACCTTACACTCTAATTACTTGTAGTTCCATTCCTGACCTGCATGCAAAACTAGAGGTACCTTGTGCTTACTGTCCATTGGTAGAGTGTATCTCTTTCCAACAAATACTCAGTGCTTATTTGCTCAGAGTAAAAGACAAGTATTTCCCCACCAGGCTCTTCTGCAAGTGAGTAATGTTTTGGAATTGTGTGCTCATTCACCATAATCACTTCTTCATAAGTAGAGCCCTACCAAATTCACGGTCATGAAAAATGTGTCACAGACCGTGAAATCTGGTCCGTCCCCGTTCCCCCCCCCCCCCCCCCCCGTGCGTGAAATCTGGTCTTTTGTATGCTTTTACCCTATACTATACAGATTTCATGGGGGAAACCAGCATTTCTCAAATTGCGGGTCCTGACCCAAAAGTGAGTTGCAGGGAGGTCACAAGGTTATTTTAGGGGGATTGTGGTATTGCCACCCTTACTTCTGCGCTGCCTTCAGAGCTGGGCAGCCGGAGAGCGGTGGCTGTTAGCCCGGCGCCCAGCTCTGAAGACAGCACCCTGCTATCAGCAGTGCAGAAGTAAAGGTGGCAATACCATACCATGTCACCCTTACTTCTGCACTGCTGCCTTCAGAGCTGGGTGGCCGGAGAGTGGTGGCTGCTGACTGAGAGCCCAACTCTGCAGGCAGCAGTACAGAAGTAAGGGTGGCAATACCATACAATGCCACCCTTACTTCTGCGCGGCTGCTGGTGGTGTCTCTGCCTTCAGAGCTGGGCTCCTGGCCAGTAGCCACCGCTCTCCAGTTGTCCAGCTCTGAAGGCAGTGCCGCCGCCAGCAGCAGTGCAGAAGTAAGGGTAGCAGTATCACAACCCCCTCACCCCCACAATAACCTTGCGAATCCCCTCCCCCCCCAACTCCTTTATGGGTCAGGACCCCTACAATTACAACACCGTGAAATTTCAGATTTAAATAGCTGAAATAATGAGATTTATTATTTTTAAAATCCTATGACTTTGAAATTGACCAAAATGGACTGTGAATTTAGTAGGACCCTATTCATAAGTGACCATAAAAATACTGCTATCATCACCTCCTGGTTCATGCTAATAATTATCTTATTTACTTGTCAGTTGTGGCAAATGACACTTTTTCATTCTTCTAAAAAGCTGCATAGAATTGGTGGTTGTTTTTATACCTTTGCATAGGAAATTTCAAACCCTATAAAAACATAATTCTTTGGGAAAAAAACACCTTAAAGTTAAGGAACAGTATTATTACAACTTTATTCATGTTAATTTTTCAGAGTTACACTCTGTATCATTGATCTTGTTCAGAAATTAATCTAATATACAGTTGTTCAGTAGTTTGTGATTTCTGGATACGGTCACTTCCCTTCCCCTTCTGCATTGTACCTCCTGTGGTCAGGACCCGCCTCACTTCAGATCTCCCTGAAATTAATTTGAAAATGTTTGTCAGTGTGACTGCACCTTAACCTAAATTCACTGGTGGCATGATTTGTTATTTGAAAATCATGTTCTCTTTTAAAATACCTTTCTCCCCTATTGCTGTGTGTACAATCCAGCCAATCAGTTCCCGCTGTTTATATAATTACAGAAGTGAAACAGTGCACCTATATGGAAAGTGCTATCAAATAAGCCAAATTAGCTTAAAAACAACTCTTTTTTAGTGTAATGTTTTTTGCTACGGTGTTTTGTTGGTATTACGAACAAACATATAAAATTTTAAAAAGTAATTCAGTCAGCAGTGTGATTTAAGGTGGCAGTGATCCTTTAAAAAGAAAATTGTGGTAATGGAAAAGTGCATTCCCTAAGTCATTAATCTTGCTTGCAATTGGCTGCTTGTTTAAAAATTAATATACTCAGCTTTCTCTAGGCAGATGCTTTTGTCACACCAATAGGTTTGAGTAAGTTGGGAAGATAGTGGATAACAATTAGATTTATGTGAATTGTGTGTTTTATTCAAGTTCATATTTGCATTATACCCATTTGAAACATTTAATGGTTAAAATAAAATAGGGGTAAAGTAGTACTTCACATGATACTGTACACTTGAAGGTTTCTTACTTCAGTTCCAACGTTGGTATTTGGAAACTCACTGCATTTTTATGGTTGAGATAGACTAGCCTACACCTTAATTAAGGGAACATAATTGAAATTTTTAAAAAACCATGTGTTTGAAATAAATTATATACCTATTATTAACACCTCTTACTATTAAATGACTTACCATACATGCCTAATTTACTCGTAACCCTTCATATATTTTGTTTGTATCATGCTATGTTCTGATCTCTCTGCCAGACTTTGGGGCAGGTGAATGTCTGGTGGTATAAACTGAACAACAGAATGGAGTCATCTGCATATTGTTGGCATCTGAGCCCATAAAGTTTCACTACTTCTAGCAGATGCTATTGTGTAGAACTCTGTAGTACGCCACGGGTAAAGGAACCAATGGCAGAATTGCTATCCTCTGGATATGTCCTATGAGGAAGAACTCAGTCCATTTCATAGTGTGTTTTTTGGACCCCTGCCACTTCTCTGAGACAGAATAACAGTATCTGTGATTGACTGTACTGACTGCTGTGGGGGAAGTCCAAGAGCAGGAGTATAAATCTTTTTTCCCTTTTTCCATGGAAAGAAAGAGAGCAGTCATCAATGCCAGTAATTCTGTTTCAGATTCTGGCCTCAAATCTGACTCTGTAGGATCGAGGCTATTGATGTTGGACAAATGTCTGAAGATGGCTCTTTGCTAGCTTCTCAACATATTTATGAAGGCAAAAGGGGGTTAGTAATAACATGGATTACTTGGCCTTTCACCTTCAAGACAGTGTTTAGATGTATTGTTTAACACATTGTATCTAGTATTTAAATAAATAGAATAGTTCAGTAATCAGTAGTATAGTACACTGGTAATATTTACTTGGTTAGTTTAATTTGATTAAGTCTAAGCTGCATTATGCCGAAAAAGGTGTCAGCAGCCATTGGGCTTGCTAAAATAGGGTTGGCATTAGTGAGAAATTTGTCCAGAACTGCCCTAGTGTAGAGAGGGCCTGAGGCAGAAGACTTCACCTCAAAGTGAGAAACATTCTCCTTCTCATAAACATTCCAGTTGTTCTTCCGTGTTGGGCAGACCTTTCAAGATCCAAAAAAGGAACCGTTGTGGGTTTTTATGCTTCCCTGTACCGCACCATGGTTTCCCTTGCAAAATAAGATGCCATCCAATTGGAGGGGAAAGTTTGAACCCAGACGAATTCTCTCAGGTGCTCATGAGAAAGAAGGCAGCACGCAATCACCAGAGTATTATAAAAGGCAGCTGATGTAGTAATAGGGTGGCTGCAGATGCTGCTCTGACAAGATCATTTCTCCGCTCACTGAGTGTTGGAACAAGAATGCGTATAACTTTTTGTTCTACTACGTTCTGGGTTATGGATTCTGTTTGACTAAACAGCCACAACTCAAAAGCTTTGTCTGCAAGAGGGAGCCTTATGTTTGCTGCCTGTTGAAAATACATCAGAAGTTTTCTGTATAAGACCAGATGTGTTTTTCCCGCCTTCCAAAGCATCTGTTTGTGAGAGACTTTTTTGAAATGGGCTCTGCCACACCTTCCTGTATACAATTTTGTTGAGGCTGGTTCATTTAATAAGCAGTGTACAACTGATTTTACAGCATTCCATTCCAGATTAAGAGCAAAAATAGAGCCCTGATAATACAGTTCTGGAGAACTCAAGTATTAATAGAAAGTAAAGGACAGTTTATACGTTCTATTAAAGTTTACACAAACTGAGTGACTTTTTGTTTCCAGCTGCTGTTGGCTTTCTGACAGTTTCCAGTGTCATCACCATGTCTGCCCCTTTCTTCTTGGGGAAAGTTATCGATGTAATTTATACAAATCCCACTGGAGATGTCACCGACAGCCTGACCAGCCTCTGTGCCTTGCTGAGTGGAATTTTTGTGTGTGGTGCTGCTGCTAATGCTGTTCGTGTCTACCTCATGCAGACTGCAGGTAAAAACAAAATGGGGTCAGGAGACTATCTCCCTTTTTGCCATAGAAACAAAGTATTGTATAATGCTCTGAAACAAGTCCCTGAAGCTAGCTGAGATCTTCTCTGACATAACTGTCAGTGTACTTTATCACATGGAAGGGATAAAACATATGCATCCTAAGAGAGTTGTTAATTCATTTTTATTTGATGTTAAGAGAGATCTTAAAACTCATTTTGTATAGATTCCAGTATTTTATAACATTGTTGCATGATTTCTGTGTTGCAGAACCTTGTATGAAGTCAGTAACTGGTATATGCGTGTGGGGGGATATTTCTGTATGTAAAGTTTTGGTATGTACTGCTTTGCTGGAAATAGTCCTTCTTTTTGCTCCTTATAGGACAAAGAATTGTGAAACGACTGAGAGCAACTATGTTCTCGTCTATTTTGAAGCAAGAAGTTGGTTTTTTTGACAAAACCAGCACAGGAGAACTGATTAACCGCTTGTCTTCAGACACAGCACTGTTGGGCCGTTCTGTGACTGAAAACCTTTCTGATGGACTAAGAGCAGGAGCTCAAGCATCAGTTGGGGTTGGAATGATGGTATGTCTGTCGTATTCTGCCTCCCTCCCTGCTCACAGCAGGTTCAAGGCTATATAACTTGCTACCCAGTAACTGCATGTGTGAAGGTTCTGTAGTCTGCTATAAAAGCTGTTATGCTTTGTAAAGGCAGATTTATTCCCCTGTTTTCTTAAAATCTACAATCCCCTTTACGCTTATAAAGTTCGTGGACGATACCAAGCTGGGAGGGGTTGCAAGTGCTTTGTGGGACAGGATTAAAATTCAAAATGATCTGGACAAACTGGAGAAATGGTCTGAAGTAAATAGGATGAAATTCAATAAGGACAAATGCAAAGTACTCCACTTAAGAAGGAACAATCAGTTGCATGCATACAAAATGGGAAATGACTTCCTAGGAAGGAGTAATGCGGAAAGAGATCTGGGGGTCATAGTGGACCACAAGCTAAATATGAGTGAGTCAACAGTGTAACGCTGTTGCAAAAAAAGCAAACATCATTCTGGGGTATATTAGCATGAGTGCTGTAAGCAAGACATGAGACGTAATTCTTTTGCTCTACTCCGCTCTGATTAGGCCTCAACTGGAGTATTGTGTCCAGTTCTGGGCGCCGCATTTCAGGAAGGATGTGGACAAATTGGAGAAAGTCCAGAGAAGAGCAACAAAAACGATTAAAGGTCTAGAAAACATGACCTATGAGGGAAGATTGAAAAAATTGGGTTTGTTTAGTCTGGAGAAGAGAAGTCTGAGGGAGGACATAACGGTTTTCAAGTATGTAAAAGGTTGTTACAAGGGGGAGGAAGAAAAATTGGTCGTCTTAACCTCTGAGGCTAGGACAAGAAGCAATGGGCTTAAATTGCAGCAAGGGTGGTTTAGGTTGGACATTAGGAAAAACTTCCTGTCAGGGTGGTTAAGCACTGAAATAAATTGCCGAGGGAGGTTGTGGAATCTTCATCATTGGAGATTTTTAAGAGCAGTTCAGACAAACACCTGTCAGGAATGGTCTAGATAATTAGTCCTGTCACGAGTGCAGGGGACTGGACTAGATGACATCTCGAGGTCCCTTCCAGTTCTATGATTCCATATACTACATTGTAATAAATGGTGCCTGCAGCCAGTTACGAGTGTGCTACAAAGTGGATAATCACTTCTGTATGACGAGCCATGATAAGAGAGATGGGGAAGAAACTCTCGTGTGTTCCATCCTTTTCTTTTCTGAAGGATCGAAAGTGAACTGTGTGCCACATTTCTTAGGTTTCCCCATTCATATATCACCCAGAATATGGCTGTCAAGTGGTGTGCGCCTGCGCCCATTGAAATTGTAAATGGAAGTTTTGTCATTGACTTTAATAGGAGCAGGAGAGGGCACTAGGGGCCTGATCTAAAACTGGGTGAAGTCATGTGTATTGGGCCAAAGCCTCGATGAGCAATGGATAATAGACTGAGGCAAAGTCTTGTGTAGGCAGAATATCAATCAAGGGTTTCAGTGTTACTGATGCACAGCAAGTAAAACACTTTCAGGTGGTGGGTCAGTTTCCTAATTTTTAGTACATAAAAAAACTGCCAGTTCTCTCTTCTCCCCCTGTTGTTTATCTAGACTGAACTTTGTTATGCTACCTTATCTCAGAGAACTGGCAACTTGGTGGCAATCCTTTTAAATGACAAGCATGGTGGTTTTCTAGTGTCTGTTCAGGAAACAGACAGGAAAAAGTCACTTAATAAAAAGAAAGGCTTTCTAGTTTGGCAGTGCCAGCAAAAGTTGGCAAGAGTTTCTACTCTAAAGTTTTAAAGCATTATTTAAGTCTTAAAATTTTATCTCTGATAAAATCTATGGCTTTCAGTCCTGTGTTAAAGTAAATGTTTTGGGCCTGCCCTTATCCCACAATATAGATTGTCTAAGAATAATTTCTCATTGATTTCAATGAGGAGTTCTGCTTAAAAATTGCTGGCATGGTATAGTCCTATTAGGTTAACAGGGGGGAAAAAAATTACCTGGGGTGGAAAGGCTATTATAAAAGTGCTTACAGTCTATCATATTAGTAATACATCTGTAGGCTCATTTTTTAAATTTATCTGGAAAATTTCTGTCCAGAACACCAGAAGGAAAACAACCAAATGAAATAATATGCAATAATAAAATTAACACTTCTTTAAAAAAGCCTTTTTACAGTATTCGGCTACTTTTGAATTGTTGATGATGACCTTATAGGACAGTTAACTAAATCCATTCTTCTGACACACAAGAAATGTAAATAGGAATTACCTTTGCTGGTTCTGCTAGTTGGCCAGATGGTAAAGAATATTGGTGATTTCTTCCATTCCTCAACCCCACTAAAATACCATACAATATATCTGTTCTCTACATGCCCTTAAGCCAAACTTTCTCTTCAATGTTTCATTGTTGATGGTGATACTTTGCATTTCTATAACACCTTCTGTTAAAAGATATGAAACCTTTTACAAATATTAAAAAGTTAGGCCTTTTAACACACTGGAAAGGGAGCTAAATAACATTGTCATTCTACGGACAGGTTAAGTGACTTGTCCAAGTCCATACAGCAAAGAAGTGGCAGAGTCAGAAATTGAATTCAGACCTCTTGACTTGCAGTCCCTTGTTCTCAGCGGTAGCTAACATTTCCCAAATGCAATAGAGGAATGAGCATTTTGTCTGTAAGAAATAGAAGACAAAGGAAAGAAATTGTGACTACACTAATTTTAAATTTCAAAAGTCTGTTGAAAGCAACCACACTGCATTAAGTCTACGTACTAGTGTATTTTAGCAAGACTTCTTTATTTGTGTGCCAAAATATTAACCCCTAGACACTTATTTCTTCTAGTTTTTTGTCTCTCCAAAACTTGCTGCATTTGTTCTGAGTGTTGTGCCCCCTCTGGCTATCATAGCTGTGATTTATGGAAGATATCTGCGAAAACTTACTAGAATGACCCAGGATTCCCTTGCAGAAGCAACACAGGTAATCTTGTTAAGAAACTTGGGAGATCATGTTAGATAACATTTAAGCTAAATAAATATTGTAGAGTTGCAGAGGTACTGAGGATAAGAATATCTTGCATTGCCCTGATCCAGGCCTGTATCTCAGTACTAACATTCATTTTTTTTAAAAAAAGCTTTATCTACAATGTAGCATGGTATATCTAAGATCATCCAAGATTTAGGAATTCTGCTGAGGAAAGGTTAAGGGAATTGGGTGCTTTCTCAGTATGAGGGGGAGAAATGTTGACCTATGAAATCTTATATTGTTTGGGATCGAGTTGTGTGAAGGACTACCTCTCTCTCTGGGCCATAGTATTGCATTTGAAATTACTAGAGCTGCTCCAGCTGAGTTTCTTAGTATAAGAGTAGCAGCCAGCAAGTCATTCTTTGAGAGTGGTCCTTGATGTTGGAATTGACCCCACGCTCCCCCTTGGATCCACCTGAGCCCAGATTTGTTAACCTTAAGGGCATGCTGCAAGGTTCATCTTTTCCCGTAGACAATCAGTGAGGGATTAAGACACAAGTTGGGGGGACCCCATTATTAAATGGACATTTTGTGAAAGGGGTTTTATTACGTGTGCTGGGGCATATTTATATGTTGCAAAATAAAACTACTGAGAAGATGGTAGTGATCTCCTTTAATAGCAATGCTGGGGACAAGATCTAGCTGAAATATTCACAGCCTTCATCTGTGTAAGACCTGGAATGTCATGGTTATAGACTCCTTGGCAAATTGATCTGTGCAGAAGAAAGATTAGCCTTTTGTTCATCTCCCCCATCTAAAAGAAGCTGATCTCATAGATTCATAGATATCAAGGTCAGAAGGGACCATTATGATCATCTAGTCTGACCTCCTGCACAACACAGGCCACAGAACCTCACCTACTCCTGCGATAAACCTCACCTATGCCTGAGCTATTGAAGTCCTCAAATCACGGTTTAAAGACTTCAAGGTGCAGAGAATCCTCCAGCAAGTGACCCGTGCCCCATGCTACAGAGGAAGGCGAAAAGCCCCCAGGGCCTTTTCCAATCTGCCCTGGAGGAATATTCCCTCCTGACCGCAAATATGGCGATCAGCTGAACCCTGAGCATATAGACAAGATTCACCAGCCAGGTACCCAGGAAAGAATTCTCTGTAGTAACTCAGATCCCACCCCATCTAACATCCCATCACAGGCCATTGGGCCTATTTACCATGAATATTTAAAGATCAATTAATTGCCAAAATCATGTTATCCCATCATGCCATCTCCTCCATAAATTTATTAAGTTTAATCTTGAAGCCAGATAGGTCTTTTGCCCCCACTGCTTCCCTTGGAAGGCTATTCCAGAACGTCACTCCTCTGATGGTTAGAAACCTTCGTCTAATTTCAAGTTTAAACTTCCCCATCGCCAGTTTATATCCATTTGTTCTTGTGTCCACATTAGTACTGAGCTTAAATAATTCATCTTCCTCTCTGGAATTTATCCCTCTGATATATATATTTTTTTACAAAGAGAGCAATCATATCTCCCCTCAACCTTCTTTTGGTTAGGCTAAACAAGCCAAGCTCCTTGAGTCTCCTTTCATAAGACAGGTTTTCCATTCCTCGGATCATCCTAGTAGCCCTTCTCTGTACCTGTTCCCGTTTGAATTCCTCCTTCCTAAACATGGGAGACCAGAACTGCACACAGTATTCCAGGTGAGGTCTCACCAGTGCCTTGTATAACGGTACTAACACCTCCTTATCTCTTCTGGAAATACCTCGCCTGATGCATCCCAAGACCGCAGTAGCTTTTTTCACGGCCATATCACATTGGCGGCTCATAGTCATCCAGTGATCAACCAATACTCCAAGGTCCTTCTCTTCCTCCGTTACTTCTAATTGATGTGTCCCCAGCTTATAACTAAAATTTTTGTTATTGATCCCTAAATGCATGTCCTTACACTTCTCACTATTAAATTTCATCCTGTTACTATTACTCCAGTTTACAAGGTCATCCAGATCCTCCTGTAGGATATCCCTGTCCTTCTGTAAATTGGCAATACCTCCCAGCTTTGTATCATCCGCAAACTTTATTAGCACACTCCCACTTTTCGTGCCGAAGTCAGTAGTAAAAAGATTATATAAGATTTGTCCCAAAACTGATCCCTGAGGAACTCCATTGGTAACCTCCCTCCAGCCTGACAGTTCACCTTACAGTATGACCCGCTGTAGTCTCCCTTTTAACCAATTCCTTATCCACCTTTCAATTTTCATATTGATCCCCATCTTTTCCAGTTTAACTAATAATTCCCCATGTGGCACCGTATCAAACACCTTACTGAAATCTAGGTAAATTAAATCCACTACGTTTCCTTTGTCTAAAAAATCTGTTACTTTCTCTTTGAAAACAGGTTAGAAATTTCCTACAAATGAGTACTTTGCCTCCTGTGCTTTGCAGAGGTTCAAGAGGAGGTAAAATTGTACAGTTTTCCAGTGCTTTTGTTCTTTTAGATATGCTTCTCCCAAATCCTGTCTTGCCTCTCATGCCAGAGCATTGTTCTGGCATAAGATCATATTGGTGCCCATTAATAAGCAGTCTGATTGCATTTGGATACTTCTAGAACTAACATTTTTGTTCATTTGGAAGTGAAATTTACCCACTTAATTGGAATTAAAACTAGTCGGGCTAAATTCATACCTAAAGCAACTCCATTGAAATGAATGGAGTTATGCAAGCAATGAATTCAGCCTTTTCTATTTAGTATTGTTTATATTCGAGTATTTGTTTTGTTTTTTCTTCAAGTCATAAGAACCTCCATACTGGGTCAGTCCATGGTCCATCTTGCCCAGTTTCCTGTCTCCAACAGTGGCCCATATCACAGTTGCAGGGGGGAGTGTACAGAACAGGATGATTATGGAGTGATCCATCCATGTTTTTTGCTTCCGGTAGTCAGGTTTAGGGTTACCCCAAGCATGGGGTTGCATTCCTGACCATCTTGGTTAATAGCCATTAATGGACCTATCTTCCATGAACTTACCCGTTTCTTTTTTGAATCCAGTTATACTTTTGGTCATCACAAAATTCCACAGCAATGAGTTCCACAGGTTGGTTGTGCATTGTATGGAAAAAGTGCTTTCTCTTGTTTGTATTAAATCTGCTGCCTGTTAATTTCATTGGGTGAGCCCTATTTTTTGTATTATGTGAAAGGGTAAATGTCACTTCTCTATTAATTTTTTTTTCCACACCGTTCATGATTTATAGGCCTCTGTCATAACCCCCTTTGTCTTCTTTTCTAAGCTAAACAGTCCTAATCTTTTTAGTCTTTCCTTGTATGGAAGCTGGTCCATACCTGTAATCATCTTTGTTGCCCTTCTCTGAACCTTTTCCAGTTCCACTATATCCTTTTTCAGATGGGGCAACCAGAACTGGACATTGAGTGGAAGTTTTCAGAGAAATATCCATGGTGACTCAAGATCTTTCTTGGGTGGTAATAGCTAATTTAGACGCCATTATTTTGTGTGTACAGGTGGAATTATTTTTTCCTGTCCTCATTGCTTTGCACTTATCAATGTTGAATTTCATCTGCCATTTTTGATGCTCAGTCCCCCAGTTTTGTGAGATTCCTTTATAACTCCTTGCAGTCTACTTTAGACTTAATTATCTTGAGTAATTTTGTGTTGTCTGCAAACTTAGCCACTTAACTATTCACCCCTTCTTCATATCATTAATGAATATATTGAACAGCACAGATCCCAGTACGGCTCATTGGGGGACCCCATTGTTCACCTCTTCCCATTGTGAAAACTGACCATTTATTCCTATCCTGTGTTTCTTATCCTTTAATCAGTTACTGATCTATAAGAGAGGTTTCAGAGTAGCAGCCATGTTAGTCTGTATTCGCAAAAAGAGAAAGGAGTACTTGTGGCACCTTAGAGACTAACCAATTTATTTGAGCATAAGCTTTCGTGAGCTACAGCATCCGATGAAGTGAGCTGTAGCTCACGAAAGATTATGCTCAAATAAATTGGTTAGTCTCTAAGGTGCCACAAGTACTCCTTTTTCTTTTTGATCTATGAGAGGACCTTCTCTCTTATCCTATGGCTACTTAGTTTCCTTACGAGCTTATGGAGAGGGACTTTGTCAAAGGCTTTCTGAAAATCCACATTCATTATATCTACTGGATCACCCTAATCCACGTGCTTGTTGACAACCTCAAAGAATTCTTAATAGATTGGTGAGGCATGACTTCCCTCTAGAAGAGCCATGTTGACTCTTCCCCAACAAACCGTGTTTATCTGTGTGTCTGGTTCTGTTCATTAGTACAGTTTCTGCCAATTTGCCTGGTACTGAAGGCTCATTGGCCTATAATTGCCAGGATCTCCTCTGGAGCCTTTTTGAAAAATTGACATTACAGTTGACACGCCATTTTGGGACAGTACTTCAGATTTGTTGTCCAAAAAGAATAGTGCTGATGTGGGGTATTGCCCTCCATCCTCTACAGCAAAGACAAATGCAAAGAATTCATTTAGCTTTTCTGCCATGGTTGTCGTCCTGGAGTGCTCATTTAACATCTTTGTCATATAGTGGCTCCACTGCCTTTTTAGCAGGCTTTCTGCTTCTGATACACTTCCAAAAACTAATAGTAAATTTTTGTTTTACCTTTAGGAAGTTGCTTCTCAAATTCTTTTTTGGTTTGCCTTATACTTTTACTTGCCAGAGTTTGTCCTCCTTATTTTCCTCATTAGGATTTGACTTCCAAATTTTAAAGGATGCCTTTTTACCCCTAATGGCCTCCCTTACGCTGTAGTTTAACCATGGTGGCATTCTTTTGGGCCTCCTGCTGTCTTTTTTTTTTTTATTTGGGGGTATATATTTAGTCTGAGCCTCTATTAAATGGTGTTTTTAAGTAGTATCCCTGCTGCTTGTAGACATTTTACCCTTGTGACAGGTCCTTTTAATTTGTCTGACATCCTCATTCATGTCACAATTACAAATAATGATAAATAATCCTTTTTAATGTTCACTCCTTTCTTGGGTGGTTTGTTTTCTCTAAATTAAGATGTTTAAACTCCTTTTTCTAACCACTTGGCACAATCCTCTCATACTAATTCTCAAGCTAAACCAGTTTTGATGCTTTTTTTTCAAACTACCTTGACATAGTTACTGTTTCCTGCTTAATAGAATTAAAAAACAGAAGTGAGGGGAGGGCAACATTTTCAGTGGTATTGAGAGACTAGGATAGTTGTACTGATTTTACTTTCAGGCATTCCAGAATGTGAGCCTACCATGAGTATCTGTTTTTTCGTTTTGTTTTGTTTTGCTTTAATATAGTTAGCTGAAGAACGTATTGGAAACATAAGAACTGTTCGAGCTTTTGGGCAGGAGATGACCGAAATGGAGAAGTATACAAGCAAAGTTGATTACGTGCTGCAATTAGCTAAAAGAGAGGCATTCGCTCGGGCAGGCTTCTTTGGTGCAGTAAGTATATTATGGTAGTGAAGAATCCACAGAATATGATCAAGTCCTGGAAATCTGTGATTCTTTTAATACACACAAGGGTGCTTTCAAAGTCTTAGATATGCACACATGCAAATCAATTTACTATAAAATGGATTCCCATAAAGATATGAGAAGAATTAGTTTTTCCAGTTTTCCTCTTCACATCATTTGTTGAAGCAGGGAACTGAATACCAAATTCTACTGCATTTGCAAAGTCATGAGGCTTACTTCACATTCTTGGTTTACACCTCCCTGCACCAGCAGAGACCACTGTCTCACAGCAGATTCACCTTTGGGTAGGTCAGGTGATGCATATGCTCCTACCCTCCTTCAGAGTTTTGCTTAGGGTACCAGAGTTCTAAATTGTGCTTATCTCCATAGGTGTCCTGCCAGAGAGAATTGTGCAGTGATGCCCTGAATTAACTCATTGCAGGGTTGTCCTAGCCATGGGCCAACTCCTAGGCTAGCACTGGTCATTGTGCCACCCAGCAGAGATATAGGTGCTTGTGTCCTAACAAACTCCCTCTGGATAGACTTTCTGCTGCCATGGGCCCTGTGCCATGAGTTTTATTTGCAAAAGGTGGTGTTCCCCAGGATTGAATTGGCCCGTTGTTTTTATTATTTTTTTTACTGGAGGAGAGAGAGGAGGAAGCCTTATTTTGGGATTCCCCAGGGTTAGGCCATTTTATATCTAATAATTGTTGAAGGTGGGGCACCATTTCTTCTAGAGCCCATCATAGCTGTTCCTGGGTGGGGGAAGAGATCAGTTGGGAATGATGCAGAGCTGTCCATTCCAGTCTGGAGAGTGAAAGATTGATCTTCAAGCGCCTGCATTCTAAACCCCTGCACAGCTGCATTTTACGTAGCTAGTGGATCACAAGACTGATTATTCTCATTCTAAGAAACAAAGTTAGGAAACTAAACATGAGCAAAATTTAGTCCTGTAGAATCTTAAGATTACACTAAGGTCCACTTACTATGAGGAATTTTTTTTTTTAAAGCCTTAGCTTAGAGCATTTGCAAAGATGAAATTGAATTTATAAGGGAAGATCCAGTTTTGCTTCACTGTTGGTTTTTTTTCTTTCCCAGACTGGGCTTTCTGGGAACATGATTGTCCTTTCTGTTCTGTACAAAGGAGGATTACTGATGGGTAGTGCCCACATGACTGTTGGTGAACTGTCTTCCTTCTTGATGTATGCATTCTGGGTTGGAGTTAGCATTGGAGGTATGGAATGTGAAGTACACAATGTAAAACATAGGATAAAAGAATTTTTTTGAAGTAAGGGAAAACATTGGTTTTAAAAACAAAACAAAAACTTCAAGTGTTTTGTAATTCTTTGATTGTTTTCAGTTGACCAATAGCTTACCAGTACAGAATGGTCTTTCTGAGAAGATTCATAAATATTTTTCCAGTATGAGTCAATCAGTATTAATGGCTTTTGACTTAAGACCAAATAGTTAATTTAAAACTTTCCAAAGAAAATGCAATGGTTAAATTTTTCAAGGTGCATTTCTTCAGTGTCTGGTTTATAATGCTAACTTTTCTTGATGTTGTTCTTTGTGTAGCCTATGATGGTGTTTTATAATTTAAACGAATATTAAGGTTTTATTTGGAATAAAATGTCTTGATCTATGTTCAGAGAAATTATTTTACAAAGGAAGGCATGTAGGAATTAGCTGTAATTCCACACAGATAATTGTCTAAAGCTGCACTGGATCTTTAAGTGCCAGCAGAAGACTATTGTAGGGGATTGCCTTCTAATGCAAAGGCAGAAAAGGACATCTCTTCTCTTTCCTGCTTTGCTCCTCTTCCCCTGTCAGTGAAGATCAGAATCTGTAATCTGCTGACCCAGAGACTAACTGCTCCTTTTTAGGGAACAATCATCACTACTGCACACAGGCAAAAATGAAGATAAGGTATTTCAAATAGCTTGTCAACTACTTGGGAGCGTTGTTTTTAAAGTGAATCTGTTGCTTCTGATACACTATTGTACCTTGTTAGTTTGAAAACAGACGTTGGCTCAGTGTTTCTGGGAGGGCGGTGAGGTCTACTTATACACTTTATTTTTCACTGGGCCCCTTTACTCAGCCTGTCTCCATGTTTTCCATGATACTGAGAATTTTGCTCATGGATGATAAAAACTGGGTTATTTTTTTCTAATATGTCTTCCATGTTCTTGGGTGATGCATAACCTTGTTGTTTGTTTTTAGGTTTGAGCTCTTTCTATTCTGAGCTTATGAAAGGATTAGGAGCTGGAGGACGTCTGTGGGAACTTATAGAAAGAAAGCCAGAGCTTCCATTTAATGGTGGGTTCCTGTTTCTTTACCATTTTGCATTAGTGTTGTCTCTCTGACTGGTTATCAGGCATTTGACAACAAGTTGGTATTACTTAAAACTAACACCAGCTTTAAAATTCTCATAAAGAAGCTAGATTCAATGGAAATCTTCCTTGGCTACTGTCAAGTTATCTGGAGCGGCTCAGCAAAAGTATCAACCTAATGGCAGACTTAAGAAGCAGGGCAGACACCTCAATTTGGTTGAGTTCTGTATTTACATTTCACCAACCAAGTATCTAATGTGAGCTCTGCACTACAACAGCCTTAACATGGAGTGTCTCAGTCTCCTTGGGTACTCCAAACTGTCTTGCCACCCAGGTAACCTTGCCGTTGTGATAGATTGTCCCTTACACCAAAAATCACAATAATATTCAGGTAACTCCCAGTCCTAAAGGACCAGTCACTTACCTCAGATCAATTGCACTTTAGATCCTACACCAAAGACAATGCTTGTAGCCAATCCTATAATAAATTAACTAAAGATTTATTAACTATGAAAAAGAGTTGTTTACAAGGTTAAAGCAAGTAAACATACACACACAAATTAGTTATAGTCTTAGGCTCCAAAAGATAATAGAAGCTGTTGTAATATGCAAATTCTATAAATCCTCTAGGGTTAACCTAGGCCAAGCACTGGGGATCCCTTGCTTATGCTTAGAAATCTTGTCCTCTCCAAGTCCAAGAAGCACAGAGATGCAGTTTCTTCTTGTCAGGGATTTCTGTTCCCTTACCCCATAGTTCCCATGCACGTCTCCTCTTCATGGGTATGGGGGGGGGAGCAATCAACAAAGTTTTATTTTGTCCTCTGATGTTCCACAACATTTGTCTGGTACCTATGGGCCTTCTTTGGTTGGGCAGGAGATAACACCTCCTGTGGTAAACTAGTATTTCACACTTGGAAATGTTTTTCTCCTGACTGTGGAGGTTTACAGTTTCAGAGCATACACTTAAATATTACCTTGTAACATGGGATACAGATATAAATGAGATGACTGCATGCAGCAACTTACAAGCATTTCATAAAGTCTAAATACAGTTTCATAAACCTAATACCTATTTAAGAATACTAACATGACAGGTGAGCCAAACTGGTTCCAGCTTATGGATTTGCCAGTGTTCAATTGAGGCCTAGGGTCCTTAGCGTGAGCTGACATCTGGTCTACCAGCATCACAGCTACGTTCTTTGCAACAATATTTTATTGATTAAAGAGATTTTTTTCATAGAAATTATAAACACAGAATTTGAATTCAACAGTTCTTCATTCAGGGTGCACTAATGAGTTGATTATCTGGCCTGGTTCTAATTCTTTAGACACAAAACGTGTTACTCATCAGCATATTACTCTAATGATGATATCTTTCATATTGGGCCATCTTTAGAGTATGAGGATGGAGGAAGAGAAGGGGGTTTTGCTCAGGATTGCATTTCTTAATGTTCAGTATTTGTGCTAAAGAAGATAACACATTTCTGTCTTTAGTTGCTGAATAGATAAGGGACTAGAAGGGTAAAGAAAGTCTCAAAATGGAACAAATGCTTCTCTCTCAATGAAGCAAATCTCTAATTTATTACAGACAAATGTTCACGTTGATCAGATTAAGAATAGCTCATTAATCTATGGTGTTATAAATATTACACAAATTTAATAACCTACTGATGTGGATATACAGAAGTGTATACATGAATATAGTTTTCACGTGTTTAGTTTACTATCTGTTTTTCTTCTATAGGTGTTATATTTTTCTCTTTATAAATCTGAGTTGATAGTTATTTAAAAAAAAAAACTCTCAAAAAAGGTAGATGTGCAAAATCCATCTATAAATCTGAGTGACATTTGTTCCTTGATGTTTTAATAAGGGTTTGTTGCCAGCAGCACCTGAAACGTATTCATTAGTCATTATCACCAGTGTGAAGCCAGCAAGGGCCATTCAGTGGTTAAACCCATTGAAGAATTTTTGGATAAACACCACTGATCAATGTGTACTTAATTCTAATCTGCATTTAATTAGTTCAGTGAGGTTATCCTAAAGACAGAAACTGTTATTTGGACTTGATCAGTTAGATCCCATTGAACAAAAATCATGGATTACTTTTGGCACCAGGCATGTAGATAACAAACATCATAAAGCAGTATTTTTATCTTGGAGTTCGAGTGACACGTAAGAAAAACGCTTTAGTTTTGTTCTCGATATTTATATTGTCATCAGAAATTCTTGATTACAAATGCAGCTATCAGAGTGGGAGGGGAGAATATAGCAGCAGTCCAAGTAGAAGTGTTTTGAGTGAGCTCCGGCTATAAGGGTTAGGTTTTTCATCTTATTGTATGTTTTTAGTTTTGTATCAATTGTTCTGTTTCTGCTTCTTTGGCTAGAAGAGCTGAGAGTTCTAATCCTGGCTCTGATGCTAATTCACCATGTCGCCTTTTTTAAATATTTAACACTATTATAAATGCTGGAGGTGAAACGGGGCTTGGGGTGGAGGCTGACAGCTCACGACCCCCAGGTCATAACCTCACAACCCCCTGAGGGGTCCTGACCCCAGTTTGAGAACCCCTGATTTAACCTCTTTGCATCTGTTTCCAAATCTGTAAAATGGGGATGACTCTTATGTATTTGAAAGGAGTGTTATGAAAATTGGTCCGAATGATGTTTTTGAAGATGTAAACGCTCTTTTATAGAAGTGGAAATGAGTATTAAATCTGATGAGCTGGGGTTAAGATTTGGAGAAGAAAATGTTTGTCTCACAGGTAACCAACAGTTAGCTAATGTAACCTCCTCCAGCAGTCTCAGACTTCAGCACATTACAAACTGGAGGTAACTTTTCCAAATTAAGATAGCTAGAGGTTTTTAATTTCCTTTCAGCATGAAACAAATTTGTAGAGAAGAATATGGGTCTCTGCCTCAGGGAGTAAATATGGAGGTGATTTCAGAACTAAGCATACAGTAAAAGCAAAACAGCTTTGTTGCCCAAACTCAAACAGAACATCTGCTCACTCTTTTGTGTGGTTCTGACCTTCACTTACTCCAGTTTTTCTCCTGACAATATCTCAATATCCTAGTTACTGTTTTTCTATGTGTCTCCAGAATCCAAAGAGGAAAAATAAAATTCTGTGTAGAGCTTTGATATTTTTTACAGTAATATATGGGGAAATATCAAGTAAGGACTTGCTGCAATAGACTTCCTGTACTGTTGAAGCATTACAGTGCAGTTTATGGTAGGTATTCCAGAATAACTGGAATCAAAGAGAGAGTTTACTGATATAGTAACAATTGTAGTAAATAACTTAGTGTTGTTAAATTGTTACTGAGCAAATGCATCTTTAAATGAACACTTAATGAATTCACACATTTATCACGCAACATATTAGTACCTCCATGGTTTAATGTCGGAGAAGCAGTTTGAATCCATATGCAGCAGCTACAGAGCAACTACAGTTGAACTAAATGAAGATAAGAGACTGGGAAAGAGGAGGAAATTTGAGGGGAATGAAAAGTGAAACAAAGAAGCATTACAAATATAGTTAAACTTGCTACAGATGATCACTTATTGCTATACTCACCCGTGGCTATTGTCTATCTACCTGCTTACCAGTTCAATAAAGTGAATACATTAATACCCTGATTGCACTAAATTATCCTTTGCATAGTATGATTATCTGTTGTACCTAGGGCTCTACCAAACTCATGGTCCATTTAAGTCAATTTCACGGTCATAGGGCTCTACCAAATTCATGTCCATGAAAAATGTGTCACGGATCATGAAATCTGGTCTCCCTCCATGAAATCTGTTCTTTTATGTGCTTTTACCCTATGCTATACAGATTTCATGGGGAAGACCAGCGTTTCTCAAACTGGGGGTCCTGACCCAAAAGTGAGTTGCAAGGTTATTTTAGGGGGGTCGTGGTATTGCCATCCTTACTTCCAAATGCTGCCTTCAGAGCTGGCTGGCCAGAGAGTGGCAGCTGCTGACCGACGGCCCAGTTCTGAAGGCAGCAGCGCAGAAGTAGGGGTAGCAGTTGTATACCAGGCCATCCTTACTTCTGCACTGCTGCTGGCGGTGGCTGTGCTGTCAGAGCTGGGCTCCCGGCCAGTGGACGCCACTCTCCAGCCATCCAGCTTTGAAGGCAGCGTCGCAACCAGCAGCAGCGCAGAAGTAAGGATAGCAGTACCACAACCCCCTCTACAATAGCCTTGCAACCTCCACACAATTCCTTTTTGGGTCAGGACCCCTACAATTGCAACACCATGAAATTTAAATATCTGAAATAATGAAATTTATGATTTTTTAAATCCTATGACTGTGCAATCCTATGACTAGGGCCCTACCAAATTCACAATCCATATTGATCAATTTCATGGTCATAGGACTTTTAAAACGGCAAATTTCATTTTTTTAGGTATTTAAATCTGAAATTTCATGGTGTTGTAATTGTAGGGGGGACCCAAAAAGGAGTTGTGGGGAGGTTGCAAGATTATTGTAGGGGGGTAGTGGTACTGCTACCCTTACTTCTGCGCTGCTGCTGGTTGCGACACTGCCTTCAAAGCTGGATGGCCGGAGAGCAGTGGCTGCTGGCCGGGAGCCCAGCTCTGGAAGCTGAGTGGCCACCAGCAGCAGCGCATAAGTAATGATGTCATGGTCTACTACTGCCACCCCTACTTCTGCGTTGCTGCCTTCAGAGCTGGGTCAGCAGCTGCCGTTCTCTGGCTGCCCAGCTCTGAAGGCAGTGCAGAAGTAAAGGTGGAAATACCACGAACTTCCCCCCTTTTGTCTCCCCCCCCAAAAATAACCTTGCAACCCCCCTGCAACTCACTTCTGGGTCAGGACCCCCAGCTTGAAAAACACTGGTCTTCCCCAAGAAATTTGTATAATATAGGCACATAAAAAAACAGATTTCACAGAGGGAGACTAGATTTCATGGTCCGTGATGCATTTTTCATGGACGTGAATTTGGTAGGGCCTAAATGTACTAAATTACTTTCACTGTACCTATTGCAGGCTCCCTCTTGATTTCCTATCCTCAAACAGTGAACTCACATAACATACAGGTTTTTGGGTTTTTTTTTGTTGTTTTTTTTTAAAGCTGGTATACTCTATACGTACTTTGTAGGATTTACTGGGGCCTGAACTGCTTGTGATCCTCTAAGTCCTAGATATTTACAAGTTTTATGCTGTTTCAAAAAAAGAAAAAAGTGATATTTTTTCTTTGACCATTCACTCACAATAACTTGTTCTCGTATTTCACAAACCGAAGAATTTCAGCTTTTGCCGAGCTGTTGCCAAGGACACTATATTGATTGGTCTGTGTTGAATACTGTTCTGCCTTGGACTTCAATTAATTCCATCAGCCATTCTTTTTTATTTTAAAAATGGCCATTAGTGACTTGTTTGAATTCAGTCTGGAAGCAGATTTGTTCCAGAGACAGATTGTCTGAGAAGCTGAGCCTTGAATAGCCAATGGAGATTAAACTACTCTTGTTGGTAAAGGTGCAATATTGTACGCTGGGAGGTTTAGTCTCCATGAGTTACATTTTAAAAATAGTGGGGGACCCGCTAAAGTTTTGCATAACAGATGCAGCTCTCAAGCACCTGGTAAATTGGTAATGTGATCTGTGGTTTGGCAAATTTTGGGTGCCTCTGTAGCAGCCAGCAGGTTTTATGAAAGGCTGAACTGCCATTGTGGAGGTTTTGATATATTTTCATCATTCAGCTTCTTCTGTATTTTAATTCTTCATCATTCAGATGGAATTGTATTAAACAAAGACATGTTCAAAGGTGCTTTGGAATTCAAAGAGATCCACTTTGCATATCCAACACGTCCAGAAATTTCAGTTTTCCAAGACTTCAGCCTTTCCATTCCAGCTGGCTCTGTTATGGCACTGGTTGGCCCAAGTGGCTCAGGCAAATCAACCATTGTATCTCTTCTGTTGAGGCTGTATGATCCCATCTCAGGTATGTTTATATGTTACTGTAACTGCCATTAGAAATAATTAATATTCTGCATCTAACAAAGCACTTCTATGAACAACCAGTGGGGATGTAATGGAAGGGTTCTGAGTTGAGGTCCCAGCCTGAAAGCTATGCAGAAGCAACACTTTCCTCTTTAGGGGAGAGCATGCCTCACGTTGCTGGGTGCTTGATGCAGCAGTTCTGTAGAGCCCTGCCAGAGCCCTGTCCTGTTCTGTGTAGGCACGGTCACTGCGACATGGGGCAGAAGTGATGTGATGATATTAAAAAGCAATCTGTGGAGTAACCTGAGCCAGTCATTGCCTCAGAGGGGGGGGACGAATGGCCCCAGCATTTTAAACAAGGAAAGCTCTGTGTGTGTGGCATGGCCCTGCTTCCTCCCCATCCACTGGGGAGAGGCTAGCACTGCCAACGGTATTAGCCTGCATCAGCCCGTGCACTTGGAAGTGTAAGGACAACCACTGTACTTGGACCCTGCACCAGGGGAGACTTTGTGAACACTTTTCTCCTTCACCCCCTCCACATCTCTACTTTCTCGCACCTGGCAGACTGAGGCACGATTTTGCCTTGCATGTTTAAATGAGCACTGTAGAGTGCCTGAGAAAGGATAGGATAAATAATTGCTAAGTACACCACCTTTGTAGGACGGAGAGAGAGCACATCTCTTATGAACACCTGAAAACTGAGTGTTTTCCTCCAGTGCTTTCTGCCTTTTGTCAGTATCTTATATCCTGTGTAACTTAATGTTTCTTAAATTAAGGTATTATCACCGTTGATGGCATTGATATCCGTCAACTGAATCCACTCTGGTACAGGACTAAAATTGGAACAGTGAGTCAGGTAAGGAAGAGGGGAATTTCTGTGTGAAGGAAGAAAATCAGTAATCCGTTACTACTGTCTCTTTCTAATTTTGTACAGTTAAGGACTTGTTTACACGGACACTTAGTGTGCGGTAAACTGGGGTGAGACTCTACAGCACACTAACTTGTCATGTCATGTGGACCCTGCTACCTCATACTAAAATTTTGTACTGCATTGTAGATTCACACCCCAACTTGCCGTACACTGCGGGCAACTCTATGCTTAAAACGCTGCAACAGCGCAGCTCTAGCATTTTAATGAAGACACTCTATGCGAGTGGTGGGCAACCTGTGGCCTGCATGCGGCCCATCAGGGTAATCTGATTGCGGGCCGCGAAACGTTTTGCTGACGTTGACTGTCCACAGGCACGGCCCCCTGCAGCTCCCAGAACTGGTCAACATCAGCAAAACGTCTCGCAGCCTGCAATCAGATTACCCTGGTGGGCCGCATGTGGGCCGCAGGTTGCCCACCACTGCTCTATGCTGACAGGAGAGAACTCTTCCGTCGGCATAGTTAATCCACCTCCCTGGGAGGCAGTAGCTATGTAGATGGGAGAAACTCTCCTGCCGACATAGCACTGTCTACACAAGAGGTTAGGATGGAATAACTCTGTCGTTCAGGTAGTTATACTGATAGAACTGGTCTACACTACAGACCTTTAAGTCTCCCTGTGGACAAGCCCTTTGTTTTGTTTTTTCACGAAAAGGGAGAAACTCCCTCTTGCCCTTATAAGCATTAATTGGTCACTGTCATGTTATACTATATTCTAAAATGGTAAAGTCCCAATTTAGTCCCAAACTGCTTGTTCTGTGGTCTGCAAGTGTCTGATTGTGTAGGTTAGGTAAGTAGCTCCTGAAAGATAGTGATTGCTGGTAAAATACCTCTTGTGTAGAGCAGTGTTTCTCAACCTTTTTGATACCAAGGACCGGCTTGCTGTCTTCCTAAACTGCGTTAGGGAGATCTCAGGGACTAACGCCGATCCATGGACTGGTCATTGAGAAACGCTGGTGTAGAGGACTGGAAAGTACATGGTTCACAACTTAGAACATAAGTTGCTTGATTTTCTTGGGACTCTTATGAATAAATAGAGTCAAGAAAGGACCTCCAGAGGCTAACGTTGCAGATATGCATGACTGCTTAGCTCCATGAGTCCCATTAATATTAATCAAAGTTACGCAATCCTGTGCTTACATGCTGCTTTGAAAACTTACTTTCTATTATCTAATCCTTTTGCTTCCTTGCTTACACAATTATTTCCATGATGCAGGCATGCTAATATGACACTGTTGGCGCTTACTTTTCTCTTGTCCCCCATGCTAAAGGTGCAGAAGTACACATTCAGTTGTCCCTTAAAGAGAAGCCACAAAACCAGTCTGAAAGTAGTACAGTCTTTTTACAGAAAGTCTTCATAATATGACTGGCTGGCCATCTAACTGGGGTATTGCAGCCCAGTTATTTTTCTAATCCAAATGTACTTCACATTCCAAATCATCATCTGTATTGCAAGACAGTAGCACCGAATATCCTTCGTGTAGGAAGAATTTCTTTTCCTTGTAGGCATGTCAACATTTAGTTTTTCTTGATTTTAAAAATCTCACTTTGTCCAGTTTTGAGTTACCAATAATAAAAGTTACAATATGAAACCTTTCTGTTTCACACAGAGAGCAGTCTTATCTTGTCCTGAACACCTTCTCACTGTGCATCATATCTTACCTGCTATTTCCTCTGCCTGTGTTTACACTTTCTTGCTGTTTCTGTACACAGAACACACAACGTAGATAGCCTTAAGAAGAAGAGATTATTGTAGATGCAGCGAAGAATGATGTACCTGGTATCCTAGAAACTTGGGTTTTCTGAATGAACAGATAGCCTTGAACACCTTCTGGAATATTAGGAGTCAATGGTCATGTAAAGTGTCATTTGAAAAGTTTTCAAATTTTATAATATGGACTTACCTTTGACCTCTGACCTCAATGTTAAAATAATTGTGGCATTATTCATTAACCCAAAAATATTAGAGTGTACGATAAATCTTAAAACTCTGTCATCTACTTGATTCTATAAAAGGCTTATTTTACTTGAGATTTATTAAGAAAACTTGTACTATAGATATACCATATGAGCTATGTTTTTGCATTTATCAGGAACCAATTCTATTCTCCTGTTCTATTGCTGAAAATATTGCCTATGGAGCTGAGGACCCTTCTATGGTAACTGTTGAAGAAATCCAGAAAGTTGCTGAAATAGCTAATGCTGCCAATTTTATCAGAGACTTTCCAGAAGGATTCCATACTTCAGTTGGAGAAAAAGGCACTCTCCTTTCAGGTATACCTGACATATTTAAAAAAAAAAAAGAGAGAGAAAGATTGACACAGTAGAACAAAAAAAAAAAAAGGCTTTATCAAGCTTGCTTTATCGATCAGTAGCTTTTGTTGGAGTACTGTTGTCCTAAGCACTTAATCCCTTCTTCCCCCAACATAAAATCCATTTCAGTAACTAGCAGAGATCAGTTCATGTCTAGTTACAGTCTGTTTAGATCTTTAGTTACACTCAGAACCTCTTCTATTTTACCTTTCAGTTTAATTTAGTAAAACTTTTTTCCTAGGTGGGCAGAAACAACGAATTGCAATTGCTCGAGCGCTGCTCAAGGTAAGCTTAAAAAACAGGTAGCTATTCTTTATTTAATTATTTCAAGAAGGAAAAGGAGGGGATGAGTCTTTCATTGGGGGAGTGAATATCTTTTGAAATATTCAAAATTCTGTATATTGATGAGGAAGTTGGAAGAGGAAGAGAGAGATGGTTAGGGCAACTTATTTCAAGTTTTACCGCCCTTTAATTGCTCTTATGCCTGATGCATTCTTTTTCCTGTGGTTAGACTCTGACTAGAGCCACTCTGTAAGGAAGACTGTAGGCCAAGATAGAATGGTTCACTTAATAAGCCTTGCTCAAGAGCCAGGGATGATTTCCACTTTGAATATTGTGTCAATGTCCTTGCACAACTTGGTTTCCAGCCAGATTCATGGTGCTGCTAATTATAGCTTGCAGGCCACTTTGGATAAAAACCTTGGTTTGTTGACTTTTCTGTAGAATACAAACCAATAGCTCTCCCATGTCTTTTGGGGGAACCCATTGATGTCATTAAGAATAGAAACTCCATGCCTTTTATGAAGGAGAGTGAGGTTTGGGGTGAGTTGACCGTCTTCAGAAGATAATTCTTTTTCAGTCAGCCTGTAAGTTCTGGTGATTGTCGACCAGAGGATGGGAGCCTTTATTTTAATGCCTAGAATCTATAAAGTACTTTTCATAGATTTCAACACCAGTGGACCCTCATTACCCCTAGTAATGCACACTAATAGATTCCATCTTAACATAGTCTGTTTGGTGTTCGCTTTGTTTTTAGCATTGTAGATGATCACAAATTGTGTTTTTTAGGGTATGTCTGCACTGCAAATAGACACCCATGGTTGGACCGTGCCAGCTGACTCGGGCTCCCGGGGCTTGGGGCTGCACAGCAGTCTAGTTGTGATGTAGATGTCCCTATTTGGGCTGAAGCCTGAGCTCTGGGATCCTTACAAGGTTCTAGAGCCCGGACTCCAGCCAAGCCAGAACATCTACACTGCAGTTACACAGTCCCACAGATCAAGTGCTGCACACAGGCACAGGCCAGCTGTGGGTTTTTAATTGCAGCGTAGACATACTCTTAAAGACTTGTCGTTGCTTTAGGAAGTTGAGCTGCATCCAATCCTCTACAAGACGGAGGGTCAACTGCTGGCAGAGCAGGAGAGAGATGAAGGAAGAATGTGGTGTTAAAATGCAAATTGCATTGTTCCTTTTGTGTTTTTAACTAAATCTCTTCTGCTTCTTCAGTCTGGTTTTGGAATAGTTCTTGGAAATACATGCCGAGGCAATTCCACAGTATACTATGGTTCTTTACATTTCCAGTGTGTGTTCTTGGCCTCTAGTGGTATGTCTACGCAGCAAAGAAAAAACATCATCTGGCTGTGGGAATGTTTCATTGCTGTGTAGACTTCTGGCCTCAGGCTGGAGCCTGGGCTCTAGGACCCTGTGAGGTGGCAGGGTCCCAGACCTCCGGCTCCAACCCAAGCCTGGTAGCCTATGCAGCAATGAAAAAGTCCTGCAACCCAAGTGGGCCAGCCACTCCCCCCCAAATTGCCTGTGTAGACATACCCTCAGTGGCCTGGTGCATTCCAGCCACCTAGGAAGTTGCTGTCTCCCAGGTGCAAGATGAATGTTATGCTCATGTGTAACAGGAGGGAGACCGCTTGTAAACAAACGATAGGTGAACCAGCATGAAAGACTCTCACAGTTGGGGAAACAGTGAAATTGACCCTTAACTGCTGCCAAATGCACAAAATAAACAAACTGAAAAGATGAGGTTTTTTTCTATAATCTTTATAATCGTGATCTTAGGTGTTAAAGTAACAGTAATAAGTGAAAAAAAATAAGATGTGATTTTTTATTTATATTCTATCCTTTTACTGTTGTGACAAAGTTCCTCTTCTACTTTCATGGGCCCTGTGCTTATTGGCAGATTTTGCTCGCCTCAGAGATTCACAGTAGCCCTCAGTTTGGCCACTTTCGTGGCTCAAATCTGCTATTCACTCAGATAACCTCATCACTGGCCAGCATGGGGGAAAGGAAGGAGAACAATCCCCACGGTCTCTGCTGGTCCATCTAGTGGGTCGGGGGACAGGCCAGGGACCTTTCCCTCTGGTGGGACCCACTGTCTAAGTCAACTCCTCCTGTATCCAATAGGGAATTGGGGGGAACCCAGGTCTGCCCTCTATTCCGGGTTCCAGCCCAGGGCCCTGTGGATCACAGCTGTCTATAGTAACACCTGTGTGATAGCTACAACTCCCTGGGCTACTTCCCCATGGCCTCCTCCCAACACCACCTGTATCCTCACCACAGGACCATCCTCCTGATGCCAGATAGCATTCGTACTCCTCAGTCCTCCAGCAGCATACCCTCTCACTCTCAGCTCCTTGCACACACCTCACTAACTGGAGTGAGAACCTTTTTAAACCAGGTGTCCTGATTAGCCTTAATTAATTCTAGCAGCTTCCCAATTCACTACAGGTGTCCTAATTAGCCTGCCTTAATTAGTTCTAGAAAGTTCCTGAGTGTTCTGGAATAGTCCCTGTTATTTTACCCAGGGAAAAGGGACCTGCTTAACCTGGAACTAATGTATCTACCTTCAACCACTCTGTTGTAGTCATCTGGCCTGACCCTGTCACACTGTCTAGACTTATTACCTACTGAGTCTCATGTTATATTCAAGTCTTCTGATGCGGCAAATAATCTTGCTTGTAGTTTTAGTTCTGTTTGTGACTTTTTTATACATAAATAGAATGTGTATCCTTCAGGTCTTGTATAAATTTGATTTTAATTATAATTTTACTTTGTCCTTCAGAATCCTAAAATTCTTCTTCTAGATGAAGCAACAAGGTAAGGAATAAATTAAAGTGAAGCTAGCAAATATCCTATAATTAGAGCAGGAGAGTTGGAGTCAGGAGATGTAGGTTCTGTTCCTGTCTGTGTGTGACCTTGGGCAAGTGGTTTAACTTTTTTTCCCCTATCAATTAAATGGAAAAATACTTAATGATGCCCTGATGAAAGCCACTAGATTAAGTGCAACAGATGGTACCTTATTCCTTATTAAATAAAACTTAACTCCTATGAAATATTTGTGATTTACATGAATACTAAAACAGTACACAATCTCAAAGGTTTTTGTATCTCTGCTTTATGAAAATATTAATGTTTGCAAGTCCTGAGTGGATAAGTATAAGTACACTACATCCACTTGTTTCTGTAAGTTATTCAGTGTTAAATGTCAGGGGTGTATGTGTGTGTGATATGCAATATGCATACTTAGGATGGATGCATACTGTCTGCACTAGACCTTTCCACTAAAGATTTCTCACCATTGCTACCACTGGCTCAGCTTCATTAATGGTAACAGATGTAGGAGCTCTAGTGTGAAATCCTTGCCCCACTGAAGTTAGTGGGAGCTTTACTGACTTCAGTGGAGTCAGAATTTCACCCCTAGTGCAGAGAGGTCTCCAGGCAGCTGCCAGTATTGTAAGCACCAAGTCAACTCATTTTGCTCACAATGAGTCTACATGACTCGGTGCTTAAAATGCTGGCAGCTGCCAGCACTTTTGTCTCCGCTAGCAACTCCACCATTGTTACCCTGTTGGAAAGGCAATGATGGGAGAGCTTAGAGAAAGAAGCCTAGTGGAGACCAGGCTATTTTGATTTTAGAGAACAGTGACACTTATTTTTTCTTTTCTTCTGAATTAGTGCTTTGGATGCTGAAAATGAGTATCTAGTGCAAGAAGCTCTAGATCGGCTTATGGAAGGGAGGACAGTCCTAATTATTGCTCATCGTCTGTCTACTATTCGGAATGCTGATTCTGTTGCAGTTCTTGACCAAGGCAGAATTACTGAATGTGGAAAACACGAGGAACTTCTTGCAAATCCAAATGGACTTTTCAGGAAGCTAATGAAGAAACAAGCTTTTCTTCAGAATAGTAAAACTTTTGCATTAAATGTGTAAAATCCAGACAAAAGGAATTTTTAAAAAAATATATGAAAGGAAGTATAAGGAATAGAAACTTACAGAGGACAAAGAATATAACTTTGTTTCTCATTATGTAAAGTAAATGTTATATTTTTTCCAAAGTGTACAAAGTATCATTTTGAAACTTAGATGTGTTAAACTTTTTATTCAGAGATTTTTAATAATTATTGTAACTTTTTAAATGTCCACAGCACTGAAATTGTTTTCAAAGTGTATAGATTCTTCTGCTTTGTCGTAACTTAATTGATTCAGTATGGCATTTTCTCTACTTCATTGCTATACAGAGCATTAAACTCTATTCTCAAGCAAGTTCCTAATTTTAGGGAAATTAGAAATCCAGAACCTGGTAATTTCACCACCACCATCTCTTGCATATCAGGGACCTTTTGCTTTCTGGGCTTGTCACTGTACTTTGGCTTTAAAAGACTGAAGTTCAGAATTGTGTGACAGTAGTGGCATAGGAAAAACTCTTCAGTCTCCTTTTTCACATGCTGCTTTTTTCTCTTCCTTCTCAAAATAAAACTGGAAGTTGAGGGGTGTAATCACCATCTGCAGTAACTGTAGATAATTATTTATAAACAGAAGTTATTTTAAATTATTTGGAAGCTTGGATGGGGAGTAGTACTCTTGAGAGCTTCAGGTTTTACAGCTAGGGCAAAGGGAGCAGAATTGCTGCTAAACATTAGTTTGTACTAGAAAATTCTGAAATTTGCATGCATCTCCGCATTTCTGTATTCTTCTGGTCTTTACTTTCATTACACTCTAAAGATGACCTTTAAAGGAACAAACAGTGGGCTTGTGCACTTTTTTGCCCCCACGTAAAGGGTATATAAATAATGCTCAAAGCTTTATTTACAACTTTTTTCTATTGTCTGTTAGAAATTCAAGTCTTATTTAGCTATGAAGACTCTGGGGAAACCAGAGTCACAATAAAAGACTGAAATTACAATGTCACAATAAAAGACTGACATTTGAGCAACTGAGAGGGGAGGGAATGTTTAGTCAGTGTTTAACACTCCCCTAACTCCCATGACTACCTGAATGCTTGGGTGAAAAGATGCCCTGTTAAATATGCAAAACGCTTGCCCCTTCAATTAAGGAGAAGTACACAAAGTGTGAGAGCACCAGCAAAATCAAGCAGGACCAAATCTGATGTTCTTGATACTTAAGTTTAAAAACAAAACAAAAAAACAAACAAAAAAAACCCCACTTCTAGTGCAGACCTTTTTTATTCATTGTGAAGAAATAAAAGTCCAAAGCCAATTTTAAAAAAACATTCTTTTGCAACTCACCTTCAGAGCAGTCTATGCTGGCGTAAGCCTCTGCATTGTTAAAACAATTGTAAGCAGCAGGTGAATTTCCTAGTACAGGGTAAGGCTTCAGTAAAATGTATGCTTGAGAATGGTGTACTGCAGCTGCCTGCAGTTATACATTTCAGGAACAGCGTGGGGTAAATGAGGGAGAGAGCAGGTGCCGGGGGGAGGAAGGGAATGTACCAGACAATGAGCTTTTCAGCATCGACTATTAAACGTCCCTGTTTTAGGAGGAAAAGCTCTAAGTATTTTACTTTCTACCTTAGTTATGCCAATAATTAAGGTTGCCAGATGTCCAGTTTTTGACCAGAATGCCCAGTCGAAAAGGGATCCTGGCAGCTCCAGTCAGCACTGCTGACCAAGCCGTTACAAGTCCAGTCAGCAGTGCTGCGAGGCTAAGGCAGGCTAGTCCCTACCTGTCCTGGCACCGCGCTGTGCCCCGGAAGCAGCCAGCAGGTCTGGCTCCTAGGCCTGGGGGACATGGGGCTCTGTGCGCTGCCCCGACCCTGAGCACCAGCTCCGCACTCCCATTGGCCGGGAACTGCAGCCAGTAGGAGCAGGGGCAGCGGGGACGGTGCCTGCAGGCGAGAGCAGCACGCGGAGCCTCCTGGTCCCCCTGCCTAGGAGCTGGACCTGCTGCTGGCCACTTCCGGGGTGCAGCGCAGTGCCAGGACAGGCCCGGCGCCTGCCTTAGCCCTGCTGAACCGCTGACTGGGAGCTGCCCGAGGTAAGCCCACGCCCCAGCCCTGAGCCCCCCCCGCCAAACCTGGAGCCCCCTCCTGCACCCCAAACCCCTCATTCCCCATCCCAGAGCCTGCACCCCTAGCTGGAGCCCTCACCACCCCCGTCCCAGCCCAGAGCCCCCTCCCACATCCTGAATGCTTCATCCCAGAGCCTGTGCCCCCTTCTGCACCCGAACCCTTTACCCCAACCCACAGGCTCCTCCTGCACTCCAAATCCCTCAGCCTGGAGCCCCCTCCTGCACCCCAAATCCCTCATCCCCAGTCCCACCCTGGAGTCTGCACCCCCAGCCAGAGCCCTCATCCCCTCCTGCACCTCAACTCCCTGCCCCAGCCTGGAGCCCCCTCCCAAATCCCTCATTTCTGGCCTCATCCTGGAGCCTGCACCCCCAGTTAGAGCCTTCACTCTCTCTCAAGCCCCTGCCCCAGTGAGCCACTAAGGGAGGGGGAATATAGTGAGCAGGGGGTGGGGCCTTGGGGAAGGGGCAGAGCTAGAGTGTTTCGTTTTGTGCGATTTAGAAATTTGGCAACCCTATATGCCATTGTGTGAAACATTAAAAACAGTTCTAAAAACTACTGCAGGCTAAAAATGCTGACAGAGAATGCTTTAACTTCAATACTTCCTACCCATTATTTCTCTCTATGTACCCTTTCAAACGATGGGCTTGTTCCAAAAAACCATTACTAGTAATCATTCCCAGGTAAAGTGCAGAATGAGCTCATAAACTGTGCACTAGGTGTCTGTGTGGACCCTGCTGCCACACTGTAAAAGTTCCATAGTGTGCTTTAATCTACTCTCATTTCAAAACAGCATAGATTAAAGTGCACCATGGAATCTTACAATCTATACTGTTTTGAAATGGGCGTAGATTCAAGTGCATTGCAGAACTTGTAGTGTGTGGCAGCAGGGTCCAGATGTAAGTGGCAGGCTAGTATGAGTAGATTTACACCCCAGTTTGCCACGAACTAAGTGTTCCTATAAATAAGCCCCGAGAGTCATTGGGATTTGGGCTCCTAAGTCACTTAGGCTTTTTTGAAAAGTTTAGCCAGTTTGAAAAGAGAAGGTATATACCATAGCCACCATGCAACTGCTGCAGGGAGCTGTGATTTGCATTGTGGGTAGGTGCCCAATCCACAGATCCTGCAACGCGTGTTGGGAGTACTGTACGTGGCCAATACAGCATAGCTTGTGAAGTTCTGCACAGTTTTGTCTTATATCACTGCAGTCCTACTAGATCAAGCTTCAACAATACAATTCTTCAGCTTTGAGGCTTTGTAGGGAGATTTAATCTTTCTGCTAAGAAAACCAGTGTGTTTTTAAAAATGCTCACAGTATTGCATTCTGGTTCACTAAGGGAACCCTCAGTGGTTGCTGGTATAGGCTAAACCCAGCAAACTGTTAGTGTGCATCCGAGACACCATTGACATACTTGCTTTGCCAAGGAAAATTTTATTTCATCCAGTCTGCTAATTCAGTGTGGTCTTATGAAGAAAAATGGGCCACGCTTAGTTAGAGTATCTGAATAGTGCACTGTAGCACCCTATATAAATTGAACTTGTTTGTTATACTAACTGATCGCATTTTCCAGCATTGCCCTCTTCAGTTGTTTTTTGTAATTTTTTTGTATCCTGAATTAAAATTTATAAAGAAAAAATGTATTGCATCTGTTGTCTCCTGGTAAGACATACTGCTTCATAATGATGTAACAAGAACTTTGATCATTTCAAAGACTGATTAAACAGTTCTTCTGAAGACTTGAAATTTAGAACACTAATGGTGATGTACAGAATGAGAGTGCATAGAACTCCCATGTAATGTAATGGAAATCTTGTTCAAAACTCTGAAAGTGGAATATGGCTCTGTTTCCAGTGGTATAACACTTAAAAAAAAAAATTCCCATTTACTTACTCCCTCAATGTAGTTATTCCGTACTTGACACATTTCTTGGATTGCTGTACACATTAAATAAGATGACCAGCCTGTCCAACTTCAAAAGCCAAATTCTCAGAAAGAATGAGTAACTACTTTCTTCATTTGGAATTGTAGGCACTCAACAGGTGTTCAGCATCTCTCAGGATTTGACCCAAAGAAAATAAAAACCTTTTCTGTAATGTATAATATAATCTTATTTAGTGTTGAGAGCTTGCTGCCCCAGTGCCAGGCTAGCAGTGACTGCTCCGTTCACTGTGTTTCTAATTTTTGGTAGTATGAATGCTTTCCTGAGGGAGCTAGGACACTGAAAATAAAATCACTGTCTTACAAGAATTATTTTGATTAGCTTTTTTAAAATATTAAATAAAGTATTATCACTGTTAATTATTGGCATGTTTGAAATAGAGAAGATTCTTTAATTCAAGTAGCTGACTGCTGCTGTGAAACTATATTTTTATCCTCTGATGCATAGAACCTCCCTCATTCTCTTCAAAGACTGCATATTGGCAGTCTACTTCTTGTGCAATACAAAAGATTATAATTCCTGAGAGAGCGCTTAAACAATACTGCCTTCACACCACTTCCACACTGCTGGGGTTAGGGTAACAGTTGTTCTACTGTCTTGCGAAAGTTTAGTAGCTGTTAAAACAGTCAAGAAAAAACTATCAGCATCTTAAAATGGAGGCTGCAATTTGTGGAAAAAGGAGTCAGGTCAACAGTTGATTGTCCTTGACTTTTAGAGTAAATCTTTTGTATTCTGTGTGATGCAAGAAGCTGCATTTCTTATTTTTTGAAGAAAAACATTACTGTTCTGTCAGTTAGGCACATTAGTTTGAGCCTCTGTATTGTCCCCCAAGACACCTTTGTATTCAGATAAATTAGTTTCATATGAACCAGCTGCCATAATATCAATTCTTGAAGTTGTTATACTAACTCTGCAGATCACAAGTCTGCCTGCTTCTATCTCCTAAAACAAATTGTGTTCCCAGACAGGTAGGCAATTCCCTAATTTTCTGCAGTAACCTTTTTAAAAATAAAAATAAAAAAAAATTCATGTCTATTACTTTCCCAGAATTTCAAGACAAGCTTGATCTTTTTGAAGAGGTGTACCTGAGCATTAACATCTCTGCACATTTCAAGGAATTGGTGATGGGTGAGGGCAGCTCTGGGTACTGTCTTCCTGATCTGTAAAGCACCTAGCACAATAGGGTCCTGGTCTATGACAGACTCCTAGGGGCTATGATAATATAATATAAAAAAAATATTTGCGAATACAGACTAACACAGCTGTTACTCTGAAACAAATAATAAAGAATACTGTAATTTAATTTCAAAGTTGCTAGTTTAAATCCAGATCAGGTCAGCAGCGTCTTTTATTCAATGCCATATGTGAAATGGGATGATTGTCTAAGTTCATTTCCTAGGTGAAAAATGGCTAATAGGTACAATTAGCACTAGTTGGCATTCTTTCTCCTGTGCCAAAGTTTGAATGACCTCCTCTCCCCCGGAGGCAGTGCACGAGTCCAGTTAAGATGGGTTGACAAGGCAATGAGGGAAAGCTTCATTGCTACAGTAGCTGCTTTGTTAATTAGTAAACACAATTTAATTAAGCAAACCTGTTGTAAGTACTATATTCTTTTAAAGTGTGACATAAGTTATGTGATAGGGAGCTAAATGACATTATAAAGAGTTTTAAAATCTGTTTTGATGGATGTTGGGAGGAGTGGATTGCACTCCAGTTCCTTTTTTTGGTTCCCCCACCCTCACTTCTGAGTATTGTTTGCATTCATTTTTGTGGTTTGTTTTTGTTTTTATGAAACAGCCATAACATGTGAGTTCCATGCCATTACATAGGGGTGAACTACCATAACAAGGAAAGACTGCAGGATAATAATTAGAATAAAATGATACAGTGAAGTCCTATTGGACATTCTGATTTATTCCCTCCTGTAAAGCAAGAACCAGAGGACACCAGCTGAAATGAAAAGGCAACTTCTTTAAAACATCTGGAAGGAATTTTATGCAGCAACGTATAACTAACAAATCTAATACTGCAGGTATGATTGAGGCTAATAGCTTAGTCATGTTTTTAAAAAATGGGCATATGACTATGAATAGTAACTGCTGTTGCTCTAAGTAGGAAAAGTAAAGGTTTGGATCCTCAACTGATATAAATCAGCTGACCTCTATTGGCTTCAAATTATGCTAAGGAGGATGTGTCTGTCTTGAAGCAAGCCCATGGGCCACATCCACAACTGGTGTAAATTGACATATGTCCCTAACTGGGGATTTGGCCCGAGAACTATTAAACTTAACCCTTAAAACAAGAAGCTAATCCCCATGTGAGGGTCAGGAAGAAATGCCCTGTATTTTTATACTGTACAATTGGCCAGGTGCCATACCTCTCAATGTACCAAGGCCCAAATATGAGATGCAATGTGTGACCCACCCAAAGCAAGGGGCATAAGAATTATTTATGCAACTTGGTTTTGGAAGCTTAATGATGTAGCAGTCATTACTGTAATTCAGGAGTGTATGAAGGTTTTGGAAGAACATGGAATGGGGTGAGAGGGATGGGGATGCTCCGACTTCCTTTGTGGCATGTGGGGTATGAAGAAGTGCTTACGTTTGCAATGAGAGAGGGGTGCTACTTGTGTATGGGGTGTGAGGTTAGCGGGGTCCATTTTTACCCTCCCTACTTCAGCATAATGTGTGTTTTCCTGATGCTAGGGAGCCTGTCAACTACATCTCCTAAAACGTAGGGGCCTCTGACTTCCCCTTCATGCTACTCCCTGGTGGCTGCTCACCAGCATCACCCAAACAACATAGTTCCAAGCTTATGGCCATGGTTGGCAGGGGAGACTATGCTTTGACTATATCCATGTGGTTTTTCCCAGCTGCTTGGTGTCTGTTGTTACAAGTATCTAACCATGTAGTTGCAGCCTGAAGCCTCTCCTGCTCTCCAAATCAGTTTCAGTCCCACTGGGTAGCTTCAATCCTATTAGAAATTTTTAAAAAATTATAATAGCAGCCATTTCTTATATGGGAGAATTATGAATATAATGGAAAAGATAGGGAAGAACAGTAATAGCCTTGCTGATTTGGAACCTAATTTCTTTGAAGGTATGTTTGAAGAATGCTAGCAATGATTTTGTGAAAAGTATGACTGACGCAAACCAGCTAACTTTTTGTTAGCAAAAAGTAAAAGAAAAATGTCTTTAAAATCCTGTTTAATTTTCTCTCATAAATCGAGTAACAGATTTAGTTAAGTTTCAGAGTAACAGCCATGTTAGTCGCAAAAAGAAAAGGAGTACTTGTGGCACCTTAGAGACTAACCAATTTATTTGAGCATAAGCTTTCGTGAGCTACAGCTCACTTCATCGGATTTAGTTAAAAATCCCCAGACAATTCAATTTCAATTTCCCTAGAGTAGATGCTGTAAGTATACTTTCCCCAAATCTGTATTCTTCATAAAAAGCAGTGCAGTTAAATGTCTGCTTAAATGGAAAAACTGAACCTTTACCTAATATGGAGGTGCTACTGCACATCGAAATGTTTTTTCTATAACCTCACTTCCATGTTTCCTTATTTGTAATGTCATCTTCAACATTAAGGTTGAGTAACAACAAATCTGTGTGAAGCACAATTAACTTGGGGACAAAAATAAGTTACACTGCTCACAACAAAGGAAATTTTAGAGATATGGCACATGCATCACTGGGTTGAGTATTAGTTTGCTTTCCTCTGAAACAGTGGTTTGTAACTTCAAAGGCTTTCCTAGCAAGTTGTATTGGGTGTCTAATTTTCACTACAAAGAGTTTATTTAGTTACTTGCAACCTGTTATCTACTGCTGCTATGTATGCCCCATAAATCATTACACTAATTTCCAAAGCAACTATTTTGAAGTAACCTGGGACTTACCCTAAAGGACTTGGGTGTATCTGAGGAGGATTAGTTTGGGAAAAATCACATATGGAGCCTAGGTAGGAAAAAGGTGGATAATTCCTGTGGCAGATCTGATAAAGGCCTCTGTTGGAGATGCAATACTAGACTAGATGAGGGACTATTTATGACATTGTTACCCCATTTGCCTAACCACTCAGGTCAAATTTGGGGTGTTGCAGGTTGCCCCAGCAAAGTGAGATGGAGAGATAGATACTTTATTTGATTTGGTTTTTTCCCCTTGTTTATTTACAAGGAACATACAAAGACCTATTTCCCCAAGGACGAAATAAAACACAGGAGGCAGTTTCTTTGCTTACAGCCCCAAGCCTCTTTAGCCAGCCTCCTCCCGAGGCTTTTCTCAGAGTCACAGGCTGGCCAGGCTATTTCGTACTTTTCTCCTGCACACCTGCCCCCTCAGTCATAGGATACTCAGTGATCCCTGTCTTGCTTCTTCCAATTGCTGGCAGCCTTGGTTGCATTAGTCTGTGTTGGGTAGAGCCATGTGCTTGTGCTTTGGGTTTGGACACTTATGTCCGTCCCTTCTTTCAATGTTTTCCCGAGAAGTTGAAATTAGGGGAGGTGTTTGAATTTACAGGGGAGTGAGGGTGAGACCGTGAGGGTGAAGACGTGCTGTTTTAAAATCATCACACAAATTAAAGTTGGCTACTCAAGCCTATTGGGGGAGGGATAGCTTAGTGGTTTGAGCATTGGCCTGCTAAACCCAGGATTCTGAGTTTAATCCTTGAGGGGGGCCATTTAGGGATCTGGGACAAAAAATTGGGGATTGGTCCTGCTTTAAGCAGGGGGTTGGACTAGATGACCTCCTGAGGTCCCTTCCAACCCTGATATTCTATCATTCTACTATGAAGCACTAAATCCTTATTGGTTTCGTACTGTAATTTTGCACAACTCCATTAATGAACTTCTACAATGCAGTGCATTCATCTTTGGTAGCTTCTTGTGTGTCCAGTACTTCCAGTCCTTCATGATATGTTCACGATCAGGCAGAAGGTGACTTATTTCAGACCACAAAATTGTATCCAGTGAGGAAAAAGAATGCTCAATTTAAACTGTAGCTGTTATGACTGAGAGGAGCAAGAGATGAATTCCTACTTCTTTCATCCCAGGAAACACAACAAAGATTGGGACAAACCACTGGTGATGATAAAGAAGAAGTTGAAGTCAAACTTTCATTCATTCATTGTATGATATTTCATTCTGTGTTCAAATTCTTTATTCTGTCCTGAAAACATAGCAGCCCCATTGCTGGTACTGCCTCACTCCACTCAACTGTCAGTGTTTTATGAGACAGGCATCTGTAAAAGCTCTGTAGAAGCTGAGTAGAATCCAGAAGTTGCTGTTGGTAGATTTGTAAGAACCAAATCTGTGTACTTTTTCAGCTGGCTTAACAAACGCTTCTTGGCCTCTTCACTTAAGGAGTCAATATAAATGCTTTAATCAATCAACTTCTGAACTGAAGTCTTTGCTTCTTCCAGTATGTTTTCAACTGATAACTATCTGATCCAAAAAGAAAAGGAGTACTTGTGGCACCTTAGAGACTAACAAATTTATTTGAGCATAAGCTTTCGTGAGCTACAGCTCACTTCATCACTCTGATCCAAGTACAGCTTTTATCACTGGACAAAGATCTACTATTGTTGTAGCAGGCACTTGGATGGCATTGTTTAATGACCCAAGTGGTTTCAACAGTAGACTTAGAAGAGAGACAATGGCAATAGTTTTCTCTGAACTTAGTAGCAAAAGTAATCCACTAGCCTCACTACTTAGATCTGTCCCATCTCAGTAGATACTTTCCGAAGCCAATAATAATGATTGCAGTAATTTTAAGACAACTGCCAAGGACCACTCATAAGAAAGTCACCAGGTTTTCCCAGGTTGCACTAATCTGAACTTCAGTCCCAGTGTATCTTCTATTTTTCCCCAAGACGTTCAGTCCTTTCGGACTTTTGCTGAAAAAAATAATATAACTAAAACATTAAATTTATGACTTTTTAATGTCTTTTGAAGATTCTGCAGCTTGTACTAGTGCTAGTTGGAGTAGATGGCCTCGGCAGTGTGTATAGGAGATATTAGGAATACACTTTTCTCTGGTCAAAGCTTGTACCACATCTTCTAAAGAACTTTGCAGATCCATCAACTGCACAAGAAGCCATATCTTTAGGGTTTAATTTACAAGCATTTAACTTCTAAGATATGGGTTGTCACAGATGCAGCCAATCTATCTTCTATAACCTGAACATCTAGAAATGCATCAACTGGCCTACCATTGCCATCAAGATAACATATACAATGACTAGGGCCCTACTAAATTCACAGCTGTGAAAAATGTGTCACGGACCATGACATCTGGTCTTCTGTGTACTTTTACCCTATATTATACAGATTTCATGGGGGAGACCAATGTTTCTCAAATTGGGGGTCCTGACCCAAAAGAGGGTTGTGGGGAGTTTCACAAGGTTATTGTAGTGGGGTTATTTCACAAGGTCGCAGTATTGCCATGCTTCTGTGCCGCTTTCAGAGGTGGGAGGCCAGAGAGCAGCAGCTGCTGGCCAGGCACCCAGCTCTGAAAGCAGCACTCTGCCAGCAGCAGCGCAGAAGTAAGAGTGGCAATATCATATTTCATAGAATATCAGGGTTGGAAGGGACCTCAGGAGGTCATCTAGTCCAACACCCTGCTCAAAGCAGGACCAATCCCTAATTTTTGCCCCAGATCCCTAAATGGCCCCCTCAAAGATTGAACTCACAACCCTGGGTTTAGCAGGCGAATGCTCAAACCACTGAGCTATCCATACCATGCCATCCATAATTCTGGGTTGCTGCCTTCAGAGTTGGGTCAGGACCCCTACAGTTACAACACTGTGAAATTTCAAATTTAAATATCTGATATCATAAAATTTACAATTTTTAAAAAACTAGGACCATGAAATTGACCGAAATAGACTATGAATTTAGTAGGGGCCTAGCAATGACTTAATTCTTGATGCCCATTTGCATCGGTGCATTCATCAGTCATGTATGCACATCTTCTGAATGTGGTGAGAGAGTTCTTCACTTTTTAAACTGCTGAGTCTTTCACTGTTGCATCGCATGCTTCTAACCAGTCAGTTGAGTTTCTTGCAGAAAGAGAGTGAGCATTTGCTGGTCTTGTTTAGAATCAGTGTCCAACTTCAGGATTAACAAGTGACAATGCACCTAACATTGGCCTCCAGTTTGTAGTATTGCTTGCTTAAATAGAAAGTATGATGCGAAAGCCATATTTGTTTGCATAAACTGTGTGAGTCTCCAGCATTTTTAACAGCCTCATTAAGTACTTCTAAAATTGACTTTGACAGTTACTGGCTTATAAGGCTTTCTGCATGTCGATGCAGTCCAGAGGCTTGGTGTTTTGCAGCCTTTTCATAGAGGATGTCTGCACTGGCTTTGCTGATCACTCTGGCAAACCAAGCTCCTCCACATTTATATAAAAACACGGTATGCCCACATTTTGCATACTGTATGCAGTTCTTGTCGCCCCATCTCAAAAAAAGATATATTGGAATTGAAAAAGATACAGAGAAGGGCAACTAAAATGATTAGGGGTATGGAGCAGATTTCATATGAGGAGAAATTTAAAAAGACTGGGACTTTTCAGCTTGGAAAAGAGAAGACTAAGAGGGGATATGATAAAGGGCTATAAAATCTTGACAGGTGTGGAGAAAGCGCATAAGGAAATATTGTTTGCTCCTTCACATAACACAAGTACTAGGGGTCACCCAATGAAATTAATAGGCAGCAGGTTTAAAACAAACAAAAGGAAGTACTTCTTCACACAACACACAGTCAACCTGTGGAACTTTTTGCCAGGGGCTGTTATGAAGTTCAAAACTATAACAGGGTTAAAAAAAGAACTAGGTAAGTTCATGGAGAATAGGTCCATCAAGGGCTATTAGCCAGGATGGGCAGGGATGCAATAAAGAGTAGCCCTAGCCTCTGTTCGCCAGAAGCTGGGAGTGGACGACAGGGGATGGATCACTCCATGATTGCCTGTTCTGTTCATTCTTTTTGAACAGAACAGCCAACAGGCCACGGTCGGAAGACAGGATACTGGGCATAGTTAGACCCAGTATGGCTATTCTTATATAAAAATTAATTATAATATTGTAATAAATATTTAGTATAGAAACTCTCCAAGATAATGACCTCTTGAAATAGTGATGATGTGAGAAAATGACCTTGGCAAATAATGCATTTAAAAATGTTGTCCTACTAGGATATGTATATTTATATAAGTTTCCCAGTCATAAATCAAGCATTCTGGTGCAAAATCACTAAAACATAATCCAACACACAAGCGTTACTTTAACGTGCCCCTCCCTTCTCCCTCCACTGCACCCCACTCAGAGTTGTTGTCCTTGGTCAGTGGAGACCCAGAGTTCAGAGGTGCTTTCACACGAGTTCACCTCTCACCCTGGGGTCTGGAGAAGAACGCACCTAGCTTGTGCGTCCAGCTGCTCACCACTCGCTCCAGCCGCTCACTCTGGCCACTATCGTTTGTTGTGCAACCATTCACGCCACTGCTCTGTTGCTGATGATCCTGTGCTGTCATCTTCTGATGCCACCTGCCAGTGTGACATCTGCAAGTCAGTCTCTTGAGATTCCACCCAGGTCTCAGTGGGGGAACCTCACTGCTAGTGCAGGCTGGGCTGTTTCTTCCACAGAAACACTATCCCACAGCAGGTCTAAGCACTTAGACCTGATTATCGGTGATTTCAGCTCTAGGGTTACTTAAAAAAATCAAAGACACTCTATGGAGCCTAATTAGTTCATCTTTAAACAGGGGAGAGGACAGGTCAAACAGTGCCTGTGACTCTCTAGGCAGAGCCCATCCTCTCTCTCCACCGGGATCTGGCATCCAAGCCCCCTGATTAGCTAGTGCAGTTCAGTTGAGAGTGACCAATGCTTAATTTGTAATGAAAGAGGTGCCAGGGCTCAAGCAAGTTTTTTACTTTCATAGCTGATGTGGCAAGCCCAGATGTCCCAGGGCTATAAACTGCCAAGCCTAACTGTGCTGGGGCCCAGCCCTAGCATACACTGGCACAAATTAAGCACTGAGTATGACCCCCCGCTCAATCAGGACAAGCTTAGTACAGTTCTGCTGCCCTTTACTCATACAATAAGGATAATTATTCTTGCATTCAATATGACAGTGATTTGTAACTCAACACTGGCCAAAATTGATCACTTGGGCAACACAGCTCTGTCTGCTGGATACCTAGGGAGAGTAGGTGTGCCTGTAAATACAGTCTGGTCCTGAAGCCTTTCCCCACCACTTCCCGGCTCATTACTGGCTGTCAGGGGAAGGCTCATTTGGACCTTGCTTACAAATCATAACTTGAAATTATTAGGTTGGCCAACATCACCAAAATGAATGCGTCAACATTGTCATAAAAAACACAGCTGGGTGAGAAGCTAATCTTTGTTCATACTTTTCAAACCTACTATGCTTTTTCAGTATATATGCTTTTAAAGTCCGTATTAATGTTTCAATTTTAAGTCAAATTTCCAACAGACTAAATAGGCAACACTGCATGTAACCAGTTGATCACTGCGTGGATGATGAGGAAATTCAGAAGGGGTGTAGGGAAATCTCTGCCTTCTTTCTATTCACTTGGAATGAAAGGGGGTTGGGCAAACCTCACGCCTGACACCAGGGCTGGCCCTAGACCAAATGGTGCCCCAGGAAAGGAACATCTTTGGTTCTCCCCACCCCCGCCATTTGTTAAACTTTTGAATACCCTTTTTTAATCGCATTTGTAGCCCATTTCATGAGTTTGATACATTATTTGCATGCATGATTTATCCCTGTCACATAAGATGATAAGTTTGCACACTAAGCTCCGTAAATGCAGTTCTCAGAAAGTCTGGAAGGTTCCATGAGATTCTACGAAGGTCCAAAACATTCTAGGAGGTTAATGAAAAATGAATCCACATATTGAATACCTGAAACATGTTACTTCAAACATGCTACTTTCCCTTTTGCTGCTAACAAAAACAGCACCCTAAGCCCGGCAACCCCCAGGCGGTCACCTGCCCCTAAATCTGACGCTACCCAAGGTTTAATCCAAGCCCAGAGGAGGATGCTGATGGGCAGAGTGAGTCTGAGGGAAAAACCGCCAAGGCATGGAGCTCAGTTCCACCCCACCCCCCCCAGCCCAGTCAGCACGCCTGCTGGCCTGTGGACACAGAACACTCCTTCCCGCTCAGACTGTCCAACAGTTGGAGCTGGCTGCACCTCAGGTACGGTTGCCAACTTTGGTTGGACGTATTCCTGGAGGTTTCATCAGATAACATAATCTTTAATTCCTGGAGACTCCAGGACAATCCTAAAGGGTTGGCAGCCGCAGGACAGGGCGCGTGGGGGCTTCCCCCGCGAGAATTCAGTTCCTCTATCTCCTTGGGGGATCACCCGGCTCTGGAGGCACCGCCGCTGCCCCCGCCTGGTGCGGGAGGCTGTGCAATCCGCCCCCCCTGCAGCGCTCGGCCGGGACGCTGACAGAGGCGGCTGAGTGGCGAGCACTGGGGACCCCTGTCCAGCCCCCTGTTTGTGCTAACGGCGTTTCACCGGCTAGCGACAGCCCGGCCAAGGTGGGTGCCGGCTCCGGGGGCAATGCTTCACGCACGGCACCGCCTCGGGCGCGTGGTGCTCGGGGTCGGTGCTGCCCCGCGCCCCGCCCCAGCCCAGCCTCCCAGCAGCGCGAGGTATTACCTCAGCGCCGCCGCCTTTCCACTCCCTCCCCCGCCTGCGGCCGGAGGCGCGCGCGCCCGGGCCCCAGCTGACTCCTCCCTCTCTCGGGCAGCGGGGCCGGGAGCGTGACGTCGGCAGTTGCGACGCCCGGAGCTGAGCGTGTGGCTCTCGTACGTTGGCGGCGCGCGCGAGGCCCGGCACCGGCAGTTGGTCCCCAGGCGGTGCCGAGCTCGCGCCAACTCTCTCCCTGCGCCTCCTACCATGTTCCCTGCTGCCCCCGGCTCCCCGCGCACCCCGGGCGGACCGGCCCGCAGGACACTCGGGGCCGCCGCAGTCTCTGTTCCCCGGCCGGGCGGCAGGAAGACCCTGGCGGCGGCCGGCTCCCCGGGGCTGTTCTCCCCGGTGGGGAGGTGGAGCGGCTCCCTGTCGGCGCGGTGAGTTCCCGGCGGGGGCGGTGGGTTCTGGGCTGGGCCTTAGTGCTCCAGAGCGGGGCTTAGGGGTACTGGGGGGCCGCGGCTTGTGCCCCCAGAGCAGCCGTCCCTGTCCCCCTGCGCTGCCCAGCTCAACCGGGAGTGAGAGTGACCCGGCTCGTGGCAGGTCCGCGCTGTCCGGTGTAACTGCGCGGGGCTGCTGTCTAGGAGAGCCATGGCCAGAGGCACTGAGCTGCCTGCCGACTCGGGAAGCCGTCCCTGCCTCAAATCATCCCTCCATTGCGAAGGGCTAGAAACTTAATTGGTGCTGTTTCAATTAACAGTCTGCAGTGGGGGGGTCCCTGTTCACAACTGAAATGCCCCAGTGGGTAGGTGGGCGGGATGGGATTTATAAATCCAGTGTAATTTTGATGTGGTCATCTACGTTTAGGTTCTCTTTTTCATTCTGTAAGTGTGCTTTAATATTGCAGTGCTCTTTTATGAGTTTATTTTATGAGTGTAGGGACCTAAACTGTGGTTCAAGTAACCTGCTTGATCACCCAGGGGTTTGTGCATTACCCAATTTCTTTGTGGTATTGTGCACAGGACAGTCCATTCCTAAAGTTGGCGATGTAAGCAGGATGTCTGCCCACTTCGATTGTAAGCACTTTGGGGCAAGGATTTTTTTTTTTCTTCTGTGTTCATACAGTAGCTAGCACAGTGAGCTCCTGTCCACGACTAAGGCTCCTAATGCTGCCATAATTCAGATAAACAAACAGTATTTCCTTTATACTCATTATAGTGTTCATTTTCTTTTTGATATTTCTAAGAATATGGGGCACAGGTCTTTGTTAGGTCTTGAGTAATTTTGTGGCTGCTGGTAGTAACCCTGAAAATCACATGAACTGAAGCTCAGCATATGATTATTTCCATTCATTTTATGTCTAGAATGATTGTCAGTTGTACCTTTTTAGTTTTTGGGCTTCTGGTTGTCAAAGTTTCCATGGATTTAAAAAAAATCACTGTCCAGAAAAAATTATTGTTCCCTATCCCACATAGGTCAGAAGTGTTATAAATCCAGAACAGTTATATGACCCTTCAAAATTCAGTCTCAAAAGTAGTTATTTGCTCTTGAGACTGACAGGTGTTGCTCAGATGACATTTTCAGCCCTGGGGAATCGCTAGACTGAACTTTCAGCCTGTTTAGCATGGCAGCCCATTCTCACTTTCTGACCTTGGTTTCAGGTTTGGGTTACAGAGATAGTCAGTCTTTCTGATTGAAAGATGCTATTGCAGTGTTTTCCTGCTTGTTGGCAAGGAAAGTGCACCCTGCTGAGAAGCAGAGAAAATTTGTAAAGAACTGAATTAAAGTAGAAAGGAATCTAATAGCAACCCAACAATTTCCTGGAAGGAGCTGTGATAATTAGGCCTACAAATTTACCATCATTTTGAGTTTTAGATAAAAAGTGCAACTTCATAAGATGTCACAATAACCTATAATAACAAATGTTGCTGGGAATAGATGCAAGAAAACCAGACAGAGAAACTAGATTTGTCTAAACCAAAAAGTCTTCATTGACATAACCTGTTGAAAACAGATGATGTGGAGCTGGAAATAAATGTACCAAAATTGGTGTGCCAGATATTAAGCCTAATTGGTGGACAAAATAATGAGGGTATGGGCTATTCCACTCGCTCCCTTTTTGGGTCCTTAAACGAGAGAGACTTTGGGGGTGGGGGGGGGAATGCAGAGCAAAGATCAGACTGAGGCTACTGGAGTGAGCTTCACCATCACTGTCTCCTGGGACCCCAGGCCTTCTTTGTCCTAATCCTGAGGGATGTCCTGACCAGATGGGGTCAGAGGGAGCGATCCAGGTGATATTGCTACCCCCTACCAGCTCCAGCTATATCCCTGACACCATTGCAGATAAAATGGGATCTGACTTTAACAGCAGCAGGAATAACATCAGTTCCAGCCCATCTCAACTAACTTATTTTCATTTTCCCAAAAGGAGTTTTAAATTTTTTACAGCAGCAACAGCTGCAGCTCATACCAACCAACTTCTTCTCTTTTACCCAACAGGACATATATTGCCATCTTTAATACCATCTAAGAGACTCACAAAGTTTTTTTTTCCTCCTAAAACTCTTTCCAGCTGAAAGATTTGCTGTGACAAGCGCCAGTGTGAACAGCACGTTCTCAACAGGAGAGCCGACAAACAGCGGCTACACTGCATGACTTTTAGCGGCACGGCTGTAGCGACACAGCCATGTCGCTAAAAGCTGTGTAGTACTAAAAGCAGTGTAGACATAGCCTTTGTTTAACACTGTTTAATGTTGGATTGTGACTGGGTTTTATTAATACCTTTGGTCCATTTATTCCATCTAAATTAATACAACAAGGGAAACCTAATATATGGACTTATATGCATTTGTGCCTCTTTTTCACAAACCTGGCCATTTAATCAAATCTATCTTTTAAACAATTAAAAATGAAATAAATATTATATATTAAAATTGCAGGAGACATAGTAGAAAATTAATCACAGCTGGTGTGTTGGTTTTTTTGTTTTTGTTTTTTTTAGAGCAACACCCACAAGGGTCATACAACATCCTTCAGCCAGTGAGACTATCAACTATGATGTTAAGAGTTTTGGATCCTCTCTCCCTGTTAAGGTTATGGAGGCCCTAAGAATGGCTGATGGTAAGGGTTGCATTTTTCTTTTCTCCACATGGGAATTGGATCAGATAAAGGAAAAATGGTAATCTCTTTATACTTTTAAATAGTTGATTTTTGAGCAAGGAGGAGGAGAAGATAGCACCTCTTTTTAATTGCATGCAGTAAGTCACTTGTCTGAGCATTTGTAAGCTTCAAAACATGTAAAACTGTAATTGTTTATGACCAGAACAACACAACTACTTTCTTTCAAATGTCAGTCATCTGGATATCAATTCAGTAACAGACTTCTTGTGAAGAGCAGAACTATTTCATTATATTTTTGTTTTATTTGTAATATTGGAGAGTATCATTCAGGTCAAGCAAAACAAGTACCTTCAAAGTTAAGGTTGCTGCTCCATACATTCAACTGTGTTTAAATGTTATCATTCACAGTCTTAGGTAAGCTCAAGAGGTGTTTAGGCCACTTGTAATAGTCATGTACAAAGTCCTAAGTTAAAAAAGGACAACCATCCTTAATTATTTCTTGTTTTGCACTTGTTGGTTGATGCCATCAGTCGTGCTGTATAGGTGCATAGCATGTGTGCACAGTGCTGTATTTTTATACATAATTGGACTGTATCCATTGATCCAGATTCTTTACCTTCAAAACAATAACAAATGTGAGTGGCTTCTAAAATTCAAGACTTGGGAATCACACTGCTGGAAATGATTAGAATGAGCTAAAACTTGTCTGTTTTGAGAGCGCAATGCAAAACTTTATGAAAAAGTCTTCCCTCAATAATAAAGGCTGAACTAATATAAAACAAAATCCTTTCCAAATATAAATAGCTGAATCTAGGAATGATAAAGGAGCTGGATCCTTTATCAACAAAGTTAATGAGTTTTGAATTTGGCACCTAGATAATACAGTTAGAGGCATGTTAAAAACGCCTAAAATAGTGTCTAAACGGGGATTGTCTGTGTCAAATCCAAAGGATTGAGTAAAGAAATCAAGTTGTGTATATGTCTTTTTTTCTCTCTTTCATTTATTTTGTACCTATCTCAAACTTTAGGTGCTTTAATAGTTCTTTAAGAACACATAATGCAAACTGTTAAAACACAGATACATCAGCTTGATATAATCCAACCCCACATAATGGCATAAAACCAGCAGATAAATAGAAAAAGGTACTCATTATTATCTTCTTATCATTCTCCAAAAACCCAGGAAAATGGGCTTTGCATTGAAACCAAGAATCTCTCTTCAGAGATTTTTCTGTACATTGTTGTTTCTTTTTTATAATGGTTCACTGTTTTAGGTTTATATTATATCTGCAATAACTTTAAGTAATTTTCTCAGTGATTCTGCTGCTCTCAATTCTTATCTAATAAGATGTAAATAAAATGTAAATGGGTCATTTTCTTGGAGTGACTTTCAACTTTTGTGAGAAATGTAGGTTACATTGAAATGTATTTTAAACAATATTTGGTAAATGAGTGTCTTGCATTTAATTAGCTAAAGGACATAGAATTTTTCATGTGGCGTTGGATCTATTAGAAAAAAGTTTCCTCCTTTCCTACCAAAATGAAGATTTGATAGTTTAAAGACTGTTCTACAGAGTTTTAGAAGTCGTATTACTTCATGAAATTTTATATGGTCTTTTTGGATGTAGCTGATGACCTGTTAAGCGTGCAGGTGGATGAAAGTGGATGGGCCTGGCTAGTCTACAAAGAGAGGCTGATTATTTGGAAGATTGGTCAATCACCAGTTGCTAAGGTAAATGGGCTGTCAAACTGATGATGAAAAAGTGGGTGTGTATTTGTTATGCTAATTGAACAAGTCTTTCAATTGTGTAGTTTGACCCAAGGGATAGTCGAGGACCTGAGACCCTAACTCACAAGAAAAAGTGAGTGATGAAGTGAGCTGTAGCTCACGAAAGCTCATGCTCAAATAAATTGGTTAGTCTCTAAGGTGCCACAAGTACTCCTTTTCTTTTTAAGAAAAAGATGAATGGGTTTGTACGAATCCGTGGTAGCAACTGCATAAGAAAGGTGAAAGTTTAGAACTTAACTCTTGTATTTTCTCTCTGTGCAACCTTAATATTTCCCTATTTCCCCTGGTTTTTTCCTCCCCCCCCCCCGTTCCTCAGACGTTCTTGTTAAACCCTGGATTTGTGCTGGAAATGGCCCACTTTGATTATCATACACATTGTAAGGAGAGTGATCACTTTAGATAAGCTATTACCAGCAGGAGAGTGGGGTGGGGGGAGAGAGAACCTTTTGAAGTGAAAAACACCCATTTTTTCATGGTCTGTGTGTATAAAAGATCCTCACTACGTTTTCCACTTTATGCATCTGATGAAATGAGCTATAGCTCACGAAAGCTTATGCTCAAATAAATTGGTTAGTCTCTAAGGTGCCACAAGTCCTCCTTTTCTTTTTGCGAATACAGACTAACACGGCTGCTACTCTGAAACCTTAATATTGTATTGTTTTTTTTTATTTAATAGGTATCTCTCAAAGCAGATGCACTCTAGTGATCTAAATAACGTTTTTAGAAATTAGCTAGTATATTAAGATTGGTTTTGATAATCCTGTGCCTGCTCTTCAACATGTGCGATGAAAAATGAATTTTTATAAGCCTCTTGTATTGTGAGTGGATGTTTTGATTAATTTCCTTTTTGTCAAGAACATATTTTTACCTATGCACCAAGAAACACTTAAGTGAAAAATCACTTTGGTGCATAGCAATTAACATCTGTAGGAGCCTGTAGTTGTTTCAAGTCTCTCTTGCTGATAGGGAATATGTCTCTCCTCCTCGGTCAAATGCAGTGTGTATTCCTTGTACAACTCCCACAGTACAATGTCCACAATACCAGAGTGACAGGTGCAGCTGTGCTGATTGTACCGATACAGTTGCCTTCCCTATTCAGTAGTCATGATTTTCTCCAGCACATTTCTTTGGATGATTTTGCCATCTTGTGTCTGAAAATGTATAACCAGTGTTCCGGCTAAAAGGCTTCAAAGAAGCCTGCTTTGTCCGTTGTAGTGTTGAGACGCACTCTTACCCTGTGTAATTTGTGAATTGTATTTTAAAATAATGTGTAAATACATATTTGAGCTATCAGCTGGCTGTGGCAATCTTGCTAAAAATGACAGCTGTGACACTCCATATGGGGACCTAATGTTAGAACTTAAGATAGTTTAAAAGCAGAAAATTGGTTCAAAATTTAGAGCTTACATTTTTTAAAAGAAAGTGCTTCATACATTAACAGTATTGTTCTGATTGGTACACCCATATTAGTGCAAAATAAGTAGTAGTTCTATTATTTACAATTTTTATTCCAGTAGCACCCAACCAGGTGCCAATCAGGATTAGGGCTCCATTATGCTGGGTGCTGTAGAAGCAGATAGTGATATAATCTGTGCTTTAGAGCTTTCAATCTAAAAGATTCCAGAGAAAATGAAGGGTTGGGGACATTGTAATGACATACATGCAGATGAATCCGATGCTTGGCACAGGTTGTTAGTTGTATGTTTTTCTTTAATTGGGGGTGTCATAAATATAAAGGGAAGGATAACCACCTTTCTGTATACAGTGCTGTAAAATCCCTCCTGGCCAGAGGCAAAACCCTTTCACCTGTAAAGGGTTAAGAAGCTAAGGTAACCTTGCTGGCACCTGATGCAAAATGAACAATGAGGGGACAAGATACTTTCATATCTGGAGGGGGGGACAAAGGGTTTGGTCTGTGATGCTTTTGCCGGGCACAGATCAGGAATGCAGCCTTCTAACTCCTGTTAAGTTAGTAAGTAATCTAGCTAGAAAATGCGTTAGATTTTCTTTTGTTTAATGGCTGGTAAAATAAGCTGTGCTGGAGGGAATGTATATTCCTGTTTTTGTGTCTTTTTGTAACTTAAGGTTTTGCCTAGAGGTATTCTCTGTGTTTTGAATCTGATTACCCTGTAAGGTATTTACCATCCTGATTTTACAGAGGTGATTCTTTTACCTTTTCTTTAATTAAAATTCTTCTTCTAAGAACCTGATTGATTTTTCATTGTTCCTAAGATCCAAGGGTTTGGGTCTATGTTTAGCTGCACCAATTGGTGAGGATTATTATCAAGCCTTCCCCAGGAAAGGGGGTGTAGCGCTTGGGGGAGGGATATTTGGGGGGAAGACGTCTCTAAATGGGCTCTTTCCCTGTTCTTTGTTTAAAACGCTTGGTGGTGGCAGCATACTGTTCAAGGACAAGACAAAGTTTGTACCTTGGGGAATTTTTAACCTAAGCTGGTAAGAATAATCTTTCATGCAGGTCCCCACATCTGTACCCTAGAGTTCAGAGTGGGGAAGGAACCTTGACAAGGGGTAAAGGTGGGGTGAATTTATGTTCTTTAACAATGGGTTTTCTGAGAAGCCTAACCTAATACCACTGCCAAGCTGGGGCTGTTGTATCTTCTCCAGCCTTCACCTCCTGAAGAATTTCTCGAAGTGGTGAGGGAGCATCATCTGAAAAATGATTGGCATTGTAAATCACATTTAAGACATTTAAATAAAGAAATAAGTTCAGTGAAATAATTGCCTGCTTGTTGGCAGACACAAGTTGCTGTCTGGTTGACAGAAGACTGGAATCTAGAGTTCCTGTATTTGTCATTAAGATGGGAGTGAAGCATGCCTGGGTATTTATTTAACACAAATGTGACTATCCTCTGATAATCCTCTCTAAAACCCTTTGCTGTAGTTTCATGTAATTTGAGCAATTTAATTGTTTGCTTTTACCTTAGTATCTACTGTCAGAACAACGATTTAGTAGAATTTGTAAAATGGATATACAAATGACTTTGTCTGAGGCATGTTTATGATAGTGTCTCTTTATTCCTCGTTGTAGTTATCTGTATGCAAGGAACTACAGTTGCCATCCAGTGACTTCCAATGGAGTTCTAGCTTAGCAGCTATATCCTGCCTCAGTACTTCAAGTGAAGTACCTTCTCTACAGGTAAGCAACTTAACAAATTAAAAAAAAACATCTATGACTATCATCTTCTTTGTCACTCATTCTTTTGGAAACTGCATTCCCTGTGTTATAATTAGGTTGGGCATGATTCAGTTTTAATCGATAACTGTCAATAAACATCGATTTCTGTTGACATACTCAAATTGATGAAGAAACCATTGTTCGGTAACTGTCAGCGTGCCTACAGGGATTTGGTGTCACCAGCCCTGTGGCCCTGGAGGGAGTCCTCTGCAGCCCTGCTGTCATGGGGGTGAGTGGGTCAGTCTGTGGCAGTGGAGCTGCAGAGAGTTCTCTGGGCTGGTGATACCTGATCCCTGCACACAAGGTGCAGGGGGAGGCTGCAGTCTTGGAAGGGCAGAGCGGAGATCTCTGTCCAGGACTGTAAGGAAGAGGAGTCGTCCCTGGCTGCGGGCGTGGCCACCTAACTGCTGAATGACTTATGTAGCAGTGCAGGGAGCCCTCTGTAGCACTGCTGTCATGGACTCTCACTCACCAGGTGGGAGTGCTGGGTGGTCTCTGCTTTGCTCCGCCAGGATGACAGCCTTCCCTGCTCCTTGTGTCTGTAGAGATCTGGCGTCAATGGCCATGTAGGGATCTCTCTGCAGCTCTGCTGTCAAGTCCCACTCACTCACTTTTTTTGGTAATTAAATGTAGTAATTAGAAACTTCTTACATTGCAGTTCTTAAAGGATTAATTCATTAAAAAAAAATCAGACTAGGGAAAATAGCATCATTCAGCAGTGGGACACCTGAAAGTTTAGTCCAGGTAAGTGAAATTTGAACATAGTGCTTCCTGAAAAAGTTATGCATCATCTGTGTTTTAATTCTGGGTGTGTGGACTGACTGCAAATGAAAACTGTTTTTTTGCCTAAGTTTCATTATGAATGCCATCCAACACTGGAAGAAATAGGTGATCTGCCTGTCTGGGCCTGCTGCTTTGCTAAATACCTCTTGTACTGTGCGGGGATGAGAACCCAGGATCAACTAGGTATACACAATATTGCACTACTGTGTACGATATTGTGTGTAACTACTGTTCACAAAGAACATGAGATAGTGGCCAGTTTTCAGTTTCAGGTTGTACACAGCATTCGTTCAGTGCACCCAGAGCTTTTCAGTGAGGATCAGATCAGCAGCTAGTCCTTGAAGGGAAGAAGCCATCCATCCTGGCATCATCTTGAATTTCTAGGTGGTGAAAAGAGGTAGTAGCATTTTGCTGTCACATCCCTCCCCCCAAACTTGACCCCTTTAATCTTGCCACAGTTTAATCATGCTAGAAGTAATATAAGAGGTGAGAACATGCAAAAGCCTAAATTATTAAATTAATCTTTCCTTAGCTGGGTATGTTTTGCAAAGACATCACTGTTTTGTGGACCACAATAGTAAGCATGTAAGGGGAATATTAGTGGTGGGAAAACTGCAAGAGGTAGGGTAAAAGGAGTAGCTCAATGACATCCTCAACAACAACATTATAACATAAATTATTGTTAAATTTTTAAATATAATTGAATTGATCAGTAATAGTGACCATAACGTAATTAAATTTAACATCCTTGTAGGGGGGAAAATACTAAAGAAACCCACCACAGTAGCATTTAACTTTTAAAAGGGGATCTACACAAAAATGAGGAGGCTATTTAAATGGAAATTAAAAGGAATAGTCACAAGAGTAAAATGTCTTCAAGCTGCATGAAAACTATTTAAAAACACCACAGTAGAGGCTCAAACAAAATGTATACTCCAAATTAAAACAAAACAAAAACGTAAGAGGACCAGAAAAATGCCACCATGGCTAAACAACAGAGTAAAGGAGGCATTTAAAGGCAAAAAGGTATCCTTTAAAAACTTTCAGAGTAACAGCCGTGTTAGTCTGTATTTGCAAAAAGAAAAGGAGTACTTGTGGCACCTTAGAGACTAACCAATTTATTTGAGCATGAGCTTTCGTGAGCTACAGCTCACTTCATCGGATGCATGCCATGGAAACTGTAGCAGACTTTATATATACACAGAGAATATGAAAAAATACCTCCTCCCACCCCACTGTCCAGCTGGTAATAGCTTATCTAAAGTGATCATCAGGTGGGCCATTTCCAGCACAAATCCAGGTTTTCTCACCCTCCACCCCCCCACACAAATTCACTCTCCTGCTGGTGATAGCCCATCCAAAGTGACAACTCTTTACACAATGCGCATGATAATCAAGTTGGGCCATTTCCTGCACAAATCCAGGTTCTCTCACCCCCTAACCCCCCTCCCAAAAACCACACACACAAACTCACTATCCTGCTGGTAATAGCTCATCCAAAGTGACCATTCTCCCTACAATGTGCATAATTAAGGTGGGCCATTTCCAGCACAAATTCAGGTTTTCTCACATCCCCCCCACCCCCATACACACACAAACTCACTCTCCTGCTGGTAATAGCTCATCCAAACTGACCACTCTCCAAGTTTAAATCCAAGTTAAACCAGAACATCTGGGGGGCGAGTGGGGGGGTAGGAAAAAACAAGAGGAAATAGGCTACCTTGCATAATGACTTAGCCACTCCCAGTCTCTATTTAAGCCTAAATTAATAGTATCCAATTTGCAAATGAATTCCAATTCAGCAGTTTCTCGCTGGAGTCTGGATTTGAAGTTTTTTTGTTTTAAGATAGCGACCTTCATGTCTGTGATGGCGTGACCAGAGAGATTGAAGTGTTCTCCGACTGGTTTATGAATGTTATAATTCTTGACATCTGATTTGTGTCCATTTATTCTTTTACGTAGAGATTGTCCATTTTGACCAATGTACATGGCAGAGGGGCATTGCTGGCACATGATGGCATATATCACATTGGTGGATGTGCAGGTGAACGAGCCTCTGATAGTGTGGCTGATGTTATTAGGCCCTGTGATGGTGTCCCCTGAATAGATATGTGGGCACAATTGGCAACGGGCTTTGTTGCAAGGATAAGTTCCTGGGTTAGTGGTTCTGTTGTATGGTATGTGGTTGTTGGTGAGTATTTGCTTCAGGTTGCGGGGCTGTCTGTAGGCAAGGACTGGCCTGTCTCCCAAGATTTGTGAGAGTGTTGGGTCATCCTTTAGGATAGGTTGTAGATCCTTAATAATGCGTTGGAGGGGTATTAGTTGGGGGCTGAAGGTGACGGCTAGTGGCGTTCTGTTATTTTCTTTGTTAGCCTGTCCTGTAGTAGGTAACTTCTGGAAACTCTTCTACAGGTGGGTATTGTAGTTGTAAGAATGCTTGACAGAGATCTTGTAGGTGTTTGTCTCTGTCTGAGGGGTTGGAGCAAATGCGGTTGTATCGCAGAGCTTGGCTGTAGACGATGGATCGTGTGGTGTGGTCAGGGTGAAAGCTGGAGGCATGCAGGCAGGAATAGCGGTCAGTAGGTTTCCGGTATAGGGTGGTGTTTATGTGACCATTGTTTATTAGCACTGTAGTGTCCAGGAAGTGGATTTCTTGTGTGGACTGGACCAGGCTGAGGTTGGTGGTGGGATGGAAATTGTTGAAATCATGGTGGAATTCCTCCAGGGCTTCTTTTCCATGGGTCCAGATGATGAAGATGTCATCAATATAGCGCAAGTAGAATAGGGGCTTTAGGGGACGAGAGCTGAGGAAGCGTTGTTCTAAATCAGCCATAAAAATGTTGGCATACTGTGGGGCCATGTGGGTACCCATAGCAGTGCCGCTGATCTGAAGGTATACATTGTCCCCAAATGTGAAATAGTTATGGGTAAGGACAAAGTCACAAAGTTCAGCCACCAGGTTAGCCGTGACATTATCGGGGATAGTGTTCCTGACGGCTTGTAGTCCATCTTTGTGTGGAATGTTGGTGTAGAGGGCTTCTACATCCAAAGTGGCCAGGATGGTGTTACCTGGTGGCTGAACTTTGTGACAATTTCCATCCCACCACCAACCTCAGCCTGGTCCAGTCCACACAAGAAGCCTGCCAAACAATCAGTGGGGCCACTGGATGATCAAGGTGGTAAATGAGCACTCAAGAAAGACAAGGCCGTTGTAGAAATGAATTCTTTGCATTGGTCTTTACTGCAGAGGATGTGCAGGAGATTCCCACACCTGAGCCATTCTTTTAGATGACAGATCTGAGGAAATGTCCAAGATTGAGGTGTCAGTAAAGGAGATTTTGGAACAAATATTCACCCAAGAGTTCTGAAGGAACTCGAATATGAAATTTCAGAACTACTGACTGTGGTATGTAGCCTGTTGATTAAATCAGCATCTGTACCAGATGACTGGAAGATAGCTAATGTAACAGCCATTTTTAAAAAAAGGCTCCAGAGACAATCCTGGCAATTACAAGCCAGTAAGCCTAACTTCAGTACTAGGCAAATAGGTTGACATTATAGTAAAGAACAGAATTATCAGGCGCAGAGATAAACACTGTTGGGGAAAATCAACATGGCTTTTGTATAGGCAAATCATGCTTCATAAATCTATTAGAATTTTTTGAGGTTGTCAACAAAATCTGGACAAGGATGTTAGAGTTAGATATAGTGTACTTGGATTTTCAGAAAGCCTTTGACAAGGTCCCTCACCAAAGGCTCTTAAGCAAAGTAAGCAGTCATGGGAGAAGACGGAAGGACCTCTCATGTATCAGTAACTGGTTAAAAGATAGGAAGCACAGGGTAGGAATAAATGGTTAGGTTTCACAGTGGAGAGAGGTAAATAGCAGGGTCCCCCAAGGATCTGTACTGGGACAAGTGCTGTACAACATATTTATAAATGATTTGGAAAAGTGGGGAAACTGTGAGGTGGCAGAGTTTGCAGATGATAGAAAATTATTCGATGGTTAAGTCCAAAGATGATTGCAAAGAGTTTCAAAGGGATCTCACAAAACTGAATGACTAGGCAACAAAATGGCAAATGAAATTTAATGTTGATAAGTGCAAAGTAATGCACATTGTAAAACATAACCCCAACTATACACACAAAATTATGGGGTCTAAATCAGCTGTTGCCACTTAAGAAAGAGATCTTGGAGTCATCTTAGATAGTTTTCTGAAAACATCTGCTCAATGTGCAGTGACAGTCAAAAAAAGCTTAACAGTGTTAGGAGCTATTAGGAAGGGAATAGATAATAAGAAAATATCTTAATGCCACTATGTAAATCCATGGTATGCCCAGTCCCTGAGTACTGCATGCAGTTCTGGTTGCCCCGTCTCAAAAAAGATATATTAAAATTGGAACAAGTAAAGAGAAGGGCTACAAAAATCTTTGGGATATGGAACAACTTCCATATGATGGGGAGATTAAAAAGACTAACTATTCAGCTCAGAAAAGAGACAACCCAGAGGTGGGATGTGATAGAGGTCTCTAAAATCATTAATGGTGTGGAGGAAGTGTTATTTATCCCTTCATGTAACACAAGAACCAGGGGTGATCCAAATAAATTAATATACAGCAGGTTTAAAACAAACATAAGTACTTCACACAACATGCAGTCAGCCTGTGGAACCCCTTCCCAGGGGATATTGTGAAGGCCAAAAGTGTAAATGAGTTACAAAAGAATTAGATAAATTCGTGGAGAATAGGTTCATCGATGGCTATTAGCCAAGATGGTCAGAGATGTAACCCCATGGCCCTTAATCTCCAACTGCTATAAACTGGGATTGGACAGCAGGGAATGAATCACTTGATAAATGCCCTATTCCGTTAATTCTCTCTGAAGTATCTCGCACTGGCTATTTATAGAAGATAGGTTAGTGGGCTAGGTGGACCATTGGTCTGACCCATTACAGCCATTATTATGTTACTATTTTGTGATTTTTTGGACAATCAGTTGATTAGACGTAGTGCTTCCTGTTCAGATCTTTACGTGGATAAAGGCACTTGCACCATTCTTTGGCCTTGGGTGGATCTCCAGGGAGAGTAAGTCCTAAAGTGAAGAACTCTTCACCCAAAACATCTTGATAGAAACATCTGAGAGTTTGTGTGATTATTCTTTGAAGAATACATTTGTAAAACAAGGCATTGTAGAGTTTAATGTTTCTCTTAATGGCTCCAGAACCATTTTATTTGGTTTACAGGTAAAGAGATTTTTTTCTCTTAGCCGTCAGCTTCGCTGGCTGACATTGGATATTAGTCAACCTGAGTTTTTGGGGTCACATGTCATGACCAGTAATAAAGATTTTGCATCTGGAACTTAAGTCCTTCGCTGGTTCTTACAGCAACAAATCTCACTTGCTCTCAGTAGCTATATTGACCCTGCTACATGATCAGCAGTAAAAAGTAGTAAAAATTATTTTTGTCAGTAAGACAAGCAGATGTGACTCAATATATACATCTGTTGAGTTAGAAGTTTCCATTTTTACATAATCCTCCTCCTCTACCCTAAATGTGCTTTAGTTCTGTTTGTGTGTGTATGTATATATTTACCATTTTTTGTTTTTATCCTCTTAACTTCTGGGACACTCAAAAGAGATTTAATATTATTCAAATAAAAAGTTTCATCCTTATTATAGACCACCTATATCATGTGTTGACTATTTTTCTGTAATTCCAAGTCTCTGTCAGCGATGGTTGCCACCAGTGAAGGGTTTGTACGTTATTGGCCCAGCCTTCTGCATGAAGGTTCCTATACGGAGACTTTTACAGACTTTGGCGGCTCTCTGTGCAGTTTTCTAACAGCTGTTAAGGTATAGTACAAATTTTGTTTACATCAAAAGTATTAATTTGATTGCTAACTTAGAAACAGGAAAGAGTATTTGGAGCATCAAGTCTTAAACCCCTAGGAACTTTAATAAACTAAACAGTTGCAGAGTGAGCTATGTGACCTCATTATGGATAACTTCACAGAACTGTCAGAGAGGCGATACCACCGTGAGTGAAAGCAAGATCCCTTTCCTCACAAAAGTTCCAGAATATGACAAACACGAATAGAGAATTATTTTGTGCATGAGCTTGTTAAACGGGATATATTTTTTTTATAAATCCTAGTTTAGAAATTAGATGTAAGAGGAGTAAACTGCAAAGATAAAATGGTGGTAAGACTACTTGTATTCTCTTTTTTAACCTGTTACATTTACTAAGGAATTGTGAATTTTTTTCACTTAACTAAATGAACAGTTACACGTAAGTGTTTCAGATGACAGCAGATTGACCCTGTTGGAAAATTTTTACCTGTATTTTGCAACTTCTAAAACCTGGCACATCTGAAGTCTAATTTAAATAAAATGATTTTCCTTTTAGGGCAGAATTATTATATTTATATGTAACATTTTTTATTAGCAGTGAGTATTAAAAAATCCCCAAACAACACATATATTTCTTGTTTAACTTAAAAAGTCTAATAAAAGAATTAAGCATCTGTCAGAAAATGAAAGCAATTGAAAGTGTGTGTGCAGGCACCTCAGACTTTGAAGCACTAGACTTGCTAAACTGAGACTCAGGAAAAGTTCAAATGGACTTTGAGAAGCATTTTGAGAAGTGTAAACATTTGTTTGAAAACATTACATGGAATTTTAGCTTTGCAATTTTTGTTGACTGAAATGCAATTCCATAGGTGAAATCTTGTGCAGTGTTTAGAAGATTAATCATTGTTGAACTCCAGTTTAATATTTGTTTGATACAGACTTCTTTCAATACTTCTAAGTAATGTGTCTTTCACAGTATGGGCTATATTCATCTCTCATGTAACACCATTGAAGTTAATGACTTTGCACAAGAGGTGAGCCTGTCCCTGTCCTCTCCACTACTGTTGCCAAATAGTGCTGCATTTCGTTTAACAACAATGTGGCATCTTTTACAAACACTACATTCGCTATTACCGAAATCATTTTTAAAAGATACTGAAATAAGTCTCACAACATAGTCTGATGGATATTTTCTTATGCAGTTAGTTGTGATGTGTCCTACTTAGTTAGGTTAGGGCACTTCAGTGAAAACAGCAAGCTACCCATGGAAATAAATTTTTGTTATGGAGCAGAGCAGTTCCTAGTAAGAAGATTATGAAAATGAGCATTAAGTTCACAAATAATAGTTGTTAAAAATGTTCATTAAAGGTGGACTATTTTTGTGATCAATAAAACAGTTTTTCAGAAAATGTGGTAAAATATTAATTTAAACATGCGTAACCTAACAAATATATTGTGTGCTATATGCCATAATTTTAGCCTTGGAAGAACTATAAATAGTTGTTAAAAAGCACTACATCTGATACATTTCAGTTTTTATGTAATGCATTATAATTTCCAGGTAAAGAGCACGGCCTATTGAAAAGCTGACATTTTTAACCAAGTGAAGTTTTTCCCAGGCTTTTACAGCCAGCTGAGCTTTAAATTAATTTGCTGGAAAACATGTTTCATACTATATCTCTGCTAGCCCTCGTTTTCTTTATAGGATGGCTATGTTCCCAGTCCTGTTTTTCTCCTGACCTGGTACAAATAATCCTTATTTGACAGTAATTGTTGCTGAAAGTTGGTGGTGTGTCTTTTATGTGTCTAATGTAGACATTTTTACTTTTTGTTAGGGAGGAAGTTTTGTTTTATCATCTTCAAGGGGCCAGCTAGTTCGATTGATACCAGACAGTTCTGGTAAGATCCATCAGCATGTCCTGCCACAGGGACAGGGCATGTTTTCTGGAATTGGCCGAAGAGTCTCCTCTCTCTTGGGGATTTTGTCTCCTAGTAATGATGCTGCGGTAAGTTCAAGAAATAGATTATTATAAATAGATTTTTTTTAAAAAAAATTATAATGACGTGTTCCAACTTGTCTCACTCCTTCCTTCCCCTTTCACTCACTGCTACTTAAGGACATACTGTACCAGGATACAGAACATCTGAAACCCACTCCATACCAATTATATTCACTAAGGCTTAAAAAAGAAATACTTTACAGCAGTGGTTTTCAATCTGTTTTCATTTGTGGACCCCTAAAAAATTTCACATGCAGGCGGAAATCCCTTTGGAAATCTTAGACATAGTCTGTGGATCCCAGGTTGCAAACCACTGTTCTTTAGTAACGACAACCTTTCGCAGACCTCTTCGACATAGTCTGTGGACCCCTAAAGAAAACCACTGCTTGACAGCACTGATGTAAACAGAAAGGAATAATTATCTTGCAACTGTTTTTAAATTTCCTCAGAAATCATAGCATCAGTGTGCTCATTAAATGATCTGCATCCAGTATGATCACTTGGTCTTAGTCCTCAACATGATTTATGTTCCAAAATTAGTATTTCTTATGCTTCCCAGAAGATTCCCTGCACTGCGTTTGTCAAACACCAAGTGGCTTAAAGCCTAGAAAACTGGAGTCTACTACTGTTCCTCCTATTCGTTTGTTATAGATTATCCCTGTGGTAATTGAATGTCAAAAGCAAACTATACTTGGTGTCCTATCTAGATTTGGTATTTCTCAACAGCCTGTGGCCCTTTGTTTATTTCGTGGAGTGGCCTTACACAACATATTGTCTTCCTTTCTGGTCCATACCAGACTTGAACTAGCAGTTTAATTGCTGAGTGCTTGTGTATTTTTTAAGATTTTCATGATAAGAAGACTAATTTAAGTTAATCAAAAGAAACTTTAGTGTGTGCTTTATTGTGCAGTATTATCATTCAAGTCAGGAAATGCCAAAGTTAAGGTTGTATGCAGTGTAGTGGTACTTGTATATTCCAAGAATCTTTAATTATATGTTCACTTACCATATATCAAATATAACATACAGTTTTCTATAAAACTAGATGTGTGGCATTTTGTAGTTTTGTATATATGCTCTGCTTATGCTGACAGTCTCTGAAAGTCACTTACATACAAGATGAGCCCCATACAAGGTGAGCGATGAATGAAGCAGGCCCTGTGTCATTTGCTGCATGTTATATATTATTCACTTTTCAAGGTTATATGGACATCTATTTGTATTATTTGTGACTTATTTTGTGATTATATTGTCATGCATATCCATAAGGAAGGACATAATTTAACTTGCATGTGAATATTAACTTTGGCATTTTCTGATTTGAGTTCTTAACCGTACAACTCATATTAAAAAACCCCCAAAAACCTGTTAAGTTACGCATCACCAAAACATCCTATCCCATGCATCTTACTAGAGTCATAGGAAAAAGTACCCTTTTGTCTATCTGAAGAGCTGCAGTTTTAACATTCAAATGCACAAAGACTCATGCAGTCGCTTCTGTGGAGACCTTGCCTCATTTCTTGTGCATCTATAGCACGTTTACTTTATTAGGCAAATGTTCTTTCAGGTCCTTGCATCCCCAAAGCACAATTTTTAAAGTGTACATTGACCTATAGCCTGGTGTACACTTGAGATGTGCAGAGAATGGTGCAGGCAAATTGAATGACAATGGAGAAACTATTAGTAACTCATAGGTTCTCCCTAGATAAAGAGATGCCAGTGGTTGTGGGTCATCCTCAAGTTTTGTATGTGAATTTTACAAAAGCTGGAGAGGAGCATGAGATATATTTTTTCTATTTTTTTTTAATCCCATAAAATGACTTCCATCTGGAATTATTTTGATGCTTAAATTTTGTATCATAGTTAAAGCAGAGATTGTAAACTCTTTCGGGCAGGGACCATTTTTTTATCCTGTGGTTATATAGCCCCTTGCACAATGGGGTTCTGGTCCATGAGCAGGGCTCGTAGGCACTACAGTAATACAAATAATAATTGTCAAATTGAGCATCCATATGTCTTATCAGATTGAGTGGAGTGGCACAATATATCAGAATAGTAAGAACATACTTTAACTGACAGAGCTTGCTTTTTTTTTTTTTTATTAAATGCAGCTTTCTAGTGTTCTTTGGGACAAAGAGAGATCAAGCTTTTATGCACTGACCAGTTCAAATCTAAACAAATGGGAGATAGATGATTCTACTGAACGTCAAGTTCTCAGCTGGGATATCAACAGAATCCTTAAAGAACACATCACAGATGCAATTTGGGTAAGAAGCAGTACACTTGAAAAATAAAATGACATTGGTAGTTAGCTGATTTATTTCTGTCGCTATAAATTAGTGTCTTTTACAGGGCTCTGAAAGTAACTATGAAGATATTAAAGGAGGAGTCAATGTTCAGTATTTGGATTTGCAACGAAACCGGTAGGCATGAGCATTCTGCCTAGCAAGAGATGAACCATATGCTGATTTGATAAGTGCTTTCTATTTTCCTACATTGTTTTATATGCAAATTATTGGAATTTTAATTACTCTGAATGCTGTTGGGGACAAAACAGGCACCTCAGTGCAAATAACTAATTGTACTAGATGTGATGGCATTAGTAACTAGTAATTAAGTTTTAAAAATTCTTCACCCAGAATAACTCTATTAAGGTTCTGTCATTTCATGATAATTTTCTTTGCAATGTTTTTTTCCAGGAGGCTGGGTAAGCCAAATATAACTTCTATATAACTTGAAAATAACTGGTCTGTGGCTTCTATTGGTATTACTTAAACAACGTGATGGGAATTTAGTTTTCCACATATTTTCAGTGTCTAGAAACCATTGTTGCATTAAGAGCATTAAAACAACAAAATACTCCATATACCCCCTTACTGTTTTAAGTTAGAGACTAAAGTTCCTGTTTAATAAAAAAGACACTTTTCTAATACTGTTGGATACCTAAAAATATTATTTATGTAGCGTTCTACCTATGTTCCTGTTTTCTGAACCATGGTGCATGTACTAATGGCATGTTGCTTTTTCAATGAATAGTGATGGACTGGTAATTTTGGCTGCAGCATGGCATCTTGGAGACAGTCCATGTCTCACCTATTACACTCTCATAACAGTGGAGGATAAAGGTTACCACATGTCTGATGATGTTGTTGTGGAGGTTACCCAATATAATCCACCTTTTCAGGTATGGAGTCATTGGACCTTTGCTCTAACGTGAATTTGGAATTAGTCTTGAAAATAATGTATACAGGCAACATTTGTGTGTGTGTGTTTTATTTTCATCAGAATTAATATAAACAGCTTTTGATGAGAGCAATACGTAAAGTTCAATGTAAAATATTTAAATTTCATGTAAAATATATAAAGTAAAAACGCACAGAAACTCTCTCCTTTTTCAAAGTGTTATTGCTGAGATATTCCATACTGTTTAGGTTTACTATCTTGCCCTCTACATACTGCCATCTATGTCTCTGTTGTAAGCAGTTTTATTATAAAATCAATTTTGCATGAATTATGAAGTAATTCATCCTCAGGGTCTTGAATCTGAAGGAAGAGGCTGAAGGAATTTTGCTGAAAATGGACAGCTAATACAGAAAAATTAAGAGTAAAACTTAGAGCAGCGGTTCTTAACTGGGGGTCTTTGGCCTCTTGGGGGTCTGCGAGCCATTTCAGGGGGGTTGCAGGGCCTGTGGCCAAAGCCCCAAGCCCCGGCACCCCCCATGGGACCAAAGTCCTGGTGCCCTGGCACTCCCCCTGGGACTAATGCCCCGAGTCCATGGGCAGATTTGGGTGGTTATGAGGGGGCATTGCCCCCCCAAACTGCAGTGCCTTACCCAGAGTAGGGAAGTCATGGGGGCAGCTCCATGCCTGCCCCACTTCCTTCTCTCCTCCAGCCCCCGAGGCCCTGCCCCCTGGCCAGGTTGGAGGCTGTAAGCTGGAGCTGGGCAGTGTGGGGCAGCTGCTACTCTGGCTGGTGCCATGTAGCTGGCAGCCATGGTGTTCCCCTGTCGTCTCCTCCTTCTGCTGCTGGTGCCTGGGGTTGCCCCCTTTGACTGCTTACGTAGCTGGTAAAGGAGAGCAGCAACCGCAGGGTGGGGAGGCTCTCCAAGCACATAGCCCCTAGCTACCCCTCTCCCTGCATTCTGAGCTACTCCCCCCTGCCTACACACAACACCTAGCTACCCCCTGCCCTCTGAACAGTTTTCAAACTTTTTGAGCTGAGCCACCCCCTTTGAGTTATAATCCCCCCTCCCCCCCCGCCCTGACAACCCAGACAGGCTGGGTGGCCTGCTGAGGTGAGTAGCACTCCCTCCCTGCCCCATCCCCTGCCAATAGAAGTCAAACTACTCCTATGCTTGAGGGCCCGGCGGACGGAGCCCTAAGTCCCCCCACACTGGGCCCCGGTGTTTTTATAGCTTGTTGGGGAAAAAGAAAGAAAAAGGTTGAGAACCCCTGACTTAGAGGTTAAAAACTATTGTTGAGGTAGCTTTTAATTTTAAAGCTTGATCTTTGTCTTTTTAGAGCTTTTAAAGCAGTTAAATAATATTGAGTAAGAAGAAAAAAGGATACTTGAAGAGCATTTCAGCCAAATATGAATCTTGTCTTTATTTTAAAATGAATCTTTTGTGAGATTTGGGCAGTACCTGATTACATGGATTTATATGCCATAGATCAGTGATGTTCAGACCTTAGTAGTTCAGGAGCCGAATTAGCAATCAGCATTTCCCTAAAGAGCCTCAGTAGTGTGAATTCATTGTTTCATTTACTATAGTACTATATTTTTATTTTTAAACAGTATGACAGGGGAAATATAATATTCTCACAGCAAAATGACTAACTAACTATTATTTTATCAGCTACAATTGGTTAATAAGATAGTAGAAGCATCCTGTTTGGTTAATAACTTAGATTGGTTAATAATTAAATCAGTGTTTTAATATCATGTGCTGCAAAGAGCTGCAGTAGTCTCATTAAAGAGCCACTTGTGTCTCATGAACCTCAGTCTGAGTATCACTGCCAGAGATTGTTTTATAGGGTATCTTGTGCTGTATATATTGAACTAATTTTCTAATCTGCAGTTGCTGCTTTATTTTTTGTACCTTGTACTGATGCTCAGCAAAGCCAGCTGAAGGTTCTGAATTCCAGCTAATATCACCAGTATACATACGCTCTTGCCCCCTCAGATGCATCATATGCTCAAAAAAGAGGCTTTGCCTCTGCTGCTGTCTGGCTTGTTGATATTTTGGAATCTCATGCTTTTGATTAGAACTGAAAAACCAGACCAGATTTGAATTTAAATTTCCTCGCTTCTGATGGGGTTATTTTTTTTGGTCAGAATCTTAGCTTTTAAATAATGTGTATATAGTCTGTTATCTGATACATCAGTCTGCTTTACTAGCCTCTCTAATACCAATAATCTTGAATATCTCTGATTAATTAAACCCATCTATAACTAGTTTTCAGCGATCAAATCTTTAATTACAGATGTTCTGAAGATTTCTAACAGAAATCTGCAAAGTATGCTTAAAATATATTTGCTTACACAACTGACACTTCACAAAAAATGTTTCATGAAGTGTCAATGTCTCTTTAATTAAGCTTTTATGTTCATGAATATTAGCTTTGACCTAACTTTATAAGGCTGGTATTTTTTCCATGGTGTCAATTTTCAAATTGGCTCTTACATTAGGAGGAGTGTCTGATGGCTGCTGAATTACTGATTTGTTCATCTCTTTTCTATCCTGGTGAAAATATACCTCTATCTCTTTTGGAGTTAGCAGGTAGATAAAACAGATCTTAAGTATTCAAAGCAAATTAGAAATAGAAACTGGGATCCTTTTAAAATAAATTTGTGATAGATGTCTGTCATGTTAAAATTAAGAAAAGGAAGATATTCATGTTTGTACAACTTTTTGAACATTTTTAAAGTGCTGTATTAAGTGTTAAATATTGTTTATTTGTATATTCTGTCATTCTTCTGGACACTTGTAGTCTGAAGAACTGATGTGCTGTTTCGTGGTCCCAGACTTCTTTAACCATGCTGCCTACCTGTACACTGAAGATGAGGTCTTTGCTTGTTCAACTGGAACTGGAAGAATTTCTTTACCACAGGAGAAAATTATATTTGGTGCACAAGGTAATAGCAATAGGAAACTTAATTTGTATTAACTCACTTAGTTAACCATATTGACAAAAAAATTCTTCTTTGATTTTAATTATTTCCACACTGCATTTAGATTGAGCTATCCGTTTTGGCATTCTGTTCCTTCATTCAAGGATCCCCAGTTACCTCAAAACTAAAATTGAGGCAGCATGGGCTGATGGAATGAACAAAGGTTTGGCAGTCAAAGGTCTGAACTCTAATGCCAGTTGTTGCCGCTAGTTCTTTCTCTGACCTGCAACCAGTCACTTTGCTTCAGCTTCCCTGTCTGTGAAATGTATAAGGATAATTTGTTTGTGCACACAATTTTGAATATATATATAAGTGCTGAGTACATTTTTATTCATATACTGCTTGAAAAAAGTCTGGGATTTTACTCTAAAAATGGGATTGAAACTCGCTTGAGAGGAGACAGACGGAAAATGAAAATAAGATGATATTGTGTAACTGTACATAGGAGCTCTATTTTTAAATACCACCAAATCTTGCTTATTCAGATAAACTTTAAGGTCAGAATGAACCATCATGATCATGACCTCTGGCACATTGCAGGCCAAAGAAGCTCTCCCACCCACTCGTATAATAGATCCCTAACCTCTGGCTGAGTTATTGAAGTCCTCAAATCATGATTTAAAGACTTCAAGTTACAGAGAATCCATCAAAAAGAAAAGGAGGACTTGTGGCACCTTAGAGACTAACAAATTTATTTGAGCATAAGCTTTCGTGAGCTACAGCTCACTTCATCGGATGCATTCAGTGGAAAATACAGTGAGGAGATTTATATACACAGAGAACATGAAACAATGGGTGTTACCATACACATTGCTGCTCACAAACCGGGTAGAATTAGTGGGGGAAGCAAAAGTGGATGGGAATCTGGGAGGCAGTGACCATGAGTTGGTTGAGTTCAGGATCCTGACGCAGGGAAGAAAGGTAAGCAGCAGGATACGGACCCTGGACTTCAGAAAAGCAGACTTCGACTCCCTCAGAGAATGGATGGCCAGGATCCCCTGGGGGACTAACCTGAAGGGGAAAGGAGTCCAGGAGAGCTGGCTGTATTTCAAGGAATCCCTGTTGAGGTTACAGGGACAAACCATCCCGATGAGTCGAAAGAATAGTAAATATGGCAGGCGACCAGCTTGGCTTAATGGTGAAATCCTAGCGGATCTTAAACATAAAAAAGAAGCTTACAAGAAGTGTAAGGTTGGACATATGACCAGGGAAGAGTATAAAAATATTGCTCGGGCATGTAGGAATGATATCAGGAGGGCCAAATCGCACCTGGAGCTGCAGCTAGCCAGAGATGTTAAGAGTAACAAGAAGGGTTTCTTCAGGTATGTTGGCAACAAGAAGAAAGCCAAGGAAAGTGTGGGCCCCTTACTGAATGAGGGAGGCAACCTAGTGACAGAGGATGTGGAAAAAGCTAATGTGCTCAATGCTTTTTTTGCCTCTGTTTTCACTAACAAGGTCAGCTCCCAGACTGCTGCGCTGGGCATCACAAAGTGGGGAAGAGATGGCCAGCCCTCTGTGGAGATAGAGGTGGTTAGGGACTATTTAGAAAAGCTGGCCGTGCACAAGTCCATGGGGCCGGACGAGTTGCATCCGAGAGTGCTGAAGGAATTGGCGGCTGTGATTGCAGAGCCATTGGCCATTATCTTTGAAAACTCGTGGCGAACCGGGGAAGTCCCGGATGACTGGAAAAAGGCTAATGTAGTGCCAATCTTTAAAAAAGGGAAGAAGGAGGATCCTGGGAACTACAGGCCAGTCAGCCTCACCTCAGTCCCTGGAAAAATCATGGAGCAGGTCCTCAAAGAATCAATCCTGAAGCACTTGCATGAGAGGAAAGTGATCAGGAACAGCCAGCATGGATTCACCAAGGGAAGGTCATGCCTGACTAATCTAATCGCCTTTTATGATGAGATTACTGGTTTTGTGGATGAAGGGAAAGCAGTGGATGTATTGTTTCTTGACTTTAGCAAAGCTTTTGACATGGTCTCCCACAGTATTCTTGTCAGCAAGTTAAGGAAGTATGGGCTGGATGAATGCACTATAAGGTGGGTAGAAAGCTGGCTAGATTGTCGGGCTCAACGGGTAGTGATCAATGGCTCCATGTCTAGTTGGCAGCCGGTATCAAGTGGAGTGCCCCAAGGGTCGGTCCTGGGGCTGGTTTTGTTCAATATCTTCATAAATGATCTGGAGGATGGTGTGGATTGCACTCTCAGCAAATTTGCGGATGATACTAAACTGGGAGGAGTGGTAGATACGCTGGAGGGGAGGGATAGGATACAGAAGGACCTAGACAAATTGGAGGATTGGGCCAAAAGAAATCTGATGAGGTTCAATAAGGATAAGTGCAGGGTCCTGCACTTAGGACGGAAGAACCCAATGCACAGCTACAGACTAGGGACCGAATGGCTAGGCAACAGTTCTGCGGAAAAGGACCTAGGGGTGACAGTGGACGAGAAGCTGGATATGAGTCAGCAGTGTGCCCTTGTTGCCAAGAAGGCCAATGGCATTTTGGGATGTATAAGTAGGGGCATAGCGAGCAGATCGAGGGACGTGATAGTTCCCCTCTATTCGACATTGGTGAGGCCTCATCTGGAGTACTGTGTCCAGTTTTGGGCCCCACACTACAAGAAGGATGTGGATAAATTGGAGAGAGTCCAGCGAAGGGCAACAAAAATGATTAGGGGTCTGGAACACATGACTTATGAGGAGAGGCTGAGGGAGCTGGGATTGTTTAGCCTGCAGAAGAGAAGAATGAGGGGGGATTTGATAGCTGCTTTCAACTACCTGAAAGGGGGTTCCATAGAGGATGGCTCTAGACTGTTCTCAATGGTAGCAGATGACAGAACGAGGCGTAATGGTCTCAAGTTGCAGTGGGGGAGGTTTAGATTGGATATTAGGAAAAACTTTTTCACGAAGAGGGTGGTGAAACACTGGAATGCGTTACCTAGGGAGGTGGTAGAATCTCCTTCCTTAGAGGTTTTTAAGGTCAGGCTTGACAAAGCCCTGGCTGGGATGATTTAACTGGGAATTGGTCCTGCTTCGAGCAGGGGGTTGGACTAGATGACCTTCTGGTGTCCCTTCCAACCCTGATATTCTATGATTCTATGAGAGCGATCAGGTAAGGTGAGTTATTACCAGCGAGAGGGCGGGGTGGGGTGGGGGGGACCTTTTGTAGTGATTATCAAGGTGGGCCATTTCCAGCAGTTGACAAGAACGTCTGAGGAACAGCGGAGGGAGGGGAATAAACATGGGGAAATAGTTTTACATTGTGTAATGATCCATCCACTCCCAGTCTTTATTCAAGCCTAAGTTAATTGTATCCGGTTTGCAAATTAATTCCAATTCAGCAGTCTCTCTTGGAGTCTGTTTTTGAAGTTTTTTTTGTTGAAGAATTGCCACTTTTAGGTCTGTAATCAAGTGACCAGAGAGATTGAAGTGTTCTCCGACTGGTTTTGGAATGTTATAATTCTTGACATCTGATTTGTGTCCATTTATTCTTTTAAGTAGAGACTGTCCAGTTTGCCCAATGTACATGGCAAAGGGGCATTGCTGGTACATGATGGCATATATCACATTGGTAGATGTGCAGGTGAACAAGCCTCTGATAGTGTGGCTGATGTGATTAGGCCCTATGATGGTGTCCCCTGAATAGATGTGGCACGGGCATGATGAATAGTTGGCAACGGGCTTTGTTGCAAGGATGGGTTCCTTGGTTACTGGTTCTGTGGTGTGTGGTTGCTGGTGAGTATTTGCTTCAGGCTGGGGGGCTGTCTGTAAGCAAGGATTGGCGTGTCTCCCAAGATCTGTGAGAGTGATGGGTCGTCCTTCAGGATAGGTTGTAAATCCTTGATGATGCATTGGAGAGGTTTTAGTTGGGGGCTGACGGTGATGCTAGTGGCGTTCTGTTGTTTTCTTTGTTGGGCCTGTCCTGTAGTAGGTAACTTCTGGGTACTCTTCTGGCTCTGTCAATCTGTTTCTTCACTTCAGCAGGTGGGTATTGTCGTTGTAAGAATGCTTGATAGAGATCTTGTAGGTGTTTGTCTCTGTCTGAGGGGTTGGAGCAAATGCAGTTGTATCGTAGAGCTTGGCTGTAGACAATGGATTGTGTGGTGTGGTCTGGATGAAAGCTGGAGGCATGTAGGTAGGCATAGCGGTCAGTAGGTTTCTGATATAGGATGGTGTTTATGTGACCATCGCTTATTAGCACCGTAGTGTCCAGGAAGTAGATCTCTTGTGTGGACTGGTCCAGGCTGAGGTTGATGGTGGGATGGAAATTGTTGAAATCATGGTGGAATTCCTCCAGGGCTTCTTTTCCATGGGTCCAGATGATGAAGATGTCATCAATGTAGTGCAAGTAGAGTAGGGGCATTAGGGGACGAGAGCTGAGGAAGCGTTGTTCTAAGGCGTAAAAATGTTGGCATACTGTGGGGCCATGCGGGTTCCCATAGCAGTGCCGCTGATTTGAAGGTATACATTGTTCCCAAATGTGAAATAGTTGTGGGTAAGGACAAAGTCCAGCCACCAGGTTTGCCGTGACATTATTGGGGATAGTGTTCCTGACAGCTTGTAGTCCATCTTTGTATGGAATGTTGGTGTAGAGGGCTTCTACAGCCATAGTGGCTAGGATGGTGTTTTCAGGAAGATCACCGGTGGATTGTAGTTTCTGCAGGAAGTCGGTGGTGTCTCGAAGATAGCTGGGAGTGTGCTGGTAGCATAGGGCCTGAGGAGGGAGTCTACATAGCCAGACAATCCTGCTGTCAGGGTGCCAATGCCTGAGATGATGGGGCGTCCAGGATATCCAGGTTTATGGATCTTGGGTAGCAGATAGAATACCCCTGGTCGGGGTTCCGGGGTTGTGTCTGTGCAGATTTGTTCTTGCGCTTTTTCAGGGAGTTTCTTGAGCAAATGCTGTAGTTTCTTTTGGTAACCCTCAGTGGGATCAGAGGGTAATGGTTTGTAGAAAGTGGTGTTGGAGAGCTGCCTAGCAGCCTCTTGTTCATATTCTGACCTATTCATGATGATGGCAGCACCTCCTTTGTCAGCCTTTTTGATTATGATGTCAGAGTTGTTGCTGAGGCAGTGGATGGCATTGTGTTCTGCATGGTTGAGGTTATGGGGCTTTTCCACAATTTCAGCCCGTACACGTCGGCGGAAGCACTCTATGTAGAAGTCCAGTCTGTGGTTTCAACCTTCAGGAGGAGACCATCCAAAATCCTTCTTTTTGTAGTCTTGGTAGGAAGGTCTCTGTGGGTTAGTATGTTGTTCCGAGGTGTGTTGGAAATATTCCTTGAGTCGGAGACGTCGAAAATAGGATTCTAGGTCACCACAGAACTGTATCATGTTCGTGGGGGTGGAGGGGCAGAAGGCAGAAATTCACCATTTATACTTGTTTAAACCTGCAAGTGATCCCTGTTGCAGAGGAAGGCTTCTCTGCAAACCAAATAAGTCTCTCTCTCCACGTGGAAATTTCATTCCACTTTTCATCAAAGATTTGAGTGGAGCACTGTAGTGAGGTCTGCTATTAGTATTTTATAGTACAGTTCTTTTACTAGGATAGGATAGTGTATAACCTAAAATAAAGGTGGACTTACTTTAATATGTGAGACTATTTTATAAATCTGTGCTTTAGATTTTTTCTAAAATTAGGTTTGTTTGCTTAGTTATTACCTCATATCATTTGGTAATCTGCAGTGGGTCTTATCGTTTGTTTGAATGATCAAGTCTGTTGTGAAGTACTGCTGTTAGCTGGTTCATGGGAAAACTTAGTAAATGTCTACATGAAGATAAAGCTATGAATGCAGCATTATATGATCATTTTATTTATTAAATGTCTGTTTTTCTTTCCCGTTAGGAGATAGCATTTTAGGAGCAGGTTGCTACACCGGAGTTCCCATTTTTTTCACCAGAAGAAGTGGGCTTGTGGCCATCTTTTCTAGGGAAAATGTATCTGTGCTTCCTGAAGACCTTGAGGATTCCCTGTCATCTTCTGTAGCTGGACCAAACAATGAGGTAATATTTAGTGTGAAAATTCAGAATCTCATAACGCAAAAGGAAAGTGTGCCTAGAGTTTACTCACATTTTCATTCACAGAAAATTTTAATTTTTTAATAGATCTAGCTGAAAACAAATTTTCAAAACCCAGAACAATTTTTAGAATATTTTGAAATTCCCAGTCAAATTGATATTTGTCAGCCAGCTCTACTCATTTGAATAATGTGCTATTTTAATTCTCCTTTTTTATCTAGTAACCAACTCTTTAGAATGGAAAAAAGTTTTTTCACATGTCCATATTTAACTTTTATACAATATGCATTTACTTAAAATCTCAGATTAGTTACCTAGTCAAGAATATTTTTCTAAAGTAGAATCTTTTGCTCAAAATTTTTTAGAGAGGGATGGAAGCTGGGTTTTTAGTATGGGGCTGACCAGTTCTTTAGTTGGCTAATAACGAAGAATGAATTGGTCATTATCCCATTTATCTTACCCTCTTGGGTCAGTTGCTGTAGTAGTACTTCATAATGGAGGGATCTTATGACCATTGCTTTGGCTAGATCAATCTGTACAGCTTCTGAACTGTGATCCTGTTACCTTTGCCCCCAGTCTCTTTTTTGTTGTTGTTGTGATCAGCAAGGACATCCCACAGGAATAAAAACTTTAGATGTTGGCATGTCTATTTTAATCTTAAACCACTGTTGTTTTTAGAAGGATTACTGTCCTTCCATAATGAGGTTTGTATTTGCCTATCTGTCCTTCGGTCAAAATTTTTATTTTACGTTTCAGGGTTCTGCATTTGATGCTACCAGTAGAATGGAGATTATAGCACAAGAGGATAAAACTAAATTATTGAAAGCTGCTTTTCTACAGTACTGCAGGTATGAGGAGTCACTATGTCGATATAGTAGAGAGGGCAAGTTTGTTTTTAATTAAGGGATTCTCTTGATAAAATTCATGCTGATTAATTAAAAATCACCATGTACCCATGTTTAATATATTCCTTTTCTAGAGAAGTGTGTATACATCTTGGACACTGTTGAGTAAATTGTTGTTGACAATTTTTTTTTGACTAGCTGTTTTATTTACCCTGAAATGCTTTTCAGATTGGTTGAATTTTTCTGGATTTTCAACACACACATCCCACGTCCCCCAAAAAACCAAATCAACCGAACAAACAAAAAACCCACAAGAAATTGGTTAAAATGTTGAGTTTGGTTTTCAAAAACATTTCAGTTTTTATTTTTTTGTGGTTAAAAAAAATCACGAGATTTTGTAAAAAGAACCAATTTTAAAAAAAATATTATTGCATGAAATAATTGGCATTCTTGAACCAGCTAGACAGTGATCCATGTTAGAAAGGAGCAGACTTGTATAGTCATTTTTACAGTTATAACCTACCAGAGCTGGTATTAATCATCTGACTGACACAAAGTAAAGCTATTTCAAGCTTAAAATTTTGTTTGTCTGTTCTCTCTGTAACTGGCATTGGTGAAGAAAGTTAGGGAAGAATGTAAATAAAATGAATAGTCAGGATTTTTCCATTTAAATTTTCAGTATTTAGAAGATATTTTTTATACAGTGCCATGAATGTGCATAGTGCTTCTCAAAACATAGTCATTGCCCTGATGAATGTATGATCTAAATTGACAAAAACGAGAGGAGGAGATAAACACAGGAAAGGGTGGAGTGACCTAAGGGTGAAAACAGTAAGTAATCTATAAAACTATAAAACTAAGCCTCCTAGAATAGAGGTTGGAGAAAGGACTTCGAAGAGAGGAGGATGGAGGCATGGAAGAGAGAGTCAGAAAGAGGGTTCCAGGCATAAGAAAGACCTGCATGAGAGAGACCGATATTTGTGTGGGAGAAGTGCATGAACGGGACTGTCAGGCAGAGCAAAGAGATAAGAAATTGAGTTGTGGAGATCCTTAAAATGCAAGGAGGAGGACCTGAATTAGTCTGGGAAGAGAGAAATCTTTGAGCTCCATTCTTGGTGTAGAAAGTTGCAACCAGAGAGGTGAATGGGGGAATTGATTTGTGACAGCAGGTTGAGCAAGGGTATTAGTAAGAGAACAAGAGACAGAATGGAAGCTGTGATGAGGGAAACCGAGTGAAAGTGAGACATTATTTGGAGAAAGATGATATTGGATCAAATGGTACCAGATATGAGAAGGAATGGATAACCTGAGCCATGGTAGGTGACACCTAAACGAATACGTTGCCTCAGTTTTTAATAAGGATAATGAGGAATTTGGGAGTAGAGGCAAGGTGGATAATGGAAACAAGGATATGAAAGTAGAAATGACTACATCCGACATGAAACTCAAACTCAAACAGCTTAATGGGACCAAATCAGGGGCCCCAAATAATCTCTATCCAAGAATATTAAAGGAACTGGCACATGAAATTGCAAACCCAGTGGCAAGGCTTTTTAGTGAATCCTTAAACTTGGTGGTTGTACCCTATGACTGGAGAATTGCTAATATAGTACCTATTTTTAAGAAAGTGGGGGAAAGGTGATCTGGGAAACTGCAGGTCTGTTAGTCTTACCTCAGTAATATGCAAGGTCTTGGAACAAATGTTGAAAGAGAAAGTAGTTAATTATATAGAGATAAATGGTATTTGTGATAAAATACAACATGGTTTTACGAAAGTTGAATTTTGCCAGACCAGCCTGATCTCTTTCTTTGAGAAGATAACTGATTTTTTAGACAAAGGAAATGCAGTAGATCTAATCTACCTGGATATCAGTAAGACATTTGATACAATTCCAAATGGTAAATTATTAAATTGGAGAAGATGGGATAAATATGAGAATTGAAAGGTGGACGAGTAACTGGTTAAAGGGGAGACTACAATGGGTCATATTGAAAGGTGAACTGTTAGTCTGGAGGGAGGTTGCTAGTGGAATTCCTCACTTGATTCCTCACTTGATTCCTCACTTGATCTTGGGACCAATCTTATTTAACATTTTTTTATTAATGACCTTGGCACAAAAAGTGGGAGTGTGTTAATAAAATTTGCCGATGACACAAAGATGGGAGGTATTGCCAACATGAAGGAGGACTGGAATATCATACAAGAAGATCTGGAGGACCTTGAAAACAAGAGTAATAGAAATGGGATGAAATTTAATAGTGCAAAGTAATGCACGTAGGAGCTAACAAGAATTTTTGCTATAAGCTGGGGACATATCAGTTGGAAGCAACAGAGGAGGAGAAAGACTTGGGTGTATTGTTTGATCATAGGATGACTATGAGCTGCCAATGGGATGCAGCCATGAAAAAGGCGAATGCAATCCTAGTATGCATCAGGGGAAGTATTTCCAGTAGAGAGAGGAAAATGTTATTGCCATTATACGAGGCACTAGTGAGACCCCATCTGGAATACTGTGTGAAATTCTGGTCTCCCATGTTTAAGAAAGACGAATTCGAACTGGAACAGGTGCAGAGAAGGGCTTTTAGGATAAGAGGAATGGAAACCCTACTTATGAGAGGAGACTCAAGGAGCTTGACTTGTTTAGCCTAACCAAATGAAGGCTGAGGGGAGATGTGATTGCTGTCTCTAAGTATATCAGAGGGGTAAATGCCAGGGAGGGAGAGGAGTTATTAAAGTTAAGTGTTGCTGTTGACACAAGAACAAATGGATATAAACTGGCCATTAACAAGTTTAGGCTTGAAATTAGACCAAGATTTCTAACCATCATAAGAGTGAAATTCCGGAATAGCCTTCTAAGGGGAGCAGTGAGGGCAAAAAACCTCACTGGCTTCAGGATTGAGCTTGATAAATGTCTGGAGGAGATGGTATGATGAGAGTGCCTACAATATCATGTGGACCATCTGCAACTGATAGTAGCCCCCAATAGCAAACCAAGAGGAGCATTTGACACATACATTTTTTTTTAATTAAAAAATTGTGTGGGCTGCTCCTGTTAGCTTGGCTACTGGAAAGACATTCAGCATGCATAGCTAAACATCAGGGTTTTTTTGGTCAAAAGTGACTGTAAATTACTTACCCATCAGTAAAATAGATAATACCCCTTTGAAATAGGTAATTATACTGAGATGCTTTTTAAAAACTCAGGTTAAAGGTGGTCAGTACAAACAGTGTTAGCAATTATAACCTACAAATTTCATAAAAAGGATAGTAGAAAACACTGCTAGTTGTGAGAATTTTTAACATTTTGGCCACTTCTGATTAACTTTGTTTTATGCAGCCTTTCTCGTTTATTTCAGAAAAGATGTAATCAGTGCACAGAGCATGGTTGTTGAGCTCTTTCCACCAAATGCAGACCTGGATTCTGATACTGAACTGGATAGAGCTGTAATTCAGATCAGTGTAGACTTAGTGGATGACTACCCTGCGTCTGACCCACGATGGGCTGAATCTGTACCAGAAGGTAAGGCTTAATATTATTTGGGGTTTTATATGTTTATATGTTGATTGCACCACTTGGACATTTCTTTCCCTACCCTCACTCCTTCTTCCCAAACTAATCACCAACAACCTCCCCACAATTTTTGCTATGCGCTCTCAAGTGTACTTTCATGGAGGTAAAGAGGCTTTTGCCTTTGACCACTGTGTTTCCGCCTAGCAACCTCTACTCTAAATAGCTCCTTTTCACTCCTTTTAGTGCTGATGTTTCTCTAGTAATGCTAAGAAGAGAGGATGGTAGCAGTTGCTGCAGGGGGAGCTACATGCAAAGGCTAAGTGCCACTTTCTTACCTCCCCAACCCCTGCTGGAGGAATCTCGTGTAGGTGAAGCACTAAAGCAGGCCACCTTGTGATCAGACACTCCTTCCTATGCAACTACCCATGAGAAGAGACCTTCCTTTATATCTCCCGGCAGCAGTTACCCAGAGCTGAGCATGGACTTTGCTGGAAGTTTTATATGTAGCATGTATGGACAAGTGATGCTTTTTTTGCTGTCATTTCTACCTGGCAATCTATAAGAAATTATGAAATATCAAATACTAAATTTTTAAGGATTGATAACATATTGAAAAAAAGGCATTATCTGTATTAATTTCCTGCTAATGCAAAAACTTAAGTTGATTAATCTATAAATACTTGAAAATAAAAATAAAATCCTGATAAGCCTACTCATGATGGAGACTGCAGACGCAACTGTTCTTGTGAGTTTCACATCTTAGCAGTCTTCTGATAATAGAGTATGTAGAAGTTGTGAGAATTCTAAAGCAATAAAAAGGTACAGTGGAGCTCTACTGGGATGTCAAACACACAGATATACCCAAAGAAGCTTCCACTCCACTCACTTGTTCCTTAAAGTCTTTGCTACTTTGTGTCCCAAATATTACCAGGATCCTGGGATTCAAACCCTGAGGGAAAGGAGTGAGCTTGGGCCAACCATATTTAAAACAGCATTACATGGCTACATCTGGGGGTGAAGGAGAGGGAGCAATTTCCTTTTGCTTTGCTAAGCCCATATGTGCATGGAATGTACAATCTGTGCAGTGGTGGAGGTGCTTTAGGTCTTTTATAAACCCTTTAATCAGGATTCAGATAGTTATCTTCATTTTAATGTTGTCTGTCTTCTGTATTTATATATTTGTTTTATTTATATTACAGAAACTTAGTTTTAGGTTGTGTTTTCAGTCTTTTAATACCAAAACAAGGTGATCTGATTTAAAAAAAAAAAAAGTCCAGTTTTTGTTAGTATCAGATATGTTCTTTTCAAGGGTTTGCTCTTATTCGTTTTTTTTTGTAATAATTAAAGACAGAAAAGCTGCAAAATGTAAGAGATCTTAAATTCCATCTTGCAATACCATGGACTTTATAAAAAGTGCTCTTAGCTAAAAATCTTGTCTTCTCACACACGCCTTTCAGAAGCAGCTGGTTTCAGCAATACATCCCTTATTCTCCTTCATCAGTTGGAGGATAAGACGAAAGCCCATTCCTTCTTCATTGACTTTCTTCATCAGGTACGGTCCTAAAATTCTGGTGGCATGAACACTTACATTTTTTATATTATATTAATCATTTTTTGCATATTGCTTAACATTTTTTTAATAAAAGGTTGGCTTATTTGAACGTCTGGGCAGTTTTCCAGTAAGAGGGATGCCAATGACAACTCGATTGTTGCTCTGTGAACATGCAGAAAAGTTATCAGCAGCCATTGTTCTCAAGAACCACCACTCCAGACTGCCAGACTTGGTGAACACTGCTATATTGATTGCTTTAAACAAAAGGGAATGTGATATTCCACAAAGTCTTACCCCTGCAGATGTTTTCTTTAGAGAGGTAAGACGAGGAAGTCTCCTTGATTAATTGGAACCATTTTCATGATGAATTGTTGTGTTGTAAAAACTGAAATACATTCATGTGTAATATAAGACTTTATTCTTCTAAAACAAATTTAACTTTCCGGAATTCTCCTGTTAAGACTTTATTGGTAGCATTTTCTCTCATTTTAAAACATGACTTTTTGCATGCATCTGCGACTAAAATATGAATCCTGACTGACATCCTATGGCTAGAGTAAAACTAATCTGATCTCCAACAAGTTCAGCTATTGGAAGGATGAAAAGACTGCCATGTTTTCCCTTCTCATCAGAGAATTGTATCCTAGGATTGCCATGTTACAGGAGAGCACTGAAGGACACTAATGCCTTCTAGCTAGGCCTCTTTCTCATAAAGCTTTCTCATGTCCTCATCTCTTCATTCCCTTCTTGGAATGAGTTGTAACCACTCAGTGCCTTTCACTATAATATATTGCTCTCTCTGATGCAGTATGTCTAATCCAATTAATCAATTACATTTTTAAGGCAAACATTCCAGTTGTACTACATTCTGGTTGTGTCCAGTTTACATTGATTTCCTCTTTAATCTTAACAATGTGCAATAAAATGTTTAGATTTAGTTTTAGATGAATTATGTACAGAGTATTAATAACTAGTGACTGACTGATTTCTCCCTAGGAGAAGTGAAAAGTGGTGTCAGCAGTGGAGGAAATAGGAATTGTGATACCTGATTGAAACAATTGTCTGTGTTGTCTATTATCCTTTTCCTGTCAGTAGTCAGCACCACATGTTTCAGAGGAAGGCACAAGGAGCCCCATAATGGACAATGATGGAAAAACCTCCACATATGGGGAGTTTCTTCCTAACCCAATTGTTTTGTGTCCAGAAGTGAGAGGGCCTATAACCCTTAAAAAAACCAAACCAAAACTCAGCTAAAATAACTGGATGTTTTCAATATCCATATAAATGTTAAATACTTTTTTGTATTCTGGTAGGCTGTTTAATCAAGGTCCTGTTAATATTTCTGTTTTCATAGATAGGAATCATTTGGCTCTCACACATCACCTGATAATGGGTAGGCTTGTGTTCAGTACAAATATTTTTGTATGTTTTACAGGTATCCCAGATAGATACGATCTTTGAATGCTTATTAGATCACGAGGAGCAAATCTTGAAGGATACACCAATTGAATCCATTGAATGGGCCCAGATAGTTGTCGATGTGAATAACATCATAAAGGTATCAAATTACATTGATTAAGGGAAACACTCAAGAAAAAAACCAAGACCAGAATTTAGCAAGTTGAGTCCAACCCTACTTTCTAAGTATTAGTAAGCAAGGAAAAGTTGTCGAAAATGCAGTATTGTTTTATAAAAACAGGAAAGAGAAATAAAGAAAACATAAGAATTATTTCTAAATATAAAATTATAGAAATGTAGGACTGTAAGGGACCTTGAGAAGTCATCAAGTCCAACCCACTGCTCTGAGGCAGGATCAAGTAAACGTAGACCACTGCTGATAAGTGTTTGTGCAACTTGTTTTAAAAACTTCCAATGATGGGGATTGCACAGACTCCCTTGGAAGCCTATTCCAGACCTTAACTACCCTTATAGTTGGAAAGTTTTTGCTAACATCTAACCTAAATCTCCCCTGCTGCAGATTAAGCCCATTACTTCTTAGCCTTCCTTAAATGGACCTGGAGAACAATTGATCAGTCATTTATAACAGCCCTTAACATATTTGAAGACTATTATCAGGTGTCGTTTTCCCCCTCCCCAGTCTTTTCTCAAGATTAAACTTGCCCATTTTTAAAAATATTTCCTCATAGGTCAGGTTTTCTAAACCTTTTATCATTTTTTGTTGCTCTCCTCTGGGGCCTCTTAAATTTGTCCACATCGTCCCTGGAGAGGGGCGCCCAGAACTGGCCACAGTATTCCAGCTGAGGCCAGTGCTGAGCACCACGAAGGCTGGATAGAGCCGACAGTTACCTTCCGTGTCATGTGGACAACATTCTGTTAATATACCTCAAATTATATTAGCCTTTTTTGCTACTGCATTACATTGCATTACGCTGTTAACCCCCAGATCCTTTTCAGCAGTGCTATCCTCCTTACCAGTTATTATCCATTTTGTAATTGTGCATTTGATTTTTCTTTCCTAAGTGAAGTAATTGTATGTCAGTTTTCCCACGTGATTAATAAGAAAAAGGACTTGCAATGTTGAAAACAAAATCAATAAAGAAGGCATATCTGGACAGGAAACTTCAAGAAATACTTTGACTTTGCAAATCTAATTTTACGTTTGTCCTTTATGTAGGCTACATAAATATCAAATGCCATGTGCAAGACTATCAAGGTACTAATAAACAATGTATAATGTAGGATTTTATTATATGGATATTACTAATAGAATCATGTAAACTTCTGGACCTGCTCAGTCTATAGTAGAAATTAATAAGCTGCAAGAGTTAAGAAAAGAAAACAAAACAAACCCCAGTGCCATATATGGAACCCTTTTTAACAAGGCTTTTACTTCAGCCAGCCCAAATATTGGAAGAGCAGAGTGGAAGGATAGGGTAAAAAGTACAGAAAACTGTAATTTGCATTTCTTGGCTGAACAAAAACCATGGAATATGTATTAGGTGTTTAATAACAAATGAGTACTACTGATATTAAAATAAGTTAGATGGTTTCATGGTAGAGTTAGATGGTTTCATGTATAGTACAGGAATCATTTGTGGTTGTGGATTCAGTCACAGGAAATCCTTGACTACTGCTCAATAGAGTAACCTGGGTAGTTCTCATAGACAAGATGGCCAAATAAAAGAACTAGCCATTAATTAATATGAAAGTGCACAAAACAAGTTTTAAGAAGGATCCGTTAGGTGCCTCATCTTCCTTTCAGTATCCAAGCACAGTGTTAAAAGGAAATACGTAGGGAAATTCACAAACAGGGAAAAATAAAACTCACCAGTTGCCTGTCTCACTCCTTATGCATTCTGTAGTAGTTTATACAAATACAGTAGTATTTCTCTCAACAAGAGGGACAAAACACTTACTGAATATGACCTTGTTAGTGGCAGTATCACAAAAAAGGGAAAATATCCAAAACAGCTTAATCCACATTTAATCCATCCCGCAATGCCAACACAAGGCATACTCAGTCTGACTACTTTACATAAAGTTAATGTCCATCATCTGTTTAACAATATGACTTTTTGACTCCGCTTCTAGAAGTGTCATACTAGATAAAAGCTTTCTGAACTTTCTGGGCTGGCATGGATATATTACAGAAATATAGGATCACATTCCAAGATATTGTCAGAACAGAGTAACACAACTGTAGCGAACCATATGTGATTTTGGCCTGTAGTGTTATCTTGAGATCCAATTTCTCTCAGAATTCTGGCAGAAACCAAGTGCTTAGGTAGCTCAAGCCCCAGAAAATCAGAGGCACTGACCTCAATAATGTGTCAAATCACCCACTTTGGCCTTCTTTCTCCCTGCTAAGTCCCAGGAGTCTAATCTTTGTTATGATGGGCCTGATGACCTGATTCAGTCTCAGTTCCCTTTTGTTCCACTACATCTGTCCTGCCCAATTACTAGAGCTCAAACATTTTTCCTGATTTATTTCACCCCAGTTTGTCCATTTGACAGAGCTTTGTGTAAAGGTGTACTTCTGTATTGATCAGTTTCACTTCTTCCTGGTCTCATGAACAAGCACATGATATCAGGCACTCAAGCACTGTTGCGGAAGAGCTTATAATGCACATACTTCTCCAGGCATTTAAAGAGTCTGCTTAACAGTAAGAGCAACTCATGAATTGTTGCTGTTTCAGTACGTGGGCTTGGAAAGTCTCTCCTTTCCCAAACTCCTGCAGGGAGGCAGAAAGGAAAGTAATGAAAAGCATGGTCATGTTGGTTTAACCACCTCTTTACCTTACAATGGATCCAGAAGAAAGGTGGAAGGAGATGCACTTAGGCTCACGATCACCACCAGATCTTTTAATGGAGCTGAAGGAGGTTGGATGCCTCCACAGACGTAGAGGTGGCAAGATGAACCCCTTCACAGAGCTGGGAAGCACCGAAATTAGTGTAAAATAGTAATGGGGGGGCCCTCCATTTGCTGGTGGAACCCTTAATAGTCTCTAGAAGCTAGCATGGAGGTGGGAGTCTTGTGGGGGATTGCCACCTTTACTTTGCATCCTTTTAGCAGGAAGGAGATGATGAAGTGATGGCCATGAACTGCAGCGGTGCACAGGAGCAGGAAGAAAGACCAGTAAAGACCAGGGGTATATAGTTGGCCACATCCTCTGAGCTCAGGAGGCAGCTGAAGTCCTGGGGTGGGATTGAGGGTACATGGTGACTGTCCCTCTTGAACTACTTGTCATGGGAACCTTAAAAGTAGCAGGATGGCTAGCAGCCTGGGGGAGACTATTGATAGCAGATGTGCATGATAGAGAACTTACAGCTCCTGCGCATGTACATTAATGCTCCTTGCTAGGCCTCTGCATACTCTTCTGCTGTTTGTGAGTTGTATGCAGCAGTAGAGGGTGAAAAAAAATTAACATGGGAAAAACGTGATTGAAAGAGAAAATGTGGCAGGAGTGCGTAAGCAAGTATACTTCTCAAGTTTGTAAAATTGACCGGATTTTAAGGTGTCCATTTAATGTTGTACAGGATGTGCTACAAGCTGCCAGCCAGTATCGCCAGTCTAGAGCCTCTTTATATAAAACAGGAGAGCTCCCGGAAAGAGAACCTGAATATGTTCCATGGACAGGTGAGAATAGTGAAAATGTTAGGCAAATTAATATCGGTTTTAAAACATTAGCAAATACTGTTCATGTGTTTCAGAACATTTGACTGTATCCTCTGAAGTCTTTGCTTTAGCTCGAACTGTGAATATTAAACTGGACAGTGCTGTTATGCTCTCTTCTAAGCTTGTATGTAGATATGCATATGGATAGTAGAACCTAATGGTTTAGTTTGTGGATGGGTGGTTGGTTTCTCCATTACTGATGATATTCCTTTAAGCTCGTTGCACTGGATACTGAGAATCTGGCTACAAAACAAAGGTGCCAAAAGTTGAGAGGCAGAACTAATCTTTGTTTTCAGACTATCCTGATTCCAGCTGACAAGATCATGATTTTTTTGTCTAACTTTTAAAATGAAGCATATCTTACTCTATTTAAAACAGGTGGATAGAGTTCAAGGCCCCCTGTCAAGAGTAAAAAACTGACAGTTGCTCACTTTGCTTCTTTGTTGAGTTTCAGAGTAACAGCCGTGTTAGTCTGTATTCGCAAAAAGAAAAGGAGTACTTGTGGCACCTTAGAGACTAACCAATTTATTTGAGCATGAGCTTTCGTGAGCTACAGCTCACTTCATCGGATGCATACCGTGGAAACTGCAGCAGACTTTATATATACACAGAGAATATGAAACAATACCTCCTCCCACCCCACTGTCCTGCTGGTAATAGCTTATCTAAAGTGATCATCAGGTTGGGCCATTTCCAGCACAAATCCAGGTTTTCTCACCCTCTCCCCCCCCACACAAATTCACTCTCCTGCTGGTGATAGCCCATCCAAAGTGACAACTCTTTACACAATGTGCATGATAATCAAGTTGGGCCATTTCCTGCACAAATCCAGGTTCTCTCACCCCCCTCCCAAAAACTACACACACAAACTCACTATCCTGCTGGTAATAGCTCATCCAAAGTGACCATTCTCCCTACAATGTGCATGATAATTAAGGTGGGCCATTTCCAGCACAAATTCAGGTTTTCTCACATCCCCCCCACCCCCATACACACACAAACTCACTCTCCTGCTGGTAATAGCTCATCCAAACTGACCACTCTCCAAGTTTAAATCCAAGTTAAACCAGAACATCTGGGGGGCGAGTGGGGGGGTAGGAAAAAACAAGAGGAAATAGGCTACCTTGCATAATGACTTAGCCACTCCCAGTCTCTATTTAAGCCTAAATTAATAGTATCCAATTTGCAAATGAATTCCAATTCAGCAGTTTCTCGCTGGAGTCTGGATTTGAAGTTTTTTTGTTTTAAGATAGCGACCTTCATGTCTGTGATTGCGTGACCAGAGAGATTGAAGTGTTCTCCGACTGGTTTATGAATGTTATAATTCTTGACATCTGATTTGTGTCCATTTATTCTTTTACGTAGAGACTGTCCATTTTGACCAATGTACATGGCAGAGGGGCATTGCTGGCACATGATGGCATATATCACATTGGTGGATGTGCAGGTATACGAGCCTCTGATAGTGTGGCTGATGTTATTAGGCCCTGTGATGGTGTCCCCTGAATAGATATGTGGGCACAATTGGCAACGGGCTTTGTTGCAAGGATAAGTTCCTGGGTTAGTGGTTCTGTTGTATGGTATGTGGTTGTTGGTGAGTATTTGCTTCAGGTTGCGGGGCTGTCTGTAGGCAAGGACTGGCCTGTCTCCCAAGATTTGTGAGAGTGTTGGGTCATCCTTTAGGATAGGTTGTAGATCCTTAATAATGCGTTGGAGGGGTATTAGTTGGGGGCTGAAGGTGACGGCTAGTGGCGTTCTGTTATTTTCTTTGTTAGCCTGTCCTGTAGTAGGTAACTTCTGGGAACTCTTCTGCAGGTGGGTATTGTAGTTGTAAGAATGCTTGACAGAGATCTTGTAGGTGTTTGTCTCTGTCTGAGGGGTTGGAGCAAATGCGGTTGTTAGCCGTGACATTATCGGGGATAGTGTTCCTGACGGCTTGTAGTCCATCTTTGTGTGGAATGTTGGTGTAGAGGGCTTCTACATCCAAAGTGGCCAAGATGGTGTTACCTGGTGGCTGAACTTTGTGACTTTGTTAGGCCTGTCCTGTAGTAGGTAACTTCTGGGAACTCTTCTGGCTCTATCAATCTGTTTCTTTACTTCTGCAGGTGGGTATTGTAGTTGTAAGAAAGCTTGACAGAGATCTTGTAGGTGTTTGTCTCTGTCTGAGGGGTTGGAGCAAATGCGGTTGTATCGCAGAGCTTGGCTGTAGACGATGGATCGTGTGGTGTGGTCAGGGTGAAAGCTGGAGGCATGCAGGTAGGAATAGCGGTCAGTAGGTTTCCGGTATAGGGTGGTGTTTATGTGACCATTGTTTATTAGCACTGTAGTGTCCAGGAAGTGGATCTCTTGTGTGGACTGGACCAGACTGAGGTTGGTGGTGGGATGGAAATTGTTGAAATCATGGTGGAATTCCTCAAGGGCTTCTTTTCCATGGGTCCAGATGATGAAGATGTCATCAATATAGCGCAAGTAGAATAGGGGCTTTAGGGGACGAGAGCTGAGGAAGCGTTGTTCTAAATCAGCCATAAAAATGTTGGCATACTGTGGGGCCATGTGGGAACCCATAGCAGTGCCGCTGATCTGAAGGTATACATTGTCCCCAAATGTGAAATAGTTATGGGTAAGGACAAAGTCACAAAGTTCAGCCACCAGGTTAGCCGTGACATTATCGGGGATAGTGTTCCTGACGGCTTGTAGTCCATCTTTGTGTGGAATGTTGGTGTAGAGGGCTTCTACATCCATAGTGGCCAGGATGGTGTTATCAGGAAGATCACCGATGGATTGAAGTTTCCTCAGGAAGTCAGTGGTGTCTCGAAGGTAGCTGGGAGTGCTGGTAGCGTAGGGCCTGAGGAGGGAATCTACATAGCCAGACAATCCTGCTGTCAGGGTGCCAATGCCTGAGATGATGGGGCGCCCAGGATTTCCAGGTTTATCCCAGGTCGGGGTTCCAGGGGTGTGTCTGTGCGGATTTGATCTTGTGCTTTTTCAGGAAGTTTCTTGAGCAAATGCTGTAGTTGCTTTTGGTAACTCTCAGTGGGATCATAGGGTAATGGCTTGTAGAAACTCGTGTTGGAGAGCTGCCGAGCAGCCTCTTGTTCATATTCCGACCTATTCATGATGACAACAGCACCTCCTTTGTCAGCCTTTTGGATTATGATGTCAGAGTTGTTTCTGAGGCTGTGGATGGCATTGCGTTCTGCACGGCTGAGGTTATGAGGTTATGTTGAGTATTTGTGCTTTGCTACTCAGGATGCAATGCTGTGAAAACTTGTCAGAACAAGTTTTGTAAAGTAAACATTTTAACGTTTTTCTTCCAGCCTTTGTCCAAATGGACCCCTCTTACGGTATGCATATGCCTCATGTACCCAAAATCAAAATCTTCTGAACAGCAACGTTCGTTGGTGTTATGTCTATGTCCTGCATGTCATGGTGACCCCCATGTCTAAGGGCACATGTAGATCAGATTGGCTTTGATCACCTCTGTTCCCACTTGCCACCTGTGGCAGCAAGACCAGGGTAGATTTGATTTAAATCACTAGTCAGGACGACTCGATTTAATCATGGATTTCTACATAAAAGTTCATTCTTGTTAGTTGTTACAACCTTAATACATATTCTTCACAACTCGGAGATAGATGTAGGTTTCGTGTTTAGAAGGTACACGGTATACGTTTTTAAAGTGATATATTTTGAAAACTTTTCAAATTAGTTTTACAGCTATATCAGAAAATGAATGATTGTTTGGTTATTTCATTTACCAAAGGTAATTGAAGCAGATATTTATGAAGTTCACCTCCCAATGACTATCTCCAATTCAACAGGTTAATCATTAATATTTGGAGGATTTTCTTGCCATGCTGTATTAGGAGGAGAACATCACCAAATAGACATTTAAATTGTTTTATTTAACTAAAACAACAACGTTATGCATTCTGGATTTTTTTTCTTCAACAGCAAACATATTTTAACAAAACATATGAATTTTTGAATTTAAACATTCAAGTTTTTTTAAAATCAGGTTTGTTTTTGTTAATTGTTTTAAACTAAAATAGTTAAATAGTTTTTTTAAAAAAACACAAACTTTTAAAAAACAACTACCATTTTTTGCTGTTAACAAGCATGTTATCTCTGGAGACACAAATCCACAGTTTGAGAACTGCAAAACTAAGCATCTCTGATGTTATCTTCTAGACTGAGTATTGAGTCTCATTGGGTGGGTAGATTATTTAGGTTAATCTTTCTATAGAGAAGTCCCTGGAACCCCATAAGATTGGGTCCCTAATCCATGAACTATTGGAACTCATTTACAAAACATTACATGAATATATTGTCTCATACTATAGAATTAGAATTTATAATCTCTATTCCATGATGAGATATCTTTGAGCTATAATGTATCTTAATTAAAACTATCTTTAGATAGGTTTTTTCCCTCAAAAAGCATTTTATCAAAAAAATTGATTTAAAAAAAATTCAATTTTTTTTTAATCATTGATTTTTATCCACCCTGAGCAAGACTTATCTCTGTGGTGTCTGCTGCACTCTGCATCATAGTGCCTTTTCTTCTAAACTGATAATTAAGGTAGTTAGTCTAGTTAGTTTTTAAAGTGATATTGCTCTGTATGCAGATCCTTCTCCATCAGAACCACTTCTCTGCAGATACTTAGTTAAAATTCTACGTGTTGGAGCAGTCCACAAGATTCTGAAAATGCTTCTCAAACTCCAAAAAGGGATGCTCTTCCCAGGGATACCCATCGTTCAGCATTCCTTGGGGTATGGATACTCCCATTACCTGTATCAAGAAAAGGGCATCAACCCTTTCAGCTCCTCTCAACACTCCAAACCTATTTCAGCACTGGCTGCATGCCTGGTGCCAAAGCTCTGTCTCACTTATGTTATACCAATAAAATAAAAACCAGCAGGATCTTATTAAAGGGGAAAAGGCAAAATGCCACATTTATTGTGAATACAGAAAGAATCATAGTAAGCAGTTAGTTATAGCTATAACATTCCATTCAATTTCATATTTATTCACACATTCATTCATACACACACACACAAGTTCTGCAAGGTTGTTATCATAGATACCAGCCTTAGAGTTGCTCATGCCAAGCCACTGGCCAGGTAGCCTGGACACGAGGAGGGAGCAGGGCCTTGTCAGATGCACATCTGACACTCCTGGAAGTTGGTTTGCAGAATCAGACCCCAAAGTTCTCATTTTCTAGAGTCCATTTTTATAGGAATTTCTTCCTATGCCAGTCTATGGGAATTGCTTCATCATGCTGTTGCTGAATCAATCAGCAGATGGCACATTCCTGATGGCTCTGTGCTGCAAGATGTTATCTTATTCTTCGGCTCTCCCATCCTTGAGGCTGTTGGGTGGATTCCAGTCTGCCCTCTGGGAGTCGTCTGGTTGTTTCCACTTGATGCCTTCTTCAGCCAATTGACACTGGATTCTTAGGCTGGCACCTCCCTGATCATTCATTTATTATCCACACCAAGCAGCCATCATGTACATCCTTTATCTCTGTTTTAATCATAGTTGTTAAGAAAGCGAGATTAATACAACAAAAGGGCGGGGAGTCTCTGTGTGCAGTTTCTGTTGTTACAAAGTATCGCTTTGAGTCTCTCTCTTGTGTGAATAGTTGTTACAAAGTATTGCTTTGAGAACAGACTCTGCCTTAGGATGTACTAACACAATTAGCAGCTTGCAAGTTTCACACAGAGAGGGTGAGAAACAGTAAAAATAAGAGACCAAAAACCAAGAGACCTCTTAATTAGTAATACCCTGGAATTTAAACTATAGGAAATCAAATTCATTTGTGATTTTAATACAAAACTTCTTTAATGTGATCCAATATAACACTTACACCACATCAAGGCAGGGCACATCTGAGCTGCTTTCTAAGGATGGCTCTACTAGCAGTCCTGTTTCCCAGAGAGAACAAAAAAACGAAACAAAGTCATGGGTTTCTGATTCTTGTTAAGTGACCCGAAAAGTCTAATCTCTTCAGACTGCCTAGTGTGAGCAGACTCTTTGCTCCACCCAGCTCCAAGCAAAATCAGGTCCACTCCCACACCAAAACTCATTACTGACAATGACTCCCTGTTGTCATCAAGACCCTTGGTACCAGACCCAACACTGATACAAAAATCTTCAGCAGTACCAGCAGATAGTTCAGCTACAGTCCTTGAGACACCAGCACCAGCTTGGTTACCAAGCACTGACCTTCCCAGTAACAAAAAGAATCAAGCCTTCAACACCAGTATTCTCTGTCTCATTAGAGAGAGGTCATAACCATCTGTAGGACAAATATACTCTTCTTCCTCTTCTCCCACCCCTTCTTTCCCGATAGCATCAAGCAAAGACCTTTCTCCAGATGTTCAGATCTCCCTCCTCAACCTGTTCCTTGGCAAACTTCACCTTTGAGCCTCAACACCTACCCAGCTCTATCCATTTGGCTTACCACTTTATTGGGCATTCTGGCACTGCTCTAGGAGCTACTCACACCCTTCCTGCAAATGACCTAGATCACCTTCTCCAGTTTCCCTTACTAGGCCAGTCAGCAAAGCAGGTCTCCAGAGGGAATGAGGGTTGGAGCAATGTGAGGAGGACGCAGAGGAGTAGGAGGAAGATAAGATGAAAATACTCGCTTTAATGTGATGAATGTTGTTACTGTTTAAGTCCCTATGGGAGAGGAGATAACATTTATTCTCCTCCTCGTTCTTGCAACCTCTACTGCTCTGATTTTGAAGTCACTTGTTAGTTTGATTCTGTTCTCATGTATATTTGCTGCTTCTCCAGTGGAAGTGTTTACTTGGCACGGGTTAAAATCTCTGGAAGCCACTGAAGATTTGTTTGTCAGAGCACCCATTGATGCAGCTGAATTAGCATTGGCATGGATAGTAACTCTGGGAAATAATTTGCTGCTGAAGTAACTCTGGGAAGTAATTTGCTCTGTGTGTTGGAGTTTGCTACACTGATGCATGCAGAAACTTGTGACAAACAGTTTGGTAGACTAAAACTTGACAACCACTGTCCTGTAATAGTTAGAGCTGTTTGCAGTGCCTCATAACAGTTTCAGAATATTTTCTGATCTTTATACTTTTTAAAATTAAATTATTAAAATAAAACAGGTCCAAAAAATCCCAATATACACTTGTTTTCATTTTTTTTTCTGATTGAATTTTTTCCTATTGCTCACCAAATCTCTTGTAATCAGTTATAAATTTAGTATGTGTCAATGTCAGCATGTCAGTCTATATTTATGGTATGTAAATTGGTTGATTACTTAAAAGCAAAATTGCTTAGTTGTACTTGGTTTATATTGTATGAATGGCATAACAAGTTAGGGGCTCAGAGTTAACCTGTGGATAAAATGGGAAGGTTAGAATTAATGCTTCGTATTAATAATGTAAAAGAAAAATGGGAATATTTTAATATATTTTTTCTCCATATTTTCTGTTTCCCCGCTGGTATTTGAGTCACACTAGCAGCGGTGTACATAGCCATCACAGCTCTAAATAAGACATTTCCAGCCTCCAGGCCCTCTTCCGCTCAAACAGGTTCCTAGCTACGTCTCACAGAAGCTTATGCACCTCCTAATCCATCTGCTCTGGCCTTCCAGTACATTCCTGCTTTGCTGACAAGAACTGGAGTAAAAGATTCCCCATTCACTTTCCTTCTAGATCTGTGGAAGGACTCCCCCTGCTATTTGTTGGCCTTTGGATAGTTCTCAAGAAGCGTTAGCCAGATCCAGTTGTATTCCCCCAGCTCTATGGAAATGTCCCAAGAAAAAGTTCCTTCCCTAGCTCATAAGTGCACACTACTTCCCTACTGCTTAGTTCTGTCTCAGGATCACAGGGAGGGGAGGAACACCACCTCTGCCACTGCTCTCTTACTTTCTTTTGCTCCTTTGGGATCTTGACATTGTGCATAATTTAAAAAAAAATAATATAGAAATTCAGAAATTATATGATTTATACCAATGAAAAATAGTGAAAAAGCAGCAGCCAGCTGAACTAAGACATCAGCAGCTCCGTTTTTGTTATGTTCCCTTTAAACACCCTCTGGGGAATTGTGTACATGTGGGTTCCCAGAGTACTGTACCAGTGTGATAATGTCTCATGCTTGTCTGGTTCACGTGCAGGCACTGACAGAAGCACAAAGAAAACACTGAAAATGTGAAAGACACTACAATCTTTTAGATAATGTAATATGAGGTGCTATTTGTAACACTAGTATGTGTTTTAAAAAAATGAGATAAAAAGGTAGATTGTAAGTAGAGTGTCCCTTTAGTCTTGAAATTAAAAGAAAATTGCTAAGTCTGTATTTTGCATGTGGTGGTATATCTGTCTCTTTAATGCCTATAATTGTGCTCCCTTCATATTATCATACATAAAGTCACAAGCTAATTATAGAATCTAATGTTTTTTAATGTTCACTGTTTTTTGTCTTTCCAAGCATCTAATGGTCCAGCTGGCATACGAACAGCAATAGTACGTCAGCATGGAATTATTCTGAAGGTTGTTTATCCTCAAGTGGACAGTAACCTCCGTAGCATTGTGGCTGAACAGTTGGTGGCTCTGCTAGATTGCTTTCTAGATGGCTTTGTTTCTCAGCTTAAATCTGTGGACCGGCCTGCTGATCAAGATAGATACAATAATCTGGAAATGGAATATGTTCAGAAAAGATCGGAACTTTTGTCTCCTCTTCGTAAGTGCTGATCTCTTTTCTTTAGTCTAAGGATTAACCATTCATCTAGGAAACAATGCATGGAATGTTTGGATCCAAGCAAATACAGAAAGTTTAAAAAAAAAAAAAAAAAGTTCCATATCAAGAGTAAAATGCCATTTCTGTGCAGCATATTAGTTGTTGGTTTGTTTGTACCATTTATGGGAAATTAGATGTAGAAATAGATTGAAGAAAATTGAATTCTTATTGTAATGATCCTAAATCAAACCTATGTAGCAGACAGAAGTCTCCTTCCTGAATTGTAAATTCAGTGCATTCTTTCCAATTATTTATTGCATAGCCTGATGCCAGGAACTTGATGTGACTTGACAGTGTCGGATGAAAATAGCTTTAAAATATATTTCTAAGTAAGCCTACTTTGTTGCCACTAGCCATAAGTCTGTTTGAATATTTATCAAACATTTATCTAGCAGCATAAATATTATAATTGTATAATGGTAATTGTGTATGATTTTAATAATCATAGCTTAACTTGTCATTGATGTAGCCAAAATATTTTGGGTTGAATAATGTCATCTTGGAAACAGTGCTCCCTTATAATAGGTAGCACAACATTTGGTAAGTTTATGAACCTGATGTTTTTTAAGGCTTAAAATGAATTAAATTAATAGAACAGTTGAATATTAAATCAATCAGCTTTTAAAATTATCATCAGGGAAGTCTTTGAAAATTCTGTTCTAAGTAAAGAAATTGCATGTGTTAGTATTTTTATACTAACATACATATATTCTGGTAGCGTGTAAATATGTACAAGCTCTGTAGCATTGTATTCAGTTTAAAGCTTTAATTTCCTTAGCAGCACAGTGATGGCCCTCATTTTTCTTGACTTTCATTGTATCAAAATAGAAGTGACCAATAACGTATTGTGTATATTAATCTTGTAGTCCTTATAATTGTTCTGTACATCGACAAAATGTCTTGTCTTGTTACTTTCTCACTTGTGATGCCTGATTATGAACTGTAAATATTTATGACAGCAAAGAATTTCAAATGTGAAAATGGGAGTGGTGTGCTTACTTTCAGAGGTAGCTGGGTGCCTAACAGGCCTTTGTGGCTCTGAAAATCTCCCTGGGTTTATTGTGCTACTTACTGTATATATGATACGTTTATGCATGTTTACATAAGCACGCATATCAGTTGTGGTTTGAAAGCTCAAATGAATGCATACTTGATATACAGCTATTTTTCTATTGCAGAGATTTTGAATTATTTTTATTATTGTGGTCCAAGACAACATGCATCCTCTTACAGACAAAGACGAGTGTGTTTGATTGACTTGTTTCTTTTTTGGCTTCCCTAGTTTCCCTAGGACAGTACCAGCTGGCAGCTGCTTTAGCAGAGAAGTACTGTGACTTCGATATCTTGGTACAAATGTGTGAGCAGACTGATAATCAGGCCAGACTACAACGTTATATGACACAGTTTGCAGATCAGGTAACTTTTTTTCTCACTCATTTAGACATTTCTTCTGCATTAAAACGGGATATAAATCATTGCCAACAAAATACTGATGGTAATTTTAGGCTTTCAAAATCCAGTTAATAGACCTTTGATATCTTAGGTTTTTATATTTAAAAAATTATTTTCCTGTTCTTTTGATTCTCCATTCTGAGTGGTACAAAAGTAAAAGTAATCTTGCTGAACAAAAAGATTGTATCTAGAAATGGGATTTTAACTTGTTTAGTATGTGGTGTCCCTCTTCAGATATCCTGTTAGCTTCAGGATATGAATTTAAATAGGAGATTCAGTAGTCAGTTTAGTTACTAACAATTTTTATCTCCTTTTTTCTATTTTTAGTCATTTTCTTTTGAGTCACTTTGGCAATACAGTAAAATGTTTTAAATTGTTTGACTCACCTGTACTACATAACATATGTTCAATCCTAATCTATTTCTAAGTCTTGCAAGTATATGCACAAGGTAAAGTTACTTGTTGTGTTCTGGAAGTCTTCTGTCTTTGCAAGTGTGTGAGAGACTTCCACAATCATGCATCTAATTTAAAGTCTTATAGTAAGGTGATTCTTTACAGTGGTCTTATATATCACACCGAAAAGATACAAACAAAAGAATCCTTTTGTTTTTATTATAACTGTTGAGTTAGAAATAATTTGGTCAAAATATAGTAAAACGCTGTGTGTGGTAATCATAAGCAATGTGTACACAGTTTGTTGAAATTTGAGAATTAATAGATCACAGTCTTGAATGCATTTTATGGACAATGATTCTGCATGTGAGAATAATTCATAACAAGGGGCAAGTTCTCCACTCAGATCCCTATGGCAGACTTCCAAAGTAAAATTCTACTTTCCCTGCCTAATCAGTTTGCTTATTGATGGCAATGAACTTTCCAGAAGAACAAAGATGTAAGAACAAAGATGTAATCTGTAACAACTAAAGTTCATACTAAGGATGTTCCTACTGAGACAAAAATATTGAGCTGCTTATAGCTTAAAATATGTAGAGAGAATGGTGTAGATCCTCTTCCATAGACACTTATATTTTTGATCAAAACACTAGCTTTTTCACTGGGATTTTGTTAAACACTTTTCCCTCTGGTTTTGTTGAGCAGGTAAATCCATGTTCTAACCGCCTGTGGTCTGTATAGCATTTGTGTTGAAACTAAATTGGACACAAAAACTGACATCAGTTTTTAACATGTGTTCGTGCTCCTGTAATCTTTAGAATTTTTCAGATTTCCTGTTTCGTTGGTACTTAGAAAAAGGAAAGCGAGGAAAGCTGTTATCTCAGCCTATTGCTCAGCATGGACAGCTGGCTAGTTTCTTGCAAGCTCATGAGCATCTCAGCTGGTTACATGAAATCAATAGTCAAGATTTGGAAAAGGTAGGATTTCAGTTAATTTTATATGAGAAGTGTTTGTTTTAAAACTAACAATTTGTTGAATACACATACAAGTGTAAGGGTGTACTAGTCACAACTCTTTGATGTCACTAACTAATATTTTGGATCAAGGAAGCTTTTATTAGAATAACACCCTTCACACCTTCAATTAAGGTAAAAGCGGTCACAATTAATATTTCCTAACGCTGTCAATAAGTCTTCCAGCAAAACCAGGGAAACCCTAAGTTGACATTCTTGATATTTTAAAAGGTGGTAAATCTTTTTTTAAATCATCCTTTCCAACTTTTTTATACATTGTAAAGAAACAAAAAAAGTCACTAGTCCAATTTTTAAAATTATTTACAAGTTACCTTTAAATGATGAGCATGAGTAATGTGCATATAGGTTTTGAAACTGGCTTCTTCTATATTCGGGTTGATTTCAGTGATCTTCGAAATTTTGATCTTTATTGCCCAGTTCGTTGACAAATTTTCCTCCCCCTACTTCTCACTGTTCTCTTCCTTGTCTCCTCCCACCCATTTTTCTTGATTCATGGGCCCACTTCCCTTCATCCACCCCCTGAGTAGAACTCCATGGTGCTAGTTTGTTTTCCCAGCCATTAACCAGAAACTATTAATTTCAACCCATGTGTACATTTCTTGTATAAAATATGGAATAACATATCCCCCACCCATGCATTGTAGAGCTGTAATATGAGTTTCAATGACTCTGTAAACCAAAGGAGCTAAAAATCGTCAATATATACTGAGTTAATAGAGATTTGTAGCAGTGGGAGTTAAATTACTTTGTTTTCCTCTGGGTAGAATATGAACATAACATGTTAATATTTTTTGGAAAATACAACTGACATCCTATTCACATGGACTGAAATTTTTCTTTTCAAAGGAATAGATGAGCAGGGAACCCAGAAAAGAACTGAAAGTGTTAGACTAATTTCTGAATTAATATATTTTCGTACCAGAATTTTTCCACTCCCATGTCTGACATACCAGATGTATAGGCAAGGATTCACTTTTTACCTCAGGATTGTACATAAATTTCAGTTTCTAGCTAAGTAAACATTCCTGAAGTAACAAGTGAATCAGTCTGCATGTCAGACTGCTCCTTTAAGCTCATTCTGATACGGTATTTGCGCTTATTTGAATAAAGTCAGTGCTTTAGTGTGTAAAGTAGCAATTCATCTGCTTACTTGATCCTTTAATCACGTGACAGTTTTTCTTGACTAGCAATGAAACACACATTTTAAATTGTTGAACATAGTATAGGAATAAAGATCTGTCTTATCTCTGTGGGCTGAAATGGGGTAGCTATAATTGTTGGATGCCAGGTAATTTTATTTTAGAAATTACTAAAAAATATTTAGAGAAACAAGAAAAAGGGTAGGCCAGCTCTTACTAATTATTTATCTTTCTGCCAACTCAGCCCACTGTTTAGTCAGAGTGTTTTATTTACATACCTTAGGGGAACACTGTGATCAAGACCAAGCAAAATAATCATAACTATTAACCATGGCTATTTTATTATTAAAGAAAGCATTAAACTAAACAACACAAATGATTCATTGACCACAAATAATAAACTGGTTACTTCTGTTTGTACTCTCTTCTGTATGTCTTTCTGTGGAGAGCTTTTAACAGCAATTACATCATCTCTGGCGGGGTGCTTTCCTCTTGATAAGTTGAGACGAAATTTGTGAATTCAGTTTTAGTATCTTATTAGATACTTAAAACTGTTTATGTATGTGACAGGGTTCCCGAGTGCAACCTGGACTGTGGGGCTGCTGAGTCCTCTGTCCCACCAATGTGGGCTGCCTCTTATACTGTGATGCTGTTGGCAAGCTCCAAACCTCTGGCAGGTACTGTACTTGCACAGACATTCACAGGCAGGGACACACCCAACTGAGTTACATGCATGCTTCTCCCAGCCACTCATGAACCAACAATAGAGAGGCTCCAGCCAATTCCCCCCAGCTCCCTAGCCTTGCATCTCAGAACTGTACTGTCTCGCCCTGGTCAGAAGCCTGACCAGTGTAAGTTCATTACTCAGTCTGCCCCTCCTTCTATGTGGAGAGGACACACATTAGTCTTCATAAGCTGAGCTGAGTTTTCCCAGGCTCTTCAACCAAAACACACTGTTTTAGGTAAAATATAAAACAGATTTATTAACTACAGAAAGATAGATTTTAAGTGGTTATAAATAGTACGTATAGAGATCAAAGCTGGTTACCTAAGAAATAAAAGTAAATTCGCAATCTGAGTTCTATAGACTAGACAGAACTTGAATCAAGCAGTGTCTCACCCTGATAGATGGTACAAACAGGTCACAGATCTTCAGTACACAGGCTGAAACTCTCTTTCAGCCTGGGACCACTCTCCAGTTCAAAATCTTTATCTTCCAGATATGTTTCCAGGTGTTGAGTTGTGGGGGAAGTGAGGCCAAGTCATGATGTCACTTCCCCTCTTTATAGTTTCTTCCAGTTTGCTGGAAAGATCTTTTGCTATGACGTGGGTCAAGCAGTCTCCACTATATACGTGCACTCGCTGAGATGGTCATTGGGAGAGTGGATTCCCTTCAGTGGGCCATCAGTACGTCTGGCAACTCTATTGTTGTACCTGAAAGGCTGGTTGTGTGTGTTCCCAATCTAACAACATTTTTCAGTAACACTCACGTAGCAAAACTTCATAACCTCACTTACAAGTATAGCACATACAATCCAACAGGATATTAATGTTCAACAGATCAAGACTTTTAAAATTATACCTCACAAGGCATTGTTTGTACAAAATGTATCATAACTGTATGACAGTGGTGCTGCTTTGAAGTACAGAGTGCCACAATGTATGGGAAAAATAATTTAGGGGCAAATGAAGCCTGTGTAATTATTATAGATAACCAAACCGTTTATTGTTGGGCAAAATAAGCAATCTTAACTAAATTCTATGAAATTGAAGAAAATACTTAAATTAGTTACTTAGAAGAAGCCATTTAAGGAGCTGTCTTAAAACAGGCCAATTATAAATATTAAGAATCTTAAATCCAGTTACATCCCACTATTTATCGGTTTACCAATATTTAGTCCCTTTTTGCTTTCCAGAAATACGTGGTCTAAGCACTTAGTGATTAACAGAAGAAACTGTTAGCCGTTCAGCATTTTGATATTCCAACAAAATCATTGCAAGAGTTTTAAATATAATCCCGTGGCAGTTTCTTAGTTAAATTCCTCTCATCAATCCATGTTGAAGTCTTGGGGAGGTTTTCCATAGTTTGGTTTCTTCTTGAGTCTTCTCTGTTTTTTTCTTATCTGTCTGTGGCAGCTTGTTTATAGAGTGCTGTGTAACAGGGTCTGTTGAGCAGGGTAACACAGGGTGTGTGTGGGGTGTGTGCTCACTTCTGAGTTTTTATACCCTTTTCCTTCTTATTATCATGAAATTATAGGAAAACACATCACTTACAGACTTGTTTAGATTCAAGTCAGTTGCTATCTTTACATTAGCTTCATGCCTTTGGGGTTGACCTAGGTGACCCTTTCAGCTCCTGAAATATGCAGTCTGTTTAATGAATATGCAACATTTCTTTAATTGCCTTTGTTCTTGTAACAGGAAACCATCAGATAACTAGCTTTGAAAGTTTTAATTCTCTTTTTAATCAGTCCATTCTAGATCTGTAATGTCTATTCTGAGATATTCTTTCAATTTTATTAGTTTGATAGGAAATGAAATTGTTTTCAAAAAGTCTAAACACTTCTATAAGAGATCTTTTTAGTTCCCAAAATAATATTTTAAAATTAAATAACTTTCAGAAAGTCTTCAGCTTAAGTTGTTGATTCCACATGACAGTTTTTGGAACTGTGACTTTTTTTTGTCTTCCTCCATTGGGTGAGGGTTTGCTTGTGCACTGCTGCTAATTCATTCATTCATCATTAATATAAATATTCTATACTTAAATGTCATCTTACACTAATTTAGCAAGGTCATTAAATTTCATGTTGGTACGTAAAGCATTTTACAGCAATGACATCAGGAGCTATATTAGGAGTATTGCATTAGCTAACATATTTTCAAGTCTGCATTTCACAAAGGTGTTTGTCATTTCAGTATTAAGAAATAAACAAGAGTTTAAAATATCTCAACATCATATGTTTTTGTTAAAGTTTTTAAGAACATAAACAGGTTTTCTTGCAAGAGGGTGGGGTTATTAGAGCCCACTTTACCAAGATTTATTGATCTGATAACACACACCCTGCATTTCTTTCACAAGCAGGTTTTTTCCTAAAATGTGAATGTTTACATTGTTTGTCAGCATGGAATTTGCTTGTTGTTGGAAGATAGAAGCAGAAACCTTTGGAATTTCTCTGATTAGCTTTAACATTTTGTAATATAACTAGCTAAACATATGTATTGTTATACTTCCAACCATCCTTGAAATAACATTCTTGTAGCTATATGTATTAAAAGACACAGACAAGTTTGTAACAACTTAAAAAAATTGCAATAATTTTACTAATACCACTTTTGCATCAATATTGAAGTCTTATTGCCACATGTCCTGAACAGTGAAATGCAGAACTTCAGTTTCCAAGTTGTGCAACTTTTTTTTTTTTTTTTTTTGGAGTGTTACAGCCTATAAAATCTTGGGGGGAGGGGTTTAAAGAAAAAATAGCCATAAGGGTTTAGTTCTAAAGGATTCCATCTATTCTCTTTCTCCATGTGCCTTTGTTATTTCTAATACCCTTCTTAACTTTAGGCTCACAGAACGCTGCAGGCTTTGGCAAATGTGGAGACCAGATACTTTGCAAAGAAGAAAAGTCTTCTTGGCTTGAGTAAACTAGCTGCATTGGCATCTGACTTTTCAGAGGATTTACTGCAAGAAAAAATAGAAGGTAAGAAATAAGACCAGAGCAAAGAAAACAGCAAGATAATGGATTTCTTTAATCAGAATCTTATTAAAGTGTTACACATAGTAAAGTTAAATCCTTAGTGCTGGCGCTTTGGAAGTTTTCACCATCAGTGTTGTCTAGTGTCACTGGAAAATTTGGACCCTAGTTCACAGGTGTATAGTTATTTTTTAAAAGGCTCTATCAGCTACTCTGGTAAATAGGTTAATAAAACTACTGCAATTTAAAAAAACCCAAAACCACCTCTGATCATTTCTTGGAGCCTTATGTTGACTGCCTTTGGAGGTGAGGTTACATGGTGCTACATGCCCTCATGTAGTTGCAGGAGAAAGCCTTAGCAACTTTAAAAGCCTGTCAGTTTTCCTTTATTTGCAATGTGAAAGTCTAAGCATGTGTGCTGTTAATTTGGATTGTCAGTTTTTATTTTAAATGTCACTTAAATTTTTTTGGTAGGGACATGGTTTCGTAATACTTTAATTCAAAACCCATTGAGGTTGAGAGCACCTGTCCCTTTTCCAAGTGGTTATACAGGTTCTGCACCTTGCCCCAGTTTTTAAAATGTAATCTACCTTTCTGGTGATAGTAACTATTGCTGCGTCTTTACTACCAGATTGTGGAAAGGCTCATGAAAGATTCTTCAGGAATAGCTGCTGTAATATTGCCAATCGGGGAGCATTGCAACATACTTCACAAAATCGCTAATACAATAGTATTTTGTTTATTTGTTTTAGTACCTATTTATGGCTGTTCTTGAATCATCCCTTTCCTGTTATCTGTGTTTTTAAACTTAATGACAGTTCACTGCATATCAACACTATTGTCATCTTAACTTGCATTTTTAATTAAAATGCTCAGACTGGGGATGTATAAAGCTCCTCTTTCAGTTTTTGTAGGGAGGTGAACAGTTATCTGTACAACCCCAAGTGAAATAATATTAAATTTACAAAGGATATTAATGGTAACTAAGCAGACTTTTTGAAACTGTGTGCTTCAGCTTTTAATATGTTTAATATCCTACATAAACTTTTTAAATAAAATAAATTGGCAGCATCAAATTTTGAACTTAAAAAGTTGTTTTGCACATTGGAGAAGCAGCCACTCTGGAAACATATAGACAGGCTGATGTGAAGAAATGCCTTTGAAACGTAATGATGAGAGCCCCAAATGAGAGAGAGAATGGTCTGTCTTGTGGTTTAAGAGTTAGGAACTCGGGAGATCTGGCTTGAGTTCCCGGTTTTGCCAGAGACTACCTATGTGACTGTGGGCTAGTCACCTAATCTCTCTATGTTAATACATCCTTTCTCCCACCTTTTCTCTTGGCTATTTAAACTGTACTCCCTTCAGAACAAGAACTGTCTCTGTACAGTGCTTGGCAAATGAGGGTCCCAGTCTCAGTTGGGGAGTCTGTGTGCTTCTGTAATACAAATAATTAAAAAAACCCTAAATAAATGCACTCTTTAAGACAAATAACTTTGTAAACCTGAATAGTTTTGTGACTTGTCAGAATTTATTTGTATGTTCAATGCTCATAATATAAATAATAATGTGAAATATTCTTCTCCCTAACTAAATGCAAGAAATATCAGAACAGGAGCGTTTTCTGTTGCATCAGGAGACCTTACCTGAACAACTGCTGGCTGATAAACAGTTGAACCTCAGTGTCATGCCTGTATTGACTGCACCTCAGCTTATCGATGTATGTATCTCAAATTTTCTTAGCTAAAGTTTACCTATGTGCCTATATTTTCAATAGAATTGGTGAGAAGATCAGAATTGAATTGTCTTTTTGTTGTTTAAAGGATGGTTTCCATCCCACCCTCAGTTGTAAAATATGAATTGGTTATTTATACTTAAGCCTCCGTTATGGCTTATGATTAAACTCTAAGGTATTGCTTCCAGTTCCTGCTTTAGCTTCCTGGTTGAACATGTGCACTGTCATGATGCATGGAGCAAATCAGAACAGCATCAAGAGCTGAGCTATTGGATTGGGGCACTGTGTGGATAAATGATAACTTGGAGTCTGGTTTAAGAAGCAGAAGGGACCCAGAACTTTTCACCTTTGGAAGACAGGGATGCTGCAAAGTGGAAGAGGGGAGGGCTGCAACCAGGAAGGGGGGATTTTGATGACCAACTGCACTGAGAGCCAAGAGAAAGTCTTTGATCCCCTACAGCAAATCCAGCCAACAATCACTGGTAGAGCTGACTTTCTCTCCTTTGTCCCTCACTTCTTTTTGCAGTAGTAGCTACAATCACAAATTGCCTTACCAGTTCCTATGCCTTTTTGGTAGCATGATCTTTTCACCTGCTTCTCTCTTACCACCCACTGATGTGTGCAGAAAGTAGCAGAGGAATGTATGGTGGCAGCATGTTGCTACAGTCACCATCAAAAGAAACCAGAACCTATCAGTGGTATCATTTCTTATATTCATTGGTCTCTGTACAGCCTCTACAAAAGAAGCAGCAAGTTGCACATTCTGTTATTACTGTCCTTCTGTCTTCTTGGACCTGCCCTAATAGTCAGCAGGTTCTGAGCCCTCTACCCACACCTTAAACTAGGCTAGTTAGGGGGAAGAGGTAGAAGAGGAGATATCACATAATCCCTTTTCAAGCAGTTGGGACACTGTCAGCTGTCCAGTTTTCCTCAAATAAGTTCCTGCTACCATCAGATCAGTGTCTTTAGTCACTGTTTACCAGGAAGTGAAAATCAGAGGCTGGGAACAAAATATATTAGTCTTAAACTTAAATTTCAATTTAAAATCCTGATTGAGGGTTTCCTGTATGGAAACTGTATTAAAGGGTGAGTTGCAAAATAAGTGTCTGCAGTTTTAAATGTAAAAGGCTGATTTTGATAGCAAGCATGTCTGTTTTCAGGAGATGAACAATGGTGCATTCATTTTTATATTGCTGTGAGCTCATTTTATTTGTGGAACTAAGCTCTGGCTACAATAGGCTAGGAATGTTGCAGCCTTTAAACAGCATTTAAATTTGAAACCTGTACTATAGCATCCTTATATCCAATATAGTCTTTCCACAGACCATTGTCATGTGGGTGGAATGCTCTCCTAAAACCTTGACTATATTCCTTACCATAAAAATACTTGCAGCCGAATCAATACATATTTCAATGAAAAGGTCACATAAGTGGAAAATACATGGTGGTCTTCCCACAGAGTTCTTCACAATATCAGCTTACATCAGTTTGCAAGCTAAAAATAATTCTGTACTTAATCTTTTCATAGCTGTACATATGTGATGAGAACAGAAGAGCTAATGAGTATGACTTCAAGAAAGCACTGGACCTTCTGGAATATATTGATGAGGTAGGAAAACTGTTGGATGATCTCAGAATCAGAGGAAGTATATTTTAAGTTCTCTGAGCTGGTGTTATTACTGTAACTTGAGGATTACATACTGGCCCTTGGTGCCCCCCAATGGAAGTGACTTTTTCTAGTTTTTCAATCTTTGGAGATATGTCAAATGTGGTGTAGGTAAAAGTAACTGTGGTTTAGATCATAAGTGAAATAACACTTATCCTTGTAAACCGCAACAGGGTAGGCCATCTGTTATATTGAGAACCTTGCCAGTCTAGAATTTGACACCAAACAAGAAGTGGGGGGGTCCATCAGTTTTAGGAAAACAGTACTCGTCCACTATTATCAGTTTATCTGTGTGCCAATAAATAATCTAAAATGAATCTGCCATGCCTCCTCAAATTGACAAGACTTCTTTGGCCTACTTCTGTGCTTTTTATCATTATGATGGTACTCTTTAGGGCATAAGACTTGCTGTCTTAAGCTTGCATCTTGAGAGGTCACCATTTCTCCTTGCACACTCTTATTCCCTGTTTGCTGACAATTTATTTTGGCAACGCCAAAAATCACCTCTCCAGGACCATCACTCCTGAGCAGCATTCTTCAGCCAAAAATAAAAGCCATGTCATTTCAGAGCAGTGTTATTTCTAAATTATCTAGGAAAGGTTGCTATAGAAAAGGTTCCAGCTTGAATCCACTGTATGATAGTGATTTGTGCTACAACGAGGCCATTGTGTTACCCAACAATAACTTTATTGGTCATGTAGTTATTTAATTTAGATTATTTAGACCTTAAATTATGGTTTTTCCTTGTTAAAGTTCCTTTTTGTAATACCTGTTAAGTAATTCTTATTTGTGCTTTATGTATGAAAAGTTTCACGTCGAAAATATTTGCCTGTATTTTGTGCTTGTATTACACATTATTGTATGTAATGGAGGAGGAGAAAAATTTTAATGTTTGGGACAGTGTGTTGTATCGATAGACCCAGAATTAGTTTTCTTCCACTTTAATGAAAATGTTGCTTAACACACGTACCCTGATTTGACTGCTATATAAGAACTAAGTGTAAATAATAACATTACTTTGGGAGAGAATAGCAGTAAATGGGGTTACTGGACTTAGTTACTTCTCTTCTTTCATTTGTCATTGCCTTTTTCCAAGTTCCCACCATCCTTTGTGAAAATAGTCGTATCGTGTCATTTTAAGAAAATAAGATTTAAAAGTTTCTCATTTAAATTAGAGAAACTTAGATGTCTGAGTAAGAATATACACTACAAATGGGAAAGCATAAATTAAACTAAAATTTCTGAGTGGACAAGATCACCCTAATTTAGGATTTCATCTTTATCATCCATGGAAAAGCATGCAGAATTTTGAGGCTAGACATGGGTTGCCTAATTGCTCTTCTGAGCTATCCCAGTCACACTCTAACTGGCAAAAAGCTGATAGCACAAGGACTTTGCTCACACTCTTGCTTCCAGAAGAGTCAGGGGGTTAAATAGCTGAGATTGGGGAAGGGGGGGTTAAATAGCTAAGATGCCCAAGAAGGCTAATGGGAAGACAAATGGCCTTTTGTGATGACAGCATCATTATCTGAGCAGAAAGGTCTCATGCCAAGCCTCTTAATATTTGTGCTAGAGGTCTGTCTGCACTAGGGTAAAGGCATATTTTAAAGACATGTTAGTTAACACATTAAAAAACCCTAATGTAGATAGGGTAAACTGTATTTTAACATGTGATAGATATCTGGTCATGCTGAACACCTAGCTAGCGTGTAAGACAACTTGCCCTGGGCACACTGGGGTTTTAAAACAGAGTAGCTAACATGGATTTTAAAATATAGATAGAGATAGATATGGGGTTAGAGAAATTCATAGCCTCAGCTGCAGATGGAGAGGAACAGACTTTAATGGTTGAAGTCTGAGCCATGTTGCCTTAAAATAGGAGTTGCACTCAGACAAGTGATTCTCCCCTCCTTTACAGACTTACTTTTCCCTAATAGCCAAAGCCTTTATGGCTGCCAGAGTGCCAATGGGTAACCCGTTTGTGAGAGACATTTTCTTAAACTTTTTGGCTTTGCAAGTCAAAGCTAAAGTCATTTCCAACTCTGTCTTCTCAGATGTCTTTAAACATCAAGGGGCATTTTTGCAAGGCATTACTTTAGAGCAGTGCTTTTCAAACTTTTTAGGCTACATACCCCTTTCTAAATAATGTAGTCTAACATGTACCCCCATCTGAGACAGGTAGAGGAGATGCATGGGGGGGGAGCGTGCCCCTCCCCCTCCAATTTCTGCCTTCCATTTAGCAACAGCTTCTAGAGGTTCTTAAACCGTGGGATGTGGAGTAACATTTGGGGGTAGGGGTGGTGACGCCAGGCAGCTTGGGCCAGCCCCGCACAGCAGGGCTCAGGGGAGGGATTGCTACCTCCATCCCCGACTCACCTCAGCAGGCCACCCAGCCTGGGTTGGGGGGAGGCATAACCAAAAATTATAACTTGCAGGGTGAGGGGGTTCAGCTCAAAAAGTTTGAAAACAGCAGGTAATGCTCCCTTTTCAGTAGCTCAAACATGGGGCTGATATTTTCAGAAGGGTTTTTTTTTTATTTTTATTTCTAATTTCTATCAGATGCTTTAAGGTCTTATTAGCTATTACTGCTTTCTCAATTAGGTTTAAATAGGTGAAACCATTCTTAACTGTCTGACATAATGAGCACCGAGGTCCTTCATCTTTTTCATCTAGTAACTGTATCTCAACCAAAATGCAGTAATTTGTGGTTTCCTGAAACAGGTCTTTCCCACAAATGGGTAGAAGTTGAAAAACATGGCAGCCTTACCATAATGCTGTAATTGATTTTTCTATTTTTATTAAGACCTACCTCTGCTAGTCACTGTTGGTTTATCTCTTAGGCCCTAGAGGACCTGTTTGTATTTGCTTTTATTTTGCACCATTTTTGCTGACTTTCCCACAAGATTTGTTCTTTGTAATGTGTGCCAAGCATACAAAAAAAAAAAATAGAACAAGTAATTGTGCCCTAAATGTTGCATTGAATGTAGAGTAAGTTTCAATCTTTTCTCTCCTGTTGATTCTTTTCTGTTTTAGAACACAAAATTATTTACCCTTTGCAAGCCTCTCAGATTTGGTACTAACAATTGTCCTGCTAGTAGGGCAGTAGTGCAAAATTACTCAGGGTCAAACGATCATATATTGGCCAGTTAGATGGTTTGACAATGCAAGAGTATAACACAGCTGCGTAGAAACATACATACATATTACAATGCTTACTTTCTCTTATACTTCGTTGCACTTATGCAGTACTGTTTTATCTGAAGATTTGAAAGAACTAAGTCTTAAAACTCCTGTGAAATAGATCAATAAAGTGAGGCACAGGGAGGTTATTGCTAATCTACAGTAAGCAGAGCTGAATAGAATTCAGAGTCTATGTGAAGCTTGCAGCCCCTGCAGTTGTGAATCAAAAGAACCAAATGACTGAATGAAATAGCAAGTTTTAGTAAGTTTTTGTGTCAAAACCATGTGAAAATACTGCATTTTTCACTGTTTCCACCCCAAGTCATAACTGGGCTTCATTTCAGGTACCTGTGTTGAAGTGGTAACAAAACTAGGCAGTTTTGCTTTGTTTGAGGGTTTTGAGAGATGATCTGTTGCTTTGACTACTAGACTGCACTGCCTCTCTGCAATGAAGTAGACCAACAGGTTCCTATGTACTAGTTACCAGTATCAATTATTCTTTTGTAAACAAGAGTAATGAAAGCATCCAAGTCAACTCTCAGATCTGGATGTGATGTGGTGGTTAGGAAAAACCCTTTATTTGTCTTTTAAAAAAACCCAGCAGTTAATATTAATTTTCCTTCTTTTTTTTTTTTTAAATTGAAGGAGGAAGAAGTGGATGTAAATGATCTTAAGCTTAAAATTCTCTGTAAAGCTCTCCAAAGAGACAGGTAGGTCATAACTGAACATACATGAAGGGTACAATTTTCTCTATTCATAGCATTGATTTTTCTAATTGTAAATTTTTGTACTATTCTCCAGCTTCTAATATCAGATTGAATGTTCAAATGGTATGTATGTATGTTTAATATAGGTTCTGAAAAGTCTGTCCAGGACAATGTGTCTTTTTAGAGGGAGAGGAGAGGTATCACTTACAAAGCTACTTCTGTAATAGTTTATCCATTAAATCCTCTAGCTATTCTACAAATACTTTAAACATTTAGGGAATTAAAATGAAACTATGTGGTTTCTTGAATTTTCTTTTGCCCTTTAATGGAGGGGAGAGAGGACTGGCTATGAAACTGGATTTTCTTCTTTGAGGCTAACAGCATATTTCCAATTGTGGAATAAGCAGATCCCAAGCTTGGGATCTTCTAGAGCAGTGTTTCTCAACTGATCACGGTTTAGGAAGGCAGCAAGCTGGTCCTCGGTATAAAAAAGGTAGAGAAACACTGTTCTAGAGCACTGTCCATTAAGGCTACTGCTGGAGACTGTCATGTCACTTATGCTGGGCACAGAACTACTTTGACAAATGATTCTCCAGAGCCAGCAGTCTAGGATGTTCAGCACTGGACTTAGTTGACTTGGACAGCTCCAGGGACCTTGGTTCTGCTTATGTTGGACACAAACACTTTGGTAAGCTGTTCCTCACTTTGTAGTCAACAAAACAGGACCATTGGTACTGGAAGAGACCAGGGACCTAGATATTGTTTTAGCTAGCTATAGAGCCACTTTGACTGGCAGATCTCCAAAGTCAATATTGGACACACCTTACTAGACTTAATCAACTGGATCTGAAGAGTTTCCCTCATCACCAGTGTTTGAGGCAACCCTCCTGCTCTTCATAGATCTTAGATCAGTGGTTCTCAACCAGGGGTACTCAGAGGTCTTCTCGTGGGTACATCAACTCATCTACACATTTGCCTAGTTTTACAACAAGCTACATAAAAAGCACTAGTGAAGTCAGTACCAATTGAATTTTCATACAATGACTTGTTTAGACTGCTCTATATACTATATACTGAAATGAAAGTACAAGATTTATATTCTGATTTATTTTATAATTATATGGTAAAACTGGGAAAGTAAGCAATTTTTCAGTAACAGCATGCTGTGACACTTTTGTATTTTGCTGTCTGGTTTTTGTAAGCGAGGTGAAACTTGGGGTAGACAAGACAAATCAGCCTCCTGAAAGGGGCACCGTAGTCTGGAAAAGTTGAGAGCCACTGCTCTAGATAATGCCCATGACATGTAGGGGACCCTTTCCTCCAAAAATAAAAAGGGATAGAGAATAAGACGGAGAATATCTTATTGCCCTTATGTAAATCCATGGTACGCCCATATCTTGAATACTGCATACAGATGTGGTCCCCTCTTCTTAAAAAAGATATACTGGCATTAGAAAAGGTTCCGAAAAGGGCAACTAAAATGATTAGGGGTTTGGAACGGGTCCCATATTAGGAGAGATTAAAGAGGCTAGGACTTTTCAGCTTGGAAAAGAGGGGATTAAAGGGGGATATGATAGAGGTATATAAAATCATGAGTGGTATGGAGAAAGTGAATAAGGAAAAGTTATTTACTTGTTCCCATAATATAAGAACTAGGGGCCACCAAATGAAATTAATGAGCAGCAGGTTTAAAACAAATAAAAGGAAGTTCTTCTTCACTCAGCTCACAGTCAACCTGTGGAACTCCTTGCCTTGCCTGAAGGTTAGGACTATAACAAGGTTTAAAAGAGAACTGGATAAATTCATGAAGGCTAAGTCCATTAATGGCTATTAGCCAGGATGTGGAAGGAATGGTGTCCCTAGCCTCTGTTTGTCAGAGGGTGGAGATGGATGGCAGGAGAGAGATCACTTGATCATTACCTGTTAGGTTCACTGCATCTTTAGGTCACCTGGCATTGGCCACTGTCGGTAAACAGGATACAGGGCTGGCTGGACCTTTGGTCTGACCCAGTATGGCCATTCTTATGTTCTAGTTTTCAAATGCTAGTCCAGTCAGATTTTTTAAACTATAGTCATACCCCACCCCCCACTCCAAAGGGACAGAAGGGGAAAAAATAACCAATGAGGGAAAAGTATATTCCATGCCCACTGCAACTTTGGCAGTCAAAAGGAGCTGAAGAGCAGTTGGAGCCACTCCCGCTTAAAGGGGAGGTTTGAAAGGATAGGGATTTCCAGAAAACTCCAAGCTTACATGGCCAAGGAGCATTTATCCTACAAGTGGGAATATGCAGGCAACATAGTTAGTTACTGATTAGTAACCTTCCCCACGCCTTATTAAATTGGCGGTAGATCCTGTTTTAAAAGCCTTCACAATTACAGCCCAACAAGTTTTTAGGTCTTGTCCATTCTGGGCCAAGAACAGAGTTTAGAAATGGTATTTAAACTCTGCTAGAACAAATTTTAAACATGACTCTGGCTAGCCAAACCTAATCAATGTGGATGGGGCCAATCTGTATTCAAACCAGTTTGGGTGGAATAGTGTTTAGATAGTTTACATATGATTTCCAGATTTGGTTCCCAGTTCACTGAGGTTCTGTAGCCAAGGAGGCTAATCCCTGTTCCAAAAGAGGTAGTGGCCATTCTCTAGCATCTGGAAAATGCTACATTAGGCATTCCACAACACCTGCTTTTAGGGGTGGAGCTTGTTACATTCCCTAACTTGATTACTATACATGGTGACTGGATTCTTTGGTACAACACCAAGACTCGCTAAGCATGCTTAGCAACATCCTAATATAGTGCTGGATTTCAGTTTCTCTCATTCTCTTCACCACTCCAATGCCTGTAGAAGGAGTGGAGGTAGGGGAAAAGGAGGGTAACAGGAAACTGTCTTTCTTTCTCCTCAATAACACTATGGGTGAAATCCTGACTCTGTTGAAGTCAATGAGAGTTTTGCCACTGACCTCATTGGAACAACGGTTTCTCCCAAGATGCTACCTTTTGTTGTTGTTAGTGTACCTATTTGGAGACCAAACCATCCATTTCCCAGTGACCACACAACGTAATTATGTCCGTTTTAGGACTGAAATAATGGGTATATCTACACTGCAATTAAAAAAACCCCCACAGCTGGTCCATGCCAGCTGTCTCAGGCTCACAGGCCAAAGTGCTGTTTAATTGCAGTGTAGATGTTCAGGCTCTAGGACCCTGTGAGGTGGCAGAGTCCCAGAGCTTAGGCTGCAGCCTGAGCCTAGCATCTACATCACAATTAAACAGCCCCTTATCTGGAGCCAGCTGGCACTGGCGAGCTGTGGGTATCTGATTGCAGTGTAGTCATACCCAGCGTAATTCCAGGCTGCATGGCATTTGACATTGGGGACAAGAAACCTCAGCAACTGAAAAATCCAGTGCCAACAGCAAGGGAAGTTATTTTAAATTCGTTTTTTTCCCCTTTCTGCCAGGCATTTTAGAATGGTTTGAATTAGGGCTTCAACAGCAGCCTGACCTTTCCCTTGAATGACTCAGCATATCTGATCACATATTAAGGCTTGCAAACCTCAGAAACTAAGGATATTTTGTGCTGAGTTAGGGCCTTGCAATTTTAAACCTTTCACTCGACATTTTGTTCTTCCTTTGCTTCTCCTGTTTAAAAAAGTATGTTGGCAAGTTGCCTTTGCTTCTGTGTTCTGAAGAATGTCTTTTTACAGAAAACTTGTCAAAATGGTGATTGTGGAATAATTAAAATAATTGTTTAAACTAGCTTACTTAAACCCATGTGTGTAATTGATTCTGAGTTCTCTAACTGAAGCAAATAACTTTTTTCTGCTGTTACGGTTTAGTCAGTGGGGAAGCATTCCTATTATCTGCCTTATTAGATTGTCTTGTAATGCCACAATTTTAATAAAATATTTCTCTAAAATATTAAAAGGATAATCAGTTCAGGATGCAAAGAACACTAGCTTTCAACTGTAGAAATGCACACAGAATACAGGTATACTTCAAGAAAATTTATTTCTATTTTAGTATCAGGTTTTTAATTATCCTGTTCTCATATTTGATCAAGTTTTTAATCAACTTTACAACTTATAATTTATACTTTGAGTTGCAGTTGGTCCAGTTCAGAAGGTAAAGATGATCCAATTGAAGCATCTAAAGACAGTATATTTGTGAAAATATTACAAAAGCTATTGAAAGAAGGTAAGTTTTGTTATATGTAAAGAATACTTTTTCAGATTACTGTATGTCAACCTTGTTTTAAAACACTTAACAAAATAAACAGCTTTTATCTATTAAAAAGAACAAGTAAGATGTAAAAGAAGCAAAAAAGCATTGCATCAGTAATTCATCAGATAAAAATGTGACCATGTGGCACCCTATTCTATCTTTTTGTAGGGAGGCGACAAAACATGTAAATTCTCTCTCGGAGCCTCCAGATTACATCTGTTTTGCAGGAAGATAGTGTTTATTTTTTTTTAGTAACTCATTATTATACAATGGAACTCAGCCTCCAGTGTGAAGATTCCCTATGAAACAGGAGGAATTTTAAGACACCAGGACCATATTTCAGAATGGCTTAATTGCTTTAACTCAAACTTTTAAAAAACTAACAAAAAGCCTTGAGTTCAGACCATTTAAGCAACATCACAACTCAACACAAATTGTTGGGGGGAAATTTTATAAGCAATTAAGAGATTAGAATAGTAACTCAACCTTAACTATAATGTTCACAATTTTAAAAAGCTATATTGTCAAATAAGAGAAGCTTGAAGGTTATAAATCTGAAGAAATGCACTTCCATAAGATTTAAAAATGCAACATAAAACTATCTGATTCTTGACCCTTTTTAAGGCTGCAGTATCCAGTCATTTGGACTAAGTCCATTTTAATTTATCAAAAGTATGATTTGTTAAACAGGGACTTTGTGGAGTTTACATAACTGTTCAAATATAGAATGTGAAAATGGTCAAATTGAGGAGGGGAATATAATAATCTTTAAACGATGAACTCAGTTTTACAGAACACTTTATAGAGTTGTTTCACTGCGTGACACAGTAGATGGAATAGAATTAGAACAGTCTTTACAACTGCAAACAAATGAATCAGGAATTGAAATACAGGTACAGATGTTTCCATAGGCATCCTTTCTAAGTATCTTACAATTTCTGTAATGCAAGTTTATTTGTGTTGAAGGAGTTCAGCTCAGTGAATATTTACCAGAGGTGAAGGACTTGCTGCAAGCAGATGAACTTGGCAACTTGAAATCGAATCTTTATTTTGAATTTGTGCTAAAGGCAAACTATGAACACTATGTTCAAGGACAAGCATGATGACTCAACATTTTTGAAAGTAGAAATTTCTAAAGAACTGAGTTAAAGCAGTGTATACTTCTTTACATTCTGTACGTACTTCATTAAACCTTTGTAATAAAGTTTATACAGTAATGTGTTTGGCTTTTGAAATGAACAGTCTTTACAATATAGCTAAGTCTCTTAATTTTTCTTTGGGATACTTACTTTCTCTCCCAATGGCTGAAAATGTATGGTTGAGTAGATCAAGGGCTAACAGCAATCTATAGTTATACATAAACTTTAGCCAGTCTAACAGCTATTGAGATGTCTCTCTTGGCATACGCTGTGGATTATGACTGGGTACAGGTGGTTTGATCGTATGGAGATGAGTCGGAAGGGCGGGGGCTGAGAAATCCCATCAGTACGTTCAAGGCTTGACCAGAAATGTCCACATTACTAGACACTTCAAGCTAATTTTAACAAAGCTAAAGCCCAGGAATAAGATACCCCAACAAAGAGTGCCAGTCCTTTGATATACCATTTCCCATCTCCTTTCATTTTCTGTGCCTCTTTTGGTTTCACGTTTGTTCTATACTTTTGTCTCGTGTGCAGGAAGTCTCAGCACTGGCAGCACAAACACCAGGGGTGAAATCCTGGCCCCATTGAAAACCATGGGAGTTTTGCCATTGACTTCACTGGGGGCAGGATTTCACCCCAGGGGTATATATTGGGGAAAAATATAGTAAATGTTAAATGATGGCTGAATATATAGCTTTTTGGAGTAAGAAATTAAAGCCACACTTGTGTAAAGCACTCTGCTTAGAAAATAGGCTTTTGGTATAAAACTTTGCATTGATACAGCACCTTCCATCTGAAGAGATCCATGCAAAAATGGATAGGTAAGTAGTCCCCCTTTACAGAAAAGGAAACTGGCACAGAAAGGATAAGTGACTTGCACAAGGTCACTCCTTGTCAGTGGCAGACGGGAATAGAACCCAGATCTCCTGACTCAAAAATCCCCTGGCCTAGCAAATACAGCAGTCTTTCAACTTGTACATAAATGCAGTTTTTCACATAAATTTTCAACAAATCCAGAGCAATTTTTTAGATTAAGATTACAAATACAAAAGTTATCTATAGATTTTTACATTTTTAAAACTGAGATTGACGTTTTCACCCTACAGTAATTGACAATAAATGCCTAGAACCTAAGCTCACAAGAAACCTAGAAAGCAGTTACCAAAGTGAGAGTCCAGGAAGACCTTCCTTACTCGAAGACTCGTTCTTTACTAGTAGATGCCAACTTACCCCAGTTCACTTATCTCTGACACGATGATAAAAAAAAAAAGTCCATGTAACTCTTAAAACATTGTAATGGTTCTCATACTGAAATAACAGGTTTAATTTAAAATCATATAAAAATTGCTTTAATCTGACAAATCGCAGGAGGAGCTTTTCTTTTACAAATAGTTTAATGTCCAGAGATTGAATGCAGAGCAACTTGCATACCCTTATGCTCTACTTGCCCTGGCTAGGTGCCTGCTAAAACAACTTGATCCAACAGCTGAGAAGGTCATAAGTTAAATCAGTTGAAGAGAATCCAATTTCTAGTTTAAAAAGCACAGCTATCGCACCATTGCTTCCCCCCTCCCTGTGCTAATACAGTGCTCGGCTGAAAGGCTGAACATGTTTGGAAGAATAGACTTAGCTAGAGGTGTTCTAACTAATATGGAAGAGATACTCATTAGCAACCTTGTAAAAAGTCAACACAATTAAACATCACCTGTTTGTACAGTATTACATGGCTGTGAGAGCAGCAGGTAGAATTTACAGCTTTGATTTTACAAAAGGGAATAATTCAAAGTATTGGAAATTTACTTACTCATGTAAAACACAATTTTAAATGGAAACGGGATCTCAAATTATTTAAAAACTAAACTAAACATTTAGGAGATGGGAAATGGTATATCAAAGGACTGGCACTCTTTGTAGGGGTATCTTATTCCTGGGCTTTAGCTTTGTTAAAATTAGCTTGAAGTGTCTAGTAATGTGGACATTTCTGGTCAAGCCTTGAACATACTGATGGGATTTCTCAGCCCCCGCCCTTCCGACTCATCTCCATACAATCAAACCACCTGTACCCAGTCATAATCCACAGCGTATGCCAAGAGAGACATCTCAATAGCTGTTAGACTGGCTAAAGTTTATGTATAACTATAGATTGCTGTTAGCCCTTAATCTACTCCAAAGAAAGGGTTATTTAAGCATTCTGTTTTGCAGAAAGTCAATATTTATAGGTTGTAAGCTCCTGCAGGCAGATTGTTTGTCCTGCGCAGCATGGAGTATACGTCCTCAACAAATGAACTGTGTAATGTTCACAGCTAAGGCTCTTTGGTCTAGTGCTGGTGTAAAAGGTACTTTGCATTGATATAGTACCTTTCATCTGAGGATCTCTAAAGCACTAGGCTGTAGGCAGTAGATTTAAAACAAAACTTATTTTAATAACTTCCATACTCAAACTGAAGTTCAATATTTGGATATTAGGAATGTTCAATGTGTTCACCATGTCAGTATAAAATTTGAAAGGTCAAGATTATTGGGTTATTGTCCCTTTGCAGCTGCTTGTTCATTCTATGCAGTCAGAACTCCGTGATTCCTGTTGGAGATCTGCTTCTATTAGGGCAAATGGGGTCCAAAGTGTAAATTGCAAGAGTTAGAGTTAAGATTTGGTATTTGCCCCTATTTCCAAGCTTTTCTGATAATCTGTTCACTAAAACAAAACTTTATGGTGAACACTTCTCTTATAGAATAGACTTCTCTCAAATAGGGGCACAGAGAAGATGTCTTCATTTAGCACTACATATGAATGTCACGGGTATCCTATTTTGCTTCATAATAGATCTAAAAAAATTGCAATGAAGGGAAACCGTTACAATAAGTATAGACTACTACCTGTTCCTGCAAGAAAGTTTTCAGTTAGCCATGTGGTTAAATTAAACAGGGGAGAAAATGTTCTCAAATGTTTGGGGGCGGGGGTGTTACATAAGTTTTATAATTAAAGAATGTATTAAGCATTTCTTTCCTTGTAGAGGATACAAATCATTTTAAATGTCCAACCCTCACTTGTAAAATCACAAGTTTAAGAATAATGGGAAAGGGTGTGAAGTTGAGATTTGTATCAAGATAAGTGGAAGAAATTGGACATTCCACTCCGGAGATCAGTTTTATTCTTGCCCTGGTCTTATTGCTGAAATGTGAACTGACTTGTCGCTGTGGTGGCTGAGCACTGAAAAAATAAATAAATATTGGTTTAGCCCCTTGTGCCTATCCTAGGTTTTAATCCCAGAAAATGTATACAGGGGAAGTGGCCTTTTATGTGGAAAAATAATATTGCCACCAGGCATTTGTCTATATTGAATTGCTATTTATCATACTTAGCGATAGTATCAGTTTGAGATACCATGAGATTTGTTGTAGGAAAACCAAAATGGTATATGTCCAGTAATTTTTTTTCAAAACTTACAATAAAAGGTCACTGACAATGCTTCCATTGTTAATATTTTAAGCATGGTTTATGCCACCACATATGGATGACTGGACTACAAATACATCTCTCATGAAATAACTAACCTGTACTTTAGTCTGCTTCTGAGCATCTTTTTTTAATATCTGATTGTGATTCCTTAAAATCCTCAGGAAAGGTAGTTTCTTTTTATGGTGAATTTATGTAGGTTCAGTTTTAGTCAGAGTTTGGGAAGAGGAGAAAATTGCAGAAAAAATCATTATTCCCCCAGCCTGTTTTACAACAATAGCATGGCAGGAAGTGGAAATGGAAAGCAGCAGCAAAAAGACATAGTGTGCAGCCAGAGGTGAAGGGAAGAGCTGCCAGACTAGGAGTTGCAGAGATTAAATGTTGGAGAAGAAGAAAAGTCACCTGTCTCCTGATAAACCTTGCTGCTGTCTTGCAGCTGGGGAAATCCAACTGCAGAAAATGCCTTCTCCTTCATAGTGGTTCCTGGTAGCACAGAGACTTCCTTCTCGCACTTCTTTCTCTACCCCACATTTTAGTTGTCCTTTTTTCAGAAAGATTTTCCTTTGGTTACTCCTACCCTAATTTCTCCATAGTTGGTTGCTACAAACCAGACCTGCTTTCTTCATCTCCTTTACCTGATTCTTCCTTCTAATTGTAACAGAAATTTCTAAAGAAAGTCTTTCACCTATGCCAAATAGAATCTCTGCTTATTCAGAGCCTGGCTAGATGAATAGTTAATTCCCCTTTATTTAACTATGGAGTAGTTTCATCCAGTCAGAGGCAGCTTATCAGTAAGACTAATATACCTTTTTAAAACCCTTATGGATGAGCTATTCTGAGTCACACATCAAGTCTGTGTTCTAAGCCAATCAGAACTCAGCAGGTCAATAATGGATACAGTTCATAACTGCAGTTGGAGTGCACCAGGATCCAACAGCTAGTGGTTAAATCTACATCAGCCTTCTGGTATTAGAAATAGTCACTGATATAAATTTTCCCAGGACCAATATCTCTTGAAGGGTTTCTTTAGCAATCATCCACTGCTACCCTATGCATTTTTTTCATATGTAGCTTTAAACCAGACCCAATAAAATCTGTGTGCTTTAAAGAGCTCACTAATATGAAACTGATTTTTAAATGTAAGGTCAGATCCCATATAGGGCAAATGAAACCATGAGGGGGGCATTGTGTATAAGTAAATCATAATCTGTTTCCTTTTCAGTGTTAGATTTTCATCTGTGCTAACTCCCCTTCTTACCTACACAATCTGTTACTTTTCTAAATGTGTTTTCCCCCTTTTATGTCTATTCTCTGTTGGGGTAAATACAATTCCTATTTTGGAGGAAGAACTGACCCTTCCCTGATTTGGCAAAGAATTGTACAAGAATTGAATGGGTACTTAATAATGTTCTGTGATCCCTACCTTTAAAATTTAATTACAAGCATTTTTTCAGGATGCCTGAAAGTTACAAACCTCTCCTCCTCAAAAAGAAAAGGAGGACATGTGGCACCTTAGAGACTAACCAATTTCTTTGAGCATAAGCTTTCATGAGCTACAGCTCACTTCATCGGATGCATGTAGCTCACGAAAGCTTATGCTCAAATAAATTGGTTAGTCTCTAAGGTGCCACAAGTCCTCCTTTTCTTTTTGCGGATACAGACTAACACCCTTGCTACTCTGAAACCTCTCTTCCTCAATAAGTCTTGTGGTAGATGCAGCCAGGCCTTTGTTAATTACGTATCTAGGCTATCTTGCTGGTTGCTGAAACTATAAGTAGGAAATGTAGGAGCAGTTTCTTCTACCTAATTTTACAGAGAAATAGCCTATAAAAGGATATTTTATGGTGGAAACACTTCTACCTTTATCTTCCATAGAGAAAAACCCTGGTGAGCATATGGATTCCTTCCAGCATATGTGTACATTATGTACTTTAGAAAAGTAGATGTTGGTTACCATTGCTCTAAGTGAGGCTGCCTCTCTCTTCCACTAACTTTTGTCACCATATCTGTCTTTCCTGTCCCGCTAAAGGATCCATTTATTTCAATTCTCTCCGTAAGCAGCTGCTGTGCTTCCTATCCTAACAGAAGTTTGACAACTACCAGCTGGACTTCCAGCCTTCCCCAACCCAAAATGACCATTAAACCTCTACATGACCATAAGTAGATTCAAATCCCTGGAGAATTCTTTTTAAATATATCTGAATGTATCAGTGGTACAAATAGCATAAACAACAGCAGACCCACTGTGCATGGGAGCTGTCCAACCCATACTGGCAACGAGCCAGAACGTGGGTCTTTCTCATCTATATATAAAACTGGTTTTGCACAGCGTTTATTATTATTATAAAAAGCTGCTGCTGTGCAAGATTGAATTTTTCTACCAAAAAAAACAAACAAACAAACAAACAACTGCCGTGATTAAGACAAGGAAACGTGGCCCCCTGCGCGGGCCCTTCCCCCTGGGATGGAGAATGCTCAGCAGGAGGCAGCGTCCCCCGAGCTGCCGGTGTGTCTGACACAAAGGGGGTGTGCCTGGCTCGCCGGGGCGCTGTGCGCTAGGCGGCCGGCATGAAAGTGGGGAGCGGGAAGTGAACGGCCAAAGGCAGGGGCCTTGCTGGGGGGCCGGAGCGGCGCTGGAGAGGTCCCCGCCGCTTGGCTCCCGGCGGGCCGGCGTCAGAGCCCCTTGCCCCCGGCCACTCACCCCGCGGCGCAGCTCTCCGCCCCTCTTCCTCGGGCTGAGCCGGGCTCGCCTCCCCCTGGCTGCCCCGGGCCGGGGGCTCCCTGCGCCGCCTTCTCCTTTCTGGGTAGCGCGGGGTCGGGATTATTTCGGACACGAGCCCTCCCGGCCCCTTCCCCTGGCCCGAGGCGGGGGCCGGGGAGGGCCCGGCAGACGCTCCTTATACGGCCCGGCCTCTGGTCCCTGGGCCCGGGCCAGGAGCTCCTTCTTTGGGCAGCCCCGCGGCCGCGCGGCGGGTCTGGGGGGCTCCGGCCGGGCCAGCTCGCTGCCCAACACCCAAATATGGAGACAGACGGGGAGACATTCCTGCGGCCGGCGGGGGAGGCGGCGGCGGCGGCGGCCCTATAAAGACCTGCCGGGGCCGGGCAGCTCACCGAGCTGGAGAGCCGCGAGGAGCCTGAGCCGGAGCCGGAGCGGAGAGCCAGGAGCCACCCGAGGTGAGCCGGGGGAGCCCCGCGGGGCGGGGGCTGAGTCCGCAAAGCCCAGGGAGCGCGGCGCGCCGCCAAACGCCCAGCCGGGGCCCGAGACTAAACAGTGTCTGGGGAGCCGCCAAAGCGCCAGCCCCCAGAGGCGGGAGCCTCCCCTCCGCTGCGGGGAGCGAGCGAGCAGGCCGGGCTGGCTCGCCAGGCTTCTGCCCTCGTGCTGCTGGGGAGGCATCGCGTCTACACGCGGGGGCACAGCTCGGCTCCCTCGCCAGGCAGCGAGAAACTAGCGCCTCTTGCCTGGACTGCGGCCGATCTGCCGGGCAACTTCCCTGGAGCCGAGCTGGCGCTGGGTGGAGGGAGAGAGTGCTAGCAGGTACGCGTTACCTACCTCTCCAGGACCTCGTTACTGATCGTAATGAACAGGGACATCGTTTAAGTGGCTCCGGCTGAGCCAGTCTTCTCTTTGATTGTAGCCCGGCGGGGCGGTGGGGTTCAGATTTTAAGGAAAAGCACAGTACCATAGATTTTTACTATTTGGATTTTAACTATTTGTGCCATCCAAGATGGTACTGGAACTTGGATTACTTCGCAGTTTCTTAATTCCATCCAATTGAAAGCAGCACGTGTATTGTTTCAAACTTTTAAAATCCTTTAATAACTAGGCGAAAAGTAACTTTTGAAAGTTTATTCTTCTTGTCTCCAGTTTTTGCCACACTATTGAATCAAAGTGCCTGGCCTTTATTTTAAAACTGTGGCTTACTATTGTTATCCTGATAAAGGTTTATAATAATTTCTCCTAAATACTCTTGGCTGCTATGATCTACTTTAACTTGTGTTCCAGATTGATGAGATTTTTAAATCAATTGAAGATGATTATAGGATCACAATTTTTACCCTCCCCCCCCCCCACCAAATATAATCACTGTGTGTAGCTTAACTGTATATATTAAAACTACCAGATTACATGGTGACAATCTCTAAACTTGATAAAATGAGGATCAAGGAATAAAGAATGCAGTTTACTGAGGATGTGGTGGATTAATTCTATTAGTTCTTTGAGCTAATTTACAATTTCCTATAACCCATACTGAGTGGAATAAAGATTTTAAAATAGAGTTATAACATTGAAGGGAAGGCTGGATCTACTTTGAGTTTAAAATGTGATTTTAATTAACCACTTTAAAGTAGCATAGAAGTTTTTTGTTTTAAATCAAACCCTTTGAGATGCCCATTGGACCTTGCAGCCCCATTCTGAAGCCACGCCCCACTTTACCCCGCACCTTCTGTGGGTGGGGAGAGCCTGGCTCCTCTGGGACAGTGGATCATGAGTGGTGAGACTGCGGCTGTGTTGCATTGTCTCTCGTCGGCTCTTACGGTGGTTTGATTTTCTTGCCGTTCCCCAGAAAGCCGACACCATGTGTGATGAGGATGAGACCACCGCGCTCGTATGCGACAACGGCTCTGGCCTGGTGAAAGCTGGCTTCGCCGGGGATGATGCTCCCAGGGCTGTGTTCCCCTCCATTGTGGGCCGCCCTCGCCATCAGGTACGATGCCCTGGCTTCTAGCCGTTCCAGGACTGCAGCTTCACAGAGGTAGTGGTGAAAAACCAACCCTTGCTTTCTGGGGAAAGTCCCTAATCACGTGGGAGAGGCTGACCCCCCTCCATAATGGGACTGAGTACTTTATATGCCAGCTGTGCTACAACTGCCTGCTGTCACACCAGCTGTGACTCAATCACCCTTCCTCCCATCATGAAACTAGCATATATATATATTACTTACTAACACTTATATAATACGCCATCAGTGCCCCACAAATGTGCTCTGTGCTCCATGCAGACGCACCTGCTCTTACAATAGGCTGGATTTGCCCTAGCTGTGCCCTGTGACTTGGGAGCCTTCTCCTCTTCTGACCTGAGCTGGCTGTCACTCCCCAGGGTGGATAACGTGTGACTCTCTCCCTCCTTCCCCGGAGAGATGTTAAGCTTCCCAACCCCCTTTTGTTCCTCTCTAGGGTGTCATGGTGGGTATGGGTCAGAAAGACTCCTACGTGGGGGATGAAGCTCAGAGCAAGAGAGGTATCCTGACCCTTAAGTACCCCATTGAACACGGCATCATCACCAACTGGGATGACATGGAGAAGATCTGGCACCACACTTTCTACAATGAGCTGCGTGTGGCCCCCGAGGAACACCCCACCCTACTCACTGAGGCCCCCCTCAACCCCAAGGCCAACCGTGAAAAGATGACCCAGATCATGTTTGAGACCTTCAACGTGCCCGCCATGTATGTGGCCATCCAGGCTGTTCTGTCACTGTATGCCTCTGGCCGTACCACTGGTAAGTGAGGGTAATGGGCCTCAAACAGCACCCACCCTCACCTGGGGGGCATCCACCTACCAGCATAGGTGCCACCCACCCTCACCTAGTGAGGGCACTGACCCACTGGCATAGACTCTTAGACATGAAGAGAGGCCCCCCATTCTGCTTTAGATTGATGTTGCCACTAGTAAAAACAAACTTTGCCTGCCCCTTTTCCGTGAGGTCCTGCAGGGTTTGCTCCTTCCCTTGTGATCATTTCCCCAGCCTTGCCTTGTGTTGGCCTAGGGAGGTGCTCGGTCTCACTCACTCTCCCACCCCCTCGCAGGTATTGTGCTGGACTCTGGTGATGGTGTCACGCACAACGTGCCCATCTATGAGGGGTATGCTCTGCCACATGCCATCATGCGCTTGGACCTGGCCGGTCGGGACCTCACTGACTACCTGATGAAGATCCTGACAGAGCGTGGCTACTCTTTTGTCACCACTGGTAAGTGGAGCGTGCACGCCCACCACCACCTCTGATCGGCAGCACACAGCAGTCACGCTCGAGGCTGACTTGTTTAATTTCCATGGGGATGGCCAAATCCTGCAAACCTGCACTCCTTTGTGTGACTAGGGATCACCACTCAGTGCAATGGGCACTTGTACTTAGCTACTTGCTTGTTAATTGGCACAGGTTTGTACTTGATAGACCCAACCTGAGCTGGGGATACCTGGTGTGTATTTGCTCAGTGTGGTCTTGTTTGATAGATTTAATGTTAAACACGGGGATCTGTATCTGATGTTCCATGTTGAAAATCTGGGATCATGATTTGACTCCCCTCTCCAGTCATATTGTTGACTGACTCTGCACAGTCTCCCCCAGAGCCAGAAAACATGTAGGCACGTTCTTTTGGAGCCCTTGCCTGTTCCCCTTGACCTCTGGCTGTGCTGTTTTCTCCTCTCTCCTGTTCCAGCCTTCTAACATCTTGTTTTTCCCTGTGACAGCTGAGCGTGAGATTGTGCGCGACATCAAGGAAAAGCTGTGCTATGTGGCTCTGGACTTCGAGAATGAGATGGCAACTGCAGCTTCCTCCTCCTCCCTGGAAAAGAGCTATGAATTGCCTGATGGGCAGGTCATCACTATTGGCAATGAACGTTTCCGTTGCCCAGAGACCCTCTTCCAGCCATCCTTCATTGGTATATAATCCTCTCTCTCCAAAGAAGTCCTTCCCTTCAGTGTTACTGATCCTTCTGCTTCACTGGTGAATTAAGTGCACTTACCTCTGTATTCCTTTATCTCCTCATGTCACCAGGTATGGAATCTGCTGGTATTCATGAGACAACTTACAACAGCATCATGAAGTGTGATATTGACATCAGGAAGGACCTGTATGCTAACAATGTCATGTCTGGTGGTACCACCATGTACCCTGGTATTGCTGACCGCATGCAGAAGGAAATCACTGCTCTGGCTCCAAGCACAATGAAGATCAAGGTACATTTGACTATATGATTATTGACTCTTATATTCAGATAAGACTTATTTTCAGACAAGTACAGTGGAATAATATATAATACTTAACACTGCTGATCTTCAAAGCACTTTACAAACAATCAGATGCACCCATTCGAACTAACTCTATGCCATTTCACCTCCCTTAACATGTTAAGTTAGGTGTAGTAAATCATAAAATGTTTTCTGTGCCCATATATGGTTTGTTTACTGATCAGAGCTCTGCTTACTCTTGTAGATCATTGCACCACCTGAGCGTAAGTACTCTGTCTGGATTGGTGGCTCTATCCTGGCTTCCCTGTCTACCTTCCAGCAGATGTGGATCACAAAACAGGAATATGATGAAGCTGGCCCATCCATTGTCCACCGTAAATGCTTCTAAGCATGTTTACATGATCACTATGCTAACCACTCTCAGGATGACACTGTTGTAAGTTGTAGGTTGTTGAATACCTGCAACAGCCATGTAACTTTCTATTTTGTAACAATTTCTGTTACTGTTGCTGCAAACTCCAAGTGACACAGAGTGTATGTAAAGTGTACATAAATTAATGTATTATCTCGTTTTGTTTATTTTTAAAACCATGCCCTGTGGAAGGAAACCAAAAACTTCAAGAAGCATTAAATCAGTCATTCTGTCACACCCCATTGGAGTTGGTTATGTCATGATTATTTCTGTTTCTGGAGCTGAAATCTCTACATACATTTATCCTGTTCTTTAGAACTGGTTACAATTTAGGGAGGAAAAAAAGGTTACGACACTTTAAATTGACATAATAATGATGCAGGGTTATTGTACACAGTAGCAATGCTACATTAAACAAACACACTGGGTTATAGAAGGTCAGAGTGCTTCACAATTAGTTTTCAAAATATATTTTAAAAGGCTTTGGTGTCCTTTTTTTCCAGTTTAAATATAAACCTGAAACTGCTTTCTTAGTTCTGAGAAATACTTAAACATCTCTAATTTTTAGAATTACACCTGATCTTCCTATTCTGTGCTATCATACAGGTACTGCCCTAGCCTCAAGTTCAGGTTCACATTTTCTGCGTAAAATCTCTTTTTCAACAGATTACAGCCTGGCTCTAAAAAAATGGTCATAGCTGTAATGTGCCCATCTCAGCCTAGACACCTTTTTCTAACTTTTTAAAAAGGCTGTTGGGTTGTAGGAGTTGCTTAAACTCAACAAAAATAAAACTCCTTTTGAAGGAGATGCAGTCTTACGCTGGCCCAACGCCAAAGAGATTTCACTGGACAAATGATCCTATGCAACACATGTGTTGCAAATGCCTCATTGGAACAGAATGTAAATAGTAAGTTTTTTATAACCCATTTCTAAGTGGAACTGACAGGAGAGGGTTTTTCTTTAGAACTACTAGTAAATCACTGGGCTAAACTATATATAACTTAGCTGAACCCTTCACTCTTTATTTGGCCATTCTGTGACTGCCCTGAAACACTGCATAAAGTAAATGCCCAGTGGCAGACAGGGAGTGGGGCTTAAATATAGATCATTCCACTCTATTATACACAGGCAAATATCAACTACACCCCCTCTTGGGAAACAGGGGCAGTGCCCAGATGAGCCTTGGGAGCTTCCTCACAAGTTAGGCAAGGGACTTGGGCGCCTGAGGGAGATCCCTCTTTGAGAAGGGGTCAGAAACTTACTGTTGTAATTCTTGTTCAATGGCTTCAGACTCTGAGTCAATCTGGTGACCCTAGTTTGGCTGTCAGTAAATAGTAAAGACTGAATCATAAGATCCAAACCCAACTATGGATACAATTAGGAGGCCCACGAATAAGCCAGAGCTAACTGTTCAAGCTCCCTTTCATTAGCCACAGCATTTCTTCCCTGAGAGGAAGCCACACCTTTTAGCCCTTGATTAGGGGATGGGACTTGGCTGCCCTTATTAATTCAGCTTCAGCAAAAATCCAAATTCTTTCCCCTCTGCTCAGGAACTCCTGACCACTCACTCTTCAGGTGCTCCACTCTCATGGACCCAGCAGTATGAGGGGATTGGAAATGTAACTGGGAGTGGCCAAGTCTTTCAGTCCACTCCTAATAGCCCAGACCCCCTGTTTGTCCTTCTAGTAGGAAAACGGAGATGGGGAGTGTTGTGGTTGTGGGGATGCACCCTAGAGGTCCTGAAGGAGCTATGGATCCTCCTTAATGCGGAGTTGGTAGGCTGGAAAATGGTAAGTGACAAAACAACCAGTTTTGACAGAGTATCACCCTAATGGAGGTAAAATAGGAAGCCAGTAACCCTGTCCCCTGTGTGTTCCTCCCTCATACCCTGGAATGACTGAAATGGGTTCCTTTAAGCATCGTGGCATGATTCTGTTAGACAGAAATGAATCTCTAAGAGCCTTATTTGATATGGATTTCTTGGTCATGATCCCATTGAAATAATTGCACAGTAAAATCAAAGAGATCACAAAGATCCCCAAATACTGCATTTGTTATAGATAAGGGTTTTTAGAGACATAAGGTATGTGCATGTGTGTAAATGATTGTTAGAATAAAAGATGATCACAAAGGGATTCACACTGGTATAGGACTCAATCCTACAAGCTTTAGTCGTGTGGCTGAGTGTTTTCAGGTCTAGACCATTTAGTGTCTTCAAAGTATTGTCAAAGTCAGATTCAGGACTCACATAATTTGTCAGACCACTCTATTTATTAGCAAAGCGCTTTGCTAATGCACCCAGATGTGAACCCCTCTCTGAGGCTCAAGATAACTTATTTATACAGCTAAGCCAAAGCCAATTTAACATAAGAGACAAAAGAAAGCAGAAACTGACAAATATACATACATATCTTATTTGCATAGTAACGTTTACCAATCTCCTAGCTCAGTAGGAGCTCTAAGTTAATTAGTTTGAGGACCCATTGTCTCACACTCCTTAATGTTTCTCTTCCTGACAACTATATTTCAACAAACCCTTCAAGTAGCATTTCTTTAATGAATTATAATTTCAATATAATTCATTCTACTTTCACAATCCCTCCTTTTGGTCAAGCTACGCAATGACCAATAATGACTGGGTTCCACATATCAATCGTTCTTTATCTCTTTGTTCATCAATGATATTTAAAATCATCAAATTAGCACTCTGGTTTGGGGCAGCTATCTGTGTAGCATGCCTGACACAATTTTGGATACAACAGGAAAGTAACTGAAAATATACAAAAATTATTAGGATTCCAAACAGGAGAGTTAGGGCTCCCTGAAACAACCAGTTTCCTATGTCACAGAAATTGAAAAGGTTACTTAGCCACTTCCATAAAGAACTTGGCTCTTCGTGGGGAAGATATGCTATTTGTTCTAAGTGGCTAGCACAATCTATTACCTCATTGGTGTTGTCTGGTATATACACACAGCAGTCTTTTCCAATGAGAGTACAAGTCCCTCCTTTTGCCGCCAGCACTATGTCCAATGCCTGATGGTTTTGGAGGGCCATCTGTTTCTTTGGCCAGGGCTCTTAAACTTTCTCCAGTTTCATTTGCCATTATTTCAACTGCTGCTTGTAACCTTAGGATACTTTTTGCATGATGTATTACTCCCCCTAATGGTATTAAGGAACCGCCAATGGCCTCTTCCCAGGTTAAGGGGCTTATGTTGTTTACATACCATTGGGCATCTGTTAAGTCCCTTCTTTTTCGCCTGAAATTGCGGAGGCGTTCTCGAGGGAAGGTTCCAAGCACTCGGAATTGTGGGAAGAGTCGGGCGGGATAACAGATTCCTGACCAATTAGCTGGTAGTGCGGTATAAGCTCTGGTCCCACACACCCAGTGATGGCCTATTAAGGCCAGGAAGGGTCAGTTGCACCCATTTGTCGTATAGGTGTTTGCAAAGGAGGAGGAGTATCCCACAAAGGGTACAGGGTCATTCTCCTTACGAGGAGTGGTGTTATTTGCATGACATTGAAAGATTGTATTGTTTTCACTAAGGTTACTGTAGGGGGAACATGAGATTGATTTCTCTGTTTGATCCCAGGTTGAGAAAAAAATTCATATCTCCATACCCAGCCCGCCACTTTTTAGTTTTGTTTGAATAATCCCATACAACATTGGCCACAATATGCTGAAGGCAACGGCTTTTCCCCAGATCCAGCCCTGTCCCATTACATACCCAACACCAATGACCTTTTCCCTCCGCCACACTTATCCATTTAGATGCATTTATTCCCACCGCATCCCAAGTGTCATTGCTGTTCCATATTTTGTTAAACGGACAAGGCCCTCCAGTGAGGTCTGGGGACTTGAGTGGGATAGCCAGGACAGGAACACCAGTTTGAGAGTGGGCTGGGATGTGGCTGCAGACCCAGCAATTAGAAATATTAAGGTTCTGAGCTATCCACACCTGCTGCTGGATAAAAGAATTGTCATCGTGGTCTCCCCAGACCATAAGATACCAGCAGCCGAGGAACAGGCAGAGGTGCATGTTGGAGGCAAGGCTCTTCTGGTTCTGACAACCTCAACTGAGGGAACCACAGTCACGGTTTTATGCCCACCAGGCAGTAGGCGCTAGGCTCGCTACTGCTTTTTTTTTTTTTTTGCTCGTCGTCTGCTTCTGGCAACCCTTACAAGAGCGTAGATTGTAAGGTATTGCAGACTGTTCCTCTACGTCTTCTTCTGAAGTCAAAATTGACTCTGCGTTGTCCTGAGGCGATGGTTGGTTCTCTGGGGATGGTGCCTTCTTATACCGTGAAGCATGTATCCACACTGCGATGCCAGATAGTTTAACAGCTGTCTGTGTAGTAAGCAGTACCTGATGAAGACCCTTCCACCAGGGCTCCACGGCGTGCTTTCGATGATGGCGCCATACGTAGACCCAATCACCTGGCTCGAGGTTGCGGCAAGCATCGGAGGTGGGTTCCGTGGGCCAGGCGACTTGAACCTGTGAATGGAAGTGACATACAGCTTGCATTAGTCCCTTGCAATACTGAAGGAGCGCACTGTGAGTCAAGTTCAAATCTGGAATGGGAGTAATGGTAGTCATAGCTCGCATAGGGCGTCCCAAAACAATTTCAAAGGGACTTAATTTATGCCTTTGGGATGGAGTGGATCTCATGTCCATAAGGGCTACTGGCCAGCTTAATCCTGTAGAGTTACAAATTTTAGCAAGCTTATTCTTAAGTACACCATTTCGTCTTTCAACTGCACCTGCACTCTGTGGGTGGTAGGGACAGTGCAACAGGTTTTTGATATGCAATATACGGTCCAGGTGTTGAACAAGTTGTCCAGTAAAATGTGTACCCCGATCACTGGACAGAGTAGCAGGAATTCCCTTGGCAGGCATAATATGATTTAACAAACGTTTGGCAACAGACAGTGAGTCAGCCTTGCAACAAGGGAAGGCTTCACTCCAACCAGAGAATAAACATCCCATAACCAATATAAAGTCATATTGTTGACACTTAGGCATTTGTGCAAGAATGGTACTTGAGGCAGGCCCCGGAACCCCTGGGCCACTTTTACAGGTTTACCAATATTATGGCTTTGGCAAATGGTACAGGCTGCACAGTGGCGGGCTGCAAAAGAGCTAAAATGGGGGGCCCACCATCCTGTCTTAGTTACAGCAGAGACCATCCCCTCCTTTTCGACATGTGAAACACTGTGTAGCAGGGCGGCCGGAGATGGGTAGAGTGAAAAGGGGGCTACAAAGGTGCCAGTAGGCGAGCGCCAAAAGGAATCGGGATGTAGAGAGCAACCCTGGGCAACCCAGGATTCTTTCTCGGTTTCTGGAGCAGAGTCTTGGAGCAGGGCGAGGTCAGTGAGGGACAAGGAGGGTAAGAGGAGAGCGGAGAGCAAGGGAATCAGACATTTCGACTAGGCGCGCTGCAGCAGCCACAGCATGCAGGCAGGGGGGGTAAGCCTTGGGCAACAGGGTCTAAAGTGGCAGAGAAATAAGCCACTGGGCGGTTCTTTTTTCCGTGCATCTGAGTGAGAACTCCAAGTGCACACCCAGATTGTTTGTGGCAGAAAAGGGCAAAAGGCTTAGAGTAGTCAGGCAGCCCTAAGGCAGGGGCAGAAGCCAAACCCTGTTTGAGGGAAACAAAGGCAGAATTGGCCTCAGGGGGCCACGGCATGGGGTCAGGCACAGAGAATCGAGTGAGTTCCTGGAGAGGTTTTGCAAGGGAGGCATATTGGGGAATCCATTTGTCTGCAAAATCCAGCCATGCCTGAAAACTTCTGGATCTGGCGTGGGGAGCGGGGTCGGGGAAAGCTAAGGATAGCTTTGACGCGGGTGGGAGAAAGTGCACAGGAACCCTGGGAGAGGAGAAAGCCAAGGTATGTGACAGAAGCTTGACAGAGTTGTAGTTCAGAGCAAGAAGCTTTGTGACCCTTTTTTGCTAGGGCAGTAAGGAGCACTAAAGAGTCAGTTTCAGAGGCAGACAATGAAGGGGAATAGAGGAGTAGATCATCTACATATTGGACTAGTGTGGACCTGGAAGGGAAAACAAGGTCAGCAAGGTCTCGGGCTAATGCTTGGGAAAAATATGACGGGCTTTCAGTATACCCCTGGGGCAGTGTGGTCCATGTGTACTGTTGCCCCTTGTAAGAAAAGGCAAACAGGAACTGGGAGTCAGGGTGAACCGGGACAGAAAAGAAAGCAGAGCACAAATCAACAACAGTAAAATGAGTTGCATCTGGTGGGATAGAAGCCAGAATCTTTGAGAGAGGCAAGTTTTGATTCTGTCCACCTGTGATTTGCCTCTTCCCCACCACTGCATGAAACAATCAACTTCTTCTTTTGCCAATTTAGTTTTAGGTTGGCCGAGTTTGTCTTTTAAGACGTCTACTCGGTCTTTGTCCCAAGATCCTAACAGTGGTCACTGAATTTTGGGATTCTCCTGAGTTAGCCTTTTGCATTCCCATACACAGCCTTTTGAAGCTATCCCCCACCCATGTCATGAGGTTTTCTGTTCATTAAAACACAAGAATGCTAGCAACAAGACAAACACCACAGACAAACAACACAAAACATAGATCCATGGTATTCTGAGTTATTCTTCCACTGGCGCCAGCTTGCTTGTAGAGTCTAAAAACAAAAGAAACAATTTCCACCGCTCTGGTGGGGACAGATTATTGCTTAATAATAATACCACTTTCTTTTACAAATTTCCTTGCTAACTGCAGGAAAAACAGAAGAATTACCTCCAGGCTGTACTTATTTTGTTCTATAGTCAGGCTGTTCTATAGTCAGGCTAGTGAATTACCCCACGCACTGATCATTTATGAAATTCATGAGGTGGTGTGCCTCAGTTTCCCCTCTTGTGCAACAGATCATGTTTGCAATAGTTTCTCTGCTGTACCAAGCTATAAGTTTATTCTCAGGTAATAGCTGAGACACAGCTTCAAATTTTAGCACTATACACACACACACAAAATTTTCTTTTGCCTAACATCCCTTGCACTGTGATTACTCTTTTACACAACTGTACCCCGATTACACTTCCATCTTGTACAACTAGACACAACCAGGAGCAGCCAAGTTAAGTTCCAATAGAAACCCCTTACATCCTTTAGTGATTTTGATTACATTACCCAATAGTCAAACAATTTTGATCAGATTCTCTCTCTGCCTGCAGCAGTCCCTTTCTGTGGGAAAAGGGCCCATTTTCCCTCAGAATAGCTGTAAAGGCTTCTGGGGACAGAAGCGTAGTGGTGGTAGTAGCCACTCTACCTGACCCCCTTAGCCTAGACCATTTTTCCAGAAATTTACAGGAGTCCGGACTCTTCCTAAAATACATAAACTGAGCCGGCATTCTTTCAGGGAACTGTCCCGACTTAGACGTCTGGTTACCCATACAGGAGGACTTTACACACCAATCACACATCTGAGGAAGTGAGCTGTAGCTCACGAAAGCTTATGCTCTAATAAATTGGTTAGTCTCTAAGGTGCCACAAGTACTCATTTTCTTTTTGCGAATACAGACTAACACGGCTGTTACTCTGAAACAAGAAGGAAAGTCGGGTTCGTCAGAGCGATGCCCAGTGCAACACACAAAAGGAGCCCACAGGCTACTGCCTCAATCGCCCTTGCTTTCACACCAAGGGTTTTACCCAAGGTGCGGTGTGGCTGCGATTGTGCAGATTTCACTCACTCAGACCGTGGGGACAGGAACCCTTTGGTCAGCCGATCCCCAGATGGAGACAGCGCCCAGACTCAAACACACCACAGGGAGGATGGATGGATGGATGGATAGACACAAAATGCATATTTTGTTTCCTTCCTCAAAACTGAGGCACTCCACTATGTTTTCAAAATAATGTTTGAAGCCCTTGCAGGAGGTCAGACTAGAATGATCATAATGGTTTCTCCTGACCTTAAAATCTATAAATTTACCTCATTGGACAACCCCTGAAATCTCTCCTCTAATCCTTTAAGCTAGTCTTTGGCAGTTTCCATTGTTAATCGTCCTTTTTCATGATTATAAATTTGTATTCTTGATTGGATGCTGAATACATCCTTGTCACCGAATCCCCATTGACGTGCTCTGTGAGGGCAGCCATTGTACTATGTACAATCTACTCTATTTTGTTAGAGCAGATCAGTATGTGTGAATGTGGCTGTAGGCTGTTTCCAGCTCCATGCTTCTGCCAAATAAGGTTGGTGTTACGCCCATGCCTATGTCCCGTCTATGTGTCATTAATACAGGGCTGTCAACTCACACGCCTTCGGAGGATGACACCCACACATTCCCTGTGCCACCCACCCCTTTTTGAAACACTCCCATCAGCTGTGCTGGAAGGGTCGGCCGGACCAGTATTTGTGCTCCTATTCTGAGAGGGGCAAGGGAAGGGTGGTGGTGGGATGAAATGGAATAGAGAGAACATGGGAGATAGAAATGGAGGTGAGAGGAGACCCTGGGGAAGTTAGAAACACAGCAGAGGAGGATAATGGTGGGGCGAGATTGAGGCAAAGAGGAGAAAGAAAATGCTGAGGACCAGATTCACTCTTGTGATCCAGCTTTTTTGTGCCAGTCTGGTGGTAGAAAGCGGCCAGAGCACATCAGATGGGGAGTGTGTGTGTGTGTGTGTGTGTGTGTGTGTGTGTGTGTGTGGCAGGGGTCACCAGCTCAGGAAGCATCTGGTTACACGAACTTCTACACCACCCATCTCTGCAGCCCCTGGTATAGAGAGCTGGTATAGGGTGGGGGTAAGGCCAGAGCACCACTTTGCTGGGGCTATTCTTTGCTGGAGGAGTGTCCCCCTGGGGCCATAGCCAGCTGATATAGTTTTGAGAAAATCCCTAGGCTGCTCTACCATATGCTGGGCCAGGCCCACACGTCAGCCCTCCTCTTCAACTGGGCCCAATGATCCATGGGCATAGCTGAGAATCTACCCTGGAAGGTAAAAATAGATAGGAAAGAGAGGCTAAATCCAGCAAAAAGTTTTGAAGAAAGAAGATTTTAGAGAAGAAGATTCAGAGAAACATTTAAATTGGACATGGGCTCAGATTGCACCATCCTGAGTAGCTGTAGATGTGAGCTTCCCCCAACCTGGTAGTGTAGACGCAGCTGTAGTACAGCGACAGACTGGGTATGTCTGTTGCTGGAGGAGCACCACCTTCCTGAATGACAGCAGCCAGATCAATGGAAATATTCTTCATTGACCTAGCAACATCCATGCTACGTAGGGTAAGGTCAGCACAGCTACATAGTTCGGGGGGGAGGGGCATGTGGTGTGGATTTTTCACACCCTGAATGCTGTAGCTGTGTTGACCTAATTTTAAATGTAAACCAGGCCGCATTGTCACTCCAGAGCTCTAACACAGCCCCTTCCCTGCTTTGATCATTATACTGGTGTTATTTAATCTTTTACATAGCACTTCTCACAAATATCGAGGAAGCTGAAGAGTCAAGGCTTAGGGACCAAACTCACTTCTCAATGATGCTGTGACTCCAGGGTGACTCCGCTGAAGTAAAAATCAGCACTACACTGACAGCAGAATCTGGTCCAATGTGTGTCTTCCTTTCCTAAGAGGCGGACCACATGCCATGAATGCCACACCCCTTTTCATGTTCTGAATTGGGAATTTGTACCCTGTTCTTCTCTCTCCCATGGTGATCTGAAAATGTTAAACTGAAAAGCATTTTAACCCACATTAGTTGTTAGTATTGACCTATGCTCCCAGGGCTGGAATCGCCTCTCTCACAGGTTTTATGTCAATGTAACTCCATCAGTCATGCCTGATTTACACCATGGAGAGATCAGCATCAGGCCTAGATTAGTTATCCAATGAGGGCTTATTATTACACATTAAAAATCAAAACAGGAGAGCAGGTTGGAAACTGTCAATTATTTTTCACAAAAAAAAAAAAAAGAGAGAAAAAAATCACTTTTTAAACAGGTTTCCTGTGGAAACTTTTCTTTTTTTAAAAAAATGAAAACAACCACCAGCCTTCCAAAATTTTGGTTCTTGAAAACTGGAAAATGTTGGTTTTACTTTACTGACAAAAAAATGATTTTCAGTTTGTTTTTTCCAAATTTACCCCAAATGAACATTTTCTACAAAAATTTTTGTTTTGTCCAAAAAGCCATTTTGGGGCAAAGTTTTGATTATAACAATTCAGCCAGCTCTGCAAAATCGCTTCCAGAAAGTATTTGTCACAGATGGAGAAACAGCACAGCTGGGTGAGTGTGGCCTATTGATTGGCTTATGGGTTCCTACAAGGTGGTGTTGCAAATCCACATGATGCTCTTAATTGACACTTGCTGTTGCAAGGGCGGGCTAGGTGTAGAGAATTCCCTCTGGAAGGATGGCTTTGAATAAAGAGCCCTGTCAGGAAGGACTGATTGGCAGATGGATTAATTCAGAGGGTCTCCTGGCCATATCCTGTCCTAGAACAGCACCCCATACTTCTGGGGTTGCACTGATTAGATCTGGGCCCCTGTGGAAGGGGAGGTTGATGCAGCACCTCTCTGAGTGGACTCTGCACTATGTTCTGGGTGAAGAGTGAAGACTTTGATGTAACCAAGGCTCTTAAATGCTGGAGTTTGCATTTGGACAGGGGTTAACTAAACAATGTATCAAACTCCCCAGTAGTCAGACAGCTCCTTATTGCTATGCAACTGGCAAGGCTATGTCCATTTCATGACACAGACTAGCACAGGTGTGGGACTTTGTTGCATGAATAGGGTGACCAGATAGCAAGTGTGAAAAATCAGGATGGGGGTGGGGGTAATTGGCACCTATATAAGACAAAGTTCGAATATTGGGACCGTCCCTATAAAATCGGGACAGCTGGTCACCCTAGCAGGGTGAAGCTCTTCATTTTGCAAGAAAAAAAAGTGTCATGCTAACTTTAATGATGCACAATAAATGCTACTAAGGGTAGGCTTTGGGACAGGCTATGGAGCAGCCGTTCTTGCAGACAGCTGAGCTCCACTCTGCCCGCAAGGATCACAGCCAGACATAGGAAGTTCCCACCCAGTTTCACATAACTTTGCCCCAAAAAGCGTACGGCCAGATTCTGCTCTTAGTTACACCCGTGTAAATCCAGAGTAACCCCACTGACGTTACTTGGGAATCGCACAGTGTAACTGGGATCGGAATCTGGCCCTGAGCATCTAGGGAGCATCCTAAGCAGCCAAGGCATGAGCCAGCCTTTTAGCCACACCCCAGAGAGCTCCGTATATATGGCATGCTGAAAGCAGCTCCCCTCCCACCAGCAGTACACGCCCACCGCAGGCCCAGCCCCTCGCCCCCAGCACGGCTCTCTGAGCTATGGAGAGATTTACGAAAAAACCGCCAGCAGCTTATTTATTGGCTCCAAAGCAAATGACTCCTTGAAGCGGAGGGAGCCCCCTGGCGAGGGGAGACAAGAGGGAAGGATTGCAACGGAGAAAGACTGACAGACCCAGGGCCGCCCCCAGCCATTCGGGTGCCCTACGCAGCCCCCCCCCGCGTAGGGCTCCAGGCCTCCTAGGGTCCGGGAGGCAGGAACTGTGGGGGGAGGGGCCACTTTTGGGGGCCCCACAGGCCGAGAGCGGCCTGGGGGATTGGCGGGGGCCGGGAGCAGCCCGCTCCGCTTCCCTCGCCCCGGCCCCGGCCCCGGCCGCGTCGCTCGAGGGGATGGGGGAAGTCGCCCACCCCGCGCGCTCACCGGCGGCGGGGAGCTGGCGGAGTGGAGCGGGCTGGGGCCGGGCTGCTCCGTTTCCCGGGGGCGGGCCGGGGGCGGAGCAGGGGGGAAGGGGAAGAGGCGGGGCGGAGGGAGTTGTCGGGGGCCCCACACGCCTGTAGGGAGGGCCCTGCCCCTTGCAGTGGGCGCGGCCCGCGGGCGGGCGGGCGAGGGATGGGGCTGGTCGCCGGGGTGGTGCTGCGGCGGATGCAGCACGCGGCTGCCTAGGGCACCATGAAATTCGGAGCAAATCTGGTGCCCCAAGTTTCATGGTGCCCTACACAGCTGCGTATGCCTAAGGAGGGCCCTGGACAGACCCGTACCCGTAGAAACAGGCGTTTATTTTGTGTCTAATGGGCTGCGCCTGGAGCATGAAAGTCAAGAGGAGTTTTGTCATCAAGCGCAGTGGGAAGTAGATTAGCCTCGGCCATAGATCTGGGTACGTCTACACGGCAAGAGACACTCGCGGCTGGCCTGTGTCAGCTGGGGTGACCAGATAGCAAGTCTGACACACTGGGATAGGGGGTGGGGGGTAATAGACACCTATAGAAGACAAAACCTTGACTATCAGGACTGTCCCTATAAAATTGGGACATCTGGTCACCCTAGTCCAGTGGCTCTCAAACTTTTTTCCTGGTGACCCCTTTCACATAGCAAGTCTCTGCGTGTGACCCCCCCTTATAAATTAAAAACACTTTTTTATATATTTAACACCATTATTATAAATGCTGGAGGCAAAGCAGGGTTTGGGGTGGAGGTTGACAGCTCACGACCCCCAACGTAATAACCTCACGACCCCCTGAGGGGTCCCGACCCCCAGTTTGAGAACCCCTGCCCTAGTCATCTGACTTAGGCTTGTGGGGCTCAGGCTGCAGAGCTTAAAAATGGCAGTGTAGACATTGGGCGAGGGCTGGAGACCAGGCTGTGAGACCGCACGAGGGGGGAGGGTCCCGGAGCCTGGGCTCCAGCTTGAGCCTGAATGGCTACCTTACAATTTCATAGCTCCACTGCTCGAGCCCTGCAAGGCTGAGTCAGCGGATATGGGTCAGCCGTGGGTGTTTTATTGCAGTGTAGGCATACCCAGAGACTCTGGTTGGGATTTTCAAAGGTACCTGAGACCTGGTCTCTACACAGTTTTTGAACCAAATTAACTGTTTCAGTTAGGGGTGTGGTGTTTGGGGGTTTTCTAAAAAAAAAAATAACAAAAAAACCCAAACCACTCAAATCACAGTTATACCAAAACAACCCCTAGTGTAGCCACTTACACCAATATAAAGGTGCCTTACACTGCTATAGCTTATTTCCTTCCCCTCACAAAAATATCTGTACTCGTGTAAAGTGCTTTAAATTGTGCTATAACTGCATGTCTGCTCAACAGTCTTCTACCACTTCAACTATATCACTGTTAGAGCTGGGTGGCGAAAGGTAACTCCATTTTCCAGAGGATTTTGATATATCAACATCTGGTTTTGTTCCAATTGAGAATGAAACCCAAATATTTCAAAGTTCTCTTCAAAAGGAAATGGATCCCTGGTGGTTGCCCTAGAGTTGCAGATCCTGGGAGCCTTGCAGTCCCCATCTCCAAGGCAGCCTGCCTCAGGGATCCTGAGAGGTCGGGCTGCCAAGGAGCCACAAGCTGGGGTTTCCAGGCTCCCAGCTCCCCACCAGACCTTCAGGCAGGCTGCCGAGAGGCTGAGCTGGCAGAAAAGCAGGCAGGGTTCTATTGGAACATCATCAAAATCAAACCATCTCCACAGAATGTTTCTATTCTGACAAATTAGCCAATTCCAACAACAAATTTTCATCAGAATTTTTCTGACTAGCTCTAATTGGTGTAGTTAAGTGGTACAATGTGTGTAGCTAAGGGATGAGGCAGGCACCCAAATCCCACTGAAATTCAATGGGAATTGGTCACAGGCTCTTTTGAAAAACCTAGTCTCTGGCAATAGTATTTAGGTGCTCAACGTTAATTATGAAAACTATATCATGCTAACTGGTCCTGCCCTGCCTAAATGATCCCCTGGCCAAAGAAATCCAGCTAGATGGAGAGGTGACACGCAAACAAAGAGACCCAAAATCAGATTTAGATCCTTCAGACCGAATAAGGTTTCACCTTTGGTGTCTTAATTACCATAACCAGTGGAAATAATAAAAAAATGGTTAATATGACACGGAGGTTATGGGCCAAACTATGCTGAGTCAGGCAGTTCAGAGTCAGCTGCTATCACTCCATCCTTAGTTCATCCTGCTTGGTGCATATGAGCCTTAGGGCAGAGGTTTCACAACAGTCTGCTGACAAGCACCATGCTAAAACTGAAGTAGTGCCCAGGTGCAGAACTAGTGCTTTTGAATGTGTCACTAACTATTTGTGGGAGTGTTTTCATGGGGTCATCTTTAAGAATGCTGAGGAATGTAAAATTGTTGCAGAAGAAAACTTTTTTTTTTTGCCTTCAAAAATTTCTTTTAATAATTAGTCATAATAAATAATATTTTGTGCCTCTGTAGTTTCTTGTCTAGGCATTTCAAAGCTTCTGATATAATGAAACTATTATTATCATCAAATCCAAGAGGGATTCTACAGCTGAGACGCTGCATTTTTGTGAGAGCAGGATTGGGCTCCTTAGCCAGGAACAGTGGCTTTGTGGTAAAGGCAAACAAGTGGGAATCCTGAAAACTGTGTATAATCCCAGTTTTGCCAGAGACTTGCTGGGAGAGCATGTGGGCTGGGAGAAGTGGCTTTCTGTGCTGCAGTTTTCCCCATCTGTAAAATGGGGCTAATAATACCTACCACACAGGAAGATTATGAGGATTAATTAACATTTGTGAAGGATTTTGAGATCTTGGCAAGGAAGTAGCTATAGTAATGCAGAGTATTAAGATATGTCTAAACTACAGAAATTATACTGGCATAGCTATGCTGACGTTCAAGGGTGAGGGGATGTTTTCCCTTGGCATGTTGATGGAAGCTCTCTTCCGTTGACATAGCTGAATCCATACTGGAGTTTTGTCAGCATCGCTATGTCGGTCAGGGATGTGGGTTTTTTTCCCTGTAGCTATGCCCATATCACGTTCAAGTGTAGACCAAGCCTTAGTCATTCCAAATTCAGCTCCACAAGTCAGGTCCCATTTTTACAGTACAAATAAAAGTTCTAAAACTCACCACTGGCTGAAAATAGGGCACTGCTTTGGTTATGAGGTGCTGCAATATTGATCATCTTATGGAATCCCAGGCTGCGTGTCTCTTCTTTTGGGCCCCAACAAATGGATACAACACTATACACTCCTTTTCTGTCTGACTGCTGAGTATCCCAGAAGCTCTTTTAACAGATCTGGTCACTCCATGGGCACAAATAACTGGAGCTGGTGATGTCTTACAACACACAAGGGTCACGGTCCAAATCCTGAGTTCCAGCTCTCCAATGCCACATAGCGGATGGAGCCAGTGAGGGTGTGAGGAGCCAGAGCTCTGGAGCTGGGTTTTTAAAAAATCCAAAATTTAGCAACTTTTCAATAAAACGTGGCACAACTTTTTCACAAAAATGTGTCCCCTTTTTTCAGCCAGCTCTAGTTGAGTACACTCCAGGCAGTGAGGGAGGGGCAGGACAAGGGCAGGACTGCTATGCCATGAAGCTCCAGTCCTAGCTGTGGCATTTTTTTGTCTGTGTACAAGTCACTGTGTTAAGAAGACGTTCATCATTTTAAAAGAGTTGGCTGACCCAGCTGGGTTCAGAGTCAGGTTGTCCATATGTTTATAAATGATCTAGAAGAGCCAGTGACAATATGTACTACTGCAAAATTACTTGTTAGTAAATAGTATGGTGGCTTGTGAAGTACTCCAAACATAGCTGTTAAAACTGGGTGATTAGGCAATGTGATACCAGATGAAATTTAGCAGAGACAAGTGAAAGGTAATATGCATTAGAAGGTATACGTTAACCTACTTGTAAACAACATTGATTTCTGAATTATTGCAACTTCTCCACACAGAGCATTAAGCATCTGCATGGACAGCTCAGTGAGAACATCTAGTCGTCATGGATCATTGCTTAAAAAACAAAGGGAATAGGTTGCTGTGAGGAGAGAACAAAGAATAATAATAAGAATATTGTAAGGTCAGCATATGCATTGATGGAACACCCTCCCCTTGGATACTGGACTGAATTTTGATACAATCATCTCAACAAAGACAGGAAAAACTCCTGAGAGACACAGTGAAAGTGACTGGAGTCATGGGGAAGATTCCTTTTGAGGAGAGAGGAAAAATCCTGGGGTCACTGAGAGCCAAATCCTACTCACTTTACTTACATGACAGAATTATCTGTGTGAATAAGGTGATCTGAGTCTGGCTCTTTGTTTGGAAAGGCCAAGGGACAGAACACAGAAGTGTAGGATTCATACAAGGTTTATGCGCTTGGCAACATTCAGGGCACACCCGGAGTGTTGTATAGGAGGTGTGCACACACAGCTCTTCTCAAGGGCATGAACCTTGGAATCTCGCCCAGATGACATGAACTGTGGGAAGCCTCCCAGGACTGGGCTCAAGGCCCGAGAGCAAGGAATGCGGTAGATAGAAACTGGTAAATAAGAATGTTAAACAAAGCCAGTGTATTCCTTTTATCTGTTGGAGAATGTAATGCGCGGGGGGAGAGAAAGAATAAAGGGGAAGGTGGAAAGCTGACAGAAGCCCGTTAGCAGACCAGCTTGCTTGCTTGCTTAAAGCTCTGTGCTGTCTTGTCATTGAACCGCAACACAGAAGGTATGAAAGAGGGATATAAAATGATAGAGAAGGTCAACTGAGTGCTCCTATTAACTCTGTTCCGGTGAGTATTATTATATAGTCAGCGGGTGTGAATTGACAGAGCTGGATTTGGCCCAAAGTGCTTTAAAGACACTTGGAATTTTGCAGTGTCAGACCCAAACCCTCTATTTGATGTACACACTTAGAAATGTGAGTAGCTTGATTCAGGAACAGTCTTAACTGAAGCAAATAGGAAAAAACTCACATGACTATAATAACTCCCATGCAAAAGTATGGGCAGGATCAGGCCATAGATGCAATAAGTGAGAGCTGCTGGGGGTAAAAGTTGGGAAACCGAGTCACAAGTCCACCCAATTTAGGCTTAATCAATTTTCACCTTTATTTTGTACAAGTTCAGACAGTGCCTGGCCGTACACGTGTGCCAGACAAATAATAACAGACATTCTGGGGCAGTGGGAGTCCTTCCACCATCCATGATAGTTGTCATCTTCTTTTATTCCCTTGTGTGGTCTTTCAGTCACATTCTTCAGTTTCTAGTCCGGTTTGGGCCAAAGTTCACTTAGGTCCTTTATACATTTCTACATTAATTCATCTTTATCCAATTGGCTTTTAGGATATCAGCCCTTTGGGTTTTAGGTAACCTGTATATTATGCATGCTCAAGCTTCAATTATCTAACTTGTGCATTTTTCCGGCAGGTTTTGCAGTTTCTGGGTCACGTTAATGTATGCCACACTGCCACTCCCAGAGAAAGTGGGTGTTTATTTATTATTCCCTGTCTGTGTATCTTTTACTTACATCTTCTAACACAACATCTTACTTTTGGTCTGTCAGCAATGACATTTAAAGCAGATTAGCAATTCTATATAAAAGAAGAATTGGCAAAACCACACTTATGCCAGCAAGGACTTGGCCTAAGTGTTCTCAGCTGTACTCATTCACTATCCATAACTACAAATTGTTAACATATAACTAAGAAAACTTTTAATTTTACCATTAACAATTCTTCCTTATATTTCAATGTTATAAGTCATTCTGTGCTATCCTTGATGGGTTAGAAAGGAGAGGAGGCATTAAAGAAAACATGATGATTCTTTAATGTTAACATTTCTTATCTTCCTTAAAGATGGGTTTTTCATTCAAATTCCAATTTTGTTTATGCATCATTACAAAGAAACTTCATTAGAAATTTTCCTGTGAATACATTTTGAGGGGTGTCTCAATTTAGTTGCTATTAACGGTACCCCAACAGAACCAAAAACAATAGCAGCAAGAAGGGAAGAGTAATATAATTAGTTATGCAGTCCAGTAATGGGCACAACTTGAGTATATGAAATGATTAGTTAAAAAAATAAAAAGCCCTCTGCCTGGTTCTTTTATTTATTTTTTTTTTTGGTAATTTTTAAACCTCCGCCTGTTTCCCGCTTTCTTAAAATTAATTTTCAAACCTGTCTCTCTCTATTTTATATCACAGAAACAGAGTGCAAAAGGGCAGGCAATAAAATGAAAAGGTAAGCAGTATGTACGTAAAAACAATCAGGCTACAAATATTTCGTAGAGCTTGGCAGGTAAGATGCTGTAAAGAAGAAATCGGAGTACATGCATAAGGCCTCGTTCTGCTCTCAGCTATTTTATACCTGTATAACACCACGGACTTCAACTGATTTACGCTATGTCTACACTACAGCCACTAGAGTGGCACACCTACAGTGCAGCAGGTGTAGCATAGAGGCTTCCTGCATCGATGGAAAGGGTTTTTCCTTTCATGTAGTTAATCTACCCCTCTGAGCAGTGGTAGCTAGGTTGACAGATCTCTTCCCTTGACCCAGCTATGTCTACACCAGGCCATGTCTACACCATGTCTACACCTAACTACAGTGCTCAGTGTGCAAAATTCTTCACAGCCCTCAGCAACATAGCCAGGTTGATATAATTTCTGAGTGTAGATCAGGCCTCACATTGGTGGAAGTGAGAGCAGAATCAGATGCTGAGGTTGGCTTTTACATCATGGTTTATATCTCAACAGCAAGATGATAAATGGTTTCACACTAGTTTTGGAGAAATCACCCTAAATCAAATTGATTGAACAAGTGTATGGTGCATTTATGGCAAGTGTGAGTGTAACGACAAGCCATGTTTGGAATTGTGAACTGAATGTTTAAAGCCAATGCCTGATAAGTTGCTCCCTGGCAGTTTGATTTGTGATTCACATTGCACAGTCCCCAAACCATGCCCCTCTCTATTTATAAATTCATGCCTTGCTATATCTGACTTGTTAAATAAGCATTCCAAAGTGTGGATGGGACTCTGGTGGTATATTATAGGACCTAGGAAATAATTTAGAAGAGTAAGTGTAATTATAAAAGGCACAGCAAATCTGTGCAAATATTCCTTCTTCCTAGCTGTGTTTTGTCATTGTCACAGTACAAATTGCACATGTTTTAGGAGAGAGGGTGAAAGTGAGGCTAATCCGGGAAAGCATCCCTGTAAAGTCAATGATACTTGAGGCAAAGTAGCCACCAGACCATGCCCCCTAGTGGTTATATGTGGCTTTGCAAGAGGTGTGCTTCAGTTTCCTCAGTGTCTTCTCTGGCCTTTTTCGGTTGTTTAATGACCTGGCTGTCCAACCAAGTCAGGTAACAGAGTCCAGCCCTTTGCATGGCCTCAAAGCCCTTCACTTAAAGTCTGATAGAAAACAGCAAAACAACTAAATCTTCAGCCCAGCTGGTAGGTATCTTGTTTGCAAGTTAGCCCCAGCTTCAAGCCATCCCAATACCAGTCCCAGTTCCTGGGTTTCACTCCTGCTCCCAGGGCCTGTCACACTCTCTCTCTACCCCAGGTTTCAGGTGGGCTGTAGTCCCTGATCAGCCCCTGTGTGCAGTCAGGCTTCAGCTGTCACCTGTTGAGCTGACCTAAACTTCAGCTTTAGGCCCATGAGCTCTCCCCCAGCAGTACTGGTGATAGGGCATGGAGCTGCACAGGACGTGACAGGTGGGTGGCTGAGAGCTGAGGGGTGCTGCAGGAGAGCTAGCTGTGGAGGGGAAAAGGTGGGACAGCTTGGTTTGGGGGGAGAGGGAGAGGTCTGGGAAGAAGATGGAGGCAGCTGACAGAGGAATTGTTTGGGTGGAGGCTGCTGGGAGAAGGAGGTGCTATAACTAAGGGAAGTTGGGATCTGTGGAGGGCACAGAGAAGCTGGGGGTAGCTAGATTAATGGGGTAGAAATGAGAGAAACTCCAAGGAGTTGGCGCCTATGCCTGCAGGCTCTTCTGCTGCTCTGCCTGCCACGCCAATAGGGACTGCCTTTCAATGTGGTGGGATTGCTGGAAGGTCTGCATTGTCTTTTGCAGCTCCAGCTGCTGCAGAGCCTGCTCCATGTCTGGATGCTGAATCTTCACCAGCTTCCCCCCCATTAATTTTCACTCACCATGTGTTGGGGGAAAAATCAAGATCTTGGACAAGCTCCCACTTGTGACAGGACACATGCCCCCACTCCGTCCATCCTTGGCTACCCCAGGAATTGCTCAGACTCTGTTCTTTTAGTGTTCACTCGGTATAATTAATTCAAGTCTCCTCCAGCCACACCTGTACAGAGCAACATGACAGTCCTAATCCCTATGACCTGCAGCCCCTATTCATCAGGGCCCTGGGATGCTATGAGAGTCTCTTTCTTGGAATCTCCTTCAATCCAATTCAATCTAATCTAATTCAGACCAGCCCTCCCCTTAATGCTTCCTACCTTTTATCCAGCTCGTCATCTGACGAGCTACTTAATTCCTTTGCTCACCCAGCTTCCTTCTCTGAGCCCTGGTCTACACTAGGACTTTAGGTCGAATTTAGCAACGTTAAATCGATTTAAACCTGCACCCGTCCACACAGTGAAGCCCTTTATTTCGACTTAAAGGGCTCTTAAAATCGATTTCCTTACTCCACCCCTGACAAGTGGATTAGCGCTTAAATCGACGTTCCCAGCTCGAATTTGGGGTACTGTGGACACAATTCGATGGTATTGGCCTCCGGGAGCTATCCCAGAGTGCTCCATTCTGACCGCTCTGGACAGCACTCTCAACTCAGATGCACTGGCCAGGTAGACAGGAAAAGAACCGCAAACTTTTGAATCTCATTTCCTGTTTGGCCAGCGTGGCAAGCTGCAGGTGACCATGCAGAGCTCATCAGCACAGGTGACCATGATGGAGTCCCAGAATCGCAAAAGAGCTCCAGCATGGACCGAACGGGAGGTACGGGATCTGATCGCTGTTTGGGGAGAGGAATCCGTGCTATCAGAACTCCGTTCCAGTTTTCGAAATGCCAAAACCTTTGTGAAAATCTCCCAGGGCATGAAGGACAGAGGCCATAACAGGGACCCGAAGCAGTGCCGCGTGAAACTGAAGGAGCTGAGGCAAGCCTACCAGAAAACCAGAGAGGCGAACAGCCGCTCTGGGTCAGAGCCCCAAACATGCCGCTTCTATGATGAGCTGCATGCCATTTTAGGGGGTTCAGCCACCACTACCCCAGCCGTGTTGTTTGACTCCTTCAATGGAGATGGAGGCAATACGGAAGCAGGTTTTGGGGACGAAGAAGATGATGAGGAGGAGGAGGTTGTAGATAGCTCACAGCAAGCAAGCGGAGAAACCGGTTTTCCCGACAGCCAGGAACTGTTTCTCACCCTAGACCTGGAGCCAGTACCCCCCGAACCCACCCAAGGCTGCCTCCTGGACCCAGCAGGCGGAGAAGGGACCTCTGGTGAGTGTACCTTTTAAAATGCTATACATGGTTTAAAAGCAAGCATGTGAAAGGATTACTTTGCCCTGGCATTTGCGGTTCTCCTAGATGTAGTCCTAAAGCCTTTGCAAAAGGTTTCTGGGGAGGGCAGCCTTATTTCGTCCTTCATGGTAGGACACTTTATCACTCCAGGCCAGTAACACATACTCGGGAATCACTGTAGAACAAAGCATTGCAGTGTATGTTTGCTGGCATTCAACCAAAATCCGTTCTTTCTCTCTCTGTGTTATCCTCAGGAGAGTGAGATATAATTCATGGTCACCTGGTTGAAATAGGGTGCTTTTCTTCAGGGACACTCAGTATAGCCCATTCCTGCTGGGCTGTTTGCCTGTGGCTGAACAGAAATGTTCCCCGCTGTTAGCCACAGGGAGGGGGGAAGGTTGAGGGGGTAGTCACGCGGTGGGAGGAGGCAAAATGCGACCTTGTAACGAAAGCACATGTGCTATGTATGTAATGTTAACAGCAAGGTTTACCCTGAAAGAGTGTAGCGACTGTTTTATAAAATGTGTCTTTTTAAATACCGCTGTCCCTTTTTTTTTCTCCACCAGCTGCATGTGTTTCAATGATCACAGGATCTTCTCCTTCCCAGAGGCTAGTGAAGCTTAGAAAGAAAAAAAAACGCACTCGCGATGAAATGTTCTCCGAGCTCATGCTGTCCTCCCACACCGACAGAGCACAGACGAATGCGTGGAGGCAAATAATGTCAGAGTGCAGGAAAGCACAAAATGACCGGGAGGAGAGGTGGAGGGCTGAAGAGAGTAAGTGGCGGGCTGAAGAGAGTAAGTGGCGGGCTGAAGACAGGGCTGAAGCTCAAATGTGGCGGCAGCGTGATGAGAGGAGGCAGGATTCAATGCTGAGGCTGCTGCAGGACCAAACCAGAATGCTCCAGTGTATGGTTGAGCTGCAGCAAAGGCAGCTGGAGCACAGACTGCCACTGCTGCCCCTCTGTAACCAACCACCCTCCTCCCCAAGTTCCATAGCCTCCACACCCAGACGCCCAAGAACGCGGTGGGGGGGCCTCCAGCCAACCAGCCACTCCACAACAGAGGATTGCCCAAAAAAAAGAAGGCTGTCATTCAATAAATTTTAAAGTTGTAAACTTTTAAAGTGCTGTGCTTAAAGTGCTGTGTGGCATTTTCCTTCCCTCCTCCACCACCCCTCCTGGGATACCTTGGTAGTCATCTCCCTATTTTGTGATGAATGAATAACGAATGCATGACTGTGAAGCAGCAATGACTTTATTGCCTCTGCAAGCGGTGATTAAAGGGAGGAGGGGAGGGTGGTTAGCTTAGAGGGAAGTAGAGTGAACCAAGGGGCGGGGGGTTTCATCAAGGAGAAACAAACAGAACTTTCACACTGTAGCCTGGCCAGTCATGAAACTGGTTTTCAAAGCTTCTCTGATGCGTACCGCGCCCTCCTGTGCTCTTCTAACCGCCCTGGTGTCTGGCTGCGCGTAACCAGCAGCTAGGCGATTTGCCTCAACCTCCCACCCCACCATAAACGTCTCCCCCTTACTCTCACAGATATTGTGGAGCACACAGCAAGCAGTAATAACAGTGGGAATATTGGTTTCGCTGAGGTCTAAGCGAGTCAGTAAACTGCGCCAGCGCGCCTTTAAACGTCCAAATGCACATTCTACCACCATTCTGCACTTGCTCAGCCTGTAGTTGAACAGCTCCTGACCACTGTCCAGGCTGCCTGTGTACGGCTTCATGAGCCATGGCATTAAGGGGTAGGCTGGGTCCCCAAGGATACATATAGGCATTTCAACATCCCTAACAGTTATTTTCTGGTCTGGGAAGAAAGTCCCTTCCTGCAGCTTTTGAAACAGACCAGAGTTCCTGAAGATGCGAGCGTCATGCACCTTTCCCGGCCATCCCACGTTGATGTTGGTGAAACGTCCCTTGTGATCCACCAGAGCTTGCAGCACTATCGAAAAGTACCCCTTGCGGTTTATGTACTCGCCGGCTTGGTGCTCTGGTGCCAAGATAGGGATATGGGTTCCGTCTATAGCCCCACCACAGTTAGGGAATCCCATTGCAGCAAAGCCATCCACTATGACCTGCACATTTCCCAGGGTCACTACCCTTGATATCAGCAGATCTTTGATTGCGTGAGCTACTTGCATCACAGCAGCCCCCACAGTAGATTTGCCCACTCCAAATTGATTCCCAACTGACCGGTAGCTGTCTGGCGTTGCAAGCTTCCACAGGGCTATCGCCACTCGCTTCTCAACTGTGAGGGCTGCTCTCATCCTGGTATTCATGCGCTTCAGGGCAGGGGAAAGCAAGTCACAAAGTTCCATGAAAGTGCCCTTACGCATGCAAAAGTTTCGCAGCCACTGGGAATCGTCCCAGACCTGCAACACTATGCGGTCCCACCAGTCTGTGCTTGTTTCCCGAGCCCAGAATCGGCGTTCCACAGCATGAACCTGCCCCATTAGCACCATGATGCATGCATTGGCAGGGCCCATGCTTTCAGAGAAATCTGTGTCCATGTCCTGATCACTCACGGGACCGCGCTGACGTCGCCTCCTCGCCCGGTATCGCGTTGCCATGTTCTGGTGCTGCATATACTGCTGGATAATGCGTGTGGTGGTTGATGTGCTCCTAATTGCCAAAATGAGCTCAGCGGCCTCCATGCTTGCCTTGGTATGGCGTCCGCACAGAAAAAAAGGCGCGGAACGATTGTCTGCCGTTGCTCTGATGGAGGGAGGGGCGACTGATGACACGGCTTACAGGGTTGGCTTCAGGGAGCTAAAATCAACAAAGGGTGTGCCTGTACATCAAGGAGTATTTCAGGCAGGACTGCACGGAGGGTTCCAATAAGAAATGGTGCACCAAAGTTATCGTTGTTATTGGAACAAGGAGGTTAGCCTGGCCTCTGATTGATACATGGCTAGATTAACCTCGCTGCGCCTTCTCTGTGACTGACTGCAGTGTGATCTAGACAGGGGAGGAGGAAAATGAGTACAAAACAAATCTGGTCTATTTCTTGTTCTGACCCACTCCATCTATCCTTTACATCTTTGGCTGGCAGCAGACAAAAAAGGCGCGAAATGATTGTCTGCCCTTGCTTTCACGGGGGGAGGGAGGGTGGGAACGGGGTCCTGACGATATGTACCCAGAACCACCCGCGACAATGTTTTAGCCCCATCAGGCATTGGGATATCAACCCAGAATTCCAATGGGCAGCGGAGACTGCGGGAACTGTGGGATAGCTACCCATAGTGCAACGCTCCGGAAGTTGACGCTTGCCTCGGTACTGTGGAAGCGCTCCGTCGAGTTAATGCACTTAATGCACTTAGAGCATTTTCTGTGGGGACACACACACTCGAATATATAAAACCGATTTAAAAAAAAACGACTTCTATAAATTCGACCTAATTTCGTAGTGTAGACATACCCTGAGTAGCTAATTCCTCCCTATTTTCTCAATCAGCCGTCAAAATTAATGGAGACTACAGCTATCAGTGTACTGACCCATCCACTAGACCTCAGCAGTCTGTCACACCTTTACATCCTCTCCTCTCCCTTCCTTTATCTTTCTATTTAGCTATTGCTGCCTCCTTAATGAAACCTCAACCAATTAATCATGGCACTAATATATGCTGTTTTCAACCTATTATTCTGTTCCCCCTGCTGATATGTTCTGTCCCCTTCCTCTACTCCATGTCCTTCTTGTCTATTTAGGCTGTAAGCTCCTTGGGACAGAGACTGTCCGCAATTCTGTGACTGCACACCGAGACATATGATTCCCTGGTGACTCACTTATGCCAAGACCACAAGGGCATAATTTTCAGTATAGTTATATTATTCCTTAAATATTACTCACACATACATCTCATACTGATTATGAATACTGATAAGTTACACGCTTTCAGTAGAGACCTCACATATTACCCCTCATGGATAAATACCATGAAAGTGGTGTATTAGGTGTAGTGAGTTTTTTCAGGTCTGAGACAGGAGTTGCTTCAACTTGCTTGTGAAGTTCAGTGAACCCTTTGCCAGTTGGCACCAATGGGCCTTTGTGTTACACGTAGGTACTCCACAGTTGCCAACTTTCACGTGGTAAATAAGCACCCCAACTTTCACAATAAGCCAAAATTCAAGCTAATCCCATTTCAAAACAAGGCCAAAACAAGCCAATCCCTAAGAACCCCAACACTCTATGTGACTAGATCCTCCCGGCGTGCAGTCTGGGACTGTGTTTGGCCCACTGTGCACCCCTGACTCTCTTCCCCTCTTGCCCCTGCTTGCCCCCACTTGCCCCTGCTTGCCAGGAGCCGATTAAAAAAAAAAGAAGCAACAAGCTACAAGCTAAAAACTAGCCAACAAGCAACTCACAAGCTATTAAATCTAACTATACAACTAGTAAGTCTTTGTGCTGGTATCCTTCCATAGGAAAATTGTTTCAAACTTCACATCATTTGATGTGATCTGGCTCAGACCAAGGGCAAAAAATATCCCTCTTGAGAGGTCTTTTATTTGAGCTAGGAATAATAGCCTTCCTTGGCAAAAATAGTTTTGCAATGCCTAGGGAGAGGAATAAACTATTTATCTCTGACATTTATAAAGCACCCATCATTGTAGTATCTGCACCAGAGGCAGGGAAAATCTCCCCCATCAGCTGGAATGCTCTATATAATTACTACAGTAAAATATTCCATGCATTTTTACCATCATTCTACTGTATGAGCTTTCTTGGAGACATGAAAGAGGAGATTATCTCCTCAGGAGTAAAGAATACATGAGATAAAGTGGTTGCTTTATTTAAAAGTCACACTTTATCTTTATTGCATTCACATTAGACTTAGTAAAAAAGCTGCCCTTGATCCTTATGAAAGGAAGGATATATAAGCCATATAATGAAAATAACATGCAGGCAGCATAGTGACAATGTCATTAATGCAATAGGAACAATTCTTTCTGTTTTACACTGGCTGCTCTCCAGACTGAAAGTGCCAAGCGGGACAGTGACATTAAATAACTTTATAAAGATGTGGTTGAACATTAGCCCCTCCTTTCTCAGCTGTAGTCTTTTAGCTTTTTCTGGGCTTTAGAGTGACTGGAGCCAAAATGCTGACAGCACCTTATGAGATGGAACCCTTGGTCAGCTCTTGGTCTCACCAGAGCAAGTAAAACCATTGGAGTGGAAAAAAATCAGAGACCTCTTTAGGGACCCTGATTAGAGCCTCCAGGCTATTAAATCCCATCTGTTTCTCTCTCACTCACACACTGTGTTCCAGCCTCTCGGATCAGCAAGCCCCACTCCGCATGTCTCCTTTGTACTGCTGGCCTGTCTGTTTATAACCTCTGGGGACCCTGAAGCAGTCAGGTATGATGTCCTTGTGCCATTATTAGCCATGGAGCCTTATGCTGTATTCACACACCTAAAATTTTTGCACAGATGTCAGAGCTTGGAGCTGAAATTACCTGCTCTTTTATTAAACTGATAAGAACAGGTTTTAAAATTTTATTAAGACGATGTTTAAAAAAAAAAGTGAATGGTACAGAGTTTAAGCGTAGAAGTTTCTGGTTATCAGGGAATAACGTACAGATTATCAAGGGGTGTGAAGTTCAGTTTAAGATTGGATGGTGTAAGGAATACATAATCTGCAATATCCGCAATTGGGGGTAAAAGATTAATGGGTCAAAGTACAGACATTGAGGTATGAGGGTATGTTGGTCATATAATGGCTATGTTCAGGTGTGGAGTATAATGAGTGGATACGATGATGACGATTGACTCTCATTTGGTAAGATTTAATGTTCAGTGAGTTTATGGTTCCAGTTCATATGGTCCAATGGAAAAAGTCTCTCGGTCCCTTCTCTTTACTTTTATCTCTTGGCCAAATTAGTCCCCGGTGGAATGTCAATGGAGTTACACCCAGAGTTCATCTGGCCCTCTCTCACTCTCTACTGGAAAATTGTGGGGGTTTTTGTTTTCCAGTAAGTATTCTTCATTATCTCTCTTCTTTGTTCTTCCTTGGTGTTCTAACTAGATAACATTAAAAAAGAGCCCAAGTCTAGCCAGGGTTGTGATTTGGTGGCTTCACAAATGGAGCTGGGGGAAGACAATCATCCGGTACTGGAAGGCAAATGGCTACCCCCCCCACCTTGTTGAGCCCCAGCCCTTCCAAGGGAAGCCAAGACAATGGAGGTATGAATAGATAATCTAGTGACAGGTGCTTGAAAAGCCTGTGATAACCCTGCATTGAGCAACCACTGGTATGAGCTGTGGGAAGGGGCTTGCAAGTGAAGTTGTGCAGAACTGATCTGGTTGTTGGCTTATTTTGGCTGGTGTAATGTCTGAGCAGAGACATTCTCCTCCAAGGTACCATCACTTGTTGTGCTAAAGCAAATCTGCTTGTTCGGTAAGGAGCCACCTCTATGCTAGGATCTCTGCCATGCAGGGGATATGGATAAACATGGTAGCCCTTGGTGTACTTCTGTCCTTCAGTGCTCATGAGACTGATCCATGTCCCCAGAGCATGATGAAGCCTTAAGCATTGCAGGGCTGCAGTCTGGCCTGTTAAATGGGAGAATCTAAAGGGAGTTCTTCTGAGCCCCATGTGTTAATGGGGCCCCAAGGCAAAGCATTATTGTGGGTGGGAGCTTAACTCCCCCTCCGCAACGAATGTCTGGATTATTAGACTATGCCTTAAATGGCTTTCAGTGGGTCCATCTCCGTCCTTGTATACCAGTCCTGCCCAAGCACATCAGTCAGTGCCAATGCGGAATTTTTCCAGTCCGATAGGTGTTCCATGGACCCACAGACTGGCTAGTGTGAGTGCACCAGTCCCTCGCTGGATGAACTGAACTCTCAGCTTTCTGAATGGGAGATGGCTCGACTTTGGAATTTCCTCCATCTTTCTCCTTGTGCGCCCTGGAATGGGCAGGAGGAGTGCAGTTCAGGGGCTGAAATGAGCAGAGACACCCCAGGGATGGAGTCCTACTTGCTCCAAGTGGTCTGTGCTTGTGAAATGTGTCCACTGTGCTCTGAACAGGGGCTTGTCTGGATCTGTCCTCCCTGACAGGAACTGGAATGCACTTCACTCCACTCTGGCTGCAATGATTTAAGGGCAGGACACCCGGGCTTATTCCCATCATGTCTCACCTATCACCCTGTGGAACAGGGATTTCCCTTGCTAGCCGGGGGCACAGCAGCCCTTCTCAGGGAGGGGAAGGAGTGACTCCTCCTGTGTGGAATCCTTAACAGGACCACGGCTCTCAAGGCACTCGCTTCTGGCTACAGATGTTTAACAATTAGCACCACCAACCAGAAATGTGCCTGCAATATTCATTTCACTGCCAAGCATGTGCCTGGGTGTAACAGCGGCATAGCCAACGCTCTCTCGATTGCCAGTCGGGAGATTCTGAGCACTAGCACTGGAGGCCAATGATGTGCCAGAACAGAGGCCGGCAGCCCTGTGGAATTTCGGTTGCTAGAAGCAGTATCCATGGCCAAGGGAGCAATTGCACCATGCATCGGTTTAGCATACACAACGGCATGGGAGGAGTTTCAGGGGGGCTGAGGGTCTACCACAGCCTGGCCTATCCCAGAACCCCAAATCTGGCAGTTGAAGGTTTTGCTATAGCTAGTCAGTTATCCAGGATGGCCTTTTACTGCAGGTCTGCAGGTCATCCAGAGCCCTATCAGGAATTCATGATCCGAAGAATGCGAGAGGGGTGGGCCTGGGCTGCCAGGATGTGCAGCAACGTTAGAAAGACAGTGACCTTGCAGCTCCTTAGGTAGGGTGCTGGGTGCCCGGTTTTTGACTGGAAAGTCCGGTTGAAAAGGGGACCTCAGTGTCCGGTCAGATCTACTAACTGGACACTTGGTTACTGTGGGCGGGGAAGGTGTGGAGGTGCCAAGTCATCATGCGTTCCAGCCCCTACTCAGCTGGAGCCATCTCCTACCTTTGTCAGGCAGCTGCAGCTCGCAGCCCCGGCTCTGCAGGCAAGTCCCTCCAGACCCAGGCAGAGGTTGGGGGAAGGAGGGGAAGAGTAGTGAGTGAAACGGAGAGGGGGAAAGATGAGTGAATGGGGCAGGGCATCAGGGGAAGGGGTGGGGGCAGGAGTGAGGCCTGGGGAAAGGGGCAGGGTCTCAGAGGGAAGGGGAGGTTCCAGGACTCCTGCTGGAGTGTCCAGTTTTTAAAATCTTACAAAGTTGGCAACTCTATCCTTAGGCAATTAGTTGAAGTTCTTCCTCAGGTTTTCCTTTCAGGGGGTGAGTCTGTACTCTTGAAGGCAGCCTGTCTGTTGGCTTTCTCTGGGGCCTTCTGCGTCAGTGAGGTGTTCCCTTCAGCCAGAGGAGACTCTTCAGGGCAGGCTCTCGAACTATAAGACATGCAGCGGGAAGGTGATTCTCTATGGCTCAAGGTCCACAGATCAAAAACCAATCGGATGGGGGTGGGTGAGGCTGTTGCTTTGCACTGTGTTGGTGAGGGGCACCTTTGTCCTGTATGGGCAATATGGGCATATCTGGCTCAGTGGTCACCCAGTGAAGGTCCCCTGTTCCTGCCTGGGGGACTACTCCTTCCAAACCAAATTCCAGTTTGTGGGAGTGTTTCGGAAGGGACTGTCATTCTTGAGCTTGCCATTGGGATAGTATTGCTCTCACTTGTTCCGTATAGGAGCTATAACAGCAGCTACCCAGTCAGGTCTGAGGCATCAGAGGCCCTGGCTACAGGGTGTGGGTGATCCAGAGTTTATAAATCCTATGTGCAGCTACCTGAGTGGAGGCCGACACAGGTGGGGGCCATAAGCACCCCATGTTTTAACCAGATCTGCTTCCTTCCTCATGTCTATCCTACAGAATGTATTGGAGCATGCCTATGGGTGAGGACATGGATTAGTGGGCACAGCGCTGTGCACTGGGCTTACAAGAGATGTAATGTCATTCAGCAAGGGGCTTGCAGCTGGGCTTCAGGCTGGTGCGAATTTTGTCTTGGTGCAGCAGATGGAGCATACATTGGGACCAGCTTATGCCTCCTTTGCATGGGCTGATGCCCCATGAGTACACACCAGACATCAGTGTTAGCACCTAGGGGGGGACAACCTGAGAATATGCTCCGGGCTCCAGCTGATTTGGAAGTTCTAAGCAGGCTATTGGACTGCGGGTGGACATGGTTTCCTGGCGTGGGGATAGTATAGGTGGCACCATCAGCTCACAGGGTTCGGCAGACAACCCATGGCAATCCACCCATGGAAAAGGTGGATAGGGCCTGATGGAAGCCAACTGGAAAGTAGTGACACAGCTGGAGTCCTGAAGTGGCTCAGGTTAAAGCCCAGAGTGTGGCTGAGCTTTACCGAGAGGACAGAGTGCACCTGTAGGTGCTGATTTGTTCCTGGATGATCTTGATATTGGGTTGGACGAATTTCTGGGTAGCCCCTGCAAGATGGGGTGGAGGCAGCCAAGCTGCTGCTGGCTCCTTCTCATGGCCAGTGCCCAGCACAGGAACTCAGTGATTTAGCTTCCAGATCCAATAAGGTAACATAGTGGGTATCCAGGGGGTACCTCCTTATGAGCTTGGGGCATTGTATCTAACCCCCTGAGGGCAAATGTGAACCAGGGGCTGGGGGGACCAATACACTTGAGAGTGGTACTGGTTGGGGGTTGAGGCCCCCTCTTGCCTTGACCCCCCCCAAAGGGGGAGGGTTGCTAGTGGAGACCCTCCTAGTGTGATGATTTGCTCCCCCTGTGGTGGGAGCCCCCAAGAGTTGGGAAAGGATCAATGGGGTGTGAGTGACTGTGTGGGGCTGTCCCCCAGTGGGCCCCTGGATGTAATTTGACTTATAAAGTTGCAGCCTGGCTAAAACCCATATCACGTGTCCTTGCCTCCTTCCACGCAGTGAGCTCACCAATGAGCAAACCCAATTTAGGAACGTCAGACACAGATGTGTTCTTGTGTGAAAAGCAATTGCACTGTAGATGTTGTCACCTATGTCTGTAACTTTAGTATTAATGAGTGTAGTTAATTATCTCTGGGTCAGCAAGGCAAGGGCCCCATAATGTCCTAGGCACAAACATGATTGTATAATGCTTTGCACTTCCATAAACGCCTTTCAGTCGAGTCTCATAGTGCTTTGGAAAGACTAACGACTTAACACAATCTCCCTGTGAGGGAAAGTGGTATTATCACCCTTCTCATTGCCACTCTTCTTGCATCATCAGCTGCTTAAAGCAGAAGTCAAACAACGCCAATCATCTCTACCCAGGGCTCATTTTTCCAGGTCTTTTCTGTTCCCCTTTTACAGATGGGAAAATTGAGGCATGGAGAAGTTAAGCCACTTTCCTAAGGTTACAAAAGCCTGTGACAGAGCCAGGAATAGAACCCAGCTCTCATGACGCCCAATTCTGTGCTTTAGCTAAAAGCCCATCCAGCTCCTTGATAGCTGCTAGTGAAATGGGCAGTTCACATCTGTTTGTGGATAATGCTTAGCTTTACCTTACACCTCAGATAAATATGTATGAGAACGATCTCTTCTTGCTCTTTAAACTGAGCTTCTCTTTAGATCAATGTCTGTTATTTCTTGAATTCTCTACATGAAGCGCTCCCCGACTGTAGCCATTTGTTTCTAGTATAGCTTTCAAGTGAATTCTGTGCCGGAAGGGAAGATATCAGTTTGACATGCTCCAGGGCAAAGTCCTCTCTGCTTTGGCAGAACAGGTACTGATCCAGCATGGGCAAGCTTTTCTCCTCTTCTGAAGGGGAGCACCTCTGGGAGCCAGAAAACATTTTAATTCTCTGTGCTTATTGAGTTCTAGGTCTCCCTGCTGAATAGGGTGACCAGATGTCTCGATTTTATAGGTACAGTCCCGATATTTGGGGCTTTTTCTTATGTAGATACCTATTATCCCCCACCCCCTGTCCCAATTTTTCACACTTGTTATCTGGTCACCCTACTGCTGAGGCTCCTCAGCAAGGTTACCAGTTGTGGTAGGGGGCTTGGTGACCACCAGCTCATTGCACACAGGTCAGCAAACACACTTCAGGGGTGGGACTGGGCCTCAGACTGTAACAGTTTTTGGTCACTAGTGGTCTAGGCTGGATTCAAACCAGCTACTTAGAGATGAAAGGTTTTGTAATTCAAGCCCCCAAAGCTATCCAGTTCCTGCTGCTGGGTAAATACCTCACAATAAACAATGGGTTTCAGAGTAACAGCCGTGTTAGTCTGTATTCGCAAAAAGAAAAGGAGGACTTGTGGCACCTTAGAGACTAACCAATTTATTTGAGCATAAGCTTTCGTGAGCTACAGCTCACTTCATCAGATGTAACTGACAAATGTCAGATCTGTCTCATCACAAATTGTTCATGAATATAGCATGATTTTGTCAAACATATTTGTTACTCAAAATCATTCTTCCAAGAATCCTTTGTGGACACCTCTCCAACATTCCTTGGGAGAATCGAGCATCTGAAATTAATCTGTCTTTAATTGGACATGCAAGTCACATGATATATATCTCTTCCCTGAGTGGAAGAGTTTTTAACTTTCAGAATCAAACCTCTGGAACCAATGTGTGTGATCACAAATTTGAAATTTGCTTTCCATGAGGATATTGCAGCTTCTGCAACTGTCACTGCTTTTGTGATCATTCTTGTTGGGAGACTAGTTTGCTAGAATATTTGTACGTAGAGAATGCAAAAAGGGCACAAACATAGCTGAGGTGAATTCATTAAAAATGTGAACAGTTAGTCACAGAAAACTTATTGCAGTGTTTGATCAGTGCTATTTATAACATGTCTATCTTTCTATGAGCAATTATGCTGCCTGTGTAGACTTTTTTCATCACTAAGAAGGCAAGGCTCATGACAAGATATAGAAACCTTCACATGAATATATTCGGGCAGAGAGCAACTTGTAATATTGTATGTGAGCCCTCTCTCCTTCACCTAAACGTAGGTCTCCTGTTTAATTATAGCACTAGAGCTGGAAAAGAACTATTAGGTCATCTAGTCCATCCCTATGCCAGGGCAGGAACTGTACCAGTACAACCTCCTAGTATTCTGAGTAATGCTATGCAATAGGCCAAAAAAGCCAATGTCAAGTAATGCTAACTTCATAGCAATGCTGATAGACATCAGAAGCCTCCACAATAGCCCTATCCAGACTGAAACGGCAACTAGCAAGCCACAGATATATGTTTCACCCTTCTTGGGGCTCCCTGGCATCCTGCAGCTGTTGTCTCAGTCACACAGACGCTGTCAGGCTGAACACGTAGGTTAGGAACTCTGACTAAACAGAAGACTTTGGAAGGCAGAACTGCAAAGCTGATGAACTGTAGGAGTAGGAGCGCTTAGCGCATGCAGGCAGCCAGCCAGCCGGGATCTTGATAAACCCAAAAGAAGATACACTCTAAGACTTTAATCCTCTGTTCTAGTAGCATTTTTCCAGACTGTTAGTCAAGCCAAATGACTGATTTAGTGCCTCTCTCTAGCTACAGATATACACATACATCTGCGGACTCCAAAGAGTTAAAAATAAAGCCCACCCCTTTGTGGCTCATTTCATGTCCATTTAAAGGTGTGACATGCTTTCCATTCTAATACTCCTCTGCCAGATCTGAGGAAGCGTCTTAGCAGTGGCATTTGGATCAAGATCTTTTTATGATTTAAAAAAAAAACAACAATATGTATGTAGGATAGTGTCCCTTCCAAAGGTTGTTTCTGCAGGAGCATGTTTGCCATCCATTTGTCTTGTTTTAAACTGGGAAATAAACTGTGTTTGCCAGCACATTTCCGGTTCTCTCCACTGCTACATGTGTGGTGCCTGCTATGCGGTCAATTAGAGGCATTGGCACACATTCAGGAGGTAATTATTTTATGCATCTCGGCTGATGGTATAGCAAGACAGGGTCTTTTTGCTGTTTTATACAACAATGTGAACCTTTTCCATTATAGATTTTGCCCTTTTGCACCTTTCTCCAGTCACAGACCTCTGCCTTGTTCCTTTTTGGTGCTTTAGCACAGTGAATATTTGTTCAGATAATTGCTGTCAGTTCCAGCAATCAATTATGTCTTCCTCGGGCTGTTTGGTGGTAAATTGTACTGGGTATAACCAAAATGAACATGCAATACCCAGGTATTGTGTAAAGAGTCTTTCAAACAACGTGTCTCCTGAGAGTTAGCAGAAGGAACTTTAGGTTTGTCTTCACTGCAGCGTTAACTCTGGTGATCGGCACCTGGCGTAGCCTCATCTGGGTGAGTGGCCACACTGCAATGCCACTCTTGAGTTATTGCGTCCTCACTGGTGCCGCATTCCCCCATATGTATCTGTTATCCTAAGCACCCCTCAGGATAACAGATACCTACATGCTGTGGTAATAATCTTTGTACAAAATATGCCTTGTGAGGTATCACTGGAAAAATAATAACTCACCACCCATTAATACTCTTGCATGATGGATGGATGTGGTGTGCATTAAGAGTTATGGATGTATGCTGCAATGATGACTAAATGTGTTTAAAACAGGCAAGTCAGGGGAAGTTGGTAAACTGAAAAGAATGTATTTGCTTTTCTGTCCAGCTGGGTCACCGGGCAAAGACAGTGAAGGTACATTTACATATCAGGTAAACAAAGCTATCAAGCTAACAAATAGGGGAGGAGACAGCAGGGTGTCTACATACTGCATGAGAGAGAAGCTTGGTCTGGGTTTGCTTGTGATAGACTGTATTGCAAAAGTGTACTGGTTTATAAAGGGGCTTGGCTGAACCTCAAGTGATAAGCAATTGAATCAACTGATTGGATACAATATTACTTTATTATAAAAGTGTACTGAGTGAGGTATTTTATGTAAACCTATGACACACTGGTGATATCATAAAATATATTAACACTATATAAAGAATTATAGATCCTCATTGATATTAGGCTTTACAGTCTGTGTCTGAACAAAAGGGAGAAACAGGTCTCCCCAGACAGGAGGGAAGGCAGCTATCTAGCTGTCTCCAATGAGCAAGGTATGACCAGAAATAATGGAAGCCCTATTTACATACAGGGAGATGGGAAGCCAACAAGAAGGGAAAAACAGCATAAGATCATCATACCTCTTGAAATAAGGTCATTGAACTTTGGAAGATATAAGCAAAGACAGAAACGCTCTTTGGCATTGATAACTAGACATACACCAGGGAACAGAGCTCTTACAAACTGAGAAAGATGGATCCTTCAGGTAAGGGGTGGAGGTTTGAAGTCTGGAAACTGAAAATAGGTGAGAAACCTGCTGTGGCAAAGATCTTTCACCTTGGAAGACAAGGGAAGCCAGCCTCTTGTGCTTCTGTGGAAGGTCCTGACTGAGGGAAAGTCAGCCATGGCTGGGAAGAAGAATGATTGGTGAGAGAAACCATCTTGAACAAAGCCTGCACCTTGCTGGATTACCTTTCACACTTTGAGATGCATGTTTTCACTTTTATTTGCTTCTTACCCTTTCTAAGATTATTCCTTTTACTTGGCATCACTTAACCTAAGTCCTACTGTTAATACATTTGTTTTATTTTTACTATAAACCAACTCAGTACTGTGTGTGAAGGGAAGGGTGTATTTACCCCAGTGACGTTAATAAGCTGTAATGTGCTTTTGTCTCTTCTCTGAAGTGTCCAGCCCTCTCCTGGACTACTCAGGGCACCTGGTTTGGGGAAATTCAGGACACGGAGTGTGTTGGGGTCACCTTGCTGGTTGTAGCCAAGACTGGTGGAAGCCAGGGTGGGACTGTGAGGCTGTAGACAGACTGTTGGGGTCAGAGCTGCTGAACCAGGAATGGCTGCATAGCACACAGACACTCAGGGTGTAACCTGCATTATTGTTGCTGACTGTGAGTGTCCTAGGCAGAGTGCTACAGCAGCAAGGCATTGTGAGGTGCCCATGGTTGCAGGGAAAATGGTGACAAAACCCCCCACTGGTCTGGATTACACCCCTCAAACTCTGTTATGGCATCACTAGGACTTCTGGAGGCACATCCCATGGTTCTCTGTGCTTCACGAAGCTAAGCCACTCTGGTTCTTTCCCAATGAAGTGTGGGAGAACTTGTCTGTCCTGGGCACCTGGAGGGAATTGTGGGAAGGCACTGAAAGACACTCAGCACTCCAGTGATTTAGCATGTATCCTCACTGCCAAGTGGGTGGGTTATCAACCCAAAAGTAAGTGGCAGGGGCACTGTAGCCTATAACTCCAGCCATGCCAGCTAGCGTGGATTGAAAGCACCACCAAACTTGAGTGATAGGGGTTTTTTGGTGTGGATGGAAGTGGGAACTAGGGAAAACCCGCAGGCAAGAGCCCCTGCTACTACTGTAGTGAAGATGCATCCTTTTTGAGGTTTAGTCAAAGGAGAACAGATGTTGAAATGAGATGAGGTGTCAGCAAATTGGAGTGACACGGGAAGGCTGTTCCAAATGGCATAGCCTGCAAAGGGGAAGGTTCGCACACCAACAGAGGGGAGAGGGTGTGACAGGACCGAGGAGGTGACCAAAACTACATGAGGAAGCCTGGGAGTAAAGAGAGACAAAGTCCATCAGATGAGGAGCAAGTCCATGGAGCATTTAATAAAAGAAACAAAGGCCAGTTGGATCTGGATCCTGCAATGCATGGGAAGCCAGTGGCGTTGCTGGAGCCAGGAGACACATGGTATACTCTGTACATTTGAGGAGACAGCTAGCAGCAGCATTCTGCATCTACTGAAGTTGGGACAGCTGAACTTGGAAAGGCCACAGAGAAGTAGGTGTCAGTAGTGAATGTGGGAATAGGCAGATTTATAAATATTGGAATTATGGAAAGAGAAGGGGTCAGAGAACCCACTCATCGCAGCTACAGCCAGGGGAGGCAAATGGAAAGCCAGAGGAAGGGAAAAAAGCAAAACCAAGTCTGAGAATTCACTTCTCCCAAGGCCAAGCACTTCTAAGACCATTAACTGAAGGAGAGAGGGTGCACAAGGCAGAATAACGAGGATCAGCAAACCAACGGTAGCTAAGCTTTTAACACAGAGGGCCAGATTCAAAGGCCTTCTCTAAGGCTATGGCTACACTACAGAGCTTACAGCGGCACAGCTGTATCTGCACAGCTGTAGCGTAGCTAGTGTGACACTTCAGCCGATGGGAGAGGGCTCTCCATGGACTGACTCACTCCAGCCCCCGTGAGCAGTGACAGCTCTGTCGGTGGGAGAAACTCTTCTGCCAACGTAGCACTGTCCACACCAGCGCTTAGGTCCGTGTAACTTATGGCGATCAAAGGGCTGGTTTATTCACACCCCTGAGCGACATAACTCCTACCAACTTAAGATGTAGTGTGTACATGGCCAGCGTACACTGTCTTTTTGTTCTGTGTTTGTACAGAGCTTTGCACATCGGGGTCCTGCTCCATGACTAGGGCTCCTAGGCACTACAGTAATGCAAATAATACAAGCAAATTTGTGCCATTTTAACTAACTGGTGCAAGCCACTAATGTAGCCTTAGGCCATGTTTACACTACCACTTATGTTGGCATAACTGATGTCGGTCAGGAGTGTGAATAAGTCACCCCCCAAGGGACATAAGTCACATCGACCTAAACATCAGTGTGGACAGCTCTGTGTGGGCAGGAGAACTTCCCACTGCTGCTCATTGGGGGTGGATTACGTCGACGGAAGAGCTCTCTAGTGTAGCCATAAGCTCACTTAACCAGTTTAGTTTAACCTACATTTAAATCAGTTCAGTTTGGGTCAATTAATTAAGCAAAGCAAAACCAAATTAAGCTACACTGATTTCAGGAAGGGTTAAACTACTTTGAGAGACTCAACGCTATTGGCTAGCACCAGTTTAACTAGTTTAATTTTAAAATGATTAGTAAACTGGTGCAACTTTTCTCATATAGACAAGGTATAAGATCACTTATAAGGGTGTAAATCCAGAGAAACTCTACCAAAATGAATGGATTTATCTGGATTTACACAGGTATGATTGAGCTCAAAATGCAGCACAGTGACTTCATAGCCACAATTATTACTTTATAAGTAGATGTTATATCAGGGTGACTTACTATAGTAGAAGAGAGTTGCTGTCAGAAGTTAAGCATTACTTGAAAAAGGATACAAGGATTTTCTTTGCTGAAGTCCATCAAATTCTGGTCAATATCATAAGCTATGCATAGTCTTCCAGACAACCACTTACTGCTGTGCTGAAACCCAAGAGAGCCTGGATAATATCCAAGAGGCACACTTGGTTCACATATCAAGCCAGCCTCACCCTATCTCTGCTAAAACCCAGGAAGGTTTGCATTCATGTTAGGACCTGGATGCTTTTATAAGGGACTACATTCTACCCTCAAGCACCCTACCACCAATCACAAAAGCTACTACCATATATGGAACTCCATTCACCAAATCTCAGTAGCAAGCCTACTCTCTCACATTTCCCACAGTATAACTCCCAGTCAATGCAGCAATCAGTGAAGTTCCCTCTAGTCCAGAGGTGGGCAAACTACGGCCCGCGGGCCATATCCGGCCAGCGGGACCCTCCTGCCTGGCCCTTGAGCTCCCAGCCGGGGAGGCTACCCCCAGGCCCTCCCCTGCTGTCTCCCCTCCCCCACAGCCTCAGCTCACCGTGCCACCAGCGCTCTGGGCGGCGGGGCTGCGGGCTCCTGCTGGGCAGTGTGGCGGGCTCTGTCTGGGTGGCACAGCTGCCAGTCCTGCTGCTCTGAGCAGTATGGTAAGGAGGCAGGGAGCAGGGAGGTTGGATAAGGGGCAGGAGGTCCCAGGGGGCAGTCAGGGGACAGGGGGGTTGGATAGGTGTGGGAGTCCCAGGGGGCCTGTCAGGGGGTGGGGGTGTGGATAGTGGTCGAGGCAGTCAGAGGATAGGGAGCAGGGGGTTTGGATGGGGGTGGGGTCCTGGGGGGGCAGTTGGGGCAGGGGGTCCCGGGTGGGGCGGTCAGGGGACAAGGAGCAGGGGGGGTTGGATGGGTTGGGGGTTCTGAGGGGGGCAGTCAGGAAGTGTGAAGTGGGAGGGGGGTGGATAGGGGGTGGGGCTAGGCTGTTTGGGGAGGCACAGCCTTCCCCACTCGGCCCTCCATGCAGTTTCGGAACCCCAATGCGGCCCTCAGGCCAACAAGTTTGCCCACCCCTGCTCTAGTCTGACTAAAGAGGTAGTGAAAGCAGCAGTCAAGAGGTGTGTAGGAGTGAGAGGAAGTATATGTCCATAGGCTCTTAAAGTCATATCAATTGGCTGTCTGCTAATCTCCCAAACCAGCATTGCTCCCAAGTGAAAGTTAAGACAAGCTACTAAACCAGCAGCTAGAGATGGGGGAAATTCTCACTTTCCTCTGCTGGCAATGTATTCTTTCTTTGTACAAGTGTAACGTGCATTTTCTTTCCTCCTTTAGAAACTGCAACAGAGTCCTCTGGCATCCAGCCAGAACCACACTGGATAGCCCATTCATTACGCACAGTTAAAATTATTTGAGTTGCTTTAAACTAAACCCCCTCCAGGAAGCACAAAGGTAACACATTCATGCTGCGTGCCACGCTGGAAATTAAGGCTAATCATTGCCCTCTATAAGAACATACCACTCCCAAATATTTGTACTGCCTTCCTCTGATAATACAGCTCAGTAAAAATTATTTTCTTCTTTGCAATTGTCATTGGTCTAAAGGCAGCACGCGTCAGACTATTCAAACTTACCGCTCATGCTCCATACTTTACTTAAAGCACTAGGAATTGTTTTAAAACTACCTTTCACCAAGGTGAAAGAGCCTGCCATACCACTGGTGTGTAGGCATTTCTGTGGTGCTATCTGAGTGCCTCATAATAATGTAAATTTCAATACACCTTCCAATCAAGGATCTCAAAGCCCAAGATATACCACTCAGGTCTGTAAGTGGAGTTGTATGCAGGCTCTCAATGCTGGGGTGAAGAGACTATGTTTAGAAAGAAACAAACATGTAAATTTAAGATAAGCGTAAATTGTATGGATTTGATCCTTATTTAAAAAGGCAACCAACAACAAAAGCAGCGGAGAATTACTATTCAGAAATGCCTGCTCAATTTCTGCCATTTCAAATTGATATTTAGGAATACGTTTGCTGCTGCTCAATTGCATAACTGTTCTTAATAATTAGTACTTAGCATCTTTAAAGTCCTTTGGAAACATTAGCCTCTCTAATTTTCACAACGCTCATGATGTGTACGTGCAGTATTATTGCCTCCACTTTACAGATGGGTAGAGAGAAACAGAGGTTACGTGACTTGCCCAAGACCAAACAAGGTGTCAATATTAAATTCAGGATCAGTACTTGGGGGCTCATATGGCAGCTGGGCACCAGAAGTGTACCGGGGGAAACTGATGTAGTGATGAGGTCCCAAGGAGTTCTTGGCTTCTGCACCTGTGCTTAGACCAAAGAAGAAGGCCCGTCCCCTCTCTCTAAATGACCACAGAGCTTGGACTGAGCTTTTAGGAGGCATTATGTTGTAACCAGCCCTTCTCTAGTGGCCCCTTTAGTTTCTGCAGAATGTAGGATGTCACATAAAACAAGATAAATATTTAACCTTCATGGGTCTGAATGTACACAGCCAGCCAGCCTGAAAGAACAGTTCTGAGTGATGGGAACTGCACCCATTCAGCTCAGCTGAGTTCTAACCCTGAAGTCCAGTGCTGACCAATTTAAATAGCAGCCTTGTTAAGTATTTACTGCACTTAATTTAGTAGAAACATCCAGAGCTTGAGTAGCACTTTCCTTCCCCCAAATGTAACTCTGGTTATGGATAGTTATGTTGGGTTGCATTGGTCAGATACTTTTGGTGAAGGATTCCAGATAAATTAATTTTATTGTTGCTAAACTAGGCTGCCAGGGGTCTGCTCCTGTTTCTCACCTGGATGAGATGAGAGCTCTTCACTTTGCTTAACAGATGGGAACGTTCCTTGGAACAGTGCTTGGCTCCATGCTCTGGCCCTGCCTCTTAGGCAGTGCGGGGAGAGTACAGATTACTGGCATGAGAAGGGGAGAAAGGAGTGAGCGGCTGCATTGTCTTCATGTCCAGAGTGAGGGAGGAGGAAGATGGGTAGGATCAGATACAAGTCCAACTTCTGCCCCTCTCCCTTAGTGGTGCTCAGTGTGATTATAACATCTGCCTAGGTAGGGTGAGGTTCTGCTGCCCACAGTGAGAGACACCTTACTCCTTGAGTGGCATATTGATATCACTGGGACTACTTCGGGAGCAAGGTGTTGCTCAGTGTGAGGAACGGTGGCAGAAACTGGTCCAGAATCACAAGCTCTTTGGGGCCAGTGCTGCCTCTGGTGTTGTGCGTTTGATTACAGCCCCAGTGAGAAGACACTATGTGTGTGGGAAAGCTAGTAAAGGGGAAGAGATAAAAGCAAAGAGGAAGCCAAAATGGGGCCGGGGGGGAGGAACAAAAGGGAGACACAAATAGAATCACCTTCCTGCATCCAAGCAAATCTCTCACCTTTGACTGGAACTTGGCAGCTCTGCTTGTGGCAACATGATCCAGCATGCTGGAGCTGGCCTGCTATTCCCTTCGGGAGAGGGCAGTGAGCAGGAGACAGCCACACTGGGCCAGAGCCTCAGCTGGTGTCAATGCAGCTTGGCTGATTTACTGCAGTGGGGATGAGCCGATTTCTACCAGCTGAGGGTCTGGCCTGCACACTTTCCGGTGGAGGCATGCATGAGAAAGATGAAAGGATCATAGGCCAGAACAACTAGGGGGACAGGCTGGGGAGGTATCAGTTCACTGATCACTCAGGGTTGCTTTTCTAGAGAATGATAATTGTGTCCAGACACAAGGGATCCAGCAGTGGCTGAGTCTGCCCATGATCTTATAGCTGTGGTGACCAATTTATCAAGTTTCAGAGTAACAGCCGTGTTAGTCTGTATTCGCAAAAAGAAAAGGAGTACTTGTGGCACCTTAGAGACTAACCAATTTATTTGAGCATAAGCTTTTGTGGGCTACAGCTCACTTCATCGGATGCATTGAATGGAACATATAGTAAGAAGATATATATACATACAGAGAAGTTTCAGAGTAGCAGCCGTGTTAGTCTGAATTCGCAAAAAGAAAAGGAGTACTTGTGGCACCTTAGAGACTAACCAATTTATTTGAGCATTAGCTTTCATGAGCTACAGCATCCGATGAAGTGAGCTGTAGCTCACGAATACAGAGAAGGTGGAATTTGCCATACAAACTGTAAGACACTAATTAATTAAGATGAGCTATTATCAGCAGGAGAAAAAATCTGCTCAGTGGTTTGAGCATTGGCCTGCTAAACCCAGGGTTGTAAGTTCAATCCTTGAGGGGGCCATTTAGGGATCTGGGGCAAAAATTGGGGATTGGTCCTGCTTTGAGCAGGGGGTTGGACTAGATGACCTCCTGAGGTCCCTTCCAACCTTGATATTCTATGAAAAGGGAAGGGTCTGAGGTGGAAGGGCAGGCTCAGTCAGTCTGCCCTGACAGTGAGATGAAGGGGGGGCATTAGGACCCTGCGGCAGTAGTTGCTGCAGGGAGTCAGCATGGAGCTGCAGGGAAGAGGTAGAGGCAGGGACGCTCTGCTCCGGGGCCCAGGGAGGTGCGTGGGGAGCTGGGGGCAGCAAGAGGGGGCTGGGGGACACTCGGGGGAGGGGCGGGGGGGTGGCAGGTGGGGCTGGGGGGGGCACCCGGGCCCAAATATTGGTGGAGCTGGGCCCCTGGGCTCTGAATATTGCTGGTGCTAAGGCACCACGTGGAGATATATAACTCGCTGCCCCTGGGAGTCTGTGCACATTTATCCCAGTGTAACCCAGATCAGGGTCTGGTCCAATGACGGTTACATGCACTAAACAAGCTGGTTTTAGTGCACTTTGTTTAAATGTGCAGTTTACTAAAAAACTTGGGGCAAACCTGGCTTCACCTCCCTAAAGCCAGCATGTTTGTGCTGGCGGAGGGAGGGAGGGGAGTGGAGAGGTTGGAAAGGAGATATATCCACCACCCCTTATACCCAAGACCAGTGTGTGCGCCTGCTGTGTAGGCTCTCACCCCATGGCTGCTATTCTCCTAGGGCTGGCAAAGCAACCTCAGCTCCTCTCTGCTACTTGTGTGAGTTGCTAAGGCTACAGAGCTGCATGAGGGCCCTGAGGCCTGACTCCAGCATGCCTCATCATAGTTTTCCAGGTCAGCCCATGTGGTGCTGGCACAGAGAACTTTCTGCGGCACACTGGAAGTTCAAAAGCCCCTTGTACAACTGCTCCAATCATGGTCCCTGTCAGGCAGCCTTTACATGGGATATATGTGGTGTGGAGACCCTCCTGCTGGGGCCCTCCATACCATGGGCTGATTTCACCCTTAGTTCTTATAAAGGATATCTGATTGCTAGGCCTGGGTTATTTCCACTCCTTGTGCTGCCTGAGGCTGAGTGGCACAAATGGAGCAGAACAGGGCAGAGAATCCACCCCATGTTTACTATGACTTTAATTTGAGTCAGTGTTTCCCAGACAGGGTGCTGACAGATCAGCCCAGGAGAGGGCAAGAGACAGGTGCACAAGAAGGGAGCAATGTGGGTGTGGAGAACTTCATGGGCTTGGATCCTCTTCAGTTCCCCCCCACAGGCATAGTTTGATGTCTTCTTTTGGTGGGGCAGCACCAGTCAGGGCTACGTGTGTGTGTGTGGGGATTCTGCACCTCCCTGAGGCTTCCAGTGAGGGGGGGGCAATGTCCCCCCTCCAACACCCGCCAAACTACACCCATGGTTCCCCCCTGAAAATGTGGTGCTGTGGGGTGGGGAAAGCAGCAGGCAAGCCTTTCGAATGCACCTTCCCTCCTGAGGCTGCCCCGGAAACTGCTCCTGCCTATGGAGTACGTGCTCAAGAAGGTTAGACCTCTCCAGTGCATCATCAGGGATCTACAACCTATCCTGAAGGACGACCCATCACTCTCACAGACCTTGGGAGACAGGCCAGTCCTCGCTTACAGACAGCCCCCAACCTGAAGCAAATACTCACCAGCAACTACACACCACACCACAAAAACACTAACCCAGGAACCTATCCCTGCAACAAACCCTGTTGCCAACTCTATTCACATCTATTCAAGGGACACCATCATAGGACCTAACCACATCAACCACACCATCAGGAGCTTGTTCACCTGCACATCTACCAGTGTGATATATGCCATCATGTGCCAGGAATGCCCCTCTGCCCTGTACATTGGCCAAACCGGACAGTCTCGATGCAAAAGAATAAATAGGCACAAATCAGATGTCAAGAATTATGACATTCAAAAACCAGTAGGAGAACACTTCAACCCCCTGGACACTCAATAACAGACTTAAAAGTGGCAATTCTTCAACAAAAAAACTTCAAAAACAGACTCCAACGAGAAACTGCAGAACTGGAATTAATTTGCAAACTGGACACCATCAAATTAGGCCTGAATAAAGACTGGGAGTGGATAGGTCATTATAAAAACTAAAAACTAAATTCCCCATGCTAATTTCCTGCTAGTGTTACTCACACCTTGTCCACTGTGTGAAATGGGTCACCCTGATTACCACTACAAAAGTGATTTTTCCTCCTGTTGATAATAGCCCACTTTAATTGAATTGTCTAGTTAGAATTGGTAAAGCAACCCCCACCTTTTTATGTACTATGTATACATATATAACCTTCTACTGTATCTTCCGCTCCATGCATCTGATGAAGTGGGTTTTAGCCCAAGAAAGTTTATGCCCAAATAAATTTGTTAGTCTCTAAGGTGCCACAAGTACTCCTTGCTGTTCACGCTCAGGAAGCAGCTCAGCTTGCCAGACTGTCTCTGCTTTTGCAATACACAGCCCAGCTGTGAGAGCCCCTGTGCCAGCCCCCCAGAGTCACTAATAGCAGTTGGTAGCCTTCTAGTAACAGAGGGAACCAGCAGCCAAGAGGAGCAAATAACCAGAATGAACAGGGGGAATAAAAGAGAAAATAAGAAAGAATGGACGATAAGAGACAATTCATGGTGCAGGGAGATATGGGGGTAGGTAAAGGGGATGCCTAGCCACCAAGTTATTGCAAAGAGGGCTGTTAATAAGAAATTGAACTACTGTCTTAAGTGCTAATCATTCTGTTATAGTTAATAGAACAATGTCCTGGTGTGAGATATGGCTGTGACAGTTGCTATAGAAACACAAGCTGTTTCAGAGGCTACAGTTTTAAAACCGTGTCCCAGATCCTTGGAGGAGGGTGACAGTCTTATGATTGACCCTTTTTGCAGTTGTACCTGGTGTGCCTGTGCTAATACACTTCCCAGAGGGCAGCACAATGGTGGGAGATTTCCCCATGAAGTCTTCTGTAGACACAGGCCTAGAGTCTCTCATGGTTTCCACATTTTTAAAAATGCAATGCAGAAAAACGAGCTCTTACAGACAAGGCTTGGAGGATCAAAGGCTGGCTAGACTGCTGTAAACTAGATCAATTTAGATGGTCCAAGACGCAGCCATTGCAATTTCCTTCATCACTTAATACCATTGTAAATCATTTTTGAGACAGGCAAAGAGATCTCTCTTGCTAGTGAAACTCTTTCAAAGCTAATGTAGATTAGAGCAGCCACATTACCTCTTGGGAAGAATGGGCCCAGTCTTGCAAGGTGTCCCCATTGGGCCCAGCACACTGGGCTGTCATGTTGCCCAGTGTAAAACGGCACCATTCTCATTTGATAGCATTTTCTACCTACTTGGCACTGATGTGAAAACTAGCTAAGGTGCAAGGCACTGGTGAATTGGATCCACAGACTTTAATGGGAATGGTGGGTGCTTAGCATCATGTGTGTGTGTGACTGTTTAAATGAAAGATGAATTTTGCTTTGCATTTCTAATTTCTCCAAATCAAAGCACAAGGGCCAGCTCCTGGGGGGTTCTTGTAGCGGGAGGGAACAAGAGGGGAAGTAGGAAGCAATGATCAGACATGTAAGGAGGGAAAGACTCCTTCAGAGCTGTAAAGGTGAGGGTGAAAAGCTTGACCGTGATATGGAAAGAGTGTGAGATTCACAATAACTGTGACATAGGAGTTTAGCTAGGTAAAGACTGTAGGCATGGTGGAGTCACAAGTGACTTGTTCAGGTCACAATAAGCTTGCACTTACCATGTCTAAGCTCTCTGGTTTGTTGTACGAAAGGAGTGGCTCAAGCTGTTTTGCTGGCCAGGGTGGAAAACATTTTCAGCACCCCCCTGAGCAGCTGAGCACCCCTCTTCCCCAAGCTGGCCAATTAGGAACAGAGCACAGAAAAGAAGCCAAACAGCACAGCAGTTCAGCACCCCCTGGAAGTTGGCCGCAGAGGGACTGCCCTGCTCGCTCACCCCTAGAACCAGCCCTGTGTCTGAGGTACTTTTTGCACCAAAATACATTGCTTTCTGCTAAACTGCTTTGTACGGTACCTGCAGCAGCTCCCTTGAGCCTTCCCCCAGGACAGCATTACTCTTTGCACAGTTGGTACAAGCCTAAAGGGATAAACAGCCCATGAAATGAAAAGCCCAGCGATTGCTGGATTAACAAGCCTTCTATTACCAGTGTGATTGCCTAGGACTGAGACAGCTTGTTCTAGTTTTTGGCAGAGTTTAATTGGTGGATGCAGGTCCAGGCAGTTTATCTATCTACTGGCCTTATTTTGCTCATTTGTTGGATTTTCCTGCTGCTTAATTTGCTTAGTGAACCAGGCAGGCACTAAAAAAATCTGTTTCTAAGAAACAGTATGATTTGTCCCCTCTGTGGCTCACTCTCTCACCCAGCCATTATCCAAAGGGCTTGTTCAGCAGTCCCATTTCAGATCACCATCATTCCTGGTTTTGGCTTCGAGCCAGGCTGTAGCTTGAAAAGTTATAATGACAAATAATTTTTCCACCTCTACTACATATAGTGCAGCTGCTATCCTCTCTTATCACTTAGGATTGCAAATAGGCACTTTGGCATATAGTATACATGATTATATTTACTCTTCCTAGAAGTTACCTGTGAGAAAAGAGATCTGTGCTTACTTTTCTGTTACTTCCCCTTTCTAATAATCATTTTATATCCTCCTTGCATCTGCTGACCTTCCAGTTGCAAATGATACTGTTTCCAGTCCATGTAGCTTTCTTGTCTCTCTTCCTTTTATAATGCGAAGCCGTATTCTGTTTAGAATTGGGTAGGACATGAATAGGTGTCATGGCTCCTTGGTTTTGTTCCCAGCTCTGCTGCTGGCTTGGTGTGCAAACCTAGCAAGGCACTTATCTTACCTGGGCTGTTGTTTTCCCACTTGTAAAATAGAATAGAGGGGTGTTGTAAAGCTTAGTTAGGGTCTGTAAAGTGGATTAATATCTTCAAATAAAAGGTGCTGTAAAAGTGCTAAGTATCATTTGAATTCTAATGTCATAATTCTAATATCTCTTCATTTATGAAAGTGTCCCAGTATCATCATTTCTTATCCTGGAAACTATGTAGCTGGAGTTACTTAAGAGTTTGATACAATTAGCACGTGAAACTCACTGCCACAAGATATCATTGAGCTCAGCAGGATTAAAAAAAATTGGACATTTGTATGGATAAATGAAAACATCCAGAATTACAGCAGTAAGACTGAGAAAACAACTATTGGAAGGGATTTGGACACTCACTGAAGCATCAACTCTTACAGAAGGGGTTCCAAAAGAAACTTCCTTTTGAGCATGGGTGTTCCCTAACTGCCAACTGTGGGGTTTCTTGACTCTTCCTCTGAAGCAACTGGGGTTGGTCGCTGTAAGACAGGACACTGGACTAGATGGACCTTGGTCTGATCCAGTCTGGCAATTCCTATGTTCCTAAGGCTGATGACTATTGAAATATGGGAGACAAAGTGGATGAGGTAATGTGTTTTATTGGACCATTTTTTCTGTTGGTGAAAGACACAAGTTTTTGAGCTACACAGAGCTCTTCTTCAGACAGTGCAACTCAAAAGCTTGTCTCTCTCACCAACAGACGTTGGTCCAATAAAAGATATTACCTCACTCACCTTTTTGTGTCTCTAATATACTGGGTGCAACAACAGTGCAAACACTATTGCAATCGAAGGCATATTCCCAATGAAGTGGGCAGGAAAGTGAAAACATTTTAATTAGTTAAAGGAATACTGTCTATCTCAAGAAGTTCACCATACACCCCAAAGATCAGTACTTGAAAGCTGTTCTACCTTGCAAGTATGGAGGTCAAAATTTATCCATCCCCCTAACGTTCTCCTTCTTTCACCAGAAACTTCTTGGGTGCCATAGATACAAGCTGTGACAGGGTCGGGCCAGATGGCTACAGGAGAGTAATAGAAGGCAGATATATTTGCCCCAGGTTAAGTAGGTCCCTTTTCCCTGGGTAAGGTAACAGAACAATCAGGAACCTTCTGGAGACAATTAAGACAGACAGGCTGATTAGAACACCTGCAGCCAATCAAAAAGCTGCTAGAATCAATTAAGGCAGGCTAATCAGGGCACCTGGGTTTAAAAAGGAGCTCACTTCAGTTTGTGGTGTGCGTGTGTAAGGATCTGGGAGCAAGAGGCGCTAGAAGCTGAGAGTGAGAACGTGGACTGTTGGAGGACTGAGGAGTACAAGCATTATCAGACACCAGGAGGAAGGTCCTATGGAGAGGATAAAGAAGGTGTTGGGAGGAGGCCATGGGGAAGTAGCCCAGGGAGTTGTAGCTGTCGCACAGCTGTTCCAGGAGGCACTCTAGACAGCTGCATTCCACAGGGCCATGGGCTGGAACCTGGAGTAGAGGGCGGGCCTGGATTCCCCGCAAACCTCCCAACTCCTGGTCAGACACAGGAGGAGTTGATCTGGACTGTGGGTTCACAAAAACAGCCAAACTAAGGGATGCCGTGAAGCTCCAAGGCGAGCAAATCTGCCAAGAAGCGACAGACCCACCAAGGTAGGGGAAGAACTTTGTCACAAAGCACACTGGGCTGTGTATCTGGGTTATTGCTGTCAAGTCACATGTGGACACATGTTTCTGTAGGGTGCTCAAGAAGCCATTAAAAATAAAATCTTAAAATAGCGTCTCTTGTTTCAGCACTGATCAATTACTATACAGGAGAATATGATGTGTAGTGGCTTGTGCATGATTACTGCTGCCATCTACTGGGTGGAATATATTAGACTTGCTTCCTCATGTGTCTCTGGTCCCTGTTCATGCTGAGCTAACAAAACTGCTCTTTCAGTTCAGCCAACAGCAGCTTATGTTTCTAGAACAAAAGGTTTTGTGTTCTCTTCTGAAGTGCATGTTAGTTGATTATGATCTATCCTAGATTTTACTAAGAAATCTATCAGTGTGGTATCTACATGCAAGCAGTAAATTTGGAAAACCAAAGGCATATGGATAAAAGTGAGAGACCACTGGTCCTAGAGTGATACCACAGCTTTTTACAGTGGACAGTGTTATATGAATCCTGATTTTTCATACTACCAAGGAAAAACAACATAAAGGTAAATAGTATGTGGTTGGAAAGGATTCATGAAAGTAGCTAGCAAAAGTTTTGCATTATTTATATAGTGCTGACACTTTGCAGACAAATATGGAGATAAGGTACCTGTCCTGAAGAGCGTCCAGTCTAAACAGACGACATATAGATGAAGGATAGGGAATGGGAAGCGACACAATGGAAGTGACAGAACTGTAAGGTTTAGTGCACACTTGTTGTTCCTACCTTTTTGGGTCTGGTGACTTGTTTTAAACCATTCATTTTTGTTAATGACTTAGAGGGAAGGACTAGGATATAGAGGCTTCCTGGAAGAAGTGTGTTTTCAGTAGAGTCCACTCAAGTTAACAGAGTTATACAAGACGTACATTTGGCTTGCAAAATGTCAGCTGTAAGTCACCCGATGGCATCCCTGTACCTTACAGCCACTATCTCCTCTGGAATTGGGGGGGGCTTTCTCTTAGGGAAAAGAGTGATTAATATTTCTAAAATAATGTATTCCATGAATGGCTTTCTCTGAGTCACGACTGCCAGGGAGATATTTGGTACTCTTTTGTTCATAAACTTGACATCTTTTCTAGCCACAAATGAAACAAAAATTGCTAGTTCTGGGGCCTGCCCTCTTACATTAAATCTGTTAGTAATCCTCATCCCCTAGCCTTCTGGAATGTCACAGAAGGTCACCAGCCTGCAACAAGCCATAATTTTCTCTCTCTCTCTCTCTCTCTCTCTCACTCTTAATTAGAATAGTCTGTTCACCCCTAAACCTATGGAGTTTACTGCAAATGAAGTAACTTATTTCATTCTTTAATCACTGATTATTCTCTCAGTTTCATCTGGGTTTGCCCAAATGTAAAGATGCTGGAGGCCAAATTATGTCTTCAGATACAGCTGTGCAGCCTCTTATTTTCCAATAAACATGCTCTGTTGCAAAAGATGTGACTGAGGACATAGCTGGAAGACAATGGGATTGCACAGGTGCAGTTGGGGACATGAGCTGAAGACAATGGGAATTGCCCAGAAGTCACTGGGGGCATCACTGCATTATCTTTACTACTGGAGATGATGCATAAAAAGGAAACACCCAGCTTGATGCTCCATCCCAAAGTGAATTTATTGGCCTAGGAGTGATTTTACTTGTAAACATTTTACTTGTAAACAGTGTAAATGTGATAGGGAAGCAGTACAATTCCAATAAAACCTGCAAAGCTGTTTTATAGTCACTTTATAGAGCAGCTGAATGCCACTCTGCAGACTTGGACTCTATCCTGGCCTCTGCCACCATGTTCCTATGTGAAACTGTCATTTACACCAGACTTTTCACAGGTAGTCACTTTTGCATGTAACTAAAGGCTGTATCATAATTAGGGCTCCTTGTCTGTCAGGGAGGCTGTGGAAGTTACAGATTCTGTGAATTTCTGCAATCTCCATGACTTCTGAAGCGGCCGGTGCAGCTGGCCCAAAGGACCGCTTGAGCAGTGGTCCCAGGGGTGGTGGGAGCAGCCCCCGGCAGTGGTCCTGGGGACGGCCAGAGCAGTGGCAGGTGGGTGGCCCCAGGGTCAGCTGGAGCAGCTGCTGTTCAGTGGCCCTTGGCAGCTGGTGCTGCTGGCCCCCTGGATACCCCACAGCGTCGGCACCTATGACTGTGGAAACTAGCCATGCCGGATTGCTACCAGTCAGTGGGAAGTCATTTTGGAGTGGGAAAACCCACTGTGGGGGCTGTTGTCATGCAAGTGTGCAGGGCCATTAATCACCTCCTGCTACGCAGGACTGTGACTCTCGGCAATGTGCTGGACATAGTGGATGGATTTGGAGCTCTGGGATTCCTGAACTGTGGTGGAGCAATAGACGGCACACATATCCCTATTTTGACCCTTGAGCACCATGCTACAGAGTACATCAGCAGAAAGGGCTGCTTTTCCATGGTTATGCATGGGAATGCTTCACTGACATCAATGTTGGCTGGCATGGGAAGGTGCATGACACTTGCTTCTTTAAGAACACAGGCCTGTTCAGGAAGCTACAAGCAGAGACCTTATTTGCCAACTGAATGATTACCATTGGTGATGTTGAAATGCCAGTAGTGACCCTGGGGGACCCAGCCTACCCCTTCTCCTGGCTCATGAAGCTGTACACTGGCCCCCTCGACAACACTAAAGAAAGACTCAGCTACAGGCTCAGCAGGTGCAGAATGACAGCTGTATGTGTTTTTGGTAGATTGAAAAGGTGCTGGCATTGTTTACGCAGCAGATTGAATCTCAGTGTGCAAAATATCCCAATGGTTGAAACTTCCTGCTGTGTCCTGCATAATATTTATGAAGCAAAGGGGGAAAGCTTGCCGCAGGGGTGGAGGTGGAGTAGCTGTCTGCTGAATATGAACAGCCAGACACAAGGGCTATCAGAAGAGCTCAGTGTGGTGCTACATGGCTTAGGGAGGCTTTGAAAGAGCACTTTAACAGTGAGCCACAGTAATGTGTTGTGATGTGCTGTGTTCTACCTGAGGAGGCATTCTGGGGAACTGTTAGGAATTTTGTGGTGCTTGGTGCATACCTGTGCATATATCAGTGATAGTGTACCTATTAATGTTGGGGGATTTAGTGCACATTTATGACAACTGCATTATTTGGCACGGATCTGATGGGCAGTGAGTGAACAAGAGCATTACTTTCACTGCCAGCAGGTCATAGAATCATAGAAGATTAAGATTGGAAGAGACCTCAGGAGGTCATCTAGTCCAACCCCCTGCTCAAAGCAGGACCAACCCCAACTAAATTATCCCAGCCAGGGCTTTGTCAAGCCGGGCCTTAAAAACCGCTAAGGAAGGAGATTTCCCCACCTCCCTAGGTAACCCATTCCAGTGCTTCACCACTCTCCTAGTGAAATAGTGTTTCCTAATATCCAACCTAGACCTCCCTCACTGCAACTTGAGACCATTGCTCCTTGTTCTGTCATCTGTCACCACTGAGAACAGCCTAGCTCCATCCTCTTTGGAACCCCCCTTCAGGTAGTTGAAGGCTGCTATCAAATCTTGCCTCACTCTTCTCTTCTGCAGACTAAACAAGCCCAGGTATTATACACCATGTGTTGTAAACGAATAGAGATGAATCACTTTCAAAACAAAAGCGTTTTATTCACTAACGAAAACATCTCCAAAAATACCCCTGAAGAACATAATAGTAAATATATTTTAACTTAAAAAAATTTTAGGAACCTTAATAAATAAACCAGAGGAAGGAACATTGGCCGCTGTAGCTACACATACATCAACTGTGGCTCTCACAGGTCAATGTACATGAAGTTGTGGTTGTCCATGCTTTCCCCCCAGTGTGGAGAGGTAGGTGTAGGCATGCTGGCCCTGAGAGATTCTGAGGGTGGGGGGTATAGAGATGCACTATGCTGCAGTTGTCCACAGACTGCAATGAGAGTTGAGCCTGGGTTTGTTGAACCAGAAGACCATAAAAGTCTTCAGCCTCTGAGTTTGTTGTTGGAGAAGCCCTATTATGTCCTAGCACACCTCCTTCTCCTTTTCCTGAGCCTTTCTCCTGTGTGCTCTTTCCTTCTCCATGCAGTCTGCAATATTCACACTCCAGGCCTTCTCTCCAAGGTCGAATGAGGCACTGGCTTGCAGGATCTTGCAGAACATGTCCTCCTGCATCCTTTTTTTCCCTCCTCTTTACCCGGGTCAGTCATTCCTGGGTACATCTCCAGGCCGCAGCTACAGATAAAACACAGCAAGGTACAGTACCATTGTCAGGATAGTAGAAACAGAAAATGAAACTTAAGATTCAGAACTCCTCCCTGCCCTTGCTTCCTAAAGTGTTAAAACAAGCTCATTGACACTTCTGCTTTGGAGTTCCTGATCCCTGGTGCCACTCTCAGCTTAAGCTGTGGTCACCAGGGGTAAAGGAAATGAAGAGGGTATTGCTCAGATGTATGAAACTATGCGTATAGGGCAATGTCACTGAATACTGGCACCATTTTCCACGGGCAACGGTGGTGTTCGCTGATATCTCACTCCTGAGAGTAAAACAGGCACCGTGAGCACAGTTGCTGCTGGCGTCCCAAAGCCACCTGGGCCCGTATGCTGCTAGCCTATGTACTGCAGTGGTGCCTGCTGAAGTGATCACTGCCTAGTGTGGGAAAGTGCCCTACTGTGGAGGAAGAAATAAGGCTGCCATCCTTCGAGGAGATGGATTGCAGTGTACCTTCATGGAAGTTTTCATCAAGATCTCTCAGGAGGATTCAAGGGACATCCCTGTGTCCATAAACAAACTGTTCCATATGAGAAGTAGATAGCACTGCTACCACTCTTGGTTGTATTGCGTCCTCTTCTAGCATGAGTAAATTAATGAAAAGTCAAAACCTGTGTCGTGCTAATTTGTGGGTGCCATCCCTGGAATGGGAAATTTATTTACACACTTACTTGAGGTTCTTTCCCCTGCATCGGGCTCAGCTGTGCTCAGTGGCGGGATGGGCTGGACTGCAGTAGAATCAAAAACAGCTCCTGGCTCACTACACAGCAGGTTTCCCCAGTTCCCTGTCTTCCTCTTCCTTCTCTTCCTCGTCTACCTCCTCCTCTTTGCTGTTCATGACAGGGGCCTCCGACTCAGGCTTCTTGGAGGTATTCATGGTGGTGTGTGAGGCCGTGGTGGGGTCTCCGTCAAGTATGGCATGCAGCTCATTGTAAAAGCAGCAGGTTTGCGACTCAGCCCCACATCAGCTGTTGGCCTCCCACCCTTCTGGTACGCCTGCCACAGTTCCTTGGCTTTCACAAGGCACTGCTGCTGGTGCCTGACATAGCCCTTCTCTTGCATCCCCTGAGCAATCTGCTCCTAGATGTCCACATTTCTATGGCTGGTTTGGAGCTATGCTTGCACAGCCTCTTCTCCCCACAGGCCCAGGAGATCCAATATCTCCTGTCTACTCCAGGCAGTAGTGCCTCTGTAGTGCTTAAGTGAAAACACTCCTACACCGACAGGAGAGCTTCTCCCGTTGGCACAGTTACTCCACCTCCATGACAGGCGGTAGCTATGCCGGCAGAAGAAGCCTTCCCGTTGACATAATGCTGTCTACACCGGGGATTAGGTTGGTATAACTACGTCGCTTAGGGGTGTGGATCTTTCACACTCCTGAGCAACGGTTATACTGATATTGCTCTGTGTGTCTCTATTCAGTCCCAGACCTGAAAAAGAACTCTGTGTAAGCTCAAAAGTCAGTCTCTCTCACCAACAGAAATTGGTCGAAGAAAAGATATTACCTCACCCACTTTGCGTCTCTAATATCCTGGGACCAACATGGCTACAAAAACACTATTCTATCTAGAATAATTTTTATGAGAAATCTGCCATTCCCACACTTCAAAATATTTTGTGCCAGCAGAGGAGAAACAATCCATTGCTCAGCAAAAAAGAACCCCAGACAAGACAGTTGAATATAAATGTATTGGACAACTGAGATGCCTACTCCAATCTAAGAATAATAAATAATACCTTTATACTTATATAGTACCTTTCATGCAGACATATCCAAAAGAGCTTTGGGATATTTAAAGTCATTTATAGAGGAGAAACAATGAATTATTGACCATGGTTAAGTGGATATTACTTCAGAAACTCAGTAGAGAAGAAACAGATACCTAGTTATGATACTTTCTGTAACATAATTTACATTATAAATACTGGTTTCAGAGTAGCAGCCGTGTTAGTCTGTATTCGCAAAAAGAAAAGGAGGACTTGTGGCACCTTAGAGACTAACCAATTTATTAGAGCATAATAATAAATAATAAATAACTAATAAATTGGTTAGTCTCTAAGGTGCCACAAGTCCTCCTTTTCTTATTATAAATACTGAGTGTCAAGTACTACTGCATAGTCTGTGCAACTCAATGTAGAAACAATGGTGGGAGGAAAAAGAAATGCAAAGTCTCCTGAGGACCTCAAGTGGGTAAATTTTAAAGTGTTCTGGTTCCAACAGCAGGTTCATGATAGCGAGTTAAGCTGTAGAAAAACAACATTTTATTTCCCAGTTGTATATTTTGCAAAGGATTCTTATGGGAAGATATGGAGCCTTTCTAGTTTTATTTTAACTCAAGAGCAAATAAAATAAAGTTAAACAAGCAAGATGGTATATCATCATTCTGCTTCTCTACCTATCCTTTTATTCAGTGAATAAATAGGACTTCATGGTTTAAAAAAAATGCTTTTTCATATGATCTACATCTGTGGAGAGGGATGCTTGTCAGGCTAAGGCCAAAAATATGGGCTTTGTTAGCCCAAATCACGAACACACATTTTAGAAGAAACATTTTCATGATGTAACAACAGAAAGAATGGTCTATGGTGAATGAAGGGCAAAATGCACACACCATGGGACATATGACTTGAAGGGAACTCTTGGGTCATTAAGCCCAGTCCTTATTAGCACATAAGTGTTAAATAGAAAATTATATCTGAAAATTTTTCGTTTTTTGTTAATCTAAGATGGTGTTAGTAGCAGAGGGAAGGAAGTACTTTTAAATGTGATTTTTAACCTAATTTTGTCCCTTTACAAATGGCATTTCATAGAAGAATCATAGATGATTAGGTTTGGAAGAGACCTCAGGAGGTCATCTGGTCCAACCCCCTGCTCAAAGCAGGACCAACCCCAGCTAAATCAACTAAATTTGAAACATACAGCCAGCATTCACTAACAATAAAAAGTTCTAAATGAACATGAAACACAATTTAAAAAGATAGCAGCGAAAGGCCTACAGTGCAAAGGAGCTGTCTCCACTTCCCATCTAACCTCACCTTTGTAAAACTAAGTCATTCCATTTATGTTACATTCAGTTTTGCTACAGTATTTTCCCTAACGTGGCAATACTGTGCCCTGCTGAAGCTCTCAAAGCACTTTACAAACTTTTTTTCCCATGAGAGTGTGCAACACGTAGGTAATAACATTCTGCTTCCTTAAATTCCCCCTTTAGTTTGAACTGAATTCATGAGTGTATTGTATTATCCAATCCATCCTTCTGCCACTGTAGGGTTATCCCCTATGGCAGGCGTCTCAAACTCCCGACCCGCGGGCCATCTGTGGCTCATGAACCTCCCCAATGTGGCAGTTTTGGGGTCAGGTCTCTTCCTTGGCCCCACCTTCCGCCCCGGGCTCTCCCCAGCTAGGGTCTCCGGCAGCGCAGCGGAGCCGAGCGGCTTCTGCCTGCTCGCTCCAGTGGCTGCCGGCCCCGCCCTGCCGCCCTGGGGCGGTGCCTCCGCGTGCTGCCCCCGCCCCGAGCGCCTCTGCGGCCAATGGGAAGCTGTGGGGGCGGTGCCTGGGCGTAGCGGCGCAGGGATGCGCCCAGTCCCGACCCGCCTTGGAGCCCCACGTGAGCGCCGCACACCCCGACCCTCTCCCAGAGCCTGAATCTTCACCCCCCCATATACCCCTTCCCGCCCCCAAACTTCCTCCCCGAGCCTGCACCCCGTCCCCACACCCTCCTAGTCCCCAAACTCCCTCCCCGAGCCTGCACCCCCACCACCTGCCCCAGCCCAGAGCCAGCACCCCAATCCCCTACCCCAGACCTCCTCCCCCACCCAAACTCCCTCCCAGAGCCTGCACCCTCTCCCCACACCTCCCCAGCCCTCAAACTCCCTCCCCGAGCCTGCACCCCCACCCCCACCACCTGCCCCAGCCCAGAGCCTGCACCCAGCACCCAAACTCCCTCCCACAGCCTGCACCCCAATCCCCTACCCCAGACCACCTCCCCCACCCAAACTCCCTCCCAGAGCCTGCACCCCGTCCCCACACCCTCCTAGTCCCCAAACTCCCTCCCCGAGCCTGCACCCCCACCACCTGCCCCAGCCCAGAGCCAGCACCCCAATCCCCTACCCCAGACCTCCTCCCCCACCCAAACTCCCTCCCAGAGCCTGCACCCTCTCCCCACACCTCCCCAGCCCTCAAACTCCCTCCCCGAGCCTGCACCCCCACCCCCACCACCTGCCCCAGCCCAGAGCCTGCACCCAGCACCCAAACTCCCTCCCACAGCCTGCACCCCAATCCCCTACCCCAGACCACCTCCCCCACCCAAACTCCCTCCCAGAGCCTGCACCCCGTCCCCACACCCTCCTAGTCCCCAAACTCCCTCCCCGAGCCTGCACCCCCACCACCTGCCCCAGCCCAGAGCCAGCACCCCAATCCCCTACCCCAGACCTCCTCCCCCACCCAAACTCCCTCCCAGAGCCTGCACCCTCTCCCCACACCTCCCCAGCCCTCAAACTCCCTCCCCGAGCCTGCACCCCCACCCCCACCACCTGCCCCAGCCCAGAGCCTGCACCCAGCACCCAAACTCCCTCCCACAGCCTGCACCCCAATCCCCTACCCCAGACCACCTCCCCCACCCAAACTCCCTCCCAGAGCCTGCACCCCGTCCCCACATCCTCCTAGTCCCCAAACTCCCTCCCCGAGCCTGCACCCCCACCACCTGCCCCAGCCCAGAGCCTGCACCCCAATCCCCTACCCCAGACCTCCTCCCCCACCCAAACTCCCTCCCAGAGCCTTCGGCAGGTGGGGGGCGGAGTTTTGGGCGGCACGGGGGACATTATTGGCCCACTGGGAGGATTTGAGGACTGGCACTGGCCCGAAGGTAAATTGAGTCTGAGACCCCTGCCCTATGGTTTATTTTCTATTGTTTAGACCAATCCATTTTAAAATGCTACAAGCAGTGAGCCTAGGTTATTCCACAACTTAATAGGTCGTGAGGGCTTGAACTGGGAAGGAAAAAAATGTAGTGGTACTTTCCTCAAACTCCACCCCTAAAGCAAGCTCTACCTACCGCAGACACTAAAATGAGACACCACTCAGAAGATTGTGAAGATATTCAAAATAAGCTCAGTTGTGCTCTGTTGGCTTTTTGCTTCTCCTCAATGGAGTTTTGATACTAGGCAGAGCCCAATTAAGACTATGCCTGTGCGATGAGCACTTTGCTGGAATAACCATAGGGGTATACTATACCAGCAATCATACACTTCTACTGTGGATGCAGCTTGTATCAGCAAAACTGTGCTTTTGCTAGTATAATGACAGGTTTCAGAGTAGCAGCCATGTTAGTCTGTATTTGCAAAAAGAAAAGGAGTACTTGTGGCACCTTAGAGACTAATCAATTTATTTGAGGATAAGCTTTCGTGATGCATCGGATGCAGTGAGCTGTAGCTCACAAAAGTTTATGCTCAGATAAATTGGTTAGTCTCTAAGCCCTGGTCTACACTAGGACTTCAGGTCGAATTTAGCAGCGTTAAATCGATTTAAACCTGCACCCGTCCACACAGTGAAGCCCTTTAATTCGACTTAAAGGGCTCTTAAAATCGATTTCCTTACTCCACCCCTGACAAGTGGATTAGCGCTTAAATCGACGTTCCCAGCTCGAATTTGGGGTACTGTGGACACAATTCGATGGTATTGGCCTCCGGGAGCTATCCCAGAGTGCTCCATTCTGACCGCTCTGGACAGCACTCTCAACTCAGATGCACTGGCCAGGTAGACAGGAAAAGAACCGCGAACTTTTGAATCTCATTTCCTGTTTGGCCAGCGTGGCAAGCTGCAGGTGACCATGCAGAGCTCATCAGCACAGGTGACCATGATGGAGTCTCAGAATCGCAAAAGAGCTCCGGCATGGACCGAACGGGAGGTACGGGATCTGATCGCTGTTTGGGGAGAGGAATCCGTGCTATCAGAACTCCATTCCAGTTTTCGAAATGCCAAAACCTTTGTGAAAATCTCCCAGGGCATGAAGGACAGAGGCCATAACAGGGACCCGAAGCAGTGCCGCGTGAAACTGAAGGAGCTGAGGCAAGCCTACCAGAAAACCAGAGAGGCGAACAGCCGCTCTGGGTCAGAGCCCCAAACATGCCGCTTCTATGATGAGCTGCATGCCATTTTAGGGGGTTCAGCCACCACTACCCCAGCCGTGTTGTTTGACTCCTTCAATGGAGATGGAGGCAATACGGAAGCAGGTTTTGGGGACGAAGAAGATGAGGAGGAGGAGGAGGAGGTTGTAGATGGCTCACAGCAAGCAAGCGGAGAAACCGGTTTTCCCGACAGCCAGGAACTGTTTCTCACCCTAGACCTGGAGCCAGTACCCCCCGAACCCACCCAAGGCTGCCTCCTGGACCCAGCAGGCGGAGAAGGGACCTCTGGTGAGTGTACCTTTTAAAATGCTATACATGGTTTAAAAGCAAGCATGTGAAAGGATTACTTTGCCTTGGCATTTGCGGTTCTCCTAGATGTAGTCCTAAAGCCTTTGCAAAAGGTTTCTGGGGAGGGCAGCCTTATTTCGTCCTTCATGGTAGGACACTTTTATCACTCCAGGCCAGTAACACATACTCGGGAATCACTGTAGAACAAAGCATTGCAGTGTATGTTTGCTGGCATTCAACCAAAATCCGTTCTTTCTCTCTCTGTGTTATCCTCAGGAGAGTGAGATATAATTCATGGTCACCTGGTTGAAATAGGGTGCTTTTCTTCAGGGACACATTCCTGCTGGGCTGTTTGCCTGTGGCTGAACAGAAATGTTCCCCGCTGTTAGCCACGGGGAGGGGGGAGGGTTGAGGGGGTAGTAACGCGGTGGGAGGAGGCAAAATGCGACCTTGTAACGAAAGCACATGTGCTATGTATGTAATGTTAACAGCAAGGTTTACCCTGAAAGAGTGTAGCCACTGTTTTATAAAATGTGTGTTTTTAAATACCGCTGTCCCTTTTTTTTTCTCCACCAGCTGGATGTGTTTCAATGATCACAGGATCTTCTCCTTCCCAGAGGCTAGTGAAGCTTAGAAAGAAAAAAAAACGCACTCGAGATGAAATGTTCTCCGAGCTAATGCTGTCCTCCCACACTGACAGAGCACAGACGAATGCGTGGAGGCAAATAATGTCAGAGTGCAGGAAAGCACAAAATGACCGGGAGGAGAGGTGGAGGGCTGAAGAGAGTAAGTGGCAGGCTGAAGAGAGTAAGTGGCGGGCAGAAGACAGGGCTGAAGCTCAAATGTCGCGGCAGCGTGATGAGAGAAGGCAGGATTCAATGCTGAGGCTGCTGCAGGACCAAACCAGAATGCTCCAGTGTATGGTTGAGCTGCAGCAAAGGCAGCTGGAGCACAGACTGCCACTGCTGCCCCTCTGTAACCAACCGCCCTCCTCCCCAAGTTCCATAGCCTCCACACCCAGACGCCCAAGAACGCGGTGGGGGGGCCTCCGGCCAACCAGCGACTCCACAACAGAGGATTGCCCAAAAAAAAGAAGGCTGTCATTCAATAAATTTTAAAGTTGTAAACTTTTAAAGTGCTGTGCTTAATGTGCTGTGTGGCATTTTCCTTCCCTCCTCCACCACCCCTCCTGGGATACCTTGGTAGTCATCCCCCTATTTGTGTGATGAATGAATAACGAATGCATGACTGTGAAGCAGCAATGACTTTATTGCCTCTGCAAGCGGTGATTAAAGGGAGGAGGGGAGGGTGGTTAGCTTACAGGGAAGTAGAGTGAACCAAGGGGCGGGGGGTTTCATCAGGGAGAAACAAACAGAACTTTCACACTGTAGCCTGGCCAGTCATGAAACTGGTTTTCAAAGCTTCTCTGATGCGTGCCGCGCCCTCCTGAGCTCTTCTAACCGCCCTGGTGTCTGGCTGCGCGTAACCAGCAGCCAGGCGATTTGCCTCAATCTCCCACCCCGCCATAAACGTCTCCCCCTTACTCTCACAGATATTGTGGAGCACACAGCAAGCAGTAATAACAGTGGGAATATTGGTTTCGCTGAGGTCTAAGCGAGTCAGTAAACTGCGCCAGCGCGCCTTTAAACGTCCAAATGCACATTCTACCACCATTCTGCACTTGCTCAGCCTGTAGTTGAACAGCTCCTGACCACTGTCCAGGCTGCCTGTGTACGGCTTCATGAGCCATGGCATTAAGGGGTAGGCTGGGTCCCCAAGGATACATATAGGCATTTCAACATCCCCAACAGTTATTTTCTGGTCTGGGAAGAAAGTCCCTTCCTGCAGCTTTTGAAACAGACCAGAGTTCCTGAAGATGCGAGCGTCATGCACCTTTCCCGGCCATCCCACGTTGATGTTGGTGAAACGTCCCTTGTGATCCACCAGAGCTTGCAGCACTATCGAAAAGTACCCCTTGCGGTTTATGTACTCGCCGGCTTGGCGCTCTGGTGCCAAGATAGGGATATGGGTTCCGTCTATAGCCCCACCACAGTTAGGGAATCCCATTGCAGCAAAGCCATCCACTATGACCTGCACATTTCCCAGGGTCACTACCCTTGATATCAGCAGATCTTTGATTGCGTGAGCTACTTGCATCACAGCAGCCCCCACAGTAGATTTGCCCACTCCAAATTGATTCCCAACTGACCGGTAGCTGTCTGGCGTTGCAAGCTTCCACAGGGCTATCGCCACTCGCTTCTCAACTGTGAGGGCTGCTCTCATCCTGGTATTCATGCGCTTCAGGGCAGGGGAAAGCAAGTCACAAAGTTCCATGAAAGTGCCCTTACGCATGCGAAAGTTTCGCAGCCACTGGGAATCGTCCCAGACCTGCAACACTATGCGGTCCCACCAGTCTGTGCTTGTTTCCCGAGCCCAGAATCGGCGTTCCACAGCATGAACCTGCCCCATTAGCACCATGATGCATGCATTGGCAGGGCCCATGCTTTCAGAGAAATCTGTGTCCATGTCCTGATCACTCACGGGACCGCGCTGACGTCGCCTCCTCGCCCGGTATCGCGTTGCCATGTTCTGGTGCTGCATATATTGCTGGATAATGCGTGTGGTGTTTAATGTGCTCCTAATTGCCAAAATGAGCTCAGCGGCCTCCATGCTTGCCTTGGTATGGCGTCCGCACAGAAAGAAGGCGCGGAACGATTGTCTGCCGTTGCTCTGATGGAGGGAGGGGCGACTGACGACACGGCTTACAGGGTTGGCTTCAGGGAGCTAAAATCAACAAAGGGTGTGCCTGTACATCAAGGAGTATTTCAGGCAGGACTGCACGGAGGGTTCCAATAAGAAATGGTGCACCAAAGTTATCGTTGTTATTGGAACAAGGAGGTTAGCCTGGCCTCTGATTGATACATGGCTAGATTAACCTCGCTGCGCCTTCTCTGTGACTGACTGCAGTGTGATCTAGACAGGGGAGGAGGAAAATGAGTCCAAAACAAATCTGGTCTATGTCTTGTTCTGACCCACTCCATCGATCCTTTACATCTTTGGCTGGCAGCAGACAAAAAAGGCGCGAAATGATTGTCTGCCCTTGCTTTCACGGGGGGAGGGAGGGTGGGAACGGGGTCCTGACGACATGTACCCAGAACCACCTGCGACAATGTTTTTTGCCGCATCAGGCATTGGGATCTCAACCCAGAATTCCAATGGGCAGCGGAGACTGCGGGAACTGTGGGATAGCTACCCACAGTGCAACGCTCCAGAAGTCGACGCTTGCCTCGGTACTGTGGAAGCGCTCCGCCGAGTTAATGCACTTAATGCACTTTAGAGCATTTTCTGTGGGGACACACACACTCGAATATATAAAACCGATTTCAAAAAAACCGACTTCTATAAATTTGACCTAATTTCGTAGTGTAGACATACCCTAAGGTGCCACAAGTACTCCTTTTTGCTAGTATAGCATACACTACACCCCTCCCAAGTGAAATAGGATATACCACAAAAAGTGTAGTTTTTCTGGTATAACTGAATGTAAAACTAGGGGCTTTTGCCAGCTTAGCTATTTTGGTAAGGGGTGTGATCTGTGACTAATTTAGCTGGTGCTGTCAAAAGTTTTCAGTGTAGACCTGACTTACATTTTAGGCAAATGCTTTAGGGTCTCCACTCACAGCATCATTGTTTCTTGTCTCCAGGGTTGCAAAAAATATGGCTTGAAAACAATTACATTAAGTTCATAATGTTTTTTCCCCTGAGTCTGAAGGCACCCAGGAACAGCGCCCACTGAGCCAGAAAGGAAACTGTATAGCTCCACACTCAACCCCAGGGCAGGCTAGGCCCTCACTGCTCTAAGGAGGTAGAAAGGGGCTGGTTGAGGAGGACTTAGCTATCCCATTAGACTCTACAGGATCGGCTCTTACTTAGTGGGGCTCACTAGATGCCCTCCTGGGCTCCAGTCCTTCCCTTTGACCCCCACGGGGCAATTTTTTTTGATGGGGGGAAATAGTACTTTCCCAAGTGCCACTCATTCATGGCACCAAACTGAGTTGTAGATTGTGCAGATCTTCATTTCATTGTTCCCCTCCTGTCTGACATGCATTGAACAGTTGTGAAATAGTCAACACTGTTGACATTTAAAGGCAAGGCATCTCAGTTACTATCTCAAAGAGGTCAATGGAGCAGCTTAAACCTCCCAGAGCGATTGTTTCAGGTTGCCTGCAGACTCAGGCAGACATCACTGCATCCTTTACATGCTGTTCAAGTTGTAAAGGTTTTCATTGCAATCGTGAGGGCTAAAGGGTTTCGTTATTATTATTATTATTAAAGTGAAAGCTGAAATTCTGGAGAAGAGGTTGGCATCATTTTTTTTTTAAAGCACTGGGTTGCTGACCTGGGCCCAATTCTATCCCTGGGACTAGCGTTAATGAAAGAGTATGTTAAAAGAGGGCTGATGGGGAGACACAAAGGAGGGGGGCTGTAGATTGTACCCCATGGCCCTGGAGGGAGAGGGGCAGGTCAGGGAGGAGCCAGGCTGCCAGCTGTACTTCGCTTTTGTCTCCTGGTGCATTGATCCGACTTTGAGCTCCAGCCCCCTCCGCTATCAAGCAGTATCAACTGCTAGTGCCCCTGGCTGCCCCTTCAGGCTCAGGGGCAGCCCCTGATCGGCAGCGGGGGGGCATCTGCCCGTGACCGTCGTCCAAGGACAGTCCCGCCTGTGACGGGGGGAGGAATGGGGGGATGCGCTGCTCCAGCCCGTACGGGGCCCAGTCGCCCCGACGCCCGCCGGGACAACAGTGTCTGCAGCCCCCATCACAGCCCTAGTGGGAGGGAAGCCCCGGCACGGAGAACGTGCGGGGCCAGAGGCAGGTTGTAGCGTTCTCCCTCCGCCCTGTTCCACGGGGCCCCTTTGTGACGTGGATGGGGGGGGGAAGAGAGAGAGAGAGAGAGTGTGACGCTCTGCCTCCGCGGTGATTGGCCAGAGCAGGGCAGGGGCGGGCACAGAACGTCGCTGTTTGGGTTTAAACGTTCCAGCGGGAGGGGCGGGCCTAGGCGCTGTTTGCGGCGGGAGGTGGGGGGCGGCGAAGCCGAGCGGGGTCTCTCGAGCGGGCTCCTGGGAGCGGCCCCGGCATGGTGCCCGCGCGGCCCCGCGTGAAGAGCGAGTACATGAAGCGCTTCAAGGAGCCCAAGTGGGAGTCGTGCGGCCCCTGCTACTGGGAGCTGCTGCGCTACCGCCTCAGCCGCCGCTTGCTGGAGCAGGCGCACCGGCCCTGGCTCTGGGACGGCTGGGAGCCGGGCAGCAGCGGCAGCAGCGCCGGCTCCCCCTCGCCCCCCAGCACCAGCCCCCCGGCCGCGCAGCAGCAGCAGGAGGCGGCAGAGCCAATCGCGTCCGGTCCCGGCGGCCGCAGCCGCGTTGGGGAGCCGGGAGTAGCGGGGAAGGCGAGCCTGGCGGAGCCCCTGAGCGCGGCGGGTAGGTAGCAGGCGGGGCCGGGGGCGGCGGGAGCCCGGCTCTGGAGGGGCCGCGCCCTGACTGCCCGTGGGCAGGTGCTCCCCGCCCGTGGTATCGGGCCGGGAGAGCCAGGGTGGGAGGCAGGTGTCAAACCGCCCGGCTCCCCCTCTCGGGCTGCTCCTGGGCGCGTCGGGCGGCCCCTGGGAAGCTGCCAGACTCTGCAGCTCCGTCGGCCATAGCAGCCTCCACTAGCGGGTTTCTGATTAAAATCCCCCATCGCTATCCCTGCTCTGGGTGGTGCAAGGGGAAGGCGCTTCCTGCCTTCCCTTGCTCCTGGCCTGGCTGATGTAAGACACGGGCCTTTCTGCTCGCCCGTGGGTGGGGGAGCGGAGAATCTGTTACTGTCCCCTCTGCGTCTCTCTTGTGGTGGGGCTTCCAGCCATGGTGGTCTCCGCTGTCGCTCACCGCTTTCCGCAGCAGGAGAATCATGTGATTCTTGACAGCTTGGCTGATGCCCGCAAGGCATCGCTGAAACTGATGAGGATCCGGGTCCCTTGTCACCCAAAGCAGCAAGCGCTTTCAGTGCCCCACGCAAAAGGTGCAGGAGCAAGCAAACAAAAACCAAACAACCCCAACCCTCCTGTGAATTGGTGCCCATGAATGTGGTGATTTGGTGCCCAGAGCAGCTGCCCTGTGAAGGTTTTGTTAATTTCACTATTCTTAAAGCTGTTCCTGGCTGGGGCCTGTTGGGAGGACTGCCTGTAGGCTCAGACAGATAATGCTGCTTTGGTTATGCTACGTTCCCATTTGGAAGGCTTTTTTATGACCCACGTTTTTCCTTGTAAGGCTTAAATTCTACAAGAACTGCCTGTGTAGGTCTCCCCACTTGACATAACTTTCCTGCTTGCCAAGGGTGATGCACAAATAGGTGTTTTTTTTAAGCTCCCTGGCTCAAGCGATTTCTAGTTACTTGCAGCCTCGTAACTTATTGTTGGCTTGGAAGCTAATTGGTCTAGCAGTTGACTCCTACTTTCATAATTCAATACCCTTTCATAAGGTTTCAATACCCTTTACCTGGCTAACCAAAGAACACACTGTACCAATTTTCCACACCTTCTTGCTGGCTTTTCCCCTTGCTTCTGAGTTCAATTAAATTATAATTCTTAAAGAGCTTGGACCAAGCTACCTCTGTGCCTGCCACTTGGTTCCCAACTCTCCTCCAAGACCCCTGTGTTAATGATCTGGAAGAACCCAGAATGAAGCCACTGGTAGCTGGAGACAAAGTATTTTAGGTGCTAGTCCATTACTGTAGAACAGTTTGCCAAAGATCAGATTGTATTCTAATCTTCCCACCTTCAGAGCCTGGTGCAGGAGCAGTGTTGAAGTTTATTCCTGATAACAGAGGTGGTGATTTGGGATGGAATGGGGAAGTGCAAGTATAAGTGACTGTACCCTAGGCTCTGGTCTGCTTGAGTCTTTTATTTTTCGTTTTACCTTATTTTCAGTGTCCACATGCTACTGTGATATATTTAGAAAACTCCAAAATTAGAAATGTGGAGAGATTTTATTTAATATTGAGAATATTTTGGTTTGTGAAAACAATGAATCTTGGTGGTGTGGCACTGTAAATAATTCTTTAAAAAATCCTGTCTTTTTCTTTTGAGTCCTATCTATAATGAAGTATAGACAATCCTCTAGTTTATCCTTGCAATAAAAAGACTACGAAAAACAACAGCATGGGATGTTAAATTGCATTGTATTGTATGTTTGTAGCTCAGGGAATTATATAATTCCAGATTAAGCGAATGTCTGGTATGTTTCATAAACACAATAATCTTGGAAATTGAAGCGCTCTGTGCATCATATGGGCAGCATCTGTGCACATCTTCCTGCTCTGCCCTGTTGATGTGCCTTGCGTACCCCAGAGAGGCTATTTCTAGGGCAAGTGCAGCTGATTCTCATGCTCATTCATTGCTTATGTTCTGTCAAGACTGCCAACACAGGTGCTAGTTGTGATAACCGGCTGTGTGGACCCTTGTCCACTACCAATTCTTGTCACCCAGCATTGTGTAGTAACTACTTTCAGTTATTCCTGAACTGTATTGTATTCTAGCCAGTCACACAAGTGCAAGTGTGATTCGTGCAGACACCATAGGGCCTAATCCTTGGGAGTTCCTGAGCACTAGAATCTCCCATTGCAGTGAATGGGTACCTGGCACCTACAATACAGTAACTCTTCACTTAAAGTCGTCCTGGTTAACGTTGTTTTGTTGCTGATCAATTAGGGAACATGCTTGTTTAAAGTTGTGCAATGCTCCCTTATGTCGTTTGGCAGCTGTCTGCTTTGTCCACTGCTTGCAGGAAGAGCAGCCCCTTGCAATAGCTGGTGGGGGATTGGAACCAGGGTGGACTAGCAGCCCCCCTATCAGCTCCCTGTTCCCCTAAGTTCCCTGTGCAGCAGCTGCTCAGCAGGCTATCAGTTGCCAGCAGTTTAGCTGTCCCTCCCTCCACTGCCATGTGCTGCTCTTGCCCTCTGCCTTGGAGCTGCTCCCTGGAGCCTCCTGCTTGGGGTGTGTGTGTGTGGGCGGGGGGTGGTACTAATGTCAGGGTGTCCCCCTCCTCCCTGCTCCTGCACCCAGCTTATCCCATTTCCATAGAGCAGGGGTGGGGACAGGACAGGGACCGGGCTCAGGACAGAGAGAGCTTCCTGATAGCAGCTTCTGTCTCAACTTGCTGATCTACTTAAAAAGGCAGTGTACTCAGAGTGGAGCCAGCGTAGTTAAAGGGGCAATGCGCATCTCTTTCACATGGTGTGTGTCTCTCTCTGTCTGCCATGCTGTCTCCCCTCCCTTCATTCTGCTGCCTTGTAGCTTGTGAGGCTACATTAACAACAATGGGTTAACTCTTGAGGGCTCAGCTGATTGCTAGTTCATAATTTAGCACTAAGGCACCTCCTGGGAAATATCCCACCCTCTGACTTCACCTCCTCAACCAAGCTTCACAATCATCGTCGCTGTGTACAGTATTAAATTGCTTAAAAATTGTGTGTATGTATGTGTCTTTTGTCTGGTGAAAATTTTTTCCCTGGAACCTAACTCCCCCTATTTACATGAATTCTTATGGGGAAATTGGATTCGTTTAACATCATTTTGCTTAAAGTCACATTTTTCAGAAACATGACTACAACGTTAAGCGAGGAGTTACTGTGCCTCAAAGTCGGACTCTGACAGATCTACAATATAATAACATGTAAATTAAGTAAAAATATGAAACTCAAAATAGAAGATGTGATAAGCAGTCATACTATGTATATGGATGTATTAGGGCATCTATACTATTAAGTGCTTTGTGAGGTGAAACGCTTTAACCACAGAAGTTCCACGTATTCCTTTTAACACCACTATTCTTGCAGCATTTTTTGTAAAGTGAATATGGTATTGAAGTACCAGGTACATTGATGACTGTAAATCACGTGTTGTGATGACCCTGGCTAGTGGGAAACTGTAACTGCAGCATTTGTGGAGTATCTTTAAAGAAACAAACTCTTCTCCTGATTCACAGCTACTTATGTAAATTGTTGCTATGGTATCCGTGTATCTTTAAAATTACATAAGCAGGTTCTGTGGCAAAAAGCAGCAGCAAGGAAAGCTACATGCTAGTTACTGGAGTTCTGAGAACATTGTATCTTTAGAGTATCTCTATGCCACATACCACCATCAATGGTGTGTGTAGCTATGTGCTGTTGTGAAATCAGGCTGTGTTGACACTACCGTGTGTACCTACGCATGACAGTAAAAGGCTCTGGTATGGGGAGGCAGTGAGGAAAAACTCTGGTAGAGGGGAGCTGCCAGAGCCTTACCCCGTGGCTGGAGCCTTTCCCTGTGGCAGGGAGCTGCTAGAGTTTTTCCCCACAGCAGGGGAGTGACAGAATAAGTACATATATGTAGATCTCCCTCGCTGATGTGGGTAACTGTCTACACTTTTTGGCCCGAGGGCCACATCAGGATTCTGAAACGGTATGGAGGGCCCAATAGGGAAGGCTGTGCCTTCCCAAACAGCCTGGCCCCGCTCCCTCCCACTTCCCGTCCCCTGACTGCTGCCCTCAGAACCTCTGACCCATCCAACCCTGCTCCTTGTCCCCTGACCACCCCCCGATCCCACCCTCTATCCAACTCCCCCTGCTCCCTGTCTTCTGACCACACGTGTGCCACTTCCCCCCCTGCAGAAATGCCGACTGCCCCCCAGGGCCTCCTGCCCCTTATCCAACCCTGCCTCCCTCTGCTTCCCACCCCCTAACCATGCTGCTCAGAGCGGCAGGACGGGCTTATTGGAAAGCCTGGGACGTGGGCGGGCACAAGCAGCACTACAGGCACGGTGGGCCAGAGCGCTGTCCACACAGCGGCATGGCTGTGGGGGAGAAGGAACAGCCGGGGAGGGGCCAGGGCTGGCCTCCCCGGCTGGGAGCTCAAATGCCAGGTAGGACGGTCCCATGGGCTGGATGTGGCCCGCGGGCCGTAGTTTTCCCACCTCTGATCTACACGATATCCAAGGGTTGCTTAGCCAGGACATGAATGCTTTGGCTACTTACACTAAGTGAATCTAAAATAGTGGCCACAACTTTCCATCATCAGACCAATCAGCCCCTTACAATCTGTGTTGAGGATTGTTCATTCCCTTTCCAGCCAGTTGACACCCATTTAGGAGTCAAATTGCACCATAGTCTAACATATCGTTCCCATCTAGAACACTTAAAGAAAAGATCTCCTCCTGCACTGCCTTGATCCAGAAGCTAGCAGGAACGTCCTGGGGAGCAGAGGCAAATATTCTACAAACATCAGTCTTAGCGCTGATATTTGTTCCAATGGAATACTTTGCTGCAATGTAGTGCAGAAGTTGGTATACACATCTTGTTAATTTAGAGGTGCACGCAGCCCTACATTAACATCTAATTTATGTTTTGGGGAACTATATGAACCAACACTTTGAGATGCCATCACCTTAAAACTGCTTGGAGGGCTTTTGAGTGATGAAAACAACCTGTCACACGAGGCTGACATGATGCAAATAAGCAACACGCACTTCTCACAAGATGTGCTGGTTTCCAGAAAAACACACCCCTATGGTTCCTGCTAACTTGCCATGACTGACTACATGACATCCTTTTGTGGCAACTGTTCATGCACTCATGAGCCTTAGCAAGAGAATCTGAAACATAATTTTTCAAATGAGATTTTTAGCATCTCGATAAAGGCAGAATAAGTTGTTTGTGCGTGTGTTTTTTTTTGTTTAAGGAAAAGTCCCTCTTCTCTGGTCATACTGTGAACTGTTATGCTGGGTATTTTCAAAGCACAAGGAGAGGAAAATTTATGAAGAGGTAGTATCTACACTTTCCAGTCACTTCTCTTGAACAATTTAATTAGAAGTGCTGTGTGGGTAGCTAAATATCAGCATTTTCTTTACTTAGCTCTTCCAAGCTTTGTGACTGACATCCACCCACACACTGCAGTTATATGATAGGGTCTTACAAGAAGATGTGCTTGTTTATCATGTACTATGCATTTCTCTTTTTTTTTTTAATTTTTGTTTAAGAGCTAAGACTGCAACTTTATTCATTAGTTTAATTTTGTACTAAAAATCTTGTGCCTTTTTTTGTATGGCTATTGTGAGATTTGTGCATTGCTTGTGGTTAGCACTTCTTGTTCTAATTTAGGAATATTTCACTGTTGCAGCGACACTTATGGGGACTACTGCTTCTTCCTTGGTCCTTTTGTGTAGCAGTCTTTCCTGAAGAAATAAGTCCTATTTAGATTTCAGTGCTGGTTAGTGCACGTCTTACAACTTATCGCATAGAAAGTTGTCACACAGGCTTATGTTCATTTGGAAGGGAGCCACTTAACACAAGAGTTGGAGTGCCAAATAAAGATTCCTTCTGCATGGCCTTTGTCAACTAACTTGAAAACTCTTTCTTTCCTTAACATGGTCTGCATCCACATTACACGTTCTATAGAATCATAGAAATGTGGGGCTGGAAGGGATCTGTCATTTAGTTCAGCCCCTTGTGCTGAGGCAGGATCAAGTATACCTAGACTATTTCTGACAGATGTTTGTCTAACCTGTTCATTAAAAACGCCAATGACTGGAATTCCACAACCTCCTTTAGAAGACTATTCCAATGTTTAACTTCCCTTCTAGTTATAAAGATTTTCCTAATAGCTAACCTAAATATCCCTTGCTGCAGATTAAGCCCATTACTTCTTGTCCCAAGGGGGGAGGGATAGCTCAGTGGTTTGAGCATTGGCTTGCTTAAACCCAGGGTTGTGAGTTCAATCCTTGAGGGGGCCATTTAGGGATCTGGGGCAAAAGTTGGGGATTGGTCCTGCTTTGAGCAGGAGGTTGGACTAGATTTCCTGAGGTCCCTTCCAACCCTGATATTCTATGATTCTATCTTCAATGGACATGGAGATCAATTGATCAACAGCTGTTAGCGTATTTGAAGACTTATCAGGTCCTCACTCAGTTGTCTTCTCTCCAGATTAAACGTGCCCAGGTTTTAAACATTTCCTCATAGGTCAGGTTTTCTAAAGCCTTTATCACTTTTTTGCTAATCACCTCTGGACTCTCTCCAATTTTTCCATATCTATCTTAGTGTGGCCCCCAGAATTGGATACAGTACTCCAGTGCTAAGCAGGCAGCTACCTCCCATGTCTTACTTACACACACACACACCTGTTAGTACATCCCAGAATATAAACCACTTTAGCAACTGCACCACACTGACTCATTAGATACAGGTCATAAACAAGGTTCTGGTGTGGAGGTGTTGATGGCACTGATGGATACAGATTGATGGCTCACTTTTCATCCTCCTTAAAGAATCCCCTGTTGCCTCCTACAACATATGGATGTGTTAACATGAGGACTCGGTTTTATTAAGTGTAACTTTTACTGGTGCAGGTTCTTGTGCAGACAAGGCCTGTGCTGGAGAATTATTCAAATGCTGTGTAGCTGTAGTGTGACCCAATTCACAGTCAAGTGGCTTAAAGAGGTGTTGACCTGATGATAGCACTGTGCTGGAGAAGAGGCAGGGAAGAATGACTGCTGTTGACTGTGGGAATTGCACTCTACAGACTCTGCATCCTGTACTCCATGTGTATGGAGGATATTCTTTCTCTCACCCCTACCTTCTTGTAGTCTTCCATGCTGCCCTTTTGTTTGTGAAGCTTTGCAGGCAAGTATATTACTGAATCTGTTTCTTCTTTTGGTAACTTTCTTAAATTCCCCCTCCGCACCCCCCAACCCCCGTTGACTTCCCCAGTCCACTAGCTACTCCAACCTCAAGCTAGATGAATTTTCCCATTTCACATGGTGTTTAAAAGTGCTAAGAAATAGTAATAATCGGACACCATATGTTTGCATATGCTATCCCACTTCCCAGACAATTCATCTCTATTGGCTACAGAATTTGTGTTCTTAATTTTCATAGTGGGCAGATGGTGTCTTTGAAAAAGCTGGCAAGCTGTGGTGACAACCTATGGCCAAAACCACCAAGCCTAAAAATAACGTTGACTATTTCCTCTTACGTGACTGCCTTTTCCTGCGCTAGCTAAGTACCCAAACTGTACTAGAGTTTACATGCTCAGTGAAATCATAAGCTTGCTTTTGAAAGTTGGGTCCAATAGGAGCTCTGCCTAAACTATGGTTGAAGGTAAAGAGATACCCATACACATTTTAAAGCCAAAATACTCCATTAAATTTTCTGATCTCGATGAATTTTTTTTATTGGCTTGCTCGCACCTCCTGATTTGAGGGTAGATCTCTGTGCATAGTGTTGGCATCTGGAGAACGGGAATGGAAGGCAAGCTCCCAGTCTGCTCTACAGCGCAAACCTGGCATAAGTTCATGAGTCTTGGGGTGAGGGATGTATGTGCCACTACCCACCAGGTGCCATTGTGGAGTTTAAAACTGGATGCTTGGGGGTAGGGGGTTAGCTTGCATTTGGGCATAGAGACCACCAGCATGATAGCAGTACTTTGATTTACATTGTGATCACTGTGTCTTCATAACAGAAAAATGACTTTTATTTAAAGTAGAACTCGCAGAATAGTCTGTTCTAAGGTCCTTTCATAATCTCCTCTTGTGCCCTAATATTTTTGTCATTAACTTTTAAAACCGTTTGGCTTTTACTGTAAATTTCAAAGAAATTTTCATTATACATATTTGTTACTGGTCTGGGCAAAATATAACAACTCAAGGCAGGGAGAACTACACAAGGATTTTTTTGGGGGGGAGGGTTCATTTTCTGAGATGGAAATGGTTTTGTTTTCTTACAAGAAAGAGGGAAGCCTTCTGGCATTTGAGCAAACTTTCTAACAGTTAATTCATCTGTGTACTGTGAACCAGGGGTCTGTGTCACAGATAGAACCTTGAAAGGCCCTTCTTGAACGCACGTAGAACGCTCTTTGGAACTGTGCTGACCAGGCTGGGGAGAAATCCTAGTGTCCACTCAGGACGAGTATCGAACTGCTTTTCTAAAGTGTCACTTTTCCTTCCCACTGTGCATGGTCAACGGATGGGTAACATCAGGGACAACAGCAATGAGTTGGCAGTCTGAGTGGGGGATGTCTGAGAGGAAGTGGAGCACAATAAACAGCTGTGGAGGTGGAAGAATGAGGTGAACACTAGAGCAGAGCTGCCAGTTAGAGTGGAGTATGATGGAGCAGTGCACACAGTTGGGCATGCTGGAGGCTGGGGCTCAGTTTGAATGTTCGTGATCCGATGGAGGTAGGGGAGAATGAGCATAGGCTTTCTAACTAAGCTCAGGTAATCTGAAGGCAAGGGATAGTCTAACTTTTCTTGCAAAGGCAGGTTGTGAAACGAAATAAAACTTGATTTTCAGGAGCAAGATGGCTTCTCTAACACTGAAGTCCTGCAGTGCTGGACAGTTGAATTTGCTGGCCATTCTTTTGATTCCATATTAAGTACACTTGTGTAAAATAATTTACTTAAAACGTCATCAGCAAAAAGAGAACAAACCCTCAAATACCTGGGGAAAAATATAACCCTGTTGACTTTTGATGTTTTGAAAGGAATCTGCAGAAAGCAGTATTATAGGCTCTGCGTCAAGCATGGCACAGTGTGTTAAGTGGGACACTTACAGAAAGCTATTTTGGGAAGCGTTTTTTCCCATGGAAATATCAGCAGGATACAGTTGGCAAAAGTGTGTAATCAGGAAACACGAAAGCTTTCACATGAGGAAGCCCAAATTAAGCGTGAGGTCCTGTTTCACATACTCTGATCAAATCTGTCGCTATCTTCAGTGTGCCTGGTAGAGTTTAAATGCCATATGTCCACATATTTGTTAACTACTTGAAAAAAGTTGCAAGAAGATGGAATAGGTAGGCTAGGGAGTCGGTGGAAATGCTGCTGATAGACTGAGTACCGTGACAGCCGTCAAGTGCTGCTAGGTGGCTTTGGTCACGCGCTTATATTGCATGCACTTGTTTTAAGTATTTGATACTTGATGTCCAAAACTACAAAATGACTAGCATGCTCCTTATGCCAGTCTGACACTAATGAGGGGAAGATGTTTTGTATAAATGAGACTTAATGGGGGTGTATCTGCAGTCATGCAACTGCGGACTGTTCCTTTTTATCTTTCAATACAACTTCAAGAAGAGATGGTTTTTTTTTTAACTGTTGTTCAGGCACGTATATGTATGCAGTCTTTGTCACTAAATGTTTTAAAGTCAAACTGCTTTCTTATTTTCTCCTTAGAGAAAGAAACAGAGGGAGACAACCAAGAAAAAGATGCAGAACAGACTTTGGTAAAAGAAACTGACAAATCAACCAGCCGTACAGGACAACATCCAAGTCGAAGTGCCTTGTCCAGTCAGAAAGATCGAAGATCAGCTAAAAGTCCTCAAAGGACAGATGCAGCAAAGGAGCATAAACATCCATTTGCTTTATATGGCTGGGGAGAAAAACGTACAGATACAGGGAGCCAGAAAACTCACAACGTCTGTGCTTCTGCTTCAGCACATGAAGTAAGCAAAACATTCAAATATTTTTTTACAGTTTAGTTTCCCCCCACGTCTATAGGGAAAGAGGAATAATACTGATTATCCATAAATAAAATTCACTATCCTCTTATTGTTACTAGTTACCAATGTTATAATCTTCTTTAACCTGCATCCAGGACTTCTTTGGGGCATTAATGTCTTGAAAAGTTTTCCTCGCTTAGTTGTGCTATGCTATTTTGTCACTCTGTATTAGTCAGAAGGAATGACACTTTGGGAATGGTGGACTGGGAGACACTAGATTTGAAATACCTAAATTCTCTAGAGCTCCAGGCTTGAATCCTACAGGACTCACTTGGACTTATCTTTTCCAAGTTTAGGAAAATTGAGTTCTGTGTAACGTGTTCTTTCAGTTAAACAGTAGGTGTCCCCTGCCCTATGAATGCAACGTTAAGGCTTAAGAAGCAAAAAATCAGTCACTTCCTAAAAATATTTGGGTGCCCACTTGCACATCCTGCAGGCCTGACTGTCAGGTAGTGTTAAGTACCCACCCTCTGAAACTCAGGTTGTTGAGGTGACAAACTGGGCATCTAAAAACATAGGCACCCAAAATCACTGATTGCTTTAGGAAAATCTTGTCCTAAGGACATCAGAATGGCTCTTCTAATAGATGCCTTTCCTTTCATTGGCTTTCACCTTTTGCCCCAGTGTGTAAATGCATACATTCTTTATATACATTTCAATTCAAACTCTAAGGTTGGAGTCATACCAATGGTTTGGGTGCACGGTACGTTTAAAGAATGTTAGAATTTAAAAAACTCCAGGAAATTCAGTTAAGGTTGCACTCTTCAAACAAGGAACACAACCTACCTTAATTCTACCCTGAAGAAAATCAAATTCACAATCAAGGCTTTATTTCAGTGATGACCACAAGAACTAAAATGCTTTGGTCTTAACTGTAGTGGTTGTGCCACTCTGTCATACAGTACATAATTTATAAACTCCTTCCTAGACAAATAATATAGTGAACGCACATCCCATCCCAACCCTCCCCTCCCTTCCCCTCTTCATTAAGGGCCTGCTCCTGTGAGATGCTGAAGATGGGGTCCTGTTATCTATGTAGATGTCAATTATCTAACTGTCATTGGACATGGTAATGTCTCATTATAGAACTTGGGTGGGGAGAGCAACTGCTTATGAAGAATCAAAGTCTCCTGTCTGAAGAATCCAAATGAACTTGGACCAATACTTTGGTCCCATCACTAATGTTTCAAGCAAACAGATTACTTCTACTGTAAGAAAACTAGTGAATAAATCTGTAGCTGGTTTTGGTTGGATCTAAGAATACTGCTGCAGCCTACCCGAGTGTAGACACAGCCTGTGCTGACAAGTTTTTATGCTGGTATGGGAACACCCCCACCCAAATGATAATAGCTATGCCAACAGAAACACGCTTCTGTCAGTACAGCTGTGTCTATACCGGGGCTTTTGTCTGCATATCTGGTCAATCAGGGGTGTGGTTTTTTCACACCCCCTGACTGACATAGATGTGCAGATAGAAGCTTTAAATGTCCCCTAATTTCTAAACTGCCAATCACTTTGAAAGGTTCCAGACTAAATGACCCCTTGGTGCAGCCTCTGATTAATGCATAGTTCTTTTTTTTTTTTTTTCCAGTAGCGCTGAAATAAGACAAAGTGGATGAAATAAATGTACCCCCACGGTCTGAACTCCATAACTGAAAGTCGATCAGAAGTGGGCAGTTAGCAGCAAGTGTCCCAAAGCAAACAGACAGGTAGACAAGCTCAAGCCTAGAAATAAGTGGCTCAGCTATTGATGAGTGAATCCCTCTGCGTCAGTCCCTTGGAAGCTGAGTAACGTTATGAAGTTGTAAATGTTGAACCTGATAGTATTGCTGGATAGTAAAATATTATTATGTCTGAAGAACAACTCATTATTCCAAAATGGTGACACTTCTGACTGTTGTAACACACTATCTTACAGAATGGCTGACCTTGACCTTGTTTGGGCCTGAGCCCTTTATTCCTTGTTCACCCAAAACTCCTGCTCAAGTCAACGGGTGTTTTTTGGTGCACAAAGACTAGGCTTTACATCATCGTAGTATGTCAAGTCCTGATGTCCCATGACAGTGGACCAAGGGTATGGCTATGCTGCATAGCACACCTGGGTCTTTGGGACCCATTCTTTCCAAGCTCTCACGCAAATGTCCACATTGCATTGCTATGCGAGTCTCTCAGGCATGCTGATGCATCCACACTGCATACAGAGACCAGAGTTAGACCAGAGTCAGACATTGAGGTTTCTGGGGCATATCCCAGGTTTCTCAGCACCCTAGGTAGCTACAGACACTCTAGGGCTTGGGTCATTATGTATTGCAGGAGAACGTCTCTGCCCATCCTGTGGAACTTGACTGGAGCCTACCAATGCATTCAGGCAAGCCATTTGGGTCTGCAACTTGGATCCAGCACTGGAGGAAGACCTTCTCCAGCTCACACTCTCTCCTATTTTGGGAATTGGGCAGAGTATCTGAGATACACTGATGGATGTTTTGGCAGCGGTAATTGTCCTACTGATGGCATCTCTTGGCAGAGGGTCACAGATATGGCAGCTGCAACCTGACTGAAGCTGCTCATGCCTATTGTCATAGTCGCAGATTACCCATATGTAGGCTGATCCTTCTGGAGCAGGACTACAAGCACGGATTGGTGGGATCACATCATGCAGACCTGGGATGACTAGCTTTTCTTCCAGAACTCTTCATGAAAAAGCAGATGTTTCTGAAGGCTTATGATCAAACAGCTGCAAGTGGGTAGTGGTTTGTGCAGCTGCATAATCTCTCTACATACAAGGCCTTTATGTACAGTCATGTTGCCTTTTAATTAGGTGTAACTATTGCCACTTAGATCTGCTGGGATATGGTATCACTTTGTTCTTGAATACATGTGTTCCAGAACCATAGTTCCACAGGTTTTTGGGATGGGGAGGAGGCTGACTATGACCAATGCCACTGAAAATAGGTGCAAATGTGTATTTTATTGCATAGCAGCCTGCATGATCCCCCAAATCAACTTTTTGGAAGTCCACATATTAATCATTCTTAATATAAAAAAGGCTTGCTTGTTTTTTCTCTTCTACAGCATGTTCCTTAGTCTATCCTGTAGAATGTAGAACCTTATTAGGCTAATCTTGGGGTACTCATGGATGCTGGCCAAATTATGGAGATGCTGGTTGTGAGTCCATAGTTAAGGTTGAGTTCTGTCTTGCTCTTATACTGAGATTATCTTTGATTTGTGAAAAATGCTCTGAGCCTATAGCACTCAAGTATACCATGACATTCTTTTAAAATGTACAAGTAAATCAGTTAGTTTGAGTTTTAAAATTAACTACAGCAAAAATTTCTTAGGACCCACTGTTAGTCTTTCTTTTTTCCTGAATGATGTTAGGAATAGAATAACACTCTTAATTTTCCATATAGTTAAAGCTCATGGAAATCTTGTGCATAATTATATTTGAAGAAATTAAGCTGTAATTAAGCTACATTTAATTACCGTATCTAACTGTTATGATTCTACAGGGTCAGTTCAACAGCTCAAGTGACTCTGAAGTGGGGCCGTTCACACTGGCTGCAACTCAAGCCAACCGTCAGCCTTACTCTACAGTTTACTTGCATGCGATCATTCTATTGATTGTATTGACTCATTAGTATGAGGGAGACTTGACACCTCCTCCTTCAAGGTTCTCCAACAGCCTACTAACTTGGGCGTCAGTGTTTGAAAGGTTCCCTAGGGCTCTGCTATGCACAGAAGGAGCACTGTTGGGATAACTGAGGAAGGAGTGCAGGCCCAGATGTTGGGACTTGGGGGCTCGCTCCCATTTCTCTCACTTAGATACTTTTGGTCTCCCAAACACTGCCCTTTAAACCAATATGTCAGTTGCAAACTAAGGATCAATTTTGTAAGTACAGTATGCTTTGAACGTTAAGGACTGCTGTGGTGTACTGGTGAAGCTGCCCTTAAGTTAAAATAAAAATAAGCTTGTTAATTCATCTTCAGATCAATAGAAATATCTTATGATTGCATTCTTTTGGGTTTTGGTATTTACGTATGAATTTTTAAAAACGAAAATTTCCAAAAGGAAGGGGAAAATTAAGTTAAAGATATACTCGACTGTAACTGTATTTTAAGGGTAAGATAAAATTACAGGGGTGTTGTAATTCTTAAAAAAAGCACTGCAAATGCAGGAAATTCAGTTAGGATTACGCGTCACAGATTCAAACATGTTAAGGTATGGAAATGCAAACTCAAAGCTACCAAGCAACCTCAACTCTACCTTGGAGTGAAATCATGAAGGGAGGAAAAAGAGTGAGGGTGGAAATCCCAATTGTTTTGTAAAGTTCAGTTTAATCTAATCTGAGACCACAAACACTAAAATACCTCCCTTTTGTGATTAGTGGCAGCAACATATTTACCCTAGGCTGTTCTATAATCTCTTTGGAATCCTGTAGTAATGGGGAATCAAATTGTTCCCTTGTTGGCTTGGGGAGTGAAGGTTGAGGATAAATTTTTAAACAACTTTGTTTTCTTGAATAAAAATTAGACTTCTTACTTTTTCCACAAAATTGACTGTAATTCTAAATTCTTGATAGATTCATGAGTCTGCACTACGAGCAAAGAACAGAAGGCAAGTGGAGAAAAGGAAATTGTCTCAAAGGCGAGTGCACTCTACAGATGTGGATCGAACCTGGAGAGTAAAGCCTTCCCCGCCAGATAATCCCTGGATGACAGAGTACATGAGATGCTACTCGGCAAGAGCTCGGTGAATCAAACCTTGCTTGGACATCTCTCAAATATTTATATTAAATCAGGACATTGGTGCAAACTACTTATGCAAGGTTTTTATAGGGGGTTTCCAGCAGTCTGTTACAATGTTTGTTTGTATTTTGGCTACCTACCTCATCAGTAGAGCGTAGAGCTGGAGCCATAACATTTGAAGATGTTTTTAAATATAGTTCCTTAAATTTTTAAATATTTCTCCTTTTCTGAAGTCTTTTTAAGAGGCATTTCAATGAACCTTTTGAGACAATTTCAAAATACTGAAAGTCTAAGTGAATTTTTACAAAATCTTTTATAGAATTGGTTCATTTCACAAACTTTCAACTGCCCCTATAAAAAGACCCCCCCCTTTTTTGACTCCCAAATCATGTGATCATAGTGATGTGTTGGAAACCTTTCGTAGGGTGTGATGTATGTTGCATTGCATTATTTAAAATACTTGATTCAACATGTCCAAAATACCATGTAGACTCCAATATCTAACCTGGAAGCTAGTGGCTCTGGTACACAATAATCTGAGACCCAATGAATACTGGGCTCATGAAAACAGCTGTTAGGGATTGTCTATTATATAGTGGAGACTTTTTTAAATACTTGATATTTGTCTAAACTTTCAGTAATTAGTGAATCATGCAGATATTCTTCAATTGAGTTTCATTGCTGTTTTTTAAAATGTCAGTGGAATAGATTAATATGATCTAGTTATTGTGGTGACTTATTTTCCAAGTGAGAAGTCACAGGATTAATTTGCGATTACTGTGACTATTACACCAAATGATGGATGTTGACAATCATTATCTGATGGCTGTTGGTCAATAGACAGTTGCTTGCTGTACCAGTCTTGACCTGATACCATCATACTGAGTTAGTAAAAACACCCATTTTGTGCTTAATTATTTCAATACCAGCCTCTCAATGAAGACTGTATATATTTCAAAATACACTTCATTGACCAGACACCAGCCAATTCATTAGTCTTGTTTATTTTTAACGTTTGTATCTGGAGAGTGGAGAGAGTATTTCACTGGTATGCATTCCATTTGGTTTAGTATGGTTAATAATACTTTGAGGTTTTAGATTTGCAGAACAATTTTGATAAACATTTGCAAATGAAGTTTTCATGGGGTCATATCTGTCCTGGAGGCGCATTCGTAACTCCCTACCAAGGGGAAAGGAAAACAAACTCCTTAGTAACTGGAGACTAATGAAATCTCTTGACTATTTTTACTTGGTGGATCTGTTTTTTGTACAATGTAGGACTGCCAGTAATTGAGGTTGGCTCCTCAATTTGTTTCTTTACTCAGTAGTTCTAAATGGAATTTTTAGTTTTGTAGTAAATGTGAGCTTAAACAGATCCTTGCAATAGTTGCACGCTTTTTGAGATCTCTTTGAAGTGCGGTGGTGGTAATGTAATAGTTCTGAGGTTCATTCTTTTACAGGTTGCTTTGGAATCACTGACCGCTTTTGACATAGCTTGATTACACTTAACATTTCAGATTGTTTTAAACAAAACTTTTAAAATCTGTTATGAGAAATGTTATGCCCCTATTATTGGAAGTGTTGTAACTGTGTGCTTAATGCATTTGAGCAGTCTGCTTAACTTCACTGTAGTGAAATGCAGAAAGTAAAGTAAACAAATGGCAATAAGTAAACTGGAATCCAAAAATCTAAGGTTAGTAGTAATATAGGAGTTGGTGTGACTCAGTCTAGAATAGTCAGGCTTTCCTCAATGAAGGCTGGCTGAAACTAGCCAAATTGAAAGCCATGCTTGCTCAGTAATATTTAAGTTTAAATGGTTACTATTAGGCTAAATAATATTTTGAAAGTTGTATGTCACTGAGGCCAGAGATAATTAAAACTAACTTATTAAATCCTCCTGTATTTTAATAACACTAAGACATGGCCTCATTTTCTGGCTTTAAAAACTTTTCACTTACAATAGAATTACAAAAAGGAATCAAAACACCTAATAGATTTTATACAACTTTCTAAAAGCCTAGCCTTCTAAAACTAGTCACTAAAGGGTTTTTTAATAGACGCACCATTTGCTTACAATTGAAAATATTCTGTAACTTTATTTGTGGCCAGTAACATTGACTAAAATTGAGCTGCTTAGTAGATCTCCCTTCCTCCAGATCAGTGCACAGTATTGAGGCCATCCTAGTCCACTGCATGTCAAATTTTTAACTTAACTTGACATCTTTCCACTATCTGGGGCCTAGTTTACTTTCCCTCAAGATACAGCTGCTGAAAACATGGTCTAGTTCCAAATGCCCTCTTCTGTTCTCGGGGTTAATTTATCTCCCCGCAGACAGCAGCACAGAAGCTCCAATAGCCCTATACTAACAACTGCATTGGATAAACAAAAGTGGTGGTGCCCGTTTCTCCACTGCCTTCTCTAAAAACTGCTTTTACTCAGAACATTGGGTGCATCTCTGGCTTTGCTGGAATATTCTGAAGTACCTAATGTTCAGTCTTTTTGTTCCATACTTTCAGTGCAGATATCAAATCAGCCAAACTACTGCCTTGGTCTTCTAGTATTTAAAGATTCAGTAGATTTGTTTAAATATCCTATATAAGGTTTATGCCCTACCTAAGCTACAGCATCAGTTTCTCTTCGTTGACTTTTTTTTTTAAAGGGGTTGTTCTGTTTTCACCCTCTGGCCAAGTTCGTTTTGACAGGAACAGCTGTTGGCTAACTTGCTAAAAGGCAGTAGTGTCACAAAATCAGGTCGTATGCCTGTCAGTTGGATGGTTCTGCAGTACAAGGCTGTGGCTAAAAACGGCACTGAATTATGTGCATTGACTGACATTTTGGTAACTCAGGTAAAGCCTGAGTTGAGAGGCAGGTTTTTCCTGAAGACTTTTTTTTTTAATTGGGAAAGCTGCTGATCCTTCTCTGACTCTTCAAGATAACCTTTTGAAAATAAACACATCAGTCACAACACTTGCGGCCTGCATTAGAGATGGATTCGCTGAAGCACTCTCTCTTAGATGAGAAACTTAAAAACATCTAGCTAGACTAAATGTCCCAACCCTCTGTTTAGAGGAGACAGAAGCTTGTCTTGCACTGAGTTGATTTTAAAGAAAAAGTAAATCTACCAGCTTAATGAACCCTCGTTTTGAAGACAAGACTTGTGTTTATTATACTTTGTGGTAAATATTTCATAGTATTTTTGCTAAGTCTTCACTAAAACTCTGAAGGGTGTCCCTTCATTCACCAGATACTTAACAGCATTATGTGACACTCAATAGATTTCACTAATACAATGCTGCAGTTTGTCAACTTCACAAGTTCTATGAAGACTAGTTTGGTGTACTTTGTGTACAGTGTTGCAATGAAAACTGTAAAAGAATGGCTTTATACAATAGAGTAGCATGCTTGTGTTGAATCATGCTGTCACATCTTCCTTGCATCCTGTAATTATCTAAATTTCAGTGTAAGATGCTGAAAGGTACATTGTCTAGCTGTAGAGCCAAATTTGACTTATAATGAACAGTCTTGTATTCCTAGTAACTTGTTTTGATCCACTTTAATTGAGGCAGCAGCTGTACACCATCCAATTTTTCATCCTGGCAAAAGTACATCTGTCTTTAAATATATAAATTTTATAATGTAATGCACCAGCATTGAAAGTCTCTCTGAGTTGGACAAATGGTTATAGTGACCACAAGTTGTTAATCTGAGGATCTACGTGCAATGAATTGTTGGTTTCAGTCCATTCCTAGATCACTCAGCAGCAAAGCCATAAATGGAGCCTGACCCTCAACTCTACAGTTAGCTCCTCTAAAAATAGGGGTAGAAGGAGGGAAAGCTGCCTCATGCTGTTTTGTTAGCTTTTGTGAGCACTGAATTCACTTTAAGAACTATAGGGAAAATACCATCTAAGCTTGAAGCAATATGTGACTTTTTTTAGAATGTTTTTAAACAGTATTTTGTTTTTAGAGCTTCTGTATTTGTATTTAACACTATGTCAACTTGTACATGTGAATAAAACTGAGTGATTGTTAACTGGCTTAGACTCTGATTTAAACAGTGTAACAGCCGTGTTAGTCTGTATTCGCAAAAAGAAAAGGAGTACTTGTGGCACCTTAGAGACTAACCAATTTATCTGAGCATAAGCTTTCGTGAGCTACAGCTTACTTCATCGGATGTATACTGTGGAAAGTGTAGAAGATCTTTTTATATACACACAAAGCATGAAAAAATATTTCCCCCCCTCCCCACTCTCCTGCTGGTAATAGCTTATCTAAAGTGATCACTCTCCTTACAATGTGTATGATGATCAAGTTGGGCCATTTCCAGCACAAATCCAGGGTTTAACAAGAACATCTGGGGGGGTAGGAAAAAACAAGGGGAAATAGGTTACCTTGCATAATGACTTAGCCACTCCCAGTCTCTATTCAAGCCTAAGTTAATTGTATCATTTTGCAAATGAATTCCAATTCAACAGTTTCTCGCTGGAGTCTGGATTTGAAGTTTTTTTTGTTGTAATATAGCAACTTTCATGTCTGTAATCACGTGACCAGAAAGATTGAAGTCTTCTCTGACTGGTTTATGAATGTTATAATTCTTGACATCTGATTTGTGTCCATTTATTCTTTTATGTAGACTGTCCAGTCTGACCAATGTACATGGCAGAGGGGCATTGCTGGCACATGATGGCATATATCACATTGGTGGATGTGCAGGTGAACGAGCCTCTGATAGTGTGGCTGATGTTATTAGGCCCTTTGATGGTGTCCCCTGAATAGATATGTGGGCACAGTTGGCAACGGGCTTTGTTGCAAGGATAGGTTCCTGGGTTAGTGGTTCTGTTGTGTGGTATGTGGTTGCTGGTGAGTATTTGCTTCAGGTTGAGGGGCTGTCTGTAGGCAAGGAAAGGCCTGTCTCCCCAGATTTGTGAGAGTGTTGGATCATCCTTCAGGATAGGTTGTAGATCCTTAATAATGCGTTGGAGGGGTTTTAGTTGGGGGCTGAAGGTGACGGCTAGTGGCGTTCTGTTATTTTCTTTGTTAGGCCTGTCCTGTAGTAGGTCACAACAATGATTCCCTCAACCCACCCAGCAATATAGTTGGATAGGTTAACAATACTCTCAGTGCAGCAGAAGCAGCTGCCCTATCTTCTGCCCCTCCACCCCCACAAACATGATACAGTTCTGTGGTGACCTAGAATCCTATTTTCGACGTCTCAGACTCAAGGAATATTTCCAACATACCTCTGAACAACATACTAATCCACAGAGACCTCCTTACCAACACTACAAAAAGAGGGATTCTAGGTGGACTCCTCTTAAAGGTCAAAACAGCATAGAGTGCTTCCGCTGATGTGCATGGGCTAAAATTGTGGAAAAGCAGCATCACTTGCCCCACAACCTCAGCCGTGCGGAACACAATGCCATCCACAGCCTCAGAAACAACTCTGACATCATAATCAAAAAGGCTGACAAAGGAGGTGCTGTTGTCATCATGAATAGGTCAGAATATGAACAAGAGGCTGCTCGGCAGCTCTCCAACACCACTTTCTACAAGCCATTACCCTCTGATCCCACTGAGAGTTACCAAAAGAAACTACAGCATTTGCTCAAGAAACTCCCTGAAAAAGCACAAGATCAAATCTACACAGACACACCCCTGGAACCCCAACCTGGGATATTCTATCTACTACCTGAGATCCATAAACCTGGAAATCCTGGGTGCTCCATCATCTCAGGCACCCTGACAGCAGGATTGTCTGGCTATGTAGACTCCCTCCTCAGGCCCTATGCTACCAGCACTCCCAGCTACCTTCGAGGCACCACTGACTTCCTGAGGAAACTACAATCCATCGGTGATCTTTCTGATAACACCATCCTGGCCACTATGGATGTAGAAGCCCTCTACACCAACGTTCCACACAAAGATGGACTACAAGCCGTCAAGAACACTATCCCCGATAATGTCACGGCTAACCTGGTGGCTGAACTTTGACTTTGTCCTTACCCATAACTATTTTACATTTGGGGACAATGTATACCTTCAGATCAGCGGCACTGCTATGGGTACCTGCATGGCCCCTCAGTATGCCAACATTTTTATGGCTGACTTAGAACAACGCTTCCTCAGCTTTAGTCCCCTAACCCCCCTACTCTACTTGTGCTATATTGATGACATCTTCATCATCTGGACTCATGGAAAAGATTCCCTTGAGGAATTCCACCATGATTTCAACAATTTCCATCCCACCATCAACCTCAGCCTGGTCCAGTCCACACAAGAGATCCACTTCCTGGACACTACAGTGCTAATAAACAATGGTCACATAAACACCACTCTATACCGGAAACCTACTGACCGCAATTCCTACCTACATGCCTCCAGCTTTTACCCTGACCACACCACACGATCCATCGTCTACAGCCAAGCTCTGCGATACAACCGCATTTGCTCCAACCCCTCAGACAGAGACAAACACCTACAAGATCTCTATCAAGCATTCTTACAACTACAATACCCACCTGCAGAAGTGAAGAAACAGATTGATAAAGCCAGAAGACTTCCCAGAAGTCACCTACTACAGGACAGGCCTAACAAAGAAAATAACAGAACGCCACTAGCTGTTGTAGCCAGACAGCACCCCCCCCCCCCTCAGACCAGCATTGCTGGAAACACAGGAGGAAGCAGGAACAGGGCACTTAACATATATTCCAGCACAGCCTTTGAAGCTGTGAAAGCACAGGTGTGCTGCTACAATGTGCCTCTGGGAACAGATACGACGATTAAGCTCACAGCAGGCAGAGGCCCTGTGACAGACATGGCTCTTAGCCCCAACTAAATAGCGTGATGCACACACACCAACATCCTAGTTGGGAAAATATTTACCCTGATAAAAGAAATGTCCAGTAGTCGACACTTATTGTTTCTCTCCTTTGCAAGTGTAAACTACTCTTGCGAAAGCTGGCGTCACCCCGACAGACCAGCCTCAATTTGGCATAAGAAAGGAGAAAGAGAATAAAGGAGTACAGAGGTATAAGTAGGGGACCTACAGCACCATGATTTTTGAGTGCTTTTCACTATCTATCTGCTGGTCAGATAAGTGACAGCCTCCCAAGGCTTCTGCAGCTAAGAGGGTCCCTACGCCTTGTCCCTTATTCGTCTTTCCGCGGATTTGAGTGACCGATCCTGGCTTGGCACCGCTGGAATCGAGAGATGCAAGGAGGGTAAGAAGCACCCACACCTGATCTCCTATCTTTAGTGTACACATATTTTGAAATAGAGCTCTATACTTTGTTTTCTTTCTTTGGGATTGTGGCTTCAGTTTTGTAACTTGTTTGTGTGTGTAACATCTCTACATTTAAATAAGTAGGCACTAGCAATTTTGTAACCACATGATTAGAATCTAGCTTAATAAATTTTTGGTAACCATTTATGCATAAGCCTGACTTGTTTTCTCTGGTTTACTGTAAAGCAGCCAACACAATTAAAGAACCTCAGCCGTTTTTGGCTCTAAAGCCTGGCCATTAGGTGAGAGTACTAAGAGCCTAGCGTTGAGTTGTGCCGCCTCCACGGGGCAAACTCTTGGGGCACCTGTCAGTCAATCCTGGCTGCCCGCTGCGAAGGAGCTCTGAGCTCTAGCAGTTAAAGTCATGGGTGGTTAGGACCTTGGGGCATCCGTCAGCCTAGCCCGGGCTGCCCGCCGCGAAGGGACAGTGCGTCCTAGCGGTTAAAGTCACGGATGGTATAAACGGGCATAGCTGGCACCTCACCAAACATCCTTGGCCGTCGGCTAACAGCTGTCACCTTCAGCCCCCAACTAAAACCCCTCCAACGCATTAAGGATCTACAACCTATCCTGAAGGATGACCCAACACTCTCACAAATCTTGGGAGACAGGCTAGTCCTTGCCTACAGACAGCCCCCCAACCTGAAGCAAATACTCACCAGCAGCCACATACCACACAACAGAACCACTAACCCAGGAACCTATCCTTGCAACAAAGCCTGTTGCCAACTGTGCCCACATATCTATTCAGGGGACACCATCATAGGGCCTAATCACATCAGCCACACTATCAGAGGCTCATTCACCTGCACATCCACCAATGTGATATATGCCATCATGTGCCAGCAATGCTCCTCTGCCATGTACATTGGTCAAACTGGACAGTCTCTACGTAAAAGAATAAATGGACACAAATCAGATTTTAAGAATTATAACATTCATAAACCAGTTGGAGAACACTTCAATCTTTCTGGTCACTCGATCTCAGACCTGAAGGTCGCAATACTAAAACAAAAAAACTTCAAATCCAGACTCCAGCGAGAAACTGTTGAATTGGAATTCATTTGCAAATTGGATACAATTAACTTAAGTTACCTTGCATAATGACTTAGGCTTGAATACATACTGGGAGTGGCTATTTCCCCTTGTTTTTTTCCTAAACGTTCTTGTTTAAACCCTGGATTTGTGCTGGAAATGGCCCAACTTGATTATCATACACATTGTAAGGAGAGTGATCACTTTAGATAAGCTATTACCAGCAGGAGAGTGGGGTGGGAGGAGGTATTTTTTCATGTTTTGTGTGTATATAAAAATCTTCTACACTTTCCACAGTATACATCCGATGAAGTGAGCTGTAGTTCATGAAAGCTTATGCTCAAATAAATTGGTTAATCTCTAAGGTGCCATAAGTACTCCTTTTCTTTTTGATTTAAACAGTGGTACAGACAGAAAATGCGGGGGGGGGGGGGGTATAGCTTTGTGAATGTAACTGCCTCTTCACTAACCAAGTACCTATTGACTTTCATAGAATATCAGGGTTGGAAGGGACCTCAGGAGGTCATCTAGTCCAATCCCCTGCTCAAAGCAGGACCAATCCCCAATTAAATCATCCCAGCCAGGGCTTTGTCAAGCCTGACCTTAAAAACTTCTAAGAAAGGAGATTCCACCACCTCCTTAAGTAACGCATTCCAGTGTTTCACCACCCTCCTAGTGAAAAAGTTTTTCCTAATGTCCAGCCTAAACCTCCCCCACTGCAACTTGAGACCATTACTCCTTTTCCTGTCCTCTTCTACCACTGAGAATAGTCTAGAACCATCCTCTCTGGAACCACCTCTCCGGTAGTTGAAAGTAGCTATCAAATCCCCCCTCATTCTTCTCTTCTGCAGCCTAAACAATCCCAGTTCCCTGAGCCTCTCCTCATAAGTCATGTGTTCCAGACCCCTAATAATTTTTGTTGCCCTTCACTGGACTCTCTCCAATTTATCCACATCCTTCTTGTAGTGTGGGGCCCAAAACTGGACACAGTACTCCAGATGAGGCCTCACCAATGTCAAATAGAGGGGGACGATCATGTCCCTCAATCTGTTCGCTATGCCCCTACTTATACATCCCAAAATGCCATTGGCCTTCTTGGCAACAAGGGCACACTGCTGACTCATATCCAGCTTCTCGTCCACTGTCACCCCTAGGTCCTTTTCCACAGAACTGCTGCCTAGCCATTTGGTCCCTAGGCTGTAGCTGTGCATTGGGTTCTTCCATCCTAAGTGCAGGACCCTGCACTTATCCTTATTGAACCTCATCAGATTTCTTTTGGCCCAATCCTCCAATTTGTCTAGGTCCACTTTGCAGGCCTAAAAGTGAAAAAAGCCTATTGCTATGTAAAAATACAGTAAGCTTGGCTGTCTGGTAACTACCCTGTACTCTGACACCACATTAGGAATAGGTACTAGTATGGAAAATGAAATTGGTGCTTTTCCATCTTCTGCTTGCCACCTTCCAGTATTCCTTTGGAGAACTGGACTCTTCTACTTTTCTCCCCCCCACCCCCTTTTGCTATTGTTTCCACAGCAGTTAAGGATCATGTTACATCACACAAATAGCATTTCCTCTCCTGCTTAACGGACAGGACAACACTGGCTTCAGTGCTCTGCACTGTTAAGGGCAAGAAGAAATTGCATCAGTTCTTTTGCCTAGGTAAATAGTTCAACGGGTCCCTGTAGCTGTTGGTGCCAAGGGGTGAGAGCTCTGGAAAGGATGCATTAACCTGCCTGGCCTTAATACAGTGGTGTGCTTACTCAGGCCTGATGCTGATATCCTCATTGCCAAGAAGGGCCACTCTACAAGTAGTCAGAGATGTTTATCTGTGTAACAGTTGGTGATAACTTTCCAAGAAGTTACAGAAGTTTATGCAGGTATCCTACTAAAGTTCTGGCAACGTGGGGAACTGCAAAAGGAAAGGCTAGAGGAAGTGTTCTTAGAGCTTAGCAAGCTGTTACTTTTCTAGATGTAGGTTGAAACGTATTTAGGTAATAAGATGACCAAATGCCAGCAATAGGTATCTAATGTTCCCCAGGATTGTGAGCTACCTGCCTTAATGTGAAGGAGTCTTAATCTGTACCTCTGTGCATCAGCTCCCTGAAACCATCCACTTCGGGCAGTACAAGCACTACCTGTGAAGCCTTGCTTGGTGCTTCTACATAGGTTCGGGAATAACATACACCAAGCCACAGGTTTCCTATAGGGTCTAGCCCCTTATACATTGAACATTCATGGGAATACTGATCAGTCTCATTCCCCCTACTTCTTGCCCTGAGGCTGTTCTTACTTCAGTATCATACTCCTAAAAGCTGCTTTCCTAAGCAAGTGTTGATTCTACTTATAGAAATGTTACTAATGACTTGGCCACAAAGCTACATTTGTGTAAGAATTCTTCTCTTCGGATGCAAGGGGAGAATGGAGAAGTCTGCTGCCATTTGCACTAGTGTAGCATCCTTCATCTCAGATGCACCAATGCTACATCAAGCAGGGAAGGAATATCTGGTGGCAGTGTCTTTGGCATGGTTTTTGGGGTGCCCAGGACTGTGAATCACTTATCCCTCTACCTCTAGCAAGAGAGATTTGCTTGTGCTTAACTGGGTAGATCCACTCTCTGCCACCACCATCTCTTTAGACTATGCAGCCTTTACTTTGTCTTGCAGGTTAACAGATGTACCCTAATCCCCTTTGACACATCCCTCTCTATCATTCACTGAATACTGCTAATAAAAACCTAATATCCTGTCTGCAAAGAAACTGTATAAACTTATTCTGCTGATTCAGGATCAGCACCTACATAACATTTATAGTGCAAAAAAAAAAAAAATTCCTGAAGACTACACCGGGCCTAACCATCCATCTAAACCAGCTTTTCTTCATAGCATGTCCAAGCAAGGCTCTTTAGGATTCCATTTCATGAAGGTAAAGTCATCTTCTGCAGGACAAATGGGTGTCTTGTTACCTTTCCCTTAAATTCCCCACAGTTCATGGTCTGCCCTTGGAGATTGTCCTTTGTATCTAAATAGGGTTTTCATTGTGCTGGCTTACAATTCTTAATTTACACATGAACTGAGACAGATAGGACAAAACCTGTACATCAACCCTGCCTTGATTCAGGAGACTTAGAAGCCATGTCTACACTAGCAAGCTTACAGCTGTAAGACTGCTCAAATAGCCATTCTAAGCTGCTGGGAGCAAACTCTCCAGTCAACATAATAAAATCACCTAATAAGCATCTCCTGCTGCTGTAACAGCATACACATGAGCACTTACGCTGCCAAAATTTGTCATTCAGGGATGTTTTTCTCTTCTCTCCCGCCCCCCCCCCCAAGTAATAGTTTTGCTGACATAAGTGGAAGTGTAGACATGATCTTAGAAACATTTTCATTATCCAAACCTAGCTTTGCACAAAACAATAGTGATGGACTTTCATTTAAGACCTCACATGACATCAATTATGGCTATATACCATGAAAGCAATGTAGTGAGATTGTCAGGCTTTTTAGGAGTTGTTATTACAACAGTGAACCCGTGGCCAGTTGGCACCAGTGGGTGTCTGTCACAGTCTTCACAAACTAGGCTGATCAGACAGCACATGTGGGTGGGAAAAAAAATAAATCAGGCCAGTTTAGACCTCCCATCGACCTCAGTTGCAGATGAGTGCCAAGCTCTTCTGCACATCAGCTCTCAGTATCTCAAGCTGGGTACCCAGAACATTAGGGACACAACTACTGGCTACCAGAAGTTTGGTGTGAATTGTTTAACACTACACAGGAACTCAGTCAGAAACAGAATCCAATGCCCTAGGATGGCATTTAACTGCTTTATCATGAGACCTTTCTCACTGCAATTCGGTCTTGTTCCTTACGCTTAACTTATCTTTATTCAGATTAATTTTTACATTAGAAAATGGTGAATGATGCATTTATTTTTAAAAAGTGTTTTTAACTTAAATGAATTTAAAATTTTTATTTTAAATCAGATTTATCCACTTTGGCTCTAGCAAAAGTGAGTTGCCCTCGAGAGTTTGTTTAACAATTGCTGTCAAAACTTGCTTAACAATGAGTTAAACCAGCTCTGCACTATAACAGAGGTACAAGACATAAGACTACTCACTACAGACCACCTATACTCTTCAGAAAACGTTCTTTATTCAAGATTAGATACAAGCATCAAATATAATGGCATAGTGCAGCACCAAACTCAAAAGGTAGGACAGAGGGTTTTATAAAATACTTAAACCTTTACAAACTTTAACCATCTAAAACCTCCATGAACAATGAATTATAGACTTCAGATACCTGACATTGTGGTAGGAAAGCTTTGCTAAGCCACTTTGCTTTGGTAAGTCAATTAGGTCTGGTCTACACTATGAGTTTATGTCTGATGTAGCAGCATTAAATCAAATTAACCCTGCACCCGTCCACACAACAAAGCCATTTTTTTCCGACATAAAGGGCTCTTAAACCAATTTCTGTACCCCCCCCCCAAACAAGGGGATTAGCGCTGAAATCGACATCACAGTTTCAAATTAGGGTTAGTGTGGACGGAATTCGAAGGTATTGGCCTCCGGGAGCTATCCTACAGTGCACCATTGTGAGCGCTCTGGACAGCACTCACCTCAGATGCACTGGCCAGGTGTACAGGAAAAGCCCCAGGAACTCCTGAATCTCATTTCCTGTTTGGCCAGGCGAGCTCATCAGCACAGGTGACCATGCAGTCCCAGAATTGAAAAAGAGCTCCAGCATGGACCGAACGGGAGGTACTGGATCTGATCACTGTATGGGGAGAGGAATCCGTGCTATCAGAACTACGTTCCAAAAGACGAAATGCCAAAACATTTAAAAAAATCTCTGAGACCATGAGGGACAGAAGCTACAGCAGGGATGCAACACAGTGCCGCGTGAAACTTAAGGAGCTCAGACAAGCATACCAGAAAACCAAAGAATCAAACGGACTCTCCGGGACAGAGCCCCAGACATGCCGCTTCTATGCTGAGCTGCATGCAATTCTGTGGGGGGGCTGCCACTGCTACCCCACCCCTGTCCGTGGACTCTGATGATGGGGTACTCTCCGCCATGTGTGAGGATTTTGTGGATGGGGAAGATGAGGAGGACGAGCTTGAGGAGAGAGCACAGCACACCGTTCTCCCCACAAGCCAGGATCTTTTTATCACCCTGACTGAAATACTCTCCCAACCCAACAAAGTCAGAGAAGGGACCTCTGGTGAGTATACATTTTTAAATATAATACATGTTATAAAAGCAAGCGTTTTTTAATGATTAAGTAGCCCTGAGGACTTAGGATGCATTCGTGGCCAGTACAGCTACTGGAAAAGTCTGTTAACATGTCTGGGGATGGAGCGGAAATCCTCCAGGGACATCTCCATGAAGCTCTCCTGGAGGTACTTTAAAAGCCTTTGCAGAAGGTTTCTGGGGAGAGCAGCCTTATTCCATCCTCCATGTTAGGACACTTTACCACGCCATGCTAGTAGCAAGTAAACTGGTATCATTGCATGACAAAGCCTGGCAGCGTACGGTCCCGGTGTTTGCTGGCATTCAAGTAACATCTGTTCTTTATCTCTCTGTGTTATCCTCAGGAGAGTGGTATCATTCATGGTAACCTGGTTGAAATAGGGGAATTTAATTAAAGGGACATTCAGAGGTGCCCGTTCCTACTTGGCTGTTTGCCTGTGGCTGAAAAGAAATTCTCCCCGCAGTTAGCGTGAATGCCCCCTCTCCCCCACCGCGTGGCTGAGCTGTTCGCGTTTGGCTAGCAGGGATCTTCCCTAATATCAGCCATGCGGTGGGGGGAGTGGTAAAGCAATCATCCTAAAGAATTGGATGGGGGGGGTTAGTTTGGTTTCTGCTGCTGCATGTTAACAGGAAAACCGCAGCACTAAATGACCAACTCAACGTGCTTTGCTTGGTATGGGAGAGGAGGGCGCTGCTGTTTTGAAGGTTGCAGAAGCCAAAAGACTATGGCTTACGATGGCCGCCTGCAAGCAGAATTGTGTTGCCCAGCCCTGCGTGTGTGATCTCTAACACCAAAGCTGCAGGCACTCAATATAAGATGCAAAATGCGACCTTGTACCAAAATCATATGTGCTAGGTAATATGAATAGTGTTGTTCACTGTGAAAGAGTACAGCCATTGTTCTGTAAAATGTATCTTTTAAAATACTTCACTCCCTTTTTTAATTCCAGCAGCTGCAAATGTTTCAAGCCTCCCTCCTCCATCCCTATCTCAGATAAGGCAGCAAAAAACCGCACACACGATGAAATGTTCTCTGAGCTCATGCAGTCGTCCAGCACTGACAGAGCTCAGCAGAATGTGTGGAGGGACACAATAGCAAAGGAAAGTGGCCAAAGAATGTGAGGAGAGGTGACGGCCGGAAGATCAGAGGAGGCATGAGGCAATGCTGGGGCTACTGCAGGATCAAAGGGACATGCTCCAGCATCTGGTGGAGGTTCATGAATGGCACCAGGATCACAGACTGCCGCTGCAGCCCCTGTTTAACTACCCTCCCTCCTCCCCAAGTTCCATAGGCTCCGCACCCAGATGCCCAAGAACATTGGGGGGAAGGGAGGGAGGCTCCGGGCACCCAAACACTCCACCCTAATAGACAGCCCAAGCAACAAACAGCAGGCTGTCATTCAAGAAGTTTTAACGTGGCCTTTTCCTTCCCTCCTCCCCTACCCCACCGGGGCTACCTTGTGAGTTATCTCCCTCTTTTTATAATCAATTAATAAAGAATACATGTTTTTTAAAATGATAGTGACTTTATTTCCTTTGCAAGCAAGCTGTGATCGAAGGGGGGAAGGAGGGGGTGGCTTATAGGGAATTTGGAGGAAACCAAGGGGGCAGGTTTTCATCAAGGAGAAAAACAGAAATGTCACACACTACCCTGGCCAATCATGAAACTCGTTTTCAAAGCTTCTCTGATGCACAGCCCTTCCTGCTGTGCTCTTCTAACCGTCCTGGTGTCTGGCTGTGTGTGTTCAGTGGCCAAGCGATTTGCATCAACCTCCCACCCCGCCATAAATGTCTCCCCCTTACTCTCAGAGAGATTGCGGAGCACACAGCAAGCAGCAATAACAATGGGAATATTGGTTTCGCTGAGGTCTAAGTGAGTTAGTAAACTGCGCCAGCGACCCTTTAAGCATCCAAATGCACACTGTACCACCGTTCTGCACTTGCTCAGCCTATAGGTGAACAGCTCCCTACTACGGTCCAGGGTGCCTGTGTACAGCTTCATGAGCCATGGTATTAAGGGGTAGGCTGGGTCCCCAGCCATCCCACGTTGATGTTGGTGAAACGTCCCTTGTGATCCACCAGTGCTTGCAGCACCATTGAAAAGTACCCCTTGCGGTTTATGTACTGGCTGCCCTGGTGCTCTGGTCCCAAGATAGGGATATGTATTCCTTCTATAGCCCCACCACAGTTAGGGAATCCCATTGCAGCAAAGCCATCTAGTATGACCTGCACATTTCCCAGAGTCACTACCTTTGACAGCAGCAGGTCAATGATTATACTGGCTACTTGCATCACAGCAATACCCACAGTAGATTTGCCCACTTCAAATTGATTACCGACTGACCAGTAACTGTCTGGCGTTGCAAGCTTCCACAGGGCTATTGCCACTCGCTTGTGAACTGTGAGGGCTGCTCTCATCTTGGTATTCTTGTGCTTCAGGACAGGGGAAAGCGAGTCACAAAGTTCCATAAAAGTGCCCTTACGCATGCGAAAGTTTTGGAGCCACTGGGAATCATCCCAAACCTGCAACACCATGTGGTTCCACCACTCGGTGCTTGTTTCCCAGGCCCAGAATTGGCTTTCCATGGCATGAGCCTGCCCCAGTAACACTATGATCTCCAAATTGCTGGGGACCATGCTTTTAGAGAAATCTGTGTTCATATCCTCATCACTGTGCTGCCGTCCCCTCCTCTCCTGGTTTTTCAGGTGCTGGTTCTGCATAAACTGCATGATAACATGCGAGGTGTTTACAATGGTCATAACTGCTGCGGTGAGCTGAATGGGCTCCATGCTTGCTGTGCTATGGTGTCTGCTTAGGCAATCCAGGGAAAAGGGCGTGAAACAATTGTCTGCCGTTGCTCTGACAGAGGGAGGGGTGACTGACAACATGGCTTACAGGGAATTAAAATCAACAAAGGGGGTGGCTTTGCATCAAGTAGAAACAGAATGGCCCCTGCAAGGATAGAACTCAAAACGCTGGGTTTAGCAGGCCATTGATTTCACGGAGGGAGGGAGGAGAAAATGAATAGAAAACAAATCTGGTCTATTTCTTGTTTTGATCCACTTAATCTATCTTTATACATCTTGCTGGCAGCAGACGGTGCAGTACGACTGCTGGCCATCATCAGCTTCTGGGTGCTCAGCCAAAGACGGTGAAGTATTACTGCTGACAGTTGTCGTCTGCTGGCTGCTCATTAGAAGACGGTGCAGTAGGACTGCTGGCAGGACTGAACTGTCATGAGATGAAACTTAAAAGGGAAATGACCTGGCTAAGTCACTCAGCCAGGAAGGGAAGGGGGGGACCTGAGGATATGTATCCAGAACCACCCCTGACAATGTTTTTGCCCCATCAGGCACTGGGATTTCTACCCAGAATTCAAATGGGCGGCAGAGACTGTGGGACAGCTACCCACAGTGCAAAGCTCTGGAAGTTGACAGTTGCCTCAGTACTGTGGATGCACACTGCCGCCTAAATGCACTTAGAGCATTTGTGTGGGGACACACAATCAACTGTATAAAAACGCTTTCTAGAAAACCAACTTCTATAAATTCAACCTAATTTCATAGTGTAGACATGGCCTTAGAGTAAAAACTTTACACATGGAATGAATGCGCTATGTTTAGGGAAGGTAAGGGGACTATTTAGGTAAACACTACGTTTGTCAATCTGCTTTGTTACATGTATGATTAAAATTTTAGAGCCAAACTTGAACTACTAGTTTCGGGATGTTCCTAGCACGACATTTGAGATCTTCAAGTCTATCACTGTGGAATAATAGATAATCTAACGTACACTCTGTGGAGAGCTACCCTCTGTAATGATTACATTTTTCCCAAAGCTTACTACATTAAGTTTTAAAACACCTTATTACTTTACCTCTAGTACCAATTGGTCATTAAAATGAAATATGCATTACAGTACAAATCTTAACATACAAGTCATGCACTTTAACCTTGTTAATGTGCACTGTCTGAATGCACTATTTTTAGAAACACTAAGATGTTAAGATCAAGTATATACACTAAGGCTTACTGTAATAAAGCTACTTATTCTACAATGAAGGGAATCTGGAAGCTTACAGAAAAAAATTGTGCTTAGCTTATTTTTAGTTCCAGAAAATTGACCAAACTATTCAAAAAGTACTCTCATATAAACAAAAGGCTTCTTTATCAGCTTTGTATGTGAACGGCAGGAGGGAGGAAGAGATACTGTTTTTAATCACTCCAAATCTAAAGCTGCACCAGTTATTTCTCAGACTGTTTGGAAAAAACAAAAAGATCACATTTGTAACACTGAAGAAAACTACATTGTAACAGAGAAAAGTAAAGAGCTGCAGAGAAGGAAAATGAATGAGGTTTATCACTCAAGGAGGAGAAAGTCACCTGAGACCACACTGCAAGTAGCACTGGGGTTAGAGAATCTTGGAATTAAGCAAACCTTCCTCTTATCAGCACCCTTAACTTGGTGAGTAATAGTAAAACTGGATGATTAAAGGCCCTACCCACTTTGATCACAGCAATAGTGGCAGGAGAGAGACCACGGCTTGTGCTACATCTCAGAACTAGGAAGGTCAGGCGGCCTTCCCCTTTCTTCACCATCTACCAAAAAGTTGAACAGGAGGTGTAAAGGTGAAAACCAGACACTCATTTCCCAGCATTCATTCCTGTTTTGGGAATGTGGAAAACAGGACACAAATTCTCCCAACTTAAAGAAGCTGGTATGAAGGCAACATATCCCATTGGACTACCTCCAGCGGAGTCTGGGATCAAAGGACAGGCAACTGCAGGATCTAAAACTAAAAGCTATCAGCAGCATCTTTCAAGTCTGATGTGCAAACTCCCTCTATTTTGAATCACCAGTTATATTCTCTCTCTTGTCTGGGAGGAGAAACAGAGGGGCTGTGGTAGAAAGCACTTCCAGATGATACGTGCTAGAAGACAACCCAGAAATTGGGATCAAGGCAGATATTTACATATTATGGTTCTTTGGAGTTATTTTAGGCTTTGAAATGCAGTATTAGGCAGTTTCCAAAAAATATATGCAAATATACCAGGAGAGGAACATTCCTTGGGAGCATTTCTGGTCAGCTAGGTAGACCAGAAATGGATGGTCAGACATCTATGCTATACAATACTCCTAGGGGAATTCTGCATCACTGTGCGCGTGTATGTTTTCATGTACCATGCACATTTTAAACATTTTTTGGTAGAAAATAGCTTCTGCTGAAAAGTTGCTGCAGTTTTGCCCACCAGAGGGCGCTGTGGCACTAGAGCACAGCAGCTGCTCCTGGCAAGCTCCAGCCAGGATAGGGAAGAGAAAGAGCCTGCCTTCTTCACAGTGCCTGTTGGACCAGGTCAGGAAATATGGGGAGATAGACAGCGTGGGGCTGCTGCGGGTCAGATCGGGGCTCCTAAGGGCTAGTGGGGGAGGACAGACTGGGGCAGAGGCTGAATGGGAGTGGAGGCACAGGGATATGGGGGAGGGAGATGCAGAGCTACAGGGGGGAAGTGGATGGAGCGTGGGGGCACAGAAACACATGGGGACAGGGCAGATGTGCCTGAAAGAATGGTAGAGGCTAGGGGTCACTCAAGGTCTGCATGGGGACACTCCCTAACAATCCCTCCCCGCCCCCCCCAACCTGTTCCATACTTTCCCCACCCATACCCAACAACCCTTTAAGTTCACATCCAGGTTCCTCTCCAGCCATTTACTTCCCTCTCCCTCAGCTCTTCCATTACCCCTGATTCCCCCAAGCGTTTGCACTGCTTTTGAGGGGTGTGGGAAATAGTTCTGTATTGTTGTTTAATTACTGAGTTCTGTATTAATATGCCCAGTAAGGCATCTATTTGTCAAAAAACATTTCCTGAATCTTTTTTGTAGTATGCATTGTTACAGACATACTTGCTGACAGGTATTTTGAAATAAATTACCAAAATAAAATATGTAGAATTTTGCAGAATTAAAAAATATTTTTTGGGTGCAGAATTCCCCCCAGGAATAATACAATAAGCGTCTTTTCTACATGTCATTTAAGTCTAATGCTGCATGCTGACCATTTTTATTGAGAAAGGAACATCATACAAAGCTACTTGGATTAATGACCTGCAAGACTTCAAAGTTAGATTTTCCCTGTACAAAGCATGGTAAGATGATTCAATTTAATCCTTTTGCTTTTACATTCAGTTTAGATACAGACCCACACCCTTTTGGAAAAACATTTAAACTGCACCAAGCCCCAAGATGCACTATCTTTAAATGTAGGATTAGAATTCCATTGAGGGGCTCTAGTATCTACCTCAAGCACTCTAGCTGTGCTCATGTGCTGCCAATACCCTCTGGCACTATAATTCAGTTTCATTTTAATATTGAAACATTTATATTCTACCTGTGTTCTTTAACAAGTGAGGATTCAGGTATCCCTCAGTAATGCAGTTTTTGGCCCATGGAATTGTAATAGATGTCTGACAAATAATTTTTTGTGTTGCTAGGTTTCTTGGGCCAAATCCTGTTCAGTTACACCCGTATAACCTTAAGCTCAATGGAGTTATTCTGGACTTACATTCTTGAGAAACCCTTTGACCCCCCTCCTTATTACATTCCTTTCAGAAATGCCCCCACTCCATAGGTCCTTAAGTGGCAATACATAAGCTATATAGATTTCCCACCACTCCTGGAGAGTGATGTGGATATCTAGGCTTCCTGCTGTCATTGGACTCTCTCCCACCGCCTTAGTATAGCTCTAATGGAGCCATGACAACAGGATTTCCTGTGCTGGCTGTTTTGCCCCACAATAAAGAGCTCAGGAGGGAGGTTCCAACATCCTAAACAACTCTGCACTAAAGTTAATATGACAGGCTGAATACCTGATGGTTTCCAGGGGCAGAGAGAAAAATGCATGTAGCCCACCTATATTCCATTTCCTCATGTATATAAATCACCAACACTATGAAATACCCTCAGTGGGATCTGACAACAGGGAGGATGGTACCCTATTGCAGGCCAGAGGGGAGACTTGTATGAAGAGACCCTCCAATTAGAACCATCAAGCCCTATGTTTAAAATCCCATAATACCATATATAGTTTTTTAGAATATTTAAAATAAATTTTAATGAAAATTCCACATTCAGCATAGTTGGTTGCACTTCCTAGATACCGTACATTTGAAACACTTGGCCGCACTGAACAGGTATGCATTCAGCAGCACCCATTACTTTTTATGGCCGATTGCTTTATTAGTAGCTAAAGCATTTTTGAGAAGTGCAGTCTAATGAGATTAAGCAATACCTTATAGAAACTGCTCTCATTACAGACACATGAAAGATCACCACAATGATTTCTCATGGACTCCTCACGCAGCATTAGAATCATTAAATAGAAGATGCACAGTTTTTCCAAACAAAAACAAACCCACTAACCTCATTGGCCCCCGCTTCTATACAACAGAAGTAGAAAAGGAAAAGAAAAGAACCAGAGAACACAGAAAAAAATTCCAAGATCCAAGGTCAGACAGCAGTCATTTCAGAGACTTAGCAGCAGCATTTTTAACCTACAAAGTAGGAAAAAATATAGTTGAGAGAAATTTATTTAAGAATGGTCAGAAAACAGGACAGATGCACTTCATTAAAACGTCCATTCCAAATCTGACAGATTAGTAAACGTAGGTAATGTCCTCACCGTACTTCAAGAATGATCATGTAAACACCCTGTAGAGTGTGGCAAACGTAGTGAAGAAGGAAAAATCAGTGACAGTGCCAGTGGCTTTGTATTTCAGGTCATAAACATAACCTAGTGTGCAATTAACACAAACACGACAAAGCCTAACTCAGTTAACAAGTTTTAGTTAATATGATTAAAAAAATAAAATATAATTGCTTTTAGTGCAACATTTATTATATCAAACATAAGTAGATCATGCTTTGGAAATTTACTGTTACATTATATACAGTATACAGCAATACTTTAAAGGTGAGTGACAAAAATATGTAACGGAAAATGGTTTACATACAGGTGAGTCTTAGTATTGTCCACTGAATTGTCAGGTTTGTTTTGCAGTCTGCTGTGTCATATGCACATTCTTGCCTACCACCATACAGAACTGTTTTTCCAGCAGTGGCTTTTCTGTTCACATACGTTAGTAAAGATGTTTTTAAAAAACTGCATAGCCTTCAAGCTTTGTCAGTTGTTGCTACAAACACCAATTGCATGGACATCTGAAAAATACAAAAGAACATATCATTGCTGTGAACATTTTATGAAAATTTAAGCTTTCTAAGTTTAGGGGGGAAAAAAAGGTTCAAATCCTGCAATTGGATCCATGCACATGCACCCTTGCGAAGCCCCATTGAAGTTCCTGGGACTTCAGATGGATGCATTCTTCAAGTCATTTGCAAACTCAGGATCCCTCAAGCTGCATCCTCCTTCTAGTTTTCCTTCATTTAAAGAGCACAAAGCCCTTTAAAGCCCTTTGATTGAGGGATTGCCAACTCACAGATTACACTAGGAATAGAAAGTTTCATTTTAGGATTTAAGGATGACAGTTGATTTAAGAAATCAATATTTGCAAATTTTTAAAACTTTGCTCTCTTTCTTAAGTTTCAACCTCCTCTGTTCAGATTTCTGCTAGCAACTTGAATGAAGAGGATGTGTACTACTCATACTATATCACACGCAGGCCAAAATGAATGCAGAGAAAATAATTCAGTTATTGCGTTTCAAAGACCAGTTTTATTTTTAATACATCTGCAGCTCAGAGCAACTGGGTGGCTCTCCTCAAAAACCATCTGTTTATTGCACCAAATGCAGCATGTATTGATTACCTGCCCTATGAGCAGGCGACATATGTGTGCATTCGGTGCAAGGAGCTCCTGGCTCTCCAAGACTGTGTACGGGCTTTGGAGATCAGGGTGGCTGAGCTGGAGGAGCTAAGGGAGACAGAGAGGTAACATAGATGAGACTTTCCAGGACACAGTAGAATGGTCCCACCCCCCGTCTGACAGCCTCTGTGTTATTGAGGAGGATGAAAGTCTCCAGGAAGGAGGACATCCAACTGAAGCAGAGGGAAATGATCCTGTAGTTGGGACCCTCCTTCCAGATGAGGATACCTCTCCAAGGGAGGGAACTCCAGTTATTAGGAAGAGACAGGTATTAGTAATGGCCGATTCTAATCGTTAGAAACAGATAGCTGGGTTTGCGATGACCAAGAGAACCACTTGGTGACTTGCCTGCCTGGTGCAAAGGTTGCGGATCTCTCATGACATCTAGATAGACTTATGTGTAGTGCTGGGGAGGAGCTGGTGGTCGTGGTACATGTAGGTACCAGTGACATGCGAAGGATGGGAGGGAGGTCCTGGAGGCCAAATTTAGGCTGCTAGGTAAGAAATTGAAGTCCAGGAGCTCCATGGTAGCAGTCTCTGAAATGCTTCCAGTTCCACACGCAGGGCCAGTTAGACAGGAAGAACTGCAGGGTCTCAATGTGTGGATGAGACAATGGTGTAGGTAGGAGGGGGAGGGGGGGGTTAGATTTATTAGGAACTGGGTAAACTTTTGGGAAAGGGGGAGCCTATACAGGATGGATAGGTTCCACCTAAACCAAAATGGAACCAGATTACTGGCATTTAGTTTAAAATTAAAAAGGTCATTGAGCAGTTTTTAAAGGGATGGGGGAAAGCTGACAGGTGCGGAAGAGCACATGGTTCGGACACAGACATCCCTTAGCGGGAGGATATATAAATGAAGATTCTCTATGTCCTAGTAAGGAGGAGAGGATGGAAGATGATAAAATACAGGTAGGATCTGATGAGAAACAGTCAAATGAAAAAAGTCTCATTCAATTACATCACATAAGTGGCAGACACCTAAAAAGTGACAAGTTTTTAAAGTGCTTATATGCCAATGCTAGAAGTCTAAATAATAAGATGGATGAACTAGAGCGCCTCGTATTAAATGAAAATATTGATATAATAGGCATCACAAACACTTGGCAGAATGAGAGTAATCAATGGGACACAGTAATACCAGGGTACAAAATATACTGGAAGGACAGAACAGGTTCTGCTTGTGGGGGAGTGGCACCACATGTGAAAGAAAGCATAGAATCAAATGAAGTCAAAATCTTAAATGAACCAATGTACCACAGAATCTAAGGATAGTAATTTCATGATTGAATAAGAATAATATAGCAGTAGGGATATATTACTGACCACCTGACCAGGATGGTGATAGGGACTGTGAAATGCTCAGGGAGATTAGAGAGGCTATTAAAATAAAAAAAACTCAATAATAATAGGGGATTTCAACTAGCCACATATTGACTGGGTGCATAATCACCTCAGGATGGGATGCAGAGATAAAGTTTCTTGACACCTTAAATGCATCTTGGACCAGCTAGTCCTGGAACCCACAAGAGAAGAGGCCATTCTTGATTTAGGACCAAGTGGAGCACAGGATCTGGTCCAAGAGGTGAATATAGCTGGACAGCCTGATAATAATGACCATAATATAATTAAATTTAACATCCCTGTGGCAGGGAAAACACTACAGCAGCCCAACACTGTAGCATTTAATTTCAGAAAGGGTAACTACACAAAAATGAGGAGGTTAGCTAAACAGAAATTAAAAAGGTACAGTGCCTTAAGTGAAAGCCCTGCAAGCTGCATGGAAACCTTTTAAAGGCACCATAATAGAGGCTCAACTTAAATGTATACCCAAATTAAAAAAACAAATTAAGAGAATTAAAAAAGTGCCACCATGGCTAAACAACAGGTAAAAGAAGCAGTGAGAGGCAAAAAGGCATCCTTTAAAAAGTGGAAGTTAAATCCTAGTGAGGAAACTAGAAAAGAGCATAAACTCTGGCAAATGAAGTGTAAAACTATAATTAGGAAGGCCAAAAAAGAATTTGAAGAACAGCTAGCCAAAGACTCAAAAAAGGAATACAATTTTTTTTTTTTTTTTTTTTTTTAAAAGGACATCAGAAGCAGGAACCCTGCTAAACCACCAGTGGGGCCACTGGACGATCAAGATGCTAAAGGAGCACTCAAGGACGATAAGGTCATTGCGGAGAAACTAAATGAATTCTTTGCATCAGTCTTCACGGTTGAGGATGTGAGGGAGATTCCCAAACCTGAGCCATTCTTTTTAGGTGACAAATCTGAGGAACTGTTCCAGATTGAGGTGTCATTAGCGGAGGTTTTGCAACCAACTGATAAATTTAACAGCAAGAAGTCACCAGGACCAGATGATATTCACCAAAGAGTTCTGAGGAACTCAAATGTGAAATTGCAGAACTAACTAACTATAGTTTGTAACCTATCATTTAAATCCACTTCTGTACCAAATGACTCAAAAATGGGCCAAATGGGCCAAAAGGAATCTGATGAGGTTCAATAAGGATAAGTGCAGGGTCCTGCACTTAGGACGGAAGAACCCAATGCACAGCTACAGACTAGGGACCGAATGGCTAGGCAGCAGTTCTGCGGAAAAGGACCTGGGGTGACAGTGGACGAGAAGCTGGATATGAGTCAGCAGTGTGCCCTTGTTGCCAAGAAGGCCAATGGCATTTTGGGATGTATAAGTAGGGGCATAGCAAGCAGATCGAGGGACGTGATCGTTCCCCTCTATTCGACATTGGTGAGGCCTCATCTGGAGTACTGTGTCCAGTTTTGGGCCCCACACTTCAAGAAGGATGTGGATAAATTGGAGAGAGTCCAGCGAAGGGCAACAAAAATGATTAGGGGACTGGAACACATGAGTTATGAGGAGAGGCTGAGGGAGCTGGGATTGTTTAGCCTGCAGAAGAGAAGAATGAGGGGGGATTTGATAGCTGCTTTCAACTACCTGAAAGGGGGTTCCAAAGAGGATGGCTCTAGACTGTTCTCAATTGTAGCAGATGACAGAACGAGGAGTAATGGTCTCAAGTTGCAGTGGGGGAGGTTTAGATTGGATATTAGGAAAAACTTTTTCACTAAGAGGGTGGTGAAACACTGGAATGCGTTACCTAGGGAGGTGGTAGAATCTCCTTCCTTAGAGGTTTTTAAGGTCAGGCTTGACAAAGCCCTGGCTGGGATGATTTAACTGGGAATTGGTCCTGCTTTGAGCAGGGGGTTGGACTAGATGACCTTCTGGGGTCCCTTCCAACCCTGATATTCTATGATTCTATGACTGGAGGATAGCTAACGTGATGCCAATTTTTAAAAAGGGCTCCAGAAGCGATCCCAGCAATTGCAGGCCAGTAAGCCTGATTTCAGTACCGGGCAAACTAGTTGAAACAATAGTAAAAACAAAATTGTCAGACACATAGAAGAACATAATTTGTTGGGGAAGAGTCAACATGGTTTTTGTAAAGGGAAATCATGCCTCAATCTACTAGAATTCTTTGAGGGGGGTCAACAAGCATGTGGAAAAGGGTGATCCAGTGGATATAGTGTGCTTAGATTTTCAGAAAGCCATTCACAAAGTCCCTCACCAAAGACTCTTAAGCAAAGTAAGCCGTCATGAGAAGGTCTTCTCATGGATTGGTAAACTGGTTAAAAGATAGGAAACAAAGGGTAGGAATTAATGGTCAGTTTTCAGAATGGAGAGGGGTAAACAGTGGTGTTCCCCTGTGGTCTGTACTGGGATCAGTCCTATTCAACATATTCACAAATCATCAGGAAAAAGGGGTAAACAGTGAGGTGACAAAATTTGCAGAGGATACAAAACTACTCAAGATAGTTAAGTCCCAGGCAGAATGAGAAGAGCTACAAAAGGATCTCTCAAAACTGGGTGAATGGGCAACAAAATGGCAGATGAAATTCAATGTTGATAAAGGCAAAGTAATGCACATTGGAAAACATAATCCCAACTATACATATAAAATGATGGGGTCTAAATTAGCTGTTACTACTCAAGAAAGATCTTGGAGTCATTGTGGATAGTTCTCTGAAAACATCCACTCAATGTGCAGCAGCAATCAAAAAAGCAAACAGAATGTTGGGAATCATTAAGAAAGGGCTAGATAATAAGACAGAAAATATATTGCCTCTATAAATCCATGGTATGCCCACATATTGAATACTGTGTGCAGATGTGGTCACCACATCTCAAAAAAGATATATTGGAATTGGAAAAGGTTCAGAAAAGGGCAACTAAAATGATTCGGAGTATGGAACGGCTTCCTTATGAGGAGAGATTAGTAAGACAGGGACTTTCAGGTTGGAAAAGAGATAATTAAGGGGAGATATGATTGAGGTCTATAAAATCATGACTGGTGTAGAGAAAGTAAATAAGGAAGTGTTATTTACTCCTTCATGTAACACAGGAACTGGGGGTCACCAAATGAAATTAATAGGGAGCAAGTTTAAAACAAAAGGAAGTATTTCTTCACACAGCGCACAACCTGTGGAACTCTTTGCCAGAGGATGTTGTGAAGGCCAAGACTATAACATGGTTAAAACAATAATTAGATAAATTCATGGAGGATAGGTCCATCACTGGCTATTAGCCAGGATGGGCAGGAATGGTGTCCCTAGCCTCTGTTTGCCAGAAGCTGGGAATGGGTGACAGGATGGAGCACTTGAAGATTATTTGTTCTGTTTATTCCCTCTGGGGCACCAGGCATTGGCCACTGTCGGAAGACGGGATACTGTGCTATATGGACCCTTGGTCTGACCCAGTATGGCCATTCTTAGGTTGGATGGACAGCTAGATGAAAAAAGCCCTCAAGAAAACCCTAGATAGTTGAAGGAAACTGGAGAGTGGGAGAAGTGCTCCTGAGGAAGTTAAGCAAACAAACCAGCTTGCTGAGCTCCCTAAAGTAGAGCATCTGACTTCCACCCATCTGTAAGCCCCTGTGTGCTACTGGAAGGAGGAGAGGAAACAGGCTTGTCTATCAATAGCTCTCCCTCTCCAGCCTGGCACACCTCCAGAGTTGGGAAGCATCAACTCTGATTCTGAGAAGGGCTGGCCAAACACAGCTCATTGCCTCCCTTTTTGTTTCAAGAGCCATGCGGGAAACAGTCAGGCATTCTTGCAAGGAGAAATCAGCTGCTGATCTTCATTGGAACATGCCCGTCATTTCCACAGTCTGCTTGAGAACTCCTGGAAAGAGAGTGAGGGATGTTACATTCTAGCCTCCCTTTCTGTCTCCCAGAGACATCTGTCAGACTGGTGCTCCCCCATATGCTGCAAATTACTTTAGACAACAGCCTGAAGTGGTAACTCTGTCTTACACCAGCAAAAGGGAAGAAGCATTTGCTGCATTTCCGCTCAAGTCATAAGAAGGGATGCAAGACACCTAAGGCTATTCTTCCTAGAAGGAAGAGGAGAATGTTTGGAACAACATATTATATTTTAATTCATTTTAAAGACCAAGTTTGATTTTTAACATTTACTTTAAAAAAAACTGATTATGAAAAAAGCCTTTGATAGATATGGACGTGTACCCTATGTTTTTTTGAATTCTGATTTCTAGAAATATTTTCATATGACACTGTGGAAATGGTTTGCACTTCTGTACAGTACAGATGTCTATTGAAAAGTTAGAACATATTTCATGGCAGCAGAACAGTGCAAAGAGCAGGGCCTTTGATTATTTTTATTCTATAGAATTTCTCAATCATTTCATATTTCAACAGTTGACGCATGGAACCTACCTCTACTTGAAGAGGAAAATGGCAGCACAAATGAACCTTTGCATATTACTTTATTGTTCAACGGTTTTGTAACCCAAGAACCCCACAACACTAACTGGCAAGGAGGTTACAAGAATATCCTGATCATGATACACAGGTTCTGGTTCACCAAAGAATGTTATGTGAAGTCTTAAATGAAATCTAGGCTCATACTGGTCATTGTTATTGTTGTGAAATGTATGTACAGACACCATGAAGAGCTGTGTATGGGTACTGAAAATAAGTTCTTAGATTCTGTGTCATAGCAGAGGTGGAAAAACAGGTTTCCTGTCAGACAGAACATGTTTATTCATGTGCCTCTGTTGCCATGTAAATTAAGCATTTTAAGTTAACACAATGGATGCACATTTACATATGAAGTCAACAGAGAGATATGCAAGTCAACAGAGAAGAGAGGAAAAACAAGTGATGCGGATACACTGTTTCTAAGTACAGACAATGAACTTTGGGGACATAAGTAAAAGGAAAGGAAGACACCCCCTAATCCTGCACCTAGGAAGTAAAGTGCATTTACATTCAGGAAAACAGGATCACAACCAGCCTTGGTTAAAGAAGCTGCAAATGGCTCTGGATTAGATAAAACTTCGTTAGACAAAAGTTGAACATAATAGTTAAGTTTAGTACCTAGAAAACATGTAATTTTGTTTTTTATGTAGCCCTTCTTTATCCATTATCATTACTCCCCAACTCTTGAATCTTTAATAAACCTATTGCTGTTTTCACTATAACAGTATCTCAGTACTGAGGTATTAAGCAAGGTGTTGATCCTGAGCTGCATCATGTAAGCTGGTGTGTACACTGTTCCCTTGGGGACCACAGACCTGGTATTTCTGTGAGTGTTCACTAGACAAGGAGCTGGACACTACAGGAACACATCAAAAGAACTCAGGGACGGGAGTACACCTATTCTTAACTTGCAAGGTAAAGGAACATAGGAATGGCCATATGGCTCAGAAAAATGGTGCACCTAGTCCAGAATGCTGTCTTTAGATAGTGGCTGGTGCCATATGCTTCAGAGGGAATGAAACAGAACATCAAGGGATATCTGCCATCATCCAGTCCCAGCTTCTGGCAGTCAGAGGTTTAGGGACACCCAAAGCATGGGGTTCCTTGCCCAACCATCTTGGCTAATAGCCATAGATGGACCCATCCTCCATGAACTTAGCTAATTATTTTTTGAACCCAGTTATATTTCTAGCCTTCACAACATCCCCTGGCAATGAGTTCAACAGCCTGACTGTGTAAAGAAACACTTTCTTACGTTGTTTTAACCCTGCTGCCTTTCAATTTCATTGGGTGACGTCTGGTTCTTGTGTTACATGAAGGGGTAAATAATACTTCCTTATTCATTTTCACCACACCATTCATGATTTTATAGATCTCTACCATATTCCGCCCTTGGTCATCTCTTGTCTAAGGTGAACAGTTCCAGTCTTTTTAATTTCTTCTCATATGGAAGCTGTTGCTTACCTCTAATAAGTTTTGTTGCACTCATCTGTACTTTTTCCAATTCTAAAATATCTTTTTGAGATGGGGTAACCAGAACAGCAGACAGTATTCAAGGTGTGGGCACACCACGCATTTATATAGTGGCATTACGGTATTTATTGTCTTATCTATCCCATTCCTAACATTTATCTTTGTGACTGCCACTGCACATTGAGCAGATTTTTCAGAGAACTATGTGGAAAGGGCTGGCATTGCCCAGAGAAGTGTGCATGGGTGACGAACAGGTTGGAGGTGTCAGGGAGCTGACATCCAGCTAAGAGCAAGCAACTCTACCTCATACTGAAGGCAAGGGGGGAGGGGTGACAACTCACCTTGGTACCCCCAAAACCAAACAAGTTAGCTGTGAAAAAGTCCAACACCACAAAATATGAAGGCTCTGTATGGCGGCATCAATATAATAAACTAATGAGGTAGAGCAACCTACCAAAGATGCTCATTCTCAATTTCTATGGCTTACCTTTTGTTTCTAGAACAAGTGTTCAATTTTTTTTGTTGTGTTTTCTTTAACAGCCACATTCTTGAGCACTTTGAGCCTGTGCTCTACGTGGGGATCTCAGCTGTCTCAAGGCAGCATCTCCATACTGAATTCCTGAGCCCATCCTTTCTGGATCCAGTTCACCTGACGAGAAACAAAATGGCCTTATAAGTTATCCTCATTTGTAGATAACAGATTACAAGTAAAAATAGCTAACACTAGATAAAGTTATTAGCATTTATGTTTTCCTATCCCAGTTATAAAGAACAGGATCACAGTTTTATCATTCAGATAATTCCATCTCATTTCCCACAGTAGTTTCAAATTGTCCAGTCCTTGAACAGAACTGAAGCAGTGCATCTTACAAGTGACTTAGGGCTTGTCTACATGGGGAAAAAGCCCACAGCGGTTAGTGTGTACTAGTTCCCTGTGGGAACACTTACACTGCGCACTAAAAGTGCCTTGTGCATAGTAGCTTTCTCTGCCTGCCCAAAGTGCAGTGTTTCTCTACACTGCAGGATTTTTTTTGGCAGTGGGCACACACGCACAGCCCTCCTAGTATGGGTATAAATAGCAGTGCAGATGGCAAGGCATGGATTAAGCCAGCAGAGTAGACACCTGAAGTGTGTGGATATGTACCCCAAGTACATTCCCTACATGTTCTCTACTGGCCCAAGCTGTGCCACCCATCTACACTGCTAAATGTAGCAGTGTAGTGTCTTGCTGCAGGAACCTTTCCCTCTGCAGTAAAAGGCTGTGGCAGTGGGCAGGTGGCAGGGAAAGGCTGCCAGCTCCTGCCATTGGAGCCCTTCTCTTCAGGGAAAGATTCCAGCAGCAGGAAAAGGCTCGGGGGGGGGAGGGTGGAGAGAGGCAGCAGAGAAAGGCTTTGGCGGGGTGGAGGCAGCAAGGAAAGGCTCTGGCAGCAGGGAGCAGCTGAAGCCTTTTCCCATGGCCTCCCCGCTCCCAGAGGCTTTCACTAACTTGGGTAGCTATGCACTGCAGTGTTGACACAGTGTGCCTTCCCTGGTGGCATTTAGCTACATGTACACTACATGCCACTGAAAAGTGGTGTGTAATGTAGATGTGGCCTTAGTATGCAGTAGAGTGTGTCCACATGGGGAGATTTGTGCAAAATAGCTAATGCACTTTAAATTCACACTCTAGCTTACTGTGCACTAACTTCCCTGTGCAGACAAGCCCTCTGACTGCAGCAAGAGGTCTTTTCCGTTATAGAGGTAGTTAAAGTCCAAAATAACTAACGTTTGCTTTATAGTTCCAATTTCATTCTGAGAAGAAAAAGAAAAAAAAAAAAAAGGTTACACAATTTTAGAGACTAGTTTTCAAACAAACAAGGATCAAAAGTACCACAGTAAACCAGGGATAGATAGATCAGTTTGATACACTAGGTGTGAGCTTTCTGTTTTGGTCCATTTTAATTTAAAATACAAATAACAAATGGAGTTTTGGCCTTGATTGAGTTAAAAAGGAACAGAGGAATTTACACTAAAGAGTTCCTGAACATTCAAAATACGTCCTTGGAATTCAAAACATGGAAACTGGCTCCCTACTAGACTGAGCTTCCTGATTTTGCCAATTTTAAGAAGTTATTTTATGGAGGCACCAAGTAGACTAGAAAGTGGATTTGCTGCCATGACTATTACCATAATCAAGTCTCACTTGTACTATGAGGCACCTTGTGTATTCTGGAGCCTGCAAAAATAAAAATGAATAAGCTGACCTCAGCCAGAAGCCATTCAGGTCAATCAGAGCACTTCTATAGCAAGGCAAGGTCTCATATGTAAGTATATGATCTATTTAATCACCTTGATATTATTATTCCCTACCTATATAAAAGCAGGCGCAAAAGTGATCTGAAGAGTCATATCTGCTCTGATAGTGATGCAGCATAGAAAGCTGCTAAAACTTAAGTCTTCCTAATTCAGAGGCTCTGTTCTTGTGAAGACAAACAAGGCCACAGAGCATGCAGCCTGCAACCAAAAAGCTGAATATTAAGTCTAACATTAAGAAACTCTATGGAGGTACAGTCTCCTTTTGATGAACGCAATTAAATTTAATGTTCATTCCTGTTAACATATATGGGGAGGTAAGAGGTGGATAAACAGAAAGGGACATTTTTCTACAACAAAAGAATGTACACATTTAATCTATTCATACGTGTAATCTGTTACATAGATTTACTGATGCACTGTGACTAAACTTTTACTATAAGGAAATTCCAAAGCTGTGAGATTCTGTAGTTTTCACTGTGGGACAAGAAGTGAAAATACATTCTAACAACCAATCTTTATTTCAATTTACCTGATTCAATTTTATTAAGTATTTTTCTTGCACACTGTACAAAGGCCTCTTCAACATTCTCCCCGGTTAGTGCACTTGTTTCCAAAAACATCAGCTCTGCATTTAATGCCAGAAAAATAAAATCTCAGGTCATTAAAACTTTGAAATACTCTTTACTGTACTTGAAACAAGAAAAAGTTTGTCAGAACAGTAAGAATGTCTTTTAAACAGAAGCTATTTTTAAGTGAGACTCTGAAGCAGTTTAGCCTCCCTCCCATACAAAAAAAAAAAAAAATTAGGTTCTGAAGGTAGAAGTCCTAGAACATACTGAATATTGACATATTCATGATTATATGCAATTGAAAAATTGTTTTGGTTTGAGATTTAAACATTCTCCCTCAAGTGCTGCAAACTCAAATGGAACAGCATTCTGCTTGTGCATGGGAACCGGAAAATGAAACCAACTGCACAGGCCCATCTAGTTTTACTGTTCAAAGCAAGTGGAGGATAAAAATCAGCCAGCATTTATGGTAACACATTAGATTTATCAAGAGGTTTTAGTAATACAGATATGGATTCTTTAATTGATTGTGTTCTATGTTCCTTTAACTCACCATGCTGTTATTCAGCACAAGTGTTTTCCAGTGAATATTTTAAAAAATGCCCTAAAAGCTGCAAGCATGGTGCCAGAGAGGAAACGGTGATGTGAGCACCAAACTATGAAGCTGCTCCAAGCCAAACCTAAAATACACTTATTTTGAGCAATTTTTAAAATCTCTAATGGAAGGGAGATTAAATCGGTGGCTAATATTTCCCAAATAGGTCACAAACAACATTACATTCACCAAATAGATATTTGATCATACACAAATTAAAAATGCTGTTCTAGACTACAAAAGGCTGCATATTGTCTCTATGGCACCATGAGCTAGTTCTTGGATGAAAATTCAGCTTACCACTTTATCTCAAATATGATAGCAATACAGTTATTTGGAAGTTTACTGCATCTTTATCCAGTCCTCTGAAGTGAACTTTACCTGGGAATACCCTCTCCTCACCTTTCAGTTATAAAATTCAAATTTTAAGATTGAGAGAGAAAGCTATTCAGAAAATCCATCCCTCAATAAAAGGTCTACTTAGGAAAGATTTGTTTTAAAGGTGGAAGGGGAATAGCAGGGAAACCCCACCATTCTTCTCAGCCATAGCCCAAGATACCTTCACCCACTATCCAAACCAAGGGCATATTTGCATTTTGGCTAGACAATACCAACTTGATTTGTTCCAGCGGCTAAAGGACTGTCACTTTATAGGATTTGCTGGGTTGCCTTGTCCGTCCTGATTTTCTTAGGAGATGTTGCCTGCCTGCCTGCCAACCATTCATGTTACATTTCAAAGCTTAACTTCCCTTTACAAGGTTAATCAATGCTGCTCCACAGTGGCTTAAAGCAAGTACTGTACTATATGTTATCACCAGTTAACAGAGCAAGTTACACAACTGTTTTCCTCTTTGTGAGGAACAACGTTTGAAGTCACTCCCCACACTCAGATCCTCACATAATGTTGCATTGCCTGCAATTTTTGGATCATAGCAAAATCATGTAGGAGACTGAAAAACAATTAAGATTGGATTTTTGAGACCAGGTCTTGGTGTGTTTTTTGTTTTTTTAAAAGAACACTGTTCCGTCTTCCTTCCCTTTCTCTCCTTAAATTGCAGAAAAGGATCAGCTGGCCTATAACTTTCATATTTTTGCCCAGGTAATGCTCTTTCAGATCCATGCAGGGAGGGGAACCTCCATGCCTGGATCTCACCCCTCCCACATGGAAGCTGCCTTTGTGCACCATCCTACCCCAAGAACCTGCAAAAGGATCTCCATAGGAGAGGGATCCTCACAGGGGGAAAAGAGTGGGAGCTAGAAGATCCCATTCATCATTCTCTCCCCAGCCCTATGAAGATATAGCCTGGAGCTGCGTTGCCTGTATTTCTGCCATATTATTTTCTCAGTGGATCTTCTCTATAGTTAGAAACCCTCCTTTAAGAGGGCCTGGAGAGTAGTTATGTGTAGGTGGAATCCTTGATAGTGTGGCTTCAATGCAGCTGTGCTATTAGGGAACAGGAAGTAGGGGATGAAGCACCTGAGGCACACAGCCCTTACATGGATGGTTCTAGCCTCCCATGGATTCCTGGGAACAAGGGGGCTTTGTGGGCCATCTTTTTGGCCTTTTCTGTTGTCAGGGAAGAGAGTTCTGTTCACTGACTCTCTCAGGAAACTACATGATGGGATCCTCAGGGAATGAAATTTCCTCCCTCCTTCCCCTTTACTTCAGCGAAGCCCTCTGTATTTAATACTAGATTAAAGGGAAGGGGCATTACACTGACAATAGTATAAGGATTTTAACAAGGTTTGTAAGTGGGCAAACGTTAGTTCCTTAGACACAAAAGCTGAATAATTTCAAGTAAAAAAAATACATCTTCAATACCAGATTAGACAGACTACCTACCATTTTCTTGTGCAAACCTGGATGCTTCTAAAAAAGTAACTTCACGATCTGCATCGAGATCCTTTTTGTTCCCACACAGTATGATCACAATATTTTGACTTGCTAACATCCTTGCATCTGTCAACCAATTAGTAAGTGCGTTGTAGGTTTCTCGGCTGCATAACACAAAAACAGTTCAATAATATACAATTACAAATATTTCTATAAACTTCTGGACCAGGGTGGCCTAAAGGATAGAACTCAAGAGATCAGGGTTCTATTCCTGTCTCTGTCACTGGCATGTTGGGTGACCTTGGACAAAATCACTTCACCTCAGTTTCCCCATTTTGAAAACGGGGATAAAATTGATCTCCTTTGTAAAGCATGTTGAGATCTACATATGAAGAGCATAACAAGAGGTTATTTACTGTCACCAGAGTTTTGCGATAGACTGAATATTCACACTCATGAGATATGTCAATGGTGCAGCTCTGATAAGTGAATTCTTTTGATAGAACTTGTTGGAGCACTCACATCCTCCTACTCTTCTTTTCACTGTTCCTCAACACTGAGTCAGAGATTATAAAAGGGGGCATGATGTTCTGGCCACCTCACTTCCTTCTACTGCCCTCTGAAGAATTCAGTTAGAACTCCAAGGAAGAGGGGAAGTTTATAGCTGAAGACAAATTTTTAAAAATGTGTCCTTTGGCAGAAAGGCTGTTCCTACCAGAGTCTCCAGAATCACTCCTATGAAGAGGATCCTTTGAGTGGAAAGCAAAAGTGACAGTCTCTTTTATCATGAGTCTTAGTCTGCCAAGAAGGCAGGCCGGTTGTGTGGAAATAGCCCTGGAAAGGCTTAATTTTGAGGATGCTTTGATTAGCCAATTGTTTAAGGACAGGTATGCATGAATCTCCACTCTAAATGCACTGCCAACTGCAGACAGGCACTTGGGGACAGTAAACACACCACATGAGAGAATGTGGTACTGGAAATGGTTCTTCCTCCTCACTACAAAATGAAGATATTTTCTGTGCATTTGAAACATGCATCCTTGAGATGGAGCGCTCCAAACCAATCTTGAAGGGCAAGGGAAGGTATAATAGATGCTAGGGTTAACATCCAGAATATAAACTTTCCTGAGGTTCAATATAGATCATAGATCTCTCTCTGGGATCAGTAAATATCTTGAGTAAAAACCTCTTCCTCTGAACTCCTTTGGCACTTCTTCTATGGCCCTCATCTCCAAAAGAAAGAGAGAGAGCACCTCTGTTCATAGCAGGCTTTCATAAATAAGAGGGACTCCTGAATAATCTATTGTATATAGATTCTTATACTACGCTCATCACCATAGTATCGGAGTGCTTTCAGGTAGTGCATTAAACAATGTGACTACATACCGGTCACATGTTTATTCTCTCATCCTGTCCCTGGGGGGAAAGCATGTGAAGTGGAATGCCTTGTTTTGGTAGGGTGGTTTTAAAAAAAATAAATCTACCTCTCGCTATGTGAATAGGGAAGGAGGGGGTGAAGGATTTGAATTGGCTCACACATCCACTTTGTATCATTTCCAAATGCCCACTTTGGACTGGGATAACCAGACACAACATTTTGAAAATTATATAGGTGGTATCCAAATGAGGCTATGGGGGGAGAGGAGGGAGATATGGTTCCATATTGGTTCATCGTTCTTGATCCTCAGATCAAGTCTGTGGCCTCAGGTCTGACCCAGAAAAAGTCATTGAGTCTTCCTGATCTTTTACTGGTAGCTTATCAAGGAGTACCCATTGATGTTGGTATTGTAACCTTTGATTAAAACAGGAGGAACTAGATGAAAATGGATATTTTTTGTCTGTTACCTAAAGACTTACTTCAGGTTTCCATTGGGAGGTTGGTATACTCCCAAGGACATGGCAGTAGGCCTAGTATCCTTCGTTTTAGTGGAGAATAAGCTATCACACTTCAAACAGGAGGTTCTTTACTTTTACTTTTGTCTCTGAAGACAGACTGAGCAAAGTGTGATGTTTAAGAAACTGCTGAGGCTACTGCTCTTCCAAATGCATCAGAGGAATCGAATGCTGCAATCAGTGTTTTGCCATTAACTGTTCCTCTGATATCAGTGTATTAACCAGCTTTCTCTGATCTTCTGGAAGAGATCTTTAAATATCACCATCTTTTCCTAAAGATGCAACTAGTACCTTGCCATTGTATTCTTGGTAATTGGATACTCCGATGCCAAGTATTGCCAACAAGATGATTTTTCTGCCAGTTAAATTTATCATCTTTCCTTCTGTCTGCTGGTGTAAAGTCAACTTGATGGGCCTTTGAGCTTTGAACTGCAGCCCCAACTAGAGTGAATGTGAAAATAAAGTTTTCTTAAGGAACCTGATAATAGTTTATCTCCCTACTTGGACACAGCCTGTATTGATGCAGGCTTGGACCGTATGTTTTTGGCTGGCTCTAAAAGCTCATTCAATAGCAGCAATGTAGTCACCTTCTTAGAACCAAGGATATCAAATTTAGGCTGTAGAATTTTTCCACTGCCACAGGAGGAATTTTAAGAGTTGTTGCAATTCTTCCTATTAATTTTTAAAACAAGACTGTATCCTCTGAAAGGCAATGCTAATGCCATGTCCTCCAGCTCTGGAGAGATCTGGTCCTCCAGCTCTGGAGAGATCTCTTGATAACCTTTCAGCACTACCAGAGTATATCTGGAATAATAACTGGAGACTGGTCCTTCTCTCTAGAAACTGACATATCCCGGATCTTTGGAGCCAATAAGAGATCTCCCTTAGTTTCTTCATATAGTGAGACTGCTGAGTGTCAGGGTTATGCCCAGAAGGATAACACGAGGGCCATCTAGCCCAGGGAGGTATACAATAATCTTGCCAATAGTTCATTCTAGGCTCTATTTCATATCACCTGTCAGGGTATGGTGCTTGCTTAAATGATGGGTGTTTAGCAGTATACCCTTGCTTGTGGGTATTGCTGGTGAAATAAAAGTGGTGTAGCTTGTTCCATTCTAATTCGTTCATGTCTTGCACACAACAAAGTTACTGCTTTGAGTAACCAAGTGGTCTTGTACACTACAATCATATCGGTATTTATTTTTGTGGAAGTTTTCAGTGGGGTTTAGAAATTAGCAATAAGAGCTCACTTTGGAATGAAGTTTAGCACAAGAGCTTTAGACTAGTAGTTTTTTTGATGAACTCATGTGTACACCAGTAAACTGCTAGTGAAGTATAATGACATAACTATGAAACGTTCTGTATATATTCTCATGTTTGTGGTAATACAAAATTCCTCTAGCTAAACATTGAGTAGCTATCTAGCTTCGGATTTATTGTTTGTTTTGGTTTTTTTTTAACAGCACCTATTGCCATATTAAGCAAGAACACCACCTCTAAAGAATTTTTAAGGATTTATATAAGTCAGTTACACTCTGATCAGACTGGTGTTCCGCAAGAATTTGGTTATAAAATGTCAGCGGGGAGAAGACAGTTGGTCCTAAAAAATCAGTGCATATAGAAGTTAACACAGCTATCTGATTAACCATTGTTGAGAACTGGGTTTCACTACCAGCTAAGGAAGCTCAGTGACCCCTACAATAAAAAATTAAGACAGAAGCATGAACAGAAGTAATTCTAGTACTACATCTAGAGCTGTACCTCCCAAATCTGGGGGGATCCAGCTAACCACCTCACTTTCTCCAGAGAGCAAGAGGGGAACCGCCATACCAGCACACAGATAAGTCAGGTTTCCAGAAAAGAATTTGCTTCCTCAGTAAAGAGGCTAAATTCTGCTCTTCACTTGTGACACCCTGGGCTTGGTAAACTAGTGTCAGATTGTTATTCTGTTTCTACCTTATATTAATGCTGTTTTAGATCAGAGTGGAACTTCACTGTTTAGACCCTGATCATCCTACTAGATCTTCTCTACACCAATTCCAGCTGAATTCATTTTATTCATTCCAGCTGAATTCATTCACCAGAATTGTACACAGTATTCCTATTAGCAATGCCTTGTACAATGGCATTAATACTTCTCTCTCTACTGGAAATGCCTTGCCTGATATACCTTAGGAACACATTTGCCTTTTTTCACAACCACACCACATTAAAGCATCCTGTAACTGAACAAACCAACCACGTCTCTCTCCTCCTCTGTCACGTCCAACTGATAAGCCCCTAAGTACTGATTTTAAAGAAAAACATTTTGAATTAAGTCTATAATTCATTTGACACTAGATACTATTAAGTAAAAAAGAAAAAGCCAGAAATGGTTAATTTTTATTACCTGGTAATGTCATAGACAAGCAAAGCACCCGCTGCACCTCTGTAGTAACTTCTTGTTACAGACCTGAAAGGGAATTTTAAGTTGCAAAATTATGCTCCCATAATGTCTTTGTCATCTCAAGTCTGGGTTACCATTATGTGTTCCATATGGGGCTACGCTTTCAAACAATTCAGAAACTGAAGCAACTAATTAAGCAGTATTTCCTGGAGGAAGCACCTTCCACCAATATTTTGCAATCTGCACTGGTTACCAAGTGACTTCCAGGCAGAGTTTGAACTGTGCGTTTGACCTAGGAGTTCCAAACTCTCTGGGTCCTGGCTACATGAGAGATTGTATCCACTCATTCCAGGGCAATTGTGATCATCCGAGGTGCATGAACAGTCCTCTGGTTTGCCCAACAGCAGGACATTCTCAGGAGTCTTCAGCTTTGAAATTCATTTCTCCTATTATTTGGTCTGTCTTTTATGACCTCCAGTGGAGGTTTTCCTAAGAGGCTCTTACTGGGTATATCTACCCTGTCTGCAATATTAGCCCAGGTTCGGAACTCTGGCTCAAGCCTAGCCCCCTTGGCCATTTACAAACAAATAGCACTAACCCGGGGCTTGGACCCAGGACCCTACAGTCAAGCCAGAACCCAAGGTTCAAACCCTATTACTTTGTCTTCTGTCAAATTTCGTGAACAGTGAAGTTCTCCCACGCTGCACCACAACAGACTAGAATGGCAACATTTTGGGAGGTGCTAAAAAATCTGGGATATGGGCGTTTGGACTTGGGCCCTCATAATTCATAGACACTGGTACCCCAGGTTGGGACTTAGGGTTCAACAATTCCTAAAGATGCTCAAATCCTAGGTTAACTAACCCAGGGTCTGCTAACTTGAGTTCCACTAACCCTGGGTATGTCTACACTGCAATGAAAGTACATCGTGTTTCAGACATGATAGTTTTTTAAAAATTTGCAACTTCACCAGATAAACCCAGATAAAGAGAGTCACCCAGTGTAGGTCAGTTGTAGTTTAGCTTTAAGCAACTAAAGATAATTTCTAATTGGAGTTTTGATCAACTGTTCAGTTAAAGAATATTGAACTAGACATAACGTATCGTTGAGTACTTTTAGATAGAGGTCAATTCAAATATTTGTATCAAAACCTTCAGTATCTGCATTTTAACTGGGATCCTGGAATATACCAGATAATAAATAGCCGTCTGAATCATTTAAGGGAGTGGAGAGAGGCAATGACCTTCACTTATCAAAACCAAAACACCAATGTACCTTTAACAATATATTGTACCTATACCAACATGTCTGGGACATAGACCAGTTTCTCTAGAAGTGTATTTGGCAGACTATGAATGTATTTGACAAATGTACTAGGACTATTTTTGTAAAAGACTACATTGATATTGTGATTTATTTTCTTGTATATTTTGATTGGCATATAGTTTCCTGGCACTTCCTTGTTCCAGCCAGAAGTTTCCCACACAAATCTGAGTACTCAAAATGTGATAACATGATATTTGAATTTGGTAAGCAAACTTAAGGCATGTATTACTCTATTTACATACCTTAACCATTATATAAACTTACACTACACAACCAACCGCATGAGTGGTGTTTCACTATATGAAAAACAGAAGGCTTGAACAGTAGAATGATGCCGACTTGCATCAACTGAGGAAGTCAATGGAGCTACACCAGTTTACACAAGCTGAGAATCTGACTCAGTGGAACAGAGCACTGACATAACATAGCCATGACATAAGCAGATACAACTCCAATGACTCAGACATTAACTGCACCCATTTACACCAGGGCTGAATTTGGTCCATAATATCTACACCTCCAATTTAGTATTAAATATTCTTTAATAAAGTAAATGAAAAAGATACCTGAATCTCTCTTGTCCTGCTGTGTCCCATATCTGTAATTTTACATATTTACCCCCTACATTTATTATCTTGGAACCAAATTCCACTCCTATAGTATGATTTGAGTCATCTTTGACTAAAATAGAAAGAAAAACAGATTTAGTGCTTATTTTGAAAACATTTCAGGTTTATGATTAGACTTTTTACATAACTTAGAAACATTTCAATATATATTCATTGTGAAGGTAAGAGTATAAACAGTGAAAGTGCCATTAAAAATAGATCTCTACCACTTACTGTAAATGCTAGATAAATCAACTTCTGTGAAGCATATGCTCCCATTTTAGGCAGGAGCAAAACTCTTCAACTGTAACCATAAAGTTACAACTTGCTTGTCAAAAGACCAGATGAATTGTACATAATCCAACGTATCTCCAGTGCCATCAATACATTTTCCCCCTCAATTTTTGAATATCCTGACCAATTCAAAATATCACTGCAGGAAAGATTCTCTTAAAATACAGCCACTTCATAACACTGAACCCACTAGCAATTTTAGGGTAATTTTAATATAATCTCTGTATGACCATGTTTCAGGCTCTACATTTTTTAAAAACAGATCAATTCAATACAACAGCAGAACACAACGGACTCAGTCTTGTCCACAAATATAGAGGCTCTATTTCTCCTGTAAAGTAAACGAATAAGCTTGTTCTTGTGCATACATACGGAGCTCGTATTTCAAAATGTGCAGCAATTCACACCTGCTTAAGTACAGGAACATGCCCCAGTGCATAACTACGGGGCCATGTGAGTGTTGCATGGGTCAACCAGGAGGTTAAATAGTTTATTAACTAGCTAACAAACCGTACATAATGCACACTGTGTATCAGAATCCCAGTTCATTTTTGTTTAAATATCATGACAATGAATGCATGACCCAAAGTGATAATGTTTTTATTGGTTTATCTTACATTTAAGCACCACTACCAGAGTCAACGAAGTATCTGCTAACATGAAAGGCAGGGTTGCCTATTAGTAGGGCCCTACCAAATTCACAGTCCATTTTGGTCAATTTCACAGTCATAGGATTTTAAAAATAATAAATTTTATGATTTCAGCTATTTAATTCTGAAATTTCAGTGTTGTAATTGTAGGGGTCCTGACCCAAAAGGATTTGTGTGGGGTGATCACAAGGTTATTGTAAGAGTGGTTGCAGTACAGCTACCCTTACTTCTGTTCTGTTGCTGGCAGTGGTGCTGCCTTCAGAGCCAGGCAGCTGGAGAGCAGTGGCTGCTGGCCAGGAGCCCAGCTCTGAAGGCAGAGTCACTGCCAGCAGCAGCACAGAAGTAAGGATGGCATGGTATAGTATTGCCACCCTTACTTCTGCGCTGCTGCCTGCGGAGCTGGGCCATCAGTCAGCAGCCCCCGCTCTCCGGCTGCCTAGCTCTGAAGGCAGCGCAGAAGTAGGGGTGGCCATAGTGCAACCCCCCTAAAATAACCTTCAAACCCCCTGTAACTCCCTTTTGTGTCAGGACCCCCAATTTGAGAAACTCTGGTCTCCTCCGTGAAATCTGCATAGTATAGGGTAAAAAAACAAAACAAAAACAAACGACCAGATTTCACAATCCGCCACGTGTTTTTCATGGCAATGAATTTGGTAAGGTCCTATCTATCAGTCATAGCAAGAGACTAGGCATTGGGAGACGGTTGAGTTTCCTCAGGACACTCTGGTAAACTTCTGTCTGTCTCAGCTGCCCATCTAGATAAATAGCAATAAAATCTTCCCATCTTTGTGAAATGCTTCGAGAGCATTATGCACTGCCATGCCTTATAGTGGCATAGGAGTGCCTTTATAGTTAAAGGGTGAATCATGACATCTGTTTAAAGGTGGACCTTTCTAAGTTTTCTAAAATCAGCAGTCTTAGTCTGATTTCTCTTTCATCAGCAGGTAGGATTAATGACACAAATTTGGAGTCATTTCAGCCCAGAGTTCCAGAAATAGAAGCCTCCACCCCCAAAAGAGCCATTTCTTAAACATTGTTTTAGGTGGGTGGTGTTAGGTTTTTTTGTGCCCAGAGCTACAGATCAAACTGCTGATGTGATGCGAGTCAAAGGTAGTGCATTTAGTGACAACAGTATTTAAGAAAAAACATTTTTTATAGTGCGCATGTGCCAATACAGTAAAACAGCTAGAGTTTCCATTGCTGTCATCCATATGTTTTAAACTAGTCTCTTATAAGTACTCTAAAAATAAAACAGATTACTCTGAAATTTGGTGTGCCTAGTGGGGGCACAATACTGTTAGTGATCCAAATTTGCGGTCATTTGACCAAGGGGTTCCCAAGTTACAGCACTCCACAAAATGGTTTATTCTGCTGCCTTGCACTGTTAAACTGAGAGGTACTACGAAGGGATGAATCACAGACATACCTCTTGGTGGCTGTGAACTCACCATTCAATTAACAATCATAACACCCCACTTCAGACAAAAGGAGTTTTGAACTTAGTGGCAGAAGGTTGCTGCAATTTGAGGCTTGGGTCTGGGTCTACACTACAGAGTTAGGTTGACATAAGCCGCCTTGCACTGATCTAACTATGTAAGTGTCTACATTAAAATTTCGCTCCCACCAACATATCTGCCCCCCACTGTGTCGACTTAATAACTCAACCTCCATGAGAGGCACAGAGTCAGTGTTGATGTAGTTAGGTTGACACAGTGCCAAGGTAGACACTGAATTGCTTACATGGACTGTTACTGGCTTTGAGAAGCCATCCCACAATACCCCACACCGACAGTACGAAGTATCAGAGTAGCCATGTTAGTCTGTATCCACAAAAACAACAAGGAGTCCGATGGCACCTTAAAGACTGGCAGATTTATTTGGGCATAAGCTTTCATGGGTAAAATACCCACTTCAGATGCATGGAGTGAAAATTACAGATACAGGCATAAATATATAGTGGCATATGAAGAGAAGGGCAAATATATATTTATGCCTATAATCTGTAATTTTCACTCCATGCATCTGAAGAAGTGGGTTTTTTACCCACGAGAGTTTTTTACCCACAGTCTTTAAGGTGCCACTGGACTCCTTGTTGTTTTACTGACAGTACAAGCGCTCCTGGTGAGGACGTGCCTGCTGACACAAGGAGCAAAGTGTAGACACCCAAACTATGCAATTACTGCAGTGGCTGTATGCTGACATAAATTAAGTTGACTTAATTTTGTAGTGTAGACATGCCCTTGGTCTACAGTAGCAACTTATGTCCGTAAGTTTGTGCTCTGGTTGTGTAAAAGGAAAAACAGGTATATAAAATCCACACCCCTGAATGATGCAAGTTTATACTGGCCTACTCCAAATGTAGAAAGCACTGTCGACAGAAGCATTTCTCCTGTTGACTTAGCTACTGCCTCTCAGGGAGGTGGATTACCTACGCCATTGGTGTAGGAAGCGCCTTCACTGAAGTGCTGCAGCTGTGCTGCTGCAGCATTTTAAGCATAGACAAGACCTGACAGTCGGGGGTGGCACTTTCATTTTGGAGGGGAACAAAAAGTTAGACGTGTGAAGGCTTCCCAGGAAGGGAGGAGGGTTTGTGGCTGCAATGAAGGGAGGGGGAAAAATGGAGATGGTTGGCAGGGGAGGTGAGAGAGGTTAGAGGCTTAAGTGAAGAAGGCATAGCACCCCCCAGTTCTGCCAGTGCACCCCAAGCTCCTGCAACATGTATGCTCTTTTTTCTGAGGAGTTGGCTAAGTGTGAGAGTATATGCCAGGAGCTGGAACTCCCTGAATCTTATAATGCCAATAGCCAATGTGAATAATGAGTCATTGCTTGAAGAGGGTATAGGCAACCTGTTCTTTTTTGTTCTCTAATACTGTTAGATGAAATCCTGTGAGTGAGAGAGAATGGGCTGTAAAAGGAAGTGAAGAGCTCTGCAACTGTGGAGTTTGCAGAATAAAGGTATGTGTGTTAAGGGGGTGTATTGGGAGCACTGCTGAAAGAGAAAAGAAGAGTTAAAGTTGCATGGGCAACCTTAACTCTGCATTTGCTGGTTTTCTGAAGTCTCAGTTTTGATCAACTCAATGTTCTGCAAAGGAACGACATGCCACCAAGCAATGTCAACTCTGTTTTAAAATAGTTTTTTGCCAAATATAAACAAGTACAGAATAGATAAAGGTGTACTCTCACAAGTGTTGGCCCAGCCCACTCTGGCATCAGAAACATGCTAGTTTACTTTGCTTAAACACTCACTACTAGCATGCCCTAGTATGGTTTACCTAGACAATGTGAACAAGAATTATTACTGAGCATCATAGTATTGATCATCTCCCTCTAAAACAGCACAGTTTTAGAACATGGTTTTGAACACAGTTCCCAGACGAAATTTCTGTCTACACCGGTTAAAGAAATGCTGTTAGTACAAAATACTTTTAAACAATGTTGCGGCTAGCAAAAAATGGATGTCAGTGTGGACAGAGCTTTAAAACTACTGTACGGTGAAACATCAGACACGTCACTATGCAGACATAAATACTTACATTTCTTCTCAATAAACTGATGAAGCAAACAGGACTTGCCAGTTCCAGCATTTCCAATAACCAAGAATTTAAACAGGAAATCTGAAGAATGAAAACAAAAGAAGTGCAAATATGAAAGCGAAGAGAGCCAACTATGAGACATTTACTGCTGTTTTAATATCTGCTTTTTGCCTTGTCAACAGACCAAGTAAATAAGGGTAAGGAGAAAACAAGTCTTCAGTCAGCCAGCTGCCACTAGCTGTTATTCTAAAGAGGAGGAATAGATAGGAAACTTAGGAAAATGGCCATAAAGATAAGGTAGCAATAAAGGGGTTAAAAGAGTTACAGCACTACGTTTATGGAGCTATAGGGATAGATAACTAAAAAGCAGAGAAGTTGGATTAAAAGGGCAATTTAAAGAAAAAAAACAAAGGCATAGTAAGATAGATGGTCTTTAAAGATGTTTTTCGTAGTATCCCCACTTTTCACAATGAGAGCCCTAAACACTATTTGAAAGTCATTTCAAGTTGCTCAGACATTACAACACAGTTCTTGTACATGAAGATGTTTCTGTAAAGTCAAAATGAAAGTCATACTGAAAGTCCTAGGAATTGATTCCGATCATAAAATGTAGAAGAAGTGATATTACTTAGAAGTAATACCATTTCCATGCCTCTTGGCCGTTAAGAGCATAAGAGGTGATTTATTTTAAACACATGAAAACTGATCTGCTTCATGTAACAGTTCTTACATCAAGAGAACACAGAAAAAGTCAACCTTAAGACAGTCAAGAGAAAATGAAGCATTGCTATTTGTAGTATCAAGAACTAAAAAAATTCACCATGATGCTGAACAAAATCAAAACACCATTCAAGATATACTGATACACAAAGTGGTTGTTAGAGTTCAGGGAAAAAAAAAAACTGTGGCATAACCATATTACAAATCAATAAACTGTTGGATTCAAGATACATAAGCCATTTGTAAGGAATAAATAAGTTTAGTATGAACACCTACTACAAAGAAATTAAGAAACTCAGTTTTTAAACGGACATACTTCACTTTTAAAAAAAAACAAAAAACCCCAAAACAAAAAAACCCAACACACAATACTGAGCACTACCACCTCCAGAAATTCGTCACCCTTTAGCTTGATGTTCTGTAGATAGTTAGTGTGGTCATGCATTTGTATCATCAATCCATGTGCAAAACCCTTGAGTTGTGCTGTTATGCTTGGATTAATGAAAACAAATTAAAAGCGTATGTGTATTAATTACACAACTCCATATTCTACTGTAATATATAGAAAAACTTGTTTCAGATACAGAAAATATGTACAGGCTTAAAAAAAAAAAAAGTTATATTCCAGGATCACTGCCTTCACATCTCCCTTAAAAATTAAGCCACTTCTGTGCCATGAAAAGTGATTCAGAAATAGAAGTTAACTGAATAATTCTTTATATTTGGCTCATTTATATGTTCAGTATTTGTGCTCTGCCCACACCTGCTTCACCCTTCCCTTATGGAACTACTTTCACTGTTTGCTTATGACAAGGAAAGGAAAGATTTTTTCCCCCAACATTTAAGTCTGATATTAATAAATTTTCTCATATCAATTTCCCAATACATGGCAATAATGATTAAATTTGGCATGTTAATTCAGGGTGGATTGAATTAATATTTTTTTTAAAAAATTGAACTTAAGTTTATTTTTAAAAGTAAGCCTAATTATGACCTGTGTTGAGACCTAAATTTACTATAATCTATTAAAATCATTTATGTTAATAAAAGATATTAATCAGTACATGTTTGTTACCAAGTTTTTTTAAAAAAGTCAAACCACTGGTCTGGTGGAAGGCACCAGCTAAATACCAGGACAGAGTCTGCTAAAGTGCCGTCAGCTTTTGACAACTAGCCTTTTCTGCAAGTACCAAGACAGTATTTTTGTCATTTCCGTTTATTCAACTGTTCAGTTCCATGACTAGTTATTTCAAAGGTAAAAAACAGATTTGAAGTTGAAAAAGCAGAAAGCTTGGTTCTCTCTTCCAATCTATTATTAAAAACTAGGTGCAAAAAGATATCTACTAGTTTGAAAATCTTGAAGGACAAAGTAACAAGAAACAACTAGTCCAACTCACTAAACTACAGGTAATAGTCACTTTGGTTAATCAATCAGTTAGCTTTAGGGAATGATTCTTTGTTACGGTATCATTAAGCATTTTATAGGAATAGCAAAACCACCACAAATAAATTTCTCAGTGTTTATAAAATCCTGCTGTTGAAGAGTAAATGGGAAGACAGAACAGAAGACTGATGCTTGGATGTTTCCATCCCTCTTATGTCTGTAAAACTTTCCTCCAGAATGTATTCATCTCTACAATGACAGCGTACACTGTCACTGTATTATGGTTGTGTTTTGCCTTTTTGGTGCCACACATGACGTTAGAATTATATCAAAGCATTATATTTTCTGCTAATTTGAGATGTTTGACTTACTCACAAGTATAGGATCACTCTTCCTCACTACATTCTGTTCCCAAATTCTTCTCCCAGTTAAACTTCACTCCTCCATCCAGCTATTCTTGCTTCCTTTACAGTTACACAGGAGGGTTTTTTGTTCTAGTTGATGGGCATTCTGGATAGCGTCTTCCCCAGTGGACTGAAAGGTAGGGCTTCACACAGTGTATATCACTGGTTCCTAGGCGCCTTTATTTGGCCTACAGTTCTTCTCCCAACTTCTGTATTACCAAAATGCATGCTTTTCAGAAGATTTCATTCTCTGGGCCATCTGGAAAGCCTCCAAGACTACTGCCTGCGTCAAACTGTGACATTTATCATAAAATCCCACAGTGTCCCAAGATGGCATCAGCTGACAGCTTTGTAGATATCTGACAAAGTTTTTAAATTCAGATTTTTCCCCCACTTAAGAATTAACACAAGCTTTTCAAAAGAACGTTGTATCTTCATTGTGATCAGTTTGGTTCAATACAGTCTCCCAGATTTAAAGTATATCAGTGACTTTAAACCCATATTTAAAATCAAGTAGTCTTAGGTAATACACTTAGCTAAGGCTCCTTGTCAGATTTTGTAGTTAAAAGAAAAGGGTGGGGGGGAGCGTTAAATCCCCACCACCACATTGTGTGAAAGAGCCACATCAGACACAGTAAACCTGACTATACAAAAACAAATACAAATAAATCTGTTAGTCTCTAAGGGGCCACAAGGACTCCTCGTTGTTTTTACTGATACAGACTAACATGGCTACCCCTCTGAAACCTGACTATACCCTGTGCATTTGATAGCACTTAGTGTATAAACTAAAAAAAAAAAAAAATATGAAAGATATTTTCCTCTTTAACCTTTTTCCAGTTACAAATAACCTCTACAATTACTCTAACAGTTGTATTTAAAAAATGTGTCTGAAAGTTTGAAGATGATGGTATCCCTTCAAATTCTACTCTGAAAAGTGAAAATGGCATTTTGGTATTCCAGGGTTGTCTCTTATTATTTGTATCATACTAGCACAGAGGGCCAAATCAGGATTAGGGTCCCATTGTGCAGTATAATTACAATAGGAGACAGTCCACGCCTCAAACTTTTTGTCATCTAAACAGTCGACTCCAGATCAAATTTAGTTTACAATTTAATTTTTTACATTTTTTTTGAACTGCCTGTTTAGGCAACACTGATTCAAATGAGCTGCAACAGTGAGGTTAAGGTGTAAATTGAAGTATATATACACACACACCTCTTTATTGAAGATTTTGCTACTAGAATGTATGTTGAGAACACCAGCATAGAATCCATCTTATTTCCACATAGCTCTTTTCATCTTACAGTAAGTATGAACAAAAACAAACTTTTTGTCAGTGACAAACATAGATATGTTTCAGAGTATACACTAGGAGCATATCTGTGGAGTAAAAATGCTACAATAACGTCTTTTGGATGAGTTGCACAAGTTGAACACACATTATTAAATGGAAATATTTTTTACACAAAGTGCACAGACTTAATTTCACCACATGCCCTTTGTCCATACATTATGCAACAGGTAAAAAGAGAAGAGAGTACTTTTCACTCTGCTGTTTTGGCAAACTCCTCTCACAAAGATCCATGCTACACTCCAGGTACAATTGTGTCAGAAGACCGTTACGACTCCATTCCATTCTGTAATTTAGACAGGATTTAACTGTTTTGAACTGTCCTTGACATGTGCTGACACAGCCAAAGCTTTAACATGATTCAGAAACATGGTTTTAGTCCTGTCTACCCTACGAAAATGGGTTTTAACGCATCCCCTTGGTCCAGCTATAATTTCAGCATACACCAGTCTTTATTCAAACTCAGTGAGGAACAAAATTGATTTCTATATGCTCACTCCATGTAGTATTAGAGCACTGAAAGCAATTTATATTTAGTGCTTCTACTGCTGCTGAATTGCCTGAATGTCTTTTCAGTCATCTCTTCCCAGAGCAGAATTGGAAGCAAAAACACTTTGCAAGTCACTTCATTTTGTGGTTTGTTTTCTCTTTCTTCACAACTGACAAAGAAACCTTAGTTCCAACATTCCATTCAGCTGTCATCCTAGAGGAGCTTCTGTCTTAAATTCTGTCATTCTTTCTGGACAGTGCAACTGAAAGAAGAAGGTCACTCAGACATTACACAAAAATTTGCTGCTATGGCTAAAAGAAGAGTTTAGAAATGTTAATCTTTGGTTGTAGTTAAGATCCTCATAACACAGAGAAGCTGGTTTAAAAACAAATCTTCAGAAAAAAAGTAACTATATGGCATGCACCACAGAGAGTTTCAGATGACAAGAAATACCATCATTAGTCACAAAACTGGTCAGCATGGTAGTGGCGGCTGGGAGCCCGCAGCCCTTTAAATCACCCCCAAGCTACCAGCTGCACAGGCAGCTGGGAGCCCTGGGGCTTGGAGGTGATTTAAAGGGCCCAGGGCTCCAACTGCCGCTACTGCAGCGGAGCCCCAGGCCCTTTAAATCACTGAGGAGCCCTGGAAGCTCCCAGCTGCCACCACTACCCCGGGGCTCTGGCAGAACTTTAAAGCTGTGGTAACAGCTACCAGAGCCCCAAGCCCTTTAAATCCCTGCCTAAGCCCTGCTGCCCGAGCCTTGGGGTAGCGGTGGCCGGGCTTCATCGGGAATTTAAAGGGCCCTGGGGCTCCAGCCGCTGCTACCGTCCCGGCCCTTTAAATGCCCGCTGGAGCCCCGCCACTGCCGCTACCCCAGGGCTTGGGCAGCAGGGCTCAGGCAGGGATTTAAAGGACCCCAGGGCAGTAGCAGCTGCTGGAGCTCTGGGGCCCTTTAAATCCTTGCCAGAGCCCCGCCGCTGCTACCCCAGGGCTCAGGCAGCAGGGCCCCGGCGGGGATTTAAAGGGCCCCGGGGCACTAGCAGTGGCTGGAGCTCTGTGGCCCTTTAAATCCCCGCTAAAGCCCCACCACTGCTACCCCAGGGCTCGGGCAGCAGGGCTCAAGCAGGGATTTAAAGGGCCCCGGCGGGGTAGCAGCAGCGGAGCTCTGGGGCCCTTTAAATCCCTGCCGCAGCCCCACCGCCGCTAGCCCAGGGCTTTAAATTGCCCTCTGGGAAAGCCGGTCCTGGTACGGCGCACTGGCTCTTATCTGTACACCATACCGGGGCGTACCAGCTTACTTTCACCTCTGATCAAGCTATGCCATGAGCCAGGACCTGTTTGAGACTCCACTGCAGTCAAACACAGGCAAGTCCAATGCAGGAGAAGGAACCTCAAGTAAATGTTTCAGAGTAACAGCCGTGTTAGTCTGTATTCGCAAAAAGAAAAGGAGTACTTGTGGCACCTAATAAATTGGTTAGTCTCTAAGGTGCCACAAGTACTCCTTTTCTTCAAGTAAATGTGTTATTGTACTTACCCTTACAATGATGTCCTGTTAAATTGAGGATGCGCTCAATACGACTATGAACTGCCCTTTCCCCTCTCTAGGGCAGGAGGAGAGCACTACAACCCTCAGCTACAGTGGTAAGCCAGACCAAGCGGCAAGAAGATGGCCATGCTGGGCACAGGCCCTTTGATTGCCTTAACTGTGTCCTTTAGCGTGCTTACATAGACAAGATATCACTGTTCTCTTGTCCTCTTTCCCCATTCCCTCCTATGGTTTTCTATACTTACATATTTTATCTTTGATTTTAAGCATTTTGGACATAGGCTCCGTACAAACTTATAGAAAGACATGATCTAGCACAAGACTAATCCTAATTAAAATCTCTGAGCACTGCCACAAAAGTAACAATCACCTCCTGCTAAAACAATGGATCTCTGATGTTCCTTCTGAATCCCTTTAAAATACAACAGTATTAAGTGTCTACTTAAGATTCAAGGCCTGAATTTCACCAACAAGTCAAATAAATCACCAGTTCTCAACACTGAAAAAACGTATTAAACTAGGCATTCTAATTGTAGGCTTCTTGTACTGAGCACCAAAGAGAAGGACCACGGTGAAATCCAGGAAGCTGACAACACAGGGAATGTATTTTAGTGTTTGCTTGTTTCACAAACGTAAAGAAAAAGTCTGGCTGAAGGATAGGAGCTAAAAGCCCGCTGCCAAACTGGGTCAGGCCATGAGTCCATCAAATTTCCTGTTCTGTCTCCAGCTGTGGCCAACTCTTCCTAATTCAGAAGGATGCAAATCTCCCCCCGCGGGATGATAAAGCACCGAGGCACCCGCGCAGCGCTGCGCCCAGAGAGGAAACTGCTCCTGCTGCATCCCACACGCTGGGGCCGGGGAGTCGATGGCCCCGGAGCCACCCGAGCTCCCAGACCCGTCCCGCAGTACCGGCAGCCGCTGACATCCCCTGCCCCTGCCCCCCGGGAGCTCAGCGTGCCCTGCCCCCTACCGGGCCGAACCGCCGCACAGGGCGCGGGCATCGCCTGCGGGCCGGCCGCAAGGGGGCCCGGCACCTCGCACGGGAGAGCAGGGAGCGAACCCTCCGGGGCCCCGCAAGCGCAGAGCCGCCCGGGCAGCGCCGCGCCCCGCCAGCCCCGGCCCGGCTCCTACCATAGGTCTCGGACATTGCTGTCTGCGACATTTTGGAAGCGTCGCGCCTTCGGCTGGTGCTGAGCGAGGGCCTGGGGGGCGCCTCAGGACGCCAGGTACAAATGGCCGGGGTGGGGGGGGGCGAGTCCCAACAGCGGCCGCCGCTACAAACCCCCCAACCCCAGAAGCTTCCTCAGCAGTAGCAACTGGTTCGGAACGGGCACGCACTGCCCCATCTGCGCATGCGTGCGCACGCAGCTCTTCACCCACCCCACCTCTCGGGGCGTGGTCTCCCCTTCACACATGCGCATTGTCTGCCCTTCTCCGCCCTCCTCCCCACCTTCAACGGCTCTCACCAAAACAGAGCGCACGTGCGTGGCTTAAGAACGAGCCGCGGAGGCCGTTGGGAGTTGAGCAGGGGACGTGGGCGTGGCTGCCTGCGCAAGGGACAGGTGACGGAGGGCGAGAGGGAGGGGCTGGGCGCGGCTGGGGGAGGGCCAGTAACTGCGTGGGAGGCACGTGAGTGGTGTCGCTTCGTCAGCCCGGGTGCGCGATAGAGGGGACCCTTCCGCCCGCAGCGCCGCTTCTCCTGTGCTGGCCTGGGCAGCTCCTGGGCCCTGAGGTGCCTCTTTACACGGCCTGAGGCCAGGCTGGCTACCAGGAACCTGAGGGCTGCCAGCAATTTGATTCTAGTGGACAGCACCCCCCTCACCCCCCTTGGGTGCTTGTGGCTGCCGGTGACACACGCACTTAAAATGGTTTCAGAGTAGCCACCGTGTTAGTCTATATCTGCAAAAAGAAAAGGAGGACTTGTGGTAAAAGAATAAATGGACTCAAATCAGACCTCAAGAATTACAACATTCAAAAACCAGTCGGAGAACACTTCAGTCTCTCTGGTCACTCGATTACAGAAACCTAAATGTCACAATATTACAACAAAAAAATTCAAAAACATACTCCCAAGAGAGACTGCTGATTTGGAATTAATTTGCAAACTGGACACCATTAAATTAGGTTTGAATAAAGACTGGGCATGGATGGGTCATGACACAAAGTAAAACTGTTTCCCCATCTTTATTCCCCCCCTACTGTTCCTCACACATTTTTGTCAACTGCTGGAAACAGCCCACCTTGATTATCACTACAAAAGGTTTTTTTTCTCTCCTGCTTGTAATAGCTCGCCTTACCTGATCACTCTCTTTACAGTGTGCATGGTAACACCCATTGTTTCATGTTCTCTGTGTATATTAAATCTCCCCACAGTATTTTCCACTGCATGCATCCGATGAAGTGGGTTTTAGCTCACGAAAACTTATGCTCAAATAAATTTGTTAGTCTCTAAGGTGCCACAAGTCCTCCTTTTCTCTTTTTCACTTAAAATGAGTTTCTCAAGATTGTCTGATTAATAGAGCTGCTGACCTCAAAGGACATTCATGTCTCCACATCAAAGGCCTTATATTAAACATGGCCCCCACGCCTAGGTGATTGTGATGATTTTTGTAAATGGTTAGATTTGTGAGTTCTTGATGATCCTTGATAATCAGTCTCCACCCAACCTCCCCAAAAATCAGACACAAGTGTGCAGGAGCAAATTTCAAGTTTGTACCTCAAACCACTATGTGGATGAATGGCTAAAATCCCATAAGAAAGGTTGGTGACCTCTGATGGAAAGGTCAAATTATGGAATAATCTAATTCAGGACATTTAAATGGTAAAAATCTTACTACATGTTTACAAACTGATTTAATGTACAACAAAAATGTTGGAAGGGATATTAAATCTTGTGCTTCAGGGATTAAGCCATTCCCAAACTATTAAAGATCAGGGGAGACCTCTGTGGGAGGCAGATTATTCCATACTGCCTATTATGGGGTTCTTACACTTTGCTCTGAAGCATCTGGTACTGGCTGTTGTCAGAGACAAGATGAACCTGTAGTCTTATCCAGTATGGCAATTCCTGTGTTCCTAAACTACAGCATTTTATTTTTTAATGTATTTATAGGTCACTTTTATATTATATTGCAGCTTCCAAAGTCTACAAAAAATTATATCATAGTTAACATAAATGCAGGAGACAGGATGGCTCAGAGGTTGGTTACAGGTGTTCTTGCCTTTCACTTCTAGGTGGCTGGCTCAAATTCAGCACTACTCAGAAATGAATAAAAGTTATTACTATCTGTTGGCTGTCCAGTAGCTTCTTGGAAATGAGGGAAGAGGTATCAATGTAAAGCCAAGTAATCCAGCCCTGGAGCACCCATGGAAAAAAAATTAGCAGGTGCTTAGCACCCACCTGCAGCCAAGCTTCTCCCACCCCGCCAGTGCCTTGTGTCTGCCGATGGCCCCACTGATCAGCTGCTCCCCCTCCCTCCCAAAGCCTCCCGCCCACCATGGATCAGCTGTTCCATGGGATGCAGGAGGCGCTGGGGGAGGAGCAGGGATAGGACATGCTTGGGGGAGGGGGCAGAAGAGGGGTGTGAATGGGAGGGAGATTGGGGGAAGGGGTGGGGTGAGGGCAGGGCCTGGAGTAGAGCAGGGGCAGGAAGAGGCAGGGCTAGGGTGACCATACATCCCGTTTTGGCCAGGACAGTCCCTTTTTTAAGTCCTGTTCCGGCTGTCCCGACTTTTTTGGCACAAGTGGGCATTTGTCCCATTTCCTCTTTCCAACTTGATCAGTTGGCAAGAGCAAATGGGACAAATGCCCACTTTTGTCAAAAAAGTGGGGTGCTGTGCAGAGGCATGTGAGGTGGGGAGGTGAGTGGAAATGCCAGTCCCACTCGGTGGGGGAGGCAGGGCTGGGGGATTGGCAGCGTTCCAGCATGCAGGGGGCTGTCAGGGTTCCAGCGACTGGCAACAGCCTTGTGGGGAGGGGGGCCGGTGGCTTGGGTGAGTGACTAGGGATGTCCCATTTTCCCTTTGGGAAATATGGTCACCCTTGGCAGGGCATGGGTGGGGGTTTGGGGAAAGGGGTCTGGAGCTGAGCAGGGGTTGAACACCTCCAGGGAAAGATGGAAGCTGACACCACCTGTCTATGGTCTAGGGCCTTAGTCCTGCAACAAGCTCCAGACTGGTGAACATCTGCATCTAACAGCCCCATTGACTTCAGTGGTATTCAGAAATGATGTTTTGTCAAAGTTGCAAACTGAAACTTTATTAATAAATTTAAATAGGTCTGGAACTTGTCTGGTTTATTTACATGGCTTTTTGCCATACTCTGATATATTATGTCATTTTTATGAATCAGCTAATAAGGTCTAGATTCTGTAAGTCAGTACCTTTTGTTTTTAAAACATTGTTTCAGTGGGCTGTGATGGCTTTAACATAATATTATGCTGAGTTATTATATGTTGCATTCATAAATATTGATAATAAGGGTTTTAAAGAGGCACCATCTGCTTGAAATTTGGTAAATTTCAGTACCTTAGTAGTTTCAGGTAGGAAACCTATTTTTGTCATTTTAAAACACCTCTTTAAAACACATAAGCAATAGAAGAAACTGACCGAATAGCTACTTATTATATAGGGTAAAACAGTGAAACCTGATTACACACACTTAAAATGCACAAAGTAAACAAACGGGGATGGGGGGGAGTCAAATAAATTTTTCCTCCATTTCCATTCAGGTATTGTAATCTTAAATTTTACTTGTAACAATAGTAAGTTAAATATCTATATCTACGTCTATATACATGTACACACGCAGGAGTTTGTTTTACATTGCTTTTCCCTTTAATGAGTCAACATTAGTATCCTCTTTCCATTGTCAATAGTGTCCCCTGGTGGTTGATAAATTGTGTGATCCCTTTGTCTAACCATCTGAAGAATTGTTTCAGAGTAACAGCCGTGTTAGTCTGTATTCGCAAAAAGAAAAGGAGTACTTTTGGCACCTTAGAGACTAACCAATTTATTTGAGCATAAGCTTTCGTGAGCTACCGATGAGCATCCGATGAAGTGAGCTATAGCTCACAAAAGCTTATGCTCAAATAAATTGGTTAGTCTCTAAGGTGCCAAAAGTACTCCTTTTCTTTCATCTGAAGAATGTGCTTCAGGGCTAGATGGAGAAGGAGGTTGCCATGAATAGGCAACAGTGGAGAGGGACATGAATAATAACTCAAATGTTCAAATTAGAAAAGTGTGCTTTAGAAAGGAGTTTTCAATAATGGCTGAAAGATAGTAGTAATGTATGAGGTAATCCTTCTGAAAAAGACCCATAGAACTTAATCTTATAATAATCCTATATAGTTTAATAGGAAGTGATAACTTTTCTAAAGATTTTTTTAAAAAAGTATATACAGTGCAATAGACAATTGTATTCTTGGTTTGTATAAGATAATTTAAAAACCACCTATGGAAAGGATCCATATTTTTAGAGCAACTTCTATAGAAATCTATTACATTTCCATAGAATCTTACTGTTTTCATATTTTTAAAATTTTGTAGGGCTTTTCCAAAGGAGAGAAAAGGTAGAATTTTAAAATTGTGCTTAGAAATAGATAATTATTCAATACTGATTCAAATAATTTTTGTGGGTGTACATGATACCAGTCAGTACATTTTGCTTTGTTGGGCAGTTAGTAATAAAGGCCTGATCCTGGAATCTGTGGAAGTTTTGAATATGTGAAGAGTGGGGTAGTTACCCCTAAGGTAATTTGGTCAAGAAAATCCTCTCTAATTCGCCATTTGTAGAGGCCAGTGGTATTTTAATCAGGGCATTTAATGAGCTTTAGAAAAATTTTAATGTTTTTGTGCTGAGATTTAAACAATTTACATATATAAAGAAATGAAGCCGATTCTTAATAGGGTGCAACTCTGATTAGCCAAATATTAATTATCTGATAATCTCTGTTACCCAAAATAGGGTCATATCCCATGACAACATTTAATTAAATTGAAAACTCCCTTGATTACCTAAAATACCTCAATTATTCAAACTTATTGAATATCCCCAATGTTACTAGAAGTTGTACTGTATTTATAAGGATACATAAGAAGCTTTGCACACCTCTCCCCACCACCTCCCCATGCAGCGGTGCTTTCCCGGGGGCTCCCCAGAGGCGGCGACATCCCCCTCACTCAGCTCCTAGGTGGAGGCACGGCCAGGCAGCTCTCTGCACTGCCTTCACCTGCAGGCACCAACCTCACAGCTTCCATTGGCCGCTGTTCCCGGCCAATAGGAGCTGTGAAGCCAGTGGTCTAGGCGGACGTAGCGTGTAGAGCTGCCTGGCCATGTCTTCGCCTAGGAGCTGAGCAAGGGGATGTGTCACCGCTTCCGGGGAGCCCCCGAGGTAAGCACCGCCGAGAGCCTGCTTCACCCCATCCCATGTCCCAATCCCCTGCCCCCACCCACACCCAAACTCTGCGGGTGGGGGGGAAGGTGCAGAGCCAAATAAAGAGCTTGCCAGCCCTGCGAACCTTCTCCTCCCCCCCCAGCACCAGCAGGGGTCCCGGGCCATGTGCCACTGCCCGCCTTCCCCAGCACCCAAGCTGCCCTCTCCCAGCACCCACGGAGCCCTCGGGAAGCCCCCCCTTCTCCCGCCCCCCCCCCCCAAGTTTTAGTTGAGGGTATTTTTAGTAAAAGTCATGGGCAGGTCTCAGGCCATAAATTTTTGTTAACTGACTGCAACCTGTCTGTGACATTTACTAAAAATACCCGTGACTAAAACGTAGCCTTAGCCATGATAACACCATTTAAGAGGGTCTAAAATGCAACGTTTAAGAAGTCCCCTGGTATGGTTCTGCTGTGCAGGGGCTGGGGCAGGAGGCAAGAAACTCTCACAGAGGTCTACTTGTCTGTATGCCATGGGCCAGATCTTCACATGAGCCAACTGTACTCCAGCTTGAGGGCAGTGTTGGGTGAAGGGGCCAGGGTCAGTGAATCCCTCAGTATAGATGCTATTGATTTCTTTTTTTTCCCCCAAAAAGAAAAAGGTTACAATGTCCATCAAACAAGAAAAACAAATTCACTTGGTCAGAGATACGTGGTTTTACACCAGGATCAGAGCACAGAGATACAGCAGTGGCATTTTCATTAAAATAGCAATTAGTCACATTTGACCTTTCTTGTCTTTGATTCTTTAATTATGGATAGCTTGCTAGGAGAGTGTGACAACGCAGAGATTAAGGATTGGTAGAGAAATAGTAGCAACTAATGGCCCCAAAAGATTACTTAATGTGTTTATGGTAATAAAGTGATTAAAAATGTAAAACTCTCTATAAAGTGCTGAATATTATTATTTTATTATTGAACAGAAAGAGGATAGGTGGAGGTGGTTTTGATGAAGGCAAAGAGACGGGAGGGCTCTGAGTTACTACAGAGAATTCTTTCCCAGGTATCTGCCTGATGGGTCCTGCCCACATGTGCAGGGTCTGATCGCCATATTTGAGATTGGGAAGGAATTTTCTCCTGGCTCAGATTGGTGGAGACCCTAGGGGTTTTTCGCCTTCCTGTGCAGCGTGGGGCATAGGTCACTTGCAGGTTTAAACTAGTGTAAATGGTGAGTTCTGTGTATCTTCAAATCTTTAAATCATGATTTGAGGACTTCAGTAACTCAGCCAGAGATTGTGTGTCTAATACAGGAGTGGGTGGATGAGGTTCTGTGGCCTGCAATGTGCAGGAAGTCAGACTAGATCATGATGGTCCCTTCTGAACTTCAAGTCTATGAGTCTAAGAATGAAGAAAAGGGTGAGTTGGGTTGGGATTGGGGTATTTGAGTAGTTTTGCTTTTAAGATGAAATAAGAACAGGAAGTAAAACTTACAAATCAAGAAAAAAGATCCACATAAACTGGGAAGTACATAGTTGACAGCTCTACTGTTTGAAAATGTAGACTACTGTATCTTAATACAAGACACTATTTTTTAGTAACCATCAAATAAAGTTGCATAGAACTAACCTCACCAGCATCTAACTTGAGTGGGATAATAAGAAATTATAGGCCCACTAAAAATGAGCCCATTAAAAAAATGCCCTCTGATTTTGTGCTTGCAGCCAGTGGCACCTGCTAGTAAATGCAGGCTCAAATGAGATAGCAGGTAAACATGGAAATATCAGTTTGTGCCAGTACATTAGATCAACAGACATTTGAATCCTATCATTTATACCCACAGTTAACCTCACCATAATTTTATGCCTGCAGTTGATTATGGGTGCAAAATTGCAGACACAAAATGAGAGGTTAGACATGAGGTCCATTTAGAAATTTTACCCATAGTCATTTACAATTACAACAAATTTCAACTAACCAGTATACCAGAAATGTGAGTGTATGAATGGAGATGGGCCTGAATCAAAACCTCAGAATCAAACCCTGGATCTGGATTCAGATGTGAGATTGCAGCTGGAACCTCTCTCTATAATATTCCAAAGCTAAATATCTTGAATACTGGGAAAGTACCAATTTGGATATGGATTTAAAATCCCACAAGTTTGGGGTTGGTCAGATCTGGATGTTTTGCTTCTGCCCATTACAAGGATACAAAGTTGAAATTGAATCTGAAGTTCAGATCTGATTTTGTTTGGACCTGCATCTACTTCAGACTCCATGGCTTCCTGCTAGTCTTGGAATGCAATGGGACTAAGGGAAGGACTGGTGCTCAGAAGAAAGCACACAGAGCAAATCTCGGGTTAACCTGAAGGTGGCACTAAAAGGCCACATGTGAAAGGCACTGAAATCAGTCTAAGTGTCAGGTTTCAGAGTGGTAGACGTGTTAGTCTGTATCAGCAGAAAGAACGAGGACTACTTGTGCTTGTAGCTCTCAAGTGCTCAGGGAATGGGGAGAAAGATACAAGGAGTCTCCCTCCCTCATGATACTTTCCTGGTCCATGGGCACTTGACATGGAAGGACAGAGGGAATCTGTGGCAGATGGAGGCCATTGCCTTCAACTGGCATTGAACCAGTGATGAAAAGAGTCCAAATTAAATATACATGTATAGTTATGGCTGAAATGTTCAAAGGAACCTAAAGGAGTTAGGCACCCAACCCTACTAGCACTGAATGTCATTAGGAGTTGGGTTTCCCTCAGCCAGCCCTCGCTGAAGACCACATGCTGCCACTGATCCACACACAGTTCGCACTGATGGCTAACAGCAGTTGTGTCTGAAGATTGAAGGTAGTATATGGCACTTAAATACTATGAACCAAATCCATGGCTGTTCCAAGGAGTGTTTGATGCAGCTGAGGAAGAGGAATGGCTTTAATCTACCTTTGAGCGCCTTCGGTCATGCAGTAGATCTGCACTGGGATCTTCTCCTGGAATAAGTGACAACAGCCCATGAGCCATTGTAGCTCACGAAAGCTTATGTTCAAATAAATTTGTTAGTCTCTAAGGTGCCACAAGTACTCCTTTTCTGTTCTACAGAGGTTCTTATATGGTGCTCATTACCAGCCATGGAACCATTATGGTAGATAGTGCTTGACAAGGTAAAGGGACACCCTGGTTACACTCCCTTTCCTCTAGCCATGCCTTCTGCACCAACTGCAGAGAGGAGAGAGAGCACAGGAGCCCCTGCAGTGGCTCTGTGTCATCTGAGGAAACTGCCTATGTAGGGAGAATCCCCCCCAGTGATTGGATAAGTTAGCTTCAGGGTAGTTTTGTGCCAGTAGAATGGTGCAAAGTTGCCCTAATGCAGCCCATGATCTGGCCCCATCTTTTTATGTGCAGTAGAACATTATATAACATTTTACATTATTTGTTGTGTTGAAACTATTTGTCATGGGGTTTTATAGGACACAAATGTTCAGAGAATCCCTGTGTCAAAAACAGAAATGTACAGTATAAGAGGTTCACAAGGAAAATAGAGCATAGGTCCAGCTTTCAAAAGTGACTGGTGATTTTGGGTGGCTTACATTTTTGGGCACCCACTCTGAGATATATTAAAGGGCCTGAATATTAGAAAAGTGCCAAGCACCCTCTTCCTGAAAATCCTTTAAGGTATCTCAGGCTGGGCACCCAAAAATGGAGGCACCCATGACCACTAGTCACTTTTGAAAATTTGTGTCATATTATGAAGAACACTTAAATATATGCAGTGACTATGGTAAGTACAGCTTTGTGGGAGCATCGGCATGTATTTGTCAACTTAGCCTGATGGTGTCGCTTAACTAATGCTTATGCTGGTGACATGTAGGAATATTGGGACATAACAAGCTGCATTTATTCATTTTAAACAATAGAAAATGGCTGAAATGCTTGCTATTTTTTTATCATGACATCCTTGAAACACAAGGCTTCATAATAGATTACTAGGGAAAACTCAGAGTCTCTAGTTCAGCCTCTGGAACATGAAGCTCTTTCGTCTGTTCTAAGGAACTCAGAGCCAGGTCATGTGACAGAAGTCTGATCAACTGGATCATGTTTTTGGAACAAATATCCTCAAAGATGTGATGTAATGGTCTTGATTCCGTTCCACAACTGTCTGAGCATTTATTGATTTGAATGTATGAAGTGTGGTTGTAGCTTCTTTTGGTTCCAGGATATTAGAAAGACAAGGTGGGCGAGGAAGTATCTCTTATTGGACCAACTTCTGTTAATGAGACACAAGCTTTCAAACCACACTGACTACAGATGATGCTAGTTAATCTCACTGTTATTTTCTTTCTGCTTAGAAAGCAATGATTATCGCTGAATGTGATTATGTTTTTCATATTCAGTTGAAGGCAAATTGTTTTGGCGTTTCAAGGCCTGCTGCTGGCAGTTCATCATCCCAGATAAAATCAAAATCTTAATGTGCAATTTTTCGCACAAGTTCAGGGTTTAGGGCCATGGTTTTAAAGGTATTTAGGTGCCTAAAGAGGTGCATAGGTAGAGATAGTCAGTGCCTGTCTGAACCTCTAGATGCCCAAATACCTTTTAAAAATCTGGCCCTTAATGTCACGCTTGACTTTGGAATTTGCTTTCTCAAGTGAATCTATACAGACCCAGGAGTTTCTGATTTGTCTATTTTTCTGTACAAATAAATCTGATTAAAGAGAAACCTTGTGCAGTTTACATCTGTAGTTCTCAAGTGCCTTTAACTTCTGTGGGAATTGGGCAAGTGTATCTAAAGGCAGAATTTGGTCCTAACTACATAAATATCTATATAAAAAGTACATTGCTTATGGTTACCACAAGAGGTTTCTGTTCCTGGCCATAACCACCACTTTTCCTACCATTGCTGAATCTCTGGATGATTAATCCTGCTGTTTTCCTTTTTTGGAGTATATCTGTAGTTTCAGTACCTTGAAAATACTTGTGTTATGTGAAGATACTTCTTTTTTATTTCTAAGGAAGCTAGCTATATGTGATCAAATTGAAATGGATGAGCATTTTTTTCAAATCCAGCCCAGGTTGGTAGTGACTGAACATTGTTACTGATGGCTAGGGCCCTACCAAATTCGCATCCATTGCAGTTAATTTCATGGCCATAAGATTTGAAAATTAGTCAATCTCACGTTTTTACATGCTTACATCTGAAGTTTCACGGTATTGTAACCGTGGGGGTCCCAACCCAAAAGAGGGTCATGAGGGGGTTGTGGGATTGCTACCCTCACTTCTGCGCTGCCTTCAGAGCTGGGGTCTGCAGGCAGCAGCCCCAGAGCTTCCTGCAGCTGCAGAAGGTTCCTGGAGCTGGAGGTGGGTCTGATCTTCCCTGTGCTGCTGGGAGTGCCCCAGCCAGGAGCTCCTAGCTGGTAGTCCGGGCTGGGGTGAGGAGGGACGGGACTTGCTCTTCCCCTGCATGGCTGTTCTCAGGAGGAGTGGGGGAGATCAGACTAGCCTCCACCGCAGAAGTTTGCCAGAGGCTGCAGGAAGCTCTCGGGTTGCTGCCTAGCCCTGGAGCTTCCTGCAGCTGGGGGAGGTACCTGGAGGTGGATCTGCTCTCCCCCCAGCAACAGCTGGGCAGCGGAAGAGAAAGTCCTGTCCTTCCTCAGCCTGAATGGGACTAGCAGCTGGAGCCCCAGGCATGGTAGGACCCCTTGGCTCAGACACTGCCACTCCTCCCCCTTCCCTTCCTCTCTTCTCCAATAGCTAGATTTCATGGGGGAGGGCTGATTTCATGGTCCATGACACGTTTTTCACAGCTGTTAATTTGGTAGGGCCCTACTGATGGCCTACGTAAAATGTGTTTGATCTTAATGGAGCTTCTCAGCTGTTCACATCACAAAACCACACAGCACAGTTAACACTCATTGACTCTTTTGTTGGGGTGCTCAGCAGAAAGACCAAGATTTAATGCGACAAGGTGGGTGAGGTAATATCTTTTATTGGACTAACTTCTGTTGGTGAGAGGGACAAGCTTTCAAGCTTACACAGAGCTGTTCTTCAGGTCTGCTGAAGAGATCAGAGTAAGCTCTAAAGTTTGCCTCTCTCACCAACAGAACTTGGTCCAATAAAAGATATTACCTCACCCACCTTGTCTCGCTAATATCCTGGGATCAACACCACTGGAGCAACACTGCATACAAGATTTATTGTGGCAGATACAGAATAGCACTCTCCCTTCCTGTCATACATTGGCAAAGCAGTGTAGAGAAGCTTGCACTGCTGGTACCTGTGCAGCATTGTATCTGTTCTGTGGATACCTAGAGAATGTGGTTTCTAGAACTGCCAGTGCTGGAACTTTCACAGCAAGTAACTTTATAAAATTGTTTTTTAAGTTTAAAAAGCATCAAAACGAATGGTAATGAAGTAGACATGCTTTTCAGTGAAATTCTGTCAGAGACCATATAAGTCAAAACTGCCGTTTATGGCTCCTATCTTTAAAACTTCTCCATGGTGGTGTGGGAGTCTTCTCATGTGGATCCATTTTGGGGGACTGGGGTTCATATTAGATCAGCAACACAGTACAATACAATGAATCCTATATTGCTGCTATATTGGCAATGTATAATATCAAATTATTCTTTTGTTTCTTTCAAGAGTATTTTTCAAGAATGATTTTTTGAGTGCGTAAGTCACACCAAAAAGTGTGTAAACTAAGTTTTATACCACTTTCAATTCTTAGCAATCCTTAGTAGTTATGTAGCTAGTATAGATTTCTTCACTCTGCTACCCTTATAAAGTCAGCTGAGCCAAGGAAGTCTTTTAGATCCATTTTGCCTAAACGGATGCCTATCAAATGGGTTAAATTAGGGTGTAGACGTTTAACTATGCTTTTTCCACCATGTACTGCAAAGTCCCTCAAGAAGGGGAAAATTGCTCCAACCAACCATAAGGGGAATCTCTACTTTACACTCCACAGCAACACATTTTGCTAACACAACAACTCAACCCTCCTCCTGATTCAAAGTGGTCACGGTCTCACTTTCCACAGTCAGTGGATCTGATTCTTTTTTATGCTAAGGGCCTTTTGCAGCACTCTGGTAGTGTAAAGGGGGCTTAGTACAAATGTCAAGTCTGTTGCATATTTAAGATTGTGTTCTGAGTAGACTTATCAGTAGCACTTTCCTTTAACCATGAGTGTAGAAGTTCACATTGGACAGTTGTTTAGGTGTTCCCGGAAGGGCCTCTTATCCTCATCAGCTACACTTGGTGCACATAATTGGGCACTTGCATACATGCCCATCTTGTCCTTGTGCCTGCACACAAGCTAATCAGATCCTTGCCATGGACATAGGTGCCAAGCAACCATCTGTTTAGATATCTGGCCTGCATAACCCAGGAAGTACCATCTTAAGTATAGGAAGGTCTCTGCATACAGCCAGGACATAAGTATTGGCACCATACGCCTCTTGACTCTTGATTGCACCTGTGGACACTCATGTTATAAACTGAATATGTAAGCAATAGAGAAAAGAGGGCTCATGAACAATTGCAGTTGCCAAATAGGTTGATTCCCACACAGGAGATTCCAACACCTGTGAACATGCATGGTGATCCAGTGGATATTGTGTACTTGGATTTTCAGAAAGTCTTTGACAAGGTCCCTCTTAAGCAAACTAAGCAGTCATGGGACACTAGGAAAGGTCCTCTCATGGATCAGTAAGTGGTTACAAGATCAGAAACAAAGGGTAGGAATAAATGGTCAGCTTTCAAAATGGAGAGAGGTAAATAGCAGTCTCCCCAAGGATCTGTATTGGGAAAAGTGCTGTTCAACATTTTCAGAAATGATCTGGGAAAAGGGGTGAACAGTGAGGTGGCAAAATTTGCAGATGATACAAAATTACTCAACATGATACAAAATTACTGATTCTGAAGAGTTGCAAAGGAATTTCACTAAACTTGGTGACTGGATGACAATGGCAAATGAAATTCAATGTTGATAAATGCAAAGTAATGCACATTGGAAAACATAATCCCAATTATGCAAAATGATGGGGTCTAAATGAGCTTTTACAACTCAAGAAAGAAATCTTGGAGTCGTGGATAGTTCTCTGAAAATATCTACTTAATGTGCAGTGGCAGTCAAAAAAGCTAACACAGCGGTTCTCAAACTTTTGTATTGATGACTCCTTTCACACAGCAAGCCTCTGAGTGTCACCCCCACCCCCATATAAAATAAAAACACTTTTTTATATTTAACACTATTATAAATGATGGAGGTGAAGCAGGGTTTGGGAGTGGAGGCTGTCATAAATATAAAGGGAAGGGTAAACCCCTTTGAAATCCCTCCTGGCCAGGGGAAAGCTCCTCTCACCTGTAAAGGGTTAAGAAGCTAAAGATAACCTCGCTGGCACCTGACCAAAATGATCAATGAGGAGACAAGATACTTTCAAAAGCTGGGAGAGGGAGAGAAACAAAGGGTCTCTGTCTGTCTATATGCTGTTTCTGCCGGGGATAGACCAGGAATGGAGTCTTAGAACTTTTAGTAAGTAATCTAGCTAGGTATGTGTTAGATTATGATTTCTTTAAATGGCTGAGAAAAGAATTGTGCTGAATAGAATAACTATTTCTGTCTGTGTATCTTTTTTGTAACTTAAGGTTTTGCCTAGAGGGGTTCTCTATGTCTTTGAATCTAATTACCCTGTAAGGTATCTACCATCCTGATTTTACAGAGGTGATTTCTTTACTTCTATTTATTTCTATTTTTATTAAAAGTCTTCTTGTAAGAAAACTGAATGCTTTTTCATTGTTCTCAGATCCAAGGGTTTGGGTCTGTGGTCACCTATGCAAATTGGTGAGGCTTTTTATCCAACATTTCCCAGGAAAGGGGGGGTGCAAGTGTTGGGAGGATTGTTCATTGTTCTTAAGATCCAAGGGCCTGGGTCTGTAGTCACCTAGGCAAATTGGTGAGGGTTTTTACCAAACCTTGCCCAGGAAGTGGGGTGCAAGGGTTTGGGAAGTATTTTTTGGGGGAAAGACGTTTCCAAACAGCTCTTCCCCAGTAACCAGTATTTGTTTGGTGGTGGTAGCGGCCAATCCAAAGACAAAGGGTGGAATATTTTGTACCTTGGGGAAGTTTTGACCTAAGCTGGTAAAGAGAAGCTTAGGAGGTTTTTCATGCAGGTCCCCACATCTGTACCCTAGCGTTCAGAGTGGGGAAGGAACCTTGACAGAGGCTGACAGTTTGCAACCCCCCGTAATAACCTCGTGACCCCCGAGGGGTCATGACCCTCAGTTTGAGAACCCCTGAGCTAACAGAATGTTAGGAACCATTAGAAATGAGAGAGATAAAAAACAGATAATATCATAATGCTTCTATATAAAGCTATGGTACGTAAGGAGGGATATGCTAGAGGTCTATAAAATCATGAATGGGGTGGAGAAAGTGAATAAGGAAGTTATCTTGACTTATTTACCTGTTCACGTAACACAGTAGGTAAGGGTCACCCAATGAAATTAATAGGCAGAAGGTTTAAAACAAACAAAAGGAAGTATTTCATCACACAACACACAGTCAACCTGTGGAACTTGTTGCCAGGGGATATTGTGAAGGCCAAAATTATAACTGGGTTCTGAAAATAATTAGATAAGTTCATAGAGGATAGGTCCATCAATGGCCATAGATGCCAACTTCATGGGTGCTCAGGGGCTCAAGCACCCATGGAGAAAAAATAGTGGGTGCTCAGCACCCACAGGCCTGGCCGGGGCTGCTGCCATGGTGGCTCTGGGGTTAGCTCCCAGTTAGCTGCTCAGCGGCTGGCCCTACCTCCAAGCAGCAGTTCACTGGCTCGTCCACTGATCAGCTGTTGAGCAAGGCTGCCCCACCACTCACTCCTCTCTGCTCCCTCTCCCCGTCACTGCCCTTAAGGCAGGAGGGGGCAGAAAGGAGCCAGCAGCTGGCAGGAGGCACTCGGGGGAGGGGGTCTCAGGGTAGGAGGCGGAGTGGGGTGGGAAAATCTGGAGTGGGGGCAGGGCCCTGGGGCGGAGTGTGGGTGGGGCCTCAAGAAGGGGGCAGAGCCAGTGTGGGGTACCCATCAGCAAAATGAAAAGTCAGCGCCTATGTCAATGGCTATTAGCCAAGATGGTCAGGATGAAACCCAATCTCTGGGTGTCCCTAAACCTAAAACTGCCAGAAGCATCTGGCACTGGCCATTTTCAGAGAGAAGATACCAGGCTAGATGGTCTATTGGTCTGATTCAGTATGGCTGTTCTTGTTTTCTTATGTCTTGCAGTAGGCAGTTGGAAACCTTTAATCTTTCTTCTCCTTTTAATAAGGCATGTATATGCCAGCAAAGAAGCCCAGACTATTCTGTGTAAGGTCATGTCAATGTCAGTCAATGGCGCTAGGAAGAAGCTGAATAATAAAGGAGAAAATCCTGCTGATCCCAATGCATAAACTGAAAAGGAGTACTTGTGGCACCTTAGAGACTAACCAATTTATTAGAGTATAAGCTTTCGTGAGCTACAGCTCACTTCCTCAGATGCATATTGTGGAAACTGCAGCAGGCTTTATATATACACAGAGAATATGAAACAATACCTACTCCCACCCCACTGTCCTGCTGGTAAAAGGCCTGTTTCTGTGCGGGGAGTGGTCCAGCGGCCTGGACTCTCCACTAGCTGCAGCAGGAGTACAGCGTAGCCTGTTTCCTCTTGTTTTTTCCTACCCCCCCCCAGATGTTCTGGTTTAACTTGGATTTAAACTTGAAGAGTGGTCAGTTTGGATGAGCTATTACCAGCAGGAGAGTGAATTTGTGTGTGTACGGGGGTGGGGGGGATGTGAGAAAACCTGGATTTGTGCAGGAAATAGCCCAACTTGATTGTCATGCACATTGTGTAAAGAGTTGTCACTTTGGATGGGCTATCACCAGCAGGAGAGTGAATTTGTGTGGGGGGGGGTGGAGGGTGAGAAAACCTGGATTTGTGCTGGAAATGGCCCACCTGATGATCACTTTAGATAAGCTATTACCAGCAGGACAGTGGGGTGGGAGTAGGTATTGTTTCATATTCTCTGTGTATATATAAAGCCTGCTGCAGTTTCCACGATATGCATCTGAGGAAGTGAGCTGTAGCTCACGAAAGCTTATACTCTAATAAATTGGTTAGTCTCTAAGGTGCCACAAGTACTCCTTTTCTTTTTGCGAATACAGACTAACACGGCTGTTACTCTGAAACAATGCATAAACTGTGTATATTCTCTGAGGAGTGGGTACCAGAATGAGGAACAGGAAAAAAAGTATATGATGCCCTTTTATATGGGATAAAGGAACACAAGGGATTTTTAGCTCTGTTGATGGATCATGGGAAACAGCCTTAGTGGAGTGGGACCAGAATACAGAATGCAAGTCCCTCTCCACACGTTAACATAAATGATTCTGATCATCATGACTCAAAGCTATGCAAATATCCGATTCACAGGATTTTTGTCAATTTAGCTCTGAGAGCCCTGCTTGTATGTTGGTGTTAACCTTCTTTCTATAAACATGATCAATTAAAGCACCACAATGTAAATAGTCAGTGTATGTCACCTTCCATATTTGGGAAAGTTGACTTCTTGATATACATTAATTGATGGGTCATTGCCTAAGATTTGCAGTACACTGACTGCACAATAAATTTTGGCTCTTGGATCAGGATTAAGTTCTACAGCAGCTGAGCCATTTAATCCCTGTTTTGCTGAGCCATGCAATCACTGCAACAAAAATTATTAGGGGACTGGAACACATGAGGAGAGGCTGAGGGAACTGGGATTGTTTAGTCTGCAGAAGAGAAGAATGAGGGGGGATTTGATAGCTGCTTTCAACTACCTGGAAGGGGGTTCCAGAGAGGATGGATCTAGACTGTTCTCAGCGGTAGCAGATGACAGAACAAGGAGTAATGGTCTCAAGTTGCAGTGGGGGAGATTTAGGTTGGATATTAGGAAAAACTTCTTCACTAGGAGGGTGGTGAAGCACTGGAATGCGTTACCTAGGGAGGTGGTGGAATCTCCTTCCTTAGAAGTTTTTAAGATCAGGCTTGACAAAGCCCTGACTGGGATGATTTAGTTGGGGATTGGCCCTGCTTTGAGCAGGGGATTGGACTAGATGACCTCCTGAGGTCCCTTCCAACTCTGATATTCTATGAAACTCCAGAAATCAGATTTAGATCTGTATAAAGTCTTTACATATAAAGCTAATGTCAACTGCATAAGTCTTAATGGAAAATCCTATAATGTCATAAATCCAATGGGTTTCCTTCCCAAAGTGGTTTCAGGAGTTATTTCTGTGAAATCTGAGATTAATATAATACGCCTATCTATGCATTTATAATGCAGCTGTTATGGCAGAATCTGAATACCATGCACATAAATGAGATTCACGTTGATTCAGCTAAAAGGGACTATAATTTTCAACCCTGATTCTGTGTATTCCATGCAGGGTCATTCAGGTGGTTTTCTCTTAGGAGGACGTTGCTGGGGCTATTCTGTGGCTCTGTTACTGGAGACAGGGTTGTGCAAAGGGTGTTACAAAACACAGGCTCAGTCGTATTTCCGATGGTAGACAGCTCCACAGACTAAGGCCTTTAACAGAACATTCATGGCACTTCCAAATACAAGCATACGAGTAAGGGCTTCATTTGGATCTTACATACTCCATTCTGTCTTGATAGGCTGTTTATGAAACCAGCTGCTGAGGCACTTGTCAAGATTAGAATTCAGCTCCAAATGTAAAGACCTCCTACAGCACAAAGCTACTCAGGGGATGTGGGGAATCTCAAAAAGTTTCTACTAACCCAATCAGTGGATGTAGACAGCTTCTCCCTACTGGACTGGAAACAAGTAAAGAAAACCAGTAAAGCACTTTGTGCGGGGGCACTATGTAGGGGCTGTTGGGGTTCAGGATGTACTCCAAGCCGGCAGGCAAGCTGAGGGGCAGCAGCATATCCATCCTTGGTTTTGCAACAGGAGTGTACACTTCTAGCCTGGGGTAGTATCGATATTTTTTGGCACAGCTCCAGCTCAATGTTTCAGTGACTATTTTAGTCATTCTAAGCATCAGTTTTTGCAAAATACAAAACATTTCAATTTATCAGTCTAATGTGCTCATATGATCCCCATTACTGTAGTCGCTGAGCACTTCACAGTCTTTAATGCATATAGAACTCTCCAGTGAGGTATGGAAGTGCTATTATTCCCATTTTACAAATGGGGAACTGAGGCACAGAGCGACAAAGATATGTCATCACTGCAGAGTTAATCTGGGCTTTTACCCAACCCTCCTCCCACCATCTACACACAAAACCCCTTTCGCTGGATTTATATGTGCTTTGAACCTGGGCTTGCTTATCCAGTTGCGAGTAAAGGTTAGAGCCCAGATTTCACTTTAACTCAGGCTCTAACACACCTACTTCACAGTGTGACTGCAGGCTGAAATATGGGTTACAAGACTTAGGTTCTGATAGTCCTCCACTGCCTTCCCACAATTCCCTGGGGCTGTATTCTCCTGGCCGTCTACCTACTCTGTTCCCCTGCACTAAAAATCACTTACCAGTTCATATGCATCTGGTTAGAATTTATACCTCTCATTCTACATGGCCTGCTCCATTTCTACATAGCACTTGAAGGGCGTCTGACTGAACAGAGATGCCATCCCAGCATGCTGCTAGCTGACTGGAGGCTGACACCAAGGTTTTTGGGGACATCTGGTTCTTGGAGACATTATTCAAATAAATATGAAATATTTACCATTGTCTTGCTGGGCTGGGGCTGTTTCTGAGCAGGAAAATGTAGGGAGTTGGAATAATGGCATACCAAGGAGATCAAAGGTTCAAGTTTTGGCCTTGCTGTTATGCAAAACATTAAAGGGGAGAAACCTTTTTCCCCCCTTGGAAAAAATAATCTTTCATTGCCTTTGCAGGACCTTCTACCTCAGTTGGAGCAAGGCTCCCACCCAAGCCTGTTTGGGCAAGAAGGACCCTGAACCAGTGGGGCCAAAAAGAAAAGGCCCAGGGACAACCTCCTGCAGGACATACATAGGGATTTTCCACAAAGGTTGGAGCAGTTCCTGGACATGTGGAGGGCGGGCAAGGAGTGGGTGGTGGCGAAGTACATCAAGCATGACAGAGCGATGAGGGAGTAGGAGCTCCAGCAGCAGAGGGAACTGTTTGAGCAGCTGCTTATCATGATGGCCAAGGATGACTATGATGGCCAAACACAGGAAGCCTGTGGTGGAACAGGGAATTGAACCCATTTCTCCCTAGTCTCAGGCAGATTTAAATATCAGAAGCACTAAAGAGACACAAAATAGCCTCTTCCATTTAACATGCTCTGTTTTTCAGTTATTTTTTATGTATAAAATAAATCATGCAGTTTATTTTAGTTCAAAATATTTTAAAACTGTTTACCCATTATTATTAACATCTAGCAGCATTCAAGTCAAACTGAGGCAGTACTTACATTTTTACATGATTAGATTATTGTTTTACCAAATGCTGCAAAGAATTCCTTCCTGGGCTGAACACCTCACATTTCAACCTGGAAGGGTTTTGCTTTACCAAGCTATAATACCCCGGAAATCAGGCGTTTTTCAAGGAAATCCCAGCACACTTAGCTATGTCATTGCTAACGCACAATTAAAGTAATATTAAGGTCTGGAAAATTGAGAGTTAGGGTTGAAATGTCCTTAATAGAGTTGGATGAATAACTCCTACAATGAATTTCCTCTTTTTCTTGCATCAAGATTTGAACCATAGAATCTCACCCAGGCAGAAGGCAGGGGAAGTGAATACAACATACAAAAAAGTGATTAGGAGAATGACAGGGACATCGTTATAACTTCTCCCCACAATTCAATCTACTCATCTTCCCTCACAGTAGTTCCCTAACTTAGTTCCAGTGATATTGTATCCTTCCCTTCACATATATGTGCAATTCTTTCATGCATAGATACATGAAATTAACTAATAGGTGTCTTAGCTAGTTTCTTATAGGCATCATGGAAGAAGTAGGCCTTCAGGAGGGATTTATGGGCTACTCCATTTAAGTCAATGACAGAATTTCCATTGACTATAGTTGGAGTAGGATGGAGTCCTTAATGAGTGGGGTAGTGGTTTTGCAGACCAGCTCAGAGAAGGTGCTCTGTGTGTAGGGGAGAATATGTGAAGATGGGTGTAGAAGAAGTTATCAAATGGGGTTCTAAACCTTGATCTACCACACTGTGCCTAGCTACTGTAGCTACAGTATATATAGGTAGATTAATCTATCACTCATCCTATCTGTATATGAGCCAATCACTGAGATATCGATAGGTCAAAGGTGGATCTTACTTTCTGAGTCTTGGTCCAAAATCTCAGAGGAGATTTCAGTCACAATACCAGTGAACCAAGAAAACAGAGCCCTTCTGTTTTGAATACTGCTCTGAACCAAGACCATACGTATGGGATGTCACAACGGGATTTGAATCTCAACTGTCACAAATCCATAGAACTTTGGATTCAAGTTTCTGATTTTGTCCCATCTGTAATAAGAACCACAATTATTTTGTGTATAGTTTTTGTTTAATTGTACTAGACTTCCCTATAATCGCATATGCAACAGCAGGGTTTCCTAATGCTCCCGGTCCCTGGCTCCCAAGGATGAGTGGAGGTTAGACTCCGTCTGAAAAGCATTATTGTCTAAAATGTCATGATAACACATTGCAATAGATTCAGCCCTGGATTATCCCATCTTCTAGTGATGTAATCCTGGGCACAGAGCCATCTGAGGCAAAAAATCCACTGGGGGAAGTTACAAAGACACAATTTTTCCACCGAGGGCTCTGGAAGTAGGAGGTGGTGATTAAAGAGGAAGTGTGGCCAGAAGATGCACTCGTAAGTGCATCCCCTGGTATCATCCTCTGCCAGTAGAGTTCCACAGATGTCCAGACCACAGGTTAAAATCTTATCTCAGGTAGAATCCCTGAGATAGAGTTCCAGTGAACATACCATTTACCCTCTGCCTTGTGAGTGAATGCCCCCCAGGGCAAGGTGGGCCCTGCCTGTGGAAAGAGGTTCAATGTACTTTATCTAGCACAGCATGGCTCCTCTCTCAGTCAGGACCTCGCAGCACTGTCATGATATAAATAAGGGATAATAATAATGATTTGTACCCTCCATTCAGGGTTGTGATTCATCAACAAGACATTACTCTAAAATCAGGAAGAAAAATGCCCAGTGTCCAAGGAGAGTGATTGGTATCTCTCAGAAGGAGTGGATTGGTGTGGTGTCCTGGCTTTCACGCTCAGCTCAGCAATGTTCATACAGTCTCATATAGATCCAATGGACTACAATCTGCTGTCAGTCACACCAATCTATATCAGTAACCATAATTTCATTGACTCCAGTGGAGTTACTCTGAACTCAGACTCATGTAGTTGAGACCAGGATTTGACCCATTTTCCTAACTGGGGAAGTTCTCCAAAGGAATCCTAGCTCTCCTTTCTGGTGTTTGCTCATCTTATTGTGAAGTAATATCTGCACCCTGAGACACTATTGTGTAATTTAGGGTTAGGACAAATATGCCATTGACCTTTACTCTGTCATCAGTTTATTTATCCATATTTGGTAAACAGAGTGCAAGTCATTGGCTATATCTCAACCTTGGCAGACAGCAGCCTTTGTTAGTGTTGTAAATATCGTTCATTGCTTTTTATTTTATGGGGAGGGAGGGAGATTATGTTATCTTGTTATTATGGCTTTCAGGGATGCCCAGTTGGAAGGTCTATTTTCTCCTCCCAGGGCACATGCAGCTCCTGTCCTCTGGGCCAAATTTTGCCCTTGGGTCTGCACAAGTTCTGGAGCATGTTGTACATCTGACAGGACTGACAGCAGCTGGCTCTGTGCTTAAAGCACGAACCACCAGATCCTTATCTGAACTTGTATGAACTGGAAAAAAAAAAAAGATCTAAAATCTGGTCTCGGTGATAGATGAAGGTTCAAACAAGTTCCAACACAGGTATCTACGGGGGATTCAGAACATCATTGATGATGCTCCTAGTAGAAGTAGAGGTAGACTCTTAGAACAGGGTCTCCCCCATAATACCCTTTTTAACATCTGAAATATAAGGTAACGGGGCCTTTATTTTTTAGCTATACTGTACATAAAGTAAACTGGTACTTATAATAAAAAGAAAGCAGCAATGACTTTTAATAATACAGCTTCTTGATTTCATTAGCACCAAGCGGGTATTAGGAGGGTGTTTCCTTTTTATTTTCTTGGCTCAGCTCATCTAAATTATTTTTAACTCTGAAGGGCTAGATTCCAGTCCCAATGGGGGAGATTTGCAGTTACAAGCAGAGCCACTGAGGTTGGGATCCGGTCCAGATTTGTGATCTACTTTTTCTTATGTGCAGGATAAGGGAACAGTGTCTAGATTATGGGAAGGAACCTGTGTCTTGCCAGCCGTCGTATTTGCAGGAAAGATAGGCCTGAGTCAAAATTCCGAACTCATTTACCACTGAACTTGGAGGAAGTTTGGACCTGAATTCAAACTTTGTAGATATCTTTTCCTGGGTAATGGAGCAAATAGAATCTCTGGATCCAAACACCCCTGATTTTGGGGGAAGTTTAGGTCCAGATCAGACCCATCTCTAATTTTGACCTGTAAGCCTATTCCCCAGACATTCTTTTTGCATTGTTGGCCTTCTGTTTAGTGTAGAGGCATTTCCCCAATCAACCTTTGCTGTGCATTTTGAATTGGGCATCTTTTAATTGACTTTAATTGGAGTTGGACTGGGCCCTTAGAAAACACGTTTCCCATTTGCTTCCTTGTGCCTTCGATCTTGTTTTTGGCAAAGTTAAAAAGAGAATTGGTTGTGTCTTACTGAAAATCCTAAATCTTGGATTTGGTTGGAAAACTGGAATCTTCTCTTTGTTTTCTTTGTGCAGCATTGAAATGTTCAGTAACGTATGCAAAGCTTCCCCTAGCAATGCTAACATTTAATCTTGAAACCTTGCCAGACCTGTGGTTGATATGCAGCCACAGGCTAGAAAATCCTTTCGTGGAGCAAGTCCAAGCGCTTTGATCTTCAAGCGGAAGAATTAGCAAATATTGTGTAATAAGTAAAGGAAAAATATTTTCCAGCCTGGTGTGGAGATATTATCAGAAATGAACTGTGACACATGGAGTTGCAGATGACACATGAAATAGTCAATAGACAAGGAGGCTGAATTATTCATGGAGAAGGAAATTGGCTGCTCACCTTTGGGAATGGAATCTAAATGAAACCTAAGGTATTAAAATGAAATAAGTGGGGTGGTTTCAGCCCTCTCTTAAGCGGGCAATAATGTCAACATCATGTCCTTATCTCATTTGGAAATGTCCTTTCACTCTCTCTGATAGTATACTGCTGCTGTGCCATTACTGCCATTGGCCACTGTGCAGCTGCTATTTTCTATCTGGGAGCCTAAAGGTGTGCAGAATTGCCAGGGGGCAGGTCCATGGGACATTCCTCTTTGGTATTCTGTGGTGAGGACAGATGGCTACCAGGAGCTGGCAGCCATAGATTTTCAGTGTCAGTGCACTCTGCAGAGCTTTATTTCATTGTCTTTTCCATAATCTTTGGGTCTCTTGAGATTTTAAATGCAATTCTGAACAGACGCCCTTGGCTCCTTGTGTGTGTTTTGAGCTTGTGAGGATTCCAGGACTGATCTAGAGTTGGAGACTGAATTGCAGGACTTCCTTCACCTCCAAAGGATGAGTTCCAAAACAATCTGAGATTTTCTCTCTTCTCCCTTTTCTGTGGCTCCTATCTTTCCCTCTTCCTCCCAACCCAAGCAGATTCTTCTTTATCCCCTCCACAGATCCCTTGAACTGATCTCTAACACTGCTTCCTTCCCTTCCTCTTCTTTTCCCCCTTCCTCCAGGTCAGTTTCTGACTGATCTGCTCCATCCTCTAACTTGAATGCTCCCTCAGTGCAAATGGATATTTGGGCATCTAGCTATCGGCTTACATGTGCTTTATCCTATTTGCTCATGCAAATGCTGTAGCAACATGTGGCTATGCATTTTCATAAACATTTTTGTTCACAGGCCTCCACACTCCAAACCAGATCCCGGTCTCTGTTCTGCTCCCTTTGTGGCACTCCAATGGCAAAAAGAAGCTGAAACTGGCCTCCTCACCCCAGCTGCTTATTTCTCTGGCATGGGGGAATCCCCAGTGGCTGTAGAGTTGACATAACCAGCACTGGCATGGTGGGATGGGAAGGGGTGTGTCAGGCACATATTATGCCAGCTCTGTGCCACTTGGGGATTCCCCATGTATCTGGTGTGACAAAGTTCCTGCTCTACCTTGGTGGGTCTTGCACTTATTGGCGGATTTGCTCACCTTGGAGCTTCATGGCAGCCCTCAGCTTGGTCATTTTTTTGAACCCACAGTCCAGGTCGACTCCTCCTGTGTCTGACCAGGAGTTGGGAGGATTTGAGGGGAACCCGGGCCCACCCTCTACTCCGGGTTCCAGCCCAGGGCCCTGTGGAATGCTGCTGTCTAGAGTGCCTCCTGGAACAGCTGTGTGACAGCTACAACTCCCTGGGCTACTTCCCCATGGCCTCCTCCCAACACCTTCTTTATCCTCACCATGGGACCTTCCTCCTGGTGTCTGATAATGCTTGTACTCCTCAGTCCTCCAACAGTCCACATACTCACTCTCAGCTCCTAGTGCCTCTTGCTCCCAGCTCCTCACACGCACACCACAAACTGAAGTGAGCTCCTTTTTAAAACCCAGGTGCCCTGATTAGCCTGCCTTAATTGATTCTAGCAGCTTCTTGATTGGCTGCAGGTGTTCTAATCAGCCTGTCTGTCTTAATTGTCTCCAGAAGGTTCCTGATTGTTCTGTTACCTTACCCAGGGAAAAGGGACTTACTTAGCCTGCTCTCCTGCTGCTACCGCCCTCTGGCCTGGGCTTTCCTTGCTTTTTGCCTCTGCTTTCGGCTTCTCCCCCGACTGGGCCAGATGCTCTCCCCTCTTTCTTTTCTTTTTGTTGTTTTTTTTTTCTTTCTCTGCTGTTGCTAGAGTTCTGGCCAGCTGCCGGCTGGCTGTTAGCCCCCTGCCCTTGGATGCTGCTGCCGCTCCAGCTAACTCCCCCCCCGAGAGGGGGGGGCCTGCTGGCCCGCTCCCCGGAAGCGGGGAGTGGAAGGACCCAGCCCCCAGACCCAGCCGCTTGCCGTTTGTTTGTGGACCCATATTTGGCCGAGAGGACTTTTATCATCTGCTCCGACATCCCTGGAATGTTGCAGCTGCAAAAAAGAAAGCCCTGAACAGAGGAGGAAAAAGCCATCTACCGGAGGAACACCACCCGGGGAATCTACAAATTGCTGTGGAGGGGACCTAAGACTGAGTAACTTTCGAACTGTGCTCTTGTGGTGGGGGAGGCCTTGACTGTGTCTTAACTGTGTTTGTAGGGACACAGGGGGTGTGGCACGGAGCTGCCCCCCGATCCATCTGTGTCCTCCCAAGCCCCACACACTGTTCTTCACCCCCCCCACTCGACCATCTTTGCTGGCTGTCTAACATCTGCCTCTGGACTCAGCTGCTCGCCCTGATTCCACCACGTGGGCCAGAAGCACCAGCCAACCAAACAGGACTCTCTGGACAAGTGTACGGTGGTTCATGTGCCCCCCCCCCCCGAATTGTCCACCCCACAGCTTGTCCCTTTCTACCTGACCCCAACTCCTGTTAACCACCTGCCACCGCCCCCACTGGGGCATCAGCAATGGAGGGCACCAGGGTGACCTCTGCCGCTGCCATGCCCATCACCTCCCCAGACTCTAGGGAAGCCCCCCACAGCCGGCGGGAAAGGCCAGGGCAATAAGAAGGGGAAGGGCCACGCTAAAATCACCAGGCCCTCCATGGCAGGGGCCACCCCCACTGTTGCGGCCCCGCCACCGACCACGGCGTCCTTCCCCACTGCCCCCTCCACCAGCTCTGCGGGTGTCCCTTCCTTAGCCCCCAGAATGTATGCCTGGGCGGTGGCAGCCCCCCCGCCTGCCGCCTCATCATCTCTCCCGCCCACCGCCTCTGCCACCATCAATAGCGGCCGGGGCCCCTTTCCCACCATGACAAGGAAGCACGATGTCCGATGCCTCCTGGTGCCCGCCTTGCCCCACGTGGAGACCTATGTGCGGGCGTTGGCGAGGGTGGTGGGGCCCTCGGCCATTGTGGTGGCCTCCAAAATGTACGGGAAGGTTGTCTTCTCCTTAGCATTGGAGGCTGCCACCCAGGAAGTTGTGGAGAGGGGCCTGGCGGTGGGGGGGGGTGTTTGTCCCCCTAGAGCTGCTGGAGGACCTGGGCGTTCGCCTGGTCCTGACCTCTGTCCCTCCTTTTCTCCCCAATGCTGCCCTGCTACCCACCCTTTCCACCCCGGGGAAACCTGTTTCTGTTATCAGCCCTCTCCCATTGGGCTGCAAGGACCCCACCCTCCGTCACATCTTTTCCTTCCACCGGCAAGTGCAACTTTTACTGCCGGCGGCGGCGCGTGACAGAGTGGCGCTCAAGGGTCCTTCCTAATCCCCCACCAGGGGGCCCGTTACCAGGTGTACTTCTCCATGGGGGAGGCCCGGTGCTACCTCTGCTGGGTGTCGGGGCATGTCCGGAGGGACTGCCCCCTAGCCCAGCAAGGAGGGGCACCTGGGATCCCTGAGACCTGGCAGGACATCGGCCCCGTCATTGCTGACACCCCTGGCCGCCAGGTACCCGAACCCTCCCCCCCATCCTCTTCGGACCACTGCTACTCCCGCTCAGGCCCAAAAGGCACCTCCCCTACAACGCCCAGACGAGCGGGAGAGCCCCGCCCTTGCTGCTGACAATCTGGCGGGGCCTATGGAGGAGGGTGTGGCAGAGATACCACCAGGCATGGGAGAGAGCCTGCCCCAGGGAGAATCCTCCCTCCCTTATGCTACCCCACCGTTCCCCCCCCCAAGTCCCTGAGCCATCGCTTTTAGCCCCTGACATAACCCCTGCTAACCAGCTCCCAGATGATGTCATGGAGGGCTGGGCCCTAGTCCAGGGGAAGTGAGGCAAGCGGAAGGCTCGAGCTCCGCCTCATCTACCTGAGGCGGAGGCCCCCCGGAAGACCAGGAAGGGGGGCACCGATGCCGAGCCTTCCGCTTTGCCCACGAGTGCGTCTCACCCACTGGTGTCAGCCGGGAAAGACATGGCAGCACCGGAAGGTAGTGTCTCCCCTCCACGGGAGACCCTCCCCTCCGAGACCCTCGAGGAAGCCCCTTCTGTCCTGATGCTACCTGAAGCCCGCGTGAACCCCGAGGCAACCTCCATGTTCGAGGAGATCGAGTCCTTAGATCTGACCCCAGTCACCCGGGGGAGGACGACCTTTTGCCAGCAAATCTCGATCTGGGCGACCTCAGTCCACCCCTCTTTTCCCCATGTTCCCTCCCCTTAATTGCTGCTTCTGCTCCCACCTCTAAGGAACCCCTGGACTCCTCCATCAACCCGGCCGCTGATGGCACCCCACTGACAACCACTGAGCCTGCTCAGGTGACAGCTGGTGCCACACGGCCGGGACACAAGTTGCCAGGGGCACCCCCCGTTGGTGCGGAGCAATCGACTTCCTTCCCAGGCGGGGGCCCTACAGAAGATAATCCACCTCCTGATGCTGTGGCCGCTAAATCCACCACAGAGCGTGCGCCCAGTGTCACTGAGAGCTCTCTCCCCACCCCCTTAACCCTCGAGCCTGAGCGGGAGGCGCCACCATCCATCTGCTTGCCTCCCGAAACCCAGAACCTCGCCTCTGCCCCTGCTCCTGCCCCTACCCCTATCCAATTTATCTCCTACAATGTCATTGCCCTTCCCCCCCCCCCTCGGGGCTGTTTCCTTCCCTTTCCCAACTGATGACCCCCAGGGAGCAGCCTTTGTGTTCTCCTGCTCCAAACCATTAGGAGCTGCTATTTTCCCTCCACCGTCCCCTATCGCCCCAGAGCTTGAGGCGGGCCTAGAAGCTCCAGCCCATCAGGCACCCCATTGGGGATCTGCAGCCTGCTTGTCCGTTTTAGTGGACCACAGGGCTGCACCAAGGGCCCCACCGGGGAACAACCGGGAAACCGTAACCCCACCCCCCCATGAGCTGCAAGGAGAGCTGCGGAAGTTTTTAGAGGATGTCCATGGCTCCCGCAACAAGGTACAACTTGCTCTCCAGCGATGAGGGGATTTTTCTCAAATCCTCCAGGCCACAAGGGCCCTCATGGGGGAAGGTAAAGGGATGGGAAAGTAGGATGCCGCGGCCTACTGGCGGGTCCGTGTCTTCCGTGACCAATTACTCACCTACGGGATGTGTCACAGGCTGTTGCGCAGCCCGATGGGAGATGTGAGCGTCCCTGCCAGTGAGGATCCCCCCCAGCCCTCCCCATGACACCTCTCACCATCGCAACGTTGAACACCCGGGGTTGTAGGATGGCTCTCCACAGGTCCCAGGTGCTCCCCTTCCTTTGGGAGGGAGGGTACTCTGTGGTTTTCCTGTAGGAAACCCATACGTATCCGACCGCCGAAGACAGTTGGTGGCTGGAGGGGGGGGACAGGGTCTACTTTAGCCATGCCACGGTTCGACAGGCTAGAGTGGCGATCCTGTTCTCCCCCGACCTATGGCCCGAGGTGCTAGGGGTCGCTGAGGCCGTGCCGGGTCACCTGCTGCATCTCTGGGTCCGTATGGAGGGGCTCGTGGTTAACCTCGTTAACGTCTATGCCCCGACATCGGGCCCAGAGTGGCTGCAATTCTACCAGCAGGCGTCTGTCTTCCTCAGCACCTTAGATTCTCACGAGTGCCTGGTCCTGGGAGGGGATTTTAATACCGTCCTTGAGGAGCAAGACTGCTCGGGGACCGAGCAGAGCCCGTCTGCCGCGGACACCCTCCGGGAGATAGTCAAACATCACTCCCTAGTGGACATCTGGCGCGACCACCACCCGGATGACACTTCCACGTTCACCTTTGTCCGGGTGGAGGCCCATCGGTCAAGCCACTCCCGGTTGGACCGCATTTATTTATCACGCTTCCATCTCTCATGAGCCCACTCCTCCAGCATTCGGCTGGCCCCATTTTCTGACCATCATCTAGCCACTGTGACAGCCTCCCTCTGTGCAGAGAGGCCGGGGCTGGCCTATTGGCATTTTAACAACAGCCTGTTGGAGGATGAGGGCTTTGTGACGTCCTTCCGGAAATTCTGGCTGGCCTGGTGAGGGCAGCGGCGTGTCTTTCCCTCGGCACGGTGACGGTGGGACCTGGGGAAGGTGCGCGCCTGGCTTTTCTGCCACGACTACGCTTGGGGCACCAGCCGACAGAGAAATGTGGCGATAGAGCAGTTGGAATGGGAAGTCTTAGAGCTGGAGAGGCGTCTGGCCGCCAGCAGTCTGCGGAGTGTGCCGGGAGAAGCGGAGGAGCTCCGGGCCCTCGAGGACCATCGGGCCCAGGGCACCTTTGTTCGATCCCGCACCCGCCTCCTTCGGGAGATGGATCGCGGCTCCCGCTTCTTCTATGCCCTGGAGAAAATTAGGGGGGCCAAGAAACACGTCACCTGTCTCCTGGCAGAAGATGGCACCCCCCTCACGGAACCAGTGGAGATGTGCTGGAGGGCCCGAGCCTTCTACGCAAGTCTTTTCTCCCCGGATCCGACCGACCCTGGCGCTTGCAGAGTGCTCTGGGAGGAGCTCCCTACGGTCAGCGCGAGCAACTGAGACCGGCTAGAGTTGCCTCTCACTCAGGTTGAGTTCTTGGAAGCCCTCCTTCGTATGCCCACTAATAAGTCTCCAGGCATGGATGGGCTGACCATGGAGTTCTACCACGTGTTTTGGGACATCTGCGGCCCAGACCTAGTCACCGTCTGGGCCGAGTCTTTGCAGAGCGGGGTACTCCCTCTTTCGTGCAGGCGAGCCGTGCTCACCTTATTGCCAAAGAAGGGGGACCTCTGTGATTTACGAAATTGGCGTCCCGTCTCGCTCCTCAGCACGGACTACAAAATCGTAGTGAAAGCAATCTCGCTGCAGCTAGGGTCTGTGCTGGCGGACATGATCCACCCAGACCAGACCTACACCGTCCCGGACTGCAGTATCTTTGATGACCTATTTCTGGTTTGGGACCTTTTTGGAACTCGGACGTAGAGACGGTCTGTCGTTCGCCCTCCTGTCCCTAGATCAGGAGAAGGCGTTCGATAGGGTGGACCATGGGTACCTCCTGAACACTCTGCAAGCGTTTGGCTTCAGACCCCAATTTGTGGGTTTTCTCCGGGTGCTATATGCCTCCGCAGAGTGTCTGGTTAAGGTCAACTGGACCCTGACCGAACTGGTCAGCTTCGGGAGAGGAGTACGGCAGGGGTGCCCCCTCTCGGGCCAGCTGTACGCTCTGGCGATCGAGCCCTTCCTCTGCCTCCTCTGCAGGAGATTGACAGGGTTGGTGCTGCGGGAGCCGGAGTTGCGGCTGGTCCTGTCGGCGTACGCTGATGACATGCTCCTCGTGGTCCAGGACTCGGGTGACTTGGCACGGGTGGAGGCTTGCCAGGCCATCTATTTGGCAACCTCCTCTGCCCGGGTCAACTGGATCAAGAGCTCTGGCTTGGTGGTAGGAGACTGGCGGCAGGCGAGCTCCCTCCCACCCGTGCTTCAGACCATCCGGTGGAGCGCGGGTCCGCTGCTCTACCTCGGCATTTACCTTTCTGCCACGCATCCCTTTCCGCCAGAGAACTGGGAAAATTTAGAGGGCAGGGTGATAGAGCGGCTCCGGAAATGGACGGGACTACTCCGATGTCTCTCCCTTCGTAGGAGAGCGCTGGTGCTTAATCAACTAGTCCTGTCCAAGCTCTGGTACCGGCTCAACACCCTGATCCCAGCCCCGGGTTTCCTGACCAACCTCCGGACATCAATTCTGGGGTTCTTTTGGTCAGGAATGCACTGGGCCCCTGGAGGGGTTCTTCATCTACCCCTGAAGGAAGGAGGGCAGGGCCTGAAGTGTCTGCACACTCAGGCCTGTGTCTTCCGCCTCCAGGCCCTACAGAGGCTCCTTTATGGTGCAGGCAGTTCGGCGTGGAGCGTACTGGTGCACGCCATCCTGCGCTGCATCTGAGGGCTCCGATATGACTGGCAGCTCTTTTATCTCTGTCGGGGAGGTCTTCCGCGAGACCTCTCCAGGCTGCTGGTCTTGTACCAGGACCTCCTCCGGACTTGGAAACTGTTTTTAACGACCAGGTCCGTGGTGGCCACCAAGGGGGCAGATCTCCTCGCAGAGCCCCTGCTACACAACCCCCAGCTCCGTGTGTAGGTGGCGGAGTCCCGCTCGGTGCGCCAGAGCTTGATCCTGGCAGAAGTCACGAGAGTCGGAGACCTCCTGGACTACAACCGGGGAGACTGGCTGGATCCCCTGACGCTCACTCAGCGCATGAGGGTCTCCAGACCTCATACTCCCTGGCGCGTACTTCAGGAGGTGAAGGCCGTTTTGCCGCCCGCTGCTAGAGCTTACCTCGATTGGGTCCTGCTCGAGGGCACGCCCTGCCCACCCTCTACCCCAGGCCCGCCAGACCTTTTAATTGGACCCCTGCCACGTAGACCCAATCGACCCCCTCACCCCTTTACAATGAGCGGCTGCATGAACTGCAGCCGGTACGCTTCCAAACCACGCCAAGGAAACATCTATACACCCTCGTGCTCCACACCCTTCACCCCCTCACCCTAGTGTCCCACCCCAACACAAAGTGGCAAGACTTCTGCCACCTTTGGAGGGTGAGCAGCCCCGGTGGGCCAGCCTATATTCCACCTTGGTTCCGAGGCCCGTCGGGGACATCAGTTGGCAGCTCCTTCACGGAGCTGTGAGCACGGGCACGTACTTGGCGTGGTTCAACCCCATCCCAGATACTTGTCCCTTTTGCGGTGTGAAGGAAACCCTGGTGCATGTATATTTGGAGTGTGCCAGCCTGCAGCCCCTGTTCCGGCTCCTCACAAATCTTTTATTATGTTTTTGGTTGCATTATTCCCCTCACCTTTTTATTTATGCACTCCCAATCCGTAGCCTCACAAAGTCGCGGGATCTCCGCGTTAACCTCCTCCTGGCCCTGGCTAAAACAGCCATCTATAAAACCAGAGAGAGGAGGTTGGCTGATGGAGTTTCCTGTGACTGTGGGGTCGTTTTCCGATCCTCGGTCCGTTCATGTATCCAGGCGGAGTTCCTCTGGGCGGCATCCACTGACTCCCTTGATGCTTTTGAGGAGCGGTGGGCACTGTCCGAGGCTCTCTGCTCGGTGTCCCCGTCCGGCTCCCTTTGTTTGACCCTTTGATTGGGAGAGAGAGTAAGGGACCCCAGCCCCAGCCAGTGCTAGTGTGGACACCACCACCTTAGAGGGGTCCTTTCACATGTGGGTGCACGTGCCCCCTCCGGGTTGTCAACCTCACAGCCTGCCTCTTTTGTTGGGTGCTTTCAGAGGAGGAGGGAATTGTTGGTGACACTCGGGTGTGGCGCCAGGTAACTCAAGGGGGTGGCAGACCTTGAGAGTCAATGAAGCCCCCTCGCTCTGGACCACCAGGTAACTCAGAAGCGTGGAAGACCATGAGAGTCGAGGAAGCCCCCCGCTCTGGGCCCAGGCAAGCTTGAACACTTCCCTCCCCTGAAGCTAATGAGAAAACAAGTGTGATTGGTTGCTGTGTTACACATTGCATATGCTGTTGTTTTGTTTTGTAAGTGTGTTATGCAAATAAAAAAACACCTTTTTTGCTTCAAAATAAAAAATTAATCTCCTGTAGCCATCTGGCCTGACCCTGTCACACTGGTTAATCCAACTTTCTGGAAGCATAAAGCATCCTTAGTGGCAGAAAACAGCCTCAGGGGCTCAGGATCTGTGGTGTTATTGTGCAGCAAAGCTAAGCACTGGGGTTCCATAAAAGGTGTTCCACTTAGTTTGCAGGGATGAAGCATACACAGAGGCAAAAATGTGGAGACTTAGTTTACTGCACCACACCGAGCGTGTAATTTCGAGAAAACCTCATGTTGCGAGATTTGCCAGCCCTTTAAACTTTAACAGTTTATTCATGCTCTAAAAAAAGCAAACATAAGAAAACATTAATAGATATAGTCATGCACAGTGTGCAGGGCTTATCTGGCTTAGGACATCTGATTGCAGCGCAGCCTTATTTATCCGAAGAGACAGAGACGTGTCAGCAACATCAACAGCATTCGGATAAAAAGGGCTTAGGACAGTCAGGGGAGTTAATGGGTAAGTGCTTCATTCAAGGGGACCAAACATGATTCAGATATAAAAATGTTTTGGTTAAAGAGGGGTTGGATTATGGGTAAAGAGGGTGTTATCATACCAGTTTCTTAGACCAAAGCTCCAAAATATTATTATTTAAAAAATGATATACTTGTACTAATTTTTTAAAAGTGCCTGATTATAATAAAAATAGTTAATACATATACAGGAAGTTGCTTCTCTGACAGGAATTGATTTTGGTGGAGTCTTGGACATGAGGCAGCATGTCCTAGTGGATAGGTCACAGAACAGGGAATTAGGAGACCTGTGTTCTCTTCCTGATTCTGTCACTGACCTGCTGTGTGACCGTGGAAATATATATGTGCCTCAGTTTCCCTGTCTGTAAAACGGGATCAATGATACTTCCTTTGATAAAGCACTTGGAAATCTATGATTGAAAACAGTATACCACCGTAAATATTAACATTGGCAAAATTATTAGCTGGAAGAAGACTTCACAACTAGGTGGGACACTCACACTGCACCCTCTAAAAAGGTGTTGCATGGGCTGCACACCCTGGGAGCTGCAAGAAGCACATTATTTCCAGGAGCTCCCAGGGAGTGCAGGAAATGCACTATCCTTTCAGTGCGTGCTTCCCACCTAGCCCAATAGTTAGGGCCCTAACAAATTTACAGCCATGAAAAACACCTCATGGACTGTGAAATCTGCTCTTTTGTGTGCTTTTATCCTATACTAATTTTATGGGGGAGACCAGAGTTTCTCAAATTGGGGGTCCTGACCCAAAAGGGAGTTGCAGGGGTTCACAAGGTTATTTTAGGGGGGTTGTGATATTGCCACCCTTGCTTCCGTGCTGCCTTTAGAGCTGGTTGGCTGGGGAGCAGTGGCTGTTGGCTAGGTGCCCAGCTCTGAAGGCAGTGCCCCACCAGCAGCAGTGCAGAAGTAAGGGTGAGAATTCCATACCAGGCCATCCTTCCTTCTGTGCTGCTGCTGGCAGTGGCTCTGCCTTCAGAGCTGGGCTCCCGGCCAGCAGCCACCGCTCTCCAGCTGTCCGGCTCTGAAGGCAACACAGCCAGCAGCAGTGCAGAAGTATGGTTAGCAGTACCACAACCCCCCTACAGTAACCATGCGACTCCCCACAACTCCGTTTTGGGTCAGGACCCCTACAATTACAACACCATGAAATTTCAGATTTAAATAGCTGAAATCATGAGATTTACAATTTTTAAAATCCTCTGACCAGGAAATTCACCAAAATGGACCATGAATTTGGTAGGGCCCTACCAATAAGAAAGTAAACCCAACTCTGCCTCCAATTCCAGATGGCACCTTAATGGCTCTCTCAGGCCTGTGGGGCATTCATGCCCTGTGTTTGTGCAAGACGAAGGCTGGTACCTGTGCCCTCGCAATGTTGTTTTTTGCATCTGCTGTGGTGCACTCTTGAGTCTCTGCTCCCTCTTCCATATTCCACAAGTGCACGCAGGGTTGGTCCCACACTCCCAGATTTCTGCACAACATGCTGAGGAAATGACCTATATTTCACCTTTGTACAATAGACCTGCCCATTGTGTCTCAAGTAGCCTCTCTCTCTGGCCAGAAGTGATGTGAGCATTCTTGTAAAATACACCATAATCTAAACTGAGCAAATGCATTTTGTTCCAGTTTCAAGCACAAAAATCTACTTCAACGTAGAAGTGACTCCCTCCTTTTCTGACCTACCTCTCATTATTGATGTTATAATTGCTAACCTCAGTAATGTGGATGTCTTAAAACTCCAGGGCATGGGAATGTGTTTTATGAGCCAACTCACACCTTCTGCAGGAGAAAACTGTGCAAGGGCCAGAAAACGCCATGTGTTTCAGCTTGTGGAGTTTCTACAAATCATCCAGCCATGCAGTGGGGTAGGGTCCATAGTGATGGGTGTGTGTTGAGAGGGGGGCATGACCCTCCCAAATAATGGAAGTCTACGGATCCACAGCAAAATCTCTAGATATGTATGCAGAAGGCCAAGGAATTAATAGGGTATCCTAGTGCATCTGCACTTCTCCCCAGGGTTCCTGTCTCCCATGGCAGCTCTCCTGGGAAACTTGCTCCCACTCCATACCTGGGCCAACACTTGCCTTTCAAAGCAGGCTTGATTTTGTGGAATGGGATTCTGCATAAGAGAAATCTGATAGGGAAATCCAGATGAGTCCGGAGGGGGCTCATAGACTCATAGATCTTAAGGTCAGAAGGGACCATTGTGATCATCTAGTCTGACCTCCTGCACAATGCAGGCCACAGAATCTCACCCAGCTACTCCTGCTGATGCTCTGGAGAACAGGCCTCCCGTTGGCCAACTCTCTCAGGGCCTCTGAAGAGCCTCAATTGTCCAGAGTTTGACCTAAATGTTTCTGTAGAGTTGGAGGGAAGGGAGAGGATTCTCCATTGGCTTGTTCCTTCTCCCACTGATACAATGTAAGACTTTTTAGTCTGTTTTCCTCACCACCATACTTCTAAAGGGAGTGCATGAGGTGCCCCTCAGTTTGTAAAGTGCTGTGGGCATTCACAATGTGCTGCAAGAGATTTCTAACAATAAACAACAACTAGATGAGATAAGGATGATGTCAGGGGCAGGACTGAGGTTGCCATGGCATGTGGTATAAAGGTAAATACAAAAATCCCCAAACCGAACCAAAATAAAATAGCAAAATACAAAACACACAAAAACAAAAATAAATAAAACCGGCACACTGAAATCTGTGGAGTTGATTGAGCTTCATCTCTAAATTGTCACTAGGTGGCAGTATTTCAGAAATTAACTGCACTGCTATGAGACAGCAATGGGTATTGCACAGTCATATTCCTTAAGGGATAAAGGTCATGAGTGATACTATTCCATACAGGGTCAGCAGCTTCAGAGATTTAAGGTGGACAGTACAAAGGATCATGAACCGCTTTTGCAAGATCAGTTTTTCAAGTAAAGGCATGTAAAATCTGCAGGCGCCTGTCTGTCCTTGTGGGTTGCTTAAGAGACCTCTTTACAGGAACTATCTTTAAGCTTTGCAGGAACTGATTTTGTATTGCTTTTTGAAATGGAATTGTCCTGTTTGGAAGTAATTTAGGTCTTGTTTGCACAGGAAAGGATTTTTTTTAGTATAATCCAATGTATGAATTTAAACAACTATAGTTATTCCAGTATAACTCCCTGTGTGGATGCTTTTATTACTTTGAGTACCTTTTCCAGTTTAGTTTATGCCACTTGAGAAGATGTTTAAATCAAACAAAGCCGTTCTTATATGTGAATAAGTGTCCACACTGGGGGAGGAGAGGGGTCATACCAGTATAATGTTGGTATAATGGGTACATCTTCCCCATGTAGACAAGACCTTAGGGACAAATGATAGCATAGATTTCTAATTCAGAGCATGGGGAATGGAATAGGAGGGGCATACAGCAGGGAAAGACTTAGGAGAAATTGCCCCATTGAGTATTTGCTGATTGTCAGACAGAATATCCCTAGAAAGAAAATTTGTGATTTCCTCTCCTGCTCCTTCCTCTGTCACTCTCACACACATATACCCTCTCTCTCTCCCTCTCTCACTCACTCTCTCTCATCTAGTTTGAAAATGAAATGTAGTTAGTCCTGTAGCTCAAGTAGTTGAAATCTGTGCTGAAGATTCAGGGTTCAAACCTGGTAACAATGCCTTGTCAGGAGTTTATTACAATTGTACGTAATGAACGGGCCATGTGAAACTTTTGACCTCTGATATTTAGATGCCTTAAAACTACCACTGGTCCCCATCATTCTGCATTTAAAACACTGCATTTCTGCCAGCGATGTAGACTTTCCAAAGCAACTACTGTCAGAGGAAAAGTAATGAGATAGAGCACTTCTTGGCCTGGTGAAATTCTTCCCCAGGTAACCTCAAATTAACCAATATGGAATCTACTCACCTCTGCAAAATTTCAAGTCTCTGGTTCTATCTGATTAGGTCTGTAACCACAAATGCTAACCAAGTCTCATTGTCTGAGCGGGCTACTCAGGTTGTTAATCAGGACAGCTGGATTTGGGCGCGGTCGATCCTATACTATTAAAGATGATGTCATTCTTTACTGAAATATCTGTTTTCCCCATGGCAAAGAAGGATTTGCCATCCCAGATCAGACCATTGGTCCATCAAATTTGGTATTCTGCCTCCAGCAATGGACAATATCTAGTGCTGCTGAGGGAAACCAAATCCCCTACCCTATAATTCAAGTAACCAATTATGCTATGCTGTACATTAACAAAAAATTCCTTCTGGTCTCCTGCAGGTGATCAATTTATGTCCTAACGAATGAGAATTGATTACCCTTAATGTGACTTACATAACTTTCAATGGTTTCAGAGTAGCAGCCGTGTTAGTCTGTATTCACAAAAAGAAAAGGAGTACTTGTGGCACCTTAGAGACTAACGAATTTATTTGAGCATAAGCTTTCGTGAGCTACAGCTCACTTCAACTTTCAATGTTGTTAATGACCAGAATATATCCCATTTTGTTTTTTCCAAATCCACCCAAAATGTGGGTACCTGATTCACCACTGTGCTACCCCAGTTTTACACCAGTGAAACTCCATGGATATTACTGGAATTTCAGTAAGAGTTTCTATAATGCTTTATCAAATTTCTGTCAGAAGATCAAATTAGAAAGGATTTTCTAATTAAAGTGCATTCAAGACACCACACTCAGGTAAAGACAAGACACACTAGATCAGTGCATATAGTAATATTTAATGACACAATGTATGACACTATATACACTAAAAATGCAAACAAGCATATAAATAACTTCATGCTGGTTCTCATGTATGTAGCTTGCTACATCTCCTTGTGCTATGATCCTGTCAGCTCTCCTAAGTGAAGTAGGGTTAGTCTGGATCAGTACTTAAATGGAAGACCTGCAGTAAACGCTGCATGAAGTTGTATTGATTATCTCGTAAGTGGTACTTTTCTCTCTGAAACAGTCTCCCAGATTGTTGAGGGCCACTTTGCTGTTCAAGAACGTCTGAGGAACAGTGGGGGGGGGGAGGGGGGAATAAACAAGGGGAAATAGTTTTACTTTGTATAATGACTCAACCACTCCCAGTCTCTATTCAAGCCTAAGTTAATTGTATCCAATTTGCAAATTAATTCCAATTCAGCAGTCTCTCGTTGGAGTCTGTTCGAAGTTTTTTTGTTGAAGAATAGTCACTTTTAGATCAGAAATCGAGTGACCAGAGAGATTGAAGTGTTCTCCGACTGGTTTATGAATGTTATAATTCTTAAAATCTGATTTGTGTCCATTTATTCTTTTACGTAGAGACTGTCCAGTTTGCCCAATGTACACGGCAGAGGGGCATTGCTGGCACATGATGGCATATATCACACTGGTAGATGTGCAGGTGAACGAGCCTCTGATAGTGTGGCTGATGTGATTAGGCCCTACGATGGTGTCCCCTGAATAGATATGTGGGCACAGTTGGCAACGGGCTTTGTTGCAAGGATAGGTTCCTGGGTTAGTGGTTCTGTTGTGTGGTATGTGGTTGCTGGTGAGTATTTGCTTCAGGTTGGGGGGCTGTCTGTAGGCAAGGACTGGCCTGTCTCCCAAGATTTGTGAGAATGATGGGTCGTCCTTCAGGATAGGTTGTAGATCCTTGATGATGCGTTGGAGAGGTTTTAGTTGGGGGCTGAAGGTGACGGCTAGTGGTGTTCTGTTATTTTCTTTGTTGGGCCTGTCCTATAGTAGGTGACTTCTGGGTACTCTTCTGTAGGTTTCAGAGTAGCAGCTGTGTTAGTTAGGTTTCAGAGTAGCAGCCGTGTTAGTTCCCCACCCCACTCTCCTGCTGGTAATAGCTCATCTTAAGTGATCACTCTCCTTACAATGTGTATGGTAAACATCCATTTTTGCATGGTCTGTGTGTATATAAATCTCCTCACTGTATTTTCGACTTTATGTATCCGATGAAGTGAGCTGTAGCTCACGAAAGCGTATGCTCAAGTAAATTGGTTCGTCTCTAAGGTGCCACAAGTACTCCTTTTCACTTTGCTGTTGGAATCACATAAAACTGAGATCTTCCCCATCTGATCATTAAAGAGCCGATGACATTTTTGGTAAAACTAGGGATATTACCCCTGGAGTCATAACTAAATGCCAGCCTGAGTAATTACATTCTGCCTACCAAAAGTTTGCCAAATCAATGGGAAGTTATTCTACATATCCTGTCCCTAAGCTCTTGTGTGGTGTTTCTGTTGCTGTTAAATAGCTACCACATTTCATGGCCGTAGTGGCCGCCTATCAATGCTGAGTGTTGTGCTTCCTGTGGCTAGTATGTACTTGTTTTCCTGGTAATTGTAAAGTGCTTTGGGATAAAAGACACTATGAGCCAAACCCTGTAGTTCTTCATCAGGCAAAACACCTGATTGCCTGATTTCTCATTTATTCCAAGGGCCTTGGATATGTCTACACTGCAGTAAAACACCCACGGCTGGCCCGAGTTAGCTGATTTGGGCTTGCAGGGCTTGGGGTGAGGGGCTAGAAAACCGCAGTGTAGATGTTCAAACTCTGGCTGGAGCTTGGGCTCTGAGCGCCTGTGAGGGAGAGGATCCCAGAGCCTGGCCTCCAACCTTAGCCCAAACATCTACACTGCAATTTTATAGCCCCACAGCCAGAGCCCCACGAGCCCAAGTCAGCTGATCTGGGCCAGCCATGAGTGTTTTATTGTAGTGTAGACATACCCTTACAATGCTCTGGCAGTATAAACAGGCCTTAAATGTTTACACTCACTTTAAAGGCCCCTTAGACTACCAAAATGGTGTGAATGGATGTTAGTGTAAATAAGAATCTGGCCTCTGGGAGTTTTGCCTTGGTAAGAATGTCAGGATTTGGCCCTCTGTACATATAAGCTCATACTCATTATGTTCTTCTTCAAAGACGGAAAAGAAATGCCCTACTTATGAATACACCCTAACATGTACTATAAGGAGACTAACAGCAAGTGCTGTACACAGACAGCAAGAGAAATATATAGTACTTTATATAACTCAGTAAAAGTGGACTGCCCAGACAAAGGAGATGTATTTTTTTGCAGTACGCACAGCAGCAAATGACCAAACAGGAGAGTAGCAAATGCAAGTGACATTTCAAGGTGAAATCCTTTAGGGAAACAAGATAGTAAAAATGCATGCTCCAGTATCTTGTGAATGTAGCTGGCTGATAAAAATATTCGCTCGTGAGTGATGCAATCATTCTAGAAAAAAGGATTAGTCCTTGGAAAGGAGGGGGAGGGTTAGAAAGCTCAGGTGAAGGTAAGATGAAGAACAGCATCGTTTAGGCGTCTGTAGTTGTCACTATGTCTCCAGGGACAGCATTTCCTGCATTCTTAGTACGATTTACTGAAACTACATAGGCATTAATTATATGTAACCAGGCAATGTGGCATACTGCCCAGCAAATGATACAATAGAATATAGTGGGAAGGAACCAGACTTTTTTATAATCAAAAATGCCCAGGTCAGGCCTGATTCTGATCTCACACTGGTTTTACATTAGTATAACTCCATTAACTGCCATGGAGTTACTCCTGATTTACACCATGAGGCCTTGGAATGGACTAGAAGAGTGAATATGCAGTCTTAATACTAAGGCTGTGTGAAAGATTTGCACAGAATCCTGAATACACCTGAAATCAGAGTGGGGTTCAGATTCTTTTGCTGTCTACATTACCTCAGCTCAGATTTGGGAAAGGAACCTGCCACTCCCCATCTCAGGGCTCAGAGACTGTCTGTATTTCCATGCGTCTGATGAAGTGAGCTGTAGCTCACGAAAGCTTATGCTCAAATAAATTGGTTAGTCTCTAAGGTGCCACAAGTACTCCTTTTCTTTTTGTATTTCCTTAGATGTCTTCAGGGGAGCCATCTGCAGTGGCCACCTCCTGTGTCCGGGTTTCTATGCCCCAAGGCATTTAGGAAGTGATGGGTGGCTGCTTTAGGGTAAGATCATTGCCAGGTAAGAATCATTCCCACGCCCAATCCTAAAGGGTTTATGTCTCAGGGCAGGATGTGCTTTCCCCATCCCCCAGTAGGGCAGTGGAAGAAGGGAAACTCCTTCTCCCACTTCTAGCCTCAGTCTTTACCATGATACCTAGGATGGTAGCTTAAGAGCCCTAAGCGATCCTTAGTGACTGCATACTAGGGAAGACAAGCAACATAAAGTGCAGCTACGTAGTTTCTTCTACAGCTTCACCATTTAGATCCTTGCAAAGCAATTGTGCAGCTCAGGGCTGATGGAAAACAAGGATTTCTTTCAGTTTCATAAATGGGAGGGTCAGGGGAACGTCCCCATTCCCAGTGATCTGAGGCTGCCTAATCATCCTGAAGCTGTAGATTGCTTGATACTTCCAGCCCATAACTCCTGAGTAGTTCACTGGCATCGTTTTTTCTGGACAGACAATTGTCAGCACTATCAAAAAGGCTGGCCAGACACGGGGGCTACTTCAAAAGGCAATGGTTGAAGGGTATTGACAGTGAGGCTGGTGCAATGCATCTGCCCCCAGCATATAAACTCCATGACCTGCTTCCCCTCTCATGTACACTAGTTTTACATTGGTGTCACTCTATTGACTTCAGTGGAGTTACTCTTTCTTTATACCAAAGGAGGACTTGTGGTTAGAGACTAACCAATTTATTTGAGCATAAGCTTTTGTGAGCTACAGCTCACTTCATCGGATGCTCACGAAAGCTTATGCTCCAATAAATTGGTTAGTCTCTAAGGTGCCACAAGTACTCCTTTTCTTTTTGCAAATACAGACTAACACGGCAGCTACTCTGAAACCTTTCTTTATACCAGTGTCGAAAGCAGGAAAATCAGGACCTCTGTTTTTGTAGTGTGCCCCCTGTCCTGAATTTTCCAGAGAAATCCTGTGAAGTCATTGTTTGCTAACACATTACTAATTGCTGGTTGGCAAGACAAAGTACTGTTAGGGTTCTGTTCCGAGTGTAATGTGCGGAGTCCTCTGCAATTACCTGTGATGTCTAACTCCCTTAATCAGGCAAAAAATGTTTTCTTTCTAATAGTGTGATGTGATGGTTAGTGCCATTGAGGCAAGACTTAAGGCAGTAGCGGGGTGTTGACCTTTAGCCCAGAAAGCTATCACTGAGCGCTATGCATAATGCCAAGTGAAAGAGTTTGGGCCATTCTAATCACTGTGAGAATAAGATAAATACATTTAGCACTAGAGACATGCATTTTAGGTGATATGGGAGAGGAGAGAAAGCTGGAATAGGCAGCCACTCATGAGCAGCAATCCCAAGCACTGAAGAAACCTTTTTATTGCACCCATCATCCAGTAAAAGATATTATCTCACCCACCTTGTCTCTCTAATATCTGATGTATCCACATTTCGGCTCTGAGCCTGAAAATACATATGCATGTGCCAACTTTACACACTCTGGGCTTGGTTTGCAGAAGTGCTGAGCACACACAACTCCAGTTAACTTCAAGAGGAGCAGCAGGTTCTCAGCAGCTCAGAAAATCAAGCCATATGAGTAGTTGCATTGAAATGAATGGGAATACTCACAGTGCATAAAGTTAAGCATGCTGCATAAATCATTGCAGGATTGGAGACTTATATAGCACCGATCACCATATTTAGGCGCTGTAGTTTTAGCTACTTGTAGCTGTTGACCCTGCAGCCACAATTTTCACTTGTGCCAAAGTTGGATCAGTAAAGTCTCCGAACCAAAGTGCAGCAAAAAGCATGATATGACATCACAAGTGATCTTTGTGCTGTTGATGTCAGATTTAGCAACAACCCATAGCATGAACAATGCACTATATCCACAGCATGCTCAGAGAAGGGAGTGTCTCACAGTCCCACAAAAATAATAGGTATTATCTTGATTTTGAAACAATATTTGTGTGAATCTCATATAAAGTTTAACACATATGCAGTGCTGGGGAGGAGCTGGTGGTCCTGGTACATGTAGGTACCAGTGACATAGGGAAAGGTAGGAGAGAGGTCCTAGAGGCTAAATTTAGGTTGTTAGGTAAGAGATTGAAGTCCAGGACCTCCATGGTCTGAAATGCTTCCAGTTCCATGCACAGGGCCAGTTAGACAAGTAGAACTGCAGGGTCTCAATGCGTGGATGAGATGATGGTGTAAGGAGGAGGGTATTAGATTTATTAGGAACTGGGGAACCTTTTGGGGAAGGGGGAGGCTACAGAGGAAGGATGGGCTCCACCTAAACCAAAATGGAACCAGACTGCTGGCATGCGAAATTAAAAAGTTTGTAGAGGAGTTTGTAAACTGAGGGCTGGGGGAAGCCAACAGGTGCAGAGGATCACACTATTTGAGGGGAGGCTCTATTAATGGGGATTCTCTATATCCTAGTAAGGTGGCAAGAATGGAAGATGATAAAGTACAGGTAAAAATTGAAGAGAAACAGTCAAATGAAAAAGAGTCCCACCAATTACATCACATAATGGCAGACAGCTAAAAAGCAACAATTTTTATAAGTGCTTGCAGACAAATGCTAGAAGTCTAAACACTAAGATGGGTGAACTTGAGTGCCTGGTATTAAATGATGATATTGATATAATAGGCATCACAGAAGCTTGATGGAATGATGATAACCAATGGGACATGGTAACATGGTAACATGGTCATACAAAATATATAGGAATGACAGAGTAGGTCGGGCTGGTGGGGGCACCAGCATAAAAAAAGCATAGACTCAAACATAGTAAAAATTTTAAATGACTCAAACTGTACCATAGACTCTATGGAGAGCAATTCTATGCATGAATAATAAGAATATAACAGTAGGGATATATTACCAACCACCTGCCCAGGATGGTGATGGTGACTGTGAAATGCTCCAGGAGATTAGGGAGACTATAAAAATAGAAATCTCAGTAATAATGGTGGATTTTAATTATCCCCATATTGACTGGGTACATATCACCTCAGGATGGGATGCAGAGACAAAGTTTCTTGACACCATAAATGACTACTTCTTGGAGCAATTAGTCCTGGAACCCACAAGAGGAGAGGCAATTCTTGATTTAGTCCTAAGTAGAACACAGGATCTGGTCCAAGAGGTGAATATAGTTGAACTGCTTGGTAATAACGACCATAATATAATTAAATTTAACATCCTGGGGAAGGGGACACCAAAGAAGCCCATCACAGCAGCATTTAACTTCAGAAAGGGGAACTACACAATGAGGGAGCTAGTTAAACAGAAATTAAAAGGTACAGTCACTAAAGTGAAATGCCTGCAAGCTGCATGGAAACTTTTAAAAAACACCATAATAGAGGCTCAAATTAAATGTATACCACAAATTAAAAAACATAGTAAAAAGGACCAAAAAAGTGCCACCATGGCTACACAACTAAGTAAAAAAAAAGTGGTTAGAGGCAAAAAGGCATCCTGTAAAAATTGGAAGTTAAATCCTACTGAGGAAAATAGAAAGGAGCATAAACTCTGGCAAATCAAATGTAAAAGTATAATTAGGAAGGTCAAAAAAGAATTTGAAGAGCAACTAGCCAAAGACTTAAAAATTAACAGCAACATTTTTTTAAAGTACATCAGAAGCAAGAAGCCTGCCAGGAAATCAGTGGGACCACTGGGCAATCAAGGTGGTAAAGGAGCAATCAAGGGAGAAAAGGCTATTGTGGAGAAGCTAAATGAATTCTTTGTATCAGTCTTCATTGTAGAGGATGTGAGGGAGATTCCCACACCTGAGCCATTCTTTTTAGGTGACAAATCTAAGGAACTGTCCCAGATTGAGGTGTCAATAGAGGAAGTTTTGGAACAAATTGATAAATTAAACAATAATAAATCACCTGAGTTGCCCCTGAGTTGTGGGGTCTATGTACCCCAGATTTTGATCAAGCTAAGTGCAACCATATTATTTGTATTCAGCCATCATTAATTAATAAAATAGAACACCACATAGTTAAGGGTTAATTTGAACAAACAGGGCTTCTAGAGGCAAGATCAGATGCTAGCTGTATTTGCAGTTTCTGCTAATCAGAATGGGAGGAGGGGAGAAAAAGAGTCAACAAATTGAGACTGAAAGAAAATAAGTGGATGAAAACTTTGAATTCAGGTGCCTTTGATATGGAAGCTTATTATGACTAAGATTGTTAGGAATGTTTGTTGATAAGTCGTTTATTGAAGTTAGGAGAAGTGATGATCCAGTAGGGATCAGTATGATCTAGGTGTTTTGTAAAAGTTAGTTATAAAAAGACTAGATAATAGAGTGTACTTTGGAGCAGTTCTCTGAAGCTATCCTGAGAAATTTTTTCCTGACACCAGACTCCCCGGTGGAAAGCAACCAGCTATTGCTTACCTGCTGCAAATTACTCAATACCATCTCAGATTCTAGGTAATTTGGGATGGTCTAAACCTATTGCTTATGTCTGTGTGTGCTTAAATCTAATAAATTGTAGTTTTAGATAAGAGCACGTTTACTTGTAATAATCTTTCATCAGACAGAATTGCTGTGTTCCCATTGATTTATTCCTGACACCACCTGGAATGAAACAATTACGTTACCACTGCTTTGGGTTCTGAAAACCCTGGGTAACAGTCTTCATCCAAGAGTTCTGAAGGACTGAGGTGTTGTGAATGGTGACTGAGGAACTGTGGGGAGGAGAGTGTTTGGGGGAAAAGATCAACAACTCCATTTTGGCCAGTTGAGTTTTAGTTGATGACTTGACATCCACAATGAGATGGCAGATGGCAGAGAGAGAGGCTGAGGTGTTGGATGGGCTGATTGGCTGTAATTTGCTGCAAGCTAGTAGATCAACAGCTTCACAGATCCAGGAGCATTATCAGAAAAGTGAGAAGACAGACATACTATGGGCCTCTTTCTATTCTCATTGAGGTCAAAGGCAAAACTCCCATTGATCTCTGGAAACAGGGACAAGTCCTAACTCAGGGGTTTTCAAGAATATTTCAACACATGAGAAAAAACAGTTCCTGTTTTTAAAAGACTAAAGGGTCATGGCTGGAGCACTTGCCTCCCTTCTCCACTTCCTCCCACAAGTCCCATCTGCTGAAATGAATGCACTGGGAGTTCATATTATAGAGCCACTCCTCACTGATTAAGTGCAATGTGCTAGCTGGTATCAGGCAGTGGGAATCACTGCTCGCCTGATGACTTCAGCATACAGGAGAAGGAGCTGGGCTGAGTGTGAGAGGAAACAGCAGCAAATGTGGCCTGAATGCTAAGTCAGAGCAATGAACATGTAGTTGCTCTGATGCAGACACTTTCACTGCCCTGGGCAAAATGGAAAAGGGATACCTCTTCCCATCCAGTGATGGAATCAAGAGTCACTAAACATTCTGCTGCCCTAGGCCTGTTCTGCCTGCATGGTGGAAATGGCTCTGAATGCACATTACTTTTGACTGCAGAGACAGTATTGTCTTTTCTGTTTTTAATCTGAGAAACAAAGGAAACGATTGCATGGTCTAATGTCTGAAAGAATAGCCCCTAACACAACAGGCATATGCAGTTACTGCAGCAATGACTTGAATGCATTTATTTTCTTGCTAATACCTTTCCACTTATAACAATATTTGACTTAATGAAAAACCAGGAGCCCCTCTTGTCCACTAGGTCTTTTCAAGCAATCAAACTAAAAAATAAACCCTTCCTTACACAGTTTTCCAAGAGTTTTGCACATTATATTTCTTTTTAAAAAAATACATTTTCAATTGGTTTCTCAAAGAAATAACAACATTAGAGACAGTGGGAAAAATTCTAAACCCAGATGCACCCGTGCCTTGATTTTGCTGAACGTGCAAATGCACAGTATAACCCTGTCCAGTGTTACCAGTAGGAAAAATACAACTTCATCTCAAACACAATAACAGAACATCGGAGGGAGCAAATCAGCTTTAGGGCTTGTCTATACATACAGTGCTGCAGCAGTACTGCTTAGTGAAGATGCTACCTACGCTGCGCTGGGAGAGGTAGGTGTTGTAAATATAAAGGGAAGGGTAAACACCTTTAAATCCCTCCTGGCCAGAGGAAAAACCCTTTCACCTGTAAAGGGTTAAGAAGCTAGGATAACCTCGCTGGCACCTGACCAAAATGACCAATGAGGAGACAAGATACTTTCAAAGCTGGAAGGTGGGAGAAACAAAGGTTTTCTTGGTCTGTGTTTTGTTTTTTTCTTTGCCGGGACCAGAGCAGGAATGCAGGTCAGAACTCCTGTAAAGGGCTAATAAGCAATCTAGTTAGATATGCGTTAGATTCTGTTTTGTTTAAATGATTGATAAAATAAGTTGTGCTGAATGGAATGGATAGTCCTGTTTTTGTCTTTTTGTAACTTAAGGTTTTGCCTAGAGGGATTCTCTATGTTTTGAATCTGATTACTCTGTAAGGTATTTACCATCCTGATTACAGAGGTGATTCTTTTACTTTTTCTTCAATTAAAATTCTTCTTTTAAGAACCTGATTGCTTTTTCATTGTTCTTAAGATCCAAGGGTTTGGGTCTGTGTTCACCTATGTAAATTGGTGAGGATTTTTATCAAGCCTTCCCCAGGAAAGGGGGTGTAGGGTTTGGGAGGATCTGGGGGGAAAGACATTTCCAAGCGGGCTCTTTCCCTGTTATATATTTGTTAGACGCTTGATGGTGGCAGCTATAAAGTCCAGGGGCAAAAGGTAAAATAGTTTGTACCTTGGGGAAGTTTTAACCTAAGCTGGTAAAAATAAGCTAAGGGGGTTTTTCATGCAGGTTCCCACATCTGTACCCTAGAGTTCAGAGTGGGGAAGTAGGGTTACCATATGTTTGGGTTTTCCTGGACATTGCCTCTTTTTTGAGGCTCCGTCTTCTGTCCTGGCAGATTTTTCAAACAACAGGCAATGTCCGAGATCTTTGCAGAGCAGATGTTGCAGCTGAGAAAGAGCCCTGATTGGTCTGCTTCCTGATTGGTCCCTCCCCACAGCTGCAGGATCCTGCCCACCCAGGCCCCAACTCCTAGCCCTGGAGAGGGGGTCCCAGAGGGAGGTACTGACTGCTGTGGCTACATCCTGGGCTTGCACCAGCCACCCTGTCCCCCCACCTCCAGTGAGTACCCCCACTGCCGGTACCCCCTCCAACTTCCCTAACTGTACCTCCTCCAGCTCCCCCTCCCCCTGCCTCCTCTCCTGCAGCTCCCCCTCCGCCAGTGTCCTCTTTTTGGGAATCTGACATATGGTAACCCTCGGCATAGGTACTCCACCTCTCTGAGATGGGATAGCTATGTTGACAGAAGAAACCCTCCCATCAACATAGTGCTGTATATATGGGAAATTTGGTGGGTATAACTATGTTGTTCAGGGGTATAAATTTTCCACACCCCTGAGCGATGTAGTTATATCAACATAAGTTCCTAGTGTAGACCAAGTTTGCTCATGTTGTAAGTGGCAATCAGTTCTCAGCTAATTTGTGGTAGGTTCTTGTATTCTGTACTTTTTTTTGGTGAGTGTCAAAGGTTTTAGGGTCCTGAGAACAGAGTGTGTAGATTTCCCTCCACCTTCTCTTTTTCTTTTCTTCCTCCTTTTTTTGGTCATATCTATCAGTGAATCTGGTTAAGATCAGGAATCTTGTGCAGTAAGGGTGAAATTCATCAGGGTGAAGAGGACCAGCACAAGGCTTAAGCAGGACTTAAGAGGTGCACAAATCCTGTGTCAGCCTCTGTCATTGTATCCTGCTTTCTCAAAAGGAATCAGTACTTGTACATTCATTCATCCTTGACTGGGTGATGGTGGATGTTACAGATTTTCACATTGTGGCTACTCTGTGTGTTGCTATTAACAGCATGATATTTACAAATATCTTGATGCTATTACCACTTAGCGTTTGCACTTTTCACATGGGCTCTTCTGTGTATTGCTACCAAACAGCATGATATTTACCAATCTGCCCTGATACAGTGGCCACTGTTATCAACTCTGCATTTGCCATCCTGCAGAGATTGTAAAGCAAGTTTCCTTCTGTTCTCAGTACAGGAATATCCAGTACCAGAGTTATTGCTAGTACCTTGGTCAGTTGAGTTTTTAAGGTGCCCACTGTATATATTTTCAAGCCTTCAGTTTATTAGTCATGTATGTGTAAGTAAGGCAATTGTGGTTCTCTCCCCACTTGTCAAGGGGGGAGACCACACACCCTCACTACGATGCTCGTAGAGTGACTCTGTTCAGGGGGAATTAGCCAACAGTTAATAGGCCCTAGCCTTCAGTCCAGGCTGGGTATCAACTGGGTGTGGTAGCCCTGACACTCAGCCAGAGCGGGGCAGCACAAAGTTAATGGGTCTGGCCCGCAGTCAGGCTGGGTGGCGGCAAGTCTGTAGACCAGAGCCTTCAATCAGGATGGGGCCATACTCAGTTAATGGCTCTAGCTTGCCATCAGGCCGCACAGGAGTAAATCTATATGCCTGGGGCCCTCACTCAGGGCGTGACAGCAATCAGGTAAGGGTGCTCTGGCCTGCTGTCAGGTAGAGCAGCCCAGCAGGTATTAGATCTCTGATGGGACAGCCAGCTAAACCATCTGACATCCTAGATCAGGCATTATACCAATAAAATAAAAACCAGGAGGATCTTAAAGGGAAAAAGGCAAAATGCCACATTTATTGTGAATACAGAAAGAATCCATAGTAAGCAGTTAGTTATAGCTATAACATTCCATTCAATTGCATTTTTATTCACACACACAGGTTCTGCAAGGTTGTTATCATAGTTACCAGCCTTAGAGTTGCTCATGCCAAGCCACTGGCCAGGTGGCCTGGACATGAGGAGGGAGCAGGGCCTTGTCAGATGCTCATCTGATGCTCCTGGAAATTGGTTTGCAGAATCAGACCCCAAAGTTCTCACTTTCTAGAGTCCATTTTTATAGGAATTTCTTCCTATGCCAGTCTATGGGAATTGCTTCATCATGCTATTGCTAAATCAATCAGCAGATGGCACATTCCTGATGGCTCCATGTTGTTCTTTGGTTCTCCCATCCTTGAGACTGTTGGGTGGATTCCAGTCTGCCCTCTGGGGGTCCTCTGGTTGTTTCCACTTGACGCCTTCTTCAGCTGATGGACACTGGATTCTTAAGCTGGCACCTCCCTGATCATTCACCAAGCATCCATCCACATACATCCTCTATCTCTATTTTAATCACAATTGTTAACAAAGCAAGACAAATACAACAAAAGGGCAGGGAGTCTCTGTGTGCTGTTTCTGTTGTTACAAAGTATTGCTTTGAGTCTCTCTTAGGATGTGCTAACACAATTAGCAGCTTGCAAGTTTCACACAGAGAGGGAGAGAAACAGTAAAAACAAGAGACCTCTTAATTAGTAAATTTAATTTAAACTATGGGGAAATCAAACTCATTTGTGATTTTAATACAGAACTGCTTTAATATGATTCACCATAACACAGGCATCAGATCAATGCAGGCCTCCTGGCCTAAAGGTAGGGAGGCTACCACCCCTGACAGTGGAGTTCTAGGGGGTAGAGGGACATAGCCCCCCCTAGCCCGGGGCCCTAACAGTGCCACATGGAGTGCTCCACCACTGGGTCAGTGGGGAAAGCCGGTTGCAACACTCTGGCCTGCTTGCAGTCAGTAACACAGCCAAGCTCTGTTCAGCTTCCCTGGGCTCCTTCCTACACTCACAGTTGGGGGATACCTGGATTCCAGGGTTGTGATTAGTCTCGCTGGGGTAAACAGCAAGTGGCAGCCCCACCCTCAGTGTCCCTGGTGTCTGGCAGCCCCTCTGGGTCTCTGGTACTGTAGCAGCCTCTATCAGATCCAGGCTCCAGCAGAGGGGAAGGCAGCAGTATCCTACTCCTCTGGCAGCTCTGCCCCAACTGAGCTAGAGGGCCAGCCTTTTATAGTTCCTGTTCCTGTCCCGCCCCTCTGCTTCCAGGGGGGTGGCCACAGGTATCCGGTTCTGCCGACCAGGGGGCAGTTGTGGTTTTCTCCCCCTCTTTCAGGGAGGGAGACCACACCCCCTTGCTACAGTATATAATGATTGACACAGTGATAAATATAGACATAGGCAGAGTGTGTATGTATGTGTGTTTATATATACATATATATATTTACACATGCACACACATATGTGTTTAATGGAACAACCAAGACATGAATATAACAACCTTAAGTAACCACATGATCATATTATTGTAATCCTTATCCTCCATTCGCTCTAGTCCCACGTTTCTATTACACATTGCATTTTGTAAAATTTTAGGCTGTAAGCTTTTCAAGGCAGGGGATCGTGTTCTTTTTATCAGTATAACAAGCACTTAGAACATCTTGAGATACTGTATAAATAATACAAATAACAACTCAGCCAATTTAAGACTGGGATTCTCAAAGACCTTTTTTCCTAAAGTGAATTAGGTGCTGGGGAAAACAGCTACACTTGCATTTGTGGACTGGAGATTGTAGTCAGAAAAAGCATGGGTGATAGCAATGCAAACTTCCCTACACTGCCCCACCCAGACTGCGTGAGACCACTTCTAGTGACAGTTCAGATTTCAAAGACTCATTTAATTCTTGAGCTCTCTGCTGAGATTACTAAAAATGATGGTGATCATGGCTTTTTCTGATGTGGACTCTTATCTTCTAGGAACTGGACAGTTAAGCAATTAATTTCACAAAGGTCAACAAACAGATTTATTTTTCTTTTGAGGGATTCATGATGGTTAATTGTACAAAAATGTGGACAGTTAGAATAGGGCACCCTCTACGCAGCAGAGACCAGAGTCAAGTGTAACCTCACTTGGGTCAAAATTCCATGATTCAAATAATATCAAACTGTGAAGAAGCCTGTGTGTGTGTGTGTGTTAGTAGCAAAAGCAAGCCTCAGTGTGTGAGCACCTGTGCGAATCAGCTTGTAGGAGTGTGCCCAACTGAGTATCTTGGAAATTACATAATCTGCATATGGTCACTTAAAAAGCAACATCACTTAAAAAGCCATATGTTCCTTTGCTAATGGCAATGTTAAGTCCACTGTATGAAAAAGCGACCGAGACAGCTCTTGAGGCATTAGGGGTTACAGCTTGCACTGCTGAATCATGCCGGTTGAGCCAGTGTCCTCCAAATATATGACTCTTTAACCAAATGTTCCTTTTTATGCATCACCTAGCTGCTAAGCTAAGGGAAATATATAAGTGATTTGTGAGCTCTCTCTACTTTGCCCAGTCTGTAATTAGGTTTCCGGAGCTGGCCCTGCAGTAGAGATACCCGCAGTTTCCTACAGATCCCTCCTCCTGGTATTGTTTGTTGTGTTCTCACCGCAAGATACATGAGGACCTCCCCACCCCCCATTCACGGCTTGATTGAAAACATTTGGTGTCAATACATTAAAGCAAAGGAAGTGGTTCTCTTCCCCCTGACCATATTCTCAAGCAGCCAGGAGGGAAGAAATCCAACAAATATGGTCCAGTGAGATAATGCTTTGCTTGCATTACAGCCCCAGGCAAAGCACAAGATGGGTTATTAGGCCTGGTCTACACATGCATTTTGTACTAACTATTTCAGCTGTGGGTGTGATATTTTACCAAAATAGTTACACTACCACAACCCCCTTGTGTGGCTGCAGTATTACCAGGACAAAGCTGTTTTCTACCAATTTAGTTTATTCTCCTAAATTTATAGTAATAAAATAGTGGATAGAGAACTGGACTGGGACTAAGGGTATGTCTACACTACGAAATTAGGTCGAATTTATAGAAGTCGGTTTTTTTGAAATCGGTTTTATATATTTGAGTGTGTGTGTCCCCACAGAAAATGCTCTAAGTGCATTAAGTGCATTAACTCAGCGGAGCGCTTCCACAGTACCGAGGCAAGCGTCGACTTCCGGAGCGTTGCACTGTGGGTAGCTATCCCACAGTTCCCGCAGTCTCCGCTGCCCATTGGAATTCTGGGTTGATATCCCAATGCCTGATGGGGCTAAAACATTGTCGCGGGTGGTTCTGGGTACATATCGTCAGGACCCCGTTCCCACCCTCCCTCCCCCCGTGAAAGCAAGGGCAGACAATCATTTCGCGCCTTTTTTGTCTGCTGCCAGCCAAAGATGTAAAGGATAGATGGAGTGGGTCAGAACAAGAAATAGACCAGATTTGTTTTGTACTCATTTTCCTCCTCCCCTGTCTAGATCACACTGCAGTCAGTCACAGAGAAGGCGCAGCGAGGTTAATCTAGCCATGTATCAATCAGAGGCCAGGCTAACCTCCTTGTTCCAATAACAACGATAACTTTGGTGCACCATTTCTTATTGGAACCCTCCGTGCAGTCCTGCCTGAAATACTCCTTGATGTACAGGCACACCCTTTGTTGATTTTTAGCTCCCTGAAGCCAACCCTGTAAGCCGTGTCGTCAGTCGCCCCTCCCTCCATCAGAGCAACGGCAGACAATCGTTCCGCGCCTTTTTTCTGTGCGGACGCCATACCAAGGCAAGCATGGAGGCCGCTGAGCTCATTTTGGCAATTAGGAGCACATCAACCACCACATGCATTATCCAGCAGTATATGCAGCACCAGAACATGGCAACGCGATACCGGGCGAGGAGGCGACGTCAGCGCGGTCCCGTGAGTGATCAGGACATGGACACAGATTTCTCTGAAAGCATGGGCCCTGCCAATGCATGCATCATGGTGCTAATAGGGCAGGTTCATGCTGTGGAACGCCGATTCTGGGCTCGGGAAACAAGCACAGACTGGTGGGACCGCATAGTGTTGCAGGTCTGGGACGATTCCCAGTGGCTGCGAAACTTTCGCATGCGTAAGGGCACTTTCATGGAACTTTGTGACTTGCTTTCCCCTGCCCTGAAGCGCATGAATACCAGGATGAGAGCAGCCCTCACAGTTGAGAAGCGAGTGGCGATAGCCCTGTGGAAGCTTGCAACGCCAGACAGCTACCGGTCAGTTGGGAATCAATTTGGAGTGGGCAAATCTACTGTGGGGGCTGCTGTGATGCAAGTAGCTCACGCAATCAAAGATCTGCTGATATCAAGGGTAGTGACCCTGGGAAATGTGCAGGTCATAGTGGATGGCTTTGCTGCAATGGGATTCCCTAACTGTGGTGGGGCTATAGACGGAACCCATATCCCTATCTTGGCACCAGAGCACCAAGCCGGCGAGTACATAAACCGCAAGGGGTACTTTTCGATAGTGCTGCAAGCTCTGGTGGATCACAAGGGACGTTTCACCAACATCAACGTGGGATGGCCGGGAAAGGTGCATGACGCTCGCATCTTCAGGAACTCTGGTCTGTTTCAAAAGCTGCAGGAAGGGACTTTCTTCCCAGACCAGAAAATAACTGTTGGGGATGTTGAAATGCCTATATGTATCCTTGGGGACCCAGCCTACCCCTTAATGCCATGGCTCATGAAGCCGTACACAGGCAGCCTGGACAGTGGTCAGGAGCTGTTCAACTACAGGCTGAGCAAGTGCAGAATGGTGGTAGAATGTGCATTTGGACGTTTAAAGGCACGCTGGCGCAGTTTACTGACTCGCTTAGACCTCAGCGAAACCAATATTCCCACTGTTATTACTGCTTGCTGTGTGCTCCACAATATCTGTGAGAGTAAGGGGGAGACGTTTATGGCGGGGTGGGAGGTTGAGGCAAATCGCCTAGCTGCTGGTTACGCGCAGCCAGACACCAGGGCGGTTAGAAGAGCTCAGGAGGGCGCGGTACGCATCAGAGAAGCTTTGAAAACCAGTTTCATGACTGGCCAGGCTACAGTGTGAAAGTTCTGTTTGTTTCTCCTTGATGAAACCCCCCGCCCCTTGGTTCACTCTACTTCCCTGTAAGCTAACCACCCTCCCCTCCTCCCTTTAATCACCGCTTGCAGAGGCAATAAAGTCATTGCTGCTTCACAGTCATGCATTCGTTATTCATTCATCACACAAATAGGGAGATGACTACCAAGGTATCCCAGGAGGGGTGGTGGAGGAGGGAAGGAAAATGCCACACAGCACTTTAAGCACAGCACTTTAAAAGTTTTCAACTTTAAAATTTATTGAATGACAGCCTTCTTTTTTTTGGGCAATCCTCTGTTGTGGAGTGGCTGGTTGGCCGGAGGCCCCCCCACCGCGTTCTTGGGCGTCTGGGTGTGGAGGCTATGGAACTTGGGGAGGAGGGCGGTTGGTTACAGAGGGGCAGCAGTGGCAGTCTGTGCTCCAGCTGCCTTTGCTGCAGCTCAACCATACACTGGAGCATTCTGGTTTGGTCCTGCAGCAGCCTCAGCATTGAATCCTGCCTCCTCTCATCATGCTGCCGCCACATTTGAGCTTCGGCCCTGTCTTCAGCCCACCACTTACTCTCTTCAGCCCACCACTTACTCTCTTCAGCCCTCCACCTCTCCTCCCGGTCATTTTGTGCTTTCCTGCACTCTGACATTATTTGCCTCCACGCATTCGTCTGTGCTCTGTCAGTGTGGGAGGACAGCATGAGCTCGGAGAACATTTCATCGCGAGTGCGTTTTTTTTTTTTTCTAAGCTTCACTAGCCTCTGGGAAGGAGAAGATCCTGTGATCATTGAAACACATGCAGCTGGTGGAGAAAAAAAAAGGGACAGCGGTATTTAAAAAGACACATTTTATAAAACAGTCGCTACACTCTTTCAGGGTAAACCTTGCTGTTAACATTACATACATAGCACATGTGCTTTCATTACAAGGTCGCATTTTGCCTCCTCCCACCGCGTGACTACCCCCTCAACCTTCCCCCCTCCCTGTGGCTAACAGCGGGGAACATTTCTGTTCAGCCACAGGCAAACAGCCCAGCAGGAATGGGCTATACTGAGTGTCCCTGAAGAAAAGCACCCTATTTCAACCAGGTGACCATGAATTATATCTCACTCTCCTGAGGATAACAGAGAGAGAAAGAACGGATTTTGGTTGAATGCCAGCAAACATACACTGCAATGCTTTGTTCTACAGTGATTCCCGAGTATGTGTTACTGGCCTGGAGTGATAAAGTGTCCTACCATGAAGGACGAAATAAGGCTGCCCTCCCCAGAAACCTTTTGCAAAGGCTTTAGGACTACATCTAGGAGAACCGCAAATGCCAGGGCAAAGTAATCCTTTCACATGCTTGCTTTTAAACCATGTATAGCATTTTAAAAGGTACACTCACCAGAGGTCCCTTCTCCGCCTGCTGGGTCCAGGAGGCAGCCTTGGGTGGGTTCGGGGGGTACTGGCTCCAGGTCTAGGGTGAGAAACAGTTCCTGGCTGTCGGGAAAACCGGTTTCTCCGCTTGCTTGCTGTGAGCTATCTACAACCTCCTCCTCCTCCTCATCTTCTTCGTCCCCAAAACCTGCTTCCGTATTGCCTCCATCTCCATTGAAGGAGTCAAACAACACGGCTGGGGTAGTGGTGGCTGAACCCCCTAGAATGGCATGCAGCTCATCATAGAAGCGGCATGTTTGGGGCTCTGACCCAGAGCGGCTGTTCGCCTCTCTGGTTTTCTGGTAGGCTTGCCTCAGCTCCTTCAGTTTCACGCGGCATTGCTTCGGGTCCCTGTTATGGCCTCTGTCCTTCATGCCCTGGGAGATTTTCACAAAGGTTTTGGCATTTCGAAAACTGGAACGGAGTTCTGATAGCACGGATTCCTCTCCCCAAACAGCGATCAGATCCCGTACCTCCCGTTCGGTCCATGCTGGAGCTCTTTTGCGATTCTGGGACTCCATCATGGTCACCTGTGCTGATGAGCTCTGCATGGTCACCTGCAGCTTGCCACGCTGGCCAAACAGGAAATGAGATTCAAAAGTTCGCGGTTCTTTTCCTGTCTACCTGGCCAGTGCATCTGAGTTGAGAGTGCTGTCCAGAGCGGTCAGAATGGAGCACTCTGGGATAGCTCCCGGAGGCCAATACCATCGAATTGTGTCCACAGTACCCCAAATTCGAGCTGGGAACGTCGATTTAAGCGCTAATCCACTTGTCAGGGGTGGAATAAGGAAATCGATTTTAAGAGCCCTTTAAGTCGAAATAAAGGGCTTCACTGTGTGGACGGGTGCAGGTTTAAAATCGATTTAACGTTGCTAAATTCGACCTAAAGTCCTAGTGTAGACCAGGGCTTAGGAGAACTTGGTTCTGTCCCCAGCTTTGCCACTGGCCTGCTGGGTTACCTGGGACAAGTCACTTTGGGCTGGATGCACCAAAAAAGCTAGATTTTGTGATGCTCAGCAAACTGATATAGTTAAAGTGGTATAAAATCTGAGTGTAGACCAACCCTTACTCTCTAATAATCCCCAGTGCAAAGAGATAGATGTTCCTTTCACCTGGAATGACTTTATGCAAGTGTAATCCTGTTGAGTTCAATGACTCTATTCCTGAGTTAGGATCACATTCAGCAAAGCACTTGTCACATCAAACTCAACGGGACTTATGCCTCAGTGGGATATTATGTGTAAAGTTAAGCATATGTTTAAGCGTGTTGCTGCACAGGAATTGACTGCTAAATCAGGGCTTAGAACACTTAAGCACCTGCTTAAATTGAAGCACATACTTAAGTCCTTTGCTGAACTGGGGCCTTGTACCAGCATAAGTGAGAGAGGAGAATCAAGGCCTGCAATCACAGAGGGTGGGGATAAAAACATGGATTTAAAAAAGGCTTTACGGAGAGCAAGTGAAAATTTCCAAGACATTTGAGAAATTGTCAGGGGAAGTTGAAGAAGCAGCAGCAGTGGAAACATTTCATTCCAGAAGGAAACATTTATACTCTGGGTCCATTCTTATTCCTATTGAAATCAAAGGCAAACTCCCCATGTACTTCAATTGGAATAGGATTGGGCCCAATCTGTAAAGCTTTGTAAAAGACATTTCCTGTTGCCAAAAATAGTTATTTGTTTACAAATTGGTGTTACTGGGGCAGAGAAGGTCACTCTGGGTGCAGGTTGGAGGTAGCTTGGGGACAGGTCTGAGATGGGCCACAGATCCATGTTTGCATAAGTCCAGAGGCCCCAAACCCCTACAAAACTGGCACACAGTGGCAATCCATAGATCCAGGGTTGGGGTGTATGTGTGATTTTCATCTTTCCATCTGTCCTGAACGCCACTCACAAATAGCCTGAATAATCAGACTATAGCAGATGTAGTGAATTTCCTGCATTTGATGCTTACTCCAAACTCTTATTCAAGTCTATAGGATTTTTTGAGTTTTGCTCTATGAAAATAAACTTTCTATCACAGATTCCTTCTTCTCTTTCATTTTTTTTTTAAAAGCTAGGAAATTAATTACATTAAGCTATGTTAACACAAGGGTTAAGGTTACACAATTATTTCTATTTCATTTGCAACTCTTTTGGGAAACAAAATTGCAATACAGTTGTGTCCCTACTGGGTAATAACCCAATTTGATTTTGTCTGTTTTATAACCATATTAAGGGAACTGTGCTAGACTCTTATCTTTTCAGAGTTGTAGCTCAGTTCTTAACATGCCTAAACAGGCAAAAACCAAGTCACAAGCTCCCTTCCATGATAAAACACGCACAGAAAGGGGTTTGGGAATTTCTGCAAGGCTTTTCTTTTAGTGGCTGTGAGGATTAGTGTTCACTTTTGGCAAAGCAGGAAGGAAAGGTTAATTGTGCACTAGTTTGACTCCCTGTACAAAATTGGATCTTGCAGCTTTCTTTACCTTTTGGAAATGAATTCTTGCCCACATTACCTACCTTTTTTTTAGTTCATAAGTGGAACATTTATGAAACTTACATGCAATTTTTCCAGACATTAGAGCCTGGAATCCCCCTGCTTACACACAAACGCATAGACTACTTTGTGCTGCCTCTTTGTCTTCCTTCTCTTTCAGCTTGTGTATTTGTGATCATGCACAGATCTGGGTTACCTTTTCCCATTCTCCATGTTTTTTAATCTTCATTCCTCCCCTTTCATTATAGGTTTTTTAAAATTTGGGAGGCTTTCTTGAGATAAGAAGGATAACGAGATAAAATGGACTTTAAGATTATTATTTAACTGTCACAGTTACAGGGCTAGCTGCACTCTTGACCCACAGGGTGAAATCCACACTTCTCTTGCTGTCATAGGTAATGCCTCTCGTGGAGGCTAGGGTGACCAGACAGCAAGTGTGAAAAATCAGGACAGAGGTGGGGGGGGGGTAATAGGAGCCTATATAAGAAAAAGACCCAAAATTCGGGACTGTCCCTATAAAATCAGGACAGTTGGTCACTCTGGTGGAGGCGGAGTTATTAAACTGATGGGAGAGCTCTCTCCCATTGGCTTAGAGCGTCTCCATCAGATGTGCTATAGCAGCGTAGCTTCACTGGGACAGCTGTGCCGATGTAAATTTGTAGTGTAGACCTGCCCACTGTAGACACAGCTTACACAGACAGAAGTTTTTCTTTCATTCTTTTTCTTTTTTTCTTTTTCATTTCTTTTTCTTTCACCAGAACCCCAACTGAGGTTAGCTTAGCTATGTTGACAGACGCACTCTTCCATGGACATCACTGTGTCTACACTAGGGGTTTTGTCAGCATAGCTACTTCAGTCAAGGGTGTGACTTTTTCACACCCCTGACTGACGTAGCTAGGCTGATATAGCTTTAAAGTGTAATTATATTACTGGAGTTCATCACCTGTGGTTCTTTGCATTGGGAGTCTGTGACCAGTGGTGTGTAGTGACCAGACAGCTGTCTTAAACCAAAGTATTGCTTATCTAACAATCAGAACAAAGATTTGAGAGAGAGAATTTTACAGCAACAATCTACATGCATGCCTATCTCACCTAAAGCTGTAGCATGCTGTGATGGTGACCTAGGTAGACCTCATTTCACCTGACACTCCAGATGTGTCCTGTGTCTCAGCCTCTTTCCTCTGAACAACTATTGCCTCTCTTGAGAGAGGGTCCCTTTTTATGCTACCAGAGTTCACTTATTCTTCTGTGTTCTCGGGCCTTCCCTGTCCTTATCCAAACCAGTTTTGTAGGTTGGCTGGAGAGGAGGCACAATAATGGAAGCTAATAGTTCTGGCATTGTCCCTTAACAACTCCTAAGAGTTTGCTGAGAGGTGGCTCATCTTGGGCCATTCTTTTCCTTTGTGCCTGTTTTTCCACACAAACTCCTGCTGAGCTAACCCACTATAGTCAGACAGAAGACACCCCAATAAACAGGCCAACATGCAGTATTCATACATTACCACAGGACAGCTCCAAAGCCACCACATTACCATGCCATGGGGGCTTGCCATTTGCTCCTCCCTGATGTTCTTCATGCTATTTTTTTTTTCATTTCTTCACAGAGGAGCCAGGTGCCATGTAACTTTATCTGATAGTGGGTCCAATTGCCACTGGAGTCAATACAAGTTTAGCCCTGTGTGCTTAGCATCAGGCACTGGCCACCGTGCAGGACCAGTTCTGGCTTGAAAACCTGACAGGTGAATGAGAATTTTTGCAGGATCAAAAAATGTGTGAAAAAGAAAACTTAAAGCAAGAGTTGAAATGTGGGCAATTCAGCCTGACAATTTGATCCCTGTTCCTTTGACTGTACCAACTTAGTTTTAATTATATTAATGCTTAGTTGTTGTTTTTTCCTCATTACCTTGGAATTACTGAGGAATTGTAATTCAGGTGAACCTTAGTGGATATAAATGGTCTGCTGTCTAATCTTCACTAACTGGGCTCCTGTTAGCCAAGAGTTTTGTCTGGCTATGCCAGAGTTTTGTCTCGGGTTGATTAAAACTTTGGTACTGCAGAGCTCCTCAGCTCTGTTAGAACTGAGCTTCAGTCCAATGAGCTCCACAGGGCCAAAGCTTCAGACATGCAGAACTCCTAAGATCCCTAGGAAGGAAGTTTTGTGCAGTTCTGTCCTACAGAAATGCTAGGCTCTGCAACAGCAGTTGCATGGAGCCCCAAAGCTCCATAAAAGTGAAGCTGCAGACCTAGCAGCTCTTGGGCAATCTGGCCAATTCTCTGTAATCAGCCCCTCGCGGCTGTGCATAGATTTAATCTCCTGCTGGGCCCACTCCCATTATCATCTGAAGGTTTCAGATGTTCCCAGAGAACTTCAAATAATTTGAACTGTACTTTAAATAATCTCCCTTTAGCTCTGAAAAGAGAACTGAGAGCACAAGAGGACTCACCCATATGCAGATCTGCTAACTTTTCATTTTTAAAAGAGTTTATTTCCAAACTGTGATTAAATCCTAACGATCCAAAATGCTACAGCTTACAGTTTTGCAGGGCTGCAGAACTGTATTTGCCCTTACCCAGGTCAAAGAGTTGGTGTGTTTTTTGACTGGTAAGTAAAATATATATATTTAACGATCATTATCAATCATCAGAGTTAAGGACAGATGCATAGGTTTTGTGTCTGTGCTAGTCAGTTTTGAATGACAGCTTTGCAAGGATGCAGGACTGTAGCTACAGTGTTTTGGCTCTCACTGACAAATAATGCAGCATTTTTCATAACTGCAACAACTATCACTTAGTGTTTTTGCATCGGTTGTTTTACAGTCAGGATAATCAACATACACCAAAAAGGTGCAGAGAAGAACCGCTGAACAGTGGAATTCCTGGGTTGACACAATGTTTACAGGAAGAGAGGAGCAGGGGGAGTTGAACTAAATTTACGAACAGTGCCTGCCAAGTTTGTTTTCAAGTCAAATGAAGAGTAAATATATCAAACCATTAATCCTCAGGGCCTCCCGCAGTAGAAGAAGAATCAGTGGTGAACCAGTCCTTTCCCATTCTTCTGCGGCTCGGAGAAAATATGAGTGACTTCAGGAGTGCAAAAATCAATGCTCATGGGTCTAATATGCTTTTCCTTTCTCATTTTCTCTACATGAAATAGAAAGAGACATTTCAGGCCCTCAACTTTCTTTGGGCCCAATTAGTCAGTTACTTGTAGCCATTGCTATCATTTCCTTTTCCATTTTGGGCACTCTCACAAATAAACTGTTGGTTTTTTTTTAAGTGATTATTTGCATTACCCAGGTCTGACGTGTTCATAATTCTTGCTTAATGACAAAATGATCAGCTGTGAATCAAACACAAAGCCCTGATTGAGCCCAAGCTTGGCAATATCCTCAGTGAACAGCTGAGTCATAAAATGTAATCATGTAGCATAAAACCCACAGAAGATGGGAAAGACTGCAATCCACCATATCCAATCCTGGCAATCAAAGGAAACTGATTAAATCAGGTTATGTCTTAATGATGCTAACAGATGATCCCTGCTCAGTGCTGCAGAGGGAAGCAAAAATCTCCTAAGGTGGCTGTCAATGTGAGGTGGGGGGAAAATTGCTTCCAGTCCCAAATTTGATGATCATTTTAATCCTGGTTTATGGCCGGCTGCTGCAGATACAAAGGACAATTGTAACAAGTGCTCAGTGTTTGACTTGCCGATGAGAAATTAAAGATGAATTACATTGCCGCCAAAGAAGCCCTATTTCATCTGGCTGTGTTCCCAGGGTTCAGGGTAACTTCCTGATCTTCATAAAGTGGCACAGTAGCATAGCAGTGTGTTTTGAGGATGGTCATGTTAGGCCCCCTTCCCTCTTCAAATTGCTCTTCCTTATGTTAGCTACTTATATGCCCCCAGACCTATAGTAGCTGAATAACTCACAGGTTTTACTGTACTTATCCTCATAACACCCCATGAGGTAGGGAAGGATGATCATCCCCATTGTGCAGATGGGGAACAATGTCACACAGAGAGATTTAATAACTTGCCTAAGATCATACCAGAGCAAGGACTTGAACCCAAGTCTTGGACATACTAAACTAGCGCCCGAACCATTGAATCATCCTTCATCTCTAGAAACTGTTATTAGAATGCTAACAAGCAGAGACAAGGTAAGGGGAAAAGAGAGAAAAAATGAATTCTTAAATCCTGTATAAAAGCAATGCACCATGTGTGCACAAGGCACAAAGGGGATTATTAAAGAGGGGATAAAGGGCACTCATACTAACATATTATCTATACAGGGAAGCAAGAGAAACATATACGTAGGGGTGAAAGTAAGTTAGAGGACTTACCAGTACGCAGGAGTCCTGAGCAGGGGGCGTGGCCTCAACCGGAAGAGGCGGGGCCTTAAATCCCCGGGCCCTTTAAATCTTGATTTAAAGGGCCAGGGCTCCAGCTGCGGTAGCGGCGACTGGGAGCCCGGGGCCCTTTAAATCACCCCCGAGCTACCAGCTGCAGAGGCGACTGGGAGCCCCGGGGCTCGGGGGCGATTTAAAGGACCCAGGGCTCCAGCTGCCGCTACCGCAGTGGAGTCCCAGGCCCTTTAAATCACTGAGGAGCCCTGGGGGCTCCCGGCTGCCACCACTACCCGGGGGCTCTGGGCTCTGGAAGAGCTTTAAAGGGCCTGGGGCTCCGCTGTGGTAGCAGCTGCCGGAGCGCCGAGCCCTTTAAATCCCCACCTGAGCCCTGCTGCCTGAGCCCTGGGGTAGCGGTGGCCGGGCTCCATCGGGGATTTAAAGGACCCCGGGGCTCCAGCTGCCGCTACCGTCCCAGCCCTTTAAATGCCCGCTGGAGCCCCGCCACTGCTGCTACCCCAGGGCTTTGGCAGCAGGGCTCCGGCGGGGATTTAAAGGGCCGGGGCAGTAGCGGTGGCTGGAGCTCCGGGGCTCTTTAAATCCCCGCCAGAGCCCCCTACCCCAGGGCTCAGGCAGCAGGGCTCAGGCCGGGATTTAAAGGGCTTGGGGCTCCAGCCGCTGCTACTGCCCCGGCCCTTTAAATCCCCTCCGGAGCCCCACCACCGCTACCCCAGGACTTCGGCAGCAGGGCTCAGGCGGGGATTTAAAGGGCCCCGGGAGGGTAGCGGGGGCTGGAGCTCCGGGGCCCTTTAAATCCCCGCTAGAGCCCCACCACTGCCGCTACCCCAGGGCTCGGGCAGCAGGGCTCAGGCGGGGATTTAAAGGGCCTGGGGGGTGAGGTAGCAGCAGCTGGAGCTCCGGGGCCCTTTAAATCCCTGCCGCAGCCCCACCGCCGCTACCCCAGGGCTTTAAATTGCCCTCTAGGAAAGCCAGTCCTGGTACGGCGCACCGGCACTTACCGGTATGCCATACCGGGGCATACCAGCTTACTTTCACTTCTGCATATACGTAAAAGGAAATACTTCTGGAATGGCTTTTAGTAACCAGAAGCGCCAACAATCTTTGCCTAAACTGAGTTACTTCTATGTGAAGTCCGTCAGAGCAGCCGCTGATGGAGATTTAGATCATCCTGGAGACATGGTGTTGGTTCCCTGTTCATATTCCAGGAAATTGGGGTTAGGTTATTCGGGATATCCGACATTAACTGTGTTACTCCTTTCTGTACCCCAAGGGCCATCAGGAGCTAAAGGGAACCCTATAAAATGGAAGCTGAAGGGAAAATAACAGAGGTTATCAGGGAGCAAACTAACCCAGAATGCTCAAAAGAAGGAGCTCCCCAGGCACCTCTGAGATGATCCGTTACCGGGTGTTGCTGTAGCTTTTTGTTTTGCTTATTTAAGGTTATTTATTTTCTCCAGGTTTTAATTATAAACTTCTGACAACAAACACTTGGGAGAAAGCTCTTTCTGCGAAACACATTTGCTGTTGGACTATGTCGGCCAATTCTGTTATTTTATAAGCAGCTCCTCCCACCTGAGCTACCCCTTACTCCCTCTATTTTTAGGGGATTGAAACCTAGATCTGAATTTTGCAGCCCAGTTCATCCCGAATATGAATGTTACAAGAAGTGCCACTGTACAAGTGGCTTTGTTGTTACACTGTGAAGGTCTGACCATGCATATGGTTTGTATCAACACGTGCAAGGTCATCGCAAAGGTTATCTTGTTCAAATTGTAGTCCTTTGTTTGTCCATGTGGCCAGGTATGGTGCAAAACAGCTGCAGTGTCAATACAATCTTTCCATTGCCCTGCCAGTGACCTCAGCCCTGACCTGGACTACCAGACTATGTGAAGATGAGAGGTTATTTAGGCTCCATATGAGTATAGCTTTGAAGAGGGCTATGAATTAAAGCTGACACTTTACCTTAAACACCTGGCCACAAATCACTTGTGAAAAATCAGGTGGCCAACCTGAGATCCAGCTTGTCTTTATCAGGCAGTTCACAGTGTTCAGTAAAGCTTTCCTGTTCACTGGGAGCTTGCACGTACCCTTTCCAAGACTGAGAAAAGCTGCATTTTTTAGGGACGAAAACTGGAAATTCTCCAGCGGGGTGTGGAGGTTGGGGAGAAGAGATCTCTTACCACACAGAAACATACACTATGTACAATGTTGAGTGGCAATATGGGACTAAATTCTGCTGCAACAACCCCTAAGTTCAACAGCAATGTTAATTTATTCTATTGCCACAAAATATCCCCTTATATTCCCCGCACCCCATAAACTCACAAGATTCATAAGCAAATTTTTGAAAAGAAAAAAAGTCACACATCAGAAATTCAACAACATTATATTTAATATTAACTTCAGTACCCTCTGTTAAAGATGGGAATAATGAGTGAGAGGCAGAACTGGTCTATATTTATTCCTGTTCTCTGCCTTCTTCAGCATGTGTTATGAACATTTAGTTACTGCTGGCTAAATTATCTGTGTCCCTCTTTATCTGATTCACTAGTCAAATACTGTACATCAGAGAGAGACAAAGATAAAGCCACCCTTTTGATCTACTTCTGATACTAGTTCGTAACTTTGTGACTCAGGCTTATCTCTACTCTATATACACTGTAGGTCAGGAGTAACTCCACTGAAATCAGTGGTTTTACACTGGTGCAAATCTGGTGTGAGGCCAGAATCAGGCTCAGTGTATGTGTGTGTTCTATCTAATATTGGAAACAATTATTCACTGCATAAATTATTTAATGAACTTTGTCTTTATTCGTCTAATAAATTATTCAACAAATAGTATTTGAATAGCTTTAGAGCTGGTACAATACTGCAGATGGTTATTTGTTCAAATAACATATTCAATGAATAACATCACTGAATCAAATAAATAATGTATTTGACAATTAGGAGTCATCCCAAGCTAGTTCTAATTGATCCAGTTAGAAAATGCAAAGGTGACTCATAAGCTATTGATCTATTCTGCTTTCGTTTGTTCTCTTGGGTTACATCTAGACTACAGCACTATATCAACCGAGCTCAACTCGACTTACTTAGTTTGATGCAAGCTAATGCAAAGCAGCACCTCGATACACTGAACTCACACACACATGTTGCGCTGGATTGCTCTTACCCCCTACCTCCACACTAGTACTGGACTAGTTAGCTGCAATGACTTCTGGGCATGCAGTCCATGGTTCCCAGCACTGCTCCAAACTGCACACTGTGGAGGGCTGTAAGAGTGAGTCAGTGGAATAGACATTAAGCCTGATTCTTCACTTCCTTTCCCCTGGTGCAGTTATTTATGCCTGTTCAAAGTAGATGTAAAATAATACCCACCCAGAATGGGAGCATTTTCCATTCACTTTGAACTCACTCTGCGCAGGTGTGAATGACAATCCAAGGTGCAAGGCAGCAGAGAATCTAGCCCATTTTCCTTTATTAAAATACAAGGAAGGGAAAATGAGAAATCAAGTTGCCTCACCAGCAGGTATGCAGATAATTTATTGTAGAAGTGTGAGGAACCTTATTTCCTCCAGGAATTGGTTTAAGGAACAGGAATAAACGAAACTCATATTTTGTGATCATAGATATTTTATGACTGAAATTAGGGAGACATGGTTATATCTCTGTTACTATTACAAACCTGATTGTTTTTTCCTTTCAACTCCTCTAATTCTTTCTTCATATGAAAAACCCTCCTTCCCATCTAACATTTTTCAGGAGCAGACTCTCATCAGAGAAGATTTTTTCCTTGGAAATTTTTGAGATAAATCAGAGATCGGGTACTTTGACAAAACAACGTGTAGTTTGCTGTTTGAAAAGACTCTCCCTTTTGAAAAGCTGTATCTCAAAAGTGTCTTGGTCAAAAAATTTCATGGTTGTTTTCTTTAACGATAACCTGGGCTATATATTTTTAAACTCGATTTTTATTGTAGTTTAACCACACTGTCACCTGCGTAATAAAAAACTGTCTAAAAATCAATACCTGCTATGCCACACATTCACTTTGAATAGCCTCTTACTCCTCAGATAGTTCCATTGATCTGGGACCACTTGCAAACTACATACTCATTAGCAAGGGTATTGGAATATGGCCTATGTTGTATAAACAACTGGACGTTTATCTATTGTGGCACAAAATAAAAGACCAAATACTACAAGTACTTACGCATGTGAGCAACTTTAAATGAACTAATGAATGAGTGACTTTACTCATGTGAGTATTTCTGTTGATTTCAAAGAGATTACGCATGTGAGGAAGAATTACTCATCAGGATTTGCAGGATTGGGTCCTCTGTATCTTTAATTTTCTATAAAAAATGGACTTTAGCAACAGGTAAGTGCACAACAAAAAGCCCAAACAAAGGAAGTCACACGGACATGATTTCATGACTTCTTCCCCAGTGAATATGGTTTTCTAGTTTTCTTCATCAGTGGCCGGGGGTGGGGGGGAGAGAGAGAAGCAAATTTTAACAACCCTATTGAAAATGAATATATTCTGCTGGAACTGGTCCTGCCACCCTAACACTTGACACAATCCAAAATTCGTTGAAGTCATGGGAATCTTTCCATCAGTGTCAATGGGCTTTGGATCAGGCTCACTGAGTATTACTGGAGGAAGTGTAAATACAATAATTATTGGCGGGAATAATATTGAAGGGGTATCATTGGAATAATAATGTGGGAGAAGAAGGTGTGTCAATGTGTATGAGCTGATGTGGAAAGCAGCATGTAGAGCTGGTCAGAAACTTTCTGGCAGGGCTGGCCTTACAGGTGGGCGACCGCCCAGGGTGCTGTGGTCAGGAGGGTGCCCTCTGAGTGCCGCAAACTGTCGGGACTGCGCTGCCAGACCAGGGGTGAGTGAGGGCGAGCCCAGGGCTGGAGCCCCTGGCCAGCAGGGCGGGCAGGGGGAGGCGATGCCTCCCAGAGCTGCCAACCTGGTGGGGAGGATCAGGCAGCAGGGCTCACCCCTGCGGAACCAGTGGGCCAGCCCCTGGGTCTCCTTTCCTGGGGGAATGGGTAGTGTCTGCACACCTGCTCTCCTACTGTTAGATGGTCAGGGGCTGTATGGCCGGAGGAGCCCCCAGACTCAGAAACTCCTCCCAGTGCAGCCCAGCCAGGCTCCGGGGCCAGGAGCTGGTCCTTGCGCCCTGCGCCCCACACCGCTATTCTCAAACCCAAAGAAAGGGCACCAAAATACAAGTTCACCCAGGGTGCCATTTCCCCTAAGGCCGGCCCTGCTTTTTGGCAGAACATTGTTCCATCAGGAAACGCCAATTCGTTGAAAGCAAAATATTTTGCGGAAACGTGTTGCCATGGATGCAAATTCTTGTCGAAACAAAAACAGGGAAAAAAAAGAGTTTCTGACTTTTGGGTTATTTTATATAATTATAAAAAATAATATATTATGTAAAAGAAGTCAAAATTGGAAAGGGCATCCCAAAACAATTTTTTTGGGAGGAGGGGGGAGAAGGAGATTTTAGTTCACATGAAATTTTGGAAGATTTTGTTTTCGTTCTGCAAAACTACCCCTGAAACAAAAAATCAGATTCGTGCACAGCACTAGTAACATCTTAAATTTTGCTTCATCTGCTTGATTTTAAAAAAAGAGATTTATTACCATTTACATTTTATTTTGTTTACATTTTGAGCTGGAGATGTTGCAACGTACTCAGAGCCGTGGAGAGCACACCAGCCGCACTACAGACTACACTGAAAGACCTTCTGACGGATATAAACAAATGGGAAACCTGAGTTTACTTCCCAGTACGCGGTTCCTAAAGCCAATGCACAGTAGAAAACAAGGTCAGATTTGTGACCTTGCTAAGGGCCAATTTGAGGGACTCAGGAGATTATAAACCCAGCTGGGAGAAGTTAAGGGGGAGTTTGAACAAACCAGGATCTAAGAGCGAGCAGGGCCAAAACCAAAAACTTGGAATGAATGGAGCAGAAAGTAATTGAGGCAGGAGACAGAGACTCACTGCTACAGAGAGAAACAAATGCTAAAGTGGCTGATTACACAACTCATAGGAAAATTGGAAGATGCTGGGAACAGAAGCCAGCAGCAGCATCTCAGATCACTGGAGCCCCGCAGGAGGAGAGGAAAATGAGATGATATTTATACATTTGTGTAGACTTTGTTTAAAGCTGTGCTGCAGAGAGCACTGGAACTAGCCGTCTTTGAATAGGAGATGCTGGATCTGAGATTAAAACATTTCAGTCCAGCCTTAAGCTGGCTTCCATTCTTGTGGGTGCAAATAATCATGGGCACAAATAGCCCTGGGGAGGGTTAAATTTCACCAATAAATGACTCATCTCTTTTCAAATCTGACTAAGCTATTTCCTTACTATAGCTAGAGCTGGACACAATTGGAAAAATGGTATTGATAACATTTTGGGTAAAACCATAGATAAAAATGTGGAAAAATTGTGAAAAAACAAATTAAAAAAAAATCAACAGTTTGCCAGTTTTCCACGAAGTACTGTTTTCCAGTGAGCTTTCTGTCTGAAAAATTTCAATCACCTCAAATTATAACATTCCTTTCATTCACTAAGCAGTTCTGCTCTGAGGAATTACTGAGTAAAAATGGCTCTGTCTTAATGAACATATTTGCTCACGGGGCAAATTTTGATCTCAGTTACACTAGTGTAAATCCAGAGTAACTCAGCAGTATTCCAGATTTACACTGGCCATGCACAGACTTTAGAGGTGATGTCATGTGTGTGGAGAGCATAAAGTTGCATGTTGGTAGGGTGACCAGACAGCAAGTGTGAAAAATCGCAAAGGGGAGTGGGGGGTAGTAGGAGCCTATATAAGACAAAGCCCCAAATATTGAGACTGTCCCTATAAAATTGGGACAGCTGGTCACCCTACATGTTGGTGGGTGGGAGTCTAAAGCTGAAGGAGTCCAAGCATTCCATCAATTGTATATGAGCAGCTTTAATTGATTTCATATATACAACAGCATACAACTGACAGGATAATCAGGCCCAAAGAGCCTAAGCTGTTGTTTTATTTACATAGGGAAGGAACCAGAAGAAGGTTTAAGACTCACCTTTGAATTTGGTCCTATGGGCATTATTTTGATCTTACTTACATTCGTTTTAAAGTGATGTAATTTCAACAGAACAGATTTTACTGGAGCGACAGCCGTTTACATCAGGTGAGGATCTAGCCCATTTTCATTATGTAAATAAAGACATAGCAGCCCGATTAAACTCTGATTTTGATCTAAAGTCCTTGCAGTTATTTTAGATTTACACTACTATAAGTGAAATGAAACCCGGTCTCATGGCTAATAATTAGAACATTTATCAATTTATACTCCATTTACCACTCCTGTAACTAAGCCTGTCCAACTACATTTAAAGCAAGCTATAATGCTTGCATCAGCGCAACAGAAGACTCCATAAAATCAATCCACATTAAAGTTCCCTTTCCTGATGGTGACTAATTCAATGAATTAATCAAAAGCCTGATTAAACAAAATTACACTGAAATGAAATTATCTCAGTCAGTGGGAATGCAGAAACGCCATTTTTAAAAATAACGTCTCTTGCAATTGTATGACAGTGTGGATTTTGTCTGTGTGTGTGTGTGCATGGAATATTTTTTCTTTCTCTTTCATAAAAAAATTGACTACTTAATTACTAATTCCATATTATTAGCAATAATTAATCATACATTTGGCCTTAGGGTTTATATATCCCACGATAAGATTTCTACCAAGTTTATTAGCTGAATAGACAAGCATCCAATTGTCTTGGCCTCTGCACCACACTGGCCATGACAGCTGAGCATGAATATTTTGAAACCATAACCGTGAAAGGTGAGCCTGAACCAAAACTCTGGATCTGAACATCTCTGAGGTTTGGGAAGTTTGAACATGGATCTCAACTTTGTGGCTTCAGCACAACTCTAGTAGACATGCCCTCCTATGTGAGATCTGTAAGGCCGTTATTCACCCAGCTGCCACAGCAACTAATAGCAGTGTTGACGTTGTGGCAGCTTGGGCTAGCTGCCTGTGTCGAAGCCTGCCTGAACCCCTGGGTCTGAGCTCAGGTGGCTAGCCCGAGCTGCTACCAGTGTCACAGAGTCCACACTGTTGTTTTTAGCATGCTAGCTTGAGGTGAGCTAGCTCAAGTCTGTCTACTCGTGCTGGGAATCATACCTCCCAGCTGCAGGGTAGACATGTCCTAGCATGGGCCAGATTGCTCTGACGTTTGCAGAGGGAACAGCAGTCAAGACGAAAGCATCCAGGGGGCTGGATTTGGCACAAGAGCTAAATGGTTGCCTTCGAGCGTGTGTGTGTGTAGCCAGTGGAGCATCTCCCGGTGCAGGGGAACTCACTTGTGGTGGAGGTTCCTGTGCAGCCCCCACCCTCACAGTGGGAGGGAAGGAGAGGATGTTTGGGGTGTACCACAGGCCGTGCCTGGACAAGGGAGGGAATGTGGCAGAAAGAAGATCTGCTACATCTGACCCTCCCAGGGTGTAAGGTCCCTGAGGCGTTCTGAGGGTCAAAATTGGGCTTAAGTGGGACGTACGTGATTCATAGGCTAGTGCTGACTGGCTGCAGAGGATCCATTTCACCCCTGGAGCAGAGCTGTAAGTAAGAAGGTGCTATCTTTCCATAGTCTCTTTGCAGAGTAGACCCACACTTTGCAGGGCAGGCTATGCCCGGTGCAGTGACAGGAACTTAGTAATTAACTACTGGTCCTCATTTCCCTTCCTCTTTTCTCCCCTCTTCCTGCTCAGCAGTCCCCAGGCACAATTCCAGTCTAGCGTTCAGGGCTGGCTAGCATGCTGCCAACCAAACCACAGATCTGGCATGTTCTGCCAGCTCTGGAGTATGGTCAGACCCCAGCTTGTTAGCATCCATGTTGCCTGCCATCTGGGGGCTTGGCTGGACTCCTCTCTTAGAGTAGGTTACATGCTGCTCCCTGAGGAGGAGAGAGTAGATACCATGGAGTAATAAGTTAACCCTGAAACAATCCCTTGTTTGTTCAGCTAGAACTGTGCTTTATTTACAATAGCTCCTGTACCGATTTCACCACCTATTCGTCAGCATTGCTGGCTGTTTCAGTGAAGGTCCAGTCTCCCCATTGTCCAGTGCCTGTCCGTGTGGAAGGAATACTTCAGCCGGGAGATGCACCATGCCGTTCATTACTGTGAACCACTCTTGCTGATAAATATATTAGGGATCCACACATGTCATCTCTACAGGCTATGTAGCAAGCAGTTGACCCCAGCCCTGTAGAAGGCAGATACCTTTAACCCTCCTGGACAATGGCCCTGTGAGAGAAAATGGAGAGTCTGATGTGTTTGTACAGTGTGTTGGGTAAAGGATAAAGACTGTGTTGAAATAAAGCTGTCAAGTTACTGAAAACAAATTGTACTGCTCCTTTCCCTCCCTGCTGTTACTATGGTTTCTTTGCTTTCAGCCAGGGAGGGAGGGACATTTCCCACTGTTCACAGTTTTACAAGTTTTTCAACAATGTCTCCATTATGGCAGATACACAAACACAGAGCCCACTGCTGCTCCCCTTGAAGTCAGCAGCAAAACTCTCCATTGACTTCAATGGGAGCAGGAGCAGGCTCCTGTTTTCCCACACATTGGTTGGACAAAGCACCTAGGTGCTCGCACTTGTATCAATCTAATTCATCTTTCATCTCAGGTTTGTACACAGCACCTATCCCTGGGGTGTCAGCTGCTTTCCCATTTTGTCACCCTGCTGTTATATGGGAAAACAATATCTCATGCCTTGGAGATACAGAAACATGCTTGAAAGCCATGGCTCATGTATCTCACACATGTGTCTTTAACAGGATCATTGGCTTGTGTGAGTACATCCCATCCGCATCAGTAATGGAAGCAGAAACTATTCCGGGGGCAGAGTAGTTAGAAATTAGAGAGAACAGCCATTTTGCTAAATTTAGAATCCACAAGTTCTAGATCTAGAACAAGAGTTGACATTTTGGAAGGCGGAGTTCTGTTAGGTTCTGTCAAAATAGGATTTTTTGAGTGCCAGCATGAAATTAATAATAAAGAATAATCATTAATAATTTGTTATTAGTACCCATTGTAGCCCCAGAAGCAGAGTAAGAATTACTTTTAATCCAGACTATCTAGTCAAGATTCTGCTCCCTATTTCTGTTCCAGAAGACGCCATTAACATCTAACGACCCATCCTGGTTTAGTGGTCAAGTGAAGTCATCAAATAGAAATAAAAAATCAATATTTAACAAATAAAAAAGGAGAAATAGACAACAATAAAAATAAATGAGAAGTTATGAAATACAGAAAACTGATAAGGAAAACTAAAGACATCAGGGAAAAATCCATAGCAAAATGGCTAAGGAATTAAGAAAGAGTTTTTTAAGTATATTAGGGACAAAAGAAATCATAGCAGTAGTATAGCCTCATCATTGGAGGGAGATGGTAAAATTGTTAATGATGATGCAGAAAAGGCAGAAGTGTTCAATAAATATTTCTTTTCTGTATCTGAAAGAAGCAGGATGATATACTCATAGCACGACAGGATGATGAAGTATTTGCCAGCTCTTTATCCCTAGTAGAAAATATCTACTAGAGATAAACACTTAAATCATCAGGCCCAGATAACTTGCACCCCAGAGTTCAAAAGAGCTGCCTGAGGAGATCTCTGGCCTGCTGATGTTAATTTTTAATAAATCTTGGAATACCAGGGAAATTTCAGAAGACTGAAAGAGTGCTAATGTTATGCTAATATTCAAAAGGACAAATAACTATAGACTGGTTAGTCTGACACCAGCCAAGGCAAAATAATGGAAAAGCTGATAGGGAATTCAACTGATAAAGAATTAAAGGATAGGAATATAATTAATGCCAGTCAACATGCTTTTATAGAAAACAGGTCTTGTCAAACAAACCTGATTTAATTCTTTGATGTGATTATGTTTGTTTGCTAAATCAGTGGCTCTCAACCTTTCCAGACTATTGTACCCCTTTCAAGAGTCTGATTTGTCTTGTGTACCCCCAAGTTTCACCTCACTTAAAAACTTACAAAATCAGGCATACAAATACAAAAGTGTCACAGCACGCTATTGCTAAAAAATTGCTGACTTTCTGATTTTTACCATATAATTATAAAATAAATCAATTGGAATATAAATATTGCACTTACATTTCAATGTATAGTATACAGAGCAGTATAAACAAATCATTGTCTGTGAAATGTTAGTTTGTACTGACTTGGCTAGTGCTTTTTATGTAGCCTGTTGTAAAACTACGCAAATGTCTAGGTGAGCTGAGTACCCCCTTGAAGACCTCTGTGAACCCCCAGGGGTACACGTACCCTTGGTTGAGAACCACTGTGCTAAGGTAACTGCATAGATGTAATAGCCTTTTGTAAGATGTTTGACTTAATACTTCATGATATTCTAGTTAAACAATTAACACTCTACAATATCTATAAAGCTCATGTTAAATGGCTTAAGAGCTGGCTGACTCTCTGATCTCAAAATGTAGTTGTCAATGGGAACTCATCATCAAATGCGGGAGGGAGGCGGTTTCTGGTGGGGTTCCACAGTGAGAGACACTAGGCCTGATGCTATTCAACATGTTCATCAATGATCTGGTAGTAAATATAAAATCACTGCTGATAAAATCTTTGCAGATGACACGAAGGTTGGTGGAGTGGTAAATAATGGTGCAGACAGGGCAGTCATACAGAGAGATCTGGATACTTGGTAACCTGGGCCCATTCAAACACCATGTGTTTTTAACACAGGCAAATGCAGTGTTATACATCTAGGAGCAAGGAAATCAGGCCATACCAAGAGAATGGGGGATTGTATCCTGGAAAGCGGTGACTCTAAAAAGGATCTATGGGTCATAGTGGAGCTCTCAATGTGATGCTGCAACAAAAAGGGCGAATGTGATCCTTGCATGTATAAATAAGGGAGCAGTGAGCAGCAGTAGGGGGGTGACTTCATCTCTATATATGGCATTGGTGAGACCAATACTGGAACACTGCATCTAGTTTAGGTGTCCACATTGTAAAAAGGAAGTTGAAAAATTAGAGAGGGGGCAGAAAAGAGACAAAGAAAATGTTTTTGAGAGCTGGAGAAAAATGTCATACAGTGAGAGACAAAGTCAAGAGCTCAATGTGTTAGCTTATGAAAAAGAAAGGTGAGAGGTGACTTGATTGCAGTGAGTAAGTACCTTCCTGGGGAGAAAGTACTGGGGTAGTAAAGGGCTCTTTAATCTAACAGAGAAAGGCCTAACACGAACCTACGGCTAGAAGCTGAAGCCAAACAAATTTAAATGAGAAATTAGGCACAAATTGTTAACAGTGAGGGTGATTAGCCATGGAATCACAACTAGTGTAACGGAAGGTTGAATCTGGTCCTAAATCGTTTGCATAGCCCCAGCTTCCACTTAGTTGGAAATACATTTTTAAAAATTAACCTTTCCTTGAAAATGGTGCTTTAAATGAAGGGGGAAATGGCATAAAACCCCATAACCCGTTAAAGTCAGTTGGCCCTTTCCTCAGTCTCTCTCTGTCTCTCATCTGTCTAGGTGTTTAGAATATGTCATTAGTGTTGTATCAAATTCTCCCAGCCCTAAAAGAAATATGGAAAGAAAACAGTAATTATTCTGGGTTGTGCACTGCAAAAACCTCTCCTTATCTCAGGGTACAATGAAAGATCCACCTTCGCAGACAGCCTCCCCATCACAAAGCCCAATCGGGCATGTCTCCTGGGTACAGAAAAGGAGGAGGAAAGGAGAGGAGAGGAAGCAGAAGAAAGAGGAATCACACCCACACACAGCAATTAAATCAAACAACACAGAGCTAATAACACCGCATTCCAGGAGAGAAGGAGCTTCTGCAATCCTTCCTTCTTTGATGATTGCCTTAGTCCATCTGCTAAAAGGAGCAGAAGGTTTAGCTTGTTGTCTGAGCCATTTCTTATGTTGGACTGAGAGGAGGCTGAAAGTCCATTGCGAAATATAGCAGAATCCTAATGTGCCAGATTCTGATCCCCTTACTCCTGTGCATGGCTGCAATGAACAATCCTACTGATTTCAATGGGGCTACACAAAGAATACGGTTAGACTAAATGTGAGTGAGGATGTCAGAACCCAGTCCTAAATTTGTATTCATTGCTCAGATCTCCCTGTGATTTGGCACATTTTAAATGCTTACCTAGATCATAGGATGTTGCCAGGGGCAAAATCTGAAATGGAGGCCCCCTCTTTCTAAAAAATTACCATGGGGTATGTGATGTGGGGGCAGGGTAGGGAATGGAGAGCAAGCCCACCCAGCACTCATTCCGCAGCAGCAGCTCCTGTCCCGCAGGGCTGCGTGCAAGTCCCTGCTCCAGCCCATTGGCTCTCAGCAGTGTCATGTGACCAAAACCGGATGACGAAAGGGCAGCTGGGCCAATCCTGAGCAGCCCTGTGACCCTGTGCATCAGGTCACGATACCGCTGACTTAAATTTGGTCCAGTTGTCCTCCTCCCACCCCCCTCCATCATGACCCTTCTCATTCATCACACATCCCCAGCCCACCTACTTTAAATGGTGCTCTGCAAGAATTGTTCCTTGGATCAAGTGAGGTGTTCAGGGCAAACTGCCCCCTTTTGTCCCGCTCCCGGGCAAACCTGGAGGGAGGCTGTCAAAGTACAGTAGCCGTCACCAAGAGGTTTGTGAAGCAACAGTGGCAGTATATATGTTCATAGGTCAAGCAGCCCTGACATATCCTTAGCATGTTAAACATAGCCTGAGAGAGAGATTGACAAGTGAAAAATATTTGAGTAGGGTCAGGGACAATTAATCCCTTCAAGTGACAGTAAGTGCAGGAGCTGGAATGTCAAAGGAATTGGGAAGCAATTCAAACTCTGATTTGATGGGCAAAGGGCAAACAATCCATTCCTTTGTAGTCTTGACCTGATTCTTGCTTCCACTTCAATTAAGGTCGCAGAAGCTTTTTTTTCTGTTTGTTTTTTTTTGTTTAATTTGCTTATGCATGTATGAAACATCCATCTTGCTGAAATTTTCCACACTTGCTGTCTGGCTGAAAGTGAACTTTTCCCCCACCCCTCAAGTTTAAGCAAAAAGGGTTCTTTTTTTTTTTTTTTTGAGTAAACAGTGTGTGTAAAAAATATTATTGTTGACCACGTTGTGCTAGGTGCTGTGTAAACGTGCATCCCGATTATAGAAACAAGCTTGTAACATTTTCTGGCCAACTTTACAGTCCAAATGCCTGGAGATAGAAAGTTGAAATTTAGCAGTGAAAAAGCATTTTAAAGGCTATTTTTCCCACTCCCTTATTCCTCCTGATTTGCACTTCTTGTGCAGTGAAGGTGTGCAGGGGTTAGGGAGGGCTGCTGTGCAGCTTTTAAGGTGTGCAAAGGGCTCCATCCATGATCATGTAATTGAAGAGTGGGCCCATTTCAGCACTGTCTCACTCCAGTTTCCATAGTTTCTAAAGCCAGAAGGGACCAGTATGATCATCTAGTTTCACTTCCTGCGTGTCACAAGTTACTTTCACCCAGTAATTCCTGCACTGAGCCCAAAAATTGTAGTTGTGTACTTCATATCTTCTGGAAGGACATTCGTTTTTGATTTAAAAGACTCAAAGGATGGAGAATTTACCCCACCCCTTGATAATCCGTACCATTGCTTAATTACCCTTAGAGTTAAAATCAGTCTTCTTTCCAGTTTGAACTTTGCTGACTTCAGCCCCCAGCCAGTACATTTTGTTATGCACTTGTTAGCTAGATTAAAGCTCTCCATCGAAATCCATGGAATGACACTGGTGTAAAACTGGAGTAATGCAGCAGTTAGTCAGGCCCTGTAGTTCAAGCAAAGGATGTGTGTGTCATATTAACTGTGTCATTTCCTGACATCTGAGCGCTCAACTGTGTAACCTCAATGTTCCTTTTTTCAGAGTAGCAGCCGTGTTAGTCTGTATTCGCAAAAAGAAAAGGAGTACTTGTGGCATTTTAGAGACTAACCAATTTATTTGAGCATAAGCTTTCGTGAGCTACAGCTCACTTCATCGGATGCTGTAGCTCACGAAAGCTTATGCTCAAATAAATTGGTTAGTCTCTAAGGTGCCACAAGTACTCAATGTTCCTGTAACGTAATATTTTGGATGGAACCTGTATTACAGCAATGCTATAGTTAAAGGTAGAATGACACTTCCATTTTATAACATTTTAGTCTCTGTTGAAGAGCTTGACATAATTGGGAATGACTGCAAATCTGTCATTATAATTAGAATTTGGTCTTTAGCTCTAGGCCTTTCCCCTTCAGGGGGGGTTGATTGGAAGCCAGGGAGGCCTTACATCTCAGCGAGTTATTTCCTGGAGACTCTTTCATCCCTGCTGCTAGGTGTGCACTGAATAACTCTGCAGGTTAAGAGTGATGCTGTACAGGCTCTGCAAAGTCGGAGCAAATAAGTGATTTGCACTGAGTTGAAGTCATGGCAAAGAGGGACCAAAACAACATTTCCATTGGAAACTGAAAGGCTGTGATTTTCCCTCCCAATGTGACATCAGTGTCTGCTATGGAAGAATATCATGGTGTGGCCATTCTGCTTTGAAAAGGGATGGAGACAGAAGAAAGAACTCCGGGTAGTTAAAGGATTTCCTAAAGGATCATGTAATAGGGACAAAAGATGAGAAGCAGAGGGAAGGGAGCAGAGCAGAAGGTATTAGAAAAACACAGGATTACAGTATCTTTGGAAACAACCCTTTCCCATGCAAAAAGCACCCCCTTTATTGAGACCCCTTGTTTTAGCTTTCCAAGCTTCTTAGAAACCTTGGGCCACAGTTTCAGGTGGTGTAAATTAACACAGCTCCGTTGACTATATTGGAGCTATGCTGATTATTTCCAGCTGTGGGTCTAGCCCTTATTAGATTTTATTTACAAAGATGGGTGTAAATTTACAGTGCTAGCATATCCATGGACATAAACAGAAGAGTAATCATGAAGTTAGCGGATTAATGGCACAAGCTGCATTTTCTACATGTGCACACTCGAATTGTACAGTTATACCCACCTCTGGACTTCGCAAGTGGAAACACCCAAGTGTACACTTTAACCAAGCTAATACCTGAATGTGCAGCTGTTAGAACATGCACCTGCAAAAGCCATTTGTCCCCGTGAGTTTTGTATGTACAAATTCTATCATGTGTGTCCAAGTGTCAGACTCCTGAAGTGTATGCTTGCGTGTTTGCCGCACAGGCTCATGTACGTGCACACAAAGTTTTGTACACACACATGTTGGTCAGAGACTGAAAAACTACCTGGAAAGATCTACAGTTCTTTAAACCCCTTACACATGAGATCAATCCCATTGGAGGTAGACAGCAGCTGGGAAGGCCAAATTAATACCACATAATGTCTCATTATATCCCCACCTTTCTCTTCCCTCCTCTTGTTTCTACTTCATATTAAAGAACAGTGACTGCGCTCTCTCCAGATACTTTGTCAATGTCCACCCCACACAGCTGCCCTCTCCTCCACGCTCCGCCCACACGTAGATATTCTAAGCTATTGACAGATAAAGTTAGAAAGCTTTCATGCTAGGCTTCTGGGTATGCAGGATACCAGAAATGTCAAAGGAGTAAGTGTATGTCATAATGGTAATCTGTAATCTGTAATCTGACAAGAGAAAAGCAAAAGGAATTCAGTGGCTAGGAGGCTGCAACTCACCCGAGCAGGTGCCTCCTGAAAACTGGGATAGTTAGAGCTGCCTTTGTAGCTCTTGTGTTATCTGCATCGTAGCCCAGTTCTCTCACTTAGAGGTAAGACACAATGGGCCCAATTCTGATCTTACTTACACTGATGTAATTTAGGATTATCTCCGCTGATGTAAATCATTGACTGTAATGAGGCTATGCTGAGTTACACCACCTGAGGATCTAGCCTAATAGGCCAGATCCAGGCCCAACTCCGGCAGTGGTGCAAAGGGGCTGTAAAGTTGTCTTAAACAAGCAGCTGAGGCTTTCTGCCACCCCCTTGTGGCCACTCAGAATAAGGGGTATGTGCCAGGAACAGGCCAGAGGCAGGAGGAACACAGAAGCACACTCCCTTGAGCCCTGACTGCTGTAACTGCCCTTAGGGGGCTGTTCCCAGCCAGTGTGACTCAGAGCAGCGTTGAGGGACTGAATTAGCCCCCAGCTGCCCAGGCTAGTGAGCTAACAACTGCCCACTTTTTTGTGAGGGTAAGATCTGCAGGCAGAGGATCCCTTCTATGCACAAGTCATGGGCGAACAGTATGGGACTCATCAGGCTTGGTTCCTTTCTCCCTCATGCTGGTGCACATCAACAATAACTCCACTGGGTCAGCGACACTACAGCAGTTTAAGAGAGTGGAATCAGTCCCATTGACTTCAGTGGGAGTCACTGGCATTGTGTGGCAAGAAAATAGGGCCCACTGACTTGAGCTGCTTATTATGATTATTTATATCACAGAAGCAGCTAGAGGTCCCTTCGGAGATTGGGGCCTCATTGTGGTAGGTGCTGTACAAAAAGCTCTCAGGAACAGTCCCCTGGCCCAAAGAGCTCACAGTCTAAAGAGATAAGATAGACAACATGGAGGGAGGGAATAGTATTACCCTGGTTTACCGAGGGGGAACTGAGGCACAGAATGTTAAGTGGCGTCCCCAAGGTCATGGCAGCAGTCTGTGGCAGAGCTGGGAACCGACTCCCAGGCCACAAGACCATCAACCCTCTGAAGTGGAGTCACACCGCTGAGACTGAAAGCAGAATTTGTGCAGCAGCCTGTGGTTGCTGGGGAGCCGAGGAAGGGAAGCATTTGCCCAAGCAGTTTTACAATGGTTCACATTTCTGGGGGATAAATAAGAGCCTGTCTCTCTAGTTTAATTGGCTGTGATAGGTTTGCTTGCCTGGAACACCTCAACGGGAAAGAGGGATTTTTAGGATTTAAAAAGATGTCTAAAAAGACTGTTGAATAAGAGAAACCTGAGGGAGAAATTGAGGCTGGAAGGAAGGAGCTAATGTGAGCTTGGTATTGACAGTGGAACTGAATGTTTCTTCATCGCTAGACTAGAACAGTTTTAGCTTTGTAATCAGTAACGAGGCCAGGGCATTACTTTTAGTTAGCGCTGTAAGATGTACATGAAGGGCTAGGTGTGCTTTTAAGGTGCATCCCTGTGATCAGGAACCGGCGGAGGAATTCTGGCTGACTCAGTAAGAATTCCTTTTGGGATTCCTGGGGGAATCACACTGCAGTGGGAGCTCTGCTGCCCTTTAATGCCCTGTGCCATGCGAACTCCACTAGCTGAAGCACAGAGAGGTAAAAGCAGGGCCACAACCTCGACAGCCAGTGCTACTGTTGGAAACAGAGAGGAATGGCTGCACTCCCAGCCACATTATGGCCGGTCCCTGAATCGGGGCACCAGGAGGGGGAAGGTTACTGGGAAGAGTCAGCCATAATTTGGCTCAAAATCAAATAATCTGCTTTGCTTCAGTGAGGAAATAGTGTTTGATTTGCAACTGGAAGCGCTTTCAATGGCAGGACAGATTATATTATATCCTGAAAAGGACTGAAGTTCAAAATTACAGGAGAAACAAAAAGCTGGGGGTGTAGAAACCGATGAGCATGACAGAACCAGAGTAGGCATGTCTTCCTTAACACATGCACACCCTCATTGTTCCACTCCGGTGACTGCCCACTTTATTTATAAATAATCTGTAACTGTGAAATCCCCAGCCAAAAGAGAACAAGGCATTAAAGCTGATGATCTGATCACCAGCTTGAGACCCAGAAACTCCTGGGTCCTAGTTTTGGCTTTATCATTATCATCTCTACCTCGGTTTCCCATCTATAAATTGAGGATGATGAGACCATAAGTTCTGTGGGGCAGGGACTGTCATTTATTATATATTTTTACAACACCTAGCACAATGGGGCTCTAGGTCTTATTGCAATACCCATGTTTACATGATAAATGACAGCAAATGACTGCCTACCTCACAGGGATGTAGTGAGGATTAATGAGTTGATTTATGTAAACAGTGCTACTGAGTGATATTTTGCACCTAGTGTTTGCATATTTTGTAACTACTAGAGACCTGCCACTTCTTTAGAAAACCAAACAGTCAACCGACAATGTTAATGACTGACCATAGTAGTTTAGGGACCCTAATAGCTTTAGGGAATCAGTATGTGATGACAATGCGCTCATTAAAGGGATTAACTGTAATTAGGGCACTAACTTTATTAATTAAACTGCTAGGTGCATTTTATCAGTTCACTGCTTTTGAGTCAGAATTTCAAAAACCGTCAGCAGGGGTCTGGGGGGTAAGTCTACACTGCTGTCAGAGGAGTGGTTGCCACATGTGTGGACATATCTGCGCTAGCTTTAATCTAGGTACGGTGAGTACCAATAGCAGTGAAAACATCATGGACAGTGGCTACTTGATTACGTATCCAGGCTCCTGGTCGGGTGGGCAGGGCTAGCTTGTGCCACCGCTTGTTGGCCACAGCTTCACTGCTATTGTTACTTGAGCTCACTTTGATCAGGAACCTCAGGTATGTCTACACATGCTGCAGGCACACTTCCCAATTGCAGTGTAGACATACCCGAACTCTGCTCCCACTGCAATCAATGAGAGTTTTACCATCAACTTTAATGGGAGCAAAGTACTTTTGAAAATCCCATCTTAATCTGTATCTCCTTTTGGTCTTTGTGGCAGGGCAGGGGTAAAACGCTCTTTGAAGCCCTGCCAAAATGCTGGCTACAGACAGCTCTCTGGTCAAAAGGCCAGGTAGAGAGACATGGGTATGCAACAGGGAGCCCAGCTGTAAGCCCTAATGAGGGCTAGCTCAGAGCAACAAGCTGGCCCGAGTAGGAACAGCTGGGCTAAAGACTGGGAGGGCTATAAAAGCCCTGGGAAAACCTCAGAGAAGGTGTGCCAGGGGAGGAGACAGGAGGGCTGTTTCTCTTGTACCTTACCTACTAGAAGGAATGTCAAGGGCCAGAAGACCGTGGGAGGGGGTCTGTGGTATGATTGTTGTTGGGGGAATTGGGGCTGCCCAAGAACACTGTAAATAAAGACACAAAGCTGAAACTACTGAAGAAGGTGGTGGGACTCTTTATTAGACCAGCCTAAACACAGGGTGCAGGCACAAAAGTGGGAGTGCCGGCCTAGACCCTGTGACAGTCTTATAATGGGAGTTACAAGATCAAAGACTCACGCATCCTACTCCTTCAAGTTCTGCTCTTATCTGCTCCCACAAGCTAAGAACAGTCAGCTCTTTGGCTAGGAGATCTCCAACAAATACAAAGGTGGTGTAGAAAGTGAAGTTAGTGTTTCTGTAGGAGGAACTCTGCCCACTGGGCCAGTATGGAATCAAAGCATCAGCATGGCCTTGAAACACACTGCTTATGGAGATGCCCTCTTTCAAATATGGTGTATGACCAAGCTCTTTGACTAATTGTGGCTTTAAAGATCTCAGGGTATGTGTGTCCTGCCCTGATTCCAGTTTGAGTAATTACAGGCTGCCTGCCTAAGTTTCCTCTGCAATTTCAATTGGATACACTATTCTTCTTTACTTCTTGTCCTAATCTATTATGTAGTGCTGCTGTACACTGTTAAAGAGTAGCTGTATTTCATCTCAGAAATGGCTACATTTCATTAGTGACATTAAGCCATGTGCATATATATAACACTTTCTTCAAATCATTTCTTCCACATTTAAAAGGTCAAACAGATCACTTTTTTTATCAGTTAGGAGGGATAGCTGGAGGTTGAGTCACTGTTCGGAAGCTTGCAACGCAGGGTGTACTATAGATTAACTATTGTCTGCAGTGTGCCAGGAATTCTAGCCCTATAGACTTTATATAATGCAGCTTTTCCAGCACAGTTGATACTTAAGACAAATAATTATTATTACAGACAGGAGGGAATGATTTCTGCTCCCTGTGTGGAGAGAGAAGACTGGCATTAAAAATTCAGGGTGAAGTGGCAATGGTTTCTGAACTTCAAGTGTACACTCAAAATTACATCTGTCCTGATTTACAGCCCTTGCAATGCCACTGAATTCACTAGGTTTAAATCAGGGTCAAATTTGGCCTGACTGTCCTCCCGTGAAGGCTTGCTTGAAAAGTAGTGCCGGTCCTTCTTTTCACACACACTCTCTCTCTCTCTCTCATAATATAGGAACTTGATGAAATTAACAGCTGGTAACTGGAGAATCTCAAAAAGGAAATACTGTTTCACACACCATGTCGTCATTGTCAGCCTTCGGAATGCCCTGGTGCAGGAGATCATCGAGTCAAATGCTATAGCTAGATAGCATTTCAAGGGCAATAAAATTATGCATGCTATGATAGGGGAAAGGAAAGCTCATGTTCCAGAACGGAAATTGAGCATCACCAGGGGTCAGGAAGGAATTCCTTCCCCCAGGCATAGCATTCCACAAATGGCAAGGTGATTTCGGAGGGCTGCCTATTTCTGAAATATTCAGGTATCCTTCGGCCAAAGGAGAATAGCAGGCTTGATGGTCCAATAACCTGACATGTTATGGCAAATCTTGCGTTACATGTTGCACGAGATTGGGGAGCTGGGGTAGGGGAGTTTCAAAAGTGCCTAAGTAACATTGCAGCACAAGTCTCATTGACTTCCAATGCAACACATGCACTAAATCACAGAGGCACTTTTGAAAATCCCATCCCTTGTCTTGTGCTGGGCTCCGAATTCACAAAAACAGGCTGAGTGGGATGAACAGTTTTCACAGCTGTTCACATACCTAACATTTAAGATTTTGATGAAAATATGGAGATTTGCTACTCTCAGCGGACTATCCCACCTTCAGATAATGATACATAGCAAGCAACACTATTCCCATTGTACCAAGGGAGCCAAGACAGGCCAAATAACTTTTCTAACTGAATGTAAATGGTAGAAGTGGGAATAGAATTCATGCCTTCTCACTCCTAGCCACTGCCATACCCCTCCCACCCCCGACCACATCCTCTGTCTAAAATAAAAAGCAGCGTATAGACCATTTAACTTACACAAATGTGGTTTGTGGTGCTCAATATGCTATGCCATCGCTGCAGTGCAGTGCATGCCAGGGTGCATGTAACTCTGTATGCAATATAGCTTGTTTTAAGACTCAAATTGCAAGGGTAATTACTTGAGGAAGGTAGCAATAATTGGCTTTTCTAGCAGGCAGAAGCAGAAATGGTTGCCTGGAGCTCCACTTTAAAGGAAAACAGCAAAGAGCAGTCAGCAAGAGGAAGAGGTGGTCCCTGCAGACTTTCCCATAAAGAAGAGGTGTCGGCATTTGACAGGTTAATTGAATGTTTACAAGAACAGGCTGACACAAAAATACATTTTCCTGTGTATGGCTCAGAGAAGCTAACCTTTGAACACAGCATATGAAGCAATGGCAGTAGAGGAGAGTGGGCAGGAAAATACCATGTGTAGGGGGTAAATTATGGTCAAGAGGCTTAATCTCATTTCCACTGAGTTTGCCTATAGTCAGTTCTCAAGAGGCTGAGGTGCCAGCTGAGAAATGCTCTTATGTTCATGCTGTTAACTGCAAGATTGGTGGCCTTGCACCTAATGAAACCCTGGTGGACAGCTGAAACCTAATTAGTCATCAGTCTCCCCTCTAGTACCAAAACCTGTTTAGATGATATTGCTGGACCACTTTTGGCGCAGTTAGTTCTGGACTTATATTTGGTAGAGCAGGAACCTGAGGAGATTGGCAGGAAGGTGGTGGGGCTGTGCTGTTTGCATCAAACCTGAAATGCATATAGTCTCCTGCTCTCCGCTGGATTAAATGCAGCACTATGCGTTCATCTTGTGTGTGAGCTCCAGGATAGGGATATGTTAAGACAATTTCTGGTGCACTGACTGCCCCCTCCATTGCAGTCTCTGCATAAGCGGATGAAGTTCTCCTTATCAGTTCCTATATTCACTGGAGGCACCAAGGCTGATGGTGCTCAATGACTTTAACATCTGCCTGGATGACGAAACCTTAGATTCAGTTCAAGGTTTCATGCTCACCATGGTGATCATATGATTATACTATGTGGTTACTGGTTCATTCAAACAGCTACACACACTATTGATTGGAGTTAGATAGGAGGTCAAGCAGTTGGAGTTAGGCCCATTTCCTGGACTGACTGCTGTCTTCTGTATTTCGAGACTGGAGTGCAAGCTCCTGTTGGGAGGAGGGAGCTGTTTTGATGGCCTGCCCTCAAGGTCAATGGAGACTAGAGAAGGCCCTGAGGGAAGACACCATTCCTCAACAGCTCATTCTCTGAAGGATTCAGTAGGATGTCCTAGCAAATTTTTTACAACTGCTACAGTTCCTATGAAAGCCTTTTAAAACTTATCTATGACTAGGCGTTTGCCACTCTTATTTTCAGATGTGGACATTGTAGGCTCAAGACTTGCTTACTTGAAAGACTGCCTCTCTCTCCGCGTGATATTGTCAACTCTTCAGAGAGGCAACTGAGATTAAACCCTCTCAGTGTAAAAGAGAGGAGATGCCAGCAGGGCATTCTCCATGAAGGACCCTTTGCTTTGAAACATATTCCCCATCCCTCTCTGAAATAGCGTGCATCTCTTCACCTCCAGTGCATGCTATAAGGCCCATCCTATTACCCTCATGGAGGGACATGATAATGCTGGTATTTGTGGCATAGCAGTAGTGTTCAGGGTTTTGCTTTCATTCTTGGTTAATTATTTTCTGGCTTTGGGGTATGGAGCAGCTGCTGATTTCATTTTTCCTTGCACATGTTTGTATTAATGTACGGCAAGTATGCCTTGAGATCTGGACAGGTGCCTTTTTATATATTTGTTTTAAATCAACTGAACGTTGATGACTCCTCACACAACACATTCTCTTCCAGTCTGTCTCCATTACATCCCTCCTGCAATATCTATTTTTGACAGATTCGTGGGGCTGGGCTTTGTTATCATATCAAACAGTAAGGTCCTCTGACTTCCACAGTTTATTTTGATTCCAAAGTGCCTTTCAATTCCACCCACAGCTGCCTTTCATTATTAGGTTAGCACAGATCAAAACAACTAGACATGTTCAGAAAAAGGCTTGAAGCACCGGTGGAACTGTCCTTCTTCCATGTCCCTCTGATCACATCTGTTCCCTCCAGGAGGGAAGCAGAATTTTGTATTTGAAGCTCATCATGCTCTCAAGATTTAGAAAGATGCTCTTTCCCTATCTCTCTCTCACTCCCCTCCCCTCTCCCGGCCCCATCAGCTTGTTTCTTAGGGATTAAGAGATGTTGCACAATCCTGTTTTTGGCATTCAGATAAGATACCCTGAATTCTGCATTTTACCCCAGCTCTTTCAAACCCAGTGTGTCCATGCTAAACTGGCAGTCTGTGCAATGCTGAATGCTTACATGAAGAATCCATTTGTCTCGGAGGCAGGTTATGTTTTGCCAACACACTTTTGTTTTAAATTTTACGCAGAGGAACTGTATTGTCAGCCAATTAATCGTTACAAAGCTACTGTGGCTTTGGATCGAGAGGCTGGGGGCTTTCCATTTCTGGGAAGGGGATTTACTGCAGACTATCACATGAGGATACCATGACAATCTGGCTGAGGCATATGAAGAGCAATCCTATTAGGCTGAACTGTCAATAGGGATCAAAGCTATCTTCCTTCTTATACTAATGCCATGATCACCGGCTAGGTCTATCAGACCATGAAACTAGATTAGCAAACTGGTGCCTTCATGGCCTAATGATAGAGCAGCTGGACAGCTGAAGTAGATATAGAAAGAGGGACGGAAGGTAGGATATGTAAATACATGGTAAATTACTCACTTTGTAGAACTCTGCCTCCACTGTATCAAAGGACACAGTCAATGCTGTGGTCTATAGAATCCCTGAATGAATAAAATCTGTAAATTTACCTTGACAGCTACAAGCTGAACCAGCCTCTCTTATTAATTTGGGCTATAGGCACAAGGGCATGCAAACATTAACGTGTACATTCTTTCCAATCAGGTATGTACCATATGTGCTTTCAAATATCTGGGGTTCTTTAATAGAGTTTAGAAATTCTGTGGAAACTGAGTGAGAGAAAAGAGAATGCTGCTGGGTGATGGGTTATGTGGCCTGTTACGTCCAGGCCATTGTGATTCCACCCCGGTCTGAATGACCTTTTGTTATTTATATTAAAAGAGTGCCCAGAGGCCCCAGATGGGAGCAGGGCTTCTTTGTGCTAGGTGCTGTACACACATAACATGAAATACAGGCTCTGCCCCAAAGAGTTTACAATCAAAATACTCCAGGGAACCCAGAAAGTTGTTACAATCTGAGAGCTGGTGTGTGGCCTATGTGAAATGAATTTGGTGGCCTCAGCCCACTTCTCAGTGGACAGATACCACAAAAACACCTTTGCAATTAATAGTGATTTATATCTTAGTTGGCAGGCTCAGCAGAGAAGCCAAGGACTGAATGAACCTGGAGACTGAACGATCATCCACCCATTAAGTTGGTCCCTTGATGCACACAGTTAAGTCTAGAGCAATGACCTACTGTATAGTACTCAAATAATAATTGACTAATAATGCCTTATTAGCCAAATATTATTTGATCAGCTATACAGTTACTAAAATAAAACAAAAATCATTGAATAAAATATTCAATTATTGAATGAAAGTATTAACATCTCCCCTGATTGAGATGTGTTGATGGGACAGTGCATAGAAGGCTGATGTCAGTGGGTGTCTTGCATGGGAATCAAGTGCAGAATATGCACAAGGGCTCAATACTAGAGCCTGGAGAGCAGAATTTTGCCCTGAATGTGCTTCCCAGATACTGCTTTCTGTATGTTTGCCATAGCGTGCTTACTACCCACCCTGGGGATTATCTTGATCGATTTTTGTACCTGGCCTAGCTATTGTTGAAATATGTTTTTTCCCCTACTGAACTAAGCTGGACGTGCCACCCACCAGTTGAAAGAGCAGGTGTCAAAGGTAGCTTTGGTTTTTTCAAATTGTCAACTAGTATGACTGGCACATCACGGGGATTTCTTACTGTCAAGGCAGTTTGTTTATTTCACAACTCACCTGAGCATAAGTTGCCTTCTGTTTAGTTTCCTACACCAAACCAATCGCCATAGCAGTAGCAAATGCTGCTTCGCAAGTGAAATTTGGTTTCCTCATCCTGTTTCTTTCTTTTGATTTTTTTCTTACAGTTACTGTGAGCCAAGAGTAACAGCTCTTAAATCAATGCTGAGGAGGGGGAAAGGTACAACAATAAAAATACACAGAACTAGCTATCAGTCAGGACAATGGAATGTAGAAATGTGACTCTATTAACCAGAACTAGCACGTTAGTGATTACACACAACGAGGTGACAGCCAACCCTGGCTAGTAGTTAGGTACAGCTTCCAGGTCTGTATATGTATGGCATTGTTGTGACCCAAGAACCCCTTAATGCCAACTCGCAAGGGGGTTACAGGAATGTCCTGATCCTGGCATGCACATTCTGGTTCAAAGAATGTTATGTGACATCTTAAATGAAAGCTGTGTCACATTAGTCATTAATATGGTTGTGAAATGTATGCATAGATACTATGTAAGGAGCTATATAGATTACTGCAAATATGTTCTTAGTCTGTAGCAAAGTACGAATCACCAGCAGAGGTGAAAAACATTATTTTCTGTCAGATATGAGATGTTTAGTCCCCTCTCTCTCTGTAAGCATTGCAAGCCAACACGATGGATGCCCGTATAGTTACATAGTCAAAATGTTAACAAAAGAGATGTGAAGTGAACGGGGAAGCAGCACACAAGCCATGTGTGGTTATCCTGTCTCTGAGTACAGACAATATACTTTGGGAATACATGTAGGAGACAAAGAAGGCCCCCTGCCATCCTGCACTTGGGAAGTAAATGAACAGCACGTTTACATTCATGAAAATGGGATCACAACCAGCCTTGGTTGGTAATGCTGCTGAAGACTTTGGGTGGGCCTAACCTCCTGTCTAAAGAAGTCTTTACTTATTAGTTAAGTTTAGTCTCTAGAAAGCATGTTATGATTTAGTTTTCTATGTAAGCATTTATTTCCAATATCTTTACTCTTATATCTTGAATCTTTGATCATAAACATAGTTTTCACTATAAATATATTTTAGTGCTGTGGTATTAAGCGAAGTGCTGAGTTGATCATACCAGCTTATATGTACATGGATCCTCTGGGGTCAGCAGACCTGGCATTTCTGTTAGCGTTCAGTGGCTAACAGGCTAAGGGACTGGGCAGTTCAGGAGCAGGGTGACCAGATGTCCTGATTTTATAGACAGTCCCGATTTTGGGGGCTTTTTCTTATATAGGCACCTATTGCCCCCCACCCCCTGTCCCAATTTTTTACACTTGCTGTCTGGTCACCCTATGTAGGAGAGCTCTTCAAAAGGACTCAGAGACTGTCTGCACCTATTGTTAAGCTGCAAGGTGAAGACAGGGCTGGCATAGACCAGAGGAGAATGCTGGAGTGGCAAAAGGCTGCTGATGTTCGGGAGCTGGCATCCAGCTACCACAAGCAAGACTCCGTCATGCTGGAGGGAGGGGGTAACACGGTGACTCACCATCCTGGGGACCCTGAGAACTGTCACAGTGGCACAGATAATCATATTATCATTATTAGTCTATTTATACTCAAGTGATGAAGTCTTTTTCTACATGCGTGGAGTAGGATGGGGTAGGCAGGGGAGACCCCTAATCAAATATTATGTTAGAAAGAGGCCTAAACCACTACCTTGGCTGCAATCCCCACCTAGGAACATTGGGAACTTCTCATTCTAAGCTGGATCTGTGTTTTACAGTGTGGGTTTAGCCCTAAAATGGATCTGAACCAGAATTCTAAAGCTGAGCCCCACAGAATTCTGGGAATATTCAGAGTCTAATCCAGATCTGTATTTCAGGGCTAGGGCCTATCTCAACTGTTGATTGACATGGATGTAGCACTCTTTAACCTGAAGGATATGGTTATAATGAGTATTTTACACTGTGTATAAAGAGATCTCTTTATACCATTGAAATTCAGTGATTTCTGCAGTTTTGAGGAGGAAAAAGTGAAGAACCTCTGCAATTGAAAACAGAGGGACATTTAGGAATAGTGTAATTACCCCAGCTGGAGTTTGGCTGGGATATCCAGGTTAACACCCCCATCTCAAACAAGTTGGTTCTGTAGTGTATCGCGTTTATATTGTTTAAATGTCAAATAATTTGCTGGGTCCTTCATGCATGAAACATACTGCAAGTCAGATGCCTCTTAATATCTGGTAGAAGCTCCCTGGTGATTCACCTGCACGCTGCTGGCTGTAGGGCGCCAGGTGATTCATGTGTTTAACAGGAGGATCTTTTCGTTAACTCAAACGAGTTATACCCATTTTGGATCTGCCCGCAAATGTATATAGTCTTAGAAAACAGACATTTTACTCTGACTTTTTAAAAAGTACTTAAAAAGAGCACAGGGTACTTTGCCTTTAAAAATGATTGCCCACCTCCTCCTGTCTTTAATTTGGAGTTGTGTGCTCCAGGTCACTCTGTACATAGCCCGGATGGGAAGAAGCCAATACTTAATCCAGTTATTTTACTGTCTGCACTTATGGCTGCAGGAGAGAGCTACAGAAACCACAGCTGCTGCAAACAATGTAAGAGAAGTGTTTAAGGTGCGGAAGAAGGATCAGGAAAAATCTTCCACCCATCCTGCTTTCTGCTCAAGAATCCAGGCTTGAAGCAGAGTGGCTGCATGAGCCTTTGGTGAGGAGGAACCCTCCCTCCTCTCTCCCAGACTTCGCCTTCCTGCACTTGCTGAAACTTCAGAAGCCCCTTCTGTTCCTGCAGGAGTCAATGACTTGGGAACTGGCAGGTCCATTGGCCCTGCTGCCCCTCCTTTCCAGCTCCCCAAATCATGGCTCATTCCCCTCAGCACAGCAGAGCTGCATCAAATCTGCTGAATCTGGGGCCACTGGTGGACAAGGAGGGTGGTCCAGGACTTTCCCCTTTGTAATAAAAAATAAAAAACCTTCTTAACCAGCAGATCTTCTCCTTGGGAGACTTTTGAATCCTATGTGTTTACTGACAGAAACTAGAATTGCCAAGCCAGTGGAGGTATGAAAAAGCAAGATGGCTTCTATTCTGTCTTCTGCATCATCAACGAAACAGTCAACTTGCAGCCTCTTTAGGGCTGCTGCTGCACTAACTGAAGAGTCAGGAAAGACACAGCTCCACTTTTTTCCTGATTCACCAGGTTGAAGTCACGGGGCTGGCAGTTAGAAGAGACATCTACTGACCTGCAGCCGGGGCAAATGTGATTGGGAGTTTCTGGTTCAAATTCAGCCCCTAGCTTAAGCAGGCAGAACTCTGATAGGTTTCAGTGGGAGTTGTTCCTGTTTACACCAGGGCTGAATCTGGTGCTTGGTTAAAGAAAAAACATGAAACAGCACAGTGATCATTTTGCAGCATTTAACCTCACTCTAAATGATCCACTCAGTTTAAATGTATCAGCCAAATCTTGGTATAGGTGCTGGGGAGCTGGACGTAGCTCTTTTGATTTACAGAACTGGTGAATATCATCCAGGACACAACGTGCGCTGTATGTTGCAATGAGGCTAGCGGTGCTGAAAGAGGGTAATGTTTGTAATCAGAACTTTCCTTTGCAAACATTGAATCATTTTGTTGTGAAAGCCGGACACAGAGATGAATGACTCACTGTTGGCAGCATATATGGTATCAGTAGGCTCTTTTTACTGGAACAGAGGGCTGAGGTTTGATATCATCTCTGTGCTCCCAGAATGCTAATGAGTAACAGCACACTGTGGCCTCTATTGATCTGCGATTTACTTCTTCCAGCCTTTCACCAGTCTCTGCGCAAAAAAATACACAAGTTGAAGGAAATCACATTGTTCATTGTTCTACACATCTCTCTTGCTGGCCGTATTTTTCTAAGCTTGGATTTTTTTTAATCAGGCTAATGTTTTACAGCAATAAAAGATGAAACCTCATGAAAAAATGGTCTAAAGTTGGGTGCCTGGAAGAGACAAGGGCAGGGCTGATAATGATAAACAGACTTGTACATCAATGGTTCTAGACCCAGACCCACTTGATGTGGGGTGAAAGTCATTTACCTCCGAATGCCTATTCAGTGCTCTGTGGGGAATGAGTGTTGATCTCCATTCTATTCCTAGATGGCAAGTGTCCACATCACCAAAGGCAACATCACACTGATCCTTAATTGGAGGAAACCTCAGCAGAGAGGCCAAAGACTGAATGAGTGTCTAAACTGATCTACCTTCTCCTGTGAGAGAAGGTCTTTGCAGATCACAGTTGAGACACAGTGGAAGGAAGAACCTTGCACTGCTGCTGCCGATTCTGTACCAGTATCTGCTGTGGTAGAGAACTTCAGTCTCCAACGTTATCACTCTCGATCTTTAAGAGTCAGTTGAAAGAGTCCCATTGACTCCAATGGGCTTTAGATCAGGCCATTAATAAGCACTGAATTCACTTTGAAACAACTGATGAAGTTTTAAAAGAAAGCTAACAGCTACTTATACTCACAGCTCATAAACAGATAATGTGACCCACATAGTATGTAGTGCATCAATACCTGAATCAAAGACAGGCTATCTCAAATGATTATGTGCACACTCACACATGCACACATACTAGTGATGCAGCAGGTTTGTGGTTGTAGATTAGGCTATAGTGAAATGAAATCCCCATCTATGTCCCCCCTTTATGGATCTTGAAAGGCCAGGTGGTACAAAGTTCATTCCTGTCCTGATTAAGCTGTTTTTCAGTTTATAAAATGATTCAGTCAAAAAAAGCAGTCACAGCTTCTAGACAAAAGCTTTCTAAAAACAACCTCCTCCCCATAAAGATCTCCTATGTAATATGCGAGTATAGGCTAACCTATTTAATTGAGTGTTTATATTTAGAATTTAGTGCTGCTAAAGGAAAGGTTAATGCTGAGTGAACAGTGTGATTTCAAAAGTGACCGGCGAAGGGAATGTAACATTGAATCAAAAGTCTTCTTGATGGCTGCAAGATTGCTATTGCGAGCCTAGAATGCATGATACTGAAGTATCACAGATACTGGAAAATCTAATAAAATGTAACAGAAAATGGTAACCTTGCTAGAGGTTTAATTAAACATTTTTGAGAAATAGAAAATTAGGTCTCTGTTACAGAATTTTATAGGATGGTTCACAAAATCTATAGAAGGGATCAAATTTTGTTAGTCTATCAGCCTAATTTTTTGTTGGTGTAAGTTGTCACCGCTGTTACCTTCAGTAGAGCTACACCAGTTGCTACCAGGAGAAAATTTGGCCCTACAGGTTTTCTGAACATTTGTTGAATTACGCAGCAAACTTTATGTTGGCATTTCCTAACTCACTCTCTCTCTCTCTCTCTCTCTCACTCACTCTCACACACACACACACACACACACTTTTAATAGGATCAGCAGATATTATACTGGGGGGAGATTGAGGGGAGAGATACCTCTGAGGGAATCCCACAATCCCTGTCCCACTATAAGAAGTCTGTCTCTAGAAAAAGCTGTTCAAGAAGAACATTAAATCAATCAGTTTCAGGTGCTGGTTATAGGCTCCACTTTTAAGTTAATGGGGAAATGTTTGTGTTTCTTTAAGCAGTTAGTTACCACCAGTTTCCTTAATCCAGGTACCTATTTATCTTAATTAAAAATGAAAATCAGCTTTGATCACATACAATTCCATTGCATAATCTGTTTCAATGCACTATTGTTTAGCTCACTTAGTTTGCTATGATTAAAAGGATTTGTATTTCACACTGGGTAGGAAGTCCTATTTAAATATTTCCTGGTTTTGATCTCCGTACAGGGAATTAATTTATGTTCCTGCTAACAAAACAAAACAAAACCCTGCCCCCTGCAACACCACGCTACTTGATTGAATCATTTGAACTGCCATAGCATGAGCCACTAGCTCAGTGGATTAGGCCCTCAGGTTTTGATTCAGAGTTGTTACATTCCTGTGTTTGGCACAGGAACAGTGAGGGGGACAAATGTAGCTTTAAGTCATCTTTTGCACCCCCTGTATTTTGAGCCTTGCTAGGCCAGTTAAAGCATGAGTTCCAACCTGGGGGCTGCTACACCAATGGGGCTCGCAACCACTCTCCTTTTCCTTATGGCTAAATGGTCTCAAAGTTTCTGTTGTAGCATAGCCACACAGCACACTTCACTCCAGCCCCTTTCTTTCCCCTTCTCACCTCTGGCATGCTCCCTTCACTCAGGGCAGTGATGAGGATGGCATAGAGCCATCCCACTAGCCGTGTGCTGGAGGGGGAACTCCCTTACGTCGGCTGTATTCCCTGCAGGGGATTACATCCTTTTACACCACTAGAGTGGGTATGAATGGATCTTAATGCTACTGCTAACTGGTTTCTTACTGCTCCCAAATCAGGGTATTGCCCAGTGCTCATTTCAGGTAGGAACTATCATCCATGTGAAGCTTTCCTGCTTATTTTTCCCAGAGAGAGTTAATGGATCAAGGGAGATGTCTTTATAATGACCTGGGAAAATTCCTTCTAAATTACTCAGTGGGATTTTAGATCAAACAAGATTAACAGTCCCCCGCTCCCACATACACACATTCCAGACTCCATCCCAGAATTTGTTGGATTTGGGGAGATTTAGTTATTGCTGAGTAGGTGTCCACACAACATGGACAAGTTCAATAAAGCAGACAGAACCAGCTTACTTTATTACCAAAACCAACCCATACTGCATTAACCCAAGCAGCCAGCCCTCACATAGGGCACTAAAATCTTCTGTTTGTTGGCTTACCTCTCTTCCTTTCTGACACTTCAGACAGATAAATCTTCGGCTGGATTTTGTGCCAGTGTGAAATGGATTTTGTCTTTGTCTTTGTGGCAAGGATTCTAGTTTAAACTTTTGACACTTGTGTGGGTGACCAGTATTTCTCATGTTTCACAGGTTTTAGGACCTCAACTGTGCTTACATCTCATCTTACCATAGAAAGGAAGCAATGAAAAAAATAAAAAACAACATCCCAAAACAGGGACACGTTTCCCCACCAGTTGCCCTCATAAAAAATGAGTTCTGTTCAAACCACTAAGGCGGGGTTGAAGTTTGCAATGGACTGTCTGCAAATTAATCCTCTGTGTCTCCACCAATTGATGTCACCGTAGTTTATGAGGATCCAGGGAGTGGTGTAGAGTAAATGTAGCCAGTAAAAAATGAAACACAAACAAAATTACATTTTAGAGAGTGTGTTATTTTACAGCTTTTACTTCCCTAATCCCTGCCCCTGTTTGGGATTCGGTAATCTTTGCCTGTCTTTTATGATCAGTTTAAGGCTGTAATATCCTTTCACAGTTTTTCCAGCACAGATCTGTTCCCCAATTTCTCTCAGAAAAGTTGACATAGTCCTAATCATTTTATATTAAATGCAGGAATTATAACTAAGCAAAGGGTCTGGCATGTCAGGTATCAAAAGAAGCTCTAAATTACATTTAATGGGTGCATCATTCCCTATGAAGTTTCACACATACCATGAACAGTATTAATACAAGGCTGGGTTTTAGTGGCTTAATACTTTTGAACTTCATACATAAAAAAGTTCTTTGCAGATACCCCCTGTAAGTCCAGGGAAGTCAGTGGGGTTAAATGGGGTGAAAGTCAGGGTAGAATTTGGCTTGTAGAGCCCCACACTCTGTTGCATCCCCCTTGAAATAACTGGAATTACACCAGTGTAGAATTTGGCCCTCAGGCCCAGATTTTTAAAGGTACTTTGGCATTGCAGTACTCAGCATCGCACCCCCAACTGATTTAGGAGCCTAAATTGCATTTTCAAAAAGGATTTAGGCTGCTCAAGTGCCTAAATCCTTTCTGAGAATGCAATTTAGGCTCCTAAGTCAGTTAGATGGTGCAACACTGAGTGCAACTATGCCTAAATACCTTAAAAAATCTGGGCCTCAAGTTATTTTTAGCACCAAAGGACCATTTCCATTATGAAAAGAGATTGTATAGTTTCAAATTTACCAGTATTAATCCCTCACGCGTGATGCTGACTGGTATGCCTTTAAGGGTGAGCTCTAATGTAGATGGGGTAACTGCACACTCTGCAAATTCCGCTAAATATCCTGTTCTCCTGCACAATTGCTACAGGTCAAATTTTCAAATACCGCTTCTGAAATTGCACACACCCATTTTGCATGTGCAAATAGGCAAGTGTAAATGCAAATCAGATATGCACATATTTCTCTACCTAATTTGCAGATGCAAACACCTTTCTGTACCCACAAATTGATGTGCATGCAATAGGCCCAAGCCAAGGCAAACATGAATTACTCCATTAACTCCAAAGGGACCAGATTTCCTTGTGGAATTTTAGAGGCCAGTTTGAAAATTTGGAAAGAGAACTTTCCAGGCATCTGACCAATTTATGGATAATTTTAAAAGGTATATCATTTGCAAAGAATGACATAGTTATAAAACTTTATAGCATTTTGCATGGTATTTTAGTATTTCTGCTTCAGTCCCATATGATACCAGGAAATGCAGAAGTACCCCAATTATTGAGGATTTGGGGAAGATTTGGTCAAAAATTGGGTCAGCGTTTCTTGGGTTGGTTTTGATTTTATCCGATCCTATGTACCCATTCTCAACATCAGCAATCTCCTGTTCAACTGAAAGGTAAAGGAGTTACATCAGAGGGAGAGAAGGTCTAAGCCTAAAATGTAACCAAAAAAAAAAAAAAAAGAAGAACAGAGAGACAAAAGTTTGCAGGGCACTGGGAAAATATATATTTATATATACGCAGAGGGGTGTTGGCATGAAAAGGTAATCTCTCCCATATGGTGTGGTGACTCTTTGTGTTCACTTTCTTTATATGACTGCTCACATTCATTATGTTTGTTTTCTTGTGGGATGGCAAATTGCCATCTCCACGAAGGCAGCTCACCGCAGCACCATGACCTGTGGGTAACGTGTCAACTGACTGCCGGTTCCAAAGAAGTTGATTCCTTAACAGAATTCCAACGTGGAACATTAAAAACTTGAATCAGTCCCTTCCTCTTGTCTTAAAGAGCTGAAGCAGTCTTGTGACAGCCATTAATTAATGTGCTGATTGGAATACCATCCACTGCGTGTTGGTTTTTTCCCCCTTCCTATACTGACTAGCCAAGCCACAGTCTAAGAACCCTGAGCCAGATGCTCAGCTAATGAAAAATCTGAATTCAGTGGAGCTAGGCTGATTTACAGCAGCTGAGCCTCCTGCTCTGTGTAATAAGGCAGTATTCCAGCCATTGTAATACCAGACACACTCACCCAGTGGGTTGGTGGTACACCGTCTCCTTTTATGCCTGCTTTACTGAGAAAACATGACATGTCAACAACTCTCAAACTTGTAGGAAATGCCACACAGTTTAAAAAAAATAAAAAGATTATTGGAGATTGTGTTCCCCAGAGAAAACATTTGAAAGAGCTTCCCTGCTCCCTTCCAGCTGCTTTCATCTCTGACTCACAGCATGAAAATGAAAGATACTATTGGAAGGAATTTTTCTTTCTCAGTGTTTGTTTAAGGAGTATTATATTAACTTGGGTTTGGATCTACTGTGCGTTACCATTTCCCTAATCCTTCCTATAATAGACACACAGAGTAGACACACACACACTTTTAAAAATACTAATTGAGTAATCTTCACCTGAAATATTAAAATGACAATTCTAGAAGCAGTGCAGGGCTCAGAAGACTGGTACTAGAGGAGGTTTTGGAATTAATTGAGAAACTTAACAGTAACAAGTCACTGGGACCAGATGGCATTCACCCAAGAGTTCTGAAAGAACTCAAATGTGAAATTGCGGAAATATTAACTATGGTTTGTAACCTGTCCTTTAAATCAGCTACTGTACCCAATGACTGGAAGGTAGCTGGCAATTACAGACCAGTAAGTCTAACGTCAATACCGGGCAAATTAGTTGAAACAATAGTAAAGAATAAAATTGTCAGACACATAGAAGAACATAAATTGTTGCGAAAAGTCAACAGGGTTTCTGTAAAGGGAGATCATGTCTTACTAATCTATTAGAGTTCTTTGAGGGGGTCAGCAAACATGTGGACAAGGGGGATCCAGTGGACATAATGTACTTAGATTTCCAGAAAGCCTTTGACAAGGTCCCTCACCAAAGGCTCTTATGTAAATTAAGTTGTCATGGGATAAGAGGGAAGATCCTTTCATGGATTGAGAACTGGTTAAAAGACAGGGAACAAAGGGTAGGAATAAATGGTAAATTTTCAGAATGGAGAGGGGTAACTAGTGGTGTTCCCCAAGGGTCAGTCCTAGGACCAATCCTATTCAACTTATTCATAAATGATCTGGAGAAAGGGGTAAACAGTGAGGTGGCAAAGTTTGCAGACGATACTAAACTGTTCAAGATAGTCAAGACCAAAGCAGACTGTGAAGAACTTCAAAAAGATCTTACAGAACTAAGTGATTAGGCAACAAAATGGCAAATGAAATTTAATGTGGATAAATGTAAAGTAATGCACATTGGAAAAAATAACCCTAACTATACATACAATATGATGGGGGCTAATTTCGCTACAACTAATCAGGAGAAAGATCTTGGAGTCATCGTGGATAGTTCTCTGAAGACATCCACGCAGTGTGCAGCGGCAGTCAAAAAAGCAAACGGGATGTTAGGAATCATTAAAAAAGGGATAGAGAATAAGACGGAGAATATCTTATTGCCCTTATATAAATCCATGGTACGCCCACATCTTGAATACAGCGTACAGATGTGGTCCCCTCTTCTCAAAAAAGATATACTGGCATTAGAAAAGGTTCCGAAAAGGGCAACTAAAATGATTAGGGGTTTGGAACGAAAGCCATATTAGGAGAGATTAAAGAGGCTAGGACTTTTCAGCTTGGAAAAGAGGAGACTAAGGGGGGATATGATAGAGGTATATAAAATCATGAGTGGTGTGGAGAAAGTGAATAAGGAAAAGTTATTTACTTGTTCCCATAATATAAAAACTAGGGGCCACCAAATGAAATTATTCGGTAAGAGGTTTAAAACAAATAAAAGGAAGTTCTTCTTCACTCAGCGCACAGTCAACCTGTGGAACTTCTTGCCTGAGGAGGTTGTGAAGGCTAGGACTATAACAGGGTTTAAAAGAGAACTAGATAAATTCATGGAGGTTAAGTCCATTAATGGCTATTAGTCAAGATGAGTAAGGAATGGTGTCCCTAGTCTCTGTTTGTCAGAGGGTGGTGATGGATGGCAGGAGAGAGATCACTTGATCATTACCTTTTATGTTCACTCCCTCTGGGGCACCTGGCATTGGCCACTGTCCGTAGACAGGATACTAGGCTGGATGGACCTTTGGTTTGACCCAGTATGGCCATTCTTATGTTCTTATGGTAAGGGCCATGGGTCCTTTCCCTTATTGATCAGAGGTTTGAATCAAGTTGTGGACCAAGTGACATATCTCTCTGGTGACTGCCAAAGCCAATGGGGTATAGTAGCAATTGGAAGTCAGCATAACTCCTAGGCAGGGTGTTCAATACTGGAGAATCTACTGGGCACTGCTCTGCTTCTCACCCCATAGAGCTGAAATTCAGACTACACAAGGTGTCAAGTCTAAAGATGGTCACCAACCTGTATTGCTCTCACGCCCATCCACCCTTTTCATTTCATGAACAAAAATTGAAATTTGAAATTTTTTTTATTAAAAATGAAAAACTGGGAGTGTTGAGGGCTCCCCCTACTCACGTTTCCCCCTTTTTTCCTTCCCTTCCCCTTCCCCCACTCCCATTGGCAAGATGGATAAAGGGAAGGAAATAGGATGGGCAGAGAGAATGAGAAAACCAGAAACATTTCATAATTTGGTTTTCATATTTTTGGGTCAAGAAAAATTGGAAAGTTAAAAACAAAACAAAAATTTTCTTCACAAAGTTTTGGTTTTAAAAGGGGTAGGGGGCACTTTTCAGTCTAAAACCATGATGAACACATTTTTTCAGCCAGCTGTAGTCCAGTCCTCTCGAGCAACCTGCTCCAAAACTATGTAGAGGAGCACTGGTGGGTCAGATTTATCGCAGGGCTTCTGCACCCAGAGGCATGTGAGCATAAGGTAGAAGCATTTGGGCCATAGCCATTAGAACCTGTCTTAGGGAGCCAGTGTTCATGGATAGTAATATGCAATAGGTTTATGTTCATGTGTAGTAAACATATATTATATCTTCTGTGCATAATCTAAATGTTTAAAATGTGCACTTGAAAATGTCTAAACACACTTTTAGGATGTTTAGCAGTGGTATTCTCATCACATCACCTGCTATATTTTATAGCCATCTATTTTGAGGCAGATAAATATGGTAAATCTGGCCGCCTATCCTCCGAGGATACCATCATTGTTCTCACTATGCTGAACTTCATGGCAGCAAGCAGGCACAATACTCACCTCCTCCTCCTCCTCCTTCTCCAAAAGCAAAGGGCCCTGTCATTTGAATGAATAGAGAATCTGCTTTAGATAGCAGCAGTATGTGTCACACAGCTAAGGAGTTCTGGTTCCATCCCAGACAAAGCAGTGAAACACATAAACAATAGCTGGTTCATTACAGTAGAATGTTTTCTTCCAAAGGGTAAAGGAAAATAAAATCCAAGATCTGGTTTCTTTACATCATGATACCTGTGAAGACTACAGAGTATAATCTACAATTGTATTGTGTCTGTGAGGTTTGCTCTAAGTGATAAGGGGATATGGTCATCCTCTCACAGGTAATGTATAAATGGATGAGAAGAGACTGATGTTTGCCTGTTCTATATAGAGTAGATTGCCTCATTTCCTCTAGCTGATGTGTCTGGAGTGCCATGGAAGGTGCGCACAGTAAGAGACCAAGCAAAGAGTTTAGCTCAAACTTCTTTTAAAAAGGAAGTAACAAGAGAATCTTATGTTGGTGTGACTCTAGCTAAGGTTTCTTTACCATTTCCATTATAGCATCTGGGCTCTGAGGGGTTCATAATGCAGTCACTTTGATCTATGCCAGGACAACATTTGGCTTTCAGTGTACTAGTTTCTCAAAGCTTTGATTAAGATGAGCTTCAGCTAAATATTCACATTTTTTGGAGATGATCTCAGCCAAAGCGAACCTCTACACCTTTTAAAGTTTGCCCACAGTTAGTGGCAATTCAGGTCTTTCTTGGTCTGATTACTTTAATCATGGGAAACTTTTGCTATTCTGAACAAGGAAGTGCAGTGACAGTGGTTGTCTTCTCCTTTCTTTGAAGAATAGGGAGCTTTTGCTTGCCTGTCCCCATACTTCTGAGCCAAAATTCAACCCTGGTGTAAAGAAATGCAATTCCACTGACTGTGTAGTTGCAGCCACATAATCCAGATCTAAATTAGTCATCTAGGGAAGTGGTTCTCAAGCAGGGTTACATGTACCCCTGGGGGTAAGTGGAGGTCTTCCACGGGGTACAGCAACTCATCTAGATATTTCCCTAGTTTTACAACAGGCTACATAAAAAGCACTAGCAAAGTAAGTACAAACTAAAATTCCATACAAACAATGACTTGTTTATACTGCTCCGTATACTACACACTGAAATGTAAGTACAATATTTATATTCCAGTTGATTTATTTTAGAATATAATAAAAATGAGAAAGGAAGCAGTTTTTAAGTGATAGTGTGCTGTGACACCTTTGTGTTTTTATGTCTGATTTTGTAAGCAAGTAGTTTTTAAGTGATATGTAACATGGGGGTACGCAAGAAAAATCACACTCCTGAAAGGGGTACAATAGTCTAGAAAGGTTGAGAGTCACTGCTCTAGGGTGATATGTTGGCCCTATTGAAGTCAGTGGCAGAAGTCCTGTGGATTTCAGTGAGGCCAGGATTTCACTCCTAGTGTCTAATAGTCCAACAACTGACAGAAGAGAGTAGGAGTAGGTGAACTGGATCAGATAAAAAAAACCCCAAGTCTCCTTCCAAATCCTCAACCAAAGCTTTATTCAGACCTAAAGAATTTTCCAACTGAAGTTCTGTTAGGTTTCCTTCAGTTTCATACACCAGCAGCTGTTATTTAGTTTCATACACCAGCAGTTCTACGCACTGTCTAGAGGTGAAAGGATCAATAAAATACCATGAGAAGCAGCTCTTCTTGCAGTATTTCAGGCCTGATCTATAGCAGGAAGTAGAGCAAATCCCTCAGCAGAGCCAGTTTTGATATATTTTCCAGCACAGCTCTGTTTACCACAATGTATTTTCTGCATGTTGAGTTGCTTCTCTGAGTGGAAGCTCCAAACCTTTTGAGATTTGCCCATCAATAGGTGTACCTGAACCTCAGACATACAGTACACCAATACCTAGGCAGGCAGAAATCACAAAAGTCTCATTATGGACTATCGCATCTTGATGTTGGACAATTTCCTGCAGGGCATATCCCTACTCTGAACTATGCTTTTGTTCCTGGAGGTGCATATTATTAGAAAACTGAGGCTTTTCATTTTCTATGGACTGCACCCTCTACCTTTCTAAGCAACCTCCTGACACAGAAACAGTAGCCCTTTTGCCGACAGTGGCTACAGACTGAGAGAGCGTAGATGCACACACTGTGCTCTCTCATGGCGGTCTGACTTTCATTCATTTTTTGATTTTTTTACTTGCTGTAAAATAACTGCTATTTTAGGCTGAAAGTACACACTTTCTACGCGTGCATGGAAACAAGAATAGGCTGTAGAGCAAAAGGCATCAGATAAATATGCCACACTCTCTCTTATTTTCACGTGTCAATCATAACGTTCTTTTAATATAGTTTGTTGAATGAAGGAACGAGGTGTTAAAAATAAGTTGTCTCGCTGTTTCCTGGACAACCACCGTCACTGCAGTGGTTTATCTCGGTGTTTTCAGACCTGGAGGTGAATATTAAGAATGAAACATGCACAATGCAAAGCGTTTCAGGGTTTAATATGTTGTGCTAATAGGACAGTTGCCTCTAAGTCCGGTACCTGCTGCACAATGTAGGATTAGCTTGCAAGAAAGCAGAAATTGAATGTGTGTCAATTTTTTTTTAATTCACTCTCTTTCTAGTAGAGCCCCTCAGCAGGAAGCGTTTTCTGCCTCTAGGGCAGAAATCTAGAGGTTGAAGTGCTGGCTGGGAACAGGCATATGTTCCCTCAGCCCATACTTCAGGATCGCTGCAGAGCTATTGCGTTGCAGGGAAAGCTTTCAAATTAAATATCCTGGTTGTCTTAGTGACTACAAACACACAATCTTGGTGCACCTAACAGGGAAGATAAGAAGTGGGCTTGCCACAACTCTTTGCCGAAACTTTGGTTGGGTCAAATTCAGTCCGAAGTGCAGCTCTCTGACGGTAATGGAGATGAAGTGAGCTATTGCTCACGAAAGCTTATGCTCAAATAAATCTGTTAGTCTGTAAGGTGTCAGAAGTCCTCCTTTTCTTTTTGCGGATACAGACTAACACGGCTGCTACTCTGAAACCTGTAATGGAGATGTGACTTCTTACACCAGGTCAAAGTGTCTGGGCCCAAAGGATCAAGTCAAAAGACATTAAAATCTTCATTGTGAGAAACAATTACACACAAAATCCCCCTTTAGAAAGAATCAGAAGAAACTGAGGGAAGTGACACACACACACACACACACACACACACACACGACAGAAAATAGGTGATAATTTAGCCAATAGGATTGGTTTGCCATTCTAGGTTGAGCAAAGGCTAGGTGTAAAAACAGCATTGTGCTCTCATTAACTTGAAATGAGAGCCCATACATTGAGTGACAATTGATTCATTATAGATCAATCGCTTTGATTATGTGATGACAAAGAAGTCTTAGTGTTACACAACAATCCCACAACAAACAATGCTTTTTCTAATGGATATTGACTGGAAAATAAAAGAAATAGGAAAAAGTTGTTAAACTTGGGGGCCTTCTCTCTATTCACTGCCCCAGCCCAAGCCTTCCCTTTAATAGAAATCAAATACAGTGATCTTCAGTGTGACTGCTGTGAGCCAGATTCTCAAGTGGCATAAACTGGCTTTGATTACAATGGACCTACACCAGTTTAAACCAGATGAGACTCTGGCCCATTGGTAGGAGAACTTCAAAGGGTCTGGCAGTTGAGTTTAGAAAGACAACCAGCTATTCACTTGTTTATCTGAAGCTGTGAGCGTAGCTGTGTAACAATCATGTCTGTTTTCTCTGTACTGCACTGTAAATTTCTAATGTGTCACTCTGGCCACAAGGAGAGCTGCCATTTTGTGAGGCAAAGTCGATGCACCATGTTACAGAAGAGGGGCATACACAGTGCTTTCTCTTGGAGACTTCTCTTCTGTTTGCTTATTTTGCTGTTCCTCTTGCTCTAAAATCAAAGTTTATTGAGATTCCAAGTATATGGTTGCTCTTGGATGATGAAAACACAAAACAGACATACCTGGATCTCTTGTGTCTGACAGTTTGGCCTGGAGATCTCATACCAACCACAAGAACACCCTCTTTTCCATTCCTAGCCAGAACTCAGAAAGGCACAAACATGAAAAATAATGTTAACTGAACTTTTTCAAATCTCAGAAACATTTCTACTAGGATGGGGTTTGGCACGTGGGAGGCTCACCCTTCGGTAACACTCCTCATCTCACTGACCGTGCGCTATTTCTTAGCCAGCTGTAGCATGTTAAGGTAAACAAAACTTGTCAGCGACATTAAAAGCCTTGAGCCAGGCTTTTCCTTCCATTTATGGAAGCTCTTATCAGACTACCATCTGCGCTTAATTTCTTGTGAACAGCAGGAAGATTACCTACAGTACTGTATCAAGTGATAACTAGGAAAACACTTGTCTCAAAAACTGACCTACGTGCCCCAGCAACCCAACTTGGTTTCAGACATCAGTGGAGGTACAGCTAAGGAGGAGGAACAGTTGATGTGACCGATCTCCATTTTTAGTCATGTCATGGTAGCTGGAGGTATAGGAGAGCAAAATAAGGGGCATATGGGACTGGTAAGAAGAGAGCTACCCCAGCTTAGGCACTTAGCTGGTGCTAGTGTAACCCACACGCCCCCTGGGTGTGGTCCTCTGTCCCCTCTAGTGGCACCCAGACCACTTAGAGCAGAATGAGCCTGCTACACCCTTAGTTAAGAGCCATGTGGCTTTTAGCTCATGTATTTAGCTCCAGAGGTCCCAGGTTTGACCCTGCCCGCCGACCATCAGGGTCTGTCGGCATTACGCTAGAGCTGCAAACAAACTGGCATAAGGTGGTGCACTTTCCATTGCTTTTAGTCATGTTCTATCACCTTGTGGCAGGGGTGAATTTGGCCTGCTATTTCTTAGGATGCTTTCTGTGGGCAGTAAAGGAGGAGACTGTCAAGACCTGGTTGTTAATCTGGAGGAAGACTACTGCATTGCTCTAGATCAGAGGTGGGCAAACTATGGATGTGGCCTGCGGGACCGTCCTGCCTGGCCCCTGAGCTCCTGGCCCAGAAGGCTCGCCCCCAGCCTCTCCCCCGCTGTTCTCCCTCTCCCGTAGCTACGCCACCGCGCGGGCAGCGGGGCTGCGAGCTCCTGCCGCTCTGAGTAAGGGGGCAGTGGCGGTGCATGCATGCGGCGGCAACAGGGTTGGGTAGGGGGTCCCGGGTGGCAGTCAGGGGACAGGAAGCAGGGGGCGGTTGGATGGGGTGGAGGTTCTGGGGCGGTCAAGGGTCGGGGAATGGGGGGGGTTGGATAGGGCATGGGAGTCCCGGGGGGCCTGTCAGGGGGCAGGGGTGTGGATAGGTTGGGTCAGTAGGGGACGGGGAGCAGGGGGGTTGGATAGGGGGTGGGGTCCTGGGGGGCGGTTTGGGGTGGGTGGGTCCCAGGAGGGGGCAGTCAGGGGACAAGGAGCTGGCGGGGGGGGGAGTTGGATGGGTCGGGGGTTCTGAGGGGAAGAGTCAGGGGGGCAGGAAGAGGGAGGGGTGAATAGAGGGCAGGGGCCAGGCTGTTTAGGGGGAATAGCCTTCCCTACCTGGCCCTCCATACAGTTTCATACCCCGATGTGGCCCTCAGGCCAAAAAGTTTGCCCACCCCTGCTCTAGATAGAATTACTGTGTCTCCAACTTTCTGGCCTGGCAGAGGCTGGGACGGTTGCTCATCTCCTGAAGAGAAGGGGCACCTAACTGTTTCTTTCTAGAGTGCTAGAGAGCTCTCAGGAACTCAGATACTACGGTGATGGGCGTGGTATAAAGTGCTAGCTATTTCAAGTCAGGCAGGAAGGGCTAGTCAGCATGATTGTGGGACCTGGACAACAGGAAAAGGGAAGAGAGGAAAATGCATTGCAGTACTTTCCCTTTGTACATCTTTCATCAAATCATGACTTCCCTTCAAAACAGGATTCTAGGAATATCCCAGTTTCCATTCACACAAAGAATGCCTTTATTCCATGAATTGAGATATTAATGAGGCCCACTTGTTCCTTTGGAATTAAGTAAAGAAACAGCGGACGATAAACTGAACTGACAGCTCTTTAGGAAGCTTCAAAATCCCTGAGCGTTTTAGGACTTTGTTTCTTTAAAAACGAAAAAAAAAAAAAGTGTGCAATTAGTGACTCAAAGCCACAGCAGGCTAGAGGGCCCAGTTGCTATTAATGCAATTAGAGTCCATGTCCTTATAACACTAGCACTTGTTTGAACTCCAGGCCTCCATTATGTCAAGAAGTTCATTGCTGCTTTATCCTTTCTAATGGTTAATAAAAGAAAAACGTAAGGGATGGCAACTGAAGTCATTCCTTGATGTCACTACAGCTGACAAGCAGGGATGATTGTAAGCTGTTTGGAGCAGGAACTGTCCTTTGTTATAAGCTTATATGGTGGCTATCACACTAGGGCCCTGATTCGTGCTACCGCAGTACAAATAAAATAGCTTTCTTGTACAAATTTTCATACAAGTGGATGTAACCCAAGCAACCCATGTGGGCAACAGACCAGGGAAGCAGGAGTGCACAATTTGGAGTCTATATCCAGTGACTTGCCTAGATGGCATGTTGCCTAGACAGATATGTTTGCCCTACGATCACCGTCTTCACAATATCTCAGCAAAGGGGGCTGTATGTGTCCTCTGCCGAAAGCTGCTTGTCATGGTTATTGTGGGATGTTTGTATGGAAAATATTTTAAGGGTTCTATAATGTGTAGACTATAGTGTTCCAAAGCTTCTGGAGGTGAAACTGGTCCCCTGGGGCAGGTTGGTCTCAGAGCTAACTCAGTCAGGGGTGAGAACTGACATCCATTGGCCCAGCCTGGTGAAGTATTCATAGTCTAGAGACAGTGCAAGTTTGAGCCTTTATAAAGCACAGACAAGCCCCAAGAAAAAAGATCTTGAATAGGGGGGACCATCAGGGGTGAGCTGAAGATAGTGAGAGGCCCTGGTTATGAAGAGAAACAAAAGGCCTGGAACTGTATAAAGGGGATAAAGAAGAGCACAACTTGTGCCACACAAGATAGGATCCACTATGGAGACAACACTCTGCCACCACAACTCCCATGAAAACTGGATCTCAGCTCTCTCCACTGGACAAGCACTGCACAGACTGACCACTGGGTGAGAAATACTTTATTAACAAGTTCCTTTCCTAGCTAAGCAGTACAGGCTCCAGTTTGCATTTTATATTTTTTTATCTATAACCAAGTCTCCAATCCCTATACTGATTTCTGTTTGAACGTAATCTTTGTCAGATAAGCTTCTGGTTAGTTTTACTATAGACACCAGTAAGTGCTGTGTACTAAGGAGAGGCTTGAACTGAGGTGAAGCTAGAGAACCAGGAGAACTGCTTCCAGAGGCAGCAAGTGTGTGTGCATTGTAGGTATCCAGGAGTCAAAGTCTGGCTGCTTGAGTACAAAAAACTGGAGAGTACAACATAGGCGCTGACTCTGTGGATGCTCCGGGGCTGGAGCACCCACGGGGAAAAATTAGCACCGGCAGCCAAGCTCCCTGCCCCCGCTCCACCTCACCTCCTCCTCCGCCGCCTCCCATGAGCGCGCCACGTCCCTGCTCCTCCACCTATCTCCCAGTGCTTCCTGCTGCCAAACAGCTGTAGCAAGCTCTGGGAGGGAGTGGGGAGGAGCAGGAATGTGGTGCGCTCAGGGAAGGAGGCGGGGAAGAGGCGGGGCTGGAGTGGGGATTTGGGGAAGGAGTTGAATAGGGGCAGGGAGGGGGCGGAGTTGGGTGGGGACTTTGGGGAAGGGGTTGGAATGGGGGCAGGAGGGGCTGGGGGCAGAGAGGGGTCAAGCACCCACCGGCGCGATTAGAAGTCGGTGCCTATGGAGTACAGACTGGTTGGAGGGACTTGTGCCCAGGGCCAGAGCAGAACTATGGGGGCTAACTATCTCCATAGATTTAGCCATAGGTTCTCTCTACTGTGCCCCAAGGACTCACTCAGGGAGCCTAAGGGCTGGGTGCGCCAATTGCTAGCCTGCATAGCAAAATAATGGGGTTTGCAGAGTCCTGAGTGTGTTACCAGTAGGGTTGCCACCTGTCTGGTTTTCACCCAGACAGTGTGGGTTTCGGCAGGTGCCATTTGACAAGCCCTGATGTCTGGGGGGGTTTACTGGGGGAGGGGGAAGAAGCAGAGCAGGGACAGGGCCTCAGGGGTCCAGTTACCAGCCATTAGAAAGGTAGCAACCCTAGTTGCCAGTTGGCTAGTATTTTTGGCCAACTTTCCTCCATGGGGCACAGACAAAGGCTCCTTCATTCTATAAGCAGGTGATAGTGATTCATCCTGGAACCCTTGGGTAATCCCAGCAGTGCCACAGTGGCCATTTAGAGATTACACATACACATTACCTATAAACTAGGAGAAGTGTTAGGCTACATAGGGTTGTCAACTTTCTGACCGAATAAAACCGCTGTTCGGTTGAAAACTGAACACCTGGTAACCCATTATCTCTGATGCTTCACCAACAGTAATATACTTTGTGTGTATGTGTCTATATGTGTACACACAGGAGCCACCCTTCAGAATTTCTACCCATTTGAGAGGTTCTCGTTTCTATCCAAATCCCCCATTTTAAAGATAAGGAATATCTCTGGAACTGTTGGAACTATAAGTGTCTGCCCCGTGTGTAATACATATATTTCTCTCTAAATTTTCTTGTTTGTTTTCTTTTTTTGTGTTGTGTTATAAAAGCTATGTACGATCCCATCAAACCAGAGTGGAGATTTGTGGATTTGACATGTAGAAGCTAACCCATTTGATCCTCAAGGAACAATAGTCACCAGGGATGGAATTCACCACAGTCTGACAGCAAGGCCCTTCACTCCACACAAGTGCTTCTATATGACGGTGACGGGCAGAATACATAATCTTCAGATAGATAAAATACTGAGAATTTTATCCTAAATCCCATCTTGGGCATGAGGGCGGGTGAACATAAGAGGTCAAGTACTGGTCACATTCAGGGCAGTTGGGAAAATCTTCATTGACTTCAGTAGGGATAGGATTTGGCCCAAGGTATTCTATTTAATCACAGATATGTCTTGACAGAGTCCCAGCATTCAGGAGTTAGATTACGAGTAAATAAGGCCTGCATTCACTACAATTTTGGCAACCTCTTCTCTTGGGCAGATTCTTCCTTCCTCTGACTCCTGCTGATTTTGCCTCCTCTTTATCTACTATAATATCTGAGTGCCTTCCATATTAATTCCCCTCACCCCCAGCAAAGGCTATTTAATATCTCCCTTTACAGGTCAGATCTCTGCTTAGCATAGGGAGGGGTTTGGGAATAAGGGGGGGGGATGAGGCCCCACCCCTACTCCTCCTCCTCTTCCCCTTGAGGACCATCCCTCTCTGTGGCCCTACCTCCTGCTCCTCCTCTTCCCCCAATGGCCCAAACCCTTGCTTTTGGAAACTGAGGCTACCTGACTTCTTGCTCTCATTTTTCCAACCACCCCAACCATTTTCTCCCAGACCCTCAGTTTTCCCCACCAAACAGCCCACTCCACTCCAGCCCACCACAGATAGATTCATTCTCACTCCAGTTCCCTCCCACCAACTTCTGATTGACTCCCTGCTTGCTCATGTTCTCTCAGCCCACATTTCAGGATCACTGCAGGGTATTCAAAGCTATTGTCCAAGGGGGAAGTGACTTATGCAGATGACACTGTTGACCACTTGGGTTTGCTACAAAATATAGTTCTCGGGCTTTAAAACCCCCACCTATCTTGCTGAGACAATTCCACTGAATAACAGTAAGGTTTTGGGATTAAGAAAAGACACTCCCTTAGTGCCAGACAGGTGGAATTTAAAGGGTCCAGGATTGTATCACCTTCCACATAGTTTTTAACTCAGTGTGGATTTGGACTAAACCACAATAAGCCACATGTGCTCATGCAAATGCAGAGTCCCATGGATAAGAATATTCTAAAGCACATTGATTGACAATGTTAAAATGAGTAAAATGACACAAATTATGGTTTTGCAGTTCATTAAGAGAGCTATTTGCATACGATAGCCCTGCTCCAACCACCTCTGCCAAGTTGCACTAGTAGGCATCTGATTGCACTATTCAGAGTTCATGAAAAACAGAAAACAACACTCCCCCCCAATATTGTAACGTTTGTCCCAGGTGGATCATTCCATTAGTTCTCTGCATTCATTGATCCTTGGAGTGATACTAGCTTTGAGAGGCACTGTGTGGTGCAGTGCTTAATGTATGGAACTAGGAATCAGCAGTCTAGTCCTGGATCTGCCACAGACTTGTTTTGTAGCCTTGACAATTCTATTGTGAATGGCAAGTGTCAAGCCAGTGACTCTGATCAAGTTATGAACAATGGATATACGGGGCTATTCCATAAACAAAAGTTGTTTCAAAAGCCTGTTAAATTGCTAAGTGACAATGTGCTATCGTATCATTTACAAAAACCAAGAGATTAAAAACAAGGAAATGAATAGTTAAGAACATCTATAATCTTCCACTGCTCACATAAACATGAACCTGTGATTGTGATATGTACAAAGAATTGCAGAGTTCATTTTCACATAATGTTAACTGATTTTTTAAATAAGCCTTTTTATTTAGGGACTTCCCCCCCTCCCTTTTTTTGTTTTGTTTTTTTGTGTGTGGAGATAAATAGAAATAGTTGCTTTTGTTTATCTGTTAACAAATGAGATGGAGGGGCAAAGGCATAGATCCTCAAAGGCATTAACAAGGGTTAAGTGCCCAAATACCTTTGAGGATCTGTGCCAAAGAGATGATTAAAAACAAAGGAATGAGCAGCCCGGTCCATGCTAATAATGGCTGGAAACCAAAATCCATATTGACACAGCAGCATGCAGATTGTTGTGGTAAAGGCTGCTCTCATTTGTGTTGGCTACCAGTGGCCCCTAGTAAGCAGAGTGGAGGCATGTTTATAGTCTCATCCTCTTCTGAACTAGCTAGTGGTCTGGAACAGGCACTGGAGGAAGTGCATGCTGCCCTGAGTGACAGGGTGTAGCTGTTGTCATTCCTATGCACACTCCTCCAGTACCACCAAAAACTTTCCACTTGCATTTGGTCTCTGCAGGCAGAATGCTGCTGGGGAAATGGCCTGTCCCACCCCATTCCGTTCAACTGCAGCAGTGGCTTTCCAAGCCACAATACGGATCACAGTAAATTAGGACTTGAGGGATAAAATAAGAGATGAGCGATGCTAACTTTTGACTATAAGATTTGTGAGGTAGAGATTATCTGCGTTACGTATGTACAGTGCCTAGGACACCAGGGTCTTGGAACATAACAGGGATGTGCGAGGGATAACATAACAGGGATGTGCGAGGGATAACATAACAGGGATGTGGTACTACCACAATACAAATAAACCCACCGCCACCACTCTGCAGATTATAATTTTTATATAGCATCTTTCCTCATAAAGGTTCCCAAAATGCTATGAAATTATATAGATTGAAAGCATTTAATTAAAATATTTACATAGTAAAATACACAGATTATATTTTGCAGTCATAAGTATGTTGGCATTCAAAAATTCTAGGCCCTGATGCATAAACTATGGAAGTCAACGGGAAACTTTTCTATGGGTTTGACATTTGTCCAAGAGCTTGTCGGACATATATAATATTTGATTCCATAACTTCTCTACATATTCTGAAATACAGCCTTTCAAACCTTTTCATAGCATGGACCACACCTTCGAAGTTTGTGTCCCATTCTTCAATCGCACAGGCCACCCTGCCGTTTTTTGGTCAGTTATCCCTGTAGTAACTACTGCATTTTAGAAAGTAGAAGAGTAATATGAGGAAAATATTTGCTGTACCTTTAGCTGCTGTTAATGAGATGCAACAGCTGGAAATAAAACAGAACACCATGTGACAAAACTTTCTGTGGTCACCAGCCAGCATTCCACAAACCACAGTTTGGGGTCTGCCAAACTAGGAAAGGCACTGTTTGCACTTTGCAGTCCTTCAATTAACCTGATTAGTGAATTTCTCTTTTTCAGTTTCTGTGTTGGTCCGTTGCCAACTGTGTCCACATATCTATTCAAGGGACACCATCATAGGGCCTAATCACATCAGCCTCCCTATCAGAGGCTCGTTCACCTGCTCATCTACCAATGTGATATATGCCATCATGTGCCAGCAATGCCTCTCTGCCATGTATATTGGCCAAACCGGAGAGTCTCTACATAAAAGAATAAATGGACACAAATCAGACGTCAAGAATTATAACATTCAAAAACCAGTTGAAGAACACTTCAATCTCCCTAGTCACTCGATTACAGACCTAAAAGTCGCAATATTACAACAAAAAAACTTCAGAAACAGACTCCAACGAGAGACTGCTGAATTTGGAATTAATTTGCAAACTGGACACCATTAAATTAGGCTTGAATAAAGACTGGGAGTGGATGGGTCATTACACAAAGTAAAACTATTTCCCCTATTTCCCCATATTTCCCCTCCACAATGTTCTTCACACATTCTTGTCAACTGCTGGAAAGGGCCCATCTTGATTATCACTACAAAAGGTTGTTTGTTTGTTTGTTTTTTCTCCTGCTGGTAATAGCTCACCTTAACTGATCACTCTTGTTATAGTGTGTATGATAATACCCACTGTTTCATGTTCTCTGTGTGTATATATATATCTATATCTATATATATCTTCCTACTGTATTTTCCACTGCATGCATCCGATGAAGCGGGTTTTAGCCCACGAAAGCTTATGCTCAAATAAATTGGTTAGTCTCTAAGGTGCCGCTAGTACTCCTTTTCTTTTTGCGGATACAGACTAACAGGGCTGCTATTCTGAAACCTGTGTTTGTTATGTCTTTGTGACTATGTGGATTTTCTTCATATCAGTAACCATACTTTACCACAGGCTTCCAGGGCCAGAGTTTTGATCTCTGTTCTTACCTGTGTAAATGCAGAATAGCTTCATTGATAAAAAGGTCTTTTACGGGTTAATCCCTTCATTTGTTACTGTAAGTCATATGTGGAATACCCGGTATATAAAAAAAGCACTGAGTGTTGAATCACATGGCACAGTACCTGGTATGTGGTACAAGGGAAGTTGCTAATAAAAGACTGACATATTGGCAATAGAGGGTAGTTTTGTTTTTAAATACTGCAAAGCACAGAAACCATCTGTGTAATGAAATCCTGAGGCAACCTATTTGAAATGTCAGTGCTTTTTATCCTCTAAAATCCACAGCAGTTACCCCCAGCTGTGCTACCTTAAAAGCCTGCAGTGCAGTTTAACTTTTACCATTGGAAGTCAATTTAGATATAGAGCCAGGAGGCGAAAAGTATGTTTAAGATTGCAGGTTAAATGGTGACAGAGGCTCAAAGTAGAAGGGAAGTGGAGATATGGCACAAATTCCTTCTTGATAATTAGTTTTAAAGTGTGGGCAGAGAATGAATGATAAAGGTAGTTCCTTCTCCATTTTAAAGGACCATTTCTCCTTTCATTGAGGTTAACAGGAACACGTCTACTGACTCCACTGAAAGCAGGACTGGGTCCTAAATATGTACCACTTGACCCATAGTTATAATTGTAATGTCCTAATGTATATATAATTTCTACATTAGTGGTGGCATAAATAGGCACACATTAGAATTCTAAGTAATCCGTAAGGTACTGTGTATTCATGAGTGGTGCTGACAAAAATGGTGCATACAGGTGTGTGTGGAATTTTCAGAAGGTGGACAACTGGCATTTTAAAAGGGCAAATGCTAGTATGTGCTGTACACCAATTAAAGACTGTAACATAATCCTGTGATTCAGAGGTTCTTTTTCCTTTCCATAGCATGGCAAGATTCTGTTGTTAACTCCAATCATCTGTTTTTCCCTCTAGATATGACACAGGGGATTAAGATTTTTACTGGTCACTTTACTGGTTTCAAAGAAAAAAAGATGTAGCTGATCAGAATATTTAACACGAACAAAAAGAGCCAAGTTAGAAAAAGAGAGGCAGTTGTTTGAAGGTGTGAAATCGGAGAGCCAAGCTACAGAGGGTTTATCCATTTAAACGGACAAATTAAACAAGACAATTGCAACTAAACTGCACCCCTCTTCCATCCTCATTCATAAAGCCAAGTTAGCTATTTTAATGACCAAGTTAAACAGGACACAATTGAGTTGGACTCCTTTGCAACTTGTTTTAAGGTGTGATATCTACAAAAAGAGCCAACACTGACCCTTTTTGGTAGATGTGCAATGGTTCTGATTAGCTCTTTTTAGACTGCCAGCCTGCTTGTGTGTTTTGGATGGGTCCTGCCAGTTGAGTCTGTATTTTCAAACACGGATTTAGCTAACAGAATTCCTGCAGGTGCAGAGTGCGGCTGAGAGGATATTGTTCCTGTGGAAAGGTGAATCACTTTGGAGAAAGTGGCACAAAGGTTCTTCTGAAGTGTTTAAACAAGAGTCTCTGCCCTTTTAGCATGACTGCCCTTCTGGGTCCCAACTGGCATAGAATCATACAATATCAGGGTTGGAAGGGACCTCAGGAGGTCATCTAGTCCAACCCCCTGCTCAAAGCAGGACCAATCCCCAACTAAATCATCCCAGCCAGGGCTTTGTCAAGCCTGACCTTAAAAATATCTAAGGAAGGAGATTCCACCACCTCCCTGGGTAACGCATTCCAGCGTTTCACCACCCTCCTAATGAAAAAGTTTTTCCTAATATCCAATCTAAACCTCCCCCACTGCAACTTGAGACCATTACTCCTTGTTCTATCAGCTACCACCGAGAACAGTCTAGATCCATCCTCTTTGGAACCCCCTTTCAGGTAGTTGAAAGCAGCTATCAAATCCCCCCTCATTCTTCTCTTCCACAGACTAAACAATCCCAGTTCCCTCAGCCTCTCCTCATAAGTCATGTGTTCCAGTCCCCTAATCATTTTTGTTGCCCTCCGCTGGACTCTTTCCAATTTTTCCACATCCTTCTTGTAGTGTGGGTCCCAAAACTGGACACAGTACTCCAGATGAGGCCTCACTAATGTCGAATAGAGGGGAACGATCATGTCCCTCAATCTGCTGGCAATGCCCCTACCTATACATCCCAAAAATGCCATTGGCCTTCTTGGCAACAAGTGCACACTTTTGACTCATATCCAGCTTCTCGTCCACTGTAACCCCTAGGTCCTTTTCTGCAGAACTGCTGCCGAGCCATTCGGTCCCTAGTCTGTAGCGGTGCATGGGATTCTTCCGTCCTAAGTGCAGGACTCTGCACTTGTCCTTGTTGAACCTCATCAGATTTCTTTTGGCCCAATCCTCCAATTTGTCTAGGTCCCTTTGTATCCTATCCCTACCCTCCAGCATATCTACCTCTCCTCCCAGTTTAGTGTCATCTGCAAACTTGCTGAGGGCGCAATCCACACCATCCTCCAAACCATTAATGAAGATATTGAACAAAACCGGCCCTTGGGGCACTCCACTTGATACCGGCTGCCAACTAGACATGGAGCCATTGATCACTACCCGTTGAGCCCGACAATCTAGCCAACTTTCTATCCACCTTATAGTCCATTCATCCAGCCCATACTTCTTTAACTTGCGGGCAAGAATACTGTGGGAGACCGTGTCAAAAGCTTTGCTAAAGTCAAGGAACAACACGTCCACCACTTTCCCCTCATCCACAGAGCCAGTTATCTCATCATAAAAGGCAATTAGATTAGTCAGGCATGACTTGCCCTTGGTGAATCCATGCTGACTGTTCCTGATCACTTTCCTCTCATGTAAGTGCTTCAGAATTGATTCCTTGAGGACCTGCTCCATGATTTTTCCAGGGACTGAGGTGAGGTTGACTGGCCTGTAGTTCCCAGGATCCTCCTTGTTCCCTTTTTTAAAGATGGGCACTACATTAGCCTTTTTCCAGTCGTCTGGGACTTCCCCTGATCGCCATGAGTTTTCAAAGATAATGGCCAATGGCTCTGTAATCACATCCGCCAACTCCTTTAGCACTCTCGGATGCAGCGCATCTGGTCCAATGGACTTGTGTACGTCCAGCTTTTCTAAATAGTCCCGAACCACTTCTTTCTCCACAGAGGGCTGGTCATCTCCTCCCCATGCTGTGCTGCCCAGTGCAGCAGTCTGGGAGCTGACCTTGTTCGTGAAGACAGAGGCAAAAAAAGCATTGAGTACATTAGCTTTTCCCACATCCCCTGTCAGTAGGTTGCCTCCCTCATTCAGTAAGGGGCCCACACTTTCCTTGACTTTCTTCTTGTTGCTAACATACCTGAAGAAACCCTTCTTGTTACTCTTAACATCTCTTGATAGCTGCAACTCCAGGTGTGATTTGGCCTTCCTGATTTCACTCCTGCATCCCCGAGCAATATTTTTATACACTTCCCTGGTCATTTGTCCAATCTTCCACTTCTTGTAAGCTTCTTTTTTGTGTTCAAGATCAGCAAAGATTTCATTGTTAAGCCAAGCTGGTCACCTGCCATATTTACTATTCTTTCTACACATCGGGATGGTTTGTCTCTGTAACCTCAATAAGGATTCTTTAAAATACAGCCAGCTCTCCTGGACTCCTTTCCCCCTCATGTTATTCTCCCAGGGGATCCTACCCATCAGTTCCCTGAGGGAGTCACAGTCTGCTTTTCTGAAGTTCAGGGTCCGTATTCTGCTGCTCTCCTTTCTTCCCTGTGTCAGGATCCTGAACTCGACCATCTCATGGTCACTGCCTCCCAGGTTCCCATCCACTTTTGCTTCCCCTACTAATTCTTCCCAGTTTGTAAGCAGCAGGTCAAGAAGAGCTCTGCCCCGAGTTGGTTCCTCCAGCACTTGCACCAGGAAATTGTCCCCTACATTTTCCAAAAACTTCCTGGATTGCCTGTGCACTGCTGTATTGTTCTCCCAGCAGATATCAGGGTGACTGAAGTCTCCCATGAGAACCCGGGCCTGCGATCTAGTAACTTCTGTGAGTTGCCGGAAGAAAGCCTCATCCACCTCATCCCCCTGGTCCGGTGGTCTATAGCAGACTCCCACCATGACATCACCCTTGTTGCTCACACTTCTAAATTTAATCCAGACACACTCAGGTTTTTCTGCAGTTTCATACTTGAACTCTGAGCAGTCATACTGCTCTCTTACATACAGTGCAACTCCCCCACCTTTTCTGCCCTGCCTGTCCTTCCTGAACAGTTTATATCCATCCATGACAGTACTCCAGTCATGTGAGTTATCCCACCAAGTCTCTGTTATTCCAATCACATCATAATTCCTTGACTGTGCCAGGACTTCCAGTTCTCTCTGCTTGTTTCCCAGGCTTCTTGCATTTGTGTATAGGCACTGGAGATAACTCGCTGATCGTCCCTCTTTCTCAGTATGAGGCAGGACCCCTGCCCTCTCGCGCGCTCCTGCTTGTGCTTCCTCCCGGTATCCCACTTCCCCACTTACCTCAGGGCTTTGGTCTCCTTCCCCCGGTGAACCTAGTTTAAAGCCCTCCTCACTAGGTTAGGCATCAGAAACAGAAAGGTCAAAATGCCACAAGAAAGTACAGATGGGCTCGAGCCTCAGAATTGGGATCCGGGTTTCAGACACTATGACGTTTGGGGTGCTCACATTGATCTCTTTCAGAAAGCTTGTTTTTGCAGCATTTTTGTCCTAGTTTGGAAGCGAGAATGCTGGAAATTACAGCTGATCTGGGAGTTCCACTCCCCCACAAAAAGCTTTGATGAAGGGGATATTATTTTAGTTTTTTTTTAAGTTTATTTTAATGTTTTTTTGGGGGGGAAGAGGCGGATTATATTAGAAAGTCAAACACTGAAATGTTTTTTTCCAAGAAGTATAATTTCAGTTGCCAAAACCCATAAAGTGTTTGTTTTCAGGTTTTCATTAAAAAATAAAAAACCTCCTATTTGTCAAATTTGTAATGTTTCACTTAATTTTTTCTGCTTAAAAAGTGTGTTAGTGAAAAACTTGCAGCTGTCTCTACTGGAAATCTCGTAAGATGCCTTATCTTTGGGAGATTTTTCCAGCCCGGGTTTGGATTCAGAATTTTGGGTACTTCACCAAACCTGAATTCAGTTGCAATTAAGGATGCTTGCAAGAACTCACCCTCTAACAGCAAGCAGTGAATTGGCGTTCTATCCACTCCAGTCAGAATGTTCATTTCAAACACTGTTGCCCATTTTAACCCAACTAGCTACTTAAAGTTTGGAGCCCCGAGGGTCTTCCAGGTGGGAGCAGAAATTGGTGGTAGTCAGGTATCTTTGTAAATAAACAATTGTGCAAAGACCGCACAGAGTTCAGTGTCTCTGAAGGCAGGAGGAATCAGCTAGCACAGCAGTTCTCAAACTGTGGGTTGGGACCCCAAAGTGGGTCATAGCCCTGTTTTAATGGGGTTTCCGGGGCTGGCATTAGACTTGCTGGGGCCTGGGGCTGAAACCCTCGGGTTTCAGCCCTGGGTGGCCGGAGGGGCTCAGGTTACAGGCCCCCTGGCCAGGGCAGATGCCCTTGAGCTTTGGCTTTAGCCCCTCTGCCCAGCTCAGCGGGGCTCAGGCTTCAGTCCCACCTCTTGGGGTCAGGTAGCAATTTTTGTTGTCAGGAAGTACTCACGGTGCAATGAAGTCTGAGAACCCCTGCAATAGGAAACAGCTTCTTTTGTTCACACCACCAACACTACTCTATTTGCCGGCTCCCTTAACCCAGAAACCTCTCCCCCGTTTTCTTCTAGGGTCGGCCACTGCTCTCAGCTGCTCCTTTTGGCATCTGTGCTCCGTTTCTAGTGGTGTTCTACCCACCACCCCCAAACAAAACAATACTCAGCGAAACCTCCTGGGTGGCTTCACACACTTCTATTCAGTGCAGCTTATGCCTACAGTTATGCTAACTGAAGGGTAAATTCACACCTATCAACCTCAATACAATAACAAGATTTCATCCAACTCATGAAACTATCCTCCCAATGGGTATTTGATTAATGGTGGCTACTGCTGCCTATGGCAGCCCACAGAGAGAGATTATCACATCACTACCCCTTCTCACCTTGACTAGGCCAAGTGACCGGATTTTATCTTTGTGGGATGCCACAAGTGGCTAGAAAAATAACCACCTCACAAGCTGCTGCTGCTAGAGCTTTTTGGAAAGCTGTAGATCTGGCAATCCACAAGCAGAGCTGTCCCTAGCAATTCTGGGGCCCTACGCAGCCCCTCCATGGGGGTGGGGCCCCAGGCCTCTGTGGGGTAAGGGGGACTGGCTTGGGGGGCAGAGGGGAACCACCCCCACAGCACTCACTGGCGGCGTGGCTGCGGCCGGGTCGCTGCACTTCCCGCTGCTGGTGAGCGCAGGCCCGGCCCTGCTGCAGAGCTCAAGGGAGTGGGGGCGGGGCTGGGGGAGAACAGGGGTGGGATGGGGGCCCTGGGGAAGAGCCGGAGCAAGGGTTGGAGCCGCACGCAGCTGCGCAGGGCACCAGGAAAGGTTTCCTGGTGCCCTACGCAGCTGCGTACTTTGCGTATGGGTAAGGATAGCCCTATCCACAAGATAGTTAAGAGAAGAAACTACAGCTCTGAGTCCACTTGAGGGGCAGTCTTCAAATATGGGAGTAGCTGAGGTAGGCTGCTCTGAAGGGGAAGTCTGCTGGGCAGTCATATGGAGCAAAAGTGGCTCCTTCCCACAGGAAAGCCATTTCTTTGCTTTCTCTCTCTTTCTCACCCAGCTGGTCTCATTAGAGACAAACCATGGAGGCGAAGAAAAGCTAAGAGCAGTGAAAACAAAAATTCAATAAGCCATGGTAGCTACTGTCAGTCTACAGTCTAGATAGATTTTCTGCTGGGTGTACAGTCAATATTAGTGCATTTGAATTTAAACAAAACCCAACAAGAGCAAATAATCAGTTCTGCAATAAAAGAACCTTGGGAATATGGCACTTGATTTCACTTTGGATGGTTTCCAGGTGAGTGCCTCCCCTTTTGCCCCTCAGAACCCAATCCTGGGGATGGTTGAGCACCTGCAACATCAACTAATGTCAATAGGAGTCAGCTGCAGGTGCTGATCACCAGGACCTGGCTTTGAAGGGGCTCCTACTCCAATTTACAAAGGATGAAACTCATGCACATTATGCCTCTGGGGTAGACGTGTGTAGCTACAGGAATCCATCCCTACAAAGGATACCAGTGGAAAACATCCCTATTTGACTATGCTCCTAATGGCAGCAGATTTACGACCTTGCTTGCAGCTAAACCTGTTAACAGTGACATCATGCAAGAAGCATTTAAAGGTGCAAACCATGGTATTAAGTTGATTACTTGAGAGGCACAGTGGGAATAGGGGAGGAGCCCTAGGGGCTGAGTGGATAACATAAGAGGTGCATTCCTCAGTGATAAATGAGAACCTCTGGCTTGCCCTCAGTTTGGTGTCATGGTGCTTAATACTTAGAACTGCAATACAGCAAGTTAAACTCTAGTAACAGGAACAGCAGTCAGTTTGGAGGGAGTTTGTGCATGGGGTCACTGTCTCTCAGCATGAGCAACCTAGTTTGTATGTTAACTGCAGACAGTTGGTGTTAGAAAGTAATTAGAAAACAGAACAAGGTGCATGGATTTTAGGGAATCCACTGACAGCAAATCATTCATGATAACACTGTGGTTTAAAGTGCATATCCACCCCCTCCAGCATTGAAGTCAGGCTGCCCGGTCTGGTTATGGATTCGGATGGGCTCTCCAACAGTTTGTCTATAACCCTTTAGTCACCTTGCTTTCTATGACCTCCCTTGGTAATTTCCAATTCCCTCTTTCCCTCCCCAGTGTCCCATCACCTGAGTTTACTGGGCATATCATCTTTATCAGATTATGTGCAACTGTATGTTGGTCCCCAGGACTGTTTCAAGCAAGTCTTGTGCACATTATACTCTAGGGTATGTCTCATAAACCTGCCCTATGAGATTAAAGTACAGCAGTGATGGGCCCCAGGGCAGAACTACCTGCAGGACCCTTACCCACAGAAACAAATATGCGGGGGTGGGGGAAGACACTGGAGTGGGTGAGAACTAGAATTCAGACTATCGAGAGGAAAGAGAGCTACTTGCATGAGAAAGGTCACACGGAGCGTCTCCTTAACAACCCTCTTATTTTCAGCACATTCAGATACCACCAGACTGATGTTCAGAGTTGCTGCTGTCTGAAACACAGAACAGGGTCACCATCTTCAGAGCACCCCCTCATGGCCAGGAGTGGCTCTACATCACTCTCACCTCACTTCCTAGGGCTCCTCAAAACTCCATAGTCTGGTTTGGCTGCTGCAGTGACTTGGCCCTCTGGCTGAGTCTTAACAAAAGGCCACCCCTTCTAGGGAAAAGAGAAGTTCCTTAGTCTAAACTCAAAACAAAAAACCACAAAGTCTTTGTCCTCATCTCAAGCTAAGCCCAGCCCCTCCTTCCCAAGCAGCCTGTCTGCTCTAAAGGCTTGTCTACACTTACAGCACTGCACCGGTGTAGCTGCAGCACTTAGTGACGACACTGCCTATGCCGACAGGAGAGCTTCTCCTATCAGTGTAGTTATAGCAACATAAGTTTGTACCACAGACCAGATCTCAGTTTTCAGCCCTTCCCAGCTCTCCCTCAGCCTCTCCTGAGCACCTTTGGGTTGCTCCATGCTCTTTCCCAAGCAGACGCTCCCAGGCTTTTCTACCTGGAGTCTTTCACAGGCCTCTGCCTGCCTTGTGCTTTCCTGCCACCCTTCCTGCATGCACCTACCATCACCACTTCTTCCCCCCAGGCTTCTGCAGGGTAGGTAAGGTAGAGTACTGATTGGGTCACATGACTCACTAGCCATATGACCTTTATCTTCCCTACCTGGGACGGAGAAGTTAGCTGTGTCACAGATGGGACTGAGACACTTCTCCCTGTAAAGAATCAGCCCCCTGTGACACTGGCTAATGTCTGCTAGTCACAACTAATAGTACACAGGGCATGATCTAATGTCCACTGACATCAGTGTGGGAGGCTTTACATTGACGTCAATGGGCTGTGGATCAGGCTGACACGGTGGTGTGGGGTGCTATATAAAACCCTAAGATAGGTAGATAGGGATGAGCAAACCTTGTAGAACTGGCGGTGCTGTGAACCTTGTAAACTACTTTTGGTGTTCCTAAGACCAGTTGGAGTTCAAGCTGAACTTTCAGAAGCAAAAAGTTTAAGTGAGTTTGAATTTAGGCAAGATGACTTCCCTTATCCCCAATCAGAATCACATTTGAAATGTTTCCCTCCCCTCACAGGGGTGAATGTCTAGCTCTTATAGCATACATGTAACAAACAGGGCTTGAAAATTAGGCATGGAAATCATTCTGCTTGCTTTTCAACCATGTCCAACCGCTTGCACTGCAAGCCCTGGAAGTGTGGTGAGACGAAGGAGGGGCCCTGAGATGGAAAGGAAGGATGGATCTGAAAGAGAAGCGGGTGGGTTCCACAACAGGAGAGGCTAGCAACAGAATAGGTGAGAGAATGGAAGACTCTGGTGGCTGAATTATGTTACCTTTAACAGAACTCTTTACTGGTGTATGTATCCTGTCAATGCACACGTGTGCCTGCTCGTGAACTCCTTGCCTCCTGACAGACTGGCTGTGCCTCCCTCTCACTGAATTCCAGAGACGTTACGTGTCCGTCAGAAAGGAAGAACTATTTATGCCACAGGCATAAATAAATCCAGAAAGCATTTGCAATAACACAGATTACTAAGGGCCCAATCTTGATTCCACTGAAGTCAATGACAAAATTCCTATTGGTTTCATTGAGAGGTGGATCAGGATCTTAAGAGCGCAAGGGGGAACACAACAAAGGCAAATAGAAATGGGCAGAAGAATGAACTGACAGAAAATAATCCTGGTTTCCAGGAGGAGTGAGGAATTGTTCAGGACAGCTCTGTGTGTTTGTCAAACTTTCAGCAACAGAGGGGCAGGATGTTCTTGTGATCCGTTGATGTACAATCAGCACCTTAATCCTGTGGTATTGTGCACATTAGAACTGCATAGATAGATTAGGCAAGACAGATTTGTGCTTGATTAAAAAAAGAACAGGGTGAGGATTCATGCTGTGTAATAATTTCTATTTGTTATTTAAAACCACATCACCTTGTGTTTCTTTCAGATGCCAATTCATGTCTGCCCTTTGATTGGATGAACTCACCATAAGAACGGCCATACTGGGTCAGACCAAAGGTCCATCTAGCCCAGTATCCTGTCTTCAGACAGTTGCCAATGTCAGGTGCCCCAGAGGGAATGAACAGAACAGGTAATCATCAAGTGATCCATCCCTGGTCGCCCATTCCCAGCTTCTGGCAAACAAGAGGCTAGGAACACCATTCCTGCCAATCCTGGCTAATAGCCCTTGATGGACCCGTCCTCCATGAACTTATCCTCCATGAACCCTCTAATAGTCTTGGCCTTCACAACATCCTCTGGCAAAGAGTTCCCCAGGTTGACATACCATTATCATAATCATTGCTAGCAGTATCACAGGATAGCCTAGAGATGCTAACTGAGATCTGGATCCCCACTGTGCCCCAAAAGGGACTTTTTTTTTAAAAAAAGAAGCAAAATAAATTAAAGGTTGTGTGATCCAGGGAACATGTGAGTGCTGCTGACTTTAGCAGATGTCTCTTTCTAAGCTGATCCGGTTTCACAAAAGGAAACTCCGTTAATGCTGGAATAGTGTGTCAGCTGGTCTGTGATGGAAGTCCAAGGGTCCCCACCTTGCAAAGACAAAACACAAGTAGAGGATTAAGTTGCCACGTCGTATTTTTGTTTTTATATGAATAATCACGTTTTTAAACCATATGTAATCCTGTTTACATGCTTAAGTGGTTGCATTATATGTACGAAGGCTCAAAACTAGTCTCTAAAAATCCCAAATTCTCCAGCTACAGTTCCTTAACTACTAAGCATCTGGAGGGTGCAGCAACCTTCTGTTCATTTTTGGCTTCAATGCTATTGGAGCCAAGCAATGCATTAAAAATGTCATCCTCAATGAAGTCAACGACAAAACTCCCCATTGATTGCAAATGGACAGGATTTCACCCAACAGCCAAATCTTTCAAGTTTCTTGTTGTTAATGCAAATGTTTATATATATATAGAAGGCTAAGACTTTACCAGGTATGTATTTGAACCTATTCATCTCTTTCAGTAAAGAAATCTGGTTGAAAACATCACAAGAAAAGGCTTTCTTGCTAGATTTCCAGTATTGCCTGGTTTCAGCTGATTGGAAAGACTGCAAGAATTGTTCTTGTATGATAATTTGGAATTTCTGCTTCTGGTAGCAGCTGTGAAATCAAGACTTCAGCCCTGGAAAACCCCCCGGAGTTGGTGTCTATGCCGTGGTGTCAGCATTACAGAGCAGTTCAGTGTCCAAGGAAGGCAGGGATACATACACACGTTCACATTACAATAATTTTGCATTTCTGTAGTGCTGCCCACCTTAGGATTGCAAAACTCTTTACAGACAATAATCAGTCGATCCTCACAACTCTCTTGTGACAAAGGCAAGAATTATTTCCACATTTCACGGACAGGGAAACCAGAGTTTAAGGCTGAATCTGAACCGCTGAAGTCAATAGGAAGGTTGCCTTTGACTTCAAGTGGAGCAGGACCAGGCACTAAAGTGATTGTGCCCCAAGATCATTTAGCAAGTAAATGGCAGAACTGGGAAACAGACCTTAGACAACTCCCATCCTTTCATGTATTTATGCCTGCTCCTGTAATTTCCACTCCATGCATCCAATGAAGTGGGTTCTAGCCCACGAAAGCTTATGCCCAAATAAATTTGTTAGTCTCTAAGGTGCCACAAGGACTCCTCATTGTTTAGACCTCAGACTCCTGGCTCTGTGCTCTAAACAAGCTCCCTCTTATTGGGTGCATGTAGCAGAGCGGGAAGCAGCCAGGTCAGAAATAGCTCAAGAAAGCAGTTCCATGGCACCTTGCAGCAAGATGAATACTAGGAACAATGTCGTTCAGATCCTCCAAGAGGTCAGTCTATCTCAGAGAGGTCAGAGCTTTACAATGAAAGCACAAGGGCGTGACTATGCCAGGGCACATGCGGAGACAGCTTGGCACAAACAGAAAACCTGGCCTGGCCTGTAGCTACCTAGTTTCCGCTAGGGTTAGGGAGCTGGGGAAAATGCTATTTCAATCAGCAGGGCCTGGGATCCTTCTGAAATTAGGGGTTTTAAAAGGAGCAGGTTTGCTGCCGTGGATTATAACAGCTGGGGCCAAGCCAGCACAAGCTCCATCTCTTTATTTTCATTGGCACTGATCTGTGTATAATCAATATCATTTTCTGGACAAAGGGGAAAATACCCTGATGAACAAAGAGCATTGATTGCTCGAATCAGTGTCATTCTTTTCAAAACAGAATAGTCATCAACATGAGCAAATTAGGCAAAGGCAACGTCTTCTTTTGTTCTCATGCAAACGTCTTTAATTCAAGAAAAGTAAAGGATAATCGTCATTTGCATTTGCAGCCATGGGATGATCTCAAAGCATTTAAAAGCACTATTGAATAAATCCTCTCAGCACCTCCCCACTCCTCCGTGACAGAGGGAAGCATTATCTTCACCATTAATCATGTGGGCAACAGGAACAGAAGTGGCAAGTGACTTGCCCCAGTGACTCAGTGGAAAGGCTTGAAATACAATCCAGGTGTTCTGGCTCCCACTCGGCTGGCAGAATACTTTCTAAGACGTATTTCTCCAAGCTGTCCCTGAGAAATCTGATGCTCATTAAATGCATTTTGGGAAAACAGGACATTCTGAGATAGGAATATGATGTGGGTTCAGAAATTCACAGTGTGGGGGGTTTGACAGCAGATTTGGGATCCAACTTAGTTTGGGGGTCCACTTCTCTCTATTCTGCAAGGCTCCAACACTGCATCATCTCTCCTAGGGCCTGCAAATCCTTCTGTATCTTTCAGACTCAAGTCATGGGGTCTGTCAGGTCCAAAAGTTGACAAGTTGTTGAGCAATATCTATCAAGCGGATCACGGGAGGACCTGAAAATCTGTAACATATATTCCTGGTTAAAACATGCAAGAAAGTTCTCACTTTTCAGGGCTCTTGAATTAGTTTCTATTCTGATGAGTGTCATATCCTAACCTCCTGAAAGAGAAGAACAGCTTTTCCTGGGGAGGTCATACTTAGCTTGTCTTTAGAGAAGCAGGATGCTAGATTGACAGGGGGCCTTTCCAAGGCTATAATCCATTTGACCTCAGGTAAAATTTACTGGCCAGACATGTATTTTCCTGTTCTCAGAAGCAGCTCAATTGTGTGTTCAGCATGCAGAATAGAGACTTCATTACACAATAATGGACATGGACACTCTGGAGACTATGGTTGCCACCAGTCTCAGATTTGGCAGTGCTGGTGTGCCTCCTGCCAAGTTTCTGACAATGACACTGTGCTGTTGCAGGATAGCCTGATGATGCAATATCAAGACATCATCATGATGCAAACACGGGATTATGGTGGGATGGCTTTGGGCTGGAAAACAATGGTTAACTCAGGCAACCTACACAGAGAGTAATGACTAATGGCCTAATTTACTTTCCCTGGTTTTACACTGGTGTAACTATTAATGTCAGTGGAAATACTCCTGGATTTACAGGAGTGTAAGTGAGAGCAGAAACAGGCTCTAAATTATGGACCTAACAGAGGGAGGCATTTATGTTCTGCTTCATTCCCGTTCCCTTCATGAGGAACTATGGAACCCTATGGAAACAGTAGTTACTGCCTGTTCTCTTTGTTCCTAGAAATAGGGACTTTATGGAGTAGATGGCATTAGTCTACATTTGGGGATTTGCTCTTGGAGGTTTCTGTTTGTACCTTGAGGCTATAGTGTATCCTGCTTTAATTCTCTTTTCTCCTCCCACAGATGACACCATCTGGTGTAATGAAGGGTCTTTCCTGTCTGACTGGACTAGGCTGAATATTGGTTGGATCTGGTCCCCGAGGGAAGCAATGAAGGGTCTTTCCTGTCTGACTGGACTAGGCTGAATATTGGTTGGATCTGGTCCCCGAGGGAAGCAATGAAGGGTCTTTCCTGTCTGACTGGACTAGGCTGAATATTGGTTGGATCTGGTCCCCGAGGGAAGCAGGTGTTTGCTGAGAACCATTCCACCCCCAGAATTAGGCTGGTCAAATCCTTTCAACTTGCTGTATTTTTTGTCTGAATCTAACCGAGATTTGAGGGTTCCGAGGAGCAGGTGGGATATGCTGATTATTTGAATCCTTGTTGTTTGAGTGCATGATGAGTAGTTTATTTTTTCCTTTTCTTTCACGTTCACACGATGTTTTACGCTGATTTCCCCTCCACATGTTTATTGCCAGACAGAGCGATATAATGGACACTGTGAGTCTCACTCTCAAGGGCTTTTGTAAGAGCTGGTTATGGCCGGGCTGTGAACTCAGTGAGAGGCAGTGTGTGTATCTAATCCTAAAATACAATAACAGGCTTCTTCTTGGATTACGTTGTGTTTGCTTAATGTATGATTGTTTATTGTTCACCTGTGTAATGATGCACACGGGGTTTAGCACAATTTGAAAATATTAATGAACATGATAACATTTTAAATAATACACCATACAAACTTCTCCCATAACTTAAGGGAACACTGTCAATATAAATTCACATTGAGCAGGAAAATAAAAAAAGATTTTCCCTTATCTGTGTTACTTACTATTAGTGTTATAACCTAATAGGTTATTCACAGTGAAAGACTTATCTGGGGGCCTGATTCACCAGTTTTACACTGGTTTAGTGGAGTCACATCAGTATAAATCCAGTGGAATATAAAAATAGACATTAAATTAGGTGAATACTGGTGAATCAGCCTTTTTACAATTTGAACTATTGGTTTATGTTCTGCAGGTCAGCCAGGGTGGGCATGAAACTGGAGTGGTCAATTTCACTTTCTGACCATAGTTATTTTCACTTTCTGGTTCCCATGCACTCCTGTATAACTCTGCAGCATTTGTGATTCCAACATTGCAGTAGGATCTTTAAATTAAAAAAGAAAGTTTTTATGACTGTAATTAATGAATGCAACACATCTGATCTCTATCAGGGTTTTGTAATTCCTCCCCTTCCCGTATTTTTGCAAAATCTAAATGTTGGGCCTAAACTAAACTAACAGCCCTTTAATCACTTACCAGCTGGTCCTGAGAATACTACATTATTGACCGCAGGGCACTCCATCAGCTGGAAGAATGATTTGGATCAGTTAAACATTCATCCAAACTCCCCTTAGACTTCTTGAACTGTCAGTGGGAGCTGGTGAACTGGAACTTCTTTCACAATTTTGCAAGGAAAATACAAACGGGTTAAAGCAGGATGTCAGCTACAGGGAAATCTCATCATGTTGACAAAGCTGTGACGCTAGAATTTGGGAAGTTCTGGCAGCAACTATTTCACTTTTCAAGGAAGCATTCGTTTTTCAATTAATACTGCACCAATTCTGACACCAAAGGTCTGATGAGGGAGTTGTTGCATACAAGCAACAGCCCTTGAGGTCACTGGGAGCTGCCTGTATGATGTGGCTGCATAACTGAGCACTATATGTTCACGAAAAATAGCTCTAGCACACGACCGATGCATTTTCTTTCAAGTGCAACCAGTGATCAGCTGCCAAAATTTGAGCAAGGGGCTTCTGTAAAAATATTCTGCCTCCGTCAGTGACATTTTGTGTAAAACATTCCAGCCACTCCATATTCATGCACCATCCTTTCTTCCGCTGCTGGCTCTGCACCTCTCGATCCAACAGGCACTCCCCTCGCCATAACCGTGTGGAGGCTCCTCTAGGTAGCTCCCACAGTAGTGGTGGTGGCAGGCGGGTGTCCTTGGCCACATGCGTCGCAGGAGCAGTCAGCAGCCCTGGGAATGGAGAGGTTACGTATATGTAGTGATTTCCCCAGGCACTCCCACTGGCACTGGTAGGGTTTACAGGCGGGGAGTCCCGGTGGTAGCATCTGTGGCAGCTGCACACAGCAGCTGCCTGAGTCAGCTCAATCCCAGCCCCAGGGACAGCTGAACATTTCAACAAGCCGAGTCAGGCTTAGCATTTTGGGCCTGTGAAACATTTTTGTGCCACCCATCGCCCCACCAGTGTTTCTTGAAGAAACAACGCAAAGACGTTGAAGAGAGCTGGAGTAAAAGGGGAGAAGCTGGCAGGCAGTGTGTGTGTGTGTGAGAGAGAGAGAAAAAACCCTGAATTCAGCTTTCCAAGGGAAATCTGAAAACGTACCCCTCTTTGGAGACCTTCCAGCCATTATTTGCTTTTCCACCTTGTAGATCCCCCACCCAGCCCATACCTTTCTCCTGCAACAGCAATAACTATAGAAGTCCAAGTACAACCAACCAAAGTTTGGTTGGAGCTTAACACACCTAGGAGCCTTTCCGCACTTCAGCCTGGTCTGCCTTTGATAGGTTCCTTTGTCTCCATCCATTTCTCCTCTACAACCTGGCCAGCCTGTTTGGGCATGGGGCATGTTTTTTGTAATGACCTCCCATTGTGAAGTGAGCTGGGCGTACTGGTTCAGCTATACAAATAAGAACAGACTTAAACCTTTAGTCAAAAATGAAACCCAAATCATTTAGAATTTTTAAAATGCTCCAGTGACATTGCTTTTCATTTTTGTAGTTCTCAGCATTTCCTAGCTGTGGTTGGGACTAGAAGCAGAAATGATTAAATATTGGGGGGGAAAAAAAAGTCCTCTTGACAGTTCTCTGTGTAGGACTAGAATCAGGAAGCCCTTTAGATGCAATGGTGCAGTCTAAAAGCCTAAGCAGAACAGAGGACCAGAAATCTCCAGAAAATGCCTCTTCTAACATCTAGCTAATCCATTTCCCAGACACCTGAGGGTTGGATCATTTGATAATATCTCAGCTTCTAGGTTTTTACCCCAAACAAACCTCAGAATCTTTTTAGGGTTTGTCAAGTTTCCTTCCCCACTCTGAACTCTCAGGTACAGATGTGAGGACCTGCATGAAAGACCCCCTAAGCTTATTATTACCAGTTTAGGTTAAAAACTTCCTCAAGGTACAAACTTTGCCTTGTCCTTGAACCCTATGCTACCACCACCAAGCGTGTTAAACAAAGAACAGGGAAAGAACCCACTTGGAGACGTCTTCCCCTCAAAATATCCACCCAAGCCCTACACCTCCTTTCCTGGGGAAGGCTTGATAAAAATCCTCACCAATTTGCATAGGTGAACACAGACCCAAACCCTTGGATCTTAAGAACAATGAAAAAGCAATCAGGTTCTTTAAAAAAGAATTTTAATTAAAGAAAAAGTAAAAGAATCACCTCTGTAAAATCAGGATGGTAAATACCTTACAGGATAATCAGATTCAAAACACAGAGAATCCCTCTAGGCAAAACCTTAAGTTACAAAAAGACACAAAAACAGGAATATACATTCCATTCAGCACAGCTATTTTACTAGCCATTAAACAAAAGGAAATCTAACACATTTCTAGCTAGATTACTTACTAACTTAAGGAGTAATGAAGAGCATTCCTGATCTGTTTCTGGCAAAAGCATCACACAGACAGACAGACCCTTTGTTTCCCACCCCCTCCCAGCATTGAAAGTATCTTGTCTCCTCATTGGTCATTTTGGTCAGGTGCCAGCAAGGTTATCTTAGCTTCTTAACACTTTACAGGTGAAAGGGTTTTGCCTCTGGCCAGGAGAGATTTTATAGTTCTATATACAGAAAGGTGGTTACCCTTCCCTTTGTATTTATGACAGGGTTAATTCAGAAGTGACCCTTTATTAAAGGCAGTTCTAAGGGAAATCTCCATGCTGTGCAGTCTGGTTTGTTCAAACCTTTGATTTTCTTGATGGATTCAGTGAAAGCAAATGGTATTGATCAACGCCACACCCCACCTCCTTGCAGCTTTGCAATATTACACAGAACTTCACTGAGAAAAATGATTTGTTAGTGGATGCTATTGATTGGAGGTTGTGATTAATTCCTTCCTCCCTTCAGGTGCACCTCTGTAATGAATTCACTCAATTTAAAAACCTTACAACCAATAGGCCCAACCAACTGAAAGGAAGTGACACTTGACCCTCCAGTCCTGCTCCTTGTTGCAGTCGGGAGATTTTCTGCCTCATCCGTATAAACATGATAATATATAGCACTTGTACAGTGCCTTCCATGAGGGTACGTTAGAAACATGAACGTATTTAGACTCCCAAACCCCTGAGAAATAGGGAAGTACTATTGTCCCCATTTCACAGATGGCAGTAACTAAAGAACTGATTGATAAAGTGTCCTAACAGGCCACACAGTGAGTCAGTATCATAGCATGGAATGGAGCCTAGAGCTAGAGCTTCCCAATCATGTGACCTAACCAGTAGACCACACTGCCTCCACTTTGCTTTCTGTTCCCCTTCATTCTTGCTTTCTGGCCCCTCCCCATCCTTTTTTCTCATTCACTACAGGACTGATCCAAAGATGGACAGGCTCCCATTGACTTTAATAGGCTTTAGATCAGGCCCTGTTTGCACTCTCTTATAATGCTGCTTTTGAGTGAAGCAAGGAGAAATCAGCACTGGGGAGCCAGACTGAAGCGGCAAAGCTGATCTCTCTATGATGAAGGAGCAGAAGTAGTTTTCCCAGTCGAATGCTTGGTGTCAGCCATAGGCAAGGAGCTCTCCTCCAAGAAGGTTCCCGCCTTGGGCAAGTATTTCTGTTCAGAACAGAAGCTAAACAAAATAAACCCATGCATGCAAAACAGATACAACACACCTGCTTGGCTTGTGGCTTCCCTTGATGCTAGAGATGAGCCTGAGCCACAAAGCTCAGATCTGGATTTTGGTTTGAGCCCATCTTTAACTAGTTCAGCTAATGCGAAGTCTCAGCCACTAAGGTACCATGCTCCAGATAGTAGCTTGATTCACTCCTGCACTAATGGGAGCAGCCATACCCCATGGGAGGTCAGGCAGTGTTTACAGTGCCATCCTCCTCGGAGACACCAGCAGTCAGGGCAGCTTTCAGTGTCAGATTCATAGTTGCTTAGAGTTTAAAGCCAGAAGGGACCATTAAATCACCTAATCTGACCTCTGATAACTTGCATGCAGTTATCTCTGTAATGAGCCCCATAACTATAACTTATGTTTGGCTAAAGCAGCTCTTTCAGAAAGGCATCCAGTCCTGCAGACATCAAGAGATGGAGAATCCACCACTTCTCTTGTTCCTATGGTTAATCTCCCTCACTCTTAAAAATGTGTGCCTTGTTTTTAATTTGAATTTGTCTGACTGCAGCTTCCAGCCATTGGTTTGTGTTAGGCCTTTCTCCGCTAGATTAAAGAGCCCTTTAGTACCCCAGTATTTTCTCCCCAAGAAGGTATTTACACACTGTAATCAAATCACCCCTCAATCTGCTTTTTGATAAGCTAATCAGATTGAGCTCTAAGTCTCTCACTGTAAGGCATTTTCTTCGAGCTCTCAAATTATTTTGGTGGCTCTTTTCTGCCCCCACTCCAATTTTTCAACATCCTTTAAAATGGACACCACAACTGGATGCAGTCTGCCAGTACAGGTCTCACCACTGCCTTATACAGAGGTAAAATCACCTCCCTACGTCTACTCACTACTCCCCTGTATAACATCTAAGGATCACATTAGCTCTTTTTGCCATAGCATCGCACAGAGAGCTCATTTTGAGTTGCTTATTCACTATGACCCTTAGATCCTTTACAGGGTCACTGCTTTCCAGAACACAGTCCCCCATTCTGTAGATATGGCCTATATTCCTTGTTCCTAGACATGTAACTTTGCATCTGGCTGCATTAAAATTAATTTTGTTTGAAAGGGCCCAGCCTACCAAACAATCCAGATCACTCTGGATGACTGCGCTGTCATCATCATTATTTACCACTCTGCCAATCTTCATGTAATCTGCAAATCTTATCAGCAGTGATTTTATATTTACTTTCAGATCATGTTGAATAGCATTGGATCTAGTACCTCTCCCGTGGAACCCCACTAGAAACACCCCGATTTGATGATGATTCCCCATTGGCAACTGCTTTTTGAAAACTATCAGCTAGTTAGTTCTTAATCTATTTAAGATGTGATTTTTTGATATTGTATAGTGCTAAATTTTTAGCTAGTATGTCATGCAGTGTTAAGTCACATACCTTACAAAAGGGTAAGTATGTTACAGCTACAGTTACTTTTGTCAACCAAACTTGTAATCACACCAAAGAATTAAGTAAGACCTATTTTCCATAAAGCCATGTTGACAGGCATTAATTATATTCCTATCCTTTAATTCTTTATCAGTTAAATCCTGTATCGGTTTTTCTATTATTTTGCACAGACTGATGTCAGGCTAACTGGTCTGTAGAGACCCGGGTCATCCCACTCACCCTTTTTGAATATTGGCACAACATTAGCGCTTTTCTAGTCTTCTGGAATTTTCCTGTACTCCAAGATTTTTTTAAAATTAACATCAGCAGCAAAGAGGTCTCCTCAGCCAACTCTTTTAAAACTCTTGGGTGCAAGTTATCTAGGCCTAATTATTTAAAAGTGTTTATCCCTAGTAGATGTTGTCTAACATCCTTCTTAGTTATTAATGAACTGGAAAATACTTCATCATTCTCATGATACAAAAATATCATCCTGCTTCTTTCCAAACACAGAACAGAAATATTTATTGAACACTGCTGCCTTTTCTGCATCATCATTAACAACTGTAACCCTCCATCTAGTGATGGGACTGTCTAATTACTAGGATTTCTTTTGTTTCTTACATACTTAAAAACCTCCATATTGCTCAGATGGTGCTGTCACAGGGCATCCCTTCACCTCGCCTGCAAGTACCACTGTCTAGCCTGTTCTTGTAGTCTCCTAGGCACAAGCATGTGCGGACTATTTGTCTTTCACTACATGTGCACTTAATCTTCAGTTTCTAAGCACAACAGAACATACCACAGGTTTACAGCAGGAGGAGACTTCCACACAGCTCTCTCTCCTCTCCTAGGCTTGATCACCCTCTTGAGCTCCCGTTCACTTCCTGTTCTTCCCAAACATACAGCCTCCCAATTACTGAGCCAATTGCCTCATCAGCCCAGCAATTGCCACCCAAGTGTCAGTAATTCCCAATAAAAATGGGTTAATTGCCTTCAGTTAAGCCTGCAGTCTTCTGCAACTGCAGTGACCAGGACACTATGCCACGAATTTATTTATATGTGTTAATATTATTGTAATCGTTCCTCATCTTTAAATCTGTGTAGTTTAATGCTTATTTTTATGTGTGTCATTTTCAGTAACTTTACACACACATTATTGCTCTATATTGCTTAAATTATAGCATAAGTGCAGTTTAAGTGGAGTCCTTGTGCTTATATAGTTCCTCTCTGACCCCGGTTTCCTTAAACCTTCTATGTGGAATATAAATTCTAAGATACACTGTACTTATTTCACTACAGATCAATTGATTGAAATAAAAAGTACTTCTCCTCTCCACAGGCATGCCAGCAAAGTGGGGATGAAGCATGGTCTAATGCAGTGTTTCTCCATGGACTGGTGCCAGTCCTTGAGATCTCCCTGGCACAGTTTAGGAAGGCAGCAAGCTGGTCCTTGGTATCTGAAAAGACTGAGAAACGCTTGCCTAATGGATAGGACTGGGAGTCAGGAGACTATCTAGGTTCTATTCTGAGATTTGCCACTGACCTGCTGTGAGACTGGGACAAGACGCTGGCCTCAGCTTTCCCGTTTGTTAAGTGGGAATAATGATACTTTCTTCCCTCTATAAAGTGTTTTGAGATCCACCCAAGAGAAGGGCTTGGATGGGTCTGATGCAAAGCCCACTAAAGGTAATGGGAGTCTTTACAATGACTTCCGTAGGCTTTGGATCAGTCTCTGTGACAGTCAAACGATGCAGATTATTTTTTAGTGTGTTAGCAGAAGTCTCCTGCCTGGTTCTATGTGTGGATCCCATCACACACTTCACAGTGTTATGACACGTCATCTAAGAGGAAACAGCACAATGAGATATGTCTGTTATGCAGTTAGCTGAGAAGTCGAGTTCAAGATCATTTATAAACAAGAAGCTGGAGTTGTTGGGTTTGATTTTGTCTTTTTAACTCACACCTAAGACACTGGTGTTTAGCATTTACGATAGCCATTTTTTCCAAAAGGTAATGAGTGGAATAAGTGAAGAGGAAAGCTGAAACCAGGAAGGGTCTGGATCCAATCTGTTATTCGCTCCTCATGGAAAGATCAACTTTGGTTCAGAACTTTCCAGCTGGTAAAACTTTCACTCTGTAAATTCAATGTGAAACCAAATGTGTTTCTTTAAACGGATCCTCTGCGGCCTTTCAAAGATGCTGGCAGGTCAGATGTATCCAATTAGCAAGAGCCTGTGACAGCACGGAAGGGCCCTGAGGGGAGGGAAAGGGAATCTTCCAAAGCACATTTCACATGCACTGAGTTGAGCTGCAATATGTTCGCTCCTTGGGGTGAAGCACAGTGAGCTCAGGGCAGAGCTTGTTGTCAGAAACATATGGAAAGAGCAAATAGCACTCTGTGCATGGAGCACAGAGGGAAGGATCCTGCAGTGGAATGGTTTATACAGTGCAGCCACGTGAGTAAGAGCCAAATTCTGCTCTTGGATATTCACACGTGGCACCCTTTGGTGGAAATGTGATCCCCACACATACAACCAAGAGCACAATTTTGCCTAAAATGATTAAATAGAGCAGACTGAAGAGCCAGGGATTTTTAAAAAATACTCTACCTGACTTATCATGTGAGTTGCTTATGTTTTATGAGGCCTAAAATTTCTGGCAGATGAGGCCAGACCCTGTGAGTCCTTCCTCAGGCAAAATTCTCATTGATGTCAGTGGCAATTTTGACTGAGTATGAAGTACAGGATGAGCCTTTAGGTCCCCTTCTTCACTCCCAGTGAAGTCAATTAGAGTCTAATTGGACCTTTAAAGAGCACTGTCCTTTATGCTCACCAAACCAAGCTCCTGGCTGGTGCTATCCTAAAGAAGCATGATTGCTAGGTACCCAGTTCAGATAAAATGGGATCTTACAGGAAATTTAAATGAGGAACTTTAATCTAAAACTTAAATTGAATCCAGGCCTATTTTGAATTTCAAAAGTTTAAATTTCTCTGCGCTGGCTGGAGCTGGAAATGCTGAAGTGACACAAGACAGTCTGCGCTCTTGGGATTTCTGGACTGTCTAGAAGTGGCAAACACTGAACATCTCGTGAACAAGTGTGTTTGTGTGAGACTTCTAGCCCATCTCTGCACAGTCAAGACCTCCACATGGTTTGGTAAGGTTCCATGTTTACGGGTGTTTTTCTAATTCTTTGGAGGATCAGACCTCACTGCTCAGAGATAGGCCCAAGCGACTTTGTTCAGATCCGTACTTCCCTAAATGTAGGAATTGGGATCCAGGGTTCCATATTAGCCTCCTCTATAGCTAGGAAAACAGTTGTGAAGTTTAGATCCAGATACAAACTAGCTCAAAGATCTAGGGTGTTTGGATCTGGGGTCTAGCTCTAACTTATTGCAACAATAGGATGTTAATCCAAACTTTCTCCAGGAAAAGGGGAGCTCAGAACCAGGGATTTGGAGGTCAGCGTATCTCTATTGCTTACAACCTCCACTTTGAGACTGTCCACCAAATAAAGAAACAAGTTGAAAGCTTTCCAAAAGTACAGCATAACACTATTGCTTTATAGTTACATGGAACCTTTCAGCCTGAGGGATCTCAGAGCATTTCACAAATTATACGCGTACACTGCCATTGAAATGCAGTTTCCCTGTGGTAAAGGCCAGCACAGGATACTGTACAAGAGCAGGAGGTGAGGGGAGAAAAGGACAGTGAGAAAAACCTCTATTGTTATGGCATCTGTTAACAGCCATGCAGAAAACAGGCACAACCTCGGTTTGTAAGGCCTCAGTTGAAAGAAATGTGAACAAAGATGGTCTTCTGGTGACAGTGCTGGTCTGGAACTTAGTACACCGGGGTTCTCAGCTCTGTCGCAGGCCTTCTGCGTGACTTTGAACAAGTTATTGTATCTTTCTGCCTCCATTCCTGATCTGTAAAATGGGAATATAGTAACACTTCCCTGCCTACCTCATAGAGGTGCTGTGGTGATAAATCCATTACTTAAAGCCAGTCTCTCACTGATAGAGGTCAGGATGAGACCTACGCTAGGGAGCCAGATGATCCCATATCTGCCTACTGTGGGTTTTGTAGAACTTCCTCTGAGGCATCTGGTACTGTCCACTGCCAGAGATGGGATACAGCACTAGATGGACCTTGGATCTGATCTCATCTGGCAATACCTGTGGACCTATGCATATGACACATTCAGGTACCAAGGAGCTGGGGGGCCACATAAATAGATTATATAAGTGGAGACCTGAGAAGTGCTTCTGTAACAATATTACAGACAGTACCTCATCAAGCTGTGTGTTGACTAGCTTATGAACAAAGAGGGGCCGATCATAGAGGCTACTAATTTGCTTCAGTTCACCTGATAAATATTAATATATCTCCCAAGGTTAGTTCTCTGTGTAATCATCTTACCTCACAGCTGTCTGACAGCAACATCAGGAACAAAGAATCAAAGTACAGGTGTCTTTGAGGAAAGGCTGAACACGGCTTTACATTTTAGATGGGCTTTAGGTTAGAAAAATAATAAAACCAAATATCTTAATAGAAAGATCAGCTCTAAGGACAATAATCCGGCCAGACAACAGCAGGATGCAGAGCGACCTGGGGAATGTTTGATGTAAAATCAAGGTCGTGCCCAGAAAATCAGAGACAGACGTTGAGAGCGGTATGTGATCCATTAAAAATGAAAGGAAACCTGAGACAAGCTGCTCTGAAAGCTGCCAAAGACACCGCTCTCTCTGTTTGTATACGCTGAAACCCCCACTTCCTTGTGAGTCTGGCGAATGCCGCGGTGTGGTACTGTCAGAGGAAAGGAAACCCACAATAGAAACAGGAGGAGAGTTAGGGAAGTGCTTTAAAAATTCCCTGCTGGTCATTAATCTAGAGGGAGGGGGGAGTTTCAATGCTTAGGCTCCAGATCCTGAACCTAAGTGTCTGAACCCCTCCTTTACCTACAGAGCACATACAGAATGGGCAGCAGGGTACTAGCTTCCCCAGGGCCTCCAACCCTGAAAAGAACAACAGGAGACAAGACAGCATGTCAGTCCCTGGTCCATTCAGACCTTAGCCCAGAGGTAGTCCTTTGTTTTTTGGTCCAGATCCACATTTCTTGGTCAAGGTCCAGACTCCAGAGAAAATAATAAAAAAAATAACAATAATGATGATAAATAAAAATATTTTGGTGTCCGTTCAAAAGCACCTGGTGGTCCAGATTTGGCCCATGATCTGCCTGTTGACTACCCCTGCCTTAGCCTGTCTGCTGGGACTGCTGGACAGCAGAGTTGGACCTAGTGTGCTATTCAGTCCCCAGGATTGAACAGAGACCAAAGTCACATCACACAGGGTCAGACAGTTTCCCCTTCCCTTTGAGACCTTTCATAAGCTTGCCCTCCCTGTTCACCCTTTCTTAGGGGCCTGTGATACTGAACTTTGAAGTCAATAGTTTTGCCATTGCCATTCAGTGGGAGGAGACGCAGGGCCTTCTATCTTATCATGTCATCCCTATTCCACTCTGACATCAATGCCAGCCTCACTGCTCTTAATATCTTTGTGCTTTCTTCCTCCTTTCCCATACACATGGAATATCCTCCCTGAACTAATCTATAAAACCACTAATTTGTCCTCCCTCCAACCCCTACTCAAGATCCACTTCTACATTGATGGGTATGGGTAACCACCAGCTGGGAATGACTAAGCAGCCAGCCAGCAGGATCTCCTAATATTCATCTTATGTATTAGTTTCTCTTATAATTTCACATTGAGCTTTCCATAAATGCACACATTTCCATTTTACACCCGATACTTCAGGCTTAATTTCAAATTCCTTGTTTCATTTCTTTCCTGTAAAATCTTGGATTTGCCATGAATGGAGTTTGCGATCAAAAGCCTTTAACCTGATCTCTGCCATGGTTAAAGTCAACATTTTCTTTTGTGTCAATATTTTATGCTTATTTCTTTCCCTGGTGAAACAGCAAAACAATCCAAAATCCCTGCTGGAAACATTCGCTTAAATGATTTAAAGTCTTCCAAGTCTATCCTAAAGCTTCAGAGAGCTCACACACACTGTGATCTAAGACATAATGATCTCATGGAGCATGTTTATTTTGGCTTTGACCCATTTGACATGCTGTTATATCAGCTGGCAAAAGCATGTCAAGTGACCACAACTGACACAAACCACTGATCCTTAAGTACAATATTAACCAACAGCTTTTGACTATGGGCATTCTGCCCACAGAAAAAGCCAAAACCAGCTCCTTTATTTGTAAAAGTTTACCAACAAATTATGCCTCAGCTTTATTGCAGTGGTTTACCTCTAATAGTTAGGGTCACTGTAAATTGCATAAAAGATCCAGCTAACTTTGCTGTGGGTGCTCACTGTGGGGCTTTCCAAACAGATTTATTTTACGTAGTTTTATACTTCAGCCAGGGTCACTATAACTGTGGGGAATGACAGGGCAATATCCAGGGGAGCTCAAGCTTCAGGGTCCCCTGGCCAACATAGTTTTTATTAGACAGTAGTAATAACACATTGGATGCTATGTCGGGATCTTGTGTGGTGACACTGCTTCACCATGTGATGACCTTGTGTCACCAGAGACAATGATGTACTCTCCCCACATCCTAAGACATGATACGACATAATGCCACATTACTGCAAGTAGGCAGTAAAGAGCACAATAAAGCTGCATTGTCTATTATTTGTCAGCCGCGAAGGTCCCTGAATTTCGGTAGGCCCAGTACCCTTGCGCCTTTAGTCTGACCCTCTTCTCTGAGAAAATATGTTAGATTGCAAACTCATTGGTACAAGGGATTGTCATTTCTATATCTTTGTGCAGCACCTAGCACAATGGGGCCCAGACCGGTTTAGGTTACTAGGCACTACCACAATATCTTTCATTGTTGTATGCAGAGTTGTTGCAGCGTGTTGGTCCCAGGATTTTAGAGAGGAGCTCTGTGTAAGTGCAAAAGTTTGTCTCTCTCACCACCAGAAGTTGGTCCAATAAAAGATATTACCACACCCACCCTGTCTTTCTAAGAAGAGCGATGAGAAAATGAAGCATCTCTAGGATCAGTGTTGTTTAATATATTCACTAACAGTCAGGAAAAGGGGATGAACAATGAGGTGGTGAAATTAGCAGATGAGATCAAATTATTTAGTTTGGGTAAAAACTAGAGAAGACTGTGAGGAATTTCAGAGAAATCTAACAAAGGTAGGCAATTGTTTGTACTTGGCAGTTTTTGTGTATGCTCCTAGAGCGACATATGGATGCCCAGTTGTATAAATTGAAAGTAAATAATAGATGTGACAAGTCAAGGCAATATAATCACTGATATATCATGGAGAAGTAAAAAAAAAAGTAAACACTGGGAATCAAAATGCAGAATCAAGGCTTCAGGACAAGATGATTTCATTCTGCTGGCCAAATACAGATAGGTGCCAGACCTACACTAATTAGAATAAAATTTAACAATGCTCACCTATGCAGGCTTTCTGGGGAACATTTTGCATGTGGATCTGGTCACACTGCTCCATCAATCTGACCTATTAGTATCTACCTATTTGCCTGTTTCGGCATTTATACATTCACCACCCTGTGGTATTTGAGCACTTTCATGTCCTGTTGAGATTGACTTGACATTTAATAAATGGCTTTCTATCCAACGTTATATCTTCCCCTTTGGTTCTTGTAATTCATTGTCAGTGAAATATCTGAAACACAAGTTTCAAAGGGTAGATTGGAATCTGGCGCATAATTTATCATCGCCTTCCATTCCAGAAGAAAGAGATAGTTCCAGTAAAGTCTGGTCCAGGGGGTAATGATCTATTGGCTAAATTCCTTTTTGCTTATTAAGGCTGGGTGTACAGTACTTAAAAATGTCTTGTGCAAGGGCGGCTGGATCCTATCCTTGATGTGGTTGTCAAAACCCTAATGCTGGTGTTAGAATCAGGATTTAATGACTAATGACCAAACATATGCTTCACAGAAGCCAGACCAAGCCAAAGAACAGTCGTGATGCAGAAGATGGGAAGCAATAGTATTAAATCAGCAGAATTACTTTGAACCCACTGAGACTGCATTGTCATATTGAAGTCACAGACATAGTAACCAGCAAAGAGGTGTGCCACCCCTGCAGCAGCCCCTGGAGAAACTGCCTTTCTCAAGAATGCACCCTGTTTGTGCTGGCTCAGCTCATTTGGTGTAGAGATGCACCAGGCCATTGAATCATAGAATCATAGAATCATAGAATATCAGGGTTGGAAGGGACCCCAGAAGGTCATCTAGTCCAACCCCCTGCTCAAAGCAGGACCAATTCCCAGTTAAATCATCCCAGCCAGGGCTTTGTCAAGCCTGACCTTAAAAACCTCTAAGGAAGGAGATTCTACCACCTCCCTAGGTAACGCATTCCAGTGTTTCACCACCCTCTTAGTGAAAAAGTTTTTCCTAATATCCAATCTAAACCTCCCCCACTGCAACTTGAGACCATTACTCCTCGTTCTGTCATCTGCTACCATTGAGAACAGTCTAGAGCCATCCTCTTTGGAACCCCCTTTCAGGTAGTTGAAAGCAGCTATCAAATCCCCCCTCATTCTTCTCTTCTGCAGACTAAACAATCCCAGCTCCCTCAGCCTCTCCTCATAACTCATGTGTTCCAGTCCCCTAATCATTTTTGTTGCCCTTCGCTGGACTCTCTCCAATTTATCCACATCCTTCTTGTAGTGTGGGGCCCAAAACTGGACACAGTACTCCAGATGAGGCCTCACCAATGTCGAATAGAGGGGAACGATCACGTCCCTCGATCTGCTCGCTATGCCCCTACTTATACATCCCAAAATGCCATTGGCCTTCTTGGCAACAAGGGCACACTGCTGACTCATATCCAGCTTCTCGTCCACTGTCACCCCTAGGTCCTTTTCCGCAGAACTGCTGCCTAGCCATTCGGTCCCTAGTCTGTAGCTGTGCATTGGGTTCTTCCGTCCTAAGTGCAGGACCCTGCACTTATCCTTATTGAACCTCATCAGATTCCTTTTGGCCCAATCTTCCAATTGGTCTAGGTCCTTCTGTATCCTATCCCTCCCCTCCAGCGTATCTACCACTCCTCCCAGTTTAGTATCATCCGCAAATTTGCTGAGAGTGCAATCCACACCATCCTCCAGATCATTTATGAAGATATTGAATAAAACCGGCCCCAGGACCGACCCTTGGGGCACTCCACTTGATACCGGCTGCCAACTAGACATGGAACCATTGATCACTACCCGTTGAGCCCGACAATCTAGCCAGCTTTCTACCCACCTTATAGTGCATTCATCCAGCCCATACTTCCTTAACTTGCTGACAAGAATACTATGGGAGACCGTGTCAAAAGCTTTGCTAAAGTCAAGAAACAATACATCCACTGCTTTCCCTTCATCCACAGAACCAGTAATCTCATCATAAAAGGCGATTAGATTAGTCAGGCATGACCTTCCCTTGGTGAATCCATGCTGGCTGTTCCTGATCACTTTCCTCTCATGCAAGTGCTTCAGGATTGATTCTTTGAGGACCTGCTCCATGATTTTTCCAGGGACTGAGGTGAGGCTGACTGGCCTGTAGTTCCCAGGATCTTCCTTCTTCCCTTTTTTAAAGATTGGCACTACATTAGCCTTTTTCCAGTCATCCGGGACTTCCCCGGTTCGCCACGAGTTTTCAAAGATAATGGCCAGTGGCTCTGCAATCTCAGCCGCCAATTCCTTCAGCACTCTCGGATGCAACTCGTCCGGCCCCATGGACTTGTGCACGTCCAGCTTTTCTAAATAGTCCCTAACCGCCTCTATCTCCACAGAGGGCTGGCCATCTCTTCCGCATTTTGTGATGCCCAGCGCAGCAGTCTGGGAGCTGACCTTGTTCGTGAAAACAGAGGCAAAAAAAGCATTGAGTACATTAGCTTTTTCCACATCCTCTGTCACTAGGTTGCCTCCCTCATTCAGTAAGGGGCCCACACATTCCTTGGCTTTCTTCTTGTTGCCAACATACCTGAAGAAACCCTTCTTGTTACTCTTGACATCTCTGGCTAGCTGTAGCTCCAGGTGCGATTTGGCCCTCCTGATAACATTCCTACATGCCCGAGCAATATTTTTATACTCTTCCCTGGTCATATGTCCAACCTTCCACTTCTTGTAAGCTTCTTTTTTATGTTTAAGATCCGCTAGGATTTCACCATTAAGCCAAGCTGGTCGCCTGCCATATTTACTATTCTTTCGACTCATCGGGATGGTTTGTCCCTGTAACCTCAACAGGGATTCCTTGAAATACAGCCAGCTCTCCTGGACTCCTTTCCCCTTCAAGTTAGTCCCCCAGGGGATCCTGGCCATCCGTTCCCTGAGGGAGTCGAAGTCTGCTTTCCTGAAGTCCAGGGTCCGTATCCTGCTGCTTACCTTTCTTCCCTGCGTCAGGATCCTGAACTCAACCAACTCATGGTCACTGCCTCCCAGATTCCCATCCACTTTTGCTTCCCCCACTAATTCTACCCGGTTTGTGAGCAGCAGGTCAAGAAAAGCGCCCCCCCCTAGTTGGCTCCTCTAGCACTTGCGCCAGGAAATTGTCCCCTACGCTTTCCAAAAACTTCCTGGATTGTCTATGCACCGCTGTATTGCTCTCCCAGCAGATATCAGGAAAATTAAAGTCACCCATGAGAATCAGGGCATGCGATCTAGTAGCTTCCGTGAGCTGCCGGAAGAAAGCCTCATCCACCTCATCCCCCTGGTCCGGTGGTCTATAGCAGACTCCCACCACTACATCACTCTTGTTGCACATACTTCTAAACTTAATCCAGAGACACTCAGGTTTTTCTGCAGTTTCGTACCGGAGCTCTGAGCAGTCATACTGCTCCCTTACATACAGTGCTACTCCCCCACCTTTTCTGCCCTATTGCTCCACAACCACTTCTCTCTGCCCCCTGCACAGTTTCTAGTGATACCCCCACCTTTTGACCTGCACTCGAGGATTGCGGCTGAGCCCTCTGCAGGACTTGTACCCTCTCCCACAACCCCCAGTCAGGACTGGTTCTAATCTAAAGTTTATGGCCACGGTTTTCAGAAATAATACCAAAAATTAGGCTCCTCCATTCATATCTGGGCACCTAAATAATGGGCCTGATTAAAAAGGTAGTTACTGTGTGCTCAGCACTTGTGCCCAGTTCTTTAGACACCTATAAATAAGGATTTAGATGCTTAACTTTAGGCACCTGTTTTTTTTTTGTTTTTTGTTTTAATCTTGGCCTGTGTTATACTGGGTCAGATCATTTTACCGATGGGTCAGTGCAATCACACGTTTAATGCTTTTTAAAGATCAATATGTCTAGATGACCGCATGTCAAGCCACTGGCTGTGCACATTCAGCATTGTTGCTCCATGGAGTTGTGGGGTTTGATTTGCATGGCTTCACGCCCCCCAGGTTTTGCTGCGTGCTCAACCCATTTGACATTGCATGATTTGTATAGTTTTGACATGAAGCCATAAATCAATCCATTTTGGGTGGAAAGGTTCACGAACCCTGTTGAAGCTTTTAACGAAGCTGGCTTGAGTTTCGAGTTTATAATGAAACCTGAAACCAGGCAGGTTTCACAAGGATTCATGTTTCATTGTAAATATTTTGCAGAGCTTTAATAAGAATGCAGTGATCAGGAAAATATTAGGGTTGTTTAAAGCAAATAAAAAGTGCAGTACTCATGCGATTTAAGTGGACGAAGGATGCTTTTATGAAATAATCCTATTGAATTTAGTAGAAAATGATAATTTTTCGACAGATATTTTTAACTATCCAAAAACATTTAATGGAGAATTACTTCTGTACTATAGGATTCTCTAGGATAACTAAAATAATCCTGTAGAAAGGATCTTATTCTCTATTAAATTCAACAAATTTTTAGAATAATTTCTATAGAACTTTGTTCAGTTTCTGTAGGACCCTATTAATTTCATCCCTATTAAATTCCATAAAGCTGGTTGAACATTTTCTGTGAATTTTTTTGTTGCTTTTTACCAGTTTTTGCAGTCATTAAAATGTTTCAAAAAGTATAAATTTCAACAATTTTTTTAAAAAAATTAAAAATCTAACAACATTTTTCTTCATTTTTCAGCCAGCTCTTAAATTCTATATAACTTTCTTATAAAAGGTAAATCTAAAGACCTTGCCAAAAAGTCTGTTCTTGCAAGTTTCCCCAGTTTATTTTCTAGACTAAACAGGCTAAACTCACCCCCACTTTAACTTCCATGAAGTCAACAGCACTCTACATGGGAGTAGACTGTTAAGGGCTTTGGAGAGCTTCAGGTAACCACAAGTCAGACCCCCCCCAGAATCACAAGTCAGACTGCCTCCAAAAGAATCATGAAATTGGCTTCAAAATCATGAGATTTTAAAAGATAAGAAGTTTGAGGTTCTTTTTATTTGCCTTCTGGTTTTTGAGCCTTAAGGGTTCATGTTTTTAAGTTTTCCTCTACAATAACAAGGGTTAGAAACGTAGGCTATGTCTACACTTAAACTGCTACAGCCGCACAGCTACAGTGCTGTAAAAGTACCGCTGTAGCGCTTCACTGTAGAAACTACCTATGCCAATAGAAGGGGTTCTCCCATTGCTGTAGTTAATCCACCTCCCCGAGAGGTGGTAGCAAGGTCAACGGAAGAATTCTTTCATTGTCCTAGTGCTGTCTACACTGGGGGAGGTCGGTTTAACTGTGTCACTCGGGGTGTGGATTTTTCACACCTCTGAGGGGCGTAGCTGGATCAACCTAACTTGTTAATGTAGACTTGGCCCCAGGTTTTTTTTTTTTTGTTTGTAATGAAAGCTGAAGGCTGGCCTACACTGAAAACTTACATTGGCACAGCTACACCAGTCAGGGGTGAGAAAATTCTTCCATTGACCTAGCTAGCGCCTCTCAAGGAGGTGGATTAACTATGCCGATGGGAGAACCCTTTCTGTTGCTGTAGTGAGTATCTACATTGGAGCTCTACAGTGGCACAGCTGTGCCATTGTAGCACAGTTTAAGTGAAGACATAACCTCAGATTCTCATGTAGTCACATGACTCCTGGAGCTGAGGCCTTAAGAAAAACACCAAATATGGGGAGACTTGCAATAAAATGTGCAATATAATTGTGACAGTTGGCAACGTGGCTTTTGGATGCTTACTTGAACTGCTGAAACATTTTAGGGTTGACCTTCACTGAGGCTTACTATACATTGGTGAGAGTCTTATAATATCTGTTAGACTTTAGAATATATAGTAAGAGTATATATACTGCATGTTAAGAAGCTACTACAACAAATCAGCCCCATGTTCTGCTTTAATTTAGGAGGAGTTTTGCTTTTTGATTCAATGGGAGCTGGATCAGCCCCAAAATTAGCAAAAAATGCATTGAAATCAATGCCAGTTTAGCCATTTTAACAGCCAAGTACACAGAAAACAGTGCCTTTTAATCAGCTTTATGTAAAATATCTACTTCTCCTATGCAACGACCTCTGTTCTGGTGTAAATAGCTGAACTGCATGAAAAATACACCACTGGAGTCCACTTGAACAAGCAGATCTTGATAATTTGGAGAAATGGGCTAAAAAAAAAAGGATGAATGTAAAGTGATTTGTTTAGGAAGGAATATCAGCTGCACAAATATCAAATGGGGAAAGCTGGCCAGGGCAGAGTGGGATCTGGGAGTTATGGGGGATAATGAACTGAAAATCTGTTAGCATTGTGCTGCTACCACAACAAAATAAATGCTATGGGCCAAATCTTGCTTCCAGCCACATAGATGTACCTCTTGTAGATTCCAAAGTGATTGCACCTATGAAAGCTACAGCACAGTCTGGTATATTTGGCTTTCTTATGTGCTCATTTTTGAAAAATCTTACTCACGCTGGGCTAAATTCTGACCTCTGTTGCATGACTGTAGGCCTGCAGTGTCAGTGAAACCATCCTGGATCTACACAATAATGAATGAGATCAGAACATACTGCTATACAAGGCACCATTTGCATGACTAAAGCGTTGAAGGATTGGGATCCAACTGAGGTAATTATTTTGCCCTACTCCACAGTGGTTAGGCCTCGGAGTATTATGTTCAATTCTGGGCACCGTTTTAAAGAGAGGCCATTGACAAGTTTTGGAAAAGACGGACAAGGCAAGGTAATAGAACTGGACAGGTCAATATAGGAGGAAGAAGACAGGGGAGGCATGACGGCTGTCTACAGCTATATAAAGGGATGTTATCAAGACAACAAGGAATGATTATTCTCATGAACTAATGAAGATGAGACAAGAAATCATTGGCTGAAAGCTACAGAAGGGAGGTATATGAGTTGTTAGATGTTCGGAAAACTTTATGAGAAAGGTTAGGCAAGTTGTTGAAGTTGTAGAATCCCATTGGGTCAAATCCTGAGGCCATTACTCAGTGTTTACTCGGTACTTAGGGAAATCACCCATTCAAGTCAAATATGCAGCAAGCTATTGAATCAATGGGGGTTTGCCGGTGTAAATACTAAGTAGTAACCAATGGAGTAATTTTGCCTGCAAACACAGGTCTCCCCAGCCCCTGAAAGAGCCCCACAACACAAGTGATGCTCCAAACTCACCTTCTATCAGTCCCTTAGTGCCTGCGTTGGCCTCCTCCGGGACCTTCCTTGCTAAACCAATATTGGTGCCAAATGTGGGGGTGGAGAGAGACAAGGGGGCCAGAGGTAACTCACTAAAGATCCCTTTCATTTGAAATGATTCCATGCAATGCTGTTAGATGCTTCATTTCGGGGGCACTGCCAAGTGCTTCCACTCTAATTTGGCCATGTTGGCCAGCACTATTTTCCTGTTTCAAGATTTTTCCTAATATTTCTATTCCAAGTGGAGGTGTTTGTCTATTACTCTGTACATGTAGAGAGCCCAGCAAGGTGCTTTCAGTCATTAAAGTGAGATTCTTGACTCAATCCACCATACCATGAACTAAATCCCAGTTACACCACTACCTGAGTACAAACATGCTCCCCTAGTCTGATTCTAAAACAAACCTCTCCTGAAAAGCCAAGTAGCTGAAACATGCGATCAGTAGTGGGGTAAAGGGATGTTTATTTATTTGAATGAAACCTCACTGGTGTGTAAAGGACCCATCCTGCTCTCATTGAAGTCAACAGTGGGGGGAAGGAGCAGGCCTTAAGTAAGACCCACAGTTTTTAATTAGAGATTTTTCCCAGCAAATTCAGATCTGTATGTGTATATACACACAGAGACAGAGAGAGGATAGTGTATGCTCTGCAATTCATTGTTACATGCTGCTATTTGCCCCCCACACCTCCACTGACACAAGCAGGTAAGAGGCTGCCGTATGGATAAATCAGTAATTTACCAGGAGAAGATTAAAACCAAGCTGTGGGACTGTAGTGTAAAGTTTCTGTAGCACTGCACTCAGGGCTTCCAATCAGAAGTTTACAAACTGCCTTCATTTCATTTCAAGAATTTAACACAGCTCCTCTGCAAGACAAAATGGCCCACTCCTTGCTGTCATCTTCTGAGATTTAAGGAGGCAGTGAGAAGTGTGTCTGTTCCCTGTCACTGGATATCTCTTTGCAGCACAGCCAGGAAAGAGGTTTATTAACTTGGCCTCCGGGTTTCCTTTTTTCTGGTTACTTTGGCAAAGGGGTCTTGAATTTCTCCTTTGTTCTGCTTTAAAAAATTGTATAATTTGGAGATTATGTGGAATGATTTTATCGAATAAAATTAACTCATACAGGATTTGAAGAGAATCCTTTTTCTTTCTCCCTTTTCCACGCATGCATAATCTGGAGCATCTATATATCCGTGTTCTGTACCTACACAAAGAGCATATATTTGCAGGGGCTGAGGCAGCTGGCATACAACCAGTCTTGCTACAGAGCTCTCACAGGGAAGCTCTGTTCGGTTCAGAGATCCTGCCACCATGGAAGTTAATGGTAAAACTACCACTGGGAGCAAGATTAGGCTATGAACGAGCTGGAGTTTATTTCTTGCTGACAGAGTCCTAACCAGTCGGATGGCTAAGACACACATCCATCGCCACACTGTCTTAAGGGCCAAACTGCTCCTGGATGCCTGCAACTTCCATTTAAGTCATATGCATATATCCAAGGATAGAATTTGACCCTGAAACCAAACCTATCAGTTCATGAATAGACAATAGTTCATAGTCTCCTCTTAAGAGGCACATGCAACTCCCATTACCGCTAATATGAATTACATATGTGCTCTGAGAATATACTCTAAAGATCTTACCATTTATGGTGCAGCTACTGAACCTTTAATGCAGCTCAAACTTACAAACTGGCTTGGAACTACTTAACCTCTAGCTACTGTAAAAGGAGAGGTTTTTAACAGCCACTGAATTGCTAAGTCAAATCATCAGAGGATAAGAATTAAGAGAAATACATTTTATGTCAGAAAACCAATTGCTGAACGAAAGATCTTTTAGCTGAGCCTTTTAAGTGGTTCAGGAAAAGAGAAATATTAAGAGGTTGGGTGGGGGGTGTGATAAACTGCACAGTGATTTGTGATTGAGTCGATTCCTCTTCTAGGGCCCCATGCACTATTTAATAAAGCCTGTGGGCTCTTGAATCAGCAAGTACCACATACCAGGTGGGTGTAGGCAAGCCTGGAAATCCAATCTGCTTTTATAATGTAATAACAGTGTGTCCTTTTTGTCCTGTCCATAAACAGATCCCATGGCTATTAGCAGTACGCAATGCACAGGCTCGTCATGCAGTATAGAAAGCAATACCAAAAAGAAGCAGGAGCTCGTGGCAGGGTGGACACTGCACCTTTCCCCCAGTAATGGCTGAGGTACCAGCACTACTTCTGAATCAGGAAAATGTCAGTTTCGTTTCATCCATAGACAACAAAAGATGCTAAGACTGAAAAAGGCAAACATGCCTGTTGCATGACAGGGCTGAGTATCCACGGAATAACTCTTTATTCAAAAATTTTTACCCAGCTCTATTACTTATTTTTTGTATTCCAGTAGCGCTTAGAAGTGTGCGCCCAAGATCAAGGCCTTATTGACAGAGTAAGTCTCTGTCCCCAAGAGTTTAAAATTTATACATACAAGAAAGACAAAGGCTGAGAGAAAGGATGTAGTAGTATTCTGTGATGGGGTCTACAGACCCCATACTGAACGAGGGCAAGGAGTAGAGTAATACTGGGCTAAGGAGGCCTCACCCCTCAACAAGTGCAGGGCATGTTCCCAGCGGAGGAATAGTTTAAAGGATGCTGGTAGCCCAGGCAAGGGGGGGAAGGAGCTGTAGGTGGCATCAGTGGTGAGCTGGAGCCGGTTCGCACCGGTTCGCTAGAACCGGTTGTTAAATTTAGAAGCCCTTTTAGAACCGGTTGTTCCGCGAGGGACAACCGGTTCTAAAAGGGCTTCTAAATTGAACTGGCCAAAAGTGGCGCCTTAGGTGCCGACTCCACGGGTGCTCCAGCCCTGGAGCACCCAAGGGGAAAATTTGGTGGGTGCAGAGCACCCACCAGCAGCTCCCCACCCCACCCCCGGCCCCAGCTCACCTCACCTCCGCTCCTCCTCTGCCTCCTCCCCTGAACGCGCCACCCCGCTCTGCTTCTCCGCCCCCACAGGTTTCCTGCGAATCAGCTGTTCACACGGGAAGCCAGGGCGCGCTGAGAAGCAAGCCGCGACTTTCCGCTCAGGCCCAGGGAGGCAGAGAGGAGGTGAGCTCGGGCGGGGGTGGGGGGAGCGCGAGGAGGGCTGCCCGTGCCGCAGCAGGTAACCCGCGGGGGGGGGGACACGCAGGGGAACCGCTCGCCGCCCCAGCTCACCTCTGCCACCCTCGGCCTGAGCGGGAAGCCGCGGCCTGCTTCTCAGCCCTCCCCGACTTCCCGCCAAACAGCTGATTTGCTGGAAGCTGGGGAGAGGGAGGGGGGTGCGGAGAAGCAGAGCTGGGTGGTGGGTTCAGGGGAGGAGGCGGAGCGGAGGTGAGCTGGGGCCGGGCGCGGGGTGGGGAGCTGCCGGTGGGTGCTCTGTACCCACCAATTTTTCCCCGTGGGTGCTCCAGGGAGTCGGCACCTAAGGCACCACTTTTGATGTGATCAGTGGGGGGAGCAGCTGCTCCCCCTGCTCCCCCCTAGCTACGCTCCCCCGCCCCTAGGAGCCAGAGGGACCTGCCGGATGCTTCCTGGGAGCTGCCCCAGGTAAGCACCGCCGGGAGTCCCCACCTCGCCCCCCGGCAGGTGCCTCTGGCTCTTAGGGGTGGGGTGGGCACCCACTACGGTGGCCCACGAGACCCTCCTGCCCAGTTCTGGGGGCAGTCAGGGGACAGGGGAGGGGGGTGGATCAAGGAACGCAGGGGGGTTGGATGGTGCAGGAGTCCCGGGCGGCGGGGGTGGGCAACGACCCCCTCGTGGGGTGAGGTGGGAACCCATTGTTAAGATTTTGGCAGCTCATCACTGGGTGGCACCAGAAAGCAAGGCTGACACTGGGAGCTGTGATAGGGTGGCTTCATCTTTGCTAAGGCTGCTCTAGCAGCAGGGATCTAGAGTCTACACACATCCACCTTTAGGGACCTGAAAGCCCTAAAAGTGATTGCTCTGAACAGGACACTAACAGACCAAGTGAAGTGTTCTAAGTCTATGACCATGCCCCAAACAGAGACGCTCTAGTCTGATAGGAAATGACCCAGGAGAAAGTGTAACTTGGGGTAGATAAATCACTGGTCTGGACACTTTGACAAATCCCTGTAGGCCCTGGTGGAGTGAGTGGGCCTGAGTTAACCCCTACCTTGGCCCCTCCTACCTTGGCTCCTATGTCCTGATAGAACCCCAAGGGGAGTGCTAGGAGCACTCAGGAGAGATTGAGGCCTGCTGCATACAATTTGGCCAGATCCCCTCTGGGACTATTAGGCTAGCAAAAATGCTGCCTGACCACTAGGCCAGCTGGTCATCAGACTATCCGCTACATATCACCACATGTAAAAATGGGAACCAATCACAGAGAGACTGAGCAATTTGCCCAAGTTCATACAGAAAGTCTATGCCAGAACCTAAAAATGAACCTAGATCTTCCAAGCCCCACTCTTGTACCTTATCCACAAGACCCTCTGGCTTCCAGAATGCATACTGTTTACTGAAAACCATTTGTTAACAACCATCTGAAATAAAATCTACCCATCACCAAGTGTACTTTTCACAATAACTAAAAGTAAATATAGATAATCTACAAATTCTGGGGAAGTGTCTGTGTTGTCTGGAGGGAGCTGTGTATTTACGAAGAATGAGGTGGCTTATGGAATCACTAGCAATTGCTCACCAACCTCAGAAGGATATATTTATTTTCTTAAATAATCATCTGTTTAATCTGCTTTCTTGGCTGGGAATGAGGAGATAAAACAAAGACAGTTTACAACTTGTAAAAAAGAAAAGGATGCTATAGGGTTCTATAAAGATTCTTAAGAAGATAAAGCATTTCTGTATCTAATTTACAGAAGATTACTAGGTTTCTTCAGTGGCACATGAATAAACAAACAGAATATATTGTAGATAAATCCCTCTGGAAATCTCCTTTTCTTTGTCATCTGGAAGTAGCAGTAATTTGTGGGGAGACTAGAAGGGCTAGAACAATTAAAAATTCTTTCACAAAATTATTATTTTAGTTCCTTAGCTAAAAATTACTCAAATCACATTGTACTTAACACAGGCAGGGGGAAAAAATAACAGTGAAGCTGTTATTGTGGGAAAGCCCTTGAAGCCATCACTCAAGTGCCTGACTTAAGGAAAAAGCAGCACCGTACCACTTACTTGCATAAGCAGAGGGAGACATTCTTACTGATACTAAGGAAAATTAAGTGTAACTACTGAAGTCAATAGGCTCGATTCACTGATACACTAAGGCTACTTTGCACTACTCTAGTAGTGGCCAAAAATGGCCACTATCTCAGTCTAACCGGCCACGGGAGGACTCCGCCTGTGCAGGAACCTACATTGGTGAGGCCTCATCTGGAGTACTGTGTCCAGTTTTGGGCCCCACACTACAAGAAGGATGTGGATAAATTGGAGAGAGTCCAGCGAAGGGCAACAAAAATGATTAGGGGTCTGGAACACATGACTTATGAGGAGAGGCTGAGGGAGCTGGGATTGTTTAGCCTGCAGAAGAGAAGAATGAGGGGGGATTTGATAGCTGCTTTCAACTACCTGAAAGGGGGTTCCAAAGAGGATGGCTCTAGACTGTTCTCAATGGTAGCAGATGACAGAACGAGGAGTAATGGTCTCAAGTTGCAGTGGGGGAGGTTTAGATTGGATATTAGGAAAAACTTTTTCACTAAGAGGGTGGTGAAACACTGGAACTCGTTACCTAGGGAGGTGGTAGAATCTCCTTCCTTAGAGGTTTTTAAGGTCAGGCTTGACAAAGCCCTGGCTGGGATGATTTAACTGGGAATTGGTCCTGCTTTGAGCAGGGGGTTGGACTAGATGACCTTCTGGGGTCCCTTCCAACCCTGATATTCTATGATTCTATGATTCTATGTCAAGTCACCATAGAAGTATCTGCTCCAGTCCCTTCCTCGCTACCAGTGCAGGAGAGAAGGCAGTGGGAAAGCACTAGCATTTCCCTACCTTCTCTACACAAAGAATCTACTGGCTTCAGAGTAGCAGCCGTGTTAGTCTGTATTCGCAAAAAGAAAAGGAGGACTTGTGGCACCTTAGAGACTAACCAATTTATTTGAGTGTAAGCTTTCGTGAGCTACAGCTCACTTCATCGGATGCATTCAGTGGAAAATACAGTGCGGAAATGTATATACATAGAGAACATGAAACAATAGGTGTTACCATACACACTGTAACCAGAGTGATCACTTACAGTGAGCTATTACCAGCAGGAGAGCGGGGTGGGGGGGACCTTTTGTAGTGATAATCAAGGTGGGCCATTTCCAGCAGTTGACAAGAACGTCTGAGGAACAGTGGGGGGGGGGGGAGAGAATAAACATGGGGAAATAGTTTTACTTTGTGTAATGACCCATCCATTCCCAGTCTCTATTCAAGCCTAAGTTAATTGTATACAGTTTGCAAATTAATTCCAATTCAGCAGTCTCTCCTTGGAGTCTGTTTTTGAAGTATTTTTGTTGAAGTATTGCCACTTTTAGGTCTGTAATCAAGTGACCAAACAGATTGAAGTGTTCTCCAACTGGTTTTTGAATGTTATAATTCTTGACGTCTGATTTGTGTCCATTGTTTCATGTTCTCTATGTATATAAATCTCCCCACTGTATTTTCCACTGAATGCATCTGATGAAGTGAGCTGTAGCTCATGAAAGCTTATGCTCAAATAAATTTGTTAGTCTCTAAGGTGCCACAAGTACTCCCTTTCTTTTTAAAGAATCTACTGAGGTTCATCAGAGGGGATTCTCTCCACTGTAAATCACAAGAGATTGACTGGGCTTTCTTCTTGCCATATCTTCCTGTACCCCAACCAGGCTTTGGAACAACTTTTTCTCACCTGGACACCTCTACAGTTGACAGCTTCCTATCAAGAGATTTGCTTCCACCACGTCCCCTTATCCTCTTGAATCCCACTGCCACCTTGGGAGACACAACAACCAATGAAATCTTTTGACATGTGTACAGTGCCCCTCATGAATTGACTCATTTCAGCCAATGGAATTGTAAAATGCAAATCAACTGGAGAGGAATGGTAATGATTGGCTGAGTTACCCTAGCTATCAAAATGCTGCTCCCTAGGAATGACCTGAGCTATTAATCTGGTCTTGACGGTAACAATTAGATAAAATAATCATTGATAATTTTGCTTAATTGCAACCAGATTTATTAAAATATAGCTTAAGTACCAGTTTACAACAATTTTTAACTGGGTGGAAAGTAAAAGGGCTAAGAACAAGCCATTTATTGGCTCGAAGAAGCACCTGAGAAAAGCGTTTGAAAATTCCTTAAAAAGTCCATTTAAAAATAACTCTCAAATTAACCGATTTATTTGTAAATTCTCAGGTGCTGTACTCAAAGACTCAGTGCTGCAAGTTTGGGGATGATACACTGTATTATTCAGACATAACAAAGAAAGAGGTTGAACCCCTGCTTTAAGTGCAAATCTCAGTGCAACCTTAACTATGAAGTTGCTATGACACCTTCATACTACAGAGCAGGCTTTGTAAGTTAATTTCTGATGCAGATGTCAATACTTGTTGTTAGGGTGCTGGGGGAATAATGGTACAGTATCCAAGTTCCTTAGATTTTACATTGCTGAGACACAGCTACTTGGCCTGAATCTGCTCCAGTTTAAGCCAACAGCAAAACCTAAACATATTTCAGTGGGACCAAGATTGGGTCCATTAAAGAGACAAACATTAGATTCCCTCAAATGCAGACCTTTCCCTCCAAGACTGGCCTGCAGCTGGCTCTTCATTTCTTCTGGCTCACTCTAATTAATTAATGCGTGATTTTACATACTTAACATAAGACTGGTTATTAATGTTGGCTTTGCATCTTTTCCCAATAGAAATTCATGAATAAAGCTGTCATTATCATAATGCATATACATGAGTCTAACAGAAAGCCATGTGCATATATATTCATCCATCCAGACTTCATATGTGTTTTACCATCAATGATCTTGCTACACTTGAAATTAAATGTGTGTGTATCAAGGTTTGCAACTCCTGGGCTGAGAAATAGAACTAAAAGAATATTAAGAGAGGCTAGAAACAAGTGGAGGTAACAACTGAATCTGATCAAAACTTAATATTGAACAGTATTTTTATCCTCCAGCTGGCATTCTGTATGTACCCTATTCTTAATTATGGTGAACTGAGCCGGAATTCTTCTCTAATATATTATCCTTTCCTGACTGGTGGACAGAGTAAAATGGAGCAATAGCTAAGACTTTGGGCAGTAGAACACTAGTTTGGGCTCTGGAGCAAGACAGAGCAACCTCAAAGCTGTTCTATTTTACACCCAGTTGCTCATGACCTGCAGGGTTCATTCCAGCAGACAGGGAATGAGCAGAAGTTATTGCCTCCAAACCCTGTCCCTGACATATCCCTGATACGGGGGACAAGGGACAGGAGTGGCAAACAGATGGGTATGCTGGCTCTATGCCATTCAGGGATTTACAAACACTGGAGGAAGCTGATTTAGCTGGCTTTAAGGCTTTAAATTCCAAATACAAACTACTGTTATATATTTCAATAGATTATTTAAAACGTGCATAATTTATATCAGGAATAAGGGAAATGCAGCATGAAAGGTTGATTGAAGAACAGAGCTCTGCCCATACCAAAGATCAACAAGAGGATGAAAGAACAAATGTGACAGATGTTAGTCATGTTGCTTAATGCACCACTAGAAGTACTCAGCTACTACCGTGATGGCTGCAGTATAAGAGTCAGAATAGAACAGAAATGTAAGAGAAGGCATTAGCTAGCTGTCTAGTATACAAACACCACCACACTTGGTTAGAAATGACAAAGCTGTATGGCTACATATCACACACACAAGAGTATTTAAGGGAGTCTGCAAAGAAATCAGTGAACCAGTAACTGATATTTGTTAAGTTCCCAAATCATTGAAATGTTTCATGACATTTGGAAAATGGCAAAGACGACTCTGTTTTTAAAAGCAGGGTAAAAGACAAACCAGACTAGTGAGCTTGACATCTGTTCTGAGAAAAATCTTGAGAACTATTTTAAGGCATGTGTCGGGAGAACACCTAGGAAAACCTAGCTTGATTAAAGAAAGCCAGTATGGACTCAGGCATGGGAAGGTCACGTCATGCTTAACTCGCCTGCTGGAATTCTTTGAAGATACTACTGCCAAGATAGATAAGGGGAATTTAGTGGGGGCAGTATATTCTGATTTTCCGGAAACATTTGACAGGTTTCCACACCGGAGATTAATGGCTTTAGTAAAAAGTCATGGAGAAGATAAAATAGTAGTTGGGATGGAAAACTGGTTTAAAAGCAGGAGAAGAAGTCTGGCCATAGATAAAGAAGGAAACATTTCAGATTGGCAAGGAGTTAGGAATAGAGTCAAGCTGTGTCTACACTAGAGACCTTACAGTAGCACAGCTACACTGCTGTAAGATCTCCCGTGTGGCTGCTCTATGCTGACAGGAGAGAGCTCTCCCGTCGACGAAATTAAACCACCCCCACCTAGTGGCAGTAGTTATGTCAGCAGGAGAGCATCTCCCACCCACATAGCGCTGTCCACACTTCCACTTATGCCGGTGAAACTTATGTTGCTTGTGGGTGGGGGGTAGGGGGTGTTTTCACACCCCTGACAGAAGTTTTGCTGACATAAGTGGTAGTGGAGACATGGCCTCAGTTTTAGGATCTATATGTATAATGGGCCAAATGTTACTCCCAGTGAAGCCAATGGTAGTTTTGCCTCTGATTTCAGTAGATCCAGGATTGGGACCATTAGAGAAGAGATCTGCAGGAGGACAATGGAAACAAGACGCTTCCTTCCCCAAGCCATTTATTATCCTTTCAAACTAGACTGTAGAGTATATGATGGTGTTCATCTTATTGTCTGGACTGCAGGGGTGTAGCAATTCCTTCCCCATTTATTTCTCCTAGAGCAGTAGTGAAGTTTGATACACTACACTGGGATCCTGAGAGTAGAGATGTTCTATTAAGCACTGCAGAACAGTAGGACAGTGCCCATACACAAGGTCCAGGCAGCAAGCTACAAAATCATCCTTTAGGAAATGGCATGTCTCCACTGCTGCAGCTTTCTCTCTGCACAAACATGTAGGGTTCAGTGGTCTAGCACGGGTCTGCAAGCTCTGAGGTTGCACCCTAGCTGTGATGTTAACTATCTCTGTGGCCTGAAATAAATCCATTGAACTTTGCTTCAGTTTCCTCTTTTGTAAAATGAAGATAAAGATACTTGCCACCTTCATCACAGGGGCATTGTGAGGATAAATTTATGTTTGCCATGTGCTTTGAAGAAGGATCCCAGCCATCCGAGCCATACAGTCACTGAGGGCGTGGCTACACTGGCAGATGTAGAGCACTTTGAGTTAAACCAGCCTTCGTAGAGCGCAGTAGGGAAAGCGCTGCAATCTGTCCACACTGACAGCTACAAGCGCACTGGCGTGGCCACATTAGCAGCTCTTGCAACAGCCAGAGAGAGCAGTGCATTGTGGTAGCTATCTCAGCATGCAAGTGGTTGCAACGTGCTTTTCAAATGGGCAGGGGGGATGGAGTGTGACAGGGAGTGTGTTGTGTGTATGTGGGGGGAGAGAGAATGGGTTTTGGGGGGGCTGAGAGCATGTTAGCATGCTGTCATGTAAGTTCAGACAGCAGCAAATCCCCCCTCCTCCCCAGCCTCTCTCTCTCATGTACAGCATTCCACACTAATGGTTGCTTTGTCCCAGAGCAGATAAGCAGCTGGCTGTCAGAAACTGAGCTTTCAAAGGGCATATCCGCATTCCTGCAGTGATTCAAAAACAATGACAAGAGTGGCCACTTGATTTAAGGGGATTATGGGACGTTTCCGGAGGCTGATCAGAGCGCAGTAATGCAACACCTCGTTCACACTGGCGCTGGGGCATTTCAGACAAGGCGCAACAAGCGTTAATCTTCTCGCCAAGATGGAGTACGAGGAGCGCTCCAGCCATGGAGTCAGAGCGCACTACGTGCCTTGCCAGTGTGGAGGGGTAGTGAGCTAAGGCGCCCGGGGCTGCTTTAATGCACCCAAACTCGCAAGTGTAGCCAAGTCCTAAATCACTATGACTTCCTCATTCAGTCATTATAATCAGAGCAATCAGAGGAAAACAAAGACACAGAAAGCCATCTTGTCCATCCTGGCTGCCAGAACAGGGCTGTCCCTTCCAGCATCTTGACCAGTGTTTTGCCCAGTTTATTTTCAAATGGAAAAGACAAAAAGCCCAGCTTCTGTGGGGAAATCCTTCCCTTTCTCATAGAGTAGATTTGTTCCTGAACAATTGCACTCAGGAAACAAAGCACATGTAGAGCTATTGACACCTGGATACTATTAAAACAAACGACAGAACAGATCACAGCCCATCCATGGCAGTGCAGATGTTGAACTGGGAGAAGGATTAGTAGAAATGTCTGAAGTGTTCTCTGGAAGCGTGCACCGACGTGACAGGAGCCATGGAAACAAGCTGCTGGTATTGACTGATCGGGCAGGCTAGGGGATGCTACTGGTAGCCACTCGAGGAGGTGGAGCTGTGCTTCAAGTGAACTCTGGCATGATTTTAGTCTTGATTCAGAGGCTGCTTAAAAGAGGGTTTGAAATATATCACATTGTTTTCACATCCCTGGCTCAAAGTGCCATAAAGATAGCAACTGTTCCCTTCCCCTACTTTCTAGTCAAGTGCCACCACCTGACTCCTCCTTCCTTCTCTTGCCAGTGTGTAAAATGAGAAGAAACCCTAAAAAGAAAGGGCATTAAAAATCAGAAGTGATGATTAAACCTTACAGTTTTTATTACCATACAAAAAAAAGAGCAGATAAGAGTCAGGTATCATGAGGAAATGAAGAATGAGGAAATCATGTTATAAATGAAGGGTTGAAACCTGGCTCCGCTGAATTCACTGGCAAAGTGCCATTGACTTCAGCAGGGCCAGAATTTCATCTAAGTGTCTGATCTCTTCCCTCATCACTCCAACCAATCACCCAAATACAGGGCTGGCATGGTGATAAGTAAGAAACTCCAGACTGGAGTGATACTTACTGACATTAGGGACTGTAGGTATTTATCATAGAATCATAGAATATCAGGGTTTGAAGGGACCTCAGGAGGTCATCTAGTCCAACCCCCTGCTCAAAGCAGGACCAATCCTCAACTAAATCATCCCAGCCTGATGTCAAGGCCTTTGTCAAGCCTGACCTTAAAAACTTCTAAGGAAGGAGATTCCACCACCTCCCTAGGTAACGCATTCCAGTGCTTCACCACCCTCCTAGTGAAAAAGTTTTTCCTAATATCCAACCTAAACCTCCCGCACTGCAACTTGAGACCATTGCTCCTTGTTCTGTCTGTTTCTGAACAAGGGGTGAGCACATAATGAAAAAGAAGGTTGTAGCCAATGCGTAAAAGGAAAAGGGTCAAATTTAGCTGCAAATGTAGGTGTGGGCCTGATCCTGATCTCAGTTACATTGGTGTAAACCAGTAATAGTTGCCATTGACATTAGTGGAGTTACACTGGGCTAAAACTGCTGAGAGACCACAACCAGGCTCCATCCAACTTGCGATAAAACCTTACACCGGTAAAACTGTTTCTGAATTTTTTTCTTTACCCCGACACAATTTTTATTTTACACAATTAAAGAGTCTCTCATGGTGTTTTATCTCAAACATTGCCACATAGGACTAGTGTATGAGAACCAGCAAGTGAATTTGACTAGCCACGAAAGTGAAACTGACTAATCTATTTTCATTGTCCAAGCTGAGAGAAACGCAATAGATACATAAAAACTGATTTCTGTTTTAATCATGCAAAGTGTTATTACTAGTATAGACCAGAAAACTTTAAATACATAGAGCCAGATGAGCAGCTGATGTAAATCATGGTAGCTCCACTGGCTTTATTACCAGCTGAGGTGTCAATTGGGGTATGTGCATTAAAGTCAATTCAGCTCCATTGATTTACACTAATTGCCCGTTTTAAAAACTTGAGTGTCTATTTAAATGCCATGGGGATGTGCTCAGAGGGGGAGAAAGAACATCCACAATTAAAGAACGGAAAGCCTTTCTTCCCCGGTCCTCCCCACTCAAGCCCTGTCCGCCTGTGTGGAACAGTCTTTAACATAAGCTGATGCCCTTGTCCTCTGACATGTGCTCTATTTGTCAGATCTGCTGATCTAGGCCTGTGATATACTTGGATCAGGGAGAGCCGACAGGTATTCAACTTGTCTACTTGTAGTATCTCTCAGTTTGTTCTCAAACTGCATTAATTGTCCGACAGAAGGCCCATTAGACTGTAAATCACTGGTTGAGTGGGAAAGAAAAGACTAATTTTCTCCCACAAGCCTTCATTATCTCTCCTAGTCCTACAGGAAGCACTCTGCAAAGCATAATTATCTCTCATTTACAGATGATTTTGCCTGAATGCTCATTCTGTCACTTCCAGTATTGTCTCTTGTACTTGGTCCTGGCTTTTTAGAAACAGGAGAAAAATGCATCATATTTAAAGAACAGTGGGAAAAAGAAAATAGTATTTGAGACATATATTGCTTTTAGATATAGTTTTCTACCTTTGTCCTGTGTTTCCTCTAGAAATGGTTGGAATTCATGATTCCAGCTCAGTTTTTAAAATACTCCTGATCAGAATGTCAGTAAATGAAGATGAATGTTATTGTGTCCCATTTGGTTCTAGTTGTTTATATCATTGTAAATTGCATGGCTCAGTAAATAATGTCCAACAAACACATGACAAGAAGTGACACTTAGACAGCTTGAGCCACATTCTGCTCTCACTAACACCAGTGTAAATCCAGAATAGCTCCACTGTAGTCAATTGAGTTACCTCAGTAACAGCAAAATCTGGCCCATTATCTTTCTTCCCGCATCTCCACCAGACAAAAATGAAGCAGGGACGAGACAAACAGAAAGAAAAACAACATCTGGGTGTTAAAATGTTTGCCTGAAGTTTAACTTTTACCTAGCAGGGGGTCTTGTGTTAAAGATTAACATAACAAATTAGGGGGGGAAACAGCTGTGCTTTCTGTTGTTTATTTAAGATAGCTCCTCACTTACTGTAGCTTAAATTTTTAAAGACTCCCTCTTACTTGATTAACATATCTTGTGATTATTGATTAAACCCTTGCACAGTCATCCTTAGTGATACTATATGTAACTGTGAGAAGAGAGATTTATTTTAAACTCCTGCTTATAGTCATCAATTTAAAAAAAACCTGTGTGTGTATGTGAATGCACATATTAGTATATATACATATACATTAAACTGTGTTCCTTTTTTATTTTATACAAAAAGATATGCTGGAGCTTGGGTAGCTCCAGGCAAATGTGCATATCCTTAATCTATGGGCAATTACAAACTTTATGGAAGCTAATGGGCATATGCTAGCTGCCTGCCATCCAGGCTAAATGAGGGAACAGTTAAATGTCCTTTTCCTTTAAGTGATAGCAGAAGCCAATACTCAAAGACCAGACTGAATGCAAATGCAGGGACTGGGGATTGATTTTGGTGGTAGCTGTCTGTGTGTGAATTAAAAAACCGAACCGGAGAGCAGATGGCAAGACCAGCAAAAAGCCAAGAGAAATCAGTCTGAAAGGCAGAAAACAATGAAAGAAGCACTTGAACCATGGCCCTGGGGGAAAGCAAAAAGAGAAGGCTTTTTGAGCAGAGTGCTGGTTAAAAAGAGGCTTGCAAATATGAGCAAAGAAACTGCCTCCTACTGTTTGCTTCTTACTGGTTTCAGGGAAACAGGACTTTGTGAACAATTCTTTGTAAATAAACAGGATTGCCTCCATCAAATACTTGATTCTATCATCAATTTCTCCTCCTAATGGAGACATCCTGCCACACCCCGAATGCTGGCTAATTGCTCAGGTCTGAAGGGGTTACAATAGCTTAAAGAAATGTATGAAATTTGGACTTAGTTTTCTCTTTTACAAACTGAACTTCCATCTCTTCGGTATTTATCTATCTTCAGGGTGGGCGGGGGGGGGGGGAAGGGCGAAGAGAGATGAGAAAGAATTAGGTAACCCGATATACCCAGCACTTCAATAAATGGAAGTAGAATATTTGGTATCTAAGGACATTACCTCCTAAATGACTTTCTGGGGAATGCACCTAGTGTTACTACCATCAAACATGGTTTGGTCCCATCCACACTAACCCACTACACCAGTGGTCTCCAAACTTTTTTGATTGCGCACCCTGTCATAAATATAAAGGGAAGGGTAAACCCCTTTGAAATCCTTCCTGGCCAGGGGAAAGCTCCTCTCACCTGTAAAGGGTTAAGAAGCTAAAGGTAACCTCGCTGGCACCTGACCAAAATGACCAATGAGGAGACAAGATACTTTCAAAAGCTGGGAGGAGGGAGAGAAACAAAGGGTCTGTGTGTCTGTCTATAGTCTGTCTTTGTTGGGGATAGACCAGGAATGGAGTCTTAGAACTTTTAGTAAGTAATCTAGCTAGGTATGTGTTAGATTATGATTTCTTTAAATGGCTGAGAAAAGAATTGTGCTGAATAGAATAACTATTTCTGTCTGTGTATCTTTTTTGTAACTTAAGGTTTTGCCTAGAGGGGTTCTCTATGTTTTTGAATCTAATTACCCTGTAAGTTATCTACCATCCTGATTTTACAGGGGGGATTTCTTTATTTCTATTTACTTCTATTTTTATTAAAAGTCTTCTTGTAAGAAAACTGAATGCTTTTTCATTGTTCTCAGATCCAAGGGTTTGGGTCTGTGGTCACCTATGCAAATTGGTGAGGCTTTTTATCCAACATTTCCCAGGAAAGGGGGGGTGCAAGTGTTGGGAGGATTGTTCATTGTTCTTAAGATCCAAGGGTCTGGGTCTGTAGTCACCTAGGGAAATTGGTGAGGCTTTTTACCAAACCTTGTCCAGGAAGTGGGGTGCAAGGTTTTGGGAAGTATTTTGGGGGGAAAGACGCGTCCAAACAGCTCTTCCCCAGTAACCAGTATTAGTTTGGTGGTGGTAGCGGCCAATCCAAGGACGACGGGTGGAATATTTTGTACCTTGGGGAAGTTTTGACCTAAGCTGGTAAAGATAAGCTTAGGAGGTTTTTCATGCAGGTCCCCACATCTGTACCCTAGAGTTCAGAGTGGGGGAGGAACCTTGATACACCCCTTCCGTAAAAAATTTTTGAGCACGTACCCCCAATATATGTATATTTATTTATGTATAAATTATATACATGTACTACTGTACTAATATATTATGTACATTATAAAACATATACAAAAATAGAAATTAGAAAACGATGAGATAAAGATGAAATTTACAATATTTTTTAAATAATTTGTTATTTTATTTTATTTATTAACGGTACAAAAACCCTTTTTGCTCTCACTAAAAAAAATTATTATTAATACTAATATTTTAGTGAGAGCAATGTGATTGAATAGGCTTTATTATTTTTGAAAATCTTGGTTTAACACTTTGTGATACAGCGGGCGCTCAGGGTGGGGTGCGGGGTCTGGGAGGGCACTCAGGGCTGGGGCAGGCAGGAAGTGCAGAGCACTTACCTGGGGCAGCTCCTGATTGGTGCAGGGGGTGTGCGGGTAGCTCTGCACAGCGCAGCACCACCCCCATGGCCAAGATTCTGGGAGCCGCAATTCTGGGAGCTGCCCCTCGTCCCCCCACGGCAGGTAGGGCCACCTGGAATGCAGGGGCTTTAGGGGCTTCAGGGTCCTAGGCTAAGGGGGCTCCAGGGCCCTGGCCTGCAGCTCTAAAGCCCCATTGGGAATGCGGCCATGCGAGCGCGGGCCGGAGGACTCAGGAGGAGCAGGGGCAGCCGCGCAGCCAGCGGCCAGAGGGAAGCCGCGCTTTCCCCTTCAAAGCGCCGCTTCTCTCCGGCCGCTGGCTGCACGGCTGCCCCTGCTCCTCCACGGGCCAGAGGACTCAGGGCTTCCCCCCCCCCTTTTTTTTTTTTTAACTCCAGCGGTGCTCATCCTGCCGCACCACCCTTTTCCTCCGGCAGCACTCCTCCTGCTGCGCCCCCCAATCGATCATCTTGCTTGGAGACCACTGCACTACACTATAAGGCCTTGTCAGTAAAGCAGCTTTCTGTGGTGTAACTCCCGAGGTGAAGGAGCTGCGGAACACCTACCACAAGGCGCGGGAGGCAAACCAACACTCTGGTGCTGAGCCCACGAGCTGCCAGTTCTACAAAGAGCTGGACACAATAGTCAGTGGCAACTCCCCGGCCACTGTGAAGGCCGCTGTGGATACTTCAGTGGCTTGTGTGCAAATCAAGAGTGGCCGAGCCAGGAGGAGGAAATCTTGGACGAGGATGTGGAGGGAGAGGGGGACCCAGAGACAGAGGACAACTCGGAGGTCAGAGATGCATGCAGCCAGGAGCACTTCTCTACCCAGAGGAGGCTAGCCAGTCACAGCTGTCGGAGCTTGGCGAAGCATGAACAGGAGAGGAGGCCCCTGGTAAGTGGCTTTGATTTTGGGAGTCGCTGAAGCAAGTTGTTGGGGGCAGGAGGGTTGCAGAAAGCAGGCGTGTCTCTGTATGATGCACTTACCACCACATGCCTAGTCTGAGCAGTGGAACAAGGTATTGATTGACTCCCTGACTTCATGGGAATCTGCCTCAGACATCTCCATGAAACTCTCATGGAGATATTGGGCAATCCACTGCCGCAGGTTCTTCAGGCAGAGCTGCTTTGTTTCTTGGCTCATTACGCATAACTTGCCCGTGTCACTGTGCCATCACTGGGGTGGGGGGGACCATTGCTGCACACGCGAGGGTGGAAGCCGCAGTCTTGGAGAAGACCCTCCCTGATTCCCTGCTCATCCTCAGCAGTGAGATATCTTCCATAATGAACAAAGCCTGTGGAAAATGTGGGGACAGTAATGATCATTACCCCAAGAGCCACATGCCCAGTGTACAGTAGGGTCCTAGAACACTGATTTCCCCTGCCCCTGCGGTTACTCGCCATTTTGGGGGTCTTGTGGCTCATGTGTGCTTGCCTGGGGTCAGCCAGTTAGTGACAGGTACGTGAATAGTGGCTGTCTTTTAAATCAGTGGTCTGTGTGTTGCAAACAATACTGCTTCTGAAAAATGTTGCATTTTGGCTTTGCAGATATGACCTTGGGAGCCCAGCCTCCCTCTTCGTTATCGCCGGCTGAATGGCTGTGCAGAAATAGAAAGCGGCCACGAAGAACTAAAGAGGACTTTCTGCGTGATGTCATGATGCACTCCGCGGCCAAAAAACAAGAATTGAAGGAGTGGCAGGACAGCAAGAAGAGGGACCAAAAGGAGAATGCGGTGCACCCGAACGAAGCCACAGAGCGGCTCTTAAATGTTATGGAGCGCCAAGTGGACACGCTCCAGGTGTTACTAGCACTGCAAACTGAGCAGCTCCGCACAGGGGCGGCGCTACCAATTTTGCCGCCCCAAGCAGTCGCCGCCGAATTGCCGCCATCGTAACAGCGGCGGAGCTGCCGCCGAATTGCTGCCGCGGGACATGGACGGCCACCCCATTACGAATGCCGCCCCAAGCAGCTGCTTGGAAAGCTGGTGCCTGGAGCCAGCCCTGGGTCTGCGCCCACCCTCCCCAGCAGCCGCTGTCTCAAAACTCTTTCCCATGCGCCCCCCGGACACTGCCAACGCACTCTTATCAACTCCCTGGCTCCAGTCTGTTCCCACTACATTCACTCCTGTCCCATCACAGTCCAGCCCTTCGGACTTCCGGTATCCACTGCACTCAACACCCGTCCCTCTGCAGTTTAGCCCTGCTGAAGTACAGCACCCACTACACTGTACTCCAAAGGAGAAGGTTGGATATGATACCTGGACATACACAAATCTTTAATTGTCCTGGGACCCCTCCTCCTGGAACCCTCCCTTCCCCCATCCCCCACAGTGCTGATATCTTTGTCTGTTTGTCTTTCTCCTCCGGTTGTTGTTTTTTAATGAAAGAATGGTTTTGGTTTGAAAGCGATCTTTATTCCATTTACTGAAAGCAAACAGAGCCCTGCAAAGCAACAGGCAATTTTCTTATACCTTCAAAGTGCATCATCTGCACCAATCACAATCGCCTCCTAACACTACAAGCACTGCACTCCCGAGCACAGCAACAAACATTAGTGGCTTTCAGCTTCAAATTGCTGCCTCAAGGCATCCCTGATCCTTATGGCCCCGCACTGCACCCCTCTAATAGCCCTGATCTCTGGCTGTTCAAATTCAGCCTCCAGACGCTGAGCCTCAGCAATCCCGCCCTGAGTGAAGCTTTCACCCTTCCCTTCACAAATATTATGGAACGTACAGCACGTGACTATAAGCATAGGAATATTGTCATCGTCCAGGTCCAGCCTCCCATGTAGGCAGCGCCAGCAGGCCTTTAAATGGCCAAAAGCACATTTAACAGTCATTCTGCACTTGCTCAGCCTTTTGTTGAACCGCTGTCAAGGTGCCCCATGTATGGCTTCATAAGCCACAGCATTAAGGGTTAGGTGGGATCTCCCAGGATCACAATGGGCATTTCGACTTCCCCTACAGTGATCTTCTGGTCCAGGAAGAAAGTCCCTGCTTGCAGCTTCCTGAACAGGCCAGTGTTCCGAAAGATGGGTGCGTCATGCTCCTTTCTGGACCAGCCTGTGTTAATATCAGTAAAATGCTCATAGTGAGCCACAAGCTCCTGGAGAACCATAGAGAAACACCCCTTCCGATTAATGTACTTGGTGACTAGGTGGTCTGGTGCAGAATTGGGCTATGCGTGCCATCTATCGCCCCTCCACAGTTAGGGAAGCCCATTTGTGCAAAGCCATCCACAATGTCACGCACGTTGCCCAGAGTCACGGTCTTTTGGCTCAGGATGCGATTAATGGCCCTGCTCACTTCCATCAACACGAGTCCAGTGGTCGACTTTCCTTCTCCGAACTGGTTAGTGACCAATTGGTAGCAGTCTGGAGTAGCCAGCTTCCACAGTGCAATCGCCATTCACTTCTCCAACAGGGCAGCTCTCATTCTCGTGTCCTTGTGCCGCAGGGCTGGGGTGAACTCATCACACAGGTCCATGCACATGGCTTTCCTCATCCAAAGGTTCTGCAGCCACTGCTCGTCATCCCAGATGTGCATCACGATGTGATCCCACCACTCAGTGCTTATTTTCTGAGCCCAAAAACGGGGTTCCACTGTGGTCAGCATCTCCGTGAATGCCACAAGCAAATCTTGTGTCGTAGCTACTACACATGGTGAGATCAATGTTGCACGCCTCTTGCCTTTGTAGTTTAAGGAATAACTCTCTGCCACTTGTGACGTGTTAGTGAGAGCGAGCAGCATATTGGTCAACAGTGCGGGATCCATTCCTGCAGACCAAAGAGGCAGAGCACACAGTGCACAAACCATTGAAAGCTGGTGCCAAATGCGGACGGAAGCACAAAGATTGCTGGGATGCGAAGCAATGCATCACAGGGCATTGGGACAGGACCCAGGATGCCCCACGCCTTCCCACAACTCTTAGCAGGAGAAGAGGAAGAGATGCTCTGTGGGATAGCTGCCCAGAGTGCACTGCTCTGAATACTGATGCAAGTGCCGCAAGTGTGAACACACTATTGCGCAGGCAGCTGACAGTGTGAACACACAACAGTGGTTTCCCTTCAGCACTCTCTGAGTGGCATTGTAACTGCCGGTGATGTAACTCTGCCAGTGTAGACATACCCTTAGAGGAGTCCTTTTGGTTAAGCATGCTTAAACTTGCTTCCTAAACTTGGTTGAGAGGTTAGCTTAGATAGGACCTCGCCCTGGGTAAGTAACTGTGAGTCAGTATGTGAATGGGAACACAGCATGCTGCAAAGCAACAGAGAAGCCACGGTGTGAATGGGTTCTCACTCCTAGAAGTGGTTACTCCAGCTCAGGGATTAGGCACAATAGTGCAGGGAAGCTTTCACTGGCACTTAAAGTTCCGTGGATAAACAGAGCCTCTGAAGAAGAGCTCTGGGTAAGTTTGAAAGCGTGTCTGTGTCACTCACAGAAGCTGGTCCAAGATATTATCTCCCCAACTTTGTCTGTGGATAAACTGACAATCTTGAGGGAGCACAGTGTATTTATAGGTTTCAGAGTAGCAGCCGTGTTAGTCTGTATTCGCAAAAAGAAAAGGAGTACTTGTGGCACCTTAGAGACTAACCAATTTATTGGAGCATAAGCTTTCGTGAGCTACAGCTCACTTCATCGGATGCATTCAGTCATTTATAGAGCACTGCACTGAGAGTCAGGAGACCTGGGGTCTGTTCCTGGTTCTGCCATTGGCTGCTGCATGATGCTGGGTAAATCACTTTGCCCCTACAAACCTACAAACTGATTCTGATTTTCCAGGTCTGACTAGCTGAACTTCTATGGTCTGTGACATACAGGAGGTCAGACTGGATAATCTAGTGGTTGCTTCTGGCTTAAACTCTATGAATCATTGAAATTTTAAGCATGTGCTTCCAGTGAAGTCAGCGCTTCAGGTATATGCTATCCTGAATAGACAAGATTTCCTGAATTGGGGCCTAACTGCTCAGTGCACCTTATTGATTGCTCTCCGCACCTTACTGCATCATAAAGGGAAAAGTACACTCTTTTACCCTCTTTGTTCTGAAAACCACAAATGAAAGACTTTAGCTTTTGCTCAAACTTTCCAAAAAAGTGTCACCCTCAGGGGAAAACCACACCTGGAAAATTTTGGCTGCTAAGGTGAAAGTTTCGTAAAGTTACAATCATCTGAAAAGAAAGTCTTAAAATGGAGAGTCTTGGACAATCTTCACAACAACCTAACCATAGTTGTTGCTAGTGCTCCAGTGGTCAAGCAATCCACTATATATTTATTATATCTGTAATTTTATTTATTTCCAAAGTAAAATCTGCTTAAAGTTAAAATCAGTCACTGGAGCTAATGGAGAACCCATGATGTTTTTCCATGACATATTACATGAAAACCCACATTCATGCATGATATGTCTTGGCTAACTAATAATTCCCATCCCAACAACTACCACTTGGCCAGCTTCTGCCTGTTCAATGGCAACTTGGTTTTGAGGTGTTGCTGTGACCCCAGATTTTTACTACAGTGCTTGAGCACATCACTGTCACATAGTCACAGATTACAGGTGATTCATCATACACAGTCCCCTAACGACATTTGGCCGTGTTCTAATATGATTGCAAAACCCCTATTGACTTCAATGGGCCCAGGATGTGGCCGGGCAGAAGCAAACATCATGTAGATTTCCCAGGATAACTTCACATCTGATTGGCATAGAGTGGTGTTTACAAAAATAGCAAAGCCAATTCAATGTAGCTCTGGTATGATGCAGATTTTTTTAAAAACTTTGCTTGTTTTACAAAGACAGTGAAGCAAGAGTTTGATGCCACTGCTAACAGCTAATAAACCAACAGATTTAATGGCTTCTTTCCAAACAGACAGCTGTGTTTGTTAGTTCAGGGCATGAGTCAAAGGATTCAGTAAAGAAGATTTCCTCCTTTCTTAGTTTTGTGTTTATGATATCTTTTCTTCTGTGTAAGAAACACAACTGACATGAAGATTGTCAGAATCCCATTAACACCTACATTTTTAAGTGTCTGCAACTAGTACTACAGAGTAAATGTTGCAGGAAATGAAAACTAAAATGATTTGCTTTATATTGTAAGGCAGATTCATGGAAATGAAAGTTGGTGGTCTCCCAGGTCCTAGTGGGTACGAAGGGTCCACATAACAAAAAACACTGGCTGGGATCCATGAGGGGACTTAAGTGTTTCAACACTGAACGTCACAGCACCTAACTTTTAGGCACCTAGAAAATCACAGGAACAATACTATAGGCTCCACAAAGCCAAGTGAGGCACTGAGGTTCCCTATACTATGAATGGGGAGAGACGAGCACCTCAGAATGCAATCCACAGAAGCCAGTGAGCTAGGCATGGACCCGCCTAAATTGGCCAATTGGAGGTGCCAATGAGAAGGGTGTGTGCCAAGCCCTGCCCCTCTCTCGGAAAAAGGCACTTAGCTCTGCCTAGTGATCCACGAGTGGGACCCTGCTGCCTAAAGTGATTCTTGTGGTAGTGAGCTAGGCACTCCACACAAAATAGCTAAAGGGGGAGGAGATGATGGTGCCCATCTTATAACTGTTAGCTCACCTGGTTAGAGTACTCACCAGAGATGTGGGAGACCCAGGTTCAATTCCCCCCTTGGCCTGAGGAGGAGAAAGAATTTGAACAACGGTCCCCCACCTCTCTGGAGAGTGCTCTAATCACAGAACTATGGAATAGGGATGTGGAGCTCCCTCAGTCTCTCCTGGTGAAGCTGTTGCACTGTGGATAAATAATGAAAGTGTGATTGGAGCAGTGGGACTGGACCAGACCCATGGTCTCCCACCCGGGGGCTCTAACCACTGGACTACAGAGCCATTTGCATGCTCTGACACAATGACTCTTTAATTATTTATGCACAGTGGAACAGTCATGGGGAGGCAGCCGTGCATGGGGAGGCAGCCCAGAAGGAGTAACTTAGGTGCCTCTGAAAACTTAGGTGCCGAGAGTTTAGGCGCCTACCTGGTTCGTCAAGAGTTTTGTGGATTGCAGTGCAGCCAAAACCAGGAGTTAGGCACATAAACCCGAGATTTAGGTGCCTGAGTCTGGGGTTTAGATGCCTAAGTATCTTCATGGATCCTATCCACCATCTCTATTGGCACCAGCTCTGCAGGCACCTTTACTGTTTGGCAGTCCTGGCAGAGAAGCTAGGGATTTAATTGACTTGGAAAATCAACCACCCTCTAATGAGCTCCCACAGATGTGTGACACAGTGATTGGCTAGCACGGAGGAGTGTAGATTGCCATCGTCTGTTCTGCTCTTGGCCTCTTTAGAGTGGGACTTAGGCACCAAACCCCGAGAGAGAGGTGGGGCTTATCAAACACCTCTCTCAGCAGCATCTCCCACTGGCTAGCTGAGGCAGCTCCCCGCCCAGCAGGCTGGCTTTGTGGATTGCATTCAAAGGTGCCTATCTCTTCCCATTCATTGTGAGAGACTCAGGGGCATTGGCAGCGGGGATCAAACCGGCGACCTCTCCAGCTAAATGCATGAGCTTCTACTGCACAAGCTAAAAAACGTGTCTGGTAGCTAAGACTCTAGCAGGAGCATCAATCTGTAGTTGGCCTATTCACCACTAGAGGGGGACAAAGTGCAAGCAGGGGTTACAATTGTATGGAAACCTAGGTGCTGATCCCAGGCTTTGTGGATCCCAGTGTTGTTCCTGTGATTTTCTAGGCACCTAACAGATTGGTGCTGTGATGCTCAGCATTGCAATGCCTAATTCCCTTTTGTGGATCTGGGCCTTACTCACTGGGAGCTATCAATCCAGTGCTGTAACCAGCACTAATTTCACTTTTTGAAACAATGCAGAGATAGTGTGTTCCAATCAGAAAGGAGAAATCAGACCAAATGCAGGAGGGGCCAACAAGGCCCCAAAGTTTCTCAAAAAATTGGGGTGCCTCCTTTTTCAGGTGCCCAAGCTGAGCCTGATTCCCCAAGGCGCTGTCCACCTGCAGTTCAGACTGAAGCCAAAGAGAGCTGTAGGTGCTCAACATCTCTGAAAAACCAGACCCTGGGTATTTAAAAATGGAGGTCTCCAAAGTTACTGCACACTTTCAAATGGACCCCTAACTCAATAAAATTGCCTCCTTATTAAAAGTAACGGAGTGTCCTTGTGCCATTCTGGAGTAACAATAGATCAGAATGTGAGAAAAAGATACAATTGCTGTTTTTCTACATCATTCAAAAAGCAAAGGTATTGTATTAGCATTAATGACCAGAGCCCATGCATTTTCTGAGGATTTAATAATCAGCTCCGGTTAATGGCCAAAGGCAAAATAACTCAGCTGGTCATTATTCTATGGGAAATGCCCTGGGGCTTATTCTTTCTTGGGATTTTTTTAATGAACAGCAGAAATGTCAGATCAGTTGGTGATTAAAATAACCCCAAATTCTGACTAATCAGTACATTTTTGTTAATTACAGTTTGTACAAAAATATTAGATCTTGCCTCCTTGATATGAGAAAAATACTAACAGACCTACATGATGAATATTTGTCCTCAAAATAAACTAATTCATGAAGAATTGCTTACCCTGAGCATCAGCCTTGTTTGCATATGCCACACTGCAAAAGCAACAGTGTGAATAAAAGCCCAATGGGCCCAAATAGATCACTGGTGTTACTCCATTCACTGCAATGGAGTTACACCAAGGATAGATTTCAGAGTAACAGCCGTGTTAGTCTGTCTTTGCAAAAAGAAAAGGAGTACTTGTGGCACCTTAGAGACTAACCAATTTATTTGAGCATGAGCTTTCGTGAGCTACAGCTCACTTCATCAGATGCATACCGTGGATGAAGTGAGCTGTAGCTCACGAAAGCTCATGCTCAAATAAATTGGTTAGTCTCTAAGGTGCCACAAGTACTCCTTTTCCTTTTACCAAGGATAGATGTGTCCCTAGATAGAAAAATAAATGGCCACATTAAACAGAATCATCTGCCAAGTGCAGGACTCAGCGAGCTACTAGAAAGTGGAGGGAAACCATACAGACACCCAAAAGCCAGCAAGAGTTTAAAACAGCTTAACCCAACTCTCACCTTAACAAGTTAGTGCCACCTATTAAAAATCACAGCTTCCCCCTCTGTTCCCTGGACAGCAAGTTGCTCCCCACTATTGTGGCTTGCTACACCTACATGATAATGTACATTGCCATATCAAGGCCCAGAGCGTTTTCTCATCTATTTCTTTTTGTTCCCATCTCTTAGATCTATTTGTGTACATTACTGATGCATTTCCTTGGAATCTGCTCATTTTCCGCTTGCATGGAGAGCTACATCACCTGGCTAGTTTCAGAGTAGCAGCCGTGTTGGTCTGTATCTGCAAAAAGAACAGGAGTATTTGTGGCACCTTAGAGACTAACACATTTATTTGAGATGAAGTGAGCTGTAGCTCACAAAAGCTTATGCTCAAATAAAATTGTTAGTCCCTAAAGTGCCACAAGTCCTCCTGTTCTTATCACCTGGCTAGTTATTACCAGGCTACACGTATCACTGCATCTTCCGAGGTTCTGCAAAATCAAAATATTTTAGCCACAGAGATTCAGTGGTTGGTAATATTTTAGCCACAGGGGGTGGTTCAGTGAATTGGTAATCAGAAGTGAAGTCTTTCATGTCTAGATGGCCAATTCAAATCTAGCCTAAATCAAAAATTGTTACTAAGTGATGGCTGCTTGGAAGCTGATGGTGGATTTTTAGGCTCTGATTCACAGATTTTAAGAACAGAAGAGACTATTAGATCATCTTTTCTGACCTCCTTTTTAATGCAGGCAATAGACAATGTACCCCTGTACAGAGCTCAGTAACTCATGTTAAGCTAAAGCATACCTTCCTGAAAGGAACACAACCAAGACATCAAGAAATCGAGAATCCACCACTTCCTTTGACAGTTTGTTCCCATGGTTAATCACCCACATTGTTAAAATATTGTAACAAGAAAGTACTTATGCATATGTTTAAGTCTATCCCTATTCAGTAAAGCATGTTTATCCTTAAGCACATGCTTAAGTCTCATTGATTTCCATGGGATTTACATGCTTTGCTAAATAGGAATGGATTTAACCATGAGTTTAAGTGTTTTGCTGAACCAGGGCATTAATCTTGTATCTGAACAAATTGCAGTTTGTTCTGTAGAAATCTTACAGTTACAATTCTGTCAACTGGACAGGAGATAAAAACAATACAAGGTTAGTATAAACGTATTTCCTTCGCTGAGGGACCAAGTCCGGCAGCCCTGGTTCAGGCAAAGCTTTCAGGACTGGGCCAGCCCTGTAAGAGTGCTTAATGGCAACTGTGTCAAATAAAAAGTTCTCTTCAGAGGCTGTGTCAATGTGACTGAAGCAGGTGAATAAATTTGCATCCTCAGATCAGAGAGGGTCACTCAAATGTAAGATACCAAATGACAGAAGAATCCAGATACTTAGCAGCACAGGTGAATTGGTCTATGCATTTATAATGTAGCTTTCAACAGAGTGCTTAGATACCACAGCACCACTTCAGTCCAAAAAAGACCAGATTCATCAAACCCCTCCCTCACTTTATGCTACATTTCCAAATGGTATTAGTATGTAAATGTCAGTGTTAGAGTGTGGGGACGCAGTACTCCAGCAGAGTGATATGCTCATATTGCTTAACGTTATTACACTTTACAGAACATCCAGAGATGGACTCAGATAGTTAACTTTATCCACCGCTGAAGAGTTCCCCATAGAAGTGTGCAGGCAAGTATGGCATGAGGAGCAAGGGGAAAGTCTCAACTATATGAAATCAAGGAGATAGTATCATGAACATTAGACTGACAGTAATAGTGACGCTCTCCGTCAACTTCTGGAAATACATGCATATCTATTTTTCTGCTTGTCGTCTCACTGCTTTTTAAAAAGAAGTGTGGAAAGGAAACAGAGCTGGTTTCAGACATTTGGCCTGAGAGCAAGTGTTGTACTTCTCTAACTTCATCTGTGGTCTGTCTGGAGTCGGCGTAAAGTTGACGTGGAAGTTAATTGTAAATTTGGACAATGGGATGAAATATAGCAAAGGGAAATGTAAACTATCAGGACATGTTTCTTAACAGTGAGGGTTTTCAGACAAATAATCTTGCTAAGAAAGTGGAAGACACCCCATCAGTTGAGTCATTTAAAGGCAGAACAGACAAAGTACTAGAGAAGATACTCTTCTCCTCTCCCTCCTTCACTACTCTGTTCATGTGCAGATGGCAGTGCTAATGGTTGAAATATAATAAGGCAGCAGGTGAGAGTGCATGTGTATTGAGAATCTGCACAGTCAAACAGAAGGATGGACGGGCAGACAAGCATGCAGAAATCTAGGACCAAGTCCTCAGCTGATGTAAATTGGCACCGCTCTAGAGAAGTCAATGGAGCTGTGTTGAGTTACATAGGTGAGGATCTCACCCCTACTGTCTATTACTATTTTACTGAAACAAAAGACCACATCAGAGGGTTTACTCCAGGATTTAGGGTGGTGTATAACCTAAAGCAGAATTTTGCTGTAAGAATCTTTCTTCATAAGAGCTCAGAAGCTACCAAAGGCATCAGATATTAAATCAAAGGCAGGATCTTCAAATAAAGAGACAGGTGGCAGCCCTAGATACCTGTGCCACTCTGGCGACTAACTGACAAATAGAAATCAGATCTTAGTATTTCAAAGCTCATTTACATGTCTCTGGAGACAGTTTGTCAGGGGAGGATGCAATTAGGTCAGAATTGACAAGACTATGCATTTTAAATATCACACACACACGGCAGGTTTCATATCCATTGCCCTATGAATAAACTGAACATCAGAAAGAGGAAGGGAGACTGAATGGCTGAGGAGTTTGGTAATTGGACTCAATGCTTTTCCACACTAGATAGCTAGCAAAGGTAATTGTGATACTGGCAGAGCAGGTGCCCGCTCATGCCAAGGCCCAGGGCCTCTCTGAACACTGACTAATGCATAGCTGGGAACCAGTCTGGCCTACCTGTGGGTTGGTGTTGTTAAAACAGATATTAGTGTTGTAAGAGTGTATTGAGTGTTTAGACTTTATGGAAGGCTTGTAGAATGCTCCACATAGTAATCCTACCTACGATATCTGCATCCCATGGTAAAAGTAAATAGTGTTTCACTGGCGTGAGAGCAGGATCAGGCGTATGGCCCTTGTTTTTAAATCTATCTAAATAGTCCCAGAAAAAAAAATGTTATGATGGAGTAAAAGGTGACAATATGTATCAGTAACTTAAGGGTAAAAAGCATTACACAGTTGTTGTAATTACCCCCAAACCAAGCAGTCTAAACTCAGGAAATTCAGGTTTACACTTACGAGCAATCTAAACATGTTAAGGTAAGAAATGCACAGTTTCTATGCATACCTAACTCTGTCCTGTAGTGACATGATGTGATAATCATCTGATTATAATTAAAACTTTTGAATGTTTGCGGTTTCAGGTTAGATTAAACTGATTTTTACAGCCATATTAGATGTTTTCATATTTCCCCCTTCTGGCATCAGTTGGGCAGAGCTAAGGATGTCTGAGTGCCTTAACAGTGAAGCTGGCCTTTAATGTACAGTTAATGTATTGTTTGAGAGGGCTGTGTTAGTCAGAGCAGCATTATATGAAGTTGGGAAGGGGAGGGACCAGTCCTGAGTCCCAATATCTCTGTGCTTTGAAGATGCGCCCTGCTTTCGAGACTCAGTTCCCCCAGCAGTCCAGCATCAATACACAGTGGAGCCAAAGTAGCAGTAGTGCCATGAGGATCCTTCCAAGCACAGATGTCCAAGTTACCTACCACTGAGCACTCTTGGCAATCTATGCAGTCTCTCTCAGACCACTCAATCACTACAACCAGTAGAACTGCATGCAAATTAGCTGTAGACGAAGGTTAGTGATTGGTTGAGTTACCTCTGACACGTTGGCTTGATTTAAGAGTTACCTGAGCTTCTCTGAAGCCTATGGAATCATAATAATTATATAAAACAATCATTAATACCTTTGCTTAATTACAACCTAATTTCTTCAAATTCAGCTTATGCACAGGATTTCAATTAATAAACTATATGGAAAGTTTGAAGTGTCTGCATCATTCCATTATTAAGATAATTAAGGACAAAGAAATGACTGAGAGATGCTCAATCTCTTGAAGGACTCAGTTTTAATTATTTTAAAGTTAGAAACTAATTAATGGATGTACTTGTAAATTCCTAGAAAATTCATTCTCAAAAAAGTAAGTGCTGAATATTTGGGGAGGATGTGCCCTATTTTTCATACAAAACAAAAGGATGAATCTCCGCTTTAAGTGCAAAATGAAACTCAATCTTAACTATCAAGTCACAACTAGCACCTCCAAAATTTTTTGGAATAATTCCAATCGGCTATATAATTCTAGTGATTTCTCTTTATTGTGTAGTATTCTTTGGACCAGAGTTTCATAACTGTGTGCATAAACATGAACGTACATACATTAATTATGCAAATTCCTGATGCATGCATGCCATATGGACAGTTAGCAACCTGAGTTTAACACAAGAATTTGCATGCATAAATTGGGTACGTGCAAATTTAATGTGCAATTTTATGCACTTTAAATTTGAAAAATCTGTCCCTTTACATTCATTTGTTTCATATATAGTAGGTATGTATCACAGTTTGTTTTTCTCCTCCTATCCATATCCTCTCCCCACTTTTTTTTTTAAACAGAAAAAAAAATCAAAATCTGGAAATGTTACTTGGGTGATATGTTCATTCTTGTGAATATAAACTGATTGCACGGGGGTGAATGACTTCACTGGGGCCAGGTTTTCACCCCAGAACTCCTGCTAGCAAGTTACTTTTGGTGTAAGCAGTAAAAGCAGCCAACTACTTTGCCTCCTGAGCATTTTCACCGGAAGATTGTTACTAGAACTCCTGAACCACTTACTGGGGGGATGTTGGAGAGAAGTGAAATGTATTACAGTGTCTGTACTTTGACCCGTTAACCTTTTATCCCCAATCAGGGATATTACAGATTATGTATTCCTTATGCCATCCGATCTTAAACCGAACTTCGCACCCCTTGATAATCTGTACATTATTCCCTGATCACCAGAAACTTCTACGCTTAAACTCTGTACCGTCCACTTTTTTTTAAACATAATCTTAATTAATAGGAGGAAGGAAGGGAAATAGGAAGGAAGGAGAATCAGTATTGAATCAAGAAGACTGGTGAATGTAGAAATTAAACTCCACGGAAAATGGAAGAGCAATCTGAAATAAATATGCTCGAGTAGGCTTTTCTATCTGTAATTTCTATGCAGATTAATTCAATAGGAATGTCCTAGTCAGAAGATATGCCGTGTTGTAGCCAAGTGGTCCCAGGATATTAAAGAGACAAGGTGGGTGAGGTAATATCTTTTATTGGACCAACTTCTGTTGGGGAGACAGACAAGCTTTTGAGCTTACCCAGAGCTGAAAAAGAGCTCTGTCACACACTTTGAGTCTCTACTCAGATGTTATTAATGATGCTGAGAGCTTGGCCACAGAACAAATGGGTTTGTTTCCCTCCGTCAGGTTAGTCTGAAGTCCCTGTAGGTTATTTCCTCACAAGGCAGCCCTGTTGCCACCTCAGAGGGCTTTAGACTGTACTATATGTACCTAGAGCAGGATTTTAATTGCATCAGGATGGCCAAATCACTCTCTTCAGACAGTCCCAGCCAGCAGGCTGGAGCCATTGGCCGAGAGCACAGGGTCTTGAAACAAATGAAAAGACTAAAATCATGTCCACAATCCAGATACAAAAGGTTTAATTAGCCTTGGGAACAGTATAAGGTTTCAGGGCAAAGCTACACAGAAACAAATAATCCCCTTCAGACCAAGGTGAACAAAGGAGGCTGAGGGCAGGGCTGAGACAGTGCTTTTATTTTAATGAATGAATATTTACAGAACTGATCCTGCAAGGTGCTGAGCAGCATTAACTCAGACTGAAATGAATGGCAGCATATGGTGCTCAGTGCCAGGCAGGATTGGGCCACACTAAAGGAACACTGAAGAGTCCACATTAAACTACCAAACAGACATTCAAAGACTGATTCTGATCTCAGTTACAGCAGTTTCACACTAGTGTAGCTCCATTTACTGGTATTGGCCACCGCTGGAGACAGGATACTACACCAGGGTAAATGGACCACTGGTCTGATCTGGTATGAAACGTGATTTTTGCTGTTGTGAGTGAAATCAAAATCAGGCTCTTGTTTTGTTTTGTTAACTAGAACTCTCTTTATGAGGAAGCTCATACTGTATCATTGTCATTAACGGGCACAAGTGGCCATTTTACACTATGCATCCATTCGACAACAGATACTCATATTTCTTCCTCTCTTCACACCTCTTTGTGTGAAAGACTAAATACAATCTCTAAAGCATAATAAGGACTATTTGAAAATTCTCTTAAAGTGACTTTCTCCCCATGGTCGCATAACTCAAATTTGGCTGATAAAGCTTCCTGTGATATTTACCTTTGGGATGCGAACAAGTATAAGAAATTTCACCCCATTGGGGAATATTTGCAGAAAGTTATAAACCCGCCCAAACATGATCTTATAAAAGAAATTGTCATTTCTGCTCGAGAATAGTAATTTTACCATATAAATCTCTACCCTCTCCAATGCGATCTACAATCAGAACTATAGAATTTAATTTCGGGGAGGGGGGTTCACAGGGTATGTCTACACAGCAAAGAAAAACCCACAGCTGGCCCAGGCTAGCTTTCTCAGGCTCGTGCTGTGGGGCCGTTTCATTGCTGAGTAGACTTCTGGGCTCAGGCTGGAGTCCAAGCTCTTGGACCCTCCTTCCTCACAGGGTCCTAGAGCCCAGGCTCCAGCCTGAGCCTGTATTTCTACACAGCAATGAAACAGTCCTGCAGACTATGGGGTGGCCGGTGACCCAGCTGCTGGGGGAGGCAAGGAACAGGAGCCCAGAGCCACTGTCTTCACATGTTTCCTGTAGGAATATCCAGTTCTGACCAAGTGAGAAAGATCATTGATATTACAGATATCCATGATGGGAGACATACCTAGTTGTTTGGAGAGCCTTGCCACAGGCCAAAAAGAAGTATTAAAATGTAGTCCTCACTATTACATTAACAATATTTTACTAGCTACTTAATTCGATACTTCACTCATCCAGCCAGGATTATCTCGTTTTCCTGAGTTTCACAGGAGGATACTCATTTTAATGTCCGGTTACACCATAAGAGATAAGAGCACACTGCCAAAGATAAGGCAGAGGTGCCCCCAAAAATGTCATTTCATCCTACACAGGTCTAGTAGAGATGGGTGAGCACTGAAGTACAGACAACAGACATCAGCCTGCTTGCATCATTATGGAAACAGTGGAAGATGGCAAGCTCTTGGGGGCAGGGACCATCTTTTTGTTCTGTGTTTGTCCAGCACCTAGCACAATGGGGACTTGGTCCTGGACTAGGGCTACTAGGTGCTATGGTAATAGAAATAATAATAATAATAAATACAAAAGATCATCCTCAGTAAAATCTGTTTTCTTTTCATTTCTCCAGCTTCACATGTTATGCGGAGATACATCATGTTATCTGCTTGGATATGGTAAAGGTGAGGGAGTGCTCATTACATTAATAACAGGTCAAAAAAGATGTGAGTACTAGTAGACTACATGAGGAAATGAGGCTCCTGGGACATAATATCTTATTTGAGGCCACTAAGGAGAGCCTTTGAGTGATTCAGGCTGCAGAGACATCAATACAAGGAGGACATGGAGATCTAAGTTTCCGTTTCATTAGGCCCAAATGGTACAGTTTCCCCGCTTTCCCATTGTCTGCCTGAGATAGAAATGAGAAGGAGCGTAAATTGGCAACAACAACAACAACAACAAAATCTAGACAAGAAAAATCTACTGCTGATTTTAATGGGAGTTGGACATATGCAACCTTAACTAAGCCGTTTATGAAATGCTTAACAAAACAGTGTTTATTACATGAACACATATTATTTCTCACTTAACACAATAACAGAGCATACAATTTTATTCAACAAGCTTAGATACACATGTGTATCTCCTTTATAGACTTTATCCTCAGTCCATGTTCATCTTCAGTACACTTTTCATTGCAGCTAACTTGGCTACCCATGCATTCTCAGCATTCCTTTGTTGTGCACTTTACTAGCTGTCATAACTATAAAGGGAAGGGTGACCACCTTTCTGTATACAGTGCTCTAAAATCCCTCCTGACCAGAGGCAAAATCCTTTCACCTGTAAAGGGTTAAGAAGCTAAGGTAACCTCGCTGGCACCTGACCCAAAATGACCAATGAGGGGACAAGATACTTTCAAATCTGGAGGGGGGAAAAAAGGCTTTTGTGTGTCTGTGTGATACCTTTGCCAGAACAGATCAAGGATGCAAGCCCTCCAACTCCTGTAAAGTTAGTAAGTAATCTAGCTAGAAAATGCTTTAGGTTTTCTTTGTTTTGGCTTGTAAATTTGCTGTGCTGGAGGGAATGTGTATTCCTGTTTTTGTGTCTTTTTGTAACTTAAGGTTTTGCCTAGAGGGATTCTCTATGTTTTGAATCTGACTTCCTGTGAGAATGCCTATCTTCCATTCTAATCTTACAGAGTGTTTCTTTTATCTTTGTTTTGTTCTTCTAATAAAATTCTGTTTTTTAAGAATCTGATTGGGTTTTTAGGGTCCTAAGAAACCCAATCTGGTCTGTGCTCAACTTGTTTATTCTCAAGCCTCCCCAGGAAAGGGGGTGTAAGGGCTTGGGGGGATTGCTGGGGGAAGAGGAACTCTAAGTGGTCCTTTTCCCTGGTTCTTTGTTAAAGTGCTTGGTGATGGCAGCATACCCTAGTCCAAGGGCAAAGATTTTGTGCCTTGGGGAAGTTTTTAACCTGAAGCTGGTAGAAATAAGCTTAGGGGGTCTTTCATGCGGGTCCCCACATCTGTACCAGAGTTCAGAGTGGGAAAGGAACCGTGACATGGTGTTAGAGGTGGGATCATTTTGAACCAGAGATCATTTTGAACCAAAAGCACAGACCTGAAGAGGTTTTTTTTTTTAACTGAAAGCAATTAGAGTTTTTTCTGTCCCTTTCCATGGAGGCAGAGTCTTAGTGATTTTAACAAAAGGATTTTTCTGTAGGCTGGGAACAGCTATCAGAGACAAAAGTATCAGCTTACAGCACAGCGAATTTACAAGCCAAAACAAAGAAAACCTAACGCATTTTCTAGCTAGATGACTTACTAATTTTACAGGAGTTGGAGGGCTTGCATCCTTGATCTGTTCCGGCAAAGGTATCACACAGACAGACAAAAGCCTTTCCCCACCCCCTCCAGATTTGAAAGTATCTTGTCCCCTCATTGGTCATTTTGGGTCAGGTGCCAGTGAGGTTACCTTAGCTTCTTAACCCTTTACAGATGAAAGGATTTTGCCTCTGGCCAGGAGGGATTTTAGAGCACTGTATACAAAAAGGTGGTTACCCTTCCCTTTATATTTATGACACTAGCCTAGAAAAAAAACCCAGATAAAACACACACATGATTTCCAAAGGTTCATAACAATCCAAACCAATTTTCACTCAAACACACTTCTGCTCAACAACGGCTCATTTCTTGGTTAGTTTCAATGTTCTACCTCACTGATGTTTCTGCCCTAATTTTTTTTTTCTTAAATAGGCAATATTCTTTTACAGGGGGAATGCGTATTTTCTTCACTTCCCGCAGCTCGAAAATGGCAAAACAGTTTTTACTTAAAAATAAAATTCAATAAATCAATCACCTTTTAGACAGAGACCTACGGCAGGTCGACACTTACAACGCTGCAGCAGCACAACTGCGCCGGTCCAGCTGCACTGCTGTAGCATTTCAATGAAGACGCTATAGCAGTGCGTATAGGAAAAGCTTCTTCCATGGGCGCAGGTACTCTACCTCCATCAGACGTGTTAGCTATATTGATGGGAGAAGCCTTCCAATTGACTTGCCACTGTCTATACCAGAGGTTAGTTCGGTTTCACTGCGTCGCTCAGCAGTGTAGATTTTACTCACCCCTGAGCGATGTTGTTATACCAACCAAATTTCCTAGTGTAGACATGAAAAAGTCAGCCCAACAAGTGAACCTCTCAGAAAGTTATACGTTTTGAGAACAGGGGGTCAGAACTGAACTACGTATGCAATCTTAACTGTTCTTCAGATACCAAAAATGAGTTGGGCACCTAATTATTTTTTAATTGCACCTTAAAACTGATAGTACAAATAAAAATAAGTTTTCTAAAAGAAAATTCTCCATTTAGGATTTCATTAAGCTTCCGACATGCAAACAAAGTAGAACGTATGGCATACGGTGAAATTACATGAGAATTCTGGCCACAAGTGGAGCTTTCTATCATTTATGTCACCTGCTTTCCTCTCCCTGCCTTTATGACAGTTGTTTTCAGTAAATGCATGGTTCTGAACGTTTGCCTTAGTTTAATTTATGAATTCCATTTCATAATAGCAAAAGCACATTCAGAGTAGTACATTCCTGGGGGATTATCTTACTTCTTGAGTCTTGACCATAGTGCTCTGAAACATCACCTGAGGCATTCTATAACTGACCAGCAATGGACTTGTCTGCAGTGTTGTTGTGGCTGTGTTGGTCCCAGCATGTGAGGTGGGTGAAGTAATATATTTTATTGGAGCAACTCCTGTTGGTCAAAGAGACAAACTCAAAAGCTTGTTTCTTTCACCAACAGAAGTTGGTGCAATAAAAGGTCTTACCTCACCCACTTTCTCTCTCAGCAATTAATTGTATGCCGTATCTTGTTGCTTAAAGAGGAGAAGTACATTCATACATGATAACATGGATCAAATTCATCCCTAGCATAACTCCACCAAAGCCAATGGTTACACCAGGCATGAATTTGGTCTAGTATTTCCACAAACATGGCATGTAGTCAACAACATTCAGTTCTCACAGTCTGATTAATTCTAAACTTTCTTTCCACATGAGCACCCAGTTAATTAAATACTGACAGGTTTTGCTGCAACCTTGGCCATAATAAGAAAAGAGGTTGATTATTTTGGACTGCTGGAGAGGGAAGAGACAGCTGTGATATTAAAAGCTAACCCCACCCCCAACCTCCACATTGTCTGTGCCCAGGGCAAGTAGTCCCAGAAAGCCTAATGTGTCCTCAGATGATTCTCAGTAGAGCTGCTTGAAAAAATGGGAATTTTTTTGGTGAAAATCTTCATGAAAAATGTGTCTCCCTCCACCCCCCTCTTTTTTTTTTTAAAGAATTTCCATTTTTAACACAGTGATAACTGCAAAAGGGGGCATTGATCTGTGTAAGTGTGTATATTTAGGAACTATTGTGATAATCTAGTCTGACTTTCTGTATAACACAGGCCAGAAGACTTCCCTGAATTAATTCCTGTTTGAACCAGAGCATTTAAATCTCTAGTGATGGAGATGCTGACATAGCACTGAAATATGACATAGGACAGATAAAATTGACATAACATTGCTTAGACTGTGCAAAAAGCTTCAGCCTTCCTTGAAGGATTTCATTGAGATGCCATAGGCTAATCAGGTCTAAACACACACTCATAGGCCCTGGTATTTAATTAACTGAACCTCAAAAAATATTTTATTTGAGTTGTGGAAGGTCCAGATTTTGCTTACTGTCTTTTCCCATTCTGTTTGATTTTCACAGATATTTGTCCTTCTAAGGTTCCAACCCAGACTAGAATCAGAAATGCCAAAATAGCACAAAAAAGGCCATACTCAGAAAATCCTAACTAGCTCAATGTCTATTTCATTTATAGAGAGAATTTGAGAATCCCCCAGGAAAATGAAGCCAAATTAACTACATGTCAGCAGCACAACTTGATTTGGTTTACAAAAGAAAGTAACAGGTGGTCAGATCTATATACTGATGTGTTCAATTTAAAAAAAAACACCCTATATAAAATAGGGGGACACAAACATGTAAATACATAGATATTTGTAATAAGATGTGTGTGTGGTGGTAGTATTTATGAATATTCTGATTAAATATTAATTGCCATGTGCGTCACACCCAATTTAGTTCACTTTTTACAAGCGAATTTCTGTATGCATGAACATTTATAGAAATTGAATTTCAGGCCTGTAACTGAAATTTTATTATTCAGGAAATGAAACTAGTTTGGTTAACAAACTAAGCTCACTTTGGGTATAAGCAGCAATAGTTTATTAAAGGTTAAGTCAGGAAACAGAAATGATGCTATGTTATTTAGATGACCAATCGTACAGAGTGAATAGAAAATTCCACACAGCATGTCATCAAATGAATACTCACTCACTATAACAGTTAAAAGTCAATCCAGCAGCTGAAATTTGATGACAAATTATTTGGTTTTGAATAACAAATTCAAAATTAATGAGTAAAAAAATCAAGATTTGTTCATTGATTATTTGCAAACAGAGAAAAGGGCTATGTCAGATAGTTAAATTCTTTACAATAATAATTCAAGATGCTCTGAGATGTTAAAGTGCTACATGATGATCTGTGCTATTACCCCAGTTCACCTCTAAACTCTCAAAGCACCTCAATGACAGCATTGTGTCACTTTTATGTAAATGGTTCTTTTTTTCTCCTATTCATTTACTAGTATTTTCAGGCTGACATAGCTTTGTCTTTTCTAAATGCCCTGCTAGGCTGCACCAGTCTTAAGTGGGGCATAGCATTTTGTTGTGGTAAATTACCAGATTAAGCTCCACTGGTATAAGCACCACTTACATTTCCTTTATGTGGACCAGACCAAAAGAAATCCTAAAATGGCATCCAGCTGCTATTAAAGTCAATAGGACTCGTTCCACTAATTTCAGTAAGATTGGATTGGTGTTCAGGGTCAAATTCTCTCTTTGGCTAAGGACATATAGTACCCAGTGACTTCAAGGAAAACAGCTCATGTGTATCTCAGACCACAGCTTGCCCCTTAATATATTTTCTTCCCCTCTCATCTACCATCCCTCCAAAATGTCAGTAGCCAATTAAGGCAGAATCAAGTAGATTGTCAACCCAGGCCCCTGACTCTAAACAGTGAGTGGTGGTGCGTGGGGCACAGGGAGTGGAGGCGGGGTGTCACACTTTTCTATGATATATATGGATCATGTTTAGTCATTACTTTGTCCCTGCCAATAAGAAAACAGACCTTTCAAATAAAATTAGAAAATAGCCGTCAGTTTTTCTGACACCCCCACAATCCCATATTACCACGGGCTCAAGGCTGAAGACATACTCCAAATGGCCAATTATTATTATTATCAGGAGGACAATGAGGCAGAAGTTTCTCAAGCCAGAGGGAGAACCCTGATGATTTACAGTGCTTCACATGTCTCGTGTATTTTTCCCTGACCAATCTGGGTAAACACGGTATTGGAAATATTGTATGCACAATTGCTAACAATTAATGTTAAGAGACCTGTCATTTTTTGCTTCATTTAATATTCACTGTAATTATGTTAGTCATTAATACCAAATGACATTTTTTTAGCGTGGATGCCACATGGCTTTCCACAGAAATCCCACTGTAGTTCAGCAATAATTAATGCTCCATTAACACCTTAAGTGTCTCATCATTATTTATTAATTTAGCATTAAAATTGATGAGGCTGTGTTAACGAGAAAGGAGTCCAGAGATATTGTATAAAAACTAATTTGCGGTTTACAGCTAATATGTACCTATGACAGGCACGGGGACATCAGTGTATCACCGGTTTCAGAGTAACAGCCGTGTTAGTCTGTATTCGCAAAAAGAAAAGGAGGACTTGTGGCACCTTAGAGACTAACCAATTTATTTGAGCATGAGCTTTCGTGAGCTACAGCTCACTTCATCGGATGCATACTGTGGAAACTGCAGCAGACTTTATATATACACAGCGAACATGAAACAATACCTCCTCCCACCCCACTGTCCTGCTGGTAATAGCTTATCTAAAGTGATCATCAAGTTGGGCCATTTCCAGCACAAATCCAGGTTTTCTCACCCTCCACCCCCCCACACACAAACTCACTCTCCTGCTGGTAATAGCCCATCCAAAGTGACAACTCTCTACACAATGTGCATGATAATCAAGTTGGGCCATTTCCTGAGCTATTACCAGCAGGAGAGTGAGTTTGTGTGTGTATGGGGGTGGGGGGGGGATGTGAGAAAACCTGGATTTGTGCTGGAAATGGCCCACCTTGATTATCATGCACATTGTAGGGAGAAAAGGAGGACTTGTGGCACCTTAGAGACTAACCAATTTATTAGAGCATAAGCTTTCGTGAGCTACAGCTCACTTCCTCAGAAGATTGTAGGGAGAGTGGTCACTTTGGATGAGCTATTACCAGCAGGATAGTGAATTTGTGTGTGTGTTTTTTGGAGGGGGGTGAGGGGGTGAGAGAACCTGGATTTGTGCAGGAAATGGCCCAACTTGATTATCATGCACATTGTGTAGAGAGTTGTCACTTTGGATGGGCTATTACCAGCAGGAGAGTGAGTTTGTGTGTGGGGGGGTGGAGGGTGAGAAAACCTGGATTTGTGCTGGAAATGGCCCAACTTGATGATCACTTTAGATAAGCTATTACCAGCAGGACAGTGGGGTGGGAGGAGGTATTGTTTCATGGTCTCTGTGTATATATAAAGTCTGCTGCAGTTTCCACGGTATGCATCCGATGAAGTGAGCTGTAGCTCACGAAAGCTCATGCTCAAATAAATTGGTTAGTCTCTAAGGTGCCACAAGTCCTCCTTTTCTTTCAGTGTATCACCATAGACTTGTCATCCCTAATTGTATTCTTTTGGCCAAAACAACGAGATACCTGAGACAATCGAGAAATTCAGAGACGACTTCACACTAGCGCTTGGAGGATGGGCGTGGGAATCAGGAAAAGCAAGTTTTACTCCTACTCCTGTCACAGTCATTCCATATGGCCATGGGCAAGTTTTATAGGGGTAACTCTGCTATTAAGGATAGGTAGATTTCCCACACCTTACCCAGCTGATCTATGTCCCATCCCTTGTACATTGCTCTACAACGGACATGCCTTGGAGTGGTTGCATATCTGTGTGGTTGCCTTGATTACTGCTTAGCCCTCCTCATATAGAGAAATCACACCAGTTCCTCTGCTAAGGGAGCCTCCATAGCCATAATATCTACCCCCTGACCCTCTCGGTTCCTCATTTTCCTGCCCTGTAATGGGGATAATTACCTATCAGGAGTTCTTTGAGGCTAAATTAATGTTCATGAAGCACTTTTTAAATGCTGGAATGAAAGGAGCTAGTGATGCAGTATTATCAATTCTTCATACAGCTACAAGGATTTGTATTTCTATGGCTCATTTTAACCAAGGATCTCCAAAAAACCAGCTCTCCCAACTCCCCTCCCTGTCTTTTACCCTCAAGATCATCCTTCTCCTACCATAGTCATGGAGGATTTTAAAACACAGGATTTTTGACTGCAGGTTTCAGCTCAGAATGGCTTCTGGGTACGTCCCTACAATCGCATTGCTATACTTAGTCCTGACTGATTTTCCAGTTACTCCTGTCATCAGCACAACCAGCAAGAGACCTCAAGGCAAACGGCAACCCTCTGTGACAAGTTTAATAAGGGCTGAAGTTACTCAGGCAGGTTTTGACTAAACACAGCCTCACAACACTGTAAAATGGGGGGAAATTTTCTTTCCTCCATAACAGAAAGATTTCCTTGTTCCCTGACTTTCATTCTCCAACTGAGCTATCGCACAGCTGTTGCTGTTTTATTGGACCCAATAAAAGATATGACTTCATCCACCCTGTCTTTCTAAAATCAGATCAGTCATCAAAAGTGTGGCCTTTATGTTTAGATTTACCACCAAACGAAAGAAAACTAACTGCCAGTGCCTGAGGAGATCGAAACACTTTTGTTTGACCATTTCCCCCTCCACACTATCACACACAGTATCTTGAGATGTTTCATTCATTGTCAAACCTTGGCTATTTTAGAGACAGCCACACGTTCTCTGCATACACTGAAATGTGATACATTTTCTGCCTATATGGTCTTCATTCTTTGCTAGATAATTATTCTTACAATGAAGGTTATGTGGGGAATAGAACATAACATATTCCCAATGTACTGTCAGTCAGAGTTTCCCTTTTCCTCCCCTTCCCACCCTTTTTAAAGTGTCACAAAAGCCAACAGTGCAGACAATTGGTGCTGAAGATTGCATATATTACATTACAGCCTGCCCAGTTAACATGCTTAGTGTACTGCCCTTGATTGCAAGGGTACTGCTGAAATGGAGTGATTGTCCATAGGAGACAAAGCTCCATTAAAAGTCATTTAGAATAAATATATACTCTTGCAGAAGGCACCTGACCATGAAACATAACTTCTTTGACTCAGAAGGAGGCAGCTTGATGGATAAGCTGCACGCTTCGCCTCTCATCAGAGAGGCCTTTCCCTCACACGCTGCGTTTCCTCTGGCCTGAGCTATTTTTCTAAGGTTGTTCACACAAGCCGAGGAATTTATGTGTTACAGCAAGGTGCATACATCTTGCAAATAAAAAGTTAATGAACCCATCCTCCAATACTCCATGGCGAGGAAAGGGCCATTAACTTCCTTATACAAAATAAGAATAAACTCTTTCATACATTCACATTTTCTTCTTCACTGGTGTGTGTGTGTGTGGTTTGTGGGATGGGAGAATTATAGAGTGAACTACAAGCTCAAAGCCCGGGCTGTTGCACATGTGGAGGTTGTAAAGTTATGTGCGCAAAAAATGGGGACTCATTTCCTTGCACTGGGTTGCCATGAACAATGTTGCTGTTTGTACACGTTCCCCAAAGTTTGTGCACCAAGCTGCCCCCCTGGCTGGAGGCAGAACCAGCTGTCACCCCACATAGCTGTTCCTCCCACCCCCTCGGATCAACTATCACATTCCAACCATCACAGAACCTCTAGATGCCAACATTCCATCTGGTTCTCCCGGGGCCCAATGACAATTGGACCTGGCAACACACCGAACAAAAAGAGCTCTCAGCCACGTGGGTTTCCCTCACTTCACACTGACTCAGCAGATATTCTAGGCTTCAGAGTGGCACACAGACAAAGTGACAATCCTGGAAAAGTCATGTTGCTTTGTGTGATGGTGAGTGTGGGGTGTGCACTGCGGTGAGAGGCTGTGGGTCTTTGGGGTTATTGTGAGTGCTAGTTGTGGTGTTGTGAATGGGTGTTTTTGGAGAACTGTGGCAGCTGGGCCAAGTAATCTACCTTCGATACAGTCTCCTTCCTTCAATGAATGAAACTGTTGCATGCAAATTAGCTGTAGAGTAAAGATGGTGATTGGTTGATACCTCAATGGTCTAGGACTCTTGGCATGGCATAGACACCTGCCTCACTGTAACCACACACCACATGAGAGTAATTTGTAAAGTCAAAATGGCAACAGACAGCAAAATCCAATGATGATTGAACCTGGTGACATTCACAACAAGAAGAGCGCTCAGACATGCTTGTAACTGCTTCCTTCGCTTCACACTGACTCAGACATTTCAGGCTTCAGGGTTACACAGAGGCTATGTCAACACACCACTGGCACATAGTGTACTTGTAGCTAATCAATACTCAAAATTCAAGCTGCTTTGACTGGACACATGTCTCATATGGTATGTTTTGTTCCTTGACCCAATATTCAGGGGTGACAGGTTGTATGGGACTGTGCTGCCCAGGCTCAAGCAATATTTAGGGCCCTGGGACTCGGCTCCACCAATGTTTGGGGCCGGGTCTCTCCCCCGGCCCCACCTGCCACCCCTCCACCTCTTCCCCCGAGTGTCTCCCAGCCCACACTTGCTGCCCCCGCGCACCTCCCCCAGGTCCCAGGGCATCCCTGCCTCTCCCCTGCAGCTCCACTCTGCTCTGCTGGCTCCTGGCATCAACTGCTGCCGCAGGGTCATAGTTCCCCCATCCACTAGTGGCATGGCAGGCTGCCCTTCCCCCTCAGACCCTTTCATTTTCCGGCAGGACCCTCCACCAGCAGAGGGGACCCCCTGCCCGCAGTCACTGCTCCTGCCCCACGCTGGGCAAAGGGCAGCCCCACCCTCCACCCCCAGTGAGGCTACAGTGAGGGGCAGCAGCAGGGGAGGAGGCACACATGTGATGGCAGTCCCCTGTCCCCGGCACCCACCACAGGGCAGGTGAGGGGTCTTCCTGGACCTGAGAGGGGCCCTAGGAGCACGTGCAGTGACAGTGGTGCAGGGTGAGTGTGCTGCTGGGGGGGGCCATCCCCCAGAGCTGCACTCCCTCCCTCCACATCCCCTCCCAACCCCAAACTCCGTCCCAGAGCCTGCACCCCCACTCTCTTCCCACACACCCTCTCCTGCCCCCGAACTCCCTCCAAGAGCCTGTACCCCAGCCCTCCGCACTCCCTCCCAGAGCCTGCACCCTCACCCAGCCTGGAGCCTGCACCCAGCACCCAAACTCCATCCCAGAGACTGCACCCCAGACCCCCTCCCCCACCCAAACTCCATCCCAGAGCCCAACCTCTCACCCCTTTTGCACCCAAACTCCCTCCCAGAGCCTGCACCCTGCACCCCAATTCCCTGACCCAGCCCAGGGCCTGCACCCCAGACCTCCTCCCCCTACCCAAACACCCTCCCAGAGCCTTAAACAGGTGGGGGGGGAGAGTTTTTTTGGGGGGGGTTCTGGACACCACCAAAATTTCTACAAACCTGCCACCCCTGCCAATATTCACTGCAATGAATAAGAAATTTGATTTTTGAAAGTATTGTGCAACAGTTGCTTAAAATGCACCATTTTGGTGAATATTCCTGCCAATAAGCTAGTTTTCTAGAATATTCACAAAAAGAACACACAAAGTCTGTCTAGATTTAGGCCTCATGCCTGAAATGTGCTTCTCTTTAAGCAATTATCTTTGAGAACTCTTGAGCATAGGCAAGATTCCAGAGGACTGGAGAAGGACAAACAAAGTACCTATCATTAAAAGGGGGAGTGAAGAGGACTCAGGGAATTATAGACCAGTCAGCGTAACTTCAGTTCCTGGAAATATACTGGAACAAATTAACAAATAATCAATTTGTAAACACCTAGAGAATAATAGGGTGATAAATGATAGCCAATAAGAATTTGTCAAGAACAAGTCGTTCTGAACCAACCTAATTTCCTTTTTTGACAGGGTTATTGGCATGGTAGGTAGACCTGATAGATCTTGATTTTAGTAAGGCTTTTGACACAGTTCCACATGAGGTTCTCATGAACAAACTAGGGAAATATGGTCAAGATGAAACTGCTATAAAGTGGGTGCACAACTTGTTGAAAGAGTATTTGTCAGTGGTTTGCTGTCAAATTGGAATGACATATATTGAGGGGTCTCGTAGGCGTCTCTCCAGGATCTGGTACTATTCAATATTTTCCTTAATGGTATGGACAATGGAGTAGAGACTATACTATAAAATTTGTATATGACACCAAGCTGAGAGGTGTTATAAGCACTTTGGAGGGCAAGGTTGGAATTAAAAATTACTTGATAAATTGGATAATTGGTCTGAAATCAACAGGATAAAATGGAATGAAGACAAGTACAAAGTATTACACTTAGGAAGGAAAAAAAATCAAATCCACAAATACAGAATGGGGAATAACTAGCAAGGCAGTAGAACTGTAGAAATGAGATTTATAGTGGATCACAAACTGAACATGAGCTAACAACTTGAGGCAGTTGCAAAAAATGCTAAATAGCATTCTGGGGTGTGTTAACAGGAGTGTCGTATGAAAGACGTGGGAGGTAATTGTACTGCTCCACTCAGCACTGGTGCAGCCTCCACTAGATTACCGTGTCCAGTTCTGGGTGCACTACATTAAGAAAGATGTGGACAAATTGGACAGAGTCTTGAGGAGGGCAACAAAAATGATAAAAGGGTTTAGAATATTCTTTAATTTTGATAATATCAGAACTATTTCAATAAGTTAAAACCATTTCATTTTGATGTTATCATTTTGATTAAATTTTTATATTATATTGAATATATATAATACATATTTTGTATTATATATTTTATCAGACTGTTTCAGCATTATTGAAAGAAACATGTCAATGTTATAGAAACATAATGTTTCAATGGATCTGACTCAAGTTTTTTCAGAATTTTTGTTGTGCAGGAAATATTAGCTTTGTGTTCCAATTCGGAATGAAAACAAATTTCAAAATGCCACAGTTTCCCATGTAACAGTAACTACATTTTCCTATCAGCTCCACACAAAGGTCTGAGGGCAAAAACAACTTTGTATAAAAAATGTTCAAATGGTAGTGAGAGATAAAATGGGTGAGAGAGACAAAAGTTGGTCCAATAAAAAATGTTAGCTCACCCACCTTGTCTCTAATATCCTGGGACCAACATGGCTACAACAACATTGCATACAAAGCGGAGTGACTCAGACAAGACAGCACAGATTCAGTTAAGACTCAGGAGACAAGAAAGGCTGGGAGTGAGGGAGGGGAAGCAGACTGAATTAATGTTAGCGAAAGGGGTTAAGAGGAGGCTTTACAAACATCAGGGGAAACAAAATGCCAGAGAAAAAACAAGGGTAACAACAAATGAAGGAGAAAAATCAGTGAGGATTTTGAAGTGGGTGAACTAATGAACGGCTTCTTTAAAGGGCCAGGAAATACTGTAAGGAAGACCTTTGTCAAGGGTGTAGCTGATGGAATATGAATTGGCATTTGACTAGTCCCTGTGGCTTGTCTAGATGGGGACACTCAGGAAAGTTAAGACAAATTAGCTAAAGAGGTGAAGTCAATGCTCACAAGTTAAAGTGGCGCATTAAACACCTGTATGAATGCTCTCGGTCAGAAATAAGGTGGCCTTATTTAGCGTAGCTTCCTTGTTGAAGGCCTCCTTAGAAGTTGTGTGTGTTTTTGTTTACATACTTTGTATGTTAGGTCTTATGTAAGGCCCCATCCTGGAAAGATGTAGCCATGTGCTTAGCTTTACTGCTGCAAGTAGTCCTAGACTTCTCATGGTAGAAAAGCTAAGCACATGCCCACATGGATTTCTCTTCACTGCAAAGTGAATATGCTACTGCTCATCTTACCCTCTTAGTTCAACCCGTGTACACATATCAAACTCCTGTGCAGTGGTGTGCGTAACATGCGTTTACTGGCATGATTGCATGACTGTCTTTGGTTAGCCAAGTACCAATGCAGAGGGAAAATCAATCACAGAAATATGCTCATATATGAATTGAAGGTATAAATACCTTGGTCACACCTGGGTTTTATATGTACCTTTTACATACAATCTTAAATTACCACTCAAGGGACTGGCAAAGGTCTGCTGCTTAGCAGAGGTAGTCTTTTAACAAAGGTGGAGCAGAATGGGACTCAGCACATTCGGGTATGCAGACTCTTAAGAAAGAAGGATTCCTAGTGAGGGTGGTCTTTTGTGCAGGTTTCCCTGTATCTGATTTGTTCTTGCCATACATGTTTATATTTTTAATTTTTATACTTATTCAAAAATCTAATAACATTTAAATGAAGAATGCTAATGGTTGATGAAAAGCAGTGAGGGAATACTTGGAAAAATGAATCACACACATAATCAAATCCAGATGACATGCAGCTAAGACCCTTCTTTTTTAGTTTTTAACTGAAAAATTCCTGGGTTTTACAAAAGCTATTATTTGGGGCTTACTGATTTTCATCTGAATTTTGGACCAAATACGTACATGAAAAACTGATTATGTTAGGAAAATCCAGAACTTTACATTAGGTGGATGTGTTTGTGTTAATAATAAATTAGCCTAACTGTAAATGTAAGGCTGTCTGTTAAAGTAAGGTAATGTACTGGAAGATACACACATGCGTGCATATGTGTATGTACTGTTGACGAACAGTTCAAGAAATAAACCACAGCATCAAACTGCTTTTACTTTCAGTACTCTTACTTTTCTCTATCTGCTGCTTTTTGTGTGTGTCCTCCCACTCCCCAATATTAACCCTGATATTTACCCAGAAAAGAGATGAAGGTGTTTTTTGTACCTGTTTTTTAATTTTTGTAATAAACGCTGATAAGTTCCCAGGAAATATTAAACAAAACAAAAGCTGAAAATGAAAAGGCTTACATACATGGGGTTTTGAGGGAATTAGCTATGAACACAGAGAACCATTGGTAATTAGTTTTGAGAAGTCTTGGAGAAGTAGTGAAGGTAACAGAGGAGAGGAAAAATGCAAACATGGTACAGATCTTAAAAAGTAGGAAAAAACCCAGCAATCTTGGCAATTGTTGTCTGAAAACTCTATATCAATAGTAGTATTTTATGCACAGAACAAAAGCAGATTACTTCTCTTCCTCTTCCTTGTTCCTTCCACTCTTTCTCTGTCCATCCTTCTCTGCTTCAGTCACTGTTTTTACACTTGCATTCTCTTTAGAACTCTCTCTCCTCTGTTGCCCTACTTCCTTCCTATTTCCTTTCTCCCAAATCTACTTTTCCTCTCTCAGTGGTATCTCTCTCCTGTTTCCGTTCAACACTATGAGCCTTCTCTCTGGACAGATTTCTTGTTTTGTTTATAAGGTATCCTAAATCATCTAGCATGCCTGAAAAACTGGAGTCACAATGCTCTCCCCACTTCACCCTTCTTCCTGGGAAGGCAGAGGATGTCTCAGCATCAGTGGATTAAAGCCCTGATTCAGGAAAATGCTTAGACACGTGTAACTTTAAGCATATGAGGCATCCCACTGAAGTCAGCGGGACGACTCTTGTGGAACTACTCATGCTTAAAGTTATGTTATGCATGTGCTTAATTATCTAAGCCTAAATTTGTATTTTGAGAGTGGATTCTCATTTTTTGTTCAGTTTAGCTCATCTCTTAATTTGGAGTTTGGATAAAGTTATAAAGTTTGGATTCCTATCCAAACTTCCCCAGCATCTGGAGAGTTCAAAAATATCTAATCTAATCTTCATAGGTTCACCATGGTATCCAAGTGAATCCAGGGTTTGGGTTGAGCCCAACTCTCAATTTACAATACTCTGTAATTTGGTGTCTGATTATCCCCGTTTTTCCTTTCTCTCTCATGGGCTGTCGTATCTGTAAAAGGGGAGGATTGAAACTGGTATATGCCAGTCTCTGACCATCTCATTCTATAGCTTCAAATGTAAAGGGCTTTTGTGCAATTAAAGTTGCTTGTCTGAGCTCACAATAACCCTCTTCAAGATTTCAAACACTCTGAGGTTAGGAGCTGGGGTGGGGCTAGATGACCGAATGGACCCCACTCCTTTGTGTCCTCCTCACCCACACAGTGGGGTGACTGAACTAAATAGGAGGAACAAATGAGTTACAGTTTACAAAGAAATTTGGTGGGTTTGGGGATTTGATACACTTAAGACTGAGCTTTCTTGGGCCTTTCTGAACTAGTCTTCAGACAGATTCCTAACATTTCATTTAAATTCAAGCACACTCAGAGCCACATTCTGCCTATAGCTACACCCAGGCAACCCCACAGACATTCGCTGGGTGGCATGGGGGTAGCTGAGGGCAAAATGAATTCACTTAAATTAAATTAGGGATCAACGTCACTGTCTTAATTTTAATACAGGCTTTCAAGTCTTTTAATGTCTTGCCAATGGAGAATTATATAGGGTGTTTATGGAGTTGTCTGTTTGGGAACAATGGCACTTATGAAGCAGAGAGTGAGTTAGATGGCAATATATAATAAAGCATCGTATTTTTGGTCGATGTCTTTGCTCAAGAGTAGAAGTGTCTCATGGGATCTATCAGTCAGACTGCATTCTACACTACTTTCTATCAGTGTCCTCTCTTTGGACCAGAGAGATCTGGCTGGAATAGAGAAAACTATGGACAGTCCCTTAGAGATTTAAAAAAAAAAAACTTTTGTGGTGTTTTAGTGTACTAGCAGCCCAAATTACAGAAAAGGACAAAAACAGTTCATTTTGCAGGGCCTTCAGGTTAGAGAATCACATTACCGCTCTGTCCTTAAGGACATCCGTTTCTTGCAAAAAATCAGATCGGCATAATATTGTATAATTTATGGGTCAAAATAATGTATTAAGGAAACATTTTCCCTCCTCCGTAAACTGTTGATTGCTGCAGTAGATTTCACATTTGCAAATACACTGAGTAGCTCAGATAGTTGGTTTTGAAGCATTCAAATGTTAAAAGGTAATTCTGAGAAAATTACAGATAGCCTCAGATGTCACTCACAAAGCCCTGTGCTAGCAGCATCTGTTTCTCGTAACCCCTGATCCATTACATATGTTTTAGGCTGGTGCTGTATCTTTAGATTCAAACAGTATAATCTCTGAATTTTTAAAAATGAAACATGGTGCATTCCATTTAAGATATTGCTATTTTAAAAAGAGACCCACAAAAAACAAAAAAGACAAAAAGACAATACTAATCTTTTGTTGACCCTTTCTATGGTGTAGTTATTGTTGGCAAATTCAATCTGGTCTCTTTGTCTAATCCTGCAGTGTATTTCATTAATTGCCTTTTAATTTTTAAGTGGTGACTAGCCCTTTATGTTCTAGATAAAGATACAAAAACAATTTATCTAAGGCCTTTGAAAAGGAAAGCAAATTGCTCACTTTCCCCATCAAATGTAATTGCCATTCACCACATCTAAATGAATGCTAGTTGTGTCTTTTATGCGGGAACCAAAAGCCATCATGAATTATCTTATTTGACCATTAGCACAAATCTGAGGCCGTGAATACAGAATAGCAGAGATTTATAATTAGCCCTCTTGGTGCTCTGATGGAAATATTGACAGATCTGAAACTTCTGCTGGGGCAGAAGGAAGTGTACATTATATGAACTCTTCAAAACAAAATTGCATTTTTCCTTCCATCCAAATTGCACAAATCTGGGAGTCAAGTTGACACAGAGCACAAAGGGAGAGGACATGCAAACACAACGCAGCGCTCCCCAAGTTTATTCAATTAGGTATTAAATGTTTGGAACAAGGTTTCATTTGCCAACAGCTGTACACAATCATTTGTGGTTTTGAGGCCAGGGTAATTGGCATGTTATGAGCTTTTGCTTCAGCTTTTGGCATCCAACTGAAAACCACACTGAAGGAGGAAGGGCTTGGAGCAGAATACAAGCTTTGCTCTGGAAGCTGGAAACAGTCTCCTGGGAGAGGTGTATGTTCAGAAGTTATATACGTTTAGTCACCATGACTTAGAGCAGGAAATGATTGGCTGGATCCTCCTTGGAGTACTTTATTCCCAGCAGAGTCTTTTTTTTTTTTAATACTTAAGTTTATTTCACACACTAGGATAAGCCTCCTCTAAGCAAAGTGGGATTGTTTGTAAATACCATAATCACCTTATGGAGAGGCTTAGAATCCAGTAAAAGGGTTCAGGCAATGATGCGATAGGAACCAGTGAAGAACATTCCACATGTACGTAAGCAGGTGGTGTCTGCTGGAGAGCTGGAAGCTGGCCATCCTTTCATGCTCCCACAGATAATGAGATAGTTAAAAGCAGTATCATAATAATAATACTTGCACCTATGTGGCATTTTATATCTTCAAACCAATTAATGCTACAACTTCCCTGCAAAGTAGGTATCATTATCTCCATTTTAGAGATGGGGGAACAGACACATTAGCTACAGCTAGAATTTTTGAAGGAGCCTAAAAGATTTAGGCACCCAACTCCCATTGAAATCTAATGAGTGTTGGGTGCCTAATGTCCTTTGAAAAACACAGCCTCAAAGGCCACAGAAGAAGTCAATGTCAGAGCTGGATTCCAACTCAGGAGTTCATGACTCCTAGGGCTAAGACCGCATGTTTCCCAACGATTACCTAGTTGTACTCTTAACTAAACATGACTGCTTTTGGGGAAGGAATAAATAAAAGCCCATTCCTAATTGGAAATAGTGAGTGTATCTTATTTTCCATTGTGTGTTTTCATGCATAGCAAACTGAAGTTAAGAATTAGGGCACTGTGGCTTAAAAGCATCTACATTTCCAAGCAGACGTCTGCAGAGCTATCATATTACGGAGGTCTGTGTGAAGTGGCACAGAAAGCTCTCCCTTCTCAAAGATGACTGTCTGCATAGCAAGAATGGCTTCAGAACAAGAGGCCCTGTCATCTGCTTGATTCAAGGAGTTTTTAAGAATTGTGCACGTCCTCTGATATTTGTCACCTTGTCTCCTCTCACCACACTTCACCCCAGACTGTGTGTTTGTTGAATGCATCTGGTTACATCTTATCTTTTACACTGCATGCTCTTTGAGGCTGGTACTGTCATTTAGTATATCTTTATACAGAGCCTAGCACAATGGGGCCCAACCTGGTTGAAGATGTTAGGCACTACCATCATAAAACTATTGTATTACATGATAGTACTGTTGTAAAGTTGTGCTTCATCTTATTCTGAGTATCACTTCAGAGTTCACCCAACTTCTTTTATGATAACAAAGAGCCATTTACTTAGTGCTTTCTGTTAAATTGGAGTAATAAGTCTTCTCTGTTCAATTCCTCTGGATATACACTGTTGTAACCAATACCAGAATCCAGCCGTAGGTCTCTAAATTGATTGTTCCTGACAAGAAATGTCATGTTACCTGCAGAGAAACTCCCAACTCTTTCCTAATAGATTATCTACAGGTAACTAGAGATAGGCTGCAGGTGGCTGAAATCAGCAACTCTGCGCCCCACTAATGTTCTTTTTATAGAATACAATATTTAGCTCTTTATACCCATTCACCCAAAGGTCTTTACAAAAGAAAGTGAGTATCATTTTCACCATTTTACAGATGAGGAAACTGAGGCCCAGATAGGTGAAGTAGCAAATTACACAGTAAATCAGTAGCAGACACTACAATAGAATCCATGTATCTTGATTCTTAGTCCCGTGTCACATCCACTAGGGCATGCTGCCTCCCATTAATGAGAACTCCATAGAGCTAGGATATATCTATCCTACAGATTCTATGGTAGCACAGCCAGGCATAGCCCCCTAGTGTAGACACAGCCTGCACCGATAGAAGGAGATTTTCTGTCTGTGTAGGAACAGCACCTCCCCAAATGTCATTATCTACATTGACAGAAGCACTTTCTCATCGACATAATTACATATACACTAGGGGGTTTATTGGCATAGCTACAACAATTGGGTGCGTTTTTCACACCCCTGAGTGACATAAGTATACTGACATAACTTTTAAGTGTAGCCCAAGCCTTACTCGGGATTTGCACTGGAGTAACAGAGAGCAGAATCTAACCCTATACACCTTTGGAAAGAGATACTTATTGTGACGGGTTGGACCCCCTTCCGGGATGCCACCTGATGTACTGGGATTTCGTTGAGCCCGCCTGCTCCACTCGCCTGGTCCCCCTTTACCTTTGTCTTGCCAAATCAGGCTCTCTGGCCTCTTGCAGCACACACACACACAGGTAGAGGCCAGGGGTGAAAGTAAGGCGGTTCGGGCCGCGACGGCGTACCGGTAAAAAGTAGCCTCCTGCACCGCCCATACCGCTGACTTTAAAGCCGCGGCAGCGCTTTAACATTGCTGCCCCTTTTGCTCCCCGCCGTCCGCGGCCCTGCCAGTAGGGACCCGCGGCAAAAGGACCCTGCTTAAAGCGCTGCTGTGGCAGCACTTCAACATCCCTGCCCCTTTTGGCCCCGCCCCGGCTGCCGACAGGGGGCGGGGCACAAAAAGAGCAGCTACCCTAGGGCCGGTGATTTAAAAGGGCCCGAGGCTCTGGCTGCTGCTGCTGCTACCACCACAGCGGCCGGAGCCCCGAGCCCTTTAAATCGCTGCTGGAGCCCTGGGTGGTGGAGGCGAGCTGGCTGGGAAACGCTGACACCCGCCCCTTCCACCCGAGGCCCCGCCCCTTCCGGGGGACAGGGGGACTGCCCCCTGTACCGGTAAGAGAGAAATTTTACTTTCACCTCAGTAGGGACACACCAGCTGTAGAATCACAGAGTCTGCAACCAACTCTCTAAGAGAAGGCTCAGCTAGGAAATTGTCCAGCACTCAAGTGCAGCTCCCCTCTGGAAAGTACACCCAAAATTATATTGTCTTGCACTGTAGAGAAATCTATACACCGTAAGCTCATAAATTCGCCCCCTCCCACAATGCGGCAGAAGATATGCACAACTCCTTGCCTCCGAGTTATAAACTGCACAAAATGGGTTTAATAATAAAGAAAAACAAGTTTATTAACTATAAAAAGCAGATTTTAAGTGATTATAAGGGATAGCAAACAGAACAAAGCAGATTACCAAGCAAATAAAACAAAACACACATATTAAGCTTAAGATCTTAAAGGGACTGGTTTCAAGAAGTAATTTCTCACCCTAAATGTTGTTTCAGGCAAGTTGCAGAGTTTCTGTAGCTTAGAGTTCCAGTTATTTCTCTTTACAGACTACACTCCTCTGATTTAATCTGGACCCAGCCCTTGCCTTTCCCACCTCTCAGTTCCTTTGTCTCTTCAAGTACTTTCAGTAGTCTTTCTTCTTGGGCAGGAAGGCAATGGAGAAGAGTCCTGTTTGCCTTACTCCTCAGCCTTAAATAGGATTTATATAAGATGGGAATCTTTTGTTTCTCAGTCTTGACCTCCCCCTCCTTTCAGGAAAATTACTAGAAGTCCAATATGGTGTTTAGTACCAGGTGACATGACCACCTGACCTAGTAGTGTCACAGCTATGTCCCAGGATGCCTCTCAGGAAGGAGAGAGATTAGTATCTTCAAAGTCTTATTGTTTCTTCCTAATGGCCGATCAAGGCTGATGGCCTGTTGTCTGGTGGGTGTCTCCCAAATACACACAGAGTTGTAATTGTTACATAGTCAATATTCCTAACTTTAGATACGGAAATGATACATGCATACAAATTAGATAATCACAATCACTAAATCATAACCTTTCCAATGATACCTTATAAGACCCATCTTGCATAAAATATATCTCAGTTATGCCATATCCATATCATAAGCATATTTCCATAAAGAATATGAGGTATAATGTCACACCTATTCATTAGCACACATTGCTTTGGGTCACTTCTTTTCTAAATGCACGTCTAACTCCCACAGACATAATGAGAGATGAAAATTAGGGCCCTGAGACACACGAAGAACACATTTCACATCTTGGTCCCAATACTGCATGTTCCATTCCTAACATTTGCAGCTTTATGTTGTGTCTGGTGGACAACAGATGTTCACCAGTTTAAACACAGTAGCAGTAAAAAATTTTAAAAAAAACCCTATGCACTGAAAGGAACTGTCTAGTTCAGCCTCCTCACACAAGTACAGGGCCTCTTCTACCCTGTCTGTGCATGTGTCTCATCTAATTTTTTCCTCAGAAAACTCAAGCCATAATGCTTCAACTATTTCCCTCAGTAAATTATTTCTGTGCATGACAGGTCTCTCCAGATTAGAAGATTGTTCCCCACCACCACCTCCCATAGTTCTTAATTTGAAGTTTCCCTTCCTACAAGTACTCCCTGACATAAATGTCCTATGAACTCAGAAATGCAATCATTACTCCGCACAATCATTTTGTTGGGCTTGCTCATATGGTGCCCACCTGTATCATCTCCATAATGGATTCAGTTATCACATAGAACAGGAGGTTCAAGGACTTTCTAAAGAATTTAAGAACATAGGAATTATCAAAATGGATCAGAGCTGAAGTACATCAAATCCAGGAGTTAAACACAAATGATTCAGTATGGGTGTAACTGGGTGAAATTTATATACAGGAGGTCAGACTAGATAATATAATGGTCCCTTCCGGTCTTAAACTATAAGAATCTATTCATCCTGTCTCTGACTTCAATACTCTTTACAACTTACTTGTGTTTCTTTGTCTACTCCACTGTTCTTGGTGTATTCATAGATATTAGAAGCAGCAAGTTCTCAAGATGCTCAGATTCAATGGTGATGGGGTGAGGAGGGGGATATGATTAATTTCAGTAGGTGCAGGATTTCACCTCAACTATACAAAGCTAGCTTTCAACTTGGGAGTGTCCCAAATTATGATCCAGTGCCTTGCTAACAAATCCCAGATGCACTATACACCGTAGGAGCTAGAGAAATAATGTGGTGGAGAAGGATCGGATGTCAAGTGGTGGTGAAAGATTTCACCAACAGTTTCAGCAATATTAACCCAGGAAGAAATTACATTTAAATATAATAAAGGAAGAGCATCTAGGAAAGAGCTGTTAGGTGATACAATGTAGGGAATGGTGGTGGTCAAGGAGTAGAACTGGTAAACACTCTAGACCAGGGATCTCAAACTCAAATGAGCACGAGGGCCACATGAGAAGTAGCACATTGACCCAAGGGCCACATCACTGACACCCCCCTCCCCACTTCCCCTGGCCCTGCCCCCACTCCACCCCTTCCATGAGGCCCCACCCCTTCCCTGCCCACATTCCAACCCTTTCCCAAATCCCCGCCCCTGCCCTGCCTCTTCTCCGCCTCCTCCCCTGAGCACTTGGCTCCCCACTGCTCCTCCTCCCTCCTGGAAAGCGCTAAGCGCCACCAAACAGCTGCTTGCCGGCAGGAAGCTGGGGGGGGTGGGGAGGGGAGCTTGGCGGCCGCAGGAAATAACTCTGTGGGGGAGCTTGGTGGGCCACAGCAAATAACTCCGCGGGCCACATGTGGCCCGTGTCCCGCGTGTTTGAGACCCCTGCTCTAGACAGTGTTTTAAAAAACTGTTCCCTTGTGTCCCCAAGACTGGCAGTACAGAATCACTAACATCCTTCACCCTCAACTTTAACTGTTACAGCGTTTTCTTTTGAGAGACAGAGAGAGACGGTATTATCCAATGGTTAGAGCAGAAGACTGTCAGTCTGTCTATTTCTACTTTTGGCATTAATTGGCTCTGTGATTCTGGGCAACACACTTAGGATCTTATTATTAAAATGAGTGCACACCCACACATCTCACTTGTACACACACATGTCCAGTATCTATGGGTGAAATCCATCACTGAACTAAGATTCAGCACAGGCTTTGTGCTGGTCTTCTGCCCAGGGATGAATTTCACCCTGTGCTGCATATGGACAGTTGTGTATCTAACTGTACATGAAAAAGTCACACTTGTTTGCCCAAACAAGGCACATGTAATGGTGAACACACAGTTGCAAAAAATCAAGCCCAGAATCATTCTGAGCTCTAGTTTCTTTGTCTGTGGAATAGTTTGATAATACTTTCCCTGGAGTGGGGTAGAAATAATCCATGTTTCTAGGAGGCTTTGAGATCCTCGGATGCAAGATGTTCTAAGAGTGCAAAGTATTATTAGTTATGAGTCTACCTGTCAGGGTATTGATAAAAATAAACTGGTGGCCTAAAGACTTTTTATGTTGCAATCCCTGCTTTATGATGTAAAATCCACACAATACAAGAACTCTTTCCTTCCCCAAGCACAGGAAAGCTGCCTGAATTTAACTTTGGGTGTCTCTGAGCTAGTGGTGTGTTGTAATGGTATTGGAGAAGAGACACTAAGTTAATAACTGAGGGTGTTGTTTTTCCAGTCCTCTTACATTGCATATGGAGCTGCTGATGTCTACAGTTCCTCATGGTTGGCATCCTATAGTAAAATAATTATTAGTGTACATATGAACAGAGGCTAGATTTCTTACATTGTATTGTACCCATGAGGCTACTGTTGTATAGCAAAGGAAAATGTGGCATGAGAATTAGAATTTTCCTGAACGTATTTTCTGCACTTATGTTTAATCTCATTGACAGGCTGGATATTTTAAACATGTCGGTGATGTGAGCTCATTCTTTAGTGTACTGTTTGCTAAGGAAGAATGCTGCTGAGTATTGGGTGATACTGGAAGTGCTGTCTTTTAGTGTGGCAATTAACCCAATTTCTGCACATCCCATGTTCACATTTGGCAACACACAAAAGGTCCACAGTTCAAAATGGGCAGAAGTATTGCCTTTCCCTGACTAGATACGATGGTGTTTGGTGCCACATAAATAACTATGGTAGATAACAATTACCTCAGTGATAGAAAAAGCAAACAAACATAGCAGCCCACAATGTATAGCTGTATTGTGAGGTGCCTGTCATTCAGGATATAACCCCAAGTAAACCAGTTGGCCAATTCTGCTCTCAGGGTTGAAGAAACATTGGCAAAGTTCTGCCGAAATTTATAGCACATGCTTTCCCACCAAGCCTTAGGAATCAAGTGTGGGATTTTTAAAAGCACCAAGAGAACCCAAGCACCCAACACTCATTGAAAAAAACCAGTTGGATTTGTGCTCCTAACTCCCTTAGGCACTTAGGAACAACCCACTCCAAATGTACTCTGAAATATATGATGAGCATTACTGCTTCTCTTGCAAAATCGTCTCCTGCTATAAACACCTGCCTCAGAGATGCAGGATGGTCTAGAGGTTAATGCAGTAGCCTAGGACTTGAAATACCTGAGGGTCAGTTGCCTGCTGTGCCCAAACTTCCTCTGAGAGCTGAATTGGGCAAGTCACTTAGCCTCTCTGTGCCTCAGTTCCCCACCTGTACAATTAGATAATAATACTACTCTACCTCACAGGAGTGTTATGAGGATAACTACATTAAAGCCTGAAGCACTCAGAAGCTACAGTGATTGGAGCCATATAATAAATACCCTCAGACAGACAGAGACCTGAGATCAAAACTTGCCTAAGGTCCAACAAAACCAGGCTTTGTGTTTTCATCCTAGATCCTTTAATACTCCCCTCACAGATCCAGAATACACCTTGGTTCAGTGCAGCATGATTGACAGTCTCTGCCACAGGCTGGAATATCAAGGCTGTTGCAGGTCAGTATTGAGGCTCATTGATACCCTGGCCTGGAATGACAGGGATGTTGCTGGGTAGGAGAAGGTGCTTTGGCAGAACTGCGGGGGAGGAAGATTGCATCGTTCTATCGTGGTGTCACACTAGTGCTACTAGTCACTCGCATTCAAGAGTACTAAACTCATACACACATTTTTGCAAAAGGAAAATGACACAGTGACCCGTTTCTCACAGTGGGAGCAGGATCTAAGTGATTGGACAACAAAATGGCAAATGAAATTTAATGTGGATAAATGTAAAGTAACTCAATAGATTTTTCATTAATTTCTTTGGTTTGGGTTTACTCTGTGCTTCTGCTATTCCCCTGTCATTAACAGAGGTGAATTAAGGTTTCCTGGGGCCCTAGGCTAGAGCAAGTGGGGGGCCCCTCCCCACCCCTTCTGTCTATGATCCTGTCCCTCTTCCACCCCTTCCATTTGCATCCCCACTGTCTCTTCCCCAGGGCCACTCCTGTGTTCCCCCAGGATCCCCTCTACTTTGCCCCCCACTGCGGCCCCCAACCCATTTGCTCATTTCTGCTCCCCCCACACTGCAGCCCCCAACCCATTTGCTTCTTTCTGCTACCCCACCCACTGTGGCCCCAAGATCGGAGAAGCTCTGTCCCTATGCCCTGCCAGGGCCACAGCAGAAAGTGAGAGCTCCTCCAGTCCCAGGGCCCCAGTGGGGGTCCGGATGCTGGGGCTTCCCCTGCCACCCCTCACGCTTCTGCAGGGGAACAGGGTCTGGGCACTGGAGCTTCTCCCGCCCTGCTCACCTGGCACTTCTGTCGAAGAGCAGGGTTGGGTGCGGTGGCTTCCCCTGCCGCCCCGCGGCTTCTGCTGGGGATGGTGGGGGGGTATGTGTGCCAAGGCTTCCCCCATCCCACAGCTTCCTCCAGGGACAGGGTCAGGGCACGGGGGTCCCCCAGTTGGCTGGGGCCCCTGGGCATGGGCCCCATCAGTCCAGTGACTAATCTGCCACTGGTCATTAAGCAGCATCTTGAAAAGCATTATTACAATCAAAAACAAAATATACCACCCACACAAGGGATGGGGTGGTGGGAATAAAATCCCAGCAGTCATTGCTTTGGTAAACTCATTTACTTCATCTTTAAAAAAAAAAGAGTGGGTTACTGCACTTCCCTTCCTCTCCTGACACTGAACAGCCTGTGGCATGCTTATGCATGGTAGGAATTTCTGGTATTGATTTGCGTTGCCCCCTTTCCTCATCCCTCCCAATCCCCCTTGCTTTTGCTTCTCCCAATTTATGCTTCCCCTAGCTGCTTCTAAACCAGGATTCTGGCTGCAAACGTGTAAAATATTGAGTGGAACAAATATGCACATCATGAGTAAAAAGCCAGTGGTCGAAGACCAGTCTCCAGGCATTGGGCCAGTAGAGATGACAGGTTGAGTTATGCAGGAGATATAGGTTCAAATCTTGGGACTGTGTGTTACTGTTAAATTGACAGAGCTCAAATGTAATGCTACATGGAAACAGAATTGCTATTAAAACCTATTGTATAGTATGGCCCAGAACTCATCTCCAGGCAGGAAAACTAAATTCAAGTCAGTCCCACACCAGAAGGAGGGCACATACCTGACACTGCTATGTAACAGTAAACAGGTGATACTGTTAACACTGGTGTTTTTCAGATCAGAGAATAAATAGTCTCCTTCTACTGTCCAGATGGAAAATGGGGATCCTATGGCACTTTGGGAAGAGAGCAAGGGATACAGTGAGTGTCCTGAACAACAGTCCCTCAAACAATAAAACAGGTTCTAGTGTCCATGCCTGTGTGTAACCTATTGCTGAGCGCTTAACTGATATTGTTCACCTACTCAGTCACTCCAGCCCCTGATTCTGATCTCACTAATGCCAGTTTTAATAAGTTCATTGACTCCACTGGAGTTACTCTTGCCTTTTACCAGCATGAGATCAGAATCAGACCTACCTTCAGTAACTAATTCTCTAATTATGAGAGCATCCTGGGAAGAGGGGGAAAGCTCTCCTGCCCAATGTGGGGAGGCAGGAAGGGAGAACAGAAAGGAGCCTGGTAATAATTCAGCACTATGTAAAACTCAAGATATGAAATATCTTTTATTGAAATAATCCATCTAAACGTCATTGAGACCAATCCTCAGCTGGCTAAGTGGGTATGACTCCATTGAAGTCAATGGAGCTACACTGATTGACACCAGCTGAAGATTTGGCCTTTGTACATACTTTCGTTAATAAAATAGCTAATGGAGCAGCTGGAGTGCTGCATTTTTGAGCCTCTTCATGTCAAGGTCTTGTCCTCATTGGAACAGTGATATGGAACAATGACTTACTGATGTTGAAAACTGAGCCTATAAGAAACTTACTTTGTTATGTGTTTAAAGAGATACTGTTATGGTTGGCAGGCCTAACTCGTGACCTACCTATTTTGTTTATTCTGTTTGCAAAGCCCACGTAATTCTTTGTGTTCTTTCTCAAAACAAATGCTTCGATGCACTCTTTTTCCGTAAGAAAAATCCGTGCTGACAGAGCCTGCAATAACAAACCCACGTATGCATGCTTAACCGAGGAAAGCCAAACATGGCAAGGAAACAGCTTTCCATTTCAAACTTCCTAATGGCTCTATGCTAAACAGCAACGAGAAAATAACAAACCAATAATGAAAAAGCAGGATTGTTTTATTAAAAAAAGAATCTGCCCCAAGGTTACGCACGAACCAGTCCCAATGAAATCAGTGGGCCTCATTTGACAGCAGTTTTACATCAGTGTAACCCTATTGACTAAAATGGATTTACTCAGGATTTACATGGCTATGGGATAAGAATCAGGCCCAATGGGAGTGGTACATGGTGAATTTAGGGGCAGTATATGACCTGGACTTTTGACCACTTCCTTTTCCTCTGCTAGGCTGCATCATCGCCCATGATATTGCTGTGTCTGTGCAGAGACAGTAACTCTGCCTATCCAGAACATATGGACAGAAATCTTATGCCAAAGGAACAGAGATGACAAAGTGTCAGCTTCACAATGCTGGGGAAAGGCTCGCACACAAGTCCTGAGCACAGTCACATGATGTGAAATACTTGAACCTAAGCATCTTTTGACTTGGCTCCAGGTGGTCCCATGAATGACATGCTGGAAGAGTTCTCCACACCCTTTCCTAAGAAACCCGAGAGTTCCACTTCATTTCACCCAATAAGAGTCACTTTTATCCTTCCTTTCCTTTTCTTTCATAGTCCTCTCTCAGGACAGTGTTTGTTTTGTGAGCCCGTCCTTTGAAGTCTCCTAAACTGCAGAACCTCCTCACCCCCTTCCTCTACCAATATTTCAACCATACAAATGCTTCTTTACAAAGATGCTCGTGTTACCCATGGCTAAGCTCTCATTTGAACTGCTTTACAGACAGCTCTAATTGTTTGCAATATCCAAATGCAGAATTCAAGTACTGTAATGTGAACAGAAAATTTGGCCTTCATTTCTACCCACGTATACTGATTTTCTGACCGATTTACACCTGACATGTACCTTATCCCTATATACATCAAACACTGAATTTGGCATAGAGACTATCATTGCCAACTCTCATGATCTCATCACAGTTCTTCCAATATTTGATGTTTTTCCTACAACTCCAGCTCCTGAAGTCACATTATTATATGAGAATTTCAGCTTCCATTTTTTTAAAATTAAGTTTGTAGTTCATTGTTAAAGAGAAAAGTTCGGAAAAAAAATATTTTTCCCAGTATACCTTCAGGTTCAAAAACCAGAAGGCAAATTTAAGAATCCAAAATGTATTTTTTTAAAGAAATCTAATGATTTTTAAACATTTCATGATTTTATGGGGCTTCACAGATTATATTTAAATGCTTAGGGTTGACAGTGTTGACAGATTTCCATGGTTTTTGGACTCTCATTAAATTTGGATTATTATTTAATATTTACATCACAGCAACTCACAGAGGCCCCCATCAAAACTGGGGAACTCACTGGGCTAGGTACTGTACACACACATACAAAGACAGACTAAACTCTTCAGACTATGGGACTAAGAATTTGGCTGCCGTAGGCATAATGGCTTCATGTGACAGCACTTGCTCCTAAATCCTGGCTAAAACCAAGAAGTGCAGAGACTCCTGAACACTTAAAAATGCACACCAAACAAAATATTGTTTTTGAGTTTGTTGTGTGTGTGTTTGACTTCGAGAGAGGTTTGGATTTGGTTAGATGTTTGGTCCAGTTCTTGCTTTACCAAACTGGTTAAGCAATCCCCAATTTCAATAATTGTGTATTTCAAAACTGGCCTTGACTATAGGCCAACTTCTGCCTATAGACATAAGTACCCAACTCCAGCTGGTTCAATGGAAGTTTTACATCAATGTGATACAGTGGACAGAGAGCTGGCCTGGGAGCCGAGAGCCCTGGCTTCTATTCCTAGCTTGATTGCTGTCCTGCTGTGTGATGTGGACAGACCACTTCATGGCTCTCTCTTCGACCTGCTGTCTGTCTCATCTCATTACCCTGCGAGGTCTTTAGGGCAGGAACTGTCTCTTAGGGGTGGTCTACACCAGAAACTTGCATCGGCATAACTATATCTCAGGGATGTGAAAAATCATAGAATCATAGAATCATAGAATATCGGGGTTGGAAGGGACCTCAGGAGGTCATCTAGTCCAACCCCCTGCTCAAAGCAGGACCAATCCCCAACTAAATCATCCCAGCCAGGGCTTTGTCAAGCCTGACCTTAAAAATATCTAAGGAAGGAGATTCCACCACCTCCCTAGGTAACGCATTCCAGTGTTTCACCACCCTCCTAGTGAAAAAGTTTTTCCTAATGTCCAACCTAAACTTCCCCCACTGCAACTTGAGACCATTACTTCTTGTTCTGTCATCAGCTACCACTGAGAACAGTCTAGATCCATCCTTTTTGGAACTCCCTTTCAGGTAGTTGAAAGCAGCTATCAAATCCCCCCTCATTCTTCTCTTCCGCAGACTAAACAATCCCAGTTCCCTCAGCCTCTCCTCATAAGTCATGTGTTCCAGACCCCTAATCATTTTTGTTGCCCTCTGCTGGACTCTTTTCCAATTTTTCCACATCCTTCTTGTAGTGTGGGGCCCAAAACTGGACACAGTACTCCAGACGAGGCCTCACCAATGTCGAACAGAGGGGAACGATCACATCCCTCGATCTGCTGGCAATGCCCCTACATATACATCCCAAAATGCCATTGGCCTTCTTGGCAACAAGGGCACACTGTTGACTCATATCCAGCTTCTCGTCCACTGTCACCTCTAGGTCCTTTTCTGCAGAACTGCTGCCGAGCCATTTGGTCCCTAGTCTGTAGCGGTGCATGGGATTCTTCCATTCTAAGTGCAGGACTCTGCACTTGTCCTTGTTGAACCTCATCAGATTTCTTTTGGTCCAATCCTCTAATTTGTCTAGGGCCCTCTGTATCCTATCCGTACCCTCCAGCGTATCTACCTCTCCTCCCAGTTTAGTGTCATCTGCAAACTTGCTGAGGGCGCAATCCATACCATCCTCCAGATCATTTATGAAGATATTGAACAAAACCAGCCCGAGGACCGACCCTTGGGGCACTCCACTTGATACCGGCTGCCAACTAGACATGGAGCCATTGATCACTACCCGCTGAGCCTGACAATCCAGCCAACTTTCTATCCACCTTATAGTCCATTCATCCAGCCCATACTTCTTTAACTTGCTGGCAAGAATACTGTGGGAGACTGTGTCAAAAGCTTTGCTAAAGTCAAGGAACAACACGTCCACCGCTTTCCCCTCATCCACAGAGCCAGTTATCTCGTCATAGAAGGCAATTAGATTAGTCAGGCATGACTTGCCCTTGGTGAATCCATGCTGACTGTTCCTGATCACTTTCCTCTCCTCTAAGTGCTTCAGAATTGATTCCTTGAGGACCTGCTCCATGATTTTTCCAGGGACTGAGGTCATTTATACCCCTTCCCATATATGTAGTGAGTGTCGACACTGAAGCATTACAGCTGTACAGTGTTTTAAGTGTACCATAGCCTTAGTATGTGTCTCTACAATACCTAGAACAATGGAGGCCTTTAGGCATTACTGCAGTACATATTATAATTACACACATAAAAAAAATATATTAAAAATATTATGGTTGCAAAGTCAAGCACTCAGAAGTTAGGAAATGCCAAAATTAAGGTTGCCTGTGCAGCCTTATTTGGCCCCCTTATACATAATGTATTATAATACATTCTTTAATTAAATGACCACATACAGTTTTTTCCACAGGTCCCATGCTATTCAATGCAGAGGACGGACGGTGCTTATAATGAGCAACTATTCAACATTTGTTTTCTTCTTAGTGTTCAATGTGTACCCTAGGATTTATCTACTGCACACTAGTCAAACCCTGCTCTGAGGACAGAATTATTAAATTTCCTTATGAGCTTTTCTGTGGTGCTCTTCACTGTGGTATCTACGTCCTTCATAAACATTAAGTAATTTATTTTCTCAACACCTCAGTGACATGACAGGGTATTATCCCCATTTTACAGATGGAGAACTGAGGAACTGAGAGATTAGGATCAAAAGGCCCCATTAAATTTGGGTGCTCAATTGCAGACATGTAGGCTCCTAAGTAATTTAGGCACCTATGAACATTTTACCCAAAGTCTCAACTGAAACCACAAAATGGCTCTGAATGTAAACCGTGGATTTGAACCAATTCCCCAATCCTGGGGGAAACATCTGAAAACTAGGTCCCTTAGTTACCTAATTTTAGGCCTCCATGGTTGAAAATGTGGCCTAAGCTTCTCTTTGCTGTAGCTGACTCATTCTGACTGGGCAGAAGCTGGACTTAATGAAAGCTCCATAACAATTAAGCAATAATGACTAGAAATCCCTGTTATGTTTAATGTTCAAGAGAGGACAAGGACAGCACAGGCTGAGATGATCAAACTGGCCCAAAACAGAGATATCCCATTTATCTTCCTCACTCCTCCACTCCCCCGATACTAGGAAGATTGTTCTCATCTGAGTCAATTACCTCATTTTGCTTCTCCAGCCTCGTTAAAATGCAATGGAGGAGAGTGGTTGTAAATGAAATGGTAGTGTGAGTCCCATCGGAAAGCGTCCCTCTTTTGTTGGCAGAGTTAACATTCCATGTTGCTGGTTTTGGCTGTGCCTTGCAGCAGGTTGTGAGTTTAATGAAGTGATCTGAATGCACAAGAAATGTCTGATGTCTCTCTTATGTTTCCTACTTATTTTTTTTTACAGAATCAGAGAGACTGAGCACTCACAGGGAGCAGGGAAATTAAAAGAAAACATTTAATACTGTGAAACTGTTTAAGCGAGGAGGAGTTGGTAGAAGTCCTAAGAGGTCATTATTGGACATGATCCAGCTGGTGTACTCCTTATGGACGACACCTTTCAAAAATCAGCACCGTTTCCTCTTTATGTGGGTGTTGTTATTTTTATGCCATTAAAGTTGTTTTCTTTTAGGCACCAGTCAGTATCTTCCCTGAGATTCATCAGACTGGGCAGCAAGCCAAGTGGAACCCCCTAAAGCTAAGTGCTCACCTTTGTCAGAAATATAATACGCAATAATGTAATGATGGCAGAAGTGTTACAGAGCCTGTTTGTTTCTGTTGGGAAAGAAGTAGCTGGCAGCTCTCACACAGAGCCCATCACAGCAGACAATCAATGGCACAGTGATTCCCACTACTTCAGAACGGTTTGGTGTTCCACACTCTTAACTGCATTGTGTGTTTAACGAACCCAAAACTCTAACAGTCACTGCTCATGAGGAAACCTGACTGGCTAAAATCCTGTGCTCCATCACTCTGATGACCTCACCACCACAGAGCCGTCTATTGAGCCTTGTCACCACTACAAACAATGCCCTTTGTTGGCAATATTCAGGCTTGACATCGTCGCTTAGTTATGATTGGCCAGATAATTCACATAGTATTATTCCTGTTCCCCTACTGGATGACTGAACAATCACTCCCAGCACAAATTCCTACCCTTGCAACGCATTCCTATTTTTGCCAGGGATACGTGCATGTGTGTACTTGGAAGTTCACTTTCCACAAACGTTGGGTAGGTTAAACTTGGTCACTCAAGTATTTACAGCGAGCAAATGAACAGTGGGCTGCAGAGCCCTTGGAAACAAATGAGAAAGCCTCCTGGTGATTTCAGTGGGCTTTGGATCAGGGCCAATGGGGGGGAACATGGCCTAAGAAGCTTGTAAAACACCAGGGAATTGCCTGCTGAGGCTGCAGGCGGCCAGAATGCTTGCCTCCACATCATCGTTCCATCCCCTGATTCAAGGGTGACCAGATGTCCCGATTTCATAGGGACAGTCCCGATATTCGGGGCTTTGTCTTATATAGCCCCCCTCCCCTGACCTCATCCCCGGTCACCCTACCTGATCAGGATCCATGCTGTGGGAGAGCATGGAGGTGAGGGGGTGACCACTCTTCACAGCATGCAACTCCCCACCTTGCGCACACAGGGCCATGGGCCTTCACCAAGAACCCTAAAGCTGACCTGGTCGACACTTACCCCCTTCCTTCACCACAGAATGGATTCCCTTGCATTTGAGAGTAAGGGACTGAGAAGCTGCTGTGAGCCACTGTGGAAGCACAGGGCCTCTGCTCAGAAGATGGCTGTGGACTCCTTGGACTCACCCCCAAGATCCATATGAATCTCAGGGGGAATCTACTTGGGTGGTTGCGGGGGACAAAACTCCTGGCCACTTCTAAGAGAGTAGCAAGCCACCCACCCTGCTGGAAGAACGTGAATGTAATTCTGAGAATGGACACTCCTGGAATTTCCTGGCCTTCATGTGACAGTAATTCAGATGTCCATTAAATACTAAGTGGTATCAACTTGTTGGTGTAGGGGACTAGGACTCTGGACACTGGTGTTCCATTGCTGTCTGCTACTTGCTTGCTGTGGGGTTGTAGGCAAGTCACATAGCCTCCCTGTGCCTCCATTGCTCCACCACAGTTCAGTGGAGAATGATAATGCTCTTTGACAAGTGCTTTAAGATCCTCTGGTGTCAGGCCCTACAGAAGTGTGAAATTTTACTGCTGTAACCAGGATTGGTTTGATTTGGTTGTAGTTATGGCTTAAAGGTTCAGTTTGGTTCTTATTTTATCTGATTTCATTTGCTTACCCCAGTCTCAACCCAAACAAGCTGCGTGCCTGAATTATCTCACACTTACAGTGGTATTATACCTGTGCAACTCCTCCTACTTCAGTGGTGTTACTCTTCATTTATACAGGTGGAAGAGAGAAAAGACTCAGGCCCCCGGTGTGTTAAAAAACTAACATCCTTATCTCTCTGGCAGGGCCAGTTCTAAGGACAAGCAAGAAGGCCAGTCCCTTGGCCACCAGCTTCCAGGAGGTACCATATCACTATGCTGTTTGGCCTTTTCCCCTGTCCCCCACTTGCCCACTCTGAGATGGGGGTTGCCAAAAACTGTTTTCGCCCTGGCCAGCAAAACGCCTAGGGCATTTCTGCTCTGTGGGATAGGTTATTTCTCTTTACCTGGGATTGCTGCCCCCCAGAACCATCCCTCAACAGCAAACAACCAAACCCATGTGCAGTTCAAATGTTGTTTTCCTTCTGCACCCCCATTGCTGCTCAGTGGTTTGCAATATAAAACACTCTTTGGTGAACCCAATTGTCTGACTGCAGTGCTCACACTCAAGGACCCAATAAAACAAAGCAGCTGGCTAAGAAATGAAGTACGGCGGGGGGGGGGGGGAACACCATCCGGAGGGTTGTACTAAATTGTAACGCCAGATCCTAGTTATAGCTGTTGTCAGGGGAAGGAGGGCTGGGGGAAGAGGAAGAATGGAAAGGGAGAGCACAAAAAAAATCTGTATTTTCAATTAATAAAGCATGATTGTAGTTGTATTAAGATGAAAGAATAAGGGCCTCATATCAGTTTAAAATATGTATTTGCTTTGTTTCTTCTGAGGTTTAAGGGCTGATTTCGTGAATCATGAATGCTGTTTGTGTAGCTGCTGTTATGGTGTTACCTCTTACTCTGTTACAGTTAATGCCACTCTGTCATGTCTGTTACAAACTTCTATTTCAAGTGTTTATGACTCAGCTGTTGAGATGAGCCTTATTAGCAGGGAAGGCTCACCTCTGAACAGGCCAGATCCTGAGAAGTGCTGAGCAGCAGGGGCCTCCAGCTCCAGTGGGAGCTGCAAGTGCTCAGCACCTCTCAGGAGCTGGCCTTAAGTGCACAGAATGTGTGAATCTTGTCAGCGCTGATGGGTTGTAACACACCTGCCTGCACATGCAGGCAGAGGAGAAAGAAGAGACTCAAAACCCAGCACAGGGAGATTTTTTTCTAAATTTGCTCTCAAAAAGATCCAGTTCAGGTTTGCATCAAGTTTGTCCCACAGTCAAGTGGGTTTTTATTTTATCCAAAGTGGACCATCCATCGCTATTTGCAAGCCACTAGAATGGGGCTAAGTTTTTCCAATGAAATGTTTTTTTCAAGAGAAACATGTAGATCCAGTGCCACAAACATGCTGCAAATTTGTATCGATTTCACTGAATTGTTTCAGACAAAACCCAACAAAATATTCTGGAAAAAAAGGGTAAATGGTTTGTTTTGACATTTTCAAACTGCATATTTTGATTTTTTTTATTTGAAATTTCCACTAATTGTATTAAAAATGTTTTAAAATGTTCAAAACTGAAATAAAACTATTCATTTCGGGTTGAAAAAAATGTCTACTGCAACCCAAAACGAATTATTCTGTGGCTTTTTGATTTGCTGAAAAATTTAAAAAGCTTCATTTTGACCTGAAATTTTTTCTTTCAAAGCTTTTGGTATTGCCAACAAACCCCTTCCCCCACCCCCAAAAAAAAATCTGAGGCCGTTAGGGTATGTGAGAGGGTTCTGACCTGGGGCAGAGGGTTGGGGTGCAGGAGGGGGTTCGGGGTGCAGATTCGCTTATCTCAGGCGGCTCTGGTTGGCAGTGCAGTGGGGCTAAGGCAGGCTCCCTGCCTGCCCTGGCTCCACACTGCTCCCGGAAGCAGCTGGTATATCCGGCCCCTAGGCGGAGTCATGGCCGGGCGGCTCTGTGCAGAGCATGCTGCCCACGTCCGCAGGCACCACCCCTGCAGCATCCATTGGACGCAGTTCCCAGCCAATGGGAACTCCAGAACCAGCGCTGGGGGCAGGGCAGCACATGGAGCCTCCCCGGCTGACTCTGTGCTGGCTGCTTCCGGGAGCTGCATGGAGCCAGGGCAGGCAGGAAGGCTGTCTTAACCCCGCTGCACCACTGACTGGACTTTTAACGGCCTGGTCAGCAGTGCTGATTGGAGCCGCCAGGGTCCCTTTTTGACCGGGCATTCCAGTTGAAAACTGGATGCCTGGCAACTCTAAGTCCAAGGCTCCCCGGTCAAAAGGAGCCCTATCAATAAGGCGTTAGACTCAGTTAGTTAGTTGATTCAGAAACTAGAACTATACAATATCAACATGGCACATATTAAATAGATTAAAAACTGGATAATTGATAGGTCTCAAAATGTAAATGGGGAACCATCAACTAGTAGATGTATTTCGAGAGGGGTCCCACAGGGATTGGTTCTTGGCCCTATGCTATTTAACACTTTTATCAATAACACAGGAGAAAAGGCAAAATCATCACTGATAACATTTACATATGTGACAAAGATTGCAGGAGTGGTAAATAATGAAAAGGATAGGTCACTGACACAGAGTGATCTGGATCATTTGTTAAGCTAGATGCAAGCAAACAATATGCATTTCAATACACCCAAATGTAAAGTCATACACCTAGGAACAAAGAATATAGTAGCCCATAGTTATGGGATGGGAGACTGTATCCTAAGAAACAGTGATTCTGAAAAGGACTTGGGGGTCATGGTGGATAATCAGCTAAAGATAAGTTCCCAGTGCAACACTGTGACTTTACAGTACCTAGCACAATGGGTTCCTGGTCAATGACTAGGGCTCCCAGGCACTACAGTAATAGAAATTAATAATACTTATAGTGGTAATGCGGATGTATAAACAGGGCAATCTTGAGTACAAGTAGGGAGGTTATATTAATTCTATATTTGGCACTGGTGTGACCCCTACTAGAATACTGTGTTCAGTTTTGGTGTCTGCAATTCAAGAAGGATGTTGATAAACTGAAGAGGGTTCAGAGAAGACCCTCTAGAATGATTAAAGGATTGGAATCATACCTTTAGTGATTGAGCTCCTTCAGTCTATTTATCTTATCAAAGAGGTTAAGGGGTGACTTGATCACAGTCTCTAAGTACTTACATGGGGAACAGAAATTTGATAATGGGCTCTTCAGTCTAGCAGACAAAAGTATAACAAGATCCAAAGGCTGGAAGTTGAAACTAGACAAATTCAGACTAGAAATAAGGCACATATTTTTAACTGTGATGCTAATTAGGCACTGGAACAGCTTACCAAGGTTTGTGGTGAATTTTTTGTCACTGGAAACTTTTTAATCAAGATTGAATGTTTTCTAAAATATAAGCTCTAGTTCAAACAGGAATTCAAGGAAGTCCTATGACCTGTGTTGTGCTAAAGGTCAGATTAGATGAACACAATGGTCCCTTCTGGATTTGGATTTGGAAAAGAGACGACTAAGGGGGGATATGATAGAGGTCTATAAAATCATGACTGGTGTGGAGAAAGTAAATAAGAAGTGTTATTTACTCCTTCCCATAACACAAGAACTAGGGGCCACCAAATGAAACTAAAAGGCAGCAAGTTTAAAACAAACAAAATGGAGTATTTTTTCACACAACACACAATCAACCTGTGGACCTTCTTGCCAGAGGATGTTGTGAAGGTCAAGACTATAACAGCATTCAAAAAAGAACTAGAGAAATTCATGGAAGATAGGCCCATCAATGGCTATTAGCCAGGATGGGCAGGGATGGTGTCCCTAGCCTCTGTTTGCCAGAACCTGCGAATGGATGACAGCGGGATGGATCACTTGATGATTACCTGTTCTGTTCATTCCCCTGGGCACCTGGCATTGGCCACTGTCGGAAGACAGGATACTGGGCTAGATAGACCTTTGGTCTGACCCAGTGTGGCCATTCTTATGTTCTTATGTTAGAATCTATGAATTTAGTGCATAAGAACCATAAAGTGAAACTGACAAGCAATTACAGTGGTATGTGTTACTGTATTATCACTATCCAAGCTCAGCGGGTGCAAAACGTGAGCCGAGTAAGTGACAAAGTTCATATTTACAATATAAACTGACAGATTTTTAAGAACTGGTTAGACAAAGACCTTTTAAGAATGGTTTAACTATTACTTAGTTGTGCCTTAAGTGCAGGGGACTGGACTAGATGACCTACTGAGGTGCCTTCCAGACTTCCAGTCCTACCTTTCTATGATTCTAGAATTTGTTACCTGTGCACAATACAAACCCTGTAAACAGTTCTCATGTGCTTAAGTTAAGCATGAGACAACTAGGTCTCAGGATAATACACAATAAATTGGTTAGTCTCTAAGGTGCCACAAGTACTCCTTTTCTTTTTACACAATAAGGTGTTAATAGTAACACAGATAAGGGAATTTTTTAGCATATTACTTTTAAGCTTTAACAAGTGCTTGTGAAAAAAACATATTGCACATTTTGCTGAACATGGGTAGTAGATGCTTAAGTTTTACTATTTTGGTCATTTGTGATTTTTTTTTTTTAAATAAAGAAAGCAAATAATCCACATTATGGACAAATGTATTGCAAAAAAAATAACCTTTTTAAAACACTTAATAAACTCTAGAAAACTTCAAAGGTTAGTTGTTTTACCTTTCTCTTTCTTAAAAATGCCAAATCATTGTATTTCAATTTAAAAAACAAAAAAGATCAATAATTATAAACACTCAGACCTTTCCCCTCTGCACCCTGACTTTTAACCCAGAGTGAGTTTTAATTGCTAAATTTAACGTTTCCCTCCAAAATGAAGTTTGTGATGGGAACTATGGATAGACCTTTAATTTTTCACAAGTGCCACCACAAACATTGCTCTGAAATTCCCCAGGGAGCCAGCATTTATCACTTTAAGAGCATTGCATGGCTCTGTGATATGGTTATGATGCTGGATAATGACCTAATGGGCCTAACTGACAACTTGCTGGCTCTCTGCCAAGATTACACAAAAGCACAATACAGCTGGTAGCATGAGAAAAAAAAGGGAGATGCTGATTTCCCAGCCAATACAACCCCATAGATTAATCCAGTTGTGAACAATTCCATACAAGTATCTCATTAGGTAAAGAATCTAAATCAAATAATTGCTGGTAAATATTTTTGAAGAATTTCACTCCCTCAAAAAAAAAAAAAATATTGTGAAGTTTCCAGTGTGCAGAGTTCAAAATGACCCATTTAAACAAAAGTTAAAATGTTAACATTTAAATCATTATAAAAAAATTGATTACAGAAAATCAGGTGTTCTGTAAACAGAAAGTTTCAATAGCCAGCTGAATAGTAGTTTTGGTAAACATTTTGATTTTTAAAAATTGATAAATCTTTCACAAAAAACTGAATATTTAAAAAAAAAAGGAGGGTTTTTGAGAAATGCTTCATTTTTTAAAAAGGACATTTTTGATGAATGGTCCATGTCTTCTCTAGTAGATTAATGCTAGGGAGAACACTACTAATTGAGCTTCACATCATGATACCCCCTCTGCCCCATGTTGGGGTATGTATAGCTGGGCAGAACTTGGTCACTTCAGTTCACAGGACTTCAAAGGGTGCTTTTTTTTGTTTGGGTTCTGGGTCGCATGGGTTCTGAGTCTTATGACCGTCTGATTTTCCACTTGGCATTTTAGATTCAAACTAAACCAAAAAACCCAGTATTGTTCTGTAAACAGGCAATAGGGCAAGTTTCACATGCATTGAACTTGAAATCACAGTTCTCCCCAGTTTTGCTCAAAATTGGGCCCAGGTTCATTTACATGATAAGTGAAGTGGGTTGAGTTTACAGTTTGATATGAAACCTGAAATCAGGCAGGTGTTTTGGGAGTTTCATGGCAAACCTTTGACAGAACTTAGTAGCAGGTTGCCTAGGAAATAGCATGTGGTTCACACTAAGTATTCCCCCAGTTTTATATATATTCTCAGAGAACTGCTGGGACTACAGAGTTTGGATTTCTGGAGTGGGTTAACTCCTCATTCTGAGTGAAATAAATGGACAGATTCAAGAAATCTTTCCCTCATCTAGTCTTATTTGCAATGAGTATGGAGTCATGTTATTACTTTAAACAAAGACAGATTAAAGAGGAAAGCAGCAGTAAAGCAAACACACACATAACAGCTACAACACTCCATGGCTCCAGAAAAACACAGCTTTGCTTCTGTGTCTTCCAGGCACTGCTTCCAACTGTTATGTCACTATGTCTTAACGTCACCTCCGGACACATTAAAGAGGGCTTTGTGTTAAGAGTGTTGCCCCCCTCAGCCAGGTGGCCTATTGGAACAGCCAGCTGGAGTGGTCCCGTCTGGGAATGGCATCTTTAGCTAGTGCCCTACTGCCACCCACCACAGCTGAAAGGGACCTGTAAGACAATAGTGAGACACCGTGGCAATGAAGGGGTGTGCATCCCACCGAAGGAGCTGCTAACAATATTGGGTGGGGTATGGCTGCAATAGCTGTCACCCCTCCACCTTCCTTCTGTGTCAGACGTTTTCCTTCAGAATGGTTATTAGCTATATTTGCTATAGGATTATGATGTTAACACTGACTTTGAAAGGGCCTCACCACGCTGATGCACATTGTTCCAACTCCCCTCAGTCATACGAGGCTTCACGGACTCTAAGCGTCGTACATCACATGGGCTGGGTAAATTGTGCTGGCAGAGAATCACCCTCCAGAATCAGCCCACCAGGACTGACTGTGCTGCATCCCGTCAAACCAAGCCCCAGCTTTTGTGAGTACCAGCTCTAGCAGACAAATGCAACGTAACATCACTGCACCAATATCATTGCCTGACACCACTGATGTAGAATAGCCTGGCACTGCAGGAACCCATCCTTGAGGCATGGTGAGGAGGTTTGGTTCAGCTGAATGTTGTCATTAGAACCCAAACATCTCCCATTTTACCCACACCTGATCTCTTGCATTTCAGCAATCATCCTCTAATGCCAAACTCCTTTGTGCATTCAGCATAACCCGAGACAGAAAGCTGCTGAAGGGGCAGAAAGATGGCCTTGTGATTAGGGCACAATCCTGCCAGTCAGCAGATCAGCCTTTTTTCCCTGTCACTGCAGCATATTCCCCTACCTTCTCTGTGGTTCAGCATTACAACTTGAAACCTGGAGAGACCCATCCTTCCCCACCTCACTGGGGGGCTGAGAGATTTTCTATTGGGAGCGCCGGCCTCACAAACATTACAGGGCTCAGTCCCAGAGAAATGCATCACTCGGACAACCCTTTCCACTGAAGGCAACACAGTTCTGCCTTTGTGAGGACATTACAAGTTGACCCAATATAAACACCACGTTCCTTGAAAACAGCTCTGAGCCATTTGTGGAGCCCATTTTCCCCTTCCTATTTACTTATTGAAGAGGAATAGATCCCTGCCTTTGATGGCTAATTTGTGTTTGTTTAAAGACAGAGGGGGATATCTTAGGCTTGGAAAGCTTAAAATAGACAAACAGTGGTGAAAGACTCCCCTCCCCGCACAGCCCCCCCCCCCCCCGCCCCTCCTCCTGGCCCCTACAGTGCCTCCAGCTGCAGCCCAGCCTTCCTCACGCTCATTCCAGCTGTGCCAAATTGTACTGAAATCGTGTACAGTTTCATGATGTGAAAGGCAGAGGTAGGATTAGCAGGAGCGCACAGCATCCCGGAACACAGGGCCCCTGTTCTCCAGGGGGAGGGGGTTGGGGAAGCTCCCTGAGTAGGCCGCCACCTGCCTGGGTCTGTATAATTCTTTGTAGCACTCTGATGCAGTTCTCCTGCTCCCATGTGCCCCGCCACACATAGTTCCCCCTCCTTAGCCTAATCCACACCTCTCAAATGTCCCTCATTTCAAAGGGCCCCACTCATTCTCGTCTGAAGCTATCTGTGCTCCAGACCCCTTCGGCATCTCCTCACTTTTCTTACTGAAAAATATTTACCGCAGAAACGAAGCACCACGAAGCGGAGGTTAATAAAACAGCTATTTCCATTAAAGGAATGAATCCCACAGTATTAAGGTTCCTGGATGGGCGATTGTTTGTGTGTCCCACATTAAGCCTTTGGCAGGCTGAGGGCTATGCCTTGCCTGTGAACATCTGCAGAAGTCTCCAGATCTCACCCAGGGAAGCAGGGCTTTGGACTTTGCTTGTAAGTGTAAGAGGACAGCATTGATTTGCTGGCATGTGGGATGGCTGCAGCTGTCCCCCTGGAGTAGGTCAGCCAGCAGGAGACCAACAAGCTATGATTTAGTGTCATTGTTTGTTTCTAGTACCACGCACAATGTGCTTCCCAAACAGACATGAAATGATGGTTCCTGCCCCCAGCTGATCCCAGTCTCAAGAGAGGCAGAGGGCAGCAGGATGAGCCGATGAGCAGAGGGGACAAGGAGTGATTGGCCACGTCATGGTATATAGGGGTAATTTAACAAAGATTGTGCTGCTGCTGCAGTTTTAAAATAGGATAAAGAAATTGTTCCTAGTTGCTCCTCTCACTAGTCAGGGAGTCATTTAGATCATTTCCCCACAACCATGATGGCAGAAACAGGCCCTTTGAGTGGGATTTGAAGGCAGAAAGAGGAGGTGCCTTGCAGATGAGCTCAGGGGGGGCGTTCCATGTGAAGGGGCCAGAGTAGAAGGAAGCACAGTGGTACTGATAGGCAGATGCGGCTGGTGTAGTGGGTTGAGTGAAGCAGGCGGGGATCATGCACGAGGAGATGAGGATGAAGAGAAAGGAGGCAGCAGAGTTACACAGGGGTTTGAAAATAGTGACAAGAAGCTTGGCCTCGATGTGGTGGAGAAGGAGGAGCCAGCAGAAGCATTCACAGGTGGGGCTGATATAGTCAGATAGCAGGAGGGGAAGCACAGCTTAGTGGGTGGAGAAAAAGATGGACTTAGAAGTGCAAGTCACGCTCGCTGTGCCTCCATTTCTTTCTCTAAGAAAGTTCGTTCCCGACCTCACCAGGATGTCAGATTAATTAACTCATGTTTATAGAATACTGACATCCTCAGATAGAAGGCTCTATAGGTGAACAAAGTGTTTATACCGCTCGAGCCAGAAGCAACCCAGAAGTGGTCTGTTGTGGAAAACCTCACCTAGACCTAGTAAGTCTTACTGGCCTCAATGGTAACTCTTACTCTTTATTCACTTATCCATCTGGCCTTCATTTAAAAATAAAGGGAACAGAGTGAACAATCACATAAGGTTTCAATTAAATGTTTAAAAGGCCAGAATTATAACTGCTGCATACAACATTCTCTCCCCTAGTCCTTTATGACAGCTCCCATATACATAAGATAAGCACAGAGTAGCTATGATACAGTCCTGACTACTTTAAGAACCTATGTTAATGGCTAGATAAGGTTGATATTTTAATCACATGAGCTTAGGAAACTGATAGTTAAATGTTTGTACAGCAACACTGACTACTCCACCCACCCACCAGGCTTATAAACTGTAAGAGGTTCTTTCATTACAGGTGATAATCTCTCCTTTCTCGGTGGCATTTGTACTGGACCCCCATCATCAGAGCATATAGGCACAAATGCTTATGTGTTTAGATAATTTAGACAATGACAATGATTTTATCAAACTTTGTCTCTGGACTGAAACCAACCACATGAAATGTATACCTCAGAAGGTAATTTGCTGGAGAAAATTCTAAGTGACTGAAACTAAGATCACTTAACTCTGACTACATCTTCGCTACTGCAGTGTTCTAATACAGACAGATGAATCAATGCCATGTGTATGAATTCCGTGGGCCTATGGGGTGAAATCCTGGCTCCACTGAAGTCACTGGCAAAAACCTCATTGACCTCAGTGGGGCCAGAACTTCACTAACGAACTGTAGAACTTACCAACCAACATGAATAATGTCCCCTTGCTCTAGCATTCTGCTACTGAGCTGTGTCTTAACTCGTATCATCAGATCAAAACACCTGCTGAAAAATAACAGTCCAGTGGCCGCTCTTTTTGAGGGAAACACCAGCATCAGTCACTGTTCTGAAGATAGCAAGTAATAACTGGTGTGTCTAAAACATGTTTTAGACATCTGAGTTCATTATATATATGGCTAAGCAACTGGGGCACTGTAACAGCTTCTTATTACCCTACTCCTAATTGTCTCAGGATTGTCTCTTATCTTATACCTAGAATGTAAGCTCTTTGGGGCGGAAACTGTCTTTGTGTTCTGTGTGTGTATGGTGCCTAGCACAATGGGTTCCTGGTCTATGAGTGGGGCTCCTACAGTTATACATAATGGCAAGCATACTGTGGGGAGATGAAGGCACGTATGCAGCCTTAAAGATCAGTTACCAGCTTCCTTGCTTTTTCTACACTATCCGTTAACCACTGATAATATCTTAAAAATTGTATCTAGTCATTTAATCAAAACTCATAAGATTAAAAAAATGGAGAGCTGGGCCAAAACAAAACCTTAGATCTAAACCACAGACTTGAGCTTGAAGCTCAAACCTGTCTCTGTCCTGGGCCAAATCGGTACACCTCACATTTTAGCAACTTCTATACTTGGATGCAAAATGTAAACTGCCAAGTTCAGGAGCATCCATGCTGATCTGAGCAGTTTGGTTCTGCCTTTTCCAAAGTTCTGAAAGTTGCATCCAGGGTTATGGTTCAGGTCCAACTCACTAAAATAAAACATGCTTTATATTTTCTCTTTTAAGAGACACAAATGCATGTGTATTTTTGAACATCATTGCACAGCTGTCCCAGAAGCAGACGGACTGTAATTCTAACTGGCAGCTCATCAAATTCTAAGCCATCACCCACTAATTATCCATTGGTGGAATTCTGACTTAGCATGGGTGATGGTCTGACTTAGAATTCCACATGTATGAAGAGCTGCCAATTTTTCTTCCCTTTCATTATATTTCTCCAAGGAATGTTCCAGCCTGACTGAGTATTCTTTAGACCCTCCAGCAGAACCAGCTTCAGTAGGGATATATGGAATGAACCAATAACCTCAAACCTGTTCCCGAATCCTTCCTCAAAGGTTTGGTTCAGTTTGATTAAATTAACTCTCTCTCCCTCCCTGTCTTACCTTCCAGCAAGGCATGAGGAGGCCCAGCAGACCTTCTGTTGGCTGGCATCAGGCCTACAAATAGTTGGGGATTTCTTACAGTGGGACTTCCCCCACTCCCTCAAGAGATACAGGGCTTACTCTGCGGTACAACGAGCTGGGAAACCCTAAAGCAGTACAGAAGTTTAACTCTAAGCTATTCTGAATACTAGAAAAGCTGGAAGGAACAGCTACAGAAATGAAAGAGGGTAAAACATAGAGCTTATGGGAAGGGCAGGTGCTGTGGGAGTCGGAAAAGGGCGTTACAGGTGCTAAAGTAAAAAGGTCTTGAAGGGAACAGAAGGAAAGGTTATGCAGAAATCTTGGACATAGTGGAAAGAAGGGATGAGACCTCTCAGTCAGATAGGAAAGTGACTGACCCTGCTTCCAGCTGAGCAGGAGTCAGACAGTGGACTTGCAGTGCTGGCTAGCAATAAAAGAGAAAAATGGAATAGAACCACCAATGCCAGGTGTGGTGTCACAACAGCAAATTTAGTCCTATTGCACTGGTTACACAGTGCTGGAGTTTGGCAGGTCTCTACACAGTGAGACTGGGTGACAGCCTTAGGCATGTGCTACTGGTGCAGGTGCAGAGTCTTGTGTATCCAAGGACCCCATCCCATCACCAAACAGCCAACAGCCCTAGCAAGGGAACTTTGTCCATATACTTAGCCTCTCCACCATGTTGTCACCCGACCCCATCCCACCTTCTGAATCTCTCAGATTCTGGAACTGCTGCCAAACCAGAGATCTTATTCTGCAGATCAGCTCCCTTCCCTGCTTTGCTTGTTGCAATTGCAGTGGGTAAGGCTCAGACAGCCTCACAAACTACACTCACTCAGCAGCTGGATTTGGGGAGATGTGGGTATAGATCTGGGGTCCTGCGATAGTTGGATTAGGATCTGGCCGTGGCACTGAATAGGTTCCTTCCCATAGGGTGCCAGCTTATGTCAAGGTCTCCATACCTCAAGTGAACTCTGACAAATACAGAGCTGGAACCAGTCTGGTTCTCCTGTGTGTTGTTATTGTTAAAATAGGTATTCGAGTTATAAAAATGTGCTTAGTGTTTAGACTTTATTGAATGCTTGTAAATTGCTGCATGCATTAATCTCACTTATAGCATCTATATCCCATATTGTAAGATAACATTTGAGCATTTGCATTATAAGCCTCTGTAGCTGTGGAAATCCCCCGACAGGAGAGACATTAGTTAGTGTGAAATGCTGGCCTACAACAAAAGGTGTGATGTCCTGCTCCACAGAGAAGGCCTATCAAAACCAGATGAACTATTGTGGACCATCAAAGAGGACAACAGATTTTGCTGACTGCTTCCCCCCTCTACCTCCCATGAAGAGGAGAAGTGCAAGTGAATTCCTCCCATCAGCTGAGCTGGGAGCTCAGAGAAGGGGGAAAGGGAATAAAAGTCTCTGACAAGGAGAAACTATCTTCATGTTGCTAGGACTCTGAGGTGCAAGGATTACTAAGCATAAGCAAAAGATCCCCAATACTTAGCCTGGGTTAGCCCTAAAGGACATATAGAGCTTGCTTATTATAGAAGCTTCTATTACTTTTTGAAACTTTCAGGTATATATATGTTTACCTGCTTTAACTTAGTAAATAACTCTCATTTCTTTTTCTTAGTTAATAAATAATTAGATAGTTTATTACAGGATTGGCTACAAGCATTGTCTTTGGTGTAAGAATGTATAATGCAATTGACCTGGAATAAGTGATTGGTCCTTTGGTACAGGGAGTAACCTGAATAATGTTAAAAGAACGAGGAGTACTTGTGGCACCTTAGAGACTAACAAATTTATTTGAGCATAAGCTCTCGTGGGCTAAAACCTACTTCATCGGATGCATGCAGTGGAAAATACAGTAGGAAGATATATATATACACAGAGAACATGAAGAAATGGGTGTTGCCAGACCAACTCTCGTTATAGTTGGTATGGCAACACCCATTTCTACTGCATGCATCCGATGAAGTGGGTTTTAGCCCACGAAAGCTTATGCTCAAATAAATTGGTTAGTCTCTAAGGTGCCACAAGAACTCCTCATTCTTTTTGCTGATACAGACTAATACGGCTACCACTCTGAAACCTGAATAATGCTGTGATTTTTGGCATAAGGGACCATCTATCAGAAAGGCAAGATTACCTGTGTGACAAGATAGAGTGGAGTACTCAAAGGGACTGTCTGTGATTCCATGATTAGGCTGTTATAGTGCCTGAGGAGTTTACACTTAATAAATGACTAGGGAAAACTAAGTATAAAGCTCTCAGCCAACTTGGGATTTGTGCCCTGCTTCTTAGCAGTCTGCCCTGAAGTTGGTACTCATGCTCTTGAGTCATTATAGGACAGTTTGACATAGGACCCCATAAAATCTTCTGTGCAGAAAGACATGCTGTCAGGCTGAGTACAATTTAATATCACCACCTATTTATAATTAGAAAGCAGAAAAACTATCTCTGCTGTGAAATATTCCATGCCATGCAGAATGAAGCATGAACTGATCAAACTATACAAGTGACCCTGGTTTATTTTGCAGGCTTATATGAGAAAGCTCAAATGTGTGTTGGGACAATCAGGAGTTGCTGAGTGGGAGAACTCATGTTTTAATCACTGGGAGATTTCATGGTCCATCAATACTCTCAGTTTTGCAGAGAGATGAAATGTTATGCGGAGCAAGAACCTTTCATTATTTAAATCAGACAAAGGAAACAAACAAAGCACTTTGTATTCTCATTCCCAGCGTCCCTGTTGCTTTGTAAAATGAATGCCCCAAACCAAGCTTCATGGATTTTACAGAGACAAGATGAATTTCATGCCTTTCCCTGACTGTCTGTGTATTCATTTGCGGAGCTGTCAGAAAGCTAACCATTCCCAGTGAATGCAGCCGTCATCTTATAAAAAAACTCACACTAAACCTAAAAATAAAAATGCATTCAGTGGCAGAGCACAAACCATTTCTCTGTGAAGTGGATCAGTACTAATTACAATATTAAAAATGGGGATTAAGACACAGAGCTGAGCAGGGCTAACATATGGCACGCTATTGACCTATTCCATATGCGGCTGCTATTGTCCCATATCCACTGTATTGTAACATTCTGGATGCTTGCTTGTTTTTTATTCCCTCCCCTTTTCTTTCCTCTTTTCTCTCTTCCTCCACACTACCACTGCAGCCCTGATCTTCTGAAACCTGACATTTACACATGAATTGTGTGACTGTGCAATGCAGCAGGGCCCATGTGACCTGGGCCACTAAGCGGCATATCTGTAATTAGACAGACCAGAAACAAGGCCAGCACTAGCTATCGGATAGCCCACTGTGGGTGTGATGGTGGCGAAGTCTTTATTACAGAAAATCCTGAACTCTGTCCTGGGGGCGGGGAGGGTGGAGAGAAATCTGATTTAACTCCTAAGGTGCTGGGTATTTGATGTGTCGGGGAGGGGAGAATTTCCACACCTTTCATCCACCTGCTCTTACATTGGAGGGAGCTCCAAGGAGTACTAGAAACTCTCATAGCTCTGAAAGGAAGAAGAACAGCTGAAGTGACTGGTGACTGAACTCAGCAGCAGTGATAACAGGGATACCCATTAATCGATCCTGCCTGATCACTTCTTTTTGACAGAAAGTAAATTCAGCTAAATCCCAATCCTCTTTCCCCCACTCACCCTCTCAGATGTTTGGGGCCATGTCATGGCCTGAATCGTGCAGCCATTTTGGGGGAAAAGTAGCATAAGGTGCCCCCTTGTCCCCTGCACAGGTTACTCATAGGATGGGTGGCTTTGCAGTACAGCGCGTAGCCTCCAGGGGGCTGCTATGCAATCCTTTACACACATTGGGTGGGGATTGATGGGCCAGTCAGAGCACCTGGGAATTACCCTGCTCCAAGCACAAGGGACAGTGTGCGGGCGGGAGGCAAAAGTCAGATTGTCACAATGAGACACAATTTGCTTCCTACTCTGTTTTGAGGGCAGCACAACAACTTGCTGCCTGTTGCTTGGAGCTGATGGGGAAGCCTGGATTTAACACTCAGTGGCTCTAATAACTACTAGATGACAGAACAGAAATTATCATAATGGGGTCCGAGACACCCATCCGAGGACTTGCCCTCCAATAAAGACACAGACCAATTTAAGAGACTGAAACATAGAAACATGTTTCTAAAGAGGGTTGACAACAGCTTTGAGGGCTGGTAAGTCTGTAAGACTCTTGTGCCTTCCCTGCACTGGCGTACTGTCTCTTGTTTTCACCATAATTTCTTTTTAACTCAATAACAGAACAAACCAGATGACTTTAACTCTGGCTTCTGTCAGATGAGGAAGCTGGCATTCACAGGGATTCCTGCAAACCGTTTCCCCAATTTGGCTTCCCATGTGTTTGCACCTGATCAAGTTTTCCCTTTGAGATTCATGTTTGATGAACCCGTTGTGTCACTTGTATTTGACACAAATGAATAGGAAGAAACCACACAGGCACAACTGGGTCCCAAATAACCATGTTTAATAAATAAACACAAATATGCAAACCCTAGTTATCTACATACTGCTGCTCTGACTGCTTTACAATATAGCACAAAGTGAGCAACACTAGAGGGCTCAAACTACTTGAAGGGATATTAGCCTGTTCCCTCTACACTACAACCCACAAAACCCAAAATTATTCTCAGACAAAAGTTCCAAGTTTCATCTTATTTCCATCGAAAACCTTAAACCAGCCCGAGTTCCTCAAGAGTTTTGCAAACTCGCTAGTGAACCAGGCCTGAATTTTGAGTTTGCAGTAGATTCTACAGCTCTGCTCTATCTCCCATACAGGGAATATGATAATCTCTCCCCGAGTTTTTCAGGGGAAGATGTATCATCTACACAGAGTCTTGTTCTTCCCGCAGTGCGCATGCAACACTCAAACTGACGCTGATGTGAATTACAAACACACACACACAGAAAAGAAGAGATCCCTTCATTGCCATCTTTCTGTCATGATGAATGAGTAGAACGGTTGGCTGGGACAAGAACCATTCTATGGCAATCTGTCTCTGCCTTTTTTTCCTCTCCTAGGCAGGAATCAAGCCCAGTTACATTGAATCAAACTTTCAAACCCACAACAGGAGAATAAGTTTGACAAAGTGAGTTTGCCTGCCCTAACTGAGGTCCTGTCAGCAGCTGCGTGAGTTGTGTACTGCAAATGGAGATGCACAGATGCAACACCAGAATCTGAGCTGCACAGGAAATGAGAGGGTCTGTCAGAGAAGGTGTTCACATCGGCAACCTTTATATCACACAGCGTCATTGTTAGTACCTGGAGGTCAGTGAGGAGGTTAGAATTCTGTGAGATAGCAGCTGTAGCAACAGCCATCCAAGAATAAGTGTAGAAGGAAAACACCAATACCAAAAAAGCCAATGCAGAAGAGGATCCAAGCGGACTTCAGGGGCATGCCAGACACTGAAGCGCAGCCATAGCATATGCAAGAGCCATATTCAAAGCAACCCCAGCGTAAACACGGCAAATCAGGCTGCTCAGGATTGCCCTGTTTTGTGATTGTCAGTGGGGGTGAATGGATGGAGGTGAGGCCTCCATTTGATTTATACGTTCCACACTGCATTCAGCTGAAGTCACAGCATGTACTGCAAGTACCAAGGACCTGTCAGGAAATTAATGGAGTTTTTGTGTGTCAGCTGCTGTTGTCATTTAAGCCAAGTCCACTGGCCATAATAGTCACCAGAAGCTCTTTTCTGGGTAGGAAAGCTTTAATTGCTAACTCAATTGGTGGCATCAGTGTAGATGCTTATACCTTTGTGCTCCCCTTGCTGGGAGGCCTTTTAATTTCTAGGTGTGTGTAATAGGAGGAGGGAGGGGAAAGAGAGAATTTTTTTAATAGGAACCCCAATTGATAAAAAGCGGAGTAGCCTCATCTGTATGCTGTGCTCTTAAAGAATGAATTCAAACCTGGGAAAACTAAATGAGTGTTAGAAATCCCTGATCTCGATGGACTCAGACCTCTAGAGAGGTCATTAGAAGGTTTAGAAAGCTTCTGATCCATTGAAAATTTCTCTTTAGGAGGCAGGGGGCTTGTTACAATTCATTGGATTCTGAGCACTGGGAAAGCGTGTAACTACTCAAGTTCCTAGCTCAAAATACTGGAGTTTGGTTCAAACAGCAGAACCTCCAGGACATGGCCCTGATCCTTATCTCACACCAGATTGACACTAGTGCAACTCCATTAGCTTCAGTTGAATTGCTCTTGATTTATAGCTGTGTTAGAGGAGAATCAGGTCCAAGATGACTATTGGCCAGTTTCTTCTCTGCAGCTAAATGACTTTTCAACTGAATAGGTACAGAATGTAAAGTGATACTAGTGGGGCAAATTCCTCCCTGTTATAACAAACAAATACTGAATTTGGGCCAGTGTTTTTATTTGACCATCATTATAAAGGAAGGGAGTTCAGGTCTAAGAACAAAGACATTTCATCCTTTGTAATGCAAATCTATTTCTGCTTGAATAGGCTTTGGAGAATGATATACAAAACAAATTGTACAGAGATGTCTGCGGTTTCAACCTCATTCTTCTAGAATGTGTGACTTCAAAAGGATGCATGATAATTTGACAGATGGACATTTAATAATAAATACTGAGAACAGGATCTTAAGTCACATCCACACAGCAGTGCTGCACCTGAAACAAACCTCCCTTACAAATGAGTGCCCCAGCTCCTGCACTCTGCAGTCTCTCCTCATCATTCTCCCCGCTCACTACACAACATTGCCCAAGGGGAATTAATCCAGTTTTAGAGCTGAAGTAACTGCTACATATGCCCATAGACCCCACCCATGAGCTGAGGGGGCTGAGTAGTGTGGGTCCCAGCCTGGGATTTAAACCATTCTCTGTCAGTTCAGGAGTAGCCTCCATCTAAATGGCCCTAAATATTTGGGAAAGGAACCCTTCACCACAACCACCAGTGATGGGGTGGAGCTATTACTTTTGGGGCTATATGGTCCCTTGGCTGGTTACCCTTGCTGAACTGTTGAACAGCTCTCCCCTCCAATGAAAGTACATTGGCCTCTGTTTATAGCTCTTTAAATTTCCTCCTTTCTGACTCATCTGTTAGAAACTATGGGCTGAATTTTCAAAAGATCTCAGCTCCCATTTTGGCACCAAAATCAATGGCCTGATTTTCAAAAGAGCATGTTGATTGCTGTGCCTTTCTGTGAATCTGTCCATGAGTGACGGGATGCTGAGCGCTGTAGAGAATAATCTGGCCCTCATTTAGTTGCCTAAATGGGAATGGAGCTTTCTTGAAAATCAGGCCTCCATTGGGCCTTTTGAGTGCTTGAAAATCTGGCCCTATGCAGCAAAAGAAGTTTCCCTAATGCATCTGCGCTGCTGCCCTACACAGCAGGGGGAAAATGTATGTGAACGTATCAAAGGAATTATAGGTGTCACTTTAATCCTAACATCTGAAGTATTTCTCTTTGGAATATTTCTGCAGATCTCCTTCTGCATGAAGTGATCACTGCAGCCAAGGAATTATTATATAGCAACACAAACTACCCATAATTACCTGACTGGTGCCAATGGGCAATGGAGCTAGTTTTGTTTTTCAAAAAGAGGCAAAAACACGGCAATCAAATATGGTGAGCACAGAGCTGTTCACTATCCATAAGTCTGTTAAGAGTCTAGTAAGTGATATTCCCCAATCTCAGAGCCTATGTCATTTCCCCTGCCTTTTTGTACCTCATAAATTCTGTCCCTAATGTATGTGTTTCTCCATTGCATGACATCCAAACCCATAACTAAGTTATTTAAAGTATTGTGCACTCCATACAGTATTATTAAGAGTTTATTAAAAATGAAGCTGACCCTCAGGTTAATATTTTTCTTCTGTGCCCAATTTTGCAATCAAGAAAACACAAAATTTCTCTGTACTCCTTATCTTTTAGGCAACTTCATTATTACAACATACACTCTTATTGGTTTCTATTGTAACAAGTTTTTGCGGCACAATGTCATATCTGCTGTTATTTTTCATGCGAAGATTTCTATCACTTGTTTTACTGATGTCAACGACATTAAACTGAATTCACATTGAAGTGATTGAGAGAAGAGTTTGGCCCCATGTGTGAAATGCTGAGGGACCAGAATTATGCCAAAGGAGTCTATATTTTATCAACACTATGGTGCAATTAGTCGCTGTATACACAGGCACATACAGGGCCCTGTCCTGCAAGCCTTCCATGTATGGAACTCAATTGACTTTAATCGGCATTCTGCACAGAGAGGGTTTATGCTTTATAGGATTGGCAGTACAAGCCAGCAGTGACTAAAAGGAGTCAGAGATGAACTGAGCAAGTAGCATTCAGATTCAGTTTAAGTTTAGACTAGCTTCAACCCCTAGCCTAAACTAATATTAACATTAGCGTGACCAGATGGCAAGTGTGAAAATTGGGACAAGGGGTGGGGAATAATAGGGGCCCATATAAGATATAACTCCAAATATCAGGACTGTTCCTATAAAATCAGGGACACCCTGGTCACCCTAATTAACATCAACAGTGGGACCATGGTAACAATTAACATTATGTAGAGGGTAATGTATATATAAATGATATTTCAGATGCTTCAGTGCTTCAGTGAATTTACAAGTTAAGTAAGACCTCAATCCTTCAGACATTTATTGATGTGAATAACTTCACTCATGTGGGCAAGTTTACTCACAGCACAAGTGTTTGCAGGATCAGCCCCTATCCCAGACAAATATATAAACAGGAGTACAATTCAAACACAAGAAGGTACAGAGACATATGTGACAAAGGAACATTCAGTGAGATTCTGTGCAGAACTTGCAGCCCAGCAGGAGGGGCTGCTAAGGTGGTTGTAAGTCATCTTTGTGCCCTCCTGATCCTGAGTTACTCCAAGGGCTGGAGAGGCCCCCCTTTTTAGGCATCCCCCAGGGTTAAAGGACAGCATCCTTCCCAGAATCTCTGCAGAACTGCATGATGCCCCTCCCATCCCCATCCCTACTCTCAATATTCCCCCCTACACCAGGACTTGTAAGAAAGACCTCAGAAAGCAGGCTTACAACTGTACCCATAGTGCTTGTGCTGGGAGAATCCTTCTCCAGCCGGATATAGGGCTTTCAAGGCCCCTTAATGCTGATCTGGCCTTTTTACATGGTGTGAAGCAGCTAGAGAGGGGGTGATGATCTCACCTTTATCTGTGTTTTTCCTTTGAGAAAAGTGACTACTTTTTACAACACTGATTGTTCATTCTGTTGCCAGTTACTGAAAATTCTGTGTCTATTATTAAAGATTGCTAAATTAAATGACAATGAAGGGTATGGTGGGGAGGAGGGAGGATATATTTGCCAAAAGCTTTACCACCAGTGTGGGCATGAAATTTGATCCTCATCATATGGTCCGGAAAAAGTTCCTCCTGTCTCACAAACATCTGGGTTAATATTTGGCTTAAAATAAAGCAGAGTAATTTAAAACACACACTTCGCAGTCAAACTACTGCTCGATATAAACAAAACATTAAACTGAAAGGATCCATATGCACTTGTTATCAGTTGTTGCATTTCTTTTTCTGAAAAGGAAAGCTAATACATTTTAAATAAACCCTTAGCATGAAACAAAATAAACTGAAGTCTTTGCCATATTTTTTTTAAATGAGGAAAAGGAGCTTTTGTGATAAAGTTACAATTTCAGAGGGAAGGACCCAGGCAACAGAGAACAAACATTTAGATCACAAATGTCAGCAAAATCAAATCCTAATTGGACTCTCTTTTCCACCATGCAGCCTTACAAGAATGTCATTCTTTTAACAGAGCAGAATGTCTTTGTTGACTGAGGTCCCAGTCGTGCAAGCTGCTCCATGCAGGAACCCCTGCATCAAGCCCCCTTGAAGTCAATTGTTAGTCAAATAAAATTATTATTGAAATACTTTGAAGTCTGTGTGACTCCGTGCAGGCTCTGTGGTCTGCCTGGCACTGAGCAGCTTGCAGGGGTGGGGTCTTCAGTTTTTGGATACGAAAAGTTATCTCCGGATAGATTTTCAAGGGTCTGAATGGCAGCTAAGCACTTAACTCCCACTGACTTTCAGTAGGAGTTGGGCGTTTAACTGTCATTCATGCTTTTGAAAACCTAGCCACTCCTCTCTAATGTATTGCCATGGGACTGGCCAATATAAGCACCTCTGCATGGCCAGCAAGCAGCTCCCGCCTCAGTTTTCCTCCTTAAAGGGGCTTCTTAAATGAACACCACACCCAGGCTTTCCATGCAATATCGCCCCTCTTTGGGGTCCAGTTTTATTAACAAAACAGTTCAAAATACAGACTCCTCAAGTCCATCCATATAGCCCCTTATTAGGTCACTCCAAGGCCTATTCTATTATGTTGGCGTTGAATATCTCCAAGAAGCCTCTAAAGTCCACTCTGATCTGCCTGGGAATCCCTTCTCCAGAGCTTCCTGCAGCTCATTGTAGGGGAATCAGCTAATCCGTGTGCTAGGGCTGGCAGGCCCCAGGCCTCTAGCCTGTCAGGGGCAAGCCATCCTGTTCCAGGTATGTATTTTAATAACGTAGTCAGCACCACTATGCTGTATGTTTCTTTTTCAACCAACGAAACTGTCTCTTTTGGGGTTGCTGTAGGGGAGACGAGATAGTTAACTATAAACCTACCTTAGCTGCATAATGTGGCCCAAATATGCCAGAACAATTTCCACTGTTCTTCTATGGGCTTGTCTTCACTGCAGTGTGAGCTCGAGTCACCTGCACTCAAGTTAGCTCCTCTTGAGTTAGCCTCGCTCAAGTGAGAGTGGCCACAGGGCGAAACACTCAACCAACACAGAGCGGTTGGATTAGCAGCCCAGAGCGGCTCAGGCCCCAGTGCAGTACAAGCTCGAGCATCAGCAGCGCTCGTGCTTCAGCCCATACCCCCTGATGGGCCAGGCAGCTTGCATTTAAAGCGCCACCGAATAGAGCCAGAGATTTTTGTGTGTGCACGGGAGTCGCATTGGGGCATACCACGAGCTAGCACTGCAGTGAAGATGAGCACTGTGTTTCTTATGTTATGCAAATGCCATTTTCTGAGTCATTTGAAATGGCTTTCATGGGCTCTGTTTCTGTCATACATATCCGTATACTTGTCTGGCCTCCATCACCATAGTGTCTGAGCACCTCATAGTCTTTAATGTATTGAGCCTCACAACACCCCTGCAAGGTCAGGAAATGCCATCATCCTCATTTTACAGAAGGGGAAAATAAGGCACTGAGAAATGAGGGGCTTGTCTATACTTGAAACACTGTAGCACTTCCATGTAGACACTACCTACACTGACTGGAAGGGTTCTCCCATCAGCGTAGGTATTCTACCCCACCGAGATGCGGTAGCTAGGTCAATGGAAGAATTCTTCTGTTGATCGAGCAATGTCTCTACACCATGGGTTAGATCAACTTAATTACATAGCTATAGGGTGTGGATTTTTCACACTCCTGAGTGACATAGCTGGGTTGATCTAACTTTTTAGAGTAGACCAGACCTAAGTGATTTGCTCATGGTCACACAGGGAGTCTGTGGCAAAAAGGGAACTTGAACCCAAGTCTTTTAAATGGTCAGTTAGTGCCCTAACCAGTGACCCATCTTTCATCGCCATGATGCTCCATGCACATCTAAAGTTGGAGAAACAATCGTGTGGTATTATAGTATATTCAGTTGTACTATCTCAGAAATAGAATGTGAGCAAGGAATCGTCACGACCGGGACCGTACTGTAATTAGTACGTACAAAGGGGAAGAGTCAAGGCTGTGTTCACAACCCTAACTTTGTCCATCCTCAGCTTTTGAGTGCTTAAGTGTGACATTGGAATGTTCTCTGGGTGTAGCTGTTTGTCTGAAATAGATATGGATTAAATCTACCTCCTACAAGAGTATAGCATTTGCCACACTGCATCAGACCATTGTTCCCTTACGTCTAGTGTCCTGCCTCCAACTGAACCAACTAACGGCTGGATCAGAAAAACCTATAATGCAGCCAGCTCATTGCTCAATGATGTGTAGAGAGGAGGAAAAAATCCCCTCCATGATCCCTGCAGCAATTGGCTGAGGTCCTAAATGAAATCAGGACATTTAGCATATGTAACTCCAAAAATATTGGTCTGAGAATTTTTCATTGGCACGAATTAGCCCCTGTTGGCAATGCAAGCAGAGGCCACGGGCTGACTAGGCATGGAAACCCAGATGGGACAGATCCAAACTTGCCGGAAGTTCAAGAGTGTGTAGTTTGGGTCAGGACTTTCTCTAAGGAAACTAAACAACCTCCTCACTGCTAGAGGTGATCCCTCCAACCCATGGTTGAGGCATGGCATACGAGGAGGAAATGTGGTGGGAGATTGCACTGCAGCTACCCAGGCTGTATCCACACCGTGAATAAACACAGGAAACTAAATTAATTTAAAAAGAAATATACAATCAGTGCCGATCTGAAAAACTTTGACACCATCATTTTCCATTGGAGCACGCGGTTCCATCAAAATGGAAATGCTTTGCAAAATTGAGTCAATTTTGCCAAAATTTCATTTCCAGAAAAAGCCTGCGGAAAAGTTCTGACAGTGTTGAATTGTCCTGTTTTAACATTGTCAGAGCAAAACAGTTTGATTTTTCATTTGGAAATGACTTTTCATTTCAATGTTTAATGTTGTATAATATTTTTTAAAAATCAAAATATTTGGACAAGCCAAAACAAAAAATATTCTGACTTTTCTTTCAGAGAGAATTTCAAAATTTTCAGGTGGTGTTCTCATTTGGAAAGAAACCAAATTTAAAATGTGGCCTCGGTAGCAGGGCAAAACAACTGACAGAAGAATTTTGAAATCTGGTTCTTGTTCTGCCATTGACCTACTGTGCATCCTTGGGTGAGTCATTTCACCACTATGCCTGTTTGCCCATCTGTAAAGTGGTGATAATGACACTCACTGTACTTCATAGAACACTTTGAGATCTGCAGTTTAAAGGGCTATATATTTGTCATCACAGAAGAGTGTCAATGCTGTAATATCAAAGCACCAGGAAGAGTGCCAGCTTCTGGCTGAACATTCAGAGTGTTATGCACCTGTTTTCAGCAGGGGAAGCTGCTAGTTTATTTAGCATGGGCTAGCACAATGAGCAAGCTTCCCTGTTTATGCTGTGTGTGAATCAAATGTGCGTGAACACAAGGAGTGAGTGGAAACACTGGATCTCATCTCCTGTAATAAATAACTGAAAGAAGTGGGCAATTTCCTCTAACCCAGTGAGCGGCAAGCTGTCTGGCACTCAGACATCTGTATGTTCTTAGGGCTCAAGGAAGTGTATAATCGGATCCAGAAAGAAAGTAGTTTCTTGCTGAAAACCTGAATTCGACAGGATTTTACCTTGGATTTCATATGCTGGTATGAATGTTCACTTCTAACAGATGCTAACAGTTAGATGTGTAAACCCAGGGCTGCATGGGGGAGGAGATGAGCGGATCAGCACTTCAGTGCTCGTGATGTACAGAGACCAAGGAACTAAGTTCACCTCTGCTGTGGGTCGGTTTGGAGGGGAGGGAAATGTTAGAGCAGGGGGTGAAACCAGGGAGCAATTACTTTCAGAGGCCTGTTCCCTCTGCACCCAGCAGAAGAATAAATGGTACCCGTGGCAGTCTGAACTTCCTCTGTGGAGCTTCTGTTCCCCTTAGATAAGGGGTTAGTGATGCAGAGCCCCAGGGCAGGGAACATAGGGTTCCGGCCTCCTGAGGGAACTGGGCTGGCCACACTATTGCCAATCCCAAGGGTTTGAAACCCAGGCTCCCAAATCATTAGATTGGCTAAAAAAGCATGAAACATTAACAAGCAGCAAGTGTTGGGTTCTTTCTGCCTTCTGGGTTTTGAGCCTTTGGGATCACGTTCTCAAGCTTTCCTCCACAACTGCAAGAGCTAGACATTTCCCTTTATTTAATCGAACCTTGAGATTCTCAAGTAAACACATGACTCCAAGAGCTAGGGGCTTTAACGCAAACTATTGTGAGGCCTGTGATAAAATCATCAGTTAGCACCACTGTGCCAAGGGGTGACACCCCATTTCAGCCCATAAACCCCTACCAAAATACCCCACAACCTACCCTAAACAGTTTGATCCTGACAAAGGGGGAAGTGCCAGAGACTCCATGAAGTGCCCTGAGGACTTTGCTACTGCTTCCAATTTTACAAGGTGCTCAGATGGACAGCAGTATAAAGTCTTAAGAAAGAAAGAAAGCAGAACAGAAGAGCTGTCTATTCATGCAGGAGTCCTGATACCTACAGGGAGAGACACAGATTTCCCTGCAGATTTTTTTGCATGGACTTCTCATGGAACCTCTCTTTCCGGCCCTTTGACCGTGGAGGTTGTTTAAGGGGGAGAAGATATCCGTTCTGTCCTGGAAAGCTCAGACACATCCGTGAAGCATAGATTTTTTTAGTTAGACTGCCTAATGCTTCACATTTCCCACCTAACACCTCCTCACATTCCAGTGTGGTTGCTGAGAGGTGGGTCCCTCCCCAGCTGTCTGTTTGCTTTCAGCTCCCCACACATTACCAGCTGAGACAGTGACCACTACTGTCCTTGAAAAACACCTTCAAAGCTGTTACCTCGTTTTCAGCAAGTCACACTCTTGCATGGCTCTCTCCCGGTGAAGCGCACTCTCAAGGAACGAGGACATTTCCCAGTGTGTAACATTTCAACATTGCCTTGAGTTAAAAAATATATTGGGATGTAGACATGGTGAGAGAGTTAAAAAATATATTGGGATGTAGACATGGTGAGAGCCCTGTCTCTTGAGTCGTGGAAACCAGGCAGAACAATCCCCTAGAGCAGTGTTTCTCAACCGGGGGTTCACGACCTCCAGGGGGGTCATGAGACAGGTTTAGGGGGGATCTAAAGTGCAGGGCCTATGTTAGGGGGCTGTAGCATGTAACTTAGCTTTGCGGGGCCCCGTGTGGTATGGGGCCCCGGCTATTGCTCTGCTTGCCACCCCGTAATGCCAGCCCTGAGTATTTACTTGATATTTAAGGTAGGAGGGCTACTATTTTTTTTAAATTCCAAAGTGGGTTGCCAGCACAAAAAGTTTGAGACCCATTGCCCTAAAGCAGCGGTTACCAACCGGTCAATGGTCAATCCCAGAAGGTCTCCCAGTCGATCCCAAACTCTGGTGATGCAGTGAGGCTGCCGCTAAGGCAGGTTCCCTGCCTGCCCCGACCTCACGCCACTCCCGGAAGCGGCCAGTGTGGCCCTGTGGCCCAGCGGCCGTGGGGGCGAGGGGTCTCTCTCCGCACGCTGCTCCAGCCTGAAAGCACTGCCCCTGCAGCTCCCATTGGCCGGAAACGGGGAGCTGTGGCCAATGGGAGCTGCAGGGCGGTGCTTACAGAGAGGGGCAGTCCATGGAGCCACGTGCTCCCCACCCCTCCCACCCAGGAGCTGCAAGGGCATGTTGGCCCCTTCCAGGAGTGGCGTGGGGCTGGGGTAGGCAGGAGGCTGCACACCATACTCCCTCCTGCACCCTGAACCCCCTCCTGCACCCCAAGCCCCGTCCCCAACCCTGACCCCCCTCCCAGAGCCAGCACCCCAACCTCCTCTTTCGCTCTGAACCCCCTCCTGTACCCCAAGTCCCAACCCCACACCCCCTCCTGCACCCCAACACTGTGCCCCAGCCCAGAGCCCCCTCCTGCACCCAAACTCCCTCCCAGAGCTTGTACCCCTCACCCTTCCTGCACCCCAACCCCCTGCCCCAGGCTCAGCCCAGAGCCTGCACCCCCTCTTGAACCCCAACCCCCTACCCCAGCCTGGTGAAAGTGAGTGAGGGTGTGGGAGAGCGAGCAACGGAGAGAGGGGAGGATTGAGTGAGCAGGGCGGGGCTTTGTGGAAGGGGCAGGGCCTCAGGGAAGGGGCAGGGTAGATCCTGGGTTGCCCTTAAATTCAAAAAGTGATCTTGGGCGTAAAAAGGTTGGAGACCACTGCCCTAAAGAATAAGGAGCACTCCTGCAGTAGTGTTGGGGAGCGAAGGGGGAAGGGACAAGACCTAGTGGATTGTTTTATCTCTAACTTCTGTGAATGGAACCCTTTTATGGACCACTTCACAGGTGCTAAATGTATTAGCATAATCCTGGAAGATATTTGTCGCCCTCATGAATACTAAATGAATGAGCAAGCACAGTGGATAAACCAGCATGATGAATGCATTTGGTATTCAATTCACATGGATCTCTTGAGTGTTCTTGCTGGTGTTCCATAATAATTAACTAAGCATCAGTTAATGGTCAGATTAGGACTAAAAATTTTATAGCAGTGCATGGGGAGTTCTGTACCAAATCCCATTACTTGTGTTCCTATCTCTGTATGTGCATAAATCCCTGAACACCACTTTGGAAAATGTAGGGCAAAACATTCCTCCCAAACAGTTGTACTTAACTTGAATATGCCTGTGTGGGCTTACCATGGGGAGGGACAGGACAGGGATCCCTGACTGAGCTGCAAAGTTCAGACCTGAATCTGGATACCACAGGGGTGCACGTGAGAGGCAGAGGTGAGGTGGATTTTACTAGGGTCCGCACATGAAATTAGGGTGCAGGTGTGAATTGTAAAGCTTGCTCCCAAACTTGAGGGTTTCATTTAAGACAGCTTTCATTCGAGACGTTTATCTCAAGGAGGAAAAGAAGTAGTTATGGCAAAGTGAATACTGTTAGCTCACACCCACAAATTCTTCTGCCCATCAGACACCAGTGATGTTGTTTATGGGAAGTAGTTTAAGGTCTGACCTGAACTTGTTAAAGCCTAATCTACAAAGAGACATTCTTAAGAAACAGCGTAATTCAATAGCCATAAATAGTGTCAGCCAGTGGGAGGAAAAGTCTCAGTAAGAGACTAGCGAGATAATTCATGACAACCTGGAGTGGTAACATCACAGATGACTTGTCCGCTGTCTTATTGGATGAAGTGGCACCAAACATGTCATGGTGAAAGCATGTGCTCAAAATCTGGTTTACAAGATCTGCAGGATTTCTATACCAGTGATACCTATTGAAAATACCAAACCTACAGTACAGTACCAGTGAGCCACATGTCCCTGTTTCCACTACAAGTGACTCTACCACTACAGGGAGACCATATTTCACAGTCTGTGACAAAATTTTCACGGCCACAAATTTGGTAGACCTCCCCCCCGCCGTAGTTGTCTTGAGAGAAGTTGTAATCCACCTCTCACCCTTATTTTGTTGCATGCTGTATATTTAATGACAGCAATGCATTCGTAACTTTTGTTAAATATCCTTTTATATTAAAGGGGGAGGAGTTTGTAGTGTAGTGCAAGTGGGTACTGTCCCTTTAAATAGTTTGAGAGCCCTCTAGTGGCGCTCACTGTGTTTCACGTTTTAGAAACCAGCCAGAGTGGCAGTGTGTATATGTAATGAGGCCTTGAATGGTGTGTATATTTAGTAAATACAGTTCTCTGGACGCCATCATGTCATGTAATTTATTCATACTATTATTGTTAAGTAAAAAGCAAAAGGTACAGGGTGTTAATTCTCTGTGTATCATCCTGACTATAAAGCCCTACATTTGATTAGCTGGCTACACTGGGGGCTTGTCTACATGGTGTGTAAATTCTATTGCTCACTAGCATGTTGCACATTAACTGACCTGTGTGGACCCTGCTGACATGCACTAAAAGTTCATTTGTGTGTGTTATCTAGTACTGTTTGCAATGAGACTTTGTTAGGGAACTTTTAGTTATGCCAGCAGGATCCCTGTGGGCCAGTTAGGGGGCAGTATGCTAGTGCATACTAAAATCCACACCCCTCATCTATACAACAGTGCCTTAGTCTGCACAAACCCTAAGGCACCAATCTGGCGAAATGTGTCATTTGGGTGGAAAAAAGAAAAATCACACCAAGTTGATCTGGCTCATGTATGCCACAATGAAGAAACATCTGATCATATTCAGAGTTAAACACAGGGGGACTCTCTTGAGCACCAGAATAAAGGAGAGGGAAAGTAGTGTATTGTTTGAACTACATTCTCAGACTATTTTATGAGGTGGTGGGAAAACTATTCCAACAAGGCTTATAGCCACATGAGAGACTACAAGGGTGAGTCATGGTGCCCTTTGCAATGGTGACTTGAACTCTATACAGAACATACTACATGAGATTTGTATTTGTTTTTATCAAGAACATAATGGGCCAAATTCTCTGCTGCATGACTATTGAAGTCAACAGAGACTCTGGCTCTTTATTTCGTCTCCCCTTCCCCCAACAGAGGGCAAACAGAAATTGGAAACAAAACTGATATTCCCACCTTCACAGGACAGGACAGAAACCATGTCACATATGACACAAGACCATCCACCACCCCACGATAGACTGGCTACCTACTTGAACGCCACTCCTTTCTCACTATTGATGAGAGGTATATGCAAACCACAAAGTAGCTTTTTCTATGTCCATCCTTGAACATTCAGGCCACAGACCCCCGATCACCTACTGTACACACCTTTGTAAGATAGGTCTGGAATTCCCCAAGCCAATGTTGTATGGGTGCTGGTTATGTTGCACAACAAAAGATCATCCCAGTATCATTCACATATTCAACAGGGAAGACCTGGTTCCTTCAGGTGGCACCCTAGAGCAGGAGTGGGCAAACTTTTTGGCCTGAGGGCCACATCTGGGTATAGAAATTGTATGGCAGGCCATGAATGCTCATGAAATTGAGGGTTGGGGTACAGGGGGGATGAGGGCTCTGGTTGGGGGTGCAGGGTCAGGGGGGGCTGGGGATGAGGACTTTGGGGTACAGGAGGCTGCTCTGGACTGGGACCAAGGTGTTCGGAGGGTGGGAGGGGGATCAGGGCGGGGGAAGGGATTTTGAGTGTGGGGCAGGCAGGCTCAGGGGTGCAGGCTCCGGGTGACACTTACCTCAAGAAGCTCCCAGAGCAGCGGCATGTCCCTAGTTTGGCTCCTACGCAGAGGCATGGCCAGGCAGCTCTGAGTGCTGCCCTATCCACAGGCGCCATCCCCACAGCTCCCGGAAGCAGCGGCATGTGGAGGCATGGCGCCTGCCAAGTGGCTCTGCGCACTGCTCCGTCCGCAGGCGCTGCCCCTGCAGCTGCCATTAGCCATGGTTCCCAGCCAATGGGAGCTGTGGGGGCGGCACTTGGGGTGGGGGCAGCTTTCGGAGGCCCCTGGCTGCCCCATGTGTAGGAGCCAGAGGGGGAACATGCTGCTGTTTCCGGGAGCTGTGCAGAAAGCCCCCGACCCCGCTCCCTGGCGGGAGCTTGAGGACCAAATTAAAAGTTCTGACAGGCCGGACACAGCCCACGGGCCGTAGTTTGCCCACCCCTATCCTAGAGAAAGGATAAATGGCAATAAGAGGGCAGGCAGGGATAAGGTTTGTGCTGGAACCTTCATTTAGTATATCAGATTTTTATGTTTGTATTTTTTCAATTACAACTACAATTCCTGGACTTGCAAACATTTTTCAATAACTACAGCATTCTCATACTGTTATAACACAACATGAAATTAAGAAACATTAAATACAACAATTAAACACTAAACATATTAAAGAGCGTGAAGCAGTCACACTATGATAGGGGCCCATATAAGTATCAGCGAGACAGAGAAAGGTCCTTCTTACAACACTACAAAAACATCGACTTACGGAAACATTGCTGGACAATATTAACTTTCTCTCGTCTTGAGGATGTGTGTGTCTGGGAACGAGACAGTTGTTTCTGAAGGAACTTTACTGGAGAAGAGTATTGGGGACCCTTAACTAAAACAAATCACTTGGCTGTTTCCTGAAGATCCCAGCACACAAGAACAAAAGGCAGCCGTTACAGAGCATTGCACTGAAACATGCACATGTACATGGGCATCTTTGACACCGGCGCCGACTTTCCAGAGTGCCTGGGGTGCTCAACCCCCTGGCTCTGCCTCAGACCCCGCCCCCACTCTACCCCCTCCCTTGAGCACATCGAAAAACAGCTGATTGTGGCAGGTGGGAGGTGTGGGGAGGGAGGTGGAGGCGCTGATTGGCAGGGTCCGCTGAGGGGCAGGAGGCGCTGGGGGAAGGAGGGGAACTGATGGGGGGCTGCTGATGGGTGCTACGCACCCACCATTTTTTCCCTGTGGGTGCTCCAGCCCCAGAGCACCCACGGAGTCAGCGCCAATTGTCTTTGAGAATCTCTGTTGAATTAAAAGAAGCTTACATACCTCTGCATTCTGTATCTGCTCTGGCTAGTTTCTGTACAGCCCATCTGCTTCCCTTCCCCTTCCCCAGAACATCTGAGGCCAAGACATTCCCTCAAAATGGCCCACCAAGAACTATGGACTTCAGGGTTATAGAAGAATCCCCTAGTGCAGCACTTCATAAACTGGGGACCCTGACCCAAAAGGGGGTGGGGCCAGGCTAGCGTAGCAGGGTCGTGAGTAGGGTCACCATACGTTCGGGTTTTCCGGCTATGACTTCCTCTTTAGTCCTCCGATCTCCATCCAGGCAGATTTTGGAATTATGAAAAAACGCCTGTGATTTTTACCTGCCCTCAGAGCTGAGTGGCTGGAAAGTGGCAGCTGCTCCCTGCCACCTAGCTTGGAAAGCAGTGCCATTGCCAATAGCAGCACAGAAGGAAGGGGGGCAACACCATACCACGGCACCCTTCCTTCTGCGCTGTTGCTGGTGGGTTGCGCTGGCGTCCAAACTGTGTGACCCGCCGGCGGCCGCCTCTCTGCTGCCGCCCAGCTCAAAAGGCCTTACCACCGCCTGCAACAGTGCGGAAGGAAGTGTGTTCGTACCATACCATGCCATCCTTCCTTCTGCGCTGCTGCTGGCGCTGACTTCCGAGCTGGCCGCCTGGCCAGTGACCACCACTCTCCTGCTGCCCAGCTTTGAAGGCAAGGAAAAATCACACACATTTTTTCATATTTCCAAAATCCGTCCAGAGGGAGATCGGAGGACCAAAAAAAGAGGTCATGCCCAGGAAAACCCAGACGAATGGTAACCCTACTTGCGACCCTCCTACACTAGACTTACAACCCCCTTTTGGGTTGGGACCCCCAGTTTGAGAAAGGCTGCACTAGGGGATTCTCCAGTGACCCTGAGGTCCAACACAGACAATAGTTTCTGGCGGGCTGTTTCCCACAACTTCTGCCGAATAGTTCATAGATTCGCAGGGACCTTTTTCCCCGGGATGGTATCCACTTCACGGTAAGCTAGGTGGATTTGTTCTGGCAATGCTAAGAACACCAAGGGGAGGTCTTCGATTAGCTATTGTAGTTGCTGTTTCTGATCAGGTCAGAATCATGGATTAAGGGCACTTGTGGGCTGAGCTCAGGTTCTGGTGAAAAGGGCATTATGAGGAGGCCCTCTTAATCCTTCCAAGCCTTCAGTAGGTTCATGTGGTACACTCTGTGTCTCTTTTCTCTTCCCTGGATGGCAGAATTCGTAATCAACTGCCCTTGCCCTTTTTACAACCTTGAATGATCCATCCGGGGGTTGGTAGGGGAACTCAGCCTGCCCCTCCACCGGGTTCCAGCTCAGGACCCTCAACCTAGACAAGGAGAGTCAGGGTTTGCTGACTCTAACAGTGCCCTGAGCTCCTTCCTACCTTCCCTCAGGCCTCTGTAGGCTCTTCTGCCTTTTGGCCTGTTTGCCCCTTTCTGGGGTATTGTCCCTGGGCCGTTCTCTAGCAGTTTGCTGGCTGCTGCTCCTTTCTCCTGCCTACTCACTCCTCTTTAGCCACTCCACCCATCTGCTTCCCAGCCCTTTTATCCTCCAGCTGCTGTTAGCCTGCCAAGCAGCAGCATCTGGCAGTGCCTGTATTAACCCTTTGGTTGCTGGGCTAGTGTAGGGGTACATACACCCCATGACAAGCTATCTTTTAAACTCCTCTTCCAGCTTGAACAGGTTCTGCAAGGGAGGTAGGGCAGGATCCTGGTGGCCCAGGACTGCTGTCTAACCCCTCCTGGCCGAGTGAGGGTTATACACCCCCTCAGAGGTGTCCTAAATGGCACAGCCCCTGCAGAGCCTCAGACACTTGGTGAAAGGATCAGATAGTGTGGAGCTGACGCATCACCTTGGCCGTGTCGTCCTCCTGTCTCAAGAGAACAAGAACCTGACTTGGATGCCCCCAGGAATCAGGGGGGATTAATGGCAACTGGAACCCTGGGATGGACTCATGTCTTCCTCTCTAGTGACCTCCAGTGCCAAAGACACCCCCCCACCCCATTGAAGGAGGAGCTCTTTCTCCATTCCCTCAGTCTTCCTATGACAGCTGTTCCTTGGCAGCTTCTTTGTCAGATTTTCCCTTTTTGGTGCCTGTATTCTTCCATTCCCATTGGTGGCTTCACAGGGGGAGGGGCCCTCGCTCCATCCCTGGCCACCTTAACTTAGTGTTTTCTGTGCCTAGAATTCAGTCAGCACCAGGTGTATCAGACTGAATAGGTTCCAAACCTCTCTGAGGCTCTTTGCTTCTAAACAGGGATATTCGTTTTCTAGCGAAATGGGTAGAAGGGAAGGAGAAAAACCCGTAGAGGTTCCTCCTCATGCTCAAGTACATGAATCCTAATTCTCATCCTGTCCTCAAGGAGAAACTTCGAGAAGGAGAGTTGCTGCAGCAAAGCCACGGGGGTCTCTGAGGTTGCCCCTGCCCTGCACCTCTGTCCCGCCTCCTGGCTGATGTCAGGGTCTCTCTGTGAGATCACCGCCTCCCAAACACCTTTGCCCAATAGGCTGAGGTCCTGCAAAAGGCCTTTGTGATGTCACTGCCACATCCACCCCTCCCCTGCAAGGCTGATGTCCTGCTCCCGGCCAGCCTTTTCGGATACCCTGACTCATCAGAATAAAGTGCTCTCAAATGAGCTACAAACCAACAATTGTTCCTAGTCATTATTCAGCAAGTATTTTAGTAAAACAAGAACATTAGAATCATCAACTGCTCAGAGACAATTACTGGAGAGAAGCAGCAATATTAATCAAATACCTGATTGGTTATGACTTACATACAAGGTGTTAAAAGAGAACAAAAGTATCTGAGTCCTTCCTGAGCCACCTGCTCAGCCAATAAGCATGGGGACTCTGACTGATGCGGGGCTGAGGGGTCTCACCAGATGTCCCGAAGGATGGCCCATGTCACCACCAGAGGGGATCACTCTCAGAGCACTGTTCCAGCCCCACCTCTTTGTGAGGGCCTCCCACAATAAGAGAAACCACCATAACCACCACCGCCCCCCGACACACACACACACCTGTTTGATGGAGGGATGGAAGCAGAAAAAAAGGAAAAAAGAAGCAAGAGAAGAAGAGAAAGGAGGGAGGGAAAGAGGGAAAGGGAAAACAGAAAGGACAAACTCCAATGTTCCCAGTGATTCTAAGGGACAAAGTCTTTGGTAAGAAATCAAATTCTGCCACCTTAGTCTCTAAGGTGCCACAAGGACTCCTCATTGTTTTTGCTGATACAGATTAACATGGCTACCACTCTGAAACCTGTCACCTTAACCTAGTGATTTCTGTGCCTAGAATTCAGCCAGCACCAGGTGGATCAGACTGAACAGGTTCCAAACTTCTCGGAGGCTCTTACCTTCTAAACAGGGACGACAAAATCAGCAGCAGGAAAGGAGACAACTCCGAAGAGGTTCATCCTCATGTTCATGTATGTGAATCCTAATTCTCACTCAGTCCTCAAAGAGAGACCTTGAGAAGGAGACGTGCTGCAGCAAAGCCACAGGGGCCTCTGAGGCTGCCCCTGCCCTGCACCTCTGTCCTGCCTGGCTGAGGTCAGGGTCTCTCTGTGAGGTTACCTCCTCCCAAACACTTTTGCCCAATAGGCTGAGGTCCAGCAAAAGGCCTTTGTGATGTCACTGCCACACCCATCCCTCCCCTGCAAAGCTGATGTCCTGCCCCTTGCCAGCCTCTTTGGATGTTTGAGTTGTTTCCCCTGGATCTCCCCACTCAATGACTCTTGAGTCTGGGGATCAAGCCATCTACACAGTAAAGCATCAGAGGCTGCTCCCAATGCCATACTCTGTTTTTCATAAATTAGTAGACTTTATGGTGAGAAGACCATTAGAGCATCTAATCTGACCCCCTGCATATCCCAGCCCTCGGTACATCAAAATAGCTAGGTTTTGATCAAAGCACATACCAGAAAGTCATCTAGTCTTCATTAGAAGACATCAAGAGATGGAGAATCCACCACTTCCTTTGGTAGTTTGTTCCAAAGGTGAATCATTCTCACTGTCAAATATTTGTGCCTTATTTCTAATATGAATTTGTCTGTTTTCACCTTCCAGCCACTGGGTCTTGTTAGGCCTTCCTCTGCGAGATTAAAGAGCTCTTTAATACCCAGTATTTTCTCTCCATGAAGGTACTTAGACACTTCAAAGAAGTCACCTCTTGACCTTCCTTTCTGATAAGCTAAACAGGTTGAGCTCTTTCAGTAGCTCACAAGAAGGCATTTTTCTCCTGCCCTCAGAACATTTTGTGGCTCTTTGATGCATCATCTCCAATTTTTCAACATCTTTTTAAAATGTGGCCTTCAAAACTGGCTGCAATATTCCAATCTCAGTCTCACTGATGCTGTGTCACCTCCCTACCCTACTCACTACTCTGCTCATATGTCCAATGATGGCTTCAGCCCTATTCACAACAGCAGCGCACTGGGAGCTCATGTTGAGCGGCTTGCCCAGTGTGACACCTAAATCCTTGTCAGACTCACTGCTTTCCTGGATACAGTTTCCCATTCCATAGGTGTGGCCTGCATCCTTTCTTTCTAGGTATAGGATTTGCATTTGGCTCTGTTCAAACTTGTTTTTTTTGTAATGGGTCCAGTTTACCAAGTGATCCAGATCGCTCTGTAGGACTGCCCTGTCCTCACCATTATTTACCACTCTGCCAGTATTTTGTCACCCACACATTTTATCAGTGTGATTTTATATTTTCTTCCAGTTCATTGATAAAAATTATTTTAAAAAATTAGTTCTTGAGAGCCTCTTCAGACCCCTAGCAGCAAGTACCTGCTCCCACAGCACAGCAGGAAAAGGCCATCCAGCCTTGGTGTTACTTAGGGGCTAAGCACAGAACAAACACATGCTTAGGAACTGTGTTATCCATAGGCTCTGAACAACATGTGGAGGTCAGCATCTTACAAATGCATGACAGTCCTGTAGTGTAGACAGGCCCCAACTGTGTCTCAGTCTCCCACCCTGTAAAATGGGGATAATAAATGAAACCTTGATTATCTCTATTTTATTACTGGAGAAACAGAGGCACACAGAGATGAAGGGACTTGCTCCTGGTCACAAAGCCAGGAATAGAAAACAGCAGGTCTTCTGATTGCCAGTCCTGGGCCCTAGCTCTGATTAACTTGACCTGTCTGCTCTAACTTTAGTCTCAGCCTCAACTAGAGGTTTTCTTCTTCCCTGTGTCCCTTAACCCCACATTGCTACAGAAAAAAGATTTTCTGTTAGCATCTGGCTGTAATGCATGTGGCTGCCTTTCCAGACGCCGCGCTCTGGCTCAGTCACATGTTATGGGTTTGATGAAGGAACCACTTGGTGACATTCTACGGCCTGTGTTATACAGCAGGTCAGACTAGATGGACCGAATGGTCCTTTCCGACCTTAGAATCTATGAATCTGCACATTTTCCTGCTGCTAGTAAGATAACTCTGGTCATATGTTCTATCATTCACTTTTAGCTGGGATAATACTTACCAGCATACTCTACTCAGGGACGTTTATTTATCCAGTATTGGCTCTTAATCCACAACACCAAATTAGCCTTCTTTCTTCTCTGAGCACGTGCTTCATCTTGCCTCCTTTCCCACCTTCTTCCCCACTCTGTTCTAATGAACTACCGACAGCAGTAATACAGGGTAGACGCAGGCAGAGTTATATAAAGAGAGCATGGGAGAGACAGGGTGAGTTAGCAGCAAATACACACTGATTACAGCATCATCTGTTTATTTTTATTCATGAACAACCTCAGAGAGGGGTGCATATATTTAGCACTGGAAAAGCAATTACATGTTGCCTGCATCCACAGAGTAGTGTGCTGTTGTGAGATAAGCAGTGTCAGGGTTGGTTGGCACTTGGATAAGTGACCTCTAAAGAAAACAATGTGCTGTTGGGAGTACTGTGGATATGTAGTATCAGAGGGGTAGCCATGTTAGTCTGGATCTGTAAAAGCGGCAAAGAGTCCTGTGGCACCTTGAGTCAGTTTGGAATCAATATCCCAGCGGGGATGCTGCTGGACATGCAGCTTTTTGGAAGAGCTGGAAAATTATGCAACTCACTACTCTGTTGCTCAAATATCCTAGTCCCAGTCTCCTGCCAGATACCAAAGTAAGAAGCTACAATCTGCCTACCCAAACCCCCTTTGAGTATAGTATGCTTTCTTAAATACCTGTCCTCAACAGTTTTGCAACAGCTCATGTTAATGCTGCATAACTACCACCTTTCCCCGCAAAGGCAGCTGTATTTCAGTAGAAGATAAAATGGTTCTTCTGTCATGAATCTGATTCAAAACCCAGTGAAGTCAATGAAATTGACAGAAAGACTCCCAATGAGCGTTGATGCAGGTCTTATAGGCATTAGGATAGCCTTGGTAGATCATAACCTGCTCAGACCTTTCCAAGAGTTACTTTGTATAAAAAGAGCCTATTATAAAGGTTAATCCTTTGGTAAGGCATTTATCAGCCTTCTGAAGATCCCTTGATTATGGCTGGAATGGATTTCAGGCCAGCCAGAGAAGTGAAAGATTCTGGAGTTTAGACACTTCTGTGACAGGCTTCATTGTAAAACAGTAAAGTGATGTAAAAAATTTTTTTTTAATTTTTTTACTATAACTTAAATTTCAAAACAAAATTGCATCAACTCCAAAAAATTAGAACACCTTTGTTTAGAAAATGCTGAAAGTGGGGGGGGGAGTGTCAATAATTTAGAAAATATTTTTTCAATTTTTTATTTAAGTGGGAAATTTGTCGCAACCATTTTTCCCCCACAAACAATTTCAGCAGCATTTTCCAATGAAAAAGCCTTCCATCAAGAAATTCCCACCTTCTCTAGACCCAAGGGTTAGCCCCACTGCTGCTGTGATGCTCCAAGTGGCCAGGACACGAAAACTATGAGCTCAACTATGAACTCCAAGGTGAACTCTGGCCACTTGCTTAATACAGTCCAACTGAAGGGCGAGAATGCTGGATTCAGACACTGCCAATCTCTCCTGTTGGAGCTGCTCCACTCTATAAATATTCATTGAGCCAGAAACGAAGATTAACTCTATAACCTATTGGGTAGAAGCCTGAGGGCCAAGTCCCTGTGCTGGCTGATTCAGTTCAGGGACTTGAGCTGGGGTCTCCACATCCAAGAAGACTGTCCCAACTATTGGTTATTCTGGGGTCTCTGTCTCTCTTGTGTTTTTTCACAACAGATTTCAAAAGGCCTCATTTTCCTTCTCCATTGGAATGAAAACAAACTTCAAAACCTTGCAAATTTTTGCAAAACAGAATTGTTGTTTTCCAGCCAGCCCCACTTACTACCCCTACTGCACTTTGTCGGTCATGGAGAAAAACAAATACATATTGTATGGCAACCACTTCTAATGCCAACTGCCTCACGGTGCATAGCTCATTGTGCCAGAACAGGTGGCTGGAGGGGTAGGCAAGGGGCACCACACAGCCTCATAGTTCAATTTTCTCTGAGCAAAATTGTAAAATACCTTTTCTTCTCCAACAGGAAGAAGCATTCAGGATAATAAACCACTGCGTCTGCCCATTATGATTGATTAAAAATGCATTTGGATTTATTATATGTGGTTTGGCAAATCTGCTTTTGTAAGCTATAGGCGACTGTCTGTCGAAACCACGCTTGCTATGAATGCAGTGAGCACAGAGCTGTCTGATAGGATCCTGAGAGACCACCATGAATGGAGCCAATAAAAGAAATAGCTGAAGGAAACATTTACGTTACTAAGCCAGGAGGATACAGAGCTTGGTTTTATCAGATTTCCATGTTTCAAACCTGAAAGGCAGCTCTTTTCTTTTTCTAAATGTACTGGCAATTCAATCACTGGAAGGGCACTTTGTATTTCCAGTCCAGAAAACACAAAAATGTACATTGACACTTCACCACCAATGCACTTGACTTAAGACCCCACCTCTTTCCTATGGAAAGTTGAAAATATCATGGCATGTGCAATGGAATAAGTTAAACATGCCAGTTCAAGAATTACTGGATAGTTCAAGAAATTGGGACAAGCTCCCCATAAACATCCACAAAGCTATCTCATTATCCTTCCTTAAAACCCTCCTTACCCGTGATACCTAGCAAAAACTTGACAGTGGTTAGGTTGCTGGTGTGCTGACTAATATTGTCTTCTGGTTTCCTTGCCCTCTCCCATCTGACTGTCTGTACCATCTGTTATCTTATACTAGGACTGTAAGCTTTTTGGAGCAGAGACTTTTTATTCTGTGTTTGTACAGCACCTACACAATGGGGTCCTAGGCCATGACTGGGGCTGCTAGACGCTATGGTAATATAAATAAATAAATAAATAATATGCAGCATTTTGGAGAGAGCTTCCCAACTCAGTTTGACAAGCCCATCCCTATCTCTAGGCTTCAGAGCCGAAGCTCCAGTCAGAGCTACAACTTCACAGCATTGTCTATGGGCTTCTCCCAACAAATTTTTTCATGGCCTCAGAGCGCAGCCATCAACCCTTGCTGGTGGCGCTCTGACAATTTTTCCTAAAATACTTAATTAACTTTAGGAAAAATAAATAAATATGCACATATACATATCCAAATCATTGTAATTTATGTAGGGTTTTTTTGAAGACTCAGTAATAAAAATAATGTACAGTTGTCTCTATTCTTTACTGGACCAAAACAGAAAAGAAACCCAAATAAGGTGCTTTGCACGTTCTTGTCTTTTTTGGTTGATTTTTTTATATATACTTGCTAGCTAGTAAGTCTGCTACTGTGAAAAGTTATATTTGTATATTTGTTAATATCACTTTTCACAGTAGACTTACTCAGCCCTGGAAAGCTGGGGGACAAATTAAGCCTTGGATGAGGGGGCTGGAAGAGGCTGTGGGAGTCAGGAGAATGCGGGGGGTGAGCCCAGGGCCAGAGCCTGCGGTCCCACTGCATGGCTGGGGGCTGAAGGATGCATCAGGGGACAAGGATGACGTGCTTGGCGTGAGCCTGGGGCCAAATCCCTGGGGCCGGAGCCCTAAGCCCTGCAGCTGAGAGATGGAGCCCGCCACCGCACAGCCAGAGCCTGCCGCCCTGCACCCCAGGGCTGAAGCCTGAAGCCAAAGCCCCACCACCCTCGGGAAGGTGGGGAACTCACACTGGTTGCCTGTTCCTATGGTGTTTGTGGCTCCAGAAGGGGGCACGGACCAGCCCCTGCTGGTGGCCCCAGGGGAGGAGCCACTGCTGGGCCCCTCCTCCCAATCACTACCCAGAAGGCTGTGGCAGCAAGAAAAGCCCCTGGTGGCCACATGCGGCCACAGTGACCGCATTTGAGAAATGGTTTAAAAACGCCAGCGTGAGGCCCACTAACCTGAGTCTGTTGACGCACGCTGGGCATCTCACGGCTGAGACATACGCTGAGAAATGGTCTTACCATACCCTGTGGTCTTAGTCCAGTTCCTAGTGGGCAGCTGTCTGCAACATACAAAAACCACTCTCATAACTGGTTTCAGAGTAGCAGCCGTGTTAGTCTGTATTCGCAAAAAGAAAAGGAGGACTTGTGGCACCTTAGAGACTAACCAATTTATTAGAGCATAAGCTTTCGTGAGCTACAGCTTGGCTGATTCAGCAGAAAGGACAAGGACTAAATGGGCATTGAGACTTAGCCATCCTCTTGCTGCTAGAAGTGAGGGCTCTAGTCCAGGTTGAGATGCATGTGTGGAGTGGGATGACAACACTTTCACTGCTATTGCTTCTGCTACCTGTCTGGAAATAAATGGAGGGCCTCAGCCTCTAGGCTGCCAGTCTGACACTTTGTACAAGCCCTACGTTCACTAACAAACCCAGCACGTCCCAGTTAGAAAAGATGGAACTGTTGTTTGGTTCTGTGTTTGTACAGCACCCAGCAAAATGGGGTCTGGTCTATGATCCTGATACCCGCAAAATGATCCTGATACCCACTATATGAAAAGTGTACTTGGATGTTTATTCACAAGCTCCAGTACCATGATCTGAAATGACTGAGGGTACTGATGACAGCGTGAAGCAAGACCTGTACCCCACTGAAGTACTATTTTGAGAGCTTAAGTGGGACTTTGTTGGTCACAGGCCTTCAGCTGGCCCTCTGCACAGGGATGAATTTCACTCAGATAGGAGTACCCTTGAAAGCAACCTGTGTGAGTGAGTGATCATCAGGTTCAGAGCTAGGGCCCCAATCCTACTGATGCTTATAGACTAAACATTACTCACCAGAATAGTCCCATTGAGTTCAGGGGGATTACTCCTGGAGGAAACGTTACTCACGTGCATAAGTGTCTGTAGCATCGAGCCTTAGACATGGCTTGAGTATACATTCTGTACTTCGTATGAGTTGCTCTCACAGTCTTCACCTGGGTGTTTTCTCCTAAATTTGCTTGTGGTGGGTGGGGGGGTGCCCAGGTCCCTGCCAGACCGCAATCTGGTCTGTCTCCCAGGCAGTCTCAGGGGTGGTGAGGTCTGTGACTGGCTCTCTTTGCTGCTATATCTCTGTGGTCAGCAGTCTCTGAGGTACAGCAGTCCTCTCCCTGAACACCACCCCTGCCTGTGGCAGGCTTTGCTTTTTAAGATCCCCTGTCCAAGCAGAGCAAGCCTTACAAGTACACCTGGTTTAGTGCTGGCTGAGCCCAGAGTGTGTTACCTCCTCTCTAATAGAGTGAGAGAGGGTGTGCCCCTTCACACTGCTTAGCCAGCCTTTGGAATGCCCTCATTCATTCTGTTTGAAAAGTGCTAACTACACAAATAAAAACAGACATATGGATAAGGGAAGAATCAGGGGTACGGTAAGAAATGAGAGCTGCCTGCATTCCTTACAGGCCACATTCACATTTGGCTCTGCTACAGGGGTGCCAGAGCAGGGGGTGGGGGGAAAGGGACTATGCCCCCCACTTTTTACAGGCCATAAGGGTGAGCGATGGAGGGGAGGAGAGGAGTGAGCGGGGGGGTGGGGCTTCAGGGGGAAGGGGCAGCGTGGAGGCGGAGCCTCAGGTGGAAAGGTGCAGCGGGATCCGGTTCAGGCTCCTGTGGGCTCCCCACACACACACACTTTTAGGGCACTTCCGCCACACGTGCTCTGCTATAACTCCACCTAAAGTTCAGACCAAATTCTCTTTAGGATCTGGGCAAGAGATCTCATCAGTGCTGATTCACCCAGCTGCAGCAACACCTCCTTTGCTGCCATATTCACTGTTTGTTTAACAAAAGTGCGAGGATTACCGCATACCAATTTTTATGCCAAATAATGCGGGGCTTCTTTTTCTGAAACAACATCTCATGCCGTTCCATGTTCACAGCACGGTCCCCAGGTGGTGGTGATTGGCTTCTTTTACTGTATTGTTTCAGCACAGTTGAGTTTTTGATACCAACTCCAAGAAGAATGCTCCCTCTCGGAAGCATATGGTTCTATGAACAAAATAAACAAGCTACATCCATAATACTTTAGACTCCTCACAGTCCAGCTTGTTCTTTGTTGCTGTGTGTAAACCACCACATGCACAAGTGCCGAGAAAGAGAGTCTATGACATGAGCCTCTGCTAGACTTAGTAGCTTTGAAATGATGCAGGGACACAGTGAGATCACCGGTCCTTCAGCTAGCCCAAGAGTGCACAGATCACATATGAATGGTACAAGGATCAATTTGCAATGTCTAATGCAAGGGGCCCACCTGGTTAAGGACGTCTCTGCACTTTTGGTGGCATGAAGAAATTATTATACCCACAATTTTCTGAACAGACCAACACCCACCATCCAGAATAGATAAATAGCAGCAGCAGCAGGGGCATAGACGGCAGCATCTGTTTTGCTCATATCAGTTTGTACGATATATTGTATAACATAATTATTAAATGTGATTATTAACGTTATATTTCCAAGACTAATGCTTCTGATTTGTAATCCCAGTAATTTAGTCCAGTGATTGTTTGCAGTTCGTTCTGACCTATCTGAGGATCTGCACATCTCTTTCTCTTGGGGTTTTCTACAGCAACCATCATCATCGTATCTAAGGACTACAAAGGACAACAAAAAAATAAGACAGTCCCTGCCCCAAAATGCCAACTCAGGGTACTTGTCTTCTCCCCAACCAAACCTGGGAGTAGTGATCCGGAACCTGCTGAGATGAGCGACACTACGTCCAATCCACAAGAAAGGAAGTTGTTCTCAACTTTTCACCAAAACACCACTTCAGCTGCTCTTGGGCCTGCTTACGTACTCTGATATTCCCAATCATCATGGTATCCGAGTGCCTCACAATCTTTAGTGTATTTATCCTCACCAACTCTGAGAGGGAGGGAAATATGGTCCCCATTTTTCAAATGGGGAACAGAAGACTGGAGTAACTAAGGACTTGTCTTCATGGCGAGTTAGTAAACAGCAAGCCAGGGGGCAGCTCGACAGCACACTATCTTGTGGTGCACTACACTCCATGTGGACACTGCTACAGCACAGTATCCTGGAGTGCAGCTTAGCGTGTTGCACAGCAAGCTGCTGCACATTAGCCACACATTCACTCGCCCTATCAACAAGCCCCAAGTGACTTTCCCAAGGACGCACAGGAAGTCTGTGGCAGAGCAGTGAATCGAATTCAAGTCTCTCAAGTTCCAGTCCACTAAATCATCCTTCTCCATCTGCTAGTCACCAGGTGCACCATGTTGCCTGCGGCACAGAGCGCAGACCCTTGCCCATTCGGTTGCTGATGTGTGGGCTGGTGCATTGTAAGAGTGGGTTGAGAGGATTTACTAAAAGGATGCAGCTGCTACAGCTCAAGTTTCCATCCATAAGAATGCTGAAGCAGTTCAGCGGAACCAGGGCAGGCAAAAGCAATTCCAAGATTTGATCGGAGAAGGTGCCCTGGTCACACTACCGGGAATGTTGATGGTACAAAATGTCTTGATGGCATTTCAGGTGCCTGACACATACTAGAAATGCCAAACACTAGAAATCTACTCTCCAGAAGTACAGAAACTTTCCAAAAAGTGTATTTGGAACAGAGCCTGCAAGTGCCTTTGGATGTGAATAGCTTTACTCGTGCGAGTAGCATTATTCAGGGGTGAAAATATTTGCAGGATCTGGTCCTAAGTCCAGAAATACCATATGCGTATTGCTTTGGGGTTAAAGGCAAAGCTGGTAATGCACCTACAGGATCTGTTGGTCTTCAGCTTTAAACTGCACTGACCAAGTGCCAGTTCCACATAGCAGTTAATTAACCTATCTACAAGTTGTAAGATGAGACTTCGCTGTTCACCATGAGATTTAGTCTCAGGGCTATGTGGTGGCAAAAGAAAACAGATACTTCAATTTAACAGGAAATGAAGTGTATTGGGGCAATACAATTCCATTAGGGAAATTGCATTAGCGTAATGTAGCATTTTTTTATTTTTTACAGCCTCTCCTCTAGCAAATTAATTTATTGCCTCATAAGTCAAGGTTACTGAAAAACACTCATGTCATATTCATTTCTTTAGCATGCGTGTAAAATGCATGTTGGGTCCGTGAAGTAGAATTGCTGCATAAGAGATTCACAGATGTTTTATCTGCACCATATGGCACGTTAGTCATCATTCCCTCCAGGATGAGTTCTTGTGTTGAAAGTCAAAGCTTTTCCCACACATGGGCTATCAGCTCTAGGCATCTTTAAAAGAAATCAATGAGAAAAAAAAATAAGGGAAAAAAGACCAATCATCAACAAAAAAAGATCCACCAAAAGCAAGAAAGATATCAAAGACACTTCACAAATAACATGCATAGCAACACAACAAGCTGAATACATAGTACTTTCATTCAGTGCTTTGGTATTAAAGGTAGTATATAAATAAATAATATGTAATACCATCTATTAAATTTTTATCAAAGCCAAATGCAATTTTGTACTCAGGAATTTAATTATGTGAGCTTTGTGTAAAGTGCCTTTTATATTTCTGTGTGTACCTTATTCCAGGAATCTAATATTAGGAGCACAATATAACAGGATTAATAAATAATATTGTGCACGTCCACAGCATCTTTCATTCAGATACTCCCAGAGCACTAGATAAGCATTCTGGTTTTGATCAAAAGAAATGAGATGAATGAATAAATGTAATCTAAGGATCTCCAAGTGCCTTACACATGTTAGCTAATTATCCCTCTCTTAACATTTCTGTAGAACAGACAAACTTAGGGAAGATTTTCAAAGGCTTTAATGGCAGTGAGGCAGGTACCTAACTCCTGTTGACCTTTACTGCCATTTGTGCCTTTGAAAATCTTCCCCACAAGACAAGCTGGCATCACTTCACCCCTCCTTCTGGGTTGGACTACCACAGCCTTTTTACAACATACAACTACTGTGCCTAGTATTTCAGGACAGGAAGTGATGAATGTCACACCCAATCAAAACTGCGAGAGGTACTTCAGTTACAATCAATTCCACTTCCTGTAGCACCTAGGTTTTCCTTGGAGATCCAAATATTTACAAATCTACTTAGCTGGTGAAGTCTGGCAAGATCTTAAGTGATATCTCTTCATATGGCTCTAACTTTAATGGTAAAATAAATGGGAGAACTATATATCTAATACTGTATCCCCAACCAATGTAAGAAAGACAGAAAGGATATTCCAACCAATAGTAATCTGCAGTACACTGTGTACAGTAAACATATAGGTCCAATATTGCAAACCCTCACTCACACAAGCAGCCTGTGCTTTGCGGGTAATCCCATTGGATTGCTAATAAGAGTAAGAGTTCACAAGACCATGCCACTATGCCATTTGTGTGCATGTATATATAAGTATTAATGTAACAACAAGCTATTTTAGGTCATTTTAAAAAGTTTTATGGCTTTTCTTGAGCTCTTCAAAGATGGACTCATGGTAATTATGGCACCTGGCTTTACAGAAAATTTTAAAAAATAATTCCAATTCAAACAGAAGCCAAAACTCTCTCAAACATTCCTCAAATAATTTTTCTGCAACATGAGTGGTGTAATCAGAATGCATGATGGCATGGTATAAGCCAGGTTTTATCAGCATTCATTTGGGATGACCTGTGTGTCTCACTCATGGTTTTCCACTTGTAAGTAATGTGCCCATCCCAAACTCACCCTGACAAAAACATTATACCACACTATCACGTATTCCTTATGTATATGTACATATGGCCACACTCCCTATAATAGACTGATGTAAACTGCTTGATTCTTCTCTTGCTTACATTGATATAAATCACCAGTGAAGTCAGTGTAGTTACTCTGGTGCAAAATTAGTGTGAGTGAGATCAGAATCTGGCCCAAAGTCTCGCTCTCTGTTTGCAATCTGAAGCAACTGGTACTCAGCATCACCATGTAAACAATAAGGGCAAAGGAGAAGAAGGTGGGGTGGGGTTAAAAATCTGCTTTCCTTTACAAGACCACCTACAAAATGTTGCAAAGACCTTGCAACAAAAATAATCTGTCACGATTCCAGTGCTAGGCAAAATATAAACAAGTTAAGTGCTCTGTTAAACAGAACATCTGGGAAGTCACAGACTGGGCATATGTTTTCACAAGTTGTTTTTTAGGGAAAAGTAACCCTGCTAAGCTTCCTGTCTCTTCCATCTTCCCTCTCTTGACTGTGTTTATCAAGGCTAGATATAAACACATTAAAAAACCTTTAGAGGCCCTTCTCTCATTGTATTATTAATTTGGAATTGACTGAACGTTGACAGCTGCTTTTAGTTTGACCCCTGGATCCCTTAAAGAGATTCTCCACAAATAATTACACAGTTTTGTGTTGATTGGGTTAGCTGTATATATATTTGCTGTGGGTTGCCAGAAATTAACATTAGAGTCAACATCAACATTACATGGAGAGTCATGGGCTTTGGGGCAGCAAAGAGGGTGGATTGTTTAGGGAATCACAGGTGACTTAGAGGGCAGGATGGATTACCTAAGGTGTTTGGGGGTTCAGAGGATTTATTTCTTAGGGGATCATGGGGATTAGGGCTGAAGGCAGATTTTATTTCATTGTCAGGCTGCTGTAGCATCTACTAGCTGTAGCTCACGAAAGCTTATGCTCAAATAAATTGGTTAGTCTCTAAGGTGCCACAAGTACTCCTTTTCTTTTTGTGAATACAGACTAACATGGCTGTTACTCTGAAACCTTAATTATTATTGTTTCCATCAGAAAGTTTCTTCTCCTAGAGTGAATTTTTGCTCTTGCCGTTCTTTGGTGATTCACACTGGGAACTTTGTCTCATCTGCCCCCGCCAGTCTGTGTCCCACAGGAAAAAAGAGGGGGAAAGAACCAGCATTCTTGTTCAATTAAATAACTCATTTCACAGAGGTGAGCTCAAGCCACAGAACTCACACCTGGATTTCAGATGCCCCCGAGTGGGAGAGTGCTGGGATTTTGGTTGAGCCCATTATTAAAGAGAGGCCCTTTTGAAAATTCGGATCTGGGTTCAGATTTCAAAACACACCCAGTATTCCAGGGTATTCGGAATTGGGTTTTGCTTAGGCTCATCCTAGAGGAAGAGACAAAAAAGGAGGAGTTCCAACCACATTTGCCATTCAAGTCCCATGTGCTACTTCCTCCCCCCGCCTCGGCACATGAATTGCTTCCTCTCCCCATTCTGTTAAGATGATTACTCTGTCCATTCATTGCAGAGTTCTGTGTATGGAGGCACCAGTAACACTGATTACATGGCAATGCTGTTGCAATCTGGTGAAAAAATCTACCCAACATATGAGACAGAGAGAAGCCAGTGGAGGCATTTTTCTTATTTTTCTTGCCCTTTTCAACTCACTCCACTTGCATGCCTCTTTTTTGACGTGGAAACACTGATCATCATTTTTTCCAAGAAGAAGATGATGACAAAGGGTCTCTACTTGAACAACCATGGTAAGAACCATGGTAAGAGCCGTCTGGCCAGCTGTGGGCAACCGCAGACACTCCGCCTGCCCTGGGCAGGGGGCCTGTGGGACTGGGACATTGGTCGGGGCTACTCTTGGCCCTCCCAATCCTGGGCAGGTGGAGGGTCCACAGCATGGTGCCCCACAGCTTCCTGGGCTCCCCGGCTGGGCTCCAGCTGCCAGCCTGGCCGGGGGTGGGGCCTCGGGGAGAAGAGGAGGGGCAGGGCCCATGGTGAAAAGTGGGAGGACCATGGCCCTCTGGTCCCCCCTATTCTGGCACCCCTGGTTCAGAGGTTCACTTGCATGAGCTCACCTCCTGCCCCAAGAGGGAACGAGGGGTAAAGGCAACGAACAATGCCTTGGCTGCTGTTGCCACACCAGCCACTCCACCATCAGCTGCTCCACTATTGTTCGCTCTACTATTTCCCTCTCTACTGTAGCCTCTAGGATGTCTTGAGGTCCCGTCACTTAACACAGCTCTCAGTGATTCCAGATGTTAGTGGGGGAGCCTCACTGCTAGTGCAGGCTGGGAGGTCTCTTTCACCAGAGACACTGTCCCATAAGCATGTCTAAGGCTTAGCATTTAGACCTGATTACCAGTGACTTCAGCTCTACTGATCCACAACAAAAGACTCTTCATAGAATATCAGAGTTGGAAGGGACCTCAAGAAGTCATCTAGTCCAATCCCCTGCTCAAAGCAGGACCAATCCCCAATTTTTGCCCCAGATCCCTAAATGGTCCCCTCAAGGATTGAACTCACAACCCTGGGTTTAGCAGTCCAATGCTCAAACCACTGAGCTATCCCTCCTCTCCTTGACTGAGACTTAATTAGCTCTGTCCTAAAACAGTAGGGAGGAAAAGGGTCAAATGGTGTCTTGGACCCTTAGGCAGAGCCCACACCACCAAGCATAAACACCTGTCCCCACTCTCTTCTACTAGTCTTTGGCACCCCTACCCCCTGCTTAGTGAGTGCAGTTCAGTTGAGGATGACTGTCCTCAATCAGGGCATGCCAAACATAGTTCTGCTGCCCTTTACTTACACAACAAGGGTAACACTTTATTACTCCTGCACCTAATAACAAGTAACTTGCAATCCGACACCAGCAATCGTTTGGGCAAAGCAGCCCCATCATGCTGCACACCTAGGCAGAGTGGGCATGTCTATGCAAACAAAGTCTGTTCCTGAAGTCTTCTCCTCCCGTTCATCACTAGATGTCAGGGGAGAGCTCATTCAGACCCTTCTTACAAATGCACAAAGTCCTGTTTCACAGGAGGAATCAAGCAACAGGAGAACAGTGTCCTTGCTGACAGGTCCAAGCCTCTTTCAGCCAGCACCCTGATCCAAAACCTCTTTTCTGACTTCTCCTAGGGCCACACACCATGCTTTTATGCTGTGTCTGCCTGTCTTTCTGTTCTGCCTCTACCACTTACGCACCCACACTGACCCTGAGTGACCTGGGATATGCCTTTGTTTTGGCCAGATATATGGTCCTATGTTTGGGGATGGAGAACACTTAACTGTTTCTGTCACCTGATTACAATGACTTGTTTACATGTACCCTGACTGAAAGGCAACATTTACATCTGACCCTTAATAACAAGCCCAACTCATAACAGTTGTAACAATCATCTTTATCTAGGTGTTTCATAATTCAACAGTTAATTACAATTTCAACCAGTTTAGTTGGTACTGAAGTAAGGAGTACAGGTCTAAACTTCCCAGAATCTCCACTAAAGCCTTTTAAAAACATTAGGCACAACATCTACTACTCTCCAATCATCTCAGGGCTTGTCTACACTTACAGCGCTGCAGAGGCACAGGTGCACTAGTGCAGCTGCACTGCTGTAGCACTTAGTGAAGACACTACCTTCGCCAAGGGGAAAGTTTCTCCCATCGGCATAAGTATTCCACCTCCATGAGAAGCAGTAGCTATGTCAATGGGAGAAGCCCTCATGTCACCACAGTGCTGTCTAGACCAGGAGTTTGGTCAGTATAACAGCATCACTTAGGGGTTGTGACTTTCCACACCCCTGAGCAATGGTATTATAATGACCTCAGTTTGTAGTGTAATATAGCCCTGGTCTACATTACGGGGTTAGGTCAAATTTAGCCATGTTAGGTCGATTTTATAATGAATGCGTCTGCACAAGCAACCCGTTCCATCGACCTAAAGGGCTCTTAAAATCAACTTCTGTACTCCTCCCTGGTGAGGGGAGTAGCGCTAAAATCGACCTTGCTGGGTCGAATTTGGGGTAGTGCGGACAAAAATTGACATTATTGGCCTCCGGGAGCTATCCCAGAGTGCTCCAATGTGACCACTCTGGACAGCACTTTCAACTCCGATGCACTAGCCAGGTGCACAGGAAAAGCCCCAGGAACTTTTGAATTTCATTTCCTGTTTGGTCAATGTGGCGAGCTCAGCAGCACAGGTGACCATGCAGTCCCCCCAGAATCGCAAACAAGCTCCAGCATGGACCGAAAGGGAGACACTGGATCTGATCGTTGTATGGGGAGAAGAATCTGTGCAGGCTGAACTCCAATCAAAAAGAAGAAATGCTAATATATATGCCAAAATCGCACAGGGCAAGGTGGAGAGAAGCTACAACAGGGACACACAGCAGTGCCACATGGAAGTCAAGGAGCTCAGGCAAGCCTACCAAAAGACAAAGGAAGCAAACGGTCACTCCAGGTCAGAGCCCCATACATGCTGCTTCTATGGTCAGCTGAATGGTATCCTGGGGGGGACCCCACCACTGTCCGTGGACACCTGCAAGGGGGGAGTCTCACGCAACAGGGAGGAGGATTTTGTGGATGAGGAAGAGGAGGAGGAGGAGGAGGAGAATGCGCCACAGGCAAGTGGTGAATCCATTCTCCCTGGCAGCCAGGACCTTTTCATCACCCTGGAGCCAATACCCTCCCAAGGCGGGATCCCTGAACCTGAAGGAGGAGAAGGCACCTCTGGTGAGTGCACATGTGTAACTACAGTACAGAGTTTTAAAGCAATAGTGTTTAATGTTTGATTTGCCCTGAAGACTTGGGATGCATTTGCGGCCAGTCCAGCTACTGGAAAAGTCTGTTAGCGTATCTGGGGATGGAGCGGGAATCCTCCAGGGACATCTCCATGAGGCTCTCCTGGAGGTACTCTGAAAGTCTTTGCAGAAGGTTTCTGGGGAGGGCTGCCTTATTTCATCCTCCACAGTAGGAAACTTTACCACGCCAAGCCAGTAGTAAGTAGTCTGGTATCATTGCAGCACAAAGCATGGCAGCGAATGGTCCTGGGTTTTGGTCACATTCAAGCAACATTCGGTCTTTATCTTTCTGTGTTAGCCTCAGGAGAGTGATATCATTCATGGTCACCTGGTTGAAATAGGGGAATTTTTGTAAGGGAACAGTAAAAGGACCCCGTTCATGCTGGATTGTTTGCGCTTAGCTAAAAGGGATCATCCCATAGCCACCGGCAGGGAGAGGGGTGAAGGGATCATCCCAAATAGCCATGCAGAGGGATGGGGGGAGGTGTGTGCTGCACATCCACCCAAAAACCGCAGCCCCTCCTTTTAAATGGCAAACCCAACCAGCATTGCTTGCTGTGGGAAAGGAGGACACTGCAGTTTGAAAACATTCCCACATGTTATGAAGGCATTAGAAGCCAAACCCACATACCCTTTGGCTTACCATGGCTGCCTGGAAACCGAATTCTGTTGCCCAGCCGTGTGTAATGTGTCACCATATCGGCTCAATTTAAAAGGCAAAATGTGATCCTTGTACCTAAAGCACATGTGCTGTCTGCTGTGAATTGCTTGATTTACTGTGCGTCTCCCTTTTGCTCTCAGAAATGTATCATCTTAAATTTTACTCTCCCTTTTTATGCCCCTGCAGGTGCAAATGTTTCTATGCTCCCCCTATCATCTCCATCCCTGAGGTTATCGCAGATTAGAAGGCGAAAAAAACACACTCGCAATGACATATTTTCCGAGCTCCTGCAGTCCTCCTGCACTGATAGGGCACAGCTGAATGCATGGAGGCATTCAGTGGAAAGTCCAGGAAAGCATTAAGTGAGAGTGATGAGAAGAGGCAGGATGCAATGCTGAGGCTAATGGGGGAGAAAATGAACATGCTCAGGCATCTGGTGGAGCTGCAGGAAAGCCAACAAGAGCACAGACCGCCACTGAATCCACTGTACAACTGCCTGCCCTCCTCCCCAAGTTCCATATCCTCCTCACCCAGACGCCCAAGAACACGGGGGGGAGGTTCCGGGGACCCAGCCACTCCACTCCAGAGGAGGCCCAAGCACTAGAAGGCTGTCATTCAAACAGTTTTGATTTGTAGTGTGGCTACAATAAGCAATGTGCCCTTGTCCTTCCCTCCTCCCCCACCCCACCCGGGCTACCTTATCAGTTATCTCCCTTTTTTTTTTAAATTAATAAAGAAAGAATGCACGGTTTCAAACAATAGTGACTTTAATTCCTTTGCCAGCTGTGATCAAAGGGGGGAGGGTGGTTGGCTTACAGGGAATTAAAATCAGCAAAGGGGGCAGGTTTGCATCAAGGAGAAACACACACACCTGTCACACTGTAGCCTGGCCAGTCATGAAACTGGTTTTCAAAGCCTCTCTGATGTGCAGCATGCCTACCTGTGCTCTTCTAATCACCCTGGTGTCTGGTTGTTCAAAACTGGCAGCCAGGCGATTTGCCTCAACCTTCCACCCCGCCATAAAAGTCTCCCCCTTACTCTCACAGATATTATGGAGCACAAAGCAAGCAGTAATAACAATGGGAATATTGGTTGTGCTGAGATCTAACTTAGTCAGCAAACAGCACCAGCGAGCTTTTAAACGTCCAAAGGCACATTCTACCACCATTCTGCACTTGCTCAGCCTATAGTTGAACTGCTCCTTACTACTGTCTAGGCTGCCTGTGTATGGCTTCATGAGCCATGGGAGCAAGGGGTAGACTGGGTCTCCAAGGATAACTATTGGCATTTCAACATCCCCAAAAACCACCCGCAACAATGTTTTTGTCCCATCAGGCTTTGGGAGCTTAACCCAGGATTGCAATGGGCAGCGGAGACTGTGGGAACTGTGGGATAGCTTCCCACAGTACACCGCTCCGTGAGTCGATGCTAGCCACGGTAGTGAGGACGCCCTCTGCCGACTTAATGCACTTAGTGGGGACATACACAATCGACTGTATAAAATCAATTTCTAAAAATCAACTTCTATAAAATCGACCTAATTTCGTAGTGTAGACATACCCATAGTAATTGGTTTTAATGAGACATTGCTTGTTTTTGCTAGCAGCTCAGCCACTTCATTCTTACACTCCTTCAGAACTCTTCGGGTGTGTAACATCTGAGTCTGGTGACTTGTTGCTTTTTAATTTATTAATCTGTTTCAGTACCTCCTCTTTTGACACCTCAGTCTCTCACGGTGCCTCATTTTTATTACCTGAAAAGAATAAGACTCTCCAACATCCTCTGTGGAGAAGACGGACATAAAGAAATCTCTTAGGTCCTCTGCAATGTTGATATTCTCTTTAATTGCTCCTTTTACTCCATGGTGATCCAATGTACTCACTCATTCTCTTGCAGGCATCCTGGTTCTGATACATTTAAACAATGTATTGCATTTAGGAGGTGAGGGTACATTTTTGGCTATTTGCTTTTCAAATTCATTCTTAGCCTTCCTAATTTTCTTTTCACATTTCAACACTCCAAGATTTTTTTGAGGTACAATTAAGAAAATATATATATTTTAAAATACAACAACCACCTGACTGCCACTTCAAAAGAAAAAAATGGAAATATGTAAGAATGGTACCAGATCTCCAAAGATTTGAGTGGGGACACACAAGTCATCTATTTACAAGAGGAAGATAAGGCGAAAATGTGGTTCTAATTTTCTGTTCCTTTTCCTTATTTTTTTAAGGTTAAAAGAAAATTGTCCTCTTAATTTCGATCACTAATTCAGATCTTATTAAAAAAAGATGCCAGAGATGCTACAAAACCATGTGAAAACAGTTGTGCTCTTTTTGGAACATCCCTCTTCAGTGGTGGAAAATCAAACATGCCAATACAGTGTGAGTGCAAGTGACCCGAAAGAAATGAAATCATCTAAAAATACAAGTGAAACTGACCAGTGTGGTTTCTCCTTCCAAGTAGATAGAAATGGAAAAAGCAAACAAACAGCACAAGTGGCAAATAGTACATGAGATGTCTTAAGTTATTTCAGTATTAACAATCTTAGGGTATGTCTAGACATATAGCGTTGCTGCTGAGCCACTGCAGGACATCTGGTGAAGAGAGACCTCCCGTCAGCATAATAAAACCATCTCTGCGAGAGGCAGAAGCTATCTCTACAGGAGTTCTCCCGCCAACATAGTGCTGTCCACACTGGCACTTATGTCGATGTAACTTAAGTGGCTCAGGAGAGTGGCTTATTCACATCCCTGAGCGACATAAGTTCTGCCGACATAAGCTGTAGTGGAGACATAGCCTAAGTGTTGTTAGTAACTCCAATAAGGAGGCTTTTCTGTTTTAGTTATGGTATTTTTGTTTTACTTTACAGGGTCCCTTTAAAAATAAAGATAAATTATTATAAGAGGTTTGGAAAGCATGACCAGTGAGGAAAGGTTGAAAGAACTGGGCATATTTAGTCAGGAGAAGAGAAGGCTGAGGAGGGACCAGATAACATGTCTTCAAAAATGTAAAAGGTTGCAACAAAGAGGACAGTGATCAATTGTTCTCCATGTCCATCTAGGGTAGGACAAGAAGTAATGGGCTGAATTGGCAGCAAGGAAGATTCAGGTTAAATTTTAGGAACAACTTTGTAACTATAAATATAGCTAGACACTGGAATAAGTTATCAGGAGTAGTTGTGCAATCCCCATCACTGGAGGTTTTCAAGGACAGGCTAGATGAACACCTGTCACGGATGGTCTAGGTTTACTTAACCTTGCCTCAATGGGCCTGGGGATGGACTGGATGACCTCTCGAGGTCCCTTCCAGCCATACTTGTCTATTATTACAGGGTTCCAGCTGGGAGGGGATGTGTGTAAGGACTCTGGAATTGAAGCTGGGAAGCAATATGGGAAGAAGACAATAAGTTTGGATTATGAGGGGACAGCTAGGTGAACTTAAACTGAACAAACACCTGCAACGACTAAGACATGACCCCCCTCATCCTCCTGATTAGCTTGTTTGTATGTTGTTGTATCCATGCCTCCATTCCTCAACCATCTTTGTCTTTTTAGCTGTAAGCATGGAATGAATTTTCAAAAGTGACTAGTGATTTAAGGTGACTCAATTTTTAGGTGGCCAACTTGAGACACCTTAAAAAGGCCTGACTTCCCAACTGAGCTGAGCACCTGGCCTCTGAAAATCAAACTCCTTTAAGGTGTCTCAAGTCAAGCACCTCAAAACGGAGATACTCAGAAGCACTAGTCACTGCTGAAAACTCAGGACATGTGTCTTCCTCTGTGTTTAGAAAGTGCCTAGTGCATTGTGGACTCTACCACAATCTGAACAATAATTATTCGGTACACACAAATCCAATTACAAAATCATATAGATCTTGAAGAATTTCTGACTTTCTAGCATAGTCAGGGTCATTTTATTTTTATTATATTGCTTTTATTGCAAGGAGGCTCTGTTCTGAGTCAACTAGCTAGAGTTCAGCAGATGGCTGGGGGTCCTGCCTTCTACAACACTGGAAACATGTTGGAGCAACTTCAAGACCCTTGTTATACTGCAGCTGGCAGGATTCAAGGAGCATTTGCAGGCGTGAAGTTCTCTGTCTCTAAAGGAGACACAGCTCACACATCCCTGCTGAGCAAAAACCCTGGCAACCAATAATGGAGTGGCACTGATTAACAACAGCCTGGGAGGAAGCTGCAGCAGTAATGGAATTCAGCTGCCACAGCTAGCGGGACTTCTCACTTTCTTTTGAGGCTGTCTGACCTCCCATCAGGGGAAGGACCAGGGCTCCTTGGATCAGTGTGGCTAAGACCTGATTGTGCCTGGTATAATTCCAACTGAGCACTAAACCTCAGGGAAGGGTAATATGCAATACCCTAACCACACAGAGATGTGAAGCTGTTTCAGTTATCACCTTTCCGGCAAGAACTATATTTGAGCATGTCTCTCAAGAGAGTTGCCAAGAAGGTTTCACATCCCAGTGGGAAAAGGGCCTGAAAATAATATCCCCGGTAGGTGGGGATTAGCCAACCTAATGAAAACAAGTGGCAGCTCACAAGGACAGTTGAGTACTAATTTGCACCTTTTTGCTAAGCCTTTGGCAACATGTCAGAGAGGGCAGGATTCACTGAAACCCACATTCTGATCTACTCATGGAGCTTCATGAGATTTTTCTATTTTGAAATTCTTGGGACACTCTTGGTTTCAATGAGTCTGTCCTGCAAGGGTTGGGCAATCAGAGAGACACAGATTTTGGGGTGTCCCAATGTGACAATATTGCATTATAAGCAGGCGTGAAAGTAAAATTTCTCTCTTACTGGTATGGGGGGCAGTTCTCCCCCCCCCAAAGGGGCGGGGCCTCGGGCCGAAGGGGCAGGGCTGTGGGCGTCAGCATTCCCCAGCCAGCCCGCCCATGCTGCCCGGGGCTCCAGCGGCGATTTAAAGGGCCCGGAGCTCTGGCTGGCCCTGGGGTAGCTGCTCCTTTTGTCGTCCCCCCTCCCACCGCATCGGCGGCCAAGGGGGCAAAAGGGGCAGGGATGTTACAGTGCTGCCGCAGCACGCTTTAAGCAGGGTCCTTTTGCCACGGCAGCGCTTTAATGTCACTGCCTCTTTTGTGCCCCGCCCCATCCGCGGCTTTCACGCGCTTTAAAGTCAGTGATACAGGCCGGTACAGGAGGTTACTTTTTACCGGTACGCCGTACTGGCCCGGACCACCTTACTTTCACCCCTGATTATAAGTGGATCACACAAATGGATAGCTTAGGATAGTCCAAACTTTTCAATGCTGTGGGCCAGATGCTAATTTTGGGGCACCTCCATGGGCCGTATACAGAGGTTCCGCTGCATGGAAGATGCCATTTTGCAGAGCGTGCCACAAGGAAGATGCCATTTTCCAATGTGCACAACCCCACCCCCGCCAGCATGACCTTGCATGCACAATGTCTGCAAGATCATGCTGGCCAGGGCAGGTCCACACCACCCTAGTGACCCCTCTCAGACAGAATGCAGCCGGATGGATGATGGTGCAGAGCGGATGAAGTCTGGACTGCCTGTAAGTCATGTCCTAAGTGGCTGGGGGTTATAATGGGCTTGGGCTTGCCTTTTTGACATTCTGAGCTTCTCTGGGGGCTTTTGGGGCTTGTTGTTGTGGAAAAAAATGGCAACCCCTCACTATGAGGAGCAGGGGTGCAGGGAGCCCATGGGGATGCAAGCAGCTGAAAATCATTCAGGAGGTGGACAGAATCATCTCGCAGGCTGGATCCAGCCCTCAGGCCACCAGCTGCTTATTAACACAAGTGTTATGACATGCTGCAAACTCTCTGCATTACAACACAACTGCATTATCCAGCAGGACATTAGGGATCAATTTGATTTGCAACCAGAACACAAAAAGTTAATGCTGAATTCCACCTTGTTGATTTTTAATGAAAAATAAGGGCTGGACTGTTTTCTATTTTACACTGGTTTGGTTTTATGTAACTATTGACTTCACTGAAGTGATTCCTGATCTACACTGGTGTCCGAAAAAGAAGAAGCAGATGCTAAAGACAGGAATCAAGACAGAGAAGATTCTTTTGAATTTTCTTTTTGCCATGTGACTCATTTATAATTGTAGATCTTGATTTACTTCTTGTGATATTGTGCACTAGAACCATGCAAAACTCAGTGGGTTTGCAGGTGTGCATGCAAATCCTGTTTCACTTTCCACATGCCTTTACCTCCCCTGCGTTAGGCTTTGAGTTTCAGGTTCCAGCAAAGCCAAATGCTCAGTCAAACACAGCCAAAGCCACCACATTTCACCTTGAAACTCAGTGTTGTTCTGCAAGGGGTTCAAGGAACCCATGCTGCTTGGCAAGGAAACGCAAAACCAAGCCAGATTTCTATTGTTTTAGGGGTTTCCTGATTATTTCCCCACAGCTGTTTTCCCATGTGGGATTTTTCATACATTTTCTGTCCCCCACCCTTGTGTCCACTGGCCAGCTGTTGACATCACTGGTAATTGATGTTCTTTTTTTCCTGGTCAAATTCTTGATTAGTTCAGTTTTAATTGAAGAGGAATGCATGGATTGGTGGCTAAGGCACTGACTGGGGCTGAACATAACTGGGTTCAGTTCCTGGTTTTGCCACAAACTTCCTGTGTGACCTTGGGCAAATCATTCAATCACGCTGTGGCTATGTCTACACTTAAAACACTACAGTGGCACTGCTACAGCTGTAACAGTTCAGTGTAGACAGTCACTGCAGCAACGAGCAGTAGTGAATCCACCTCACCGAGAGGCGGTAGCCAGGTCAGTGGAAGAATTCCTCCATTGACCTAGCACTGTGCACTCGGAGGGTTAGGTCTGCAGAGCTACGTCTCTCAGAGGTGTGGATTTTCCAATGCCCATGTAAGATTTCAGTGCAGACCTGCTCTGTGTCTCCCCATCCGTAAAACTGAGATAACACTCTCACCTTTCCCCCAGCAGCTCCCTGCCTTGTCTGTAAGATCTTTGGGGGCAGGGGCTGGCTCTTAATGTATTCGTACAATGCCTAGAACAATCGGGTCCTTTCTCAGTTGTGACCTATCACACTGCTTCCCTGGCACCTTTCATTTTAGGGACACATGGTGAGATGGATGTTTTTGAGGGGATGAAAGAACAGCTTTGGAAAGAAAGTAATTGGAACAGCAGTGAAATTCACAAGATCCCCTTCCCTCTGCTTTTTTATTGGTGTAGGTAAGCTTAACATAAATTACAGGGAAGAAAGCTTTCAGCTTTAACTTTGGATTAATTGCTCTCAGGCAGCTCCATCACCACAGGGTCTGGGCACACCATATCTGACTCAAACTATAGCAAAAACAGTCCCCATACAGGGGCACCGGAACAGGGCGGTACCAGGGTGCCAAGACCCTCCCACTTTTTGAAAGTGAACGGGCCTGGCCTGCCACGGGCCTGGCCTGGCCACATTTTGCCACAGTTTCCACTCCTCCCTCTCCTCTCTCCTCTCCCCCCCCCTCCAGCCAGGCCGGCACCTGGAGCCCGCCTGCACAGCTGTGAGAGCCTTGGACCCTCCACGTGCCCTGGGCAGGGGCCGGAGGGCAGGGACATAGGCCAGGGGCTACTCTCAGGCATCCCCACCTCAGGCAGGTGGAGGGACCCGGGCTCTGCGGCCACGCTCCAGCTGCCGGCTTGGCCGGGAGGGCAGGGCCTCAGGGGGAAGAGGAGGAGCAGCGGTGGATCCACGGAGGGGGTGGGCACCCGTGTCCCCCCACTTTTGGGAAGGCTCTTCCGCCCCTGCCCCCATATGCAGGGAGTTAAAACCCAACCAATCCCTCTACATCTACTTCTGAGATACTGATGTGTTAATGTGCTCAGAAAAGATGACTGAAGCTTTGCTCCCTTTTTAAAAGCCCTCCTTAAAAACCCACTTCTGCTGTAAAGCCTACAAGGAGAGATCGCCCTAACCTCCCAAAAGGCTAAGCCACTGGTGACTTCTGATGCTCATTTTGGCCCAGATCCTCAATGATCTTTAGGCACATAGTTCCTATTAATCTGGACAGGAGGTAAGCACCTAAATATCTTTGAGGATTGTGTGCCCCTTTGTCACTATGTGAGGCAACAAGCAAGAGGAAAAGTGTGAAATCTATACTACTAGTTTATCACTGCTGTTTCAGGCAATGCAGATTCACAGGAGCCCTTTGGCAGCTAACCAGCTGCACAGCCTGATTTACATAATGATCTGCGTGTTTCCATTATTTTCCCAGGATCATTTACACTTTAATTGGATGCAGTGAAATTGGTAGCAAATAGGTTATAGCACTAGCCTTCCAGCAACTTACTTCCCACTGTGCCAATCACGGTTAATCTGATGGTGCTGTCTGTCCGGCTCTGCAATATAGCTGAGATGTAAAGTTTGAGTAAAGGGAGAGCCTTGCCATAGCAGCTTAATCCAGGTTCATCTTTACCGCGAGGAGGCCACCAACCAACCCGAGGTGGAGAGACCAGGCCATGATTTAACTACCCCTCTGAAATTGATGAGACGAGGCCAACCTGTACATCCCAGTGCTTACATGAGACCACAAGGCACTTCCAACCCGGTAGGATGTGAGCAGCAGCTGCTTATTCTGCCTGTTTTTAAGGAGACTGACCAATCATGACTTGAATGGCAGCATTCCTGTTGGAATTCATTCAGGAGGATCCCGGGGCAAACTGAACAGGATAAACAAGAGATGGCCTGCGTCTTTGCTCAAAACTTAACCAGAGAGAAAGTTCGATATTGTTATTTTTTTAAATCACTTGCCTCCACACTTTGTGCTTCTGGATCTTCTTGTGGTACGTCTAGACTGTGGAGAACCAGGAAGTAGCGAATAGCTTGTAAGACAAGATTTCCATCCCAATTTCAAGACTATATGAAAAGAAGGATGATTGGTCCAGGAACAGCCTGTTAATCAGACAATTTGGATTTGGTCCCTGGCTCTGTCAAAGACTTTCTGTGTGACCCTGAGAAATCACTTTATGCATGATTCAGTTTCTGCAGCTATAAAACAAGGACATATACCCTGACAGGGATTGCATTTGTTAATGTTGATCAATTGCTTTTGAGATCCTTAGATGGCAGATGCTGTAGAAGTATTATTTTGAGGTTGGTCCATCACTGGAATTCAGGGAAAGCTTGAAGTCTGTCAGCCCAAGGTAAAATGAATCCTTAGTGCTGTTCTTAACATTCCTCTTTCTCAGCAAGGGATTTACAGAACGCAGCCATTTCAAGCAGCTCCAAAACATCATTTGAATCTGGCTTCCGTCCTTAAAAAGAACAACGTCTGCACAACCGAGCATGGAGTCCATTCAAGATTCCATTTAAAATGTGCTGCCATAATGTGGATTTATAGTTTCCATTAAAAAAACCTGTTCTCTATCCCTGCTATTAGAAGATGCTGTAGGCTGCAACTTTGCTTAGATAGTCACAGCTGGGGAACAATATTTTGTTTCTAGATTAAAAAGCATCCCATGTCATATAAAAAATGTGGCATGGTTTGATGCTTCTTTTGTTCTCAACATTTATTGACATTATTATTTGTAGGATCTGCAGTCACGGACCAGCCCCCCGCCCCATTGTTCTAGGTGCGGGACAAACACAGAACAAAAAGAAGGTCCCTGCCCCAAAGAGCTTACTGTCTTTTTTTAATTGTAAGAAGAGCCAGTCAATAATATAGCTTTGATTTCAATGCATATTTTAAAACTACGCTTAGAAACACCCTGAAGAACATCCTGACCTGAAGAAGAGCCCTGCAGAGCTTGAAAGTTTTGTCTCTCATCAACAGAATTTGGTCTAATAAAAAGATATTACCTCACTCACTTTGTCTCTCACATATTCTGAGACCAACACAGCTATGACACTTCATAGAAACATCCTAACATTTGGGATATGAAGAGGCTACGGCACAGAGGAATTGCCATGCCTGGGCACACCAATGGTCCAATACAGTGCAGTATCCCTTTTCAACAGTGACCGTAGTGGGATGTGCCAATGAAAGGCAAAAATTCCAATAATGCACCTGGGAAATAGCTTTGATGGGATGCAGCAAAATGTCTTTCTTATCCCAACTAGAGATTGGCTTACTCCCTGAAGCATGAAGATTGATAGCACTCATAAACTGGACCCTTGCTAATGCAATTGTAGAGACTATTGCTATTCATATACATGTCTAATCCTCTTTTGAATCATAGTGTGCTACTTGCTTCAGTAATACTGTGCAACTGTGAGTCCCGTTGCCATCTAAAAAGCTGAGTGTGGCTGCAGTCAAGTTCTGAGGCCCTGAGGGTGGCCATGCTAAGACGAGAGAGCGATGGGCAACTATTACACAATTTGTCACTATAGCACTTTGGGCTGTGATCTTATCAGATCTTACAAGCTAAGTAGATTGGACCAGGGGAGTAGCTAGATGGAAAACTTACAGCAGAACCCCCAGATGATACCCATAGTAATCTGGCCAAATTCTCATTTGGTAGGTATTCTTCACTTTCAGTCTTAGACTTATTGTCTGTGGTACTCATCTGGCCCCATCAACATACTGTCTGCACAGGTCACAATTTTTAGCCTCACAACACCTCTGTGAGGTAGGGAAGTACCATTATCCCCATTTTACAGATGGGAAACTGAAACACAGAGAGACTAGTGACTTGCCCAAGGTCACACAAAAAGCCTGTAACAGAACTAGGACTTCAACCTCATCTAGGTTGTAGGGTAGTGTGACAGGTTTCGGTCGATCCTCCGAAACTCTAGGGGCGATGGAGAGCTATGGTCTCACTGGCAGGCCTCCGCCACACCTTCCGGGCGTTGGGGAATTAGCGGGGAAGATGTGCCGGCCATAGTCAGTAGCGCACCCCTCCGGCAGGGGAGCGCCGGCACGAGTCCGTAGCGCGCCCCTCAGGCAGGTTGGCCACGGTAGGGGAACGCAGGCCCACCCAACTCCACTGCGTTCCAGCCCAGGGCCCTGACAGTGGCGGGAGGCGAAAGTCCCGCCGCTGGGTCAGCAGGGCCGTCCGCGCCCGCTGACCAAACACACCCACCCCACGGTGTAGTTCGGCCCCTGGGCTACTTCCTACCCGGTCTCTCAGGCGGGTCGCTCCGGTCCCGCCATCTCCTCCGGGTATTCCGCTGCGGGCAGCTCCGGTCCCTCCATCTCGTCCGAGTATTCTGCTGCGGGCCACTCCCGCTCCCCCTCTGTACCGGACTCACGCTGGCCCGGGCTGCAGTCAGGCCCCTCCAGGTCCTCTGGGTATTCAGCGGCTGGCAGTCCTGGTTGCCATAGGCCTTCCTCCCGGTCGGGCTCCTCCTTGCCCAGGGCTTCGCCTGGGTCAGCAGCAGGATCACGAGGGAGCAGCCAGCCGCCTGTGTCTGTCTCCCTCCCTGGTGCTCTTTTCACTGGGCAGAGGGCCCCGCCCTTTGTACTTCCTGTCCCACCCTTCCCCTTCCAGGGATTGGCGGAAGCTTGACCTGACCCCGCCCCCTCAGGCTGAGAGGGTGGATCTTTACCCTCTGGCTCGGAGGGGAGCCACCCTGGCTCCCTACATACTCCACCCCTCAAATCCAGCTCCTGATCTTCGGAGCTGGCGTCCTCACCTTCTCCGAGGAGGGATAGGAAATCCGCATTGGCGTTGTCTTGTCCCACCTGATGGTGAATCGTGAAGGCATAGGCTGCAGAGCGAGATACCATCGCATCAGCCTGGCATTATTGTCCTTCATCTTATTAAGCCACTTCAGGGGTGCATGGTCCGTAACCAGTATAAAGGGGGCCCCGAGGAGGTAGTAGCGGAGAGCATCGACTGCCCACTTAACGGCTAGGGCCTCTTTCGCCACGACGGAGTAGTTCCGTTCTCTGGGGAACAGCTTCCGACTGAGGTAAACAATCGGGTGTTCCTCCCCGTCCACCTCCTGAGAGAGGACCGCCCCAAGCCCAACACCTGAGGCATCTGTCTGGACAATAAAGTCATGATGAAAGTCAGGGCTGAAGAGTATTGGATCGCTACACAGCCGTTCTTTGATAGTTCGAAAGGTCTTCTCGCACTCGTTGGACCAATGCACCCGGCGGGGACTGTCCTTGGTCAAGAGCTCCGTTAGCGGGGCTGTAATGCTTGTAAAGTGGGGTACAAACCGCTGGTAATAACCAGCTAAGCCCAAAAATTGACGTACTTGCCTCTTCGTGGTCGGCACCGGACATTCCTGGAGTGCTTGGACCTTCCCGATGAGGGGGCGGACCTGTCCCCGGCCCAAGGTGTACCCCAGGTAAGTGGTTTCCTCCTGCCCGATTTGGCATTTTTTTGGGTTGGCCATAAGTCCGGCTGCGCGGAGGTCCCGGAGGACTGCCGCTACTTGGTTCAGATGTTCCTCCCAGTTATTGCCATAGATGACCACATCGTCCAGGTAGGCCGCTGTGTATTTCGTGTGTGGTTGCAACACCCGGTCCATCAAACGCTGGAAGGTTGCTGGGGCCCCATGTAGGCCAAAAGGCATCCGGGTGAAATGGTATAACCCTGAAGGGGTGGCAAACGCGGTCTTCTCCTTGGACCTGGGATCCAAGGGGATCTGCCAGTACCCTTTGGTGAGATCTAAAGTGGTGATATAAAGGCCTCCCCGAGCCAGTCGAGGAGCTCATTGACGCGAGGCATCGGATAAGCGTCAAATTTTGAGATGACGTTTACCCTCCGGAAGTCAATGCAAAACCGCCGGCTCCCATCGGGCTTCGGTACAAGGACGACGGGGCTCCGCCACTCGCTCTGGGAGGGCTCAATAACACCCAGCTCCAATGTCACCTGGACTTCCTCCTCTATGGCCTCCCACATTTGCCTAGGCAATGGCCGGGTTGTCTCTCAGACCACCACCCCGGGTTCCGTCTGGATCACATGGTAGGTGAGTGTAGTCCACCCGGGTTTCGTGGTGAACATCTTGGGGAATGCCCTCACTAAGCAGAGTGCCTGTTCTCGCTGCTCGACGGTGAGTGTCTCTGCTAGCTGGGGTTCACCATTATCCGACTCCCCGGGTGGTTGGGGCCCCAGTTCCAGTTCGGGGGGATATGGGGCCACTAGGAGCCCTTCCCGGTCTTGCCAAGGTTTTAAGAGGTTTACATGATAAATCTGCTTTTCCTTCCGGCGACCAGGTTGCTGAATCTCATAGGTTACCAGCCCTACCTGGCGGAGGACCTCATACGGACCCTGCCAGCGGGCAAAAAGCTTTGATTCCTCCGAGGGGAGCAGGAAGAGTACTCGGTCCCCTGGCCCAAATGATCGAGCCTGGGCGCCCCGATTGTAGTGCTGCTCCTGGGCTCTTTGGGTGGTGTTTAGGTTCTCCCTCGCGAGCTCGCCCACCCGCGCCAGCCACCCGTGCAGTTGTAAGACATGTTGCAAGAGACCCTGTGTTGCGGACGGGTTGTGTTCCCAAGTCTCCCTCAAGAGGTCCAACACCCCGCGGGGTCGCCGCCCATAGAGGAGCTCGAACGGGGAGAACTTCGTGGACGCCTGTGGGACTTCTCGAATCACCAGTAGTAAAGGAGGGAGCAGTTGGTCCCACTGGCGGAGGTCCTGGGTGGGGAAACGCCGCAACATTCCCTTCAGGGTCCGGTTAAACCGCTCAACCAATCGGTCAGTCTGGGGATGGTAGACCGAGGTCTGCAATTTCTTAATCCCCAATAGGGCACATACCTGGCAGAACAGCTTTGACGTGAAGTTGGTCCCTTGATCAGTGAGTATCTCCTGTGGGAGGCCCACCTTTGTGAAGATCTTCACGAGTTCCGCAGCGATAGTGCGGGCCGGGATACTTCTTAAGGGGATGGCCTCCGGGAAGCGGGTGGCATAGTCCATCAGGACGAGGATGTATTGATGGCCTGCCTTGTTTTTTGGGAAAGGCCTGACCAGGTTCATTGCTACCCGTTCAAATGGCACACCTATGACTGGTAACGGGACCAGGGGGGCCTTCCGTACCCCGGCCGGGGCTGCATGTTGGCAGTCTGGGCACGATGCACAATACTCCTTCTCCTCACGGTGGACGCCGAGCCAGAAGAACCTGGCCAGGACCCTGGCCACGGTTTTTTCCTGCCCTAAATGGCCAGCAGCTGGGATGTCATGTGCAAGCTTCAGGACAGCCTGACGATGGATGCAGGGGACCACGAGTTGGGTCCGGACCTCTTGGGTCTGGGGGTCTCGGTCAAGGCGGTAGAGCCGCTCGTGGTTGAGTTCAAACCTGGGCCATTGGGTGGTGCACTGCGCCTCCACGACCTCACCATCCACCGGGCCAGCTGCTCATAGGCAAACTGGAGCGTAGGATCCTCCCTTTGATCTCTGCTAAACTCCACCAGGTCAGGAGGGAGACCCGCCATTTCCAGGCCATCCTGCCTGGGGGTGAGGCGTGGGTCAGCTCCAGGGTCGGAGCTCGAGTCAGGTCCTGTCTTCTCCTCAGGCGGGGCTCCCTCGAACGCCTCTTTGGTGGGTAGGGATTGGAGCACCTCGACGAAGTCTGGCCAGTCACGGCCCAGGATCACTGGATAGGCGAGGGATGACCCCACCGCCACATTCATTAACTGAGTTACTCCGTGCACCGTGATGGGGACCCGCACCATGGGGTACGATTTTACGTCTCCGTGGATGCACTGAATCCGTAGTTCCCCGACGGTCCGCTTGGTGTCCGCGACAAGCGCCTGGCGGACAAGAGTCTGCCCACAACCTGAATCGACTAGACCCACCACGGGGACCCCGGCGACTTCCATGGGAGCTGTCAGTTTGGCCACGGAGGGCAGACGGGCCCGTCGCTCCCCGGCGCATACCAAGCCAAAGTTGAAGTCCATTGCAGGACAGCCCCGTTGCAGATACCCATATTCACCACATCGGAAACCAGGTCCTACCTCTGGGCACGCCAGCCGCGTGGGGGCACCAGTGGGGCCACAGAGTGGGCTGGGGCCTGGTGGTCGGGTTACACGTCCAGGGCCGGAGAGTGGTTTTGACTCAGGCCGTCAGGAAAACTCGGTCCTGCCGCCTTCTGGTCGTCGGGTACGGTGGGGTGCGTTGGTTTGGGAGGTGGACCCCCTCCACTCAAGTTTCTGTGCATTGGGTCCAGGGTTTGGGGGGTGGGCGGCCGGTCCTATAGGGGTCTCAGCCTTGAGAAAGTCCTCCATAAGCGCGACGGCCATGCTCAGACTTTGTGGCCGGAGCCATAACACCCAAGCCCTCCCCTGGGGTGGGAGGATGTGCACGAATTGTTTGAGGATGACCTGTTCCATCACCTCAGCTGCGGTTCAACGCTCGGGTTGGAGCCATCGGGTACCTGCATCCTTCAGTTCCTGTGCCACCGCCCGGGGTCTGGCACCCGGTGGGTAGACCTTTTCCCGAAACCGTCGCCGAAAGGTTTCCGGGGTAATGTCGAAGGCATCCAAGATAGCTGCTTTCACTTGAGTGTAAATGCGGGCCTCATCCTCTGGGAGCCCACGGTAAGCCTTCTGGGCTAGCCCCATCAGATATGGGGCGAGGAGCGTCGCCCATTGGTCAGGCGCCCAACCAGCCACTGAGGCAACCCGCTCGAAGGTCACTAGGTAGGCTTCCGGGTCATCCTCAGGCCCCATCTTGGCCAGACAGATAGGTGGGGCGGGAGGGGGCGGGGTGGCTGCCCGCTCCGGTTGAGCACCACCATGGCCCGACCACAGGGTTGCAAGCTGCTGGAAGCACTGGGTTTGTTGTTCCTGGTACTGGGCCCCCAGGATTTGAAGCAACTGCTGCTGGTGGGCACCTAGCTGCTGCATGAGTTGGTGCTGCTGCTGTTGCTGGCTCTCAGCCAGGAACTTGATAAGCCTTTCCATCTCCATCTTTCCAGTAGGGGAGTTTCAGAGGCGCCCTCACACTAACCGCTTTCGGCGGGGGTTGGGATCGCCTGCCCGCATTCTCCACCACTTGTGACAGGTTTCGGTCAATCCTCCGATCCCCTAGGGGCAATGGAGAGCTACGGTCTCACTGGCAGGCCTCCGCCACACCTTCCGGGCATTGGGGAATTAGCGGGGAAGGTGTGCCGGCCAGAGTCAATAGCGCGCCCCTCAGGCAGGGGAGCGCCGGCACGAGTCCGCAGCGCGCCCCTCAGGCAGGGGAGAGCCAGCACAAGTCTGCAGCGTGCCTCTCCGGCAGGGGAGCACCAGCACGAGTCAGGAGCGCGCCCCTCCGGCAGGGGAGCACCGGCACGAGTCAGTAGCATGCCCCTCAGGCAGGTTGGCCACGGTAGGGGAACGCAGGCCCACCCAACTCCACTGCGTTCCAGCCCAGGGCCCTGACAGTGGCGGGAGGCGAAAGTCCCGCTGCTGGGTCAGCGGGGCCGTCCGCGCCCGCTGACCAAACACACCCACCCCACAGTATAGTTCGGCCCCTGGGCTACTTCCTACCCGGTCTCTCAGGCGGGTCGCTCCGGTCCCTCCATCTCCTCCGGGTATTCCGCTGCGGGCAGCTCCGGTCCCTCCATCTCGTCCGAGTATTCTGCTGAGAGCCGCTCTGGTCCCTCCATCTCCTCCGGTATTCCGCTGCGGGCAGCTCCAGTTCCTCTGGGTATTCCACTGCGGGCCACTCCCGCTCCCCCTCTGTATCGGACTCACGCCGGCCTGGGCTGCAGTCAGGCCCCTCCAGGTCCTCTGGGTATTCAGCAGCTGGCAGTCCTGGTTGCCATAGGCCTTCCTCCCGGTCGGGCTCCTCCTTGCCCAGGGCTTCGCCTGGATCAGCAGCAGGATCGCGAGGGAGCAGCCAGCCACCTGTGTCTGTCTTCCTCCCTGGTGCTCTCTTCACGGGCCAGAGGGCCCCGCCCTTTGTACTTCCTGTCCCACCCTTCCCCTTCCAGGGATTGGCGAAAGCTTGACCTGGCCCCTCCCCCTCAGGCTGAGAGGGTGGATCTTTACCCTCTGGCTTGGAGGGGAGCCACCCTGGCTCCCTACAGGTAGCCACTGGACTATGCATCCCTCAAGCTACACCATTATTATGTATTACTAAACAGCTTCTAGACTATGCCAGCACTGACTGTAGTGCAAAGGTGGGGGAAGTGATTCTGGTAGACACCGTTTGCAACATTTTTAAGAACTTATTTGGTGATCATACAGGATAGAAAGTGCTATACAAAGGAAAGCTATTGTTATTCAAGTGTTTTAACAAATTCTTCTAGATAGTCCACACATTGGCCATGATGACTCCTCAGAGAAAAATAGTTTAGATAATTCATGTGAAAAGAGCAGCTCTTGGAATGAGTTCTTACTGCTGGTTCTTCAACATGAATGTATTGCTAGAAACAAGCATCTGGCACTACTGTTCTTTTTTGGTAAGCATTATGGCCAGCACACAGGATCTGGGGTTTAAGAACTCTGGGTGGAAAACATGTAGCATTTCACAGAAGGTTCTTGCTTTTCTTTTAATGAATCACAGACATTGGTGGCTGGCTTTTATTTACTGCTCAGTGATCAGCTGGTGCATCTCCTATCTCGTGGGACAACATTTCTAATGGGGATGTAGAGCCTGGAGCTAAAATGTGAAACAGAGACTGCATAAGGAAAAGACTTAGGATCAATATATAGATCAGAGCCATATTAGAAATGTGACAGCTCCCATGCACACCCTAAGAGAGGAGAGCAGAAAGGAACGGGTACAGTTGTGTGTGTATATAGTAGGAAGACATAGTCTGCCACCTGATCACTAAAGTATTCACTCTGCTGCCAACATATAACTGCAAAAATGTCCGTCAAGCCGGTCAAGTTACCAATGACCTTAACAATTTCATTTTTTCTTAGGGAGCCTTATCTAGCACCCATTAAAGTCCAGGGAGTTTTTGGTATTGGCTTGGGAACAGAGGCAGATCCGCTAAGATCCTGCATAAACGAGAGCAGTAAATTTGAAAGATTTCTCAGCAGTTTAAGCATCCCACAGCTACAGAGAGAGGCAGCCTAGGGGTATTGCTCATCGTTGCCATTTGAGTGACTAGGAGTAAAGGTTGCCCAGTAAAAGCTGCAGTTCTCTCATATGATATTTATTCAGTACCATATTATAATGGACTTTGGAGTATAAACAAGATCTAGTGGCTGAAATCAGAAATCAGCAATGTTCACATTGGAAATAAGGTGCACACATTTAACAGGGAGGGGGATTAACTATTGAGACAGATCACCAAAGGATGAGGTGGATTTTTTACCACTTGATGTCTTTAAATTAAGATTGGATCCCTTTCTAAAAGATATGCTCTAGTTCAACCCTAGATTATTGGACCTGATGCAGGAAACACTGGGAGGAATTCTATGACCTGTGCTCTTACAGGAGTTTCGTGTATATGATCGTAATGATCCGTCCGGCTTTAAAATCTATGAATCTGTGTCTCGTCATGTAATAGAAATGCAATGAAAAGTGGGTAGGCATGTATGTGTCTGTCAGTCTGTGCTCCAGCAAATGCTTGCAGGGCTGCCCACAGTGCTAGAATACAAGAAATGCAGAAGTGTGCTCAAAATGTATTTAAAATCCTGTTCCTGGGTTCTGTCACCATCAAAAGTAGGGTCCCAGAGGAGAGCAGGTGTAATCACTCTGTAGGCTGAGTGCAGGAAATACTCACTATCTGTCAACGGCTCCTAAGAAAATACATCCCTTCCCACCACAACGAACTCCCCATTACAAATCCCATAGGTGAGCCCCCATCTGGTGAAGATTCTATAAACCCGCAAGGACTCACTTCATCTGAAGCCTCACTGGCAGGTGACATCTCCACTCACTATATCAAATGCATGATAGGAAGAGGAGGTAGAATGAGTCTCTTTGGACTTCCTGGGGAAATCCCATCCCTAAAAGAAATGCCCACGAAACTCAACATAATGGGGTCCTCATAGGCCCTGTGAGATGGGTTGCAGGGTTACAGTCTGACCTGCATCTGGGGTGGCACACAGGAGCAGACCAGACTTGGAGCATTGCAATTTCTCCCCTGCTCCCACCTTGCTCTGGGGCAGAAGTAAATCACCTCATCCCTTTTCAGGGCACAACTTACTCCTCCCTACATGTACTCAGCAAACTACTCAGGCCAATGAGCAGTGGGGCAGAGCCAGGGCTCCTCCCACATCCTAGCCTCCTCTCACTTGCTTGCAGCAGGGAGAGTTGGGTAAGCAGCCACTGCTCTCCCCACTACAGCTGAAGTCACACTCTGAGCAGAGCTGAGCAGGAGAGCACCAGGGGGGTATTACGTCTTTGGACCCCTCCCCACAGCCACGTAAGTGCTGTGACAACCCAGTCCTCTGTGGGGCCTTAACCACTGATCGTTTGTAGTTAGTGTCCTGAATGTTTCATCCTTGAAAATACATCAGAAGCTATTTTAAGGATAATTTTATTATCGACAAAGGAAATAATACGTGGTCTGTAAAACCGGCACAACCGCCTCCTCCCATGGGTTCTGAGCAGGAATAGAACTGAGGCTCTTCAGTAGCTAAGCACAATCCTCTACCCCCTGAGCTAAAGGATCACCTAAGAACTGCTAGGTGTACTAGGCACTTAACCTCCCAGAGGACCAGCAACAAGCAGGGAATATATCACATTTGGCAATCACGTTACACACATCAGTCACTTTTTTTCTTGTTAGGAGACATGGTGATTCATCCTCCAGCCCTGAGACCTGAATAATCAATAAGCCAGACAGTGCATATGACGCCCTAAAAATATCACTAAACAATTTGCCTGAGAACGAAAAATGTTCATTCCTGTAGAAACTAGCTAGCAGTCAAATAACTTTGCATTGATTGTCCTAGTTATAGATATACTGTGTGGTCCCCATATAAGCCATATCAAGTATTACCAAGCTTTTCAATGTGATGACATTTGCATCAGGCTTTAATCTTCTGTAGAAAGGAAGTTGTGGGTTTTAAATCCTTATTCAGGATGATTGAGTCAAGAGCTGCATTCCTAACATAAGAGGATAAAAGCATAGCCCACCAAAGGGGCTGTAAGCACTCTAAGAAATATTTTAATGAGCAAGGGTCAGTAGTGCTTATGCATTTGATGTCACCATTTATTTTATTAGATAGGTTCACAAGCTGCAATCTCTATTCATTTTTAATGTTTACTATCAAGAAAGTACCAAATTAAATCAGTGCCCATTCGTCAGATTGCTGCATGGCTGTCACTTGTCTGTTAACTATCTAATAATTACAATACATTGCCCCTCTACAGCATCTGTCATCCAAGAAGCTCAAAGCATTTCAATTTAAGCCTACTGAAAAGTAGGGCTGAAAATGTGTTCTTTTGGCTAATTGTTCACAAGTTCAGAGCACAGTGACAGTAAAACATTAGAAATAACATTTTATAAATAAGTGTATGACATTTATAATAAAGGTATAAATAATCTTGATCCTGATTGGGTACAGCACAAAAATATTGTTCTCTAAAACAAGTGGAACACAGGTTTCTAATACTATGGGATAATCTAAGGCCTTTTCTTGGAGACACTGGACTGAAGCAGTTAGAATAAAGGAGCCAAAGCTACACCTTTGCAACACCAGTGAAGAAGTCAAAATACTGGGGGGGAAAAGTAATGGTGGTTTCCCAAGCTCCACCCACAATCCAAGCTCCACTCCCTAGGGGTCACCAAGACACACCATTCATAGTAGATTGTACAAACCTTATCAGATGATATCCCTCTTCTTTCTCATGTCCTTTGATCAGCAGTGAGCTAGCTGGCACTGACGTTCAAATAGTCATCACTGGGATTCAGAGTTAACACCCCACTGAGGCAAGTGCAGGTGGTTTGCGCCTCTCAGAGATATTGTCTGCAAATTCGAGCAGGCAGAAATTCATGGGTTAACATTTGATTCACATTTTGAAGAGTTTTTTCGGCAATCTCAAGGGCTAGATAAAAAATTTTTATTATGGTTTAGATTGTGGAGTACAAGAGTGCAATTACCATGAACAAGTACCAGCTTGTGGAGTCACTGTGAGATGGTCCAGCTTATTCCCTGCTTTGAAACAGCACTAGTCTTCACACACCCCCAGGGACTTAGTGCACCAGCCAGTGCAGGGCACATCTCTAGTCACTGTGCGTAGGGAACCCAAGGACTGGGGTTGTGGCCATTCCTGCGCAGGAGGAGCCCAAGGAGGTGTGGAGAGCTTTTGTTACACACCCTCTCCCACACATTGGGCACTGGCATAAGTCCAGCCAAAACCTGTCCCTAACAGCAAGCACTCTACAGCATCAGTCTGTTTAGGATGGGATTTCCAAAGGAACCTAACTTCCTTGGACCTTAATTCATCCTGTGCTGCTGACCCATCCGGCAGGTCACTTCCTCCACTGATTACAGTCACTCGCTAGTTGTGGGACTTCTTCTCAGGTGCTGCCAGCACATCCAGTCTCCTCTGTCACTGTCTTCTGCCAATTCTTCCTTGGCCTCCCTCGCTTTCTCTTTCCTCCCTCAGTTCAGTGCTTGCTCAGCATGTTTCCCATCTCAGAGTACGTGTTCCAGCCACCTGCGCCTTCTTTCTTTGATGATATTTTCTAACATGTAGTGTCTACTAATATGTATCTTCCTCAGCCATCTGCGATGGTCAGTCTCCAGGTTTATATGTAAGAAATTTGTCTCTGTGGCTGGCTTCGGCTATTCCATATCACTTATGCCCAAAGGGCTAAGCTGTGCATCCCCCTTAGCTTTCGGTCTACAGTATGACACATACCTATTGTCTTCATCCACCTCTCCTCACAGTCCCTTTCCCAGTTTGTCATCTCCATTTTTCTCTGCTTACCCTAGACCAGCGTTTTTCAAACTGGGGTCTGCGGACCCCTGGGGGTCCATGAGGGTACTCCAGGGGGTCAGCGGGCCCCACTGATCAACTCCCTCTGATTTCCCCCTCCCTCAACTCCTTGCCCTCCCTCCCAGCACGTCCGGCATGCCACGGATCAGCTGTTCCTTGGCATCCAGGAGGCGCTGGGAAGAAGGGGGAGGAGTGGGCATGGGGCGCATTCAGGAGAGGGAGCAGAAAGAGGTGGGGAAAAGAAGGAGCAGGGGTGGAATGGGGGCAGGAAGAGATGGGGCGGGGCCTTCGGGGAAGGGGTGGGGGTGGGGTCTGGGGCTGAATGGGGGTTTGGGGGTCCACAAAAAATTCTAATCAAAATAGGGGTCCTTGGGTTGCTAAAGTTTGAGAACCACTGCCCTAGACTGAAGCAATTTGGAGAAGGGGCCCTGCTTTCATCTTTTTCTCTAAAGCCCCAGGCACATATATGGCATGCTGCAAGTCCAACATACAGGGTCAATATTCTAAGCTACTGATATCATTGCTTAATTTTGCCAAACTAAAGCAATAGCAGGCTATCAAATCTTGACCAAACCATTCCCTCAGCCCTTTTATCCAGGACCACTTGAGACAGGACACTGCAAACTGAGTCATTTTTACAGACACCAACAACAATGCTACAAATAACCAATAAATTTGCTAATTCTTTACCTTAATACTGAGTCTTAGTGTATTAAAGGCTCCCACTAAACTGGAAGACAGCTGGGGATTCATCCAGGTAATAATGCTGTCTCTCCTCTTTGTTGCAGTCTTTCTTTTTTGCACAATGGTATTGTACTATGCAATAGGATGCGTTGGGCCAAGTTCATTCCTACTGTCAATCCGCTGATGTCACCAGGATTGAATTTGGCCCTTCGTGCTTATTGCATTGGTAGAGCTTTCCATCATATAGCCTAGGGGCAGTTATATGAAGTCCCCCTCCTCAGGAGAGAGAATAAGGAAGAAACATAACAGTACTCAAAATACTCACCATATCTTGAAAGGATGGTGGTACTTATCCCTTCATCAGTCAGTCTCAAAATGGCTTTCTTGTTGCTTCTGCAGATTGTTCCTGCTAGGTTTAAAAAGAGTTTCAGCTACCGGATGAAAACATGCTGGGACACATCCTTGCAAATGGGTGATTAGAAAGGTTAGAGGTTATGGGTAAGCCAAAGAGGCAGAAGTGAGGCATAATACTGATGAAAGGGGCTAAAATGTCCAGCTTTTCGAGATAGGTATCCTGACATTTGCACAGCTTAAAGTCTGATGTTTTATGTATTTGGGATCTTTATGTTCCCCATGTATTGTGTTTATATCATAAAAATCCAGATTTCTTTCTGACGTCTGTTGTCTGTCTTTGAAATGCAGCACCACATCCTCCCAGGGGCATGTAAGAAGGATGTGAATTGGGGTATTAGTTGTCACCTGCCATGAACAGACTATCAGAAAACCAGTTTCAGAGTAGCAGCCGTGTTGGTCTGTATTCACAAAAAGAAAAGGAGGACTTGTGGCACCTTAGAGACTAACCAATTTATTTGAGCATAAGCATCCGATGAAGTAAGCTGTAGCTCACGAAAGCTCATGCTCAAATAAATTGGTCAGTCTCTAAGGTGCCACAAGTCCTCCTGTTCTTTTTGTGGATACAGACCAACACGGCTGCTACTCTGAATTCTAGCGGATGGCATCTATTTGCAAACACTTCAGGATGAAAACTGCCCTGGGATGATTGTGTAGCTCCTATTGGTTTCAATGAGAGCTGCATGTGGATTGCTGAAGGCAAACAGATCTCATCCTGCATTTTTTCTGCATTCTAATCTGACTTCAGTGGGCACTGCTGTGCAAAGAGTGCACCATAGAGCCCTAGTTCTTTCACAATGTTACCAACTCTCCTCACAAGTCTTGTGATATTTTGTGTTTTTCTTAAACCCCCAGCTGCTGGAGTCAGGCTATTACCTGAGAATCTCAGCTTTCATTTGAATAAAAGCAAGTTTCTTGCCCTCCTTGTTGCAAAGAAGAGCTTGAAAACATGAACCCTAAATGCTCCAACACCAGAAGACAAATCAAAAGAACGAAATATATGGGATTTTTTAAGTCTTATGGCTTTTAAAGTAATCCCATGGTTTTTGGGGGCCTAACTCATAATTTGTAAATGGTTGGGGTTGGCAATATTGTTTTCATTCCCAAGAGGAAGATAGATTTGATGTACAGATTGACTCCGAAAAGCATGGAACAATCACATTGTTCTTTACACAGTCTCACAGTCCCAAGCCAGACATAATTCTCGAGCTTTGAATCAATGTTCTTAAAATTCTCGTAGCTAATTTTGATGGGGTTTCTCTCTTTCTATGCCAACAGCACCAGCATGTGTGTAATGTATTTGCCTTTATCAGAACTTGAATTGCAGGAAAGGAAGGGCATTAGCTGATTGCACTCTCGGGTGGAGTGAGTTAATATTTGATGGAAGGTGATGGAGTGGGTTAATAGCTCAACTTCTGGTGACATGGGTACAAATACTGAATGGGATTCAAGTCAAAATGAGTTTTGTACTCAGCTCTGATCCCTACTGGACATTTGTCACATCAAAAAATTACTGCACAACATAACACAGTTCAGTAAGTCTGGCATTTTGGCAATCTTTATTACAACAGAGCCCTTTGTGCTAGGCGCTGTACACACACTTAGGGTATGCGAGCACTGGAGCTGGAGGTGTACCATGCCAGAACTAACATGGGCATGTCGACTCAAGCTGGCAATTACACCTTTCATATCCAGGGTAGACATACCCATAGTCAGACACTACCTACACCAAAGAGCCTACAGTCTAAATGGACTGAGAAAAGGGGAAGGGACACACAGAAAGTTGAAGCGTTATGGCCACATTCACAGAGCAGAATAGTAGCACAGCCAGGAATAGAACCATGGTCTCTTAAGGCCTATGTTAGTGTCCTATTCACTAGACCAGTGATACTCACGGCAAATAAGTTAATAACTTAGTGCAAGTTGATAACATAATTGGTTAATAACATAGTAAAAGCATCCTGATTGGTTAATAACTAAGATTAGTTAATAATTAAATCGCACAGTGTTTTAATGTCACCGTGCTGTGAAGAGCTGCAGGAGGCACATTAAAGAGCCACTTCTGGCTCGAGAGCCACAGTCTGAATATCACTGCAAGACCATTGTGCCTCTGTAGCTAGGAAAGGCCCAGGACAGTTTGGCACAAGCAGAACTAAGTAGGCAAATTGGTACAGTACCTAAGGCCAATCAGTCTTGCTAGCCCTGTCTCTTCTCCATGACCCACAGCAGTGTGGCCACTCATAGGCGCCAACTTCCCCTCTTTCCCCTGGGTGCTCAACCCCACCTGCCCCTGGTCCCGCCCCCACTCCACCCCTTCCATGAGGCCCCACCCATTCCCACCCGAGCCCTGCCCCCATTCCAACCCCTTCCCCAAAGTCCCTGCCCCAACTCCGCCCCCTCCCTGGCCCTATTCCAACTCCTTCCCCAAATCCCCACCCTGGCCCCGCCTCTTCCCCGCCTACTCTCCTGAGCATGCCACGTTCCTGCTCCCGCTCCCTCCCGGAGTGTGCTAACGCCACCAAACAGCTGTTTGGTGGCAGCTGGGCGGGAAGCGCTGGGAGGTGGGCTGGAGCAGGGACGCGGCATTCCTGGTGGGGGGAGAGGAAGATGAGGGGTGGGGTGGAGGCTGAGGGGAGCTTGGCTGCCAGTGGGTGCAGAGCACCCGATAATTTTTCCCCATGGGCAGTCCAGCCCCAGAGCACCCGCAGAGTCAGCACCGATGTGGCCATTCACGCATCCCCAGAAGACTGAAAATTCCAGAACTTCCGGGAATGGCGTGGGCCCACCCCCAACCTGTGTGATGTCATCCCGCAGTGCATGCAAGGTCATGCTGCACAGGGGACACCATGTTGAAGAGCACCCTGCCCCCTTCAGTGTTACTTTGCACACACGTAGGGTTGCCAGATGTCCAGTTTTTGACTGGAAAGTCTGGTCGAAAAGGGGACCTGGTGACAGGACACTAAAAGTCCAGTTACCAAAGTAACCATGATCAGCCTGCCCACCAGGGCAGGAAGACCAGCAGCTGCTCGCTGCTGACAGACATCCTCAGCGGCAGCTACAGGGAACCTCTTTCATCCCAGGAAGGTGACTCCAGTTGAGGAGAGGGCTGGCCCGGGGCTGGGAGGAAGGGGAGCGCCCGCAAGTTCACACCAGTGCTGCAAGCGGGCATGGGCACGCCAGAGAGACCGCAGGAAAGAAGGGGGCAGCCTGTTACCTGCAGGGCGCAGATGCTGGGAGAGGGGCCATTCAGAGGACAGAGAGGAGAACAGTGTTTTATGGTTAGAGCAGGGCGGGGCTGGGAGCCAGGACTCCTGGGTTCTATCACTGGGCCCTTGCTCTGGGAGGGGAGAGGGGATTAGAGAGTTAGAGCAGAGGGGAAGTCTCTGGAAGTCAGGACTCCTGGGTTCTATTCCCAGCTTCTCCACAGACTTGTGTGACTTGAATGAGTGACTTATGGAGAGAGCAGGTAATTGGTGGGGTGGGGAGAGTGCCGCTGTCCCTGGGCTGGGCACAGGGGCCGGGGGGTGGAGGAGTGAGTGTAGGGCAGGATATTGTGGGAGCAGGGGGTAGAGCATCAGAGGGAGGGGGCAGATCAGGGGTATCCAGTTTTCAGAAATTAGTAAATTGGCAACCCTACATGCACAGTGTGGGCACGATTACACCACGGGGGCAGGGCAGCATGCTCTTCAAATGGTATCCCCCACCTGATACCAGACAAAATCATATCTGATTTTGTCTCAGTACTGGACGAGGGACAAACCTGAGAAAAGTAGGACTGTCTGGCTTAAAACAGGCCATTCTTCCTATATATAGCTTCCCTATAGCCAATGTTATACTCGCTTTGTTTGGCTTTTAATTCAAAGAAACAGTCTGAATCTGTGAAATTATATTTCAAGGCAAAGACTTCTGAGGAATCGGGAGTTATACTTGAATGCGCATTACCCTGTAGCCCCCTGTTTCAATATTAAACCAAGTTCTTTTATCCTATTGTTCCATTTCAATTAATTCTGCAGTTCTGATGAATTGCAATTGGAATTAGGAACCAAAGCTACAGCCCAAACAAAACCTGTTTACGCAGGCTGAATAATCACAGAATATCAAATGCCTGCTGGCCATGATACCCCTTCTGGCACTTTGTATTTAAAAGCACTGTGGATCTTAACTGTGATCTTACATGCCCCTTACATGGAGAGATCTCCAGGAGCACCACGCACACAAACAGAATATCAGAGACGGGACCTGCTATGCAGATCTCTCGGGGTGGGGGTTGCCTGAAAAGTGTTCAGAAATGAAACCACATCAGTGAATGTTTGCACTGTGGGAAGTGTTGGGGTTTTTTCTTGCGATGCTACACTTAGATATGGTTCACTTAGAGAGCAGGATATGGCCATTGTGTATTCTGACTCCGTCAATAGATTTCAGATGTTAAGAAATGAAATCTATTGGAAGTGATGGTGCCCCTGAACCCCAGAGATATTCGGAATGCTGAACTGGCTGAATTAAATAACTGAGGACAATCCCTCTGATACCTCTAACAGAGCTACAACAACCCTGCAACTCATTTTGAGCATTTCCACCCCTGCCCTTCTCATTATCCCCATGTTGGGGACAAAAATATACATGACGGGCCAGCTCCGCAACTGATATAAATTGGCCTAGCACCATTGACTTCAGTGGAATCTGGCTCCTTGTCTTAAATCTTACATTCAGATTTGAATTTTATAGGCATTGAGTGCCATGCCAAACTTCACATCCCAGGCAGCTGTGTTTCTCCCCTACAGCCCTAAATCAAACAAGCACAATCCATGGGTAATCCCTTTGTAGAAGGTGTTAGTTTTGTCTGATTGTGTGTTAATGTGTGTAGATGATTTAACCAAAGAAAAAGTGGAGCTTGCAGTCAGAGCAGGAGACAATGCTCTGAAATTGTGGAAAAGTAGCATCACTTGCCCCATAACCTCAGCCGTGCAGAACACAATGCCATCCACAGCCTCAGAAACAACTCTGACATCATAATCAAAAAGGCTGTCAAAGGAGGTGCTGTCGTCATCATGAATAGGTCAGAATATGAACAAGAGGCTGCTAGGCAGCTCTCCAACACAACTTTCTACAAGCCATTACCCTCTGATCCCACTGAGGGTTACCAAAAGAAACTACACCATTTGCTCAAGAAACTCCCTGAAAAAGCACAAGAACGAATCCGCACAGACACACCCCTGGAACCCCAACCTGGGATATTCTATCTGCTACCCAAGATCCATAAACCTGGAAATCCTGGGCGCCCCATCATCTCAGGCATTGGCACCCTGACAGCAGGATTGTCTGGCGATGTAGACTCCCTCCTCAGGTCCTACGCTACCAGCACTCCCAGCTATCTTCGACACACCACTGACTTCCTGAGGAAACTACAATCCATCGGTGATCTTCCTGAAAACACCATCCTGGCCACTATGGATGTAGAAGCCCTCTACACCAACATTCCACACAAAGATGGACTACAAGCCGTCAGGAAACAGTATCCCCGATAATGTCACGGCAAATCTGGTAGCTGAACTTTGTGACTTTGTCCTCACCCATAACTATTTCACATTTGGGAACAATGTGTACCTTCAAATCAGTGGCACTGCTATGGGTACCTGCATGGCCCCACAGGATGCCAACATTTTTAAGGCTGACTTAGAACAACGCTTCCTCAGCTCTCGTCCCCTAATGCCCCTACTCTACTTGCGCTACATTGATGACATCTTCATCATCTGGACCCATGGAAAAGAAGCCCTTGAGGAATTCCACCATGATTTCAACAATTTCCATCCCACCATCAACCTCAGCCTGGACCAGTCCACACAAGAGATCCACTTCCTGGACACTACAGTGCTAATGAGTGATGGTCACATAAATACCACCCTATACGGGAAACCTACTGACCGCTATTCCGACCTACATGCCTCCAGCTTTCACCCAGATCACACCACACGATCCATCGTCTACAGCGAAGCTCTACGATACAACCGCATTTGCTCCAACCCCTCAGACAGAGACAAACACCTACAAGATCTCTATCAAGCATTCTTACAACTACAATACCCACCTGCTGAAGTGAAGAAACAGATTGACAGAGCCAGAAGTGTACCCAGAAGTCACCTACTACAGGACAGGCCCAACAAAGAAAATAACAGAACGCCACTAGCCATCACCTTCAGCCCCCAACTAAAACCTCTCCAACGCATCATCAAGGATCTACAACCTATCCTGAAGGACGACCCATCACTCTCACAGATCTTGGGAGGTTTCAGAGTAGCAGCCGTGTTAGTCTGTATTCGCAAAAAGAAAAGGAGTACTTGTGGCACCTTAGAGACTAACAAATTTATTTAAGCATAGGCTTTTGTGAGCTACAGCTCATGAAGATCTTGGGAGACAGGCCAGTCCTTGCCTACAGACAGCCCCCCAACCTGAAACAAATACTCACCAGCAACCACACACCACACAACAGAACCACTGACCCAGGAACCTATCCTTGCAACAAAGCCCGTTGCCAACTGTGTCCACATATCTATTCAGGGGGCACCATCATAGGGCCTAACCACATCAGCCACACTGTCAGAGGCTCGTTCACCTGCACATCCACCAATGTGATATATGCCATCATGTGCCAGCAATGCCCCTCTGCCATGTACATTGGTCAAACTGGACAGTCTCTACGTAAAAGAATAAATGGACACAAATCAGACGTCAAGAATTATAACATTCAAAAACCTGTTGGAGAACATTTCAATCTCTCTGGTCACTCAATTACAGTTGCAATTCTTCAACCAAAAAACTTCAAAAACAAAGACTCCAAGGAGAGACTGCTGAATTGGAATTAATTTGCAAACTGGATACAATTAACTTAGGCTTGAATAGAGACTGGGAGTGGATGGGTCATTACACAAAGTAAAACTATTTCCCCATGTTTACTCCCCACCCCCACCCCCCACTGTTCCTCAGATGTTCTTGTCAACTGCTGGAAATGGCCCACCTTGATTATCACTACAAAAGGTTCCTCCCCACCCACTCCACCACTCTGCTGCTGGTAATAGCTCACCTTAAGTGATCACTCTGGTTACAGTGTGTATGGTAACACCCATTGTTTCATGTTCTCTATGTATATAAATCTCCCCACTGTATTTTCCACTGAATGGGTCTGATGACGTGAGCTGTAGCTCACGAAAGCTTATGCTCAAATAAATTTCGCAAAAAGAAAAGGAGGACTTGTGGCACCTTAGAGACTAACCAATTTATTTGAGCATATAAATTGGTTAGTCTCTAAGGTGCCACAAGTCCTCCTTTTCTTTTTGCGAATACAGACTAACACGGCTGTTACTCTGAAACCTGTCAAATAAATTGGTTAGTCTCTAAGGTGCCACAAGTACTCCTTTTCTTTTTGCAAATACAGATTAACACGGCTGCTACTCTGAAAAATGGCTCAGCTGGAACCCTTGACTTATATGCAGATAAATCTGTTTAAGTATTTAAATGGCCTCACCGTCACACAGACAGATCCTCCCAGGACCCCTCAGATGTAGGGAAGTATTATTATCCTCCCATTTTACCAATCGGGAATTGAGGCATAGAGGGCCTGATCCAAGATTAAAGTCTTATAACTGACTAAAGTGAACTTTGAATCAGGGCTAGCGAAAGCAAACAACTTGCCTAAGAAGAAAAGGAGTACTTGTGGCACCTTAGAGACTAACCAATTTATTAGAGCATAAGCTTTCGTGAGCTACAGCTCACTTCCTCAGATGCATATCGTGGAAACTGCAGCAGACTTTATATATACACAGAGAATATGAAACAATACCTCCTCCCACCCCACTGTCCTGCTGGTAATAGCTTATCTAAAGTGATCATCAGGTGGGCCATTTCCAGCACAAATCCAGGTTTTCTCACCCTCCACCCCCCACACAAATTCACTCTCCTGCTGGTGATAGCCCATCCAAAGTGACAACTCTTTACACAATGTGCATGACAATCAAGTTGGGCTATTTCCTGCACAAATCCAGGTTTTCTCACATCCCCCCCACCCCCATACACACACAAACTCACTCTCCTGCTGGTAATAGCTGATCCAAACTGACCACTCTTCAAGTTTAAATCCAAGTTAAACCAGAACATCTGAGGGGGGGGGGTTAGGAAAAAACAAGAGGAAACAGGCTACCTTGCATAATGACTTAGCCACTCCCAGTCTCTATTTAAGCCTAAATTAATAGTATCCAATTTGCAAATGAATTCCAATTCAGCAGTTTCTCGCTGGAGTCTGGATTTGAAGTTTTTTTGTTTTAAGATAGCGACCTTCATGTCTGTGATTGCATGACCAGAGAGATTGAAGTGTTCTCCGACTGGTTTATGAATGTTATAATTCTTGACATCTGATTTCTTGACAACCGCATTTGCTCCAACCCCTCAGACAGAGACAAACACCTACAAGATCTCTGTCAAGCTTTCTTACAACTACAATACCCACCTGCAGAAGTAAAGAAACAGATTGATAGAGCCAGAAGAGTTCCCAGAAGTTACCTACTACAGGACAGGCCTAACAAAGAAAATAACAGAACGCCACTAGCCGTCACCTTCAGCCCCCAACTAAAACCCCTCCAACGCATTATTAAGGATCTACAACCTATCCTAAAGGATGACCCAACACTCTCACAAATCTTGGGAGACAGGCCAGTCCTTGCCTACAGACAGCCCCGCAACCTGAAGCAAATACTCACCAACAACCACATACCACACAAAAGAACCACTAACCCAGGAACTTATCCTTGCAACAAAGCCCGTTGCCAATTGTGCCCACATATCTATTCAGGGGACACCATCACAGGGCCTAATAACATCAGCCACACTATCAGAGGCTCGTTCACCTGCACATCCACCAATGTGATATATGCCATCATGTGCCAGCAATGCCCCTCTGCCATTTACATTGGTCAAACTGGACAGTCTCTACGTAAAAGAATAAATGGACACAAATCAGATGTCAAGAATTATAACATTCATAAACCAGTCGGAGAACACTTCAATCTCTCTGGTCACGCAATCACAGACATGAAGGTCGCTATCTTAAAACAAAAAAACTTCAAATCCAGACTCCAGCGAGAAACTGCTGAATTGGAATTCATTTGCAAATTGGATACTATTAATTTAGGCTTAAATAGAGACTGGGAGTGGCTAAGTCATTATGCAAGGTAGCCTGTTTCCTCTTGTTTTTTCCTAACCCCCCCCCCCCCCCAGATGTTCTGGTTTAACTTGGATTTAAACTTGAAGAGTGGTCAGTTTGGATCAGCTATTACCAGCAGGAGAGTGAGTTTGTGTGTGTATGGGGGTGGGGGGGATGTGAGAAAACCTGGATTTGTGCAGGAAATAGCCCAACTTGATTGTCATGCACATTGTGTAAAGAGTTGTCACTTTGGATGGGCTATCACCAGCAGGAGAGTGAATTTGTGTGGGGGGGTGGAGGGTGAGAAAACCTGGATTTGTGCTGGAAATGGCCCACCTGATGATCACTTTAGATAAGCTATTACCAGCAGGACAGTGGGGTGGGAGGAGGTATTGTTTCATATTCTCTGTGTATATATAAAGTCTGCTGCAGTTTCCACGATATGCATCTGAGGAAGTGAGCTGTAGCTCACGAAAGCTTATGCTCTAATAAATTGGTTAGTCTCTAAGGTGCCACAAGTACTCCTTTTCTTTTTGCGAATACAGACTAACACGGCTGTTACTCTGAAACTTGCCTAAGGTCACACAAGTAGCTTGTGGCAGAGATAGGACCTGAAGGCAGATCTTCTGCATCATAAACTAGTGCCTTCAGCACAAGACCATCCTTTCTCTGAATGTCAGTGTGCTGTGAACTTGAACAAGCCATTTAAGCTCTCTGAGGGTCTTTGTTCATTAAAACGGGTGACAGTAATACTGATCTACCTCACAGAGGTGTTGTGAGACTTAATTCATTAATGTTTGCAAAATGCATTTAGATCATTGGATAAAAGGCACTATATACTGCACAATAAATTCTAAGTAGCAGTAGGAACATTCAGCAATATAAAGAACATAAAGTGCACCCTTCCTTTAAGTGGTAAAAGAAAAAAATGTATGTGGAGCACTTATTACGGAAGAATATATTAGAACCATGTTCCTTTCCTGGACTGATGATTATGCACTGCGTAAGGTCACTCAGTAGTTTTCAGTAATCCACAAGGTATGCACCACTGACCTCTGAGGTAATTTTGGATCACGATCAAGCCAAATAAAAGGAGATTTGTGGCTGCAGTTGAGAGATCCTCTGAAAAACTATAAATGTAACCACAGTGTCCTCTGATTTGATCTGAACTCAGTCTGGCCTCCATCAATATTTCTGGATTTAGTCCAGAAACACGGCAGATTAATGACCTAAAGCCATTACATTATTTTATGGTGTAACTTGCCATAGTGTTGTAAAAGTGCTAAGTATATAGCACTGCAAACTTTGGGCCACCCTTACTGCGTGATACATTACTCCACTGAGCATCTGCATCCTGAGCTGTGTAACTGAAAAGGTCAGAACCCCAGTTTTAATTCTGAGTCCATGTTGTGCAGGGCAGTAGAATTTTTTTCAAATCCAGTTCTGGGTAAAGATGACAGGTCAGTTTCAGATCTACCCTGCGTAGGTGAGAACATATTTGTGGGAGGGATGCTGGGGAAGGAACTATAAGAGAGAATCTAGTAACGCTTTAGCAATCCCAGCATCTAGAGATCAGGCACTGTTCATGCAAAATGGATATAATCCTGTAAATTGCTTTCAAACAGTGCTCCCTGCAATTCTGTCAATTACAGGATGGCTGGAGTCTGAAAGGAGGCCATGCTAGAAAGGATAGGCATCACATCATGGCCTGGAGGGGTATCAGTACAACATGTGTTGTTTCATGGCAATCACACTTTGTAATTAAGGGTTAACGCTCCTTTGCGGGGGGGGGGGGGTCCTCAGGGGAGGTGATCTGCATAAAGTTAGACAAAAGCTTCCATTGGTTTGTTTGTTGTTTATTCAGAGTGAGGCAAAGGAAGAGAGCACTAACACAGACAGGAGCACTCCCAGACTCCTTCCCTTAGGCCTGTAATTGGAGCCCATTGGCTCCAAGATATCAGAGCATTGAAAAAGACCTTGCAAAACTGCACATCATCCCCTTCAAGAATCATTTGCATTAACCAGCTGTCAGTAGGTTAAGGAAAGTGGCCCCTGAAGTCAAACGAGTCAACAAGACCCTCTGTGCAGCATATGTGTGTGCGTGCAGGCAGAATGTACACACATTCCTCTCTGATTGCTGTCCTGGGGGGTGTTTCAGTGACCCACTAAGTATCCCACCTATCTAACAGCAGTTAAAAACAATACATCCGACGGCTCTTTTTGCAGTTATCAAATAGCCTCCAAAGGAGGTTAGTGATTGTCTCTACAGTGCTTTCAGACACAGAGCACTATAGTCTATACTCGCAAAAAGAAAAGGAGGACTTGTGGCACCTTAGAGACTAACCAATTTATTGGAGCATAAGCTTTCGTGAGCTACAGCTCATCCGATGAAGTGAGCTGCAGCTCACGAAAGCTCATGCTCCAATAAATTGGTTAGTCTCTAAGGTGCCACTAGTCCTCCTTTTTTCTTTTTGCGAATACAGACTAACACGGCTGTTACTCTGAAACCTGTGTACTGCAAATACTATTGCTGTATTTGCAGAAAGGGAGAAGCGGCAAATACTGCTGGATGTTTGGATGTCTCCTTTTTACAAAAGTGCATGCTAATTAGTGCTGGTCAGATAATATACCTTGACCAGTTTATATGACAAATGTTGGTGTTTTTCCTCCCTTAAATTATTTGATTAATACTTTTTCACATTATTCATCCAGCTTTAAGTATAATTTATTATGGAGGTGACTTTCAAAGCCACAAAGGCCATTTATGGAATCCAACTTCGATTGGAAGCCAATGAGAGATGGGCACCCGACTCCCATTTATTCCTTTATAATCTGCCCCATATCAACAGCTACCAATCTCCTACAACTGAGTAACTACTTAGTATAGTAAGTAAAACATGCAGCGGACTGTGGCAAACTCTTCCCAGAGTTATACCCAGCCCAGTCCTGGAGTTTTCAGAGGAGTGACTCCTGATTAATACCTGCATGAGAGGAATCTCAGGGCTGGTCTACACTAAAAACTTACATTGCCATAGCTACGTCTCTCAGAGGTGTGCAAAATCCACAACCATGAGAGACAGAGCTATGCCAACCTAGCCCCCTGTGTAGAAAGCGCTAGCTAGATGGAAAAATTGTTCCATAGACCTACCTAATTCCTCTCCGGGAGGTGTCCATCAGAGGTTTAGGGGCACCCCGAGCATGGGGTTGCATCTCTGACCAACTTGGTTAATAGCCATTGATGGACCTATCCTCTATGAACTCTTGTTTTCCCCAAGTTATACTTTTGGCCTTCACAACATCCCCTGGCAACAAGTTCCACAGATTGACTGTGCACTCTATGGAGAAGAATTTCCTTATGTTTACTTCAGACCTGGCTGCTACCTATCAATTTAATTGGGCAACCCCTGGTTCTTGTGCTATGTGAAGGGGAAAATAGCACTTTCATGTTCACTTTCTCCACACCAGTCATGATTTTATAGACCAGTATCAGATCCTCCTCTTAGTGATCTCTTTTCTAAGATGAACAGGCCCAGACTTTTTAATGTCTTCATACGGCAGCTGTTCCATATCCCTACTCATCTTTGTTGCCCTTTTCTGTATTTTTTCCAATTCTAATATAATTGTTTTGAGATTGGGTAACCAAAACTGCAGGCAGTATTCAAGCTGTGGAGAGCCGTGTGCAGGTCCCAGTTCTGTCTCTGACCTGCTGGTTGACCATGAGCAAGTCATTTCGCCTCTCTGTGCCTCAGTTTCCCCCATCTATAGAATGGTGCTAATGATACTGACCTCCTTTATACAGCACTCTGAGATTGGTGGATGAAAAGGGCTATATCAGAGCTAGATATTAAGATAACAATATGAACTGGGTGTTGTTATCTTAATATGAATTATAATAATCATTTTAAATGTAAGAATGTGCATTTTTAGTCATGACTCAGTGATCCAGAGCTGTTTTAAAATTCTGCCCTGCCCTTAGTCACATACTGTTCAAAACCTGTTTAGTGGAAAAGAATTGCATTTTACAAGGGGTTTGTTTTTCTTTTTGGTAGGGGTTATAGAAACCAAGATTTACAGTAAGATTGCCTCATGCTCTGCTGATACTAAACCAATGTTGTGCAAAAGTGAAAACTGACCTTCAGTTCAGAAGAACTGGCTTTATCCAGTGACTGCTTTTCCTGCCTCATTCATTTCTTTTGATCATGCCGGCCACGGGCACTCCGGCTGTAGGCTGACTCTGGTAGTTTTCACATTGCTGAATGTGTTATAGGTCAGGGCAACTTGGCATTTCCTCTGACATGAAGGCTTTGGCTCTATCTCATTTCAGTAAATTTCGGTGTCAAACAACAGTTGGCTTTGTTGTGATTCTACTGTGACTGGTATGTTGCAATTATCTTTGGATCTCCTTGCTGATAGTTCCGCCTTTTTTTGAATGTGACTGTTTGCACAGCAAGGGAAGCCAGAGTCAAGCTTGTTTTATTGGAAGAATTTGGAGTCTGGAGTCTAGTGAGCTTTTTTAACAGATTTATGCCTAAAATACCCTGTGCTAAGAAGGTGCTAGGCCTTCTCAGATGTGCTCTGGTCCATCTGTTTTTTGAGTAAAAAATTAAGAAGCCAAACTCTGTTCAGTACTATAGACACATGGCCAGGAAGGATCATCACAATCATTGAGCTTGGCCTCCTGCATAGATAGAATTTCCTAGATATGAAGTAATGAATATGACTGAAAACATTTCAGGGACTCACCTGCCCAATATTTCTGGAGTTACCTGGCGAAAACTAACTGTGCATAAACTTCAAGATAAATGTTCATGGATATCTTAATTTCATGGGTGGGTTCCAGGAATTTGGTTCCTCTTTCTCTGCACACACACTCACATTCATTTTCACTCACACACTTTCTAATACATACACTCATTGACACACTTTCTCTCACATGCATGCACTCTCTCTCTCTCTCTCTCACACTCACACACACACATTCCATATGTGAACCCAATTCACCAGCGGTACCTAACCCCTGCACCTAATTCCCACTCTAAGGCAGAGAACCGAAGCAGCCTTTCACAATATTTCTGATACAGAGAAGAAATAAAGTCCAAAGACAGGTTGGCATATCAGTTAAAGCGCAGAACTAGGAGTCAGGAAATGAGCATTCTAGTCCCAGCTCTGTCACAGAACTTCTGTATGACTTTGGACAAGCAAGGTAACCTCTTTATGTCTCAGTTTTCCCCAGCTGTAAAATGGGGATAATACTTCCCTTCCTCACAGGGGTATGGAGCAAATTAATTAATGTCCGTAAAGTGCTTTGAGATAGACGATGCATTGGAAATCCTGGAGTATTATTATTAGAACGGAGCAAATAATTCACAGGATATAATTTATCTGAAGAATTTAATCTCTTTTTCTACTCATGAAATATCCTTAAACAGATTGTGATTTCCTCAGATTTATTCATTATTCAAAGGTATTTGTTCTTTGAAATATTTGGATCATGAACATCCAAAATCTAGGCTATGTTGCCTAGTCAGATAAATCACATGGTATTGTTTCTGTTCCCTGTTTGGATGCGTGTACAAGCTCTGCTGGTGTGCATATCTAAGTGTGGGAATTTAAAATGTCGGTTTCCATGAATTCCCACACATGTGATTTTGAAGTTTATTCTCTAGGAATGTGTTCACCAGCAAAACTTGGTATCTTAAATGTCCATGGCTAGCAAAATAATAGTGTTGTGAAGGGGAGAAGGAAATTCATGTAGAAATGTAAATGAATATTCCCAGACAATTGTTTGAATTATTTATTTAGGCCCCAAGTCAGCAAGCTACTTAAGCGACTCAGGGCTTGTCTACACTTGAAATGCTACAATGGCACAGATACTCTGCTGCAGTTGTGCCGTCAGAGCACTTCAGTGGTTACACTGCTTAGGCTGACAGGAGGGGTTCTCCCATCGGCTTATGTACTCCACCTCCTTGAGAAGCTGGAGCTAGAATGATGGAGGAATTCTTCTGTAACCTAGCACTGTTTACACTAGAAAATTAAATTGGTTTAACTACACCCCTCATAAGGTGTGAATTTTTCACACCTCTGAGTGATGTAGTTAAAACAATTTAATTTTTTAGTGTGGACCAGGCCTAATTTTCAGCATGTGAGATTAGTCTCATTAAAGTCAATGGGTCTGCTCCCAACCAGAGTCAGGGACAGGTCTGAATACCATCCTGAATAGAAATGGATTATTTTTTCAACCCAAGTGCTCTTCTCACACTATATTTTAAAGACAGCCTGTATATTATTACACAGTCATCCCATGTACTTTTTAATGCCAATTGTTCCTGAGCTCAGGTTGGAAACACAACACCTGTTATTCAGGAGACACACAAATTAGTTTGTAAAAATGTTCTCAGTGTCAAAAAACCTCCAGTAAATTGAAAGAAACATTATGGGAAACATTGTCAAAGCTGTATTTGGAGGGCTTAGCTCCATGACTCCCATTAACTTTAATGGAAATTGCCTGCCTACCCATACAGTCGGGGCACAGTGCTTTGAAAATTCACCCTTACAAAGGTACTTTTTGAAATACGAGTCTTTTAATTTTTGTGTGAATATACATGCATGAGGGGCCTATTTCAGCTCTCACTTACACCATTGTGACTCCACCGGTGTCAGCAGCATCACCTCAATCTGCTCCAGCGAATACGAAGGGAGAATGAGGCCCACTCAATATAAATAAATCATCGAGATGTGATGGAAACAATATCCAGTGGATTCCACGTAAAGCAGAGAATACAGGCTAAATCTTGTTTCTAAAACAAATCTACTATGGCTCGTGCTATCATCAGTTAAGTCAGAGAGAATTGGATTTCTGGTTACTACTCTTTCCTTGAACCAATATGCTAGCTCCATTCCTCGCTCCCTCAGTGAAGGTTTCATCCTGCACCTCTAAGAGATGCAAGATTGGACCCTAAGTTTCTGTGTCTCTTCATGTCCCCCATGCCCTTACAATGGATTCCAGTGGGCTTAATGCTTACTATTAAGGCAGTTGTGGTCTATTGGATTGTGCTCAGGGCTGGGACCTGTGTGTTGTTCCTCATTCTACCTCAGAGCGGTTGTGTGACCTTGGGCAAGTCCAGCCACCAATCTGTGTCTCGGTTACATCATAATACTTACATATTAATGCTGAGGTGCAACAGACAATCCTGAAGTACTATCACTGTAGGAGAAGGCTCTTAGCATACAGCATTTACAACACTCAAGCTTGGGTCTGCGTGAAGATTTTTTTAGAAAAAAATTGCTTATTGTTGCTAATGCCAATTTCCAGTGGTGATAGCTGTGGGATATTGAGGATTGTGTTGGAATTGCAAGCTATCACTTTAAGAGTGTGGGAGAGGTGGTTCCTGGTCTGCTTGCAGCCTAGGAGATCTATAGCAAAGCAGGCAAGCAGAGTCAGTTTGCAAAGCGCCAGTTTAAAGCATGGTAGGTGGGATGAGTTGTGTCTCGCTGCCTTAGGGAGCAGCCTGTTTTCTCTGTCTCTGCTTTGGGATTCTTCTGTGTTATCACGTATGTTTACATTGCAATTTATGTTTTATCTAATTTCTGTGTGTGTGTCATGAACATAACAGTAGCAATGATACGAGCAGTAGCATAGACAAGTCTTCTGTGACTGCTAGCATTTTTAACATCATGTTAAACGGATGTTATCTAATCCAGCTCAGAGCAGGCCCAAAATGTCAGTGGCCACAATAGTCTTATCTGTGCAAGCACTCCCCCCATTGATACTACAGTGATGATTGCCATAAAAGTGCCTTTAAATAAAAAGCTTTTTTAAAAGATTTGATTTCCTGAACCCTGTCTTACATCCTCCTCCTGCAGAGATAGAATTTCATAGAAATGAAGTAATGAATGTGACTGTAAACATTTCAGGGACTCACCTGCCCAATATTTCTACAGTTACCTAGCAAAAACTAACAGTCCATAAACTTCAAGATAAATGTTCATGGATATCTTCATTTCATGGGTGGATTCAAGGAATTTGGTATCTCTTTCTCTGGCATGTACACACACTCACATTCATTTTCACCCGCACACTTTCTAATGCATAACTCATTATCACACACATTTCACTTCTGTGAAAAGTTCCTTCCATTATAAGGTTCTGCCTCACATAACGATGCTGAAGTTTTGAGATCTGTACATAGGAAGCACTCTATAAATGGGAGTAATGTTTTATGAGTGGACTCTGGCTAAGTTGGACCCCTGTCTGACTTAGTCTGACCTCTCATCTTGAGAAGTACCAGGCTCCTCCTTCTTTTACCTCTGAGGCAGAGACTGGCGCGCCCCAATTTAGATCCATCACTTCTTTATTCCACAAAAAGAAAAGGAGGACTTGTGGCACCTTAGAGACTAACAAATTTATTTGAGCATAAGCTTTCGTGAGCTACAGCTCACTTCATCGGATGTTAGTCTCTAAGGTACCACAAGTACTCCTTTTCTCTTTGCGGATACGGACTAACACGGCTGCCACTCTGAAACCTTCTTTATTCCACTGATTCAGTTAGAACCATCGTTTGGGTTGTACATATCAAGGTTGCATTCTCCCCTTAAAGTACACAGCTAGCTCCCATTAACATTAATCGGAGTTACAAGAGTGCACCATCAGTGAGAGAACAGGCCTCTTACACTGTTAATATTTAATGAGAACTCTGCAAGCTGGGCAAATTTCAGTCGCTCAGCTCGGGTTTCATACAGACTATTTTCTGCAAACATTATAAATCCACATGGTATCCCAGAAAGTTATTTAGTAATACTGGGCCAAATTCAGAGGCAGGTCTAAGGAAGGCAAAATTGCTGTAACATACCTGTTCCTCTTCCTGCTCTCTCAACCTGTAAGTCACACCAACTTCAACGCTCTTAGATTGAGACTTATTTAGTTGTATATGTATTTATGTGTACAAAGCACCATCCAGTGCTCTGCGCTTCCTTTGTACAAAATGTATAAACAACGGACCAGGTCAAAAGGACCAAACAAACAGCACAATTCCCCAAGAGAGGTTACTCTCGCTGCTTGTTACAGTCATGTAAAAGACATTGCGTCAAATTCTTCACTGCAATAAATCAGCGCAGCTCCACTGAAATCAAAGCTGCTGTGCTGATTTATACCAGCAGAGTATTTGGACAGTTAATTCTTACCCTCCCTTAATTTCTACCCACCTCATGACAGCCTTTCCTGCTCCAGTACCTCTGAGGAGCCCCTGATTCGCCTCCAACCATCTATCCTGCAGTGAGACAAATTTAGAGGTGATGTGTAAATTCCATATTGGTGCTAGCTTAAGGGAATCGAACTGAGTCTAAGCTGGTGTGATTTAACATACTGAGACGGCCAAAAGTGTAAATTACATCAGTAGCGACTCAGCTCTGAATGTGAACCTATAAACCAAGTTCTGCCCTTACTTACATCTCATTGGGGCTACATACAATGTACATCAGGAAGGAATTTGCCCCATTTGGGTCTCCCTCTTAGATTCATAGATTCCAAGGCCAGAAGGGACCATTGTGATCATCCAGTCTGACCTCCTGTATAGCACAGGCCAGAGAACTTCCCCACTATCTTTCCTAGAGCAGAGCTTTTAGAAAAACATCCCATCTTGATTTATAAATTGTCAGTGACAGAGATCCTCCACAACTCTGGGATAATTGTTCTAGTGGTTAATTATTCTCACTGTTAAAAATGTGTGCCTTATTTCCAGTCTGAATTTATCTAGTTTTAATTCCCAATCATTGGATCATGACCAGTCCCTGCTCCCAGACACATGTGGATTCTGTTAATTTCAATGGGAACTCACATCCACAAGGAGAATTGTAACTGAGAGCAGCTTCATGTAAATCTCCAAGGATAGGAGTTGATGCGGACTCTTTACGAGCTTTAAACATGTTTGGAAGGTGGATGTCAATTTGACTTTATAAATGAATAATCCCTCATTCAAGTATCTAGGTATAACCCCCTGCCTACCCACCCACCCATCCACCCACAAACAAGAATCACGGAGATCACCAGTGATGGGGTTGTCTGAAAGGAAATTCAGGGTTTCAGATGATTTCCTGACTCAACTGTACAGGCATCAGGGGCCAGGACAGTTTTGCTTGGTATCAGATCAATGTTGAATTGAGGCTGTCCAGATCAAGGAGAACGATTTAACCAAAAAACCTGCTGGACATTAAAGACGTGTCTGCCAGTGCCAAGGCATATTCTATCCATAAGCCAGGGTTTCAAAAGTTGTCAATTTGAATCTCAAAGAAGTAAGTTAAATGGAAAGCTCCATTCTGACAGCCTGTCTGAAATCACCAATACTCCAGGCCCCATGTTGTTCTGAAAGCTAATACTCATGCTGTGTGATTAAGTAAACAACACATCATTCCAAATCATTATTATCAGGGGGGAGGGAGAGCATTTGAGTGAGCACAATAAGACAAAAATATTTTGTTTTCTCCATGCACCCATATAGTTCCCAGGCATTTTTAAGAAGCAATGAGAGAGCCTCAAAAGTTTCAGAAGTTGGTTTGGTTCAGATAAGCATCCAGAATGCAAAATATTTGCATGAACTATCTGAGCCTCTTGAATCTGCAAAACTACATGGAATAAGAATAAGCTTTGCCCTGAGATTTCTAGTACTGCTTGCTCCCAGGCAGGCAGGAAATACCACAAGAATAGCGTTTCTCACGGTATCTTGCATGGAGAAGGTACCAAGCCACAAAGTTTGATTGCAAATCTGGATCTGAACAACTGTGACAGGGCATGCCTACCGCACCCCTGCCTCTTCCAGGAACAGGCCGCTCTGAGATCTTCTTACTTGAGAACACCAGCATGTACTTCGTTTACAGTGTCTCATCCCTCCCACAATACATATCAGCACATCCACACCTTTGCACTGTTTTCCAGCTTTCTGGCCCATTCTCCCAAGGAGGGTGGGGTTAAGGTATCTCTACTCAAGGACCACTGCTTTTCAGGATTCCTAGCCTTCTCTCTCTGCCTCCTTCCTCCTCAAGCATTTCCTTCCTCTGTTCTTCTTAAACCACTTTCCCATTAATGGGCTAATTAGCTCATTGACTTCCTAACCCCAGTGTGGCCAGGAATTCAGGTACACCCCGACCAATTAGGCCTTCTCCAGGGAACGCAATTGGCGCTAACAGTGACCAGAGTGCTGGCTCAAGCTCTATCTCTCAGCTCTCTGTCACAACAACTTTAATGCTTTGGAGCTATTGAGACCTAGGTCTTGGTTCCAACACATTTCTCATTTGGTATGAACCAGAATGTGGCATGGCAGAGGTGAGCAAAAATAAATATAATGGGGCAGGACAATAACCAAATATTGCACAATCTACTATGTGTGGGTCCAACGCCAGGGACACCAGCTACCAACTCTGTGGGTCTTCCCTGTGGGCTGCAGTTTTCAGATCCTCCTCTGGCTCTACGGGGCAAACCTGTCAGTCTGTGGAGAAAACCCTTCCAATTGCCTGCCCTTCCCCACTTCACTTTTTGAGGACACGCAGCCAACCAGAGCTGCTCCATGTGATGAGGGGCTTCTTCCCCTCTCAGCACATGGAGTGGGCAGCGCTCTCATCTGCCACCCAACCTAGAGTGCTTGGGATGCCCGCCGTCCTCCGGCTCCCCGCTGACTGCAGCTCTTCCTCTCCGTACTGCCCCTCTCCTGGGGCTTTAAGGATGGGGACGAGGGGGTGAAAAAACTCCCCCTGGTCTCCCCACACCTGGGGGTTTGAGAGACTGTTCCCTCCTCCACCTCACGCAGCAGCAGCAGCAGAAGGGAAGTGAGGGAGCAGAGTGGCTGGGGGAGAAGCAGCGTCTCAGCACTAAGGAGAGCCATAGGAATGGCAACAGCAGCAGAGTCTGCAGGGATGTATTTGGGCAGAACAGAGAGGGGGGATGAGGAGCTAACAGGAATGTAGGAAACAGCACGGAAAGGAATTGGTGCCATTCCTTTTTTTCCCTGTTTTGAAAGCATGGTCTAAGTTGACATGGACAGTAATACCCAGCTATTATTATATCACGGTCCAAACTGAGATCAGGTCCCCTTTGTGCTAGACACTGTACAAACACAGAGCAAGAGCCCCTGAGGGTTGGCAGTCTAACCAGAGAAGACAGATTAAGGATGGGAGGGAAAACAGACACAGAGAGGTGAAGCGATTCGCCACACAGTAGGTTAGCGGCAGAGTCATGAGCCGAACTCAGGGCTCCCAGTTTGGTGCCCTTGCCACTCAATCACACCGCTCTTACAAAGCATGTTTTTCAGCTGGTGTTAAAAACATGTCTTTCTGGGTGGATAAGGTGCTCGTCCTGTGGAAACAGTTGTTGTCAGCTGCCACTGCAGGTAATCATAAAAATATGTACTGCAGTGTGAAGCTTTGATGTGGAAATGGGATTTAAAGAAGCTTCACTGACAGGATAGTGCAGGCAGCATTTAAGCAGAGTTTCAAACTGATCTTAATACTCCACTTGATAAATGTCTGGTTTTGAACTTTTCTAAGCCATTAAGGTTTCACATGAAGAATAACAAGCTCTTATGAAATAAATTCTTACTGTTCTGGGGTTTCTCTTAGGAGAAAAAAAAAAAAAAAGACTGAAGTAGAAAAGAGACCAAGAAGTATATCTGGTTCCATTGCCTCCATTAAACACCACCATATACCATTTATACTGTCCCAGAAACCAGTGATGAGACACTGACTGATTTCCTCTGAATCCTTGCCTAACTTCTTTCTAAAGCAATAATAGTAACAAGTGAATCTCACAGTGCACAGAAGTTTGGTTACAATTAGCCCCCATCTATCCATCCACATGTGTATGCCTTTCTGAAACCAGAACCAAATCTTTAAGTCTCCCCTTTGTCTTCACATCTCCTTGTTCCGCCTCTCAACCCATATATATCCTTCTTGCTTTCCTCAGCCTCCTCTAACCTGGGGACTCCTAGTTTAAGGAGAGGGATAATAATAAATAATAAAATAAATAAAATAATAACAATAATAATAATAATTATAAATAAATAAATTGCCTGAATTACCTCAGCTCCAAGAGAAGGCCTGCTGCTCCTACCATAAGGACAGACTGAGAAGTAAACCTGAAGGGACTGGGAACAGAGCCCAGAGAGCAGGCTTCAGAGGAACCGCAAAGCCAGAACTGTGTGTTTATTTGGAACTTTTATGGACTATTTTGTATGAGTTTTTATAACAAACCTGCCCCCGGGAGGATGTTATTGAGTTAAGAGGGCCTGAAGTGGAGTTACTGGCTTTCTGAAAGGGGAAACCCAGGCAGGGTTTACCTGCAGTGCCATGCTAAACAGGAAGAAAGCATGCTGGGCTGACTTCCATGTCCTTACATTGCTCTAAAATCCACCTGCATACTCGGAATGTCTTGGAAATTGCTATCCCTCATCAGGACCCAGGGTAGGGTTAGTGGTTCCAATTTCAGGACATTTGACCAAGGGGTTCATGAGGTACATTGCCTGGAATAAAAGGATCTGCCAGTAAGATTATCCTGTAGAATTCTAATTGTAGTCTACTGTATTTTATCTACTTCATTTGCATCTTTTTATAAAACCAGAACTGTGCATGTATTCCAAATGTATCCTCAGCCAGCCTTTGTGCGGTGCCAGTGTGGTTTCCTCTGACCTATATTCAGAGCTTCTAGTTAAGCGTCCTAGAATTTTATTGGCTTTGTCTTTTTCCTGCTAGGCAGATTTTTTGGGGAAATGCTTACCTCAGTGTCTGCCAGTGTGCAGTCCAATTGGCTCAGTTACCAATGATTCAATTCCTTAGTGTAGAAACAGGAATTTTTTCAAAAGCATCCAAGTCTCCCTTTCAGAATAAGCTAGGTACTTAGGATCCTGAATCCCATTGACTTTCAATGAGACTTAGGCTCATAAGTCCCATTTTCAGAAGTGACTTATCCACTTAGATGCTCTGGAAAATTTTATCCACGGCCTTTTTCCAGGCAGTTATGTACATCATGGCGGGGCGGGGGACTTAATTCTGTGTCTGTCTTACCTCTTGGGCAATCTTCCTTTGATTCTCCACCTTGAAAAAGCTTGCTCTGTATTTTGTAATCTTTCCAGGTCTCCTCTAGTCTATTGCCAGATGTTTTATGCCATGCTTCACCCACATACACCCCTTTCTTACTCTTGATTGTAGATGGTGTACAAGGGTCATCTGCTGAGCACACACTTATTCATCTTTGAATTCTTTCCCTTTTCTATTCTATGGCCCTGCTGGTTGTGTTTGTTGCTCAGTGTGCGTTGCATGTACATCTCTGTCCCAGAAGGTGTGGGTATGTCTAGCTATACAGTGTTTGGAGCCCATGGGGATAAGCCTTCAGACTGGGTCGATAGACTCATGTTAGTGGGGCTCATGCTAGAGTTCTAAAAATAGCTGTACACCCAGAGCTCTGAAGTTTCAGCTCAGGCTTTGAAGGGCCCCACACCCCCACACCAAGCGTCTTCAGCAAGATGCCAAGTTATAAGCATTACATCATCAGGGAATCTCAGTGGATGATCATCACCCAAGGGAGATGTCAGAGTTACTAGCTTTATAGAATTAACCCGTTCATGGGTGTCACATGCCTCCTGCTGTTTCATAACCTTTGATGGCCCCTGTGTTCCAACATTTGTTCAGCTGAAATTCACCATCCTTCACTTACTTTCCATTTTTTTGTTTCACTTTCACTCTACTTACATACCCAGAGACATTCGTGGTGACTGTTGCTGCCTCTATCTTCAGTCACATCTTCTGTGCTACTCAGAGGACAAAATGACCCCCTGTGAGTCATGAGTAGATTTCAACTGTGTGTTCTACACTCCTAGCACACATAGTGTTCCTACTCATGGCAATGGACATTATGGTTTGGAAAGGGGACTCTTGCCCTAAGTGAAGACATGCTATGACCCATCCTGTGGAAGTACCCAAAGGAGGAAGACAGGGGGGCCAGCATACTCCAGAGTTCCCTGTAAATTATCCTCTGGAAAGGGGCTGGGGGTGAAGAGGCTTGGGAGCAGGGGGAGTGGCTCCTGGCCCTGAAGATCCTTGGGATCTACGGACAAGGGAACCCCCATTCCTGAAGATGGCCCAGCACAGCTCATCTGGCCCCTTCTCCTATTGCTCATTCCTGTCAGACTCAGGCTGCCACTGAGCGGATGGCACTGATGCAAGGGGAAAATAAAGCTTTCTACAAGGGCCAATCACAAAGTATGAGCTGATGCTGCTTCAAGCAGCATTCACATAGGCACAGACAGCCCTTGCTAAGCAAAGGGAGAGTGCTAGGGGGAGCTGTTACTTCCACTCCTACCCAGCCCCACCCCCAAACCCTGCAGAGATTGAGCCAGAACCCCACAGAGATTGAGCAGAGGGGCATCTGCTGGATTGCAAGGAGGTGGAGGTGATGATTCTATCAAAATGCAATCCCTCCACACCCCATGACCTCCCGCAGATATCCACCCACATGAGAACCCCTGCAATGGCAGAAGTCAAGGGGACAATGTGGGGGAAGGCATTATATTCTCTTCTTGACATAATGTACATGAAGAAGCTGCCCTCAGCTAAGTCCAGAGTTTTTCTTTATAGTGCACATGCCTCAGTTCTTATCAAGGTAGCTAAAACCTCCCTGTGCAAACACATTTCCTGCAATAAAGGCTGTGGCACATAGAGTGATGGTAAGAGACTAAGCTTTGTACCCTGGGTCAGAGTTCTGTAAGGCAGCGATTAGTGCCTACTGACTACAGTAGCTATTTTTATACCTCCCATGTTTGTACTTTACATGGTTCTGTCCATTCCTGTTACCCTCTTGAGCAGACAGGCCATAGCAAATTCCTGGCGCCTTGCTTCATTTTATTAGCTTTCTTCTTAATGCAGAGTGGCTCTACCCCACCCATTCTTCCTGTCTCCAAACCATCTATTACACACAGCACAGTCTACCTCGCCCCTTTCATTCTCTCTGATTTCTAGATTTCGGTACAGTATTCAATCTCCCACAGCTCACAGTTACGCTAATGATGTTACAGTTATTCAATACTTCTCAGTTACCCAGATTTCCATTGTCTTGCTTCTTGCTCTTGTATTCAGATTAGAAACGTAGTGAGCAACATTCTTATTATTCATTCCTCTTTTCCAATGCTTTTCTGCTTATTTCAATTGCTTCCTGTACACTAACTCCTGGATACACTCCTTCCCTGCTTGCCTGCCTTTGAGCCTTGTCCAATAAAGTTCAGTTCTAACACCACACAGTTCTGTCTGTCCTTCAAGCCACTACACTGATGCCTTGGTTTTCAGGTGTGAGATATTGCAGTTAGAGCAGGGATCTGCAGTCCCCTCTCCTACCACTTTCACCATGAGGTACTGCCTCTCCCTAGCAGATTCTGTCACACTCACCCCTTTCAGCAGCTTCCTTTTCCCCTAGCCACAGGGACACCACCTGTGACAGATCAGTTTGCACATCCCCTAAGGACTGGTCTGTGCTTACAGTTTTGCCCATATAAAGGGCATGATCTGTGCTGACATAGTTATGCCCCTAAAAGCCCTAAAGTAGATCCTGTTATACCAGTGTAAAGGTGCCTTATAACAGTACAGTTTATTTCAGTTCCTGAACCCAAATAAGCTATATCGCTATAAGTATTTTTAAACCCATATAACTGCATCTGCTTTGGGGGTAGGGAGTTTGCCACTTCAATTATGCTGCCATAGTGAAAGTACAAAACTGAAGGGTAGACAAGCCCCTAAGACAAGTTCTGCTTCTGAGAAGAGAACAGAGTCACCTTCCCTAAGCCAGAGCCTGGGTCAGCAGCAATGGAGATGAAGTGCTACTTTGCTGATGTAGGTAGGGCTGAGCTCAACAGCAAGGCCTGGTCTACACTTAAAAGTTTTGCTGAGATAGCTATGTTGGTTAGGAGTGTGAAAAAAACCCACCCCCCTATCTGCTATAGCTAGGCCAGCAAAAAGCCCCAGTGTAGATGCTGGTTTCAGAGTATCAGCCGTGTTAGTCTGGATTCGCAAAAAGAAAAGGAGTACTTGTGGCACCTTAGAGACTAACCAATTTATTTGAGCATAAGCTTTTGTGAGCTACAGCTCACTTCATCGCCGGTATAGCTTATTTTGTGCAGGGAGCTGGTATAAGCTACATGGCCAAAAGAACTCTTTTGTTGGTATAAGCTGCATCTCCATGAGGAGGGTTTGCCAGTACAGCTCTACTGATACAGCTATAGCCGCAGACCCTTTTAGTGTGGAACAAGGCCTCACGCCCCACCCTTGTGCCTAGGGTTTGCTCAATAGTACACTGGGGCTGTGCTCCTCGATCCTCCTTTACCAGCTCACTTGATCCTCCTCAGCTTCTCATAGAACTGTGAGGGGTTTTTTCCATCCGTAACATGAAGGGGAGCCCCACTCAGGCAACTGAGGGCAAAATAAGCAGCCTTATCTTCTTTCCTTTCTCTTTCCTATTGACAGTAATTAAATTCCCCTCTGTTGCTCTGTCATCTACGGTTTACTATCCAGGACTTCCTTTCTATTTTCCCTTCACACGGCCATTCTTCTGGAAACGCAAACCTTTCATTCTCTTTCACGCTGTGCAACAGCTAAGACTCCAGATGAGTAACTTTGCTCAGGAGAAACTGAACCAGCCAGCACAAAGTGCTCATTGTGCTGTCCCTGGACGTCTTGATTCAGGAAGCCCTGAGCTTCCATTGTTTGCGGTTCACAGAGTTCACCTTTGTTTTAGTCTCCTCTTCTATTAAAGAAAACAAAGGGAGCAGGGAAAACGAGAGACACGAACATAAAAGAGGCAATAGGTCAGTGAGCCCACACACTCTGTACTCACTCGGTATCAGTCGTGGTCCAATCAATCAGCCTCAACAGCCCACGGGAGACTACATGCCCAACTTACCCAAATTTATTTTCTTTAATAACAAAAACCTCCTGTGACTCTGCAGTTAGTGCTGGCACAATGAAAGGCCTGAGATCTGGTCTTTTGCTCCCTGGGGTGTGTTGAGCACTGGAGCCATCACCCTGTTGTTTTCTGCCTACCGCCCCTTTAAATCACTACAGGACACCACTGTCTGCAGAGGTAGGCAGAGTTTGACTCAGTGCAGACTGTCAGATGGGCCACACACATTGTGCTTTCTCCCATGGAGACTCTGACTTCAGTTCTTTCTTGTCTTGCTGGTTTTTTACATTTCGAGAACATCATAATGACTAGGCGTATCTGTCTGTTATTGTATCTGAAAATCTATTATAAGCCCAGGGTTGGGAAAACTGCAGGCGACATGGGATCCCATTGCAGCATGGGAAGAGACCACACCCAAGTCTCGGCAGTTATCCCTTTGGCCAAAGTAAAAGCAGTGGTGATAGCCTGCCACGTGTTATGCACAGCCCTTAAAGGCACTGAGACTCAATAGAGAGGAACCTAAACTATGGGCTTTATAAGTCATGTCTCCACTGTATGAATAGTCACCCAACACTGACTAAACTCCCAAAGGCCCCACCCATGCGCTGTGCTCAGTGTAAAATCTGCTCTCTTTTTCGGTTGTGCCTAAGTCGCAGAGAGGAATCTGGAGGGTGTGTCTCCAGTGTGTTACTGGAAGGGAGCTCTACTCATCCCTCAAGTGTCATTGTGATGGGGGTCTTTGAAGGGAAAGTTGGGGGATCTCCTAAGGTTGACAGAAAAGCACACTGCCCTTTTGAAAAAAAACAACCTGGGATTTAAAATCGTATCCAGTGATATCTGGATTTTTCCATGGTCATATGGGGCACCCAAAACCTTCAGAAAACTGGAGTAGAGGGCCCAGCAGACTTGGCAGTCAGCTTTCAGGGTCCACCAGGCCCAGATTTCAAAGCCTACAGAGCCAGTACTCCCCTCTTTAGAGGATGGCAGCTGGCATTCTCTCGTCACATTGCTGTGGGCTCAGTAGCTTTGTTAGAGGCAGCCAGCTTTGAAGGGATCATGGTCTACCTATCTATGAAGTTATACAGTCCTCCACACTGTAGTATCTGAGCACCTCACACTCACTAATATATTTGTCCTCACCACACCCCAGGGAGGTAGGGAAGTGCTTTTATCCTTATTTTACAGGGGAGGAACTGAAGCCCAGAAAAACAAAGTTATTTGCCCCCAGGAAATCTGTGGCTGTGTCAAGAATTGAACACCAATCTCCTGAGTCCTAGACCAGTGCCTTATTCTCTAAGCCTGATGGCTTCCTCCTTAAAATTTGCAGGATTACAAAGCCATCAGGCAGTAGAGGAGAGCAGACTTGAGGAACCCAGAGTACAATGAGGAAGCAATGCTGTCTGGTATCGACAAGGTTCTCTGCAGCCCTATGGAACAAACTTCAGTTACCCAGAAGTTCTGGAGTTTGATAAATCAGGATTGCACTAAATACCAACATCTTCCTCTCAAGCCTGGGCAATAATCCAGTCCAAACAAAATGGCTGGATGGTGCCAACTGCCTTCTTCCTTCAACAGGAGGAGGACGTTGGCAGCCGGTGTCAAGTGGAGTGCCCCAGGGGTCGGTCCTGGGGCCGGTTTTATTCAATATCTTCATAAATGATCTGGAGGATGGTGTGGATTGCACTCTCAGCAAATTTGCGGATGATACTAAACTGGGAGGAGTGGTAGATATGCTGGAGGGCAGGGATAGGATACAGAGGAACCTAGACAAATTGGAGGATTGGGCCAAAAGAAATCTGATGAGGTTCAATAAGGATAAGTGCAGGGTCCTGCACTTAGGACGGAAGAACCCAATGCATAGCTACAGACTAGGGACCGAATCGCTAGGCAGCAGTTCTGCGGAAAAGGACCTAGGGCTGACAGTGGACGAGAAGCTGGATATGAGTCAGCAGTGTGCCCTTGTTGCCAAGAAGGCCAATGGCATTTTGGGATGTATAAGCAGGGGCATAGCGAGCAGATCGAGAGACGTGATCGTCCCCCTCTATTCAACATTGGTGAGGCCTCATCTGGAGTACTGTGTCCAGTTTTGGGCCCCACTCTACAAGAAGGATGTGGATAAATTGGAGAGAGTCCAGCGAAGGTAACAAAAATGATTAGGGGTCTGGAACACATGACTTATGAGGAGAGGCTGAGGGAACTGGGATTGTTTAGTCTGCAGAAGAGAAGAATGAGGGGGGATTTGATAGCTGCTTTCAACTACCTGAGAGGTGGTTCCAGAGAGGATGGTTCTAGACTATTCTCAGTGGTAGAAGAGGACAAGACAAGGAGTAATGGTCTCAAGTTGCAGTGGGGGAGGTTTAGGTTGGATATTAGGAAAAACTTTTTCACTAGGAGGGTGGTGAAACACTGGAATGCGTTACCCAGGGAGGTGGTAGAATCTCCTTCCTTAGAAGTTTTTAAGGTCAGGCTTGACAAAGCCCTGGCTGGGATGATTTAATTGGGGATTGGTCCTGCTTTGAGCAGGGGGTTGGACTAGATGACCTCCTGAGGTCCCTTCCAACCCTGATATTCTATGATTCTATGATTCTATGACATGAGCCCCATCATTGCTCACCTCTCACTAAATGTCCTCTTAGACTCTTTTGACTTTCCCAATTTCAATGTCTCTCCAAAGCGATCAACCCTTGCACTCTCACTCCGCTCCAACAGAAGCTGCCTGATTCAGCAGGAGCAGGAAGTGGATACCTGGGCAATGGAAACCAAATGTCCTGGAAGTGGCTCTTTCTCTACATCTTAAAAGCAAGCTGCCTTCATTTTTGCTCAGCACAGCATTCTTGACAGTTCAGAAACTACAGAGACACTTCACTACAAGTACTAACTGTGAAACAGGGGGTTCTTTGGCGGGGATTTTCAGCGTCGCATTTAGCGTTTCTGCTCCTGATTCCCAGGGTGGCCAACCTGCTGCCCAGGCAGGGCATCATTTTCTGTCTCTTCAGGTTCATTTACCACCCCCATTTCCCTGGGATCTCACCCCCTTACAAATGCACAAAAGAGAAAAACCTGAAAGATTACTGCAGTTCGGGAGCCCCATTTCAGAAACTCTGAGCAAGTTTTGACTCATGATAGGCAAAATCTCAATTAGTTCAGAGATTCAGATAAAGCATGAAAAACGTGGGAGGGAAAATAGCTAGATCAGGGGGTTTGTAATGAATAGAAGAGGAAGCCTTTCACCTCTAGATCGCTGGTCAGAACAAAACTCCAGTCAGTGGTAACTGACTGCTCTTACCATCGAGGGCTGTTCAGTGACCTATGTGAATTGAGATGGCAGCCTCAGTCCAGCTCCCAACAGGTCAGTGTCCACATTGCAGAAACCCCCACCACGAAGTGCCATTGTTTGTTAGCAGTCCCAGCAGAGGCTAATGAATTGACTGGGAATGGGGACCCTGCTGCCATCAGGGCCAAAGTACATTGTATGGGTAGGGTTAAGTGGCTTCTGCTGCTGCTGCTCACGCAGCACCTGCTCTGTGAATAAAGAATGTCCTGGCTCTCAGACTGTCAATTCACCGCACTTCTTAAATTCCTGAAAAATGTGGATGGCTGCTGAGCCAAAACTCAGCTATAGTCACCAGGATACTTTAAGGTTGGTCCGCTGCAGCTCTGCTCCCTGAACACTGTCCTGGCACTGCGCCCTTTCCGTCATTCCAGACACCCTCGCATTTCTCTCCTGCTCCGTGATTTCCACCAGGTTCCTTGCATCATCCCTCTCTACAGCCTCTCTCTCCCACGTGAGGCAAGCTACCCATCTGAGACCGCAGCCAGCCTTTCAGTGTGTCAACCTGACGGAGGACAATGCAGAGAGACAGAAGGATGGAGGAGGCCTGTTGGAAGTTGAAGGAGGAAATAGGGAAATAAAGGTGGGCAGAGAGGAGGAGTTTGGGGCCAAACTATTCGAACCCTGCACTCTGAGGCTTGCCGGCTTGCAATCTGAACCTCCTCAGGTCAATTCACAAGGGATGGCAGAAGCTAGCAGGTTAGCTTGGACGTGTAAATTCTACAAGGCACAGAGGAGTTGTCCTAGGGAGCAACCAGCCCCAGGAGAATGAAACAAAGCAAGGAACAGGCTCTTGGCAGCCCCCACAGACAACAACAGGTAAGGAAGAGGGTCCACTCCCATTCTGGGGTGAGGCGAGGTCTGTTTGGAATGGGGGAGGAAGCTGGGTGCCGCGGGAAGGACGTAGCAGTGAGAGGAGGAGCTGGAGAAAGAGGAGCTGTGTGAATAGCATCAGAGTGGCTTAGCAAACCCTGGGCCGATCTTTACTAACAGAAGAGAACCCGTGCCCAAGCTGATCCTTGGGGGTTTGAGTTCTGTATGACCTGGCATAACCCTGCTCAGTGGATTCAGTTGGCCGGAGGGCTCTTCACTTTCTGTCTTAAAACACTAATAAAAAATGATATAGCCCCACCAGCTTTCATCCAAAAGGATCCCCAAGTGTTCGTTCCTGGGTATAATTACTTCATCCACCTCTATGGTGGGACCGAGGAGGTGTTTCACGACACACAGCAACACTATGCAACAGCAATAGTGTTGTGAAGACAGAAAAGTGATAGAATAATAGCGTGTCCTATTGCAACAGTGTAGTGAATGGAGGCCAGTAGAATGTAAGTACCAACTTCCACAGTTCAGTGCCCGCTAGGCATGCTGGGCAATTGAGTACTGACTCAGAGAGCCCCCAACCTGACACACAGCATCTCTTCCTGATGCACCTGACTAGTCTAGCTGTTGTAATGATAATAGGACCGTTTTTCACCTTTGCTCAGGAAAAACTGAGCCACAGCCAGATGCAGTAATCTGCCCAAAGATGGCCAGCAGCAGAACTGGAAATAGAACAAGGTGTCCCAAGTCCCAGACCAGTGCTCTACCCACTAGGCATTGCTGCCTCCCATTGTTAGCGCAAGGAACTGGGATTTCGGACTCTAGCTGGTGATACATTTCTAAGTCTGACACTTCAGCCATTCACAGCTTAGTAAAATGGATATATCATCTACCTACCTCAAAGAGGGGCTGGTCAGGGCATGCTTCCTAACGATAAGTATGACTACTATCAGTAGGGGAGAGTTAGGACCCTGACAACCCTCAGAACTGTGATGCAGAGTAACAGAAGGGCAGTGTGTCCTTTCTCATGTAGTTTAGATGTAAAATTTTCTCCCAACTCTGCCCTGTCTGGCAAAGTACAGTATGTTCGTCTAGGTAAAGCTTGAAAAAACACTTCTATTTCTCACTCAGAAGAATGAATCTGAATTAAGCAGGATCTTATCACAGTAATGCTGCGTATCACTAAAAGAGAATACAGAGGACTTTGATGATGTACCTTTTTGCTGAATTCAGCTTCAAGGTTAGATTGAAGATTAGGTTCAATATAAGCTTCCCTCCAGGAAACTATAATAATAGGGGAGTGGAAAACACTGGTGCTAAGTGGGCCATTCCTTCGCTATTGTGTTCCATGGGGGCAGGAAGAATTTTTGCAATTGATTTTTGTTATTTGGTGGGTACCAGGGCAAGGCTTATATTTTACAGATATGAGACTGGCATGGACTGTAGTCCCAGAGCAGGACTCCACTGCTGTTGTACAGGTGTAATGGTGGGCAAAATGTGGTCCCAGGTAAGAGAGTAAAGCAAAAGAGCTGCTTGGGGTAAATGCCTGATCACAATGGGATTTTAAGAAATATTTTATTTGAAAAATAGTCAAAAAGAAAAGAAAAGAAAAGAAAAGAAAAGAAAAGAAAATCCTCACTAATTAAATGTGGAACCCACATGTTACATGAAAACAATAGTAACTTTGGAAAAGAGCATAGATATGGCAAAACTCTAGAAATGGTCCCAAGCTTCAACGTTTGGATATGAATCTAAACTGTTCCAAAGTGAAGGGGTGTTTTTAAGATCTAGAGCTTTGGCTGGGGCCCATCCTGACACAATTCACATGTCAAAACAAACGGTGAGTGGGAATAGAAGAAAGGAGGCAGAGGAGGAGAGTGAAGGAGAGAGGGTTGTGAGAGTAGGTGCATGATGAGTCTGTAGTGAATGGATTTATATGGCCTCTAGGTTCCCAGGTAAGGCAATATCATAAGCTTTTTAGGATCCAAGCCTGTCAGGTGGTGAATGCAGCCTGCTGGAGCTAAACACTCTCCGTGCAATAGGAGTTGAGGATACACTGACCTTCGCAGGACCAGGCTGATAGTTTGTTCTTCTGGAAGGTACATTGCATTTATTCTACATTTTCTATCTGGTCACAATAGAAAGGTCTTTTTCTTTCCAACAGGAGGAAAAGCTTGAGTGGTTTTCCAAGGAGGTGATGGGTCACCTTTGTCCAATTCCAGAAGGCAGAATTTATGGAGAGGGTTTGGTGATGAATCACAGTGTTTCACTGATCCTGGTGCACAGTGAGGTCTAGAATGGATTGATCTTTTTGCATAACCCTATGATGTATGTGAGACTAGCACAGGGATTATTGGCATCCCTAGTACATTTTCTTTGTAGAGCCTGGCAGGAGTGCTGTGTGGCGAATGTTCAAATCCCCTGCACACTGACACTTTGAACTAAGAAGCAGGCTCATTTACATTAGCTCCAAATTATTTTCAGGACATTTACGATATTTCTCGGGGCAGAAGATGAGAATTAAGGAGGAATGGAATTGAGGTGTCTATACGCCATCAAAAGTGACACTCCCAGTTGGCAGATTGGGAATGCTGTAAGATTATATGTAGGAGTATCTTCCTACAACATGGTAATAAATAGATGGGCTGCAAGCTAAAAAAGTGGTACAGGCTCTCTATAAATGTATGTCTAGCCAGTATTGTGTCACTGCCTGCATCTAATCCAGATTGTGCAAATCTTCTTTTGGAAATTAATTGACTTTACCCTGCCTGTCCCTCAAAATGGAGTTTTACTTTTTTAGGTTTGTTCAGACCCAAAATCTTAGGTGAAATTCGGCTGGTACAAAACTGTCCAAACCACTCCTGAGAAAGTTAAATCATAATCTAGTGTGAAACCAGCAAGTTTTCCACAGCTTGCGTTTGAACACCAAAAAGCCAGACAATCAAAATGCAAAAGGCAGGGGAAATATAAACACGTAACAAATACCCTGAATCCCTATGAGTCAGCAGTACCCAAAGTGACATTGGACAAAAATGTAAATACAGACCCAGAGTGCTCCACTTCAGCTTTATTCATTCATCTGAAATTGACTGTAACTACTACGTGCTTTTCTGATTGTTAGCTTAATACAGATAACTGTCTGAAGAATGTCTTGTACGTCCCCCTATGTGCTAAACATTATTTATTACTGATAGCTATTAGTATAGTAGATCTAATCTTTTGAAAGAAGCTAAAGAGAATAGGGAAAGAGTAGACTTCAGCCAGGACATAGAATATTCCTGTGGTATTATTTGTTACATGCTTAAGGTCCTATACATACATAATTGTCTAACAGGAGACGAGCATTATTTCTCTCACCAGGCTGGAATGGGGATTTTGTTTTCTGAAACCAAAACCATACCATAAACTATGTAGGCTTTGTCTTCCCTGGAAAGCTTAGCCTATTGCATCGTTTGGATAGAATGGTTTTCAGAAATCAGTTCCTGCCCATTTACATGTTAGGGAAACTCTGCTAAACTGCTAGTTGCAGTGGTGTTTAAAGCACCTGTCATATCCCAAGTCACTAGTTCTATTAAAGGATAGTGGCAAAGCAAAAATGGAAACTAAGCTCAAATTCACATGTAGATGTTCCCATTAGCCAAGTTCTGTCGAGCATTCAGAAAATAAACACCAACACACACAAATATATACATGTTAAAATCGTATGTATATTCCCGCTGAAACCCTCTTGCCATTTCCTGGCTCACCAAACATATTCCAGCATGTATCATTATGAGGCAGCACTGATATAGTGATTATCATTAAAAAGTCAGAACTGGAAATAGCTGAGAAATTGGATTTTACCCCTATTTTTAGATTAATAAACAACGATCATAGGTATGGTATATGAATGTTGACTTTGTAATGACAACCACTGTATTACGTACTGCAATGAGATCTCTGGTAGTTGTGGTATCACATTCTGAGGGTAAATAAATCAAAAAGGTTAGTTAAAATGTGTGTGTTGAATGCCTTGCAGCCCCAAAACACACCAAGCCTTGTTTGTGAGTATATTCTTTAGAGAAATCTGGGCTCAATTCTCTTTTCAGTTTTGCTTTGCACTTCCTCTTTAAACAAATGTCCCAGAAGCTTCCCCAGCTTGCATCACCACAGATTAGATGAAGATAACATTGAGACAATACTTTCCTTCATATAGATTACAAATATGAACTACCCCTTGCAACATAAAAACTCCACCCTGATAGCTGATGGGCATAGAATGTGGAAAGTATCTGTCAGCTATGTAACTATGACACAGTTATTACTGTTCATTTTGTACTGCATCTTTCAATTTCCAGGCCTTTTTTCTGCAGAGGTAACGGCCATTTTTGAGAGTCTGAGCTGATGCAGAAAGTAACAGAGGAGGTACACTCTCAATGAGGAGACAGCTTCTTATATTTACCTTTGTTCATTTTGCTTTCCCCCTTAGTCAACCATTCATACTGAAAGAACACTATTGCTCTTGGTGTATGGAAAACGTAGTAGAAGTGTTAAAGCAAAAAGCAAAGACAGTTCTGATCATGAGACATTTTGTCTGACCCTTGAAACCAGTTGAACGCTTAATGGACAAGCCAAATTCTGCCAAATTCAGTTACAATGGTGTAAATCCAGAGTAACTCAATTTACATCAGGTTTCAGAGTAACAGCCGTGTTAGTCTGTATTCGCAAAAAGAAAAGGAGTACTTGTGGCACCTTAAATTGGTTAGTCTCTTAAGGTGCCACAAGTACTCCTTTTCAATTTACATCAGTGTAACTGACAGCAAATTTTGACCCCCCAAATTAGCAAAAGCGGTCCCTCTCTGGTGCACAATAAAATCATTATGGAGTATCATTGCCAGATCACATCTACTATTTCAGTGTGCTTATGTTAGCCGAGTGATCTGACTCCAGGCCAGAATCCTTGTTTTTCATTGCTTTTCATCAGTTTCTCCTAAACTCACCTGATTGTTTAAATGAGCAACCCCTGCTGTTTGTTTAGAAGAGCAAACAAATGGCAAATGACATCAGGGCCTTTGTAATCCAACTGGCCACTGAGAGAACAATCCCAGATCCAAGCACAATTACTGGATCACTAATAAACGAGGTTTTTACTTAGCTAAGGAGGCAACATGTGGCCAAGAATGACCAAACGCCAACTAATCTTTATTAGCTGCAATTAGATGGGGGGAGGGGGGTGTCAAATTGCCCATGCAAACTGTTCCAAGAGAGAGGGGAGAAAAACCAAAACCAAACAAGAGTTGAATAATAAGTGTTTGGAAGCACATTTATTTAATAAGACCCATATCCTCTCCTTCCCTTCCTATTACCTTGCACTTATCCCTCTCACACAAACCTAATGCCTTAATCTTGCTAAATATTTGCAAATTGGCACCACATCTGATTTGAGACAATAGAGGTGGAATGAATAAAGTGCTTAGAGCTATGATATACTTCTTATTACAGCGATAGCGTTTCACAAGATTAAAGGGGATTTTCTATAGGACAGGATACAAATCCAGTGCCAGCTTTACTGAGTGAATGTCACAGATGCTGTGCCGTTAACATGTGGTGGAACAAACAAGGGAGATTATCTGCTTTTCTAAATGAGCGCTATCTATGCTGTTACTTTATAATACATTTTCCACTCACCTTTTCAAGCATTAGCTGTGAAAGTCAATGCAGATTGACTGCAAAGTCTTGAGTGAGTCAACTGAATATTCTTTGGAGCAGAAATTTCAATCAGATTGCAGCACCCTGGGAAAATATAATCCTGTGACACTGTTTTGGGGAATAATAACACCAATAAAAAGAAAAAAACAACTATCAAACCTCTCTCCCAGGGGGAGTCTGAGGACCCCATATCCTGAAAACCTGCTGTCTGGTCCTACCAATGTGACAAAGCGATTTGTAAGCACCAGATTGTGTTACCTTGGCTCCCAGCCTGATTGCTAATTAATCAGAAGCAGAAGTGCCACAGCGAGGAATCAGGAGTACAAAGTGTTGTATAAAAATGAACAGGAACCTGACTAACAACCAGGGGCCAAACCCCACTGTCCTGACTTGGGTAAAGACTTCCTTAGAAGTCAATGGAATCTCACTCTTACAAAGTGAATGGGAGCTTTGATTCAGGAAGGACTACAGTTTTTAGCCAGTTTTTTTTAACTGTCTGACATAATTTATCCTATTTATTAGGGTGGGATAGTAACTGTGCATTCATTGGCTTCAGTGGGCATTTTGACTAAGGAGTGTGGGATTTGATCCACTACCAATATGCACAAGTAAAACTATGCTGCCATGAAAGCATATGTCAAATTCCAAGCCTTATGAACTTTAAAGCTAATAACAGTACAGTCCATTTTTGCATATGGTCATAAGAGAGTTGCTGTTATGCTGTCATTCTCTTTGAACCGTTGCACATCTGTGGGGTTGTTTTCTGGTAAGAAAGGCCTCGTCTACACTAGAAAGATTTCCCAGCAAAACTTGCCTTCGGTGGATCCTAATGCTAACTGCTTTATAACATTTAAAAGGGATTTTAGTGACTATTTCAACTAATCCTTACGGTGAAGAACTTTAAGGATGTGGATTTGATCCAAAGCAATGAGTGTTTGCTTATGTTTGTACAATTATCAAGGCATTTTTCCATCATCTTAATTGTCAAATGCCTCTTATTTCAGCCATCACATTATTTTGAGGAATCTCAGATCATTTTGATATCACTGCTACCAAAAGCATCATGTGCATAGATTGCCCATTTGGATTCCAAAATGTACAAAACTGAATCTATAATTTTTTTAAATACTGGGCCAAATTCTGCCTCATGTGATCCCATTGAAATCAATGTATTTTCAAAGGTGTCACTGACAGTAGAATTTGGTCTATTATGGGATATGATGTAAGAAAATCTGTGCTGAATTTCTGTGCAAATGATGCATTTTCTGCAAAACACAATTTCACCATTTCCAAAGCAGAATTAAAATAGCTTTTAAACAATGACTTAGAGGCCATTTTTAAGGCACTTTTGATAATGTCATAGTACTTTGCACTTCTATAGCACCTTCCACCTGAGAATTCTAAAGCACATTAAAATATTATAGCTAAGTTATTCAGAAGTGCCTAGTGATTGTGGGAACCCAACTGGAGACATCTGAAAGGGGCCTGGTTTTCAGAGGGTGGGTGCTCAGCATGTTCTGAAAACCAGACCCCTGTAACATAGCGCAAGTCATCTATCCAAAAACTGAGACACCCAAAATCACTAGTCACTGAAAATCTTGAGGAAAATCTGAAAGATTTAACCTCATAGCACTCCCTGCAATAAAGAATTATCATCATCCCTCTTGTACAAAGGAGGGAACTGAGGGCTTGTCTACATTACAGGGACTAGAGTGGCTTACCTGTGGTACCAGACCTATGCTCTTGTAGTAACCCTGTAGTGTAGACACATCCTACAGTGAGGGAAGTGGGTTTTCTGTTGCAGTAGGAACACCACCTCTCCGAGCAAAGTAGCTATGCTTCCATTGTCCTAACTACATCCACAGCAAAAGGTGAGGTTGGCATAGAGACGGCACTTGTGATTTGAATGTTGCACACCACTGAATGTCATAGCACTGTTGATCTAAATTTTTAGCATAGACCAGGCCTAAAACATGAAGCAAATACTTGTCTTGCCTGAAGTCACACATAAAGGTAGGGGCAGAGCTGGGACTAGAACCCAGCTCTCCTCACTTCTAGTCCTGGGCCATCTTGCCTCCTTTCCACAGTTCTCAGTGTTGTTAGATAAATTCACAAATGCAGAATCAGGAAGCTGATGTTACATAAAAATGCTAATTAAGCAAAAAGAAGGGAGTTTCATATTACATTACATTTTCCGCATTAATCCCTTGCATCCCTCGTTTTGGGTCATTGACCCACTTGTGGGCCTCAGCTCTGTCTGAGAGCGATGATTACATAGACTAGATAAATATGTGTGCTGCTGTAACCATTTTCAGGAAGACCTACTCCTTCCTCTCTTTGTAATCTGTTATCTTCTAAAGGAGATTGTCAGAAGGTACTTCAAAGTCCTTTGAAAATGGCCAGGGTTCTATCTGAATTGGAGAAGATACAGTACTCCCTCCCCAAGATGTCAACAACTGCTAAATGCATAGGCATTTGGTGCCTTCTTATCACAGCTTTGTGCAACCATAATAAGCCCAGTGACCTCACCCCTCTGCTATCATAAGCCAATTGATACCATTGCTCAGCAATATACACCCAGATTGGTCTTTTTCCTGTTTGTTAACCCTTTCAGATTGATTGTTGCGGATTGACAAAAAGAGACCAGTTTTCTCAGAGATGAGGAACAGCACAGTGTGCTGGGCTTGGAATTTACAATATGGAAAGGCCGTGTCAAAACTCAAAGGCACAAGAAAGGGATGCAGGAAGCTTCAAAATCCCCAAAGCTGGACAACTGGGGCAAAATGCCATTTCAAATTAAAAATAAATTTAAAAATAACCAGTATCACTGAGCAGGAGAGATCAGCCTTTGGAATTCAAAGATGACCTGGGAAGATTTAAGTTCATTTGTTTCAGCCACTGTGTAAGAGAGATGCTATCAGAGTGCCTTTAGAGGAGAGATGGACTACCATAAGAATTGCAGTAAAACTGAAATTTAGTCATTTTATGTAAATTTAACCTCTTCTGAATTGTCAGAGTGTAGATACCCCTCCGAACCAAAGCTAAACAGAGGCTACCTTGCATACTGTATATACCCAGGATTCACTCCATTGCTAGCTTTAAACAGACAGGTTCAACTTCAAAATCACTTTTCTGTCTGAAAATGTTTTACCTCCCGTTGTTACAAATAGCATCTACAATCACTATTAGTGAAAGAAGGGTAAAAAATTGAAGGTAGTATATAGATAATGGTCGGGAGACTTTAGGCAGCTATATTGGGTTGTTTGCTATGGGAATGCAAATTTAAAAAATTACTGTGCAGAATTATTTAGGGACTATGCTTGCTGAGCCTGAGCCTTCCTCAGATAAGTGATACCAAAGTGATATTATTGAGATAACATGCATGGCTGAGGGAGCTACTTAAATCAGCTCCTTTGTTTATACTAACATTTATGTACAAAATTTGCAAGTCACAATCTACAAGGGATGTCAGGGCGGGGGGTGGATTGGCTGCAGATCACCCCATAGAGCATAAGAAATTTGAGGAACAGGGCCAGCATGCCTCCCGAGGATTGAGGCTACAGGGGAAAAAGCTGTAGCATCTTATTTTGTATCCACTGTAAGATATTTCCTTGAGATAGTGGGTGCGGGGGTTAACCAGGCAACTAAAGGCAACATACACAAGCTAAACGGGAATCTATGGATCCAGTTGTGATCTCACTTTACACTAGTTTATACAGCTAAAACTCCACTGACTACAATGGCTTTACTCCTCATGTACCTGAAATAAGTGACAACAGAATCAGGTCCAATGTGTCTGCTGCGTTTATTTTGGTTAGAAGTGCCAGGGAACAGACAACTACTGTTCCTAACTGCATCTGTGTTTAACTGAGCAGGAATAGGTCTGGGAAGAAGGGCAGTTTGCTAGATGAGAGTGAGATTTGTGCTGTCTTACATAAGCAGGGAAGGCTGGTGCTTCCACTCCTTGGAAACCATTTATTTGCTGAATAAAACAACTAAGGAAATCCAAGTGCGGGTTTCGTGCCTTTTTTATACACAACATTGCTTTATTTCTCCCATTAAAATACATTGGAGAAATAAATCATCACCACTGAAAGCTGCTCCATATCAGATGGTAAAATCCATTCAAATCACACAACTGGTTTTTGCTCAGTTTATACCAGTGAGGACTGAACTAAATGTGTAATGAACAACCATAATCCTATTAGGCCTGCATTCTTTTCACTGGCTGCTATATCTAAGTTGACCAAATTGGTTTATAAGCAGTTGCTATTAACCTGAAGTCTAGTCAATATTTTGTATTTATTATTATGTGAGTACTTTCTAGGCCTACACTTGCCAAATTTTCCTCACTTTACAATTACATGTTCCTGGTTGTTTTTTCCTCCTCATTTTGCTGCGTGAAAGGCCAGCACAAACAGAAGAAATTGAGTGGTGCCTCGTTCATGCAAACACTTACGCACATGAGTTGTCCCATTGAGTGCAACAGGGCCACTTGCACATGTGAAGTTACATGTACGCCTAGGCTGGGGGCAGAACTGACTATGCCTGATCCAAAGGCACACTGAAATCAGTGCCAAAGCTTGGCCATTGACTCCAATCACCATGAAAGTAAGCCTAAAGTGCTGTCCAATGCTCTAAGTAAGCACATGAAAAAAATGGGTAAAAGTATATTTTCTCCCCCAGGAAGATAGGTCACAACTTCTTTTTTTTTAAGCACTTGGGTTTCATATAATGAAAAGAAATTCCCCCCCTCAGGAACTTCCACCCATCAGAAAATGACAGATTTTAGCATTACTAGAAAACCTTATTTACAATGGACTTACTTCAATGTGTTCTTATCAGCCTTAGTTGCCACCTCACCCAATATCTCAGGCAGGGCAGCTGAAGGGGCCTTTTGATCATAACAGAATGCATGTGTACAAAGTTACCATTGTGCAAAGTACAGTCAGATCTACTTAATCCACGCTTGGTGTTGTCCAGATGGCTGGGTATATAAAATGCAGCTTATATAGCTGCATGATATACAAACTACTGGTTTGAAAACCTGAAGTTATTTTTATCCAAATAATATTTACACGTGTAAAGAAATTTGGAGAAGTAGTTAGATCCTGAGTATTTGGATAAGGCAGGTTTTTTCTGAAAATCAATATGTAAATAGCACAATGGTTTCCTCCACAGTGAGGCAACGTTACAACATAGCATCAACCTAGGGCCTGATCTCATTTCAAAGACTTACATGTTTCAGATTACGAGTGCAAACTAAGTGGCAGTGGCAGATGCACGTAAGCAGCAGGTACTTGCTAGAAAAGAATCCTGCTGACAGTTCAGACTCCTGTCCTGTATTTTCACTGTGCAGATTGCTAAGGTAAATACTCCTTCTAGCATTCTTCATTTGCTGTCATAGTCATAAAAGGAACAGGAAGGAGAGAACATACATATTTTATTTGCAACAGCAGAAACTCTGGCTGTGGGAAAAATAGTTTATTAATCGTCTGTCTCTCTGATTCACACTGTACGTATATTTAGATGGTTTGCAACAGTTGCATAGATAAAAACCCTCTAAGATTTGTGCTGCTACAGCTGTGCTGCTGTAAGCTTTCCAGCATAGACGCTCTTTGCCAGCAGGAGAGAGCTCTCCTGCCGGCAAAATAGAACCACCCCCAGCAAGCTGCGGTACACCACCATTGACTTCAGTGGGACTACTTGGGCTGCTTAAAATTTCATTCACATGGTGACAAGGTGTGAATGGTTTGTAAATTTGTAGGGAAATGCCAGTTTGTAAACTGAATGAGGATCTCTAGCTTAGGACAGCAATATTCCAACAGTTTAGATGAAGCAATAACTAATGGTGGTCAGGCTGACTCTGATAAGAGCAGGGAAGGTAAAAAGCTACAGGGGCCTAAATCATAAGTGGGATTTTCAAAAGTGGTGAGTGTTGGCATTACTCATTGCGTGGGAGGGGAAAACGACAATACTCAGCACTTCTGACACTCCCCTTCTCTCTGCACATCTCTTCCCTTCTGTAACACAATAGCTGTGCATATGGATTGGACAGGAGAGCTTTGGCTTCCTCGACCATGGGATACTGTTCCAGGAAGCAGGACTGCTGGGAAGAGATGGGGGCCATCTGACCAAGGAGAAAAGCATCTTTGCACACTGACTCACCAACCTAATGAGGAGGGCTTTAAATTAGGTTCAAAGGGGGCAGATAACAAAAGCCAATAGGTAAATATAAAAAAGGATTATCTTAACCCAGGGCTAGATGTTGGGGGGATATTAAAAATTGCAATAGGGTTTGTGACATGGATGGTTCACTACAAAAACTAATTTCCCCCTACTGTTACTCACATCTTCTTGTCAACTGTTTGAGATGGGCCACCCTGATTACATTGGCGTCATTACCACTACAAAAGTGATTTTTCCTCCCTTTGTATTCTACTGTTGAGCATAGCCCACTTCCACTTTAATTGAATTGTCTCATTAGCACTGACACCCCCCCTACACACACACACACACACACACACACACACACACACACTTGGTAAGGCAACTCCCATCTTTTCATGTACTGTGTATATATACCTGCCTACTGTATTTTCCACTCCATGCATCTGATGAAGTGGGTTTTAGCCCATGAAAGCTTATGCCCAAATAAATTTGTTAGTCTCTAAGGTGCCACAAGTACTCCTTGTTGTTTTTGCTGATACAGACTAACATGGCTACCACTCTGAAACCTGCTTACAAGTGTAAATATAATGTAACTGAAATATGCTTTATGCAAAAGGTCTCTTGTAAGGTATCATTACAAAGCTTATAATCTACTGACTGTGTTCATCCTATTTGTATGAATGTAGCATTCTTGTATCTGAAGCTAGAAATATGAAGTATTACTCTAAAGTCCTATTGTAACTATGCAAAGTGTGGGCTATTAATAATGGCTTGGAATCTTGATGGCTACCATTAACCAGGACAATTGGTTGTAAATGGCTCTGTTTACTTGCAAACCTTCCTGGGTACTTGCAAGCCAACCCTGAAAGAATGGAGAATGGGGTCCTACGACATGTGATCATGTCACCTGGTAATGGAATCCATCTTAAACCTGGTGCTTTTCCATTTAGAAGGAAGGGTGGGAACCCACAAAGGATTCCCGCCTTGTGCCAAAGCTATAAAAGGGGGTGGAACAGAACTAAGGGGGCTGCAGTCATGAGAAATCCCCTAGTTTCCACCTGAGTGGGAACTAACAAGAACTGTACCAGGGGAAAGGATTGGGCCCAGACTAGGAAGGAGTCTAGTCTGTGAAAGAAACTTATTGGAACATCTCTAAGGGAAAGAATTACTTGTATTCAGTTTCTAAATGTATTAGGCTTAGACTTGTGTTTTGTTTTATTTTGCTTGGTAACTTACATTGTTCTGTCTGTTATTACTTGAAACCACTTACATCTTACTTTTATACTTAGTAAAATCACTTTTGTTTATTAATTAACCCAGAGTAAGTGATTAATACCTGGGAGAGCAAACAGCTGTGCATATCTCTCTATCAGTGTTATAGAGGGTGGACAATTTATGAGTTTACTCTGTATAAGCTTTATATAGAGTAAAACGGATTTATTTGGGATTTGGATCCCATTGGGAGCTGGGTATCTGGGTGCTGGAGATAGGAAACCTGCTAAGCTGTTTTCAGTTAAGTCTGCAGCTTTGGGGGCGTGGTTCAGACCTTGGGTCTATGTTGCAGCAAACTGGCATGTGTGGCTCAACAAGGCAGGGCTCTGGAGTCTCAAGCTGGCAGTGGAAAACTGATTCAGAAGTAATTCCAGCACATCAGGTGACAGGCCCAAGGGGGTTTCTGTGACCAAACCTGCCACAGGGTTGTAGGACCAACAAGTGGGGAAATCTGCTCAACATCTTAATGTCCATACACAAATGTAAGGAGCATGGGGGATAACAAGGATAAATTGGAAGTATTAGTACATAAGCTAAACTATGACTTAATTTGCATCACTGAGACTTAGTGGGATAGATATCATGACTGGAATATTGAGAGAGAGGGGTATGGCTTGTTCAGGAAGTAACCGGGGTGGGGGTGGGAAGCCATTTTAGACTGAATTCTGACCAACAGGGAGGAGCTGGCAGTTAATCTGAAGACTGAAGGCAGTTTGGGTGAAAGCGATCAGAGTGAGCACCTCAGACTAAGGACAATGAACTTTAAAAAAATTTTTTTTTACAAACTCAGAGAACTGGTAGGTAAGGTCCCATGGGAAGACAATCTAAGGGGAAAAGGTGTTCAGGAGAGCTGTCAGTTTCTCAAAGAGACAATATTAAAGGTGCAACAGCAAACTATCCCAATGCGAAGAAAAGATAGGAAGAATAGTAAGAGGCCATTATGGTTCTATCAAGAGCTCTTTAATTACCTGAAAACCAGAAAGGAATCTTACAAAAAGTGGAAACATGAATGAATGTTTATACTGCCAATGAGGAGTATAAAAGAATAGCACAAACATGTAGAAAGCAATCTCAGAACAATTAACAACTATCTTTGAGAATGCATGGAGGACAGATGAGATTCCCAAAGAACTGGAGAAGGGCAAACATAGTATCTAGACCAGTCAGCCTAACTTCAATACCTGGTATAATACTAGAACAAATTATAAAATAATCAATTTGTAAACACCTAGAGGATAACAAGGTTATAAGGAATAGCAAGCATGGATTTGCAAATCCTGACCAACCAACCTAATTTCCTTCTTTGACAGCCTAGCAGACAGGGGTAAACTGTAGATGAGCTATATTTTGATTTTAATAAGGCTTTTGACACAGTCCCACATGACATTCTCATAGGTAAACTAGGAAAACAGTCTAGATGAAATGTGGGTGCAAAACTGATTAAAAGACCATACTCACAGTAGTTATCAATAATTCATGGCCAGACTAGTGGGAATGTATTTAGAGGGGGTTCCACTGGGGTCCATCATGAGTCTGGTATTATTCAATATTTTCATTAATGACTTGGATAACAGAGTGGAGAATATGTTTATAAAATTTGCAGATGACACCAAGCTTAGAGGGCTTGCTAGCACTTGAGAGGACAGGGTTAGAATTCGAAATGACCGTAACAAATTGGAGAATTGGTCTAAAATTCAACAAGATGAAATTCAATGAATTACACTCATGAAGGAAAAATCAAATGCACAACTACAAAATGGGGAATAACTGGCTAGGCAGCAGCACTGCTGAAAAGAAGCAACAAAAATGATAAAAAGTTTTGAAAAACCTGACCTATGAGAAAAGGTGAAAAAAAAAAAAAAAACTTGGTCTCTTTAACCTTGAGAAAAGAATACTCAGGAAGGACCTGCTAAGTCGTCAGATATGTTAAGGGATGTTATAAAAAGGACAAAAAGAAAAGGAGGACTTGTGGCACCTTAGAGACTAACCAATTTATTTGAGCATGAGCTTTCGTGAGCTACAGCTCACTTCATTGGATGCATACCATGGAAACTGCAGTAGACATTATATACACACAGAGACCATGAAACAATACCCACTCCCACCCCACTGTCCTGCTGGTAATAGCTTATCTAAAGTGATCATCAAGTTGGGCCATTTCCAGCACAAATCCAGGTTTTCTCACCCTCCGCCCCCCCGGAAATGGCCCACCTTGATTATCATGCACATTGTAGGGAGAGTGGTCACTTTTGATAAGCTATTACCAGCAGGAGAGTGAGTTTGTGTGTGTGGTTTTTTGGAGGGGGGTGAGGGAGTGAGAGAACCTGGATTTGTGCTGGAAATGACCCACCTTGATTATCATACACATTGTGAAGAGAGTGGTCACTTTAGATGGGCTATTACCAGCAGGAGAGTGAGTTTGTGGGGGGAGGAGGGGGCGGAGGGTGAGAAAACCTGGATTTGTGCTGGAAATGGCCCAACTTGATGATCACTTTAGATAAGCTATTACCAGCAGGACAGTGGGGTGGGGGGGTATTGTTTCATGGTCTCTGTGTGTATATAATGTCTACTGCAGTTTCCACGGTATGCATCCGATGAAGTGAGCTGTAGCTCACGAAAGCTCATGCTCAAATAAATTGGTTAGTCTCTAAGGTGCCACAAGTACTCCTTTTCTTTTTGCAAAGACAGACTAACACGGCTGTTACTCTGAAACCTATAAAAAGGACAGTGATCAATTGTTCTCTATATCCACTGAAGGTAGGACAAGAAGTAATGGGCTTAAACTGCAGCAAGGGAGATTTAGGTTAGATATTAGGAAAAACTTCCCGAATAGAAGGATAGTTAAGCTCTGGAATAGGCTTCTAAAGCAGTTATAGAATCCCCATCATTGGAAGTTTTTAAGAACAGGTTAGACAAACACCTGTCAGGGACAGTCTAGTTTTAATTGGTCCTGCCTCAGCACAGAGGGCTGGACTAGATAATCTCTCAAGTTCCCTTCCACCCCTACATTTCTATTATTCTGTAATCAGAGCAACAGATGTAGGAGGCTAAGTTCAAAGTTTCATAGTTGTCCGACTTATCTCATGCTCCTCCCTTCTGTTTGTTATATGCACCCGGTATCTCTTGCACTAGACAGATTGTAAGCTCTTTAGGGTAAGCTGTGTATTTTCATTGTGTGTAGGTATGGTACCCAGCACATTGGGACCATGAGCACTCTATCCTCCACTCTGGCCTCTAGACCAGAGGTGGAGGCTATCCTCCCCTCCCCCACAGCCATGCCACCGCACGGGCAGCACAGCTTACACCCGCCCGCCTCCCAGGCTTTCCAGTAAGCCAGTCCTGCCACTCTGAGTGGCCTGGTAAGGGGGTGGGGAGCGGGTGCATTGGACAAGGGGCAGGAGGTCCCAGGGGGCAGTCAGGGAACAGAGAGCAATTGGATGGAGTGGAGGTTCTGGGGCAGGGGATGGGGATGGGGCGGTCAGGGGACAGGGGGTGGTTGGATGGGGCGGAGGTTCTGGGGGGAGCAGTCAGGGGGATAGGGAACAGCGGGGGTTGGATAGGTGTGGGAGTAGATAGGGGGTGGGGGAGTAGATAGGGGTCAGGGAGCGGGGGGGGGGTAGTTAGGGATCGGAGATCCCAGGAGGGGGCGGTCAGGGGACAAGGGAGCAAGGGGGGTTGGGAAATGGGAGGGGGCAGAGGCCAGGCTGTTTGGGGAGGCACAGCCTTCCCTACCCGGCCCACAGTTTCGCAACCCCGCTGTGGCCCTCAGGCCAAAAAGTTTGTCCACCGCTGCTCTAGACACTATCTCAACACAAATATTAAATGGCAAACACAGAGCTGCCACTGACTCCTGTTGCAGCCTTGGCCAAGGAACTTCAATTCTGTTTTCTTGACAGGTGCGGAAACAAAGGGGATAAAACATATTTGAGTAGGCACAGGATCCTAAAAGTATCAGTTAATATTGGTAAAGAGCTCTGAAGATGAAAAGCACGACGAAGGTTAAGTATTGTTAAGAAAAGAGTACTGGTTACCAACTACCAAATAGCTTACAGCTGATCAGCTGTATTACAAGTGAAATGAGAAAGTGAATACGGTCTATGCTCTATTCTTCTATAAGTGTGGGATCGTTATTCATGGTGGGAGAAGCCTGCACTGTAGCAAAGGGATCAAATGTAAAAGTATAGACATATTGGGATTCAGTGTTCCAGTCAGGCTCCTTATAGAGATAATCTGAGACCTGTGGCTCACAGCAAACATCAAAAACTTCCAGCATTTGGAATGGGGTGCAGGAAGAAGGGGGAGGTAGGGATCCACTGTTCTTGCTCAGCCACATCTCTAAATTCAATTAATTTTTTAAAAAATCTTGCTTATTATTTGTTAAGCACCAGCAATGTACTTGACATTAGTCTAAGAAGTATGTCCCTCAGGACATTAAAGTAGCCTAGTACTGGCGGAATGTTATGTAAGACATAATGCGATAAAGTAGAGAGGCTTTCAGCATAACACTGTTGGTAAAACAGGCAGACGATTACACTGATCAGAATTTATTTTCAAATACCTCATTTATATCATTCTCACATGAAACATTTTTTGCCGTATAGCCTACACTTAGAAAACAGAAGAGAATTTCATAAGGCACATGAGATTATAGACTACATGGAGATATCTCCCCTCTCTTGCACTTGTAAAATACTGGTGATTTTAAAAGTAACATTTCTAAATCTAGACCCTGTGTAGCCCCATGTATAGCAGTATCCATGAAATTATTAGACTTTATTACACATATACCTAGTAAAGGGCTATAACAAGTCTTATATACATCACATTTTCAGAAACAGTCACAGCTGGCTACATTTAAAGGTTATGCTACTCCAGACGCTATGAAACAGGCTACTTATAAAAATATAACTGTCTGCTTCTGGTATGGTACAATACAGAGCATCAAAATCTTATGGAATAAATTCAGTTATTTTTGCAATGGGTGCTGTTCACTTTCACCTCCTCTTCCAAAATCCACATTTTAAATCAATTGTGTCCATTTTACAGAGAAGCAAAATACACAAGAAAAATCTAGCTTCATCATCTTCAAATGGTCAGTATGACTCCATATATTTGAAATCATGTCAGAGCATTACACTGAGGAATATCAAGACTCAGCTGTTAATTTCACATCCATTAAACAGTATGGACCACATGCAACTAAGTTAAAATACATCCTCCTAATTTTGAGTTATAGAATTTTCCAGGCTGCCCCAATGCAGAAGCCAACATATTTTTATTGAATAGATCTCATGGACTTCAGTAAAAGGTTTCTATTGCATTTTTTAAGTTCAGCTATGGAATGTTATGCATTTATTTTGCTTTAACAGAGGGAAATTTTGCTTATGGCACTTAAGCCAATATATCCCAGAATGCATTTACATAATGTCATTTTCTTTAAGTAGGCCAGGAGGAAAATTGTGGCCAACTTTATCAATTCAAATGACTTCCATAATTTTCTTATAATCAGATATCCATTTTGTTATGATGAGAAAAATTGTGAACAGTTAAAATTCCAGTTTAATTGAAGACTCTGAACAAAGGCTCACTTTCAGGCTGCTGCCAAAGAAAAAATAAAGCCAGAACATAACTGATCTTGGAGTATATAGAACAAAGCAAGCTGGGGCCATAAAAAAGAGACAATATAAACTAAGGCTTTTCACTCACTGTGCAGACACCGGCCTTGGAGTTAACCACATCTTGCAAATAGTCAAATTAACCCACTGATACCCTCAAACAAAGCAGACTGGAATTCAGCAGGTTTTGTTAGACCAGGAATTGTGTCATATTTGATGCTGCAATAGGCAAACCACTAAATGACATTTTAAACACACTTCACTTTAATTTGTTGAAGGTATCTGTGAAAGAATTAGTTAAATTTCACTGCTTGTTTCAACACAATTTTGCAACTATCATCTAAAACAAGTTTAACCGACCAACAACTGCTTCCTTTGGAAACAAATAAGAACTTTGTTCAAAACAGTATCAGAAACAGGTCACAGCAGTATCACTTTTCTGGTGTTCGGTTATGGCACGTAATCTGCCTTTTTTATAGGCCTTTCATTTAACTGGCAGCATGAAAATCTCTCAGCGAGGAACATTCTGAAGTTCATATTTGTAGACTTAAAACAGACATTTTGTGTGGTGTTATATGGACATTTGTTGCATCCCTTTTAAAAAACAGCATTTACATTCTTTCATCAGTTGATCTAAATGAACTGTCATGGTGTCTGTATAAATACAAAGGCACCCACGACTATTCAAAATGTAACAAAGTAGGACTTTGTAATGTTCACAGGACATGCACATTACTGCATGTAAAAGAGAGAGAAAGAGGAGAAGAAAGGATTTCCAAGTCAGGAGGCTACAAATAAGATGTAATTACATCAGTTACTTAACATGTTAGGCAGTCTAACAATGTGTTGGAGGTATATGCATGACCTTTCAAGCAGCAGCATTTGGGGGAAGACTCCACCTCTTGTTTCACATTGTTAAAGTCCACACACACACACCCCCCCCAAAGTGGTTGAGGGAAGGAGATGGGGGGAAAGAGGGAGTAAGTTTTTAAAGCTAAAATGTCATTTTGGAGGCACAGTGTTAGTTTTTAAAAATTGTCCATCTATATAGAGCTCTATATTTCCATAGTCCTGTGTTTCTTCTAAATAGCCCTAACCACAAAGGCTTCAGTTTTGTTCCTCCCTCTTTTATATACATTGTATAGCACAGCGGTCTAAGCTTGTCAAATACAAGATACAGAAAGTCAAACCCTTTGTACAATTTCTAACTTCACAAATGTGTTCCTTGACGCGAGACTAGTCCGGAAACTCTGACATCAGACAGGTGAATGCTGAAACTCCTTAACCTGATTTAACAGGAACTGCCTACCTATGTGTTCTTCCATCTCCCTCAAAAGAGAAGGGGAAATTGAGATTTCTAATAGCAACATAAACACACTTATGGATCTATGCTACACACCTGGAGAATACAGAGTGAGATTTAAGCTAATATAGCTTCTATTTGATTTCACTAGAGCAACATTTAGGTCCTCGCAAATACTATACAAAACAACAGTACTTTTTCCACCAAGATTTGGAGAGATTTTTCATTTTGTCTGGAGTCCTGCACTTGGATTTCTTTGGTTGGTGCTGGGTATCTGAGTACTGAATGCCAGCGACAATGGCCGCGTCAAAGACCTCTTTGAGATTTTTCTGAGTCAAAGCTGAGCACTCAATGTAAGATGCTGCTTTTATTTCCTCAGCACAGAGCTTTGCAGCCTCTTCTGCAACAGGCTTTTCTTTGCATTTGTCCAGCTCAATGAGAACTTTGACATCCTCTCGGAGGTCCGACTGTGTCCCAACCAGAATAATAGGAGCTTTGGGGCAGTGACATCGGATTTCAGGAACCCACTTTTCACTCACGTTCTGGAAGGACGAAGGGCTCACAACACTGAAGCACAGCAAGAAGATGTCTGTGTTGGTGTAGCACAGCGGTCTAAGCTTGTCAAATTCATCCTGCGCAAAGCAAAGCAACATTACTGCTGAATAAAAATAGCATTAAAAATTATAAAGGTACCACCCTTACCAGTTCCTAAATACTTCCCATTATAGAGATTTGAACTACTGAACATATAAAGGAAAGGATCATGTTTAACTGTTCTTCTCACACAGGCACAAATGTAACTTGCGTACAACAGAACATGGTTTTTTCATAGTAAAAGCCATAAATATGCCAAATTTCAGCTTCATCCTGCAACATGGAAGTCATCTGAAATTTTGCCATCGACTCCAATGGGCACAGGGCCAAACAATATCTTCTTAAGGTATTTAAGATTCATAAGCTCATGAAAGCTTATGCTCAAATAAATTGGTTAGTCTCTAAGGTGCCACAAGTACTCCTTTTCTTTTTGCGGACACAGACTAACACGGCTGCTACTCTGAAATCTAACACTGCTGATTTCTTTTGAATGCTTTAAGCCTTACTTTAGTGTTTGTATTTATGGCCTTCTGCCCTATCTCAACAGAAGAGCCAGACTGTAGAGGTGGAGTGCAGGCTAAGGTAGACCTTAAATAGGGGGTTAGAGGGAGGGTGTAAATTCACCTTTAACAGAGATTAATCATGGATCAGCTTAGATTTAAAATGCACACACACCCGCAATGCTGACCACACTATCCATATGTTGAGATACAGACAAGAGCACAGAGACAACGCAGCTGCAAGTGTTCCCACGCAAGAATAATTTTAAATAAATGAAGGTTCAATAGCATCCTACAGGAAATTAAAATAAAAGATGAGCTCCCTACTATTTTGTATTCATATTTCTTATTATCATCACACTTAATGAATTACAATATAAAGGCTTAACTTGCCAATGGCATAATATAAAGCCCCTCTTTACTTCTCACTCCCCTCTACATCACATCAACCACCTCCAAACCGGCAGGGTTAGATTTTTTTTCCTTTCTGTCTTTTTTGCCTTTAAAATAAAGATCTAGAATGCAAGGCTCTGATTTTCATCTTGAGGAATCAACTAACATAATATAGATCAGTGGTTTTCAACCTGTGGGTCCATGGATCTAGGTCTAAGATTTCCAAAGGGGTCTGTCTGCACCTCCATTCAACATTTTTTAGGGGTCCACAAATGAAAAAAGGTGGAAAACCATGGATGTAGATGACACCTAAAAGGTAATAGAATACTTGGCCATCGTGGCATTCTCACTTATCGCAGCAGCTCAAAGAACTGTAAGAAGAATGCAAAATGAGGCAAGGGTTAACTATGCATAGCCTGATTTTATGCTGACAGCAGGATAAAAGCACAGTAACACTAACAGCCTAAACAGGTAGGATTTGGTTCAGCCATGATGACATTTTAATTAAAATTCACCATGCTCTCACGGGGTTTTAAATTAAGAAGAGCAAAGAGCAAATAAAGTCAACAATGCCTCTCTAAGAACAATATTTTACTGCTGAATTGCAAGTTACATGTTAATTTGTCAGGATTTAAGATTTTACTTGGAAGCTTCTGAAGAGTCTAGGATATGCAGTTGTTTAAAACCTCAGAATTCCCATTCCACTTGAATAAATTTATTTCAGTTGTCATGCAAAGGTTGACAACAGATTATAAAACAAGAGTCAAGAAAGCAGGCTTCATTAGTTCTCTTGATTCTCAGATTAAGCCTCTCAGGCAGCAAAACAGCAATGCAGGATTGTCACCATTTGGCTTAAAAGGAACCCTGTCTTTACAAAGTGTTCTGTCCTGTGCAGCAAAGAGGCCAATTAAAAAAGACATCTCCCCATGTTATTGCAAGGCATTATGAAATTTTGCAGGATTCAATGGTTTCAAAAGCCAAAAACAGATGTTACTGGAGATTTCTGTAAAGATGATACATGGTCATTTATACAAGTACAGTCTGCAGACATTCTTTGTCTCACTGCTAGATCCAGGGACTGCACAGCTGCACCTTTGGGCTCACAACACCAAATCCTCAATGTTTCTGTATGTTTTTACCTATTTAAATGCTAATCCCATTTTGAAGCTGCCTCACACACACAACCAAGATTTTATTTGATTAAGCATCCTATACTGCTGGAAATGGCCCACCTTTATTATCACTACAAAAGGTTCTCCCCTCCCCTCCTCCCCCGTAATAGCTCACCTAAAGTGATCACTCTCCTTACAGTGTGTATGGTAACACCCATTGTTTCATGTTCTCTGTGTATATAAATCTCCCCACTGTATTTTCCACTGAATGCATCCGATGAAGTGAGCTGTAGCTCACGAAAGCTTATGCTCAAATAAATTTGTTAGTCTCTAAGGTGCCACAAGTACTCCTTTTCTTTATATTCAGAATGATTTTCTTCATTTTACTGGTTTCACCGAACCCTTTCCTTTTAACGGCAAACACCAGAGAGTGGTTTCACTGGTTATTTCACTAAGGAGTTTTTACACTCCTGAACCAATAGCAGTAACCAAAGCAAAAAGTGACTGGACTTTTTAAATCTTCCGGAAACCAATGCTTTTGCCACTCCGTGGGGCCCCCATCACCAAGGATATGGTTACAATTACATCTGGTACACTCTACTTCTGAATTCACATCTCAGCTGAAGCTGACAGCATGTTGCCATGCCCCCTTGCCCTCCATCAGGGTATTACATTATGGGACAACCCTAGTGGCCTATCTCATATTATTGTTCAAAGGGGGTTTCTCTGTACTCTTTTAACCTGGGTTAGAACTGCAAAAAGTATAGGGAAAATGCAGTGCTGGCATTGCATAAGGTATAAGCCAGTACTGAACCGAGCCCATGGAGTTCACATCTTTGTTATAATGCCCAATTACAACACTGCTCATTAGGATAATGGGGTTTGTCTACTGATGCCATCATACTCTCCTCATACTGCTTTCGCTAATGCTTGGCTCCCTCAGATGGTATTGCATTATTTGGCTGGATGCATATTCCAGATGCTTATGTAAGGAATGTGAGTTTTCATATGGGTGTGGAAAACTGGGGGCTTTGGGTGGCTTTAGCCCTCCCCCTAAAAATTTAGGGAGTGTCTTAAAAATGGAAGCACTGAGTTTAGAATGAAGCTCATTTATCTCATCTTAGTAAGAGTTGACAAATGTGATCATGGTACAAAAGTACTCATGAAATGGACATTCAACAGCGTTCTTTTTAATTTCCAGACACCTCAATAAAAATAGTTGTCCACACCCTTCACTTGCCTTCCTATCTGTGCTCAAAACATACAGAATCCCCCCTCCATTCCCCCAGCAGCAGCACTTTTAAACTTATAGATAATTAAAAAAATAAAATTAAGTCAGTGGCAACAAGTCTGAGTGAGAACTTACAGTCCCTGGGAATTCAACCTGACAGTGAAGTTAGCAGGGAAGCAGTCTGAACCAACAACATGACACTCCTAAACCAACCTTATACAGTGGGTTAAGAATTACTTACTCTGATGGCAATTTAATAAAATGATCAAACAATGGGTATCCTTTTAAATCCATAAAGTCTTTAGGAGGACTATTTTGTGTGACACTTCTCCCTTCCCCCCATCACTTAAATGAAATAAGAAGCTTCACTGACCTGACCAGCCGTGTCACAGAGCTGAAGTCTCACGGGTCTGCCATCAACAGACACAACAGCTTAGGAGAGAAAAAATGTGTAATGAGTTCAATGTTACACATTTTTCACTTAAAAAAAAAAGAATCATGCCTTCCCTCAACATTTGTTTTCCCTTCAATTAATTTAATGACTTGAAGAACTGGAACCAAGTCTGTCACTAACATTTAAGCACATACAAACCCTTCAGGGCTTTCCAATTCATTTCACTGCAGCTGATGAAGTAGCAAATCACTGAACTAAAACTCTTTGATGACACAAAAAGAGAGAGTCCGAACAATTAGGTTACTTCTCTTGTTACAGAGGATTTGTCTTCTTGTCACGTTTGTATTTTCAGAGGTCTGGGTCCAAAAAAACCTTCCCAGTTTTTTAAATCACTGGGAAGACAATGCAAATATTTGTGTTTTCCCTTGGGAAGCTCGTCTTCCTGCACTACTGGAAATTTTGACTACAGAATTTGTCATTAAAACAAGCTAGCTTGATGTGTGACCATGTGCAAACACTGACTATGGTGGTATCTTTTATAAGAGAGACCAGCCTCATTATTTCTTTCTAGCGATTTGAATATAAAATGCTTTTAGCCATATTGTAGGTTTCATTTATTATTTGGTCGCTAGGCTTCACAGTATTGATTTTCAATAATACAGAGGAGTCATGCCATCCAATCAATCTTCCAGCATTTAGAATGATTACATTACCTTTAAAGCTAGAATGCTAGCTGCTAATCATACATAAAGTACACCCAGAAAGGGACCGTTTGGATCAGCTCCATAAAAACTAAAAAACCGAGTACTGAAGCTCGACACCCAGATTTGTGCCAGAAAACTGAAAGTCTCCGGCACAGCTGACCTCACACCACTTAAGCGTAGAGAGACTAGGGAGCCATGCATTTAATACCCTCATGTGGCCCTACAGTCTTATTAAAACTTTCAAAGAGTGACAAAGATATATAACTGAAAGAATTCAGGAGGCAGTTTCAAGAGCCCCATCCATCTCTGCAGCCACCTTCCAACACAGTTCTGAACAAACAGAGGGGAGGAGATGAAGGATTTACTCCCTCCGTCCTCGCGCCCCCAGAACCCAACTAAAGGAGGCAGGGTTGTGACACACCGATATTTCCAACATGATCTAAAGTTCAATCCTTTAAAAAAAAAATGAAGCAAAGTCTTATCCGGGCGCCTGGCTGAACACAGCTGTAAAATATGGGCACCGCACAAGCACAGAGCTAGGAAAGCTACATGCTAACAATATGGGCCAACACACGTTCATCACTGGGAAGAAGGGGCGATGGGCGGTAATGATGTTTGCCCCCGAGCGTTGGGGGGTGGGCCTTTCGCCTGCCCCATGGGAGCTCCCTCCCCACCCACAGGGGGGAATTCACTCTTTCACCAGTGCCAAGCCATTTCACTTCTCCCCGAAGAGGGAAATCCATGCAGCTCCCTCTAGCGGGGGGTGGGAGCGGGGCATGGGGGTACTCCCCCTTCCCCTGACAGTTCATCTCCGGGAGGTGGATGGCAGATCCCCAAGCAGGTCGCCAGTGTTGGGGGACTGTCCCCGAGGGATTTCGTCCCTTCCACCCACCCACCTCCCTCCCCCTGCGGCGGCCCCTTACCGGAGAAGTTGTCGAAGGCGGTGGGGATGTACTCCGTGGGGTACCCATTCGTGGTGTAACTCACCACCAGGCTGGTCTTGCCCACAGCCCCGTCCCCCACCAGGACACACTTGAGGCTGCGGCGCGGCTCGGCTCCCGCCCCGGTCCGGCATCTGCTGCCTAGGGCCGCTCCCAGCGCCGCCGCCCGGCTGCTGCGGACCCTGCGCGGGGGCACCGGGGGCACCTCGCAGCCGCCAGCCAGCGGCTTGCTGATGTAGCCCGCCTCCCCCTCCTGCTGCGGCGGCATCCGCCTGGCACCGGCGAAGGAGAGCTCTGCGGAGCGGGGATCAGAGCCACTGGGCTGGGGGTGCGAGGGGCTCAGCGCCCGGCCTGGGTACAGGGGTGCCCTGCCCCTTCAGGGTCCGCCGCCCCTGCCGCGCAGCTCCTCCGGCGGGGAGCCGAGTTCCCCCTCGCCGGTCTCCTCTGGCTCCAGATCCTCCCGCCAGCAGCCGGTGCGGGGCGCCCGGGGCAGCTCCTGCTCCTCCGAGCCAGCACGGTGCTGCCTGAGCCGCTTCCCGGCTGCCCGCCGCTCAGCGCGCCCCGGCGAGAGGCTGGAGGGGCGGAACAGCAGCCAGCTCCAGCGGCGGGACGGAAGGGGCGCGATCCCGGCCTTCCCGGGGCACCGGAGGGTGGGAGCGGCGGCCGCAGCAGGAGCCCTGTGCGTGCTGCACTCGCCTCGCCGCACACTGAGGAGCCTCCAGCCCCGGCTCTCCGCCTCCACAGGACACGACGACGCGAGGGCAGCCGGCGGCGGGGGGAGGAGTCCGGCGCTGGGGACTACCCGGCAGGCGGCGCTGCGGCGCTCCCTGCCGCCCCTCGCGGTGGCCACTGGAAAAGGAGGAGCCTGGCGGCGGCAAGAGCTGCTGCCGAGGCGTGGGGCCCGGGCAAGTGGCTGCGCCGCTTCTCATTGGCCAATTCGCTTCCCCTTCGAACGCTGAAACAGCCCGCGCCGCGACTATTGCCTGGAAGCGGCCACTTCTCCGCCTGCTCTGCCCCGGGCTGTTCCGTCCCTGCCGGCTCCTTCCTCCCGCTTGACAGTGATGCTCCTCCTCCCGTCTCTACTGCTTTGCCCTCTTCCCCCTGCTCCTCGCCCCCATTCCTGCCTCTCTCTTTGCTCTGCTCCCGCTTCCATCTCTCTACTCTGGGTGACCTTGTCTCCCAGGCCAGGCCCCTTTCCATAGCCTGTCTCCTTCTGTCTATGCCTTCCCCGACTCCTACTCCCCCCAGCCCCCACATGACTTCCCTCCTCTCCATCTTCTTCTTCAGCTTCCCTCCCACGGGCTATTTTTTCTCCTCATTCCACGCTGTCCGTCCCCCCACCCCCGAGGCTCAGCTGTAATTTCTGTAAAACTGTCTAATCATGTCAAAGCTCTGCCTACTTCACAGAGGGAAACAAAGTTTCCGGAGCTAATTTATCAGTATTAATGAGACATAATATGAGAGGAGATTTATTTGAGCACAGCTAAAGGCTACATCAAAGGAACAGTATTATTTGATTTTTCCATCCGCGTTTCTCTGTCTCTCTGGTTATATTTGGGTATGTCAAAAACAATAGAGTTAACACAAGGTATTTTTTTTTTACTATGGAAGTTCTCTTAATTGTATTTGTACTTTGTGCATATACAATACAAGATCAGGGGAGTAATGGCTACTTGATATGCTTCCACCTGCGAAAGGAATAAACTGAGATATTTGAGTTTTAACACCTTTAAAACAGTGTCACCAGATCACGGGCTCCCCCTGTGGTTGCAACGTGATCTTCAAAGTGTTAAATCCGTGTCTACACAAGCTGCTGAGTGATGTTTCAAGTCACTTTAGCTAACTCAAGTTTCAGAAAAGCATCATTTTTTTTCTAATCTAGACACTTTGCTACTATTTCTGGCCAACTTTTGGCAGTATGGAGGAAGAGATCACAGAACCAGAGGTGTGTTCTGTTTTAGATAGGTCCTTATACCATCCTATCACAACTTCATCTGAGCACTTTCCAATAGTATATTAAGCAACATCTGTTATGTGTGGTTAGTTCTTTCTCTCACTCTTTCCCTGGGTGGAGAGTTGTGTGCACCATGTGGTGTTTTGTTAGAGTAGTTTTTTTATTTTTAAATGTACATACTGATATAAAATCGGCAATGAGTCCTGTGGCACCTTATAGACTAACAGACGTATTGGAGCATAAGATTCTGTGGGTGAATACCCACTTCATCAGATGCACCTGATGTAATGGGTATTCACCCACGAAAGCTTATGCTCGAATACGTCTGTTAGTCTATAAGGTGCCACAGGACTCTTTGCTGCTTTTACAGATCCAAACTAACACGGCTACCCTCTGATACTGATATAAATTTATGTTAGAGAATTAGGGCTCTTGGTTAATTGTAGTTAACTCAGGCAATTAACTCAAAAAATTAATTGTGGTTAAAAATTAATCGTGATTAATCTTATAACAATAGAATACCAACTGAAATTTATTAAATATTTTTGGATGTTTTTCTACATTTTCAATATTGATTTCAATTACAATGCAAAAAGAAAAGGAGTACTTGTGGCACCTTAGAGACTAACCAATTTATTTGAGCAAAAGCTTTCGTGAGCTACAGCTCACTTCATCGGACGCATAAAGTGGAAAATGCAGTGAGGATGTTTTATACACACAGATCAGGAAAAAAATGGGTGTTTATCACTTCAAAAGGTTTTCTCTCCCCGCACCCCACTCTCCTGCTGGTAATAGCTTATCTAAAATGATCACTCTCCTTACAATGTGTATGATAATCAAGGTGGGCCATTTCCAGCACAATCCAGGGTTTAACAGGAATGTCTGAGGAACAGTTGGGGGGCGGGTAGAAAAAAACAAGGGGAAATAAGTTACCTTGCATAATGACTTAACCACTCCCAGTCTCTATTCAAGCCTAAGTTAACTGTATCCAATTTGCAAATGAATTCCACTTCAGCAGTCTCTTGCTAGAGTCTGGTTTTGAAGTTTTTCAGTAGTAATATCGCAACTTCCATGTCTGTAATTGCGTGACCAGAGAGATTGAAGTGTTCTCCGACTGTTTATGAATGTTATAATTCTTGACATCTGATTTGTGTCCATTTATTCTTTTACGTAGAGACTGTCCAGTTTGACCAATGTACATGGCAGAGGGGCACTGCTTGCACATGATGGCACATATCACATTGGTAGATGTGCAAGTGAACGAGCCTCTGATAGTGTGGCTGATGTTATTAGGCCCTGTGATGGTGTCCCCTGAATAGATATGTGGGCACAGTTGGCAACGGGCTTTGTTGCAAGGATAGGTTCCTGGGTTAGTGGTGGTTCTGTTGTGTGGTATGTGGTTGCTGGTGCGTATTTGCTTCAGGTTGGGGGGCTGTCTCCCAAGATTTGTGAGAGTGATGGGTCGTCCTTCAGGATAGGTTGTAGATCCTTGATAACGCGTTGGAGAGGTTTTAGTTGGGGGCTGAAGGTGACGGCTAGTGGCGTTCTGTTATTTTCTTTGTTAGGCCTGTCCTGTAGTAGGTGACTTCTGGGTACACTTCTGGCTCTGTCAATCTGTTTCTTCACTTCAGCAGGTGGGTATTGTAGTTATAAGAATGTTTGATAGAGATCTTGTAGGTGTTTGTCTCTGTCTGAGGGGTTGGAGCAAATGCGGTTGTATCGTAGAGCTTGGCTGTAGACAGTGGACCTTGTGGTGTGGTCTGGGTGAAAGCTGGAGGAATGTAGGTAGGAATAGCGGTCAGTAGGTTTCCGGTATAGGGTGGTGTTTATGTGACCATCGCTTATTAGCACCATAGTGTCCAGGAAGTGGATCTCTTGTGTGGACTAGTCCAGGCTGAGGTTGATGGTGGGATGGAAACTGTTGAATCATGGTGAAATTCCTCAAGGGCTTCTTTTCTATGGGTCCAGATGATGAAGATGTCATCAATATAGCGCAAGTAGAGTAGGGGCGTTAGGGGACGAGAGCTGAGGAAGCATTGTTCTAAATCAGCCATAAAAATGTTGGCATACTATGGGGCCATGCGGGTACCCATAGCAGTGCCGCTGATTTCAAGGTATACATTATCCCCAAATGTGAAATAGTTATGGGTGAGGACAAAGTCACAAAGTTCAGCCACCAGGTTTGCCGTGACATATCGGGGATAGTGTTCTTGACGGCTTGTAGTCCACCTTTGTGTGGAATGTTGGTGTAGAGGGCTTCTACATCCATAGTGGCCAGGATGGTATTTTCAGGAAGATCACTGATGGATTGTAGTTTCCTTAGGAAATCAGTGGTGTCTCGAAGGTAGCTGGGAGTGCTGGTAGCGTAGGGCCTGAGGAGGGAGTCTACATAGCCAGACAATCCTGCTGTCAGGGTGCCAATGCCTGAGATGATGGGGCGCCCAGGATTTCCAGGTTTATGGATCTTGGGTAGCAGAATACAAAGTTCACAGTGCTCACTTTATATTATTTTTAATTACAAATATATGCACTGTAAATATTTTTCAGTTCACCTCATACAAGTACTGAAGTGCAATCTCTTTATTGTGAGAGATTTATTTGGTGTTGGTCCTGCTTTGAGCAGGGGTTTGGACTAGATGACCTCCTGAGGTCTCTTCCAACCCTAATATTCTATGATTTTAAGTGTAACTTACAAATGCAATTTTTTTTATTACATAACTGCACTCAGAAACAAAACAGTGTAAAACTTTAGAGCCTACAAGTCCACTCAGTCCTACTTCTTATTCTGACAATCTCTAAGACAAACAAGTTTGTTTACATTGACAGGAGATACTGCTGCCTGCTTCTTATTTACAGTGTCACCTGAAAGTGAGAACAGGTGTTTGCACAACACTTTTGTAGTCGGCGTTGCAAGGTATTTACATGCTAAACATTCATAGGCCCCTTCATACTTTTGACCACCATTCCCGAGGACATGCTTCCATGCTGATGATGCTTGTTAAAAAAATAATACGTCAATTAAATTTGTGACTGTACTCCTTGTGGGAAGAATTGTATGTCTCCTGCTCTATTTTACCCACATTCTGCATATATTTCATGTTATAGCAGCCTCAGATGATAACCCAGCACATGTTTGTTTTAAGAACACTTTCACAGCAGATTTGACAAATGTGATTTGACTGATGTGAGATTTCTAAAAATAGCTACAGCACTGGACCCAAGGTTTAAGAATCTGAAGTGCCTTCCAAAATCTGAGAGGGACGAGGTGTGGAGCATGCTTTTAGAAGTCTTAAAAGAGTAACACTGATGTGGAAACTACAGAACCCGAAACACTGAAAAAGAAAATCAACCTTCTGCTGGTGGCATCTGACTCAGATGATGAAAAAGAACATGCGTCAGTCCACACTGCTTTGGATCGCTATCAAGCAGAACCCATCATCAGCATGGAAGCATGTCCTCGGGAATGATGGTTGAATCATGAAAGGCTATATGAATCTTTAACACATCTGGCACATACATTTCTTGCAATGCCAGCTACAGCAATGCCATGCGAATGCCTGTTCTCACTTTCAGGTGACATTGGCAACAAGAAGCAGGCAGCATTATCTCCTGCAAATTGTAACCAACCTTGTTTGTCTGAGTGATTGGCTGTCCAAGAAGTAGGACTGAGTGGACTTGTAGGCTCTAAAGTTTTACATTGTTTTATTTTTGAATGCAATTTTTTGTATATAATTCTACATTTGTAAGTTCAACTTTTCATGATAAAGAGATTGCCCTACAGTACTTGTATTAGGTGAATTGAAAAATACAATTTTTTTACAGTGCAAATATTTGTAATCAAAAATAAATATAAAGTGAGCACTGTATGCTTTGTATTCTGTGTTGTAATTGAAATAAATATATTTGAAAATGTAGTACACATCCAAAAATATTTAAAATAAATGGTATTCTATTGTTCTTTAACAGCATGATTAATACATGATTAATCGCAATTCATTGTTTTAATTGCTTGACAGCCCTATAGAGACTACAAGGTCAGATCAATGCAACTTGCACTTAGAGCAGATGATGAGGTTCCTGATGGTTTTTAGTTTCCAGGGGGCATTTATTCCACAGTCTTAGGCCAGCTGCTCCCCCACCCCCACCCCACAAAAAAACCCTCTATCTCCTGCACTGAGGAGCTTTATTTATCCTTTTAATAGAAATGTCCAATGTGCCCGAGGAGAGAGTTGTCAGCCATAGTCTTCCTCTCAGAGTTTAAAGCTGTTCTCTGCCCTTCCCCCTTATGCTGGGTTTCTGCTTCCAAACACCACAGGGTAAGCATCTCCAACATTAAAAATATAATGAACCATTCTACCATGGAGAAATAGTGAAACAAACTAAACAGACAAGTGTAGATTCACTCACAAAGAAAGCAAAGAGAGAACTACAATTAGATTTAAATAATTTGGGTAAAGGTTGTTTTATTGCAAAATTTATTTTAATTTTGACAGTGTTCCTTAAAATAAGCCATCCCAGGAGCTGTTTGAAAATGAGAAGGATTTGATACCAAAAGGTGAAATGAGGTAAGCAGCATAGATTGGTCATCTTGGCCAATGTACCATGACATGTTGTATTCATGACAGCTGTGGGCAAATGAACACATGATGATATCTTTAATGCCAGGGTGAGAAATGACCTGGCTGAGGGCACTGGTGACACTTATTAGATGTCCCTGTTTTATCTCCCATGACAAATGCCAAAGTTGTGTCTTATACCTGTGCTGTTAAGGGATGTTATCAACAGTGAGGGTGAACAGTCAAAGGCAGGGAAAAGCTCCTGTAAATGGGAAACGAGACACTGGTTAATATATTCCCAGAGGAAAAACAGATGACAATAGCTATTTTGCTTGTGTTGAAAATAATTAAAGATTGATGGAAAAGCACTTAATGAAAATACTGTATACGGCAAGTAAAAATACCATGGCTACATTTTTAAACACTGTCAGCAAAGAAATATGGTCTATTTACTGAACTAAAGGATCCAGATAGACAACCATAATTGCTTGTGTTATTCCTGTGCTTCAGAGCAGGGGCCATGTGAATTCAGAGCTGCATGGTTGCATTATATTGTGATGTACCCTGTTGAACACAGTAGCCTTTTGTTAAAGGGGACGATCAAGCTGACTGTTGTGCAATGGGGGAGTACTGGTTAAATAATCGCATCACGATAGCAAATCAAAGAGGCTGTCAGTGATAGCAGTTACAGCGGGGCTAGAGGGACATTAGTGTGTAGGATTTGTTCAGGAATATATAAATAATTTGATGCATGAAATTGAAACCTCTGTGCTACAGCAATTGAATTACAAATACTTCACATGTATTAAAATCTAGTTTTAAAAATGCTGATCTGTGCTGTACACAGGCTTAAATCCACTTAAGTCAGCGGAGTTGCACTCCTCTGCTGAATTTGGCCCATTATCAGTTAGTATGAAGAAAAGCATTCACCCTATCTTATGTCCTTGCACTAGTCAAATATTATTCTTTGAGAAAATGACAGAGAGAGGAAATTATTTCATCAAGACATGAAATAGGTCATTGTTATTTCCAAGCTTATCATTTTCCCTGGGCCATCGAAATATGAGCTTGATGTTGGCCTTGTAGAACAAAAGATTATTTTTTTCTCCACAGAAGTTTTAGAGCTGAAAATGAGAGAGACAAGGGAATGATACAGCACTCTGTTGATATGCTGTAATACACTGTCACATGTTTTAATGAAGATTCTCATTTGGGGAGCTTTCACCCAAACCCTGTTGTTTGTGAGAGGAGCCACTGCTGTTTTGGAGAAACCCATCCAGGAAGAACCAGGAAAAGATATTACAAAAAAAACCTCTCCACCTGCCAAGGCATATATTTCCTAAAGCTTGTTCTATGGTTGGAAAAATATTTCCAGTAATAGATACACATTTTCTACATAATACCATTTCCAAACAAAACATGATGTTAAACGGGGGTTAAGGCAAGAATACATTAGCAGTCACTTAAGGGTAAAATGTTTCACACGCATGTTGTAATTATCCAAAAAAACAAGCATTGCAAACCTAGTACCCAAACAACCTTAACCTTAACCCTACAGTAACTCCAGGTGGAAAACCATCATGAAAAAATAGGGCTGTCAAGCAATTAAAAAATTTAATCGCGATTAATCATGCGATTAATTGTGCTGTTAAACAATAAAATACCATTTATTTAAATATTTTTGGATGTTTTCTGCATTTTCAAATATATTGATTTCAATGATAACACAGAATACAAAGTATACAGTGTTCACTTTGTATTTTTTTTAATTACAAATATTTGCACTGTAAAAAACAAAAAAAAATTATTTTTCAATTCACCTAATACAAGTACTGTAGTGCAATCTCTTTATCATGCAAGTTGAACTTAAAAATGTAGAATTATGTACAAAATAAACCCTGCATTCAAAAATAAAACAATGTAAAACTTTAGACTCTACAAGTCCAATCAGTCCTACTTCTTGTTCAGCCAATCGCTCAGACAAACAAGTTTGTTCACATTTGCAGAAGATAATGCTGCCTGCTTCTTGTTTACAATGTCACCTGAAAGTGAGGACAGGCATTTGCATGGCACTGTTTTAGCTGGCATTACAAGATATTTATATGCCAGATGCGCTAAAGATTCATATGTCCCTTCATATGTCCCAACTATAGTGCATCAAGAGATGGCACTACAGTACTTGTATGGGGTGAATTGAAAAATATTTTTTTGTTTATCATTTTTACAGTGCAAGTATTTGTAATCAAAAATAAGATAAAGTGAGCATTGTATACTTTGTATTCTATGTTGTAATTGAAATTGATATATTTGAAAATGTAGAAATAAAAAAAATTAATAAATTTCAATTGGTATTTTATTCTTGAACAGTGCAATTAATCATGATTACTATTTTAAGTCACGATTAATTTTTTTGAGTTAATTGCATGAGTTAACTGCGATTAATTGACAGCTCTAGAAAAAAACTAATCTCACATTTTAAAAAAATCAGTTTCCTCTAGCCTGGGACCACAAATGCTAAAGGAATGCAAGGCTGCCGAATGTCATGCATCTCATGTGTCATGCATATATTGGAAGCCCTATGCAGTGCCATACCCCACCTGGATAGTCCTGCATCTCTCTGGGCCATAAGATGGGGGCCAAAAAGGTCCTCCGGGCTGCAGGCAGGACCTGCAGTTCCTTCAGCTGGCAGCTAGAGGCTGTTGTTAAGCCTGGCATCAGGCAGCCAAGTGGCCTCTCCTCTGGCTCTCCCCCTGCTGGATCTCAGCATCACAGATGCAGCTGGCATTGGCAGCAACAACAGGTGGCCAATTAGGGTGACCAGATGTTCTGATTTTATAGGAACAGTCCCGATTTTTGGGTCTTTTTCTTATATAGGCTCCTATTACTGCCCTACCCCACTCCATCCCAATTTTTCACATTTGCTGTCTGGTCACCCTGTGGCCAACTGGCTGGGTAGGAATAGAAAGTGATGAGCTCAGTACTGACTAGCGTGAAAAGACAGCAAATGTGAAAAATCAGGACACTTTTTTCCCCTGGGGCCAGTGGTGTATAATTGTATATCTAGACAAAGCCTCTAATATCAGAATGGTCCTGATAATATCAGGACACCTGGTCACCTTAGTACTGACAAAAGAAATAATTTTGTTCGGAACCATGATAATGGCATTGGTTTTACTGAACACCAGAACAAACAGTAATTACATAAAGTTCCATATAACTTTTTGCTATATAAGTTCTGGCTGCTGCAGGGCACCAGTAATATATTAAACTTCCCTTTCATTTTGTTAACATTGTTTCATAACATGCAACTCATTTTAGTATTATATTTCTGTCTGTGGGTTCCTGCATCCCACATATTTACCAGGAAAACGTGTGGAGAAACCATAAATGGCAGCCTGAACTAGGAAATAAATCAAGTAAACTGGAAAGGTTTTTTGAGATAAGAAATTATTGGGGAAAATTTATTTGGTACCGTGCAGCATGTTATTGGAGAACATGGGAATCACAGATGAGAAGCTAAGAGAAGAATGGCATGTTCATTTGGATGCAAATCTCTGGGGAAGCAAGATTCAGAATAACTAAAGACGAAAACAGATTTGATATATGCTACATGTGAGGTGACTCACCACCAGACTCTGCTGATCAACTTATATGTGAGCCCCTGCTAGTTTCTGCAACCTTGAAATCCCTCAGGTAACTGGCCCCCTCCTCAATCCTACAAGAACAGCTGTAAAATCCCCAATCCACACTCCTAGCTGTTGCAATCTTCCCAATATAAGAGCCCTCTTTCCACTAGTTGATTGATGCAATGGGGGTACAGGAAAGAACAGAGTCTCTAACCCCCTTCCAACTCCTTTCAGATTGACATGGGTTTCTCAGCCAAACCATTCTCAGTGCTCGTTGTCTGCTGTAGCACTTCAGTGGTAACCTCCCTCCTTCCCCCACACCCAGCTCCCAGTTCACACAATGTTCCTGATCATCTGAGTGCTAAAAGCATCCTTCCTGACCCCCACACACCTGCTTTAACAATCTTCATGCCCTAACAGGCTGCACCCTTTGCTCAGCCCACTCTCAACTGATCCCCCAGGAAGGAGGGTGTCATAAATATAAAGGGAAGGGTAAACCCCTTTGAAATCCCTCCTGGCCAGGGGAAAGCTCCTCTCACCTGTAAAGGGTTAAGAAGCTAAAGGTAACCTTGCTGGCACCTGACCAAAATGACCAATGAGGAGACAAGATACTTTCAAAAGCTGGGAGGAGGGAGAGAAACAAAGGGTCTGTGTGTCTGTCTATATGCTGGTTTTCTGCTGGGGATAGACCAGGAATAGAGTCTTAGAACTTTTAGTAAGTAATCTAGCTAGGTATGTGTTAGATTATGATTTCTTTAAATGGCTGAGAAAAGAATTGTGCTGAATAGAATAACTATTTCTGTCTGTGTATCTTTTTTGTAACTTAAGGTTTTGCCTAGGGGGGTTCTCTATGTTTTTGAATCTAATTACCCTGTAAGATATCTACTATCCTGATTTTTACAGGGGGGATTTCTTTATTTCTATTTACTTCTATTTTTATTAAAAGTCTTCTTGTAAGAAAACTGAATGCTTTTTCATTGTTCTCAGATCCAAGGGTTTGGGTCTGTGGTCACCTATGCAAATTGGTGAGGCTTTTTATCCAACATTTCCTAGGAAAGGGGGGGTGCAAGTGTTGGGAGGATTGTTCATTGTTCTTAAGATCCAAGGGTCTGGGTCTGTAGTCACCTAGGCAAATTGGTGAGGCTTTTTACCAAACCTTGTCCAGGAAGTGAGGTGCAAGGTTTTGGGAAGTATTTTGGGGGGAAAGACGTGTCCAAACAGCTCTTCCCCAGTAACCAGTATTAGTTTGGCGGTGGTAGCGGCCAGTCCAAGGACAACGGGGGGAATATTTTGTACCTTGAGGAAGTTTTGACCTAAGCTGGTAAAGATAAGCTTAGGAGGTTTTTCATGCAGGTCCCCACATCTGTACCCTAGAGTTCAGAGTGGGGGAGGAACCTTGACAGAGGGGAATTGCATTTTATTGCTTCTTCGCTTCGTGAGAATCTCTGCTGAATTCTCCATAGCAATCATGCCTCTCCCAGCACAGACAAAGCTTAGATTTCAATCCATGTTTTCCCATGAACCCTTTCACCCCATTCTTTATTATCATTATTTGCATTTCTGAAGCACTAGTGACTGTAGTATCTGGGCATTCTCAAAGCCAGTGTCTTTGCTCTTTAGAAATCTCTGCTGGTCTATGTAAAATGCATTTATATATTTGGCTCCTAGCAATTAGGACAAGAATATGAGTTGTTTCCATTTTGATTACCTACATACATACCACATATGTGGTGGTGACATCTCTGTGTTAAATCGCAGCCACATGCTAGCTGAAGTTTACCAGGCACCTTTAACCACCCCACCTGCACTCTGCCCACCTATCCAGCTCCTTTCTGTCATACCAAACCATGGAGCAGCTTCCAACAGCCACCAATTTTTAAAGCAACTTTCCAGAAAAAGGTTTCCTTCTGTGACACTCTAGCACCCCACATTCACCATCATAATATGATTTTGATGTAATTATGTGGCATCTTGTATAAAGTATGTCTTGTAAGGTATCATTCTAAAAGTCTTAATCTTCTGAACATTAATATCCGTTGGATTGTATGTGTTATCATTGTAGGTGAAGTTTTGCTAGATATGTGTTACTGAAAGATGTTGAAAACACCCACAGCTAGCCTTTCAGGTACAGCAATGAAGAAGCTAGTTAGTGCTTATTGCCCATCAGCAAAGACAATGGACCATGGAAAATGTTTGTCCTCACCTGGGAGCATTTCAGCCAGCCTATGAGTAATGGCTGCTATGACTCAGCAAGGCATGCAATGGCATGTGACCAGACCACATGACACTGAACTCCATTTTGGTACCTGTATTTTTCCACAAACTGGGCTAGGAATTTAGCTTGAAACTATGGGTTTCACCATAGGAGAGGCTATGTAAGTTGGGGAGTAACATCATGATTGGTCTTCACTCCCCCACATCTCAACACCTGAAAGAAGCTCTGGCACACAAAGGACTTGGAATGGAGGAGGGGAACCCAAATTGCAAGGCAGATGCAGCTTGTGCCTTAAGAAATGCAAGTCTGCTTGTATCATTAGTCAGGGTGAGATATTGCTAATTCAAGCCCCATCTATCTAATATATTAGGCTTAGCTTGCATTTTGTTTATTTGAAAGGTAATGTGCTCTGATCTGTTTGCTATAACTTATAATCACTTAAAACCTATCTTTCTGTAGTTAATAAACTTGTTTTATGTTTTATTTTAACCAGTGCATTTTGAGTGAAGTGTATGAGAAAATCTCAGTTTGGTTAATACAGGCTTGTTGCATATCTTCCCCCACATCAAAGGGGGAACAAACTATATTAATGAGGTTGCACTGTATAGATCCCTGTGCAGTGCAAGATGGTATAATTCTGGGTTTATACTCCAGTAGGGGTAAAAGGCTGGGGAGCTGGGAAATTAGCTGGTTCTCAGTTGTGGATCTATGAGTGGCTTAGGTAAAGCACTCAGGTAATTCAGTTGGGTGTGTGGTGCCACCTGCTGTCGGGTTGGGTGATAACAGGGCCTGAAGAGGCTGGCTGAATAACCAGCAGAGCAGTGTGAGAAAGGCCAACCCAGAAGGCACAGCGGTTCCAACGGCTTCCAGACTGCACCCCAGGGGTACAGCCTGACACTCCTTCTTTCCCCCAAATGACAGTCCAGGACTAGGGGCAGATTTAAGGTGCAGTATCTCACAACCCTCTAGCACTGGAAGAGGGAGAGATTCCCAGTTGTTTAATGGGTCACACAGAACTTGTTTCTATATGACCCATTGTGCTGAGACCTCGGATTTAAGCAATGGTTAAAGTTTGATTATATAAAGTCATTTTAAAGGTTTTTATAAGCTCTCGCTGAGCCCTGTACAAGGGCATGGGTTTAAAAATAAGGGCCTGCTTTGCAAATGAACCATTAGAGTGGGCAATGATAGGACTTAGCGTGGGGTTTGGGAAGGAGCAAGCTGGTGCAACTGGAGTGGCCCCCAGGAACAAGTTGAGTGGAAAGGGGGTAACCATGGCAGCTGGAGAGGGAGGCAGGCCTGATGCAGCTTAGAAACTGCAGTCCTGTCTCACTCCCCCATGTTCTGTCCCTATGGACTCACTAACCAGCCCTCCCTCTTGCCCTTCTCTCATCCAATTTCTCTTTCCACATGCAGAGACCAAACCTGAACTTTCTGTCCACTTGGCTATTTTTAGATGAAGGGGAAACAAAAAAGAACAAATATAAAGTTTGCCACAGAGAGGGAGTGAGCAATGTATGTCACTGACACACACACACACACTCACTCTAACAGCAGCAGCCACCTTGGACAGCCTCACCACACTGGGCCTATGAACACTTATAAAAATCTTCACGTCCATACATAAAACAGCTAACTCTGAAATGTTCAAATGCCAGTGTGAATATGAGATTAGAAGCATCTGGATTAACCAATAATGCCTTTCTGCTGCTGCCTTGGGTGCCTCGTGGTGGCTTCTCAAGAGTTCCAACAACCTTTCTTTTTGGGCAAGAAGCACGAGCTAGGTGTTCTGCTTGGGCTCCATGTTGCAACAACAGTTTGAAAATGATCAAGTGGACTTAATGGGAATCCTTGTAAAGGTAGGACCAAAGGAAGGGAAATAGACCAGTCTCTGCACTTCAAGGACTGCCCCTGCACTCCTGGCATAGCTTCCCCAGGGCACCATGAAGCCAGGTCAGGAGTGCCAGGGACAGCACTAACTCCCTGTCACAGAATGAGTGGGCAACACACCTGGTGCAGAGCCATAATCTCCTCAACATAAGACAATCTGCACACAGCCCTCCCTTCCCCCGGCCCCGCACTTTCACATTGTCACTGAATCTTCCCCTCACAGAACCTTCTTCCTCCTTTTCCCCTAGCTTACCAAGACACCGCATCCCTGCTTCCTACACACCCCACTCACTCGCCTCATACTCCCTGCTGTCCAGTTTGCCTCCAGGCTTTATAGATATTATTCACCTTTTAAAAAATTTGAATATCTATTTCCTTTTCATTACAATAGTTAAATCTCACACTTTCATATCCAGGAAGTTTACTTGGTAGATTTGCCTATATATTTTTTAACATTTAAAAAGCCCCCCATGTCCTTGATAGTTAAACCAAACAACAAGTGCTGTTCTGGTGATTCATAGCAACTGTAAACCCAGTTTAATTGGTCACTATACTCTGGCTGCTTTGCACTTCTCCTATAGTGGCAGGAAGCAGTCAAAGTATACTAGTGACTATGGTCCTAAAACATTTCATTTTAATGTTTTAAAGTTGATACTACATATCTTACCTCATTAGAAACATCATATAGTTACAAGCCTCTTTGGGTTTCTTGTTTAGTGTTCATGTATGAAATTTTTAATATTTAAATCAAAAAGAAATTCCCAGACAAAAATCTTTGTTAAGATAGAGTTAAAACTGAGAGAACATATCAGTAATTTAAGTTAAATACATTACATAATTTAGGTTAAATACATTATCCTCAAAACAAATATAATAAACTTTAGAAATTCAGAGTTAAGGTTAAACTTAAATGAAATCCAAACAAGTTGGAAATGCACAGTTAAGTCACCCACTGAACCTTAATTCTGCCCTGTAGTGACATCATGAGAGAATTAAAAAACAAAATTAATATGTTTTTAAAAAATCAGTTTAATTTAAACTGGGATCACAAACATATTAATTACAATTGTATGGTGTCACTAAAGGGCAGCGCTGAGGCTGTTTGGGTGCCTTAACTGTGTTAGGTAGGTGCTGGGAAAAAAGAAGGAATAGGAGGGAAGGGGGAGTAATCAGATACATTGGGAGGACTTGCATACCTTCCAGAGATGGCTCCATGAATGCCTCCCAGGCTCAGGGTGGGAGGAGCATTTTTACCAGCAGGAACAGAAGGGAAGAGGGAGTAAGTGGGAATGGCTAGGTCATGGATACCAAAGTATCTTATACTGGGCAACCAAAAACTGAGGCACCTCAAATTAGTATCCTCATCCATAAAAGACTATATTATTCATAAGGGTGGAATTTCATTTCATGATTATGAACACATCTGAAGATGAAAAGCTCCTGAACTAGAACCAGAATTTTGGAGAAGTTCAGATCCAGAGCCTAACTTTGTCACTTAAGCCTATCTCTAAAATGAGCTGACAAGAGTTAAAGACTTAGGGTATGTCTACACTGTCCATGTTACAGCACAGACCCAGCAGCACCAGGGGAAAGCTCTCCAGGCAATTAAAAATACACACCCTGAATGAGGGGTGGGGATGTTTTCACACCCCTGAATGACTAAAGTTTTGGCATGGAAAGAGCCAGATCCTGAGCTAGTATAAATAGACATAACTCCATGGACTTCAATGGAACTATGTTGATTTGCAACAACTAAAGATTTAGTTCTTGCAATTTTTGTTGATTATTAACACTAAAAAATTATGGTCTCTTACAGGCTTTTCTCTGTTGGAGCATGTTGGTAACGGACATGGAAGAATCCCCTGGCATCTTCTGAAAAATATTTCCATTTCCACATTTTAAAATCATTTCTAAAAGTAACCTCGAGGCTTTTCTTTGTGTGGATTAAAGGTATTGGAACAAGCTGGCACAAGTGTCCATTATATTGAAAGTGAACAGGTGGTGGTTCCCCGATAGCAGTTCTGCTTACAGCACACAGATATACAACTGCACTGCTTCTGCATCCAGTTTTATGGAAGCTTACCAGAGATAATAAAGTCAAGATTGATTCTTTTCTGTACATTGAAACAAAGGCAGGAAAGCAAAGACTGTGATTCATTTTGGAGGGAAAAAAGTCGTCCGTTGCAAACAAATAGCTTAAACCCAACTGTACCCTCCTGAGATGCTGTATGGAATCTGGGGGACACTTGAGGATAAGATGAATATTAATATTGTAAAACTGCAATGAGTTGTGCCAGATAGGCCATGTAAGGTATCTGCAAGAATGTTATGATTTGCCTAATATGATGATCTTATTTATATGTTTGTATCACCTTTGTACTATTAGTTATAGATAGGTATGTCTGTATTTCAAACTTGTGCTATATTTCTAGGTGACACCCCCAGACAGTTTGGCATCAGCACTGCCTAGCCTGCTTGATGGCCCATTAAGGGCCATACAACTGACCCATTGAGAGAAGGCAGAGGATACACTTTATGACTCAGCAAGGCATGCATGGGCATGCCTATGGACAGAAAAGGCCTCCAAGCCCTGTGCTGGGCAGCTTGTATTTGAAACAAAGGAAGCCCAGGTCACATGGCAAAAGACTATAAAAGACAGCTGCATCTTCTCCATTTTGTCTTCAATCCTGCTTCTTACCTCTGGAGGAACTTTGCTACAAAGTGAAGCTCTGAACAAAGGACTGAATGACCCATCCAAGCGATGGATGTGTTCCAGAGGGACTTTCAAGCCAGCAAACTCACCAATACTGCTAGGAACCTGATATATGGACTTTGAAGTCTTTATATGTGGCTGTTTTACCATTTAACATCTCTCTTCTTGTTCTTTTCTTTTTCTATAATAAACCTTTAGTTTTAGACACTAAAGGATTGGCTGGAAGCATGGTATTTTGCGTAAAGTCCAAACCTATACTGACCTGGTAACGTGGCTGACCCTTTGGGGTCAGAATAACATTTTTGTATATGTGAGCAGAGTTTAAAATAACTTCTCACTGTACTGGACCTAGGTGTTGATTGGGAGCCAGAGAACTGGAATGCAATAAAGGGGGCTGTGTGATTTCTTTTTTGCTTCTTGATAACCAGTAGGGGGGATCAGAAGCACTGTTTGTGACTGGTTGAGGAGAATAACTTCAGCATTACCCACCAGTCTTGGGAGATCTGCTCTACCTTTGGCAGCCTGCCCTGTCCTTGGCATTTCCAGTGAGGGCTGCCCCAGGCAACCCCAGGTCACACCTCCTGTTCAATATACGTAACTTAAACCTGTATTTCATACCTAGACATGATGGTGAGTAGCACCCTGTAAATACCTGCCATACATTTCAAGTCATATCAGTTCTTAGAAAAACTCATGTCTTTTTTCCTTGCTGCCCTGTTGCTTGGAATTCTCTCTCAAAAGCTCTGCACCAGATCACCCTCCTTTCCTGATTCAGACCCCTCCTGAAGTGTCATTTTGTCTACATCGCCCCCAAGAAGTACATGCAAATGTAATACAATTAAACATACAAGTTATTCCTCCCTTCGGGTTTCCCGGTGTGTCTTGTGTTTGATGGGCCTGATTCTTGTTTACACTAAGGCCCCTTTTCATTGCTCTGAAGGAATCTTCAAGTGATGTAACAATACTTTATACCCACTTCAAACCCTCTTTATGCTGCCACAGCAGTGAAAGGGGGCCTCAGTGTAAATGAGAATCAGTACCCATGTTAGGGTTGCCACCTTTCTAATGGCTGGTAACTGGATCCCCAATGCCTAGCCTCCTGCTCCACCTCTTCCCTCTAGGGCCCCATCCCCCTCTGCCTCTTCCCCCAAGGCCTGTCCCTTTCTCCACCTCTTCCCCCAAGCCCCGCTCTTGCTCCTCCTCTTCCCTGCCCAGATGAGAAAAAAAACAACAGACATCAGGGTTTGTTAAATGGCATCCAGACACACAAGCTGAAACCCGGACCGATTGGGTGAAAAACGGACAAGTGGCACGGCTGGCCCATGTATCTGTCCATTACAATGTAAGCTCTTCCTGGCTGGTGCTGCCTTAATTTTTTGTGTATTGCACAGAGCTGAATGCATTGTTGGCACTAAACAAAAAACAACGACATTTTGGTTGCACAAGCAATGTCAGATCAGGCTTTCTGCTTGCAGGAGAGAGAGTCTGGATTCAGAGACACACTTCCCAAAATTCAAAGGTGTCTGGATTCAGAGCTGAGATTCAGGCCCACCTCTGGTTTGGATAGCTGGAGACAGCATCACTTAAGAATTCTTTTGCAAAGGATTAAACAAGTTAAGCACACGGCACCTTTATCTAGACACCGGTGACAACTGTGCCCTAAAGTTTGATGGTTTTAATCTCATTCATCGTTCAGGGTATCTCTGCACTTCAAACGCTACAGCGGCACCCCTGCAGTGCTGCAGCTTGTAATGCCTCAGTGTAGACACTCACTGCAGCAAGGGGAGGGGTTCTCCAATTGCTGGAGTAAATCCATCTCCAAGAGGCAGTAGTTAGGTCCCAGCCCTGAGCCCCCTCCCATGCCCAAACTCCCTCCCTGACTCTGCACTCCCTCCCACACCCCAACCCCCTGTCCCAGCCCAGAGCCCCCTCCCATGCCCAAACTCCCTCCCAGAGCCCGCACCCAACACCCACTCCTGCACCCCAACCCCCTGTTCCAGCCCTGAACCCCCTCCAGCACTCCAAACCCCTTGGCCCCAGCCCGGAGCCCCCTCCCACACCCCAAGCCACTCATTTCTGGCCCCACCCCAGAGCCCGCACCCCCAGCTGGAGCCCTCACCCCCTCTTGCACCCTAGCCCCCTACCCCAGCCCGGTGAAAGTGAGTGAGGGTGGGGGAGAGCAAGCGACGGAGGGAGGAGGGATGGAGCGAACGAGGGCAGGGCCTTGGGGAAGGGCGGGACAAGGGTGTTCAGTTTTGTGTGATTAGAAAGTTGGAAATCCTCATTTAATATTGCTTTCAAATTATTTTCCACCACTCTTCCCTCCCACCAGCTCTCCGTAGCAGAGACAATCGTGGGCAAGAATGTAATAAAAAATGCAGGATAAAAAAAAAAATGCAACAGCTAACTAAAGAAGTTTTCCCAGGCCAGTCATCTGAAGGTTCAAAAGCCCAGAATCTGTTGAATATAAACATAGATTCATTAAAATGCATTACAGCTGCTTCCCCTAGTAAAAGTATAGTCAACAGGAACAGAGGATAAGCAGTTGGTTGTGCTAGAATGATAACTGAGCAAGTATCCAGACACTCTGAGGCATGAGTAAATTGAGTCCTCAGGCAAGGCACATGGCAAATCAGCAGAGAAGCCACATCATGGAAAATTGAGCTAAGTATCAGGGAAAGAAGTTTCTTATCACAAGCTTGCGTAAATGGAAGTGTCATTGGGAAAGAGGCAGAGGAGTTTTCATTAGAGGGAAGGAGGAAACGGTTTTTTTTGCCTTTTTAAAGTGCTGATCTTTTTCATAGAAAAGGCTCATTTGAAATGCAGAGCAAGGACTTCAAAAGGCAGTTTGTTTGTTTCATTTTATTCAATTGTGCTGTGCTTGCAGGAATACTGCCTGGTTTGTTCCATTCTACTGTCATCAGTGAAGATATGGCCTATTAAAATAGTATGGAACACAGCTGTGTTAATTACACCTTCAAGTCTGATTTGGTATGAAGTAGGACTCCGGGGAGAGCTAGAACTCAAGATTTAGGGCATTATGGGAGGCTGATGTTCTCTTTAGTGGTTTCTCAGACTCCCTAAACTCCTGCTTCTTAAAAAGCAGCCTGCCTAAATTGCTTCCATAACAAGCTTTCACTTTGCTTTTGTTTTTACTGTTTTCATTACTGCTAATTAACATAGCTAAAGAGGATAATGCCTAGATTTCATTATTGTTTTCAACAGTTTGTATAACAGAAGAGAAACAGCTCTCTTATCAGTCCGCACAGGGCAAGGAACAGCCTCAGCAAGGGTAGCAAGGACAGAGATGGGCCAAAACCAAATTCCACATCCTTATTAGGATCCAAGTTTGCAACTCAAGCCTCTTTTTCTAATGGGCCAGATCTGTTCATGAGACATGCATGCCATGAACTCGAGGAAGGTTCAGACTGTATCCCAACACTCCCACCATTGCTAGTGCCAGGTGGTAGCAACAGCGGGAAAATGTTAAGAGAAAGGAGGCTAGTGTAAGCCTATGGCCCACAGATTGGATCCATGTGAGTGTACCCTGTATTCACTTAGAGCCCCACTGATGTCTGTGGGGCTCTGTGCACACCCAGAGATCCACCTGAGCAGAGTTAATTGCAGGGTCAGGGCATAAATAACCACTCCCTGGACTTAAAAGAGGCATCTAGGAATTTTACTTGGAAAAGACAAAGACTTTCTGTAAGAGATTAAATCATGTTTCTCAGATACCTGCAGTGTGATATTCTTTATAAAAAAAAACACTCCAAATACAAATGCATAACTTAATTTTTATAAAGAACTTGCAATACAATCTAAATTAAAACTGCAGAGTTATTGTATATAATGCCATGGACACCATGGTGATGAGAATGGTATAAAAGCCTAGAAAGATCGACTTGCAGCTGGAACACTGATCAGCCACTTCTCCTAGACACAGAAGACATGGACATGGATGATGGAATGTTTATGATGCGGAACTGCTGTCTATTATCTCACCATAAAAACCTAAAGCAATACACAGTCCCAAGTGCTGAGTGCCTTCAGTTGCCGGTGACTTTGGGCAGTCTCCTGTGTACAAGTTGTACACAAATACCTGAATTTTGGATTGTTTTGGGCACTGAAGTCCAAAGGAAATATGGTCTAGTGGTTAGGGCACTAGTCTAGGCCTTCGGAGACCCAGTTCATTTATCCGCTCTGCTACAGACTTCCTGTATGGCCATGGGCAAGTCACTTAGCCTCTCTTTGGCTCATTTTCCAACCTGTAGAAGGGGGAGAATAGTATTTTCCTACCTCCCATTAAAGACTGTGATGTGATCAGGTACTATGTAATAAAGGCCATATAAGTACCTAAGTCAGAAGTCCAAAGCATTTCATCTAGTCTAATAGGAGACAGTGCTTCTGTATCTAAGGCTATGGCTACACTACGAGGCTTTTAGCGACACAGCTGTGCCGCTACAGCCGTGCTGCTAAAAGGCACGCAATGTAGTGTCTGTTTGTCGGCAGAAGAGAGCTCTCCTGCCAAGAAAAAACTTCAACCCCCCCATGAGTGGCAGTGGTTTTGTCAGCAGGAGTGCTCTCCTGCCGAGGAAGCACTGTTCATAATCATACCAGCACTTTTTGTCGGTAAAACTTGTTTGTGGGGGGTGTTTCTTTAACACCCCACCCTGAACAGCAAAAGTTTTGCCAATGAAGTGCCGGTGTAAACAAAGCCTAAGACCAATTCCGGTTGGAATCTCCCTGCCTTTGCCCTAGCTGCACGGGCTCTGCAGCGCTAATAACAGTTAAAGCCTCTTTTGTCAGTAAATTGAGCAGACATAACTTGAATGCAGATATGAAAATCAGGTGACACAATTTCTTTATGCCCTAAGGAGCCAATTCTGCAAACACTTAAGGCCATGCTTCACTGTAAGCACACAACGTTTGCAGGATCCAGGCCTAACTTCTCTGACGACAACTACACTTTAAACTAAATACACGTCTAAGAGTCCGGTGACACCTTAAAGACTAACAGATTTATCTGGACATAAGCTTTCGTGAAACCTTATGCCCAAATAAATCTGTTAGTCTTTAAGGTGCCACCGGACTCTTCGTTGTTTTTGTGGATACAGACTAACACAGCAAGCCCTCTGATACAAAATACACATCTGTACTTCTGGTGCCTCAAAAGCTAGATGACAATAATAAATGGAGCTGTCTGAGCAAGGTTTAGTCATACTTTTTCCTCTGCGCTACACTAAGACAAATAGGAGTAACATGAAAGGTGCTTAAAAATCAAAAGACTTGCTGAAGCATATTCCATGCACCAAAGTCCAATAAGTGACGGAGGTTGTGGATTTGTTGCAATGGAGCCATCAGTGTGATTGGCTAAAATATCAATCCTCAACAGCTATGGGAGCCCGTACAGAAAAGTAACAACTACCAGAACATGAAAATATTCCTTTGACTACAGCCATTGAACTGTCAGTGACTTTTTTTTTTTTTAAGAGTTTTAGTCATTCTTAGCTTCCTGCGTGGCTAGCAACCCACAAACTGACCCTAAACGACATGTAATGAATGACTGATTTCTAAAGGATTTCTGTTTAATGCTATGTATTTTCAGATGGCTTTATATCTATGTACCACCATTACACATACAACCTACTGAATCCCCCTTAAGAATTACAGCCCAAACAAGGACAAACTTGTAGGTTATCTGCCCATAAACATGCTGCTCAGAGGAGTCAGAGCTGATAAACGGTCAGTAGCTGTATCCTGCATTCTGATTTAACTCCTCACAATTTAACTGGTAATGGACTGGAGTAATGTCATTCCGGATCATAGTGGGTCGAAGCTTGCAGTCCTTAATCAAAATTCCCAATTAAGTCAATGGATGTTTGCCTGCATAAAGCCTGAGTCAGGATGGCCTGATTTCTCCCATATTCCCCAGGAGCATATTTTGATAGTTGCACCCCCCCACTCCCTCCCACACACACTTTTTTTTTTAAAGTAACTGATTAATAACAACCCCAGAGTTCAATGTTGCTGCAGCAACAATATCAAATGTCAGGTACATTTTCTTCAGCAGCTTAAAAATGCCTGCAGCTGGAATATGCCAACGGGGATTCACTTTGCCTCTTTATAGACATCAGCTAACAAAAGGAAGGAATAGATTTCAAAATATAAAGTCTCCTAACTCTCAGTGCAGCCATTAGTCACAAGAGCATCCTTCCCCTCTGACTTAAGACCCACAGGACTTAAGGAGTGGACACTGACTCAAAGGAATGTAGAGAGGGAACTATATTTACAGGACATAAGTATTTCCTAGGTGCCCTGCTGCCTTGTTAATGTGATTAGAAGCATGAATTGTAAAAAAACACCCAATATTCTTCTAGAGTCTGATTCTTTCATGGAAGACACTGGGAGTTTGATGGCTAACTTCCACGGAAGCAAGCCTTGACACATACTTTGCAAATGGCAGCTATACTGATAAGCACAAATATAAGAGAATGTACATGTATTTACACAACCTGGGCTCTTTTGAAATTGCCTTGTGAATGGGGACAGAATAAAAGCTGTGGATTCAAACCTTGTCACAAGACATTTCAAGTGTGCAGAGAATTTCTAGCTTGTCCTAGTTAGGAAATTTTTCAGCAAACCGTTATGAGCTGGGTAAAACCTTGTTATGGATTGCGCTAAAACCTCCTTCAAATTCATATCTAAACACACCTTTCACCTAAGATACTTGTGAGACAGTTGAGGAGCCACACCTAAAACAAGGCTTAATAGGTATGTCTACACAGCAACTAGACACCTGTGGCTGGCCTGTGCCAGCCAACTCAGGCTCGCAGAGCTCCGGCTGTGAGACCATTTCATTGATGTGTAGATGTCTGGGCTTGGGCTGGAGGCCAGGTTCTAGGACCCTGGGAGGTGGGAGGGTCCCAGAGCTCTGGCTCCAGCCTGAGCCTGAAAGTTTACATAGCGATGAAACAGCCCCAGCCCCAGAAGCCTGAGTCCGCTGGGATGGGCCAGCCTCAGGTTTTAATTTGCTGTGTAGACGTACTCTTAAAATCTACCCAGAAACTAGCACCCCATGGACAGAAGGGGCTCCACTGGTTTTGTGAGCAGGTGTGTAGGAGATGGGCGTGTAAAAAAGACAAGCTGGAAACAGCAAGAGCAAGAGGCGGAAAGAGAGCTAAGCAACAGCCTATAAGGACAGCATGACCCTGGGAAAAGCTAGAGAGAGAGCCCAACTTGATTGTCATGCACATTGTGTAAAGAGTTGTCACTTTGGATGGGCTATCACCAGCAGGAGAGTGAATTTGTGTGGGGGGGTGGAGGGTGAGAAAACCTGGATTTGTGCTGGAAATGGCCCACCTGATGATCACTTTAGATAAGCTATTACCAGCAGGACAGTGGGGTGGGAGGAGGTATTGTTTCATATTCTCTGTGTATATATAAAGTCTGCTGCAGTTTCCACGATATGCATCTGATGAAGTGAGCTGTAGCTCACGAAAGCTTATGCTCTAATAAATTGGTTAGTCTCTAAGGTGCCACAAGTCCTCCTTTTCTTTTTGCGAATACAGACTAACACGGCTGTTATTCTGAAACTTGGGTTATTATGTTCACTAAGAAAGCTTGGGACAGTAAGCTAAGAAACTGGCCCTTTTGTTCTGGGTTCCTCCTACCTTTGGAGAAGCAGGACTTTGTACATACAGTAAACAAGATTGCAAAGAAAATACCAGACTCCACCAATTTCTGCTTCTAGGAGGAACACTCAAAAAGGGGTAACATGGGTTTCCCATAAAAAATGTCAATGAATCAAAAGCATTATGAGAAATGATTGATTTTTGAAGGATTTCTCAACTCAGAAAAAGTTTTGAAATTGTCAAGCCAGGATTTCTTGAGATTTCCCAGTTCAAAATAACCTTGTTTTTAAATTTGAACTAATTATATAGTAAAAAAAAAAAAAGGGGGGGGGGGTAATAGTCAAAATACAAAAAAAATTATTGACCTGAGCCAACTTTTCTTTGGTTTGTCAGTTTGCAAAAATTTGAGATTTTGATTTTTGTCCCATTTTGAGACAAGAAGCTTTTTTGAAATTTGAATATTTTCTCACTACAGGAGAAATGTTCCCCACCCAGCTCTACATCTAGCCTGCCTTTTGGAAGGAAGTTATTTCATGTGATGACGCGTAATTGGTGACAGACTGCCTGCTTCCTGAGCAGGATTATTTTACAGGGGCAAGCTACACCAATACAGCCAGGTTTAAATCCATATAACACTGTCCACACACAAAGCTGCACCAGGTTACGAAACCTAATTAATATCATACCTTTAGCTAAACTGGTGCAACTTCTAAGTTTAGACAAGACCTAAATCAACATGACCCCAGTCCTGAGGCCATTGAAGTCAATGGGAGAACTCTCATAGACTTCAGTGAGAACAGGATCAGGCCCTAGCTAAGAAAAATGCCTAGAACACACAACCTCAAAAAAACCAAACCAAAACAAACAAAAACCCACAACCACCACCACCACCAAACAGTAAGCAGTTGTTATCTGACTGAATGAGAAAGGATGGAAGAATCAGAATGAAGCCACAGTATAGAGAGTCCAGATATGAACATTACATTAATTCCCATTAAGCAGGGCACCTGTTTCATAGTTGTATGTGTATAGCAGGGGTTGCCTTATTAGTCAAGGAGAAAGTGAGTGAGTCAGCAAAATCTAATGTGTCAGAGTGTGTGCATAGCTTTCTTGTAGAGACAGCTTGGTAAACTTTCACAGTACGCTACAAATAAAAATTAGACACTAGAAGAAAAAGAAGGAGTAATTCTTGTTCAAGTCCTAATTTAATTTCATAGTAAGTAGAAAGAATATCTCACTACACTGAAAGCATCAAGTTACTGGTATCCATTTCCAGTTATAAAACACGGAAGAAAATCTGTTAATATAATCAGGGAAGGACTGGGCTCTACTCGGACACACTGACAGCTTAGAATCAGATCGCAACATTGCAGTCGGTAAAGCTACTGATACTTGTACTTATAGTGGCCAAGGTTACAATATTTACCTTTCGCAAATTCATTTGTGTGCAGAGAGCTACCACATGTCTATGCATCACTTATGTCCCATTTAAGCCAGCAGGCCTTGCCCTGGCTCTTCTCACAGGGGTGAATTTCACCAGGAATGAGGAAAGAATTCCTTTAAAAACATCCTTCCATTCTGGCCATCATGATCCAGATCAATTTAACAACTCTGTCTCCACTGCATTAGGTAAAGATTATGAAGCAAAACTGTGTACTGAAGTGTGATCAATAGAGCCCTGTTAAGTTGAGATTTTTCATACCACATAGAGACGGTTTTCTCAGCCAAGGGCCAGTTATACACTAGAAAAGGTTGGTCCCCGATAAGGCCAAACTGACAAAACCTCCTCAGGTAGACACAGCATATACCAGCAAAAGCTGTTTTTTCTAGTAGAGCATATACCAGTTGCTAGAGCAAAATAAACTACACTGGCAAAAGCACTTTTATGCCAGCATAACTGCATCTATACCGGGGCTTCTGTTGGAAGCATGCATTCGATGAAGTGAGCTGCAGCTCACGAAACTTATGCTCAAATAAATTGGTTAGTCTCTAAGATGCCACAAGTCCTCCTGTTCTCTTTGTGAACACAGACTAACACAGCTGCTACTCTGAAAAAAAAAAAAAATAGTGACGGTACAGTACCAGCAAAAGCTTCTAGCATAGACCCGGCCTGGAAAGTGACCACTATGTATGATGTGCTTGCTCATGATTTCAGACAGACAAGGCTGCCCTCTGCTGCATGGACTAGAGAAGTGCTTCAGTTTCAATTCGTCCAGTGGTCCCCAAACCGGCATCTGTGAACACTGGTGGTTTGTGAAGCCCTTTCTGCTAGTCCAGGGAGAGCGGACTGGTCATGCTGCGGTGGTTTTCCTCCCTTCCAGCTAAAAGAGAAAAAATCTTGGGTAGAAGAAGATGAAATGAAGATCAACAGCGCACAGTCTGATTAACGTTTTTTCACGAAGGACAAAACACTTCTCACACATTGTACAGATAAAAATACATCAATCCTTTCATTTTCAGTGTAAGCAACTGCTGTAGTTGCCACCGGGTAGTTAGGTGATTGCAGATGGTATGGACGTGTCCATGAGACAGTCTCTATTAAGGTATGGAGCTGCACCGGCATTAGCAACAGTGGGAAATTTGGGGGGCGATAATCTAGTGTAGACAAAGCCTAAAAAGCTGGAGCATCATTTTTCAATCACTGTTCTGACACAGTTTGGCCCTTGGTCACAATCACCAGGCAAACTGTGTTAGAAACTCATTTGTACATAAATGAGTATAAACAATCTCCAAAGGCGATGTGGCCCTCACTGATAAATCTCATAGCATTTTCTTAGGCCTTAATTCAGCAAAGCATGTGCTTAAGTCTCACTGACTTCAATGGGAATTAAGCATGGGCTGAAGATGAGGTATATGTCTGAGTAGGCTTGACCGCCGTGGGACCGCAGACAGAAACAAATGCCACAAAGTAACCTCACAAGAGAGTTTCTGATAGTTTGCTATTCCAATAGTAAAACAGGAGACAAATGCAAATTGTCACTTCAATTCTACCTTCAGAGCTATTTTATCTGTTGCTAATAGATCAGTCAATAAAGGAGTTTACAGTTTCCCTGCATGCCATCCTCTGTCCCTATATCAGGCTGCTCACGCACAGCACCAGTCACATCTCAGAGATCGCACTACCACATGACATTAAGGAGCTACTCGTATTTCCATTTACTTTAATGGGATTTTTGCCATTGACTTCAATCTGAGCAACAGAAGTCACGCAGATACAGCAGGTGGAATCTATGTAAGGCAATAACACCCGTCGATATCTACAGCATTATTATGAATGCTAGGTTTCAGAGTAGTAGCCGTGTTAGTCTGTATCCGCAAAAAGAACAGGAACTATGGTGTCACAAGTCCTCCTGTTCTTATTATGAATGCTGGTAACAATGTCCTAGCAGTCTGAACTTCACAGTTGTCAGCCCAAAGTGGTTACAGGGACATGGAATTGTCAGTGGGAACAGCATGTACCACTCAGAGCCTTAAGCTCCAAACCATGTGTTCCTACTACTTGAGCAAACAATTATCTTCATTAGCAGGAGAAATATCTTATATACAATATATACAACTATTTCAGCAGCTCTGACAGTCCTTCCAAAAGGGGGCAGCAGTACATATTAGCAAGTATACTGTATGCTTTCCAGCAGGGTGTGGATGGATTATAGTTTTTATTCCATGACCTATTCATAGACTAATAGATTTTAAGGCCAGAAGGGATTATTATGATCATCTGGTCTGATCTCTTGCGTAATACAGGGCATAGAATTCCACCCAGTAGTTTTTCCATCAGACCTCTACCTTCTGGTTGAGTTAACAAAGGATCTAACACATCCCTAGGTAATTCCATTGGTTAATTACCCTCTCTGTAAAAAAAAATTGCCCTTTAGTTCCTGCCTGAAATTGTCTAGCTTCAGCTTTCACCCATTCAATCTTGTTACGTCTTTATCTGCTAGATTAAAGAGCCCTGTAACAGGTTGTGCTACTCACTGGTCAGACACCTCCTTGGGGCTTATGTGGGGATTAGCACTCAACCAGTCTGACACCCCTTCCTTCAGTTGCTCACCCCATGCTCTCTCTGGACTCTGGTTACTCCCTGTTTCTGGCTTGGGCTTCTGGCCAGGTCATGTAGTTTTCCCATTTTAGGGTATCAAAGTCCCACTGGACGAACCTTCTCAGGCAGTCTTCAAATCCACTGTCCTGACTGTGCAACTTCCCCAGTGACTGGTAGGGGAACTTGGGCCCATTGAGTACTACAGGTGCCAGCCAGGGGACCCCTTTCCAGTTTGTCAACATCTTTTTAAAAGCGGGACACCAGAACAGAACATAGTATTTCAGTAATGGTTTCACTCAGGTTGTATACAAAGGTAATACCACTTCCCCACTCCTCCTTGATATTCCCCTGCTCATACAGCCAAAGACTGTGTTAACTCTCTTAGCTACTGCATCACACTTTAAAGGCATACAAGGTAATAATCTTTTTCTTCATTCATTATCATTGCTTAATCTTGGATGAACCAGACACACCCTTCCCACTCTATCCCACTGCTTTAGGACGGAAAGGTGAAATTCATTTGTGTGCAGAGAGCTACCACATGTCTATGCATCACTTATGTCCCATTTAAGCCAGCAGGCTTTGCCCTGGCTCTGTTCACAGGGGTGAATTTCACCAGGAATGAGGAAAGAATTCCTTTAAAAACATCCTTCCATTCTGGCCATCATGATCCAGATCAATTTAACAACTCTGTCTCCACTGCATTAGGTAAAGATTATGAAGCAAAACTAATTGATCTTCAATATCAGATGCTTTTGACAGAATGGTGAAGATCATTACTGTATCTAAATCCCTGTCTTTTATACAATGAATATTATAATGCTAAAGTTGTAGAGAGGCCAGGAAAGAGACAGAGTAGAAATTAGGAGCCCTTTTTTCATTTATAATTTGTTTAAAATTCTTGCTGGGTTTTCCAACATTGTCAGAAGTATTGGAATTAATTAAACTGGCCTGTAGTAAAATACCTGATAAGCATCTTCTCCTCTGTAGAGAGGGTAAATGCATGTCATTTTCCAATTAACTCTTCCTTTAAGCCATTATGTTGATCAAATAAGTGAATAAGTGAAAGGAATGTAAATTCTAGAGAGAGCTAATTTAATTCATCCAAAGATTATGGTTCTACTTCAATAAACACTTACAGTAGGCTAATGTCTTATTTAGAACTGTAGTGTGACAAATAAATACAACTTGAATAATCAAACAAGGAGGAGTTGTGTGTGGAGAGAAAAGTTTCTTGGGACCTTGCTTTCAGATTGTAAATTATAGTAATAGAGGTCTAGTTAGTGAGTTTGTATTTTACAGGCCAGTATGTAGGACAGGGTAGATGTGTGGCCTAGCTTGGGAAGTGAGACAGAGAAATGGTGTTTTGGGTCAGTTCTGAGGACAGTTACCTTACAGGGTAATTCCAGACTTTCTGACATTTAGGGTTTGTGGAAGCACAGCATTCTAACAAGCTGACTTTCATATGTTTGATTTTAACTCCAGCTGTGGGCTAGATTATCCCTAGCCCTTACAAGACCACAGAGGTGGGGAGGAGGGGAGTAAGGAGCCTTTCCACCTTACATGACCAAAGTAATGGATGCTTAGAATTGAGGTCCCTGAGCTCTGAGGAGTACATGGGATGCAAAGAAGCTGCTCCTTGCTTGGGAGCAATTCTCCCAAAAGGCGATGGGGAGTAGACCTATGGATCTGTTCCATATGCACTGGCTAGAAGAGCTAGCAGGCCTCATGCAGGAGGGAGTGTGCAGCACCCTTTAAATCCCAAAGGGACCACTGTGATCATCTATTTTGACCTCATATTTACCCCAGGCCACAGAACTTCCCCAAAATGAATCCTAGAGAAGATCTGCTAGAAAAACAGCCCATCTTGATTTAAAAATTATCAGTGAAGCAGAATTCACCATGACTCCTGATAAATTGCTCCAACGGTTAATTACTCGCACTGGTAAAAATTACCCCTTATTTCCAGTCTGAATTTGTCTCGCTTCAACTTCCAGCCATTGGATCATGCTAAACTTTCTCTGCTAGATTGAAGAGCCCATTATTAAATATTTGTTCCTTAGCTAAGTGCTGATAGATTGTAATCAAGTCACCCCTTAACCTTCTCTTTGTTAAAATAAGTACTGGTAGATTAAGCTCCTTGAGTTTAGCACTGTAACTCTTATTTTTTAATCCTTTAATCATTCTCGTGGCTCTTCTCTATACCCGCTGCAATTTCTCAACATCCTCCTTGTATTGTGGACACCAGAACTAGACACAGGATTCCAGCAATGGCTGCACCAGTGTCAAATACAGAGGTAAAATAACCTCTCTACTTATATTTGAGATTCCCTTTTATGCATCCAAGGATTATATTGGCAGCTCATGTTAGCTGATTATCCATCAGACACCCCAAATCTTTTTCAGTCACCAATTTCCAGAGTCCCCCATCATCTAAGTATGGCCTATGTTCTTTGTTCCTAGGTGTATACATGCATTTACATTTAGCCGTATTAAAACACATATGATTTGCTTGCGCCCAGTTTACCAAATGATCCAGCTGGTTCATTAGGGAATTTCACTAACCACTACACTTCTGAACACAAGGTACTGCCTCTCTGTTTTGTGCAGGGCCCCATCCCATAGGTGTGCTCCCAGGGGGCCTCTGAGGATACCTACCGGATCAGTCTCCACAGATAGGTGATGGAACATCTTGAGGACCCCATCAGGGTTTAAATACTGAAAAGCTTGGAGGCATCAGGACTTAGAAGGCTTTATGAAGCCATCTGGTAGCAATTTAGGTCCCTAAAGGGTTAGGTGGCAGCTAAACTGGGGTTTGGAGGATCTAAATTTTGAACTTAGGCATCTAAATCCCTTTGTAGATCTATCCCTTAGTTTCTAAATTAGTTTTGTTAAATGAATACAGTTTTCTCACGTAGACAAGACCTTAGGAGAATTAAAGTTTGTCTCAGGTTGTGTAACAACATAGCCAGGGAAACATAGGATATTCTGGGGTGATTCGGGATATTCAGGGTGAATGGTTATTTAAATGATAACAGACTTTAAGCAAAAAGGAGTGGTTGTTCACAGCACAGCAGGAGAGTGGCCACTGGGTGAGAATATACTAGACAGCATCTAGGTGCTGATTGTCTATTCACTTACACCATTTAGATATGAGCAAATAAACTACAGCAAACTAAGGACACTTTACTTCTTAATGAGAGTGTCCATACAGAGGTTTAATGCACTTTAATTAAGGCACTTTTACTTCACAACTTAAGTTATTTCATCTTGACTTTCCTGAGCAGCCCCATGTAGTCACACCCTGAGTATTGTCTGCAGCCTCCACTAGTGGAGAAATAACAAGGAGTTTGGTGGCACCTTAAAGACTAACAGATTTATTTGGGCATAAATCTGTTAGTCTTTAAGGTGCCACCAGAGTCCTCGTTGTTTTTGTGGATACAGACTAACACGGTGACCCCTCTGATACTGGAGAAATGTAAACATACCCCTATTGTTCCTTCCACTTTTTTGGGGGGGGGTCATGACCCTTGTTTATTCTCTGATTAGTGAAGATCAGGTGTTACACATCCTCATGATCATTTAGACACAATATCAGTCTTCTAACCAAATAGTCTTATTCAATTAGCACAGCTGAAATAGATTTCTTTCCATTAGCAGTTGTTGAATCACAATCCGCCTTTACTTCTGAATGAGACCATCCACACAGGGATTTAATTCACTTTAATCTAATGCACTTTCATTTCATTTTCACTTTTCTGAATTTTCACTTGTCTCCCCCTAGACAAACCCTCAGCATTTTGCCCATGGTATTGTCTAACCCCTTTCAGAGATGGGTTATACAAATGCCTGAATCCTGTTCACCCTCCAAACACCATGGTGGTTGTTACTTCCTGTGAAGTTGCACTGGTGATGAATTATGGGTCCTAGTTTTCCTATCATAGATGAAGCCTGGAGGAAAGATTTTGCTGACACGGGGGTGAGGCCTGGTTTACACTTAAAATGTAGGTCAATAGAGCTATGCCACTCAGTTACATGAACAATCCACACTCCTGAGCACTGTGGCTATGCATCCTGATCCCCAGTGTAGATGCAGCTAGGTCAAAAGAATGCTTCTGCTAGCCTCGATACGGTATTTCGGGGAGGTAGTGGTGACCCTACCCACGGAGAAACCCCATCCCCTTCCACTGGCATAGGCTGCGGTGACACTATAGGCCGGTCTACACTATGGGACTAAGTCGACCTCAGTTACGCAACTCCCGCTACATGAATAACATAGCTGGAGTCAATGTACCTTAAGCTGACTTATTGCAGTGTCTACACCATGCTGGGTCGATGGGAGAAACTCTCCTGTCGACTTACCTTATGCTTCTCATTCTGGTGGAGTATCAGAGTCGATGGGAGGGTGATCGGTGGTCAATTTAGCGGGTCTAAGACCCACTAAACTGACCCCTGGTGGATCGATCGCCACGCATCGATCTCCTGATAAGTCAAGACAAGCCCTGTGTGACTACGTTAACATAGCTATGGCTGTAAACTAAGCCAGCATAGCAGTATAGTGTAGACATACCCTGTGTCACACTAAACTAGAGGTGCCAAACAAAGGTACTCTTAATTTGCTCATGCAGTTGCTGCAGTTTTGCACACAAATCAGATAATTGCAAAGAGTTCATTTAAAAAAGGCAGAAAAGCAGTGGTTCTGGAAGTGCCTCTCCATCATTTCTTCCCAGTGAGGTTTGCTGAATGCAACAGATATTTACTAACTAAACCCCCAATCCAGCCAAGCACTTCAACACAATTAACTCTGAGGCCACAAGTAGTCCTATAGACTTCAGTGGGATTATTTATGTGCTTAAATTTAAGCACACACTTAAGTGCTTTGCTGGATGGAGGCCTGAAAGATTAATTATTATAAAAGGGGCTGTCTTCTATCTTTGATCCTTATGCAAACTCCTATTGTCATCAGTGAAGGTTCCCCTGAATATAGAGAGTAGTGTAGGGCCCAAACTTTTTTAGGCCTGATTCACAGACTGTAAATTCAACATTTCATTTGTCCCTCTTCACAGAATGAGTTTAACACCCCTGCTGTAAACCCTGCTACCGCATGGAATGGGAAGATAAACAGCCCTGCCAAAAGGGGATCTGAGGTAACAAAATACAGACACAGATTTCTTATAGGAGGCACATTTTGTGAGGGAAAGAAATCAAATCCTTGAAACAGGAGGGATGTGTCTGGAAACAGTTATTCAAATATTCTCCTAAGAAACTCATTTTGTGGGATCAGGACAATTAAAATTCCCTTTCCCATCCCCCACCACCATCTGTTCCAAGGCTCAAACAATTATTATGGGTCCAGCTCTCCAGTTACTTTTTACCAAGTGTAATAACCTCTTTTCTAGCCAGTCTGATGTCAAAACTGGCAATAAATGTAACAAGAGAAGCCCTTGTTCTGCCTTCTTAAAGCGTATTAAAGGTTTTAAACTGAAATAAAAATGAAGCCTAAACTAAAACTTGGCAGATATGGCTGCAAACTGGTAACCATCTTGGATATAATAGAGATGAGCCACTGCAAAGTTCAGAACTGGATCTGAACTTTGCCTGAGTTTGGCTGTGTTTGAAGCAAGGTTTTGGTTTGGCCCATTATAAAGCTAGGAGCCAGTTAGGAAGTTTGGATCTAGACTTTGCCGAAGTTTGGAGGTGTTGGTATGCATATCTGACTTCACTATAGGCCCAACCGAACTCCCTAGTGAGCCCCATTGGAGTTTTGCCATTGATTTAAATAGGAGCAGATTTTAACAGGTTTTTTGGGGAGGGAGAACAGTATCCTTATAGGGTGTGCACTTCTGGGGGCACATGGCCAAACCCTGAACAGTCAATAGTTAATAGTTATGGACATTTTTGAAGAGACTTTCATCTAAGGATCTGAAAGCACTTGTATAAAAAACACTGGTGAATTTAGGTGTACACCCCCTGGGATGTAGTTAAGTATTATTATTCCATGGATGAAATCCTTGTTTTATTGAAGTCAATAGGCGTTTTGCCCTTGATTTCAGTGGGACCAGGATGTCACCCCATGAGATCTTTCGTCCTATTAAATAGTTCACAGAATGAAATGGTTGGAGAACTACTGTCCTAAACAGTGCAATCATACTGTTCATCACCTGGCCCAAGTTCCTTAAGTTCCTTCAGAACTCTTGGTTGGTAGCCCTGGTGACTTGTTCCTCTCCTCTTCTGACAATTCAGTTTGTAACAGTGCTTTGCTTTTATTTCATCTAAAGCATAGCACTGGGGTGGTAGGCATCTCTCCAATATCCTCTGTAGTGAAGACTGATACAAACAAATTATTTAGCTTCTCAGTAAAGATGTTATCTTCCTCAATGGCTCTCTCCACCCTAGCACTCCTATGGATTCACCAATTTTCTGGCATACATTAAAAATGTGTCTTTTTCGTTTTCATCTGTTTCTCTTTGCCTTCCTCATTTCCATGTTACCCTCTACTGTTTATGTTTTCTATTGGCTTCACTGGGGTTGTTGGATTACCATTTCCTGAAAAATGCCTATTCAAATAACCTCTTGAAACTTATCCCTTAATCATACTGGGTTTTATTTCCCGGCTTCTTTTTTGGTTTAAGGGTTGTGTTTGCCTTCAATGACTCTGTTATGGAATGGTTAAGAATAACAATTTTACTTTCCTTAATATTGAGTTTAGAGCCCATTACAGCAACTTCCACATTTTTTTTTTAAATCTCCCTTTCCAACATTTAGTATCACAGTCTACATTTTCTTCCCACAGGATGTCAAACATACTTACTTTGTGGTCACTATTATTTAGTGACTCAACTACAGCTACTTCTTGAATCCATGCTTGTGCGTAACTTAGAACTATGTTGAGAATAGCCTCTACTCAATTCTAGAACTAGCTGTTCCAAGAAACCATCGTTTAAGATGCTGAGAAATTGTTCCTCTAAACTGTATCCTGTTGTGTCAATTGCCTAGTCTGTATGCAAGTAACTGAACTGATACGTTACTTAGTTACCTCTTTCATCTATCTCAAAAGTGTGATCCAAAGCCTGCTGAAATCACTGGTAGTCTTGCTATGGCCTTCAATAAGCTTTGGATCAAGTCCTCAATAGCTTTTTCCTGATAAGGAGACTGGTACAACATTTCTACTCCCCTACTACAACATTTCTATTCATATGACTATGAATTTGTATCCATACAAAGTCTACGGTATGGTCCTCTCCACTAAGAAATGTTACTGAATTAAATTATACGAAACACATCAACTCCCATGAGTAACAGTGTCTTGACTGTATTCAGACATTCACAATTTCATCAAAGCAGCTAAAGGAAGTATCGAATTTTACACACAATACCCTCTCAAAATGAAAAAATTCTAACAGAACTGATTATTCCACTCCAAACCACCAAAATTGCAAAATTAGTGTATCATCTTAATAGTTAATCCAAATACTAAACTAAAAGCTGAACAATGCTCTCCCTACCTGCATTTTGTTTTAGGAAAAGAAAAGTGCTACCTAACATTAGAGTAAGCAAATCTGAAATTTTATTTATTAAAAAGGGACTTTCAAAATATTTTTATTTTAATCATAGCTATTTCAGTTAGCATACAAAGTGTGTGTTCAATTTAATTTATACATCACTTGTCTCAGCCATAATTTATTTTGCCCTATATAAATTCTCAGTCGTGACTTAAACAGAACCACAAGGCATAAAATATCAATGCTACCTACAGTGGTCTAGACAGCCCAAACTCCATATGCAAAAATTAGTGTGAATTTGTAGCAGTCTAAGCAAATACAAGATTTGGTCAACAAAATCGAAGGAAAGCCTGGACTTTCTGGTCTGCTAAAGTTACTGGACAGATTCTGCCTCTTATATCGAGTGCTTCCCAACCTCTGTTATAAAGAGGGATCACATCAGGGGCAGAAGAAGATATGGCAGAGCTGAGATCCACTATGCTCAATCCTCTGCTGGCAGTAAGGAATGTTACATCAGCAGCAACAACAGCATCAATTAGAAGAGGACACCTCTCCTACTGTATCTTATTGGGAAGCTCTGAATCAGGGTGCTGCAACCCAGCTCCTTTCAGCAAGCCCTCAGATACAGTGAAGAACCAGAGCCTTAATATTTAGTCTCGCAGGTTACCTTTCTTGAACTGCAACAAATTCAAATGAGCTTTAAGTTGATTATTCTGTACTCCTAAATGAAAATCCTATCTTCAGGAGTGGGGGGAAAAAAGATACAGAATATATAGCATTAAAAATAATAACCATAAATGATGCTCTTTGGTTCTCTTTTATAACCAATCTGAAAATGTTTCCCAAACTCATTAAGGCTGATGCATCTACCATGCACTGGTGTGTGTTTCAAAGGACATATTAGCTATAAACCCCCCCCAACAAACTACCCTGGACTGTTGGATTCTGCTTTTCAGGGTAGTGCAATGAAATAACCCCAGAACATGGATTTAAGAGGAATATTTGCCTGAGCAGTAACTCTCATTGTCCTAATTTGGCATAAAAGAAATACTATTATTTTAGTGGCCTTCAATTGCATTCAACTAACTTAGACCATGGAACTGGTTCTTACACTGTAAAAATGCACTCTTGTTTTTCATGCAACTTGACCAGCAAAATAATTGTATAGTGAACCCAGAAATAATCTTGAGAGTGAATGAATGGAGTGGGAGGGTGCCTTGCAGAGTCTGTAAGCTCCAGTGCTGTCCAAGAGTCACCAGCGTGAGAACGAGCCATTAAATAAAGAGATGAAAAATCTAGGAAAATGCGGCAATGGGCTGGCTCTATATAATCAGCTATTCAATTGCTTTTACCAGTTAAATGTTTTGCAACACATGCTTTTATAAGGTGCTGATCACCACAAGTTGCTAAAGTTTCATTTAAAAGAGACAAGTTTAAAAGTGCAGGGGTATGATTCTCATTTATGCCCATTAAGATTCTAACACAAAATCATTTGTAACAATATTGTTTTCTCAAGATTAAGAAGATGTATGGTTACAAGAAGAGGAAGGGAGAATTCAAAAGACTGGGCAATGGTTTGAGTCAATAGAAAATTACCAGTTATTTTCAGAGACCTATATAGAATGAGATAGTAGTCACTGTTCAGATTCCAGAGAACAGGCATCTACATAAAATACCCATGAAACTGGCACTCTAGTTGGCAGTCACACCAGTGAAACCAAGTAGATCAAAAAATCTTATTTCTGGTTGTGGTCCCTTCTACAAACAGGGATAAAGGACATTGGCAGGGTAGTGTATCTGTGGTGTGGATAAAGCATTTCAAATTTTCAGTGTAATCAAACACATATAGTATGGTTTGGTGTTTGAAGAGGGGGAAGGTTGTAAAAAGACTGAAACAGGTAATTTTTATAATGAATTACTATACTGTAGAAAGCAACACTAACAAATTTGCAGTAACAGCCATGTCGTATATGTTTTTAAAAAGAATTACATAAGCGTCATTCTCTTTAGGAAAAATGTTTCTTCCTGTCTCTACCATCCATGCCCTTGCACAAGTGAAGCTGGAATGTAGGTCTCCTAAACATGAAATCGTACTTTAATGACAACTTTCCTCCAACCCACACAACTCAGTCTCATTTATGTTTTGAAACAAGAAGCCCTCTTTGCTATGGTTTCTACAGGTAGATAGGGGATGGAAAAGTAGTTATACCCACACCTCAATAAACTACACTGTGTGTGTGTAATGGACCCGCTCCTGCTCCCATTGAAGTCAACAGAAAAACAAAGTAAATACATAACTTTAAAAAATTCTCTTAGTTATAATAAATAATCTTAGGTGTTCTTTCTACAAGCAGAAAAAACCCACAAAAAATCTTTCTAACAGTAAGTAGAGCATTTCATCAGGGAGGTAGGATTTTTAAGTTGACAATGTCCTTTTGCTAAACTAGGTAGGGAAATGTTTTCTTTTTTAATAACATCTTTGACGTGAGAATCTTTTTTTGAAGTGACTATGCACTCTTTGTAGCGCTGATTGCCTGTCTTGTTGTCAAGCAAATCTCTGCTTAAAAACTACCAGAGGGTGAATTCTGCAAATCCATAGAATTTACTCATGTTTGAAAGGTGGATGAGCTTCACAAAGAACCACACTCATAGAATTCTTCAGTAAACCTAGCAATTGTACTCCTTCAGGAATATGTTAATTTTTTTTTAAAATCACACAATTCAAAATGTGATTAGAGGTTATATTCTACTGCTATATGTAGTACAAGTATGTAGATATTTCACTAACATTTTATTCAGCCCAAAGCAGAATATAAAACATCACAACAGAGGCTATTAATGGGGAAAGGAGACATGCAATACAAGATTATATGACCCCAATGCTTTTTCTCCTTAATTATTTGATTTTTCTTTCCCTTCCTTGTTTTCAGATTTGGTTCATGAATCTTTAGTTAAAACAAGGTTGCAGATGGAATTTTACAGCTTTCAGGGATTTGGAAAAGATTTACAAAATATATCTTCATAGACAACACTATTGAAAGTACGCTGTAGACTTCTGAACAGAACACACGGGTTTCATTTATACTACAGAAGTTGTACTTTCAGGATTTACACGCATTAGTCTTGAAGCATTTCTCAGATCCTGTAGTTGCTTCGCTGGCTTTCCGACCCCTTCCTCAAACCTTTTCTCCACAACAGGAAGGACAGTTTCATAAAGAAATGACGCATTCTGCCTGATGAATGCTTTTTTCTCAGGGTCCTGTTCACACCGTAAACTGTAATCGACATGCTGGACAGCCACAAGGATAATCTCTACTAGGCTTTCCAGCAGAACCATGTGCAGCTCTGGGAAATACAGCTTGAGTGCTTCCTCCAAGAAGGCCATAGTCTGCTTGGTAAAAGCCACCACAGTGTAGCTAAGGTTCACCCAGCAGTCATCACCGGTGTATTGGTCAAAAGTGCTCATTCCACAGCTCCTCATCTCCTCTCTGAGTTTTCCCAGAGCACCTGGGGTCATCAGGTTCATCCTTCTCCACATCTCTTCAGAGTTGCGATGCTTGGTGGCCTCAATTATGATATCCTTGTAGCTCTGCAAAGCTCCTTTGATATCTTTCACTAACAGGGCATGAATGATGAAAGTGAGGTCCAGCCCAATCTCGCTGAGCTGCTTGCAGTGCTCCTTCGCTACCTTCAATAACAACATTTATTAATATATATCTGGATATCTTATACACTAATTTTTTTTTACAGACTAATCTAGTTAATCACCATGTTACCCTTAAAAGTATCAGTCCTATTTTATAGATATGAAAAATAAGGCAGAGATTAAATGTACCTTCAAAAAAAAGAAATAGACTGATTTTATATATATTAGAAATGCAGATCTTTTCTGCCACAGAACACTACGGACAACTAGAGCAGTAATAGGATCATGTCGTAAGAGCCTGAAAACTGGGGAATTAAGGAATAAAGGATTTTTAGTATTTTTTAAAAAAACTTTTGTTAATCCATAGTCCAATCCAATCCAATAAACTCTTTGGAGAAAGGCATATTCAAACTTTAACAAATAAATCTTATCCCTTTAATTAAGATGTGAAAGAGCTGACAAACTTTTGCAATCTCCAATCAGTCTTTGGGCAAAACATGGGAAAACCAAACCTGGCATTGCTGATATTCACAGAACAAAAGACAAGCAGAAAAAACCCACAACAAAAAAGCCTTTCATACATCCTAAAGAAGCAGGACACCTTTCAGACCAAAGCCACAGAGGTAATCAGTAAGCGAACAAGGATTAGAAATCAGAAGTTACTGGTTTCTTCCAGGAATGGGGTCAATTCACCAGACCATACTACCTTCCTTACACGCTTACCTTCACACACTCAGCAGCAGTGGACAAGCTCTCTTTACTGTCGAATACTTGCTTGCTAAAGGCATCTACAAACATCCTCATTGCCGAGCGGGCCCACACAATGAAGGCAGAGTAGCAGCCACTGTTGCCAGCAAAGTCTGTCTCAAACTCCCTGGCCGTCTCTAACAAACTGGTAAAAAAGACATGGCAAAGCTTGTGGATGTAGAGCAGAGTGGCACCCTCAATGCGCAGTTGACGGATGGCTGTGTGTACAGCAGCTGCCCTGTTCTTCAAGAAAAGCTCACATGCCTTGGTGGACTGCCCCAAGCGAATGAGCTGGGACACAGCCCGGCGAGTGGCCCTAGGACCACCTCGTAATGACCGATCCGGAGATAGCTCAAACACCAGCACATCGGTGAGCTGCCTGACTCGCTCATCTACCTTGGCTCTTAGCTCCCTCACTGGCTGGCTCATAGCCTTCTCTCCCAAATACTCATTCAGCTTATCCAACAGGTCCACTGCCCCCTCAAAATCTCTCTGGGCAATGCAGACATCTAGGTCTTCAGGCAACTCCTGGATCCACTCCAGGGACAGATCTACTGTCTCTTCCTCAGGTGCGGGTTCCTTTTCATCTTCTCTGTCAAAGGGATTAGTGGCCTCAGGAGGTGGCGGAGCAGTACGTGGCGGGGCCTCCTGCTCCAGCCTCAGCTTCTCACTGAGGGCGCGGTTCCGCTTGGTCTCCTCCAGCACCTCCAGCCACTCCTTCTTGATCTTGGCATTCTCGGCCTGGAAGATGCGGCTCTCGGGAAACATGAGCAGCTTGAACATGTCCTTCATGGGCGGGTTGTCCTTGACATTGATCACAGCCAACCCTTCCAGGGGATAGAGGGCATTGTAGCGGTAGGCACCACGCCGGTTGGGCAGCCAGGTGGCCACCAGCAGGCAGTCGTTCATGAGGAAGGCATGCACCCGCTGGATCTGCGCCATGTGATCGGCGTCGTACTCCACCAGGTCGCCGTTGTAGACGAGGTACTTGCCGGGGCTCTCGGGAAGCAGGTCCCGGCAGCCCTCCACCTTCTCCAGCAGGGTGGTGAGCGTGCGCTGCCGCCCCTCCTCGCTGGCGGCCTCCTTGGCCGAGAGGGGGAGGAAGGGGTTGCTGTGGGGGTCGGCGGCGGCGCGGCGGGCGCCCAGGGCGGGGTCGTCGCGGTCGGCCTGCAGCAGCAGGGCCTGGGTGACGGCCTCCATGATGCCCTTCTGCTCGGTGAGGATGTGGCTGAGCTGGTACATCTCGCTCTCCAGGTAGCTGATCTCGCGCGCCGTCTCGATGAACTGGCGGTAGTTCTGGTAGACGTTGCGCTTGAGGCTCTGCGCCGTCTCCTCGCTCAGCGCCTGGATGCGCTGCCGGTGCTCCTGCAGGTCCCGGTCCCCGTCCGACTGCTGCGACAGCTGCTTCACGTACTCGCCCGCCGCGAAGCCCCCCGACTCCAGCTGCCGCCGCAGCCGGCTCCCGCCCCCGCCCTCACCCAGCGGCAGCGCCATCGGTACCGCCGGCAGGGAGGCCGCAACACACCGAGAGCGGAAGACCGGTGACAGCAGGTACGGCGGCGCTGGGAAAGGGCGCATGCGCCAGGATTACGCACCAGCTACTGCGGCCTATTGCGCGTGCGCCTAGACAGCGACCTCCTTTGAATGGCGTAATAATCCTACGTCAGAGGCTGCACTGCGCAAGCGCTGATTGAGGGGGCTGTACTCGCCGGGTAGTACGTATGCGTCGGACAGAGCGGAAGTTGAGTGCGGGACGCTATTTGGCGCACGCGCAAGAGGAAAGTGGTAGAATACGCATGTGCTGAGAAGGGGGCAAGAGGAGGGTACCCAGCTGTATTGCGCGTGCGCCAGAATCCGAGTCAGCGGTTGCCGCTCGGGAGGCTGAGGGGCTCGCCCAGTGCGCTTCCCGCCCGGGCCCGGGCCGACGGCGCTCCACCGGGATGGACGGAGACTTCCTGCTGGCGCTGCGGTTACAGGCGCAGTGGGAGGAAGAGGAGGAAGCGGCGGCGGTAGCGGCCTGTAGCGAGTTCCCGCGCGGCTCCGCAGCGCCGCCGCGGCCGCTCTCCGTGGTGGACGAGGCCTGGGAGCTGCTGGACCCGAGCCCCGACGTCCGCGGCCTCTTCGTGCAGTTCAACGAGACGCTCTTCTGGGGGAAGCTGGCGGCCGTGGCGGTGACGTGGAGCCCGCGCATGACGCTGTACGGTAACGGCTGCGGGCGGCTGTTGGAACGGGCCGGCGGCGGGGCTCGGGGCGCTGCGGGAGCAGCCGCAGCCGGCCCCAGTGAACGGCCCCGGGGAGCTGCATCGAGCGGCCGCGCTGATCCCAGGAACTCGCGGCTCCAGTTAAAGCGCGATCGCCGCGGCCGCCAGACGGGAGGGGGCCCCGGGGGTCGCAACCTCTCTAGCTCACTTGGAATAGTTAATTCCTGCCACCTCCGCTCGGGACGTGACCTGTTCAGTGGCATGTGTCACGCTCTCCCGCCTGGACACTTTCACAAACTGCGAATCCCCCCTTGGCTTCGCACGCCAGGAGCGTGTTTCCCCCTCGAGTAGGTGAACCTGGCGGGGGATTAGAACTGGCTGCACAGTCAGTGCTGTTAGTCTGTGTGTGGTAAACTCAAGGTGTGTGTGACTGCATATTACTCATGCTCAAATAAATTGGTTAGTCTCTAAGGTGCCACAAGTCCTCCTTTTCTTTTTGCAAATACAGACTAACACGGCTGCTACTCTGAAACCTGTAAGATGTAGCGCCTCCGTTTTCGTTTTCACCAATTATTTGTTTTGAAAGGCTTCAGAAAAGGGAAACTCAGGTCGAAGCAGTAGCAATAGATTCATATGTTTTAGGACTATTTTGGAAGTAGGTTTTTTTTTTTTTTGCCATTTCCTAGTTTGTACTGTAAAATTATTGGTTAAACTCTGGATAAGTCTTGGAGTTTAGCAATGTTGTGCTCTTTGGAGAGTTGTTAAAAAAAATCTTGGTTTACTTGGCAATGTTAAGTGGACCAGTATTTGTGTATTTAATTCTCAGTTCTGCTCCACCAGCTACAAAAACAAATAGAAGTCTACCGTCTGCCTATTTTTCTTTTTTAGATGTGCTGGAGTGTGCAGCTATGAAGGAAGAGGTGGGATGTGTTCCATCCGCCTTAGTGAGCCACTCTTAAAGCTAAGACCAAGAAAGGATCTTGTAGAGGTATTTTAAGACATTTCATCTATGTGTAAACTTACTGTAAATCTCCTGAAGTGTATCCTATCTTAAATTGTGCACTGGAGGTCTTAATGCACAATGTTATCTAGATTATAAAATAGTCTTTGCTTTGATAGGAAACTTGTATTAATTGCTTAGTGGTGGTTGTCTAAGTATGCAAAATTATGGTAATCTCAGTCACAATTTTTCTGAACTGACACCCTTATGGGTAAGACCCAAAGTCATTCACCCATTTTACTCCCAGAAATAGGAAAAATATTTTTGAGGGATTTAAAATATCCCCTTCCTTAATGTTAAAACTATAAAGTTGGCTTCAGAATGCAAAATGAAACTATTTCAATTCAATCTCCTGGCTGAGCAGCCCAGTAACACAAAAAGGAGGATTTGATCATGCATGTAAGTTTCATGCTGTTCCTCAGTTCTCTCCCAGTTCTGTTGTTGTGAGCTGGTTGGAAATTAAGGTTAGACAAGATTCCTATTCTAAAGTGCTCAGTGATCTGCAGTCTTGCAAAATCTGCATCCTACTGCAGGCTCACAAGCATCGCTTTTCTCCTGGGGAAGTAATTTTTTTAAAAGAGCCTAAGTCAGGGGAGATCAGATTTTGAATGTCATTTTTCATAGTAATGTCCCTTTGAATGCCCTTTAGGATATATGGAGAGAGAGGATGATTTTTAGCAGAGAGTTGTTATTGTATTCTTATGACCCATACTTAGATTGCAAATGCACGGAAATAAAATCTGTATCAAGATAAATAGAAAATAGTAAAGACAAAATGGGCTATTAGCTAAATTATTTTAAAATAATATATCATATGTTTTTCAGAAAACATCTAGCAATTTAATGACTTTTGTTTCAGACACTCTTACATGAAATGATTCATGCCCTATTATTTGTCACTAACAATGACAAAGACCATGAATCCCATGGGCCAGAGTTTTGCAAACACATGCGTCGTATCAATCGCATGACTGGAGCCAATGTTACAGTAAGTCGTTTTTACTTAACAAAATACAATCTAGAAAATTTAAACTATATTTTCTATTCAGGTACTATGTAACTGGATATTTCAAATATAGTATGATAATATGTTGGCACTTATTGTTAGCCAGTCCGTAGGTGGTATAAACAGCTTTGGGTAGAGAGAGCTTTGTACTAGTTATGGGGAGGGGAGGAGCAAGCAGGTTGAGGAGAGTGCAGTAAAACCTGTTTGGGAATATGTAACTTGTAAACGTATATTGTATTGTATTATACATTTTTTTAGAAAAAAATCTCTGGAGCCATTTTGGCTCAATATTTGTTTTTAAATTTTTAGTGTTATGAACTCTTAAAGGAAAAAGACTTCAACTTCAGGATACAATTTGGGAACTAAAAATCCAGTTTGCTTTTAGGATTTAATAAAAGAGAGACTGTTGCGTTAACCATAAATTTTGTATTTTAAAGCTCACATCTATGTTACTACTAATGCCTTAGATAAATATCTTAAGTTTTAAATAAAACTCCAATTTACATTTTATTATGGTGGTTCTTCCTCCATATTTTTTTCTTTTTAGAAAATGAAAACAGAATCATCAGTTTCTTTTGTTTATAGTCAAAACTTGGTATTTTACTACCTGGTTTTCACACATTCTTACTATAGTGCACTGATTGGGAGCAAAAAGCAGTTGCAGATAGGGCTTTTTAATGAATTCAAACAAAATATCCAGCGAAAGTTTCTGTTTGTCTTAAGTTTTATAAAAGCCTTGTTTTTACAGTATCTAAATTTTGGGCCAAATTTGACCCAACCATTTTCCTTTAGTTGAAGAAGAAGAAGAAGAAGAATAGATAACATTAAAATTCAAGAAGATTCTGTACTTCAGTTACTAACTTAAAGATGCAGGGAGGGGAGTTGATTTATTCCTCTGTCTAGGTGCAGAATAAAGCTTCATGAAAGGGAAACAAGCATTGATCCATTATTGCTTAATATCTCTTAGTGCACAGAGTGCTAGTTAATATTTAATGGTTATTAGTATGCAAGATTGTGCTGTCCATATATCAGGCGTTTTAATTTTTGTAGGGAGGGAAAAATGCTATTTACTTGAAAGTGGTTGCTATGCATACGGTAGGCTCTCTGCTAGCAGGTAAATAATGTGCTGTTTTCCTCCTGGCTCTCTGAGGGTTTTCCCCATGAGAGGTAGTAGTAAGTAGTTAAAGAATGCTAGCACATTTCAAACATGTAAAGATGAATGATTAATATGAAATGGAAATGACTGTTGTGTTTTTGTTTTATGCTTAGATCTATCACGACTTTCATGATGAGGTGGATTCATATCGCCAACACTGGTGGCGATGTAATGGCCCATGTCAGAGTAGAAAACCTTATTATGGATATGTGAAACGCGCAATGAATAGGGCACCCTCTGCACGAGACTTCTGGTGGTCTGACCACCAACAGACCTGTGGAGGAACGTTCTCAAAAGTAAAGGAGCCAGAGAACTATTCTAAAAAAGGCAAGGAGAAAACCCAGCTAGGAAAGCTTTCAAACTCTGAGCCATCTGATACCAAAGGTATGTAACTCTGTTTTCACTTTTCTTCCCTTCAGGCCCACTCCTGCCCTATACAGTACTCCAACAAATGAAAATAGATCAAATACTGGAGAAATTCAGTATTCAGATTTTCTGTAATGTTGGATTTGGTTCACATGGTTTTGGGGGGGGGGGGTTTAAATGCTTGTGTTGCATTAAAGTTATAGCATAGTTAAAGGTCTGTGCAGCACTATGTAGTCATCTTCATATTTTTAGAGCAAAAATATTGGACTAAATAAATAACTCAGATTTCTGGATTTACTTATGATCTATCTTACTATTAGCGAATCATAATTAGAATCACAGCACCTGGCCATTCAAAGGGACGCAGCTTATGAAAATGTCATTCCATCCGTATTAACTTTCATCCCAGAATTTTAAGCAGAAAACTAGTTATGCAGGCATGGCCCTGTGTATTTCAGGGCCACAGAACTTGCAGCAAAATCTTTACCCTGCACAGCAGAGTCAAAGGCTTAGGTTCTACAATGCTATTAGACATTTCTTGTCCTTATCATTGTGAGGAGAACCTGCTAAGCAATGTTATCTTTCTGAATCTAACTAGCCAGAAATAATATGAATTAACCACCTTATTTATCGCAGTGGCTTGCTAACTCCTGAAAACGAGTGTAAAATTTCAATATTCACTGTTTCACAGGTGATGACTTTAGCAGAAAGCTTCAGCTAAGATGATTAACCCACAATGCCCACCTCTCTCCCACCTGCCAAGTGGTACAACTGTCCTCTACCCAGCTTCCAAAATCAACATTTTTCTCACCAGTCCCACACTTGACATCTACTGATGCATTACTTCATTATCAATATGAAAATATACAATATATTAGACTGAAATATGGTGACAGCGTAAAATTGAATATAAAAAACAGGAAGGGTACTGTATTAATCATATATATATGTCCTGCTTATATTAATTAAAAAGCTCCTTTTTATTTAAATCAAGCTGCTGAAAAAGTTTTTGTCTGCCACACGAGTGTGTCAGAATTTGGGGGATCTTACCACAGAACTTAGCTCCATCCTGCTGTGGAATAAGAGTCTGGTATTCAAGTCCTATTTGACTTCTTAAAAATCAAATAGCAAGTTGTTGAGTTGACAGACTTGATACTGAGCAAATGTAGTAGATTAGAACAAAGTTACTAATCACTCATCTTTTGCAGGAAGGATACATGGAGGTGATATACGAAGCCTAATTCCTTTTAGTGGAAAAGGATATCAGCTTGGAGGAGCAGGCCTTTGGTCCTCTGAGAGACACAAAAGTTCCAACAGTATTAAGGGCAGAGAAATACCCAGTCCACAATGTTATTCAGCAGCTGGAACCGCAAGATCAGTTCCTAAAAATGAACTAAAATTTGAACCAAACACATTCAGTACCAGCATTTCCCATCCAGTTTTTACTGATCGCTCCAATCATAAAAACAGCTTTGCTTTGAACCACAAGTTTCCTAAAATATCTGTCGCTAATACAAAAGCTTACAGGAATGTTGATGGGTCGCCTGTTAAAATTTCTCCTGTTAATGGAGGAAATTTGAACCAAAGTCCTACAAATGCCAAGTCGGTTTTTCCATCTTCTAATGAGACACCGAAACAAACTTCCTTTGAACAAGCTGAGACAACTCTAAGATCCTGGGTTTCATCCCAGGGAAATAGCAGCTTTGAAAGTGGTGGTATACCACAGAAACGGCCGAAAACGGAAGACAAATCTGCCTTTGTAAACTACTTTATAAAGAGAGAGAGTACTGATGGCACTTCTAGAACTAACACTCCTATAAAAAACAATGCTGAACCAACAGTGTCCTCTGAAAGTTGTAGTTCTGCTGTTAGTCAGAATAAAAAAGTTAGTTGTCCCGTTTGCCAGACCGAGGTTTTGGAGACCAAAATAAATGAACACCTAGACTCTTGTCTGGCATAACCTTTGAAATGCAATATCACAACTAAGTACTAAGAATTGTTTGAAATCTTCAAATTACATTGCTCAGGATTTATCCAATTATGATTGTTGTTGTGTGCCTGTACGCTGGCCTGTATTGTCCAAGCTGGTAACTTTCCTATATATGTAAAGTGGAGTCTGAATTTCAGCATGAAGGGAGGGCAGTTCTGATCCTAACATGCAACTCAAAAAAAAAAAAAAAAAAAAACCAGATGTATAGACTCTCCCGGTGCTCGTGTCCCAAAGAGCCTAAGGGTATATGTACGCTACCAAGCCTACATCAGCAAATTATGCCAGCACAGGTGATAGGAGGAGGAATTCTGTTGGTGTGGGAACAGCACCTCCCTGAACGATTTTAGCTGTGCCAGCAGAAGCCCTCTTCTGTCCATATAGCTGTGGTCTGTGCTGGTGGTATAGTTGGAATAAGTGTGTGGCTATGAGGTATGGTTTTTCTACACCCCGACCAACATAGCTATGTCGGTATAAATTTTGAAGTGTAGACCAGGCCAAATACACTCCTGATTTTAGTAAATGCAATTGTGGTTGGGTTACATTTTTACTGCAGAACCTAAGAAGGTCTCTTCCCATGGTAACACTTACTAGATTCTGAAATCTTAGATGATTTCTAAAAGCAACTTAACGTTTTTAACCATGTTTTGTCTTTTTGTACTTTTCCTCAGACCCCAAAATGTTCTTTAACTCATCCCTCGCCACCTTTTAAATTTAACTTCTAAATTGTCCCCTTCCACATAAACTGATACCAACTTATCAGTTTACCACAATGAAAATGTGTTAAATAGTGGGCATTTTTTTATATTCTTCTAACACCAAATATTGTGTTTTGGCCACAGCTACCGACTCTCCAGATATCAGTTTTGCCCAAAACTTTTTAAAGGGCAGGTAGGAATGAGGATGGAATTAGATTTAAATTATGGTTGTATCCACACTGCCAGCGAGGGGTGTGATTCCCCTGCTCATGTACACATACTCACTCTAGCTCTTTTCAATACCCACCTGAAACCAGTAGAAATGTATGCACTCTGCTCAGCCATATCTCTGCTGCTGCTACATTGCTATTTATATTTGCACTAGCTGGATGAGAGTGCAAGTATGTATAAACAACCAGGGGAATCACACCTCTTGCTTGCAGTGTAGACATAGTTTAAGTCTTCAGCAAAAATGGGGAGCAGCTTAGAAGTTAAAAAAAAAAAAAAATACAGTAAGTCTATTTTAGCATAATCTTGTAAGTGGAGAGCATGGGTAGAAAATTAGTGATATGGGAGGGATTCTAGATACTTACACTGCTTGATGCATTTGATGAAGCATTAGGCTGTAGACTTAAGGCCCTATTAGAGATACATACTGGGTTTTGAAGCATTGGTTAAGAGGGACAGGAATAGGATAATTTTTGTTTAGCCGCTTTGGTTGGTTTTTAATGTGCGTGGATGGTATGCAGGCAGTGACAGCTAATTCATGGTCCAACAATCTCCACTTTTTTTCCTTCTGTCCCTCACATTGGCCTTGCTGCATATATTGACGCTTCAGTGGCCTTCACTCTTTAACTCCAAGAATGTGTAGTGTGCGTTTCTGTATATTTGACCGCTAAAGGCTAAAACCACCAAGAGTAAAAATAGGGCTGAGTACAAGTAGCAAAACTAGAAGACCGTGTCATATCACTAGTCCTGCTACAGAATTCTAACTGAAGGCCTGAATTTAAATGCAGATTTCCAATTGAATTCCCATTGCAATCATTGGCAGAGCTTTGCTTTGCTTCCTTATCAGCCTAATTAATAGTTCAGTCAGTATATGCTAACAGCATTCTATTACATGTTATGAATACCAAGTAAGATGTATAAAGCCTACTAAAATGTTTACAGTTCTGTTGGTGCACTAAAGGTATTTAACTGACTGGTTTGGGCAATACTGTCACAGTTTAAACTAGCTTTCCCAATGAACTTATTATACACTAGGTTGCTTTTTGAACTGCTGGTAGGTATATATGGTGGCTATGATGCAGACAAAAGTGTAAATACAGGTTGTCTTGTTATAAATGTAACGTGGCTTACAATTGACTTCCTCTGAGATGAGAAATAAACAGATCAGACAGTTACGGAATTTGACCTGTGCTAACTAATATCTAGTTTCAAAGTACAGGGGGAAAAAAACCCCTAAGAATGCATAGAATGTACTTTTTTTCAAGAAACTGAATTTTAAAATACTGACATTACTGAAATGTTTTAATGACCTTAACAAAAATGTCTTGCATATTCTGAATAAATCATGATGCTGAACCTTGGGTTGTTAAGTCTGGTTTTCACGTGACTGTCAATGACTGTTTTATTTGCTCTTTAAACACATTTTGTACAACAGTAGTCACTTTTAACAGTTCACTCCAACATCTGCACAACCTTCCCTTCTTAACTACCCCACAAACCCAAACCTTGCTGTGGAGTGATAGTTATTCTTGGGGGGGATTCTGTGCCATTGCACATGTATGCAGAGTTCATGTCCCCTGCAGCTTTCTCTGCTTCCCCGCAGAAAAAAGATTTCTGAAGAGGAAGTAAAGAGAAGCCATAAGAGCGCTGATGCACCCCTCCAGGGCAGCATAAGTGTGTCAGTTTGGGCATCAGGAGTAGTTAGGGGAGATGTAAATCACTGCCAGAGGGGGATTGGGACTGTGCGAGCAAGCGACTCTGTCACTCGCTATCACAATGGTCCTGGTGTGGAGGGGCTAGGCTTCAGGGTGTTTCTGAGGAGGTAGGTGTGGGCTGGCCCTGTCCTCTCAGACAGAGCAGAATGTTAACACTACCTGCTTAGTGAATTGTTCCCATTGTTAGTGAATTCCCCCAAGAGTATAAAACAGGTGTAAAAGTTTAAAGGCTCCCTTACATTGCCAGAGTGGTGTAAGTGGCCAATTTGAAATTGACAAGAAAACCAGGCAGCTAGAACCCAGCTGCCCCCACTCCCCTGGTGAGCCAGGTGGCTGGACCCCATTCCTGGTGGGGAACAGGGAGCTGAGAAGCCCTGGGTGGCCCAGTAGGAGCCTGTGGGGTATCCAAGCTCCTGACAGGGAGCTACCAGCAGAGCTCTCAACACTGCCCCTCTTAGGTTGGTGGAAGCACTTCTGGTGAGGATGTGCCCCACTGACCTAAGGAAGGTATTGTGGACACGAGCCACCACAGTAATTACTGTGGTTGCTCTAAGTTGGCCTAACATAGGTTGACTTCTCTTTGTAGTGTAGACATAATCTAAATGATTAGAACTGGTCTAAATTTTTGGACTGAAAAATCTTCTATTAAATGTGCTCCATGAACTGTTTACTACTGACCTTTCTGGAGATGGTCAGTAGGCAACATAAATTGTGTTTGATTTTTCCTGCTCTCACTTGGTCTTCAGTTGTCTATGATTTAATACTGAGCATATGGCTGCACGTATTTGTTGACTAATAACTAGAAATAAAGGGTCAAACCTAGCACATTACTATTAGACAAAGGGATTTTGTCTCCAATGCTCCCCACTCCCATTCTCCATCCATCTCAGCAGTTCACCTGAATCCCTGCCTGAGTCATTTCTTCTTCCAAAAGGCTGTCAGTCATCTGCTGCAGGCACCATGAATTCTTGAACATGGCCCAGAATCCACTGATGCTGCAAAGTAGATTATAAGCAGCCCTTAATCCTAGCTGCTTTTCTGTCATTTTCTCATTGCATGGTCTTCCCATTTGTTTTTGGGTGCAATTCCAAGGTTTATTTTTGATCTACAGTGCAAAGCATTACATGGTTAGGACTTGGTTTCTTTTTCCCTGTGCACTATCAAAGAATAGCAGAAGGCACTTTTGCATATAGCTTAATCTTATTGTCCCCTGAGTGATACGGCCATCTTCTTGGGCAAGCACATGCTTGATTTAAACTCATCAATACATTATTTTTGATTGGTAGGGAGTACAGGGAAGGGGGCTGTTATTCCAAAATATGCCAGCTGATGGGTCCCCAGTGATCTTCAGGTATTTTGAAATCATAGAATCTCAGGGTTGGAAGGGGCCTCAGGAGGTCATCTAGTCCAACCCCCTGCTCAAAGCAGGACCAATCCCCAATTTTTCCCCCAGATCCCTAAAAGACCCCCTCAAGGATTGAACTCACAACCCTGGGTTTAGCAGGGCAGTGTTCAAACAACTGAGCTATCCCTCCCCCCCTAGAGAGTGCATGAGTGTAATATGTTCTGACTGGGCTCCTTTCCCCACCCCTCCCTCTTTCTTGTGTAGGGACAGGCAGTGAACAGGAGTCAGGACTCTTTTCATACCAAGGGAACCCTCAGCTGGGAAGAGCTATGTGCTTTCTGGCTTTTTTCCTGTGCCAGAGTGGCACAGTGGGGCTCAATTACAGCTCAGGATCTAGTTTATGTGTTGTGCCTTTTTTCTGCATTGTAGTTTAAATAAATTACCAGAATAATTGAAACTGGAGTGATTATATTGTGTTATTTTGACAAATAAAATATGCAGAATTTTAAAATACTTTCGGCAGTATTTTTAGTTTTTTTGGTACAGAATTCCCCCAGGAGTAAATAGTGTAGATTTGGTTAAAAACAGGCTGCACTAACTTCCACGGTCTCCATCTTTTACTTAACATAGAGTTATAGGGGATGTTTTCGATGCTTTGCCAGAAATAGTAAGTTTAAAATGATCACACAACTACTGATCTTAGGACTTGATGTGACCTGTTCTTTATCATCAGTTTTGTTTAGATGGACATATATGTATTTTAGTTGTACAAATGCCTCCACAAAACTTAATATATAGTGAAAGAAAGCAAATTTCCTGACTTACAGGTTATTAGTTGGCTTAAAAAAATAACTTAATAGTAGTTTCAAGTATGCACTTATCCACTTCAAGTTCTGTCTGTTTGTGTAACCCTAAAATTACACAATCTTCCCCCTCACTATTTTTTTCCACTTAGTACAGCATGAAAGACCTACAGAAACCAGAGACGGTGAAACTGCATTTGACAACATTTTTTGGATAGGGTCAAAGTAAACAAATTGAACACAGATTTTTTTTCTAAGCTGTTAAGTAATTTTAGGTGTTACCTGTTCAGTTGTCAGTAACAACACATTTAACAAGTGTTATTTTACATACTACCCGTGTCCACTTTCTTTACAGAATCAAAAACTACCATGTCAGTTATTTGGGGGATGTTTGGGGGATAGTGAGAGTTTTTCTCAATTCTATCTTTGACAGTGTAAAAGCATTCTGAGAAGTCTTTTGGGTTGGCCTGTCACACCTTCAAAAAAAAAAAAATCAATCAATCAAAACTGGATTGCCTAAAGAATTTGGCAATCATGGACAGCATTTTGAAAAAAAATCTGGCTTTCTGCCTGTTAAAAGCTGTATGATTAAGTATAATGGTAGCCAGGCATTTCTTGTGCAATAGTTGTAGAAGATAGTTTCAAAGCTCTTTAAGCAACAGACTCCATAGTTATTGTATACTGGAAGGTATTAGCATGCCTCTAAGCTCTCTTTCCAGCATATTGCTGTGGGTGCTTCTTGTAGAAGGTTAAGTTTTACACTTCTATCAATGATTCAACTTTATGTATGAAGAATATAGTACCTCCTATGATGCTGGATGATTAAAGATGACCATTTATATTACCACTGTTATATAATTGCCATCAATCTTGTACAAAGTGTATCATGTAAGGTGTCAATAGAAACATTACAATCCAGCAGGTATGATTATCCTGGTTAAATCTGGTATCTTTGTATTTGAAGTTATGAATATTGGCTGTGTACTTGTATCCTAAACCTGTGTTGTATCCCTGGGTGACTCATCACCAGATGGATTTACTTTAGGGTTAGACAGCTATGTATTGATGGCCCATCAAGGACACTCAACTCTCACAATGGGCCAGTGGAGAAACTCAGCCCAGCCAGTAGCTCTTCCTGAGGATGCCTGAGACAGCAAAGAGACCGGAGAAACAGGTGTTTAAAATTAAATTTTTCCTAGGGCATTCAGAAAGCAGAATTCCTACACTCATTAGGTCTCTGGCTTCTAACACAGTTGTGGCTAGACCCTTTTCCTTGTCTACAGACCATAATGGTTAGTCTAATTCCTCAGAAGGGAGAAACAAGTTCAAGGGGGCTTGGAAGAAAATTTAGACAACTTTTCAGAGACCAAGCTCTTCATCTTACCTCATGCGCAAAGAAAAATCCAGAAATGAACCATCCTGTGAGCATTCTTTGTTGCTTATAAACCCATATGTAGGGTCCTGAATGGGTGGGTGCTGTAGAGCCACACTGAGGAGGAACCCAACACCCATAACTCCTAGGGAGTTCACTGGGAGTTTCAGCTACTCCGTTCTTCTCATGATCAGGCCAACGCAAGGTTTTCCCTTCCTTCAGGGACTGAGCATGTTGCCATCTAGTGGAAACAGGCTCTGCCAGCCATGGAATAAAGGGCTGAGATCTGGCCTCAGCATTAGTCTTTTGAATGACGAATTGTGCTAACCCCTGGGGCCACTGCAAGCAGGTTGAGTAGGCTGCAGGCTGATGCAACTAATCTCCCTCCCGTGCCTGCATAACCATCCTCTGCTCCTGACCCAATTTCTCCCACCATCCCATGTACAACATTCTGTCCTACCTGTGGGTATGCACCCAGCCCTGAGCTGCAGTTAAGGGAGGCTTTATTTATTTTGTTGAACTGAAGAGTGAGAACATGGCCCACTGGAGAAAAGAAAAAAAGTAAATCCACTGGGAGGGAGGGGGGACGACAGGGAATGAATGAAGGTAGTTTATTGCTGCTTCAATGGTATTTTGAATTTTGAAGAACTTAGTTTTTAATCTACCTTGAGTCTAAGTGTTTTCACGTTCAATATGCTCTTTGGTACATTCTTGATTTTCTGTATTACTATTAAGGCCCTGTACCAAGGCTATTGTCGTTCTTGGATAGCACAACAATGGGTATAGTATAAGAGCCTGGATAGACAGATTGCTGGATAGACAATCCAGGGGATAATGCTTCAAGGATAAGACAGCCTGGAGCCAGCAGATCTGATGAGATCACATAAGGAGCCTTTAGAGAAGAAGGTGGCTTTAATAAGAGGATGAAAGGAATAAAAGAAAATTAACAAAGGGCACGGAGGCTCTTCCAAGCAGCATGAAAAGCATTCTAGGGAGCATTGAAGAAACAGTGAGCCAAGTTATCATCTACATTAAGGTTTGTCAGACTAAGTGCTTGTCTACTCTAACTCTACCAGTGTAGTTAAAAGCCCCATAGCATGGATGCAGTTATACTGGTATGGAAAAGTGTTTTAGTGATATAGCTTCTGATGCTTTATGAAGCAAAATAAGCTATATGGGTGTAAGGTAACTTTTATAGAGGTATACATTTCTCTAGACTAGTGCTTAGATTGGTACTACTATATCGGTTAAAAAAATTCCACACACACCCCCCGACAGTTATAGCAGTATAGCTTTTCTAGTGTAAGCCAGGCCTTAGACCACACTTCATGGCCTAAAATACATAGAAGAATTTGACTTTTTCTCTCCTTTTCATTACCCCAAGACGTTTTTAGCAGAAAACAGTAGGAAATGTAGAAGAGGTTTTTTTTTAAAAAAGGGTATATTTATTTTAAACAACCACCAGAGGGACCCAGTTCCCTTGTCTCACTGCTGCTGGCTTGTTTCCCCTGTAGGACTTAGTAAATTTTTCTTTTTTTGCCAAGTATTCTACATACAATGGGCAGCCTTTGCTGAAGCATAAGTGAATATGATAAAGAAAAACATCCTTGTTTCTCTCCTGAACTTGTATGAGCTTCCTTATTTGTACCAGTTAGGATATGTATCATACACTAAAGTCACAGGAAAACTCTTGATCTTAACATTAGATGAAATGATCGGTGAAGAAAAAGATGTATATCCAGCCACCTAAAGTATCATTGACCCCTCTTTTTCATTTTTATGTTGTGAATTTTTTTTAAACATTGTCCTAGGGTAGAAGTTTCAACAGTACTTAAGTGGTTTAGGGGCCTAAAAAATTGAAACTGAAGATTTTATGCTTAGTCTCTAAGGTGTCCTCCTTTTCTTTTTGCGGATACAGACTAACATGGCTGCTACTCTGAAACCTGTCTTTATTATGAGATTCTTTTGTTTATTCCCACTAAATATATAGCCAAGAGCTTTGTGACATTTCTGGGTACCTTTACTGCAGTATCTCCCCAAAACATCCCCACAGTGCAACAATTACATTTTTACTGAATACATGCCCAAAGCTCTGTTAAATACGTGTGGCATACAAAAAGCATCAAATCCTTAAGCCCAGGCTACTTGCAAAGAATGGAAAACAGCCAAAAGTTACACAGTGTTAAATTCACAAAACTATTCTTCAACCCTGTTATACAAATGCTTTTCTATTGCTCTTTCCCTAAACATTATGCATTGTGGTTTGCTCAACCCTGTGTGATTTTAATCAACCTTTCTAAAAGGGAAACCTACCTGACTCAGTATTAGTATCTAGCGGTCTGTTACTCACAAGAAGTCAAGAAATAAACAACATTTGAAGTCTCAAACTTCCCTAGTTAAAAGGTACACAGTCACCTTGAAATCTAGTCCACTGGAAAAAGTTAAAAGCACGTTCAGCTATTATACCTGCTCCTGAGGCCCGCCCCCAATCAATTTGGAGGGTTTTTACAATCACATTGTCCCTTTGAAAATATTTCTCTTCTCTTTGACATGCAAGTGCTGCCAAATACACAAAGTAAAATTAAAAGTAGATACAACTGATAGAGAATTTTTCAGTATTGCCTTTCAGTTACCATAATCGTAGATGCTGCTGGTAGGAGTAGGCAAAAAACAAACAAACAAACCAAAAACCACCTGATAGAAATGCCATGTAAGCGGACAGTGCCCTTGATGGGCTCAAGCCAACTCCCACTGAGGACTCCTCATGACTGCAATGGAGCTGCATCAGAGCTAAGATTCCTATATTCTAATTTGACCTCACTAGTTCCCGTCATGCCCCATGTTATAGTGACACCAGTGTCACAGTATTGTAACAATCTTTTAATGTGTTCAACATATTCAATACATTAACACAAGTAAACTAATTCACAGGTGAAATGACAACCCAAGTAACCTGCCCTACCAGCTCTAGGACTTGTAGGTTATGCTGAACAGAAGGGAAACCAAGGTCACAGAAGGTTCAGCAGAACCCACTGCAGAGTGAGCAGAGCTCCCTTTACAGTGACTGACTATGTTGGTGCAGTAGCAGTTCACATTTAAAGTTTTCTTCACAACCACAAGGACTAGGAAAAAAAAATTTTGTAATCAAAGCTGAGATTCCGCAGTAGTTGATGGCACTAATAAGTCTCTTGAAAATCTCCTACTAAGCTGGGAGACTGGAGTTTTGCAAGGCTGATCTATAAAGAAATGAAGACTTTACTGTAAGATACACTTTAGAACAGTGGTAGGCAACCTGCAGCCCGTCAGGGTAATCCGCTGGTGGGCCGCAAGACAATTTGTTTACATTGACTGTCTGTAGGCACGGCCGCCTACAGCTCCCAGTGGCCGCGGTTTGCCGTTCCTGGCCAATAGGAGCTGTGGGAAGTGGCAGCCAGCACACCCCTACGGCCCACGCTGCTTCCCGCAGCTCCCATTGGCTGGGAACAGCGAACCACGGCCACGCCTACGGAGGTCAATGTAAACAAATTGTCTCATGGCCCGCCAGTGGATTACCCTGATGGGGCACGTGGCCCATGGGCCACAGGTTGCCCGCCACTGCTTTAGAAGGTAAGCCATGTCAATGTAAGCAAGACACACTGTTAGGTTATCTGGGCTCTTCACCCTCAGAGGTTCATGACCAACACACAGGACCAAGTGCAGATGGTAGGTGAAAGTCCCAATAATGTCTTAATTAACTTAATCAGATAAATGGCTACCTCATTTCTAACAGCTGTTTTTCTAACTGTTACCACTTTATAGCGCTGAACTGCTTTTCCCTCACATGGATTCTTTGTATAGAAGTTGTTTTCATTACATGTCTTTTGCGTTAAGCAAGAGTGGTAGGAAGTAACCTATATTACCATGATATAAAAATAGAAATTTTAATACCAGCAAAAACTATGCAAATTTATAGAACTAAAGCCAGACCACAGATCCCAATCAGCACCACAATTCACTGGAAATACTAACACCATCAGAAAATTAGTTCAGACAAAAAATATTAGTGAGTGCCTACCTACAAAACAAATTAACCACTCCCCCCTGCCCAACAGACTAGTTTGTTTCATCGTGCAAACATAAGACAATTTTTTGTTTTGGTTCTGAGACTCCATTTTTGTATAATGTTACATGTTTACTTTCTATACAAATAGAAAAAAGAATAATGTTTCATTGTTTGGTACATCAGAACAAGACCTCATGTGTCTTTTGAAGTTTTGGTCCTGAATTACTAACATTGTAGCTCACAATTCTAATATTGCAAAATACTAGTTAAGAGTCCTGTGGGAACCTTCGGAAAATGGAAACTAATGATTAATCCCCTAGGAAAGAGTGGTATAAAATACAGGGCAGTGTTAAGGTTGTCTGGTTGCCTCAGTGCCTGATTTGCTAGGGGAACTGACAATGCGTTTGTGAGTATCTGCAGCTGCGTATGTGTGAGAAGGCCATTTACACGGATATTGCTTTAAACCATACTGGCTGGGGTTTGTGGTTTTGAGGTTAGTATTATAGTCCATTAGCAATCTTTGCTGTTTTTTTGCAATTGTTTGTTTGAATAGATTGTTAAAATGCAATTTTTTTTTTTAGCCTGGTTTCAAAACTCTAATGTGACTCTCAAGAGATGTGTGTGCATGCAAACATGGTCATTTCACTTCCCAGTCCCTGGACTAAATTATGGTAACCTGAAGTCTTGACTGCCTCAGGCTTCTGTTTCTAGTATTTCTGCTTGAAAGCACTCTGTGCCAGCCTGCTACCAGGCTTACAGGTGTCTTCCTTCCAAGCGTCCAGAGACACTTCTCACCATTTTTTACTCTACTGTGTGACACTGATGGCAAATCTGATACCCACTGCACATCATGGTCTACTGTACAATAAATATATCAGTCCACCACAGACATGATCTGAAGCTGCCAAGAGGCCTTTTTCCTAATTAGACATATCTGATAGAAAGATCATACGAAGAGCGAGTTACCTGGCACTGAACTACCGAGCAGACCTCAAAGCACTGAGGTGGTCTGCTGAAAAAGTGCTTTAAAGTAGCCATCAACAAACTGATAAAAGAAAATGGAACAGGGCAAGATTGAGTCCAAGTGCCAGAAATGCCATGGATGTGCCAAAGTGCCAAAGTACCAAAAACCCCAGGCACTGAAGCAGTACAAACTGAACACAGGCTGATAGTTCCCTAATTTTCTAGGCCTGTTACTGAACCAACTGCAAGGAAGACTAGTACATTTATGAGACTTTATAAGAGATGGAGTGATGCAGAAGCACAGCAAAACAGAAACCTGTTCACCAAACAGTGGCCAGGAAAGGACTGACTAGAAGGCTTGGAGAACAGCATTTATAATCTGCATGGGTTCGTGAACGACATGCAGCAGGAAGCCTGGCTCACACTGTACCATGCTACTGCTGTCCTCAAGGGTCAAAATTCATGAAGACTCTGCAAAACCAACGGAACTCCCATTAAGGTGCTAAAATCCTGTCTGTAAAGGGTTGGGCTTTTTGCACCAGTGTAGCTACACTAATACAAACCACCCACCCTATGTAGACTCATTGCACTGGTGTAAAACACGATTTGCATCAATACAGCTCATCCACGAAGTCTAAAAACTGACACCAATTTTTTCTTAACCTCCTCTCAATTAAAAACAAACACACACCACACATCCGGATAATTAAAAACAGAGTTTATCAAGGAAACAAATGGCAGACCCTTGACTGTAGCTGTAGTATCACTGAATGCTAAAAACAGACACACACACCCCTATTTTATCAGATTATAAATTAGCTGCTGCGGAGTAGGCTTTAAAAAGTTACATAATTACAAATAACCACCACGTTGTTTCCAAGAACCTTTATACATCTTTTTAATTAGATTAGCTTTACAAGCAACTTGAGAGCTCTTTATAACGAACACTGCTTTTCAAATTACATGACTTTATAAGCAATCTGTAAATGAATCCTGAATTTCTTTGCCTGTTATAGAAAAAGGTCTCGTGTGTTACAGCTGGCTAATGTCATGAATAAAAATAGTATTATGAAGCTTTATCTTTATTTAACCAGGACTAAACACATACAGGTCATAAGACAGTTTAAAAAATAGTTTTAAACAGGGACCTGCTTTGTGATGCTAAGATTGAAGATTTCAACTGACATGAAATGAACAGATTCTAAAAGGATACTGTTAAAGAAATGGCTGCTCTGATTTGTTCACCCTTTTGTAATGATTGACAAGAAATGATGAAGCAAAAAATTAAGCACTTTTTTTTTTTTAACCTCTCTGGCAAGCAGAAACCTATACAGTGATTAGAATTTGATACTTTGCATACCTGCAGCAATAGACATTTGAATTACAGAGGGACTGGAACAGAATTGAAAGGTTTATGCTGTACATTTCTGAAACAAAACCAATCAAATCTCCATCAAAATAATACAAAAGCAGATAAAATGAAAAGTGGTGGCTTTTTTGTGTGTGTTTGTTTGTTTTGTTAAAGCTGGCCTAATGCAATGCACTACACTGTAGACCAGACAGTAATGAAGATCTGCACTCCTTGGTCAGGCTGGCAGAGGCACTTACAGTAGAGAGGTGTCTTGTCTGATTTTCTGGGAATGGAGGAAAGAGAAACTAAACTGTAAAAGGTGAGGACTAATTAAGGTCTGAACAAAATGAGAATTTTTCCGTATGGTCTCCTCCAGTGTATCACAATACTGAATTTCCCCCACGCCCCATCCCACCCTCCACACACACACCAGTCAGTTTGTCACTAAATAAAATTAGGGTTGTTGGGTCTTTTTTTCATGTTTTACATGAATAGTAATCTTTTTAATAAAAATTACTGAGCTTTCCATAGAAAAGGTCTCTGATTGAATACAAACTATACAGATGCTAAAATTGTCATAAGCTGTAATATTATATACAGAAATATTTCTGTACACTCACATTGTTTTGGCTATGTAAGGAAATCAAGGACAGATAGAAAAATTGAAGGAGGTGAGCTCAAATACCAAAGACATTTGGATGCTGCCTTTTAGGATTTTCTTTGTTCTCTCAAACTTTAAAGCTCAAGACTAGAGCATCCATCTCTGAAGTAACAGAATTTCAAAGCTTTTGGATGTCTCATCTTTATTCTGTAAAGTCCGTTTTTCCTTTACAAAAAATGAAAATGTAAAAATAAAGTAATTTTTTCCCGCTAAATACTCAGGACTGATCAAAGGCCAGTGCCTTTTTGGGGAAATCCTTCAGCAGAGTGACCATCTGAAAATGTATTACACATGAGGCTTGTAGTGATGCACTTCAGCCTCAAGGTACTGAATGTTCCCTTGATACTCTATAACAGACCAAGGCGCCAGCCTGCAGACCAGATGGGACACCAATATTCAGCAAGAACACAAAGTTTGTGAATTTCAACGTTCTATTAACTTATATACAGTAAAAGAACAACTTTCAGAAAGGAAGAAAAAGGTGGAATTCTCCTGTCAAATACATAGGGAGGAGGTTCTGGGTACCTCTAAAAGCCTAGGAAAGCCCTTATGTATCCTAGGAACTTGACGGTATTTACCAGGTCCCCAAAGCCACCTACAGCATAGATAGTGTCAAGTTCACTTAGTGCCAGTCACTTAAAAAAAAAACAACAAAAAAAAAACAAAAAAACAGAATCCTTCCCCTCTGTGGATTCAACATACAATACCATGAATTAGAAGTTGCTGATAGTAAGATAGTGATTTGTTTCTGTTAACAAGTTTCATAAAGGACAGTCAAAAACAATACAGCAGCAATCTTTAAAAGTTCAAATTAGTGTGAGATATGAACGTAAAACAATCAGGTTTTTAGCTGGTAATTAAAGTGCTCCTTTTCTGACTTTAGATGTAAAGAAAATTAAAGTGATCATCAGTTACTGGCAATTCTTATATTAAATTAGGTATTTCATGGCAGAGAACAGTATGAACAGTTTTACAAAAATAGATCAATGATATTTTGGAGAATACTGTATTTTTACTCAATTTTGATAAATTGTACCTGGTCATACAAAAATTACCCCAAATCCAAACTTTACCGTATAAAAAAAGGGAGAGATGAATTGGATGACAGGTCTGGCAAAATATAAGAATGGAAAAATTCTATGTAGGGCACTTATTTCATGTCCATATGTGTACGCTATTTCTTACTGATTGCTTATCTTCTTTACATAAGCAGTCACAGGTCTGGAGTCACAATCACATAGCACAATGCTTCAGCAGTCAAAATCTTCTGTTCGATGCAACATTGAAACGCTGTGTTTGTTTCCTTATTAAAACGTTGATTTCTTGTCAATTTTTCTTTATCCCATTATTCACATTCAAAAGTTAATAGTTTACTGGGGGAAAGTAGCAAGGAGAGTTGGCTAGATGAAATGCTTTATAAAACGTCTTTCCCAATTGAGTCAGACGGTTTATTGAGTTCAACCCTCACACCTTTTTCACCTGCAGAAAAATAAAAAAAATACATCAGCATAATGTTTAGGCATGTGCTAGAGTGTGCTATAATAAAACTACTGTGCCACTTCTATGCCTTCCTGTTGAAAGTTTGGTACCATACAAAATAGGTATTTTCAAAAGGTGTTTAACACGCTTCAGAAAATAAAATACAAATTCATATACTTATTACCTCCTGATGAGCCAAATTCTGAGCAACTACTTTTATATTCAGGAGAAATTTTTTCAAACCTTGGTGCTTAAAGTTTGGATCGTAGGTGTCAATTGACTGAATTATGGCTGAAAACGGAGTCATTTACTTAACTGTTCAAATATGGAGTTAAGAGCCTAACTTCAGACAGTCCATTTCAAAAGTGTAGGGCTCAGTCCTTACACAGGTAAACTTGCAAAGAAGTCAAGGGAACCTCAGCATTTGGTCCATCATCATTTTACTTTTGTGAAGAGAATTACTAAAGAGAAGTTTATTACATCTTTATCCTTTTTAATATACAACATCCTATTTGAGGTATACCCTAAATTGCCACCTCTCCTGCCCTTTTCATTAGAAGTGAACAGAAATACTTTAAAGTAAAATCGAACTGTTTAAGTCTCCAAATCATTAACAGAAATCAAGTATTTAGTTTTATAATTTTTAAATCTATACATATTAATGGTAAACCAAAAGAAAGACCTATCATCTACCAAGGCCAGAGTTGAAGTGCTCAGATTTCTGCATTCCCTGGAAAACTGACACCAAAAGCAGAGAAGGAGCTGCATTCCTCATACTGCTTTAGGAGTCTGTGATGTCATCAACTGTACCAAGACAAACAGGAATCGTAAGCAGTGTGTGCATCTGCTCCCACATTTGGCTCCCATTTAAATCAGAGTCAAAATTCTCATGGACTCAGAGGAAGTCAGATTAGAACTAGATTCTCAAGGTGGTGAAAGTCACCATAGAGCCACTGACTTCAGTAGTGGTATTCTAATTCCCACCAGCTGGGAATCTGGCCCTATAACTATATATGCAAAAATATTTAAATTGACCTTTACTGCCAATGCCATCAACTACTTCACATCAATTTCATGGATGGCAGCAGAGCTAAGCCGCTCATTCTGATAAAGCCTGCTTATTTGCACAGGAAAATTAAATCAACTTCCTCTTGAAGGGCAAACCACAAGAGGAAGGCAGATTTTAGCTAAGTGGGCTTAGGGCAGCCTTGCAGAAGCAGCGACTATCACAAAAATCAACAATTGTAAATGAATACATTCTCAATTCTTTTATTCCAGATATTCAGTTTTAGCTTTCTTTGCTTTTCAATACACACACTCCATTCAAGCGGATTTATCAAGTCCTGTCCAACTGTTAAAATTAACTTATATTTTAGGTACTTGGAAGGCCCCCATTACTCTCTAATGTATTTATCCTAGGTATTAGGGATGGGGAGAAGTAATATCCCAGTTTTACAGACCAGGAACAGATACACAGAGGCTACGTGACTTGCCCAAAGTCATGCAGAAAGCATTTGGCAGAGCAGGGAACTGAATCTGCGTCTCCCAAGTTACAGGCTAGAGCAGAGGTTCTCAAACTGGGGCTCAGGACCCCTCAAGAGGGTTGCGAGGTTATTACACGGGGGCGGTCGCGAGCTGGCAACCTCCACCCCAAACCCTGCTTTGCCTCCAACTTTTATAATGGTGTTAAAATATATATATAAATGTGTTTTTAATTTATGGGGGGGGGAATCACACTCAGAGGCTTGCTATGTGAAAGGGGTCATGAGTAAAAAAGTTTGAGAACCACTGGGCTAGAGCCCTAACCACTGGACCACCGTTCTTCTAAAACATGACTACACAAGTCACGTTAACCCTCTCTTGGTGACTGGTGTTAAGAATATTTAGATGTCTTTTCCAGAAAGCCAAGAATATATATAATATACAAAAGTGATTCATTACCAGTTAGATATTTTACTTTAGCTCGTGCTCTTTCATCTGCATCAAAATACCACACTGTTATTGCGTACCTATAAAATGGATGAAAATACAACAAATGAGTTCCTAAACTCTGGAAAACAAACAGTGATGTTTATTTACATAATACAACCCGTTTAATTGTTAGTTTTTTTCAGTACATTTGATAGAGTAGGATTATGGGGAATAGGGGGAGAAGATTTTCTGTTAATTTCTACTGTTTTAATGACAGGTTTCAGAGTAGCAGCCGTGTTAGTCTGTATTCGCAAAAAGAAAAGGAGGACTTGTGGCACCTTAGAGACTAACCAATTTATTAGAGCATAAGCTTTCGTGAGCTACAGCTCACTTCCTCAGATGCATCTGAGGAAGTGAGCTGTAGCTCACGAAAGCTTATGCTCTAATAAATTGGTTAGTCTCTAAGGTGCCACAAGTCCTCCTTTTCTTTTTACTGTTTTAATAACATTTATATGAAGGAAATTGTCATTTGAAAAGACAAAGTGGGTTTGCCATTGATGTTATGAATCTGCATTTTTCCAGTAAATGCTATACAATTATTAACCAAATCACATTCAGAAATTGTATTGTATAGTCTGCAGCCAGACCATCTTAGGTTGTGGTCTCATATTTCATAAATTAAGCAGGTTCAAGGTAGTGTCATGCTGATCATTCACTGGGAGGGAGAAGTAATTATCCCTTCCAGACAGATCAACCAGCATTCTATAGCCCCCGTATAGTGCACGATAGGCACTTCAGAAATATTTTAGTAGTTTCAGTAAGTGGCACCCTTTCATCTGAATTAGTACTGAACCAATGCCCCAACATAGCTTCCAGGGGTATTGTGCCTTTGCAAATACAATCTTCAAACACGACAGAATAAAGAGGAGGTCCCGCACACATGTATTTAAAAATCCTATGGTACTTTTTGCAAAGGAGGTGGGGTGTTGAACCTTTATGCTCTAGCCTATTTAGTTATTACATTCTGCCTAATCAAAAACCCACAAATTTTCAACAAGCTGCCTGTCCTTCGCGGTCATGTAGTGTTGCTGTACACTGTTAAACAATAACATGCTTCAACCCAGGAGCAGCTGATTTCTGTAAATTGAAATATGTAGATTGCTTTATGACTCAGATTAAAAGTGTTCCATAAATGGAAGCTATTTATGCTTCTAGTTTACATTCTTAACATGTAGAGAAACATGAATTCTCCAATTCCTGTTGCTTGCATTAGTTAGTAAGGTTTTCTTTTAGACAAACAAAATACTGCCAGAGTATTTCTGCTTTGACTTGAAAATTTAATGTTTAAATATACATTGATTTATTTAAAGCATTAGAAGTAGCAAATAGCTTGAAGTCCAAAGTCTCAAAATGATGTTAAGCAGAATTCCCCTTTGCTATGCACCACAGTTTAGTATAGTAGAAAATCAAAGTTAAAATCCAGTCCAGATAAATTATGAGCTAATCTTTTTGTTAGAATTTTTTTCTACTCCACTCTTCACATAAAAATAGACATATCTGATTACATAACTTAAATTTTCCATATGATCCAGATACTTGGTTCTGGATGTGAAATTCTCCACAAAACAGATTTTTAGGGAGTAGCAGCAACATCATTAGACTTTCATCATTCTTGTTCTAGTGTTGAAATACAGTAACCTTTGCTGCCACAAGTAATTATGGGCAACATCGACCTTGATATTTCTTAACTTTTGAGTACTTAAACTTTCAATCAGAATATTCACTCTCTTAAAAGGTTTAGACTTTTTTTTTAAATGGAATTCTCTCTCCCCCGTCCCCGTCCCCATCCCCCACCCCTCAAATAAAAGGAAAATTTCAGACTATGAAATTTCTATTTGGCTAGTTACCACCAGAATGCCCTGTTCTGTGCAAGGTGCTCAGTAAATCTGCCAAGGGCTCCTCTTCCTCCTCACGCACTTCACCTAATGTGCATCTTGCGCGAGTGCACACCTTAGAAGGTGCATACTGAGTGAGACGTTGGTCTTACGATGCAATTCATCCAATGTACTCACTTCCTACAAGATCAAACACATACACTGTGCTCCCAAGTTAGTCTGACACACACATACCTATATTCCCTTGTGGCGTTGCTTTAAAAAGTGCTTTTGTTCTGATTAGGATTATCCTACTCTGGATGTGCAGGAAACACTGCTAAACAGTACGTAATCATCATCATCTAGCTTTTATAAGGGGCTTTTCATCAGTAGAATCTCAAAGCACTTTACAAAGGCCAATATCATTACCCCATTTTGCAGATGAGGAAACTGATGCACAGAGCAAGGAAGTGATCTGCCCAAGGTCACCTAGCAGGCCAGTGGCAGAGCCAGGAATCGAACTGACATCTCCCGATTCCCAGCCCACTATCGTATCCCTTAGGCCACACTGCCTCACCAAATCCATGTAATCAAAACAGTCAACAGGCTCAATGAGGGCTATTTCATCTTTTTCCCCCCCTACCTAATTTCAGCTTTCTACTCCCAGCAGTTTTGACTATAGCCACTCCTAAAAAGGTAGCAAGAATTTAAAAACAGGAAAACACATTTTCTACCTATGGATCCTTGTCCTCAAAAAAGCCTGAAACATTTTTGCTCAAATTAATTATCCTTTATGCAAAGAGCAAGGAATTAAAATTCGGGGCAACATTTGGTATGGGTTTCACTACTAGCATCCCAGCTTTTACATCTTGACCCTATCAAAATGTGCAACATGAAATGTGGGTTCTACAAAATTAATAATTACAATGATTTAGTAGTTAAAGTCCCCCCTGTGGATTGGCAGATAACACCTGGTAATGCCCCATTGGAGACCCAGGTTTGGCAGTGACCGCAGATGTGTTCACCACCATTACCGCTCTGCTGTAGAATTAGTAGCGCATTAGTTAAGTTCTGTTTGCGATTCAGACAAGGAGCAACGTAGTACTCCATGTAATAGAGAGAGTTGAGTACAGAGGAGCATCCCATCCTTTCCCCAGCCATGGCCACTTTTGCGGTGTAAAGCTGGCAGGGGAGAACGAAGGAAATTTTAAAATAAAAAAAGACAGTAACCTCCCCAAATTAAAAGAATGGCAAAGAAAATTGCTGTGACTAGCCAATCTCAGACACATGGTGTCTAACTAGGAGCAAGAAGGAAAATTAATACAATACAGGCCTAATAAAAAAAGTCAATTGTAATCAGTGAGAAGACATCACTGACTATGAGTAGGACCCTACCAAATTAACGGCCATGAAAAACACATCACGGACTGTGAAATCTGGTTATTGTAGGGGAGGGGCAGGGCTGGGGGCACCCCAGCTAGGGACTCCTATTGTGCACCAGCCGCCAGCTGCTAGTCCTGGCCTGGGCTAGAGAGGGAGGGGACTTCCTCTTCCCCTGCAGGGGCTGCTCCTGGAGCTGAGTCAGACCCACCTCCAGGAACCTCTTCCAGCTGCAGGAACCTCTGTGGCTGCTGGCTGGGTGCCCAGCTCTGAAAGCAGCGCAGAAGTGAGGTTGGCTGTCAACCCCTGACCCAAGCAGGAGGCTGCAGCTCCAGCTGCCTGCCCTGGGCACGAGATTGCCAGGAAAACCCAGACATATGGTAACCCACCCCCCATACTCTGTGACCCTCACTTCTGCTGGCTTTTGAGCTGGGTGCCCAGCCAGCAGCTGCTGCTCTCCAGTTGCCCAGCTCTCAAGGGAGCACTCCTGCTAGCAGCAGCACAGAAGTAAGGGTGGCAATCCCACGACCCTCTACAATAGCCTTGCAACACCCCCCCCCACGACACTGCATTTTGGGTCGGACCCACACAGTTACAACACATGAAAGTTCAGATGTAAACACCTGAAACCATGAAATTGACTTTTTTAAATCTCATGACCATGAAACTGACTAAAATGGACAGTGAATTTAGTAGCCCTAACAATGTGCTCTGTATCAGCCCATTTATGAGACTGATATAGCTTTGTGAAATCAAAATTACCAGTGGTGTCCTGTTTTGAGTATTTATGTACAAAAAAGGATTTTCTGAGTACTCAAAATTGTACCCAGAACTAGATTTTCTAGAAAGAGGAGAAAATGCATAGAAAGACAACAGCACGATGGCACTCTGTATGTTTGCAAAGGAGCCTCAAATTGTACAAGAAATGGGCTCTGTTTCAGGCCATACTATATTAAAATTTCCTCCTTGCTCTTAGTTTGTCATTATATGTTCTTCTTCCTTTAACAGAAGCTTTGTGAAGTAGATTCTTACATCTCATTCATCTTACCTTGTAGCAAATGCTGGTTGCACTTCATGAGGGTTGCGGCGGTCAGACCAGAAAAACAGCAGTCTATCAAATTTGGGTTCAATATCAGCAAATTGAGCTTTGCCTTCTGGGAATATTCGAAGAATACCTCCACTTACCTAAGTGATTTAAAACAAACAAACAAACAAACAAAAACAATCGTAAATAAATATTTACTCTTCATCCAGTGATTTCAAGGTGCTTTACAAATAGCAACTCTCAACACCTGTTTTACACTAAAAAGGTTTTTTGTTTTTTAACCATTACCCATTTGAGGAAGCGAGACAGATGTTAAAGTGATGACCGAAACCACAAAGCAAAATCAACACAGCCCAGAATAGCAGAGTTCTAATTCTGAGCCCCACTAGGTTTCGCTCTCTCCAAGGGCAATTATTGATTTGCTAATGATACATTTTAAAACTCACGAAGCTGTAATTTAAAATAAGAAAAAAATTGACAACTCTTTTTTTAAGCTTTTGGGAATCATTGTTCTTTGGGTGCCATGTCACTGTCCACTTATTTCAAGCTCTTCCAAACTTGGAGCTCTTAAATAGGTGGGTGAGTACGCATAGCTACAGAATACCAACACCAGAAAAAGGAGAGAGTTACTCACAATGAATATTTTTCTAAAGATCCTGTCCTGGTTGTCTTTGGTCACATCACGCCTCCCTCCAGCTGGTTGCTCTGAGGGTATCATATCCCTAGTTTTTTAGCAATACATAACCATTCTAGTACTTTAGTATATATGCTATTGTGGCACCTCTAGAGCAACTCTGACATTGTTTTCAATGGGCCTTCATTTTCTCCAGAGGAAGACAGTAGTTCGGTGATTATGCGGAGGCTATGGTTCTTTCCCCCCCCTCCTTCTGTCCCTTCTCCACCCAATGATGCCTTCCTTCTACCTCACCAGAGCCTGCCTATTCTTCATCCCTGTAATTCCTTCATCCTTCTCCTAGGAAGGCTGCTGCTACTGTCGAGGATATGGAGTGGACTGGCTCTATTCTGCTCCTCCACCAATTTGTGCTTCTCCTTGGGGCCAGAAATCATACTGGTAGTTCAGGCGAGGCAGGTCAGCTACAGATAGTTTAATCAGTGAACAGGAAAGAACTCACTACACCTAGTGAAAGCCTCCTCAAAGCCATGAACTGATCTTTGCACCTTTTCTGGGGCATAAAACTCCCCCAATAAAATCAAAGTAATTAGTGCTCCAAATGCCAGTCTGGGCGGCTGTTGCTAAGACCCTTGAGTAATTTTTTAAGGAAAATCACCAAAATGTATAACCCTACCAATCTCTTTACAGTCTGAAGGATGCAACCATGCCAAAATGGGCTAGTAACTTACTTTTTAAATGAAAGAGGTTTACCATTTTGCATAGGGTGGTCAGAGGAGCAGGCTTTGTGGGCTCCCCCTGACCTGGCTACTTACACTCACTCCAACTCAGATTTAAAATCTTCAAATTGTACACAAATATACCATCTACCCCACAGGGCTGCAGAGTGAAATAGTGTGTGTCATGAAAACCTTTGAACATGAAAATTATCATCACTGAACTCAGCTGTGGCCAGTTAAGCACAGGGATTTGCATATCAGATCAGATTGGTTAATATTCCTCCTCCTATCAGTTCTCTCACTTTTAAGGCTAAGCAACAGAAATGTATTGATAAATCACATGACTTTTCCGACAATCATGAGTGAGCTTTTCTTCTGTACTTAACAATAGGGAATAATCTCTACATAATTTATTGCTCCTTAGTCCCTTGGCAATGCAATCTTTGTCAGGGTCTGAATTCATGTTATAGTTCTGCATCTCTTGTTCGGCGAAACTGAACCAGGATTAGCTACCAACATTTCCAAAGTGTTAACTGCATTTAGACATGTTGGTCAAGCCCCAAATCCTAGAGAGTAACTAGAAAACTACTGGCTAAAGCCAAATGGAGATTTCTATTAGATCCTGCACACAGAATGATCAGAACAGTGATAGCTACAGCCATGGTACCCATCTAGTAGTTTATGAGCTAGATTATATCACAAAGGCTTTGCCAGTATATCAACAATATAGTGAAGACATTATCTTATACCATCAACAAGATTCCAGGCAAGGCAGATATCCTTCAGAACCTGAATTTATTAATTCTGCCATAAAGTACATTAGACTTTTTGGGAGCTCATAAAAGACCTTTTCTAAGTCTTAGACCTGCTCTATAAGCTGTTTTTGTACTGGTATGACTATTTTGATTGACGGAGATTTAAAACAACCCAACACAATAGTTACACCGGTACAACCCCTAGGATGGTTGCAGTTATGCCGCTATAAAGGTGCTTTATACCAGTATAGCTTATTCCGCTTCCTGTATGAGTACAAGCTATATATATGGCATCTTAATGCTGGTATAATGTGTGTCCACACTAGAGGGGGTTGTATTGCTTTGAACTACACTGATATAGTTAAAATGGTACAACTGGTGTTTTTAAAACAACTCCTTAACCTCCAGCTTCTCCCTTCAGACAGAATAGGTGTTGGCTACTGTTTAATGCCAGCTTGACTAAAAAAAAATTTAAAAAATAAAAATTTAAAAATCCACATGCACTACGAAGTTGAAGCAAATACAGTATCCTTCATTTATACTTTCATACTGAATCTCATTAATACATTCCCTCTTCAGTTACTTTTTGTTTAATATCAATTGGGAAAGAGAGGTTTGTTCTGTTTATATTACATTAATGTGTATTTATACATAAGCTTAACATAATTTTTAGGTATCTGGGGTGCTCAGATACTAGTGTAATTGGCTTATTTTTAAATCAAAGAAGACGTACAAAAAGTATACCATATTAAGCTTATTAGTCCCTTCCAGCCTCCCACTCCAGGAGGTTCTATCAATATCCTTCAAAACCCCGAAGCAATAATGCTTAATATTTGGTACACCTCACCAAGGTTTACAAGGAATTCTCCTACTTTATATTTTAATTTAAATAAAATAAGTGACATGGAGCTCAACGAAAAGCTTCAGGACCAGGAGCAAGACTCCTAAACACACACACACACACAGTGGAAAAAATTTGTTAATAACTTCTCCTATATAGAAGAGAAACTACATACCTTGGCATCCCAGTCTTTATTAAGATAATATATACATGTGACACATCTTCCGTCTCCATTTGGATTATCAACATGACGCACATATCCTGTTCCATTGCCTGGATAACAAGCCACCATTGCCTGCAATCAAAGAATCACCATATGAACCAAAGGGACATTTCTCCTACCTGTTAAAATGGATTTCTTCACTTCATCTATGTCAGTTCACACTTAAAGCTTTTACTCCAACTCACACCTGTTAATAGGCATCAGCATCCATTGAAAGCTCCCTGAACTGGTGTAGCTATGGAAACAATTTACAAAAATGAAAAACATTCTCTTTACTTTCAGCTCCACAAGACCTGACTCACTGAAAGACTCTGAACAAAAATCCTAGCAACAGGAAATATCAAGTAGAACTTCTTACTCCCTACCTGTTTGAATGACTCCACAATGAAAGGCAGATCTGCAAATGAAAACTTAAAGCCTATATTATAAAAATCATTCCTTCAAAATATTTTTTTATATAAAACAAACCTGCCATAGAAGAACCCCATCTATGCTTTCTAATTGATAGTTCGTTAAGATGGGTATGGACAAGTGGCAGATTCCATTTTTTTTGTGAATTAGATCTATCTGAATTATTTCCCATGCTAAGCAATTTCACATGAAAAATTTAAGGATTTTATACTGCCACCCATCATCATAATACCTTGGTACCTATAATCATACACCATATTTTTTGTTTCTTTTAAACGACAATTATGACTTTTGCATTTATGGAAAGGGTATGATGGCTTCCTCCCCACCCTGACAAACTAAACTTAATGAAGGTCCATTGTCTAGAGATCCTTTCTAAGCCAAGGCATCACTAACTGAGTTAAAGTTAGACTAACAAATTTAGCTCAGAATTTCAAACCCTAACCCTAAATTTTCAAATGGATGAGCAAAGTTTCAGTCATATTAATCTTATTATAATCAACAAGAATTGTATAGCTTATGCCTTGCTTAACACATTAAAAACATGCCCCTCACAATTTGAAGCCTTTCAATGCATGCTTTGCTGGCACTATGTTTTGATACTGTGGTTGGGAGAGGATTTCTCGAGGCAAAGCTTTTTTAAAAATGTTTCTTTCTATAATATAGACCAACATAGGGTATTATAGAGTTTATTCCAAATGCAAGAAATTGCTGTTTGACACACAGATCGGAGGGTATTTTAATAGCATATTTTAAAAGCACTTAAGGTTCATTCAGTAAAAACTTATTACAGTCTGAAGTTTCCATGTGTTAATTATAAATGGAAAAGAAGATCTTGCTACAAGAGTAAAATCCAACCTACGTATTTTAACATTTAAAACACAAATCTAGTCCTATGTAGAGAAATTAGAATATACTCTTTGTTAACGATGGTGTCAGTAAATACAAGTTTAAAATTTGGTGAACCTTAACATAAAGTATGGACATATAGTCACGTTAATGCAAAAAGCTAAGTTAATTTGACATTACAGCAGAAGTCTCAAAGCCACAAAACCCACAAAATTCAGAGTTTGCTTAATCCCTTAAATGCATTCACTGTTACAGGGCCTCACATTATGTAAACATATTACACAGAGTAATGTGACCTAATATCTGGCAAGGTCAACATTTATCACTGTTGCCACAGGAAGATTAATTCAGTATTGTTTAGATTTTGTGGGTTTATGGTACCAAACAATGTCATATTAGTGTTCTGTAACTTCCTGTTTTTTATAAACAGGAATTAACGAATGAAAAATGAAGCTAGTTTTGAAAAGGAAGACGTTTGGCTTCCGTAGAAAGCCAACCTCTCTTTTGAAAAATGTCAGTCTACCACAGAACCAGTATCTGGTCCTCTAGAACTTGCACAGCTTTAAAAGCTGAGTAAAGTTTTTGCTGGATCCAGTCTCACCCACACCTATCCCCAGCTGTTATAATTTCATCTGCACCTCCATCCAAATGTTAAGGAATATTAAAATATATTAAATGGTAAGTTATTTGAGATATTTGGATGAGAAGTGCCACATAATTCCATTACAGATATTAAGCCTCAACACCCAGATGAAACAGTACTACTAAACGCATGTAACAGAACCTCTGTCTCAGTTTTCTCCTAATGACTTGACGATCATTCATTGAATCAGTGAGAATCAAGAGTAAAACCTACAAATCCTGCTTCCCATACCAGTCCCTTCTAACCACCAGAAAATACTCCTTTTAAGACCCTTAAGTGCATCCAGGGAAGACAAGTTACTCAGAATAACATAGCTTCCACAAATTTGTAACTCTGGAAGGAAACCAAATGAGTAAGTTACAGGAAGATTCTCTTAATTTACTGTTTCTTGACGTGATCCAGGAGACTGGATTGTACAGTTTCAATTCTGCCTATTGAATTTAAAGGAGAGCCTTCAAAGCCATCTGAAGACGCAGACCTACGAGCCCTTTTTAAGATAGTATAATGAAGACCCAATTATCACCATTCAATCCTTTAATGTAGGATTTCCAATAAATATGTTTAAAGTCAGTTGTCAGTAATGCTTGAGTGTGTTTTCTATGATTCATATGAATCTAAAATACTCTCAATGCTTAGAAACCAACTTTATTTTTACTTTACAGTCTATTAGTAGCAGAAGCAAATACTAAAAGAAAATAGTTTTGCTGTGACACTTTATCTAGCTAATATATATTGGTCATATCAGTAACTCAGCATTTAGGAGCAAAATGGAAAGCAAACTGCAATAAACTGATATCACATACTATATTTACATATATTTACATATATTGCCTTATTATTCATTCTCCTGCTCCTCCCCCCAACTGAATTACTCTAAAGGAAAACTAGAAAGCTTACAGTTTCCACAGTGTCCATGAAATGTATTTTTTTCTTTGCCCAAACAATATAAATATGTTCTCACGTACTTCAAAGTTATTCATATTTAAGAGAGTTTTCATTTTGCTACTTAAGGATACAGCAGTTATATATATGTACAATGAAATCACACTGTGTTTATATGATATAGGTGTGTGTGTATGTATACATATATAAAATTAAGGTGTAATACCTTTATTTTTATTTCTATCTAACCCTTTGGAAGGCAATACTGAAAATAATGCAGAAGTAAACTTGGAATATTTTCCATTTGGTTAGAAGTTGTGTCCAAAGACTTAGCCTGAATTGATGCCCCTTTTACTGGATGTTTTTGGTAACAGGAGACAGAAGTCTCCAATAAGAAACATCAGAAACTGGGAAAAAAACTCCTACTAGTCCTGCCCCAAGACTGAAAAAAGCTGCAAGAGAAAAGATAGTAATGATCCTCCAGGTCTCTGGCCAGATCAAACATTTCAATGAGATTACTTCAAGATTCAGAATGTTTTAGGTGGGTAGAAAGACAGTCACTTCTACAGGTATTCTCTATTGACCGAGTACATGATTACCTTGAAGGGACAGAGAAGTGTCCATTGCCAAGGTAGAGATTGAAGTTGTAGGTGTCTAGAAAGGCTGGACAGGAGCACTGATATCTGGGAAGCTTCTCTTATTCTAAAATGCAATGTGCAGACTGGTGCTGATTCAATGGCTTTACAATTACACTGCATTTGTGGCCCTTTTCTCCTCAAAGAGCAATCTCTCTTTACAGGATTACAGCCATTTGATTTGTCCAGAGGCAAGACAGAATGAGCTACTAAACCACTATCCACTGCACTGCTCTGCAGACAACTGCTGGCAGGCCGAACAAGATGGAGGTGTTGGTTGGCAGGTCTGGAGTGAACACGGATGGAGGAATGAGGAAGGACGAAGCCTAGGCTTACCTTTCCCTGAAGATTCCAGCTATTTGGATTATCTGCTAGTTGAAGTAGGTATGGGTTAGATTGCTCTGCTGATGAAAGCCACCAGGAAGTGGGAGCTAGGTTGAACTTGGCCACCGTCTCACACACACACACACACACGTGTGCATATACATATACATTGTGGGAACTGATCTCCTGGATCAGGCAGGTTGGTGTAATGGGACAGACTGCTCCACTGTGTTTCTGAAGATGGCCACTGAAAAAGAGTGTGGTGAGATAGTGGGCTAGGCTAGGCTGCACTGAAACACACAGTGAGGGAGCAAGAAGGAATGAGGATTCAGCACAGAGGATCTCCACTGCAGCTGTTGGATCATATTAAAGAAGTTCTGTATTAAAATCACAAATGAGTTTGATTCCCCAGAGTCTAAATTCCAGGGTATTACTAATTAAGAGGTCTCTTGGTTTTTGGTACTGTTTCTCTCCCTCTATGTGTGAAACTTGCAAGCTGCTAATTGTGTTAGTACATTCTAAGACAGAGTCTGTTCTCAAAGCAATTCACAGAGAGAGAGACTCAAAGCAATACTCTAACAACAGAAACAGCACCCAGAGACTCCCCACCCTTTTGTTGTATTAACAATTGTGATTCAAATAGAGATAGAGGATGTATGTGGATGGATGCTTGGTGTGGATAATAACTGAATGATCAGGGAGGTGCCAGGCTAAGAATCCAGTGTCCATTGGCTGAAGAAGGCGTCAAGTGGAAATAACCAGAGGACCCCCAGAGGGCAGACTGGAATCCACCCAACAGCCTCAAGAATGGGAGAACCAAAGAACAAGATAACATCTAGCAGCACGGAGCCGCCAGGAAGTGCTATCTGCTGATTGATTCAGCAACAGCATGATGAAGCAATTCCCATAGACTGGCATAGGAAGAAATTCCTATAAAAATAGACTCTAAAAAGTGAGAACTTTGGGGTCTGATTCTGCAAACCAACTTCCAGGAGCATCAGATGAGCATCTGACAAGGCCCTGCTCCCTCCTCATGTCCAGGCCACCTGGCCAGTGGCTTGGCATGAGCAACTCTAAGGCTGGTAACTATGATAACAACCTTGCAGAACCTGTGTGTGTGTGTGTTTGTATGAATGAATGTGTGAATAAATATGAGATTGAATGGAATGTTATCGCTATAACTAACTGCTTACTATGATTCCTTCTGTATTCACAATAAGTGTGGTATTTTGCCTTTTTCCCTTTAATAAGATCCTGCTATTTTTTTATTTTATTGGTATAACACAGCTTGCCCTTAAATGAAGGTCAACAAATTTCAATTACTGAAAACAGAATTCTATTTGACGTTCTCTGCAATCTGCAAGATGGAAAACAGTGATCCTAAAGCCGCCCTCTCAGGTGGAAGCAAAATAAACTGGTGTCAAATGGTATGATGTGGTAGTCTGACCTCTGAGGAAGGAAGGGAAAAAACCAAAAGCGGAAACAGCCTCTACAGTGGTGGAATGACCAATGGATGCCTATATATGAGCAGTAGTTTATATTCTCTTAGGGAGCTTTCATGCAGTCCATGAATGAATGAATGAATGAATGAATGGACTGTCCCACATTGTGTCAGTCAAAACAAGATTTCTTCTGAGAGCTATTTTTTAATACTAGTCTACCATAGGATACCTAGCAAAATAAGTGAAGTAACATATGTACCCTAGAAAGTTTGACAGCTCAGGATCTGCTTTTCCACTCTCCTTGCCCCCTAAATGATGCATGGGATTTTGGTTCTAATTAATTTAATCCAAGAGATTAACATGTTTTAATCTATCCGAAAGCAGGTAAAGCATAGACAGTGCAAGATTTGACATACTGCACACAAGCCTAATTAGCAGTGTGAGGATTGCTGAATTTCTTTCACTTCCCTTCTGGGCCACCAATTAATTCCAATCGTAACGGCAGTTTAAAGAAAATAGACATGTCCATTAAGATAGATTAAAAATCAATGCATTTCATAACTGCTTGGTCAGAAAGTAGAAAATTTAAGGTTACTAAAATAGTCTAAATATGACCCAGCAACCAAGAGCTGAGATTCCATATCACATTACCAAGCCTTAAACCATCCGGGCACACACTATACATAACTGGTGTATCATTTAGCAGAGAAGAGTTCAGACACTGTCATTGTGTCTCCACAAAGCTCTCCTAACTGCCCCTTTAAAATGGAATTCTCTTGTATTCAACAGTACACGGTTATGCAATAGGGAGCTCCAGGTGGTGCATATGATAATGATAGGTGATCTACACAGTAATCTCTTCCATATTATATGCATATACACATACACAGAAATCTTGATGGGCTTTTAAATGAGATCCAGGAAATCTAGTCCTAATACATTATATACATACATATTATATTACACTCGAACAAAACCTGGTTCCCTCAAGGGCTGAAAACAAGAATGTCAAAGTATCATGAAAAGGAACAGGCCTTTTCACAGTATTTTGACATTCTTGTTTTCAGACCTTGATGGAACCAGGAAGTGTAGATGCACACATTTAAAAGTCTAATTATGTTAGCCAGATATTTTTTAACTTGAGTTCAAAAAACAGAGGCTTGGGTTTAGTTTAAATATTGGTCAAGTATGTTCTCTTTATCGAAACTGGTTCATCCATCTCTGATTTCCTAAAGTAATCCAACTTTTACTTTGCTTAGAAGTTAGTAAGAGGAGTTTGATCTCATTGGTTTTGGTCTATAGCCCTGGACCCAGTCTCCAACTACTTACTAGTGTACCATGTTTTATTGCTTCTCTCTTTCCCTACTGCTTGGAGTGAGTGAGCACCCAAACACTGATATATCTATCTATTTATCTATCTATGTTTGGGTGCTCACTCACTCCAAGCAAATCTCCAAGCCTTCTGCGGGTACACCTTCTTTGTCAAAATTGGTGGATGTTAAAAGCTTTTGAAAGCGAATGACTATCAGTGTGTCCCTATGTTTTTATTATTTATTTATATTGTTGATGTAGGAAGTTTATGTCTATTTCTTACTTTGTACTTTCCCTCTCCTTCCCCATACAGCTAGGATACAGACACAAATTTCTATTTACTTATTTATAGTACCTGAAAAATTCGTAATTACCAGAAATAAGGTACCATAACAGTCACAAACGTAGTTTGTATGAACAGCAACACCAGTAACCTTAAAAAAAAACCCACAATAAATAACATGAGCATAGGGCACTTGTTAAATGTTCGCCTATAATCTGTAACTAACATTTTAGTGTTTCACTTTGTACTAGAAAAATTGGAAACATTTTCCACAAAAAAATAGACCCCTCTCCTAAACCTATTCTTGCATTAATTAATTTACAGCTTTTCCCCACCTAAGATTTTGAAACAGAATTTACAGTATAGATTTCTGGAGACTAAGTTAAGTACTTTGTATAAATTCAAAGCGTATAAAAGTGTTCCACTTCCCTCAAAACCCACATCTGGTACCAATGTCCCCTTTATGTCCAAATAAGCTTGTTTCCTTCCCTGTAATTTAGAACTGCAAGGCCTTTTCCTGACAAACAATCTTTGATAATACAGAGTAGATGTTTAAAATTTAATCAAATTTAGCCTCTCTGCAATAATTAACAGTGTGTGGCTGACATACTAGCAGTGTCAAGTCATGCATTTCAAATCTATACTAGACCCCTTATGAGTACCATCCTTGAATAAGATATTACAAGTTTAATATAGGGAGTTGTGTGTAAAATTAATGATTTCCCCCTCCCCACTCAATGTTATAAAAGATTAGCAGGATAATTCACTATTTCCTAGTACCGGGAGACACTTCATGAATAAAAGGAATCACTAATACTTGCTTTAGCCATGGGATTGCCAATTTTTGTTGAATGTATTCCTGGAGATTTCCAGTCCTGGAGGGTTGGCAACCCTATTTAGCCAGCTGCTTCATTTTTTGTTTAAAACTTATCTTATTTCTAATTAAAGGCACAACAGGAACTCTAATACTGGAGTTTAGCTTACAAGTAAGCTTTCTTGACCAAAATAAAAGTTCTGTGCAAGGAGAGTTAGTAGAATTGGACCCACTTTAATAAGAAGGTTAACATATTAGTATATGTTTGTTTTAACACCGTTGAGGTACACAGTATATGTCTGAAAACAGATTAAGATTACACAATCTATGTTTAGCGCCCAGGTCAAAGTCTCAGAGACTAACTAAAAGTCTTAATGAACAGAAAGGCTTGCTGCTATAATCACACCTCTTTAAAACAGATATTCAGCACAAATGTGTAAAAAGCACATTTAAAAGTGGGCAATTTGTATATATTGTATATCATTTAATGCTGCCAATTGTGCTCCAGTCTAGGCATGACATACTACCCAATATTTATTCTGATTATTTGGGTAGCATCTTGGTACTTATACAATTTTTGAATGAAAACTTGATAAAAATGTAAACAGTAGCTGATTACGTGGAAAGGTCAATGTAAAAACCAATGTTTGTTAAAAAATCTCAAAAAATCATTTAAAAAAATATTTAAATGAAATACAAGTTGTTTTTTTTAAATGAGCCTATTTGAAATTATGACCACCTATGTTAAGGCCTAAACTTATTATAATTATTAAAATAATTTAGATTAAATAATGTAATATTAAGCAGTACAAGTTGCTGCCAAGTTTTAAAGAAAGTCAGCCACTGAACTGGTGGAACTCACCGACTAAGCACCTGGAATCAGTATTTGCTGAAGGGCTAAACCAGCTTATGATAGCAGTAGCCTCTTCTGCAAAAACAGAGAATATCTTCTTCATTTCAGTTTTTTCATCTAGTTTAGTTTGGTTTTCCCTCTTCCGATCGATTAATAAAAGCTACGTGAGAGAGGTGGCCTACTCATAGGCATCAACACTGTGGCACGGGAAAAAAAATGGTGGGTACTGAGCACTCACCTGTAGCTCCCCTATTAGCTCCCCCCCACTCCCCTAGTGCCGCTCACCTGCCAGCAGACCCAACAGATCAGCGCCTCCCCCTCCCTCCCCACGCTTCCCTCCCGCTGCAATCAGCTGTTTCGTGGTGTGCAGGAGGCTGGGAGGATGGGGTGGAGTGAGGGCAGGGCCTGAGGCAGAGCCAGGGGTTAAGCGCCCCTCGTCACTTTGGAAAGTCGGCGCCTGTGGGTCTACTGGTTCTAAAATTTTGAAGGATATGACGACTAGAAACAATCAGCTCAATTCACAAACTACTGATAACATTGCCTTTAATAATTCAATTAGTTCAATGCAACACATTTTTATAAACTTTCTTATGCATCTTGCTTATTTAAGGTAATTTTATTTAACAAATAAACATTTTAAAAATACTGTTTTTATGCATTTCAAATTGAATTTGAACTTCCATCCAAACTGAGCTTCGTCACAAATCACAAGTAAAAAAAACCCCAAACATCCAGTAAATAAAAAAAGTATCATTCTCCATTTATAACATAATAAAAAATGCAAAAATTAAGAAACTGAATAGATGTAGATAATCTTTATAATTGCTTAAATAAATGTGCAAGACAGTATATCTTCCTGGGCAGCAAAAAAAAGCATCAAATTTAGTGTAAAGGCTATATTATACACACCCATTTAAATGGTTACGAGCCAATGAGAATCAACTGCTCTTTAGAAAAATTAAAAGTACAAATGCAAGACAAGATTAATAGAAATTATTTAAATCAAAGTTTCCTGCTTGCTGATTTATATCATGATTAAAATCAGTAATTTACATTAATCCACCCTGAGGACGGTAATACCGAAAAAGAGAAACTACTGCTTTAAAATACTTTTCAACTGTACTTAAATCTGATAAAATAATATTTGTGACCAAAGAGAAACATACAGCCTAATGGTGATGACATTCGGCTTTATAAGTTTTAACCTATAAAATGTGTCTACACAACTTTTCTTTACTTTCTTATCATTACATGTGTAACCCCACTAATGGTAGAGACAATGGGAGTTTCGAGAATAGATAAGTGTTTTTTCTACTACATCATCTCAACCTACTCGGAGCAAAGACAAGCCAAAATGTTGGTCACTGCACATGCTGTTACCATAAGTCTTGATATTACCATTCAAAAGTAGCTTCCCTCTGAAATTATTTTTTGCTTCTTAAAACCAGAGCGTTTCTAAGGTAAACATTTTAACCAGTTCAGACATTCACCACTGAACACTTCACAACAATTCAAATCCTGGTTTAAAAGGAACAAAGAACAGCATGTATCATTGCCTGGAAACCATCAATCCAAGCAACAACATAAGCCCAGTGGGCAAGAGACTGCATAAGGGGCACCTTACACCTTTGTTCCCCATAACTTCAGCACCCACATCTGACCCATGTGCCACAGCCACACATGCAGAAGAGTGAGGCTTTTCTTTTGTAGTTCTGTTTACTGACAGATCAACATTAACAAGAGTGAGTGTCTGAGGTAAAATAATAAATAACCGTAGAATGACTTTGTGCCAAGACCAGCTCAGAATGTTTACCATTTTAAGAACATTGTGCATTTTACAAAGCACATGTTCATGTAGCTGTGGTGGGGAAATCAGATTTAGAATCCCTTGTTCCTCTCTCAGGCAATGGAAAATGGGAGTGCTTCAATGACAGCACCTTCAGGCCTGGTCTATACTAGATTAAAAAAAAACAAAAAATGAAAAACGATCAGTTCTACCACAGATTCAACTGAATCAGTTAGTAAGAATTTTTATTCGTTAGGATTCCCTAGTGTAGACACCACTTCAGAGTGCAGAAGCTCAAGTAATGCACTCTGGCCAACAGATAAGTACTGACTAGTTAAGAGGGAGCAGCATCCATTTCTCCTTGGGAGGGTCACTTGCAATCAGGGATGTCAACAGGAAGAGAACAAAGGAATTCTGGAAGAAACACCTACTTCCCCCTGCCACATACACACACCACAAAAAGTCAATCAGTTGTACCACCAGATGTCAGCAATCTAATAAGGGACTTGGCTAGATCTGTTCCAAATTTGTTTATACCAAACTTTGAAAAACCATCATGAAAGGTTACCAAAACCAGACACAAAGTCTACTAGGCTGCCCTTTACCATTATAGTGACTAATGAAAAGAGAAAGAATATACCCCTCAAAAAGATTTGTTCTTCCTATACCAATGAGGGATAGGATTCCACAAGACTGACTTAATCTTTCACAGCAAGTAATCATTAAATTTGTTGACTAGAGTTATGTCACAAGAGTCAATCATAATTGCTGTGGACAACATTGGGTAACTGCTACCATCTGAGGGACAAAAGTGAGAAAACAAGTCAAGGAAAGTGAGCCAAATAGACACCATTCAAGAACAGAATGAACCAAGGAGAAAGACTAGTTGGCAGGAACTGAAAGTTAAAAGATTCCGCTGAAATAAAACGTGACTAAAAGCAGTTTTTCTCCTCTTCCACCCGTTTGAAAGAATAGAAAGGGGAATCCCGCACCAGACAAAGAACAAGGAGGCCGAGTACTTGGCAGCCTTACAAAACAGTAAATGCTCATTCTTAAGCCGTCTTACATTTGGAAGAAAGAGCAACACAATGATCTGGACCCAAGAATGATTTCAAGACAGCAAATATGCACCTCCATCCTCTCAGATGTATTCCTTCAAGATGAGAGTTCTTACATATATTGCACCACAAGTCCAATTAGCAGCAACCTTCTCAGCAAACTGGAGGATAGACAAAAAGAAAAGGAGTACTTGTGGCACCTTAGAGACTAACCAATTTATTTGAGCATGAGCTTTCGTGAGCTACAGTTCACTTCATCGGATGCATACCGTGGAAACTGCAGCAGACATTATATATGCACAGAGAATATGAAACAATACCTCCTCCCACCCCACTGTCCTGCTGGTAATAGCTTATCTAAAGTGATCGTCAAGTTGGGTGAGAAAACCTGGATTTGTGCTGGAAATGGCCCAACTTGACGATCACTTTAGATAAGCTATTACCAGCAGGACAGTGGGGTGGGAGGAGGTATTGTTTCATATTCTCTGTGCATATATAAAGTCTGCTGCAGTTTCCACGGTATGCATCCGATGAAGTGAGCTGTAGCTCACGAAAGCTCATGCTCAAATAAATTGGTTAGTCTCTAAGGTGCCACAAGTCCTCCTTTTCTTTTTGCAAAGACAGACTAACATGGCTGTTACTCTGAAACCTGTCATTATGGAGGATAGACAGGCTTTTCAATATACCATACTTCCTAGAGAAAGACTACAAAGGACTAGTTATAATACTTCAGATCAAAGGTGTCATACTCACACCCCATGGATAGGATCTGGCCCATACAATATATTTGTGAACAACATGGGAGATTCAGAATTTGCAGAATCTAAGTCTTCATTTAAAAAAGCGTTTCCAGTGGCTGTAAAACAAGTATTCCAAATGTCAGGCTATAAATCAATGCAGTGTCAGCCCAAGTCAGCAGAAACCTTGAAACAATGGCTCAAAAGGTGTGAACTCCCCACTCCACTAATTTCACTAGGGTATTCATTCTAAAACCTAATGATATTTCAAAGTGTAAACTATCTATCTCACTACTTAGTTTAAAAAGTGAATGAGGAAGAGTTGGGAGTTGCTGCAAGGAAGGAAATGCAAAAAGGACAAGACACAGGGAAGCAAAAAAGAAGGGGAAAGGAAGAGAAACAAAGGCCAGAAATAGAAGTTTCTAAAGGTTAGCAAATTTTCCCCATTCAGTAATAATAATGAATGCAACGATAAAACATTGAACAAATTAAATAATAGATCAGTTTAGTTACTACATACCACGCTTGATCTCTGGGCAAACCTCCCATTGAAATTAATAGAAGATATGCTATGGATTGAGGAGAGTAGTCCCAAATTTTTACTGCAACTCAAGGACTATAATTTAAAAATGGAAATTTGCTCTCTACAGAGAATGGCCACACACAGTCTTTCACATGCCTTTAAGAAGTACGTGTCACTGATGTGTCATCCCCCACACTGTGAATGCTCGTCTCTTAATGGCAGATGACACTTCAGAAACACTACCCCTGTTGGTCAGCAAATTGATACACTGAAGTAGTATTTTTTAATTGATGGGTCTTTTAGACTATTACAATTAAGAACATACTGATCTCAAAACTTAAACTCTAGTACCATTCATAAGCCTTCACTGACTTAAGATATCCAACAAACAAGACAAAAAATGTTGAAACAAGAATCTGACTGAAGGGAGATGGGGGGAAAAAATAGAAGACTTACACCATGATCCAAAGCTTGCCAAACACAGGCTTTGACGATTGAGGGAACAAGTTCCAAAAGCATGTTTTTTAATGGTGAATGCCCGGCTACTGACCCCATGAAACCAAGTGCCAAGCATTAAACAACTGAAGCACTCCACTGTGCCTTAACTATAATTGCATGACATAGGAAAGAAGGCAATCTTTTAAACAAATGAATTATAAAACATCTCAGATTTGGGAGTGTATCAGTAGCACCTAGAAATGCTCCTGAAACTAAACAGGAAACCAGTAGAGCATACAGCTGAAGTATTGAGTGCTCATGCCTATCCAAAACACTCAGAAGGCAGGCCATGGAGTTCTGCACCAGCTAATGTCTACAGAGATTTCTCAAAGGCCACACCACATAGAGCACAGGACAATAATCCAGTCTGGAAGTGACAAAAGCATGGATAACTCTGGTCAGATCCAGATCAAAGAATAATCAAGAAGTTGCAGTCTGTTACAGATGGAAAAAGTACTATGAGCTACTGCTGGTAACTCCATATTAAGATACAGCCAAGGATCCAAAAGCATCCTAAGTTTGCAAACCACACTAGAAAAGGGCAACCCTATACCTTCAATTGAAGCTGATGACAGTTTCCCTCTAAATGAATCCTGTAACCCACCAGCATTATTTCCATCTTGTACAGCATTTGTCACAGCTAGTTGGTTCCTATCCAGGTTCATCTTCAATAACCAAAGGCACAAATTCCAAGTTCTATTAAGAGAAGCAGCATCTACTTCCTAGTGAAGCTTTAGTTTTATCTCAGTATCCCACTAGTTGCTTTAAAATTTTGAAAATTTAAATTTAATAATCTAAAAAATGCAGAATCCCTTGTTAAATAATAGCTTCTCTTTAAGGCTGTGTAACCGGCTTATTTTCAATATTTACTTAAATTTTTCATATTTTATTTTTCAAGTCCGTTAGGTGAGATTAGACTGCTAAACACAGATAAAATAATGGGACATCAATTTCTTCACCTGTAGGTCACCAGTTCAAATCTGGCCCAGGTGAGCAGCACTTAAGAGCAGGTACTATCTGATCATCATTCAATGGCCTAGATGAATGGGGTATCCACAGATCAGCTCCAAGTAGAAAGCTCACCATAATTAGCACTTTTGTTAGCAGTCTCCGGATAATATAACAATGACAGAATGGGCATGGACAATGCTCCTCCAAAACACGCTCCCCCTAAACACAGCTGAAACACACATGTCAGAAGAGCAGGGGAAGCGCACATTGGTACTGCTTGAAAAGGCTCTATTCTATGGCTAAAAGGATTGCTTCAGTTTCTGTGCTGTAAGTCTAGTACAGAGGACAAACTGTGGCCTGCGTGCCACATCCAGCCTGCAGGACCATCCTGCCTGGCCCTTGAGCTCCCCACCAGGGAGGCTAGCCCCTGGTGCCTCCCCTGCTGTCCCTCCTCCCCTGCAGTCATGCCGCCACGTGGGCAGCACTCTAGGCGGCAGGGCTGCACGCTCCTGCAGGACAGCGCGGCAGCGTGTCTGGCTCCGGCCAGGCGGCACGGCGACTAGACATGCTGCTCTGAGTGGCATGGTAAGGGGGCCAGGGAGTCCCAGGGGGCAGTTACAGGACAGGGGGCGGTTGGATAGGTGTGGGACTGCTGGGGGGCCTGTCAGGGGATGGTTGGATGGGGCAGAGGTTTCGGGGGGGGAGGTCAGGGGATGGGGAACGGGGGGGGTTGGAAAGGCGTGAAAGTCCCGGGGGGGCCTGTCAGGGGACAGGGAGGGTTGGATAGGGGCGGGGGTTCTGAGGGGAGCAGTCAGGGGGTGGGAAGTGGGAGGGGTTGGATAGGGGGTGGGGCCAAGCTGTTTGGGGTTGCAAAACTGTATGGAGGGCCGGGTAGGGAAGGTTGTGCCTCCCCAGTGTGGCCTTCGGGCCAAAAAGTTTACCCATCCCTGGTCTGGAACCTCTTAGAAGCACAAATTTAAATTTACCACACACACCTCTTTAATTTACACTGACCTTTTTCTAATTTAACAGCAACAACAAAGAACAGAAAGCTATCTCCAGAACTATTTTAAGTTAGGACGTCACTTACATTACTTACCTAGACTGTAAGCTTTTCAGACCAGAGACTGTTTTTGTTATGTTTGTACATGCCTAGCAAAACGGCCTTGGACCTCTAGACAGTACCACAATGTAAATAACAATGGTCTCAAAAAAATAATGCTTTCCAGTTAAATTCACAGATTTGAAACAAAGCAAACCATTTGCCTTAAAGAGTCATTGACAAGCTTTTGAAAGGGTACTTAAAAAAATGAAATGTTAAAGAGAAGTGAGAACAGAGTACTTGACCCTGTTCCTTCCACTACAGGATTGAAGAGGAGTTACACATTGTTTCATGCAGTGCAGGGGAAAAAAAAAAAAAATGAAGTTGCCTAAATTTAAGTGAAATAAAAACATTTTTGGAGAAGAAACAGTCCCTTTTGTATCCTATTTAAAGAAGCCCTGATTCAACTTTTCCTTTGGAGCTAATCTCCAGACTCTAGAGTGTACCTACACTGCAAAAATTTGTGGTTTTCTGCAACAGTACAGAAAAAGCTTATTAGTGGGGACAAGACCCAGTAATGCTTTGGCTGGTCATTTTCAAAGGGATACCATCAACTTGAAACATGGTCAATTTATAAAGCAAGTTAAATGTATCTTCAAGTACTACCCCTACTCCCAAGTTCCCTCTGCCAATTTTGTAGTTTTACTTCACTTTTTCCTATATTAAGTATTAACTAGATCTCTTCCTTGCTGATGTGTGAAAGATTCAAAACAGGAGATTGAATGATTAGATAACACAATTGAGGAAACTGTTGATACACAGAGAGCTGTCAAATGCACAAAGAAAACTGAAAAGAAAAGTATATATTTTCTCTTATCTTAAGCATAACTAATCTTATGCATTACAACAGTAGGTCAAACTTAGTCAGAAAAATGTGTTTTAACTTTGTGTCCTTTTAACACAAGAGCTTTGAATTGCCGAATCATCCCATATTTAGATATTAATACTTACGTTAAAATAAAAAAGTATTATGAATAAAACTAAGCATATCGTATGCAGCTAATTCTAAATCAAAAACTACTGTAACTAATTGGTAAAATTACTCAGTTATGATAGGTTCTTCTATTTTTCCCCAAGTACACTAAATGGAGTGGAAAGCTAACATGTTGTTCTACCTCCAGAAACAGTTACCATTTCTGCTTGTGTAAGTTGTTATAGCAGACTGTTACAATACTGGCTCACTTTGACAGAATTGCAATATTATGACCAAATGGTGATCTGCTGCTCAAAGATAAGTGCAGAAACAATTTGAGTGTGCATTTGCTAAAAATAGGCATAAAATTAGATTTATATTTTTCAAGTACCAGGCTAACAATATTTCATTCCCATAAGTTCATAATTACTTTATTTCCTATAATAGTAAACAGCAAGCCCACCAAGTGAACTGAGGCCTGGTATCAGGCTCCAACATTATAAAAAGAGTAATTTTCTAGCATTTGATTACTAAGAAAGCCTTCTGAATGCAACATAGCCTTCATCAGTCTGTAGACATATGAACTGAAACAACAGCTCTAATGGCCAGATTATCCATTCCAGTGGTAAAAGCCACAAGAGGAGACTTGTTGAGAAGGAATTTCTGAGAGAATCTCTTCAGATTCCCATGCATCAACCCATCAGAGGCAGGGTCTGCTCTCCAACCAGACAGTTCCTCTGGGAAATTCCACTTCCCTCCTGCTGTACACAGACAACTTAGATCAGTTGGGATACTCACCCCCGCCTTCCTAAACCACCAGTTTTGTACAGAGTCATCCACTGTAGAGTTTGCTCATCCCATTGGTATCATGGAGCACATAAGAGACCTATCCACTTTCATTGTATTTTCTCCATTTAAGCCTATTTGAACATATCAGTTTTTACTTAAGTTCCTTCTCATCCCTATCCTTTTGCTTTGAAATTCAATAAATAGGAGTGATTAGAAACCGGCATGCTTTGGGAAAGTAATGTGAAAACTTCCCCACATTATTCAATCCTAACCTGAAACATTCCTCTGGTACCATTCCTGGCTTCTCTCAAAGTCAGGCTGCCAAATGATAGCTATGTAATGAGGACAAATGTCTACTGAAGGTTAAAGTGATTCAATGATGCTCACTCGCATGGAATGTAAACCAAGGATCCAAAAGTGACAGTGAATTAATGTACAGAGTGCCACCTTTCCTTATATAGGGGTACACTATCAAGTTACTAACTGTATTTCCTTATGTTGCCTATACCTAAAATTTAAAAATATTTTAAATAAATTCTTTTTTTAGACTGATACTAGTCTATTTTTAAAATTTCTCTCAGCTCAAGCAAGATAAATGAAGTCAGTTTTAGTCTTGTTTATAATCAGTTTCAAGCTCTCAATGCTGCAGTGTTTGAGGTGCAAATAATGCAGATAAATGTTTAACAAGAACTATTTTTTACTTAAATATTAATTGAAACACTTCAGTTTATTGTGGGCTTTGAAAGAGCTTGATTTTGTAAATTATAAGGTATAAGTCTTTGGGGGGGGGAGGGAGAGAGACTGGGGGGGAAACACTCCTATGTGAAGATATTTTACCTACTCTTATAAGTAATACCTAAGTTTACTGTAAAAAAAATAAACTAGAGATTTGGGGAGATTGGGCCATCCTCCCCCCACATTTTGTTTTGTGTATTTGAAAGTTTGGGAGGTTTTGTATCATTTCACTGTAGTCACCTTTCCCTGTTCAGTGGGTCTTTCACACATCAATAGAAAAGGAATAATTTTTTTAAAGATAGGAAAAAAAATACAGCTTTACAACCACAAAAACTGGCAAAAGTACTCATGGCAGGTTTAATACTGGAGACTAACTCTTTTTAAATTAATCAGATTTCAAGTTGACAGCACACCTTTAAAAGGCAAGTAGTAATCAGACTTCCAGCCAACTTACTCTGGCAGCATTGTAGTACAGCAACAAATACTCACTGTACCTTTACTGAAAAGATGCATACTGACTTGCCATAAGATTTGCTTCTTCTGTTTCCATCAATCAAAACAACAGTACTTAAAAAAAAAAAAAAAAGGATGGATTTACTTTTATGAATAAGAGGGTTTCAAAACTGGCTCAGGCTCCACCCCCCCCTTCAGACCATAAATAAGGTTAAGCCATCCAACAGTATGACTGACCATTTATTTCACTGGGCATAATATAACATGCCAGCTGAAATTTAATTAGCTCAAGATTCCGTTATCAACTGGCCACAGTTTCCTTTCTCACAATGCCATGGCTATGTGCCAGCTATCTTAACAGCAATGGAACAACTTCAACCTAAATGAATAAGAGCCTGATACCCTTTACTAAAAACAGATCAAATGTTCTAATGAAGCACAAGCTGTTTGTTGAGTTTCACTATTGTGGTGAATGTTAGCTGAATGGATGTTTAAAATGAGACCGTAAAAAATTAACTCAGGATTTAGCAAAACTGACCAGGAACAGCTCTGAAAACTTTTCTTGCCACTACATCTTCTCCTCTTTCCACATCTACAGGATCTTTAAGAATGCAGAGACGTCTATTGGAATTTTAGAGGAGGATACTTGTCAGTATGGGGGTATGGAGAGTTTTAAGACCTACAGAAATTAAAGTTCTACATTACATAACTTCCAAGCACATTCAACTCCTGAATACTATCAACTTAAATTACTCATCGTTATACCAATTAAAAAGCTGATCTAGCCAAAAATATCTGCAGCCTCCTGAACTGCAGAAGTACTGCAAGGTCACAGATCTTGGCTCCACAACAGGTCAACCTAGTAGTCACAGGAAAGGCACGTCAATACAGAAATCTCCATCCCCTTGCTAAGAACCCCAAACTATTAACTGGACAATTGAAAATAACAAGTGGAGGGCTGTGGGGTGGGATCCCTCAGTAACTGGGTTTAAAATATATTTAAATTGCAATCTTCGGTCCATGTATTGCCCATTAGAAACTCTACTCCAGCTAACCACCCACTCCCTGTAAAACATAGTAGGGGTCCCTAAAACAGGCATTGCACTCATCTGAAATTGTTTTCAAAATCCTGACTGACATTTACTGAAATGCAGGATAGCATCAGTCTCTGGTCTTGGGAAAGAAATGGTGCAGACATTCTATGGGTCCTCAAAAGTCTGAATAGCCTCTACTGTAGAGATCAGAACTTTTGTAGGTCAGTCGCCATAAAAAGTAGCTTTTAGCTCAATCATGCCCTAATTGTGTTTGGACTATATTAACTGAACTATAAAAATAATAGCCAGTCTTAAAGAGTTGTTGTTAGTGCCCACTAGAAATCTGAGATGTTAGGCTGTAGAGTTTTGTAATAAAGGGATTTTGTATTATTTATAGTTAAATTCCTATAAAAATATTAATTTTGAGTTAAAATTGCTCAAGTATTTACTCCCAATGCAAACAACGAAAAGTAATGAAATCCTAAATTAAAACAACACTGTTAAGCACATAATGGCTACCGAGTTCGTCTGCAGTCACTGCATTTAGTGTCCTGTTCAGGAGTTTTCAACCTGAGATTATGACCCCAATTTGCCAGCAGTTTTTGCAGGGTCATGGGCCAACTAATTCTGATCTTCTACTGACGATTTGCTCAGTAAAATGCAACCAGTCATCCTCAGAATCCAGGAGGGGTATCTTAAATGACTAAGCAATAAGCACTACAGTGCCTCCTTTAAAGAGCTATGAAAAACTATGCAAAAAGGAATGGGATTTGAAAAGGTCCATTGAAAGTGAATATGGAGTCCCTGAAAAGGGGGGTGGGGGGAAGGCTGTTAAATTCATATACTATTTATACCATCAAAAGGAAATCTATATTCTAATCATTTGGCATTCTGCATTACCAAAACCCATCCAATTATAGCAATAAATATTCTCTACATCTCTCCCCCACTTCCAAAATGGACCTTATTTCATCCTCTAGTTTGTTCACATGCAAATGAAAAATAGTAGCCAAAGAAACAACATTAACAAGAGGCATCCAGAATTATTATGGATAATATATTATGGATAATTAATTATTATGGATAATTATTATAATAGAATATCCAGTATATTCATATAAGTAGCAGAAGCTGGGGAATTCACATAACTTTCTTGTCCATTCATTGAAAAGGTCTGTTCCTTTAATATATTACTTTATTAGCATTAATATATGGTCTAATCTGTAAGTCTCTTTCTGGTATTACCAAGCGCTTCCAATCATGGTTTCAGAAACTCCAAGAACCGTTCATCTGCTTACATATTAGTTATTTCCCAAACAGCACAAGAGGTAGAGGAGCCTTGATTAGAGTATTGAGGGACATGGGTTAGATCAGTGGTTCTCAACCAGGGGTACATGTACCCCTGAGGGTACACACAGATTTTGCAGAGGATACATCAGCTCATCTAGATATTTGCCTAGTTTTACAACAGGCTACATAAAAAGCACTCGCGAAGTTAGTACAAACTAAAATTCCATACAAACAATGACTTGTTTAGACTGCTTTATCTACTATACACTGAAATGTAAGTACAATATTTATATTCCAGTTGATTTATTTTATAATTATATGGTAAAAATTAGAAAGTCAGCAATTTTTCAGTAATAGCGTGTTGTGACACTTTGGTATTTGTATGTCTGATATTTTAAGCAAGTAGTTTTTATGTGAGGTGAAACTTGGGGGTACACAAGACAAATCAGACTCCTGAAAGGGGTACAGTAGTCTGGAGAGGTTGAGAGCCACGGGGTTAGGTTACAAAACCTACTTAAAGCCTTCTTTTCAGTCAGAGTTTTCTGAAGTGTTATTCTTTGTGGATAAAATATGTTTGGCCTTCACCCTAAGGAGAGATTTTCCAAATCTCCAAATAGTTTATTTTCCAAATAGTTTTAGGAAAGCTTATTTAGCTGGTTTTTGAATTATTAGTGAGAGAAGAAATAACTATTCACCTGAAATGTTGCTTCTCTAAAAGGTATGTTTGCTTAGATTCCTACTCTTGGATATGGACTCCTGGCCTTCATAACAATAGGAACAACCTTAGTGCTCAAAATTTCTGGCCCTTAGAGGCACAGCCAAAGAGAAATTACTTATCTGCACAGTAACTCAAGTTTGAGATGTGTTGTACACACACACCATGCTTGGATAGATTGGAATCTTTTGGCCAGCAGTGTCCAGTAGGGCCAAGCATGCACTGAGTGTCTTTGTGCTTTGTACTGAAGGCATAAAGGTAGGTCTGGCCCAACCACCTCTCAGTTCCTTCTCCACCGCAAAATCCACATGCTACAGAACTCCATAACTGAAGGGATCAAGGGTGGGTCCTGGAATATATATTTATATGGAGAACAAATAGCTAAAAACTCCAGTTACAAACGTTTACAAAAGTTTAGGCTGGAAATTAGGGTTTCTAATTATCAAAAAGAGGAGTGATGTTCTAGAACAGCCTTCCATTATGAGTAGTGGGGGCAACCAACCTAACTAGTTTTAAGATGGAGCTTAATAAATTTAAAGACAGGATTACATGACTAGGTTGCCTGCAATAGCAGGAGGCTGGACTTTCTGATCCAGGAGGTCCCTTCCAGATCAGGAGTTATCAATTCTTTTTTGACAAGGTCCAAATTACTTGTTCAAGTATAGTCAAGGTCCAGACTCCAGAGAAAAATAATACAAAGAAGAAGAATAATGATGATAATAAGTAAATAAAAAGATTTCATGGTCCGTTCAAAAGCTTCTGGCAGTCCAGATTTGGCCCACGGTCCACCTATTGACTACTCTTGCTTCCACTCCTGCGTTCCTATACAGGTAAGCAATTGCTTTTTCTTCAGGTGCTATATATAGTCCACTCTTAGTGATTTGGAAGCCACGACCCAATCTAACAAGGTGAATATGGACTTCATCCAACCCTGCATGCAACATAGGCGTAGTCTGGCATGCAACATAACAGAAATGCAATAAACCAAGTGGTTCAGTACACTGTCACAAGTCCTTCCCGTTGTTTGAGGAACCGTCTGAAGTCGAGTGATGAGCATGGGCATGGTCTCCAATTTCCCCTAAGGCAGGCAAGCTCTGTCTACACTGCAGTTAAACACCTGTGGCTGACCCATGCCAGCTGACTCAGGCTAACGACCTGTTTAACTGTGGTGCAGACTTTCAATCTCGGACCCTCCCACTGAACATTCATGCTAAGCATTCTGAGGTCCAGAATAGTTCCCCAACTGCCATTCTTCTTAGATATGAAGTAGTATTTGAAACAGAAATATTTTCTTCTGTGTTGTGGAGGAACCTCTTCAGCTCAGAGAGGAGAGAGAGCTCAGCCAAGAGATGACTAGTCTCATGTGAGAGGGGTGCCTGAATAAGGACTGGGAAGGTGGGTTGTGGGTAGGTGTAGTACAGAACTGAACTGTATAATCAGACGTAATGATCTCTCAGACCCTGGTCTGATATAAGATTTTGTCACGATTATTTTTAGTAAAAGTCACTGACCGGTTATGGGCAACAAACAAAAATTCACGGAGACTGTGACTTTTACTAAAAATAACCATACATGCTGCAGGGCAGGAGCACATGGCCCTGGCAGCGGCCCCTGCCGCGTGGCTATGTGGGGAGCATAGCCTCGGCTCCAGCCCCAGCTTCTGCCACAGTTTCAGCTGCTGATAGCTGAAGAAGTCACAGAGGTCTGGTACAGTCACTGAATCCGTGACTGCCATGATTAAAATGTAGCCTTAGGTATAATGTTCCATAACCCCCAAAATAGGAAGAGGAGGTTTCCAAGAATTTTAGAGAAGGAGGAAGAGGAGTCAGAGTCATGGTCAGTTTGTAGCTCTCACCCAACAAATCAGAAGGACTGTTTACTGGAAAATTTTGACTGTGAAGTGATAGTAGTTGTGGTTGATCTTTTCCCCCTACCCCTCTAGATCTGTGCCACTTCCTAAGAAGCTCTGGGAGTTTCTGATAACAGAAGGAGCTTGGGGGGTTGTTCTCTGCCTTGAGTAAGACTGGGACATATCTGCAGTGCAAAGGAAGCATGCTGTATATGCACCCAGAGGTAGTGCAGAAATTCTTAAAGAGCATGGACGGCATCATCTGTCTTCCTACCGAATAAACTGGGGCCCTCAAGCAGAAGATCCTCTACCATGGACTGGACCTCTCTTGGGATTACTGATGTCCAGAGCCAGGATGAGCGCTGCATCACCACTGGTACTGCCATAGAGAATGAAGTAGCATCTGCAGCAGCCACAGATGCGCATAAAGACACTCGCTATTAACTGACCTTCAGTAATTACAGAAACTGTTCTCTATGATCTTGTGGCAATTTCTCAATAAAGTCTGCAAATCCAATGCAGTTGAGAAAAAAAAAAAAACATACCATTCTACGAGTGCTCGATAATTACAGATTCTCAACTGCAAACTTGGAGATAAATAATTTTTATGAGCAAATGGATCCAAAATGTTTGGACCTCTTTCAGTTAGGGCTATTTTAGAGTGATGCTGTCTGCTCTTTTTGTTTGCAGCTGCTACTACACGAAAGCCTTACTACAAGATCAGAATACAGATATACAGCTCCCCCAGAAGACACAAAATACCTTTTGTCAGCTTTCTTGGCTGTTGGGGCTATAGTAGCTGGCATCTGCCAGTTTTTTCAGGTTCTAAAGGGACCTCATTTATTGGGACAGTAACCGATCCTGGCACGGACTGATGTCCTCCTCCTCTTGACGTTGTTCCTCCTCAGAGGGTTCTTCAGGATGCTGAATCTCAAGAGGGGTTTCTTAAGGCTGAGCAGTTTTCTGCCTCCAAATAAACACTCTCTCTCTGGGATGGTTTATGTATGTGAATTGTGTTTCCAATAAGGAACCCCGGGGCTCCAGTATGGCTATGAAAGGGCATTATAAAGGAATGAGATAGGACCTCAGTGCGATGGATACCAAGACACATGGAGGAAGTAGACTCTTACGATGTGTAGAATAGGCGACACTCTGGAATCACTCTCTGAGTCAAAATCTGGAGGGGGCCTCTAGGAAAATAGGTGGGCGACTCACCTTCACTGTTGGGAGTCTGAAGTAAGAAAGATATTCCCATCACCAAAGGAGAAGCTGCAGAGGAAGCAGTGGTTGGTCATAACCCTCGCAGTCCTTCAGAACCATGAACCTCATTGGTCCCCCTCAGCATCAGTACCAATGTACAACAAGCTGTTTTAAAGACAAGCTGAGACACTGGCAGTTGGTCTCAAAAGGAGGCAGGCCCATTTGTGTCTCAAAGTGAAAGGAACAAGAATCTTTTCAGACCTAGAGGAATTCTGGCCTGACTCAAGCCACGAGCAAAGACCTTGTCAATATGCCATCTTTAAGAGAGGAAAAATAAGTTTTCATCTAAAAGAAGTTTATAACATTTTTTTCCACCAATAATTCAAACATGAACTAGACGCCAGAAGGGGGCTGCACATCACAACCTTTGTGAGAAGGAGCAGGGTTCTTTCTGAAGGAGCAGGCAAAGAACAGCAGAAAGTAGGTTGTACTTCGAACGTTAAACAAAACATGGACTGAGAAGAGGGGACAAGATGCCAAGAAAAAGAAGAGGGCAAGGAGAGGCTGAGAAAGGATACAATGGGACGGAGACGTAGTGTTTCTGTTCATTCTCCATTAAGGTTACAAAAGTTAAAAACAATGAAGTAAGGCTATGCAAAAGTATATGTTCTTATAACTAACCCACATTGCCCCTATTGTATGTTAAAGTACACATTATCAATTCAACTACTTACAAAAATATTACACAGATATACAATGTGGTTATGTCAGTACTCAGTTTACACAGTAAAATGCAGTTTTTAATTGCTAAACCATTGTTCACAAAAATGAGGACAAGCACATGGCCAAACATTCTTTTTCTAAAGAACTGGGCAGCAAGCACACATGCAATGGAGAGAGGGTCATTTGAGGACTCTATTTTTAAAAATAAAAAGGTTCTTTACCTATATAATCACCTTTCGTAAAAGCGAGGATCAGGGTGAATAAAAAGTGAGTGAAAGATGGACTAAAACATTCACTTTAATGCTGAATTAGCACGGTTTTTGTGCTTAACATATAAACCAGCCTCCTCACCCACTGTAATTCAACCACTGAAGGTGGAAGTAGACACTATGGTGGAAGTAGACACTATGAGAACCTATAAGTTTAGGCCACATCTATGCCTTGGGGACTACACTAGCACAGCTACGGTGCTGTAGCTATGCTAGCATAACCCTGTGCATACACAGCCTATAGTAATGAAAGGGGTTTTTCATTCTCTGTAAGAACACCACCTTCCCAAGCAATGGTAGCTAGGTTGACAGAAGCAGTCTCCCATCAACCTAGCTACACCTATAGCAGGAGTTTAGATTGGCATAGCTACATCACTCAGGGATGTGGATTTTTCTTACCCTTGAGCATCAGAACTATGTCAACCTAAATTTTGTGTGTAAACCAAGATTTAGCCAACTGTGATGGGATGAAATAACTGTGGTGGTTGTGTCCAACCCCTTGCCCTACCAAAAGGCAGAAGAGAGTGAAGATCCAGCTAGTCCAGCCACATCACATACTGGAATACGAAATGTGCTTTCAATGAACTACCACACAAGGAAAAAGATTTCTCCATAGCTTTGGATAAGTAAAATTTTACCAGAAAGGACCACTAGCAGACTGACAGCAGGAGAATAAATTATGACTGAGTAGACAATATAAAAGTAGTATAGTAGGGATAGATTTTGGGGGCATATGTACTGTAAAAGTTAGGATATAGATGCTGGAGCTTTTGTAAGATTAGATTGGATTTACTAACTTTCTAGAAATAATTTTGACTTCGTAGAAACTAACTTTCCAAAAGTAGTAATATGATGTAATCCTACTAATGTAAGCAAGTTCTACAGACTGGGAACAGAAAAGACCTTTTATGCAAAGCCTGCTCTGTGTAATGGTTGGAAAAGATCAGAATCACAGCCGAAATTATACTGCCAAAAGAAGAAAATCCCCAACTTGCCAGGAATACCAATACCAGGAAAAACAGTGAGGATAGTACTCTGACACATAATTAGATTCTCATATGGTGTAATTTAGAGAGAAAAAATATGAGGAGGAGTCGAAAACAGCATTTTGTCCAGAATGCAACTTGGCTACAGACTCAGAATTAAATCCAGTGGTACGTGCTGTATCACTGGATTTAATTCCCCATAATACTTAACAATTTAGCAAGATAATGGTAATTTTAGAAATCAGTATATTGTTACACTTAAGGGTTCATAACCAATAGTCCAGAATCTCCAGTCCACAAAGTTCACTTTCCACTATTTTTGTGGTGAAAAGAGAATTTATATAGTGTGAAGCACCCAGGAGATTGTCTCTAGAGAATGCCCCCTGTGTAAGGGGAATCTCCACCATCATCTTAGAAGCCTTCTCTGCCAATTCTACTGCACCATGTGTTGGAGTTTTACCCTAGTGTAAAGAGAAGGAGGAGGCACTTGGGCAGGTAAGGGGCATGTCAGAGTGGGGCTCTAACACACCCAATTCTCCACTGGACTAAGGACCCTGAGAGACCTTACATCAACTGTGTAAATTAAACTTGCTCACCTTGCAGCTTTAATGTAAACCAGGACAAAATAGCTGAGACCCCACCTTTTCGTTCTGTGTTTGTATAGGGCTTAGCATAATGTGGTCCTGCTCTCTGAATAGGGCCCTAAGTGCAGCAGAAATACAAATATTAAGTAATAATAGGCAACCAGGAAGCTACAGATGACTCCCTCCCAGTCTCCCCTCCCCATTGCTTCTAAGCAGAACTCAAGTGCAGTGGAGAATCAAGTACAATTTCTTTTAAATGTGCTACCCACTTTTTAGTCACTGCTCTAGGAATACATTCTTTCTGATTTTAAAAAGGGCATGCTTTGAAAAGAATGATTTCAGAGTAACAGCCGTGTTAGTCTGTATTTGCAAAAAGAAAAGGAGTACTTGTGGCACCTTAGAGACTAACCAATTTATTTGAGCATAAGCTTTCGCGAGCTACAGCTCACTTCATCGGATGCAACGATGAAGTGAGCTGTAGCTCGCGAAAGCTTATGCTCAAATAAATTGGTCAGTCTCTAAGGTGCCACAAGTACTCCTTTTCTTTTTGAAAAGAATAGTCACATTTGTACCTTATCTTTGCAAAAGAGTATAATGTGAAGTTCTGACTACCTGAAGGTCATCTGAGAAACCTGAAACTTTCACACTGTGATGTTAAATGTGATCAGGAATGCAAATACAGCAGATTTTAAAGTCACTGTGGTTTGAGGAAGTTGATTTTCAATTGATCTACTTAAACCAGCCAAGCCCCTAATGTAAATAAACTCTTGTTTAAGTTTAAGTCATTTTAGTTTGCACAGCTAACTATCAAATTAAGGCAAACAAGTGCATCTGTTAGGCATCTACACTGGTTTAAAGTAGATTTTAAAAATAAATTTAAACTGACTTAATTAAACTAAGCCTACTAAGTAGTGTAAGAAATATTTTTTAGGTGATGTCCACAAAGCCACACTCCCTGCAATGTAAAAAAAGTACAACAGATGAGTATTGCATTTAATTGTAACACATCACTTATATTAAATAAAACTTTAAAAACTTAACTTACTACACCTCTTGATTTTGTTCTATAGTCTTTTCCCTTCCTGGGCTGCACTTCCCTTTTTTTATTTTCTCTGTAATAGATCATAAATCTCTCTTCCTGCGTCATCAATGTCCGTCTCTTTTTCTCTGTCCCTCCACTTGCTTATGTTCTCTACCACCTCTATATTTCCTTTCTTCTCCTCCCTCTCCCAAAATATCAGTCTACCCTCCCTAACAGACCCGACCTCTCATTCCTCAGGCTAGTAGATGTTGGGTAAACATTTCAAGGCCCAGCTACTACTTCTTTTCTTACACTTAAGGCTTGTCTACACTGGCAATTTACAGCGCTGCAACTTTCTCGCTCAGGGATGTGAAAAACACCCCCTTGAGCGCAAGTTTCAGTGCTGTAAAGCACCAGTGTAGACAGTGCACCAGTGCTAGAAGCCGTGCTCCCACTGCTGCTAGCTACGCCTCTCATGGAGATGGATTTTTTAAGAGCACTGCGAGAGCTCTCCCCCAGCGCTGTGCCATGACCACACAAGGCATGTTAAAGCGCTGCCACAGCAGCGCTTTAGCATTGCCAGTGTAGACTAGCCCTTACTAAATAGCCTCCTAGTGGTAATGACCACGCCCAACCACTATATAAGCCTTGATTGAATCCTAACTGATGATCTTGTGAATGGTCATGTCTCAACTGCTTAGTGAGTATGGAAAGCAACTGCTTTCAGTACGGAAATCAATTACTTAAATGTTTGGATGTTTTTCAATAGTATTAGCCATTAAAATGGCATTTTGTCCTTTCATCAGCAATCCACTCACTTCTGTAAAGGTACCCAGCTATTAGCTAAAGCAGAGAGTTTTTGCTTTTGCATCTCTAGAAAAAAGAAGGTAGAAGATTGAGAAAGGTGTAAAATATTACAGATGTTTTCAACCAATGAAACATTTATGAAACTCAACATAATTCCTACCCTTTTATTACAGCAGGCTATGGACTGGAGTCATTTATGATTCATTTCTTCTCCTAACAGAACAAGTTTGTTTACAGGGCTTGGACCAGTGCTGGTCAAAGATTCAATAAAAATGCTGTGGTAACTTCTGTGCCAATATTCACCCTCTCCACACCCTCAACAACAACAAAAATCATCAGTTTTCTAGTCGCAAGTACAAAAGGCCAGACGAGATTTTACTGAATCAGGTTATAAGGACTGTTTTGACTAGGTGTCTAAACATCAAGGTTAGAGTCAGAAAAATGTAGAGAAAACTGCTGAAAGACAAGTACACGCATGCTTTTTTTTTTTTTTTTAACCAACATAAGAAAATACCTTCACTATTGAAGAGACAATTCTGAAGGCCAACTTTTAGTTTTGTATTTCAAAATTTTTTACAAAAATCCTATTTAGGGACATCACTTAATAGAACTACTTAGAGTACTTGTGCTACGGGAGTATACTGCACCAGACCTTGCTAGTAAAGCAGGGCATTCTTGTCCTGCCAGAGCAAAGCCCAACTCTAAAACGATCCCGGTAGCCCAGGGTATTTTATGCTGATTTACCTACTATGCTGTTAAAGTACTTCGTTATGATACACATTATAAGGCTTCTTTTATGTTCTCCATACACCCATACTAAGCAATCCAAAATATTACAGACACAAATATAAAAAACAGAATGTTTGGAAGGCAAGACTGCAACTGTCCCTATAACAAGCGAATTGTACTTAATACAGTAAAAAAATATGCAAGCTATAGCGTGGCAAAGTGCATTATACCAGATACCCATGTATGTTGGGGCTTACACAAAGCTGGATCAGTAGGTATAGCTGGGAATCAAGCATAATCACACTTCTAGTGTGCCATTGTTTGTTTAAAAAAAGAAAAGCAGTTTTTGCTACCAAAAAAAGCACACATTTGGTGTAAGGACTGTTCAGAACAGGGCTTGAAAATTTACTAGACTACAGAGTACCCAGAACTAAGCCTGGTAACCAGAGGTCAAAATGAAAGGTGCCCCACCAGCAAGGCCAAATGGCAGTTCCCTTAGCTCTCTGATCTGCCAGGAATGTGGATGCTCAGATTCTTAACATATTGCAATTCCCTCAACCCTGGGACAAAAAGAAGGGGGGAGGAAGGAAGAGACTCATTTTTCATAACAGTTTTATGTAACAGTTGTATAATAAATGTGGAGCCTTCTTTCCCTCCTCCTACCAAGCAGCCAGTGGTTGGAATTGTGTAAGAAGTCTCCACTAGTCTACCCCTCCCCCATGCTTTACTTTTTGGGTTCTCCTCTGCATTTATTACACTGCTGCTGGCTCTGTATTTATTACATTGCTGCTGGCGCACAGCCAGTCCCCCTGCTGTTCATGGGTCTCAATCATCCTCACATCTTCTCCTCTTTGTCTCTGTCCTATCCACCTTGTGTGTGTTCCATCTCTACTATTTTCCTCCCCAGAACTGTACTACTCAATCAGGTGATCCTGATTAGCATAGTGAAACTACTCTTGCCAGACAGAGAAAGCACTCTGAAGGAGTGGCACAAGTGCAATTCTGTACAGTTGATGGAGGCTGAGGTACGAAGAAATAAATATTAGTTTTCATAGCACTCCTAGTCCCTGTTAGCTGTGGGAGTAAGTGAATAAACTTGGTTCAGAAATATACCTGTTCTCTCCTCTTGTCTATCCCCTAACCCACTCAAGAGAACGATTCTTGTCAATCAACTGACTTCCACTTTGTCCCTGCTGAAGTTGCTGAGGAAGTAAGTTTACCCCCAGCAGCACAAGCATTAGCCTCTACTATAAGGAGAGCAAGGGAAAAAGAGGGGAGAGAAAAGCAACCTCTCTCTAACCCCTATATCTCTTGGAGGGATCTTGTCCATAATACATCCCCAGAGATGTCAGAAGGTATAGATTGCATCCAAGTAGGACTAACCACATTCCATCAGTCTTATTCTTACTCCATTTAGAACTAACTGCAGGAAAGAATTCTCTCCTGCCCATGTACATCATTTCACAATGAGCCAGGTAGTTTCTGCTGTGGAGGTGTAACCACCTCTGAAGCAACAGGTATTGGCCACTGCCAGAAGCTGGTAGGATACCAGACTAAATGAACCAGTAGTTTGATGCTGCATGGCAACTCCAATAACCCTTCCTCTAAGCCCCAGTCTTGCTATTTACAACACACTACCCATCTACCGTAAATTGCAGGACTGGGGTGAAGAGAGTTGTCACTTTGGATGGGCTATTACCAGCAGGAGAGTGAGTTTGTGGGGGGGGGGGGTGGGTGGAGATTAAGAAAACCTGGATTTGTGCTGGAAATGGCCCAACTTGATGATCACTTTAGATAAGCTATTACCAGCAGGACAGTGGAGTGGGAGGAGGTATTGTTTCATGATCTCTGTGTGTATATAATGTCTGCTGCAGTTTCCACGGTATGCATCCGATGAAGTGAGCTGTAGCTCACGAAAGCTCATGCTCAAATAAATTAGTTAGTCTCTAAGGTGCCACAAGTACTCCTTTTCTTTTTAGGGCTGGGGTCTGAATTACAAAAAGGCAGAGGCTATGGATAATGCAGGATTACCATTCAAATAGTATTACTCCAATTTCAGATCTAACTGCGACAGATTTTAAGAGGCTGTTTTGTAATATTTTAACTTTGAGGATTGTTTGAGGGGAATACTTACTTGAAGGATGAACTGGCTAACAAATCCCACGCTATGGAGTTACACAAGAAACCCACATAATCACAGTATGTCAGCCAGCAGTTTCCAATGCAATAACCTTTCAAATTAAGTGTGAGGACACCAAGGTACACAAACAAAATTCCACACATACTCTCCATCAGCCAGGAAATTATTTAATTTACTAAATCCAAAAGAAGTCTGGGGCTACCCCACTTCCAGTTTCTCCCTCTCCCCCATAGCTTCCTACTAGCTGATGCTCTGCAGCAACAAGAGTCTGTCACAGTGCAACAAGACACACATTGCTTTTTAGCAGTTCACACTAACATTCTTGCATGAGAGGAAAGTGATCAGGAACAGCCAGCATGGATTCACCAAGGGAAGGTCATGCCTGACTAATCTAATCGCCTTTTATGATGAGATTACTGGTTCTGTGGATGAAGGGAAAGCAGTGGATGTATTGTTTCTTGACTTTAGCAAAGCTTTTGACACGGTCTCCCATAGTATTCTTGTCAGCAAGTTAAGGAAGTATGGGCTGGATGAATGCACCATAAGGTGGGTAGAAAGCTGGCTAAATTGTCGGGCTCAACGGGTAGTGATCAATGGCTCCATGTCTAGTTGGCAGCCGGTATCAAGTGGAGTGCCCCAGGGGTCGGTCCTGGGGCCGGTTTTATTCAATATCTTCATAAATGATCTGGAGGATGGTGTGGATTGCACTCTCAGCAAATTTGCGGATGATACTAAACTGGGAGGAGTGGTAGATACGCTGGAGGGGAGGGATAGGATACAGAAGGACCTAGACCAATTGGAAGATTGGGCCAAAAGGAATCTGATGAGGTTCAATAAGGATAAGTGCAGGGTCCTGCACTTAGGACGGAAGAACCCAATGCACAGCTACAGACTAGGGACCGAATGGCTAGGCAGCAGTTCTGCAGAAAAGGACCTAGGGGTGACAGTGGACGAGAAGCTGGATATGAGTCAGCAGTGTGCCCTTGTTGCCAAGAAGGCCAATGGCATTTTGGGATGTATAAGTAGGGGCATAGCGAGCAGATCGAGGGACGTGATCGTTCCCCTCTATTCGACATTGGTGAGGCCTCATCTGGAGTACTGTGTCCAGTTTTGGGCCCCACACTTCAAGAAGGATGTGGATAAATTGGAGAGAGTCCAGCGAAGGGCAACAAAAATGATTAGGGGACTGGAACACATGAGTTATGAGGAGAGGCTGAGGGAGCTGGGATTGTTTAGCCTGCAGAAGAGAAGAATGAGGGGGGATTTGATAGCTGCTTTCAACTACCTGAAAGGGGGTTCCAAAGAGGATGGCTCTAGACTGTTCTCAATGGTAGCAGATGACAGAACGAGGAGTAATGGTCTCAAGTTGCAGTGGGGGAGGTTTAGATTGGATATTAGGAAAAACTTTTTCACTAAGAGGGTGGTGAAACACTGGAATGCGTTACCTAGGGAGGTGGTAGAATCTCCTTCCTTAGAGGTTTTTAAGGTCAGGCTTGACAAAGCCCTGGCTGGGATGATTTAACTGGGAATTGGTCCTGCTTTGAGCAGGGGGTTGGACTAGATGACCTTCTGGGGTCCCTTCCAACCCTGATATTCTATGATTCTATGATTCTTATGTTGCAACAGAAGTAGCAAGTTGTCAGAGATTTAGGTGAAAATGATGTTTCAACTTTTTTGCAAATGTTTGAAATGTTTGATATTTTTTCTTATTACTAGTCCTTTATTAAACTTAGAGATGTCTTATACAGTATTCTGTAAAGGCTGTGATTTTTTTTCCTTTAAGAACCCAAAGAAAACAGTTGCAAGTCAGGATGACTATGACAAGAAACTTTGAATTCCATGTTAAGAGGGCTAGTGTCTCAACCAAAACAAAAAAAAAAAAAACACTAAGGAAGATATGAATGTACTCATTTTTGGCAAAACTGGCAAGGAAAACGTCTCACAAACAATCACACCTTTCCTCTCCTTACCACTTACATTTTACAGTAGATTATAAAAACAGCACTTCATGATGACTCCACTACAGGTGAACAAGTTACAAACTTTTTTTTAAAAAAAAAAACCTGGATACTTACCCAAAAATTTCTATTTTGTTGTATTCGTAAGTGTGCCAAATATTGTAACCTGACATATTATAGTCACTTTAAGCCATAGTCTCATATCTGGCAGTTTTATGCAAACACTTATCTACAGCACTTTTTGTATTACTAGACCAATCCAACTCATGGTAATTTAATAACTAATTTACATACATGCTAAAACTTCCACTGCCAAGAGCATATTCATAAGCAAATACCCAGTAAGTAATGCTAGAAGTATTCATAACAAGAATTACTATTTTAGAATTTATAATTGCTTCAGTTTATGAGAAACTGATCAAACACTGTTGTAGCATGAGATCTCCAAAGTGATCAAATTACTTAATATCTAAGGGGAGCACTACAGACAGTGACCATCACATTCCAAATTTTCAGGGGCCACCAGTTCAAACAGAATTTAAAGGAGGATCATTTTCACCCTTGTGTAGAGTGTGCAGCAGATACAGTATAACTTCAGACTTGTCTTTTACTCATGAAGAAAAGGAAAAAACTCAATTAAAACTGCATCATTTTCAAAACTATTTTCCCACCTGTACTATATGAGTTTTCTGCCACATTCAGAACAAAAAACTGCCCTGCATATAAGAGGATAGAGAAGAGGAAAATTAGAACTAACAAGTCCTGTAGCAACCTTGACATTCATGTATAGTTACAGACCTGCCTCATCTCTCTCATGCAAAGAGAGAGCTCTATTTGAAGCTGTGTTTCTGAAGCGGTGTTTCACAAACAAGGATTGTGCTGCATGAGTTTAGACATTTAATACCATATTAGTTTTGCAACGGGAGGTAGCATTCATGAAAGGATGCCCACTGACTGTCCTAGAAATGGAAGTCAGCCACAGAACAGGCACAGCACTGACAGCAGCAATCACTGTTGTATGCAGCATAGTTTTAGCCATGTGGCTCCCAGGATATTAGACTCACAAGTTGGGTGAGGTATCTTTTTTTTTTTTTTCTTCCCTACATTTCAAGCCACACAAAGCTCTTCTTCAGGTCTGATTTTTCCCAGAGCTCTGTGTGGCTCAAAAGCTTCTCTCTCTAACCAACAGAAGTTGGTCCAATAAAAAATATTACCTCACTCACCAGCAATACACATTACTCCACCCTGACTTTAGGGACAACCCTCTAGGAATGAGAAGCTATTTGGTTTCCAGGACTATCCAATCCTTGGCCCCTGCCAAGCCTATGCTTACACTTAAAATGAAAATTTGAGAGAGTTTTAAACAGGGTTAGACAACACAGCAGTTAAAACGCTGTCCATGCAATCCTACTGTTGCTATTTCCAGCACAGTTTCTTTGGTGCTGCACAGGGACAAAATTGACTAAGATTCTCAATATTGGCATCAGGGGAGCTCGCCTGTCGGTGGCGTTTTTGACAAGAGGAAACAGGACTACACTATTTTATTTTTCAGCTCTCACTTGAATTGCCCCTTCATCGCCTCTCGCGGCCCTTCTGCCACACGCTGATCTAACGCATTAACCAGGGAGCTGCTTGGCCTCAGAGGAGCTGCTAGAAAGGGGGATGCGCGCAAGAGGAGGAAATGGGCGAGGAGAGAAGCCCCAGGTACTGGGGAGCTGGGGGTCGAGGCCGAGCCGCAAGTGTGTGCGCGCGAGACGGGGTGGGGGGAAGGAGGGTCACTCACTTTCGTCCTGCCGTTGATTTTGTAGTTGCCCAGCTTGCCATTGCAATGGCGGATGAGATCGTCCATGCTGTTCATGAGGCGTCCGATAGTCTGGCAGCCGGGCTCCTTGCCCTCCACCCAGGTGATCTTGTCCCCGCGGATGTCCTTGGAGGAGTCGCTCTTCTGGCTGACCAGCTGCCCGTCGGTGAAGCGGCCGGTGTGGTGCAAGGCCCGCACCTCCCGGGCGATGCGCCCACCCACCTCCTTGCCCAGGAACTCGTCCACCACGCAAATGCCGTGCTTGTTCATGCAGGGCACGATGTACTCCAAGGCCAGCCGCTGCGGCACCAGCGATTTGGTCTGCCCGTTCGGCCGCAGCGCGCCCCCGCCGGCCCCGGCCTGGCCCCCGCCCGGGTACAGGTTGGATTTGTCCCGGTAGACGAGCCCCGCCTCCCCGGCCGGAGCCGCCGCCTCCTCCTCGGCGGGGGCCGCCGCCTCAGATAGCGCAGCAGCGGCAGCGGGAACATGGTTGTTGGTCAGAGGCGCCGCAGCTTCCTCCTCAGCGCCGGGGCCCGCGCCCAGCGGCACCTTCTTAGCCCCGGCTCCCTCCTCCCTGCAGCCGCCGCCGCCGCCGCCTGCTCCCGCGGCAGCCCCAGCGTGGTGCTCGGCAGCGCCCCCTGTCGCCGCCGCGCCGCCACCGCTGCGGCAGATGAGCTTGTGCTTCTTCCAGTCCTGGCGCTGGTGCTCCTTGCTGCAGTAGAAGGAGCTGCGGCAGCGGCCGCACCGCAGCAGGTTCTCCATCTTCCCGCACAGCTCGCAGTACTGCCGGTCCCGCTCGCTGCCGCCGCCGCCGCCGCCGCCCTGGCCGGCCCCGCTGCCCACGCCGCTGTCATTGGCCATGGCGCCGCCCGCCCCTGGTGCTCCGGGGGCTCGTGGCGGGCAGCAGCGCTCAGGCGGACCGCGCTGGGAGGGAGCCTGGGAGGGCGGGTAGGTCTTACTGCATCATGGCCGTCCCTGCTTCGCGGCGGCCTCCGCTCGCCTGCCTGCCTCCCTCCCTCCCGCGACGAAGCCCGGGCCTCCTCCTGGGTGGGGAGCGGGCAGCCGCGGGAGCCGAGGCCGCTCTGATCTCCCCGGGGGGCTCAGGCTCGCCACCGCCTCATCGCTGCCCCGGCGAGGGAAGCAGCTGGGAGTGCCGGGGCCGCGGCCTCTCCCCTCTGCGCCGGGAACTAGGGTCTCCTCCTCTTCCCGGTGCGGGTCGGCGTCTCCTCCCTTCGCCTCGCCGCTGCCTGAGTCGGAGGGGGGGGGGGGGGTTGCAGGGACAAGGAGGAGGCGCCACTATCTCTGCCCGCTTTGCACGTACGCCACTTCCAGCCAGCTAGCGCGGCCGGGGCGGGGCCGCAGAGGAGGGGGGAGTGCGGGCCAGCTCAGCACTGCTGCAGCGTTGGGGGTGGGGCTGTGACACCCCTCCTGAGGGGTGGTTTTAGTTCGTCAGCCACCTAAAGGCCGTGATTTGTTTGTATTAGGGCAGATGGGGTGGATTTTGCCCTCAGTCACTTTAAGCAGCCCTGCCAGGACATGAGTAGACACCCCTTTGCTCTCTCTCCCAAGCCCAGTTGGAGCTGAGGCCAAACCAAAACCTTGGAACCAAGCACCCACATTTTACAAAATTATGTTCTGATCTCAGTTCCCCCTCCCCACTCCTCTGTGCTTTGCGCTGCTGTCTGCTAAATGAACTGCAGTTATTTATCTAATAGCAGCCATGTGCTCAGTGCTGTACAAACATAAGAAGTGGTATGTCTGGTACATAGTAGAACATGACTTGTAGTCCCAAATTCTGCCACTGATCTACTGAATGGCCTTAGACAAGTCACTTAAAGGGAAACTGAGCTTTAGTTCACACTTTTGTCTGAAAATTATTTACTTACTATAGTTATAAGACCTAACGTTACTATAATGGAAAGGTTAGCAAAATTGTTTGTGCATTTGACAACACTTTCTGAATAGTCAATTACACTATGGTTTCTCATGTACATAGTTCCCCCTCTTGTTCGTTTGTCTAGCTATTCATTTATTTTGGGTGGAGGGGGGTGTTTTGCAGAGCAACAGTGGAGAGAACCTCCCCCCCCCTTTTTTTTTCCTCAAAAGAAAGACAATTTGGTTGTTAAATGACAACAGGTACCAGGGGATAGAAACTACTTTTTAAAAAATTAGATTACAGATTAATGGCATCCCTTTAATTTCTTGGTGTCTCAGTAGCCTCATCCGTAAGAGAGCTAATAATACATATCCACATTAATAAAGTGCACCAGACTCCTGCACTGAAAAGCGATAAACATAAATAGGGTCCTACCAAATTCACGGTCCATTTTGGTCAATTTCATTGTCATAGGATTTTAAAAATTGTAAATTTCATTATTTCAGCTATTTAAATCTGAAATGTCATGGTGTAACTGTAGGGGTCCTGACCCCAAAAGGAGTTGTGCGAGGGTCGCAAGGTTACTGGGGGGGGGGGTTGTGATACTGGTACCCTTATTTCTGTGCCGCTGCTGGTGGCGGTGCTGCCTTCAGAGCTGGGCAGCTGGAGGGTGGCGGCTGCTGGCCAGGAACCCAGTTCTGAAGGCAGAGCCACCACCAGCAGCAGTGCAGACGTAAGGATGGTATGGCAAGATATTGCCACCCTTACCTGTATGATGCTGCCTGGAGAGCTGGGCCCTCAGTCAGCAGTCACCACTCTCTGGCCGCCCAGCTCTGAAGGCAGCGCAGAAGTAAGAATGGCAATACCCCCAGTAAAATAACCTTGTGACCCCTCTGCAACTCCCTTTTGGGTCAGGATCCCCAGTTTAAGAAATGCTGGTCTCCCCCATGAAATCTGTATAGCATTGGGTAAAAGCACACAGAAGAACAGATTTCATGGGGGTAGACCAGACTTCACGATCCATGATGTGTTTTTCATGCCCATGAATTTGGTCGGGCCCTACACATAAGTACAAAATATTATAAAATGACACCAGCAAGAAAAGGATTTAGATCAACAGCATAGATGTTTTGAGATAGGGAGAGCAAATCAAAGATGACATCTGCATTCTGGGCTTTAGTGACAGGGATGGTTCCTAGTGGTGTTATTGACACTGATGGAGAAAGGAGGAAGTGGAGAAGGCAGACCAGGAGATCAATTTTTGCCATTTCAAGCTGATGTTGTAAAAGTCAAAAGATGTCAGCTAAATGGACCAAGATGTAGGTATAGTTGGAAATAGGCCAGCCAGGGCGGCTGATCTAGTAAGTAGCCTAGGACTTGAGAGACCTGGGTTTGAGTCTCTGCTGTGCAGAGCTGTCCCATCCATAGGACAGACTGGAGCAACCGCCCTGCGCTTTGGGGGGCCCTGCGCTTCGGGACACGGGGTCCAGGGCTGCCTGGAGAGTTAGCAGGGGGTCTGCCACCGGCAGCAGCAAGCAATCTGGCCCCACCCTGCCCCGCTGGCTCCCGGCATCACTCAGGGGAGGGGACAGAATCCAGAAAGAGGCGGGGCTGGGGTTTGGGGAAAGGGGTAGAATGGGGGCGGGGAGGGGGCAGAGCAGAGGCCGGGGGTTGGGTGAGGGGTTGGAGTGGGGGCAAGGTCAGAGCAAGGTGGGAAGAGGCAGGGCAGAGGCTTGTGAGAAGGGATGGAGTGGGGGCAGGGCCTGTGGCGAGCGGGAGTTGTCCTGGGCCCTGCACCCCGCTAGGGATGGCGCTGCTGCTGTGCCATTAACCTTAAGCAAGTCATTTAGGGTGGGATTCACAAAGATGTTTAGGCACCTAACTCCCACTGATTTCAATGGTAGTTAGGTGCCTAAATACTTTTGTGAATTCCACCTTTATCCTCTCTGTGCCTCCATTCCCTATCTGTAAAATGGAGATAATAGTACTTCCCTACTTCAAAGGGGCGCTATGAGGATTAAGATTATGAGGCAGTCAGATACTATGGTAATGCAGGCCATATAGGTAACTAATACACATAGGAAAGGTAGCTCTGAGAGTTATTGGCATAGAAATGGTGGTTAGAGGAATGTTAGCAGATGGAGTCACCTAAATAAAGGATGTAAAGAGAGGACAGAAGTGTGCCAAGTGTGGGATACTCCCAGAAAGTGGGAGGAGGGAGGTTTGAATAAATTAGTAGAGAGTCAGAAGGAGAATTAAAAGAGGACAGGATCATGAAAGCACAAAGGACAAGATCTCAAGGGGAGTATGACCAATGGTGTCTAAGGCAGCAAATAGAGTAAAGGCCCTGAGATTTGGCCACGAGGTTATTGAAGATCTTGGTGTTTGAGAGGGGTGGGAACCAGATTGGAGGAAATCAAGAACACAGTTGTAGGAGAAGAACTTGAGGCCATGCTTGCGTATAGGACTTTTAATGGGTTTAAAGATGAAGGGAGATGAGGAGGTAGTTGGGAAGGGAGGTGGGTCAAAATGGGTTTTTTAAGACCATCATATAAAGTGGGAAGATGTTATAACCTGGGTTTTCATACTTCACCTGCCCCTGAGAGATGTTCTTTAACTACAAGCAGAGAAAACTGAATTTCTGAAACGTTGGGCCTGATTCTCCCCTCACTGGATTTAAGTCAAGAATGACTCAGTTGAATTCAGTGGCTTTACAATGTTGTAAAACTGGCACAAGTGACAGGAGAATCAGGCCCATTAGTTTCTGAACTTTAAGAAATGATTGTAATGATGCTATATTCTGCCAGAGAAAAACTCTAGTGCTAAAGGCGAATGCAGTTGTTGCCTTCTGCTTCAACAAATATAACTCACTTTATCTAGGAATGAAGCTGAAGGCCACAGAAACTACAGTTCTTGCAATGCGCAACAGCTCATCTCTTAAGCAAGAAAAAGCACCACATTTATCTCTGGGGTAACTAGTAATACTCATTAAGCCAGGGACCAATTTGGCTCTAAGAGGCCACCAGTGCCTCACACAGTCCGCTGGCTCCACCACATTTGTTAAGGGATACAGTTCAAGGTCCTGGTCGTGATTTTTAAGGTTCTTAATTATCTACAACTCCCCCCAAAACAACAGTACTACAAAGAAACACTAAAGCTGACAGAGTCAAGCTTCATACTTGTAAAGGCTCAGGTATTTTTCATGACTATGCAACTCATTACAAGGGGAAATTACTTGAGCACAAGCCCTAATGTGTTTAGAACACAAAACAAAACTGCTTAATAAAAATCTTCCTGCAATTACAAAAGCTGAAGAAAGAATGTGAGAGAACTGAATGAAAATAAATGTATTATTTATATTGCTATAATGCACCCAATGTGCTAAGTGCTTTCCCAACTTATAAAAAGAAAAGGAGTACTTGTGGCACCTTAGCTACTAACCAATTTATTTCCTTTTCTTTTTGCGAATACAGACTAACACGGCTGCTACTCTGAAACGTCCCAACTTATAAAGACCCTGTTTTTGCCCCAACGAGCTTGTTGTCTGAAACAATGGATGGAAACGATGGGGGAAAGGGATACAATATACAAGCATAGTGTCCAAGGTGATGGTTGGCACAAATTAAAAAATCAGCATTTTTGTGGAGGGTTTAGTTTAGTTTTTGTTTTTCATAAATTATTCCCCCACTACTCTGTTACCTAACAACTATTAGGTGGCTAATTTCTTGTAGCTATCACAACAGAAGTCAGTCTTGAAAAGAGATTTGAAAGATGATAGGATAGTAGTCAGATGTATCATCTTGGGGGAAATACAAACAAAAGATAAAAAACAAGTAAACAACTTGTCATGGGCAGGGTCTTTTAGCATAAATTTAATGCAAGTTAAATTTTTTTTTAATACTTTAGATTCTAATGTGATGGGATTGTTAGAAATACCTAAAATGGGTAGATGGTTGGGCCATCGGGGTCCAGGGCAGGTTCAGGATCTAATAATAATAACTTAGCATTTATATAGTGCGGTATACATTTAACATTATGAAGACACTATAAAATGCTACTGGATGTAGAGGCTACATAGGTATCCAGAAAGAAAGTTCAAAGCCTCTGGGAGGTAGATCAATAAGTATTATCCCTATTTTATAGATGGGGAAGTGGAGACAAAAGGTTAAGTCACTGTTCAAGAAAAAACATGGAACAAATCAACCTTTTAAAAAATTAATAAAAGATCCCAAAACCCTACTCCAAGCATAATTTTTACCCGGAGTATGTCTACACTGAAAATGCTACAGTAGCAAAGCTGCTGCTGTAGCGCTTCCGTGTGGACGCTACGTACTCCGACAGGAGTGGTTCTACCATCAGCATAAGTAATCCACCTCTCCTAGAAGCGGTAGCTAGGTTGATGGAAAAACTCTTCCTATTGTCCTAGCACTGTATACATGCGGGGATAGGTCAGCACAGCTATGTCTCTCAGGGGTGCTGATTTTTCATGCTCCGGAGAGGCAAAGCTATGGTGATGTAAGTAAGTTCCCAGTGTAGACCAGGCCCCAGAAAAGGCAGAAGTGTCAAACACGCCATGAAGTCCAGTAGGAGTTTTGCTATTGCTATTGGTTTTGCACAGAAGATGCTCAGATACTATGGTGACGGGAGGCAATATAAAATCCTAACATAAATTAGATAGATAAAAGACACAGGTAATTGACAAAGCCAAGATTAGAATTCTGGATTCCCCGATTCCAAGACTTGTTCTCATTCCTCCAGACTGCACTGACTTCTATCTCTCAGCTAGACTGGTTTCATTCTGCTAAAAGAGTTAAATCACTGACATAAACAGTGGCAATTTTCAAGCTTGCTTTTTATCCTAAGGAGTGAACTCCAGTGTGTTTGCAGCTCTTCCAGGTAAAACTAAAGGATTGTTTGTCTGAATTTCATTCTCTGTTAAGCTTACATCCTTTCTAATCAGGACATAATGTACAAAGTACAACCACAAGTCTATGCAAGTGCTCTTTTGATGACTGCATGTTGTTGTCCTCAGGTATTCAAAGGGTATAGTGCAGTTTGTTCATTCAGTAATACCTACCTACTCCTTCCTTTCTGCAAAGCTAGAAAATGTTCTTACACAGAAGTTTATCAACAACACTTTGGGTTGCTTTTTTAAAATTAAGAAAAGTCAGCTTAATAATCATAATGCTCTTATGTCTTCTTACTTTGTACAGAAAATCATAGAGAATCTTATCCAGTGAGTTTGAGATGCTTCAATTCCCTTTGAGGTGAATAGGAATTCATGGAGCTCAGCAACTTTCAGGATCAGGTTCATAGTTCTCAAAAATACAGAGGGTCTGCTTCTCCACTGTCTTGCACCTTGTGTATGCAAGGAGTGTGCAAAATGGTACCAAATCAGAATGACAGCATTTCATAACCACTTTTTACAGGTGTAAATTACTACACAAGATTCAAGATAATGGAGAATCAGACACAAAATCTAGTTAAGAATTCAAAATGCCTTGAGCCAAATTCTGCCCTTGAGGGCATGACACATAGGATTTGAACTTGGTTCTGTAGGATTCATGGGTGCACCTACACTCCAACCCCTCATGCAGCAGTCTGCTAACATGGGTTTGCCTAGGACCCATGATGCCCAGCTCCAGTTTGAGGCTCAGTCCTATTGGGAGAGTCCCATTAGCCCTACTTAAGCCAGTAGCAGGAAGGAAGCTGTCCAAATCACTGGGCCTCTCCCTGTTCTGGACTGCGTGCCTTGTGCATCCCACTCCCATGGCTTGATTTCCTGGTATTTTGACCCAGTGTGACTTTTGGTATCTGATTTGTGGTTCTGATTTCCAGCTTGTCTCCTGCCTCTGACCCCCTGGTATCCTGACCCGGCTTGACTCCGGTTCCTGACTCATGGTTCTCATCTCAAGTGTATCTCCCTACACCCCCCACCCTCTAGTGGGGGTGTATACCCCCCCCTGAATTTCCCCAACACCCCCCCCAGTGGTTAACTAGTTACATGCAGTGTGGCAATTTAGTCATTGGTTGGAAATTTGAATTGAAATTGAAACATTAATACACACCTTAGAAGCAGATACAGTGTATGATAAAATACTTGTACCTGAAAAAGTATAATAGGTTTGAAAAGTATGAACAAAGACTAGCTTCTTCACACAGATATTGTTTTTTCTGACAATGTTGACGCATTCGTTTCGGCAATGTTGGCCAACCTTATAATTTCAAATAATGATTTTTAAGCAAGGTCTGAATGAGCTCTCTGCTGCCAGCTAGTGATGAGCCAGGGGTTGGAGGAACGCTTTAGGACCAGGCTATATTTACATCAACTTACCTACTCTGTCTAGGTATCCAGCAGACAGAGCTGTGCTGCCCAAATGATCAATTTTGGCTGGTGTTGGGTTATAAATCACTTTAGTATTGAATGTGGCGGTCATGAAATGTTATCCTTATTGTATGAGTAAAGGGCAGCAGAACTATACTTAGCCTACCTGATTGAGGCGGTCACCCTCAGTGCTTAATTTTTGCCAGGGCTGAGCCCCGGCACCTCTAGACTTGGCAGTTCATAGCCCTGGGACCTCTGGGCTTGCCACATCACTTATGAAAGTAAAAAATTTTCTTGAGCCCCAACACATCTTTCATTACAAATTAAGCACTGGTCACTCTCAACTGAACTGCACTCGCTAAGTAAGGGGTTTGGTTGGCAGATCCCAGTGCATTGGGAGGGTGACAGGGGTTTCACTTAGTGGTGTGGGCTGTGCTGACCCCGCTGACTCTTGACTCCTGTCTTATGAGTGTGGATTCTGGCTCTCACTACTAAGTCTGGCTGCCCATGACCTGGTCATGACTGCTCATTTGGACTACAATAACCCTGCAGGACAGAGCCCAGTGTAAGAAGGATGGACCCAGCAGCATCACTACACCCACCATAACCATTGGATTCACTCAAATGGGCCATCTTCCTCCAGGCAGATAATCAAGTGCTGTAGGTCCAAGTTGCACAGCTGATTGGGAAAACCAGCAGCTGCAGGAACAAGTGAGGCAGCTCAGTGCTGAGACTACAATCCTGTGAACACAGACTACAGTGCCTTGCCCCAAACAGGGGTCTGCAATATCCTTGCCTGAAGAGTTTGACAGGAACTGCAGGCAGTTCTGGGGCTTCATGAACCAATACCGCCTTCAGTTTCTGATGTGTCTCAAAATCTGTGCCTCTGATCAGTTCAAGGTGGCCTTGGTAGTTAGCCTGCTGACGGTCAATACATTAGACTATGTCTCACCCCAGCTGGAAGGCTATAGCCCAGTACTGTAGAACTGAGATGCCTTTCTCCAGTCGATATTAACCATCTTTGATAACCCACACTGAGCCTGAATGGCCAATGCCACCCTGAGGAGACAGGCACAGTGGCCTCCTATAGGCACACTTCTGCTGCTGGCCCATGTAGAGATTCCTACGGGCCTAGACACACTTGTGGATCTTGCTGCTGTGATTGGCTGCGAGAACAAAGAGAGGAGAAAATAGGTTCCATGCAGTCCTTCTACCATGACCTCACCTGTATCACCTGCTCCTATGCAAGCCAATCTGGTTTATCAGTGGCTCACTCCTGAAGAAAAAGAACAGTGCCATCAGCACCCTTGTGCTTCTACTGCAGCGAACCTGGCCAGGCTGTTTTGGCCTACCTAATATGAACACTAAAGACCTTGGAAAAACAATCTGGTCCAGGCATGGTGGGGGGGGAACCAACCTGGTGCTTGAGAAAATAGAATTTCCCTGTACTGTAGTCCTCATTGAGACACACCCTGAGCCCCACCTAGGAGCTGGTGTCTATCCAGCAGTGCATCTTGGGGGGGGCCCTGACAGATTCCCCACCAACAAACCCACATCAATTCGGGAACAATGGACAATTTTATGGATGCAGCTACAGCTCAGGCCCTACAGATTCCCCTGCAACACAAAGCCAAGATTGACATGGTTGAAACTATTGATGGCTCCTCATTGTCTTTGGGTCTGGTTATGGAGGAGACTGTCTCCCTGGTGGTCATTATTCAGGGACAGAGAAATAATACAGTTTGGTGTGATCTGTTCCCTGCATTTTCTCTGGATCCTTGGCATCTCCTGGCTAGCCCTTCATGATCCCCTCATTCACTGAGAAGAACAGAAGGCCACTTGCCCATCAGAATTATGCCAATCTCTAGAAACCCCATCTCAGCCCTAGAAGGCCATTTCCCTAGTCTTTATGGTGGACCTACCAGAATCCCCACAGGGAAAACTGCCCAGGTCTGGATAAATAATGTGATCCATCTTCATGGCTTTCTAGATCATGCAACCTCTGACTAGGGGCCCCAGTTTGCTGCCCACTTCTGGTATGACACCCTACATCTATTAGGGTTCCATGTACACCTGTCTTCTGCCTACCATCCTCAGTCAAATGGCCAAATGGAAAGAATCAACCAGATCCTAGAAAAAATTTTATGGTGATAACTAACCATCACCAGGATGGCTGGTCTTCACTTCACTGAGTTCTCATATATTAATGCAGACCATGCATCCACAGGCCACAGTCCATTCTTTGTCAACTATGGGTACCATCCCCCCCGATTTCACTCACAACTACCCAACCTCCTTCCCCCCAACCCATTGGCCTCAGATCTAGTACAATACATCCATCACATCCAAGAGGAGGTGAAGGGACACCCTGAGAAGGCAAAAGAGGACTACAAAAAGCATGCAGATAAACATAGACAATAAGGCCCCACCTATACCACAGGACAAAAGATATAGCTTTCTACAGAACACCTCCACATGGTCAGACCTTCTTGGAAACTAGACCACCATTTCCTTGGCTTGTACCAGATTAAGCAACAAATCAACCTGGTCACCTTTGAGCTCCAGGTCCCTTGATCCCTTAGTGTCCACCCCATACTCCATGTCTCACTTCTAAAATCCTATGCTGAGAACACATTTCCCCATAAAGTCCAATCACCACCACTAGCAGAGCAAGTACAAGATCAGGATGTATATATTATCCAAAAAGCCCTCAATTCTAAGATCAAGCAGGGCAAATTACAGTACCTAATTGATGGGGAAGGTCCCAGACGAACACACTTAGGAGCCAGCTGAAAACATTCACACTCTCACCATTATGAGAAACCTGGATCTACATGACCCAGAAGGCACTAGTAGGGGAGTGAGGGTGCTAGTCATGATCCATGAGTCTCAAAACTGGATCCATAGGAGCAGCCACACTCCAATCCTCCATATGGCAGCCTGCTGACAACTGCTTATCTAGGACCCATGAAGCTGAGCCCCAGTTTGAGGCTCTGTACGCTGAGGTCCTATTGGTGATGACCCAGAACAGCTGATTGGCCCACTGGCCATACTTAAGCCAGCAGCAGGAACAGGAAGCTGTCTGAACAACAGGGCTCCTTCCTGTTCTGGAGTGTGTGTCTTCTGTCTCTAGCTTCAGCTTGATTTCCTGGCATCTGGTTCATGGTTCTAATCTTTAGTTTGGCTCCTGCCTCTGATCTCCCAGCATCCTGACCCAGCTGATTCTTGACTCCTGTGTCATGAGTGTTGACTCTGGCTCAGACCACTAGGTCTGACTGCCCATGACCCAGTTCTGACACGTGTGTATTCTGAGTTTACACTAGTCTAAAGTCAATTCAGTTTCTTCAGATTTATACCCGTGTAACAGAAGAATTTGGCTGCTAATCACTGAATTTCATAAAATTGACCAACTATGAATTTTAAAGGAAAAACTGTCATAATCTCACTCATTTAGTCCAACCCTTCTGACAAGTGAGAATGGTTCTACAATATTCTTTCTATAAACTCATCTAGCCTTGCCTTAAATATTGCAGGATTCCTTCAGGCTCTTCAATTAAAATTGCCCCACCCTCTGTGAACTTTAATGCGTTGCCCTTCCCAGAATACAAGTTGATCTTGTACTGAAAATGTAGTGTCCTGGTCTAAGGGAGGGGTTGATTTATATGGAGCTTTATTAAAATGCATTTATAGCCACTGTAAGAAATTGTTCACTCAGTATGTTTAGATTTTGATACGGAAGAATAGATTGTATGTTACAGAACAACATGTTTCTGAATCTGGGGATACTGCTGACAGTGATCCATAGCTGTCAGTCTATGAAAATGTAACCAAATTTTACAAGAAGTTCAAGACCATCTCATTCTGTTTTTTGTCTTAATTTTAAACTTTGTGCTGTGAAAAGTCAAAGGCATGTTCCACGCTGCTTGGGCAGATTCTCTAGAGAAGTGGTTCTCAACCTATTTACCATAGGGGGCCACATATGCAGCTCTCTGTGTTATGTGGGCCACATCCACACAATATATACATACACACATGGGCTGCAGCTGTGCTGATTTGATTGCAAGCAGCCTGTGGCCTGCGAGTTGAGAACCACTGCTCTAGAGGGAGGGTCACTAACCATTGCTTTTTCTAGAAAAATAACTCTCTCTCTAACAGTCATACATATTTTTTACCCTCTGGTTCAAGCAAGACTTCAAGCTTTGAGGGTGCTTAAAGTCTGATTATAGCCAGAAAAAATACCTTTTAAAAAAATTTTCCTGAAATTTACTGTTTGAAATGAATGTGTTTATCAGCATATTTAACAAATAAGCAGCTCTGTAAACAAAAGTCCTTTTGTATAAAAACAGGTCAGCAGAGGCAGCATCAATGCAAGCTTCTATACACTGGCCCCTGCAATGTTCCTCAAATTTGCTGTCAAGGGGACACTTAGAATTAGAGCAGTAACACAAATCTAAAATGAGTCCCTTCAGCATTGAATGGAGTTACAGAGTGCCACAAAGTAATCATAACACGACCTTTTTACTTTGCATTGTGATGTTTGTTTCATGTCCTTGTGTCAGCATGACTCAGCATCATCACATACTGAGAAAACATCAAGGTGAAAACAATTCAAAGTAATGCTAAGATGCCACGCCAGGCTATAATTATTTTGCATTTATCTTTAATCTATTTGATGCTATCTTCCCATTCCTCCTCTTTCAGCTACCGGGGTACCATCTCTCTCTCTCTCTCTTGCTTTTCCTGCTACTCAGAGGGGATAGAAGGGGTCCTGGTTACTCTGGTGATTGGCACTTCCCCTACAACCTCACAAGAAAATGTATAATAGAGGGGTTCTGATCCTACCCAGGGAATCCTTGAGAGCCGCATGCAGGGCCTCAAAGAAACATGTGTGGCTTTATAGCTGTGAGTTGTATCTCACTGAATTACAGGGTAGTGCAGTCACTATGCTCATTCAGTCCTTGATCTTTCAAACGTTGCCAACAAATAATGACAGGTTTCAGAGTAACAGCCGTGTTAGTCTGTATTCGCAAAAAGAAAAGGAGGACTTGTGGCACCTTAGAGACTAACCAATTTATTTGAGCATAAGCTTTCGTGAGCTACAGATGCATCCGATGAAGTGAGCTAAGGTGCCACAAGTACTCCTTCTCTTATTGCCAACAAAGGATGCCAGGCAATCATAGTGCTAGTCTTCATCTCGTAGACATTGGATGGAGCCCAGTCACCAACTTCATAAAGACAGCCAAAGAGCAATCAGTTAGCAATGGCTTTCAGTCACTACCAGACTGGGACAGATTCTAACCAGTGACTGAAGGTGAAAGGCTCTGTATCTTAAGACCAATTTCTTCTTTAGGCTTGTCTACACTGGGAAGTTTTTTTTTAATTAAACTGCCTTGCATTCACATGCAGAAATTCTTTTTTCAAATTATCTGGTGACAATGTGAATTGGAGAATCCATTTTTAAAGTGAATTCATTTCAAGATGAGTTATTTCAGAAAAAGGTTCATTTGGGCACATCTATACTTTGGATTAACTTTTCTGCCCCTGGCAGTCCTCCCACTGCTATCCCACAGTGCATTGCGTCCCACCTGGTTCAACCTGTCTGTCAAACTAGCAGCGCTACGGGGGTTGAAAAAATTGTAATGCAGGCATATTTATGGAAACAGCATGTACAGAAAGAGAAAAAACAATATAGAAAAATACTTTGCTTCCCAGTATGAGCAATGCCCTGGGATTTTAGCTTTCTTAGCATTTAATGAGGTATATTTCCAACATGAGACATTTAACAATGCATAGAGATTATAAGGCACTCATGGCTATTATTAATAAGCCTCTCATAATTGTTAATCCCTTGGGTTCAGAACTACTGTATGTGTCTATTTTGAAGGACACTTTGTGCTGATCTGTGGGTGTTATAAAAGGTAATTTAAGTCAGAGATAGTGCTCTATTTTGGCACAAACATTGCAAGGCAGTGCAGCTTTCTCGGGGCTGCCTGTACAAGCAGCACTGCCTTTCCAGTCCTGGATCTCCTTCTGGTGAATAACATCACTGAACCTCTTGCTGGTTTGTCCACTGCCATTTCAAACAAGAGCCGCCTTCTCTGCCTCTTGGTGACCCCCTCAGCGTAACATCCTCCAAAGTAAGGGCAGCCTGAAGAGGTGCACTTGTGATTACTAACTTGTCCCTGCTTTCCCAAACCCTTCCAGCCCACCACAAACTCAGGCTTGGCACATGGGTCCTATACAAAAGGGAGGTAAGCAGTAAAGTACCTCCAAGTTCACCCAAGAATTGCAAGAAGCTTCTCATTTCTTTCTTTCTGAAGTTGAGGAACAAGCAACATTTTGTCCTTGTCTCTATGACAACAATGATTGGGATAATTACTTCTGTTTCTCTCCTTCCCCAGTTCCTGCACCTGAAGCATTGGTGCATGATCATCCTCTGGAAGTTTGACAAACCTCTGGGTGAAGAAAAAGAGGACAAGGGAGGAAGTGTTTTCATGTCTGTATTCCAGAAGAAGACAGAAGAGTGAAGGGGAAGCTCTTTTTGCAGAGAGAGACCACAGAAAATTGACAAGGGAGAGTATGGAGAAAGATAGCAACATGCAGTAACAGCTGCTGAAGTTGATACAGAAGCAGACAGTCCTGCTGGAGAACATTTTGGTACAATGTTACCATCACACTCTCATTCCAAGCCCAACCCTGCCATCTCCTGAAGCCCATGGAGAACAATGCCTAAAAAACTGGAGCCATCTTCACTCCTATAACTACGAGTGCTTGTTTCTTCCCTCACCATTTGTAATGGGGTGCATAGACCCCCACACTTCAGCTGCCAGGAAAGGTTTAATAACTGGATCTATTACTTCTCCAGCTGCGACCAAGTGACCAATTAGCAACAGTTGGCATAAAAGGCTGCAGATCTGGCAGAAGGATGGTCACAACCTTGCAGGGTCCTAGAGTTCAGGCGGCAGCCTGAGCCAAAATGTCCACACTACAGTTAAACAGTCCCTTAGCCTGATCCCTGAGAGCCTGAGCCAGCTGGCATGGGTTAATCATGGATTTTTAATTACATTGTAGACATACCCTAAGTGACCTGGCCGGATGGCTGAGTCACAAGAAGAGACCAGAGAGTGAATTTGTGGGGGGGGGGATGGAGCGTGAGAAAACCTGGATTTGTGCTGGAAATGGCCCACCTGATGATCACTTTAGATAAGCTATTACCAGCAGGACAGTGGGGTGGGAGGAGGTATTGTTTCATATTCTCTGTGTATATATAAAGTCTGCTGCAGTTTCCACGATATGCATCTGATGAAGTGAGCTGTAGCTCACGAAAGCTTATGCTCTAATAAATTGGTTAGTCTCTAAGGTGCCACAAGTACTCCTTTTCTTTGGTCCAAGGTGCTGTTGGCAGAACATAATTGAGATAGAGGAGGTCTACACTATGTCCAGCCATGAGGAGGCACACCAACCACTGACTGAAGTTCTGACACCCTCCTACATCCCAAGCCTAAAGCAGCAATCAGAAGCCCTGCACCTATACGCATTTGTGACCAGGACAGCACAAATGTGTGCACTCAGCACTTTAGGCATGTGTGCCACATCTGCACTATGTTCCATAAAGGTTGCACTATTCTTTGAGGTGATTTATATTCCGCTAGTCTAACTTTGTGTTATGTTCAGTGAAAGTTTTAACTGCACGACTTTACATTCACTATATTATTGACAGAGGTTCAATACAATTTCATCCAATCACATGTGCTAGACACATAACAAAATGTCCTTTCATTAAATCACTGTGCAAAGCGTAACAAAATTGCATTTCATCACATTTTACAGACACACTAATGAAATCCTTACATAATGCATAATAAAATTTCATTTTAGCTTCTAGCTTCCAAGTGGAAGCACAGGGCATTTCTGATGGTTTGCTGCAGTCTGCTGAGGCAGCCTCTCTGCTGGCTGCTCATAACATTCCCAAAGACTGCACCTCTGCTTCCCACCCATCAGGGAGGCTCTCTCCCTTACTCTCATATTTATTGTGCAAAATACAACAAGCAGCTGTTGCTCAACAGCCTCCAGTCTTGCCATCAGGCACCTCTATCTTTTTTCAGCCTTCCAAATGGACTTACTACTGTCACTCTGCCACTCCTCAGGGTATAGTTAAACAGTTCCTGCCTAAGTGGCCAGTAAAAGGCTTTGTAAGCCAAAACAGAGAATAAACTGCATCTCCAAGAATGACTGGGTTAATCACAACACCCTTAATGCCCATAATAGTCCTGGAAGCAAAAGTTCCCTTTTTCACTGGAGAAAACAGGCTCAAGTTGCTAAAGATCACTCCATATTAATATTGGTGAACCTGCCATGGTATCAACCAGGCCTTGGAGCTCCATGTAGAAATAGCCTTTTCTGTCGATGAACCCCAAGGCCTGGTTTGGGGGGTCACAGAATAGGTATGTGAGTCCCATCAGTGGCCACAGTACAACTTGAGAATCCAAACCATGCAAATTCATCAGTAACCTGCTGTGCATTGCCAACCTTTGTGATCTGAGGCAGCAGCACTCTCTTGATAGCAGCGTGCACCCACATGACAACAGCCCAACATTTGATCTGCTTAGCTATTGATCAGTATCAGTTTGGCGTGGCAAGCTTGCAGATGGTGATAACAGAATGGGAATCTGCTCATTTGACCCCAAATCCCAGAACTCTGGGCTTCTGGTAGGTATCCCACAATGACCAGCAAGAAAAAAATCCCAGAATATACAGAGCCCAACAACAGGACATTGCACCATGGATATCTGCCCCATATGTGGTGTGCTTATTTTGAAAAAAAAAAAAAATCAGTGTTGTGTGGATGCACTGATTTGAGGGGAGGTAGGTTAAAGCCAGCCCTGCATGTATTTCATAGAATCATAGAAGATTAGGGTTGGAAGAGACCTCAGGAGGTCATCTAGTCCAACCCCCTGCTCAAAGCAGGACCAATCCCCAATTTTTGCCCCAGATCCCTAAACGGCACCCTCAAGGTAGTAGTGAGGACCACATAGAAGAAATGGTTGTAGGGGATAATCTTGGCTCAAGTGGTCATGAGCTAATTCCGTTCAAACTGAACGGAAGGATTAACAAAAATAAATCTGCAACTAGGGTTTTTGTTGCTAAAATACCTGTAGAAACCCTTCTGGTTACCCTTTACATCCCTTGCTAGCTGCAACTTCAATTTTGCTTTGGCCTTTCTGCTTACACCCCTGCATGCTCAAGCAATATTTTTATACTTCTCTTTAGTCATCTGTAGGCTTCCTTTCTGTGTTTAAGCTCACCGAAGATTTCTCTGTTAAGCCAAGCTGGTCACCTGCCATATTTGCTATTCTTTCTGCACATCGGGATAGTTTGTTCCTGCACCCTCAATAAGGCTTCTTTAAAATACAGCCTGCTCTCCTGGACTCCTTTCCCCCTTCTATTAGCGTCACAGGAGATCCTCCCCATCAGTTCCCTGAGGGAGTCAAAGTCTGCTTTTCTGAAGTCCAGGGTCTACATTCTGCTGCTCTCCTTTCTTCCTTTTGTCAGGATCCTGAACTTGACCATCTCATGGTCACTGCTGCCTTGGTTGCCACCCACTTCTACTTCCCCTACCAATTCTTCTATGTTCGTGAGCAGCAGGTCAACAGGAGCACGACCCCTAATTGGTTCCTCCAGCACTTGCACCAAGAAGTTGTCCCCAACACTCTCCAAAAACTTCCTGATTGTCTGAGCACTGCTTTATTGCTCTCCCAGCAGATGTCAAGGTGATTGAAGTCCCCTATTTGAAGGGAGGTAGGTTAAAAACGGGAATTGAGGTTCACTTATTTCTGATTAGTAAATTCACAAATGTTTATACGCAAAAACATATTCCAAAAAAATTTCCCCATGTAGACAAACCCTTAGCGTTCCATATTCTTCATCAATAGTTTTCATACCACTTTTAGGGCCTAATCTTGCTCCCATTAGAGACAGTGGGAGTTCTTCCATGGGGTGCATGATCAGGTCTTTAATTAGTAATCCTGCCAGGTGCTGATCATCTCCTGTGAAATAGCAAACCTTCAATTCCCAGGAAGTCAATGAGAGAGGAACATGCTCAGCACCATCCCAAAGACTGATGCAGAAGCTCCTTGAGAGTATATAATGTACAAACAGAAGTCAGTGGGAACTGAGAGCTTCTCTAAGAAGGCACTTGGCAACCTGCGGAATTGAGCATTTGATGAGGACTTGATTTTGTAGCATTTTATGCAGACATCTCAAGTTGCTGTACATAATTTAATTAATGCTGTTTCAAAGACACAGTCTCTTTTTAAACCTTGGCAGTCTATAAGACGGTTAGAGGGTTAACTCCCAAATGATTTTTTTTCAATGTCAGATCATAATGATGACTTTTATCATGAACAATACTGCAAGAGCAGGGGGTTCCCACTCCACCCCATCCAAAGCTCTGGAGAGGAATTAAAAAGCAATTAAGGAAATGGTGGAGACTCTCCTCTGCTAGAGGAGCTAGAATCTTTGGAAGAATGCACAGTTCTTTTCTCTTCTTTTCTGTTGGTCAGCTAATCAATTGTAATTTATATCCTTTTACATTCTTCACATCTAGTGAGGACAGTCTTCTACCATAAGTAATATAAATTCCAAGACAAGAAAGATCTTAACACTTATGGCTATGAAAGGGGAAACTTGTCTGTGTGTTTCAGTAATCTAGGAGAGGAAGGAAAAGACGATAGTCAGAGTTTTTGTACTGATAAACCTAATTAAGGAATTTGTTATTTCTCAGTAAATGTAGGTCTCATGATGGGCCAACTTCTCGACAAGAATGGGAGTGAATTTAGTTTTGCTTGTTTGTTGGGTGAGCAGTGGTTTTTCCCCTTCTTTCTTGGAAAATGGAATTACAATATCATTTATGTAATGCTGCAAGTGTGTACAATGCTTTGTAAAAACAAACCAGACACAATATTTACCCTTAAGAGCTTACAAATGAAAATAGAGAACCCTTGCCACAGTACTTCTTGTTGTTTTATTTATAGGAAATTTAAAGTGTTTTTTAAAGCCCAGTTGACACTAGGTATTAAGTCTTAGGGTTTGGCTATATAGGAAAGTTTTACCACTTATATTAGGGGGTTGCACACTTTGTTGCTTCTGTTGGCCAAGCTCATTGCACACTCCAGGAGCTCCATATGTTTCTCCATTCTCTCCCTCACCCTCGCCGACAAGCTCCCTGTGTGCTGCCCTTCCATCCCCCTCCACTGTAAGGACTCCCTTCAGCCCCTCCACATGCTCACCAATGTCAGGTGATCTGTGTGGCCCTCCATTCTCCCTTTCCCCACTCCAGGATCCCCCATTCTTTCCCCCTTACCAGGTGTTCTGAGTCCCCCTATTTCCCCCACAAGCCAGAGGTCTGTGTATGCCCCACGTCCTCCTACCCCCTACCATTGTCCTCAATTTTCCCATTCATGTCAGGGGCCTGTGTGCTCCCCCTTTCCCTAAAGCCCCATGCAAGGGTCCCTTATTCCCCCCACCATGCCAGTGTCTCTGTGTGTGCCCCCATTCCCTTACACCACCTTCTCATTTCTTTCTTTCTGACTGGGAGAGAAGTCTTTCAGGTTGTCAATGTTTTAAACTGTACTGGGCTGGGAAGATCAGCAGTATAGCTAAAATGGGGGGTGGTATTATGCTGGAATGTGATAATGGCTGCCTGCCATCAATTGGTTCTTTGATCTATAGTTAATTACGGAGGTGGTAGAAACTGCTGGCTCTGCTAGCCAAATGCAAGTGGCTTTGTGTGTCCTCCATTTACCCCTCCTGTTTTTTTCAGTGTAGTGCACCAAAATCAATAAGGTTCTGACAATTGATGCATGTCAAGGTTCCTCCCCCACTCTGTAATCTAGGGTACAGATGTGGGGACCTGCATGAAAAACCTCCTAAGCTTATCTTTACCAGCTTAGGTCAAAACTTCCCCAAGGTACAAAATATTCCACCCATTGTCCTTGGATTGGCCGCTACCACCACCAAACTAATACTGGTTATTGGGGAAGAGCTGTTTGGATGCGTCTTTCCCCCAAAAATACTTCCCAAAACCTTACACCCCACTTCCTGGACAAGGTTTGGTAAAAAGCCTCACCAATTTGCCTAGGTGACTACAGACCCAGACCCTTGGATCTTAAGAACAATGAAAAAGCATTCAGTTTTCTTACAAGAAGACTTTTAATAAAAAGAGAAGTAAATAGAAATAAAGAAATCCCCCCTGTAAAATCAGGATGGTAGATATCTTACAGGGTAATTAGATTCAAAAACATAGAGAACCCCTCTAGGCAAAACCTTAAGTTACAAAAAAGATACACAGACAGAAATAGTTATTCTATTCAGCACAATTCTTTTCTCAGCCATTTAAAGAAATCATAATCTAACACATACCTAGCTAGATTACTTACTAAAAGTTCTAAGACTCCATTCCTGGTCTATCCCCAGCAGAAACCAGCATATAGACAGACACACAGACCCCTTGTTTCTCTCCCTCCTCCCAGCTTTTGAAAGTATCTTGTCTCCTCATTGGTCATTTTGGTCAGGTGCCAGCGAGGTTACCTTTAGCTTCTTAACACTTTACAGGTGAGAGGAGCTTTCCCCTGGCCAGGAGGGATTTCAAAGGGGTTTACCTTTCCCTTTATATTTATGACAGATGCCTATAACATTTCCTGAAATTTTGGAATTGATTGGATGAGGTGTTCAAAAGTTATTACATTACAGATAGAGAAATACATTGAATTAAGTGTAAGTACTCACTTCTCTCAGCCAACCAGTATAACCCCTGTGTGGACACTCTTATTCCAGTATAAAAGTGACTGTGATGGGGTGGATCAGCCCTGAACTGGTATGGCGGGGGTTAATCCTTCCCTCCTAGCAAAGGAATCCCCGCCCCTGGGACTCTGCCGAGCATGCGCCACCTGGAAGTCAGGTATAAAAGCCTGCAGAGCTGCTCAGTCAGGGGGAACCACTGGAGGGGAGGGGAGGGGAAGGGAAGGGAAGGGAAGGGAAGGGAAGGGAAAGGAAAGGAAAGGAAAGGAAAGGGGGGGGCTTGTTGCTCTGTCCAGCAGAAGAGAGACCTGCACCCCAGGATGCAGAGGCCAGACATGCCCAGATGTGCTGCAGAGGGGAGGCAGAGGATGCCACAGATCTGGCTGAATCTGAGGAATGGATAGGAAGTGACCCAGGAAGGCCTTAAAGGGGAAAGGTGTTGAGACCGTTCTGGCCAGTGTGTTTTGGGAGGATTCCCGGCGGACCACTGGTGAGGAGACCTTGCCACCAATAGGGCCCTGGGTTGGGACCAGGTGGAGGGGGTGGGCCCAGGTCCCTCTACTTCAGCCACTCACCTTTGAGAAGGGGTGGCCCATCCAGTGAGTTAGTTGGACTCTGGCTGCTAGGCCACATTATCCCATCAGGGGAGGGGAACTAGATGGACTCTGGCCATTGGGATGTACTGCCCTAGGGGCATGTTGTAGGGACTCCAGCTGCTAGGCTGCATTATCCCATCAGGGGAGGGGAATTGGGTGGACTCTGGCCATTGGGCTGTACCACCCTAGGGGTGCATTGTATGGACCCTGGCCACTAGGCCGCATTACCCCTCTAGAGAAGTGGAAGTAGAAGGACTCTGGCCATTGGGTCACACTGTGCTAATTACAGAGGGGTTTAGAACACAGACTTGGGAGTCGAGAGGCGGTGTTACCCCCCGCCCCCTTGACTGACTGAGCCAACCAGGTACCAACACTGCCACAGTGACTTTTTTGAGTTTAGTTTAAGCCTGTTCCTAAGCTAAATTTAAAAAAAGACGCTCACTTTAATAAGTGTCCACATGGGGGTTATACCAGTATAACTATAGTGATTAAAATTCATACCTTAAGTTTCACAGAAATCCCTTTCCTATATCTACACAAGGCTTAAATCTACATTAGCAGTTTCATTTTTTTCATCAGATGTTCAGAAAGATCCAATGCTGACATTGGTTGTCAGCAACTGGTCAGTTTCCCAGTGCATATGGGGTTTAAATGAAGGCGAGTGTGCTCTTGAAGAAACCTAATAACATTGGTCAGGTAAAACAGTATGCCATCAGAAAGGTTCCAACACAAGAGAGGAGCACTTCTAAAGTGGTGCCTAAATGTTAGGCCCCTGAAAGAGGAGACTGGAAAGGGAAGCTTGCAAATATATACACATTAACTGGCAAAAACTTCATTAATGCAGAGTTAAGGTTTCCCTGTGAGGCTCGTGCCCTTCCAGAATGCTGAATGCAGCAAAACTCAAACTTGTGAAAAACAGAGTTAAGATCTGTCTCTCTCCTTCCCCAGCCCCCACCCCACAATTCCCCACTTTAATAACCTTCCCACCAAAATTTCAGCTCCCACATCATTAACTGGTATATTAACAGGTAAGGAGTTGCTTGCTGTTTCCTGCCCTACGATGGTGCAAACACATATCACAGGTTACTAGAGGGCCGCACACTACCTTGGTTATGTAGCCCAAGCTGTACACTGACTGAACTGGGTCCTCCCTATGATGACTGCTGATCTAACCCCAACTGAGCCTGGGCTTCTTCCCTTAGTAGCCTGCTTCAGCCCAGCTTCCTTCCCCCCTCCTCCCAGCCATGCCCCAAGTCCACCCCTTCCCATCCCTGAATCCCTCCTCTAAACCAGCAAATATTCTGCTGTACTCAATTACACTTCTCCAAAATTAATAAACGCTGACAGAGGCAAATATTTCCCAAATGTTTACAGTACATTCTCAGATTTCTGCTCAGAGTGGGTTTCAAACTTCAAAGCTGCAAGCTCAGAGAAATGTTAAGTGGCCCACTCATCTCAATGAGATGTCCTCGGCTGAAAGAGAATACCTCATGGAGATGACTACAACCTGAAACATCAGCTCTGGGACATTAGCCTGAATATAGCCTGAAACATCAACTTTGTTCCATTCACAGCCCTGTGTGTTCCTTCCCACCCTGCCCAGTGCTGAAAAGTTTCTGATATGTGTCAAGCATACCTATTCTCAGTTCCTTACCCCTTAACATTCCTCCCCCTCACATAAGCTCCACAGCCCCTCTCATGTCTCCTATAACTAGGTGTCTACCAAATTCTTGGTCATGAAAAATGCATCACAGACCATGAAATCTGGTCTCCCTCCGCGAAAACTGGTCTTTTATGTGCTTTTACCCTATCCTATACAGATTTAATGGGGGAGACCAGCGTTTCTCAAACTGAGATTCCTGACCCAAAAGGGATTTTCAGGGGGGTTGCAAGGTTATTTTAGGGGGGCCAGCAGTAGCACAGAAATAAGGATGGCATGGTATGGTATTGCCACCCTTACTTCTGCACTTCTGTCTTCAGAGCTGGGCGGCCGGAGAGAGGTGGCTGCTGACTGAGGGCCCAGCTCTGAAGGCAGCAGCGCAGAAGTAAGGGTGGCAATACCATACCATGCCATCCTTATTTCTGTGCTACTGCTGGCAGCGGTTCTGCCTTCAGAGCTGGGCTCCCGGCTACTAGCCGCTGCCTTCGGCTGCCGAGCTCTAGAGGCAGCGCTGCCACCAGCAGCAGCTCAGAAATAAGGATGGCATGGTATGGTATTGCCACCCTTACTTCTGCCACAACCACCCCCTACAATATCATTGTGACACTTCACAACTCCTTTTTGGGTCAGGACTCCTACAATTACAACACCATGAAATTTCAGGTATAAATATCTGAAATCATGAGATTACGATTTTTAAAATCCTATGACTGTGAAATTGACCAAAATGGACTGTGAATTTGGTAGGGCCCTACTTATAACCCACCCCCCTGATCTCAAAGCAGTCCCAAGACCCTCTCACCTCATTCCCCGTCCTCTCTTCACCTCCTAATAGTCCCCTCCCCTGCCAGGAAGCATTCACATGTCTATTTTTAAACAAAAATATAATAATAGAATCATGAGGTTAGAAGGGACCACAAGGGTCATCTAGTCTAGAAATTGCATTTCTACTCCTCCACCCAATAAAATAACAAAAAACTGACAGGTTTTAGCAAAATGCTATTTAACCCTGTGTGGGACTCAAGTTGACATTGGTGTTCAAAGACCTACTGTGTCTCTCCTTGAGCTAACCAGCAAATGGGAAACTTTAAAAACAAACAAATAACAATATGTTAATTCCTCAGTCCATGCATGATCAGTGTAATCTATGACAATGGTTCTCAACCAGGGGTCTGGGGCAAGCAGGTTTCAGTGGGGCTGCCAAGCAGGGCTGGCATTAGACTTGCTGAGGCGCAGGGCAGAAAGCCAAAGCCTCACCACATGGCGCTGAAGCCCAGGTCTCTGAGGCCTGCCACCTGGGGCTGAAGCTGAAGCCTGAGCAACTTAGCTTCACAGGACCCTCTGTGGCATGGGGCCCCAGGCAATTGCCCAGTTTGCTACCCCCTAACAAAAGTCCTGGCTTTTATACACAGAAAAACAGTTGTTGTGGCACAGGTGGACCATGGAGTTTTTATAGCATGTTGGGGGGGTCTCAGAAAGAAAAAGGTTGAGAACCCCGATCATGAAAGGCTATTGAGTTTATTCTAATGCTTATCTAGAGAAGCAAACTCTTGTCTTTTTGAAAGAGCATTTTAATTTCATTTCCCCCAAAGGGCTGGTGTGTGCAAGGCACTCTGTTGGGGTAACCCTTGCTTTTTGGAAACTCTAGTGTGATTATTTGAGCCCTGGTTTGATCTCTCTGTTAGCAAATAGGTTGCCAAAATCTGTCAACTTTAAGAAAAGCTGTTGTGGGTGGGATGGGGGCTGTATCTTTGAACTACTTGGTCAAATAGCCCCAAATTTGGATCATTAACAGAACCATGCACCCCCCCTGAGGCATAACAAATTTCAAGGCAATACGAGTAGCCATGTAGATGTAAGAGCAATTATAAGAGTTAAGCTTTAAATGAAAAGGTAAATAAATAAATATAACATAAAAAAATAAAAATAAAAAGTTTTAACCTTAACTATGTGAGAGTGAATCTGGATTTTTAATACTTTGGGACTGCTCTGAGAGCTGGAAGGTGTGGTTTATAGCTGTAATTAGGGTTGGGTGGTTTTTGAATCCAACATGTTTAGTCCTCATCAGAACTAACTATTGTCCCAGAGACAAGATGTAGTCATTGGTGATAAAAGAAATAGGTTTTCATTTCAATATACTGTATAAACAAAAAATAGGTCAGGCAGCAATTTACACTCTCTTCATCTACCCACTCTGCAGTGAAAGATGATAGCATTATCTTTTCAGGAGGATGTCACTTTTATTTTCTTTCTTTCAGTGTGCTCTCATTTTCTCCAGGGCACTGGTGGTTTTTTCAACTGGTTTTTGTCTCTAATGCCACTGTGCTTCTTAGAAACTCTCTTTAAAAACAGATTTTTTAAAGGGTTTCACTGAGCAGTTTCATCCCCCTGAGGGCAGGACATAGTGTGATTTAAATATTTTTTTTGAAAACTTGTCAAGACTAGAGACCAACCATACCTGGCCCTTGCGTGGGTGAGAGGTGGGAGGGAGGGGTGTGGTAGTCACAAAGATCATTCCCCGCTCCTAGAAAGGGCCAGGCAGACACCTGGCCCTTGCACATGAGGTTGTGTGTATGTGGTGGAGGGGAAGGCTGGTGAGGAGGCAGGCCTGTAGTCCTGCTTTCCAGCCCCACTCTGCACCAGTCATGGACAGGGGGCAACAACACTGGACCAGCCTTTAGGAACCTTATTTCCTACTCCTATGGGGGGGATGGGGAGTTACGTCTCTGACTGGAGCTGCCACAGTGTGGAGTGGCTCTGCCCTGCCTCCCAGGTCAGCCTGTGTATTAATTACATTGTGGCTCTCGGTCACTGCCTAGGCCTGGAACAGGGAGGGTGTAGAGTATATAGAGCAGGCGCCGATTCATCCCCACCCCTCCCTTGTTGCCTGTTCCTTCCTCCACGCCTCTAGAAGGTTCTGCTGCTGCCGCCGCTGCACTTCCCACCCCCATCCAACTGGCCAGCTCCAACTGTCATTCCCAACCTCCGCGGAACCTTCTGGCCCCAACGTTCTGATCTTTCTCCCAGAACATTCTGGGCCAGCTTGTGCCCAGCCCCTCATGGGCATGAGGCGCTGGGGTGTGTGAGAGAGGCTGGTATCATGAATGTAGCACTCTGTCTCCAACTCCCGCAACACAAGCTTCCACGCACAGAGTCCCTTCAATGTGTGCATCCAAGGGAAACTGTCCAGGCCAGCGTTACCAACAAATGGGAAATCTGACCAGACACTTACTCTGGTTCAGAATACTGAAAGCGAAACCTAGTCAATTTGACGTAGCCTAATCTCATGTAGCATCATCTGTGTTTAATATTTTGTTATGTAAATATTCTGCTCTGGGGTTCAATTCCTTGCTCTGCCACAGACTTCCTGTGGTACTTTGGGTAAGTCCCTTATGGCTTGTCTATACAAACATTTAGTTCACAGCAAGCTGGTTTGTAAATCTACCCCTCATTAGCCCTGCACTATTAGCCAGGATGGACACAGATGGTGTTCCTAGCCTCTGTTTGCCAGAAGCTGGGAATGGGCGACACGATGGATCACTTAATGATTACCTGTTCTGTTCATTCCCTCTGGGGCACCTGTCATTGGCCACTGTCAGAAGACAGGATACTGGGCTAGATGGACCTTTGGTCTGACCCAGTATGGCCATGCTTATGTTCTGCTGCACACTAAGGCCACATCTGCACTGTTTATTAGTGTTTTATTGATATGTCAGTCAGTGTTTGGTTGAGGCAGGTCATGTTGGAATATAAGCCTGCAACTTTGAAGTTTGAAACCCACCTCGGTTGAAATCTGAGAATGAACTGTAAACATTTGAGAAAAATCTGCCTCTGTCAGTGTTTGCTTATTAGTCTTTGGTTGACGCATCAGTGTTTGGCTGACGCAAGTCACGGTGGCAGAAAGCCACCACAGTTAGTATATCACTTGTGCATGTACATACTTGGCTCCTTGCATCGACACTGCACGTACTCACCAGGAGTTGTTTTGATGCACAATGTAGCAGTAGCAGATGTAGAGTTAGTGGGGCCCTGTGTGCAGCTTCATTTTCGCCCCCCCCCCCTTGGGACCCAGCCAAGAAAAAGAACATTCTCTCTTATCGCCCCTCCATTTTTCATTCTTTTTTCTTCATACTCCTCCTATATTATAAGTAATGGGAAGTAAATGAAAATAAAGTGGGGTACCTTGATTGGGACAGGGGGTTGGGATGCAGGAGAGGGTGTAGGGGTAGGGCTCTGGGAGGGAGTTTGGGTGCTGGGTGTGGGCTCTGGGCTGGGGCAGGGGATGGGGTACGGGAGGAGGTCAGGGGGTGGTGCTTATCTCGGGTGGCATGACTCCCAAAGTGACTGCACCCCTCCCCCCTCTGGCAGTGGCTTCTAGCCAGGGAGGGCCAGCGGGTCTCCACACACTGCTGCCTGCAGGTGCCACCCCCACAGTTCCTGGCCAATGGGAGCTGCAGAGTCTGCACTCGGGGCAAGGGTAGCGGGTGGAGACACACGCCACGGTGGCATGCTAGTCGCTTCCGGGAGCAGCGCGGAGGGAGGGAGGCAGGCAGTGCGGGCAGCGAGCCACCTTAGCCTTGTTGCTGGCACATTTCTGTGCGCCCCTTGAGAGGAGAGGGGCAGCGGGTCTCCGTGGGCTGCTCGAGGTGGGGGCAGCCTGTGGAGCCACCTCCCGCCCCACCAGGGGCGTGCAGAGACATGCCAGCAGCTAGCCGCTTCTGGGAGGGGCGTGGGGTCACTGGCCCGGCATGCAGGGAGCCTGTCTGCCTGAGCCCTGCTGCACCGCAGGCCGGGACTCGGGGGCAGGTTGTCAGATGAGATTTGTCCTGCATTTTGGGGGGGCCCCTGTCATTGGGTGCCCCGTGCATGTATTGTTTCATGGTAAATCCGCTCCTGCAGTGTGGTGCATCATGGGGAGGTATTCCAGTGTGAAACCCACCACCATCCCGGGCACTGCCTTTTAGGAATTTTTGGCAATGCATAGTGGGGTGGAAACGAGTCATTCAGGGGTCACTGGGAACAAGGGGTCAATTTCCCAGCACGAAACTTTCTCCAGCCTGTAATGTCATCTATATCTCATAATTTTCATGCCTTTTTTAAAAATCCCACGAACCTCTGCAGCCCTTCTTGCTGTCCACCATCTGTGACAGAAGCATGGAGCCTGCACAGCTCTGCACTGTTGTCATAAACATTACAAGCAATCCTATGGCATTCGCAGAGCTGTAAGAAGAACTAAATCAGCAAGGAACATGACAATTTCTTGGAGGACACATTGCTGTGGGACATAATGAGAACCAGTTCAAGGTTGTTGTTGGTGTTCACGGAACTGATGCAGATGATGGAGCATTGTTTCTGAGCCTGAGAAACAAGCAGAGCCGTCCCGTCCATAGGACGAACTGGCAACTGCCCTGGGCCCCACACTCTGGGGCGCCCCGCTGGGAGTTTAGCAGGGGGCCTGGCACTGGTAGCAGCAAGTGACCTGGCCCAAGCCCACCCCGCTCTGCCCCACCCCGTTGGCTCCTGGCGTTGTTCAGGGGAGGAGGCGGAAACCAGAAAGAGGCAGGGTGGGAGCTTGGGGGAAGCAGTAGAGTGGGGGGGCTGGGGCAGGAAGGGGCAGGGCAGGGTGGCGGCTTGGGGGAAAGGGGTGGAGTGGGGGTGGGGACAGAACATGGGCGGGAAGAGGCGGGGTGAGGGCTTGGGGGGAAGGGGCGGAGTGGGGTGGGGCCTGGGGCGCAAGGAGGGTTATCCCAGCACTTGCAATGCTGGATTGCTACCAATTAGTGGGAAATCATTTTGGAGTTGGAAAATCCACTGCGGGGGCCGTTGCCATGCAAGTACACAGAGCCAAGAATAGTCTACTGCTACACAGGAAATGTGGACTCTTGGAAATGTGCAGCACATAGTGGATGGATTTGCAGCAATGGGGTTCCTGAACTGTGGTGGAGCAATAGATCACACACACAACCCTATTTTAGCACCTGCTCACCTTGCCACAGAGCACATCAACAGAATAGGCGGCTTTTCTGTGGTTATGCAAGCGCTGGTGGATCACTGGGGATGCTTCACTGACATCAGTGTTAGCTGGTCAGGGAAGATGCATGATGCTTGCAGCTTAAAGAACACAGGACTGTTCAGAATGCCACAAGTTAGGGACTTTCTTTCATAACCAGCAGATTGCCATTGGTGATGTTGAAATCCCAATAATGATCCTGGGGGACCCAGCCTACCCCTTGCTTCCCTAGCTCATGGTGCCATACACCAAGCACCAAGGAAAGATTCAGCTCAGCAGATGTAGAATGAGTTGAATGCACTTTTGGTAGATTGAATGGATGCTGGCATAGTTTATTCACAAGATTGGATCTCCGTGAAAAAAATACCCCAATGGTTATAGCTGCCTGCTGTGTCTTGTATAATACCCAGGAGCAAATGGGGAGGAAAGTTGCTGCCGGGGTGAAGGGCAGAGGTGCAGCAGCTGTCTGATGACTTTGAATGGCCAGACACAAGAGCTATTAGAAGAGCTCAGTGTGGAGCTATACAGCTCAGGGAGACTTTGAAAGAGCATTTTAACAGGGAGCCACAGTAATGTGTTGTGGTGTACTATGTTCTATGTGGGTGGCCCTGCTGTTTTGAGGCTGGTTAGGAATTGTGTGGTGCTTGGTGCACATCTATGAATATAACACTGTCAGTGCACCTACTGATTTCGCGATACTTGCTGGGCATTTATGACTGATACACTGTTTGTCACTGAGCTTATGGGTTGTATCACACTGTACAGTAACAAGTAAGTGGCTGCTTTCAGAACTGCTAGGCACTCTGCAGCATATGTTGCAAACTAATAAATATGAATTATTTTCCAAATACTAGAATTTCATTCAGTAACAAAATCAGTGCAAAGAAAAATCTATACAATTTAAAAGTAAATATATTAAAAACTTAGTAAATTAATGGAATAGAACTTAACCGGGGGAAGACAGACAGCAACCGTGGCTTTCATAGTATATGTGAAGCTGATTGTCCTTTATGTCCCTCGGGGTGGAGTGGTAGGGTTAGGGATGTGGTCCCTGATGCCACATAAAATGTTGAGGGTGGAAGTGTAGAGAGGTGCTGTAATGGAGTTCTCCATGGACTGCAAAGGGAGTCGAGTCTGTGATTGTTGAACCCGTATGTCCACAAGAGCCTGCAGCATCTGTGTTTGCTGCCAGAGAAGCCCCATGATGTCCTGGGGCATCTCCATCTCCTTTTCCTGCTGGGACTCCTAGGCTTTTCTCCTGTCCTCTCTTTTATTCTATAGGATGTCTGCTATGTTCACCCTCCAGGTCCTTTGCTCACAGTCTGATGCAGCCCTGACTTGCAGGATCTCATTGAACATTTCATCTCAGGTTCTCTTCTTTCTCCTACATAACTGGTTTAGACAGTCTATGGATGTGGAGATGGAACCCCTCAAGGTCATGACAGTAGCAGCTACAAATAAAACACACTGAGGTATCCTTGTCAGTGTAGTCACAATGGAAAGGTTCAGAACTCCCTTCCCTTGTTCCCCTACAGATTTAAGCAAGACATGTTTATTGACCCTTTTGTGTCACAGTGCTTGTGCATGGTGCCACTCACAGCACCAACCAATCATAGGTGCCAACTCCATGGGTGCTCAAGCCCTGGAGCACCCACAGAAAAAAATTAGTGGGTGCTGAGCACCCACCAGCAGCCAGCTCCCTCCTCCCATCCAGCACCTCCCGTCTGCCGGTGGCCTCACTGATCAACTCCTCCTCCTCCCTCCCAGAATCTCCCACCTGCTGTGATCAGCTGTTCCGTAGTGTGCAGGAGATGCTGGAGGAGGGAGGGAGAGGTGTGAGGATACGGCGTACTCGAGGGAGGGGGCAGAACTGGGTGGGAAGAGGCAGGGCAGGGGCTTGGGAAAAGGGGTGGGGTGGGGGTAGGGCCTGGGGCAGAGCGGGCGTTTGAGCACCTTGGACCCAGAGGAAGCTGGCGTCTGTGCCAGCCATGGTGAGTAGGGCCCATCAGGGTGAGGGAAATGAGGAGGAAATTGCTCAGTTGCAAGAACTATGAGCATAGGGCAATGACACTGAACACTTGCACTATTTTCCACGGGGGGAGGGGGGAGAGTGATTTTAGCTGATATCTCACTCCTGATGATAACAAAGGCACAGAGCACAGCTGCTGTTGGCGTCCCAAAGCCACCCAGGCCTGTATGCAGCTAGGCTGTGTGTTTCAATAGTCCCTGCCGAAGTTATCACCGACTGGCATGGAAAAGTGTCCTACTGTGGAGGAAGAAATGAGGCTGTCATCCTTAGAAACCTTCGGGAGGGGATTGCAGAGTACTTCCATGAAAGTTTTATCAAGATCTGTCAGGAAGATTCAAGGGGCATCCCAGTGTCCATAAACAAACTTCTCTGCATGGCCCATCCTGCCTAATGGTACAGTGGAATGAAAACCAGATAACAACACTACCTCTCTCTGTTGTACCTCTACCTCTTCTAGTACAAGTAAATTAATGAAAAGTCGACATCTGTGTCCTGTTAAGTTGGGAGTGCCCTCAGGACATCATTGTAATGGGAAATACAATTCACACTTCCCCGAGTTTCTTCCCCTGCATCAGGCTCACCTGTGCTTGAATGCTGGGACTCACGGGACTGCAGAGGAGTCTCAAACAGGTCCCGGCTTGCAGCATAGCTGGATCCCCTGGTCCCATGTCCCCCATCCTCTTCCTCCTCCTTGTCCTAACTGTTCGTGCCTGGGCCTAGGACTTGGGCTTCTCAGAGGTATCCACAGTTTTCTGGGGGGGGTGGTAGGGTCTCTGCCAAGTATGGTATGCAGCTTTTTGTAAAAGCGGCAGGTCTGCAACTTGGCACTAGATTGACTGTCGGCTTCCCTGGCCTTCTAGTGTGCCTGACACCGTTCCTTGGCTTTCTCATGGCACTGCTGCTGATTCCTGTCATACTCCTTCTCCTGAATTCCAGTGCAATCTGCTTGGAGATATCCATGTTTCTACCGCTGGTCCATATCTGTACTTGCATAGCTTCTTCTCCCCGCAAGTCCAAGAGATCCAATATCTCCTGCCTACTCCAAGACGGAGCATGTCTGGACTGTGTAGCTAGTATGGTCGGCTGGGCAGTTGTACATTACAATGGAGAGCTGCTAGGTGTGCATGCCAAGCTGGACAATCAAGAAAAAGCATTTCAAAAATATGTGGAATTTTTAAAGGAGGGAATTGGCTTCCGGTGTACTTGATCCCTGGGAAGTGGAATTCACAATTGTGACCAGGGCAGTCAGGGTCAGGCATTGTGGGACAGCTGCTGGACAACTGTTAGGGTTGACAAAAGTAATGCAGTGTCTACACTTGTGCTGCATCAAACTCAGGACGTCGACCATGTCTCAACACTATTCAGGTGATTTTACTACATTACTGTAATGGAGCACTTATATCTGTGGGAGGCAAATTTAAGTGTAGACACATGCAGAACTAGGTCGACGCAAGGCAGCCCATGTCAACCTAACTTTGTAGTGTCGACCAGGCGTAAGAGTGTGTAGCAGCTGGGTCCACAAGCACAAACAGTTCCCTAGTGTGCTTTGATCTACTCCCACATCAAAGGTCCACCACCAACAGCTCCAAATTCCAAAGGTCCAAATTCCAGCTACTGTCCAACCTCCGTGAGCTCAGTCCCCACCATGTTATCACGTCCTGCAGTCTACGCAACCAACAGACAATTATGGGGCTGGCTGACCCATGACCCAGGCAATGAACAATTTATAGAATAGTCAAATGTACCCACTGTAAATTCACCCCTGTGCAGCCAAGGCCCACAAGTGCAAAGCTCTCCAGAAGGGGCAAGGAGAAACAGAGGACATACAGTTCCAGTACTTGTGAGACTGTAGTGGTTGCCCAGTACATAGTTTGGAAATTTTGAACTTTTGTTGCTTAGGTGGTTCATTCTGCACTTTTTTTGTTGTTTTAATGGCTTTTGTCCCTTGTTTGAAGCTGGTCTGCCTATAAAGTTTGTTAGCTGTTATTTAAATACATGTTTCAAATCAAGTGTTTTGTCTGCAAACAAGAACAAGTCCCAAGGTTACATGAATAAATGTTATTCACTTCATAAAAAGTAAAACACCAGCACAGCACTATATAAGCTGTATATATGGAGCTTCCTGAACAATTTTTATTAAATTTCATAAGCTGTATTGGCCCCTACATTTGTGGGATAATTTAAGTGTGAGAAAGCTGTACTATACTACACTACTTCATTCCTTCTCATCCACAGCACCCAGTAAACACCTCGTGCAGACACACAAGGATCCCGGATTTCCATTGTGGGTGGGGATCCCACCCCAGTAAGGATAGGTGCACTTTCTGGTTTCATGTAACTTTCCTGTAATCCAGCAGTGTCTTGCATCTACTCCTGGGGAAATGGCTCTCCTTTCACTTCGCAAACATTGTGCAGTCTGACCACAATTGTCACGATCCCTTGGAGTTTGAGGATGATTGTCCTCCATAAAATGATAGCCAGTTATCACTGGTGGATAGACAGGTGACTAATGAGACCAATCCAGGATCCACAGATCTTGTCACAATTGGGGCAGACATTTCCCAATGGAGGGGGAGGATCTGGGTTGTTGAGTCATAAGCCATACTGGGTCAGACCAAACATCCATCTAGCCCAGTATCCTGTCTTCCGACAGTTGCCAATGCTAGGTGCTTCAGAGGGAATGAACAGAACAGGTAATCATCAAATGATCCATCTCCTGTCACCCATTCCTAGCTTCTAGAAAAGAAAAGGAGTACGTGTGGCAACTTAGAGACTAACCAATTTATTTGAGCATGAGCTTTCGTGAGCTACAGCTCACTTCATCGGATGCATACCGTGGAAACTGCAGCAGACTTTATATACACACAGAGAATATGAAACAATACCTCCTCACACCCCACTGTCCTGCTGGTAATAGCTTATCTAAAGTGATCATCAAGTTGGGCCATTTCCAGCACAAATCCAGGTTTTCTCACCCTCCACCCCCCCACACACAAATTCACTCTCCTGCTGGTAATAGCCCATCCAAAGTGACAACTCTCTACACAATGTGCATGATAATCAAGTTGGGCCATTTCCTGCACAAATCCAGGTTCTCTCACCCCCTCACCCCCCTCCAAAAAACACACACACAAACTCACTATCCTGCTGGTAATAGTTCATCCAAACTGACCACTCTCCCTACAATGTGCATGATAATCAAGGTGGGCCATTTCCAGCACAAATTCAGGTTTTCTCACCCCCCCACCCCCATACACACACAAACTCACTCTCCTGCTGGTAATAGCTCATCCAAAGTGACCACTCTCCCTACAATGTGCATGGTAATCAAGGTGGGCCACGTCCAGCACAAATCCAGGCTTTTTCACCCCCCCCCCCTTTTTTTTTCCCCCAGGGACACACACACACACACACAAACTCACTCTCCTGCTGGCAATAGCTCATCCAAACTGATCACTCTCCAAGTTTAAATCCAAGTTAAACCAGAACGTCTTGGGGGGGGGGGTAGGAAAAAACAAGGGGAAATAGGCTACCTTGCATAATGATTTAGCCACTCCCAGTCTCTATTTAAGCCTAAATTAATAGTATCCAATTTGCAAATGAATTCCAATTCAGCAGTTTCTCGCTGGAGTCTGGATTTGAAGTTTTTTTGTTTTAAGATAGCGACCTTCATGTCTGTGATTGAGTGACCAGAGAGATTGAAGTGTTCTCCGATTGGTTTATGAATGTTATAATTCTTGACATCTGATTTGTGTCCATTTATTCTTTTACGTAGAGACTGTCCAGTTTGACCAATGCACATGGCAGAGGGGCATTGCTGGCACATAATGGCATATATCACATTGGTGGATGTGCAGGTGAACGAGCCTCTGATAGTGTGGCTGATGTTATTAGGCCCTGTGATGGTGTCCCCTGAATAGATATGTGGGCACAGTTGGCAACAGGCTTTGTTGCAAGGATAAGTTCCTGGGTTAGTGGTTCTGTTGTGTGGTATGTGGTTGTTGGTGAGTATTTGCTTCAGGTTGTGGGGCTGTCTGTAGGCAAGGACTGGCCTGTCTCCCAAGATTTGTGAGAGTGTTGGGTCATCCTTTAGGATAGGTTGTAGATCCTTAATAATGCATTGGAGGGGTTTTAGTTGGGGGCTGAAGGTGACGGCTAGTGGCGTTCTGTTATTTTCTTTGTTAGGCCTGTCCTGTAGTAGGTAACTTCTGGGAACTCTTCTGGCTCTATCAATCTGTTTCTTTACTTCCGCAGGTGGGTATTGTAGTTGTAAGAAAGCTTGACAGAGATCTTGTAGGTGTTTGTCTCTGTCTGAGGGGTTGGAGCAAATGCGGTTGTATCGCAGAGCTTGGCTGTAGACGATGGATCGTGTGGTGTGGTCAGGGTGAAAGCTGGAGGCATGTAGGTAGGAATAGCGGACAGTAGGTTTCCGGTATAGGGTGGTGTTTATGTGACCATTGTTTATTAGCACTGTAGTGTCCAGGAAGTGGATCTCTTGTGTGGACTGGACCAGGCTGAAGTTGATGGTGGGATGGAAGTTGTTGAAATCATGGTGGAATTCCTCAAGGGCTTCTTTTCCATGGGTCCAGATGATGAAGATGTCATCAATATAGCGCAAGTAGAGTAGGGGCTTTAGGGGACGAGAGCTGAGGAAGCGTTGTTCTAAATCAGCCATAAAAATGTTGGCATACTGTGGGGCCATGCAGGTACCCATAGCAGTGCCGCTGATCTGAAGGTATACATTGTCCCCAAATGTAAAATAGTTATGGGTAAGGACAAAGTCACAAAGTTCGGCCACCAGGTTAGCCGTGACATTATCGGGGATAGTGTTCTTGACGGCTTGTAGTCCATCTTTGTGTGGAATGTTGGTGTAGAGGGCTTCTACATCCATAGTGGCCAGGATGGTGTTATCAGGAAGATCACCGGTGGATTGAAGTTTCCTCAGGAAGTCAGTGGTGTCTCAAAGGTAGCTGGGAGTGCTGGTAGCGTAGGGCCTGAGGAGGGAGTCTACATAGCCAGACAATCCTGCTGTCAGGGTGCCAATGCCTGAGATGATGGGGCGCCCAGGATTTCCAGGTTTATGGATCTTGGGTAGTAGATAGAATATCCCAGGTCGGGGTTCCAGGGGTGTGTCTGTGCGGATTTGATCTTGTGCTTTTTCAGGAAGTTTCTTGAGCAAATGCTGTAGTTGCTTTTGGTAACTCTCAGTGGGATCATAGGGTAATGGCTTGTAGAAACTCGTGTTGGAGAGCTGCCGAGCAGCCTCTTGTTCATATTCCGACCTATTCATGATGACAACAGCACCTTCTTTGTCAGCCTTTCTGATTATGATGTCAGAGTTGTTTCTGAGGCTGTGGATGACATTGCGTTCCGCATGGCTGAGGTTATGGGGCAAGTGATGCTGCTTTTCCACAATTTCAGCCCGTGCACGTCGGCGGAAGCACTCTATGTAGAAGTCCAGTCTGCTGTTTCGTGTGGGGGGGTGGAGGGTGAGAAAACCTGGATTTGTGCTGGAAATGGCCCAACTTGATGATCACTTTAGATAAGCTATTACCAGCAGGACAGTGGGGTGGGAGGAGGTATTGTTTCATATTCTCTGTGTGTATATAAAGTCTGCTGCAGTTTCCACGGTATGCATCCGATGAAGTGAGCTGTAGCTCACGAAAGCTCATGCTCAAATAAATTGGTTAGTCTCTAAGGTGCCACAAGTACTCCTTTTCTTTTTGCAAATACAGACTAACACGGCTGTTACTCTGAAATACATCAACGTTGTTACACTGAGTGAGACCCGATGTGCTGGAGAAAGACACAGCTCAGGGAACAAGGTGGCAGTGACACTGTTTCTGGAAAGGAGCAGGTGACGATGAACGACAAATCTACAGTGTTGGTGTCACTATCAAAAATGAAATCATCAGCCAATCTGTGAATTACCAGTTAGCATCAGTGAATGACTCCTGTCCCGCTGCCTTAAATTTGCCAAGAATCAGCATGAGACACTCATCAATGCATATTCTCCAAAACCTTGATGCTGATGAGGAAACCAAAGAAGACTTTATGCCAACCTTGACCAAATTCTCTCTGCCATCCCCAAAGAGGATAAATTCATACTCCTTGGCAATTTTGCAAGAGTTGGATGTGACTTGGGCTTTGTAATGGTACGATCAGAAGGGAAGGAATGGGCCAGACCAATTCCAACAAAATTCTTCTCCTGACCAAATGTGTGGAACATGAGTAGCTCACGAAAGCTCATGCTCAAATAAATTGGTTAGTCTCTAAGGTGCCACAAGTACTCCTTTTCTTTCAACGTTGATGTAATGTCTCCTGAGTTCTCTGGTTGCAATCAACTGGGGCGGGGCTGAACACAATAATGAAGGCAGAACTGAGAACACTGGAATCCAAATGGTTCTGAAGGCAGTGCCATCTGGATTTCAACCTGCCAAATGCATATTCCACTATCATCCTACAGCTACTGAGTCTGTAACTGAACTTTCTTTTGCCAGGCCCTCTGAGGTCAAGATATAGTTTAATCAGCTATGGCAGAAGGAGGTGTGCAGAGTCCCCTAGAATAACAGTGGGGACAGAGAATCCATTTATAATAATGTAATTTGGAGGGAATAAGGTCCCTGCTTGTCCATGAAAGTAAAGTCCTGATCTCCAGAAAACCCTGGCATCATGCATCCTGCCAATACATCCAATGTTGGTGTCCATGAACCCACCTCTGTGGTCCACCAAGGCCTGTGTAATGATGGAGTAGTAGCCCTTGCTGTTTATTTACTCATTTTCTCTTCATGGAGGACAAATTATGGGCACGAGTCCCATTGATAGCCCCAGCACCATTTGGGAAGCCCATTTGCTCAAAGCTGGCAATTATTTCGCTACATAGTTTATGCTAACAACCTTTGGCTAAACAACCATCCTGATCACTTTGCATACCTCCCCAACCACAACTCCCATAGTTGACTTGCCAACATCAAACTGGTTTGCCACAGACCAGAAGCAGCCTCAGGAAACCAGCTTCCAGAAATCCAGAAATAGCAGTGAAACTATAAGTAGGAGGTCTTCCAAAGGTGCTGGATCCATGACCTGACTCTGGTAGCAGAGGGCATGCAGACAGCTGTATGTTTTGGCAGGCTAAGGGTACTTCTAATCAAGTGCTGCAGGATGCTCAAATAAATTTGTTAGTCTCTAAGGTGCCACAAGTACTCCTTTTCTTTTTGCGGATACAGACTAACACGGCTGCTACTCTGAAACCTGTCAGGATGGAGAGACAATTTCTCAACAATACACCTGTGCTCTGTAGCACCCTTCCGGGACCACACTCAGTACTGCAGGGATCCCTGCCTTAGTCTGCAAGTTTTGAGCTGCCTCCCTGAAGCAAGTTGGCCCGAGCCATAAGCTCTGTCAGTCTCTAAACAGTTAAATAACAAATTCAGAGTTTGGCTGACTGTGCCTTTAAATAAACAAAACCTCAAAGGCAATGAGTTGGAAGGCTAGAACTCTTTCAGGCATTACAGTGCTATGGCAGAGGCAATTATAACCTGAGCCCTGGTCTACACTAGGACTTTAGGTCGAATTTAGCAGCGTTAAATCGATGTAAACCTGCACCTGTCCACACGATGAAGCCCTTTATTTCGACTTAAAGGGCTCTTAAAATCAATTTCCTTACTCCACCCCTGACAAGTGGATTAGCGCTTAAATCTGCCTTGCCGGGTCGAATTTGGGGTACTGTGGACACAGTTCGACAGTATTGGCCTCCAGGAGCTATCCCAGAGTGCTCCATTGTGACCGCTCTGGACAGCACTCTCAACTCAGATGCACTGGCCAGGTAGACAGGAAAAGAACCGTGAACTTTTGAATCTCATTTCCTGTTTGGCCAGCGTGGCAAGCTGCAGGTGACCATGCAGAGCTCATCAGCAGAGGTGACCATGATGGAGTCCCAGAATTGCAAAAGAGCTCCAGCATGGACCGAACGGGAGGTACGGGATCTGATAGCTGTATGGAGAGAGGAATCCGTGCTATCAGAACTCCGTTCCAGTTTTCGAAATGCCAAAACCTTTATCAAAATCTCCCAGGGCATGAAGGAGAGAGGCCATAACAGGGACCCGAAGCAGTGCCGCGTGAAACTTAAGAAGCTGAGGCAAGCCTACCAGAAAACCAGAGAGGCGAACGGCCGCTCCGGGTCAGAGCCCCAAACATGCCGCTTCTATGATGAGCTGCATGCCATTTTAGGGGGTTCAGCCACCACTACCCCAGCCGTGTTGTTTGACTCCTTCAATGGAGATGGAGGCAATACGGAAGCAGGTTTTGGGGACGAAGAAGATGATGATGATGATGAGGTTGTAGCTAGCTCACAGCAAGCAAGCAGAGAAACCGGTTTTCCCGACAGCCAGGAACTGTTTCTCACCCTGGACCTGGAGCCAGTACCCCCCGAACCCACCCAAGGCTTCTTCCTGGACCCAGCAGGCGGATAAAGGACCTCCGGTGAGTGTACTTTTAAAAATATTATACATGGTTTAAAAGCAAGCATGTGAAAGGATTACTTTGCCCTGGCATTCGCGGCTCTCCTGGATATACTCCCAAAGCCTTTGCAAAAGGTTTCTGGGGAGGGCTGCCTTATTGCATCCTTCATGGTAGGACACTTTACCACTCCAGGCCAGTAACACATACTCGGGAATCATTGTACAACAAAGCATTGCAGTGTATGTTTGCTGGCGTTCAAACAACATCCGTTCTTTATCTCTCTGTGTTATCCTCAGGAGGGTGAGATATCATTCATGGTCACCTGGTTGAAATAGGGTTCTTTTCTTCAGGGGACACTCAGAGGAGTCCGTTCCTGCTGGGCTGTTTGCCTGTGGCTGAACAGAAATGTTCCCCGCTGTTAGCCACTGGGAGGGGGGAGGGTTGAGGGGGTAGCCACGTGGTGGGGGGAGGCAAAATGCGACCTTGTAACGAAAGCACATGTGCTATGTATGTAATGTTAACAGCAAGGTTTACTCTGAAAGGGTGTAGCCACTGTTTTATAAAATGTGTCTTTTTAAATACCGCTGTCCCTTTTTTTTTCTCCACCAGCTGCATGTGTTTCAATGATCACAGGATCTTCTCCTTCCCAGAGGCTAGTGAAGATTAGAAAGAAAAAAAAACGCACTCGTGATGAAATGTTTTCTGAGCTCATGCTGTCCTCCCACACTGACAGAGCACAGACGAATGCGTGGAGGCAAATAATGTCAGAGTGCAGGAAAGCACAAAATGACCGGGAGGAGAGGTGGCGGGCTGAAGAGTGTAAGTGGCGGGCTGAAGACAGGGCTGAAGCTCAAATGTGGCGGCAGCGTGATGAGAGGAGGCAGGATTCAATGCTGAGGCTGCTGCAGGACCAAACCAGTATGCTCCAGTGTATGGTTGAGCTGCAGCAAAGGCAGCTGGAGCACAGACTGCCACTACAGCCCTTGGGTAACCAACCGCCCTCCTCCCCAAGTTCCATAGCCTCCACACCCAGACGCCCAAGAACGCGGTGTGGGGGCCACCGGCCAACCAGCCACTCCGCCACAGGGGATTCCCCAAAAAAAAGAAGGCTGGCATTCAATAAATTTTAAAGTTGTAAACTTTTAAAGTGCTGTGTGGCATTTTCCTTCCCTCCTCCACCACACCTCCTGGGCTACCTTGGTAGTCATCCCCCTGTTTGTGTGATGAATGAATAAAGAATGCATGAATGTGAAGCAACAATGACTTTATTGCCTCTGCAAGCAATGATTAAAGGGAGGATGGGAGGGTGGTTAGCTTGCAGGGAAGTAGAGTGAACCAAGGGGCGGGGGGTTTCATCAAGGAGAAACAAAGAACTTTCACACCGTAGCCTGGCCAGTCATGAAAGTGGTTTTCAAAGCTTCTCTGATGCGTACCGTGCCCTCCTGTGCTCTTCTAACTGCCCTGGTGTCTGGCTGCACGTAACCAGCAGCCAGGCGATTTGCCTCAACCTCCCACCCTGCCATAAACGTCTCCCCCTTACTCTCACAGATATTGTGGAGCACACAGCAAGCAGTAATAACAGTGGGAATATTGGTTTCGCTGAGGTCTAAGCGAGTCAGTAAACTGCACCAGCGTGCCTTTAAACGTCCAAATGCACATTCTACCACCATTCTGCACTTGCTCAGCCTGTAGCTGAACAGCTCCTGACTACTGTCCAGGCTGCCTGTGTACAGCTTCATGAGCCATGGCATTAAGGGGTAGGCTGGGTCCCCGAGGATAACTATAGGCATTTCAACGTCCCCAACAGTTATTTTCTGGTCTGGGAATAAAGTCCCTTCCTGCAGCTTTTGAAACAGACCAGAGTTCCTGAAGATGCGAGCGTCATGTACCTTTCCCGGCCATCCCACGTTGATGTTGGTGAAACGTCCCTTGTGATCCACCAGAGCTTGCAGCACTATTGAAAAGTACCCCTTGCGGTTTATGTACTCGCTGGCTTGGTGCTCCGGTGCCAAGATAGGGATATGGGTTCCGTCTATGGCCCCACCACAGTTAGGGAATCCCATTGCAGCAAAGCCATCCACTATGACCTGCACATTTCCCAGCCTCACTACCCTTGATATCAGCAGATCTTTGATTGTGTGGGCTACTTGCATCACAGCAGCCCCCACAGTAGATTTGCCCACTCCAAATTGATTCCCAACTACCGGTAGCTGTCTGGCGTTGCAAGCTTCCACAGGGCTATCGCCACTCGCTTCTCAACTGTGAGGGCTGCTCTCATCTTGGTATTCATGCGCTTCAGGGCAGGGGAAAGCAAGTCACAAAGTTCCATGAAAGTGCCCTTACGCATGCGAAAGTTTCGCAGCCACTGGGAATCGTCCCAGACCTGCAACACTATGCGGTCCCACCAGTCTGTGCTTGTTTCCCGAGCCCAGAATCGGCGTTCCACAGCATGAACCTGCCCCATTAGCACCATGATGCATGCATTGGCAGGGCCCATGCTTTCAGAGAAATCTGTGTCCATGTCCTGATCACTCACGTGACTGCGCTGACGTCGCCTCCTCGCCCGGTATCGCTTTGCCAGGTTCTGGTGCTGCATATACTGCTGGATAATGCATGTGGTGTTTAATGTGCTCCTAATTGCCAAAGTGAGCTGAGCGGCCTCCATGCTTGCTTTGGTATGGCCTCCGCACAGAAAAAAGGCGCGCAACGATTGTCTCCCATTGCTCTGATGGAGGGAGGGGCGACTGACGACATGGCTTACAGGGTTGGCTTCAGGGAGCTAAAATCAACAAAGGGGGTGGCTTTACTTCAAGGAGTATTTCAGGTAGGACTTCACGGAGGGTTCCAATACGAAATGGTGCATCTAAGTTATTGTTCTTATTGGAACAATGAGGTTAGTCTGGCCTCTGATTTATACATGGCTAGATTTACCTTGCTGCACCTTCTCTGTGAGTGACTGCAGTGTGACCTAGAGGAATGAGTCCCCTAGACAGGGGAGGGGGGAAGCAAATGAGTACAAAACAAATCTGGTCTATTTCTTGTTTTGATCCACTCCATCTATTTTTTACATCTTTGGCTGGCAGCAGACGGTGCAGAAGGACTGCAAGCCATCCACATCTCATGGCTGCTCGGCAGAAGACGGTGCAATACGACTGCTAGCCATCCTCATCTCTTGTCTGCCTGGCAGAAGATGGTGCAATATGACTGCTAGCCATCCCCATCTCTTGCCTGCCTGGCAGAAGATGGTACAGTACGACTGCTAGAAATCCGTATTGCCTGCCTACTCACCATAAGACGGTTCAATAGGACTGACTGCAGGACTAAAGAGAATGACCTGGTCAAGTCACTCCAAACTTAGTCCCTGCGCCCATGTCTGTCCAGGCGCTCCCGGCCAATGCGGCCAGGAGCACCTCGGACATGACGATGACAGCTACCAGTCATATTGCACCGTCTGCTGCCAGAAGGCAATGGGTTGCTGCTACTGTGTAGCAATGCAGTACCGTGTCTGCCAGCACCCAGGAGACATACTGTGACGGTTCCCTGAGCGGGCTCCATGCTTGCCATGGTATGGCGTCTGCACAGGTAACTCAGGAAAAAAAGCGCGAAACAATTGTCTGCCCTTGCTTTCACGGAGGGAGGGAGGGAACGGGGGCCTGACGATATGTATCCAGAACCACCCGCGACAATGTTTTAGCACCATCAGGCATTAGGATCTCAACCCAGAATTCCAATGGGCAGCGGAGACTGCGGGAACTGTGGGATAGCCACCCACGGTGCGATACTCCGGAAGTCGACACTAGCCTCGGTACTGTGGAAGCACTCCACCGAGTTAATGCACTTAATGCACTTAGAGCATTTTCTGTGGGGACACACACACTCGAATATATAAAACCGATTTCTAAAAAACCGACTTCTATAAATTCGACCTGATTTCGTAGTGTAGACATACCCTGATTGACCTAATGGTGTGCCCAAAAGCTGCAACTTTCTTTGTGTACTGTTGAGTGGCACTTGGAAAAAACGGGCACCTTTTCTACCTTTGCAAACAAAATACATAATTTCTAATTGAACACCTAATCTCCCCTTTTTGCTGCGGTTTGTCTATACTAGGGACTTTTTCTAAAAATTCTCACCATTGCTAGCACTGGTTCAGCTGCACAATGTCAGCAACACGGAGAACCCTTGTGCTGAAGGGTTGCTACAGGCATTTTGGATGTTGTATTGCTTGAACCTGCTCTGAGCGAGTTTACGTGACACTGTACTGAAAATGGCTAGGACACCCACAATTCCTAACTGCCTTGCAACTCATGTAGTTGTTTGCACCTGTATTCACTTGCACCATTCCTATTTGCTCTCAGTCTGCATAGGAATAAATGACTACACATAGCACAAGGCTGGGGAGGTATTATCTTTTATTGGACCAACTTCTGTTGGTGTGAGAGACAAGCTTTCAAGCCACACAGAGCTCTTCTTCAGGTCTGTGTAGCTGAAAAGCTTGTATCTCTCACCAGCAGAAGCTGGTTCAATAAAGGATATTACCTCACCTACCTCGTCTCTCTAATATCCTGGGCCTGACATGGTTACAACTACGCTACAGAGCACAATGCAGTGGAGGATCAAACCTTTTTCGTTACCCTACCATGATGGAATAGGGCTATTCAGGCAAATGTAGTCTACTGCTGCAAAATAGTGCAAGGCCTACCGGAATCAGAACCCTGCCCCATGCACACATTACCCACCACCTAAGTTCCCTGTAAGTTGTGTGGCTGTGCAGCAGGCTATCAAGGGCCACAGAGGCCCCTCTCCCATCCCAGCCCCATCCCACTGGGGCTGCTGGGGAGAGGAGCCTCTCCCACAGCCCAGCCCAGGCCCACCGGAGCTGTCATGGCTGGGGAGAGGTGCCCCTCCCCCGGGCCAGCCCAACCCCACCCCACGAGAGCTGCTGGGGAGAGGCGCCCCACCCCCAACCAGGCCCAGCCCAGCCCCGCTGGAACTGCTGCGGCCCAGGAGAGGTGCCTCTCAACCGGCCCCAAGCCGCTGCAGCGAGAGAGCGTTAGGGAGAGTCCTCTCTCCCCGCTGCAGCCCCGGGGCAGCCTACACCCCAAACCCCTTATCCCCAGAGCCTTCACCCCTAGCCAGAGCCCTCACCCCCTGCACCCAACCCTCTGCCCCAGCCCTGAGCCCCCTCCTGCACCCTGAACCCCTTATCCCCAGCCCCACCACAGAGTCTGCACCTGCATCCAGAGCCCTCACCCCATGCTCTAGCCCTGAGCCCCGTCCCACACCCCTCATCCCCGGCCCCACCCCAGAGCCCGCACCCCCAGCCAGAGCCCTCACCTCTCCCCCGCACCCCAGCACTGAGCCCCCTCCCACACTCCAAACCCCTCAGCCCCACCCCCACCATACATCACCTCCATATTGGTGCACATAACAAAATTCATTCCGCACATGGACGTAAAAAATTAGAGGGAACACTGCCCACCGCTGTTTGAAATCTTCGCATGCCGTAATTACCCTCTCCTCAGAACTAGGGTTGGCAATTTTGATTGGACATATTCCTGGAGGTTTCATCACATGACATAATCTTTAATTAAAGATTAATCTTTAATTCATGGAGACTCCAGGACACTCCTGGAGGGTTGGCAACTATACTCAGAACAAGTGTCGAGTTATGCATTTTGAAAATCCCATTACTCTCTTTACATTAATAAAGGGTGAAGCCAACAAAGGAGGAAGTAAAGCTGATCACATTTATTCCACATGGGTAGATTACTTGTTCTTTTTCTATGGAACAACTGTGTTGGCTTTATTTAAAGCAAAATCTGGCTAGGTACCAACTTCAGCTAAATCACTATATGACAGATATATCCAGCTGCACGCTGGCTGCTAAATGATCCATCCATGGAACTGACCACATGCCAGTCGCTTAGTTCTTTGGGATTAACTGTCCCTTCCATCAAGTTGGTTTAGACTAATGTTGCTGTTCATCATGTAATGCAAATCTTCCCAAGAAAGACACTCATGCTATTGATTACAAAGGATGTCCATTTCAACACCCATTATATAATAAAGGTCAAACCTTGTGTGCAGCACATTTGCTGCATAAACTTGTGAAATATCAGTATCATGAGATAATTCTCAATTGTCACAGAATATTTAAATTCTCAGCCTTTATACTAAGTGACATTAAATATCTAGTTTAGCAATATTAAGGACTCATTTATCCCACTTAAGAAGAGCTGAGCTAGGGCGTGTGAGGGCACGCACTGCCTGAATGTCCACCTGAGACATAATGTCTGAGAAATGCCCAGAGAGAGAGGACATGCCACCGGTGCATTGATTTGAAACATAATGGCTGAGAAGCAGTAGGTGTAGCTGTAGGGAGGGCAGATGCGCTGCCTTATGTCAAAAGGTCAGATCCTGGGCCATGCTATGCCCTCCTTGTGCTATTCCTGTGCTGGAATAAGCCACCAAGCTGCCTTAAATGAGCAGTTAGGATTTCCCTGGTGTGGGGGAATCCCCAGGCAGCAAAGAACCTGCATAGCCAACTCTACACCTTCTTCTGTTCTCCCCAGCATAGGGGCATGTCTGTGGAAGGAGGAGATTTGACTGGAGCATGCTGCATTCAGGCCTGGTCTACACTAGGAAATTAGGTTGGTATAACTATGTTGCTCAAGGGTGTGAAAAATCCATACCCCTGAGCAATGCAGTTAAACTTACCTAACCCCTGGTGCAGACAACGCTAGGTCAACAGAAGAATTCTCCCATTGACCTAGGTACCACCACTCAGGGAGGTGGAGTACCTATGCTGACAGGAGAACCCCTCATGTTGGTGTAGGTAGTGTCTTCACTAAAGCATTAGAGTGGAGCAGCTGCAGTATTTTAAGTTCACAGACAATCCCCAGTGTGGTAACGGTCCCTGGGGTACGTTGCAAACCAGCATAAGTGAGAGCAGCCCTGAAGCTGAGGATTGAGGCCAAAGTCTCTAGAAGCTCTATGAGGAGCATAGTGAAAGCCATCTTTGCTACACCTTTAGGAAGGTGTAGTCAGTACTCACTAGTGCAACAATTCTGCACTATAATTTGGCTGAGATCTCTGCCCCCTGAGCAGCTCCAGATCATGGAGCAATTGCAGGTGTCCTCTGACCAGAGCGGGGTGGGCAAACTTTTTGGCTTGAGGGCCACATCGGCATTGCGAAACTATATAGAGGGCCAGGTAGGGAAGACTGTGCCTCCCCAAACAGCCTGGCCCTCGCCCCCTATCTGCCCCTCCCACTTCCCGCCCCTGACTGCCCCCCTCAGAACTCCCGACCCATCCAACCCACCATGCTCCTTGTCCCCTGATTGCCCCCTCCCAGAACCCCCGCCCCTAACCGCCCCCCCGGGCCCCACCCCCTATCCAACCCCACCGCTCCCTGTACCCTGACTGCCTCCCTGTACCCTGACTCCTAGCCACACCCCTGCCCCTGACAAGCCCCCCGGGACTCCCACACTTATCCAACCGCCCCCTGATCCCTGTCTCTTGACTGCCCCCGGGACCCCCTGCCCCTTATCCAATCCTCCACTCCCCGCCCCTGTACCATGCTGCTCAGAGCAGCAGGAGCTCGCAGCCCCGTTGCCTGGCTGGAGCCAGCCATGCTGCCTGCGCTGCCCGGGAGGAGCAGCTGGCCAGAACACTGGCAGCACGGTGTGCTGAGGCTTCGGGGGAGGAGGGACAGCAGGGGATGGGCTGGGGGTAGCCTCCCCGGCCAGGAGCTCAGGGGCTAGGCAGGACAGGCCCACAGGACGGATGTGGCCCGCAGGCCGTAGTTTGCCCACCTCTGGCCCAGAGGCTTACACCATGCTTAGTCATTTTCTAAACTGAATGTAGAGCAGAGTTATACAGCATTAAGGGACTAGTGTATGGTCAGGATTTGGTCCTTTGGTTTCAAATGCTTCCTTCTAAATGCAAATTGGCTGTAGGGACATTTGGGAGTTTTTCCACCTAAAATCCTGTCACTTTACCCTATGTCTCACTAGGGGGCTCTGGCAAAGGCGCTTTAGTGTAAACAAGGCCTGCGTTAACCATGTTTTTGAGCAGTTAATTTCCCTTGTTTCTTGAGGAAGAGGTGTTAGTGGGGGGGCATGATTGGAGGGCACCTGTGGGAGGAGAATGATCTGCCACTTTAGCTACCAGCTCTGCCCTCCTCCTGGCCCCACCATGCCCTTGGTAGCATAGGTGTCGACTCCGTGGGTGCTCTGGGGTTTGAGCACCCATGGGGAAAAATTAGTGGGTGCTCTGCACCCACTGGCAGCCAAGCTCCCCTCACCCGCCGCCCCACCTCTTCCTCCTCCTCTTCCACCCTCAAGCATGCTGCGTCCCCGCTCTTCCACCTACCTCCCAGCGCTTTCCCCCGGCCGGTGCTGGAAGGAAGCAGGAGGAACGGGAACATGGAGCTCAGGGAAGGAGGCAGGGAAGAGGCGGGGCTGGGGCGGGGACTTTGGGGAAGGGGTTGGAATGGGGGCAGAGCAGGGGTGGGAAGAGGCGGGGCCGGGGCAGAGTGTGGGTTGAGCACCCAGGGGAAAGCAGGGAAGTCGGCGCATATGCCTGGTAGGGCTGGAAGGGCCATGGGAAGAAAGGAAGATGGTAACTGATAGGCTGTGAGGAGTACATCTACCAGCTGGAGGCAGCAAGGGGAATAGCAGGGAGTCACAGGTGTCTTATCCAGTTCAGGGAGCTACTGCCAAGGAAAGGGCTCTACACAGTCCTCTGCAGTACAGGAGTACTGTAGATGTGTGGAATGGCCCATTCACCTCAGTGGGGTGTGCTCAGATGAATTCGGACACTCCAAAGAGATTAACAGACTAACACAATAGCTCCGAGTGGTGTGAAATGACCCAATCATCTCAATTGGAGTTCCCTTCTACCTCAGTTTCAGTTGTGGAATACCATTGTTCAAGGTAATCTCACTATGCACGCTGGTTTTAGAGCAACTGGAATATTAAAATCTTCTTATTATTGGGGCGGGGGGACAGTATCTGAGCAATGCCTGAACCAAATTACTCCAAACTTGCACCATTGCCTCTGTTGTGGCATACCAATGTCCTAGATAATCTCATTATGCATGTGGATTTTAGAGTACTTTGAAAATTAAAAGATGCTCATAATGCAGGGGGAGGACATATATTGGGAACCTCTTGATCAAATGACCTAAATTTGCACCATACATTCTACCCCAGCCCCTGAATAGCTTTTGAATTATTGCTTCCCCAAAAGGGAAGGGGGTGGCAAAGATTATCCAGGATTGATCCTGAGAGACTAATATCAGAATCAGAGCCATAGTTTGAGCCCCAAGTGTATATATATATATATTAAAAAAAGAGCTATCAGTGTTAAGTTTGGATGACATGTGATTTTTTTTTTTTAGTGGGACTGTATCTCACTCAAATGATTTCAAAAATCTTGACTATTGTTCTTGTGTTTGTTTGTCTGGGTTTTTTTGGAGAGGGAAGATACATTTATGTGGCCTCTTTTTATATTAAAAATCCATGTTCTGTCTAGCCTGAGGGATTTATGCTTTGTCTTTGTCTAGACTAGAGTTGTTGGTCCTGTTATAATTTGAGCTAATTGATCGTAAATGCTAATTATGTTGATAACTGAGGCTTTCCACAAATGTTTGTTCTGGAGCACAAAGTTTTGTGGTTTGCCTGAGGCTGAGCCCCCATGTTCTGATACAAACATTTGCAGAGTGTCTAGATTAGCATTTACAACCATTTAACAAGCAATTGGCAATCAATTATAACAGGAGGACAAACACTAGTCTAGACAAAGCCTATGATAACAGGAGAACTAGTGAAATGATGATAGCACAAGAGTCAAAAGACAGAAAATTGAGCAATGGAGAGGGGAAGGGATTTTAAATCACACTTTGAAAAATTCTGTTTTGTTTGATTTTGTTAACCTCAATTTAACATCAGTGCCAAATGAATATTTTGGATAAAGGATGCATGGGTGCAATTACTGGGAGGGATGAGAGAGACAAATTTGCCTCCAGATTTTTACTATCCTAGAGATGTCAATGTAGATGCAGGGTTAATGTTGTATTCCATTCCCGATTCCATTGTAGCATTTTTTAATGTAAACTGAAGGGTTATCTTTGTTAGACAGCCAGCACCACCCAGCCATCCACGAGCCAAACACTAGTTGCTTGGGCCTAGGAAGAAACTCCCCATATGTGTAGGTTATTTATAACTGATCACTTGCCAAAACTATCTTGAAAGTGTAAGTGTAAGCCAATATCGAGGATTGAAAAGAATGAATTGGGTCTACTTCTGCAGCAGGAGATTGCAGGAAACCTAAGGGTTCTCCCTCTTTGAGGCTATGTCTACACTACAGTTTATGCCAGCATTTTTATGTTCCTCAGGGGTGTGAATAAACCACCCCATCCGAGCGACATAAATTATGCCAGCATAAGTGCTCGGGTGCACAGCACTATGTCAGTGAGTTCTCTCCCCTCCCATCAGCATAGAACATCTTCACCACACGCGCTGCAGCAGTATCGGTGTACACACACAAACACACACACACAGTTTGGCTATAAGTCAGCTAAGTCTAGGGTGCATAGCAAAAATCATCTTGCTAACCCTCCCCAGAAGCTATTTGCACAGTATTGTAACAATGGAGGGTGGGAATTCACGGCTTCCAAGGGAAGTCCATGCTTCAACTGACTGAAAAAGTTTTGTAAGTTTTGTAAGGAGAAAGGCAAAAAAACACACACACACACACACCCCCGCTCCCCAAAACCAAACCTCTGGTTGCAACTGCCAACATGCTCTGGGCATCACAGTTGTCTGAAAAACATAACAGGTTGTTGTTATAACAACCAGAGACCAGCTGACTGACCTCCCATTTCCTTTTGTCAACCAGCTGCAAGGCTTCTAGGTCAAGCAACAGCCTTGAACTGCACATTGACCACAGTTTACATGATTCCCTTGTGACAGCGTCATATACTTTTTGCCATTTCACTTTACTCAATTATTTGTTTAAACATCCGAAGTTACACTGCCTGTAACATTTCAGTAGCATGATAGATAGTCTTTTAGGCTTACAGTCTCCATCTCCAAGGCAACATCACATCATCACTTTCTGTGTGTACAGTGCAGTGAGATAAAAAGAAAAAAAAGATAGACTAAATTTCAAATCCAGCTACCTAATGGCGCTACCATGAGAGCAGCAACTTTAATAAAAGCTTCTCAGACTTGCATAAGGTGATTCAACAATGTGAGTGTGTTACAAATCTGTTTAAGCATCTGCAAACTCTGCAGTGTCCATTTACAGGGGACTAACCCCAAGTGAACTTGTAGGGTTTTGTTTACACTGCCATTAAAAACCCGCAGCTGACCCGTGCCAGTTTACTGGGGCTCGGGCTAAGGAGCAGTTTTGATATAGATGTTCAGGCTTGGGCTGCAGTCCTGGCTCTAGGATCCTGCGAGGGGGGAGGGTGCAGCCTGAGTCAGCTGGCATGGGCCAGCCGCAGATGTCTAATTGCAGTGTAGACATACCCTTGGAAGTTCTGGTTCTATTGAACCTCAACTTCCACAGGGCTAGATTAAGGCAATCTGAGGGCATAAACACACCCTACGTGGAAACCCCATGGCCCTGCCTGCCCACTATGGCCCTTCCCTCATACGGAGGCCCCACCCCTTCTTGCGGTTGCAGATGTTGAAGTCACCCATGCAAGAGCTGTCTGTTGTGGGACCTGTCACCACTCCTCTTCAGTCAAGCTTTGTCTGCTCCTCTGCTATCTTCAGTCAGACAGAGGTCTGGTCTTTCACTGAGTAGGAAGGACACCTCTCACACTCACCTGAGCAGGGCACTCTGTGAGGTAGCCTCTGTTGACACCTCCCCATCAGAGCTATAATAGGATGGCAGCAAGAAGGCCTCCCCATCCCCCATGAGCCCTTTGTTGGGGTGTTATTGGTATGGGACTCCTTAGAGCAGCAGGTTTCAGGGTTACGATGAATGGGGCAGGTCACACCCCTTGGAGCCATTGTTTCAAGCAATGTGCACACTCAGACAGGTATCAGTTATATTTGGTCCATGGTTTCAAGGTTTTCTTCATACTCATGAGAGTTGGAAACAATTTTTTTTAATGAAAGTTGAGATTCTGATCTCATCATGAGACTCCAGGAACTGGGGTCTTAGATACAGACCTACAGAATGTATGTCTTAATTTGGCCCTGAATCTCCAAGAAAACTCTGTTGTACCCCACCCTCAAAACAACAACAGCTCTTCACCACTATCAGTACTCCCTCTTCGCTATCACCTACTGCCCCAGGTCCTGTTATCCCTCAGTTCCTACAATGGTAAGTGAATATGCCATAATAATCAGTTATAAGAAAAGAAAACCTGCTGGAGCTATAACAGGAGGTAAGAATACTTACAGCTAGGAGAGAGAGAGAGAGAGAGATGTCTAGCAGCCAGCAGCAGACTAGAGGGTTGTAGTTTATTGTCTCCACCACATTTAAAGGACCAGCCCCAGAAAGGCAGTCCATACTCAGGCAAACCTCCCAGCGAAGTCATGCAAGGTTGAGCAGCTCTTGGCTGAGTGCTTTTGATGCTCTCAGAAGTCAGTGGGAGATGAGGGTGCTTAGCACCTCCCAGGATCAAATCTCCACTGTCTAAGGCAGTGTTTCTCAAATTCAGCCACCAGGGGCTTTTCTTGAGGCCACAGCCTCTTGGGCAGTGACTGGGGCAGGGGTGCAAAGCAGTACCTCTCCCCCAGGGCCACCAGAACGGGTTGGGCCCTCCCCCCATCTGGAGCCACAAACGCCGTATGAGCATGCAGCCAATTAGTTTCCCACCTTCCCAAGGGTGATGATGCTTGGGCTTCGGGTTTCAGCCAAGGGCAGCGGGTGGCAGGCTCCAGTCATGGGACTTTGGGCTCTGGCCCTGGACCCCAGCCACATGGCGGCGGGTGCTGACTCTGGGCTCAACCCCACCATTGTCCCTGGTCCCCGCAACCTCCTCCGGCCCTGGGCTCTGGTCGTACGCTGGTGGGCTCTGGCACTGGACCCTGGGTTCACAGCCCCCCACCCCCATTGTCCCTGGACCTCACTGTCTCCCTACCCACCTCCCCATCCAGGGCTTAATTTGTCCCCGGCTTGCCAGGGCTGAGTAAGTCTGCTGTGAAAATTGATATTTGTATGGTTGTTAATATCACTTTTTACAGCCTCCCAGCTTGCTAGGAAGTCGGCTATGAAAATTGATATTAACAAACATACAAATATTACTTTTCACAGCAGCAGACTTACTAGCTAGCAAGTCTTTAAAAAAAAAAAAAAGCAACCAAAACCAAAAGAAACAACAACAAAAGACAAGAATGTGCAAAGCATCTTATTTGTGTTTCTATTCTGTTTAAGTTCAGTAAAGAATAGAGAACTGTACAATCTTTTTATTATTGAGTCTGCAAAAAACCCCTGACAAAAATAAATTATAATGATTTGCACATGTGTATGTGCATATTTATTTGTTTTTCCTAAAGCTAATTAAGTATTTTAAGAAAAATTGTCATAGTGGCCACCAGCAAGAGTTGGTAGCCACACTCTGAGGTCACCAAAAAACGTATTGTGAGAATCCCTGGTCTATGGCCAACTGAAAACTTCCAAGTGCTACAAAATATTCTAATTCCAACATTCTTCCCATTCTCCTGGTGAAGGAACATCACATAAAACATTCTGGTTTTGGTCTGAACAGCTGTAGAGAACAGGGAAACAGAATAGTAAAAAGAGAAAGCATTTGTTTCTGAAAGCAGTTTTGTAGTTCTTCCAAACCAGAAGGTCATGCTTAAATGTCTGCAGCAATAACAAGATGAACACACTTATTCCACATTTTGATTGTTACTATATATAGTGTTACTATATATAGTTAGCTCCTCAGTAGATGGCACTCCGGATTCAAGCTGCTGAATAGCCCAATATGCAAATCAGGGCAGGGAAGATCTGCTGCTGAGATTTATCTTATATTTGTTACATGTTATTAATGTTGTTTTTCATAGCTTAGGCATTTGGGAGAGGTTCTGAAAAGCACTGGAGTCAGGCATCACAAGTGTAACTTGACCAGTTAGGTAGGGTGGGTGACTGCTGGCAGTAAAATGACAGATTTGTGTATCTGTTCCAGACAATTGGAGAGATCAGTCTTTGGCAACTCCTGTTTAACTGTTTGTTTAAGAGACTTTCCATAGGGTTTTATATCATAGCTTTGCTACTGTTACCATCTTAATCTGGCCGAGCTATTTTCTTTCTGATGTTATAACTGGGTAGGCTCACAGAGCATGAAAGTTTGCAATTATTTATATTTACTTATTTTTATTCATCCATCAACCAAAGGCCCAGACAGGATTGGGCCCCATTGTGCTAAATGCTGTACAAACATAGCAAGAGCAGGCTCTATCTCAAAGAATTTGCCATCTAAAAACTCAGGCCTGTAAATTGTTTCATGCAGGTGGACCTCCAACTTTAATGGGGTTCTGCTCAGGCACAGGATTCAACTACATGGAACAAACTGCAGGACCAGGGTCTAAGTAGACAAAGGACATGGAAAAGAGATGCAACATACAAGCAGAGTGATCAGGTCGATGATTTGCAAACATATAAGTTCCACATTTTATGATTTTTAACATTTTTGTTTGTGTTTTTCCCCTCAAATGTACTATGGGAATAAATGTGTATATATCGGGGGTCGGGGGTGAAGGACGGGGGGGATGATTTAATGGTGTAACTGATCACACTGCAGAATATCTCTGTGACTGTTGTGATACACCAGTCCCTTCTGGATGCTCTGTGTACCACAATCATGGAGGCGCTTGCATATGTAAGGGGACTGTTGCCCCCTTACTAACAGTCAGTGGGGGTGTTTTGGTTGGCTAGCTCCCAGTAGTAAAAGGGGAAGTGTCTATGGGAAATCAGGACCCTGAGACTGATAGTACCCAGGAACAATGGGGAGAGGCCAATGCTCCAGGTCAGCCTGAATGACAGGGTGGGCAGGCTAATCAGAGAGTCAGGAGGCCAGGGAGGTCCCGTCCTCCATGTGAGCTGGAATTGCCCGGGTCAGACAGAGTGGGGCCCAAGCTAAGCTGGGGAGCAGAGTTGTGCCAGATCCAGAGGGACCAGAAAAGCAGCCCAGAGAGAGCAGACCCTGTCCTGGGAGCAGAGCTGCAGCCCCAAAGCCAGAGGCACAGCCCAGAGAGAGCAGACTTGCCCTGGGAGGAGAGCTGCAGCAACCAGAGCCAGAGGGGCCAAAGAAGCAGCCCAGGGAGCCAGAGGCAGAGCAGCAGCAGCAGTGCAGAGACAGAGTGGTGAAGCTGGGGCTGGAGCAGTCTGGAGCTGGGTGCAGTGAGCAGCTGGGCAGAGTGAGGGGGACCCTGGGCAGCGGGCCCAGCACAGGGAGACGCCTCAGCCAAGAGGCTCTGCAGGCCAGGCTTGAATCGTAACCCTGACAGGGCGGGGGCAACACTGGGAAGAAGGGTCCTACCACTTAGAGCCTGAGAGCGTGTGGCCACCACCAGAGCAAGTGTCCAACCCACAGCATCCCTACAGCACAGCCAGGGCCTGAGAAGAAAGCCTGGGACTTACAAGGAACAGACTGTGAACTGCCCTGACATTCCAGAGACACTGTGATGTTCCCTGCCACAGAGCAGCTTGATGTGTTTCCTTTAACCTTTCCCATTATTCCTTATTCTTTTTAAAATTAATTGTTGATTAAATAACTTGCATTTGCTTTACATTGTATGTAATAGTCAGTGGGTCAGAGAAGTGCCCATTGAAGAGAGAGTAACCCTGAATGGGGACACCCTATTCCCTGTCCTAGGTGACCACAACAGGGTTGGGGGTTGAGCCCCCCAGGAATCCTGGGCCCAGCCTTGTTGGGGTTACGAGGACTCTGCCAGACAGGAGAGTGGAAGGGGAGTCCTCAAGGGCAGGGAGGCCACTGGGTAAAGGAAGTGGGAGCGAGGACTCAGATCCTTTCGCTAGCCCACTTCACTGGGGTAGTGCAGAAGCCAGGAAAGTTCCCCACAAAAGCGGGACTATTCCCCTGCTTACACATAGGCGCTTTGAGCTCTGTGAGCTCCAGCCATTGGTGGGTTCTCCTCATTACTCCTACGTTTCAAATCAATAACAGAGGAGAGGATTGCTCTATAGGGCTGGCAAAATAAAGAGTGCAAATAAAGGCACAAGGACTTCACCACTAAAGTAAAGATCAAAACAACAGTTCCTAACTCAGCCCCCAAAGGTAGTCCAGTAACAAGGTAAAATACTCATAACCCCTCTCTACTGACTCCTTACCTGCTGGCCACTGCCCTGTATCCCCCTATTGTGGCTACAGCTGGCCCCTTGCCAGCAGCAAGATGAGTCTTTGCTCAGATCTCATCTTTCACTTCCACCTCTAAACTGTTTTGCTACTCAATCTCCACAAGAAGAAAAGGAGGACTTGTGGCACCTTAGAGATTACGGCTGTTACTCTGAAACCAATTTATTTGAGCATAAGCTTTTGTGAGCTACAGCTCACTTCATCAGAGCTGTAGCTCACAAAAGCTTATGCTCAAATAAATTGGTTAGTCTCTAAGATGCCACAAGTCCTCCTTTTCTTTTTGCGAATACAGACTAACACGGCAGCTACTCTGAAACTCTCCACAAGCCAGCTCCCAGGCTGCTGCCTCCAACCTGCTTCTCCTTCTCACACCCTGGTTCTCTGCCAAAGCCAGTCATCTGTGATCTCCAGGATGTGCTTTCTCTAGGGATTATAGAGCCCTCTATTGGCTGGGTGTTGCGAACACAGTGCCCTGCACTGGCTAAATCCCCTCCCTCCAGCTCAGCTGGTCTGGAAGGAAGGAGCCAGAACATTCATTACACTTGGAGCAAGGGCGTGGAACGGAGAAAGAGAGGGGCATGGAAAGACAGGGAAAGCAGCAAACAGGTGAATTAAAGTCTCCTAAGGCCCTGGGCCAGAGCAAGTGGGGGGCCCCTCCCTGTCCCTTTCGCCTGTGGCCCCGCCCAGAGCCCCACCCCATTCTGCCCCTTCCTCCCACAGCCCTGACCCTGTTCCAGCCACAGTCCTGCCCCATTCCATGCCCCCCCCCGAACCTGTTTGCTCCTTTCTGCCCAAACATCTAATCACACACCCGACACACATGTATTTAATATATTGTGTACAATAAAAAACATGAGGGTATGAAGGATGGTAAAAGAGCAGCTAAGCACGTACTGTGCCTCCAGGTCAATTCTTGGCTGAGCCACAAATTTTCTGTGTGACATTGGGCAAGTAATTTAATTAGGGCTGTCAATTAATCGCAGTTAACTCACACAATTAATTCAAAAAATTAATTGCAATAAAAAAAGTAATTGTGATTAATCACAATTTTAATTGCACTGTTAAACAATAGAATACCAATTGAAATTTATTAAATATTTGTGGATGTTTTTCCACATTTTCAAATATATTGATTTCAATTACAACACAGTATACAAAGTAGACAATGCTCACTTTATATTGTTATTTTTTATTACAAATTTTGCACTGTAAATATGGCAAACAAAAGAAATAGTATTTTTCAATTCACCTAATACAAGTACTGTAGTGTAATTTCAAACAAGAAGCGGGAAGCATTATTGCCCGTAAATGTAAACAAACTTGTTTGTCTTAGCGATTGCCTGAACAAGAAGTAGGACTGAGTGGACTTGTAGGCGCTAAAGTTTTACATTGTTTTGTTTTTGAGTGCAGTTATGTAACAAAAAAAATCTACATTTGTAAGTTGAATTTTCATGATAAAGAGATTGCACTACTGTACTTGTACTAGGTATTCTGTGTTGTAAGTGAAATCAATATATTTGAAAATGTAGAAAACATTCAAAACTATTTAAATAAATGGTATCCTATTTTTGTTTAACAATGCGATTAATCACAATTTTTTTAATCACGATTAATATTTTTATAGCTTCCTAGCCCTAAATTTAATCTATCCTGTGCCTCTGTTCCCCCTCTGTAAAATAGGGATCAAATCCATTAATAACTACAAGATGCTCAGCTATTTCGGTGATGAGATCCAGATAAGCACATAGATAGCAGATGTACCACTGAACACAATTTCAGGACTTCTTCTTTTGCATGGCAAACTTACAAAGCAATATTAAAGGCCAACATCTCCGTTTGTCATTTGCTCTATGGCTTCCAGTGATGCAGAATGATAAGACTGTCATTCCAGAGAAGGATCTTAGAGGATAGCAGTTCACTAGATGTTTCATGGTTTGGATGTCTTCTCCACATTCACATATCAGGCTGTCCTTCATTTTCCATTTGGGTAGCAGATAATTCAATGCCCATATGAGGTTCTGATGCAGTTCACTGTGATCCATATCTTACGTGGTCTGATGAAGCCACATGGTTGGTCTGTAGGATCTGTGATCAGATCTTGATTCTTGACCCCACTGCTTTCCCACAGCCTCTGCCACTTGGCTTTTAGTGATAGTCCCAAGGTTTTGAGAGCTTTGACTGCTAATCAGAGGGCGCTCCTGAACTTAACGCAGCATGTCAGAGGGTTTTGGAGCTCTTCATAGATGAGCATGCCTGGGTTCATTATTGGGTGGTCATAATCTCATATTATTGCTGCTTCTCTTCAGAGGAATGGTGGTAAAATATGTGCAAGGACAGGGAGACAGATTATCAGTGCTGACTTCAGCACTCCAGTGACAATTCTCATAGCAGTATTCAATTGCACATCAACAAGTTTTGTATGTGTGCTACTTGCTCATACTGGCCTGCAATATTCAGCTGCTGAGAAGACAAGGGAGAAGGTAGCTATCCCCAAGATGTCAGCACCTGCTCTCCAACTGGTCCTGGCTAGTTACATAAGAACATAAGAATAGCCATACTGTGTCAGACCAATGGTCTGTCTCGCCCAATATCCTGTCTTCTGTGTTCAGTGACAGATGGTTCAGAGGGAATGAACGGACCAGGGCAATTACTGAGTGAACAATAGTCTAGTCTTAGCTTCTGGCAGTTAGAGGTTTATGGACACTCAGAGCAAGGTGTTGCATCCCTGACCATCATGGCTAATAGCCATTGATGGACTTATCCTCCATGAACTTAGCTAATTTTTTTAAACCCAGTTATACTTTTGGCCTTCACAACATCCCCGAGCAACGAGTTCTGCAGGTTGACTGTGCACTGTGTGAAGAAGTTTATCCTTATGTTTGTTTTAAATCTGCTACCTATTAATTTCATTGGGAGACCCCTGGTTCTTGTGTTATGTGAAGGGGTAACTAACGCTTCTCTATTCACTTTCATCCGATGAAGTGAGCTGTAGCTCACAAAAGCTTATGCTCAAATAAATTGGTTAGTCTCTAAGGTGCCACAAGTACTCCTTTTCTTTTTTCTCCACACCATTCATGATTTTATAGACCTCTATCATATCCCCCCTTTAGTAGTCTCTATTCTAAGATGAACAGTCCCAGTCTTTTTAATCTGTCCTCAGATGGAAGCTGTTCCCCACCCCTAATCATTTTAGTTGCCCTTCTCTGTACCTTATCCAATTCTAATATATCTCTTTTAGATATAGACCGGGTGACCAGAACTGCATGCAGTGTTAAAGTTGTAGGTGTACCGTGAATTTATATAGTGGCATTATAATATTATTTGTCTTATTTGTGGACTATATTATTGGTAGCCTTTAACTTGGTAGCTGTCTTTGCCAGATGTTCATAAGAACGGCCATTTTGGGTCAGACCAAAAGTTCATGTAGCCTAGTATCCTTTCTTCCAACAGTGGCCAGTGCCAGGTGCCTCAGAGAGAATGAACAGAACTAGCAATCATCAAGTGATCCATCTACTGTCACACATTCCCAGCTTCTGGCAAACAGAAGCTGGGACACCTCTGAGAGTTCGTTCTCTGTGAGGCTGTGATCTAGAACCACGCTAAGATATTTTGGAAAATTCTCGTGCCTGAGTTTGGTATCACAGATGACATTCAGGCAGTTCTTTGCATGGTGGTTGCACAGGTAGAACTCAGGTGTTATTTGACAGTGCGGATGGAGCATAGGTGCGTACTTTCTCTCCACCTGAGCGGGAGGTTGACCTCCCCCTGCCTCCAGCCCTTCCTGCCCCCTTCCCCGAGTGCGTCCTGTCCCCACTTCTCCCCCAGGCCCTCCCTCTCAGTTGTTCCGCTGTGTGCAGGAGGTCCTTGGGAAGGAGGGGGTCACCTGCAGACGTGAGGTGCTGGGGGAATCTTGTCTGCCAGTGGGTGCTAAGCACCCGCTAATTTTTTTGGAGTTGGGGCCTATGGGTTAGAGTAACCATGATCAATAGTACTCCAGTTTTCCGGATCTTCTGTGAGGATGCGATGCGTTTCACAACGCATGCATTTACACTCTCGCTTTCCCCTTGGTTTTTATATTTGTTTATTTGGTGGTACCTCGGGAAAAAAGCAAAGTCTCTTTTTTTTTGCAAAAGCAGACGGAAGGTTTTTAAAAAGGTGATTTTAAAAAAATTGGTAAAAGTGAAATATTTTAATTCGTGGAATTTTTTTTAAAGCACTAAAAGGTTGCAAAGGCGACAGGGCCTGTCTTTATCCTGGAAGGAGACAATTCCTGAGCTAGTTTCTGCCTAGAAAGGAAAATGCGAGGCTTGAATTTTGCGCTGCTGGCGTTTCCCCAGGTAGTTCACCACGTTCCCAGCAGAGAACTACATTTCCCATAGTACACCGGCTTCATTGAACCTCAGAGAGGGTCCTGCACGTGGGACTACTTTTACCGAAACAACTGAGTGCCTGTTTGGAAACCTGACTAGTTTCCTTGGCCTAACCCTTTCGCAGACAGTGAGGCCGATTCCTTCCCTCCGCGGCGACGTCTCCGCTCTGACCACTTCCCGCTTTATGACACCACTTTGGGGTTGGCGCTCGCAAGTGGGGGCATGGTGTCAGGCGCCTGCGTTAGGCACCTGGCTGGGGGGGGGTCCTGACGGAGCGGGGCTCACGGCGGGTTGGGGTTAGGCTGGAAGCTCTCGAGACTCGCGGCGGCGACACGACAGCGGCTGCCTGGGCCCGGGCGCGCGCGCGCGTGTGTGTGTGTGAGAGTGAGTGAGGGGCGGGGCGCCGCCGCCGCCGCCGCCTCCCCCGCGGGCCGCAGGGAACATGAGCAGCAAAGAAGGTGACCGCGCGGTCGGGCTTGGCGGCGGCGGCGCCCGAGGTTCCCCCGTCCCCGGGATCACGACGTAGCTGCTGCCCCCGGGGGTGGGAAGGCCCCGGCGGGTCCCCTCCTTCCCGCGGGGCAAGCAGCCGCCTGCGCCCCCCTCTGCGCCCCGGCCCCTGAGGGTCCCGCCCCCGGGTTCGCGCTGGCGGGCGGCCCCGCTCACGTTCAGGGCCGTGAGTGTTTTGCAAAAGCCGGTTCCCGCTCAGCCCCTGCGGGCGTCTGGTTTCAGCGGAGCTGCACGGGCCTGGCCAGCCCACCGGGGCACGGCGCGGTGCGAGGGGCCGGAGCGCCTCACGCGAAAAAGAAGAGGCGAAGCCGCTTGTTAAAGGGAGGAAACCTTCAGAGGGCGCAAAGAAGCAACCCGGGCGTACAAACTCCTCCCCTGGCCTTTGCACTCACCTGCGCTGCGGCTGTGTAGACGCTTCCGCTTGGCTCGTCGCCTTTTGGGCTCTCTCATCCCCCAAGCTGAGCCTTCAGGGCTTGTCTGCCCACGCGCGTGGTACTGCTCTAAGGGCTTGTCAACACGGGCAGTTTACAGCCCTGCAACTTTCTCGCTCAGGGGTGTGAAAAAACTCCCCCCGAGCATAGCAAGTTCCAGCGCTGTAAAGTGCCAGTGTAGACAGTGGAGGAGCCTGCCCTGCTGGGAGGCGCTAGGCCCTTCATGGAGGTGGTTTGGTTGGTTTGTTTGGTTTTTTTTGACAGAGCTGGGAGAGCTCTCTTCCACCACTCTGCTGCGACCACACAAGCCACGTTAAAGCACTGCCACTGTAGACTAGCCCTGACTCTACTGGTAGAGTTATAGCAGTACAGCTCCCCAGCTGTGGCCACAGTTATAAATGTGCTTATCCTGCTATAGCTTATGAAGGCACTAAACTATAGTGGTGCACCTGCATCTTGCCTAGGGGCTGTACCTGCATAATTATATCAGGGAAAAAATCTCATCCCCTAACTGTCATATTTATACCAATACAAAAATCTGTGTGTAGACCAGGCCTTAGAAGAGGGTGGTGTTTGTGCTGGTGACTTAACTTGTCATAGTGCAATGTGTCAGCATGCTTCCTTCCAGCTCTGTTTTGGGCCAGGTATCCATACAAAGCACTTCCATCACTTCCCTTCAACCGTGGAATGGAGTCAGGAGCTAAAAAACCTAAAATTCAATGAAATATAATTTTTTTATAATATTCAGATTGCTGGTTTACTTTGTGTGCTAGGTACATTTAACCATCCCTTTTATGGGTTGCCTGTGGTGTTCTTGTAGCTGGTGGTGGGCGATGTATCTAACATTCAGAGTAGAGCACAGAACTTCAATCCCTGTGTGATGGGTTCGGTCACAGACCCCCTTGGGACTGTCACCTGATGTGCTGAAATTACCTCTGAGCCTGTTTTCCCTGCCAGCCTGGGACTTGCAGAACCCTGTCTTGTTGAGCCAGACATGCTAGCCTGCTGCAACACAGACTCAGGGTCTGGACCGCCCCCCCCAGAACTGCAGGCTTTAAGTGCAAACTGCTTAGCAGGTTACCTGCCTCCGGCACCCAGCTCCCAAGGGGATCCAAACCCCAAATAAATCCATTTTACGCTATATAAAGCATATACAGGGTAAAATCATAAATTGTCTGTCCACTATAACACGGATAGAGAGATATGCATAGCTGTTCGCTCACCCAGCTTACTCCGGGTTTATTAATAAAAGCAATTTTATTAAGTATAAAAAAGTAGGATTTAAGTGGTTGCAAGTAATAACAGACAGAACAAAGTAAGTTACCAAGCAAAATAAAATAAAATGCACAAGTTTAAGCCTCATACATGAAGAAACTGATTACAGGTAATATCTCACGCTCAAAGATGTTCCAGTAAGCTTCTTTCACAGACTAGACTCCTTCCAAGTCTGGGCCCAATCCTTTCCCCTGGTACAGTCCTTGTTAGTTCCAGCAGACATCTTAGGTGGTAAGCAGGGGCTTTCTCATGAATGGCAGCCTTTGTCCTGCTCCACCCCCTTTTATAGCTTTGGCACAATGCGAGAACCTTTTGTCTCTCTGGGCGCTGACTCTGTGGGTGCTCGAGCACCTACGGGGAAAAATTGGTGGGTGCTCTGCACCCACCGGCAGCCAAGCTCCGCACCCCAACTCACCTCCCCCTCCTCCCCTGAGCGTGCCGTGTCCCCACTTCTCCCAGCGCTTGTGCGTAACAAGCTGTGGGAGGGAGGGGGGAGGAGCGGGAACACGGCATGCTCACGGGAGGAGGCGGGGAAGAGGCGGGGGTGGGGATTTAGGGAAGGAGTCCAATGGGGCAGGGAGGGGGCAAGTTGGGGTGGGGACTTTGGGGAAAGGGTTGGAATGGGGGCAGGAGGGGCGGGGCAGGGGTGGATTTGGGGTGGGGGAGCATGAGCACCCACCAGCGCCAGGAGAAGTTGGCGCCTATGTCTCTGGGTCCACACCCCTCCTTCTAAATGGAAAAGTACCAGATTTAAGATGGATTCCAGAATCAGGTGACATGATCACATGTCCTGTGAAACCCAGCCTCTATTCTTCCTGGGCTGGCCCACATGTACACAGGAAGGTTTGCAAGTAAACAGAGCCATTTTCAGTTCATTGATTCTGAAGCACCTTTAATGACTTCCACTTAACATGTTTACATCAGTAATACAAGTTTATATCTAATTCTCCTAACTCCAGACATAGAAATAATACATGCCAACAAATAGGATGGATACACTCAGTAGATTACAAGCTTTGTAATGATACCTTACAAGAGATGTTTTGCATAAAGCATATTCCAGTTACATCATATTCACATTCATAAGCATATTTTCATAAAGCATATGGAGTGCAACGTCACACCCCGCACTGTTGTAAAGGTCATATATGTGATCTTTTCAACTGTTAGAGGAAAAACAGACTCCTGAACTAATTGTCTGACAGGGTTATGAAGGAAATATTGATTTTTTCAATTTTGTTGTTTTGAAAATAACTATGTCCACATTCTGTTTTTGGTTTGGGATAATAAATAGTTAAACTGAAAATATTTGAAATCCTGTGTGTAACTTAAAATTGCTTTCTTTTTGAAAAATGAAAATTAACAAGACTAGACATGTATAAAGTTAAGCAGGTATATAAGTGTTTGTAGGATCTGGGCCTCAATCGTTTAAACATAAAAATGAAGATATCTTACAAAGCAAGGAGATAAGGAAAGGGAGGTACAAGTTAAAATGAAGATATGGCAATGTGTGTTGTGCAGTAAGTGAATCCTAAATTGTGCTTTGTCTAGCACGGATGGTGGGAAGACAAGAGGAGCACATAGTACAGAAGTGGAAGTTAGTAGTAAAACACAAGTTAGAAGAAATGGGTTTTGAGGAGAGATTTCAAAGAGAAGAGTGAGGACTTTGGTGTGTTGGAAGAGGTATGTGGGTTCAGCTCCAGAGAGCAGCCCAGGAGAAAACATCACACAAATGAGTGAGAGGGGAGACAAGGTTAAGAGTGACCAGAGCACAGGGAGCTGATATGGGAAGCAACAAGAGATGGAAATTAATACACTGAGCAATAATTGCCTTCTTAAATTGCTCCTTCTGTTCTCCAAAGACCAAAGTTTTCTGGCGAAAGAGGCACAGTGCGACAGTGGTAATAATTTTATAATGATATGGTTCCACTCATTCTGAAGGGTTTCAAAACACTTTACAAAAGCTATGGAATCAATCCCGCAAGCTGCACAGTCTCATCATATTTAGTGGGTTAAAGGTTTCCGGGATCAGGCCTTATATATGTGTGTGTGTATATCTAGATCTGTCTCTATCTCGCTATATAATATATATCTGTGTGTGCTTGCGCATGTGCGTGCCTAATTTTATTTCTCTATATATATGTAGAAGGAGAGAGAGAGAGATCTCTCCAACACCACTAAAAGTGATAGAGATCTTTTGGTGCCCCATCAGGCTTCCATTGAAATCAAGAGGAGGCATGCTATTGATTTCAATGGAAGCATAATGGAGCCCATAATGTTTACACAAAGCAACCAAGACTTCAGTTTTTATGTCCCGTACAGTATTCTTTATAGTAAACTGGATAGAGTTGAATTATATTTACCTTGGAAGGATGAGGAGTCCTGTGGCACCTTAAAACTAACAGATTTATTTGGGCATAAATTTTCATAGGTAAAAAACCCACTTCTTCAGATTAAAGTTTATGCCCAAATAAATCTGTTAGTCTTTAAACTGCCACCAGATTCCTCGTTGTTTTGTGGATACAGACTAACACGGCAACCCCTCTGATACTTGGAAGGATGGACATAAAATATTCAACCTTGGATATATTAAAAAACACTCCTGAAATGAATGGCATGACATCTGGTCAAGCAGTTATAAAACTGGTACTCAAAAATACTATTTAAATCTCTCATTTTTTTTCTTGTGTTCTATGTATAGGATCGGGTGGGTTCAGAAAACGAAAGCATGACAATTTCGCACATGGTCAAAGAAAAGATGAAAAAGACAATGTTAATTCGTCTTCATCTTTGATGGTGTCTTTTAAGTGTAAGTAAAAGTTAAAAGTCCAGATCATAACAATGTATACAATAAAAGTTAGTGGAAATAAAATATTTCGTGATGGGGTAAACAGGGCTGTCAATAGACAAAATTAAAATCAGTGAGACTCTCTAAATTTGGGACTTGATCTCTCGCTTTCTAAGCCAGCAGAATTCTGTGGTAGAGATGATAGGGTCACTTTTTAGTTAGGAGAAGGGTGAGACACAGCACTCCTTGCTGATCAGTAAGGATATGATTCTATCATGGACCTCCGTGACTTCTGAGGCAGGGCCATAGCCTTGTCTGCGGGAACACTGCCGCCGGAGCGTTTGGCCAGCCCCAGAGCAGCGGCCCCCAGAACAACTCTTCCCCCCCGCCCCCCAGAAGTTGCAGACTTCTGTGAATTTTTGTTTATTGCCTATGACCTGTCCCTGACTTTTACTAAAAATACCATGACAGAATCTTAATCTTACTGATCACCTTTGAAAGGAGAGCTTTGCTGCTCACAGCAGACAGTTGTAATTATTTGAGACTAGGGCTTGTTTACACGCAGAAATTTTTTAACCTGTTTAGTTGTTAAACTGGTGCAAACCCATGTGTAGACATTTATTTTGGTTTGAGAGTCTTATTTTGGTTTAGCCTTAAATCTGTTCCTAATTTAAACTAAATCAAAATAAGCTTGGTTTAAACCAAAATAAGTATTTCCACAGGGCTTTGCTCTAGTTCAGCTGCTTCTTTTTTTTTTTTAAATCACGTTAAATGCACCTTTCTTATGTCGACAAGCCTTAGTACACTTGCAAGGTGGGTTTTGTAGAGGAAACTGGCTTGATTAAAGCACACTGATGTGATCCAGATCCCTGGTTTAATATCTCAACAAGGTTCCTCCACTTTTCTTTTAAGGGGTGAGCACTGTGAAGAGGGAAGAATCAGAGGATAATTGTGTGGGGAGGGGAGTCATTGCAACATAAAAAAAAAACAGGAAACAGAAATATGTGTGTGTGTAAATAAAGCAATGGAAAATAAATTATCTGATCAGAAAGTTATACCCGTGTCTTGGCGTGATCTAAAATTATCTATTGATAAAAGACTAATATAACTAAGGTCAATAAGATTTTGTAAAGTGAAGACTTCATTATTGGGAGCACATAGCTGCTATTAGAGACGGTTTCTATGATTTCTTTAGAATTCTGATTGTCAGTAATTGATATTGTTGTTTTTCCAAAACTAGATATTTTGTATGTATGTCAACAAATAAAAATAAACTTTATGGTGCAGCTGTAGCATGATTATTAATGGTATCCTGTGTTATATTATATGAAAATTAGTGATTAGAATTCTTTAAAAATAATTCATGTGAACTTAAACTTTGTATTTTCTGTTAATGTTTGTGCACTGTTAATTCTCTGATACTAAGGACCTCTAGTTTTTCATGCTTTATACCTTTCCCTTCCCTGAGGCCCCTATAATACCATTATGCAGGTATGAATCTACAAATAAGGCTGTGGTGAGATTTGCATTTAAAGCAGAGCTACAATTCAATTTCACACTTTAATAATTGACTATAGGTCTTGTCTAGTCTGGGAAAATGCATCCTGTTAGGAAATGTGTTGATTAACATTTTGTAACTAGCCGTGTTAAACATGATTTTTCTTTTAGTGCGAACAAAGACAGTTGTGTTGAGAAACATGCTAACTGGTCGAACCACAAAGTTGCATGTATGTTTACATTGCAGCTGGGAGTGTGCTTCCCAGCACGAGTAGAGACACGTGCTCTTGCTCTACTCAAGCTAGCATGTTAAAAATTGCTGGGGGTGGCATAGGTGGCAGCTCAGACTGGCTGCCTGAGTATAAACCCTTCCAGAACCCCACCCCGTATGTACTCAGGTGGCTAGCCTGAGCTGCTGACCATGCTACCACTGGCTACACTGCTATTTTTAGCACACTAACTTGAACAGAACTAGCATATCTGTCTTCTGCTGGGAGGCATACTCCCAGCTGGAGTGCAGATGTACCCTTAATTAACTTGTCTTCTGGAGTGCAGATGTACCCTTAATTAACTTGTCAGTATAGACAAAAGCCGTCCTCTCCAAATTTGGCGCAATAATATTCAGAGAACAATTGCATTTTCTGTGTAATCTTTTTAGTAAAATATTTACTAATCCTTGTAGGGGGAACATTTAAAAACTCTCCGTTTTTTGAAAAGATGCCCTGTTATCAGATTTCTTGGAATTGATTAACTTTGCCCTCTTGTTGTCCATTGTATTTAATAAACATTAATCCCAATGCTGACCCTACACTATCTAACTTCTCTCCAGTCTGAAAAATAGCTGTTCATCATGAATTTGTTACATTGAAAGAGGCACACATATTAGTATGTTTGACACCCTCTGCGGGATTGAATGTATGTGTGTGGCTGCAAACTAGAGATGTAAGAGCCCTAGTACAAATGAATTGAGGAGAAATGTCAGAAAAAAGGGAGGAAGTAGAAGGTAAGGAAGAATAAACAACAAAAGAAAGAAACTGAGAACTGTAAAATGTTTCTCTACCACAGTCAAAACGTTCTGAATGTTTCACAGGTAACAGTTAATCCTTTAGGAATTGCCATTATTTCTAAACAAACTGTTCACATAGACTCATAATACAGACATAACATGTATTCCTGATGTGTCTACCCTCCAAAGAGTGAGTGTGGTGGGAGGAGGTGTTGAGACATGAGTAGAAACAGAGATTAACTAGTACAAACCCATTATAAGGGTGCAGCAGCTAATTAGTCATATCATTTATGATGAAGCTAAACTAAACAAGGTCCTTCTCCTCCATTGTGGCAGCAGGATCAGGCCATAAATTTGTATATTAGGAATAAAAATGACTTTACTGCTTTAAAAATTTATTATTTATTGTATTTTCCCTGCTGTAACATATAGTAAAGCGTTGTAATGGTGTGACCTTTTGTTTTAGATTTTTTATATACAAATGTGAAATAATGGAAGATTAAATGGTTCTGTTACACAAATAGTGTAGTAATAGAATACTTTAATGTTATTGTACTGGACGACACATGAGAATTGTTTTTGTGATCATCTGCATTCTGTTCTTAGCATTTCAACTGGAGCTTGACACAAGACATGATAAATATGAGAGGCTTGTGAAACTTAGTCGTGATATAACTATTGAAAGTAAAAGGACAATATTCCTACTTCACAGGATTACTAGGTGAGTCACAACATTAATTCCCATTTCCATGCTGACCCAGAAACTTACTATTGCCTTGCAGAGTTTTCTGTATCTATGAGTAACAGATGCAATATTCTGTTGAGCTAGACATCAAGGAAGATAAACATAGGCTCAGTTCATTTCCCACAAGCTGTGTTGTTTTATTTCCTCTAAAAGGATATGTAAGCCAGTGGGCACATGCACCGGTCAGGAAATTAAAAGTAAGGACCAGCCTCTAGCTCATGTCAAGTCCACTTCCTTAGAGATGGCTTTATTAACATAAAGAATATTCCAAAACAGGGCCAGGGTAACACGGAACACTTGGTAACAGCCAACAGAGACCTTTCCAGCAAGCTGGGAGAGGAAAGAACGCATCGTTCTAGGTAGCCTCCTTTGAAATAGCTTCCCCGTTTCTTTTATAGCCCCACCCCAGATCACCCATGTGATGACCAGGGAACCTGGGTTCTACTTGTAACCCCATACATGCTGGAACTTAAGGAGTGTCTGTATACATAGTTGTAGGATGCCTTACATTTTGTGCCCTGATCATTGGAAGCAGTAGGTGCTGTGGGAGAATAATGGAAAAAGTTGAGGCTTGCCACAGCCTATTGTATAAAAGATTTATCTGGAGAATTACATATGTAATTTCAGACATTGGGCTTTGTCTGTACTCGTCTTTTTTTCCCTAAAATTTCCCACTGTTGTTATCACCTGTGCAGCTCCACAGTGGTGGTAATGGTGTGAGCGCTGTTGTACGTAAGGTGCTGGCAGCTGCCATTTTTTTAACCTTGATGCTGTCCAGACTTGTTTTGAGCAGAGGTGGTTATCATTCTAGTGGCCACTAGAGCCTTTGCTGCACTAGCTCTGTCTCTGTTGCTGCACAAAGAATAGCAGCGCTGGAATTTTCAGGGGGAAGAAGGCTTGTGTGTAGACTCAGCACAGGTACTTAAATGTTCAATCCTTCCTTTTGTCCTTGTAAGCTTTTAGATTCCTTTGCATGGAATCCTGTTTTCTAGTAGTGTACTAATGGTGGTTTGCTGTACTGTGTCTGTACTTTCCTTCCCCTCTCTGTCTTAACTATTCAGTACAGAGCACAGTTTCAGAATTCTAGCCATCTTTAAACATTTGTTCATAACCAAACTACAGTAAAAGGTTTTTTTTATCTGTCATGTTGGGGAATGGGGGGTACCGGTAAGTGAAAAATTCTGGTTAACTAAGAGGGAGGGAGTTTGGGTGTGGGAGGAGGCTCGGGGCAGGTGACTGGGGCACGAGAAGGGTTTTGGGGTGCTGGATCTGGGGGGTGCTCACCTTGGGTGGCTCCTTGCAAGTGGCGACCTGTCCCTGCTGTTCCTAGGCGGAAGTGTGATTGCCCAGGCCCCGCCCCAGGCCCTGGCTCCGCAGTTCCCATTGGCTGGGAACCGTGTCCATTGGGAGCTCCGGGGTCTCTGCGCACTGCCTCTGCCTAAAACAGCAGGGACAGGTCACAGCTTGTGGGGAGCTGCCCGAGGTGAACACCCCCCAGATCCAGCACCCCAAAACCCCTCTCGTGCCCCTGCCCCAAACCCCCCTCCTGCACCCAAACTCCCTCCCTGAGCCGACACCCCAACCATCAGCCCTGCAAGCTCCCCGCACTCTGAATCCCTCATGGCCATTCCTCCGCCTAGGAGCAGCAGGGACATGTCACCGCTTCTGGGGAGCCAGGTAGGGAGCCTGCTGGCCCTGCACAAACCGGACTTTCTGTGAAGATTAAAAATGCCGATTTATAGCACTTTCTGCTTGGTACAGGGCTGGATAACACCGCTTTTACTGTATCAGCTAAATCTACAAAATAGTAATTTAAAAAGAGATGTAAACCTATAATAATGTGTACATTGTTGGGGCTTTTAAAGTACACTAGATGAACTGTCCTTTAAATGCTGTATATAAAATCTAATGTAATGATAGTTGTGGATAAGATACTGTAGAGGTTTCCTTAGTAGCATATTTCATAAATACTGACTAAAAACATACATAAAGTAGATCCTTGTGCTATATTAATCTAATGTATTGCAAAATGCGGTGGATTTTGTGTATGGAGAGAGGTCTTCCTCAGATTTTTCTGGCTTTTCTGCAGATTTATTTTGAGCCTTGTCATGAGTTTCCTCGTTACTTCTTCTTTAGTCATAGTTAAAGCTACAGCCTGAAATAAGCAGCACGCTATTCAGACTGGGTTTGAATGGTTGATTATCTTAAGGGCAATTATTTAGAATCCACAATGGAGTTCAAAGGCACCTACTTACACTGGATCAGAAAGATTCATTTTAAATTTGGCTCATTCCAAAATAATACTTAACTTTGACCGCACTAATTAATCATATGGTGGTTAGTGGAAGATAAAGTATGTATTTTTAACTCTTTGCTGATGTTCTAACAGCTGTCACTTTCTAATTTTATCTGTATTCTGTGTTTGCAGTGACCCCAATGGGGAGGAAATACTAAATGAATCTGAGGCCAAATTAGAAGCTGTCAGACAGAAAATTAAGCAAGTAGCACAAGAACTGATAGGAGAAGACATGTATCAGTTCCACAGAGCTATCTCTCCAGGTAGGTCTACATTCAAATAGGATGGGCGCACACATCAGGGCAAATTCAGTTTAGGTGCAGCTCCATTACTTCAGCAGTAAGTCATTTGCTTACACAAGGGCTGAATTTGGCTCACCCTTTGCAGTTTAAAACACAGATTGTGATTTTCCTCCTTTTGAAGATTAAAAAACATGCTCTTGGTTATATTTCATAACACTCAAATATGCAAACATGTTGTATAGATATGAATATCAAGCACAAACTCTGTACTGTGCGCAACCATTCAAACTCCCTTCCCCCCCCAATCCATTTCAACATCTCTGTGTAAATGGCAGCCTTTTTATAAACAGTTTCAAAGGTCATCTTAACATTTCAGCTACACTGATGGATGCAATATGTTGAGTTTCCCCACAGTTTTTTTATATCCTTCTCTCACACGCAAAACAACTGTATTTAGGCAGTCTGTGTGGCAGTAGTGATCAACAGAAACTCTTGGGCTGTAAACATCACTTGGTCTTTAGTAGATGCATCAGTACTGTTCCACTTCTGGGTCTCCAGTCAGTGCACTCAATCTCTTTCTTTTCTGTTGTCCGGAGTGTCTGGCTCCTCCCTAGACTCGATTTCCCAAATATGTGTACCTTTTCTCAAGTGCTGTGCAGTCCCGGGACCAATATGAAAGCACCTCACCACCAATCCAGCCATCTTGCATTTTTCCAACTGCATTTGGAACTTTTGGAATTCAGTGTCCTGCTGGTCTTCGAAAGAGGACATATTTCGAAAGAGGACACACAAGAGTCTTACCTCAAAGACTTTTTTTTAAAAAAAACACCAAATAAAGAAACAAAACCCTATTCCTGCTGTTTCAGCCAGTCTAAGGTTTAGCAAAAAACTGTGGGAACCCCCACCCCCCTTTTTTCATGTGGGTGCTTGTATTGGTATTCTTTCTTGAAAGTGTTTTTTCTGAGTACCTAAGTTCCAGTTTGATTGTCTAAAAAAGCGGTTCTCAAACTTCAGCAACCCGAGGACTCCCATTTTGATTTAAAATTTTTTGGGGACCCCCGAGCCCGCCCTGCTCAGCCCCAGGCCCCAGCTCCATTCCACCTCTTCCCCAAAGGCACCACCCCACCTCTTCCTGTGCCCCACTCACTCCATCCCCATCTTTTTCCGTCACTCACTCTCCCTCACCTTCACTCACTTTCACCAGGCTGGGGCAGGGGTTGGGGTATAGGAGGGGGTGCAGGCTCTGGGAGGGAGTTTGGGTGCGGGAGGGGCTGAGGGGTGCAGGCTCTGGGAGGGGGTTGCAGTGTCGGAAGGGGTGAGGGGTGTGGACTCCGGCTGGGCAGCACTTACCTCAGGCGACTCCCAGAAGCAACCAGCACATCTTTCTGGCAGTGGCTCCCAGGTGTGGCAGGGAGTGGGTCTCCGCGCGCTGCCCCTGCCCGCAGGCACTGCCCCCACAGCTCCCATTGGCCGCAGTTCCCAGCCAATGGGAGCTGTAGAGTTGGTGCTTGGGGGGAGGGGAGTGGGATGCAGCGCGCGGAGACCCCCTGCCCTCCCCGTGGCCGCAGGGATGTGCCAGCTGCTTCCGGGAGCAGTGCAGAGGCAGGGCAGGCAGGGAGCCTGATAAGCCGGAGTTGATCAACAGGGCCCACAGACACCTTGGAGTACGCTCGGTGACCCACAGGGGTCCGGGAACCCCAGCTTGAGAAATGCTAGTCTAAATCTATAATTGGGTATTCTAATTTAGGGACTGGGTATCTACGTTTGCAAATTAGGCTCAGATTCTGCACTTGGGGGTTACATTGTGTTCTTTACTAAATCTGTTGGGGATCATTGCACAAGTTAGAGTTCCCAACTACACCATTTTATATAACATGGGTAAACATGTTAATTGTAACCTTTCCCAGCATCACACTCAGCCTGCCCTGATGTTTCTCCATTTTCTAGGGCTAAGAAAGCATTTCTCATTGTCATTAACACTTCCAGATATGTGCATTTGCAGAAATAACAGGCAGAAGTAGTAGAGAAAGAAGGAGGAATTTGCTGAGATTTATTTAAAATAAAAAAAATCTGAGAGACTTTAACTACCAGTGTATCTGCACAACCTGAATGTTACCTAACATCAGCTGCAATGCCTACTTTATTGCATCTCACAAGAAAAATCAGCCATTATACTCCAGGCCTCCTGCTTGCCAAGCTTTATTTAAAGAAAATCTTGAGTAATTAATCAGTATGTCGGGGTTCCAGTTGTCATTCCTTACTCAGGCAAAACTCACCTTGACATCAATGAGAATTTTGTTTGAGTAAAGAGTGTTAAAAAAGTGCCCCTGAATGACTATAGTAGTTAGCAAACAAAAATCTTTAAAGTTATGGTTGTTATATTATTCCCCCAAGTTACAAAACTATAAGGGATGTAACTTGCTGCATCCAAGTCAAGGCTGTGAATGCATACTTATTCATGAATTTACAGCTCATTTGTCAGTGTAATTCCAAACTATGGTTATACTTAAAATTCATCCTTAACTTGGACCATCTGCACTGTAACATCCATACATCAGCACTACACCATATTGCAGTCCTTCATTGATTCATGGCTATCAGTGTTTCTTTACCAGTTATATATTTCTTTTAGTCCAATTAAAAGGTGAACGTGACTTTTAGTAGAAACTACGCATTGTGTATGTTTGTGTATCTTAATGCCTCTTGTAGTTTAGCGTCCTATGGAGCCAATGAAGATTAATTAGTGTTAAGAAAGTTTATAAATTGCTTTGTAGTGTTGCAGAGTAAATGCTCAAAGAAATTGTGAACAGTGTGAGTTGAGTGTATTGTGAATATTTTGTTTTTATTTGAAATCTTTATTTGGATATGTAAGTTGTCTTTTGAGTTAAGGTAGTGCTTATAACATCAGTGAATCCTTCAATGCAGTTGTCAGGTGGTTATAACCTGGTATTAAGTATGAACAGAACAGTTTGAGGCCTGATGGAAACACACAAACTTTGCCAGTAGAACCTATGAAATTCATAGATCCCCTTTTGGTTCATATTCCAAGCCTTGGATGCTGCAAGTTACATCTCTTATAGATAGTTTTGTAGTGTTCACAGCGTTTAAAGGCTCTGCTCCATATTGCTGTCAGATCATATAAATTTCCAGGAGCATTCTAGGTGTAAAAGGACTGAGAAATTTCATTCAGTTCAGAATACTGGAGACCCCACAGCAGAGGCTCAGAAAGCAAGTGAGAAAACCTGACATGCTCTGAGGGCAGGGGGAGAAGTGAATTGGTGTAGTTCATTTTAAAGAGATGACATTGCCAACTTGAAAAATCCCATTTTTGTGTGAAATATCTGTAAACTTGCTATAATTACAAGTAGCATCTAAGGTCACTGTAAGTGAAAGACAGGAATGAAAGTGGCTATTAACTATTGTGCTTTAAATAATGTCACCTCAGTGACAGCACCCATGATAGTGTAATATGAAGATGTAATGGCAGAGGGCCAAGTGTTCTGGGTATATCAAAGGAGTTCTGGGCTATCCCTCTTCACCCTGAGTGTTGGTATAAATTTGTGTTCACGTTCCAGGGAGAACAGTTTACCTGTACCAGGGTCCCTGAATTGTAACATAATGCCACAGTATTTTTCATGTGCATCTGACCAAAGTCTTGGACAAGGTACAGTGGAATGGAAATGTCACTGAATATGCAGGTGACATATTAATACATACGCAGAACTTTAAACACCACCTAGTCTTGGATGAGGTGTTGATGATATCAGGTGGGGCTAAAGATTAATGAAAGAAATGCCCAACTAGTACAGGATTCTGTAAACTTGTTAAGTATCACTTTTGATGCCCGGGGTATAAACCCAGTGGAGACGGTGAAGCTGCCTTTACCAACTGATGTTACCCGTCTAAGATCCTTTCTGGGGCTGACAGGGTTTTGTGGGGAACTTATTCTACAATATACAGAAAAGGCAGCCCCCTTGTACAAATTGCTCAAGAAAAATGAGGCATGCAATTGGACTCCAGCTCATACCAAAGCAACTTAAGGAACTCAACTTAAGGAAGCTTAGCGCAGGCTCCAAATCTGGCTAACCAGACCCAGAAAAACCTTTCATGTTAGAAGTTAGTGCTACAGAAACAGCTTGGGAGTGATTGTAATGCAGGAAAGCATGGGAACAGACAAACCAGTAACCTGTGCCTCCCAAATATTGGATGAGACTGAAGTAAAACTTTTGCCTTGCAAAATACAGGTATTGGCAGCATATTGGGCTATAATTCATTTTAGCTACTTGACAGGATATAACATTGTCGTTCTTTGAACCCCTCATACTTCTAAAAGATATTTGCTGTCAGATAAAATTGAGGACAGCTGTGCATGGCTCGCTAAGTGAACTTTATTGTTAGTGGATAGGGATATTAAGGTAGAAGCTAGTGATGGATCATCAGCTGTGGCATACGGTCTGATGTATGAAGGAGAAACACCCAAGTGTCCCTTCCTGAAGAATGTGGATGGGATCTTGTCTGTTTAGAAGGAGGTATATGAGAGAATGAGAGCCAAAATCAAGAATCAGGACAGATGTGGTTTGTTGATGGATCCTCTTATTTTGTAAAGGGGAAACCTAAAATGGGATTTGCCTTAAGAGACCCAAAGTCAGAAAGCAAAATTCAATATGCTGTATGTGGTACTCAGTTTACATGATATGTAGAGTTAGTAACTATTGCTTTAGGATTGGAAGAAATCCCAGTTATACAGAAAGCCATTTTATTCACACTCAGATTGGGTCTGTCAAGCCCTGGTAACCTAGCTTCATCGCTGGGAGACCCAGGACATGACCTCCACCAATGGGAAACCTCTAAAACATAACCTCATTATTGCAGTATATCATCCACTTAGCCAAGCAAAGGAAAAACAACCAAAGATAATCAAGGTAAGAGCTCACAAGAAAGGTAGTGGAAAAGCTTATTGGAATAGCACAGCTAACCAATTAGCTAAGTAGGCAGCATGGAGAAACAGTTTTGGGGGGGAAACCTAAAGAGGAGGGCCAGGTACAGGCAGTGGTTAACCCCAAAGTGGAGCTCACAGATCATGGCCTGGTATAGTTACAAGAAACCCGTGAGAAAGTAAAACAGATTAAAGAGGCTATCTTGAAGGTAGGAAAGTTTAATAAAATGGAAGTGGAAGTGACTAAAGAAGTCTTAATCTTGATGAAAACTGGAGAAAATTGGGAATGGGTAACACCTGAATTAGATAGGATTGATCTTATGGTACTGGTTCACGATAAGGGAGGACATTAGGGAATCAATAAAACGAAGGAACAACTTAGGTGAGATGGTGGTTAAATCAAGGCTGGAATGTAGAGCAGTATGTTAACAACTGTTTTCCTTGTGCAGCAGTGAATGCAGATAGAAGGGTAAAGAAGGGACCTTGGGGTCATCTGTGTGTCCAGGTTCTAGAATACAGTTTGATTACATTTAACAACTGCTCCAAATAGTGAAAGAGAATAAGCATCTGCTAGTAATTGTAGATTCTTTCACAAAATGGGTGAAAGCTATACCCCCCAGAAATAATTCTGCCAACACTACTGTCCAAATCCTTACTGAACAAGCGTTCTCAAGGTGTGGTGTTCCTGAACGGGTAGATTCAGGTCAGGGAATTAATTTCACTGGTAGCATGATGAAAAATGCCATGAAAATCTGTGGAATTGACCAAAGATTTAATCTCTCTTATCATCCCCATGTAAGTAAGCAGGTAGAAAGGATGAATAGAACTATTAAGGAAGCTCTGAAAAAGAGGGTAAAGAAATCAGGAAAAGAATAGGACTAAAACTCCCAATTATCTTAAAGGCCATCAGGGCCACCACCTGCGATTCGTATGGACTCTTACCCGATGACATGATTACAGGATGGGCAATGAGACTGCCAAAAATCTGGTTTAGTCCAGTCCCTTATGAGCTTCAGCCCCTGGTTCTAACAGATAAGTGGGTTGCAAATCTAGCAAAGACCATAGTGTCAGTTCATCAAACTGTAGCATTCAATATGGGGGATACTCAGAAGAGAATGGATAAATATTTTATTAGAACTCAGCAGACAATGGAGTAGTAAGTAGAAGATTCAGTAGCAGTAAAAAGAATTGGACAGAGGAGATCATTCTCTTACTGTGGGCTGGGAAGGGCCATATCACATCGTAAAGCTAGTCCAACAGTTTATCGAGTATATCTGGGTAGGGATTAAGAATTCTGAACAGTGGTTCCACAGTAGTTTATTTAAAACATTTGCAGGGAAATAACTATCTTATTTTTTAGAAAGGCAAGTGATTTTAGTATCTTTAGCTGAGGTGTGATTCTTACCCTGACGTGGAACATCCCAAGCTTTTGGACCAAGAACCCAAACCTATTGGCTTGGATGTGGAGACAAACTGCAGTGGTAGGAGATGGAAGCAGAATGTCAGTCCAGTCCCAGCTAGCTTTCCCAAAGGGCCAAAACATTAGTTTTGGATGTTGGGTGTCTTTGAGAAATGCAAGGAATGGAGCTTTAGTAGAAGAACATGAACATTGGTTTGGGTGGTTGTGGAATAGGACCATCGTGAGTGCTTCTGAAAGTCTTCCATAATGCCACCTAGTGGATGGGCAGCTGCCCGGAAAGGGTGATTGAACTTCAGAGTAGGTGAAGATAGAGCAGGAAATTATACATGTTGTTGTTTTTTTACAGGTAGGAAAATAGCCTATTGTGGAGGACCTGTTGTTATACTGATACTTAAAGTTCCAAGGGTTACCACTCCGAGCACCGTAATCACTGTGGTTCCAAGTAATGGTGAGGAGCAGGTGCTGAGAGGACGGTGTAATAAGATAATAGAAGCATAACCTCTACACAGTTTAAAGCCAATGGCCAGCAAACTGTACTAATCAACCTTCAATGGTAAATCTATACATGGAAAATTCCCCAGTGGAAATTGACTATCATGTATACATATTCAGATTGTTCCCAATTTATAGCCACTCAGCAAGATCTGTTCCAGGATGGTCAAATCAAATCCTGGGATGAGTAGAATGACATGATCCACACAGAAGGGCTAGACATGTAGGCACAGTTTTAGGAGGAATAGGCACAGGAGTAGATGTATTGAATATTACATTACATTTAGAAGTAATTCGGAATAAATTGATTAGCATCACTAAGGATGTGGGACAAGCCCTATAGAAGCAAGCAGGAATGGATCAAGAATTTCAAATATTACACCATTGGGTGTTAGAAATAATGGGACCGCTGACAAATCTAATTATGGGTAAGTTAAGATCACTGGTAGATGTTCTGAGAGATGTTTTAATGGAGATGAATCTTAAGATCTAGCATGCTGGGAAGGAGAATACTTGTGCGGGAAATAGTTAAGGAAGTCACAATATCAGTAAAACTGGGAGCATTGCCTGCAGTGTTAAGCAATTGGATGCAGGGTCAGGTTTCCAATTATGCTTGGTAACATCAGGAATGGTGATCAGTTTTAACACATGGGTGTATGCGCACCCATTGTCGTGCCAGCGTTGATCCTGCATAACGGTACTGACCAAACAGTCAACAGCCACTGACCCAAGAATATTAGATTTATTAGAAAGTATGTGGTAGAGGGAATACGACCGGAAGGAACTAACATTTTTATCTTGGAGAAGGGAATGTGTTTTCATTCTCTTGTATGTACAGTGACTTTGGATGGAGAAGAGTGCCTGATAGATCCAGGTATTGTGTTAATACCATTGAAGCTGATTCCAGTATCACCACCCTTCGGGTAGATGACATCTACTTTTGAGTACCTGCTGTCATGTATGAGAATGAAAAAGTGGACTTAAAATTGAATATCCACTTACAGCCAATTGATTTGCCGCCATCTGCTAGACAGTACAGCAACTGCTGGACTTTTCTGAAATTGCAAGACAGACTACTTAGAAAAGAAAGAAGAAAAGTTGCAAATTAAAGTAACTCATGAGGTCAAACAGTTGAAAGCTGTTGCACAGATAATTGAAAAGGAAGGACAAGTTAGCTGGTGGGAAATTTTCTTAGGATGGTTACCCACAGGAATGGGAATGCTAAATTTCATGTTACATTCAATTGTACTGTTTGGTTCATAAGTTTTAGTTATGATTTGAATGATAATGCTTGGTTGCTGAACATGATGTATGTACGTTAAAATATCATGTTTAAGACAAGAGGTAGCCATGAGGCAAGCACTCCCCTCTAGAGATGAACTATGATAGGCACCATGCCTTTGATCGTCCCTCACAAGCATGACATCTGGCAGTGATGCAGGATGGCAGGGCTTCGTAGATTTCTGATTCAGAGAGGTGACATTTGATCTAGTCCTAGACTTCGAGGTGGGGAGTGCAGCAGGAGTAGAGAGAATTCTCTTTTGTCCCCTTCTCCGGAACACCTTGGGTGAAACTGACCTTGCTGTCTGCAGAGCTGAGTGTTAACTTCGAGAACATGTGACTTGCTCTGCCATGCTGATTGTTGAATTGAGTGTTAAGTGTGTGTTTATCTACTCTGCCACATTCATTGTAGAACTGAATGTTCTTGATTATAGTTTTTCTTTTCTTTACTTTCTCTCAAGTGGTCAGATAAGGGTTAACAAATATTTTAGAAGTTGCTCTAGTTGATTGTTGCTAGTTTGAATGTAACATTAAAGCTTGGCACTGGGGGGGAACCTCTCACTGCAGCTGTCCTAGGAAAATTATAAATAAATAAGGGGGGAGCTGAGTGAGGTGGAGGAAGAAAGGTCCAGACAGTGAATCCATTTCAGCACACTGAGCTCCCCAGTCATTGTAAGGTGAGACTTGCATTGGTTGTCATGGATAGCTAGCTTATAGTTAAGGAAATGCCTGTATGATTGCCCTTTGTTGTTATATAAAGTTTTGAAAGAAGACTCAGGCCATGTCTACACTTACAAGCTTACAGCAGCCGCTTAAGAGTGCTTGTGTAGCTGCATTATGCTGACAGGAGAGAGTTCACATCAACATCATAAAACCAGCTCAACGAGCGGCGGTAGCTATGTCAGTGGGAGAGCATCTCCCGCTGACACAGCGCTGTGCACACCAGCGCTTATGCTTGCAAAACGTACTTTGCCCAGGTTGTTCTTTTCACACCCCTGAGTGACAAACGTTTTGCTGATGTAAGTGCTAGTGTAGACATGGCCCTATACTTTATGTAGTCAGCCTACGCCATGACCACAGGTTAAACTCGTCAGAGAATCCTGGGTGAGTTGGTAATACCCCTCTTACCACCTTGTTCACAGGGACTTCCACTCTCTATTCAGGAGTAGGGGTGGCAAAGAGAAAAAGCATTGGCTCGGGGACCGATGGGAGTGTGATGCGTTTCTATGGATGATTGTGCTGATGCTGGTATCTAAGGTCATGGCATACTGTCAGGAATATGCAGGAAATCGGGAGGGGAATGAAGGGTGGTTAAGCAAAAATACTATTGGGATAGAAGAGACTAAAATTTATCATGAATAACCATAGTTGTAAAGAAGAGTCATAAAGAAAAATCAGTGAGAAAGGTACAAGCCTTATTATTGGCTTGCATTTCTAAGTCTATCATTGTGACAAAAAGGTTGGATAGTTCATTTTAAAAAAACTAGAGGCTAGATTAGTTACAGTGGAGCTTGTAAACTTGCTAGATCTTTCATGAAAGTTACAATATCCAAGAAGCCTTTACATAGCGGCTAGAGTTTTAACCTTGACCTTTTAATAATTTTAACATTTTCTGCAAGTTAGTATTTAAAAAAAAAAAAAGCCCTATGCACTTGTTCTTGTTGAGGACTAGTACAAAAAACACATGCAAAGTTTTTTGGACCAAAACATTTTTGAATTAAGCATGAAATGACAAAAGAATTTAAAAAAAAGCCAGTGTCTCATATCTCAAAACCAGCTTGTTCAATTAACCTCACACTTCCTAAAAATATTCTCCTCTGGCTAGAAATCAAACATGAAACATCCTCTCGCTCCCCACCCAACCTCTCCCAGAAAGAATAAGGAGGGGTCATAACTGGATTTGTAATGGAAACCATCTTAACCACCTTAATTATGGAGTCATGACTGTAGCTGCATAATAAAGCTGGCTGATATTTATTTTATTTGGTATAATAACTGTTAGTCTATAAATGGAACAGTGCTAGATGTTTGGGAATATTATTTGCCACTTTAATTGTTAAATGTTTTTTTTGGGATTACTCCAAACAGTTGTTCTTTTGACTTGAAGTTAAAACAATTCTGGCAGAGCACTAAAGGAGTTCCATGCTTTCCCTCATTAAGAATAGTGCTAACAGCATGCAGGATGTTTCCCTAAAGGATACTTGTATGAGGTCAAACGCTGAGTATAGCACTAATAATTGAACAACAAAAACTGATGCCTGTTTTCTACACTTTTCTTAACAGTACAGATTGTCCCAAAGGATGATTAAACAAGCAAACAGAGATACTGAAATAATGAGTCCCTTTTTTAATGTACAACTCTTAATTTATTATGTTGTGAATGTCCCACTTTGCTGATATTTTGAAAACGTTAACATTTGGAATATAGAATTCCTGCCCCTTGCCTCAATTTGGAATATATATCAAATATATCCTGTGAGGAAATGTGTAAAGTTTCTTTAAAATTTTAGCAGGAAGTCAGTCAGGAGAAGGACTGGGAAAGATTCTAGGCATAAGCTTTACAATGAAGCAGAGAGAGTAGCTTTTCATGATGACTGTTTTGTCTATTCTAATAAATGAATACTGTGACAATGTCACTAATGTATGCCAAATGCACACACCAAACTTAAGCACCCCAAACAACATGCTTTATAAATCATAAATTATATTTGTGGAAATATTTCAAAGTATATTCTGAGACTAGTTTGCATAAATGTAGTAATTCCATTATGCTCAAAAGATGAGAAGCACTTAACAAGCTTTACCTTCTTAGGCAACTGAAAGCAAATATTTATTATAGGGATTGAGGTAAATTAGGGTAGCCATGCATTTGATAGACATTCATACTGCACATAGTTAGGACTTGTGGGTGATGGAATGAAGTCCCTAAGGACCCAATCTAGATATTTGTCTAAGCATTAACCAGTTGGGGCCTGATTCTGATCTCTGTTACATCCATGCAAATCAAGGGAATTGTAAGATCTTCGGGACAGGGACAGTCTCTTCTGCAGCATGCCTAGAACAGTGGGGCCCTGACCTGTTTGGAGCCTCTCTGCCCTACTGTAATACAAATGAATAATAATGAGTGTAGGTAGGGCCTTGTCTAGCTGAGCTTTTCCATTGCATTATGGCTGGTGTTCCTTTACTGGTAGTAGCAGTGGTAGAAACTCTTGCAAAGGAGATCATGAGTTACCATCAGTTTTTTACCACCATGTCTACACTTCCTCTCAACAGGATTAGATGACATTGTTATAAAAATGTCAGCATCTTGTGTTGACTGGTGCTCCCATGGTTGCTGTGCTTGGATGAGCTGCAGTGATGGGTGCAGCAGTGGAATTACTTATGAAAAATCTCAGTGTTGACACAGTCTAAGAGCACAGAATGTCTCCTCCGTAGGCACTTCCTATACTAGAAAAAGAACTACATTGTGACATTTAGTTATGGCCAAACAGTGTTATAATATGGCTTATTCTTGCTTGTGGCCTTGTCCTCTTTAGGGACACTGCAGTTCTAATTAATATGGTGTGTACAACACTGGAAGCCAGTCTCCACCAAGGCTCCCAGCATTGTTGCATTCGCCAGTGTAGACAAGGCCCATGTGTTGATGGGTGGGGAAGTGTTATTGTGCTGCTAAAGGAACATGTTTTAGCTTAGATATTTACCTGCGTCATAACGTGGGATGCTAGCATGAATGTTCATTTTCCCCTCTGTCCAAATAGGCAAGATTAAGCCATGTTTAAACATGGTTATTTTTGTAGTGTCTGCAGAGCTCTGTTGACTAGAAACTGTACTGATTGATAAGTTTCTGCATAATGACATACAAGCATTTTCCCATTGTTGTGTTTTTGTTCTCACTGCTTTATTCTTTATCTTCCTTATACGATAAACATCTCGTACTGGAGCTAACCTTCACAACTCCTTTTTATGTATATTTCTAAAATAAAACAACCTTTACATTCAAGAAAAGAATATACAGTTCTGAAATAAGAGAAGTGAGAATAGTTATCCACAGTTGATTTTAAGCAAGTTATAAAAGTATTGCAGCAAAATAAGTGAATGACGTGTTTAATCATCTGCTTGAAAGCTGAAATGGTCTAAAAATAAACTTAGTAAGGCATAATAAATAATTGTAGAAGGATCACCCATGAAGATAATTCAGTATCCTTTAAATACATAAAGGGGAAGAGATCAATGAAGGAAGTCATTGGCCTATTGAAAGATATTAGGGAGAACTTAACACAGGAACACGTTTGAGCAGAAAAATTAATCGAGTTCACCTCCTCCCTCTTCATGAACAAGAGCCAGGTAATATGCCAGAAATGGAAACAAAGTTTCTTGACGAGGATACTGAAAAATTCAAGAATTATCAGTGTACAAGCTGCTGTTTATCCAATCTAATTTTGTTGATAGACTTTGTTTTTAAACACAGTTGATTAAAAATAGCTAAATGGTGACTTTTCTTAGCCAGTGTCATTACTCTTTCAGATCTTTGGGATTCTTTCCCTTCTTAATTCAGTCTTGATGAACTATTCTATTCTCCTATTCTCTCCCCACCCTCCTAAACCATTTCCATTCTCTTCCAAGCAGCAAGCATAGTTAGCAAACTTAAAACCTCTTCTCTTACTGACTGCTGCAGTATTCATAATATCTGTGTGAGAATTTAAAGAATTGTTTCCATTGTGAATATGCAGTGATCTAAACTTAATTCAACCACTGTTCAACAGGATATAATCAATGAAATAATTGGTTATCAGCTGAACTCTGGAAGAATTAGTGAGATGAGAACTATGAGGCTAAGAGGAGACTTGGGATATGCAATAAATTCAGGGTTTCTCAAAGTTTTTCATAGTACGGGTCAGCTTATAATAGATACCTTGTGTAGTGTACATCACTCCACCCATTGACTGGACCCCTCCCTTCCCATTTGTAATGCTGTAACATCACTGCAGCAGTTGCTTACATGGAAAATTGATATTAGGGAAGGATATAGTGTGTGTTAGCTGTCTTTTAATACAGTTATTAGTAGCTGGAATTTGGAGGAGCCAGCATGATGTGAGCAGTAAGTTCTCTAGCGTCCACAGGCAAGTGCTATACACATCACCTGTAGCTTACAGACCACAGTTTGGGAACAAACCCAGGAAGAAAATGAGAGGGTCAAGAGAAACCTTGGAGGACTCTATCATCAGATGGCAAATGTGTCATAAGAACTGCACTCCAGTGAACAAAACTGATACAGAATAGAGTATAACCAGATTTGATCCTCTTTGTGTTGAATCCATCTGATCGGAGACCCAGGCTGTCTGGGGCAGAGGGATGATCCTGACTGCCTCTTTCATATCACTGAAAATCCATATTTCTGTGATTAGCTGGCCACCAGTGACAACTGTGGGTATTCCTCCTCTCTTCTGCCAGTCAGGTAGGCCGCTCAGGCACAAACAAGGCTCCCTTACAAATAACATTGAGCTTGTCCTTAATTTTCTGTTGTGATGTAAGGTAATGTGCTCTCTCCCTTCCAAGGGCCTTTTGCCCTGTTTCTACAACACTCTCTCCTTCCAAGAATGGAAAGCAAAGCAACAGGAGTCAAGCTGAGATCTTTCATGCACGCATGATGTTACAAAGCCACTACACTGACTTGAAACTTCAGCTTTTTTCTTTCCTGATCAAGGACCAAATCCTGCTTCACTTGCTCCATGGGCACAGAGCTGTGAAGCTGCTCTAGATATGCAGCCCTGCACCTCCCCCAGAGTTGGAGCCTGAGACTCCATTCCCACTGTCCTATATCAGTGAGGATGCAGAAGGGTGATGTGGGGAGAGGAGGTGCCTCCTCTAGCTTCCTTGTGCGTGGAAGGAAGTTTCCCAGAGTGACAGACAGGTAGATAGCAAGGGGAGAAGGCTGAGCAAGACTGAAGATCAGACCTCTTGAGTCCATGGAAAATAGACCAGGTCACCCCTCGAACATGTGGAGGACTGAGTTCCCCCTTCCAGATCCCCTGGTCTCAGAGGTCTAGTGAGATGGGGGGACAGGGAGCTCATATGAGTTCTTTCCCTTCTCTGCTGTGGTTCCTGACCACAGTGCAGCAGCCAACCAGTCACTTTGTTGCTACTAAAAGAAAAGGAGTACTTGTGGCACCTTAGAGGCTAACAAATTTAGATTGTAATGGGTTTTTTACCTTCAGTCCTTTTGGTATGATGTCCATCTGTTTGCATTTGGAAAGGAAGATGATGTCTGTCTATATCTGTACGAGTTTTTTCATGACGTTGATAGATTTCCACTCCATATGGCTAAATTCAGTGCCTTGCATAATGACAGGTCTCTGAAACCTGCCTTTGTTGCTACTGCCCATCATGACCACTAGAGGGATTGGTGAGGCTGGCTCAGGGCACCCCTCCACAGGAATAAAGGAGTCTGCACCTTTTTAGTTTTGGCCTCAGATTTTTAAGTAGTGTAAAATTTGTCATATAACAGTGAATGTGACATCAAATCTGATATCCCATCCTCAGCACAGGCCTCTAGTGGATACTTTGGCGGAAGAACATCTCCTTTCACCCCCATCTGCCATGCTACAATGTACTTGACCAGTTGTGCAATGCTGTACAAAGGGAAAAATTCCTTCTTCACTCCTGTATTGATCAGCTAATGCCCAGTGGGATTTGATTACTCCTATTAACATATCACAAGTGGGTAAACTTAGCATTTGATTACCCCTCAGCTCAGGAAACTAATACTTTTTTACCGCAATTGTTATTGGTCATAGTTTTCCAGCCCCCTTTAAAAATTCATCTAGAATATTTGACTCTTTGATTTGTTGAATTCAACAGAATGACTAAATTTTTGTGACAAAAGTCAATGCAAGAGTATAGAATTGATCATGGAACATCTATAAGAGATGCTTCAAGTAGGAGCAAAAGACAGGTATGAGGCCACAGGTGTATAAAATTCATCACCAAGTATGAGCTTTGTACAGAAGAGATGGCATTTGTGACATTTTGTTAGTTGCCGCTTTTATCTTTGAAATTTTGTCTTTAAATTAGCTATAAGACCAATGCTATCTTTAACCTTGCCGTGTGTATGAAAGCCTGAAAGCAGAGCAGAATTGTGACTGAGTTATACAATAGTGGAAAGGATGCTATAGAGACTGTTAAAAACTCAATAGATTTTCACCTGCCTTTTTCCATGCTGAATTTATACCTTGTACTTTAGTTAACAACAAACATTGCTGCATCATTGTGTCTTCATATAGTTGGGGAGGCAAATTAGAGCCTTGACTGAAGGTGCCATTCTATTTTGGTAACTTTTAAATAAAGGTTTTTGGATAAAATAAGCAAGTGTATAAACAAAATGCCAACAAAGTACTAAAACATGCAGATATGAGCATTTTAGTACCTCAAATAAACGACCACAGCATATACAGCAGAATCCATCCTTAAAAAAGTAGCGGGGGGAGAAGTGGGAGGAAGGGAATGTAGAGGAATTGTAATTCTTGATGGTGAGAAAGCATTATGTTAACTAGCAGAGGACCCTTCAGGCGCATACCATAATTACACACAACATATGTGGGTCTTGTCTATATGAGACATTTGTAGTGGTTTAACTAATTATATGATATTAAACCTGTGTACTTAAACCAGTGCAAAAGGTTCTGTGGATATGCTTATTTCAGTTTAGTTTGTCACTTAAGAATCTGTTTAAATGGAGATACACATTTCTTAAACTGCATTAAGATTGTTCATGCGGGTTTGCGCTGGTTTAACTAAATCAGTTCAAAAGCTGATTTGAGTAAAACTGGATGGAGCAGCTTGCCTGTGTAGACATGGCACAAGTTGTATTCTCTCCTAAAAGTTGTTTCAAGACTCCAAAAAGCTGTATAACTCAACATGGCATATTGACTCAGTCTTTGAAAAGTTGCTACAGTGAATCAAAACAATAGCAAATAAAACACTTTTTAAACTTAAAGACCTCTATGAAGATTTTGGTTTAATGCTCTGTTTGGCCTTGTTAGCGGTCTCCGTTGTGCACGGGCCAGTGTTTAGTATTACTATAGCTCTTTTTTAAAAAGCTTTTCTCACAACAGGATATCCAAATCACTGATGTCTGAGGAAAGCTGGCTCTAGATTCAGCTTTCTTTCTGCATGCTGTTATAAAATTAACCTTTGACTTCACTCCATCCCCAAATATGTAAACCTTAGGACACTACCACAGCAAATAAGCAGCTGGTGGATAGTTTTAAAGAACTTTAAGCTTTCGTATAATCAACTTCAGTTTCTAGTACTTATCACCGAAACAGAACTTTGTTAATGTGAATCTAATAAAAGCTATTTTCCTGAGTCTGCAGAAAACTTGAATTGAAATAAAGACTGAGAATGGTGAAAGATATTAATCTTAATAGGGTGTCAACTCTGAAATCTAATGATCACATTTATATTAGGGCGGCTGATTAATTGCAGTTAACTCATGTGATTAACTCAGTAATTAATCATGATTAATCAGTTTTAATCACACTGTTAAACAATAGAATACCAATTGAAATTTATTAAATATTTTGGATGTTTTCTACATTTAATATATCTGTCTTATTCTGTGTTGTAATTGAAATCAAAGTGTAAATTTTTGTTTACAAATATTTGCACTATAAAAATGATAACCAAAAGATAGTATTTCAGTTCTTCATACAAGTATTGTAGTGCAATCTCTGCTGTGAAAGTGTCACTTACAAATGTAGATTTTTTTTGTTACATAACTGCCCTCAAACAAAACAATGTAAAACTTCAGAGCCTAAAAATCCACTCAGTCCTACTTCTTGTTCAGCCAATTGCTAAGACAAACAAGTTTGTTTACATTTACTGGAGATAATGCCACCCTCTTATTATTTACAATGTTACCGGAAAGTGAGAAAAGGCATTTGCATGGCACTTTTGTAGCCAGCATTGCAAGGTATTTACGTGCCAGATATGCTAGGCATTCGTAGGCCCCTTCATGCTTCGGCCACCATTCCAGAGGACATGCTTCCATGCTGATGACGCTTGTTAAAAAAAAACAGTGTTAATTAAATTTGTGACTGAACTCCTTGTGGGAGAATTATATGTCTCCTGCTCTGTTTTACCCACATTCTGCCATATATTTAATGTTATAGCAGTCTCAGATGATGACCCAGCACGTTACTCATTTTAAGAACACTTTCACAGCATATTTGACAAAACACAAAGAAGGTACCAATGTGAGATTTCTGATGATAGCTACAGCACTTGACCCAAGGTTTAAGAATCTGAAGTGCCTTCCAGAATTTGGGAGGGACTGCTTTCAGAAGTCTTAAAAGAGCAACACTCCGATGCAGAAACTACAAAACCCGAACCACCAAAAAAGATCAACCTTCTGCTGGTGGCATCTGACTCAGATGATGAAAATGAACATGCGTCAGTCTGCACTGCTTTGGATTGTTATCAAGCAGTACCAGTCATCAGAATGGACGCATGTCCCCTGCAATGGTGGTTGAAGCATGAAGGGACATATGAATCTTCAGCACATCTGGCACGTAAATATCTTGCGATGCCGGCTACAACAATGCCATGAGAATGCATCAAGTGACATTGTAAAGAAGAATCGGGCAGCATTATCTCCTGCAACTGTAAACAAACTTACCCATTTGTCTGGGCGATTGGCTGAACAAGAAGTAGTACTGAGTGTACTTGCAGGCTCTAAAATTTTACTTTGTTTTATTTTTGAATGCAGGGGTTTTTTTGTACATAATTCTACCTTTGTAAGTTCAACTTTCATGATAAAGTGTTTGCACTACAGTACTTGTATTAGGTGAATTGAAAAATACAATTGTGTTTTTATAGGCCAGATACTTGTAATCAAAAATAATAAAGTGATCACTGTACACTTTGTATTCAGTCTTGTAATTGAAATCAGTATATTTGAAAATGTATAAAACATCAAAAAAATTAAATAAATGGTATTCTATTATTGTTTAACATTGTTATGAATCCAGATTAATTTAATCATGTGATTAATTTTTTTAATCACTTGACAGCCCTAATTTAAACATTAACCCATTTGATTGTTTTACTGCCGTTTGTGTTTGTAGAAACATTCAGTTAATTATCTGGTCCAGTTGGATATTCCAGTAGTTCTCTAATTTTGTCATCCTGGGGACAAGCTTACAAGAGAGATCCTCCAACCCACATCAACCCATTAATTTGCCATTGCTTTATAAGTGTTTAATTTTGAGGATCAGGAAAGGCACCCCACTCTGGTGGTGAGCGTTGCTGTAGTCCAATTTTATGAAAGGATGTTCCACAGGAGTCCAGTTACAGGTTTTAAATAATAGGGATGAGAGGGTAGCTTAGTGGCCTAAACATCAGATTAATTTTTCTAGACCAATACCTGTACCATCTGCAGGTTCAAATTCTTACAGGCAAATTTCACAACACTCACTCATTTACCCTTGAGTGATGCCCTGCCTTCCCCCTCCCATCCTGCAGCACAGCTGATATCTCATTCCTGTTGAAGTGCAAGGGGTGAACAGGATTTCCCCGGCTGTTCTTTCTGTGGCCACTGTGTGGTGGCAGCAAATCCCAGTACTGCATTTCCGATTGCTGTACCCAGTGCCCTGTGTCCTGCTGCGCAATGTAGGAGGGAGTCAGCACTGTCTCATTTAGCCATCTCCCAGCAGTGGAAGTATTAAGAGATTGAGGGTGGGGAGGAGAGAGGAAGGAAGTGTGGGGAGAAAGAATGAAAACAAGACTGACGGGGGAGTAGGAACAGACAAATAATATGCAGGAAGAGAGAAAATAGACTCATTATTGCCAACCCTGAGAGTTTAAGAGTTATAAATTACTGGCTGAAAGCATGAGATTATGTAGAAATGTAGAAAAGAGTCTACATTCAAAATTTACACTAAAGTTTAATTGGCTGTGTTTCTTGGTCTTCTGCATTTTTTTAACCTTAAGGAGGTAGCCCCTTAGCCCCAATTTGGGTGCAATCATTTCAAGCTGAAATTTCAGTATGCATATGCAGAAATGTGATTCCCCACCACACCTCAGGCAGGCACGGGAGCTTCCATTTACCTACTCTAATCCCACAGATTGGACAGCTGCAGTTCTATCACTGTCCATCCCCTTCCCATAGTACTGGTCTGTCTCCCTCACAGCTCCTTCCCTTAATCTCCCGTCTCTCTCCTCAGCCTCCTGGCCCCATCTTCCTTTCTGCTCCTCACAAATTCCTGCTTCTTGTGTGTAACTGTCTGGCAACATCTTATGTATTTGCAGTTTCCAGCTATACTAGTAATGTTGAGATGACTGTCTGTTTTAGGGGGTGTGCCCCCTAGTTGCTCCAGCTTTAAAATGAAATGAACTTTGAAAGAAAATCATCACCAACATTAACGCAAACTGAAATTTTGGCTATTTGTTTAGATTTCAGTGGGGAGTGACAAGGAGTGTACTGCTAAAATCTGTTGTCAGTTTTGATCTCTGAATCGGGTCCCTGTAAGAACTTGCTTGAAAATCTTTCTGCTGAATATTTCTACTGAATGTATTGGGACTGTGTGCAGAAGATCTGTTTGCTAGAAAAAAAGTTACTCAATCTTTCAGTTTTCAAAATGCATGAGAACGTTAGCATAGCTCATTACTGCCGTTCATTGCATTTCTCTAGTAGGATAACTGGTGGTGATGGAAGATTAAATGAACTATTGTTGACATACAGTAAATGTAACAAAACATGCCAAAACCTCTTCTCAGTTCTGATACACTGTATCTGTATTTGTAGAAAGTGCTACTAGAAATAATTAGAGATCTTTAATTGGACTTCTCCGTGTGGGTACAGGAAAATAAAATAAATTACATAAAAGCAGCCTTATAAACAACTGTTACCGGCAGCACAATCCATAAATAATCCTATTTTGGAATATATCCAAAACAAGAGCAGAAGGGGAAAGGTATTGTTGGATGGAATAGTGAAATGGGATGGAATTTTTCACCTTGGGGATTATTTGCTGAGAGTAGCGGATGTCCTTCCATTAAGCTAAAACATAACATATTTAAACATCCTTTTACCTGCACATAAAAACACCTTATTTCAAGGTCGTGGGTCATTTAAATGTCATCTTTGAACTACTTTTGGCAGAGAGGGGGCTTTTAGAAAGACTTATACCAGGGGTTCTCAAACTTCATTGCACTGCGACCCCCATCTGACAACAAAAATTACTACATGACCCCAGGAGCGGGGACTAAAGCCCAAGCCCTGCCGCTCCAGGCAGCGGAGCCGGAGCCGGAGCCAAAGCCCAAGCCTCACCGGCCAGGGCTAAAGCCCCCAGGCTGTGGCTTCGGCCTCAGATCCCATCAAGTCTAACGCCAGCCCTGGCAACCCCATTACAATGCGGTCCTGACCCACAGTTTGAGAACTGCTGCCTAATACTATGGTCAAGTATGATTATTTTTATGGAAAAAATAGCGAAGTAGTCATTACCAGGGAGCCCAGAAATGCTATTGGAAGTGGAAACAGCTCCAAATGGGTGAGTAATTTGAGCTACCAAATAAACTAGACATATTTGGAAGACAATATACAAAACATTATGTAAGCATAAATATTATAATTCTGAAAGAAGGAGACCTTAACCAAAATCGTGGAAGGGTTGAATGAAAGCAAATGGCAAACCAGATGTTTTTGTTTAATGCTTCTGAGCGAAAGTTAGTGAAAGTGAAACAGGCAGTGTGAGAAGTGGGAGTTGAGAGGTATGTGGGGATGATCAGAATGTAGGACAAAGTAAAGGAAAGAGAAACAGGATGTGTGTGCAGGAGGTAGAAATTGAAGAAGGAAAGAGGAAGCTGTGGATGGGTGAATTTAGGGAATGGGTTGGTGTGATCAAGGGAATGATGAATAAGGAATTTGGGCGCTCACTTGATCTCTTTTGGCAGAAGTAGTTGATTAGGCCCCTGATCCTTCATTCCCCGTTGATTGTCCAGGCCAAAGACAGCAGAAATGTGCTCTGACAGAGGTTCCCATGTGTAATGCTGCTATATCTGGTAGCTCACTGCTTATATACAGAATGAGAGAAAATGTCGTAATGAATTGTTGGTCACATATCACTGCATCATAACAGAGTACAAGATGAGCCTGGGAAAGGATAAGTGGTGAAATCCAACAGTTTCTACAACTTATAGGTTAATAAACCTTTTGGGGGATTCTGATTGAGCACATTCCTTTTACCAGCCTTTTATACTCATGTTCAAAATGCTTTATTTACATTGTAGATTTTTAGGTGTAGCCTTAGATTGTTCTAGCTTTTCTCCCCAATCACAGGGGGCATAATCAGAGGCAGCCTCTAATGGCTCTTCACCAGTGAAGAGCATTTTAGGGTGGCTTCTGAACAATGAACCTATTTCCCTTACCCTGCCAGCATCATCAAAATAGCATAAAAAGGACACAGTTGTTCTTAAATATCCTTGTAGGTCACCATTAAGCAGTTTATTAATGCTGTAGTATGACAGGCCTTCTATAGGCTGATTCCCCCCCGCCCCAAACCCTCTCTCTGTTCCCCTCTCGATCACATTGAACAGCACCACCATTTTCCCTGTTGCTCATATACATATTCTTGGCTTTATTTTTTGACTTTCCTTTGATCCAGGCTGCATCTAAATTTGCTGCATCTTCCTACACATCATCTCCAGGAGTGAAATCCTGGTCCTGCTGAAGTCAATGGCAAAACCCCCATCAACTTCAGTAGGGCCAAGATTTCACCCCAAGATTCAATCTTTCCTCACTGCCCACACTGCCAAAACTCTTGTCTAAGGCCATATCATCTTGTGTCTTGAATACAGCAGTCTCTCCTCTCTGGCCTCCCGGAAGTGTATTCAAAATACAGCTGCTAAAATAATTTTCCTGGCATGTTGCTGTGATTGTCAACCTGCTTTTTTAACTCTCTCCTTTGGCTGTTTATCTTCGAACATGTCAAGTACAAACTTCTTGTCTGCATTGTCAAAGTTCTTCACATTTTAGCCCCACCATACCTATCTGCTCTATTACGTTACTGCAGTGGCTCTCAACCTTTCCAGACTACTGTACCCCTTCCAGGAGTCAGATTTGTCTTACATCCCCAAGTTTCACCTCACTTAAAAACTACTTGCTTACAAAATCAGACATAAAAATACAAAAATGTTAGTACACTGACTGAAAAATTGTTTGCTTTCTCATTTTTACAATTATAAAATAAATCAATTGGAATATAAATATTGTATTTACATTTCAATGTATAATATATAGAGCAGTATAAACAAATCCTTGTATGAAATTTTAGTTTGTTCTGACTTTGGTAGTGCTTTTTATTTAGCCTGTTAGAATACTAAACAAATATCTAGATGAGTTGACATACTCCCAGAAGATCTCCGCGTACCTCCAGGGAGAACAGCTGCCTTACACTCTGCCAGCCTCAATTGCCTGCTTATGGGCACTTATCATATACTTTCCCTAATTCAGCCCCTTACAAAGGAGGACGAAACTCCCAGTCCAAATCTGTCAAGCTACCAAGTGATCTTCCTTCAAGTCCCTCCTTAAATCTCAGCTTAAATCTTCGGTAATGCATACAGAAAACTGCAATCTGGTAAGTGCTAAGCAGGTAGTGAGTTGTGTTTAGTACAGTTCACTGCAAATCGTATACACAGCTAGTCTATGCTAAAACAGCATATGTCATAAATATAAAGGGAAGGGTAACCACCTTTCTGTACACAGTGCTATAAAATCCCTCCTGGCCAGAGGCAAAACCCTTTCACCTGTAAAGGGTTAAGAAGCTAAGGGAACCTAGCTGGCACCTGACCCAAAATGACCAATGGGAGGACAAGATACTTTCAAATCTGGAGTGGGGGGAACAAAGGGTTGGTCTGTCTGTGTGATGCTTTTGCCAGGAACAGATCAGGAATGCAGCCTTACAACTCCTGTGAAGTTAGTAAGTAATCTAGCTAAAAATGCTTTAAATTTCCTTTTGTTTAATGGTTGGTAAAATAAGCTGTGCTGGATGGAATGTATATTCCTGTTTTTGTGTCTTTTTGTAACTTAAGGTTTTGCCTAGAGGGATTCTCTATGTTTTAAATCTGATTACTCTGTAAGGTATTTACCATCCTGATTTTACAGAGGTAATTCTTTTACCTTTTCTTTAATTAAAATTCTTCTTTTAAGAACCTGATAGATTTTTCATTGTTCTCAAGTTCCAAGGGTTTGGGTCTGTGTTCACCTGTACAAATTGGTGATGATTATTATCAAGCCTTCCCCAGGAAAGGGGGTGTAGGGCTTGGGGGGATATTTTGGGGGAAGACGTCTCCAAGTGGGTTCTTTCCCTGTTCTTTGTTTAACACGCTTGGTGGTGGCAGCATAGGGTTCAAGGATGAGGCAAAGTTTGTACCTTGGGGAAGTTTTTAACCTAAGCTGGTAAGAATAAGCTTAGGGGGTCTTTCATGCAGGTCCCCACATCTGTAGCCTAAAGTTCAGAGTGGGGAAGGAACCTTGACAGCATAGTATTTGTTAGCCCATCTTTTCTCTTCCTGCTTGCCCCTCTTACTTGTTTGTTTAATTTACCTGTTATGTCTTGCTTTTTTAAGTTGTAAGCTCTTTGAGGCAGGGTCTATGACTTATATCCCATACGTTGCTGGAAAACAAAGCCCCCACCTGGTGGTACCACAATATAAATTATTAATATTAAAAGATCCTCTTCATAGGTGTGAATTTCACCCTAGCTACAGGATGTAAGGAACGAATCAATTAATTGCTGTGATACATCTTGATTTTAGTAAGGCTTTTGACAGAGTCATGCATGACATTCTCATAAACTAGAAAAATGTGGTCTAGATAAAATTACTACAAGGTGGATGCAAAACTGGTTGAACAACGTGTGATGTGGTGCAACTCAACACTGCGACACCTGCTCCTTGCTGTCCTGGGGTTCAACTCTGCTAGCCAGTGCTCCCTCTTCCGGTGGTGTCTCACCATCGTCACTCCCAGGACCACAGCATCCTCTTCATGGAATAGCCCTCCAGCTGTGCCACACTCTGTGCTCCCCCTTCCGGGGGACCTGCAGTCATCTGTCCAGCCACTTCCCTCAGTGGCAGCTGCAGCTCAATGTCTGGCCAATGCCTCAGTGGCAAGCGGTGGAGGGGAACGGATCCAGGCCCACCCACTACTCTGGGTGCTGGCCCAGGGACCCTGTAGATGGCCACCCTGCTGCATCCCCTCCAGCTCCTCAGCAGATCTCCCTGACCTACTTCCCCATGGCCCCAGCACCTTCTGTGCCTTTGCCTCAGGGCCTCAGCCTGCAGATCCCTGCAGCCCACCAGGAGCTGCCTTTTGCTCCCTCGGTCTCTGCCTGCAGCACTGCTCTGTCCAGGGTTCTTGCTGCCTTCAGCCTATAAGGCAGCCAGTCCTCCTCCCTCTTCAAGCTCTAGGGAGTGACTGAAGGTGCTTTGTCCTGCAGCTCTTCTTATATGGGCCTGCTGGGCTGTGATGGCTGCTCCTCTCAGCCCTTCTCTGGTTGGCTGCCTCCTGCGCAGCTTCCCAAGGGCTCTATTAACCCTTTGGAGCCCAATGTGGGCAGCCGCCCCATCACATACCCTCCCCCTTAAGACCGACTTCCCTGGTGGGGGGAGGTTACCTCCCCTGCTTCCCCTGCAGCTGTGCTCCCAGGGTGTCCATCTCCTATCTGAGGTTCTCTATTAGGAGGAGCAACTTGTCATTCTCCTCCCTGGTGTCCCTAAATTTCTCTATGTGCACCTCTGCACTGTCTTGTACAAGGCCAGCTCGGTGGCTTTCAGCCTCTCCCATAGCCCTGGCTCTTGCTCTGCTGGCTCTCCCAGTACCCCTTCTCCCAGGGTCTGAGTTCCCAGCTCCCTTCGATTGGTCTCTGTATAAGTCCCCACATCCTTCAGCTGGATGTCTAAGGGACTTATCCTTCTCTTCCGTTTCTCCTTTCTCTCCTGCCTGGCCTCTTTGGCCTTCTCCACCATCTTGGTGCACTCCCTCTGGGTATCTGTCATCTCCTTCTGTTCCTTTCTATCTCCTTTTCCCTTCTGCTGGCTTGGGTCCCCTTTCTCATCCCCAATCGGGATGCTGCCCTTCCCTGGGCTCCTGTTCTGTCTGTGAGGGCACTGCCTCTTCACATGCCTTGATTCTCCACAGGTGAAACAAGCATCCCCCCTTCCTTTTCTCTTCACAGGTCGGGGACCTTAGGGTTTCCCTGCTCTCTTTCTTTTGGGGATAGACTTCTCCTCTTCCCGATAGGGGCACACGCTATTCAAGTGTCCCCTCTACCCACAGACATAACGCTGCCCTTCTTGGCCTCCTGGCCTGACCCTGGAACCTGTCTTCTTGCTCCAGGCTCTCTGGCCCCTGATCACCTCCTGGAGGGTCTTGAGCAGATAACGCTGCTCTTCTGCTAGTTGCCTCAGGCATTCCTGCAAGTATCCCATTGTTGCTGCTGGTTCTCCAGGATCTGCCTCACCAGGGCCTGAATCCCTCTTGGTTACTCTTCAACCCCCTTCATTGGAAGCGGCAACTTTGAGGTCCAGCCTGGGAAGGTGCACCTGCCTTCTGCCAAAAAGGCCTCCGTACATGGCAGCTCCATAGTTCCTTTACCCCCCAAGTATCCCTTAAATAGTCTTTCAAACTCCCCTTCTAACAGGGGCAGCTGTCAAACAGTCTCTGAGTCTCTCACTCAGTCCCCTTCCCTCAGGAGCGACTGAATGCCTACATTCGCCACCACATGTGATGTGGTTTGACTCACCACTGTGGCGCCCCTGCTGGCTGTCCTGGGGATCGCATCTGCTAGTCGGTGTGCCCTCTTCTGGTGGCATCTCACCACTGTCACTTCTGATCCAGGGACCCATGTCACTCACAGGATTGTGGCATCCCCTTCATGACACAGCCCTCCGGCTGTGCCGCACTCTATGCCCCCCCCCTGTGATTTTTAAGAACAGGATAGATATGTCATGAATGGTCTAGGTATACTTGGTCCTGCCTCAGCATGGGGGATGGACTCAATGATACTTTGGGGTCTCTTAAAGCCCTACATTTTTATGATTCTGTGATTTCCCACAAAAGAGAAGATGTGGGAATCTTGGGCTGAAATCAATACTTTCCAGTAATAACTAAATGGAATAATGCAAATTCATATTTTCTTGTTATTTGAAGAGCAAAAATCAAATTATCATGTGGCTCTTGGTCCGCACACTATATGCACCATGGCTTTGTGTCTCACTTAGTCAGTTTCACCACAGGCTGTATTGAAGGAAAGTACAGCCAGACAGACTCAAGGAGAGAGAAAAATTATCTGGAAAATTGGTCTTTTAGCCATTGTGTGTGTTCACTCATCAAAAATACTCAATAGTGGGGACTGCCTGAATAAAGAGTGCAGTGTCAGGCTTAGCATTCCTGCAAATGCTTCTGTTAACAGAAACTTTAATTTTCTCCTGAACCTTTCAACTGTGGTATTCATTTCTTTTTCTATCAGAGAAATAGTCTGTTAAAACAAATTTCTTAATACCCCACTGTAAGGAGCTGCTGTATAGTGAGAACAGACCCGAGAGGTCAGTGGGAGCAGGATCATGCTTTATATTACGATTACAAAAGCATATGGATGGGAAAGAAGTTCTATGCATAATGTACCCTTCTGAATAAAATATGCTGAAAATGCATATCAGTCATGATGTTGGTTTAATGTCTTGGTTTGTAGATGGGGGAAGCATATTAGGTAAATAAAATTATGTATTCAGTTCCTATTTCTGTCTTTTGCACCATTTTCACTTTCCTTTTGCAGGTGACCTTGAAAATAGTCTTTTCTAAAATATTTCTGTAATTGTAAGCATGGATATCTGTTGAGAAGTTTCATTAGTTTGACTTCTGCTGTTCCTACAGGGCTTCAGGAATATGTAGAGGCAGTGTCTTTCCAATATTTCATCAAAACACGATCATTAATTAGTGTTAAGGAGATCAACAAACAGCTAATATTTACAATGGAAGACAAAGAAGAAGAAACAAACACGGTAAGAATTGTTTTGTTCACATGTGATGAGCTAGATTTATCCACTTTTATTTGCAAAGAAACCTTCTCATACTTAGTGTTTCTAATATATTTATCATATATTTTAACAGCTTCTGATGATCATTCCAATTTTTTATTTATAGGAAGCAAGCTCTTCATAAATACATAGTTGTGATTTCCTTGGTAATACGACATGCTAGGGAAATGTATTGGTGCCGTAATAAAAATCAGTCAAACTGCAGAGGCCTTCAGCCTACAGCTGGTTAGAGATGGTTAGTGCTGACAACATAATGGACTAACGAGGTTTTAAAGTTACAGAATACTGGCATGTGATCAAGTAAGTCCAGTTACTGGTTTAACATTTGGCCGAAACATGCTTTTCATGGATAGTAGAAAAAACCTAGATCTGTGGCATGTGCCTTTTATTCATGGACCAGGCTGAGCCATTTTCACTGGGAAAAAGGGGCAGTATATTAGCATACCATTCGATAATTCTGGAGGAACTTTTCTAAATTTTGTAATGCATATTGCCTATATGATTATATCCAATAGGCACTCAGATATCATACTGATAGGGGTAGCATAAGAACCTAAATAGAAGAAGCGAATGAATGTAAGGGGTACCGTAACTTCAACTGATTGAGTCCCATTGCTCAACAATGAGCTAATTACAGGAGCCAACTGCAGAGAGTGATAAGAGGAAGGGTGTTGTCCTGTGTCACAGTTTTATCAACTTGCAGTTTTTTCACTATAATCAGTTAGTATTAAAATGCACGTTCTCTGTCCTAGCAAGGTCATGGATAACTCTCTTAAAATTAATCTTGAACTTCCCCCAGGGAACAGACTTGCTTTCCTTCCTTTCCTATGCCTAATACAGCATCTTCCATTTCTTGCCCTTCCTCGCTCCCCTACCCATCCTTAAATAGAACATTTTGTGTATGGCCAAAGTACATCCTGGCCATCTTTCTTACGCAGCCTTTGGATGAACATTCTGTTTTTAAAATTTATATTCGGATGTAAAGTGGATCAATGTGGGGAATGCTTAATGTCACTTTAATTGCTATTCTAATGAGACATTTGCAGTCTTGAAAGAGAAAAATCTCAAATGACTCTGTATGAAGATGTATGTAGCTGTCCACATTGGATGGTCATACCGGTGGTCATCAGCATCAGTTATTTGGAAACCAAAGAAACAGCTGCAATTCCTCCCCAAAATTTTTGAAAAAAGAATAAAGTCTTAAGCATGCTATGATGCGATATTAGCATTGCCTCCAGAAAGTGACTGAACAGGTTTGTTCTGAGATGAAAGTTTGTTGGTCAAAGGAAATGATCATTACTAGACTATAAAAGCTAAACTCTGATGTCTACAGCCAGCTGTGAAACAAGGCTTATAGTATTATTTTTTTTCTTTTGGCACCTTAGAGACTAACCAATTTATTTGAGCATGAGCTTTCGTGAGCTACAGCTCACTTCATCGGATGCATACCGTGGAAACTGCAGAAGACATTATATACACACAGAGAGCATGAAACAATACCTCCTCCCGCCCCACTGTCCTGCTGGTAATAGCTTATCTAAAGTGATCATCAAGTTGGGCCATTTCCAGCACAAATCCAGGTTTTCTCACACACCCCCCCCCCCCCGCCAAACTCACTCTCCTGCTGGTAATAGCCCATCCAAAGTGACCACTCTCTTCACAATGTGTATGATAATCAAGGTGGGCCATTTCCTGCACAAATCCAGGTTCTCTCACTCCCTCACCCCCCTCCAAAAACCACACACACAAACTCACTCTCCTGCTGGTAATAGCTTATCCAAAGTGACCACTCTCTTCACAATGTGTATGATAATCAAGGTGGGCCATTTCCAGCACAAATCCAGGTTTTCTCACCCCCAGACACACACAAACTCACTCTCCTGCTGGTAATAGCTTATCTAAAGTGATCATCAAGTTGGGCCATTTCCAGCACAAATAAAGATAATAAATAAAGACTAATAAAGATAATCTAATAAAGACCCACTAAATTGGCTTCAGAGCGCTTTCGGGTTGACCCCGGTACTCCAGTTCCCAGAGAAGATTAAGGTAAGTCGACAGGAGAGCATCTCCCGTTGACGCAGTGCATTTATTCATGTAGCTGGAGTAGTGTAACTTAGGTTGACTTACCCCCATAGTGAAGACAAGCCCTAAGAGTGGTCATAGAAATTAAACAGTATAACAGGTCGCTGCGTATATTTAGGACAAGAAAAGGTTTTATGGGATCCTGAAAATTAAGGAGTGTATTGTTGTGTAACTCCCCAGGAAGAGCTCCAGAGCAAAGTAATAGGTATGTATTGTGTTACGAATATACTAGTGAAAATGGTCAGTGCCATTTAGAGGTGTCCCTTATGCCACTGCTAGTTGAGCAATTGTAGAGAAACTGGAACCACTGTTAGCAGATCCAAAGTACTCTTGTAACGTCAACTGGACACAAAGAGATTCAGTGTTGCAGTCAGGTTGTTCAGAATTGAGAAATAAATAAATCCCTTCCCACTGGCACTGTAGGCATGCTACACTCTTCCCCTAGCTGCAGGAAGAGAAACCTCTGTCACCACCTGAGCCCGTGGCTCCCTCTGTGACTGTAGTGCCTACCATTATGGATCCTGTTGCCCTTGCCTTCCATCTCCAATGTCTGTTTGTGTGAGAGAGAGAGTTTCAGAATGTCTCTCTGTGTTTCCCGCTCTTTTCAGCTCATCTTTCAAAAGCCGCAAAGGAAAAAAGTCTCAGCCATTATGTTACTTTAGTTTCCAGATGAAAGTGTATTTTGCATTTTGTACATACCTCTGCCCAAAATTGTTGCTGAAATTTCATGGCGACAGTGATGCTTCAGCAGCCCAAAATGCCAAAAATGTTTGAGAAATTTCCTGGAAAAATGTTTGCCACTTTAACACAACATTACTAAGTCCTAATTGTATTCAGAAGTCTGTGTGTTGAGTAAGGTGCAAGTATCTTCATCGATAAATATTCTTTCTCCTGAAAGAAATGCTGTAAATGTAATATGTGGTGTCTTTAGATTGCTAGCCTTTTGAGTTGAACACTCAAGCAAGCAGCTGCATAACATTTCCAGGCAGCTGGAATTCAACTCTAGGTATAATATTAAGCAAATGTCTCTAGAGAAGAGCAAACATCTTGAAGACAGATGTTCAAGGGCTGCCGTCCCTGAGCAATTTGAAACCATGATGTCTTAACATTTTAATACATTTCAGAATGGTCAGGCTTCAAATACTACCACTAACTGCAGCAAGTGTTTTGTCCTGTTTGAAGTGTTGATAAGGGAGACTGGGAATTCTACATGGAAGAGCACAGCACCAGTTCTGCTGCTGCAGATAACTCATGAAAAATCATTTTATTTAGAAGAAATTATGTTGTAAATCATGCTTTTCATAGTTCTCTTCTTATATTCCTTACTACTAAGGATATTTGCAAGGAAATGAGATCTTTATTTGAGTTCATCTGCTCTTGCTGAAGGCAGAACCCTCTGTGACCTACTCGCGTTCACAACAAATTGTGATGTCAGAAATACAGGGTTTATGACTTCATGTGGAGAAAAAGTAGCAGCAGCAGATGAACTCTTAAGAACAAAAAATCAGTTTTTCATATACCCTGGATGTCTTGGAGATATAGAATGTGGGAAGAGATATACAGAAATTATATGATTTAGGAGCAGAATCGCTTCTTGATAAAACATTATTTCAAGTACTCCATGAGGTATTGGTTACTTTTAATAAGATTCTAGAATAATAGATCTGGAGAAAATTCCAGAGCAACACATCCATTTATTCTTGAGTCCTGGTTTTCATGGTAACTACATTTTGAAATATTGGATTGTATTACAAAATGGTAGGATTTATTTTTCCTAACCCTGGCTCTTACATTGACTTCTGCACTAGCATTGGGCAGGTCAGTTAGGGCCAGATTTTTAAACCTGGCGGCCTGAGGTCTGTGCACAAAAATGTAAATGCAAGTAAACATATATGCAGAGACAAATTTGGTAACTGTGTGTACAGATATAGATGGTAGATGTAGGGCCTGGATCTCTGTCTTCAGTGTTTATAAATGTTTGTTTATGCATTTACCACGGTTTTCTCATCTGTGAAGTGTAGAAGATACTTTTGTGCCTTACAGGTGTATATAAGGGTTAATGAATTTATAAAGTGCTGTTGAAGCCTAACCTGCTACTATACAGAAATGCTATATAGTTTAATTTTACTGAATGTTTTTCAATTGTTGTTGGTCTACAGTTATGCCAGTTAAGACAATGTGTGTTTAAACTGGTGCAAACCACCATTTCTTCATTTTTTGATATTCTGTCTTGTGTTTTGTCCTCAGCCCTCCTCCAATCCATACGATAAGCAGCTGTGCACTTGGAGCCTGAAGGTAACACCTGTCGATTACCTGCTGGGTGTGGCTGATCTAACAGGAGAGTTGATGCGGATGTGTATTAACAGTGTTGGAAATGGTGATATAGACACCCCTTTTGAACTGAGCCAGTTTTTACGTCAGATTTATGATGGTTTTTCCTATATTGGCAACACTGGACCCTATGAAGTGTCTAAGAAACTATATACCTTGAAGCAGTCTCTGGCCAAAGTAGAGAACGCTTGCTATACATTAAAAGTGCGGGGTTCTGAAATCCCAAAGCACATGCTGGCTGATGTGTTCTCCACCAAAGCAGAAATGATTGACCGAGAAGAGGGTCTTTCCTAAAACAGTGAGACAATCATGGCCCTGGGATGTACAGTTGGAAGCTTGTTAATATTTGGGTTTGTTTTCAATAGACCCTCATCATGACTTTTATGTAGTGATGTTTTTAGTTTTACTTAGCAGAGCAAGATTATTTGCAAAGGTAACTTGTAACCAAAAAACAAACAAACCCTTAACATAATGTGTAAGTGAACAAATATTTGAATCTCTCCTCTGTGGGAAATCTCCTGTTTTCCTCCCCTCTATGTGCTGTCATAATGGCTAAATGTCAATGCTGCACTCAGTGTTGGTGTCTTTCCGTGAAATGGATTCACTTCAAACTGTCTGGGCCACTGCATCAGCTTCAGTGATCACCTGATGCTCAGAGCAGGTTGTGAATAATTGACTTTTGTGATTGTGCATTACCCACAGATATCTCTTGGGCTCCACACCTTAGTGTAGCCTGTTTCTGTGTACCCCCATGTCAGAATGGGGCGGGGGCAGGCAAAGCCTGGAGAAGCAGTAGCCTCATGTTTTAATCAGAGCAGAACAAACCCAACCTCCCAGCATCTAAACCTACCCTGGTCTTTGATCCAATAGATTATTGGGATCAGATTGTTTTTATAGGCCCATTTCAGCATACTTCTCTGATGCTGGGTCTCCATTGTTTAATTCGTATTTGCTTAACTCGAATGTTTATCTCAATGGAACTGAAATTGAAGCAGAGCCAAAGGTACTGTGAACCTGTAGTTTGGCTGACTAATATTTTTGAACATGAAACTGAAATTAAAAGTTTTCTGCTCACTGATAAAACTCATAAAACCTGGTAAATATTGCTATATACTGGCCATTTCAGGGCTCACGGCTTTATTTTAGGTCTGCCTTGTTGCCTTACTGTTTTGGCATCAGTTGGAAAATCCTTTAAAAGATTGAATGCATTGTTTTAAATTTAAAGAATAAAAGCTTTAACTGATGCAGAATCTTAGTTTGCTGAATAGACCTGTTCTTGCACAAGTGCAGAAACCTAGCCAAACAAGTTTATCATGGATAATTCAGCAGTAGGACAGACTTGTTGCTTGATGCTGGTTGCATGCTTGTCACCTCAGAGGATACAGGGTTAAAGACAGTGGGTAGAATTCTGCCCTCCACTATATTTGTGGAACCCCAAGGGACTCCAGTGGAGTTGAACTGGTGTTAGCGAAGAAAGAGTTTGGTCTCGTGTGTTTAACTGAGATGTGACTTATCCCTTTGAAATGTGTTGCCTTGTGTGTCTTAATACTATTATGAAGTAGAAATTGCAATAAAAATAAGGCAGACAGGCACATTCCCTGCATCTGTTTGGCATTCTTGAGCTCATTGGCAGATAATCTGAATTCTCACTTGTGTCTAGAGTTGTGGAAGCCCCTGGAAAATGTATGTTATGCTGAGGGGAAACAGCAGATAAAATAATATGCTCTTCAAAAAAAAAAAGGTACTCCAGGAAATAGGCGCCTCAAGCACAAATGAAAATACTGCATGTTTTTTATTTCTACTTCCATATGATGTAGTACTGCCAATATTTTTCCTGTTAACATGGTGTGTCCTAGTTAACTTGGGTCATCTGATGTATGACCAGAACAACAGTTACTTACAGTGTTTATCACAGGTTTTCCCATTGTTTCCATGTAAAGCAATATTTGGTGAGTTGAAAAAGGAGTGTTTTTCCAATTGTTTAATACCTTTTTAAGTGCTTTTTTTGAACAATAAAATCATTAAAAAGTTATTGTGAATGAATGATAGTTCTTTTACCTATCAGTCCTATTTGAGAATACTTGACTAGTAATAGTTGAGTGCATTCCATTCTTACAGTTCAGGACTTCAGAGTTCAGGACTTCAGAGTTCAGAGGTCTGACTCATTCCCCATACTTGTACCTCATGATTGGCATTCACCAATACATGATCTCATCATTGTTTCTCCCCCCATTAATTTTATCCTGCTAATTAAAAAATAATAATGCAGCTATGACTGCACATGGGCCTTCCATGTGCATAGTCAAATGTAGAGCACTTAAAGAAGTTGCCACTCTGATGGCAAGACAAGTTTATTTCTGGGATGAATAGACAACAGTACCAAGTGGCTGTGCCTGTTGTATCTACAGCCTGATTATGCAGGTGTGCTGAACACCTAGAGCTTCAGCTGAAGCTGGTGAGAGTATGGTACTCCATCATTTCAGTAGGATGGAACTTACATCTCTCAGAAAACTTGCAGTAAGATGTACTTGTCTGAAGCAAAACCATGAAGAGAGAACTGCTAGAGGCACCATGAGATGTTAAACGGAAGTCTCTTCTGTCTGTTCTGGGCAGCTATCCGATAGGAATTAAAATGATCATATAGGCAGTGTTTCCCTCTTTCAGTAAAACAGATTCTAAAGCCCAAGCTGCTGCATTTGCCATTGATGAGCACATAATGGCTACCATATTTCACAGAACAGCCACTGCACTAGTACCATCTCTCATTGCTTTTAAAGCATTTGGAAACATTTGAATACAAAAGGAGCAATTCTTCTCTTTGCACAGTCTCTTAAGAACAGTTCCACATTCTGCCTAATATATATTGGGTTTAACAATTTTGAGATTGGAATAAATTTTCAGCATGGCTACAGAAGATATTTAATTTTTGTAAATGACGTCAGGCATGATTTTTAAGCCTCCTAGGGGCTCTCCTGTCCAGCAAATCAAATCCATGAGTAATCATTAGTAGGATCAAAGTGTGTGTGCTATATTAAAGCACCATGACAGACGGGAAATAGCTAATGGCTTGCAAACCTCTTGCTCAAGGAAATATTCCCCCCGCCCCCCCAACAATTAGACTGTAGTTGTTTGAAAAGTGACATCATTTATCAACAAAACAAGCTGCTAAACAAGCAATGGCAGTTTTCCCATTTCTTATCCCATTACTCTGTGGAGCCATTGATATGCTTGGTATTGAGCCAGAACAAGGTGACATCATAGCAGATGTTTCATGAAGGCTGTCTTGCGTGCTAAAATCATCTGCCTTTTAAAAATCCTCTTTCTCAGAGAAGTGAATTTTCTTTTTGGTTCACATTTGTACAGAAACTACGCAGTTGCAATGGGGAAAAGAAACCCATCCATATTCTAGCTTTCCTTAACTGCCAGTGAAGCTATGTAAGAGAACAGCTCCCTGTTGACAGAACATGTAATATTATTTCGACTTGCTGTCTTGATTATTTTGGTTTTGCACAAGGTATACCATAATCACACACATACATTTTAAACTTGGTATCTATACAGTACCCAAAATGTATATAGTGCTTTATGGAATATAGAACAGACATGGCCTTTGCCCCAAGGAGTTTACAATCTGAGATTAGACCAAACAGAGCAAGGAAGATGGCAAGTAGAAGGGAGGAGATGGAGAGGAAGGGAAGATGAGGTTTATATCAAAAGAAAGTAGTTGCTTAGTTTAGTGCTTGCCCGATTCTGAAAAGAAGCTTTAAAGTTTTTCAGTATGAAAAGAATTACAGTAATTGTTCTGTTGCTGGGATGGAGAAGAGAGTCACAAAAGGGGAGAATGAGAGGGTGTTTGTGGGAGGAAAGTGAAGTGGAGTGTAAAGGGAGATGAAGGCAGGAGGACTGTGGGGGAGGGTAGCCAAGGATGAAGATATCAGGGTGAGGTGCAAAATAAGCTAGATACGTCTGGTGACGTGAGGTGAGACCATGGGAGGGTTGTGTGGGTTAGGAGTGACTTGCAGAAAGTTAGACAAATCATTTGAAACCAGACGACTTTGTTAAGAAACAGATTTTTAAGGGATTCAATTGAAAAAAGGTGCTGCAGAAAAGGAAAAGGGTGATTCTCCTCCTCACCCCCCCATCCTTATCCCTAAAGTTAGGCATCTAAATGAAGAGAGCCTGGTTTCAGAAGGTGCTGGGCGTCCTATTGGAGTCAATAGGAATTGCACATATGGAGCAGCAGCACTTGCAAGATTACGCCTCTGCCAAAAATTAACAAAACTTACGTTTTTGTTTTTATTTTCACACACAGCCTGTGGGGGGGAAATGATCCAGTTCACAATTTTTAGTAAGTACAAAGAGAACATTTTACATCCACCTGTATTTTGGCAGCCACAATCTTTGTTGTGAATCATAAGCCTTTGTAAGCTTGTTACATACCAAAATTAATATGGTTACCACTGCTGCTGTTTCTTTCTTGTTTTCCCCTTTCCATTTGGCTCCCTCATTCTTTTTCTGACGCTTCCCCTTTCTTAACTTGTTTGTTTCTCAGACTCTGGCCAGCAGGTTGGAAGGAGCTGCACCATCCTCCTGAGCCATCGGCTATGATGGTTCCATGAGTTAGTCATTTCCATCCTAGCTGACATCCTTGGTGAAACATCTCACTGCAGGAGCATGTCTCTTCCAGCTGCCAGAAGCAGAGATCTGTTAGGCTCTGAATGCAGGTTGGTTTTTGCTCATGACTCCGTTTTGAGAAATGCTGCTGAAACTGGTGGGTCTGGGTGGGCTTCTGTTTAGTTCAATGTGCCTACATCCTATTACAACCATTGTACCATGTGACAGTGGGTGTCTGGATGGGCTGATAGGGCTCAGGTTGTTTCTGCAGACAAGTAGCCCCTGGTTATTTTTAGGTTTGTAATCTTCACAAGCCAAAGTAAAGTTTGGCAAGCAGGGAACATGTTTCTAGTTTAGTAGAGTCATTCAGGATCACCATTTTCCACCAGTTTAGCCTCTTTTTACCCCACTTAACATCATTTTTAAAGGCCTGTTTGCAAAACCTAGCAGAGGAGTGTTTGCCTACAACTTCTTCTTCAGCCAGTCAATGCCTCCCTGAGTACTGGCCAGTACTGATGTCATGTATCTTCTCCCAGCTCCTCCCATAGGCCATCAGGCTGACACTTTGGTACTATTGTGCCTTACCTCTGCTGTCTGCGATCTGAACTCTGAGCCCCTGCTATTAGATTTCTAAACCCAGTTTCTAATATATTTTTACTATAATTACCTTCCAGGGTTTCCCTTTTATAATCACAGTCGCCCCTCATTATTTAAATAAACAGGTTTCTGTCATGTAGGATCTGCCCTTCATTGCCAAACAAGATCAGACAGCTCATTAAGCCCAGTGTCCTATGTTGCCCCCCTTGGCCTTGCTTAGCTTATGATAGGGGTGGGCAAACATTTTGGCCTGAGGGCCATATCGGGGAATAGAAATTGTATGGCGGGCCATGAATGCTCACAAAATTGGGATTGGGTTGCAGGCTCTGGGGTGGAGCTGTGGATGAGGAGTTTGGGGTGTGGGAGGGTGCTCTGGGCTGGGACCGAGGGGTTCAGTGGGCGCGCGGGGCATCAGGGCTGGGGGTGGGATTTGGGGCGTGGGGAGAGGCTCAGGGAGTGCAGGCTCTGAGCTTCGCTTACCTCAAGCGGCTCCCGGAAGCAGTGACATGTCCCTTCTCTGGCTCCTATGCAGAGGTGCGGCCAGGTGGCTCTGCACACTGCCCAATCTGCAGGCACCGCCCCGCAGCTCCCATTGGAGTGTGTAGGAGCCAGAGCGGGGCCATGCCGCAGCTTCCGGGAGCCGTGTGGTGGGGCCCCCGACCTTGCTTCTTGGCTGGAGCACTGGAGCAGGGCCGAGCCGCGTGGTGCAGCCCCCAACCCAGCACCCCAGCTGGAGAGGGGCCAAGCCACATGGTGCGGCCCCAACTTTGCGCCCCAGCCAGAGCAGGGCCCAGCCGCGTGGTGCGGCTTGCGGGCTGGCTTAAAACGGCCCACGGGCTGGATCCGGCCCATGGGCTGTAGTTTGCTCAGCCCTGGCTTATGACATAGGCACTGACTCCGTGAGTGCTCAAGAGCTCAAGTACCCGCCGAAAATAAATCAGCCGATCAGCTGTTTGGTGACTTGGGGAGGCATTTGGGGGAGGGCAGAGAGCAGTGAGCGACAGGCAGGAGCCTCAGAGGGATGGATAGAGCAAGGTTGGAAAGAGGTAGAGTGAGGGTAAGGCCTTGGGGAAGGGGCGGAGTGGGGTGGAGCACCCCCAGGGAAAAATAAAATGCAGCGCCTATGGCTTATGATATCTGGTTGGACCATGCTCCCATTTGTCCACTCGTCCCACAGCTCTTTGCTTTTCTTGCCACTCTTCCCTGTAGGCATGATACTGTCTCCTACTGCACAAGGCCACTACCTTTTCCATGTAATCCTTCCTCTAGACCCACTTCTACCAAGATGCCAGAGGACATTGCCAACAGAAATCCAGCTGGGGATAGTTAATAATTTTTAAAACCAAACTAAACCCCTTTGATTGTATGTTGTATCTCATTCAATATTTGTTATATCTATTCTATATTTTAATTAGTGACTTAGATGATGGAATGGTGAATACACTATAAAATCTGTGGATGACTCCAAGCTGGGAGGGGTTGCTAGCACTTTGGAGGACAGGATTAGAATTCAGTGTGATCTTGAGAAATTGGAGAATTGGACAGAAATCAACAAGATGAAATTCAATGAAGACGACTGCAAAGTAGTACGCTCAGAAAAGAAAAATCAAAGCACAACTACAAAATGGGGAATAACTGGCTAGGAAGGTAGTATTGCAGAAAAGACTCTGGGGGTTATAATGGATCACAAATTGAACATGAGCCAACAACGTGATGCAGTTATGAGAAAGGCAAATATTGTGGGGTGTTTTGTGTGTTGTATGTAAGAACTGAGAGGTAATTGTCCCAATCTACTCAGCACTGGTGGGGCCTCCACTGGCGCATTGTATCCAGTTTTGAGCACAACACTTTAAGAAAGATGTGGACACATGGGAGAGAGTCCAAAGGAGAGTAACAAAAATGATAAAAGGTTTCGAAAACCTGACCTAGAAGGAAAGTTAAAAGAACTGGGCATGTTTAGAGAAGAGAAGGATGAGAGGGGACATAATACCGTTCAAATATGTCAAAAGTTGTTATAAAGAGGATGGTGATCAATTGTTCTCTATGTCCACCAAGGACAGGACAAGAAGTAATGGGCTTAATTTGCAGCAAGGAAGATTTAGGTTAAATATTAGGAAAAGTTTTCTAATTCATAGAGAGAGGTAGGCACTGGAATAGGTTACATAGGGAGGTTGGGGAGGTCATCGGTCTATCACTGAAGGTTTTTAAGAACTGGTTAGGTGTAGGTATACTTAGGCTATGTCTACACTACGCCCCTTACAGGGGCACAGCTGTGCCACTACAGCCATGCCGCTGTAAGGTACATAGTGTAGCTGATTTTTGTTGTCGGGAGAGAGCTCTCCTGCCAACAAAATAAAAATACTCCCAATGAGGGGCGGTAGCTTTGTTGTGGGGAAAGAATTTCCTGCCGAGAAAGCACTGTCCAAACCAGCGCTTTTCGTCGGTAAAACTTTTGTTGGTCAGGGTGTGTTTTTTTTTTCACAGCCCTGACCAACAAAAGTTTTATCAACGAAAGTGCAGTGTAGACATAGCCTCAAACCTGTCCCAGCATGGGGGATGGATTAGATAGCCTCTTGAGGGCCCTCCCAGCCCTACATTTTATGATTCTGAAAATTGGACTAACTGTGGTGTCAGCTCAAAGTACTGGACATCAGTTTACTAGTTGTGCTGGGGATGCAAAGAGCAGATGATGTTTCACTTCTATTATTCTGTTTTTATAATGATCTGCATTACGGCAGTGCCTTTAAGTCCCAACCAGTGTGCTAGGTGCTCTGTAGACACATAGGGAGAGACAATTCCTGCTCCAAAGAGTTTGTAGTCTAAATATACAAGACAGACAAAAGAATAGAAGGGGAAAGAGAGGCATAGATAGATGGAAGGAGAGTGATCACTTTAGATAAGCTATTGCCAGCAGGAGAGTGGGGTGGGGGGAGGTATTTTGTGTGTATAAAAGATCTTCTACACTTTCCACAGTATGCATCCGATGAAGTGAGCTGTAGCTCACGAAAGCTTATGCTCAAATAAATTGGTTAGTCTCTAAGGTGCCACAAGTACTCCTTTTCTTTTTATAGATAGATGAAGTGACTTGTCCAAGGTCCCACAGCAGGCCAATGGTAGGGGCAGGTCTCCCAACACTAGACCACACTGCCTCTAATCTTGAAATCCTTTTGTACACACACGCCACCAGTAAGTACACAGGAACCAGCTCAGATCCCTTTGTCGATATATCTAAATGTAAATAGTATTTGTATGCACCTTTTACCTAAAATATTAACAAGCAAAATTCAAAAGGTAGGTATAATACTGTTCATTTAAAATATCTACAGAGAAATTCAAATCAGCTTTAAAAAGTGATGCTTGTATCCACTTTCTTTTGCGCTACATATTTTCCCAGCCTGTCTTCCCTGTTTCAGTGTGTATCTGTATTTGTGCTGAAATAAATACAGCGAAAATCATCAGAGATATACATCACCTGCTCACTTTAATAGTAAAGTGAACGTATATGAAACCTCTCCTGTGAGTCCTGCCAAATGGATAACAGCAGAACACATTTCACTCATAACATGTAGCATGAGCAGTCAGACAGGTCAATGCTACCATCTTGTGGTGTGAAATATTTTCTCTTTTTTTCCCTGTGCTTTCTCTTCCTTAAGGATTCCAATTCTGCTTCTGCCCCTTGTGGCTATAACTTTATACACTTGTTGTCTGTCATGTTTCTCCATATATGTGCAGCAAAAGATGAGCTTGAATGTGAGCTGAAAGAATGATTATTTTAGGAACTGGGAGTCCAGCATCTCATGTATAATAAATGTTACTTAATGGGTGTGGAGTTTAATAAAGGAGTTGCTAAGTAAGTTAGACCCCAGTTATTGTTGTTTATATCTATAACAATAGCTCCTCGATCCCCCAACTGGGGATGAAGGTCCGATTATGCTCAGCATGGTACTCACACAGGGTAAGAATTTTCAAAAGTGCCAGAGTTACTTAGGAGAACAAGCCACTGAGGAGCACAAGGCTCTGTCCCTGAGAACTTTCAATTTATATTTACAACAACATAACAGGTGCTATTTAATTACCTTAAAAATTTTGGGGTATAATTTGCGTGAAAGACATACAAAATTTGCATTGTATTGGAAGGGAGGCCTTTGTTAGTTGTGCTGTGAGAGCTGCTATTGTGGCTGTAGCATTAAAGAAGGGAGGAGGGAGTAAAGGATGAATGTTGATAAATTAGCTAAAAATGTTTAAATCCAGTCTAACAGATCCTGTACTCTGCAGATATTGGTCAAAAAAGCTGCAGAACATCTGTCAGTAAGCATTTAGAAGTGAGTGTTGTTTTAGCTGTTGATGCTCTATACCATTGTGTCCAGGCCATTTTTGGTAAAACAAGGTGGTAGAGCTCTGTAAATTATGTACAGAGAAAATATGTACAGGTTCTGCTACCTGCTGTCCAATAAAAGGCAATGTCCATGAAGAGCTTAATTTTTAGGACTTAACCTTGAAAACACTTAAGTGAGCAGTCTTTGCTTGCATGACACCATTTGAAGTCACTGCTTTCATACATAAGGATTACATGTACTAATAAGTGTTTGCAGAATTGAACCCTAAATTACCTTCATTTACATTATGAGCATGTTACCTGTGCAAGAAGTTTATGAGCCTTTTTGGATGTTGAGCTTTAGGTTTAAATCAAACAAGTGGGGGGAGAACCTCAGAGATACTGTGGTGGTGGGTGCTCCAGGCAATCCTAAGATTGAACCTATATGTAACTTACAAATCACAAGACTTCACATCTATATATATAAAATGAAAGTGCTGGAAATATCACTGGGAAGATGTATTTCTTTGTAGAGGTGGTGAAAAAGTTGCTTATGAGGCACATCCCTAAAGAAGATGTATTAAAGTACTGGAACTTTATTTAAGCCATTGTTCTGTGGGCGCAACCCTGCAAAGGCTGAGTGGCCTCTGCAAGCTGGGCTCCATGGGAGCTGAAGCTGTTCAGTACCACACAGGACCAGGCTCTCAGTCATAAGGTAATCCATCCCAGTAGTTATATTGTGTTCATCACAGTCAAATCTGAGCCTCTTTAGCCTCCTGTAGCTTCAATGGGGCCAGACACCACCCTGTAATACAAAATGCTTTTGGGATTATTGTTGAAGAATGTGTTGCTGGCCTTATTGGAGACCAGGTACAGTGACATTGCCTTGGGGAGAGATCAGTTTTGAGAGATGTTTTCCAGACTGTTTCTGCCTCAAACCAACTTAACAAAGACTGGGATTTTCTCTGGGGCCAACGGAAGTTTGACGTCCAACTCCCATTGTATTTAAACATGAAATGGGGCACTCAGTCCCTATAAGCCTTTTGAAAACCCTTGCCAAAGTTCCATGTGGTGCTGACAGCAGTAGTCCTCCAATGACACACATACTCTTATTAGAGTCGTTAGGAGTTTGAGTACAGACTTGTAGGCATTGGCTCTGAGTTTTTTAGTTCTTATGTGCAACAGGAAAGCAGTGAGTGGGGTTCTATGAATTGTAGACAAGCACATATAAGTATCTGACATACTGATGTTCAGCTAGTAATAAGAAAAGTTGTAAGACTCCTGAAGAGTAACAGAAAAATTAGATAATAAAAACTACACAAATAACCCTCTCTGCTAAGACAGCTTTCTGGGGCTGTCTGGAGCACCCGTGGAGAGATGGTGCTTATGCCTGGCTTCCATGGAGAGATGCCTTCCTACAGAGGCAATGCATGGTGGGTCATGTGCCTCCCCGCTTTGCTGCTTGGTTTGTACTGAGCATGCTCACATGGACAGAGCATGCTCAATAACACTGCTGAAACTGGCTGCTCTCACTCTGACCAACCACTTATTGGCAGGCATGGTTCGTGTCTACCTTCCTACCGCCTTTGTGTGATCTCTAGCGGGATGCTGTCTCTGTGCTATCTCTTAGTGCAATGCTGTCTCCATAACATCGCTCATCATAATGTTCCCTGTAAGCCATTTTTCACTACATTCAGCATCACAGACAGAGGCAACAGTCTGGGTCCTCATGCTCCTAACCCACCTATAGTGATTTCAGTTCCAGCGGTGCAGTGTAGGGGCATGTTGCCACTGCCTCTGTGTTGTCTGTTGTCACTCAGGGCAAAGAAAGTACAGTTTTATTGTCTTTTTGTTACACAGTAAGGATTATAACATTTCATTACCCGTACCCACAAAACTTAAATGAATCTTAACCAAAATGACCAAGTTGTTCATACCGGGATGATGGGAATCAATGCTAAGCTGCCAGCATCTTAACAATGGGTTCCCTCCTCACCCCATGAGGGGGTCATTGTCCACCCCCGCCCCCTGGGACTCCTGCCCCCCCCCCCCCCATGTTCCTTGATGCTCCCCCCTAGCCCCATCCACCCCTGTCTGCCCCCTGAACCAGGCAGGAGGGTCTCGTGGGCCACCGTAATGGGTGCCCACCCCACCCCTAAGAGCCAGAGGCGGGGAGTCCCGGAGGTGCTTACCTGAGGCAGCTCCCAGGAAGCATCCGGCAGGTCCTTCTGGCTCCTGGGGGCAGAGGAGCGTAGCTGGTAGGGAGCAGGGCGTGCAGCTGCTCCCCCAGTGATCACATCAAAAGTGGCGCCTTAGGCGCCAACTCCGTGGGTGCTCCGAGGCTGGAGCACCCACAGGGAAAATTTGGTGGGTGCAGAGCACCCACCGGCAGCTCCCTGCCCAGCCCCAGCTCACCTCACCTCCGCTCTGCCTCCGCCCCTGAACGCACCAACCTGCTCTACTTCTCCGCCCCCCTGGCTTCCCGGGCATCAGCTGTTTGGTGGGAAGCCGGGGAGGGCTGAGAAGCAGGTTGTGGCTTCCTGCTCAGGCCGAGGATGGCGGAGGTGAGCTGGGGCGGGGAGCGGTTTCCCTGTGCGGCTCCCCCCACCCCTCCCGGGTTACCTACTGTGGTGCGGGCAGCCCTTCTTGCGCCCCCCCGCCCCAGCTCACCTCCGCCTCCCTGGGCCTGAGCGGGAAGCCGCAGCCTGTTTCTCAGCCTGCACCAGCTTCCCATGCAAACAGCTGATTCGCAGGAAGTCTGGGGTGGGGGGTGGAGAAGCAGAGCGGGGCGGTGTGTTCAGGGGAGGAGGCAGAGGCGGAGTGGAGGTGGGGTGGAGCTGGGGCAGGGAGGGGAGCTGGGGGTGGGTGCTCTGCACCCACCAAATTTTCCCCTTGGGTGCTCCAGGGCTGGAGCACCCAAGGAGTTGGTGCCTAAGATGCCACTTTTGGCCAGTTAAATTTAGAAGACCTTGTAGAACCGGTTGTCCCTCGCAGAACATCCGGTTCTAAAAGGGCTTCTAAATTTAACAACCGATTCTAGCGAACCGGCTCCAGCTCACCACTGGGAACAATATGCACATAAGGTCTGGCCCATTCCACCTCTTCCTCCAGTTCACCATTAGATGGCAGCAGAGAGCTCCTTCCCCAGAGCTCCAGAGTTGTTGCAGGCAAGGAGTAATTTTCTATCCTGTGGTGCTCAAAACTGGAAGATAAATATCACTATGGAAATTCAATACAAAGTAAGCTTTTAAACTGAAATGACTAGATTTGCTAGCATTGAGAGGAACACAGAGGTCACATATCAGTAAAAATATCCTATAAAATCCTTCTTTGTACTTCCCCGAGCCTCTTCCATGAAAACAATTAGTGGATACTCTAGATTTGAATGCTATGACTCACTCCCACAATTCAGTCAAGTTTTATGATCAGGCAATTGCTTGATTTAGTGAAGGGAAATAAGCAATTGTGAGAATTTCCTGCCTTTTCTTTTTTGCCTCTTTGTAATTTTTCTGTACATTATATCACAGGCACATATGATTGCAGCAGGGACTTCCAGATGCTATTAGGGGAGCTCACTCTTCACGCAGCCTTTATTCAAAAAACCTTTGTCCAACAGCGAATGCACTTCAAAATATTTGTCAGTGCTCTGTAGTCCAGCTGTTGGCACAATACCATTTTTTATTAAAATTATTAATCAATCTGTAACCACCTAGAGAATAATAAGCTTATAAGGAATAGTCAGCATACAATTGTCAAGAACAAATCATGTCAAACCAACATAATTTCCTTCTTTGACAGAATTATTGGCCTAGTGGATGGGGGGGAGCAGTAGACGTGATCTATTTTGATTTTAGTAAGGTTTTTTGTCACAGTCTCACATCACATTCTCATAAGCAAACTAGGGAAATGTGGTCTAGATTAAATTACTATACTTAAAGAGTAGTTATCAATGATTTGCTGTCAAACTGGGAGGGGGTATCTAGTAGGTATCTGCAGGGGTCTGTCCTGGGTCTAGTACTATTCAATATTTTAATTAATGACTTGGATAATGGAATAGAGGTTATGCTTATAAAATTGCAAGCACTTTGGAACACAGGATTAGAATTCAAAACAACCTTGACGAATTGGTCTGAAATCTAGGAGAAGACATTCAATAAGGACAAGTGCAAAATATCTCACTCAGGAAGGAAAAATCAAATGCACAGCTACAAAATGAGGAATAACCAGCTATGTGGTAGTACTGCTTAAAAGGATCTGGGGGCTACTGTGATCACAAACTGAATATGAGTCAACAATGTGACGCACTTGTAAAAAAGACTAATATGGTTGTAGGGTGTAGTAACAGGAGTGTTGTGTACCATTTGGGAGGTAATTGTCCCACTTTACTTGGCACTGGTGAGGTCTCAGCTGGAGTACCGTGGCCAGTTGTGGGTTCACCACTTAAGGAATGATGTGGACAAATTGGAGAGAGTCCAGAGGAGAGCAACAAAAATTATAAATGGTTTAGAAAACCTGACCTATGAGGAAAGATTTAAAAAATGGTCATATTTAGTTGTGAGAAAAGAAGACTGACGGGGGACCTGATAGCAGTCTTCAAATATGTTAAGGGCTGCTATAAAGAGGAAGGTGATCAATTGTTCCCCATGTACCCTGAAGGTAGGGCAAGAATTAATAAACTTAATCTGCAGCAAAGGAGATTTAGGGGAGATAGTTGGAAAATCTTTCCAACTATAAGGGTAGTTAAGCTCTGGAATTGGGAGGTTGTGGAATCCCTATCGCTAGAGGTTTTTAAGAACAGGTTGGGCAAACACCTCTCAGGGATATTCTAGGTTTACTTGGTCCTTCCTCAGTGCAGGGTGCTGGTCTGGATGACCATTCAACGTACCTGCCAGCTCTACATTTCTGATTCATAATTTTTTTAATAGTTGCATTGCAGGTTGGCGTCAGGGAAGTAATATTTCCACATATGTATCGTGAATTTATTGATTTTTTGCATAGATTACCTGTGCCTGCTGACCGGGGGGGGGGGCACAAGCCCAGAAAAGCTCAAGTCACACCCCTACATCCTCCAGGCAGTCCTCCGCCTTTTGGAAAGCCGGCCCCCAACTTCTGGGAAAGCAGCAGCCCCTACCTGCAGCTTCCAGCTGTTCCTCTCCCTCTTCCAGCAGAATTAAAGCAGCAGCACCCCTAAGCAGCTCTCAGCTGTTCCTCAACTCCTGCCTCTGCCTCTCCCTGTTCCTGCCCTGTGTAGCTCACTAGCTCAGCTGCTGTGCAGGGAGGGGGCCTGGTCACACCATGTGACCCAGCAATCTGTGAGGGCATGTGACCCCTCCCCACCCTCACAAGTTGCCTCTGCTTTTTTGCATATTTGTAAATCTCCGTTAAAGACAATGACCCCCACTAAAGCAATTTTAAAATTGCTAATATTCACCACAATATTACGTGTTAACTCCATTTAACTTTACAAACCACGTGCAAGATTTTAATAGTAAATATTTTGCTGGGCAGTAAATCTATAAATATTAAGGGGCTGTAATTTTTGTACAGCTGTGTAGCCTTCTCTAACTTCCCCAGTATACTGCTAATAAAAGAAACACTTCAGTCTTGAAACAATGCAAGATGCCAGTGACACTGGAAAACTGAGAGGTTTTTTGGTGGTATATGTGAGGGGGGAGTTCATCTGTTCTAGCAGAAAAATCTCAGAAAAGTTGGCAACGAATCAGGTCCTAAAAAGGAATTTTAAAAATGTAAATTAGAAATTCTATATGTACATACTTTGTCATTTGGACTGCAGCTTCCCTATTTGTTCTGCTAACAATTGCACAGAACGTTCAATTTGCATGGTTGTTCCTTTTTCCTTTCGCTGACTCCTGACCAACTGAATCTCTTTTGTTGTCACTACAAAAGGCAGATAAGTTTGAAGAGTATTAGGAGTAGAGATGAGTGAATATTTTTTTTTATTTGGTAACAGTTCAGAAAAAGATTGAAGCAAATCTGAATAAATTCAGATATATTATTTCTGAATTTTCAGTGCATCGATAAAGTCTGTTTCAGGTCTGCTCTAGAGTGGGGATTCAAACCTGGGTCTCCCCTGCCCACGTGTCCCCTAACTACTGGGCTAAAGATTATAAAAGTGGGAGGGAAGCATCAGCACTGGGTCACCACCACGGCATCCTCTTCTGGCTGGTTTGTGAATGGCTGGAACTATTTGTGTCAAGTTCGCTAATAGTTTTGGGTTGACCCAAACTGTTTTTCATCAGATAAACTCCTTGTCCAAAAAAATTTGCCCAAGTCTAATCAGGAGTGAACTGGAACAGTAACCCTATATCTAAAGTAACCTGCTCATCCAAGGGATCCTCCAGATCTGATGGGAGACCTAAAGTTCTACTGATCATTAATGGGAAATCCCACCCTGTTTCACAGGAAATGTGGGGGAGATGGCTTCTTCTGACAAGCAGCAGTTGCTCCTTCATAATATTATGTGGAGGGAGAAATTGAAGGTTTTGGTGCACATCACCATGCTGCTCAGCTATCCCCTTTTGCCTTCTCTCTGCCTCTTCCCCATTCCCAGACATTTGTTTTTTTTGTTTTTTTCTAACTAGGGATATTAGTTTTAGGGATAACTCTTCTCCAGTTTCCTTTCTCTCGCTTCCTTTTCTCTCATGATTCATCTCTTCTTTCATTTCCCACTTTTCCTCTTTTGACTTCGTCCTTCCATTGCTCTTCCTTCATCCTTTCCTCTGTCTCATCATATACTCCCTCTTCTCCCTTTTGTTTGCAGGTCCATTTTCACAAGGGCTGAGGCATGGCTTCCCTGTTCATAGGTGCAGTTTGTACCAGAACATTTGGTGCCACCTTTTGGCAATAGAAAAATTAACCGTGGCCACAAATCTGAGAATTTGCCCACTATTCAATACAATGTAATCAGGGTGCAAACTGCACTTGCAAAAGGGAGGCTGTCCTTCTGAAATACAACTGTAATATCTTTTCCCCACCCCACAATCCTCAGACTCCATGCTACAGACCTGAGAATCCAAAACTGTTTTGTTCTTCTTTCATAAGCCAACTAGATATCTTTGTTCTTGTTCCTTTTAAAGATATATAAAAGGATGAGGAAATGAGAGTAAAGGGAGAAGCGACACTCATCTTTCAGCAGTTGACATCACACTTCTGCACAGTTCTAATGGCCTTCATTCGATTTAGAAGAATATTTTGCAGGGGCCAGCTTTAATATTTTGAATGGTGCCATCCCAGGTTTAATCTTTTAAGTAGCACATAGCTGAGAAATGTGGCCCTGTCAAGACCCATACATTCCTTCTTGCTGGGATCCTTCTGTTTTCTGTGATAGCATCCAGAGAAAAATACATGTGACAATTAAATAATAAACCTGATAGCATTGCTATACCTGGACATCATATTGTCTACTGAATATGTTGGCATGCTCATATGTTTCAAAGGCAAGTGCAAAGTCTGAGTTTAGCCTATTTTAGAGGCTGAGGGTGAAATCCTAGCCCCATTGAACTCCATGAGAGTTCTTCCATTAGCTTCAGTGAGGTCAGGATTCCATCCTGAAACAGGACCAAGTTTGCCCTGATTATTGGTTTAGCAATGGAACAAACTGCAGAAGGTTGGAGAATTCATTCCTGCCCTGGGTTTGTTTTGTTCTGTTCTCTTCCTTCCTTTGACTGTTCCTTTTCCCTTTAGATGTTGCTAAGTGAGTGTGTTGCTTATGAGAGGTGCTGGGTTCATACCCCCCCCATTTTCAGACAGCTGTTTGTCTCCAGGACAAGCACACCAGGCTAGGAGTGGCTGTGCATATTTTCCTCACACTGCTTTGCCCCTATGTCTCTTCTCTTTTCTGGAGGGCTTTTCTCCTGGGGGAGGAGGGTAGTTCAGTTTCCAGGCCACTGTCCACTTTTGGACTAACTCTTTAGGGTATTTTCTGTTCTTGTGAAGGTTTTATTACAGAGAGCAGGATTTTGAATCACACAAAAGTGAAATTACTTGGCATTGAATCCTACCAAGATGAATATTTTGGCAGCAATCACTACAATCTTTTCTCCACAATTGCTATTCTCTGTGCAGCTGGCTCTTTGGCATTGTTGATCAATATTTTATTAGCCTGTTGAGTAAAGTGTAGGCCTTGGGCCACTGGCCAATTTCTAATGCTGACAAGTGGTAGGAAAAGTAATTCATTCAGATAGAATATAAGTCTTTTAGAGGTGTTTGTACTTTCTGATGGAAAGTAATCCCTTATTATGGATTTGGCTTAGATTAGTTTACTGAACAATCCACTTGGCCTATTATTTTACCACCAATGCATTAAAGTAGGTCCATAAATACAGGCAACAGAATTAGAACATTATTGTAGTAGGAGATAACAATACACCATACACAAGAGTGCATTATATCTTCAGTTAGAAATCCAACAAGTCCAGCAGGCAGACTTCCATGTATTCTCTCACAATAATTGACCATAGCCAACAGATAGTTTGTACTGCATAAGACAAGTTATTTATATTTAGCCTAAAACTGTAATAACATCCTCTGGCAATGGCATTATCTGATGGTGTCTGAAACTGAACCCACTTCCTATTTCCAGGCCTCAACAAGTGACAATCGTTGTGTTGTCTGATGTTACTTCCTGAGTCTGAGATTAAAATGAGAGGTTTTTAAATTCATCTAGCTTAGTTTTTTGAAGTAAAGATCTATTTTAGACAACTAAGTTTCCCAGAATTGTTTAAGTGTGGTTTCTATCACCAACCAGAATGTTTCCTTGAAAATTCTGATCATATAGCCAGCAGCATTTCTGCCAGCAGAGTAGTAATACGGGGTTGGCTACAGGCTTAGCCTATAGGCAGTCAGAGAAATGTTTATGCCTGGTCAACAAGCAAGGACTTGTGAAGCTCTGATCACCAAATGTAATTTATTTTTTCCTATTGACTAAGATGTGTAGAGTCCTGTTATTTTACCCTCTGGCTCCCCTCCTCTCCCCCACAGGGGTCAGATGACAAACTACATTGGGGTATAGGGAAGGCAGCAATTAGAAATAAAAACAACATCGGGGGAAAAAAAAATCTATGGCTGGCAGGGCTAAGGACAATAAAAAGGATTAAGTATATTAAGAACAAAAGAAATTCTAACAGTAGTATAGACAGTGGCAAGATGGCCAATTTTAGTTTCATAGCTCCTGCACTTTTCTTGGCAGGGAGCTAAGATACCACCCTTTGCCCCTGCTCTTGGGTGCCAAGGGCCTCCGCTACTAGCCCGGGAAGGTGGTAGAGGAGGGAAGCAGGGGAGGGGTCTAGGGTCACGCCTCACTCTGAATCCCAGCCCCTCTCAACCCCTGTGGGTTTCTTACCCTTGTCCCCCTTAGGTGGGGTTACCCCCAATCCTTAGATGCTGTGGAGCAGGGTCTCCCGCATTCCAATTCTCAGGTCTTCCAAATCTCACAACACCCCTCCAAGCTCCAGTCCTTTCTCCTTCTCTGTCTGACGCAGGGGTTTTATTAGGTTCCGAACAGGGCCTTAATTGACTGCAGGTGCTCCAATTAACCTGCAGCCACCTTCCCTAGTCTACAGGGAACCACGCCTTAATTAGCCTTGAGTTTATATATCTAGCACTCTCCCACTGCTCCCTGTATCACAAGACCCATCACTTGATGGAGATGGTAAGATGGTTAATAATGGTGCAAAAAAAAAAAAAAAAAAATCAGAAGTGTTCAATAAATGTTTGTTCTATATTTGGAAGAAGCAGAATGATGTGTTCCTATCCCCTGGGGAGGATGAAGTACTTTCCCCTGCATTAGTAACAAAGAAGGATGTTAAACATCCAGTAGGGATAAACATTTTTAAATTAGCAGGCCTGGATAACTTGCACTTAAGAGCGCTAAAACAGCAGACTGAGAAGACCTGTGGGCTGCTGATGTTAATTTTGGAATACATCTTAGAATACCAGGGAAATACCAGAAGACTGCTACCGTTGGGTTAGTGTTCAGAAAAGGTAAGCAGAATGACCCGGGTAGCTATAGGCCAATCAGACTGACCTTATTCCTGCGCAAAATAATGGCCAAGACAATACAGGATTCCACTGATAAAGAATTAAAGGATAGGAATTAATGAATAAGGAATACCAGTCATGATTGTTTTATGGAAAACGTCGTCTTAAATCTGATTTTATTCTTTGATGAGATTAAAAGTTTGGTTGATAAAGGTAACTGTGTAGATGTAATCTACTTAAACTTTTGTAAGGTCTTTGACTTAGTACTGCATGACTTTCTATCTCAAAAAATTAGTGCTGTGCAATATCAATAAAGCATATGTTAAACAGATTAAGAACTGTCTAAATGACAAATCTCAAATGGGATGTTTCTAATGGGGTTCTGCAGAGTTCAGTACTAGACCTGACACTATTTGACATTTTTATCAATGATCTGGAAGTGAAGATAAGTCACTGCTGATAAAATTTGTGGATGATGCAAAGACTGGCAAAGTGGTAACAATGAGAATGGGGCAGATGTACAGAGCAATCTGCTTGGTAAACGAGGCCTAGTCAAACAAAATACCTTTTAATACAGCCAAATGCCAAGTTATACATCTAGAAACAAAGAATTCAGACTGTATTCTAGAAAGCAGTGACTCTAAAAAAAACTTTAGGGGTCAGAGTGGACAAGTAACTCAACGTGAGTGCCCCGTGCAATGCTATGGTAAAAAGGGCTAATGTGAACCATAGATGTATAAATAGAGGAGAAAGGAGGTAATTTTTACTGTTGTATCCAGGATTGGTAAGACAGATATTGGAATACTATGTCAAGTTCTGGTGTCTACATTTTGAAAAGGATGTTAGAAAACTGAAGAGGGTGCAGAAAATAGCCACAAAAATAATCTAAGGGGTGGAAAAAATCTTTTACAGTAAGAAACTTAAAACACTCACTGTTTAGCTGTTCAAAACGAATGATGAACAAGTGACTTGATCATTGTCTATAACTACCTAGATAAGTAACAAATATTTGATAATGGGCTCTTCAGTCTAGCACACAAAGGTATAACAAGATCCAAAGACTGGAAGTTGAAGCTAGACAAATTCAGATTGGAAATAAAGTGTAAATTTTTAACAGTGAGCATAGTTCATTTATCTAAGGTTGTGGTGGATTCGCCATCACTGGCAATTATTAAATCAAGATTGGATTTTTTTTTAAAGATCTGCTGTAATTCAAACAGGAATTATTTGAGGGAAATTCTATGGCCTGTGTTATACAGAAGGTCACTCTGGCTTATCACAGTTGCCTTTGAGCCCTGGAAGCTATGACAGACTGAGGTGTCTCGATTAGTGTGTAAGTGCCTTCCTGTGAAGAAAATATCAGATAGATTAAAGAGCCATTTACTGTCAGAAAGCAACACAACAAGACCTTATGGCTAGAAGCTGAAACCAGACAAATTCAAATGAGAAATTAGGCACAATTTTTTAACAGTGAAGGTGATTAAACCATTAGACCAAACTATCAAGGGATGGGGTGGATTTTCCATATCTTGATGTCTGGATAACAAGGCTGGATGCATTTCTGGAAGACATGTTTTAGCCAAACAACTTAATGGGCTCAATACAGGGGTAACTAGGTGAAATTGAACAGGCTGTGTTATACAGGAGATCAGACTAGATGATTGAATGATCCCTTGTGGCCTTAAACTGTATGAATCTCTTAATTAAACTAGAGTTCAGGTTCAATACATAGCAATATCCTATGAGTAAAAACCTCACAGGGATGTTGTAATTATCTCCAAAACAAGGGTTTCAAACCCAGGGATTTCAGAATTAGTTAAATGTAAAAGAAAAACTTTTTAAGGCATGGAAGTACACAGTTAGGGCACACAAACAGTCCTAGCTCTGCGCTGTAGTGACACTGTGCAATAACCACACAATTATGTTTAGTGCATAACAGTTTTTAGTGCCAGATTAGATTAAAATGTGTTTTTAAAAATACAAGGTTAATTTCAATTTTTTGCCTTGTGGTGTCACTACAGGTCAGAGTTACAGCTGCTTGCCTGTCTTAACTGTGCACTTCCAGATGTTCACGTTTGGATTTCTTTTAATGGTAACTCTGAATTTCCTAATATTGTGAGATTTGTGATAAATTTGGGACAGTTGGCACCAGTGACCCCCCCTGCCCCAATTTGTTTTTGTTATGCATTTGACAGTATTCTTGTTAATGGTCAGTTGAACTTCCTGTCCCATGCACTAGCCTGACAACATCACTTTCTTGCATTGCTCTGAGGAACATTCACGTGCATGCTCTTCCCCAGGCTTTGCAAGAGGGTGTTTATCAGCAAAACTGAAATGAAGAGACAGCCAAGCAGATGTGTATACAGACCAGCAGGGAGTGTGGAGGAGTGGTGGCCCCAAGGACGTTCTCTGGTGTTATCCTCTCATCCACAAAAATGATCTCTGTTAAAGCAGGGGAGCAGAAAAACCCCTTAAAACTCTGTCACAGGGTGCTATTTCAGTTACCTCCAGGTTGTGCTGCTTAACCTGTTTCTGTCACCTCAGTCATAAAACCTGAGCTGTTTGCCTTCCCCCATCTGTGCGTTTTATTCATTTGCTCTTTTATACAGAGAACCTAACACAGGCCTCTTGTAGCAGGCACTTTCTACCCAGCTCACCTCCTGAACTCCCTCTTGCTTCCTGTTCCTTCTATTTATATTCTCTTAATTATATCATTACCCCAGTAACTGCCACCCAGATGCTCATAATCCCCCCAGTAAAGAGTGGTTAACTGCCTCCAGCTGGGCCTGCAGCCACCGCCATGCTGCCGCATTGTCAGTGGTCAGGGTGCTGCTGCTGGTACTCTGGCACAAACTCTGCGTAAGGGCCTATAAGCTGGGAGCTGCTGGGAGTGCTGTGCTACTCCTGTCCCTTGGCTGGCACAGATTTTTTTCTTTGCCGCGCAGACATACCCTTAGACGTCTGGTAGCACGCTTGGTGTGCCATGCACTGTGGGTGCTGCAAGCACTAGGTCCTGCAGGCTGCAACCCTCACTGGGTTCCCATCAACCTCGGAGAGTCTAATGAATAACAAAGAGCTGCTTTACTAGGGCTGCCAGACATAACCCCAACAATTACTCTTGGCACAATTGCTTTAAATTACAAGCAAAATATGAACCAGCAGTCCCTAATCCAGCCCTTAGGGGTAGTCCAGTACAGAGATATGAAGATGGGGCTCCCCTACCCCGGTGCTAGGAATTCTCTCTCCAGGAAACTTTCAGCTAGAGGTAACAATGTGCTGGCCTGCAGATCCTCCGGCCAGAGTCCACTCCTTTTCTCTGTCTAGCTCAGACCTATCTGCACAGCCCCCTTGTTTGAAGGTCACTCCTGTCGCTGCTGCTGCTCTTGTCAGTAGGGTAGTCTCCAGGAATTAAAGATTAATTTTTAATTGAAGATTAATGTCATGTGATGAAACCTCCAGGAATACATTCAACCAAAATTGGCAACCCTGCTTGCCAGAAACGGACTTCCTCCCAGCCCAGCTCTTAGCTTTTCGGTCCCAACTCCCAATTTGCCTGCTTTTCTCTCTACAACTAGCTCCCATTAAAGGAGGCCTGTAGCTGTTTCTCTTGGATTACTATGTTTAAGACATATTTAAGACAAAATAATTTGGGGGGGTGTGAAATGCTGGTCCATTTAAGCCAGCATTGACATTTGGCATTGACTTCATTGGAGCCAGGATTTTGCATCCAAAGAATAGTTTTATCATCTTGCATTTTGGCAGGGGGTTAGACTAGATGACCTTGGCTCGCTTTTAACCCTATGGTTCTATAATGAAGAACATCTTTCATATAAACCATATCCCAAAACACTCTACAGAGTTGTTGTGAACATTTACAGAGTTAAATAATACACACAGCCAAATTTAATCTCATCTGCTCTGTCCATGATATTTCTAAGCTCCTGTCAGTGGGGTATCTAAGGTAAGTACTGATAGCCTAGTGGGAATAAAATTAAGAAGTGTAAGGAAAGGAAGAAAAGTGATGTTTGCAGCTGTTTTGAAATGAGAGGAAGGAGGTGATGAGACACAGAGCTACAGGAAACCTGTTCCAGATGGCAGCAGCTGCAGAGGAGAGTACTCTTACAATGATGTCGAGGTTGCATGAAGGTACTGTACAAAGGAGAGGTCCGTTCCAGACAAGCAGAGGAACAAGAAAGGGAGAGAGGCCCATGGAAGGGTTGAAAAACGAAGAGGGCAATTTTGAACTGGATTCTGTACTTAGTGGAGAGCCAGCGAAATTGTTAGAAAAGAGAGGGTGATGGCCTTGCACGCTATAAAGTGGTCACCATTAAAGAGGCAACATTTGCCAAAATCACACACCAGTATCTGAGACACGACAGTTTCTTCTCCTCCAATCTAAAATAGGAAGTAACTGTGGCATCTGCTGGCAAATGTTGGCTTTTTAAAGGCATTCACTTTTTGTGGGAAGACAGCAACATTCTGCATACGGGTTAAAAAACTGGGACATGGAGGTATAAAGAATATATGTAAACAATAGTAAACCTGAGGGGTGATGAATGTATTGATGATGATTACAGAAGATGCTGAATCCAGGCACTGGTGTACATGCATAATGTGGTGATAGAGGTGGTGATAGGAAGATATATAAACATGGGAGATATGAAAGAAAAAAGAAAGCAGAATCGAGACTGAAGCCAAAAGAAGATTAAGACAAAATGACAAATTTACCTGGTCAAGGTAAGCAATTAAAGGTATCAAAAGAAGTAAAGTTGAGTTTATCAGTGCAAAAGTGGTGGTAATGGCTCAAGGTGGAAGGGGAGTTAACTAAGTGGGAAAAGGTAAATAAAAATAGTAGAGAGATGACAACTAGCCTTTGAACTAAAAATAGAGGTGGATCTCAGGATAGATGTTGATGGCTGCAATAAGATGGAAGGGAAAAAGACCTCCTCAGAAAAATGATAGTGGTCTTAATACACGAACGAGGGCAGTTTCCTTGCTCTATGGCCTCATTGAAACCTGAAATATACATTGCAAGTTCCTCAGAGACTGATGGCATGTGATGGCTGTATATTAGAATGCACCTAAAACACTTAATGTTTCTGACATCCAAATCCACAGACTGAGGAATTCAAACAGTGCACATAAACAAAGCTAGTTGAAAGAATTAGTTCAAGAATATAAACCAGATATAGCTAATCTAACTTGAAATAAAATAGAAAAGACCATGAGAGACATCAAAAAGGAACATAATTCTTAGTAAAGAATTAGTTAATTAAAATCATAAGCCACCAAGATGCATACAGCACAGTGATTGTTTCCAGTATCATATCACATAATTGTATGCATGCTCCCTTGAATGTGAGAAGAAAAAATTCTACAACATACAAAATAAAATCTCAGAGAAGAACTCCTGTGTGTGCACAGTGACTGCACTATCATAGTGATGCACTGTAGATTTAAATTTAAAAACAAAACATTTTGCACGTAGTACACACATAGGCACTTCCCAAAGTAAGTGGTGGGGTGGAATACCCAGTGCTTCCAGAAGTTATGGGAGGATGCTTACTATTACAGCCCTTCATGTAGTACAGCTGATTGTCCCTGCACACTGGTCGCTCTTTGCAGGCTGGTGTAGAGGAGAGGGCTTGGGACCATGGTCTTACCCCTCTCTTCCCTCATTGGACCATTGTGCACCTCTAGGGGATTAAAGACAGAGTAGCCCCTGGGCTACCCTGAGTGCAGGGACTGCAAATTTGCCTGAGTTTTATTTGGGCCAAGGAAGTAGGAATGAGGACAATCTGAGCCTCAGTGACATGGATGTGTATTAATTTTAATGAACTGCAAGTATTCTTTTATAATGTAAGACTTGCACACATCGTCTTTTCAAAGGAGTTGAAAAAAATCTGTTAATCTGCTATTTTAGTTTATTTTACCATATAACTTCAATCCATAGGAGTCTGAAATTTCCAATCATTCAAAATCGGTACCAACTCTGAATTTTAATCTCCACACACAAAGGCAGATATTTCTCTCAGAGGTTTCTCTAACTTATAAATAGGCTTAGCAGAATTCGATTTATATTGTATAATTTCAAGAGACAATATAGATGTTTATTTTTAAGTGTTTTTTATTTTTATTGATTTAAATTTTCACACTTGTGGGAAATTACGGGAGGTGTCAGACAATAATTATTTAATGACAGTAGATGTTGAGAATCAAAAAGTTAAAACTTTGTAACCATTAAACCACAATTTGTCAGCGTCACATGTCAAAATATACTAATATGTTTGCAAGCAGCACACTTTGCCTATCTTGTAAATTATTATTATTGATGGCAATATATTTCCTTGGTTTGTGTGTGTAACAATGAAATTGACATTTACGGACATTCACCGATAGAAATCTCATCCTTACATGCCTTCTCAAAGCTATATCAAGCTCAGGACACTTGGACATAGTCCATAAAAAACGAAATGCTAAATTGGCCAAAATTGGTTAAAATGAATTAATTTCAAGGTGGAATCTGAAATATGAATCAGTCAGATATGAAGTGTGCAACTTCAGTCCAAAAGTACATTTTAGATCTTCTGACTAATTTTTACTTTAGTATGACTACTTCTCTAAATAAGAATACCCAAGTGCATAAAAATTTGCAGCTCCTTAGATTACAAGCTCCTCTGGGCAGGGACTTTTATTTCTCTTTAAAGCACCTGACAAACTTTGGGTGTTATATAAACATACTCTATTACATTGCATCTTTTACATTTCACGCAAGGATAAATCTCATTCTAAATTTCATTATACAAATTACTACAGAATTAAACACTTGATTTTTTGCAACTGTGTACGGAAGTTGCAAATTGCACACACTGGCTGGCACTAATGAGAATTTCCCATTAAAATAAAATCTCTTTAAAAACATTAGTTTTGCATTTTTATTTGGTGCGTGTGTATATGTGATTTGAATATATCTGTGGTTGCAGTGTGGGTGTGGTGTGTATGTATTTATGGGTATGTATATGTCGTGTGATATGTATGTATAATATATGTATGTGTTGTGTATGTTGCACCTTCTTTACTACACAACCCTGATTCATTCCCAGAGCACTGTCCATCCTCTGCACCAAATGAGGCAGGGGTCCTGTAGAAAAAATAGTATATGATCATGTAACTAAATACTGTATACACGGGCAATCTTAATTCCATTTTCTAGCTTTGGCATACTTAATTTTGCAACCTTAACGTTCTTTTAACATACGCTTTTTTGGATGTAATATATGTATGATGTGCTAAGCTTTGCTGTGTGTGTATATATGTGATGTGCAGCGTTGTCAACCTTTGCAATCTTATTGTGAGTTTTGTTATAGTTTGTTTTCCTTAAAGACAGAGAAGCTGGAATTTATGATTAAATCAAAAATCTCTGCTCTTACTTCTATCTATCATAGTTGTGGAGAAAAGCTTGAAAACATGACCTGAGGGCACTTTAAAGGCTCAAAAATCAGAAGACAAATAAAACTCCCATATATATAAATACCAATCTTATGATTTTTGAACACTTAGAGCTGGCAATACTGGATGTGTGTGTGTGTGTGTGTGTGTATATATATATGATATTGTGTGTATGGGTATGGGTGTGTATATCTGATGTGGTGTATATGTATAGGTGCATACATATGGTGTATACATATGATGTATGTGAGTATATATGTGGTGTAAGGTGTGTGTGTGTGTATATATATATAAAATATATATATATGTGAGGTGTGGATATGTCATGTGCGTATGTGTATATATAAGTGATGTGGTATGAGGTGCATGTGTTGGTGTGGTGAATATAGGGGATGTGATATGGTGTGTGTGCGCTGATGTGGGTATATATGTGATCTATGGTGTAGATCAGGGGTGGGCCAACTATGGCCCCGGGGGCTGTATCTGGCCCTTCAGATGTTTTAATCTGGTCCTCGAGCTCCTGTCAGGGAGCGGGATCCAGGGCTTGCTCTGCTCCGGTGCTCCAGCTGGGGAGTGGGGTTGGGGGCTTGCCTCACTCCAGGCATGCCATAGCTCTGTGCGGCTCCAAGAAGCAGCAGCATGTCCCCCGTCCGGCTCCTACACATAGGGGCAGCCAGGGGGCTCCGCACACTGCCCCTGCCCCAAGCACCACCCCCGCAGCTCCCATTGGCCAGGAACCATTGCCAATGGGAGCTGCAGGGGTAGTGCCTGCAGACAGGGCAGCGCACAGAGCCGATTGGCTGCGCCTCTGCGTAGAAGACGGAGGTGGGACATACCGCTGCTTCTGGGAGCTGCTTGAGGTAAGCACCAACCAGACCCAGCACCCCTGACTCCCTCCTGCGCCTCAAGCCCTTGCTCCAATCCCCCTCCTGCCCTCCACACCTCTTGGTCCCAGCCTGGAACACCCTCCTACACTCCCACCCCTCATCCCCACCCCAGAGCCTGCACCCCCAGCCAGATCCCACGCACATCCCAACTCCGTACCCCAGTCCGGAGCCCCTTCCCACACCCTGAACTTCTCATTTCTGGCCCCACCCCAGAGTCTGCACCCCCAGCTGGAGCCCTCACCCCCTACTGCACCCCAACCCCCAGTTTTGTGAGCATTCATGGCTCCCCAATACAATTTCCATACGCAGATATGTCCCTCGGGTCAAAAAGTTTGCTCACCCCCGTGTAGATAGGTGCTGTGTTAGGTGTATTGTATAGGGGTGATGTGGATGTGTTGGTGTATAGGTGTGATGTGGGGTGTAGATATGTTCGGGTGGGGGTATAGATGTGGGCTGTGTGTGTGAGGTGGGGTCTGTGATGTGTGTGTGTTGGTGTATAGATGTGACCTGAGGTGTAGATATGTTTGGGTTGGGGTATAGATGTGGGGTGTGTGTGATGTGGGGTGTAGATATGTGTGAGTGTGGATGTGGGGTGTAGATATGTGGGGTGTACAGCTGTGCTGTGGGGTGTAGATATGTGAGGGTGTAGATACGTTGGGGTGTATAGCTGTGCTGTGGGGTGTAGATATGTGTAGGTGAGGGTGTAGATGTGGGGTGTAGATATGTTGGGGTGTATAGCTGTGATGGGGGTGTGGTGGTAGCTGGGAGTGGGGCTTCTCTCTCCCTGTGCAGGCAGGGCAGAGCCCGGGCCGCGCTGTCCGTGTCCCGGCGGGGGCGTGGCGCGGGGAGCCGTTCCGGCCAGGCGGGGGCGCTGCCGGGCCGCGTCGGAGGCCTCGGGCCGGCTGGTGGCAGCGAGTCAAGCGGCGGGTGCGGGCGGCGCGGGCGGAGGATGTGGTGCGGCGCCAGCGGGGAGAGGCGGCTGCAGCCGCGGCCCCGGCCCCGGCCCCAGCCCCAGCCCCAGCGCGGAGGGCTGAGCCCAGGTGAGCGGAGCTGGTGCGGGCGGAGCGGGGCCGCGGCGCGGGGAGGCGGAGGTGGCGGCGGCCCTGGCCTGTGCCCGCCCCCGCGCCCGGCCCCGCCTGGGGAACCGTTGGCTCAGGGCGGCTCCTGGGTGCCAGGCGCGGAGCCTGGGGGGAGGCGGCGGGAGGCGAGTCCAGCCCAGCCCAGCCCCGGTACCGGTCAGTGGGGAGCCGGCAGCGGGGGCTGTGTTAGTTGTTATGGGGGCTGCGCTGGCACCCAGGGCCCTACTGTGCTCGGCGCTGTACAAGCGGGGAACACGGAGCGGCGCCCAGCCCAGCGAGCAAACGGGAGAGGCTGTGACCAGATAAGCCTCAAACCTGTGGGTGTCCGGTCGGCGTGACCACCCCGCTAGTTTGCTACTGCCTGTGGAGGTCTGGTCTGGGTAGGGTGACCAGAGGTCCTGTTTTGGCTCGGTTGGCCTTTTTTTTTTTTTTTAAGCTCTGTCCCGGAGTTCAAGTCTTTTTGGGGGGCCAAACTGGGCATTTGTTCCCTTTGTTCTTGCCCTGGCGGGGGAGGGCTCAGAGATGTTTGAGCAAGAGCGAATGGGACCAACATTCAGTTTTGCCAAAAAAGGCATGACGGCCGTAACATTGGCTCGGGCGAGTGGCCATGCCAGGCAGCTCGGGGCTGACTCGAACCACCTGGTGTTACCGTTTACCCGGCATCTTGTTTTCAATTTAGGAAAATATGATTACCTTATTCTGGGTCCTCCCGCCAGGGCTCCCCACTTCAGGCTTTGAGGCTGCCAGTGGGAGCTGCCTTGGACTGGCTTTGGTGGGCTCCTCCTGCTCCAATGTTCTTTTCATCTTGAGCAGAAGATAAAAACTGCCAGTTGTCTCACCATAAACACCCAAAACATCTCAAGTAAAAGAAAAGATTGGGTATTTATCTCAGGTGGGATGTTGGTGTGTTTCCCTTGCTCCTGGTAGGTGACTTAGATTTCAAGGCAAATTGTCCCCTGCTTAAATATAAACTACTGTATCCAAAGAACATTTAAAATAAACTATATTTCTTATTGTTTTCTTTGTACAGTCCTGAGAGTCCTAGTAATGGCACTTCTGCTTTTCCTGCTAACTTGTCTACTATTTTGTTGCTTTTCTAAAACAAATCTGTCTGTGAACTATTTATTCTCCTGCTGAGTGTCCTGAAAGAAACAATACCTGGTCTTTACCGTGTGTGGATCTCAAAATGTCATGAACATTAAAAAAAATTTAAGCCTTATAACATTCTTGTGGGCTATCACCCCCATTTTGTGGATGGGTCTTTAGTCCGTTTCACTGTGTTCTCTGTAACCAGTTGATCAGTTTTTTTTTTTTTAGTTTGTAGGAAGGCCATGGGGGTAGAGAGCAATATTTTTAAAAGTAGGAAAAGATGTGATTGTAAAACAGCAACAAATTGACAGGGAGACTTAGGAGCAGGGATAATATATGCAGTTTAGTTGTAGCTGTGTTGATCCCAGCAGATTAGAGAGACAATGTGGATGAGGTACACCTCTACCCTGATATAATGCTGTCCTCAGGAGCCAAAAATCTTATCGCGTTATAGGTGAAACTGCGTTATATTGAACTTGCTTTGGCCTTGAGCATTTCTGTTATTAAAGCAGCCCCCCCCCCCCCAGAGCGCTGCTTCACCACGTTGTATGCGAACCCGTGTTATATTGGGTCGTGTTATATCAGGGTAGAGGTGTAGTATCTTTTATTGGACCAACTTCTGTTGGTTAGAGAGACAGGCTTTTGAGCCACACAGAGCTCTTCACACCAAAAGCTTCTCTCTCTCACCAATAGAAGGGGTAGGGGTAATGTCAGAAATTACTTTTGAATAATTAATATGTCCATGTCCCTTTAAACATGAAGTAGCTTTTTTTTCTTTTCCTCTTGCAGCCCCAGTTCAGCTGTGGTACCTTTCCCTGATGTTATAGATCAGATAAAAACATTAGTGGTCAGCTCTGGGGATTGTTGATGACCCTGGCCTTGGTGATACTCTACCAACTTTCAGCTGTGTTTGTCCCCTGGAGCCAGTTTGGTCTCCTGCTTCTGTGATGCTTAGTACACCTATGGGAGTGTATGTTGTGGGGGGGACCCTTTGTCTACTGTGGGAATGCAGTGATCAAAATGAGGTGGAATTTTAATAGGACACCACTGTATTTATTTTATTGCTTTTGTTCACCCAGAAAGCCTGGCAGTTTTGAAATATTATTACAAAATGTACAACACAGAATTTATTGTGTGTATGGAAGAGTTTCCAGCACTGTTGGAAAAAATAGTCTGATTTTCAAACTGTGCAATTAGAGACCTACAGTTTCAGCACACTGATGCTAGTAGTTAATCCAGAAATAAGGCAAGCATAGTAAATGTAAAGACATTTAAAAAAAAAATGCTACCATCAATATGCTATACTGCTGGTTTCAGCCTTGTCTACACTAAAAGTTGTACTGCTTTAACCATACCGATATGGTTAAAGCAGTACAATTCCCTCTAGCATGGCTGAAATTATATCGGCATAAATGCACTTTATACTGGTATAGCTTTTACTCCATGTGAAGAGGAAAAACTATATTTGTATAAATCACCATTATATTAGTATAACTACAACCACACTAGGCCTTTTACTATTGTAATAATTTAGGTTTAAAAAAATAGAATAAAAACCACACCACTAACTGAAATAGTTGTACTGATAAAACTTTGAAGTATAGATCAGGAGTTCCACTAACATTAAGAATGATGGGAACCCTAATGTAGTTTGACCACTGGCATGTTAAGCACCATCTCATAACACTGCTGTGTTGGTTGCCAGCAGAAGGCCACCCATCCATGCTAGAACTCCCACTATTATTAACACTGGTCTAGCTGAACTAGTATAAGAAATGGTGGGAAATTTTTGAAAAGCTTCCCTACTGTAGGCTGTACCTAAGTGAAGCATTGGTGAGTGGCCATTCCAGCCACTGTTCTGCTTTTCTAGAGATATACTTGGGGTTTTCTTAGACTAGTGAAACTTTAAAATAAAACACTAGACACACTTTTCGTTATCTTTGCCAATATTACAGTAGAGTCTTACTATTTCACACTTACCAGTCCACACCAGTTTCTGTGTGCAAGTCTCTCTACTTTTGGACGAAGATTTAAGAGTGCTGTAATGAGGTGCCTTGTTACAAAGATTTTATTACTTTTACAAAATGTACTGCAGAACATATACCATGAACTATTTGTCAGTAATTAAAACTAAATTACCCTTGTCAAATAAATGAACAAAAAATACATTGTGATGCATTATCTCTGCTTTTTTCCCCTATTGTGTTTGTTCAATTACTTATTTGCAACGATCCTTCCACTAATTAGTGCAAACTAGTGAGGTTCTACTGTATTAAATTTTTCCTGGTTGGTTAAAGGGATTCAACATTTACTTTTATAGTAGTGGCAGGGCCTTGTTTTCTTCACTAAAGTTTAGGCTGTGGTGGATTTCAGATGTTATAGATTTCAGAGTAGCAGCAGTGTTAGTCTGTATTTGCAAAAGATGTGGCACCTTAGAGACTAACCAATTTATTTGAGCATAAGCTTTCGTGAGCTACAGCTCACTTCATCGGATGCATACTGTGGAAAACTGTAATAGAGGCACTGATAATGGCTCCATAGTTAAGGTTGTCTTAGGCTTTTCCTGTTGACAGGACTTGTAGGCCTCCATGGAGCTGAAATGGTGGATTGTTTTAAAAGAAAGCATAGTAAAAAGTACTCTTGAAGGGGCCTTGGTCACTGGCAGGTGTGCCTGAGAGGAGAAAAGTGTGTTTTTTTTTTTTTAAAGTAAACATTTCAGAAATTTTGTATGGAGTCTCAAATTTCATATATGTTTTGCACAAATAGCATGTGGAAACTTCAAAATTCACTCAGGCATTAGCGTCACCCACCTTTGAACTACAAACTCCATTTTCTTCCACAGAATATTTTAGCTATTCTCCGTAGGAAAATAACACAACACACACTTCACCAGTTCATGCATGTCCCTACATCTATGGATGTGAATGGTGCTGAGGTCAGTGAGGGTTTACGTTATAATGTTTGTTAGGAATGTGATGTGTTACTATACATAATGGAGGTTGTTTTAAACTTATTTATATAGCAGTGGGGTTGTGTTGGATTTAAGATATCTTGGAGAAAGATAGTTTAACTGGACATTTTCTTGCTCTTAAGGGTTTTATGGGGCTCTATGTGGGCACATATGATATGCCTACCTGCATCAAGTCAGCTCCAGTCTGTGCGCACCAAGGTCCAAATAATCTGAGTGCCTTCTTATAAATTCTACATGTAATGGGTAAAAATTGTTTTATTAAAAGATCTTTCCTTAGCGGTGTTACTTATAATGCCTGAGATTATTAACAATAATAAAAAAGAAAAAAATCTAGTGTTACATTTCACCATGTTTTTCACCACTTATGCTATCTATTTTATTGTTAATTTTGTTTATTTAGCAAGTTTTAAGAAGTTTACAAATCTTTGCCATGGAAATATCGGAAGCAAAATGATCATTACAACAGTTATATTTTGTTTAAAGAGTCCTTATACAGTCATCAGACCTTTCTGTTTAACAGGCTGTTACCATATTACAGAGTGAGCATCATTACAATACCTCATTTCTAGTGATTTTTATTAAATTGAGGGAAGTCTCTATATACACATATTTACCAGACCAGGTATGTCTATCAAATGTTAATATTCAGATTCTAAGTATTTATCTGTCCATTTTACTGGGTAAATTATCGATGTGTTACTTTTTCCATAACCACAACCTCATGTGTTTTTTTGAACCATTCCCCAGTAGCTGGGCTATTTTTCTTTTTCCAGTGAGAGGCTGCCAATAGCCAAGCAGCTATTAGCAGATGAGAGATTAATTCTTCATCTCCTTTTGTATGACCATTTCTACTAGGAAGCCTCAGCAGGATTTTAGCAAAGGATGATTTGGTAATAAATATTCAATAATTTGTGGTATTTGGTTACGGACTGCATCCCAATACTCTAATGACTAGACATGTCCACCATATATGCATAAAATCTTTTTTTTTTTAAACCCCAGTTTCTCCAACATTTATCCCCATTCAGTCTCTCTCTCTCTTTTTTAAACTGACTGGCATGAGATACCACTGAAACAGTATCTGAAAGAAATTTTCTTTTATTGTGCTACAGACTGAGATTGTGGGTCCCCTTTTCTCTGTCAACCCTATTCCTCTGTCTGCAGTAATTTGTCTATCCACATCCTTTTCCCAGTGTTGAACGCTTTTTTGTTAGGAAAGCTGTCTGCAAAGATTGATATAAATGTTTTAGGTTCACGGTGTTTGGGCAGTGAAAATAAACTACTCACATGCACTTCCTGGCTTGCATGTATGAGCACAGTGCTGCATCATCTGGGCTGCAAAGGCTTGCAAAGAAACGACATACAGACATACCGTCTTTGTTGATTTTTTTTCTCTCTCTTTAAAATGTATAACATTTTTATTCGTTTTTGTTCTTTTTTTAAACAAAGACTAGATATTGATTCTAAGCTACTGTATGTGATGTTTTGAGGCAAAGACTATTTACACTAGTGCACAGTGAATACAGAAAAGATAAGACCGAAAACACAGCAAATAATATTTATTATTTTTGAACACACTAAACAGATGGTTAATTCTAGCTGTATTCAAGAGTTAGGCACTCACTGTTTGGTTGTTTTGTTCACCATAACTTGGGCTTCCAACATTTACGGAAACATCCAACCTTTCAGATAAGATTTGCTTCAGAATATACAACCCCACTGGTACCCCTCAGGGGCTATGATTCCTTAATTTCAGCATTCTGACATTTTTGAGCTTTCTCTTTATTCTCTCTCTGTCTCTCTATGAAGGATAGGCAATCTTCAGCCCTCTCTAGTTTAAAATCAAATACATATTAACTCCCTCTGTTGAAACTGGTTTTCTTACCTATTTTGGAATATCAGACCCAAAGGTAAAGAGAAAGCAACCTTTCTCTTGGAGTTGCCATAGTGATTTCTGAATTTACCCCTTAGCACGTTGTGTATTTTTTTCAGAGACTAGTCCTTTCTTACTGTGCCGCTTAGATTAGGATTGGAGACCATGGTGTGTTGTAATACTCTTCACTGTTCTGGAGGAAAGGCTACTGCAAAACCCTTTATAAACTAATTTATAATGGGCCTCATTTATAATGTGGCCCATTATAAATGAGTGGATTTACACTAGGGAAGAGTTTGGTCCACTGGGACTGAGCAAAGCATACTGTGGCATCCTTAATTTGCAATATATTTGGTGTTTAATTTAATGTAATTTTTATAAAATGTAACCCCGCCCACAACACCACCTCTCAGAGTTAGCTTTGGATGAAGTGAGCTGTAGCTCACGAAAGCTTATGCTCAAATAAATTTGTTAGTCTCTAAGGTGCCACAAGTCCTCCTTTTCTTTTTGCGGATACAGACTAACACGGCTGCTACTCTGAAACCTGTCTTTATGGATACAGTTTCATTTACCAAATAAAATTCTTATCTGGAAAAAAGCTTTAAGACAAATGTCTTTTGATTTAAACTATTAAAAACATATGGCGATTCTATGGGAGGAAGTGTCAGATATTTACAAGTTTCTCATTAGTTTTCTTTGAGAACTATATTAGCATAGCTACTGACATTAAGGTACTTCCAATATATTGGTGATGGAAATTAAAATAATGTAATGCCCAATTTAAAGTCTGCAGACACATAGCAATTCTATAATGTGCAGATCTGAAATATAATTTCTTTGTTCGGTGTAATTCCTTAGAGGAATATAGTACTTGGTTTGCACCTAGCTCTCTACAGAAGATCTGCATGCTGCAGATCAGAGTACTGCATTATACCTCTCAGCTATTCCTTCATTTTAGACCCACATTTACCTCCATCCCACACACCTTCTATTATCTAACTTTTAAAATAGTATATTACTAGTTGGGAGCCTGTCTCACAATGAATATAATTCGTGCTACTCTCCAGCCTCCCCTCTTATCCCCCCTCCCTTTTCCTTCCTCTGTTGCTGCCTTACAGACTGGTCATTGTTGGGTTGTATGATCATGGCATCAGAGTAAATAATCTAGTCATTCCTTTGCTCCTCTTGCTTTCTCTCAGTTTGTTTGCATACTGCAGCCCTGGTGGGTAAAAATCTTAAAACTTTTGTATCTCTTTAAACAAACAAACAAACAATGCAAACAGCTGTTTGTGACTTGTCCGGGATGGGGAGGGGGAAATGTGCATGACTAATAGCTTATATATAGCACTTTCCATCTACCAAGAGCTTTACCTACATTGTTGATTACACTGAATAGCACCTCAGTAGGACAAATTGGAACTGGAATAGTAATTTGCTAAACCATATATACATAGGTTTAGGTGATAGAACCTTATTATTAGGAGTTGTATGAGAAATGCAGCATCATGAAAATGAGGTGTATAACAAATGTTATTTCATTTTAAGTTGTTTTGTCTTGTCTTTTCTTTATAGTGATAAGTGGATTGTTCATGTTGAGGATTTAGATAGGGAGAATGAGTAGGCTATGGTTGAAGGGATTTTTCTTGGAGTGAAAGTTCAGCAGGGTTGGAAGTCATTAATATCAGGAGGTGTCATAATGCTGAGTGCAGTCTTCTCTCTTTTTGAGGATGAGAGTGTTAAAGCTGAGAGAGGTTGGATGAAAGAGTTTGTATGTATGGGTGTGAGAGGCTCTTGAATTCTTTTCTCTGCTACTTCCAGGGTAGGGGGGCTGGCAGGGTAGGGTTGCTGAGACCAGGGAAGTGGGTGATTGTTGCTGTCTGTCTCTATTTAGACAAGGTGACAGTATGGTTACAGTGGGGAGGAAAGGTGCAATGGTGGTTGTAACAAGGGGGATTTTTGTTTTGGAGAGGGCTGGCATTGTAGAATGTTGAAGAGGCCCGTAAGTGTGAGAGATGGTTGATGTGAAGTAGTAGTGAGTGGGTGGTAAATTAGGAAGGTTCTGTGGTTTAATAATGACTTTTGCAGCCAGCCCTGGGGTTCACTGTTCAGGTACCCACCTGTGACGCTTGCATCCCTTCGATGGGTACTGTCAACTGGCCAAGATGGTGGAATAGTGCTGCCATGTGTTGGAAATACGGATTTCTGGGACTAGGGAGGAAGGGATATGATGGTTCCTCAGTCCTTTGGTAATTGGCAGAGGTAGACAAGGTAGTAATAGTTTTGAAAGGAGATAGTGTAAACCAGGAACAGGATGTTTAATCTGTGTTCCTTTGGTTTTGCTTATTTCTCTGGAGATTGTGTTGTGAGGAAGCTAAGATCCCAACCTTCGGTTAATGGTAATTAACCTTCAGTCGTTGGGGGGAAAAACCATCAATGATCTATGATCAAATAAAAACAAAGGTTTCTAACTTTGCATGTATTACCACAGCCTGGTTGGATGATGTTGCTGGGATGGTTTTGCCTTGTGCTCACTTTGATTGATGATATCCTCTTGATGATGGATAAAGATCAAGTGTGCTTCCTGTAATGAGTGGGTGGAAAAGAGTTTTAATTTACAGGTAGTTGGTCAGCAGGGTTCCTGTTTAAATGGTGATTTTAATGTTGTTGGGGTTTTGTTTTGTATTAATTATATGTTAGAGTGCATAGAGTCTTTTGTAGATGACTTTTTCCTGTTCAGTCAAAATAAATTTTTGAGTAGGGGATACATTTTCTTCATCACGTATCTAGTGTTTATTGAACGGCTTCTTTCAGGCCTTTTAACTTGGGGCTCTTGTTTTGCCCAGTTCTATAGAAATTACAGTTACACCATGCATTTTTTTTTAAAATCTTCCTCTTGCAACACATCAGAAGGTTTCCAAACTGTGGTTATTGATTCCATAGTAATCTGTTGACACTCTCTGGGTGGCTCACTGAATGAAACATTTTGAGAACCAAACAGAGGGGAGGTGGATCCATGATCTCTCTCTAATACATGGGTTTGCAGAACATGGTGACTACAGAACTATTAAAACTATAAAGAACAAACAAATTTCAGACAGGACAACAGTAGCTATTTTCAGTGGTAAAACCACCAAAATTTCAAAGATTATGCACAGCTCTAAAACTTAGTCGGGATAGTGATACTTTATAGCGCTTTTGATCCACAGAACTGAAGGTATTTTACAAAAGCGAGTAGACTTATGTTTATTCGGCTTACCCAGGTGCATGTGCCCCCTTTTATTTATTTATGTATTTATTTATTTATTTATTTTAAAGCAAACTTGACAGGCAGTTTGTCCAGGGTGCAAACTAATAGCTGTCACAAATTTAAAAACAAAATGTCAAACAGCGTAAATATGAGAAAATAGCATGTAAATTGTGTGCTAGTGTGTTTTAATGTTAAACTCATCAAATTGACTTCTTTCCATCAAATATTTTTCATTTTTTATAAACTAAGGGATATGTTAAGTCATCTCATTTTAGCATAATTATGGGAATGAATGATTTTAATCTTAGCTCACTGCATTTTACATAAAGGTATGTAATTTAATTATATATAAAATGGTCTCATGTCTTAAAACCACAGTAAGAAGTGAGGGAAGTTTAAAACTTTTAAAAAGAGGATTAAAAAAAGAAAAGAGGCAAAGGGAATTAAGTAGGGAATAAAATAAACCAGAACAACTAAAGCTACCAAAAATGTGTGGCTGTGTGCTTTAAACATACTCTAAAGCAACAGGAAAAAACAGTGCACAATTTAAAAATTGGCGCCACTTCGTGCAGCTCCCATTGGCTGGGAACGGTAAACCGTGGCCACTGGAAATGGCAAACCGTGACCACTGGGAGCTGAGGGGCTCCGTGCCTGCGAATGCTCCAGGTAAACAAAACGTCCAGGCCCGCTAGTGGCTTATCCTGACTGGCCAGGAGTCAAAATTTGCCAACCCCTGAAATATAGGGTCGGCTTATGAAAGGATCATACAGTTTTTGCTATTTTTACCTATCCATCTTGGGGGGGTCGACTTATAAACTAAGGGCTAATGAACGAGTATATATGGTAATTGGTGTTTGTTGAAAAATTATCTACTTTGGTTTGTAGTGTATCACTCATTTTACTAACCTTCTAACACTGTCCCTTTCTTGTTAAAGGAATATGGCATCAATGCACTGGTCTTTCACTGTCTTTTGCATCTGATTTGATACATTATTATAGTTTGACATGGAAAAGATCTAATTAGATCATAGTCTAGCTGAATGTAATTTTTCATACAGGTTGTATTGGATCTTTTGTAGTGTGTATTCTAAAGAAGTACAGATAACTAATGGAAAACTACAGTTCCTGGAACTTGGATTTCTAAGTCAGGTATATTGTAGGATTTTTTTGTCCTCATAAAAATGAATTCTTAATATGTAGCAGATATTTCCACTGATGTGAGCAGGAGAATATCATGTGTAACTTATAATATCTTTAAAAGTTCTAGTATGCCACAGTGTGGCCTTTTGATTTATTTTCTTATGACATAAAATAGCATCTGTGTATGCTGAAATTCAGTATTTCTGTCAGTATATCCTCATACCCAAAGCGGGCATTCTAACCTTAAAAATTTTCTCAGTTTTACAGGAGTTCATCTCAGTCCTTTTTCTCTCACATGCATCTTTGCTTTTGACTCTGATTTTCAGGTATCTGAGCCCAAGGAAGAAAATGGCCAAATTTCATGTCTACTAAACATAACTATTACAGAGTTTTTCTTCTGCAAAAACTGAAGCATCAAAGCAGATCATAACTTTCATGTTCTTAGCACATCAGGAAGTTGGTAGAGCTTTAAACATCCTTCTGTAAGACTGCTCATGTGAGCAGTTCCCACTGAGTGAAAAATCCTTTAAATTGTGGAGCCTTTGCAAACCATTTCAAAACTCCTTTGGGTTTTTCTTTTTCCAGTTGTGTTCACAGTCTGAGCAACAGTCAAAAGGCTTTCAGTTTAAGGATAATGGCCATGCTGTTCTACTGGAACAGTCAGTAGATCCCCTTTATTTTATCAATGGAAGAACCCACAAGAAATCTTTGAGTCAGATATTTTACTAAATCTCATTTGCCCTATCAGATATGAGAATAAGAACAGAATTTCAGGCATCTTTAGGTCATGTTCACAGAACAAAAGCTTATAACATGATTTGGTCTTTTGAGTGGACAGGATTGAATCATGATATAGCCATATTAAAGAATCATGTATAGGTATGGGAGCCCCAAAGTAGAGGCTAGCCTGTCACTTCTGGAGTCATGATGTCACATTTGGTTTAGATTACCATTGAAAATTTGCCTTAAACTAAGTCCTCGATGAACTGTTTTTTCATAACATGAAATCCCACGCAATTTGGTTTAGTTACTGGTTCTAAGTCAAGCATGCTGTGTGACCTTGGGCAAGTCACTTAATCTCTGTCTTGTCTGTTAATGCACCTACAAAATGGATGTAATAATACTGTCACGCATCACAGAATTGAGGAGGTTTAATGTCTTTTAAAATACTTTACACTCCTTGGAAGAAAAGGATAATAGAAGTAAAAAGTAGTATTGTTTATAACAATGACTTTCAAAAGTTCTATGCCTAAAGCCAACACGAACAACTCTGGTAGAACACTAATACCTTTCTAGGCTTCTATATTAGGCATAGTGCCAGCATTCATCCATTTGTTAGCCAGCTGTTGCATCCAAAGACCCTGGATTTCCCCCAGTGCTTTGCAAATTATCATTTCTAATTTTAAAGTTAATGTGTCCAATTCAGACTGGTGTAAGCATCAAATCGGTAGAGTTGCACCCACTTGCATCTGTTCTGAATTTGTCCCAGACCATTTAGAGCTTACCTTAAGGGAGAGTAGAGAAGTGACATCCCCTGGCTCAGCACTGCAAAAATCGTTGCAGATCTTTTGCAGCCAGGAGCGGGAGGGTATCTGTGGTCAGCATGCTCCTATGTCTGGATGACCCTTCCCATGTCCTTGATGGGTGTTTGTGAAATTCGCTGTGAACTTCCTGCTCCAAAATGTCAGAACATCTCATATTTTTCAGCTAGCACAGCAGATTTGTTTTATATGATCTGCAGCAACAAGAACGGGGTCACAGGCAAGTAGGAGGTAGCAGTTAATATTGGGAGTGCCTCTACGAAAAGAATGGGATAGACTCTTGCTTGCTACTTCACAAAAGGCCCTGCAGATCCTAGGGACAGCTGTCAACAAATTAACTCAAAAGCCAAGACAAATAAAAAACCCCCCAACATATAAAATACAATATCTGTATTTACAAACCTTTGAACTTGAAATAATTTAAACAGCAGAACAATGTGAATGTTATCATCCACCAAACTCTTTTGATATACACATTGGCAAGACTCCTTTCAGATGTACTTTTTTACCCCATGTGGGCTAGTCGTTTCTATATCCATTAAAATTCATCCAAAATGTACCAAGATATGATGCATCTCATTTACTTATGTTTTGCATGACAATCACATTTACATATGAATCAGACTGGCCTTTTATATGTTTTCTCTACATTACTTTCTAAATCTAAAGATTTCACTAAAAACTTTGTTTCATTACATATGTTTGTGCCAAGGACTTTGTGTGATACAATAAACTATATCCTAGAAAGATAAAGAGAAAGTACAGTATTAATCTCTTCAAGGATATGTTTAAATATTAAGATAATGAGATACAGAGGAGGTTCTGAGTGAAAGATGGCAAATTCTATACTCTTTTCATTAAAGTAGCTGTGGGAATACTTAGATGACACACACATGGGTTGATACAGTCATCAGTTAACAAACCTCTGGCAAAATTCTTTACTTTTGTTTAAGTTCCAAAGGTATAGTGTCTGTTAATAAAGGGCAACCTGTATTTTTGGCTAATATATGTAAAGGCAGAGAGATGGTCAAAGTAAATTGTGGAAGATAATTGCCCTAAGGTCTTTGATTTCTAAGACTTGAATGGTAATGATTTAGTGGGTTTCAAAATAGAAGGTCTTATAAACTGTCACTAGTGTAATGCTATCAAAAAGAATGAATGGAGCCAGTGTACTTTTAGAGATGAATGTGGATAGTGAAAGGGACCAATGAAGAGATTCAGCCCCATTTATTTTGGGGGAAGTGAGTAATTGGTTCCCGAGAACTAGTCAGGACCTAGGACAGAGGTGGGCAAACTATGGCCCGCAGGCTGCATCCGGCCCGTTGGACCGTCCTGCCCGGCCTCTGGCCCAGGAGGCTAGCCCCCTCCCCCACCCCTGCTGTTCCCCCTCCCCCGCAGCATCAGATCACTGCACTGCCAACACAATGTTCTGAGTGGCGGGGCTGCAAGCTCCTGGGGCGGCCTGACCCGGTGCTCTGTGCTGTGCGGTGGCGTGGCTGGCTCCAGTCGGGCAGCGTGGCTGCCTGTCCTGGTGCTCTGTCCAGGCACCGTGGTAAGGGGGCAGGGAGCAGGGGGGGTTGGATAGAGGGCAAGGGAGTTCAGGGTGGTGGTCAGGGGGCGGGGGTGTGGATAAGGGGTGGGGTGGTCAGAGGGCGGGGAGCAGGGGGGTTGAATGGGGGTAGGGATCCTGGGGGGGCAGTCAGGAAGGAGGGGGGATTGGATGGGGCGGCAGGGGGCAGTCAGGGGCAGGGTTTCCAGGGGCAGTCAGGGGACAGGGAGGGGGGGGTGGATGGGGCAGGGTTCTGGGGGGGCTGTCAGGGAACGGGGGGTTGGATGGGACAGGAGTCCCAGGGAAGGTGGGGGCTGTCAGGGCGCAAGAAGCGGGAAGGGCAAATAGAGGGCGGGGGCCGGGCCACGCCTGGCTGTTTGGGGAGGCACAGCCTCTCCTAACCGGCCCTCCATACAATTTCTGAAACTCGATGTGGCCCTCAGGCCAAAAAGTTTGCCCGCACCGACCTAGGAGGACCAGCTGGGTCACAGAGGTATGGAGGTAAATGATCAAGAAATTGGAGAACCACAATGGAAGTTGATGGAAGGGGGCTGGGTGTGACTACAGCATCCTAAGATGACTGAAAGACGTTGGCGCCGACACACCAGGATGAGCTTGAGGGACCCAGAACTAGAGTGCGGGAGAAGCAAAGAAAGGTTCTCCATGTGTCAGTGAGGGTCTTACTGTAGCCGCACAATGCTCCATATGCGAGACTGGATATTTTTAGAGTAGCAGTATTCATCAGTGCTGTGTATGTGCCTGGGCAGCCTCATGCTCCTAACCAAGGGCATAAAGGGCAGGATGGCCACAACCCTCCTTCACTTTCCTCTTCCTTCCCACAGGCCAGCGTGTATCTGATCTACTAATCTCTCCAGAGACCCTCAACTGGTTTTCTATCAACCTCCTTGGGAGAACATCTTATCTTCATACTTTTTCTTGCAAAGAATATTGTCACATGACTGGGGCGTGGACAGTGATGTCTAGTGTTCGGAGTGGGAGTCAGGCATAATGGCCAAAGCGATAGTCATGCCTAGTGGTTAGAACAGGGAGTCGGAGTGGTTAGAATAGGAGTTGATAGAAATCAGAGGCTAGGGCTGGAGCCAGAGTCAGAAGTTAGGGGCCAGAGCCAAGGGTCACAGATGGAGCCAGGAGTCATAGTGAAGGGTCAGAACTGGAGTCAGAGGCCACATGGGCTTCTCAAGCAGATGTGACTAGAGCTGAGCATGCCTTATAGGTCCTGGTGGAGAAACACTTGCACACAGGCATTGACTGTATCCATTCTTGATGGGGATCAGTCCATCACTGGACAGGCAGGGTCTCATCCCTGAGGTGCTGGAGTCTGCTGTGAGGAGTGGCAGTCAGTGCAAAGCACCTCACATCGCTGTACAGGGAAGTGTGCAGGGGCCTGCAGCAGTGCCAGACGCTGGACAATCTAATGAGTGCAGTTGGCCTGCAGTAGCCTGCCTGATTGGTTTGAAGAGTCAGCAGACTGCCTTTTAAACCAAGCAGCAGTAGCAGTTCAAAGCATTTGCCCATGGCTGTAATAGCTCCTGCACCTGCTTGTTTCCAGCTTCACTACTGCCTTGTTCCAGCCCTGTCCCTGCCTTGCCTCACTCCAGGTGACCCAGGTCTGACCATCTGCTCTGATTCCTGACCTCTGACTCCAGCTCTGACCCTCGGCTCCGGCACCTGGCCTCTGCCGCCAGGCTCAAATTCTTGGCTACTGACTCCTGTTCTAACCAGTAGGCCTATCTCCTGCTCTGTATATTAGGCCTGACTCCTCCAACCACTGGGCACATCCGTCCTTGTCCCAGTCATGTGTCACCTTCCTCTTCCTCTCACATCTCTGTGAGTTTTTTCTCTTTGGTACCTTATTTCTCCTCTTTATTTTCCCTCTCCTTTTTTCCATCTGTCTAATAGGTGTCTGGCTCAGCAGCCAACACTACTGTAAGCCTGTGATCAGGGAATTAACTAAAAGCAATGCCCTAAACAGCCCTATGCTGGTACAAGTTTGCCAGGTCTTGGTGTGGCTGATCAGACCATGTGCTGTGTCTGTGTTTTTCAGCAGTGAGGCTGCTAGTGAAAGTCAACCTCAGAGACAGAAGCTGTATTTTCTCTCTCTGCTGTTCTTTCTCTCCTCTTTTGTATGTGTTTGTCTTGTTTTGTCATTTTAGGAAACAGGATTGGACTTTAACAACTACAGCAGCTCCAGCCCATCTCAACTAACTTCTCTTTTCCACAAAAGGACAGCTATTAGCTTCTTTAATATCATCTAAAAGACTGTCAAACAGGGGTGGGGGGCTTTCCTTCTGAAATACCTCTCCAGCTAAAGGGAACAAAGGATGTTGAAATGAAAGCCTTGCTTAATACTTTACATTTCAAATGCTTTAACTGTTTTTCCTTCTGTTCTGTATCTTTAATAAAAGGTTAAAAGGATTTTTAATGGCGTGTTTGCCATGATACTAAGCAGGCTGAGGTCTTGTTTCATCAAAACTTGTTTAAAACTGTTCAGTGTTGGACAGTGACTGGGTCATGTTGACACCTTTGACCCTTTGGGCCCATTTAGTCCATCTAAATTAATACAGTAGTCCCCAGCAAACAAAAGACCTGTCTTGGCATGGATAGCCCTGGTGCTGGTGAACCTGGTTCCCATACAGATTGCCCTGACACCACAGGCAAATTCCTTTTCCAAGCATTTTCAACCAAGTTGGCTGAGATCCCCCTTTCATAAGATCAAGCCCCCGGCAGCTTGTCTTCACAGATGGAAGGATGCCATGGTGTGTCTTTGTGCCCCAAATATACCGGAACAGACCTTTGATATCATGAGAAAATAGGGTTTCCCCTCCCCACGGCTTACCTCTTTCTATTAATTGCCTTCTGAAGTCTCACCAGCTCTTCATTAACATTTGACTTAGTATGCTGATTGACTTCTATTGCATGACTCACAGTACACAATGAATGGTACATCAAGGAGGTAAGTGTCTCTGACCTCCTGTCTGGAGAAGTTTGTCTCAAGACACTCTAGCTTTGAGTGACCTGCTTTTAACTGCAGACCCGTAGAATATAATTTTATAGTATTTATACATAATTCCTCAATATTTTCTGTATATACATCTCATAATGATTATGATGACTGGCATGTGACAGGCTTTCAGTAGAGACTTTACATGATCCTGGTGGTGAACCCGTGGGCCCTCTGTCAGTTGACATCTTGAAGTCCTTGGGTCACACTGTGACAGTATGGATGTATGTGGTGCTGCTAGGCCATATGTCAGTGTGCAAGTATGTGATACTGCTTGTCAGATTTGACCTGTGTCTGCTCCAACTCTGGATCAGGTTGGTTTATTCCCTCAACAAAACAGCAGATGAATGTGGTGGTTCCGTCTCATGTTGTTGTTGCGCTGAGTTGGTGGCAGGACCTCAGAAGTGTGTGTGGAGGGCTCCCATTCTCTTCCCTATCCCTTACAAAAACCTTAATCATGGACACATCAGGTACAGATTGGAGAGCCCATTGGACCATCTACAAATTCAAGGGCCTTGTCCCCAGGGGACAGGGGCTCCACATCAATGTCTTGGAGCTCAGAGCCATCAGGCTTGTCTCCACGGCCTTCCTATCTGTTATTCAAAGCTCCACAGTGCAGATCCTGATGGACAACTCCTCCGCAATACTCTACATGAACAGGCAAGAATGCTCATTCTCATCTCCCCTCTGCCTGGAAGCCATCAAACTCTGAACATGGTGCCACCAACACAGGATAATCCTGATGGCTCTTCACCTCCTGGGTTTCAAGAACCTGGTGGACTTTCAGTGTGGGCAGAGAGTTACCACTCATGAGTGGGCTCTGCTGAAGTGTTTCTGGAGCTAGTGATGACCTCATTGGTAGACCTGTTCATCACTGATGTTGACAAATGCTAGAACTTTGTTCCAGAGGGGGCATGATTCCAGGATCGTTACTAGATGCCTTCCTTCTGCAGTGGTCCCAATGTCTCTTTGTTTGTCTTTCCTCCGACCCTTCACTGCAACACCCTTGATATACAGGGTGATTTTTCAATATTGAAAGGGACAAAACTACAGTCATTCTCACAGCTCTGTACTGCACTAGGCCATTTTGACTGACAGACCTACTACAAATGTCCATCCAGCCTCCTATTTAGCTCCCATACTGCCCGGATGATGTTGCAGCACCGCAGCCAGATATCCAATCCAGAGAAGAAGTCACTGCACCTGATGGCTTGGCCGTTGGCTGGCAGAGTACCACAGACAGAGATCTCACCATGCAAGTCCAGGATATCCTGATACAGAACAGGAAAACATCTGCCAGAAGAACATAGTCATCTAAATGGAAAAGGTTCTTAATATGGGCAGCCCTATAAGGGCTGGACCTGGTTCAGGCCCCTCAGTATCACAGATCCTGAACTTCTTAATCTTCTTAAAGCAGGCTGGCCCCTCATTCAGCTCTATTAACGTCACCCTGTGTAAATCTTAGCTTGCCATTTGCCTGTACAGTCATGCTCAGTCTTTTCTCAAAGGGCTACTGTACACTTAGGGTATGTCTACACTGCAATTAGACACTTGGCACTTTGGCCCATGCCAGCTGACTCAGGTTTGTGGAACCCAGGCTAAGGGGCTCTTTAATTGTGGTGTAGATGTTTGGGCTCAAGGTGCAGCCTGAACCTCTAGGATCCTGTGCGGTGGGAGGGTCCCAGAGCTTGGGCTGCAGCCCAAGCCTGAACATCTACATTGCAATTAAAGAGCCCCTTAGCTGGAGTCAGTGGGCATGGGCCAGCCTGGGGGTGTCTAACTGCAGTGTAGACATATCCATAGGGTTAGAAACCCTGGTCCTGTCTGGGACCTCAATTTATTTCTCCTGGGACTCTTGAAGTCTCCATTTGAACCTCTCTCAACTGGTCCCTGTACCACCTCGCTCTGAACATAGTCTTCCTGGTGGCTACTACATCAGCATGGAGAGTGAATGAGTTTCAGATACTTATGGCCACCCCTCCTCCCATAACATTTCATAGGGACACAGTTGTACTACAGTCTCACCTGAAGTTCATTCCTAAAGTCATCTCAGAATGTCATCTAAACAAGTGGATCAATGTATTGTCGTCTTCCTGAAGCCACGCTTGGCACTGGAAGAAAAGAAATTACACATACTATATGTATTTAGAACTTTGCTTTATTACATTAATAGGACCAAACTGTTCAGGCTGTTGGTCTGTCTCTTTATAGCCATATCTGGATGTTTTGAAAGTCAAGCCATCTCCTTTGTAGAGGATCTGGAAATGAATAATACATTGTATCTTGCTGTGTTATCAGTTGGCTGGAATACTCTCTCACTGAACATGAAGGCTCACTCCACCAGAGCTCAAGCAACATCCTCTGCCTACTTCAGGAATGTGTCAATTTCTGAGATCTGCAGGATGGCAGCATAGTTTAAGCCACTGATCTTTGTCAAACATTATGCATTGGGCTTAACTGTCTGGGCTGATGCCAATTAAGCAGAGCAGTACTACAAACCATATACTCTGTTTGCCTGCAGATTTAGGATTGGCTCATTTGATTGTTGCCCTCTGCAAAGGGACACAAGTTTTCTGGACTGGAGCCAAATGTGAATAAAATGTATATTCCACATACGTAGCCTAATGCTTTGTCTGTGTCCACCTTGTTTGCTTCATCATTATTTGTGATAATAAAAAAGTCCAGTGGTAAGAGAGATGTCTCCCTTTTGGGAGTGCAGGATTTCTCAGATAAGTGATTTTCATCTAGTGCTTAGGAAGGTGGCTGCTTCATGTTGATCTCCGCCAGTTATCACCACCTCTTGTACCGCCCCCCCCCCCCATGAGAAGTCTTACTGTGAAGGTAGTGACAAGACAACTCTAGCAATCTTGAGTTCCCAGATTTTCCTAAACTCTAAGGCCCTGTCAAAATTAGGACACTTTTCAAAAGTTTTCCACTGTACTGACACAGGTGGAGCTGAAGCAGCATTATTAAATCTTGGGAATCCTACAGTAGACAGCATTGCTGATGTTGTTTTAAGCACTATTTTGATTAGATCTATGTTGCTCGTTGCAAGCTTTCCATCCTGGAGGAAGCTGTGGCAACTCAAGTTGCTCTGCTCCTTCCCTCGTATCTATCTTCCTCTTAAACAATCAGCCTGCCTTGGCTGCTCTGCTACCCTCTTCCTGAAAAACTAGCTGCTTCAGATGCTCTGCTTCCTGCTTTTCTTCTCCAGAGAAGGGGCCAGTGGTCTCTGGCCCCACTTGGTCAGCTTGCCCTGGTAGGTGGGCTTTTTAGGCCCTGTTCATGCTGAATTTGTGTAGCTCGATCAGCTGCATTTAGTACTGTGCACCATTATGTGATAGTCACATGTCTGACCTTGGCAGGTGTATATACAGAGTTGTGCTTCAGTGATTTCATTTTTTCCCCCTGAAGGGACTTGGATGCTATTGCTCATTTCCCTGAAGACTCTCTAAAGCGGAGCACTGCAGGGTTCTATTTTTTCACTCCTCTAGCTCAGTGTATGTGAAGCCACTAGGGGAGATAGTAACATGATTTGTTTGCAGTGTAGTTGGATTAGTGATGATACTCTTCTCTATTCTATATAGGTTTTTATACCACACTCCTCATCATAAGATCCGAGCTCCTTTCAGTACTGCATTAAACTATGTGACTACGTGTGTCTCACATGTTTGTTCTCTCATCCTCTCCCCAGAGGGAGAAGTGTGTGCAGTACAGTGTCTTGTTTTGGAGGGTGGCTTTTAAAATATAAATATACATGTTGCTGTGTGTTAGAGAAGGTAAGGTCAAAGAAGTGCACCTTGCTTTTGGAGAGGAAGGTGGTGAGGGTTGTGGTGGTTCTTAGTTCTTGGTGGAGTTCACTCCATGGTCTTGGACCATCCCCAAAGAAAGTGCTGTCTCCCACACAGACAAGCTTTACTCTTGTTGAAAGTTTTATTGTGCCAGAGGAGAGTAGTTGTTGATCATAGTTTTTTTGTCCCAGGGCTTTAGATGGTCTTTTAGATACCCTGGGCCCAGGCCATAGAGCACTTTGAAGATAAGGACTCAGTTCTCTGTGTCAGGTTTCAGAGTGGTAGCCATGTTAGTCTATATCAGCAAAAAGAACGAGGAGTTCTTGTGGCACCTTCGAATATCAGGGTTGGAAGGGACTTCAGGAGGTCATCTAGTCCAACCCCCTGCTCAAAGCAGGACCAATTCCCAACTAAATCATCCCAGCCAGGGCTTTGTCAAGCCTGACCTTAAAAAGCTCAAAGGAAGGAGATTCCACCACCTCCCTAGGTAATGCATTCCAGTGCTTTACCACCCTCCTAGTGAAAAAGTTTTTCTTAATATCCAACGTAAACCTCCCCCACTCCAACTTGTTCTGTAATTTGTTAGAGACTAACAAATTTATTTGAGCATAAGCTTTTGTGGGCTAAAGCCCACTTCATCAGATGCATGCAGTGGAAAATACAGTAGGAAGGTATGTTATATATATTCACAGAGAACATGAAAAAATGGAGGTTGCCATACCAACTCTTAACAAGACCAATTGATTAAGGTGGGCTATTATCAGCAGGAAAAAAAAAACTTTTGTAGTGATAATCAGGATGGCCCATTTCAAACAGTTGACAAGAAGGCCTGAGTAACAGTAGGAGGAAAATTAGCATGGGGAAATAGTTTTTAGTTTGTGTAATGACTCATGCACTCCCAGTCTTTATTCAAACCTAATTTAATGGTGTCCAGTTTGCAAATTAATTCCAGTTCTGCAATTTCTCGTTGGAGACTGTTTTTGAAGTTTTTTTTGTTGAATAATTGTGACTTTTTGGTCTGTAATTGAGTGTCCAGGGAGGTTGAAGTGTTCTCCGACTGGTTTTTGAATACTATAATTCTTGATGTCTGATTTGTGTCAATTTATTCTTTTGCATAGAGACTGTCCGATTTGGCCAATGTATATGGCAGAGGGGCATTGCTGGCACATGATGGCATATATCTACCAATGGTGCCACAAGTACTCCTAGTTCTCTGTGTGTTCACATCAGAGGAAATAATGTGGTTATTCAGTCTACCCAGAGTCTAGGTGGCATTGGGATTTGGAAGAGAGTTAGATTACGCTGACTTTATAGCATGACCTCCTGAGTGAGACTATAGGGTAAACTTCCTGCGAGAGACGGAGGAAGAGAATTTATAGTGAGATTTTATAATATTAAATTGCAGAGTTAGGAGCTGATTCCTTACTTGTGGCAATATAGGACCTGCCATGTTTTATTTTCGTTATGTCTGATCACTATTGAGCTGTTAAGATAAAATTGGTATTTCAGTAAACTCTGTTCTGGTTTCTGACTGACTGAGCGTCAGACACTTAATTTGGAACTCATTCTCTTGATAAAATTAAAAACTAAAATCTCCATGTAGGAGTACTCAAACTGTGTTTGCCTTTGAAACTGGCTGCTGTCAGTGTGTTGTCACACTTTCCTTTATCCCTGTGATGAGTTTTATTTTGGAGCCTGCTACAGGTGATCTATCTGACTGAGCCTAGGTGGGGGGAATCCACTGTGTCACGCAGCCCACAGAATGATGTGGCTTATTAAACAGACCTCAAACAGTACTGTTGTACTGCTGTTATAATTACATGTGCATTTGGTGGAACCCTTTTGTTATAGCACATTATTGCTGTCTCCATTAAGTGTTGTTAAATAAATTTAGAGCCTTAACCCAACTGTGTCCTGTTTTTTTTTTCCCCCTGTAAACATCATGGCATATGATTTTAAATGTGTTTGAAAACTCTTTTTGAATAAACCAAAACACTTTCTCTAAAGGCTTTTTCCTGTACAGCCTTTTCCAAGGGTATCTCAACACTGCCCATGTTACAGTGCGGCCGTGGCAGCACTCTGACGTGGGCAGTGTAGACACACTTCATCACTGCGGGAGAGCTCTCCTGGCGATAAAAACAAACAAACCCACCCAACTCACCCTGAACAAGCGCTGGTAGCTTTGTCGCTGGGAGCATATAACTCTATGCTACTGAACATAGGAAATACCACGCTAGATCAGAAAAACAGTCCATCTAGTCCAGCATCCTGTCTGACAGTTATCATTGCCAGATGCTTCACAGGAATGTATGAAACCTCCATAATACACAGTTAGGCAATAATATGCCCATAGGGAGTGAGGGGAGGAGTTTTCCTAACCTCAGATGGTTAATGTTTGGCTTTAGATCCTGAAGCAGGAAGGTTTATATCCCTTTATGATTTTTTTAATTCTCTGTAATGTAACTCTAGATATACATATCTCTGCTTCTACTTCCTCATCAATAAAATGGGGAATAATAGTTCTTACCCACCTTTTGTGCAGAGATTTGAGGTCCTCAGATGAAATATGCTGTGTAAATGCAAAGTATTTTAAATAGTATGTCTACACTGGCAGAGTTACATCACCGGCAGTTACAGGTTGCCCACCACTGTTCTGCAGGAATGAATCCTGCACTGTTGACCAATACGCTGCTTGCTCTCACTAACACGTCATGAATGGCAGTGGAGTTATTCCTTAAACTACAAAGACAAGAGGAGTGCGACATTGATCTCACCATGTATAGTAGCTACAACACAAGATTGCTTGTGGTATTCACGGAGGTGCTGACCACAGTGGAAAGGCTCTTTTGAGCTTGGAAAACAAGCAACGAGTGGTGGGATCACATTGTCATGAATGTCTTGGATGACGAGCAGTGGCTGCAGAACTTTCGGATGAGGAAAGCCGCATTCATGGGACTGTGTGAAGAGCTCGGCCCAGCCATGTGATGCAAGGACATGAGAATGAGAGTTTCCCTATCGTTGGAGAAGCAAGTGGTGATTGCACTATGGAAGCTGGCTACTCCAGACTGCTATCGATTGGTCGCTAACCAGTTTGGAATGGGAAAGTCAACCATTGGACTCATGTTGACGGAAGTGTGCAGGGCCATTAATCGCATCCTGTGCTGAAAGACCATGACTCTGAGCAATGTGTGTGACATTGTGGATGGCTTTGCACAAATGGGCTTCCCTAACTGCATAGGGGCGATAGATGGCACGCGTATTCCAATTCTGGCACCAGACCACCGAGTACATTAATTGGAAGGGGTATTTCTCTATGGTTCTCCAGGCTCTTGTGGATCACTGTGGGTATTTCATGGATATTAACACAGGCTGGTCCGGAAAGGAGCATGATGCACACATCTTTCGGAACACTGGCCTGTGCAGGAAGCTGCAAGCAGGGACTTTCTTCCCGGACCAAAAGATCACCGTAGGGAAGTAGAAATGTCCATTGTGATCCTGGAAGACCTTGCCTACCCCTTAATGCTGTGGTTTATGAAGCCATACACGGGGAACCTTGACAGCAGCAAGGAGCGGTTCAACAACAGGCTGAGCAAGTGCAGAATGACTGTTAAGTGTGCTTTCGGCTATTTAAAGGCCCGCTGGCCCTGCCTATATGGGAGGCTGGACCTGGCCGATGACAATATTCCTATGCTTATAGCCGTGTGCTGTACCCTGCATAATATTTGTGAAGGGAAGGGTGAAAGCTTCACTCAGGGCTGGATTGCTGAGGCTCAACGTCTGGAGGCTGAATTTGAACAGCCAGAGACCAGGGCTATTAGAGGGGCGCAGTGCGGGGCCATAAGGATCAGGGATGCCTTGAGGCAGCAATTTGAAGCTGAAAGCCACTAATGTTTGTTGCTGTGCTCGGGAGTGCAGTGCTTGTAGTGTTAGGAGGCGATTGTGATTGGTGCAGATGATGCACTTTGAAGGTATAAGAAAATTGCCTGTTGCTTTGCAGGGCTCTGTTTGCTTTCAGTGAATGGAATAAAGATCGCTTTCAAACCAAAACCATTCTTTCATTAAAAAACAACAACTGGAGGAGAAAGACAAACATATCAGCACTGTGGGGGATGGGGGAAGGGAGGGTTCCAGGAGGAGGTGGGGTCCTGGGATGGTTAAAGATTTGTGTATGTCCAGGTATCATATCCAACCTTCTCCTTTGGAGTACAGTGTAGCAGGTGCTGTACTTCAGCAGGGCTAAACTGTAGCTGGACGGGTGTTGAGTGCAGTGGATACTGGGAGTCCTCAGTGCTGGACTGTGATGGGACAGGAGTGAATGTAGTAGGTACAGACTGGAGCCAGGGGGTTGATAAGTGTGTTGGCAGTGTGTGTGGGCGCATGGGAAAGAGTTTTGCGACAGCAGCTGCCAGGAAGGGCGGGCGCAGAGCTGCTCAGTTTGCAGTGCTAGTAGCACCTGGAGCGTATCCACTTGGCACTCCATAATGTTTAAGAGCCGCTCCGGGGCTTCGTTCTGGCGCACCGCATTCTCCTTTCAATCCCTCTTCTTGCTGTCCTGTCACTCCTTCAGTCTTTGGGTTTTGGCCACGGAGTGCATCATGACATCACACAGAAAGTCCTCTTTAGTTCTTTGTGGCTGCTTTCTAATTCTGTCAGCCGTTCAGTTGACGATAACAAAGAGGGAGGCTGGGCTCCCAAGGTCATATCTGTGAAGCCAAAATGCAACATTTTACAGAAGCAGTATTGTTTGCAACACAGAGACCACTGATTCAATTATTTAAAACACAGCCACTGTTCACATACTTGTCACTAACTGGATGACCCCAGGCAAGCACACATGAGCCACAAGACCCCCAAAATGGTGAGTAACCGCAGGGGCAGGGGAAATCAGTGTTCCAGGACTGTACTGGGCACGTGGCTCTTGGGGAGACCCAGCACTGTAGGGGAGGGCCTTATTATCATTACTGTCTCCACATCTTTCACAGGATGTGATTATGGAAGATATCTTGCTGCTGAGGGTGATCAGGGAATCAAGGGAGGGTTGTCTCGAGACTGTGGCTTCTGCACTGGCCCTTATGTGGTTTGCCTGTGTGCAGCAATGGTCCTCCCCGTGCCCAGTGATGGCAGAGTGGCGCGGGAAAGTGACCCTTAATGGGGCAAGAAACAAAACAGGCCAAAGAACCTGTGGCAGCAGATTGCCCAGTATCTCCATGAGAGTTTCATGGAGATGTCTGAGGCAGATTCCCGTGAAGTGAGGGAGTCAATCAACACCCTGTTCCGCTGCTCAGACTAGTCCTGTGGTGGTACATGCATCATACAGAGACACACCTGCTTTCTGCAACCCTCCTGCCCCAAACAACTTGCTTCAGCGATACCCAAAATCAAAGCCACTTACCAGGGGCCTCCTCTTCTGTTTGTGCTTTGCCAAGCTCCGACAGCTGTGACTGGCTAGCCTCCTCTGAGGTACAGAAGAGATCCTGGCTGCATGCATCTCTGACCTCTGAGTCGTCCGCTGCCTGTGGGTCCCCATCTCCCTCCACATCCTCATCCAAGATTTCCTCCTCCTGGCTTAGTCCACTCTTGACTGGCGCATGAGCCACCGAAGTATCCACAGTGGCCTTCGCATTGGAGGTGGGGTCGCCACCGACTATCGTGTCCAGCTCCTTGTAGGACTGGCAGCTCGTGGGCTCAGCACCAGAGTGGTGTTTTGCCTCCCATGCCTTGTGGTAGGTGTTCCGCAGCTCCTTCACTTTGACCCTGCATTGCAGTGTGTCCCGGTCATGGCCCCTTTCTGTCATGCATCATGAAATCTGTCTGTATATTATATGTAAGCAGTGTCAGATGAGCTCCACCCTGACATCTGGTGGTGAGGTGTGGCAAGTTGTGGAAAAGAACTTCAGGGGCCGATCTCATTTGCATAGGCACACCCACCCCGCCTAGAATGAGGCCATAGCTGCCCAAATGGTCATTTTGGCTGCTGTGGGATCCCCAGTGTCTCTGTTATTGGGGCAGGAAGAATAAATTGTTATTACCCTGATTATGGGAACTGTGCTTGGAACTGTACTTGGCCTTTTGTTATGATGGAGGGACTCACCATCAACTAAGTAGCACTCGCTAGGCAAGGGTCATGGGTTTTAAAACTCTGTGACTGGAGAGAGGCTGGGGACAAGTATTAATACTTGGTGGCATGGGCCCCTTGGTGAGGGCCTTACATGCTAATTGCACTTCCTCCTCTCTCCACTGTGGAATATCAGAGCTAATTTTGATTCCATTAGGAGTCTAGTTACAGGCTGCTGAGCTCACTTTGGGCTAATGGTGCACCAGCACTGAGGCTCCCCTACTGCAAGCAGAATTCACCAAAGAGCTGAACTGACTAAGAGCTGAAATCACTGAGTGTTGTGTTAAGTAGTGGAGGAGCCTGAAGATATATTGTGGAGCAGTTTGTGGGACGGCTGGAGTGCCTTGTGGACAGGCCGGTGGAGCAGTTCGTAGGACGGTGGGAGCCGCTTGTGGGACGCGGAACGGTTTGTGGACCGGCTGGTGGAGCAGTTCGTGGAACAGCGGGAGCTGCTTGTGGGCTGCGTAGCGGAGCTGAGCGAAGGAGTTCGTGGGGCGGCTGGCGGAGCGGAGCGAAGCGAAGGCCTATGGAGCTGTGGGGCGGTCAGCTTCAGATCATGTAAGGTGCCTCTTACCCCCGTCCCATCTCCACCCAGGTTGGGAGGTAAAGCTCCGCAGATAAACTTTCGAACTCTGGGGCTGCCCTGACCAGGGACAGAGACTTTTGGGTCATTGGACTTTTGGGACTTTGGGTGATTTGGGGTTGCTGGACTCAAGAACCAAAGGGAAAGGGGCATGCCCCAATTTGCTTGGGGTGGGTTTTTTGCCCATGGGTTGTGTTATGAATCCTGTTGGTGGTGTTTCCCCAACATAATGCCACTTTGTTTCTCTCTGTTATTACACTCAGACTATGTGCTTGCGAGAGGGGAAGTATTGCCTCTTGGAGGCGCCCAGTGGGGGTGGTATATATTTGTCCCAGGTCACTGGGTGGGGGCTTGAGCCGGTTTGCATTGTGTTATTGGAATGGATCCCCTAGATATTGAACCCGGCCCTTGTTGCTGCCAACTCTGAGGGCAGAAGGGTTACATATATAACTCCTAACGCTGGAGCGCAGCTGGGACTGGACAGCCTCCTCTCCCCAAATGCTGATGAGGTCCAGCAGCTCGGCATTGCTCCAGATGGGGGATTGCCTGGTGTGTGGAGCAGGCATGGCCACCTGGAAAGATGCGCTGAGACCGCTGCACGCATCACTGAGCAAACAGGAAGGGAACTTTCAAAATTCCCAAGGAATTTAAGAGATTGGGCTCACGGTTGCTCACCTGAGGGCAGGGCAGTAGAGTTCAAACCAATGACCAGAGAGGCAAGAACAGGCATTGTGGGACACCTCCCGGAGGCCTATTGCAGTGCTGTAATCGACCAGGGTGTCTACACGGGCACCACGGCACTGTAGCCCTGGTGCAGAAAGCTGTAGGCCTTTCATTGGGGTGGTTTTTTTTATAGCGCTGCAGCTGTGCAGTTTCTGTACACTGAGTGGCGTGGCAGTGTGTACACCTCAGCAGTTACACCGCAGAAAGCTGCTTTACTGTGCAGAAACTTGTCGGTGTAGACAAGGCCTTAGTAGTCTCCATCACCACAACTTGTTTATAGTCAGGAGCTGTAGAACCTTGAGAAATGCTTTGGAGTGGATTAAGACAAAACAGGCCATAGATCGACCAACTTGTTAGCTCCAGTTCTCCCAGAGACTTTTGAGGCCCACAGTTGATTTTTTTCCTTCCAGCCAGCTTCCTCTTCTTTCAGATGCTGGTACTTTCAGAGCTGCCTTCTCCCCTCCCTTTGCTTGTGGGAAAGGGAGGTGTATGCGTGTGTAATAATTTTCTTTACAAATGGTTTTTGATAAGGATGTGAAATAATTGACTTTTTCTCTTGTAGTGTCACACCCATCCTCTCTGCTCCCTTAATTATGCCTCCATCACTTCCCCTTTACTATTATTTGTCTTGTAGTATCACCTAGAGCAGTGGTTCCCAAACTTGTTCTGCCACTTGTACAGGGAAAGCCCCGGCTGGGCCGGTTTGTTTACCTGCCGCGTCCGCAGGTTCCGCCGATTGCGGCTCCCAGTGGCCGCGGTTCGCTGCTTCAGGCCAATGGGAGCTGCTGGAAGCGGCGTGGGCCGAGGGATTTACTGGCCGCCACTTCCAGCAGCTCCCATTGGGTTGGAGCCGCGAACCGTGGCCACTGGGAGTCGCGATCGGCCAAACCTGTGGACATGGCAGGTAAACAAACTGGCCCAGCTCGCCAGAGGCTTTCCCTGCACAAGCGGCGGAAGAAGTTTAAGAACCACTGATCTAGAGACCCCCGTAGAGATTGGGGACCAGTTGTGCTGCACATTTCACAGAAATGAACTGTGATAGTTCCTGCACCAAATGGTTACTATTTTCTCCTTTCACTGCTTTCTCTGTACATGGAACACCCTTCTTGAGCTAGTCTGCAAAGCCACTTTCCTCTCCAATTAAATCCCTCCTCAGGATCCACTCCTGCCATGATGCCTACAAGAAACTTGCTGGCTGTCATTTAATGATCTGTCTCCTTTATTTTTCTTGAGACAGAACTTATTTCATAAAGGCTGAATGTTGGGGCGGAAGGCAGGAGTGAAGAGACTTTGGAGTTGAAAATCAGGATTATGGGGGGTGGGGGAGGGTGGAAGATGAGGATGATGTATGGCAAAGAGGATATGAGGAGGGGAACTTAGTGTGTTTAACTTAAAATACCCAGAAAACCCTTCAGATTTGTAACCATCACCCTGATCATCTTGTTTGTATGTTGTATCTTTTCCTCCCATTCTATTGTCTGTCTGTGTACCTTTTGGTTTTTAGATTTTATGGTCTTTGGAGCAGGGTCTGTTTTCCTGTGTTTGGAAAGCACCTTTGTTATGTGGTAACAAATCTAAATAACAAATAGCTTTTATTATCCGTTTGAAGTGTATGCAAAAAAAGTTTTCCTTTCGTAAAATATGCTATTTTAGTTTCTTCCTATTTTATCCCCTTTTGTGGTTGTTTATATTTTGCCCATAGCTTTTGAATAGTCAGACTAGTAGTAAATTTATATTTTAATTTCCCTCATGTTGTGACTAGTGTTTGTAGTGATAAAGGACACTGGGAAAGAAATCTTTACCTTCTGCATATACTACTATTACATCTGCAGCGTGGAGAGGTAAATTACTTAATTGCAGGTATTTTATGCAAAACACTAAGGCACCAATCCTACAGGCTGTTTTTGCCTGAGTGTGGGAGTCTGCCATCACAGGACAATTTGCAGGACTGGGGCCCCAGATTCTATAGTGATGGGTACTATAGAAAAACTTAAGATAACAGGTGTGATGCTTCCTTTGGGTACCCAGGCACCTCTCTACCACCTGCCCATAGCATGAAGAAGCCTTGTCTGTGCCTGCTGTGGGTTAGCTCCCCAACTTAACTGGCCACAGGCAACGCAAGCACTCCCTTCTCAGCCCTTCAGGCCTTGCTGTTACTCTGCGGGTTAGTGATTGACACACCATAACTGTTGGGCCCTCCGAGTGTGTCTGTGGAGTGTCCAGCCTTTGGTCCTCAGGACACTCGTGATATTCACAGATTTGCTGCTTCCAAAGAAATAGTACCCTCCCCTGCAGCTTACCAGTTCCTCAGATCACCTCTCCACACACAGCACTTAGATACGTTTATAGTGAATGCAAGAATAAATTCAATTAACAAAGCATAGAGATCCAAGTAATAACAAGCAGAAGTATTGGAAACAAGTGGGTACATATAAACCAAAAAACTAATGCTCATTCTACAGCCTAGACTTAATTAGCAAGATACTCTCGTGTCTTGTAGTGTGTTGCTCACCCCAAATCCTTGCAGTGTTTTACAGCCAAGTTGGCTGTGATCCTGCTTTCATACAAGTATGTGGTCTGTTTGCTTCCTAGGTGAAGGATTCAGTGTGTTTCCTTACACTTCCAGATATACAAGAACAATCCTTTCTCTTTATTCATAAACAGCATCTCCTAGCTCCTCCCCCCCCCCCGCCCCAGCTGTTTGTTTCATCTTGTAGATTTCGCCACTGGCTTAGTATAAAAATAGGCATACAGGGTGAGGGATACAATCAGTGATCAGCTGCCAAAATCTTAACAACCTGTTCTCTCCTCACCCCACGAGGGGGTTGTGGCCCACTCCTGCCCCCCCCGAGACTCTGGCCCCATCCAATCCCCCGCGTTCCTTCATGCCCCCACCCCCGGATCCCTGCCCCATCCACCCCCCTCCCCTGTCCCCTGACTGCCCCCAGAACTGGGCAGGAGGGTCTTGTGGGCCACCGTGGTGGGTGCCCACCCCGCCTCTAAGAGCCAGAGGGATCTGCCATGGGGCGAGGTGGGGAGTCCCGGCGGTGCTTACCTGGGCCAGCTCCCAGGAAGCATCTGGCAGGTCCCTCTGGCTCCTAGGGGTGGGGGAGTGTAGCTGGAGCTGAGCAGGGGGAGCGGCTGCTCCCCCCTCTGATCACATCAAAAGTGGCGCCTTAGGCGCCAACTCCGTGCGTGCTCCGGGGCTGGAGCCCCCATGGGGAAAATTTGGTGGGTGCAGAGCCCCCACCGGCAGCTCCCTACCCCGCGCCCGGCCCCAGCTTACATCTGCTCCGCCTCCTCCCCTGAATGCGCCGCCCCGCTCTGCTTCTCTGCTCCCCCCTGGTTCCCAGTTTCCTGCGAATCAGTTGTTTGCACGGGAAGCCTGGGAGGGCCGAGAAGCAAGTGGCGGCTTCGCGCTCAGGCCCAGGGAGGCGGAGGTGAGCTGGGGCAGGGAGCGGTTCCCCTGCGTGAGTTCCTCCCCCCCCCCGGTTACCTGCTGTGGTGCAGGCAGCCCACCTTGCGCCCCCCCCCGTCCCAGCTCACCTCCGCTCCGCCTCCACCTCCCTGGGCCTGAGCGCGAAGCCGCCGCTTGCTTCTCAGCCCCCCGGCTTCCCGCGCGAACAGCTGATTCGCAGGAAGCTGGGGAAGGGGGCGGAGAAGCAGAGTGGGGTGGCGTGTTCAGGGGAGGAGGCGGAGGTGGAGCAGAGGTGAGCTGGGGCCGGGCGCGGGGCGGGGCGGGGAGCTGCCGGTGGGTGCTCTGCACGCATCAAATTTTCCCCGTGGGTGCTCCAGCCCCAGAGCACCCACGGAGTCAGCACCTAAGGCGCCACTTTTGGCTGGTTGTTAAATTGAGAAGCCCTTTTAGAACCGGTTGTCCCTCGCGGGACAACCGGTTCTAAAAGGGCTTCTCAATTTAATAACCACCTCTAGCGAACCAGCTCCAGCTCACCACTGGATACAATACCCCAAATGACCAAACAGGGAGATAGGTGTCCGTTCCTTCCTTCCTGAAAGGAACATTTCAGAGGCACATCACCTCACCTCGTGGTGATCTGCCTTTACTTTAAGATCTTAAAAGCATAATTTTCAGTATAGATACACAACTCCTTAAATATTTTCCGTACATATATTTCATAATGATTATGATGACCAGTGGGCTACTGGCTCTCAGTAGTAATCTTATTTGCATCCCTTTGGTGAACTATTCTGCATCTATTCGACCAAGGGGAGTCCTGTAAAACCCTATGCACCCTCTGTGCCCTTTGTCAGTTGACACCAAGGGGTCCCTGGGTCACAACAGATAAAAACAAAATAAGGGTTACATTGGGGGCAGTGTAATTGCATTCAATTTTACCTTCTAAAAATAACCCGAATTCCATCATTATGGTAGATTTGTGGATCTCTAGCTCCCGGCTATAACACATGTTCAGTAGTTATCAGACAGGTTCTTTCGATAGAGTTGTAGATTTTCACAAACTAAATGATTGATTATTGTATTCTTCAATTAAAATAATTTCATAAATCTACATTTCAGGGACTTATGGAAAGAGTAGGATTATAGGCCCCAGTTTAGCAAGGCACTTAAGCAGGTGCTTAACTTCATGTATATGAATAGTCCCATTGACTTCAGTGGGACTTACTCTGAAACCTGTCATTATTTAAATGTGTGTAACAGCCATGTTAGTCTGTATTTGCAAAAAGAAAAGGAGTACTTGTGTATAAGCTTTGCTTATGCTCAAATAAATTGGTTAGTCTCTAAGGTGCCACAAGTACTCCTTTTCTTTTTACACATTTAAATGCTTTGCTGATTAGAGGTGGATTTAGGCAGGTAAAATTAAGCACATGCTTAAGTGCTTTGCTGATTCAAGGCTTAATTCTGAATAACAGCTAGGTGTGAAAACCAGTATTACAATACAACGTGATTAAATTTTGGACTGGTTTTAAATTTAAATACATTTTTTATACTAAATTATTGGCTTTTATTAAGTGTTAAGATATTTACTGGCCCATTTTTTAATAGGTAGCTGTTGAATGAGTTTCATGTACTGTGATTTTTTTTTTACAGGTAACACAACTTGACCCTGTGTATTTTAAAAAAAGATAAATGGATACACTGAAATTCATAAAGACTAATGTGATGCTGACTAATGTGCTGTGTTTTGACCCAGTGCTTTAAAGAGGGTCATTGCCATATTTCTTCATAAGGAGATAAGTGGATTAGACATGTCTACAATATTTTGTTGTTTGCTACAATGTGGCAAACATCAATAAAAATACAATTATTCGAACATTAACGCAGCTAAGGAAGTCCACTCTGACATCTAAAATGCATTAAAGTGTTAAGACTGTTTTATAATGAAGAATAAGACTAACAAGCATTTAATTATTTCAGTGAAATCATGACATCTTGAAAATTTAGCATTTGAAAAACTGAACTCAGCATGTGATCTTAGAAACCACAGGCGTCTTTATGAGGGGGAAAAACATCTTAGATGGGAAATAAAATAATTATCTAATCACTTTGTTTTTCTCAAAGTTCCACATAACTACAAAATGGAAGTTAAGCAAAAGTATAGCTAAATATAGCTAATAGGAATTAAAACTGAGAAGATGAGTATTTGACCTTGAATTTTAAGAATTTATGAAAATCTATACACAAAAGGAACTTTCCCTGGAAGAAATTCTAGTATCTATTAACTCTTCAAGTATTAAAATACTTTATGCTCTACCATTAGTAGCAAATATTTAAAATATTGTGCATTGTATTTTAATTTTTGCAATGTGGCAAACAGACGTGCCAGTAAAATATAAAAATGCGCTTACTAAATTATAAACCTTGTAGAAAACATTAAGAGGATGAAATATTATCTTCATTCTAGATTGATGGCGTTTATGATTTATGCTTGATGGATTTTGTTTATTAATGTACATCAATAGCCTTGTTTCTATTCTCATTTGTTAAAAATAAATATTTCCTTCAGAGGAGAACTCCCCCTATCTCATGCATGTTTTATGAAGGCAACAGTAAAAAATCCATTAAAGAAGCACAACTACAGATATAATTCGGAATGGGTTTTGGCAGTGGACTTTGAGTGGCACCAAACACCTCCCCCGTCCAACTCTGTCCACACAGTGTAAGTCTGGTAACAAATAACCAGATTAAGTTAGAATTACTAAAGTGTACTGTGATAATGAAGCTCTGTTAAAACTCGATTATAACGTACCAGTTATGTTTGTGTTCAACTGAAAATATTTATAAACATTTCATGGTGTATAAAGTAGCCACTGCAGATTTGTGTATTGGTTTGTAAAGTGCTTTGGGATCATCTAAGATGTTGGACATTGTACTAATTCAAGACATTTCTGTTTCTTCTATAATCTGCTTGGGCTTTTGGTCAAACAACTAAACTTCCACTCAATTGTGACTGAAAATGAGGAGTTTAACTCCAGTTCTGATCCCACTGTAGTCAATATCAAAACTTCCATTCACCATATAGGGAGCAGGATGTCTAAAGTTGTTCAATGAACTAAACAAACAAACCGAAAGAATGAAAATACGCCCCCCCCCCTTTTTTTTTGCATACTGTTAAGTACAAGAGAATATTTTTCACCTAGGAACCTCAAATGCTGTATGGTTTTGTATCCTATCTTGTTGATGCAATTGAGGCACAAGTGGTGTTGGCCATTACATTCCAGCTTCTTTCTGAAGCATTTTCACCTTTAGATTTTGCATTTTTAGGCCCTGAGTAGTTACTTTTAATGAATCCTTGACTGTCAGAAGAAGATTCTTATTGAATATCTTCTTTAATAAATATAATCTTTTCAGGCTTTCCCATGATCAGGGAGGGATAGCTCAGTGGTTTGAGCATTGGCCTGCTAAACCCAGGGTTGTGAGTTCAATCCTTGAGGAGGCCAATTTAGGGATCTGGGGCAAAAATTGGGGATTGGTCCTGCTTTGAGCAGGGAGTTGGACTAAATGACCTCCTGAGGTCCCGTCCAACCCTGAGATTCTATGATACTCAATACCCACTACTCCAAAGAATAAGCCTACTAGGTAGGGCAAAAAATACCTGTGCTTCCACAAATTGTAGGTTCACACGCTCTAAAATTTAAAGGATTAAGATAGTTGTGTAGTGTTTGAACTGTATTTAATTGTAATAATGTCAATCAATTTTCTACTTAATCTTTAATAAATAGAACTTACTATATCTGTCTTTTTGTTATTCTTTTTCCTTCCTGGCTTCATTTCACCTTTTTTCCTTCTCTTTCCTACAACAGATCATGGTGTAACTCTTTGAGTTGTCTTCAGGGGGTCTGGCAATTTTAGAAGACACTACAGAGGATTGTGGCAGATTGGCATTAATTTGTCGATTAGCAATATTTGATGTAGAGCAGAGAAAATTAGGAAGGAATTGTAAGAAAATAGGAGTCTTGTCTTTTTATTAAAGGCCAGCTGAACTGGATTCAGGTTGATCCCTCCAGTCAGAACAATGAACATGGCAAACATAGTTGATAGGCTAAAGCAAAGAACAGATGGCCCTTAAGAAAGTGGAATGGTTGTTTGGAAATAAGTTGCAAAGGTAGGATGGGAAATAACTCTTGAGTGCACATCTTATGAAGAACTTCAAGTTTTTACAGACATGATATAGGAGCCACAAGCTGATTATCCTAAGCAGTGAATAAAATTTTGACAGGATTTGAGAAATCTCCAAAAGACATTCAATAAGTGATTGACATAGTCTCCTAGGATAGTACATCAGGCAGTTCCTTTGCTGAGGAGGAGGATTTACACCGCCCATACCTCCAGGCTCAGTGTGAGTAGTGTGTGAGTGCTACATTTGGTCGCACCGCAGGAAGAATGCATTTCCCATGTAAAGGAGGTGGAGGAGAGCCAGGGTGAGCATATGCCTGAGAAATGCACCCCAGCACAACAGGTCGGGGAGAGGGTGTTGCAGGTGGGACCAAAAAGGGGATTTGTTGCTCTTGGTGGGGAGAAGGAAAGAAGAGAGTGCATGCCTGAAAATGCCAAAAAATATCAGAACCAGATCTCTCCCCTTCCTCCCTGGTTTCACTGCATTCCATTGGATGGCTGGCAGGGATGGGGCGGGGAGTGGGAATTGATTGGCCCCTGCACTCTCCTGCCCAACAGCTTCACACCACTTGGCTGTAAGAGGCTCTTGCCCCACCTCCCTTCCTGAAGGTGTAGATAGTGAGCTGGGTTTCCAGAATGCTGTGGGTCTGACTTGATGATCTGCTTTTTGGAGATCAGGAAGGATTTTTTCCCTATCGGGACCAAATTTGTGGATTTCTGGTGCTTTTTTTTTTGCCTTCCTTGCAGCATTGTGGAGACATTGGTGGGGTAAAGAAGAATACAATTTCGAAGTCTAATATTAAGAGATAATATAGGAATGTAAAAAAAATGAGGAGTACTTGTGGCACCTTAGAGACTAACAAATTTATTTGGGCATAAGCTTTCGTGAGCTACAGCTCACTTCATCGGATGCATTCAGTGGAAAATACAGTAGGAAGATAAATATATATACACAGAGAACATGAAAAAATGGGTGTTAGCCCACGAAAGCTTATGCTCAAATAAATTTGTTAGTCTCTAAGGTGCCACAAGTACTTCTCGTTTTTTTTTGCTGATACAGACTAACACGGCTACCACTCTGAAACCTATAGGAATGTGTAGTTTGTCACAACTTGCTGCTGATATCAGGTACAGATAAAGGCTTAAAGAGCCAGCTCCCAGATGGAAATGAGACCCAGGGTTTTTGCTGGTGGAACTTGTGCTATAAGGAGAAGTGGCGGCCTGAAGTCTCTGCAGACCAAGGTCTCCCCTTGAGGCTATATTACCTCTCCGTCTGACCCAGGTGGGGGGAATTGGAAGACTCAGAAGTGAGCTGATTCCTCTGAGTGGGTCAAGGGGGCTACCCTGGGTTATTGGTTATATTTTGGGAGCCCTCTAACCTGTACTGGACCTACTTAAATGCCTGTTAAGTGAGATGGGGTGCACATATACTGCCTCTACCCACTGTTATGTTCATACGGCCTGCCACTTCAAGTCCATTCCAATGTTTGTTTTTCATTCACCTGTGTTCTGAGCAGTCAACGTCACTTGAAAGTTTTTTTACTGGAGGGGACCATAGGATAGGGAGATGGGGAAGGACACTCTCAAGCACCTGACAGCAGGATTGGCACCCTGACAGCAGGATTGTCTGGCTATGTAGACTCCCTCCTCAGGCCCTACGCTACCAGCACTCCCAGCTACCTTCGAGACACCACTGACTTCCTGAGGAAACTACAATCCATCGGTGATCTTCCTGATAACACCATCCTGGCCACTATGGATGTAGAAGCCCTCTACACCAACATTCCACACAAAGATGGACTACAAGCCGTCAGGAACACTATCCCCGATAATGTCACGGCTAACCTGGTGGCTGAACTTTGTGACTTTGTGCTTACCCATAACTATTTCACATTTGGGGACAATGTATACCTTCAGATCAGCGGCACTGCTGTGGGTACCCGCATGGCCCCACAGTATGCCAACATTTTTATGGCTGATTTAGAACAACGCTTCCTCAGCTCTCGTCCCCTAACACCTCTACTCTACTTGCGCTATATTGATGACATCTTCATCATCTGGACCCATGGAAAAGAAGCCCTTGAGGAATTCCACCATGATTTCAACAATTTCCATCCCACCACCAACCTCAGCCTGGTCCAGTCCACACAAGAGATCCACTTCCTGGACACTACAGTGCTAATAAACAATGGTCACATAGACACCACCCTATACCAGAAACCTACTGACCGCTATTCCTACCTGCATGCCTCCAGCTTTCACCCTGACCACACCACACGATCCATCGTTTACAGCCAAGCTCTGCGATACAACCGCATTTGCTCCAACCCCTCAGACAGAGACAAACACCTACAAGATCTCTGTCAAGCTTTCTTACAACTACAATACCCACCTGCTGAAGTAAAGAAACAGATTGATAGAGCCAGAAGAGTTCCCAGAAGTTACCTACTACAGGACAGGCCTAACAAAGAAAATAACAGAACGCCACTAGCCGTCACCTTCAGCCCCCAACTAAAACCCCTCCAACGCATTATTAAGGATCTACAACCTATCCTAAAGGATGACCCAACACTCTCACAAATCTTGGGAGACAGGCCAGTCCTTGCCCACAGACAGCCCCACAACCTGAAGCAAATACTCACCAACAACCACATACCACACAACAGAACCACTAACCCAGGAACTTATCCTTGCAACAAAGCCCGTTGCCAATTGTGCCCACATATCTATTCAGGGGACACCATCACAGGGCCTAATAACATCAGCCACACTATCAGAGGCTCGTATACCTGCACATCCACCAATGTGATATATGCCATCATGTGCCAGCAATGCCCCTCTGCCATGTACATTGGTCAAACTGGACAGTCTCTACGTAAAAGAATAAATGGACACAAATCAGATGTCAAGAATTATAACATTCATAAACCAGTTGGAGAACACTTCAATCTCTCTGGTCACACAATCACAGACATGAAGGTCGCTATCTTAAAACAAAAAAACTTCAAATGCAGACTCCAGCGAGAAACTGCTGAATTGGAATTCATTTGCAAATTGGATACTATTAATTTAGGCTTAAATAGAGACTGGGAGTGGCTAAGTCATTATGCAAGGTAGCCTATTTCCTCTTGTTTTTTCCTACCCCCCCCCAGATGTTCTGGTTTAACTTGGATTTAAACTTGGAGAGTGGTCAGTTTGGATGAGCTATTACCAGCAGGAGAGTGAGTTTGTGTGTGTGGTTTTTGGGAGGGGGGTGAGGGGGTGAGAGAACCTGGATTTGTGCAGGAAATGGCCCAACTTCATTATCATGCACATTGTGTAAAGAGTTGTCACTTTGGATGGGCTATCACCAGCAGGAGAGTGAATTTGTGTGGGGGGGTGGAGGGTGAGAAAACCTGGATTTGTGCTGGAAATGGCCCACCTGATGATCACTTTAGATAAGCTATTACCAGCAGGACAGTGGGGTGGGAGGAGGTATTGTTTCATATTCTCTGTGTATAAATAAAGTCTGCTGCAGTTTCCACGGCATGCATCCGATGAAGTGAGCTGTAGCTCACGAAAGCTCATGCTCAAATAAATTGGTTAGTCTCTAAGGTGCCACAAGTACTCCTTTTCTTCTCAAGAAATGCAAAATATGTCTTATTCCCTGTGATGTCACAGCTTGTACTTCTGAGTTAGTATTGACCAAGTTATTCTAGATGTGTTATGCATATAGGTTTTTTTTTGTTTTACTCAGATTTTCTCTTTTTAATAAATCTTATTTTCTTATAACTTTTCTTTTAAATTGTTTGGGCATTTCATGCAGAGATGGTTCTGGAGAGCCGGTGGAAAAACATCTCCCTCTAAGTAAAGGTAGGGAACAAAGAGTGTTCCTTTCTTGAGATTCTTAGTCAAAAGGGAATGCATTAAGGGGGCCTTTCCCAGAGATGCATTGCCATCAGGATTGGAAGTCTGTGGATGCATAGGAAATCCCTAATGACTACAGAAGAAAACGGAGTTTTTAAGGGACATACTTCAAGAACTAAGTCTTCTAGTGAAAGATACTCCAGTGTTTGTGGGATTGCCTGGGTGAGGTACCAGCCCCCTTCAATACCCCCAGTTTCCAGGAAAGGGGATGGTGCTGAGCAAGGCCTCTGCATTTTAGAATGAACCTCTTGATAGTAGATGTCTGGTAAATTTGAAGTACGCCCCCTAATCCCTTCTGGCTGCTGGGAGAAGATGTGTACACGTGTGGACTCGCTCTCTATGTAAGGGACCGGGCATAGGCGGTCTGGCCTAGCAGTCATGCCTGGGCTAGTGTCCACAAGTCAAAGGACAGCCACGAGGCAGTAGTCGGTGAGCAGGGGTCAGAGTAATCACTAGAGCAGGGGTCTCAAACTCAATTTACCTTAGGGCCAGTGCCAGTCCTCAAATCTTCCCAGGAGGCCAATAATGTCCCTCATGCCGCCCAGAACCCACCCCCAAAACTGCGCCCCCCAAAACTCTGCCCCCCACCTGCCTAAGGCTCTGGGAGGGAGTTTGGGTGGGGGAGGAGGTCTGGGGTAGGGGATTGGGGTGCAGGCTCTGGGAGGGAGTTTGGGTGCAGAAGGGGTGAGAGGTTGGGCTCTGGGAGGGAGTTTGGGTCGGGGAGGGGGTCTGGGGTGAAGGCTCTGGAATGGAGTTTGAGGGCTGGGGGTGTGTGGGGAGGGGGTGCAGGCTCTGGGAGGGGGTTTGGGGTGCGGTGCTTACCTGGGGTTCCAAGGTGGGGAGGGCCTCCGTGCGCTGCTGCCCCCAGGCACCGCCCCTGCAGTGTCCCATTGGCTGCAGGGGTGCTTGGGCCGAAGGCAGTGTGCAGAGGCACAGCCCTGCCCCTGGGCCACAGGGAGGGACCGGCAGACACTGGAGCGAGCAGGCAGACGCCGCTCAGCTCCGCTGTGCTGCTGGGGCCCCTGGGGTGGGGGTGGAGGAGTGCCTGGAGGTGGCAGGTGGGGCCAAGGGAGAGACCCAGCCCCAAAACTCCTGAAGCCCTATGGGCCACATTGGGAAGGCTCGCAGGCCGGGAGTTTGAGACCCCTGCACTAGAGCCAGGATCAGTAAGGTCAGAGTCAGGCCAGGGTCAGAAACTGGAAATTACCAGGCTGGTGTCAGGAGGCAAGAGCCCGGTTAGGGTCTGATACTGGAGACTAGAAAGTGAGGTGACATCTGGAGTCACCACAGCCAGAAGTTTGTGTGGTTGCTCAGACAACTTCCTGTGGCACCATCCACGATTAAATAATGAACATGGACCAATCAGAAGGCCACAGGATACGATCGTTCTGGACCCTTCTGGCTGTACTGTGTGTGGCGTCTAACCTCCACAGTGCTCCTTGAAGGTGTCTCTGCATGGCCTCCAGGTGGCAATGTGGAAACATCAGCTGTCCCAGGGGTCTGCACACCTGGTTTCTAGTCCAGTGGATTCTTACACTCCACCTCTCTGTTCCCCAGAGACTCCTGGCTTCTGTGACAGTGTCTCCCCACTATTTGCTTTGTTAGTCTTTTTTTGAGCTCCCACCCTACTGAATTACTCATGTTTAGGGCCCTACCAAATTCATGGCTATAAAAAACTCATCATGGACCGTGAAATCTGGTGGGTGTAGAGAAATCTGGTCTTCTGTGTGCTTTTACTCTATCATATACAGATGTCATGAGGGAGACCAGCGTTTCTCAAATTGGGGGTTCTGACCCAAAAGGGAGTTGTGGGGGGGTGTCACAAGGTTATTTTAGGGGGGATCATGGTATTGCCACCCTTACTTCTGCGCTGATTTCAGAGCTGGGCAGCCAGAGAGTGGCAGCTGTTGGCCAGGCGCCCAGCTCTGAAGGCAGCAGCACAGACATAAGGGTGGGAATTCCATACCATGCCATCATTACTTCTGCGCTGCTGCTGGTGGCGGCTCTACCTTCAGAGCTGGACTCCTGGCCAGCAGCCACCACTCTCCAGCTGCCCGGCTCTGAAGGCAAGCGCGGCTGCGAGCAGCAGCGCAGAAATAAGGGTAGCAGTATTGCAACCCCCCCTAGAATAACCTTGCAACCGCCCCCACAACTCCTTTTTAGGTCAGGACCCCTACAGTTACACCATGAAATTTCAGATTTAAATAGCTGAAATAATGAAATTTATGATTTTTAAAATCCTATGACCGTGAAATTGACCAAAATGGACCGTGAATTTGGTAGGACCCTACTCATGGTCCTACCTAGGCAACTGCTCATAGATTTTCCCCTGCCACCCCCCAAGAAGCAGCAGAGTGAAATTTCTTTTTCTTCTCAGTTTTCTCTGTTGCTGACAATGTTCTGTATAGCAGCAGTAAAAACTGACAAGACTCCATTAGATTTTGCTCTGCTGCCATTTGGGGAAAGCTCTGAGCAGCAATTTCTCTATGCCTCAGTGCCCCATATGTCAAATGGGGATATTTTCCTACCTCACAGTAGTATTGAGAGAGAGTGAATCCACTGTTTGTGTGGTGACAAGCACCTCTAACAAACAAATAGATTAAATTAACAACATACAGTTTTATTTTTTTGTAGTTTATTCAGCTTGAATACTGGAAATAGACTAGTTAGCTTCACTTGTCTATTCAGTTTCTCATTCTGATTCTTATACAGTAGAACAATTGCACAATCTTTGCATTATATTCATTCCAGGGGAATGTTTAAATCCAGTCCTAAAACTGTTTATATTTGGGTTAGTATATCACTTGTGCATGTGCATCCTTGGCTCCTTGTGTCGGCACTGCGCGTACTCACCAGGAATGCTTGTTTCAGTGCACAGTGGGTGCCCCATGGGGAAGTATAATAGTGTGCAACTTGCAACCATCCAGGGCACTAACTTTTGGGAAGTTTTGGCAATGCATGGTGGGGCAGAAACAAGCTGCACAGGGGAGGTCAAGACGGCAGGGTCAAGGGCCCATTATACAGCTTTTTCCAGCTCTGTCCCATAATTTTCATGCCTATTTTGAAAATCCCATGAACCCGCATAGGACTTGTTGCTGTCCACCATCTCAGACAGAAGTGTGGATTCTGCACAGCTGTGCACTATTGTCATGAGCATTGCGAGCATGGGACACACCATCCTCTGGTATCTGCAGAGCTGCAAGAAGAGCAGTGGGGAACATGACAGTTGCCTGAAGGATAGATTGCTGTGGGACATAGCGAGAACCAATTCAAGATTGTTGGTGCCATTCACGGAGCAATTGCAGATGATGGAGTGCCATTTGGGCCTGAGAAACGAGCACTGACTAGTGGTATCACATCGTAATGCAGGCTTGGGATTACGAGCAGTGACTGCAGAAATTTAGGATGCACAAGGCTTTATTCCTGGGTCTCTGTGTCAAGGTCGCCCTGGCTTTCCAGTGCAGGGACACCAAAATGAGAGCTGCGCTAACAGTAGAGAATCAAGTGGTGGTTGCACTGTGGAAACTTGCAATGCTGGATTGCTACTGGTCAGTGGGCATTTGAAAAATCCACTGTGGGGGCCATGCAAGTGTACAGGGCTTAGGGTGACCAGATATCCCAATTTTATAGGGACAGCCCCGATTTTTGGGTCTGTCTTATATAGGCTCCTGTTACCCTCCCCCCCACCATCCCCGTCCCAATTTTTCACATTTGCTGTCTGGTCACCTAACAGGGCGGTTAATCGTCTCCTGCTACGCAGGACTGTGACTCTAGGCAAGGTGCTGCACATAGTGGATGGATTTTCAGTAATGGGGTTCCCAAATTGCAGTGGAGCAATATATGGCACGCATATCTTTATTTTGGCACCAACCACCTTGACACAAAGTACATCAATGGTTATGCAAGTGCTGGTGGATCACCAGGGACGCTTCACTGACATCTCTGTTGGCTGGTCAGGGAAGTGCTTGACACTCACATATTTAAGAACACAAGACTGTTTAGAAAGCTACAAGCATGGACTTTCTTTCCCGACCAGTGGATTACCATTGGCAATGTTGAAATTCCAGTAGTGATCCTGAGGGACCCAGCCTGTCCTGGTTCATGAAGCCGTACACCGGCTACCTGGACAGCACCAAGGAAAGATTCAACTACTGGCTCACTGGGTACAGAATGACAGTTGAATGTGCTTTTGGTAGATTGAGGGGACCTTGGTGTTGCTTACTCACTAGCCTGGATCTCAGTGAGAAAAATATCTCAATTGTTATAGCTCCCTGCTGTGCACTGTGTAATACCTGCAAAGCAAGGGGGAAAAGTTGCCACCGGGGTGGAGGGCAGAGGTAGAGCAGCTGTCTGCTGAGTTGGAGCAGCCTGATACAAGGTCTATTAGAAGAGCTCAACACAGAGCTATGTGGTTCAGGCAGGCTTTGAAAGAGCAGTTCAACACTGAGCCACAGTAATGGGTTATGATTACGGTGCTCTACCTGGCCCTGCAGTTTTGGGGACTGTTAGGAATTGTGTAGAGCTTGGTGTACAGGTGTAACATTGATAATGCACCTATTAATTTTGTGGTGCTTCCTGTATGTTTATGATTGTTACACTGTGTTTGTCACTGATCCTCTGAGTTGTCCATGTGCAATCATCAGTAAGTGGGTGTTTTCAGTATCGTCAGTTATTCTGCAGCATATGTTGGGAACTAATAAAGATGAATTATTTTCCAAACATTAGAGTTTTATTGAGTAATAAACACTTAAAAAATTCTGTGCAAGTTAAAAGCAAATACACTAAAACCATAACAAATTTCTGGAACAGAGCTTCAAGAAAGGGAAGGAACATTCATGTCCATTTATCTAAACGTACATCAAGCGTGCCTCTCATAGGTCAGGGTATGTGAAGCTGCTGTAGTTCTGAATGTCCCCCGGGGTAGAGTGGTAGGAGTAGTGATGCAGTCATGTGAAATGTTGAGGATGGGCTGTAGGGAGGTGCTATACTGGAGTTCTTATATTAGTGGGAGACACATTTAGGTTTAGACACATGCACAATGAGGTTGAGGCAAGGCAGCGTATGTTGACCTAACTTTGATATATAGACCAGGCCTAACTCATTAACTTGTAGTGCAAGCTTTATCTGCAGATCTGTATTTATAGCTGATTTGCCTCTTCAACTGAAGTCTTGTCTATATTAGAAAATTGTACCATTTAACTAAAATAGATTTAGAAATTTGATCTAGTTAAATTGATACAAATCCTTAATGTTGACCCACTTAACTCCATTTAAACCTTGCTTTATATTAGTTTAGCTGAAGTAAAAAATTTAACAGATTTAAGTGTCTATATTTGGGGTTTGTACTGGTTTAATTAGATCAGTTTTAAATTGGTTTTAGTTAAACCAGTGAAACTTTTTTGTATAGACACTTTTGTGCCCAGACTTTGGAGTAATCTGTTACAAACTATTGTGAAAAATATTTTCTTCCACATTTTCAGTACAGTTTGCCCAGATATAACATTTGAGCTTCTCCTCCCTTTTTCTAAAGGAAATAATTAGTTTTAGAAATGATTGACCTTTTCCTGGATTGTGGATTGTCTTGCGAGAGACAGATTTTTATTGTCCATTAATCTCCATATCAGATGTTTAAAATAGAAAACCTTTCCTAAATTCCAAAGAGCCTTTCTTCATTACTAGTTTGCCTTCTTACTTCCAGAGCAGATTCTACCATGTTATCATTTTTTTGCTAGATGACAGCAAATAGGACATCTCACTATTTCCAAAATAGGCAAAGTGATTCACTGCATGACCTGTTGCCTTTTTCATTGCTAATGTCTATGATTCTTTCTACTGGGCAGAGGAAAATGTAGAAATGACTAAAACTGAATTAGTTAATCTAATTTATAGTATTCTGAGCTGAAATATGGAAGTTGAACCACAATCCCATGGTAAGATACTTACCTTATAGCATGTGCAGAATGATTAACATAATCTTCAACTAAACTATTTCAGGAAGGCCAGTTAGAAGCTAGAGTAAGCTCTTGGAAAAGTCTCCCAGAAAGCTTTAGCTATTATGTCTTTCATGCTTTATTGATCATATTTATATATTTATAATTAATATACTTTATTAGTGTTTTAGCGAAGTGTATGTGAGATTTCAGTTGGAGGTTGGTGAAGTTTGCTGTATGTTTTGTATGCAAATTTATTACAATAAAAGTTAGGTTACAGAAATGTACATGGTTGTGATTAGATCCAAATAGCCAATACTCAGTGTGACGGAATCCCTGGGGTGCAGCCTGGGACTGTGGGACTGCTGTGCCCCCAAACTCTCTCCAGCCTGGGTTGTCTCTCACAATGCCTTGCTCGTGAGCAGCAAGCCCCTCCAGGCGTTTTCACTCAGCACAACCACATGTGGAGCCCCACACCCAGCTAGATTGCATAAATGCTCCCAGAGCCACTCATGAATCACACAAAGAAAGGCACCAGCCGAATCCCCCCAGCTCCCAAAATTGTACCTCAGGAATATACCATCTTGCACTGCTCAAGATGGGCAGTACAAATTTATTAATTGGTTTACCACTTCATCAATTGAAAGTGGATGTACGCCGGCCTTTGCAAACCTGAACAATTTTGCCACATACTTCATACAAACTCACTGGTAAAGATAAAGAGTAAAACAAAATCTATCTTTTGTAGTCAATAAATTTAAGTGACATTAAGTGATAGGCAAAAAGTCAGAGTTAGTTACCGAAAGAAAATAAAATATAAACACGCAGTCTAAACTCTCAACCTTATTAGATTGGGCAACATTTAGATTAAGCAGTTTTTCTCATCCCACTGGATACTGCAGTTCATAATACACAGATTTCACCCTTGAAATCTGGGTCAGTCCCCTCATTTGGAGTCTTCAGAATATCCTTGTTGCTTGCAGCATAGATGGGTGAAGGAGAAAGGCCCAGCATGTGGCCACTGTGTTCTGTTTTATAGCCTCAGTCCCATGTGCTTGGGAGCACAAGTTCATGCATGTCTGGGGGCATTGCTGAGTCTCCAGGAAAGGTTGAGCAATTCCCCTGGTGTTGCCTCATGCAGGTGAGTCATTGAATTGTAGCTCCCTTGCTGGACAGTGGTGGTTGTTGGGTTGTTTGACACCTCGCCAGGTGCTGGTTACTTTCCTTGCTGTTGCCTCTGGGGAGCTAATATCTGGCTGATTCCCCAACTTACAGCATGTTTTAGGGCCTGGCTACACTTGCAGATGTAGAGCGCTTTGAGTTAAACCCGCCTTCGGAGAGCGCAGTAGGGAAAGTGCTGCAGTCTGTCCACACTGACAGCTGCAAGTGCACTGAGGCATGTCCACATTTGCAGCACTTGCAACGGCATTGGGAGCGGTGCATTATGGGCAGCTATCCCACAGAGCACCTCTTCCCATTCTGGTGCTGTGGCTTGTGGGAAGGGGGGCAGGGAGTGCGGGGCATTCTGGGTCCTGTCCCAACGCCCTGTGATGTATCGGTTCACATCCCAGCAATCCCTCTGCTTCCATCCACATTTGGTGCCATCTTTCAACGTTTTTTGTACTGCGCGCTCTGTCTTCCCTTTCGGTTTGTGGGAATGGAGCCCGAACTGCTAAGGAGTATGCTGACGAGTCTCGCCAGCACGTCATATTTGGCAGTCGAGTTATTCGTTATGATCCAAAGTGACAGTGAGGGCTCCAACGATGATATCGACGCGAGTCATGCATACAACACAAGATTGCTTGTGGCATTCATGGACATGCTCACCACTTTGGAATGGTGCTTTTGGGCTCGGGAAACAAGCACTGAGTGGTGGGATTACATCGTCATGCAAGTCTGGGATGATGAGCAGTGGCTGCAGAACTTTTGGATGAGAAAAAACACTTTCATGGGACTGTGTGAGGAGCTTGCCCCCACCCCGCAGCGCAAGGACACGAGATTGAGAGCTGCCCTGATGGTGGAGAAGCAGGTGGCTATTGCAATCTGGAACCTGGCTACTCCAGACAGCTACCGATCAGTCGCTAACCAGTTTGGAGTGGGGAAGTCGACTGTTGGGATCGTGTTGATGCAAGTTTGCAGGGCCATTAATTGCATCCTGCTCAGAAGAACCGTGACTCTGGGTAACGTGCATGACATTGTGGATGGCTTTGCACAGATGGGTTTCCCTAACTGCAGAGTGGCAATAGATGGCACACACATTCCAATTTTGGCACCAGCCCACCTAGCCTCTGAGTACGTTAATCGGAAGGGGAATTGCTCTGTCGTTCTCCAGGTGCTTGTGGATCACCGTGGGCATTTCATTGACATTAACGCAGGCTGGCCTGGAAAGCTGCATGATGCATGCATCTTTCGGAACACTGGCCTGTTCAGGAAGCTGCAAGCCAGGACTTTTCCCCCAGACCAGAAAATCACCATAGGGGAAGTCGAAATGCCCATGGTGATCCTTGGAGACCCCGCTTACCCTTTAATGCCGTGGCTCATGAAACCCTACACAGGGAGCCTTAACAGCAGCAAGGAGCGGTTCAACAACAGGCTGAGCTGGTGCAGAATGACTATGGAGTGTGCTTTTGGCTGTTTAAAGGGCCGCTGGTGCACTCTGTATGGGCAGCTGGAGCAGGCCAATGACAGCATCCTCACAGTTATATCCACGTGCTGTATCCTCCATAACATTTGTGAAGGGAAGGGTGAACGATTCACTCGGGCATGGAACTCGGAGGTTCAAAACCTGGAGGCTGAATTTGAACAGCCAGAGAGCAGGGCTACTAGAGGGGCCCAGCGAGGGGCTGCAAGGATTAGGGATGTCTTGAGGGAGCAATTTGAGGCTGAAAGCCACCAGTAATGTCCGGTGCCCTGCACGGGAGTGAAGTGCAGTGGTTCCAATGTTAGTAGGAATCTGTGTTTGCTACGCTGACTTGCAGTGCCTGTTTCTTTCCTGGGCTAAGGTATCTTTTACTTTATGCAATAATAAAGAATGTTTTCAAAGCCAAAAAATCCACTTATTGAAAAGAAAATTCATTTATTGAAAAGAAATACAACTACTTGCGAAACAGAAAGGGCAAGAGGGTGGGGTGGGGAAAGATACAATCATAGATTTGCGTATGTCCTGTTATCATACTCAGTCTTCCTGTCTGGAGTGCTGTGCAATGAGTACTGTATTTCAGGATGGCTATACTGCATAGTGATGGGGGTTGAGTGCAGTGGGTAAGGGTCATAGTTTTCAGGGCTGGGTGGTGAAGCTACAGGTGTTGGAGGCAGCTGGTGACGGTAAGAACCCAGATGTTGGGGAAAGTGGGTTGGAGGTGACATGGGAGCACAAGGGAAAGAGTTTTGGGACAAGGGCTGCTGGGGGCTGTAGTGCTCCACCTGAATGGCTACGAGCGCCTGGATAGAGTCTGCTTGGCGCTTCATTATGCTTATCAGCTGGTCCGTGCTTTGCTGTCGGAGCACCGCGCTTTTGTGCTGGTTCCTCATTCTGCTGGTGGATCCTCCTTTCACTGTCCCGCCACTCCTGCACTTTTTGATTTTCATTACTTGAATGCTGCATTACTTCATGCAACATGTCTTCCTTGCTTCTATGTGGCCTCTTTCTGATTCTTTGGAGTCTTTCGGCCAGTGGTAACACGGATAGCTGAGATCTCAAGGTTGCATCTGTAAAGGGAAAATGCAACACTTAACAGAGGCAGCATTGTTCACACCAGACAGAGCAATGGTTCCCCCATACTTAAGGGCAAGCACAGTCTACACAATAGCATAATTTGCCCATCCCAAAGCGAATGCACATAACCTGCGGGAACCCCAAAATGGTGAGTAAGCACAGGGTCAAGGGGGACTGATTCTTTCGTGACTGTACTGTCCTCTGGGTTTCTGTGCCTTGGGGAGAGCCAACAGCAGCAGGGGGCCCCTATACTGAACACTGTCCCCACATTTTCCACAGGAGTTCGTCCTGGAAGATATCTCACTGCTGAGGGTGACCTGGGAAGCAAGGGAGGGTCTTCTACTGCGATGCGGCTTCTGCCCTGGCCCATATGCAGCTTGCTTGTGTGCAGCAATGGTCCCCCCCCCCGCCCCTCACGGCACAGTGGCATGGACATATTAGCCTGACTGGGACAAGGACCACAGTGGTTCTCCCAAGAAACCTGCCCAAGCGCATTGCCCAAGTTCTGGATGAGACCTTTGAAGAGATCACTGAGGCTGATTACCAGGATGTGAGAGAGCATATCAATGCCCTATTCCACATCTAGGCATGCATGCAGCCCTAACTCTCCTCGTCCCAGGAGCCCGCACTGAATAACTTCCTTCCCAAAATAAAAGCTGCTTACCAGGAACATCCTCTGCTGTTTATCCTTCCCCAAGCACAGGCCGCCGCTACTGGCTACCTTCCTCCTGGCTTGAGAACAGCTCCTGGCTGCATGCATCTAGGGATGCTGTGGTGTCTTCCTCTGCCTCAGCACCCTCGCCCCAGCTTTGTTGCTGCTCCTCCTCCTCCTCCTCCTCCTGCCTTGTTGCACTGGACTCTGAAGTGTCCATGGTGGTCCTCAGAATGGAGGTGGGGTTGTCCCCAAGTAGCGCGTCCAGCTCTTTGTAGAAATGGCAGGTCACGGGGACAGCACTGAAGCGGCTGTTTGCCTCACGGGCTTTGTGGTAGGCATTCTGCAGCTCCTTCACTTTAACCCCGCACTGCAGTGCATCCTGGTCATGGCCCCTTTCCATCATGTCCCTTGATATCTGCCCAAAGGTATTGTAATTCCTAAGGCTGGAGCGCAGCTGGGACTGGACAGCTTCCTCCCCCCAAACACTGATGAGGTCCAGAACCTCGCCATTGCTCCATACTGGGGATTCCCTGGCTTGTGGAGGCATGGTCACTTGGAAAGATTCGCTGAGAGCACTCCACACCTGGCTGAGCAAACAGGAAGGGGATTTTCAAAATTCCCAGAGAATGTAAAGGGCGGGTCTGACGGTTGGTCACCTGAGGGCAAGGCAGTAGTTCAAAGTGATGACCAGAGTGGCTAGAACAGGGGTTGTTGGACACTTCTGGAGGCCGATCAGAGTGTACTAACAGACCAGGGCGTCTACACTGGCACTGAGGTGCTCCAGCGGGGGCGCACCAAACGTTATTCCACTCACCGAGGTGGAGTACCAGGAGCACTCTAGCCGTGGAGTCAGAGCGCTCTATGTGCCTTGCCAGTGTGGATGGGTAGTGAGCTAGCGCGCCTGGGGCTCCTTTAATGCGCTCTAACTCGCAAGTGTGGCCAAGCCCTTAGTGACAACCATACAACGCAATTCTCATAACTTCATATGCATTAATGATATACATATATGGATAGAGAAATGACTTTCAGCAGATCATAACCTTTCCCCGATACCTTACTAGGGATGCTTTATATGTAAGATCACAATTATATAAAAATGAGGAATATGGGGGTACCAGGACACTCCCCCAAGGTATAGAATGTCACACTCTGTATTAAGAGGTGGATGGTCTCTCTAACTTTTATTGTTAAACTGTCCAAAAGATCCTTTATCTGAAATATCCAGCATCTTAAGGGAGATCAGAGACAAAGCTCATCTTATTCTAGTGGCTCTTGCGATCTGAGAATATCAGGTGTCAGTCTGAATCAGTCAATCGGTGTATTTTTACCCAAGAACATAGGTCAATGCTGTGCTACGCCTAAGACCATAACCCAAGCAACAAACAGAGCATTCTGAAAAGGTATTCTTGAAGAGAGGCCATTCCAGTCCATAGTTGTAGCACCTAATGAAATAGTGGATGGGAAGCTTTCATTGTCACTGCTTGTTCTATATCTGATTTTTGCACAGTCCGTCTGCACCTCTCACAAGCACTGAATACACACAAAATCTAAAAAAAAAAAAAAAAAGTAGACTCCAAATGGTAAATTCTTTTCTACTTTGCACCTGATTTTTTAAAAATGAAAAGCTATTTATAGGTTAAGCATACAAAGAAAAATGAAGCAAAATTATTAGGTAGATTCTGTACTTCATTCATTATTAGTATAAGACCATTTTATATTTGCATCATTTCCTTGCAGAAACTACTGATTTGAGAACAGAATTATTTTGTTTTCCCTTTTTGATTTGTGTGTGTGTCTGTGTCAGATGGTTCAGAACTCAACTCTGTGTGCCATTGAATTGTGGGGACCTCTTCTTAATGATAGATTGCAGTAATAATCTTAATGACACAAAATGGCAGTGAGCAATGTGTGGAGAATCATAGAATCATAGAATCATAGAATATCAGGGTTGGAAGGGACCCCAGAAGGTCATCTAGTCCAACCCCCTGCTCAAAGCAGGACCAATTCCCAGTTAAATCATCCCAGCCAGGGCTTTGTCAAGCCTGACCTTAAAAACCTCTAAGGAAGGAGATTCTACCACCTCCCTAGGTAACGCATTCCAGTGTTTCACCACCCTCTTAGTGAAAAAGTTTTTCCTAATATCCAATCTAAACCTCCCCCACTGCAACTTGAGACCATTACTCCTCGTTCTGTCATCTGCTACCATTGAGAACAGTCTAGAGCCATCCTCTTTGGAACCCCCTTTCAGGTAGTTGAAAGCAGCTATCAAATCCCCCCTCATTCTTCTCTTCTGCAGGCTAAACAATCCCAGCTCCCTCAGCCTCTCCTCATAACTCATGTGTTCCAGTCCCCTAATAATTTTTGTTGCCCTTCGCTGGACTCTCTCCAATTTATCCACATCCTTCTTGAAGTGTGGGGCCCAAAACTGGACACAGTACTCCAGATGAGGCCTCACCAATGTCGAATAGAGGGGAACGATCACGTCCCTCGATCTGCTCGCTATGCCCCTACTTATACATCCCAAAATGCCATTGGCCTTCTTGGCAACAAGGGCACACTGCTGACTCATATCCAGCTTCTCGTCCACTGTCACCCCTAGGTCCTTTTCTGCAGAACTGCTGCCTAGCCATTCGGTCCCTAGTCTGTAGCTGTGCATTGGGTTCTTCCGTCCTAAGTGCAGGACCCTGCACTTATCCTTATTGAACCTCATCAGATTCCTTTTGGCCCAATCTTCCAATTGGTCTAGGTCCTTCTGTATCCTATCCCTCCCCTCCAGCGTATCTACCACTCCTCCCAGTTTAGAGGACCATCTGTCTCTCAAAATTAGCCTTTGTTACTTGATGATCATTATGAAAAGTACTTGATTTGATATTTTTGGTGGATACAGCACTGTCCACATTTTTAACTATAAGTAAAGTTAGACTTTAGGATTTTTTAACTTTAGCATAACATTTACACATGCCACAGTGTAATAATTATGACGGGTCTGGTCACAGAGACCCCCTTGGGACTCATAGACTCGTAGATATTCAGGTCAGAAGGGACCAGTATGATCATCTGGTCTGAGCTCCTGCACAATGCAGGCCACAGAATCTGACCCACCCACTCCTGTGATAAAGCTCTCACCTATGTCTGAGCTATTGAAGTCCTCAAATCATGGTTTAAAGACTTCAAGATGCAGAGAATTCTCCAGCAAGTGACCCGTGCCCCATGCTACAGAGGAAGGCAAAACCCCCCCAGGGCCTCTTCCAATCTGCCCTGGAGGAAAATTCCTTCCCGACCCCAAATATGGCAATCAGCTGAACCCTGACCATGTGGGCAAGATTCACCACCCAGATACCCAGGGACTGTCATCTGACTTGCTGGAATGACCTCTGAGCCCATTTTCCCTGCCAGCTTGGGACTCCAGAACCCTGCCTTGTTGAGCCAGACACGCTCGCATGCTGCAACACAGACCCAGGTCTGGCCCACCCCCCCAGAGCTGCAGACTAACCAAAAACTTCTCAGCAGGTCACCTATCCCCAGCATCCAGACACCCAGTTACCAATGGGATCCAAACCCCAAATAAATCTGTTTTACTCTGTATAAAGCTTATACAGGCATAGGCGCCAACTTCTAATGGCTCCAGTGGGTGCTCGACATCCCTCTGCCCCGGCCTTGCCCCATGCCCACCCCTGCCCTGCCTGCTTCTGCCCCTATTCCAACCCCTTCCCCAAAGTTCCCGCCCCAACTCTGCCCCCTTCCTGCCCCTATTCAACTCCTTCCCCAAATCTCCGCCCTGGCTGTGCCTCTTCCCCGCCTCCTCCCCTGAGCGTGCCACGTTGCTGCTCCTCCCTTCTCCCTCCCAGAGCTTTCTACAGCTGTTTGGCAGCAACAAGCTGTGGGAGGGAGGGGGAAGGAGTGGGGATGTGGCACGCTCAGGGGAGGAGGCGGAGGCGGGGGGAGCGGCACGGGGAGCTTGGCTGCTGGTGGGTGCAGAGCACCCACTAATTTTTCCATGTGGGTGCTCCAGCCCCGGAGCACCCACGGAGTCAGCACCTATGTATACAGGGTAAACTCATAAATTGTTCGCTCTCTATAACACTGATAGAGAGATTTGCACAGCTTTTTGCTCCCCCAAGTATTAATCACTTACTCTGGGTTAATCAATGAACAAAACTGATTGTATTAAATATAAAAAGTAGGATTTAAGTGGTTTCAAGTAATAACAGACAGAACAAAGTAAGTCACCAAGCAAAATAAAGCAAAAACACGCAAGTCAGCCTAATACATTAAGAAATTGTTTGCAGGTAAAATCTCTCCCTCCGAGATGTTCCAATAAGCGTCTTTCACAGACTAGACTCCTTCCTAGACTGGGCCCAATCCTTTACAATAGGACCTCAGAGTTGTACTTCATATTTCTAGCTTCAGATACAAGAATAATATATGCATACAAATACGAGGCATATATCCAGTAGGTTATAACCTTTGTTACATCATAGTCACACTCATAAGCATATTTCCATAAAACATTATGGCGTGCAACATCACAATAATATCTGCATGAATTTTTAGGGAGAAAATTAAAAAAATAGATGCCCAAATTATATTGGTAAAATATGCATGTGAACTTAAGTAGCTGAGAGGGAGCAAAAGGTGCATGTAAAATGCAAAATTGCTGTGCAAGTATTTATTTTACATATTCAGATTTATGTTCTTTTGTAAATGTGAGCTCTGCTATACAAGACCTGGAAATGTTTATTTTGAGCACACAGTTGCCTGTTCATACATATACGTGTGCAAATCATCCCAGATCAGAGAGCTGATGCCAGGCCAACAGAATGATAACCGAACACTCTTTCCCCCTTTAGATACCCGTTCTACAGTATTGTCAATTTCTGTGTGTTTTAAAAGAAATCAGTGTTCTGTCTGAATGTTCTGAGGTAATTAGTTTCAGATGCTACAATATTTTAAGCCTAGAAAAATCACACACACCTTTAAAGACATTTTCTTTATTTTTTCAGGTGGTCAGGGTCATTCACTGCCTCCTGTCTCTTTTCATAAAAAGAAGCTGGCAAAGAGACCAGGATACATGAGACCAGAAGCTCTGCAACAGATAGAATTTCATCCCCCTGCTGACTGTGAGCCATTCAACCCAAAGGGGCTTGAACATGGCAGAAAGCATTGTGAAGACTTCAAGAACTGCTCTCTGCACAGACTATGCAAAAATGACTTTGAATCCTTATACTGTAATTCATCTGTAAACAGTACCATAGTTACCACCAATGTGGTAACAACATCGATCACTGCTGGAAATACGACAGGAAGCCTCAGAAATCTGTCAGATCTCAGGATTCAGCCGTCAGAAAATGTAATTCTGCCGGTTTGTCCTGCAGCTGCCCCATGTAAAAGAGACTTCTTACCTGTGTGCAGTTCAAATACATGGCAGACTAATCTACTAGCAACTACGTGGGAGACAATCCATGATGCTAGAGTAAAGGAACCACAGAAAATGTACACTTTGGATCAGAAGGAAGTGAACAATAACTGTGAATATAACAACAAAGAAGTCACTTCTTACTCGTCCAGTACTTGGGATAGCTTTAATTCAAATTTCAGCTTCATACAGCTCTCACTGAACTCACGTTTTGAAAAAAGTGACACTGAAGGCCAGTCAGATGGCAGGGCAATGGAACACACACTGCAAACAAATGCAACAGGACAAATAGAAAATGTTAATTTACATGAACCAGGGGAGAGACTAAGAAGTTCACATAAAGACATAGGGGCTTCATCTTGTATTTGTAAGCATGGTGAGGGTTATCAGTGTGCAAGAGGGACTTTAGTGGATGATAAATTGCAGGATTGTGAGATGGTATCTCTTTCGGATACAGATGCAGCATTTTCATGTTCCACAGATTCCTCAGATGCAGCATCTGCTGGTTCTTCTGTTACCTCAGGCTATGAAAGTAGCTTTACTGTTAGTGATCACAACTGGGACACCCTGATGAGGAAATATGAACCGGTGCTATTGGACTGCTTGGTTGACAACCGTAGTACATTAAAGGTTGGTAATCACACTGTTTGTTCATGTTCATTTGGTGCTGTGGATTTTTAGACAAATCAATTACTGGGCTGTTGCAGAAGACAGGAAATGTCTGGATTTTGTGGCATTTCTTTATATGGATTTACATCAGCGTAGTGCATGGTTAGAAATGAGAGAGAACCACTACTCTGTTTCCATTTCTCAATTTCCTTCTTAAAATAACCAATGTTAATCTTTCTTGTAATGGTTAAAATTGTAATTTCAGCAGAATACAGTAATCTTCATTTCCTTTCCTAATAAGCAGTGTTGGTTTCTGTATTAAACAGCTCCCACTTCCTCCCAGAAATGGCTGTATTTTGTTGATGGATGAAGTGACTGGTATATGTGTGTGAGGGGCCAAATTCTGGCATGGGTTGTGCATTTGAAACCAGAGGCCCACACGGGGTTATTGTTGGTCCCAGTTTTGAAGAAACTAGATCCACATAAACATTGCTCTGCAGGTCTTCCCTATGTAGCACCCTGAGGGGCATTTTGGAACAAGGCTTACAAGTCAAGGGGTATGATCAACTCACTTGAATACTGACAGGTTTCAGAGTAACAGCCGTGTTAGTGATGAAGTGAACATCCAGTGAAGTGAGCTGTAGCTCACGAAAGCTTATGCTCAAATAAATTGGTTAGTCTCTAAGGTGCCACAAGTCCTCCTTTTCTTTTCACTTGAATACATACGTCTCCTGACTTAGTCTCACAACTTCCTGCTAGATGAATTTTGTACCGTGGATTACATGTGGGACTGAAGATGGCCAGAAATCAGATTCACAATAATTCTGCTTTTGCAGCTTTTGTATGTGCTCACTGGGAACAATTACTTTGGTTTCAGGTGTGGAACAACAGTGTGGCTGTATTAATTTAGGATAAGTGCCTGTAAGTGTAAAATTATATTAAGCTTAATCAAAACTGTCAGGGTTGGGTCAGAAAACAACTCAAACCTTTTGGGGTCAGGTCAGCTCTCCTTCTGCCAGTAGGGATGGTGCTTCAGCGGTTGCGTGTCCTGCTCCTGCTGGCTGTCGCCACGTTGCTGCGCTGTGTGTGCTGTGGAGTGAGCGAGCAAAGGAGTTGCAGCACCTCTCTGCAGACCACACAAGGGGTGGTGGCCATCAGGAATGGGAAAAACGGATGCTGCCACATTGACCTCACAGGAAGGAGGCAATGGCAGCATTGGCTCAGGTTCAGGGGAAAGAGTCAATGTCAATTTAGAGAACAACTCAACCTTCGTTGGGTCAGGTGGGCTTTGGTCTAGTTTGGGTCCAGCTTGGGCTAAAAAATAAGACCCGAGGAAACCTCTGTTGTGTGTGTGTGGGGGAAAGCACCAAAACCCACTCACAAGTACCCATTGTTGTAGTTAAACTTACGTTTTTGTATTGATACAGATAAAATCCTTAATGTTAAGGCTTCAGAGGCTTCAAGAAAAAGCAATAGAGGAAGATGACTATGATAAAGGTGAGACTTTTTCATTATTCTTTTCATACCAGTTTCAGTCTGTTTTCTTTCCCTTTTTAATTTTGTTTTACAATTGCTAAACTACTGTGGTTGGGTAATGGTGACAAAAGTTCAGTGAGCATGTGGTTGTATTATTTATTATGCAGTACAATGAGGTATAGAAATTAAAGAAAGAAGTAGGTCAGCAGCAGGTAGCACAAGAAGCAATGCAACAGTTTATTATGTTGAGGTACCTCACAAGGCAAGTATCCACCATCTGGATCACGTACCTTTAAACAGCATGACTTAAAAATACAAAAATGAGTGAAAGACTTAAATGGGGCAAGGCGGGTACTGATTGCTGATGAAGCATAATTTTTTCTTCACCACAATTAGTCGCCACAGTGCAGCGGAGACCATAAATAGAAGAAGTGTGGTCAGCAACTTTAGAACACAAGTTGCAATAACAGCTCTTATAAATGTGAACTGTGCCAACTTGAGGGACAAGCTGAATATTCACCAAATTGAATCAAAGGATCTCAAGCAAAACAATGTAAGATTGCAGTATGCATGGTTATTCTCGATGAGAAGACACGGCTGCTGGTGAATACTCTATATTTAAGAAATGCTTGTCAACTTAAGTGCTTTATAAATATTGTATAATGTGTTGTATATACATGTGAGTTTGTGTGCATGTGTAATTAAATGAAAAAAACTTTAACACAGGTTGCCCAGTGATAGCTTATGCCCTTTCAGAACATAGAGTTCAACATTTTGAAAATCAGGAAATACAGAGTTAAAATAAATGCTCAAGCAACCTTAACTCTGCCGCTATGAAGCTGCCAATAGCCACCTGGAATTATCTGCATCACTCCCGCTGCATTCACTGTTTAAGGCATAGCTGCATTGAATGGTGGAGGAATAAGTTGGAAGAGCTGTGATTGTGATATGAGGAGATCTGGGGATTAGTTTGATAGGCATGCTAGAGCTGTGTTTGTGATATGAGGAGGTCTGAGTCCACCTATGTGTGCTATCAAAGGCAAGAGGTGCTTGTGTACCTTGAGCCTCCAGTATGCATAGTTTCAGTACAGAATTGTGTAGGTTGAGTCATTAGCAGGGCACTGGGGGTCTTCATGCCATGGGTATTGTCAGTAGGGAGTTGGGATATGAGAACAGTCTGTGGATTTAATGCTAGAAAGGGCAAAGTATAGGTTAAGTTGATATCCTGTGTGCAAGTGTGAAGGGGCTGTAAAAGGGTATGAACTGGTTGTTAAATTTTACAGGTATGGTATTCTCTTGGGGGAGTAGGCTCAGTGTTTGAGTGTAGGGGACGTTTAGGTAATGCCTGTCCATTACTGTGAAAAGGCAGAGTGGGAGAGTGCATGTTATGGGCATTGTGGGTGTCAGGGTTCCCTCCCCACTCTGAACTTTAGGATACAGACGTGGGGGCCTACATGAAAGACCCCCAAGTTTATTTCTACCAGCTTAGGTTAAAAACTCCACAGGCACAAATTCTCCCTTGTACCTTGGGTTTAAGTAACACTGCCACCACCAAGTGATTTAACAGAGAACCAGGGAAAAGGACCACTTGGAGTTCCTCTTCCCCCAGCAATCCCCCCCAAGCCCTTACACCCCCTTTCCTGGGGAGGCTTGAGAATAATATCCTAACCAATTGGTTACAAAATGATCAAAGACCCAAACTCCTGGGTCTTGGAACAATGGAAAGATCAGTCAGGTTCTTAAAAGAAGGATTTTATTTAAAGAAAAGGTAAAAAAGAATCACCTCTGTAAAATGAGGACGGTAAATACTTTACAGGGTAATCAGATTCAAAACACAGAGGATTCCCCTCTAGGCAAAACTTTAAAGTTACAAAAAAAAACCAGGATAAACCTCCCTCTAGCAAAGGGAAAATTCACAAGTTGAAAACAAAAGGTAATCTAACGCGCCTTGCCTTATTTACTTATTCTTTTTGTAATATCAGAGACTTGTACAGGATGGTTTATAGGAGAAGGAGTTTTTTTTGACCCGATGCTTCTCTGCTTTCCCCAGAGAACAGACCACAAAGCCCTCCCCCTCCCCGTCAAGATTTGAAAGTATCTTCTTTCCCCATTGGTCCCTTTGGTCAGGTGCCAACCAGGTTATTTGAGCTTCTTAACCCCTTACAGGTAAGGAGGAATTCTAGGCTACTCTTAGCTGTATGGTTATGACAGTGGGGTATTGCTCAAAGAGGGCAGAGTTAAGGTTGCGGGCATGTTTATCTTAACTCTGTATTGTCTGGATTTCAGAAGTTTGAGTTTGGCTGAACTTGATGTTCTGAAAGGGCGCGGGCTTTCACCCTTAACTCTGCATTAATTATGTGTTTTGCCATTTAATTTCCTGGTTTTTTAAACCAAAAGAGACATGCTTGTTGGTCAAAGTTAGAGGTCGTTAAGGCAGTTGTAGTTGTCACCTAGAATTGCAGTTGATGCACTACTGTATCTAGTTTATAATCAAAAGACCTAGCTTTTGTATAGTGCTTTTCATCACTAGATCTCAAAGAACTTTACATAGAATCATAGAATCATAGAATATCAGGGTTGGAAGGGACCCCAGAAGGTCATCTAGTCCAACCCCCTGCTCAAAGCAGGACCAATTCCCAGTTAAATCATCCCAGCCAGGGCTTTGTCAAGCCTGACCTTAAAAACCTCTAAGGAAGGAGATTCTACCACCTCCCTAGGTAACGCATTCCAGTGTTTCACCACCCTCTTAGTGAAAAAGTTTTTCCTAATATCCAATCTAAACCTCCCCCACTGCAACTTGAGACCATTACTCCTCGTTCTGTCATCTGCTACCATTGAGAACAGTCTAGAGCCATCCTCTTTGGAACCCCCTTTCAGGTAGTTGAAAGCAGCTATCAAATCCCCCCTCATTCTTCTCTTCTGCAGGCTAAACAATCCCAGCTCCCTCAGCCTCTCCTCATAACTCATGTGTTCCAGTCCCCTAATCATTTTTGTTGCCCTTCGCTGGACTCTCTCCAATTTATCCACATCCTTCTTGAAGTGTGGGGCCCAAAACTGGACACAGTACTCCAGATGAGGCCTCACCAATGTCGAATAGAGGGGAACGATCACGTCCCTCGATCTGCTCGCTATGCCCCTACTTATACATCCCAAAATGCCATTGGCCTTCTTGGCAACAAGGGCACACTGCTGACTCATATCCAGCTTCTCGTCCACTGTCACCCCTAGGTCCTTTTCTGCAGAACTGCTGCCTAGCCATTCGGTCCCTAGTCTGTAGCTGTGCATTGGGTTCTTCCGTCCTAAGTGCAGGACCCTGCACTTATCCTTATTGAACCTCATCAGATTCCTTTTGGCCCAATCTTCCAATTGGTCTAGGTCCTTCTGTATCCTATCCCTCCCCTCCAGCGTATCTACCACTCCTCCCAGTTTAGTATCATCCGCAAATTTGCTGAGAGTGCAATCCACACCATCCTCCAGATCATTTATGAAGATATTGAATAAAACCGGCCCCAGGACCGACCCCTGGGGCACTCCACTTGATACCGGCTGCCAACTAGACATGGAGCCATTGATCACTACCCGTTGAGCCCGACAATTTAGCCAGCTTTCTACCCACCTTATGGTGCATTCATCCAGCCCATACTTCCTTAACTTGCTGACAAGAATACTATGGGAGACCGTGTCAAAAGCTTTGCTAAAGTCAAGAAACAATACATCCACTGCTTTCCCTTCATCCACAGAACCAGTAATCTCATCATAAAAGGCGATTAGATTAGTCAGGCATGACCTTCCCTTGGTGAATCCATGCTGGCTGTTCCTGATCACTTTCCTCTCATGCAAGTGCTTCAGGATTGATTCTTTGAGGACCTGCTCCATGATTTTTCCAGGGACTGAGGTGAGGCTGACTGGCCTGTAGTTCCCAGGATCTTCCTTCTTCCCTTTTTTAAAGATTGGCACTACATTAGCCTTTTTCCAGTCATCCGGGACTTCCCCGGTTCGCCACGAGTTTTCAAAGATAATGGCCAGTGGCTCTGCAATCACAGCCGCCAATTCCTTCAGCACTCTCGGATGCAACTCGTCCGGCCCCATGGACTTGTGCACGTCCAGCTTTTCTAAATAGTCCCTAACCGCCTCTATCTCCACAGAGGGCTGTGAGATTATTATCCCCATTTTACAGATGGGAAACCAAGACACACAGAGATGAAGTGACTTGCCCAAGGTCGCTAGGCAGGCCAGAGGTAGAGCTAGGAACAGTCCCAGTCCAGTGGTCTTTGCACTAGCCACATGGTTGCTATGTGATTCCTCAGTGCTCCTCCCCCTCCTGTACATTTTGTTATTGTAGAACGGGGATAATGATCATGCTTTGAACTGTTTCCAATCTGTAGTTGCTAACGGGGCTGGTGAGAGAAATCTCATCCATCATCTGTGTCCCAAAACCATGACATTTTAATTACAAAGTTGTTGCTAGCTTTACGCATGTGAGAGAGGATTGGTGTCTGTCGTGCCTTCCTCACCACACTGCCATACCATTCCCTGCAACACGTAGCCCTGTCTCCTGCCCTGTGCTGCTACACACATGTATCATAAGCAGCAACTTAATGGAGGGCTGCACATGTTAGGGCAGATCCTGGTGCACATATAGGGACAGAGAGTGGGGCTCACACACCCTTGGAAAGGCAAGTCCTCCCACCCAGATTCCAGCTCTCATGGGGAGTAGGGAGAAAGGCCCAGTCCCTGCCACTCACCCCCATGTCAGCTTCCCTGTGTCCTTCCCCTACCATCAATCCCCATTTATCCTGCTCCCGTTGATGAGGCCCCAGCCCCCTTTTCCCGCTCTTGCCCTTCACGCTTCCTCTGCTAGCAAGCATTAAAGTCTAATTTTTTTACAAAAATACTTTGATTTAATTCTCTCCCCCCCCCCAACCAAACAAAACCCCAACCTCTGACAGAAACAGATTTTAGCAATATGGCATCCAGCCTTTTCCAACATTTTTCCAGCATTCTGCCCAAAGTGGAACTCAGACTGACACTGACTGGGTAAGGTTCCAAGGAATACTGCTTATCTCCTTCAACTATCCAGCTGGTGTGAAACTTTGAAGGCTAACAGTCCTGTTAACTTCTCAGTCCGTACATGCTCAATGTAATCTGTTATGTGCCTAACCGGAGAAGCAAACTTTTTGAAATAACATATTAATTTGGTTTCCCCCAAAGGGCCATGCACGCTGTTGGAGTAACGCCTGAGCGTTGGACTCCCTGGTGTGATGATCTGAACCCTGGTTTGATCTCTATGTGTGAGCAAAAAGAGGTTGCTGGAATCTGTCAATTTAAAAAAAAACAAAAACTTTTTTTTTTCCAGTGCTGTATCTCAAAAACCTCTTGGTTAAATGGCCCCAAATGTGTATCACTAACAGACCACTGCACTTCCATGAGGCACACTAAATTTCAAGGCAGTGAATAACCACATAGGTTTTAAAGCACTTAGAAGAGTTGAGCTTTAAACAGAAAGCTGGTCTGAACCTTAATTATAGCTGAACTTCCGCTCTGCTGTAATAAGCATAGGGTACTGTCAGGTAATTTTGTCAGTTATTTTTTTTTTCATTTTCAGGGTTTAAAGTGGGAGGGAGATACCCTCTTTACTGAAGACTACTTTTTTATGTCTCTATGAAATTGGGTCCAGAGTTGATTAAGCTATGAGCCGCAGAAAATCAGCATTTCCACCTGTTTAATTTATTACTCACTTTCCAATTTCTGCTGCAATTGAGGCTTACAAATGCGGCAGGGGTTCTGCAGACAACAGTTTCCTTCACTGTACAATGTGGCCTCATTTACTATCCATTCTGTGCAATGAATGAGGGAAAAGCCCAGTGGAAAAAATATGTGATCATGTAATTGAAGTCTGTGGGTAAAATTCTCAGAACTATTCCATTTGAAAAGTTACTTAGTGACTTAGACACTTCAGAACCTAAATCTCATTGATTTTCAATCAGACTTAGGCTTTTCGGTGCCTAAGGTACTTTTGAAAACGAAATGTACTCCTAAGTCACCTAGGTGTGTGTTTCTTTTTTTTTTAATTTTACCCCATATTCAAAATGCAGACCTATGCATACTTAATTCTAGCACTTCTAACTTGTGAGTGCTTGACCTACTTTATCTCTTTTGGGTCTTTGTTTCAGCCAATTTTTATGACTACTTTTTATCATTTTCCTAACATCTGAGCTGACTTCTCTAGTTTTCTCTTTGTGAAATATACATTGCTCATCTCAAGGGAAAGATTCTGTTTGAGAATGTATGGAGCAGCAAGAAGAATTAGAATGGTGACCTCTCTTTCTTTCTCTTTGTGTGGTGGTGTTCTTTTAGTTTTGTTTATAGAAACTACTTTGCTACTGAGAGTAGCAAAGTCATGCCTGCTGAAAAGTTAAGTTTTAAAACTTATCAAAGAGCTGATGGATTTATTTAGTGCCAACTTCTGTCTAAAATGTCTGAAATCTATTTTTTTTCATGCATATTGTTAGAAGGGGATGGAGATACTGAACACCTATTACTAGAAATGTGATGTAAAAATGTAAATAGGTATATAGGTATGAAAGGGAGAAAAACTGAAACAATGCGTACAAAGCTTTGAAGGTATACTATGTATTAATAAAAATTAAAGTATATCTTTGGAATTCTGGGGTTTTCTTTGTGAATGTCTTGCACATGTCTTTGTGCATGCTTTCTTCTAGTCAAAGGCAGAACTGCCATTCAAGGTGTTTTAAATATCCTGTAATATTTGCCACATAGGGTTAAACCACTGCTGGCCCATCTAGTCTGGGGATTTTCAAAGGAAGGGGAAACTGCGGTGTAGTGCAGTTAGTCAGCTGTGCAATGCCATGTGGGCGCGCACGCGTGTGCGTGAGAGAGAGAATGAAGGATGTGGGCAGGTGATCAACTTATACCTTGAAATATGAAATTTGATTACTGCCATAATTGTTATGGTTTGCATAACTGCAAATGTTATCACTCTTTTTAGGATTATTGAATCCTCTTCAGCTGCAGTAATAGACTATTGCTAAAACAACAGATTTTCAAATTTAGGGTGCTCACCCTTTAAAATTCCTCTCATCCTGCAGGAAGGGTTTTTTTTTTAAAAAAAGGAATACAATGGGTAGGAATCCTCTACAGTACAGGAGGGATTCTAAAGGCCTGGGACTGTAGGGTCTGTACTCTAGGCTTTAGAATCATGCAGTTTTTCTTCTGTAAATAAGACGGTATAGTGACAACCAAGCAAAACATACAGTGATTGTATATGGAACAGAAAAAAGCCAATCTTTATTTTTAAAAATGAGCAGAAGTTATTTGAGGAAACAGGCACATTTAATTGAATTTTATAGAAAAAAAATGCTAAAAGGAGACTGAAGGACCAAATAATTGCAAAATCTTGCTTTTGACACCACCTCTCTTTTCTGCTTCTCCACCCCTTTAATTACTATAGTTTTTTGACAAATTATGGAAATTAAAATGTAAATTGAATGAGATCTATGCTGCTGGGAGGTGAAGTGACTTTTCTATTCAAAAGCACTCTATTCTCCTTTGTTTTTATCTACTACTCTTACCACAGACAAAAAAGTATTATATAAACATATATTGTTAATGGTGATACAAAAGGAAAGTGCTTGCCCTTGATTCCCTCTAGTGAATGTCAAGATACTTGAAAGTGGAAATTAACAGTAAACCCTAAATATTCAAAGCAGTAGATGGTGGTATAGCCATGAAACTCACATTGACTTTAATGGATGTTTGTGCAGCCACAATCCTCCACAAATTTGAAAAAATAGATGTAAATATCTTTATGTTTATTGAAAATAATACTAAAAGGTTCTAGCACAGTGGTATCTATATAGTAGTGCCAAGCCTTTTTACATCGTGTACCTTTCCTTGTACACAGACATGTTTCCAACACAGATACTTCTCCCTGTGGTATTTTTGTCAAATGCATGTTCAGTTAGATGGATCACCCCTGCTCCCTGTTTAATTTTTAATATGAAAATGTAAAATATTAGGATTTATTACACCTTTATTACCTGCTTTACAATCTGTGTGGTTAAATATAATGAAATGTCTCATTTGTTTCTGTATTTACTTACAGTCTCCTCTTGATGGCCACATTACTGTATTTTTTCCAAGCAGGTATAATGCCCTGGGAATGTGATAACAGCATTTTGCCTTACATAGCATATAGTAGAAATTGGTCTGTTCTCCAAGGATCGCTTGGAGTGTTGTCATGGCTCATTATTCGTGATGGAGCTTGACAGCTCCAAGGTTAAACATGCTGCTGGAAAAAAAAAAAAGCAGCACATTTTTGTGTCTATAGGAGTTGGGCTTGCAAGGGTAGCAGTATAGGCTTTTTTGTTTGGCACAGTTGCATGTCTAAACATTTAAAACCCTTTTTATTTTCCTTTATAAGCTCCCGAGAGCTCCTGGACTAATTTTCATTGCCTTCAGTGGCACCAGGTGCTAGGGGCATATTGTCTGACATGAAGTTCCAGGGTCAAGTCTGCTGCTGAGCTCCACATCAGTTTGTGTAGCCAGTTGTTACTTCAAAATTAACTATATGTAAATAGTTTAAAAAATAACTAAATCTCATCCATGCAGGAATGAGAACACACAGACTTCCTGCTTGGAACTGGCGGGAAATGCTGACTTACCCTGCAGAATTAGGTTCTGTGGGGAGTCTGGATTCTCCATAACAGGTGGTACAACAGAATAGAACATTTATTCACAGATCCATTGTGCCAGCTTGAATGTAGAGAACATACAACATATGTCATGACAGAGTCTGCCCTACCTCTGCAAGTATAAATAGTAGGTATTTTTGTACATAGTAACCTATGAAGCCTGCAGCTATTTTAGCTTCTACTACGAATACAGTCAATACTCATAAGTTAACAGGGCTTGATAGTATCAGCTGGTGGGCTCTCTCATTGGCCGGTGCACCAAAGAAGACTGTCCAGCCACATTATTCCAGTTTTTTCTGTTAAGGGTGTATCCCTAAGAGCGCCTCAGTGTAGGTGACCAGATGTCCTGTTTTTAAAGGGACAGTCCCGTTTTTTGGGACTTTTTCTTATATAGGTGTCTATTACCCCCCACCCCCATCCTGTTTTTTCACAGTTGCTATCTGGTCACCCTGCCTCGTAGAGGGCCCTCAATACTGTAACTCATATCAGGCCAGACACACTCACTACCCCCAACGCACTGTTGTCATATGTATCTAGAAGGTGTCATATAAGGTCTCATGTGTAAACTGATCACATGCTGGACCCGAAAATCATTGTGTGATGTGTGTAAGTTGTATATAGGGCCCTACCAAATTCACAGTCCATTTTGATCAATTTCACAGTCATAGGATTTTAAAAATAATACATTTCATGATTTCAGCTTTTTAAATCTGAAACTTCATGGTGTTGTAATTGTAGGGTCCTGACTCAAAACGGAGTTGTTGTGGGGAGGGTCGCAAGGTTGTTGTAGGGAGGGTTACAGTGCTGCTCCCTTTACTTCTGTGCTGCTGCTGGCAGCGCTCTTTTCGAGAGACCAGTTCTATAGGAGAGAGAGAACTTCAGTGTCCCTATCAGGCTTTCACTTTCCTGCTGAAACTAACAGCTAGGATCCCATATTGCAAACACTGAGGATGGCTTTAGTTAATTAACAGTTAGAGTGGGGCAACCAATTCATTTTATGTAGGGTGCGAAGGAGTCAGCCAGATGGTACTGACTTTGTGGCTTTCAGTCTGGACAGGATTTGAACCAGTAGTGACTTAAAAGTGAAAAGCTCCTTATCCCACTTTCAGTCCATTAACTACCTGCCTGATAGGATTATCATCATCATCATCATGGCAAATCCCAAAGCGATGTGGTCTCATGAGGTGGTCTAGTTGTATATTCAGTTTGTCCATAGCTAGCAACATTGTTACGCTGCCAAAGCTTTTGGTGCCCGTGTGATTGCCTCCTGTGCAGCAACATTCGTTGGTACTTTGGAATTCATTGGTTTTCCATTTTAATAATATGTCCGTACCAGAAAAGCTGCTGAACCTCAAATCGGTGCTGGTATAGGTGGTTGCTGGGTTCATCTTAAAATAATCTCATTTCTGGTCTTATCCTGCCACTTCATATGTAGCAGCTAATGAAAACAGTGAGAATCTAAAACATCAATCCAATGTTTTTTCAACCTTCCTCAGTGCATGCATTTCATTTCTGTATCATAGAGTTGGTGTAACTATGGTTCTTAGATCTTGAGCTTCATGGTGAGCTTGATGTCCTGACATCTCTCCTCAGAGGCTGTTGAAGGGCCTGGAACAGGGTAGCAGCTGTTGCTATATGAGTGTCCAAATCTTTCAAGTGTACAGTTCAGTATTCACCTGTCTGGATGGGGCATCAAGCAGGCCGCAACTGTAAAACACTTGGGCAGTGTTACAGAATCATAGAAATGTAGGGCTGGAAGGGACCTCGAGAAGTCATCAAGTCCAGCCCCTTGTGCTGCACCAGTCTTCTGGGACCTCTCCCGTCCTCCAGGGGTTCTCAAAGGTAATTGCTAACTGCTTTGAGATTGCTTCAAAGTTCCTTAAGTACCGTAGGATGAATTTCATCAGGCCCTGCTGACTTGAACACATTTAACTTATCTAAATATTCTTTAACCTGTTCTTTTCCTATTTTTGACTTGCATTCCTTCCCTCCGGTTGTCAGTATTAATTATGTGAGAGTATCTGGTCATTAACCTTTTTAGTAAAATCTGAAGTAAAATAGGCATTAAGCGCTTCAGCTTTCTTGATGTCATCAGTGATTAGCTCTCCTTCCCCACTAAGTAGAAGATCTACACTTTTTTTTCATTTTTCTCTTGCTCTTAATGTATTTATAGAACCTCTTTTTGTTGCCTTTTATGGCCCTTGCCAAGTGTAACTCCTTTTGCGCCTTGACCTCTCTTATTTTGTCCCTACATACTTGTGCTGTCCTTTTGTACTTCTCCTTATCAATTTGATCATGTTTCCACTTTTTGTAGGGTTCCTTTTTGATTTTCAGGTCATTGAAGAGCTCCTAATGGAGCCACATGGGCCTGTTACAATTCTTCCTAACTTTCCTTTGGACTGGAATAGACAGTGCTGGGTTATAACCTCAAAAGAGGTCTAAACGCATATGGCAGTGAGCAAAAGACTTGCAAGTAGAAGTATCAAGGTTAATTCCCCGCTCTGGCACTTCGAGTGCAGAAGGTGGGGGCCCGCAAGGATTCTAAAAATTAATACTGACCACTCCAGGCTTATATTAAACTCCCAAGGTTACAGATTTTCTCTGATCTTGGATGGGTAGATACTGCCATCACACAAGTGCAGAACCCCTTTGAGAGCCCGGGAAGGTGCACTTGGGAATTCCTTCCTGTAGGGTACCCTCAAGCCCTTTCACCTCCCCTCCGGGGAAGAGCTGAGAAAGAAGAAATAAGGAAATCAGCTGTTGCCACTAGCTAATTAAACAACATGTGCACAAACTCCTTAAGACACAAAAATCCAGTTCTGTTCTAAAAGAAAAGGTAAATTTTATTAATAAAAAAATAAGAAAGAAAATACTTCTGGGAACGCAGGCTATTGCTAGATTTTAAAAGAGCAACTACAAGGATTAACATCAAGAATAGCTTTCTTGAGGTCCAGTTTAAAAGTTACAAGCAAAACAAAAACATCTGGTGTTAGCACAGAGGAATCCACAAGCCATAACGAAATAAAAGGGATAAACCTAATCACATCTTTCTAGACATTACCTGATCTATTTACGTATCTGGGGTTTTAAATGAGTAGTTTCTAGATACGATACTGATGATTTTTTCATACCTGGCCCAAGCTTCTTACAGCATAGCTCTGCCCTGGCCGCCTCTCCCCAGGAGAACAACAGACAGACAGACAAAAGGGGAGTCTTGTTTCAATTTTAAAAAAGCTTTAGCCTTCCCATTGGCTCTTTCGGCCAGATGCCCACTCACTTCCTTTTACCTTTGCATAGCAGTGAGACTTCTAACCCTTTAGAGGTAGGGCAATTAGAGAACAGCTACTAAGAGGGATTTTATAGCTACTGGCTGGCTGGGTGTCCATAAAAGGGAGCTACCCTACCCCCCTTCATTTATCACAAGAAGTCAGTATCTATGAATGTTAAATTATTGGTTTAAGACGAGTGAGCTGGAAAACATAATATGTTCTTGAAATTGCATTTTGACAGACACATAGGAAGGGAAACAGGCTGTCCTTGGGCATATACAGCATACATGGCTATGTAGGGCACCCGAAAATGTGCTGTCCACCGTGACCCTTTCTGCAGGCTCCCACCAACCTGGCTGCTGTAGGCTGGTGAGTCTTCCTCCCGAGGGGATCTAGTACTTAAAAGTGAAAAAGCCTTCCAGCCTGCCAGAACTAGGGTACGTCTTCACTACCAACATCAAAATGCTGCCGTGTAGTCGTGACTATAAAAAAAAAAAGCCACCCCCACGAGGGGAGTAGCTACCAGTGTTGAAACTTGCCTCGCTCAGGGGTGTGTTTTTTCACACCCCCAAGTGAGATAGTTTCAGTGCTGTAAAGTCAAGGAGGAGTCCAGTGGCACCTTAAAGACTAACAGATTTATTTGAGGTTAGCTTTCGTGGGTAAAAACCTCACTTCTTCAGATGCATGGAGCGAAAGTTACAGATGCAGACATAAATATCAAATATTAATATTAAACATAAATAGCGCTGTAAAGTGGCAGTGTAGACAAGGCCCTATTAGCAAAACATTGAAACTGTTAAAGAGCCATTCAAGTGGTAATGAAGCCATTTAACAGGCATTTACCAACCCCCAGGTATATACTGTCAGTTTCTGAATTTACTGACAAGAACAGATGTGCATTTACTGTAATATTTACTCAGAACATGTTAGTCTACAGGACCTTAGTTTAAAATTTGCTTTAAAAATATTTCATTAGTGTGTTGCTGAAGATTATAAAATCACATCTCTAAAAAAATCCTTGTATAGATTTTTAGATGCACAGTCTGAGTATTCATCTTTAGCCTTAAATGCTTGGATCTTCAGACATATAGTTTTTTTTAAATAAATCCTTCAAAAGACCACCCTTATCTAAAATACACATGCGAGCCCGGGCTGCCATCAGGCATAGGGGCACCAGTTTAATAATACTGCATAGGGCCCCATAAATCCTAAGGATGGCCCTGAAGGGAAGGAAACAGGAGTAACCAAATAAATATATATGGATTTAAGGCCTGATTATCAGAGGTTCTGAGCACCCCAAATTTCAACTGAAGTCAGAGGGAGCAGCAGATGTTCAGCACCTTTGAAAATCAGGCCCTTAAAGTTTAATGTCAACAGCAACACAATAAATAAATAAGGGCATAAAGTGCATCAATAATTATCAGTCTAGGTAGATAATGATTTCCCCTTGAGTTAGTCCAGATTTGGAGTGTTGGATGCAGTATGGGGTACCAAGCCTAAAGGATATTTAAGGCTAAAATGGGGGCTAGAAATACTTGAAGAAATCGTGAAGTCCTTGAGGTTGTGCATGTAAAACTGATGGCAGAATTTGCCCTGTTTTGTGTGGGTGCTGGGATGGGGAAGGGGGCATGAAGTGCGCTAGGAGGGGTGCCCAACTAATGCACTTGGTGGCACTTCACAGCCCTCACGGCATGAAGTCAACTGGTATTGACGCATATCCAGATTTGCTGGCCCCCTGTGCACTTGCTGTGCTTGGTGGCAGATGCTGTACTGGCTGCAACTTTCTAAAATATTATTGTGGATACGTAATATCCCCAGTGCCACTGAGCCATGGTGATCTGTAATGACATCATGACTCCTGAACCTTGCACTTGGTCACTACTGTTTAGTTTCCCCCACCCCTGGAGTTCATTTTAGGTGAGTTAGGGCAGGATTTTGCGCTTAGTGTTTTAGGGCTTGTCTACATTTTAAACGCTACAGCGGCACAGCTGCGCCAGTGCAGCTGAGCCCCTGTAACGCTTCAGTGTAAACCCTACCTATGCCGATGGGAGGGGTTATCCTGTCAGCATAAGCAATCCACCTCCCCAAAAGGCCGGTAGCTGGGTCGACATAAAAATTCTTATATTGACTGAGACCCATCTACATGAGGACCTACGTTGGTTTAATAACACTGCTCAGGGGGTGTGGATTTTTCACACCCCTGACCAACGCAGTTAAACTGACATAACTTTCTAGTGTAGACCAGGCCTTACTCCCTCATTTTGGAAAGCATTCATAGACTTTTTTCTTCTTCTGGATGTTAGTCTTTCCTTCTGTCCATCCGTTAATCTTAATATTAGGATTGGACTTTTAACCTGAACACCATGGACTACATGACTTTTGATCTTTTGGGACTTCTTCATGTGAGCAAGTGGATGTGGTGATAAGTTGAACAAACTGACTGGGGAGCTGCAGAATGAAATTCTAGGCTGCGTGGGGGGCTAATAGAAAACAGGAGAAGCTCGGTGACAAGGTTGTCGCAACACAAAGGACCAGATCAGTGAACTCTGCATGACTTTTTTCCTAGAGTTGCAGCCTTGATGGTTATTAAATGAGCAAACTGAGTTCCATTCATACCACTCTTGATAACAGCCTCCAAAGCAAGGTAACATGGTATATTATGAACTTGGTAGAGCAAATGCAAAAACTCTTTAATTGTAGCTAAATTCCACTGTCTAGGCTTGCAAAAATAACAAGAGGAATTACATCTTACTAAACTAAATGTTGGATTCAGTGCAACTAACCTGTGAAAAAATATAAATACAATATCTAAATACTGAACAGTCCTCTCTCCAACTCTCCTCCTTATATGTATTATTGAGACTAGGATTTAAAGGCATGTGGTGAGTATGTACTGGCTAGTGTGTTCTGTAAGTTTAGTAAAGACAAAACACACATGCTAAGCTGCTTGAGCGAAAGCCTACATGGGAGCCCATGCTTTAACTCGACCAGTGTAGTGTCTTATCGTCTGCACTGCCTTGTCTACGCTACATTTATAAACACACATTAGCTAACAAGTGTTTAAAATACGACTTTTAAATCTGAGTGTAGACAAGGCCATAGGAATGGTTTGGGGATGTTTTATTTCTCAGTCTTGGCTATCATGTCACAAGATAGTCAGGTAGGGTTAGTCTTGGACTGTAGGTACATTTATTAATTATTTAATTTCCTCAGTTAAAATGTTTTCATTTCTGAGAGTAATGATAGAAAAAGGGTAGCACAGATCACTTTATATGGCAATATTCCACCTACAAAGGATGATGTAGGGCAGAGCTAATGCATTTAGATAGACTGTCCAATCTTTTAATTAAATCATGAAGTATCTTTATTCAAAAAGAAAAAATGATGAATTGGTCAATGAAAGAAAGAAAGGGGAGGCGGCGGTAGTGATTGGGTCAGAATAGTAGCTGATATCAGTGTCAGGTTCATTTCAGGTTTTATATTTTTTATTATTTATTTTTGCTATTGTATGCTTTTGGGTTACCCAAGTTACTGAAATTATGACCAGCAAAAGAGTTCTATGAGAAACTAATTCTGGGTCAGCTAAATGCTTGAGCTTTGAAGCTGCTACTGATTTGGAATTTTAAATTTATTTTCCTGTTGGGAGGTATAAATTTGACTTGTGAAATAAAGTTATGGCTTTCTATAAACTAATTGACAGATATTATAATTACAAAATTATTTATTGGAGGATTACACTAGCTAAGTTTCTAGATGCAGTGGGCAAGAAGTTGGGAAGCTTTCGTTTGAAGTAGCAGGAAGTTGAGATGAGGGGAAAAAACATACATACAAAATAAAGTATCACTGTTGGAAAAGAAGACTATATAACCTTGAGAAACTGAACTGAAAATCTGAAAAATAAATGTGTTTAGACTTAGATTATATCCATTAGGTTGATGGATTTCTCCTTAACGCATGGAGGGAAAAGAAACTAAGACTTCAGACAATGAATCATTTTCATTTTCCTCTTCAGTATGGCTTATCCATGGTTTTTCTTATCCATGGGAAAATCAATTGGGCAACCTCTCCACATTTATAAAATAGTGCAATTTTTGAAATGAGCAACGTCATGGAGAAATGAAATGTAAACCTTTAGTTTTTGTTCTTTAACAAATTCTGTTTGATCTGGCTTTTTGTCCAGGTCAGAAGAGCTTTATGCTTTTAAAGAGAAGTTTTAAAAAACACTTAGCATTTGGAAATTAATTTCTTTTATCATATCAGATGACCGTGAAATGTTCTTGTCTAACTTAGGGCATGTTTACACGTACATGCAGCATGTCTGGTGAAGACACTCTATGCTGATGAGAGAGACCTCTGCAGGAGAAGCTCTCTTGCTGAATAGCACTGTCCACACTGGTGCTTATGTCGGTGTAACTTACGTCACTCAGGGGGGTGGTTTATTCACACCCCTGGTCGACATAAGTTCTGCCCACATAAGCTGTACTGTAAACCTAGCCATAGCCTTAGAATTTTTCAAAATATCAACAGAAAACTTGGCTCAATATTTTAATATTTCACATTCCTAATTTTTTTCTCTATTTCACAATTCTTTTGCATTTACGCTCTGGGATTTATTGGATTTCACTATATACGGCTTATTTTTTTAAGACATATGGCTAAGCAACACTAACATTTTTTTTGCAAGATTATTCAGAAGAAATAAGTTGGCTGACAGTTTAGCAGGTAGTCTCTCCACAAACGTCCTTTATTCTTCTGTCTGTATTAATTGGACCTGATTCTACGATGTTCACTACATGAGATCATGGCTGACCCCAGAATTGGAGAACCGCAAGAGAAGTTTTATGCCACCTTGGCTCCCAACACCTGTTCAGGTCCTGCACCAAACACACTTTGGCTGAACCTGAGACATATGGCTGTTGTTGAAGATTACAACTCTAGTAGAGAAGCCCACCCCTCTCCCTGGGCTTCAGAGCCTGAGTTCCACCCGTGTCCCAACATCTAACGCTGCTATTTTTAGCGCTGTATCACATACCCCGTGAGTCCAAGTCCGTAGACCCAGGCTCTGAGACTCATTGCCGCAAGTTTTTGGTTGCCGTGTAGACGTAACTCTGTCTTTTTGCTTGTTTGGATGTAAATGTGATAACTTTTGAATGCTATATCTGACCAATTTGAAAATGTCAGGGTATGTTCCAGAGACAAGGTGGATGAGGTAATATCTTTTAGTGGACCAGCTTTTGTTGGTGAGAGAGACAAGCATTCGAGCTCCACAGAGCTCTTCTTCAGGTCTGGAAATCAGAGTGTCCAGGAGCTAAATACAAGGTGGAACAGACTGTTTAGTAGAAGTAGTTTGCACATATTTCAAGAGACCATTCAAGATGAAGTGGCTCATTAACCTCTTTAGTCACAGGAGGGAAAGGAAAAAAAACTGGGTGGGAGTGGCTTATGTATTGTTGTAATAAACTATAAATCCAGTGTCTCAGGTCAGTTCATGACTTTAGTATCTAGTATAGTTATAAATTTAAGCTTGTCTTTTGAAGGTGTTGTGTAGGTTCCCTTGTCTCTCTAGTGTCCTGCAACCAACATGGCTACACCACCACTGCATACAGGGCATGTTCCAGTCACAGTGGGCAGAACCCTACTGATTTTATTGAAACCTGGAAGAGGTGAAAACAGGGGATTCACTGAGCCCCTGGAATCTGGTTAGCAGACCCAGGCATAGGCGCCAACTTCTCCTCTTTCCTGTGGGTGCTCAACCCCCTTTTGCCTCCCGCCTCCACTCCACCCCTTCCATGAGGCCCTGCCCCTATTGCAACTCCTTCCCCAAAGTCCCTGCCCCCAACTCCACCCCTCCCTGCCCCTATTGCAACTCCTTCCCCAAATCTCCGCCCCAGCCCTGCCTCTTCCCCACCTCCTCCCCTGAGCACGCCATGTTCCTGCTCCTTCCCCACTCTCTCGGAGCGTGCTAATGCTGCCTAACAGCTGTTTGGCAGCGGCCGGGAAGGAAACACTGGGAGGAAGGCGGAGGAGTGGGGATGCGGCACGCTCAGGGGGGGAGGAGATGGGGTGGGGGGTGCGGTGCACCCACTAATTTTTCCCCATGGGTGTTCCAGCTGTGGAGCACCCATGGAGTCAGCGCCTATGGAACCAGGGCTTGTTTTCACGTACAGTGCAACAGCGGTGCGGTTATGCCGCTGTAACACTTAAGTGAAGATGCTACTGTGCTGACAGGAGAGTGTCTCTGGTTGGTGTACTTAATCCTCCCCCCCCCTCCTCCCCCGAGAAGCAGTACTACAGGGGGGGTTAGGTCAGTATAACTATGTTGCTCAGGGATTTTTCACACCCCTGAGCGATATAGTTATACTGATTTAGGTCTGTAGTGTAGACCTGGCCCCAACAACTTCAACCAGGTCTGCAGTTAACTACAGTTCAAATAACTGGTTGATACGGTAGCCATTATCACATTCCAACATCATAATACCTGCCACATCACCTCTACCTAACATCCCAATACAATTTAAAATGCGGACACTGTGAGTGACGTATCTCATAGATGGAAAGAAAATAAATAAGAATGGTCTATGTTTGTGTGTGTGTGTAAATGGGGGCCACACGAAGTCCCTGATGATGGGGAGAATGGGGAGCGCACAGAGCCTCTGGCATAGGGGAGAGTGGGGGGCAATGGTATGGGAGGAGGGAATGTGGAGGACACAGAGCCCATGGCAGGTGGCTGAATGGGGCATAGGGGGGAGGAAATATAGAGCCCCCAGCAGGGGGGTGAGACCCTGGCATATGGGGAATGGGGGACACACAGAGCCCAGGGTCTGGGGAAGGGGATAAGGGACTACAAAGAGTCCCTGAAATAGAAGAGGGTGGGAACTTGTGGTGGGGAATGAAGGGATGTAAGGAGCCTCTGGTGTGTGCCTGCAGAAGCAACAAAGTGCATGGTATACTCCACTCCCCAGTTAATCAGATCTCAATCATGAGACTGGCCACAAAATCGTGAGATTTTATAAAAAAAGATTAAATCTTGTTATTTGGTTTGTTTGATTTCTGAACCTTCCCCTGCCCACTCCCAGTGTGTGCATGACAATTAGTGTTGCCAGCTTTCAAAAATTTATAGTTAGGTGATTTTGGCCTGTGCTGCAGGAGCTCTCACGAGGTTTCAGCTGTGATTAAGGCCCTATTGTTCTAGGCAGCGTGTAAACACTTAGCAAGAGACGGTCCTTGCTGTGAAGAGAAATTTAGTGCTAAACATAGTGGTGGGTTAGAAGTTGGAACTGGGACTCCTCTGGTATAAGAGCTATCCAACATCTGTTAGGAACAATTCTGCATCCATGCTGAACTGGACTGGGCAGGATTCAGACTGTGAAGTCTAGATGAAAGGCTCTATAATTCATTAGTGATGCTGTGAGGCACCCAGTGCCCTGTAAATGGTAATGTTACACCTTTGAAAATGAGGCTTGCTTTCTGGAGAGAGACTTTTATTAAATCAAGTTCTGATCTCTTTGCAGTTTACACAGGGAGGGTCTGGACAGGCAGGCATAATCTCTCCCAGGCTCACAGGAAATCTACCACGCCCTATTCTTAAAGAGACAGCTCACATTAAGAAATAAAAATGAAACAGTAAAACAAACACAACGTATTAGCACACACATTCAACACAACATTCAAATTCATGTCTAAGTGCAAAGTTTTGCAATATAAAATAATTCCAACGAATACTCCAGGCTGCAACTTCTTGTGTCCCTGGGAGACTTGTCTACACTTGCAATTTACAGCTTTACAACTTTCTCGCTCGGGGGTGAAAAAACACCCCCCTGAGCACAGCAAGTTTCAGTGCTGTAAAGCGCCGGTGTAGACAGTGCACCAGCGCTGATAGCTGTGCTCCCAGCACTGGGAGCTACGCCCCTCGTGGAGGTGGTGTTTTTAGAGCGCTCTGCCCCGACCTCACAAGCCACGTTAAAGCACTGTCACAGCAGTGCTTTAGCATTGCCAGGGTAGACTAGCCCTAACTTTAGCATGAGCCAAAATCTTAAGATAAATTCATGTGTGGCATTGTCAAGAGTGAACCGAGAAGTAGGGAGGGGAGAGTGATTCACAGGAAAGAAAAATAATTTTGTTGAGACCATACTTTTTGCCCTTGCTTTGTTTTCTGAGTGGTGAACGTGGCCTTTGTTTATCTGGGCATCGACTGAGCCAGCATGCTGTGTATTGGCTCAGATCAAAATGAAACATTAGATATTGAATGTGTGGTCTCCAGAAGCAGTTAAAATGAATTTGGTAGTAGGCTACTTTTGTCCCACAGGTGACATTTTTGCCACCCCTCCTGTATTTTGTACTTTGGGCCTGATTCTGGAAAGTACTGAGCACCCTCAGCTCCCAGTGAAAACACAAGGAATTGAGCGTGGTGAGCACTTTGCACAAGTGGGTCCTTTACATGTGATGCAAGATGACTAGAAGGATGACAAGAATTTAAATTGGGAGGAAAAATGAATGAGGAGGCTGGATTAAAGGCTTTTTTTTTTTTTTTTTACTGTAGATACAGGATTAATTGAAGTATTCTGATGACGTGATGAAGGGGAAGAATTAGTATCCTTGAAGATGAGGTACATGGAAGGATGTTGAAAAATGAAATTCTCATCAGTGAGATTGTGCAGGGAATCAGATCAAAGAAATTTGAATTCTCATATTTTCTTTCTCAAAGAGATCTTACAGAACCTTCAGAATTTCATGGGTGGAAAAAGAGAAGCTTTTCTGTTTGCCAGGAAGATTGGCAGTGTTGAGACTGGAAGATGCAGAGGCATCTGTGTCTGTGCCTGTTCTAGAGTGATTCAGAGAATGCAAGGGCATCTCTGGTTCATGCTCTGCCTGTCTTTTTTCTTTTTTGTCAATTGTTGAGGAATAGTTTGTGTAAAAGACAAACAAAAAACAAGAAAAACCCCTCCCAAACATTTTCTGTGTTTTCTGAGATGGCAGTGACTTAAGTAATTGGTAGGGCTCCGACACCTATGTCTCCTCCCCATCCTCCCTCCTGGATAGGAACGTGCCCTCTGCTGCTTTCTGCCCTTGCATCCCAGTGCATAATGGTCCTAGAAAGCTCCTTCATGTTGACTCCTTCCCTACCCCTTTCTCCCTTACTACAGAACCTCCTACTGCAGCTGTTTCCTCTCTTCAGTCCACTCTATACTTCTGGGGGAATTCTGCACTTCTTCACACGTGCATAATTAATGAGCCCTGGAGATTTTAAATTTTTTGCGCAGAAAAAAGCTTCTGCAGAAATGTTGCTTCAGTTCAGCCTTTTGCCCACCAGAGGGCACTGTGGTGATAGAACAAAGCAGTAGCTCCCGGCCAGCCAAGGAAGAGAGAGTATGACTTCTTCACAGTGCCTGTCTGGCCAGGTAAGGGACAGGTGCTATGGGGAGACAGACAGCATGGCATGCTGGGGGGTTATCAGACAGGGGCTCATAAGGACAAGTCGGGGAGGACTGACTGGGGCAGGGGCTGAATGGAAGTGGAGGCACAGGGCCACAGGGGGGAGGAAGGTGCAGGGCCACATGGTGATGTAGGATTGGGTGCAGAGCGACATAGGGACAGGGGTGGCTGGATGGGGACAGAGAGACACATGGGGACAGCGGGAGGGCGTATGGGTACACATAGGGACAGGGGAGTGGTTGGGTGGGGGCACAGAGACACATGGAGATGGGGGGGTACAGAGCCACACTGGGACGTGGGGAGGGGGTGCAGGGCCACATGGGGATGGGGGGGGAAGAGGGGTGGATGGACATATATGGACAGGGAGTGCAAGGACACATGGGGGTGCAGGAACACATGGGGACAGGGACAGATGTGCCTGAGTCAATGGGAGAGGCTAGGGGTCAGCCAGGGTCTGCATGGGGGAAGCTCCCTAACAATCCCTCCCTGCCCCCCCAAAAAACTTGTTCCATACTTTTCCCACCCATACCCAACAACCCTTCAAGTTCACAACCCAGACTCTTTCCCAGCAATTTACTTCCCTCTCCCTCAGCACCTTCATTAACCCTAACTCCCCCAAGCCTTTGCACCGCTTCTCAGGGATGTGGGAATTACGGTTCTGTATTGTAGTTTAAATGATTCATTACTCAGAATTCTGTACTAATATGCCTAGTAACAAATCTATTTGTCAAAAAACATTTCCTGAATCTCTTTTGTTGTCTGTATTGTTACAGACATACTTGCTGACAGGTATTGTGAAATAAATGACCAAAAATAATTGAAGTTGGTGTGATTATATTGTGTCATTCTGACAAATAAAATATGCAGAATTTTAAAATACTGTGCTCAGAATTTTTAATTTTTTGGCACAGAATTCCCCCAGGAGTAACTGTAAACCCACGCGCTTTCATTGCCTTCTTTCTTATTTCTGCTTCTGCTCCCATGGCTGTCTGCTTGCCTCCCTTCTGACCTGGCTTCAAAGACACACTCTGCAGCTACCCATTCCTTCCCTTCCCACTTACTTGCTGCTGACTGAGACACACACTATCATCTTCCAGTTTATGCTTTAGTGTGACAGGAGGACTGGTAGCAGTTTGCTGCATTGTTGAGGTCTGACTGATGTTGCACATTGCTGCAGAAGTAATCAAGAGGGCTAGAGCAGCATCAAACCCAGTTGGCCTGGAGTATCTGCACAGGGATTACGGAGCTTGGACCAAAAAAAATTCTCTCCTTCACACAGTTTATACACAAATAATTAATAGGGCTAGCTGACTTGAAGAAAACAAGATCCAAAGTCTATTTTACCACTTTCCTCCAGAATTTGGGGACGTTTGGGTCCAAATTTCATGGCTTGAGCCTATCGCTAATGTATTAGGTAAATGAGGAGAGGCTGAGGGAACTGGGCTTGTTTAGTCTGCAGAAGAGTAGAGTGAGGGGGGATTTGATAGCAGCCTTCAATTACCTGAAGAGGGGTTCCAAAGCTGGTGGAGCTTGGATTTTCTCAGTGGTGGCAGATGACAGAACAAGGATCAGTGGTCTCAAGTTGCAGTGAGGGAGGTCTGGGTTGGATATTAGGAAACACTATGTCACTAGGAGGGTGGTGAAGCACTGGAATGGGTTACCTAGAGAGGTGGTGAAATCTCCATCCTTAGAGGTTTTTAAGGCCCGGTTTGACAAAGTCCTGGCTGGGATGATTTAGTTGGTGTTGGCCCTGCTTTGAGCAGGGGGTTGGACTAGATGACTGGGGTCTCTTCCAGTCCTAATCTTATATGATTCTATAATCGAAAACATTGTACATTTATGTAAAATAAAGCCAAGCTATAAAAGAACAACTGAGTCACATAAAGGTAGGATAGCTGTACAACCAGCCACATTAGAAAAAGCTTACTCATTTAATGATCATATTAAATAAGACATACACAGAGCTAAGTTGGCTCTCCCATTCTACTCCCAATTGTTCCCAGGGGTTCGTTCATGAAAATTAGGAGTGTGTGTGTGTGGAAGGGGGGATGGACTATGAGTGGGTCATCTGTCCCTTTTCCAACTTGATCCTTTTTATTATATATGAAGTGTTTTGGATGTCACTGTTCCTTTTGTGCATTTTACATTAATTAATTACAGTGATGGAAGAAAATTAATAGAAATTAAAATTCTAACAGGACAACTTCAACAGCATTATGGAAAAGTCCTATAGAATTTAATAGGGATGAAATGAAATATGGTTCTAAAGATATTACTCTAGAAACAAAGAATTTACGAGGAAATGTTACCCTTTCTATAGGTTGTTTGAACATCTTGTACAGTTTGATGAATATAATTTCTATAGGATGTTCAAAAAGCCTGTAGACAGGATAGCATTCTATAGGAATTTTCTATAAGGGCAGCATTTGAATTCACTATTTCTGAAACATGATGCAAGCACTTTATACATTAGGCTACTCTGTACTTGGTTTTCACTCCAGGGGAGCAGTGTTGAGCCTAAGGCTGGTTTCCTACTTCATACGAAGATCTTGTCTGTGAATATGAACATACAGCTTGATCCTGATTGGCATTGAGCATCTGCAATTTCCAGAGGTCGGTGGAAGTTGCAGGCGCTTAATACCTCAGTATTTTGACCCTGGTTTACTCTAGGCCAAATTCTGAAATTTTGATTTAGTTTTTATTAAAGCAAAAGTGTTGTTGAAGTTGTGTGTCTTACTGGCCCTTTGTTTGTGTGAACATTGCATTTGTGCATACAGTCTTGGCAACTGGAAATGCATATTGCAAGCAATGTAACTTCAGGCTTACACGTCTGAAAGTCAGTCTCAAAGACTTCATTATTATATCTTTGAGATGGAACCAATAATTAGCAATGGATAGCAAGGGCTGATGCTGCTTTTTTGAAACACACTGCCACAAGATGTTACTTAGATACATACTGTGACTGGATTTTTTAAAGGGTTTGGATAACTCCATTATCATTTTTGACATTTCCAGCTTTATAATCTAGAGCAGTGGTTCTCAAAGCCGGTCCGCCGTTTGTGCAGGGAAATCCCCTGCCGGGCCGGACCAGTTTGTTTACCTGCTGTATCTGCAGGTTCGGCCGATTGCGGCTCCCACTGGCTGCGGTTCGCCTCTCCAGGCCAGTGGGGGCTGCGGGAAGCGGCGTGGGCCAAGGGACGTGGTGGCCACCCTTCCCACTGCCCCCATTGGCCTGGAGCGGCGAACCATGACCAGAGGGAGCTGCGATTGGCCGAACCTGCGGAAGCGGCAGGTAAACAAACCGGTCTGGCCCGGCAGGGGCTTTCCCTGCACAAGCGGCAGGCAGGCTTTGAGAACCACTGATCTAGAGTATTCAAGTGTCATAATTCAGGGTGTTATCTGATCGTCTGAAGGGGTCTAAAGGAAATTCCCAACATCAGCACCATAGATAGCATTGTCTAGTTGCATTAATAGATGTTTTTTGCCTTTGAAATATTGAAACATCCAGCAGTTAGTGCTGCTGTAGGAAAGATACTTGCACTAAATGGTCCTATAGTCTGATTGACTATGGCAACTCTAGTTTTAAGATTATGATATATATCTATATATCTCTATATATCTATATATTTCTGTATAAAAGTATAAGACAAACATTTTCACACTTGGGTAGCAAAAATTAGGCTCCTAAATCCATGATTAGGCTACTAAATCAGAGTCCTGATATTCAGAGATGCTGTGTGATGGGTTCGGTCACAGAGATCCCCTTGAGACTGTCACCAGATGTACTGAAATTACCTCTGAGCCCGTTTTCCCTGCCAGCTTGGGACTTCGGAACCGTGCCTTGTTGAGCCAGACACACTTGGCCGGCTGCAACACAGACCCAGGGTCCGGGCCACGTACCCAAAGTTGCAGGCTTTAAGTGAAAACATCTCTGCAGATTACCTGACTCCAGCATCCAGACACTCAGCTGCCAATGGGATCCAAACCCCAAATAAATCTGTTTTACTCTGTATAAAGCTTGTACAGGGTAAACTCACTGATAGAGAGATATGCACAGCTGTTTGCGCCCCCAGGTATTAATCACTTACTCTGGGTTCATTAATAAACAGAAGTGATTTTATTAAGTATAAAAAGTAGGATTTAAGTGTTTTAAAGTAATAACAGACAGAACAAAGTAAGTCACCAAGCAAAATAAAACAAAAACATGCAAGTCTAAGCCTAATACATGAAGAAACTGATTACAGGTAAAATCTTACCCTCAGAGATGTTCCAATAAGCTTCTTTCACAGACTAGACTCTTTCCTAGTCTGGGCCCAATTTTTTCCCCTGGTACAGTCCTTGTTAGTTCCATCAGACATCTTAGGTGGTAAGCAGGGGCTTTCTCATGAATGGCAGCCCCTTTGTCCTGTCCAACCCCTTTAATAGCTTTGTCACAAGGCGGGAATCTTTTGTCTCTCTGGGTCCCTGCCCCTCCTCCTAAATGGAAAAGTACCAGATTTAAGATGGATTCCAGCATCATGTGACATGGTCACATGTCCTATGAGACTGCAGCCTCCATTCTTCCTGGGCTGGCTTACACGTACACGGGAAGGCTTGCAGGTAAATAAACCCATTCACAATTCATTGATTCTGAAGCACCCTTAAGGGCTTCCACTTAATATGTTTACATCAGTAATACAAGTTTATATCTAATTCTCCTAACATCAGACATAGAAATAATACATGCCAACCAATAGGATGAACACACTCAGTAGATTACAAGCTTTGTAATGATACCTTACAAGAGACCTTTTGCATAAAGCGTATTCCAGTTACATCATATTCACATTCATAAGCATATTTTCATAAAGCATATGGAGTGCAATGTTACACTGTACACCTCAGGCTCCCATTGATATCAGTGCGATCTATGGATTCTCAGCAGCTCTGAAAATCAGATTCCTTATATTTAGGCAACTAAATGTGGATTTTGGAACCTACCTTTGAGCACCCAAGTTTGCAAATGTTGTCCAAAGGTAATTTTTCTTTACACAGTAATGCATTTATTAAATTAAATTTCTGAGTAAATGTAGATTATGTATCCAGAATAAGAAGTATTTCATTATATAGAGGTAATACACCTGGTATAAAATATCCATGTCTCAAGGGAAATTATGCAAGTGCAATGATAAAAGAGCCTACAAATTTGAAAAAAGAAAAGGAGTACTTGTGGCACTCTAAGGTGCCACAAGTACTCCTTTTCTTTTTGCGAATACAGACTAACATGGCTGTTACTCTGAAACCTACAAATTTGAGACTTTCTTATAAATATTCTGTTTCCTGCCTTGCCTTTATTGAATAGCTAGACAACAAAAAATTTCTTTGTGATTCTTTTATCCATTTGCTGCTGGACCTTCATACATAATCTGCTGCTGCTACATGATAGCACTGGAACCTCAGAGTGAACCAATCACAGTGCTTGCCAGTGAAGAAAACTACAACTCCCCTGTCATAAATATAAAGGGAAGGGTAAACCCCTTTAAAATCCCTCCTGGCCAGAGGAAAACTCCTCTCACCTGTAAAGGGTTAAGAAGCTAGGATAACCTCGCTGGCACCTGACCAAAATGACCAATGAGGAGACAAGATACTTTCAAAAGCTGGGAGGAGGGAGAGAAACAAAGGGTCTCTGTCTGTCTATATGCTGCTTTTGTCGGGGATAGACCAGGAATGGAGTCTTAGAACTTTTAGTAAGTAAACTAGCTAGGTATGTGTTAGATTATGATTTCTTTAAATGGCTGAGAAAAGAATTGTGCTGAATAGAATAACTATTTCTGTCTGTGTATCTTTTTTGTAACTTAAGGTTTTGCCTAGAGGGATTCTCTATGTTTTTGAATCTAATTACCCTGTAAGGTATCTACCATCCTGATTTTACAGAGGGGGTTTCTTTACTTCTATTTACTCCTATTTCTATTAAAAGTCTTCTTGTAAGAAAACTGAATGTTCTCAGATCCAAGGGTCTGGGTCTGTAGTCACCTATGCAAATTGGTGAGGCTTTTTACCAAACCTTGTCCAGGAAGTGGGGTGCAAGGTTTTGGGAAGTATTTGGAGGGAAAGACGTTTCCAAACAGCTCTTCCCCAGTAACCAGTATCTGTTTGGTGGTGGTAGCGGCCAATCCAAGGACAACGGGTGGAATATTTTGTACCTTGGGGAAGTTTTGACCTAAGCTGGTAAAGATAAGCTTAGGAGGTTTTCATGCAGGTCCCCACATCTGTACCCTAGCGTTCAGAGTGGGGGAGGAACCTTGACAATACATAATCTGCTGCTGCTACATGATAGCACTGGAACCTCGGAGTGAACCAATCACAGTGCTTGCCAGTGAAGAAAACGACAACTCCCCTTAAGATGATTTTTTTTTTTTTTTTAGTTTCACAGCACAGGTCTTGATAATACCATTACTGAGAATCTTTGAACAATTAGCTGCATTTGACACACTGATGCCAGAGGGCAAAACAAAGAAATACATATAGCTGCAGTTCCTTACTGTGGCACCTGATGGCAATACTGAGGCTGGTTTAGGAAGAATGCCGCATCATCGCTTGCATTGCTCCAGACTCCTGAGGTGCACTGTGAAATGAAAACCCAAAAGAGAAGTTCATTAGTGTGTAGTGCTGTGTTTTGTTTAAGAAGGTGATAATGTTTTAAAACCTGAAGAGACCATAATTTCAGAAGTGCTTCATTGTAACTGCTGCTTGTGCTTGCTTGTACATGATCTTCCTGCCACTAAACTCACTGACAAAACTCCCATTATCTTCAGTGTCAAGAGGATCAGGTCCATATTGTTCAGCTTGTAGTGTACATACAGAACTGTAGAATACTATTTTATGTTTGGTCTCTTTAACTCCATACTTTAGTGTGTACGCTCAAGGTATGTGAGCTTTCTAGCCAGAATTGTATTCAACTTAATCTGGCATTTGGGAAATGAATGGCTTTTGAACAAATTAATTAAGTGTTGGGATTCTAGCTTTGTTGCAGTTAGTGCATTAACTGCAGTATTACTTAACAGTAGGGTGCAGCATGGTATGTTGAGGAACGGATTTTTTAACCCAGTGTTTAGAATCTCCCCTGACCCAATTTTCTGCCCGTTGGCTGGGACTTACCTTCTCCAAATCCTGACCTGCTACCACTTGATCTGTGTCCCATTGGTTAGTAATATGAATTAGTTTTACATTGTATTAAGGGCAACTTACTGTGATATCACGAATAGGATAATGATTTCACTGGAGTAGCAAGTTGAAGTCATAATATAATGGAGTTGGTCTGGCAACACCCATTTTTTCATGTTCTCTGTGTGTATATATATCTTCCTACTGTATTTTCCACTGTATGCATCTGATGAAGTGGGTTTTAGCCCACGAAAACTTATGTTCAAATAAATTTGTTAGTCTGTAAGGTGCCACAAGTACTCGGTTTTTTTGCTGATACAGACTAACATGGCTACCACTCTGAAACCTATAATGGAGAATGCTCTTATCCATGCACAAATGGCTGAAAACATAGCAAAGAGAATACAAAAATTAAACTTTTCTTTTGTGTATTAGCTTGTGTGGTTTAATGATTCCCCTCGGTTCTGTCAACTTTCTGTGTAACCTTAGGTAAGTCACTTTTCTTTGCCATAGTTTATTCATATGTAAAATGGGCATATTATTATTTACCTTGCAGATATATTGCAAACCTTAATTAGAGACTGTAAAGCCCTCTGAGATCCTTATATGACAGGAACTTCAGAAATGCAAAATATTATTTCCAATAAATGTCCTGAAAGAAGACTTTACTTTTTGTGTTTTAATAGAGAGAGTTACTGTGAATAGCTATGGGAAATCTCTTCATTATTCCACATATATACTGCTTAAGCAAAGATTATGGATCCTGTAGGTAACCTGTTCTAAATGGATTTACAGTTCTTGTATGAATTACAAGAAAAGGACAACAGGAACGTTGGTTTGCTATGGTTTTGAACAAACATTTGAGAGAAAAAGGGTCCTGAATAGTTTTCTCATGATGTAGATTGCAACAAAGTTATTTTTTGTAGTTGTGATGCATTAGATGGAATGACCTTTACCAGTTGATGACATTGATGTAGTGGAAGTGACATTTTTCCACTTGACCTTTACACGATGTGTCAGCTTGTCCTGTAGCGCAAAATAAGTTGCAATTGACAGATTTGATAGAACGCTAACTTGACAGAAGCTTATTGTTTGGAAGAAGATACGTGTTGAAATGTGAACCCTTTAGCAATAACATGGTGAAGTTTTCATGTACCTCCATCACTAAGGAATGGATGGCTTAGAAATGACTACTGTTCAAATCACAGCTGGAACACTTATTTTAATTCATCTTTTTGTAATTGGCACTGTTTTTTCCTAGAATGGACTTTTAATGTTAAATCTACTTGCTTTGTTTTAACTTTTTCTCCTTTTAGATACCCCCTCCCTGAACCTGTTAACACTTTATTTTCAAATTCTAACTTTCTTTGGTTGTTTCTTTTCTTCTCTATACGTTTTTCCTCCTTTATAATTCGTTTTTATCTTTCTGTCCATAATAAGGCAGTTAAACCTGTGGAGAACCTGTCACTCGGGAGGGGAGGGGTGGTGTGTGTGTGCGTGGACGCGTGTAACAGTTTCTTTATTCTGTATTTACTTTGTGGTGACCATTAACCAGAAATAATGCTGGCGTAAAGTAAAGGGCTGAGGGCCAGTGAACAGCTGACAAACTATAGAACAGTGATTGTGTGGGGTATATAGAGAAAGATATAAGCAGGGTGGAACTGTTGCCTTTCCACAGTTTTGGCACTTCAGCTAAAAGAGTATAAATTCTAGCCAGACTTTACTGAAGAAAGAAAACTTGCAGTTGCACAGAAGTAGCTTAAAAGTACAAAATGACAGTCGGTGATTTCAAAGACTGACTGCTATAATTCGAGCCTCCTCTTCTGCTGTGGTCAAAGGTTCTAGTGCTTTTTGTGAGGTTTGGCTGGAACTATTTGCCCAATTAGTAGTTAAGAGAAGCAGTTGTGGGATCTAAGCCTGTTTGTTAGTAAGTCTGAGAGACTCCAGTTACTGAGCCACAGCGATTTAAATAAAAGTCTCTGAACAGCCAGGAATGACAAGAGCAGTGAGAACAATTGTCTGATCAGTCTATGCTATCATGACCTGGCTCAAGCTGTCCAGTCATAGGCAGCCAAAAGGATGGTGGAGGCAAAAAGAAGCAGAGCGAGTCTGCCAGGGGAAGTGCAGTCTTCCTACCATGACGTTTATGGGATATATAAACATAAAACGTTATACTTCCCCAAATACTCACTAAACAGTTTTATTAGCTCCTAGGAATCATCTAATTTTACTATGCAATTTTGTGTATGTATTTTACCAAAGACTTAAATGCCAAAGGCAGAGGGTACCTTTGGGTGGATATTTTATTTTATTTTATTTAGATTTATACAAATACTAAAGAGGTGCTTTTGGAATAACTTAAAAATACAACACAAAAATGCAGCAGTACAATTTAATTTTAACACACATCCAGTAGGTATAAGTGAAGAAAAATGATTGTAGAACTATATAATAATAAAAATCCCTTGCTCTTATCTAGTGCTTTTCATCCATAGATCTCAAACCCACTTTACAAAGGAGGATAGGCCTCTGTTTTATAGATGGGGAATAAACTGGTACAGGGAGGTGAAATGACTTGTCTGAGGCTACATAGCAGGTCAGTTGCAGAGATGGAAATAGAACCCAAGTCTCCTAATTAACAATTCAGTGCTCTACCATTGGGCCATAGATACTAGTGAGGCTGCATTAGGTCTGTTGAACTCCATTCAGGTTAGTTTAATGTTCTAAGCTATGCAGAATGCTGTGGGTCTCCACATACTGTTGTAGTAATAGTAGTTAGGAGGAAGGGCATTGGTGGTTGGCCTCCTTTTCCATCTTATTTGGAGCAGCTGTCATTGAATAGCAACTGCTGTCTCTCTCTGCCCTCTATGCCCCCAGTTGAGCAAGGCACTTAAGCACATGCTTGAAGTCAATGTAACTTAAACACATGCTTAAAGTTATGCACATGCTTAAGTGCTTCATTGAATTGGGAACGAAGTGGCGTTTTGGTCCACTGAACTTGCACAAGTGAAGCTTTTTTGGCCTCCTTTACATCTGAAGGCCCTCCTGTGCAGTCCTAGCGGGTGTCTTACGTGGTTCACAGGGCCTTTTGTGCCCTAAGCCTTATTTTGCGCTGAGAATATAACAGTCGTTCTGACTACTGCTGCGGAGCTGAGCTGAAAATAATATTATAAAAATGAAAAAGAGATGGTGGGGATGTAACTAGGATGATAAAAGCACCCAAGGATCTTTTGTTGTTCAAATAGGAAAGAGAGAGTAGGTTTTATTTTCCTTTGAAGTGAGGAGATTAAGAGGTGACTTCATGAGGTTAACAGCTTTCAGTAGGAAATAGGGTCCTATAGAGGAACAAAAAGGGCACTAACTTTTAAAAAAGAGCAGATTACTAAAAGGATATAGACAGACCTTCTTTATGCAATAAGGAGTTAATATTTTGCAATTATAGCAGTGCCTGTTATCTGAAGAACGCAAAGTTTTGCCAACATTAATAAACATAATAAGGTCCTTGTGGAGTAGGTTTTATAAGTCACATTTTATGGATGTGGGAACTTGGAAGACAAAGAAGTTAGGTGGCTCTCATAAGATCATATCACATAGTAAAACAGAGTAAGTGCTGGGAATAAAACCCAGGAGTCTGGATTCCCTGTCTTATGTTCTACGAGTAGACAATACTCCCTTCGAGAAAGTATCTTTTTATAACTCTCTTTGTACAATTCCCTATATATTAACATTTAAAAAAAAGAAGCTTCATAAGTATCTAGATAAAAATATTGTGGGCTACAGAAGGGAATAGATTTCTATATGGGCTTTTTTGACTCTCCCCCTTCTAAAAATAGGCCTGTTTATTTTGTTTAGCATTATATTGTGCCTAGAGTTTGCAGGATCATATGATATTTTGGCTGACAACCACTGTTCTGAGGCTGCTTCAGGAACATGTGTTGAGGAAACCATAACTGGGTTTGTGAGGTTTTGTGTTTTAATGTCTTCTGGTTTTTTTCAGTGAAAAGGAACCTTCCCAACAGGGATGGAATTGATTATTTTGTCAGGATCCCACGGGAAAATCAAGGAATTCTACATTTTATTTTTCCCCTCAAAAAGGAATCTCATGAGATTTAGATACTACCATGATAAATTCTTTAGAAATGCGGAAAGATAGATGGAAATTTGAGAATCTGCCGACATTTCTAGAACATTAGTTTTCAGTCCCTGGTGCACACACAAGTTTTTAGGTTCTTGCTTGAGGTCCTGGCTCTGTCTGTCCCCTACATGCTGTTAATTGCCTCCCTCCTTCCCTTTCTGTTGTGTGGACTCTACCTGGCACTGGAATTTGGTCTTCTCCAATCCCTAATCTGTCAATATTCCAAGCTTTTTGTGGTTTAAAGCACATGATCAGTGCCTCTGATGCCATATTGAAGCATTGGTTTAGTACTGATTCAGCGAGACAGGTTCCACCTATTAAATCACCAACATCAAATCCTGCCATATTCTCCCACATTACAAATTGTCATTTTTATGTGTTGTTTTATGGTAGTGCCCACAATTTTCTAGGCACCCGCAACACATGTAGTAAGATACAGTCTCTGCTCCAAAGAGCTGTATGTTGGATCTGCTCTTCTTCCACAGTGGAGATCCATAGGCTTATAGGGAAAAGTTTGGCCAGAAAGTAGGTATTTTTAGCATAAGGAACTGCAGATTTGGAGTTTTTCCATTCTGACATGGGTTTGAATGAAGGCCAGTTCAAAAAAGTATTTCCTTCTTTAGGTACAATATAAGATTTACAGCAGGCACTTTGAGTGCAGAGCCACCAGTTTAGGGAGATATCTGGGTTTTCATATATTTTCACACACAGTGTGTGTTTGCTAATGTAAAAGTCCCAGAGCAAACATTAATATTCAAGAACATAATGGGTATGGGTCTCTCTCTGGAAGATTTTAAATCCATTAAAAGATTATGGTAGTTTGGGGACAGAACTCCTGCTCCTTTGTGTTTCTTTGCTAATTACAGGAAGCTGTTTGCCTAGTTCAGAACAATGGAACAGAAGCTATTTATCCAAAATATGAACAGGGGTGGAAGCACATGATGGCATGTCATATGCATGTCTGGGAAGTAAAAAGCATTTTGGATACCTGATTTTCAGTTCCAATATGACACAAGTTAGCAAAGACTTACGTGCAATCTGCTGCAAAATTCTTTAGCTACTTACAAAGTAAGAATCACTTGATGGATCATCTAGAATAAGAGATTTATGACGACATATTACTGTATACTCATATATGATATATGGTTATACAGTAATATTTCAGGTTATTAAATCTAGTCAAATTATTTGTTGTGAATAAATGTAGCTCTTTGTGATTGATCCAAATTTCTCTGAATAGTTTGTAAACAAATTTCAAATGTTTGTAAACTATCCTCTTTGTTCATTGTTTCTTAGACTGTAAACTCTTCTGGGCAGGGACAGCATCTGTTTGCTGAGTGCCTAGCATAATGGAACTCTGATCCCAACTGGGGCTTCTGGGTGCTACTGCAGTGACTGAGTATGGCAGTTGAAAGTAGTAGGAGGAAAGTAAGGCCGTGTCTAGATTAAAACTAGATTTAACTCAACTAACATTTTAAATTGTTTTCAACCCTATGGGTTTGGACCAGTTTACCTAAATTAATTAAAAACAAATCTCATAGTTAAATTGGGATAAAAAAGGCATAAGAGATACAGAGAGACTAGGAGGAAGCTAGTAGGGAATGGAAGTGGGGAAATGAGTAGACACATAAGTAGGTTTGAAATTATGTAGGGTTTTAAACGTGGAGCAGAGGCATGGGCAGGAATAAAAATGTGACCACTTTTAGAGGGGCATGTTCTGTGCCCCTGATGTGGCCCTGGGGCTGAAGGAGCCAGCTCTCCCTGCCCCAGCCCTGGGTCCGGAGGAGTTCTGTGCCCCGTGGATTTTGGGGGGCCCGTGCCCCTGCTTGCCCCCTTCTGCATGCCCCAGATGTTAAGGATAAGGAATTTTAATATATGATAAACACTGGAAGCTAGAGAAGGGATTCAAGGAGGGGATGCTGTGGGTGGAGTGCTGAGAGGAAGAAGGAAGATGTGTTTAACTAAAAGTCAAATTCTTACATCCCAATCCTCATTCATGACAAACAGATGCAATGTATTCAGTTACCTAAAAGACTTTCATTTTCTTCAGAAATAAACTCCTGAATCCCCATGTAGGGTTCTTTGCTGAAGTTTCAATAACCATAAACTATAGGCTACAATGAATGACTTCTGTTTTCACAGTTTCTCTTGCCACAGAAGAGAAAAGATCATGCCTTCTAATTGCTCTTTGTTTTCAAGTGATCCTGATCTTCAACTGGTGACTTGTCTTCAGCTGGTGACTTGTTTCCTCCACATAGAATAGTCAAGAAGGGAATTTCAGAATATAATTAAAAAAATCTACTTAATCCTCTGTCAGATTTCAACTTTGGCACTTTTGATAGGTGACTTTATCTGCACTTGTTCATTGATGTTTCTTAGACTAGAATTTGTGCTTTTCTGCTGTGCTTTTTCATAGCATGACACATTTTAAATTACAGGAATAATCTGTTGTGGATCACTACTTCATGTTATCTATTATATTCTTGGACTTCCATCACAAAAATAAATGTTTCAGACAGTCTAGTTAAGGATGCAATGCTATGTATACTCAGGTTAGAAATAACTAAGGAGTCTGTTCTTTGTTTGACAGCAGGAACAAAGAACCTATACATTGCTAAATAGAGTATAGGACAATATTTTCTGACTGAATCCATAATAATAAAATCCCTGAATTAAAAATCCAGACAAATTCCTTTTATTTATTCCTTAGCGTTCAAAACTTGCTTTTTGAAAACAATCATCATGGCATATTATGCAACTCTGTGTGGAAAGTCCATCATATTTCACTGTCATTGATTAATTATAGTCATCTCCAGTTTCCCATTGACGATTTTCACCCTTTTTCGAGGTGATGAGGAAAGGGAGATTTTGGCTTAGAGCAGGGGTCTCAAACACTCTGCTGACTCTTGGAGTTATTTCCTGCGGCCCGCCATAGGTGCTGACTCCACCAGCAGCCAAGCATCCCTCCCCTCAATAGTGCGCCACATCCCTCTCTTCCACCTACAGCTATTTGGTGGCGCTTAGGACTTTCCAGGAGGGGAGGGAGGGAGGAACAGGGACACGGCGTGCTCAGGGGAGGAGGCGGAGAAGAGGTGGGGCCAGGGTGGGGATTTGGGGAAGGGGTTGGAATAGGGGTGGGGAAGGGGTGGGTTTGGGGCAGGGACTTTGGGGAAGGGGTTGGAATGGGTGTGGGAAAGTGGTGGGAAGAGGCGGGACAGGGGCTGGGCCTCATGGACTAGACGAGCAGTCTGAGGTATGAAGTTCGGCATGTATGGTTCTTTGCTGTGAGTAGTTGGGAAAAATGTTTGTTAAAAGTGGCAATGTATTTTTTATGAATAGTTACTTTAAAAAGTTCCTGCCATTACAGCTATGTTGATAGACTGTTAGTGTAGATCATCAGCAGTGTTACTAACCACATAAGGAATAGTTACAGGTGTTTATATTTATTAAAACCCCTTTTTGCATTACAGTTTTTAAAAAGTTAATACATTGACTTTTAATAGCATACTATATTATTCTTATTTTTTTTCATTTTTGACTATACTTTTGTATCGTAGTATGAAAAGGTTTCAGTGATGCGGCCCTCGGACCAATGTACTAGTCCTCATGTGGCCCTTGTGGTGATTTGAATTTGAAATGCCTGGCTTAGAGATTTTTGTAAATGTGGGGGTGATTTTTGTTCAGTCCCCCTCAATATGAGACTAACAGATAGTTGCCTCCTGACGTATTTGAACAATATAGATTTGGAAATCTCTCCTACAGTCTTTCTGTAACCAGATTCACATAGAGAGATCTGAACTATAGGCAGGTAAGGCTCTGCATTGCTTTCTGTTGCCTTCCTTGTTTGTAGGAATCTCTTTATGTATTATACAGCTAAATTATACTCTTAGAGTATAATATAGATTCTTTCTAGATGATAGTGCTGTATATATTTTCTTCTTTTAATGAAAATTCTTACTGGAATCAATAGGCCATGTTTATCTTTATTTCTGTAGGATTTAATGTAGTCAAAATAATATGTAAGGACACTCTCAACACTGCTTACAAAATAATGCGGATATCAAATAAAATGCACCTGCTTGTTTTTACTCTAAAGTATCTTTCGATGCATCTTAGACTATCCTTACTATAAAGTCATATGGGAAGTTCAAACATCACATCACTTTAACTGGAAATGAGATACCGACAGAAAGTATGAAAAGCAAACAGGGCATGATTTATTCTGTATTTACAGTAGGTGAATACAGGGCTGATCATTCCAAAAACTTGACACATTAAAACCATTTTGTGTTTTGTGGCACCTTACGTGTTTAACAAGTTTCAGATACTGTATGAATCAATGAAGAATGGGAGTAGATACACTCAGTACAGTACTATATTATTTTTATAGGACTGGAAGGGACCTCCTAGGTCATCAAGCCCAGTCACTGGCTATCTCAAGTAAACCCATCATAGAATCCCATTCATAAATTTATCAAGCTCCATCTTAAAACTAATTAAGTTGTTTGCCCCCGTAACTCACATTGAAAGGCTGATCCAGAACCACAAAACTCTGATGATTAGAAATCTTCTTCTGATTTCCAGCCTGAATTTGTTTATGGCCAGTTTAAACCCATTTATCTTGCTAGTGTTGTCTTTGAGCTTGAATAGCTCTTCTGGGGTTTAACCTTCCTGGGGTTTAACCTCCTTGATATATTTCTAGAGATGAATCATATCCTCTCCCAGCCTTTAGTTTGCTCAGCTAAACAAGCCAGGCTCTTTTAGTCTTCTCTGGTAAGGTGGGCTCTTCATTCCCCTGATCATCCTGGTGGCCCTTTCCTATATCTGTTCCGGTTTGAATTAATCTTTCTAGTATGTGAATGACCAGAGTTTTACTCAGTATTTCAGATGAGACCTTAACGCTTCCCTATTTCTACTTGAAATGCTTCTCCAGATTCATCTAGGACTGCATTTGCCTTTTTCATGGCTGCATCACATTGGTGGCTCTTAGTTATCCTGTGATCAACTAATACATGGGTCTTTCTCCTCCTCTCTTGTGGAAAAACTGATAAGCCCCCAGATTTTAGCAGGAATTCTTATTAGTTCCTAAGTGCATGACCTTGTACTATTAAAATTTATCCCATTTCTATTACTCTGTTCCGCAAGGTCATCCAGTTCCTCTTGCATAACATTCCAATACTCCTATATATTGACAATGCCTTTCACCTTTGTGTGATCAGTCAATTTCATTAGCACACTTCTACTTTTTGTGCCAAGATTATCAATGAAAATATTAAATAAGATTGATCCCAAGACCGATCCTTGAGGAAATCCACTAGTAACAGTCTCCCCAGCACAATCTTTGTCCTTTCAGCTTAACCCAGTGTTGTCTCTGTCAGGCTGTCAGGAGTGGCTTAAGAGCACGAATACCAACCTCAGGGCAGACTGTTAAGAAGCAGGGCACAAACCCCAGACTGGTTGTGAGTTCTCTCCTTAGATTTCACCAACCAAGTATGAACTTCTCAAGCACTATAACAGCCCTAACGTGAAGTCACAGGCTGAATGGGGGTTATGTGGTGGCTTTCGTGGTACGGACTTCTGTGAGGTAGGGACATGTCCAGGGCTTACCCTGCAGCAGAGCCATTCTCCTGGCAACCTAATGAGCACAGCTCCCACCACCAGGCAAGACCCCTCTCCCACCGCTAGGCCTGACCATCCACGACTCTGTTGCTGACAGAACACTGGTCAGATGTGTGTGAACATCAGCTGAGGCAGAGGGAGGGGGCCAGAAGCTGCTAGCCTGAACTGGGACTGAGCCAGCACCCTCCTGGTGAAAGTCTTGATGTCCTGTGCAATATTCCAGATTTAAAACATAAGCTACAGTAAGCTTCTCCAAGTCATTAACAAGAGTATCTGAAACATTGAGAATTTTACTTTTGTTTAAAGTTTAAATGAAAACTAGCAAATTCAATTTAAATGTAAAAGGAAAAAATCCATAACTGCCAGCGTGTGTCATGTTTCATTTTTTCATATGATTTAGAACAACTGAAATATTAAACTCCAAGAATGGATTTATTTATGCTGTCAGATTCTCCAGTAAATCTGCTATAAAACTTACATTCTATACTCTTAGAAAATCCTGGTGTTACACACTTTAAGGACTTCCTAGTTTTCTGGATTGTTACTAGGGTGTGCGGGTAGGAGGAAAGGATCTCTGGTGGCTGGGCTGGGAGCCTTAATAGGAATCATTTCAGGCCCACATCTCCATTTATCTTCTGGCAGAAACTGTTCATGTTTGTTTGTTTGTATGCCTAGTGTTTTCTACTTTCCCCTGTTACTCCATCGCAGTCCCCCTATCAGACAGGAAAGAGACAGGGAAAGGTGGCATGCAGCTAATATTGTAGGAAAGGAAAGAGCTGGAACTTGAGGAGATATTGGAACCAAACCATCCTCATGGTGTCTGGATGCTCTGTTGGATAGGGCACTAGACAGGGATTCAGGAGATATGAATTCAATTCCTGGTTTGGCCATAAGCATCCTGTGTGACTTTGGGCAAGTCACTTCCTCTACCTTGTGTCTCAGGTTCCCATCTGTAAAATGGAGATAATACTTTTCTGCTTCATAAGGGTGTTGTGAGAATAACGCCCATGATGGTGATGTGCTCAGATATTATGGTGATGAGGGCTATGTAAGAACCTAGATAGAAATATAGGGCAGTGGTTTAACAGGATGGGTTGTCTGGAAGCTGAACAAAGGGAAGCTGTGAGTCTGAGGCTGTCTGCTCTCTTAGGGTATGTCTACACTTCAATTAGACACCTGCAGCTGGCCTGTGCCAGCTGGCTTAGGCTCGCGGGGCTGTTTAATCACAGTGTAGATGTTTGGGCTCAGGCTGCAGCCCATGCTCTCAGACTCTTCCACCTCGCAGGGTCCTACAGCCCGGGCACCAGCCTGAGCCTGAGTGTCTACACCGCAGTTAAACAGCTCTGTAGCCCAAGCTCCGCGTGCCCGAGTCAGGTGACATAGGCCAGCCACAGATGTTTTGTTGCAGTGTAGACATACCCTTAGAGGGAAGGGAACTGAGTGGTGAGTGAGGGGGTGGTAGTAAGGGCAGGAGCAGAGATAGTGGCAGGATTCCTGTTGTAAAGGACAGAGAGAGACTGGAGCTGAATTTCTTTAATCCCTGTCTCTCAGCACTGACTTCAGGAAATGGGCAGGAAAATAGGAAAACCAACACACTTGAGTTTACACATATTAGTGCATCCCTAAATGACTGGGTCAGGGGTCTCATTAAATGAATGAGAAAAATGATTCCTTTCAAGGCTTTAAAAATACATTTGTCAGCTGTGTTGCTTGTAGCTGCTTCAGACTGTCCACCAATGTGGACCCCTGCCAATTGTAAAGGATAATTGTTACTACCTGTGTTCTTCTGTGTCGTCAGTAATAAAGGCACAGTAATGCCCTCATTCTCAGAAAAGAGGAGCTTGTGTTCAGTCCAGCATTATAATGTCTGAAGCTCATCTGGAAATGATCCATCTGACCAGCCTAATACCACAAAGAATCCTCAAACAGTACTTTCTTTGTCTATCTGCAGTGGCCCAAGCACAGTGTCTTTATCCTAGTCATCAACAAAGTCTCTCAGTTGCCCAGGAAATAACACTCATTCAAGATATACTCTTTAATGAAAGGTTTCAGAGTAGCAGCCGTGTTAGTCTGTATACGCACAAAGAAAAGGAGTACTAGTGGCACCTTAGAGACTAACCAATTTATTTGAGCATGAGCTTTCGTGAGCTACAGCTCACTTCATTGGATGTATTCGGTGGAAGTGAGCTGTAGCTCACAAAAGCTTATGCTCAAATAAATTGGTTATTCTCTAAGTTGCCACTAGTACTCCTTTTCTTTTTTCTTTAATGAAAGCCACCTCACTGTTGGTTCTTCCCTCTGTTAGTGTTGGATTGCGTGCAGATCTGGGGAGAAAGAGGTGTTTGATCCTCTTATATAGAATATTTTGCTTGATTGTGAGTGTTTTGGAGAAGCTTGTTATGGTTGTCTTTTGTTAAAATGGAACCGATGGTTTATTTTTAGGGAGAATATTTAGATCTTAGTTTGTTGTCTGAGCCTGTAGCACATTTACCTCATGCCCTTAGGGGTAGTGTAGCCAGCTGTGGGAGGATCATAGCAAAGGGTTGCACAGCATTGTTTGCATGTTGGCTGGAGCTAAGTATTGGGTCTAGAATATTTTAAACAAAATTTACATTATTTTGGTGATGGTTGATATAAAGCACTCAGGGCTAAAGTCTTTTGCCTTAATCCTTCTTAAGATTTTATTGTGGCATCTGTTGAGGGCAATTGCATTAAAATGCTTCCATCCCTTCTCAGTTTATTGTTCCTTCAGTTGTAAACAGCACACAATCCATAGGATGGTGTGGCAATAAAAGGTCAGTTCTTTATTCTAACATAAAACTACTATAAGAAAACTGTCCACAGAACGAATGATTATGAAACAACATACACATTTTGGCCCTACTGCTTTCAGCTGAACGCTGAGGCAGTTGCTTCAGTATCTTTAAGATGCTCAAGAGCCAGCGTCTCAATTTCCCAATCTAGGGCACTTGACTGCAGTGCTATGCCTCACCAACTCTGTTTTTTGGGAACTAGAAAATGTAACAAGTTAGAGCACGTGGTCACAAGATTATCATTTTCCAAGTTCCAATTGATAGGAGTTTTAAATGCCATTGGGTGAAAGGGACATTTTCAGTGACATCAGGAGCCAGCAAAGTTGTAGTCCTCTTGTTCTCGAAATCCATAGGATTTGATATTGCCTTCATAGTCAGAAATCCAGCAGTATTGAAAACAAGACATTACTTTGCCTGTGATATTTGAGATACCATTCTCTTCTCCATGCTTTCAGTATATTTAATCACTAGACTTATACAGGTTTTGGATTCAGAAAAGGAGGTATTTATGGGTTTGATTCTTCTTTACTTGTTTTAAATATAGTATTGACAACCTCAAGTGCACAAAAATCATGAATCAGGCACCAAAATATCCTGTGATTCTCTTAAAAATCATTACATTTTAGAAAATCAATTTGGCGTTATTTTTCTCTGCCTTCTGGTTTTTCAGCATTTGGGGTATGTTTTTAAGCTTTTCTCTGCAACCTTGAGGACTAGAAACGTGCTATTTTAAAAATGAAAGTTGGGATTTTTATATAATCATGTGGCTCCAAGACTGGAGCTTTAAGATACCAGGTATCATGGCAACAATATAACACCAATGGCTTTAATTGATTTTTTCCCCTCTGATTCTCACCAGTGTAAGTGATAGGGCAAATTGAGGCAGGTGAGTTTAGCAAAGTCTTAGTTGAGGACAGATGACTTTCCACTTTGATTATCTTATGCCCTGTTTTGCACAAAGATCTTCCAATTTATCCTCTAATGAGGTCTGGAAATGATTTGTTCTGACATGCAGGGCCTCAGTTTACTGCCAGTGAACTTTCTATCTTCGGTGATGACGGTGTCTGTGAAGCAGATGGTAGAGCATAAATTCATGGTTGTACTGTAAAGCAATCATTTCCCCCCAGCTTTGTTTGATCATTTTCAGCTTATTATTGCAATACTGGAAAGACCCTGAGTGAATTCCAGAGCTTGTTGATGAATTGGGGAGTTAAGGTAAAAGCACAAACTCTCAAATATTTAAATAAATAAATTCCAAATAAAGGTCAGAGATAATGCCTCTGTTTCCTAAACACTATTCTGCATCAAAATAACGGTCATTATAACCTGTAGCTTGCTTTCCAGCTTTAAACAATTTCCCAGTTGGTTACCTAATGTAATAGCAAGGTAAACAGTTCATTTACTTCTGTTTTTAAATGAAGCAACTTTGAAGTACTTAAGATGCAATTTCAAAGCATCAGTATATAAAGTATAAGGTAGCAATTGCTTTTTACCAGCCATCAGCTAAACTATTTGCTTTAGTTTTGGCTTGCATCACTGCAGGAATTGATACTTATGCTCAGTATAAACAATTACAATTAATAACTAAGCATAGTACTTGGCTGCTATGTACATTGCATATAGTTACATTTCCTAAGTGGTGCCTTTTGCTGATAGGGAAGAAAAGATGCATTTTTGCTGTTTGTATTTTGCTGCTTAATAAACTGATGGATAGGCTGTTTTTTTTTTTTTTTAAAAAAAGAGTTCCTTAAAAAGGTTGATTAGAGAAGACTGCAGGATTATAGTGACTAACACAGAAAGGATAAAAGATCTTTTGGTTTTGAGAGAGGAGTAGCAGATGAGGCCAGCAATATTTTTACAAAACACCATCAGAACAAAGTATTTTGAAATGTCTGGTAGTAGAAATTAATTGAATGCCATGTACACTTGCAAGTATGAAACACAATGCATCTGAGAATTAATGAAAGAGAGAGAATAAATTGGCCTTTGAATTCCTTCATCTGTATTTCTTCCAAAAATAACCTCTATGGCATCCTGAGGTCTAAGATGGTAAGTGCAGGCTGGTGAAACAACGTGACGCAGGGTTAGCCAGTCATGTAACGGAACAACAGTTAAAGCATTGGAATGTAACAATGTTTTGCTTGATCAGCTCAAGGTTTCTAACCCATAACTCTAGGTTAGACAATAGCCTCTCCCTGCCTGTTCCTAAAACAGTTGGTTTTTATATCCCACCCCCTGAAGCACCTGTGTAAGCCTGAGTTGTTTTACTCCTCATTTGCCATGATAGTGTCTCTGTACCCTGTCATACTTACTCATTAAAATGGTCTCATTTTTTCATGCACGTTTGAAAAGACAAAGGATGCCAAGCACTGAACAAAATCATTTGGGGCCTATCACACTAAGCACCCCTATATTCAGACCCTGCACACCACTGTAATAATGTCTGTACAAAATATGCATTGTGGGGTATCATTTGAAAACTAATAACTCACTGATCAATAATATCAAAATGAAATGTATGTAGTGACATTATATGTAAAGATATGAATTCCCCCTGTATGGGAGAGATTCCAGAAGATTGGAAAAGGTCAAATATCATGCCCATCTATAAAAAGGGAAATAAGGACAACCCGGGGAATTACAAACCAGTCAGCTTAACTTCTGTACCCGGAAAGATAATGGAGCAAATAATTAAGCAATCAATCATATGACCTTCTCATAAACAAACTAGGGAAAAACAACCCAGGTGGAGCTACTATAAGGTGGGTGCATAACTGGTTGGAAAACTGTTCCCAGAGAGTAGTTATCAGTAGTTCAGAGTCATGCTTGAAGGGCATAACAAGTGGGGTCCCACAGGGATCAGTTCTAGGTCCTGTTCAATACCTTCATCAATGATTTAGATAATGGCATAGAGAGTACACTTAAAAGTTTGCGGATGATACCTGGCTGGGAGGGGTCACAAGTGCTTTGGAGGATAGGATTATAATGCAAAATGATCTGGACAAACTGGAGAAATGGTCTGAAGTAAATAGGATGGAATTGAATAAGGACAAATGCAAAGTACTCCACTGAGGAAGGAACAATCAGTTGCACACATACAAAATGGGAAATCACTGCCGAGGAAGGAGTACTGCGGAAAGGGATCTGGAGGTCATAGTGGACCATAAGTTAAATGAGTCAACAGTGTAACACCATTCTAGGATGTATTAGCAGGAGTTCTATAAGCAAAACACGAGAAGTAATTCTTCTGCTCTACTCCATGCTGATTAGGCCTCAGTTGGAGCATTGTGTCCAGTTCTGGGTGCCACATTTCAGGAAAGATGTGGACAAATTGGAGAAAATCCAGAGAACAGCATCAAAAATGATTAAAGGTCTAGAAAATGTGACCCATGAGGGAAGATTGAAAAAATTGGGGTTTTTTTTAGTCTGGAAAAGAGAGGACTGAGAGTGGGGACATAACAGTTTTCAAGTACATAAAAGGTTGTTACAAGGAGGAGGGAGAAGAATTGTTCTTAACCTCTGAGGCTAGGACAAGAAGCATTGGGCTTAAATTGCAGCAAGGGAGGTTTAGGTTGGATATTAGGAAAAAATTCCTAACTGTCAGGGTGGTTAAGCACTGGAATAAATTGCCTGGAGAGGTTGTGGAATCTCCATTATTGGAGATTTTTAAGAGCAGTTTAGACAAACACCTGTCAGGGATGGTCTAGATAAGACCTAGTCCTGCCATGCGTGCAGGGGACTGGACTAGATGACCTCTCGAGGTCCCTTCCGGTCCCATGATTCTATGATGATTTTAGCACATGTTCAAAACCAGACAGCCCTGCCTAGGCAAAAGTTGTTAAAACAGGCCTGTCCTAAATCAAGGAATGTGTGTTCATCTCAATTTATGTATAAGTAGTAAATAGAACAGCAGGAATGGCAGGAAACAGAACAATTTGGAATTCAGCAAACACAAGTGGGGGAAAAAAGAGCATGGAGCCTCCTTCACCGCCAGACTCCATGTCACCTTCTTTACTGCTTGAATAAACTTTACTTTTGAAGGGTAACTCCACTTTGAAGGTTCACTAGACTATAAAAGAGAGGGGCAGAGAACCCCAAGTTAACTCTAAGAAGACAAAGGCACCGACACCTTTGGGCCTCTGGGAGAGATCCTAACCAAGGAAAGGGTCAGTCACAATCTTGTTGGAAGACTGTGGGTGAGACAAGCATCTTCAACAAAGCCTTGAACCAAAACTTGCAAGATTAAGTTTTAGACTTTTAGATGTGTGTTTTCACTTTTATTTGCTTGTAACTATTGTTAATTTTATTTCATATCCTTGAATTCCCTTAAAATCCTACCTTCTTTTGTTAATATTCTTGTTTTATCTTTAATCTAAACCAACTCAGTGTTTTGTTTAACTGAAATGTTTGGTAAATTCAGTTAAGGTAGCAAATTGTTGAATATTGATTCCTTACAGGGGCAATGGACCTATAATATCTGAACCATCCAGGAGAGGGCTGGACAGTGCAGAACACGTGTTTTGGGAAAATCTGGGACTGGGAGTTTGTTGGGGCCAACCTTTGAAGGATACAGCACAACCCTCCCAATTGGGTGTCAGGCCCACTTTATGGGCTGTTGGGCAGGTTGGCATGGCCTCAGTGCCCTCCTTCGGGTATTGTGCACCCCAGAGATGCATGGTGAGGGCACTTCATCACAGGGAATGCAATACTGAGTTACCTGTGAGCAGGAGGGTTTCTCTGTGAATCCTGCACTCCTGTGTAAGGGCCAGTCACAATCTGGTTCCGTTTTTATGGCTAGATTACTATACTGCATATCACTGTTAAAATTAAAGTTTGGTATTGAAATTTCACATAAAATGCAATTGTTAGCGGCTTATTGGGCCTAAGTATTAGGTTAAGAATCTCATCTGGCCCACAGAGCTCTTCGTCCTGCTGAGTTAGGGAAAATGAGCACCATGAAGGTGGGTCTTTTAGAGGAGTCCTTAAAAAAAAATCAAGGTCCTGTGTGCGCGGTGAGACCATTACAGGTCCCATGGCACTAGTAAGAGTTAGCCATGATGTCTTTGCCCAAAACTTCCCTTCCCCTTAAGTTCTGGATTGAACTATGTGCCAGTTGGTTGCTGTCCTCCACTTCAATAAGCAGCGTATAAAGAAAAGTGATCCTGACCATTGGAACAGAAGCCACTTGAGTCAGTGGATACCCTATTATACAGGCAGGTAGTATAATATTTTGTAACCCTGATCCAACTCATGTGGGTGAGGCCAGAAAATAATGGTCAGTTTCTTACCAGCACTTTTGTGTAAGAGCTTTCGTTATGGCAATCACCATCAATTTGGGTTTGATTCCCTGTATATTGAGACTATATTTTATACAGGAAATGTTTCTCAAACTCTTTGACATCCTGAGTGTCATGACACTGGCCAGAATCACTCTTCCTATCAATGAAGGGATCTTAGAACCAGCCAGAGTGCTATGATGAACCCCAGCCACTCTTTTTCCCACCTCCAAGTATGTGAAAAAATGGTGTCAGGTGATGCCGAAAGGCTTCAAACACTTTTATGCCCACCCAAATCCAGGGTCCTTGGTCATCTCTGCAATGCAAGAGAAATCAAAGTTCACTAAAGGTGCTCCTAAGGACAAGCATACTAAGATGTTACATCTGTATGGATGAAAGGTATATTCATCTGCCTCATTGCACCCAAGTTGGTGAACTGCCAAGTACAATTATCTCATGTGGGGGAGGGTTGTCCCCTTCCTTTTGAAAATCCCACAGGATTGTGGGGATGAAATGAAAGAGAACATCATGGGGGGCAAATGATTGTGATAACTCATTGCAGGCAGCCATGGATGCCTCTTACTCAGCCTCAAGGCCAATGGTCACAGCCTTCTCTATGAACTAGGCCTTGTGGCTCCAGGCATCAGGCATACCATACGAAGCATGATAGAGCACTTGGCCTTCAAGAGAATGGTGCTTGTCAGCCAGAATCAGATTAAGTGCTGTATTTCTCCAAGGACTCAAGGGCTGCATTATGGTCCCTGGGAACTTAGAATCATAGAATATCAGGGTTGGAAGGGACCTCAGGAGGTCATTGAGTCCAACCCCCTGCTCAAAAGCAGGACCCATCCCCAATTAAATCATCCCAGCCAGGGCTTTGTCAAGCCTGACCTTAAAAACTGCTAAGGAAGGAGATTCCACCACCTCCCTAGGCAACGCATTCCAGTGTTTCACCACCCTCCTAGTGAAAAAGTTTTTCCTAATATCCAACCTAAACCTACCCCACTGCAACTTGAGACCATTACTCCTTGTCCTGTCCTCTTCCACCACTGAGAATAGTCTAGAACCATCCTCTCTGGAACCACCTCTCAGGTAGTTGAAAGCAGCTATCAAATCCCCCCTCATTCTTCTCTTCCACAGACTAAACAATCCCAGTTCCCTCAGCCTCTCCTCATAAGTCATGTGTTCCAGACCCCTAATCATTTTTGTTGCCCTTCGCTGGACTCTTTCCAATTTATCCACATCCTTCTTGTAGTGTGGGGCCCAAAACTGGACACAGTACTCCAGATGAGGCCTCACCAATGTCAAATAGAGGGGGACGATCATGTTCCTCGATCTGCTCGCTATGCCCCTACTTATACATCCCAAAATGCCATTGGCCTTCTTGGCAACAAGGGCACACTGCTGACTCATATCCAGCTTCTCGTCCACTGTCACCCCTAGGTCCTTTTCCGCAGAACTGCTGCCTAGCCATTCGGTCCCTAGTCTGTAGCTGTGCATTGGGTTCTTCCGTCCTAAGTGCAGGACCCTGCACTTATCCTTATTGAACCTCATCAGATTTCTTTTGGCCCAATCCTCCAATTTGTCTAAGTCCCTCTGTATCCTATCCGTGCCCTCCAGCGTATCTACCACTCCTCCCAGTTTAGTATCATCCGCAAATTTGCTGAGAGTGCAATCCACACCATTCTCCAGATCATTTATGAAGATATTGAACAAAAACTTACACCTTAGCTCTCTGTGGAAAGCCTTACAAATATCAACCCCAGAAAAGGCAAAGTATGCCGCCTTATTCTCAGGCCCAACACTCAGAATACCAGGAAAGGGAGAAACTAGATGCTCCAGTGATGTCTGTCTTCCATCTTCTGAACCAGCCTGGCTCCTCCTGAGGCAGCAGATTTGATGGGAGTGTTGAGAGCCACAATGGAGCCATCTGAAACCTCCCTGTGATGGGATATACAAATCCCACATTGGGTCTGAAGTGGTTAAAAGAGAATACGGGGCCCAGGGATCTCCTTTCCTCTAGGTCTGCTGAGCATGCTCTGACTGGATGAGTGGGTTAAAAGGAGCTGAGCAGTCAGGCAGAGGGTGATGGACAGGCTGCTGGGAGATGAGCCTTCTCCGAGAAACCAGACAGAAGGCTGAGTCTGACAGGGGATCATGGGCTGGGTAAGGCCCACAGGTAGTGCCTTCTCCAATCCCCGCCCCCTTTAAGAACAAGCAGGTCCTGTAGAGCTCTGCTTATTTGGGCTTTTCTTGGGTTTGTCTACACTGCAGTTATACACCCGCAGCTGGCCTGTGTCAGCTGACTCAGGCTTGCAGGACTTGGGCTACAGGGCTGTAAAATTGCAGTGTGGACGTTCGGGCTCAGGCTCTGGGACTGATCCTGTGAGAAGAGAGGGTTCTATAACTCGGGCTCCAGCTCGAGCCTGAATGTCTGCACTGCACTTTTACAGCCCACAGCCGAAGACAGCAGACATGGGCCAGCCATGGATGTTTAATTGTAGTGTAGACATACCCTCAGTTAAATTATTGACACTGTGGAGGAGCACATGGTTTGGACAGAGACATCCATTAGGGGAGGATCTATGAATAGGGATTCTCTATATCTTAGTAAGGAGGAGAGGATGGAAGATGGTAAAGTACAGGTAGGATCTGATGAAAAACAGTCGAATGAAGAAGAGTTGCTGTGGATGCTCGACTCTGCCCTTCCTTTGGTTGTACACACCCTGTTCCCAGCAAGCTACAGCACAGAGCTGAACTCCATGCTATGCAAGGTATTGCACACCTGTCGCTCTCCCTCTGGCATCATGCCCCCACACTTGTGCAGTAAGCTCTTTGGGGCAAGGATTGTCTCCTATGGCAGTGGTTTTCAAATCATGGGTTGCGACCCAGAAGTGAGTCGCAGAATGGAAGGGACTGGGTCGCGGTGGCTCTGGTTAGCATTGCCGACTAGGCCATTAAAAGTCCTGTCGGCGGTGCTGCCTTGCTAAGGTAGGCTAGTCCCTACCTGTTCCGACACTGCATTGTGTCCCGGAAGTAGCCAGCAGCAGGTCTGGTTCCTAGGCGGGGGGGCCACGGGCTCTGCACACTGCCCCAGCCCTAAGCACTGGCTCTGCACTCCCATTGGCTGGGGTGGAGGTGGTGCCTGCGAGTGAGAGTCGGACCTGCTGCAGGCTGGAAGCCTGCTTCTGCACCTGGGCTGTGCTGCTGACCGGGAGCTGCTGGAAGTAAGCCCTGAGCCCCAACCCCACACCCCAATCCCCGGCCCCAGCCCTGAGCCCCCCCAAACCTGGAGCCCCCTCCTGTACCCCAAACCTCTCAACCCTGGCCCCATCCCAGAGCCTGCACCCTCAGCCCAGAGACCTGACTCCTGCCCCAGCCCACAGCCCCCTCCCACACACTGAACCCCTCATTCCTGGCCCCACCCTGCAGCCATCACCCCTGCACCCCAATCCTCTGCCTCAGCCCTGAGCCACTCCCACACCCCAAACCCCTCATCCCCAGCTCCATTGGATTGTGGGCATCAGCAGTTTTCTTCAAGTGGGTCGCCAGAAAAAGAGTTTGAAAACCCTATCCTACGATGTATTTGCATGGTGCCTAGCACAATGGGGCCTCAATCTTGTTTGGGGCCTCAAGGCACAACAGTAATACAATAATACAAATAAATAATACTTGGCAACATTAGGCTCCCTCATCTCAACACAAGCAGAAACTAACTCAATAAAATCTTAGATTATCATAAGAACACATATATTTCACTAAAATGAAAAAATGTAAACTGATAATCTAGTTTAGAAAGACATTGAAACTAGTTAGTAGAAAAGCATGCCCAGATTGCTATGATTCTGGAAACAAATTATTGCTTTCAGAATAAGAGAGGGAGAGGAAAGCAAATTACCAAAATATTCAAAAAAGAACAATGGTAGGCAGAAAGTGTGGAAATTTAAAGATTTCTCTATTTGTGCAGTAGTTCAAAGTTTTCAGAGCAGGGTAAAGAATCATTATGGATGTTCAAGTGATTGAATTCTTTTGTTCATATGAATCTGCCAGTGTATTTTCCAAAACATCTTGGGATAGAAAATAAACATTCTAAAAATCAATTATTTATCTTTGGGCTGTCCACCTGTTTTCTGCATAGGAAAGAACACAAAATAAAAATTAATTAAAATGTTTTTTTCTAATAAAGTTAGAGCAGTTATAAAATGAAAGTGCTCTCTCAGTACCACTGTTATTTTTATTTGAAATTTACAGTATAACACATTTGCTGGATTCATAAACTAGAAATAAATTCACTGAAAATCTAATATAATGTCTAGGGGTTTGAGTGTTTGTTGCTACATATGCATTTTCTATTTAAATTTAGGTCTGAATTTATTAACTAAAATATCATAGGGTATTCTTTGGTTCTCTTTATGTAGTCCTAACATAGGTCTTTAAAACCAAGAAGATCTCAAGGTCAGATTCAGACTGACTTATACACATGCAGCTATCACTCTAACAAATTTGTTTAAAACTGGAGCAGCAGAGGATAGGAATTCTTATAGAAGTTGACCAGTTTAGCATAATTTCTCTAGGAATACTGTATGGTTGCAAATCATAGGCTAAAACTTCCAAGCCTCACCGATTTAAAATTCCCAATTGAGGCCTGCAGGCTCAGTTTTGTATATCAACAGAAGTAAATAGTTTGACATTGTAGATGTCTCTGATGTTATCCAGTTACAATCTGAGTAATTTGGAGCAAAACACTCTGACTTACTTTATTAAAAAGGGAAGCGTTTGCTACAGCATGTTGTTGATCTTTTCTTGATGAGCACCCAACTTTTTCTTTCAAGAAAAACGTAACCCTATTTGTTCAGTAATATCAACTTTTTGTACTTCTGTGTTTAGCTGATACATTTAGAAGGAAACTAGAAGAACTGGAGCGAGAGAAGAATTCTTCAAAATTTCAGCTTCCTTCAAGGCATCCTTCAATTATCAGCTTCTTGGACAGATTCAGTGCACAAGTTCAAGCAGCGTTGTTCTGGGCTGCAGATCGGTAAGTTCACTGGAGCATTATGACGTGGAACTATATTTCTGTTTTTCTTGAAGTACTGGGTATAAGTTATGGCTAGATTTTTAATTTTTAAACAAAAAATGAATGCTTTGGAGCACTGATACTATACCTTTTAAGAATACAATAATAATATTTCAGTCCCATTTATGTCATTTTTCCTTTTCTCCAGGTCTTTGAAAATTGTCATATTAGAGCCTGAGCCTGAATGAATGAAGTCAATTTGACTTTTACCACTGATTTCAATGAGAACAGGCTTGAACCCTTGTACAGCAACTTAAACATATAGCAGCAAGGCAGCCTGAGCTACATCTCCCTGTGGAACTAAACCCAGTTCCCTTTTGGGGAGATGAAAAAACATTTAACTATAAAGTGTGTAAATCACTTCTGCCCTGGATTCTCCTGCCAGCTTGGGAATCACTTTTATTCATTATTAGTTAAGGACTAGCAATATGCTGAGCACTGTGCAGTTCACAAAAATAGTCCGTCTCTCCCGCTAGAGCTAGCAACTTGCAAGACAGAGAGAATCCGAGATGCACCAGATGACCCTGGGGAAGTAATTAACCCCCTCCCCCCCAATTTTTTTTTCTCATTTGTGTTTGAGTCTCTTTTCTTTCACACTACTGAGTGGCTTAATTACAAATAAGGAGGTTCTTTCTTAGGTATTTATTAGTTATGGCGTTAATGTGGGAAATCTTGTTTTCTGACAACTCACAGTGATAAAGATCTTGGTGTGATATTTGATCTATGCATACTTGTGTTGACTTACATAAGTGCTAGATAAAATACATATAGACAATGGGACTTCACTAAACAGATATTCTATTGTTTTTTTTTTTTTAAATTTGGTTTAGCCCTTGTTCATTGTATGTATAAAGTAATGTGATTTGTTTTGAAATACACTCCATAAGGATTACCTCTTGTGGTCTCATATGGTAGAAGAGAGCGATTTTGTCAATTGTATGGGTGACAGAACCATGAATCAAAGTACAGGATAAAAGATACTTAAATGCTGTATCAAGAGGTGCCTTTCATATTATTTGTAATAAATTATTCTTGTATTTCGAGAGAGACTGTCAACTTGAATGATTGGAAACTGATTAATTTTAAGAAATTTGTTTTCTGATGGGGCATCCTCTAAATTGTATGTCCTGAGTATTATAAAAAAAATGTTCATGACAGTTTTTCTGTTCCCCTGCTGAAGACTAGAAGCATCTTTTGTGCAGGTGTGAGAGCAACAGTACCAACCACAGTCAGACCCAGTTCTTGCTTTTCACCCTTGTCTCTGTGCACACGACTCTCTACTGTTTTTTTCAGATTCAGCTTGGCTATTGCTTTTATTGTTAAACACCTTTTTTTCACTTGTGGTCTTTTGCATTTGACAGCACTTTGTATATAGTTTCTCTGTTTTGCTAATAGAACATACTCTTCTCCAGGCTCTGCAAGAAGGTGTTTAAAAATCTTTAAAATAAAAAAATAGGTACAGTAATATTTTAAATAGGGCTAGCTTGAAAAAAATCTGTTTTGTGAAAAATGTTGAAGTTTTGAGACTTGTTCCACAGTGGAATAAAATCGAGGTCTTTTGAATTATTCATGAACAAAAGAAAAAAAGAGAGAAAGAGAACGAGAGAGAAACACACAACCCAGAGCAGCCGTAGCTTGCTGGTTAGGGATGTGGGAGACCCCGGTTAAACCACCTAGATCTCCCATATCCCAGGTGAGTGCCCTAACCACCAAACTATTGGCTATTCTGGGGTTAGTTGGTCTTTTGGTCAATCAGTCTATCTGGTTTTGACACGAAATTCCAGACTGGATCAGAGAAAACTTTTCTACAAAAATTGAATCAGAATTAATATATTTCTGTGAAAATTTTAGGTTTTGACAAATTCACATTTTCTGATGTAAGTTTTTGGGTTAAAAAAAAATCCTGGCTGGCACTAGCTTTAAGTTTCCTCTCCACAGCTGTTTTTAACAGCCTTGTTTCTGCTGCATATAGCCGAGTTGTCATCACTACCACATTGAACACTTGTATCTTAGTTATCACACATACATCCTGCTGCTCAAACAGAGCCTCTGAAGACACTGAAATGCCACTGATGCAAGACTGATCTCATGTGTGACTTCTTTGGATATAGAACATCCTGCTGTCAATTGTCTATCCAGAAAACTATTCACCCATTCAACGTCATTGCCATCTACATGCTGTGCCTGTACGTTGTTCATTTCCATTTTATAGCTTTGGTTTTATTACCATTGATCTTAAGTCCCTCAGATTTTGCAGTTTTCCACAGCTCTTCCAGCACTAGCTGTAGTTGGTCTGTAGTTTCTCCAAGTAAGGCAACATCATCCCCTAATGATGAATATTTAAACTTCATACCTTCTACTTGGCTTCAGTCACCTTTATCATCACATAGTCTATTTGAACATTAAATAATGTAGGTGAGAGAACGCATCCCTGGTGTACTCCTTTTCCAACTTAAACGAATCTATAATATAACCGTAGATCCTCACACAGCTAAACGTACTGTGCTACAGTTTCTCCACTCGGCACACCAAGGCTTGAGGCTCCCCAGACTGACATAATAGTATGCACAGTACTCACCAATGCACTAAGTCAAAAGCAGCTGCAAAGTCTATAAACACAATGTTAACTTTTTTTTGTCCCTCTATTCGTTTTTCAATAATATTCTGCAGAGCATATATAGCATGGATCTTCAATTGACCTGGATGGAAACCACACGGGTTGTCTCTTTTTTTGGGCTGACATAATATATCAGTTCAGTAGTAAGACCATAAACACCTTCCCTGGGACTAACAGCAGCACTATTTCCCTATAATTTGAACAAACTGATGACCCTCCTTTTTTTTGTGGTGATGGCAGTCCATTTTCCAATCTTCTGGAATGCACCTGGTTTCCCAAACTCTTAAGACAACTCTCTGAAGCCAGTGAACTAAATCTGGGCCACCACCCTTTAGCAGATCTGATGGAATATTGTCAAAACAAGGTGCTTTATCCTTTTGTAATTATTTGACTGAAATCATCACTTCCTCTCACATCACCAGCTTGTTTTTTGTTGGATTCGTTTTTGAATTAAGTTGTTTATGTCTTGGTGGGGATCTGTTCATTAATTCACAAAAATGCTCATGCCGGTGCGTAAATTGGGCACCAGAATCCTGAGTATTCTCCATTTTTGTCTTTAACTGGCAGAAGTCATGAGAATGGATGTCCAATTAGGACCTTCAGACTTTCAAATATCCATTTCTTTTCTCGTCTTTCAGAGGCTTCCACAAAGCACTGCACCATATGATTCCACCATTGGGGCACCAAGCCACTAGATTCTTTGTTCCTAGTGCAGGTCCGAAGCCCAGATAAAGTGGGAGGGGTGGCCAATGGCCTGATAAGCCATTCCTATGAAGCCCTGTTCTTAGGCTAAGGCCTTTGGCTAAGCAACAGAGGCAGCCATAAGCTGGGAAGCAACCGGTCACATCCTCACATTCCAAACTAGTCACATTGAAAGAAGGTGCTATTGGGCTGTTAGGAATACAATCCTGTCCTGATAGTGCCTATCGCCTCCAGAGAAAGGGAAGTGCCTAGAAAATGTAAAAGGAAACTTAGTTTGATAGCATCCTGTCTGGCAAGAACTCACTTATCAATAGCTGGGATGTGAAATCCTCATTTCTGTATTGTTTTGTCATTATAGTTCCCACTTTGCTATTAGAAAAGGAGTACTAGTGGCACCTTAGAGACTAACCAATTTATTTGAGCATAAGCTTTCGTGAGCTACAACTCACTTCATCAGATGCATTCAGTGGAAAATACATGCTGCTGGAAATGGCCCACCTTGATTATCACTACAAAAAGTTTTCTTCCCCCCTCCCGCTCTCCTGCTGGTAATAGCTCATCTTAAGTGATCACTCTCCTTACAATGTGTATGATAACACCCATTTTTTCATGTTCTGTGTGTATATAAATCTCCTCACTGTATTTTCCACTGAATGCATCTGATGAAGTGAGCTGTAGCTCACGAAAGCTTATGCTCAAATAAATCGGTTAGTCTCTAAGGTGCCACTAGTACTCCTTTTCTTTTTGCAAATACAGATTAACACGGCTGCTACTCTGACACTTTGCTATTGTTTGTCTGTATAATCTCTGTCTGGTCTGTGATTGTTCCTGTCTGCTGTATGGTTAATTTTGCTGAGTGTAAACTAGTTAAGATGGTGGGATATAATTGATTACATAATCATGTTATAATATGTTAGGATTGGTTAGTTAAATTTCAGGAAAATGGTTGGTTAAGGTATAGCTAAGCAGAACTCAAGTTTTACTATATAGTCTGCAGTCAATCAGGAAGTGGGTGGGTGGGTGTGGGGAGGGGAAATGGGAACAGGGAATGGGGGTGAGGAAATTGAAATCATGTTTTGCTAAAGGGGGAAATGGAAACAGGGAATGGGGGTGAGGAAATTGGAATCCTGTTTGGCTAAGGGCAGGAATGGGAACAGGGACAGAGGTGTAAGGCTCTGTGGTGTCAGAGCTGGGAAGGGGGACACTAAGGAAGGAAACTAGAATCATGCTTGCTGGAAATTCACCCCAATAAACATTGAATTGTTTGCACCTTTGGACTTCGGGTATTGTTGCTCTCTGTTCATGCGAGAAGGACCAGGGAAGTAAGTGGGTGAAGGAATAAGCCCCCTAACAGTTACCCAGTAGCGATTTCCAAAAGATATTCTACCATGGAGGAAGAGTGGACTTTATTTCGAGAGTCTCTCACAGAGATTGCTGGAGTGGAGAACAAATGGGACTAAGGAGAATGAAAAAGCAATGTTGGATTACAAATGATACCATCAAACAGAGACAGAAAAAAAGACACTAACAACAGAGTTAATGAAGAGAGGAGGAAATGGGTAATAAAAAAAAGAAATGTTTTGAATGAGCAGTCAAGAGGGCCTGTTGGAATGATGCATTTAGGTGCACCTGAATGCTTTTCTTGTTTCATAAACATTAAGTAAAAATAAACACATTAGAAAAGAATCCCACATCACTGGAAAAGTCTAGCTCTAATGTAGATATCAGCAAGAATGCAAGAACATAAAGTTCCATGACCATTATATACACACGTACTTCGGCAAAAACAAAATACGAAAAGCAACCATCTATGTGTAGCATTTTAAAATGCTAGACCGTTAATGTGTATGTGCCTTACACTGATTACAAATCATTACCTCCTCACCAGCCAAACTGTACAGGATTCCCAGAAGCTCTGAAGTGCTCTTGTTTTTGCTAAGTGACCTTTCATACAGCTCTCAAAAGGGTGAAGATTTCTGACTGGCTGGTGAAGGACCTACAAACACGCCACTGTAACAAGGGTTATTCTTAAAGTGGTACCATCAACTTGGAAATCACATTTCCTCTGAATATCCTGAACTTGTTCTTGTGTTACTATGAGAAACTAAACAGTTTTCAGTGTCAAAGTTACAGCATATTCTTAAAATCCACTGGTTTGTCACAAACAAGGAAACACTTAGATGAATCTGACAAGCTCTAGTTTTGCACCAGTTCAGAACAAGATGACTGCAAAGGTGGGGTCTTTTCCAGTGTGCAGAAGTAGGTGTGCTTTTACAGAAGGAAGTAGAGCATGAGGCTGACTATGAATGATGTTGGAATATGCATTTCTGAAGGATTTTTAAGCCTAAAATCTCCCATGCTGACTATTGCTGAAGGAGGATTTACAAAATGGAAGTCCATTCTACATGCAATCATGGCAGCAACATAGCCATGTGAATTTGCTGTTGTTGCATCTAAGATGTGTCTGCAAAATGGTTACAATTTGCCTTTTCTGTGTGGAAGATACTCATTTATGCATGCAGATAATAATCATGCGGTCAAACTCATTGTATATGTATTATATACCACAGATATCTAAGTACATTTTGCAGGCTTATCTTAGAAAGTCATGTTTGAAAATTTGTCCTTGACAGATGTATTTATCTGGGACCACAGTTTTTCAGTGAGATATTAAAAATGCACCTGTAATATTTATGGAAAATGCACATATACTTGTATGCATAAATGGACAGAGAAATGCCATTACTCGTTTGCTTGCACAAATACAGGGAATACATAAGAAAACATCTGCACTATTTGCAGGTTCATTTTGAGAGGCCCATTACACATTTGGCACTTAATGTATTGTATTGATTACCTTAGGGCCCAATCATGCAAACATTTATTACTGAGTATAGTGCTTACTGTGAAGAGTCCCACTGACTGTAAATTTGAAAGAGCTTTCTGTATAGGAGAGGGGCCAAAGTTGGCGTCATATAGCACAGACTCTGGCTGATCTCTAGTGTGGTCTCCAAAAGCTGACAGAAGCCTCAGAAACTGCTCCAGATAGTTTCTATATTTCATTTCTGAAGCCTTTTCTCAATGGTGATGGGAAATTGCATTCCTTAGTTTGCCTCCAGCCATTCATCCAAGACAGTGATGAGTGAATATGCTGAAAAATGAAATAGCTGGGGGAAGCCTGAAGCTATACAAGTCGTCTTCTTCCTCTTTCCTTTGAGATGCTGTAAAAACAGAGTCAGGGTTTGATAAAATAAGGGGATATGTAAAGGGAAAAACACTCTAGTTTCTTAAATAATGTTGTTTTAAAGATTCAGACACTCTTTTGATGATGGGTCATCACAACTCCTAGGGTGACACGGTACATTTCCTTTTAATCTTCCAGCATTGAATACCCAATCGTCACATAAAATATAAATGTTTGTCATTTTTAAAGGGTTGGAAGTGAAGAAGCACATTTCTGGCAAAAAAACGAGCAAAAGCTTTTGAGTCCTGCTTACCAGAAGAGGATACAGGTTTCAACTACAAAAAGAAACCAGCTTCTTCAAGAAAAGCAATGGTTGCAGGTAAGAAGAAAAGTAAAGTTGTGGCAAAAACCATTAGTGGGGGGAAAATGTAGCTTGTAGGCGTTCTTGCTGAACTAAACAGACTGATAGTATAGCATACTACTTCTGTGCAGCAATTAGAGACTTGGCTGTAGTCCAGCTGATTATCTCAGTGATGACTGGCTGGGGTAGTGTGAATCTCATTACAGACAAGGAGGAGTTGAAGGCTCAGTTGCTCATGTGCATTCTTTAGCTTTCCTCATTATCTTTTAAGTATGCTCTTTAGGTTCACAGGTCTGATTTGCCTTCTCTATGCTTCACTGATCTTTAGCAGTTTTTATTTGAAGACAAAAAGAGAGTTTTGAAGAATACAATCTCCTGTTCACTTCTTTTCAGATTTGATTATCAGTATGTGATTTTCCAGCTTTTGTTCATGTAAGATGATCCGTACATTTTGTAGGGACACCGTGATTGTCATGAAAAAGTCAGCATTTGCCAATAGTAATTATGCACTGATACTTGAGATTACCATGGTCTCCCTCTCCATTTAGAATAGAAAGCATCTGTGTGGTAATGAGAAAAGGAGTACTTGTGGCACCTTAGAGACTAACCAATTTATTTGAGCATAAGCTTTCATGAGCTACAGCTCACTTCATCAGATGCATACTGTGGAAAGTACAGAAGATCTTTTTATACACACAAACCATGAAAAAATGGGTGTTTACCACTACAAAAGGTTTTCAAAGTTCAGCCACCAGGTTAGCCGTGACACTATCGGGGATAGTGTTCTTGACGGCTTGTAGTCCATCTTTGTGTGGAATGTTGGTGTAGAGGGCTTCTACATCAGACTAACACGGCTGTTACTCTGAAACCTGTCATTATGCAAGGCACTGCATTTAGCCGTATGGAGTGGAAATCTATCAACTGCATCCTGGCCACTATGGCTATAGAAGCCCTCTACACCAACATTCCACACAAAGATGGACTACAAGCCGTCAAGAACACTATCCCCGATAATGTCACGGCTAACCTGGTGGCTGAACTTTGTGACTTTGTCCTTACCCATAACTATTTTACATTTGGGGACAATGTATACCTTCAAATCAGCGGCACTGCTATGGGTACCTGCATGGCCCCACAGTATGCCAACATTTTTATGGCTGACTTAGAACAACGCTTCCTCAGCTCTCGTCCCCTAATGCCCCTACTCTACTTGCGCTATATTGATGACATCTTCATCATCTGGACCCATGGAAAAGAAGCCCTTGAGGCATTCCACCATGATTTCAACAATTTCCATCCCACCATCAACCTCAGCCTGGTCCAGTCCACACAAGAGATCCACTTCCTGGACACTACAGTGCTAATAAACCATGGTCACATAAACACCACCCTATACCGGAAACCTACTGACCACTATACCTACCTATGTGCCTTCAGCTTTCACCCTGACCACACCACACGATCCATTGTCTACAGCCAAGCTCTGAGATACAACCGCATTTGCTCCAACCCCTCAGACAGAGACAAACACCTACAAGATCTCTATCAAGCATTCTTACAACTACAATACCCACCTGCGGAAGTGAAGAAACAGATTGATAGAGCCAGAAGAGTTCCCAGAAGTCACCTACTACAGGACAGGCCTAACAAATAAAATAACAGAACGCCACTAGCCGTCACCTTCAGCCCCCGACTAAAACCTCTCCAACGCATTATTAAGGATCTACAACCTATCCTAAAGGATGACCCAACACTCTCACAAATCAGTCCCTGCCTACAGACAGCCCCCCAGCCTGAAGCAAATACTCACCAGCAACCACATACCACACAACAGAACCACTAACCCAGGAACCTATCCTTGCAACAAAGCCCGTTGCCAACTGTGCCACATATCTATTCAGGGGACACCATCACAGGTCCTAATAACATCAGCCACACTATCAGAGGCTCATTCACCTGCACATCCACCAATGTGATATATGGCATCATGTGCCCGCAGTTTGACATTGGTCAAACTGGACAGTCTCTACGTAAAAGAATAAATGGACACAAATCAGATGTCAAGAATTATAACATTCATAAACCAGTCGGACCTTAAAAGCCTGACCTTAAAAACCTCTAAGGAAGGAGATTCTACCACCTCCCTAGGTAACGCATTCCAGTGTTTCACCACCCTCTTAGTGAAAAAGTTTTTCCTAATATCCAATCTAAACCTCCCCCACTGCAACTTGAGACCATTACTCCTCGTTCTGTCATCTGCTACCATTGAGAACAGTCTAGAGCCATCCTCTTTGGAACCCCCTTTCAGGTAGTTGAAAGCAGCTATCAAATCCCCCCTCATTCTTCTCTTCTGCAGGCTAAACAATCCCAGCTCCCTCAGCCTCTCCTCATAAGTCATGTGTTCTAGACCCCTAATCATTTTTGTTGCCCTTCGCTGGACTCTCTCCAATTTATCCACATCCTTCTTGTAGTGTGGGGCCCAAAACTGGACACAGTACTCCAGATGAGGCCTCACCAATGTCGAATAGAGGGGAACGATCACGTCCCTCGATCTGCTCGCTATGCCCCTACTTATACATCCCAAAATGCCATTGGCCTTCTTGGCAACAAGGGCACACTGCTGACTCATATCCAGCTTCTCGTCCGCTGTCACCCCTAGGTCCTTTTCCGCAGAACTGCTGCCTAGCCATTCGGTCCCTAGTCTGTAGCGGTGCATTGGATTCTTCCATCCTAAGTGCAGGACCCTGCACTTATCCTTATTGAACCTCATCAGATTTCTTTTGGCCCAATCCTCCAATTTGTCTAGGTCCTTCTGTATCCTATCCCTCCCCTCCAGTGTATCTACCACTCCTCCCAGTTTAGTTTTAAGGTCAGGCTTGACAAAGCCCTGGCTGGGATGATTTAACTGGGAATTGGCCCTGCTTCGAGCAGGGGGTTGGACTAGATGACCTTCAGGGGTCCCTTCCAACCCTGATATTCTGATTCTATGATTCGGAGAACACTTCAATCTCTCTGGTCACACGATTACAGACATGAAAGTTGTGATATTACAACAGAAAAACTTCAAATCCAGACTCCAGCGAGAGACTGTTGAATTGGAATTCATTTGCAAATTGGATACAATTAACTTAGGCTTGAATAGAGACTGGGAGTGGCTAAGTCATTTTGCAAGGTAACCTATTTCCCCTTATTTTTTCCTACCCCTCCCCGATGTTCTTGTTAAACCCTGGATTTGTGCTGGAAATGGCCCACCTTGATTATCATACACATTGTAAGGAGAGTGATCACTTTAGATAAGCTATTACCAGCAGGAGAGTGGGGTGGTGGGGAGAGAAAACCTTTTGTAGTGGTAAATACCCATTTTTTCATGGTTTGTGTGTATAAAAAGATCTTCTGTACTTTCCACAGTATGCATCCGATGAAGTGAGCTGTAGCTCACGAAAGCTTATGCTCAAATAAATTGGTTAGTCTCTAAGATGCCACAAGTACTCCTTTTCTTTTTGCGAATACAGACTAACACGGCTGTTACTCTGAAACCTGTGTGGTAATGGTTATAAATGTTAACTGTTTAAATGGCTGCTGCTGTAATGTTTGTGTAAAATTAATTGCAAACTCTTCAACTATAGTTTAGATTTTTCTTCATATCCCCACCACCCAAAAGGCTCTATTCCTTATTGTCTAAGAATGAAACCCTCTTTTCTCTAATATTCCTGATCAACTTTAGTGATTACACTGAAGAATGAATTATCCTGGAGGGCTAACTAGAGGCTTGCAGCCATACTCTTCTGATCTTTACTGCAAGGCTCCTTGTTCATAATTTTTTTCGTGTGTTCAGTGGTAGGAAGAGGTGAGGTGGGAAGCATATACATTAAAGAAACAGAGAATTTCTTAGGTAACAGTGTTAAATTGAGGTCCTTTCTGTCATCTCACGTGGCTGCCCAAGCGGACATTAAAGATCCCATGACACTTCTGGAAAAGATCAGGAGATAACTGCAGTTTACTAGCCAAAATGTCTATTCTGAATAAAATAGGTTTCAGTCCCCCAAGAATGCATGTGAACTATTTTTAAGTGTATGGTAGCTTTCTCTTTTGCTTATGCAGGCTCTGCAATACTAGTATCTAATTAATTGTAGTGTACGATATTTGAATATGAAAACTGTATTATAAAACCAGTTCTGTTCATCTTCCTGTACATTCCCCCATAAGTCTCTTACTGCACTCATTACAATTAGTACATTTTCAAAGAATGTGGAGGCTATCTAAAATTCTGGCAGTATTCCCAAACCAGTAGTACAGAGAAGGAAATGTTCTTTGTGCACACTAAAAACCTGATTTGAGACTCACAAAAACAAAACTGATGTTTTTGGCCTGCTGACCTTTGTTATCTCCTTGACAAATGCCTGTGGGATGAAACATCAGCTGCTCTGTTCTCTTGTTGCTACTTCTAAGAAAAAATAAAATTATTGATGCATCTACTGTGCAACATTGCAGTAAGTTGAATTCTTTGAGCTAATTTGGTCCTTTAATATGCAAGAACTGTTTCTTCTTATGCTAAGTAATACAAATATAAAGTTGGAATAATGTTTACTCTCTGGCAAACTTTAAAATATACCTTTCAGAAAGTGAGCATTACTGCTTTACTGAATATTATTAACATTTAAATTATATACAAAAAAACTACATTAAAAGAATGTAAAGGTTGCAAAGTCAAGCTCTCAGAAATTAGGAAATGCCAAATACAAGGTTACCTCTGCATCCTTAATTCAGCCCTCTTGTATATATGCATTATGACAATCTTTAATTATGTGATCACATCTATGTTTTTGACAGGACCCTGACCTCATTCAGTGCACAGACTGGACAGTGCTTAGTGAATGAGCAGCTATTCAATGTTCCATTTTATCCTCATTAATCTTTAATGTGTAGCCCCAGCACCCTATTCAAACCCTGCTCTGAATACAGAATTATTAATTATCCTCATGGGTTTTTCTATGGTGCTCATCATTTGAGTATCTGGGTGCTCCACAAACGTTAATGAATTTATCTTCATAGCACCCCTAGGAGGAAAGGCAGTATTATTTCCATTTTACAAATGGAGAATTAAGACACAGAGACATTGATGTCAAAATACACATTAATTTTCGGTGCCCATTTTGAGATGCCTAGGGTCTGATTTTGCAGAGAATGTATCATTTTATAACACTTAATGTGTTCATAGCACAGTTATCATTGACTTTGTTTGCAGTTATGAGCACTCACCTTTTCTACAAATCAGAGCCCCCAGGTGCTAGACACCCAGAAAATGAGAAACTGTGTGGCACAGGCAAGGATAGAATTCAGTTCTCCAGACTAGCATTCAGCTGTCTAGACAATGAGATCATTCTTTCTCTTCCATGCAATCCTCTGCCTTGCTCGCTACCCACCTTCTGAATTCTGCAACAAATGAGGCAGTGGTCCTAAGTCAACAGCCTCATTAACTGCACAACCCTGGTTCCTTCTCAGAGCACCATCCATCCTGTGCACAGAATGACACACGGGTCCTATTGAGAATTAGTGTTTGATCATGTCATTAAAGACTACGATAATACACAAAGGGTGGAATTTAGTTTGGACAAGAGTGGTTGACTTTGCAACTTTGTAATGTTTTATTAATGTTTTAATTTTATTTCTTATGCTTTTTACAAACTTAAATATTGTGGAGTATTGATGCACAGGAGACAGAGTCTCCCTTCTTTCTCTTCCTGTGCCTGCCACCACATTGGCAGATGGGAGGAGCAATTGCAGGGAAAGTCTTGCTCAGCTCCTGCAGCCCTGCACTGATGTAGATGGAATGCTTAGTCTAGATTGAATCTTCAGAAAATTTAGCTGCCAAACTCTAGCAAGTCTGTACTGATCATGTGCAAACTGAGATTTTTCATAGGTCCATAACTTGGCCAGATTTTCACAGGGACGGGAAAAGACATATATCTGACACAGGGCTGACCTCCAGTGAAGTTTCAAGCGCCTGCTCCAGAGCATAGAGGTGTTAGAGCATCTCAATAAAATGTCTATAAGAAATTATTAACATGGGTAAAAACAATGTATTTTCCCCTAACGTTGTGCTGAGAAACAGTGAAACTGTTTTTCTGAAAATTTCCAAAAAATTCAGCCTGAGGCAGAGACCCAGTATGGAAAATTTCAGACCAAATGGTCAAAGTTTGGCAAAGTTATAAGAAACTGAAAATAAAGTCTTATAACGGAAAGTGCTTGTCACCTTTAACTATAGACTGCCATCTGCACTGCCTATAATATACTATATTTTATTAGCAGCAGAGTTGTTTTCCTTAACAAGGTGAATGAATAAACTTTGGTCTCTACTCCATACAGAAAGAAATTGAAGACCTCAGAGCAAGGCTGGCTGTGCTAGAAGCAAAAGATCAACAGTTAAGACAAGATATTGAAGAGCAAGATAGGCTTATTCAGTCGCAGGACTGCGAGTTGACTGCCTTGCTTAGCTGTGTATCTTTGAGAGAGCTACAGGAAATAAGCAAGGCCTTAGATGACACTTTAGCATTGTCATATCAAATTCCATTTAGCTTGGATCTCCCTGGGACCATCAAGAGGTATTTATGCATTTTAATTATTTTCCATTATATTTTCAATGACATGTTGAATTTATATTGCTGAACCATTGCATCAGCTGCCATTTGTTTTCCCTCATGCTCTTCAAAGATTACCTGACTCAGAGGAATGTATATTAAAAAAAAAATAAACCAGATAATCAGAGAAATGCAGATAGAAAAAAGAAGCCTAGTGCTTGCAATATAAACTTTAAAGGGACAGTGTCAGGAAAAAAAACGTGTCTCTGCTTTTCAAAAAAACAAACAAAAACTGTTTTTAATAACACAGATTATTCAGTCTGAAAGATATATAAGAATTAATTTATTTGCTTCTTACTGTTACAAATTGTCTATTCTTTGCATTTTGCTCAGCTTGGACAATAAACACTTCTTGTTTATACCTGGTTCAGTTTCACATTTATTAGTACAAAATGTTTTGGATTTGCAATAGTGCTTATTATTATTTTACTATTATTGATATTCTGACTGTGCCTTGTGTTGTACAGATAAATGATGAAATTGTTTTTCCAAATTCATTAATACTCAACTGCTCAAACTAAATTTAGTAACCCTTCTTCTCCTTCCTTCCTTAGTCTTGTTCTGAACATCCTTCCTGGGAGTTCTACCAAGGGATGGCAGCTTTAATTTGTGGCCACTTGCAGAGGCTGAATTAACATCTCTCCAAGGCTTCCTTGTCACACCCTTTGCCCTATTAGAACTACCCATGTTTGGGGTGGGGCTGGACAGCTGCACAGGCAATCTTAATTCTGGCATTTCCTTACACTGAGTGCTTGACTTTTTAACCTTAACATTCTTTTAATGTAGTTTTTTGGATATAATAACAAATTAATTTGCTAATTTCCCTAATACACTTGGAATTATATAATCTGATCAAGTTGATTTGATGGTCAGAGTTTCCAAGGATGATATAGCTGCTCTTTATAAATAGTATGGCTGTCAAGCGATTTAAAAAAAGTAATCACGATTAATCGCACTGTTAAACAATAATAGAATACCATTTATTTAAATATTTTTGGATGTTTTCTACATTTTCAACTATATTGATATCAGTTACAACACAGAATACAAAGTGTACAGTGTACGCTTTATATTTATTTTTTATTACAAATATTTGCACTGTTAAAAAACAAAAGACATGGTATTTTCAATTCACCTAATAGAAATACTGCAGTGCAATCCCTTTATCATGAAAGTTGAATTTACAAATGTCAAATTATGTACAAAAAAATAACTGCATTCAAAAATAAAACAATGTAAAACTTTAGAGCCTACAAGTCCACTCAGTCATACTTCAGCTAATCTCTCAAACGAACAAGTTTGGTTACATTTGCAGGAGATAATGCTGTCTACTTCTTGATTACGATGTCACCTGAAAGTGAGAACAGGCGTTCTCATGGCACTGTTGTAACCAACATTGCAAGATATTTACATGCCAGATGCTCTAAAGATTCATATGTCCCTTCATGCACCATTCCAGAGGACATGCACCCATGCTGATGACGGGTTCTGCTCAATAATGATACAAAGCAGAGTGGACCGATGTGTGTTCATTTTCATCATCTGAGTCAGATGCCACCAGCAGAAGATTGATTTTCTTTTTTGGTGGTTCGGGTTCTGTAGTTTCTGCATCTGAGTGTTGCTCTTTTCAGACTTCTGAAAGCATGCTCCATAGCTTGTCCCTCTCAGATTTTGGATGGCACTTCAGATTCTTAAACCTTGGGTCGAGTGCTGTAGCTATTTTTTAGAAATATCACATTGGTACCTTCTTTGCATTTTGTCAAATTTGCAGTGACAGTGTTCATAAATCAAACAACATGCTGGGTCATCACCTGAGACTGCTATAATATGAAATATATAGCAGAATGCGAGTGAAACAGAGCAGGGGACATACAATTCTCCCTCAAGGCATTCAGACACAAATGTAATTAACGCACTATTTTTTTAAGGAACATCTTCATCATGGAAGCATGTTCTCTGGAGTGGTGGCTGTAATATGAAGGGGCCTATGAATGGTTAGCATATCTGGTATGTAAATACTTTGCAATGCCGGCTACAAAAGTGCCATGCAAACTCCTGCTCTCACTTTCAGCTGACATTGTAAATCAGAAGCAGGCAGTAGTATTTCCCGTAAATGTAAACAAATGTATTTGTCTTAGTGATTGGCTGAACAAGAAGTAGGACTGTGTGGACTTGTAGGCTCTAAAGTTTTATATTGTTTTGTTTTTGAGTGCAGTTATGTAACCAAAAAAAATCTACATTTGTAAGTTGCACTTTCACGATAGAGGTTGCACTACTTGTGTGAGATGAATTGAAAAATACTATTTCTTTTGTTTCATTTTTACAGTGTAAATATTTGTAATAAAAATAATATAAAGTGAGTACTGTACATTTTGTATTCTGTGTTGTAATAGAAATCAATATATTTGAAAATGTAGAAAAACATCCAAAAATATTTAATACATTTCAATTGGTATTCTATTGTTTAAAAGTGGGATTAATTACAATTAATTTTTTTTGGTTAATCGCGTGAGTTAACTGTGATTAATCGACAACCCTAATCAATAGATATTTGTAGAAGACCTTCCTTCTTTATCAGTTGTTTAAAATTCTTCCCCCCTTTTGTTTTGATCAAAGACACATTTACCAAAAGCATTTTATTCCCTCAGCTATTAATCATCATCAGTTTCAACATGCTCCTTATTTACTAGCACATACACTTTCTCCCCAGCACTTGCAATGTGGTAAGTGTAATTTATTCCTTGCATGCTCAAAATATGTGCTAGGCACCATACGGACAAAAATTAAAAAGATATGCTTGCTTCCAAGCTAAATAGAGAGACACATCCTGAGGGATAGGAACAAACAATGGAGAAGGAAGAGAGGGAAGGAAAGTGCATCTTGGGATGCATAATTTTGTTTGGTGCACAGCCTGGTGGCTTCTCTTAATGTACATATAGGAGTATAGACATATTGGGTCACGTTTTCTACTGTGCCCAAGTCCCATTTATAAAAGGGACTAGAGGCACTTTAGAGCCTAGGTCTCATTGAGTATTAATGGGACTTAAGCTCCTAATTCTCTTTTGAAAATGTTACCCGCTGTCTTTATATGCCAGCAGGAACTTAGAAAAGAATCTTGTTTATCATAACTTTATTTTCTATCTGATCACCAGTATACAGTTTTATCTCTTCTTCCTTTTTACCCTTTGCATTTACTGGGTTTGTTTTGATTTTATTAATATTAATGAGGTGGTGTTGTTTGTATGTGCTAATTTATTTTAAAAATTGTCAGAAGAATGTCCAAAGAAAGATTCATCTCTGAATTTTAATCTAGAATGTGGGCAATGGTAACTTGAATTTTTTTCTTGTTCTGTAGCTTTCGTGCCTGTTTTTATTCTATGTGAAAATTTGTCTCTACTGTCTCGCAGTTTGGTGGCCTAGCAGTTGCCAGAGACTATGCTTTGATTCCAGTACCTTCTGTTATTTTTGGATTTGGTTACAGGAGCATATTCAATCTTCTTTTTCTTCTTTCTTGCATTGACAATAAGTGATTTTAATAGTACTTGACATATTCTATCTTGAAAGTTCTTTAAAAATGTATAAACTAAATAATTGCAGATTGTTATACCATTATATGAGTAAGTTGGAACTCTTGCAATGGGGTCTCATGGTACCAGCATCATAAATAATGTTTCTGCTTTAGGGAAAAAGTGTGTGGGGAACATCGTTAGTAATGGGCTCCGAAATAACATAACAGTGAACTTGCTGCTGTATACCTTCTCTGTCATCGTTTCTTTTCCCCTCCTGTTCCCCCTTGAAAAGAATGTGGTGTTTTTTCACCTAATTTAGATTATAAACTTTTGGGGACAGGAACTTGTCAGATTTTGTGTCAACAAAGATCATGCAGACTTATAGTACTACATAAATAAGAATAATGGATCCAAATCCTGCATTCAGCTCATTTGCTCAAGCCATGTTCTGTGTGCTGGCACCTCTGTGGCTTGGGTGGGAATGCAGTCTCCTCTCCAAGATACTTTACTGCTGAGGTTCTCTCTGGTTTAAGTAGCCTTTGCTCCAGCTGTTCCGCATTGTCCTCCCTCAGTGTAAAGGCAGGTGAATTTGCACTGATTTTCCATTCCTGCCCTGTTTCTTATCTGTCCCAAAACCATGTGCTATGTTGGATTGCAGAAAGCACCTACAGAGGTGTGCTGCATGGTGTGCAGGCGTTGCAGACTCCCAGCATGGACTCCCTGCTGCCTCCACAGGAGAACCTTGCTGGTTCTGCTATATTCAAGGCTTTCTGTGTCCAGAGGGGTCGGGAGGGATATGTTCCTACAATAAATGCAGCTCGTTCATCATAACAGGTGAATTTTAATCTTCTAGGCTGTGCGAAATGATTGGTGTTTTTCTTTAAGACTATAAAGTCACTTATAGTCAAGGTCACAATGACCTATACCTGGTCCAGTAAATGCTCTGTTGCCACTTTGTAATGTATTAAAACAGCTACAACTGTAAAATAGTGCATTTGGCATCAATAATAATTTACAGCTGCTTGTACATACTGGAAATTATATGTGCCTGAAAAAGTCCTCCACTTTTAGTCAACTTATTCTGAATTGTCATTCTTGGGGAAGATATTGGCATGTCAGTTAACAGGTTAAAATACCTAGTCAGAATTAGCAGAGTTTAGTAGATTGTTGTTCAATTTTGAGTTTGTAACCATTGAGGTTCTTTATTCCTAATGTGAAAGAGATTTAGCTGGTAATGGGGATTTTATTTTATGAAGCATAAAAAAAGAAATATTACTAATTCTTTTAAAGATAGTTCAGAGCTATTTGTATGATCAATGAATCAAACTTTAGCCACATATTATTATTCAAATGAATCTATGCATATGAACTACAGTGCTGACGCTTACAGCTGAGCCTCATTCAGCACTGGTGGGTTTGAAGGCCAGCTGGCTGGGTACCAGGTGCAGATATTGTGTATCTGTTCTAATAACAGCATCATGCCAGCCAGTAAAGTGTTGCTGTAAAGTGCCCTTTACTTATTTATTTTATCCATAAATCACATTCAGCAATAGAATAATGCAAGGCTGATGTCAAGTATCTCTCAAAACAATGTGTACTGTAATTAAATTTGTTTAGCAACTCTCAATTGATTGTAAAAATGAAATTTATTTTCCTTTCCTTTGGTCTAAATGTTATTAATTATATAATAGGAACATCATAAAGCAAACTTTGGAGAACAAGGAAAAACTCTTAGAGGGAAACTAATTGCACAAATATTTTTGTACAAAAGCTAGAGTACAAAGTATTTAATGTCTATTTTATTGTAATGTGGATTGAGTGTTGTTCCAAGCTAATCAATTTTCTTTTCAAAAATTCTTTTCAAGCTTACTAATGCACCTTTGTTTTTTCTTGTTCATCTTTTCTATGTGATGGATTATTTGAAAACAAATGCTTTACAGTATATAACTGTAATATTTAGCACTTACATTGCTCTTTTCATGCTCAAAGCATTTTATATACACTTCTTTGGGCCCTATTTTGGGAGACGGGAATGCTATGCTAAAACATGGCCACTTAATGTGGCTTCAAATATGTTAGCTTGCATCTTGATGATGCTTTTAGTTGTGTAAGTTGTTTTGATTGAGCTAACATGATTGAAAAACATGGCCTTTTTGGCCTGAAGACAGGGCCCCAAACTACTCTTTATAACAACTTTGTGAGGGACTTTGTATTGCTGTCCATTTTTTACTTATGAGGAAATTGGAGTACAAAGAGGCAAGCCACTTGCCTAATGTCATACAGTGAGGCTGTGGCAGAGCTAGGATTGGAACACAGGAGTTCTCAGCTCCACACATCACAACATACCTCTTTCTCAGCTAAAGGAGACGTTTTGGAAATAGGTTTCAGAGTAACAGCCGTGTTAGTCTGGATTCGCAAAAAGAAAAGGAGGACTTGTGGCACCTTAGAGACTAACCAATTTATTTGAGCATGAGCTTTCGTGAGCTACAGCTCACTTCATCGGATGCGTACATACTTTTTGGAAATAGTCAAAGAAAGATGGGTCTGTGTTTTGAAGCTCTTTGAATACCTTGTGATGGGTGACCACACACAGAGGGGATACTGTCAATTTAAAAACTATATGTTGTAAACAAAAAAAATTCTTTATGTAATTTATAACCACAGATTATTAAGTGAAATAATTTTAAAGATTCGGTTCATTTGACACCATACTCTTTGTTTACTTTATTGCATTTCTCTGTTGGGCAATGAAAATCAAGACGGTCTGTTTCACTTTTGTTTTGTGTTCTCTTTCACAGTTTGATTTAGTATTTTGCCTCATGTGATTTTACCCACATCTACAGGTGAGACTGGGCATGTGACTCTGCAGCACATTATCCCCAAAATGGATTTCAGTGCACTGACTGTTGTCTGTGCAGCTGAATGCCATTCAGGACATAAATTCAATTAAATAACCTTCAGCACACTTGAAACAGTCTGTCTTCCTTTCCACCCTTGCCACACGCCAAACGTTAATTGGTAGAAATTAGTTCCACAGAGTGTGTGTGATCTTTTGAAGATACAGAAATTCTCTGTTCTCTGGATTAGTTATTGCAGTACTGACATGGCCAGGGGCTCCAGGAGCCGAACTTGAAGTTTTGTTTAACTAGTCCACTTTGCTGTAATGTTGCCTGGGGCTTATCTGACAAAGATTAATTCAAAGTGAAGTGCAAATGCTCAGAGGGTGAAAACGTTATTAGATGGAATATTGTTGAACCATTCTGCAATCTCAGTTGAGGACAAAACCAGATTGAGTCAAAAGATCTTGTTTTTAGAAAGATTGATTTATGTGAGAAAGGAGGGAGGGATGAAGAAAGAAAAACATTGTTGCTCAATATGTTTAACAATATGAAAAATAGATTTGCCATTCAGACTGCGCTGTACATACATATGGTATCGTTAGGGAATTCTGCTGTACACAAAGTTTGTTTCACAATGTAATATTAATGTGACTGTAATATTGCTGCATGAAACAGCTTCCCGGAGGCTGGTATCATATAGGACCTTTTTCCTGTCCTATATTATCATTGGCTTATGGCCATAAACCTGACTGACATTGGTTATTTGGTCTTTTGAATATATTTCTGAAAGAACCAAAGTTCAAAGCAATTGACTACAATTTATAAATAGGTCCCAGTCAGCAGAGTCTTTATCCTGCCAATGCAGATAAAGGAAGTTTTGTGTGTGTTATTGTGTGGATGTTCTTCAGATGAGACCTTAAATTGAGGTCCTCTCTGCTATCTTGTGGACATTAAAGATTCTATGGCACTTTCTTAAGAGTAGGGATCTGTCCCAGTAACCATGACCAAAATCCCCTCATTCCCCCAACTGTCGTGTGGCTACCTAGCTGCCACTCACCTTCTCAGAGGTGGCTGCATTTCAGTGGTGCTATGTGTATAGGTCCTGTTTGTATTTAGCTAAATCCTGAGGTCCTCATTCATTTCCCTTGTTCTTGCATTGTGAGAGAGGTTGAATAGATGTTTCTGACCACTTTCTGTGTACCATTCATTATACTATACCCCTTTATCATATCCCCTCTTAGTTATTACCTCTCTCTTTTCAGTCTCTCTCTGCAACAGATTATTAGAATTCAAGGCAAAGGAGCAACAATAAAGAGGATAGAGAGGCTGCCAAAAAGTAAAACAGAAAATGAAGTAGATGTGATATATCTCGACTTTAGTAAGGCTTTTGATACTGTCTCACATGACCGTCTCTTAAGCAAACTAGGGAAATATAGCCTAGATGAATCCACTAAAAGGTGGGTGCACAACTGGTTAGAAAACAGTACTCAGTTATCAGTGGCTCACATTCAAGCTCAAAGGGCATATTGAGTGGGGTCCTGCAGGGATCTGTCCGTGGTCCAGTTCTATTCAATATCTTTTATAAATGATTTGGACAATGGCACAGAGAGTACACTTACTAAGTTTATGGATGGTACCAAGCTGGGAGGGGTAGCAAGTGCTTTAGAGGACAGGGGTGTCGTAAGCAAGACACAAGAAGTAATTTTTCCACTCTACTCAGCACTAATAAGGCCTCAACTGAGGTAACGTGTCCAACTCTAGGCACCACATTTTGGGAAGGATGTGGACAAATTGGAGAAAGTCCAGAAGAGAGCAACAAAATGATTAAAGGTCTAGAAAATGTGACCTATGAGGAAAAATTGAAAATATTGGGTTTGTTTAGTCTGGAGATGAGAAGACTGAGGGGTGACACGACAGTCTTCCAAGTACGTGAAATGTTGTTAGAAAGAGGAGGGTGAAAAATTGTTTTCCTTATCCACTGAGGAAAGGACAAGAAGTAAAGGGCTTATATTGCATTGAGGGAGATTTAGGTTAGATATTGGGAAAAACTTCCTGTCAGTGTAGTTAAGCACTGAAACAAATTACCTAGGGAGGTTGTGGAATCTCAATCATTGGAGGTTTTTAAGAACAGGTTAGACAAATACCTGTCAGGGATGGTCTAGATCAGTGTTTCTCAATGACCAGTCCATGGACTGGTGCCAGTCCCTGAGATCTCCTTCACACAGTTTAGGGGGGTAGCAAGCTGGTCCTTGGTATCAAAAAGTTTGAAAAACATTAGTTTTGATAATACTTCATCCTACTGATTGCAGGAGATTGGACTAGGTGATCTATTGAGAGTCCCTTCCAATCCTGTATTTCTGTGATTCTATTTGTGAAAAAGCAAAGGAAGAAAGCATTCTCCAAATGGGGAAGAATTAGGCTGAGGCAGATGCACCGGGGCAGCAAGTACCATTTCATAGCAGTCACTGCAGCTAAGGATAATCACACACTGACCTAAGGCATCATGGAAGTGAAGAAGAGCTAGCTCTTAGTGTAAAATTGATGTTCTCTCCCAGTCTCACACATGGCCTGAGTAATTTAGCGTTGTGTGTGAAAGCCTGCAGAGGTTGGGAGAGAGTATTCATCCGTTTAATGTTCAGGCAAACTACGGAGTTACTCTCCCTCTTGCTGCTCTCCCTGTTGGTCGTTCTTGTCCCCTATCAAGGAGTTTGTGGCCACTAAATCTGCATAAATAAGGATCCAACTGCTCCTCTCTTGTCCAACCCCAAAGGAGCCACTTGTGCTGATCTTTATGAATGCCCATGCCCCCCTCCCTAAACTTCAGAGCCCAATCTCCAGTATGAGCTCCAACTGTCAGCCTGGACTGGGAGGCTCACTTCCTCTGGCTGTGTAGACATATATCTTTTGTGGCCAGCACTGAATTCCTCCATGGTGTGAGGTGGGTGCAAAGGTCACCTTTCATGATTGCTCTGTTTGTTTCCCTGCCCAGTGCCCACTCATGAAGACTGTTGAAGAGGTTAAGTGGTGTGGAGGGCTTTATGATGGGTCCTTTCACACTACTGTAATTTCACCTTTAAAGCTTACCACAAGGGTGTAAAATATTCTCTGTCGGGGTGTGTGTATGTTTGTGAGTTAGTCTAAATTATGTGAAATGAGCCTAATTATTAATGTTCTTAAAATACAAGTATTTTATTCTACCCTATTTGGTTTGCTGTAACTCCCTTGGCAGTGGTCTGTCTATTTTTTTCTTTGTGCTAAGGTCCACAAGTGTGTTACAGTGGGTACTTCAGCCTGCGTGCAGCTTTAGAGTAAACCAGACCTGTCAGTCTCTGGCTGCAGGGGAATGCCCTGCTCCCATGGCAGCCTGCAGCTCAATCAGTCCTCCCGATGAAGAATTTTTCTGAGGGAAATTCCAAGCTTTATTTCAAATGTCTTCAATAACAGTTTGACTCAGTAATATGTCTGTCTAATTCTCAGACTCGACCGAAAGGCTGCATTTGCCTTTTGGGGAGACTGTCTCCTTATCTTCCCTTCCTCCCTAAGGTATTTGCAGCAGCTGACACCTCCACAAGCTTTTGGGAGGAAAAACTAGGCTGACAAAAGCCAGAGGCAAAAGTAAGGGCCTGTGTCTTTCGCCTCACTCCCTTATTGAATGTCTCATTGAGGGGCTCAGTTGGCTCTGCAGGCAGAGAACAGTTTCTTTCACAGCCTAGTCCTGGCAGGGCTGCCTGGGGCCTACTCTTTGGGCAGAAAAGGAATCAGGCAGATTTGGAAAAACTGGCTCCAGGGACAAGTAGTTCCCTCTCTTCCTTCTGTGTCAGGGGAATGACTGCAGAAGGAAGATTGTGCCTATGTCCCTAGAGGCCACACCAGCAGCCATGCTTGTGACAATGGAACCCAGCAGCCTCCCCTCAGGTGACCGAGGCTGTGGATGGAGGTAATCAGACACAGCATGGATGCTGCCCATTCTGGAAGTCACAGCAAGGGGTCCTTTGGGCCCAGCTCCCTCCCACTGCTCCTTCCTTGGACCACAGACTTGTTCTGGTCATGACAGTCAACATGTCTGATGAGGTTTTCATAATAAACTAGGAGGAACATGATCAGCCTGATCCGAGAGAGAAAATTGACTTCCTTGTCCTCAGCAGATTTAAATGTAATTTGCACCCAGGAATATCCTCACTCATTGCAAGTCAACTTGATGGGCTGGTGATTTCAGGGGGTGGGGCATTTCCCTTCTGCCAGTGACTGATGGTTTTGGTTCTGCCTCCAAGCTGCAAGCATGCTGATCTATCCATTGTAATGGATCTGCAATGGACTTTATTACTCAAAGAAACAGAATTTCCAGGTAAATACAGATAATTTTTTCTAATTTCTCTCTCACACTCAGTCCTGGCTATTTGTTTGTCTAGTCTGAAGTGTCCTTTTATTTAGTATAGCTTTGTCACAATGTAAAATTTGTCTTTTTACATCTCCTCAGAGCATTCTGAGATGCTATCACAGAGGGAATTATAAGAGTGCAAGGGAATTATTGATTGCTTGATTGATTTATATTGTAGAGTCTGCTGAAGGCCAAGAAACATCTCTGCATTTCTGACTTCTAAATAGAATTATGCTATATTTTCCCCCGATGTAGGCTGCAACATATGATTACCCTTGAGTGTTGTTTTTGACTTCTTTCATTAAGAGTTGGACAAAGGCTTTTTTGAAAGTCAGCGCTTTCAACTTGCCATTAGAGGTGAGAATACAAAGACTTTCATAGGGTCTGAGCTGTGTATTTTTTTTTTCTTTTGAACAAGTCAAATCACTTTTTGCCTGGGAATCAGAAAAGTGGCAATGATGGGGAAGTTGAACTTGTTATAATGTGTTCACTTTTCAAACCTCTAAGAAATTGTGGTTCTTCAATAACTCATTCTAAACTTAGTATCTGGTAGGGAAGTCTAGATGCACTGAGTTGTGGATTATTGGTCTCGAGTGGTTACCATAATGGCATGAGCACAAAGTAGTCTTAAAAATAATCTCAGGCATTTTTACAAAAATCAGTAATTTTCTTCTTTCAAATTCTGAGGTTGTGCTTAATGTTTCTGTTTCAGATTTTGAAATGTTAGAATTTAAAGGGAAGTTTCATATGCACATTATGGTGAAATGCTTTGATACATTAAAAGTGCTAATATATTCCAAATTGTGTATTAAACAGATGTTTTATATCTTTATGGGGTGAGGGATTCTCTAACAGGTTGTTTTGAATTCAAGTTGTCCATTGCACATAATCTGAATAACCATACCAAATTCAGATCTATTGTGTACTACTTGATCCTGCTGAGTGCAGTGGAGATGCACTTACATTTGGTATGAATTTGGCCTTAGGACTATGTTTTCATATGGGCTGAGGATTGGTCCATCCTGTTTGCAGCTGAAATTTGTGCTTGCAAAATCTGTCTACGTTTCTGAGCTGTCAAAATGAATTATGAGTGCAAAGGTGAGTAGTTTTAGCTCTATCTGATTTATACTCAGAGTTGGATTGCAGGTACAAATTTTGTTTGTCCAGTTTGTACCTGCAAAAAGGACACCACTCTTTTAGAAATTGACCCCATAATGTATATATGCTGTGAGGTATACGAGAAATGAAAGATGATTCATGGCTTGCATAAGGGAAGAGTCCTCGATTCAGCAGTTTCACTTTTCGCTTTATTGCAAATTGAATATAGACCTGGTTGTCAGATTTGGTGACCTTTAACAGATTACTGTTACTGCTAAACATTTATATTATAGTAATTCCCAAATGCCCTACTGAAGATCTGGGTCTCCTTGTGCTCATTGTAGTACAAACACAGAAAAAGAGACAGTGACTTCTCTGGAGAATTTACAGTCTAAAAGACTCAAGAACAGAATATAGGGATATAATATTCAAGCAAATGAACCCGGTAATGATTGGCATAATTTTTGTTGTGTTGTGTTGTGGATGGTTTTGTTTTGTTTTATTTTAAGAAGGGGTCAGGTGAGTGGAATAGAAGGAAATAGAATGATCTTTTAGGTGACGGTGGTGGTACAAGGATGGAGACTTGCTGCTATGATGTATTCTTGTGTCTTTCACTCCTTACAGGATCAAGGTGGAAACAATTCACAGAGGGCCTGTCTTCACTGCATTCTTAGCTTGAGGTACAGCTCAGGTTTTGCCCCACTCTGACTCCTGTCCATCCACTAAAATCTTTAGCTCCAGTTAACTGGTGCTTTAAGGTTGAGCTAGCTGGCCTGTCCGGAGGGAGGCGTGTGGCGGAGCACAAGTGCTGCTGTTGCTGCTTGAGCCAGTAATGCTGTGAGAATGCGGCAGCTCAAGTTACAACAGCTCATTAACTGCTAATTCATTCGCTATGCTGCTAACCGTATCACTTTGTTTTGCAATGTGGTCGCTCACTGGAGTGTGCTAACTCAGCGCTTGTCTGCATGGGCACTTTACAGCGCTGCAGCTGGTGAAAAAACACCCCCCTGAGAGCTGGAAGTTTCAGCGCTGTAAAACGCCACTGTAAACAGTGCACCAGTAAACAGTAGCTACACCTCTCCTGGAGGTGGTTTGTTTAGAGCACTGGTAGCGCTTTAGTGTGGCCAGTGTAGACTAGCCCTCAGCTAACTTGCAGTGAAGATCAGCCTGCAGTTTGCACCAGTGTAGGAATTAAATTATTTTTGTACTTGATGCATTCCCATATATTCTTAACCAGCATGCTGTAGTACATTCCACTACTGTGTAATTATGGTGACTCTTGTCTATAGGCTGTATAAATCTTTTATCACAAGAGTGTATAAATATTTCATCATGGTGTATAAGCTCCCAGTTGGGTAGAAAAGGTTCATCCATCGGTGAGTCTCATGAATATAGAAATAATCTTGTCTTGATTTTTGCCTGCTAGTTGGTGTCAGGCTCTCCCCTCCTCCCTCTTTCTTGGAAGCCTAAGCATCTGCATATAATACCTTAATATGGAGAGGTGGGAATGCAGACAAAATTAAAGGAAAGAGACCAGAAACTTGCCTCTAATTAGCAGAAAGCAATTCTTCCTATACTGTACTATTCAGTTTTCCTTTGAGCAGGGCCATTTCTACTATGCAGGCAGGATAATGGCAGGGAGATGATAGCCTCTCAGAATATTCTTCATGAGACCAATCAAGCATGAGCTGTTACATCATAATGTTTAGGGGCCCCTAAAGTTCACATGGGAAGTCTGTGGCAGGGCCAGGAACACAAACCAGACTCCCAATTCTTTTCTTTAGAAACAAGATGATCCTTTCCTCTTATTCCAAAACTATGCTCTTTCTCTAGAATCCTTCACCATAGATGATGTAAGATGGTTTCCAGAGAGTTCTCAGACTGTTTCACAATAATTTGAAATACCCATAAATATTATCTACTATCTATTTTCTGTATCATGTCAACTGTGCAGAGTATTAATATGTGACTGGCTTGTTTGCATCCACTGAAGTATTTGGTAATTTTAAGTTTTCCTATAGTCTACTGTTAAGTGTCAAGTCAGTAACATATTCTAAATCTGTGGCATTTCCAGCTCTTCCTGAAGTTTCCTGGCTGAATTACATGTGTTTGCCAGTATATTACATCATCCATCATCCAGTAATCTAATTCCTTAGCTCATGCTTCTTAAGATGGAGACAGTGTGTATGTGGGGAGGTCCCAAGATACATTCTGCAAATCTGTGCTGCTTTTCTTTTAGGATCACTTTATTTTATCCCCCCCCCCAAATGTGTGTAGGTCTGTTGCTGGAGGTTTAAATAATGAACCTACCTGACTATCTACATGAACTGAAGAAATTGCACGCTAAATATAGATTGCTGTCAATTGTGTGAACGTCAAAAACGTTTCCTTTCCTGCATTTTGTCAGCTGAATCTGGTATTAATTGAATCCTGTCTCAGTCCAGTCTTTCAATCAGTTGGGTCAACAGCCTAGCAATCTCAGTGTGTGAGTTATACTATGTGGGATAGCAAAAAGAATTTTTAAATGGTCATATGATAGAATGCAGAGGCCCTACCTGAGCATCAGCAGATAGGCAGTTAAGTTGCTTCTTAACTGTTCTGCTAGAAAAGAGTGAGGAAATCGCAGAAATATAGCCTAGTGTCTAGTCAAGACCTTTAGTGTTAAATTAGGGTGCTCTGTTAAATTAGGGAGCTCTATAAAAAGTTCTCTCTTGTAGTCAAAAGGAAGAGTGAGCTTCTGAGCAGGCAGAGTGCTACTCTTGTAGTAACGGTGTGAGACACAGGAGTACTGGTAAGAGACTGAATTTTATTTCCTGGCCTCTGACATCTGAACGGGTCTGGGTTATTAAAACTTCTCAGGCTCAGTATCCGCTGACACAGTCCTATTATTACACTCGATAGCTGAAGATCTGGGTTGTCTGACTGCACGAGTTGAATCTTTTTGTTTTCCTTTGATGTAAATTCTCTTGTTTCTTTTTGCTACAAACTGGGAACTCAAAAACCTGAGGAAAATCCTCTTTTGGTGAAAGACGGTTGTAGCCAGTGGACATGGTTGTATCATTCCAGTTGTGGTGCATGGATTAGATGATGGAATATTCTTTAAGATACATAAGTGATTCCCCTTTCTCTCTCTCTGGCATATGGCATCTGCAGAGCAACATTCTGTAGATGCAGTTGTAGGTCCATAAGCCATTTCAAGTCCTCCTCTGTGACATTGTAGATATCATCCAATTCACCTTTGAATCCATATTTAGGGCTCTACATTATGATGTGTTCAATTATTTGGATGTTTTCACCAGTCGCACGAAGGAGAGTCTTTGATTTTCCACTTGTGCATCTTCTATGGTTTGTTCGGATTCATTTCAGTGCGGGCCAGTGTCTGCATGGCACGTCGAAACTGGGAGGGCAACTTGTTGGGTAAGTAACCAAATGCTTGTTTGGAACCGTAGATGAGGTCCAGACACACTGCCATTCCCTGTCCGGATCCAGAGACATGAGGTGGTCACAGGTGGTCTATAGTGTTTTTTGTGATTTCAGGTGTTGTTAGAGTATGTTATCCATAATCTGGCAGATGGGAAATTCTGAGTAGTCTTCAGCACATTTAAGTTCTCGTGATGTAGCTATAGCTTGATGGAGGTTCGATGTTTGCTAATATAAAAAGCCAGGGTAGAGGTGTTGATTTCCCAGGATGATTTGCATGGTCTGATTCAGCTGCCTATCCACAAGTTGGGTATGGCAGCTTCTTGTCCACACTGGTGCATAGTACTCTGCAACTGAGTACACCAGGGCCAAGGCTGATGTTCATAGCACCAAGGCAGTTGATCCCCAGTTTGTTCCTGCTAAACTTTTGAATAATATTGATGTGAGTCTTCACTTTGGAGGCTACTCTCTTGAGGTGCTCAAGAAAGGTCAGTGTGTAGTCAAGAATGACACTAAGATATTTGGCTTTGGGTTATAAAGCACAGTTTCACCATAAAACTTGACAGAGTGTTTTGTGCAAGTCTGTTGTCCAGTGGAAGGTAGAGACTACAGATTTGCTTGGATTTGGTTTCAGGTGCCACTTTTGGAAGTACTCTTCTATGATCTTAAGGTCAGGTGTAATTGGTCACTTCCAAGTTCTTTAAAGCTGCAGGCCTGGGTTGTGAGTGCCAGAACATCAGAATATACAAACTTCTGTGCTATTGTTTCAGGCATATCACATGTGTATATGTTGAAGAGTGTTGGAGCAAATACAGGGCCTTGTAGTAGCCATTATTCAAAGTGCATGGCTTTCTGGTTTGACCTCCAAGGCACACGTGCATTCTTCAGCTGCTAAGCGTGGTGTTCAGCAGCCTAAGAATCTGCGCACAGGGGATCACTTTGGTCAGTTTCAGTATCAGACCATCCTTCCAGACCGTGTCATATGCTGCTGACAGAACAATGAAAGCAGTATCGGTCTTGAGTTTTTGTTGGAATCCAGCACCGATGCTTGTAGTGAGGGCCAGGAACTAGTCACAGCAACTTTTGTGGAGACGAAAACCAGCGTGGTCCTTAGGTAGGCTGGTGTCCCCAGTGGGCCTGATTTGGTTCAGACTCATATGCTCCATCACCTTGTAGATTGTGTTCAGAAAGGAGATGGGCCTATAACTAGAAGGATAATCTGCAGGTTTTCCAGGTTTTAGGGGTGCAATGTCCTTGGTTTCTCTCCATATGCAGGGGATTTCACTGGTCTTCTGGATATTTGTGAAAAGCTCCATCATTCATTTCTGTGCCAGTGGACCCAGATATAGGAAATCAGGATAGATAGCATCTTTCCCTGCTGCCTTTCTGAATTTCCTGGCTGCAAGGGCTGCATCGATATCTTTACTTGTGAATGGTCCAGACCATTGGGAAGATGGATTGCATGTGGATATCACTTGCTAAAGTTGATGCTGGACTTCTTTGTGATACTGTTTGTCCACTGGCTATTTTGATGTCCACAAAAGTTTAGCACCAGTGGCGTTGGCTTTCACTTGTGGCCTAGTGGCATGTGTGGGTTTGCAGCTCCCAGGTGTCTCACCAAGATCCAGGCGCATCTGCTTGAGTGTGTGAAGTTTAGACCTACACAGCCAAGCCACCGTTTCTGCCTTGCTGCATCCAGTGACAGTAGAAGGGTCTCTACGCTCATATTTGTGGAGAAGTTTTTGCAAGGAGTGTACAATGACGTGTCCTTGGAGGACATTCTTCTTTGTAGTGGAGATTAGGAGTGCAGTAAAATGGTCACAAGTGTTCGCCATTGGGGGAATGTGGGAGATTGTGTTCTCCACGGTCATAGAGAAAGTGGTCCAGTCTGCTTTTTGAATTTCCAGTGCAGTGCTGGTTTTGAGTAGAGAACTGGACTTTGAATGCCAATATGGTCAGTACTGGTCTGTGCATGCAGTTTGGGAAGTCATCAAGGATGATCCGTGATGGGGGTATCAGCGTACTTGTATCATCTTTAGAGATGAACATCAGGTCAGGGCAGTATCCTCTGTCCTATCTTGCAGAGGGGAAAGTGATGCACTGTTTCGCATCAAAAAGGAGGAGCATATCCTCTGCTGTTGCCCACTGATCAGTTCTTTACCTGCAGTGTTGTTTGCTGCATAGCCCCATTGTGTGCGGTGCCTATTAAAGTCACTGAAAAAATACAGCAGGGTCCTGGGCGTGCTGCAGAGCTGATTGAGGCCTCTGTGCACCAGGTGATTCCTACTGTAACATTTGATGAAACACCACCAAAATCGGAAATGGAAAACTAGTTTTTATAGTTAGCCCTGAAACTGAATCATAATTTGTCCACAAACACCAAAAACAAATTAAAAACTGGAAACCCTCTTTGCAGTTTAGATTGTGGAAGTGTAACTGTGTTGGTATTTACTTATTTGGTCTGAAATCAACCGAATGAAGTTCTGTAAAGACAAGTGCAAAATACTACTTAGGAAGGAAAAAATCAAATGCACAACAACAAAATGGAGAGCAACTGGCTAGCCACAGGTACTGCTGAAAAGGATCGTGGGGTTATAGTGGATCGCAAATTGAACGTAATTCAGTTGTGAAAAAGGCTAGTATCCTTTTGGGATGTATTAACAAAGTGTCAGTTACCCAGGAGTAATTGTTGTCCTCTACTCAGCACTAGTGAGGCCTCTGCTAAAGTATTGTGTCCAATTCTGGGCCCCACATTTTAAGAAAGATAAGTTGGAGAGAGTCCAGAGGACAGCATCAAAAATGATAAGAAGTTAGAAAACCTGACATGTGAGGAGAGATTAAAAAAAACTGGGTATGTTTAATTTTGAGAAAAGAAGACTGAGGGGGGGACCTGACAACAATCTTCGAGAATGTTAAGGGCTGTTACAAAAAGGACGGTGATTAGTTGTTCTCCATGTTCACTGAAGGTAGGACAGGAAGTAATGGGCTTAATCTGCAGCAAGGGAGATTTAGGTTAGATATTAGCAAAAACTTTTTAGATGTAAGGATAGTTAAGCACTAGAATCATAGAATCATAGAATATCAGGGTTGGAAGGGACCCCAGAAGGTCATCTAGTCCAACCCCCTGCTCAAAGCAGGACCAGTTCCCAGTTAAATCATCCCAGCCAGGGCTTTGTCAAGCCTGACCTTAAAAACCTCTAAGGAAGGAGATTCTACCACCTCCCTAGGTAACGCATTCCAGTGTTTCACCACCCTCTTAGTGAAAAAGTTTTTCCTAATATCCAATCTAAACCTCCCCCACTGCAACTTGAGACCATTACTCCTCGTTCTGTCATCTGCTACCATTGAGAACAGTCTAGAGCCATCCTCTTTGGAGCCCCCTTTCAGGTAGTTGAAAGCAGCTATCAAATCCCCCCTCATTCTTCTCTTCTGCAGGCTAAACAATCCCAGCTCCCTCAGCCTCTCCTCATAAGTCATGTGTTCCAGTCCCCTAATCATTTTTGTTGCCCTTCGCTGGACTCTCTCCAATTTATCCACATCCTTCTTGAAGTGTGGGGCCCAAAACTGGACACAGTACTTCAGATGAGGCCTCACCAATGTCGAATAGAGGGGAACGATCACGTCCCTCGATCTGCTCGCTATGCCCCTACTTATACATCCCAAAATGCCATTGGCCTTCTTGGCAACAAGGGCACACTGCTGACTCATATCCAGCTTCTCGTCCACTGTCACCCCTAGGTCCTTTTCCGCAGAACTGCTGCCTAGCCATTCGGTCCCTAGTCTGTAGCTGTGCATTGGGTTCTTCCGTCCTAAGTGCAGGACCCTGCACTTATCCTTATTGAACCTCATCAGATTTCTTTTGGCCCAATCCTCCAATTTGTCTAGGTCTTTCTGTATCCTATCCCTCCCCTCCAGCGTATCTACCACTCCTCCCAGTTTAGTATCATCCGCAAATTTGCTGAGAGTGCAATCCACACCATCCTCCAGATCATTTATGAAGATATTGAACAAAACTGGCCCCAGGACCGACCCTTGGGGTACTCCACTTGATACTGGCTGCCAACTAGATATGGAGCCATTGATCACTACCCGTTGAGCCCGACAATCTAGCCAGCTTTCTACCCACCTTGTAGTGCATTCATCCAGCCCATACTTCCTTAACTTGCTGACAAGAATACTGTGGGAGACCGTGTCAAAAGCTTTGCTAAAGTCAAGAAACAATACATCCACTGCTTTCCCTTCATCCACAGAACCAGTAATCTCATCATAAAAGGCGATTAGATTAGTCAGGCATGACCTTCCCTTGGTGAATCCATGCTGGCTGTTCCTGATCACTTTCCTCTCATGCAAGTGCTTCAGGATTGATTCTTTGAGGACCTGCTCCATGATTTTTCCAGGGACTGAAGTGAGGCTGACTGGCCTGTAGTTCCCAGGATCCTCCTTCTTCCCTTTTTTAAAGATTGGCACTACATTAGCCTTTTCCCAGTCATCCGGGACTTCCCCGGTTCGCCACGAGTTTTCAAAGATAATGGCCAATGGCTCTGCAATCACAGCCACCAATTCCTTCAGCACTCTTGGATGCAACTCGTCCGGCCCCATGGACTTGTGCACATCCAGCTTTTCTAAATAGTCCCTAACCACCTCTATCTCCACAGAGGCCTGGCCATCTCTTCCCCATTTTGTGATGCCCAGCGCAGCAGTCTGGGAGCTGACCTTGTTAGTGAAAACAGAGGCAAAAAAAGCATTGAGTACATTAGCTTTTTCCACATCCTCTGTCACTAGGTTGCCTCCCTCATTCAGTAAGGGGCCCACACATTCCTTGGCTTTCTTCTTGTTGCCAACATACCTGAAGAAACCCTTCTTGTTACTCTTAACATCTCTGGCTAGCTGCAGCTCCAGGTGCGATTTGGCCCTCCTGATAACATTCCTACATGCCCGAGCAATATTTTTATACTCTTCCCTGGTCATATGTCCAACCTTCCACTTCTTGTAAGCTTCTTTTTTATGTTTAAGATCCGCTAGGATTTCACCATTAAGCCAAGCTGGTCGCCTGCCATATTTACTATTCTTTCGACTCATCGGGATGTTTTGTCCCTGTAACCTCAACAGGGATTCCTTGAAATACAGCCAGCTCTCCTGGACTCCTTTCCCCTTCAAGTTAGTCCCCCAGGGGATCCTGGCCTAGAGTAGGTTAGCCAAACACCTGTATGGGAGGGTTCAGGTATACTTGGTCCTGCCTCAGCATTGGGGGCTGGACTAGAGGGCTTCTCAAGGTTCCTTCCAGCCATACATTTCTATATATAGAACCACTATATATAGAACTATCACCACCTACTATGAAGGCCCTTTGAGGCCTACGAGGTGTTCTCTCAAAAACAAAGTTTAATGTGTTAGTGCAAACTCCTACAAATATAATTTTAAAATGACATGCTGCAGCCGGGGAAGATGCACTCCTCCTCCGGCCTGAACCCAGCCTGCCCTGTACCTGCTGCAGCTGGGGGAGAGGTGCTCCTCCCCGGTCCCTGCCCAGCCCCAGCCTGGACCTGCTGCGGCTGTGGGAAAGGCGCCTATCTTGTGGCCCCAGCCCCAGAGCTGCCATGGCGGTGAGAGGCACCCTTCCCACCCCAGCCCAGGTGCTGCTGTGGGGGGAGAGAGCTGGGGGGAATCCTCTCTCCCTGCCATAGCCCAGGGACAGCCTGCACACCAAACCGCTCATCCCTGGCCCCACCCCAGAGCTCGCACCTCCAGCCAGAGCCTTCACTCCCCCAATCTCCTGTCCCAGCCCTGAGCTCCTCATCCCTGGCCCCACCCCAGAGCCCACACCACCCAGCCAGAGCCCTCATCCCTCCGCACCTCAGCCACAGCCCTGAGCCCCCTCCCACACTCTGAAACCCTCAGCCCAGCCCTGACACATGAATTTTGTTATGTGCACCGATATGGAGGTGATGTGTGACACATCACATCCATTTTGGTGCACATAACAAAATTCATTCCACACATAGGTGGGAAAAATTAAAGGAAACATGGCTTGTAGGCACTTCAAATAATAATAATTCAAATAATAAATAGTAATAACAACATGACCGAATTTCTGTTTTTTCAGTTCATTTTTTTTTAAACCTAAAAAATCACATGCAAAGAAAACTGCATTAAAAGAATGGTAAGGTTGCAAAGTCCAGCACTCAACTGCTAGGAAATGCCAGAATTAAGGTTGTCTGTTCAACTTAATTTGTTCCTTTGTGCATATGCATTATGATACAGTATATAAATCCATGATCACATGCTATTTTTTCCACAGGACCCCCACCTCATTCAGTGCACAAGATGGACGGTGCTCAATTAATAAGCATCAGTTCAGTTTTTCATTTTATTCTTGTGCATTTTGTCACCCATGCCTTATTTACGACCCACTACTAAAAACCTACTATAGCATGAGTGCTTCACAAACACGAATTGATTTATCGTCACAACACCACTGTAAAGTAATGCAGTATTATGCCTGTTTTACAGATGTAGAATTAAGGCACAGAGATAATATCAAAAGTACACACTAATTTTGGTGGCCAATTGATGAGATGCCCATGGCCTGATTTTTCTGATACCATTTGATAGCATTTCATTTATTCATAGCATATCTCCCATTGACTTTAATTGCCTTTAAGTGCTCAGTACTTCTGTAAATCAGAGACCCCAGGGACTCAAGCTGGGCTCCTAGAAAAAATTAGGAACACAATGGCCAGCTATGAAAAGTTTGCTTTAAGGGTCTTGCATAGCATCACATCAGAAGTCTGTGGCAGAGGCAGGAGTAAAATCTGATTCTCCAGAATGGCTTTCAGCTACCTTAACCACAAAATCATCCTTTCTGCTCTGCCTCATTCATGACACAGCTTCCAACTTGGGAACAAATGAGACATTGTTCCTACAGATAACAGCCTCACTCACTACACAGCTCTGATTCATTCTCTGAGGACCATCCAGCCTCTGCACTGAATAAGGCAGGGGTCCCGTGGAAAAAAATAGTCAGTGATTATGGGAATCAAAAACTGTTTTGTGATGCACATACACAAAGGGGTGAATGAAGGTTGTTGCATGAGCAACCTTAATTTTGATGTTTCCTAACTTTTGAGTGTTCGACTTTGCAACTGTAACATTCTTTTAAAGTAATTTTTGTATTTACTTTGTATATATAAATTGAATTTGTATTTATATTGTGTATATATAGGCTCATCTTTTCAGTGGGTGTTCAATAATATCCAATGTTAGCAGTATTGTCTGTTTTGTGCATGCAAAAAACCTTAATTTGTGTGCACAGACATGGGTTGTATCTGCAAAGCTTAAGCATATAATTGAGTAGTACAGGGCAAAACTTTTGTTTGTAAGGTTTTTTGAAATTACAAAAACAAATACGAATGGAAATATTTTCAAGTGAATTTTTAATGAAAACCAGGTGATGGATTTTAAACATTCTCTAGCAGTGCTGGAAACCTGAACACAGTGCAATTCCTATATTGTAAGCTCTTTGAGGGCAGAGACTCTTTTTGTTATGTATTTGTGCAGTGTCTTACACAGTGCAATGCTGTTCCAGAGTTTGGGATCCTAGGTGCTACTTCTGTACAAATAATACAAATTATTAATACTACTGTTAATAATTATTAAAATAATATATATTATTATTAGGTTTGTGGTACATGAAAATGTATTGGTGAAATACATTGTAGGTTAGTTTTACTATCCATGCTGAATAAAGTGTAAAAGTAAACAAATAGGATCAGTTGAGAACAAGTAAACTAGACAGAAAAAAAATCTTCCAGGTCTAATAATCTGCAGCACAGTGTTGTTAGTAACAGAGACTAAATGAAGATTTTAGAGAAATATGATTTTTATTCTGACATTGGTCCTCTATGCTTGGAAGAATCATCTTAAAGCCTTTGTGTACTTATTTATGAAAATATATATTGTGTAACATACCATGATTAGTAAAGAAGATCAACATTTTTCTTTTCTTTTAATCCTTCTAGCCTTCAGGAAAAAGAACAGTCACTCAGCATGTCCATTAAAGAAACGACTGCCAAAGTAAGTGCATATCGGCTATCATTTTTTCAGTACATTTAAGAAACAAAGATAATGCATTACTTTTTAAATATAATATTCTGTCTTTTGAAAGGCCAAATGTATGGTATTTCTTCTGAATATGTTTCACATGTAAATATTCTTAATATCTGTTTTAAAAAGAAATCTAAACCTGGTCAAGGCATTAAAAAAAGTTAGTGTGTCTGCCAAAGGAAGCAGGTGGAATGGTTCATTAAATGTAGTATTTCTTGGCTCATGTTCACAATAGAAACCAATCTGTTGGCCTCAGCTTAGAAAAGAACTGTCAGCTTTATGAAATGAAAGTGAAATCTGGTCACAATTGAATGTCTTCATTCTCAGGAAAAAAGCCATATTCTCATATTCGTTTCACTGGTGGAAATCCAGAGTGACTCCATTGAATTCCGCGATGTTACTCATGATTTACAATAGTGCAAATGGAAATCAGAATCAGGCCCAGGGTAATTATGATAAATGAATTACATTTTCATCCCAGCTGGGTAAAGTTTAGATATACTCGCACATACTAAAAAAAAAAAAAAAAGAATCATATAGTGCATCATAGTTTCCAGGACACTTAATGGACTTGAGAATTGTATTTTCTCCTGTTGACTTTCATTTATATCATCTCCATTAGGTCCTGATTCTGCAAACACTTATGCAGTTGCTTAAATATAAGCATATAAATTCTCCCACTGACTAATGTTACTGTCTCATATAGATTTGAGGCTTCTTTTTCAAACGTCAGTGCCTTAAATAGTATGTACAAAATACTGATTTGTGGCTACAAACTGGTAATTGTGTGCAGGAAATATGCTGTTACTCATGCAAGCACTCACTTGCACATACATTTGCCTGTTTTGCTCGTGTATGCAAAATATGCAGGTGCATAAGTCTGTTTGTGCTCACTGGCACATACTTTGTATATGAAGTATATGCATAATATTTGTTTTAGCATTTGTGGCCTATAATATTTAACAAATGTAGATATTTATACTGTTATTTTTTTTTGTGGGAAGTTTTTGGTACTCCTCTCACCAAAGGCATAATTATTCCAGTAATTCCTCCAAACCCTGTAAATATAAAGAATAGGAGGAGTGTGAAACTTTTGGGTTACTACTTTTGCTTTCATCTGAGATACTGTTGCTACTCTCTTTCTTTCTTAAATCTGATTGTCAGTTTCTTGTTTTCCATATCCTTCAGTCACTAGAAAGAATGTAGTGGTTCCTTATGCCATAATGGATCAATGATCCATTAGTCTCTCTGGTCACTGTCAGAGAAATGCTTTGGATGAAGAGTTAAAATGGCCTTAATGTGCTTAATTCCACAATGCTATATAATATGAGGGGAAATTCCTTCCTGATTTTGGCCAATATTTGGTTTATATTCTGAAACACAAAGATTGCAAGTCCATCTCTCTCTCTCTAATATGGTGTAACTCAGCATCTCACCATTTTCCCAAACTTTAGAAAGCTGAATCCACACTTAAGGAAAATGAAATCAGTCGCTCCCCAACAGCTCTGCCCTGTGTTATTAAATGGCAACCTATCTTAATTTATATGTCACTGCATTCCTTCCCCACCCACACTTGGGGAAATGCTGGTGTAGATCTTCATAATATGATGATATTTCCTTTCCTTTCTTACATGGTTTAATGAGCAGTGATATAGTTAACAGTGGTGACATTTAAGATGTTGTCATTGGCATCTGAGAGCACACCCACTGAAATGAATGGGTCATTTCACACCTCAGAACTATTGCTTCAAGCTCTCTCCAATCTCAGGCAGAAATCACTGATTTGGATACACTTTTTTCACATTTTGAATGTTTACTTTCAACCATAACATCTGGAAACTTTTTAAAATGAAAGCTGAAACCTGATTAACAATTGAGAGGTCTGTCTGTTCTCCACCTTATCCAGATAGTTCATTGCAACTTTATAGGAGGTGTATCACACGCTGTGGGAAACATTGCTGTTACTTCAGATCTTCTTCTTACTCATATTTAAATTCTAATCCTTGTTAAACTAGTAAAATTGTTGTTTGCAATGTTGTTGTAGCTGTGTTGGTCCCAGACTATGAGAGGGACAAGATGGGTTAGGTAATATCTTTTATTGGACCAACTTCTGCTAGTGAAAGAGACAAGCTTTCAATCTCCACAGGGCTGAAGAACATATCTGGAGCTTGAAAGATGGCTCTTTCAGGCTTTGTCTACACTACAGAGTTTTGTCGACACTCAAAAAGCGCTATAATAAAAATCGGTATTGCATGTTCATGCTTGTTCCCTCTGTCGGCAGAGCACGTCCACAGTTGGGACATCTGTGGACTATCCCACAGTCCAGCTCAATACCTTCTGTTGCTAGGTCTTGTGGGAAGACAGAGTGGATCGTGGTGCATCTTGGGAACAGGCTCAATGTCCCATGATGCATTGTTTTCTGTCCCAGCATTCCATGGGCTTCTGGCTTTCTTTCGCAGCATATTTCAATGACCCTTGTTTGCTGTGCCCCCAGCATCTTTGTGGGAAGGGATGGAACCCGCAGTTCTGATAATTGTCATTAAAACATCACGGATGGCAGTGCAGTTAATCACAAAGTTCTAACTGAAGAAACTCCGAGTTGTCTGACTTAGCTGTGTGATATGGAAAGGAGCAACTTTAGATTGCTTTTGGCATTCACGGAACAGCTGCAGACAGTGGACCGTTGCTTTTGGGCTCGGGAAACAAGCACTGAATGGTGGGATTGTATCATCATGCAGATCTGGGATGTCGAGCAATGACTACAGAACTTTTGGATGCGGAAAGCCACCTTCCTGGAATTGTGTGCTGAGCTCGCCCCAACCCTGCGGCACAAGGACACCAGAATGAGAGCTGCCTTTTTGGTAGAGAAACACGTGTCAATCACTGTGTGGAAGCTGGCAACTTCAGACTGCTACTGGTCAGTCGCAAATCAATTTGGAGTTGGGAAGTCGACTGTTGGGGCTGCGTTAATGCAAGTGTGCAGGGCAATTAGTTGCATCTTGCTACGAAGGACCATGACTCTGAGAAATGTGTGTATGAAATAGTGGACAGCTTTGCAGAAATGGGTTTCCCTAACTGTGGAGGGATGATAGATGGCACACACATTCTAATTTTGACACCAGACCACCTTGCGACGGAGTACACCAATAGGAAGGGGTACTTCTCCATGGTGTTGTAGGTGCTTGTGGATCACTGGGCATTTCACTGATATCAACGCAGGATGGTCGGGAATGTACATGATGCACACATCTTCAGGAACACCGGCCTGTATAGAAAGCTACAAGTGGGGACTTTCTCTCCAGACCAGAAGATTACAGGGGGAAACGTTGAAATGCCCATAGTGATCCTGGGAGACCCGGCGTACCCCTTACAGTCATGGCTCATGAAACCTTACATGGAAAAACTGCACAGCAGTAACGAGTGGTTCAACAACAGTCTGAGTAGGTGCCGGATGACAGTGGAATGTGCCTTTGGCAGATTAAAGGCACAGTGACAGGTTAGACCTCAATGAGGATAATATTCCCATGGTCATAGCTGTGTGTTGTACATTGCATAATCTTTGTGAAGCTAAGGGTGAAAGGTTTGCTCAGGGGTAGAGTGTTGAGGCAGACCGTTTGGCTGCATATTTTGAGCAGCCAGATACCAGGGCTGTCAGAGGGGGGCAATTTGAATCAGGGAGGCCTTGAGGCAACACTTTGAAAATGAGAACCAATAATGTATATCTCTGTGATTGGTGCTGCAATGGTATATTACATGTAGTTTTCCTAGGAAGCAATGGTGACATTTGGGGCCTTACATTCCAGTAAGCAAATGATTAAACTGCCTGCATATGTATTGGTAGTGCCTGCTATCTCAATTTGTAGGAAACAAATAAAGATGAGTTACCGTTCAAAAACTTTGCTTTTATTGCACAAGAAACAACACCCACACTTACACACAAGAAACAACATGCACAGGAAATAACATGCAAGCACACAAAAGAGGCTTGGTGGGAAAGGAGGTACCAGGGAAGGGCAAACTTTCAGAGCTGTGTGTAGGTCCAGCTATCCTTTTGAAAATTGTCCAAAGGGGTGGAGTGAAGGGGAAACTGAGAAGTCCCAGAAAGCGGAAAGGACTGTGCGGGCGGTGTTTGGGGGGGGGGGGGCACAGAAAAGAGTTTTGAATCTGCTGCAGGGGAGGGCAGGCATGCATCTGCTCAGTTTGGAGCATCTGCATTTGCTCCTCCATTACTTTAATCATCCGCTCAGTAGTGTCCTTAACAGACGCCTGATTTCTTTTCTGTCCTGCCTTTCGGCTTCCCTCCACTCCTTGAGTTCCCTTTTCTCTTCATTGGAGAAGTTCAGTACCTCCCCGAACGTGTCTTCTTTGCTTGGTCTTGGGCACTTTCTTATCTGGCGGAGATACTTGGCCAATGTGTGTAGGGTGTTCCGCAAGGCCACATCTGCTGAAGCACAAAGAACAATGCACAGGAGCATGATAGTTAAGTTCACACACGGTATTGAAACATTTCAGTAAAATACACCTCTGGTAACATAACATCGCTTTCTCATTGACCCTTGGCAAGCACACATCTCAGCCAACACCCAAAGCATGGTGAGTGTTAGCTGGGTTGGGGGCACTACTTGATGGAAAAGAGCACTCTGCAAGGGTTGCGGTGCACCTGATTAGGAAAAAAATTCTAAAATTCTTCCATACTTTTCCACAGCAGGGGGTCATTATAATAGAAATCTCACTGCTGAGGGTAAGCAGGGAAGTGAGGGTACATCTACTACATGCTGTGGCTTCCACCATGGTCCCTATGCTGCTCCCCTGTTGTTAGCCCAAAACAGTTTAACTGTGGTCTACACAGATCAGAAGATGGGCTGTCTGCAGATTCCACCCCCTTCCGCATCTATCATCGAGTGATTTATTAAGACAGAGGTAGAATAAGATGTAAATCACAAATATTTATTATGCCACTAGTCTGTAAACTAGACAAGGACCCTCTTCAGACAACAAACTACATAAGCAAGACGCACTCGGTTGTTAACAGTTACCAGAGCATGAAGCTCAGAGCCTTTAAACCCCCTTAACCTATGGATGTAAAACAGAGGAAAACCACAATGGGTATTACAATACCATATCCTGAAGACAGGGACACAATGACAAAAACTCAGGATACCAACAGGGACAGTGGTGAAAATCAGGGGCGCTGGACACCAAACAGGAACTCAGGAACTGGGTATTTTTCTCCCTCTGGACAGGTCCTTTGGGCAGGTGGTCTCCCTCTTGGGCAGATCTTCTCCCTCAGATAGGACTTCAGTGCTTGCCCACGCAGTCTCTGCTTGACCTTGTAGTCCAGTGCAAGTATGTGCTCACTAATAGTGTGTAGCAGTTGAGTGCAAGTATGTTAATAGAGACCAAGAATCCAAAGCCCTATTGTAAGGGGACTGTTGCCCCCTTACTAACATTCAGTGGGGGTGTTTTAGTTGCTAGCTCCCAGTACTAAAAAGGGGGAAGGGTCGATGGGGAATCAGGACCCTGAGACTGACCGCCCCCAGGAACTATGGGGAGAGGCCAATGCTCCGGGTCAGCCTGAATGACAGGGTGGGCAGGCTAATCAGGGAGTCAGGAGGCCAGGGAGGTCCCATCCTCCATGTGAGCTGGAATTGCCTGGGTCAGACAGAGTGGGGCCAAGCTAAAGAGAAAGCAGGGGCCCAAACTAAGCTGGGGAGCAGAGCTGTGCCAGATCCAGGGGGACCAGAAAAGCAGCCCAGAGAGAGCAGACCTGTCCTGGGAGCAGAGCTGCAGCAACCAGAGCCAGAGGGGTCAAAGAAGCAGCCCAGGGAGCTGGAGGCAGAGCAGCAGCAGCAGTGCAGAGACAGAGTGGTGGAGCTGGGGCTGGAGCAGTCCGGAGCTGGGTGTGGTGAGCAGCTGGGCAGAGTGAGGGGGACCCTGGGCAGCGGGCCCAGCACAGGGAGACGCCTCAGCCAAGAGGCTCTGCCGGCCAGGCTTGGATCATAACCCTGACAGGGCGAGGGCGACACTGGGAAGAAGGGTCCTACCACTTAGAGCCTGAGAGCGTGTGGCCGCCACCAGAGCAAGTGTCCAACCCACAGCATCCCTACAGCACAGCCAGGGCCTGAGAAGAAAGCCTGGGACTTACAAGGAACAGACTGTGAACTGCCCTGACATTCCAGAGACACTGTTTGTGATGTTCCCTGCCACAGAGCGGGTTGATGTGTTTCCTTTAACCTTTCCCATTTTTCCATATTCTTTTTAAAATTAATTGTTGATTAAATAACTTGAATTTGCTTTACATTGTATGTAATGGTCAGTGGGTCAGGGAAGTGCCCATTGCAGAGAGCGTACCCCTGAATGGGGACACCTTAGCCCCTTTCCTAGGTGACCACAGCAGGGTTGGGGGTCGAGCCCCCTAGGAATCCTGGGCCCAGCCTTGTTGGGGTTAGGAGGACTCTGCCAGACAGGAGAGTGGAAGGGGAGTCCTCAAGGGCAGGGAGGCCATTGGGTAAAGGAAGTGGGAGCAAGGACTCAGACCCTTTCGCTAGCCCTCTTCACCTTGGTAGTGCAGAAGCCAGGAAAGTTCCCCACAAGAGTGGGACTATTCCCCCGCTTACACTATGAGTCCTAGTCCCTCTGGGGCTCCTCGCAGCTAGCGGAACTGTGTGGGACCCTGGCTGTCATTCAGATGGACAGCCCTGAGTGACAGGCGTGCTACTCACTAAATAACCTGCATTTGCTAGGCAAATTATGGCTGTGACATGAGTCTAGCTGCCCTGACCTTTCCCTTCCTTGATTTGAAAAAGGCTGAAAGGGCACTAAATCATCTGAGGAGAAGGGTATCCAAGATGGAGGCTTAGCTGTCCTTTTACAACTCCAAGATGGACATTACATAAAACAGGTCAGAAACAGATTTTACCCAACACTGTGTGCTGCTTTGGTTCCTGCACAAGTGATTGCTGAATGGCACGGGACATTTCCTACAATGGGGGAAAGAACAAAGCAGCTCTGCCAAGGAACCTTCGGCAGAGGATTACCAAGTACCTCTAGGAAACTTTCCTAGAGATCTCTCTGGAGGATTCCGGTGAGATCTTGGCGTGCATCAACACCTTGTTCTGCTGTACTTATTAGCTGTACCGGGGAATGTCTAGCATACAGAAACACAGCCAGCCTTCTACATTTCTATACCCTGAACCCACCTCTGCACTACACAAACCGCAGCCGCTTACCAGACATCTCCTCTCCTGCTTCTTGCTCGCCAGAGAGCAACTGCTGAGACTGGCTAGACACCTCCGGAGTGGTGAACAGTTCTTGGCTGCCTTTCCCACTGGGCGACCCCGCCAGGAGCTCCACATTGTCATTCTAACCCCACCTCTTCATCAATGACTTAGTCCTCTGGTTTAGGTCCTCTTTCTGCTGCTTTCAGGCCTGCTGAAGTATCCACGGGGCTCTTGGTGGAGGAGGTGGGGTCGCCACTGAGTATAGCATTCAGCTCCTTATAGAACTGGCAGGTCTTAGGTGCAGCACTGGAGCGATGATTTGCCTCCCTCGCCTTATGGTACGCCTGCCTCAGCTCCTTTATCTTCACTCTGCACTGCTGCGCATCCTGATCACAGCCCTTTTCACACAAGCCTTGAGAAATCTGCCTGTAGGTATCAAAATTCCTACACTGCACAGCCTCATCTCCCCATATACTGAGCAGCTTCAGCAGCTCCACAGTGATCCAAGCGGGAGAGTGTTTGCTGTGATAAGCTGCAATGGTTACCTGGGAAGATGCGCTGAGACCTCTCCATGCCGAGCAAACAGGAAATGGAATTTCAAAAATTCCCGGGGCTTCTAAGGGGGAGGGGTGGATAGTTGTTTACCTGGCTGCAGGACAGTGGAATTCAAACTTCTGACCAGATGGGCATTGTGGAACACCTCCTGGAGGCCAATTAAAGCAATAAAATCAAGCGTGGTCTCTACGCTGGCACTTTGTCGACAGACATTTTGCACCAAAAGCCTTCTGTCTCATCAGGGTGGTTTTATTTCATCGCCAAAACAGGGCATTTTTGCCGCCAAAAGTCGCATTGCAGTGTGCATGCATCCACTGTTTTGTCGACAAAACTGTGTAGTGTAGACAAGGCCTCACCAGCAGAAGTTGGTCCAATAAAAGCTATTACCTCACCCTACTTGTCTCTCTATTAAAATTGTCATAACTCCAGGTTAACTGAATTTTTGCCCTCTCTATGATCTGCTAACAGCTACTACTTTAGGTCTCAAGCCTTTAGCTATCACCTCTCTGTGGACGGGGACCTGCATCCTTCTCCCTTCAGATCAGCAGTTTGTTTGCGGCCTCCTAGCAATTCACCAGGGACCAGCACCTGCCGTTTGCTCTCTCTCAGGGGCAATGTCAGGGTTGCTAGTGACCAGCCAGCTTTTACAGAGCACAATACATTTATTTTAGGACAGTAACATTTAATATAAAATAAAACAATAAAGAGTGTACATGCATACTAAGTTTACTATCTTCTACAATGACAGGTTTCAGAGTAACAGCCATGTTAGTCTGTATTCGCAAAAAGAAAAGGAGTACTTGTGGCATCTTAGAGACTAACCAATTTATTTGAGCATTAGCTTTCGTGAGCTACAGCTCACTTCATCGGATGCATACTGTGGAAAATACAGTATGCATCCGATGAAGTGAGCTGTAGCTCACGAAAGCTTATGCTCAGATAAATTGGTTAGTCTCTAAGGTGCCACAAGTACTCCTTTTCTTTTTATCTTCTACAATGAGACCCTGGCAGGTTCTAGTCCTTCAAACCCTTCCGGCAGGATTTTGCCCTCTTGGTTACAAACTCATGACATTTTTTAAATCAAAATGAGGGTCCTCTCAGCTATTTCTTGTCTCCTGGGTATCTTGAATTCAGTCTGAACTAGTATATGCAATTAACTGCATAGGATGGTACTTCTCTGAAGTTGTTTACCTGTCTCAGGATCTGCAATAATCACATCCCATTGATTTTAGTTCCTGGGTGAAGCTCAGTAACCTTCCCCCATGGAGTTAGAATACTGTCCAAAGTTCACAAAGATACATATAACATTTACAGATACAAAAGTGTATTATTAATCCCAGCGGCTAGCATCTGGCACATCTGAATCTAATAACTTTTTGGAGTTTCCATGCTTCCTAGGTCACTCATCTGTCACAAGAATTACTTAGTTTAACATACGGTAGTGAATTCTACAGATTATATATGTTTCTTAAAATAGTAAATTTTAAATAGATAAAATATTTAAAAAAATTTCATTGCATTCCCTCATTATTGTTTGTTTATTTAGAGGATAAATAGGAAGCACAATATTGCCCTTCTCCAACTCGTTATTTCTTTTTTATATACTTTTATCATATCTCCTCCTAGTCGTCTCTCTAAGTAAATCTCTCGCTGATGATCGCTGTCTTCCAGCCTCCTGTGCCTCTAATATTTACATTGGCTTTTTCTACCTTTTCTGTTTCTACTACATCATTTTTGAGTTGAGGTGGCAAAAGCCACACACTACATGTTAATAAAGTGAACACTCCTCCACCCATTCCCTTCCCTTGAAAAGTAATACAGGACTTGAGACAATAACAAGCAGTGATGCTGAAGTGCATTATTGTACTTGGATGTATGGTGTTGACAGAGTGCCGCCCTTTGCTTCAGACACTGAACAGAGTTTCCATCTCCCTGTTTTTCTAAGCAATTGTTACAGTGAATGCTGAAGACTGCATCCCACTTTTGAAAGAATGTGTTAATTTTAGTGTTCTAGCCCACATTCCCCACCGCATTCCTGCCACTGTAGATTAATATATCACACATGGAAAAGATGTAAAAGGATGTTACTATGCAAATGTTGTTGTCAGTATTTTCTTTCTTAGGGCTTGATCCTAAGACTCCTTTCTTGCCTGGGCCCCAGTTGTTGCACTGGGACTGCTTGGCTGAGTAAGGATTACTGAATAAGGATTTGCACGTTTAGGCCCTAAATTTAGGTATTTTCTAGTTGCTCTAAAGCTCCTTGGAAACCTATACATGAAAAACACAAAGAATATTTTTTTTAAAACCCCATCAATGATGTATTGTAATATAAACCCAAAAGCTGCATTAAATATGAAGTCACACATGGTCTGGTTCCATATCTTTTACACAGTCCAAACTCCCTTTGACTTGTGAGACTTGTCTATGTGAGGAATATGGGATTGGGCTCCTAATATCCAGTGGTATAAGGATAGTACTATTTGGCTTTTTTCCATCTTCAGAACACTTTACAAACATTAACCTCTGTAGGTAAACCTCTTAACAGCCTATGAGATAGGTAAATAAATATTTTGTACCCGTTATACAGATGAGGAAATTGGCAGAAGTGGTAAGAGCAAAATTCTAAATCCTTACTTCCATTGACTTCAGTGGGAGTTCTTGAGTAAAGACTACAGGATATGGCTGTAAGTAACTGCCCTAAGGTCATGGACAGACTTATTATTAAAGTTAGGAATAGAATTTAGGAGATTCCTAGCTCCTAGTCCTTGACTTACATCACTAGGTATGACTGATGTATACTGTGTTGGTCAATGAGAGCAATGGAAGGTTGGGAAATAGAGTTGGGATCAGATGAGCTGTTTGAATCAGGCAAATCAGAGAAAGAGGAGAAGGTTGCTGGATTTTTGAATCTTCAGGATTTTTATTACGTATGGAAAAGGCTTTCTTTTGTAGCTGGACAAGTTATCGTAATGAATAATGGTAGCCACTATGGAGATAGCAAAAGGAATGCTGAGTTTATTTAGAATATAACTAGTGTAAAATAGCAGTAATATGATTAGCTAAAGAAATTTAAGTTAGTCGTTTGTTCCCCTATCTCTTTCATTTAGTTTTGTTGAAAGATATCATTTGACATCCCTGATGATTAAAGTCCAGAATTTATCCACAGAACAGATATGGCACAGGTACTTGCAGAGCCTAATCCGCAAGCTTCTATCCTGGTCTAGAGGGACCATCTCTAGATGTAGGTTAAGCCTCCATTCAGCCCATGGCTTCTCTACTTAGGCTGTTAATAAGGCTGCCAATAAGCACCAGTTCTGACAGTGTAGGTTGTGATGTGGACACACTGTTTTTCACATAATTACCAAACAGCCGTCTGATGGTAATGACTTTAAGTTCATACTAGCATTGGACATATTCACACTTCCTAGAGAGGAAAGATTCCTTGTGTAATTACCAATCCCCTGAGCCATCCTGTGCCCATAGAGAGAGAGCACACTTTGACAGAAATCATTAAAAAAATTGATTTATTTTGGAGAGTTGAGAAAGAAAATGGCTCCCAGTTTCTTCTGGTACATTTGTAGTAACCCTGGCCTAGCTGTGGTGCAGCAGTTCAGAATGCTGTCCTGGGGGAAGAGACAGCCAGAGAAAAGGGGGGCTCAGAATCTGCCCGAATGGGCAGTTGGAAGGTGGTTCATAAAAATGGAGGTGATAAGATGCAGCATTGGGTAAAAATGGATTTTGCTGAGGAAGCTGGACCATGTGCAAAGCACAGAGCATATGACCGGTGAGGTGGACCATTAGGACATTGACAGAGGGAATACAGTTTGGCTGTCTGGGGAATGAGTGTGGCCTTCTGGGTGAGGAGCTGTTGTTTGCGGATGGAAAGGAGTCTTCGGATCAAGCCCTAAGAAAGGGCTGGAAAGAACTGTGGTTAGGGTTGCCAACTGTCTAATCACACAAAAACATAAGAATAGCCCTACTGGGTCAGACCAAAGGTCCATCTAGCCCAGTATCCTGTCTTCCGACAGTGACCAGTGTCAGGTGCCCCAGAGGGAATGAAAAGAACAGGTAATCATCAAGTGATCCATCCCCTGTCGCTCATTCCCAGCTTCTGGCAAACAGAAGCTAGGGACACCATTCCTGCCCGTCCTGGCGAATGGCCATTGATGGACCTATCCTCCATGAATTTATCTAGTTCTTTTTTGAACCCAGTTATGGTATTGACCTTCACAACATCCTCTGGCAAGGAGTTCCATAGGTTGACTGTGCATTGTGTGAAGAAATACTTCCTTTTCTTTATTTTAAACCTGCTGCCAATTAATTTCATTTGGTGACCCCTAGTTCTTGTGTTATGAGAAGCAGTAAACATTTCCTTATCTACTTTCTCTACATCAGTCATGATTTTATATTGATCATATCTCCCCTTAGCTGTCTCTTTTCCAAGCGGGAAAGTCCCAGTCTTATTAATCTCTCCTCATATGGAAGCCGTTCCATACCCCTAATAATTTTTGTTGCCCTTTTCTGAACCTTTTCCAATTCCAATATATCTTTTTTGAGATGGGATGATCACATCTGCACACAGTATTCAAGGTGTGGGCATACCATGGATCTATATAGAGGCAACATGATATTTTCTGTCCTATTTTCTATCCTCTTCTTAATTATTCCCAGCATTCTGTTCTCTTTTTTGACTGCCACTGAACATTGAGTGGATGGTTTCAGAGAACTATCCACAATGACTCCAAGATCTCTTTCTTGAGTGGTAACAGCTAATTTAGACCCCATCATTTTATATGTATAGATGGGATTATGCTTTCCAATGTGCATTACTTTACATTTATCAACATTAAATTTCATCTGCCATTTTGTTGCCCAGTCACCTAGTTTTGAGAAATGCTTTTATAGCTTTTCACACTCTGCCTGGGTCTTAACTATCTTTAGTTATTTTGTATCATCTGCAAATTTTGCCACCTCACTGTTTACCCCTTTTTCCAGATCATTTATGAATATGTTGAATAGGACTGGTCCCAGAATAGACCCCTGAGGGACACCACTATTTACCTCTCTCCATTCTGAAAATTGGCCATTTATACCTTACCCTTTGTTTCCTGTCTTTTAACCAGTTACCAATCTATGAGAGCACCTTCCCTTTTATCTCGTGGTAGCTTACTTTGCTTAAGAGCCTTTGGTGAGGGACCTTGTCAAAGGCTTTCTGAAAATCTAAGTACACTATATCCACTGGATCCCCTTGTTCCACATGCTTGTTGACCCCCTCAAAGAATTCTAGTAGATTGGTGAGGCACGATTTTCCCCTTACTAAAACCATGTTGACTCTTCCTAAACAAATTATGTTCATCTATATGGCGGACAATATTGTTCTTTATTACAGTTTCAACCAGTTTGCCCTGTACTGAAGTCAGGCTTACAGGCCTATAATTGCCGGGATCACCTCTGGAGCCCTTTTTAAAAATTGGCGTCACATTAGCTATCCTCCAGCCATCTGGTACAGAAGCTGATTTAAATGATAGGTTACAGACTACAGTTAGTAGTTCTGTAATTTCACTTTTGAGTTCCTTCAGAACTCTTGGGTGAATACCATCTGGTCCTGGTGACTTATTGCTGTTTAATTTATCAGTTTGTTCCAAAACCTCCTCTAATGATACCTCAACCTGGGACAGTTCCTCAGCTCTGTCACCTAAAAGGAATGGCCCAGGTTTGGGAATCTCCCTCGCATCCTCAGCCATAAAGAGCAATGCAAATAATTCATTTAGTTTCTCCGCAATGGCCTTATTGTCCTGGAGTGCTCCTTTAGCACCTCGATCGTCCAGTGGCCTCACTGGTTGTTTAGCAGGGTTCCTGCTTCTGATGTACTTTAAAAAATGTGCTATTACTTTTTGAGTCTTTGGCTAATTGTTCCTCAAATTCTTTTTTGGCCTTCCTAATTGTATTTTTACGTTTCATTTGCCAGTGTTTATGCTCCTTTCTATTTTTGTCACTGGGATTTAATGTCCACTTTTTAAAGGATGCCTTTTTGCCTCTCATTGCTTCTTTTACTTTGTTGTTTAGCTACGGTAGCTCTTTTTTGGTTCTCTTACTATGTTTTTTAATTTGGGGTATACATTTAAGTTGAGCTCATTTGTGTGTAGTTCCCCTTTCTGAAATTAAATGCTACAGTGTCGGGTTGCTGTGGTGTTTTTCCTGCCACAGGGATATTAAATCTAATTATATTATGGTCACTATTACCAAGCAGTCCAACTATATTCACCTCCTGGACCAGATCCCGTGCTCCACTTAGGACAAAATCAAGAATTGCCTGTCCTCTGGTGGGTTCCAGGACCAGCTGCTCCAAAAAGCAGTCATTTAAGGTGTCAAGAAACTTTATCTCTGCATCCTGTCTTGAGGTGACATGTACCCAGTCAATATGGGGATAATTGAAATCTCCCCATTATTATTATTGAGTTTTTTATTTTAATAGCCTCTCTAATCTCTCTGAGCATTTCACAATCACTATCCCCATCCTCGTCAGATGGTCGGTAATATATCCCTACCGCTATATTCTTCTTATTAGAGCATGTAATTTCTATCCACAGAGATTCTGTGGTACAGTTTGATTCATTTACGATTTTTACTTCATTTGATTCTACGCTTTGTTTCACATATAATGAAAGCACCCCCACCAGCATGACCTGTTCTGTCCTTCCGATATATTTTGTACCCTGGTGTTACTGCAGTGGTTCCCAAACTGGGGTTTGCAAACCCCTGAGGGTTCGCAGAACGGTACAGGGGGTTCACCGGAAAAATGTCACTAATGGTGGCCAGAGAACCCCGGGCACTGGAGGCAGCAGATGGGAACTGGTTGCAGGGCAGACAGCCTGAGCCCAAGGGAGAGCGGGGCCTGGCAGTTGTGGCTGGCAGCCCGAGTCCCGGCGGTCAGCGGGATGTGCAGCCGGAGCTCAGTTGGCTGGGGCGGTCAATGGGGTCTAGCAGCAGGAGCCCCATGGAGTGCAGAGTGCGGAGGAAATTTAAACTTAAATCTGTGGAAATATTCATTTTTAGGAGGGGGTTCACAAGATTTTACAATTTAGTGAAAGGGGTTTGCGGGCTGTTAAAGTTTGGGAACCACTGTATTACTGTGTCCCATTGATTTACCATTATTCCACCAAGTTTCTGTGATGCCCATTATGTCAATATCCTCATTTAATACGAGGCACTCTAGTTCTCCCATTTTATTATTTAGAATAGCATTGGTATATAAGCATTCTAAAAACTTGTCTCCTTGTAGCTGTCTGCCATTACACGATGTAATTGAATGGGACTCTTTTTTATTTGATTGTTTCTGATCAGGCCCTGCCTGTATTTTATTGTTTTCCAGCCTCTCGTCCTCACTAGGACATAGAGATTCTCTATTAATAGATCCTCCCCTAAGGGATGTCCAAACCACATGCTCCTCCTCACCCAAACACCCTTTCAGCGGACCCTTCCCTGCCCCTTCCCCAAGGCCCTGCCCACTCCACCCCTCTCCCTCCGACACTCACTCTCCCTCACCCTCACTCACTTTCACAGGGCTGGGGCAGGGGGTTGGGGTGCAGGAGGGATTATGGGATGGGGCCGAGGGGTTCGGAGAGTGGGAGGGGGGGCTCTGGACTGAGCCTGGGGCAGGGGCTTGGGGTGCAGAAGGGGATGCAGGGTCAGAGCTATGGGAGGGAGTTTGGGTGCAGGAGAGGGCTCAGGGCTGGGGCAGGGGGTTGGGGTGTGGGAAATAGTTCGGGGTGTGGGCTCCGGCCGGGTGGTGCTTACCTCAGGCGGCTCCTGGAAGCAACCGGTGTTTCTGGCTCCTAGGCTTAGGGGTGGCCAGGCAGCTCTGCACGTTGCCCGTGCCTGCAGGCCCCCCTCCGGTTCCCGGGCCAATGTGAGCTGCTGAGTCGGCGCTTGGGGAAGGGGCAGTGCGCAGAGCTGCCTGGCTGCCCTTACACCTAGTAGCCAGAGGGACATGCCGAATGCTTCCGGGAGCCGTGCAGAGCCATGGCAGGTAGGGAGCCTGCCTTATCCCCACTGTGCTGCCAACCAGACTTTTAGCGGCCTATTAAAATCTACCAGTTTGGTTTCAGTAGCCACCAGATTGGTTTCAGTAGTTAGGAGATCAATTTAGATTCTGGGAGGGTTGGCAACCCTAGGTGTGGTCATCACAGAGTTGAAGCAAAGGAGCATCATAAGTCGGAGAATGGTGAAGGTGGGACAACTGGGGTGAAGCAGGACTTTGCAGCCAGGGAGAGGAGGAGTTGATTACCTCTTGGAGTGACACAGCGTGGTGTTGAAAAATGTCTTTTATTGTGGTGGTAACTTAGGTTTTATTATTTTCCTAAGCGAGTACTGGATTTTAATATAATAGAAATAATAGAGTAATAATATAATATAAAATATTGTTCCTGACAAATTTCTGTTTTTTTCCTTAACCTTAAATTTTAAACTTTATTATCTCCATTGTGTTGGTTTGCCTCTGCCTCTCCTCACAGTAGGCAAAGCTGAGCTGAGGCCTGGGTCACTGAACATGTTCCCACCTGTTTTAGTTCCTCAGCATCACAAGAAAATTATTGGATAAATTAGATGGAATACAGACAAGAAAATAAAGTGGACTATCTGGAGATTGGGAGAAATTAAATTATGTACAGCAGTGACTAGAAATATATGCATTACAATTTAATAGGAAGATTTAGAAAGGGCTTCTATATTAATAGAGACAGCTTGAAGGATAGTTTTATTGGCTAAAATAATAGCTGGCCCAATTATGATTAACAGATGCTTTTAGCTGAAATAAAGGGATATATGTGATAAATAAATGCAATGAGTTCTAAGCATTATAGTTAATTTTATATAGTTAAAATAAGCCTCCTTGATGCATCCGGTGATAGTCTTACAATAGCTGGGTGCGATGTATAATTCATTTACCAAGAGATAATCTATGTGAGTGTATGTAACAGACAGCAGTGGTATTTTTGTCTGTTTATATGTACATTGTATTGCATCACTGAGGAAGGCAGTGCATCAAGGAGGCTGGGAAAAGCAAGCAAGCCTTCACCTAAAATTTCAGTTCAAATCCAGTTTCCTCAAAGATGGCCAGTGCCTGTTTGCCTAATGTTGTACACTAGGTTCCATCCACTGCTATTGTTTCCCAAGTGACAGTATGAGTGCGGAGGCAGCCCCTTCTAGTGGTTAGAGTCTATAACGTTGGCCCTGCCTAGCGGTAAAAGTCTGTGGTGGCAGCCCTGCCAAGCAGCAGTGGGTAGGGGTAACCAGGCCCTCCAAGTCCACTGGCATCTGACCCAGGTGTTGTCTTGGGTGCTGTAAGGAAGACACCCGCTATCTGTGGTCTAGCTAACACCCTTCCCCAGGGTCTCTTCCTATCGCTTTTTCCCTCATTGGGGCACATTGTGGCTTGTGGTTGTCCCTTGCAATGCAGTCAAGGGCCTCTGAAGGCTGGAAAGTCCCAGCTTCATGCAGCAGTGCTCCTCCTACAGATACTCTCCTGGCGTAACCCCTCCATAACAGTGAGTGCAGGTCTGTCTCTCTCCACATGCCACCCTGCTGTACTGAAGAGATTCCCTGGCTGGCCCCAGAGTTGTTCTGCACTCCTGTCTTTCCAGTGTGATATTTAGCTACCCCATTATAGTCATGTTAGGTAATTGCTTGATGATTGTCTTTAAAGCCAAGGGTGTTGACTGCCACACTGATATGAACCTTTACAATAATAATTTTTTTTTTTGCTTTGTTATTTTTTCCATTGGAACTCTAAAATCTGATAAGTAGAGCTTGGGAAAATGTAAGAGCAGTAAATTACTTATGATCTGCAAAATTTTTCAGAAGTGGTAAAGTACATTAACTGTAAAGTATTGTTTGCTTTCATATCCCTTTTCTCCTCTCTCTATCCCCCATACTACCTACTGTCCTGTGCTTTGGCTTTTCACAGTCTTTCTGGCAGATCCAGTTATATTTTTGAACCTGGAAGTTGTGACCCAGGGTCTTGGTGCCAAATGGCAAAAGGCACAGGAGCTGCATATGGTTTTATAGGAATATTCTGGGTTGGATATATGCATACTAGTTCACCGAAGGGTAACATGTGAGGTCTCTGCTGAGAGCCAGTGGCTCACCGGTCATCATAATCTTTGCAAAATGTACTTTTAATATGTAAGGAATTATGAATCTATACTAAAAATTGTGATCTTAAGATCTTGGAGTTTAGGCAGGTCACCAAGAGGTGATGTACCTCGGAAATGTTCCTTTCAGGCAGGAGATAACTGATATCTATTTTCCTGTCTGGTCATTTGGGTATTATCTACTGTCATACAGCATGGACAGAAGGCAGCAGGAGAGTGATATAGGAGGAATATGTAAGTCCCAGGATGAGGAGAAGCCTTATTCCCTGTAGAGGGAAGAAAGGTTTCTATAGATTAATTAAAAGCACCTGAAGCCAGTTAGAGCACCTGAAGCCAGTCATCTGTTAAAAACTCCCTGCTTCAATCAGCCAGAAGAAGGAGTTGGAGCAGAGTGGTTTGGAGTTGGAGCAAAGAGCAGTTTGAAGGAGTTGAAGTAGAGGAGAGTTTGGAGAAGTGCCATGGCTGGCTAAAAGACCAAGACCCTAGGTAAAGAGATACCCGGCTTGTGCAGAGAGAGGGCAGGAAGCCCCACAAGCTGAAGAGCAGGAGGGGAAGTAGCTGAGGGGAAGGAAGCATTAGTTCAAGTGGTTTGCCACTATCCCTAGGGCCCCTGGGCTGGGACCTGGAGTAGACGGTGGGCCCGGGTCCCTCCCTCTCCACTACCCTTCTCTGGGTTACTAGTGGGACAGTAGATACCCTAGTTCAGGGGCAGGAAACTGCACCCTGAACCCCACCCCCCAAGAAGAGGAAGCGTGGGACCCATCATAATCGTGCCAGCAATTTGCCACAGTACTGTATGTCTATATGCATACTGAACCCCTCCGGGCTAAATAAGAGATTGCAAAATCTACAAGATGAAATGAACAGCAGGAGGTGTCCTTTTTATGAAAAAAGGCAAAGGACTGTTCTGGTATATCCAGTGGGGGCAAAGAAACACACTGAATCCTTCATGTAGGAGGCAAGCTGACAGCATGTCAGCCTCATGAAAGGAGGGTCACAGCCAAGGCTGGGTATAAAACACTGAAAGGAGTTTGCGTGAACCAAACTCTACAAGACATGAGTGTTAATTAAGTCTGGGATCTAGAACGTGTGTTATGATTTTATTTTATATGTTGCCATTTGTTTCAAATATTTCTCCTGGCTATCGCTTGAATCTCAGTGCTTTGTTAAATAAACTTATAAGATTTCACTATAAACATATCTAAGTGCTGTGTGTTAAGTGGAGAGGTGATCTGAGGTGGAACTCCACTGCCCACCCATAGTAGTATAGTAGAATTTGATGTTTCCAGTGAAGAAGGGGTATAGGAAGTTATTTCTGAGAAACAAATTACCTGTACACTTTGTGTTACTGACTCTTAAAATCCCAAACCTCTGTTTACCTGAATTCCACTGGTTACCAGATACCATTATTGAAAATGGGCCATTGGGGCAAAGTTCATAATCTTGGCCTTCTACTTAAACACAGTCACAATATCTACTTCTGAAACATTGTCTGTGTTAGTTCTCTCATGTGGATAGCTAATAATACAATACTGTTTTCTCGTTTTTATATTGGAATGTGTGGCAAAGCCAATGAATTCTGATACACGGCTTTACAGAGGTACTTTTTATTAAATTTTTTTTACCTTATGGTAGAATGTTATGTCATGTCTGGAAATCAAGAACATTTGAAGCCCTATTTAAATTGCCTTTATATTTTTTCATGAATGAATTATATATCGTGACTGTCTGCCTTAATTTAGGTTTGTGCAAGTCAGAAACTATGCAGTACTTTGAGGAGAAAAGTGAGTGATATTGAGACCCAACTACCAGCTTTACTTGAAGCCAAAATGCTTGCTGTATCAGGTAAGGTTTACGTGATAAGAGATATGATGGTAATGACTTTAAGTTCATACTAGCATTGTGCATATTCACACTGATTTCCTAGAGAGTAAAGATTCCTTGTGTAATTACCACAATGTCTTAGAAAATGTTTTGTGAGGGGGATATGTAATAATCCTACTGAGAATGTGGTATCTTCAGCATAGTCCAAATGTATAAATATGTGATCGGTAGATTTCCTGACTCTTACACGTTAAAAGTACCTATCACTCTTCAGTATCAGAAGAGCCTTACAAATAACAAAAAGTATAATAATTATATGGATGGATTTTAAATGACACCATAAAACGGAATACAATAATTGGTAGCTTCTGCTGTTTAGATTATTAAACAACTAATGTTGGCAGCAAAAGAGCAATTTGGTCCGTGGATGCACTCGTGCCTATTATTTACAACCAGTAAAACACTGAAATGTGAATACAGAGCCTGATTCATAACAGGGTTACGTGCCACTTATTTGGGATTACTGCACCATTTACTAAGGAAAAAAGACAAAGCATAATTTTGTTTCTAAGTTAAAGAGCTGGCTTTTGTAGTTCAGCAAGTCTTTCCTACGCATGTAAGTAGATACCTCTCCATTAGGCACCTGCTACAGAGGACAAGCCAAAGTAGAGGAGGTATGGATTCAGGCACAAAATGTATTCAGTCTTGCACCAAATTAAAGAAAGAGGCCAGTGTGTATTTTATATATGCCAAAAGGACACACCTGACCTGTGCTGTGGCTATTTACTCTCTTAATTAGAAGCTATAGTGCTATTTACAAAAGCATACATAATTTTAGAATAAAGTATCATGAGGCATCACATGTACTGCTTTCTACAGCTGAATAATGTAAAACTTGAATGCAGACTTCAGGATCAAACAAAATCCAAATGCAAATAATTAGGGCCCTGATCCTACAAGATGCCAAGCATCCTCAATTTCCACAGTCTTCCATGAGTCTCTTAAAGACTAGAAACCCTTGTGTTTTGCTTGGGTAAGGATTGCAAGGTCAGAGCTGTAATGGATTTTCTTGTGCATACATTAAAGAAACACAGATCTGTGTATTTTTTGGAACCATGCACCAGATTCACCAGTATTCTCCAGCTGCTTTGCGCAAAGTAGCCAGACACCAGATTTACAGTTCTTGGTGTTGCGAGAGTGAAGAAGCCATAAAGAATTGGTGCATCAGATTTTGACACTTTCAGGAAATAAAATGTGTTCACCATGTGAAATCTTCTGTAGCAAAGCATTTTGTACTAGTTTTTAAAAGAGGTTGCTTAGGGTTCAGCAAGGGATGCAAGAGACAATTTAATGCCTCTGTAAACTGTCTTCTCAGTGCTATAAATATGTTGCTGTTGCATGCCTTTTTAGGAGTGACTGCTTTCACTTTGGCCCTCTGAAAAGCTCTTCTAGTCCAAGAGTATATCAAGGATTTTATAAAGTGTTCCTTCATTTTCCCCTTCCCAGATGTCTATATTTTGCTTTCATATGCTGGCAGGAATGATAACTGTTAACCTCTGACAAAACAGAAGCAAATTATTCTGAAGTTTGTTCGTCGACAGAATAATCTGTTTGGGTGCAATTTTGCAATCCTTACTGAGACAAAACTCCCATTTACTTCAGTGGAAGTTTTCCATGAGTAAGGATTATGGGCTCCAGTTCTGTAAATTCATGCGGTTCTCTTCCATTGGCTCTTTTTGTTTTTCTGCACTGGCAGTGTTTGTTTGGTATGTGTGATTCATGTGACTTGACTTGTTTGTATTTCTTTGTTACTAGTGGGGTTTTGAAGATTAAGTAATTTTTTTTGAAGGTGTAATAAAACTTCATAAAAGGACAGAAACCTGACTGCGGTTGCAAATGTCCAGACATGAGCCATCTAAGTAGGGAGGAGTTCAGGCCCCCTGAGATTTTTCTTTACGCAGTTGTGCCCTAAGGAAAAGCAAGAAGAGTAGAAGTAGAAAGTGAAAAGCTTATGACGCTGTCAGTCTGAGGAGTATCTTTATATTGCAGGTTAGGAGGAGTTTTATTTTCTGAATATGAGCCAGTTCCTGCAAAGTGCTGAGCCTGGTGTAAACCACAGATCCCACTGAATTCAGTGGGAGGTGCTGTGTTGCCTTCGCATCCTCTGAAGTCACTGGGAGAAGTTGAGGGCACTCAGCACAGCATCTTGGCAAGATTATGCCCTATGTGATGTGTTGCTACAGTTTTCTTTCGTTTTTACCATGGAGTAACAAGGATCTGTGAGCAACAGAGTGAGACAATTTTAAGTAGAGAGGAAGCAACATTATTTTAATTTTTGAATTAAGTGTGGATGTGATTTGATGACTTGGATGCTGTGGTTCTTCTGCTGATTCATAGCTAAATTTTGATATGGCTGTTGATAAAATCTGCATACTAGTTAAAGAAAAGAAAATTAAATATCCTACTCACTGTACACTCTTTAAGATATGGCGGGAAAGAGGCGGACACATCTGTAATGGTGGATATTGATCCATTGTTTCTCAGTGTACTGACCTGGATAGTTTATTTGCCACAGTTCTTTCAGATTTGTTAGCTTTGCCCTTGCATGTATGTGTGCACAAAACATGTAGCCATGCAGCCAGTGGGGTTTCCAGTGGAGTCAATTGTTTACTTTCCCCTACTCCACACACACCATTTGGTGCTGAATCACAACAATGTCCCACTGGCTAAGTATGGGTGGTTTGCTCTTTCTGGAATCCATAAATACCACTGAGTGTAGGCGAGGTGGTTATTTGGAAGAACTGCAGTGTGTTCTTTTCCTCCAAAAATGAACACCATGCTTCTTTAGAGTATTCTCAGCCTTTGCTGGCTTGGGCAGTGAGAGACCAAACAGGAGAACATAATACCCTGCTATTAAGTTGTCCAGAAAGTTTGTATTAGTTGAACTTTTTTCTCACCTGTAAATAAACCTCTCTTTTATTTCCCCTTAAGTTCTTAGTTTCTTTGTTGATGCATGCACTTGGAGGACTCATAGATAAAAGTTGCTAGAAAGAAATAATTAAGGGTTTTGTATAGGATGATGCCACACTGTTTGAAACATGTATTGCTGTAAAATATTCCTTGTGGGTCTTTTATGTGTAACTCCAAAAAGCATTCAGTTTTTGTTATATTGCAAGGAGAAATATTTTGCTTCCAGCAATAGGTACACTTTGGTAAAGTGCAGTAGTACTAGTTTAGTATTGCAGGATATGCATTATTACAGTCCTACAAGAATGTAGCATTACCAGCAAAAAGCCTATGTGCAAATATTCCCATATAAAACAATGTAGTTATAATAGGTAGAATTAGTAAGTTATATTACTGTATATGTTGGATGCTGGCTGAATAAAAATAAAGTTAATATTAACTAAGAGAATTGAAGTGAAATAAAAGGAAAATGGGGAAAAATCAGTTATTACAAATCATGACAATACAGATTTATGTTTTAGTGCTGCTAGGGGGCACCTTTCAGGGATGGTATCTTGAACCTCCAGTGCAAAGTGGGAAACTGCAGAATCCATCTCCACTGACTAGCAAAAGTCACCACCCACTTAAAAGCTCACCCGTAAGGCATCTAATGGGTACCCCCAAGAGGAATCATATCCTTAAACTGTTTCACAAAGTAAAATGTTAATTTGGAGTGATTTGTCTCAGCTCTCTGTAGAAAGCAAATGGCTCCGAGCTGCTTACAGCTGAGAAAGAAAAGACCCTTCCTGCTAAAGAAGCTGATATAGAAGTGCTTCTAAGATATATCAAAGCACTCAGAATTATAGCTGTGTAGAGAAAAGGAAAGGGAAAAGATCCTCAGTTCCAGGGCAGTGTACATGGTGGGCTGCTCTGGTGCCACAGGGTGTGGAAGCTCTGGGGTCCCTGGCTCAGGAGTAATCTCGTTGGTAAGCTGCTGTGGACCCTGGGTTCCCTGGGTAGTTCTTCAAGTGATTACATTTGTCCATTCCAATGTAGGTGTGTGCACGCCCCCAGCACAGTCACCGGAAATTTTTCCCTCGGTGGTATCTGTCAGGTTGGCTTTGGTGCCCTCTGGAACTGCGCACTCATAGCGCCGGTATAAAGGTCCCTGCTGACGCTGTGCCCCCTCCGTTCCTTTTTACCACCCGTGAAAGTCACTGGAACTACTCTGTCCTTGCTTTGCAAGTACTTTCTCAGTGGACTTTATTCTCAATTATTGAACATAGTTAGTTTGCATAGTAAAGTTGTAGTTAGATAGACTTAGACATAGTTCGTTCTCCATTTAGTGGAATTTGTTCTCCGCTCCCGGTGCCAGGCCATGTCTCTGTCACCAGGTTTCAAGCCTTGTGCCTCCTGCAAAAAGGGTATGCCTCTGAGCAGCCCCATTCTAGCTGCCTCAAGTGCCTGCGGGAAGCTCACATTTGGGAGCACTGGAAGGTCTGCAGGGACTTCAAGCCCCATACCAAAAAAGACCGGGATGCTAGGCCATTTTAATGGAGGCAATGCTAATACCTCCCTCAGAGCCAGGACATCTGGATTTAGCACTGAGCACCTCAGCATCAGTGAGGAGCATCCCTGCTGCTGTTTGGGATGTTCAGCACAGTTCACCATCGTCGGTACCCGGGAATGACATTCCTGCCACCATGCGAGAACCTCGGCACTGTTCACCATCTCCATTGCTGAGGAGAAGCGCTCCTGCCGCCGGTTGAGAACCTTGGCACCATTCACCATCTTCAGTGCCGAGGAAGAAGCAGAAGAAGTCCGAGAGGGGACATTCCCCCACTCTGAGGTCAGCGGGCCATGGAGACGTTTGAAGAGTGCGACCTGCACCCGGACACTCTGTGACTCCAGCAACACATGTGGTGTCATTGACTCCAGCCCTGGTGTGGGTGCTGTTGAGCCTGGCACCGGAGGGTCACTGTGGTACCAGGACTTTGGCGGAACCTTCCACGCTGGAGGCATTTGTCACAGTGAGATACCTACTCTCAATGTTGGTACCCATGTCTCTGGCTATATAAGAGCCAATGATGTTGGTGCTTGTAGGAAGGGAAGAGCGGACTACAGTGGTACCGAGGTCCCTGTTACCTTCTAAAGGGAAACTGGCAATGATGACCCAGCCCCAGTCTCCTCCTTCTCCTCAGCACAAATCTCCAACACTGGTGGGCATTACTCCTCTCTGGTCTCCAAACCGAGACTCGCTGGAGTTGGAGTCCTATGCCTTGTGCAGGAGCTGGCACCTGCATTCAAGGCGGCACTATCCTGCAATGGACCCGGGTCAAAGTATCTCATCAGCTGCATGGTCCTCTGGACAGTGGCAGATACTGGTACAGTGGCCTTTCTGGAGCCCCTGGGCTTTTCCTGGGATGCAAGGCCCCCAGTCCAGATATCCCTACTCAGTGGCCTCCAGGGCAAGAGCACTACTGCCACTCTGATCAGAGCCTGATCCAGGCTCTGGTACTGAGGCTGGCAGTGACTACCAGGAGCCAGCACCACGAGACCCAACTGGTATCCCTTGTTACAGACGCATCAGCAATGGGTTGGGGTTATCACTTGGGCTTCCTTAGAAGTCATGGCGTTGGTGTCCAGAAGAATTTTCTCTACACATCAATGTCAAGAATCTCAGAACAGTCCACTTGGCTTCCCAGGCATTCCAACCCCATGTGGAAGGCAAGAATGCCTCAGTTCTCACAGACAACACAATGGCGATGTTTTATATCAGCAGACAGGGAGGGGCTTGCTCTTCTCCCCTGTGTCAGGAGGCAATTCGATTGTGAGAATTTTGCATAGCCCACTTGATTCACCTCGAGTCTCCTAACTACCGGGAACATAGAACGAACTAGCGGATCACCTCAGCAGATCCTTCTCTGACCACCCTGAGTGGTCCTTTTGCCCAGATGTTGTAAAAGCCATTTTCCAGAGGTGGGGAAAAGCCCACATAGATCTTTTCATGACAAAGCACAACACGAAGTGTCTCCAGTTCTGCTCCCTCCTGGGCCCACAGTCCCAGATCTCTCGCAGATGGCTTCCTCCTTTATTGGACAGGACATCTCTTCGTTCCTCCTATTCCACTCATACACAAGGTCCTGCTGAGGATCAAGTGAGATCACGTGTGAGTCATCTTGACAGCCCTGGCCTGCCCCTTCCCCCTCCCACCCCCGGCATTGGTTTGCCGCTCTCCTGGATCTCTCTGTGGAGATACAAATCCTTCTGCATCTGTAACGAGACCTAATCTCCGAGGACCATGGCCATCTGCGTCACTTGAACCTCGTGTCCATCCATCTGACAGTCTGGAAGCTCCATGGCTGAACCCTGCAGAACTAGCATGCTCGGAGTAGGTCTGCAAAGTCCTCCTAGGAAGCAGAAAGCCATCCACCAGAGCTACTTACCTGGTAAAATGGAAATGGTTCTCTATCTGGGCTTCCCAGAAGGGTGTTTCACCTACACAATTCTCTCTACCATTCATTCTGGAATACTTACCACACTTAAAACAAGATCTAACCATGGCTTTTGTTAGTCCACCTGGTTGCAATCTCAGCTTTTCACCCCTATGACATTTCTAATGGTTTTCTTGAGAGGTTGTACCCCTATGTGCGACACCCAGTGCCGCCCCACAGTCCCCGGGACCTCAACCTGGTTTTATCAAAACTGACAGGCCCACCATTTGAACTGTTGGCAACTTGCTTCCTACTGTACCTGTCCTTGAAGTTGACCACCTTAGTGGCCATCACTTTGGCCAGAAGAATTTGAGATCCATACCTTCATGTCAGAGCCACCTTACACGGTATTCTTCAAGGACAAGGTCCAATTGCATCTGCATCCAGCTTTCCTTCCCAAGGTTGTTTCCCAGTTCCATAGCAATCAGGCTATCTTCCTACCAGTTTTTCTATCCAAAACCGCACTCCAACAGGGAAGAGCAGAGACTCCACTCACTACATGTTAGGCATGCTCTGGTTTTCTACATAGAAAGGACCAAGCTGTTTCGGAAAACTACCCAACCATTTGTGGCCATTGCAGACAGGATGAAAGGTCTTTCTGTCTCAGCCCAGAGAATTTCATCATGATCATGTCATGTATCCTCACATGTTACGACCTGGAAGGGGTTCCTGCCCCTCATGTTCTGACAGCTCATTCCACAAGAGCACAAGCATCTTTGGCAACTTTTTAAGTGCAAATGCCAAGACATTTGTAGAACAGAAACTTGGTCATCAGTACACACATGTACTTCCCATTATGCCAGCACTCAGCAGGCTAGAGATGATGTTGGATTTGGCAAAGTGGTACTAGAGTCGGCATGTCAACTAAACTCTGAGCTGTTCACCTGTACAACTGCTTAAGAGTTACCTACGTTGGAATGGACATGTGCAATCACTCAAAAAAGAAAAACGGTTACTAACCTTTCTGTAACTGTTGTTCTTCGAGATGTGTTGCACATGTCCATTCCAAGACCTGCCCTCTTACCCCTCTTCGGAATTGGCTGAAAAGAAAGAACTGAAGGGCAATGGGGTTGGCAGGGTCCCTTATACCAGCGCCATGAGCATGTGGCACCAGAGGGCACCTGAGCAGACCCAACGGATACCACTGATGCAAAAATTTCTGGCAACCATGCTCGGGGTGTGCACACACCTACATTGGAATGGACATGTGCAACACATCTTGAAGAACAACCGTTAAGGAAAGATTAATAACTGTTTTTTCCCCTGCCTGGTTTCCACTGTAATTTTGGAGAAATAGAATAGTCTCCACAAAACATTTTTACTGCCAATGAAATTAGCATTTTCTGACAGAAAAGTGCCCTGTCAAGGAATTTTTGGCCAGCACTGTTCAGAATGGACATTCACTCTAAACTAATGGATATAGAAAAAAAATACAGCTGAGATCAGAGTTGGAGAGGATGTATATGTACTAGTGAATTTGCAGGCCAGAGTCAAGCAGTTGAGAGGAAAATATGGGGTTAAGTTTTAAAAAGTACCTAATGATTTAAGAGCCTAAGTCCCATTTTCAAAAGTGACTTAGGCTCCTAAGCCATATAGACACTTCTGAAAATTTAACCCATGTTCTCTACAGCTGGTGATCTGGAGAACTGTGAAAGAAGGAACAATGTGAGAATAAAAGAAATCTTTGAAGCTTGGAGAAAGGCAATCTTATGCTAATAGTTAAGAATACCACTGAGGACATTTTAAATCTTAGTGCAGTGGAGGAAGTAACAACAGATAGGACTCGCAGTCTTCTCTCTTCAAGCATAAAAAATTGTTTCAGGGACATAACTGTACAGTTATGTTACTGTCAACAAAAAGACCTCCTGATGGAAAATGTCAAGATTTATTGGCTAATATACTGAGGGTGTGCAGAAAAATAAAGTCAACTGAAGAACTGCAGGTGGAGGAAGGAAGGAGGGGGAAATACCTAAGATACAGATGCAGTTTCTGATTCAAAGTTATCTTGACCTACAAGAATACAACCATTATGAAAGATCTAAAAGAAGAGAAGTAAATTATTCAATCTTTCTGGATACTTGTAGAAAGAAATACTGAGTTGCCAGGGAAGGACATTGAGGATGAGCAAGAGAAAAAGAAAACAATTCCCAAAGAAATGCAAGGATCTGACTTGAGATGAATAATCAAGACACAAGGCTAAATAGGTTGACTATAATCAGAAATGACATTTAAAGCAGAAATCTTATGTACATTAATGATCCATTAAAGGGACACTACGACACACATAAAGAGATGCAGAATATTCAGTTATTTCACTAAATATATATTTAGAAACTAATTATTAGATGGTGTGTGGGAAAGCTCCCTTGAGGGTATATGCTGTGTTAATTGATTTAGTGGGCATGATGTTGAGGGACAGCTATCTCAGATTTTAAATCAGATAGAACCTCTGGTGTAGATTGGCATCCTCTCTATAAAACTGTTCAAAAAGTGCTAATAAACCCATTGGTGGATATTTTCAATACCACATTGATAGGGAAGAAGCTTACAGCATCAATAAAAGAAGCATTTCTACTAATCCTCCCTAAGTCAGTAAATGTCTAACTGTCCGGACATCCTACTAATATCTCTCAATCTCCCAAGTCCCAAATGTGGATCTTGACATGCAAAAGACCCCAAATGAGAGGGATGGTGTGGGGCAGGGCTCCATGGACCCCCTCTTCAGGTCCCACAGTCCGTTGCTTACCCTCTCTTTTCCCCCAATTGGCGACCCTTGGGGGAACTTACTGAGGGCAACCACCCACAGGCAGAGGGTTGGCTCTTCCTCTTCCCTTCTCCTTACAAGAGAGGTGGATCTGGCTGGAAAGAGGACCAGTCTCCCAGGCAGCTCCTAGATAGTCAGCTCTAAGGGCTCAGTCCCTTCTCCTTGCAAGAGAGGAGAATCTGGATGGAAAGGGGACCAGTCTCTCAGGCAGACCTTAGATATTCAGCTCTAAGAGCTCAGTCTCCTTTGCGGAGTTTACCTTCTATTCCTCTTGGGGCATATTGCTTTGCTGTCTAGTCAGGGCGACTTCAGGAGCAATGCGTCTTGTGGCTGTCTCCTTCTCAGTTGGACTACCTGTTACCAGCAGCCTCAGGGTTGGGCAACCTTCTTCCTTTTTCACTGCTCCTTCCTAGGTAAATCCCCCCCCCCCCCGAAACTCCTCCTCCTCCAGGCTGAACAAGCCTTGCAGGTGCATTAGTATGGAATAGGCCCACAGGAGCTTGTTAGCCTCCTCCATACCAGTGTGAGGACATGTCCCCTCACAGGCACACAACTTTATTCACAGAGGAAACTTAAAAGATAATGGAGTTTTAATATAAACAACTGCACAATCTGTTTAATGATTATTTATTTTTGATGTAAACAATTTTCAGCAGTAAAATGAGGGGAACACCAAATGTGTGGATATTAATATCTTGGGGACTAAAATGAGTGACATCCCTCAAAAAAGACACAGTTGAGAGGTATGAACTGACCTGTAAAAAAAAAAAATATCTGCCAAGGTTTAGGCTAGTGGTTTAAACAAAATATCATCCACTTATATATACAAAGAAGAGACAGGCAGCTAACAGACTGTTAGATGGCTGCTGGGGGATTATTTTATCTGACTAATCAAATAAATGATTCTGTATATTAGCATTAGAGGCTAAGAAAGCATTAATCATGTAGAGTGGAATTATTTTAGAGTAGTTTGGAACAATATGGAATTGTGGATAACTTTCTTAGCTGGACAAAACCTTTATCTGTAACCTGCTGTGAAGATGAAGAACAATGGATATAATGAGAAGTTTTCAGTCAATCTGGAAGCACCAAGTAGGGATGTTGTGTGTTACCTGTGCTTTTTACCTTGGCAACTGAATCACTCGCTGAATGAATCCACTGCAACCACATTCTTAAAGGATACCCAGCACAAAATTTCCCTATATGCTAATGATGTTACTTTGTTCTTAGCCAACCCCATAATTACCTTGAGGGAACAGTGTCAAAGTAGAAAGTTTATCAAATGAAGTCTGACATATTGGCCCAAAGGTTCAGTTTGATACTGGTACCTTGGAGTACAATTATCAAGTAATATATATTAGTTATATGAATTTAAATATAAAATATTTACAATTTGGAGAGTTGGAAAGGCAATACTATTTCATGGATATGCAGGGTAATTCAAACAAAACGAACATTTTACCTACACTCACCTTTCTATTCCAGACACATCAATTTACAGTACTGGGCAAAATGCTCCACAAAGTGCAAAAAGACATTTAATCTTTTATATGGAAGAAACAAAAACCCAGAATAAATGCAATCCCAAACATGAAAGTCTACTAGTGCTGCCAGTTCAATTTGATTTAATCTTAACCTAGACAAGCACTGGAACCATTTGAGAACAGAAGGAATATTGTTTAATATTAAACAATAATAACTTAGCCTGCATTTCAATACCCGATAAATAATAGCCATTCTGCTGGCGTGGGGTAAAATATCATACAAACTGAGTAGTTTCCCCTCTTCATTATATCTTAATCTAGAATTTAATCAGCAGAAATGTTAGGGAATCTTCAGCTTTATGAAGGGTATGTAATAAATACAATCGTTCAATTATATCATGAAGACACTAATAAGTTTCCAAAAAAATTAGAAACCACTTCGGGTGTTCACATCTCCCTTCTACCACTATTTACAGCTCAGATCTTTGAAATCAATGGAGCTGCACCAGTTTACACCACCTGAGGCTCTTGCCCAGTATTTTTCATAAAACATAATAAATAGGACGTTAGTAGAGAGTTCATGGATTTAGAATCAGTAGCTCTGCTGGAACTACAGTTAATAAAAGTACCATCTCACAGATAGATACATAAAGTAATGGGGAGCCAAAGAAAGAAGAATGCTAGCTTCCTTGGGTTGGGATGGGGATCGGGGGAGATGTTAATAGAGATACAGCTGTTGAGAAAAAACTGTTGATGCAGTCTTTTTGGTCAGTGTCTTTTATATGTACCATTGTAAAAGAAAACTATTCTGAGATACTGTATCAAAGCTTTAAAAAGTTTAAAAATTGCTTATTCTAGCAAAGCTTTAAAAGTTTATAAAATAGGTTGTGATCAGTGCAGGAAGGGATATGGAAATATAGGAAGGTTTATTCTTATCTGGGGAGATGGCTCAGAGGCACAAGAATTGGTGCTGCAAGATTACAGATCAAATCAAATTAATGCTCAAAAATAGCAAGGAAATACAAATTCGCTAAGGTTAACATGGTAACCCTTTGTAATGAAGAATATTGCACTGATCCATATAAATAAAAAATACTGTTACAATATTATTTTAAATTCATTTTCACTATTTTGAAAATTATAGGTTAATCTGTGATGAAAGGTATAATTCTAATTTTTGCATAGTAAGAAAATAAAGGGTAGAGCGGAAGATCTGAAGTAATCCACCATTTTAGGTGATGTTTTGTCAATTTACTAGCTGTGCAGATGAGAGAGATTACCTGTATGTTATAGTCTCTTTAGGTACTGTAACTGTGTGAAAACAATTTTCTTCTTGAAAATAATAGTAATGAAATCTGACAAATGCTTAGAGACAGCGAAGGTGCGTGAGTGAGAGAGAGTCACTAATTTTCTTCACTTCCTTCATAATTAGTCTTATCATTGCAAGTGTAAATTAGACCCAGATGTAGAAACTAGGCCAAGAAGGCTTATACCTCATTTGGAAAGAATATTAAGATCCTTAGACTGAATAGAGATCTTAGGTCATCATTTAACTAATAGCACTGAATAACTGTTCTATTAGATATATAGTAGCTGGCCTGAAAATGGGAGTTGGTTGAGTGATTGATTGTGATATGATCTCCAATACTTTTAAAAAGATAAGAGCATCCCTCTTTTGTGACCTATATCTGCGTAAGGTGGTGGTACAGGTTAGTAGCATGGAATGTGTATTTAACCACTTCCCTTTTACCAAATGTACTGTGTTGACACTGTTGCCTCTCATAATAAATCTGGACATTGGAGACTGGGGAATAAAATTATTTCCAGATGGGTGCTAAAAGGCTTGCAACAGCTTGGCTTTTAGTTTAAAACACTTCATGTCTCTTAATGATAATTGAGATTAAGTAAAACAGAGCCATCAGAGTAGAAATTTGCCTATGCCTGGTGGTGAACATATGATTAACCACCACTCCACATGTTTATGCTAATGTGATGTTAACTCCTTTGTTTGCTTGAGATCATGTTGCAATCTGCTTAATTTTATGCAAATTAGATATTGTCCTTGGAATCCTACCAAGTTGACAAAATGGCTTTATGTTAGGCAAAGCTTGCTCAGTCTTTCCTTATATGATTCCTAAGTTGTGCTGCTGTTCCATCAGAAGATACGGGTGTTCCTCTTTCATCTTTTGTAACTTTCTCACGGTCAAGAAATGCTATTAAGAAAGGGGAAGAAAATTCAGCTAATGTCTCAGTGTGCCTATTGCATTTCAGTACTCCTCCTCAATATCTTGGGTAATTGGGCTCCTTGGGAATATAGGCCTCAATATATAATTGATCTATTGCATTCGGTATCCTGCCTCTTCAGTGGTGACCTATACCAGATGCTTCAGAAAAAGATGAACCTCTCTCAAGCCAAAACCCATTATTCCCCTAACCAATTGTGTAATGTTGTATACTGGGGATAAATAGATCAGGGGGATACAGAATGAAAGGATTGGTGAGTAGTAATTGGATAGGATGCTAGTGTGTAGTGGGAGGATAAAGATGGAAAGAGGAGATGGAGGCTGTGGGAAAAAAAGCAAAGAGCAAGACATTTCTGGGAATAAGATAACAGAGAAAACATGAAGGGAGAAAATATAATGTAGGGAAGATTATATATTTGTGTTCGTGCGTGCGCACACCATTCACATAAATGATCATTCCACCTTGCACTCCTATAGTGCATTCTTGGCCTGACTCTAAGGCAGAGATTCACAAATTATTTTTTTTTGTTGATGGACCCCTTTTCAAATGCAGTGTTAATCCCAGACCCCCAGACTGAGAAACTTACAAAAGTACACACATGCTTCATATAAACACATACTGTTAGTAATGCTTTAAGAAAAGGAGTTTGAGTACTTACAGATATCAGTGAGATGGGCGTGCCTGTTTCTTACTGCAGAGTCTGTCTATCCTTGGTTGACAAGCAAACTTGTAAATCATTCGCCACTTCCAGTTGGGACCTGAACTTTGTCTTCATCGATGTCATGGTAGAGAATGATGCTTCACATATATATGTTGCTGGCAAAGGTAGTAACACTTTCATTGCTTCTGTAACTAAAACTGGGTACTCCACAGCAACAGTTGACCAAAATTGGCAAGGTGTCTATGCCTGAATCTGCAGGGCAGTTCAACCAGCTCCTGTTCTGCGTTTTCACTCAAACGGCAAGACAACGTAGCAAAAGTTGAGAACAGATACAGAACCCTATCATATTTCTCCATGTTTATATTTTTAAAGTAAACTCTGAAGTACTCTGCCAAAGTTGAAAGGTGAGCAATGATCTGTCACTCAGTTGTCATGCTGTTTGTATCCAGAAAATCTGTCAATAGAGGAAACATATCTGAGAGTCTACTGCTCATTCTAGTTTTCCAAACCTCTACTTACCATAGAATATCAGGGTTGGAAGGGACCTCAGGAGGTCATCTAGTCCAACCCCCTGCTCAAAGCCGGACCAATCCCCAATTTTTGCCCCAGATCCCAAATGGGCCCCTCAAGGATTGAACTCACAACCCTGGGTTTAGCAGGCCAATGCTCAAACCACTGAGCTATCCCTCCCCTGCATAAAAATAAAAAAATAAAGAAACATTTAATAGAACATCAGGGTTGGAAGGGACCTCAGGATGTCATCTAGTCCAACCCCCTGCTCAAAGCAGGTCCAATCCCCAATTTTTGCCCCAGATCCCTAAATGGCCCCCTCAAGGATTGAACTCACAACCCTAGGTTTAGCAGGCCAATGCTCAAACCACTGAGCCTATCCCTTGTTAATGTGAAATTCTGAAATTACTTCTGAAATTCTGTAATCTTGTCACTCACCTCAAGTATGGTGGTATTGCCTGTTTGTGTGAACAGGTTCAGTGGATTTCACCAGTTAAAAATGTCTGTGAGGTCTGCAAGCTTTGCAATCCATATCGGGTCAGAAAAGTTTACGGCAATCTTGGGATTGTGCACCGAAAGAAAACCCAGCAGCTCTTTTTGACACTCTGCCATGAGATAGCTAACTCACTTCCGTATGAAACAATAATTTGTCATATCCTGCACCTATTTCTAAACACAGATTTGCAAAAAGGCATGAATTCAAAGGCCAGAACTTTACAGAATTCACAACTGTCACAGCTGCATTGAGCACATCATGTAATTCAGGTTCAGTTTCCATTTTCTTTGACGGACGGGCCTGGCAATGCAAGGTACAGTGTGTTTCAGTTACCTGTGGATTTATGGCTCGTATTCTTGCTTCATCACCACTCCTACTGTTTATTATAGAAGCAGCACTATCCATGCAAACATCAACACATTTCTCTCAATTCAGCTATTCAGCTTTCATGAAATTATCCAATAATTTGAATATTTCCTGACCTGTTGTCTGTTCTGGTAACTTCTGACAAAAAAGAAAATCTTCCAAAATTTCCCCCAGTCAAACATAACAAATACACACTAATCATTGTGCTGCATTACCAACGTCAGTTGTCTTATCAAGTTGAATTGCAAACCGTTCACATGTACGTAGCCTTTCAGTTAGATAGCATTTTACATTATTTGAAAGTGATTCAATTCTCTTACTAACTGTGTAGTTAGAAAGTGTTACGGCCTTAAGTTTCTTCGCAGCATTTTCCCTTACCATCACTTTGCACATTTCTATAGCAGCTGGAAGAATTGGTCCTTCTCCAGTGGTACAAGATATTTTACTCTTTGTAATCTGAAGTGCTGTTAAGAAAGATGCTTTCGGAGCCTTTTCTGGAACTGATGTTATGTTTGTCTTTTGAGTTTTCTGTTGATTGTATTCTTCTTTCTCATTGAAAAAAGTCTCTGGGTTTATCTTTATACTCAAGGTGCCTGTTGAGAGGTGTTGTTTCAATTTTGTGGATTTCATTGCTTTGTTTGATAGGATTTATAAGCATACAATGCATTGGGGTTGTCCATAACTAAATTCCATAAAACCAGAATCAGTATAACTTTAATCAAACTTTCTGTTCGTCATTTGTTTCTTACTCCTTGACTCTGCATTGTCCATGACTTCAGCACAACTAGCAGTACTAGTATGAGGACGTTTTAAAAATGTATCCATGCTTCAATGTAATTTGCTCACACACTGTAAAAATATATTCCACTTCCACCCACCAAAGACGTCTCAATCATAAAAAAAACAAAACAAAACACATCTCTTCTGATTTGCTGTCACAAAGCAGTGAGATTTTTTATGTTGATGCTTATGCAATGAGAGTATTACAGCATTGTTCATGCACCATTTGTTGGTTTTAATCGTTAGGCAATGCAGAAGTGTGGTGAGATTTTTTTTTTTTAGTTAGTCATAATATTTTGCAGAACCCTTGTGCAGTCTCTAAGGACTCCAGTTTGAGAACCGCCATTCTAAGGTATAATCTGGTCTCTTTGTACTGCTCAGGCAGCTCAAAGGAGCCTAATTCTAGCTGTAATTAGCCAGCTGAGAATTTCTCTAAGAGTGGAGTGTTTCTCTCAGCAGAGGTAAAGATGTCCGAGTCAGTTCCTGACACAGCCTCTCACCTTCCTCACTGGCACAGAGCGTGTTCTGGGGAGGGAAGAGGTGGATCCTTAGCCAGTGTAAGTTACAGTAGCCCCTAAATTGCCCTAACTTGCTCTGAGGCTGTTGCAGAACAGCCCACCAACTCATGGAGCTGTGTAACTGATCTTTTACCTATGCTTAATGGATTTTGGCTGGAGAAGAAAATCTGCCCCACCATCTTCAAAGTATAATCAGTGTTTGAATTGAATGGAGCACATATAGGAATCACGGTGAGAAGGAGGGAGGGATTTCCTTGTGTCAGTTGCAATTCTTTCCCTTCTCTGGATACTGCTATTCCTGCCAAGAATGAGTTTTATCCCCGACTTATATAAATTCTTCTGGAGAGCTAACTTTTTGTCTTTGAAAATACAATAGAGTATTCCAAATTAAATGGATTTTAAGGAAATTTCCTTGGGTAAATTCTCTCCAGAAACTCAAACTTTTATTTTCTCTGCCCCACTACAATTAATCTCTTTTGTGAGCTGCTCAAAAGATATTTCCTACTTTGCACCTGCTGATTTGATCCTGGTATAATATTCTTCTGTGCCCTCTAAATGGCATTTCCTTCTGTCTGTCTGTCTCTCTCTCTCTCTCAACTACCTTTTCTATAGCAGATCCTGTAAATGGGCCTTCATACAGTGTATTTGCAGGATCAGATGGACAATTTGTATTGCATTATGCCTCATAATAAAAATGGTTGGTATCATTTTTAGGAAATGATAATTGGATCCCAATTCTGGGCCCTAGTTTTTTGAGGTATGTTGGTGATGAAGGCATCTTGCTCATTCATTGTTCATTCCTTCTTGTCTGCAATCCCATTAGCTCTGCTGCTTTCAGAATCTGGTATCTATCACTACATCTAATTCCTCCTCTTTTCTTCGCACTAAGCTTTCCTTATGTGCTCCTAGACCCTCACTTTATCTATTGAAGTCTAAGTTGCAATCAAACTCTGTATCCTCATCAGCAACTGGGTGGAAGATTTTATGACTTGTATTAGTGGCATTGATGGATACCATAATGATGATTGCCCTGAGGAAGAACACCTGTTAGCTCTTTAGTTCTTCTTATTGTTCCAACAGGTGTTGATCTTTAAAAAGTTTTAAAAAGAGGAGGAAGAAAGGTGAATGTGTGCTTTGTGCTTAGTGTCGTTATTTCCCCCCATTCACATTTTCCTGTTTTGCAGAAATCGTTCCTTTGCTAGATGTTGAGCAATATTGGACATAGCTATAGCAGAGCTGGTAGCATACTTCTCTAAATGCAATATAAATGATAAACTAATAGTTGCTGCCAGTGATGAGCTGCCAAAATCTTAACAATGGGTTCCCTCCTCACCCCACGAGGGGGTCGTTGCCCACCCCCACCCCGCGGGACCCCTGACCCATCCACCCCTCTCCCCTGTCCCCTGACTGCCCCCAGAACCGGGCAGGAGGGTCTCGTGGGCCACCGTAGTGGGTGCCCACCCCTAAGAGCCAGAGGCACCTGCCGGGGGGTGAGGTGGGGAGTTCTGGAGGTGCTTACCTGGGGCAGCTCCCAGGAAGCATCTGGCAGGTCCCTCTGGCTCCTAGGGGCGGCGGAGCGTAGTTAGGGGTGGGAGCGGCCGCTCCCCCCACTGATCACATCGAAAGTGGCGCCTTAGGCACCGACCCTGGGTGATCCGGGGCTGGAGCCTCCATGGGGAAAATTTGGTGGGTGCAGAGCCCCCACCGGCAGCTCCCTACCCCGCGCCCAGCCCCAGCTCACCTCACCTCCACTCTGCCCGCTCCGTTGAACAGCACGAACAGCTGATTCGCGGAAAGCCTGGGGGGGCAGAGAAGCAGGCGGTGGCTTCACGCTCAGATCAAGGGTAGCAGAGGTGAGTTGAGGTGGGGAGCGGTTCCCCTGCACGCCCCCCACCCTCCCCCGGGTTACCTGCTGTGGTGTGGCCAGCCCTCCTCGCGCCCCCCTTCCCAGCTCACCTTCACATTCCTGGGCCTGAGCGGGAAGCCGCGGCCTGCTTCTCAGCCCACCCCGGCTTTCCGTGCGAACAGTGCCGGGGGGCGGGGGCGGAGAAGCAGAGCGGGGTGGTGCGTATAGGAGAGGAGGCGAAGGTGAAGCGGAGGTGAGCTGGGGCCGGGGCTGGGGCGGGGAGCTGCCGGTGGGTGCTCTGCACCCACCAGATATTCCCCTTGGGTGCTCCAGGGCTGGAGCACCCATGGAGTCGGCGCCTAAGGCGCCACTTTTGGCCAGTTAAATTTAGAAGCCCTTGCGGAACAACCGGTTCTAAAAGGGCTTCTAAATTTAACAACCGGTTCTAGCGAACCGGTGTGAACCAGCTCCAGCTCACCACTGGTTGCTGCTTGGCTTGTTGCATATTAGAAGAACTCACTGTTAAAATCAATGACCCACGATTCCCTATATCTTAGACTTTTTTCTCCTCTGAGAGTCATGCAATGGAGTGGTGGTGTCACCGGTTCTCTTGAACCAGTGGAGCATCTCATGACGCAAACACCCTTTAATTTTACAGCAATCAATTGATATCCAACTTAAGATGGCTGCCTGGGCTTTAAATTCCATTATATAAAACAAATTAGTATTTCGCTGGCTCAATCAAAAGGTGCAATCAGAATTAGGCCCTGACCAGGCTGGGCTTTTGGCTTAAGATGGGAAAACCCTTCCTTCTCTGTCCCAGCTTCACCCAGAACTGCCACCTCAAGGAAGCAGCCAGCCATTTTTACATAGCCCACTGGGTCTTGATTTGGCTTCTGCCTGCTCCCAGCCTTTCTAGCCACTGAAGGACCAATTATTCTTGGTTGTACTAGCAGCTGATCCAGGGTGGCTTCTCTAAGCAACTCTTGGAGGTCTAAACTTACAGCTCCCTTCTCCCAAAATGACACCTTTCGTTGGTGTGCCCCATGGAACTTGAATCTAGTCTTAACAAAGCTGATGGGTCCCTTTCTTTGAGTCTCTGGTGACCTGCTCTCTGTAGCACATTTCATGAAGGTAGCTTTTTTAGTAGCCATTACATCATCCAGGAGAGTGGGAGAGATAAGGACTCTAGTATCAGATCCTCTGTATATGGTTTTCTATGTGGACAAAGTCTACCTTTGTTCTCACTCAAGGTTTCTTAGAAGCATGGTTTTCACTTTTTATATTAACCAAGCAATCTTCTTATTGACCTTCTTCCCAAAGCCTCATGGTAGTAAGGTTGAGGAGGGACTGAACACCTCTGGATGTTAGAAGACCTTTAGCGTTTTATCTGGTACAGGCTAAACCTTTCGGATCTTTGACTCAGTTGTTCATTGCATTTATCAACAGAATGAAGGGCAGTCTTATCTCCACTCCGAGGATATTGTCTTGGATATCCAGTTATAATTGCCTTCCAGTTGGCTAACATAAAGCTGCCAGATGGAGTGTTGGATCATTCAACTAGGTCCCAAGGAATCACTCTGGTCTTTCTCACTAATGTTCCCATATTAGACATTTGCAAAGTGGGAACCTGGTCAGCATGTCATGTATTTGCCTTTGACTATGCTATCTCTCAACAATCTAGAGACCGTGCTAAATTTGGACGAGCAATCCACCAGTCCCTGTTCAAAAATATCTCTGAACCCACCTCTAGTTGGGACTGCTTGTGAGTCACGTACAGTGGAATGGACGTGTGCAAATCAGTCAAAGAAGTAGAAATGTTTACTAAGCGTTACTAAGCAAATGTCCGTTCTATGATCCGTCCTCCTTCCACTCTTTATTTTTATATATGAGTAGGTAGGAAGGATCTGAGGGGGTTGGGGCTGGCTCCTCCCTTTATGCCTGCACACAAGGCGTGAGGCAGCAGAGGGTGCTTGTGCATCCCTGAGGAGTACCATTGCCACTGGGGAAAAAAGCTCTCCAACAATGGTGTACTGGAGTGCGCACACACCTACAGTGGCTTAGACATGTGCCACACATTTAAAAGAACAACAGTTATGGAAAGATTAGTAATAATTTCTTATTTTACCTCTGTGTTTGGTACTGGTATGTGGCCTGGAATACTGTGTCCAGTTTTGGTGTCCACAATTCAGGAAGGATGTTGACAAGTTGGAGAGGGTTCAGGGAAGAACCATAATTAAAGGATTAGAAAACCTGCCTTACAGTGACCAATTCAAGGAGCTTAATCTATTTAGTTTAACAAGAGAAGGTTAAGAGGTGACTTGATCACAGTCTACAAGTATCTACGTGGGGAACAAATATTTGATAATGGACTCTTCACTCTAGCAGGGAAAGATCCAGTGGCTGGAAGTTGAAGCTAGAGAAACTCAAACTGGAAATAAGGCATACATTTTTAAAAGTGGGGGTAATTAACCATTGAAACAATTTACCAAGTTTTGAGATGGATTCTACATCACTAACCATTTTTAAACCAAGATCGGATGTTTTTCTTAAAATATGCTCCAAGAGTTTTGGGGGAAATTCTGTGGCCTGTGTTATGCAGAAGGTCAGTATAGATGATCACAGTGGTCCCTTCTGGCGTTGGAATCTATGAAGCATCCAGAAACAGATAAAGCACTATTGGTAAATGAGATAGAACACCACCATGTGAGGAGTCCCATTCACTGCTACCAATAAGGGGTGTGAGATGGGCTTCTGAAACTCCATGTTGTCAGATCATTCTTCAGATGGAGAAGGATTGTCTTAAGGAAGCATTGTCTTAAGTTGGGAGGACATGGGATAGGTGCCATGGGAATCAATAAGACTGAGTCCTTGTAACTGAGAATTGGCCCAGCAAATCCCCATGATTTTTTTCCTGCCCATCCAAATAGCTTGTGTTAGGGCTTGTCTATGTCAGGAGGTATTTCCTGATTAAATCTATAGCTGGAGGCTCTTTTTCCAGAACAAGGCACTCTTATTCAGGAATATGCACGACCACACATGGACATAATCTGGAGTAGTTAATCCACTTTAAATTCACATCCTACTTTATTCCAGATTAATTTTCAAAGGTTAACAAACCCTTACGTATATCAGTAAATAGCTGTGACCATTTTACTCCCAGACCAGTCTCACTGACAAGGAGCAATTGTTGCTAGAATAGTAGTATAGAAATGTGAAACTTCACCGAGGTGGATCTCTCTTTCTCTGTTTCCCTCTGCACATGCATACTCATATATAAAATAAAATGGGGTGCTGGATTGTGACAAATGACATCTGTTCTGGTGTACTTAGAAATTACAGGCAATGGTAAAGTGTTACATTAGGCAGGCACATTTTGTGAAGTATGCAGTAGAGTTCCCAACTTTCAATTCACACCCTTGCCCCGCCCGCCCGTCCTCTGAGGCCCTGCCCCCTGCTATGCCCCTTCACTGAGGCCACGCCCCCTGTTCACTTCATCTCCCACCCTGTCGCTTGCTCTCCCCACCCTCAGTCACTCCTTCATTTTTGCTGGAGTGTGGGAGGGGGTGAGGGCTCTGGCTGGGGCTGCGAGCTCCAAGGTGGGGCCAGAAATGAGGAGTTCAGTGTGGGAGGGGACTCCAGGCTGAGGCAGTAGGTTGCGATGCGGCTGGGGGTATGGGCTCTAGGGTGGCACCAGGGATGAGGGGTTTGGGGTGCAGGAGGGGGCTCCTGGCTGGAGGATGTAGCCGAGGGGTTTGGAGTATGGAAGGGGGCTCTGGGCTGAGGCATGGGGTTGGGGTGTGGGAGGATGTATGCAGTGATGAGCTGCCAAAATCTTAACAACTGGTTCCCTCCTCACCCCACGAGGGGGTCGTTGCCCACCCCCGCCCCCTGGGACTCCTGCCCCATCCAACCCCCCCGTGACCTCTGACCCATCCACCCCACTCCCCTGTCCCCTGATTGCCCCCAGAACCGGGCAGGAGGGTCTCGTGGGCCACCGTAGTGGGTGCCCGCCCCACTCCTAAGAGCCAGAGGGACCTTCTGGGGGGCGAGATGGGGAGTCCCGGTGGTGCTTACCTGGGGCAGCTCCCAGGAAGCATCCGGCAGGTCCCTCTGGCTCCTAGGGGCGGGGGAGTGTAGCTGGGGGGGAGCAGGGGAAGTGGCCAATCTCCGCACTGATCACATTGTCAAAGTTTGACTCAGACTCACAGTTTATCAGACCGCTCTGTTTTATTAGCAAAGCTGCTCTGCTAATACATTTAGAAGTGAGCCCCCCGAGTGGGGCTTGTGTCTTTTAATTTATACAGTTTTTTTGGAGAACAAGTTACAGAGAAGTTACAGACAAAAGAAGAAAAAAGATTTTAGTCACCACCCTTCGAGATCCCTGAGACCAGTCACGTATCTTCAATTACCTGCCACCCTTAACAATCTCCTTTAACAGCTTCCAGTTACCTTAACTAATTGCCCTTCACACCTTCCATTCAAAAGCTAACTGTCCCTATGTGTGCTCCCTCAGATACTTTGTAACATGTTTTGGCATGCCCTCTCATATACAATGTATCCAGCATGTCCCCTTATACAATATTATACTTCCACAATGTTATACTTCCACAACATCAAAAGTGGCACCTTAGGCGCCGACTCCCTCGGTGCTCTGGGGCCAGAGCCCCCACAGGGAAAATTTGGTGGGTGCAGAGCAACCACCAGCAGCTCCCTGCACCGCGCCCGGCCTCAGCTCACCTCACCTCCGCTCCGCCTCTGCCCCTGAATGCACCGCCCCGCTCTGCTTCTCTGCCCCCCCCCCCCCCGGGTTCCTGCGAATCAGCTGTTTGGCAGGAAGCCGGGGGTGGGGGCAGAGAAGCAGACGGTGGCTTCTCGCTCAGGCCGAGGGTGGCAGAGGTGAGCTGGGGTGGGGAGCGGTTCCCCTATGCGCCCCCACCGCCCCCGGTTACCTGCTGCGGCGCGGGCAGCCCTCCTCGCGCTCCACTGCCCCAGCTCACCTTCACCTCCCTGGGCCTAAGTGCGAAGCCGCCGCCTGCTTCTCAGCGCGCCCCGGCTTCCTACGCGAACAGCTGATTCGTGGGAAGCCTGGGGGGGCAGAGAAGCAGAGCGGGGCGGCGCCTTCAGGGGAGGAGGTGGAGGCAGAATGGAGGTGAGCTGGGGGTGGGGCGGGGAGCTGCCGGTGGGTGCTCTGCACCCACGAAATTTTCCCCTTGAGTGCTCCAGGGCTGGAGCACCTGTGGAGTCGGCGTCTAAGGCGCCAGTTTTGGCTAGTTAAATTTAGAAGCCCTTTTAGAACCGGTTGTCCCTTGCGGAACAACCGGTTCTAAAAGGGCTTCTAAATTTAACAACCCGTTCTAGTGAACTGGTGCGAACCGGCTCCAGCTCACCACTGGATGTATGGGCTCTGGGCAGGGGGTGCAGGCTCTGGGGTGGGGATGAAGGGTTTGGGGTGCAAGAGGGTGCTCTGGGCTGGGATCGAGGGGTTCTGAGGGCAGGAGCGGGATCAGGGCGGGAGCTGGGGCAGCGGGTTGGAGCCTGGGAGGGGGTCACAGGTGCAGGCTCTGGGCAGCGCTTACCTCAAGCAGCTCCCAGAAGCAGCGGCATGACCCCGCCTCCGGATCCTACATGGAGGCACAGGCAGGCAGCTCTGCAGGCGCTGCCCCCACAGCTCCCATTGGCAGTGTTTCCTGGCTAATGGGAGCTGTGGGGGTGGCGCGTGGGGCGGAGGCAGCGTTCGGAGCCCCCTTGCTGCCCCTACACGTAGGAGCCAGAGTGGGGACATGCCGGCTGCTTCCCAGGAGCTGCGCAGTGTGGAGGCTAGCAGGGAACCTGCCAGCCCTGCTGCGTGGCACCACCAACTGGACAGTCAATGGCCCGGTCAGCAAATCTAACCGGAGCTGCCAGGATCCCTTTTCGACCGGATGTTCCGGTCGAAAACCGGACACCTGGTCACCCTCGTATGCAGGTATGTTATATTGCCTGGTGATCCTGTCAGTTTTCACAAGCTGACTAATGCAAGGTCACTGTGTGGATGGGAGGCCTCAGACTATATTGCAAGAAGTATTTGTGATTCAGGAGATGGCCCATTCCTGTCTGGTCCGTACTGAACGAGGGTCTCTAAAATTTGAGTGTAATGTTTAATAAGTATGAGAAGGCAGATTGGGTGGATAGAAGACAGAGTGCTTTCACCAGCATACTCAAGTGGACAGAAAGCCAGCTCTGAACAAGACTGCTGAGGCTTCTGCAAACATCTGCTTTGTGTGTGCAGTGTAAAGGGAATGTTGATGGGTGGGCCAAATTTGATAGGCATTGTGGCCATGCACATGGGGTCACAACACCACTGAAATGTGGCCAGACAGAAATGTGTCTGTCTGGCATTATGGAGGTGTGGGTGGGCCAAATTTCAGTTGCATTGTGACCCCATCTACCAAATGATGGAGCATTGCTCTGACCTGGGATTCCAGGTGCTGGAGCAACACTCTGGACCCCTGCAGCAGCACTAATCCCCAAATTATGGGGAGCCCCTGTGCACTTCCCTGGTTGCACTGGTTATTCCTCCACCAATGTTTGGGATCCTTTTTGTCTGGATTGCTGAAGTCATTTATATTGGTTTAAGTTGTGAGATTTCTTTGCAAACTCTTGAGGTTAGATCCTGCAAGAGCTCTCAGACTTCTACCAAGTAGCCCTCATTTTGTCTACTGACCATGTAATGCTTTATATAAAATCATTATATGTGCCTCATGTTGCAGTATTGATGTCTCACTGCACAAAATAAAACCCAGTACACCATTGTGGATTTAAATGATCACAAACCAAGCTCTCAGTTTCCTCCTCACTACTACACTGCTTCTCAAAACAGATCGTTGTGACTGTGGTGTGTAACGGAATGGCAGGATTTTTTGTTGGCCCACCCTGCTGGTGTTAGAATCTTGCATAAAACTGCTGGTGTTCCAATGGCTCATTTTGGTCTGTACTGCTTATTAAACACCTCTGGATATAAGGGAAATGGGAGTGTCTCTCAACGGAGTGAGAATTGGGGATATAGGAGGGAGGCGGTCCTAGAGGAAAACATTAGGGACCTCCAAACTCAGAGAGGAAGTTTAGGTGAAGGTTTATTGTGATGTTGCTTTTTGACTACCAATAAAGCCAAACCCCAGAAGGGGACTGAGTTTGGTCACATAATTCAGGATCAGCACAGGGTAGAGACTGAGACCATTCATAGAGTGTCATGAGTGATTGATAACTATGATTAGTCCGTGTTCCAAAGTGGAAAATTCATGAATGATTTTGGGGATAAATCCTTTTATATCTGATGCTCCTGGTAATGGAAAGTAATAAGTCACAGAATTGATTCGGCAAAGAGCACTTAGTTAATTACAGGTTTTATTATAATCCTGGTTTCCTTTCACATGGTTGGATACTACTTTTTCTACTGAATTAATAAATTCTATGAGTGAGTGTTGATTTCATATATTTATTCAAATTAAAAAATTTAACATCTTAAAAGTAGCACAGTAAAATTCCATGAACCTGCCAATGTTTTCATGAAATGTATGAAGCTGTTAATTTCACCCATCTGGTATAATATTATGTGGGTGTGCATATTTATACATACACACTAGAGAAATGCAGTCGTTGCTGATGAGGAACTCAGTAGTCTTTCAGCTCTCATTAATACTCCACAATAGTTAGGACAAAATGAAGAATATCACATTTAATGCATATTGCCGGGGAATTTTGCCTAGGTAAATTACTTATCTAAACTGAAATTTGGCCCAGGCGCTGGAAGTAAATATCTATTCTTGTCAGAAATGCCGTGGGATCTTTAATGACCACACCTGGGGGTCATTAAACCTTGGGTTTAGGTCTCAACTGAAAGATTTATTTATTATTTTGTTAATGACTACCACTTTCTGCACAACCAGCACTACTTTCTTCAGCATTCTAGGTTTTCCTTACAAATTCTAATAAGGGTTTATTGGTTAAGGGTGTAAGATCATGGGCCCTGAACCAGGGCCTGTGAGTCCCTAGGCCATGCTCAGACTATGGCCACCACCCAGTAGCTTACCCAAACTAGTGGAGAAGGGCGCTGGCGAAGCTCTAGCTCACAAAGGCTCTGCCCACAAAGCTGATCGAGGGAGATATCCAGCCCCAACGTTTGACTGGGATGCATTATTTAAAGCAGATAGAGGTACAGGAAGTTGCTTGAGCAACTTGGTGAATCCCTGGCTACTACGAACCCTGCCTATTTGCCTGACTGCTGAACCCTGACCCCCAGCCTGTTCCTGCCCACTTTGTCCCACTCTCCTGTCTGTTCATGGTTCCCGCTTTCCTGACTCGCTTCAGATCCCTACTACTATGCCCTGCCCCTGACGCTGTCTCTGGCTCTGATCCTTGGCTTGGCACCTTACTCTGACCCTGGCTCCACTTCCAGGCACCTGATTCTAGCCATTAGGCCTGACCGCCTATTCCCTGGATCTTCAGTGAGATCCAAAAGAACACTGTCTACGGTGGTACAGCTGTAGAAATTTAACCCCAGGTATTCAGGAAAGTGATGAATTATTGTGCTCTGTTTAGGTGGTAAAATTACTTTGTCATCAAAATGAGGCATTTTATCAAATTTATGATATTAACAAACTGAAATATTTTTACAGGTGTCTAAAGGATATTTCTATAGTAACCAAAGTGACTTGTGGTTTCTAAAAAGCAGAAGGGCATTTTTTATAATGTTGGCAGGTAGGGATATAGATCTATTTTTAAAATTAACTTTCTTGTGGCATTTAGAAAGTGCCTATTTTAGTTACTGTGATTGCGGTCAGGAGTTCACTGATGGCACTTTCAGGAGGTGGTGCACAGATCCGTATATGCTTTGATGATTTTTCATCACAGACTCACAGGCATATTTCTGCTGTCAGGAAAATCTACATCAGAGAGATTTACCTTATGGGCATATACTTGATGCCTTTTCATCATAGCCTGAGTTTTGATATTAACCTCCCCTCTGGGAATTCATAATTATTCAACATGTATAAAACTTTCATGTATAGCATCATACCTTCTCCCTAGCTTTTTTCAGAAGTAGAAAGAAGGCTCCAGATTTTAATTAAGAATATCATCTTTTTTATGTTTTATTAAGGATCCTGTGCACTAAGGCTTGTAATGAGTTCTATTTTCTTTGGAGAGACCATTGTTTTGTTGTCAGCCGCGCTGCCTTAGAGGCATCTCAATATTTGCCATTCATCCATTATTATATGTCAACTTTTTCCTCATTTCCCCCCACCCCTGTGGAAGCAAATCACAGATTAGGTTTATAAAACATTTATAGTGGCTCAGGGTGGGGGCAGGGGAAGGATGACGCTTATACACCCTGCTCTTAGGGGTTATTTATAATTATTTATTTGTAAAAATTCACCGTAGGTTGAATTTTGGCAAATAGGATCTAACCTAGGCAATAGAAATGGAGATTTTGTTATAAGTAAAGAGAAGATTGTTTGGTTTCTTTCATTTATGATAAGGGAAAAAATGATAGATTGAGAGTTCTTCTGACTCACAGGATTGAATTAAAAAATACACGATACTTATGTCTGAAGCTGAAAATTTGCCGATTGGTGCTTTGGGATATTTCTTAAAGAAAAACAAAACGGTTTACCTTAGAAAATCATCTGTTGTGTAAAGGCAGCAGTTTATTGTCCTTTTCAACCAAAAATTTCATAAAGCATTTTGGTATGTGGACAATAGATGGAGCTGTTATGGTCTGGGATACCTATAATCTGTGCATTCTCTTTTGAGTTTTGAGGTGGTAGATGGATAATATATGCACAAGTGGATGTGCTTCACATTAATTTCTAGAAGCAGTGTTTCATCCGTAACCCTTGAATGCCCTTGCTGCTTACGTCAGAGCCCCTAAAGGTTATTTTATAGATCTGTGTTTACAGGTACTCATATGGCCTCTGCCACCTTAGGGCTAGTCTACATTTAAATGTTTTACTAGTATAACTATTTTGGTTGGGGGTGTGTGTATTTTTTTTACCGAAATAGCTATACCAGTGAAATCCCTACTGTGAACACAATTTAAATTGTGTAAAAATTACTTATACTGGTATGGTTATTCCCCTTCCCATACTGGAATAGCAAAAGTGGTAGAAAGCTCCTTTATACTGCTATAACTGCATCCACACTAGGGGGATTGTGCGATTTTAACTATACTGACATAGTTAAAATGGTACAACTTTCTAGTGTCATCAATGTAATTATCCTTGTGAGGTAGGGAAGTGCTATTATCTTGATCTTTACAAAACGAGGCACAGAGAGTTTAAGGACTAATAATATAAGCAAGCCAGCGGTAGAGCTGGGAATTTAACTCAGGACTCCTGACTCCCAGTTCTGATTCTCTAACGGGAATCACACACTACTCAGGAACTGTAGGGCAAAATAAGATGGGAGTATCAGGAACCCTGCATGGCTCCTAAACTACACGTTTCAGGGAGAGAAAGAAGTCGAGAATCCTGATTTTTAAGCACTTATCCATGCAACCTCAGCATTTTCTTTTTTGATATATTATTTTTAATAAGTGCATACCATTTACAAACACAGTTTGTCCTATATATAAAAACCGTAAGGAAATAATGGTATATGGTATTTTTCGTTGTGCAACAAAGATGTTTTTGGAGTCTAACAGATTTATGGTACCCATTTAAATGTACTGTATCATCTGGCAATTATAAATTGAGGTACATTATAAAGCCTGATGATGATCTGATGGACTACAAGGTAATGACCCATGAATTACAAGTGTGAAATTTTCTTCAACTTAAATATCAGACATGGGTTTTCCCCACAAATGTAAAAAATAATTAAAAACTAAAAATGAGGGAATGTTTTCTGTATAAAATAATCTAGGTAAACCATAATTGTGAACATCTTGTTCCAATGGGTTATTAAGAACATTTCCTGTAATGGTATTTAGTGGAGCAGAAAAATTAAACAGAATGCAAAACTCTCCTCTCTTTTAATACTGTTGTTTTAGCTGCTGCTTGGGTCTTTAGTTGCTTAATTTCCTGTGTTTTCTGTGCAATCTACTGATGTTGCAAATGTTTGTTTCCTTCTCTCTTACCCTTCCTCCAAATGAATCTGCAGGAAGTAATTTCTGTACTGCTAAGGATCTTGCAGAAGAAATCAGATCATTAACATCTGAGAGAGAAGGGCTGGAGGGACTTCTCAATGAGCTGTTGGTGCTGAATGCCAGAAATGTCCGAAAATTAGAGGGAATTAAAGAAGATTTCAACAGATTGAAACAAGAACTGGAGCAGGGGAAGTCTGCCTTTGGTAAGTAGTTCACTGTTGGGTGATTGAAGCTTTGCTTGTGCTATATTGTGGACAGACCAGTATTCTGCTGGATTGGATGAACAGCACTGTGATGTGTGTGACATGCAGAACATACCATTTTTAGGAGGGAAATTTTGGCAGGACCTTGATAAACAGTAGTTTGTACATGCTGTCAGGCTCTGTCTTGTCATTCATGAGTGACATTTTTTCTAGCTTTGTGTATATTAGTTTTGTAGGGTGCTTTTGATATCTCTGTTAGCCCTGATTCTCAAAAAGTCTCTTGTGCTGAAACCTAATTAATAATAATAATGCCTTGTGCATGTACATCATGTACATAATCAAATATCTTGTACATAAATGTTCTTGTACTTTTCATCTATGGAAAATATAGGGTGTCCACAACAGTAGGAACCTCTGCCTTTAACAGAATTGGGTATTTATTCAGTATGTTTGTTGGGAAAGTGTGTAACTCATAGAGGGCACAAGGTTTTGAAAGCAAGAAGTCTTTATTTAAATAAGTGGTTTAGCGAGTACAGCTAACAAGTCAACATAAGCAGCCTTTCTGGCTTACTGTTTCAAAGTGGAATCAGGAAATTTGATCTGTGATTAAGTGAATGCAACTGACAAAGTAGTGCTGCTTCTAAGTTCTGTAGATCCTCTGTCTTCTGCCTTCCCTTCCTGAAGCCGTCCAGTAAGTTACCAGATACAGTGGCTATGTTGCTTAAGTAAAAGATGGCGTAGTGTTTAATTGATTACAAATACACACAAACGGTAGTTGCCTCTGCCTGCTAAACATAATGGTATGTCTACACTACGAAATTAGGTCGATTTTATAGAAGTCAATTTTTAGAAATCGATTTTTTACAGTCAGTTGTGTATGTCTCCACTAAGCGCATTAAGTCGGCAGAGTGTGTCCTCAATACCGTGGCTAGCATTGACTTACAGAGCGGTGAACTGTGGGTAGCTATCCCACAGTTCCCGCAGTCTCTGCTGCCCATTGGAATTCTGGGTTAAGCTCCCATGCCTGATGGGACAAAACCATTGTCGAGGATGGTTTTGGGTACATGTTGTCAGTCGCCCTTCCCTCCCTCCCTCTGTGAAAGCAATGGCAGACAATCTGGGCCTGACAAACAAGCACAGACTGGTGGGACCACACAGTGTTGCAGGTATGGGAAGATTCCCAGTGGCTGTAAAACTTTTGCATGTATAAGGCCACTTTCCTCGAACTTCGTGAGTTGCTTTCCCCCATCCTGAAGCGCAGGAATACCAAGATGAGAGCTGCCCTGACAGTTGAGAAGTGAGTGGCGATAGCCCTGTGGAAGCTTGCAATACCTGACTGCTACCGGTCAGTCGGGAATCAATTTGGAGTGGGCAAGTCTACTGTGGGGACTGCTGTGATCCAAGTAGCCAATGCAATCACTGACATTCTGCAATCAAGGGTAGTGACTCTGGGAAATGTGCAGGTCATAGTGGATGGCTTTGCTGCAATGGTTTTCCCTAACTGTGGAGGGGTAATAGATGGAACACATAGCCCAGTATGTAAACCACAAGGGGTACTTCTCAATGGTGCTGAAAGCACTGGTGGATCACAAGGGACAACCGACATCAACGTGGGATGGCCGGGAAAGGTGCATGACGCTCGCATCTTTACGAACTCCAGGCTGTTCGAGCAGTTGTAAGAAGGGACTTACTTCCCAGACCAGAAAATTACTGTTGGGGATGTTGAAATGCCAATAGTTATCCTTGGGGACCCAGCCTACCCCTTGCACCCATGGCTCATGAAGCTGTACACAGGCAGCCTGGACAGTAGTAATGAGCAGTTCAGCTATAGGCTGAACAAGTGCAGAATGGTGGTAGACTGTGCCTTTGGACATTTAAAAGTTCGCTGGCGCTGTTTGCTGACTAGGTTAGACCTCAGTGCAACCAACATGTTATTGCTGCTTGCTGTGTGCTCCATAATATCTGTGAAAGTAAGGGGGAGACATTTATGGCGGGGTGGGATGTTTAGGCAAATTGCCTGGTGGCCGATTTTGAGCAGCCAGACACCAGGGCGATTAGAAGAGCACAGCTAGGAGTGCTGTGCATCAGAGAGGCTTTAAAAACCAGTTTCATGACTGCCCAGGCTACGGTGTGACAGTTGTGTGTGTTTCTCCTTGATGCAAACCTGCCCCCTTTGTTGATTTTAATTCCCTGTAAGCCAACCACCTTCCCCTCTTCGGTCACAGCTGGCAAAGGAAATAAAGTAACTATTGTTTTAAAACCATGCATTCTTTCTTTATTGATTAAAAAAAGTGAGATAACTGACAAGTTAGCCCGGGTGGGCTGGGGTGTGGGAGGAGGGAAGGACAAGGCCACATTGCTTATTGTAGCCACACTGCAAGTCAAAACTGTTTGAATGACAGCCTTCTGTTGCTTGGGCCATCCTCTAGCGTGGAGTGGCTGGGTGCCCGGAGCCCTCCCGCCCTGCGTTCTTGGGCATTTGGGTGAGGAGGATATGGAACTTGGAGAGGAGAGCAGGTGGTTATACAATGGATGCAGTGGGGGTCTGTGCTCTTGTTGGCTTTCCTGCAGCTCGAACAGATGGTTCATCATGTCCTTTTGCTCCCCCATTAGCCTCAGCATCGCCTCCTGTCACTGCTCTTCACGCTCACTTAATGCTTTCCTGGCCTCTGCCACTGAATGCCTCCATGCATTCAGCTGTGCCCTGTCAGTGTGGGAGGACTGCATGAGCTTGGAAAACGTGTGATTGCGAGTGTGTTTTTTTCGCCTTCTAATCTGTGATAACCTCAGGGATGAAGATGATAAGCGGAGCATGGAAACATTTGCACCTGGGGGGAGATAAAAAGGGAGAGTAAAATTTAAGAGGATACATTTCTGAGAACAAAAGGGAGACTCTTTCATAGTGAATCAAGCAATTCACAGCAGACAGCACATATGCTTTAAATACAAGGTTGCATTTTGCCTTTTATATTGAGCCACTTTGGTGACACATCACAAATGGCTGGGCAACAAAATTCGGTTTCCAGGCAGCCATAGAAAGCCTTTTGGTAGGTGGGGTTGGCTTCTTCCGCCTTCATAACATGTGGGAATGGTTTCAAACTGCAGCGCCATGCTTTCCAATAGCAAGGAATGGCAGCTGGGTTTCACATTTAAAAGGAGGGCCTTCGGTTTTTCGGGTGGATGTGCAGCACACACCTCCCCCCACCCGACTGCATGGCTATTCTCTGGGATGAATCCTTCACCCCTCCCCTTGCCGCGTGGCTATTCTCCGGGATGATCCCTTTTAGCCAAGTGCAAACAACCCGGTATGAACTGAGTCCTTTTACTGTTCCCTTACAAAAATTCCCCTATTTCAACCAGGTGACCGTGAATGATATCACTCTCCTGAGGCTAACACAGAAAGATAAAGACCGAATGTTGCTTGAATGCGGCCAAAACCCAGGACCATTTGCTGCCATGCTTTGTGCTGCAATGATTCCAGACTACTTGTGAGTCACTTGGTGTGGTAAACGAAATAAGGCAGCCCTCCCCAGAAACCTTCTGCAAAGGCTTTCAGAGTACCTCCAGGAGAGCTTCATGGAGATGTCCCTGGAGGATTCCCGCTCCATCCCCAGATGCGTTAACAGACTTTTCCAGTAGCTGTACTGGCCGCGAATGCATCCCAAGTCTTCAGGGCAAATCAAACATTAAACACTATTGCTTTTAAACCCTGTACTGTAGTTACAAATGTGCACTTACCAGAGGTGCCTTCTCCGGCTTCAGGGTCGGGGATCCCGCCTTGGGAGGGTATTGGCTCCAGGGTGATGAAAAGGTCCTGGCTGCTGGGGAGAACGGATTCACTGCTTGCTTGCTGCGCATTCTCCTCCTCCTCCTCCTCATTCACAAAATCCTCCTCCCTGTTGCATGAGACTCCCCCCTTGCAGGTGTCCACGGACAGTGGTGGGGTAGTGGTAGGGTCCCCCCCTAGAATGCCATGCAGCTGATCACAGAAGCAGCATGTACGGAGCTCTGACCTGGAACGACCATTTGCCTCCTTTGTCTTTTGGTAGGCTTGCCTGAACTCCTTAACTTTCACGCGGCACTGCTGTGTGTCCCTGTTGTAGCCTCTCTCCACCATGCCCTGTGCGATTTTGCCATATATATTAGCATTTCTTATTTTTGATCAGAGTTCTGCCTGCACAGATTCTTCTCCCCATACAGCAATCCGATCCAGTGTCTCCCGTTCGCTCCATGCTGGAGCTCATTTTCGATTCTGGGAGGAATGCATGGTCACTTGTGCTGCTGAGCTCGCCATGCTGACCAAACAGGAAATGAAATTCAAAATTTCCTGGGGCTTTTCCTGTGTACCTGGCTAGTGCATCAGAGTTAAAAGTGCTGTCCAGAGCGGTCACATTGGAGCACTCTGGGATAGCTCTCAGAGGCCAATACCATCAAATTGAGTCTGCACTATCCCAAATTCGATCCAGCAAGGTCAATTTTAGCTTGACTCCCCTCGCTGGGGAGGAGTACAGAAATTGATTTTAAGAGCCGTTTAGGTCGACGGAACGGGGTTGGTTGTTTAGATGCATTCATTTTAAAATCGACCTAACGTGGCTAAATTCAACCTAACCCCGTAGTGTAGACCAGGGCTTAGAGTTGTTTTCTTGAGAAAGAATTAGAGATAGTTCCAGAGTTTGAAACTCTTCCTACCTCAAAATCTTCTGAGCAGCATGCTGGTAGAAGAGACAACAGCATTGCTCTTTTGGAAGGATGCTGAGTTTTTTTTCGAAGGTGACCAGACAGGAAGAGCTATCTTAAAAACAAAAAGATGGATTTTGTAGGCCACTAAAGAGATTTAAAGCAACAGTACTCTTGAAAATATATGTAGGAAGGGAAGGAAGATGTGTCCTCTATGCTACTAGACAAGTATTTATCCTGCTAGAAACAGAGACAAACACCTACAAGATCTCTTTCAAGCATTCTTACAACTACAATACCCACCTGCTGAAGTGAAGAAACAGATTGACAGAGCCAGAAGAGTACCCAGAAGTCACCTACTACAGGACAGGCCCAACAAAGAAAGTAACAGAATGCCACTAGCCATCACCTTCGGCCCCAACTAAAACCTCTCCAGCGCATCATCAAGGATCTACAACCTATCCTGAAGGATGATCCCTCACTCTCACAGATCTTGGGAGACAGGCCAGTCCTCACTTACAGACAGCCCCTCAACCTGAAGCAAATACTCACCAGCAACCACACAATAATAACACTAACCCAGGAACTATCCTTGCAACAAAGTCTATTGCCAACTCTGTCCACATAGCTATTCAAGGGACACCTTCATAGGACCTAATCACATCAGCCACACTATCAGAGGCTCGTTCACCTGCACATCTATAAATGTGATAAATGCCATCATGTGCCAGCAATGCCCCTCTGCCATGTACATTGGCCAAACCAGACAGTCTCTACGTAAAAGAATAAATGGACACAAACCAGACGTCAAGAATTATAACATTCAAAAAGCAGTCAGAGAACACTTCAGCCTCCCTGGACACTCAATTACAGACCTAAAAGTTGCAATTATTCAACCAAAAAAACCTTCAAAAACAGACTCCAGTGAGAAACAGCAGAACTGGAATTAATCTGCAAACTGGACACCATTAAATTAGGCTTGAATAAAGACTGGAAGTGGATGAGCCATTACGCTAACTAAACACTATTTCCCCATGCTAATTTTCCTCCTACTGTTACTCACACCTTCTTGTCAACTGTTTGAAATGGGCCATCCTGACCATCCCTACAAAGGAGTTTTTTCTCCTGCTGATGATAGCCCACCTTAATCGATTGGTCTCGTTAAGAATTGGTATGGCAACCCCCATTTTTTCATGTTCTCTGTGTGTGTATATCTATATCTATATCTAACTATATCTTCCTATGGTATTTTCCACTGCATGTATCTGATGAAGTGGGCTTTAGCCCACGAAAGCTTGTGCTCAAATAAATTTGTTAGTCTCTAAGGTGCCACAGGTACTCCTCCTTTCTGCTGTTACTGACTAACACAGCTACCACTCTGAAACCTGTGAACATAAACAAAGTGATCCAAAAACAGATGATGCATGCTTTCTAATTATTTGGGCTTTCCAATGGATTGAAGAGGTTTTTTTGATCCTCCAGGCTGTGCCCTTCATATTGCTACCTGCTCTGTTAGAGAAAGGGAACTTTCCATAATTTTCCAAATGGTTCATTTTTCAAATGAGTTCTTCTTCAGTGAGCTTTCAGACAAATGCTTATGTGAGCTTGTTGAACCAACAGAACTGGCAGCCGTTCAAAGACTGTTTTTTGTGTATGCAATAAGGCATCATAGTATGCTGAAATTTACTGTAAACTATGATGATAATAAATTGTAAAGCACTGAGATATGTCAGAGATTTACTGTACAGATTTGCAAAAAGAAAAGGAGTACTTGTGGCACCTTAGAGAGTAATCGATTTATTTGAGCATAAGCTTTCGTGAGCTACAGCTCACTTCATCGGATGCATACTGTGGAAACTGCAGAAAACATTATATACACAGAGACCATGAAACAATATCTTGACCATGAAACAATATCTATGAAACAATATCTTGTTTCATGGTCTCTGTGTATATAATGTCTTCTGCAGTTTCCACAGTATGCATCCGATGAAGTGAGCTGTAGCTCACAAAAGCTTATGCTCAAATAAATTGGTTAGTCGCTAGGGTGCCACAAGTACTCCTTTTCTTTTTGCGAATACAGACTAACAGGGCTGTTACTCTGAAACCTATATAGATTTGTAATTTGTTTTGTTGTGATTCCACAAGAATAAGTGAAGGAAGTTAATTCTGTATGAAATAAAACTCTATGGAGCACAAATTGCTAAAATCTGTATAAACTATTAAAATTATTTATTCTTCATATAATCTACACCATTTTACTTTTTGGAAGATAGACACTCCTTTAGATTTGAGAGCATCTAGCATGTGAATTTTGGTTGGAAACAAACCTGTGAAAAGTGGTAAACATCTTGTATTTTAAAAAAGGACATGGAGTTTCATGAACCAGTTGTCTTTTCACATAGTACTTTTATGCTTGGAAAATAAAACATGGAATAGTATAAACTGCAGATGGCACATTATCATTGAGAAGGCTTTGTCTGTGATTGCTGCTGTTCTTTATTGAATGTTGCACCCTGTTTTCTATGGGAGACTAATTGGTGATGAGGACAGGTTTTTTTTCAAGGTTATTATTGAATTTAACCTTTAGCAACTGGCAGTTGAAATTAGTCGAGTAACTTTGACTTTGGGTTGTTTTGGTGCTCATCACAAAATATAGTCTGTGATCATGCCTATTTAGAAAAATGGAGGGAGAAAGAATAGTAGAATAAAGATGAAGATACTGACTGTATAAGGAATATCGATGATAGTAGGGATTGGTAAATACCCCAGTATGCACACATCTCATTTTTATGATAAACAGGAATATTTTGAGAAACATACCTTGGAAATAATAAGGATAGATGAGAGCTCCTGAATAATGGGCAGGGAAGTTCAGAGGAAGAATATCTACATCACAAAGAGCAAGTAGAGAGAACCAGAGAAATGAGACTCTTATTAAAAATATTATTATGGATGATAATTTTTATTATATCCTTCTGGAAATAGTTGTGGCAGAGAGAAAACAGTCAGCCTGAGGCATAGCAGCAGCAAGACTGCAGCCAGTCACTAAATGAAGGAGGAATGATGGTTGCAAAATGGCTGTCATTGAAGTCCCATGACTTCAACAAACCCTGCTGCTAATTGACTAGTATGGTTTTGTGAAGTTTAGGAATCTCTCTGAAACCCCAAATCATGCACTGATACACAGCTCCTAAGTAAGTAGAAGCTAAATGATTTTGGGTTGTTGTTGGGAAATCAGAGAGTTCATCCAAAATGCCAGTATTCTGGCTATTTAGGAATTTGCAACATTAGTATCCCATGTCCTGGTTGATTTGAGTTTAGAAAGCAATAGCAAAAACAGCAAAATGAGGTAAAACATGCATAAGTGACCCTCAGAGAACGTAGTCTGTCATGATTTTAACTTATTTTAATGTAAAGTTTGTCATTTGATTAGAGAATAAGCAACATAACATTTTTGTTTTTTTAAAGCAAAGATTTATTCTTTTAAATGAGGCAGTAGTTGTTGTTAATAGTAATAGTAATAATAATATAATAAAGATAGAAATATACTTGAACCAGTTGGTTCAATTTCACCAGAATCTGTAACAAAAATATTTTGTTACTTCTAGACCATTTTTTCCCCTCCTGCGTTTCAGAGTTGTATATTCAGGTATTAGGTGCTTCAGAGGGCTCGTCTTCACTGCAGTGCTAGCTCAAGGTATACCTCAAATGTTACCACAACCCGACTCCTGTCTATGCTTAAAAATCTCTAGTTTAAGTCCAGTTGTGATTTAACCTGGAGCTAGCTGGCCTGTCAGGGGGTGTGGGTTGAAGCTTGAGTTCTGCTGACTCTTGACCTAGTAACACAGTGGGGGCTCAGCCACTCTGTGCTGCTAATCCAACCATTCTGTGTGACTGCTCTCACTTGCGTGTAACTGGAGAGGTGTTAATTTGAGCTAACGCTACAACAAAGACAAGTCAGTTTCCTTTTCTGAAAGTTTATACTAGTTTAATTATTTCAGTGGTGTAGTTGATAGTCTTTCACCATAGACAACAGATGCTTAATTTTTCTAGATAGGCAATCAGACCAGTGGCATGTCATTGGTTGCCTTCTCTTCCCACTCCTGCTCTGTGCTTTTCTTTCATATTACTTTCTATCTTTAGAAAAACCTTCTACTTCCCCTGCATCGAAAGCCCCCTCTATTCTCCTCCACACTTCTCCTTGAAACCTATGACTTTGGCAAAGCCTTGCTGTGTTGATCTCTTCATTGACTGTTTCTGCATATTTTCTCTCTTGAACTGTTATATTTTTTATTTGTGAGACTTTTAAGAATTGAGTTTTGTTTATTGAAATAACACTCTTTTGGTAGCTTAGAAGGAGCTGTTTTTCACAAGAAATTTGAAACACTGACTAGAATGTAAGTATGTGTGTTTCTTGTGTTTAAATTAGTCACCTATATTGTACTTTATTAATAGTGTTGATTTCTCACTGTAACTCCGATATAACGAAGCAGACGTCAAGGGAAGAGATTTAATCACACAATAATCAGGGCTGGAATTTTAAATAGGACACATCATTAGCATGTTAATGGATTTTCTCACTTTTTGCCAGCTGCCCAAGTATAAAAGATATTGCAGATGTAGTGCAAACATCTGGCTTGGCTTACTGTGCTGTGAACTGTCAGGGATTTGTGTAGGAGACTTAAAAAATACAAAAGGATTTTTAATGAGAATATCAGAAGTATTTTAGATTGCTTTTTATAATAGTGGTGTAAACTGAAAAGTTAGATATATTGATTTATATTTTAGAATAAGATAATATTGATTTGCACTTATTGGCTCTTTACAAAAACAGCCAACTATTACTATTATCATTTTACAGCTAAAACCAAGCCTAGAGAAGTGAAATCATTTGCTCAAGATCATATTGTGAGCTAGTGACTGAGCAGGGAATAGAACACTGGTTTCCTGACTCCCAGCCACTTGCTTTAACCACTGGAATTCATTAGAGTAAATAGATGAATTTGAAAAGATCTGCCGACCAAATCTGTCTCTGAAGCAGTGCTGTCATGGTAGGGAACATTTTATTGTATGGTAGCCCAAGACAACCCAAACCATATTCCAGAAAAGTGATATTTAATTGGAAAAAGCACAATGAAGGGCAACAAAACGATTAGGGGTGTGGAACAGCTTCCATATGAGGAGAGACGAAAAATATTGGGACTGTTCAGCTTGGAAAAGAGACTAGTCCTCAGTTTGCCTTGTTGTCATCACTGAAGGGCAGATTTGCCTGCTAGGTTTGCTGAATTCCTTTTCTTAGCTCTGTTCAAACTGCTGTGCATATTACACTTTTGGAAAAGTGTATGTAGCTAACTAATATATGGCTACATAAAACCGGGAGAACTATATTTTCTTGATTTAAATGCCAGATTGTCTTTGCCAATTCACTTTAAGTAGAACTTTCTAGCATGAATGATTTTCTTAGGGAGGTACCATCCATGTGGCATTAACATAAAAAAATCCCTTCACACACACATCAAAACAATGTTTGATGGGCTTGCACCCACCCACCTCCCAGGTTTTTCCAATACGACCCCACTACAAAGCCATAAATATAACTGGGGAATCTACAATCTGTGAAAATCAGAATGTATAGACTCAGTGGTTATGTTGAATAACATGGAATACATTCTCTGGAATGGGTATTCAAGTATAACAAGAAGAATGTAGCTAAAATAATAGAATTGACTGGGAAATCACTATTTTAAAGATTTGTTAAATAATCTTAAACTGGTTTGCTTGCCTGGTTGAATAAAATCATTGTACAAGATAAAATGGACTTGTACAGCACTTTGTAGAATGCCAGAAATGAAGATATAAGCATGATTTGAATAGTATTCAGCAAAAATATTTTGCATGTATATCATATTGTGCATTGTGGCTGTTTACTGGAGCAATAAATGATGAACAGAAGTTTTAGAACTGAAAATAAACATCAGAAATGTGTAAGGAAAAAAAAACTCTTTGGTTTATCTCTTGTTTTTGGACTGATCCTGCCCTCCTTGCTTCTAAACTCCTATTGACTTAAGTGAGAGGTTTTTTTGATTAAGGATTGCTGGTTCAGCCTTTAAAACTCTTACTAGCTCACTTGCAGAGTGGTTCGGGCTTCCTGTGAGTGAACATCATTATTTATAAAATAAACAAATTGAGTAGAACAGATGGGAAGTTTAAGGAGTCTGGAATTTTCTTTTCAGAAGTACAAGCATGAAGCATATTTGCCAGGCTCAGAGCTTCTACAATCATTTACTATATGTTTGCAATGTTGTTGTAGCTGTGTTGGTCTCAGGATATTAGAGAGCAAGGGCTGAGGTAATATCTTTTAGTGGACTAACTTCTGTTGGTAAGAGAAACAAGCTTTTGAGCCTATGCAGAGCTGAAGAAGAGCTCTGTGTAAGCTCAAAAGCTTGTTTCTTTCACCAACAGAAGTTGGTCCAATGAAAGCTATTACTTCACCCACCTTGTCTCTGACATTCAGTATACACATGCTACGTGGTTATACAGTATATTTATAAGTGACTTGTCCTTTAATGAAGAGAAACCTATACAGAGTTCTGGTTTTTTAATACATTTCTTCCAAATATAAGGCTTGTACTTGGGTTCTGAAAATTAAAATATACAATTATAATTTATCAGAATGTACCTCAAAATATGGTAAGAAATTCATCCTATTGTTTTTGTTACAGTTAGTGTTCAATAAACTATATATTCAGTCATTGTACAGGATGCAGTTAACTACCCTGTAACTTAATAATCATGTGGGTACCAGAAACCATTAATGGGTACTTAAAATAATACAGGCTTTGCATAATCAAATATTTATGAACAGGGGTCTTTCTGACTCTCTGACAAACCCACATATTCATAGAACATGATTTGATTTTACCTAGCTAATGATGAATGGTCATTCCAAAGTGTTCTCTGACTGAATTTTTTTTAAGATATATTTTTGTACTCTGTCAGTTTGGGCCAATTTAATCTGTGTCAGAAATCTCCATATAATCAATAAAAAGTACATGGTAACCCCCTTGTGGAAAAGCTTTTTTCTTTATTTAAATATCTAATATTAACAGTAGCTGTTAGAGTGGAAAATAAGGAAGCCTTTTATAGCTTATTTTTTTCTATTTTTTTTTAGAAATATCTAGAAATTAATTGTTATAAAACTTTACTGAATTTTTAACTGTTCCCAAAAAGGACCATCTGAAAAGCTGTTCATACCACACTGTGACAAAATCATCCCAGGTGTAGTTTAATTGATTTCCATGGAGCAATTATATAAGAAATGATTTGGTCCAATATGTTTGCAGCATCTGCACAAAATAAGTTCTCTGAGCTGAATAGGTTCTCCATAGAGTTTCCACAATTAATCATATATTTGAGACTGACTATTTGATCCTAAACTGAAAAGTTGAACCTTTTGATTGCATCTTTTTAAAGAAATAATTAAAGGGAGATGACCTAGTATGTAATAGATGGGCTTCCATCAGAAGGAAGCTATTCCCAATCACATTATATGTCCACTTCCAATTTGTACAAGGTTATTACTTTCTACAGGACCCAATATATGCTCTAGAGAAATTCTATGAAATGCTTGTTGCTAAAACTAGAGCTTGAAGGGAGTGGGTTATTGCTTTTGTCTACAGTCATATCTTTTTAAACTGTGACCTTGTCAGATTTCACAAGGTAAGTAGAGTGAGCCCTTATTGGTAGTTGGTTATGAAATCCAAGATGTTGTAGGAAATGGTGTTGGTGATTGGATTGGTGGCATTCTTCCTTCTGAGTTGGCATTCAGCTGATGCTCCAGCATGGTGCTGGACAGCTTTCTTTCAGGCAAGATATAAAACCAAGATCCTTAATACTTTTTTTTTTAAAGATCTTATAACTATCTTTGCAAGAATAGGGGTATATTACCCAAATTCCAGTTTGAGTGATTACATGCTGATGGTTTAAATTCCCACTGCCGTTTCTTTTGGAGAAGGTGTTCTTTACTTCCTGGTCTTAATTCTTGGGTAGTGGTAAATATCTTCCATGCTCCAACTCATTAGTAGCAGCATCTGAGTGATTGTTGAAGAGATTCCTGTGTTTATGGTATTTCTGAAACATTTTGAATCTTTCCGGATAATAGCACTATGTAAATTTTTATTTTTGTGAATTTCAAATATAGGATTGATAAAAGAACAATTTAAAACTGGATGACCATTACAGCAGAGCAATAGGTCTCCTATAGTTAAGACCATCTTTTTGCTTAAAGCTTGACTCTTCTAAGTGCTCTAAAAGCTACAGGGTTACTTAAAATTTGGTGTGTTTCATGAGTGTGTGGAGTTCTGTTAGTCATCCAAGTTTGGGGCTATTTGTCCAAGGGGTCTCAAGATACAGTGCTTCTCACCCCTCCCCCCCACCTCCAAAAAAAGGCTTTTCTTAAGGTTTAGAGATTCTGGCAACCTTTTTTTATTCACAGATAGAGAGCAAACTAGGGCTCAGATCATCATACCACAGTGTTCAACGCTCCAGGTTACCCCAACAGCATGCATGGCACCCACCAGCCCTTTGGAGGAAATATAATTAAAACGTTATTTGAAAAAGATTCTGCTTCTCCAGTTAGGCGAGTTGCAAGCCTCATGTGCTTATTCCCACTCCTAAGGGATTATTCTGAGCATGTGCTGGAGGGGCCGGGGGGGGGGGGGAGGGCTAACTATCTGGAAAACTATGTCTACATCACAGGGCCTCGGTGGCTCCAAGGGCACGTCATTGCCATTGAATCTGAGCACCACCCCAGACACCAGCCCACTGCAGAAATCTGAAGTTAAAAAAAAAGCACATGTATTGCTCCAGTCTGCCTGTATCAAAGGGGGGTTATTATTTTGGGGAAATGTAATCTGAGTACAGCAGAATATTCAGAAGATGGTGCAATTATTTTTGGAAAAGAAAGGAAAGAACACAAGAAAATGTTTTCTAGGAAGGGAGGGTGATTAGGGGCAGAAGCATAGGTAGCAACAAGGGGAGAATTGCAATTGGGGAATTGGGTGAGGGGGAAGGGCAGAACACTGGGAAGGGGGAAATGGGGGTGAGTGACAGGTAGACTGGGGGAGAATAGGGCAGGGGTGCCTGTCAGTTTAATGGGATGGGATGGGTGGGGGAGGCTGGAAATGTTGGTTGGGGAAGGCTACATGTTGCAGGAAATGATGTGGCAGTGCAGTGAACAAGGAGATACAGACACCAATCTTCTCTCACATGCTTAAATCTCATGTAACACTCCTGTAATTAAACTGTCAAGGTTTTGGGACACAGATGACGGGTGAGAGTTCTCTCACCAGCCCTGTTAACAACTACATACTGGAAACAGTTCAAAGCACGACAATTATCCATGTTCCACTATAACAAAATGTACAGGATGGGGGAGGAGCACTGAGGAATCACATAGCGACCATGTAGCAAAGACCACTGGACTGGGACTGTTCCTAGCTGTGCCTCTGGCCTGCCAAGTGACCTTCACTTCACCTCTCTATGTCTGTTTCCCATCTGTAAAATGGGAGTAACGATATAAAGTTCTTTGAGATCTAGTGATGAAAAGCACTATATAAAAGCTAGGTCTTTTGATAATAAACTAGATAAGGTAGCATATTAGCTTCAACCCTAGTTGAGAACTACAGCTGCCTTAATGACCACTAACTCTGACCAACAAACATTTCTCTCTATTTAAAGAACTTGGAAATTAAATGGCAAGAAAATCACTTAAGTCAGAGTTAAGGATGCCTGGTGATAGCTTATCCCCTTCCAGAATGTTGACTTCAGTGAAACTCAATCTTCTGAAATCCAGACAATACAGAGTGAAGATAATAGACTCCCTTTGACTTCAATGTACTTTGGATTGGGCTCTTCGTGTGTTGGATGCTCTTAGGTGAGCCTTTACTCCATCCATCCTTATGGGAAGGGCCCTACCAAACTCACGGTCCATTTTGGTAAATTTCATGGTCATGGCATTTTAAAAATCTTGAATTTCATGGTTTCAGATATTTAAATCTTAAATTTCATGGTGTTGTGACAAAGCAGGAATACATATTTAAAAATGGCAAAATGTACACATGTAAAGCCTTTAAGTCAGCATTTCTCAATCTGGGGTCCCAACCCAAAAGCAGGGGATTGCGGTAATGCCACCTTTTCTTCTGCGCTACTGCTGGTGGGAGTGCTACCTATAGAGCTGGGCGCCAAGCTGCCCAGCTGTCCAGCTCAGGCTGTCCAGTTCCAAAGGCGGTGCAGAAGTAAGGGTGGCAATACCACAACCCCCCTAAAATAGGCTTGTGACCCCCTTTTGGGTCGAGACCCCTAGTTTGAGAACCGCTGTGTGGTTTTTTTATACTTTTACCCCATAGTACTATAGGATAGGGTAAAAGTATGCAAAAGACCAGATGTCCCAGCAGAGACCCGATTTCACTACCTGTGATCGTGTTTTTCATGGCTGTGAATTTGGTAGGGACCTACTTATGAGACTTGTTAGTTTAGGAAATCTTTACTTAAATTGAAAAAAATGTTTAATCAATACTTTATGCTGCAGCCATAGAGACATGGTGAAATCTGACCACAGAACAGAGGTGTTAGTTCTTTAGGTACAGTATTATGGTATTCACAAGGTAGTAAAAATGTAGTGACACGAGGTAGAGTTTGATCAGCACTTTTGGGATAACTACTGTTTTCTTTTGAAAATTACCAAGGATCTTTTAGTTACCACAAATGCTTACAGCTGTCAGATTTTACAACTTTTATTTTGTTCCCTTATACCAGTATAAGTATAGTGTAACTCTATTTGAGTCAATGATATACATGAGCATAAAAATTGTCCTCTAACATTATGCTAGGGTATTGGTTTGGTAACCGCATAGAAAAGTACAACTTAATGAGTTACCATGCAACTTCATATTGGGGGTTTCTTTGGATGTATCCCAAATAATATCAATATACTGATCAGGCCTGCCCCAGTTTATGATCTGACAAGGATGAGACCACAGCATAAGGTAGTCTTAACTCTTGTGATTTTAATTGTATAAGATATAATCAATAAATTACTTTTAGAACCTTTGTGATGTAAGGTACTATAAAAATTGAAGCTGAAGTTTTTAAAACTGACCAAGTTTTGGATGATGAATTCACATTAAAATTAATATGAATTGGTCATCCAAAACCTCCAGACAGCTTTCAGAACATCAGCTGTATGATAATATTTACCATTACAGCAAATATCATCATCTGAGCAAATCACTGTAATTTCACAAAAGGCTGTGTCACAATTCAGTACTTAAGTAGGTGCTCAACTCTAAGTATGTACTTACCTCCATCTCTGTTCATGTGACAACTGTGCTTAAAGTTAAGCACATGCTTAAGTACTCTGTTGAATTGGGCCTGATATACCTTATTTGGGAAAGGATTTGATAGTCTTATTCTAACCTAGAATTTGGAGCATTTAGAATAACCAACAAAATACTGTGTGAAGTAGTCTTTTGTCTTGATTTTTTCTTCTTCCTTTCTTCCCCAAATATATAAGGAAGAACCTTTCCAAAGAATTACTTAATCTTTTCTCAGAGTTAAAAATTTGTATTTGTACCCATTGTTGTGATAGGAATTAAGGAGTGTTGAGGAGCACCAGCCTCAAAACCGAAAAACGCTAGCAAATTTTCTAGGAAAATGTCCTCTTCATTTCCTTTTCGCCTTGAGATGTTGACCTTTGAGAGTGTCTCTTGCAGTCATGTAACATTAAATACAAAGTTATTTCTAATGCTGATTTAAGTGGACATGTAGGTCCATTTTCAAAGTTAAGGTAGTCTTGTCTGTCTAATTTTTTTAGCTTGTAAATCTTTAACTAGTGTATTTAGGTTTTGATAAGAATGTCTTTTGTAGGATTAAAAATTATATCTCAAACATACTAGGCAGAAAATCATTTTGGTTTCCACTTTCACAACTGTGGAGACAAATTAAATGAAATTCTAAGTACCAAATTCACTGGTGAAGTTAATGATAGTGTATATGGCATAGTAGGTGTAATTTGGTTATAAAGATGAAATTCACCATGGCTCGGCGCCAGAACAAGGCCCATTTAAGTCCAATTGATGGCTTCAAAATGGGACTTAAATGATGCATATACTTTGTGTTGGCTTCCTGCACCAGGGTGATTTCACTCAATATGAAAGTAAGTGGTAAAGTGTGGAGCAATTGCCACTGAACTGCCTTTCAGAGTCTGCCCAAAAAGTTTAATTTAACAGACTGGTTGGTTTATCAGGAAAAGCAGTTAGAAGGATGATGGGTTTTGTTTTCAAAGGAGAGTTCCCTTAGTTTAACTTACATCATAGAATCATAGAATATCAGGGTTGGAAGAGATCTCAGGAGGTCATCTAGTCCAACCCCCTGCTCAAAAGCAGGACCCATACCCAATTAAATCCTCCTATTAATTGTATTTCCTGCTAGCTCCTTTCTGTCCCTCACTTCATTATGTTTGCTTTGCACACCCACTGAATGCCCAATTATTGCAAGTTATTGCTGCTTTGCCATTTATAGGTCAGGTCCATCTCTCTGTTACTCCATTTTTAGTTTGATGTAAATTTGTTTAAATCAGTGGAGTTATACAGTAGAGCTGTATAACGTAAACTACTAAAAGATAAAGGGAAAGTTCAAAAAAAATTTGACAGGGTAAAGAAACTGTTTCTGTGCTTGTTTCATTTAAATTAAGATGGTTAAAAGCAGCATTTTTCTTCTGCATAGTAAAGTTTCAAAGCTGAATTAAATCAATGTTCAGTAGTAAACTTTTGAAAGAACAACCAGAACATTTTGTTCAGTTACAAACATTTCAGGGTTACGAACAACCCCCATTCCTGAGGTGTTCGGAACTTTGAGGTTCTACTATACTAACACAAAATTGGAGTAACAAAGTGGTGAATTTGGCCCTCATATAAAATATGCAAACTTTAGACTATTTAGATCAATGTTGAATTTGATTCTAATTCTGCAGTGACTTCTTCTGAAGACATATTAGGCCAAACTCAACTGTGATGTAACTTATTTGTGAAGATCAAGCTGCAGACTCACTCTTGGCTTCATCGTTCATGAGTAATATGCCCATCCCAAACTCATGCTGATAAAACCTTCATACCAACATACCACCATATATGTGCTGAATACACTACGTTTGTTCCGTTGGGAAGCTGGGAGACTCTTCTGATGTTATATAGATCCCATTTCTAGCCCTGCAGCATGGTAGATACCATTCTTTGAAAATATGGAAGTTTAAAATATCAAAAACCCATCACTGGCCCAGGAATAGGTTTGTTGCCCATTCTGGGCCTCAGGGCTGGGGTAATTTTGAGGGGGGAATTACGTATCTGGCAGAATAGTAAAAATTGTGGCTGATGGAAAGTGTGTGGAATGTTAAAATAAGTCCCAGAGAGATGGATTACTAGACCAGAGGCCCAATGATGCTGTCAACCTGTATAGCTACATTTATATATAGCTACAAATAGATTTTGAAGGGTGTTGCAAAGAAAGGTTAATATTATTATCCCTGTTTTACATATGAGGAAACTGACACTCACAGTAGATTGGTTTTGTAGTTCATTGGTTAGCTTTGTACTTCCACATGGATATTTTCTCCATGCATTTCGTTGATCATGTATATGAGGACTTCTGTTCTATGCCACTCTGATCCTGAATTTTTAGCAGGTTGAAAATTTGAAGGCAACACTTGGTGTATTCAGAAACAGAAGTTTTATTGAATTAAATATGAAAATGAATGATACAATCGATACAGAATTTTTTGTTTATTTTTATATAAATATCAATTAATTTTATTCTGCATCAAACATTTATTTGTCACTGTGCTACTGATTTTTGATTGACTGCATAATTACATTAATGAATTTGTGAAATGAAAGAGTGGAGGTTTTGGTAGCAGGGAGGTCAATTGGCACTTATGGCACCCAAGAAAGTGTCAAGGGTTTTTGAGTATGTTTTGCCTCATTCCCTTTCCTTTGAGGACTGGTTGGAGATGACTGGAATACTGGGGAGTTGTCCTCATTCAGTTTGTCTATCAGTTCAGATACTGCATTGGTTTGCATTCAGTTCATATTTTGAAAGTTTTATTCATAACTATAAGGGCTAGAAATCTTTTGAGAGGACCCACAAGTCTTGAACCCAGATCTGTGGGTCTGTAGGCAACCTTCACATCCTGGCTGCCATCTGGTAGCTTGGTAGTAACTTGTGGACGAGTGGCTAATGGAACCCTGGCCCCACCAGAGGCACCTCCCACAGGTGTCCTGATTGGAAGAGTGCCTGGTCCCACTGATTGGTCTGGCTGTGCCACTTAGGCCAGAAGGAAGCATAGGAAGTCATCTGTGCAACTGGATGAATTCCTTGCTGGCTGCTACATCAGAACCTGGCCTTTTTTTCCAGAGTCCTGGTCCCTGCTCTCCTGCCTTGTTCCTGATTCCTGACTCTGGCTCTGACCCTTTGCTTGACTCTCTGACTGATTCCAGCTTTGCCCCTTCGTTTGACTCCTGACTCCAATTCCTGCTACAGCCACTAGGGATGATGGCCCCAGCCCTAGCCCTGATCATGACACCTTTTCTTTTTTGTTTGTTTAAATGGAAATGTGGGTGCTGCTGTACTATTCTGTTATAGAGTTAGATTCTAAGGCAAATTCTGCAGCGGCAGAAATGTGGAATATGCTCTTTGGGGCAGATATTTCTTTTTGTTCTGTGTTGGTTCAGCACCTAGCACAATGAGGTTCTAGTTCATGACTGAGGCTCGTAGATGCTACAGAAATACAAATGATAATAATACATGGGGCCTTGCCTATGACTTTGTTTCTGTGAATCTTACATAATGTCTGCTAATACTGCTGTAATTGTACTGTTGTGTTAATAAATATATTTTTAGAATTTAGCTTATAGTACAATATCTTGGCCTATTAGTGAATTTTTCCCCCAGTAAATATTCATCCATAAATTTTGTTAATGTTTTCAAGTGACAATATATGGGACAAATGCTGCACTCTCATAAGAGTGTGGAATTCTAAGGAAGTCAATAGAATTGAGTACACTTACACCAGTGGCAAATTTGCTCAGTGAGTGAGTGAGTGAAAAATCTGATCATTTTCTGGGACATGAAATTTCATTTCTGCTTTGATATTGACTGACAATAGTCTGAAACAGCAGCTGGGAGTATGAAAATCTAAGCACAAAAAACCCTTGGGATGCTGCTTCTGTATAAATGTAATACAGGAGCAGCACTTTTTCATGTCACTCTTTTTATGAAATATAATAATTTTATTTTTCATTGCCTTTCACATAGAGTAGCTTGATCTTTCTTAAATAAAAATATTTTTAATAGAATTTTAAGGTTATTACACAAATATATGAAATCCAGGGAGTACAAGTTTAAGGAAGCTTGCTGTTTGTTAATTATTGATATTTTAAAATAAAAGCATAACATATATGTTAGATTGTGCCATAGCGAAAATTCCCTTTCTTGTTGTTCTTACCGTCTATTTTCTTGGCCTTTATCAAGTTATTGTTCTTTGTATTTCATCAAGTCCCAGTTGATGGCTATGAACTTAACAGAAGCCTAATTTTTTTAATTGAAACCAAAGGGTTGATTCTTTTTTGGTTTGTTTTTCTTTTTTTTTGTTGTATAAGCTGAAGTACAAGTTTGGAAGATAAGGGAATGGTGTCTAATGGCTGGAGCAGGGAACTAGTACTTGGGTCTGATCTACACTTAAAAGATAGTTTACATAGATACAGTGCTCAGAGGGATGAAAAATTCTAAAGTAACCCCATGGGTAGATGGATGGAAGAATTCCGCTGTCGATCTGGCTACTGCCTCTCGGAGACCTGGATTACCTACTGCAACAGAAAAAACTCATTCATTGCTGTAGGAAGCTTCTATACTACTGTGCTACAGTGACATGGCTACAGCTGTAGCTGCGCTGCTCTCGTGCTCATAGTGTAAGACATGGCCTTGGGATTCTTATGCTTTATTTCTATTCAGAACTTTCTGACTGTATTACTCTGAGAGTTTGGTCAAGTCACTTAACCTATCTGTAAAATGGAGATAATATTTGCCTGCTCACTGGAATGTTGTGAGGCTTATAGCCGCAGGATTCTGCTCAAGCACAGGAATCTGTGCTAGCAGATTACATGGCAAAATCAGGGCCTAAATCACAAATAATCACAAAAAGCTTGAGATACTGGGATAGAAGGTACTATAGAAGTGATTATTATTATTTAGGATTACCTGACAAATCTTTACTGGTAGACCTGAATCTCAGAAACCAATTTTATGGGAATGGGGGAGTTATCTTGATTTAATTGGATATCAGAAAAGGTGTGTTTTTGGTCTGTTCTTTCATCTGTTTAAATCCTGATTAAAAAAAATACACTGAAATAGTGGAACATAAAACTTAAAATGTTGGTAAGTGAAAGAGGATTCAGTCGTTATGTCTGTAGCAAATGTATTCGGTTTGATGTGCACATTGAAGGCTTGGGTAATGATAAACGGAGGCAATGTTTGCCAAGCTGCATAAGATTAAACAGTTCATTACCTGTTGGAATTATCAAGCGGAACACACACTGCATAATTTGGACTATGATCTTTATATACTTTTGGCTAGATTATACTTTTATCTAGCAGAGTGTATTGAAATATGATTAATAATGTGCAGCATGGAGTTAAAAATGACAGGGTGGAATGAGATGTAATATTGTAGAACCAAAGAAACCTGCATCTAGTGGCATGAAAACAATATGAAATCCTTTTTATGATGGAGTTTTTCTTACTTAAATTTTAAAACCTGCACATGTGAAATTTCCTATGCCACATCCCAAATGAAGGGCATAACAAAATTAGCCACTTTAAGAAGCGTAGGTTTGATTCCTAAAGGTGCTGAGAACCCCCAACTCCCATAAAAGTTAGTGGGAGTTGCAGGTATCCTGCATCCCTCAGTATCAGGTGCTTCATTTGCTTGAGTTGTGAACATACACATACTGAACGAAATCCTGGCCCCACAGGGTCAGGATTTCACCCACTGAATTGTTTTGTTATTTTAAGACTACCAGGGACCATTTCTGCCCTCAGTTACATGGGTGCGACTTCCATTCACTTTGCTAGAAGTTCCACCCCTACAAAAAGGGGCAGAACTGGGTCACAGATTATTTTTAACTAGAAAAACCCTTTAATTGCATAGTCAGCAATCTTCTGTTACTAACAAAGAAGATCCTCTTTTGCAGTTTTTAATTCAGGCTAAAATTTAAGTTATTTGAATTATCTTTATTTCATTGAGTTTAGAGTCCTTGTCCTAAAATAAAAATTACATTGAGAGAGTCAGTGTTTTTCTGTATCTAGAAGATGCCATTTGTGGTTTTCTTTTTAGTTCAGGGAATTAACAATGTAGAATTTCCAGACAAAACTGTGATTGGCTCTGGCAATTATTCTTGTTGTTGCAAAACCAGGATTGACCTAAAGAAAATGTAATGATTTCTCATTTCCAAATCTCAGATGTATCATACTCTGCTATATTCAAACATTGTTACTATTATTTTTTGTTTGTATTATGGTAGTAACGTCAGGGTACTATGCAGTGTCTCCATTTATGGAAAGACACAGTCCCTGCCCCAAGGAGCTCACAGTCTAAGATGTCAAGCAATGGGCAAAGGTGTGGGGGAGAGAGAAAATATATAATCAGAGGTGGATTTTTTTAAATTAGTATCAACTGTCTTTCAACTGACCTCTTCCCTACCCATTATTAGTTGGCTAATGGTCCTGTAAATTTAATTGTCCTATAAGTAAACTAGATAATGAACACAACTGAATGCTTAAAGACAATTCTTGATTTTTAAAGGTGACCTTGATTTTTAATGGTAAAATTAAAGTCTTGTAGTGACATTTCCTCAATTTGTAACAATATGTACTGAATACCACCAATAATCAGGCTGGGTGATGTGTACTACATTATACATCAAGTATTCAAAGATTTACATCTATATTTCACTGATTACATCTGCACCGGCAGAATTTCCTCAAGTATCTGTTGCCCGTGAAAATGGGATAACCATTTGTTTATGCAGCTAGTGCTACCAGTTTACATTCACATATGCATGCTAGGTGCCCATATATGAGATTATGGACTCGAGTGCTTGCTCTAATTTTGTGGGTGCAACGTAGGCACCTGCTTTTGAGAATTTACCCTTGGAAGTTGAAATCTTACAGGTTTTTTGCTTCTAGAGTTTTTAATTTCTGTGCTATATGCCTTTCATTTAGCTGCACTCCTGGGAGCATTCAATATCTATTTGAATATTTGGGAAAATATGGCAAAATGTCTTCACTCCTAGGTACCACAATTTTAGTAAAAATAGGTAATAAATATTAACATCTTGTCAAGTATTTGACACACTTCCCTCATGGACTGACCAATTCATCTGTCACTTTATTATTTTTGATACAGTATATATAAGGCACCTGTTGTGGACTGTAGGAGCCTCCACAATTACCATAAACACACACACAAAATTAATTCAGATGACCCTCTGTCAGCAGGAAATCACACCCCAAGTAAGACTTTCCCTGCTCAACCCACTCTTCCAGGAGTGACTGAAGATCCAGCAAAACCCTCAAAGTGTGAACATATGTAACAAAAGCTAGGCAGTCCCAATCAAAGAAGCAGATATTACTGATGCTATTTTCTTTGATTTTCTACAATCTTCTCATGTTGCTAAACTGAGCATCAGCTAGCTAGATCTCATCCAAACACAATCCCCATTAGATATGGGGAAAACTGATCAACTGTACTTCTTGGAGCTGACAAACTAGAGATGTAGAACTGAGTGTTCTTATCTTACTGATGTCCTTACACTCAGACACATTCAATGTCTTCCCCAGTGGCCTTGTAAATGATTGAATAGGAGTGGTGACGGAAGAGAACCATGTGTCACTCCACATCAGAGAGTACTCCTGGCAAACAAGCTATTGTCTATTACTATCCATTGGGCCCTCCCTGGGAAGGAACATTGGAGGCACTCAGTTCTGTCTGTCCTTCCAGGGTCTAAATGTGTGTCAATACCTTTGTGATCAAGGGTATGTAAAGCAGCTGATAGATCTAAAATAATTTATCATGAATAATCAATTTTCATCCATTACCAGAAAGAAATAATCAACCAATGAGAGCACTGCAGACCTGGAGCCAAGGAAATCTAAGGGCTCTAGATATTGCTAGAATTACTTTGCTACAATCTTCACAATCCTGTTCCCCTCCAAAACAAGCATTTGATGATAAGACATAAGAACAATCATACTGGGTCAGACCAAAGGTCCATATAGCCCAGTATCCTGTCTTCTGACAGTGGCCAATGCTAGGTGCTTCAGAAGGAATGAACAGAACAGGTAATCAAGTGGTCCATCCCCTGTCTCCCATCCCCAGCTTCTGGCAAATAGAGGCTAGGATTTTTCTAAAAAGGTTTATGGAGCAGGGACCTAATAATTGCTGACACTTGATCTTCATAACAGGAGGCATTGTCAGTTGCCATAAGTAATGGGTATAGTCTCTCTCTGCTCTGTTTTATCAATCAGAAAGAACATGGGTCCTATTTTCAGGTTGTAGTCTGAAGCTTTCCAGAGCCTTGATGGACAAAATTGGCCATTAGTCCAAGGAGATTTCATGCTGGTTTCCCATATCCTTTTTGAGGTATGGTTTATTGATCCATGAAGGGTGAAAATCAGGTCTATGTAGCTGAGTAATTTTGTCACTGAAATAAATTGAAAACTCTTCACAGCATGAGCCTCGTGAGTCTACTTTTGAGTGGAGACAATCTGGATTGTCATTAAGGTGTCTATATCCTCCCCTCACAACAGTTGTCTGTCAGAAATTGTGAGAGTGGATCTGTAAGGAATAATGTGTAGTTAATAAGTACAGAGTGTTGTTTGTTTAAAAAGACCTACAATATTGAAATGCATTTAATGTGCATGACTCATGTTTGTTCATAAATTCAGAAACATACCCCCTAACTGAGGAGGGAGGGAGAGTGGGGAAATGCTGGACTTGAATAAATAGATATGTGGGATATTTGCACTGATCAGATTGTTAGTAGTGGTAAGAATCAGAACAGATAATTTAAAATAAATAAAACTGAGTAATGGACTTGTAAGGTTGCTGTGCTTTTGGCTAATCAGTTATTTTTCTCATTTTTGTCCTGAAACAAACACTTTATGCTCTAAGTGAATAAATATTTTCCCTAATATTCCCTCTAAAGATAGAACTAGTGTAGTAAAAATCTTTCATTATGTTAATTCTAATGGACACAGACAGTATTTAAATCATCTGTGTCCTGCAGTCCCACTCCTGATAAAACTCAGTACAGCAAGCTGTCAAACAGAAGTAAAAAAGGGCAAACAGTAACTGGAAGATTCCTCTTTTCAGAGCTTCATGGTTAAAACAAAGTCATTAATTTTTGTCCACTTTCCTGCTGTTCTATATCTTTTTGAATGTCCTAGATGGCTTTTAGCAGAAGAAAAACTTCAGGACGTCAGTTTATTTGTAATTCTGGATTCTTTGCATGTAGCTCCCATAAATGTAGAAGTGTAAGCTTTTCCAGCTTCTCACAGTAAATGTGTGTAGCCCTCACCACTCAGTGCTGTTGATGATTAAATGAACTACTATATAAAAAGCTGAAATCTAGAAGAAGAGATATAAATTAAGCATAGGGATGCTTAAGGAGGGCGAAGAATTGTTCTTTTGAACCTCTGAGGATAGGACAAGAAGCAATGGGCTTAAATTTCAGCAAAGGTTGAACATTAGGAAAAACTTCCTAACTGTCAGAGTAGTTAAGCACTGGAATAAATTGCCTAGGAAGCTGTGGAATCTCCATCATTGAAGATTTTTAAGAGCAGGTTGGACAAACACCTGTCAGGAATGGTCTAGATAATTAGTGCTGCTGTGAGTGCAAGGGACTGGAGTAGATTACCTCTCGAGGTCCTTTCCAGTCCTATGATTCTGTGCTGAGGAGGATATGCTCTAAGAATCACATTTTTAAATGGGCATCTACTCAGCCTCTAATTTTGCACCTGCTTTCAATTGAAATTTCTGAATAATTTCTGAAATTTCCCCTGCAATGTCAATTGAATATATTGTTCATCACTTTCTGCTTTAACTTTTGCAGAGTATTGTTTGCCATTCAGCATTACTGGAATACTATGTCTAGTTCTGGTGTCCACAATACCAGAAGCATTTCAAAAAGTCAGAGATGGTTCAGAGAAGAGCCATGAGAACGTTTAAAGCATTGACAAATACGCCTTTTAGTGAAAAGCTCAAGGATCTCAGTCTAATTTGTTAGTCTAAGAGAAGGTTAAAGGGTGACTAATCATAATATATAAGTATCCATATGGGGAACAGAAATTTGATAATAGAGATCTTTCCCAGTCTAGCAGACAAAGATGTAACAAGATCTGATGGCTGGAAGTTGAAAATAAACAAATTTAGACTAGCAATAAGGTGCAATTTTTTAAGTGAGGGTAATTAAACATTGGTATGGCTAATTGTTAATTATTATTATTATTTATTTGTATTACCATGGTGTCTAGGCACCCTCGTCATGGACCAGGACCACAGTGTCCCTGCCCCAAGGAGCTTGCAGTCTAAGAATCAAAGGAGGTGGTGAATTCTCCATCACTGGAAATTTTAAATTCAAGATTGGATGTTTTTTCTAAATGATATAGTCGCATTCAAACAGAAATTAAATTAGGGAGGTGCTATGGCCAGTGTTATACAGGAGGTCAGATTGGACAGTCATAGTGGTCCCTTCTGGCTTTATAATCTGTGAATCTATGAACAGTAGTTGTGTTTTCAGTTTAGTAGTGGCTGAGTTGCAATAATAGGAGAAGTGATTTCTATGCTGGTAAATTTTCTAAAACAGTTTGGGATCCTTCTGAACGAAATGCTATCTCAATATACATGGTTACATTAGCATTTCTTATTTTTATTGGTTCCATCATTCCCCTGAATTAGAGTAAGTGTTCTCTATTTTCCTTCCTTTTTTCTTTGTTTTAATTTCTGCTAATTTCACTTTTTTCTATCTCTGCATCATTCATTTTTGTTGTGCAGCTGAAATGAAGAAACTTTTTGTTTTTTATAATTCAGAAGTTCATGCTGGGGGAAAAGCACTAAATTTCTGCTTATTTGAGCTTCTAATCACGTAGAGCATTATTTCATGCCTTTTTCAGGACAATACACCATTCACCAAGATCTGTCTTTCTCTCTCTTCCTCCAACTGATTTATTTATTTTTTTTAAAATGCTGCAATGTCCATCTCTTCTCCAACTTGTTTATAGAATCATAGAATCATAGAATATCAGGGTTGGAAGGGACCTCAGGAGGTCATCTAGTCCAACCCCCTGCTCAAAGCAGGACTAATCCCCAACTAATTCATCCCAGCCAGGGCTTTGTCAGGCCTGACCTTAAAAACTTCTAAGAAAGGAGATTCCACCACCTCCCTAGGTAACGCATTCCAGTGTTTTACCACCCTCTTAGTGAAAAAGTTTTTCCTAATATCCAACCTAAACCTCCCCCACTGCAACTTGAGACCATTACTCCTCGTTCTGTCATCTGCTACCACTGAGAACAGTCTAGATCAATCCTCTTTGGAATCCCCTTTCAGGTAGCTGAAAGCAGCTATCAAATCCCCCCTCATTCTTCTCTTTCACAGACTAAACAATCCCAGTTCCCTCAACCTCTCCTCATAAGTCATGTGTTCCAGTCCCCTAATCATTTTTGTTGCCCTCCGCTGGACGTTTTCACATTTTTCCACATCCTTCTTGTAGAGTGGGACCCAAAACCGGGCACAGTACTCCAGATGAGGCCTCACCAATGTTGTATAGAGGGGAACAATCACGTCCCTCGATCTGCTGGCAGTGCCCCTACTTATACACCCCAAAACGCCATTGGCCTTCTTGGCAACAAGGGCACACTGCTGACTCATATCCAGCTTCTCGTCCACTGTAACCCCTCGGTTCTTTTCTGCAGAACTGCTGCCTAGCCATTTGGTCCCTAGTCTGTAGCGGTGCATTGGATTCTTCCATCCTAAGTGCAGGACTCTGCACTTGTCTTTGTTGAACCCCCTCAGACTTCTTTTGGCCCAGTCCTCTAATTTGTCTCAGTGCCTCTGTATCCTATCCCTACCCTCCAGTATATCTACCTCTCCTCCCAGTTTAGTGTCATCTGCAAACTTGCTGAGGGTGCAATCCACACCATCTTCCAGATCATTAATGAAGATATTGAACAAAACCGGCCCCAAGACTGACCCTTGGGGCACTCCACTTGTTACCGGCTGCCAGCTAGACATGGAGCCATTGAACACTACCCATTAAGCCCGAGAATCTAGCCAGCTTTCTGTCCACCTTATAGTCCATTCATCCAGCCCATACTTCTTTAACTTGCTGGCAAGAATACTGTGGGAGACCATGTCAAAAGCTTTGCTAAAGTCAAGGAATAACACATCCACTGCTTTCCCCTCATCCACAGAGCCAGTTATCTCATCATAGAAGGCAATTAGATTAGTCAGGCATGACTTGCCCTTCATGAATCCGTGCTGTCTGTTCCTGATCAATACGTTGTTCCTGTTTTCTCTCCTCTAAGTGCTTCAGAATTGATTCCTTGAGGACCTGCTCCATGATTTTTCCAGGGACTGAGGTGAGTCTGACTGGCCTGTAGTTCCCCGGATCCTCCTCCTTCCCTTTTTTAAAGATGGACACTACATTAGTCTTTTTCCAGTCGTCCGGGACCTCCCCCATCGCCAAGAGTTTTCAAAGATAATGGCCAATGGTTCTGCAGTCACATCCACCAACTCCTTTAGCGCTCTCGGGTGCAGCGCATCTGGCCCAATGGACTTGTGCTCATCCAGCTTTTATAAATAGTCCCGAACCACTTCTTTCTTCACAGAGGGCTGGTCACTTCCTCCTCATGCTGTGCTGTCCAGTGCAGTAGTCTGGGAGCTGACCTTGTTCGTGAAGACAGAGGCAAAAAAAGCATTGAGTACATTAGCTTTTTCCACATCCTCTGTCACTAGGTTGCCTCCCTCATTCAGTAAGGGGCCCACACTTTCCCTGACTTTCTTCTTGTTGCTAACATACCTGAAGAAACCCTTCTTGTTACTCTTCACAGCTCTTGCTAGCTGCAACTCCAAGTGTGATTTGGCCTTCCTGATTTCACTCCTGCATGCCTGAGCAATATTTTTATACTCTTCCCTGGTCATTTGTCCAATCTTCCACTTGTAAGCTTATTTTTTGTGTTTAAGATCAGCAAGGATTTCACTGTTAAGCCAAGCTGGTCGCCTGCCATATTTACTATTCTTTCTATACATTGGGATGGTTTGTCCCTGTAACCTCAATAAGGATTCTTTAAAATACAGCCAGCTCTCCTGGACTCCTTTCCCCCTCATGTTGTTCTCCCAGGGGATCCTGCCTATCAGTTCCCTGAGGGAGTCAAAGTCTGCTTTTCTGAAGTCCAGGGTCCATATTTTGCTGCTCTCCTTTCTTCCTTGTGTCAGGATCCTGAACTCGGCCATCTCATGGTTACTGCCTCCCAGGTTCGCATCCACTTTTGCTTCCCCTACTAATTCTTCCCGGTTTGTGAGCAGCAGGTCAAGAAGACCTCTGCCTCTAGTTGGTTCCTCCAGCACTTGCACCAGGAAATTGTCCCCTACACTTTAATTTCTGAAAGGCACAGTATGTAGGTGTGTTATCTCATTCTTATGCTTCTGGCATTTTGTCTCTCATGGTGACCCCTGCCGAGATTACTTACATAGTACACGAATGGATTGGATAGGGAAATGAGACTGTGGGAAAACATAGAGCACTCTAGATTATATAGTATTTTACAAGGTGCCTGCCTGACCTTGAAAAACAATATTTGCTGGTCCAAAGGGAATACATTTTCATAATTTTGCAGAATAAAGCGCCAAAATTCAAGGATCTCTTCCTGTATTAAAATACTTTATCATAGCCCTAAAATGCCGAACTGCAGCTGAGAACCATCAGGGTACATTTATTAGCTATTTCTGCTTCTATAGAGTCCCCCTAAGTAGGATACCATTCATCAAGTAATACCTTCTACAAGAATATTAAGAGCTAAGAAAACCTAGATCTCTCTTTAATACCCTCTTGGGTTTTGAAATTTGTTTTAAGAGTTTTTATTGAACCACTGAAGTCTGTCTTCCTCAACAGCCCTATGTTTACTTTATAGCCAATTTTCAAGCATTCAGTATCTTGTATGGACTGTAGTTTAATACTCATTATCTACATCTTTATTAAATGTTCATCCTTCTTTAGGGCCTCAGAGATTTAAACCTGTTAAAACCTGATTTAAACTGTTTAAATCCTTCTGGTTTTTTCCTTACCTGTTATTAATAGCTCTTCCCACCTCAGTTACGTTTTTATTTCCACTTCACACCGTGACCATTTCTAGGTCCTGTCCAAACATGTTCTTTTATTTACCATTTTTTTATTATGTTCTCTTTGTTCAGCACCCATTTTATTTTCCTTATTCTTCTTGCCTGCATCTTTCTCTTATTCTTTTTTGCGTACCTACTCCCATTACTTTACTGCACATATTGCATTGTTTTCTAGTTTGCTTTCCACTTACTGTAAGCTTCCTCCTTTACAGATAAATCCTGAAGGAGGCCTCATGGTCAGTTTTTTGTTCTTAACTTCATTTTCCAGTTTGTTAATTATTCCAGTACTTGTCTATATAAAACCTTGTACAACTGAGGTTTTTAAACATGATGAACAACACGATGTTCCTTTTATAATCAGAACAGACTTGCTTCTTGTAGAAATCCATACACATCAGTGTTCGATTCAGACAGTTCTTCTTTCCAGTTGCATGCTCTGACTTCATGGAGTTAGTAATTAGATGTTTACCTAGTGCTGATGAAGACCCTTTCAATTTCCTTTCCTCAAAAGGCCTGTTTGAACTGAAAACTGCCAACAATTTTGGGCTATGCCTTTTCCTGTCTACGACTTATATCCAGTATGTAAGGGAACAGGCTAGATGATAGACAGGTGGTTTTTCCACCCTTTTTATTTTCTATAAGCCATATCCTACCCTTCTCTTGGTATTAAAGATAATGGAAGAGGTTGTTGTACAGTACCTTGTCCCACAGCAATAATGCATCTTAAGTTGTCAAAGGGAAAAGAGGTCAATTAGTAAAAGGGCAAAAGTGTAGAGTGCCTCTGAATACAGAGATGCATGCCCTAACTTTCTGTTTGCAGACATGTGCAAGGGAGATATCCTGCAAGCCCATCAATAGTATTCATCATTGCTAGGTTCTTTGCTGTTTCAAATTAGATGTACCCATTGATTCACCGGAGCCACCGTGAGTGCTCATTTCACATTGTACCAAGTGGTCTGCCCAGTTAATGATGAGTTGCCAGTGTTAACTTTGTATGCAGTCTGTCAGTTTTATGCTGCTTTCAGATGGGTATATACCATGTAGAATTGTCTGTAGACTTGAAAGGATTAGATTTTTATTGGTAAATGTTGATACACCATACACAGACAGACTGATGAAAAAATATTTCCACGGACAATGATCAAAATGTGCAGATAGGCAAAGTAAGAAAATGCTGCTTGAGAACTTGTTAGAGTTTGATTTAATATACTCTGTATATTTTGACAGGTAATCACAATTTTTGTTTTAACAGTTATAAAGCTGTAACTTTTTTGAATTTCAATATTTTCTGTCAATAAATAATTATTTAAACTCCGCTCCCCAAATTGTCTGAGACACCCTACAGTTTCCTGCAACCATAGATAAAAGTTTTTAAATGCTTAAAGATAAACATGGATATTATCAGTTGAAATTATGAAAAAGTAAAAATAGAATTCTGCCAACCCGAAATATCTGTGTCCTGACTCCTTCCCGCTTTTTATCTCACCATCTACCTCTTTGAATGTGGTCCTCCTGATACTCAAAGCTGGGTGAGGATGGCCCACTTCTAGGTATGTGGGATACGGGATAATACACGTTCCATTCAACAGGAGTTTCCAGGGCAGTTTTTCCATGTAAATTCTGTCCATCTGCTATCTCCATGCTGCATCAGAGAAGGAACGTATTGACTTATGACTGTGTATTTCACTCCTTTGGTGGAGAGTGGGAGCACTGAGGAATACTGCCACTGTGTTAAATTGCAGAGTCCCCCAAGATGATTTGGTTTAGGAATGACAATCTCATCCTTTCTCTACAGTTTCTTGTCTATTTGTATTTGGATACAGAACTGTAGTGCTCATGACACACTTATATGCCCTTGAGATATTTTGGGATATTGTTAGATGTAATTTTATAAGATGAGTAGAGAGATTTCTAGAAACAACCCACCTAAAATGATTGTTTAGATAAGAGTTATGCCTGAATCTGTGGGGTAGCCAGCTGGGATTGATCTGAGTTTTAGTATTATGAGCTTCTTACATTATGAAGTAGACAAAAATAACATTAATAAGATGAAAAGGAGTACTTGTGGCACCTTAGAGACTAACCAATTTATTTGAGCATGAGCTTTCGTGAGCTACAGCTCACTTCATCGGATGCGTGCCGTGGGAACTGCAGGAGACTTTATTTATACACAGAGAATATGAAACAATACCTCCTCCCACCCCACTGTCCTGCTGGTAATAGCTTATCTAAAGTGATCATCAGGTGGGCCATTTCCAGCACAAATCCAGGTTTTCTCACCCTCCACCCCCCCACACAAATTCACTCTCCTGCTGGTGATAGCCCATCCAAATTACCAGCAGGACAGTGGGGTGGGAGGAGGTATTGTTTCATGGTCTCTGTGTGTATATAATGTCTACTGCAGTTTCCACGGCATGCATCCGATGAAGTGAGCTGTAGCTCACGAAAGCTCATGCTCAAATAAATTGGTTAGTCTCTAAGGTGCCACAAGTACTCCTTTTCTTTTTGCGAATACAGACTAACACGGCTGTTACTCTGAAACCTGTCATTAATAAGATGTGTTGCAGTCCAAGAATAGCTCTGCAAAGGGGTGTTGGACAGGCAAATTTTATCTGACTGTCTAACACTCAAAGTTCACTAGCCCAGGCAGAATTAATGTAGCTTTTGTTCAAGAGTCACGCTGCTACTGTAAATAGTACTTTTCTTAGATGTTACCTTTATTATTGGTGGTTAGCATAATAACAAACTGTGACAGTGACAGCATGCTTTCAGTTAGCATCTTCCTGCCTTGAGATAAAAATCTGCCTCTGTGGAATCGCAGTCTTTCTGTTAGTCTTGATAAGGTGTATTTTTAAGTAGAGCTTACTTCTGCCATCAATTTTATTAGATAGGAATATACCTCAGATACCTGCTCTGCCCACAGGTGTTTCCTAAACAGTCATAGTGAGCAAAATACAGATTTGCTATAAGCAAGTGCAACACCCATGGAAATATCTGGGCCATATTCTGCTGTGATAGAACACTTTGGATGTAAATTGGCCAGAAAACAGGTATGATTTGCTGCAAGGGGTAAAGTAGTATAACGTGCACTGGTTTGGCATACAGTGGGGCCTAGATCCTCAGCTATGCCAGTGGATGGCAGGGAGCATCAAAGATGGCTTTACACCACCTTTGTCCCACTCACATCCCCTTGGGCTGGCTCAGCCCATGGTGTAATTTAGAGCAGCCTCAGTAGTGTTCTAAGCTATTCCCAATTGAAATGGCACCCCGGGGGCCATCCATGGTCAAGACAGCACAATGACCAAGCCCTCTCCTGCTCTTGGCAGGTGGTGATATAGAGTTGGCTTAGCTGACGCTATGCAAGACAGGGAAATCCGCATAGCAAGGGAAGCCCCAGCTACTCTGCTAGGACAGCTTTAACATGTTTTTTGTGTTGCTGATGCTGCACAAAGCAGCTTTGTGGGAGACCAGGATCTTGCTTTGAACGTTTAAAATACATATAACATACACACTGAAAGAATGGAAGTGAAGGTGCTGCAGGAAAAGGAACTACCAGGAGGATGTAAATATAAAGCAGGCCTCCCCATTATAATTTGCACCCTCCTGTTAGTTGCTTTTCACGTTCCAAGCTTCCTTGAATAATCTTTGAAAGCCATATGCGTGCAAGTTATGTTTTGTATCACTTAGACCCAACATAGAGTTCACACGCCACAATTTACTCTGCTTCTGAATTTGACCCAGAGGAGAGTGTGATTTTTTTTTCCAAAAAGTGCAAACACCTTAGAAAGAGAACTTCATATTACATAATTGGCCAATCAAATATATTTTGTTTGCCGTCACATTCTAGAAAGCAATGTTTTCATAGGCCACACTTTCAAGAACAAAAAAAAGATAACTTCTTTTCCACTTGAATTTTAATTTTGAGGCACTAATGGGTCAGTATTTCAGTACAGAAGAGCAATGCATTAATGGTGGGTTTATATGTCACAGACAATTTCCATGTTCATTAGGGTTGAAACAGCAAATTTTACATTTGAAGAAGAGAGATTTTTTTAATTGTGTATCTTCCACATCATAGCCTTTATGCTCTCTATAAATGTTCCTTCTGACCTTGATGAAAGGCTGTAATTAATCCGTAATTAAAGTAATGATAGGTTTTCAGAGGAAAAGAAAGATCTCTTTTGCATCCTTTTGACACAAGAGGGCAATGTTGTAGCAATATACATACAGAGTTACAGACAAAAAAATTATTAGAAGATTACAAGGGGGACTCATGAAACAGAACTTCAAAAGAAACGTCATTCCAGAACCTTATTTGTCAACTTCAGATAACCAGCCATGATTCCAGCAAAATGCAGAATAAAATAAGATAAATCATCAAAACTACATTCCTCTTTGATAGTAAGTCCTCGTCTCTATTCTTAAGACCTCATTTAAGATAATTGTTCCTTGGTTTTGAATTACATTGTATTCTGTGTAGATTCTTCCTTAATACCCACCTTGCTATAATACTCCAGATGGCTGTCGTCTCAACAATAGATAAGAATTAAGAATGGTAATACAGGATATTTTATTTAAATCCACTTTTTTATCTTGCATTACTTATTCACATATTATTATACCCCAGTGCTATATTCAAAACATGGAAGGATTTAAAGGAGAAAAAAATAACCATTTAAAATTAGGATATGTCAATACCTTTTCTGCTGATAATTTTTTTAAGAAATCATTATAGCATGGAAGAGGTGAGACTGCTGTATATGACTGTGAGAAGCATCCACAAATTCAAAAACTTAATTCATATTCCCATTAAAGGATAGGAGTTGGCTCAAAAATAGAAAGAGAGCTTTTGATAACTCACTGGCAATGTCACAAATGGGTGCACTTGCAGAATTTGTATGTGCAATTTAAGAGGCTCATTTCCCTCAAAGTGAGATGACTTAGCTACTGCTTATTAATCATGCAAGTGATGGACCCTGTTAAAATTGACACACTTAAGAGGCTGGAACACAAAATGTCTCACAACATACACTATTTTTACTGCTGTACAATGGAGTTAAAAGTAACATTAAGCTTAGCCTGTACCTACTGCAAAACAGATTTGTAGTAAGCTTTCTATTAATCAATTCCTTTAAAACTACTATTTTGCTGGAAGACTGTGTGACGCTATATAAACAGTATTTAGAGCTGGTTGGTACACTTTGGATTAAATGAAATTTTGCTGAAACATGCTGTTTCATTGAAGCTGTATCACTTTCAACAAAATTTCTCAAGAAAGTGAGAGGGAGGGAGAGAGTGGTTAGGTTTGGATCCCTGCACTACCAGATTCAGAGAGATCTGGGATGAAAAATTCTGCTCTGTATCTGACAGAGGAGCGAGGAGTTGAGTCTGAGCTTCCCTAATTACCAGGGGATGGACAGGGATACATGTGACATACCCATGAATTGAAAAGCTCAGATTTCAGTCTGAGAATGGACATATTGACACAATTTTGTTTTCATGAAAATGTTGGAAAGGTTTTGTTTTTATTCCAATGTGGAACAAAAACAACCTTGAAAGTTGCTGCAAAGCAGAATTGTCATTCTCCGGTCAGCTCTAATTAGTAGTGCAGTGCGTAACAAAGCCAAGTTTAAAAATGTCCGTGCAGTCATGGATAATTTGGCTGGTTAAACTGTCTCTACAGTGGAGATCTATCTCTTCAAGTGCCAGCATGGGGTGTGGAGAGGAATGAATGCACTCGGAATACCCTTAGCATGAATGAACTCCTAATGCCTGCTCACAAAAGAACAGCATTGGTATTTCAGTGGCAATACCAAAGCACTGAAGATTTGATTCTGCACAGCTAGTGGATAGGCAAAGACCAGATCTCTGTAGAGTTGTGGAACCACAGGGACAGATAAAGGCTTTTTTTCCCCTCCTGTCACTCACATGGAGCTACTATGGATTTTGAGCTTATCAGAAGGGTTTGTTTGGTTTGTTACAATACCTATTAATTTAACAATTACTTTCATAAGGATGATTGATGTGGTTTATAATGGAACATAGAGCCTCTAACTTTTACATTGCCTGTTTAATCTAGGCAGGATTTGGTACTGACAAAGTTGTTGCCATCTCTTGGATCTTAAGTGGTCTGTGTGAAATGAGTTGTTGGTCTTGGGCCATTTTCCTGAGAAGAAGTAAAGACAGCACCACAGTTAGCTCAAATTGACATGGCACTGGACCTCACTGGCAGCCGTACAAAAGAGTCCAGGTCATGGAGACTGAATTATCTTCTTACCCCTTGAAGTGGTCCCTCAAAAGCCAGGAATTAGATTCATTGGTAGGGTAGAGTAGGGAAGCTTACACTGCTGTTGCTCTTGCTATATCTGTATAGTGGAGACATAGAGGATTTCAGGCTACAGGGATGTTAATGTGGTATCTGTCAGCACCACTGAATTCATACAAGTGATGTTAAAAAAAACTTTAGATAGGATTTTTACTAAACACCTAGCCAGAGAGCCTTTGACACCTGTTTATTTAAAATGTAGATTCTTGATAATTTGATCCAGGTTCAATATAATCTCAGTTTTCATGAATGCTGTAGTTTACTTTGTGTATCCTGACTTGTGTGCAATGTGATCTCTATACTCTGCTAATATAAAGTCAAATTTATTATATAGTTACCCTATATCTACCAACCCAAACTGGAGTTTGACATCAGGCTAGAATAAAAACTGTTAGTTTTAAGATCTTCTCTGCTGCTATTCTAGCAATGATTTGCCACAAACCCAACATGCAATATATCTTAGAAAATCTTTGTCTCCCCCATTTTAGTATAGTAACACTTTCATTGCAGATATAAATATACAGCTGATTTTGGTGTTGTTAAATCTATTTTAAAATGTTCTGGACATTATGGCAGTAATAAGGCAGGTAAATTACCCTGAGAGAAATCTGGATTCTTTCTCTTTGGCATACACTGGCTAAATATTTTTGGACCCCAGCAGAATTGCAACATGGGCATATGTAACTGAAAACCTCATCAGGCTGATGGAAACATTCATAAAACTCCCCTGATCAATGGAGTGAAAAAGGTATGAAATATGTTTTAGGTGAAGGTATTATTGTCTGTGAGAATCAATACAAATGTTGTGGACAAGAGTTTCTGTTTCAAAATGTGACTCACGATGTTGAGTTATGCACCCATTTTTTTCCCCCAGTGCAAGTTTTTTTTAAAGTAATGAAAAAAAATGTGTACGTCACACTAGCCCTTATTGTAAGGTTATTTTCCCCCATTTGTTTGAAAACTCTCTTTTTTTTTCCAATCTACGAAATTGATTTTACTGTATCAGAGCCCTGCAAATGTCAGCCATTGATTCAGTGTTATGTGTTATAGCTCCCTCTTCCAAGGTCACTCAGATTTCTCCCTTTTTTTTTCTTCCTCTGACTATCTAGAGAACTATATCAGCACCTGATAGACAATGAAGCTTAGAAAACTTGTGTTGATGTGGGTTCATGCATATTCTTATATCCTGTCTATGCACAGTGATGGTTGGAGAACAGTCCGTCAAGTAGAGAAGAATGTGAGCGGTAATACATTGCTGTGTTGAGCCAATCCACCAACACTCAGACTTATACTTCCATAGAATTTCAGGCCAGAAGGGACCATTAGATCACCTAGTGTGACCTCGTGTATATCATAGGCTATTACATTTCACCCCAATACCACTATATTGAACCCAATGACTTTAGTTATACTGAAGCATTTCAGTCCTAAAGAGACTGTTGTGTGCCACAGGCAGACAACAGGAGAGACTGAGGTGTCATCAGTGCCAGGGGACCCTGGAATGGCAGAGAATTGGTTAGGTGAGATATGTCCAGGCAGTCCATGCTACAGAAGAAAGCAAAAGCTCCCCCATGGTTCTTGCTGATCTGGCCTGGATGAAAATTCCTTCCTGACCCTATGTGGCCATTGAGGAATCTGTGTGTACAATTTATGAATTCTGTCTTAGATTATGAACTCTGTGATGTATTTTTACCAAACTGCAAATTCCATTTTGAAGGTACAGCCTTTTGTCTTCTCTTTTGTCCTTTTGCTCCCATGTTGGGATGAAATTCCAATGGATAGTGATAGCTGACAAAATTGGTCCTCTAGACCAGTAGTTTTCAAACTTTTTTTCTAGTGACCCAGTTGAAGAAAATTGTTGATGCCCATGAGCCAACGGAGCTGGAGGAGGTCAGGGCCCTGAGCTGGGGGTGCAGGCTGTGGGCTGGAGCTGCAGATGAGGGATTTGAGATGCAGGAAGGGGCTCTAGGTTTGGGGGGGTGGGCTCAGGGCTGGGGCAGGGGATCAGGACATGGGCTTACCTTGGGCGGCTCCTGGTCAGCGGTGCAACGGGGGTGCTAAGGCAGGCTTCCTACCTGTCCTGGCACCGCAGACCATGCTGCACTCTGGAAGTGACCAGCAGCAGGTCTGGCTTCTACGTGGAGGCACGCAAGCAGCTCCCCATGGCTCTCACCCACAGGCACTGCCCCCCAGCTCCCATTGGTCAGGAACCGGCCATTGGGAGTGCGGAGCTGGTGCTCAGGGCGCGAGCAGCGTGCGGAGCCCCATGGCCCCCTGCCTAGGAGCCTGACCTGCTGCTGGCTGCTTCTGGGGCACAGCACGGAGTCAGAACAGGTAGAGACTAGCCTGTCTTAGCTGGGCAGCACCGCCAACAAGACTTTTAACGGCCCAGTCGGTGGTGCTGACCAGAGCCGCCGCGACCCAGTGCCTTACATTCTATGACCCAGTACTGTGTCGTGACCCACAGTTTGAAAACCACTGCAATAGTCAAACGTTCTAGATAATAAAATGTGTCACATCCAGGAGAGCTGATTTATCAGGGGAGAGGTCACTTAGCAACAAGGTGATTTTCTAGGGGTCTGGGATCTCCTGAGGAGGCTTATCCAGGGATCACCTGATAGAGAAACTGGAAGGTTTTAAGAGGCATGATCTGATCTATTTGGGGTCTTCTGTCTCTCTCTTTCCCTCTCCCCACCCCCTAAACTCTCTCTCTCCCTCCCTTCCCTGAAAAATAACACAATATGATTTTGACTGCTCAGATCCTAATCTTTCTTCTCAGTCCCTGAAATGATAGGCTTTAGAAAAAGTAACAAAAAAATTGGCTTGGAAATCTTGTAGTTTTCTCATGAAATTCCAGTCTAATCTTTCTATTTAATGGAATTCTATTCATGTGTGAAATACTCATTGCCATGGTATCGGAATGCCTTTAATATTTCTAGCACTTTGTTGGTTTGAGCAAAATCTAGGAATATTAAAGGCACTGTAAAGGTACAACAAGTTAAAACAATAACATAACCAGGTACTAAATAATTAGGCTTGAGGAATGCATTTTATCAGTTCTGGGTTTTTTTATATGAACTGTTTAGTCTATGCTGAAACAGCTGGTAATTGGTCCTAAGGTAAGATAAAGCAAATTGTACGTATCTGATCACATTAGCAGTACAAGCACTTGCTGTCTTATGAGGTTGCTTTGTGGGATGTCACTTAGGGCTGATCTATACTGGGAACTTATATCGGCATAGCTACATCTCTCAGGGGTGTGAAAAATCCTCACCTCCAGGAGACAGAGCTATACCAACTTATCTTCGTGTGAAAGTAGGATGAATTATATTGAAATTATAATTCATTAAAGAAATGCTGCTTGAAGGGTTTGTTGAAATATAGTTGTCAGGAAGAGAAACATTAAGGAGTGTGAGACAAACTAATTAACTTAGAGCTCCTACTGAGCTAGGAGATTGGTAAACGTTAGTATGCTAATAAGATATGTATGTATATTTGTCAGTCTCTGCTTCCTTTTGTCTCTTATGTTAAATTGGCTTTCCCTTATCTGTTTAAATAAGTTAGCTTGAGCTTTTGCAAGAGGCTCACATATCTGGGTGCATTGGCAAAGCGCTTTGCTAATAAACAGAGTGGTCTGACAAATTCAGTGAGTCTTGAATCTGACTTTGACACTCGGTGTAGACAGCTCGACTGAAGAATTCTTCTGTTGGCCTAGCTACCGCCTTTTGGGGAGGTATATAGTTATGCCAATGGGAGAACCCCTCCCGTCAGCATAGGTAGTGTCTACACTGAAGCGCAACAGCGGTGCAGCTGCAGCAGTTTAAGTGTAGACATACTCTCAATCAATTTTCTGCCATTGTAGGAGCCTCAGGCATTGGTGTACCTTGGTCCCTCTTGTTCTCTGCTTGTGGCAGATAGCAGTTTAGTCTCCTGAGGGCTGTAATACCTTGGTCTAATTTCAGTGGTTGGGTTTATTGTGCGGGTGATGTGTAGTGTTCGTGGCCTGTGATATACAGAAGATCAGGCTAGATGATGTGGTGGTCCCTTCTAGTCTTCAGTTCTGTAACTCTCTATGATGAACCTCCAAGCCAGCAGCACAATAGTATGAAAGTCTGGATTAGGGTTCCTATAAATGACATGAAGAAACCTTATGCAAGGCAGATCACGCTGGAGGAAATTCAACTTCAATTGGGTTGCTAATCCTCATTCCTGAGAGGCACATATAAGCATTGTGGAGGGGAGGGGAGATTCTGATTAGTGGTAATAGAGCAATCCTCTACTTACCATTGGGCAAACACTACAAAAAAATAATTTGCAAGCATTCAGTGGAATAAAAATTGTGTATCTGCTTTGGCAGTACACGTGATCCCTTTTATTCACCCTTTGTAAAAATTCAGGTTAGCAAAATCTAAGGGTAAGTGTTGTGAATATTCTTGTGCATATACATTTCCATGCAAATACACATGCACATATTTATTCACATGAGTACTCATGCTGGAAGTGTTCACACAGCCATCCTGATTGTTCTTTTTAAGTTTAGGAGGATTCATCTAATCTGGAAGCAGTAACAATACTATGTGATTTAGATGATCACTCACACAATAAGAAGAGTGAATTGTGAATAGTAAAAAATTCTAAACAATAGTCCCAGTAAATAGTTTCTGAGCAGACTACAGAGTGAAGTATATTCACAGAACCATTTGTGAAATAATTTTTAATAATTCTATTTTATACAAACAAGAAAAGGGACTCAAGTCATTAAATTGTTCTCTGTGAACACTTTGCTTAGCTCTATCCATATTCTTACAAAAGTATCAGGGGATTTTTAAGGTACACAAAGAGTATGAGACCTCATTTTTTAAGGTCTCATCCAAAAAGACCTCCACACAGTAAATTACATGTGTACTGAGTCTACCAAGTCAGAATGAAAACCTGGTTCTTTAGTGACTCTAGACCTGGACTTTTAAGCCATCTCCTTCAAGCTTTATTTTTATTTTAACTCTGTTTTTCATTATTGGTTGATGGCTTATAAAAGTTGATGACTGAACACATTAGCCATTTAGTATGTGCCGTCAAGAAGCATACACAGACTCCTCAATATTTTCTGTCATACAAACTGTTTTGAATTAAATGAAATAGAATTTTTCCCATAGATGTTTTGTTGAACCTCTGAATCCTGCTTAGTGTATATTATTACAAGATTCAGTTACTGTATAGGTTACAGGAGATCTCACCATAACAAAATGGTAGTCTAAAGTCTGTTGTAAATTAAAGGCTTCATAACCTTTTCTCTTTGTTGCAGAAAGTCCCAAGTATAAGTTCTACTATTTTCCTTCTTTGATTTTTGGGGCCCAGAGTATACACTATTGCAGCGGTTCTCAAACTATGGGTCAGGATCCCAAAGTGTGTCGCGACCACATTTTAGTGCAGTCGCCAGGGCTGGCTTAGACTTGCTGGAGCCTGTGGCTGACGCTCGAGCCCCACCGCCCGGTGCCGGAGCCAAAGCCTGATGGCTTCAGCCCTAGGTGGCAGGGCTCAGGTTAAAGGCCCCCTACCTGGGGCTGAAGCCCTTGGACTTTGGCTCCCCCACCTGGGGCAGTGGGGCTCAGGCGGGCCCAGGCTTCGGTCCCCGCTCCTGGGGTCATGTATAATTTTTGTTCTCAGAAGGGGGTCACGGAGCAATGAAGTTTGAGAACCCCTGCACTATTATAAAGAAAGCTCTAAACACCTCTAGATGGTGAGTCAGAGCTGTTCAGGAGACTTATGTACAGTTTGCAAGGCTTTCACCTAGCCTTAGTTGTTTCAGATAGTAGTTTGCCCCTGAATAATCCGTGTCCCTTATTCCTCTTTCCCTCATGTGTATAGCTGCATCTCATTACATGGCCCTGTGGTGGGTTGGGAGAGGGACAGCTATCTTTTTAAAATTATTTTTCTAATGGATGTTAATATCATTCATGGACTAGCTGATGTTATGGATGGAAGAGGAGGACTGCCATTCAGAGAAAGTAATTCATGGGCTTAAAATGTCAGCTCTGCCAGTCAGGAGCTGGAGGATAAACGTCCTCAAGTTAGTTCTAAATTAGGACCTGCCACTGAGAGTCAGTTCTCTCTCTTCTTATCTACCCCTTCCTCCTTTCAAAGTGAGACAGTGTATTGTAAATGGGATAGTCACATGTCCCCGGGGTGAAAGTAACTTAAAGGACTTACTGCTACTCCAGAGTCCTGAGCAGGTGAGGCGTGGCCTCGATCAGAAGAGGCAGTCCGGGCCCTTTAAATCAATATTTAAAGGCCCCAGGGCTGTGGCTGGGAGCCTGGGGGCCTTTAAATCACCCCCAGAGCTATCAGCTGCAGAGGTGGCAGGGAGCCCCAGGGCTCAGGGGCGATTTAAAGGGCCCCGGCCTCTGGCCGCCGCTACTGCAGTGGAGCTCCAGGTCCTTTAAATCACCGCTGGAGCCCTGCTACCACTACCCCGGGCTCTGGCAGTGGGGCTCGGGCGGCGCTTTAAAGAGCCAGGGGCTCCGGCCGCAGCGGGGCACTTTAAAGTGCCAGCCTGGGGAAGCCGGTCCAGTCTGGCACGAGGTACTGGCTCTTGCTGGTACACCATACCGGACTGGACCAGCTTCCTTTCACCTCTGCCTGTCCCTGAAAAATGGGATTATCCTTGTTTTAGGGCCTATTTCCCAGCCGTTTTGTCCTGATTTTTGTGAATGCCAGAAAACTGTCCATCTAAAAGTGCTGTCAGGCAACTTAGACAATGAAATTGACAGCAGGCTAGCCAAGAACAGATATGCCTTTATAACCTGCATCTACTTGACTTTTCACATGGGGTAAAATTTTCAAAAGTGCCCAAGTCCAATTGACTTTCAAGGAGACTTAGGCTCCTAAGTGATTTAAGAGCTTATGAAGATGGGACTTAGGTTCCTAGGTTCTCAGGCATTTATGAAAAATTTACATATGGCCATCAGTTTTCAAATGAAAGAAAAGTGAAAAGTATTTTCTACCTTGCTAAATCTTGCAAGTTAAAAAAAAAACATTTTACAACTCTAGCACTGAAATGACTGTTGTAGAAAGTTGCAATTTGGAAAGGAAATAGCTCTCAATGAAGAGAAGTGTCTTTAAGTGTTTATGTGAAAATTGGTTTTAATCTGACCGAGTTATGAGCATTTGAAATACAACCTGGAGGCATGCAGAATTCTGGATTTTTAGAACACTTCTCAGCAGTGTTCTCTAAGCAAGGGAAGTCTGCACTGGAAATGTTCATGTTGCTAAATTAGCTGCTGAGTGAATGTGCACATCATTTGAGGTGTGCAGTAAATGAGGCAAAAGCAAAAATGGAGGCAGTGTTGCCAAGTGGATAGAGCACTGGAATGGTACTCAGGAGATCTCAGCGTTCTATTCTTGGCTCTGCCACTGATCTCTGAATGACCTTTAGCAAGTCTCTTCAATAAAAAAAAGCTTCCTGTACCTCAGTTTCCTCACTTGTAAAACAGGGATATTGATATTGACATCCCTTTAAAGCACTTCGAGATCTATTAATGAAAAGAGCTGTATAAGAACTAGGTATTATTATTTTTATTATTCATTGTTCATTTTGTGTATATATTACTTTCATGAGTTCCGTTGGTATACACAGAAGCATACACATGCTGCATATGTGCATCTTAGAAAAAACTGTGTGAGGCTGTTGTCCCTTATGGTAAATTTTAGATTATATTTTTCCTTCTTAGAAAGAGAGAGCGAGAAGCAGAGGAAAATACTCGTAATCTACCAGAATAAACATGAAGACTCTCAGACCACTAGCTGATTTGAGAAATCATCCCGTGAAAATAATGTTGCTTCCCTTTGTAGTAACATACCTTCCCCATTTTTAGTGGATTTATTCATTATTTGTTGAGCACTGACCGTGTGCTCAGCCCTGTTCATTACAAAGAGGAACATGTGGTTCCTACCCCAAAGGGTTTACAGTCTACATGAGAAGAAAAGGAGTACTTGTGGCACCTTAGAGACTAACCAATTTATTTGAGCATAAGCTTTTGTGAGCTACAGCTCACTTTATCGGATGCATAAAGTGGAAAATGCAGTGAGGATGTTTTATACACACAGACCATGAAAAAAATGGGTGTTTATCACTTCAAAAGGTTTTCTCTCCCCCCACCCCACTCTCCTGCTGGTAATAGCTTATCTAAAGTGATCACTCTCCTTACAATGTGTATGATAATCAAGGTGGGCTACTTCCAGCACAAATCCAGGGTTTAACAAGAATGTCTGAGGAACAGTGGGGGGGGGAGGAAGGTAGGAAAAAACAAGGTGAAATAGGTTACCTTGTATAATGACTTAGCCACTCCCAGTCTCTATTCAAGCCTAAGTTAATTGTATCCAATTTGCAAATGAATTCCAATTCAGCAGTCTCTCGCTGGAGTCTGGTTTTGAAGTTTTTCTGTTGTAATATCGCAACTTTCATGTCTGTAATCGCGTGACCAGAGAGATTGAAGTGTTCTCCGACTGGTTTATGAATGTTATAATTCTTGACATCTGATTTGTGTCCATTTATTGTTTTATGTAGAGACTGTCCGGTTTGACCAATGTACATGGCAGAGGGGCACTGCTTGCACATGATGGCATATATCACATTGGTAGATGTGCAGGTGAACGAGCCTCTGATAGTGTGTCTGATGTTATTAGGCCCTGTGATGGTGTCCCTTGAATAGATATGTGGGTACAGTTGGCAACGGGCTTTGTTGCAAGGATAGGTTCCTGGGTTAGTGGTTCTGTTGTGTGGTATGTAGTTGCTGGTGAGTATTTGCTTCAGGCTGGGGGGCTGTCTGTAGGCAAGGACTGGCCTGTCTCCCAAGATTTGTGAGAGTGATGGGTCGTCCTTCAGCATAGGTTGTAGATCCTTGATAATGCATTGGAGAGGTTTTAGTTGGGGGCTGAAGGTGACGGCTAGTGGCGTTCTGTTATTTTCTTTGTTAGGCCTGTCATGGAAAAGAAGCCCTTGAGGAATTCCACCATGATTTCAATAATTTCCATCCCACCATCAACCTCAGCCTGGACCAGTCCATACAAGAGATCCACTTCCTGGACACTATGGTGCTAATAAGCGATGGTCACATTAACGTCACCCTATACCGGAAACGTACTGACCTCTATTCCTACCTACATGCCTCCATTGTCTTCAGCCAAGCTCTACGATACAACCGCATTTGCTCCAACCCCTCAGACAGAGACAAACATCTACAAGATCTCTATCAAGCATTCTTACAACTACAATACCCACCTGCTGAAGTGAAGAAACAGATTTATAGAGACAGAAGTGTTCCCAGAAGTCACCTACTACAGGACAGGCCTAACAAAGAAAATAACAGAATGCCACTAGCCATCACCTTCAGCCCCCAACTAAAACCTCAGACGTTCTTGTTAAACCCTGGATTTGTGCTGGAAATGGCCCACCTTGATTATCATACACATTGTAAGGAGAGTGATCACTTTAGATAAGCTATTACCAGCAGGAGAGTGGGTTGGGGGGAGAGAAAACCTTTTGAAGTGATAAACACCCATTTTTTCATGGTCTGTGTGTATAAAACATCCTCACTGCATTTTCCACTTTATGCGTCCGATGAAGTGAGCTGTAGATCACAAAAGCTTATTCTCAAATAAATTGGTTAGTCTCTAAGGTGCTACAAGTACTCCTTTTCTTTTTGCGAATACAGACTAACATGGCTGCTACTCTGAAATCAGTCTACATAAGATACAGAAAACAGATCTGATATCACTAAATACTGCAGTGGATCAGATAAGGGCCAGTCTCAGAATGCCACAGGTTTTCTTTTGAGCTGACTTCTTTCTGTGGTGGATGCATCATGTGCTTTAATGAAAGCATAAAAATACAGTTGGTCTCCCCAAAGATTTTACAAAAAGCTATATGTGAATAACTGACAGGTAGGATCTATCATGCCAAGCTTAAGCTTATTGCTAAGCCAAAATATCTGATACAATGGTTTGCCTAGTGGCAAAGAATTAATTGGATTTTATGCTTTGCTGTCTGTTCTTTCTCCCCATAATTATAATTGAGTTTCAGAAGTTAGCAATAGAAAAAAACCTGTATGGTCATCTAGTCTATAGCTTTCTCAATGCAGAGTTTCCACTGCTTTCCTCAGGAGGCTATTGCTCTCATGACATTTTTTTCTTGGTATTCAGCCTAAATGTTCCCTTTCTTAATTTCATCCTATTTGCAGTGTTGTAGCCATGTTTGTCCCAGGATATTAAGAGGTGAAGTAATATATTTTATTGGGCCAACTTCTGTTGGTGAAAGAGACAAGCTTTTGAGCTGCATAGAACTCTTCTAAATACAGACTTCTAGAGCTCTGTGCAGCTCAAAAGCTTGTCTCTTTCACCAACAGAAGTTGGTCCTATAAAAGATATTACCTCACCCACCTTGTCTCTTTTTAATTTCATCCAGTTGTTCTTAATTGTACCTGCTTGTACCTCTCTAAATAATTCATTTCCCTCCTTGGCATTTATACCCTTCAAATATTTGGAGACTATTATCCTGTCCCCCACTAAGTTGTTTCTTAGCCAAAATGCACATAGTTAACTTTTAATCTCTTCTTGTAAATCAGTTGCTCCAATCTCCTCTTATACTTTTTGTAGCTTTTCCAATAACTCCCTCCAGTGTGTTATCTTTCTGGTAATGAAATGTCCAGAACTGAATGCAGTATTTCATATGTGGATGCACCAGAACTATTTTCGAGAGGGACTGTTTGCTCCCTGCTTTGTGAGTTGATGCTTCTGCCTATGCAGACCAAAGCTGAGGCCTTTTTGTGCTGTATTGTGTAGCAAACTTGAAATCAATTTCATTCATATTGCATTGGTTTCACTACATATGAGGTGATGAGACAATATTGTGTTGCTTTTTGGACTGTAAGATAGCCCATGGCTAGTGGATCTGTGACTACACTAGCCAACCCTCTCCATCCTTTCCTGGATAGGGGGGAACACAGAGGGAGCGTGATGGGCTTTTGCTTCACAACTTAGGTTTGTGGCATGTAGGAAAGAGAAAAGAACTGCTCCTCTGGCCTCTGTAGAATCATCCAGTTCTCATCATATCTGTACATCTGAACTATTTTGATGGAGGGTTTTTTTAATTCTTTTTTTCCTCTTAAAAACATACAACATTAAAAAAGAGAGAAAATTGAGTGTGAAACAATGTTAACCTAACATTAAGACCTGCAACAGGTTGGCAGGGCTCTGCTGTTCATCCATTCTGTTAGCAGCTGTGGGCATCCCAGAGGAAGATGGACTGATTTCTGCTGACTCATTATGAGAGGTGTGGCTTGTTAACTCCAAACTGGTCATAAGAGTGATGGGAGCAGCCCTTTGGGGAGAGGGGACTAGGACGCATAAGGTTCTCTAGAGTTATAAATAAAGCCAAACCTCAGGAAGAAAGTGAGTTTGGACACTGGATTGGGCTCTCTGGAACTGGGAGGGAGAGACTCAGCTCATGTGCAGGGCCCTCACTATTTAGAGTAGACATGCTGGGTGAATTAGTATGTTGCTGATATGTGCTGGGTCTGTGATATGGCTCAGTGACTGGGCTGAACGTGGGGTGCGACTCACTTTACTAATCCTCCAGGGCCAAATCCTGCTGCCCTCTTGCAAGCCATATGAAGGATGTGGCAGTGCGGCTCTTTTCTCCCCATGTACCACAGAGCAGTGCAGCTCTGCAGCACAGCAAAGTTTGGCTGGGAGGACGAATGCAGGAACAGACTGTGTGAGGGCCTTTGGCTAGTGGATGTGTGAGTGCAGAACTACTAGCCAACCCTCTCCATCTATCCCTAGGTAGGAAGAGCACAGAGCGAGCAGCAAATGCTGTTGCTTCACAGCTCGGGTTTGCAGTGTGTGTGAAAGAGAAGGGATCTGTCCTCTGGTCTCTTTGTAGATCCTCTGTGCAAGGCCTGTTTTCATGGGTATTTTGTAGAGGCATTTAAAATGGAGCTGTTTGTGCCCTTGTATTGCCTGTGCCGCTGACGCTGGCATATGAATGGTGGGGTGTTGCCAGTCCCTCAGGCTGGTAGACCATGCTTCTTTGCAGTACTGCTGGACTGACCTTGGTGGTGGCTTGTCTGTTTTCCTAACTACTTCATGAAAACTAGGTTACATGATTACAAGCCAATGCTGCTGTTGGATCAAGTATGTGGGATGAGGCTTCCTGTGCCCTCTTCTCCTGCAAGGAAACATAACAGAGGGAAGCATTTTACTTTCAAATTGTACCTTAAATTAATACACCGATACTTAATTAAGCCCAATTTGCCTCGGACATCTACAAGTGATATTTTGTCAATATCTAGGAGCAACAGTATAAACTAAGAGTGGAACAGTTGTCTTCACTTTGAGTTCCCTTGCTCTTCTAAATTTAAGTTGCAACTCTAAAGTTAATTTAATTCTTGATTTAGTTTTAAGGTATTAGAAACCAATATTTAAGCTACTAGGATCTAAAATTTCATGAGAATACCTCGCTCCTCAAGATATCTCCTCAATGAAAGGATCCAGAGGACCTTTCCCTCCTCTGTGTTATACTGAAACAGTCTTTTGTTTGTATTCACAGACATCGAATTCCTGTCTTGCTCATTTTTTACCTTGAAGGGGCTTGGACTGTTTATAGTTTCCTCTGATGGTTTCCCATTGATAGTCTTGGCATTGAGCAAGTCTGAACAATTGAGTCTTGCATTGCATCAGTGGCTAAACAGGGTGGGGTGACAGCTCTCTCCTGCCTGCCTGGACAATCACTGAGACCTGTTATATCCTGGAGACTAAGGGTATGTCTACATTGCAATAAAAAAACCCCGTGGCTGGCCCATGCCAGGTGACGGGGGCTTGGGCTGCAGCACTGTTTAACTGCAGTGTAGACTTTGCAGCTCGGGCTGTAGCCTGAGCTCTGGGACCCTCCAATCTTGCAGGTTCCTAGAGCCCGAACTCCAGCCCAATCTCGGACATCTACATGGCAATTAAACAGCCCTGCAGCCCAAGCCCCGCAAGCCGGAGTCAGCTGGCACAGGCCAGCTGTGGGTTTTTATTGCAGTGTAAACACGCTCTAAGTTTTACTCCATGTCCGTGAAGCCTACTACCAACATAATTGCATTATTCTTTAAATATTACCTGTGCATACATCTCACAATGATTATGAATCTTGACAAGGTATAAGCGTTCTGTAGATACCGGACACACATCCATAAAAAGTAGCATGTATGTAAGGTAAGACATGTTTGGAGCAGTGAGTTTGTGAAATCTGAGGTGAGAGTTGCTCACAAAGAACAAGGGACCCTTTGCTACGGAGCCTCTGTGTCACACTTACTGCTTGGGATGTCAGTTTCTATTCAGTAGAGGTAAGAGTGGCTGAATTGGGACCTAAATATTTTGTTATTGACTGTTATTGATTGTTATTTTCCACTTTATGCATCCGATGAAGTGAACTGTAGCTCACGAAAGCTTATGCTCAAATAAATTGGTTAGTCTCTAAGGTGCCACAAGTACTCCTTTTCTTTTTGCGAATACAGACTAACACAGCTGCTACTCTGAAACCTGTTATTGACTAGCTCATTTTGGTTGAGAAAATATGGTTTGCTTTCATGTCAAAGTACTAGGAGATTTGCCAGCAGATTATAAGGCCACAAGTAATCTTGGTCATTAATTGTTTTAAACAATCTCCCACATGGCTTTTAAAATGCCAAGCAAATAACAGAAAGAAAATGTAGTGAAATAGAAAGAAAATGTAGTGAAATATGATTTAGGAAAAGTTGGTTCTCTTCCAACTTTATTTTTATTTATTTTTAAAGTGGCAAGGGTTTTTTTTCTTGTGTGTGTGAGAGAAAATATAAAACCTTTGCCCATGAATCTCGATTGAAACATCATCAAAACATACAGTACAAAGGACTGGTAAATTACTTTGGAATCTGTTGTTTTCTTTGTAACTCACTGCTGTCTGTCATTCTTGCTAAGATAGCAATGTATTTCTTACATGACAGACTACTCTAACTTCCTACCTACAAATTACTGCACATATTATGGAATAAATTTAAATTATAATGCAGAAAAACATCAACTGTCAGAGAACAATGTTAACTTAAGTTTGATGTTTTCATATCAGGACATACTGCACAGGGTGTGACTGCTCCTCTGTTAGGAGTTAAAGTTAAGGGCTGTATTCTCCCCTCAGTTACATCAGTACAGCCCCATTGCATTAAATGCGGTTGTACTACTGAAACGGGGAGGAGGAGAAGGGGAGAATTTGGCCCATGAATGAGTATTGAGCTGTTTAAACAGCTGCATTTTCCGTCCCAAAGGTGGCTGCATTTCAATTAGAGGTGGATTAAAATTAAATATGATATCAAGATTTGGATCCTGGTCTCTCTCTAGGGAGGGACAGGGGATATTCAGAGCCCTCTTGGTTAGACACTTCACCCAACTTTGCTCCCTGGGTTGACTCTCCTTCATGCCTACAACTGGTCTCTTGTCTTCCCCTCTATTCTGAGCCTTTGACTTTCCTCTCAGGTGAGGCAGCTGAGTTCGCTCTAGAATGTGACTAGCCAGTGGTAGTAATTTGTGCGCTGCCAGCTATTCTGCCTGTAACTTTCTGCTCTGTCCAGGTCTCCTTTAATTATAGGCTTTTTTCACAAAGTTCCCAGTTTATGCCCTGATTTCACATGGGATTTATGTATGTGCCTAACGATAAGCAGGTGAGCAGTTCCATTGACTTTAATAGAATTACTCCTATGCTTAAAGTTGAGTAAATATTTTAGTATCTTGGTAAATCAGGTCCCTGACCCACTTCTGATTTCAGTGGCGGATGAAGTGATTCTTTTATACATTTGTATTTAGTTAGATACTAAGCTTACAGAGCAGTTTGGGATCCTTCAGGATGAAAGATGTCGCAGGGAAGCAGGGGGAATTATGGTTTAATGGCTAAAGCAGAAGGCAGAGTCATGAGATCTGGGTTTAAATTTTCAGAAGCACCTAAGTGACCAAGAAGCATAAGTCACATTTTCAAAAGTGACTTCAGCACCTAGGAACCTAAAACCTATTGAAAGTCAATAGGATTTAGGCTCTTAAAGTCTAGATCTACAAAGGGGAATTAAATTCAGTGTAGCAATGCCTAATTTTAGGCACCCTGCTGCCCAGTGGAATCCTTAGCCTGCGTTCGTTGCCCAGGCTCCCTATACAATGCATGGGAAAAGTTGGGTACCTATGAATGGTATTTACAAAAGCCAACATGAAGAACGACGAGCTGCTGAACTTTGCCAGTTGGAAACACCTATCTCTAGGTTGGAGGGAGGTGCCTAAGTCCAAGAGAGGGTTTATAGGTGGAGAGTTCATGCCTAAAGCAAGGTCAGTTTTTTCTCACAAAAAACTGTGGAGGAGGAGCCATTTTCCCCCTTACACCAAATAACTCAGTGGTTCAAACATGGGAGACCTGGATTCAAGTTCCCACTCTGTCAGATTCAGGTATCGGATGAGTTCCCTAACCCCTGGGCTATAAGGTATTCTTGGGTGAGTTTTTCTCAGTCTTTCCTGTTGAAACTGTTCCAAGGTCTGGCTTCCCCTGTGGAATAGAAAATGGGTCACAAATGCTCATAGCAACTGCAACATGCCCCCGTGGGGCTTGTAAGGCCCCAAAGTAATGAGCCTGTGTCACGGTAACAGGGCAAGCTGTGCTTTAGACCTCTTTTATTCCCCCTTGAGTACACGCCACAGGTGACAGGCCTGGCATCCTGTACCGCATAGAGATTGAACCCCATGGTCCCAACCACTCTAGGAATGGGTCTCTGGGCTACAGCTCTCCTGTTTCCCAAATGTGTTAACATGACAGGGTCAACTGTGTTTGGCATCTGTAAGTCCTTTTCCACCAAGGAACTGTGATCAGCAATTGATTAAAGTAATCCAAAACCAGGTTCTTCAAAACAAAGTATCATTTATTTATTCATGCAAAAGTACAAAACACACAGAGCAAAGGGGGTAGAAAAATAAAGGTCTGTAGTCATATATCCTCTTACCTAAAACTTAATCTTACCTTGCAAGTTTGGTAAGTTTCATTCAGCCCAGTTACCTCTGTCTCTGAGAAGCAGGCTGCCCTTCTGTTGCATGCTCTCTCTGTCCAAGAGTTATCTCCACCTGCTGCTGCTGGGTGCTCAGTCCCCACTGTCCCTTCTTTAGGGGGTCTTTTTGATCTCTAGGCTTTCAACCTTGGCAAATCAGTTGTGTAACTATGCCTGGTGCCTGGAAATAGCATCTTCCCAATTAATGGCCCAGTCACTGTTATTTGTTTTGTAAAGGGACCACTCAGTGCGACAAAAAAAAACACTTAGTTCACAGGACTGAAAGCTGGAGAACTTGCTGCTTTATTAAACTGTATCACAGCAATCTGACTAGGGGGAAAACTCCCACTTACAAACAGGAAGTAGGGAAGGGTGGAGCATGGCTCCATCTCCTAATATTCTGGGTAACCCAGTTAACCCTATGCTGACCACTTTACTACAGTCTTCACTGCCTTGAAGATGTTCACCCCATGTGTCATTTCTAACATTGTTTTGTTTCCTGATTGCTACCCCTCTAATAGCCTCCTTTGATTTAACTCTGTGCAGTCAGGCAGGATAGTATCAAACAGGTAAAGTGAGGTGTACATTATAGTTACAAAAATAATACAGATATTTCCCTCATTCGCTACTGCGTGCAATCAGGAAGTCAGGCCCCACCCAGCAGTAATGGAGGGTGAAAATGGTTAAAGTAATATTTACATTTTTTGGAATATGAGCTGTTGCCTTTGTCATCTCAGAAGTCTTCCAAATCTGAAAAGGATAACAAGGAGGCAGAAACCACCAGGTAATGACTTTTCTCTCTCCCTCTCTCTGTTGTCACTGTAACATTTGACTAGATATACAATGATTTGTGAGTTTTCCTAAAGAGACAAACTGTAGTTCTTTATGCTACACAAATCAAAAATCTGTCTGCATACGTCACTCGTGTCTTGAATTGTTTCTTGTCTGATTTATGTAGAGTGGCACACATCATGAATGCAAAAATACTGTCACTGAGGTTCTTTCTCCAACAGTGGCATACTTTAACACACAATGGGCATTTAACATGAGGAATTTAGATCAGACATTTAGGGAAATAGCATAGTATCTAAGCTGGGAGTGAAAAATAGAAGCCTTCTTTAAAATACACAATAGGAGAATCTTTGTGTAAGGCTTTTTATAAAATAAAATCATTTGGGTCTCTGAATTTTCACTACACTGATTCATCATATGACTTTCTATGTTCAGGTGAATCGTACCTGTGAATGTGATCTCTCCCAATTGGATTATTCTGTATTTTCTTGAGATGCTGTAAACAGTATTTCATTTTTCCATTGCAGGACTGCTAGCAATTTTTCTTTGATGCCAACTGATGCCTCTTAGCAACAGGAATAAATGCTGTAGGAACAATTTCAGCGTTTTTAAAATGTTGAAAAATGTTATCTGTGGAGACCATTTTATTTATACAATAACAATTATACTGTAATTTCTATATTTCTCTTGTCCTATCAGGGATCTTTGCAGGAAAGCAGTTCTTTGTTTCTTATGGAGTTCATTGAACTCTGCTACTTGTTCCCTTGCTGAAATTATCATCCTCTGTTGGTGATATTGTCAGAAGTTGCTAGGGAAATGACTATATCATCCCAAGCTGAGGATGATGACTTCAAATAGGGATAAGCAGCAAAGATTGATAAACTCCACAAGAAACAAAGATTCAGAATGTATGCAAATATCCGTAGGAGTAACAACCGCCACCACCATTGATTTATAGCAGAACTGTTTCTAAAGAGATTACGTATTTCACTGAGCATCGAAATCTTGAGTTCGTCATGGAAAATGACTTTTTTGATTTGCATTGCTCGATTTATTGGGCCAAATTCTATCTTCAGTGGGGACCCACTGGCATGACTGGGGGCAGAGTTTGGGTCACTCTGATAACCAGTCCTAACTTCCTATACTTAGTGTATGTTTGTCATAGGTGTGTGTGTTTAAATTAAGAGAAGTAATCTAAGAAAGAGATCATGACTAAATGATTTTTCCTGTTTCTTTAAACAACTATCAGTATATTCTCTAGTGGATCGTGTAATGATCAGTCAGTTCAGAAGAGCCAGTGGCATTTGATGAGTATGCATCTACTTTGCTATCGTTCATAATGGGCATATTCATCAATCTGCTCACATTTAATTTTTTAAAACAACCAAATCAATATGTGCACTGTGGTTTTAGTTTGTTTTGAATTTAGTATTTCTCGTTGTTATTCCAGATTGTATATTTTTAGATGAATTTATTTTCTCAAATATCTCTGGGACAATTTTGAGGGTGTGGGGGTTAAGAATTGAATTATTAACATTAAAGCATGCTGCAGTTGGGTACAAATATATTTAATTATATTTATATTATATAATATAATAATAATAAAAATATATTTGTACCCATCATATCTGAACAAGGTCTAATAAAACATGTGCTAAGGAAATTTTAGTTCATTTTGTCATTGTTTGTTTTCATGCAAGTCACTGTCTTATGCTTTCTTTCATATGCCTTTATTTTTATCCTTAATTCTGCTTCCGTCAGGATGGTGGCAGTGGTGGGGTTTTTTTGTTTTGTTTTTGTTTTTTTAAACAAGCCTGCCTGGCGCACATAGGATTTCAGTTACCATTTATGGAACAAATCCAGGCCATTTCTTTCACACATGATATGCTGAATGAATCATCCTGCTCCGCCCGTTCTTTATTTCAATTTTCAATTGTATTGTCTGAAAAACTTCCTTGCAGTAACATTTTGCAGTAGCTCATTATATAATCTCCAAATTTGGGCTGCTATCAGCATTCTGCAGCAAACTTATTCTGTTTATTTTTAGCCTCATACAATTTGCTGCTATAATAACCACAGTCTTTGATGCATTTGAGATATCACCTTTAGTTAACTAGAACAAGACAAGGGAAAAGAACAGATGAAGCATTTGTTTGTCACTGCTCCCTTTGGGGATTAGAACTTTGCATTAGTTTAAACAGTGGGTCATCCTTACCCGCCAGAATGACAATGAAATCAGGCTATTAACTTTTTTCTTTTTCTCCTTATGTTAAGGGAAATGTGTATTTAGTCTCTCAGGAAATTTCTATGTGCAGCCCTAGCATAAAGTGTGTTTATGCATTTGATTCCATTGATTAGTTAAGCAGAATCCATGTCCACAGCAGGAATCTGTATTTTATGTCTGTTGTTCATCACTGTCAGTTTTACCTAATTAAAATTCCCACTATGTTTTTAAGTACTATATCAAATCACCAGTTTTGCCATGAATATTCATTTGGTTCACCCAGTCCTTATGATTTTATTTGCTTTGATACTTAATAATCACTGCATGCATTAATAATAGTGAATAAGAATCTTAAAATTAAAGAAACTAGAAATAAAGAAAAAATACCAGTGAACATGTCACTGGGAAACTCTAACATTTGATGCTTAGTTTTTTGGGGTGTTATTATCAGATATCGTTGTAATTAAATGAAAAATTGAGAATGCTTTCTATTTATGAAGTAATAACTTTATCCTGAACTAAATAAACTCAGGCCAGAAGCCAAGGAATTTATTACCCAAAGTGATGTTGTTATGGAATTAACAGGCAGCATACCCTAAAGTTATTAGGTTGAACCGTACATTTCAATACATCACTACTATGCTCTGATTTGGCTTTTCCCCTCAACTCACCATCTATGCCCACATCAGATGTGGCAGCCATTGCTCCTGACCTTACTACCTTTTGACCTCTCTCTGTTACCACCTGTAACCTTAGTCTTTTCAATCTCTCCCTCAATTCTTCCATATCTGTTGTGGACAGCATAGTTTGCTCCTTTACTCTCTGCTAAAATTAATTCCTTTTCTGACATCTCTTTTTAATGTCTTGGCTGGAATAACTGGGTAGAGAATGGCTCAGTAGACGAAGCATTTCTGTGGGCATCCCCAGATATGTTCACATACATTTCTTCGTTCTTCTGTTTTCTTCACAATACATCAATGACTGTATTATAAGTATGATTATTAAATTGAGAATGGGAGAATTCTTGTGCACCAACACAAAAGATGCAATAAATACAACATTTAAAATGCAGCATTATTTCTTGATTTATGGTCATCACTGAACCTCAAAAACAGAAGATGTTGCAACCATGCTTGGAATGGATGTTTACTGTCTTTAGACATCCATTACTGTCTTTAATCATATAGAGTGGAGGGATTTCCATAATTATTATAACTGGATGAAAATTATGGAATTGTGTTCCAGAGGAAATGAGAATGGCCTGAGGACTCAGTGGCAAAACCAACTTCTTTAGCTTGGACTTCCCTCAGCAATAATAACAGCAATGGCAACAAGAACAACTAAGGAAAAGATGAAGTCATTGCATGCATACATTTAAAAAGTGTTCAGCAACTTTCTAAGGAGAAGGGAAAATTTTAGTTTGTTGTTTGGGCTCTTTCTGGTCCAATTCAGTTTTGTGAAGTGCTCTACTACAGTGATGGGGCATCTGTTGAGAACCTTCATTGGTAGATCACATTAGCTAATAGTAAAAAAAATGTAGAGAGGAGGAATTTACATAATGTTCAGTTACAGAGAAATAAACGAGATCATTATACTAATCAGACTTCCATCAGCCAATTAGAGTACAGAGAAGAATTACAAAATTGAGAAATAAGTGGAGCGTTATGGGTTAATAACTGTACCACATCCCTATATTTTGAGTAGTCTCAACAATTCTATTTGTCTGATTGCTAATAAAAATAAATGTGGTGGTTAAAATGCAGTACAGAAGGGTTTTGTGTGCACTGACAAATCTTAGAGACATTGCATGCTAACATCGATATTCCTTTCATTCTTGCTTTGTTTACCTCTCTACTTCCTTCATTCTTGTAATAAACGCGTAATGGTACAAAACTACATGCATTGGATTTCTGTAACACATCAAGAAAGATCTACATTATTTTAGTGTATTTGGACTAAAGAGTTTGTTCTGAAGCCACTCACTGAAAATTAAATTATTTTATTTATTGTGACACTGGCTTTGAATTTATTTTTCTAAACTAGGTAATGCTATACTTCAAATGAGTGTCCAGCTCTTTCTAATAAAACTGCTTCATGCAGACCATCTTTTCTATTTTTTTGTAAATATACGTTTGCTTTCAGCAATATTAAACCCAAGGTACAAAATATCCCTTATTTCTGAGGATATCAGTCTTCCTGCCATAAAGGTGTAGTATTGTCATCCAAGGGTTAAAATGCAGCATCCCCTTTTCATCTGAGAAATAATATAGTTTGAGAATACTGTGTACACAATCCCATACTCCTGCTCCTATCAGTCTGGGCAATACAGTGAATGGGGCTGCAGAATTAAAGCTGTTACTGTCCTCTTCATTGCATTTCTTTTCACAGCTGCTTCTCTCCCCACTCATCAGACACCCAGTGTCCTCCAGTCCACTTCACTTCAGTTTCTTTCATATCCAACTCCATTCTCCCCTTCCAGCCACATCTTTCTTGCCCTGCTTTCCCCCAATTCCTGCCATTGGTTCAAGCCCACTAGTTTTCACCCTCTTCATTGGCCTGATCAAACTTCTTCCCTTCCCTCCCTTCTCCTATCCTCGTGCTTCTTTGTACTACTCTATATAATGGAAAAGGAACGAGGAGTACTTGTGACACCTTAGAGACTGACAAAATTATTTGAGCATAAGCTTTTGTGGGCTAAAACCCACTTCATCGAATGCATGCAGTGGAAAATACAGTAGGAAGATACATATATGTATATACACAGAGAACATGAAAAAATGGGTGTTGCCATACCGAGAGAAATCAGTTAAGGTAAGCTATTATCAGCAGGAGAAAAAAACTTTTGTAGTGATGATCAGGATGACCCATTTCCAACAGTTGACAAGAAGGTGTGAGGAACAGTAGGGGGAAAAATAAGCATGGGGAAATAGTTTTACTATGTGTAATGACCCATCCACTCCCAGTCTTTATTCAAGCCTAATTTAATGGTGCCAATTTGCAAATTAATTCCAATTCAGCAGTCTCTCCTTGGCGTCTGTTTTTGAAGTTTTTTTGTTGTAGTGAGACTCTTAGCTCTGTAATCAAGTGACCAGAGAGATTGAAGTGTTCTCCGACTGGTTTTTGAATGTTATAATTCTTGACATCTGATTTGTGTCCATTTATTCTTTTACATAGAGACTGTCCGGTTTGGCCAATGTACATGGCAGAGGGGCATTGCTGGCACATGATGGCATATATCACATTGGTAGATGTGCAGGTGAACGAGCCTCTGATAGTGTGGCTGATGTGATTAGGTCCTATGATGGTGTCCCCTGAATAGATATGTGGACAGAGTTGGCAACGGGCTTTGTTGCAAGGATAGGTTCCTGGGTTAGTGTTTTTGTTGTGTGGTGTGTGGTTGCTGGTGAGTATTTGCTTCAGGTTGAGGGGCTGTCTGTAAGCAAGGACTGGCCTGTCTCCCAAGATCTGTGAGAGTGAGGGATTGTCCTTCGGGATAGGTTGTAGATCCTTGATGATGCGCTGGAGAGGTTTTAGTTGGGGGCTGAAGGTGATGGCTAGTGGCGTTCTGTTACTTTCTTTGTTGGGCCTGTCCTGTAGTAGGTGACTTCTAGGCACTCAGAAAAACTGCTGAATTGGAATTAATTTGCAAACTGGACACCATTAAATTGTATTTTCCACTGCATGCATCCAATGAAGTGGGTTTTAGCCCACAAAAGCTTATGCTCAAATAAATTTGTTAGTCTCTAAGGTGCCACAAGTACTCCTCGTTCTTTTTGCTGATACAGACTAAGATGGCTACACTCTGAAATCTATACAATGTCTTTGTCCTACTAATTTTCTATTTTGACTCTTATTTTCTGTCAAAAGTGGGATACTGTCCTATTCAATGGATTTCTATAAATCACCCTTCAGACAGTATGCGCTTCAGTTGCTAAGGTTTCATCAAGAAAAGTTTATGGTATTTTTAGCCATACACATTTATATCACCCTTGATACATTGTAATTAGACAGGTTTGCAGCTGTTGTTGGTCTGCCACAGAGAAAATTGCTATTGAAGGGATAGCTGACTAAATATTAGGAGAAGATAAATGGTAAAGATGACCATGTGTCCCCAAATACTAGGAATTCTCCTTATTTTGGCCTGTCTTCGTATCCCTGTTGGTTTTACAAAAAAAATCTTGCGTTCCAGACTTTGCACAGTTTTACAAACTGATCACAAGAAGAAGAGCTAGCAAAATCACAACAGGTTAGCCAAATGCCTATGAATTTCAGGGACACCCGATCATGATTATCATATGTTGTCATGTACCGTTCCCCGTCTGTGCCTTTCAGGGGTCTCCCCTCTGCACAGGTCCTCAAGTCAGTCATCTTCCTTTTTGTTCCATCTATAACAGTCTATCAGTATACTATGACAACCTGTTAGGATGAAACTGGTAAAAAACATAAAAGGTGATTATAACACTAATTGAATTATTGACAGTATGGTCAAATCAGTATTTATCCCCAGAATCATCTGCAACCAAATAGGACAGACCAATAAAATAGGTTACTTGTCTCATAAAGAGAGATGCACTCCTTCCTTTTAACTGGATCATGGTCCGTCTATTACCAAGATGTAAATTCCATCTCTCCAATTTCTAATCCCAACCCAGAAAATATGATGCAGAGTGTGGTCAGCATTATACATTGAGTCAGAAACCACCGGGCATAGCTCCATGGTTGTAATGGAAACCATGAGATCTTGAGCTGTCATAGATGGATTGTCTTCCACCAAGACAATGAAATCAACCCAAAACATCAGACTCCGAGACGCCAAACACCATCAGAGAAGAGAACTTGTCCATCTCAATTAGGGCCTTTGCAGTACTATGGGGAAATGTATACACTAGCACTAGTCTCATCTTAAATCCATCCAAGAATTTACCCTTTATATGGACACACAGTATTAAATCTAGGTTAAAGTGGGAGACATCCTGCCATTTGAAATAGGATGCACATAGCATAGCCATACTGCCTGTCTGACCCTTCCTCATTGTAATGCTGAACTGAGTGCTGGTATACAACTTTGAGGCTAGCAAAGTAATATTTCTACCAAGCTTATGGAGTTTCAGTTTTGGAAGTCATCTCCCAGTGGCAGGGTTCAGTGCAGCGCCAGTCTAGCCAGCAGAGTCTGAATTTAAGCAACAGTAAAAAGATTCAGACTAAATTGTCTTCATTGCTGTAAAAATGGGAGGGTTTAGTCTATCAGTATTGTCCAAATGAATGGATGTCTTCATATGAGAATCAAAAATCACAAGCAAGGAAACAAATTTTCCCTGTAAACCTTTCTGAAATTAATCACTTAGTTTTAAGTACTCTTGGCTTGGTCTGTTTGAATCACTATCTTAACATTACTTCCTGTATGTGCCAATCTGTGTCTGCATCTGTGTTCGAAAACAACAGTGCCTGCTGCAAAAAGAAACTGTGTGTTATAGGTTTCAGAGTAGCAGCCGTGTTAGTCTGTATTCGCAAAAAGAAAAGGAGTACTTGTGGCACCTTAGAGACTAACACATTTATTTGAGCATAAGCTTTCGTGAGCTACAGTTATAATTTATCAAAGACAAAATTAAATATTGCTTATGTTAATGCAATTTCAGGTTCTGGAGATGTATTGAGTCAGAATGGGTTTATCATGGAAATGTCACTTTCTTTTTAAACTCATCATCAGTATTCTTAGTGTAGCTATCTTAACTGAAGAAAATATCATCAAAAGATTAGCCAAGGATGATTTTTCCCTAATTCCCATATAAAAGCTATTAGTGTTAACTAGATACAACACAGTTATGCTGTTAGATGTGAGAAAAACTGTGTAAAGCTGGTTTATTAGCTAGACGAATACAACAAAGTTGTCCTCACTTGACCTAAAATTATTTTTTTGCCTTTTTTTCTGGATGCTTCTAAAAGCATTTAAATGGAAACATAACTTGTACTTGAAAATAAAAATCCCACTACTGCAGTTCCTGTTTTATTATTATGGTTGATATAGCAAATGATCATGTGTTTTATTACTCAAATTAAAATCAAACTATGTAACGATATTAATGATATGCTGCTATTTTTTCAAAGAAACAGATTAGTGCCACTAAGATGCATATTTTTTAAAGTTTCATCAGACAACTATATTATTCAATGGAGAAGATTGTAGTTTCCGATTTCTTAAAATTATTATAATCATAAATCCATTTACAATAAATTATAATATGGCTTTGGTTGTAATGATATTAAACAGCAAAACTATTTGGATAGCTTTACTACCCTATCAGCACCAATCCTTCGTACTTTGACTGAGCCCCTAGAAGTAGTGAATCCTGTTTATTTCTGGAATATCATTACTGGTACTGAGTAGTAATTGGCTTTCCCTTCCAGACAGGATGTCAAAAGAGAAGGGGTTCAACTCTGGTCCTTTGCTTACCCTTATTGCTGCTGCTTGTGCTAGATGTCTTCCTTGGTCTAATGGTGATCTTCAGAAATCAAACAGAAGGCTCGTAGAGTAGCAAATAGGTATCAGGGCATCTTCTGTACAAGCATTAGATGCAGATGGGCACAGGAGCTATGAGCAAGGCCAAGAGGTTTTAATTCTCTACAGTGACTGCACTGTGAGCACTATACGCTTGAGTTCTTTGACTTGATCTGGATTACCTCATCTGTAGTTAGTTCCATCAGTCTCTATGACAGATTTCCTACATTCCTCATGGAAAAGATGAGACAGATCCTGCATCTCCAGGAATGAAAAGATTTGGGTGGCATGGTAGTTCATATTTGTGTTCTTTGTTTCGCCCTCACAGTTTAAAGATGCCACAGTTTATAATTGTCATTCTTCATCTGGAATGTGATGACATTCCTGGGAATTTGCAAAGCAGGACTTCAGAGACATTACTGAATGCTTTGGAAGGGCTATTGAGTCTGAAACAAGTTATCCTAAGTGATCTAGTTGTTCAGCAGAAAAAATTGAAGTTCTTGGAGTTGCAGCATTGTCTGCGGGATCCACATCTGCATGAAGCTGTAATAAGTATGAACTGTAGACACTGGAAAGCAGCTGCCTGAGAAGAACACTGGGAAAGGAAGATTCAAGGCTGGGTTTTTAGCAGACTCTTTTTTGAGAAATAAGCAGTTCAGGGGTTTTAAAATGAGCTCCAGGATGGATCATACTTGGAGATAACACTATGGAGGGTTTCTTCTTCATTTCTCCAAATGTGGGAAGAAAAATTCCCATATGTTCTGATCAGAAATGCTGTGCTTAGGTAACTCAAATGTGGTGAAACTTAAACTTCACACTTGTGGTGTTTTAGATCTCAGTGGGGGACTTAAAAACCAAGCAAGACTTGAAGACATTTGGTTCTGGTAGAAGAGGTTATTGTTTTTCCTTTTGTTTCATTCTCCTTGTATTTTGTGTTGCCTTTAAACATTAACTCTTTGGGCCAGATATTTAGCTGTTATATGTTTTGATGACATTGCATGTTTGGTTGATAAAGGTAATAGTGTTGATGTAATATACTTAGACTTCTGTAAGGCATTTGACTTGGTACCACATGACATTTTGATTAAAAAACTAGAACAATATAAATTTTACATGACACACATTAAATTGATTAAAACTGGTTAACTAACAGGTCTCGTAATGTAATGGTAAACTAGGAATTGTCATTGAGAGGGTCTCTTTCTAGTGGGGCTCTGCAGGGAATAGTTCTTGCACCTATGCTATTTAACATCTTTAACAATGACTGGGAAAAAATGTAAAATCATCACTCATAAAATTTGCAGATGACATGATAATAATGAAGAGGACAGGTCAGTGATACAGAGCGACCTGGATCATTTGATAAAGTGGGCTCAAGCAAACTATGTGTGTTTTATACCACCAAATGTAAATGTATGAACTAAGGAATGTAGGCCATACTTACAGGATGGGAGACTCAATCCTCGGGAGCAGTGACTCTGAAAAAGATTTGGTGATCTTGGTGATAAACAGCTGAATGCGAGTTCCGAGTGGCCAGAAGGGTTAATGTGATCCTTGGATGCAGAAACAGGAGAATATTTGAGTAGTAGTAGTAGAGGTTATTTTCCTTCTGTATTTGGCACTGGTACAATCTCTGCTGGAATACAGTGTCCAGTTCTGGTGTCCACAATTCAAGAAGGATGTTGATAAATTGGAGAGGATTCAGAGAAAAGCCATGAGAATGAGTAAAGGATTAGAAAACATGCCCGATAATGATAGACTCAAGGAGCTTGATCTATTTAGCATAACAGTGGGAAGGTTTTGAGGTACTTACAAGGAAAACAAATATTTGATGATGGGCAAAGGTAAAACAAGATCCAATGGTTGGAAGTTGAAGCTAGACAAATTCATGCTGTGGAAATAACTAGGGTACACATTGGTAACAGTGAGGGTAATTAATGGCTGGAACAATTAAGGGGTTGTGTTGCATTCTCCATCACTGGCAATTTTGAAATCAGGATTGGATTTTTTTAAAATACATGCTCTAGTTCAAAAGGAATAATTATGGGGAAGTCCTATGGTCTGTGTTATACAGGAGGTCAGACTAGATGCTTATAATGGTCCCTTCTGGCCTTTGAATCTATGAAAAGAGAAGACAATTTTCATCAAAACAAAATTTGAAAAGAAAAAAATACAGAAATTTTGTTTTTCATTTTCTGACCAGCTCTACTAGTAAATATGAAAATTCTAACACTTTTCAAGCTTAAAAGTATAAAGGGGCAAACTTAATTAAAATGAGAAAGAGAAATGAAAAATTAGGGTAGCACCAAAAAGAAATCAAAATGAATAAACAAAAGAATGGCATTGAATAAGAGAACATTTTATTTGTGCCTGGGTTGGATGCTTCCCTCACACCTGCACTTTGGAGAATAACTTCCACGTGACCTATTGTGCAAATGCAGCAGTAGCAGTGCACATGCAGCTGCACACAGAGACTGTATGTTGTATTTCCTAATCATTTTAATTCCTGGGTAGATATTACTCTTGGGTTCAGGACATGCTGAAAAACACAACCACCGCTTCTCCCCACCTCCCACAAAAAAGAAAAAAAAATATCCCACTGAAGTTGTTCATAGCAGCTGTAGATGCAATGATTCAGAGACCTTACCACTCACCAATACTAGAGTGGGAAGATACAGGGCTTGTCCATACAGAGACTTAGTGTGTGGCAAGCTGGGGTGTAACTCGACAGTGCCCGTGCTTGCTGTGTGCTAACTGGCCATGCGGACCCTGCTACTGTGCACTACAGGCTCCATAAGAGCACACAGACCGTTCAGCGTGCAGTAGTAGGATGGACATGGCCAGTTAGTGCATTGCAAGCTAGTGCGCTGCAGGTTCACACCCGAGCATGCTGCACTCTGTATATATGTAGACACGCCCAAAGAGTGTGTTCAGGTAAAAATACTCTCTCTCCTTTTTCCACCTTCTCCAGGGTCCACTAAGGTGAAATCCTTTCTGCCAGAGAATCCACCAGTATATTTGTACACCACCAGCTCAGGATAAACACTGAACCATTCTGACGTCACCCTAACCCCCTCTGTCTGTATAATGTCTCTTGTTATGACACATGAAAACACCGCCGTGCCATACCTTTTTCCACAAATCTGCCTCCCTCCCAACCTCCTTAGTTGCAACCATTGTGTATGTAATTGTGTATAAGGCAAATAATCACCTCAACAGTTGCCTGATCTAGAAATTCTCTCTGTGTAGGTAGTTACATCTTTTTTGTGTTTGCAGCCAGATAAAGAAGTAGCACCCCCCCCCCCGCAATGTAACAAGCTGTCGTCATATCAGTAGTTTATTATAGTGAAAACTTGAGTGTACCTACATATCAGAACGTCATACTCATTCAGACTACCGATGTTGAAACAATTATAGGTTTGAATGATTGACTGGCCCTTCTCTTTTCTCAACACCTCACTTGCTGTATTTCTTCCCCCATGTTCATCACCCATTTGTGGTTTCAGAGACAAAATGGTGTGTGTATGGCAGAGTTGGGCTCATCTAATATTAGGGTGGTCTTATCTCGTACGAAAGCAGAAAAAAATTTCTGGTCAAGGGGGGTAGAAGGATGGCTGCATATGGTGGCATTAACTGCAGTATACTGATGGGACATTTTGGATACATGGGCTTGCAGGGACTTTGCCAACTTAACACTGTTGTACCTTACATGTTTTGTATAACAGCATACCAACAGCTATCTAAGTGATGTTTCTATCTATTGGTATGAGATATATGGGAACAGAATTCTATCTTCCCAGATGTTGCCCACTTCCCATTGCGAGTACATTGGGGTCCATACTCCCCACCTCCCTAGGCTCTAACATCCACATGGAGTTCTAGGTTGCCGTTGATTGTGATGTTACCAATCATCTGAATATTAATACACATCAGTGTGCATGTCTGCCTATCCCACTGTGGTTACTTGTTCAAGTTCTATTGCATACCAATAGAAGTGGAATATGTTCAGCACCCAAAATGGCCTTAATTTTGGTGGGGGTTGTAATGGAAGGTTTTGAGTTAAGGATGTGTAGAGGCCATGTGGTCAAGAGCAGTATGCTGAGAGTTGGACTCTTAGGTTCTATTCCCATCTCTGCCACAGAGTCTCTTGACTGATTTTGGGCAAGTCACCCAAACCTCTCTGAATCAGCTACCTATCGATAAAGTGGGTATAGTAATACTTTATAAACACCCCCATGATGTAGCTAAGACTTTAGAATCCTTAGAGGAAAGATGCTTTATGAACATTAAGGAGAAGTTTCAGAGTAACAGCCGTGTTAGTCTGTATTCGCAAAAAGAAAAGGAGGACTTGTGGCACCTTAGAGACTAACCAATTTATTAGAGCATAAGCTTTCGTGAGCTACAGTCTCTAAGGTGCCACAAGTCCTCCTTTTCTTTTTGCGAATACAGACTAACACGGCTGTTACTCTGAAACCTGTCATTATGCAAGGCACTGCATTTAGCCGTATGGAGTGGAAATCTATCAACTGCATGAAAAAACTTGTACAGATACAGACAGACATCATCTTGCATCTGAGGAAGTGAGCTGTAGCTCACGAAAGCTTATGCTCTAATAAATTGGTTAGTCTCTAAGGTGCCACAAGTCCTCCTTTTCTTATTAAGGAGAAGGTTCACCAGCACAGTTCTTGGCACACTGGGGTGATGGTATAGGTGGCTCTAGCCCAGAGGCTGTTGGTAGTGATCTGGCACAAGCTGGAGCATCCTCAGGGCTATTCTAACTTCTGCCAACAGATAGCAACTCCCAAGGAGCTGCTCCACTAGCCAAGATTGCCAGACCACATAGCAATCCAACTGCATTGTCTCCCACCCCAAGACACCTCCAGGACATGCTGGAGTGCCGTGTATGAATGCATAAATTCTCATTGGCTGCCAGTTGCTGCTGGATACTTGCAAGGGACTGAGGATCTGCCCCAAAGTGTTCTACAAATATCTGGTTTGGTGAAGTCATGACTCTTATTCTAGATAGAACATGTTACTCTGATGTACTTGTGGTCCCACCAGCCGAGATTCCATCTTAGAAGCTAAAGTAAGTTGGCATTTCTTCTGCGTATCTTACAGGATGATTTTGACCTAGACAAATTTAGTTTTGACCAGTGGATTTTTTTTCATTGCCATTTTTATACCTTCCCCACTAATCATGTGATGTGATTATCCTGTCCATACTACCATACTTTAAGACCCTCTAAGTAAAAGTAAAACAGCAATAACTGTAGTCATAAATCAGTGTAGGAAAAAGGCACACCATAATCAAACATGGAAATTGTGCAGGTTGTTTCTTGGTCAATGTAGGTCAGAGAAACAAATATTCCTAATGTAATTGGCAGAGCAGAAGAAATATTTCTTTGTTTTTGTAGATGGGGGGAGGAGTATCATTGTTATGCTTTCTGTACTCTGATTGGTAGGAAGCAAGTTGTTTTAACACCTTAAAAACTATCAAGTTCTTACTACAAAACAAAACCCCATCTCCACTAAATGCCTCTGTCACACATTTTTTAGCTAAGGAATCTGTTCATAGTTTTTCACATTGCCTGCAGTCTGGTGATTTGAAGTCAGTTTTTCCCATTAGCCAGTACCAGTTTTCAAAGTGTAGATATGGTAGCATGGGCTAGCCTCCCCAAGTACATACCCATAGATCCCAGGTTGTTTTTTACTCGGGGTGGCTAGCCCATGCCATCGCCTGCTGCTGCCCATGGTACCACGACTCCATTTACTGTTTTAGCATGCTAGCTTGATGAAAACAGGGAGCTGCTGGAGCCTTCCACTGTGGAGTGTAGCTACACATACCACACACATGGCTGTAAGTGTAGGCCAAGTCTAAGTGCGTTTTCCAGTACCTCTCTCCTGCACCTCCCTAAATCATTGGTTCCATTGTATATCACAACCCCCCCCCCCCCCCGCCAGGTTCCTCCCCAGTATGGCTTGGGAGATCTGCCACTTTCACACCCAAACAGTTCTCATTTTCACCACATACCCGGATATCAATATTTCTAATGATCAAATTCCCTATGTCTCAAGCTGTATCCCCAACTCCTGGTATGACCAACTTGGTGCACAACTGATCATGTGGCGTAGCCAATCAGGCAACCTACAACAGGCCAGATGTGCTCATTAGGTTGCCCAGAGGCTGGCTGTGCTGCATCCTAACTGATCACTCTTGGTGTGTCAGCAATCTCCTCTCCCTGTAGTGGAAGTTGTGGGACTCATCTGAAGGAGGACTCCATCCTAATCTCCTCCCATTATGACACTAGCTTTCTCAAAAATTCTTAAACTAATCTTCCTGGAAGATTAGGGCTGCCAGTCCTGGGGTAGACCCTCTCTACAATGCCCCCTTTCCTGCTGTCTCTGGGTATAATTTCTTTTCTCTGTGCTCCTCCAGTTCAGCAGTTTTGATCCCAAAATATTGATCTCTGAAGACCATGAACTAAACCAGATGTATACATATGCAATTTGCCCATAAGCAAGTAGTCATAAATCCTGCACTCTGTGCACTCAGCTGGGTATTCCCCACCCTGACTAATCTGTTGAGGGTCTTCTACCTCCACTGTTAAACTGAGATTTTGAGTCTGTAACTGGGTATTAGGTTGTTTTAGGGTTTGTCTTCATTTTAGAAGCTAAAGTTTTTTGTTTCTTGTACAGATTTTACATGAGGAGTGTATTCCTCTCAGTACTGAACTCCCAAATACTCCCTCATGCTACCCTATCTTTTTAAATTTTGATCAGAAAAAAAGGTGTCTTTTTGGAGCCCTGAGAATCCACCCATATTTTTCCATGATCTACCCTCCCTGCTCCTTTGGAGCATGTCAGCTCTGCCTAATCAGTCACCAGGCTTCGTAGAGCGGTGAGAGCTGAGGCTCCCAGGGGTCAAGCACACTGCCTTTGTGACATTCCCAGCCCAGGAAAGCTACTCAGTTGTTAGAATTTTAATCATACCCTTTATATTTTTGTCCAGACTATTGTGGTTTAGAAACTGTGCTATATGACCTGATGTTCTGGTGTTAGATTTATGGTCGTAACCCTCAGAGCTGATTTACACAATGTGCTTTGAACTGAACATTCTAATGCAAATATAATGTCCAATTAGTAAACTACAAATGGTTACTATGGGGGTTTGTACAATGATTTGACCTCAATATTACTGACATTCCGTACTGAAGATGCGTGTGTGTGTGTGGGAAGAATAACTAAACAAAATAGTGCTATGAGCCCCAGAAGAAGCTTCAAATCAACAAAGACGAAATACTAGAAGCCTTAACTTGCGTTTAATGTGTACGCTCTGTTGGGAGGAAGGGGCAGTGTGGATATGTTATATGTACTCAGTATAGCGGCCCAGTCTAATTGGATGGAAACATTGCTACCTAGTGAGTCATTTGTTTTCCCCAAACTTTTCCATTTTTCTGCTGACTCTAAAGATAGTAACTTTATGCTGAAAATTGCGTTAAGAGATATTTTTTTGTTAAGTAATTGCCCTTTGAATATAAGCCATATTTCCAAAGTGATGCTTGGGGATTTAGTGTGTGGCTCCCATTGATATTACCAGGAGTTTCATGGATGAAATCCACACTCAGCTTTGAAAATGTGTCCAGTAACATAGCTCTGTCTATCATTGCTCATCGAGCTAGTGCAAGTATAAATAGCAGTGTAATCCTGGTAGCACGGGTATTGGAGGCATGGTTCTGCTGTACCAGGTGCAAACTAGCCTGAAACAGGCGGGTATGTACTTGGCACGGCTCAACCCTATCTCCACTGCCGCTGCCTGCCTACTGCAGCTACAGTGCTGTTTATACTGGTGCGAGCTCAGTGAGAGCTAGTGCGCATACACATACGTGAGCAGGGCAGTCACACCCTAGCTCATGGTCTAGATGTAGCTTAAAAGTTGTCCAATATTGCTTGACAGAAATGTGATGAAAGGTTAGTCGCAGAGCTGAACTCTAAGGTAAGCTACTGAATCATTCTGAGCCAGGAAAACGTCACACATCCCTCATCTGTATCTACTGATTCCTTTGGGTTTATTAAAGGACCCATCCTAACCTCTAGGCACTCTCCTAAAGTTTAATATACAATTCCTAAAGAAACCTCAAAATGACAAGACAATCAAGCCCAACCTACTCAACCTACTTAGCACAATAAACCGACCAATCAGACAAATCAATGAAACAAATTTCCTGCAGCATCTCCAGAACCCAGTTACTCCACAGCAATTGGCTCCAGATTGCATCCTGAATATCTAAGACATGGGTTTGCAGCATGCCCTGAAGATGGTCTGGATTAGGCTGAATCTGACAAACAGGAGTGAGTTCTGAAGGGCTGTGGACTTTGGAAGGTGCCCTGCCAACAACCTCTCCTTTTAAATCCAAGGAGGCTGTAGTTTGAGTGCCTCCAATAATTACAACTATGAAAGAGCCGGTGTCTCAGAGAAGATTGGGGCCAATTTAGGACTTTATAGGTCAAAACAGCACCTTAACATATGCCGTCTTCTATTAAATCCATTTTGGTGTGGGAATTGCGTTAGGAGGTACTATGTCATACACTGATTTAATAACCTGTTTATACACAGGATTGACTCAATTTGATGTCGCTTATTACAGATCCATCCAGCAGTGCTTACAGGATGTGTGGAAGTGCTTCAAAAAATCTTGAATATACTTGGATGCAATTCTAAGCATCCCAGATGGGGTGAAATGGAGCTGCCTGGGAAAAAAATTGGTACAGATTTTTTTTTTTTTTTTTGGAAAGTGAAAAGGTTTTGTATTCCAGTAATAACAGAAAAAGAGATTAAATTTAACTACAATCAAAATCATATTCAAGTAACACTGAAAGTCTGATTTAACTCAACTGCCTGAGAACAAATGTATTCCTTCTCAGTTAATAGCATTTCCTCATCCCTCCCTCCCTCCCTTTCCTAAGCACTGATCCCTCCCTTACCTCAAAAGGTTCTTATCACAAAATATCTTTTGTCTCCCTTTCCATTCCTGGCATGCCCACACCCAGCTTCATTCCTCCCTGCAATTACTTGCCTAGCTCACCTCACCTGCCTCCTCACCATGACCTGCCTATTTCCACATTTTGGCTTACTCCAGCTTTCTGCCAGTTCCCTTTATCCACACAGATATGCTCCTGAGCAACCTGCCTCCACATTCTTGTTCACAGTCCAGTGATTCAGTCCAGGAAACAAAGCAGGGAGGGAGGTTATGTGAAAAATGCAGGTCGGGCATCAAGAAAAGTTTCTGGCTGTGGGGTGTGATGAGGCTGACTGCTGGAAATACTCTCCAATCCCTGGACCTAGTGGCCCTAACTGATTTCTCCAGAACTTTTAAAATTAACAGCTTCTCAGGTATCACCTGGAAAATGGTGAGTGTCAAAAGAGTTAACTATGAGCTAAAATGATTGTTAGTTTAAGGTTAAAACTACATTAGTTTCCATATGAACTCCTTTTTACTAAAACAATGGTTCCCAACCTTTAGGGCGAATCTTCTAGGGACTTGAAATGCCTCTGGAAGTAGAGAAGCACAGCAGTTCCAGGTATGTGTGATCACTGGTGCCACTCGGCCTGCAGTACAGGTATTCAAAGACACCAAAAAGGGGCTCTGAGCTCCATGGGCTGCTCCTCTCTGAGCACCCTGAGGCTATAGTAGGAGATTGGATGTAACAGCTGGGAAAGCTAGCAAAGGTTGGAGGAGGTGAGCAGTGGAAATAGGGAAACTGCAAGACTCCAGTCCACTTTGCAGAAGGTGTGTGGGTGGGTGAAATCAGCCAGTGGTCTGAGGGTTCTGAAGCATTTTGGTGAGTTGGAAGTGGGTTTTTTCTACTTTTATCTCACCTTCTAAGAAGCAGTCTAACTTTGAGTTCCCACAAAACTGTCTTATTGGCTAGGGGCCTAGCAGCCTCCAGACTCCCTGTATATTTGGAAACTTATCCTTGGCTAATATTTGCACATATTGCTCATTATATACTGTGAGGGAAGGGGGGAGAGAAAAAGAACTGGGGGAAATAATGTAACATAGAAAGCAAAATGCCAAAAAAAAGGGGGTGAAGGCTGAGGGCGGGAGAGGAGGCTTAGGAAGAAGGATGGGGTCAGGTGGGAGAGACTGGACAGAAAACATGAGAAGTAGCGAGAGTGCTAGGAATATGGGAAACCCAGGTGCAGCTCCATCACAAATCGGGATCTTCAGTGCAAGAAAATTAGAACCATTGTATTCAATCAATGTGTGGTTTCTTAGCAATGAATGATTTCACTTATCATATATGCAGTAAGAGCTAGATACTGTGTTAAGAGCAGGGTTTCAGTTTCCTCTTTTGTGAGTTTAGTTCAGATCCTGGAAATTGCTGTAGCAGAGCTCTCGTGGTTTAATTCAAATAAATGCTTTTCCTTTGATACTGAAACTGTCCATTTCAATCCAGAAAGATTTTGAACTGGTAATAGGGCTGCTTCTTTCATTATCTCTTTAAACCAAAATATGTATTAAGTCTCTCTTTTTATCAGAAAGGTTACCAGACAGCTCAAATATTTTATTATTTATCCAGGTGATAAGGAGAAACTGCATACTTATCTCTGACTCCAGTGACAGGGAAGGATATCAAGAAAAAAACCCACAATCCCTTGTAGAGTAATATAGGTGGAAATTACACAGCAATCTGCAGTATAACAGGTTCTATATTCCATTAAAATTACATCCCTTGTTTTATTGTGCAATTGAGCAGGTTAGATATAACTCATTTGGAAAATGTACTTTATGATCTTGTTAAAAAAAAAACACCCTTCATTTGGACCCTATTGAACCAATGTTATTAAAGCTATCTCTGTCTAGAAGTCTAGCACATTAACTTTTTGCACTAAAAAGTATATAGAGAAATTGGCAATCTTTTTATACTGTAAGTATTATTTTTAAATCAACTGACTATAAATTAATGGCCATATTTTCAATGGGGGTCACAAGGAGTCTGGCTGCTGAACTGTGCTTGCCCTCGTACCTCCAATACTTCCTGTTTATGTAACTGTGGTGCACACAAGCAAGTTTGGGTTTTAAAAGCGTCTTCTGTGTACACACACATTTTTGTGGCTACATCTGTTGTGCTCAACTTTGAAACTTTAACCCCACTGTCTTCTCACTTATATTCCATACAGCTTGACTCTAGCATTTAATCTAATCAGTAGAAACACTGTTACTTAGACATAAGGCTCTATTGTCTCTTTAAGCTGAAGTCCCACTTTGGGAACAGTGCAGAAGGACCAGGTTGTGCCTAGCATCTGTGTTGGGGTACGTGGATGGGTGGGAAGGTTCCTTGTGCGTTCTCCTCACACCAGCTCCTTACTCACTTGCAGAAGGCTGGGCACAATCTAGCCCACAGAAACATAAATTAATGTATGTTAAACTCACATTATGCTCTTTCTAAACTCCCATGGGTCTTGTGCTGCATGCAGGGTAAGTGTGTAAGCTTTGAGAGTTGAGGGAGTGCACATTCATTAGATGCTGATGGGATCTTACCTACTTGTTTATCCTGGAACACACCTTCATACAGTCACTTCAGTTCATGTCACCAAAGATCAGTTCAAAATAGCTCTGTCACGCGGTCTGGAGTGGCACAAGACCATGAGTGTCTACGTAGGGGCAGACTGTCAGAAAACAAGGGCAGATACCTGAAACTGGTGGTATGTTCTAAAATTAAATTTTACCAAACCAGTAACAAATGTGAACAACTGGATCACGATAATAATCTTACCATGGAGTTACAGACAGTCTCCTTAGACTCTCCAGTCTATCTTGGCACCCAAGCAGACTGGACTTAGTGATAAATGGTCACTTCCACCAAAAATCACACCGTCTTCAGGTTGCTGAGACCAGTCACTTACCCCAGATCAATGGATACCCTAGATCTTACACCAAAGACCATGCCTGTAGCCAGTCCTGTAATCTAAACATTTATTAACTAGCAAAAGAAAGAAGAGAGATATTTACAGGTTAGAACAAGCAAACGTACACATCAATGAGTTACTATCTATCCTAAGAGTGACAGAGTTGTAGTGATCTGTCAGTTCCAAGTGTCTTTCAGGGCAGACCCAGGAGGAAGCTCCTGGAGATCTCTGGCTTCAGTTTTGTGGCTCTCACCTTGAGACAGTTCAAACAGCAAAGAGATGGAAAATTTCCCAGTGACTTTGTGTTATTTCTTTGTGATTACTTTGTGATGTCAAGAGTAACAAGAAGGGTTTCTTCAGGTATGTTGGCAACAAGAAGAAAGCCAAGGAAAGTGTGGGCCCCTTAATGAATGAGGGAGGCAACCTAGTGACAGAGGATGTGGAAAAAGCTAATGTGCTCAATGCTTTTTTTGCCTCTGTCTTCACTAACAAAGTCAGCTCCCAGACTGCTGCGCTGGGCATCACAACATGGGGAATAGATGGCCAGCCCTCTGTGAAGAAAGAAGTGGTTCGGGACTATTTAGAAAAGCTGAACGTGCACAAGTCCATGGGGCCGGATGCGTTGCATCCCAGAGTGCTAAAGGAATTGGCGGATGTGATTGCAGAGCCACTGGCCATTATCTTTGAAAACTCATGGCGATCAGGGGAAGTCCCGGAAGACTGGAAAAAAGCTAATGTAGTGCCAATCTTTAAAAAAGGGAAGAAGAAGGATCCTGGGAACTACAGGCCAGTCAGCCTCACCTCAGTCCCCGGAAAAATCATGGAGCATGTCCTCAAGGAATCAATTCTGAAGCACTTAGAGGAGAGGAAAGTGATCAGGAACAGTCAGCATGGATTCACCAAGGGAAGGTCATGCCTGACTAATCTAATCGCCTTCTATGATGAGATTACTGGTTCTGTGGATGAAGGGAAAGCAGTGGATGTATTGTTTCTTGACTTTAGCAAAGCTTTTGACACGTTCTCCCACAGTATTCTTGTCAGCAAGTTAAAGAAGTATGGGCAGAATGAATGCACTATAAGGTGTGTAAAAAGTTGGCTAGATTGTCGGGCTCAACGGGTAGTGATCAATGGCTCCATGTCTAGTTGGCAGCCGATGTCAAGTGGAGTGCCCCAGGGGTCGGTCCTGGGGCCGGTTTTGTTCAATATCTTCATAAATGATCTGGAGGATGGTGTGGATTGCACTCTCAGCAAATTTGTGGATGATACTAAACTGGGAGGAGTGGTATATATGCTGGAGGGCAGGGATAGGATACAGAGGGACCTAGACAAATTGGAGGATTGGGCCAAAAGAAATCTGATGAGGTTCAATAAGGATAAGTGCAGGGTCCTGCACTTAGGACAGAAGAACCCAATGCATAGCTACAGACTAGGGACCGAATGGCTAGGCAGCAGTTCTACGGGAAAGGACCTAGGGGTGACAGTGGATGAGAAGCTGGATATGAGTCAGCAGTGTGCCCTTGTTGCCAAGAAGGCCAATGGCATTTTGGGATGTATAAGTAGGGGCATAGCGAGCAGATCGAGGGACGTGATCATCCCCCTCTATTCGACATTGGTGAGGCCTCATCTGGAGTACTGTGTCCAGTTTTGGGCCCCACACTACAAGAAGGATGTGGATAAATTGGAGAGAGTCCAGCGAAGGGCAACAAAAATGATTAGGGGACTGGAACACATGAGTTATGAGGAGAGGCTGAGGGAACTGGGATTGTTTAGTCTGCAGAAGAGAAGAATGAGGGGGGATTTGATAGCTGCTTTCAACTACCTGAGAGATGGTTCCAGAGAGGATGGTTCTAGACTATTCTCAGTGGTAGAAGAGGACAGGACAAGGAGTAATGGTCTCAAGTTGCAGTGGGGTAGATTTAGGTTGGATATTAGGAAAAACTTTTTCACTAGGAGGGTGGTGAAACACTGGAATGCGTTACCTAGGGAGGTGGTAGAATCTCCTTCCTTAGAAGTTTTTAAGGTCAGGCTTGACAAAGCCCTGGCTGGGATGATTTAATTGGGGATTGGTCCTGCTTTGAGCAGGGGGTTGGACTAGATGACCTCCTGAGGTCCCTTCTAACCCTGATATTCTATGATTCTATGATTTCCTTCATTCAGTTTCCAAATCCACAGGATGCACTTCCTTGCATGTAACCTTTCTGATGTGTAATAGGACCATTAACCAATCCTTTGTATTGTGATGTTCCTTGATGGCCTATCTGATTTTGATAGTCTTTTTGGATAGGTTGGAGGTCGCTTCCTATGCCTTGGTTCACAAGTTCAGAGCAAACATTTTCAAAGTTATAAAGCAAATTTATATATTTTCTTATAGCATGGAATACAGAGATTAGAAGGAGGTTAATGCATGCATTTCATAGTGTCCAAACACTAACTATATTCTTATAAGACTAATGCCTATTTTGAGGAAAACTAATATACAGCTGAACTGGTCTGGTCTCCATCTATGAGTTTGTCAGTTCTTAGCTCATGCCTGCAGCCTGGGCAAGAGCTGGCATCTGGCCTGCCAGGATCTCGAGCTATAAATGAGATGAATTTAAAATGAGCTTCATTCAGAATACTTCTCAAATAGACTGACGTCTGCCTCCGTGTAAATTACAATAGGCCAGATTGCCTCATTTTGTGGAAAAACCCAAGGGAGAAAGCTGGGGGAGGAAATCCTTGGAGCGTTCACCTTGCTGAGCTTTTCTGGAACTTTCCCCTATGATGAGATGGATGTAAATGCTGGAATATGCAGTCCGCCAAACTCCAAATGGGAGAAGGTTAGGATAATCCAGTATGGATTATTTCTGCATGCATATGTAGTAATGTTTGCCATGTATAGCACACCAAAAAGTGTATTTGAAAGGATGTACCTGATACAGACAGCAGCAGTCAAGAGCTTAATACAGAATTTATGAGCCTGAAAAACACTGTGAACAAGGCCAGTTAAACAATTACTAATTCTTCGAGTGACTGATTGCACATGTACATTCCACTCTTGTTGTCTGTGAGCCCATGTATGATCATCCGAAACTTTTCCCCTCATCAGTACCTGTTGGGCAGCTTGAGCTACCACTGCTGCCGCATGCCTCTGCGTGCAGATATAAAGGGCAGAGCTGCCCTGGTCCCCCTCAGTTCTTTTGTACTGCCTGCCACAATCATTGAAACTCTGCTCTATACCAGAACAGTTGTTCTCTCAGCCTTTGTGTAACAGTGTGTGTGTGTGGTTTAGTTCTCGTGTTAGGCTAGTTAGTAAGTTTTAGTTCTATTTAAAAAAAAATAATTCAGACTCATTTCCCCCATTTGGGGTTTTCAGATTCATGTACTGATGTATGCCCCGGTCACACGGTTTCAAGCCATGTGCAGTTAGTGAATCGCATAACAGCTGCCTAAAGTGCTTGAGAGAGGCAGCCGTGAAGGACCAATGTCAGGTTTGCAGGGAATTCTAGCCCTAGGATGAAGAAGGATAAGGAGGTTAAGCTGAAATTCCTGTTGATAGAGGCAGCGCTTAGACCACCATCGGAAACATCCTGGTCTGATTTGGTGTCAGGTGCTGCAGCTTCAGTAAGAAGTGCATCTCCAGCATTAGCGTAATCCAGCACCACTCTCCCTCACCCATACCAAGTAAGAAATACAAAGCTTCCGGACAGGCACTAGCCAAGGGAAGGTCTCCCCTCTAAGTCTAGTAATAGGGTTGAGATGGAGTTGAGTAGAGTGTACTTGAAACCTAAGCACTCCTCCAAATCTGGGCTCTGGCGCCATAAGGAACACTATCAAGTATGGTGCTGAAAGAGACACCATCAACTTCTTTGGCACAGCAACAAGAGACCATCTCTGTCTGACTACCCCAGAGGCATTTGCAGTAGCTAGAAACCTGATTTGCCTCTTGGTACCAGTGTGTCCATCCTTCCAAAAGTCCAGTCCCCTGGCACCGCTGCCAGTGATTCCACCTCCAGTACCACAGTTGCCTGCTTCCTGGACAGGTGGCCTCTCAGTACCATCTAAGGAGAAACCTGCTATGTTGGTATTGCTTCGCCTGGTATCAGTCCCCAGTACCGACTGGATCAGCTCTGCCATGGTTAGAGGAAGTTTGTATGTATGTCAACCCCAAGGCAAGACCTGCACAGATCCTCTCTCCCAGTTATGACTATGATCCTTCAGTGGGACCTCCCCTGGGAATGTGTCCAGGACAATAGGGCCGTGCCCTGTATCAATGAGCATTTTGGAACCCTTGTGGTTTTACCCCAAACTTCCAGATCTTCCCCAAACCATTGTACTCAGTGCCCTCATCCAGAAGGGCCGAGTCTATGCACCTAGCAGCTCGATCTTCAGAGTCCAATACTGGGTTTGGTACTGATCATCAGGAGGAGGTTCCAAAGCCAGAGCAACAGCCAGTGGAGGAGATTCTACCCCCACCAATATTATCTTCCTCTTCATCATCACCAGACAAGGCCGTTTTGTCCAGCATGACTTTACCTCTTCCTGATTATGTTAAAGTTTATCAGGCATTGTTGAAGAGAGTGACTGCAGGTGTACAGGTCAAAGAGGTTAGGAAGTCTTCACATTGCCTGGTTGACATTTAATCATCTGTGGGTGTCTCCAGTTACTCTGCCAATTAACAAGGTGACACTAGAGCCTATAAAGGCTCTATGGCAAACTCCATCTTCACTGCCTCCCACCTCAAAAAGGGCAGAAAGAAAATATTATGTACCTCCCAAGGTTTTCAGTAACTTGGCACTCACACTCACTAACCACTTTCACAAATAAGAAGCCCATTGGTGAGTATCAGGCACACTATTCTGCCACCCCCAAATCAAGTGATGCTAAAAGGCTGGACTTATTTGGCAGAAAGATTTATTCGACAGGCTGTGTATTGCTAACCAACAGGCTTTGCTGAGGTGGTGTAATTTTAATTTATGTGGTTCCAAGGAAGAGTTCAGAGTTGCTTCTGGTGGAGAATGCTAGATAGGCGTTTTATTCCCTATAAATAAGGGCAGACTAGTCATGAGAATATCACTTCAGACGGGGCTGGATGCAGCAGACTCAGCAGCTAGAACCATGGCTTCTGCGTGGATCATCCTTGTTGCAGTCTTCCGGTCTTCCCTATGAAATACAAAGTACTATCCAGGACCTGCTATTTGAGGGGCCTTCTCTATTCTCGGACCAGACAATAAGCACCATGGACCAAAGAACTCTAGAGCCACCCTGAAGTCCCTAGATATGTACACACTTGCCCTGATGAGAAAGCACTATTGGCCACAGCAGATGCACTGATTTTCCACTTATCCTCTTTGCCAGGACCTTTTTTAAAAAAAAAAAACAGTCCAGGGGCTTATAGATGTAGGCCTCCCCATCCTACTGTTTCGGCTCCAGCTCCAGGCCCCTCAGGATACCCAGGAACTGCGAAGCAGCCGTTTTGATGGACCAGTAGAGGTCAACATACCTGTTTATATCTCCAGACCCGAACCCGCTCATCTTTGCAAACTCTGCCCCACTTCCACAGTGCTTGTTCTTGGATCACTTCAAACCAGTGTGTCTTGAGATTATATCCTACTTCCACACTGCTCCAGTTGCACCTACCCTTTCCTCCCACCCTCCAGCTCTTCAGGGACCACTTGCAGGAGAAAATCCTTGTCCAGGAAGTTCAACACCTCCTTTTCTTGGGAGCCATAGAGGAGGTTCCATGTGGTCTGAGAGGGAAGGGGTTTTAGTCCTGATATTTCCTAATTCCAAAAGCATAGGGTGGTGGGTCTCTGACCAATTTTAGACCTGTGTCAATTCAAAAAATTCTTGAAAAGGTTAAAATTTTGCACCCTAGCTTCTATCATCCTTTCCCTGGATCCAGAGAATTGGTATGCAGCCCTTGACTTAAAAGATTCCTACTTCCATTTGGCAATCAATCAGTCAAGCTCACAGGAAGTACCTCCGATTTCTAGTAAAACAAAATCATTACCAGGTCACTCTACTACCTTGTGGCCTGTCAGCAACTTGCAGGGTCTTTATCAACGCCATGGCAGTAGTAGCTACCTTCCTCCAAAGATTAGGAATGCAGGTTTACCCCTGCCTAGATGACTGGCTTGTCAAGGGCCAGTCCAAATGTCAAGTTCAGAGCACTAATCCAGTCATCGTTCAATGCTCTGGGACTGTTAATCAAAGCAGAAAAATCTCTCCTCTCCCGGGTCCAGAAGAGAGAGTTTATAGGGGCTATCCTGGACTCATCTGAAGCCAGGGCCTTTCTTCTGGACTCCATGTTCCAGGCAATTTGGTCAATTGTCAGAGGTTTGAAGGCTTTCCAGTCACAATAGCATGAAATTGTTCACCCTTCTTGCACCTACATAGTTCGATATATCAGACTGTGACTTAAAACTGCAGTGCTGGCTGGCATCAATCTACTTGCCAAGCTGTCATCAATTGGACTCCATGGTAAGAGTGCCTTCCCATGTCCTCACCTCCCTAGATTGGTGGAGAGATCCAGCCAATGTATGTGTAGGCATTCCATTTTCCCACCTACAACAGATTCTCATGCTAGTGACAGAAGCTTCGGCCATGGGCTGGGGAGCCCACCTCAGTTCTCTACAGATGCAGGGTGTATGATCCTCAGAGAACTTAGCTTTACACATCGATGTCAGGGAACTGAAAGCTGTCAAACTGGCATGCCAGTTATTTCTGTTGCAGATCAGGGAAAGCAGGCTGTTAGTACTCACAGACAACACAACACCAACACAACACAACTCACTACCTCAACAAGCAGTGAGACTCCACTCTTCTCTACTCTGCCAAGAAACGACTCTAGTGTGGGAGCTCTGTATTGCCAACACAGTAGATCTAGAAGTATTGTACTTTCTGGGCATGCATAACGACCTAGTAGACCACCTGAGCAGATCATTCGAGTCACCATGACTGGTCTCTTTACTAAGATGTGGCCAGATACATCTTCCAGCCTAAGGGTTTCCCCAAGTAGACCTATTTGCAGATCCAACAGAAAGCGTCAGCACAGATTCCATGACAGACGCCTTTTATTGATGTGGTCAGGCATGCTCCTCTATGCTTTTGTACCAATCCCATTCATTCACAGGGCTTTGCTAAAAATAAGATGGGACCAGGCCGGAGTCATACTTATAGCCCTAGCATGGGCCCATCAGCACTGGTTCTGCGCTCTCCTGGCACTGTCAGTGAAACTGCCAATTTCACTTCTGCTGGACTGAGGCCTAATCACCCAAGATCACAATTGCCTTTAATCCCTTCACTTAACTGTATGGATGCTCCATGTCTAGATACTAGAGAGAAGGCTTGCCCGAAAGGCATTCAAGAGATCCTGCTAAATAATAGAAAGCCTTCTACAAAAGCGACTTACCTTGCTAAACAGAAGCATTTTTCCAGATGGTGTCAGGCAGTATGGGATACCACCGACCAGTTCTTCAGTTCACGTACTTATTATACCTGAAGCACCAAGGTTTGGTGATTAGTTCTGTTAAAGTACATCTTGCTGCTGTTTGTGTTGCATCATAAAGTGGACAATTGCTCTTTGTCCAATGACATATTCAAAAAGTTTTTAAAGGACTTAGTCAAATTATACCCTCGAGCACAGGACCCATTCTCCCATGATATCTAAACTTAATATTGTAAAGACTTATGGGTCCCCTGTTTGAACTGTTGGCTACCTGCCCTCTGCTGCTTCTATCAGTGACAGTGACATTTCTGGTGGCCATTACCTCAGCCAGAAGAGAAAGAAAGCTGCCGGGACCACCATATATGATCTCTTTTAAGGACAAGATTTGCCTGCACCCTCATCTGAAGTTCCTCCCAAAGGAAGTTTCCTCTTTACATCAAACAGCCAATTTATTTGCCTGTTTTGTACCCAGAACCACATACAAGCTGGGAGGAAGAGCGTTTGCATACCTTGGACGTCAGAAGAGCCTTGGCATTTTACATAGATAGAACCACACACTTCTGTAAATCTTCCTAGCTGTTTATAGCAGTGGCTGACAGAGTAAAAAGGTCAATCAGTGTCCACTCAGAGAATTTCTTCCTGGATTGCATCCTGCATATGCATGTGCTATGATTTGGCTAATGTTGGTCCACCCAACAGTCACAGTTCATTCAGTGAGTTCACAGTCGGCCTCGGAAGCCTTTTTGGCATAAGTTCCAAACGCAGACATTTGTAGAGTGGTAACCTGGTCCTCCATACGTTTTTGCCTCCCACTATGCGGTGGCTCAACTCCAAAGATAATGCTAGAGGAGGTCAACTTGTTCTCCAAACGTTACTGAAATAAACCCCGATCCTGCCTCCTGTTCTATGGCTTGTGAGTCACCAAGAGTGGAATGCACATGTGCAATTGCTCAAAGAAGAAAAAAGGCTACTAACCTGTTCTGTAACCATTGTTCTTCAAGATTTGTTTCACGTGTCCATTCCATGACTCGCCCTCCTACACCTCTACATTGGAGTTATGGCAAGAAGAAACTGAGGGGAGGGCCAGGGCAGCTCTTCCTTTTATACCTGCAAGCAGTGATGCGGAGCAGCAGGGGGTGTTTGAGCCACGCAACGGGTATCACTGAGGGGAAAAGTTGCATACACTGGGCACACAGACACCAAGAGGGGAGTGAACATGTGCAATACATCTTGAAGAACAACAGTTACAGAACAGGTTGGTACCTGTTTTTTTCACTCAGTTGTATGAGATTTAATGGCCCCATATTCCCCCTTCTCTACACTTTTGTTTGGTGCTATGTGCTGATTGCCTGCTATTTTCTCCCCAGAAGTGGCTGCATTTCCATGGTGGTGAATGTCTCTAGTTTGAGGACCACTTTTGGATCCTTTGGAAAGAGTACCACTGTGAAATTGTAAATCATTGTTGTTTGCAGTTATGTGTAAGTGTTGGAATTTATTGCCTTTTATTGGTTTCAGAGTAACAGCCGTGTTAGTCTGTATTTGCAAAAAGAAAAGGAGTACTTGTGGCACCTTAGAGACTAACCAATTTATCTGAGCATAAGCTTTCGTGAGCTACAGCTCACTTCATCGGATGCATACTGTGGATACAGAAGACATTTTTATACACACAAACCATGAAAAAATGGGTGGTTATCACTACAAAAGGTTTTCTCTCCCCCCACCCCACTCTCCTGCTGGTAATAGCTTATGTAAAGTGATCACTCTCCTTACAATGTGTATGATAATCAAAGTGGGCCACTTCCAGCACAAATCCAGGTTTTCTCACCCTCCGTCCCCCCCAAACACACACACAAACCCACTCTCCTGTTGGTAATAGCTTATCTAAAGTGATGACTCTCCTTACAATGTGTATGATAATCAAGGTGGGCCATTTCCAGCACAAAACCAGGGTTTAACAAGAACGTCTGAGGGGGGGGTTCGAAAAAACAAGGGGAAATAGGTTACCTTGCACAATGACTTAGCCACTCCCAGTCTCTATTCAAGCCTAAGTTAATTGTATCCAATTTGCAAATGAATTCCAATTCAGCAGTCTCTCGCTGGAGTCTGGATTTGAAGTTTTTCTGTTGTACTATCACAACTTTCATGTCTGTAATCGCATGACCAGAGAGATTGAACTGTTCCCCAACTGGTTTATGAATGTTATAATTCTTGACATCTGATTTGTGTCCATTTATTCTTTTACGTAGAGACTGTCCAGTTTGACCAATGTACATGGCAGAGGGGCATTGCTGGCACATGATGGCATATATCACACTGGTAGATATGCAGGTGAACGAGCCTCTGATAGTGTGGCTGATGTTATTAGGCCCTGTGATGGTGTCCCCTGAATAGATATGTGGCACAGTTGGCAACAGGCTTTGTTGCAAGGATAGGTTCCTGGGTTAGTGATTCTGTTGTGTGGTATGTGGTTGCTGGTGAGTATTTGCTTCAGGTTGGGGGGCTGTCTGTAGGCAAGGACTGGCCTGTCTCCCAAGATTTGTGAGAGTGTTGGGTCGTCCTTCAGGATAGGTTGTAGATCCTTGATAATGCATTGGAGGGGTTTTAGTTGGGGGCTGAAGGTGACGGCTAGTGGCGTTCTGTTATTTTCTTTGTTAGGCCTGTCCTGTAGTAGGTGACTTCTGGGAACTCTTCTGTCTCTATCAATCTGTTTCTTCACTTCTGCAGGTGGGTATTGTAGTTGTAAGAATGCTTGATAGAGATCTTGTAGGTGTTTGTCTCTGTCTGAGGGGTTGGAGCAAATGCGGTTGTATCTCAGAGTTTGGCTGTAGACAATGGATCGTGTGGTGTGGTCAGGGTGAAAGCTGGAGGCATGTAGGTAGGAATAGCGGACAGTAGGTTTCCGGTATAGGGTGGTGTTTATGTGACCATCGTTTATTCGCACTGTAGTGTCCAGGAAGTGGATCTCTTGTGTGGACTGGACCAGGCTGAGGTTGATGGTGGGATGAAAATTGTTGAAATCATGGTGGAATTCCTCAAGGGCTTCTTTTCCATGGGTCCAGATGATGAAGATGTCATCAATATAGCGCAAGGAGAGTAGGGGCGTTAGGGGACGAGAGCTGAGGAAGTGTTGTTCTAAGTCAGCCATAAAAATGTTGGCATACTGTGGGGCCATGCGGGTACCCATAGCAGTGCTGCTGATTTGAAGGTATACATTGTCCCCAAATGTAAAATAGTTATGGGTAAGGACAAAGTCACAAAGTTCAGCCACCAGGTTAGCTGTGACATTATCAGGGATAGTGTTCTTGACGGCTTGTAGTCCATCTTTGTGTGGAATGTTGGTGCAGAGGGCTTCTACATCCATAGTGGCCAGGATGGTGTTATCAGGAAGATCACTGATGGATTGTAGTTTTCTCAGGAAGTCAGTGGTGTCTCGAAGGTAGCTGGGAGTGCTGGTAGCGTAGGGCCTGAGGAGGGAGTCTACATAGCCAGACAATCCTGCTGTCAGGGTGCCAATGCCTGAGATGATGGGGTGCCCAGGATTTAAAGGTTTATGGATCTTGGGTAGTAGATAGAATATCCCAGGTCGGGGTTCCAGGGGTGTGTCTGTGCAGATTTGATCTTGTTTTTTCAGGGAGTTTCTTGAGCAAATGCTGTAGTTTCTTTTGGTAACTCTCAGTGGGATCAGAGGGTAATGGCTTGTAGAAAGTGGTGTTGGAGAGCTGCCGAGCAGCCTCTTGTTCATATTCCGACCTATTCATGATGACAACAGCACCTCCTTTGTCAGCCTTTTTGATTATGATGTCAGAGTTGTTTCTGAGGCTGTGGATGGCATTGTGTTCTGCACGGCTGAGGTTGTGGGGCAAGTGATGCTGCTTTTCCAAAATTTCAGCCCGTGCACGTCGGCGGAAGCACTCTATGTAGAAGTCCAGTCTGCTGTCTCGACCTTCAGGAGGAGTCCACCTAGAATCCTTTTTGTAGTGTTGGTAGGGAGGTCTCTGTGGATTAGTATGTTGTTCAGAGGTGTGTTGGAAATATTCCTTGAGTCGGAGACGTTGAAAATAGGATTCTAGGTCACCACAGAATTGTGTTATGTTCGTGGGGGTGGAGGGGCAGAAGGAGAGGCCTCGAGATAGGACAGCTGCTTCTGCTGGGCTAAGAGTATAGTTGGATAGGTTAAAAAATATTGCTGGGTGGGTTGAGGGAACCATTGCTATGGCCCCTTGTGGCATGTAGTAGTTTAGAAAGTTTAGTGTCCTTTTTCTTTTGTAGAGAAGCAAAGTGTGTGTTGTAAATGGCTTGTCTAGTTTTAGTAAAGTCCAGCCACGAGGAAGTTTGTGTGGAAGGTTGGTTTTTTATGAGAGTATCCATTTTTGAGAGCTCATTCATTATCTTTCCCTGTTTGCTGTAGAGGATGTTGATCAGGTGGTTCCGCAGTTTCTTTGAGAGCGTGTGGCACAAGCTGTCAGCATAGTCTGTGTGGTATGTAGATTGTAATGGATTTTTTACCTTCAGTCCTTTTGGTACGATGTCCATCTGTTTGCATTTGGAAAGGAAGATGATGTCTGTCTGTATCTGTACAAGTTTTTTCATGCAGTTGATAGATTTCTACTCCATACGGCTAAATGCAGTGCCTTGCATAATGACAGGTTTCAGAGTAACAGCCGTGTTAGTCTGTATTTGCAAAAAGAAAAGGAGTACTTTTGGCACCTTAGAGACTAACCAATTTATTTGAGCATAAGCTTTCGTGAGCTACAGCTCACTTCATCGGATGCATACTGTGGAAAGTACAGAAGACATTTTTATACATACAAACCATGAAAAAATGGGTGGTTATCACTACAAAAGGTTTTCTCTCCCCCCCACCCCACTCTCCTGCTGGTAATAGCTTATGTAAAGTGATCACCCTCCTTACAATGTGTATGATAATCAAGGTGGGCCATTTCCAGCACAAATCCAGGTTTTCTCCCCACCCCAACACACACACAAACCCACTCTCCTGTTGGTAATAGCTTATCTAAAGTGATGACTCTCCTTACAATGTGTATGATAATCAAGGTGGGCCATTTCCAGCACAAAACCAGGGTTTAACAAGAACGTCTGGGAGGGGGTTCGAAAAAACAAGGGGAAATAGGTTACCTTGCACAATGACTTAGCCACTCCCAGTCTCTATTCAAGCCTAAGTTAATTGTATCCAATTTGCAAATGAATTCCAATTCAGCAGTCTCTCGCTGGAGTCTGGATTTGAAGTTTTTCTGTTGTAATATCACAACTTTCATGTCTGTAATCGCATGACCAGAGAGATTGAACTGTTCCCCAACTGGTTTATGAATGTTATAATTCTTGACATCTGATTTGTGTCCATTTATTCTTTTACGTAGAGACTGTCCAGTTTGACCAATGTACATGGCAGAGGGGCATTGCTGGCACATGATGGCATATATCACACTGGTAGATGTGCAGGTGAACAAGCCTCTGTTAGTGTGGCTGATGTTATTAGGCCCTGTGATGGTGTCCCCTGAATAGATATGTGGCACAGTTGGCAACGGGCTTTGTTGCAAGGATAGGTTCCTGGGTTAGTGGTTCTGTTGTGTGGTATGTGGTTGCTGGTGAGTATTTGCTTCAGGTTGGGGGGCTGTCTGTAGGCAAGGACTGGCCTGTCTCCCAAGATTTGTGAGAGTGTTGGGTCGTCCTTCAGGATAGGTTGTAGATCCTTGATAATGCATTGGAGGGGTTTTAGTTGGGGGCTGAAGGTGACGGCTAGTGGCGTTCTGTTATTTTCTTTGTTAGGCCTGTCCTGTAGTAGGTGACTTCTGGGAACTCTTCTGTCTCTATCAATCTGTTTCTTCACTTCTGCAGGTGGGTATTGTAGTTGTAAGAATGCTTGATAGAGATCTTGTAGGTGTTTATCTCTGTCTGAGGGGTTGGAGCAAATGTGGTTGTATCTCAGAGCTTGGCTGTAGACAATAAACAGGAGAGTGGCTTTGTGTGTGTGTTGGGGGGGTGTGGGGAGAAAACCTGGATTTGTGCTGGAAATGGCCCACCCTGATTATCATACACATCGTAAGGAGAGTGATCACTGTACATAAGCTATTACCAGCAGGAAAGTGGGGTGGGGGGAGAGAAAATCTTTTGTAGTGATAATCACACATTTTTTCATGGTTTGTGTGTATAAAAACGTCTTCTGTACTTTCCACAGTATGCATCCGATGAAGTGAGCTGTAGCTCACGAAAGCTTATGTTCAAATAAATTGGTTAGTCTCTAAGGTGCCACAAGTACTCCTTTTCTTTTTGCCTTTTATTGATATTTCAAGGTTGTTATGTCTGCAGTGTTGAGTGTTCTTTTCCTCATAGCTATGTGACAATATTTTACTTTCATATTACTTCTAACCTTCTTTGAGGGCAAGCCTACACTACAAAATTAAGTGGATTTAAGTTACATCGACGTACAGCAATCACAGTAATTAAATTGATTGTTCATATCCACACTACTCTCCTTCTGTCGGCGGTGCACATCCTCACCAGGAGTGCTTCCATCGATTTATCTGACAGTGGGGTCATTGTGGGGCCACCCCCATTGTTGGAGCCCCTGATCTTATTCCTGGGAGGTGGGGCTCCAGGCTGTCAGCTGCCAGGGCTGATAGCCAGAAAGTCAACACAGTGTCTACATTGACCTAAGTGCTACGCCTTTTGTGGAGGTGCAATTATTAGGATGGTGTAGTGAGCTATTTACATCGTCAGGAGCAACATTACAGAGTTAGGTCGATGTAAGCTGCCTTATGTCCACCTAACTCTGTAGTGCAGAACAGGCCTAAGTGATTCTGTTCCTCTTTCCTTGCTTTAAACTAACCTGAAGGACCAATGTCTTTGCCACCATGTACTGCGCTGAAGTGAAGACGTGTGCTTGTCATTTTCCTTTGTCACTTGCCACAGTGACATCCTTTCTTTGTTACATTTTGGTCTTCACCACTTTCCAGAGCTCTTACCCTTGTGCAGGACTATCCCTAGACATTGGTGCCCTCACGGAGGGGTGGGGGTGGGAGGGGGTGGGGGCTGCGTCCAAGGTCTGTGGGGGGCAGGAGCAGGCTTGGGGGATTGGGGGAAGCCACCCCCCAGCACAAGTCTGCAGAGCGGGCTGGGGCCAGGTCACTCCACTTCCCACCACCCCGTGAGTGCAAGGCGCACCCGACCCCTGCTGCAGTCCCTCAGGACATAGCTCAGGGGAAGGGGTGGAGTGGGGGCAGAGCAGGGGTGGGGACTTTGGGGAAGGGGTGGAGTGGGGGCAGGGGTGGGGCAGACCAGGGGTGGGAAGAGGCAGGGCAGGGGCAGAGCAGAGGCAGGGGCGATGGGGAAGGGGTGGAGGCAGGGCAGGAGTGGGGGCAGCTTTCTTGGCCAGCTCAGCTGGCCGGGGGATCAGGCTGGCCGCTGCAGTGGCATGCGGCTGCATAGGGCACCAGGAAATTTGGTGCCCAAAATTTCCTGGTGCCATATGGAGCTGCATAGTTTGTGTCAGGTGTGGCAAAATGCCTTGTTTGCCTCAGTAGGCTCAGTCCTTTTTAGCCTTAGTGACTCAGGTATGGGGCAAGGCGAATCCTTATAGGTGGTACAGGATCCTGCTACTCGTCTCCTCAGTCAGTCCCTTGTGCTTGTTTTCCTTCCCTTCTGGGGACTGAGTGCAGCCTCCTTACTGGGAAGGTCTGGTGTCTTGCTACAAACAGCCTAAAGGCAGCTTCCCTGCTCCTCTCACTCCCTCACTCTCCCCCTCCTACCACCCAGGGGAGGGTTTAAAAAGGTCCCAAGTAGTTGGAGTCAGCTGAACCTAATTGGTTCCCTAGCAACCCCTTTTCCAGCTGAACCTTATTGCCCCATGGTTCTCTCCCCTCAGTGGATAGGGAGGGGCCTTTTAATCCCCTGGGAATAATTACTACCCCCCTTTTGTAGCTATTTGTCCTGGGCTTACCACAAAGGGTAAGGATGGCCCTGGTCTTGTGCTTGTATTCTCCCATGTCTCTTTCAGTAGCCAGAATCCATGGCTGTTGTGAACCAATTCCACTCATATCTTCTTGGCTGTGTGCCTACGGAGTGTTTCTGTTCCATAAATGAGTCTGTAATGTACAGAGATCTGCAGGAGCAGGCTTGGGGGATGGGGGGAGACCACCTCCCCGCACAAGCTGGCAGAGTCTGTAATGTACAGTCTGTAATGTACAGAGACCTCCTGCACCAGTAATCATGTTTGGTATAGCACAAAATTACATTTTGTCCTTTTGGCTGAAGAGGAGCCTCTCTGTGTAGCTGGATTCTGCCCAGATTGTACAGCCAGACTTACCAGCACAACTGAGCAGCTGCACAACTAATAAGAGAAAAGAGACTTTCAGCAGCAGCATTATGGCTGGCATAAAATTCTGAGCCTTTTCTTGTTTGGGAGAATTTCTAGAGAGACTGTTTCTGATTGTGACTTGTATTTAAAAGCTGCCATGGGGCCATGCATTTTAAGTGGTGTGGTCTTCAATTTAAGGGCTAAAACTATATATATGTGTGTGTGTGTGTATGTTTCTGGCTCAGTTGAAGAACCACAATCAGAACAGGCCACCATGTGTTTCAGTAACCTTTGGCAGGCACATAGTATTATTTAGCTAGTATCTAATGTAATGATTCCTCAGCCTTGGTCTTTTGACCACTAGCAATCCACAGAGAGCAGGTCGGTCATATGGTGCAGACTGTCATTGGTTTCCAGCTACTTAAAGAGGTGTCCAGGCTCTCCATTGCAAAGAACAGCTTGTGGCACTATAAAATCAGCTAGACATGAGGAGCAGTCAACCTTGCTGGCTCTACTGAGGAGCTGCTGTTATGTAAGAGGAGGAAAAGAAATTGGAGTCACAGGTGGGATGGGAGCTGCTAACTACTAGTGGGAGAGAAATGTCCAGGGAACAGAGAATGAGTGTTTCCAGCAGAAGAGGTGAAGATCATCAGAGGGCTGCAAAGAAAACCAGGTAACAGGGAAGCAGGGGAGAGAAGACAAGCGGGACCAAATGGCAGAGAAGCTTATGCAAGTTGAGCAAGGGGGGGAGAAAGGAACAGAACAGCCACGAGTGGGAGGGTAAAATGAAATGGAAAACAAAAGGAGATCATGATTAAGGTTTTCAACAAGGGCAAAGCACTTACCATGTTAAAGACAGTTACATCTATAAATGCTCTTCCAATATTGTGGGTAATCGATGGCTGTAGTTGCTGCAGAGAAGTTATAGGACAGCAAAATGGATTGGGAAATTGAGAGGGGAGGTGGTTCACATGATCACAGATGAGATGGGTGGTCTTGAGACAATCACTCTATTAAGATGTGTTTACCCTATGAGAAAGTTTGAAAACCCCTGCCCTAGGAAAACTATTCAGAGCTTTTTTTTGGTATGTGTTCCTAGAGCAATACAGTATGGGGCTCTAATATGTCAGGATATTGAAGCTAAAGAATGTATAGAAAGGGTCTGGGTTTCATGAGATACTTTTTTCAGAGTAGCAGTCATGTTAGTCTGTATCCGCAAAAAGAAAAAGAGGACTTGTGGCACCTTAGAGACTAACAAATTTATTTGAGCATAAGCTTTCGTGAGCGACAGCTCATCAGAGACCTGTAGCTCACGAAAGCTTACGCTCAAATAAATTTGTTAGTCTCTAAGGTGCCACAAGTCCTCCTTTTATGAGATACTTTAACTCCTTAATTCTACTGATATCAGTTTTAAAAAGTTTTATAATAAAGGTAACTTTTCCAGAGGACAGTTGCTTTGCATTTCTAACAGAGATGGACCAGAGTCACATAGTTTTGATCCAGATTTGGAGTTGAATTTACATTTCTCCAAAGGCACTCCATTAGACTGCTGAGAGGGCACATTTCAGATCTGGGTCCAGATTCAAACTTCCTCCTGGTAGTTGGCCCCAAATGGAACAGCTCTAATTGCTGAGTGGTGTTAAAATATAAACAAACAAACATACAATAACCTGTGCTCAACAAGTCCACCTACCCTACATATGATTATCAGAGAGAAAACTTGCCTAGTGGACAGGGCACTGGAACTGGGAGTTAGGAGATCTGCCCTGATCTGCTGTGAGACTCTGGGCAAGTCACTTCACTTTTCTGTGTTCTTTTAACCCTCTCACCCTCTGTGTGTGTGTGATGTCTATTAAAATCATCAGCTTTTCAGGACAGCAACTGTCTCTTGTTATGTGTTTGTTCAATGCCTCACAGAGTGGAGCCCCCATTTTGTTTGGAGCCTTTAGTTACTATTGGAATGCAAATAATGTTTATAATGGCTTAGTTTAGAAGTCTTAAATTTATGTTAATACATAGTCAATAATAATAACTTTAACAACATTGACCTATTTTGTTTTTAAAAGTATATTATTTACTGAAATTATGTTGAGGGTAATTACCCTCCCCCAAAAATGCTATGTGAGGAGCCACCATATGTTTAGTTTGCTAGATTTACAAAACTCTAAATGAAGCTTAGAATCCATATGGAGCTATGGTAATTCCCTTCAATTTGAGCAATTTAATCATCACTGAACTTGAAAGGTCACTTGTCTCTTCAGATGAAAAGTACCATGTACAGTGCAGTAGGTTCAGCAGGCAATTTCTGGGAACATCTGTTTCAAGTGTCTCTTTTTATGTAAAATGTTTTATATCCCTACTTCCCACTCCTAAACCTTTTTTATGCCATATTCTGAACAGAATAAGATTTTTATTATCCTAGGCGGCGGGGCTGAGAACACCACCCGCTATTTAGGTTGCCCAACACATCCTATTGTAAGACCCTGGTTTCAGTTGCTCAGAACTTTGCCAGAATGTGGGCTGAAAATTTTCATGCCAAGTGTCTGCCGTAGTCTAAATTGTTTTGGAAAAATTCTGTCAAAACAGTTCCGCCATTTGTAGCTTGGGGGGAAAATACATTGTTTTACCATGTTAAATGATTAAGGAGGCTTTTTAAAAAAAAAAAAAAAAAAAAGCTCTAGAAATGCCATGCTTTGGATCAGGGACTTGAAATTTGGCTGGGGGAGACCTTTGTATTAGACCTTTATGCCTTTTGACATCCCAGTGAAAATCCAGCAGAATTTTCATTTTGAAAAATCATAGTTCTCAGATGCTTAGTAGAGACTCTTAGATTTCAGCAGGAAAATGCCCTAGAAATTCCAGCCACACTAGGCATGCTTCAGCTTGGGGCTGAGGGGACTGTCACTCCAATTGCAACTCTGGGCTATTGTGGGCCATGCTGGATTAAGAGCAGCAAGACTATCCCTCCTATGCTGCTTACCCACCCTTGTTGGGTCCAGGCACCATGGAGGAGGAAACGGCCTGATTCAAATGCAGAGGGGCTGTCAAGTGGAGTGCCCCAGGGGTCAGTCCTGGGGCCAGTTTTGTTCAATATCTTCATAAATGATCTGGAGGATGGCGTGGATTGCACTCTCAGCAAATTTGCGGATGATACTAAACTGGGAGGAGTGGTAGATACGCTGGAGGGCAGGGATAGGATACAGAGGGACCTAGACAAATTGGAGGATTGGGCCAAAAGAAATCTGATGAGGTTCAATAAGGATAAGTGCAGGGTCCTGCACTTAGGACGGAAGAACCCAATGCACAGCTACAGACTAGGGACCGAATGGCTAGGCAGCAGTTCTGCGGAAAAGGACCTAGGGGTGACAGTGGACGGAGAAGCTGGATATGAGTCAGCAGTGTGCCCTTGTTGCCAAGAAGGCAAATGGCATTTTGGGATGTATAAGTAGGGGCACAGCGAGCAGATGGAGGGACGTGATCGTTCCCCTCTATTTGACATTGGTGAGGCCTCATCTGGAGTACTGTGTCCAGTTTTGGGCCCCACACTACAAGAAGGATGTGGATAAATTGGAGAGAGTCCAGCGAAGGGCAACAAAAATGATTAGGGGTCTGTAACACATGACTTATGAGGAGAGGCTGAGGGAACTGGGATTGTTTAGTCTGCAGAAGAGAAGAATGAGGGGGGATTTGATAGCTGCTTTCAACTACCTGAGAGGTGGTTCCAGAGAGGATGGTTCTAGACTATTCTCAGTGGTAGAAGAGGACAGGACAAGGAGTAATGGTCTCAAGTTGCAGCGGGGAAGGTTTAGGTTGATATTAGGGAAAACTTTTTCACTAGGAGGGTGGTGAAACACTGGAATGCATTACCTAGGGAGGTGGTAGAATCTCCTTCCTTAGAAGTTTTTAAGGTCAGGCTTGACAAAGCCCTGGCTGGGATGATTTAATTGGGGATTGGTCCTGCTTTGAGCAGGGGGTTGGACTAGATGACCTCCTGAGGTCCCTTCCAACCCTGATATTCTATGATTCTATAAGATCCCAACCCATGGGGCAGGAAGGGTAGTTAAGGGAGTACACTGGGACAAGGAATCTGAGGGGTGGAAAGACTGGAACTGGAGGCTGGCAGGGGGGAGTGGGGAGGGAAACTGGGACTGGGCATTGGGATAGCAGGGGAAGACTAGGACTAATTGGGTAAGGAGACTAGAACTGGGAGCTGGGGAGGGAAATGGTGGGGGGACTAGGAGCCAGTAGGTGGGGTAGGGGCTGGAAGAGGAGCTTGGCAGAGGGAGACTGGAACTGGCTGGACAAGGAGACTGGAACTGTGAACAAGTGGGGCAGGATGAAGGTGTAGGGGAGACAAATCAGGTAAGGAACTTGGGGAAGGAAGAATTGAGACTAGCTGGATGAGGAGACTGGGGATGGCATGAGACACCTGAGGAATGGAGAGTGAGACTGGCTAGGTTAGGAGAATGGGACTGGGATGAGGAGCCACCGGTGCGGAAGAGACATGACCAGGACAAGAACAAGCGTTGGGGGAATGGGCAGAAGGGTCTGTACCCACTAACGCACACACCCTTCCAGAGTCTTCAGTAGAACTCAAGATTCCTGAGTCTCACAATTCCTCTGCTGTCAGCAAATATCTGTGAAACCCACTGACAAAGTGTATGTCCCATCCCTCTCTAGTGTTGGGCCACAAAGAGAATAATAACCTGCTAATGCTCTATCAGGTATCCCATTAGCTCAAATGGAAGAGGTCTGTGTCGTGGGTCAAAAGGTTCCAACCATGTTGATGATCCATGTGGGTGTCAATAGGATACCATACAATATAATTTTTGAGAAATTATACACCAATAACTACAGTAAAAGGATGTTAAGGTTGCAAGGTCAAGCACTCAAAAATTAGGAAATACAAGAATTAAGGCTTCCTTTGCAACCTTAATTTGTCATCCTTGTTTGTATGCATTATGACAGTCTTGAACCACATGATTGCATGCTGTTTTTTTCCCACAGAACCCCTGTTTCATTCAGTGGACAGGTTGGACCTGCTCTGGGGGTGAATCAGCATTTTGTAGTATAGAGGTCTGTGCAAACTTTTCACATCAAAACCAGGCAAACTTGCCTGGTTGTAGGTTTCAGTGGAAGCTCAAAACTTCAAAACTTCAAACTTCACCAAAACTTGAAGATGGGCCAGCTTGCTGCCAGATAGGGAGCCTGGAGAGAGAGCAAGAGACTGACTTACCACCAAATGCTTAGAGAACACTTTTTACCCTTTTTTAGCCCAGAGGAACCCATGCCCCTCCTTCCAACTGAGCAGGCACAAGATCCCTTAGGTATCTTCTGAGAGGACCCCATTGGGGTACTGCCCTCCCCACACACACTGTGTTCAGAGGATGGTTAGATTTTACCTTCTGCCTTTCTGTATGTTCAGGGGTGTCTCGCTCTCTTATACTGGGAGTGTTGATAGGCTTGCTGTGTTCAACCTAAATCCATAGGAAACATCTTAAGGAGGATGAGCTGCTTGTGCTCCTCTTCCCTGCCCCGCTTCCATTCAGCAGCAACAAAAGCAGGAAATGCTTCTCCAGTTCTGCAGCTTCCACTTTAACAGAGCTTCATAATGTTCTGTGTCTGAGATGTTGGAGAAGGCACTCAGTGAAATCTCTTACTATGATGCATTCTGATATGTGACAAATTCAGAATATGGTAAAGGCTAACAGCCATGGTAACCACAGCCCCAGAGAGGTATTTCCTGGTCCTGCTGCTGAATGGACAGGTGAGCTAGAGCGAAGTAAAAAATTCCACTTTCCTGAAGAAGTTTCCTGTGGATTTAGGGAGGAACAAGACAACCAGTAGTCCCTATAAATGTAATGGGGGAATGAGCTAGTTAACCAGTTCCAGAAAATCCATTCATTTCCTAGTAATATGTTATTTTGACTTTTTAACATATTTTTGCATAGTTTTTAGAGGGGAAAGTTAAGGTTGGTTCTGAGGTGTAAAATGGTTAATTTGAGAGTACAGGAAAGATTATATGGTGGTGGAGATTTCTCAGTCTAGATCCCTTAACTATCATTTCCAAAAAAAGGAGGAGCCATACTGGTTCAAAGCTGTGGTCCATCTAAGGCAGTGTCCTATCCCCAACAGTGGCCAGTGCAAGATGCTTCAGAGGAAGAAAACCTGCACTATGAAATTTTGAAATAATCTGTCCCAAGTTGAAGTTTCTTTTTAAATCCCATCAAGTAAGATTGATTTATACCTTAAAACCTGAGGATTTAAAGCCCTTCCAAACATCTGTTTGTTTTCTTTTTAACTCTTATTATTGTTACTGGAAAATAACCTTTAAGCCTGGAAAAAAAAGACAGCCTTTCTGGAATATTTTCTTTCTCCTGTATAATTCACCATTTTCCTTTCTTAATTCTTGCCTTTTCCATAGGGGGTTTGCCTTCTACTAATGCTTCCCATAGAAATGCACTGGTTAGACTCAGTGCTTCTTCCCACAGAGCATAATCTTTTGGATTTTCCCTCCTGTGTCCATGGGGTGAAAAATTCCTTGCTGCTTTGCAATCCAAAATCTTGCTACTGTTATTGTGGCTTTATAAATCAGCTTGACATATGGTTTGAGGAGTTGAAATGTAGTCTCTTGAAGTTTGACTGGCTTTTCAAGTTAACCTTCAAATACACTGAAGCTTTGCCACAGTTTTCAGAATATGACTTCACACATTTCATTCAGCAGACCTTCCACTATAATAGAGAAGATCAAATCTGCTAATCGTGTGCTGCTTCGTTTTTTAAAAATTCCTTTTTACATTTTAAAAGCCAAATCCTGCTGTGCTTACTTAACACGTAATTCTGTTCTCTGTTTCATCCAGGTAGGTCCATTGAAATAAATGCATTTACTTCAGATTCGCCCCAGTATAACTGAGAACTGAATTTTACCCTCATACCTTTGCCAAACAAAATTCTCAGTAAAGTCAGTGGGAGTTTTGTTTCAGTTGGCCCAAAAAACCCTTGGGAAGGAATGTAATGCTTATGAAAGGGAGAGACTAATTGTATGGGCTTGCACCACATAGTGCAAGCAAGGCTCTTCACATTCTGTCCTTACCTCCAAACTCCAGTACTATATCAATCCTAGATCTAGAATATGGATTATTCCTAACTGTGCCAAAATTAAGGTTTCCTTTATTTTACTGGAAGATGTTGTATGGTGGTTGGAAAGGAGAACGGCAGTATACCATTGAGAATCAGCTGTGCCTGACCCTGATTGTTTGTAAGACTGGACTCAGGCTATCAGGCCCCAGGAGGAAGAAGAAACTGTGATATAGTAATGACACAACAAAAATGAAAAGGAGTACTTGTGGCACCTTAGAGACTAACACATTTATTAGAGCATAAGCTTTCGTGAGCTACAGCTCACTTCATCGGATGCATACAGTGGAAAATATAGTGGGGAGATTTTATATACACAGAGAACATGAAACCATGGGTGTTACCATACAGACTGTAACAAGAGTGATCAGGAAAGGTGAGCTATTACCAGCAGGAGAGTGTGGGGGGACCTTTTGTAGTGATAATCAAGGTAAGCCATTTCCAGCACTTTACAAGAACAGTAGGAGGGGAAATAAACAAGGGGAACTAGTTTTACTTTGTGTAATGACACAAATCATGCTGAATCATTTTTCTCCAGATTAAGATTCTATGGGAAAATCCTGTTTCTGGTCTCAGCAAATACACTGAGGTCTATTCTTCTATGAAGATTTACACTATTTGTCCCCTTAATTGGCAATAACAGTGAAGCACATCAATCCCCGGAGCATTGGTTGAAAAATAGGCCCTGTTTGCTTTAATTTAAAAATAAAACATTTTACATGTTCATGCAGTACACGGTCTCATAAATTATTTTCTCTGCCATCATTAAGTACTTTCTGAACTACATTTAAGAGACTCATGCATAGATTTTGGCTTGAGTATTCTTGCACTAAATGGTGATGACTGGTTTTTATTAAATTAAAACAAAATCTAGAAATCTGCTGCTTGTCTTGTATTTCTAATGGATGGTCCAACAGTCTGAAATATTCATGTACTTGCCCTGGTGCTTTTTGAAATTCATTATCAGGAAAGTAGCACAAATAAAATTTTTAAGTAGTTTTTTTAAAAAAAATAACTCTCCAGGTCACAACTCTTTCAGTTACATGCACAAGAAAGCAAGGAGGCAACACTAGTCTGCTGTGAGAGGTGAGAGCCACAGAAAGTTTGCATTCTTCTTAATTTAGTTAAAACATTTGGCAGGAGTGTATGTGGTATAGTGATGTGAGGATATTTTCAAAAGAGTGTTAGCATTTAACTGGCCTACTTTAGACTAGTGATGTTCTCTTGTATGTTACTTTTTGTCATTGAATAATGCTGATTTATTAAGCTGTGTGTTTCAAGGGCATTGTAAAATAACAGGTAGGGGCAGGCCTGAACTGTGAAAGCGAAAATTACTGTATCAGATCATGTCCAATTAAAATATGACAGGCACAGCAGGAGAAGTTGGAAGTAGGGTTTATCTTCAAAGTAAGAGAGGAAGTCACTATATTAGTTAGAAATAAAGTAAGCGTGAAACAGATTCTCCACCCTTTCTCATACTTCTCCAAAAATTAATATCTTTTGACATTTATATCGGGGAATAAGTTGTAATATTTCGTGTTCAAGGGTATGAAAGCAATGGTAACTGAACGAAGAGCATTGCAGCCATACACATTAAAGCTGTTCTTTCTCAAAGTACATGTCAAACCGTACGTCAAAACATTTGTAACTGACAGATAAAAATAGTTTGAAAAATGAGGTTTTCTTTTAGCTAAAACTGTGGTATGTGATTAAAGGAAGGCTTACAGTCTTCCAAGGTCTCTTGGGCTTCGCAGATAGACCTTTCAGAAAAAATAGGAATTAGAAGTATTTAAAAAACGAGATGCTTTTTACAAGCTTTATAGTATAGTACAGTGTTGCCTATTCTAACAAGTTTTGATCTAAAATTCTCTTTGTTATGAGGTAGAGAAACTGTGCATTGGCCTCCATCACCATTGCAACCCTTTATATTATCTATTTGTATAACGTTCCCTCGCACTTTGCTGACAGAGATGCAGAACTGTAAATATAAACAGATGCAGTTTTTTACATGTAGCCTTTCTTGATCCTTCTGGATCATAGCATGTTGTTGCGTTGTATAGCACCTCTTGAAGGGAAATTTGAATTGACAGTGCCAAGGAGAGCAATGTGAGGCTTTGCAAGAGTATCATCTATAGAAACAATCATATCTGGTTGGCTGAGCCAAGTGAGGCCTTTCACTCAACTTTATGGAATTTATCTGCTTGTCTGCCTGTTTGGTTGTAACTAGGGTGACCAGATGTCCCGATTTTATAGGGACGGTCCTGATTTTGGGGGGCTTTTTCTTCTATAGGCATCTATTACCCCCCATCCCAATTTTTTACACTTGCTGTCTGGTCACCCTAGTTGTAACCTAATAACTTTTGAACACCACATCTAATCAATTCCCAAAATTCAGGGAATCTTCTAGGTATCAGTGGGCAGAACTGTATTGATTTTCAGGGAACTGGAAAACTGGAAGGAAAAAATGGGGTGGGGGTACAACACAGCTCCTGATATCTGGTTACCACACCCATCATCTTTACATATGTCTGTAATTGTCTGTAAATTACAGAACTTGTTTGATGGCAACTGTTAACACCTTCCAGCCTAACAACACCCACCATCTTTCAGCTCTGTCCGTCCTTCCAATGGACTTAAAATGTTGCCTCCCCCCCCCCCCCGTGACTTCTCTCTGAGACAGAAAGAAAATAAATAAATTTAACAGGTTACAAATTGTTGGGAAAATGAAGGGATGCCAGGAGCCCCTGGTGTGTGCAATCAGCTTGGCCTACAGAAGCAACAAAGTGTACAACCCTGTAGCGTATTTGGAGGAATAGTCTATCAAGAATTGATATAGTTTACATTATCAGTTTAAGAAGTTAAATATTCCCATCTGACCTAGAGACAGTAACTTTGCTTAGAGACAAAAATGAAGAACTGTCTTTGCCACCGTATGGAAATGTTGATCCACTGGATGCTTCTGTCCTTCAAGAAAGGATTTTATATCTCTTTCGCATCTTGTCCAGGTTGGGGCATATGAATATTCAAAAAAGGACATTTTTAGTGCAGTTCATTATAAATTTGCATAACATTCATTGAAATGAAGCCTAAAAATATTCCTTCCTTCATGTGCAATAAGGACATGCAGCAAACTCTTCAGATTTGAAGTCACTAGGATATAGGTGGACATATGTATATCCTCACACACATTTGGTAATGTCCAGGTCCTAGTGTATACTGGAGCTTAGAACATTGTGTGGATCGGGAACAATTTAATTTCCATTAACATTGTTTGGTAGCTTGGGACAGCTTCAGTTTAGTCCCATATATTTAATTAAGTTTTAAAGGGATCTCGAGCATCGACTTGCACAGTAGGTGGGACCCGCGTCTGGCAGGAGTCTCCTGTGGTAATGGGAGGATCTAGCCCAATTGTTTTACGTGATGAGAAGAATCTACCTGTGCCCTCTTTCTTCTCTCCCCACCATCTGCATTACACAGCTGAGGTCAGAATTTACCAATACTAATAAATTAAACACATTAATTTAATATGTGCTTTAGACTTTAAGGTAAGGGTAAACATTCAGATTCTAATTTTAATATGAAAAAACTAGTAGAATTCACCTTCAAATTGATACGTGTATAATATAGTGTGTAAGGGATGGGACGTAAAAGAAGTTAAAAAATCAAGAGAAATTTTTCACTAATAAATCTATGTATTTTACCTCTTCATCTTGATTCCTTAGTAAATAATAAGAGTAGACAAGTTAAAATTAAATAGCTACAGCACTCCCTAACTTTGACTTTTATTTTGCAGAGACAAATGTGAAGGAAAATGCCGTGAAATTCATGGAGATGCTGGAGGATAAGCTGCATAGGTAAGGATGGCATGGTGGAAACCTTTAAAAAAATCTAAAATATTACTTTATAAATGTAAATGTTGCTTTAGAGTGTTGACAAACACTTTGGAATGTATTTTTTAAAAAAATAGCAAAAATCAGAGTTTAGAAAGGAATATTTCAAAGGGACTTTTTGTTATTAATCTTTCATCCCATCATTCTGAGAATTGTAACAAAATCTTATTTAAAAAAAAAATCTACAAAGACTTGGAAGTACCATAAGTTTCTACATTATGGGCCAGATTCATGGCCCTGCTGCAGCTGCTTTGCACTAGTCTGCCAGTGTAAAGTGGCCATATAGAGCCGCATATGCAGTTAGTTGATTCCCCTGGTGTAAGGGTATTCTTCAGGGGCATAGACAGGTCATCTACCACGTCAGCCTACCTCTGACATAGTGGGTGTGACGAGACAGAAGGGGGCATGGTCAGGATATCACTGCATCGCCTCAGCGCAAGCTATTAGAATGACCACAGGCAGTTCTATTTTATGTTGTAGCCCATCCCAGTATCTAACAGTCCTGGGTTTTGGGGAATACAGCATTGATTTAAAACCACTTGGCCCCCCAGCAGTTGTACACAAAAGCACAGATTAGCTGGGCCAGACGATTTCTCCCATCAACTCTGTGCTCTTATGTATTAAGCAATGATTTACTTAATTTTGAATAGTTCTGAAAAATATACTGAAATCTTTCTGTCCTCTCTAGCCCCCACAAACTAATAGAAACCAAGACAGCAATATAGCTGTTTTAAGTATATAACCCTATTCCAAATACATACTTTTTAAACTACTGCAAGGCTTAATATTTAATCCTCTTGCTATGTGAAGAACTCTTGTGCCTCCCTCAAGGTTTGCCTTGCCTTTCCAAAGCTTATCACCAGGTGCTGTGTTGCTGTTGTAATGGGACCATCTGTTAGAACGGACTTTGTTTGAAAGAGGTATTTACATTTTTTAAAGTCTGGCTACAGTCTGTATTATTGATTTGTGTAAAAATCTCCTTTGTACTGCTGGACTGGAATTGAGAATGGTACTTCTACCTATGCAGTATTTACCATAATGGCTAAGGGAAGACTCCAAGTTTTTAGACCTGTTCATATGTGCTTTTGAATACTAAATATTTAGTAGGTTAAAGGTTTCATATTTAGCACTAAATCAAAACTATAGTGGAAAATCTTCTTTGTTTAAATTTTCATCAAGAATACAAATTCTGAAAGAATATGGTGTAGCAACACAGTGATGTTTCTGGGTTTCATAGGTTGATAGCAACACAACAGATGCCCCAACAAAAAAAATAATCTTCTCTTTAACAGTTAAACACAGGGAAAGTCAAAGAAATGTCATTTGCATTTTCTTCTGAGGGAGTTTTGTGGTTGTGGGCAGACAATTGTGCTGTTAGCTTTGTAATTAAATATTCAATTGCTTTAAAGAAATTAAATATTGCATTTGGGTTGTTGGGTTGTCTTATCAACTCAAAACTTTCTTTTTCTGCATTAATGTTGTTCTAATCCTAGGAATTTTTTCGGTGTGTTTTGTATATGCTGTGTGCTGTTAATGGGTTTTGAAAGAGTTTGTGGCATGTGTCTTTCCCTCCCACCCCCCTTCTCCCAGTACTCATATTTCTGACGGTGAAATTTGTACTCGACTTAGCTATGCCATCGTGCTGGTATTCATCCTATTTTGGTGAAGTGTGTCATTTCTGGGAAAGGATTGAAAGTTAAACCCTGCTATGGCACTATACTATATATTGGAAGCCCATGCTGTCAAGTCATTTCTTTATCAACAAGGGGTGAACATTTCAAACTGGTTCTAACAGACTTCAGCAATATAGTGTGTTGTAATGCAACATGTTGGAATTGTATTGATAGGTTGCATTCCTTAGTACTACATAGACTTTGCTATGTCTGCTTCAATCTGGGTTTTCTATTGAAACTACGCTGTAGGTCTTAATGTGTTATTAGTTAGAGGTTACTGTCATCAGATTTTACTGAAAGCTAAATACATGTAGTTGAAGTTCTACAAGTACGTTCCTGCAGTCATATCAGTTCATTTGTCATACATCTTTGACCATTACACCAGCCCTCTGCTCACTGTCCATCTCCCTGGGACTTAGTATAACATTGCAGACACCTGAGCATCTTCAAAAGCCTACCATTTAAAAAAAATTAATCTGTCAGAAAAACAGGTTCTCCCAAATGTGGAATCTCTCCCCTGCACCTCTCCCCTTTAATAAAACAAACCCAAACTACTTCTGTCCAAATCCTAAGATGGGCAAGAGTCAGTCCTGCACTAGTGGTAGCTTTTCTGTACATATAAATGTCACAGTTCTAAAAATCTCATATCTCAAGGAACTGCCGGGCTAGAAATGGGAGCTTTATTCATTGGAAAGAGGAGATTCCTAGCTTTTCAATGGTAACAGCACCGACTTCTAAACGTGGATGGGATATCATCTCTCTCAAATCAGGATATATTTAGGTATACAAAAATATTTTAGGTCTTTTCGGAAAGTTTCTAAGGCTCTCTGAGCCCTGCATAAGTTGGATTTATGGTAACTAAGGCATCTGATTTTTTACGGAGCCTGGTAAAAATGCGGGATTAACTGTGTTAAACCTAATTGGGTGGTCCACGGCCCACCCGTGTCTATGTCCCTGCTCTTTCAGACATTTTTAATCTGCCTAAAATCAAGGTCAGGTTTTTTTTAGCAATAATGAAGCGATACTTGAGTCTGGCAGTCAAAAATGCAAAAAATTTAAGGCAAGGCAAGAAGACAAAGTGAAGCAAAAAGACAGTTTGTCATCTTATTTTAAAAAGCTTGAAGTATTGAATAGTGGACGTTCATCAAAAAGTATGGATGAGGAAACATCTGAATTTCTCTTCACTTACTGAGTTGTGGGGATACCACAATGACTGCAAAAGTTGAACAAATGGACTCTGAAGTGACAATGGAAGTACAAAATATTGGCAATTTTGTCAAAGTAAGGGAAGAAACCTACCCTGAAGACATTGCATTATGGCCAAAAACTATTTCACTGGATATGATAGAATATTTCTTAGTAAATAAACCGAAAAATGTAGGTAATATGGAAAATTTGAGAAAAAAGTATGAGGTTGCAAGAGGAAAGCAATTTAGAGGTCTTTATGAGTCACATTTTCTGAGGATGAAGAAAAATGATGACAGAAATGAGAATTTGGTTGATTTTTTTCTGAAGCCACTAAGGCAGTCTACTGTTATGTTTGCAAATTTTTCCCTGACCATAGTAAAGGAAAACAAACATTCGTTGATGGGCACTCTAATTGGAGAAGTGGTGCAACATATTGCTGATCATGAAACTTCCAAAGCTCATATTAATGCTATGTGTAAATTTGCTCAAAGGTGTAAATTATCTGGAAGAATTGATTGTTTATTGGCTCACTTTGAAACGGAGCGTTCTTATTGGAGGAAAGTGCTGAGACATGTTGCCACAGTCAAACTACTGTCTTCTTTGGGACTACCTCTAAGAGGACATGATGAGTCATCACTGTCAAATAGAAAAGGTAATTTTTTAACCTGCCTTGAATATTTTAGTGAATTTGATGATTTTCTCAAAGACCATTTGAAAAATTCAGTATTGTGGCTCAGGGAAGACCAACTTTTAAAAACACCAAACCTACAATGAATTCATCATTATAATGGCAAAGAGGCTCAGAAACCAATCCACTGATGAAGTAAAGAATGCCAAGTATTATTCCATAATAGTCGATTCAACACCAGATGTGAGTCATGTAGACCAATTAACATTAATTTTAAGATATGTGACCGGCAATTGTGAAGTTGTAGAGCAATTTCTTTGTTTTGGCCAGCTAAAGTCCCACACTTTTGAATGTCTAGAGACATCTGTTTTGGAAATCATTGCAAACTTAGGGTTGGATATCAAAAATTGTCATGGGCAGAGCTTTGATAACACCACAAATATGGCAGGAAAATATTCAGGTCTACAGAAAGACTGAACAATGGAAGCCCCTCTGCTTTATTCATACCATGTTCCAGCCATTCCTTAAATTTAATCTGCAACACTGCAGCCACATCTTGTGAGGGAGCTACACACGTTTTTCACGTTGTTCAAAACGTGTATGCCTTTTTTTCAGTTTCCACACATTGGTGGAGTATGCTACAATGATGCTTGGAGCAGGCAAATGAAAAACATTTGACAGTCAAAAGAATTTGTGATATCAGGTGGTCTGCTCGTTCAGATGCTGTTTTGGCTTTGAAAATGAACTAGGATGATATAAAGAAAACCTTATTAGACATTGCCACATCAAATTCTGAAAAAAAAAACCATGCAAAAACGGAAGCAAAATCCTTAGCAGAAAAGTTTGAAAAGTATGATATTGCTGGTTTTACTCTTTTGTTGAACCGTTTACTTCAAAGAATTAATGCCATCAGCAAATCGTTGCAAAAGATCGATACAAATTTATTGAATACTGCACAATTGTTAGCCTCAGTGAAAAGTTTTGTTATGGAAGTTTGAAATGACTATAGCTCCATGGAAGCAGAGGCACTAACATTAACAGAAAATATAGGTTCCTCCGATATATCTGATAAGAAGCGTAAAAAAAGCAGGAAGTTAATATTCGATGTAGTGAGAGACAATGAAATCAGTTTAAAAGGGAAAGAGGAGGAGGAGGGTGGTGAAGCACTGGAATGGGTTACCTAGGGAGGTGGTGGAATCTCTATCATTAAAGGTTTTTAAGGACCGGCTTGACAAAGCCCTTTCTGGCGTTGGTCCTGCTTTGAGCAGGGGGTTGGACTAAATGACCTCCTGAGGTCTCTTCCAATCCTAATCTTCTATGATTCTGTGATCACCGTTGAGACCGTCCGTGTTGTTTGTGACTCAATAATTGTGCAATTGCAGAGTAGAGGTGAATCTCTAAAGAAAACTGATTTATTTTGCATGTTTTTTGATAGAAGTATGGACGAAAATGCTAAAAGCCAGTAAGAAATTTAGTGAATTCTACCTAGAGGACACAGACACACATCTTTTTGAAGATGAAGTGAAACATTTCATTCATTTTATTGAAAATTATGAGGTCTGTGCTTCAAGATTAGCAGTTAATTTGTATAGACTTGTATGTGATGGTTTGCAGGCAATCTTTCCAAATGTGGAAACCATTCTGAAAATATTTTTAACAGTACCTGTCACAAATGTTTCTGCTGAGCATTCTTTTTCTGTATTGAAACGAATTAAAATTTATTTGTGAAATATGATGAGTTAGGAACATTTGACAAGTTCGGCAATATTGACAATGGAAAGTGCCTTTTTACAAAATATTACTTGCGATGACTTAGCTTTTTTTCTTACACTTTTTCTTTACAAAATTATCTAAATAAATATATTTTTTTCAGATTGAATAAGTTTCTTAGAGGAAGTTAACTTCTATTTTTTCCATTCATGAGTCATCTATGCTTTTTATTTTTACACATTTTTCAAGTTAGCATAATGCAAATACAAGCTTTCATCTAGACCAGAAGTTCTCAAACTGTGCTCCGAAAACTCCATTCAGGTGGACCAAGGAAAGGTTATTAAGGTTTTTTCATAAAGCGCTCTTATCCAAAGCACTTTACAATATTTAGCTAATGGTACAAAGAACATTTGGAAAGATCATTAAATGCTCCCTTGAGACCCTCAGCAATTTTCAAGTGGTCTATGGAAAAAAAGTTAGATTACAAAAACAATCAAAGTACCTCACTTTATTTTCATTTATTTCCTATTATTTATAATATAGGAGGTGGATGAAGAAAAAAAGAATGAAAAATGGGGGCGATAAGACAGAATGTTCTTTTTCTTGGCTGGATCTCTAGGGGGGGCCTCAAAAATGAAGCTGCGCTAACTCTAAATCCGCCACTGCATTCAGCAGTGTTCATTTTATCTTTATAGTGGCTTTTGTCAACTCCTGGACACAGTACAGGTAATGATAGCAGTCTTACTTTGGTGCAAGGCTGTGCTCATTTGTGTAGCTGCTTGCTTAATGGAGCATGAACAGTGAGTATTTTTAGGATAACTTGCACTCATATTTATTAAAAGAGCAACAGTCTAACACACAGCATGTTTCACCTGATTGTATATATCTGCAAGTGATTAGTTGTACTTCAAGATGTTTACCCTCCCTCCCTGTCCCTTTTCAGTGATTCTTCTCACAAAGGTCTCCTAAGACAGGAGGTACAATCCCTTCTAACCCTAGGGGACACTGGACCTGTTCCACCAAACTTTGAAGAGAGAGGATTTTATTCCTGGTACTTCCTCAACCCCAAGAAAAGTGGAGGGTGGAGACCAATTCTGCACCTCAAGACCTGAATTTGACTAGTTCAGAACAAATTTGGCTGTAGCCTAGCTGTTCAGACTATCAGCGCTTAGTCATTTTTACATAATGTACATGATCAATACAGGGGGGACAGCAGTGCAGTGTTAGGCTTGCTGAAATAAAGAAGAACACTGGAATGGTTATAGGCCTCAACTCTAATTTTGATGAGTGTTTAAGGGAATTTACAAAATCAAATATAAATTAGTGTGTTTTCATGACTATAATTTATTGAAACCGTTTGAGGGATTTAAAATTGTTCCTTATAATGTTGGAAACAGAAAATTATCCTGGCTTTCTGCTAATGCATGAAAACCAGAAAGTGACGCTGAGTAGAAGCTGACTAGTCTACTTTCACTATGCAAGCTGAATAAATAAAAATATAAAAATTCACACTTGCATAAATGGGTAAATATGGCTAAGATTTTCACACCTAGGTGCCTAAAGATAGGTCATTAAGACCATATTTAGACACACAAATAAGTGGCCTGAATTTAAAAAGTGCTGAGCATCATAGAATATCAGAGTTGGAAGGGACCTCTGGAGGTCATCTAGTCCAACCCCCTGCCCAGAGCAGGACCAATCCCCAACTAAATCATCCCAGCCAGGGCTTTGTCAAGCCTGACCTTAAAAACTTCTAAGGAAGGGGATTCCACCACCTCCCTAGGTAACGCATTCCAGTGTTTCACCACCCTCCTAGTGAAAAAGTTTTTCCTAATATCCAACCTAAACCTACCCCACTGCAACTTGAGACCATTACTCCTTGTCCTGTCATCTGCTATCACTGAGAATAGTCTAGATCCATCCTCTTTGGATCCACCTTTCAGGTAGTTGAAAGCAGCTATCAAATCCCCCCTCATTCTTCTCTTCCGTAGACTAAACAATTCCAGTTCCCTCAGCCTCTCCTCATAAGTCATGTGTTACAGACCCATAATCATTTTTGTTGCCCTTTGCTGTACTCTTTCCAATTTTTCCACATCCTTCTTGTAGTGTGGGGTCCAAAACTGGACACAGTACTCCAGATGAGGCCTCACCAATGTCGAATAGAGGGGAACGATCACGTCCCTCGATCTGCTGGCAATGCCCCTACTTACACACCCCAAAATGCCATTGGCCTTCTTGGCAACAAGGGCATACTGTTGACTCATATCCAGCTTCTCGTCCACTGTCACCCCTAGGTCCTTCTCTGCAGAACTGCTACCTAGCCATTCGATCCCTAGTCTATAGCGGTGCATTGGATTCTTCCGTCCTAAGTGCAGGACTCTGCACTTGTCCTTGTTGAACCTCATCAGATTTCTTTTGGCCCAATCCTCCAATTTGTCTAGGTCCCTCTGTATCCTATCCCTAACCTCCAGCTTATCTACCACTCCTCCCAGTTTAGTGTCATCCACAAACTTGCTGAGGTTGCAATCCATCCTCCAGATCATTTATGAAGGTATTGAACAAAACCGGACCCAAGACTGACCCTTGGGGCATCCACTTGATACCGGCTGCCAACTAGACATGGAGCCATTGATCACTACCCATTGAGCCCGACAATCTAGCCAACTTTCTACCCACCTTGTAATGCATCCATCCAGCCCATACTTCTTTAACTTGCTGACAAGAATACTGTGGGAGAACGTGTCAAAAGCTTTGCTAAAATCAAGGACTAACACGTCCACTGCTTTCCCTTCATCCACAGAACCAGTTATCTCATCATAGAAGGCAATTAGATTAGTCAGGCATGACTTTCCCTTGGTGAATCCATGCTGACTGTTCCTGATCACTTTCCTCTCCTCTAAGTGCTTCAGAATTGATTCCTTGAGGACATGCTCCATGATTTTTCCGGGGACTGAGGTGAGGCTGACTGGCCTGTAGTTCCCAGGATCCTTCTTCTTCCCTTTTTTAAAGATTGGCACTACATTAGCCTTTTTCCAGTCTTCCGGGACTTCCCCTGATCGCCATGAGTTTTCAAAGATAATGGCCAGTGGCTCTGCAATCACATCCGCCAATTCCTTTAGCACTCTGGGATGCAACGCATCCGGCCCCATGGACTTGTGCACGTTCAGCTTTTCTAAATAGTCCCGAACCACTTCTTTCTTCACAGAGGGCTGGCCACCTCCTCCCCATGCTGTGCTGCCCAGTGCAGTAGTCTGGGAGCTGACCTTGTTCGTGAAGACAGAGGCAAAAAAAGCATTGAGTACGTTAGCTTTTTCCACATCCTCTGTCACTAGGTTGCCTCCCTCATTCAGTAAGGGGCCCACACTTTCCTTGGCTTTCTTCTTGTTCCCAACATACCTGAAGAAACCCTTCTTGTTACTCTTAACATCTCTCGCTAGCTGTAACTCCAGGTGTGATTTAGCCTTCCTGATTGCAATGTGGTTGTAATTAATCATAACTAGTCCCTGAGCAGCAGGATGCTTACTGAACACAGAGGGAGTGTCTCAAGGGGCTTATACCACTGAATGATTTCACATCCAGTAACTCCTATTGACTTGAATGGGAGTTAAGGTGTTTGTCTCCATCTGTTACAACGGACTGGATTGGACTCTCCTGTAGAAAAATCCATGACAAGAGCAGGAAAATATAAATTCCCCTCACTGAGTTTCCAATATATCATGTGGTTTAAGGAGAAGAATTTTCCTAACCAAATATTGGGCAGAGGGGTTTGTTTCTCTGAAGTATGGATATCCAGAAAGTGCAGGGAAATTGCAAGGTTCCTAGGCTATCCTCAGAGGGTTAAGCCATGGTATCCATACAGAAGACCAGCCCCTCTGTGTTATGTCCTCCTGCTCCCACCAAACCACTCCTTGAACTTTACTTTCCCCTCTGAGGGAATTTTAAAACTTACAGCATGGTGAGAGTCTGCCATGGGATGATGCCATGTAGAGTGACCTTCCCCAGGCTCCTCACCCACCCTGTCCAGCCTTATCCACATAACACATGGAGCCTGGGGGAATGATAGGTTTCAGAGTAACAGCCGTGTTAGTCTGTATTCGCAAAAAGAAAAGGAGTACTTGTGGCACCTTAGAGACTAACCAATTTATTTGAGCATAAGCTTTCATGAGCTACAGCTCACTTCATCGGATGCATACTGTGGAAAGTGTAGAAGATCTTTTTATACACACAAAGCATGAAAAAATACCTCCCCCCACCCCACTCTCCTGCTGGTAATAACTTATTTAAAGTGATCACTCTACTTACAATGTGTATGATAATCAAGTTGGGCCATTTCCAGCAAAATCCAGGTTTTCTCACCCCCCCACCCCCACAAACCCACTCTCCTGCTTGTAATAGCTTATCTAAAGTGACCACTCTCCTTACAATGTGTATGATGATCAAGGTGGGCCATTTCCAGCACAAATCCAGGGTTTAACAAGAACGTCTGGGGGGGGGGGTAGGAAAAAACAAGGGGAAATAGGTTACCTTGCATAATGACTTAGCCTCTCCCAGTCTCTATTCAAGCCTAAGTTAATTGTATCCAATTTGCAAATGAATTCCAATTCAGCAGTCTCTCGCTGGAGTCTGGATTTGAAGTTTTTCTGTTGTAATATCACAACTTTCATCTCTGTAATCGCGTGACCAGAGAGATTGAAGTGTTCTCCAACTGGTTTATGAATGTTATAATTCTTGACATCTGATTTGTGTCCATTTATTCTTTTACGTAGAGACTGTCCAGTTTGACCAATGTACATGGCGGAGGGGCATTGCTGGCACATGATGGCATATATCACATTGGTGGATGTGCAGGTGAACGAGCCTCTGATAGTGTGGCTGATGTTATTAGGCCCTGTGATGGTGTCCCCTGAATAGATATGTGGGCACAGTTGGCAACGGGCTTTGTTGCAAGGATAGGTTCCTGGGTTAGTGGTTCTGTTGTGTGGTACGTGGTTGCTGGTGAGTATTTGCTTCAGGTTGGGGGGCTGTCTGTAGGCAAGGACTGGCCTGTCTCCCAAGATTTGTGAGAGTGTTGGGTCACTCACACATCCAGAAAACCTGGATTTGTGCTGGAAATGGCCCAACTTGATTATCATACACATTGTAAGGAGAGTGATCACTTTAGATAAGCTATTACCAGCAGGAGAATGGGGTGGGGGGAGGTATTTTTTCATGCTTTGTGTGTATAAAAAAATCTTCTACACTTTCCACAGTATGCATCCAATGAAGTGAGCTGTAGCTCACGAAAGCTTATGCTCAAATAAATTGGTTAGTCTCTAAGGTGCCACAAGTACTCCTTTTCTTTTTGGGGGAATGATGTTACCATGGCTCCTCTCCCAACTTCATGTGTTTTCCAGTCACTGTTGCCCAGTATTCTGAACACCTTTCATCTCTGTACATAGAAGTGGAGGTAACAATATGACCCATTGTTATTGGATATGATTTGTATCTTACCAGTGTCCCCTAAATGTTTCACACCATGTAAGGATCACCCTTTTCACCAATCATTAGACCAAGTAAAGATTTTAATTATAAAATCACCCTTTTTTGCAAGAATGTTACAGAGAGCCATGGGATCTGTATGCTATAGGGGGAATAGAAGATGCTCATTTACTCTAGTAATAGGGGACATATAGTTACCTAGAGCTATCAGAAAAATATGCATGGGGATGTGGGGTAAATGATATGTACTCTGGAAACGAAGCTGATGATTTCCTAGAATATGGTGTTTTTAATTTATCTGAAATTCTCATCTTCAGTGGGATAAGCCCCTTGAGACACTCCCTCTGTATTCAGTAAGCATCCTGCTGCTCAGGGACTAGTTATGATTAATTACAACCACATTGCATTCCATAATATTCTGAAAATTTAAAATATCTCAAAACAGTATTAAAATTATTACACCATTGTACATATTCTGTCATTGTATATGCCATATAGCATGGCCTTAATAAAACTTGCTGCAATTCAGATAGGTATCCTGTACCAGAGCTGGATTTGAGAATTCTGAAAGTAGCATAATGAGATTAGCATGTTAATAATACTGCTGTTTCATAGCATTGGTGATCTTAGAGCTCAGGAACAAACTCGAAAGACCTGGATATGCTTGTGCATGCACAGAGCTCTTTTTTGTATGCATTGTAAGTGGGAGATATGTAATGCTTAAGGCCCCACTTAATTTGCGATATTGTGGAAATTGTGGATCCCACAATATTAGGTTTCCACCACAATTTTTATTTTAATTAGCTTATTTTGAACAGTCCACAATTTTGCATACATTTTCAGGTGTGCACCACACACCTTTTCCCCATTAGTACAGTAGAAACCCATTTATCCAAATTGACAGTGACTGGGGCTTGGACTATCAGTTTCGTGCATTAATGACTAATATAGTTGCAGCACAATGTCTGGTTATAAAAAAAAAATAGCAGGCATAACATAATACTTGAGTGTTTATATTATTATAGCAAATTTTTCTTAATCAAATAGGTCTTCACTGGCTTTTCCAAATGACTGCAATTAATATAGGTTCCTTATTACTTTTCCATGATTTTTCATGTCTTGTCTGAAATTCAGCCGCAATTATTTGACAATCGTGCTGCGATTCAGATAGGGCCTTAGTTATGCTTTCTCCGCTTTTCACATCTATATTACCGTTTTTGAGTACAGAATAGAGCATATAAAAGTAAAAACAAAAAAACCTCACAGCAGGGGCCAAAAGCTGTAAACTATTACTTGTCTGAGTAGTCCCTACCCACCTGAAGAGAGCCACTGACTTCAGTGGGACCACTAGTGTCAATAACTATGTTAACTTCTGTAACTAAGCTTTGCAGGGTTAAGCCCCATATAACTATCTTTTATACTGAAAATCTAGTATACTAGTGGCAATTGCTGTCATAGAAAGTGAATATCATACATAACTTACAAAATAGGTTTATGATATGGATAGGACACCTTTTAGTGGCATCTGAAAGCATTCTGATACAGAAATATTTTACTGTGATTTAAAAGTTCTCTGATTAAAACGTTGTTTAGACAGTTATCTGCAGCTGATGAGCTCCAAAAAAAGAACAAAACCAGTTGGCTCCTAAAATACTGATCTAAAAAGCCTTGAAGTGCTGCTAAAGCCACACTGAGAAGACTGAAAGCCATTCTATGGAGAATCAATTCTGCTTTTTTTGTATTACATATTTTCTTTATTTTTGTTGCTTTGTTCTATCTTCATCTTGTGTGAGATGGTGTCATGAAAATAGGATTTTTTTTCTTACGGGCTCATCTTCTCATGATGTTCATTTCTAACCTGAAATAGAATCCTCTGTTTGTGACATTACAATTGTTTGCTGTGGAAAAGGTTATGAAGTCATGAATTGAAGGATTATCATTTCAAGTAGGTAAACAGCAGCAAGAGCATATGAACTCATAAATAAAAATCTTGTTTTCATATGGATTTCTTTAGGAGGAAAAAATTGTAGCAATTTAGGATATATTTGCAGAGTTGTTTTCCCTTTCCTGTTCACAAATTATTTACAAACTTTTATAACTGTTCAACTAACCTATTGTATGAATCATTCCAAATGGCCAATAAAGTACTTCCTGTGTGAGCATTCTTTGGAATATTTATTCCTGCGAATGTTCATGACATTTTTTGTTTCCATAAACATTCTTGTGAATAAAAGCTCTCTCATCCAAATGTTTACGAAAAAGGGGGTTATGAATAGTGACAAAGCGAATTGGTAGGTTTTATTCACAAGAATATTCTTGAATAATTTTTGCTGTATTTGCTTGGCCTAATCGAGGAGGCATCACCTGCTCTTTAAATCAACTTTGAAAACTAAGTGTTGTAAAAACAAATGTGAGCCCACTTAAATATGAGTCATTCTTTCCTTCTTTTTTTCTGTTTTGAAAACTTCTCTCCCTACCCTATTTTCCTACCTTTATCTCCAGCAATTTGATTTCAGCCTCAGTTTAGTTCTTCTGGATATAGGGCTTCCTATTTCTCCTTCTTCTCTTTCTTCTATTTGGTTATTTTTCTTTCTTTCCTCCTTGTGTTTCTGCTTGTCTTCTGTATCCACTTCTTCCTTTCGTCTCCATTTTCTGGTTTAGATTTTCTCCCTTGCATCTTTACATGTTTTCATTTTGTTATATTTTCTCCTCTGTGCACATCACTGAAGGGAAAATATAGATGCATATAAGAATAGGCTTACTTCACAGAAAGCCTGGTCTCACCTTCATTACTTAACTACCCTGAGGGCCAGGGTGGAAAAAATTGGTGATTTAAATAATAATAATAATATTAGTAATTGAAATAAAAAAATTAAATGCAGGATTATTTTTAAAAGCAAACTTATTTATAATTAAATTTGAAATTATGGCAACCTATGCTAAGGCCTAAACTTTACTATCATCTATTACAATGAATATAATTAATAAAAAAAGTAGTACGTACTAAGCATTATGTGTTTTCTGCCAAGCTCTAAAAAAAGGTCAAACCAATGGACTGGTGGTAGTCACTGGCTTAGCAACCTGGAACTGGGATTTATTGAAATGCTAAATCAGCTTTTGACATCAGTAACCTCTTCTGCAGATTCAGAGAAAATATTTATTTCAGTGTATTCTACTAGTTCAGCTCAATTATTAGTTCATTCAAAGTTAAGAAACCAATTAGGAGTTGAAAAAGCAGGAATGATTTTCTCTTCCAATCTCTGAATAAAAAACAGGTGTGAGAGAATGAGATTTACTAGTTCAAAAATCATGAAGGACATGGTGACCAAGAGACAATCAAGTCAGTTCACTAACTACAGGTTTTTCTTACTTGGTTTAATAATTCAGTTTGCTTAATATGCAAAACACGTTTTGATAAACTGTTTAAAATATATCCAGTACTTTTAAGGTAGTTTTATTTAACTAATCAAAACATTGAAATGCTGTTTCTGTTCACTTTTTATTGAGATTTAAATTCTATCCACATACAGCTAGACAAAAACAATCATCCAGTAAATAAGAAATACATTATTCAGAATTTTCTAACATATAAAATATAAAAAATTAAGAATCTGAATAAATGTGAGTTAAACTTTAATTGCTAATATAAGTGTGTATAGCTATAGTGTATAGTTGCAAATCAAGATATTTAAATTATCAGTCAATGAGAATTCATCTTTAGGAAAATAACTAAAAAATACAATGCAAAACAAGATTAAAATCAATTATTTAAATCAAGATTTCCTGCTTGCTGATTTTAAATCATGATTAAAACCAGTGATTTAAAAAGCTTTGATTTAAACCAATCCACCTTGTTTAGTGCAGCGTGGGATAACTTTAATGAACATCCTGGGTTGTACCAGAGCAGTACAAATTTCCTGGGTTTTAATAAACTTGAATCAAGGGGACCCCTTCGAGCCCAGGGCTGCAATTCAAACATGTTCCAGTTTCTCTTGGCTATTGAAAGGAGAGAAGTTACTTTAAGTTAAGCACCAATGTGTTTACAAGAACAAATAGATATAAATTGGCCATCTACAAGTTTAGACTTGAAATTAGATGAAGATTTCTAACAATCGGAGGAATGATGTTCTGGAACAGCCTTCCAAGAAGCACAGACGGCGGGGCGGGGAACCAAACTGGCTTCAAGACTGAGCTTGACAAGTTTATGGTATGATGAGACTACCTACAAAGCATGTAGCCAATCTGTGACTGCTAGCATAAGATATCTCTAATGACTGGTGGAACACTAGATGCGGAGGACTCCAGGTTACTACAGAGAATTCTTTCCCAGGTGTCTGGCTAGTTAGTCTTGCCCACATTCTCAAGGTCTAACTGATTGCCATATTTAGGGTTGGGAAGGAATTTTCCCCCGGGTCAGATTGGCAGAGACCCTGCAGGTTTTTTGCCTTCCTCTGCAGCATGGGGCACAGGTCACTTGCAGGTTTAAACTAGTATAAATGGTGGACTCTTTGTAACTTGAAGTCTTTAAATCATGATTTGAGGACTTCAGGAACTTAGCCAGAGGTTAGGGTTCTATTACAGAAGTGTGTAGGTGAGGTTTTGTGGCCTGCATATGCAGGAGGTCAGACTAGATGATCATGATGGTCCCATCTGACCTTAAAGTCTATGAGCTAATTTAAACCCTATCATTCTGTGTGTATAGTTGGGATTATGTCTTCCAATGTACATTACATTACTTTGCACTTATCAGCACTGAATTTCATCTACCATTTTGTTGCCCTCTCACCCAGTTTAGTCGGATTCCTTTGTAACACTTTGCAGTCAGCTTTGGACATAACTTTCTTGGGTAATAGTGTGTCATCAGCAAATTTTGCCACATCTCTGTTCACCTTCTTTTTCAAATCACATATGAATATGCTGAACAGCACTGGTCCTAGTACAGATCCTTGGGGGGGGGCATTTTCTACCTCTCTGCATTTTGAAAACTGACCATGTATTCCTACCCTTAGTTTCCTATCTATTAACTAGTTACTGATCCATGAGAGGATCTTCCCTCATATCCCATGACTGATTACCTTGCTTAAGAGCCTTTGATGAGGCTTTGTCAAAGATTTTCTGAAAGTCCAAGTATACTATATCACCTTTTTCCACATGCTTCTTGACTCCCGCCGAGAATTCTAATAGAGTGTGAGGCATGATTTCTCTTTACAAAAGCCGTGTTGACTCTTCCCCAATATATAATGTTTACCTATGTGTCAGATCATTCTGTTCTTTATAGTTTCAACCAATTTACGTGGTACTGAAGTTAGGCTTACTGGCTTGTTATTGCCAAGATTGCCTCTGGAGCCTTTTATAAAAATTGGCATTACATTAGCTACCTGCCAGTCATCTGATACAGAGGCTGTTTTAAGCCCGAGGTTACATACAACAGTCAATAGTTCTCCAATTACATATTTGAGTTCCTTTGAACTGTTGAGTGAAAACCATATGGTCCTGGTGACTTATTACTGTTTTATTTATCAATTTGTTTCAAAACCTCCTCTACTCACCCTCAATCTCGGATGGTTTCTCAGATTTTGTCATCTAAAAAGACTGGCTCAGGTTTTGGGAACTCCGTCACATCCTCTGTAGTGAAGACCAATCAAATAATTCAGTTAGCTTCTCTCCAATGGCCTTGTCTTCCTGGAGTTATCATTTAGCATCTTGATCGTCAGTGGCCTCACTGATTGTTTTAGGAGGGTTCCTGCTTCTGAAGTACTTAAAATTCTTTTTGCTGTTAGTCTTTTGTTAGTTGCTTTTTAAATTCTATTTTGGCCTGCCTAATTATACTTTTACACTTGATTTTACCCCATGAATGCCCACGACAGGAAGGGGAAATGATCGCAGTGATGTAACCCCTACTCAGATACCCCTGTGGTGGTGAGGATGCTTTAGAGCTCCTCTGGTGAAGAGAATGGTTGCTGTGGCTGGGGGGAAAACTGTATAAATGGTGGGGGGAAATCTTCAGACTGTTTGTGCCTGGGATAGGGGAGTTTTCAGTGTAATAGTGACATCAGGGCAAGGGAGGAGGCAGGACCTTCAGGCTGACAGTTATCCAGGATGGGAGACAGACTAATACCTTTTATTTTTATACTTCAGACACTAGAGAGTTTAATATCTGATATTAAACCAATATTGCTATGGTTTGCGTTATGCGAGGAACATTTTGTTATGAATATTTAGCTACTACATAAAACAGAAAAAAGTGAAGAAAGACCCTAACATTGCAGACTCCACATATTTATTGTGCCTTTGATTTTTTTCCATTGTTCCAGTTCATGAATGTTGGGCTGCCGATACTGATTTTTTTTTTAAGGAATAAAAGAGCTTTAAGGCATTTGTTTATGGCAGGAAAACATCTATACCTTAAAAAATTCGTGGCAATACGACAAGATTTTTGTACAGATACAAAGAGGAAAAAAAGTAGGTCAAAATTGGGCTTGTCGTCCTTGCCAATGTCCCTTAAAACTTCTGAAACAGTAAAATACAGTAATTCAACCCTTACTAGCTCTCTGTCCATATTAATTCAGAATTCATCTGGGCTGGGATTTTATCCAGGTTTCTGAACTAAATTATCTTATCTTTTCTCTTTGATTGTTCATCTCTTAAGACAGACTTATAGTGGGGCATCGCTAACGCCAAGGTTACTGGGAATGGGATTTTGTTCTTATTCATGAAATGAAATGTATTTTCTTCATGCTTTTCTTCTTCCCTTCAAGTCATTTTATACCTAGAATGTCAAAATCAGTCAGAGGTGATAGGATTCTACCTCAAGCAACAGCAAATATCAGCATTCTTTAAAAAGAAAAAGTCCTAAAAGTTCACAATCCCTCTAAATTGTTAGTCGCTGTTTATTATGTTCCCATCCTTCCTTAGATGCCCCATATCTCTCCATTTCAATCTGTGTGCTGTTCTCGGATTGCCTTGCTCTGATTCTTGACAACTGCACCAGTAATGATACAGTTCAACAATTTAGTGGCAGTCCATTAGTATCATTGTAGCCTTTCTCCTGATGCATCCTCTTAGCTTACCTGAGAATAAGCAATTCTCTTTTATTGTGCTGCCTTTGCAATACAGCGATTTCCATATGTGGAGACTGATGGAGTATGATTTTCCTTGCATTATCCCTCTCCCTTGCTTACTTTCCTCTTTCCTTATCTCCTTCTATCTACTTGAATTGTATGAATTCCATGAAGAAACTTAAATCCAAGGACACCAATTTATATTCTCCATTAACCGATTGCCAGTCATGAGAATCCATTTTGTGAACCCTCTTTCTTGATTTGTCCAAGACAAATAGTGAGAGATTTTAGTGACAAGTTTCCTTTTAAAGGAGCAGCTGGCTACTATCTTATTAGTCTATACCTACAGTTTGTGAATTTATGTATGAACATAGAAAGAATTTGCATGCTAACAGTGACTACAGATGAAAATTTCCTGTATTCCTGTTACTGGATTTCATATTCTCAAAGCCCCAAATCAGCTCCACATCTCAGAGGTACACAGCATGTAAAGGGGAGCAGTTGGCCCATTTAAAACTTAGCCAGTTCCTGCAAGAACTTCAACACTATTAACTAAAGTGAAAAGAAATACCCATAATAGTCCAGATGGGAGGCAACAGAGCTATGTATAATTAACAGAGCTATGTATAATTAAGGCCAGGTCATCAGCCAGAGATGGGCCATCTTCTAACAAGCTGGAGATGACAGAAATTGTTATTTGAAAATGCTGTTATGTGGGAGCTTAGTAACAGCGAGGAATCTAGGAGCACTCCTAAACTATGGATTGAATCAACCAATTGTGGCTATGTACCCTCAACCAAAGTAGACTATACTGTGCCTACTTACACTTCAGAGTGCTTTCCTCTGCTCACCAGCATCACCTCTGTCTTGCTCTGGTTCAGCGTTAGCCACCTTGTTCATCTAAGAACCGATTTCATCCAGACACTGGGCGTCCTTGGTAGTAGTGGTATGGTCATATGTGGTGGAGGATAGGTGAAGCTGTGTTGTCATCTGCATATTGTCTTGTTGTCTTGCTGAATCCTTGTTGTCTTGCCACTTCATCTAGTGGATGCATGTAGCTATTGAGAAGGACCAGAGAGAGAATTGATCCTTGTGGAACTTTGCAAGTGAGCAGTCTCATGTTGGAGTTGCAGTTTCCCATTATCTCTCTTTGGGTTCAAATTACATCCTACCATGTGATTAGCCTGTGTAAAAGGGGGGAAGCAGCTGTAGGGAACAGGTCAAGATCTTTCTATAGTATTTGAGAGCATCTGTTGGTTAATGTGTTGACCTGTGGGAATATAATTTGCCAGTTCAAGAGTATGCACAGGCACCTAGCTGGCTAGTAGGTGTGCCACTGTCAGCAGGAAGAGCTAGCTAGGGTGCACACTGGTCGGCAGGACCCTAGCCAAAGAGGATGCACTAATTGGTGTCTTTTCTTTCTTCTTTGATCTTCTTTGAATATGTAACTGCAATGTGCCAAATCCTGCCCTCAGTCATTTCAATGGAATTCCACAAGTCTAATGTCACTGACAACAGAATCTGGTTCTCCCGTTTTGGGATGCCATCCAGACCAGTAAGAGGTTGTCACCACCTGCCTATACCCCCGGGTGCCTTAAATGCTCTGTTGCTGTGACTCACAGCCCAGACACCAACAGCCAGCAGACAAGCATGCGTTATCCTGAGTGTCTGTGTGCCATAACAGAGCAGCCCCACCCTGGTTTCCCCAGCTTTGGTTACACCTGGCAAGATGCCCCCTACTTCTGGTCCAGGACATCCCCAGAATCATCTGCCCTGAAGTGTCCAGCCCTCCCTTGGACTACTCAGAGAAATAAGGTTTGTTTGCTCCTTTAAAGAGACAGTACTCAGCAGCTTGCCACATTAACTGGAGTTAACAGTTACTTGAATTAAATCACAGCATTTAGTTGGTTTAGATTAAAATAAAGCAAGCTTATTAACAACAGGACATAGGTTAAGCCACGCCGAGTAAAAGGTAGAGATAGTTACAAGCAAATAAAAGTGAAAACGTGCATCTAAGTCTAAAACTTAATCTAGCAAGGCACAGTCTTTGTTTCAGATGGATTTGCTCATCAATTACTCTTGGTGCAGCATGGCTGACTGTCTCTTACAGAAGTACCAGGTACTGGTTTCCTTGTAAACTTAGGTGAAAGATAAAAAGATGGAGTCTCTCTTCCCTTATATTTCCAAAGAATTGTCTTTGTTCTCAAAGTTAGGAAGACCTCCCCGGCGATTCAGTCTTCTGTCTCTCTCTGGGGTGTAGGAACCACTTTAATTCTCCCCTACTGGTTTGCTTGATAGGTTTGCTACAGCTAATATGTAAAGTGAGATATACCCACATTCCTTTCTCTAGGACAAACCTATTTATGATCTTTACCTACGCTAGACTGTCTTCTTAAACCTGTTCTAGTAACATTTGATAGAGGAAATTTATAACTTCACATATAAGGTTAACACAACTTCACATATAAGGTTTACAAAGATATTAATGACTAGTGTGCTATTAGCTTTCAGATGCTACTTTACAAGGCATATTTTGTACAAACATAATTGCACTAGTTGTAGGGTATGAATACAGGAGTGCTTAGGGTCACAGTGGTCCACTCTATCTGATTTCTAGGCAACGCTGCAAGCTATTCTTGTGCGTCTTCCCAGTTACATCAGTGTGGATTTCAAAGTATATTCTTTCATGATGAGCACATCACATCTCTCCACATTGCAGCTCGACCAAAGAGCATTTCTTCTTCCTGTCTTTAGTCATTCCTTTGAATAAACTCAGTTCATTCAGCACATCCCAAATTATGACTCACATCCCAAATTTAATTGACATTTGCTGCTGCCACTTATAACCCTTGTAGAAGGGAGCTTTTTGTAAAATGTTTATTTGTATATACAAGAACAAACCTGGAAAACATGATGATTCTTGAACCAGTCACTGTACTGAGCTTCTCCTGTGTGCTGTTGAGCACTTGCAACCCACTGTGACTGTAATTGGAGTTGAGAGGATCAGGCTCCTTATGCATATAATTTTGTTAAAAGAAACAAGCACTCATCCTCTCTTGTTCAACCTAAATAGTGTTTCAAAATGTCAGGCCAGATTTCCTGTTGGTGTCAATTGACATTGACTTCAGTGGAGCTAGGCTGATTTAGATGAGCTGAGAATCTGGCCCTAAATCTCAAATGCTGTTTTCTTCTAGTTGCAAAAGTTTGGAAACCTGAAATTTTCTGGTAGTAGAGTTGGCAGTGCCCGTGAAATCATAAGTGCTTCTGAATGGTTGAGCAACCTCAACTCCAGCTGAAGTCAGTGGAATCTGAGGGCATTCACATACTTTCTGAGGTCCCAGTTTAGGAAAGCATTTAAGTATGTGCTTCAGTCCATCCCTATTAAGGCAATATTAGGAGCATGCATAAATGCTATCCTGAATAGAGATGCTTCCCTGAATTAGGCCTCTTATTTAAATCTGATTTAGGGTTATGTATTAAATAATATAGAAAAATCTCATCTCAACCATAGCTGTCTAATCAAAGAAACAAATCTCTTAACTTTTGACATTATGGGGCTTCACAATTATCACAGGATCCAAAGGCAAGTGACATGGAAATGGATTTATTTGTGCCAGTACCAAACTTGAAAGTACTTTAACAAATTACAGATTAGATGATTGGTAAAATAGGGCTGAGAAACTGCACAGTGTGCAGACTGTGTAATAAGAGAAATCCCATGGTAGCTTTTTGTTCAACTACCAAAACTAAATTTTTACCCTTAGAAGGGGCTATTTACAGTAGAAGTTTTAATGTAGGAACTATATTTCTCCATTTCTTCATAAAGAGGAAAAAATGGTTCTTAAGAGATGCAGTAAATTCTGTACATTATAGGTTAGATAAAATGATAAAAACATATTGTACAGTAAGTGGAGGCACTAAATTGAGTAGTACGTGGTTGCAACTTATTTCTTTGTAAATTAGTTAATTTCCTGCATCTGCAATGCCAGTTCCATCACAACATCCTTGCATTTAGAATCAAAGTGAAAACAGTAAACTGCAGCAATCTATCATTTTGTGTTTCCAGCAGAGATAATTTAACTATAACACAGTGACATTGAATATTGATAGAAAAATGACAGGCCATGATTAAAGTTTTGTGCCAGATAAAATGAATAGCTGGCAGATGAAAAGAAAACAGAAATTAATTTCCCTTCTGATTCCTGTACAAGAGTATTTTCTAATTGTTATTGCTTAGTATTGTACTGTCTTGTTTTTAATAACCATAATAAAATATCCATTATTGGTTTTCAGCAATAAAAAAAATTGACTTCCCCTTTATTTGCTTGAACAGTGTCACAGAACAGAAATAGTAGTTACATAATCTGGCCACATAAAATCCAAGAAGTCAGTTATGCTCTCAAGATGTTGATGTTAGTTTGCTTATTCTTTTATGGGTAGGGGAAAGAAGGAAATAATATTTTCAGGCTCTCTTTAGCTTTCAGTTTAGAGTTCAGCTCTTAAATATTGTAGACCAGGGGTGGGCAAACTTTTTGGCCCGAGGGCCACATCAGGGTGTGAAACTGTATGGAGGGCCGGGTAGGGAAGGCTGTGGCACCCAAATAGCCTGGCCCCCGCCCCCTATTCGCCCCCTCCAACTCCCCCCCCCAACTGTCCCCTCCTGAGGAGGCAGGAGGCTAAAGTGCCAGAATGCATGTTAAAGAATCAAAAGCAAATCAAGCTGGAAAATCTAGATACAAATGTTTGAGAGAACAGGTGTGAGGGTTAATTTCTGAAGGATTAAGCAATGTTCAAGTATAAACATGGCTATTAATACATAACATTAATGGTAATATGGGTTTCAAAAAAGATGGTGGTCTTGGGTTTTTTGTATGGATTAAGCGTTACTTTTCTCGATTTTTCTTTCCCTCCTTCTTTCTGGCCTCCCTCAGGGTGGTTACCTTCGTAGAGACAACTAGACACTGTATGGACATACAAGAGAAAGATCTCTGCCCCAAAGAGCAGAATCTAAATAGATGAAACAGACAGAGAGTGGGAGGGAAAACAGAGGCACAAAGAGATGAAGTGACTTTCCGTAGCTCACACAGTAGGTCAGTGGTAAAGCTAGAAATAGAATCCAAAGCTCCTGATTCCCAGTCCTGTGCCCTTTTTACGAGACCATATTTCCTTCTGATGTTAAATGGTATCCTGTATCCTTTGTAATGACTTTCCCTGGTTATTTCTGTCAGACCCATTTCATCACTCCTTATAAAAAGTTTGTCAGCACCAATCTACTGTATTTTATGACATATTGACTTTAGACAAATACATTAGACATTTTTAACCTAGGGAAAACTCCTCATATTGTCAGTTCAAGTTTTTCTTGAGCAGAGGGTAAATAAAGAATCCTGAATAGGGCTTGCAGACCGTGGGAAATTAGTGGCCCACTGTCTTTAATACATTTTCCAAGGCATGTACTGTGTGTAAGATGAATCAATAGTAAACATCTTTCATCTTCCTGAATGTCATTAATTCTAAGCTTTTTTTTTTCTTGATGCCTGCACTTAAGCCCTGATTCAGGAAAACACTTGACCATGTACTTGAAATTAAGCACATGCTTACATCCCTTTGATGTCAATGGGACTTATTCATGTACATAAAGTAAGCAAGTGCGATGTACTTTCCTGAATCAAAACTTTAGTCCTGATCCTAATAGGGTTGCCAATTTTGGTTGGACATATCCCTGGAGGTTTCATCACATGACATAATCTTTAATTGAAGATTAATTTTTAATTCCTGGAGACTTGGCAACCCTATCTCCTGTTAGGAATCAGTTCTCTAAGTTAAATATTTATTTCCTTCTATTTAATATATGTTCCCACTGCTGGAAAGTTTTTGCACATGTATTTATTGAATATGAATTTTATTATGCTTGGTTTTATTTTCAGTCTCACTTTATTAGCTTTCATTATATGGCTCCTCACAGAGGTTCATTCTGTCAGTTAAAAGAACAGTATCTTCTACACAAGCAATGTTTTGGCCACTGTGGATCATGACCCATTTTTCTTCATGTTTCAGTCATCAGAAGACATCTCTGAGATAAGCTGCACTGAGATTTACAAAAAATGCTACCTCCTTGTCTAGCTCCTGTTACTTTTTATAAAAATATTTTGGCTATTCTAACATGGTGTCATAAATATAAAGGGAAGGGTAACCACCTTTTTGTATACAGTGCTATAAAATCCTTCCTGGCCAGAGGCAACATCCTGTTACCTGTAAAGGGTTAAGAAGCTCAGCTAACCTGGCTGGCACCTGACCCAAAGGACCAATAAGGGGACAAGATACTTTCAAATCTTGCCGGGGCGGCGGTGGCTTTTGTTTGTGCTCTTTGTTTACGTGATTGTTCTCTCTTGGGACTGAGAGAGGCCAGACAGAAATCCATCTTCTCCAACCCATCCTAATCCAAGTCTCCAATATTGCAACCAGTATAGGTAAGCCAGGCAAGGCGGATTAGTTTATCTTTTGTTTTATGTGATTTTTCCCTGTGTTAAGAGGGAGTTTATTTCTGTTTTCTGTAACTTTAAGGTTTTGCCCAGAGGGGGATCCTCTGTGTTTTGACTCTTGAATACCCTGTAAAGTATTTTCCATCCTGATTTTACAGAGATGATTTTTACCTTTCTTTTTTTTTAATAAAATCCTTCTTTTAAGAACCTGACTGATTTTTCCATTGTTCCAAGATCCAGGGGTTTGGGTCTTTGATGATTTTGTAACCAATTGGTTAGGATATTATTCTCAAGCCTCCCCAGGAAAGGGGGTGTAGGGCTTGGGGGATATTTTGGGGGGGCGACGTCTCCAAGTGGGCTCTTTCCCTGTTCTTTGTTTAAAACACTTGGTGGTCGCAGCATACTGTTCAAGGCCAAGGCAAAGTTTGTACCTTGGGGAAGTTTTTAACTTAAGCTGGTAAGAACAAGCTTAGGGGGTCTTTCATGCAGGTCCCCACATCTGTAGCCTAGAGTTCAGAGTGGGGAAGGAACCCTGACACATGGGCATATGTTTTCATTTCGGCTAAAGTGTACAAGAGCTAAAGATGACTTTTGTGTGTCTGTAGCACTCTTAGTAGGAAACCTATTTTCCTGGACTTCCAGCTAACACTCTAAATAGTTTTAGAGCAATATTCTGCTGATGAGACACATGCAGAGCTCCTGTTGACATGACTGGGAATCTTGCACAAAGACTGAGGGGAGAAATAGCCTGTAAACTTAACAGAAGATGGAAAGAATCCTCAGTGGACAAATTCCCCTATATATATATATATATATATATATCTTGGGTCATGCTTTTTTATACAAAGAGTACACTTATAAATAGCTTATAAAGGATCAGTAAGTGATTAGTATATGTTTTAATAAATGTTTAATCAGTTCTTAAAGATTGTTATGGAGTCCAACAAATCAATAGGTTTTTTGTAATACCTTTGATTGATGTACTTAACACATACTGTTATGTCTGTAACGTACATACATAACATTTATTAGTCAATTATTAATATTGCATAATATATTTATAAATATAACTTCAATATAAAGTGTGACCTAATCTTGACCTGTCCAAAATTTAGGTCCAATCCTACAGAGTTACACTGTGCTTAATTTTAAGAAGAGGAGTAGTCCCATCCACTTCACTAGGACTACAAACATCCATGAATTTAAGCATTTACAAAGTGGATTTAATATGAATAAGCCAAACACCGTAATTCAATTACATTTAATTATATATCTAAAATGTTGAAATATTCAAAAAATTATACCACATAAACAATTTTTAATGTATTTGGCATGTGGTTTTATGTTTGCAATTTTCAAAATATTTGCTTTAAAAATGCCCCTAAACTTTCAGTAATTTTAAAATAAAAAATTATGGAAGGATAGCCCGAAGAATTAAATAGACTCAGGACATCAAAAGCATCTCTGCATTTACTGCTTTCAGTTGAAAAGTTCAGTAACATAGAGTCTATTAACATACATATTTGATAACCTAGTTCAGGATACATCAGGAAGTACCAGAATTTTACTAATATAGTGGCAACATAAAAATGTACTTGAAATACACCAAAAGCTATTATTTTATCCTAATTGTATTGATGGAATCTTCTATTAAGTTGGCCAATCAAAGTGGGCTACCTGTTGGAAGTTCCAAGTCAAGTCTCGAGTTGTCTAAAGTCAATATGTCATAAAATACAGTAGATTGGTGCTGACAAACTTTTTATAAGAGGCAAGAAACTTGTCAGAGGTATACCTACAGGGAAAGTTTTTAACTATGTAGCCATTATGCTATGACTGACTAGCACCATCCTAGTACAGAAAGTAGTAGGGTTTATTTTATTTTATTTTACTTGCTAGATGGAGTGTTGACTGGAGGTAACATAGAATTCTCCTGGGGCATGTGTTGAATATCTCCCCCCCCCCCTTCTAATTAGCATTGCTTGGAACCCCTTGGGGTTCAGGCAGCAAGTTGAAGACCTCATGTAACATTCCACCTTAAATAAGTATGCATCCATACAAACTGTAAGAACTAATCCAGTGGCTCAGTTTCTGACTCCCAGTTATTCACACTTGTGCTCTGACTTCAAGTTTGTGTCGGTAAGTTTTATTTGTGCAGTAAAAAATACTGTTGTTCAAAGTAAGAAGTTGTCACTCAAATAAGCATTTTATTACTAACTACAATTAATTTATTCTCTGTTCAGAGTAAAAATCTTAAGTATCTGTGGTAAACTAATATCTGATTTAGTCAAGAAAGTTGGAATAAAATTTTGGGTTTTTTAATTTAACTTATTATTTAATTGCATCACAACTGATAGATCTGAAGGACTGATAGAAAATGCTGCAGTTATTAGATGTTAAGATAAAATCTAGACATTAGAGCACTGAAATGGGAGGCAAGACTTGTGGGTTCTATTCCCTTCTCTGCCACTGACTCACTTCACTGTACTTCAGCAAATAATTTAACCTTTCTGTGTTTCGGATTCAGCACTTGCAAAATGAAGATAATATATGCCTGTGTGTCATGAGGGTACTGAGTAGTTTAAATACCTGATCCTGCAAAACCTTCCATGCATGGAATTCTCATTGACATCAACTGAAGAACTGTACGTGAAGGGTTTTCAGGATACTACTCATAAAGCACTTAAAGATCTTCGACTGAAAGAAGTTACAGACGTGCAAAATATGAAGAAATTCTAAACATAAACCTCCTTTCAACTCATTCTTCAGCTGGAAAAAAGAGAACAGTACAATACCACAAAGTAAGGTTGTGGAAAATAGACAAAAAAGGTAGAAGGCTGAGGGAGAATAAAAACAGCCCTAATTTAATTAATAAAAATGGATTGACTGATGCTTTAGATTTTTGTCTAAGTTTCACTCTAGCAAGAATCTGAAAAGTTACATACATTTTCTTAAAAGTATAATTTGACCAACATATTTAATGCAGCAAATAATATTTTAGTTGAAGGGATAACATTCTCTCTCAGAACAATTTGAGGAAGATTGTGTGAGTACTTTTTTACAGTACAGATATACAGCCTCTGGGAATGAATAGGGCTCTGATCCTGCTCCCATTGAGGTCAATGACAAAACTTCTATTGACTTCAGTAAAATTAGAATGGGGTCTAAGCTACCTCCTGTACACACCACAGAAGGTAATAGCATCTTATCAACAGATTTTTCTTGACATCCACTTTGCAGTAGATAAATCCCTCTACTGCTTCTCAGCTTGAAATAACTCATTACCATTTTAAAAAGTGCTGAGCTCTTTATGAGAGCATTGACCTGCCCTTTTGGTTAGGGTTAAAAAAAAAGTTATGTGATAGGAATTATTTTCCCTGAAACGAATTTTTATTTTCCTTTGGCTTTTATTTCAGCTGTGGGAACCAGCTGCTCGAAAGAGTGTGGGAAGCTGACTTGGAGGCCTGTCAGCTGTTGATCCAAGGGTTTCAGCTGAAAGAAGCTGGTTGCTGTGTTTCAGAGGGAGAAGAGGGCCGAACAGATGAGATGGATGCTGCTACTGATCACTGTTTGGACACAGAGAGAGGAAAAGAAAGCCACTTTCCAAAAGGCACAGAGCGGGGCGCTGTTCCATTCCCCATTGCTCAAACCAAATGCTGTGAACTCAAAGAGGTATCTAGGAGTTTTCTGCAAATTGTTGAATGATGTCATTGTTTTTCATTTTGAGAGGGAGGGTTAAGGGTCAGCAAAGCAGATTAAGAATTAATTTTAGATTTGGCCTCAAATAAGGACAAAAATAAAATAGCTTTATGAAAACTCTCTCAATCCTTTTTCCTTTCACCATCAATCTTTTTAAAATTAAGAAAGAAAGAATGAATATGTAATGTACATCGATTTTTGGGAGAAAATATTCTCATAAGATTCTTTATGGATTTAACACAAATTATCAACCATGTCTCCTTTCACTTACATCAGTTTCATGCTAGTGTGACTCCATTGACTTTTTATTCCTGATTTACATCTGCATGAGGGAGAGGAGAAGCAGGGTCCCTAATGTCAGTGGAATGGGCTAAGTCTTTCCAGTTCAGATGCTGGCAGACTTCCATTTTGCATCAAATATTAAAAAGGAAAAAATGAGGAGGCTTAAAGGGCTTGACATATTTCTTTTAAGTTTTGTGGTTTGCTTTGGAATTTCTGTCTTAAATATTTACAACTACCCAGTAATCATTTAACAGCACTGCAAGGATAAGCAAGCTGCTAAGGAGTCATACCATCCAACACCATGTAATGTGAAAAAAAAAAAACAACCACCCTATGATATGCATTGTTTTTATTTCTTTAGAATTTTGTTGACAAAAATTAAATGGGTGCTTAGGAGCACTTAGTGTTAACAGCCACTGAACTCTGCACCACATAGAAAATTGATGTTTAATTGTGCATTTGTATTGACTGGGATTTAGCAGAAGGCAGGCCATTACCCTACTGTAAATTCCCCTCTGATCTAGTAAAATTCTATTCTGAATCAGGCTGTGAATGGTATTTTCAACCTTTTGAAAAATAAAACATTTTACATAGCTGGACAAGTGGTAACACAGAGGGCATTTTCATCCTAAATGGCCAGCTGTCATTTAATTTTATCTGCTGTTCTTGGTGAATCTGCAAAGATAATGCCAGCAATTCTGTTGCTTGGGTAAAGCTTGACTCTTCTTCCAAAAGTGCAACTGAGAATCTGGGGAGGTTTGGGATTGATGATTCCTTTTTCTTATGACCATCACTGGGGACAATACTGTGAGCAATATTGTATTTGTTGTGAAAGACTTCTTTGAGGCAGAATCAGTGAAATAATTCTTCTAGTTCTCATATGTTAGTAGGGCATCAAGTTCTGTGGTGGGGCAGAAGTTCAGTCTCTTGGAAAGTAGATAATTCAGCTCTGGTAAGGGGTAGCCTTGATAAGTTGATGATGTTGGGGTGTCGCCTAGTATCCAGGTGGTGGGTCCTGGTGTCATGGTTTCTCCTGGAAGTATTCTGTGGGTTGTGAATTTGTTGTAGTTATTTCCATTTTTTGTTTTTGTGTTGGATGGGGTGGGGGTTGGGTTATAGTTGTTTTGGCTTTCTTGCATGATCTCCAGGTAGGTTTCCTGGTTTTTTTTCTTTTCAGAGTATGGGAGCATGTGATGATGTCTTGTTTGAGGGGCATCCCTTCTGGAATATGTGAGGTGCTGGAGATGGTTCCCCAGTTTTTCTGAAGTCCTTCTGCAGAGCTCTTTAGCATATTTAGAGTTGTATGTAGTTAAGTGGTCAGAGATTTATAGATGGTTAGTCCTCTGGGAGTCCTCTTGAATTTGCTCAGGAAGTAGAGGACGCTGTTAAGTTTGGTTTCCTTTTTCTTCAAGTTGTGGAACTTCCATTTCAGACAGTAAAATTTGATATCTTCCATAGTTGTTTGCAGTGTTGTGGTAGCTGTGTTGGTCCCAGGATATTAGAGAGATAAGATGGGTGAGGTAATTTATTTTATTGGACCAACTTTTGCTGGTGAAAGAGACAAACTGTCGCGCTTACACAGAGCTCTTCTCAGAAGAGTACTCAGAATATCACAGCTAAATACAAGGTGGAACAGATAAGGAGTTAACACAGGTTGCAAGAGTCCATTCAAGGTGAAGTGGATAGTTTACACCTCTACAGTTGTATGACAAAGGAGGGTTAGTGGGTTACAGATTGTTGTAATGAACTATAAATCCAATGTCTTTATTCAGTCCATGGTTTTTGGTGTCTAGCAGAGTTATGAACTTAAGTTCCCAGACTCATGTTTTGAAGGTGTTTTTCATGGCTTTCTTTCTTTTGGCTCCTTACAATAATCTGTAATATCCTGGGACCAACACAGCTACTACAGGACTGAAAACAAATTTTACCATGATTTTCTCAATTGCTCCCCAGAGAAAGTTGTTTTAGTTTCTCAATACTGCCTCAATACTACATTGACCAAGTGATTAGGTGCTTCATTTCATTTTAGAAAAATCAGGCCAACTTACACATTTGAGACAAATGAAACTGCTTACAATGGCATGGGAAATTCAATTCCAGAGCTGCTTCAGCTTCAGTTCTACTACCTTAGCTTACCAGATTCCTGTGTTTCTTTGCCCTTTATTCAGTTTTGAAGATCTTAAGATCTGACCCCATATGGCTCCTTTAAATAAGACATATCTACTTATGCCCTTAGTTTGACATTACATTTTCAAGATTTTGTTTGTTTTTGTCGAGCATAAAATCTGTACAAAAATTTTCATCATTGGTATTGTGGTGTAGACAGTAGCAGAACAGGCTAGTAGCATCTGAACAGGAATGTTGGGCAGTGTATGTCTAGTGAGAGAAGGCCTGGAGTGTATCTTTCACAAACGGCTTCTAACAGCCAGTTATGGGGTGGAATATTTAATAAATACATTACACCTTTCTGTAGCCATGGCAATAATTTTTTTTTACTTGTTGAGAAAGAGAAATTGGGTGAAAGAAGGAAGCAAGTCCTCTGATCTGTAAATGCACTTACTCAAGAGGTCTGGCATCTCTTTTCCGGCATTTAAACTCTGTCATGATGCATACCTGTGGAACTTTTATGGTCGTTTAAAAATAGCTCTGTCTATGGCAAAATAGGTTGTATGCTTTTTAGTTACTCTTTCATTTGACCACTGAAAGGGTTTTAAGGTATCTCTTAGGGAAAAGCTTAATGATGATCATTAGTAATTAACCACATGATAATTTATCATGTGACAAGGGATGGAGATTATAGACACTCACTTAAGGAAGAATGTACATTTACCAAATTATTTGATGGTATTCTTTGAGTCCTTATAGAGTCCTTCTAAGATATCTTGATAATATTGAGCTCATTTTTATGGGGGTGACCCCCTTTAATGATCTTATCTCTGTTCTAGGGTATGGGGTATCAAAAGAGGAGTGGTATCCTTTGAAGAATATTAACTCCTTTCCAAAAAAGAGGAAAAGAGGCATCATTTGTTTTGGAGCTTGCAGAATTGTTATCTTCAAAACAATGTCAGAGAGGATATAATAATACATATGCACACACACACTTCACATAGACTGGCAGCCTGGCACTTGATTCACTTTATACTGAAATGTTATGAGGGGTTGAAGGCTGGATTCTAGTGGTTCATTTGTCAGTATTACAATTACTAGTTCATACACTTTCACTTCGAGTCATTTATCTTGCTACCTCTGACAAAACATTATTGTAAACTGGATCCTGGGTTCATGGCAATGTATTATAAATACAATTTCCTCACATACAATTAACTTTTGCTCACAGGTTTCATTAAAAACTTGACTATTATTATGCAAAAGGGGTTTGAAACAGGAGAAGGGGAACAGCCACTCATTCAAGATCCTGTTGGATTTGCTCCTTGATAAAAGAGACTTGCTTATTTTACTATTTAAAAAAATAATATATATCCTCAGTAGGTCACAGAATATCACATGTTCAGTCATGATTGTTCAGGCTTTGCATACTTTGAAAGTTCCAGATATCTTACTTTCCTGCGTGATCATAAGTTTATTATCTGACAGCCTTATCCCTGTATTTCTTAAGCAGTTGGAATATATTTTATAGTTGTACTTACACTGAAGACTCAGTGATCCTCACAAATACTATTCTCTTTTTAACCTGCTTATGTAGAACTCAGAATTAAATATACTGTGTTTAATGGAACAATAAACTCCCTGAAAATTGCCAAAGCACTCTTGAAACTACCTGCGGCACCACAGAATAACCATATCTAACAAACTTCCCCTGAAAAACCAACTGTAGAGCTGGGAAAACATCTACAACCCATGACAACCCTGCTGGTAGAAGCACCTTTACTGGTTTTTGCCAGAACTAAATCAAATGGGAACAGCCAGAAACACCTGAGAATAAATGGCACCCCACTGGAACTACCAATAGCTGGTCAGATCAGTCTTCTTTAACTTGTTGGAGCAAGCCCCAAAACAACACTACTCAGTCTGAACGAAGCCAAAGTACTCTTGCACCAGACGGAGTAAAGATAGATTCTGACAACTTCAGGTATGATTCTTCTATCAGGAACCAAAACTAACTTGCTGGAATTAAGTAAGAACAACATGGCATTAAGTAAAGAACAACCTTTAGTCTGAAGGAACCAAACTGGAATCATAGCAATTGGGTGTGATTCTGCCATGGTCCCAGTGGGTTCTAGATTTGTTCCTTAACATTTTCTGTAGCTCTAAATTGACTCAAAGTATTTTTACTCTGGTTACTTAGAAGTGGAGGAGGTTGGAATTTTTTTCATAGTTTGTTTCTGGGTAATTTCTGAATTATACCAGGATTTTACCCAGCCTTATATACAATAACACTTCATTTCTCAAGATATATGACATCTGCACATTGCATCTCTCCTTGTGTGTCCTTGCTTTGGCTTTTGTTTGTTGATATTTTCCTTGTAAGCAACATCAGAGGCACTGCTGATAACTAATATCTGTGTAGATTTGTGTGTGTTAAAACCTCCCTAACATCTGGTATCGCTATGATCATGAATACCCATGAACCTTCACGTTTCATTTCCTGACCTGTCCTTTTTTTCTTCTTCTTCTGGCATGCTGTGCAGTGTTCCCTCTTTAACCTTATGAAGGAAGGAAACACCTACTAGATTTCAAGCGAATTCAGGTGATTAAAGTTCCAAGGTAAAAAAACAAACTGCAGTAGTATTACCTTTGGTAAGCCAACATGTTTGGTAACTACCACATCAGTCATTTGCAACGTGTATAATTCCATCTCAATGCTTGAAACAGTGTGTGTGTTGTTAGAGTAGAGAGCAGGTTGCCAGGTTCTCTTCCAGCTGTGCTATTAATTTGCTTGATCTTGAGCAAGTCACCTTTCCTCTCTGTACCTCAGTTTTCCCATCTGTAAAGAAGATTTGTAAAGCGCTTTCAGATCCTTGTTGAAAAGGTGCTATATAATTACACAGCATTTTGTTTGATTAGCTATGTTTGAGATATTAATACTCTGTGATATTGAAATGGACTCTCACTAAAAAGGAATGACAACAGTATACTTTTTAAATGACAAACATTAAAAATTAAGTCAAAACTGTATGTGATATAGTGTTTGTCAGAATTTGGTGAGAACAGTCAGCAATAAAGCCTTTGTCAGTGGGATGCAACACATTACCATAGATTAAAGTACCCTCAGATCCAGGAAGTAAATGTGCCAGATATAAAGGGCAACACTTGTAGAAATCTAAACAAAATGTACTTTCATATTAGTTTAATTAAATATTGTATTTGTAGAGATTCAAAAATCATTTGGAGACTTTAAATTTATCTATCTTAAATGTCAACATTGAGCATCAGTGAAGGTCAGTGTTTGAGTATGTTTTCTATAGCCTTAATCCAACCTGCAAAGGGATTCTGTAACAACAAGCTTGTATACAGTGGTCAGGTCATCATTGTACAGCCAGCATGTACCCACATTTACTACACAGCAATGCCTAAGATTCCTCCGCTCATTCTAACCATAAGGAAATACTGAGGAGTGTCAGAAACCACTGTTTGGTATCTCTGGGTAAAAGCTAGCTTTTTAATGAAGTCATCTGTAACACATAAACTTTAATCCTTCCAAGAACATGAAACAGTAAAAACCAAAAAATGCACTAACCAACACCCCAACAAACAAAAACTGAAGACAGAGTTAATGTCTTTGCAGAGTTCCCTTCTTTGTAGAGGTGGAGTTCTGAAAATGTTCATCATTTGTTTCCTATGTACAGGTCTCTGATACTGTGTATTGCTTTGTCAAAACACTAACCTTAGCTCTATTCATGTGAGGGCTACAAATAGTGTGTGTGTATGTGGGATACTAATATATAATTTTACAGTTTCATGACTTCCCCAACTACCCCTCAGCCTAGCCATTTAAATATTTTCTAATTTCTTGTATCGTAGTAGAAATGTGCCTTGAGAAAGGTTTTGAAGAAGGAGAGAATAGTAGCCTTATGGATCAGTTCAGGGAAGTCTTCCATGCCTGTAAAAGAATCTGTGTGGGAGGACCATGGTGTCTGTGTGGGACATCAGTGGGACTCTGCACTGGCACAAGGATGTACTTGTGCAGTGTCACATAGATGATTGGGGCCTACAAACTTAATTTATAAATTAGAGTTTAATCAGATAATCGTTGGTCCGTTGTACAATATATTGACCAAATAAATCTAATAATCTACATTTCACCTCTCTCATTCTTTCAGATTTTTGTTGGCGTGGCTAAAAAGAGTTTTGCTTTCCACATAGACTTCTTGAACTTCTACTGTTCTTTACAAACTTCATAGAAGATTCCACTCCAACCCCAGATCTCATCTAGTAGTTTTGAGGATGCTATTCATTTGTTTGTAGATTTGAGGGCGGGGGGCAGTAAAAATCAGGATTATTTATAACAGAAACTGTAGCCTTAAATATGGCCTGGCTGCCGTTCCATAATAAGCTCCGTGGAAATTAGCTTTGAGGTTTCTCCTTTATTGACTTCTATACTCTTTCTTTATACTTATGCTACAAAACAATGTGAGAGTTCAACCTGTGTAATTTTTACTATGCTATACTGCTGATAAACAATTACATTAAAATCTTCATGTTTATACATAATGTATTATGTTTATCTTATGACATATCCCTAACAGGTTGTGGAGGATATTTCATTTGGTACAGATGATTTGTATGAGGTAAGTGCTTTCTAGACAATATAAGGGGGTGGGGGGAAATTGCTAACTTCCTCGGGATTCCTTTAAAACAGATACATCCTTTTTTAGACATTACCTTTGGGTGAAAATTGCAGAATAGGGGGCTGATATTTAGGAAAATATTTAATATTTAAAAATATTTAGGAAAGCAAGGCCAAGACCAAAATTAAGGGACCAAGCTTTCTGCCATTGAAGGTAATGGGAAAACCGCTAGTGACTTCAGCAGAAGCTTAAGGCAGTGGTTTTAACACAGATGTAAGAAATAGTATTAATGCACCAGAGAAATAGACAGCTAGCGATAATTAGTTTACTCTAGTGTATGACAATAATGATATTTTACCATGGAGCAAAATCATAATGCTTGTTTCCTCGTCTACCTGTACCATACTTTTTTATTCTATTTGAATCCCTTTGAACAAATTATTTTTCCTTTCAGAAGTATATAAATGTTTGGAGTTTTGATCTTCAATATAAATGTTATCCTGGATGTTTGTCATCTTTTTGGTATCTTGTTTTGCAATCATTTTGTAAATAAAGATGTCAGATCTTACAGTTTGTATCTTTGAGCAAAGTCTAAAATAATGAAGTAGATTGAGATGCATTTCCTGTCAAAAATAAATGGGGGGACAGCCTCTTTTTGCTATAAACTGAGTGGTCAGATAATAAATCTGTAGTTACATTTATATTGCCCTTGGGAGTAGTATAAATTCACAGTGGCCCAATTCCACACTGGGATACCGTGGGCTGAAGCTTGCATATTGAGAAAGTTTAGTTGACATGCACCACTTACAGCAAGCAAATTAATTACACAGGAAGTAAACCTTATTTCACATCCCATAGTATATATATACTCCCCTGCTGTCCAGCTATGCAAATTCAAAAATGAACTGTTACTGGGTTGCAATATGGGGTAGCCATCTGGATAAGCCACTACTCTGTATTACCACCAGTAAATCCAAAGGCTGCATAGAAGCTGGAAAAATCCAGACAAGATACCCTACCTCAAGAGATGAACTAAAATTACTGTCTTTGTGGACAGCCAGACTGTGAGATCACGCCCAAATGAGACTACACAGGCCAGAGAAAGTTCAGCTGTGCATGATGACATCATGTGCAGGAAGAAGCTTTTGTGGGTGAAGGTTATCTAAGCAAAAAATTAGTTCAAGATGATGGAAATTGCCTCTCATGCCATTGGCCTCAGCTGTGAATCATGACAAAGCCATGCATAGGCCTCTGAACAGTGTTGACACACAAAAGGAGTACAGAATCCTACAGACACCAAGACAGAGAAAACACCTGTTGTCAGAAAAGAATGACAACAATGGCACATGGACAGTGTCCAGTCATCAGCCACAGGCAGCTGCCAAGATAGCAGAGTTTTTACAAGATAGTACAGGCAGCATATGGCCTGAGACACAGAATGTAAACACCTCCAGCAGACTAATACACAGCAGTGATACAGAAAGCTGCAGGGCAGTTGCTGGATCATGGTGACTAGACAGAGTTAGAAAAAGGAATTACTTACACTGTGAGCCACCTGCAAATCATATCCAGCTATGCTGACTCCTTACACAAATGGATGTGCACACCAGAAAGCAATTTCTATGAACAGTTCTGGCCCAATGCAGATTATCACTTGCAAGCCAGGAGATGACATTACCCACAGGAACATCTCACAACAGGAACTGGAATTATCCCAGGTACATTAAATGAAGCCAGTGCAGTAGTAGTAGTTCACTTGCATATTCAGAAGCCTGCCCAGCCCAGAGAGATTGTATCATTCAGACAGAGGGAATACAGAGAAGAGATGGGAACGTGTTCTCACATAGCACGTGGCAAGGTGTCTGTGCGACTGAACACTGGAGGACAGCAGAAAAATATAGACCAGTGTGGATGCTCTTCCAAGAACATTCTTCAGCAACTGTAATACAGGAAACATGAGGGGACAGAATGGTCAGGGTTGCAGCATGATTTTGGCAGTAATTAACATACCCATATGCCACAACATCCAGTATTCTGTACCACTGCAGAGGAGGTGGGAAGATAGATCAGACTGAGCTGAGGAAATGTGAGAGGTGGTAGTGAGGTGTCACATAATTGCAAAGAACCTGAGTGGGAACCTTAGTACTTGGGTCGCTGCACATAAGAAGCAGCTCTGATGCATGTTGTCGTGTTGAAGCTGCTCCTGAACACCCCCACATGCCCATGCGGCAGCTTCCTTCTTGGCAGAAGGTTGATGAGATGGCAAGAATTAAAGCATGTCTGATAAGCCATGGCTTGCTGTGTTCCTAGTTATGTTTTGGAGTTTGCTTGTGTTATGTTTCACGTAGCCCCTCTCCTCTCACCAGTGTGCTCAAACATGCCAATCGCTGTCACTCAGACATGCAGAGAGCTCTGACAGAGGGTAAGATGTTTGGAGGGTGAGATGCACAAGCAGTGATCACCTCTTGTGTCCACAGTCACACAAAACATACTCAGGCTGTGACATACAAAAACAGAGAAGTACAGTCCCATACTGTTCATCTTGGTCTGCGCATCCAAATTAAGTCACAAAACCCAAAGGTGGCACACAGAGGGTCAGCCAGAGCTTCCCATGATGTGGTATCTCTGGAACAGAACTGCAAGGCAGTAGTCAGTATTGGGGCACAGCTTGTCTGGTGGCAGTAGCTGGATGGTCACTCGTTGCCAGTAATAGGATGATAGCTTTACAAACCATTATGGATGGTGAACCACTGCTGCTTCTGTCCAGTAGATTGTAATAGTCATGTCACTCACAGATCCTGAGACTGGTTAGTGCAGCTGTGGTGGTTTCTTGAATAGATGCATGCAGTTTTGCACATTGATGCTTGCTCTGCACCCATATTATCCTGGGTGTTGTACATTATGCACAGAGAGAGTTTGGACCTGTTCTCGGTAGTCAGTGCCACCCCCTGTTCTACAGTGACCCCCACATTAAGTGATGCAGAACGTGGAGAAATGTTTTCTCCTTGTGTGGTTTGACCATTGTGTGGCTAGATAACTCACTGTCTGAGTATGGTATGAGATTACACCTACATGTGGTTTAGGCATATAGTCAAGTGTTCATGTGTACTTGTACTTTTCAACATACATGGGTCTGATTCTTCAGAGGTGCTGAGTACCCACAGCTCTGATTAATTTCATTTGGAGTGGTGGGAAATCAGCACTTCTGAAAATGAAGCCTGAATGTTCTAAAAAAAAAAAAAAAAAAAGTGGTATTGTGAAATGTCTGTCTGAAAGCAGAAACCCCATCTTGTATTTTAAATTACTTCAAACGGTTTTTAATGGGCGTAAACGAAATATCAGGTCTAATTCAAGCCAGGCGGAAAATGTCTCACCGGTTATGCTGTAGCAATAGTTCTAAGGCTTTTTATGCTGAAAGTTTTATGAGGGGCACAATTTGATTAATTTGAAGACTAGACAGCTTGCTTACTGTTACTGTGTCACGATATAGGAGGAGCCAGTTTGGGGGATGTATCTGAGACTGGAGTGAAGAGGAACTTTGTGGTGAAAACAACAGTGACAAAAAAAAGTGTGTTAACTTCACTAATTCCTATATACAAACTGTTGAATTAGAATTCAGAGAGGGAGGATGGTGTCTGCACTGGAGAAGTTGACCAAACATATATTTATAGCTAAGTGGTACTGTATACTGTCTGCCAGTTGGAAGTAGGGATTAAAATGTCTTTTAAGAAAATATGATGATCCACATTCTGATCTCCTATTATAGCCCAGTGTGCTGGTACGCTAATGCAGGTGCAGCAATGTCTGTTGTATACCGACAGCTGAAAAGGGGAGGAGAGGTGAATAAGTCCTCTTTGCATTAGAAAGCTGAGGAAATCTTCCCACCACCGCCACAAATATATCTTACAACAATCAAGTGCATTTTGTACCTATTTCTGTCTGCTTTAGGAGCTACAAAAATAAACCCCTTCAAAAATTACACCCTCTGCATGCACAAAAATCCATACAATAATTTCATCTCTCTCAGACTGTATTAATGTCTCCTAGCAGTAACATTCAGTGCATACAATAACCAAACAAGTCTTAAGGTGCTATCAGAGCTAGGTTTGCTTGCAGCATTAGTGTGACCAGCAAGCGGGAGGATTTGTGTTAGTACATTGAGCTTGAGGCAGAGTCCATTTACTTCTCTGAGATATTGTTGTGCAGTATCCACAGAGCAGATCTCCTATCAGGAAGCGGTTGGAATAGTTTCTATGTCACTGGCAGGGTTTTTGCTGCCTCTATATCTTCGAGCATCGGGTAAAGTATTACTGGTGCCAATACTAGGCATGAAAGATGCTGACAGGCACTGTTCCCTCTCTATTTTTGAGCTGTTACCTCCTTTTTTAGAAGTAGAGGATTGTGAATTTGTTTTAGAAAATGTAGAATACTCACTTTTATTGAGAGCATTGGTGACTTGTGTCACCCCATATAAGACAGTTCTCAGCACTCTGTCGTCAGTGTTAAACAACAGTTGAAACTATCTATCTACAGTATGACCTCTCCTCTCCCCATCCCTGAAAAAATCAATACATTGCTTTATACTCATATCTTGTGAAGACCTTGGTGTATATTTTTCATGACCTACTAACGAGGTATCCAGTGACACTGCTTGTCTAAACTAGGGAGGGAATTGTTTATTTTAACAGAAGAAGCAGCTCTCTTCCATATATAGATAATATACCCAGATAATATTATTATTACATTAAGATGGAGTTAAGCTTGAGAGCACATTTCAGTAGTTTAGGGTAAACTATATTCTAGGGGTGTTGTAATTACCCACTACCGACATATGCAGTAGTCATATGATTAAGAGTAAGGCATTTTAGAATTTGTGGACCCAGATTAAATTAAACTCATTTTAAAGAAGTATTTGATTTTTTTTTCATTTTTTCCCCTTATGATGTCATAGGTCTGGACTAGGTGCTAAATTTATTACGGGATTCAGTATTAATTAATTGTAATTCTGGATCCAGTTATCTGATTTATTTGTAAATTTTCAGAAAATTCATTCCATACTCAGAGAAAGTGCTGTAATTTTGGGGAGGATGGGCTGTATTATTCACATGTAACAAACAGGTTGATTCCCTTCTTTAAGTGCAAAACTTGACTTAAGAATGGAGTTACTATCAATGCATCCATAATAACTGCACACTATTATTTCAAAATATTTTTTAAATTATATATGAATCTACTGATAGAGCAGAAATTGAGTCTTTGCAGTAGATCTCACTTAGGAGCCTAAATTTTAATTTAGCAGTGGCACAAAAGATCTGTAGACATCCTTGCAGTACGATGTTTATCTACAAGGTTAGCATTCAGCATGATGGGAAATGAACTCGCACGTTATTTTTGGAAAATTGGTGCCTTTCTTAACTTGTGTGTGAATGTTTCTTTAAAAAAAAAATCAACCACACAGCGGCACAGCGGGTAGAGACGGTGATTGGGCCATGTTGCCTATTGGAATTTTGGGGATTTAGTTATACCTGAGGCCTCCAGGTTCTCTATATTATAAAACTATGCAATTATCATTGCTGAGCCCAATTTGTACTTTTGTGCCTACATTTCAGTCAGTCATCTCACTGGTGCCCATAATCTCGAGTCCCTAATTAAATTCCAATAAGGGACTGGATTTAAGGCCCTTTTAAACGTTTTTCTCATTCATATTTTATTTCCAAATTGCACTGGATGGGGAACACATTTTAAGCTAATTATCTATTAGTCTGAGGTACAGAGCACCTAGTTACACACTGTTCATTGTGCAAATCAACAACAAGAAATATTTCGAATAAGTACTTGCTGCAGACCGTTTGGGGTGTTTTCCAGATTAAAGTTTAGAAACTCTTATAAATGAAGTACATACACTGGAATACGCAATGCTCTTTTTTATCTTACAAAAAAAAAAGACAAAGTCATTAAACCAGTTTTTCCAATTATTTATATTTTGAGGCTTTGCTTTGGCTGCTGTCTTAACATACCGAGCGGGTTAGTTGACCAATGTCATATTAATTGTTTATAGGCTAAATCCTGCACCTGGTGCTTTACTAGTGAGACACCAGCTGGAACTGTTCTGCCTGATTTGACTCTATGCCTACCCAACACTGACAGAATCGTAAACAAAAAACTCCCTCCCTCTTAGAACTGACCATGGAGAGAGATTGTAGCTACCCAGCCATGCCCCTGTCTGTGTCGGCAGCCAACCTGCATTTCCATATGGTTACTGAAGGATAGGTCTGGACTGGCAAGCTCAAGCAGCCTGGGCAAAAACATTTTGAAGAGATGAATCAGTGGATTTGTATAAATGTTGTAATTGTTAGTATTATAAATTAGAGCACCAAGACGGTCTCAGCTAGCAAAAGAAAAAGCTCAAAACCTACACAAATATTTGATCTTGCAACATTTGACAATACTCAGATGCTCCTCTTCTCCCAACCTTCCCCAAAATAGCAGTTATTAACAGTGCTATGGCTCTGCCTAGAAACAAGGTAAAAGTGCAGTCACTCAAGAATAATATATGAAGACTGGTCCACAGACTCATCCATATTTTGGTCCATTCGTCATCTGAACAGCCGAATTACAAGTCTTCTATTTCCCTTATTTATTATTTGTATTACAGTAGCACCTACTGGCCCTAAAAACAAGACCCACATTGTGCTAGGCACTGTACATACACATAACAAAAGACAGTCCCTATTTCAAAGAGTTTACAATTTAAATAGAGAAGACACTATTTATACCTGCCTCTGGAAATCTCCATTCCATGCATCCGACGAAGTGGGTATTCACCCACGAAAGCTCATGCTCCAATACGTCTGTTAGTCTATAAGGTGCCACAGGATTCTCTGCCGCTTTTACAGATCCAGACTAACACGGCTACCCCTCTGAAGCTCAAAAGCATTATTATCCCTATTTTATAATGGGGAAACTGAGGCACAGAAGGAGTCTATGACTTGCCCAAGGTCAAACAAGAAGTCTGTAGCAGAGCCAGAAAAAGAACGCAGCTCTGCTAAGTTCCAGACCAGTGCCTTAACCACAAGCCCATCATTCCTCTAAGTATATGTTGTATGTTCTGATCTCACTTCAGATGTACATCTGTGTAATTAACTCAGTAGCAGCGAGAATTTGGCATTACGTAAATGGGTGCTTTTGTCACATGAACTTGAGAACAGTATACAAAGATGTATCAAAACGTTGGTTTTGTCGGTATGCCAAAAGTAATACTGTCATAGGCCTGTTTTTGTTTGGAATGGTAGAAAAACCTCAAGAGTTCCTTGTCAAACCAATTTGACATCTTCATAATTCCTTTCTGAATGCTCATTTTCTCTTTATAGTTTTATTTAGCTCTTTGCAACAGGAGAAAGCAGTAATGCATCAGAACAAAATTACTATTATAAGACATGCTTGCTAACAAAAATAAGCGGGGTGCTAAAATGAAGATAAATATACATGTAGTTGGTGTTTCTTAGCTTTGATGTAAATGGACAAGCCAGACTGGAAGGAATGAAAATATGCAGCAGTTTGTGTACTGGATCTGACTTTAATCTCACTTACATGGGTGTATGTTAAGAGTAGATCTTTTGAACTCATTGAAGTTTACATAGGGGTTTAACTGGTATAAGTTAGTAGACAATTAAGTCCACTACATATTTATGTATTTGAAGTCATTCGATCCACTGATACTAAATATAGTGGTCAGAGGGAAGTGCTGGTATCTGAGAGTTATGGGTTTTGAGCACAGCCTTGCTGCTGTTTTGCAGTGTGGCCCCACGCAAGTCATTTTAAACACTGTGCCTTTGTTTTGCCATTTGTAAAGTGCAGATAATACTTTCTTACCTTATTAGCAGATGATTGACAGTCTGCCCACTAGAACTGAGAAAACTCAGTTCAGGTTGTTGACTTGCAAACATTTATTCTGTTCTCCTTCCGGCATGAGCCACTTTTTCCATGTTGCACCTAAAAGAAAACCTGACTTCACTGAGTCATTCTGGGATTGAAGTGGGGTTAGCGGGTTTCTTGCTGTGATCTATGGGGCCAAAGCTAAGTGGAGAACAGTGTTCCTTCCTCAAATGCTAGTGTGTGATGTGGGACATTTTTTTCCTTGCTATACCTCTTTTCTAGTTGGTAATTATGATAATGAAATTAGAATCCTGCTTTCCCAAATGCTTAGCCAACAGGACTCTGTAAGTTTCACGGTTATCGTAAGAACAGACCAAAGAGTCGCAGAGTTGGAGGGAACAGCGTTACTTTTCCTCTTAGAAGACATCACTGTACTGCAAGTGAAGGTGCCAGGGTAGCACAGGTAGGCTTACTACACTAGCTTTAATGTAGCTAGCATGGGTAACCATAGCAGTGTAGACGTGGTGGCATTCGCTTCAGCGTGTGCTAACAACCAGAGTACAAACCCTCCAAGGACCCAAGGTATGTATGATTTTCCCTGCTGCGGGGAAAGGATCCAGCAACAGGGAGCCACCAGAGCCTTTCCCCGCTGCCTCTCCCCTGCCACAGCATTTCCCTGCTGCCTCCCAGCTGCCAGAGCTTGGCCCTGCTGGGGGAGTCTTTTCCCACAGAGGGGAAAGGCTCCAGCAGCAAGCAGTCAGCCTGACACTACAATGCTAAAAACAGCAGTGTAGATGGGGAGGTAGTGCTTGGGCTTGTAGAGGGCCACGTAGGGTATGTACTTGGGGACGTACCCACACCCGTCAGTATGTCTTTGCTTGCCTAAGCTGTGCCTCCCTGGCTACACTGCTATTATACCTTAGTAGGGGGGCTATGTACTTTATACGATACCGAAAGAAGCATGCAGTGTAGATGTACCTAAAGCTAAGGTGGCTACGCCTATCCACATGCAACAATCACGCCTTCACTTGCAGCATAGACAAATCTGCAGAAACCAGTCTCCCCTTCCCCAACAGTACCGTTTAAATCGCCACTCTGAGATGCTTGGATACACTGTGTTAGGGACTGCTGTTTCTCAAAAGCAAAGGAAACTTAAAAATTAACCATTTCTTTGCTTAGCACTTCATCCTGTGACAGTTTTTGTACAGCATCTCTGCAACAGCACATGGGTACATGATTGTATGCATCATTTATCTGGAAACTAACTGCCCTCAAATTCATTTTAGAGCTGGAAGTCACACTAAAAGAGTGCTTGGAGCTCTGGCTCCTCAGCCAGTCAAAAGAATAAATAAAGAACAGCTTTGACATCCTGACTAGCCTGAGGGTTTGAAGTCTCAAGCTAAGCCTCAAGTTTAAATGGGAAACATTGGCAATTCCCTAAAGAGTCCTCATAACCGGAGAATGTCTCCAGGTTATCTAAGTCTATCAAGCAGTGCAAACTTGAGGAGTGACTGTGACAAATCAAAAGAGAGGAAGAGATAAAACATCCAGTCCAGCTGGTACAGAACAGAAAAAGGTTTATCTGGAATGGGATGAGCAAACAGGAAAGGAGAAAGATTCTATTTTTAGTTACATCAGTGTAAATCTGAAGTAACTGTTGATTTTATTTGAGATTACATTGATATACAGCCTGGAGTGACACCGGACATCTGAGTGGAAAAAGAGGAAGAAAATGGGAATTTTCTAAGGCAGCATTTCCCAAACTTTTTAAAGTTGAGGGGTCCTGCTTCAGAAAAAGGAAACCAATCATGGCCCTCCAACCCTTACAGGTGTTTGTTAAAGTCTTACTTAAGGATGCAGACATACAGAGTAGATTGTACAGATTCTTATAACATGATGCTTCCTCTCCTTTCTTCTGTGCTTTGCTGAACAGTGGAATAGTTGAAAATGTTGACATTTAAAGTGTCATCATTGGCGTTTTAGCCATTGAAACGAATGGTACAACTGACACTCCCACACTACTGTTTCAGGCTCTTTGGAGACTCAGGCAGACATTGCTGCACAAGTACATTTGGGTCATGTTTTCACGTGTTTTTTTTTAAAACAAAGTAACAGCTAGACACTAACTTTTTAAAAAAGAAATAAAAGCTGGACCCTGGAGAACAGTTGGGAGGTCTGTCTGTGCATCCTTTTCTCTAAGAGGGGCACATCCTTTATCTGGGGAAAAGCTGCTCTAAGATCTGACATGGGCTTGGAGGACCTCTCCGCCTACCCACAAAAGCTAAAAGATGATAAATACTAGGTATATCAAAAGATGGACCTTTCTCCTGTAACTTCTGAATCAAAAAACAAAAGGGAAAGCAAGGTGCTAATTAGGAGACCACTTCAACTAATACACAGATCATAGCTGCAAAGAGAGGGGGTGGTGGAAGATCTCCTTTTGCATGTGACTATAGGAGATGATCTGGAGGACCCAAATGAGATGACCTATGTTGTCAACAGAGTAAAACTAGTCTGAAATAGACCAACACAGAATAGTTCTTCATTGACCAGGGTATTTCTTCACGGCAGAATTAACACAGGTTTTTACTTGGGTGTGGCCCTCAACCTCCCTCCCATCTACACATACAATTGTCTCATGGGCTAGCTGGATTGTCTGAGGTGATAGTTTAGAATCGGAGTGAGGCTTTCACTTGGATTGATGACCCACCCATTCTGCAATGTGGATGCAGGCTAAACCTCTTGAGGGCTGATAGTCCTCCAGTGCTTTCCCACAATTACCCCATGAGCCCAGAAGGACAGACAAGTTCTCTGACAATTCACTGGGAAAGAATCACAGGATAGCTCATCTTACTGCCGTGCTAAGAACCATGGAATATGCCCCTAGCAGTCCTAGCAACACCCAGGGGTGAGTGCACACCACTGAGGACACAGTAACTCAGGTAAGGCTTTGCGGTCTGGCCATGCACAGCTGAGCTAGACAAACCCAGATGCTCAGACCTAGGTGCCGATCACATGAGTTAATGCTGCAATGAAGATGTCTTAAGGCTCCTCAGTATTTCGTACGCCAGGAAGCACAGATGAATGCAACTTTAGAAAGGAGTTGGGTTCAAGGGACTCTGGAAACCAATCCTGTCTTTCAGCAATTATGCTAGTTAGGTGACTGATATTAGGGATAAAACTGGCCGTGCAACAGTACTCTAGGAAAGTACTCTGACCTCAGACTTGACTTAACCCACCTGAAAACAGGGACGTCCCAATATAACACATACCCTTATTGTATCATTTTGCTTAAATATACTCAGAATGACACACATTTTCAAAGACAGTCACTTAATCTGCACAATATTTTTTACCTGTTGCCTCCAATGATGATTTTTTTTTCAAACCAGCCTTGGAAATCTCATGGTTTTTGGCAGCGTGAGTCTGATCTATAATCTAATATACTAATAGCCCTTAATTAAAACAATGTACTGTAGTCTGATCCAGCCAAAGTACTCAATATAGTGATATTATGGAACTAGAGCCTGGTTTTTGTTTACATGTCACTTTAAAACAGCACTTCTTCATGTTCTGGACTGTGGTCATTTATTTTAAGTGCACAGTCCACAGTGATAGCTTGATTTGGAAAACTTCATTCATATGTTTTATCCATCAAAGCAAATCTGCACGTAAGAGCTTTCAAATCCTAGTTAAAAGCTTTTCTTGCTAAATCAAGTGCTTGTATTTTATAGTACCGAGCAAAACATCACTGCACCAACCTCCACCCCGCCCTTCCGCCGCCACACACTCACACAACATTGACACATTTGAAACGATGGCTGTATGGAGATCTAATTTTCTTATGACTGGTGAACTTCTTTAGAAAAAATTGGCATTCAAAGATGGAACTTTCACTAGGTAATCATAATTTTTAGATGACTATCAATGATTTACTGACTCTTCTCTTTCTAGCATTAGAGATACCAAAGTTTATTTAGGTTTCAGAGTAGCAGCCGTGTTAGTCTGTATTCGCAAAAAGAAAAGGAGGACTTGTGGCATCTTAGAGACTAACAGATTTATTTGAGCATAAGCTTTCGTGAGCTACAGCTCACTTCATCGGATGCATTCAGTGGAAAATACAGTGGGGAGATTTATATACACAGAGAACATGAAACAGTGGGTGTTACCATACACACTGTAAAGAGAAAAGGAGTACTTGCGGCACCTTAGAGACTAACCAATTTATTTGAGCATAAGCTTTCGTGAGTTATAGCTCAAAGAGAGTGATCACTTAAGGTGAGCTATTACCAGCAGGAGAGTGGGGGGGTGGGGAGCTTTTTGTAGTGATAATCAAGGTGGGCCATTTCCAGCAGTTGACAAGAACGTCTGAGGAACAGTGGGGGATAAACATGGGGAAATAGTTTTACTTTGTGTAATGACCCATCCACTCCCAGTCTCTATTCAAGCCTAAGTTAATTGTATCCAGTTTGCAAATTAATTCCAATTCAGCAGTCTCTCCTTGGAGCCTGTTTATTTAGAATACTACAATCTTTTCTTGTATGCCTCTCACAGAGCTATTCTCTAATAGCCTTCCAGTTGTGTAAATTGCTCAGGTTATCCCTCTCCCTAAAAAACATACAAGAGCTTGCTGGTGTACTGAATAACAATTTACCAGCTAGATGGATGACTCATTTTCTTTACCCCGTTCTAAAACAAGGACATTTACAGTCAATATAGAGAGAGGCCGCCTTCTCCCCACCTGCCTTTGAATTTAAAAGCAATGGGCCAAATTAATCACTGGTGTAAATTCACTGTTACACCATGGATGACTATGTCAATGCTCCAAAGATCCACAGAACCAGTACAGTTGGGAATCAGAATACTTCACACTGGATAGCACATCCCAGCGAAGAACATACATGCTTCTTAAGAGAAGCCCTGCCTACCTTGGTGAGCCAGGCAGTGAAGCTATTTGGTCACCCCAGCTTGTCTCAGTTGCTCCCTGCCCCAGCCCACCCACTCGGCTGTATTTTTCCTCAAAGAAGACATTTCTGGTTTAACTTATTATTTTAGTGAATGCTTGGGTTTCTGAATATGCCCCAGAATCCTTTGCCCTGGTTTAAAGGAAGCATCAGAGCAGCTGGCATTTTGGATTCTGAGGCTCATATAAGACTCAGGACACTAGCTGCATGTGTAAAATTAACATCACCTGTTTGGATGAATTTGTAGGGGATGCAGCAAGAGAAGAATAGTTCAGGCTGACCTGTTAGTGATTGACCATGGTTGTCGAAATACTGTGGTCATGGAAATTCAGATCTGGTACCTAATCACCCATTTACATATACCTGGCTTTCCCTGAGTCTGGCCATATCACCCAGTGTAGATGCAGGTGTAGATTAAAATAGCAAAATTGCCTTTTTCGTGTCTCACTATTACAATTAATTTTAGAACTTTTTTTCCCCAAAATAATCATTTGCCAATTTGCCATTCACCTAACGAGGAATGACACTGCAAGGAAATATTCAAATGAAAATATCTATAGTGAATATTCTAAACCTGGTTAATTGCAAAATTTGTAAGTAGAAGTAGTACTACACATTTTAAAATGTGCTGTGATTGAAATAAAAATTGTGGGAAACGACTAGTTTTTTAAACTTATATTTTCTTGCTTTCCTTTGTAATGCAATAGCAGAATACTGTTAGTCTAAACCAACAAAATTAAAGTTATTATATTAGATAAATTCATGTTCAGTGTTCTTAAGGTGAAAACATTAAATAATGGCACATATGTCAAACCCGCCCAAAATTCTGAATTATTCAAGCAAAGTCTCTCAACACTTTAGCCAGATTTTTGTCTTTTCAAAAAAAAGTAGCAAATTTAGTGCTTGAAAGAGATGTCAACATTTATAGCCTTCAGGTAAAATTTTGAAAAATACCAGTGACTTAGGAACCCAAGTCATGTTTTCAAAAGCAACTTAGGCACTTAGAAAGTCTCATTGAAAGTCACTGGACCTAAATGTCTAAGTCACTTTTGAAAAATAGGACTTTGATGGTTTTGAAAATTGTACCCCTAGAGACTATAGTCTGTTTAACCATAGAACATGAACAGCGTGGGCCATGCAAGATTCCCCTTCACTGAAGGGCTGGGACCACTTTGGGGAGTGAGAGGGCAGTTCAATCTCAGTGACCATTTAATTCCCTGCTGAGTATGACAATTATCATGACTTATTTTGCTGCTTGGGGATGGATTGAGACCACAGGTCATTTAATTTCACATAGGTCACCAAATCATCATACGATAACAGCTTTCAGTCAGTATAAATGGGAGCATGGTTTGAACGAGTGACCTAGCAATGCAAGGCACAGCATCCTGTTACCAGTTCCCTGAACCATCCAGTCTTACTGTTTTAAAAATATTTATTTTATCCTTAATTTGCCATGAATTTGAACTGTACTAATGGAATAAATAGCAATCACATTTTCTTTTCTTTTTCAACTCCTAGGACTGCCACGTATTTTCTGCAGAACTTGGTGAAAAATGTGAAGCAATAAGTGAGAAACTGATGCAATTAGAAGATCAACTCCAAGCAGCAGTCTGCAACTTGGATGACAATTTTATTCATATCCTTTTGCTACACAGATTAACTGTTTATCTCCCAGCTTCATGTAAAGCACTAGTTTATTTTAGCATGATCTGGATATGTTAAGTAAGGTGGAAATGAGTGAATCTAACTAATGTGGACATTTTTGGTCTACTAAAACATTCCCTGAGTGCTCATTCACTATGGGTCTGATCCAATTTGTGATGAAGTCAATGACAAGACTTCTGTTGACTTAAATAGGAGTGAGATAAACCCTATAAATTTAATCTTAGATGTAACAGTCATCTGCTTATCTCTATCAATCTAATCTCTGAGTTTTATAATGAACACATCACTGGTGGTGTGTAGGGCACTAAGTAGTATGCCTGTAACAGCCGCCACAAATCTGCATTTTTAAACACAATCGATTTAGTTAAATTACATGTGAGTTCATCTGCAGTCAGAACTGATTACAGATCTCTAATCTGGCTATTGTTCCTTTCGAAATATTCAGTCGTTGTATCATGTGGCATCTACCATGCGATTTACTCTGCTTACAGTGCTGTACAGTGAAAATAGCCATAAGAGAGTTGGGTAGTTGATTCTTTTTCAGCTGAAAGCCCTTTGATAAAATACAGAAAGAACCAAAAGGCTGCTTACACCACCAAGCAGCTGGGTAAAGGTTGCTTAACCTTTACAGAGCCACCTGCCATACCTATATATGTAGAAATTTTCCAACTTTAAAAGTACAGACTATTTTTTCACCTCTGTTGTCTAATCCTCTTATTGTGTTTATAGAAATAAATTACTTCCACCAAAGGCAATGATTCTACTGAGAATGGAAATTAGCCTTCAGAAAGTGTAAATGTAAAAAGCATAAGAACAGATTGGTTGGACTGGGGTCTTGGGTTAGTATTTATTCTTTGTAAACTCTGAAGAGCTTACAGTCTAAGCTATACAAGCCAAAGACATGATGAGCCATGGAACTCTAGCTCAAGTAAGAGAAGATGGGAGGAGGATTTGGGTGGCGAAGAAGGTAGCAAACTTTCCTGGAGCAAGGAGCAGAAGGAGGGCTTGCTGGAGGTCAGGGAGTTTGCGATTGTTCTTCGCACAGGAGCAATGTGATAGAAATGAATAGCCATGAGTACAAGAAGAACAATGAAGGGAGCAGTAAGGAAAGAGGTTCAGGAATAGCATACAAAATGAGATCCAATATACAGATGGGGCCAAGATTATGTAACGCTGTGAAGACTAGGACATGAAACTTGAATACAGATTGAATCCCTTTCATGGGCTTTCTCAGAGGGCAGCAATTTTGTTGGAGTGGCAGGAGAGAAGAATGATTTTAGAAGCACTAGATGGATTTGATTGGAGAGAAAAGATGGGAGAGGTGGGAAGGTCTAGAGAAGAAGTTTAAAACAGACAAGATAATGATGCACAAGAACTGGACAGGGTTTTCAGGGAATAGGGAAGAATGAAAAGAGGATGGCTATATTACAGAGAAAAAGGGGGCATGCTTAGTAGAGACAAGTATATGAGGAAAAGTGGAAAGATACCACTGTGATTGTAAATCTGGGAGACAAAGTGTCATGGTTACAGGAAGAACTGCACCTTGGACCTTTTTTAGTCCCTCCCTCTCAACTGCACCTGTTAGGTAACAGGGCTGGCTTCCTGCACTTCACTCCAGGCAGAACCACGCAATCCAACCACTCTGGGACTGGGTCACTGGGTTGCAGCTTTCCTGGTTCCCAGCCAGGTTAATGACATAGGCTGAACTGCGTTTGGAACCTGTAAGCCCTTTCACTCTGGGAACCTGCGACCAGGGAGTTGATTAAAGCAACTCAAAACAGGGTCTTCAAAACAAAGTATTATTCATTTGTTTCCCCAGAGGTACAAAAGCACATAAAGCAAAAGGTAAAAACAATAAACAAGCTAGACACATTGCTCTGACCTACACCTTCATCGTTCCTCACCAGCTTTTGGAGGTTCCTGTCAGCACAGCTAATTCCCCTCTCTGGCTAGGAAAAATAGATGGTCTCTGTGTACCCCTTAGCCTATCAGCTTTCAATGATTCTCCCTGGGCAGCCTCACCTCTCTCACCTAACCCTCCTCCCTTTTCTAGGCCTATGCTCCAGTAATGGCTTTGGGTTTCCCTTTGGTTTTTCTCTCATCAGCCTTGGCCAAACAGCAATGTCACTAGGGTTGGGACAGAGGCATCACCTCTTCATGGCTATAAGCCTGGCTACTGTGTTTTACTGTTGGGTGGGATGTTCCTTATCTAGTCTATTATTTTACTGTCCCTGCTTGGTTCTTTTAACAATGCCTTTTGATCTAACTCCAACTCCCTCATAAATGAGGAGAGTCATGCACCATATTCATAAAAACTAATACAGGTTGTTTCTCAGTTTGTAGCACACAAATTCTTAATCGTGTTTTCAGTGCAGATAGAGAAGAGACAGAGTGGAGAAGTATTGAAAGGAAAGATGAAAAAGTTCCATTTTGGAGAGTTTGTAATGGTAGCTGGACACACAAGAGGAGGTGTTAGAAAGACACCTAGAGATGAGGAACTGAACAGAAGGCATGCAGTTATAAGAAACAGAGATTTGAGAATCATCCTCATCAAGGCTGTAGTTGAAACCATAAGAGCAGACAAGATCATGAAGGAAAGACAGTGTAGAGGCTAAGGATAAAATCTTAAGGGACACTAACAGATGGAAGGAAAGAGGAAGATGATTCACTTTATTTGAGATACTGCATTGTTTTATAGACCTGGAGAGCCATTACCAACCTTGCCAAAGCTTAAAATTATAGAATAAGCCTGATATTCATTAAAAGTGCATAATATTTTTACTGTTTAAAATTCCTATGAGAAACAGAATGATTCAACCAATGTAATTAGCTATTTTGCAGTAATTTGTCATCACTTAGAATCCCTCACTGCTCTAAATGTTTGTCTTATTTTTACAGGATGATAATTAACTTGTGTTCAGCACAGACCAATTTATAATGTGTTTATGAGGCATTTGTATAGTATAATCGATTGACCTTAATCCTGTTTGAGATCTCTTTGCAATGCTATATACATACACCCATTTAACTCCCCTATAATAAGCGGCAGGAGGTTCTAACTTTACACCTTATAGCTCATTCTTAACTGAGCCCAGTGTGTTTAATAGGTAGAAGAGCACTGGGAGACAGGAGTCTTCTATTCCCAGCTCTGCCACAGACTTGCTATATTTTCTTTTGGAAGTCACTTTACATCTATATTTAAGTTAACCCAACTATGAAATGGGTCTGACAATAGTTACCTACCTTACAGGTTTGTTGTGAGGTTTCATACATTTTTGTTTGAAAAGAACTTTTTGATTTTTGAATGACAGACACTACAGAAGCACATAATATTAGTATTATTTTTAGAAAGGCAGTATATGCTTCTATTTAGTTTAAATTCCAAATGTAAAAGTTAATTAAAAATCATTTTGAACTTTGAACAGACTTGTGGGTCAGTCTCATTTAGAAACACAATTAAATTTTCTCCCTGATTAGCTTTCAGTGCCGCACATTTCCTTCCCCACCTTACCCATGTTTTAATAGACAATACCTTTAACCTAATACTTTCAGTTTTTTCAATAGCAATTTTCATTATTCATAAGATTGATCTTAACATGATCATGCACCTTGCAGTTAGCAATAGGATACATACAAGGTTCATAGGTAGTGTAATTAGCAGTAGTGAAGAAAGACAATTTAATGGTGTTTGTTACATGCACTATATATGAGGTGAATATTTGGTTTCTAAGTCCAGGTACTGAAGATCACAACATAAATCTGGAGATTTGGAAGTCATGGGTTTGCGTCAAGACTTGGCTCTTTGATATCAGTGATTACATAAGTGAAGTTAAATCCTGTAATAATGAATGGATAACATGTATATCATGTTGTCAAGGTTCCTCCCCCACTCTGAACTCTAGGGTACAGATGTGGGGACCTGCATGAAAAACCTCCTAAGCTTATCTTTACCAGCTTAGGTCAAAACTTCCCCAAGGTACAAAATATTACCCCCGTTATCCTTGGAATGGCCGCTACCACCACCAAACTAATACTGGTTACTGGGGAAGAGCTGTTTGGACGCGTCCTTCCCCCCAAAATACTTCCCAAAACCTTGCACCCCACTTCCTGGACAAGGTTTGGTAAAAAGCCTCACCAATTTGCCTAGGTGACTACAGACCCAGACCCTTGGATCTTAAGAACAATGAACAATCCTCCCAACACTTGCACCCCCCCCTTTCCTGGGAAATGTTGGATAAAAAGCCTCACCAATTTGCATAGGTGACCACAAACCCAAACCCTTGGATCTGAGAACAATGAAAAAGCATTCAGTGTTTTACAAGAAGACTTTTAATAAAAAATAGAAGTAAATAGAAATAAAGAAATCCCCCCTGTAAAATCAGGATGGTATATATCTTACAGGGTAATTAGATTCAAAAACATAGAGAACCCCTCTAGGCAAAACCTTAAGTTACAAAAAAGATACACAGACAGAAATAGTTATTCTATTCAGCACAATTCTTTTCTCAGCCATTTAAAGAAATCATAATCTAACACATACCTAGCTAGATTACTTACTAAAAGTTCTAAGACTCCATTCCTGTTCTGTCCCCGGCCAAAACGACTACAGACAGACACACAAACCCTTTGTTTCTCTCCCTCCTCCCAGCTTTTGAAAGTATCTTGTCTCCTCATTGGTCATTTTGGTCAGGTGCCAGCGAGGTTACCTTTAGCTTCTTAACCCTTTACAGGTGAGAGGAGCTTTCCCCTGGCCAGGAGGGATTTCAAAGGGGTTTACCCTTCCCTTTATATTTATGACACATGTCCTGTGGGAAGGATGCTGTTATGGCTTCTAGGAGTGGAACGAATCAGAAAACTTATTTAAAGTTTGTTGAATATCTCAAGTGATTGCTAGCAGCATAGAGAGAGTCTTTAAACTCTAGATTACGAACTAAAATCCACTAAAAGTCAATGTAACCAAAAGTTATCAAGTTGTCCCTTGTGGTCACTATGTTTTATTTAAAAGGGATGAAAAAAATCCAATCTTTAAACCATTATTCAGAGTCAATCTGTTGGCTGTTAAATGGCCTATGAAATAATCGTGGTCTCATTCCTGGTATTCCTGTGTTACAAAACTAAGCACCACAATTGGCACCAGTTACTATTGTCAACAGGGAGGTTAAGGATGGATCTGAGGATTAATTATGTGATATTTTCACAGCATTTTATTTATTTGGCTTCAGTGAAAACACTTATCTGAAATGGTAAGTGCTTATGTGTTCTTTATTGAAAATACTTTTTAAGATATAAAACTATGTAAGGGATTCTCAGGGTTCCCTCCCACTCTGAACTCTAGGGTACAGACATGGGGACCCGCATGAAAGACCCCCTAAGCTTATTTCTACCAGCTTAGGTTAAAAACTCCCCAAGGCACAAATTCTTCCTTGTACCTTGGATTAGGTAACGCTGCCATCATCAAGTGGTTTAGACAAACTCAGGGAAAGGACCACTTGGAGTCCCTACTCCCTCCTAATATCCCCCCAAAACCCCGCACCCCCTTTCGTGGAGAGGCTTGAGAATAAACAAGATGAGCACAGACAAACCGTTTTTTAGTACACACCAAAAAAACCCCAATCAGATTCTAAAAGAAACAGAACTTTATTAGAAAGAAAAAAGGTAAAAGAAGCACCCCTGTAAAATTAGAATGGAAGATAATCTTACAGGGCAATCAGATTCAAAAACACAGAGGATTTTCCTCTGGGCAAAACTTTAAAGTTACAAAAAAGAAAACCAGCAATACACCTTCCTCTCAGCACAGAGAAAATCACAAGCCAAAAAATATAAATAAATAAACTAACGCATTCCCTTGCTAGTACTTACTAATTCTAATGGAGTTGGATTGCTTGCTTCCTTGATCTGTGTCCGGCAAGCACACAGAACAGACAGACCAAAACCTTCCCCCTGCCCCCCAGATTTGAAAGTATCTTGTCCCCTTATTGGTCTTTTTGGTCAGGTGCCAGCCAGGTTAGCTGAGCTTCTTAACTCTTTACAGGTAAAAGGATTTTGTGCCTCTGGCCAGGAGGGATTTTATAGCACTGTATACAGGAAGGTGGTTACCCTTCCCTTTATATTTATGACAGGGATAGATGTAATTTATTTGTAAAACGTGATATAGAACTTAATGAGTACAGTAAAAACTTCCCAGCAAAACTCTTGATTGGTAAAAGAAAGGAAAGCCATGAATATACTGAGAAGAAAAAAAGTATATATGGCTGAAATTTGCTTTGAAGGTGTATGGATGTAAATGAGGGCAGAATTGATCCCAGTATCTTTTTAATGAAAAGGACTATAAACGTCCTGCAGCTGTCAAGAAATTCTGCCAATATTTAGTATACATCATGGCTTTGATTAATAATTAAATCTGTATTAGAGGAAATAATTCCCAAGTGCCATTGTTTTTCATTATACATTTAGATGGCACGTAACGCTCGAATCAGCCATGCTGTTACTAGTAATTGCAGGTGTGACATGAATAAGGGAGAAGGCGATATTTCTTGGTGTTGAATATTTACACAGAGCCTCTTGGGATTCTCATTTGATATTGAAGTTTCTCACTGCAAATATTAAACAGTACCTTTGAATAAAAAAGCATCAAACAAACAGAATAAAAAAATCTCATCTGTAGCACTCTGACTGTCTGACATGTTTGCTGAATTATATGTAGCATAACCAAATACAACCACAAAACAGTCAACTATAGTTAATCAGTGGCAAGTGTATGAAAACAGTCTGCATCATTAATTGGAAAAAACCAAAGAAGGAGAGGTGACTCATTGCTGGTGTCTGCAGGGCTGATGAGAGGTGTTACTTCACTGACAGTAAAGGCCTAGAATTTCCAGTAAAATTAAATGGCTCCTATATTGCAATTTCACAGTCATTTTTGTTCTTAATTAGCAGTTATGGTTTGATAGACAATTTGAGTGCATGTAATAGTTCCTTCTAGAGAAAATGCTTTTGTTGAGAAAAAACTGGGTTGGGCTATCTTATGTTAAATGCACAAAATCCCCTTCCCCTCCCTTTTAAAAACCCAAATATTAAGTAACGATTTTGAAGTTGTAATAGCATGTTTAAATGTTGATTAGAGACACATAGGTCCTAGCCTCTTTACTACACCATGTATTTGGTGCAGACATGGGGCTTGATTCTGGTCTCCTGTACATCAGTGTAAATTGGGGTAATTCTGCTTAGTGGACTTACACCAGTGTAAAAATGATGCCAGAGCAGAATCAAGCCCATGTCTGCACCAAATATGTGGTGAAGTAAATATTTAGTTTTTTACCATACCTTAGTCAGGAGTCACCATCTGGATGAACCTTTAAGAAATTAATGTAATGCATTACTGCAGGAAATCTCAAGACAGTAGTGTGGTGTTTGACCCCCCTCGGCCATCCCCACAAACTCCAGCACCACCTTCATTTTTTATTACAGAATTGCAGGACCCACCATGACACTTGTCATGCACGTAACAGTGGGTTTTGCAGCATCTCCATTATGCCTTATAGTTCCATCTCCTTATACTTCCATGGATGGCTCTCTTCCACACTCTATGTTGGCAAATAAAGTAAGGGGAATCACAGATTAAATAAGGTCTAGTTTTCAGCTTGAATCCCTGACACTCAGGATGGCAGTGACCAGCCCTCATACATTTTTGGGAGGGGTGCAGAAGGGAACACCACTCTTAGGCTTTGGCCAATTCAAAACTTGATTTTGACAGACACCAAAGAAAGCATCTGCAGTGCTCCTTTCATCACAGGAAGGGTTGCTTTCATCCTACAAGGGAAAAGGAAGAAAAGGGTGATATAGAAAGGCTGGAGATGGGCTTGGAGAACTCCTTGCCTCACTCCAGCCCCAGGAGAACAGTGACACAAACAGAGAAATCAGGTAATTGGAAGCAAAGGCATCCCTAGCTCGCTGCTCCTTCAATAGGTAACTTGTTTGCATGGTGGGAATCACAACACATACAGTATAAGACACAACATTATGTACTAATCTCAGACCACTGCAGTACTTAGGGCCACTGTAAACAGGCAGAATGGTTTGCTAGGTAGAACAGGAAAAACCAACCAAACAACCCACAGACTTCTGTCTGGCCATTTGTATTCCTCCTGTACCTGTTTCCCCCACGTGTTCAGAGTGCACTACTTACAGCAAAATAATATTACATTATGAGAGATCCAAACCAGGAAATCCCAGTCCAAGCCATCACCTCAGCCCGCAGCTCCAATGCCTTCTGTCACCCAGCAACCTACTCTTAAAGAGTTTCCGGTCCTCCTCCCTGGGTTCTCTGGTTTGTAGCATCCAGCCCTTCGTCTTCTGCCCTTGAGCACTTTGTGCCAGGGGAGGAAGAAGCTTAATTGGGTTAATCCTGTTTTCTAGCAGCAAACTAGTAGTAGCCCTGCACCCTGTCAGAGACATGTATTGAGCTTGACCCCCCCATGCAGAACTCCATTTGTTACCAAAAGAGACTCTACATACTGCTTGAAAGCGATATATGGCCCTTTGCCTCAGTATTTCAGCCTTAACTTTACAGTTACTAGTGTGCTTTGGTTTGTCATATTGTGAATGTGGTGACCTTCCTGAGACTACTAGAATTTATTTCAAGCATCAACCAGTCATATCTCTTGCTCCTCCAGCAAACAGCTGCTTTTATTTATATTTTTTCTTTTCTTTCTGCCTCGTAGATATCATATTCAGTGGTAGTGAAGCATATAATTTTTTCTTCCATTCTTTTCTACCTAAAAACCTTTTGTAATCATTTAGCATATTCCAAACAACAGCATGTAGTTCCAGGCTGCATATCAAAGATAATTAAATCTCAGGGGTTTCTTGGTGTTCATAAACTGCATGAGCTATGCTTTTACCAGTTCTGAGTTCAGCAGAACTTTATGATTAAATTGCATCTTGGTATTCAATCTGCAGGGCCGGCCTTGGACTCACCGGGGCCTAGGGCAGAAACTAAGGAGTGGGCCCCCACCCTGCCTCCCTTACCTGCTCACACATTAGATTTCTGCAACATTTCTGAAGCTGAAGCACAACCCCTGCCATGCGGGGCCCCCTATAGTCCTGGGCAGTTAGCCTGCTTGCTACCCTCTAATGCTGGCCCTGTCAGTCTGAGACCACTTATTACACAATAACAGTATTTCCCTGCCTCACAGAGGTGGCGTGAGGCTTAATTCACTAGTGCTTGTAAAATGCTTTGAGATCATTGGATGGGAAAAGTATATAGAAATGCATATTATTGTTGTTATTTATATAAAGTCATAGATTGATTCTGTCTAGATTAATAAAGCTGCCCCAAAATTAAGGGAAATGTACCCTCTACCCAAAATTCCCCCCCGCCATAGTAAAGTGTAAAGAGTGAAACATCACAGTAAATTAATGTAAATTACATAAAAGATGAAGTTTTGAGGAAGCTATAATAGAATCAAAAGCTGCCAAAAGGCTTTTCAAACTGGTGTTCATGCCTGCCACAGGAGTGATTTGCATAACTTTCCCATGATTCTCCATAGTCACATTTTTCAAAAGAGAGAGAGCTTGCTTTTTACAGTCGCATAACCTAAGGGTGCCTTGTTTTGACATTGCATTGGCATTGTAGTTGGGTAAAACAACATTTCATAATGGATGAACTCTAAGAAGGCCAAAAGCAGTATAGCATTTCCTTTCTGTGTATTAAGTTTCGAAAAAAGTACGGTTTTCGTTCCAGCTCCAGGTTTTTTCCCATTTACACTGAACTAGAACTCAGGGTCTCACGAATACCCTGTGATGCTTTACTGTTGTAAACTAAGATTTACTCTTCTCTATTATCAGTTGAATCTGTGTTAGCATTTTTGGGCCCCGATACTGCAACCTGACCTGTGCAGGAAGATCACGGAGTACATTAAGAAGGGGGGAAAGAAGTCAAGAAATTGTCCAAGAAAATTAGACAATTGGCTTGTTCTTCTTCCTGGGATAGCAGTTCCTCTAACTCCTCACCAGAAGGCTCCAGAGCTAAAAGCTCTGGTCTCGAGGTTTTCAGACATAGAAAGAATAAGCATAATAAAAGATGAGATTCCAGCGTAATGTGTCCGGGTAGGCCTCTATGGCTAAACGCTTCACATGCAATCAGAGGAACAGAGACATTGGCAGAAAAGGGGGCTCAAAACTCCCTGGACTAACCAGACACTGCTTATGCTGTGATCAACCATGCTACAACTTCCAAACCAACCAAACCCTGCTCATAGGGCAGGTCGGTCATGCCACATCTGCTAGACTAACACAACTCTGCTCACTATGCTCGACCATGCCTCATACAGCCGACTGTAGAGGACTGAGAGGGAGAGCAGCGCACACATGGAGGAACAAGCAGGCAGTAAGGGGCCTCTTGGCTCACCACTTATATCTGACTGACTAACTCTGCCTGCTCTAACAAGGGGGTGGTAACCCTTCTGGAAGCCTGTCTTGTTCACCCTAGGATTCAGTGAGGCAACACGGCTGTGCTCTTCTGTAGTACCGTCTGGCTTATTAAGAGATGCAGTCAGACAAAGACCGGCACTAAGCAGCTGTTAGGTAGCTATGCCTGGCTCACTAAGAGTATGTCTACACTGGGGGGGAAAAACACAACAAACCACGCCATGGCAGAGAGTCTTAAAGTCTGGGTCAACTGACTTGGGCCCACACGACAGGGCTAAGAATAGCAGTGTAGACGTTCCCACTTAAACTGAAGCCCGGGCTCTGAAACCTGGTGAGGGGGGAGGGTCTCAAAGCCCTGACAGCAGCCTGAGTGGGAACATCAACACTGCTGTTTTTAGCCCCGTGAACCTGAGTCAGTTGACCCATACTCTGAAACTCTCTGCCATAGGGTTTGATTTGTTTGTTTGGGATTTTCTGCAGTGTGCATGTACCACAAGGGATCCACTGAGACAAAGGGCTGCACCATGCAGCTGTTATGTAGCTCTTCTTGGCTTACTAGGGAGTCCAGTGATAGGCCAAAACCATATTAGCAGCTTTGAAACTTTCAGGAGGTTAGCAATTCGGGGAGCCATTAGACAAAGTCATGACAGAGTCCTCAGATAAATCAAAAAGACCTTACAGGACTTCCTGATTCCAAACGAAGGAAAAGGAATAGCCAGCTCTGTTACAGGCTTAAGAACCTTTTCATGGCTAATCCTCTAAAGACAGAAGGTGAGGCTACAAAAAGTCAGATGGAACAAGTTTAAGCCCGGGAAGGGGAGAGAGCACTCTTCCCATAGTGCAAATTCTAACACTAGAACAACTCCTGACTGTGGTCAGGTGGGTCGAGCAAGCAAGAACTGGGGGTGGGGAAGCTATTAAAATTCAAGGACCAATGGCCTCTCAACATCAGACAGATGGGCCCTGGATGATGTTCGAGAAAAGTGTCAGAAGATTCCAAATCATGGTTTTCTCCCTTCTCAACTACTCTCAAATCCTCAAAAGTGGCGGAATATACCAAAGGCCACAGATCATCTTTTGCAAATCAGTGTGATAGAGAGAGCCACCAAGGCAGTGATGTTCTCCTGCCAATATTCATTCTTATTTCTGGTACCCAAGAGATCTGGGGAGGACAGAGCTGTGTTGGATTAAAAGCACCTGAACAAGTTAATAAGGAGGCCCAGGTTCAAGATGGACACTTTGAAGTCAATAGTGGGAGTGATCTGCCAGGATGATTACCTTACATCAGTCGACTTGAGGGAGGCCTACCTTCATGTGCCAGTTCACAAGGGGCACAGGGGAGTTTTGCAACTTACTCATGGGACCAATCATTTTCAATACAAAGTGCTGCTTTTCAGACAGTCATTTTTGCCTTGGGTGCTCACAAAATTCCTCATTTTGGTGGCTGTTCACAGACAGTAGGAGACACAGATGTACCCTTCCCTTGCTGACATTTAAGTAAGAGCCCCATCCAAGAAGGAGTCCACTTGAGTAACCTGAACCACAATTCAGATGTTACAACAGCATGGATTTATAGTACATTCCGAAAAGGGTCTTCAGCCATATCAGTGCCTAGTTCATCTAGATGCAGAGGCTCACAAAATGTTTCTGCCAAGAGATAGGACAAGATTAGATCAGCAATTACCCTCCTGAGGAGATGCCCAAGGGCATTAGTCAGCACTCTGAGTGTTCTAGGGGTGATTGTGTCCTGCACAGGGATAGTGTTCTGATCAAGTATGCATATGAGGACTCTCCCGGGCTTCCTGATGTCGATTCCCTGTTCTCTGATATTTCCATCACAGAAAGTGACCATTTTGTTGCTTGTTCTGAATTCCCTGGATTTGTGGATGAGTCATAGAATCATAGAATCATAGAATATCAGGGTTGGAAGGGACCCCAGAAGGTCATCTAGTCCAACCCCCTGCTCAAAGCAGGACCAATTCCCAGTTAAATCATCCCAGCCAGGGCTTTGTCAAGCCTGACCTTAAAAACCTCTAAGGAAGGAGATTCTACCACCTCCCTAGGTAACGCATTCCAGTGTTTCACCACCCTCTTAGTGAAAAAGTTTTTCCTAATATCCAATCTAAACCTCCCCCACTGCAACTTGAGACCATTACTCCTCGTTCTGTCATCTGCTACCATTGAGAACAGTCTAGAGCCATCCTCTTTGGAACCCCCTTTCAGGTAGTTGAAAGCAGCTATCAAATCCCCCCTCATTCTTCTCTTCTGCAGGCTAAACAATCCCAGCTCCCTCAGCCTCTCCTCATAACTCATGTGTTCCAGTCCCCTAATCATTTTTGTTGCCCTTCGCTGGACTCTCTCCAATTTATCCACATCCTTCTTGAAGTGTGGGGCCCAAAACTGGACACAGTACTCCAGATGAGGCCTCACCAATGTCGAATAGAGGGGAACGATCACGTCCCTCGATCTGCTCGCTATGCCCCTACTTATACATCCCAAAATGCCATTGGCCTTCTTGGCAACAAGGGCACACTGCTGACTCATATCCAGCTTCTCGTCCACTGTCACCCCTAGGTCCTTTTCCGCAGAACTGCTGCCTAGCCATTCGGTCCCTAGTCTGTAGCTGTGCATTGGGTTCTTCCGTCCTAAGTGCAGGACCCTGCACTTATCCTTATTGAACCTCATCAGATTCCTTTTGGCCCAATCTTCCAATTGGTCTAGGTCCTTCTGTATCCTATCCCTCCCCTCCAGCGTATCTACCACTCCTCCCAGTTTAGTATCATCCGCAAATTTGCTGAGAGTGCAATCCACACCATCCTCCAGATCATTTATGAAGATATTGAATAAAACCGGCCCCAGGACCGACCCTTGGGGCACTCCACTTGATACCGGCTGCCAACTAGACATGGAGCCATTGATCACTACCCGTTGAGCCCGACAATTTAGCCAGCTTTCTACCCACCTTAAAGTGCATTCATCCAGCCCATACTTCCTTAACTTGCTGACAAGAATACTATGGGAGACCGTGTCAAAAGCTTTGCTAAAGTCAAGAAACAATACATCCACTGCTTTCCCTTCATCCACAGAACCATCATAAAAGGCGATTAGATTAGTCAGGCATGACCTTCCCTTGGTGAATCCATGCTGGCTGTTCCTGATCACTTTCCTCTCATGCAAGTGCTTCGGGATTGATTCTTTGAGGACCTGCTCCATGATCTTTCCAGGGACTGAGGTGAGGCTGACTGGCCTGTAGTTCCCAGGATCTTCCTTCTTCCCTTTTTTAAAGATTGGCACTACATTAGCCTTTTTCCAGTCATCCGGGACTTCCCCGGTTCGCCACGAGTTTTCAAAGATAATGGCCAGTGGCTCTGCAATCACAGCCGCCAATTCCTTCAGCACTCTCGGATGCAACTCGTCCGGCCCCATGGACTTGTGCACGTCCAGCTTTTCTAAATAGTCCCTAACCGCCTCTATCTCCACAGAGGGCTGGCCATCTCTTCCGCATTTTGTGATGCCCAGCGCAGCAGTCTGGGAGCTGACCTTGTTAGTGAAAACAGAGGCAAAAAAAGCATTGAGTACATTAGCTTTTTCCACATCCTCTGTCACTAGGTTGCCTCCCTCATTCAGTAAGGGGCCCACACATTCCTTGGCTTTCTTCTTGTTGCCAACATACCTGAAGAAACCCTTCTTGTTACTCTTGACATCTCTGGCTAGCTGCAGCTCCAGGTGCGATTTGGCCCTCCTGATAACATTCCTACATGCCCGAGCAATATTTTTATACTCTTCCCTGGTCATATGTCCAACCTTCCACTTCTTGTAAGCTTCTTTTTTATGTTTAAGATCCGCTAGGATTTCACCATTAAGCCAAGCTGGTCGCCTGCCATATTTACTATTTTTTCGACTCATCGGGATGGTTTGTCCCTGTAACCTCAACAGGGATTCCTTGAAATACAGCCAGCTCTCCTGGACTCCTTTCCCCTTCAAGTTCGTCCCCCTAGTTTCCCTAGTGCCCATCACCACCAGGGTAATACAGAAAATTAGAAAGGAGGAAATGGGAGTGATCTTAGTGATCTTAGTGGCTCCGCATTGGCCCAGGAGGCTTTGGCTTCCTGCCCTGGTGGACATGTCAGTGAGAGTCACCATTTTTCCTGAATCCGAGGCCAGATTTGTTATCTCGGGAACCAGTTCTTCACCAAGATCCAAGCAAGTCAAATCTAGCAGCTTGGCATTTGAAAGGAAGTTTCTAAAATGAAAGGGTACTCTGCTGGTCTTGTCAAAACTCTGTTGGCATCTAGGAGAAAGTAAAGAAACAGGTCTTATTCAAGGATTTGGCTAAATTCACACAGAAAGAGACATATTCAGCAGCATGTAACCAAAGTGTCTTATGTTCTGGAATTTTTACAGGGCAGTTTTTATGTCAGGTTGGAGGCGAATACCTTAAAAGTACACATTTCTGCACTGTCGACAATTTTGAGTGTATCCAGAAAGTCTTATGTTTCCCACCATAAGAATGTGTGTCGCTTCATTAGAACAGTTCAGCTATTGGGTCCTCCTAAGGTGCAGAGAGCGCTGCCTTGGGATGTGAACATTGTGCTCAATGCCTTAATGCAGGTGCACTTTGAACTTATTAAATCAGTTTCATTGCACTACCTATCAAAATAACCTTTTTCATCCCCATCAGCTTGCCCAGAAGGGTGTCCGAGTTGGGAGCTCTAGCAACTGATCCATCCTTTGGCATCTTCCACAAAGATAAGGTGGTTTTGTGAATGGCTCTCACCTTTATTCCAAAAGTAAATTTTATTTTTCATTGAGCACAATTAAGCATTTTTCATTGCTTTCCTTTTGTCCACATCCTTCTCACCCAAAGGAGAAACTGTGGTATTTGTTGGATGCAAGCAAGCCTTAAAGGATTACCTGAAAAGGACTGAGAGCTTAAGAAGAACAGCCTTCCTGGTCTTATTTCATCCAAGGAAAAGAGGTGCTAAAGCATATAGATTATCAGTCTCACAGTGTATATGCCAGTGTGTATGGAGCAAAAGATCTCAATCCTCCAGTGAAAAGAAGAGCTCACTCAGCACGAGTGGAGATGGCATCATGGATTGAGAAAGCGCAGGCCCCTTATGAGGCAATCTGTAAAACTGCAGAACTGGTCATTCCTGCATACATTTACCAAGTTTTACAACACAGATACTCAGCCTTCAGCTGATGCAACCTTTAGGCAGGTAGGGCCTGCATGGTGTGGCAATTCCTTAGAGTAAGAGAATCCTTTCTCTGAGTGACATTTTGTTCCCTCCCAAGGAATTTTGTCACTGCTCAGAAAATCCTGTATTGAGGATCTGTGGACCTTGCCTGGAGAGAGAATGGGAGAATTTGTGGTTGCTTACCTGAAAATGTTCCCTTCTTGAAAGGGATAGGTCCACAGACAGAGCCCTCCCCTGGAAATCCATTAAGAGAAATCTGTCAAACTTGTGGTTAAAGTTCTCTGCAGAAGTTAAAATCTTTCTTGTTGTTCATGTTTCTTGTCAAGTATTTTTTTTGCAAGGTACTGATGCAGGATGAGAAACTCCTTTTTTGTTTCACAGTCCAGAGGGCTTAGCTTTGGAAGCATCTTGTAACTAAGGGAGTCTTTGGAAGGTGGGGCTAGTTCTGCCCCCTGTGGTTACAAACTAGCGATGACTAAGGCTACATTTATGTCACGGAGGTCATGGAAGTCCCATAATCCGAGACTTCCAGAGACCTCCATGCCATGCTCCGCTTCAGTGCATGGGCTGCGGGACTCTGGAGCTGGCAGCCAGCGCGGCCCTGGCAAGGTGACAGACTCCTGAGGGGGCCTTCCTTAGGGTTCCAGCAGTGGGCGACAGCCTTACGGGGGGTTGGAGGGAACACACCTCGGGCGAGTGGCTGGGGTGTCCCATTTTCTCTTTGGGAAATATGGTCACCCTGCAGCTCCCAGCTGCCGGGGGCGGAGGGGGCCCCTCTGCAGCTTCCGCAGGCAGAGGGGGAACCTCACAGCTCCCAGCCACAACAGTGGCCGGGGAAAACCATGGAGCCGCAGCAGCAAAAGGCACAGACAGGTCATGGCTTTCATGAATTTTTGTTTATTGCCTGTGACCTGTCCATGACATTCACTAAAAATAACCATGACAAAATCCTAGCCTTAGTGATGACCCATACTGAGAATCTGTGGACTTATCCCGTCAAAGAAGGGATAATTTTCAGGTAATTCTCCCATTTCCTATGTATAAAGCGCTGGGGAGGACACGGTGAAAGTTGGTAACTAGTCCAAATTCTACCCTCATGTGCAAATGTGTGACTCCCACTGAGTTCAGGCAGCACAATGCGTGTGAATCCAAGGATAGTACTTGGTCTTGTATTAGTGAGGATTACTGTTCAGGAGCTGAGGGGTTGCCGCATTAATCGCAGGAGCTCTTTTGATATTCATTAATAACTGTGTTGGGATTTCAGGTTATTCCAATGGGAGACTGACTGCAAGAGTGCCTGTGGGCATCAGAATAGACAACCTCTGTATTGATCTATACCTCCTCCCCCCCCCCCCAAAAAAGCCCCCTCCAACCAACTGAGTTCATTTCTAACCCTTATAAGACAAGCGCTAAGTAATGCCACTTGAGGACTTCAAAGTTACTGGAAATCCAAAATAAATAAATAAAAAGCAAGTGTGAAATATGTATGAATATTTCATCCAAACAATTTGGAAGAGCTTGAAGCCACAATTAGATAGCAATGCCCATCTGTTGTGAACAGCAGAACAACAATTTATTTCATAACTTGGAGAGAGAAAAGGGGCTGCTAATCACCTTTAGGTTTATTCCTTAATAAAGCATGTACAGTCTCTACAGAGGGAGATCCAGATGGTGAAGGAAACTCTGCAGGCCATGCTGATGCAGCTCCAGCCGGATAAGGAGGCAAGAGAAGATGAGGCTGGAGACTTCCTCTGTGACAGCTGGTGTCCAGGAAAACAAGACTTAAAGAAATAATGGGGGGTGGGGGGGTTCTGGTGTTTTAATGTTAATTCACAAAGGGTTGCTTTTAGTAACTGAATACGGTCTTACGAAGCCTTGAGGATCTCTTCTCTCCCTGCATAACTAATAACAACTAAATCAATTATGGAGAAATGGAGCCTGGAGGTTTATCAACAGAAGTGTTCTACACAGCTTCACATGTTCTGGCACAGACTGGAAAACAGCTTTCAGAGCAGAGCATCTCCTGTAATTGTGTAGATTACAAATTGATCTATTTCAAGTGATTCAGCAAAGTCTCCTTTAATGTCAGAGTGAGATTTTTCTAACAATGTTATAAACAACTTCCTTACTTGTGCATTCTTCAGTCTTTTTCTCCTTCAACATGTAATGTTAAAGGCAGTATTCTTCAGTATTGCTGAGAGACAGCTGAGGGAATAAGTAATTTTTTGCCTTTGTAACATCTTTCTTACACCCAAGTTATTTTCAGATTCCTACGAAATATAAAACCACTAGGATAGAATTCAAAATAACCAAATTCTTCTAACTTATATTAGGACTGCACTTACCCACTGGCATTCAACATAGCAGAGATAATTAACATCAGACTAGAGAATAATAGCTTTTCAACCATTTTCATTTACATTTTATAGCAAATGCGTATTAATACCAAAACCTCAGAACATTTAAAGTGATAACCTGCTGATTTGTGGTTTTTATATTTGAATACTGTACGAACATTAAGTAATTTTTCTTAATATTATGCTTACTTCTTTGACCTGCCCTATATTGTCATAAAGAAAGGTTTTTGGGTGTGTATATACATATGTATGTTTGATAGAGTTATATTATCTGTTTAATCTCTTTGTTTGCTACAGAAAAAAAGAAAAGGAATGGAACTTAAACCCAGCTAAATATTGGTGATTTACAATGGTGCAGTGTTCATACAATTTGTAAATTGTGTACTCATAAATCAAAACATTCTCGCTTGGATGCTAAAATAAACTGAGGTTATCACATTTTCATTTGGAATCCTATTTCTGCTATTTGCTGCAGAGACTATGAGGAGGGAAATTAAAAATAAATTAATAAATAAAACAGCTCCTTAAAAACTCAATTCAATTTAATTCAATTTTTAAATTACTAGCTCAAGCAAATTTTTTACAACGGTATATTGTATCCCATTTTTAAAACAACCATTTTCGTTTGAAAAATGGACTTTTAAAAAATAATAATTCACGTTTGGGCCATTAGAGTTGCTGGGTTTACAAACAAAGCATGATGGTTTTTCAGACATTAATCCCTGGGCTACTAGCCAGATAGACCTACAAAACTGTGTCCATTCTTTGTAAAAAGAAAAGGAGTACTTGTGGCACCTTAGAGACTAACCAATTTATTTGATCATGAGCTTTCGTGAGCTACAGCTCACTTCATCGGATGCATACCGTGGAAACTGCAGAAGACATTATATACACACAGAGACCATGAAACAATACCTCCTCCCACCCCACTGTCCTGCTGGTAATAGCTTATCTAAAGTGATCATCAAGTTGGGCCATTTCCAGCACAAATCCAGGTTTTCTCACCCTCCGCCCCCCCCCCCCACACACACACAAACTCACTCTCCTGCTGGTAATAGCCCATCCAAAGTGACCACTCTCTTCACAATGTGTATGATAATCAAGGTGGGCCATTTCCTGCACAAATCCAGGTTCTCTCACTCTTACCTGGATTTGTGCAGGAAATGGCCCACCTTGATTATCATACACATTGTGAAGAGAGTGGTCACTTTGGATGGGCTATTACCAGCAGGAGAGTGAGTTTGTGTGTGGGGGGGGGGGGCGGAGGGTGAGAAAACCTGGATTTGTGCTGGAAATGGCCCAACTTGATGATCACTTTAGATAAGCTATTACCAGCAGGACAGTGGGGTGGGAGGAGGTATTGTTTCATGGTCTCTGTGTGTATATAATGTCTTCTGCAGTTTCCACGGTATGCATCCGATGAAGTGAGCTGTAGCTCACGAAAGCTCATGCTCAAATAAATTGGTTAGTCTCTAAGGTGCCACAAGTCCTCCTTTTCTTTTTGCGAATACAGACTAACACGGCTGTTACTCTGAATCCATTCTTTGTGTACTTCAAGACTAGAGTTAAAATTTTCTACCTCAAAATGTTAAATAAAATATATATACACACACACACACTCACACACAAAAAGCACCAGGCAGCTGTGATTTACAGCAGGGTTATAATTTCATCCAGGGAGGTAAAACTGACAAACCATGAGAGTCAAGTTCCAGTGGTTTGTGAAGTCATCAGATCTTCAGGATGGATTACAGCCCTGTAATTCAAAACAAGGTTGGCTTTTATCTTTAGATCAGAATCCAGGTTGTGACTAAGAGTCCTGGGTCAGTGCCTTGCCTGGGCTTCAATTCTCCTTTCTCCATTGCAGCCTTTCCCTTAATCATCCACAGCCTCCCATGGAAGGCTCCTGCTGCTGCCTCTTCTTTTTCTCTTCCGTCAACCTCCCCGCTCACCTACTCCAAGCTATCCTTGGAGAGTTTCTGCACATTGCCTCTCTACTGCACTTTCTGCAAACACCCGTAGAAGTGGATGAACAAAGCATTAGTTACTAGTCATAGGCAGACCAAGTGCAGACTGTATGCTGCTGCTCTTTTGCTCACAGGGTGAAATTCACCCTTATGCATAGGGCTGGCCCAAGGCCTATGTGCCACTTAAATCCCTCTTAATCGGGGGAGGGCTGCGGAGAGGAGAACTTACTCTGCACAGTGATGAAATTCAGCCTACCCTCCTTAAAGTTAGTGACAATTCTGGGTAAAAACTGATGGTAGAATATGGCCATAAAACTGGCATGATGACCCAGTTATAATGCTGTTGGGCCTAAATGTGGGCTAACATCTAACAGAGCCAAGGCTCACCCACAAATTACAGTTCACTGTGTTACTAACCCAAGATGAGTTCACCCTGCATATATAACACCACACACAGGACCAGAGTGTGAACATCATGCTCACTTTGGTGAGCAGTTACTCACATGCACACCACCCTTGGGAGAATGCAGAGCTTCGTCATTGTTGACTGTGCAGCATGTGTGAACCAAACACAGCCCACACTAGCTATTTATAAATCACAAAGCACAGCAAGAACCAAATGGAGCTGCTTTGCAGCAGTTCAAGTCACAGCACTTTTCTCACAATGACTCTCAGCCTTCAAGCAGGGACAGTTAATCCTCAGATTCTGTTCTTTTGTCAAGCTGTGGGAGTTTCTGAAGAAATTCCATTTTGATTTAAAACATAGTGGCTTTCATGTTTCACCTTTTCAAAGCATTGTTAGTTTTTAATTTAAAAAGTATACAACCACTATAATAAAAACACTGAACTCTTAAACTATCAGTCATTACTTGATTTGTATGTAATTTTATATTTTGATGTATTAACATTTTATTTTTTTTACACATCTCTCTCTCTCTCTCTGTGGCTTATATTTTTAATGTATCATTCCATTATCTTTACTATTTGTTGTGGGAAGTTAACAGCCAATCCAATAATTGTTCTAAGTCAGTTTGAATAAAAAATATAATAAAGTAAATCGTTTACTGCACCTCAGTCACCTTTCTTTTACTGTGGATAGGAAATATATTCTTCTGCAAATAAAGAGAACAATGTCGTAAGGTTTACGTGCATTTATTGTTCATTTAGTTTACCAATGCTTTTAGCTTTAAGTGGGAAAATTCAGTGTCTGGCAACTTGCAGAGAAGGGAGGAAGTGTCTATTAGAGAAGTTCTGGGAACATCCCATCTTCTGGAAACGTTTCTGAAAATCCATTCCACTAGGTGCAATTTAGTGCAACAGCAAACAATATTGATTTTCAGAAGTCTCTTTGTATGAATGGGGTAGTAAGGATAGTCAGTAGCTAGGGCATGTACTGGGACTTGAGACCTCAGTTCACTTCCCAGTTCAGCCAGAGACTTTGTGTGTGATCTAGTCACTTAGTTTCCTCAATTCTCCACCTGTAAAATACTTCCCTGCTTCGCAGAGATATTGTGGGAATAAAGAAAAGGAGGACTTGTGGCACCTTAGAGACTAACCCATTTATTAGAGCATAAGCTTTCGTGAGCTACAGCTCACTTCCTCAGATGCATATCGTCCACGATATGCATCTGAGGAAGTGAGCTGTAGCTCACGAAAGCTTATGCTCTAATAAATGGGTTAGTCTCTAAGGTGCCACAAGTCCTCCTTTTCTTTTTGCGAATACAGACTAACACGGCTGCTACTCTGAAACCTGTGGGAATAAAGTCCATTAATGATTGTGAGGTGCTCAGATACCACAGCAATGAAGGGCCAGTTAAGTACCTAGATTGAATTTTCTTTTTTAACCTCTAAGCCTTAGTACAAGATCTCTGCAGCAGCCAAGTCCCAATTAAGGCCTATTTGAGAATGTAAGTGTGAGTTTAGTGGTACACAGGCCTTATCCTGTGCCTCTGAACAGGGGTGAATTTCATCCTGTATTAACCAGGGATGCAAGTCATCTCTTGCAGGGCCGGTTTAGCAGGTACCCAGAGGGAGACAAGAATCCCACCATGGATAAATCCCTCCCTCCCCGTACCTCCCACATATTCCCTCATTTAACACACACCCCATGCTCCCGCCATTAATTCATACAGTGCTAAAGTGAGATATAGTGTCATGAGAGGGGACTATAAATTCCCCACCAATTTGGTCTTTGAACATGCACACACCAAAGAGAAAAGAAAATGGGAAACCAAATGCACACACTGAGCCGACTATAAACACTGAAATAGCTGTTGCTCTCTGTATTTAAAATTTACTTTGGGAAATAAGGGTGGTGGGGTGGGAGGGAGAAGCAGCCTGAGGATGGCTCTGATCTATCCAAATATTTTTGTTCTCAATTTTTGTTCTCAATCTCAATCTAATCCCATTTTTTCTACGGCTTGACATTTCAGTCTTTTACTTTCCTATCATTACTTATTAAATCAAGATAAGCACCTCTTTTCTAGAGAGGCTGGAGAAGGCAGTTATAGAATGGCTCCCAGATATGCAGCAGTGCTTCAGGGTGGAATTAGAATAATCTTTATGTATCCTCTTAGTTTGCTATTCTATTAAAAGTGAGACTGGGACCAAGAGATTTTTAGTTTCAGAGATTTAGCATATGCAACAAAGAAGCTCTAAAAAAAGTATACACATACAGATTTTGTCTGCACTGTCGAGGATAATAACTTCTGGGGATAAAAACTGAAGGACGCAGAATATTTCTTCTGTATCTGAAAACTAGCCCAACCAAAAGCCATGATAAAGTGTCTCACTTTTAAATCTCTAAAGGAGGCCTAAATGTGAATCCTGCTTAAAAAGCAGCTGAGGTTTGTCTGAGCAAGGGGGAGTCTATGAGTACTACATAGAGTCTACACTGCACACTAAGCCCAGGCTCTGACTCCCATTTGAGCCCAAGCCCCACTTCCAGTCAGACTCGGATCAGCAAGCGCTCAGGTCCCAGGTCCTATGACCTACTAGGGGCAGTCGGAGCCAGAGTCCTGTTGTAATTCAAGTCCAAACCCTGTTGTTTTGCAGTGTGGATGCAGCTCAAGTCACAGACCCAAGTCATGAGGTCTGCGTAGTGTAATATGGATGCTTTAGCACAGCTGAGACCCAGAACAAGCAGTTGTAAACTAGGTTTACAATGCAGCGCGTTTGGGCTTGCAAACACCGAGTTCACATGCCTGGACAGACCTGGGTTTACAATGTAGTGTAGATATACCCTATGTTCTCCGAATGCACTGTATTCAGTCACGTTCCTGTGGGGAGAGCGATACAGGAGACAACAGGGTCAGGGTCTTGAGAAGAGACACAGGTAAAACCACTAAAAAAAGCCTATGCACCATTAGGACAGTTGCTGTTGCCAGTGTAGATGAACACACAACTTGTAATAATAATAATAAAAAAAGAAGCAAAAGTGTAAAGGGCAGAAAAAGATAATAAGAAAATAATCACAGCACGGCTCAGAGACACATGATAGATCTCGCTGGAGAAATGGAAAATTAAAAAGACCTTTGCACAATGGCAAACCAATATACAATGCAAAGAAAACAATCTCTGATTTATCGCTATTCAGACAATGAGAAAGTGAAATGCCGAAGGGGAATTGTCTTGCCAAATGGGCAGTTTAACTTTTTGAGGGCGAGCTGATCAGCTCACAATTACATTAGAGTCTGATGCTAATTTCCAGTAGCTTTAAAAACACACACACACACACACACCCCCACCCACCCACCTACCTTCAGCACTGAGAGAAGCAGTGCACCTCATGTGCATTACTCCTATTTCCCTCCACTGTGTTCTACGAATTCTATGTCTCCAGGGCATCTCTGCCCAGCACCACCCACTCAGAACAAGTGCCTTGGTGAAGATTTTCAGATGGTTATGGAGAGAGTGAGTATCTCAGCATGCCTCTTCTCACGAAGATGCCCTTTCTAGTCCCTGGTGTATGCAAGTCTGAGAATTCTAAAAGATCAGGGCCGGCCTCAACGAGTGTGCAAGCAACTCTTTCGGCCCAAGTGCAGATCTGACAACTCAGGTGTACATACCAGCCTTTCCATGTTTTTGCTTGGGCTCACTGTCAGACTACGCAGCCTATAGTTACCCAGGTCATCCCATTTACCCTTCTAAAATATTTTCACATTAGATTTTTTCAGTTCTCTGGAACTTCCCCAGCATTCAAAGAGTTGTTACAAATCAACACTATCTTTTCCCAAGGTTTTGCTTTAATTGGTATTTCCTATGGGTTGATTAAGCAGCTCTTTCAGGCCCAGTCTCATAGTTTACATGACACTAACCAAGATCGGGGCACAAACTGCAGCAGGGGGAAGAAGATCAGTAGAGGGGAAGGGCCTGAATTTAGATTCTGTCCTGCTGCCAGATGGGGAGTTTGGCCCATGATTTGCTTCTTTGCTCTCCTGCTGCTCAGGGGTCATGGTAGATTGCTGCTTTAACATGAGCTCCCCGTGCTGTGTTATAGCGAAGAGGGTGAACAAGATCTTCAGCTGTACAGGCAAGGGAATATCAAGTAGGAGCAGGGAGGTGGTGTTACCACTATTGCTCTGTATACAGCAATAGTGAGACCATTGCCAACTGCTGTAACCAGTTCAGGTTCCCATACTCCAAAAAAAGATGTTGAAAAATTAGAAAGGGTTCAGAAAAGAACTACAAGAATGATTCCAGGCCTGGAAAACATACCTTATACTGAGAGACTTAACGAGCTCAATGTAGTTAGTTTATCCAAGAGACAATTAAGGGGTGGCTTGATGAAGGTCTACAAGTACCTGCATGGAAAAGAGCTTTCTGAAAGTAGATGGCTCTTTAATCCAGCAAGATCCAAAGGTTGGAAGCTGAAACTTGACCAATTCAAATTGGAAATAATGCGCACAATTTTAACAGTGAGGGTGTTTAACCATTGTAACAGCTGACATGGGGATATAGTGGTTTCTTCATTGCTTGCAGTCTTTAAATCAAGAATGGACACCTTTCTAAATGACATGCTTTCCAGAGGAGAGCAACAAAAATGATGAGAGATTTAGAAAACCTACCTATGAGAAAAGCTTAAAAACTGGGCATGTTTAGTCTTTATAACTGTCTTCAAATGTGTTAGAAAAAGGACCAGTTGTCCTCCTTATGCACTGAAGTAGGACAAGTAGTAATTGGCTTAATATGCAACAAACGAGATTAAAGTTAGATATTAGGAAAAACTAATTTACTATATGGTTAAATGCTGGAACAGATTACCTCAGGAGGTGGAATTCCAGTCATTGGAGGTTTTAAGAACAGGTTAGACGAACACCTGTTAGGCATGGTCTAGGTTTACTTGGTCCTGCCTCGTCCCCATGGTCTGGACTAAAGGGTCCCTTCCAGCTCTACACTTCTATGATTTCTATGCTGTAGTTCAATAAGAAATAATGGCTTTAATGTAGAAATTATTGATAAGGTTCTATGGACTGTGTTATACATGAGGGCAGATTAGATTATCATAATGGTCCATTCTAGCTTTAAAATCTATGAATTATGATTAACAAAGTAATCAACAATCACAAGGAAAAGAAACACTTGACAACTGCTCTAAACGCTCTCAGCTGTATGTACAACAGCTAGAATTTAGCTGTAAAGGGGAGGTGAAACTGAGCAGTAAGAAGGGGTTTACTGCGAAGTTTCCTGAAATGCAGAGATTGAAGCAATCGTAGAATATAGCTCTGTTCAGAAGCCTGACTAGCCAGGCAAGAAACACTAACTAATGCATGCATTCCATAGACAGCAGGCAGGGCAGACTTCAGGGACCACAGTGGGCTGTCTGGGAATATTCATGGCCTTCAGGGAGTGACATGCAGCTGTGACAGCCATACAAAGGACTGAGAGATTGAAAAGACAGTCTCCTATTTGTAGCTCACTACAGGCTTCTTAACATCAATCTCTTCCATCTCTGCCTAAACCACCTGTGTCATCTGCCACCAATGGTTTGGACCATTGTAGTCCCAGCTGGGAAAGCCCCAGCCTTAGAGGCATTAGCAGGGAATTGAATTGGAGTGGAAATCTCTCTCTCTGTGGAGCATTATGCCTTCTGCTGGCTTGTCTCCTGAGAGTGTGACTGAATAGGGCAATGCAAACGGAGAGAAGTGGTTAGACGAATAAATGAGTTTATCATGAGTAACAGATTAATTCGACAGGGCTTTATGAAAACTGCACTAATCGACTAACAGAGGGAGAATTCCACAACTGCTTAGGTCCACAGAAACAGAAGTAAGGTATCAAGTTACAGGCATGACACCATCAGAACTAAATGCTCATTGGCTAATTTATCCTGTGGGCAGGACTCTAGCCCCTATTCTGAGTTGTTCAGTCCAGCAATGGGAGGACAGGGTTGGCTGCACACAGCCTTTGTTGCTGTGGGATTCCCCCAAAATGGGTTGATTCAGACCCCAGCATAAACTAGAACAACCCCAAGGGGTGCACCAACTTGCACCTCATCTACAACAGTCTCCAAAGGCTAACTTGGCAGCGCAGAATAGTCAAAACATTGTGCACTCGGGCCATAGGCCACCCTCCCCCAACGTGTCCCCGCCAACTACCAGCAAGTCCCTATGCTGCTAGGGGATTCAGCACAGGGCCATTCCAGCAGCCATATACTACATGGGAACTATGCTGGGATAATTCACCAGTGAGGTGGTTCAACTGCTCTCCACCACTGGCACCGTATAAAGGGGCCTGAACACAGTCCACTACTGGAGCTTTTGCCTCTAGCTGGTTGTAGAAGCTGCTGGCTTTTCAAAATTGACTCTCTGGATGACAAAGAGAAGACATGGCAAATGAAACTAAATAAGAGAGAAAGAAAGAAACTCAATAGCCAATGTATATTATATAGTGTAGCCTATAGAGATGACTCTTGCTTATGATATAGAGAAATGTGTGGAAATATAAATAGGCTCAAAAATCCATTGCCTAAAAATAGACTTGACAATAGCTAAGCCAGGCCTGGTAAAATGTGAGTGAAGTAAAGTGAGACAGCCCAGAAGCAAGTGAGAGACAAATTAGGGCATAATCCCAGGTCATGTTGCAGTATGGTTTGGGCTTAACTGGTTTTTACAAGTGTTTTAGATAAAATGTTAATGTTTTAGAAAATGCTTTCTATATTGATACTTATTGGTCTGGCATTTATGCAGATGTTTAATTAAAGATAAGTTTTGTATTAAATAACCAGTGAGGGAGTAGAAGGTATTTTAATTATGGTAGCAGAAATGTAGATAGGTAAAAAGAAGATTTAATACTAATTAATTATAGGGTGTTATTGTAATTGATTATAAAAGGAGTAGCACGCTAATTTTAGATTAGGCCCACCCATCCACCATTAAGGTATCATTAGAGAAAGGATTATACCTATTCTTGCTATACGGGGATTGATCACCCCATAATACATCATTTTATCTTAGAACGTAAGTAGCAATGCAGTGTATGCTATATTGTAATGCCAGTTGGTTTAACAATATTATTTTATATAAAATCTTTAATTTTCTACTCATTCACTGTCCTCCCATTAAATTAAATCACTGTAACCATGCTGGAGGCTCAAACCTTAAAGAATTCAGTTGGATTCTATTCTTTACCTTTAAACTGCTAATTGGGAATACATAAATCAAAGGTTACACACTACTACAGCACATTGAAAAGTCCTACAGGGTGACTTAGTGTACGGTGCTGTAGCAGTGTCCACACGGCAAGTAACTGTGGGGCAAATGGGTGCTCCGTAGATTCACACCATGGCTTGCTGCACACTAATTCACCATGAAGACAAGCTCTAAATCACGAAGCTCAAATTTAGACTATTTACACTCAATACAAAGAGAAATTAAATAAATGGTTGAAGAGATTGTGATCCGCTCACAGATGTGCTATGGGCTTCAATACAAGGTGAATTAATCAGCTACACTAAGCCTTGTGAATAATTGACTCAGGTCAGATCTACTTGCTATGGTTAATTTCTGCTGTGTGAGAGACAGCGTCTTAAACTCTAAAGAGAAGAACAATCCAGAATCATACCAACACTTGCACAGCTATGTCCTGCACTTGTCAGAGCAGCCATTGTTTGATTGATCTACCACAGGGTATTTTCATTAAAAAGAAGGAAAAGGTGAAAGGAACACACAGTTTCGTACTAAGGGACGTGACTTGTCGCTTCTTATTTTCCACTATGAACTGCAGTGACTACAACTAGTCTATCTGCATTAATCCTGTTGTAGATAAGAAATGCCTCCCTTTTCCATGGCATTCCATGCCCCCCTCCAATGAACGTACCCTCTACCTGTATTGAATTTATGGCACTACTTGACATTTTACCTTCTGCACAGCCAGTGGCGTGCCCTGGTATATAGTTGCTGAACCTCTGCATTAATACTCCCTGGTTATGACAATACAGGGCACAGGGAGCAGAAAGGCATCATCAGCCTTCTTGTGTTGTCTGTCTTGTGTACGCTTTTTATGATCATGAATTGAAAATGTAGTATTGATTGGATCTCCTCGAATGTCATTTCTTAATAACCCCATTAAATATAAAGTAGACCTTATGTAATGGAAGAAATGGAGGACTGATAGTGTCTCCTGCAAGACAAATTAATCATTGTGTGTTTCTAATTAATGTCTACTCCTCTGCAATTTTAATTCACAAAATAATCTAGCTTTTTAGAGGCATCTCAACAGGAGATGTATGGGGTGGGTAGGCAGGCAATTGTTCAGAGATTTCTTTAGTTACTTTCCATGTAAACTGGAAACAGTGTCTGCTTATCTGTAACAAAGAATGGGCAAAGGCTTCAGATTTTGCTTCTAAGGCTGTTAATGGTTACTGAGCCATTTGTTATAGGAGGTGATTTTCAACTCTAGAGAAGAAGAGCAAGATCAATAGAAAAAAGAAAACAGTCATGACCTTCTGATATGGATTGTCCTCCTAAACTATGTAAACAATTAGCTGATATCTCATGCTCAAATATTTCAGTAGCCCTCTTGGTTCTAATTCACTCCTGGGCAGAGGGCCAGAAAAAGGCATATGCACCACTTAAAGTCAGCAAAGGCCTTCAATATAAAGCTTACATATGTCTTCAGTGGTGCACAGACCTTTGAGCACAGGATTGAATTTCATTCTAGGATTAGGAACTTCAATATTCTCATGTTGTTATTTAATTTTCTATATATTTCATTTTGATTCTGCTTTCCTGTTTTGATCTCCATAGGCAGCACTATCCCTCTGCCATATGCCCAAGCAAGGCCCTGCTATAACTGATTGGCACATCAGGTGCAAAATTTGCTGGGTTGCAACATCCCTCGCCTCAGGGCTGCATGCGCAGAAACTGCATCAACACGGAAAGCACAGATCCCAGATGCTACAGAGCTGGTTTCTTTTGGTCAACATTTACTGAAAATCTGATATTCTGAGGAGAAGGGAGGAAGCACATGGGAAGTTAAACTATCGTTGGAAAGCGACTAATTCACTCATGCACTATTTATGCCTTCTGTGGAAGACAGAGGATACTGGGCTAGATAGACTTCTTGTGATTAAAAGAATATGTCTTTGGTTCATATAAAACTTTGTTATTGTAGAAAAACAATGAACACTGACAAAAAATATTCAACACTGAACAACTAGACAGGCATATAGTACTAAGATAGCTTAATATGAAGGGAGTGTGTTCTAATGGTTAGAGCAGGGGCATAAGAGTCAAGGATATCTTGATTCTATTTCTGGCTCTCCAACAGACATACTGAACGACTGTGGACAAGCCGGTAAACTTTTTCTGTGCCTTAGTTTACCTATAGTCTATCACTATAATAGCTCTACCACAGGGACGCGGTAAGGCTTAACTGATGGTAAAGGGCTTTATAGCCCTCACTTTTACAAAAGCAAAAACCGGGCTTGTCCTCATTGGAGGACAGAGGCCTCTGGTCCTGTAGCCTGCTGCACAATTCCAAACTATCGGTCCCTCGATTTAAAGATGTTTATACTGCTGTGCATCACTGAGCTCTCTGAGCAAAACCGATCAGCAATAGGGAATTCACGAGCCCTAACAGTCTCAAACTCCCAAACCGTCCTAAAATGCTCTCTGTGCAGGCCAAGTGAGTTGCACTGAGTTTTCTGTTCAGTCTTTTTTTTTTAAAAAAAAATGCTAGAAGTTAATCTGACTACCCCTTTCTTTCCGGCAATTGCGCTGTTGGTACGTACATATCCCAGCCTGCATACAGCACGGATTCTGCACCTGATAGAGACATAGGATAACTCTCTGTTGGCTCACCTTTTGGAAAGTCTCTCTCAAAAACAACATGATGCCACAGATCAAAGAAAGAGCCCTGGAATAGGGCATGTAGGCATCATCCACAGGTTGGCAGGGAAGAAGTGAATCACAGGTCGGGTGCTTGCCCTGAGTTCAGGATATTGTAAGGTAGTGCTAGGCTGGGCCAGCTACATATAATGAATAAACCATGCCCCCTCCCCCTCCCCTCAAGCACACGCAAAACAGGGGTGTGCTGTAGGCAAATGGGAGCTGCATCTGGCAGTGAGTCAGAATCTAGAGAAATGTTGGTATAGCAGGAGTTAGTATCCATCAGAGACAAAGCAGTCAGCTCACTCTTCCCTTCGATGTCATGGCAGGATTGTAATAAGGAGCTCCTGGGAATCCCTTCCTGCACATCACTGGGCAAAAAAATGGTTTAATTCTCATCAAAGGATGACAGATCCCCCTAACAGGACAGTACTTCTGCTGCAGGGCTGCAGTGCAATGTCTGCATCAGGTATCAGTCCAAACTTTAGTGTAAAACAAACTCATGCCTCGGCCAAGAAGTGATTGTGCTACCAGTTGAATCACACTAACATGCAATGCCTTTTGAAGGAGGACGGTAGAACTTTTATTACAGCTGATATGCAGGAATGTAAGAACCCCCTCGAAGCAGAACCAGGCTGAGTGTAAAGTGCACTGAATTCCAGCAGGTGCCATTCACATCAATTAGTTCAGAAAGTGGGTCAGCCTTCCTGCTGCCTTATCCACTTGCTGATTGCCTAAAACTGACTTCCTGCTATTCGTACCATCTGCTGACTCCCTTCTGCTGCCCTGTCCACTCCTTTAGAATTTTCCTCCCCAGATCTACCATTTCCCCCACTAAGCGACTTAAAACTGGGTTGTTTACAGTAAAGATCTTTGAACTGAACAGAGGAGAGAAAGTCAATATTCAGACTAGTAAACGAAAACAGAGCTTGTGCTCCAAAGGTTTTAGAAACACTGCCAAAGATGGGGATTGCTTTCTTACCCTGCCTCCAGCAATGTGTGCACACACATACACCAGTGGCGCCAATTCAGATATTTATTGGGGGGGAGGGCAATCCTGCTCTGGCAGGGACCCTGTTCCAGTCCCCACTCATCCCCTACCCTCCTGCAGGGACCCTGGGCCTCCCTTGGCCAGGGAGTCTCACCTCTTTCTCACCCACACACTTCATGAGTTGGTGCCACCCTGTGCTCCTTTGTACTGGAACAGACTCCATATGCACCAGGTCACAACACCATTCAGCCTGGCTGCCCCTCTCATCTGGATGAAAGGGTGGCCAGGCCAAATTTGAGTGATGGTGTGACCCCATGCACTAAGTTGCAATGCCACTCACTGATATTTGGCCTGGCCACTCCTCTGTCTGTCGAGAGGGACGGCCAGGTCAAATTTCATTGGCATTGTGATCACATAGCCAAAGCAACTCTCGGGAACACGTTGGCGGCAGCAGCGGTACTGATTCAGTATAGGACCACTGCTTAAAAGTAGTCAGGCCACGGCCCACCAGATCCACGGCCTATGGAACTTGGAACAAGCGCAAACACCTTGGGATGGGGAAGCATTTGTCCCCTAATCCTCTTTAATTAGTGCCACTGACAGGCCAAGCTTTGACCAAAACCACCCTCCTCCCATGAAAAGCCTGGTAAACCTACAGTCCTGTCAGCCAAAATATGTGGCAAACACATAGAGCAAATTTCAGAGTTTTGTCAGTGGGTCATGACATGCCAAATCCTGTCCCCTACCTTTAATCTGCAGCTTCCCATAATCCTTCAAAACCTTTCAGTGGAGTGGACACCATGTTATGGAAGATCACCTTAGATCTGGAATGGTCCCCAGTGAAAGGCTTCTGGTCTGATGGTATAATATTGATGCAAGAGTTTATTTCAGTGTGTGTCCCCCAAATTCCTCTTCCTGTGGTGATATGGATATCTCCTGATTACTGAAATTAAAAAGAGACAGATGCCTGCTTAGAATTCTTGTGCCTGCAGCCTGTAAATGTATTTCATCACTATGGCTGCATAAACAAATGTCATCTCGAGAAATGTGGTCTCTCAGAATGAAAGAATTAAGAGAAATGGAGGAATTTACCACCTCTAATGGAGTAACAACTGAGCTATTTGAGGAAAGATGGGCCAAATGGGATGAACGGATGAAAAAAACGTAATAATAGATACACTTACTGTAACTCAGACCCTACACTGCCTCAACTCTGTTATATTCTTGCATCTGTCACCTTCTCCTTTGATATTTATGTAAGAAAACAACATCTATCTATCATTCATAAAAATTATGAACTAAAATGTCATTTGTAATTGAAATGCATAGTTGAGCATAGGCAACATGGAAATAAGAAAGGCACAGGTTAGCTTCAGACAGGTTTGAGAACTCACTCCTTTAAAGGAGTTCTCCTGTTCGGAGTCAGCCCAGACACTACAAAATTCCTGCAAATTTCCCCATGAGTCCAAAACTCTTTTAATCTTACTAGGCTGTAGATGCCACGCAAGACTTTTCAAAGAATGCAATTTAGTGTGGTTGATTTCACAGATCCCTTGATGCAGGCTCTCACAAGACCCTGGGGCCCACCACACTTTTACAGTGATGGCACTGGAGTTATTGCATTGGCTGAAAAAAATGATATCTGAGATTTACTTAGTGCCTTTCATCTCGAAAGGCTGCGTATATTTCACTCCCCACAGAAATGGAGTCACCTCTTGTGTGGAGGAACAGGAGTTGTTCTATGGTAGTGACACTACACATCAGTTTTTAAAGGAGAAGTGAAGAATATAGTCTCCGTTGGTAACAACATGGGATGGGCAGAAGGTTGCTGGAATGTGATTAGGAAAGGCACGGTAAAATCTTTCCCATAAACGCAAAGAAACAGACACACCTTTCTCTCACCAGTACTTCCAGGAAAGAGAGACCATCTATTGCCGTTTGGACAAGCCATTCCAGATGACTTGCCTGTATTGCAAGCACCCTTTCAGCTCCCCTCAGTGAAGCTGCTGCCTGCATTACACAATCGTATGGCTCCTTCCTCCCGCCACGCATCCTACATTCATAGGGTAAGGGTCTGTCCCCTTTGTGTAACGTGATAGGATGGCATGTGTTTCATCCTTCCTCTTTAATTGGCAATTTCCTGAGCCTTTCATTATAATTAGCATAATTCCACCTGAGAATTACAAACGTTTTTATACAGGTTTTGCATTGGCCTAACTTCATGGACTTCAGTGAAGCTATTGATTAAGCCTGTAGCTACGAACACAACAGTGAAGAGTGAGACAAATGTAATGGTCAGGGGAGGGTGTGAAGTAGGGAGGCATTTAGGGGTCATCTCCTGACAAATTTGGAAACGCCAGGTGCAATGCCCTGCAGTGTAGGAAATTTTAGACTTTAGATTAAGAACTACATTTAGATTAAGACCTGTGACTGGTCCCAGTATAAGGGCCTGATTCTCCCGTCTCACACCTAAAGTAGCTATTTACACCTATCGTAAAGCATGTGCAGAATGTTACCATTATGATTCACTAGTAGCTTACCCCCACTTTTCCCAGGTGTAAACAACAACTCACAAGATGTGGAAGTGGAGAATCATGCCCCCAAATATTTTGTTTCATTAGTTAATCAAAAAAAGCCAGGGTTAATTTTGTATTTACAACATTGTCTAGATAGCACAGGGAACAAGAACATTTAGCCCAATTGCTTCCTTTGTGTCCACCTCAAGAACCAGAAAGATGCATTGAGCCTTGATATATCTTCAGACCCAGTCAATGAGACAAATGACATGCACGTGCCAGACAGGTGAACCAACCACACGTAATTCCAAAACAAAACAAAAAAATCCTAGTGCCAGAAATCCATCTCAGAGTGAAAATGAAGAAAAAGACTATTCCTGCCCTTCAGCAGTTATCAGTGCTGTATCATAGAGAAGAAAGGCAGGGAGCTTACACTGTGACAGATACCAAGAGACCAGAGTGCTTAGATTTGTTGCGAACATATCCATGGACTAATGTGAACTCTAGTTCACACAGAGGTCAGGATGGCGCTATGTGGATGAGAGCATGATTACAAAGATAATCAGGATTGGGTGACAGACTGCACAATACACCCCTTAGTGAGCAAAAGGTCTCCGATTTACCTGCAGGCTCTTTTCCTTCTTCACCTTTTGTCAGTGGTTTGGTACTATCCATTTCCATCTGCATTTATCAGACCTCTCCCCCACACACACCCTTTTCATCACTGCAGTGGCTAATTAACCAATGCCAATAAAGTAAGTAGTGGATAAAGTAAGCTTTAGTTTACTTTTTGAAAATGTAAATCCAGAGATTCCTATACAGAAGGAGCTGCAAGATGAGCACAGCCCAGCAGCTGAAACGGCATTTTATAGCTGTCCCCACTGTACATTGGCTATTAGGCCTGTATACTGTTCTTCTTTATCACCCAGGTCCAATGCAGCATTGTCATTCTAAACGGTCATCTGATGTCAAGTGCTCTGTCTTTATGAGAGACAGCGAGAGAGAGAGAGAGAGAGAGAAGGGCTGGGCTGGGCTGGGCAGGGCAGCTTGATGGGGAGAAAAAAGTAAGATGAAAGACAAGGTGCTGGGTTTCTCCCAAGTCAATCTGCTGAAGAGACCAGACTTATTTTCTCGCCTTACAATGCTACACAGAGGTGCAGTCAAAACAAAATAATAATAACGTTAAAAACTAATCTGTGGCTTCCTGCTATTGCCTCTCTGCGCCGTTCGGGATGCATGTTCCTCAGAGTCTCATCCACTAACATTTGTCTACATCGCTCAGGAAATCATTCAGGGCTTTTACATCTCCGCCCTAAACAGAAACCCCGACCTTCTTGCTGTTAATGTTGCTATGGACCTAGATTTCCAAACAAATCCAGGCTAACGACCAGGACCCATTGCCATTCACACACCACCAGTTAAGCTATGGGAGCCTGCTCTCCATCAAGCAGCTCCTGACGCCAGAACTTTTGACCTCTCTAGCTTATCTCATTAGTTCTGCTGACAGAGTTGATGCCATGTGGCGGACATATTCCTGAGACTCCAGAATTCCTTATTTGTGACGCAAGCAATTATGAGGCCAACATGGTGGCAAACACTGAGTCAAACTGCATTATGCTCTGTCCCCAACATCATGAGGGAGACTGGTATTGACATATGCAGGTCTCAGACATGTTCTGAGACAGGTATTATTGAGTGCTGCTCTGAGGGGATGTTGGCTCCAAGTGAACCAACCCGTCCAGAATTGTCTTGGCTCAAGCTAAAAAGTTAGAGTGGACACTGCACGGGGCAAAGACACTTAACTCCTGACAGCATGATTTATTTGAGCCTGTCAAGATTCCTCCCCCACTCTGAATTCTAGGGTACAGATGTGGGGACCTGCATGAAAAACCTCCCAAGCTTATCTTTACCAGCTTAGGTCAAAACTTCCCCAAGGTACAAAATATTCCACCCTTTGTCCTTGGATTGGCCACTACCACCACCAAACTAATACTGGTTCCTGGGGAAGAGCTGTTTGGACGCATCTTTCCCCCCAAAATACTTCCCAAAACCTTGCACCCCACTTCCTGGACAAGGTTTGGTAAAAAGCCTCACCAATTTGCCTAGGTGACTACAGACCCAGACCCTTGGATCTTAAGAACAATGAGCAATCCTCCCAACACTTGCACCCCCCCTTTCCTGGGAAATGTTGGATAAAAAGCCTCACCAATTTGCATAGGTGACCACAGACCCAAACCCTTGGATCTGAGAACAATGAAAAAGCATTCAGTTTTCTTACAAGAAGACTTTTAATAAAAATAGAAGTAAATAGAAATAAAGAAATCCCCCCTGTAAAATCAGGATGGTAGATACCTTACAGGGTAATTAGATTCAAAGACATAGAGAACCCCTCTAGGCAAAACCTTAAGTTACAAAAAAGATACACAGACAGAAATAGTTATTCTATTCAGCACAATTCTTTTCTCAGCCATTTAAAGAAATCATAATCTAACACATACCTAGCTAGATTACTTACTAAAAGTTCTAAGACTCCATTCCTGGTCTATCCCCGGCCAAGACAGAATATAGACAGACAAACAGACCCTTTGTTTCTGTCCCTCCTCCCAGCTTTTGAAAGTATCTTGTCTCCTCATTGGTCATTTTGGTCAGGTGCCAGCGAGGTTACCTTTAGCTTCTTAACCCTTTACAGGAGAGAGGAGCTTTCCCCTGGCCAGGAGGGATTTCAAAGGGGTTTACCCTTCCCTTTATATTTATGACAGAGCCATTGACCAATTCACTAGTCATAGTGTCTCCACATATGGGAGCACACTCCTAGCTATGTAAGTCTTCAGAAGTTTATTTTCACATGCTCTGGCACTTCCTAATAACAACATATCTTACTTCTGTATTAATAGAAGCACACGCTGCTTGGTAAGCAACTTAGGACTTTCAAAGCTAACCTTGTCATTTCAAGCCAGGCTCACATTTTTGTTTTCCGGGATCCAAATGCTCTATGTAAGTGGTTCATCAAGGTAGCAGCAGCGTCCCAATTTAGGGATCAATTGCTCTGACTGTGGCTGCTCTGGTGCAGAAGCAATCCGGTCAGATTTCTCCATAGGTTGATGCCTTGGAGAATTGTTGCTACTCTTTCTGTTAGGAAATGTTGAGTGCAGTCAAGAAGCAGAAGTTGAGGCTGCCCCTGCTAGTGCTGTATCTGAGTCTTCAGAAGATTCCACTGTCTGATTTGCCCCTTCTGGCCTGTCTGTGTAAAGTAAAGTGCCTGAGCTATCAAGTTACAGTCTCTCTCTCTCTCTCTCTCTCTCCTCTCAATCCGTGTGAAACCTGTCCCGTATGAACTAAGGATTACTGTGTGTGGCTAGCATGCAATGTGTGGTTTGGAACATCCTGTCGAACTGGGTATTACTGTACAACTGCTCAGTCACTTTCTGCATGAGACTGCTGGCAAGTCCACGTGTGTTTTTCACGTACACTTACTGGATCTAGTTGCTCTTTTGCACGAGTCATTATTCCAGGAGGTTTATGACTCAGTAGCCATATCATGGGAAGTAGATTCAAATGGATTGAGGATGACGAAGTGGGGATTAGGTTAATATGTCACCAAGAATGCTTTCTAAGCAGTTTTCTGCATGTAACATTAAGCTTTAGACATCAGTTCACTCTGCAGGAGATATTAAGCTGTGAATACCAATGTTGCATATGGCAGATACAGCATGAATCCCTGATTAGAAACACATTCATGTCCACACAGTTGGAGCCATGATGACACTGACTCCTGTATTGCAGAAATAAGAAAAAAGTAGTAACCACTATATAACAGATTCAACATAAACAACGACTTAAGAAACTATAACTGCAAAGTCACATAATTGATTCAACACTCTGCTCAATACATTCAAATATATCACAATCACCTATTCTGCATGGATATACTTTCCCTCACCGCCTCCCTCTCACCAATGTCATTTTTCTATGTATTGTAATGATCCCTGCAGACAGGACCTCCATTAGGTGGTACTGTATCTTTATTTTAGGGCTAAGTTGTTGTCTTGTTTTGATATTATGTCATCTTGGTTGGAGGGGCAGGGCAGGAGAAGGTTAAATCCCATCTGTATGCACTGGAGTTGTTACTTGCAGCATCCCAAAAGTCCTTTGATCTCTGTAAGCAAGTATTATGGTATTTTCAGATCACAGACTTATTGCTGTGTTCCTAGTACCTTTCTTATTTAGTTTCTGGTCAGTAGCTAATTAGAACGTCCTTCAAAACTCAGTAGGTGTCTCTGTACTAGAGTCTTCATCCCAGGTAACTGTGGTGCCATAGCTGTCCATGACTGAAATGAGAGAACACCTTTAACATCTGAGATGGTTGTTAATAACCATTCAGACTGGTTTTGGATAAGCCATTAATGGTGGTGAGTCCACCATCTCTATGGTCCATTGGGTCAATAATCTGAAAAGTAATGAGAGTTTACTCAATGATTCATAACAGCTTTTTTAAAACTACTGAACAAATGTTAGTCCCAGCAAGATACTGTGAACAAAATCTTACCTTTAGGTCTTTCATGGTAGTGAGCTAGCCAGAGCAATGAGGCCTGTCTGGACTTCAGTGCCACAGAGCCTGAATAGGGCAAAATCCCTTTCCTCCACAGCCATCTCAACTGGTGCATGGTGGAATAGCTCCATTGAAGTCAACAGATCAATGCCAATTTACACCAGTAAAGCAGCTGACCCAGAGACTCTACCCTGCCAAGCACTGCAGGAAGGATGGCAAAGAGGCCTGCCAACTCTCTGGGAAATGGGTTCATCTGTGTGGCTGTCAGCCAGCTGGGGGAATCTGAATGGGCCGGTCAGTCCAATACAATGATCCAACCGACAGCAATAGGATGAAGCAGGTGGAGGAGCAATGCCTGACCTGTCTTCCAGCAGGCAGGGAGTGCACCCTTGTCATGTATTTATGGTGGAGTAAGGAGGTGGGTCTGGACAAGGAAGGCCAAGTTGCAAAAAAGAATACAGGGAGCTCAATAAGAGCAGCATGGAGAATACTGTGCTTCAAAGCAGGGAGAGCACCACACCCATGAGTCATAGGATTGGGTCGTACCTCAAAGTGAAGCATTTTTCTGGTTATGTTACATCATGTAGCAGGAACCAGGATCATGTCAGAGTCGGGATTTCTGGACATGTTAGAGTAAAGGGTTTTATTAGAGACTGTTCTAACAGTTCACAAAATGGCCTTTCACAGGACACGTGGAGATCCCTACAATAGTCAAATGCATTATGCCACTGTCCAGGTGAGGGTTAAGCTGCCTTTCCCCCACACGCAGAACTAACGCGAGAACTTAAGATTTAGAAACAAATTTCTCAGGTCATTACTGCCTACCATGGACTAACTGATTTGCCTATTTTTAGTTTGTTTTTTTAAAGAAACAAATTAGTTATTAGCAAACTAGTTGATTCCATTCCACTCACATTCAGTACAGAAAATTGCTCTTTCCTGAAAATGTATTTGATATTTATGAGTACAAAGAAGTACAGGAACTCCTCACTTAAAGTTGTCCCAGTTAACATTTTTTCATTGTTATGTTGCTGATCAATTAGGGAACATGCTGATTTAAAGTGGAGCAATGATCCCTTCTAACGTCATTTGGCAGCCACCTGCTTTGTCTGGTGCTTGCAGGAAGAGCAACCCCTTGCAGCTAGCTGGTGGGGGCTTGGAACCAGGGTGGACCGGCAGCCCCCCGTCAGCTCCCTGCTCCCCTAAGTTCCCTGTGCGGCAGCTGCTCAGCAGGCTATCAATTGCCAGGAGTTCAGCTGTCCCTCCCCTCACTGACATGTGCTGCTCCTGCCCTCTGCCTTGGCTCTCCAGAGCCTCCTGCTTGCTGTGTGGGGGAGGGAGTGTAAGAGGGGGGCTAATGTCAGGGTGTCTCCCTCCCCCTGCTCCTGCACCCCACTTATCCCATCTTCCATAGAGCAGGGGGGGACACACAACGGTGTGTCAACAGTGTGCCCTTGTTGCCAAGAAGGCCAATGGCATTTTGGGGTGTATAAGTAGGGGCATTGCCAGCAGATCGAGGGACTTGATCATTCCCCTCTATTCGACATTGGTGAGGCCTCATCTGGAATACTGTGTCCAGTTTTGGGACCCACACTACAAGAAGGATGTGGAGAAATTGGAGAGAGTCCAGCGAAGGGCAACAAAAACGATTAGGGGACTGGAACACATGAGTTATGAGGTGAGGCTGAGGGAACTGGGATTGTTTAGTCTATGGAAGAGAAGAATGAGGGGGGATTTGATAGCTGCTTTTAACTACCTGAAAGGTGGATCCAAAGAGGATGGATCTAGACTATTCTCAGTGATAGATGACAGGACAAGGAGTAATGGTCTCAAGTTGCAGTGGGGTAGGTTTAGGTTGGATATTAGGAAAAACTTTTTCATTAGGAGGGTGGTGAAACACTGGAATGCGTTACCTAGGGAGGTGGTGGAATCCCCTTCCTGAGAAGTTTTTAAGGTCAGGCTTGACAAAGCCCTGGCTGGGATGATTTAGTTGGAATTGGTCCTGCTCTGGGCTGGGGGTTAGACTAGATGACCTCCTGAGGCCCCGTCCAACCCTGATATTCTATGATTCTATGACAGTCCTGGAGGCAGCAGCTGAGGTGGGTCTCAGCTTGCTGATCTAATTAACAAGGCAGTGTACTTAAGACAGGGATCAGCATACTTAAAGGGGAAATGCACATCTCTCTCTCTCTCTCTCACACACACACACAAATACACACATGGTGTGTGTCTCTGTCTGCTATGCTGTCTCCCCTCCCTTAATTCCTTCTGCCTTATAGAGTGTGAGGCCACATTAACAGCAACGAGTTAACCCTTGAGGGCTAGTTCATCATTTAGCAGTAAGGCATTCTCTGGGAAACATCCCACCCTCTGACTCCACCACCTCAACCAAGCTTCACAATCATCATTGCTGTGTACAGTATTAAATTGTTTGTTTAAAACTTATACTGTGTGTGTGTATTTTATATATAATATAATAAATATAATAATATAATATAGTCTTTTCTCTGGTGAAAAAAATTTCCTTGGAACCTAACCCCCCCTCCCCCATTTAAATTAATTCTTATGGGGAAAATGAATTCGCTTAACATCATTTCACTTAAAATTGCATTTTTCATGAACATAACTACAACGTTAAGTGAGGAGTTCCTGTACGGTCCAGGAACTCACTGAGTTTTGTTCTGTCTGGCTTGACTTTAGTCTCTGTGCTAAATTCACAGATTCACATAAAAAATGGAAGAAAATGAATACAAAGTCCAGATCAAAGAAATACCAAGCTGGGGGTGAAATATTCAATGCTGGGCTCCAGCCAGACATAAAGGACCAAATGCTGCAGGGTGTGCTGAGCACTTATTGTGTGGTGCTGAGTTCCTTCAACTCTCACAGATTTCACTGGGTTCTCTGACTCAGTATTAACCATCTTTGACTATAGCTTGCAAGTGAATATTGGATCAGTTTTATCCTCACAGTGTCTCTCCAGCTATTCAAGTCTCTGACAAGTGTGTGGAATCCTGACTCCCTTTGCTGTATGGGGCAGAGGCAATTCCGCTGGATAGAATGTTAAAGGGATACTGACAAGTTGATTTTGGTTCACAATTTAGGTTTTGTTAAAACAATATTTTGCATGATGACTCAAGCAACAAATTCCAGTGCACGGTCTAGATTTAACCATCCCCTTGCAGGCTTTGAAACCCCAGTGTTGCAGCACTGTATTTGTACATGAGAGCCAGAAAGTGAAACTGATTAAAAACCAAAATAAAATTAACGAGTCCATTTTGATCATCCAACATAGAAAGAAATGTAAAAAATAAATAATCAGCGAACCCTTTCATTTAAATATCTAAGGTGTTAGGAATATAGATAAGGAAAGCTGTTTCTTTACGAATATAGGAATTTTCTTTATTCCTTTAAACAGATTTCTGTCTCATATGTTGGATCATATAAAAGAAGTTCTGTATTAAAATCACAAATGAGTTTGATTCCCCAGAGTTTAAATTCCAGGGTATTACTAATTAAGAGGCCTCTTGGTTTTTGGTCTCTTGTTTTTACTGTTTCTCTCCCTCTCTGTGTGAAACTTGCAAGCTGCTAATTGTGTTAGTACATCCTAAGACAGAGTCTGTTCTCAAAGCAATACTTTGTCACAACAACTGCTCACACAGAGAGAGACTCAAAGCAATACTTTGTAACAACAGAAACAGCACACAGAGACTCCCCACCCTTTTGTTGTATTTATCTCGCTTTGTTAACAAGTGTGATTCAAATAGAGATAGAGGATGTATGTGGATGGATGGTTGGTGTGGATAATAAATGAATGATCAGGGAGGTGCCAGCCTAAGAATCCAGTGTCAATCAGCCGAAGAAGGCGTCAAGTGGAAACAACCAGAGGACCCCCGGAGGGCAGACTGGAATCCACCCAACAGCCTCAAGGATGGGAGAACTGAAGAACAAGATAACATCTGGCAGCATGGAGCCGTCAGGGATGTGCCATCTGCTGATGGATTCAGCAACAGCATGATGAAGCAATTCCCATAGACTGGCATAGGAAGAAATTCCTATAAAAATGGACTCTAGAAACTGAGACCTTTGGGGTCTGATTCTGCAAACATACTTCCAGGAGCATCAGATGAGCATCTGACAAGGCCCTGCTCCCTCCTCGTGTCCAGGCCACCTGGCCAGTGGCTTGGCATGAGCAACTCTAAGGCTGGTAACTACGATAACAACCTTGCAGAACCTGTGTGTGTGAATGAATGTGTGAATCAATATGAGATTGAATGGAATGTTATAGCTATAACTAACTGCTTACTATGATTCTTTCTGTATTCACAATAAATGTGGCATTTTGCCTTATTCCCTTTAATAAGATCCGGCTGGTTTTTATTTTATTGGTATAACACATAGACAGATCAGATTTCTTTTATGAATTAACAATTAAAACTTTTATTCAGGGTTTTTTTAAACCGTGTATAAATGAAAACCAAAGCAATTTAAAGGCACTAGCGCCTCATCCTTGTGTTCAGACTAAGGCTAAAAAGAATACTTCTATTAGTCAGGCACATGAGATAGAATATCATAGCACTCTGCGTCTCCAGCCCTGCATGACCAAGTTCTTGGGGGTTACAAATTCATGGATTATACTAATCCATATAAATGTAATTATGAGTCTTTATGGTCTTAGAAACCGTTGCATATTAGCCACATACAGTACTATGATCACTTCTCTAATCCCATTTTTCTGATCTTTACAGTGAATATCACTGTGTCCTCCTTTACTGAGAGTGAAATTTAACACTTTTGATCTGGCAGGATTTAGAGCCACCCGATTATGGTTCATACGTGGCATGGTTTTGAAGGCTAACTCACTTGCTCTGCCTTGGTTTATATGGAGGGAGATAGGAAATATTCAGGGCAGATTACATTAAAAATCCTATATAACAACTATACTGATTTTAACTGTATCCCTCTCCCCACCCATCAAATGTTGTTTATCTTAGTAGGTTGTGAGTTCTTCAGGGCAGGGCTGCGTTTGAGCACGTGCGCACACAGAGCTGGGAATATTGTAGCTGCTACTGGAATACAAACAAATAATAAAATAAATAAATAAATAAAGAATACACTGGAGCCAGCCCATGCTGGTGCACAATGGGGCAGAGAGCAAGAGCCTTCTCTTCCCTCCACTGTCCCACCTTGTACTCCTTGTGCATGGGCTGGCCACACTTGCAACTCTTGTGCTCCCCCTAGTGCAAGGATTGCTCGGGACATGACACACTGCAAAGAAGAGCTGTTCACCACTTTTCCCTACCTCTGTTAACAGAGCCAGCTAACCAGAGAGGGAAATAGCTGCACTTCATAGGGATCCAATGAGGAATTGTGCCTCCCTTAGCGATTAATGTTATCTGGAGCTCCTGCTAGCATGGGCTGGCTCTGCACTGTCCCCTGTCTCAGGACTATGTCTTGACGGCACAATCTGATCCAGATTGAAACACTGACTGGTTTGTGATACACTAACATCCAGAGGATGGGCTAAATCCTGATATTCACAGAGGCAAAGATCACACTGAAGCTAACTTCATAGATACTGGTTGAAAAACAGGAATTATATTCGGGGTGGGGGGGGCAAAGGAATTGAATGAAATTAAGAGTTTGTTTGGGTCAACATTTTTCATGGATTTCTTCCCGTTTTTCAGCAAATCGGTTTAAAACAAATGTGTTCATTAAAAAACTGGAACATTTAGCATGATGCAAAACAAATTTCATGAATGTTTCTGTATTGATCAAAAAGCCAATTTTTGTTGGGAAAAAAAAGCTTTGGGTGAAATATTTCCAATCAAGTATCCTCAGCACATTGGCTGTGGAGCTATTTTGAAGATTTGGCCATACAGTCAGTGGGAACGGGACTCATTAGAAAGTCTGGCCCCAAATTGTGGGTGCTGGGCTCTTGAAAATCTGGCCCAACTGTGAGAATGAGCACCTGAACAGATAAGGTCAGATCAGAAGTTATCACAGAATCATAGAAATATAGGCAGGGTTGGCCTTAGGGAAAATGGTGCCCGGGGTGAACTTGTATTTTGGTACCCCAGGCCCTTGCTGCCTCCCCAGGCTCCCCTCCCATCGCCCCTGGCCCTGCTGCCTCCCACCCCACCCCCATTGATTTGAGCTCCCTTCCGTGGCCTTGCACCCCAGGCCTATCCCGCTTCTTGCCTCTTGATCATGGTGTCCCTGCTTACCACAGTGCCCTGGGCGGTTGCCCGTGTTGCCCACCTGTAAGGCTGGCCCTGAATGTAAGGCTGGAAGGGACCTCAAGAGGTCAAGTCCAGCCCCATGTGCTGAGGCAGGATCAAATAAACCTAGTAACATGTATGTGGGGAAGAGGGGTGGTGTGCATTGTAATTCTACAGGCTGCCTGTAAGACCGCAAAAATCAGGGAATAGAAAAATGGCAACAAATATCCCCCTTTTCACTGATATTTTAAAATAAATCCAGAAGCAGAGTCAAATCTGAGGCCCGGTCTCTCAAGCGGCACACAGGTTGTTCTCTAAAATACGTTTCTTTACAAGCAGTACTCATGAAGGGTACTAGACTGACAGCCCTAACGGCTGAAGTTCAGTCCTCTGTCTAGTCACAGCATAAGCAGAGCACGAGCACTGACAATTCACACTTCCTTCTTTGCACAGCTAGTGTGCCTCAACCCTGCTCTGGGGAGTCCGGGGCCTGCACCCCTCTTCCTGGGATTCACTGTGACTCTCAGCCAGCCAGCCAGCAAAATGGAAGGTTTATTGGACAATATGAACACAGTCTAAAACAGAGCTTGTGGGTACAACCAGGACCCCTCAGTCAAGTCCTTCTGGGGGAGCAGGGAGCTTAGACCCCAGCCCTGGCATTCCCTGTGTTCTACCACCCAGCACCAGCCTGAAAGTAACCCCCCCAGCAGGCTCTCTCCTGCAGCCTTTGTCCACAGTCCCGGGCAGAGATGTTACCTCCTCCTTCCCCTCCCCTTCCTGGCTCAGGTTACAGGCTCTCAGGTATCCCATCCCCAGTGAAACTCCCCTGCCACATTCCCAGGTCAACACTCCCCCCTCCCTGCTGCATCACATCTCTCCCCCCTTCGAGACTGAACTGAGCGGGGTCACTCTGACCAGTGACCTGGGGAAGTTCAGGGCCCCCTCTCTGGGACAACACATCCGCTATCATGTTGGCACTTCCCTTCACATGGACCGCGTCCATGTCATAATCCTGCAGGAGCAGGCTCCACCTCAGGAGTTTGGTGTTGGCTCCTTTCATCTGGTGCAGCCAGGTCAGGGGAGAGTGGTCGGTGTACACAGTGAAGTGTCACCCGAAGAGATATAGCTCTAGTTTCTTAAGGGCCCACACCATGGCCAGGCATTCCTTCTCGATGGCCACGTAGTGTTGCTCCTGGGGTAGCAACTTCTTGCTCAGGTACACGATGGGGTGTCTCTCCCCCTTTTCATCCTCCTGCATTAACACCCCCCCCCAGTCCCGTGTCTGAGGAATCAGTGAACACCATAAAGGGCTTGTCAAAGTCTGGGTTTGCCAGAACTGGGCCACTGACCAGAGCCTCCTTCAGCACCCGGAAAGCCTCCTGGCACTGCTCGGTCTAGACCAACTTGTCTGGCTTCCCCTTCTTGCATAGCTCGGTGATGGGGGTGGCTATGGCGCTAAAGCTTTTTGGTGTGGGGAGTGGGCCAGTCTCTGATCACCTCCACCTTAGCTGGTTCCGGCTTTAGGTGGCTGCTCCCCACCCAATGGCCCAGGTAAGATACTTCAGCCATTCCCACCTTGCACTTCTCAGCTTTTATGGTCAGCCCAGCCTCCTGGAGTAGGTCCAACACTTGTCTAACCTGGGACACGTGGTCCTCCCAGGTCTGGCTAAAGACACAGATGTCATCAATATACGTCACAGCAAAACTCTCCATCCCCCTCAGTAGCTGATCCACCAGGTGCTGGAAGGTGGCCGGGGCTCCCTTGAGGCCGAAAGGCAGGGTCAGGAACTCATAGAGTCCCAGAGGGGTGATAAAGGCCGATTTCAGCCGGGCATCTGCATCCAGTGGCACTTGCCAGAAGCCCTTTGTAAGGTCCATGGTGGTAAGGTATCGAGCTCCTCCCAATTTGTCTAGGAGCTCATCAGGCCTGGGCATGGGGTAGACATCAGATACAGTGATGGCACTGAGCTTCCGATAGTCCACACAGAACCGGATCGACCCGTCCTTTTTGGGGACCAGCGCCACTGGCGAGGCCCAAGGGCTGGCAGATGGCTGGATCACCCTCAAAGCCAGCATGTCCCTGACCTCTCTTTCCAGGTCCTGAGCAGTTTTCCCTGTGACTCGGAAGGGGGAGCATCTTATCGGTGGGTGCGATCCTGTCTGCATCTGGTGGACAGTCAGATTAGTTTCTTGAAGGATCACTTCTAGGAGTGAGAAGGTAGTTCAGTTTCTCTGATCCATTACCTTAATGCCCTCTCTTCTTAATGCCAAGAGCAACTGATAGCAATTATAATGTGGGAGGGAAGGAATCCCTCTCCCTCTGAAGTCAATAGCAAACCACCCCTGGATGTCAGTGGCAACAGGATCAGGACCATTACAGGAAATGAGGATGTACACCAAAATGTTGAAGAAACTATGGAGAAAAGAAGTTTTGAAATCCTTGTAATTTGGTAAAGTAAGCAAATGAACTACCTTCCTTCTAGATCGGTTTTAGAAGATTTTCACAGTGCTCATACTGGCAGAAGTCCCAGCAATGTGGCACAGGGATTGCACACACACATTTCTTTTATGTATTCATTTGTTTGTAGTGGAGGTAAATAGAAAAACTATAATGCTAACAGTACAGCTCTCAAAGACCTCTTCATAACTGACTGGGTATTATTACTGACATTTCTGCATCAGATTGAGTTTTACATTTTAAAAGCTTTCCTCTTTCCATTCTACCTTGGTCAGCCCATTCACGAGCCAAGATTTTGATTTTTTTTTAATTTTTATTTTGATGAACTGTGTGTCCAATGAATCCAGCTTTTGTTCACACAAATCTACTGCTTGACTGGCAAGCCTGGAGACTACAGGGCTTTATTTATACACATGACATACACAACATGGCTAGCAACAGCATAAGCTTTCTCACAATGCTTCATTATCTAACCTCAATCTTGACTGGCAGAAATGACGTCTGGGGATAAGAACTTCTTTGGTCTATTGGTTCAGTCTCCATGGGCCTTTCGGTCTTTGGCCTTTCTACACAGACTGCCAATTTGATTCTTTCATAATGTGGACCCAACTATGCAGGACAGGAATGGAATAAACAACTCACTTCACAGCTGTTTCAGGTGCTTAACAACTTTCTGAGATGTGTACCACTGCTGTGGGCCACATTCAAACTACTGGCCAAGTGGTGAAAGGCCTTAGCCTGTTTGTTACCAATCCCCTGAGCTATTCAGTCAAACCCAAGCAGAATGCTTTGTTCTATGCAAAGCCAATCCTTCTCTAACTCAAAAACTTGCTTCCACTACCACCCACTCCCTGTCCCGCCAGTCCTGAGTATGTCTGCTTTGTCTTTAGCTGAGAGGATTCTATTCTTTCTGAACCCTTCAGCATTATATACCTCATTTCCAAGCAGTAAGGCACAGCCAAGCAACTGGCTTGACCTAATCAGAACAGCAAAGCTTTTCTTCAGACTAAGACAGTACAAGGCCACTGCTTTTGAATGCATTCCTAGATAGCACAGACAACCTCTCTGTCAGGAATGGCATAAGACTATAATAACAATGGCATAATAACAATAATAAGACCATAATAACAATGGCATAAAACTGTGAGTGGGGCGGTGCAGTTCTAACGGGATAAAATTGAAAGTACAAACCAAACATCACTGAAACAGCTTTTCTAGCCAGCTAAGAAGAGTGCCCTGAGTGTTCCTGTCAGAGATGGTGGCTTTTCCCCCCTTAAATTGCCAGAAGTATCAGCAGGACTAAAGGGTTAGAACCTAAGGAAAGGCCAAACTCATCTTTTATTCCTGAGACTGGACAGTATCGGGAAGGAAAGCTCCTTTATTTATTTCCTGTCCGTGGTAAAAGTCTCAAAGTGAGTTTCTCAGCTGCACCCCACTGCACCAATATAATTCTGAGATCAAAGCTCACAAACAGCCACTGGCCAACACTTTCAATGTGCTGGCCTAACACTGGGCTCCTAAATCCACCTTAAGGCGCGTAAATATATTGTCTCAATTTTCCACAGAGCTGAGTGTTATGTTCTAAATGTGAAACTTCTTCATTTAAAAAACTGGTTAACAGACAATGCTTCATAAATTAGTGATTGCAAAATCCTTCAAGTCACTGCCCTTTTAAGCTGCTTCAAGACTCTTCAGAACGAAGTTCTTTCCCGGCATAGTGCATAAGTGCATCAATATCTGAAAATTCAATTACAGGCTTTTGTTCCCTGTCAAAATGTCATCACCTATATTTTCCTTTTATTGCGGCTATAATGAAAGGGTTTTTTCACAGCTTTTTGAAATGTTGACATCCAAAGTCCACCCAAGATTAGTGAAGTGCTCCTTTGCCGCACAGTTTCAAGGTTTACAGTAGACCTCTCTGTGTTACAGTGTTGCTCTACCAAGCTCCCAACTCCTGTGAAGTCTCTCCTACATTCATGGCCAGGTTCTGCCCAGGGCTGTTCAAATGCATGAGAGGGAGGTGAAGAGGGCACAGAGAGTTCCTGCCACCTCTCTTCCACACAGTATCATTGCAGGGTTCAACACATCGACTCCCATGCTGCCCATCATGATACAACCCAGTTGCTAACCCTTTGCTGCATACACAAGCCAGGAGCACACTCAGCTCTTTTTCATCACTTTCCCGTATCAGTTGAGTCATAGACCAAAAGTTTGCACTTCTGAATCCTAAAAATATTCTCTTTCTTATGGTCCCTCATGGGCTCCTTTGCCACATACAGGCTGGCTGATCTGAGTTCTCCTCTCCATCTGGCTTTCCCAAAATGTAGCGTGTTCTTCTAAACCAGTTCTTGAGTTGTATGAAGCTCAAACAATAATGCTGGACTTTCAGATACTTTTAAAATGCACATGACGTGGACATCTCTCGTCCAGGAGTCAGGATGAGACAACACATTCATGTTCTATGTATGACATGAGCAAGGATTTGAACTCAGACCTTCTAACACGAAATACTAAGGACTGGATTTCAAAAGCACCTATGTAATTTAGGAGCATACGTCCCATTGAATGTAATTGAAAAATCTCACTCTAAAGCACCAACTCATGGAATCACTTATCTCGATATCAAGTTTTGTTTTTAATACGGTAAAAACAAAATCCACTGCAGACTGTATCTTTGCTGTTTTCTTAAAAAGGCAGCCATTAGTAATTACGGAATAAAGGTTTCATAATTAGGTGCTGTGTATTTTTTTAAAAAACTCTGAAAAACCCACCAAAAAGGTAAGCCAGCCCCATCTTTAAACCTTAAACAATTACATGGCTGCTATAAATGTTAGCCCACAGTTGGAAAGTAGATAATCCATCTAAACACACTGTGGTGTTAAGCTACTATAAAAAATAGCTTTAAGTACAAACTTCAGAGAGGATGTCAACCTTTGAAGATTCTTTCAAGTACAAAGTGCATGGCTGAAATGAATCTGGCATAAACAAGGGGGGGAAAATCTACAAACACAAACCAGCCAAAGATTGACAGGGGTTAGGGAAAGTCAAGCAGAGCTGCCTTTTCATCCCTTAAATCTGTTCTTTTCAAAGCATTGGACCAGAAATGGGCTATTCATCCTTTGTTAGCACCTCCCATTTGGTACCTTTTGTTACTGGTTCAGAGGAGGAGCTCAAGGACAGGACAGCAAATAGAGTGTAACTAATGATTAGGTCATCAAAAGTTATCTGCCCCATGGGATGAGATTTCCTTCTATAGGACAGGAGAGAGTGGAGTCAGGTACTCTGAATCATGTTCCACTGCAGAACAGTCTGAGACTGGGGTGGGCAAACTGTTTGGCCTGTGGGCCACATCTGGGTGGGGAAATTGCATGCAGGGCCATGAATGCAGGGCTGGGGCAGGGGGCTGGGGTGTGGGAGGGAGTGTGGGGTGTGGGAGGGGGTGCGGTGTGCGGTGTGCAGGAAGGGGCTCAGGGCAAGGGATTGGGGCAGAGGAGGGGTGTGGGGTGTACGAGGGGGCTCTGGGAAAGGGGTTGGGGTGAAGGAGGGGTGCAGCAGGGGGCTCAGGGCAGGGAGTTGGGGTGCGGGGTGCAGGAGGGCTTTGGGGTGCAGGCTCTGACCTGGCACTGCTTTCCTGGAGTGTCTCCAGGGTGGCAGCAGCACGCACCGGGGCCAGGGCAGGCTCCTGGAGGGACAGGGGTGCCCTGTGGGTACCTCCCCCAAAGCTCCCATTGGCCGCGATTCTCCGTTCCCGGCCAATGAGAGCTGCGGGGGGTGGTGCCTGCAGGCGAGGGCAGCGCGTGGAGCTCTGTGCCCCCGCCCCCGCCAGGGGCCACAGAGACGTGGTGCCGACTGCTTCCGGGAGCAGTATGGGGCTCATGGGGCCACAGGGGTGGCAATCCCACGGGCTGGATCCAAAGCCCCGACAGGCCGGATCCAGCCCATGGACCGTAGTTTGCCCACCCCTGGTCTGCGACAATCAGAATGGTTCTGTGTCACCTTTGCTTGATTGTGCCAAACAGCCAAAGAAGTCTGAAGACAGGAATGTAATGTGGGAGGAGAGGAAAGAATCTATATTATAAAATTCTAGGACTGTCACTCTCTCTGTCACTCTCAAGCCTAGAATGTGTGTTGACTCAGTGTGAAGTGATGGAAACAGCTACAAGAACGTTGGAGAGCTCTTTTTATTCAGAATATTACCAGGTACAATCATTACTGGGTTTCACAGTCTGTTACTGTTCAGTTTGTAAGTTCACAGCCATTTTGACTTTATAAATTACACCCATGTGGTATATGGCTACAGTAAGGCATGGAGCTATGCCATGTCAAGAGTCCTAGACCATTGTGACCTCAGAGGTAATCAACCAGTCACTACCCTTACTCTAGTCTACAGCTAATTTGTATGCAACCATTTCATTGGTTGTATGAGGGAGACTGCACGGATAGTGGATTAGTTGGCCCAACTGCCCCACCCATGTGACAGCATGGGCTTTCAGCTACCAGTCCTTAAATAATACAGCTCATTCTTTTGGTAAAGGCCTGTGATGGGGTGCACTGGCCAACCGAAACTGGTCCCAGAGAAGAAACCCCATCATCCCTGCCACTGCTCTGTGAGCTTATCCAGGATCAACTGGTGTTATACAAGAGGCTGCCAATTAGGAATCATGTAACTTGCGGATGATTTCTGGGTGGGGGTCTGGGACTTCAGAGACCATCCATCAACCTGCAAGTGAGGTCTGTACCTAGGAGAGCTGAGAAGGGGAGGTTCTCCTGTGCTGTGGACTAGTTATGTTTCTCTTCTTATAACTGTGGCTGTTTAGGACCATAAAGTAATTGTAGCCATAGGACCGGGTCTATAGCGAGGCTTGTGTTTTTGTTTACTTTACTCTAAAAACATCCTGAAATAAACAATAAACACAGCATCCCAGGAAGCAGAGAAGACTAAATATTATTGAGCAGAAGGGTCTGACAAGTCTGAGCTCATTCACAAGCCAAAGGTTGTTCCCTTTGTAAAGATAGCTGAGAAAAAGAACATGATTGCTTTAGTGTGTGTGTATTTTCAGCTCCCAAAATAAAAAATCCCTTGATTTTCTAAATGCTTTTTAAATAAATGTTGGGTTCTTGGCTGTCTCCCTGGTACAGCCTGTGTGACTGGACTGTAAGCCTGATTCTCCATTGCCCTGCACCCTGTATGGTCATTCACACCAGTGCAAAGTGGGTGTAAAATGCTACCATATCAGAATGATAGTGTTTTATGTCCACTTTGCACTGGTAAAAATGCAATGCAGGACAATGGAGAATCAAGCCTTGAGCCTTTAGCCTCCTGCTCCTGGGGCTGAAGTGGCAGATGGTTGGGAACCTTTAAAAAAATAGATACTTGCCACACAGCAATCTTTACATTTACCAAGGTATGTGTGATATTCCTACACTTAGAATGGGAAATGCAGCATTTTAAATGTTACTGGTACTGCAGGTTTAAATTGGCTTAGCTCCAATACCTTCAATTTCTGCTCTAATACTCCAATCCAATGCCCCATTTTTCATGGCTCCCGTTGTATTCCATATTCATCTTTGCTGAGCAGCAGGAATTGATAGGCCTGTAATCTTCCTTCTTAATAACAATGCGCAGAATTAAACACACCAGCTGAAGAATGAGCACCATAAATTCTGCAGTTTTGGCTCTCATAACAGTATCTCAATATCTGCATAGATAGATGAAGCATTTTTACCAGTTTGTATTAGTGGCCTTCTCTCCTGGCACCCAGTATTTAAAGCATCATGTTTGGAAGTAGAGATCTACAAAGAATGCCTGCTGTCTAGTTTGACCCCTGCAATCCAGTAAGTCCCGAAGTGTGTACTTAACAGCCTGTCCTATGTTGGGTACAGAGCTGCACCACCAAAGGGATAACACCTGAGGGAAGCACTATCCTTTGGCTCAGCACCCAAGGGCAAAGGGGGAACGTGCCTGCTGCACCAAACCTTGGGACAGAGAGTGCAGCCTACTCCCACAGTGAGCCAGGACAGTACTATTCCTCTCTGTCACTCTTTGCCCACTATGGGGTGGTTTGAACCTTTGGGGGTGCACAGAGAGAGCACATGCTGCACTCCTCCAAGTACAAAGACTGAGATTATCCCTCATCCTTGCTGAGGGTTAAGGCTCTCTCTGCCGCCCAACCCCCCTCCCCACCCCCCACATTCACATAAAGGCCTTAAGTATGTTAGTAAAATCAGCTCTTGTGAACTAAGGATGGGTGAATTGGTTTGGATAGACTAAGAACCTTCATCCAAAAAGCCTGACTTGTCTTCCCAGTCTGGCTAACAATAGAAGTGAATGAGAAGGAGATTCATTTCTATGCTGCACACCCTCTGCCCTTCCTGGTTTCTGCTAGAAGTGGAAGTGCTGAAATAGGTGAAAGACCTTCATGGAATTACAGATGTGAGTGGAAACCAGAAAATACTGGAAATGTAGTGAGAAAACATTTCTCATGGAGACTTCCAGAACTATGAGATTTGAACAGGCATACACACTGGGGTAGCTTTGCTTATCTGAATCAAAGCTCTGATCCTTTTTATGGTCACCATCACTACTGTGAGGTTATGTGCAAGCATGATAGCTAATTTAACAAAACCACCTTACAGGGTGATGTGAGTTACCTTGGGAGTTAGCACATTGTGCTCCTACTGTAATAACCCACCCAAACTGCCAGCTGTTTAATTTTCATAGAATCATAGAATCATAGAATATCAGGGTTGGAAGGGACCCCAGAAGGTCATCTAGTCCAACCCCCTGCTCAAAGCAGGACCAATTCCAAGTTAAATCATCCCAGCCAGGGCTTTGTCAAGCCTGACCTTAAAAACCTCTAAGGAAGAAGATTCTACCACCTCCCTAGGTAACGCATTCCAGTGTTTCACCACCCTCTTAGTGAAAAAGTTTTTCCTAATATCCAATCTAAACCTCCCCCACTGCAACTTGAGACCATTACTCCTCGTTCTGTCATCTGCTACCATTGAGAACAGTCTAGAGCCATCCTCTTTGGAACCCCCTTTCAGGTAGTTGAAAGCAGCTATCAAATCCCCCCTCATTCTTCTCTTCTGCAGGCTAAACAATCCCAGCTCCCTCAGCCTCTCCTCATAACTCATGTGTTCCAGTCCCCTAATCATTTTTGTTGCTCTTCGCTGGACTCTCTCCAATTTATCCACATCCTTCTTGAAGTGTGGGGCCCAAAACTGGACACAGTACTCCAGATGAGGCCTCACCAATGTCGAATAGAGGGGAATGATCACGTCCCTCGATCTGCTCGCTATGCCCCTACTTATACATCCCAAAATGCCATTGGCCTTCTTGGCAACAAGGGCACACTGCTGACTCATATCCAGCTTCTCGTCCACTGTCACCCCTAGGTCCTTTTCCGCAGAACTGCTGCCTAGCCATTCGGTCCCTAGTCTGTAGCTGTGCATTGGGTTCTTCCGTCCTAAGTGCAGGACCCTGCACTTATCCTTATTGAACCTCATCAGATTTCTTTTGGCCCAATCCTCCAATTTGTCTAGGTCTGTCATAAATATAAAGGGAAGGGTAAACCCCTTTGAAATCCCTCCTGGCCAGGGGAAAGCTCCTCTCACCTGTAAAGGGTTAAGAAGCTAAAGGTAACCTCGCTGGCACCTGACCAAAATGACCAATGAGGAGACAAGATACTTTCAAAAGCTGGGAGGAGGGAGAGAAACAAAGGGTTTGTGTGTCTGTCTGTAGTCGTCTTGGCCGGGGACAGAACAGGAATGGAGTCTTAGAACTTTTAGTAAGTAATCTAGCTAGGTATGTGTTAGATTATGATTTCTTTAAATGGCTGAGAAAAGAATTGTGCTGAATAGAATAACTATTTCTGTCTGTGTATCTTTTTTGTAACTTAAGGTTTTGCCTAGAGGGGTTCTCTATGTTTTTGAATCTAATTACCCTGTAAGATATATATACCATCTTGATTTTACAGGGGGGATTTCTTTATTTCTATTTACTTCTATTTTTTATTAAAAGTCTTTGTAAAACACTGAATGCTTTTTCATTGTTCTCAGATCCAAGGGTTTGGGTTTGTGGTCACCTATGCAAATTGGTGAGGCTTTTTATCCAACATTTCCCAGGAAAGGGGGGGGTGCAAGTGTTGGGAGGATTGTTCATTGTTCTTAAGATCCAAGGGTCTGGGTCTGTAGTCACCTAGGCAAATTGGTGAGGCTTTTTACCAAACCTTGTCCAGGAAGTGGGGTGCAAGGTTTTGGGAAGTATTTTGGGGGGAAGGACGCGTCCAAACAGCTCTTCCCCAGTAACCAGTATTAGTTTGGTGGTGGTAGCGGCCATTCCAAGGATAACGGGGGTAATATTTGTTACCTTGGGGAAGTTTTGACCTAAGCTGGTAAAGATAAGCTTAGGAGGTTTTTCATGCAGGTCCCCACATCTGTACCCTAGAGTTCAGAGTGGGGGAGGAACCTTGACATGGTGGCACAGTGGTGGGATTAACCTGAAATCATTTTGAGATCCAGTTGAGATTTTTTGAACTAGAAATACAGATTTTAAAAAGGAATTTTTAGGAAGTCCAGAAGGCAGCTTTGAAACTGAAAGCAGCTTGGTTTCTCTCTGCTTTGTGGCCAAGCAGAGACAAAAGGGGATTATCTTGTGAATTGCAGGTTTTCTTGCCTGGAGGCAGGGTACTTAACTCCTGCAGGGAAATTCACAGTCTTCCAACCCAGAGGTTTTTTTTTTCTTTTCTTCCTAAAAGTAAATAGGGGGTGTGTGCTCTACCCATTTGCCTGGAGACAAAAGTGGCAGGGTTTTTTTTTTTAGGATTTTGATTTTTTTTTGTTTTACAAGGAGCACAGGTTTGAAAAGAAATTTTTTTCTTCTTTGGGCTGGGTAAGCAGGTTTCCAAGTAGTTGGAGGTTTTTTGCTTTAATTTGGGCCCAGAGCAGAGACAAGGGAATTGTCTTTTTCTGTAGGCTGACAATCACTATCAGAGAATAGGTATTCTATTCCAGCACAGCAAAATTTTACAGCCAAGTTTTGTTTGTTTATTTCTAAACCTCGGGTGTAAAGTTAGTTAAAAACAGAGAGGTTAGAATGGCCAAATCCTCAGCTCGACTACAGCTGGAATTAGCCAAATTTCAGGCTGAGGAAAAACAAAGGGAACATGAAAGACAGATAGAACTCATGCAGCTGAAGAAGGAACAAGGAAGGGAGGCAGAACAACACCAAGAGGCTGCCCACAAGAGGGAAATGGAGGCAAGGAAGCATGTGGAGGAGGAGAGGGAAAAAGAGAGGAAGCATGTGGAGGAGATGGAGAGGATAAAGGCCCAGCAGAATATACCAACAAACCCTAGCAATCCTTCTCCAGGTACCACTTCCCATCCCAGAAAGTTCCCCACCTACAAGGCAGGTGATGATACTGAGGCCTTCTTAGAAAACTTCGAAAGGGCCTGCCTTGGGTACAACATCTCTACTGACCAATACATGGTAGAGCTGAGGCCGCAGCTCAGTGGACCCTTAGCTGAGGTGGCAGCTGAAATGCCTAAAGAACACATGAACAAGTATGAACTGTTTAAATCCAAGGCGAGAGTCAGAATGGGGATAACACCCGAGCAGTCTCGTCGGAGGTTCAGAGCCCTAAGGTGGAAACCAGACATGTCATTTACCCGACATGCCTACCACATTGTAAAACATTGGGATGCCTGGATATCAGGAGCAAGTGTTGAATCTCCAGTAAATTTGCCCTTCCTAATGCAAATGGAACAATTCTTAGAGGGTGTTCCTGAGGAAATAGAAAGATACATCCTAGATGGGAAACCCAAAACTGTAATTGAGGCAGGAGAGATTGGAGCCAGATGGGTGGAGGTGGCAGAGAAGAAGAAAACTGGTCGCAGTTGGAGCGGAGACCAGAAGGGACCACCCCAGACCACACCCTATTACCGGGGGCCGCCCAAAGCCCCACCTACCTCCCAAAGAACCCTCCAGACCCCTTATCGTCCCACCACCCCGTTCTCCAGCAACCCTCCTCGCCCCAGTGACCCGTCAGCTGGACGATGTTTTAAGTGTAACGAGCTGGGGCATGTAAAGGCCAACTGCCCCAAGAACCCCAACAGATTACAGTTCATTGCACCGGAATCACACCAGAGGTCCACAGGCCCAGATACCTCCCAGATACCCTTGGAGCGGAGGGAAACTGTGAGTGTGGGTGGGAAGAAGGTCACCGCGTGGAGGGACACCGGAGCACAAGTGTCAGCTATCCATGCTTCCTTAGTGGACCCCAATTTAATCAACCCAGAGATCCAAGTGACGATTCAACCCTTCAAGTCCAACTCTTTCAATTTGCCTACAGCCAAGTTGCCTGTCCAGTACAAGGGCTGGTCAGGAATGTGGACTTTTGCAGTCTATGATGATTATCCCATCCCCATGCTGTTGGGGGAAGACTTGGCCAATCATGTGAAGCAGGCCAAGAGGGTGGGAATGGTCACCCGCAGCCAGGCTAAACAAGCCGTGAGGCCTAGCTCTGTTCCGGAAACTTCTATCAGGACCCAGTCAGAGGTGATGGACCTGGACCCCAGGCCAATGTCTGCAACAGCAGTAGTGGATCCAGTCCCAGAGACCCAGACGGAACCAGTCCCAGAACCGGAACCAGCCGAACAACCAACACCAGACCCCGTGTCAGCACTGAATCCAGTACTTGCAACCTCAACACCAGAGGGCCCCACCGAACCTGAACTGGCAGCAGCCGATAACCCTACACAAGAGGCTCAGCCGGAGCCTGAATCCCAACATAGTGCACCAGCGGAGAGCGGTTCACAGTCAACAGAAACAGCTCCATCCCCTATATCGCTTCCAGAGGGACCAAGCCTAGGTCCACAATCCCATGAGGAACTGATGTCTCCAGCATCAAGGGAACAGTTCCAGACCGAACAGGAAGCAGATGAAAGCCTCCAGAGAGCTTGGACGGCGGCACGGAGCAACCCACCGCCTCTCAGCTCTTCTAATCGATCCAGGTTTGTTGTAGAAAGAGGACTTTTATACAAGGAAACTCTTTCTGGGGGACACCAGGAAGACTGGCATCCTCAGAGACAGTTGGTAGTTCCAACTAAATACCGGGCCAAGCTCTTGAGCTTAGCCCATGATCACCCTAGTGGCCATGCTGGGGTGAACAGGACCAAAGACCGTTTGGGGGGGTCATTCCACTGGGAGGGAATGGGCAAGGATGTCTCTACCTATGTCCAGTCTTGTGAGGTGTGCCAAAGAGTGGGAAAACCCCAAGACCAGGTCAAAGCTCCTCTCCAGCCACTCCCCATCATTGAAGTTCCATTTCAGCGAGTAGCTGTGGATATTCTGGGTCCTTTTCCGAAAAAGACACCCAGAGGAAAGCAGTACATACTGACTTTCATGGATTTTGCCACCCGATGGCCGGAAGCAGTAGCTCTAAGCAACACCAGGGCTAAAAGTGTGTGCCAAGCACTAGCAGACATTTTTGCCAGGGTAGGTTGGCCCTCCGACATCCTCACAGATGCAGGGACTAATTTCCTGGCAGGAACTATGGAAAACCTTTGGGAAGCTCATGGGGTAAATCACTTGGTTGCCACTCCTTACCATCATCAAACAAATGGCATGGTGGAGAAGTTTAATGGAACTTTGGGGGCCATGATACGTAAATTCGTAAATGAGCACTCCAATGATTGGGACCTAGTATGGCAGCAGTTGCTCTTTGCCTACAGAGCTGTACCACATCCCAGTTTAGGGTTTTCCCCATTTGAACTTGTATATGGCCGTGAGGTTAAGGGGCCATTGCAGTTGGTGAAGCAGCAATGGGAGGGATTTACACCTTCTCCAGGAACTAACATTCTGGACTTTGTAACCAACCTACAAAACACCCTCCGAACCTCTTTAGCCCTTGCTAGAGAAAACTTACAGGATGCTCAAAAAGAGCAAAAAGCCTGGTATGATAAACATGCCAGAGAGCGTTCCTTCAAAGTAGGAGACCAGGTCATGGTCTTAAAGGCGCTCCAGGCCCATAAAATGGAAGCATCGTGGGAAGGGCCATTCGTGGTCCAGGAGCGCCTGGGAGCTGTTAATTATCTCATAGCATTCCCCACCTCCAACCGAAAGCCTAAGGTGTATCATATTAATTCTCTAAAGCCCTTTTATTCCAGAGAATTAAAGGTTTGTCAGTTTACAGCCCAGGGAGGAGACGACGCTGAGTGGCCTGAAGGTGTCTACTACGAAGGGAAATGTGCTGGTGGTGTGGAAGAGGTGAACCTCTCCATGACCCTTGGGCGTATGCAGCGACAGCAGATCCAGGAGCTGTGCACTAGCTACGCGCCAACGTTCTCAGCCACCCCAGGACTGACTGAACGGGCATACCACTCCATTGACACAGGTAATGCTCACCCAATTAGGGTCCAACCTTACCGGGTGTCTCCTCAAGCTAAAACTGCTATAGAACGGGAGATCCAGGATATGTTACAGATGGGTGTAATCCGCCCCTCTGAAAGTGCATGGGCATCTCCAGTGGTTCTAGTTCCCAAACCAGATGGGGAAATACGTTTTTGCGTGGACTACCGTAAGCTAAATGCTGTAACTCGCCCAGACAACTATCCCATGCCACGCACAGATGAACTATTAGAGAAACTGGGAAGGGCCCAGTTCATCTCTACCTTGGACTTAACCAAGGGGTACTGGCAGGTACCGCTAGATGAATCTGCCAAGGAAAGGTCAGCCTTCATCACACATCTCGGGCTGTATGAATTTAATGTACTCCCTTTCGGGCTGCGAAATGCACCCGCCACTTTCCAAAGACTTGTAGATAGTCTCCTAGCGGGATTAGGAGAATATGCAGTTGCCTACCTTGACGATGTGGCCATATTTTCGGATTCCTGGGCAGACCACCTGGAACATCTACAAAAAGTCCTTGAGCGCATAAGGGAGGCAGGACTAACTGTTAAGGCTAAGAAGTGTCAAATAGGCCTAAACAGAGTGACTTACCTTGGACACCAGGTGGGTCAAGGAACTATCAGCCCCCTACAGGCCAAAGTGGATGCTATCCAAAAGTGGCCTGTCCCAAAGTCAAAGAAACAGGTTCAATCCTTCTTAGGCTTGGCCGGTTATTACAGACGATTTGTACCGCACTACAGCCAAATCGCTGCCCCACTGACAGACCTAACCAAAAAGAAACAGCCAAATGCTGTTCAGTGGACCGGAAAGTGTCAGAAGGCCTTTAACAAGCTTCAAGCGACACTCATGTCTGACCCTGTACTAAGGGCCCCAGACTTTGACAAACCGTTCCTAGTAACCACAGATGCATCCGAGCGTGGTGTGGGAGCAGTTTTAATGCAGAAAGGACCTGATCAAGAATTCCACCCTGTAGTGTTTCTCAGCAAAAAACTGTCTGAGAGGGAAAGCAACTGGTCAGTCACTGAAAAAGAATGTTATGCCATTGTCTACGCTCTGGAAAAGCTACGCCCATATGTTTGGGGACGGCGTTTCCACCTGCAAACCGACCATGCTGCACTAAAGTGGCTTCACACCGTCAAAGAAACTAACAGAAAACTTCTTCGGTGGAGTTTAGCTCTCCAAGATTTTGATTTCGACATCCAACACATCTCAGGAGCTTCTAACAAAGTGGCTGATGCACTCTCCCGTGAAAGTTTCCCAGAATCAACTGGTTAAAATCGTCCTTGAGATGTGGAAAATATTGTTAGTCTTTATGTACTTGGTAGTATATTTAGAGATGCATGTGTCTTATTAACTCTGTTTTCCTAGAGCTCCAGGAAGAAATCCCAGCCAGTGTTTCACCCTAGCTGAGATTTGGGGGGCGTGTCATAAATATAAAGGGAAGGGTAAACCCCTTTGAAATCCCTCCTGGCCAGGGGAAAGCTCCTCTCACCTGTAAAGGGTTAAGAAGCTAAAGGTAACCTCGCTGGCACCTGACCAAAATGACCAATGAGGAGACAAGATACTTTCAAAAGCTGGGAGGAGGGAGAGAAACAAAGGGTTTGTGTGTCTGTCTGTAGTCGTCTTGGCCGGGGACAGAACAGGAATGGAGTCTTAGAACTTTTAGTAAGTAATCTAGCTAGGTATGTGTTAGATTATGATTTCTTTAAATGGCTGAGAAAAGAATTGTGCTGAATAGAATAACTATTTCTGTCTGTGTATCTTTTTTGTAACTTAAGGTTTTGCCTAGAGGGGTTCTCTATGTTTTTGAATCTAATTACCCTGTAAGATATATATACCATCTTGATTTTACAGGGGGGATTTCTTTATTTCTATTTACTTCTATTTTTTATTAAAAGTCTTTGTAAAACACTGAATGCTTTTTCATTGTTCTCAGATCCAAGGGTTTGGGTTTGTGGTCACCTATGCAAATTGGTGAGGCTTTTTATCCAACATTTCCCAGGAAAGGGGGGGGTGCAAGTGTTGGGAGGATTGTTCATTGTTCTTAAGATCCAAGGGTCTGGGTCTGTAGTCACCTAGGCAAATTGGTGAGGCTTTTTACCAAACCTTGTCCAGGAAGTGGGGTGCAAGGTTTTGGGAAGTATTTTGGGGGGAAGGACGCGTCCAAACAGCTCTTCCCCAGTAACCAGTATTAGTTTGGTGGTGGTAGCGGCCATTCCAAGGATAACGGGGGTAATATTTGTTACCTTGGGGAAGTTTTGACCTAAGCTGGTAAAGATAAGCTTAGGAGGTTTTTCATGCAGGTCCCCACATCTGTACCCTAGAGTTCAGAGTGGGGGAGGAACCTTGACAAGGTCTTTCTGTATCCTATCCCTCCCCTCCAGCGTATCTACCACTCCTCCCAGTTTAGTATCAGTTTAGTAGTTTTGTCTCTCTGCTTCTCCTCCCAGCAGGTAACTCCACCACATATCTACGGTACTTTTAGTACTACGGTGGCCCAGAGTTGAAGGATCTGTAGTTGCAAGCCAGGGGATGTATTATCATCCATGAATATAAGAATGGCCATACTGGGTCAGACCAATGGTCCATCTAGCCCACTATCTTGTCTTCTGACAGCGGCCAGTGCCAGATACTTCAGGGGGAATGAACAGAACAGGGCAATTATCAATTTATCCATCCCCTGTCATCCAGTCCCAGCTCCTGGCACTCAAAGGCTTAGGGACACCTCGTGGGGTTGCAACCCTGATCATCCTGGCTAATAGCCTCAAAGTACAGTTGCATTTGAATTCATCACACTAACGGGAGCATTCTACTTTTGAAAAAGCCTTTGCTTGAGTCTGAATGACTCAAAAATGGTACAATTTCCTTCTGGGGATATAAATTTACCTTGTGGCCTGGCCACTGACAATATTGTTTATGAAAGGAGTTGGACAATGTGGAATGTACACTGCATGAGAGTCAACTCCCTTGGTGTCTTTTACCCATGACACAGAGGACAGAGCAGGATGGGGAAGTGTTACAAATTGCTTGTTGGTTACCTTTGTTAAGAACTGGTATCTCCCTGGAAGAAGCTATGGGAACAGTTGCACTAGTAACAAGTAAACTTCCCGTGCAATCTGCAGAACAGTTCAAAGCAGATGCTGGACCATGTCCTGCTTTACAGAAAGTGTGAGATTACCTAAAGAGAAGATAGCCAAAAAAGGGCAGAATATTATTGATCCATAGTGCTGTCCTTCCCTTCTGGTCCATGGGGAGTTAGTCCCTCATGACATATATTTGATACATGAGTCTATTGTTCTTACCGAGTTGCAGCCCATGTTTATTTGCCTTTCTTATGAAGCTCATCAAAACAGCTTCAGCAGGTGTGGCACAATTGCACCCGGACCCCACACTGGATTTGCATGGGAAAATGATTGTATTGGTAGGAGCTTTTGAAACAGCAACTGCAGACATCCACTGTGCCACTATTGTAACTTAATGAGTTTTGAAAGACTGTTTGCAAACTGCTGACCTAGAAGTAAAGCCTTAGAAGTAATTTGTCATGTTTCTCACATACAGCCATTAAGCAATTTTACCTGCAACAAGCCAGAGGGCAAATCCTGAAATCTTTATTCAGTTTTGACTCTTTCCTTACCCAGGTAACACTACCAGGGACTTCAGTGGGAATCTTGATTGAATAAAGGCTTCAGTATTTGGCTCCATATAGCTCCTGAATAATTGTTGCATGGGAGTAGAAGGTCTCCCAAGTTTAAATGTTGATCTTCAGAATCATTCTTTGAAGAAAAAGAACAATACAGCTCAATGCAACAAAATGCCCAAGGCACCGATAGCAGCTGGATAACAGCAAATGGTTGAAAAAATTGGAAAGAGTCTAGCGGAGGGCAACAAAAATGATTAGGGGACTGGAACACATGACTTATGAGGAGAGGCTGAGGGAGCTGGGATTGTTTAGCCTGCAGAAGAGAAGAATGAGGGGGGATTTGATAGCTGCTTTCAACTACCTGAAAGGGGGTTCCAAAGAGGATGGATCTAGACTGTTTTCAGTGGTAGCTGATGATAGAACAAGGAGTAATGGTCTCAAGTTGCAGTGGGGGAGGTTTAGGTTGGATATTAGGAAAAACTTTTTCACTAGGAGGGTGGTGAAACACTGGAATGCGTTACCTAGGGAGGTGGTGGAATCTCCTTCCTTAGATATTTTTAAGGTCAGGCTTGACAAAGCCCTGGCTGGGATGATTTAGTTGGGGATTGGTCCTGCTTTGAGCAGGGGGTTGGACTAGATGATCTCCTGAGGTCCCTTCCAACCCTGATATTCTATGATTCTATGAAAGGGAAATGCCATAATGCTAGGTATCCAGAATTCCAGTGTGCTGCTTTTGTCAATTGTCATAAGCTTGTATTTGTAAGAAAAAAGTATGATCCAAATTTAGCAACCTGCTCCAGATTGTGGAGCACGAAGGCCCTTCTATATAGAAATGATTGTATAGGAAAACATAGAAGGCATTAAACTTTACCTATAAATCAGGAACAGAGGATCAATGTTCCTGATTATTATGATGCATTGGACAATGATATTTGCTCCAAATGTTCTCCACTAAAATAAAGCTGTGCTAAGATGACACAATAAGAGGAGTACCTTTATGGACAAGAGACTATATTTTGTATCAAAAGATTGTAATTACACACACACGTGTGCGTGCGCACACATGCGTTTCTTGACACCATGTTTGCTGTATTATGTTGCATCATGAATAGAAACTTATTTTGGTTAATTCATGCATATGTTTTTTAATTGATTTATAGGTCACAGAACTATCTTGGAACTCCTATTTCTACTGAGATACATATTCTGTAGAAGGAAAACCATGTGGTTTGGGTTACTTTAGGAAACAGCTACATAGCAACAGAACATATTTATGTCATGCAATATTATTGGTACCGTGGATTACAGTCTTTGCGGTTAGTTAGAAGCTCCTGTAATGAAAGAAACTGTTCAATGTTTAGATATTGATCACTATAAACTGCGAGTTGCAAAATTCTACTTACATACTCAGCTGGGAGAAATAATTTTTTAGATGAGTGAATTAAGTGTCATTAGCTCTTTCGTCATCACGGCAAAGGCTCGGCAAGTAGGTTTCATAGCTGGACTGGTTAATTGCCAGGCCCATTTGTCAGAGCTCTCCTAACACAAAAGGGCTGTCCCCCATTTATGGGAGGACACGACTGAACCCAAACTCTTCTATCTGTGTCCTTTCATGCTAACTGGAGTCACTTTCAGCCCATTTTAGGCCCCACTACAGAGATACAGGCCCACATTTTCAAATGTGGTCTATGATCTTGGGTGATTTAAATTCTCAGTGCTCAGCTTTAGTTTATCTAGGTTCTGATTTTCAGAGCTGCAGAGGATCCACAAGTTTACATTGACTTGTACTGGAGTTTTGGTGCTCACCCCTCTGAAAATCTGGCCTGTGGTTTTTAAATTGGGTAAAGGCTGCTTTGGAGACTTAATGGGCCACGTTCACTGTGAAAATGTCATTGTCCTCTTTCCAGCAGTGCCTGTTCCAGTTTGCAAGGCATTGGCAAATCCAAACCAGCAGGTTTAATTCACCCAGGTTTGAGACCTTTGAGCTTCAGGTGATATTATGAAAGGTTCACTCATCTCTAGTTATAATTTCTTCACTACTAACCACAGACTTCCTGTGCCTCCCCCATATTACAGAACCTTCCTTTGTCACCTCTATAACTAGTCAGCCAGGATACTGGCTTCCATCTCTACCACATTTAAATGTCAGCTCTCTTACTTCCCCTGCTCACTGTCTCACCAGGCTGGATCCTTTATGCCAAGACTTCAAGAGCGTGGCCTCATTAAAGCCAGTAGCAAATGATGAAGACACATTATGGGGCAGACAGCAGGAAGTGTGTGAAACCATCATGAACTAAATGTGAATGGTATTGATGCTGAGCAATAAGCAGCATTCATCAGTGTAAAACACAATAAATAACCTGCTTTGGAAAATGGATTAGACTTAAGTTCCATTTGGGTCTTTCAACCCCGGCCAGATATCAAGCTTTAATTTCTTATTTGGCTCTAGATCAAGCCATTTCATTCCATTCTCCTGATGCATCATCTTGCCATCTAATAAATAATTATTAGAATTTATGTAGCACTTTACACATACAAACTAATCCTCACAACATCCCTAACAGGCAGGGAAGTAAGTCCCTTTAACTGTGAGGAAACAGGAAGGGAAGTTAAGTCACTTGCTCAAAGTCACACAGGGAGTCAATGACAGAGCTGGGATTGGAATTTGAAACTGCCTGACTTGACTCCCAGTCCTCTGCTCCTTTCTCTACACCATGCTGTCTCTTGTGGGTAAACAGAAGGCAGGCGGTTTTACTCTGAACTCAATTCAACCTCCTTAACTAGACATTCTTACATCTAACTTTGCTCTCTGATTGCAGCAATTCTGCTGCATTAAATAATTCCCTGAAGTGGCTCTGATTTATTCAAAATGCTGCTGTTTAGCCATTTAGCAGCCAATGCATGAGAGAAATATAGTCTTATTGTGATTTGCTTCAGTTACCAAACAGAATAGAAAACACAGTATAAAAACACTGCACAGATGCCTCAGTGATCTTTCACCCTGCATGTCTGAGCTACTTATATCCAAAGCTCACTGTCAACATTCACTCTGCTCTGTCTCAGCTATCATTATTGTCCTAGGGTAGATGCCAAAAGGATGTGAAGAAGGGCTTTTTTCCCCTTATTCCATGCCAAGTTTACAGGGCTAGAATTTGCAAATAGTAATAATAATACATTCTCCCTCAAAACATTGCCTCTAATCTTCACAAATGGGTTCCTTTCTTGCTAGTGGAGGCCAGGGGCAATTTGGCTGAGCTGAAGGGAGACTGGGATGGAAGGCCGCACCTGCTCAGCTAAGCTTCCCATCAGCTTACCAGTCTCTGGCAGTTAGGCATAGCATTGTAGTTCAGACTCTCCTTCATGTTTCCTTTCATCTTCCTCCCCCAACTCACTTTTCTTTGCAGATATTAAGCAGGCCCCTTTAATTTTAACTCTCAGTGAGTCTGTTTCTCATTTGCTTCAGTTGAAGGCCTTTTTGGAAGAACATTTTCCATCAGAGACCATTCAGGGGAGCATCCCTATCTGAATGGTCTGGCAGACATGGCCCAGCTTGCAGTAATGCCACTCCACATTCAGCTGTGATGTAGCGCTTTTACCTATTGTGCCAAACCCACAGAGCATCACCCTGCCAGGATAAATGGGCTCTGATTTGGAGCGATATGGGATGGACAGGAGAGCCTGACACAAGCATGGTACCTCACATAAGCCTTTGGCACAAGCAGACAAAATTTGTACCTCCCTGACCCAAGTGCTCAGAAAAAATAATCACCTCATCGCTGCTCTCCTAGCTAAGGAGAAAAGGCAGTTTACTTTCCCATATCAGGAAAAGTATCAGCTTATTACAGAATTCCACTATTTCCCTCCAAAATAGTGCTAAATTCACTGAGTCCCAATTCGCAGGTATTCGCTCCTCCTTTCTTAGTGATCAGCCTAACAAGGTCCTCTCACTCACAGGGCATTCCTCTGACTCCTCATCTAGAGGCTCTCTCTAATAACGATAAGGAAGTTTCTCAAGCTAGTACATGCCTGAGAGTGCTGTGCTGCCAGGGGATCACTTAGGCTATGTCTAGACTATGCGGCTTTTAGCGACACGGCTGTGTTGCTACAGCCGTGTGGCTAAAAGGCGCGCATGTAGCCCCTCTTTGTCGGTGGGAGAGATTTTATCTTTTGGGGGCGTGGGTGTTTTCTTTAACACCTCTGAATGACAAAAGTTTTGTCTTTCACTTGCCAGTGTACACAAAGCCAAAAGAGGAAACCCCCTGCCCTGAGAAGTCACCCGTTCTTCACAAGAAATACATGTAAAAAAACCAATACGAAATAAAAAGCAAAACAACTAAAGAAGAACAAAAATATAATTTTCTTCAACAGCCGCCCCTCTGGGGAGGAAATAAAATGATCTCAGTCTGAAAAAAGAGGGTCTTTCCACCAGAATGTCTTGGAACCCTAGGCCTGTTTTAAAGGTATTTAGGCATCCAGAGCTGCTGATATAGGCACTGAGTGGGATTTTCAAAAGTGCCTTGCTGTCTAAATCCCTTTAAAAATCTGGCCCCATGTGGCTACTGCTGTTGTCACACTGTCTTACAAAGAAGAGAGGGATAAAATGGTTACCGGCAAATATCTTCCCTTCAAGTTAGAAAACAAAAATTCAGGTCCACTGTCCTAATTCCTCATCTGTGAATGTAATTAACACAGAATGGGAAAGCCCTGATAAGGGAAAAATCAACAAATGTTAATCCTCAATGGTCAAAGGCTAATTTAGTTTCTATTTCCCCAAGATAGATGCTGCCACAGCTTCCGCACCTAGAGATATGATTAATCCTTCAGAAAAGGATTTTTTCAAAGGACCCCCTCGGATAGGAAAATAAAGGAGAACCTTAGATGTAATTCTGAAGCCAGCTCAGCCTGTCTTCAGTCATCTCACACCACAATCTGTTCTATTAATGTAGCCAAGCCATTGTGTGATGATTTAAAAAGATATGGATCAGCACACACCAGCAAGTCAAACTGTTGTCCGTCAAACCCCGATGGTCCATGAAGCTGCTTCCATCTATCTCCATTTTAAACTGAGCCCATCATTGTGGTATCAGAACATTTTCCAGCCAAAGGCTGTGGAGACCTCAGCAGCATTCCCTAGTCTCCTGTTAGTTCAGTCAGCTGTGCCCGCTGCTAGAGTCATTTTGCAGAGCTGTGAAAGTCCCTTTTCAGAGCTTAGCAGATACCTCCCCATTAGCCACAGATCAGTTTTTGAGCAACCTCTGTTCAACAGCCAACAGACTCAAAAACAACAAACAGCCTAACACAGCTGTCAGTGGGGAGTGGAGCATCTCTTTAGCCCATTGGGGGCTGTGGCTGGCTTGGCAAGGATAGAGAATGAAGGAACCAGCAGTAGGGAAGAGGGAGTGATGGGAGGAGGTGTTATAGAAATTACAGTTGCAGGAGAAAGATTGAGGAACGTACGTCTTAACTTTCAAACCTGCCAATGTGTGACACAAACAACCAAAACATATAACAAATAACCAAAATTTAGAATTGTGTTTTGTTTGGCATCATGCCCTACTTGATGGACTATAATGACAACTGTAAAATCTGTTTTTAAAGATGCTTCCTCTCTGTGTGAATTAAATAAACCAGATAACCATTTTTTAAAGGAAAATGCAACATGCAATGTCAGCAGGTTTTGAATGCTGGTCCTCAGCACAGGCACATACCGATTGAGCTAGAGGACTGGGAGGGCCCGCTAGCTTTTTGCAGACCAGCCACTAGAATGGAATGTGATACATGCTTTGCTAGTGGATCTCCCATTTGTTAGACAGCGGTAGAATGCTGGCGATTAGGATTTCTGGGACGCATTTCTGTTTCGGGGTTAATCTTACTGAGAGAGAGGCAGGAGAGCACTTTGCTCCAGACACAGTTCTCATAAATAGTTGCTGTTTGATAACCAAATTGTTTGTAAGGTTTAGTTAAGCTTGAACGTTCAAACTTTACACACAGCAGAGGCTCAGAGGACTCTATGAATTTAATAGCCAGGGTTTAGTAGATAAGCATTATCTCTGGTGTACACTCTGATAACCACTGCAAAGAGAACCCATCCTCAGGAAAATGTACAGTTCTTTGAGAAGATCCCATAGACTCATAGACTTTAAAGTCATAAGGGACCATTGTGATCATCTAGTCTGACCTCCGGCACATTGCAGGCCACAGAGCCTCACCCACTCCTGAAATAGACCTCTAACTTCAAATCATGGTTGAAAGTCTTCAGGTTACAGAGAATTCACCATTTACACTAGCTTAAATCTGCAAGTGACCCATGCCTCATGCTGCAGAAGAAGGTGAAAAACCCCCAGGGTCTCTGCCAACCTGACCCAGGGGAAAATTCCTTACCAACCCCAAATATGGCAATCAGGTAGACCCTGAGCATATGGGCAAGACCCACCCGGCAGATACCTGGGAAAGAATTCTCTGCAGTAACTCAGAGTCCTCCCCATCTAGTGTCGCGTTTCCAGCAGTTGGGGATTTTTGCTACTGGCACTTGCCAATGGGCCATATGCTATTGTAGGCTGTCCCATCATACCATCCCCTCTGTAAATTTATCAAGCTCAGTCTTGAAGCCAGTTAGGTTTTTTTGCCAGAGAACATAATAGCTAAAAAGGGAGACAAATCCAAGCATTTCCTTCCAGCTCCTTTTATATCCCCAAAGCAATATTTTTAAATCTCTACCTCTGGGGCTTTGCCTTGAGTAAGACTAGCAGTCAAGCTTAGGTCAGGCTTATTTTACACATGATAACTAAACCTAACCTAAACTCAACCACTATTCCTTGTCAAAACAAAAACCCAGGAGACTATGACATCAACAGACTTGGAAGAAGCCTACCTTCATGTCCCACTCAGGCCTTGTCATCTTTGTTGATAATGTTGGCTTTTGTAAGCAAAAGAAAGAGCTGTGCTCTTCACACTCTTCCCCTCACTCGGGGTAACTGCAAAGCTTTTGATTGTCATCACACCCCAATTAAGATCCTAAGTTTGACCCACTCATGTATCTTTTTCTTAGATGCTATACTCCTCAGAGAAGCAGCAGCAAGAAGTGATAGTGATAGCCAGTGATAATGATAGCAAGCATAATGAAGAAGTCACTACTAATGATACAGCAGTGCAGGTTCATAATAGAAAAGTTGTTTGATCCTATCTCAAAGTGGTCATTTGGGAGTAGACAGAGACACTTAACTTGGAAAAGTTTTTCATTAGAGGACCAAGCAAGCAAGATTCAGAGAATCCTAGCCTAGATCTTTAGAGATCAAGATCAAATTCATCCCTGGCATAAACCCATAATCAATACAGTTAAACCCAGGATGAATTTGGCCAAATGTAGCCTTGATTCTTTCATGTCTATAACAACTAGGCATGGTGGCTGGGATTTACAAAAGCACCTATATGGCTTAGGACTAGAAGTTCCACTGAAAGTCAGTGGGGCTTCTGCTCTTAAGCCACCTGCATGCTTTTGAAAATCGTGCCCTGTGATCTTTTGCATCAGAAATTAATCACAGCTCGATCTAAGATGAGACAAGAACCCCAGACATTTAACTCACAACTCCCTACCACTAGAATCATTGTTTATTTACAATGCCAAAATTACATTCACGATATCTTTGATAGACTCCCTCTGCTACAATATCCACCTCCATTTCTTCAGTTTAATTTATGAAGGACCTTTAATGCCGCCTTTCACACTGCAAAGAAAGGATATAGTAAACAGATAGATTATGCTGTTTACAAGCATGGAAGCTAGCTACTGTTAAAGGTGGCATTATATTGCATACTCCCACATTAATACCAAAATGGTTTACATTGGAATTAAATTGTTCTTACTTTACTCTTAATTATGCTTGTTTCAGTAGTAGATAATGGGCAAAGGAGCCCAGAAGCAAAGTGTTTTCAATCTTGAAGTCAATGGCAATTGAGGGTGCTAAGCAACTCCCAGAATCAGACCCTCAGGCTGCTTTTGCAGCATATAGATTGTGGGCGTTTTTAAACTCCCTTGTCTGCATTTACCACTATGAAAGCAGCAGTATGTGAAGACACACATCAGCTGCAATGGAAAGCTATGTCATTTTCTTAGTAGCAAAGTCACAAGCATCAAAAATTATAGTCTACTTCTAGATTTTATATTCACTGGTGCAGGGTTTTTAAACATTTTTAAAAAGCACCATTTTGTAAAAGTGTTTCTATGTATACACTAAACTTTGAAACCAGACTTTTGGGGAAATGATTTTTACCACACACGCTGCTTGAAAGATTCTTCACTTTCTGTTCCCAGACAATAATTTTGGTTGAATTTACTAGTTTAAACTGGCATGAAATATTAATGATTAGGCTTTTAGGGTAGTAACTAGACTAAGAGACATCATAATTTAACTTGCAAAGTCAGACAATATTTATCCACCTGTTAAAGATTTGGATCAAGGTGATAATTCCCTAAAACTTTACAATTGCTAATTACCGGTCTGAAACTGATAAATTAATGAGGTAGGAAGCAGCAGTGAGGCAGTAACTTATCCCTGTAGTATGTCAACCTCTTCACCAAATATTTGGATAAATCAGTCATCCATCAGCCCTAGTGTTATGTAATTATATTGGATGTAGCTTTGAACAGATTCCTGAAATCTTTCTGTTTATAGCGTAACATCTTTTATATATTTATTGCATTGTGAAATGGTGAAATGAAGGTCCTGTGTCCCAGGGTTTACTAATGGGAGTATGTGCAGTCAAACAGGACAGCAAAGGAATCCAATCATCTTCAAAAGATAGCATTAAAAACAACAACAAAAGACACTATTTTATAAAGCAGGACAAGTTACACTCAGAAACAAGCCTAGCTGGAGTTCAAATAAGATACTAGTGAAGATTTAACAAGATCTTATTGCTGGAAAACAGTGTGATCTTGATTGAGAGCTCATTCCAGACTAAAGGAATTTATAAGCAAAAGGACTGGGCTGGCCAGAGTGAAAAGGTTAAACAACAGCGTCAGGGTTCAGTGACAAGTATCTCTACTGACAACGTCTCATTCAAAAGCACAGGAATGGAGGGGAGGGGGCAGGAGATGCCTAATACACCTCATTGTCAGTGAGAGGAGAAATGCTATTGAAGTCTATGGGCTTGGCTAAATTTGCAAGTTAGAGTGCATTAAAGCAGCCCCAGGCCCCCTAACTCACGACCCATCCACACTGGCAAGCACTTAGAGTGCCTGGACTCTGCAGCTGGAGTGCTCCTGGTAATCCACCTCCATGAGAAGCATAACGCTTGCTGCGCCTTGGCTGAAACACCCCAGCGTCAGTGTGAATGAGGTGTTGCATTACTGTGCTCTGATCGGCCTCCAGAAATGTCCCATAATCCCCTGAAGTCAAGTGGCCACTCTTGTCATTGTTTTGAACTTGGTTGCAGGAATGTGGCCATGCCCTTTCAAAGCTCCGTTTCTGACAGCCAGCTGCTTATCTGCTCTGGGACAAAGCAACCATTAGGGTGGAATGCTGTGTGTGAGAGAGAGAGACTGGGGGGAGGGGGGTCTGCTGCTGTCTGAACTTACAAGACAGCATGCTGACATGCTCTCAGCCCCCCCAAAACCCACTCTCTCTCTCCCCCACATACACGCAACACACTCCCTGTCACACACCCCCACCCCCCATCCATTTGAAAAGCACGTTGCAGCCACTTGCATGCTGGGATAGCTACCACAATACACTGCTCTCTGTGGTGTTGCAAGAGCTGCTAATGTGGCCACACCAGTGCGCTTGAATCTGACAGTGTGAACACACGGCTGCGCTTTCCCTCTTGCGCTCTCTGAGGGCTGGTTTAACTCACAGCGCTGTACATCTGCAAGTGTAGCCATGCCCTATGAGTCACAACAGCGAAAGTGAAGGTGAGACTGCAGTTCAGTGACTGAGGGTGAAATGGACCAGGACTGGCTTGTGTGTTTTTAATCGTAAAACCTTTTTTCTTCAGATTGGGCTTGATCTGCTAAATTGCCATGAGAACTGCAAATGCAGTGTGAAGTTTTCTGAAGTGTAAGGTTTCTAGCATATCCACATGGGGTAGGGGAAGGAATTTTTTCCCTGTTCAAAAAAATTGGCTGAACCAATTTTGCTCAAAAACCTTTTTTTATTTTTTATATATACACGTATATACACACATAATCACACAACCCACCACTGGCCTGAGACCAAGCATGGAAAAATTCATATCAAAGGGGGCTTGAAAAGTTGTGAGCAACTAAGAGAGGTGAAGTAGAACGGAACTCAACCTGAATTACAGTGGATGCGAGGCAGGGCCCACTACAATACTGAATATTTTGGACACCTCAAAAACATAACCGTTCTGAGCCATGAATTCCTACTGAACACTTCCTTATGGGAAGGAGCCCAAAGTATTCAGCAGCTACCAGCCAAGTCACATGCACCTAGTGATTCAGCACAGGAGCATGATTCCAGGAACTGTAACCCACTGTGTGAACAAACAACTAGCACAGAAGGTTTCACAAAACAGCAGGTTAGTACCTGTGGAAACTTTCATTCAGGGACAGTGTCACTTTAATAGCTCCAAAACCACAACAGCCAGTACTTGTGTTACGTGAACAGGAAGGGCTAGATTCACGAAAGGGACTTACGTGCCTAACTGCCACTTTAAGTGGCAGAGTCCAACCTTTAGGCACCACTGGCATTTATAAAACCAGCTCTCAGCTGCCACCTAACCCTAAAGGCAACTAAAGTCCCTAGGTGCTTAAGTGTCCACCAGTAAAACCTCCAACGCATCTATATCTCCTGCATCTTGGCAGAAGGTTAGATTGGATGACCCTTGCAGTCTTTTCTAACCCTGTGGTTCTATAATTCTATATTTCTGCCAGTGGCATGCACAAAGGTGAGCAACTCAGCACCACTCTCATGCCTAAGCCCTGGCAAGATTAATAAATTAGGTGTTCCTCCTCCCTGTCTCACCTGAGACCCAAGCTGTTAGGCATTCTCAGAGGCCATCTATGAGGGCATGTACAAGATTGGGGCCCTCCCACAAGACATACCCCAATGGTTAGAGCACTCACCCAGCAGTGGGGAGATCTCGGTTCAAATCCCCACTCTGCCTGATGCAAAGCAGAGACTTGAAACCCACTTCCTGGGTGAGTGGCCTATGGAGTATTCTGGGTTGGGGCTCTCTCAATCTCTCCTGCTGAAATTATTTCATTTTGTATAAATACTTAAATATTAATTGAAGCAGAGACTGGAACTCGAGTCTTCCAGGTGAGTGCCCTAACCACTAGGCTATCAAGTCTTCTTTCTCTCTGAGGCACAGTCAATAGAAGTTTTCAGAGAAGGACCTGTGTAGATGGTGCAAAATATTTCAGGGGGAGATGGTGTGGGCAGGCAGAGGCAGGGTAACGTGCCCCTCCCAGATTACTCACTTACATGGTGCAGCCGACCCCCTTCCCTGTGGGGCAGCTGAGCCTGCAAGCTGTGCCGGGCAGGGAGAGGCAGAAAAAGGAGGAACAACTGGGAGCTGCAGGGAGGGGTTGCTGCTTTCCAGGAGGGAGGTATCGGGAGGGGGCGTGACTTGAGCTGTTCTGGGGTTGTGCCCCCCACTATCAGTAGGCATGGCAGGGTGGCAGAGCCTTCCCAAAAGTGGGGGGCCCCCGCTATCTAAACCCAAGCCATCTTACCCAGCAGTGGCCTTAGGGTAGAGTCCAGTCTCTGCTTTAACTCAAGCTGGAGTCTGCCCTCTTTGCAGTGAGGATGCAGGCTAAACCACACTCTAGTGCTGGTAGTCCTCTGATGCCATCCAACAATTCTCCAAAGAACAGACAAGTTTCCCCCCCAATTCATACATTTGACTGGGAAAGAATCCTAGAGCACCTCAGAACAAAGAACCAAGGGATATGTCCCCACTCATATACTGGCGAGTGCAGAAACAATGAGGACACAGCAATTCAGGTATGGCTTTGCAGTGAGGACATTCAGATCTGGGTGCTGATCACCTGAGCTAACTCCGCAGTGAAGACTTTGCCTGAATGGGAAATGAGGGAGTCAGACCATAGTTTTGTGACTGTTTGGAAGAGAGTTTAATTGAATCAAGCTGGGGATATTTGCATTTGAAGTAGGATTGCACTTGAGACCTTGTCCACAGTGGGAATTTGTCTCCACAACAGCATGCATGAGCAGCCACCATTGGTAACCCCTAGGGTAAATAGAGTCAAACACTCTAAACTGCTATTTGCACTGGTGAAGTTACCCCAGCTTACTTAGACTGTAAGCTCCTCTTTTTATTCTGGGTGTGTACAGTGCCTAGCACCGTGGAGCCTGGTTTATGACTGGGGCCCTACTGATGCAACTGCAGTACAAATAAGAGATATTAAATATTTGTAGGATCCACCAGTGCAAATAGCTTCTGCTTTTTTACAGTAAGGGTTTTTGCTGGTGTAGCTACGCAGATGACATTGGAGCAAATCTTGCAGACAAGAACTTTGGGATATTACTATCTTTGTGAGATTGCTAGAATAGCAACTACAGCTAGCAGAAACAAGATATTCATAACAATAGAAGCTACTTACTTACTGCAGGGAATTTGCTTTGAGCAGCAAAAAATGTTCTACAATATTTGTTTTTGGGAGGAATGGGACTAGGTCAGGGACACTTTTAATAGCTTGGAATACTTAGTGCGGAAAAGCCTTATAAAATACTGCTAGTGACACCGTGGGCGGAAACTACATCAAGTTAATGGAAATGTATGGAAATTCCATATACCCACCCCCATGGAATGCATGAGTTTGAATCTGCCTTCAGGAGACCCTGTTGGGAGTGTGTGGGGCTGTCCATCCATCTGGCAAGGTTACAAACATGTCAGCACTGTCTACAACATGCCTGATGTAACCTCCTTTCTGTAGCCTTTGCACTCTTCTTGCAATCTTTGTTTTATACTGAAGAATGAAGCACTGCAAAGCAGAAGCTGCAAAGCAGAAGCAGCGAACCCTGAAAAATGTAAGGGTCCAAACTTCTGGCTCCCATGAGAAGAGAAGAAAAAAAAGCACAAAAGGAGGAAAGGGGGAGGGGGAAGGAGCTAAAAATACAAAGAAGATCCTAAAGGGAGGAAGCGGGGGGAGATGAAGAATGCAACCAGAGACGTGCGGTACCCCTTGCTGTGTTGTTCAAGAATAGGTTATTACTTTGCTTTCCATGTATGTTCCATCTGTCAAAATGTCAGTATCTAACTGTCTAGGTATTTTTGTTACACTCATCATCAGAGCGCCTGTCACTAGCTTTTCCTCTCTTCTCTAAAGCAGTTGAGAAGAGAGTAGATCTATTTATGGGCCATCTTTTGTTTATTTTGTGATTTGTGAGTTTTAATTTATGGGACAGGTACCCACCTGCACAGGAGGGGCCCCTAGAGTTATGTTTTAGTAATCAGAAGGACTAATAATAAAATAATAATAAGGAAATAGTTACTGCATGAATCCAGAGCAGGTTTCTCTCTAGAAAGCTTTTCCTTGTGGTACTGTGGCAGATCACACTATGCTGTTTAATTCATAGGCTCCATGACCAAAGACCTGAGGTCATCAACAGCCAGGGTACTCATACAAACTATACAACTGGGAAACACTTAAACAAACACACACTTGTTTATATTTCCTACCGAAGGAACTTTCCTTTGTACGGCTAATTTATGGAGCAAACGCAGTCCTTTCATCCTGATGCTTTTGAATAAGGCAAGAGCAGGGCCTTGCTTTTCTGGATAGTTTGGGGAGGGAAATTTTGCCTGTCGAAGCAGGGGACTCTTCCACTGACTCTCTGAGAGACATTGGACAAGTTGCTCAGGCCTCATTTTCAGAAGATCAGCCACCTTTTTTGGCAGGTGCAAGTCAAAGTAGTTACATGTCTAATGATCTGGTCTATGTCTGCAACCAGACCATCAAATAGATTAAATACTAAGATTTGTGCCCATCCCTTACCTGAATTGTAGTCTCGTTTCTTTTCTTTTCCTTTTTCGCGCCATTTGTGCTCAGTCTCAGCCTGGCTGGAAACTTTCTCTAATTCTCCTGTGTCTCAGTTTCCAAGACCAGGGACTCATTGCTAAAAAGTGGCAACACAACCAATAGCTTCATTGCATTCACTTCTAAAAGAAAAAAGACGATTTCTTTGACCTAGGTTTCCTTTAATCATTTGTTATTTATAGAAGTTAATAATGCTAAAATCAAAGCAAATAAATCATTCCACTCAATGGAGAGTGAGAAGGACAACCTGAATGCTGCTATTGCATGTATCATAATTAAGTGCAAAATTAGTCTGGAAAAAGGCATGGTATGAAACCGATGGCCAGATCCTCAATTTGCTGAAATCCCATAGATCATCTGAAGCCAACAGCTATGATATTTTATAACAGCTGAGGATCTGGCCCCTAGACTTCAAAATTTCAGAGAGTTATTCCAGAAATTTTCTTCATCTCTTTCACAGTGAGCTCTCTCTCTTAAAAACAAACAAACAAACAAACAAACAAAAAACCTCACTTTGGACTACTGTTATTCTCTAAAGTAGTCCACTTGCCACTGCAAAATCAAAGTCTGCTTCAATATACACACAGGAAAATCATGTAGCTGCATGCTACCTTTCATATCTATTAAACCTCATCCACTTTGCCAAGAAACAAATAAGAGATGGGATCACCAGTGTGCTATATTACTCTACTTAAAAGGCTTTTAAAGAATTTGCTATTGTCTGAAAAAAAATACATGCAGTCTTTATTAGTCACACTTTTGTTCCCAAGGGCATAACCTTAATTACTGTAACTAGGTTTGTGTGCCTACCGTATTTGGTCCCACTTATTTTGCTTTTGAACCTGTTATTTTCAATCTTTGCCCTAAAAGGAAGCACTTAATTATTATTATTGTGTTGTTTCTTCACAAAACTCCATGATGTTTATTTTCCTCTGGGCTGGAGAAATTGGAGGGCTTTTTGAACTGCTTTGTTTGGCACAGTAGCATCCTTGTTTTCCCTGTTATTCACAAACTATACACATAAATGATTCAAATATATTAAAAAAAGCAATGCTGGATCATTCTCCCTTTATTACTAGCTGTGTCTGAAACCCTCGGGCTCGGAACAAGAGCTAGACATGGATCATGATGGTAAAAGGCCAACTACAGTAGCTATGCATCCTAATTAGGCTCTAATAAGAAGAAAATGCATTCATGTACAAATCCTGGGATTTCTCATATGTGTGGATGTGCCTCATCACATTCCCTCAGCCCCCAGAAAGCTACTGTATAATGAGATGGCATTGTGATTTCTGCTACACAACATACAATAAGAGACCATTATTCTCCTCCAATCTACAGTGTGGTTGTGATGACTGGTTTCTTTATGTTATTCACTGTTTTTGTTTGTGATATTTTCATTTTAATACATAACCAGAGCACATTTTTATAATTGCCTTTTATTGCAATGGATTTTAAACTTTTGTCGACCTTGTTTACTAAGTCGTTGTCATGGAAACAAATTCAGACAGTTGTTGAATTGGTTGTGCCTTTACATTCTGATGGTCAGTGATGGTGAAAATACCAATGAGTGGCTAGTTGGCCATTCCACACAGCATAGAGAGAAAGCTGCTAGTAGTAGTCAGATTCTCTGGTCAAGTTATTCTCCTTAAATTACTCCTGATTTCAATGTTCCCATTAGAATTTGTTATACTTACTGCTCAGTAGAACTTTACTTGCAGTAGGAGAGAAAGAACCTGTGAGAAGGAAAGATGCAACTTTTGGAAATGACTGCTCAGATGACACGAGGTTCAGAAGGCCACAAGGGAGAGAGTCTACAGGGAACCAGCTAATGCTTCAGTTGTTTCTCTACAGGGTAATATTTGTTTTTAAAGGGTTTCAAGTCTAGCACATTTGTGCAGCATGCTGTCACACTCAGGATGACCTACTTTGGAATTCTCAACAGATCCAAGTATTTACTTGCTTGCTAAAAACCACGGTATTTCCGTTTGCTAATTATTGTGCTTGTCAACTCCTAAAAAACCACAACAACCTCAAAGCACTAGTGTGTATTGAACACCTTTTGCCTGCCATCGCTAGATACAGTTACACACAGCCCAGGCTAAACAGCTGCTGCTTAAGCAATGGGTCTCTGTCTGTCAACTGCGGTTTGTGGGCAACTGGGTGCATAGTGGGTGGGGGATCATCTCTTGAGGACAGAAGGAAGTAACAGTAATCCAGGTTGCCCTTTCCATAGAGATCCCAACTGCAGAGTCCATTTTCTCACCAGCATGTTTTCAGCACAGCACATGCTGCAGCAGGAGAATGCATGTTTAGAGTGGAAATGAGTCATCAGCACCGAAGATGAACTTGGGAGATCAATGTATGCAACCTACAGACTGGGCTGTTCAGTGATTGTGCTACTCATGGCCTCGCTCTACTGCACAGGCCATTTTGCCTCAGTGAATTAACTAGGTGCTCAGAGTAGGTAGTAGGGGAAGATCATCTGAACTCTCATCACCCCCCCCCCAAAACACAGAACTGCAGTGGTACTGCTGCAATTTGAGTCTTCTGTGCCCGGGCAAAGGTGCCAGTATTTTGCCCTCAGTACATCTCAATGGATCACTGACTCACCTTCTTGTAACTGCATTCCAAGATTGCATTATTTTTAGCACTTTCCTTCTTCCTGTGTTTCAGCTGCTACAAAATTGTACAGATTTTATCACCAGGTTTTTGAGTATGGTTTCCTGGAGTCCAATCATGCCACTTACTGGTGCATGCTCCAAGATCAAGATCATATCTCTCCTCTTTCTTGGAGCTCTCTAGAAATTAGGAAGATTTAATCATATTCTGGTCTGTGACAAATCAGTGTATCAGTTTTTCCTCAAATGGTCTGCATATGATCATCAAAATGCTATTTACACTTTATGTTCTCCATACACAAATATAAGTAGACACCCTTCAGGAGAGACTTTTCAATGCTATTTCCAAATATATCTTGGAAATACTTACAGACTACTTTTGTCCTTATTAAAGAGCCCTATGGAAATGTGTGCTACAGACAGGACCTAGACAGGAATGTGAAAGAAGACAAGTTCTTTAATAATTAAATTACTATCATGTGTTGGCCCTTCAGAACAGTTATTCTCGGTCTTCCAATTTTTTTTTTTTAGTCAACATTAGTTTCTCCACCAGTGCTACGATATATAGCTCTATAAAAAAAGGGGGAAATGCTTTCAAGGCCATAAAAGCAAAAGCAATAGAATACATAAGAACACAACAGTACAAGTGGAAAATGTTGCAGAAAATTTTATCTTCTCATAAAGATGTACTGTACACATAAGGACCCCTTGCCCCTCTACCACCAAAATCCTCCTCTCGTTTTTGTACTGCTTGTATTGTATGTAACTACTATAGTTTCTTATAGCCATATTCATCTTTGAGTTTTTCTTATGAAGTCATGCTTCCAAATAGCTCCCATAACAGCTGCACTGTAAGCATTTTGCAGAAGAAAAGATACTGGGAAATGTGCAAACTGCCCCCCCCCTTCCTCTCACAGAAACAAACAAAAATGTCCCAAAACAATAACAAAAAAACATAAAAAACCAAACACATTTTGTAGAAGTTATCAATTTCCCCAAAGCCATTACAAATAACTGACAAAATAACTGAGAAATGTCATAAAATTACCACAGTCAGGAGGGAAATGAAAAGAATGAGGTTGATTTAGAGAGAGAACACAGAAAAACAGTCCACAAATATTTCCACTGTTTTCCAGTTTCATCTTAACAATTTCTTGAAGCAGAAACAAGAGTTTATATCTCTCAGCTCCATGTGCTCGACCAGACAAACATTCCTTGTCTTAACAAAGGAAGTTCTCTAAAATCCATGTATCTGGGTGAGAGTTTTTACCCAGCAAACAGTCAACAGTCACTGAATCAGTTTCTAAGTCCTTGCTTTTCAAAGCACACAAAGACCTTGAGTGTGCAAGGTGCACATATAACTCCCAAATTCTATTTACTTTATGTTCTAATTATGCAGAAAATAAGGCAAGGGGTGAATTGAGACATTTCAGGATTATTTTTTTAAAATAGCTTAGCCACCCAAGCGGTATCGTGGGCTTTAGCTCAGGTGGCTAGCCTGAGCCTTCGCCAGTGCCGCAACTTCCACACAACTATTTTTAGCACATTAGCATGAGCCTGTCCACACAACTGCGAGGCTCGCTCCTAGCTGCAGTGTAGCCATATCCCGAGAAACACAATGCATTCAATGCATTTCCTCCTTGCTCGGGAGCGTGTGTGGGGTGGGGGGGAGGTCATCTGCTAGAAATCTATGCTAGTAGCGGATTACTTCCCCCTCTGCATAAACTCAGTTTTGCTGGCAGTATATTCAGAGGCAGTGGTCGCACAGTCAAAGTTCCACCTAGTTGCCACCTCCCTTGCCCCCATCTGCACAGGTAGGGGAGTAGCAGCCCTGAGAAGGCTGCTTGTCTACCTACATGTTGATACACCTTATGCCCTCTTACTTCCCTGTGCAGGTACATAATGCAAACAGTGACCTTGCCCTCGTGCCTCAGTTCTCCACTCTTCTGCTTGTATGTTCCAACCCTTTCTCCAACCTTACATCTGTCTTGTCTGTTTAGACTGTAAGCTCTTCAGAGCCAGGGCTCGCTTATGATTTGTCTGTACAGCTCCTAGCATAATGAGACTCTTTTGTTGCCTAGTTTCAGAGCAGCAGCCATGTTAGTCTGTATTCACAAAAAGAAGAGGAGGACTATTCGACATTGGTGAGGCCTCATCTGGAGTACTGTGTCCAGTTTTGGGCCCCACACTACAAGAAGGATGTGGATAAATTGGAGAGAGTCCAGCGAAGGGCAACAAAAATGATTAGGGGTCTGGAACACATGACTTATGAGGAGAGGCTGAGGGAACTGGGATTGTTTAGTCTGCGGAAGAGAAGAATGAGGGGGGATTTGATAGCTGCTTTCAACTACCTGAGAGGTAGTTCCAGAGAGGATGGTTCTAGACTATTCTCAGTGGTGGAAGAGGACAGGACAAGGAGTAATGGTCTCAAGTTGCAGTGGAGGAGGTTTAGGTTGGATATTAGGAAAAACTTTTTCACTAGGAGGGTGGTGAAACACCGGAATGCGTTGCCTAGGGAGGTGGTGGAATCTCCTTCCTCAGAAGTTTTTAACGTCAGGCTTGACAAAGCCCTGGCTGGGATGATTTAATTGGGAATGGGTCCTGCTTTTGAGCAGGGGGTTGGACTAGATGACCTCCTGAGGTCCCTTCCAACCCTGATATTCTATGATTCTATGACTTGTGGCACCTTAGAGACTAACCAATTTATTTGAGCATAAGCTTTCATGAGCTACAGCTTACTTCATGGGATGCATCACGAAAGCTTATGCTCATGAAAGCTTATGCTCAAATAAATTTGTTAGTCTCTAAGGTGCCACAAGTCCTCCTTTTCTTGTTGCCTAGAGTCTCTAGACATCACCATAAAATATATGGTGATTAACAATAACATCCATAGTGATCTGCTCTGTATTCCACATAAGTGTTTGTAAGAGCCAAATCTGAGAGATTCTCTTACAGAATTCAGCATTTTTTTTGTATAGTGCTGGTCTGGGCATTAGGACTGACACCGAGATTCTTGGCTATGTGAGTTCATTGTGGGGAGTTTCTCTGTATGTTTACATCTTCCTGACTGGCATCAGTGAAAGCTCTTTCCACTCCATTTTGGCTCAATGTGCAGACGTGATCTTTTTATCTCAGTTGCCATCAGGCCAGAGGTCGTCGCTCCAGACATTATACATGCTGCTTCCAGTGGCAACGCCCTTAGATACGATCAGGCAATGAGACTTTTTTTCTGATGGTACAACGATTCTAACGTAACGCATGTTTCATTAGTTGAGCATCTTCTCATGTCAATTCTAGTTTTGTGTGGCACTACAGAGCCCCTAAACCCAGGGATATCTCTCTTGCCTACTCACGCAGTTAAATAATAATCAAATAATCTCAGTTCAATTAACTTCTTGCCATAAACTTAGTTGTTATTTTTCTAATGTACTCCAGACACAATATTCACCCTCTTCCCCCAGACTCCTCTCCCCAACACCACAAATACACATGCTCATTCAGCAGTTGCCCTTAAGAGACAACCTGTCTATGGAAGCCTGAAGGCATTTTTACTGGGTCACACTCTGGTCAGAGACACTCTTTCATTACAATTCCAGGCCTTCGCTCTGGACTTATATGGATTTCCTTCAGGTTTGCTCTCACAGGCAAAAGTAGAAATAAAGAAAACATTCAGAGAAAAGTCATATCAAGTAACATTGGGCCAAATCCTGAAGTCCTTACTAAAAGCTAGATTCATAGGTGTGCCAGAACTATGCTTGGTAGAGGAAGGTAGGTGGCTTTAAGTCACCTTTTTTGCCCCCTGATCCTGGGGGCTGTCTGGGGCCAAAATGGCCCTGGTACAAATAGAGCAGCCTCAGAGTTGCTCTAAATTGTGCTGGCAGATAATGTTCCTCAAGGATCTGCTCTCCAGTACAGTGGTCTGGCCCCACCCCACCATGCCACTTCTGGCTTTCAGCCATCCCGAAACACCCTCTACATTTGGGGTGGGGGAAGGAGAGAGGCAGACATAAGGAGGATCTGGATAGATGCTCCTTGCCTCCTGTTGATCACTTGTGGTCTATGTAGATCTTCAGGAAGCTGCAGGAGAAGATGGAGGATCCCCCATCTTATTCCATGGGAGTTTAGTCGGGGAGAGGGAACACCACCCATTCCTAATGGCAGAATGCAAAGGAAATTCCATATGCCTGATTGCCCACTGCCTTGCACCTGCTTCTGTCATTTGTACCTGTGGCATGTCAGGTGAGTGTTGACAGCTGCACCATTCTGACCTGGCAATTCAACTCTGTGATTCACTTTGCTGAGGTGTCAATGAGAAAACAAGGTAGAGAATCAGGCTCCAAGAGTTGAAGCTTGTGGGCTCTCTTCTCCCTGGTGTGGGTTATTACACAGTACCTATGGAAGAATGGAGCCCTGTAAAGGTTTCAGATTTGTCCCAGAGTTACACAGTATGAAGAGAGAATATCATCCCTCACTTATTTTCTCTCGTCGTCTTTTGCTAATCTGCCTCTTTCTAAATCCCTCTTAATTCAACAGGTGGTGCTGTATTTATTACTGCCAATAGTTCATTCTTCCACATGAACAACACACCTATTTACTACTCTGAGCTCTCATTTAATTGAATTCAGTGGATGACATTACCATGACACTGCTAAGATTAATGACTCAATAATTTTCAAGACAAGGCAAAATGTGAAGTTAAATTGATTGCATTAATTGTTTCGTTGAGAACACTATCTCGTATCTTGTTCAGCGATATCCTGGAGTGATCTCTCTGCTATCACATCAAGGGAGGCCTAGTTACCCATTTCTTTTTTAGGATTTGGCTCTCTGACATTATTTTAGAGTTACTTTTAATGCCTTTTCCTAGCTGAAGAGATGCAGCCAACAATAATTGCACTGAGATCCCAACAGACAAAATGATAAATGGAGAGGGCTTTTTGGAGTGGAAACCTGGGTTATTATTAAATCATTCAAGAGAAGGTGTCAGAGCATGGAATGGAGAATTAAAGTGGCCAGACATTTCACTCTTAGAAGGATATGCATGGATTTTAACGTCATGTTCTAGCATCTTGATAGCTGTATGTGTTTATTTAAAAATTCCTCATTACATAAATGTTATGACAGATGCAACATCTTGTTTTCAGTGCTGTTGGTAGGCCATGAGATGGTTTATTTAACACCTTCAATATCATAGGGATGTGCAGGGTAGACACAGCATAGAAAAATGTCATTTTTGTGTAGTTTCCCTTTCTGAAATTAAATGCTACCGTGCTGGGCTGCTGTGGTGTTCTCCCCCTCTCCCCACAAGGATGTTAAATTTTATTATGTTATGGTCACTATTACCAAGTGGTACCATTTAGCTATATTCACCTCTTGGACCAGATCCTGTGCTCCATTTAGAATTAAATCAAGAATTGCCTCTCCTCTTGTGGGTTCCAGGACAGGCTGCTCCAAAAAGCAGTTGTTTTAAAGTGTCAAGAAACTTTGTCTCTGCATCCCATCCTGAGGTGACATGCACCCAGTCAGTATGGGGATAGCTGAATTCCCCAATTATTACTGAGTTTCTTAAATACAGGTAGAATCATAATATCGTAGGACTGGAAGGGACCTCGAGAGGACATCTAGTCCAGTCCCCTCACTCATGGCAGGACTTAGTATTATCTAGACCATTCCTGACAGGTGTTTGTCTAACCTGCTCTTAAAAATCTCCAATGATGGACATTCCACAACCTCCCTTGGCAATTTATTCCAGTGTTTTACCACCCTGACAGTTAGGAAGTTTTTCTTATTGTCCAACCTAAACTGTCCTTGCTGCAATTTAAGCCCATTGCTTTTTGTCCTATCCTCAAAGGTTAAAGTGAACATTTTTTCTCCTTCCTCTTTGTAACAACCTTTCATGTACTTGAAAACTGTTATGTCCCCTCTCAGTCTTCTCTTTTCCAGACTAAAGAGACCCAATTTTTTCAGTCTTCCCTCATAGGTCATGTTTTCTAGACCTTTAATAATTTTTGTTGCTCTTCTCTGGACTTTCTCCAATTTGTTCACATCTTCCTGAAATGTGGCACCCAGAACTGGACACAATGCTCCAGCTGAGGCCTAATCAGTGTGGATGAGAGTGGAAGAATTACTTCTCATGTCCTGCTTACAACACTTCTGCTAATACATCCCAGAATGATGTTTGCTTTTTTTTTTTTTCCAACAGTGTTACACCACTGACTCATATTTCACATCATCTACTAGGACTCCCAAATCCTTTTCTGCGGTACTCTTCCTAGTCAGTCATATCCCATTTTGCATGTTTCAACTGATTGTTCCTTCCTAAGTAAAATACTTTCCTTTTGTCCTTATTGAATTTCATCATATTTACTTTAGACCATTTTTCCACTTTGTCCAGATCATTCTGAATTTTAATCCTACCCTCCAAAGCACTTGCAACCCCTCCTAGCTTGGTATTGTCATAAACTTTATAAGTGTATTCTCTATGCCATTATCTAAATAATTGATGAAGCTATTGAACAGAACTGGACCCAGCCACAGCCGGAGCCCCAGGGCCTTTAAATCTTGATTTAAAGGCCCCACCTCTTACAGTTGAGGCCACGCCTCTTCTGGTTGAGACCACACCCCTGCTCAGGACTTCAGCATACCAGTAAGTCCGTTAAATTACTTTCACCCCTGCCTGCAGGACCCCACTTGATATGCCTAGCAGATTGACTATGAACTATGCAACTATGATTACTCTCTGGGAATGGTTTTCCAACCAGTTGTGCATCCACCATATAGTAGCTCCATCTAGGTTGTTTTCCCCTAGTTTGTTTATCAGAAGGTCATATGAGACAGTATCAAAAGCCTTACTAAAGTCAAGATATACCATGTCTACCACTTTCTCCCTATCCACAAGGCTTGCTACCCTGTCAAAGAAATCTATTAGGCTGATTTGACATGATTTGTTCCTGACAAATCTATTTCTAATCACCCCATTATCTTCTAGGTGCTTGCAAATTGATTGGCTTAATCAATTATCCATTATATTTCCGGGTACTGAAGTTCTGTAATTCCCCAGTTTAACCTTATTCCCCTTTTAATAGATGGGCACTATATTTGCCCTTTTCCGGTCCTCTGGAATCTCTCCCATTTGAAGCTAATCGCTAATGGCTCAGATATCTCCTCAGTCAGCTCCTTGAGTATTCTAGGATGTATTTCATCAAGCCCTAGTGACTTGAAGACATCTAACTTGTCTACGTAATTTTTAACTTGTTTTTTCCCTATTTTAGCCTCTGATCCTACCTCACTGTCACTGGCATTCACTATGTTAGATGTCCAAACACTACTAATCTTTTTTGTGAAAACTGAAACAAAAAAGTCATTTAGCACTTCTGTCATTTCCATTTTTTCTGTTATTGTTCCCCCACCCCGCATTGACTAACAGTATGCAATTCACCAATCATAAGGTATAACCCCCAAGTTCATGAATTCATTAAAAATCTTTGCTATTGGACTTTCAATGTCATGTGTCAGTTCTTTTAATATGCTTAGATGGAGACTATCTGGGCCCTTAATTTGGTCCCATTAAGCTGTTTGAGTTTGGCTTCCAAATCCAATGTAGTAATTTCTACTTCTGTATCCTTGTTCCCATTATTCACCCTGCCACGGGCCCCATGCTCTTTGTTACCCTTATTAAAAACTGAGGCAAAAATATTCATTTAGGTGTTGGGCCATACCCAGATTATTTTAGATCTCCACCCCTTCCTCAGTGCCTAGTGGTCCCACCTATGGCAAATTGTAGAAGAACTATCACTGCTGGGACCTATTGGTCCATTTATTTTGGGAGGTGGTGGGAGGAAGAAACTTGACATTTAAGATGGTAAAGCCCTTCAAGACAGGAACGGTATCATTCTATGTAGGTGTGCATAATCCAGCACAAAAGGGCCCTGAGCTTGATGGGGGATACTGGGGACAACCACAATAGAAATAACAATACAAAAGAAAAGCAGAGTTCAGGCAAACTACCACATGATAGGGCTCTGACATTTAATGCACACCAGTTGTTCATATAACTCATATTTTTAGGAAAATACATTCTACGATTTTTCTTCTATGCTCTGTTACTTAACGGAACTTTATCATTTAAGGCACTTCTATTGATTGCAGTTACTGTACTATCCGACTTGCTTTGTTTTGCAGAGCTGAGACTGGAGAAGAAAGCATTTCCAGACTGATAACTGATCGTGTTCTACCTCAGTGGCTAAACACGATCTCTCTCTTTTAGTGCAGTATCATTTGCTTTGCCATCCGGCTGCATGCCTCCTTGTCCAGACGTAAGTGCTTAAGAGATTTCATCCACAGGGAAAACGGTTTCAGTAATGCTGCAGCAGTAGAGAAAATTTATGACCCCAAAAAGATGGAGGTTTATAGTCAGAGGCCATTGACTCATTACAGGTTTTGAAGGGAAAAGGGCAACAACATGTTTTCCCTGAACAATAATCTTACCAGGTTTAAATGCATTTTGATATGACCTGATGATCAGCACACAACAGAAGACATTTCATTGCAAAGGTAAGATTTAAAGAAGCAGAACCTGTATAATCAGGGTTTCATACAGCACTGTTCAAGAAGTCCACGCATTGTGAATGGCACTGCTGGATGGAGCTTTGCTGTTAGCACCAGATACTTACAGACACATTTTCAAGAGAGACCACTGATTTTTTGGGTGCCTCAAATTTTGGATGCCCAACTACAGACACCATTGCCTGCTTCCAAGGAGTGCTGAGAACCAACAGCTCCATTCAAAGCTGACAGGAACCAAGGGTGCTAAGCACCTCTGAAAATCAGGCCCACGGCATCATATGCTAGGCAGCCAGAAAGGGAAGCATCCCAAAATCAGTGGCTTCTTTTGAAGACTTTGGCCCAAGTGAGGTCCATTCCACAGATTTTTTTCCATAGATTAACACTCGGTCAGGCAATCCCCAGTAATTTGCAGGTGACTGCTTTGCTGTTGATCCTTGATGGTTCTAACTGTTGGTGAAGGAGCATTTCACAGAACACCCTCAGATGAATTTGATCCATGGATGATCTTCAGTGACAGTAGCTGAATATCTAAGGTGTGTGCAGGGGTGAAGAGCATAAAATGTTGGGGAGGGAACGGGCTGTAAAACAGTGGCATTGGGTGAAAACAGGTGGATGGAGGAAGAAATATTTTAGGAGGAGAAAAGCTGAAAACAAAACCAGGTTGCATTGGAATGAGAGCGAGAGAGTGAGAACAGAGTACTGGTGGAATGGGGAGGGTAGAAATGAACTGGATGATGGTGGAGGTCAGGGTGAGTGTGTGGAAACTGGGCTGTGAAATAATTGGATGAGCTGCTACTCTCCCCAGCCAGGATAGAAAGCCCCACTCCTTTCTCCCTCTGTTCATCCCTCCCTCTGTTTTCTCCAGCCTTATACAAGTTAGAAATCTACTGTTTTCACACTGAGGATGTTGATGAGTACACGGTTGCCAGAGTGGAACTTCTCCAATGCAATCCTTGTTACATTGTCACCAACTATATAGAAGAAACACATACAGATATAAAAGATACTGTGTTTTAATGTGAGGGGGAAGGCAGGGATCATATTAGAACTACATTTGCCATTATTAATCAGAAAAAACCCAACAGTCCTACACTAATGCTGACAGTACAGTTTCAGCTTTCCACTAGATTTATACCAGATGTGACTTGAGAAACATGACAACTGTAGTGGAAAAGATATTTTTTTCTTGTTTTCTAAGCAAGAAACCTGCAAATGCTGGGCTCCTAATTAAATCACAGTTCTACTGAAGTGTGCAGGTGTAGGAGACAGACGCGTTTCTGCTTCTGGGATGCAAATTACCATTCATCATCATTCCCTTCAATTCAGTCAAAGCATAGTTTAGATATGCTCTTTTCCTTGCTCTGTACCTTCTTTCATGCCATGACATCATGCTGTGCTGGAAGGAGCGCTCGGATTAAAGTCAGCAAGCCCCCTCCAATTTCCCCTGTCAAGCCTCTGCTGAAAGTCCCACAATGCTTTACAATAGTTGTTAGTGGGCCAGCTTCTTGGGTTATAAGATCTGAAGAATATGCTGAAGTGGAGTATTCCTTCCCTCTGCCTACTGTACACCAGTGTATTTACAGCTGACAAAGCCCCTTTATTTGGACCATTATATATAAAACATCTCAACCATCCCTGAAACAGTCACATCTGGAGTGGAAGGCAGAAATCTCTACCCATACACATCTCGACATTATGCAACTGTTCAACGAAAGGTACCTCCGTGACACTATGCCCCCATATTCTTCATGGAGAATAGTTATGATATGAGTATGGCATAATTATGATGCATTTTATGCAAGATAAGGCATGTGAGATATCACTGGAAAGATTATGATTTATTGAATATGATTATTCTATTTGTATGCATGTATCATTTCTGTTTCTGAAGTTAGGAATACTGACTATGTATCAATTACAAGTGTGTTTACACCTAGGGAACACCCACCAGACAGAATGCAATCAGTCTAGATGGCTCGCTGTAAGGAAGAGCCATTAGAGAGAACAATAGGTCTCAGAAGATGTTTATCACCTCCAGAGAAGTCTTCCTGGCAATGCTGCAAACAGACTGAGCCGTGGATGCAGGATCATGTGATCAAGTTACCGGATACTAGACACAATGATAATGCTAGTATTTTTCCACTGCTGGGGGTGGGAATCACACTGGAAGACAAAGGATTCCCATCATAGGTAAAACCTATTTAAGACAGGGGAATGAGACAATCAGGGTTCGTTCTTCCCTGCATCCCCACCCAAGATGACTGCTGTAAACATCTAAGAAACAAAGACTGAATGAGGGGAGGAGGACTTAGCCCAGGCTGGAAGGTTGTCTAGCCTGTGAATGAAATATCTGAAGTTTTAAGCTGCAGGCAAGTGCAGCTGGCCTTCAAAAATCTTTGCAATCTACTTAAAACAACATTTAGGGTGAGAAATTACTTATTTGTAACCAGTTTCTTTAGCATCTTAAACTTAGATTACGTTTTTGTTTTATTTGCTGGGTAATCTGCTTTGATCTGTTTGCTATCCCTTATAATCACTTAAAATCTATCTTTTGTAGTTAATAAACTTGTTTTTGTTTTGTCTAAAGCCCAGTGCATGGAATTCATAACTAGGGGGCAAAAAGCTGTTGCATCTCTCTCCACATTGGAGGGGGGGGCTAATTTCATGAGCTTACGCTGTACAATTCTCTGTGCAGCGCAAGATGGTATAATTTTGGGGTTATCCTCTAGAGGGGGGTGTGCACTTGAGTACTACAAATCCTTAGGTGAGCCTTCCCATGCAGAGCTGATTTCAGTGTGTGTGTGTGTTTCTGCAGCTGGGCATGTCCCTACCTGTATATGTGCTGGTAAAGTGCAACCTGAAGCCTGAGGGAGGGCTTGGCTGGCTTGCCTCAGCAATGCAGATGTGAAGGGAGCCCAGACTGGTGGGTCAGGTGGGCTTGGTGGTACCCCAGTTCCAAGTGGCACCCTGGGGGGAACCCACAACAACCTCCTTTAGTTAAGTTATAAGGAAATTTTAGAGGGAGACAAGAAGGGTGTGGTAATACCTTTTACTGGACGAACTTCTGTTGGTGGTAGAGACAGGCAGAAGAGCTCTGTGTAGCTCAAAAGCTTGTCTCTACTACCAACAGAAGATGGTCCAATAAGAGATATCTCACCCACCTTGTCTCTGATATTCTGGGACCAACACAGCAAACCAGAAAATGTTAGATATACAGAACATAACAACCCAACTAGAATTTCTCAAGACACTGGTGCTCTGTGGTACTTTGATGGGATTTTTAATAACCACAAGCAGTTAAAGGCAGACTTCTGCTTTACAGCTCATTCAGAAGACATCACCTCTAGCAACATGGTATCCCTTAGCATTTTGCTAGAACACTGATTCAGAAGGAAAAGGCGGACAGCTATTGAATCCCCACAATGCTTCTTGTGGCAACATTTTCCTTGTGTTCATAGAAAGGCTGAGAAGACTCAACTCTGCTTAACTTACAATATCTGAAAAGACTTCAGTCCAAGGAGTCCTGGTCCATGACTAGGCCTCCTAGGTGCTATCTGGTAACAAATAATAATAAAAATAGTACCGATGGTAAAATACACAACTGGATAAAAAAATTGGCTCGGTAACAGAAGGTCAGAGCAGGGTGGTAAATGGATACAGATCAGGTAGCAGAGAGGTGATAACTTAGTATTGTTGGTGACACTGGGCACTACTCTAGGTAACTTGGGAGGCTGGAAGACCACGAGTGTCGATGAAGCCCTCTTGCTCTAGGCCCAGGCAAACTGAGACAGTTCAGTCTCCCTGCGCCCTATCTGAAGCTTCAAATAAAACTCTCTGCTTCTCCAACCGGTTGTGGTCATTGGCGCGACGCACACCGGGCAACGAACCCAACTGTTGCTTGCCTCGGGCACTCTGTGCCAGCAACAGTTCCTTGGATTGCCTACTATCAAGAGAACTGGCGTTGGGTTCAGTTTTAGTCACACTAAGCATAAGTTACCCAGAGGAAGGAAAATAAAACTCCCTCTCTTTATTCATTGACATTGACCAAATTTTCAAACCTGGGTCCCTAATGTTAGGCTCCTAATTAGGCCTCTAACTAAGTGACAGATTTTCATAAGAACTGAGCACCTACAGCTCCCATTAAAGTCAGAGTTTTGCCAGAGTCACGACTAACTAAAAAACTCAGTAAGGACACTGGGATTTAATTCTCCAAAAGGAGTTTTGTTATGAAAGGAGAGGGCCTACGTGACAAAAAGTATTTCCCCATCTTCCCACCCCAAGTAGTTGCCAAGGGATTGGTAGCTGTGGGAAACCTCTGGAAAGCCATATTTTCATTCCCACTGAGGAGACATTACAGCAAACCAGCTCAATTCTGTTTCACTTTGAGACAACATGCATAATTAGTTAGCTTATCCGCCCCCACCCTCATACTTGTGGGTCTCATACATGGGTTGCATCTTTTTATTAAACTAGAATGTCAGCTCTTTGGGGTGGCAATTGTCTTTTTTAATATCGGTTTGAACGGTGCTTAGAACAATGGAATTTTGATCCTGATTGAAGCTTCTAGGCTCTATTGCAATACAAATAACTCCCTAGTGAGGAAAAAAAATATCACAAGATCAGGAGCCAAGGAGTCCTCTGTACTATCCCTCAATGGATAGCAGAGCCGTGTCTTCCCTTCCACCTACTCTTCTGCTCAAAGTTGGCTTACCCACAGTCTTACACAGAAACAACAAAAGGTGCAAATTAAAATCCAATTCGTTATTTCCACACAAGTCTGTGTGTACACTCTTATTTCAGAATAGAAGTGCTAAAGTCAATTTAGCTGTAAGAAGCCAATTTTAATTAAGGGGTTGTCTACACAGGGAAAAGGGCAACGGTAGCTGGTGTGCACTAGCTACTCCACACTAAGGGCTTGGCTACACTTGCAGATGTAGAGTGCTGGGAGTTAAACCAGCCTTTGGACACCACAGAAGGGAAAACGCTGCTGTGTGTTTACACTGTCAGCTGCAAGCACAGTGGTGTGGCCACATTAGCAGCTCCTGCAATGCCACAGGGACCAGTGCATTCTGGTAGCTATCCCAGTGTGCAACTGACTGCAGTGTGCTTTTCAAATGGGGGGTGGGTGGAGCGTGACAGGGAGTGTGTTGTGTGTATGTAGGGGGAGAGACAGTGTGTCAGCATGCTGGCTTGTAAGGTCAGACAGCAGCAAACCCCCCCACCCCTCTCTCTCTCACACACACACACACACACGCCTGCCTCGGCAGCAGCAGCATTCCGCAGTAATGGTTGCTTTGTCCCGGAGCAGAGAAGCAGCTGGCTGTTAGAAACGGAGCTTTGAAAGGGGATATCCGCATGCCTGCAGCCGAATTCAAAACAATTACAAGAGTGGCTGCTTGGCTTCAGGGGATTATGGGATGTTTCTGGAGGCCAATCACAGCGCAGTAATGCAACATGTCGCCCACAGAGAAACCCGGGCGTTTCAGCCAGGGCACAGGAAGCGTTATGCTTCTCGTGGAGGTGGATTACCAGGAGCGCTCCAGCTGCAGAGTCCAAGCGCTCCAAGTGCCTTGCCAGTGTGGACACCTCAGGAGTTAGGGCGCTCGGGGCTGATTGAATGTTCTCTATCTTGCATGTGTAGCCAAGCCCTAACTCCACGTGTGGAGAGACTCTTATGCACAATAACATTGCCTTTGTACACCTTAGCTTAATACCCTTTAAGGGCTAGCCCACACTGGCAATGCTGAAGTGCTGCCGTGGCAGCACTTTAAGGTGGCATGTGTAGTCATGGCAGAGCGCTGGGAGAGAGGTCTCCCAGCGCGCTAAACAAACCACCTCCGTGAGAGGTGTAGCTACTGTTTACTGGTGCACTGTTTACCCTGGCGCTTTACAGCGCTGAAACTTGCTGCGCGCAGGGGAGTGTTTTTTCACACTCCGGAGCGAGAAAGTTGCAGTGCTGTAAATTGCCAGTGTAGACGAGCCCTAAGTGTACTAAGCTAAAACACCTGAGGGCACTCTTAGTGTGCAGTAAGAGTGTCCACACAGAGTTAGTGAAGTGTAGCGAGTGACTGTAGCTGTAAATTCACACCCTAGCTTACTGTGCACTAACTTCACTGTGTAGACAAGCCCTAAATTAACAATAGCTATTTTTGTTCCAGAATAAGATTCATACACAGATTTGCAGCAAAATAGCCACAAAGATTTGAGGCAGCCAAATTAGTTGAATTGGTATAAATTTGTGTGTAGACCAGGCCTCAAGTCAGAACAAAGGAGAAGATAATCCCCTTGTAATGCAGCATTTAACACCAATCAAAGGTGATAATTGCGTCAATCCAAGGAGATTAGCACATTGTAACCTGGTTATAAAGTGGAGTGCAATTTCCCTATGAAAGCTTGTCTACACAGGGAAATTATACCAGTATAAACTGAAGTGTGAATTTAAATCAATAGTGGTATAACTCCACATATAGACACACTTATTCCACAATAAGAATACTTTTAAAGTTTATATTATGCCACTTTGGAAAGAGGTTAAACTAATCCAAGAAAAACAACAACACTTTTATAGTGGAATAAAAATACTCATGCAGAGAGTTATGCCAGAATAACGATATTGGTTTAACTGTATTTACATTGGTATCAGAGTAGCAGCCGTGTTAGTCTGTATCAGCAAAAAGAACAGGTACCACAAGTACTCCTGTTCTTTATATTGGTATAGAATCATAGAATATCAGGGTTGGAAGGGACCTCAGGAAGTCATCTAGTCCAACCCCCTGCTCAAAGTAGGAACAATCCCCAACTAAATCATCCCAGCCAGGGCTTTGTCAAGCTGGACCTTAAAAACCTCTAAGGAAGGAGATTCCACCACCTCCCTAGGTAACAAATTCAAGTGCTTCACCACCCTCCTAGTGAAAAAGTTTTTCCTAATATCCAACCTAAACCTACCCCACCGCAACTTGAGACCATTATTCCTTGTGTTGTCATCTGCCACCACTGAGAACAGTCTAGATCCATCCTCTTTGGAACCCCCTTTCAGTTAGTTGAAAGCAGCTATCAAATCCCCCCTCATTCTTCTCTTCTGAAGACTAAATAATCCCAGTTCCCTCAGCCTCTCCTCATAAATCATGTGCTCCAGCCCCCTAATCATTTTTGTTGCCCTCCGCTGAACGCTTTCCAATTTTTCCACATCCTTCTTGTAGTGTGGGACCCAAAACTGGACACAGAACTCCAGATGAGGCCTCACCAATGCCGAATAGAGGGGAATGATCACATCTCTCGATCTGTTGGCAATGCCCCTACTTATACAGCCCAAAATGCCATTAGTCTTCTTGGCAACAAGGGCACACTGTTGACTCATATCCAGCTTCTCGTCCACTGTAATCCCTAGGTCCTTTTCTGCACAACAGCTGCCTAGCCACTTGGTCCCTAGTCTGTAGCAGTGCATGGGATTCTTCCGTCCTGAGTGCAGGACTCTGCACTTGTCCTTGTTGAACCTCATCAGATTTCTTTTGGCCCAATCCTCCAATTTGTCTAGGTCCCTCTGTATCCTATCCCTACCCTCCAGAGTATCTACCACTCCTCCCAGTTTAGTGTCACCTGCAAACTTGTTGAGGGTGCAATCCACGCCATCCTCCAGATCATTAATGAAGATGTTGAACAAAACCGGCCCCAGGGGCACTCCGCTTGATACCGGCTGCCAACTAGACATGGAGCCATTGAACACTACCCGTTGAGCCCGATGATCTAGCCAGCTTTCTATCTACCTTATAGTCTGTTCATCCAGCCCATACTACTTTAACTTGCTGGCAAGAATACTGTAGGAATATATAACTCTATAACTTGTATAACTATACAACTAGTAAAACTATCCTGTGTAAACAAGCCCTAGGCAAAATGAAACTTCAATCTAAATGAGAGTGAATGCCCATTGAAATAAGTTGAAGCAGTTCACTCCAGTTCACTAGAAACAAGTGTTTATTTTAAGAGTTCACTGTAAGTAGGTTTCAATGTCCATTGATCAGTTCTCTGATTACTCAGTGAGAACAGTTTATGCCATTTTGGAGGCCAGGCTGTGTATACTATGTGTAGTCATATGATTTGGTTTGCCCCAATATGCATGTTTATCTATAGAGATCTATGTAATAATGAATGTGTATGCATATGCACACATATACTGGCCTATCAGATAGTCTTCACTCAAGCAAAACATCCATTGATTTTTACAAGTACTTTTGCCTGGCTATGGACTGCAGGATCAGATCCACAGAGGACACATAATAGTGATAGGCTTTTAGTTCTTAAACACCCAGCACAAAGTCCAGTATTGACAGCACATATGTACAGGCAAATGGTTTATAGAATGTATGGGGGGGGGGGAGGAGGGAACAGAGAGAGGCTACCGCAGCTCGCTCCCTGGAAGAACGCAGAGAGAAGCCAATGCAGCTCTGACAGAGGCTTGAGGCACTCAGAATGGTTTGGTACAAACGAAAGAGACATACCAAAGGGCTGATCCTGCTACCGTGGATTCCAATGGCAAAAACTATTTACTTTAGTGGAAGCAAGATTAGGACCCAAGAGTACTGAGAGAAAGAGAGCAGGTAGTAGAATTGGTAAAGTAACCAAATCTAGGGAGAAGATTTCTGATCCTGGGAGGGCTCTTTAATTTAGCGGACAAAGGCATAACAAAGCCAACGACTGGAAGCTGAAACTATAAACTAGCGGGTTGCACTTTTGTTGCATTTGTTGGCTGAGCTCATTGCATACATCAGGAGCTCCTTGCATCACTCCCTCCCCGCAGGCTCCCTGTGTGCTACCCTCCCATCCTCCTCTATTTCAGGGACTCCTTGCAACCCCTCCCCCACTTCCTCATGCCATGGGTTTTTGTGTCTCCCATTTCCCCTTCTGCCACATGCGAGGACTCTGTGTGCCCCCATTTCCTTCTCCCCTATACCAGGCTCTCCAGTCTCTCCCCATGCCACAGGCTGTGTGTGTCCTCCCATTCTCTCACCAGACTCAGGATCTCTTTGCGCAGGTCCTTCCCACCATATGCCTTATACCACTTAAGTCCTTTTGAAAGATAAGTCTGAAAGGAAGGTCATAGAGATAACTCTAGAGTGTCAACATTTAAATTGTACTGGGTGGATAGGTAGAGCGTGAGATGGGAGGGGCTATTGTTATGTGGAATGTGAATGGCTGCCATCAACTGCTTCTTTATCAATAGGCAATTAAAAACTGGTTGAAGCTACTGGCTTTGCTAACCAGATGCCAGGGCCTCCATGTGTACTCCACAGGAGTACTTGTGGCACCTTAGAGACTAACAAATTTATTTGAGCATAAGCTTTCGTGGGCTAAAACCCACTTCATCGGATGCATGAAAGCTTATGCTCAAATAAATTTGTTAGTCTCTAAGGTGCCACAAGTACTCCTATTCTTTTAGCATAAGTAGTTAACACACCTGTCAAGGGACCATTCAAGGTGAAGTGGTCTGTTATCACCCTCCAGTCATAGGGGGAAGGAAGGCAGGGTGAGGGAAGGCAGCTGGGAGGGTTGCTAGTGGGTTACAGAATGTTGTAATAAACCATAAATCCAATGTTTCTGTACAGCCCATGATTTTTAGTACCATGATTTTTAGTTATGAATTTAAGTTCCCACTGTCATCTTTTGAAAGTGTTGTGCAGTTTCGTTTGGGGATCAAGACTGATCAGTCAAACTATATCTAATCTCTTTGTGAAACACAGGGCCGGCTCTAGGATTTTTGCCGCCCCAGGCAAAAAAATTTGGCCGCCCCCCCCCGCTTTTTTTTCATGCTCCCTGCCCCCCGCTCCACCCCAACTGCGCCCCTTCCCCAAATCCCCGGCCCCGCCTCCTCCCCCAAGCGTGCCACATTTTCCCTCCACATTGCTTCCTGCGGCTCCTCCTCCCGCCCTAGCTCACCTCCGCTCCAGCTGCTCCCCTGAACACCCCACCGCTCCGCTTCTCCCCCCTCCCTCTCAGGCGAGGGAGAGGCAGCGTGTTCAGGGGAGCAGGTGGAGTGGAGGTGAGCGAGGGTGGGGTGGGGAGAAGCGCAGGAACTAACGGGGGGGGGGAGAGGAACTGCTCCCCGCCCCAGCTTGCCTCCGCTCCACCACCGCCACCTCCCCTGAGCGTGCCGCCGCTCGGCTTCTCCTCCCTCCCTCCCAGGCTTGCTGCACGAAACAGCTGTTTGGCACGTGGCAAGCCTGGGAGAGAATGGGGGAGAAGTGGAGCGGCAGCGGCGTGCTCAGGGGAGCAGGCAGAGGCGAGCTGGGGCAGCGGGGGCACATTCCTAGGGGCGGCATGGCCGGCGCCGGAATGCTGCCCCTAGAAATGTGCCACCCCAAGCACCCACTTGTTTTGCTGGTGCCTAGAGCCAGCCCTGGTGAAACATGTTCTAACACAGGTGATATGTAGAATTTTTGTCTTATCAATTTCCTGTGTGGGGTCATTTGAGAGCATAGTGAGAGTCTGGTTTCCCCACATTGTTGCTTCCCCCACAATGACTGGACAGGTATTAACAGGCTACTTCACCTTGAATAATCCCTTGAAATGTGTTAACTACTTATGCTAAGCAACCTGTTCAAACCTTGTTTTTAACTGTGACACTGAGTACCTTTCCCAGACCTGAAGAAGAGCTCCATATAAGTTCAAAAGTTTCTCTCTCTCACCAACAGTATTCGGTCCACTAAGAGATATTACCTCACTCACCTTGTCTCTCTAATCTCCTGGGATGGACACAACCTCAACAACACTGCATACAGACAGACAAACAGAAATGCCATCAAGTTGAGTGTAGGGCCTCTGTTTGCCCAGTCAACACTCAATCCTGCACTCAGCTTGATGGCAAATTTTTCCCAAATTCAGACTAGAAATAAGGTGCAAATGTTTAACAGTGTGGGTGACTAACCAGTGGAACAACTTGCCTAGGGACATGGGTGGAGTCTCCATTACTTGAAATCTTTAACTCAAGACTGGCTGTCTTTCTAAAAGATATGCTATAACTCAACAAGTACTTATGGGCTTCATGCAAGAAGCCCTGTGTGAAATTCTTTTGCCTGCATTATACGGGAGGTCAGCCCAGATAGTCATCATGGTCCTTTCTGGCCTTAAAAATCTATGAAAAAGCCTGTGACATCTAGGCAGTAGGGGTCTAGCATTTAGTTAACAACGGGTATCAAAAAACAGATCCCATCTCATTTTTCTGGGCTTTCGATCACCTTTCATAGCTCTCTACTGATAGCTCCAGGTTGACGCAGATTCCTCCATCTCCAGTGTATCCTGTCTGATTTCTCCCCTCACCCACACGACAACTTGTCTCCCAGGAACAAACATGACTTTGAGCGAAGTTCATAGGCATGCTCCTTCTTTCTCCTGGTCACAGGGTGGTTGCAGAGGAGCCAGTTCAAGGCTTTCCCTTTTCCAGCTGTCCTGCTGCTTTCAAGTACAATGAAGACATGGCCCAGAAAGCTCTCTGCTGTGTTGCTACAGCACTGCAAAGATGCTAGAAGAAAAAGCTACCGACTTAATTTTCAGAAATGCTGGGCATCTGTTGCTCCCTTTCACTTAATCTGGAGCTTCTAAAAATGTTCTTGGTGGGGGCACGGGACACACCCTGCCTTGCTGGTATGATGGATCGGAAATGGAAATACTTGCGTGTAAAGGCCATAGAAATCCTGTGGACATATCCTTGTTTTAATTCCACAAAGATTAAACAAACATTTTAAAATCTAGCACTCTGTGGTGGCATCTGAAAGCGGGCAGGCAAAACTGATACGCAACGATGCCACGCAGAGGCAATTTACCGCAGCCAGTGGAGATCATGCTGTTTCTGACTCAAAACAGGCCAGGCAAAACTGACTGACTGTTTGGGGGGAATCTCTGTTGGCAACAGGATGAAATCATGTTTCCTCTTAATACTCCATGTGCTCATCACCATTTGTAGGCCAGATATCCCCCTTCCTCATAAGCCACAAGAATTGCAAATGCAAATACATCATTCAGACTTGCGGGCAGAGGGACAGAAGTTAAAACATCAAGTATGCACAAAAGCCAAGAATTAAACAATAAACTAAAACTGTTTTACAGTAAACTGTGAAATAAAAGTATCCACCAAACAAATATATTTGTACATTTGCTTAGAAGTTAAACTAAAAAAATCCTAGGACTATATGTCCAAATTAGGGATGTCTGTCAGTGAGATGGAAGGCATGTCATTAGCCCATAGGGCCTTGTTTAGCAAGTGGATTAACATGTTTCTAAACACTACAGGGACTCTAGAGTTTAGCACAACCTGCTAATATTTTTATAAAATATGTTAACTAATGTGTTACCTAAGACCTGGTCCACACACCAATTTTGTGCCAGTATAATTATTTCATGATTTTTTAACCAAAGTAGTTATACGGGGACAACCCTCAGTGTGGATGAAATTAATTGGTATAAAGTTTCCTTGTACTGGCATAGTTTGCTCCCCTTCATGTGCATGAATAGCTATATTAGTGTAAAAGCACCTTTATACTGGTAAGACTGCATCCACATTAGGGCCGGGGAGAGGGAGCAGAGGGGAGATGGTGCTGCTTTAACTCTATTCTGGTATAGTTTAAATTGTACAACTTGTGTGTAGACAACATCTAACTTTCCCTGATAGAATCATTATGGTACATAGTTGCTGGCTATTGCCAAATCTTGTTTTAACTTATAAATTATTGCTTAAAACTTATGTACCTTCAGCAATAACAAGAAGACACCTTTAGTTCAAGGATCTCAAAGCGCTTTACAAACATTAATGAAGCATTAAGGTCACTGGTGAGCCAATTTGGTATTATACATATTTTACTGGAGGTCTGAACAGGTACAGAGGTTAAATGACTTGCCCAAAATCACACAGCAGGACAGTGACAGAGCCTGGAAAAGTTAGGCCTTAATGTATTCACTAGGATAATGACAGAATCAAGAGTTTTATCACCTACTTCCTTCCCATTTCTCCCTAAGGAGCAAGCGCTGATGAGCTCTCACCTGGCTGTCATTTTATACATACCGAAGGTCACCATGAATAGTAAAATATGAAAATCTAATCTTCTTTAATAATGCACAATAACTTATTTCTGTATGTGACCTCTCAGAGTTCAGCTGCTCAGCTATAACAGGCTAAAGATTGCTTTCAAACTCTTAATTCAATTTCAGAAAGCGCTCTGTGAACTCCTGGAGAACAATAAGGATGTCTTTCTCTTCCTACCCCAAAAGGAATACATCATAAAGCTGTCCTTGATGAGTTCTGATTTCACATCCACAAAAATGCATATAACTCAGCTCAGATGCTTGCTTCAAATATGAATCACCTGGGGATTTGGTTTCCACACAAACAAGGCCCATTACCCCTTTCCAGGCACTTACATATCAGTAGGGTTACCAAATGTCCGTATTTTCCCGGATGTGTCCGGCTTTTTGGTTCTTAAATTGTCATCCGGGAGGAATTTTTAAATATCTAAAAACGTCCAGGATTTTGCCATTATTATTTTTCTCCAAAGAAGAGTTGATCATTTGAGAAAGAAAGTGAATGTTGATTGCTCGAGAGAGTGCCTGCTTTTTCCCCCTTGCTCCCAGCGCTTGTGCCACGAAAAAGCTGTTTCGCGCAGCTGGGAGGGAGCGGGGAGAAGAGGGAACGTGGCATGCTCAGGGGAGGCGGCGGGGCCAGGGCGGGGATGGAGACTTTGGGGAAGGGGTTGGAATGGGGGTGGGGAAGGGGCGGAGTTGGGGCAGGGCCGGGGGGGGGCGTGAGCAAATACCTGCCCCTCCCCCCTGTGGAGTGTCCTCTTTTTTGAATGTTTAAATATGGTAACCCTACATATCAGAAAAGTCTTCTTAAAAGTTGCTTTAACCCTTCCTCTAGCAAACATTCTCTAAGTATCAGTGTATTCTGGAGGAGCCAAAAGGTATCTATATTTTTTTCCTATATAGATGTGTATAACAGTATTTTCCTTTATTGAAAAAAATTGCATGACATTTTACCATAGTAGTCCCAAACGCTGCAATATCATGATCGTAACTGCTTTAAAACAGTTACTGTAAGATACTTTAGTCCTTTTATTATATGGGTCAGGACAAATGTGAACACATGTTTGCTAACAGTTCTGTAACATGGCACCCTCTCCCTGTAATCAATGGGGCTTAGGTGCTTTTAAAAATCCTACTAGGTGCCTAGCTGCATCTTTAGGTGCCTCAATGTCTTTGAAAAATCGGGCCCTAAATGCCTATCACAGGGTTTCTTGTATAGGCGCTGACTCTGTGGGTGCTCTGGGGCTCAAGCATCCACCGAAAAAAGCTGGATTAATCTTTGTGGGCCCCAGTGCCTGGACCATGGTCCCGCCTCCCACTCTGCCCATGCTTTGCCCCGAGGCCCCGCCCCCCATAGTCTCTTCCCCCAGAGGCTCTGCCCACCACTCGCATGGAGGGTAAAGGACGGAGTGGAGCACTCACTGGTAAAAACAAAAGTCCGTGCCTGTGCTTTCTTGGACCTTCTTTTGAAGCCTTTGGTGCTGGTCACCACTGAAGACAGGATACCAGACTAAATGGATTAGTGTTCTGACCCAGCATGTAATTTCTTATGGTCCTGTGCACCACTGAAGCCAGTGGGAATTTTGCTCGTCTCATAAATTGGAGCAGGATCTTAGTCCTAGTTACCTGTTGGATAGGACTGCGGAAATGATGATCAAAGCAGGAAAGGGGCCAGACCCTTCCGCTGGTGTGATTTCAATGGAACTACGGTAATATACACCGGCTAAGGATCTGGTCCAAGATTTTACCAATTGGGATTTATAGCCAAAAATCTTTCTTTTCCCTGACACTGTTTTAAAGCATTTAGTATTGACATTTCTTTACTTATAAACTATTAGCATCAATATCAAGCAACAACAACTGTAAAAACAGATGTATGGCTGGATTTAATTGTATTGATCTGATCAAGCTCTCGAGGAAACGGTCTCTGGTGAGGAAGCAGAGGCTTTTTTCCCCTACAGCAAATGAGGTAAATGTTTTGCTAGCTCATTGCATAAGAGCATTAATCTTTTCCTGCTCATTCCTGCCTGAACAACCAGAAGAAATTCAGTTTCTTCCTAATTATTCTGCTGCATGTTTACTACATTATTCAATTCAAATGTAACAACAACAATATTTAGCACAGACAATAGCTATTTTAGATCTTCATAGTTACATTGCAAAATTAACTAATGAATCCAGAAATGTTTAGCACTCAGTTAAATGAGTGCTCTACTGCGGGTAAATAACCGTTTGCTTTACATCTCACATGATATAATGTAGGTTAGACAAACACAGATAGTCATGGCATTCATGTTAGATTTTTAGGCACCAAGTGGAATCCTACTTAGATAAGAAAGAACTTTAATAAGTTGATCTGAATTTAGGAGGTGACTACTTCCACTGATTTACAGAAATGGAGGCTCTTATTGTCAAGAAACTAGGGACTGAGTACACGGATGGCAAAATGGTGAGTCTGCAGGAAGTAGACCTGGGATTCAGGACATTACCCCACATCGGCTGCCTGTATAGTACTAAGATGTTCTAATATCACACCTTTAAATCCTAGTCTCGACAAGGCCCTGGAGCGATATCCATTCAAACTGCATTTCAATGATCATTTTCCTAGCTTGATATTTTGACCTTTCCTCTCTTTGCATTGCTCCACTGACTATCCCTTTTCCAGTGCATCAGACATTAGTTACTGGTCTTCACTTTCAAGGCCTTTCATGGCCTATTTCCACCCTACCTATCATCTCTCACGCACTATCACAGTGTCATCTTCCAGCTGTGCTCTGCCAATGATGCCGGCCTTCCTCATTTGCTTGGTAAGCCTTCAAGCAATCATTTTCATTTTTTCTCTCATGCTGCTCCTCACACTTGGGAGGGACTCCCCATAAACACTGACAAGGCTACCTCATTGTCCCCCTTCAAATCCGTTCTTTTGTCCCCCCCATTGTCCCCCTTCAAAAATGTTCCTTTGCTGTGATGTCAATAGTTAAGCAGCTAGTGTGCTGAGACCACAGCACATCATACTGACCACTATCTTCTCATTAAGAACAGGAGTACTTGTGGCACCTTAGAGACTAAGTACTCCTTTTCTTTTTGCGAATACAGACTAACACGGCTGCTACTCTGAAACCTATCTTCTCACTGTTTCCTTGTGCTTCCTCATCTGTCTGTATCTACCTGTTGTCTCTTGTCTTATACTTAGATTGTAAGCTTTTTGGGGCAGAGACCTTCTTCGTGTTGTGCGTTTGTGCAATGTCCAGCACAATGAACACAGAAGTAAATGCAGAACTAATTTTTTCTACGCAGCTTTCCCTCACTATGCTTTTTACCACAACTCCCATTCCTACACATACACCCACAGAGAAAAATTCATTAAGCTATTTATCCATTAGGCTGGGAAAGAAGAGAGTGACAATGTGAGTTATTTTTATTCATAGGTAATTTAGGGGGAAGGGGTTCTCAGATATTACAATGATGTGAGCCACACATTAGATAGATATGTATTAATGCAGCTTATACTACGTTAGCCATAACCCAGAACAGATGAAATTGTACAAACAAAACTAACATGCTGATAGAAACATTCTATTCAAGCTATGGTAGCTTGTATCTTTTAAATTAAAGACACCAGTGATGCTGATATAACCATCCCTTCAAATACATCTAAGGGCTTGTCTTCACTTACATTTTATAGTGCTCTAACTTGCTGACTCAGGGGTGTGAAAATCGCCCCCCTGAGCGCAGCAAATCTGAGCGCTTTAAAGCGCCAGTGTAAACAGGCTCCGAGCACTGGAAGCCATGCTCCCAGCACTTGGAGCTAATCCCCTCGTGGAGGTGGATTACCAGGAACGCTGGGAAAGCTCTCTCCCAGCGCTGGCGCGCGACCACACTCGCACTGGAAAGAGCTGCCGCAGGTGCGCTCCCGAAGTTTCCAGTGTAGCCACGCCCTAACATAAAACAACAACAACTGTCTGAATAGCTGGTACGCCTAAAACATCTGAATGCAAATAATCAACGCCAAATTGCTCCTTGCACACTGCCCAGTATACATGGGTTACCCTCATTCTCCTTCTCACCCCGTACCGAGATGCCATTTCTGTTTTGACCAAATGGGAATTCTCTGTAATATTTTTATGAATACTATGTGTGCTTCAGTTTCCCCTGTATTTCACATGACTACCCAATGGGGGAAAGTAGTACTGTTTGCTCACAGGGCAGGCTGGGAGACATAAGTATGAATGTTGCTAGATGTCTAAGCCTGAAAGGGTCATTAAAAAGGACTGGCCAAGGCTGACCCTGTCAGAGGAAAACCCAAGAAGATAATGGAAAACCCAGTCGTCTAGCAATCAACAATCCAGAGGGAGATGCATTTCCCCACCTCTCAGGAGGGAAGCTGACTGAGCAAAGATTCCAGATTGAGAACAAAAGACTAGGAAGGTGGCTGCTGGAAGAAGTCAGGACTTGCTAAACAGAGCGCATGCTGTGAAGCATGTCAGATTCCTAACAATGACAGTTGGGATTGAGGGTCAGCAGAGTCAAACCCAGGTCTGGGAGCAGCGGAGGAATTTGTAGCCAGGTTCCAAGTGGGATCTATACCAAGTGTCAGAGTCAGGTTTCAGGGTCTGAGTCAGGAGGCAAAGTCTAAATGAAGCTGAGGTCAAAGCCAGGAGTTCAAGAGCAGGAACAGTCATGGCAGTTACAAGAAATCCACACTGTTGCCTGGACACTTCCTGAATGCCCCTTGGGTTTATATAGGGCAGGGAGCCAATCAGGAATCATGAGGGCTGCTGCCTGTCAGACGCCTCCAATGCAGAACTTCCGATGGTCTGGTTCTGCAGCAGGTCATGAGTAGTGGAGTGCAAATTGGGTATAGCTGCCACTGGGCCTGATAAGTAGGAGTATAGATGCCCCAGAAGTTTGATCTCTGGAGGTGGTGAGGCTGTGTGGCCTACTCTGAAGGAAGAGCGAGACCTGTTGAAGTCTGGCATATCAAAGGTTTCCTCCACGAGACTGGTCTAAAGCTGAGGCTGTAGCATGGAGCTATGATAGATGCCCCTGCAAAAACCATGTAACCAATGATGGCTCAGTGGGGGAATAGTTTGTTTTAATTAAAACAGCAGTAGCAAATACTTTCAGATGATTTGGAATCAAACTGCAACAGTTAAACTTACATATACCTTACTCCTCCCCCTCCTTTAGTTTATCCAGCTTAGGACTTGTCTACATGGGAACACTCAGGAAAGCCAAGACAAATTGATTAAGGTGTGAAGTTAATGTACAGATGTTAAAACACATTAACTTCCTCTGTGGATACTCTCATTCAGAAATAAAGTGGCTTTAGTTCACTGTAGGTTAATCCTCCAGTCCTAAGGCCATTTTATTTCTGAATGAGAGCACCCACATGGAGATTTAACATGTGTTAACATATGTGCATTAACGTCACAGTTTTAGTTAATGCATCTCAACTCCCCATGTAGACATGCCCTAATTGTGTCACATTTCAAATGAGATCATAAGCTATTTGAGGCAGTGACCATGAGGCAATGGCCGCAGTGGGGCCCCAATCCTGACCATTACTATGACAACAGGGGGCCTCCATTATATAATTAATAAAACCAGCAGCTGCATTGAATCATGAGAACCACTCATACTGCCATTAGACAAATAGGGCAAGTGTAGCTTTGTTCATTCATTTTAAATTCTGCTGCAAAGAGTAACTGCTTCACTAGCAACCATTGCTATGTAGGGCAAACATCTCAAACTAAATTAGTAACACAATAGCAAGCGGGAAGAGACAGTCTCATTGCCGATTTTGCCTTGGGTTATTTAAAGATGACAGAAATTTCTAGGGAGTCCAGGCAGCAAAGACACCAGTATTTTCATGAAGGTTATATTATATAAGGGTGAAAATGAAATTAGTAGAAAGATATATCACACTGCAGCCAAAAGAAAACGGAAACATTTCACTTGCTGCACATGGACATTTCTCCTCAGGAAATTCTTGAGACTCACTGTTCCTGTCAATCTGATTAATGTGCCTGTACAATTTACGCAACAAAAAATGCAACACGGTATCATTTACACTAGGAAATGACAAGTACAGACAAACGGTGAGTGCACTACAGTCAAACACCTTCAGACTGCAATAGAGATACACCAGCTGAGGAACTGGCCTGTCCTAGCACCAATCCAAATAAAATATACCAGCCACTTCTAGAGCTGGTGACAATGTATGCAAGTTCAGTGACCTGCCTCTCAGCACCCTTGTTAAGTTCTGTGAGAAGAAACAACTAAACTGCTGGAAAGAAGAGCATGCTGAGGTGAACTTTGTGGGCCACAGTGTCTTGCAGGCATTACCGCCATCCTGAAAACCTCTGCTATCTGGAGTGTGTGTCCTTTCATTAGATCATAGTGACGCAATGCATAACCTATGCCAACAAAATGTGGGTCTTTGTCCCACTCAAGTGGTTAGAGCATTTATAAAATGGTTTATAGATCTGCTACTGCCTCCAAGCTAACAGACCCGAACCTTTAGCTCAAACAATGGAGACTCGTTTTTTTAGACCCAGAAGACCCATGTTCAATCCCCTGTAGATATCCCAACCAGAGGTTTGATCACTCATTGCTCACAGACTAGAAATAGTGCAACAAATTGAACACTTTGGGGCTTTCCTCTCTGACAGAGAAACCTGAGCATCTCTGGACCCACAGGTTATCTTGCTTTCTCACTACAGGTTCTCAACTTCTTTTGCAGCGACCAGGATCCTCCATCAACTGCACTGAGGGTCTTTTGGTGTTCTCCAGCCAGTGACTGAGGAGTCAGGGGCTCATTAACCATGGTGAGCCTGATATGGGTTAACGATTATCAAGGATGCTTAGGCAGAACAAGAGAGACATCCCATCTTTTTGTTATCACTAACTGCTCTGGGAGCTGTTTGAGTGTTTTCCCTGGGCTGGGACTGGCACAAATGTCTTCCTCTGTGAGATTTCAGGGCTCCTTCAAGGTGGATTGATTTTCCTTGCATTTGTTTTTCACCTTGTCTAAAAGAAAAGGGAATTGGGCAGAAATGTAGGAAAGCAATTTAAAGCAGTTCAGATTCTCCTTTATGCCACAAGTACACACAGTAATCTCTTTTTTTCGCTTAGACGTCCATGCAGAAAGGATGGTGGAGGACGGTAAGTTTGCTAAGAATACCGCAAACCAGCCACTAAAAAGAACGAAAAAGTAAAAAAAAAAAATAATAATACAAGAGCAGATTGGTTTTGATCTAATGACAAAAGGCTGAATTAGAGAGAGTTGATAGATTAGACCACTTGTCTATACTGTAGCTTTTATTCTTCATCCAGTTTGATGCAGCACAGATGTTAGACAGCTAAACACCACATACATCAATCTCTAGAGCCATACCATAAGATAAGATGCTGCATAAGCCACAATGACCCATTGACATAATTCAGATCTGTGGCGGGTGCAATCTATGAGCAATCTGCAAAAGCCTTTAAAGTTCTTTCGACTTCTGGATGACTTCAGAGCGTCTTTCTTGCCCTATAAACAAACTCAGACTCTATTAAGATGACTCACTGGAACTGTCTATCCATCCACTGTTGTGTCTGAGCAAAATCACATCTGATATGTTGAAAGTAGGCAGTTAGCCAGACAAGATAACTAATGCATAAACAATCACCCACAAGAGATTGGGTCAGTAAAGTTAATAAGAAGCTATTTTCTTCCCCAGAGTCCTCAGAGCTTCTTTCAGAGTCCTGAGCAGTCTTCCATTTTTACTGTATTCCCCTGTTTCTACAGGCACCTTGATGCTATGGTGACAGTTGCATTAAAAAACTTACTGACAGAAGATGGCCCCAGATTTTCAAAGTCATGAGTCAGGTCCTGCAAAATCATGAGATTGGCTTAAGAATCATGTGTCTTGAACAAAAATAACTACCCGTGGGTTCTTTTCATCTGCTTTCCGGTATTTGAGCCTTTAGGGTGCATTGGGGTCCCATTTTAAAGTCTTTTTCTGCAGGCATGATGGCTAGAAACTTGTTATTTAAAAAAAATGGAAATTAAGATGGTCACAGAACCACTTATTTGCTGGAGCTGGGGCTATAAGTGAAACATCAGATATTGCCAGCTCTCAATATTTTAATTAGCATCTTGCAACACGGAGACAGATTATATTGGATCACGACTGATTGGGAAGGGCTGGGCTCAGCAGCTAGCTGAGGTCACCCTGAATAGGCCAGATAGATCATTGCAGAGAGAGAGGAGACACTCTCTCCTCCCACTAAATATACTGTCTTCAGAGGGCCCCCACCTCCTTGCAGCCTTCGAGCAAAGAAATGGCCTGGTTTCTGACACTTGAATCCCCCAAATTGTTGTGCCCTCACTAATCAACTGCACTGAAAGAACTGGGAATTTCCCCACTCTCAAGCTAATATCAGTAAGATTATCCGACATCACAGGGATGATTCTACCAACATTTCTGAGAAAGGAAAATACATATTAGGGTAGGTTAATCTTAGTTGGTTGCTGTTGTGGGTATAGTTATGTGAAACCAGAAGTGGCCAGTGACCCTCCTTTTGCTCTTTCAGCTTCAGCAGAGCCTCTCGGAGGAAGCTATTGGAGGCATTGATGAGGTTGCCTATGTTCTGTCTGAAATCTGCATGTTCTTCAGTGAAGTTTAGACCCTTCTAATGCCTTTCTTTGCTGGTTATTGTTACACTCTGTTTGGGGGCTCAGGCTAAAACATTACGTGTATTGACTAACTGCGATTGCCAGTAAATGGCTGCTCAGTTACAAATTGATGGTGTCAGTCCAGTTCCTAGTGGAGAGGTGTTCACATGATAAAAAATTACTTCCAAAATTGACACTAATTATCTCTTTTCTAGGCACTCTTGGCATTGAGCAAATGGCTATGGAAATCCACTCAACCCTCCGAGAGAGAGAGACACAGAGAGACAGACAGGTTCGTTGGGTGACATGGCAAAGCTTGTTCAGCCATTGCTCATACTGTGACTGTTCTACAGAATAACATTCCTGGGCACTGACATCTTATTGATCTGGTACGTCACCAGTGCAAAACGTTTAAAATCTTGGCGGGGGGGGGTGAAGGAGAGAGAGAAAATACGGACTACTGCATTGGTAGTTCATAACACTGTATGTGTCGCATTCTTCTCTAGTGATATTCATTGGAAAAGTTTCCCACTCTTAGGTCCATGCCTTAAGTATGAGGCCAGGCCTCAAATCCCAAAGTGAACAAGTGGGGAAGGCTGCTGTCCCCCATCACAAAAGTGGTACATTCTACTCCTGCTGCCGACCCTGAGTCCCATAACTGGCAATTCTCTTTTCCTGCTAATGACAAAGGACATTTGTTTGACATTTGCTCTTTTTAAAAAAGTCTAAAAACATAAGCAGCTGGTCTTTGTGCTCCATATGGGTATCTAACGCCAGGACTATAAATGCTTATTTGCACAAGTGGCCATAATGATTAGCAGTTGCTTAACTATGTATTTATGCAGTACCACTGTGCTACCCATAGAACCTCTGCAAGTGCCCAGTAAATAGGGAACTGTTAGGGATGAACTAAAACCCTTACCCATTACATAAGCCTCTCTCTTCCTCAAGTTTCAGAGTAACAGCCGTGTTAGTCTGTATTTGCAAAAAGAAAAGGAGTACTTGTGGCACCTTAGAGACTAACCAATTTATTTGAGCATAAGCTTTTGTGAGCTACAGCTCACTTCATCGGATGCATACTGTGGAAAATACAGAAGATGTTTTTATATACACAAACCATGAAAAAATGGGTGTTTATCACTACAAAAGGTTTTCTTCAGTGATCTTCCTGATGACACCATCCTGGCCACTATGGATGTAGAAGCCCTCTACACCAACATTCCACACAAAGATGGACTACAAGCCATCAAGAACACTATCCCCAATAATGTCACGGCTAACCTGGTGGCTGAACTTTGTGACTTTGTCCTTACCCATAACTATTTTACATTTGGGGACAATGTATACTTTCAAATCAGCGGCACTGCTATGGGTACCCGCATGGCCCCACAGTATGCCAACATTTTTATGGCTGACTTAGAACAACGCTTCCTCAGCTCTCGTCCCCTAACGCCTCTACTCTACTTGCACTATATTGATAACATCTTCATCATCTGGACCTATGGAAAAGAAGCCCTTGAGGAATTCCACCATGATTTCAACAATTTCCATCCCACCATCAACCTCAGCCTGGACCAGTCCACACAAGAGATCCACTTCCTGGACACTACAGTGCTAATAAACGATGGTCACATAAACACCACCCTATACCGGAAACCTACTGACCGCTATTCCTACCTACACACCTCCAGCTTTTCACACCACCCGATCCATTGTCCACAGCCATGCTCTGCAACACAACCGCATTTGCTCCAACCCCTCAGACAGAGACAAACACCTACAAGATCTCTATCAAGCATTCTTACAACTACAATACCCACCTGCAGAAGTGAAGAAACAGATTGATAGAGCCAGAAGAGTTCCCAGAAGTCACCTACTACAGGACAGGCCTAACAAAGAAAATAACAGAATGCAACTAGCCGTCACCTTCCGCCCCCAACTAAAACCCCTCCAACGCATTATCAAGGATCTACAACCTATCCTGAAGGATGACCCAACACTCTCACAAATCTTGGGAGACAGGCCAGTCCTTGCCTACAGACAGCCCCCCAACCTGAAGTGAATACTCACCAGCAACCACATACCACACAACAGAACCACTAACCCAGGAACCTATCCTTGCAACAAAGCCCGTTGCCAACTGTGCCCACATATCTATTCAGGGGACACCATCATAGGGCCTAATAACATCAGCCACACTATCAAAGGCTCGTTCACCTGCACAATCACCAATGTGATATATGCCATCATGTGCCAGCAATGCCCCTTTGCCATGTACATTGGTCAAACTGGACAGTCTCTACATAAAAGAATAAATGGACACAAATCAGATGTCAAGAATTATAACATTCAAAAACCAGTCGGAGAACACTTCAATCTCTCTGGTCACTCGATTTCTGATCTCAAAGTGACTATCCTTCAACAAAAAAACTTCGAAAACAGACTCCAACAAGAGACTGCTGAATTGGAATTGATTTGCAAATTGGATACAATTAATTTAGGCTTGAATAGAAACTGGGAATGGTTGAGTTATTATAAAAAGTAACCTATTTCCCCTTGTTTATTCCTCCCCCCCACCCCCACTGTTCCTCAGACATTCTTGTTAAACCCTGGATTTGTGCTGGAAATGGCCCACCTAGATTATCATACACATTGTAAGGAGAGTGATCACTTTAGATAAGCTATTACCAGCAGGAGAGTAGGGTGGGGGGAGAGAAAACCTTTTGTAGTGATAAACACCCATTTTTTCATGGTTTGTGTGTATAAAAACATCTTCTGTATTTTCCACAGTATGCATCCGATGAAGTGCGCTGTAGGTCACGGAAGCTCATGCTCAAATAAATTGGTTAGTCTCTAAGGTGCCACAAGTCCTCCTTTTCTCTTCCTCAGGTGGTGCAGTATAGTGGACAAACACACACAATGCAGGGGTCCCATCAAGAAGGGACAAGTGGCTATACACAGTGAGCCAGATTTTCTGCTCTGCCTGACCTGTGCTTGTTGTGAGACCAGAACGGAGGGGGAGGGGAAAGGTGGCTTTACTACATTTAGTCCACTTCCCTAAATCAAAGCAGTCTAAAACTTGCTCCGAGTTATACCTGGCTGCCTATGCTCCCAAGCAGCCATTCTGGTAGCAAGGGATAGCTGGAGAACAGGAGTGCTCTGGTATGTCCCCTCTGCTGCATTAGTCCTACACCACCCAGGGAATTTATGACAAGGTAATCCCTAAATAGCTGGTTTCAGAGTAGCAGCCGTGTTAGTCTGTATTCGCAAAAAGAAAAGGAGTACTTGTGGCACCTTAGAGACTAACCAATTTATTTGAGCATAAGCTTTCATGAGCCACAAGTACTCCTTTTCTTTTTTCCTAAATAGCTGGTTAACCTGCTTTCTAGTTGCTCTGCATTGCTGGAGTGGTACAAAGAAGCTGGCGCGAGGGCCAGAATCTGTCTTCATGTCCTCCCCTTCTGCTTGCTGCCCTTGTGCCCTCTATAAGATATCTGCACACCAGGGTTAATAAATCATACATAAGCTGAAAATGATCCAGACTATTCAGGGAATAGGAATGAATAGAGAATTCATTTGTAGAAATTGTGATCAGTTTGGGAATAATTTGCCAATAGGAAAAAAAAAAGTTCCATTCAAAACAAATAATTTAAACAGTTCGGTGCCTAATGTCGCTTGTTCTATATCAGGTCAAACTAGGGCACACTTTGAGCTATGTTTTAGCAATAATCATGCAAAGGATCAGACACTCCAATACAACAATGCATGGTTTTATCCTGGGGTGCTAGCCCTAAAAATAAGCATTGCCCTGGGTTTTTCCACACAGCTGTCCTTTTATTTTCTTGAAACATGGATTATCTTGATGAGGGTTACACTTAATCACTTCACGTATGTGTGCACGTATGTGTCTTTGGGGACGCATTGCAGGGAGGGAGAGACCAGAAGGGATAGTAAAGAATGAGAAAACACAGATGCAACTGCTTTTCAACCATTAGTACCACTCCTACATATACTTCCATAAACCTCATTCCTGCAACTGGAAGACTGGCAAAATGACAGTAGCATAGCCCTGTGGAATGAATGCTTGACTAGGAGTCAGGTAAGCTGGGTTCTATGCCTGGCTCTGCCAAAGCTCTTGGACCTTGATCAGCCACTCAACCTTCCTGTGGCTAATTTTCCTCTGTAAAATAGGGATAATGATACTTTTATAGAACATTTCCTCAGTACCTTTGAAAGTATTTTTAACAGTGCAAGGGATCATTTTTGTAAGGGGTTAATATTTCATTTACTTACAGAAAATTGTATGACTATCTAGCATTGTTGTGGGGGTTAATTAAGGAAATCAGAACCTCTTCAGATGTTTTGTTTGTTGCCGAAAACAGTTTCAAAGCAGCTGGAGTCTCAGCTGTGTTATGGCTAGTATTAGTTTCCTTCCCTGTTTTGCTTTGTTTCTTTCTCTTTGTGTTTATTCCACCAGTACCAAGGGCATCTATTAGAGGCCCTCTTACCTCAGGCCAGGAGGTCTGCTTCCAAAGATGACACCACAACTGCCTTGGGGATCAATCAGCCACTGGGCCACAGCAGTCCCTCCGTCTGTGGAGAATTCAACCTCTGAGAACACCGTACATCTGCTCTGAGAAAAACTCCTCAGGAAAGCCTGGCAAGCATGGGGTCTCAAGGGACTGAAACACTAAGTCACTTCCCCAAAGTCACATAGGGAGCCATTAGCTGAATGGTGATAGAACCCAGGGCTCCCTCACTACCCAGCTCCATCATTTAGCATACACCTGTGATGGATCTGCAAAGCAGGGGACTACAACTTCCATCAGAAACTTCCCTAGTGCACTTCCCTTTCTCCTGGCCAGGTAAGGGTAATGGCTGTGTTCTGTTGGGGAGTGGGAGCTGCATGGCAGCAGGGAGCTGGAGAGAAGCCCCTGGAACTGTGAACAGAGCTACATCTGGAACAGGCTGAGACTGCCAGACATTACAGCTATGTGGGACTTATGGGGGGGAAGCAGGGTCTGGGCTGGGCACCAGCACAGAGAGATCCCAGTGAGAGACACTAACTGAGCCTGGCCTGGAAAGCTGCAAGTGCCTATTTGCTTCAATAGAGACTGGACTGGAGAGGGCACCCCAGGCAGTAGGCCTGATGAGCCCAGATTGTCAACTGGACTGCCCCCAAGGACCCAAACAGTTTAAGCTATAAATACCCTAGGTACAGAGGCCTTTCCCCTCTTCTGCCAGCCCTAGTAAATTACCCTTTCACTTAGCCACGTGTCAAGTGGTTACTGGGATCCACCAGGGCTGGCACCTACAGTGCTCGCGTCCAAGTTGCTGTACACCTGGCATACTACTGGCACTCTAGGGGTTTGGTGTAGTGGGAAGCCACAAGAATTACATACTCTCCCCATGCATTAGTCTGGCATCAGGGCTGCACAGAGGTTTTTGGGGGCCTGGGGCATAATCTGAAACTAAGGGTCCCCCAACCCTTCTAAAAATAATTTTCATTAAGGGGAAACCCTGAGAAGGGGAAGGGGGGGGGCTTAGAGCAGGAGTCTGCCCCGCACTCACCCCAAAATGGCAGCTCCTATCCAACAGAGCTGGGCCAGACTTCATGCTGTGGACATTGCGACCTGGTGCTTGGGGTTGCAGCATCATTCAGGTTTGGCTTGGCTGTCCCTCCATCATGAGTGGCGCTACGACCCCATGCACCTTGTCACACTGTCCCTGGGTTTGGTGGCTCTCTCAAATGGGAAGCTTGGTGCAAACAGCCCCTTTTGCACTCACCCTCCTTTGGGTGGCCTGTCGGGGATGTCCCAGATACCGGCACAGTCAGCAGCTACAGGAATGAAACATAGAGCACTGAAATATCTGCTGAGTTCCCACACTAATTAAGCTCAATCCTGTAAGAGTTGGCTTTCCTGAGATAAGTATTGTCCTAGAATAATGTATTTCAGAAAGTGCCAACAACTTGACACCAATTGGGCTGAAGTAGCCAGCTCCTCAGTCTTGGTGGGAGGAATCCTCACACATACATCTGCCCAGCACCCCGCCTGATTATTCAGGGTGGGCCCTTGTGGGGGAATTTGCCCTTGTTGACAAATGTATGTAATTCATTAGAATTGCTTATAATACTATAAAATATATTTTGAGTCTGGATTAATTTACCAAGGCATCAGAATGGATCAATGGGTTTCTCATTTATACTGGTGCATATCAAGAATAAACTGGTAAATAACAGGTATATGTGGGAGCAGAATCTGGCCCAGCAAATCTATCCAAAACATCAATTATAACATGGCAAGATATTCCAGGATCATTAATTACAGACCAGTTATGCAGAATTAAGTGGGGCGGAGGGGGAAGAGGGAAAATTGTTTGTACAATAAGAATTTGCTGTTGCATCAATTCACGAGGCATGCAACTTCAATATTCACAGTCATCTACACTAGCTCTCAAATAAACAAGCAGATAAACAAAATAAAGATTTAATTGCTCCAAAATGTCATCTGGCACTTCCCCCCTGTATTCATTGCATCACATTACTAGACTCAGTGGAATTAATATGGAATTGTTGTGGAAGTGCCAGTAACAATGTGTTGCAGAAGCCTGAGTGCAGATTTTTCCCACCCAGTTCTTCGCCACTCTTGTGAACACTAAAACGATCACCAGCCTACATAAACAGTTGTTTGTTTTTGTTAAGGTAGAACTTCAGGGATAGTACATTTTTAAAGTGACAGCTTAGAATCTCTGGGTCCTAACCCTTTACTGTATTATTCTTCAGATAAACATATATCTAGGACACAGGATTGTCACATTGGCTCAGACAAGTGATCCGTGTAGGTCAGGGGCTCTCAAACTTCACTGCACTGTTCATAGTTCATAGAATATCAGGGTTGGAAGGGACCTCAGGAGGTCATCTAGTCCAACCCCCTGCTCAAAGCAGGACCAATCCCCAATTTTTGCCCCAGATCCCTAAATGGCCCCTCAAGGATTGAACTCACAACCCTGGGTTTAGCAGGCCAAACTGTGACTCCCTTCCGCCAACAAAAATGACTATATGACACCATGAGGGGGGACTGAAGCCTGAGCCTGCCCGAGCCCTGCCACCCTTGGCAAGGGGGCCAAAGACAAAGGGCTTCAGCCCAGGTGGGGGCCTGTAACCTGAGCCCCACCGACCAGGGCTGAAGCCCTTGAGCTTTGGCCTGAGGTAGGGGGGCTTGGCCCTGGGCTCCAGCCCGCAGCAAGTCTAATACCAGCCCTGGCGACCCACAGTTTGAGAACCACTAATCTAGTTCAGTGTCCTGTATCCAACAGTGGCCAGTAGCAACAGCTTCAGAAAAAAGTGCAAGAAACCCTAGGAATATATGGACTAACCTGCTTATAGTTTCTTCCTAATCCCTATTAAAGTTTGGCTTATGCTCTGAAGAATGATTCCCAAACTCTTGTCTCTTAGTAACAGAATAGAAAATGTTACAAAGGGGGCCCTCCCCCTCTAGTGTCCCATCTCCAGTCATTGGAGATATTTGCTACTAGCGGTCACAGCTGGACCATATGCCACAGTAAGGAACCTCATCATATGATCCCTCCATAAATGTATCAAGTCCTAACAGGATTTTCACAAGTAGTGGGTTTTGAATCAGTTCTACCTCCTACTAAATCCTGTTCTGGTCAAGGTTTTTTGTTTTGTTTTGGAGAACATTAAAAAGAAGGAAACCTGAGTGAAGTGTTGACCATTTTATTTTCACAAAAGGCATACTGTACCTGAAAACTGCCAATACTACATTTGTTGTGAAAGAAGAAAGGAAGCTAGATATTCATGTTACCCATATAAATATACAACCCTGTTTTAAATCTTTCCAGCCTCTTGGCATGTGGAACTCATTGCCACAAGCGGCCGTCAAGGCCATCTTTATGGGTGAGAAAGGATTGCCTTTTATTTTTCCCTTTTATATGTTTAACTCAGTGCTCATCTAAGGCCAAATAATGAACTAAGAATAAAAGCAGTTAAAATAGAATCCGTAAAGCTTTTTTCTTCAATGTTTAGGTCAGCCAGCTCCAGATATCAGTGGCACATATTGAAAGCAATTTGTGGCAGCTGCGCACAGCTATTTAAGTCTAGCGCCTGTCCATAGCATCGTAAGCTGGAAGAGTATTAAAAGGTTAAAAGGACAGAATTGTGCTGAGGAAATTCTCCCCGCAGACATAATATTAGTTGGCCACGTGGTCTAAATGGTTAGAATCAGGGGGGTGCTGGATTCCAATTGCAGAAGAGTCAATGAGTCACTTGTGTGACTGCATGAGTCACTTTACCACCCTGTATCACAGTTGTTAACCCACCTAGAAAATGGAAGGAAAAAACTCTATGAAGACCAAATGCTGCATCTGAGCTGAAAATTCCAGGGCAATATAAACTACTCCCCTTATAATTAAGTGTTCAGGGCGGAGGAGTGTGGGAGGGCGGAGGTGGGACCCAATAGATAATTACAGACAGCCAAATTCTGACCTTTGATGTGCACAAGTTCAGCTCCCATGGACTTCACTGATACTGTGTTTCTTAAGACAGAATTTGGCTCAGAATAATTGCAGAGAAGATGAGAGACATCACAAACACCCCTTTTGACCCGTATGTGAAAAAGAATACCCTTCATATATGACATGCCTTCCCAACCCCATGGCAGCTTCCCTGCGTTTCCCTGCAGTCCCTGATCTATGCATTGGGAGGGGACAAGCTGGGGAGAGGCACTGGGCAGGGGATGATGTGTTGTCCTCTCTGTTGTGCCTGGCAGCTTTCTTGTTATTAGTTATTTGTACTTTGGTGGTGTCCAGAAGCTTCAATGAGGGATCAGAATCCCTTGTGCTAGGTATCTTGCAAACACATAACAAAAAGCCAGTCTCTGCCCCCAAAAGATCTTACCCTGTACGTAGTGAGCGTTCCCCTTGGAAAGATGATACAATCAGAGAAGTTCATAGGCCTGGTGCACAGCCTATTCTTCCAGGGAAGGGGGAAAGCTCTGCCTGTAAATGGGACACACAGACTGGGAGGAAATGCCATGGAAGGGAATCTCATGAAGATTTTCTCCTCTGCTTAGTGGCCTCCTCTGGGTTTCCCTGTGGATGTGGGCATGCTCTCAGACAGTCAGTGATTTTAATTTTTTCTTTTAAACTAAACCTTAAGTGATGCTCAAGTAACTTAGGCCCCAAACTTAAGTTCTGCTTTTTTCTTTTTTTAAAAAAGGCCTTTACAAGACATAAGATCTTAGCACATGAAATTAAATAAAAATAATTTAATAAAAAACAGGTTTTATTTTACATTGAAACATTTTCCTGCAGTGTTGGAAATGAAAACAAAGCCTTATTGTGCTCCTGCAGGGGAGTCAGCAAAAGTGAAATGTATTATAAACAGGACGTGAAACAGACCAGTTTTGTTTATTGTCCAGTCTGAGTGAAATGCAAAAAGTAGAGGAACACCCTCACTCAGGGAAAGTAAATTTGATTTTAAATGATGTACAGTGTCATTACTAACACGTAATTAATTTATTGAATTGTATGGGATTAAATCCGGCTCAATTACACCTCTGTAATGGAGCCAAATTTGATGTCCAGTTTGTAACTTTAAATTACATATAAAGTCATCACAACACTTAAAAAATATGATAAGTTTTGCTCTATCTTGGTCAGCTTTTCAGGATGAAAAATTGGTTTATTCCACCTGCAAAACCTGACTTCATGGTGTACACAGTAAAATCACTTGCTTACACTAGGAGGATAAAAACAAGGCATGTGACTGGAGTTTCAGCAATAATCTCAGCAGGGATCCCAAACTCACTCCACCATTTCATCAGCTGCCAACTGAGAACAGGCCAGAGGGTCACTGCACAGGAAATGGGAAGTAGTGCAGCCACTCTCAAAATTTCTTCTCTCCCCAAATGTAATCATTGTTATTCACACACTGATTCCTCCAAGCCATGTCCTGGCTGTAAAGTAGGTGCTGATACATCAGGACAGAGTTTTGCAGCTTGTCTTGCCTTGCCTGTACAGAGTATGCCATCGCAACCTTCATCTTTGTCACAAATAAAATGCTTAGTAGGTGCTGTGCTAACTAATGACGGCCATCCTGGCGAGTCTTGCCCATGTTGGGAGGAGCAATGAGGTTGTCCCTGATGATCAGTGAGAGCATTATAGGGCCTGATGCAGCACCTAGTAAAAGTCCATGGAAAGCTTCTGGTGGACTTCAGTGAGAATTGGATGGCACCCATAATGAAGAGGCAGCTAATGCTTTCTTTTTATGGGCAAGCTAGCAACAACACTTTACAAGGCAGCTGGGGCATCATACCATCTTCCTCGTTATTCTGGAATGTAGTAGAAGGGGTCCATCTTAGCAAATAATGTGTTTAACAAATTTTGCCTTTATTTTCTGTTTGCTAATTGTGCATGAAAGGATCGCAGAGTCCTCAGATTTATTCAGTTTTCAAAATTATTCACAAATTTCTTCAGCAAATGAGTCTTGTCCAGCAGGTTGCCTGAATGGCAAGTGTTACACATTCAATTTGTGCTGTAACTTACATTAAGTGACTTATGTAGCTCACTTAACTGTTTGTGAAAGTTTTGGTATTGCACTAGTTATACAAGTCCTGCAATCAGGATGCAGAAAGCACATGACAGATGTAACGAACCCACACACAGTGAACGGCACATTTTATGACTGAGATGCGATTTGACATTCGTCTTCAGCAAACAGTTAGCAGAACATTCACTTTTTGCAAGTCTTTGTCATCTGGATCATAATCTGAGATCCGCACGTGGAAGGAGCCTTGTGCATGTGATGCTACCACTTCACCTGGAAGGCAGACGGGTTAGCTGCCTCCGTGGCACTGTCCTCCCCTGTTCCTCTAGGCATCACAAACAATTCCAGGGGTCCAGGATCTGCGAAGAGGGGTGCAGATGGAGACTGGGCAGGTAGGGCAATGAGTGGATAAGTCAGGGTTAGTGTGGTTAGGATGCATGCTGTCCCCCATATGGTACCACAGAGTTTATTCAGGGAAGATAATACAGCCAACTGGAATTTTGCCTGAGCATGGACTGACTGAAAACTGACTGAGCACCAAAGTGCTATTTTAGCTGTTCGCTCTCTAATTTCCTTACCTGAAAGCCACTGATCATCTTCCTAACTGGGAATAGGAACAGCACTTAGATACCAGTGTGATATGAGCTATATACAAAAATTAAGATACACTGATCAACAGAAAGAATAGAATTTTCTGATGTGCAGTTATGTGTCTGTGCTGAAAGACCAGGCTCTCCGAATCATTAAGGTGGTAACTCCACAGTTAAGGATGAGGAGGAGATAGAAATTAGAGACGGAAAAATCCCTACCCTAGCAGATCATCTAGTTCATCTCTCTGCCAATCTAGTATTGTTTCCTACAATGCAATTACTAGTGTTTCATTTAGGCTAACTTTTAATGTCCGAAGTAATGAGGTTTCTCCTTTCCCTTTGGGAAATCAGTCAACAAACCAAAAGATCTCACTGTCAGGAAGTTTTCCTCTCATATTCACCCTAATTTCTCATTTTTCTAAATTTTGTCCCATTAATTTCATACTTCTCCTACAAGGATTAAAGAATTAAAGTTAACCAAACTTAAGCTAAGGAAATATATATGTGTTGTAAAGAAATGCCCTGACTAGCATGTAGAAGGAAGACCCTGAAAATAATGAGGTCTGAAGCCGAAGGAATGAAGTAGGGAGGGTGTCTGTTCAAAGAATAACTAAAGAGATAAGGGAAAGTTTCTAAAAAGACAGCTTCTGACTGGTAGGGGTGACTGAAGATGGTTTTCAAAAGTCAGAGAGAATCTCTCTTAAAAAGGAGCCATCATGGTCCTTCCCACCCCACATACCAGTGTTATCTATTATGTGAACCCAGGTGCAAGGAAACAGAGGTTGGTCAGCAGGAAGGAAGGGAAGAGATAAGGATGAATGGAGGTTGTAAATCTTATCTGGATTAAGACTGGAAATAAGGGGGAACTGTCTCAGATTGGTTTTTAGCTGAAGTCAGTAACTGGCAATGACATCGCTTGTTTGTTAAAGGGTATAAAGAAAGAAAACTCTGAAAGGGTTCATTGCTAATACCTGTCTGTTGGAGCTGACCAACAGGAGTCTAAGCACTCCTGGGTTTAGCCTGTTTGTAAGTATCTTAAAATGCTTATAAGTGTTTTGTTACTGTTTGGATGTAGTAAATTGCTCATCAGTTAGGCTTTTTAGGCATAGTTAGAGCAACTGTATAAAGTATCATTTGGCCTTTGGTTTTAAAAAAGGAATTTATGGTTAAACTGGTATTTGGTGATTTCCCATATTAATAATTTTAAATAGTATTAGTAATTCCAACACTCCTAGACATACCCCCTCAGCATTTGTTTCACAGTACATGAACCCACCTGTGACTCTGATCCATCCCTGCTCCCTACCCCCTTGGCTAAAGAGTCAAGAGTATCTGAGCCCCCCAGCTGAGATCATCAACACTTCGTTTTGAGGAAGAAAATCTATTATCCCCTCAAAGGATGTTATAATCCAGCAGCTACTTAAAATTGGTGCTTGATGTGACCAACCTCCCCAACTACAGTCCAGAGTTCAACTTTTGATTCCTATGTAAGCTATTTGAGAGCCACATCAAAGATCTCCTCCAACTCTGCCTAGATGCTGCTAGGGTCCCAGAAGGCTTCCTGCAGCAGTGTAAGCTTAGCGGCAGCTCAGTGCTTTGCACCTGTGTAATGGCAAACTGGCACAGACTTTGCGTCCAGCAGCGTAGCATTCTTCCACTCTTTTCCATATTAGATAATTGGGATGTTTCCACACCCTGAAATCCATATAATCCAGTATGGCACCACTGTAGCCAGGTGGAGCAGTTTTGGAAGCACTGCACATAATAGTTTTCCTGGCCTACAATTTATTGAAAGTCTTAGTCTCTTCAAGCCTTGCTCACTACCGGGATTGCAAGCCATTGTTTGGAGCCTGTATAACATTCTCTCCTTGCACATGCCAGTGCTTACTAGTAGCTAAAGAGAAAGTACATTCTCTTGTCTCAAAATATAAGCAGCTGATATCTTCCATGTGCACCATGCACTAGCTGAGGAGTGTATATTACAATATTATTTAGGAAGGGTTGAACATTTTGTGGCATATATCAGTGCAAGTGAGAGGCATGTCACACACCTGCATCTTGGCTTTGGGATGCTGCTCTCCATAACTCTGCCGTGACATTGCTAGCTTGCCATGTAGACTGTGCCGTGCTGCAAGTCACATCCAAAAAACAAGGGCCGATCTCCTGGGCATGGCAAACAATGCTAAATACTTCAATCCCTGTTGCTCAAGCAGGGTTGAATTGGGTTGTTTGCACTTGTAAGTGGAAGTGGCATTCTACAAGCGTTACAGAAAGCTCTCTCTGCTATGGCCAGGCAGGCCTGTTTCAAAACAATACTGCCAAATAATTTTCAGACATAGTTTCCAGCTCATTCATGTGGAAAAATGCTTGTTATCTTTTGAAATTCAGAGTACTGGAGCAAGGAAAATAGATATGGTTTTCTTTTAAATAACATGAGCAACGTTGGAACAGGATTACATCTCACCAATAAAAATGCTATATTTATGCCTCATTGTAATCCATTCATTGGTTTATGGACCGAAAGTCCTTCAGGGAGTGTCACAAATACACACGACGTTGCTGAGTGCTACATTTTGCATTTAGATCTCTGATTTATCTGACAGATGTGTACAATCACATCTAGCAGCCAGACAATTCCCTATTTACTATACATCTGAGGAGGATCAAGAGGGCAAATTATTCCAGCGAAGGTCAGCATTAACTTGAGCTCAAAAATATTCCCTCCAGATCCACCTGTTTCAGAGAGCAACATGCAAATAAATGTGGTTATTCTTTTATTAATTCCACCCACTTCCCCATTTAACATCCCCTTTTGGGGCTCTGCCATCACAGATGCAGAAGACATACACATCCTCAATTAAGCACAGAGATCGCGTTCAGCCCACGGAAGGAAAATTGCAGTTCTAATACAGTACATAGGAAGTTGAATATTAGTGATTATATGCATATGTGTTGTATATATAAATACACAGCAGTTCTTGGTTTCTTTAGGGTAAGCATTATTTATTTAGAACTGTGCAGAAAACACTTAAGTATTGATCATATTAAAAATCAATGTTAAATCAAATCAAATATTTCCTAGAAATACGCTTTAAACACAGAAGCGTCTCCAGTTTCTCTTTTCCTTTCAAACACCAAGAAACACCCTACTTTCTCACAAGCTACATATCTTGCAGAGTGGCCAAACAATGACTTCATTCCTAATTCATGCCCACTGCCCAGCTGTTCCAAAGGTGTGCAAGGAGCCACCTGCTCATTCCCACCCTCTTGTGCTTCCGTGCAGCAGCCCAGGCACTTATAATCCCTGCATTTCTCCAAAACGCAGCTATTTCTTGCTCCTGTTAACACTGTGCATAAGTTAGAGGGCAAAGGAGACATGGCCCTGCCACTCCCAACCAATAGTGCTAACCAGGCATGTGGTGGGGGACATGATAATAATAAAATTCTTCCTCTGGTGAATAGGCCTCTGAGGCCTGGTCTACACTATGAGTTTATGTCAGATTTAGCAGCGTTAAATCAAATTAACCCTGCACCCGTCCACACAATGGAGACATTTTTTTCGACATAAAGGGCTCTTAAAACCGATTTCTGTACTCCTCCCCAATGTGGGGATTAGCGCTGAAATCGACATCTCCATTTCAAATTAGGGTTAGTGTGGACGCAATTCGAAGGTATTGGCCTCCGGGAGCTATCCCACAGTGCACCATTGTGACCGCTCTGGACAGCACTCTGAACTCGGATGCACTGGCCAGGTATTCAGGAAAAGCCCTGGGAACTTTTGAATCTCATTTCCTGTTTGGCCAGGCGAGCTCATCAGCGCAGGTGACCATGCAGTCCCAGAATTGAAAAAGAGCTCCAGCATGGACCTAATGGGAGGTACTGGATCTGATCGCTGTATGGGGAGAGGAATCCGTGCTATCAGAACTACATTCCAAAAGACGAAATGCCAAAACATTTCAAAAAATCTCCAAGGCCATGAGGGAAGAAGCTACAGCAGGGATGCAACACAGTGCCGCGTGAAACTTAAGGAGCTCAGACAAGCATACCAGAAAAACCAAAGAATCAAACGGATGCTCCAGAACAGAGCCCCAGACATGCCGCTTCTACGCTGAGCTGCATGCAGTTCTCGGGGGGGCCGCCACCACTACCCCACCCCGTCCGTGGGCTCTGATGATGCAGTACTCTCCGCCATGCCTGAGGATTTTGCAGATAGGGAAGATGAGGAGGAGGAGGAGGACAACGAGCTTGAGGAGAGCACCTAGCGCACCATTCTCCCCAACAGCCAGGATCTTTTTATCACCCTGACTGAAATACCCTCCCAACCCAATGAAGCCGGAGAAGGGACCTCTGGTGAGTGTACCTTTTTAATATAATAGATGTTATAAAAGCAAGTGTTTTTAATGATTAAGTAGCCCTGAGGACTTGAGATGCATTCGTGGCCAGTACAGCTACTGGAAAAGTCTGTTAACGTGTCTGGGGATGGAGTGGAAATCCTCCAGGGACATCTCCATGAAGCTCTCCTGGAGATACTCTAAAAGCCTTTGCAGAAGGTTTCTGGAGAGAGCAGCCTTATTCTGTCCTCCATGGTAGGACACTTTACCACACCATGCTAGTAGCAAGTAATCTGGTATCATTGCATGACAAAGCCTGACAGCGTATGCTCCCGGTGTTTGCTGGTATTCAAGCAACATCTGTTCTTTATCTCTCTGTGTTATTCTCAGGAGAGTGATATTGTTCACAGTAACCTGGTTGAAATAGGGGAATTTAATTAAGGGGATGTTCAGAGGTGGCCATTCCGACTTGGCTGTTTGCCTGTGGCTGAAAAGAAATCCTCCCCGCAGTTAGCCACGCGGTGGAGGTGGGATGGGGGGCTTTGGCTCTGAGCTGTTCGTGTTTGGCTAGCAGGGATTTCCCTGATACCAGCCATGCGGTGGGGGGAGGGGTAAAGCGATCATCCCAGAGAATTGGATGGGGGCAGGGGTTAGTTTGGTTTCTGCTGCTGCACATTAACAGGAAAACTGCAGCACTAAATGGCGAACTCAATGTGCTTTTCTTGGAGAGGAGGGCGCTGCTGTTACGAAGGTTGCAGAAGCCGAAAGGCTACGGCTTACCATGGCTGCCTGCAAGCCAAATTCTGTTGCCTGGCACTGAGTGTGTGATCTCTAACACCAAAGCTGCAGGCACTCAACATAAGATGCAAAATGCGACCTTGTACCAAAATCACATGTGCTGTGTAATGTGAATAGTGTTGTTCACTGTGAAAAAGTATACCCATTGTTCTGTAAAATGTGTTTTTTAAAATACTTCACTCCCTTTTTTTCCCCTCCAGCAGCTGCAAATGTTTCAAGCCTCCCTCCTCCATCCCAAAGGCCATCTCAGATAAGGTGGCGAAAAAAACGCACGTGCGCTGAAATGTTCTCTGAGCTCATGCAGTTGTCCGGCACTGACAGAGCTCAGCAGAATGTGTGGAGGGACACAGTAGCAGAGGAAAGTAGCCAATGAACGTGAGGAGAGGTGGCGGCAGCAAGATCAGAGGAGGCATGAGGCAACGCTGGGGCTACTGGGGATTAAACTGACATGCTCCGGCGTCATGAATGGCAGCAGGATCACAGACTGCCACTGCAGCCCCTGTTTAACCACCCTCCCTCCTCCCAAGTTCCATAGCCTCCTCACCCAGACACCCAACAACGCGGTCGGGGGGAGGCTCTGGGCACCCAACCACTCCACCCCAGTGGACAGCCCAAGCAACAGAAGGCTGTCATTCAACAAGTTTTAAAGTGGCCTTTTCCTTCCCTCCTACCCTCCTCCCACACCCTACCAGGGGTACCTTGTGAGTTATCTCCCTATTTTTATAATCAATTAATAAAGAATACATGTTTTTTAAACGATAGTGACTTTATTTCCTTTGCAAGCAAGCTGTGATCGAAGCGGGGAGGGCGGGTGGCTTACAGGGAATTTAGAGGCAACCAAGAGAGCGGGTTTTCATCAAGGAGAAACAAACAGAAGTGTCACACAGTACCCTGGCCAGTCATGAAACTGGTTTTCAAAGCTTCTCTGATGCGCAGCGCTTCCTGCTGTGCTCTTCTAACCGCCCTGGTGTCTGGCTGCGCGTATTCAGCGGCCAGGCGATTTGCATCAATCTCCCACCCTGCCATAAACGTCTCCCTGTTACCCTCACAGAGATTGTGGAGCACACAGTAAGCAGCAATAACAATGGGAATATTGGTTTGGCTGAGGTCTGAGCGAGTCAGTAAACTGCGCCAGCAACCCTTTAAATGTCCAAATGCACACTCTACCACCGTTCTGCACTTGCTCAGCCTACAGTTGAACAGCGCCTTACTACTGTCCAGGGTGCCTTCATGAGCCAGGGCATTAAGGGGTAGGCTGGGTTCCCAAGGATAACTATAGGCATTTCAACACCCCCAACAGTTATTTTCTGGTCTGAGAAGTAAATCCCTTCTTGCAGCCGTTTAAACAGACCAGAGCGTTATGAACCTTTCCTGGCCATCCCACACTGATGTTGGTGAAATGTCTCTTGTGATCCACCAGTGCTTGCAGCACCACTGAAAAGTACCCCTTGTGTTTTATGTACTGGCTGCCCTGGGAGTCCAGTCCCAAGGTAGGGATATGCATTCCGTCTATTGCCCCACCACAGTTAGGGAATCCCATTGCAACAAAGCCATCTAGTATGACCTGCACATTTCCCAGAGTCACTACCTTTGATAGCAGCAGCTCAATGATTGCGTTGGCTACTTACATCACAGCAACCCCACAGTAGATTTGCCCACTCCAAATTGATTACCGACTGACCGGTAGCTGTCTGGCGTTGCAAGCTTCCACAGGGCTATTGCCACTTGCTTGTGAACTGTGAGGGCTGCTCTCATCTTGGTATTCTTGCGCTTCAGGGCAGGGGAAAGCAAGTCACAAAGTTCCATAAAGGTGCCCTTACACATGCAACAGTTTCGGAGCCACTGGGAATCATCCCAAACCTGCAACACTATGCAGTCCCACCACTCTGTGCTTGTTTCCCAGGCCCAGAATCGGTGTTCCATGGCATGAGCCTGCCCCAGCAACACCATGATCTCCAAATTCCTGGGGACCACGGTTTTAGAGAAATCCGTGTTCATGTCCTCATCACCGCGCTGCTGTCGCCTCCTCGCCTGGTTTTTCAGGTGCTGGTTCTGCATAAACTGCATGATAATGTGTGAGGTGTTTACAATGGTCATAACTGCTGCGGTGAGCTGAATGGGCTCCATGCTTGCTGTGCTATGGCATCTGCTTGGGCAATCCAGGGAAAAGGGCGCAAAACAATTGTCTGCCATTGCTCTGACAGAAGGAGAGGCCACTGACAGCATGGCTTACAGGGCTGACTTACAGGGAACTAAAATCAACAAAGGGGGGTGGCTTTGCATCAAGGAGAAACAGAATGGCCCGCTCAAGGATAGAACTCAAAACCCTGGATTTAGCAGGCCTTGATTTCACAGAGGCAGGGAGGAAGGGAGGAGAAAATTAATACAAAACAAATCTGGTCTATTTCTTGTTTTGATTCACTTTTTCTATCTTTATACGTCTTGCTGGCAGCAGTCCTGGCTGCTCGTTAGAAGACGGTGCAGTAGGACTGCCGGCAGGACTGAATCGCCATGAGACAAAACTTAAAGGAGAAATAACCTGGCTGAGTCACTCCCATGTTTGCCCAGGCGCCCCTGACCGACTTCACCGAGGTCAGCTAAAAGAGCACCCTGGAGTACGGCGACGATGGCTACCAGTCATACTGCACTGTCTGCTGCCAAAAGGCAATGAGCTGCTGCTGTATAGCAATGCAGTACAGCATCTGCCAGCACCCAGGAGACATATGGTGACGGTGAGCTGAGCGGGCTCCATGCTTGCCTTGGTATGGCGTCTGCACGGGTAACCCAGGAAAAAAGGCGCAAAATGATGGTCTGCCATTGCTTTCATGGAGGGAGGGAGGGAAGGGGGGCCTGACGATATGTACCCAGAACCACTCTCGATAATGTTTTTGCCCCATCAGGCACTGGCATTTCTACCCAGAATTCAAATGGGCAGCGGAGACTGAGGGAACTGTGGGATAGCTACCCACAGTGCAATAGTCCAGAAGTCGACAGTTGCCTTGGTACTGTGGATGCACTCCGCCGACTATATGCACTTAGAGCGTTTGTGTGGGGACACACACAATCGATTGTATAAAAACGCTTTCTACAAAACCGACTTCTATAAATTCGACCTAATTTCGTAGTGTAGACATGGCCTTAGATGCAGTCATTCTCAGCAGAGTGGATTCATCTGGTATCCTCACAGCTATTATGTCAGCTACAGTTGTCCTAGACCTATGTTAAGGTTCTTTGGCCAGGAAGAAGGATGAAGGTAGAATTGGGGCATATCACTAGAAGTAATTCATTGTTCATGAAAAATCCCTTATTAAAAGTAATGTGTTTGTTAGAGCCATTTAAGTTAAGTTTGCAAGTCTGAAGAGTTTAGAGATATTCCTTGAATAGCCACAAAGGAATTGTGTAGATATCAAAGCCGAGGGGCCCACACCACCATGTTCACTCAGACAGATAAGATATTTTTATTGGCTGTGCCTGAGAAAGTAATGGCATTAATAGCTGTAACAACAACAGAGAACTGTGGCTCCCTCACAGCAGGTAAACAATCTGTGCAAGTGAGCAAAAATTGCGATAACAGAAGCCTCATACCAATTAGAGAGCAACAGAACAAACTGCATCAGCAAAAATTCCTGTCAGGAAACTCCTTAAGGCTTTCCTTGTGTTCTTTATAAGGATATTTTCCTCATTCAGCACCCTGAAATCTAAAGTCTGTGGCAAAAATAGATACCTACCGTTCTTTTCTGAAGCGGAGTGAGTTGTACAGCAGGTGTTGCCTGACATCCTGACAATGAGGTGATATTAGCTGCCCTGGGAAATGGCAACTTAAAATAAAACAAAAGCACAGACACAAACAGATGGACACACTCACACCGACAGGCAAAGACTAATACACACAGTCATTTAAGTTAAACCTCTAGCCAGCTGTGGGAAGCTGAAACTTCTGCTTGGGAGTTTAATTTTAAGAAAGCTGCTCAAATGGAGAGTACTTGGAAAACAGATGGGCCTTGAAGCAGGCCACAAAGGTAATCAGAATGGAGCTATAATGAACCAACAGGGAAAGTACATATCAGAGCTCAGAATTCATCATCCCTGTCACCAGACCATTCTGATTTAAGGAAGAGGATTGTTGGCTTGTGGTATCACAAAGAGGTAGGAATGGTCTCAGAAATAGGTAGAACTCAAAATTATATATACATGTCATTGTTTATGGAGTGCACTACAAGTATATAGCACTTCACAAAACACATAGAAAGTCATGGTCCCTACCCTGAGGAGCACACAATCTAATGAAGACAGACATATGAAACTAGCAAAACAAACAGAGTGATGACAATGGGAGAGAGTCAACATGAAAATCAAAACTGGAAGACTGTGGAGAAGGAGGGGGGCATTTAGCAGACAAGAAGACTGTTCCACATATAGGGACATCTTGAAAGAAGGCCTGAATGCTTAACACTTTGATAGCCTTCTCACCTGTAGTGCTTTATAGACACAGGAAAACATTACTATCCCTGTTTTACAAAGGGAGGTGTAGAAACTCACCAGAGGTCACACACCAAGTCAATGGTAGATCTAGAAACAGAACCCAGCCCTCCCGAGTCCTAGTTTACCAACCTGTCCGCTGCACTGCATTATCTCTTGAGATCAAAAGGAGGCAAAGGAAGCAACTTAGGAGTGTGAGGGAGAGTAGGAGGAAATAAAACCAGAAATCTCAGCAGAGTCAAAAGGAGATGGAGATTTGCTCCTGCTACAAGTAAAAGAATGGAAACCACTGAAAGGATTCAAGGAATAGGATGGCACAGGTGACGTGGACAGGCACCTGTTACAAAATACATTTGATTCTCTTGTGGCTCTCTGCAACTTCATTTTATTAAAAAATGGCTCTTCCGTGTCCAGAGGTTTAGTCTCACTGGCCTGTGGCATCAATGCTGAACAGCAATGCCCACTTTAAAGCTTCATAACATAGTTTGAGGGCTCTGTTTTCCTGAAAAAGCAGAATGCTTCTGCCAGTACTGTCCTTTTAAGTGCACTTAATACCATTCTTATACTCATAGACTTTAAGGCCAGAAGGGATCATCATGAGCTAGCCTGACCTTCCGCACATCACCGGCCACAGAACCTCACGCACCTGCTCCTGTAGTAGGCCCATAACCTTTGGCAGAGTTACAGGAGTCTTCAACATCTTGATTTAAAAAGACTTAGAGTTCCAGAGAGTCCACCACTTACTCTAGTTCAAACCAGCAAGTGACTGGTGCCCCATGCTGCAGTGGAAGGTGAACTCCCCCCCACCCCAGTCCCTGCCAATCTGACCATGAGGAAAATTCCTTCCCAATCTCAAATATGTTTATCAGTTAGACCCTGACCATCTGGGCGAGACCCACCAGCCAGCCACCTGGGAAAGAATTCTCTGTAGTAACTCAGAGCCCTCCCCCTCTAGTGTCCCATCTCCAGCCATTGGAGATATTTGTTACTAGTGGTCACAGCTAATGGAAGTTCAAGAGTCCTCCCCTTTCTAATTCAGCCAGTAACATATAGACAATTGTATCCTGTTTCACATATTACACCCATCTAATGGAAGTTCAAGAGTCCTCTCCTTTCTAATGCAGCCAATCAAGGCCAGGCAGATGAAAAGACTGAAAAAAATCATTCTCCTTCTCACAGTATTATTAGAGGACTTTTTGAGTGGCACCTCTTGTAAAGTAGGCAATATGGCCTTGCAGTCCAAAACACTAGTTTGCAAGAGCATCCTGATTGTTTTACTTTATCAGAAATGGTATGAAAGGATGACATAGGCCACAAAATGGCCAAATTCACTGCTGAGGTAAGCTAGCACCACTTCACTGTTGCCAACAGATTATAACCACATATGCCAACAGCACAGGGAGAGACTTTTCTGACAGGAAAGCAAAGAGATATCCAGTCAAGGGATTCTAATGTTAAGGAGAATGATCCCATAGTGTGAACTACATTGTGTTGCCGTTTTCAGGGCTAGATAATTATATAAAACTCCTAAGATGCTACCTCGGAATTATATAGGGGATGGAATGGCATGATGGCTTTCGAGTTTTGTGTAGCTTTTGCCTCCATAAAAAACTCCTTGTTTTTAATGGGACTATGGCCCAACAACTTTCACCACACTTCCCCAATTAAAATGTTCCAGTCTTGGATTTTAAAAGCTGTGCACAGCTGTTCCAAATTGATTTACAGTAGGCTATGGTGACTGCTGGCCAAAACCTTGGAAACACATTTTAAATTTAGATATTTGGCCAAGCTCAAGCCTATTTGAAGCCTTTAAAAACACACTGGCCCTCACTCTGAACTCAGTTACATTGGAGTAAGTCAGGAGCAAGTCAAAGGAATTTAGCAGAGGTACTCCACCGTAAAATGAGTGAAAGTGGAGTCAGAATAAGGCCCAATGTTTTACCCTTTGCACAGAGTTTTGGAGGGTTTCTTAAAATTTTATTCCAGGCTCCCAGCAGAGGCAGACAGACCCTCTGCTGTTTCGTGAGTTTAATGGAAATTTAATACATCTTTTTTTTCTATCCAGATGTGTTAAAAAATATGAACCTCTGCTGCATTATGGCCAGATACTGGCTGTCACCTGCATGAATGTGCATAGAAGGGAAGGGTGCAAAGAGCTCTCCCTAGCACACCTGCTGGGGGCTATCCAGAATCCTTGCTAGTGCCACCACAGGAGCTAATGGTGTGAATGGGGTTAGGAGAGTGCAAGGTAACGGTCCACTAAGAACAGACCAGAGAGCACCAATGCAACCAGCTGATTGTAAAGAGGCAAGCATGCTGTAACATTTCCAAAGGCATCACATCTATTGTTTCAACTCATGCAGCTTGGAGACACCAGCAGAGGTCCTCCAACAGCTCTAGCCACAACGGGAACCTGCCCCACCATCCTCCAGGGCACAAGGCAGAATCTTGCCCTTATTGTGGATGTCTTGAAGTTAAGGCACTGGCACGGAGAATCGAAAGCTCTATAGTCTAACCCCAGCTCTGCTGCAGACTTCCTATGTGACCTTGGACAAATCATTAAATAAAACTTCTCAGTGTTTCCGCTTCCCCGTGTGCAAAACAGTGCCATCCTACCTCCCAGGGGTGCGTGTGAGAGGCTAAATTCATTAATGTCTATTGGGTGCTTACATACTACAGCGAGGAGCATCACAGTAAAGCAAGTAAATAATAAAATAGTTTTGTGCCATCACCCACAAGTTACGGGAAGGAAACACCTGGAGCAGCAGTGCCACAAGACCCATAGAGATTTACAAGAAATTAAGTCTTGCATAATTCATTGACCACCTGAAACCTGGTTTGTCCCCAGCACAAGCTTTCCAGTTTTACTGCTGTTTGCTTGTCTGTTGCTTAGATGCGGAAATTTCAAAAACTTTAGAGGTCACATAGGGCCACAGCCCAAGCTCAGGGACCCTCCCACCTCACAGGGTTCTAGAGCCCAGGGTACAGCCTGAGCCCAAATGTCTACACCTCAATTAAACAGCCCCTTAGCCCAAGCCCTGTGATCCTGAGTCAGCTGACATGGGCCAGCTTGGGGGTTTTAATTGCAGTGTAGACGTACCCATAGTTAAAAAAGCAGCAGAGCAGCTTTTATGAGCCTCCATGTAGCGAGTATTTTAATCAGAAAGTCCTCCCCCTGCCTTCTTTAATGGTGGTATTTGCATTACGTGAACCGTTTTCAGTGAACTTCCTGCTTGTGAAAGGTAATGCCTGGGAGATTGAAGTCCTATTCTATAGCCACAGTCGTAGCAGTGGAATCTTTCCCCATGCTGCCAAGCCAGTGTGCCTCAACCCTGTTCTAGAGAGTCCATCTCAGAGAGTGGCATTGCAGTTTTCCTGGCCCAGGTGTTACTTGGCCTCTCTGTTGCAACTGTTAATGTGTCAATTTGTGGTGATGGGTTTTCTGATATGGGCATCTATCTACTAGGAAGGAGACTGAGCCCCGCAATGTGTTTTACATCGGACACACGCAGTCAAACGGTAACAACGTTCAGTAACTACTGACGGGATCAGAGTTTAAATTGGTGATTTCGGCATAAAGCATTACACGAACTCTGCCACTTACCTCAGCAGCTCAAGCTTCAGTCTCAGAACCTGACTGACCTAAGTGTTCAAAGTTTTTCAACTCAACCGTTTCCCTTGGCATGTGGATGACTTAAATATTCTTAGCTTGGCTCTCTTTTACACTAAGGCTGTTCACACCATTCTTGCAGCGTAGTGTAAAGGGCCCTTAGTGTAAATACAAAAAAGGTCTTTTTTCTTCAGGTGTACGAAACTCCTATCCACTGCTCTAGGTAGCATTGTTAACTGAGCTCCTCTCAGATATTTATGCAGGGCAGATATATTTTTGGAGAATCTGCTGGTGGTCTGAGGTTCTTAGGTGCTCGACTGCTTAATATATAGGCTTCATTGTTCCCTTTTAGCTATTCTGATTCAATCGTTAGTGAGAACCATGTAGAGATACATAATTCAGACATACAAGTTGCTGAATTACTAATATATTAGGGTTGAGACTGGGATATTGCCTCCTATCAGGCAAGCCTATGGAAACTGAAACAGCACAATATTCAATGGCATTATCCTGTATGCGTTCAATAATTGAATGAAGAACGAGTGCATTTGCTGTGGCAGTTTTATGAATCCCTCCTTAGTTTTAACACACATGTTGAAATTTTATGTTTTCAACTTTGCGTTTTCTTAGGGCTCTGTCTCAACAATAGCATATTGTGTGACCTATCACTGTAAGGGCAAGGATAGCAGCCAATTTATGCACACTGCTGTCAGATAGGCTTGTTATGAGATGTCTACTGTAATTCAGCATTTGCTGAAATGTCAATGCATGTCTTTTTTAAGGGATAGTGCCAGCCATAACTAGAGGCCTCATGGGCAAAATAATGGCATAAATCTGCTGTACTACAATATTTTGTTTTGAAATCAGTGAGCAACACAGTCAGTTCTAGTGATGTGGTGATTTCCTTTCTTGTGAATTATTTTTCAAAATAGCAAGATACTGTGTGTGTAATCAAGACCAATAACTAATTTTGAAGAATGAGTACATGGGAGGAAAATCAAAATCTGCAGTGAGCACCACTACAGTCCAGAGGATATAAGCCTGAGGATAGGACCGCACAGCAGCTGGGGATTGGTCAGCAGCTCCGTGGAGTAGAGGAGGAACCCTGCACCTTCACAATGCCCTGAAGTAGGATGTGATCCTGGCACTGAAGAAGGGTGGGACTTTATAAAAGATTGAAGCCTTATAGGCTATAGAACAGTGGTGGAGTAACCTCACAAAAACCCAATGATAGAGAACAGCTCTTCAGGGTAGGAGAGGGGGGGACATGAGCCAATTCCAAGCTTGAGAGAAGGAGAAAACATTGATGTAAGATGCAGACCTGGAAGGGAGACAATGTAAAGGAGCTTGGGTAGAAGCTGGGCATCAGAAAGAGAATGTGGCACTCCAACATTCTTTCCAAAAAATCTTTTATGTTGCAGTTGCCTATGGCCACAGTGTGAATAATGCTTGTGTGGAACACACAGTAAGGGAGCATGGACAGGTGCAGGCAGCCCCCACTCACTTTGTAGCAGGTGTAAGGAATGGTCACAATAGCCATTCCGGTCATCACAGAATGCTCAGCCCTTGCTACCTTCCAGGAACCACTCTCTCAGAAAAGGGATGGGGAATTGATAGGGCTCGCACAGCCTTAATTCTCTCCCCTGCATTACAACACAGTCTTTAATCGCTATTTTCCCCACAGGATCCCTATCTCCCTGGGTGCACACTTTGGATATACAGGGGGACAGAATTAAAGTTGCACAGATGACCACACACTGGCATTCCTCAATCTGAGTACTTAGAATCATAGAATATCAGGGTTGGAAGGGACCCCAGAAGGTCATCTAGTCCAACCCCCTGCTCGAAGCAGGACCAATTCCCAGTTAAATCATCCCAGCCAGGGCTTTGTCAAGCCTGACCTTAAAAACCTCTAAGGAAGGAGATTCTACCACCTCCCTAGGTAACGCATTCCAGTGTTTCACCACCCTCTTAGTGAAAAAGTTTTTCCTAATATCCAATATCCACTTGAGTTTACAAATAAAACAACATTCTTTTAATGTAGGGTTTTGTAAAATGCAATTTTGTACATAAAAAAGGCAAATCTCTCGTACTCTGATACGTTCTAACTTGAAGGACTATTTAACACATTGCAAGGCACTCATGCTCGGGTCTGAAATGTTGTGCACATCAATATAAAAATCCAGGGAATGAGCCCTGACTCACGGTCTGGGTTTATGAACAAATATGTTTTAGGATACAGATGTTATGTTTATTACATAAAATTACATCAGTTATGCTTGGCAAAAAACAGAACAGCTACATTGATTGTGCTGAACAAAATGGTAAAATTCAAATTCAAATTCCTATTTCATGCCTGCTGAGTGTGTGTGAAATTTGAAGCCTTATAAAGAAGTACATTTTATATTATAGAAACAAAAAAAGGTGAGGAAAACAGTGCTTAATTTAAAAATAAGGAAGATGTTTAATATTTCCAATAAAAATGTTTGTGAAGATTGCGTTAAGTGGCAGGAGAGGAGAAGTATGCTTTGGTCCTCAATTTTGTGAATGGCGGCAGTTTTGCTTGTACCCCTCTGTCTTTTCATCCCTAACACACTAAGGGCAGGGACAGCGTATGCAAGTCTTGGGGATAGCATGTTGTTTTGCTGGTAATGGGGACTGTATTTGTGGTGCAGCAGGTGGATCTACTGCTTCTACATGCCACATGACTGGAATCCTCTTCTTCTGCAGACACCATGGTCCTCTAAAGAGGAGGAATCTTGGGTGAGATTCACCAAAGGCCAAGATTTCATCTAAGAAGCTGAAGGTGCCAGCCAGGGAAAAAAAAGTGATCTGGGTAACTACAGACCTGTTAGTTTGACATCTGTAGTATGCAAGGTCTTGGAAAAATTTTTGAAGGAGAAAGTAGTTAAGGACATTGAGGTCAATGGTAAATGGGACAAAATACAACATGGGTTTACAAAAGGTAGATCGTGCCAAACCAACCTGATCGCCTTCTTTGAGAAGGTAACAGATTTTTTTAGACAAAGCAAACACAGTGGATCTAAATTTACCTAGATTTCAGTAAGGCGTTTGATATGGTACCACATGGGGAATTATTACTTAAATTGGAAAAGATGGGGATCAATATGAAAATTGAAAGGTGGATAAGGAATTGGTTAAAGGGGAGACTACAGTGGATCATACTGAAAGGTGAACTGTCAGGCTGGAAGGAGGTTACTAGTGGAGTTCCTCAGGGATCGGTTTTGGGACCAATCTTATTTAATCTTTTTATTACTGACCTTAACACAAAAAGTGGGAGTGTGCTAATAAAGTTTGCAGACGACATGAAGCTGGGAGGTATTGCCAATTCAGAGAAGGACCGGGATATCATACAGGAAGATCTGGATGACCCTGTAAACTGGAGTAATAGTAATAGGATGAAATGCAATAGTGAGAAGTGTAAGGTCATGCATTTAGGAATTAATAACAAGAATTTTAGTTATAAGCTGGGGATGCATCAATTGGAAGTAACAGGGGAGGAGAAAGACCTTGGAGTATTGGTTGACCACAGGACCGCCAATGTGGTATGGCCGTGAAAAAAGCTAATGCAGTCTTGGGAGATATGATTGCTCTCTATAAATATATCAGAGGGATAAATACCGTGGAGGGAGAGGAATTATTTAAGCTCAGTACCAATGTGGACACAAGAACAAATGGATATAAACTGGCCATCGGGAAGTTTAGATTTGAAATTAGACGAAGGTTTCTAACCATCAGAGGAGTGAAGTTCTGGAACAGCCTTCCAAGGGAGGCAGTGGGGGCAAAAGACCTATCTGGCTTCAAGATTAAGCTTGATAAGTTTATGGAGAAGATAGTATGATGGGGTAACATGATTTTGGCAATTAATTGATCTTTGACTATTCGTGGTAAATAGGCCCAATGGCCTGTGATGGGATGGGATCTGAATTACTACAGAGAATTCTTTCCTGGGGTTTGGCTGGCGAGTCTTGCTCACATGCTCAGGGTTCAGCTGATCACCATATTTGGGGTTGGGAAGGAATTCTCCTTGAGGGCAGGTTGGAAGAGGCCCTGGGGGTTTTTCACCTTGCTCTGCAGCGTGGGGCACGGGTCACTTGCTGGAGAATTCTCTGCACCTTGAAGTCTTTAAACCATGATTTGAGGACTTCAATAGCTCAGACATAGGTGAGAGGTTTGTTGCAGGAGTGAGTGGGTGACATTGTTGTGCAGGAGTCAGATCAGATGATCATAATGGTCCCTTCTGACCTTAAAGTCTATTAAAGATGAACCTGTGAAATTAGGACATAGAAGCAGCCTGAGGAGGTGAGCACTTATCTGCCCTCTCCAGACAGATCAGCAACCAGCACTAGTGGTCACAAACTGACCGGTGACATCACTGCTCCAGCAGCATGCAGGACGCTGTGTAAATGATGAGGACGTATGGTGTGTGCGAAGGGGGAGTGATCATAACTCTGGCTATTGTACTGTTCTAGCACTGTGCCCCTTGATGAAAGAAGGTCTAGGTAGGGACCCTTTAAATAACTTTCCCCTGTGTGAGGCCATGTGGGTGCTTTACACTATTAGAAATGTTCATCAGTCCCTGGTTAGCTGTGGTCACAGTGTCCAGATGTCCCAGTCCCCTGATGTGTCATGCTGGGCTGGAGCTCTGGAAGAGTGCCAGAGCCTGGAGGAGAGCACAGGGATTGATGCCTGCTGTCTCACTCTTCCCTGAAGTGCTGCCCAGTGTTCCATCAGCTTGGCTCTGCACCACAGATCAGCCCATTTGTTTCTTTATGCCTTCAGTTTGTCGGCGCCATTGCCTGCATACATTATGGCGATGCTCTGGACCCACAGCTGTTGTTCATGCACACAGCTGCAGAGCTGTGTGGGGACTGTGGGCCCAGCAGTGATTATATTGGGATTTACCTCCAAAAATCACTATCCATAAAACTAGATTTTCTCTTCTGGACGTTCTGCTTGCTGGGCAACCTCACTCTTAACATGGGGCCCATAGCCTTGCCCTGGCTCTTCTCCACCACCTACCTCTGCACCAGCAGCCAGCCTGACCCAGCAGGGATGCTTAGCATCTAACAATACCCCTCCCCCTCTCATATGATGAGGGCATCTGCCCACACAGACCTGACTCTAGGATAGTGGACCAATGAGTTTGTTTGCGATGTGGGTGAGGAGTGCTGCGGATGAGCGGCATTTGCTTATCTGGTTCTGAAAACTCAGACCCCTTCAGAACGCTAGGCATGACTGGCTGAGAAGACAGAAGTCTCAAGCCCCACTTTGCTCACTCCTTAGCTCTTGATAGCAAGGATAAATAAAGTGCACATAAAAAGACATGAATAAGCATAGCCTTCATTGTGCCAATGAAAACTTTTAGCTTTGTGTTCTCCAGTCAGCTTTACTCCTGCTACTAGGCAGGAATAACTTCTCACCCAAACAGCAATGCTCTCCTTCATGCAGGAGCAGGTTCCCATGCTCACTGTCTTGCTAGTCACCTTTCCCCTTGTACTTACGGGCACAAACCTCCTTACCTGCATTGTGCAGAATCAGGCCCTTAATCTCTTCAGGATTCCTCTTAGGCACTCTTACATATCCCTGTACCCAGGCGGAACAGGGTTCCATTGCTTCTTCCTAGGAGTCACTCCTCCTTCACCTGACTGTTCCTGAATTCCTTTTATTGTTTAGAGTGGAAGGGAAGCTCCTCTTTCCTTGCACGTAATGGTAAACCTTAGCTTCTTTTGTGCCATACAGATGACAACTGAGGCAGAAAACTCTGTCTTCTAGCTTTCCACCTAGCACAAAGGTTTTTGCCCACGGGCGGTGGGCCTGGACTTTGGTGTTCATTTTAAGAGACCCTCTTAAGTGTTTTACATGTCAGACTGACATGTATGTTTAATGCATGTTCCTTAAAACATCAAGGAAGTGCACTGAATTGGTTAAAGAGAGGGAATTCTCTTCTTGTTCAAGGTTTGAAAAAGAAGCGTGAAGGAGACAGACATCACTGCTGCAATAAGGCCACAAGCAGACTAAAATTGAATTTCGAATTCCCATAATCTGAATGGGGTGCAAAGTCTCAGTTTATAATTAAAATGACCTGGAGGTTGAGGAGATGTTAGTAATAGTTAAGTTTTGCCTAATTAAAACAGATGGCTGATAAACAATCTCTTCTTTTAAAAAACCCTTTACCTCTGTGGCCAGGTATTGGTCTCTGCTGGAAGCAGGATATTTATCTATCTTAAGCATTTGAAGTCTCTCATTTACTGTAATATAGAGACACCAAAAACCATTAAAAGAAGAATCAATTCTGTCTGGGTTGGGCAAATTGTCTCATTCCTCCTTCAATTTGCGAGTCTTTTTAAGGGACAGGTGGGAGTAAGGATTTTAGGGAAGTTACACGTAACCCATATTACACTAAATTGCCCTAGCCAATGTGTAGAAGGGGCTTGTCTAGTTTGGTTGGAAGGGTATTGACCTTGTTTGTGACCTTGTTGTCTGTTCATTGGTAATAAGAGCTAATGTTAACAGTTAGTTGTGCTATTGTGAAGTGCCTCCAATGGTTTTGAGGACATGTTCAGCATGGGTCCCAGCCTGCATTTTCGAGCAATATACAGTGTAGCAGACACAATACTGTAAGGAACCAAGGAGCCAGTCAGAAAGTGCAGCAAGAACTAGACTGAGAAAAAGGACAGCACCAAAACAAGTACACCATAAGACGAGCACATCAGTTTGTCAGCAAACATATGAATAATTCATCTCCTACATCTCTGTTTGGCTTTTGCTGCCCTCCCCCACACCCCCAAGATCCCTGAGGCCTCAGAGATGCCTCTGGTAGTCTTGCCAAGTGCATGTGGGGGAAGAGTGTAACTCATGCCAGCTCAGTATGGCACTCTGACCTCCTTTGGTGATGGCTAGGCCACAAAGGTAAAGGAGACTGCTATAGTCTAGGTTAGGTGAGGTGGGTCTCTCTGCTCAGTTAGTAACAGTTCATGTATTGCGATGCAGATGTCCCATGTTCAATTCATACCGTTGAGAGCTAACCCAGGGGCAAGGCATTGCAAATGGTGACCCCTATGGGGAATTGAGCAGCATGAACCTCTCAAACTCCTGCTTATATGGCTGATGCACTAGGGACCTTCTTAAGCTAAAGCTGTCCAGCTGGGGCTGTAACAGACTCACATCCTTTGTAGATTGGACATAGACGGAGACCTGTAAACACATTCAACCAGTGCACTAGCTGTGGACAAAGAACTACTGCTGAGAAAAAATTCAAATGTCCAACCCTTAGGATATTTCAACATTTGTTTTTGCCTCACAATGAGAGACTTGAAATTTCAAAATATTTCCACAGAACAGAAATTCTGAAAGATTTCAGTTCAGAAGTGTCTGGACATTTCAGATCAAAATGTAACACTGACATTCCTGAAATCAAAATGTTTCATTTTGGTCTGTTGAAATGTTCCAAGATGCTTTATTGTCCCCAAGTCATTTCAACATTAAACCGCATTTGCTGCCCATTCTTTCCTATGCACCAGGTTCTCTAACTGGATGACCGCTCCCTTTATGCACCCAGAGTCATGCTGCTCAGTCAGAGAGAAATGAACACATTGCTTTATGAAAGACATAGGTCTGCCAGGAAGCCCAGCACCTAGAAGTGTCTGGGGGCCTGTCAAGGTTCCTCCCCCACTCTGAACTCTAGGGTACAGATGTGGGGACCTGCATGAAAAACCTCCTAAGCTTATCTTTACCAGCTTAGGTCAAAACTTCCCCAAGGTACAAAATATTACCCCTTGGACAGGCCGCTACCACCACCAAACTAATACTGGTTACTGGGGAAGAGCTGTTTGGACGCGTCCTTCCCCCCAAAATACTTCCCAAAACCTTGCACCCCACTTCCTGGACAAGGTTTGGTAAAAAGCCTCACCAATTTGCCTAGGTGACTACAGACCCAGACCCTTGGATCTTAAGAACAATGAACAATCCTCCCAACACTTGCACCCCCCCTTTCCTGGGAAATGTTGGATAAAAAGCCTCACCAATTTGCATAGGTGACCACAAACCCAAACCCTTGGATCTGAGAACAATGAAAAAGCATTCAGTGTTTTACAAGAAGACTTTTAATAAAAAATAGAAGTAAATAGAAATAAAGAAATCCCCCCTGTAAAATCAGGATGGTATATATCTTACAGGGTAATTAGATTCAAAAACATAGAGAACCCCTCTAGGCAAAACCTTAAGTTACAAAAAAGATACACAGACAGAAATAGTTATTCTATTCAGCACAATTCTTTTCTCAGCCATTTAAAGAAATCATAATCTAACACATACCTAGCTAGATTACTTACTAAAAGTTCTAAGACTCCATTCCTGTTCTGTCCCCGGCCAAGACGACTACAGACAGACACACAAACCCTTTGTTTCTCTCCCTCCTCCCAGCTTTTGAAAGTATCTTGTCTCCTCATTGGTCATTTTGGTCAGGTGCCAGCGAGGTTACCTTTAGCTTCTTAACCCTTTACAGGTGAGAGGAGCTTTCCCCTGGCCAGGAGGGATTTCAAAGGGGTTTACCCTTCCCTTTATATTTATAACACGCCCCCCAAATCTCAGCTAGGGTGAAACACTGGCTGGGATTTCTTCCTGGAGCTCTAGGAAAACAGAGTTAATAAGACACATGCATCTCTAAATATGCTACCAAGTACATAAAGACTAACAATATTTTCCACATCTCAAGGACGATTTTAACCAGTTGATTCTGGGAAACTTTCACGGGAGAGTGCATCAGCCACTTTGTTAGAAGCTCCTGAGATGTGTTGGATGTCGAAATCAAAATCTTGGAGAGCTAAACTCCACCGAAGAAGTTTTTTGTTAGTTTCTTTGACGGTGTGAAGCCACTTTAGTGCAGCATGGTCGGTTTGCAGGTGGAAACGCCGTCCCCAAACATATGGGCGTAGCTTTTCCAGAGCGTAGACAATGGCATAACATTCTTTTTCAGTGACTGACCAGTTGCTTTCCCTCTCAGACAGTTTTTTGCTGAGAAACACTACAGGGTGGAATTCTTGATCAGGTCCTTTCTGCATTAAAACTGCTCCCACACCACGCTCGGATGCATCTGTGGTTACTAGGAACGGTTTGTCAAAGTCTGGGGCCCTTAGTACAGGGTCAGACATGAGTGTCGCTTTAAGCTTGTTAAAGGCCTTCTGACACTTTCCGGTCCACTGAACAGCATTTGGCTGTTTCTTTTTGGTTAGGTCTGTCAGTGGGGCAGCGATTTGGCTGTAGTGCGGTACAAATCGTCTGTAATAACCGGCCAAGCCTAAGAAGGATTGAACCTGTTTCTTTGACTTTGGGACAGGCCACTTTTGGATAGCATCCACTTTGGCCTGTAGGGGGCTGATAGTTCCTTGACCCACCTGGTGTCCAAGGTAAGTCACTCTGTTTAGGCCTATTTGACACTTCTTAGCCTTAACAGTTAGTCCTGCCTCCCTTATGCGCTCAAGGACTTTTTGTAGATGTTCCAGGTGGTCTGCCCAGGAATCCGAAAATATGGCCACATCGTCAAGGTAGGCGACTGCATATTCTCCTAATCCCGCTAGGAGACCATCTACAAGTCTTTGGAAAGTGGCGGGTGCATTTCGCAGCCCGAAAGGGAGTACATTAAATTCATACAGCCCGAGATGTGTGATGAAGGCTGACCTTTCCTTGGCAGATCCATCTAGCGGTACCTGCCAGTACCCCTTGGTTAAGTCCAAGGTAGAGATGAACTGGGCCCTTCCCAGTTTCTCTAATAGTTCATCTGTGCGTGGCATGGGATAGTTGTCTGGGCGAGTTACAGCATTTAGCTTACGGTAGTCCACGCAAAAACGTATTTCCCCATCTGGTTTGGGAACTAGAACCACTGGAGATGCCCATGCACTTTCAGAGGGGCGGATTACCCCCATCTGTAACATATCCTGGATCTCCCGTTCTATAGCAGTTTTAGCTTGAGGAGACACCCGGTAAGGTTGGACCCTAATTGGGTGAGCATTACCTGTGTCAATGGAGTGGTATGCCCGTTCAGTCAGTCCTGGGGTGGCTGAGAACGTTGGCGCGTAGCTAGTGCACAGCTCCTGGATCTGCTGTCGCTGCATACGCCCAAGGGTCATGGAGAGGTTCACCTCTTCCACACCACCAGCACATTTCCCTTCGTAGTAGACACCTTCAGGCCACTCAGCATCGTCTCCTCCCTGGGCTGTAAACTGACAAACCTTTAATTCTCTGGAATAAAAGGGCTTTAGAGAATTAATATGGTACACCTTAGGCTTTCGGTTGGAGGTGGGGAATGCTATGAGATAATTAACAGCTCCCAGGCGCTCCTGGACCACGAATGGCCCTTCCCACGATGCTTCCATTTTATGGGCCTGGAGCGCCTTTAAGACCATGACCTGGTCTCCTACTTTGAAGGAACGCTCTCTGGCATGTTTATCATACCAGGCTTTTTGCTCTTTTTGAGCATCCTGTAAGTTTTCTCTAGCAAGGGCTAAAGAGGTTCGGAGGGTGTTTTGTAGGTTGGTTACAAAGTCCAGAATGTTAGTTCCTGGAGAAGGTGTAAATCCCTCCCATTGCTGCTTCACCAACTGCAATGGCCCCTTAACCTCACGGCCATATACAAGTTCAAATGGGGAAAACCCTAAACTGGGATGTGGTACAGCTCTGTAGGCAAAGAGCAACTGCTGCAATACTAGGTCCCAATCATTGGAGTGCTCATTTACGAATTTACGTATCATGGCCCCCAAAGTTCCATTAAACTTCTCCACCATGCCATTTGTTTGATGATGGTAAGGAGTGGCAACCAAGTGATTTACCCCATGAGCTTCCCAAAGGTTTTTCATAGTTCCTGCCAGGAAATTAGTCCCTGCATCTGTGAGGATGTCGGAGGGCCAACCTACCCTGGCAAAAATGTCTGCTAGTGCCTGGCACACACTTTTAGCCCTGGTGTTGCTTAGAGCTACTGCTTCCGGCCATCAGGTGGCAAAATCCATGAAAGTCAGTATGTACTGCTTTCCTCTGGGTGTCTTTTTCGGAAAAGGACCCAGAATATCCACAGCTACTCGCTGAAATGGAACTTCAATGATGGGGAGTGGCTGGAGAGGAGCTTTGACCTGGTCTTGGGGTTTTCCCACTCTTTGGCACACCTCACAAGACTGGACATAGGTAGAAACATCCTTGCCCATTCCCTCCCAGTGGAATGACCCCCCCAAACGGTCTTTGGTCCTGTTCACCCCAGCATGGCCACTAGGGTGATCATGGGCTAAGCTCAAGAGCTTGGCCCGGTATTTAGTTGGAACTACCAACTGTCTCTGAGGATGCCAGTCTTCCTGGTGTCCCCCAGAAAGAGTTTCCTTGTATAAAAGTCCTCTTTCTACAACAAACCTGGATCGATTAGAAGAGCTGAGAGGCGGTGGGTTGCTCCGTGCCGCCGTCCAAGCTCTCTGGAGGCTTTCATCTGCTTCCTGTTCGGTCTGGAACTGTTCCCTTGATGCTGGAGACATCAGTTCCTCATGGGATTGTGGACCTAGGCTTGGTCCCTCTGGAAGCGATATAGGGGATGGAGCTGTTTCTGTTGACTGTGAACCGCTCTCCGCTGGTGCACTATGTTGGGATTCAGGCTCCGGCTGAGCCTCTTGTGTAGGGTTATCGGCTGCTGCCAGTTCAGGTTCGGTGGGTCCCTCTGGTGTTGAGGTTGCAAGTACTGGATTCAGTGCTGACACGGGGTCTGGTGTTGGTTGTTCGGCTGGTTCCGGTTCTGGGACTGGTTCCGTCTGGGTCTCTGGGACTGGATCCACTACTGCTGTTGCAGACATTGGCCTGAGGTCCAGGTCCATCACCTCTGACTGGGTCCTGATAGAAGTTTCCGGAACAGAGCTAGGCCTCACGGCTTGTTTAGCCTGGTTGCGGGTGACCATTCCCACCCTCTTGGCCTGCTTCACATGATTGGCCAAGTCTTCCCCCAACAGCATGGGGATGGGATAATCATCATAGACTGCAAAAGTCCACATTCCTGACCAGCCCTTGTACTGGACAGGCAACTTGGCTGTAGGCAAATTGAAAGAGTTGGACTTGAAGGGTTGAATCGTCACTTGGATCTCTGGGTTGATTAAATTGGGGTCCACTAAGGAAGCATGGATAGCTGACACTTGAGCTCCGGTGTCCCTCCACGCGGTGACCTTCTTCCCACCCACACTCACAGTTTCCCTCCGCTCCAAGGGTATCTGGGAGGTATCTGGGCCTGTGGACCTCTGGTGTGATTCCGGTGCAATGAACTGTAATCTGTTGGGGTTCTTGGGGCAGTTGGCCTTTACATGCCCCAGCTCGTTACACTTAAAACATCGTCCAGCTGACGGGTCACTGGGGCGAGGAGGGTTGCTGGAGAACGGGGTGGTGGGACGATAAGGGGTCTGGAGGGTTCTTTGGGAGGTAGGTGGGGCTTTGGGCGGCCCCCGGTAATAGGGTGTGGTCTGGGGTGGTCCCTTCTGGTCTCCGCTCCCACTGCGACCAGTTTTCTTCTTCTCTGCCACCTCCACCCATCTGGCTCCAATCTCTCCTGCCTCAATTACAGTTTTGGGTTTCCCATCTAGGATGTATCTTTCTATTTCCTCAGGAACACCCTCTAAGAATTGTTCCATTTGCATTAGGAAGGGCAAATTTACTGGAGATTCAACACTTGCTCCTGATATCCAGGCATCCCAATGTTTTACAATGTGGTAGGCATGTCGGGTAAATGACATGTCTGGTTTCCACCTTAGGGCTCTGAACCTCCGACGAGACTGCTCGGGTGTTATCCCCATTCTGACTCTCGCCTTGGATTTAAACAGTTCATACTTGTTCATGTGTTCTTTAGGCATTTCAGCTGCCACCTCAGCTAAGGGTCCACTGAGCTGCGGCCTCAGCTCTACCATGTATTGGTCAGTAGAGATGTTGTACCCAAGGCAGGCCCTTTCGAAGTTTTCTAAGAAGGCCTCAGTATCATCACCTGCCTTGTAGGTGGGGAACCTTCTGGGATGGGAAGTGGTACCTGGAGAAGGATTGCTAGGGTTTGTTGGTATATTCTGCTGGGCCTTTATCCTCTCCATCTCCTCCACATGCTTCCTCTCTTTTTCCTTCTCCTCCTCCTTCAGCCGCATGAGTTCTATCTGTCTTTCATGTTCCCTTTGTTTTTCCTCAGCCTGAAATTTGGCTAATTCCAGCTGTAGTCGAGCTGAGGATTTGGCCATTCTAACCTCTCTGTTTTTAACTAACTTTACACCCGAGGTTTAGAAATAAACAAACAAAACTTGGCTGTAAAATTTTGCTGTGCTGGAATAGAATACCTATTCTCTGATAGTGATTGTCAGCCTACAGAAAAAGACAATTCCCTTGTCTCTGCTCTGGGGCCAAATTAAAGCAAAAAACCTCCAACTACTCGGAAAACTGCTTACCCAGCCCAAAGAAAAAAATTTCTTTTCAAACCTGTGCTCCTTGTAAAACAAAAAAAATCAAAATCCTAAAAAAAACCCTGCCACTTTTGTCTCCAGGCAAATGGGTAGAGCACACACCCCCTATTTACTTTTAGGAAGAAAAGAAAAAAAAAAACCTCTGGGTTGGAAGACTGTGAATTTCCCTGCAGGAGTTAAGTACCCTGCCTCCAGGCAAGAAAACCTGCAATTCACAAGATAATCCCCTTTTGTCTCTGCTTGGCCACAAAGCAGAGAGAAACCAAGCTGCTTTCAGTTTCAAAGCTGCCTTCTGGACTTCCTAAAAATTCCTTTTTAAAATCTGTATTTCTAGTTCAAAAAATCTCAACTGGATCTCAAAATGATTTCAGGTTAATCCCACCACTGTGCCACCATGTCAAGGTTCCTCCCCCACTCTGAACTCTAGGGTACAGATGTGGGGACCTGCATGAAAAACCTCCTAAGCTTATCTTTACCAGCTTAGGTCAAAACTTCCCCAAGGTACAAAATATTACCCCTTGGACAGGCCGCTACCACCACCAAACTAATACTGGTTACTGGGGAAGAGCTGTTTGGACGCGTCCTTCCCCCCAAAATACTTCCCAAAACCTTGCACCCCACTTCCTGGACAAGGTTTGGTAAAAAGCCTCACCAATTTGCCTAGGTGACTACAGACCCAGACCCTTGGATCTTAAGAACAATGAACAATCCTCCCAACACTTGCACCCCCCCTTTCCTGGGAAATGTTGGATAAAAAGCCTCACCAATTTGCATAGGTGACCACAAACCCAAACCCTTGGATCTGAGAACAATGAAAAAGCATTCAGTGTTTTACAAGAAGACTTTTAATAAAAAATAGAAGTAAATAGAAATAAAGAAATCCCCCCTGTAAAATCAGGATGGTATATATCTTACAGGGTAATTAGATTCAAAAACATAGAGAACCCCTCTAGGCAAAACCTTAAGTTACAAAAAAGATACACAGACAGAAATAGTTATTCTATTCAGCACAATTCTTTTCTCAGCCATTTAAAGAAATCATAATCTAACACATACCTAGCTAGATTACTTACTAAAAGTTCTAAGACTCCATTCCTGTTCTGTCCCCGGCCAAGACGACTACAGACAGACACACAAACCCTTTGTTTCTCTCCCTCCTCCCAGCTTTTGAAAGTATCTTGTCTCCTCATTGGTCATTTTGGTCAGGTGCCAGCGAGGTTACCTTTAGCTTCTTAACCCTTTACAGGTGAGAGGAGCTTTCCCCTGGCCAGGAGGGATTTCAAAGGGGTTTACCCTTCCCTTTATATTTATGACAGGGCCAGATATACAACTCCCATAAGGCAATGTGCTATATTGTTTTGGGAACAGTTTAAAAAACCTAATTATTCAGATGGAATTTTTTTCTCCCCCCCAAAAATCAAAGTTTCTTGAGGAAAGTTTCAATTTTGCAGAAACTGCATTTTCCATCGGAAACTCATTCCAATGAAAAGATTCCCCACCTGCTATACTGCCTAACATTGTTAGGCATTCAGCTGCCCTTGGGCCTAGTAGGGACAGTTGCATGTAGCCAGACACTCTGGCTTGTTGGGGGTTGTCTTAAAAAAATAGCAGATATCTATATGAAAGTTAACAGCAAATAGGGACCTTCATAAAAACATACAATCCTGTAACCTAAGGTCCTACACTGAGCTGGGTCTATACAAGTATTTTTGGTATGGGTATCTCCTGGAATAACCACAAAAATGGCATATAATGGAGATATGGGTTATCTCAGGAATGGGCGTGTCTCTGAAAAAGGAGATAGATGTAGTCAGTTCAGTTCTTCATGGAAATCAGGCAGCAATCAAACCTAGGCAGGGCCTGACAGCTGAATGATTAATTCTTTTTTCCCCCTCCCTGGAGAGAAGTCCTCGCAGTAGGATGTAGCTGAACCCATTTGTTTAGGACAGGGGTGAACCCAGCTGTGGATTCAGCAGAAGGTTTTAACAGATTTAGAGGGGCTGTGGGGAGATCTCTCTGCCCAGGTAATTCCTGCCTTGTCTCTCTTGCTTGACCATTCCCCTCTCTCACTCTGTTTACTTTAGCTGGGGTAAGGGAAGGAATCACATTTTGGTTCCACTAAGCATCCTTTTGCATACTGGAACTGCGTCTCAAACACTTTGCTATATACTGAAACACAGGACACTTTACCTCTTCTCTAGGCTGTTCCAAGGTGCTGCCCTTTGCAAGAGCAAGGTGTCCCCGCCCCCCAGACACAGACAGCTTGTGTGTGCGTGCGTGTGCAGTTACCGTTTTGTAGCCTGTTTGCCTGTAGAGAGGTCTACACAACAAGGTGGATTTTGCATTGTGTTTAAGGCTGAAAATTCACCACTGGTGCTAAGGAAAGTCATAAGGTCTTCTCCTCCACTTAAGCCATGGAGAATGCAAGCAGGAGTGCTTGCATTAGTTTCACACCCCCTACATACCATGGAAAATGGCAGTGCTGTCCCCTCATAGGGCAGCATAGACGGGGCAGGCCCGGGACAGAACCACAGAATTTGTATTGATGCACATCTATTGGCTTCAGCACAGAGAGGCTGTGGTTGTACAGGCTGGAACAGCAGCCCCAGGGAAGGATTGCAAAGCAGCCTCCACACTGGCCCTGGGTTTAGGATCACAATCAGGCTCTGTGTGGGTGGAGTGGATTTCACCCTAAAAATTGAGACACAGGAGCTTCCTTGAATTTTATGAATAACTGGCTCCCTTCAGAGTCCTGCATCCCTGTGAGCATAGGGGACTTTCATGTCTGCAGAATACCTCCACAAACAAATGTCCAACTTTGTGAAGACTGTAAATTTGGGGCATTTTTTAGCCTACATTTTATAAGGTCTATTTTCAGATGTTTACTTTGCATTTTATCAGGAGGTTTGGGCTAAAACTAGAATCAGAGAAATGCAATTAACTGGAGTTTCTGCATCTGCACACACACACAAAATTACTGAACTGTTCTTCGTTCTGCTTTCCTGAAATAACGCCCCCACCCCAATTTTGCTTTAAAACAAAAAAGGAATAGTTTACAGATATTAACTTAGTGAATACACTTGCTCAATCTGGTGCTTAGGTTGAACGTAAACATAAGTAACCTAATGAATATGAAACCTTACATCAAAAAGCAAAGATTAGAAATCCAGAAATTCAGAATTAAGATTAAATTGAAAAGAACAAATAATTGATACTAAAATGCACTCAAACCACCATAACTCGGCCACAGAAGCAATGATGTGGAAAACTCCAAAAACCCTGAAACAACCTTCTCTAGCCACAAAAATGTAATCTAATTAGTTACTGAAAAAAACTTGGATACGTTTTACTTAACTGTAGTCTAGTTGCACCAGTCATTAATTTATTTACATGTACATACACAAACACACAATTACAGTTTTAAGTCCTCACAAGAAAAAAAAGTTACAATATCACAGCACATTAATTGCTCATGGGCTTGGAAAGTGGTGTTGTTGCTGACAAGTAATATGCTCTGCACACAACTCATCTCCTGTTTGGAAAAGATAAGCCTAAATGCAACAAAAACCAAACAAAAAACCCAGCAAAAATTCCTGCTGCTATAAATTAGAGGAAATCTGCATCTGTCTGCAGTTTCACTTCCCTATGCAGCCAGGAGTGTGAGGTCTGGGCATTGTTGGGGGTTGTCAGTCACTGAAACCAATCCAACAGGGACTATAATTACCCATATCCAACTGTTCAGTCAAAAGCAAAAGTCTCTGAATAATGTTCTCTCTTTAATTACCTGCTGGTTTCTATCTGTCTTCAAGGGACTGTTTTATCAAGTCTCTATACACAAATGGTGGAGCTAAAGTTCATGCAGTGTTAAGGGAACAGCTTGGTGAAAGTGATCTTTTCTGCTTTCCTGAAATTTTTAAAAAGTAGTTTTCAATGGCAGACGCTGTTTTTCCTCGACTAAAGACGGGCAAATCTCAGGTTTGAAGATTCCATTCAGATAAGTACCCAAAAATTCAGATGCTCATCTGTACTTTATCTAAAGTACCTGAACTTCTTGTTTCTGCCAGGTTAGGCAGGAAGTGTGATGAGAACAAGCTCTTCCATGAAATTTCTAATATATCTGCTTTTTACTGGATCAGAGGTAACACATGAGCATCCTTCCTTGGAGTACTTTGCACCTCTTGAGCTAAGAGTGCCAGAGATCCATGGAAACAAATATAGTTATTTAAAGCTAACAACTATTTCATTTCTCAAATAAAGGTTTGGTTTGGGTGCAAGTTTAAGTTCTAGGTGCAACTTCAGGCCATGCACTCTAGATATATGTCAACTATTTGAAAAGTACAATTTATTGGATGAAATTAGCTTTTTTCCGTGTTTGCAAATCCACTATGAAAGTACTTTGCCACCTTTTCATTTAACTGAATGGCCACTTGGTCTTGTGTTATGAGACTGAGAACAGAAACTCCTGGTTTATCTTCTCTAGGCCATTCAAATCCTTTATACAAATAAAAATTCAGCCTATGTGCTGTTCACAAACTATTCACTTGGACAACATTTTCAGCTTCATGCTGTTCTTTATTTGTAATTCCCAGTGTGAGTGCTCACATGACATCGCTTTGGCTCCATGGCTGGATATCTGAAACTTTAGAATCAGGCCCCAAAACATTAATCTTTATACTTAGGTCATTGTGTGCTTCCAAAGAGACAAATTCTTACACAAGTATGGATCTCCACACTGAAACAAAAACTCAAAATACCATTAACTGTGTTTGCACAGCATCTAATGTGATGGGGTCCCAGTCCATGACTAGGCCTCCTAGGTGCTATGGGAATACAAATAGTAATAACATGTATTTATGTCATTGTATACCCCTGTATGTAGAATTATAGCTTTACATTCAATGGACATTTTGGTCTTCACTCACATTCAAAATTGATTTTCCAGTCACTTTAACTCTTGATGGTTTTTTGTTTTCAGTTTGGCCTGAAGACCAGTCCTCAGTGAGAAAAAAATCACCTGGAGTGTCTCACTTTGAAAAGTGGAGTTATTTTTGAGTTATACTTATCCAGCGCCCATTGAAATAAATGGCAAGACTCATTGACTTCACTGGGAGTTACATCAAGTCCCATGTACACAAAAAGTCTTTACCGTAGTTGTAAGCTAGAAAATTTGTTTTGTTTTTTTTACATCTTCACTTAACTAAAACACTAGGTGAATGGATTTTACTCAGACTGTTCATAAAATGGGGCATTTGGGTTAAGAGCAAGCAGAGAACATTTCAGTTGAAAAGCATGATTTTTCAGAAGTTTGTAGGCAGCTGAAAATAGGGTATTTTAGTAGAAGTCCTGATATAACCTCACCTAAAACATTCTGTACCAAAAGCATGATATAAGGGAGGCAAGCTTTGATCCCATATAAGCAAACCAACTTTTTAACAAGCTCTTCTTTATTGTACTAATACCTACCCCTCTCTACAAACGATTTTGTGGTCTGTAGAGAGGGGAGGAACAAAGAAATCAAAATTATAAATGTCAAAACAATTTATGAATGAACTCAGACTCACTCAAGTGGGATAATCAATACATGTTGTACATCAAAACTACTTGGAAAAGACAACATTAAGTAGGGTACTTACTAAAATCAGACCAAATGATGCAAAATAACTTGTGAAACCATTGAATACACGTATCAGCTATCAGTTGGGCTTCCCTACTGTATGTACAGTCTAAAATGCCTTTGGACATTATACATTTTAGGTTGGAAGCTTCAAAGATAAGGGGAGAAGTAACCCCATTCTACCCCAAACGTTTGTGGCCTGAGCATTTTACCACAGAGAATGTCTTTTACCATACACACTTCCCCTTCCTTCTCCTAACAATCTGTTGCCACCAACTAGCTTTTGGCTAACTGGCAACTTTCAGTACTCTTACAAATTTCTTCCTGACACAGAGAAGAAGAAAAAAAAAAAAAGAGCAATGCCCATAAGAAGAAAGCATGCAGTGTTACATTCAATGACTGGTTTCCCAAAAATGCGTTAATCACTATTCTGAGGCTCTCCTGTGGAAAATCTCAGAGGCAGGAAAAGTATCAACCTCTGCAACTTTCATCCCGTGGTGTTACTGTCACACACTCCCCTCAGAAAAAAGGAGTTTGTTGCCTTGCAGAGGAGGATGAGGTGTGACCTTGGATCTGTTCAGATCTGATTTGATTCCTAACTCTGTAGAGGCTGGGGCCTGCCCTCTGCGTGGGTAGGGGGCATGTCTGCGCTGATTCCTGGCCTTCTTCCCCTCTCTGGTAGCACAGCAACCTGAAGAGCCATTTTGCCATTGGCTCCCTACTGTGTGACTATATTCCAATCTGCAATATCTGAGGAGCAGGTGCTGCAAAGGAGGAGTTAATGCTGGATTGACCAGTGTTAACTACCACTGAGAAACCCCCTGATAGGAAAGGGAACATGAACATGCCAAACAGGGTTTCAGCTCCAAACCTGCAATGGCATGAAATTCACACAAAAGGGATTCCAGGAGTTCCTGCACAGGAATGCAATGACGCATGCGTAGGGTGACCAGATAGCAAGTGTAAAAAATTGTGAGGGGTAAAAGCCCCCAAAATCAGGACTGTCCCTATAAAATTGGACATCTGGTTACCCTAAGCATGCATGATATGTGCAAAAATTGAGTCTATTTTTCTCATCTCTATGTACAAAGGGAAGGGAGCACCCGAGCCTCACTTCTCCAATAAGTGATAGAAACACGGAATTTTTTTTTTAAATCAGCTTACAGGTAGCCTGACATCCATATAGCCTGAGTCCATGTTTGAATTAAAAAAAAAAAATACAAAGTGTTAATGGGTTAGAACCATGTTTCCTTTTGTAGGGAGTGGAAGGTATAGGAAGAGATAAGAGCTGCAAAAAGTCACTAAAAAGTGAGCTGTGCAAATTGACACATGAATTCCAAGGACACAGCCCTAATATTCTACCATAATAGGGAACAGCAGTTGTCGGAGCTGCTTAACAATTTTATATAGTAACTTAGGGCTAAGTCCCACTTGCCTTTCCAAGTAAGCAGTCCTACTGGGTAAACAGCTTGGATCAGGAAGGCTTTGTTTACACACACAACTTGTACCCTTTTAACTTTCCCCACTATAGTTAAAGCAGCACAACCCTATCACAGGGTCCACTCACCACTAGAGCACCTCCTCCTGGCTGCTCTGGGGATTAGCTCTTTCCAGGTTTGACACCCACTTCTGTTGCTCATTCACAGGCCCTGCCGTATCTCTCTCTCTCTGACACAGGGTGCTCTTTTTTCACCGCTTGGCCCTCCAGCTAGCAGACTGTAGTCCTCCCCTTGCGGGGTACAAAAGTCCCACTGGACAATTGTTCTAGGCAGTTGTCTGCTTCACTGCCTGGTCTGTGCCACTTCCCCAGCGGCTGGTAGGGGAACCCAGGCCTATCTATTACTCTGGGTTCCAGCCAGGGACCCCACAAACAGCAGCCAAGGTCTGCACAGTCCCAAACCTTGCTACTATTTCCCTAGGCTACTCTGGCTTTGTCTCTGTCAGACACTTTCTCCACCCTTCTCTGGGTATGCTTTTCCCATAGGGCCAGGACCACAGGGCTTCTGTTTTCCCCTAGTATCCTCCTTTCCCTCTCTCAGGCTGGAAACCAACTGCAGCTCCCTCTGTTCTCAGCCTCCTCCTGCTGCACCAGCTCAGCCGGTTCCAGCCCAGCTGAGTTCCATCATGAGTTAGGGCTTGCCTAGCCAGCCTCCTTCTCCCCCAGGGGCAGCCCATCAGGTTAATTAGCCCTTTCCAAGCTATCTTAATCCTTCCAGGGGAGGGGTGGAGTGAATGTCTCATCACAGCCTCCCTAGTGCGGATGTAGTTATACTGGTATAGAAGTGCTTATACTGACACAGCTATTCTCATAAGGGGAAGGGGAATAAGCTATTCTGGTGTAAGCACCTTTTCACTGGTATTGCTGCATCCACAGTAGGGGTTGTATTGGCATAACTACATCTGTAAACAAATCACACCCATAACTGAAATAGTTACACTGGTTGGTACAAAACCTGTGTAGGAAAGGCCAAAGATAAGCAGGATTTTGCCCTTGCGTTGTTTTTCCACAGGTAATATGCACACTATTTTGAATTAGCACAGGTAGATTCTGGCTCCTTCTATGTTGCTTCATCCTATGTTTGGAGTTTGCAGAAGTTACAAACAGAAGAGGAGAATGTAACAACCTGGGAAAAAAACAAACTCATTTTTTGTTTACAAGAGTTTAACTGACTACAAAGTTTGTACAAATGGCAGGATCAAAGCTGCTTCCGCTGAAATCCATGGTAAACATCCATTGACTTCAGTGGAATCAGGACTGTGCCCTTAGTTATCACAGTGTATATAGAGCCATATTGTGGCTGACCTTTGTGGAGATGCACAAAGACCCTGCTCTTCACCTTCTTGCATGGCCAGTATAAGGGCCAGCCCCAGCTGCATTCTTTGTGCTCAGAGGAATGGAAGGACTGTTTCCTATACACTCCAAAGAGGAAAGGATGCCCTGCCCCCGTTCTCACCAGCCCACTGTGGGAGAGTGCAGACAGCATGCTGCCATACACACCAGTGAGCTCAGGGAAAGATTGTTTGTGCCTCTAGAACAGCGGTTTTCAAACTTCTTGACCTGAGCCCCTCCTTTGAGTTACAATGTTTGGATGCGCCCCCTTAACCCAGACAAAAAAAGACACAGTTCCTGCCCCTCCCCCATCAGGTTTTCAGGGAGGAGGGAGGCACGTGCGATGGTCTCTGGGAGCGAACTAGTGCTGGGTGCTGAGGCTGCCTGCTCGAGCCCTGCACGCTGGCCCAAACCACCTGCTTGTTCCTCCCCCTCCCTGGAACATCCTCCTCACCCCCCTAAGGAGGCGTGCACCACAGTTTTAAAGACTTTGCTCTAGGAGGTGTAATTCATCCCTGGATCTTCCCTTGGGGGTGGTGAAACTGAGTGGCATTCCCAAAACAAGGCAGTGCCTTTAGGCATGACCTAGCTGATAGGAAATAATGGAAATGAAAAACAAAACATGAGGTAAACCCACTTTGGCCTGTTTTGTATTAGCTCTGGTTTTAATGGAGCATAATATGCTTGTGGCTAGGTGATTCATACACTTTCAAAGGAATAAGAGTAAGCACAAATATAGTTACTGAAAGAAAAGACAGACTATATGGGAGGAGTAAGTGGAGAGATAAGGGGTTAAGTGTTTAAGTCATCTGAAAAAAGAAAAGGAGGACTTGTGGCACCTTAGAGACTAACCAATTTATTTGAGCATAAGCTTTTGTGAGCTACAGCTCACTTCATCAGATGCATTCAGTGGAAAATACAGTGAGGATGTTTTTATACACACAGACCACGAAAAAAAGTGAGGATGTTTTTATACACACAGATCATGAAAAAATGGGTGTTTATCACTACAAAAGGTTTTCTTTCCCCCCCACCCCACTCTCCCGCTGGTAATAGCTTATCTAAAGTGATCACTCTCCTTACAATGTGTATGATAATCAAGGTGGGTCATTTCCAGCACAAATCCAGGGTTTAACAAGAACGTCTGAGGAACAGTGGGGGGGTGGGGAGAATAAACAAGGGGAAATAGGTTACTTTTTATAATGACTCAACCACTCCCAGTCTCTATTCAAGACTTAGCTAATTGTATCCAATTTGCAAATTAATTCCAATTCAGCAGTCTCTCGTTGGAGTCTGTTTCTGAAGTTTTTCTGTTGTAATATTGCAACTTTCATGTCTGTAATCGCTTGACCAGAGAGATTGAAGTGTTCTCCGACTGGTTTATGAATGTTATAATTCTTGACATCTGATTTGTGTCCATTTATTGTAAAAAATCATTACAATCTACATACCACACAGACTATGCTGACAGCTTGTGCCACACGCTCTCAAAGAAACTGCGGAACCACCTGATCAACATCCTCTACAGCAAACAGGGAAAGATAAAGAATGAGCTCTCAAAAATGGATACTCTCATAAAAAACCAACCTTCCACACAAACTTCCTCGTGGCTGGACTTCACTAAAACTAGACAAGCCATTTACAACACACACTTTGCTTCTCTACAAAAGAAAAAGGACACTAAACTTTCTAAACTACTACATGCCACAAGGGGCCACAGCAATGGTTCCCTCAACCCACCCAGCAATATTGTTAATCTATCCAACTATACTCTTAGCCCAGCAGAAGAAACTGTCCTATCTCGGGGCCTCTCCTTCTGCCCCTCCACCCCCATGAACATGATACAGTTCTGTGGTGACCTAGAATCCTATTTTCAACGTCTCCGACTCAAGGAATATTTCCAACACACCTCTGAACAACATACTAATCCACAGAGACCTCCCTACCAACACTACAAAAAGAAGGATTCTAGGTGGACTCCTCCTGAAGGTCGAGACAGCAGACTGGACTTCTACATAGAGTGCTTCCGCCGACGTGCACGGGCTGAAATTTTGGAAAAGCAGCATCACTTGCCCCACAACCTCAGCCGTGCAGAACACAATGCCATCCACAGCCTCAGAAACAACTCTGACATCATAATCAAAAAGGCTGACAAAGAAGGTGCTGTTGTCATCATGAATAGGTCGGAGTATGAACAAGAGGCTGCTCGGCAGCTCTCCAACACCACTTTCTACAAACCATTACCCTCTGATTCCACTGAGGGTTACCAAAAGAAACTACAGCATTTGCTCAAGAAACTCCCTGAAAAAGCACAAGATCAAATCCGCACAGACACACCCCTGAAACCCTGACCTGGGATATTCTATCTACTACCCAAGATCCATAAACCTGGAAATCCTGGGCGCCCCATCATCTCAGGCATTGGCACCCTGACAGCAGGATTGTCTGGCTATGTAGACTCCCTCCTCAGGCCCTATGCTACCAGCACTCCCAGTTACCTTCGAGACACCACTGACTTCCTGAGGAAACTACAATCCATCAGTGATCTTCCTGAAAACACCAGCCTGGCCACTATGGATGTAGATGCACTCTATACCAACATTCCACACAAAGATGGACTACAAGCCGTCAAGAACACTATCCCCGATAATGTCATGGCTAACCTGGTGGCTGAACTTTGTGACTTTGTCCTCACCCATAACTATTTCACATTTGGGGACAATGTATACCTTCAAATCAGCGGCACTGCTATGGGTACACGCATGGCCTCACAGGATGCCAACATTTTTATGGCTGACTTAGAACAATTCTTCCTCAGCTCTCGTCCCCTAACGCCCCTACTCTACTTGCACTATATTGATAACATCTTCATCATCTGGACCCATGGAAAAGAAGCCCTTGAGGAATTCCACCATGATTTCAACAATTTCCATCCGACCATCAACCTCAGCCTGGACCAGTCCAAACAAGAGATCCACTTCCTGGACACTACAGTGCTAATAAGCAATGGTCACATTAGCACCACCCTATACTGGAAACCTACTGACTGCTATTCCTACCTACATGCCTCCAGCTTTCACCCTGACCACACCACACGATCCATTGTCTACAGCCAAGCTCTACGATACAACCACATTTGTTCCAACCCCTCAGACAGAGACAAACACCTACAAGATCTCTATCAAGCATTCTTACAAATACAATACCCACCTGCGGAAGTGAAGAAACAGATTGATAGAGCCAGAAGAGTTCCCAGAAGTCACTTACTACAGGACAGGCCTAACAAAGAAAATAACAGAACGCCACTAGCCATCACCTTCAGCCCCCAACTAAAACCCCTCCAACGCATTATCAAGGATCTACAACCTATCCTGAAGAACGACCCATCACTCTCACAAATCTTGGGAGACAGGCCAGTCCTTGCCTACAGACAGCCCCCCAACCTGAAGCAAATACTCACCAGCAACCACATACCACACAACACAACAGAACCACTAACCCAGGAATCTATCCTTGCAACAAAGCTCGTTGTGAACTGTGCCCACATATCTATTCAGGGGACACCATCACAGGGCCTAATAACATCAGCCACACTATCAGAGACTCGTTCACCTGCACATCTACCAATGTGATATATGCCATCAAGTGCCAGCAATGCCCCTTTGCCATGTACATTGGTCAAACTGGACAGTCTCTACGTAAAAGAATAAATGGACACAAATCAGATGTCAAGAATTATAACATTCATAAACCAGTCGGAGAACACTTCAATCTCTCTGGTCACGCGATTACAGACATGAAAGTTGCAATATTACAACAGAAAAACTTCAGAAACAGACTCCAACGAGAGACTGCTGAATTGGAATTAATTTGCAAATTGGATACAATTAGCTAAGTCTTGAATAGAGACTGGGAGTGGTTGAGTCATTATAAAAAGTAACCTATTTCCCCTTGTTTATTCTCCCCGCCCCCCCACTGTTCCTCAGACGTTCTTGTTAAACCCTGGATTTGTGCTGGAAATGGCCCACCTTGATTATCATACACATTGTAAGGAGAGTGATCACTTTAGATAAGCTATTACCAGCGGGAGAGTGGGGTAGGGGGGAAAGAAAACCTTTTGTAGTGATAAACACCCATTTTTTCATGATCTGTGTGTATAAAAACATCCTCACTTTTTTTCGTGGTCTGTGTGTATAAAAACATCCTCACTGTATTTTCCACTGAATGCATCTGATGAAGTGAGCTGTAGCTCACAAAAGCTTATGCTCAAATAAATTGGTTAGTCTCTAAGGTGCCACAAGTCCTCCTTTTCTTTTTGCGAATACAGACTAACACGGCTGTTACTCTGAAATAAGTCATCTGAGTGAGAGTCACCTGTAGACATGCCACTTTGGGAAGATCTTTCTTTCACCCTGTGAATATATCCTGCCTTAGTTATGAGAATGAGTCCATGTCTTGAGAGAGTGTCATGTTATAACGTTTATATTTATAGAGCATCATGTTATCAAATGTTTCCAGTAGTCTCTCTGGAATGTTTGAATGTTCAGCAAACATCTGCATAATGCCATCTGAGGCCCTTCCAAAGTGCTATGTTGGTTATGCTGAGATCCTGAAGGGGTCAATAAACATGTATAAGAAAACAAACCAAAACCAAACAACTACAATGACAAAACCCTTATACAAAGTGTAACTTATGCTGTAATATTTCATGTTATATTTCACTCACTATAAAACAAACTAGAGAGATGAGCCGCACCAGGGTACTGCTTGAGGCACATGAGGGACAGCCAAGACATTTGTCTTTTCTCTCATGGTGCAGTGGAACTTACCTCCTCTATTATGGATCCTTTATTCTTTGACCCAAAGGAATTCGATATTGTTATTTTCCAAGTAGAGTACCTGCAAATTTTTGAAATTAAAACAATTTGAGGTGGACCAAACCCCAACCCATTCTTATGCATGAGCAAAGCGTTCTCCTGTGAACTCGCAGGCCATTGAGGAAGGGCTCTATGAATGCTTTGTGCATGGACTCATAGAGCTCCTCACTCGCCTGGCAGCCTTCCATGGATTCTCCCCATATCTCACACATCCAGGATCCATGGAGGCTACTGCAGCCCTGCAAGGCAGGGGAGAAAGACAAGAACCAGGGATCTGGATAGAACAAGAAGACAATGGAGATTGTGGCTGGGGGGTTAGGTTTTGAGGGTGCTCAGTCCAATCCCCCTTCACTGTAATTGCCTCTGCAGGAAGAGATGTATGGGACCTTCACCTGTGACTGGTGGTGCCAACATGAAGCTGTCAGCCAGCATGGGACTCAGAGTAGGTAGCTCCTTCATTCCACCCCAGCCTGCCACTCAGGTGGAGGGTTTCAGGGCCCTACCACCACTGGACATCAGAGGAGATGTTATCACCCCCAATCATTGCCATATATACCAGCTGGGAGGCCAGCAGTGTGCGGGAGAGGCATCACAGACTCTCCAAATGAGGGGGCAGGGCAGCCCAACATAGTTACCTAGTAGCTGCTATGGGGCACATGTTTCTCCCATGGGTTTATACTGTTGATGATAAATAAAACCAAATGGCTTTTTATACATTTCCCCCAGAGGCGTCGACTTTCTAATGTGCCGGGGGGCACTCCCCCTGGCTCCACCTCAGACCCCACCCCCACTCCACCCTTTCCCCCAAAGCCCCACCCCTGCCGTGCCTCTTCCCACCCCTTCTCCCGAGTGCACCCCACCCTTGCTACTCTCCCCTTCCCCCCCCAGCGCCTCCTGAATGCCGCTGAACAGCTGATCACCAGTGCATGGGAGGCACTGGGAGCGGGAGGAGGTGCTGATTAGCGGGGCTGCCAGTGGGCAGGAGGCGCTGGGGGGAGGCGGGAGAGGAGCTGATTGGGGGGGCTGCCGGTGGGTGCTCAGCACCCACCATTTTTTTTCTGTGGGTGCTCCAAGGCTGGCGCTCCCATGGAGTTGGCACCTATGATTTCCCTCCCTCAATATATCCATAACCTGTACCAAATCTTTTATATCTTTGTCCTCCTCCTCCATGTAAAGCATTATTTACCTACTGGTCACATTACTGGACTTGCTATATGAAGAAACATCTCTGCTTTCACTTTCAGTGCTTTCTCTGCAGCTCCCATGGTAGGTAGAAAGAATTCAAAATATTGCATTGTTGAGAGGTGTCCTTGTGAGTTTATTGGAGATGGAGGAAGTAATTTCTACATCTTTGGCTTGATACAGCTTTTGACACCATATCGTGTTCTCTGAGTGCTCAAGAGTTGGATTTGTCAGAGGGGAAAGGGCAGCTCCTTTACTAACTGCACATACCCTCACATCAGTCTGTAGCTCCTCAGATTTCTGGAACCATCTGGTTCATGCTAAAGAAGTCAAGTATTAGCATAGTCACTCCAATAAGAACCTCATTTTGTTTGCACGTGGGAGCAAGACAACAACCTTCATGTGACACTTCTGTTAAGTGCTGGTGCTTTTTGTGCTCTGTATTTTGTGCAAATCCACCAACATACCAGTGTCATCAATTGGCCACTGGACGTCCTTTTACTGACCTCCCAGTGAACGTAGCAACGATTATACTTCCTCAAACCTCCCTTTCCAGGAAAAAAGAACAGCTGGGCCAGTCCTCTAAATATACCGACTTAATGTAGAAGAGCTATCCAGGGAAAAAGTGAATTACCTCTTTAGAGCCCTCAAAGATGATCACATTGACATTGTGGTCCTCCAAGAAACACATGTGAAAGGAGAAGATAAAGCTGCCAGACATAAAATCTATGGCTCTACCAAAATTGCTGCTGTCAACCATTCAAAACATGGGCTAGCAGTGTACATGCGAAATGGATTAGAGGATGTGGAAGTTTTGGAAGAATCATCGACCAGTGGAAGAGAGATCAACATAATTAGAATTAGGGACATAATTATAGTAAACATATACAAGCCACCTAATATCATGTGGCCTGATCCCATCTTTCCTTCCCTTCCTCATCCGGCCATCTACATAGTTGACTTTCACAGCCATCACGAAAGACTGGGGATACTGCTCAAATGACACAGCCAGGGAGCAGATCACAGAATGGGCCTCCCTGGAAGACCTCCACCTGCTCTATGATCCGAAGCAATCTGGATCTTTTCAGTCTGCAAGGTGGACAATGGATCACAACCCTGACCTGTGTTTTGTGACCCGTAATAGTGCAGGTGTCCCCCTAGCCACAACAAGAAACATCCTGAGCCACTTCCCGCATAGCCAACATTGCCCAATCATCCTCCAGATTGGCCTGGAAGTGCTTCTTCTGCAGTCTGTGCCAAAGCCGTGTTGGAATTTCCACAAGGCTGACTGGCCTGCCTACACTTCAGAAACAGAATCTCAGATCCCATGGCTCGAACCAATACCTAGAAACTTTGGTCATTTTATAAACATCCTAAAATCAACTGCTAAGAAGTGCATCCCGCGTGGTCACCACAAGGCTTTCACCCCCTGCTGAATAAAAGAATCCGAGTCTCTGCTGAGGGAATATGAAACAAGCAGCAACCCAGATAAACCCACTGTGCTGCTTGAGTTCTTGAATTCGGTGCACCTGGAAAGGTGTAACAAGACCGTTGAAAGCCTTGATTTCAGTCATTCGAGCCCTAAGGCATGGGCTCTTTTGAGGCAACTTGGAGGATCCCAGCCAGTAATGCAATGCTCAGCAAAGCTGACAGCAAATGCTGTTGCCTCTCATTTTCTTTCTAACAGCAAGATGCCAACAGACAAGATTACATGCCAGGAGGTCCAGTGGGAACTCCGCAGAAATCTTCAACAATGCCTGGAGCAATCCCCAGTCTCTTCCCCATATTCCGTTGAGGAGATCAATGTTGCGCTGGTGGAGACCAAAAGCCGGAAAGCTGCAGGGGTTGATGGCATTCCTCCAGAGTTTCTCCAGAATCTTGGGAGATGGGGACAGAAATGGCTGGCGGTGCTTTTTACTGCTGAGCATAGAACCGGAGAAGTGCCAACAAGCTGGTGACAGGCAACAGTGGTTGCCCTATTGAGGCCTGAGAAACCCCTAGAGGATGCAGCCAGCTACCTCTCTCCTCTCAACCACCAGCAAGCTCATGGAACAGGTGCTGCTCCACTGTCTGTCTGATATTATTGAAGTTATCCTCTCAATGGAGCAGGCAGGATTTTGCCAGTAGAGAAACAGCTGTGACCAAGTAGCTTCACTTACCAGCCACATTGAGGCAGGATTCCAACATAAGTTGAAGACAGGAATCACCCTTGTTGATCTGTCCTCGGCATACAACACTGTCTGGATACAGGGCCTCCTCCTCAAGGTCTCCTACATCATTCACTGCTGGCAAACGATCTGCCTCTTGGTGGCAATGCTGGGGACCGCTGCTTTAAGGTACACCTTGATGGCCAGATTAGTAGACCAAGAACTCTTAACTCAGGCATCCCTCAGGGCTCTGTCCTGGCCCAATACTTTTTAATCTATACACTGCGGATATATCAGCAATGGAGTCAAGGAAATTCATGTATGTAGATGATATCGCCCTAACTGTTCAGCATACAAGCATACAACTGTTCTCCATACCATCAGCTGCACCATAACCCGAGATCGTAGCACAATGGCTGATTATTTCCAATGCTGGAAACTTAGGTCTAATCCAAAAAACCCATGGTAACTGCTTTCCACCTGAACAATAAAATGACTAATACCAAACTTGATATGCAGTTCTGTAGTGAGAGCGTCAGCCACAAAGCTAATCCAAAGTATCTTGACGTTACACTGGACTGGAGTTTGACCTTTCGACAACACCCGCAATAAGGTCAGGTCTCGTGTTGCGCTTATCAGAAAATTGTCCAGAACATCATGGGGCTCCAGTCCATGGACTTTACAAACTGCAACAATTGCTTTGGTATTGCAGCTGAAGATTATGCATCAGTGTGGTCTGATAGCAGTCACACTAAACTCCTGGACACTCAACTCAATAATGCTATGCGCATAGTGTCGGGGATGCTCGAATCTACTCCAGTTGACTGGCTCCCAGTACTATCACACATCCAGCCTCCACAGATTAGAAGAGCTGCTCAGACATCTCGCTTTCTTAATCATGTCAATGTGAATATGAGGATCCCACTGCACCATGACCTGCAGAACCCGCCAAAGATGAGATTAAAATCCCGCAACACTCTATGGAACCGTATCAAGATCCTTACACCCAACTTCAGTGCTGAGGCTCAATGGAGAGTCACATGGAGCACTTTGACCGCTCAAAACAAACAGCTCATCATTGATCCTATTGAGGAACCACCTAGTTTTGATTTATGTCAGAAAGACTGGTACAGATTGAATTGCATCAGAACATCTCATGTGAGATGCGGACAAATCCTCTTTAAATGGAAAATGAGGGAAACACCTGTATGCAACTGTGGTCACCAGGCACAAACGATAGAGCACATTATATCTGAATGTCCCCTTTATTCTTTTGCCAGGAGCCTGAAGGACATTCACCAGCTCACTGCTGGGGCAATGTGCTGGCTATCAAACTTAGATATAAATTTGTAGTTGTTACCTACCCAAGCCATACAAAATAAGAAGACCCATGCTAAGTAACACGATGTTTATCATTGCACAGATTGCACATACAGATGAGCCCAGGAATCACAAAGAAACCTCCTCTAACTGGTTAAGGTCAGTGCTTGGTCAGCAGTTAGCCTACACAGCCAGATGCATGGGTGTTTCTACTGAAAACAAGTCAATTTCCACCCAAAGAAGAAGAGCTCATGCTATCATTTTCCTATGCCAGCCCAGAGAGTGGGTTAAAGATCCTCCATTCCAGCAGGGGTTTTTTTGCCCTCCTTTGCAGCATGGGGCTTTTGCAGGTTTAAACTAGTGTAACTGGTGGATTCTCTGTAACTTGAAGTCTTTAAGTCATGATTCAAACAATTCAGTAACTCAGTCAGAGGTTAGGGGTCTATGACAGCCAGGAGTGGGTAGGTGAGGTTCTGTGGCCTGCAATGTGCAGGAGGTCAGACTAGATGATCATGATGGTGCCTTCTGGCCTTAAAGTCTATGAGTCTGATGGAGACACTATCCCTATATGGAGGGCTTGCAGATTGCCAGGCTCCAGCTGAGCCTGTTTCCAGCAGGTGGAAGGAACTTCTGCAGACTGCTCTTAAAGCAGCTCTACAATAAAAGTTAGGATGACCCAGCTAGGTCACTCAGGGGTGTGAAAATTAATCCCTACCTCTGAGTGATGTACTTAAACTGACATAACCCCGAGCTACTGCCTCTCAAGGAGGTGGATTAACTACAGGGGCAGGAGACCCTCTCCCATCACCGTAGCGAGTGTTTACCCTGAAATACTGCAGCTGTGCCACTGTAAAGGTTTAATTGTAGACATAGCCTAGAGCTCAGTTTGGGGATTAAAGCCTTTCGATTTTTATCTTTTTCATCTAAATATATTAGCCTCCCTTCATTACTTCGATGATGGCAACAAGAAGTTCTCTTTCGCAATCCACAGAAATAAATTTAAAACTAGGGTTACTTGTTTTCAAACAACAACAAAAAGGGGGGCAGGGATTTCCCTACACCCCCCCTGAATTTCCTCAACACCCTTCCCCCCATCCCCAGTTTTGTGAACTAGTTACATGCAGTGTTGCCAATTTAGTGATTGTTTGAAAATTGGATTGAAATTGAAACATTAATACACACTTTAAAAGCATATAAAGTCTATGATAAAATATGTGTATCTGAAAAAGTATTATAGATTTGAAAAGTAGAAACATAGACTAGCTTCCTTACACAGCTGTTGTTTTTATGACCATGTCAGTGCATTCATTTCAGTGACGTTGGCCAACCTAATAATTTCAAATTATGATTTGTAAGCAAAGTCTAAATGAGCTCTCCCTGACAGCTAGTGATGAGCTGGGGGCTGGGGGGAAAAGGCTTCAGGACCAGATTGTATTTACATTCACACCTAATCTACCTAGGTATTTAGCAAGCAGAGCTGTGTTGCCCAAGTGATTTTGGCTGGGGTTGGGTTACAAATTACTTGAATGCGGGGGTTGGGGGAATGAAATGCTGTTATTCTTATTGTATGAGTAAAGGGCAGTAGAACTGTACTTAGCCTGTGCTGATTGAGGGCATCAAGAGAGAGGGTGGGGACAGGTGTTTTGCTTGATGATCTGTCTGAGCCACAAGTACTATTTGACCTGCTCCTCTCCACTGTTTAAAGACAGAGCTGATTAGGCTTCATAGATAGTCTTTTGTTTTGTTAAGTGATCATTAGAGCTGAAATCACTGATAATCAGGTCTAAGTGCTTAGACCTGCTGTGGGACAGTGTTTCTGTGGAAGAGATGGCCCAGTCTGCACTAGCAACGAGGTTCCCGCACTGAGAGCTCAGCTGAAATCACTGAGAGCTGGGTGGAACCTCAAGAGACCAACTCGCAGAGGTCACAGTGGCAGGTGGCAGCAGAAGGTGATGGCGGAGGGCCATTGGCAACAGAGCGATGGAGTGAACGGTGGCACAACGAACAACAGTGGCCAGAGCAAACAGTGAGCAGCTGGAGAAATGAGCAAGGTGCCTTCTTGCCCCCCATCTGGGAGGTGAACTCATGTGAAAGTACCTCTGAACTCTGAGTCTCCACTGACCAAGGACAATACTGGCGAGAGTTAATGAGGCTGTTGAGAATGCTGGAGACACAACACAGTTCATTCGAACAAACATGGCTGTGGCATCACACTTTCTGCTGAAGAAGAGATACCACAAACTGCAAACTGGAGGCCAATGTTAAGTGCATTGTCACTTGTTCATCCTGAAGTCGAACACTGGTTCTGAACAAGACCAGCAAATGCTCACTATCTTTCTGCAAGAAACTCAGCTGACTAGCTAGAAGCATGTGGTGCAAGAGCAAAAGACTCAACAGTTGAAAAGGTGAAGAACTCTCTCACCACATTCAAAAAATTTGCATACATGGCTGATGAATGCACCGATGCAAATGGGCATCAAGTATTAAGTCATTGTGTATGTTATCTTGATGTCAGTGGTACGCCAGTAGATGCATTTCTAGATATTCAAGTTATAGAAGACACATCAGTTGCATCTGTGACAACCCACATCTTAGAAGAGTTAAATGCTTGTAAATTGGACTCCAAACAGATGGCTGCTTGTGCATTTGATAGAGCTGCAAACTTCTCTGGAAGACATGGTGGAGTACAAGCTTTGCTCATAGACAAGTGTAACCCTAATCTCTCGTATACACACTGCAGAGGCCATCTACTCCAACTAGCGCTCGTACGAGCTGCAGACTCTTCAAAAAGCTATAAATGTAATGTCTTCATTATATTCTTTTTTCAGCAAGAGTCCAAAAAGACTGAATGTCTTGGAAAATATAGAAGATATACTGGGACTGAAGTTCAAATTAGGCCAACCTGGGAAAACTCTCTGGTTTTCTCATGAGCGACCCTTGGCTGTTGTCTTAAAATTACTCCAGCCATTATTAGTGGCTCTGGAAAGTAGCTACCAAGGTGGGATGGATCTAAATAGTGAGGTTGGTGGATTATTTTTGCTACTATGTTCAGAGAAGACTATTGCCATTCTCTCTCTTGTAAGTCTACTATTGAAACCACTGGGTCATTAAACAATGCCATCCAGGCATCTGTTACAATGGTAGTAGATCTTTGTCCAGCAATAGAAGCTACATTTGGATCAGAGAGCTATCCATTGCAAAAGTACTGGAAGAAGCAAAGGCTTCAGTCCAGAAGTTGACTAATGAAGCCATTTATGTTGGATCCTTAAGTGAAGAGGACAAGAAGTGATTGTTAACACAATTGAAAAAGTACACAGACTTGATTCTTAAAAATCTACAACAGCGACTTCTAGATTCTACTCAACCTCTACATAGCTTTTACAGACAGATCCCTGTCCTATAAAACACCGACAGTTGAGTGGAGTGAGGCAGTACCAGCTATGGGGCTGCCATGTGCTCAGGACAGAATAGAGAATTTGAACACAGAGTGAAATATCATACGACAAATGAATGAAGATTTGACTTCAACTTCTTTTTTAATCATCACTAGTGGCTCGACCCGATCTTTATGCTATGTTTCCTGGGATGAATGAAGTAGGAATTCATCTCTTGCTAATCCCAGTCATAACAGCTACAATTGAGCGTTCTTTTTCATCATTGAATAGAATTTTGTGTTCTGAAAGAAGTCCCCTTCTGCCTGATCATGTGAATGAACTAATGAGCATATCAATTGAAGGAATGGAAGTACCGGACAAATGAGAAGCCACCAAAGATGAACGCATTGCATTCAAGAAGTTCATTAGCAGAGTTGTGCAAAATTATAACAAGAAACCAAGAAGGATGTAGATGTAGTGCATCATAGAACGCTTAAGTAGCCAGCTTTAATTTGTGTGATGATTTTAAAACATAAGTTAAATCTAATAAAATGGTCATGAAACATTTTTCAGTTTTTACTATGGTGCCATACAGCCCACCTTCACCCTCACGGTCTCACCCCTCATCGGCCCTGACACCCCCCCATGTAAATTCGAACACCCCCCCTAATTTCAATTCCTGGGGAAAACACTGGGACGGGGGTGGGGGAGGGGTGTTGTCTTTTCTTTGCTCAGTTAACGTCAGATTTACTCCTGTGTAATTCTGTTGACTTCAGTGGAGTAACTTCAGATTCATTCTGGGGTAAAAAGGGAATCAGCCCCACAACAGGCTTTGGTACAAAGCATTTTGGGTAAGTAGGAAGAGGAAGCTTTTTTCTAGGGCAAAAGGCTGTACATTTACTGTCTCTCCTGCTTCAGAAGAAAATCCTCTGTAGTACAGGTGACACAAAAGGAAGATCTCTAAATGAGGAATTTTATATTCTATGAGGTCTGCTGGATTTCTTGATCTGACGCTAAGAGCAAATCAGAGTCACAATCAAGGCACCCAGAGATACGGCTGGCAGCAATTAGTTTCTTACTGAGTTTGAAAGATAAGCTATTACATTTAGAGTTATCCACAGCTTATGAGATAACACATACTGGATAACTGTTAGAGAAATTGCTTAAAGGCAGGACTGTGAAATGACTGTTTTTTCATTTTACCTGGACTTGTTCATGAAAACTGATACTCACCGGTACAGACAAATTTGACACATGGCCACATCCTCTCCCAGACTTTCATGGTGAAAACATCAAAATTCTACCCACATGCAAAATCTCGATTTCAGGATTTAGACTGTAAGAACTTCAAGACAGGACTGTCTTGCTCGCTCTGTCTTGTAAAGCTCCAACTGGCGTTAAGCAAGTAACCATACAGACAAAGAAATTTCACATTTTCACAGTTTTTTGTTGAAAACAGAATTTCAGCCTGGGGGCAGCTCTCATACATACTAGCTGTGAACAGTGTCCAAAGGACCAGCCCGCAACTGAGCATAATGCACTTGACCACTCCTCTGTGTTCCCAGCATACCTCTTACACAGAAGGCTGCAGAGAGAGTTGTGCAGGAACCAGCTACATTAGCTCTATGCCCACTGAAGACTCCCCAGCAGAGTGGATAGGACCAGATTCAATCTCATTTGTGCCACCAGATTGGTGCAGAGAGGCTGGAGCAAAGAAGTATATCTGGCCCTACATGTGTGAATGGAAATATGGAGACTTGTGCTCATTCTCCCCCACAGGACTACCCAAACCACGGATTTTCAGTAGCCTTGCCAATTCCTCCTTTTCCATCCTTCATGTAGGGACCATTCTAGAAAAGTCAGAGCAGAACAATGCTGAAGAGAGTACAGAAGGGTGACAGAGTAACCACAGAACAGATGCCAGTCTCTCAGGGCATCTGCATCCATGGACCAGAAGATGAAAGGAAGGAGGATAAAAAGACAGACCGTCTGAATTATACTAGCTGCAGCAATAAAGCATCTTCCCGCTGAGTAAACCTCAAGTAACCAGTGAGTTTGTTTGGTAAGATAGTAGTTTATTCAGGTTCAACTCACCCTGCCACCTCATAGATGATTCAGTGACCTTTCTTGTCAGCAGGAGAAATGGATACTGATGCCTGAAGTGATTCTGGTGTGAATTATGTACACTTGAAAGGTTTGTTGAATACATAGAATGTGTAAATAAGATCAAGAGAAGAATGTTTTATTTGAGGCAAGAAACCAGGCAGAAATTTCCCTAGTTGTGCAGACAGCTCGGGTCTGATTCTTCAGTGCTCTGCACCTTGTCTAGGCATTTGCATATATATGCAAAGTGGGTGTAAAATGCTAGCATGTGAGAACAATGCCTCTTCCGTTGTGTAGTCAAAGAATTGGGCCTGCATATATTTAGTTAAAGTATTGTATGTCATAACAGGAAAATATCCTCAATCAAAGGAATATTTACTATACAGCTTTAACCTGACCTTGCAAAAAAACAAAACAAAATAAACAAGACCTGAAAAAGGTCATCTCCTTTATTTTATGGGGAAATAAGAGCTTAAAGAAACACCTTGAGCAATGGACAAGCTCAGTTTGTGGGAATGATCATTCCATGTGTTCTTGGGATGCTCATCACCTCAAAGGGGAAGAGGAGAAGCCAAAGATTAATGAAAAGAAAGGAACTAGAATAGAACCTGAGATAGCTTCATAATTTCACTGTGAGAAAATTAACTTTCTCCCTTTTTTTTTCTTTCCGCAGAAGCTTGAACTTTCCAGAATTTCCACACCAGATTATCTCTAGATTTTGTTGATGACTAGTGTATCTATTTTCTTAAACTTTGCTTTTGACTTGAATACACATAAGAATATAATTGTATGACAGAATGTTAGCAGTTTAGCAGAATGTGATTGTTTCTTTGTCCAAGGATGTCAGAAGCCTCCCAGCTGCTTTGGTCTTGTACAGCGGGATTGCTAAATGCACTTAGTCGGAGGCAGTGATGAAGAGTTCTGCTATCCATCATGGAGTCATTTTGCCAAATTGTGTTTGTTGCAGCTGTAAGAATGTGGTGCATGCAATTTTGTGCAATAGAAATATGTTGGGGGATGACATTCAATCTGTTTTCCTTGTCATTTTGGGACATTTTTTCCTTTTTCACTTAAAATTATCCCAGATAATCTAAATGAAGTCCCAAGTTGCCTTTATGCTATTGTTAGCGGAGATATTTCTATGGAACACGAGGAAGAGACAATATAAAGGTAGCAGTTAAGAAATTGAACTTGCCAGTTTAATCTTAGCTGCTTTATTTATACCATTTAAACATTAAGATCTACAGTATACTCCATCAAGATGTGCTTAATACAAAAATCAGTTTACATGGGGCAACTCCCAGGGCACTGATTCAGCCTAAGAAAAGCGAATAGCAAAGACTACTCCTTAACTGGGAAAGTAGTGGCAAATGTTCTGTTTAATGGGGACACACCAGGTATGAAATTCCAAGTTCTGGGGTTTTAAATCCAGAAGTTTATAAATTTAGTGCCTGATTCACTGTGGCATTACTTAGGTTTTATATTTGTGCAGCTTCATTGAGATCAACAGGTATAAAACTGGAGCAACAATGGTGAACCAAGTGAGACTGTTTACAGTCAATACCATTTTTATTAGTGTGCTTTTGCTCAGTTCAATATTTTGTTTCATTTAAAGTCTTCTCGAACTGTTTTTGTCTCTTCCTTGTCTTTTGTTTTGTTATGTTTTTTGTTTTAAAGGTCTCTTCCCTTACATGGGACAGCCATTTATGGTTCAATCCTTCTAATTGCTCACTGTGAAACTTTTCAGCACGTGTTAAAAAGTGCTGAGCAGGGGCACTCAATCCTCCATTAATGAGATAGCTCATTAATGAGATAGCTTTGTCCTCAGTCACTCCTATTACTTGACAGGGCTAAGAGAGGGCCTGATCCAGAAACCTTTTGAAGTCTTTCCCTGGGGCTCAGGGGTTTTGGATCAGAACCCTAAACACCTCACTAGCACAGTCAAGATTGCATTTAAGACCATGTCCTACAGGCATCCCCTCTCCATCCATGTCCTGCATGGGAACAGGAGCATAGGGGGCCTGATTCTTGTGCTCAGTGTAGAAGACTAGGCCTAGAACTTAACCTTACTCATGTTTCTTGTGGCTCCCACTCTTACTTACACTGACACACACTAGCCATACACTCCCTGAGGCATGCCACACAAGGGCTTGCAGGATTAAGACCCCAGTCAAAACTACAGTTTGTCTACTGCGCTATCTGAATTAAGAAGATTTTACTGTGATACATTATTTTATAATGAGGGGTAGAGGAAGGAGATAAACTGTCCTTGCACAATAGATACAATAATATTGGCTATGATGTGTACTTAATCCATCAGTGTTCCTCTTCAGAAGGAGGTTCAAGCTATTTCAGGTAGCTTCAGGGTGTACTCTAGTTTGAAAATGAATGTAGGGCAGAAAGGCAGAGAAAATGAGAGTCTTTCACCATCCATCTCATTTTAGGATTTATAGAGTTTAGGGACAGAAGGCGCCTCCTGCATAACACAGGCCAAATAATTTCATCCAATAATTCCAGTATCAAGATTTAGTTTAGGTGTCCTAAAATGTGACAAGCAAGATTACCAGACCAAAAAAAAGAATAAAATACAATAAAAAAAATAAAATAAAGAGAGCTTCTAAGCAGCCTATAGAATCTTATTGTAACAGAGAGGGCAAGATAAAGCAGAGATAAATTATTTGAGAAAGCAAGAGAGTTACAAAGTTCCTTTTTGAATGGACATATTGCTTAACTGTCAAGTCTAGATTATATTCTTTCTTTGCTAGTGTCAGAGGAATCCCTTTGCAAGTCCCAGAAACCCCAAATCATGGAATAAATTATGAATACAAATTTAGAGCTGACTTTTTTCAGGGTCAGCTATAAGTATGCCACCGAGTTCCTTAGTTGTCAAATATTATACATGTAAATGGAACAGCTAACCCAGCATCTTACTGTGTTTTCAATTATTTTAGATAGTAACGACAATTATGCATGGTTCAGAAATGGTTTAAACTGTATTTCTACTCTGAAAAGTGACTATGTAAAAATAGCTCCTTCTTACTTGACAGATCAGCTCCCTGTGTGCAGTCAGAGTTGGTGGCCAGAGTGAGGTTGTGACGCTCTGTACCTCAGGGGAACACCCTATAGCCCCATGTTCATCTTTATAAAATGATTGTGTGGTATCCAATGCAAAATTTGTCATGTTGGGTGTCTTCAGAAGGCTCATAATGCACTGAGCATGGTTGTTATAGTGATGTTATAGTATTTGTTACAGTAAGGTTATAATTTCATGTATATAGTTATGAGGCTGAAAATGTATCCTCATGGCTTAAAGCAAGCCCATGCAAAAACTCTCCAAGAACAGAGAGGCAGTTCACGCCTCATCAGGGCATGGATGGGACAAACCCAGCCCAGCCTCACAGGAACAATGGACACTGGCTTAGGCAGTAACAAAAGAATCCGTTAGACCCTCGAGGGGGTCATCCCCTTCCTTTGGGCAGTTTGGGACTGCAATGAGGTCATGCTCACCTGACTCTGAAAGGGGGTTGTGGCGGGGCGGGGGGGAAGCCAGGAGGAAAGAAAGGACAGGATAAAAGGGAGAGACATTTTGCCATGCTCTCTCTCTTCCACCTACATCTACAGACACCACCACCACCAAGTGACTGGAGCGCTGATCAAAGGAGAGAGCCTGACTGAAAAGCCAGCCTGTGGTGAGAAGCATCTAAGATTATAAGGACATTGAAAGTGTTAAGATCAGCTTAGAATGCATTTTGCTTTTATTTCATTTGACCAAATCTGACTTGTGATGCTTTGACTTATAATCACTTAAATCTACCTTTATAGTTAATAAATTTGTTTGTTTATTCTACCGGAAGCAGTGCATTTGGTTTGTAGTGTGTCAGAGACTCCCCTTGGGAGAACAAGCCTGGTACATATCAATTTCTTTGTTAAATTGATGAACTTATATAACCTTGCAGCGTCCAGGAGGCATAACTGGACACTGCAAGATGGAGGATACTAGGGTTGTTTCTGAGACCGGAGATATTGGCTAGTGTCATTCGCTTGCAAGTAGCTGGGAGCAGCTTACATGCCAGAGGCTGTGTGTGAACAGCCCAGGAGCGGGGGCTCTCACAGCAGAGTAGGATAAGGCTGGCTCCCAGAGTCAAGGACTGGAGTGGCCTAGCAGATCACTGGTCCTGACAACACCAAAGGGGAACGTCACAGAGGTTTTACTACTTTTTCTATCATCAGCCCTGTAGAATCATTCCACTTCTGGATAAGAACATAAGAATGGTCATACTGGATTAGACCAAAGATCCATCTAGCACAGTATCCTGTCTTCTGACAGTGGCCAGTGCCAGGTGCCTCAGAGGGAATGAACAGAGCAGGTAATCATCAAGCAATTCATCCCCTACCACTCATTCCCAGCTTCTAGCAAACAGAGGCTAGGGACACCATCCCTGCCCATCCTGGCTAATAGCCATTGATGGACCTATCCTTCATGAATTTATCTAGTTCTTTTTTTAACTCTGTTATAGGCATGGCCTTCACAACATCCTCTGGCAAAGAGTTCCACAGGATGACTATGCGTTGCGTGAAGGAGACTGAACATTGTCAACAAAATTCTTAACTAAATTTCAGCTACAAGTTTGCCTGGGCAAACTCATTGTCTTCAAATTATGCCCTTAAGGTTGCACAAATCTAACTGAGGGTATAACATGAGGACATTGCATTGCACAGGTGCAAGCAAGAACAACATTTGGAACACAAAAAAGAAGTTGTGCCAGGGTGTTCCACTCACTGCTAGGCTAACGTCTTCTTCTGGCCACTCTGGGGATTAGCTCATGATGTTGACGCCCCTTCCCACAGTTGCACACCAACTCTCTGCCTTGCTTTCTGGGTGTGCACTCCGTCTCTCCCTCCACAAGCTGCTGGTCCCTTGTCATGACTCAGCCCACAGGCCAGGTCACTCTATGCATTTGCCCCTTCTGGAGTTCCAAAGGGTTTCAAAGACTCTCTCCACACTAGCAGTCCCAGGCACTCTTCCCATTCACTGTCCCACGGTGCCACTCCCTCAGTGGCTGTTAGGCCCACCTTCTACTCCAGGTTCCAGCTCAGAGAACCTCTAGTCAACACTCAAGGTCTGTTCTCTTTTAGACCTTACTGCCTTTCCCTGAGTCCTATCCTTATCATCTGGCACTACTCCCTCCCTGGGTTTGACAGGTTCACCACACCCTTCTCTCAGGGAGCAACTGCAGGCTACATGCCCCTGCAGCCTCTGAACACTTCTCCCAGGGAGTAACTGCAGCCTAATTTCCCAGCAGCCCCATCTGCACCTAATTTCCTTTCTTTATAAGTCCAGCCCAGCTCCTTTCGCCCCAGTTGGGCTCCCTCCCTCAGGCAGGGGATTGCTTAACCACCTGATTCCTCTCAACTGTGGCCTTTTGGGTTAATTAGGCCCCTTCTCAACCTGCCTTACCTCTTTCAGGGCAAGTGTGGGGTGACCATCCCATCACAGAAGCCAATTTCATTTTCAGATCCCAAGTTGAGTTAACAGGACTCGTAGTTGGAAAAGCCAACTTGTTACCTGTAGAGTGGGTAGATTTGATATGGGATCACTAAGACACAGTGGGCCAGATTCTACTCTTAGTTGCAGCAGCATAAATCCAGAGTAACCCTACTACAGTGCAACTGAGAATACAAAATAGAATCTGGACCATGATATATGGAGCCCCTATGATACCATTTTTGCCAAGTCTCTTTACAGCATGGAACAGCTCTTTAATATATTTAATAAAACATTTACTGCTGCACTTATCCTATATTCTTAAAGAGAGATGAAAACATTGTGAATGAGAATGCTAGCAGATGAACCAAAAATAATTCACCCAAATAAAACAAGATACCAAGCAAAACAATCCTCCCTCCATAAAAAGTTGCCTGCAAGAGTTTGTTACCATTTACCAGCAGCAAAGGACATTTTCCTTGCCTGTTAGCAACCTCTTTGACTCCCTCAAGAAACCATGTTATTTAAGTTTTCTTTTTCCAAGCAGACCTGGGTGGGAGATTCAGGGAGTGGGGATATGTTTGGAAAGCAAACAGACAGAATACTAGCCATAGAGCATTAGGCCAGCCTGCAGGCAGAATTCTTTTTGTAGGTAATCCAGAAAATCTCTGTAGGCTTTCAATATAGTCACAAAAAGGTAGTTTCCAACTGTGGGTTAAACAGTGAATTCAAATGAATCCAAAGAGGAGTCTCTGGACAGTTTAACAGAATCTACTTCAGGCTCTGAAGAGTGATGCTGCTCATGGCAAATAAAGCATCAGGCATACTGCTTGTCAAATAGCCAGTGAACAAACACTGCTGTATAGTTAGAAAATCATTAAACTAAGAAATGTTGAGAGAAAGACATAAGGTAAATGGACATATAATATGAAAAAGAGAGCACTTTTGGAGAACCAGTCATGTTATATGGCCTGATAAATACTTGTGCCCATAGATCATTTGTCCATTTCCCATCTGAGTGCACAATTGTACTCTCATGTCCTTCTGGACATTGCCTGAGAGGAATACTATAGCCTTCTCTGTTCCTCTGGCTGGTTCACAAACTGTCAAGTTCACCTTTCTTCACCTCTCTTAAGAAAAGAATTAATTTCCTTTGAAAGCATCCGTCGGTCATTCCATAGATAACAGGAAAAACATGTTTTGATCAAATCAAAGAGCGATTGTCTTTTTTCTGCATAAAAAAGATTGTTAAATAATATGCTTAAGATTATTACTAACATTTCTTTATATGCCAAAACATGCACTACGAGAAGTACCTTCCGATTTGTCTATACTATAAGATACATAGGAAAGTCAATGGAAAATCCAAGTCATTTAAGAGCCCTCATAATAATACCTACGCATGATAAAGCACTTTAACTTTACAAATAGCTTCACAGACATTTGTTATTCCTCACAATAGCCCTGTGATGTAGGCGATTGTAAATATTATCATCCCTCCCCACTTCACTCATAGTTAAAAAGTGTCTTATAGTTTTTGCTGTTCTGCCTGTTAGAAATTTGTGCAGCGTGAATATGTATTTGGCACCAATTGTGATCTCTGTTGCATTAGTGTAAATCAAAAATAACTTCATTGAAGTCAGTGTAAAAACAACCTGAGATCTAAGTCCTTACTGCCAAAACACCAGCCCAGCTACAGTTCATATAATGCAAAAAGAAAAGGAGTACTTGTGGCACCTTAGAGACTAACCAATTTATTTGAGCATAAGCTTTCGTGAGCTACAGCTCACTTCATCAGATGCATAATGTGGAAAGCGTAGAAGATCTTTTATACACACAAAGCATGAAAAAATACCTCCCCCCCCACCCCACTCTCCTGCTGGCAATAGCTTATCTAAAGTGATCACTCTCCTTACAATGTGTATGATAATCAAGTTGGGCCATTTCCAGCACAAATCCAGGTTTTCTCCCCCCCCCCCCCAAACTCACTCTCCTGCTGGTAATAGCTTATCTAAAGTGACCACTCTCCTTACAATGTTAGTCATTAACATTGTAAGGAGAGTGGTCACTTTAGATAAGCTATTACCAGCAGGAGAGTGAGTTTGTGTGTGTGTGGGGGGGGGGGGTGAGAAAACCTGGATTTGTGCTGGAAATGGCCCAACCTGATTATCATACACATTGTAAGGAGAGTGATCACTTTAGATAAGCTATTGCCAGCAGGAGAGTGGGGTGGGGGGGAGGTATTTTTTCATGCTTTGTGTGTATAAAAGATCTTCTACGCTTTCCACAGTATGCATCTGATGAAGTGAGCTGTAGCTCACGAAAGCTTATGCTCAAATAAATTGGTTAGTCTCTAAGGTGCCACAAGTACTCCTTTTCTTTTTGCGAATACAGACTAACATGTCTGTTACTCTGAAACCTGTCATTATGCAAGTTCATATAATGTCTGATGTGCTGAAGTCAGTATTTACAAAAGAAGTATTTCCCCTTGTGTGAGATCAAAAATACATGTTAGCTTTTGATGAAGACTCCTGTTCCTTTGAAGTCCCAATCAATACACATACTTACAATATGTTCCTTACTGTCATGTGATTCCTCTGAATAGTTCTTCCATTCTTTCAGGCTAACTGAATAAACATCTTAGCATTCATGAATATTTTTCCACTAACTGGTGTTTGGGATAAACATAACTTTCCATTGCCTTGCTTTTTGTTTGACTAATGATTACTGATAACTCCTTTGTAGAACTTCATTAGTAGAGCTGGTTGAATTATTCATTGCAAATGAATTATCCAATTAATTTAGTATTTTTTTACTGTTCTTAAATAGTTTATTCTGGGTCCAATGTCTACAAATTTGTTCATTAGTTTTAAGTATTTATCTAATAGTTTACGAACACATATATCAGCCTGTGGATTTAAAAAAAATTTTTTTTGCAACTCATTTATTTAGAACATTATTTGTGGCGTTCAATTGATCAGATGGTACTTTTTCTGCTCACTAACTGGATGCCTGAATAACAGATGAGAAATGATGAATATTAAAAATTGAGCCAGATGAAGATTGTGCTTTCTGTAAATTGTTGGTTGCTGTGTAGAGTGTTTGATAAAACTTAACTGTGTACTTCCTAGTTTTTTTTAATGTTTTGGTGGGCAGTTGTTTTCCTTGAGTAACCTCCACTTTACACAATGTAATACTTTTGTGCTGGAGTTTTTATAAGTGGCTGAGTGTCTGAGTTCCTGTTGAAATTATTGCTTTAATGCTGCTGGGACTGTATTGTGTTTTTAGCTATGTGTTAGGGAACCCAGAGCCTGAAATAAGCATCTTTTTATTATTATTTAAATCTAAACATAAATAAATACTTATCTGAAATGGGAGGTGAACAGTGAGGTGGAAAATCTTGTGGGTGACCAAAATTATTTTGGTTAGTCAAGGCTAAAAGAAATGTTTAAGACCCTCACAGGGACCTAGCAAAGCTAGGGGAATGGGCACCACAAATGGACAAGTGAAATTCAGTGTTGACAAGAGCAAGGTAATGCATCTTGGAAGGAATAATTTGAACTACTCATATGCATAGCTGGGTTCTAAATTGACTGTAACAACTCAAGGAAAAAATGTCAGCATCACTGTTCACAGTTCAATGGAAACCTCTACTCAGTGTGCAGTGGTGGTCAAAAAGCCTACAAAATGGTAGGCAATATAAGATGGGTATAGAAAATAATACTGAAAATATTATATAGTTATTATAAAAAATGAATGTAGCACTCCCATCTGGAATATTGAGTTAAATTCTGGTCACCTTATGTCAAAAAAGTATCGCAGAAATTGCAGAGTTATAGAATCAGACAAAAAAAATTAGAGCCATGGAGAGAGATTTCTGTATGAGGAGTGTCTGAAAAGATTAGGCTGTTTGGTCTAGAGAGGAAATGAATAAGAAGGCATGATATATGTATACAAGATAGTGAATGGTTTCAGAGTAACAGCCGTGTTAGTCTGTATTCGCAAAAAGAAAAGGAGTACTTGTGGCACCTTAGAGACTAACCAATTTATTTGGTTAAATTGTTTAGTCTCTAAGGTGCCACAAGTACTCCTTTTCTTTTTTCAAGATAGTGAATGATACAGACAGGGTAAATAGGAATGTCCAGCTTATCCTTCTTGTAATAATAAATTGGTTAGTCTCTAAGGTGCCACAAGTACTCCTTTTCTTTTTTCAAGATAGTGAATGATACAGACAGGGTAAATAGGAATGTCCAGCTTACCCTTCTTGTAATATAAGGTCAAAGGCATTCAATACAATTGAGAGGTAACAAATTTAAAACTGCTAAAAGGATTTTTCATATGAAATACTTAATGTACTTATTGAACTCAAAATATTATGAAGGATAAATGTTTCGTAGGATTAAAGAAAAGGTTATATAGATAATGAAAATATCCACACTTAGTTAAGGTTTAAAAAAAAGGATAAAGACCATTTCAGGGCATAAACCAAACAATTTACTGATGGGGGCTCCATCGATGGGTTGTACCCAAATTGTACACTACAGGGTTCCGTCCACCTTTTTCTTAAGCAATTCATACTGATCACTATCAGATCCAAAAGTCTACACTAAATGAGCCACAGATCCAGTAGGAATAGAAATATAAGAGTTGACATAGACACTTTAAAGGACTACATAATACAGTTAAGTTACCATAATAATAATAATAGGAGCGGGAGGATGAATTTAAGAGGTTTAGGGCAGGGAGGAAATACCTTTTCATTTGAGATATGAAAATATATGGAGAAGCACTGAGGTAGAGAAATATAAGAAGAGTGTTCAATATGGCAGGAGCTGAAGAGAAGAAGGCTCTTGTGTGAACAGTGGCAAGATGGCTAGGAGGGACGCGAGGCATCCAGCCACAGACAAATGAAGAGAGAAGGGAAAGGTTGCTTAATCTTGTCATGGGAAACCTCTTTCCATCAAATAAGGCCAAGGTATATTGAAGGTAGCTTTTCAAATACACTGACAGAGAGATGCTTCAATCCTCAACCTATATTATTTGCAGTTGGGTAATATAGGGCAAGTTATACAGTGTGAAATCCTGGCCGCAGCGAAGTCAGTGGCAAAACTCTCATTGACTTCAAGGGGTCTGATTTAACCTATGGGCTGTAAAGTGCATAATAAAATTGACTGAGGAGTGCGGGGAGGGTGTATAGTTTTAAAAATGTTTTGTATAATATTTTTAATGTTATGTTTTCCTGATGTGTCTTTATCTTTTTTGTTACTGTTTGGTATAGTTTTAAATATTTTTTAAGAGTTAAAAGATACCACTTTATTTGAGTAGAGAACTTGAGTAGAGTTCTTTAGAGAACTTTTGGATCATATGTTCTTTGTCACATTGTATATAGCAAAGTAGATGTGTATAAATGACATCAAAAAGGGTCTGAGGAACCTCACAATGTGGAAATGAGCTACCTGACATTTCCAGATGGCACCACACAGCTGCCAACAGCCTTTCTGCAGTACTTGAACCATCATGCAGCGTAAAATGGCCGAGGATCGAAACAGGGAGTACATGCTCTATAGGACACATTCCCATAGACAACTGGACTAACTAATGGTGAAAACGGTCATGGAAGTTAACATTGTTATACACACACACACTTTGAACTTTTCTTCATGGATTCCCCATCCTCTGTTCACTTGCCAGACCATGCCCATTGCCCCATCCCATGCTACCTGCAGCCCACCTAAAAGATGCCAACGTTGCAGATATTTTATAAGTTGGCTCCTCTTTTTTAAGGAAATGGGAGGGTATGACCCACAGAAATGAGAGCTGAAAACACCTATTAGGTCACACAATCTGTTCTGTTGCCTGTACCAAATGTTTGCAGATATCCACTAGATTGTATACTCATCAGGGAGGGACTGTCTCTTACTCTGTATGGGTACAATGGCTAGCAGTAGGGGGCACTAACCTTAAAAGGGTCATTTGGGTACACTGCATAATAAGATAACATCTTACACACACACACACACACTACCGCTCATCTCTTTATTGGTTATCAGGGTTCAAAATGACGATGTGTGTGTATGACATTTTTAAGCAATTCAAAAGAAAAAGTAGCTGTGATTTTGTACTAACAAAGCTTCTTCGTTAACCTGAAGAAAAATCTAAAATGGTTGCCCCTTATCCTTTTATTATGTGCTCCCTCCAGTTATTATGCCTTTTTGGTTTTGAGTCCCTTTAATTATAAAATATTAATTACAATTCCTCCATCTTTACTGGCTGAAATGGTCACCAGACCCAACAATTATCAGACAATGCCACACTGAATTCAAACTCAGAACCCTATCTTTTAGGGGGTGGGAAGAATGTAATTTGAATGCGAACATTTTCTTCTAGGCTGTCTGACCCACCCTAGGAGATTATTTCTTCATGCCATTTGTAATAACGAAATATGAAAAGGGACTTCTCCATCATATCAAGTAAAGTATTTTCCAGACTGAAGAGCAATTCTACTGTCTGCTAAATTTTAAAAATTTGCTATGGTTGATGGAAGTGTACATGCTGCTACAAAACTGTGTAATTGCTTAGGTTGCAGAGTGAAAGAGGGGATGAAATGGAACATTTTATTATACAGAGCTGAGCACTTTTTTATTGTCGTTTCACTGCTTCCGTTCCCCAGCAAATGCAGCTTTCAGGGCCACCTGGCAATACAAACGCTGATCTCAGTTACAGCAGCTGGGACATACTGTCCAGTACATATCCAGACACATATCCAAGGGATGACTGGGCAGAAAAACCTCAAAGGCAAGTGTGTATTATAAATAACAGACTGGTTCTGTTATATATATTTTGGTATGAGTAATTTAAAAGATTAACTTCATCCAAAAAGAGCTGGAAACATCAGGCCAAATTATCTGCTCATCTGAAGGGTGCAGCTCCATTGACTTCTATGGAATCTCTTCCATTATACTGGCAGAGAATTTGGCCCATTTGTTTTTAAGGGCCAGGTTCTGGCATGCTCATTCATACTGAGCTTGGTACCTTATTCCATGAATGGGAACACTAGTTTCAATGGGATTTCTATTGCAGTAAAGAACTATTCAGCATGGGTAAGGGTGGCAGAATTTACCCCTAACTTAAACTGTAGGGGAACTTCAATCACCCTTACAAGTCTCAGAACACCACTACCTCTGCGGAGTATGTGTATTTTCTACTATGGCAGCGCTGAATGAATTCAGCTCTAATTAATTTACCAGTGTTGCCTTTGGTAGAGTATGAATGACACAATTAGAAATCTGTCCAGAGTAGAGAAAAATACAGACACATTAAAAAAAGAAAAGAAAACCCCTGCTGTTCCATAAGAGGGGAAAAAAACAAACCAACACATTTCTTTGCCACATTCTCCTGGCTTCCTGTTGTGATGAACTGGGACACAATGTTAATCCATATTTTTATTTTATAAGACACATAGTTATCTAGGTCCCTGTGCAAACCGATTTAATTTTATTGTTGCAGCCCCTGTCTTTCGTCCCCCATTCTGACTCCACAGTCTTGTTGATCCTTTGTTTCATCATGAGTGAAATTAGATTTTGCAATCTGATTTGCATGGGCAACCTCTTATAGTTGTATAGAGTCACAAAGAAGCCACTGGGGCTCTGTAGCAATGCAAGGATTTGTGTTAACATATCTGATAACAGGTGTGATGAAGTAGGTCAGGCTAGATCTTAATGGTCCCTTCTGGCCATGAAATGCCCTTCCTCATGACTTCCAACAGAACCCTTAGGGCTCCTTTTCTCAAGCTTCATCATCACTCTAGTGGGAAGGACCCCCAACCATCTCTCCTGGTCCTTCCTATCGTAGGGTTCAGAACACTACACAAAGTGCCTGGGGCCTTAGGCTGGCTCCTCAGTTCACGTTTTGAACATTGGTGTTGTTTGACTTTTATATTTGGGGGGACAGCTCCAGTTAGGCCAATGGGGCTGCGGGTTGGGAGGCAAATTCTGTGCCTGCCTGAGGCTTGCAGTTTTGGGGGGAAATGCTTCCCCTGCCCCCCGATTTACAGCCAAGATCTTGAATTACTATCTGCTATGTCCTATCTATCTTGGGTTTGTATATAGCTCTTATTACAATGGTATCTAAGCACTGCTGGCCTGACGGTCAGGGGGTAGGTGTCAGACTAAGGAAGGGAAGCTTCATGGGACCTCTTAGATGAGGAGAGAAGGCAAAGGGCCAATTTGAAGATCACAGGAAGGAAACAGGGCTCTAAATTGAGGAGGAGAAGGCCTTCTCTGAATTGGTGGGTGGGGGGGGAACAAGATTCTTGTTCTGCTTAATTCAGGAGTAGGCCTGAGTACTGCAGGATTCAACTGGATCTCTTCCTTTCCCCCGTACCATTCTGCCCCAATCCTGGAGGTTATCAGATATCAATAGGTCAATCAAGCTCTTTCATTTTAAAACACAGTGTGAGACACTGTTCTGTACATGTCATCCATTGGAGGTCAGTTGAGGGGAAAAGGATAGATTTTCCCTCCTCAGCTGGTTAAGATATTTAAACATTAACATCCTGGAGGTATGAGTTATATAGTCAGACTCTTGTTATAAACTATAATACATATCTTAGTGTGTGTTAAGATCCAAGAGTGGCTGTAAATTTTTAACTTGTTGTTCAGCTGCACAAGCTACATAATTAACCCATCTTCTGCTAAATATTTTAGCTAAAAAGTAATTATTCATCTTTAGTGGCTAAAGGATGGCGTACACCTGCCACTACAACTTTATAATAGTGGAAACTCTTAATTGACCCCCTTCCTCTGTAGAATCCTTGCAGCTGCTGCTTCAACAAAAAAATCTCAAAGATTCATACAAAAAATATTTTATGGAGAGTTAATATACAATGAGCCTTACCAATCTGAGCCACACGGGGTGGGAAGAGCCTGTGGGGCTGAGGATGTCTGAACACACTTATGTGTAGTGCAGTATTGCAAAACTGGTATAGCAATGAGTCAACATTGCCTAACAGACTGTGTCTACAAAGAACAGATTGTAATGAAGACAACGACCTATGAACCATGAAATTATACCAAGTACTCTGATGGTAAGTTCTTTGGTGCAGTGACCATCTTCTTGTTATGTGTTTGTACAATGCCTAACATAATAGGGCCTTGTTGTAACTACCACTATGCCTGCAATAGCAAACAATATGATCAGTCACCAGGGGTTGGCACCATCATGTTGCATGATGGACACTTAACAAAATTACCGTGCTTAGTGACGGACATTGGTGGTGGTGGTGGTGGGGGGTTATGTCATTCAGTCATTCAATTTTTTTGAAAAATTACCATGGACCTCAAAATTTTTACAACAGACACATTGCTGACTCCTGTCAGTCACTGTCCCTATGGTTTTTAAAAAAATTATATTTGTATTGTCAGTGATCTGGACTTCCGAATGTTACCACAATACGGAATAAATAATAAAAATCATAGAGTCAGCAACTGAACATATTGTTTGTTCTTATCTGAATGAATGTAGTTACATCAAAACTTGATCTATGTAGCATATCCCCATGCAGGTACTGCAACTTCCTGGGTGTCTACGGTAGGGGTATCAACTATTTCTTCTATGGTCAGTGCTACTCTTTGGATTTCTTATTATGACTGTGCCAGTGAGGATCAGTTTGCCCTGGTGATACCATGCCAGTGAGAGCTCTTCTGGGAGTTGATGTGCTGCTGATGTGTTAAATGTATCCAGCTGACTGATACCACAATGGATGTTTCCAGTTTGTGAGGACAAAGCTCATAAATACAAAGATGTATGTAGTACACAGCTGGAATCTGGTGGTGATTGTTGCTGTGCCGGGTGTTTGTGACAGACTTGCAAAACCGTTGTGTGTTGGCATGCTTACGAACATTTTGCAACACACTGCTGAAAATGAGTAAGTGAGTGCGAGTGTAAACATGCTTCAGGAAATTGAGTTCATGAGAGAACTGCATCCTTTTTTGGCCTGAGTCATGACATGACTGAGATCACTTCTCTCTGTTGTTGAAATCTATCACCAACTCTGCATTTGTGGGTCTTGGGAACAGCCAGATGAGTAACTACAAGTATTGGCATATATAGCACATCAATTTGTATTTCTTAAAGTTTGCCACATGCATTTCATTATAAAACCCAGTAACTCAACCTTGCCTATATGCAATCATTGTTTCTAATGGCTTCTACCAGGGCTTCACTGTCCTTGACATTTTATTCATTGTTCACCACTTTCTATTCCTATTCCTGTTCGTTCTATTCAGACACTGCTTGATTAATTTGCCTCACTGCAGTTGTGTTACATCTGTACCCGCATAAGTGGATGGCAGTCCATGACATATTGTATGTCATCCTCTATCTACTGCGAGTGAGACACACTAAACTTTATATACTCCTATGAGATTGTCTATGACCAATGAGCCTTACCAACTTGTAAAGGCCATTTGCTCCCTTGTATTGCTACAATGGTCATGCAGTCTGGCTGATATAACACTGACTAACCCTTTTTCACATGGCTGCTACAGGATTGCACCTTACCTATCCCATAAGTAGGCCTCACCATTCACATCAATCTCCCTTGTTATGCTCGTGGTTATATCTCCCTGTGACGCTGCTGATGTCGCAGCTGGTACTCAGTGTTTATTTACCACCAGGATTTTTGGGACCTTGTATGATCAGTCTTGACACTTGTTCTCATATTTCCTTGTCTGAGGTCCATTTTCCTCCCATCCTGTCTCCTGCTGGAGCCTGGCAAGCATTTGTGAAAGGTTTCAGATGGCTATTTATTCAACACAGGCAGCATTTGGACAATCTTCCCCACACTGCCTTATCCAACCCTGATCCAAAAGAACCGCCTCTTGAGATGACAAAGCCAATTCAGTCCCTGGGCCCCTGGAGGCATCCATCTCTTTGTAAAGACTATCAACAAGAGTGGTATTAAGAGCCAGTTTTCAGGGGAGTTTACAAGGATCCATTTCAAGTACACAAAACATTCTGTTTTGGGATTTATCTGTGTTTGTAACAGGTCAAAAGTACTCGCTGAATTGCTTCAAAGCAATGAGTGCAGAGCATTCAGGCCGATAATAGTTCTGAGTTCATTAATGCCTTCCTCCTGAGAAAGTAATGCTAAATCCAAGTCTGAAGATTCTTGCCTATATTAAATCAATTTGAGCTACACCCCAGTGTAGGAACTGGTCAGACACCACAAACTTATTTCACATAGGCTACTGAGCAGCCTTCAGCAAGAAATTAATAGCTTAGGCTGGAATTGAACTGGCAAGCTGTTTTTCCTTAGTAATCATCACTCATATGAGTATGTTACATCAAAATTGTTAATTACAAATACGTAACAGTTGGGACTTTCTGCTTTTAAAACCCCACAGCTGATATTATGCAATTTCCATCACATTGGGTGGAAATCTTGTCTAAACAGCTGTTTCTTTGAGATTTCAGCTGCATCCAGCCCTGAACTAAAAAACAGTCCCCCTCCCCGCTCGCTGCTGGAGCCAATCTGGAACCAAAGCCACTGGCGGGGGGGTGGGGGGTGGGCTCAGATTTAGGAGTTCAAAGCCCAACTACCATCTAAAATTCAAATATGTTCGAAATCCTGATTTTGTCCCATCTCTATTCATTAGAAAAACGTGGACATGTAGGCTTATTGTGCTACAGTTGGGAGTGGTCCGGGGGGGGGAGTAAATTCTTCATTCAGGTTTGGCTCCTCTCTCCTAGGTTGGAAAGTACAGCCATGCAGTGCACTCAGCCCCTTCTGCATAAGGCTGATTTTGCAACATTGGCTGGCTGTAGACTTAGGAGTTGCATGTTAGGCACTGGAAGGAGCTACCTGCAGCCTTCCTTGGCTATGTGGAAGGTCACCTCAACACAACACTGAGACTCTGGCAGAGAGGGAGTAAACAGAAAAAGGAAATACTGGGATCTTCAGAGTTAGGAGGAAAACCTTCGCCAATGAGAAAAAAAAAGATAGGATCAATGAAGATTGCAGACTAGTGTCCCCAAACAATATGAAAACCTCAGTCACTTGAGATAACGATATATTTTGATATCATTTGCATAAGAATGACGCGTGGTAGTTTTATTCGTGTATGATACAAATGCAATCCCAAAGAAAAGCAGCTAGGTTTAAAATCAGAAGGCATGTGCTCCATGAATTTCTCCATCCATACTACTCTAAGGATATGTCTACACTACGAAATTAGGTTGATTTTATAGAAGTCAATTTTTAGAGATCGATTTTATACAGTCGATTGTGTATGTCCCCACTAAGTGCATTAAGTCGGCGGAGTGCGTCCTCACTCTTGTGGCTAGCATCGACTCACTGAGCGGTGCACTGTGGGAAGCTATCCCACAGTTCCTGCAGTCTCCACTGCCCACTGGAATTCTGGATTAAGCTCCCAATGCCTGATGGGACAAAAACATCATCGCGGGTGGTTTTGGGTACATGTTGTCAGTCTCCTCTCCCTCCCTCCATGAAAGCAACTGCAGACAATCATTTTGCGCCTTTTTTCCTGAGTTACCCATGCAGACGCCATAGCATGGCAAGCATGGAGCCCTCTCAGCTCACCCCTGCTGTTGCGAGCATTGTAAACACCTCGCGCATTATACTGCAGTATGTGCAGAACCTGGCTAAGAGACGGCAGCACAAGGATGATTGTGAGGAGGACATGGACACAGACGTTCCTGAAAGCACAGGATGTGGCAATTGGGACATCATGGCAGCAGTGGGACTGGTTGATACAGTGGAACGCTGATTCTGGGCCCGGCAAACAAGCACAGACTGGTGGGACCGCATAGTCTTGCAGGTATGGGATGATTCCCAGTGGCTGTGAAACTTCTGCATGCGTAAGGCCACTTTCCTGGAACTCTGTGAGTTGCTTTCCCCAGCCCTAAAGCGCAGGAATACCAAGATGAGAGCTGCCCTGACAGTTGAGAAGCGAGTGGCGATTGCCCTCTGGAAGCTTGCAAAGCCTGACTGCTACCGGTCAATCAGGAATCAATTTGGAGTGGGCAAATCTACTGTGGGGACTGCTGTGATTCAAGTAACCAATGCAATCACTGACGTTCTGCTATCAAGGGTAGTGACTCTAGGAAATGTGCAGGTCATAGTGGAAGGCTTTGCTGCAATGGGATTCCCTAACTGTGGTGGGGTGATAGACGGAACACATATCCCTATCTTGGCACCGGACCACTGGTTATGTGCCAACCAGTACATAAACCACAAGGGGTACTTCTCAATGGTGCTGCAAGCACTGGTGGATCACAAGGGATGTTTCACTGACATCAACGTGGGATGGCCGGGAAAGGTGCATGACGCTCGCATCTTTAGGAACTCTGGGCTGTTTGAGCAGCTGCAAGAAGGGACTTACTTCCCAGACCAGAAAATTACTGTTGGGGATTGTGATGGGTTGGATCACAGGAACCCCCTCGGGGCTGCCACCTGATGTGCCAAGACTACTTCTGCCCCTGCTTTCCCTGCTGAGCCAGATGCCCAACAGACTGGTGGGACCGCATAGTGAATCAAGCAAGTCACAGCAGACAGCACATGTGCTTTAGGTACAAGGTCACATTTTGCTTTTATATTGAGCGCCTGCCAGTATAGTGACACATCACACACAGCTGGGCAACAGAATTTGGTTTCCAGGCAGCCATGGTAAGCCAAAGGGTACGTGGGTTTGGCTTCTAATGCCTTCGTAACACGTGGGAATGTTTTCAAACTGCAGTGTCCTGCTTTCCCATAGCAAGCAATGCCGGTTGGGTTTGCCATTTAAAAGGAGGGGCTGCGGTTTTCAGGTGGATGTGCAGCACACAGCTCCCCCCAACCCTCCGCGTGGCTATTTGGGATTCATAGATTCATAGATATTCAGGTCAGAAGGGACCATTACGATCATCTTGTCTGACCTCCTGCACAACGCAGGCCACAGAATTTCACCCACCACTCCTGCGAAAAACCTCACACCTATATCTGTGCTATTGAAGTCCTCAAATAGTAAAGTTTAAAGACTTCAAGGAGCAGAGAATCCTCCAGTAAGTGACCCGTGCCCCATGCTACAGAGGAAGGCGAAAAACCTCCAGGGCCTCTTCCAATCTGCCCTGGAGGAAAATTCCTTCCCGACCCCAAATATGGCGATCAGCTGAATCCTTCACTCCTCTCCCTGCTGCATGGCTATGAGATGATCCCTTTTAGTCAAGCACAAACAGTCCAGTATGAACAGGGTCCTTTTACTGTTCCCTTACAAAAATTCCCCTATTTCAACCAGGTGACCATGAATGATATCACTCTCCTGAGGCTAACACAGAAAGATAAAGACCGAATGTTGCTTGAATGCGACCAAAACCCAGGACCATTCGCTGCCATGCTTTGTGCTGCAATGATACCAGACTACTTGCTACTGGCTTGGCGTGGTAAAGTGTCCTACCGTGGAGGACGAAATAAGGCAGCCCTCCCCAGAAACCTTCTGCAAAGACTTTCAGAGTACCTCCAGGAGACCTTCATGGAGAGGTCCCTGGAGGATTCCCGCTCCATCCCCAGACACGTTAACAGACTTTTCCAGTAGCTGTACTGGCCACAAATGCATCCCAAGTCTTCAGGGCAAATCAAACATTAAACACTATTGCTTTTAAACCCTGTACCATAGTTACAAACGTGCACTCACCAGAGGTGCCTTCTCTGCTTTCAGGGTCAGGGATCCCGCCTTGGGAGGGTATTGGCCCCAGGGTGATGAAAAGGTCCTCGCTGCTGGGGAGAATGGTTCACCACTTGCTTGCTGCACATTCTCCTCCTCCTCCTCTTCTTCATCCACAAAATCCTCCTCCGTGTTGCGAGACTCCCCCCTTGCAGGTGTCCACGGACAGTGGTGGGGTAGTGGTAGGGTCCCCCCCAGAATGCCATGCCGCTGATCACAGAAGCAGCATGTATGGGGCTCTGACCCAGAGCAACCATTTGACTCCTTTGTCTTTTGGTAGGCTTGCCTGAGCTCCTTGACTTTCACACGGCACTGCTGTGTGTCCCTGTTGTAGCCTCTCTCCACCTTGCCCTGTGCGATTTTGGCATATATATTAGCATTTCTTCTTTTTGATCAGAGTTCTGCCTGCACAGATTCTTCTCCCCATACAGCAATCCGATCCAGTGTCTCCCGTTCGCTCCACGCTGGAGCTCCTTTGTGATTCTGGGGGGAATGCATGGTCACTTGTGCTGCTGAGCTCACCATGCTGACCAAACAGGAAATGAAATTCAAAAGTTCCTGGGGCTTTTCCTGTGCACCTGGCTAGTGCATCGGAGTTGAAAGTGCTGTCGAGAGCGGTTACATTGGAGCACTCTGGGATAGCTCCCGGAGGCCAATAACATCGATTTGCGTCTGCACTACCCCAAATTCGACCCAGCAAGGTCGGTTTTAGCACTACTCCCCTCGCCAGGGAGGAGTACAGAAGTTGATTTTAAGAGCCCTTTAGGTCGACGGAACGGGGTTGCTTGTGTAGATGCATTCATTATAAAATCAACCTAATGTGTCTAAATTTGTCCTAACCCTGTAGTGTAGACCAGGGCTAAGTCATTCTCCGTTGATACAGGAGCAAGGAAGTCGAATTCTTTTCATTGGTCATAAAGACTTAATACTGTCTGTCAAATCAGAATGCTTGGAATCTTTATTGGTGTATGTATGGGTACTTGATTACCATATGGAAGACAAGGTTGTGCTAAGAAAATCTTTTAATTAACATTCAGTACTTAATCTGCCTCTTCAGTGATAATTTTCATACTATAATACATCTCAAATATAGAAATGTGACAATTTTGAGTCTCTCCTTGAACAGCATTCATAGGTTTCATTTTATTCCAACAGCCTCACCTGAGTGTTTTCCAAGACTAAGACACTTCAGGAACATTTCTCTTGCATTTCATAATTAAGAAACATCAAAATTTGCTGATATTTATTTAAAGAATGTTGCCTGGCTCACTAAACTGTCCCCTCCCCCCCACTTTCTTTCTGAAGTGCTCTACTCCCATTTTGGTTTTCCTGAGATGCTTGTTCAGGCTTCAATATACTAGGTAAGACAGTAGTTCTTAACTGCTGGAGAGGTTGCTATCTTTTCACTCACAATGTATATTAGAGTCCTGTAAAAAACATTGGCAAGAACTGTGCCCTCTGTTCTACCAGGGGAGGCCGTGGCAGTGTGTATTCTGAGCTGCGTGGGCACCATAGGGAAGCTGGGGAGAGTGAGATGGGAATGCAGAGGCACAGATCCTGTGCCCAAATGGCTCTTGTCTTTAGCAACTCCCCCAAGATCCCTGTGGATCCCTGTGAATCTAGGGGTGTGACTGCTCCCCTCTCCCCCTGTTTCATCTGTGGGGAGAGAAAGTCTCATCCTTCTTAGGGAATGATGCCATGGGAACCTCATGCTGGTTCTGGTCCCACACACCTGCCTTTCCTGATTGGTAATTATAGAAGGGAAGAGTTAGTACTTCTTAATAGCATTGGTGTGGTAATTATATAATGACTTCTGCAGATGTTACATCACTTACTTTTTTTTAAGAGACCAAACAGTTTAATTTCACTCTGCTTCCAAAACAGACTAACTGTTAATCTGGCTGTAAACCTGCACAAAGATTAAGGGGCATCAGCTGTTCCTCTCAGACTGGAACACCATGCCTCATTGGGGTGACAGAGCACCAATTGGCAGCTCCACCCAAAACCAAATGCAAAGTCTGAGACCACTTCATGGCTTCCAGCATCAATGTGTGAAAAATAGATGGGATGTGAGGGAGAGGAGAAGGAAGTGCAGTGTGGGAGTAGAGGTGCTCAGTTTGATGGTAGTTGTGCTGGTCTGAGCAGTGGGATGGCCGGGAAAGGTGCATGATGCTCACACCTTTAGGAACTCTGGGCTGTTTGAGCAGCTGCAAGAAGGGACTTACTTCCCAGACCAGAAAATTACTGTTGGGGATTGTGATGGGTTGGATCACAGAAACCCCCTCGGGGCTGCCACCTGAAACTGATGAAGTTACAGCAGTATAAAGCCAGTGTGAAAGAAGAATCAAACACATGGGAGCCCAAAAGGAGAGAGAGACACACATGAAAACACAGGGATGGGGAGGAAGGTGTCTTACACCGAGAGATAGTGGGAAGAAAGGATTGAAATGTTTAAAGTATTCGCAGAGTTCAAAAATATAGGACAGAGTCATCGTCAAACGGTGGCAGATGTGAAGAGCCCATAACCACATTCCTTCCTGCACCACTATGGTGTGTCTACATGGGAGGTTTAATCTGAAGCTTTTGGATGAGTGTCAGGTAACTCGCAGTATGCGACTTGCACCAAGAACATGCACATAGAACACCTGTTCCATTTTCATTTCCCATTGTGTGAACCCATGGCAGCAGTTCGCTGCAAACTGAGAGCAGTGTTCTCTGGAGGTATCCCATGGTCCTTTACTTCACTTCTGAGCAGTGTGCTTCATGGGATTGGTTTCGCTGGAAATTGTGGGAAGCCAGGCAGGTTCAATTTCTTTTAAAATCCCATGTTTTTTGTTGTCTCTGCCCCATACTTCCTTTGTGGGCGGGCTCGTGCCATTTTCAAATGGTTGTTGGCCAGCATGGACCCAACAGTGCTCTGTGCCCTATGGTGACAAGTGCAAAAGCTCACAGGATGCTTGGACTTTATTACAAACTCAGAGCTGGATGAATTCGGCATTGGAGTTTGCCCGTCACACCATGAGCAGATGATGCGGGAGCAGGAGAATGTTCTATGGCAGCAGCACCAGTTCCTCTGGTAGCAGGAGGATGCTCTGCAGTGGTGAAGCAGGACAAGGCAGAAGCACAGGAGGATGCTGAGCTGCTGGAAGAAGAGGACTGGTTCCTGGATCACTTACATAGCATTCAGTGCCGTTTCTGGGCCCAGGAAACCAGCATAGATTGGTTGGAGAAAGTTGTCCTGCAAAGCTGGGATGACGAGCAGTGGCAAGAGAACTGCAAGATGGGGAGGGCTACCTTTTTAAAAAATCTATTCAGAACTGACCCTGGAGCTTCAGCAACTGTGTACCCCATACCCATGGAAAAGCAGGTTGCAGCTGTGTTTCTGATCCTGCTTCCTGCTCCTGCTCTCAGCTACTTCCTTGCTCCTGACCCCTGCTCCTGCCTCCTGTTCCTTGCTCCCTCCCCCTGGCTCCCGCTTTCTGCTCTGGCTTCTGCCCCTATTCCGGCTGATACGCTGTCTCTGACGCTTGGCTCCTGATTCCTGGCTCTTGGCTCCAGCTTGCTCCCTGGACTCGGTATTTGGCTCCTGGTTCAGGCTCTGGCCTCTAGGCCTGGTGACCTCTCCACCAACCACTAGGCCAGCCTCCAGCCCTGACCATTAGGCAAGATCGCCCATGGCCCGGTCTCTGACAGTTTGAGTAGCCCCCACTGAAGAGAGGATGACTCAGAGAGAGAGAGGGGCAGGGGGCAGAGCCACCCACAGGGATGGATCCTGCTGAGGGAGGCCCTTCCCTAACCAACCTGCTGGGTACCATGCAGCTCAGCCAATGCAGGGCAGGAATGGGGGTCCATATAGCAGGGCAGGACTGGGTCTGACTTTCTAGTTGATTGTCATCAGGGTCCTGAGTCACAAAAAGATCCTGGCTCTCAAGGGCCAGCTCCTCTCTGGTATCCTTCTGTTCCTCCTTTGATGGATCTTGCCAGTTGCCCTTTGTGGAGGGGCAGAGAGCAGATGGCAGGCTCTGAAGAGTGCCTGGGATGATTCGTACAATAGTTGTGTAGAATCCTCTCCACTTCATCAGAAAATAGATAGGTCACATGTCTCCTGCCAGATTGTCTCCTTTTATCCCTTGTTTTAATGTACTTTCTCCTGAGCTGCTTGCTCTTTATCAGGCACTGGCTGACATCCCAGTCATGACCCCTCGCAGATATCTGCTTTGCAATGTCCCCAAAAAGTTCCTTATTCCTGTGGCTGGCCAGAAGAGCTTCCTGAAGTGACGCTTCTCCCAAGATGGCGCTGAGATCCAGGGTCTCAGCACAGCTCCAAGCAGCTGCATTAGGCATGTTGTGGGGCTTCTAGAGTTCTACTGTGGTTGTATCACAAGAACAATGATACACTGGCGTCCAGGAGCAAATGGGCAAAATCTGTGCCACCTTTTTAAGAGGGAAGGGTCATCTGGAAACTGGACACCAGGGCAGAGAGGGCACGCAAGTAAACTAGCTGTTGGAAGCATGCAAAAAGTGATGCCAGCAATTGCTGGCACGTGAACAAAAGACTGAACTAATTCATTTCAAAGCAAATTTGGTCCATTTTGCAAGAAGACTCTAGGGTTCCTGCTAAATGTGGAGTTAGTGCTCAGTGATAGGTTGCGTTGTGTATACACAAGTGTTTTCAAACCCGATTAACTTGATTTGATCTGGTTTTAAACCCCCATGTAGACAAGCCCTTAGACTCTGATAAAATACTTGATTCTCACTTCATACGATTATCTCCCCAAAAATATGTTATGGGACAACATTATCTTGTGATGGCAAGAGTAAAAGAAAGAAGAAGAGAAAAATATAAATGATGTAGTGCCGAGCAGCTAAAGTTTCTGAGCAGGGTTGGGAGGAATTGAGGGGAAAAAATGTAAAGGTCTGAACTGGCAGAAAGCATCCAAAGCCATTGATCCAGGATCTGCAACTGGCTAGTCAACTTCAGAGTAAAGGTGAGCCTACCAGGAAGTGCAAAGGAAGAAAACATCTTAGCATGGTGCTCACAAGCTGTAGATCTAGATAGCAGGTGGGCAATGTGTAAATTAAGTGACCACCTCCTGCACTTCACTTCTCATTCATTGACTTTCCAAACACTGCAGCTATCATGAGTTACTCAAGCTAAAAGGTTTAACTACTGTCCTTTGTGGCAGTGAATGAGGAATATTATTCTAAAATCTCTGTAATGTGGTTCATCTACCAAATATATGGCTTACACAGAATACCTGATGATGTAGGAGTATGAATTTATTGGTACCGAGTAATCTAGCGATTTTAAGATTCTGATTTATAAATCTCTATACCGTAAGATGCCATAAAAGTTATATTTCTATGTGTATAGAGGAAGTTGTGCACTGATCACATATTGGTGACCTTCATTCTGCTATGGCTGGAGACAATGAAACATCACTGATTCATCTCAATGTTAGGTGTCAAGATTATGAGTTATCTTCTGGAAGAGTACTCCTGTTGCAGGCTCTGGTGAGAAAGTCTGTGGGCAGTTACAAAGACTTACAAGTCTTGCATTCAGCTTTAATGGGATTCTCATGAGTTCCTGCAAACTTTCCCACAAACAGTCATTATAAGTATCTTGAAGTAATATGTCTTTTCACAAGATCTTGGCAGAAACTGAATGACTTGTGATGGGTGTGTATTCATTCATGCCAATGGTAACCAGAGTAATTAAACAATCAGACATGACTTGCAATATGATGCAACATCAGGATGCTTACAGGTGCAGTGTTAGAAAAAGAATACAGGGTGTGACACCAACCACCCATAACAGTGATGCAAAAGTGTCATTTTACAGCCTATCGGCTTATATCTCCTATTGTAAGGAAATTAGCTTCAGAGAAATAATGAACTATTTAAATATTGGAATGCTTATTTGTTTTGTAGGCTTGGTTCTAGACTAAGGACCTCCGACAGTGAAGTAGGATCAGGATCTATAATACTTTATATCACCCTCCCTCCTTCTGCATTCTCACCTGAAACCAGGGTAACCCTCTCTTTTACCTCCACCATTGCTCTGAGTCGGTATCCTAGTCTCTCCATCTACATCCCAACTTTAGGCCAAGGCTATCACCTCTATTGCTACCTTTGCTCTCAAACTGTTTTCTGTTTAGTCTTTCAAATAATAAGATACATCTTTTTGAATATTTATGGACACATTTGAACCTAAGAGGTGATCATTCCCCCAAGATCCATCCATGGTGGCAAACCCCTTTGTGCAGATCTCCCTGCACCCAGAAGAGCAGCTGGTTGCCGCCAAAGCATTATCCCTCATGTCCTGCCCAGACAACCCTAGAGGGAGTATCTCAGGTTTGAGGATGAGCATGGTAGGGCTGGATGGGATGAACATTATTCCCCGCCCCTCTCCCACTCTGCAAGAAGTTTATTTGAGATTAAAAACTGCTTGAGGGCCACGCTGAGGTGCAGAGAAAAATAGGAATTACCATACTGGGTCAGACCCTAGATCCCTCGAGTTCAGTATCTTTTTACCAACATGGCCACCACCAACTGCTAGAGATATGGGTGCAAGAAAATTTGCAGTCAACATTTTGGAATAACCTGCCTGCCCCGGTAAATTTTCTTCATAAATCCTGATAATAAAAGGTTATAGCCCTTTGTGAAAATGTAGTGAATGTCTATGTGTGTCTAAATCAAACTACAACCTCTGTTTGTTATGTGAGCACCAGTTTGGTTGTAAGTCGGACCTGTGCCTGTCTTCCTTGTTTTTGTGCCTCCATCTTGGACAGAAATCCTTAAAGGTATTTGTGACATGCTGTCCTGTCCCTCAAAACAGCACCATGGAACCCCCATATTCAGCACTGTGATATGATTCTGGTGTGTTTTGTACAAAGTATGCCTTGTGAGGCATCATTTAAGACGTACTGATTTGTTGAACATTTATATCCTGTCAAATTGTATGTACTATCATTGTATCTCAAACTTCCGAAGATTGTCGTATGCGGCTTGGTGGGTCAGTAAGTTTGGCCACTCTTAGTATATAGCCTTTTTCCTCTGGCAGATCCCCAATATCTATGCAGATTTTAGATCTGTTGGTTTTGAGGGCTGAACCTTTACTACCTTCTACAGTAACCACCACTGGAAGGCTTCAGAGGAAACTTTGTGAGGGGAACCCAACTGAGTTTTCTTCTTCTGTCACACGTATTTTCTTTGGCAGTATTCTTTAGCTTTTCAACAAAAATTCATACAAGTGTAGTTGCATCTGAGACATGAATTACAGTAATAGTAGCCAGACTAATGCGGGGAGAGTGTTCCACAAAATATTATTTGGGGGGTATTAGGATGCTGTTTCTTGCTATCAATAGCCTTTTGTGTTTGATTTTGTGATGAGGCTAAGAGCTTGTGCCATTGTGACAGAGCACCACTGTCAGTCAGAACTGGGGATGGCTAAACATGTTTGGAAAAGCAAAGAGGTGTCCCATATCATTGACTAAAACTTGATGTCAACCAAACATTTTGATGTTTAAAAAAGTTAAGGGAAGCTTTTTTATTTCTCTTTTTGTGTTCTGCGAGGAAATCCTGTTCTTGTGAAATCTTTCTCTAATTTTTGCAGACCTAAGTGGTCCTGATACTGCAGGTAAGCATCTGAACTTTTGTGATCTTATCTGAAGCAGATCTCTAGCTATTACCAGACACATCATTAGACAGACAGATGGATTGTGACTGGCCCTGTGTGGCAAGAGGCACAGTAATGAGGGCTAAAGGTCCTTTTACCCTTACCTTCACCCCTTTGCATGTCCATGCAGGACTTCTTACAGTCTCACTGGGTGAGTGTAACAGGTTCTTACCTTTCTGGCATGTGGGTGTGATCATGCCTGTTTCCGCTCCAGACCTTGACTCGTTTTCTCCTCTGGTCTTCAGACTCCCTCTTATAGTAAAGGTAAGCTAGTTTCCCTTTTGATAGAGTAAATGAGCCCTCTAACCAAACCATAAAGTCCTCCTCTTGAAGGGCAGATAAAAAATAGAGTACAAACACAAAGCAGTCCTTCAGGGCTCTCCAATGCAGCTTTCACACCTGTTGGTAAATGGGTGCTCAATCATCTGCATTCCCCAAGACAAACACTTCAGTGCTTTCTCTACCAGGGTCTACCCTGGTCTCTCCACAGTTGAAGCAGGGGTTGTGGCAGGGTCGCTCCCAACCTCTATGGAAGGCCAAGACACAGGCCTCAAAATAGGCAGCCAGCACTTGGTTCTAGGGTGATCACCTTTTTAAAAGGCAAAAGTGGGTCACATGCAGGAGCCCCACCCTTCTCTTTGGCCCCATCCCTGCCCCACCTCTTCCCCCGAGGCCTCACCTCCAGTCAGGCGGGAGGCTGGAACTGGGCCATCGTAAGAGCCACCCAGGGAGCCTGTGCCCTTGTGGGGAGCTCTGGACCCTCCACCTGGGCAGGTGTCCGAGGGGGCCCAAGAGCAGCCCCTGGCCATGTCCCCACCCTCTGGGGTGCGCCACCCAGGGCAGGTGGTGGGTCCGTGGCTCCCCACAATGGCCCAGGATCCGTGGGTGGCTCTTGTAACTGCCTGGCTCTGACTTCTGGCCTGGCCAGGGAGCGGGGCCTCATGATGAGGGGAGGGAAGAGGCTGGCCCTGCCACTGAGCTGTGGGCAGGTGTGGAGCAGCACTGACGGGAATGGGACAAATACTGTCCTGGAGTCATTCAGCCCAGCACCGGAACTTGAACTCTATATTTTGAGACATACCCCACTTTGTTCCCATCCCAAGCTGTCATTGCTCCCTTTGCACGTGGCCTTTTCCTGCACTTCGTTTATTCCCCTTCCCAGTCTCCTTCACAGGCTTCCTCCAAAGCCTTCCACCTCCTAGGCCAGGCCTTGAACAACTTACCCTCGCTGGGGTCCTCCTTCTTCCCAGGTCCTTTGTCACAGCCCGTGATGGCTACCTTGATAGAGAGCCTCACCCCCAGTCTTCCTTCTGAGGGAAGCCTGGTACCTATGGGCCTGTTCCTGTACCATTGAGGCCAGCTCAATGGGACTGTTCCTGTACCACTGAGATTTGCAATTGACTTCACTGATAGCAGGATTGAACCCTATATTCCCTAGCAGTCCTTTCTAGAATGCCTTAGGGTCCCAGCCCACAGTTACAGGGACTACGTCCCCCTGTGGTTGCCAGCTTTCTACTTGCAAAAAACCAAACACCCTTGTCTCACCCCTACCCCGCCCGTTCTCTGAGGCCCCCCACCCGCCCCACTCATTCCATCCCCCATCCCTCTGTTACTTGCTCTTCCCACCCTCACTCACTCGCTCATTTTCACCGGGCTGGCTCAGAGGGTTGGGGTGAGGGAGGGGGTGAGGGCTCCAGCTGGGGATGTGGGCTCTGGTGTGGGGCTGGGGATGAGGGGTTTGGGATGCAGGAGGGGGTTCCGGGCTGGGATTGAGGAGTTCAGAGGGCAGGAGGGGGATCAGGGCTGGGGCAGGGGTGCAGGCTCTGGGCAGCACTTACCTCAAGCAGCTCCCAGAAGCAGCAGCATGTCCTCCCTCTGGCTCCTACATGGAGGCACAGCCAAGCGGCTCTGCACCCTGCCTTGTATACAGGCACCAGCTCCGCAGCTCCCTTGGCTGGGAACTGCAGCCAATGGGAGCTGCGGAGTTGGTGCTTTGGGCTGGGGCAGCGTACAGAACCCCCGGCTGCCCCAACACAGAGGGGGACATTCTGCTGTTTCCAGGAGCAGCACGGAGCCACAGCAGGCAGGGAGCCTGCCATAGCCCCGCTGAGCCACTGACCAGACTTTTAATGGCCCAGTCAGCAGTGCTGACTGGAGCCGCCAGGGTCCCTTTTGAACTGGGTGTTCTGGTCAAAATCCAGACACCTGGCAACCCTATATCTCCCACCTGTCCCTCTGGACAATATCCCTCCGAATCCCTTTGTTTGGGACCGAACTGAGACAAGGACATGCCTGGCTGTAGCCTCTCTTAAAAGATCAATGCACACCCTGTTGCATGGAACATAAGCATGTCTTTTGTATACCCCACTGTGTGCACTAGGTAAAATAGATCAAAAACATGACCCTGTATTAGTGCCAGGGATGTGGCTAGGCAGAGCAGTCACATCATTCACTCATTGAAAAGGTGTTGCCCTGCAGCATATATTCGCCAAGAGACACTAGGAGGAATTCTGATTTACTCAGCCATAATTCCTATGGGGGTTCCCATTGCCTTGAAGTCCTTCCGCACCTGGTTCAGTGCAGGCTAGACCATAAAAGGCATAATCTGGCCCAGAATCTTCAGTAACCCAACCAATCCTAAAGCAGCTGCGTCACCTTTATGGGGGCCATAATAGAGCCCAGAATAGAGCCCATTGTGCCTGGCTGAGGCTGAAAGGTTTTGGGACAGTTCACCCCTGCATCCCTTACTGTGAGGTTATGTCTGAGAAACACAATATATCCCTAAAGCCAGTGGTATTTGGGATTAGACAGTGAGTGTAGGTGGTTTTAGAAGAGTTGGATTAAGAAAACAGACAAGTGAACCATTTGGTGGTTACATTCAAACCCAGTTCATACTGCATAGAAAAAGTTTATTGCTATTTGGAAAATACATACCATTTTTCCATGGACCTGGCCTTCATTAGTTAAACTATTCTCTCTGCCCTATTTGAGTTGTGCTAATATTGGAAGAGATTATTTTGGCTTTTAGGAGGTCAGATGTCTAGGGAATATATTTTAAAAGATTGTATTTATAGTGGTGTTTCAGCTATCTCTAGGGAACCTAACATTCTGAACATCTCTCTCTCTCTCTCTCTCTCTTTCTCGCTTTTACTGTAGATACATTATAAACATTTTTCTAAGTACTTTTAAAAATAAATGTTGTACTTTATATGACGCTGTATGGTCTCTTTTCTTCATTATTGATGCCTTTAATAGTTTTCACCATCAAAAGCAAACACCAAAATGTCTTCCTAAGAATGATATGAAAACTGCCAGAAATGCTTTTTCATTTTGGTTGAGTTATTTTTTGTTGTTGTTCCCAATTGCTCAAACGTTAATGTTCAGCCTTAAAGGCAGTTTTCATTCTGGTGCTGGTTTTATACTCTTCCCTTTTCATTCTCTGTATTGTACTGAATCAATACGATACAGGACAGTCTGTAATAACTAAAAATTACCTATGAAATAATAAATCTGCCACATTAACCTCAGACTTGAATTTTTAAAAACCTTATTACCAGCATCTGATACAGAGAAAGGAAAGTCTATTACTGCTACTGCTATTGCTGCTAAAAACATTTCTTTCTGTGTCTATTACCTTTCCTTGTCTTTGTCTAGCACTGCTCATGCCCTGCCCCAAACAAGTTCTATGCGCCAAATAAATTGGGTCAGTTTTCAGTCCCCCATTGTTTTAAAGCAAAATATCAAGTCTTCTTCCCCGTCTACATCCACTCAGGAGCCATGATTTTGAATAGCAAGTTCAAATTGACTTTTTAAAATGAGAAAGTCATACAGTAGGAGAAATCTACATGCCACAAAGTTGAGCTATATTGAATTTTTGATTATTTTACTTGTTAAAAACCCTTAACAATAGCAGGGCCAGTAGTAGCAGCATCAGTCCTATGCCACCAAATACAGCAACACAATATCCTACAACAGCAGTAGGGGAGTAGAGGTGCTGTGATGAATTGATGGTTCATAAGTCAACAATTTACAAAATCAATGGTTGAGACTTCGTAACAGACCAGAGCTCGCTGGAGTCAAGTACCAGCATTTTAATTGCAGGAAGAGCTCAGTCCTGCCATGTATGCTTATAAAGGCCCCAGCAGAACAAAAATAACCCAGTCAAACAAACTGAAAGAATGAAGAACAACTTGACAAGAAAGGAAGAATAACTTTCTGGAAAGTCACTTTGCCGTGTTCAGTCCAGTCTGAGATATGGAGTCATGGGCAGCAGGTGAACCTGCACTTTGGGGTGGCTAGACTGCTGGCCCCACCCCTTCTGCCCAAGTTCCACGAGTCCCCAACACCTCCTGCCCCATAAAAGCCGTGAGGGCCCCCCTTCGACTGGAGGAGCCCTGGCCTGCCTGCCCCAGCCACGTTGGGCCAAGCTGCTGCCACCACCCCCTCCCCCAAGCACCAGACCGAGCCGCCGGCCCCCCTGCTAGCCCCAGCGCCCAGCTGAGCCTCCTCAGTCTGCCAGCCGCTGGCTCTCTACCTTGCTCCTCACTTCCCTGTCATGATGAGGAGGGACACGGCAAGCAGCGGGGACCTTGGAGGGGGTGGGGGTGGAGTGGATGAGGCGGTGGGGGTCTTGGGGAAGGAGTGGGGCCACCACGGCCCAGTTGTCTGGCGGCGGGTCAGCGTCAGTGCCAGGGAAGGCTAAGCTTTCCCTGGCCTATTATACCCGCTGCCCATGTATGGAGCTATATACTTGAAAGCTGATGTTACTGTTCTCTATAGCACTTTTCTGGCCCCCAATAATGTAATATCTGAGCACCTGGCAATCTTTACTCACAAAGAAAGAGGCAATTCTTGATTTCATCCAAGAGGAGCACAAGATCTGGTCCAAGCTGAATATAGCTAAACTTTTCAGTGACAACAATTGTAATGTAATTAAATTTAACACCCTGTTTGGGGGCGGGGGATATCAAAGAAACCCACCACATTAGCATTTAACTTCAAAAAGGGGAACTACACAAAAATGAAGAAGCTAATTAAATGGAAACAAAAATGAACAGTTCCAAGAGTGAAATGCCTGCAAACTGCATGGAAACTATTTAGAAACACCATAATAGAGGCTCAAACTAAATGTATACCCCAAATAATAAAAAACAGTAAGAAGACCAAAAAATGCCACCATGGCTAAACAGCAGAGAATAAGAGTCTGCTAGGGGCAAAACGACATCCGTTAAAAATTGGAAGTCAAATCATACTGAGAAAACTAGAAAGGCGCATACAGTCTGGCAAGTCACGTGTAAAAGTATAACTAGGCAGGCCAAAAAAGAAATTGAAGAGCAACTAGCAAAAGACACTAAAACTAACAGCAACATTTTTTTCTAAATACATCAGAAGCAGGAGCCTGCCAAAAAATCAGTGGGGTCCCACTGCCTGATCAAAGTGCTAACAGAGCACTTAAGGAAAACAAGGATGTTGCGGAGAAGCTAAATGAATTCTTTGCATTGGTCCTAACTGCAAAGTATGTGAGAGAGAGTCCCACATCTAAGCCATTCTTTTTAGGTGACAAATCTGAGGAATTATGCCAGAGGAGGTATCAGTAGAGAAGATTTTGGAAAAAATGGATAAATGAAATAGTAATACGTCACCAAGGCCAGAAGGTATTCACCCAAGAGTTTTGAAGGAACTCAAAAGTAAAATTGCAGAACTACCAACTGTGGTATGTAACCCATTGCTTAAACTAGCCTCTGTTCCAGATGACTGGCGGATAGCTAATGTGATGCCAATTTTAAAAAAAGGCTCAAGAGGTGATCCTGGCAATTACAGGCTGGTAAGCCTAACTTCAGTACCAGGCAAATTGGTTGAAACTATAGTAAAGAACAGAATTAACATATAATATGTTGGGAAGAGTCAATACGGCTTGTGTAAAGGGAAATCATGCCTCACCTATCTATTAGAATTCTTTGAGGGAATCAACAAGTATGTGGCTAAGGGTGATCCAGTTGATATAGTGTATTTAGACTTTCAGAAAACCTTTGACAAGCTCCCACACCAAAAGCTCTTAAGCAAACTAAGCATTCATGGGATAAGAGGAAAGGTCCTCTCAAGGATCAGTAACTGTTTAAAAGATTTGAAACAAAGGGTAGAAATAAATGGTCAATTTTCGCAATGGAGAGAGGTAAATAGTGGTGTCCCCCAAGGATTTGTACGGGTACCTCTGCTGTTCAATATATTCATAAATGATCTGGAAAAGGGGGTGAACAGTTAGGTAGCAAAATTTGCAGATGGTATAAAATTACTCAAGATAGTTAAGTCCAAAGCTGACTGTGAAGAGATCTAAAGGGATCTCACAAAACTGGGTGAATGGGCAACAAAATGGCAGACTACACTCATTGTTGATAAATGCACAGAAATGCACATTGGAAAACATAATCCCAACTGTAGATACAAAATGATGGGGTCTAAATATGCTGTTACCATTCAGGAAAGAGATCTTGGAGTCATGATGGATTGCTTTCCGAAAACATCAGCTTATAGTGAGCAGCAGCAGTCAAAATAGCAAACAGAATGCTAGGAACCAATAGGAAGGGGATAAATAATCAGACAGAAAATATCATAATGACACAATATAAATGCATGGTATTCCCACACCTAGAATACTTTGCACAGTTCTGGTCATCCCATCTCAAAAAGGATATATTAGAAATGGAAAAGGTACAGAGAAGGGCAACAAAAAATGATAAGGGGTATGGAACACTTCTGTATTAGAGGAGATTAAAAAATAAGGACTGTTCAGTTTAGAAAAAAAGCTGACTGAAGTGGGATATGCTAGAGGTCTATACAGTCATGACGGGTGTGAAGAAAGGGACTAAGGAAGTGATTTTTACCCCGCCACATAACACAAGGACTAGGGGTCGCCCAATGAAATTAATAGGTTTAAATAAATTAACAGTAGGTTTAAAAGTAATGGAAGGAAGTACTTCTTCACACAACACACAGTCAGCCTGTGGAACTTGTTGCCAGGCATTGTTGTGACGGCCAAAAGTATAACTGGGATAAAAAAAGAATTAGTTAAGTTCATGGAGGATAGGTCCATCCATGGCTATGAGCACATATCATCAGGGTTTGCAACCCCCCTGCTCTGGGTGTCCCTAGCCTCTGACCGCCAGAAGCTGGGACTGGATGACAGGGGATGGATCACTGGATAATTGTCCTGTTTTATTCATTTCCTCTGAGGCATCTGGCATCAGTGAATGTTGGAAGACATGATACTGCGCTAGATGGGCCATTTTTATGTTCTTATGTTTAATGTATTTATCCTCACAACACCCCTGTGAGGGAGGGAAAGATCTATTACATCGATTCTACGGATGGGGGACTGAGGCTCAAAAGTCCTGATTTGCAAAACTATTTAGGCTTCTAACTTCCACTAAAATCAATGGAACTTAGGAACCTTAGTTCTGGTCTGCACCTGAAACTTAGGTTGATCTTAGGCTAAGTCTCTCAGGGGAGTGAAAAATTCACATCTTTAAGAGATGAGTTAAGTTGACCTAAACCCTCGGTGTGACATTCCCCTCTGGTGTTATCTGGACCGGTGATCTGCTAGGTCATTCCAATCCTTGACTCTGGGAGCCAGCCTTACCCTGCTCTGCTGTGAGAATCCCCACTCCTGGGCAGTCCATGCACAGCCTCTGGCATGTAAACTGCTCCCAACTATTTGCAACCAAATGACACTAGCCAATATCTCCAGTCCCAGACACAACCCTAGGCTCCTCCATCTTTCAGTGTCCAGTTATGCCTGCTGGACCCTGCAAGCTTATATGAGTTCGTCAATTTAACAAAGAAATTGATATGTACCAGGCTTGTTATCCCAAGGGGAGTCTCCGACACACTTCAAACCAAATGCACTGCTTCCATTAGAATAAACAAACAGATTTATTAACTATGAAGATAAACTTTAGATCATTATAAGTCAAAGCATAACAAGTCGGATTTGGTCAAATGAAATAAAAGCAAAATGCATTTTAAGCTTATCTTAACACTTTCAGTGCCCTTACAAACTTAGATGCTTGTCACCAAAGGCTGGCTGGTTGCTCTTCAGCCAGACTCTCCCCTTTGATCAGCGCTTCAGTTGCTTGGTGTGGTGGTATTTGTAGATGTAGGTAGAAGAGAGAGGAAGAGCATGGCAAACATCTCTCCCTTTTATCATGTTCTTCTTCCCTCTTGGCTTTGCACCCTCTCCCCCCCCCCCCCCCCGCTTCAGAGTCAGGTGAGCATTACCTCATCGCAGTTCCAAACTGACCAAAGGAAGGGGGGTGACTCCCTGGAGAGTCCACCAGATTCCTTTGTTGCTGTCTAGGCCAGCGCCCTTTGTTCCTGTGAGGCTGGGCTGGGTTTGTCCCATACATGCCCTGATGAGGTGTGAACTGCCTCTCAGCTCTTGGAGAGTTTTTGCCTGGGCTTATTTTAAGCTATGAGGATACATTTTCAGCCTCATAACTACATACATGAAATGATAACCTATAACATTACTGTAACAACAATGGTCAGTGCATCATGAGCCTTCCGAAGACACCTGACATGACAAACTTTGCATTGGATACCACACAATCATTTTACAAGGATGAACGTGGGGGTGCTCGGTGTTCCCCTAAAGTACAGAGCGTCACTCCCGGTATAGACTCAACTAGAAGAATTCCATTGTCTAGCTACCTCCTCTCAAAGGGTGGATTAACTACAGTGACAGAAACCCCCCTTCCATCACTGTAACAAGTGTCTGCACATGGCTGTGCCGCTGTAGGGCAGACAAGCTCTGAACACCTTTGAGGATCTGATTTTAATGGAAGTTAGAAGCCTAACTACTTTTGAGGATCTGGGTCTAAGTAACTTGCCCAAAACCACACAGGAAGTCAGTGGCAGGGGAGGGGACTGAACCCAAGTCTCGAGCTAGGGCCCCAACTGTTGGACCATCCTTCCTCTCTTTTATGTGTAAATCTGTTCAAATTTGAGGTGGTTGCCATTTTATGTTTCAGTTCAGAAGCAGAATGCTACAGCAAGCCAGGGTTTTCTTTTGTAAGGAGACTCCATATTTGTTTTCTTTGTTGTTTTTCCGAAATAAATGTCATTTAATCTAAAATGACAGGGCACTGGACTATGACCCATGAGACCGGGGTTCTATTCTCGGCTTTGGCACTGACTCACTGTGTTTCCTTGGGCAAGTCACTTCACCTCTTTGAGCTTCAGTTTCCCCTCCAACTTTTTGTCTGTATTGACTATTTAGATTGCAAGCTGTTCAGAGCAGGGACTTCCTGTGTGTGTACAGGCCTTGCCAATATGGCCCCGATCTAAGTGAGGTGCTACTATAATAAAAATTAAAAATAATAATAAAATATACATTTAGTACTCACTTTGAACAGGTATAAACGGGACTACCTGAGGTGCAAAGCCGTGGAGAATGCCTCCCAGGGTCCTCTCCTGGAAGAATTTCAGTATAGGTCATCACATGATGCAGGAGATATGCATCAGGCTGCCAGGGGAAAGAGGAATATGTAAAATAAATAAGGTTAAGCGTCTGTGTGGTTTTGCATGTGTAGCATGCATACACAGCATGTTAGCTAATATTATTTTATTGTAAGTAGTTAGTTAAAATAGGGGAATGAGTCATTATCAGAGAGATAGTAGGTATGGTCATATCCTGCTCTCTGTTACACTAGTGCAACTCTCTCAACATCAGTAGGGTCATGCAAGTGTGAAAAAAAGCAGAATTTGGCCCAAATGGTCCAATTTAGTCCAGGTGTAAACAAGCATAATTCCATTCACTTCAGTGGAGATATTCTGGTTTACACAGGAGCTGAATTTGCCCTGTTCTATATAGCAGAATTTGGGAATTAAATGATCAGAAACAGAATTCTTGTCTAGAATGGTCAGGGAAACCTGGCTAGCAACAATTGTGCTTGAAAACGGTTCTTGTTAGCAGAAACATGACTGTGCACAGAGCCTTAAACAACAACAAAAGCATAACAGAACATTTAGATTATTCAATCAGGTAGATTAGGGGACAGTAGAGCAAAGCCAGCTCTCTGTACAGTAAAATTCTACAATGGGTGACACATATGATACTGTGCATAAACATATATATCTGTATATTTTACAGATGCCCTCGAAGTTTGGTCAATCTTGTGGAAATCTCATGAGACTGGCAATGGAAATCTAATGAGAATGTTTATATTGTATATGGTGTGGAAGGCTATTTGAACTAATATATACCAAGAGGCATGTCACGGTGGGTACAGTTATCACCATATATGATTTGCACACTGTGCATTTAGAATTTCCAATAATTAGCTTCTGCATGATGCAGATTTAAGAGATTAGCATGTAGTCAGTGTCTGGCAAAGTATCACACTGAGAATGAAAATCAACAGTTCAAGACTGACACCCGTCTCCTTAGATGGTTGCAGGAAGCACAATTCATATCTGAGGGAACAGGCTTACTAGCGTTCAAATAAAGAGGCTGATCCTGCAAACCCACATTCATGTGAGAAGTCTTTACTTATGTTAGTAGACCCATTGCATTCACTGAATTTTGTGATCAAGGAATTGCAGAATTGGATCTTTGTTATTGTTCTGCTGCTGTGGAATGAAAAGAGCAGATCCCAATTACTGTCATTCAAATCAGTAGAATCTGTCCCCTACTCTGCATAGCCTTCCTGGGTGTCCTTATGGAAGTCATTTATGCCAAAATTTTCAAGAGTGGTCACTGTTTTGGCGTATCAAAGACAGTTGATTAAAGTGCTGACATTTAGCTTTAGGTGCCTAAAGTTAGGCATCCAGGTTTCAATATTTTGTCCTTAATGTATACAGCAGTATACCAAGACATAACTGAATACTTTACCTTCAGTAGTGAAGATGAGAAATTTTTTCAGCCAGGTGCCTAATATACAAAGAAACTCCCTCTTCAGCCTCCACAGTATCACTTTACATGCACAGTGCATACACTGAATATTATCCACTGCAAAGTACAACTGCTAGGATCAAATGTTTTTTTGTGGAAAGTATCCAAGAAGAGGAGAATACAGCCATAGCTTGGTGTTGACTGTTTGTACTATTGTCTCTGGAATGCATTGTGTACTTTCTTGAGCTGATAGCTTGGGGTGACTACTGGTCAAATGATGGTGTTGTATAAAGCCACTGAGGGGGCAGGAGAAGATTTGGGATCTGCTGTACTTTCTGTAGCATGCATTTTATCTGTTCATTGCTAATGATGGCTGGAAGCAACATCTAATAATACAATCCTGCTAGCAAGTATAGTTTGTGTGTGTGGCATTTTAAAATAGAGATAAAAATAGGGCCAATAATATAAATGTTTTATCTGCTTGGAATCTGTTGAAAGATAATGGCTTGTTATTGAGCACTTTAATGAGGACAAATGAAATATGTATGTCACATAAGCAAAAGAAATAACTGCAAGAGATACTGATATCAGGGAAAGAGTGAAGCCAGTAAGTAGCTTCTGTTCATCTTCTTAAGGAAACTCAATTACAGGACTTGACTATTTACACAGACAACAGGATTTCTTACCGGGAGTCAGATACAGTCAGCAAAACCTCCATCTGCATCTGAATCTAGGCCAAACAAAATAAGAATTCACCTGGTTCTGGGTGGGAAGCTTATGAGCTACTAAGCATGTGGGGATACAAATGAAAATGAAAAGGATCTGAAGCTCTGGATCCCAGCAGGGAGAAGAGGAAAGAGGGGGAACTGATTTTTGATTTAAAAAAAAAAACCAAAAAAACCCCAGAAGTCTTGAGGACACACATGGTGAAATTTTCTTTACACAAAAAAACAAAAAACAAATTATACTGTAACAGCAGGGTGACATTATTACTCTCAAGGAGGAAGATAATAGGAGAAAAAGTCCTAGAGACAAAGGAAATGCTACCCAAAGGAAATTAAACAAAAGCCCTGCAAATAAGCACAATAGCCTACAATGCAGGTAAAACTACAGAAACAAATGAATAAATACAAAATGAACATTAGCGGAGCCTGAAGCTAAAACACCTAAAAATACAAAGGAAGGGAGAGTGGCTTCTCAGAACCAACTGAAACGAATTTATAACAATATGCATACTAATGAACTTGAAACGCCACTTAGTTTTTGCATCCATTATTCATTGTTCAGCTTTATAGAAAATGCAACATTACAATGAAACGATTACAGGGAGCATCCCTGGGAGTGAGACGATAACAGGAAAGGAACAGTAGCAGCATCTGTTCCTTCACCCCCAGTCCTCATGCATGAGAATTACCATGGCGTCAGACACGGAAAAGGTTCCAAGAAGAGAATCCTTATGAAAGGAGCAAGGAGTCTTAGGGCTTCCATTCTGCTCCCACTGAAGTTCATGGGATTTTGGCCGCTGGCTTAATGGGGAGCAGGAGCAGGCCATAAACAGAAGAAATTATATTGGGGCCAAATTCTTCCTTCAGAAGTCTACTGATGCCAACAGCGGAAACCACACGATGCGCCTGAGAACAGAAACTGGTCCGTGATGACTGAAGGACACAATGTGAAAGAATTAATGTCAATCCTGGGCAGAGCTAGCTTAGACAATGATGCTAAACTTGCAGACACAACAGGGTCCCATCTTCCAAAGGGTAGCTTGAAGCGCTAGCTTGCTGTGTACTATCCAGGCTCTACTGCGGTGTTGTGTGAATCATAGAATCATAGAAGATTAGGATTGGAAGAGACCTCAGGAGGTCATTTAGTCCAACCTCCTGCTCAAAGCAGGACCAATCCCAAACTAAATCATCCCAGCCAGGGCTTTGTCAAGCTGGGCCTTAAAAACCTCTAAGGGTATGTCTACACTACGAAATCAGGTCGAATTTATAGAAGTCGTTTTTTTAGAAATCGGTTTTATATATTCGAGTGTGTGTGTCCCCACAGAAAATGCTCTAAGTGCATTAAGTGCATTAACTCGGTGGAGTGCTTCCACAGTACCGAGGCTAGCGTCGACTTCCGGAGTGTCGCACCGTGGGTGGCTATCCCACAGTTCCCGCAGTCTCCGCTGCCCATTGGAATTCTGGGTTGAGATCCCAATGCCTGATGGGGCTAAAACATTGTCGCGGGTGGTTCTGGGTACATATCGTCAGGCCCCCATTCCCTCCCTCCCTCCATGAAAGCAAGGGCAGACAATCGTTTCGCACCTTTTTTCCTGAGTTACCTGTGCAGACGCCATACCACGGCAAGCATGGAGCCCGCTCAGGGAACCGTCACAGTATGTCTCCTGGGTGCTGGCAGACACGGTACTGCATTGCTACACAGTAGCAGCAACCCATTGCTTTCTGGCAGCAGACGGTGCAATATGACTGGTAGCCATCATCGTCATGTCCGAGGTGCTCCTGGCCGCGTCGGCCGGGAGCGCCTGGACAGACATGGGCGCAGGGACTAAGTTTGGAGTGACTTGACCAGGTCATTCTCTTTAGTCCTGCAGTCAGTCCTATTGAACCATCTTATGGTGAGCAGGTAGGTGATACGGATTGCTAGCAGTCCTATTGCATCATCTTCTGCCGGGCAGCCATGAGATGTGGATGTCATGCAGTCCTTCTGCACCATCTGCTGCCAGCCAAAGATGTAAAACATAGATGGAGTGGATCAAAACAAGAAATAGACCAGATTTGTTTTGTACTCATTTGCTTCCCCCCCCTCCCCCATCTAGGGGACTCATTCCTCTAGGTCACACTGCAGTCACTCACAGAGAAGGTGCAGCAAGGTAAATCTAGCCATGTATCAATCAGAGGCCAGACTAACCTCCTTGTTCCAATAAGAACAATAACTTAGGTGCACCATTTCTTATTGGAACCCTCCGTGAAGTCCTGCCTGAAATACTCCTTGATGTAAAGCCACCCTCTTTGTTGATTTTAGCTCCCTGAAGCCAACCCTGTAAGCCATGTCGTCAGTCGCCCCTCCCTCCGTCAGAGCAACGGCAGACAATCGTTCCGCGCCTTTTTTCTGTGCGGACGCCATACCAAGGCAAGCATGGAGGCCGCTCAGCTCACTTTGGCAATTAGGAGCACATTAAACACCACACGCATTATCCAGCAGTATATGCAGCACCAGAACCTGGCAAAGCAATACCGGGTGAGGAGGCGACGTCAGTGCGATCACGTGAGTGATCAGGACATGGACACAGATTTCTCTGAAAGCATGGGCCCTGCCAATGCATGCATCATGGTGCTAATGGGGCAGGTTCATGCTGTGGAACGCCGATTCTGGGCTCGGGAAACAAGCACAGACTGGTGGGACCACATAGTGTTGCAGGTCTGGGACGATTCCCAGTGGCTGCGAAACTTTCGCATGCGTAGGGGCACTTTCATGGAACTTTGTGACTTGCTTTCCCCTGCCCTGAAGCGCATGAATACCAAGATGAGAGCAGCCCTCACAGTTGAGAAGCGAGTGGCGATAGCCCTGTGGAAGCTTGCAACGCCAGTCAGCTACCGGTCAGTTGGGAATCAATTTGTAGTGGGCAAATCTACTGTTGGAGCTGCTGTGATGCAAGTAGCCCACGTAATCAAAGATCTGCTGATATCAAGGGTAGTGACCCTGGGAAATGTGCAGGTCATAGCGGATGGCTTTGCTGCAATGGGATTCCCTAACTGTGGTGGGGCCATAGACGGAACCCATATCCCTATCTTGACACCGCAGCACCAAGCCGGCAAATACATAAACCGCAAGGGGTACTTTTCAATAGTGCTGCAAGCTCTGGTGGATCACAAGGGATGTTTCACCAACATCAACGTGGGATGGCTGGGAAAGGTACATGACGCTCGCATCTTCAGGAACTCTGGTCTGTTTCAAAAGCTGCAGGAAGGGACTTTATTCCCAGACCAGAAAATAACTGTTGGGGATGTTGAAATGCCTATATGTATTCTTGGGGACCCAGCCTACCCCTTAATGCCATGGCTCATGAAGCCGTACACAGGCAGCCTGGACAGTAGTCAGGAGCTGTTCAATTACAGGCTGAGCAAGTGCAGAATGGTGGTAGAATGAGCATTTGGAAGTTTAAAGGCGCGCTGGCGCAGTTTACTGACTCGCTTAGACCTCAGCGAAACCAATATTCCCACTGTTATTACTGCTTGCTGTGTGCTCCACAATATCTGTGAGAGTAAGGGGGAGACGTTTATGGCACGGTGGGAGATTGAGGCAAATCACCTGGCTGCTGGTTACGCGCAGCCAGACACCAGGGCGGTTAGAAGAGCACAGGAGGGCACGGTACGCATCAGAGAAGCTTTGAAAACCACTTTCATGACTGGCCAGGCTACGGTGTGAAAGTTCTCTTTGTTTCTCCTTGATGAAACCCCCCGCCCCTTGGTTCACTCTACTTTCCTGCAAGCTAACCACCCTCCCCTCCTCCCTTTAATCATTGCTTGCAGAGGCAATAAAGTCATTGTTGCTTCACATTCATGCATTCTTTATTCATTCATCACACAAATAGGGGGATGACTACCAAGGTAGCCCAGGAGGGGTGGTGGAGGAGGGAAGGAAAATGCCACACAGCACTTTAAAAGTTTACAACTTTAAAATTTATTGAATGCCAGCCTTCTTTTTTTTGGGCAATCCTCTGTGGCGGAATGGCTGGTTGGCTGGTGGCCCCCCCACCGTGTTCTTGGGCGTCTGGGTGTGGAGGCTATAGAACTTGGGGAGGAGGGCAGTTGGTTACCCAGGGGCTGTAGTGGCAGTCTGTGCTCCAGCTGCCTTTGCTGCAGCTCAACCATACACTGGAGCATATTGGTTTGGTCCTCCAGCAGCCTCAGCATTGAATCCTGCCTCCTCTCATCACACTGCCGCCACATTTGAGCTTCAGCCCTGTCTTCAGCCCGCCACTTACTCTCTTCAGCCCGCCACCTCTCCTCCCGGTCACTTTGTGCTTTCCTGCACTCTGACATTATTTGCCTCCATGCATTCGTCTGTGCTCTGTCAGTGTGGGAGGACAGCATGAGCTCAGAGAACATTTCATCATGAGTGTGTTTTTTTTCTTTCTAATCTTCACTAGCCTCTGGGAAGGAGAAGATCCTGTGATCATTGAAACACATGCAGCTGGTGGAAAAAAAAAAGGGACAGCGGTATTTAAAAAGACACATTTTATAAAACAGTGGCTACACTCTTTCAGGGTAAACCTTGCTGTTAACATTACATACATAGCACATGTGCTTTTGTTACAAGGTCGCATTTTGCCTCCCCCTACCGCGTGGCTTCCCCCTCAACCCTCCCCCCTCCCCGTGGCGAAGAGCAGGGAACATTTCTGTTCAGCCACAGGTAAACAGCCCAGCAGGAACGGGCTCCTCTGAGTGTCCCCTGAAGAAAAGCACCCTATTTCAACCAGGTGACCATGAATGATATCTCACTCTCCTGAGGATAACACAGAGAGATAAAGAACGGATGTTGTTTGAACGCCAGCAAACATACACTGCAATACTTTGTTGTACAATGATTTCCGAGTACATGTTACTGGCCTGGAGTGGTAAAGTGTCCTACCATGGAGGATGCAATAAGGCTGCCCTCCCCAGAAACCTTTTGCAAAGGCTTTGGGAGTACATCCAGGAGAGCCGCGAATGCCAGGGCAAAGTAATCCTTTCACATGCTTGCTTTTAAACCATGTATAGTATTTTAAAAGGTACACTCACCAGAGGTCCCTTCTCCGCCTGCTGGGTCCAGGAAGCAGCCTTGGGTGGGTTCGGGGGGTACTGGCTCCAGGTCCAGGGTGAGAAACAGTTCCTGGCTGTTGGGAAAACCAGTTTCTCCGCTTGCTTGCTGTGAGCTATCTACAACCTCATCATCATCATCATCATCATCTTCTTCATCCCCAAAACCTGCTTCCGTGTTGCCTCCATCTCCATTGCAGGAGTCAAACAACACGGCTGGGGTAGTTGTGGCTGAACCCCCTAAAGTGGCATGCAGCTCATCATAGAAGCGGCATGTTTGGGGCTCTGACCCGGAGTGGCCGTTCGCCTCTCTGGTTTTCTGGTAGGCTTGCCTCAGCTCCTTAAGTTTCACGCGGTACTGCTTCGGGTCCCTGTTATGGCCTCTGTCCTTCATGCCCTTGGAGATTTTGACAAAGGTTTTGGCATTTCAAAAACTGGAACCGAGTTCTGATAGCACGGATTCCTCTCCCCATACAGCGATCAGATCCCGTACCTCCCGTTCAGTCCATGCTGGAGCTCTTTTGTGATTCTGGGACTCCATCATGGTCACTTCTGCTGATGAGCTCTGCATGGTCACCTGCAGCTTGCCACGCTGACCAAACAGGAAATGAGATTCAAAAGTTTGCGGTTCTTTTCGTGTCTACCTGGCCAGTGCATCTGAGTTGAGAGTGCTGTCCAGAGCGGTCACAATAGAGCACTCTGGGATAGCTCCCGGAGGCCAATACTGTCGAATTGTGTCCACAGTACCCCAAATTCGACCCGGCAAGGCCGATTTAAGCGCTAATCCACTTGTCAGGGGTGGAGTAAAGAAATCGATTTTAAGAGCCCTTTAAGTCGAAATAAAGGGCTTCATTGTGTGGACGGGTGCAGGTTTACATCCATTTAAGGCTGCTAAATTTGACCTAAAGTCCTAGTGTAGACCAGGGCTAAGGATGGAGATTCTACCACCTCCCTAGGTAACCCATTCCAGTGCTTCACCATCCTCTTACTGAAATAGTGTTTCCTAATATCCAACTGTGATAGACCCAGGCCAATTGGATACAGCAGAGTAGCAGAAGGCAGATATACTGGCCACTGGATGAACAGTTTTCTGTTCCCTGACTGACCAGAGCAGGGGCTGCTCCAAGCTAATGAGAACACCTGACTCCAATTAACATGCAAAGAGCCAGGTGAGGCCATTAAGCTAATGTGACCACCTGACTTTAATTAAGGCCCCTCTGATCATATAAAAGGGCTCACTCCAGTCAGGCAGAGAGGAGCCAGGGAGAGGAAGTGTGGCTGGTTAATGAGTCATTAGTAAGGGAGCCCTAAGGTAAGGGTGAAGAAGGGAGAAGCAGGAGAGCTGTGGGGAAGTGGCCCAGAGGAATGTAGCAACTCTGGCAGTAAAAGGTTGGCTGCCAACAGCTGCTACCATTAGGGTCCCTGGACCGGAACCCGGAGTAGAGAGCAGGCTTGGGTTTCCCCCCAACCTGCCACTACAGAAACAACTCCTGGGAGGGGAAAACAGGCCCCTGTCAGGACAGGAGGCTAAACTGTTTTGGCATGAGGCTGTAAGAGCAACAGAGACTGTGGGAATTCTCTCATCAACCTCCATTGCTGGCTTATGATGAAAAGGGCTCAGTAGACTGTATCCCTGGCCCTAGAGAAAGAAGGGCTACGTGGAGGGTTGCAGTGAGCCTCTGAAGCTAGCATAAACTGACTAGAAGCGCGGGACCCGCGGGGACAAGGGGTATGTCTACACTATGAAATTAGGTCAAATTTATAGAAGTCGGTTTTTTAGAAATCGGTTTTATATATTCAAGTGTGTGTGTCCCCACAGAAAATGCTCTAAGTGCATTAAGTGCATTAACTTGGCGGAGTGCTTCCACAGTACCGAGGCAAGCGTCGACTTCCAGAGTGTTGCACTGTGGGTAGCTATCCCACAGTTCCCGCAGTTTCCGCTGCCCATTGGAATTCTGGGTTGAGATCCCAATGCCTGATGGGGCTAAAACATTGTTGTGGGTGGTTCTGGGTACATATCGTCAGGCCCCCGTTCCCTCTGCTGATGAGCTCTGCATGGTCACCTGCAGCTTGGCACGCTGGCCAAACAGGAAATGAGATTCAAAAGTTCGCAGTTCTTTTCCTGTCTACCTGGCCAGTGCATCTGAGTTGAGAGTGCTGTCCAGAGCGGTCACAATGGAGCACTCTGGGATAGCTCCCGGAGGCCAATACTGTCGAATTGTATCCACAGTACCCCAAACTCGACCTGGCAAGGCTGATTTAAGCGCTAATCCACTTGTCAGGGGTGGAGTAAGGAAATCGATTTTTGAGAGCCCTTTAAGTCAAAAAAAAGGGCTTCATCGTGTGGACGGGTGCAGGTTTACATCGATTTAACGCTGCTAAATTCGACCTAAAGTCCTAGTGTAGACCAGGGCAAGGTCAGAGCTGCGCCACACAACCTAGACCTCCAGCACTGCAATTTGAGACCATTGCTCCTCGTTCTGTTACCTACCACCTCTGAGAACAGCCTAGCTCCATCCTCTTTGGAAACCCCCTTCAGGTAGTTGAAGGCTGCTATCAAATCCCCCCTCACTCTTCTCTTCTGCAGACCAAATAAGTCCAGTTCCCTCTCCTCGTAAATCATATGCCTCAGCCCCTTAATCACTTTCATTGCCCTCCACTGGACTCTCTCCAATTTGTCGACATCTTTTCTGTAGTGGGGGGCCCAAAACTGGATGCAATACTCCAGATGTGGCCTCATCAGTGTTGAATAGAGGGGAATAATCACTTCCCTCAATCTGCTGGCAATGTTCCGACTATTACAGCCCAATATGCCGTTAGCCTTCTTGGCAACAAGGGCACACTGCTGACTCATATCCAGCTTCTTGTCCACTGTAATTCCCAGGTCCTTTTCTGCAGAACTGCCGCTTAGCCAGTCATTCCCTGGCCTGTAGCAGTGCATGGGATTCTTCTGTCCTAAGTGCAGGACTCTGTACTTATCCTTGTTGAACCTCATCAAATTTTTTTTGGCCCAATCATCCAATTTATCTAGTTCACTCTGGACCCAATCCCTACCCTCCAGCATATCTACCTCTCCCCACAGCTTAGTGTCATCCGCGAACTTGCTGAGGGTGCAATCCATCCCATCATCAATGAAGATGTTGAACAAAACCGGCCCCAGGACCAACCCCTGGGGCACTCCGCTTGATACCGGTTGCCAACTAGACATCGAGCCGTTGATCACTAACCGTTGAGCCTGACAATCTAGCCAGCTTTCTATCCACCTTATAGTCCATTCATCCAATCCATACCTTTTTAACTTGCTGGCAAGAATACTGTGGGAGACTGTACCAAAAGCTTTGCTAAAGTCAAGCTATATCACATCCATGCTTTCCCCATATCTACAGAGCCAGTTATCTCATCATAGAAGGCAATCAGGTTAGTCAGGCATGACTTGCCCGTGGTGAATCCATGTTGACTGTTCCTGATCACCTTCCTCTCCTTCAAGTGCTTCAGAATTGATTCCTTGAGAACCTTTTCCATGATATTTCCAGGGACTGAGGTGAAGCTGACCAGTCTGTAGTTCCCTGGATTCTCCTTCTTCCCTTTTTAAAAGATGGGCACTATATTTGCCTTTTTCCAATCATCCAGGACTTCACCTGTTAAGGCTGAATCCCCACTCTGTCACTCGGAGTGCAGAAGGTGAGGACCTGCAAGGATTCTAAAAATTAATACTTGCCACTCCAGGCTTGTATTAAACCCCTGAGGTTATAGCTTTTCTCTGACCTTGGTAAACGCTGCCACCATGCAAATGCAAAAAAACAAACAAAACAAAACAAAAAACCCTTGGACCCAGGAAGGAGCACTTGGGAATTCCTCCCTGTGGGGTACCCTCAAGCCCTTTCACCTCTACTCCGGGGAAGAGATGAGAAAGAAAATAAAGAAAATTAGCTGTTGCTACCAGCTAATCAAACAGCATATGCACAAACCTCTTAGGATGCCAAAAATCCAATCCTGTTCTTAAAAAAAGGTAAATTTTATTAAAAACAAAAAGGAAGAAAATACGTTTGGAACTTAGACTTTTGCTAGATTTTAAAAGAGCAATTCCAAAAATTAAGCACCCAAAATAGCTTTCTTGGGGGTTAGCTTAAAGGTTACAAGCAAATAAAAGCATCTGGGCTTAGCACAGAGGAGTCCTCAAGCCTTAAAACATAAACAGAAATAAACCTAATTGCGTCTTCCTAAACATTCCTAATTTACTTACATAATTGGGTTGTTAAAAGTCTTCTAGATATGATATGATGGTTTTCATATCTGGTTCAAACTTTATACAGCATTTCTGCTTATAGCATTGCTGCTCCGTGTCTCCTCCAGAGAACAACAGACAAAGGGAAAGTTTCTTTCCCAATTTTAAAAAGTTCTACCTTCCCATTGGCTCTTTTGATCAGGTGCTCACTTCCTTTTCTTTACCTGGGGGACTTTTTAACCCTTTACAGGTAAAGCAAGTAGAGAACAGCTACCAAGAGGGATTTTACAGCTAACTGGCTGGGTTTTCCATCAAAGGAGCTAACTGCCCCCAAACTTCCTTTATCACATCCCCCGATTGCCATGACTTTTCAAAGATAATGGCCAATGGCTCTGCAATCGCATCAGCCAACTCCCTCAGCACCCTCGGATGCATTGGATCCGGACCCATGGACTTGTGCATGTCCAGCTTTTCTAAATAGCCCTTAACCTGTTCTTTCACCACTGAGGGCTGCTCACCTCCTCTCCATACTGTGCTGCCCAGTGCAGCAGTCTGGGAGCTGACCTTGTTTGTGAAGACCAAGGCAAAAAAAGCATTGAGTACTTCAGCTTTTTCCACATCATCTGTCGCTAGGTTGCCTCCCCCATTCAGTAAGGGTCCCATATTTTCCCTGACCACCTTCTTGTTGCTAATATACCTGTAGAAATCCTTCTTGTTACCCTTCAGATCCCTTGCTAGCTGCAACTCCAATTGTGCTTTGGCCTTCCTGATTACACCCCTGCATGCTTGAGCAATATCTTTATACTCCTCCCTAGTCATCTGTCCAAGTTTTCACTTCTTGTAAGCTTCCTTTTTGTGTTTAAACTCACCAACAATTTCTCTGTTAAGCCAAGCTGGTCGCCTGCCATATTCTTCCTGCACATTGGGAAGGTTTGTTCCTGTGCCCTCGATAAGGCTTCTTTAAAATACAGCCAGCTCTCCTGGACTCCTTTCCCCCTCATATTAGCCTCACAGAGGATCCTGCCCATCAGTTCCCTGAGGGAGTCAAAGTCTGCTTTTCTGAAGTCCAGGGTCTGTATTCTGCTGCTCTCCTTTCTTCCTTTTGTCAGAATCCTGAACTTGACTGTCTCATGGTCACTGCTGCCCAGGTTGCCACCCACTTCTACTTCCCCTACCAATTCTTCCCTGTTTGTGAGCAGCAGGTCAAGAGGAGCACGGCCCCTAGTTGGTTCCCCCAGCACTTGCACCAGGAGGTTGTCCCCAACACTCTCCAAAAACTTCCCGGATTGTCTGTGCATTGCTGTATTGCTCTCCCAGCAGATGTCGGGGTGATTGAAGTCCCCCATGAGAACCAGGGCTGATGATCTGGAAACTTCTGTTAGTTGTTCAAAGAAAGCCTCGTCTACCTCATCCTCCTGGTTTGGTGTTCTATAGCAGACATCCATGACAACATCACCATTGTTGCTCTCGTCTCTAAACTTAACCCAAAGGTTCTCAACAGGCTTTTCTCCAGTTTCATACTGGAGCTCCAAGCAATCATACTGCTCTTTTACATACAGTGCAACTCCTCCATCTTTTCTCCCCTGCCTGTCCTTCCTGAACTGTTTATACCCATCCATGACAGTGCTCCAGTCATGTGAGTTACCCCATCAAGTCTCTTTCATTCCAATCACATCTTAGTTCCTTGACTATGCCAGGACTTCCAATTCTTCCCACTTGTTTCCCAGGCTTTGTGAAGTATGAGATGCTTTCCGTAGACTGAGAACTCACCACTCATAACTTGAGCAGGCGTTCCACCTTTTATTTTGATCCTTGCTGGAGTACATTGTGAGGTTCCCTTGCCTTTTTTCAGAACCCCCCCATTCACTGTTCCCCTAATCCCTCCACAAGAATTCCCTCACCTCAGGCTGCAATGTTAGCTGTGGAATGTGTTCTCCCCTCTGGCGCTGAACCTTTTGCCAGGCAGCAAGGCAGAAGCTTTTGGGGTAGGCTGAGCAGAGGTAGTCACACACTGAGCCTTGGGCCTTGCAGCCAGGGGAGGGGGGTCCAATCTTACAGCTTCACAAGCAGGTCCCAGCTTAGATCGATCCAGCACTGACATTGAAGAAGTGGAGCTTGATTTCACTCTGAACTGCAACATGGACTCTCATTCTTCCCATTTACACTAATAATCCAAGAGTACTGGGTCTAAACATGCCTTTTTGAATTCTAAGGAGACAGGGTGGGTGAAGTAACATCTTTTATAGGGCCAGTTTCTGGTGGTGAGGGGGAAAAGCTTTCAAGCTATACAAATGCCTCATACTGAGAAAGAGGGGCGATCAACAGGTTATCTCAAGTGCTTATATACGAATGCACAAAGCCTTGGAAACAAGCAGGGAGAACTGGAGGTCCTGGTGATGTCAAGGAATTATGACGTGATTGGAATAACAGAGACTTGTTGAGATAACTCACATGACTGGAGTACTGTCATGGATGGTTATAAACTGTTCAGGAAGGACAGGCAAGGCAGAAAAGGTGGGGGAGTAGCACTGTATGTAAGGGAGCAGTATGACTGCTCAGAGCTCCGGTACGAAACTGCAGAAAAACCTGAGTGTCTCTGGATTAAGTTCAGAAGTGTGAGCAACAAGAGTGATGTAGTGGTGGGAGTCTACTATAGACCACAGGACCAGGGGGATGAGGTGGATGAGGCTTTCTTCCGGCAGCTTGCAGAAGCTACTAGATCGCACGCCCTGGTTCTCATGGGTGACTTTAATTTTCCTGATATCTGCTGGGAGACCAATACAGCAGTGCATAGACAATCCAGGAAGTTTTTGGAAAGCGTAGGGGACAATTTCCTGGTGCAAGTGCTAGAGGAGCCAACTAGGGGGGTAGCTTTTCTTGACCTGCTGCTCACAAACCAGGAAGAATTAGTGGGGGAAGCAAAAGTGGATGGGAATCTGGGAGGCAGTGACCATGAGTTGGTTGAGTTCAGGATCCTGACACAGGGAAGAAAGGTAAGCAGCAGGATACGGACCCTGGACTTCAGGAAAGCAGACTTCGACTCCCTCAGGGAACGGATGGGTAGAATCCCCTGGGGGATTAACATGAAGGGGAAAGGAGTCCAGGAGAGCTGGCTGTATTTCAAGGAATCCCTGTTGAGGTTACAGGGACAAACCATCCCGATGAGTCGAAAAAATAGTAAATATGGCAGGCGACCAGCTTGGCTTAACGGTGAAACCCTAGCGGATCTTAAACATAAAAAAGAAGCTTACAAGAAGTGGAAGGTTGGACATATGACCAGGGAAGAGTATAAAAATATTGCTCGGGCATGTAGGAATGAAATCAGGAGGGCCAAATCGCACCTGGAGCTGCAGCTAGCAAGAGATGTCAAGAGTAACAAGAAGGGTTTCTTCAGGTATATTGGCAACAAGAAGAAAGCCAAGGAAAGTGTGGGCCCCTTAATGAATGAGGGAGGCAACCTAGTGACAGAGGATGTGGAAAAAGCTAATGTACTCAATGCTTTTTTTGCCTCTGTCTTCACTAACAAGGTCAGCTCCCAGACTGCTGCACTGGGCATCACAACATGGGGAGTAGATGGCCAGCCCTCTGTGGAGAAAGAGGTGGTTCGGGACTATTTAGAAAAGCTGGATGTGCACAAGTCCATGGGGCTGGACGAGTTGCATCCGAGAGTGCTAAAGGAATTGGCGGCTGTGATTGCAGAGCCATTGGCCATTATCTTTGAAAACTCATGGCGAACGGGGGAAGTCCCGGATGACTGGAAAAAGGCTAATGTAGTGTCAATCTTTAAAAAAGGGAAGAAGGAGGATCCTGGGAACTACAGGCCAGTCAGCCTCACCTCAGCCCCCGGAAAAACCATGGAGCAGGTCCTCAAAGAATCAATCCTGAAGCACTTACATGAGAGGAAAGTGATCAGGAACAGTCAGCATGGATTCACCAAGGGAAGGTCATGCCTGACTAATCTAATCGCCTTCTATGATGAGATTACTGGTTCTGTGGATGAAGGGAAATCAGTGGATGTATTGTTTCTTGACTTTAGCAAAGCTTTTGACACGGTCTCCCACAGTATTCTTGTCAGCAAGTTAAAGAAGTATGGGCTGGATGAATGCACTATAAGGTGGGTAGAAAGTTGGCTAGATTGTCGGGCTCAACGGGTAGTGATCAATGGCTCCATGTCTAGTTGGCAGCCGGTGTCAAGTGGAGTGCCCCAGGGGTCGGTCCTGGGGCCAGTTTTGTTCAATATCTTCATAAATGATCTGGAGGATGGTGTGGATTGCACTCTCAGCAAATTTGCGGATGATACTAAACTGGGAGGAGTGGTAGATACGCTGGAGGGCAGAGATAGGATACGGAGGGACCTAGACAAATTGGAGGATTGAAAGAAAGAAATCTGATGAGGTTCAATAAGGATAAGTGCAGGGTCCTGCACTTAGGACGGAAGAACCCAATGCACAGCTACAGACTAGGGACCGAATGGCTAGGCAGCAGTTCTACGGAAAAGGACCTAGGGGTGACAGTGGACGAGAAGCTGGATATGAGTCAGCAATATGCCCTTGTTGCCAAGAAGGCCAATGGCATTTTGGGATGTATAAGTAGGGGCATAGCCAGCAGATCGAGGGACGTGATCATCCCCCTCTATTCGACATTGGTGAGGCCTCATCTGGAGTACTGTGTCCAGTTTTGGGCCCCACACTACAAGAAGGATGTGGATAAATTGGAGAGAGTCCAGCGAAGGTCAACAAAAATGATTAGGGGTCTGGAACACATGACTTAAGAGGAGAGGCTGAGGGAACTGGAATTGTTTAGTCTGCGGAAGAGAAGAATGAGGGGGGATTTGATAGCTGCTTTCAACTACCGGAGAGGTGGTTCCAGAGAGGATGGTTCTAGACTATTCTCAGTGGTAGAAGAGGACAGGACAAGGAGTAATGGTCTCAAGTTGCAGTGGGGGAGGTTTAGGTTGGATATTAGGAAAAACTTTTTCACTAGGAGGGTGGTGAAACACTGGAATGCGTTACCTAGGGAGGTGGTAGAATCTCCTTCCTTAGAAGTTTTTAAGGTCAGGCTTGACAAAGCCCTGGCTGGGATGATTTAATTGGGGATTGGTCCTGCTTTGAGCAGGGGGTTGGACTAGATGACCTCTTGAGGTCCCTTCCAACCCTGATAGTCTATGATTCTATGATTCTATGAAATAAACAAAAACCAAAAAATCAAAAATCCCTCAAACAACAGCTGGCCAATCAATAGAGGAGATGAAAAAGCCCATTGGCATAGCAATACAGTGCCCCCGTCTGAAAATTAGCACCCAAGGTGAATGCCCTCCTTGCCTTCCCACAGAACTGGCCCTAACTTGAAGCCACAATCTGGCACTGTGAAACCTTTGTTTGAACAGGCACTTCTGGAACTTGCTCTCCGTCATGGAAGTATGGTTTCCATTCAGCTCCTTATAATAGCCAGTTGGTCATAACTTTCTCAAACTATTTTAAGGATGATGTTTTCCATGTAACGTTGACTTGTTTTTGAAAAAAGTCAAGCAAAATCCAGCTGGACTTCAGTTATGTAAATATGACGGGGGGGAAATTCGCTTCCCTTATAAGTTCTGATTAGAAATCTTGTGCTTACATAGTAATTTATGTTGCTAAAAATGTCACATTTTATTTGTTTTGTAGATTTCACTGAGAAGTAAAAATGAAAGTAAGTTTGAAGAAAACTTGGTTCAGTAGTTTTAAAGCTAGAAATATTTAAAGCCAGCAATTTTGTACATTCCCCTGAGAACTTGTGTCATAAATATAAAGGGAAGGGTAAACCCCTTTAAAATCCCTCCTGGCCAGAGAAAAAAATCCTCTCACCTGTAAAGGGTTAAGAAGCTAAAGGTAACCTCACTGGCATCTGACCAAAATGACCAATGAGGAGACAAGATACTTTCAAAAGCTGGGAGGAGGGAAGGAAACAAAGGGTCTGTGTCTGTCTGTATGCTGCTTTTGCCAGGGATAGACCAGGAATGGAGTCTTAGAACTTTACTAAGTAATCTAGCTAGGTATGTGTTAGATTATGATTTCTTTAAATGGCTGAGAAAAGAACTGTGCTGAATAGAACGACTATTCCTGTCTGTGTGTCTTTTTTGAAACTTAAGGTTTTGCCTAGAGGGATTCTCTATGTTTGGAATCTAATTACCCTGTAAGGTATCTACCATCCTGATTTTACAGAGGTGATTTCTTTACTTCTATTAAAAGTCGTCTTGTAAGAAAACAGAATGCTTTTTCATTGTTCTCAGATCCAAGGGTTTGGGTCTGTGGTCACCTATGCAAATTGGTGAGGATTTTTACCAAACCTTCCCCAGGAAGTGGGGTGCAAGGGTTGGGAGGATTTTGGGGGAAAAGACGTGTCCAAACTACGTTTCCCAGTAAACCCAGTTAGAGTTTGGTGGTGGCAGTGGAGATCCAGGGACAAAGGATAAAATTAATTTGTACCTTGGGGAAGTTTTAACCTAAGCTGGTGAAAGTAAGCTTAGGAGGTTTTCATGCAGGTCCCCACATCTGTACCCTAGAGTTCAGAGTGGGGGAGGAACCTTGACAACTCGTCTGTGCATTTTTAAATGCACTTCAGAGATGCATTTGTTAAAGATGCTCTGGTTAAAGATACTCTTTTCCACTGGTGACATCTAGAAGTTCCACAAGCTAAATATCCTTTGTTTAAGGAACGTGTATTCCACTGATGACAGCTCAGTATAAAGAAACATACAAGATCAGGTAAGGATGAACTGAGTTATCAACAGCTCTGTTACAGCTGCCAGGATTGGCAGCTTGCAAATCTTAAAATCTCCATAGAAGAAGGAGACAACAAGCTAGAGAGATTTTAACAAAGGCCCAATATCAATGAATTTGCAAACTCTGCTGGCAAAACTGGCAGACAGCTTTTCCCTCCATGAATTTGGTGGAGAGTGTCCTTTCTCCCAGGATCCGCGGGGCTGGGAGTCCACACTCCCCACCATGTCCCCACAAGGTGCCAAACCTCTACCCTGGAAGAGATCCTGCATGAGAAACCCTGGAAGGGGAACCGCAAGGATCTTTCCTGTCTGCCTGCCTCCTTTCCATGGGTTTCCAAATGGTAGGGAGAGATCTGGCCCAATGATCCAAAGCCCATTTACGAACATTAATTAATTTAGCATCACAACACCCTTATTCAGGAGGTCAATATTTCTATCCACTTTCTATAGATATGGGACCAGATCCTTAGCCCCTGCTCAGGCAGCACAAAACAAGGATGTCAATAATACTTTATGAATGTGATAATCATAACTTTTTGCTCTGTTGCCATTGAAGAGAGAACAAAATTATTACTGGGATAGAATATGGAGAGAAAAAACAAAAAAGATAAAGAGAGCCCAGAAGCAAAAGATGTCTTCAAGCTCAGATAGAGCTCGCTGGGGATTGCTCCAGGTTTCTCTGCAAACTGGTGGTCACCAAAAGACCCTCTGATAAATCAGTAAAGGGTCACTAGCCTTGCTGGAATTATGCTTTTTGGTTATTTGTGTTTAGAAAGGAAGTTTGGGGAAAAAAATCAATATCTTTATTGGCCACGAAGGCACGATCTCTCATTATAGCCAGAGAGCAGTTTGCTGAGTTCATCAGAGGGACAGTTAGTCTGCAGTTAATTAGCAGTGTCCTTGTCCATACTAATAGGCATAAAAGTCAAACAATGGGAATGAAGAGTGTACATTCCTCTCCTCCCCTAAGAACTGTCTGTTGCTCTAATAAAGGAATCAGCTAACATCAGCCCTGTGTGTGTGTGTATTGCTCTCTCAGTAGATATCACTGTAGCTATCTCTGCATGTGACACAATCTTTTGTTTTGGGGAAGAAGAGTCCTTATCCAAGCCCTCCACAGCAAAGAGCAGTGCTAAATGATCTTATTCACTCCACTAGGACACCCTCCTTGCAGATACCTTCTGTAAAAGCCAGTTCTCTGTTTTATCATTTTTGTTATTCCTGGTATATTTCCCTGGTAAGAGAGGAGGCATTGTGGGGACAGCTTTCTACTCAGCATCCTATATCACTGTCTCTAGCTATCCTTAGTGAAACTGGCCAGTGATGCTGACAGCAGTTTATCTTAGAAAGATGATTACTGCATGTACAGTGAAAGCTAATAGGCGCAGAATAAAAAAACATTGTGTCTTCTAATGTTTTCCAGAGGCATCGGCATAAGGGAAGTACCGGGGAGTGCGGGGGAGAAGAGAAAGAAGGGTACTGAACATGATTTTAAGAAAAAATATTAGTAATTGAAGCTCTGGTGAACTTCTGTCCTGTTTATTTTAGGATAACCCAACTGTTGCTAGTAACTGAGAATTACTGAAGTGAGTTCCAGAGAACACCAAGTTAAATGTATTCGCCAAAACAAAGAGAAAAATACAACCAAGATAAACAAGGGAATCTAAGACTCAGGCCCATATTCGCAGCTGGTGTTAATCAGCATAGCGTCATTAATTTCAGTGGAGCCATGCTGATTTACACCAGCTGAGGATCTGGTCCTTAGTCTTTATGAGCTCATCCTCAAGACATTACAGTACTCCTTTCACGGGTAGGGCTTTGAGAGATCAGTATCTCTCAGGGTAGCCATTGCAATCTGTTATGGTCCAAATGTTACAATAGAACTCAGCCATAAAAACAGTCATTCTGAAAGGAAAGGAAAATGTGGCTAGATAACAGGGGGAAAAATCCTGAGGTGAAATCTGTTTGATTATTGAACAATTTCCCACGGGTGGCAGCCCGGCTGATCAAGTCATTTACAACTGGAATATACAGAGCCCAAGCGAATACATTTTAGGGGAGAATCTTGAATCAGCATCATGATGAACAAGATAACCTGTCAGCTTCTCCATTGCTAATTCATGTTTGGGGCAATAGTAATTAGGTGTCAGTTCTACTCCCAGCTCTGAGGGTGAGAAAGGTCCTGCCCCAATGGGACTGGTGCAATTCCATTGCACAGGGGCAGGAAGGATGTGAGAAGCCCTCATACCTAATCTCATCTTGCTACTGGGCATAGGACTGTTTTCTGCATATGATAATAAGCCCATAGTCTTCAGTAAAGTGTAGAATTTGGTTCACCATACAGCAGCCCTGTCTATCAGTCTAATCACTGATCCATGGAGGTAGCAAACAGTGCATCAGACCCTCCCGTGAAAACTCAGCAGCTCCAAAGGAGCTAATCAGATTTCAGTGAAAGCATTTTGAACCATCCCAATTCCAGATTTTTTAATAAGATGAACAAAAGGAGCTAAATGCTGAATTACAGCTTGCAGGAATTCAGTGGATTCTCAACTTCCAAGTGAACCTTCAGGGACTGGCTCAGTGGCAGCCTCTGTCAGTAGACTCTGCCAGATCTAGTTTGTGCAGTTTACATTAACCAACCCTTGCTAGGTCCTCTCACCACTAATGTTCAGTTCATTCATCCCTAGCAATGGCAACAAGCCCCAGAAAAAGGGAAGCATCATCACCACCAGGAACTTAATTCAAAGATCATTGAGAGCAATACGCAGCCACAGAAGAAACCGCAGATAGAGAGGTGTGTAAATAGGTTCATATTCAGATTCCAAGTTCTACATTTCCCCCAGTCTTAGGACTACTAAATACATATACCATCCAAACATGAATAGCAATATAGAGTATTTATTGATTCTCAATAGGAAGCTAATTTTTATTAATAATATTTATTGCAGTCTCAGATCAGATGCCCAGCTCAGGATCTGATGCCCATTGTCCTAGGAGCTGTACAAACAGTTCAGTTTGGACATGCATGGAAAGTTCAGAGGCTTAGACAAGGCTTTTGGATCAGCAATATTGGGCTGGAAATTGCATTAGACTTGGCTTTGCTCTGACATTTGTAGCCTTTGTGCTTCTGATTCTGGCTGGCACCAGAAAGGCAGACTTCTGAAACTGAAAATAATTAGCTAAACATTTGAAAACTCAAAAAAGATTATGGTTTAGGCTTTAGGCAAAGGTTTGATTTTGCTCTCATTTTATTTGAACTGGTTCATCCATCTTAAATAGATAGAATGTTAAAGTCCTGCTTACCAGACCTAGAACGGACTAGCAGAGACTTTGAGCAGTAGGGCTCAATCTTAAGCCTACCGGCACTGGTTCATGGAATTTTTCTGCCCTATGTATTGTAGGTCCAACCTTTCAAAAAACATGCAACAATTGTAAAGGGCAGCCAACTGGCTGGCAAAGCAATCAGTACAACCATTTATGTATAAGGGGTGCAAGAACGCATGTCATGTTACTGCACATGTTGCACTGGCCTAAGACCAGACACTACATAGAATCATAGAATATCAGGGTTGGAAGGGACCTCTGGAGGTCATCTAGTCCAACCCCCTGTTCAAAGCAGGACCAATCCCCAATTGAAATGAGAGAGAACATGTATTATGATTAATGTAGCCTCTCCCCCTGCCCCATCCATACAGTTACTTCCTTTAACACCAGTCTATGTTTGAGTTTTGATGGATGGGCCTGATCTCATCTGGATCCCACCCCCAGCTCAGGAGGGTGTAACTTTCTTGTTTTCTTCTCAGATCAATTTACTTGGTGGTGCTGTACCCTGCTTGTGCCTTCCTGGCAGAATTACCAGGCAGTATGGAAGGAAAATTCTGATCACAGGATAACCTCTAGTTACTTGCGATCTTTACCCCTTCCATTCACGTAACACGTGTGTATGTCTCATTCATTATCAGAATGCTCTTGCACTCCCCCACTGCCCATCACACCACAGTTGATCTCCCAGCCAAACCCATTAATTCACAAAACTGCCCAGCAGGACCAGGACTCATACCATGAATTATCCTATGCAACCTGATGCAGTATTCAAAGCAGTGAGCAAGTAGGTCACTTCAGATAAGTGGCACCCTGCAGCGAAAAGCCTTCAATTGTTAAACGAGTACATGCTATTGAATTAATAGCCAGTCCTGGCAGGGTTCTCTCTTGAACACACTGCATAGTCTCACTCCTGTCAGTGGATGTTACTATGGACAAGAAGCCATAATAGTAGAGCTATGATTATGCACATAGTCCCAGAAATAAACAGACTCTATTGTGTCTGATGGGCAAGTACGTGTATGTGAGTTTTGTTGCTAGAAGAACTCATACATAACACACTTTCAGGTATCAGAGTAGCAGCTGTGTTAGTCTGTATCCACAAAAAGAACAGGAGTACTTGTGGCACCTTAGAGACTAACAAATTTATTAGAGCATAAGCTTTCGTGGGCTACAGCCCAGTTCATCGGATGCATAGAATGGAACACACAGGAAGAAGATATATATATATATATACATACAGATAAGTTGGAAGTTGCCATACAAACTGTGAGAGGCTAATTAGTTAAGATGAGCTATTATCAGCAGGAGAAAAAAACTTTTGTAGTGATAATCAAAATGGCCCATTTAGACAATTGACAAGCAGGTGTGAGGATACTTAACTTAGGGAAATAGATTCAATATGTATAATGACCCAGCCACTCCCAGTCTCTATTCAAACCCAAGTTCATGGTATCTAGTTTGCATATTAATTCAAGCTCAGCATTTTCTCGTTGGAGTCTGTTTTTGAAGCTTTTCTGTTGCAAAATTGCCACCCTTAAATCTTTTACTGAGTGGCCAGAGAGGTTGAAGTGTTCTCCTACCGGTTTTTAAATGTTACAATTCCTGATGTCAGATTTGTGTCCATTTATTCTTTTGCGTAGAGACTGTCCGGTTTGGCCAATGTGCATGGCAGAGGGGCATTGCTGGCACATGATGGCACATATCACATTGGTAGATGTGCAGGTAAACAAGCTCCTGATGGTGTGGCTAATGTGATTAGGTCCTATGATGGTGTCACTTGAATAAATATGTGGACAGAGTTGGCATCAGGCTTTGTTGCAAGGATAGGTTCCTGGGTTAGTGTTTTTGTTGTGTGGTGTGTGGTCACTGGAGAGTATTTGCTTCAAGTTTGGGGGCTGTCTGTCTCCCAAGATTTGTGAGAGTGAGGGATTGTTTTTCAGGATAGGTTGTAAATCTGTGATGATGCACTGGAGAGGTTTTAGTTGGGGGCTGAAGGTGACAGCTAGTGGCATTCTGTTATTTTCTTTGTTGGGCCTGTCCTGTAGTAGGTGACTTCTGGGTACTCTTCTGGCTCTGTCAATCTGTTTCTTCACTTCCGCAGGTGGGTATTGTAGTCTTAAGAATGCTTGATAGAGATCTTGTAGGTGTTTGTCTCTGTCTGAGGGATTGGAGCAAATGTGGTTGTATCTTAGAGCTTGGCTGTAGACAATGGATCATGTGGTGTGTCCTGGATGGAAGCTGGAGGCATGTAGGTAAGTATAGCGGTCAGTAGGTTTCTGGTATAGGGTGGTGTTTATGTGACCATCGCTTATTAGCACAGTAGTGTCCAGAAAATGGACTGCTTGTGTGGATTGGTCTAGGCTGAGGTTGATGGTGGGATGGAAATTGTTGAAATCATGGTGGAATTCCTCAAAGGCTTCTTTTCCATGGGTCCAGATGATGAAGATGTCATTAATGTAGCACAAGTGGAGTAGGAGTCTTAGGGGATGAGAGCTGAGGAAGCATTGTTCTAAATCAGCCATAAAAATGTTCGCATATTGTGGGGCCATGCGGGTACCCATAGCAGTGCCGCTGACTTGAAGGTATACATTGTCCCCAAATGTGAAATAGTTGTGGGTGAGGACAAAGTCACAAACGTCAGAAATCAAACAGCGGTTCAGACTCTGTCTCTCTAAGGAGATGAGACATTGTTGTACCCCTTCAATGCTGTGGTTGTTAGTGCCTACATGATACTGCAGCTTCACTTGTCTCCCCTCACTGGAATTTGTTCATCACGGCTGGTAGAATGGCGTCACTGCATGAACTGTTAGGCATGCATTGGGGAGAAAACACTGCTAGTGTATGAAAGTCATTTTACATTAAGGATCTTACTTTAAGGCCTGGCCATACGGGACTAGTGACTTGGCACTACCTTGCTACACAGCTACCGTGCTATATCTAGTGGTTTATATTTACTAACTAGCTGGACAGCCAACAGCTACATTTTCTTTTACTAAATTTCGTTCTCTTCATTGCCTTTTGTTCAGCCACAGCCACCGAAGAGTAAGTTAAAAGGGAAAACATATAAAGCTAGAGCTTCCAAAAATCACAGGAAGGTGATATAGGAAAGAAATAGAATGACTGTGAAACGATTTTGCAGGTTTTGTTCTTCCAGCACACATAATTAGGTGCATAATTATGACTTTGATCAGACATATACTGTGCATGAAGCCTTTCCTGTGATTTTGAGATTAATAGTAGCTTCAAACTGTGAAGGCTTTGTTTCCTGTATACTGTATCTTTCTGTTTCTAAAATCTCCAACTCTCTGCATAGGGACCAAAGGTTTTGTCCTCAGAGCCTCTGCAACTTTGCAGACACACTCTGCTCTCTCACTGAGATTTTATTTTTGGTCTCTCTTCCAGTTGTTTTCTTTATTCTAAAGTAAATCAAATTTTTAGACTGTGCATCTTGCTCTTTGTGTATGGAAACATTCTCTCAGATGCAAGTCAAATGTTCCACAGAAGTCAGTCCTTCACACATACAAGCCCAAGGGCTGTGCATTCGTGTTCTTCAGGAAGCCAAATAAACTCCAGCATCTCTGAATTTGGGTTTGTTTGTCATTGGTGGGTTTGTTTTCCGTTCATGAAGCCATTTATGGCTGATAATGCAAGACCTAATCTTTTCCTAGTATTTCCACCGTCAGGGATCTAAAATGTCATGAGAAGTCAGATCATGTGTTGGTTTGGCCCCATTAAATGGCTTTCTTACACGTTAGAAAATAAATCCATGAAAAACATAAACCAGAGCACCCAAACACTTCAAACAAATGATTCTCTTCCTAGAGTTGATCATACTGTGATGAAGCAGAGGAACCCCCCACCAACATGGCAGGGGTTAGGGAAAGCCCTCGGGTCCAGCTAGCCCTACCCCATTATAAATGCAGCCTCTGCCAGGCCTGGCGGGGAGAGAAAAGGAGGTTGCCTGGCTCAGTTTGGGGCTGAGTGGCGAAGAGCTAGGAATTAGCTGCCTCTCTACCTGAGGGAAGGATCACTAGCCTGCTGGCTGAGGCAGCCACCAGGGACCAAGCAGTGTCTCCCTGGCTGAAGGAGACATAGAAAGAGGCCTAGGAACACCTGGCCTCGGAGGAACCCGGGTGACCAAAGTGCAGAGACCTTGTGGGGGTTCTGGCCCTGTCAAACTTATGGCTCCCTGGCCCAGAGGAACCTGGGACAACAGCAGGGTGCCTCCCATGGTCCATGAGGGGACAAGGCACCACAGGAACTTGGACCATACAGGCGACGCCCCAAATTGAAGGGCTATAGTAGGAAGTAACCCAGAGCAGTGAACATAGACTCCCAGCTGGGAGGTCCCCTACTCAGGGTGACTTACACAGAGCCCTGGGCTGGGATCCAGTAGAGTAGGAGGGCCTGGGCCCCTAATCCGCCTGCCTTAAAGACTGAGGCACCTTGACCACAGAAGCAGGAAGCTTCCAACCACTAGGCCAACTGGCTCTCCACACTCCTCTGTTACACACACACTATGTGCTCTTTGTGTCACATTACATATGTTTGGTTCACATTTTACTTCTTCCCTCTAAAAACAAGTACAGAAACGTCAGACATTTGTGATATACTGTAAACCCTTTTCATTGTCTTAAAAGCATGATAACTTGTTTGCCCTCAAGTAGCAGTAACTGTACCTAATGCAGTTTATGCGGAGTGATTGATGATAGAAATTTTACTCGTAAAGCTAAAGCATTATATTTAAACATCTTTTCATTTTAAAGGAATTAAATGATTACTGTATCTTGACATGGATTTAATATTTTGAGCCACACATCTACAATATATGGGCACAATCTATAGCTGCCAAAGTATGGCTTATTGTGCGTGCATGGCGTACAATTTCAGGTAAAGAGTAAGTGAACAACAGAACTACTGCAGTGGCATATTTGCATAAGAAACACCTCTATATTAATGTTGTGTTCAATAAAACTATTGACCAAAGTGTTATGAGATTTAAGTTTTACATTTGCAGGCCCTTTACCATATGGCTCCTGTGGGTAACTTTTCAAATCTTCCTGCTGAGATCCGAAACAGTATGTTGGTGTTGAACATTGACCCCTGACCTGAACTTGGAGGGTCTATAGTTTTGGGTAAAATATAACCTATCTGCTAAGCATGTTTACAGAAAAAATAATGGAAGCAGTAACAGCAAGCAGAAGAACTAAAATATATGTATTACAAATAGGCTTGGCTATAGGTCTTAAGTATTAAGTGTTAAGAGCTTAGAATTAGGCCTAGAAGAAGTTGGCACTTGGTATAAAATAGCATGAGTGTTATGTGCTTGACCAAAGATTATGGAATGATACAAGCTTGACCTAAGGTTATAAAATTTTGTAATATGTGTCTTGTGATAGTTTAGCCATGCATTTAGAGATGAACAGGTAAACCATAAATGATGGTAGCATCTTAGGGGCTATTTGTACTAAGAGCTAATCTCATTGTTGTCTCAAAACTATTGGGAAAGAAACTGACACAAATGGTTGGGTTAACTGCTGGAAATGGAATTATGGTCAAGAGGAACACTACACATGGAGAAAAAATCCTAAAACTGATCTCTCAGAATACCAAATATGAATGAAGGTCTGAGACTTGACTTCATCAGATATAGTCCCAGATGTATATGGGTATAATGGGAAAAGGTGGAATAGGTTGTCAAACTCATCTGTAACAACCGGACAACAACATGGGACAACTGGGTAGGAAGAGGAGGACTTGTGGCACCTTAGAGACTAACAAATTTATTTGATCATAAGCTTTCGTGAGCTACAGCTCACTTCATCGGATGCATTCAATGAAGTGAGCTGTAGCTCACGAAAACTTATGCTCAAATAAATCTGTTAGTCTCTAAGGTGCCACATGTCCTCCTTTTCTTTTTGCGGATACAGACTAACACAGCTGCTACTCTGAAACCTGGGCAGGAAGACTGTCTCGGCACCTTCCTCTTGGGATGATCTCCACTTACTTTTTCTTCCATCTTTGTTTCTAATGGTCTCGATGAGGTTGTAGGTATGCAGAATATAAGACTATAAGTATAAACAATGCAGGACACAACTTGACGGTACTTATTCTAATATTTATGCATATTGTTTTTCCTATGATTTCTATTATTTGTCTGTTTTAACTAAGGTTCATAAACTTTATGTGTGTGCTTCCCCAATTTCATCTTCTTTAATTAACTGTAAGTAGCCACCTGAATAAAGAACCTGTTATTTATGCCAGGTACACTTGTTTCATCCCAGGCTACATTGTTCATATACTTTTAATGCAATTTGTATCTCTGTGAGTCCAATCGAAGACAGCTACTATATGCGTATGCGACACTTTATCTAGGTGAGATATTACTACTTGAGCTGTGTAAAGGTCCTTCTGCAAATCCTAGGCCCAAGAGATACTTAGCTAACAAAACTATTGATACCCTTTCATGAAATGCAATATTTTGTAGGGTATGTCTACATTTGAGCTGGGAGGGGTGATTCCCAGCTTGTGTAGTGTACCCAGGCTAGTTAGCTCTGCAAGAGCTAGCACCTGAAAATAACAGCATGTCTGTGGCCCCGTAGGCACTGGCTCCGGCTAGCCACCCAAATGCACACACAGGATGTCGGGCATTATTGTATTCAGAGTGGCTAGCCCAAGTGGCCCCCTTGCTGCTGCAGATACATTGCTATTTTTAGGCGCTACCTCAGACAGACCTAGTGTGGGTGGGTGCATCTACGCAAGCTGGGAATCAGCCCTTTGAGTCCAAATGTTGATGTAAGCTATATCTCCACTCATTTAGGAGAGGGTGCAGAAAAAGGTGCATAGACCTGATTATCTACATTTGCACAGAGTTTAAAAATCCATGAGTGCAATTCTGTGAGTAGTAGCCTTTTAGAGCAGTGACAAAATGCAATTTCTAGATTTGTAACAAACAAACAGGGGACAACATTTTAAAAGTCTAGGACCTATTAGATATTCATCAATCACCAAAGAGACTCAGAAACACTAGTACCACTGAATTTCAGTTTAACTTGTGTGCCTTGGTCACTTAGGCATTACTGAAGAGTCCATCTATTCTTTTTCTCTCTAGCAGAAAGATCCTTCAGCATAAGGGAGAGCAGGTGGAAACAAATGACAGGCACAGGATCCTGAAAAACCAGGAGTACACTCTCCTGATTGGGCAGAGAGAAGGAAAAAGTATCCTGAAGAGAGAAAACAAATGCAACAACAAAGAGATATTGCAAAGGAATGCAGCCCTTGAGATAGTCTTTCAGCCAAGGAAAATGAGACTGTTTTATTTTTGTTATGCTGCAATATGCAAATCAACCCATTTAGCTGCAAAACATGCTGTTATTGGATCTGGAGAAATTTCCCTTTTAAAAATAAAAAATAATATTTGTGGAAAACACTCTCAGGGGCAGCAGATTGTTTTTCCATCTCATTTGAGTCATGATTCATCATTCTCTTACAGATTTCAAATGATTGCTTTTTTACATAACATTTGGGTAAGCAAGAATGAATAATATGCTCTGAAACAAGAAAAAGATGCTAAATCGCACATTATTCTTCAATACCTGAGAGATTTAGAATGTTTGCTGCAATAGAAAGCTTAATTATTTCTCCTAATGATTTACGTGTGTGCTAATATCCTCAAGTGCTTCTCCATTTGCTATCAACCATCCCCCCTTAATTGTAGCCACAATTTTTGTAATCATCTCTAGTCCATTTAATTTTTGTTCCCCAGAAACAATGTACAATTTTGCTGACCAGAAGGTTTAGGAAGGAATGCAAACTTTCTCAAATCAGCCGTGTGAGAATCTGCTAAATGAACTCCAATTTAATATGGGTATGCCTGAGTGTTGTGTATATAAAGATTTCACAATTACGCACATGTACACAATTTCTAGAGACGGACTAATGATACAGTAGGCCAAATCCAGAAGCAAGTCTGTGACACTAATTTTACATTTTTAACCTTATGCAAATCAGCAGGAGCTCCACTGAAATTAGTGGAGCCACACCAGTGTGAACTGGTGTGAGTGAGATCAGAATCAGGACGAGCATAATATGCGATGTTAAGTCAGGATGAGCAAGTCAGATTGAAGGAGGTGTAATTTATGCCATTGTAACCCATGTACTTAATAGGGAGATATCTCTTTAAGAGACCCATTGGGGGGAGGCAGGAGTGAGTTGTGTCTGGGTCATGGTTTTTTTATTATTATTATTTTTATTTTCCACATTTGGGTCTATTAAAAATTGACATTGTAAACAAAACCTGTACAAAAAAATATCAGACTGCTTAGAATTTTGTAACGGTAGTTTTGGGTCTGCTTCAGTTGGTTCCTTGTTGCTGGGGGTCAGATGCCCTGAGGGCAAGCAGTCAGGGCAGCTGCTTTGCAGAAGGCCATATGCCCTGTGTGAGCTGGGAGAAGCTGAGCCCAGGAGCCGGAAGCAGGCTGTTGTCCTTAACTCTGAAGCATTTTGCAGCAGGTTAGTGATATTGTTAACTCTCTAAGGGGGAAGCATGGGCAGTGCTAATTATAGCCAGGGGAAATTGGGAGGGAAAAATCACTTCTATTTTAATTGTACGCTTTGAATGTTGTTTTGATTTTAGCCAAACTGTTCTAGTTAAGTTGTCTCAGCTAGTCTGAGTCACCAGCTTTTCTTTAAGTGTAGTAATGGGGAAAGAGTCATTGCTAGTTTGCTATTCTCCGTTTTGTATTTTCTTGTAACAGGGTTTTCTTTAAATCTATACACTTAACTGCGTGGTTGGATAATCAGGCAGCTGACTGGCTAGCAGTGATTTCAGCAGAGGAAGAGTCTGCCTGGATTCCAACTGAAGAGGCCTACAAGCAAGTGGAGGGAAGATGTTGTTTTAGACTCAGCAGACTGGATAGCTCTAACTGAGACTTAGGTGAACAAAACCTAAGCTTTTGGGAACTTTTCATTTTTTCTCACTGTGTTTCTGTGGGGACGGAACTGTACATATTTTAATTTGTTTTATTTATGTTTATGTATAACTGTGAAGGCAATCTCTGTGGATTATAAAATAGCCACGTTACGCTGTAAAATTAGATTATTATTTGTTTCTTTATCATAAGATTTTATAAAGTTATTTAATTAAATTCAAGGCTTTAGTTCCTTTTGGGACTTGAATGTGGGGAGGTTGATCCCCTGTAATCCTTGCTGAAAATCCTTCGACTGACTTCTGAGTCTCCAGCTACTTTCTATGGGTGTTTTTTGTTTTTTTTAAAGGATTGGAGATGGGAAATGAAGTGAACTCTGGCCCACCCAAAGGTTACACCGTCTTCTGGCCTCTTCATTGAGTACATTACAATACCTTAGGCTTCAGAACTCCCTTAGATTTACTTACCTAAGGGCTTGTCTACCTGGAGCAGCAATGCGCGCGACAGCGTGTGATTTTTAAAGTGCACTAACGTGTTGTGCGTTAATTGGTCCATGTAGAGCAGGAGTCGGCAACCTTTCAGAAGTGGTGGGCCGAGTCTTCATTTATTCACTTTAATTTAAGGTTTCGCGTGCCAGTAATACATTTTAAAGTTTTTTAGAAGGTCTCTCTCTAAGTCTATATATTGTATAACGAAACTAGTGTCATATGTAAAGTAAACAAGGTTTTCAAAATGGTTAAGAAGCTTCATTTAAAATTAAATTAAAATGCTGATCTTACACCACCGGCCTGCTCAGCCCGCTGCCAGCCTGGGGTTCCGTTCACCTAGGCCGGCAGCAGGCTGAGCAGGGCCTGTGGCCCGGGACCCTGGCTGGCAAGGGGCTGGCAGCCAGAACCCCAGACTGGCAGCGGGCTGAGCGGGGCCGGCAGTCAAGACCCCAGACCGGCAGCGGGCTGAGCGGCTCAGCCCACTGCCACTCAGCCCGCTGCCGGTTTGGGGTTCAGTCCTCTGGCTCCTGCCAGCCAGGGTCCCGGCTGCCAGCCCCACTCAGCCCGCTGCCTGTCTGAGATCCCGGCCCTGCCCACATAGAGTGGGTACCTACCTTCTCCTTGGTTCTAGCCCATTCTCTTCCTCTCTCTCTGCACTGAGCTGAGGGTGGGAGTGCGCTGAGCACAGGGCTGGGGGTGAAGGAGCAGGCTGGGGGTTGGGGTGTAGGGTCTGGCCAGGAGCTAGAATGAGGGAGGGGACTCAGGGTTGGGGCAGGAGGTTTGGATGTGGAATGCTTACCTGAGCAGCTCCCATTTGGTGCGAGGGGTGCAGGCAGGAATGTGGGGGGGGATGGTGCAGGAGCTCCTGTTTGGTGCTCAGGGTGTGGTGCAAGAGTCAGGGGCATGGGGTGGGGGGGTGCTGGAGTCAGGGCAGGAGGCTGGGGGTGTGTGAGGAGGGTGCAGGAGTCAGGGCATAGGGTGTGGGGGGGCTGGGTATGTGTGTGGGGTGCTGGAGTAAAGGCTGGGAGCGTGGGGGCGTGCAGAGGTCAGGGCAGACGGCTGGGGATGTATGAGGGGGGTGCAGGAGTCGGGCAGAGGGCTGGGGGTATATGAGGGGTGTGCAGGAGTCAGGGCATGTGGAGGCTGGGTATGTGTGGGGGGTGCAGGCGTCAGGGCAGGAGGCTGGGGGGTGTGAGGAGGGTGCAGGAGTCAGGGCAAAGGGCTTGGGTCATGGGGGGGGGTGCAGGGGTCAGGGCAGAGGGCTGGGGATGTGGGTGTGGGCTAGGGTCATGGGGATGCTACCAGCCCCCTGCCCAGAGCGGCTCACAGCAGGAGGCTGGAGGGGATATGCCCTGATTCCTCCCCCTTCCCCAAGGCCAGGTCCCCACCTCTTCTCCGCCTCCTCCCTGGAGCAGTGAGCGTGCTGCCGCTCCACTTCTCCCCCTCCCCTGCAAGGGCCATCAGCTGATCGACCGCAGGGAGGGAGAGGAGGAGGGGCAGAAACCCAGCATGGCAGGGGAGGAGGGGACCTTGCCTGCCCTGCAGCAGCAGCCAGCAGGACCAAGCTTCTTCACCCTGCCCCTGGGGGGGTGGGGGTGGAGAAGAGCGGGCTGGGGCCGGCAGGATTTTTAATGGCATGCTGCTGCCTGCCGGGGTCCCGCCCTGAGTTCGGCAGCCGGTTGAGCGGGGGCCGGCGGCTGGGACCTGACAGGCAGCAGCGTGCCATTAAAAATCGGCTTGCATGCCGTCTTTGGCACACTTTTCATGATCTGTGTGTATAAAAACATCCTCACTGCATTTTCCACTTTTATGCATTTGACGAAGTGAGCTGTAGCTCACGAAAGCTTATGCTCAAATAAAGTGGTTAGTCTCTAAGGTGCCACAAGTCCTCCTTTTCTTTTTGCGAATCCAGACTAACATGGCTGTTACTCTGAAACGTGCCATAGGTTGCCGACCCCTGACGTAGAGCATGGTGGTGCACATGAAAAGTTCCCTAGTGCGCTTTAGTGTACACACACTATGTTAAAGTGCACTTGGGAGCTTTTAATGCACACCAGCGGGGTCTGTGTGAAACAATTCATGCACCGCACATTTGTGCGCTTTAGAAATTAGACCTTGTAGTGCTCATTACTCCACCCTGTAGAAAGTCCTAAGCCTCATGCCTACTTACCAGCATGTAATTTTCACTACAAATCTCCTCTGAATTGAATCCACTTTTCAGATCTTTAATAGCTTTATTCTGTTATTTGGGTTCACATTCGATGACACTGTAATCTTATAAGCTGTTCTCCCACCATCTTGGGTTGAAACCTTGTAGATGTAATTGTTTCTATTGGGATTTCAATTACATCCAAATGACAACTGGAAATTATGCCCTTTCTTCCTTTGGCTCAAATCCAGAGTTGAAATTATAGAAGTAGGTTTGAATGCCGAGATACAAATCTGAGCTCTTCCCCTTTACAGTGAGAAGTGAAGGAACACATGTTCCAAATTGGGTTCTTCTCTGTTCTTACATGATAGAAAAACTGCAGCAGATCTTAAAGGACCCACATTTTCCAAAAGGTCTTAAAGTTTCTGAGTCTGCACGCTCACAAATTGGAGGCTCCAGGTTTTGTGTTATAATTTTGGATGACCAAGTATTGCTTGATCCTAAGTAGAGATAGCAGGAAAAATTCTGATGAAACATTTTTATTGGTATCACATCTTTTTATGGAGATGGTTCATTTTCAACAAATTCCGACAAAGACGAGAGAGATATCTGATGGAATCCTGTCTGATTTCCTGTCAACTTGCCCACCTGGCCCCTTAGCAGCCCGCCTACTGGATTGCCTCAGAGTTGGGAACCCAGAGGCTCCTCTAGCTATAGGCAACCTAGGACAGTGGGGTGGCCAGGCCATATTTGAGTGGTGTTACAACCCCAAGCGCTGGGTCGCAATACCATTCACTCAAGCCGTCCCTCTGTCATGATGGAGGGGTGACTGGGCCAAACTTGCTGCACTAGACCTATGAGAAGGGGAGTGGCATACTGAAGGATGGCAGATTGTCTTGAGTGGCCTCTGTGGAGATCCCAGCGCTCCCAGGATGTGTGGCTCTGGGGCTCCACCTCTTTTCATGGCAAATTTCAAATATTTTGGTTTAAAAAGCAAATCCAACTTTTGAAATATCAAAATCTTTCATTAAATGGAATTATCTTTCCCTGTACAGCTCTGCTTCCAAATCCAGGGGTCAAGCTGTCCTGCAGTGGCTCAGGAGCATGAGTACCAATCTCAGGGAAGACAGTTAAGAAGTAGGGCACAAACCGCACATTGGCTGTGAGTTCTATACTTAGATTTTACCAACCAAGTATTAAGTGTAAACTCCTCAGGCACGATAACAGCCTAACTATGGAGTCACACAGTCCCCCTGGGTACTCTTCTATCTTGCCACCTATGCAAGCTTCCTTTTGTGATGCATGGTCCCTTACACTGAAAATCACAACAATATTCACTTACTGTAGATCAACTGCACTTTAGATCTTATATTAAAGACAATGCTTGTAGCCAGTCCTATAATACTCTAGCTAAAGATTTATTAGAAGAAATATTCTTCTTATTATTATATGCAATATTTTAATTATTAAATTTAATTAATTGTTATTTATAATAATTAATATGATTATACCAAATGATGATTAATATAATTATGTTAATATGGTGTACTTATTTAATTATTAATTATTATTATTAGAAGAAGAAACATTCACTTACTGTAGGTCAATTGGACTTTAGATCTTACATTAAAGACAATGCTTATAGCCAGGCCTATAATAATCTAACAATTTATCAGAAGAAGAAAAAGAAATGAGAGATATTTACAAAATTAAAGCAGGTGAACATATATAGATATATATATATATACATACACACACACAAAAAGGAGTTCCAGTCTTAAGTTTCAAAAAGTAATAGAAGCTTCTTTAATAAGGAAGCTCTATATGGCTTTTAGGGCTAACCCAGGTCAAGCATTCGAGTTCTTTGGCTTATGCTTAGTAATCTTTGCCCCTGAGGGCTTGTCTACACTGGCACTTTACAGCGCTGCAACTGTCTCAGGGGTGTGAAAAAGCACCCCCCCCCGAGCGCTGTAAGTTTCAGCGCTGTAACATGCCAGTGTAGACAGTGCACCAGTTTTTTTAGAGCTGCTATGCCATGACTACACAAGCCACGTTAAAACGCTTCTTCGGCAGCGCTTTAACGTTGCCAGTGAAGACGTGCCCTCGCAGTCCAAGCAGCATAAAGATAGTTTCTCCTTGCTAGAGATTTTCCTTCCCTTTTCCCTGTAGTTCACGCTGGTGGGATGAGTTCACTCAGCTTTTTCTCTTCATGGAGGAGTGGGGAAAGAATGCAATTAACAAAATCTTTGTTCTTTGATGTTTCACAATGGCTCCTTTGGTTTCAATGGGCCTCTTGGTGGGCCGGATTTAACACCTTCTGTAGGAAGCCAGCATTTTTACATTAATTAATTCTCCTTTCCTGTTTGATGACTTACACAATTACAGTGGACTACAATGCAAACATTTACTGCCGCCTTATTACATGGGGCATAGATGTCATAAGTGTGATTAATACATGCAGCATTCTACAAGCGTTTCATAAAATCTAAACACATGCTGATAAATTTGCCATCTATTTCAACAATGTTAACAACACACAGGTGGGGAGACTGGTTGACAGCTATGTATTTGTTAGTGTTCAGTTGAGACCTAGGGGCCTTGGCATGAGGTGAGACCTGGTCTGCCAGCATCACACCATATTTATGCTAGCAAACAGCATTCAATTATATACCATGGTATCATCTTTTTTTTTTTTTTTTAAATGGTGTTTGTGAGTACACACCCAGGTTTTGATCACCTGAACCACAAGTGTAAAAACTGTGACACACAAATGTAGAGGTCGCTTTAAAAAATGCATCCCAAAACGTTAGCTAACTTTTCTCTCTTAAGGAGAGTGCATGGCTAGACTCCCGTCTATATAATCAATGTGGGCCAACACTGCCACAGCCCTGACTTTAACACTGATCAGAAGATAACGCATTCTCTCAACTGAGAGAGAGAATTTAGAAAAGGGGGACAGAAGGAAATATATGTATTTCATTAAAGTGGGATTCTAATTGGAAAAGTGTCTATATACAAATAGCATCTTCGTACTCAATAGATCTGCTCTATGTATCCACACTCCATTCTGTTCATTTCAATGTCAAAAATTAATTAAAAACGCTTTTTACTTCTTTTTGCTCTGTAGAACAAGCACAGCTATGAGTGAGTGATGTTAATTCCAGTCCCTCTTAGGCATCATCAACAAAATTAATAAACTTAAATTAAATAAACTTCTATCTGGGGCTTAATTAGCATCTCATTTACATATGTGCAATCTCAATAAATAATTAATAATAATAATACTTATATAGCACTTTACATCAATAGATCTCAAAGCAGTTTACTAAGGAGGTATTATCACCCCCATTTTACAGCTGGGGAAACTGAGGCACAGAGCTAAAGTGACTTTTCCAAAGTCACCCAGCAGGCCAGTGGCAGAGCCAGAAACAGAACCCAGGCCATTTAACTTCCAGTGATCTATCCACTTGGCCACACTTCCTCTCCCTGAAGCCAATTAGGTATATCTATGCAACTTCTCTTCAACCTACTGAAGTTGCAGAGGCGTGAGGCCAATATTTGAAAACAATGGGATTGAGCAGATCCCAGTGTTCCCTATGCACTTCCTTAAGGTGAGATTCGCTTCTTCATCAGCTAATCATAAAAAAGATCATAACCTTCTGGCAAATGGTAAAAAGACATTTTGGCTACTGCTGAAAGATGATCATCAAACGATAGTTAGGCATCTAGCCAGAGTCAGGATCCTTTGTTACAAATATGAACACCAAATGGTGGAAACACGCCCTGAGACGGATGAATAGATTGATTGTCTATTTTCGTCAGTGCTTCACTGAAATCTTACAAGTAGTAAGAAAACAATTTTAATACAAAAAACATGCACAGTAGACTTGCTGCCTTTCATCTTAGAAGTGGCAAAGCTGAGAGTTTTCTTTATTTTTACTAATTTTCAATTTGACGCAGATGTGATTCCAATGTTAATTATGCCCCCTGCTGTCTTCAGGCTCTTGTGAAATGTGACTCCCTGATGTTTCTCATTGTCTTTCATTTACAATTGGAAGGAGCTGACAGAAATCAGCTGTTTCTGCTTTCGGAGTAGCAGCCGTGTTAGTCTGTATCGGCAAAAAGAACAGGAGGACTTGTGGCACCTTAGAAACCAACACATTTATTTGAGCATAAGCTTTTGTGAGATACAGCTCACTTCATCAGATGCATGCAGTGGAAAATACAGTAGGGGGATTTTATATACACAGAGAACATGAAACAATGGGTGTTACCATACACACTGTAACGAGATGGATCAGGTAAGGTGAGCTATTACCAGCAGGAGAGAAAAAAAACCTTTTGTAGTGATAATCAAGGTGAGCCATTTCCAGCAGTTGACAAGAACGTGTGAGGAACAGTAGGGGGGAAAATAAACATGGGGAAATAATTTTACTTTGTGTAATGACCCATCCACTCCCAGTCTTTATTCAAGCCTAATTTAATGGTGTCCAGTTTGCAAATTAATTCCAACTCAGCAGTCTCTCGTTGGAGTCTGGTTTTGAAGTGTTTTTGTTGTAATTTTAGGTCTGTAATCAAGTGACCAGAGAGATTGAAGTGTTCTCCGGCTGGTTTTTGAATGTTATCATTCTTGACATCTGATTTGTGTCCATTTATTCTTTTACGTAGCGACTGTCTGGTTTGGCCAATGTACATGGCAGAGGGGCATTGCTGGCACATATCCCAAGATCCATAAACCTGGAAATCCTGGATGTCCTATCATCTCAGGCATTGGCACCTTGACAGCAGGATTGTCTGGCTATGCAGACTCCCTCCTCAGGCCCTACACTACCAGCACTCCCAGCTACCTTCGAGACACCACCGACTTCCTGAGTAGTCAGCTACAGCTCATTCAGTAAATGCTGGTGATTTGTTTTTGTGTTAGCTCCCTAGAATGTAATATTAGTATGTTCCTGTAGCTGTACGCTGATGGGAGTCATGCATACAGCACCAGAGTTGTCAGTTCAGTCTGTAACTGCAGCCCTCTCAAAAGGAAGCTCAGAGAGCCATCAATTCTATTTGTATATGCTTAAAAATTATGCTCCATGTATGCCTAGGATAAAGTCAAAGTTTTAAGTGGTCCATATGATATGAGTTAGTGGCCTCTGTCCAGGCACTGCCACCAAGTCAGGCTTGAAGCACATTGGTGTTGGAAGCTTATAGTGCCATTCATTGCCTTCACTATAGGCCTAACTGTGCCATGCTCACTCACACTGAGAGGTATTTTTACCTGGGACCAGCATGAGCAAGGGCTGCAGACTCAGGCACTAGAGTTCTGTGGACAGAGGATTCGTTTCCAGCACTGTCAGCCCAGCACCTTCCACAAGCCCTGTCATAACACAAGATTTTAAACAAAATTGAAATAATAAAAGATCATAACAATGAAGGTTTTAAGTGCATTGTGTGGGTGCATTTGGAAGTACCTCTGCATAATCAATTAGTATGAGAAGACTAGAAATAGATAAAGCTTTTCTGGGTTCCCAGCTTTTTGCAAATTGGGGTATTCGCTGTTTGTGAGGAGACAGATGTTCACATGACACTATGACTTGGCACACTGTTTCTTCGCAATTGACCGTTGTGCCAACATGAAGAATGAATCACTTCAAATTACTCGAGGGTGAGCATGGAAAATTCAAGTTGTAACTTGCAATCTTCTGCAAATTTCCATTGCAGAAAACCCCTCAGACATAAGGCCCGACTCTCATCTTGCTTACATTGATTTCACACTGATAGCATCACGTCACTACACTGGAAAGACTCTGGATTTACACTAGCACAAGTGAGAGGAGAATCAGACCCACATTATCTAAGACATACTAATGTACAAACATATTATGCTAATTACTCCATGGAACATTTCATAAGTGACAGGCATTTTTTCATAACCTATAGTTAGTTGACAGTCATGCATTTCTAAGAAATCCATATGTTCAATGCTGACTTCCTGGTGTTACAGCCAGTAACGAGTAATGAATGCCCGTCTGCTTTAACAATGTACTGAACAGTCACAGTCTTGTGTGAGCTGAGCATATATCAGTGCTTCATTTTACCTCAACTGGCTTTTCTTCCCATTTAAAAGCTATCAGGGATGGGAGGATGCCTCAATGTGACCTTGAACATACTGTATCTCGATCAATCTGCTGAACTTCAGAAATGTTGCCCTCTCTGACACCACAGCCTGTTTCTCCAGTCCCCGTGCACAGAGAAGCTAAATGTTCTGTCCCCTGCAGAAGCCCACACAGGGAAAGCAGATTAGAGGGATCCTCCAGCTCAGAAATGTATTAGCAGAGCTAGAACTCTTCAGCTGTGACCTTTGCAGTCTGTAGGGAGGAAGAAAAATAAAGAGGCAACTGGAAAAATCAGTTCTGTTGAAACAGGCACCCTGCTGCTGGTAACAATATAGAATATGTGACATTTGAAAGAAAAGTAAGTTCCAGTAACTCAAGCATTATAAACTCCTGCTGGTCTCTCCACCTGCTGTTGCCTTCCGGTCCCTTTCACCTGCTGATACTGTCTTTCTGCTGTTCTATCCACCTGCTGCCTGCCTGTTGTTACCCCCTACCTTCTGCCACCCCTATTTGGCTTTACTTTTAAAATATACCCTTTTTACTGGGGGAGGCGACCACTTTAAAGCTGTTCACAACAGGGAACTGGTCCCAATTCCAGGTTCTAAAAGCTTAACAACATCTCCCCTCTTCACTCATATTCACCAGTTTACAATGTCCTTTGTTTTACCCAAAATTTGATGTGCCATAAATCTAGCAAACCAAATTCTTCTCTTCCTAGCACCTCTGTGGAACCCCTTTGAAGTTACCTCGGTTGTGACTTAGGACAGAATTTGACCCAGTGTGTTTACAACTAAACCATCTTATAAACACAAGTGTAAGGAGTTGGAGAAAGATCTCCCTTGCGAAAGGCTCCTCTTCTTGGGCTGATACTGAAAGCCAAGGCTATATCCATGGGTTGGCACCCAAATACTATGTGTTTTCTGTATATTTAGGGTAAACAAATAGTTAGGTTTTCTTCCTCACCAATAGAATGAAATAAGGAAGAGAACATAAAATGAATACTATCTGAAACCAAAGGAAATGTGGTCTGCTAGCTAGACTGGGATACTGGGAGTCTGGCTTTGGCACTAGTTTACAGCATGATTTGGGGCAAATCATTGTGCTGTTCTGTGCCTCAGTTTACCCATCTGTAAAACAATAATAAACATACTTAGCTCTTGCATAGTTCTTCTGATCCATAAATATCATGATGCTTTACAAAGAAAGATAAATAGCGTAACGAACCAAAATCTCTTGAGTCTCCTAAATCCACTGGACAACATCATCTCCCTGCAGCAAATATAATGATACTACTAGGATTCTGCTAGCCTTAATTAATTAAAGTTGGCAACATGCATTAAGGTATGTGGATGAAATTATTATTAATTATTATTATTACTAGAATTTTGTATTAGCCACATAAATAGAATATCCAAACTTTGCATTTATATAAATGTTCAGACACATAAAATACTATTTTTATTAGGGCTGTCAATTAGATGTAAATTATATCAGAAAGACTTTACTAGTCTTAGTCATGCTGAGTAGTACTTTTCACCACAGACTCTTCTCCGCCCCACCGCGAGACTCTGTGTAGATTGGAGTACTCTTCAATATCAGTAAGAATGCCAGAATCAGGCCCATAATTCACACTGGCTATTGCAAAATTAGCAGTCCCTTTACATTTTGGCTCCAAAGCTTCATCAGGGAGATTATACCACTAAGAAAGAAACAAAAAGGTAACAACACGCGTTAATAATTTTCAAACAGACTTTTACATATAAATCAGACATATGGAAACTGACACTGTCCTTTGAAGTAGGGGTTGAGGAGCATATAAAGAGCAGTGAGGCTCTCCCCCACCCCACCCCCTGAACCCTCTTTTATTAGCTCCTTGTTCTCTTTGTCCACAAAAGAAAGCTAGCAGCACACACACGCAAACCCACAATTATTAGGACAATGTGTGATCATATTGTCAGCAAAGCTCATTTTTCTTTTAATATCAGCACAGTCAGCTAAATGCAGAGAATATTTCCAGCCCGTGCACACACAGGCGGTGATTATCATACCCTTTGCACTGTCTGCAGTAGAACGAGTGCTGAAAGCCTAAAAATATTTCTCTCAATTGATTGACTTTTTCTCTCTTCTCTTTTCCTGCTGGGGAGGCCATGACCCTCCCTCCCTTCCCCTGTGTTGCAAATAAGCCTATTTCTCTGTTAGATCTCAGAGTGTATGAAGTTCATAGTGCACAGCTGAGGCCCTACAGCTTTGTGGTTTCTCATAGGTTCTCTCTTCTAAGCGGATGCCTTTATCCTCAAAATGCATCTGATAACCGCAGACTTACATTAAACAGACTTCTGTTCCACACAAACTCAGATATTTGGGGGCAATATTTTAAAAAAAAGATGCTTGCAAAATATGCATGCATGCAAAAAGGCAGGTGCGTGTGCACACACCTAGCTGTGCAAAACAGGTGATTGCACATCCAGAACAGATACTTGTGTGTTTAAACTGCCTGTTTAGCTCTTGGGGGTGTGATTGCCTACATGCACTCATATAGGGGCTTATCCAAAGCCCACTGAAGTCTGCAGGAGGCTTTCCATTGACTTCAATGAGCTTTGAATCAAGCCTAAAATCTGCAAGTGTAGTGTCTGAGCCTTTTATGAAGCATTCAATCTTTCAGAGTAAAAGTACGAAAAAGCCTTAATTTTCTATAATTTTCTACAATTTTAAAAATGTTGAATTCCAGTCTATGACCATATTTCACACTTGTACAGCATTTCCCATGGGAGGATCGCAAAATGCTTTACAAACATTAATTAATTTAGTTTCACAGGTAAGCAGGTATGTGAAACAGGTAGGTATTATCCTGTGAAGCGGGTAAATATTATCATTCCCATTTTGCATTAGAAGAAACAATGGTATGGAAAGATCAAATGATTTGCTTTAGGAAAAGAAACCAGGTCTCCTGAGTTGTACAACCACTAAAAGATCCTTTATACCCATTTACATCTGGCATGTAAGGATAGGTTGCAAAGAAATTTTGGAAGACTGGATTTCTCTTTCATATAAAAAGATGATTTAAATGTAATGTAATATTCTGATGCATAAGACCGGCCATACTGGGTCAGACCAAACGTCCATCTAGCCCAGTATCCTGTCTTCCAACAGTGGCCAATGCCAGCTGCTTCAGAGGGAATGAACAGAACAGGCAATCATCGAGTGATTCAGCCCGTTGTCCGCTCTCAGCTTCTGGCAAACAGAGGCTAGGAACACTCAGAGCATGGTGTTGCATCCCTGACCATCCTGACTAATAGCTATTGATGGACCTCTCCTCCACGAACTTATCTAGTTCTCTTTTTTAGCCATGTTATAGTCTTGGGCATCACAACATCCCCTGGCAAAGAGATCCACAGATTGACTGTATGTTGTTTGAAGAAGTATTTCCTTTTGTTTGTCTTAAACCTGCTGCCTATTAATTTCATTGGGTGATCCCTAGTTTTTGTGTTATATAAAGGAGTAAATAACACTTTCTAAGTCACTTTCTGCACACAGGTCAAGATTTTTATTGCCCTCTATCATAATCCCCCCTTAGTCCTCTCTTTTCCAAGCTAAAAAGTCCCAGTCTTTTTATCTTTCCTCATACAGAAGCCGTTCCATACCCCTAATAATTTTTGTTGCCTTTCTCTGTACCTTTTCCAATTCCAATATATCTTTTCTGTGACGGGGTGACCAGATCTACATGCATAATTCAGAATGTGGGTGTACCATGGAAATATAGAGGCGTTATGATTTTTCCTGTCTTATTATCTATCCCTTTCCTAATGGTTCCTAACATTCTGTTCGCTTTTTTGACTGCCGCTGCACATTGATGTTTTCAGAGAACTATCCACAATGACTCCAAGATCTCTTTCTTGAGTGGGAACAGCTAATTTAGACCCCATCATTTTGTATGTATAGTTGGGATTATGTTTTCCAATGGGCATTACTGTGCATTTATCAATGTTGAATTTCATCTGCCATTTTGTTGCTCAGTCACTCCGTTTTGTGAGATCCCTTTGTTGCGCTTCGCAGTCTGGTTTGGACTTAACTATCTTGAGAATTTTGTATCGTCTATCACTGTCTAAACATATTACTCCATACAGAGGTGGCTATCAGTTAAACCTGAGCTTATCTGATTTATTGGAGCACTTAATGCTGTAACATAATTCTAAAGGTTTGAACAATCTGTTACATCTCAGCAAGACGTAATGAGCATTAGCAATATTTGTGCATGAAGGAAATATTATTGTGTCAATGGCAAATCCACATCAACCCACCATCAGGCATTTGTTTCTAAGTATGGGGAAAATGGCATCTTATTGGGGTAAATATACTGACTTTATGCTAACTTAGAAACTTTTCAAAATATATGAGAAGATTTCATGGCAATTGAAAACAATTCAAATTTAGGAAAAAATACATTAGTGTCCCGAAGTATTAAAAGGGGAAAAATGTCAGATATCCATTCTTTTCGTATTCTCTCTCAACTCATGTTTTCCCTTTCCTCCTATTTCTTTTCTTTCATGTCCTCTTAGACCTGATTGTGTCATTACAAAGATGGAGAGTAGAGTAGGGGGTGGGAAGAGAGAGAGAGAGAGAGAGAGAGAATGAATGAATGAATGAATGAATGAATACACAGATAATTCACAACAGAGTCAAACAGGCTGTGTTCAAATCCAGGTTAGGTTTAAGCTAGGATTTGGAGTTTAGGTGTGAGACTGAACCAGGGCCACAGAGTTTGTGCAATAATGGAAAGAGCAAAAAAGAAAGTGAATTAACACAGAGACAAAAGTGATGAGAACAGTCAGACAGAGGGTGCACTAGCAATGGATGTACCTCAAAATGTACAGAGCACAGAAGCTAGGATTCCTCTCACAGCAGTGGACAGTGGGTGTCCAGAAAAGGGTGCTTGCTAGGATCTTGATCCGTACACACACACTGCACTTTTTCCAACCCCAAAAATGTTTTCAGCTTGGTTCAGACTAGTTATCTTCATATACTGGTTCTTCATAGTGCTCCTTATTTTATCTGAAATAGTTCATCCTGGGGTCCCTTTTTTGGTTCCATCCTGAGACAAATGGGCAAAATTCTCCTTTCAGATTTACACCATAAATCTGTGCACCAATATTTCCCTAAATCATGTATAAAGAGAGCCACTCTATGGATCTTAGAGGAAATATTGGCCTAAGACAGCAGTCACAGAAATGTTATTTTGTTTTGAAAGTGGGATTTTTTTTAATAATGGGAAGTAGAATAACAATGCACAGAAACATGTTTTCCTCCAAACAAAATCCCTTTAAAAATGACACAGCATATTCAACAGGAATGCAGGAGGAAGCTGACCTTTTGGAAAGTTATCCAATACTATGGATTGCTACATCATGTATAAAAGGCCTATACAACATCTCTACTACCCTGCCCTGGCCTCTTAAAGGAAGTTTTGTACATCTAGGAAAAGCAGATTATCAGAAACAAGGTTTCTCATATGGAACCGAGAAGAGAATTTTGTCCTTTCTATAGTGTGATTTTTTATATTACTAAATATTATATTTTGATGAAAGAGTTTGTGACTAGCTCTGTTGCTAACCATTTGATTACAATTTGGTATTTTGGGGTGAACTGAGTTTGTCTCAGCCCAGCTCCCTGTGGATGTTTATCTACATCACAAATATTCCAACAACATCCTGGCACTAATAGACCTCCTGAGGCCAAGCAGAGAGACCAAGTAATGAACCAATATGGAGCCTGAACTATCTTCACACTCCTAGAGGTGGGTCTTTCAAAGCAGAGTTAAGACACATTGGCAGGGCACCAACAGTGTAGGAAAATGTCCATTGATCTTGTGGTAAAGGGGTACTTCAGTCTGCAGTGCCATTCAACCCGGCATCTCTCTCAAGCACTAAATTCATTTAAATAATTTCTTAAAGGGTCTGTTCACTGAGCTGCCACCCACCCTTAAGTATAATTCAGTGAAGTTTAGAATCAGATCCAAATTTTTTCCAGTCCTTATTATTTTACATTTTCACACAAGGCTTCATGATTATTGGTTTGGAACATTAAAATGCAAATGATAGAGGAAGCAATACATATTTAAATGTACAGTGTCAGCTTGGTATAAAAGCTCTTCTGGAACGGAATGACACGATTTTTTCATAAGTTTTTAAAGTAGGGAAATAAAAATGAAAGGAAAAAGTCTCAGGTTTATTTTTATTCATGCTTTGTTGGTCATGCTGAAAGAAAAGGCTTTGTAAGCTGGGGAAAAAACAGTCATTAGTGTAAATGCAACCCTCAGCTAACTTTTTGACTCAACAGACAGCTGGATAAGAAGACAGTAACAGGGACATTAGGTTTAAAACAAGGGTTGCCTCCTATCTGCAGAGAAACAAAAAAAGCTTTGACTTACCTTGTCTTTGTCATTTCTGGAATCAACATCCTCCACACGTAAATGCAAAGGACAAAGGGTGAAGAAAAGAAGAGACATGGCAGAATGTCTAATGACTTTCTTACCTCCTGCCTTTGGGAACTGGAATGTATGTTCTCTTTTCCAAGTTTAACTTCAGGATAAGGTGTGACAGAGGGTCACCTATTCCCAAGACACTTTTGAAAGCTTGCTTTACTAAAAGAATAATCAAAAATGTTTCCTGTTTCTCTGAACTCTTTTAAAAGACTTTTGCCTGCCCCACTCCCTCCCAGTATTAAGCATCTCCTCAGAAGTGAACTAGTGTTTTTGGACCACAGCAGTCATAACAAGGAGTCTATAGCTGGATTTCATAGCCATGTAGCTGTAGTCCGATTGTTTTGTGTTGCCCATTCCTACGCCAAATAGTTATTTGACACTGGGATTTAATTATATAATTTTATTTCTAAAATTATTTAGGAGTCAGTGACACTCGAATCATTATAGGCCCAATTCTGCAACCCTTACTCGTGTTGCACAGCAGTTACACAGCACACCTATTGGCTTCAAGTAAAGCATTTGAATGAGTAAATGAGGGAGAACTGCAGAACTGGGCCCTGGATTAGTAACAGCAAGTGTCACTATTAGTGAGGGCCCCAAGCCACAAAATGTAGCTCTCTATCTAGATACAGATTTTGACCTCCCCAAAGTTTAAGTGTTGGGATCGAGGGGTTTGGTTTGGACTCATCCCTGCTATGCAATATAGATAACATTAGATAAAATTCACCACTGTGCAGAGTGCCATCACAAGGTGCAAAAATGCATGCACAGGCTCTCTGCATATTGGCAAGTCACCTTCTGAGACTAGTGAGAGACAAACCTTAAGAAATTTTGTGATTTGGTTTAGTTGCTTGCAGTGTATGAATCTCGTCGGTCTGCAAAACTGTTGTGGAGATATCCACAAGAACAGACTTCCTCTCTCCAGGATTCCATTACTTCCTGCTCCTGATGAAGCTAGAATACTATGAGTCTGATTTCATTGTTGTAAATCAGGAATAATACCAATTAAATCAATAGAGTTACTCTTATGTGAAACCAATAATACAGGAAGTGATATCAGACTTAAGCACTTAAGACCTGCCTTCTTTCCAGTTACTTGTATCTCTATTTCCACAACCAGACCTCAGAAAGGCAGAGGGGAGCAAAATTGAAAAAGGACACAGGAAAACATTAATCTACCTTTTAGAATGTCTGAAATTGTTCTTTCTAGGTTGGGTTCAAGATCTGGCCAAAGGTCTGGAGGGACCTTATTCTTTCTAGTTACACCAGTTCAACCATCCCTAACTGGGACAATATACTTTTCACAAACATTCCTCTACCACAGAAACAATATTCCATTCCTAAGATTCCTTTGCATTCAGTGAATATTTAGTTCAGAATGCAGGTTAGCTTATTAGAAACTTCTGTGTGTATTTCCTTTGTTTATGTCTTAAACCCTCTTGTGTTACCCTAAAGGATGTGGTCAATACATCAACACTTCTCAGTGACAACTGTGGTTTCTAATTTTCCCTTGTGCTTTCCTTATAAAGCTAGTTGAATGCTTCCGAACCTTATTAAATACATTTTGTCTCTTTTACCTTTCATAGTGTCACCATTCATGCTGCAGATTTGTGCTTTTAAACTAGAAGTTTATTCCAAATATTGCTGTTCTCTCCTCATTCATAAACTACCATTATGCAAATGGAGGGCCTTCTGTTTACAGTTGTCTGAGTTCTTCCCTCTTTCTGAGGGCTGCTTCCCATGCTAGTTCTACAAAAGACATTGCCCCGGGATTCCAACTTCCTGAGCCCAGCAATGAGGCAGATTTGAAATAATTATGCTTGTGAATTGCAATATGCCATGGAAATATATTCAAAAGCTCTTCTTCATTTGAGGACTGTCAGTGACATTATAAAAGGGCATCCAACTGAAACCAAAGCCACACGCAGTTCGCAGATATATTTCTGGAGCAGCTGCTGAGCATTCACATCCCTGACGCAGGAAAGCTACTTGTTATTGTTCCAAAGCGTAAGGGCATAAAAACTTGTTTGCAAGCAGCTCACCATATAAAGAACCAGGCTTCAACTTGGCCTGTATTGGAGCCCGTTAGTACTTACTGTTCCCTGCATAAGATGGGGGAGGAATTCACTATCCTGGATATACTCTTTTGAGGTAATAAAGATAAGGCACTGTTTGAGACCAAGCTACCCAAAGGAGAGGTGCTACAACAAACTAACTAAAGAGAAAGTAGTCTGTCGGTTCACACAGCAGTTACAGCTTGAATCTGTTATTAATCAAAATACTTATAAAACAATTTTGAATAAAGAATAATCATAGAAACGTAGGGCTGCAAAGGACCTTGAGAACTCTTTGCAGAAAGTTCACAAACTAAAAAAGAGCTAAGTTTGTCTAAAACAAATGTTCTTAGTAGAGAGTTCAAGCAGTTCCATGTAGAAAATCATGACCAACGAAGGAGCGGGGTTGTGAGAAGCCAGTCTTCCTGTTTAGTATAAAATCATGAAGCTATAAGTAGCAACCGTATTATGCTTGAAAATGGGTGGCTGTGTATGATCTTGTCCTCCATCCTCAAGGGACTTTCAGGGTTTGAGAGATTCAGAAACTATCCAAACAGAATTTCTGCATTTGTTAAATGGTAACACTTACCTCCCAGCCTGTAGATTCTTGCTTCTTTTCTGCTCCTTTATAGTCTATGCTCCCTCTGTGAATCATTTGTGAACATTCATTAGTATACCCCTCTGAATTTCAGAGCACTAAAGTATCTCTTGAAATTTAAGGCATTGGTTTGTGATGTAACGTTGCCTTGCTTTAGAGTGGAGGCCTTTGCTATTTGAAATGATTTAATTTTACATACTCAGTGAGATAAATTCAGATCCATACTTATTTTGAACCTGCACGATCTTGTGCTGTAATGCAGAATACAGCAGAAAGGAGACATGCAGCTGACTTATGCAATGTTGCCAGCTGTTGTAATTATATCACAAGTCTCTCAATATCTGGTGCTTTTCTTAAAGCCTCGGGTGGAGTCAAATGGTTGTTAGAATCTCAGCTTTCATTTTTAAAAGAGTACGTTTTTAGCCCTAATTGCTGCAGAGTAAAGCTTGAAAGGGTGAAATGAATCCTAGAGGCTCAGAAATCCAAGACAAATCCAAAATATCTGCAAATTATTATTTTTAAAAGTCTCATGATTTTTAACTCAATCTCATGATTTTGGGGACCTGATGCTTGAACCCGTTGGTTTTGCAATATTGGGTTTTCCATTAACTTACATGGGAGCTGAACTACACCAATTCTGAGTGCTTTTGAAAAATCCCATCCTTAAAATCCACACAAGTAGAAGTCAAAAGCATTGTGCAGCATGGTGCCCTGAAATCCATGTAAAAGCCAGAAAGCCTGGAGGTAAGAGAAAAGGGGCCCACTAATGGGCTCAGGTGAATTGTCAGTAGTGTTTTAAGATGTGCCCTCTGACCCCCTAAGGACATGCTGAAGACACACATACATTGAAAGGGCACCTGCCCTGCATGGGCCTGTGGATAGGCATTGTATGGTACATGCACTGAGAAGTAAAAGTACTGGGTTGACAAACTACAGCAGCAGGGACAGCTGAAGAAATGGCCTTATCTTCTCCGCAAAACCTCTCCAGGTATGTGGCTCTTCCCTTCCCCACCCTCCGTCTGAATGAGAGAGCAGGGCCTTCTTGATGTGAGGCGGCACATACCAGCTGCTGAGCCGTCAGCAAAACAGATGCTGCCAGGGGGCCAAAAGAGGTGATCATTTACAGACATAAAAGTGCTTTTTAATCCAAAGGCTCATTGTCTTTTTAGGGCTGGACATATTTTTAATAGCTGTTTTCATTTTTTTTCTTGTTTTGGAGGGGTATGAAAATATTTCTTGAAAAGAATGAAACTTTGTTTCCGTTAAAAAAAAAAAGAAATAACTTGTCTGACACTTTCTCTCTTTGCACATTGTATTTTCTGGGGACTGTAACAAGGATTCAAACTTAGAGCTACATTCTCCTCTTGATGTGAGTACGTAGCTCTCATTATTATTAATGGGATCTGTGTGTGTATGTTGAGAGAAGAATAGACCCCTAAGGACCTGTATACTTGTATCTGGAGCTAATCCTTGTAATTGCATGCATTCTACACTGCCCTGAAATTTGCCTCCTGCATGAATCCTCATTTATTTTTACAACTTTCATTTTAAAAATCCTCTCTCCCCATTTATTTCACACTGCCACAGATATTTCAGCTCCACACAGGATTTAGCATCTGTGCAGCAAACAAATCAGGGAGTCTAGCCAGTGAATTTATCTTTAGCTGGTTGCATTATAGCCTGGGACTTGGTTGGTAAGGACAAATGAAGGGTAAGTCTTTTCTTTTCCTAAGAGGTCGACATGCCTGGAGATGATTTTCCCACTAGCAGCCACACAAACCTAAAGCATGTCCTGCAAACTCCTCTCCCACAGCTTTTACATTTAATTAAGATTGTGTCGTGTGCTCCGCGATAGCGGTGCTGCACCACGGCTGCTGCCATGGCTACTACGAGAAGGGGAAGACATTAGCAAAACAGAAGCAGCTGTCAACGCTTGCCACCCCACAGGCCTGGTCCCTGCAGCGTCGTCTTGATTTTTGAGTAATGTACAGTAGTGTATCCAAAAGTTAGTTTTCCTTTGAATCTGACAATTGATGATTTTTGTGGTTGGCAACATTTCTGATATACATTTAGATTCTGTAAAGAAAAGGCAATGGAGAGATGACTTTTGAGGTGGAAGGAGGACATTACATTCAAAGTCTAATCAGTTGGAGCGTTTCCCCCCATCCCTCCAGTGAGGATGCTGGCACTAATTATGAACCAACTGAAATCCCAGTGGATGACACCATCTGCAGTGAAAACTGATGAATTAGATTCTTAGCACCGGTGGCAGGCGCCACAGACAACATCCCACAAATGAGGTTGATATGGAGGTAATGATGGGGGAAGAGATCTTATTTTATAATTGCACCTCTTTCCAAATAAATTCCAGCCAAAAATTTCCATATCTCCTCTCATTTGTTACTAAGGGTTAATACATGAGGATGACTTCCACAGTGAATTCAGCGCCAGCAACTACATGCATATTCAGTATGCTTTTGTGGGATATTTGTTTTTCTGAACACTGTTTATTTAGGGCTTGATTCTGCTGTCACACAGGTGTAGATCAGGAGCGATTCCTCTGAAGTGAGTTGAGTAACATGCTGTAAACCTGGGATGCAATCAGAGTCAGGTCCTCAGAAGTTTCTCATAAGCCCTGTCCCACTGATCAGTTAACCACCCCTTTAAAACACAAATCAAAATGGAGTAGTGTGGTTATTATTCACACCATTGTCCAAATCCTGAAGTCCTTATTCAGATTTGACTTAGTTCTTCCCCAGGTAAACTTCATCTTCATTGGGAGCTTTGTCTGAGTAAGGGTTTAGTGAAACCTGAATGAGGGCCTCATGATTTTTCCTTATATAATTGCCCGAGAACTGATATCATGCTACAAATGTTTCAAAACCATTGCTGAATTCTGCTAGGTGGTCGTGCAGGATGGGGAGGAAGAAGGGAGGGATTATTTTAATATAGGTTTCTGATTAACATGATTCCCTGACCCTTAGGGAGTCATTTTACAGGCAAAAGCATGGTTCCTCGAGGCACAGTGGGATGCATTGACAGCACTGACAATCCTAAACATTAAAATATCATGAGATTAGATTAAAAATCACAGAGGGGAAAAAGTCAGTGGTTCTTTTAGTTTACCTTCTAGCTTTTGAGCCTTAAGGGTGCACTCGACATGTTTTCAAGCTTTACTTCACAATCATGAAGGTTAGAAACTTACTTAAAAAACAAGAGAGAGCAAGCTGAAATGAATTTGGGAGGTGGGGCTTTAAGAAAAACACCAAATTATCACAAGATTCACAATATAAGTCACAAGAGTTGGCAACTCTGCACTCTCCCCATTTCCAGTGTGGTCTCTCTCACATGGTTTAACAGGGAGGGCCATAAACGATATACACTTCCACCTTTGATCCCTTATGAAGGGAAAGATTAGTCCCCCCAGAACACACTCTCCTCTGGTCCATCCATTAAGACCATCAGGCACAAGTGAGCCTTACTATCTTACAGAGCACTGCATTAGTGTTGTTGAACTGCTTAAAATAGTCCTCTAATTTTCTTATTCTCTAAAGGGAAACTTCATAGAGGTCTGTTTAGCTTGCCTAGGGTTTATTAAAATTTGCTTCCTCCACATGTATGTCCTCATGTGTGTGGAGTCCAACTTGGAGCCAGAGCCTGCAGCTGTGAGATGCAAACTCTCAAGCTAAGTGAGATTCTTCATCACATGCAAGACATACTCAACATGTACACATAAGCTTTTTTTTAAAAAAAAATTCGGAACTACACCATGTTCCAACATGTTCATGTTCATCCACAGTTCCCAGATACCTCCTTCACATGCTAAATGTGGGTGATCATTTTCAGAGCAAACGTATGATGGGTTATCATTTTCAGAGCAAACGTATGATGGGTTATTGTAGTAGTGGTCTCAGAGGCTCTCCCATGTGTAGAAAAAGTCATTCATAATACATGTAGAGCACAGGAAAACATTTTGAAAACATCAACTGAGTATGAATAATTAACATATTTAATTCAAGAACTATGACTTGATTTCAAACAGAAAATAATCGCTTGTTAGATATTACAGTTCCAGAATTATTTTAAAAATTCCTTTTCAACAAACGTTTCTGTGTAATTCCCATTCAGTCCTTGGTCTGTCTGTAGAGACCACCAACTATTACTGCCAATGACAAAAGAGCAGTGTGCAAACCTGTTGACTAGAAATTGGACTGCATTCATTATAAATCTATAGCTATAAAAAGACACCTATATTTGCAAAAAATACTTTCAAGTTGTTTGTCTATCCTAGTGCCCATATTGGCCCTTGCTACCCTCAGTTTGGGGGAAAGGAATCAATGCCATTTTCCCTTTGTATTTCTGACCACACCAGCTCAAAGGTCAGAGTTCGGACGCTTTTCAAACATTTGACAATGCCCAAGACTAGACCTTGTTGAATTATTCATTACAACTTATTTATCCAATGAATTTAATTGTTTTTCTGTTCATGAAATATACATAATGAGGAAATGACTTTTACAAATTTGTTCTTTATTCACAATAGTGAGCATTAGCTTAATGGTTTATTCCTGAACTAGTTAATTGTTTTTGGAAAGCGTAGGGGACAATTTCCTGGCGCAAGTGCTAGAGGAGCCAACTAGGGGGGGCGCTTTTCTTGACCTGCTGCTCACAAACCGGGTAGAATTAGTGGGGGAAGCAAAAGTGGATGGGAATCTGGGAGGCAGTGACCATGAGTTGGTTGAGTTCAGGATCCTGACGCAGGGAAGAAAGGTAAGCAGCAGGATAAGGACCCTGGACTTCAGGAAAGCAGACTTCGACTCCCTCAGGGAACGGATGGCCAGGATCCCCTGGGGGACTAACTTGAAGGGGAAAGGAGTCCAGGAGAGCTGGCTGTATTTCAAGGAATCCCTGTTGAGGTTACAGGGACAAACCATCCCGATGAGTCGAAAGAATAGTAAATATGGCAGGCGACCAGCTTGGCTTAATGGTGAAATCCTAGCGGATCTTAAACATAAAAAAGAAGCTTATAAGAAGTGGAAGGTTGGACATATGACCAGGGAAGAGTATAAAAATATTGCTCGGGCATGTAGGAATGAAATCAGGAGGGCCAAATCGCACCTGGAGCTGCAGCTAGCGAGAGATGTCAAGAGTAACAAGAAGGGTTTCTTCAGGTATGTTGCCAACAAGAAGAAAGCCAAGGAAAGTGTGGGCCCCTTACTGAATGAAGGAGGCAACCTAGTGACAGAGGATGTGGAAAAAGCTAATGTACTCAATGCTTTTTTTGCCTCTGTTTTCACTAACAAGGTCAGCTCCCAGACTGCTGCGCTGGGCATCACAAAATGCAGAAGAGATGGCCAGCCCTCTGTGGAGATAGCCTCACCTCAGCCTCACCTCAGTCCCTGGAAAAATCATGGAGCAGGTCCTCAAAGAATCAATCCTGAAGCACTTGCATGAGAGGAAAGTGATCAGGAACAGCCAGCATGGATTCACCAAGGGAAGGTCATGCCTGACTAATCTAATCGCCTTTTATGATGAGATTACTGGTTCTGTGGATGAAGGGAAAGCAGTGGATGTATTGTTTCTTGACTTTAGCAAAGCTTTTGACACGGTCTCCCATAGTATTCTTGTCACCAAGTTAAGGAAGTATGGGCTGGATGAATGCACTATAAGGTGGGTAGAAAGCTGGCTAGATTGTCGGGCTCAACGGGTAGTGATCAATGGCTCCATGTCTAGTTGGCAGCCGGTATCAAGTGGAGTGCCCCAAGGGTCGGTCCTGGGGCCGGTTTTATTCAATATCTTCATAAATGATCTGGAGGATGGTGTGGATTGCACTCTCAGCAAATTTGCGGATGATACTAAACTGGGAGGAGTGGTAGATACGCTGGAGGGGAGGGATAGGATACAGAAGGACCTAGACCAATTGGAAGATTGGGCCAAAAGGAATCTGATGAGGTTCAATAAGAATAAGTGCAGGGTCCTGCACTTAGGACGGAAGAACCCAATGCACCGCTACAGACTAGGGACCGAATGGCTAGGCAGCAGTTCTGCGGAAAAGGACCTAGGGGTGACAGTGGACGAGAAGCTGGATATGAGTCAGCAGTGTGCCCTTGTTGCCAAGAAGGCCAATGGCATTTTGGGATGTATAAGTAGGGGCATAGCGAGCAGATCGAGGGACGTGATCGTTCCCCTCTATTCGACATTGGTGAGGCCTCATCTGGAGTACTGTGTCCAGTTTTGGGCCCCACACTTCAAGAAGGATGTGGATAAATTGGAGAGAGTCCAGCGAAGGGCAACAAAAATGATTAGGGGACTGGAACACATGAGTTATGAGGAGAGGCTGAGGGAGCTGGGATTGTTTAGCCTGCAGAAGAGAAGAATGAGGGGGGATTTGATAGCTGCTTTCAACTACCTGAAAAGGGGTTCCAAAGAGGATGGCTCTAGACTGTTCTGAATGGTAGCAGATGACAGAACGAGGAGTAATGGTCTCAAGTTGCAGTGGGGGAGGTTTAGATTGGATATTAGGAAAAACTTTTTCACTAAGAGGGTGGTGAAACACTGGAATGCGTTACCTAGGGAGGTGGTAGAATCTCCTTCCTTAGAGGTTTTTAAGGTCAGGCTTGACAAAGCCCTGGCTGGGATTATTTAACTGGGAATTGGTCCTGCTTTGAGCAGGGGGTTGGACTAGATGACCTTCTGGGGTCCCTTCCAACCCTGATATTCTATGATTCTATGATTCTAGTTAGCTCTGAGTATTTGCTGTTTGTTATCCATACTGTATGCAGGGTCACCAAAGTCACATGGTGCTGTTTCTGTTCTCTGATTGGAGAATTTAAGATTTATAACAGGACTAGTATTTTCTTCGGTTCACAAATTATTGAAGAACATGTATAACTGTTTGACAAATGTAATGTGTGACTTATAAAAAGAGCTTTGTTCAATGGCTCAAAGTGCAGTTCCAGTGCACAGACTTTTGTGGAATATTGACTCATGCTAGTATTTGTGAAATTTTTGCTTTCCTCCAGCATTTCTGCAAATAAGACTTCACTCAGCTAAATGTCTGGGTAAGCAATTAGGGATACCTGGGAAGTAAATCAGCAGTTTTTACTGGCAAAAATATTTATGAATACTCTTTTTCTGTATTAACCCAGTGCAAGATGTTTTAAATAAATACACAGTTGCCAAATCATCAGAGGAAATAATTACATAAAAGATAAATAAGTAAAATAAACACTTGTCTAAACAAAAGGAGTACTAGTGGCACCTTAGAGACTAACCAATTTATTTGAGCATAAGCTTTCGTGAGCTACAGCTCACTTCATCGGATGCATTCAGTGGAAAATACAGTGAGGAGATTTATATACACACAGAACATGAAAAAATGGGTGTTATCATACACACTGTAAGAATAGTGATCACTTAAGATGAGCTATTACCAGCAGGAGAGCGGGGTGGGGGGGAGAAAACCTTTTGTAGTGATAATCAAGGTGGGCCATTTCCAGCAGTTAACAGGAACGTCCGAGGAGCAGTGGGCGGGGGGGGGGGAAATGCCCCAACTCTACTCTACTTGCGCTACATTGATGACATCTTCATCATCTGGAACAATGGAAAAGAAGCCCTTGAGGAATTCCACCATGATTTCAACAATTTCCATCCCAACATCAACCTCAGCCTGGACCAGTCCACACAAGAGATCCACTTCCTGGACACTACGGTGCTAATAAGCGACGGTCACATTAACACCACCCTATACCGGAAACCTACTGACCGCTATTCCTACCTACATGCCTCCAGCTTTCACCCAGACCACACCACACGATCCATCGTCTACAGCCAAGCTCTACGTTACAACCACATTTGCTCCAATCCCTCAGACAGAGACAAACACCTACAAGATCTCTATCAAGCATTCTTACAACTACAATACCCACCTGCTGAAGTGAAGAAACAAATTGACAGAGCCAGAAGAGTTCCCAGAAGTCACCTACTACAGGACAGGCCTAACAAAGATAATAACAGAACGCCACTAGCCATCACCTTCAGCCCCCAACTAAAATCCTCTCCAACGCATCATCAAGGATCTGCAACCTATCCTGAAGGACGACCCATCACTCTCACAAATCTTGGGAGACAGGCCAGTCCTTGCCTACAGACAGCCCCCCAACCTGAAGCAAATACTCACCAGCAACCACACACCACCACAACAGAACCACTAACCCAGGAACCTATCCTTGCAACAAAGCCCATTGCCAACTGTGTCCACATATCTATTCAGGGGACACCATCATAGGGCCTAATAACATCAGCCACACTATCAGAGGCTTGTTCACCTGCACATCCTCCAATGTGATATATGCCATCATGTGCCAGCAATGCCCCTCTGCCATGTACATTGGTCAAACTGGACAGTCTCTACGTAAAAGAATAAATGGACACAAATCAGATGTCAAGAATTATAACATTCATAAACCAGTTGGAGAATACTTCAATCTCTCTGGTCACTCGATCTCAGACCTAAAGGTCGCAATATCAAAACAAAAAGACTTCAAAAACAGACTCCAACATCTCCTTGTTCTTCCGAATGGTTCCGACTCTTTCTCCCCAAACACCATAGGTGAGGAGACCATTACACATGGCATCACTTTCGAAAACCATCAAAGTGGTAAAACTGGTCTGAATGCAGTTTGAATGATTCCTGCTTCTTGCTACCCCCTACCAGCATCAATGAACAGTCACTGGCTCTTTTAATGATACAATCTTGCCCACACTGAAATCAAAGTCAAATTTCCATTGACTTCAAAGGGAGCAAGATGGAGCACTAAATATTCCCCTTTCCCTCGTATTCACATTCTTCCCCATCTCTGAGATGGATTTTAATTAGCTGGCTATTGGGAGGTGGCTTCCAAGCCAATGGGAAATGAAAGATGTGGAATTCATCCCTCCTCAGTAGCAAACAAGATGTTACATTATTAATTGCAGTAGAACCCAGCCAATCCATGCTTCACTAACCTGCAAAAAATGTACAGTCTTCTTTCTACTGCTCAGCCAAGATTAACACAGCAAAGTGCTGTAATGAGTCCATGTACTGTTCTTTTACTAAATTTACTATAGTACATTTACTAGTACATTAAGAAGTATTACCATAAATAATTTAAAACTAAACTATGATTTTCCAAATAAATGAACAGAGTACACTTTATAATGCACAATCCTTGCTCTTTAATGGAGTTTGTTCTCTTCCTAATTTGCAACATCCAGGGATTTACAATGGATTAATGCAATTCTACTGTACATATATTTTACAAAAGAACCTTAAACATCTGCTAAAGGTACTTGAGAAAGCAATTGAGAAAGCAAATGGGTAGCTGGTGTTTCATTTGCAAAGAGCGAAGCTGAATGTAGGTTAAGTTGAACCAATTGAACTTTATTAAATCCTGTGGACTCTTCTGTTCATAAGCGCACTGCAGTCTTGTCTTTCACACAGGCTCAGCTGGTTACACAGTCTTTTGAGATAATTTGATCTCCTCAGTGGGCAACCACACTGCGAGTATCCTACCTCTGTCTCTCTAACACCTGTCTCCAAGTCTAGTAAGCTAACTCTCTGAAGTCTCCTCGTTCCCTGTGGGGTTGGCTTCGGAGTGGTTCTCAGTCTCTGTTCTGTAGTGATCTCTGCAGGCATTCCCTGATTGTTGTGTATGTTAGCTCGTAAATGTCTCCTGTGTCTTCAGATGATGTGTCTCTCTTGGGTAGTCACTCCCAAAACTGGTGGTTAACACTGAAGTTAAACTCACCAACCAGCCACAGACTATACTTCTGATCTCCCACACTGGTTATCAAGAAGTTACAAAAAATCACACAGCCCCCTTTATTGTATTCCAGTTCTCTGGCTCCCAATCAGCACCTAGATCCAGTACAGTTAGAAGTTATGTAAAAAACTCTGCTCACTATACAAAATGTTCTTCTGAACCCCAAAGGCCAACGACATTGCCAGATCAATATTAGATTGGATCTTACCAAAAATACCATGCTGCCAGCCAATCCTTTAGTGTCTAAAACTGAAGGTTTATTATAAAGAAAAAAGAAAGAACAAGAAGACAGTTGCTAAATGATAAAGCAATCAGATACATACAGAGTCTTCAAAGTCCATCTATCAGATCCTTCGTAGTATTGGTGTGTTTGCTGTCTTGAAAGTCCCTCTGAAACAAATCCACAGCTTGGATGGGTGATTCAGTCCTTTGTTCAGCTTCAGTTTGTAGAAAAGTCACTCCAGAGGTAAGAAGCAGGATTGAAGACAAAATGGAGATGATGCAGCTGCCCTGTATATTCCATTTGCCATGTGGCTGGTACTTCCTGTGTCCCAAACACAAGCTTCACAGCACATGGACAGGTAAAAGCCTTAGCGTTCTGTCCATAGGACACATGCTTTGCTGACTCATAAGATGTATCCCATAGTTCCTTTCAATGGGTTCATGGTACGGTTAATGACCCTTGTTGGGCCATCGAACATGCTAGGCAGTGCTGATGCCAATCTGCCTGGGGGTGTCACCCAGAAACCCAGGACAAGTTTGGAATACAGATAAACCCTACATAGCTATAATTCATAATACAAAGGTGATACAAACATATAAACAAAATTAGCACACTTGGCAACTTGTAACATTTTCGCAAATACTTCACATGGCATATCTGGCACGATTCGTCGCAATTTTATAATATTGGTATCAACAATATCATAAAGTGTCCCACATATTCCATACAGTGTCACACGTCTCTAGGAGCTTGTCATCTGATTGCATTATTGCTGGGTGGCCATAGTGTAATGGTGGAATTGCTCCACTCCAAATACCACAGCCAAAAGCTCTTTTTCTATTTGGCTGGATCCCTGTTCAGTCTCTGACAGGGCTCTGCTGGCATAAGTGACTGGCTGCTCCTGAAAAGGAGCTACACCCAATCCTTTCTCTGATGCATCACACGAGCATCATTGTCTCTCCTAGCTGGTAGTACTTCAGGACAAAAGAACCTGTTATCTTTTGTGTCAGCATGTCAAATGCTTGATGCTGGGATCCTGCCCAGTCCTACGCAACATCCTGCCTTGTGAGATGACGTATGGGTTCCACTACTGCACCCAGGTATAAACAAAACTTGGACAGAAAATGTAGCACTCCTATGAAGTGCTGTCCCCTTTTCACCTCCACTGGAGCTGGCATGTCTCTGACTGCCTTGATCTTGTTGGCATCTGCTTTCAGTCCCTCTGCTATGAGCTGATGTCCAGAGTATGTCACCTCATGCTGTTTGAGCTACGTTTTTTTTCTGGGATTTATGTTCTTCTCCCTGCATCACTGTAGAAAAATGTGTAGGTTTGTGTCATGGTCTCATTCCGTTTCTGTATTATTGCTCATTTCACCTACAATGAGGATATCATCTACAATTATTTTCATCTCAGGCAGTCCTCCTAGCACTTGGGTGAGTCTTCTCTGGAACACCTCTGCTGATGAGCTTATGTCCATTGGCATGCAACAGACATCTGTAGTGACCAAGTGGTATTGCAACAGTTGTCAATATGGTGGACACTTTATCACAGCTTATGTGCCAAAACCTATTCCTCACATTACAGGCCATAAAGATTATGGCTTTGGAAAGTTCTGGCAAGATGTCATCAATTGTGGGCAGTGGATAGTGGCATCTTTTCAATGCTTCATTCAGTGTCTTTGAGTTGAGGCAGATGCATAATTTCCTGATGGTTCTTTACCACCACCAGGCTGCTCCTTCTACAGGTGCTATGATACCCCTGCTCTGCTGACTTTCAGACTCCTTGCATACTGGATTATGTAGTGCCACTGGAATTTTCCTTCATAGTAAGCATACAGACTCCACTGTGGGGTCTACTTCCAGTCACAGCTTTCCTTCGAGGCACCTTTGCCTTTGAAAATATCCCCAATAAGTATCTAAAATTGTCTCCATGCCCATGGTGTAATGGAATGCTAAACTGTATTATACAGTGAAGCCACTAGGTGGCGCTATGTGTAACATACCTTATTTAAGCTAACCTCCGCCATACCTGGCAGAGCATGTAAAGGATCTTATAGTGAACACATCTGGTGTTCCTTTCTTAGAAGGAAGCACTGATAGTCCATATCTGGTTCAGAAGCCTGGCCTGCTAGTAGCAGTTCTGCGACCTACTGTGTACAAGGTATGCATGGAGGTTGGTACTGTCCCTTATTGCTTTCCTGTCCTGAGTTCCTGAACCTGATATGTTCTCAGATTCAATGAATCATCATGTTATCACTGTTGTCTGATGTGACATCCCCCTCTTGTGCAAATCTGTCTGAAGCTTTCTGAGATCTTCCTCTGCTTTTGCATACACTGTTAAAATGGTTCAACTTGCCACATTGCTTGCAGTGCTGTCCTACTGTGGAGCACTTCCCCTTTACCTGCTCATGCTGTCTCCCACACAATTTTAAAATCAAAACTGGATGTTTTTGTAAAAGAGATGCTGTAGAAATTATTTTGGAGAAGTTTTATGGCCTGTGTTATTCAGAAGGTCAGACTAGATGATCACAGTAGTCCCTTTGGGCCTTGGAATCTATAAATGTATACTTCTCATCAGTTCTTCCTTGAAGATAATCATGGAAGGAGGATAGATCATTGGAAGGAAAGACTTGAAGTATTATCAAGAGAAGGTCAGGAACTGTTAGAAGTTTGCAATTTACTGTACTGGAATCATTACAAATTAGCATCCTCAGTAACCTGACAAACATTTTCAAGTTTGCACTCAATCATGAAAGTGATGTGAGTCTTGTAATGTTCCTCTCTCTCTCTCACACACACACATAAAATATACTACTTTATTTCTTAGAATTCAGAATGATAACACAAAAGAACTCCAAAACAAAGAGAGAAAAAACAGGCTGCTCCCAAAGGCAGTGAGGTACGACTCATCCTGCCTTGCTTTAAGCTGGCTCTTTCCAGAGTGACTCTGATCACACTCTTTGCTACAGAGCTGCCAAGCCTGTAAGCAGGACCAGGAACCCACTCATCTCTCAAAATGAGAGCTTGCAATTTCAACACAGTCTTCAATATACCACAAATACATAAATTTGACTGTAACTTACCAGGCAGAGAGAATTTTAAAGTGGAATTTGGACTTTAGGGGGATGAGTGGCAGATGCTGCCACTGTGAGAGAGCCTCTTTTCTTGTAGGTAGTTGTTTTCAAAGCAATATTTTCCAGCAGAAATTTCTTTACAAGCACTGGATACTATTTGTGCTCAAAAAGCTGAGTAAAGGGCCTTATTATATATATTTACAGTCACTTTAAGAGCCCTTTACACTGCCACGGTGATATAAAGGGGCCTTCATGTAAATGAGAATCAGGCCCAGAGAGTCTAATTCTGAGAGAAAATATTGTATGGCAGACATATCTTTAATCTCCAGACAACAGACATCTAAGACCATACAGGCTGATGATTGTTTTTGGTCATGTTTCATTTTAAAATACGTTTCAAGTGACGAGTTCCACAAAATGGAATCAGGTCTGCCCTGGCAACATATAGAACATTATTATAACAAGGTGTGTGTGATATTGTGACTCTGAACATGGCACCTGTTTGCCTCAATATTGCCAGGGACTGAAGTCAGCGTTGTAGTGTTACATACGACAGAGCCAATCCTGATTCCACTGGAGTCAACAGCAAAATGCCCACTGCAACAGCGGGTGGAAGGCAAAGGCAGCACTACACCAATTCTCCTTCTCCCTCAACCTGCCCCATTCCTGAGGTGGCTAGAGGGTTTGGCACTAACACCAATCAGAGCAACCTAAATTTGGCACCAACTAGAGCAACCTAAATTGCTAAGGCGTTCCTAGGTGCTGCTCTAACAAGTGTTATCTTGTAATGGCCTCCTAGGGGCCACTATACCAGTGGGGAGTGTCAGGTTACAGTGCCTTCAGGTCATTCTACCTTTTGGTCCCCTACACTCCCTGTACACGCTGTGTGTGTGTGTGTTGTGGGGGGGAGGGGCTCATGGAGAGCTAGCTACATGATGTAATGCTAGCTGAGGATTAGTGTGGAACAAGGTCTGGCCCAGTCTATTGTTGTTCAGATAACAACATGCATCTTAACTCTGTGTGTGTGTGTATGCACGTACACATGTGTGAGAGAGAGGGAAAAAAAGGATGGAAAAATCATTATTAAAAGTACATAAGACATTTGAACTCCTATAAACCATGGTATATTGATAAGATAGGGATAGGCACAGTGTAACCTGTGTATGTTAATAGCATGCAATTAGACAATAGATTACTGATTTTAAATCCCATAACGTCTCCCTCCCAGTGGGAGCTTGTATGGCTAAACAAATAATGTGCTGCTCAATCATTATACCAATTAGAGTTTGCACAGGTTAAATGTACCCGTGTAAAGGACAATAGCTGCTTTTTCATTCTGATCTCTGTTACAGCCGCATAAATGAGGTACAATTCTAGTGAAGTCAAACAGGTATAAAGGAGATAAGAATCAGGCCCAATATTTCAGTATCTTCCATTTCTCCCCAAACATATAAAGCAAGGCGACGTCATTTTGTGTGTTCCGACGCCCTTGTTATTTTAATCCAATATTATAATTTTAAATCAAAGCCTTTTTGAGTTAGAAAAAAAAGAAAAAAAAAAGATGGATTAAAATAACAACCTCCCTTCCCCCCACCTTCATTTTTCCCCTTCTTATTTAGATAATAAAAATAATCGAAAGCAACTAAAATAAAATCACTTCCTTGCTACTATTTTGAAAACCCAAGTTTGAGCCTGGAGCAGATTTCACAGCTGAATTATAAACTCCTGGGCCAAAGGGGGGTTTATAATAGAAATGCTGCTGACACAACCTCAAGTACAGTATTGCTGGCAATTCTTACAACTGCAGTAACTGTATGCACAGTGTCTTTTAGAGTGAAAATAATACCTAGAGAAAGATGAGACAGTTTTCTGTCAAAGGCATCCTTTTCTATGTTTTCTTACAGCCGGGGCTGTAATCGGGCTGTGTAAAATATGTGCACAAGCCCTGTTCACTACCCCTTATTCAGGTAAAGTTTAAGTCAGTGGGAATATGGGCTGAAAAAGGGGTTCTGAATAGGGTGTGTGATGATAAGGGCAGGTGGTTACATAAATCAGGGAATGGGGGTTTTAGGCAAAACAATTGCTGCAAAAGGTTACAAGTACCATTTGCAACTTTGTGAAGGAGAGCACAGTACATTGCAATAATGCAGAAAGCTGGTGAATATTAGTTGTATGTACTACTTTCATCTATCTCAGGCTTCAAGTCTCTGTAGTTCAGACTTAGGGTGAAATTCTGACCCCACTGAAGTCAATGGAAGTTTTGCCACTGTTAGACTGGGCATATTTTCTATAAAATAAGATGTAGAAGGCACTTTGGGGGAAAAGTAGGCAAACAAGTTATCTTTCATAATTTGAATATGCTGAATCGGAAAAAATATGAATTTGAATATTTCACCTTCTAAACTCAAATTTTAAGTAAAATTTGAAAAATTAGTACATTTCTATGGCTTTTATTCCACTACAGACAGTTACTGTATATCCTGCACATTGTTTAGACAAACATAATTTAACAGTTCCTACATGTCCCTACACACTCTTTGCATGTACAGGTCCCAGTGCCTGCCAGTGTGGTATGTCTGCAGCTACAGCATTGTGATACACACCCCTTGACACATCCATGAGTAACAACTTCTGCACAGCTGTTGGGGATTGACTCCGTGGGTGCTCTGGGGCTGGAGCACCCACAGGGAAAAATTGGTGGGTGCTCTGCACCCACCGGCAGCTCCCCACCCCGCCCCCTGCCCCAGCTCACCTCCGCCTCCTCCCCTGAGCGCACCGCTTGCGCCACGAGACAGCTGTTTTGTGCAGCAAGCCTGGGAGGGAGGGGGGAGAAGAGGGAATGCAGCGAGGAGGCGGGGCCGGGGTGGGGATTTGGGGAGGGATCCAATGGGGCAGGGAGGGGTGGAGTTGGGGCAGGGAAGGGACTGGGGGGGGACGCGAGCACCCACCGGCGCTGACAAAAGTTGGCGCCTGTGACTCCAGTGACATTGCTTGGGTACTGGTTCTCCATTGTGTTTGGTCCAACCCACATTCTCTGGTGAGGGCACAGGGGCCAACTTTTGTCGACGCTGGTGGGTGCTGTTTCACGGCGCAAGTGCTGGGAGGGAACAGGGAGAAGCAGACCCAGTGGCACGCTCAGGAGAGGAGGCGGAGGCAGAACAGAGGTGAGCTGGGGCGGGGGGGCGGGGCGGGGAGCTGCCGGTGCTCCAGCTCCGGAACACCCACGGAGTTGGCGCCTATGGGCGAGGGTATGGTGGGGTTGTTGCCATTTGCCTGCCTCTACACTGTGGCTTGAAAGTGAGTTCTTTGGATGTGGTAGCACAATGCATCACTTGTGGGGGGCAGTGCATCTGGTGATTGGCATTTGGAGAACAGGATCATCGGTGCCTTGTTGCAGCTCTCCTCATCAGGTAAATTGTACTTGGTGCAGATGAACTTTTCTCCTGAAATGATTTTTTCATTCTCTAGATCATCCTTCCCCGAGTGTCTCAGCCGTCCATGTTTCTCCATGAATATTGTACAAGCAGTTTTCCTGCTGTGCCCAGCACTATGGGAAACAGTATCACAGCCTGTCAATGCACAGAAGGAAAATATTGGTTCTATGTCTGTTTGAGGAATTACAGGCAGAAGCTTCTCTCAGCTAGTATACACAGGAATGCATTTGGGTTTTTTGATGTTCTAGCCTTCATCCACAACTTACTGCAAGGCATTTTATCATAGTGTGCCACTAACAGAAGAACAATATCAGCAATGTCTTGTACTGACACAACACTGCATGCAGGGCAGTACAATCCTGGTGTTGACCTCTTTGTGGTCAGCTTGCAACTGACTTGTACCCAGAGTTGGGTTTGATGATTTAACTGTACTGTCTTCTATGAACCCTCTGGATATGTGTTGTGGAGCATTGACTAGGAGTTTGAGAAGAAGCAAGCCTGATCACCCTATTTTGGGGATGGGCCAAGTGGTCTGGCCAGCTGTTGGGAAGAGAAACAGAGCTATCATCAATGATTTTCCAAATTGGCCTGAAAGCTTTGGAGCATGTCTGTCACATCATCCCTTTAATAGAATCCTGTCTGTACCTGTCAAAGGTTACATCAAACCTGCTAAAGAGCTATCCAGAATGAAGAACTGACTTGACAAAAATGTTTGCAAAGTCACCAAAGGTTATACATGGAAGAGGTTTCCCCAGTGCCGTTACCCACACTTGGCCATCGATCCCCAGAGAGGAGGTACTATCAAGCATAATCTCAGGAGGACAAGGGAAATCTCTGGTTAAAATGTCTGTCACAGCAGACTTATTTCCAACTCTAAAATGTCCATTTAGCTCAGCAAGAGCAAGTGGAACTGGCATTAGCTCATGATGCAATATGCTGTGCAGATCCACCGTCCTTCCTACATTATAGGCAGTAGTGATGCGCTGTAGTATGAGATGATCAGCCTTTGTTGTGACTACCTGGTCTTTGCTTTGCTCTTGCCAACTAATAATTAGCTCATAATGATTTATAGTTTTGAAAGAGGCTAACTTATGGAAATAAACTATAGCAAACTATGTTGTGTATGATACTTTGAGTAATGATAGCAGTGCGTTTAACTCTTTCGCATATCAAAAATTCCTAAAAAGTGGATAGTTTACCTACTCTTAAATGTTGACCTTACTGCAAAACCAACAAAATTCAAATGCATATCATCATATGACCAGAGGAAGCAGATAGTGTGGTCTTCCAAAGAGATTGCACCCTGTGCTTTCTGATAGCACAACATTCCAAACTAAGAACGTATTCCATATTTTGTACCTCTCCTTTAATTTCTATTTATTTTTAAAGTTACAAATGGTAGCCATTTTCTCTTTTTGTTTTTATTGACCTTAAAGTTCAAAATTCAGCTTTGTAGACATCACTGTCAGATTTAGCACATTCAAATTACAAAAGAAAACATGTTTGACAAATTTCCGCCAGCAATGCTTTCGGTTTTGTTAGTATCAACGTATCTGGGAATGTGGCCTGCTCTGTGGCAGAGTGGAGCCAGGATTCCACCCTAGATGTCAAAACAGTGGAAAACAAAAGGATAAGGTTTCAGAGTAACAGCCGTGTTAGTCTGTATTCGCAAAAAGAAAAGGAGTACTTGTGGCACCTTAGAGATTAACCAATTTATTTGAGCATAAGCTTTCGTGAGCTACAGCTCACTTCATCGGATGCATACTGTGGAAAATACAGTGAGGAGATTTATATACACACAAACCATGAAAAAATGGGTGTTTACCACTACAAAAGGTTTTCTCTCCGCCCACCCCACTCTCCTGCTGGTAATAGAAAGGATAAGGATGGATCAGAACAAGACTTGACAGAAAGTTATACCTTGGCCCCAATACTGCTTAGCATGAAAAATGAGCCAGCATCTGCCAAAAACCCCTAAATAATAATAGTAGGCACCTATGTAGCACTTTTCTTATGAGCATCTCAGTGTGCTCTCTAAACATTAACTAATTCATATCCCACAATACATATGTAAAGGGATCACCTCGCCCACTACTGAAAAACAGCCGTCTCCGGGGTGGAACATGACAGCAGAGTAATAAAGTTCAGCAACACCGTACGTACTCTTATGAAGAGTGTCATGGACCCTTTAATGATCATGTGTGTTCTAGACCTCAGATGTATGTCTCACAAGACAAATGCCAGTGCCATCTGCGCAGTTCTCCCCTGACACCATGCTGGGGCACTGGTTTAGTGGACATTCTGAATCATCAACATGGCTCCCAGCAGCACCTTGGTGTTCTTTGGAGCTCACAGAGTTAACCCAGGAAACACCTCCAAATCCATTGCAGTGGATACCCACAGAATAAAGTAAATTTCCTTTAAAGCCTCACACAGAGCTTTCATCCTTATTTGGCACGCAGGACATTTACTTGTTGAAGTACCTCAGATGATGCATATCATTCTAATCCTTGTTCCTTTTGGAGATGTTTGGGTTTGAATAGAGAAATAGGCTCTCAGTCTTTAATAAGAAGTTGTCAAATACTTTAGGCTTTTTATTATGGAGGCTGGGGGCTGGTTTCTCACACTGTTGTTTGTAATATCATCTTAGAAAGTAGAAACTAAGTGGCCTTTTACTGCCAATTTTGCTTTCCCATTTCAAAAACACTGATTTTTCATGTCTGTGTTTTCAGCTGCCTCCTTGCTAGTCTCTCACTCCAGCATCTTAGCTGCAGGGGTTTGTTTAGAAACCACAGTGGAACTTTAGGATGTACCTGGGATGTGGGCAACACTGGAGTCATGGTTTGCTTAATAGGTGGAGCATGTTATGCAGCAGTGAAACATAATGGAGATGAAATTTCAACAGCCTGCAGTCATACAACCTTGTGCTGTAGGGTACCCCCAATCTCTGAGACTGGATAGGGACTGGCCAATATTTGGGGCTAGATTTTACCTATTATACATAGCCTTGACTACTGAGCTGCACCACCCAGCTGCATCAGTGAAACAGAATCCTTCACCAAGCTCTTCATTGCACATGGGAGTACACAGATTGTGCTATCCTGCTTCCTCTTCTTCCCACCCTGCCCCTTTGGGCATGAACTGCATGCCCAGAGGTGCAAAGAAGGAGCAGTCCCTGCAGTGCCCTGAGCCAAGGACATAGCTTGTCCTTGACAGACTTGCAAAATGCTGGAAGGAGGGAGCTGGACATCTGGCTACGCCATCAAGTTGCTAGTCCTGTCTTGCAGAAGAGAATTGACAGTCAGGGAGGACTCTGAATCATGTGTGTACAAAGGAGGAAAATACTGGCCATATCAGTATTTGAGCTTTTCATGACTGTAAAAACACCTGTAAAGTTTTCATTCTCCATGTATTTAAAATCTGCCCATAATATATGTATGGTTATGTTAGCTGTCACATTGCCTAACTTTTAGGTGCCTGGGAAAATCACTGAAAGATGCAAAGTCTGCGTTAGGTGTCCAAGCTCCTTTACATTGAAGAGGGAGAGAGAGGCGCTATAAACTGCCATTCACAAAAGCCAGCATGGTAGGCAGGGAGCCACCCATCCTAGCCAATGGGAGACGCTGACAAGAGGGAGGCGTGCTAAGCCTCACCACTCTCACAGAGATAGGTGACTGAGCCTTAGCTGCACGAGGTGCCTATTTCTGCTTGTGATTCGCACGTGGGAACCTTCTTCGGAGTTAAACACCCTATGCCATTTTAGTGAGAAGCTGAGGGGGAAGGAGAGCTTCCCTCATAACTTTTAGCCCAGTGGTTAGGCTACTCCCCCAGGATGTGGGGGACCTGCAGTTCAGATCCCCTCTCCACTTAACGGGGAGAAGAGATCTGGCGACTCTCAGGTGAGTGCTCTAACCATTGGGCTGTGGCTTATCCTGATTTGGGGAATTCCTCAATCTCTCCTACCAAAGGATGGCCACAAGGAGGCACTACACATGCTCAGAGGCAGAAGCGTAGGTGCCTCGGGAATTTTTAGTACCAAAACTTGGGTGCTGAGTGAGTTTAGGTGTCTACAGGGTTTCAGCGGGAGTTTTGTGCATCACACAGGTCCCAAAACTGGGACTTAGGCGCCTAAAACAAGGACTTAGATGCCTAACTCCTTTTGTGCATTCAAGCCCCTGTGTGTCAGTTTTATGTCTGTAAAATGGCATAATAATACTGTACTGCCTGACCTCACATGGGTGTAATTAATCAGGGTTTGTACGGTGCTCAGATAGTAGGTGATGGGAGCCAAAGGAAAATCCTAGAGAGGAAACAAACATCCTTATTCAGTGGAGGAGTAGGATTCTGTGCAGTAAGAGCCTTATCTAATGCCTACTGAAATCAATGAAAGGCTCCCATTGACTGCAATGGGCATTGCATCAGGCTCTAAATGGGACACAGGGCTACACATTGATTGATAAGGTTAAAAAGAAATAGTAAACATATTTCGCTGCTTCATTCACTGTGAGCTGTCCATCCCGCACACCAGATGAAGTGAAGGGTCCCTGAAAAAAATACTAGATAGTAATGTAACAGAAGTCTGTATCATAATACACACACAAGGGGCAGAGATAAGGTTGCAAGGGCAACATTAAACTTGTCATTTTCTTAATTTTGAGTGTTACAACTTTGCAAGTCTAATATTCGTTTAATATAATTGTTCAGGTAAAAGATTTTAGTAACTCGTTTTTCATGCAGTCCTGATCTCAGCTGCTACCTTGCCCTGTATTTTAAACAAAAGAATGGGAGCAAAAGAGCAAGAACTGGAGCATAAAGATCGGTGACCTTGCCCTTTTTTTGCACAAAGGGTAGGCAAAATATTCAGTCTAAGAAAGTTTTGATGACATATTGTCTTTTAAGTTTTCATCATATTTTCCAGTAATGGTGCTATTATGTATCTTTTTTTACACTCTGTGGTATCCCCATGCAATGCATGAATTTATCAGATTTCAATGATATGGAAGCTTTCATTTCCACTTCAGTGAGTTCTTTATCTAGCGGCTGCCTGTCATTCTCTCTCTCTCTCTCTTTCTTTTTTCAAATAGCAACTGTTTGTTCAAAACAAAAACTCCAGATGATTGCTGGCTGACTTTGTGAGAAAATATTTTTTACATACGATGCCCAATTGCCCATTGTAGAGTGAGGGGGAAAGAGGGGAACACAACATACCCATTAATGTGCTTTGGAGGAACTGCACCAAAATCATCTCATGTAGAACCAGCAATGGCGGGTGACAAAAAGTGAATGTCATGGCCAAAAAAGCCAATGTATATGGATTAACCGCTCTGGCCAAAATAGTAGTATTTTCTACAGTCCATGCTTTAATGATAAATGCAACTTGAAACTACAAATACTTTGGTGATAGATACTAGGTGTAAATGGAAGCACTGGAGGGCAGTTCAAAAGGCACTAGCACTGCATTTTAATTACTGAAGCAAAAATCCAGGGTCAAGTGTATTAAAAACTACTTAGAAGCCCAGCACGACCAGATTAGCTAGCTGATACAATAGAAAATCAGCTCCAAAGGAAAGCCAGACCCCTGCAGAACCTACACACGATGTCCTTGGTGCCCAGGTTGAGTAGCCAATGCCTTCTCATTCAGCTTACACCAAAAGATATTAGTCATGAATTAACCTGTGCTACAACATCTGGGTTTTTGAGTGGGAGGTAGACCTCTGTATCTTTAAAAATGACTGGCATCCAACTGTCCTCACGTGAGGTCTTGGTGAAACCTGTCAACAATGAAACTACAACTCCACTACCCATTTTAAATAAGGAAGTGGAACAAACGTTAAAATCACAAGGCTAGGAAAACTCAAAGAGTAATGGACAGTTCCATTAAAAACTAAGCTGAGCTTAATCAAGAAAGACAGACCATTGGGAGCTCATGCATCTGCCAGTCAAAATCCTGGGTAGACTTGTCATGTTGCAGCTGATCTAGCTTCCACAGGAAGCACATAAGATCATCACAGCAACCACATGAAGGAACGGCTCTAGACAGTCTGCATGAATCAGACAGAGCACAACTCAGAAGAGTTCAGCTGGATGACGCTTGTAAAGAGTACAGCTAGCATGAGGAACATCTCTTGGCCTCCCATCATAGCTCCTCTGTATTTCCACATAAAATCCTTGCTCAGAAGAAGTCTAAACTTTAGACATCTACTCAGTCATCATCACCCCAGTCTGCAGTGCAGCTACTTCAGTTCCTGGAGATCATTATTAAAACACAAACTCTGGACGCAAAGAACAGTAAGGGTCTGGGGAAAAAATGAGAGCCCCTCTCTAAAAGCTACTAATAGCTACTGGTGAGTGTGCACCCTGTCTGGAAGTGACTCTGGATCTGTACTTCATATCATAGAACTGAGTTTGTTTTTATAAACATATCTTTTCTCATGTAGATAATGAAAAAACATAAGAAAGTGCCAGGTCCTGGACCTTGCTCACTTAAAGCTACCAGGAATTTTACCTTAGGCAGGACTGCAGGCTTGAGCCCTAATACATAACATTACTATGCAGCTCCTGCTGTGAAGTTAAAGAGGATGGTTGGCTTTGTGGTTAAGGCAGTGGCAGAGGACACAGGAAACTGAGTTGTACCATGGGTTTCCCATGTGATCTTGGCCAAGTCATTTAATCTCACTAAGCCCCAGTTCCCCATCTGTATAAATGGGTGCTGTGGGGGAAACTTCCTTAAGCTTGGTGAAGTGCCAAGATGTTGGGGGCCATATAGGCACCTAGATAGGTAGGTAGATGAATCATTGCAACTTCTTGGACAATAGAGTTCTAGTTATTGTATCAAATTCTTTGGTGAATTCAATAGTGGTATTAGTGACCAACGGGCTGTAGATTGGTCAGGAGAAGATGTGAGGGACAAAGTAGTGTAATTTGCATAAATATAGCATTCTGTGGGTGGGCAAAATTACATACTAAGAGGCGCAGAGTGGGGGTACAGTTGGAAAAGCAAATAACTGGTGGTTGTAGATTAAAGAGAGGGCTGATGGCTTTATTCTACACTTTCCTGCTAGTTACTTTTCCTACTACAGCACTCCTCTCTGCACCCTTTGTATGTAAATTGCACTGATCTTGCACACAACTGAATGCCAAACTAGTGCAAGTTACAAAGGCCTGCTTCACCACTGGGTTACTCCAGTATTATGCTGGTGGAGTTCCATGTTAATCAATGATGTGCCAGCAGTGTAAAGCTGGAGTAATACTGTGCTCAGTGAGGCCCCATCACTTTACCACTCAGACCAGTTTGATGACTCATTTAATACCCAGAGGCCCAATTTTCTGCTGGTGTAAATGGGTGCTGCTTCACTGACTTCAATGCAAGTTCAGTCCTTACACCAGAGAACTTGACCCCATGTATATTTTACAACTACATATTTTTCTGGAGTTGCATATTCTTACACCAGGGGCAAATCTGGCTCATTATTTTTTCTCTTTTATTCAGGGCTTTCCAAGATATATTTTTAACATGTCTCCATCAAGAATGTAGTAAAGAAGCTTAGCGTTTCTTTTGTAAAAAAACTGCCCAATCATCAAAGTTCTCTATCTAAAAAATTCAACTCACCAACAACCAGCTTAAGTTCTATTTCCTCTGCTCACCTCAGAATAATATTAGTTTCTGCCACCACAAAGCGTATAGATCATCCCTAGCATGAAACCCGGTAAAGCACATTAAAGAAGAGATGATATAGTGGATTAGGGTTTATGAAGAGACGCAGCAGCACCTGCTGGGTCTAACAAGGCAGCATTGTCTGGCTGTGGTATGTTTAATCTTCTGCTGCACCGTCACCTGCTTTTCTAAAGGGATGAATGATGGTTTATTAGTAGCATGGTATGGTCTGGCACATTGAAAATCTTTCTACATATTAAACACATACCAAACTCAGTGATTTCTGACATATAGTAAAAATGTACCCATGGAGACTTGGCTACCACCAAACATCTGAGGTGTCCCCTCAGCGCATCAGTTCGTTGGTGATATAGAAGTACCATGTAAACGTAACCCCTTTGGGGTTTAGGAAGCCAGGGAGGAATCGCTCGAGAAGGACAGACCAGAGCTGGATCCGGTATCACTACAGCCCAGAGCTGTATGGAGCCCTGAGTACTGGGGCTCGTGACTTTGCCCTGAGAATAAGGAGGGAGGCTCTTACCTAGTTAAGTGGGGAGGGGTCGCTCTGTGTGGCTTTGCAGAGAGTGGCAGAAGAGGGCACCGGCGAGGTTTGTTGGGGGAATTTTACTGGCGGTGAAGATGACCAGGAGCACCCAAGACTCACCACTGGGCTAGAACTTTGCCCAGGACTCCTGAACTCTGTGTGCAGACACATTGCTGGGTGTCTGCCCTTTCAGACTGTGCCACCACTGGGCCCGTAGGGCTTTGTACTGAATGCAACCCTGCTTTACTGCTCCCCTTATATTTCTCCCTGTTGTTTTTCTCCTTTCATCCCTCTGTAAATAAATATTTCCCTTTGCTATATTCATTGTACTTTTCCAGTGTGTGTGTGTTCACTCTGGGGAGTTTGGAACAGGTGCCCCTGGGGTGCAAGGGACTTTCCCCGCTGCATTCCTGCACACACCTTCTCTTGGCCAAAGCTGCCTGCAGAGCAGACTCCATCTTGGCCATGAGGGTGGTAAAGTTACATAAAGTACCTAGAAAAGAATCAGACTAAAGACTGGTTAGAGATGAAGAATCTGGATCCAGATCCATATTTCAAACATATTTCAAGTGTCAGGGTGTGACGAAAGTGGAAATTTTTGTAATAGGTTTATGCACTACCTGTCCATATGATTCTGTATCTATCCCCTTGGCATCGCTACCCCTTGGGAGATAAGAATTGATTTTCTCCCCGAGACATGGGAGCTCAGGCTAGGTATTTGAGACATAGAGCCACTAGGACTGTCTGGGCTGGAGTCAACACATCTGAATGAAAGACCCTACAGAGGCAATGGAAACCCTGAAGATAAAGGTCCAACTGCAGAGGCAGCTGAACATGTGAACACTGCCTGGCTGTGGCTGGAGAACAAAGATGAGAGGAATCAGGTGTCTGTGTTAAGAAGAGACAAGTACACGGACATGGAGGACTTCTCTGGGGACTGAGAGCCAATGGGGACTCAGAGGGCGACAATGGAGCTTAGCAAAGCCGGGCATAGCAAAGCCCTGGTTGCCTTCACCGGGAAGCCTACCTCACTCATGCTAACCCAAAGGCTTTCAGATTCTGTATCTCCAGTGACTAATAATTGCTACCTTGTTTTAGAAAGGCTGCTTAGTGTCACTGCAGTTACGGACTGAGAGCATTGTGGGAAAGGGGTGGAAAAAGTCTCCTGCAGGAATCTGGCTTTACTGGACTTGTTGCAGGGAGCCACTGAAAGAGACAGGGATTGCCGGAGCCCCCAGGCTCGTTTCAGAGTCATGGAGGCCATGCTCCTGACCCTGGGGAACTGTGTGGGTCTTTGATATACAGCACACTGAAGGGGTAGTCCCAGGAGACCGGTTAGGTGCTGGGGTGTAGACCATATGCAGTGGAATTTGGATCAAAGGGGATTTTAAGCACTACAGATAGGCACTAGCTCTTAAAAGCAAATAAGTTTCCAGGTTTGGATTCATAGACATCTACCCAGTACTCCTGGGGGAATTCTGCACCAAAAAAAAAAAATTCTACACACATTATAATAAAATTCTGCAAAATTCTACATATTTTATTTGTCAAAATAACACAATATAATCACACCAGTTTCAATTATTTTGGTAATTTATTTCAAGATACCTGTCAGCAAGTATGTCTGTAACAATACAGACAACACAAACAGATTCAGGAAATGTTTTTTGACAAATAGATTTTTTACTAGGCATATTAATACAGAACTTTGAGTAATAATTCATTTAAACTACAATACAGAAACGTATTTCCTGCACCCCTCAGAAGCAGTGCAAAGGCTTGGGAAAGTCAGGGGTAATGGATGAGCTAAGGAAGAGGGAAGTAATTGCTGGGAAGGAGCCTGGGAGCAAACCTGGAGGCTAGTTGGGTGTGGGTTGGGGAAGTATGGAACAGGGTTTTTTGGAAGGGGATAATTGTTAGGGAGTTGGGGAGCCTCCTGCATGAAGACCCTGGCTGACCCTCGCCTCTCCCATTCAGTCAGGCACATCTGTCTCTGACCCCATGTGTCCCTGCACCCATACTCAGCTACCCCTCATCCCCCTCCCATGTGTTCCTGAACACCCTTCCCCAACCCCATGTGTCCCTGCACCCCCACTCAATCGCCCCTCTTCTCCCCATCCCCATGTATCCCTGCTAGACATATTTTAGAAAGTGATCCAGGTTTGATTTAAAGACTTCAAGTGACAAAGCATCCACCACACTTCTTGGTAAGTAGTTCAAAAGATTTTTGAGGTGGCCAGTATAGTTTGTGGCTGGGGGAGCTGCCCAGCATGCAGCTGATGGCACTAAAGTCATCACAGATGCCATCCTGACCATTAGCTAGATGCCTGCAGATGAAATAGCTTTTCCTTTAATCTGTCATTATGGCCTTTGACCATATGGGAATGGTCAGGTCAATGAAGGAGCGGATTTTGCTACTTTCCAATTTGATCTGTGCAGTTCCCCAAACACTCCAGTGGGTCACTTTATAAAATTCATAATTGTTGTTATGCTGTTACACAAGCAAAGCCTACTAGTTACAACACAGGACTGGGCGCTTGCAGATCTGGGTTCTGTCCCTAGCTACGCTGCTGACTTAGGACCTGATCCAAAGCCCATCAAAATGAATGGAAAGACTCCCAGGAATTTCACTGGGCTTTGGCTCAAGCCCCTTGCTGTCTAATTTTAGCCTTAATATCTCCATCTATGCAATGGGATAATAATACCTACTCTATCTACCTCAGATGTGATGTTTAATTCATTAATGTCTGTAAATTGCTTTGAGATCCTCATAGGGGAAGTGTTGTATATATACACAGCATATTTATATCAAGCCAACTTGACCATCTTTACTGTAATTCTGGCACATTGTAATATGCATTTTGCTCAAACATTCATTTTGATTATTCTGTCTATAATGTCTCATCAATAAAACTAAGTGATCAAAAAGGGAATCTCTCTGATGTTGAATGTTAGTTGTATCTGCTTAACCTTGGAGTTTCTAAAAAGGGGCTTTACTCTGGGGAGTTTGTTTTCTTGCTACTCCAGAGCTTTTATAGCTTGTTAATGTTTTTCCATTTATGATCCAGGGAATTGCCTGAATGCCAGTGCCTACCTTCCTGGTTCTTTAGGTGTGACAGCCTTCCAGAGTATGGCTACACAGTCCACGAAAGCGAGCCTCCTAGTCCGGGTAGACAGACTTGGGTTAATGGGGCTCACCCTACTGCTCTAAAAATAGCTGTATAGACAGCACTTTGACATTGTGGCTCGGGCTGGAGCTCAGGCTCTGAACCCACCCCCCTCACTATCCTTCAGAGCCTGAGCTCCACCCAAGTCATAACGTCAAAGCGCTGTCTACACAGTTATTTTTAGAGCGCTAGGTGAGCCCCCGTGGCCCAGGTCTCTCGACCTGGGTGGGAGGCTGGCTGCCATGGCCTATGTAGACAGGGGCTTGGTTCTGAAGGCAGGTTGGCACCTGAGGGAAGTCTCCAGTAACTTCCCACACTTTGCCTCAATATGTGCATTTGGCCTGACACTCCTGCTTTCATTTTATTTTACTTGTTGTCAGTGTGCATTTTCCCTGGTTTCTTTTTTGGCTAAGTTGGCAGTGACTGTACGGGGCCAAATTTTTAACCCTAACTTTAACAGCTGAACAAGGAAACAATGCATCCCCTGCCCGCCATCTCAACTTACACACACATCTGCACATGCAAATTAAGGTTGGCATGGCCAGTTATTAGATGATGTCAAAACCAGTTCAGTCAGAACATGTCAGGCTGCCTTGAACTGAGTCTTTGCTATGGATCTATCTGGTTTTAAAATCTGTTTAACTGAACTGGTTTTAAAACCAAGTAGAAATTTCTCTCACAGAAGATAGGCCCTTAGAGCCAGATTCTGCTGGGCCTTACATGGTTATGCAGTCTGGGGAGGGTTTAAGAAGCATCATCATAGCCTGCATAAAGGCCAGGAAGAATTGCAGACCCTAAGGCAGAACAGGGCCTGCTGTCTCCCTACTCCCATGAAGGCACATAGAAACCAAAAGGCAATGGGTGAGGAAGGAGGTGTGGCTCTGGCCATGGCTCTACTCCAGTCCTGTACAGCTGATCAGCTGCAAAGGGGAGAAAGCTGTACTCACAAGGGTTGTAGCAGAGCACCAAGAAATGCCTCTGATGCTCTCCCTGGAGCAGTACAGCTATGTATTGGTACACCAGAGGACTGTGCCCAATATGCACAGTCAAGGCCATCAACAGTTAGCAGGGCTGTCTCTATATTTATGCATTGTAGAGCTCCAGGCACACTCTTGGCACTTAATAAGGAGGGGAAATAATAAATAATAAATAATAATAATAATAATGATAAAATAATACTACCACCTACCTTTGTAACATGTACACAGATACAAAACTTCATGTAGTGCTAAGTTTTATTGCTATGATTATCTTCTGATAAAGGAATAGAGCTCAGTCCTGAGAGACACGGAATGCTTGCAACTCCCATTGGCTTTAACAGGAGTTGCCCGTTTTTCTGCAACTTCGGAGGGCTTGGCCCATGGCCATTATACAGACACTAATATGAAAAATACAGTTATTGTGTCATGAGACTGATGTTTTTATTCTTTGGTAACCATAGGAAAAGTAGTGTCAAATGCAGGTACTGTAGTTTTATTACAACCAAGTACTTGTGTCGTATTTTATCTTACTATTCAAAATTGCTACAATTCTAAAATCCAGCCATAATTTACACTACTACTTAGCACTTCTATAGCACTTTTCATCTGTAGATCCAAAGGTGCTTTTCAAAGGAGGATATCATTATTCCCATTTTGCAGAAGGGGGAAAATGATGTACAGAGAAGGAAGTGACCTGCAGAAGGTCACACATCAGCCCAGCAGCAGAGCTATGAATAGATCTCACATCTCTCAATTCCCAGTCTGGTGCCCGATCCACTAGATCATGATGACTCACTCTATGAGGATAGAGTATCTGGACACAATACAACTTTTATAAGTGCAGGATCCGGCCCTTTGTCTTACTTGTTTACTTGATGTACCCTCCAAGAATGCAATAAATACACACTTGGGGCCTGCTCCAGCATTCCAGATTCAGGGAGCATTGCTAACCAAGTAATGACCAAGAAGTACAGGATTGGGCCTTTGAGTTGAAATGTTAGCTGGGGATCCTATAGTGCCATGCAAGATGAGCTTATATTTCCTTAAGGTACCACTGAAAGGGTGTATGCCAATACTAGAGAAACATCTAAGAAAATTATGATGCCCACTAACAATGTTCCTGTTAATTAATGGTAAATGATACCTTAAGAAAACATTTGATACAGTACCATCTGCTCAGAGCTGTGGCCATTCTGCTGCCTGGCGTGATTCTCAGCGCAGAAGTCACAAGTATGCTGGAGCTCCCCGGTTGCACTTTGAGGCAGGTGCACTATTGCAATGAAAAGGGGATTTGTGAAGGACATAAGAGCTTACTAATTAAAAAGATAAATCTCCTGAATTGCACTACTATACAGTCATTACAGCTAACACAGCTAAATTAATGCACAAAAGCATGGCTTTTGCATTACTCCACTATGTTTACATAAAAATCTCTTCATGCTGCAGCCCCATGACTGAATTGCTAGTTTGTTAATACCATATGTTTCTCTCTGTACACTCCAATGGGCAAATCCAGGCCTTTTCATATTCCCAGTAGCTACCTCAGAAAGTCCAGAACATCGATTTTGGTCATATGGTGTTCCATCTCCCTGGTGACACTGAAGTCTGACTCACTGCTGGCGTTCAGATCAGCTGTCAGAACTCATCTTTTCTTCTTAAATACTGTAATTAGATTGGTATTTTGTGCCACTGTAAAGCATTCCATTCTTTACTTTCTCAAAGCCCGGGCATTGCTCACTGTTAATTAGCATTGTCGTGCTAGATTTTTGTGCACAACTATTTGTGGCTGTGTTCCAAGTGATGCTGGGTTGCACCCTGATAAACAACACCAGTTTGGTGGGCTGAAGAGGATTTTATTCAAAACAGGAATATAGCAATGGAACCACAATGGAGTGAAGCCGCAGGCTATGCAATGAGAATCACAGCAATGAGAATCAATAATAGTTCTATGATGCGCCTACAATTTCATGATGGGCTGTGTTGCCCCCACCAGTTTTAACTGACACACTGGAAGTGGGGGTGGCTGAACTCCTTAACTGAGCTTACCGATTCCCAGGAAGACGAATCTCAAGAATTTTTTTTAAAATGTAAGTTTCTAGCCCTTTTCCTTGAACAGATAACCTTGAAAATGTCAACAGCTGTAAACCAATGTACTGTACCAGTAAAACAATTCCTAACGCTGAAATGAAGACATCTGCAACAGGAGGCTGCTGGGACCTAAATATCCTTGCCACCCACTCCACCAGGCATGCTCCTACTTTTTATAGAGAATGAGCCACTAAAGTTTTGGGCATATCCCAAAGAACCCTCTCAGCAACCTTTCTCAGACACTTTAGTGCCTAGCAGTGACCGAATGGTGGACAGGAATCAGTTACAACGTTTAGGAGAGGAACAGCAATATATTGCTTCACAAGCCTGTCCCAAAATGCTAAGGTTGATTGTGACTGTTAATGTTTTAAGCACCCTCTGGGGCTGGCTGCTGCCCATTCTGTTCAGGTGCTGGCTATTACAGTGGCAGCTGCTGCTACAAGGGGAATGCCTCTCCTGTGCCACACATCAGTACTGCTCGGAGCACACAGGGGATGTCCCATTTCCTTCCCAGCCCATCTACACAAATGTGTCGTATGCTCCAGCAGCACACAAGGAAGAGTAGGGAGGGATGAAGCCAAGTTGCTTCTATACTGAGTGGGAGTCTTGGAGCCATTGCCGCCAGCGATAGTTTGCCTGCCAAACTCAAAAATGAGCTGGTATGGGGAGGTACTCCCTCCCCAGTCCATCAGTCCCTTCAAGAGAAAGCCAGTTTACCCAACCCCTAACCCACCACACCAGCCTGGGCTAGACCTGTCCACTTCTGACTCCACCACTCCAGCTAGGGGAAGCAGTCAGCAGCCAAAGGAAACTTGCCTGCCTCAAGAATCAAAGGAGACCTAATCTCCAACTGACCATCCAGTTCACCACCACAAGAGATCTCTTTTCCCAGCCAACCAAATACCCGTCTAGCTAGCGGCCTCAGTCTTGTGCTACTATCATTGACAGCAGAGGGATCAGGACACCTTGCTGCCACTATCACTATTACTGTGAGGAACAGCTACCAGGGAGGGGAGGCACCAAAAGGAGACTCCATGAGGAGGCTGGAAGCGGGAAGCACTGGGGTGTAATGTACGTAGTGAGAGATGGATCTGTGGCATTGTTTTGGGGAAGCTCTATGGCCTTCGTTACACAAGAGGTCAGACTAGAGGATCACAATTGTCCTTTCTGGCCTTGGAATTTATGAATCTATGTGTGGGTAGTTGTGGAAGAGCTGATGGATTTTGTGGGTGGGAAGGAGTGTATGGAGTCAGTAGATGTTTGCATGGGAAGAGTATTTTACCCAAGCATGTCACATGGATCACTGACTCAGGCAGAAGCTTTTTCAGGGAGCTTCCCGGCCAATGGGAGCTGCGGGGGTGGTGCTTGCAGGCAGAAGCAGTGCGCAAAGACCCCTTCCCCCCCAGCCCCAGGGGCTGCGCGGGCATGCTGGCCACTTCCGGGAGCGGCGTGGGGCCAGGGCAGGTAAAGAGCCTGCCTTCACCCCTCTGCGCTGCCAGATTTTTAGCAGCCAGAGATCACAATAGACTGGCAGAGGCTCCAGGATCGACCAGTCGATTGCAATCTACGGATTGGTGATCACTGCTCTAAGGATAGGACAAGAAGCAATGGGCTTAAATTGCAGCAAGGGCGTTTTAGGTTGGACATTAGGAAAAACTTCCTAACTGTCAGTGTGGTTAAGCACCGGAATAAATTGCCTAGAGAGGCTGTGGAATCGCCATCACTGGAGATTAAGAGCAGGGTAGACAAACACATGTCAGAGACGGTCTAGAAAATACTTAGTCCTGCCATGAGTGCAGGAGACTGGACTAGATGACCTCTCAAGGGCCCTTCTAGTCCTACAATGCTATGAAATATTGTCAGTGGATTACATTATTTGCTACATGTTGCTGTTATTTGCTAAATAATTTATCTGACTAGGAGTTGTCACCACTCTGCCTCTCCCATATTGGCGAATAGGAGGAGGGACCAGGCTGGATGGGGGAAGGAGAAAGGATGGCTTCCTGGGGTCTTGGTATGGAAAGCTGGGCCACAATATGGAAAAGGTTGAAAACCGATGTGTTTGACAAATATTTTTTGCAGCATTCAACCAGCTCAAAAATAAAACCACACAAATTTTTTTTAAATGCTCACATATTGTATCCACAGCTCAGAAGAGCTGTATCCAATCTACAGAGCAGGAGAGGCACTAACATACAGTTTGGGAGGAAGAACGAGAGAGGAGCATAAAGCTCTCCTTTAAATGGCCTTCCTCGCAACTACATGTGAACTGACAAAATGCCAGGTGGCTTGCTCTTTGGGTGAAAGGCATGCTTGGCATAATGCCAATGATATTAATGGTATTACACTAGGGATTAATTTGGTCCTTTATATCTAACATTGTTTCACCTGTTTCAATTAAAGCAGTTCTAAATAAACCCACAAGTGTAAGTACTTTACTCCTTCCCTTGTATTTTTTTAATGGATTAAACTAATGTTTATTGTGAATAATGGCTTTGTGACCACTACACCCTTCCTTTCAACTGGTGAGACACCGTCTTGAAATTATGTTCTTCATAAGCCACTGCTGTCTATGATGGAGGGAAATTAACTAGTTTAAGAATTATAGGTGTGCAACTGTGCACAGAAAATAGGTGATTGCACACGCAAACAGCCCATTCTAGAAATGTGTTCATGCAGTTACGTCATTTGGAGGTGCTGTGGCAGAAATGCACACATAAATTAGACTCACAATAGCTGTGGTTTGCCTCCACGCTCCAGGTTGCTTTTCAGCAAACACATCAGAATGTGTTAACTCCTCATGGTTTCAGCCCCCATTGTGTTTGGTGTCAAACACAAATGATTTGAAAACATAAAATTGTTCCTTTTCATTCTATACCTATCAAGGAGAAGGGAGAATGTTATCCTTCTCAGTGTTACTGTTTAGGACAGTGGTTCTCAACCAGGGATACATGTACCCTTGGGGGTACTCAGAGGTCTTCCGGAGGTACAACAGTTCATCCAGATATTTGCACAGTTTTACAACAGGCTACATAAAAAGCACTAGTGAAGTCGGTACCTTTACCCAGTTCCCCCTTGTTCCTTGGAGGAAGCAATCTTCTACTACCCTTGGCCAGCAGCAGATGACTTCCCTTTCTGCACCAGCTCAGCTCTGCTGGCTAGGTGGGTGAGGAAGGGAGTCAAGACTCCATGTAGTCTCTCACCTCTGACTGTTCATTCCCCACTCACCTGCGCAATAGGATCAGAGGGGGGGAAGGGAGGTAGTTGCGCAGCCCTCTCCCCTCCCAGGCAGCGGAATGAGGCTTTGTAACCTCTACCTCCTTGCATGGGAGTCACAGTCTGGCCCAACATTTTGGAGAGTAACTAAAGTGGGTACCACACTCATGATCTCTCCTGCAAAACTAATGAGCTGGAATTCCCTTTTGAGGAAAACCACTGGTACGTAAAATTAAGTTTCAGTGATGTGCCTAGCACTGCACCTCTCCAAGTGAGTGCCAGTCTGATTCTGTGAGGGCGTTAGCAGTATTACCAGCAGCAGCAGAAGCAAATATACTCTACATGTCTAACACCAGATGGTGAAGCAAGCCAAGCATTTAAATGCTGTTTCAGCTCTGACTATACTCGCTTATGAATTTTAACTTAGAGCACTGCTTTTTGTGTGTGCGGCTCTTTTCTTTCTTTGCACAGTGATACTGGAGATATAGGGAGTGACTAGAATGCTCTTGGCAGAAGCAGTGTTAAGAAAGCCCCTCAAAGCTAACTGTGTCTGGTAGATGCACTCATATGATTGCTAATTCACGTGCCTGTCATGTTATCTGAGGCTTTTTCTGTGGCCGCTTTAAGAGCGCACCTTAATTGAAACTGCAGTGTGATGGGGTCAACAAACCACCCACCAGGCAGGCAGGTGTTAGAGAGCAGCTTTCAGCTCAAGCATCCCCATCCTGCTACACCTATGAGGCATGCCAGTCTTGGGGGAGGAGCTTTAAAAAAAGGAGAAAGTCCAAAAGGAGCTCAGTGGAGAGCCAAGCTACCTTTGTTGCCTGAGAACACAGAGCGCCAGGACAGATGGCTGGGGATCATGGTAGGACAGAGAACCTGGAGAGAACCTAAGTCCACTGTAAGTTGTACGGCCATGCAGCAGGCTATCAAGGGCTGCACAGGTGGGGAGACGCGCCCCACCCCTGGCCCAGCCCAGCCCAGCCCTGCTGGAGAGAGGATCCCCTCCACCAGCCTGGCCCAGCCCAGCCAGACTTGTCGTGGCCGAGGAGAAGCACCTCTCATCTGGCCCTGAGCTGCTGTGGTGAGAGAAGGCTGGGGGGAGTCCTCTCTCCCCACCGCAGTACTGGGTCAGCCTGCACCCTAAACCCCTCATCCCCGGCCCCACCCCAGAGCCTTCATCCCTAGCCAGAGCCCTCACCCCCCCACCGCACCTCAACCCTCTGCCCCAGCCATGAGCCCCAACCCACACTCCGAACCCCTCGCTCCACCCCCACCACACATCACCTCCATATTGGTGCACATAATTCATTCTGCACATGGACGTAAAAAATTAGAGGGAACACTGCTTGGAACTCCTCTTTATTTTTGTTGATTTCATTTATTTTCCGTTTTTTAGCTTGAGGACTGAGACTACGGGGGTTGACACCAGAGCAGGGGTCCCCCTCAAGAATACAAGCCCCCTGACGAGAAGGTGCATGCATTGTAGGAAGTAGTTCAGGGAAATAGTAAGAAGTCTGAACAGATGGATCGTAACCATCAGCCACAAGAATCCCTGGGCTGGAACTGAGGGTAGAGAGGAGAGACTGGGTTTCCCTTCAGCCTCACCAGCAGGAGGACCTCAGAAATAAGGGGTCAGAAGGACTACTGGGCCTGGACCAGATCCACTGATCTGGTGTGAGGACCCCAGAACTATTGGATGAAAACTAGTTTATCCCCAAAAAGGTGAGACCAATGGTGACTTGGCCAGACCTTTGATATCTCTGTGTGTTGTGATACAGCATGGCCAGAGGGCAGCAGGAGAGTGTTAGAAGGGAGCCTTATTCCCTGTAGAGGGAAGAAAGTTTGCTATAAATTAATTAAAGCACCTGAAGCCAATTAAAATATATGAAAATAAATGAAGCCAATCACATGATAACCCCCCCACACACACTTCAATCAGACAAGAGGAGGAGTTGAAACAGAGTGGATTGGTGTCGGAGCAGAGAGCAGTTTGGAGGGAAGCAGAGGAGAGTTTGGAGAAGTGCTGTGGTGGGCTAAGAAGACCAAGACTCTAGGTAAAGGGACACCTGGTTTGTGCAGAGGGAGGGCAGGAAGCCCCACAAGCTGAAGGGCAGGAGAGGGAAGTAGCCCAGAGGAAGGAACCACTAGTTCTAGTGGTTTACTGCTATCCCTAGGGCCCCTGGGCTGGGACCCGGAGTAGAGGGCAGGCCCGGGTCCCTCCCTCTCCACTCTCCTCCTCTAGGACACTAGTGGGGCAGTTAATACCCCAGTTCAGGGGCAAGAAATGGTGCCCTGAACCCCCACCCAAGAAGAGAAAGCGCGAGACCCATCATAGTAGTGCTGGCAATTTGCCACAGTGTGCATGTGGGTGCATGCCAAAGATGGAGCACAAGAGGAACCTCAACACCAAACCCCTTTGAATTTAAATAAATGGTAGTTTCCATTTGAATCCCAGCTCTAAACTTGTCCTATAATTTTGTTTCTGGATCACATCCAAAATCAGATGGGGGTTCTGCTTCTGTTCCAGCTGAGGTGTGGCTGAAGTCTCCTGAGACAATTTTATCTCAAGGAATTTTGGCCTCAATGGGTGACAGTCTCACAACAAAAGTTCACAAGATTTTGGCATAGTTGTATCTTAATCCAAACCAGTTTATTGATTCAGCCTCAAGACCAAACTTTAGCCTGCACCTAATCCAGACAGAAATATCCTCTCCTCGGCCTCTATTGAATATGTATTTTAGGGAATGGCTTGAGCTCCAAAAGCCAGATCATTCAGATTCAGACTAGGTCTACACTACAGACCTAGATCAGTATAACTATGTCACTCAGGAGTGTGAAAAATCCACACCCGTGACTGACGTAGTTATACTGACCTAACCCCCCAGTGTAGATGGTGCTATGTCCATGGGAGAGCTCTCAGGGAGGTGGATTAATGACGCTGAAGGAAGAAGGTCTCCCTTCAGCGTAGCAGCATCTTCACAAAAGCTTCACTGTAGCTCTGTACATGAAGACCCTCCCTCAGATTTTGAACCCCTCGGTGTATGGGAGTACAAGCAAGAACTGCACCACGCTCAGGTCTTTAATGGAAGTTCTGCATATGAAGCTGTTGTTAGACTTGGCTCCTATCTGTCTGTAATGTTATCTGCATCTACACACAGGTACATGTGGTAGTGATAATCCATGGGATAAATTGTAGTCATCATGCACTTAGGGTTACTTTATCTGCTCTCTATCCACTAATCCATCTTTCCTAAAAATAATTCTAACAGTCCAAACATCTGAGCAGCTTCAACCAACCCTCATTAAAAAAAAAAAGCTATCAGATAAATTTTGGAATTGCTCCACAAAATACTCACAATGCTTTGAGGTACAACACAGACAATATTCATTTCAGAATCAACTTTCTTAATGGGATGCACACCATTTGCTTCTAGCCCTGGAATGTCTAGATGTTCAAGAAGCAGAAAACCATGATGTATAGAAAACCTACTTGGGGCATTTTTAGAGGTTTCTAAATTTACCTTCGTTATAAATCTTCTTTCTGTTTGCACTTTGTATTTGGACTCATGGTACTTAGGAATTCTGATGTTACCTGTAGAGAGAGAAGAAAAAGAGAACCAAGAATTTTTTTTTAAAACTGGTCCAAGGGTACAGTTATGAACACAGGCCATAATATTTCACCCAAGGATTCCTACATCAAGCTAAAACCAGATATGTGGGGGACAGCATCCAGAATCCATGCTACTAAGAAACGGTATAAAGCAGTGGTTCTCAACCTTTTTGGGTTCAGGATCCATTTGTAAATGTTTATGATCTGTTGCAATCCAATAAATAGTCTGGGGGTGGAGGCCATGGGGAACTTTTGGTCGGGTCCTGTCCCCTGGAGAGGTTGGGTCCTGCCTGGCACCAGTGGCACTGGAAGATTTTTAACAGTGAATGTGCTGAAAGCCAGCCCCCTTACCCTGCCACCCTCCCCTGTCCAGCTGAGGCCGGGAGCCAGGACCCCAGGTGCGCAGGACTGCAGCCAGGAGCCCGGGCATGGGGCTGGCAGCCAGGAGCCTGGGGGTGCTGCAGCACCCCTCTGTACCCCTAGTTCCTGTGCCAGGCATTCACCCCACAGTAGCGGTTCCTGAAGCTCCTGTGCTGTGGGACCGCCTGGGCTTAGCTCTCTGCTCTCCAGGGTTGCAGTGCTGCTCCAGTTTGATTCCCCCCCCCCCCCCCCGCCCCAACTGGACCAAATTTGTGTGACTGGAGTTGTGATCTGGCTCATCGGGTTGCAGTGCCACTCACTCAAATTTGGCCTACCCAGACTCCTGTCATCATGATGGCTGGGCCAAATCTGAGTGGCTCTGGGACCTCAGAGATTGCAGTGCCTGGAGCAAGCTGGTGAGCCCAGCCAGCCCTGTGGGTCAGGAACTGTCACATGACCCCTTGAAACATTCTGGCAACCCAATTTTGGGTCCCAACCCATGGGTTGGTATAAAGGGTTTAACATCACTCATGAGCTATGATGGTCATCTCAAGGGCATGCGACAAATATATTTTTGCCTCCCTCACCACTAGGTGTACGTGTACCTACATGTGTACAGATACTGAAAGCAAAAAATGAAATTATTGTACAAAGCTGTTGTCAGCAGAACAGTAATTACAAGTGTGCAGTTCAAGGTATGGCCTGGGTGAAAGTGAAAATGAAAGGACTCTACTCTTGTTTCAAAGAAAAGAAACACATACAAAGGTTGGCTGGGCAAACCTGGCTTGTCAATGTGATTGTATTGCAACCCCCCCGAAAACTAAAAGTATATACAAAACAGCATCATCTAGCTGGCAAAGCAACAAAAGCTTGGACTGCAGTGTAAACCCACAGGCTTCTGCCTGCTTTCCCTGCCAAAAATATTAAACCACTTCTTGTTTACTCCTCAATTGCTTCTTTTGCCATTTATAATAATAATTATTATTTAATATTTAGATTGCAGTAGCTCAGAAAAGTCACTTACAGGTTGGGCCCTATTCTGCCTGGCCCTGAATAAATGACTGTCCTTGTCCCAAACAGCTGACAGCGCAAAATCCCTTAAGCCTTTTGCTCTGTGAACAAAATAATGAAGTGGCTGCTCCAAGTCCTGGAACAGACATGCTATTTTGGAGAGACTAGTGTAATCCGCAAATCCCCATTTCTGGAACTCCTTAGATTGATGAGAGAAAGTGCAGGTCTCTGTTTCCAACCGTAGCTAAACGAGATTGAAACTGGAGGGGAAGCGCTCACTATGGCAGCCAAGGAGGTGGGGGAACTCTCAAGCCAGGAAGAGGAGGGGAGGGATTTGCTTTTAACAGGGGGGAGCTGTGTCCTGCTCCCCCACCTTACTTTAGCAATATATATATATTACACACACACAAACAGGCCAGTGGGTTGAACCCCCATCCTACGGTACTTTCATAATGTCCCACTATAAACCTGCCATTGCGCTCAGTGGATAAAATTCATCTCTGTGCAGAGGATCAACAAAAAGTCAATGCACTTTCCCACTTATCCTGTTTTTTGAGGGCTTAAGTGATGCATATAGGGCTGCTTGAAATTTTTCCATTAATTTTTTTTGATGGACAATGGTTTTTAGATGAGATGAATTTTTGTGGGAAAAATACTTTTTTGATTAAAATGTTACGGTTTTGTTAAAAATCTAAACAATATTTCCGTTTTCTGTTTTTTGACAACCCCCCCACAAATTTTAAAGAAAAATTGAGACAAAAATGAATTTATCTCACATGATCTCTAACACAGTGAGTGCAGTCAGATTAATCTGCTAGAAGTGTGTGTAAGAAAAGAAGAACCTGAAAATCACAAGGAAAACTATTTTCATCCTATGGCAAATGCAGGGAGGGTTGTGTTGAGAATGATAGGAAAGGCACAAAAGAATCTGAACTAATATTATATCAAGGGGAAAAATTCAGAGAGAGTTAATGAAGAATGACGATGCAATAAGATGGGAAGGGGTTAGGAGAATATATAGTAAAGTTTGAATGATAAGATATGGAAAAAGGGATGAGCTGCAGATATAGGGAGATTGTAATCTGATATACTAGGGTTGGAGACAGAATGATACAATGAGCAGCCAGACAGTTAGGGCAATATGATACAGAGATAGGAAGAGGTAAAATGTCTTCATAAGAAGATGATAAGACCAGGCTGTATAAGAGTGCAGGAGAGGGAAAGATGGTATGACACTGAACTGATGAGGCATCACAATATGAAACGGGAGAAAGAAGAACACATATAGAATTAGTACTTGGTGAGCACAACATGGCGGAAGAAGGGTCAAAAGAATCATGAGCAGAGCAGAGTGAACAGTTGCACAAAATATCTGTGAACATTTAGACAAGTTCAAAATAGAGTTTGGTTTCAGACCATTATGGAATCCCCTTTATATTTGCTCCTCATAAATATTCATATGAGTGAAGTTTGTGTGTACGTATTTTCACAGATGGCGTTTGTGCTTTTGCAGAGAGACAGCACAAGGACTATATACCACATAAATCCATTCTGAGGACGTACGTTGGATATTAGTGGCAGGTAGCCTTTGTACTGACCCGCTGCATGGGGGTGAATTTTACGCTAGAGTGAAATTCAGACCAATAGCTAAGAGCTGGTCTGTGAGTAGTTGAATTCATTTCGGGTTGGAGCCAGAATAATTTATAAAAGATTAGGACATCCACTAAGGGACTAAAAACAATCTTGTATGAATTAGATGACCGACCATAGAGCTCAAACATTGCATCATAATGAATGCACCAAGGAATGCTTGCAGTGAATGGGCATAGGCTGGCATTGTAATCAAATTAGTTGTTGTGAATTGGTCACAGAGTTCCAATAGTAAGTTTTGATCCTCCAATGGGGTGGGAGAGAGCTCTGTGTTAATGGAAAGCATGGAATAGATAGAAAACTCCCCTGCCACACACATTTTTTTCTCTCTTTTCTTTCCTTTTGTCTTCCTTTTACTCTGAATTCAGTCATACAAATATTTGTGGAAAGCAAACCCCAAAAGGGTGCAAGCATGGCTGAAGCAAATAGTCATAGGAAAACATTAGCTGCATTCTGCTCAGCTATGAGCAATGACCATTGGGGACTATAGATATGGCGTCCAATTCTGATCTCACATTTGCATAAATCAAAATTAACTATTGACTTCACTAGAACTATTTTGGATTTATTCTGATGTAGCAGAGCAGAATTTAGCCCCGAATCTATAAGGTCTGGATTTGAGCCAGAGGCTAAAGACTGATCTTGCATTAGCATTATTCCAAAAATATCTCCCTGTTGCACTAACATGTGTGTCATTTCAAAACTTGTAGCATTGCAGAGTGCACTAATGTTAACTGGCCACTGTGGCCTTCAGCATGTTAACCACTCTGTTGACAAACCCTTCTCTTAGATCAGGGGCGGGCAAACTTTTTGGCGTGAGGGCCGCATCGGGTTTCTGAAATTCTACGGAGGGCCAGTTAGGGGAGGCTGTGCCTCCTGAAACAGCCAGGCATGGCCTGGCTCCCGCCTCCTATCCAACCCCTCCCTGCTTCTTGCCCCCGACAGGACTCCTGTCCCATCCAATCCCCCTGTTCCCGACAGCCCCCCAGGGACTCCTGCCCCATTCACCCACTGCTTTCTGTCCCCTGACCGCCCTGGACCACCCACCCCTAACTGCCCCTTGCCACCCCATCCAACTCCCCTCTCCTTCCTGACTGCCCCCCCCCCGGGGCTCCTGCCCCATTAAACCACCCCTTCTCCTTGACCACCCCCGGACTCCCTGCCCCTGACTGCCCCTCGCTGCCCCATCCAACCCCTCCTCTCCTTCCTGACGGCCCCCCTGGGACCCCTGCCCCATCCAACCACCCCTTCTCCCTGTCCCCTGACTGTCCCCAGAACCCCTGCCCCTGACTGATCCGCACTGCCCCATCCAACTCCCCCCGCTCCTTCTTGACTGCCCCCCCTGGACCCATACCCCCATTCAACCTCTGACTGCCCCGACCCCTATCCACACCCCTGCCCCCTGCCCACCACCCCCAAACTCCCCTGCCCTCTAGCCAACCCCCCCCCGCCCCGTTCCCTCCCTCTTTACCGCGCTGCCTGGAGCACCATGGGCTGGCAGCATGGCTGCACCAGGACAGGCAGCCGCGCAGCACAGAGCACCGGGTCAGGCTGGGCTCTGCAGCTGCACCGCCCAGGGCATTGCGCCGGCGGAGCAGTGAGCTGAGGCTGCGGGGGAAGGGCCGGGGGCAAGCCTCCTGGGTCAGGAGCTCAGGGGCCAGACAGGACGGGCCTGCAGACCGGGTGTGGCCCACAGGCCATAGTTTGCCCACCTCTGTCTTAGATGATACAGTACTTAAAATATCAACAGCTGGTCTACATTAGCACTCATCAGTGGAGCTCTGTTTCTCTCTCTCTCACACACACACACACACACACACACACTCTCTCTTACTTTAATCTCTGTATATACATACTGCCACTACTGCAAAGTGATGGGAAATTTTTAGATAAACATTAGCGCAATCAAGACTCTAGAAGAGAGAGTCTGGGCCAGATCCTCAACTGGTGTAAATTGGAGTCGCTCAACATGGAGCTTTGCCAGTTTACCCCTGCTGAGGATCTGGCCCTCTACTTATTACCATTGCACTCAGCCATAAGGTCCCTTATTCAAGTCACTTTTACTCTGCTGTAAGCATGTTCACACAGCAGAGAAATAGGAGTGTGGCAATGGGAGCAGAGGGAGGCAAGGGAAAACAGGAAAAGGAAGTGGAGGAAAGACAACCATAAGGAGGTTTCCAAACCTTATCTCCAGCATAACTCAACCACTTTGGTCTTTCTTGCACCCACGACATACCCAATATTCCAATTCATGATCGGAATAGCACTGCAGCAGGCAAGAATCTGCTGCTTGCATGGTACAAATCCACATCCCAGCTGTCCCCTCAGAGCAGCATCTTATTGCCTGACAGCAGCTTTCCAGGGTCCCAGGTTGCCAACCTGTTTTCCACCTTCATGGAACAAAACTTTGGCAGGGTTTGCTGCTTATGAGCAACAGAGAGTGGCGGGTTTGCCATGCCTACAGCATATGCGGGATATACTACCCTACACTGGCTGTCATGGGCCCTGATCCAGTTGTCTCTGTTGCTGCTGACACTCAGTTTGTAGAAAGACAGACTCACCCAAGAGTCAGAAAAGGAAATGACACCATAGATCCCCCAATTCACGTCCCTTCCAAGGCAGGATTGCTCCCGCCTTTATACTTGGCTAGTGCTTTGTCCAGCCCAGTTTTAAACTACTCAAGCCATGGAACTTTCCCCATTCCCTCTGTGAGGCTATTGCCCTTGCTATGTTTGCAATAGCTCTGCCATTGCCTTTTGTTCTCACCACGTCTTCCTCCTTAAAAGCAATTTAAAACTTTCCTTTCCTGCACCGATGGCAAAACACTAGACAACCATTACGCAGCTGGTGTGCTGAGGCTGCTGCCTACCATGCTCGTTGTGCCCTTGTATTCCCCCATTCATCCGACTGTATCCACCTGTTGTCTCTTGACTTATACTTGGTCCCTGCCCCAAAGAGTGTATAATCAATCATTTTGTTCTGTGGTTGTACAGCACCTAAGCACAATGGCAGGTTGGTCCATGACTGAGGGGGCTAGTTGTTACAGCAATACAAATAACTAACAAACAAATAAATAAATATTTAAACTTGTGTAGGCCCCTGTAGGCAAGGCCATTCTTCTCTTTCTTCTGCTGTCCCACCCTCACTTAACATTTCATCTCATCAGCTACTTCACTGGGAATTTTGTGTTAGTAACAACTCAATAAAAACTGAGCACCAACTTCAAAATTTATCCCAGTAAAACTCAGTATCTATATAACTTTTTATATCTTCCTATAAAGCACTTTATAAATGCCAACTAATTAATCTTCACAATAACTCTGAGCTGAGCGAGTCCGAGAGGTTAAATGACTTGCCCAAAGTCACACAGCCAGTTTGGGACAGATTTGGAAAAGAATTCAGCAACCACAATTGGAGCTAGAGTTTCAAAGAGTTTCAGTCCCCCATCAAGGTGCCTAAATACGGGGCCAAATTTTCAAAAGAGCTCAGCACCCAATCTGAAAATCTGGCCCTACATGGCTGAGCTTAGAATAAAACTCAAGAGCCATGGGCAGTGGGGGAACCACGGGGTTGGGAAGGCTAGCTCCCTGCCTCGCCCACCCCTTTTTCCTGAGGCCATGCCCCTTCCCCTTTCCCCCCAAGACCAGAGCTGCCTCCCGCAGGTGCCAGCGCCCCCCAGCCTCACGTCGCCCAAGCACCTCCATCTCGGAGTGCTGAGCGGCTCCCACTCCCCAGCGCCGGAGCACCGAGTGGGTAGGTGATGTGAGGCCCTCCCTCCCACACAGCCCTGAAGCACTGGGCGGCACAGCCCCAGCACCGGGGGCCGCCTCAGCCATCCCAAGTCCCAGCCGTCTTTCCTTTCCAGAAGAGGCTCAGCCTGCCTGGGTGGCTGGGGCCAGTTAGCAGCAGGAGGGAGCCCTTGGGGCAGAACATGGGCAGGGCTACACAGGGCTGTTTGGGGAGGCATAGCCTTCCCGACCTATTATATGCACCACCCATGTCAAGAGCTCCTGGTTTTCAGTCCAGAGCTCAGGACCTTGTGTTGCCTTTCTCTCCTGGGAAAAATAGTCCTTAAAGAATTTGCTGATTGTTTCTTTCCAGCTCATACCCACCAAACAAGGAAGGGGATGCCCTCTTCCACAATGCTTATTTTCCCCTGCTCACGGTCAATATTTAAAATCTTCTTCTGTGATGATTTTCCTCCATTTCCCAAGACAGTCCCACACCCCACCTTACCCTCCCATATCCTCTGCCACCACTTACCAAGCGCCCCTCTGTTTTGAGTCTAATTGTGCAGGTGAGCTTCTGACCCTGAAAAGCTGCTACAGTGTGAAAAATGTACCCTGTGACCTTTGGCTCACCTTGTCCTTGTCATCCAAGAATTTACTTTCCACCATGTACAAAACTGTTTCACTGGCAAAGCAAAATCTAATTGTTGCTCACACTTCATCGGCAGATAACTTCCTAGGTAAAAATGGTCCATGCTCACTTTGTGAACATTAGTCCAGGTTCACAAAAAGTTCATTGCACTGTGCTCTTCACACAACCCTAGGTCCCTGAATCCCCAGCGCTCTCCATAAGGCCCTCCCATTTCCTCAGCTGACAGGAACTGGGAAACCCTCTTGTTCTCATTGACAGAAATGTCAACGAGCCAGAGCAGACTGTGTCTCATAATCCCTAGCATGATGGGTAGGGAACTACCCCCTATTATTCCCAGTGCATGGTTGCTAGGAAACCCCTAGGAGAATACATGGCAACAGGGACTGTGCAGTGCTGTCCGCAAAATCATGGCTGTTTTCTTAGTTCTGCTACCCCATGGGAGCTCAGCCTATTTCATCCTACCTGACCCGTGCTGGGTCTCTCCTCCCAGTCTTGCAGCTTTCAAGGAGAAGGAGTGGCCATTAGGCATTCCTTGAAGATCCTGGGGAAAATGCCATCTAAATATAAAATAATGTTAGGAGTATGTGTGTTGGAGTTCCCATAGTAACAATCCCAGCAAACAAAACCAAGTTAAGGTTCAATTTATGAGTGCTTTGCAAAGCGACCCTTACCGAGGTTATTCTGTTCCCATCTACTGGGTGTTTTTTTTTCCCTGCAACATTTAACTCATTTGCTAACATCCAAAGCTCTGTAAGGATTGCAGCTCCTACTTCTGCTGACAGGGGCAGTGATGTCATCAGCTATTGCATGAAAAATAGAGACCCAAAGTCCTGAGTTCAAATCTTGGAAGTTTAAAAAGCCTTTCATAGGAACACAGTAGATACAGAGAGAAGAACCATATGAGTTCATCATTATCTGTCCCTCTACCAGAGCAGGATATGGTCTCCCCACAGCAGATATTAAACTGATACTGTGCTTGATCTTAGGTGGAAGATTGTCAGGTCATCTCTAAGTTACAGCTTTATAATTTATCCCCAATTGCCCATGCTGATTTATATTTATTGTGTTTGTCCTTGTGTCTTTCAATACAATTATCTAATTTTTCCACATCATTGCTGTACTGTATATGGAGTATGAATATATCCTTATAAATCCATTCGCCTCCCTAGGATGTTTTTGTCCCACTTCTCCCATAATGACATCACTTTTGCAAAAAAAAAAAAAAATCTTAACTGCCTCTCTTATATTGAAGTTTCACAAATATCTCTCATCTCCAGCAAACCCCTCTTGGATCTGTTCAGCTCTGGTTTATGTAGTTACGGATGGCACAACAAGGATCACCTTTGCTTATAGAGAAATAACACCACATGACAGATTTATTTCTCCCTTCCCCACCAATTCCTTTGAGACTGTTACTCTGGCAGGAAGGCAGGTCACTCTCTTCTCATTTCCCACTGAGCACTCATGCACCAAGTGGAGTGTCACTTTAAAAGATGTAAAGAGCCACTGCCAGCTGAGACCAGCTTAGCACAGTACTTGCTGGTGTGGCTGAAGGGAGGCTTCCATTTGGAGCTAGGAAAATTGCTGTCTTTAGACCGCCAGAATGTAATTTGAGTCTCAGTTGTGATCCGTGTATGATGGTAACTCCCGCCACTGGAGGGGAGTTTCTGTAACTGGTTCCATTTACTCTAACCTACAGTCAGACGTCACTGACCTTGTTTAGATCAAAGGCCAGCTGTTATTTAGTGTCAGCTCAAGACTTCAGAGGTTACCCTGCTCATACCCTGCTGCTCATTGTTCTGTGGAGGTAACCCAGGCCCCATCAGCATCATCAGAGGGACTAGCTGAATTCCCCATCCTGGGAATTACCATATCTATCCACTCCCATTTCATTAGTGGGAATGATAAAAGTGGTATTCCTTTGCCCATCATTACACACAACACCCAGTATTATCCTTATAAGAGCTGGATGTACCTTACACCAGTAAAAAGCTCATGTTGTTGAGGATGTTAATTGTGGCCTTGGTTTTTCAAAAGCAGCAACTGGGGGCTAACCTGTGTAACTAAGATGTCATGCAGATCCCTGCTGGAGGATCTGGCTTCAATTACAATATTATGCTGAGACCTGAATCTACATGGCTGGTTTCAGCTTTCATGATTTAAAGACTTGCAGGGCTCTACTTTATATGATACCTATCGATTTTTTTTCCCTGGTCCTGAGGCTCAGGTAACGGCACTGAAGTGATTTCTCTGCCACTTGGTAGCAGGTTTCCTTCCCCCTCGCTCTGAAGGAGTCCATCAGTGCACAGCTCAGCTGCTCAAATTGTGCGCTGGGTCCAGGATTTTGTCCTTTGGGAATGCTAATAATTTTTCAGTGATTGCCCATTTTTCAGAGCATATCCTGAGTATTCAGGGCTTCTCAGCCAACAATGTAGGTCATTATTTCCTATCTGATTCTTCACATGGTGCCTAACACCCCAGGAGCTCCCTCAAAACAAACATGCCGACAAATAGGCAGTGAGGCTTTTCAAGAATTGTGCGTGCACTGCAGTGGAAACTACATTTTGCTGTGAATCCCAAGGGCCTGGTGGTGTGAGAGCTTTAATATTATAGAAGGGAGTGAGTAACTGGGCAAACCAGATTCTGCTAGCTTAAAAAAAAAAAAAAGCAGGAAAGAATTACCAGGAGACCAAACCCAGTAGGGGTATGACAAGTGAGAATGGATTCATATAAAAAGGTTAGTCAGATAAACTCCATTATGGCCTGTAGCTAACGGAGTGTGTAGGAGGGGAGAGGAACAGTGTGAGGCAGACCATTATAATCCTGACATATATCACTCTAACAGGGTTAGGGCTATGTTTTCTTTAGCTTTGAGTGACTACATTGCAGGTGGAGTTGCTGGCCTATCTGACTGGCAGGGTGGGTGTGAGCCCTCCAGAACAAAAGGGCTGCCCTCCCAGGTGAGGGAGGGGCCACAGAGCTCAATGGTCAACAAATGAGAAACCAGGGATGGGGTGAAGGTTGCAGGCATAAAATGAGGGACTAGACTGGAACAGAGAGAGAACCGTAGACAGTGTCCACTGCTCCAGGAAGGAGTCCATGAAGTTGATGGACTGACAGCCCTGGAGTCTGAAGTGTGTTACTTACCACAGATTAGCAACACCACCAGCAAAAGCAGAGCAGGCTTTTCCCTGGCTCAGCATCTTGATACTGTTTTGGGGCAAGCATATGTAGGGAGAGATTAGTTTTATTTATGACAAAAATTGATTGAATTTTTTGCATCTCAGTGAATGTTCAGTCTGGCTTTTTTCTTCTTCTTTTTTATTTTTTCTTGAGCAAATACTTAAAGACTTCAGTGGTTAAAGTAGACCAAAACAAGAGGGGGAGCTTTCCATTTTGGTAATTGGATGTAGTGATGTGTGCTCGTACCATAGAAGCATAGATATGTATGACTGGAAGGGACTGTGTTAGGTCATCTAGTCCAGTCCCCTGCAATGAGGCGGGACTAAGTATTATCTAGATCATCCCTAACAGGTGTTCATCCCTGGAGGTTTTAAAGAACAGGTTGGACAGAAATTCCACAACCTCCCTATGTCCTTTGTTCCAATGTTTAACTACCCTTACAGTTAGGAATTTTATCCTAATATCTAACCTAAATCTTCCTTGCTCCCATTTAAGCCTGTTACTTCTTGTCCTGTCCTCAATGGTTAAGGAGAACAATTTATAACCTTCCTCTTCATAACAACCTTTTACATACTTGACAATTGTTATCATGTCCCCTCTGTTTTCTCTTCTCCAGACTAAACAAACCCAATTTGTTCAATCTTTCCTCATAGGTCATATTTTCTAGACCTTAAATAATTTTTGTTACTCTCCTCTGGACTTTCTCCATCTACTGAAGTGACATTGCATTGGCGTGTGTGACAGGACACTGAATGAGGGGGGACAAGGTATCTGAAAGGAGCCCATGTCCATAGACCTAGCCAGCCAAACAAAAAATGTGTGTTTAAGTGTGCATAAAGCAGTGTAGTGGAGTGAACATGTGTGAGTTCATGGAAAGCTCTTCTGGTAGCTTCTGCCGCTTCAGATTCTCTCACCTGATGAGTCCTCATGTCACAAGACCGTGAAGAGGCAGGAGGTGGTAGAGATCAGGAGAAACTGAATCCCCAATTGGAAGACAGAGAAAGAAAGGGGAGCTTTATATTTGCTCCACATCTTTAATCCCTTGTCTGTTTTATTTACTTGAAGCACAGGCCTCGGTGTGGTGACTGACCCCTCTGTCTGACTGACTCTTGGTGAAAGCATGGGATCCTGTGAGGACACCGACTCATCAGCTCTCCCTTGTGGGACTGGTGTCCAGACACAGGCCTCTGTGAGATTATTTTCTGGATGGTAGGGCTGAAGTCAGAAGTCAGGCTGCTGTGAGATTATTGGATCAGCACCTCTCACGTCCATGGATGAAGCTACAGCACAGGACTTTGTAAGGTTCCTAGCTAAGGAGTCTACCTTCTTGGAATAACGTCAAGGCCCCACCCTCTCTGAGACTACCTGTCTCAACACCAAGTCGGTTGGTCTGATGTCAAGGGATACACCTATTTGCTCAGCATCTCTAGCATGTTTGGTTGATGTCTGTGATCACACTGACTTAGCACCTCTCTTTGGTGGGACTCATGCCAAAAGACATGCCACCATGATGTCAATGGATCATTACCTCTGTCTTGCAAGGCTGATTTCATGGTGCAGATTTCTGTGAGATCTGTAGTTCAACATCTTTAGCTTGCTGTGCTGACGCCAAGGCCCAAGTCTCTGTGAGATCACTAGCTCAGCAAGATCTCTGCTTCCATTTCAGGAGGGTAGCCTCATGGAGAAGTACAGAACGCGTTGTGAAAGTTGACTCAAAGAATAATTTTGCTTTTCTTTTGCACAGAAGCATATTAATATCAAATGTCTATTAATGTGTCAGATATGGGCCAAACACACACAATAAACCCTGTATCACAAAACTATTTCTGGCCAGTTCTAACTTTTTACAAAGATGTAAATCAAAGATGTTTGTTTAATCCATTCTTTCTGGATTGATGCTGCAAATTGCAGAGCACCTTCAACGCACATGCAAATCAGTGCAAGTTGAAGATGCATAGCACTTTGCAGGATCAGGCCCTTAAAAAGATGCAGTTGGGGCCAAAATAGTGCACCTACAAATACCAACCCCAATCTATGGCCATCAACATTTGAAAATGGATCTCATACTATCTTGGTTGGGAGAAAGATGAAGGAACTAATGTATTATACAGAGGAGTGTAGGAAGAAGTTTGAATAAAACCAGTTTCATGAAGTGGCATTTCCTTAGGGCAGATTTTTTTTTTTAAGCATACCCTGTGCAATGTCAGATATACCATGAGCCTTCCTGCAGCAGTAAATTGGCTCCGATCATGCATTTACATACCAGCTTTGCTCACCCACTTTCAGATAGCATCAGCCTCCACGAGTCTCATGAGCATTCCTAAGGCTTCTCAGATGCATGGCTAACAGTACTCAGAGAATTCACCCAGGTCAGGAGATGTGTCAATGAGAGAAGGCTGGGCAGAGCAGAGAGGGAGACTGAGTAATAGACAAAATAGCAGCTCAGCAGCTACATGCCACACGTGAACAAGTGAAACAGCCCTAGGCCTGCTGTTTGGATAATGACAACTTGTCCTTATAGTCTCAGACAATATGCACCAAAGTCCTGAAGGAATCATATTTCCATCTAGATTTTCTCAACTTCTATTTGAGTAATGAACTACATATTACTCCCAGCCTCCCACATAATAAACCCAAATAATACTCTTCCTAATGGATTTTCACCATCCACTAGAGTCTTATCATATTTCCCTTTTATCTGCTTCCTGAAATATGTGGCTGACTAAAAATTGCTATGAAGTCCCTTCGGTATGGAAAGAGATGGTACTTTATCCTGGGAGTGGGCTCATTTAGTCTCCTTTAACTAAAGGTTATGTATATTCAGCAAGAATTGCCTGTCTGAGACAATGAAAAAGATGCCACTACAGTAAATTACAAAAGAAAATTCCAGGGCAGCAGGGCTGGGGGGATGTAGTTGCTACTGAATTCACTTTGTACACTGTGTGAACACAACCTGTCTCTTTAATTCTGTTCTGCTAAATGTAGAACTGTTTTCTGATGTTTCAAATCATTAAATCAGAGCCTGAGAGAGGCTGAACACCCACTGCCCTTACATCATGAACTGAATTGTGCTTTTACACAAGCAAAATTCCTATTGAATTCAATTGTGGGAAAGATCTTGATTTTGCTGATTTCCCAATTTTCCATTGGGAAAAAAGAAATATAATATTTTGTTTGGGTCCTGATTTGGAATATTTTGAGCTTTTTGAACTGACCCAAACCAGTTTCCAATCAGTCAATAAAACATTGAAAAACATTTCTCTAGCTGCACATTGCCTTATGAGAGTTGTAGTTTGGGAATGTGGGAGTATTCTCTCATATAGGCCAAGTTCCCTAGAGGATTACATCTCCCATAATGCAATCCAAACTTCCCTTTAACCAAGCTTCAGAGAAGTCACATAACTCTAAGTGCATCTTGAGAGTCTGGCTAGGCAGCTTGTCCCAAACAGTAGAATGGAGACATCAGGCTCCCAAACTACAACTCCCATGAGGCAATGCACCAAAATGGGGGGGGGTTAATGTTGAAATTACTCAAAATTAAGTAGTTCAGATCATTTCAACAAACTGAAATGAATTTTTTTGATATTTCACAATAAAAATTTTCTGGAATTTTTCATTCTGTGAAAAAAGTTTAAATTTTAACAAATGTCGGAATTTCCCAGGGGATAGACATTCTGAATTTTGCTCAGCTCTACTGTTAAGTGACCTGTAGGACTAAGATTTAGGGAGGCACCATTAACCTGACTATATTTCTGGCTTCCCCTTAGGTTCCAGAAGCATAGAGAAAACAGGCCACCCACTCAAACCCTCTGTTTAGTTCTTAGTGTTAGACCCTGTCTACACTGGCAAGTTTGTGCACCATAAAGCAGCTTTGAGCGGTGTAACTCCCAAGGCGTACACACTGACAAGCCACTCAGTGCACAGAAACTGTGCAGATGCAGCGATCTTTAAAAAATCACCTCAACAAGGTGCGGTGGCAGTGTAGACACCCTGGTGATTACAGCGCTGCTGTTCTCACCTCTCTGGCCATCAGTTTGAACTCTACTGCCCTGCCCTCGGGTGACCAACCGTCAGCCCCACCCCGTACATTCCTTTGCAAATTTGAAAGTCCCCTTCCTGTTTGCATGGTGGTGTGTGCAGTGGTCTCAGTGCATCTTTCCAGGTGGCCATGCCTGCTCCACTCACCAGATGATCCCCCCCTTGGAGCAGTGCCGAGCTGCTGGACCTCATTGGTATTTGGGGAGAGGAGGCTGTCCAGTCCCCACTGCGCTCCAGCCATAGGAATTATGATACCTACAGACAGATTTCTCGATACATGATAGAAAAGGGCCATGACCGGGACACACTGCAGTGCAGGGTCAAAGTGAAGGAGCTGCGGAACGCCTACCATAAGGTGCAGGAGGCAAACTGCCGCTCCAGTGCTGCGCCCAAGAGCTGCTGGTTTTACAAAGAGCTGGACACGATACTTGGTGGTGACCCCACCTCCACTGTGACGTCCCCTGTGGATACTTCATTGGCTTCATTGCCAGTCGAGAGTGGACCGAGCCAGGAGGAGGCAATATTGGCTGAAGAGGGGGAGGTGGAACCAGAGGCAGAGAATGGCTCGGAGGCCAGAGATGCATGCAGCCAGGAGCTCTTTTCTACCCCGGAGGAGCCTAGCCAGTCACAGCAGGTGGAAATTGGTGAAGCGCAAACAGGAGAGGAGGCCTCTGGTAAGTGGATCTGATTTTGGGAATTGCTGAAGCAAGTTGTTGGGGCCAGGAGGGTTGCAGAAAGCAGGCTTGTCTCCCACCGCATGCCTAGTCTGAGCAGAGGAACAGGCTGTTGATACACTCCCTCATTTCACGTGAATCTCCCTCAGAGATCTCCAGGAAACTCTCATGGTGATACTGGGCAATCTGCTCCCACAGGTTCCTCAGCGGAGCTGCTTTGTTTCTTGCCCCATGAATGGTAACTTTCCTGCGCCACTGTGCCGTCATGGGGAGTGTGGGGGACCAAAGCTCCACACAGGCTAGCCACATAGCAGGCAGGGCGGAAGACGCAGGCTTGGAGAAGACCCTCCCCTGATTCCCTGCTCACCCTCAGCAGTGAGATCTTCCAAAATGATCACCTCCTGTGGAAAGTGTGGGGACAGGAATGATTATCAGGCCATCCCCTACAGTGCTGGCTCTCCCCAAGTGCCCAGGATCCACGTGCCCAGTGTACAGCAGGGTCCGGGAACAGTGATTTACCCTGCCCCTGTGGCTACTCACCATTCTGGGGTCTTGTGGCTTATGTGTGCTTACCTGGAGTCAGCCAGTTAGTGTCAGGTGTGTGAATACTGGCTGTGTTTTAAAGCACTGAAACAGTGTTGTCTGTGTTGCAAACAATACTGCTTCCGTAAAATATTGCATTTAAACTTCACAGAGATTACCTTGGGAGGCCAGCCTCCCTTATCAGCGGCAGAACAGTTGCGAAGAATTAGAAAACGTCCAAGAACAACTGAGGAGGACTTTATGCATAAGATTATGATGCACTCCGCCACGGAGAAAAAGTAATTGAAGGAGTGGCAGGACAGCGAGAAGAGGGACCGAAAGAAGAATGTGGGACATCAGAAAGAAGCCACGGAGCGGTTCTTAAACACTATGAAGCACCAAGTGGATACGCTTCAGGTGATACTAGCTCTTCAAACCGAGCAGCTCCGTGCCCACCTCCCCTGCAGCCGCTGTTGAAAAACTCTTTCCTATGCACCCCTGCTCCCCCCACACTGCCAACCCACTCATCAACCTCCCAGGTCCACTCCCTACCTGCAGTATTCCACTCCTCCCACATCACAGTCCAGCACTGTGGACTCCCAATACCCACTGCACTAAACACACATCCATCTACAGTTTGGTCCTGCTGAAGTACAGCACCCGCTGCATCGTACTCCAGAGGAGAAGGTTGGGTATGATCCCTGGACATACACAAATCTGTAGCTGTCCAGGGACCCCTCCTCCTCTTGAGACCTTCCATTCCCCCTGCTGATGAATTTTTTTGTTTGACTCTCTCCTCTAGTGGTTGTCTTTCAATAAAAGAATTGTGTTTGTTTGAAAGCAATCTTTATTCTATTAAGTGAAAGCAAAAAGAGCACTGCAAAGCAACATACAATTATGTTAAGACCCCTTCCTACATGCCTCCAGCTTTCATCCAGACCACACCACACGATCCATTGTCTACAGCCAAGCTCTACGATACAACCGCATTTGCTCCAACCCCTCAGACAGAGACAAACACCTACAAGATCTCTATAAAGCATTCTTACAACTACAATACCCACCTGCTGAAGTGAAGAAACAAATTGACAGAGCCAGAAGAGTACCCAGAAGTTACCTACTACAGGACAGGCCCAACAAAGAAAATAACAGAACGCCACTAGCCATCACCTTCAGCCCCCAACTAAAACCCTCTCCAACGCATCATCAAGGATCTTCAACCTATCCTGAAGGACGACCCATCATTCTCACAGATCTTGGGAGACAGGCCAGTCCTTGCTTACAGACAGCCCCCCAACCTGAAGTAAATACTCACCAGCAACCACACACCACACAACAGAACCACTAACCCAGGAACCTATCCTTGCAACAAAGCCCGTTGCCGACTGTGTCCACATATCTATTCAGGGGACACCATCATAGGGCCTCATCACATCAGCCACACTATCAGAGGCTCGTTCACCTGCACATCTATCAATGTGATATATGCCATCATGTGCCAGCAATGCGCCTCTGCCATGTACATTGGTCAAACTGGACAGTCTCTACGTAAAAGAATAAATGGACACAAATCAGACGTCAAGAATTATAACGTTCAAAAACTAGTCGGAGAACACTTCAATCTCTTTGGTCACTCGATTACAGACCTAAAAGTGGCAATTCTGCAACAAAAAATCTTCAGAAACAGACTCCAACGAGAGACTGCTGAATTGGAATTAATTTGCAAACTGGATACAATTAACTTAGGCTTGAATAAAGACTGGGAGTAGATGGGTCATTACACAAAGTAAAACTATTTCCCCATGCTTATTCCCCCTCGCTGTTCCTCAGATGTTCTTGTCAACTGCTGGAAATGGCCCACCTTGACTATCACTACAAAAGATATTTTTCCCCCACTCTCCTGCTGGTAATAAGCTCACCTGACCTGATCACTCTCCTTACAGTGTGTATGGTAACACCCATTGTTTCATGTTCTCTGTGTATATAAATCTCCCCACTGTATTTTCCACTGAATGTATCCGATGCAGTGAGCTGTAGCTCACAAAAGCTTATGCTCAAATAAATTTGTTAATCTTTAAGGTGTCACTAGTCCTCCTTTTCTTTTCGCAGATACAGACTAACACGGCTGCTACTCTGAAACTCTTCTTGCATCATGTGCACCAATTGCCTCCTAGCATCTCAAGCACTGCAATCCCGAGCATAGCAACAAATATTTAGTGTCTTTCAGCTTCAAATTGCTGCCTCAAGGCATCCCTGATCCTTATGGCCCCACGCTGTGCCCCTCTAACAGCTCTGGTCTCTGGCTGTTCAAACTCAGCCTCCAGGCACTGAGCCTCTGTGGTCCAGCCCTGAGTGAAGCTTTCACCCTTCCCTTCACAAATATTATGGAGCTTACAACACGCAGCTATAAGCATAGGAATATTGTCATTGGCCATTTCCAGCTTCCCATACAGGCATCACCAGTGGCTTTTAAACAGCCAAATGCACACTCCACAGTCATTCAGCACTTGCTCCGCCTGTTGAACCGCTCCTTACTGCTGTCAAGTTGCCCTGTGTATGGTTCATAAGCCACAGCATTAAGGGGTAGGTGGGGTCTCTCAGGATCACAATGGGCATTTCAACTTCCCCTACGGTGATCTTCTGGTCCGGGAAGAAAGTCCAGCTCGCAGCTTCTTGAACAGGCTGGTGTTCCGAAAGATGTGTGCGTCATGCACCTTTCCGGACCAGCCTGCGTTAATATCTGTGAAACGCCCATGGTAATCCACAAGCGCCTGGAGAACCATTGAGAAATACCCCTTGCAATTAATGTACTCAGTGGCTAGGTGGTCTGGTGTCAGAATTGGAATGTGCGTGCCATCTATTGCCCCTCCAAAGTTAGGGAAGTCCATTTGTGCAAAGCCATCCGCAATCTCACGCATGTTGCCCAGAATCACGGTCTTTCGGAGCAGGATGAGATTAATGGCCCTGCATCAACATGACTCCAGCGGTCACTTTTCCCACTCTGAACTGGTCAGCAACCAATCAGTAGCAATCTGGAGTATCCAGTTTCCACAGTCCAATCGCCACGTGCTTCTCCAGCAACAGGGCAGCTCTCATTCTCGCGTCCTTCTGCCGCAGGGCTGGGGTGAGCTCATCACAAAGTCCCATGAATGTGGCTTTCCTCATGCGAAAGTTCTGCAGCCACTGCTCATCATCCCGGACGTGCATGACGATGTCTTCCCACCACTCAGTGCTTGTTTCAACACTTATTTCAATGGTCAACACCTCCGTGAATGCCACAAGCATTCTTGTGTTATAGCTACTACATGTGGCGAGATCAGTGTCGCACTCCTCTTGCCTTTGTAGTTTAAGGAATAACTCCACTGCCACTCGTGACGTGTTTGCTGGTCAGTGCAAACAGCAATCTTGTCAACAGTGCGGGATCCATTCCTGCAGCCAGAAAGAGGCAGGGCAGGGCGCGCAGTACACAAACCGTTGAAAGATGGCCCCAAAGGCAGACGGAAGCACAGGGATTGCTGGGATGCGAAGCAATGCATCACGGCGGCAGGGGGGGTACAGGACCCCCTCCTCCTTCCCACAACTCTTAGCGGCAAAATAGAAAGAGGTGCTCTGTGGGATAGCTGCCCAGAGTGCACCGCTCTGAATAGCGCTGCAAGTGTGAACACGCTATTGCGCAGGCAGCTGTCAGTGTGAGTACACAACAGCGGTTTCCCTTCGGCACTCTCTGAGCAGCGCTGTGACTGCCGGTGCTGTAACTTTGCAAGTGTAGACGTGCCCTTATACAGATGACCCAGAATATCAAACTGCCTAATACATGTCTATTCCAGTTCCAGGCACTTCAGTGAACAAAAAAAATGCCCAAGGAGGAGCTTACTCAGAAAAAAAGTTAGTCTCTGCCACTTGGGGTTCCTGTGAACCATCTGCTTTGCCAAGGTCATCACTCACCATGGGCATGAACACTGTTAAGGCAAACACTAGTGGGTGCCTCCCCATCTTAAAACCCTTTCTTCTCCTCTAAAACTAGCAACAATTGGAAAACGAGAGCAAAGCCAAGCCTGCTGTACAAATAAATACTAAAAAAAACCTGCAAGGATTTCAGGATGTTTCACTTCCTAGAAGCCTTTTGGGCCGTCTGCCAGATGAGTGACAGATCAAGATGCCTCCCAGTCCCTCCTAAGAAATGGCATCAGATAGCAGACTAATTTAATAGAGCCCAGTGACTGAGGTTAGCCCTGCTGTCATACCAGCACACGAGGGAGAAGAGAATCATCAAGAAGTCTAGGTAGGAGGTGAATGGACAAGGCCAGTGAGTTATGCAATCCCTCTTATGGAAAGGTCGTTGAGAAGTTGGGTGCATGTAACAGGCCTGAGCCTTGGCTATAGCCAAAGAGTACCTCATATACTACATGAGTAGGGGATGCAAAAGTGCCCTTTGTGCTCCCACAATCCTGAGCTATCCAGTTACCAGGCTGTTCCCTGGCATAATCCAGAACAACCAGAAAGCTAAACTAATCTACACTGGCTACCCATAGTCCCACAAGGCAGCGTCAGCAGCCACTGATTGCGGAGGAGCATGGACATCCTAACTGTGTAGCTTTGCCAGCCATAGGGAAAGATAGGTAAGAGGTACTTACTCTCTTACACCTTCCAGTGTGTATTAGGGTCACTTTGTGCTGATGGGGTGGCATGCAACAATCCTAGAACTGTTAATGATGGAAGTTGACATGTTAGAAAAGAGGGTCTTCTCCATCTCTCTCTGTAGGCTCCTGTTATTAAAGTAAAACCTTCTGGTTTTAACAATTCAATTCTTCTAAAACAAATCACAACTTTTAAACCTTTGGGATGCTGTGTCATGCAAGTGGTGCTCAGAGACTATCGTGATGGCCAGCAATATTAAACACATAGACAGGTGCCTCACATAAACTTATTCCAACATGTCAGCACAAGTGCTGTAAGCAGATGTGACTTGGTTTGGAGTTGATATGTTCACCTTGGTGGAAACTGCAAAGAAAAAGCAGATTTAGAAAGCTTTTCAGAATACAAAATGAATGGCCAGTTCCCTACAATGCTCAGAATGGGCGTTGGGCTTGGGAATTTCACTGGCGGGAAAGCATGCAGAAGTAAGTGTAGTGTATATAATGACAGTGCAGTACTTAACTAAGCCCAGAGAAATGAAGCAAGGAGTGCAGCTGCAAAAAGGAATATTTCTCACGTTTACATTTCTATTATACTCCAACCTCCTCCTGTTTTCTGAATGATTTAGATATCCCGAACAACCAGCCTTTTGGGACGTGTATTCATTTACCAACTATCTGACTAAAGATCAAAAATGTCACACAGCTAGACAGTGACAGCAATGGGACCAGAACCCAGGAATCCTACTACCCAATCTCTTGCATGTAAAACCAAAATGGTAACATATGAGGGACCATATTCTTCCCTGCACTGTGGTGGCTTTATGCCACATTGATGCTCAAAGCAGACATAAAGCCAGAGTAGCTGGCTAGTGGAGGATGATCTCAGGGTAGGAGACTCTTCTGATGGGGAAGTGTCAGAGTAACAGTTCTTCCATCTCCTTGTGATCAATGGTGGAGAAGGAAGGATGGTCTGTTGGGTAGAGCACTAGAATAAGGCCATGTTAGCACTACAAACTGTGGTCAACGCAAGTTACATCACCAAACAGTTGTCAAAGTTTGTATGTCACTTGGGTGTATGCATACTTGTCTGCTTGCGTCAATGCTGCACATACTCACCAGGACTGCCCATGTCAATGCAAAGTACTCCACTTGGGAAGGAACAAGTAATTGCACATACACAAAATAGGAAATGATGACCTAGGCTGGCGTACTATGGAAAGGAATCTGGGAGTTCTAGTGAATCACAAGCTAAATATCAGTCAATAGTGTAACACTCATGCAAAAAAGCAAACATCATTCTAGAGGTATCAGCAGGACTTTTGTAAGTAAGAGACGAGAAGTAATTCTTCCACTCTACTCCGCACTGATAAGGCCTCAGCTGGAGTATTGTGTCCAGTTCTGGGTGCCACATTTCAGGAAAGATGTAAACACATTGGAGAAAATCCAGAGAAGAGCAACAAAAATGGGTCTAGAAAATATGTGCCTCCTATGAGGGAAGATTGAAAAAATTGGGTTTGTTTGGTCTGGAGAAGAGAAGGCTGAGAGGGAACATGATATGTTTTCAGGTACATAAACGGTTGTTACAAGGCTTAGAGTGAAAAATTGTTCTGGTTAATCAGTGGTCTTAAATTACAGCAAGGGAGGTTTAAGTTGGACATTAGGAAAAACTTCCTGTCTGTCAGAGTAGTCAAGCACTGGAACAAATTGCCTCGGGAGGTTGTGGAATCTCGTCATGGGAGGTTTTTAAGAACAGGTTAGACAAACACCTGTCAGGAATGGTCTAGTTATTACATAGTCCTGCCTTGATGCAGGTGGCTGGATGAGATCACCTATTGTGGGCTCTTCCAGTGCTACACTTTTATGATTCAGTGAAAGTGCTGTGTGCTACAGGCTGCCATCCAGCAATATGCCTTTGGGGAAATTTTTGCAATCTGTTGTGGGGCAGAGATGACTCATCCCAAACTCTCTGAGGCCTAGGGGTCAAATTCCCAGCAAGCAACTTTCTCTATCCCATAATTTTCATGCCCTTTTAAAAAAAATCCCACAAACCCAGGCAGCACTTTCCAGTGTCTGCCATCTCTGACAGACGCATGGAACCTGCAGAGCTCTGCACTATTCTCATGAACATTGCAAATACCAGACACATGATCCTCCTGTATTTGCAGACCTGCCGGAAGTACTGCAACAACAGGTGACATGCTGATTTCTTTGAGGACAGTTTGCTGAGGGACATAGTGAATAACCAACTGAAGGCAGTTGTTGGTGTTCACGGAGCAGCTGTAGACCACAAGACTCCGCTTGTGGGTGGAAGAAACAAGCACTGATTGGTGGGATGGCATCGCGAGGTTTGGGAGGATGAGCAGTTGCTGCAGAACTTTCATTTTATTTATATTCCTGGATCTGTGTGCTGAGCTCAACCCAGCCCTCCAATGCAGGGACACCAGACTGAAGGCTGCACTGAGAGTAGAAAAGCGAATGGTGAGTGCTCTGTGGAAGCTTGCCATGCCAGATGGCTAACGATCAGTGAGACATCATTTTGGAGTTGGAAAATCCAAAGTGAGAGCTGTTGTCATTCACGTGTGTAGGGCTATTAATTGTTTGTTGCTACACAAGACTGTCCGTAATGTGCAGGACATAGCAGATGGATTTGTAGCAATGGGGTTTCCTGAACTGCAGTGTGATGATAGCACACAGATTCCCCATTTTGGCACCAGCCCACCTTGCCACAGATAAGACTATTGAATAGAAAAGTCCATAAACCCATAAAAATGGCCATACTGGGTCAGGCCAATCGTCCATCTAACCCACTATCCTGTGTTCCGAGAGTGGCCAGTGCCAGGTGCTTCAAAGGGAATGAACAGACCAGGTCAATTATCAAGTGATCCATCCCCTGCTGTCCAGCACCAGCTTCTGGCAGTCAGAGGCTTAGGGACACCCAGAGCATAGGGTGGCATCCCTGACAATTCTGGCTAATAGCCATTGATGGACCTATCCTCCCTGAACTTGTCTAGTTGTTTCTTGAATCCGGTTATGTTTTTGGCCTTTACAATATTCCCTGGCAATGAATTCCACAGGTAGACTGTATGCTGTATGAAGTACTTCCTTATATTTGTTTTAAACCTGTTGCCTATTAATTTCATTGGTGACCCCTGGTTTTTGTGTTATGTGAAGGGGTGAGTAACACTTCAATTTCTCTACACCATTCATGGTTTTATAAATCACTATCATATCCCTCTTTACTCAGCTCTTTTTTAAAAGGAACAGGCCCAGTATTTTTAATCTCTTCTCATAAGGAAGCTGTTCCATACCCCTAATCATTTGTGTTGTCTTTCGCTGTACCTTTTCTAATTCTAGTATATCTTTTTTGAGATGGGGGTGAGCAGAGCTACATACCATGGCTTTACATAGAGACATTATGATATTTTCTAATTTGTTATATATCCCTTTCCTAATGGTTCCTAACAGTCTGTTAGCTTTTTTGACTGCTGCTGCACATTGAGTGGATGTTTTCAGAGAAACGATGACTGCAAGATCTCTTTCTTGAGTAGCAACATCTAATTTAGACCTCATCATTTTGTATGTACAGTTGGGATTGTGTTTTCCCACGTGCATTACTCTGCATTTGTCAACATTGAATTTCATTTGCCATTTTATTGCCCAGTCATGCAGTTTTGTGAGATCCCTTTGTAACTCTTCACAATCAGCTTTGGACTTAACTATCTTGAGTAATTTTGTACCAGCTGCAAACTTTGCTACCTCACTGTTTACCCCTTTTTCCAGACCATATACGAATATGTTGAACAGCACTGGTCCCAGTACAGATCCCTGGGGGGGCACCACTATTTACCTCTCTCCATTCTGAAAACTGACCATTTAGTCCAACCCTTTGTTTCCTTTCAACTAGTTACTGATCCCCGAGAGGACCTTCCCTCTTACCCCTTGACTCCTTAGGAGCCTTTGGTGAGGAATCTTGTCAAAGGTTTTCTGAAGGTCTTAGGTACACTTTATCCCCTGGATCACCCTTTTTCACATGCTTGTTGATAACCTCGAAGAATTATAATAGATTAGTGAGGTATGATTTCCCTTTAGAAAAGCCCTGTTGACTCTTCCCCAACAAATCGTGTTCATCTCTGTGTCTGATAATTCTGTTCTTTATTATAGTTTCAACCAATGTGCCTGCTACTGAAACTAGGCTTACTGGCCTGTAATTGCCACACACGCCTCTGCAGACTTTTAAAAAATTGGTGTCATATTTGCTATCCATCAGTCATCTGGTACAGATGCTGATTTAAGCAATAGCTTACATACCACAGTTAATAGTTCTGCAATTTCATATTTGAGTTCCTTCAGAATTCTTGGGTGAATACCATCTGGTCCTGGTGACTTATTACTGTTTAATTTATCAGTTTCTTCCAAAACCTCCTCTACTGACACCTCAGTTTTGGACAGTTTCTCAGACACATCATCAAAAAATGTCTCAGGTGTGGGACTCTCCCTCACCTCCTCTTCAGTGAAAGACCAATGCGAAGAATTCATTTAGCTTCTTTGCAACCGCCTTGCATTCCTTGAATGCTTGGTTAGCCCCTCGATCATCTAGTGGCCTCACTGATTGTTTGTCATGTTTCCTGCTTCTGATGTACTTAAAAAATTGTTGCTGTTAGTTTTTGTGTCTTTTGTTAGTTGCTCTTCAAATTATAATTTGGCCTGCCTAATTATACTTGACTTGCTAGAGCTATGCTCCTTTCCATTTTCTTCAGCAGTATTTGATGTCCAGTTTTTAAACGATGTCTTTTTGTCTCCAACCACCTCTTTTATTCTATTGTTTATCCATGGTGGCATTTTTTTGGTCTTTTTGAAGTTTTTTTTATTTGGTGTATATATATAGTTTGGTGTTTTAAAAATGTTTCAGTGCAGCTTGCAGTCATTTCACTCTTGTGACTGTTCCTTTTAATTTCTATTTAATTAGCTTGATCATTTTTGTGTAGACTCCCTTTTTGAAGTTAAATGCTACTGTGGTGGGTTTCTTTGGTATATCTCCCTACCACACACAAAGATGTTTAATTTAACTACATTATTGTCACTATTACAAAGTAGTTCAGCTATATTCACCATTTGGACCAGACCCTGTGCGCCACTTAGGACTAAATCAAGAATTGCCTCTCCCCTTTTGGGTTCCAGGACTCACTGCTCCAAGAAACAGTCACTAACAGTGTTTTGAAATTTTCTCTTCATCCTGTCCTGAGGTGGCATATATCCAGGCAATATGTGGATAGTTGAAATCCCCCATTATTATTGGGTTTTCTGTGTTTGTAGCCTCTCTAATCTCCCTGAGAATTTCACAATCACCATCACCATCCAGGACAGGTATTCAGTAGTATATTCCTACAGCTATACTCTTCTTATTCAAGCATGGAATATTTATCCATAGAGATTCTATGGTACAATTTGATTAATTTAATATTGTTACTATATTTGACTCTACTTTCTTAGTCATATAGTTCTTGTCACCCACCTGCATGATGTACTCTGTCATTCCTATATATTTTGTACCCTGGTATTACCGTGTCCCATTGATTATAAGTGTTCAACCAAATTTTCATGATGCCTATTGTATCAATATCTTCATTTAATACCAGGAACTCAAGTTCACCCATCTTAGTATTAGACTTCTAGAATTTGTATACAAGCACTTATCAAATTTCTCAATATTTAGTTGTCTTCATGTGATGTAATTGAATGGGACTCTGACTTTTTTCTCTTCAGCTCCTACCTGTACTTTATCAACTTCTATCCTTTCCTCTTTACGAAGATATAAAGAATCCCCTTTGATAATTCTCCCCTAAGGGATTTATCTATCCAAACCATGTGCTCCCCCACACCTTTCAGCTTTCCTTCAGATTTTCCCTTTAATTTAAAAACTCCTCTGTGACCTTCTTAATTTTACATGCAAGCAATCTGGTTCCGTTTTGGTGGAGCCCATCCTTCCTCCATAGGCTCCTCCTTTCCCCAAAGGTTCTCCAGTTCCTAATAAATGTAAATCCCGCCTCCAAACACTATCATCTCATCCACTCATGGCGACCCTGCAGTTCTGCCTGTCTAAAAGGCTATGGTTATGCGTGCACTGGTGAATCACCAGGGACACTTCACTAATATCAATGTTGGCTGATCAGAGAAGGTTCCCGACGCACGCATCTTTAAGAACACAGGATTGTTCAGAAAGCTGCAAGGAGGGACTTTCAGTCCTGACCAGTGGATTACCACTTGTGATATTGCAATGCCAATAATAATTCTGGAGGACCCAGTCTCCCCCTTTCTCAAGAAGCTGTACACCAGCCATCTCAAGAGCACCAAGGAAAGATTCCGCCACTGGCTCAACAGGTGCAGAGTGACTGTTGATTGAAGGGATGCTGGCTCGATTGGATCTCCGTGAGAAAAATATCCCAATGGTTATAGCTACCAGTCCTGCACAAGATCTGAGAGGCAAAGGGGGGAAACCTGACAGCCAGGGTGGAGGGGCTGTCCGCTGACTTTGAACAGCCAGCCACAAGAGCTATTACAAGTGGAAGGCTTTGAAAGAGCACTTTAATGGTCAGCCACATTTCTGTTCTGTGCTGGAATGTACTCTGGGTCAGGAGCTTTTGGTGCCGCTAAGAATTGTATAGTGCTTGCTATGCATTTGTGAATCTGACTGGGTGTTTTTCTGAACCTATGAATCCTGTGATGCTTTCTGGGCATTTACAAGCACTGTTTGCTTTGACTACTGCTATGCATTCTGCAATATTTGTTATGAGCTAATAAAGGTAATTTGATTCTTCAAAAACAGAACTTTGAGTGGTGGAAAAAACAGTGCAGAAAATCAATGTGCAAAAACCCCCACAGGCAATGTTACATGAACTTTTAACACAAATTGACCAAGTGAAAATTTTAAACTAAGACACGCAGCAAACAGTTATGTCCATTGCAGTGCACAAATGTAGCCCGTTGTGGCTACACATCCACTGATCTGTGAGAAGGATGGTTGGTGTATATGATCCTCTGGTTTGCCTTGCTGTCCCCTAGCATGGAGTGGTAGGGGTCAGGCTGCAGAGCCAGGCTCTCTCGCAGGCAGCTGCTGCGCTGCATCCCAGAGCTGCCTATCAGCATGAGAAGTGGCTCTGGCCCCACCCCTTCTGCTCCCTATCTCAGCCACTGCTGGGGGAGTGCTTGACTCCACCTGCCCCCACACGCATCACCTCCGCAGTTCATTGTAAAGAAAAGCAGGTCCACAGGGCAGCACTAGTTCTGTTGTTGCCTTCCCTGGCCTTGTGGTATCCTTGATGAAGTTCCTTTGCCTGTGCAATCTGCTCATCAATGTCCACGTTTTCTACAACTGGTCCATAGCTGTGCTCGCACACCCTCTCCTCATCACAGGCCCAGAAAATCTAATAACCCCTGCCTAACCCAGGCAGGAGCATGACTAGTGCCTGGAGGTGGCATGGTCAGTTGGGCAGTTGCACACAACAAGGGTAAGCTACTAGGTGCGCTGGCCAAGGTGGGAAATCCAGAAAAGGCTTTTCAAAAACATGCAGGGGACTTCAAAGGGCAGGGGTGTGGCTTCTGGTTTCCATGACCCCTGGGCAGTGAAGTTCATAATTGTGACAAGAGCGGTCATTATTGCAGGGAATGAGGCATAGTAGAGCAGCTGCTTGAGGACTGTTAGGGTCAACACAAGCCATGCAGAGTCTACATTCACACTGCATTGACCTCACTAAGTTGACCATGGCTCTTCACCATTCAGGGAGATGGTTTTACTGCATCACTGTAACAGGACACTTAAGTTAGCTGGAAACAAAGCTGAGTTACATCAACTTAACTTTGTATTGTAACCAGGCCTTAAGAGTTGGGAATTCTAGATTCAATCCAACCTCAGCCACACCACCTGTGTGACCTTGGAAAGGTCATTTAATCTGCTCTGTGCTTCAGTTCTTTATCTGTGAAATGGGGATACTACTACTCAACCTCACAGGGGTGTTGTGTGTATGAAATCCATTAGTGATTGCAAGGCATTTGGCTATCACAGTGATCAGGGTCACATAAATAGGTAGATAGAGGACATGGCAGGACTAGAACTGGGTGAAATGCTTTGGCCAAAAAATGCAGATTCGGGTCTATCAAAACATCTGTGAATTTGTGTCGATTTCAGTAGCCTCAGCTGAAACAAAAACAAATAAATTTCAGAAAATGTCAAAATGAATCATTATTGAAATGAAAGATTTCAATTTTTCAGGCTAGATTCACAAAACAAAGAGAGAGAAGGTCTTACACCTTACAGCCAGTAGTTAGGGAACACACCTTGGCTAGGGAAGACCCACGTTCAAATCCATTTTGGATCAGGGACTTGCACCTAGGTCCCCCACTTCCTAGGTGGGTGTCCCAACCACCAGGCTCTAGAGTCAGGCTCTTTTAAGCTACTGACCATTTAAATATTTTATACAAAGTGGAACAGCTTCAACAGGAAAGATTGAGAGAGACACCTCCCAGTATAGCTGACATTGAATACTGGGCAGAAGGGGGATACCACCTCCTCCTCAGCATTTTTGTAAATGTAACCTTTCATTTCTTGTACTCTTGTTCAAAATGCCTTAACACAAAATGAAACAAAATTTTTCTGACGTTTTCAATTCACCAGAAATTCCAAAATATTTTGTTTTCAGCTTGACCCAAACCAAAAGTTTTTTCTGAGTGTCGTCCCCCCACCACCCCGAACTACCAACAAACAGGAAATCAGTTATTTGCAGCTCTAGCCAGGTTTTCAGGCTGCTCTTGCTCATGATAGGCAACTGGCCCAGTGCACAGCTGACCCATTATTGGGGTTTTTAAAAGTTAGCTTAAAGCCACCATTGTACGGTGAGCACTTTAGGTGCAGGGGAGAACCAGGGCCAACAGAGTTGCTTTGCATGTTGTTATGCATATGGGGGCAAAGGGGTCTTGGGTCTTTTCTTTTTTTAGCTGTGGTAGATGTATAATGATAATAGATAGAATTTGTTTTATGAACAATGAAGAATGGCAGTGTTAAATCACATCTATAGTGCAGACGTTTTGCTAACTGGTTGGAGCCCCATTGTGCTAGGCACTGTATAAGCATGGAGAAAATTATAGTCCCTGTCCCAGCGAGGGCAATAAAGATATTTTTAGAGTGAGGAAAATCGGGGTGGGAGTTAGGGAGGCAGGTATCAAGTTTTACATCGGCTGAGAAAGTATGAAGCAAAATTAAACGGAAGGAGGACAGGAGAGAGCAATTTGAAGAAAAACAAAAACAATTCTAACAGCAGTTGGCATCCCATTCGGAAAGACAGTAGAAACGGCTGTCCTCTTTTCTGCCAGAATGGCAAGATGCTATTTTATTGATGTTATCTTGAAGATGACAGAAAATTGTATTAATCAAACTGAAATGAGAGTCGGAGGCTTTGGGAAAAGCAGTTGATGCTTTCTAAGTGACTGAGGGATTGAAATCAGTTGAATTTTATGACTCTCAGTGGTTAGATTTTTTAAGTGATTCTGAGGCCTGGGTGTCCCACCCACTAGCAATTTCCCCTCACTGGCTAAAGCATGTGTTGTCCGAACAGTTCCTCAAGTTAGGTATTATCCTCACAGTGATACCCTTACAGCAAACAAGAATACGTACTCCATCACAAGAAGTTTTGATCGCACTGTGCCCACATGCAATGGGGAAGCCTTTTCATTCAAAATCAAATGTGGTTTCTTCCCAACAAGTTGTCTTGATTTCCCTGCCCCCGCCCCCCGGTTTATTTATATTTTCTTTCCCATATAATCTTTTTTCTAGTCAGCTTTCACACCTTAGAATGAAGCTAATGAATGGGTGCGATCAGCAAAACATGGCATGCTTCTCCATTGGACTGGCAGCCTCCATCTGTACTTCTGGCAACACTCCTTTTACTATTCTCCTGTGGTTACTTAACAATAAAAAATAAAATTGCATGAGTTGGTACATATTCCAAAAACATATGAGAGAGATTATAAAAGGGGGACACAGTGTCACCTTAGCAGGCAGAGCCAACATCACCAGGGCACATATCTAAAGCTAAAATGCTGTTGTATTTCTAAGGCTAAAATATTAATAAGCGGTTTCTTTGTTCCGGTTTGTTTTAAATGAAAACCGAGAAGGGATCAGATTGACAGACCTAGAGAATGGCATGTTGTTATCCACAGAATAGGTCCAGCATTGACAATGGCAACATAAAATTTCCTCCCCAGGTGCCTCAACTCTGACACGGAGGGAACTGCCTCTAGCGTTCAGTTCAGTCTCCTCCTTCTGCGCATCCCCACAGACTGCGAATGGGGGCCCAGATAATATAGCGAGGGGAGCCATATAAAAAAGAAAGACAGATAGAATAAAGCCAATTAGTGCCAGTTGTGATGTGAACAGCTATCCACTAAGAGGTGGACTGAGACTTCATTTCAACTTGTCCACTTAAAAGTTTGACTTTTCTGATTCAAACATAAAACATATTTCTTGCTGAGCACATGGATGGAACTGATGACTGAGTTTTCTACTGTCAGGAATACAGCGACAGACTGTACGGGTCTCCATGATACTGAATCTTTGACTTCCTACTGTCAGCATAAAGCAACAATGACATACAAATGGTAAATTCCAGGGAGTTAATGGAGATAAAAAAAACAGCATTCACTGATAAATTCATATATTTCAATACAGGGATGACAAGACATTACCAGATAGCATTACTATCTTCATGTTTCTGAAGAAATTAATAGACATACAGGGACTGGTCCTAGGGTCAGCAAGTCTACACTAGTATAACTCTACCGAGTAATTTTTTACTCCTGATTTATAGCAGCCTGAAATCAGAACCATAGTTGTGTCAGAGTAGCAGCCTTCAGTTCACATTGTTCTAAAGCAGATGTGAACCAGAAACAGAGGCAAAAGTCTCCATGGCCATTATACCAATCACCTGAGCCATCAGCCCCATTATTTCTTAGTATTTATGAAAAACACAAAAGTGTGAATCAAAAAGTCTCACAGTGTTTGATGGTGTTTTAGCTTCAAAAATCTTGGGAGCAGGGCTTGCAAGCGGGGCGTCTTCCTCTTTCCCTGGGGAGCAGGGACACTGATTCCATCTCAACTGTCTTACATAGCTTAGGACTATGCTTCTTTGGTGTGGCTCCCTTAATTTATAAGGAAACAGTCAATGCCAAAGACAGCTAATTGGCCATGTGCAGAACATTCAAGGGGACATGAAGGAATTAATAAAATAATTAGAAATGTTGAACATATGACTAATTCAAAGATTAGTCAATAAAAAAACCTGATTTTTTCTTATTTCTTGTTGGCCAGTAGTCATGATTCTTTGACATATTTACCAAAGAGTGCCAAAAGGAGGAAACCCAGTATTGTTCCCATTTATGTCACTAACACAGTCTCCCACTAACTTCAAGGGGAACAGTCTCAGGTCTCTCATGTTTACTTACTGATTTATAAGACACCCAAATATCCAGGTGTTTTATTTTTTAAATAATTGAATCAATCAGTCTTCATTTTGGGATTGGATTGCATTTGTGGGTTCATAGAAATGTAGGGATAGAAGGGACCATGAGAAGTCATCAAGTGCAGTCTCCTGAGCTGAGGCAGGACCATGTAAACCTAGAGCATCCCTGACAGATGTTTGTCCAAACGGTTCTTAAAAACCTTCTATGATCAAGATTCCACAACCTTCCGTGGAAGTCTATTCCAGAGCTTAACTACCTTATAGTTAGAAAGTTTTTCCTAAAATCTTACCCAAATCTCCTTTGCTGCAGATTAAGCCCATTACTTCTTGGCCTACTTCAGTGGACATGGACAACGATTGATCACAGTCCTCTTTATATCAGCCCTTAACATATTTCAAGACTTATCAGGTTTCCTCACTTCAGTCTTCTTTTCTTAAAAGTAAATGTGCACAGTTTTTTTAACCTTTCCTCACAGGTCAGGTTTTCTAAACCATTTATCATTTTTGGTGCTCTCTTCAGGACTCTCTCTCCAATTTGTCCATAGCTTCCTAATCTGTGACACCCAGAACTGGACACGGTACTCCAACTGAGGCCTCACCAATACCAGATAGAGTGGGTCAATTACCTTCAGTATCTTACATACACCTATTAATGAACCCCAGAATGCTATTAGCCTTTTTTGCCACTGCATCACATTGTTGATTTATTGTGATCACTATAACCCCTAGCTCCTTTTCAGCAGTACTACCATCTAGCCAATTATTCCCTGTTTTGTAGTAGTGCATTAGATTTTTCCTTTCTAGGTGAAGTATTTTGTACTTATCTTTATTGAATTTCATCTTGCTGAATTCAGACCATTTCTCCAACTCATCAAGGTTGTTTTGAATTCTACATCTATCTTCCAAAGTGCTTGAAACTCCTCCTAGTTTGGTGTAATCCAAAAATTTTATAAGCATGTTTTCCATGCCATTATCCAAGTCATTAATGAAAATATTGAAAAGTACCAGACCACAGGACTGAGCCCTGTGGAACCCTCCTAGATATGGCCTCCCTATTTAACAGCGAACCACTGATAACTACTCTTTGCACACAGTCTTTCAAGAAGTTGTTCACCCGCCTTATAGTAATTTAATTTACACCACATATCCCTAGTTTGCAAATGAGAATGTCATGGGTGACTGTTTGGTCTGAGCTTTAGGTTAATTTTTATAGGACTTGTAAACCAGCCTGAGGAAGGAACAATGTTCTGTCCATGCTTCCCCCTTACTAACAGTGTTCAGTCCTTTCTTATTCTCATACTGCACCACTCACTCCCCACCACTGCCTTCCAATTTGCCACCCACCTGTGGGAGAAGGTGTTTGCCCACTGCTGCTTTCCCTCCATAGAAGGGGTGATGCAGGTAACCTGCACAGAGGGTGGAAGGAGTCCCATCACTCCCATGTGTATATCTAGCTTATGACAGAACCCATAATAATTACACCCATTGATCCTTCCCATTTACTCTTGCTTAAAAAGTTTTGTAATATCCTGCAATAAGATTCAGACTAGATATGAACTGCACACTGCGGTTCAAGTTGTTTCTTATTGTAATCTAGGGAGTTCACTCAGTCCTAATATTCAAGAAGTGGAGCAATGTGCAAACTGAATTCAGACCATTTTATTTAGGGGAATCTATTTCCCAATAGGAATTAGAGACTGCACTTAATTTTAGACAGTTAGCACCAAATTGAAGAAAGCGGAGCTTCACCAGTTAAAACTAGCAGAGCATATGGCTCAGTGTTTTCACCTTCCCATTTATCAAAACACTGAAGTGCATTAATATTTGTTGATTTCTTCCAAAACCATAATTATTATTGATTGTGCTCATTTTCTAATGAGTGTTTTAGGTCTTAATCATTTAACATATCACCTGATTGTTCAGGACTTTGACTCTGCCTTGTCAAATAGAAGTGATTGAATTATTCACAATTCAAGTCCAACTAAACTTCTAAATGGGTATTACATAAATTTGGTCCACACAATTTCCTTGATAATTAAGGATGGGGCATGCCTTCAATGTTTGTAGCAGTTTTACAGGCTTAGCGAGCCTCTTCATGCATATCAGCCACATGTGTGCCTGGTTTTACCACGGATCAAGGAAGGATGGTGTTTGAATTGATTTGCAGAACAGATGACGTAGTCATACCATGTTGAGCTCTGAACAGGTCAGATGCTCTAGGTCAACAGCATTGCCAGCTACTTGGCTTGCTGCAGGAATAACTGGTTGAAATTCAATGACCCCTGTTATGCAGGAGGTCAAGCTAGATGCTCTCAGTGGTCTTTCTAGTCTTAAAAATCTATGAATCAGATATCATTATCTCAGGAGGACGAGGCCTGGTCAACACATGAATGGAAAACCTCTAAGGAACATCCAGGGTTTCTCTGAAGCAGTGTTAGTGAATCAATAGATGGCGCTATTTTTGGAGTCAGTACTAATTCAATATTCTAGTATGATGCTAAGGGACACTATGATGCACAAAGGCAATGAGATGAAAACAAAGGTTGTCAGATAGCACTTTCTGAAAGAATAGAAGTTATACCTGGTAGCATGTCCAAAATTCCAGTTTGGGGCAATTGCATTCTGCCTATATACATTCTCCATACTGTTTTAAGTCGATAAAACTAGGGCTGGATGAAGACATAGATACTATAGGCTCACGCTTATAGCTGAACCCAAGACCCATAACCCTGAGGAGAAAAAGGAGAAGGCTACAACCATGCCTCAGGGCTGGGTTACATTATTATTTGTATTGCGGTAGTGCCTAGAAGCCCAGGACATGACCCAGGATCCCACTGTGTCAGGTGCTATACAAACAGAGAACAAAGTGACCTAGAAGTGCTGATCCAATGATCTCACAAAGTCTCATGCATTAACTTCAGCCCAGTAACCTCAATGTGCTGAACCACTAACCTCACAAAAAGAAAAGGAGTACCTGTGGCACCTTAGAGACTAACCAATTTATTTGAGCATAAGCTTTCACGAGCTACAGCTTACTTCATCGGATGCATCTGATGAAGTGAGCAGTGGCTCACGAAAGCTTATGCTCAAATAAATTGGTTAGTCTCTAAGGTGCCACAAGTACTCCTTTTCTTTTTGCGAATACAGACTAACACGGCTGCTACTCACTAACCTCACAGTGGCCTAAATTTTGGCATCTGCACAGCAAACCTTGAACTTACAGAGACCTGTGATTGGTCATCAGTCAGCAAGTTGGAGACACTGAGCAAAAGTTAAAGTAAGGTGAGCTAAAAGCAGAGAGCGGGGCTCCTCCTCTTTCTCTTCCTCCTCCTGGTCTTGGATGAGTGCATCTCTGAAAGAATCTCGCTTCCTCTTGCCTCTTCACTTATGGGTGAATGAGGGCTCATCCTCTGGGAGAATCTGAAATGGGACCAGTAGCACAGAATTGGCTCTTGGCTGGGACCTTCCCGCCAATGGTCAGAGCACCACCAGCACCTGACAGGAGAAGAACTGATCAAGCTGGCAGTCCCCTGTCCTCTTCCTTTCTTCCACAGGAAGATCTGTTGCCATGTTGGTTCCCCCTTCTCTCAGCGGGAAGGGCAGGTGTTATACCAATAAAATAAAAACCAGCAGGATCTTATTAAAGGGAAAAAGGCAAAATACCACATTTATTGTGAATACAGAAAGAATCATAGTAAGCAGTTAGTTATAGCTATAACATTCCATTCAATCTCATATTTATTCACACATTCATTCATACAAACACACACACCCACAGGTTCTGCAAGGTTGTTATCATAGTTACCAGCCTTAGAGTTGCTCATGCCAAGCCACTGGCCAGGTGGCCTGGACATGAGGAGGGAGCAGGGCCTTGTCAGATGCTCATCTGATGCTCCTGGAAGTTGGTTTGCAGAATCAGACCCCAAAGTTCTCACTTTTTAGAGTCTATTTTTATAGGAATTTCTTCCTATGCCAGTCTATGGGAATTGCTTCATCATGCTGTTGCTGAATCAATCAGCAGATAGCACATTCCTGACGGCTCCAAGATGTTATCTTGTTCTTTGGTTCTCCCATTCTTGAGGCTGTTGGGTGGATTCCAGTCTGCCCTCCGGGGGGTCCTCTGGTTATTTCCACTTGACGCCTTCTTCAGCCGATGGACACTGGATTCTTAGGCTGGCATCTCCCTGATCATTCAGTTATTATCCACACCAAGCATCCATCCTCTATCTCTATTTTAATCACAATTGTTAATACAACGAAAGGGCGGGGAGTCTCTGGGTGCTGTTTCTGTTGTTCGAGTATTGCTTTGAGTCTCTCTCTCTGTGAACTGCTTTGAGAACAGACTCTGTCTTAGAATGTACTAACACAATTAGCAGCTTGCAAGTTTCACACATAGAGGGAGAGAAACAGTACCAAAAACCAAGAGACCTCTTAATTAGTAATACCCTGGAATTTAAACTCTGGGGAATCAAACTCATTTGTGATTTTAATACAGAACTTCTTTAATATGATCCAACACAGGGAAGAGAAAGAAGACCCTATTACTTGCCACTCTCCCTCCTCTCCAGTGGAAAAAGGAGAGCCTGCCACCAGCTTCCCTTCCCCTAGCCTAAATCTTATCTATTCCCTCTTCCCTCTTGGTTCTCCAATGGGGAAGAGGTTATGAGCACCAATGTTGCGCCACACACTTTGTGAGCACGCACACATGGGTTTTGTTTAACTGGCTATGTTTGAGGATATGGAGTCATTTTAGATACATTTATTCCCTTGTCCTTGTTCCCTTCCACACGTAGTATCCTGCCCCATCAAATGATGGCAACGCAAAGTCACTGACATGTCAGCACTTCTCACACCATACAAGCACCAAAATGAATGACCTTCCTTTTTGGTTTCAGAGTAGCAGCCGGGTTAGTCTGTATTCACAAAAAGAAAAGGAGTACTTGTGGCACCTTAGAGACTAACCAATTTATTTGAGCATAAGCTTTTGTGAGGAAAGCTTATGCTCAAATAAATTGGTTAGTCTCTAAGGTGCCACAAGTACTCCTTTTCTTCCTTTTTGGATCTATTTTAACCTCTAACCGTGGATAGTCAAAAGTCCTTGAGGTTAGAGAGCTGACCCCTCTCCACCATGTCCATTTCCCCCCTCTCCTCCTGCACAGGATGATTCAGAGGACAAGCTAAAACTCACTGAATTTCCTGACTCCTAAGTGAGTTTTCCTGCACAGGGGGCAATCTAGCCTCTGGAAATTGGCCAGACTGAGAAATAAAACATGGCAGAATACAAGCCTGAATGACTTGGTTAATATGGAGAAAATAACATTTCAAGTAAATGAAAGAAGAGAAAGAGATCCTTTAATTTTTTAAAGGTATATGATTAATTGTACCTATGAGGGACTCTCACAGGTTAATGTTAGTATTTGTTGGATAAACACTATAAATATTGGACTCTATTAGAAAGAAAAATTATTGTACTTTTAAGTTATTCTGGTCATTGCATATATTTTAATATCTATACTTCAAAATGATGTAAAAAGATTATTTATGTCGCAAATTCAAGCAATCAAAAGTTAAGAAATGCTATCTTTATAGTTGCCCATGCAACCATAATTCTGCCCCCCTGCATATCCAATCTGTGCACTGAATGAGGTAGCATCCATGAAATAACAGTATGATCAATGTGAATCTTCAGCATTGCAACACAGACTGTATCATAATGTGTATGTGTCAGGGGACAGAATTAAGGTTGTATTTCCATAGTGCTGGCACATTGGAGGCTGTGTAGAATTTCCTCATCAATGTCAGCTTTCTGTGACTGATAATTGCCAAAGTAAAGATAATGATTGACATTCTCCAGGGTCGTCTTATTACTCTGAATTACTGGAGCAGGATCCTGGTGATTCAGAACCTGTTAGTGGAATACTTTAGTTTTTTTTGTGTTGAATGTGAGGCTGAGTTCGTTGCAGGCTTCAGGGAAAATATCTAATATTTGTTGAAGATCTTCTTCCAAGTGGGCTCACAGGGCACAGCCATCTGCACATCGCATTCAGTGACTGATTTAGTGATAGTCTTTGTCTTGGACAGAGGGGATTGAGATTGAAGAGCTTGATGTCCATTCTGCACTGGATGTCATGTCCGGAAGGGAGCTCGTCAGTAATGAGAAGGAGGATGACAACAAGAAAGATGGAGAAAAGATTGGAATGATGACACAACCTTGCTCAACTCCTGTCTTAACTAGGAAGGAGTCCATTTCAGATCCATTGCTGATAACCATCACAGACATGTTGTCATGGAGGAGTTGGAGGATGGCAACACATTTTGGTGGGCATCCAAATTTAATCTCCACAGAGCCGCATGATTGATGGAGTTGAATGTTTTGTGAGAGCAATGAAGGCCATGTACAGAGGTTGATGTTGCTTGTGACACTTTTCCTGAAGTTGGTGGGCAGAGAAAATCATGTCAGTGGTACCTCGAGATGGTCTGAACCCACATTGTGATTCTGGAAGGATTTCCTTGGCCAAGGGGAGCAGCCATTTGAGGGGAATTTTGGCAAGAATCTTTCAGGAGGCAGACAAGGCAATTCCTCAATAGTTTCCACAATCCGATTTGTCTCCTTTTTTTGAAGATGGTCGTGATCATAGCATCTCTAAGATCAGCTAAGATTTCTTCTGAATTTAAATCTTGAGGCTTAAGATGGTGAGCCAGTTCTTCTCTAAATGCAGAAGAAAACAGCCAGATGGAAGATCACTGTCAAAAGTCTTAAGAACCCAGCTAAACATGATCTTTTCCATGTCATGATCTAAACTAATCAACTGATCAACTAAACATGATCTTTTTCAGATCTTTGACTGCATGTCATTAAGAAGGCGCACTATGTATTTTTACCAAGGATTCCCACAAAGTATTTTTGACCGATCTATTTTTTATGACTAGAACCATGCTTTAAGAAATGTAAGAATACACAGTATTTGTTTGTCAGATGGAATTCAAGCTTACAGCTAGTAATTTTACTAATGTATTGATGCCAGCGGTTATTCAAGCATCTCCTCTGCCAGACATTATGAAATATGGAGTGCCAAGAGAATCTGAATAAGCATCTGAATAATGGTCTAGCTTAGGGGTTCTGAAACTGGGGATCAGGACCCCTCTGGGGGTCATGAGGTTATTACATGGTGGGGGTCACAAGCTGTCAACCTCCACCCCAAACCCTGCTTTGTGTCCAGCATTTATAATTGTGTTGAATATATTAAAAAGTGTTTTTAATTTACGGGGGGGGTGTGGGGGGTGCCGCATGCAGAGGCTTGCTATGTGAAAGGGGTCACCAGTACAAAAGTTTGAGAACCACTGCTCATATCCATCAAAAAAGTTGTGTGCTCTGATAGTTTTTGTTTGCTTGTTTGTTTCAAGGCACTGTGTGATTTGTATTTGGAGGGGAATTCAATACAGATTCATTATTCTAACACTAGAATTAGCGCATGATAATAGTTTTATTTTAAAATTCTCCTTAACCAAGATACTATTACATTAATAGAAACACCTTTATGGAGACTCTTGAGGAAAATCTCCCAATACTAGAAGCTGTGAAATCTGATTATGTGTCTTATTATTCTCAGTGCCTAAAATATCAAAGACAGAAATATCAGTAGTTACGGGTCCATGTGAAAGGGCTGGGTTTTCTAATACGTTTCTAGGTTGCAGAACCTTGCTCATGCAGTGGATGCAAAACTAGAAAAATGTGTGGTGGTGGGTTTTTGTTTTGTGTTGTTTTTAAGAACATAAGACCAGCCATATTGGGTCAGACCAAAGGTCCATCTAGCCCAGCATCCTGTCTTCTGACAGTGGCCAATGCCAGGTGCCCCAGAGGGAATGAACAGAACGGGTAATCATCAAGTGGTCCATCTCGTCTCCCATTCCCAGCTTCTGGCAAACAGAGGCTAGGGACACCATCCCTGCCCATCCTGACTAATAGCCATTGATGGACCTATCCTCCCTGAATTTATCTAGTTCTTTTTTGAACCCTGTTATAGTTTGGTCTTCACAACATCCTCTGGCAAGGAATTCCACAGATTGACTGTGCATTGTATGAAAAGAGACTTCCTTTAGTTTGTTTCAAACTTGCTCCCTATTAATTTCATTTGGTGACCCCTAGTTCTCGTGTTATAAGGAGTAAATAACACTTCCTTATTTACTTTCTCTACACCAGTCATGATTTTATAGACCTCTACCATATCCCCCCTTAGCTGTCTCTTTTCCAACCTAAAAAGTCTCAGTCTTATTAATCTCTCCTTATACAGCAGCCGTTCCATACCCCTAATAATTTTTGTTGCCCTTTTCTGAACCTTTTCCAATTCCAATACTTCTTGTTTGAGATGGGGCAATCTCATCTGCATGCAGTATTTAAGGTGTGGGTGTACCATGGATTTATATGGAGGCAATATATTTTCTGTCTTATTATCTAGCTCTTTCCTAATAACTCCCAACATTCTATTTGCTTTTTTGACTGTTGCTGCACATTGAGTGGATGTTTTCAGAGAACTATCCACAATGACTCCAAGATCTCTTTCTTGAGTGGTAACAGCTAATTTAGACCCCATCATTTTACATGTATAGTTGGGATTATGTTTTCCAATGTGCACTACTTTGCATTTATCAACATTCAATTTCATTTGCCATTTTGTTGCCCAGTCACCCAGTTTTGAGAGATCCTTTTGTAGCTCTTCGCGGTCTGCCAGGGACTTAACTATCTTGAGTAGTTTTGTATCATCTGCAAATTTTGCTACTTCACTGTTTACTCCTTTTTCCAGATCATTTATGATTCATTCCAGATCCATTTTAAGAAATGGGTGAGATCCTTAAGGTTCTAAAGTCTGATAACCAAAGCCCACCCAAACATATCCATCTTTTTGGACTAGAAGTTGTCTGGGAAGTCTTCTGAGAATCGACTTTCTTGTAAGATTCCCAGTATTTTCTGATTGAAGCTGATGAGGAGTACAATGAGAATATCCTTGTCCTATTTCTGCTTCCATTCCTGGTCTTCTGGACGTCTGAGTTCATAGAATATCAGGGTTGGAAGGGACCTCAGGAGGTCATCTAGTCCAACCCCCTGCTCAAAGCAGGACCAATGCCCAATTTTTGCCCCAGATCCCTAAATGGCCCCCTCAAGGATTGAACTCACAACCCCGGGTTTAGTAGGCCAATGCTCAAACCACTGAGCTATCCCTCCCCTGAGCTATCCCTTATCTGAGAGCAATCTGGAATATTTGTTCTTTTGCTTTGACATCATGTTTTGAAGAATTCAACAAAAAGACCAACATCTTGAATTTCTGTCAGTAGATATTTATAAAGGCCATAGGTTCTATGGATCAGATATACCAGAACTCACATGTGGAAACAGAAAACATGCAAAGTAGCAGAAATAATTTAACAGTCTCTTGATTGGTGCTGATGCCTGTCTGAAAATTACCTTAGGGCCTTGATGTCGTTTCCTAAAGTGCTCAAGCATGATGCCAAGAGACCAAGTCTTTTCATCCAGCTGATAACTAACCCCCAGAGGCTGGGAGTCAGTATTGCTAGGGTAGTAGCTCCGGCAATCTGCAGCAGCATGAACATGAGGAGAGCCTCTCATAAGCTCAGTCATCCAGCTGAGTCATTAAGAGAAGCTGTCCAGTCAATTTGTCTCACGTTGTATAAGGTGCATGCATACATGGGCGCACACAATGAGGCGACATATCCACAAACGTCTCATCAGAACCTTCTGATCTGAGTTTCATGTTGATCTAGATTTGTAGCTATATCAGTAACATTGGCTTTTGTTTTTAATGTGTTTAAACAAAGTTGGTGCTTCTGAACATTGCCAGTGCTGGAAAACTGAATCCTCTATACATGCAGCCTGGGCAGAGCATAGGCAACTGTGGTGCGAGCTTCTCCACACTGTCCCATCAATATGCTTCACCCCTGACCTGAAGGAAGCACTTCTGGGCTAAGTCTCCAGCCTCCCGTTCAGCCGTTGGCCTCTCTGCTGAGAGTGACAAGGGTGCCAGTAAGTGTCAGTTGTGATGGTTTTGTAGTATTAAGATTTGTCTATTAGAGACCGAACTGTGGCCATACGGTATATTTATTTCCCATAAGACACCAAGCAGCTCTCACATTGTCACCTTTTTGAATCACTAACAACCTGGGGTAGGTTTGGACCAGAGATCTAGACACATGAAGGGCACTTAGTCCCATTGCACCATCCTGTCCCCCTTGCCTTGATTTCCATCTACAGCCAATAGCAGTTACTATATTTCTGAGCTCAGCACTAAATCATTGAAGGTTTTTGTGCCTGCCAAATCACTCATTTAACATGACGCTATAGTGACTGATGCTCATTTAGAGCCATTATCTCCGAAAATGTCAAATGTGTGTCACAGCTGGCAGCTCAATATGAAAAATATTTCCCAAGGATTTACAGTCTGTGGGATTCTTTCAATAATCTGGTTATTAGGGGTCTGATTCTCCTTGGACACCCATGTAAATCTGGAGTAAACACACTGGCAATAATGGAATAACACCGCTGTAAGTAAGAGCAGAATTAGGTCCCACAATGGAGAAATTCCACTCTTGCTCCTAAAACTCCTTCAAGTTTCTGATCTATGAAAGGGGAAACAGGTTCATTAATTCCCCACATACATCTAGAGCGTAAACCCATTATTTCACTGTAACCATTAGGACACCTTGGAACTGTCCAGTTTCCTAGAGTTTGAGGGAGCCACTAAGGGCTAGTCTACACTGGCAACGCTAAGGCGCTGCCGTAACAGCGTTTTAACGTGGCTTGTGTAGACGCAGCAGAGCGCTGGGATGGAGCTCTCCCAGTGCTCTAAAAACACCACCTCCACGAGGGGCCCTGCTCCCAGCGCTGGGGCACTGTCTACACTGGTGCTTTACAGCGCTGAAACTTGCTGTGCTCAGGGGGGTGTTTTTTCACACCCCGAGCGAGAAAGTTGCAGTGCTGTAAAGTGCCCGTGTAGACAAGCTCTTAGGGGTACTATGCGAAAGGGACCAGGATTCAGACTTGCATGAGGCAAAGCCTGGTTAGAACTTTTACCTGGAGCAAATCCTGACTGGCCCCACCTCCATCATGGCAAGAAAATCATATCTCCTGCCCTCATCCTAGTAGAATGAGGCCATTTGCCCACTGGGAATGGGAAATATTTTCCATGCTTGCTGGGGTTATAGTGTTAGGAGAGGAGGTTGGACACTTGTTCAGGAAATGGTAGGGAGAGCTGGGAAGGCACAACGAGTTGTGAGACAGGAAACTCACTCCTTTCGAGGGAAATGGGGAAATGGGCAAGGAAGGGGGACATGAGAACAAAGCACAGTTATTTTGGTGATTAGATTATTCAAAAATACCAGACCTCTTTAAAAAAAGTATCAAGAAACTATCTCCAACAGAATAATAGGTGAGAAATTCCATACAAGAGAGTTGTTCTACTCGAGGATTCTGGCAATACTATAAATCATGAGATTTAATATTTATAGTAAAATTAAGGAGGACTCAGTCGTGCAGAAAACTTGAATAGCTGAACTTTTCGCACATTACAAATGTGAAAAGTTGTCTCACACAACATGAAATAAACAAGTAGAAAAAAAACTGTTGACTGTTTCTCTTATATTCTACCCATAGAGAGTCCCTGTAATTCAATTCTAAGTATCTGTATGAATCATGCATTCTAATGATATAGTTTATTCTTATGTTTAATAGCTTTAAAAGAAAAATCCAAATCTTTCTTCTTGACTAGTCTCAGATGAAATTGACTTTATTGTTAGCTGGCTGCAATAGAGAGGAAGCAAAAGCTTGCATTGTTTGGATATACATGGAAGGCAAATAAACTTAAGAGTTTACACTTTTAGCATTTTACACCAACTCAAATTCTTGTCTAAATACCACTGACCTGATAACAATGACTTAAGGACTTACATTTATTCTAGCTGAACTATCTGTCTGGGACACAAGGATAACCAGTGTAAATAAGTCAAATTAAAATAAAGTGTTTTATAACTGAGGTAGCATTTTTAAAATCAAATTCTAGGAAACCGGAAAAAAAATCACATTTGTTTAGCTTAATATTATAGGTATGGAAATCATGCACCTTTTCTTCTTGGCCATGGACCTAACCACAATGATCTCTGAATTTATCACATCCATGTTGGAGTAGCGCAGCTCACTCCTTGTGAGACTGGAGGCAGAGGTGAAAGTAAGATAGTACGGTAAGAGCTGGTACACAGCCGACCGTACCAGCAGGGCCGCTGATGGGGTGGGGGGAGAAGGGAGGGAGGCCAAAAAGGGGCAGCCCCAGGCCCTGGGGTAGCGGCAGTGAACAGGAGCCCTGGGGCTCCGGTGGCGATGGGGTTCCGGCCCTTTAAATCACTGCCAGTGCCCCGGGTGGCGCAGGCCAGGCAGCCGCAACCCCACACCTTCCACCCGAGGCCCCTTCCGGGGGCCCAGAGCTGTCCCCCCACCTTGCTCAAGACCCCAGCCGCCCTTAATCCCTTAAATTACTTTCACCCCTGACTGGAGGCTATGTGGAGTGACCAACTGGGATAAAATACATCAATCTACCCTTTAGGAGAAAGAATGAAGAGAACATATCACCACAGTTGCCAATTTTCATGTGGGGGAGGTTTAGATTGGATATTAGGAAAAACTTTTTCACTAAGAGGGTGGTGAAACACTGGAATGCATTACCTAGGGAGGTGGTAGAATCTCCTTCCTTAGAGGTTTTTAAGGTCAGGCTTGACAAAGCCCTGGCTGGGATGATTTAACTGGGAATTGGTCTTGCTTCAAGCAGGGGGTTGGACTAGATGACCTTCTGGAGTCCCTTCCAACCTGATATTCTATGATTCTATGTGGTAAATAAGCACCCTGACTTTCACAATAATTCAAGATAATCCCATTTCAAATCAAGGCCAAAACAAGCCAATCCCTAAGAACCCCAACACTCTATGTGACTGAATCCCCACAACGTGCAGCCTGGGACTGTGGTGGGCCCGCTGTGCACCCCTGACTCTCTCCCCCCTCTGCCCTGCTTGCCCCTCACTTGCCAGGAGCCGATCAAAAAAAGGAAGCAACAAGCTACACTCCCAAAATTAGCCAACGAGCAACTCACCAGCCAATTAAGACAAAAACAAGCCCAATTTCTGCGTTTTTCCACAGATTTGACATGTCTGCATATCACACCGATACTCCTCATTCTCCATTGGTTCCCCACAGTTTTGTGTATTTACTCCAAGGTCCTGGCCCTCTTTCGCAAAGCCTGTCAAAGGCTTTGCAAAAGGGGACCCAGCCATTTTAGAAACTTCCATACTCTCCAGTGAACACTTGTCTCCTAATTGCACTTTGGATGATGGAGCCAAGGCTGCATTCCCAATGGCAAGGGTAGGGCATTCTTGGCTGAAGTTGTTTCTCAGGTGCACGGTGACAGAAAAATACTGTGTGTGTGACGTTCATTTTGTCATCTCATTCTCCCATTGCTTGAAGACTGATCATATTTTTTCTTGACATGGCTTCTGTTTAATTGAATTACTTTTCTTCATGACCTTAACTTGAGGGCAGCTTCAAAAAGGAGTCAGAGTAGCAGCCGTGTTAGTCTGTATTCGCAAAAAGAAAAGGAGGACTTGTGGCACCTTAGAGACTAACCAATTTATTTGAGCATAAGCTTTCGTGAGCTACAGCTTATGCTCAAATAAATTGGTTAGTCTCTAAGGTGCCACAAGTCCTCCTTTTCTTTTTCAAAAGGAGTGTGGCTCATTAAAACACTATTCCTTGTAAAGCATTCAGCTTTTAGTTTAATCCAGGTAGCCTGTCTAAATTCTTTTGCGCCTTGCACCTAGGACCTGAGAAGATAGTTGCACCAACTTGTAAGCAGACACAACACCAGCTCAGCCAATAGACAGGAGAGTACCATAGACGGCCAAAGTGTGGACTGAATATATTTCTCTCAGGGAACAGTCAAATTACAATGCATCCTGATCTCCTACAACTGTAGCTCTAAGGGTTTCTGTTCTTGTCATCAATTTATGATTTCAATGGAGCTACATCAATTTACATCAGCTGAGACTCTGGCCCCATAGCTACAGAACTAGTGTACTCTATGGGCAGGGTGACCAGGCAGCAAGTGTGAAAAATCAAGAGACATTTTTTTCGTGGCGGGAGTGAAGGGCTGTACAGTTGCCTATCTGAGACAAAGCCCCTGATATCAGGATGGTCCCAATAATATTGGGATGTCTGGTCACCCTATTTCTGGGGGAGATTTTGAAAGGCACATCTTCCCATCGACTTTCAATAGGAGTTGGATGCCTAACTTCCCTTTGTTCCTTTGACGCTCTCCCGCTACACAGCTTCAGCTATTAAACAAAGGGAGTTTTTAAAAATGGCCTCGTAAAGTCTTGGCTACTAAATGTGGGTGCTTATTAATCTGGGACAGCCCTTACACAGACTACACCATATATGCTTCCAAGCTGCAAAGGGTCAATATGAACATAGTACCTGGAGCGCCGTAACTCCCCTTTGTTGCCCAGATTCGTTTCTTCTCGGGGCATTTTTGAATGTGCTCCTCCAGCCTCACTGCAGCGGCCGCTGGGCTCCTCAAGGACATGCAGGATCCCTGCTTGAAATCCTGATGCTGTCCCCTATTGGAATTTTCCCTACATAGTCTGGCGCTGCCCAGGCATGAATCCCTTGTCTGGAAAAGCAATTCCATTAAATGAATAGTTGCGATGACATTACATTTGTACAGGTTCTCTTATGGAACTGGGTTGACAGAATGTTTGTTTTATTCTCATTCTATTCCGTCATTTTTGAGCATTTCGTTTGCCCCAGTGGCAGCACCCCACTGACCCCAAGACCAATGAATACTCACTTATAGCCACAGGAGACAGAGTGGCCCTGCAAAATCCTTTACAGATAGCGACAAGGAAGCTTGAAATATGGTTTCTTTATAAACTACCATGAAAATAATGTGTTGCCCCCAAACCATCATATTCCAGTCCTGGAAAACTACTGTATTCCCTTCCAAAGAAAATGACCCCCACACAGACTGGTAGTCAGTGAGAATTTGGTTTCACTTTCCACAAGTAAGCCACCTGTGAAGTGAGGCAGGCATTTGCCATGCAAAATCCAAATATCAATCTCCTTTCCCTGAAGGAACACAGCACACACTCAAGCTTGGGAGGACTGGACTGTCCAGACTCAGTATGTCTCAAACACCCAGACAAAAGCAGGGTGGAAATTTTATCAACAATGATCCAAGTTGTTATTCTGAACCCAGAGAGACACTGTGGCTGTAGCTGCCATTTGTATACAATGAGCACCTTCCACGAAAGGCAAGTAATGGAACTGGATGTTTTGCTGCTTTCAGTTTCAATGGGGGACTTACTCAGTACACAGACAGACACTGTACATCATAACCTATAAATTGGGGCAGACAAAGTGCTGCACCTTAATAACTCCCCCCCCCCAGTCACCTTCCACAGTCCTTATTACAGACTCTTCAGTCATTTCATTTTGCTATTAAATCCATCACACTTGCTCAAGTGACTTATCCTTGCAGGATGCAGGTCAGGTTGCATCCTGGGTGGCAGATTCCACTCTGATAGCGCATCAAATATGAGGAGATTCCCTGCCTTCAGCAAGTTTTTCAAATGAGATTATTGATTCAGCTCCGCAGCTGCATCAGACTGGATCACGTGAGTGAATGCACTGGGACTTTGCATCTGAGGGGAGGACAAAAGGTGAAGGTTTTCTATGGCGTACGAAGTAGAACAGGTAAACATTGTGGATCACTTTTATGCATCAAGACAGTGTCTGCTATCAGTGCAGTAACTCCTTGGTGCAGGGATTGTGCCTTATTCCTTGTGAGGAAAGTGCCTAGCAAACTGTGGGCACTACCAGAAATTGATTGATTAATTGGTTGTTCTAGTTTCTGAACAGTCAAGAAAATTTAAGACTCCACGGACCAGCGCCTCAGCTGGTCAGTGGAGTAATGTCAGTTTACATCAGAGATGAGATTCTGTTACTTTTGTGCCCCTTGGATCCTAGTCCTCTTCTCCAAACATAATTTACATCAGCCTGAAGGCTGATCCAAATTATTCCAGATGACAATGGCCCCAAGGAGCTGTTACAACAGCTGGGATCACTGGGACATCGTCATGTCTCTATATACTAGCTGGAGGCAGAAAATGGCATAGGACCTGCTTTGTCATCTGTATGCCCTGCACTGGGTTGGCTCTTCCCATGGCTACTAGCTATGCCAGGTGGCTGCCTAGGCTGTACAAATACAGCTAGTCAGAATCTTTTTGATGAACGTTTTTTCCCCCACCAAAATAAGGCCCATTAGTTGAAACCAAAACTGTTTGTGAAAAGGGTTGGTTTTGATGATCTCTGAACTCGGAAAATTTTAGTGAAAAAAGCTTCAAAACTGTCAGAATAACCAATTTTGACATTTCTGATGTGGAAAATTTCAGGGGGTTGTATTTTGTTGAGAAATTTTAAATTAGACTTAAAAAAGGCAAAAAAAAAAAAAAGGCGAAAAGGTCCAATCGGAACAAAATCTTTCAAAATGATAAAAACAAGACATTATAATTGACCTGAACTGAATTCTTTTCAGATTGCAAAAATTGTTGATATTTCAACTTTTTGACCTGATCTGAGACAGGACAATGTTCATGGGACAGGAAAACCATTTCCCATTCGTCTCTATTTACAGACCCAATTTATTCTCCCAGTGACAGGGGCATTATTAAGAATCGAATCTCCTTATCCCTTTTTAACACTCAAGATATTTGAATATTATTTGTTCCCTTTGGCAATGGCAGTTCTCATGTGCCTTACATTAATGGGTATTGGGAACGGACCCCGCTGGAGTTAATTTCTATGAGTATTTTTCCAGTATGAAATATTTCATCGTTGAGAATGAGACAATGGGATAGAGTTGATCTCTGTTTTTCTCCACTCAGTGTAGTTTTGCTTTGCTGCTAATGTTATTTTAAAAATCAATATAATTTGTTTTATTGGTGATTTTTACCAGAAAACAGGTTTATTTTCTTTAGCAGAGAGTCTGGAAATAGTTTACAACCAGAACAAACCTTAACATTAATATTCAGGAGTAAATAGGTCTTACAAGATGACAAAGAGGCCAAAAATTCAATGCAATGTGACAGCATTCTCTTATGATATGGCAGCAGATACTAGGCACTGCTACTGTTACCGTTTGTGTCACCATTTCCATTTTAAACCCTAATTTTAGAGGCTTGTGGTTTGGCAGTAAAGATTTGCTCTGGGGAAAAACTTGTCATACAATTGTTCATCCAAGAACTAATTTCTTTTAACAAATATTAACAAAAAATATTTGGCTGTTTTAAAAGCTGAAAATCTTCTACATCTAAATCTAATCAAAAGGCCTGGTTCCACACTGGGTGTTTTATGCCACTCCAGTTTTATGCCAGTGTAGCAGCATTCATTGCAACTGATAGACTCAGGAATATTTTCTTAATCAGTACCCTGGGAATTGGTACTGGGAGAGATCTAGATATCATTGCTAACAGTGAAATATCCAGACTCCGGTTCTGGGGTAATCACCAGGTAAGCAGGTGATGTAAATGCAGCTGGAGTAGTGGAATTCTGTGATGAAGATGGCAATGCTGATGAAGATGGTGCTGAGCATACCAGTACAGAAGCAAATAACTACTGACTTAGGTTTTCTACCGCAGCGTGGTACTGAAGATTCTAAAACTGACAGTAATGATGGCATTGGGTCTGAGGTTGCGATTGCTGAAGGCGCATTACTGGAGCTGAGGGATGTGAGTCAGTAGATCCCAGAGACTCATGGTGCTGGTGAAGTTTAGCTGGAGCTGACTTGGACAAGTTAGAAGAGTGTTTTGGATCTCTTGGTTGGTACCTGGGATGGTGATCGATGCCAAGCTGTGTGTGAACTTTTGGATAAATGGTTATAAACAGGCTCAGGGCCTTCTTCCAGATCCAGCAAATGGACAGAACCCTGGTCCATGGAGGGCACGATCCTTAGAGAAAGGCTGGAAGGATTTGGCCTGCTGAGGCCCCATAAGTCTGTGTGCTTGTTCGGAGCTGAAGCTGTGCTGAACTTGTGACCTCAAAGGAAACCCTGTGAGTAGGGTGTTGAAGGACTGCTTCTGCCAGAGCTTGTGTTAGAGCTGGGGTGATGTCTGGTAAGCTTATTGGTTTGTGTGTAGATCCTTTTATTGTTTTACATATGCTTTCTCTGAAGTGCTTTTACCTTAAGAATAATATAGGCTTGCATTAAAAAAAAATGGTGTGGTAACTTGAAACTGTTGACAATCAGTGTGTTATCAGTCTCTGAAGAGAAAGCAAGAAGGTGTGGCTTGGGCAGCTTGTCTCCGCTGGGAATAAACACAGTGAAAAGTAGGGAACTGTGCTACCTCCAATACCTGGGTCAGAAGAGAGTGAGACACAGACGTCCATCCAAGAAAGGCAACAGCTGGAGATCTGAAGCCTGCGAATGGGTGCCCCTTGCTGGACCCCTCAGGGGTAATACAGGAACACTTGCCCTGAACTGTGACGGGATGTTCATTGATGTTAGACCTAAAATTGCATCCACTTTCTCTCCATAGCTTTCTTTGCAAAATCCAGTCATTTTGTATATTTGTTTTGTAACATAAATGAAGCAATCCAGCATTCCTGAGCCACTCTTCAACAACAAACTAGTATGCACTAGGAAAAGAGGAGTGCACGGGAATATGAATTTCAAATTTCCAAGAGGATTTGATGCATGAGGTTAATAAAGCTATTCAGAGATGACGACAATATCTTGATAGCATACCTTTTAATGTTTCTCTAAATAAATATCACCAATCTTAGTGGACAATTGGCAAGATGTTAGAAGGCTTATTGCATCCTGCACTGTGGAGCTATCTAGTTTTAAAGAGCAAATGACTCATGTAGAAAGAACATTCTTTAGAGCTTAGTAAGAGGTTTAAACCACATCAACATTAGAAATCAATGAGCCAACAAACTGTGGACTACTGAGGTCATGGTTAATAAAGAAAGACTTCAGTTTTATTTTTATTTCCCATTCTTGGTCTAATCATTTGACCTCAATTTTAAGACAGTGTCTGGGTAAAATTCACCATTCTACATATAAAGGGATTGATTCGCCTCTCACTTGCACCAGGTTTATTATTCATTGATATCGGTGGCGTTAACTCCTCTGATTTCCACCAGTGTCACAGAAAAAATCAGACCTCAATTTTTTTAAAAAGAATAAAATCAATGCACCAATTATACAGCAGACGTCTCAAGTGGTGTGTCACAAAAAGTGGGCTTAACCATCAATGCCATTCGGAGCAGTTCTGACTAAATGATGTGACATTACACGTCCTGCCTGTAATGCCAGAGTAAGGTATGTACAGATGACCCAGTGGCTGTCCTACTGAGTTGTGTGGCAGATGCCTCCTTGTCCAAAAAACTGGACTGGAACTGGCGTGAGGGCTTTTCTGTAGGCAAGGACTTCTGGCCTGAATACAGACCAACAGAACGCAGACCAAGATTTTTAAAACGTCTGTGCCTAAAATTTAGGCACCTAAATCATATTTAAGCATCTAAACATGGCCTAATTTTCAAAGTGCTGAGCACCCAGCAGCTCCTATTTTTGTAACTGGAGCTACAGTGTATAGGAGAGAGCAGGGAAGGACATTAGTACCTTTTTTAGTGCCTTGCCATATGAAGATGCTTCAAAACTGGTAGTAGGTTGAGTCCATTTTCTGTTGTGTGCTAAGTATATCAAACTCCCATTGAGAACACACACACCTTGGGCCTGCTCAGCCTTCCAAGCCATCAAGTTGTAGGAAAGGGATCAGGTTCTGGGAAAGAAAGGAAGGTTTATTATGTTTCAAAACTATGGTCAGAGACAGGGATCCAAGAAGGATTACTTTGCTCATCCTGATTATTATTTTGTTTGGGTGCCCAGAAGTAGATGTGATGGGGGACGAATGAAAGGAGAACAGCCCCAGCACCTTAGAGCTATGTGGTCATAGGACAGTCAACAGCAGTACATTTCAACTATGGGCTGGTTGCACACTCGTTGATCAACCTTGACGCTGGCAAATTTCCTCGAGGGCACGTGGATGGAGGCTGCATTCCTCCAGCACTCACTGAAATATGCTTCATGGAATGTTTGGGGGCTTGCACAGGAGGGGAGTAGCTCTTGTTGAAGAGGGGGAGGCATTGCATGCCAGGGGTTACATAAGAGCATCCGCTACCTGGAAAGGAACCTACATAGTCAAAGCTTTAGAAACTCAGGATTCTTCAGTGCAAATAAGGCTCAGATTTTCAGGAGAGTGATATTTCTTAGTAAAAAATGACCAGTTACCAGTTAATTCTGAACCCAAAGGGGAACGATGGTATTAGTAATTGTGGGGAGCTATGTTGATTAACACCACCACGGAGTCACGTTTTATTCAGTGAGCGATAACTCCAGCCCCTCAAATAGTCATAGCACATTGCCAAGCTGATCAAAATGGAAATAAAGCTTAGAGGTTTACTAAACTTTTTGTCTTTGGTGTTCAAGATAAGCTCTTTTTCCAACTAAACTTGGCGGCGGTAGACCAGAAAAAAAGAAAATGGACAAATTGATTAGAGATAATGTAGATGGTTCTGATACATTCAAATTAAATAATGTCCATGCTTCATTAAGCCTTTTGGGTATTAGTGCTAGCATATCTATTGTAAAGAGCACAGTAATTGTTACATGCTTCTCAGTGAAGATAATATAGTCAAATGTCCCAATGGAACAGGTTTTAGAGAAGTAATTTTCAACACCTTAAACAATTGCTTCTTCAAACAGCTAAATATAGGACATGTAAGAGGAATACACAGGAGCTGGTTCAAGAAGTAGGCATAGCTTCTGCACTAAATAATAAAGACCACAATATGATTAAGTTCTACATCCTCAGGAGTAGAAATCATACCAAAAACAGTTCTGCATCAGTATCTTTAGAAAAGAGAATGTTAATAAGAAAATATTAACATGTAAGCAATTTCTGTAGTTGCCACAAGGATGTTATGAGATCATGAATGGGAAGTAGGATAGTCCACGTGGTCATGAATGGGTGGGCAGGTGGCCCCAAAAGACAATCTCTGTATTAGACTATGATCCATATTATCGCACCTTTAGGTCAGAAGCAAAAACAATTTGGTGGTTTCATTGTAGCTGCTATTGGACATTTCTTCACATTACCAAAACAGCACAAAGTTTGTCACAGATGATTGATTTCTGTTCAACACTGGAATTCTGCAGGTCAGCACTGAGGTGCTGGGAAGGTTTTGTCAGTACTATGGCTGCGTCTCTTGCTAGCGTTTAGTCCGTCATTTTCCTGAGCACTAAGTTCCTCTGAAAAGATGACTGAAAAGAGTATAAAGAAAAGGAGGACTAGTGGCACCTTAGAGATTAACCAATTTATTTGAGCATAAGCTTTCGTGAGCTACAGCTCACTTCATCGGATGCTGTAGCTCGCTAAAGCTTATGCTCAAATAAATTGGTTAGTCTCTAAGGTGCCACAAGTCCTCCTTTTCTTTTTGCAGATACAGACTAACATGGCTGCTACTCTGAAACCTGAGAAGAGTAGATAATCAAATCTCTACATTTAAATGCATCCGATCTCTACCTCAAATCTAGAATAAGGTTTGTGGTAAAATTGATTGATTGCACATATCATTAAACATTTAAGGACAGATTATGAACCACTTCCCTCTTGGTGGCTAGCAGTTACTCAAGTAGATTCATTTACTGTGGCAGCACATGACTGAATGATTATTGGGAGTTACAATCAGAGTAAGGGGGTCACAATCCTTGAGTGATTTCTCTCACTTTTGGAACAAAATATTCAAGTGTTTGAGACCAGGAGGGAGAGAGAGAGAAGAAATCCACTTGGCAAACTTCTTTTGCACAGTTCATTATTGTAGTTATTTCAGCAGCTAAAAACAGGACTTAGTGTATATACACTATATTCTGCTAATAAATGTTATCTAAAAAGTTTTAACTATTATACAAACTCAATATTACCTCTCCAGAAAAAGCCCCTTCTTTGAGTTCACTTCAGTTAGCACAGCTTCCAAAGATGACAAGCCTCTCTTGAAGGCACATTTTACTGACAAATTGTGACGGTTGTACAGTTTGCAATTTGGCAAGGTGTCCAGCCCAGATGGGTTGACTAATGACTTTTGCAAGGTGTTTAAATCAGATTCTAGTGAAACACATGACTGCCATGTTTAATTACTGTAACTTAATGGAGCTTTTTGCCAGACATTGCCCAGCATGTTAGAATCAGAGCCATTGCTAAAAGAAGTACAGGGACTCAGAATGCAGTCCCTTTCTTCCGCCCCTCCCCTGTAACCCCCATTTCACTAGTAAATTGTGATACTGAAATTTTGGTCAAAGCCTTGATGTTCTCTGTCCAAAGATGATTTTTCCTATTGTTCATCCAAAACACAGCAGAGACAGATCTTTGTTCCACTTCAGAAAACATAATTTGGCCCACACAGTACATAATCGTGGATGAAGAATAATTTGTATCAGCTGAGTTTATGCACTTAAAGCTTTGAGAGCTTTTACATTGGGCTTTAAATGTGACTTTCCACATTCACTTAGAATCCATTTTTTGTGCCTGTGCTTTCAACAACATCAGTCTCAAACTGGCTCTTCTTGGCAGACTAACATCAAAGGGGCTCGTCAGCTTCAATTCATTTCCTACAATTGCACCTTTCCGGTAGATTTTAAGGAGAGTACTAGATGTGGAATTGCAGCAAAAGAAGATGAATATACAATAGGCTAAGCTATCAGTAGCATGCTTTCATATCTCGTAGATGCTAACAACATAATCAAATCTTTGACTGTACACATTAAAGATGGCGGAGTATCTGGCATTAAGATACATTTTCAAAATACTTGATGCCTGTTGAGTGATTTTTCTAAATTTCTCCGTGTAGTGATAGTTCTTTTAGGTCAATACACATAAGTAGCTGGATAGTTTTTGCTCCCTGATCAGAATAGCTACCCTGTCAGGTATAGATCGGATCACACCAACGATGGCATCAACTTTGTGGGCTGATCCTGAGACGTGAATGGGAGCTATGCCTGCTTAGATTTTCCTCAGGATCAGAACATAAAGTAAGATCACAGATGAATACATTTATGCACATGACATTCAGAGTGGACTGAACAGAAACCTAAACTATGGACAGTGGAATTGGATGTGTGCTGTATGATGAAAAACTGAAATATCAGTTTTTGAGGTTTATATTTTTAACGTTTATTAAAAAAGCAAAATGTATGTTCATCTCAAATGAAACAGTTAAAAATGTTAAAGCATACAAATAGTATACTAGCAGCATCCAATCATTAGAATTTTCTAGTATTCCTCAGTACAGTCTCAGCAAGCTAAAAATATTACAGCTCGCAACCAACTGTCTTCACCATAGTGCAGATAAAACAAAAACTTTATAAAATTAACAACTGAAGGTTAAATAAGCTTAAATAAAGGTGTTAAATACAAGACACTTGATCAAAGCTTCTGTACAAAGAAACGAATATGGCATTGTACAAGTGATTGGCTGGCTCACACCATACATGATTTTAATAGTTAAGCAGTATAACTGTTTTAGCTGAACATCAACTATACAAAATTATCTGAAGTTGGAGTGGGCTAACCCAGTGAGCCATTTACAAGGCATGTGTATCTTTAGAAAATCAGAACACTGTTTATATTCAGGCACCATTTGTTCCTGCAAATAAATAATCTCTAATGTATCTGCATCCAAACTAGTGTTAAACACATCAGTGCTAACGTTTTATACACACAGCTTTGTGACTATTCACTATACCTCCATTCTTATTGCTATGACAATGTGACTGTGGAAATAAACTACTGTACATACAAAAAATAGAGCACCTTTTAAACATTAAGGTATATGTCTGATTATTCTTTTTATCTTACAATACTGAAGCCCAAGCTACTGTAAATTGATTTAAACATCTTCACCAGAGGACCTGAAATACAGGAAATAAAACCCAAAATGTTCCTCTTCAGGCAACCCCAACCCAGAGCATTTTCTAAAAATGTCTAAAATGACACCAAGAATTTTACATTCATCTTCACACAAACAAATGTCTGCTATTCTCTGCTTTCTTCAGATGAATACAAAGATAGATCCACATGGCCCTCAGTCTTATTCAAATTAATAGAGCTGGACAGAGAATACAGCAGAAACATCTAAAATGGATTGTGAACACAATGAAATTATATTTTGTTAATTCAAAAATACAGCTGTTACACAGTTCAAATAGTGCTTTCCAGAGGCCTAGACATTAGGATTTCTTGTCTATGGTATTAAAAAACCATTCCGTGAATTTTCTCAGTTGAGCGGCTGCTGTTTGAGACTCCTCCTGAAGTCTCATGTTATCTTGTCTCAAATGCTGGACCTCAGCTTGGAGAACGGCTTTGTCTTGTTTTTCCTGGTTAATAAAAATATAAGTTGAATAAAGTAAGTAGCTAGGATGACATTAGTTTTGTTGCTCATATTTCTAAGCGAGTCACAGAGCTCTGTTTACTTTAGCTCCCTAATCCATTATGACAGCAATTGAACTGTAAGCTGAATCCCCAAATTTGTTGCAGTGTTGTACGAAGAAGATAACATTGCAGGCTAAAAAGAAAACTAAATGCAATTTCTGGATGAGAATTGTAGAACCCAATTCCTGTATAACAAAGATTTGAGCACTAAAAAGTTATTCTACAGTTCAGATTAGACTCATCCCTAAAAGTAGGGACTGAAAAATTGTGAAACCTCCCAAATGTGTTTTCCCAAAGAAAAGATTCAAGATCGGAGGATTAACAAGTGATACAGAAGAATTCAAGTCACAAGGATTTGATTTCACAAATACAAAGCTAATGCAAAATGTTTGGCTTCAATTATTTCCCTCTAATGGTTTATTTCATCACTTAAAGCAATATGTGGCCTGTTGCTTAACAGATCTGTCACCCAAGTTCCTGTTTCCAGCTCTGTCACTAACACACCGTTTGATTCCAGTCATGCCACAAACCATTCTGTGCCCATTTACTCATCTGCAAGTTGAATATCATACTCCTGGCATATAGTCTCATGGATTGTAAATGGCTGCACTCATTGCAGGTATGCCTCCTGGTGACTAGGTCTGAGAATTAGCTTTCAACCCACATGGCGCCCCATCATTGGCTGCTTATGACTTGAAGTGCTCCATCTTTTTGACTCAGCTCTCTAGCCAAGTCGCTATACAGTCTTCCGTTCCAGGGTATCAAAGTCCCACTGGACAAGTTGTCCGGATGCTGCTTCAGACAATCTTCTGTTTCACCTCTAGGTACTCTGCCACTTCCCAGTCACCGGTGGGTAGAGGAACCTGGGCCTGCCCACAACTCTGGGTTATAGCCCAAGGACCCTATGACTAACAGTGCAGGTCTGCTCAGTTTCTGTTGCTGTTTCCCTGGGCTCCTTCCTACCCCATGTCTCTATCTCCTGTCCTATCTCTAGATTTACCACTGGAGTATCCTCTGCTCTCCATAGCTACTTCACCCCTCTTGGCCTCTTGTCTGACTACACAGTCCAGGGCAGGATCCCATGGCTCACTTTCCCCCTAGACTTCCACATTGTTTGTGACCAAGTCTCTCCCTCTAGAGAGTGACTGCATGCTCCTTCCCTGCAGCCTCCAGCTGGCTTTATAATTCTATCCCAGCTTTTCCTGCAGCAGCTCTTGATCTGAAGTTAGGCCTTCTCAATCCCCTCTAGGTGCAGCATATAAGGTTAAACGCCCTCTTTTTGCCCACATTAACCCGCTCTTTGAAATCCTTGGATGGAAGGTACTATATAAGTATAGTTATTTCTATTGGAGAGCAACGGAGACATTTAATTCTGATGAAGAGATTTTTACCTTCCGGAGGTCAGTTTGTAGTTGCCGCAAGATCACTTCCAGCTGGTTTACTTTTCCAGTCAGAGTAGATGGTGTGTGCTCCCTACAAAGTAAACAAGAACTTCACTCCAGAGTTAGTTCAAAATACTTCCTTCCTTAATGTCAATAAAACATACTCTTATAGGGTCACATCACAAAAAACAATTGACCCAGGGCCAATTGGGCATGTCAGCTGGAAAAAGCAACAATCGACTTGCTCAAGCACGAACCCACTACTGTGATGTTTGAAATACCTTGCTGCATCTCCCACTAATGAAGCAGAAATGAAAAATGACTTTGAAAAGGATATGCTTCAGATCTTACTCACACATGTATTCACAGTGCAAATTAACTATTCAACTAATTAATGCGAAGAGTGCATTTGTTAACAAGCTGCTTTCTGATAAGGAACATTAGTAACAAAGCAAGTTGCAACAGCAACGATTATAAACATATAGGGATATTTTAGTTCTCTTCTCTGGTCTGCAATTGTGCCATTTCAAGCAACAAGATAAACGAGTGACTTTATGAAGACTAACATTTTGTCTTTAAAGGTCAAATATACAAAATATAGCCACCGGTTAATCAAATGCATGACAGAGAAAATGCAGAGAAGAGCTGTTGTCCTGCTTATGATAGTGAACACTTTGGGAGACAGTTACATACACATTCACAGATTAAATTAGACGTAATGTGAATTATTTCATCTAGATGAGAGACGCTGAAGAAATATACAAAGCTGAATCAGCTGCTTCATGCAAGTTAGCAAATTGGACAGGTTTGACAACACCAAACATGGAATGCCTGCATGCCTTTTTGCTATTCCAAATGCACACTAGCTGGAAGAGGTGATGTGAGTTTAAAGTCATTGAGGAGAAATGTGCTTTACCATGTAAGTAGATTAATTTGTCCAAAATTGGTTCTAATTAAAAATGACACCCTAATAAGCAAAAAGACTAAAGTCCCCCCCCTTCCCCTTTCTTCTACTTCTCAAGTTGAAAAGCAAAACAAATCAAAGATTTTAAAACCGATACATTCTATTGCTGAATCTTCCTGTTTTTGAAACCCACAACTCCCTAGTGGAGAGGATAGAAGCCAGGTGGCAGTCTAGAGCTCAAAGCACCAGGTTGGTGTGAGGCACTAGGGTACTTATTCCCTTTGTGACCTTAAGAAAGTTACAATCTCTCTGCTTCAGCTGTAAGCAGGGGCTAATGGTTTGCCTGTATTTGTTGTCTAAAGACACATAGCTGCTGTCTTTTCTTGTACCAAGTCACCAGACAGGGAACTCACATGATGCTGAAGACTTAAGCCCCTTGTTCCAGCTGGGGGCACTATATGCCATCCCTGCTGTGCAGAGTTACACAACACCCACTGATCAGTTCCATCCAAATGAAAGGTAGAAATAAACAAAGCAAAGTGTGTTTAAGGTGGGGTGTGTGTGTCTGTGGATTGTAACAAAAGATTACAGAACTCAACTTTGAAGGGAGATAAGGTAGTGAGTGGTGATCTGAAGACCAGATTCTACCCCACATTAGATGCTAATTTCGAGCAGAAAACATCACTGGCTACCCTGCAAGTCTCCTAGATGGAAACTGACCAGGTTTTGGCTGCAGAAGCAGAAATCTCTCTAATGCAATGTAAAGGCATATTCAGTCAAAGTTGCAGATCTGCAAAGGCATAGCAATGAAATGTGCAGAGAGCCATTTAGACATGGTACTCTTGGAAACAAGGGAGCCAATTGTATTTGATATTAAAGAGGAAACAAGCTGCATAGCCTTCGAGCACTTTGTTTAATGACGACTAAAGTCCCAGGAGTCATTTTCACACTGAGTTTTTAGAGAAGGACTTTTTAAAATGGTAATGGAGATAGGATAAAATGACAGAGATTTCAATGAAATTCTTTGGAAAGAAATTAGGATGTGCTCATAAGCAAGCTTTTTACCTTTAAAGCAGGGTGTATGGTGGGGTCAATAGGGTCTGACATTCTTTGCTAGCAAGGACTGGATTTCCTCTTGCTGAATTTGATAGAAGGAAAACTTTACACAACTTATTCAAAGAAATATTTTTAACACCACTTGAGAATGCTTCAGGCTGATCTTTCAAGGTCTGCATTACTAGAGCACTGATGGCCCGGGGAGGCCTAACACCTTCCTAGTTAATGAACCTTTTAAGGTTCAGAGGTCTCCAAAGAGATGCTTGGAGGAGGTGGTTGCCTTGTCTTCTCTAGAGCAAAGCACTTTTTTCTGGCGAAGATCAGAAGTGCTCTGCAGGACAGGCACCTCCCCAACTATTGCCCACCCAAAAGTCCTTAGGTGCAAAGCTCCTACTGCAGCAGTGTTTTGTAGCTGCAGACCTCCCAACTTCCTGGCTGTCCATGTGCTTTCTACAGTGTACTTAAACTTGAGAGGAAGGAGGTGGATGGAGCAGAGACCCAGCCTCATTGAGGTGCACAAGCTTCATTTACTCAGCATCAGTGTTTGGCTGCTTTTGAGTGCTGAAATGGTGCTAGATGCAACTACAGAGAAAAGAAGATTTACTTTAGTAATTGTCCTTATACCAGTATATGTCCGAAGGCAACTAAAATGCCTACTTGAGGCAGACACCATCTTTTTGTTGTGTTTATGTACAGTGCTTGCTTACACAATGCGGTCCTGGTCTATGACTAGGGCTCTTGGATGTTACAGTAATCCAACAAATAGTAAATAATGATTGATTGATAGATAAATAAATAAATAAAGTCACTTAATTGCTCAGTGCAATTTCTTCTAAGAGGAAGTGAATACTCTGTAACTGGAGTTTCTCTTGCTAACGTTGAAGCAACTCCAGAGCTTTGGGGACAGAATGCTCCAGCCTGATCTGCTGACGTGTCTCCTGACTTCCAAAAAATTCAGAAGCATCATTGGTCTACAGGTATAGCAAAGGGGATCCAGCTTTAAGTTCTAACACAACTTCTGCTGCCTGAAATCTCCGATCATCAAGGCTACCTAAATTCCTCTTCCACAAAGGCTGAGGGTTCTGCAGACCTGACCACCAGTGGTGCCTAGTTATTCCTAGTCCTGGAGGGACCCTGGCAGCCCCTGGGTTCCCATTAATTAGCCTCCCAAGGTGCTGAACCACTTTCTTAATGCATGGACAATCTTCCTAAGGCAGAAGCAGAAGCTACTCCTCAACTCCATAATACTTTTTTATCATGGCTTGCCAGATACTCTCTTCAAATGAAGCACAAGACCACATATGAGATATTTAAAAGCAGTCTTATCTTTTTTAAAAAGGGACTTCAGACCCTGGCAAACTGTTATAGCCACTGATGTTCCTTAGGAAGTTCACTGAGTGCTGATGAGCTTTAAAGTTTTCTGGATTGTCTTCTCAGCAAGAGCCAAGAAAAGGTGTCTGTTCGCTGACAGGCCTGCAACATAGTATAAAACACTGCAACCTCCTTTCATACTGGAATAATTTTCTTTCTATTCTGTTTTATTTTGCCCTTGGTGATAATCAAAAACAGCAAACAGTAAACTGAATATGTTCTACTCATCCTGGAAGTCAGTTGTTTCAAAAGATGCTGAATAAAATTTCTTATATATTGCTTTGTATATTCGTGCTAATAGACATTTCAAAGGATAAGGACCTAATGGTGGCATTACCCATTTGATTAGAATGAAATATGAAAGAACAGGATTAGGTCTGTCCCATGCTGACAGCGTTTTATTAATGGATCTAAAATTTTCCAGAGTACACCCCAAATTCATAGAAATTACTTGAGCGTTGATATTGGAAATGTTTGAAGAAGCAGGTATGTTAAGATACATATTCTTCCATATGGCCATTTACATATTTATCTTGTTTTCTAAGGCAACTATCACTGTGCTATCTATGTGCCAAAAAACAGTTACAGATGGCAGCGTGTGTTCCTTGAAGGGCCAATTCCTCACAGCCTCTTTAGTTCCTACTGTGTACATGTCCTTCTTGCCTTCTACTATTTCCCCTTCAGCATTCCAAATTGTTGGTTGGTACTGGAAAGTTGCAATTACTTGGTGAAAGCCATTACAGAGGTAGACCTTGCATGTAAACCTGAACATGACCGAGACTGGGCTTCTCCTGGTAGTCAGGGAGCTACACACTGGATGACTCTGTAGCTGTGGAATCCAAACCTTGCTCCAGAATTGTAGTCCAGTATCTCTGCTTATATTTGAAAACACTATGCCCAACACAACAAAAGGTGCCTGAAGTTGGGCACCAAAAGTCATCTGTAGGTACAAGTTGTAAGAAAAGTAAGCCCCTAATTTTAAAAAATGCTGGGCACTCAGCCACTCCTGTTAATTTCAAATGAGCAGTATTTTTGATATGGTGTGTACAAATTACTTGGTATTGTGACTTTGTTAAAGAAGTTAATTTTTTCAAAAACAAGAATAGCTGTGTCTGCCATTGTAGTTTATCTCTGATAATTCTTCTTCAAGACTTCATAGCATTACACAGAAAGATGTAGTTGTTATGGCAGGCCAAGACAGTAGGAAGGAGCATTTGTCCAGTGATTCAATGAACTAGCTCAGCACTGCATGCAAGTTTCCTCTGGATTTTTATCCCTCAGGGCAATGATTATATTAAACAATCTCATTGTTTAGCTTGTCATGATCTACAAACTTGACAAGTTAGCATGGATAACAGTCACAAGTTGATGAACTGCAAAAATTGTTCTTAATATCCAGAAAGCAGTAGGTAAACCAAACAATTCCCTCCCATATCTTACTGCTCTGACAGTTCTTCAAAGATATTGGCTTATAATACGGTAATTCTGAATCGTAGTTGAACTCCTAAACTTTTGGGAATGCCATAGTTGTAAAAGGTATTTTCTGCAATATTTACAGGGGAGTCTCAATTTTGATATGATAATTTGGGCATTTTAACACCCTGATCTTTGAATAAGTATCTCCTCTAGTTAGAATAAATTATTTTCTTGGCATGGAAAAGTAAAGAACGTTAGGCTGTGTTAAGAACATCACGTAATTTCAGAAGTTATGTCATCTGCTTCATAATAAAAGTGCGCTAAATCTTACATACCCAGTAGTATCAATGAAATCTTTTCCATTTGTTGGCCCTTCATCCAAAGGTAACTCTTGAGCACCTTCCAAACCTGGAGCTTGCTGCATATCATTCAGGGTGCAAAAAGATGCCACTCTCTGATCTGTAAAGGCAAAAACAAAGCTAATGTAAAGCTAATTTGTAAACATGATTTCATATACAAAATAAAAAAATCAAAGGCCATTGTACAATTAATTATTTGGATATAGTTAGAGTCTGGGAAGTAGATTTCTACATGATAGCTTTGAAGACAATAAGCAGATTTACAATTTGTTCCAGTTAGTTGCTCTTTCCAACATCTGCATCAACATCTGGTTTGCAAATATCAGCAAAGTGATAGATTTGTTTTGACTAGTTAATGCTAATCTGAATAGTAAATTGGTCTCACTGAAATCCACAGAAGACCTGAGAAACAGGGGCTATGATCAGTGACAATACCAATTCATGGAAAGCTAAAGCATCAAATTCCACAGAAATTTTCACAGTTCCATTTTTATTATTCTGACATTTCAGACACATTGTATAAGCTGCTGGTTATCTATATATTTGAAAAGCAGTATACAAGTGCTATTATTATGCACTTATTTTGTCATATTTAAGTATAAAAAGTAGCTTTTATTTGGTGAAAGCACCGTCAAGTACCAAAAATACTAGATGAGGGCCACCAGCATACATGGCCAATGTGCTTGGAACTTAGCCTGTCTCCCAATGACCAATATCATTATCTGTGGACATTCAGTGTAGCTGCCAAAATATACCACAAATCATTTATGAAAAATATGCCACGCAGATCACTGCAAAGAATAAAAGTAAATGATTCATTATGATTTAAAATTGTTTGTTGTGGAAAATCCATATTCTGTGGAGATTGATTTAACTGATTTCCATACAAATTCCATGCCTGCAGCTTTCTATTGACTCTGGCCATGACATGCCTTGCCTTCCCTTCTCCCTCTCCTCCCCCACAGGCCCAAAGCTTGCATTACCATGCAAACGTGCAAACACTTGAAACAGAAAGGAAGTTTACTAAAGATAAAAGCCAACAATCAACCCCAAACCGTCACCTAGAAATGATGTATGATGACAGACTGGCCCAAGATCTTCATCAGAGTCAAAACCTGGAATAAGATTTAGAATGTTCCTATAAACAAGAGAGTACATCCAACTAACCTCTCTGCTAAAGCAGCTGTGGTCCTTATGCAAAATTCACATAATGGAATACTGTCAATGCAGCTCAGAGTGCCTCTTATTGTGAGAAGCCCTTAAGACTTTCAAAATCAATTTTTATGTAATGCCAACCAACATGGTTGAAATTACACATTTCATGCTCAGCGGCCCTCATATAATGCACAGTATTATGATACATAGCATGGAAATGTGGTGCACCACAAAAGTCAAATGGTAAATACATGGCAAATTGTTTTAAGTAAGAATTTTTACTAACTTGTTTTAAAAGTGCTACCAAGATATTAAAACAAGAACAAAACCAGGGAATCACAGCAATTAGAAGTTTTTGTTAAGTGATTAAAAAATGAACACTTTTGGAGGTCACTGTAAAGATTGAAAAGTCATTTCCAGCTCTCACACTACTTTGATGCAAATTTTCACTTTTATATCTGATTTCAAGACCAACTTTATATAGCAGTAGTTTCCCCAAGTTTTATCCTTATTTGCAATTTGTCATATGTCTTGGCATTTTTAGGTCATGAGTTTTCTACACACATCTAAAGTGAGAAAGGAGAAGAATTTCGCACACCATTGCTATCACAATGACACAACTCACACTATGGAAGCTATATAACTTAATTAAATTAAGCAGCAGGGAAAGGTTAAACTTAGTTTCCTTACTCAAATTAGGTGCCACAGAAAAGACTGTGCAAACAATTATGATCACAAAAGAAATGGGGCAGAAGTAAATTTAAGGTATACATCTAATTACCCATTTCACTTGTTCTTTTCTTCCCTTCCCTAAACTTTGATTACAGAGACAAGGGGTTGAGGTAATATCTTTTATTGGACCAACTTCTGTTGGTGAGACAAGCTATCAAGCTTACACAGAGCTCTTTTTCAAGTCTTTGACTGACAGTTGATGGTGGAGGACAGAAAAGCAGTGGCAAATCTTATACTGCTCCTAACTTTCCTACATGATGAGTTAGTTAATGGTCAGTAATGCACAAAACATGGGTATTTTATGTCACTGAACTCTATTTCAATATAATTTACCCTGTGTTTTCCCCTCACAATACTGACTAAGCATTTCTAAGAAGAATGTCTTAACCTCAGTAGACCAGACAAGAAGCACTTGTCTGGTCTACCGAGGTTAAGACATTTTCTGTTAAGTTAAAAAAAAAAAAAAAAAGATAGATTGCAGTTCTGGACTTACTAGGGGTATTTGAATCAAACCACCACCTTCCCTTTAGTGAGGAAGTATTACAAAGGATGTTCGTAACAGTCACGGAAAGCATACTATGAAGTTTTAAAATAAAATATTTCACCCAGTTTTTAAAAATTTCCATTGATTCATAGATTCCAAGGCCAGAAGGGACCACTGTGTTCATCTAGTCTGAGCTTCTATATAACACAGGCTATTGAATGTCCCCAAAATAATTCCTAGAGCAGATCTTTTAGAAAAACATCCAATCTTGATTTAAAATTTTCCAGCGATGGAGAATCCACTATGACCTTTGATAAACTGTTCCCATGGTGAATTAACCTCACAGTTAAAAGCATATGCCTTATTTCCACTCTGAATTTGTCTACCTTCAACTTCCTGCCACTGGATCATGTTATACCTACATTGAGCTCACTGAGTATCACGACAAGGCACGTTTTCTAATCCTTTAATCATTCTCATAGCTCCACTCTGAACCCTATCCAATTTAGCAGAGGCAATTCTACCAATTTTGCCGCCCCAAGCAGTCGCCGCCAAATTGCCACCACCCCAAGAAGAGCGGCGAGCTGCTGCCGAATTGCCGCCGCGGGACACGGACTGCTGCTCCATTCTAAATGCTGCCCCAAGCATCTGCTTGGAAAACTAGTGCCCGGAGGGGGCCCTGCAATTTAGCAACATCCTTCTTGAATTTACCCCAAAATTTTAATTTTAGTCAGCAAAAACTACAAATAGATTACATTACTTTAAATGTGCATTGACTATAACTTGCGCATTTATAACTTTTTATTCCTTGCAAAAATTCTACTAAATTTTAATGTTGTATTTGTATGAAATTTAAATTTAATATTTAGAGCTTTTTATTACTGCACTTCTGCTAGTTTCTAAACATAATTTTACTACGTTCAATTACTTGTGAAATGTTAAACAGCAACCCACCACTCATCCTTTGGGCAACAATGTCACTAAATAGGTGTTAGAAACCATTAGGCTCTCACACTGTATGCTAAATAAGTGATTTTGTGAGCTGTTATTCCAAAAACAACAACCTAATTTATGGGTTTCAGAGTAACAGCCTGTCTGTATCTGCAAAAAGAACAGGAGTACTTGTGGCACCTTAGAGACTAACACTTTTATTTGAGCATAAACTTTCGTGGGCTACAGCCCACTTCATCAGATACATGCAGTGGAAAATACAGTAAGAAGATTTTATATACACAGAGAACATGAAACAGTGGGTGTTACCATACACACTATAACGAGAAAACAAAAGGAATACTTGTGGCACCTTAGAGACTAACAAATTTATTTGAGCATAAGCTTTCGTGAGCTACAGCGCATCCGAAGAAGTGAACTGTAGCTCACGAAAGCTTATGCTCAAATAAATTTGTTCGTCTCTAAGGTGCCACAAATACTCCTTTTCTTTTTGCGAATACAGACAAACACGGCTATTACTCTGGAAACTATAACAAGAGTGATCAGTTAAGGTGAGCTATTACCAGCAGGAGAGAAAAAAGACCTTTTGTAGCGATAATAAAGATGGGCCATTTACAGCAGTTGACAAGAACTTGTGAGGAACAGTAGGGGGGAAAAATAAACATGGGGAAATAGTTTTACTTTGTGTAAAAAGAAAAGGAGTACTTGTGGCACCTTAGAGGCTAACCAATTTATTTGAGCATGAGCTTTCGTGAGCTACAGCTCACTTCATGTGTAATGACACATCCACTCCCAATCTTTATTCAAGCCTAATTTAATGGTGTCCAGTTTGCAAATTAATTCCAATTCAGCAGTCTCTCGTCCGAGTCTGTTTTTGAAGTTTTTTTGTTGTAATATTGTGACTTTTAGGTCTGTAATTGAGTGACCAGAGAGACTGAAGTGTTCTCCGACTGGTTTTTGAATGTTATAATTCTTGACGTCTGATTTGTGTCCATTTCTTTTACGTAGAGACTGTTCGGTTTGGCCAATGCACATGGCAGAGGGGCATTGCTGCCACATGATGGCATATATGTTAAAGTCAAAATTTACTCCCTCAGTAATACAACAACAAACAGATAATAGCTAGCACATCACCAACAAGTTTTCTCACTTCATTTCCCTGGAACAATGCATAAGACAGTTCTGTCATAAATAAGGAAACGGAATATTGCAAAGTGAATGGTTACATAGGAAGATTCTTATTCAGCTGCATGCCTAATTTTTTATTTTCAGTATTTATTTCTTGTCCCACTGAACGTGCCCATGAGTACTTTCTTGTGTTTAATAATTGTTTCACCAGTTTAACAGGGCCGTTTTTAAAAGGTGAACTGAAATGAGTTAAATCCGTGCTTTGGAGGGCAGAATTTGACCAAAAGTTGTTGTTCTCCTTGTTCTCTTTTTCAGTTATCTGATTTTCCAGAGTAGCCATCAATATTAATATAACATAAGGACTTGGGTGTGACTCTCCATTCACTGGCACCAGTGGAAATCAAAAGACCTCCACTGATACCAATGGAGTTAAATTGAGATGAGAGAAGAATCTAGTCTTTTGTTTATGATTGCAACACTTGTGCTACCAAACCCTGAAAGGACAACTCCCATTGACATTAATAGAAGCTCTATGTGCATATCAAATCCTCTCGAATGACATATCTTTCCTTTTTCTAATTTTGGTTTGGAATGTCATTTTCTACTCACACAAAGGAAATTACTTGAGAAGATATATGGGTACTTACATCAAAATTTTAAGCAAAAAATTGTCTACTCCAGACAGAGAAAAATGAGAACACTGGACCAAAACATGCAACCCATCCACCTCAGTGCATGTTAATGGGACTGCATAGTTGTAAAAGAGAAGAATTTGGACCAGAACTGCATTTGTTCAGGAGCATCACAGATAGCAAAAATAAATAAATAAATAAATAAAATTATCCAAACAATTTAAGTTAGGTAACATATAGCATAATAGAAGAAAGCTAAAAATAAAATAATGCATCAAATGGTCCTCTCATTGCTAAACTCCCATCTCAAGGTCAAATTCTGTCCACAGACACACACACAAACTTCCACTGAAGTCAACAGGAGTTACAACATGCATATTAGACAACAGAACTTTTCCTAAATGTTTTGAATTTTATTTTTCTAAACACTTAAACAAGCTAATTTGATTAGATACTTATCTTTTATGCTGAATGCTTTTCTTTCCCCTAATCATAATATGTTTAGCATAACTTTTATTAAACTATGAAGATTTAAAATGGAGATGTTAAAACAATATTAATTATAGTAGCACACATGGTGCCACAAAGATAAAATGGCATTAAGAAATGCTGCATTCTAATTGGCATAAGTAGCTTAGAACTGTGAAAATACCTGGTATACACCAGTGGTTGAAATCAGTGATGAGCTGCCAAAATCTTAAAAATGGGTTCCCTCCTCACCCCATGAGGGTGTCGTTGCCCACCCCTGCCCCCTGGGACCCCTGCCCCATCCAAACCCCTGCGTTCCTTGAAACCCTCCCCCAGGACCCCTGCCCCATCCACCCCCCTCCTCTGTCCCCTGACTGCCTCCAGAACCGGGCAGGAGGGTCTCGTGGGCCACCGTAGTGGGTGCGCACCCCACCCCTAAGAGCCAGAGGCACCTGCCAGGGTGCAAGGTGGGGCGTTCCGGCGGTGCTTACCTGGGGCAGCTCCCAGGAAGCGTCCGGCAGGTCCCTCTGGCTCCTAGGGATGGGGGAGCATAGCTAGGGGGGAGCAGGGGGAGCAGCCGCTCCCCGCACCGATCCCATCAAAAGTGGCACCTTAGGCACCGAATCCCTGGGTGCTCCAGGGCTGGAGCACCCATGGGGAAAAATTGGTGGGTGCAGAGCACCCACTGGCAGCTCCCCGCCCCGCGCCCAGCCCCAGCTCACCTAACCTCCGCTCTGCCTCCTCCCCTGAGTGCACCGCCCCGGTTCCCATGCGCGCCCCTCCTGCCCCGGTTACCTGCTGCGGCGCGGGTGGCCCTCCTCGCACCCTCCCCTACCCGAGCTCACCCTCTGCTCTGCCTCCCTGGGCCTGAGCGGGAAGCCATGGCTTGCTTCTCAGCTTGCCCTGGCTTCCCATGCGAACAGCTGATTCGCGGGAAGCCTGGGGGGGCAGAGAAGCAGAGCGGGGTGGCGCCTTCAGGGGAGGAGGCAGAGCGGAGGTGAGGTGAGGTGAGCTGGGGCCGGGGGTGGGGCGGGGAGCTGCCGGTGGGTGCTCTGCACCCACCAAATTTTCCCCTTGGAGTTGGCACCTAAGGCGCCACTTTTGGTGGGTTAAATTTAGAAGCCCTTTTAGAACCAGTCGTCCCTTACGGAACAACCGGTTCTAAAAGGGCTTCTAAATTTAACAACCGGTTCTAGCGAACCAGTGCGAACCGGCTCCAGCTCATCACTGGTTGAAATTACTTTTGTTTATATAACCAAATCATAAACAATACATAAAGGGGCTCTCTGTCAGGTTGTTTAAGCCCCAAAATATTATTTAAAAAACAGCGAATGCCCATTTTTAAACTAAAACCAGCAGTTAACAGTGACACAAATACTGCTGGGCCTGTACATAAGAGTCAATGTTTATGTTTATGTCCCACTCCAATCTTCTAGAATGAAAAGCAGTTGTGGGAATCTTGGACAGTTTAGTGTTTTTTTCCTTCACTATATTCTTCAGTTATTTGATTTTCCAGAGTAGCCATTACTATTAATACAATGTAAGTACTCAAAAGTACACTGCTCTACCCCAAACTCAGAACTACGAGGATTTCAGAGAAGCGTAATAAAGCAATTAAAGGAATACGAATCAAATTTTCTAAAGGTTGTCTCTTTTCCTGCTTATTCTCTAACATTTCTTTATCCCCTTTTCTCTCCATTCATTCTCCATTTTAATCTATCAATCTCAATACAATTTTCTCTTTTCTCAGTTCTGTTTATTGTTTTCCTTCTATTCTATACTCTTCTTTTTTTATTGTCTTGCCTGGTAGCATCCAATTCTCTGTTGTTCAGTTCCTTTCTCTCCTCTTCCATATTATATCTCTTTACCCTTTCTTCTCTTATCTTGTTATCTGTCCCCTTTTTCCTCTGTAGTCTCATCTATCAACTTTGCTCTCAGTTGTATTCCTTTAGCTCTTCAAGTTTCTTCCCGTATTATACACGGAGAAAACATGCTTGGGTAGTGTAAAGGTTGCATTGCCATAAATTTGTAATGTGACTAATGAGGACAAGTGGTGAAGCCACAAGTGAGTTAATTATAGTCATTGCAGTCTATAAAAAATGGTCACCACATCATAGTAATGTAGTTAAGTATTGAGGAAACCCCACAGCGATCAAAATTTTAAGTGTGTCTTGGCCAAGGACACAGAGAATCAATGTTTGAGCTGAGCTGCATTGAACTGAAACAAGACTAGAATGCTGGAATCCTTTTGCCCCTAGACCTATTCTTAGGGTGACCACATGTCCCGTTTCAGCCAGGACAGTCCACTTTTTAAGCCCTATCTCAGCCTTGATCAGTTGGCAAGAGCTAACGGGACAAATGCCCACTTTTGTTTAAAAAAAAAAGAAAAAAAGGAGGGGGGTGCATGAAGGAATGTGCGGCGGGGCGCGTGGCAATGCCAGCCCCACGCAGCACGGGGTGGGGGGCTTGGGAGAGCAGTTTGGCTAACTGTGTGTGGAGGAGTGGCTTGTGCTGGCCCCAGGCAGTTGTGTGTGTGTGAGGGGGGGTGGGGGGGTTTCAGGCGAGCAGCTTGGGCCAGCCCCACACAGAGGAGGGAGCCTTGAGTTAGCCCCACTCTGTGTCCCATTTTCCCTTTGGGAAGTACGATCACCCTACCTATGCTTAGCTCATGCTGCTTCACATTACTGAATGGTCCAGACACCATGATGACTGCTCTGGAAAGGACTGCAAAACTGCAAGCAGCTGACAGGAGGAAGCCCTGGGTGTTCTAGCAGCATCAGTTGCAGACTTTCTAACGCCCACTTCTCCCCAGCCATGAACGGGTTCAAAAAGCAAGGAACTGTACCTGTTGATTTCATCAATCGCAAAGGCCCTCTCCAAGAGACCATGTGGGAACAGTGAACTCCACAAGAATGTCAGGAAATACTAGCGGTAAACTTTCAACTTTAGAAATTGGTTTCCATTTTCAAGGCTCTGTCTGCAGCAACAAGTGCAGAAACTGTCTTAAAAAAAAACCAAAAAAAAACCCAAAAAAAACCTCCTAAATTTTGCTTTGATATTTAAAATGGTCCCAAATCAGGGACTTCATGGACCCCAAAAGCCACCTCTGAAGAGAAAACTGGACCACAAGATCAAGCTACAGGAAAAAAGGGAAGTTGCTCAGGCTCCCTCTCATCAAGATCCTACTTAGTGTGAGGTTTCCTCATCCACCTGTGCACAAAGTTCTTGTCTAGTAAGGGGTGGTAGCAGTTGAATCCTCAAAAAGTGACTGTCATAAAGGAAACCAATAGCATCAGGATCCTGATGAAGAGTCTGAGCTGCTAGAAGCATTGGTATCTGGATCTCTAAGATCCTGTAGCATTCTATTCACAGGGGCTTTTAGAAAGCAAGGGTTACAGCACAATCTAAAAAAAAAATCTCAGTATCAATTTTTAAAAATATATTTTTCAACATTATCTTAGACCAAAAACTTTGCAGGAGCAAAATGATGAGTTAACCAGAGGGAAAAAGCTATTATTTATTCATTTAGTTTTAAACTACAAAAGAAGGCCTTTGTAGCATCTAACAGTGAATTTCAAGTTCTAGCTGTAATGGCAAAAAATAAAAAGTTATGTCGACATTCATTCTTAAATCACCTCGCTCCCAGGTTTAAAATCCCTCATCTGTTCTATATTGTTCCATCTTGGATGAGAGTTGGGTTTAAAACACAGAAGAATTATGGTAATAATTCAAAATGTGTATTTATGAATAAGTATTAATTTTATGGGATGTCAGTAGATAGAATAAAGTGGCCCAAGAAAGAACTGACCTTTTAATCATGCCACCAGCTATGGAGAGGAAGAGATATAGAAAAATTGCCTTGTATGAAAAAAGAAAAACTAAAATAAAGTTCCCATATCAAGGACTGTAAATTGCATAATTGTTAGGAGACTTGGCAGATCAGAATTGGAGACTAATCTAACTTTAATTTCTTAAATCTTCAGTAGCAAACAACCCCTTTAACAATGGCTTAGTCTTCATTAACTGGATCACTTTTCTTTAAAGACAGACATATCTCAAAAGTTTTGATCACATTCTCATCCACCAAAATAAAAAGGTCCGAGGTTTTAATCCCCACACAGCTAAGGAAATGATTGTGGCATCCCAACTTCTGTGCTTGTACACACCTTTTCCTTTTAAAAGATTCTTAAAGAAGAATGCTGAACTAGCTATTCGGCTTCATTTCCAAACTTCTAGAAATGTTCCGTTTCAAACACTGTGAACCCTGCATAGCAGAACTCCATTGACATTTTTATCACCAATTTCCTTAATCTCTGGGATCATCATTTCTCTATTCATTACATTCATAGAGTCCAGAACACTAGCTCCCACCTACTCTTAATACCAAGTCTTGAAGTGATTCCTCAATTACGAAGGACAACTTCAACATACACAGGAAAATAGCACCCAATTCAAACCCAACTATTTTAAGAACTCATTATTTCTTATAATGGATTCCCTCCAAATGAACTTTTCACGAAATGCTAATCAGTTGTGCTTATTTTGACTTTGGCTTTCTGGTCGTGAGACTGAGTATGCAGAAAGTTGACCAAATCTTTTAGAAAACCTATTTCCACTCAAGAGGTCAATATCATAGCATGCAATCAAAAAATTAGTTATAATGTTTTATAGGTTATATAGAACATGCATAGATCTTTCCACCTTCTGCACGAATGCGCCCACTAACAGAAAAGAAATGTACCCACTAACACAAAACTTAGAAACACTTACTATAGCATTCTTTATGGGAATGTGCATTACAACTCAAATTTTTCAAATAATTCACAAAGCAATCAATGAGACAATCTCTATTTTGTGACTCAGACTGTCTTCTTCAAACTATGACGTCTGAACAAGTACTGTAGTACAAAATGAATAAATGAAAATATCTGAAATATATGCAACTAAAAACAAGTCAGTCAATAGCTTTTCCTATTTGAACAGAACAAATGAGAAAAAAATATGACTGCAATTATTGAGAATAAGCATTAAATTACTAGAATCAAGAAACTGCTGCTCAAATTAATTAATTGCAGAATAAAGCAGTATGCCATTATTCTGAGCTGAGGATTTAAGGAGACTAGAAAAATGAAAATAAAGTTTCTAAAAGACTTCAAAATATCTGAGTTTCAGAAAATATGAATTCAGAACAAGTACTTTCAGTCAGCTGAACTGATAAAAGAGTTGTTGAACAACAAAACCTTCTTTATGCAGCAGTAAAAAATGCTTCAGCATGAACACAGTTACATCACTCCAAGTCTTCTTTGTATTGATAAGTCTTTATTTTCCAGTTGCTGCATTAGGATACTGGTAACAAAAATACATACACATCTCCCCGCAAGCAACCAAGTGTGTAAATACAATGGGAATCCTGTTCAGAATATCTTTCGATTTTATAATACATTCCTCTTAACTGATAGGAAGTATATGAAAAGGGCCGAACAGAGACAAAGGGACTCAAAGTTAATCAGGATAGAAAGCATGATGGTATTTTAGAATGCTGATCATCACTGATACATTTTCTATGCATTCAAAATAGTACAAGAATAGTTCTGAATGCCTTTAACTAAAGAGTAAAAACAACAAAACCTTTCTACTTGAGATTGTTGAACTCTAGGACAGTATAGAGAAAGACCTGACCAAAGCATACATTAAAACAAAACCTTTAAATATGCATGTCTACTATTCTGTTTACCTTTAAACTAAGCATGTATAGGTTTGATATCAAAGAGATGAGTGTGTCATTTTCTCCAGGTTAACCTAGAATTATAGTCCAATTCTGCACGACTGCTCTACTTCCTGACTGCACACTATATTTGAAAACATATCAGTAGACATTTTAAGACTTGTACCACTGCAACGTTCTTCTGAGGGCTTATTATGCGAGTCAGAGGGAGGGGCAACATCACTTGGACTGCACATGCAGAGTTGATAGTAGCCACACAGTACATATTGTGTCCAACACAGTTCCTCATTTGAAAGTAAGTGATATTACAAAAAGGACAGAAAAGGCTATAACTACTGAGATACATATAAGATTTTTATTATTCAAAATGAGTATATTGAAGATATGGGAAAAACTTGGAAGAGCAGTCTTTTTGCTGAGTTTTCTTACCTTCAAAAGCTCGTGCAGCATCCACCAGGTTGGACCAGTCTAGTCCTGTGGCAGTGTCCGGAAGGGGCATCAAGCCGGGATCGTTGAATTTGGCTCTGTCAGACAAGGAGCCATCTGAGAACCAGAATTCATCTATCAACAAACACAAAAATTAGTCGTCTTAGGACAATGGTCTATATTTAGTTCTAAGGCTATTTAGAATTAAATTTCAAAAATATATATAGCCAAAGGGTGCTCATCCTCACTTTTCCCTTGTCCCCTGCTTTTTCTATAAATGCTCAGTGTCAGCATAACATTTTAAGCGGCATTGGATTGACAGAGAATGAGAAGGAAGGAAGATTTTTTTAAAAAGAATATTCTCTTCCTAACTACCACTTTACATGAGAGCATACTAATATTATAAATCGACAGAACAGAGTTATAAATAGTAGAATATTAAGGAACCCAAATAGTTGCTTTTTTAAGATCCTTTGTGAGGAGAAAGTTGTTAGACACCCCTATAGATCCACATTTTCAAAAAGCCCGTGAAACCACACATGCAGAATGTGTGTGCATACAGAGTTATACACACAAAAATTGGGTGTGCTCAGATTATGGGTGCAGGTACAGAGACTGCTTTGAAAATTATGCCCACATTCCACCCAATATTCAGAAACTTTCCCTTTTCAGTTTTATCAATCTGTTCTATCCTCTAAAAGAAAAATTATATTCAGATTTTAAAATGCTCTTTCAATTTTATCTTGATAAAATGTATATCGGAGAAAGTGATAGATTTCAACATATTGTAACACTATTTCCAGAATGAACTGCAACTCTTACTATACCATAGATACTGCACAAATTTGTATTAGTGCACAAGCTCTCATTTATCATTAATAATAAGTGATATTGAGCTTTTAGGTTATACAGCGTTTTACAAACATACTATGAATTTACATTTCAGAAGGAATAGAAAATTATTTTCATAGTCCACTTTGGGAATTACTTTACATTTTCTTTTTGAAGCTAGGCTTTCTTTACAAAGGAGGACCCGATAACAAATAACATATTTGAAGACTGTTACCATAAAAAGGACTGTGATCAATTGTTCTCAAAATCCACTGAAGATAGGATAAGTAGTAATGGGGTTAATCAATAGCCAGGGAGATTTAGGTTAGATATTAGGAAAACTTTTTAACTATAATGGATTTAACTGCTGGATCAGGCTTCCAAGGGAGGTTCTGGAATCCCCGTCATTAGAGGTTTTTAAAGAGAGGTTGGGCAAACATCTGTCAGGGATGGTGTAGGTTTATCTGGTCCTGCCTCAATGCATGGGGGTGGACTTGATGATTTTGAGATCCCTTCCAGCCCTACATTTCTATGATTCTGTGCTCTATTTGTATATTGATGTATAATGCAGACATAATATAATAAAAATACTGCAGTTAGATATACTGACATTCATGAAAGTAGATATAACAATTAGATTTAATCATATTAGGGAAAAGAGAACATTAATTTATACTAATAAGATGAATGATAGAAATTTTTATTTCATTAAATGTCATTCAGCAAAAAAGTTATTCGACTTCAATCCTTTTTTTTTAAAAAAATGTGGTTGAATCAGAAGTTTAAAAAATATTTTAAAAATACAGACATTTTCCTCCCTCAAGTTCTTCCCCAGATATAGGCTATTATATGTCTGAGGAATCCTTTTCTCACTATAGAACCATCTAAAAAAAATTGAAGAGTTTTTTCCACAAGGAAAGAAACAATGCACACACATAACATGGAATATCTTCTTCTTGTATGAAAAAGGCATATTACCATTTGTCCAGATATTAATGGAAGAATATAATATACAGTCTATATAAATTAAAGTTTACATACAAACACAACAAGCATAATGTATCACAATACCTTCTATTGCATGCAGTAGCCTCTATCAGAATGAATCATCTTTCTAATGGAAAAGATGGGGTGGAGGAGCAGGTATGCAATCCTCAATAAAAACATATGGGGGGTGAGGGGTGGGAGGGAGACTTGCATCTGAAATATGATGCAGGAGAGGTAAAAATCCCATATACCATGGGATTTTTCTGTCTTATCCTGAAATACATATACAAGATATTCCATTACTAAGTTTTCATGGAGTAACTGAGAAAGTTTACAGCTAGTCTGTTTAATAGAATTTGCTGTAACATCTGCTGTCTCTCTACCGAACCCCAGGAATGCAAAACTAGATTTTATATTAAATGGAATTTCAGCATATAAATATATTCCGTTCCCACTTCCTGCCTATATTTTCTGTCTAGTACCTTGAATATTGAATATCCCCAGAAAACATTAAAAGTGTCTGAGGATGAAATCATACTTGGGACCGATCATGGAACAATCTCTTGGGAATTCAGCTTGGAGTCTGTAAAAGTCCTTTGGAGAATAATACAAATACTTGTGTATTCTGGTGCTTGACAAAAAGGGAAACCTTCTTCACAGACAGGATATCTTATTTGAAAGCTGGTGATCCAGCTCTTATCCTAGAGAAGTGAGTCGTCACTTCAAAAGAACCCCTGCTTTTATGTGACAAGTCAATAGAAGATGAATGTGAAACCTGTCAGGAAAGTGTCTACTTGATAAGATTCTGCTGGTTTCCCAAATTGGGGTGTAGGATTGATTTATTCACCAGTAATCATCCCTCATTTTATACGTCGTTGTGAGGACCTAAATTCACATAAGATCTACACTACTTTGTCCAGGGTAGACAGAGGGCCTTAACAGCAGAAAGCCTTCTGGATGAAAGGAGGTTTGGTTACTGAGAGGTCTGGAACCTCACAGTCTTGATGGAAGAAATAAGGAGGAGTAACAACAGTCCAGGCATCAGCATGCCATGACAGACAATTATTTAAATTTAAATAGGGCAAGATAGATATATTCTGGTGTACTAACAGTGCAAAAACCTCCTGGGCCTCTTGAGCTTTAGGGAATGATTCTTCCATGCTGTTTGCATTTTGGTTGTGGTCTGAGTGTAGGAGAGAAAAGACTCTATGCCCTCTGGGACAACAATCCATGCATTAACCCACAATTTTAGAGAAAACATTTTTGTTTGTGAAGTCCGTGCTTTTTGGTACAGTTATTGATCTTGTGACTTCCAGTTCTTTATATAGAAGACACCATGATCATACCATCAAACTTTATTCATTTTCACTTCCCTTTTATTATTGCAGAGAAGTGATATAGAGCAATTTTGATAGCATTTAGTTTCAGCAATTTTTTATTTAAAACTCATAGGTTCCAAAGCAGTTCTCCTGAAATCAACTGACATTAGTGCCAGAAAATCTCCCTATTCAGAGAGAGGTTTCTTATTTATATAAGAGTAAGCAGATTTATCATATCTGGTCCACCCTGCTACCAAGGCAACTATCCTGTTTCTGTCAGTGGGAGTTGTGAGTTCTCCTCTCATGAAGAGATATTATGGGAGTGGGGAAGTTACTACGTATTTCATGTGCCACATACTGGGTAATGACATGAGAGGACTCCATCTTTTGAAAACTAAAATTGACTCATTATTAAGAGAGCTATTTACAGAGATGCTGCAACTGCAGCTGGCATTCAAGCCATATGCACACAGACTGGTGTCCTTATGCCTCTTCCAAACTCTTCCCTCCTGCAGCCTTTGCTCTCCCCTCCAAGTTCCAAGCAGCTTGCAACACTGCACACAGCTGAACTAATTTGTTCCTCTACAACATTCACTTTTATAGGCAACACTGTGTAGATCAAGATATCAAGTTCTCTTTGAAGTCATGACTGTGAGCACTCCCCAAGCTAAAAGATCCATAGAGGATATCTCAAATCACCCTTGCAAGGGAACGCAAGCACCCCATGTGCTCCAGCAACAAGATCTTTGCCCAGCAATTATCTCCATATGTAAAAGACCCAAAATAATAAAGTAATAGAAATGTTACAGAGCATTCAATTTAGAAGAGGATGGTTGGCAAGTTATTACGTATTTATTTTCAGAGGGCAGTTATAGATAAGTAGTTCCCTCTTCTTTGAAGGTAGCCTTCATTAAAGATCCCCTTTTCTGGAGATTAAAAAACTCCAGGATTATTGAAAACAAAACAAGACAACGCAGGTAGAATGTGAATATAGGGTTAATGTACCTTTATTCTGAATAGTGGGATACCAGTTTTCAAGTTAACCATTTTGCTAAAGTAGGGTTGTCAAACAATTAAAAAAATTATTCGCAATTAATCACACTGTTAAACAATAATAGAACAACAATAATTGAAATAGTTTCGGATATTTTCTACATTTTCAAATATATTGATTTCAATTACAAGACAGTATACAACGTGTACAATGCTCACTTTATATTATTTTTATTACAAATACATATACTGTAAAAATGGCAAAGAAATAGTATTTTTCAATTCACCTAATATAAGTACTGTAGTGCAATCTCTTTATCATGGAAGTTGAACTTACAAGGGTAGAATTATGTACAAAAAACCCTGCATTTAAAAGTAAAACAATGTAAAACTTTAGAGCCTACTCCTACTTTTTGTTCAGCCAATCGCTCAGACAAACAAGTTTGTTTACATTTATGGGAGATAATGCTGTCCACTTCTTATTTACAATGTCACCTGAAAGTGAGAACAGAAATTCGCATGGCACTGTTGTAGCTGGCATTGCAAGATATTTATGTGCCAGATGTACATAAGATTCATATGTCCCTTCATGTTTCAACCACTGTTCCAGAGAACATGCATCCATGCTGATAATGGGTTCTGCTCGATAACCATCCAAAGCAGTATGGACTGACGCATGTTCATTTTCATTATCTGAGTCAGACGCCCCTAGCAGAAGGTTGATTTTATTTTTTTGGTGGTTCGGGTTCTGTAGTTTCCACACTGGAGTATTGATCTTTTAAGATTTCTGAAAACATGCTCCACATCTCATCCCTCTCAGATTTTGGAAGGCATTTCAGATTCTAAAACCTTGGGTCGAGTGCTGTAGCTATCTTTAGAAATCTCACATTGGTACCTTCTTTGCGTTTTGTCAAATCTGCAGTGAAAGTGTTCTTAAAATGAACAACATGTGCTGGGTCATCATCTGAGACTGCTATAACATGAAATACATGCAGAGTGCAGGCAAAACAGAGTAGGACATATACAATTCTCCTCTAAGGAGTTCAGTCACAAATTTAATTAATACAATATTTTTTTAACTAGCATAATCAGCATGGAAGCATGTCCTCTTGGAATGGTGGCCAAAGCATAAAGGGGCATTTGAATGTTTAGCATAACTGGTATGTGAATACCTTGCAACGCCAGCTACAAAAGTGCCATGCGAATGACTGTTCTCACTTTCAGGTGACACTGTAAATAAGAAGCGGGCAGCATTATCTCCCATAAATGTAAACAAACTTGTCTGTCTTAGCGATTGGCTGAACAAGAAGTAGGACTGAGTGGACTTGTAGGTGCTAAAGTTTTACATTGTTTTGTTTTTGAGTGCAGTTATGTAACAAAAAAAATCTATGTTTGTAAGTTGCACTTACATGATAATGAGATGGCACTACAGTACGTGTATTAAGTGAATGGAAAATTATTTCTTTTGTTTGCCATTTTTACAGTGCAAATATTTGTAATAAAAATAATATAAAGTGAGCACTGTACACTTTGTATACTGTGTTGTAATTGAAATCAATATATTTAAAAATGTAGAAAAACATCCAAAATATTTAATACATTTCAATTGGTATTCTATTGTTTAACAGTGCGAATAATCGAGATTAATTTTTTTGAGGTAATCATGTGAGTTAACTGTGATTGACGGCCCTACTCTAAAGCTATGTAGATATCTTTTTTTTTTTTTTTTATCTGCAGAGAAGCAAAGGAGGAAAATAAGATACCCTAGAAAAAGTTTCCACAATAGACTAAATCTTGACTCCTGACTGGAAGGTGAATCCGAGCAACAGAGTATAATCTGAGTATATTCAGTTGACATAAAATGCTGCCTTGTAAATCTCCAAGATAAAAACAGATGAGAAGTTTGCTGCCATAACAGATTCACTCCACACCAAAAGGACATTGACATGACCTACAAGCTGCAGGCCTGCCATGGTATAACAATGAAACAGATATTGAGAAATGTGGTCTCCTTAGAGACCACACAATCTATTGAGTTAGTGTCAACTGAAACAAAGGTGCATGTATTTAAGGGCTTTAGTTCTCTCCAAATAAAGCCAAAGGATCTTTTGGCATCAAGTTTATGGAGAAGAGTTTCACCAGGATTAATAAGCGGGTGTGGAAGAATGCAAGCAAGAGGACTGAATGATTGAAGCAGAACTCAATTACCATCTTATGGACAAATACCAAATAATGACCTAACACTATCTTACTTTTGAAGGATTTAGTTTAAAGTGAACCAGTCATTAGAACGTGAAACTCAATCACTGTGAATGGAAGTCACTGCAACCCGAAAAGTGATTTACTATGTAAAAAACCTTGATTTCAGAGGTTAGCAAGTGGTTTGATAGTAGCTTTCGTCAGCTCAGTTAAAACCATATTAACAACCCATGACACAAGGGTTTTTCTAATTTTAAAATGTATCACGTGCCACATTATCCTAATGATTCTGAAGGATCAGTTGATTACCTACTTAAGGATAAGGATCATTGAAAATAAGGATCATTGCCCATCCTCTCCTAAGCTTAGTCAGAACCTTTGCTATCAGAGATAATGGATACATATGTAAACTTACCTCAGCAGTGAATAAAAAACAAAGTGTCTGTTGGCAGTGCATTTGCTTTCTGGTGCCTCATGAAGAACATTGGTATTTTGTACAAAGGTGTTCTGGAAATACCTATCTCCAGTGTTTCCCCACTTGATAAATTTACCACCCCTTTATCCAGGGAACATTCTTGTGCTTCATTACTGATCCATGTATGCGTTTTCCTTTCCTGTCTGAGTGCCAACTGACAATGTCTTAAGACAGCATCCAAATTCTACACTTGCAATGCTTCTTGACACAGGAGACTTGAACTTATTCCACCCTGCGTATCTGCTAATAACATGTTCACCGGGCAATTCAATCAGGATCTGGTTTTAGAACACTACATTTACAAAGATCTTTGTCCAGGAAAACTATGCAGGTCCTCAAGATGGACTGTAAACATTAGGAACCTTCATTCCAAAACCTTCAAGCACTTTAAATCAGGGTGAGGAACAGAGATCTCTCTAAGGATATGTCTTCACTAGCAACGTTAAGTGCTGCCGCAGCAATGCTTTAACGTGGCTGTGTAGATGCAGCACCAGTGGTTAAAAAATACACTTCCAAGCAGGGAGTAGCTCCCAGCGCTGGTGCACTGTCTACACTGGCACTTTACAGCACTGAGACTTGCAGTGCTCAGGGGGGTGTTTCTTCACACCCGAGCGAGAAAGTTGCAGCGCTGTAAAGTGCCAGTGTAGACAAGCCCCAAGATATGCACCTGAGAGGACATGCACTAGTCTTCCTAGCCCTGCAAAGTGTTCAGTAAGTGCCATTCAACAGGGGCAGCCAAAACAGCTGCAGCTCTAAATTGGGCTCCCTTCGCTCTCTCTGCTGTAGTCTCAGTGAGAGGAGCCCAGATTAAATCTGCAATTCCTTACTAGGCCTAAAATGTGGGAGGCAGAACCAGTAAAGGCCTGCAGGGAGAATAAGTGAGAATTTCAGTGCTTTCCTTCCCCTCCCACTGTCTCCAACTGCCACATAGAGGGCTTCAAAAATCCATTTGCAAGAAGTGAATAGGAATTTGGAATGGGTAAATGAGATTACTGGATCCAGGGAGCAGAGCAGAGCAAACAGAACTGCTGGTTCCTTCCCTGCTGGAAAGTAACAAGTCTAGGAGAAAAGGAAGATGGAACGGGAACAGAGTGGCTCAGGAAGTTTTGATGGAGCATATGGGTAGTAGCTGGGAACAAACCTGTGAATGCATGTGGTTGAGCAAATTGCTGTAGGTATGAATGAGTGTATAAGCAAATGGGCTCCTTCACCTGCTCCAGAACAGAGTCCATACAAAAGCTATGTCAAGTAGAAAGTTACCTTCATCACTAGCTTTTGGTTGTATTCACAAAAGGGATTAAAATAAGCCACCACAAAATCCATTCCAAGTTTTCTGTCCAGTATCGGCTTCTCCCATCTGTCCAAAAGTCTGACAACTAACATAATTTGCTTAATGAAGGCATCAGGCTAATCAATAGTTTATGGTGTTCCAGAGGTCGAGGAGCTGGTTTATCAGCACAAATACAATTGAAACTGAGATAGCTGGAGGCCTTGGACAGTTGCAGTCTCCGGGTAGAGGGCAGAGCTGGCTGAAAGCTGGGAATTCAGTAGGCTCTTGGTGCAGACTTGCCTTGGCACTTGCAGAAGGGGAATGCCTGGTTTGAAAAAGCGTCTGTTTTGAAAACAACCAGAGGGGCAAAGATGACGTCTGAGCTTCAACATGTTCTGTTGACATGCATGCAAAGGAATAGCTTTGGGCCTCACATGTTGGGCCCGTGCAACTCTTGGAGGTATCAATTCAGAGTCTCGATACCCAGCTGTTACTCTTGATTCTGGGTCACTTGAAGCCAAAAATTTCAGGCCCTCAGGGCCGATTTCACATTAGACTTAAATGAAACAAGAGAGGTGGCTGGGGAGCTTTCTGATGCTTTATCTATGACTTGATGGTTCACAGCGACATTGCCAGCAAATCTCAAAGTTGTGTCTGTCAGTCTGTTCTGAAGCACGTAATTCAGTAGTTAAGCCTGTCCATTAAAGACATGGTCTGGACAGTTTTTTATTATATTATTATTAGTTATTATTTCTTCTTTGATCTTCCTCCTGTCCATACCTGCAAGACTTCAGTGGGGCTTGTGCTCCTAAGTCATTTAAGTGCTTAAGTCACAAACTCCTATCCATAGGTGCCTAAATATGGAGTTAAGAACCCAGTTTGGCTCCTATTTTTGAAAATTTTGGCTTAATTCCAATATTAAGGTACCTAAATAAAAGTGGCTAGTTTTTCAGACAGCTGCTCCCATAAGAACATACTGGGTCAGACCAATGGTTCATTTAGCTCAGTATCCTATGATACTAAACTGGGAGGAGTGGTAGATACGCTGGAGGGGAGGGATAGGATACAGAAGGACCTAGACCAATTGGAAGATTGGGCCAAAAGGAATCTGATGAGGTTCAATAAGGATAAGTGCAGGGTCCTGCACTTAGGACGGAAGAACCCAATGCACAGCTACAGACTAGGGACCGAATGGCTAGGCAGCAGTTCTGCGGAAAAGGACCTAGGGGTGACAGTGGACGAGAAGCTGGGTATGAGTCAGCAGTGTGCCCTTGTTGCCAAGAAGGCCAATGGCATTTTGGGATGTATAAGTAGGGGCATAGCGAGCAGATCGAGGGACGTGATCGTTCCCCTCTATTCGACATTGGTGAGGCCTCATCTGGAGTACTGTGTCCAGTTTTGGGCCCCACACTTCAAGAAGGATGTGGATAAATTGGAGAGAGTCCAGCGAAGGGCAACAAAAATGATTAGGGGACTGGAACACATGAGTTATGAGGAGAGGCTGAGGGAGCTGGGATTGTTTAGCCTGCAGAAGAGAAGAATGAGGGGGGATTTGATAGCTGCTTTCAACTACCTGAAAGGGGGTTCCAAAGAGGATGGCTCTAGACTGTTCTCAATGGTAGCAGATGACAGAACGAGGAGTAATGGTCTCAAGTTGCAGTGGGGGAGGTTTAGATTGGATATTAGGAAAAACTTTTTCACTAAGAGGGTGGTGAAACACTGGAATGCGTTACCTAGGGAGGTGGTAGAATCTCCTTCCTTAGAGGTTTTTAAGGTCAGGCTTGACAAAGCCCTGGCTGGGATTATTTAACTGGGAATTGGTCCTGCTTTGAGCAGGGGGTTGGACTAGATGACCTTCTGGGGTCCCTTCCAACCCTGATATTCTATGATTCTATGATCCTGTCTTCCGACAGTGGCCAATGCCAGGTGTCCCAGAGGGAATGAACAGAACAGGTAATCATCAAGTGATCCATCCCCTGTCACCCATTCCCAGCTTCTGGCAAACAGAGGCTAGGGACACTTCAGAGCATGGTTTTGCATCCATGCCCATCCTGGTTAATAGTCACTGATGGACCTATCCTCCATGAACTTCTCTAGTTCTTTTTTGAACCCTGTTATAATCTTGGCCTTCACAACATTCTCTGGCAAAGAGTTCCACAGGTTGACTGTGCATTGTGTGAAGAAATACTTCCTTTTGTTTTAAACTTGCTGCCTATTAATTTCATTTGATGACCCCTAGTTCTTGTGTTGTGAGGAGGATTAAACAACATTTCCTTATTTACTTTCTCCACACCACTCATAATTTTATAGACCTCTATCATATCCCCCCCTTATTCGTCTCTTTTCCAAGCTGAAAAGTCCCAGTTTTATTAATCTTTCCTCACATGGAAGCTGTTCCATACCCCTAATCATTTTTGTTTTCCTTTTCAATGTACCTTTTTCAATTCCAATATATCTTTTTTGAGATGGAGTGACCAGATCTGCAGGCAGTATTGAAGATGTGGGCACACCATGGATTTATATAGAGGCAATATGATATTTTCTGTATTATCTATTCCTTTCTTAATGATTCCCAACATTCTGTTATCTTTTTTGACTGCCACTACACATTGCGTGGTGCCTAAATTTCAGCACCCAGGTCTGAACATTTTGGGTTTAGTAGAGGTATTAGTATTTACCATCCAAATATTTACCTTACAATTATTCTAGAGTAATCTTTGCCATCTATACTGATGGAATATATTCATACAATAAGATCCCATCTAACATACAAATGAAGAAACCTATTTAAATCAATTTAACTTATCCCAAGACCACTGTTTCTTGCTACTAAAAAGTGATAAATGAATTGCTAAGTGCAGGGGTTCAATATTGTGAAGAATATTGTGGAAAAAATCTCAGTAGATTCTATCTTGAAAAGCGGGACAAGGATCACAAGTGTGCATTAAGTTTTAAGATGTGGTCACTAAGGTGAATGGGCTATCTTCATATCAAACTTAATAGACAATGAAATTGATAACACTAATATACACTTGTTAACAGTTTGAATGTTTGAAAACGAATAGCAACAAAATAGGGAAATCAACTTAAATACAATCTCGTGAGACAAAGCTAGTTAGCTTTATTTAGCTAGATCACTCATTGGACTAAAATAGAAAAATGAAAAGAGCTGTCTTGAGGCAAGCATTCTTTGCCTATCACTTGCTTTGTGAAAATCTACTTTTTGGAAAACGTCTCTCCAAAGCTGAAAAAAAGTTTGAATTCTGATCACTAAATCAAATATAAACAGGCATTACTGACGAGACTTGTTATTTGCTAAGGTCTCTGGGGTTCTCAAACTGGGGGTCGTGACCCTTCAGGGGGTCACAAGGTTATTCCATGGGGGGCGGGGGGGTTGCAAGTTGTCAACCTCCACCCCAAACCCTGCTTTGCCTCTGGCATTTATAATAGTGTTAAATACAAAAAAAGTGTTTTTAATTTACAAGGGGGGGGTCGCATTCACATGGTTTGCTGTGTGAAAGGGGTCACCAATACAAAAGTTTGAGAAACACTGCTCTAGAACATAAAATGCTGAAATAATTATGTAACTTGCCATTAAAAGAAAAATTATTTTAACATTTGGCAATTCATTTGAGTTCACTAACAGAATCTGAAACCTGCTCATAACATGTTCAATCACTTACTTCTTAGATTTCCCATTCCAAGAGCCAGACTCATTCTGGGAGGCAGAGTGCTGTGATATGGTGGGGTGGTGCTGAACAAAATATCATTTGGCAAGGCTTGATCAAGCATTGAACTCCGTGAGCTAGCATATGAAGATCCTCTCCGATTACTACATATGCTCTCATCAGAAAGGGTGCGATAAAGCGACCTCCTTGGAGATAGGTTCCCATAAAATGAAAACTAAATATTAAAATAGTTTTAGAAAGGTGAATTGGTAAAGAAATGAAAATACTGAACATATTTTACTAGTTAAAATAATGTATATGATATTGTGAAAACTCCTGTAGTATTTCTGTAGGCAGGCATAAAATATCATTTTGGAATTCTTGAACTTGCAATAGAAGATCAAATATTAGTTCCATCACATCAACTCTCCTGCAGCCTCAATGAAGTTACTGAATTGGATTTTTATATTTCCTCTTGACATTTTGGAACACATCACCATGAATTAGATACTGTATTGTTTTATTAATTCTGAAATGTTAAATGAAAGCTTCATAACCCTATGACAGTAATGGGCTTCCAGAAATATATATATATAAGGTTACCATCTCTGGCAACATTTATTCAAGACCATACATAGGACTGCTTGATTTTAATTTGAAATGACTAGGTTTTAATATCAAGCCATTCTGAAGTGATCAACTATATGTGAAGTGCAATCTAATTTGTATGACAATAAAGCTGATTTAAATCATTATAGCTGTGTAGGTAACATGAAATACACTTAAAACAAGATAATAGAGTTCAGCGAAAGCGGTTTTATATTTTATAAAATTACTTAAAATACCATCTCAATGTCTAAAGTAAAATTATATCTGATTGCCCTAACTGGATCACACTTGGCTATTTCACTTAAGAACCCTTTAATTCTATAGCAGTGCAAAAATAGTTACTCTGCCTGTCCACGTAGGCAATTTATTTGTACAAATGATCTTAAACTTATAAGAGTCCAACATCCTGACCTGCTTTCTTTATAAATAGTTTAGGCAGCACACTTCCTATACTGAATACACATCAAGTATGTATAGAAGCAGTGGCTTTTTTTAAAACAGTCAATGTAGCACCAGAGTTAAAAATATCTACATTGTTATATTTCTGACAAGTCTTCCTAACTGATGAATACTTCTCAAAGAAACAGAGGGAAACATTCAATAATGCAAAAGGATAATATGCTACGTACAAAATAGTTTAATATACACTAGGGCCCCATTTTAGGAGTGTATCCCTTTTTAGGACATCACTGAAGCATGTACTTAACCTTAAGCATGTGCTTAAGTCCAACTGAAGCCTATGGGGTTTAAGCAAATGTTTCAGTGCTGTCCTAAAGCAGGAGTTAAGCACATGCTGAAATTCTTTCCACAGTCAGGGTCTAACTACTACTATATGCTTTCAATATCGAGACCCTGATTCTGGAAAACATTTAAGCATATGCTTTAGGACCGCACTGAAACATTTCCTTAAACCCCACCGACTTGTTAGATTTAAGTACATGCTTCAGTGCTTTGCTGAAGAGGGATGCTTTACTGAATTTGGGCCCTAATCTGTATTGAACTATTTTTTACAGAGTATATTTCCCTTTGCATGATTGAATGTTTCCCTCCGTTTCTTTGAGAAGTATTCATCAGTTAGGAAGACCTGTCAAAAAAATAACAATGTAGATATTTTTAAATCTGGTGCTACATTCACTGTTTTAAAAAAGCCACTGCTTCTATACTTACTTGATGGGTATCCAGAATAGGAAGTGTGAAACCTGAGTTATTTATAAAGAAAGCAGTGTAGACATCACCTTAGAGTCAGAACTGCAGTCCAATTAGTTATTATATTAATAATGTGTCATTGTAGGAAGAATATAACAAACAAAAATTCTCAGCTATTATTCCTAAACTTTCAGAGATTTTATATCTATATATGTAACTAACTATATATATGTTAAACAAACAATCTGACTTCTTTTAAATTAATTTTAGCATGTATGAGGTTCCCACGTTACCGATTTACACATGATGAACATGTTCTTTAGTATGTATTATGGACGTAGTGGATTAAAGTACCATTGAGTTAAGATCTATTTTAAGAGCATTACTTCAAGTAATTAAATTGCTTGTGGTGCCATTTGCTCTTATGCAAAAAAATACCATGCCACTGGTACTTGCTGTTCAGAAAGCATACTGTAAGTTCAATATCAGTACTTTAATGAACTTTTTAACATGAACAACATTGTCTTTGTATGACAAAATCAGATCACGGCTTTCTGTGAGCGGACTATGAGACCTTTCCAACTAACTACTTGTAATTAATATCTGTATATCACTCACTCGTACAAACTTCAAATGGGCATAGCTGTTGCTGGGAACCATGAAAGCCATGCCACTTTATTCAGTTTCCTAACTTTAGGCACCTAGGTTTTAAAATACCAACCTCAGTCTTTGGACTTATACTCAGAATTAACTAGGTGTTTGTATTAAAAAGCTCAGCTTTCAAATTTGAGCAGAAACCTGCTTAACGAACACTGAATTTAATCCACAACTTCTACACGCTAGTATCATTTTATAGAGCAGGGTATGCTTATTATATGAATTACTGTCAGAATCCATAGTTTATGCCTAACATGTTTGGTGTATATAGAATGATCTTGCCTAATCTGAATCAATTTCAGAACTAAAAGTAGATGATTTCCGGGTAATTGCCTCTTATATGTGTAGAGCCAAAAAAAGAGTAGCTCACCTTTCTTCTACCCTCCTCCAGAGTGAGGCTATCTGGCAGCATCAGCTTCAGAAAATCTTCTTTGGACAAGACTTGCTGGCTTTCAGTAACTGCACTCCTCACAGAAGTCTGAAGCTGACTTGATGCAGACATAGCATCATCCTCACCATACAGTCTGTTGAAACAATTGGTATATTAGTATGGTAAGAAGTACCGCTCATGGATTTACAATAGTGCATTTATTTTCATTTATGAAAACTAAAAGTTGCTGTATGACTCTCCCTCTTTGCATAGTGCATTGTTACCATCTCCCCCAATCATTTTAAATTTATGAATTAGTTTCAGTTTCATGATGGAATTTTTAAATTATTCAAAAAGTACTGAATTCCCAAGAAACAGGAAGAAACAAGCAGCAATATTTCTCAAAGCCTGCACTGCTCTTTTGTGCACACTACAGTTCTCTGTTGTCTTGTTTATACTTGAATAATTTATCACAGATCCAAATATTTTAACTTGTGCTTCCTGAGCAAATAAGAAAATCAATATCTTGTGGTGTGAAGCTGTAAGCAGCATCACAATCTGACAAAATCATCATAGTCATCACAGGTAGTGCCGAAAGTTCACTTGTAATCAATTCTGCCATGTGCCAAGCGCATTTTATTATCAGCCATTTCACAAAGCTGTTTGGATAAATAAAACAGGTGTCGTCTTTAATTATCAGCATACAAAAATATATGTACATTCAACAAAAGAGTGTCAAACTGAATTACTGTCTTTCAGCTCCCTTCCAGCAAGAAAGGAGAGAGACGATCTTAAAAGGTTTACTCTGGAAACGGAATCTGAGAAGCTGGAGATTCCCAAACACGCAGTGCATACATCTGAGACCAATTACTTACTGCCAAGTGCAGCATAATCAGCGATTGTATCCTCAGCAGAGAGGAAATAGGCTTTGCTATTGTAAATTGTAATTCTCAGTGAATTATGTCTTACGGTGGCACAACCTTCAGCAAATGACCTGATTTTCATCACCACTGCTAATTTAAGATGCTATTTTATTTCAAACTAATTATCTTTGAAATAGAGTGCCTTCTCTTCCCCCTTGCTCTCCTCCCCCGCCCAACGATGCATGGAAAGCTTTCCTAGAGAGAGAAAAAGTTAAGCATTGCTCTAATGCATAGAAAATTTATGAGAATATTTTTTGGTATGTGCAGTGTGGCCATCTTTGATTCACACTGTTCAGATGGAGCTACTCCTCACAGACATTTTTCAAAGTTCTTGCATTTTTAGTCCAAAGGGAATGCTTAATTATGTAGTTTTCAATAAAAGTTTTCATTTCAAACCAGTGAGAGAGGTTGCAGCAACTCATTATGCAGAGGCCTGTGGGACAAAAGAGACTGCCACACTTTTAAAGTGGCAGCACTCTTATGACTGAGCAATCTAGTGAAAGTGTGCTTATTCACAATATTAAGGCAAAACAAATATGCAGAACAAGAAGGCCACAACTGGGAGCAGTTGGTGCTCATAACTTTTGAAAGTGAGGCAAGTGTTGAAATATGGTTTTAAAGAGCCTAAAGTTAAGCTCCTATTTTTGAATATATAAAATTTTGGCCTACTTTTTTACTATAGATTTTGCTATAAATATTATGCAATGTATACGAAACATTTACAACATTCGAGATTTAATATTAATTTCCCCCTCCCACAGAATAAAGGATAGTCCACATATCACATTTAAAAATAAACTACTGCATGTGTCTTGCTGCCAGTCTGCCAAGATACACAGCGCTTTCTACTATGTAGAAGGAGGCAGAATTTGGTTATTTATACTCAATAGGGAATTAAGGGGATCATCATGGTACATGATTTTGAAGAGAAAAATAATATATAACTTTTTTTTATTATATGGCAGATCCAAACAATAGTTGTTGCTCCTATTACGCTGGTGCAATAGGAAGGATGCAAAGCACCAGCTGTAACCAAATTTGAGTAACTGCACCACATTCTGAACCAAGGCTTTCGCTTCTGCACAAGAGGAAGAAGTTCCTCCTGAGCTTTCCTAGTGCCAGGCAAGATATATTGCTGTTTATTAGAGGTGGTTGGACATTTTCAGCAAAATTTCATTTTGCTGAAAATATGCTGTTTCATTGAAGCCAAAACATTTCACAGAGATGTGTAGACTTTAATCAAGTTTTGAAAGAGATGTGCACTCACCAGGCGGTTATGGCCCTGACCTGAATTGTGGGAGACCTCGGTTCAAGACCCTGCTCTGCCTGATTCAGAGCACACCATCCCAGATCGCTCTGAATCAGGCAGAGCAGGGACTTGAAACTTTGCCTCCCACATCCCAGGCCAGGGTCCTGACCACATACACATACATACACCTGCACCACGGCCCACTCTGTCTTAAATGCTGGTTTGAAAACAGATGTTTTGATAATTCCATTTCTGTGCAAGTGTTGTAAAGGGTTTGTTTTCATTCCAATGCACAATGAATACAAATTCTGAAAACTCCAAAATGAAATCTCATCTGGCTCTAATGTTAATTTCACCAGCCCCTTCATCTTGGAAACAGTTTCCATAAGGGGATATGTGCCTAGGATTGGAAAGAAGCTCGGACTCCTCAATTTTTTTGAAGTTTCCTAGCTCTAGAAACAATTGCTGAAGGGTCCAACACTCAAGTCAGAAAGGCCTCTGCTTCCACTGAGTTCCTGCAGCGCCACATCTCTGTCCTTGAAGAGTGCTTTTTGGAGCTTTGGGGGGCTCTTTCTGAGGCAGGGCCTGGATCTTCAGTATTTCTCTGCCATTTTTTTCTCCTTCTTACATCTAAGCAGAACTGAGTAGTTTTTCTAAGCGCAAGAGTCAGTTCAGAGAGAAAATAAATGCCCACATTGTGAGACACCTCCACTCCCAAAACTGAGTGGCCTTTTCATCAAGTGCCCCAGGACCATCCAGGGCAGGATTAAAGCAATTGAGGCGCTCCACTACATAGTGCTTCATTCCTATACCACGACTCTGCCCTCTACCCACACTTGCAGTGACACTGGGACCTCAGGGATGGGTAGTGGCATGGAGTCCCTATCTACCCTGCAAGAATAGTAGTAGTTCCAGCAGGGTCCCAGTACTTAGCTCAGCAGCCTGGGAGTGTTTAAATTGGATGAATGAACGGGTTGGGCACACTGCATTTTCTTCCTACCATACTCAGTCCTCTGATGAGAGAGTGCTGGCATGGCCCCCTACTATTTTCAGGTACACCTTAGTACCCCCTTGAGATAATGGGGCTGTTTGCACTCTCACAGCTATTCTGTCATTGTCTCTGAAGACTATGGCAGACACTGCTGCATCAGTTATGATCAGTTCATGTTTTCGAGCTTTCCCTTGCAGCTATAAAGGCTAGAAATATTTTTAAAAGTGAAAATTGTAATTCTGATGCATTGCATAATTCCAGGAGCTGGACAGAAGTGGAGTGTCCCTCCACAAGATGACTCAAAAGCAACAGTAATTTCAATTGACAAGACTCAAAGGTGTTTTTTTTTTAAATCTCAGCAGTACTCTTCTTTTTTTCATCTCAGATCAAAACCAGCATAGAAAAATCTTGAATTAAGGTTTATGGAGCTGGGGCCCTCAGGTCCTAACCCAGAGGTCATAGCCAGGAGCAACCTTATTTACAACCCCTTCAATGAAAGTTAAGCTTTTTGAGAAGATACTTAGGTTCTCCAGACCTGAATGGGGTTATGCCTAACTAATCCTCTTCAAAATGGAATTTCATGTCTTTACAACACAACTGTAATTTTTGGCCAGATTAACAATGCCTTCTTCTCTCATTTTGCTTCATTGGGCAAAAGGGAGGAGGTTCAGTAGGAAAGAAACGAAGAGAGAAAAAAGGAGGAGGCAAAAGGACCCTCCAACCAATGATTTTCTTTGACCTGTGTCGAGATCTCTGGTACATAACAGAAGGAAAAAAAAACAGACAAATATTTCAAATAAAGCTGAAGCAAGGAGAGGCATTTTATACTTTTCAAATTATGAGGAAGTTAAAAACTTTCCCCACGCTATTATATATATTACTTTCTAAAATAAGAATAAACATAAATCTTACTCTTGGCATTGAGAAACTTCAGATTCTTCAGGAGTAGGGCTGCCTTCTGACTTCTTCCAACCAATGACATATTTGCTCACTGCTCCTTGTCTGTGGTGTGATTTTGATACAGACCCAGAGATCTGTTGACCGCTATTCTGTGACACTATGTAGACCTTGGAGGTATCTAGAGAGCCACTGTTTTTAGAACAATGTACTGAAGGGCTTCCTGAATGGTGAGACCCACTGAAAAGGAACAAAGAACAAAACTGCAGTGCAATAATACATCAAGGACTTTAGACTACAGCCAGCTATGCAACCATAATTCTTTCTTTTAAATTTTCTCTAAGGTCAAAAATCAAGGCAGCAACTTTAATACGTTTTATATATCGCTAAATCACAGTTATCAACTCTCTGAGCACACATTCATGAACACACGCATGTGTACACACTCAGAAGGACTTCACAGGACAAGCATTTTCTATCATTGAACCTATTACAATGCCAAGGCAAACCAGTCTGATTTAAAGACAATGAGCCAAATTCAACCCTGGTGTAACCCCATCAATGCCAAGAATTACATCAGGAATGAACATGGCCCCAGATGATTGCCTGAACTCTGAGAACTTCTAGACATTTCCACTTGGCAAGAGTAATGTTAAGACACATCTTCAAAAGGTAGGCGCTTGATTTAAGCTTTCTTTTAAAAAATGTCACATGAATAGAAATAACTTTCACCCCAATGAAAGTGGCAATGGATTATTTTATTATTATTATTTTATTATTTATTATTATTTTATTATTTCTGGATTATTTTAACGTTCTCTTGCATTATTAATAGTGCTAGCAATTATTAATGATATGTTTCATCAGACTCTCTCAAAGTACTTTACAGTCAAATTAAAGCAAACAATGTCTCCTTGAGGAAGGCCTTATTTTACAGATGAAGGAACTAAGGCACCAGTAAATATGACTTATTTAAAGCAATTTGTTAAGTCAGTTGCAGAGCTGGGAACAGAAGTCACAGCTCTGACTCTGAGACCTGTGCCCTAACTACCATACAAGGCTCATTGCTAATCCAGTCATAATAGTACTGTGCTCATTCATGAGAACCAGAAAGTGACAGTGACTAGACTTGTTTCATTGTTCATGCTGAGTGAAATGTAAATGGTAAAACAGTATAGATATGTTTTGATTGACCTGAGTTTTCTAAAATACCTACTAGGAGCAGAGAGGGAAGATACATCTCTCTCCCCCCTCACCCTGCCAAAAAAGACAATGGATTACTGATACACACAGCATGAACATTCAATTATTAAAAATGATTAACACTGGGATATCAAGTATTGGTGACATTACCCCTTATTGTAGATCACTTTTTCACCCTCAGTGGATGGTAGAACAATTGTATTTTTTTCCCCTAATTTTCTCTGATTCTCTTAGTTGCCAGCTGTAGCCAGATGATCAACGGGCAGGATTATGCTTGTCAGAAAATGTGGGTGGGTAACTTTAAAGGTGATCAGTAGCAAGCCAGAAGGAATTTGACACATGCCGACTCCTACTCCAGGAGAAGATTTTGTGAGGAGCGGAAATTGGGGTCACTGCTGTAAGAGCAGTGCCTGGAATTGCAGCTTCTCAGCTTCATCAGATTCTGGAGCAGGGAACAACCTGTGGCAGATTTACCTCCACATACCCAAACAGAAAGTGGAAAGGGGGATGAGGAAGATCTCCCGAAGGATATGCAAAAGGAGCAATGAGAGAGGTAAGAAGAGAGCCAGGACAGGACAGTCATGAAAGACAAGGGAGGACAAGATTTCAAGAACAGCACAGTTGACTGTATCAAAAGTAGCTGACAGGTCAAGCAGGATGAGGATGGAGTATTGGTTCTGAGATTTGGCTAAGAAGAGGTCTTCAGAGAATTTGGTGACAGTTGAGTGCAAGGGTAGAAGCCAGACTGGAGTATCTAGGATGGAATTGGAGAGAAACTCCAGACAGTGACTGTAAACAGCACGTTCAATGAGCTTAGAAATGAAAGGGAGATGGGAAAAGGAGTGGTAGGTGGAGAGGCAAGTGAAGTCAAGGGTTTGTATCTTTAAGATGGGAGAAACTAAAGCATGTTTGTATTGAGAGAAAACAACCAGAGGACATTAGGAGGTTAAGGGAGGGAATAAGAGTGGCCCCTGCAGGGAGATCAGGAGATGGGATGGGGTCACTGGAGCCAGGGGACGGTGGAAGAGAGCAGATAAGAAACTTCTGCCTCCGTGGCCAACGAAGGAGGAGAAAAAAGTTTGAGGTGGGGGAAGAGAGGGGAAGAAAAAGGGGAAGGGAAGGCAAGCCAAGGGAGGGGAAATGTCATGTCAAATTTTGTCAATTTTCTCTTGAAAGAAAGTGTGCAGAGAGAAGTGGTGGGAGGAGGTGAAGGTTTGAGGAGTGAGTTAAAGGTGCTGAAAAGGCAATTGGTATTGAAGGCATGAGATTCAATTAAGTTGGAAAAGTAGAGCTATTCAGGAAGGCAGCAGAATTGAAAGAGGAGAGAATGAATCTGTAGCAGAGGAAGTTGGTCTGGTCACTGGATTTCTGCTAAAGATGCTCTTCACTGCGAGTGCAGGAGTAGAGGAAACAGATGCTGGGGTAAGCCACGGCAGGAGGTTAGTAGGATGGATCTTGCGATGGGAGATAGAAGTATCAGAAGGAACTTTTTGACATAGATTTGTTACAGCATCAAAATTAAAGTATATAGAAGCTTCTCCATCTCAGGTTACAGATTCAGTATGACCTTGCCTCATCCAGTGGCATGCTGGTTACTAGCTTTTGAGTCCAAAACTATTGACTAGCTAGGAAGGTAGGTATGCAAAACTATTTGAAGTTAAATGAAACTGTTTGTAACAGTACAGTAACCTGATTGTATTTGGTAATCCAAGGGTGTAATTAGAATTTTAAAAAATGAGAGAGCAAAACAGAATTACACAGCTGTAAAAAACAAGGCTGTACATATTTCAAAGGGATCTGATAGTTTGTGATGTCATTACACACAATAGGCTTGATTCTGTAACCCTTACTCAGACAGATTAATACTTTCTTCAATGGGACTACTCAATATGAATAAAGGGTGGTAGAATCAGGCCCAATATATCTATATTCAACAGCATTCCTGGGTTGTATTTCATCCTTTTAATCAACAGCATACAATTTTAACAAGGAACCATTGATTTTTTTATATAGGAAATAGTTTTCCTCCAGCCTGCCTGTTTGTTTTAATTTATGAGCTATTTATACTTACAGAAAATGTTTATTATTAAACATTTATACTGTGGTAATACCTAAAAGTCACAGTAGGACTCTGACCCGTTTGAGTTAGTCACTGAGAAAATACAGAGTCAAATTCTGAACAGTTAAGGAGTATCATACTGATAAGGATTTGGCACGGGGATGACTTGCCAGTCAGAACACAATTCACTTATATATTAAAATAATGAAAACACCGTATTTCACAGTAGCAATATCACAGCTGTGAAATAAGACTCGTTTCTTAAAGTTTGTTTGGCTACAGTACATCAGATCCTTAAAAGTGCTTAAGTATCGATGAAGTATGGTTTGTGACACAAAACTCATTTGAAGAGTTGTACCTAAAACAGGTAACCCACATGAAATACAATTTATGATTTTTTATAGTAACATCATTTGGCACTCAAATTAGGAATACATATTTTTAAAAAATTATTACCAAACTGAGATTGGACAACCCTGAAGAGAGAGTCATGATCTCTTGAGTTTTAACTGGCTCTGCCATTGACTTAGGTAAGTCATGTGAACTCTTTGCATATCAGTTTTTCCATCTGCAAAACAAGAATAGATTTTCCTGTCTGCCTCCCGGAGGTGGACTGAAGATTATTTAATGTCTGTATGGCATTTTACATGTTTAAAATGCTATGCAAATAATAATTATTTCTATTCTATTCTTCAGAAATCTATTTCAGCCCACTGTATCTCCAGAGTTCATATTCTATTATGTATGTATATAGTATTCAGTATTGGAAAGTATTTACTGGGTATTCTTCCTGTCTGTACACTACTGTATCTTCTACAGTTTAGGAGAATGATTATGAAATCAGATGAGACAAATTTACTGAATACAGAGGGAGGATGTTGAATGTAACTCATTGTTTTTTCCTGTACTGATTTGCATTGAAAATAGATGAAGAGGAACAAAAATGTGCAAATAATTTCCCTTTAAATGACTCCACCTTACCAAACAAAAGCCTTCAACATACATTCAAAAGCAGCACCTTCAAAAACACCAGAAAATGGGAATTACAAGATAAAAGCGTCCAGTTGTACGAGTCCTCTCACACAACACAACTCGCTTTTAGAACACACACACTGTACACAAATTCCATGTACAGTCAAAGGGCAGACAGCAAAACCCATCAAATTCAATCCAACAAATATATTTTGCCAGGCATCTAACACATTAATTTAAATTAAGGGGCAAGGTATGCAATACAGCTTCACTATACACAAATATAAAGAAACAGATATTTCCAGTGGAATTATATCTGATTGCTATAGCATTAAATCCTTATGTCATCAGTTGCATTGTACTGAAAGAGCATGTGCAGCCAAGTGCTTCTTGAAAAAATGTGCTAATCAGAGAAAGGGGTGCCAAGCTAACTTGATGGGTTTCTTTTTGAAGCTATTACAGTTATTTAAATTAATTGGAATAATGGAGGCAGTGATACTAATGCAAAATTAACATTAATAATATAAACACACTGTGCTGATATTTTACTAATTTACAAACTTATTTTGTACCCATTCCAATATTTTAATGATCACTTGATTGCCAGCAGGACAGAGTATAGTTTATTTATTTATTCCATCTTAATAGCTATGCTGCTGAACTGAAGTGTCACGATACAGTGGAAAGAAAAGGAGTACTTGTGGCACCTTAGAGACTAACCAATTTATTTACAGTGGGATTCTCAAGGAATAAACTATATACTTATTTATGAGTAGGTTTTTCTATGGTGCTCATTGTATTATCTGACATCTCCACCAATATTAACGAACATATTCTCCTAACACGCCCATGCAGTAGGTGTTTATTCTCCCAATACTCCCACAGTGCTATCCAATTTTGTTATTCTCTTGATTAAGAAATGAGAAAATGTTGTACTATGCAATACATAAATGACAAATGCTTTATCCAATTAATCCCACAACCCCAGAACACTCAGGGCCCTGCAGGTATGCCACCTTGTGCTGTGCTCCTGACAGGCTACACAAGCTACACAGGGTCAGATCATCTGAGTACATTTCTGGGAAGACCTCCACAAACACATAATAGGAAATGGTGATGATGAGTAGCTGACTTTCATCCACGCAAGTCAGTATAAATGTTTGCATGAGGCTTGCAGCAAACATGTGGCTCACTGTGGGCAAAACCCTGAAGGATCTTGAGGTATGTAAAGCATCCAAAATTGAGGTGTGTGATTGTGAAGGGAGTTAGAGCTTGTCAACATGGGAAAGTTGTACCAGTGTAAGGGAAGATGTGAATTTAAATAGCTATAGTTATACTGGTACAATTCCTAGTGTGGACATGCTTACTTTGGTAGAAGTATGCTTTTTTCCCCAATTTAATTTATGTTGCTTTGAAGTGGTTTAAGCTAAACTGAAAAAAGACATTCTTATTCCAGCACAATAGCATCCACACAAGGACTTATCCTGGTATAACTACAGTGGTTTAACTACATCAGTATAATTATACTGGTATAACTGTAAAATTTTCCCATGTAGGCAAGCCCTTCGAAAATCATGGATGAAAGTATCCTGTTAAATAGGAGAAGGAGGAATCTACAAGGTGCCGCCACATAGGGCTGCAATAAAGGGGAAGGCACTTTGATTGTCCAAGGTGCTTGGTTATCCCCATAAAATTCTCAGTGAACATGAAGCAGATTGTACTCCTCATCATGTGTCACTGTAGCATGACAACTAAATATCACAGAAGCATTTTATTCTGGCCTTACTGGAAAGTCCCTTCCTCTCTAAAAATACTCAGAGGGGCACTACAGCGCAAGTTTGACACCATTGTGTGAACTGGCCTTGACTGAAACAATGGCTCATCATTTTGCTAGCTAAACACACTCTACCCAGTTCAAACTGATATGGACGTTATCATTTCCTGTCCTAAATGTTTGTCCAATGTAGTTAAGTGCCATTAAACAGGTACTGCATTTTCACCTCAAAGGGTAAAAGTGCTTTGGGGTTCTTTGGGGAAAAAGTGCAATATACATGTAGGTTATTATGCCTTTCAAAGTGGGTCAATCAATTTCAAAGGAGTGATATAGACTCAATAAATTGTGTGTTCCCCCAAAGATACTAAATGCTCTTACAAATTTTTTAAAATTTTTGTGTAACTAACACCTCTGGATTAGGTTTTTAAATAGAAATTCGTACATACAGACACACCCTCTGTAACAGACTCATGGAAGGTGAGGGAAAGCCTTTTGCAGGCTTCTTCATATATGTATTGAAATATAAAAAGTTAAAATTAATAAGTGCATTTTCAAGGAAGAGAAACAATGAGCACAAACAAAAGCAAATGCTCTCAGTCACTAATTTTATCACCTAATTTGTATAGAAAACCACATACCTAGAATGAGAGGATATTTCACTGAGGTCTCCCATGCTACCTTCAGCTGTATGACTGCTAGAAATGGCAGAAGTATAGCTATGTACAGCATACATTTTAGCTTGTTCATCATCTTGCCCAGGAGTTTCAGAAGATTCAGTCCACTGCTCAGCCCGACTGTGCACCCCAGACCTGCTGCCAGCAAGGTGTAAAGGAGCCATAAGAGGAGCAGGCATACAAGGAGCTGTATCAATTCCACTGTCAGTAGAAGCCCCTTTAATATATGTTAATCCAAGCAATTCAGGGTCCATCAGGTCTCCGGAGCCAAAGTGCTTTTCATCACTATTGCTCGACGTATTACTGGACAGGGTATTGCTGCTGGAGTGACTGGAACAGTTTTTGTCTCCAATCTTTAAAAAAAACCAAAGTTTATAAATAATATTTACTTCCGTTTAAGGTTACTTAATTTTCTTTATTCAAAGGTTATTTAGCCTGCATTTAATACTTGGCACAGCATTGTTAAATACAAACACCAAATACAAAAGAAGCTAAATGCACAACCAGCTTCTATGAAGTGAACTGCACAATTGGCTAGGTGTATTATGGGACTTTTCTTTCCTCCAAAATAAGTCTATTGTTTTGGTAGGTAAATAGACATTAGACCATTGGTTTGATCTCATATGGCAAATCCCATATTCACATTTAAATTCTTTGATTCTGACATGCTTGCATCCATAAACTATCATTTGTGGATAGTTAAAATGAACAAACCACTGAATTAGGTTCTATTGCAATTCGGAAGAACAATGAAGACTGAATTACTGTTACCCTCTCTGAGTAGATGAAATATCCAGTTTATTGGATCAGGTGCAGCATGTATGACTACCTGAAATGAAGGCAAGTGAAATGTGTTTACCAAATGCAAGTGACTTGAACCTCTGGGGGTTCAGGCTCAATATGACTGCTGGACTAGAAGAACTGTGTCAGACAGTTGTGTCAGTAGAAAATTTGAGGGGATTTTATAAAGAGCTGAATTCATTTACCTGTGAGGCAAGACAGCCAAGACCAGGCCAGATGAAGCCTAGGTAAGAAGGAAAGTAGGAGGGTAGACTGCTATTTTTAATTAGATTCCCCTTCCAGCAAATGTACATAAGGATACATCATTTGTTATACACCAAACTGTTAGAGGTAGCCCTTCTGAAAAGGCTGCCTCACCTAACTGCACATTGACAATTAACAAGTCTCAGTATCTGTTTGAAAAGTTGCTACAAAAAGAGGGGGTTTAAGTTCATTATGAACCTTATGGAGATGGTTTTCAACTTCACTATAAGGGAACTAGATGCTGGAAATGCAAATGAACACATTTCTAGGGATGGGATGCACAAGGATTTGCTAGAGAGTTGTCTAGCACAGAGGTGCTTCAGTTTGGACCACAAATGCAACATGGCATCGAAGAGGAAAGAAACCATTAGGAAGCAAGGAAGCCTTCAGGAAGTAACGAAAACACAGGAAGGAGCGATGTAAGTATCAGTCCGAGCAAAAGGTTCCTTCAGGCTGCTCTAGTCTATAGTAAGTACCTGCTTGGCACTGGAACTGGCACAGAGGATTGGGATGAGCTGGCGAACAGCACCTTTGCGTGCTCTCCTCTTGAGCTCAACAAGCATACCTCAGCTACAGCTCAGAGTCAGGTATTTCTATGTGCCACAGCCACTCTTCATAGGGAATCTCAATGTGGCCTTAACAGTGACCGAACTCCGTCATGACATGATGATGTCATGGAGCAATTAGAACTCAAGTATAGTAAATCATCAGGACAAGATGATATTCATCCAAGATTTCTGAAGAGCAAAGACACTGAGGTGGATATGCAATGTATCCCAAACAGCAACATGTGTTCCTGAAGACTGTAAAGTTGTTCGTTTAGTGTTCATCTCCAGCAAAGGACAATCCAAGGAACTGGGCAGCAAAAATGATTGGGGTATGGAACAGCTTCCATATAAGAAGAGATTAAAAAGACTGGGACTTTTCAGTTTGGAAATGAGACTATTAAGAGGAGATATCATAGAGATCTATTAAATCTTGACTGGTGTGAAGAAAGTGAATAAGGAAATGTTATTTACTTCTTCACATAATACAAGAACTGGAGGTCACCCAATGGAATTAATAGGCAGCAGGTTTAAAACGAACAAAAGGAAGTATTTCCTCACACAACACAGTCAGTCTTTGGAACTCTTTGCCAGAGGATGCTGTGAAGACCAAAACTATAATAGGGTTACAAAAAAGTAGGTAAGTTAATGGAGGACAGGTCCATAGGTGACTATTAAGGATGGGCAGGGATGCAACCCATACTCTGAGTGTCCCTAGCCTCTGTGTTCTAGAAGCTGGGTGTGGACACCAGTGGATGGACCACTTGATGATTGCCCTTTCTGTACATTCCCTCTGAAGCACCTGGCATTGGCCACTGTCAGAGACAGGAAACTGAGATAGATGGACCATTGATCTGACCCAGTATGACCATTTTTATGTTTTTATGCTTTGGATAGGCCTCTTTCAGTTTTGAATTAAGTGACTGATTGAGTAATTCAAGGATAGAGTAATGCTGTGCTGCATTCAAATATATATAACCAAGTCAAAATAAATGTATGAAGTTCAGTGAATAGAACAGTATCTCAGGTATTGGTACTGGGTTTAATGCTATTCATTCTACACAGTGACTCAATCCTCAAACATCTGGGCAACTTCTCCTTGCCTGAAAACATCAGGAAGTAATTTCCCCCATGTGTCAGATTGTATAGTACTGTACACAACAGCATTATGAGGGTCTTTTTTTTCAAACATCATGGACCAGATTCACAGCTTGTATAAATCAGAAAGCCAATTTCACTCCAGCTGAGAATCTGGCCCCATAATCCTATTGAAATTAGTACTTTTTACAAGTAGTATCATACAGTTTCCTGGTACATCTAGCAAGACTTCTGTATTACAAACACACAAAATGCTATTAAGGGAACAAGGCACTTTACTATTATTTTTTTCCTTTCCCTAAACCATAGGACACTGGCCACTACTAAATGCAAGCTAACTGAACCAGGTAGTCCAATTATCTGATCCAATACTTCAACTTGTATGCATCTTTTCTTAAGGCAGCCATAGCATTTGTATTAGATTTAGAAAATGAATCTGTTTAATAACTTTTAACTTCTAATCCTAGTGAAGTTAGTACATTTCTTAGTGCACACCACTTAATCCAGCTGGAAATCATTAAAAAAAACAACCAAAACAAAACAAACAGGCCACCACTTTCACACCCACAATTAAAAAGGCACAAAAAGAGAACATTTAACCAGATACAGTCTTTAGAGGTGGAAACTTTGCCCAAATAATAAGAAAGCTGATTGCTGATAATTATAGTACATATGTTATCCCATACAACATGTCAAGAAATGCCATGCATAAATGTAATGTGTATAATGGGAGGTGCTCCTATGACTGAGCAAACCAATGTAAATGAAGCTGTCGTCAGACAGCAGAGCAATGCTCACATTAGTAAGGATTTTATCCCTGCAATGTCCCAGAAACCAGAACTTGACCTTTTTAATGCACTTAGTTTGAGAATACTGCATCCATTGCGGAATCAGAGATCCTTGCATAGCTATGCACAATACTATTAGCCTCTCAAACTCCAAACTGTACTACAGGAATTACTAAAATGTATTTTAAAACATTTAAGATTCTTGCAAGTGTCTTTTCAGACCCAAGTTTTTAACAGCAGAAGAGAAGTTTGAACAGACTTACATGAGAAAGTTTGCTTGGCGAATCCTTGCCATTGCCTTCTTTTGGTAAAGCCCGGTCTTTGTAGGAACTCAAGACTTTGGTGGATGGTGCATGCCACTTCATTTCTGCCATAAATAATCGTATTTTAATTTCTGATTTCTAAAAGTCTAACTTGATTTCTAAAATGAACATACTGTACAAAGAGAAAAGCACATAACTCAGTGCTTTAAGCATCAGGTTTAAGACAACTAAGCCCTGTGGAATCACAGGTTCAAACCTTGGCAGACTTTTCTAACCCTTTTGTTGTTCCAAGATCATTAATTAGAGTTCTATGCAGTCCACTCTGTGAGATGAATGAAACCTTAGAAATCAAAGTGTTTGTTCTGAGCCTACTTTAAATATTCCATGGCCCTTCCTATAAAAGGGTAAGAATTTGCCTCAGTGTTCTGTGGTCAAAATCTATCCTATTCTGACTGTTACACTGCGTTTAGTTTCCTCTTACCACCTCGGAGCTGGCTGCATTTCACTGATGCTGCATTCATTTTAAAGCACTTTAGGATCCTTTGGGATGAAAGGTTCTATATAAATTGAAATTAGGATCATCATCAGAACCAGTAGTTAACTTTACTTGTATATCCTAGGAAGATTATTTACTTTTAATATATGGTATTATTATTACCAGCATATCTGGTTCCTTCCAAAGTTTCCTCTCGTTCTCTGCCTCCTTCACACTCCAGTGGACTTGAACCTTGGTGTTCATGAAGTAAAGGGGATTGGCACCTTGTAACATAAGCAGACGATCAAGTTGTTTCTTTCTTAACTACAAAACTGGATTATCCCACAAGGAACTTTCCAAGGTAAAAATCTTTGTAGGTCATTAACTGTAAACAATCACCACCACCCAGCAAGCAAATAGTATTGGGAAATTTGTTACACTTCGATATTTTTACTTAGAGTAAGTTTGTTGGCAGAACACTGTTTAGGATTAATTATAAACAAATAATGCTAGATTAAAAACCCCTACATTTTTGGGGCCAAACATTCAAAGCCCCATACAATGGATGGACCATGAAAATGCATCAACTAGCTGTTCCATGGACCAGTTCCCACTTCTATGCACACAAATATCCGACAGTATGTGCAAATGTAGGATTCTACTAATGAAATGGGTGCACAACATATTTTGCATCTACTGAACTGAGGTTTGAAAATTTTGCCTTTTATTCAAAATTGGAATTGATGGCTCTACACACACCAGTACTAAATCCATTACTTGAAACACTTCCACTTTCACAGATGTCAGGCACTCTTAATCTGAAATTCCTTGAGCAGGTTCCAAGACAATACACATATCTGCTACATGGGATATTTTACACATAATCAAACATGTCAAGGCAATATTCTGCTGATAACAGACAAGAAGATGATTTGTGTGTCCATATTTTATTATAAAAATAACTTAATTAACTGAGTATCATGTCTCAAGTGTTTTTAAATTAGGCAGCTTGTGTATTTCTGTATCTCAATATTTAACAGCAAAAATGTTACCAACCAGTAGATACATGCAACCAAAGTGCTACATTCACAGTAATGAAGAACAGATCTCACATAGAAAATATGTATTAGAATTGAGTTAGTTAACTTTTTGGTGACCTTAAACATTTAACATACTTTTTGGGAGGGGTTCCTATTCACTAACAGCTCAATTGTGAATCCTCCTGTGCAGGGAAGTAAGGGGAAGTAACAAGCCCCATTAACACTCATGTGAAAGAACTACCCATATTGCTGGAGCCTGCCCGGGGAAAAGAGACCAGCTGCCACAGGGATACTAAGTCAGCCTCCCGTGCAAGTGGATAGGAAGTAGATGTCACTGGAGCAAGTGCAGAGGGAGAAATAATTTGCACCTTAAAAGGACTGACACAGAATATTATGCCCACTAAAGCAAAGGGAAGTAGAAACCAGACTGGAATGGAGTCTCAAGCTGGTTCCTGAATGTAGGCTGTCCTAATCCAGCACTAAATCACTAACTAGTGTGGTTCCCAAACTGTGTTTGTGTACAGATTGCATGAGAGTCCCTGCTTCCAGTTTACTTAGGGTAGTATCACAAGTACTTTTCCTGATCCTCATTAATTTGCAAGGGATCTCAATTTGTGGGTAGAAATTCACAAATTTTCCACATTAGTTTGAGGACCAAATCCTGAACTCAATTACAGTGGTGCAAATCTGGAAAACCACCACTGATTTACACTGAGGTATCTCAGATCAGACTAGGCCTGTGATGCCCTCTATTTAAACTACATTTCCATTGCAAATGGGACTATTTAATATTTAGCTTGTACATAAATTCTGTTTCATAAAGAATTATATATGGGAGTTACAGTGAGATATAAAATCACCAGTACCCGTCATATCCCACTTGCTGTCTCCACTGGCTACTCCCGCTGGGTCCTGGGTCACTGGAGGACGACTGGTTGCTCGGTGAACTTCTGTAATGTTGACTAGAATCATTAACAGTGCACTGAGGTATTTGTGGAGTTTCAACATCTTTAACTGGTCTGTTATTTATTTATTTTACAAATAAATTCATTTTTACAATTAAAAATGAGGCACACAGATTGCAGTTTGAATACTTTAAGTATATTCCTATTGGGATTTTACAGTTAGACTTATTTCCTACAATTCATGTCATTTAAGCATTTTAGAAAATAATATTTCCCAGTTTGTTATTGGCAGGATATTTCCATATGTAAATCTTAAAAAGACACCATGAAACACAAAAGCAGAGAACAGACTAGGTTTTAACAGATTAATGGCCAAATCCCACTCTCCTTATTCATATAAGTAGTCTCATTTGAACAAAGAGTTTAAGTTACTTGCATGAGTAAGCAAAGCAGGACTTTGCTCAGTTTTGAATATGGGAAACTCCCACAATGAAAAAAAGGACCTTCCCACCCAGAAACAATTACTAACATGTACTATGATATACCAGAAATGGTGAGGGCTTTGATTACACTATGGAATGCATAATATCAGTACCTTCATCCAATTGAGAACTAGGTCATCCTTCATATACGTTATGTGGGTAACATGAAGGCATTTTAAAGGGAATTGTATTATTATACTTTTAAAGAACATCATGTCTCGCATTAACAACTGTGTGACAAAAATTCTTGTATTTCCAGCTATTTGAAATATAATCTCCAAATTCTTCCTTTAATTGCTCTTTCACCTTGCTTCTCATTGCCAGCTTTCAACTCCACTATCTTGTGGATCCCAGCCCCATACTCTTGACTCCTCATCCTTCTTTCCCTTCCCCCTTCCCATTTTCTTCATATATCCAGTTTCTAACTTGTCATTTCTTCCTTTTTAATCTCTAAAATTCACCCTTTTCTCATTGTCCCTAGTGCTATATAATCCGTATTTCTTAACCTTGTTATCTACCATATCAATGTCTCATCTCACTGCCCTTCCTAGCCCCAACTCCTCTCCAATCTGTCTGAAATGCTGCTGCTAACGTAACCACCTATTTCCTAGAAACTCTCTATAGGCTTCATAGTCTGACCTCAGTAAATCTGAGTTTCTCATCCTCACCAACAAGGTCCTATATAATACCATTCTCTCCTATTTTTCTCTACTCAGTATCTAATTCCATAGGCTAGTTCCAAACCTTTTCTTTTATCATCTTCCCATCTCTCTGCTTCATGGATTTTACCATGCTGCTTCCCATGTCTGGAAGAGTCCTCACCCATTGGGCACCATCTCTCTTCTCTATATCCCTTTTTAAAACCTCACCTCCACAAGCAAATTGTTTTCCCTTGTTGTCATCATTAATCTCCCCACCCTGCCTATCCTGACCTGCTAGCTAATGTTTTGTCTTTGTTAAACTAGTCCTATTTCTATTATATAGTAAGCTTTTCAGGGCAAGCAATGGCTCACTGTATTTAAGGCCTCAGTCCTCCAAACATGTATGCATGTGCTTCACTTAGTTATGAATGCACAAACATGTTTGCAGGATTGGGGCTTATATTTGTAATGTGCTGTGGGAATTAATAGCATTTTATTAACTGTTGAATAAATATTTAAGTACTGTTTTCTAATAGAGCTTCACAAATCCAAAAAATTAGATATTTAGTACAACTGCCCTTTTAACATTGGACTTTAACAAGGAACAAAAGAATGGGTCAGTAAAGTGATCTTAAGTCATCTAACATTAAGCGTGGTTAGTTAAAATGCATTTTTGAAACAAGATGTAAAATATGCAAAGCATTAACTCAGAACCTTCTTTCCCTAAGGACAAGTTTTAAAATGTGCATTACTATTACTAATAGCCTAACTGTGATGTTTTAAACAAAATGTAAAAATACTATCAATTATTTCTCCTTCAGTACAGTAATAATTTATGCTTTTGGGGGCCAGAGAGCAGAAATTTTCAAAACCAATACATGACAAATTTTAGATTTTTATACAAATTAGGAGATTTCAGTCATGAGATCTGTTTTGCCTGGAGGTTAGAGAAACTGCATGGTTAAAGGGGAAAGGGCATAAAGGAGGGACAATTCCAAATAAAAAAGAAATTAATGGGGAAAGAATTATGTTAAAGAAACGAATTTGTTTACCTTATTTGGTGAGAATTAAAGAGTCAAATGCATTAACAGGTTTTTGTTTTTTTTGTTTTTTTTTTTAAAGATCTGTATCCCTTTTCAAGGAGTAAAATGATTCATAATTACCTTTAAAATACTTCACCATAATGTAAGAGGTTTGATATTTTTACATCACAAGTTCTCTTTTTTTTTAATAAGCAGAGAAAAAAAGCAAAGCATACGGAGTGGTAATGAATTACAGAATCCTTTGAAACTGTGTCCATAATACAATAAATGAACTTAAATCATTCATTTTGCAAGAGACAGGTTTGTTTTATTTATGCTTATCACTCATCTAAATAGGTTTCCATGACATCACTGATTGTGCCTCAGCTTAGAGCAAAAGTAGCCAGTCAGCTTCTGTTTCATTTGATTTGGGGTTGAAGGAGATGGTTGGTAGTCCTCATGGGGTGAAGTTATGAAATAGTGATGAGTGAATCACTCATTTTTTGGTTTGATAAATCAAAAACAATTTTGGGGAGAGGTGCCAACCTGAAAAGTAGGTTTTTCTTGATAAAGTGAAAAAATGTGGTGTTTGACCAGAAACATTTTTTTTATTTTTGTTTTGTTTCATTTTCACAGAATATCAGGGTTGGAAGGGACTTCAGGAGTTCAATCAGTCCAATCTCCTGCTCAAAGTTTTCAGCTGGTTTTTACACTTTTTTGTTTTCTAAAATAAATCTAGCAAAATTTTGAAACAAAAGATTTCAAAATGAAAAGTCAAAATGTTTTGAAAATGTCAAACAAAACATTTTGCTTTATTTATTTATTTTACAGGAGGCCACAAAACTATTCACCAAATTCAACCTAATTTAAGTGGGATAGCTGAATTCATGAATAGCTTTGGTCTACAAGAAACTGCATTGTTTAGTGAATAAACTATTAGTCCACAAAATTCTGCCCATCTCTAATTATGAGTAGTACTACTGGACACTATCACTAAACTCAGACGTCATTTGTTTCAACTAGGATGAACTGTGGTTCATTCACTGGGTTCACTTTGGCGCTTAAATCTCAAACTTAAATCCCTGTTAAAACCCAACAGAGTAATGAATGAATGATCGAAAAAGGCTTTAAAAATAACTTTATACCAAGGCCTAAAAAGGTTTACAAGTGAAGCATTTAGGAAAATGACAGGAATTAAATGGAGAGTATATTACCTTGCACCATCTGGCAGCTTTCTATCAAAGGAAGTGCTGCGAGGAATGGCTGTCTGAGCCTGCTGGAGAAGCTGCTGGCATTGCAGTCTGTCAGATGTTCCTAGGATTGGAGATGCACGAGAAAGAGGCTGCCCAGCAGGAGTCGGCACCCGATGCCAAGTAGTATTCCTTCTGAAAGGGGTTTTATACTCACATGGGGTGCCTTCGCTGTCGAGTTTATATTCCACCATGGGGATTCGGCATAGTTCTGAACAACCCCTGCAGGACACACAAAAATGCTGATAAATCTTACTGGAGGGGAAAAAAATACCAAAAATCTTTCTACCATAAAAGGTAGGGTATATTTTTCTTACAAAGGCACAAACATTCCCATATAGCACTGTCTTTTGCACACTTCAACAAACAAACCACTTATCTGGCAAAAAAATAATGTAAACGGTTCACTACTATGTGCAAACCAGCGTTTCAGATGTCTGTCTTTCGAAGTGAAAAAGCAATATAAGATACTGAAAGTTTATCCGTGTCTTAAATTCTGCATTATACAAAATAATAAATAAAAACTAAAATCTGAGAACTATAAAGATTGCCCAGTTAAGCACTCAGAAGTCAGGAAATGTCAACATTAAGGTTGCAAGTGCAGTCTTAACTCTGTTCCCTTATATGTACGCATCACACTACAAGTCAAATGATATGATCACACATGATTTCTCAATTTATACAATATCATACAAGTTGAAAAATATTTAATGTATAGTTTCTCCTGCAACCTTATTTACTTTTATGTAGTATCTGGTATTATTGATTACTTCTCTGTGTATGCCAGGCAGGTAAACAAACCGGCCAGGCCCGCCAGGGGCTTTCCCTGCACAAGCAGCGGAACAAGTTTGGGAACCACTGATAAAGAGAAAGAGGGCACGTAGAGGGATGGAAGAGACTGAGACAAGGACAGGCTGAAAGGACAGCTGAAGCAAAAGGGTCTGTAATCACTTGAGTACGCTGAAATACATCCCAGGGTTTCTGAATTTCGGCATTTCTCAATTCTGTGCCAGCGATGTTCTGCGTCTGGCTGGAAGATTCAAATCCACCTCCGCTGTGCCGCCGTCCCCAATGTAAATAATAACAAATAACCCACAATCACTGCTAAGTACTTTTACAAATGGACCTTCCGAGCCTTCTCTGATGCAATCTCATTAATTAGCTCATCCCAGTCCACCCGCCTTGCTTCCAAGCTCTCTACAGAAATAACTAGCAGATCATTTAACCCTTTCCTGCTCTATGGACACTCTTAGCTAGGTCTTGAGTTTCAACCAGGTGAAATTACTTTCATTAGCAGCTATGGTTACAGGAAGATAGCAAAAACTATGCAGACCTATTTCTGTGTCAGGGAAACTCATCTATAGACCGTTTGTCTCTATAGCTAAGGAGATCAATGAGAGCCTTTCTTTTTTTTTTTTTTCCACACACACGCACACACACGTCATCCTTAAAGATTCACTTGCAAAAAGTGGCAAAGAACTCCATCTCATTCTCAGTACTCAGTTTAAATTCCCAGGGGTAGCTGGCTTGCTAAATTTTAAGCATGCCTCTTTAGGTCTTCGTTATTGAGACACTTCAGTATCTCGTCCATCAAAAAAGCAGCCCTTTTTATGGCTGCATCCTGTTTACACATCCTATCATCAAACCGTGTTAATATTGTCTCTAACTGGGGATTGAAAGCCTCACATTCAAGAACTTTTCTGGGACCTGTTCACCTTTCATCCTTTGTAAGTTTGCCTGGCATTACTTTCCTCCTTCGAGCTGAATAAATATCCCTACTGTGTGAGCCTATGAAGCAGCAGAAGCAATGAACCCAGAAGCCCATAATTCTGATAAAGCATCTCGAAGACCACCAAGTAAACTGCCAGCTGTTTGAACGTCAAGATGTGGACTCTGCCATTTTTTTGCTCACAAAATTAATTTTTGCTCAGTATAGTAACAAAGGCCCCGAAGTTATGAGTTATTACTGTTGAAGAATTGCCCAGACATCAAGCCTGTTTTAGAAAAAGATAGAACTGATGGAAATGAGAATAAAAACTTAAGGTCTAACAGTAAGATTTCTTCAGACTGTCTGAGCAAACTCAGAATAGCTACAGCCTTTTACAAGAGTGTACCACTGGTGCTGCTAAAGAGACTTCCCCTTTTCCCTTTCTGTGAACGAGTGAGTGAATAAATTAAAAATTAAATTAATATCAAACATTAAGATATTATATATTAACAGATACAGCAGTGAAAAACAGGGAACCTGATGGAATCTAATATTGTAATTAAGTTAAGTTATATCTATAACATAGAAAGTTGACTATAAAGTGATCCAACTTTGGGCAAAATATTGTAAACTTTAACAGGGTTTACTCCTGTGAAAAGAGTGATGTGTGAGAGGAGAATGCCTATTAAATTGAAAAGTAAGATCTTCAAGATGGTAATTGGGCCGCACTTTTATATGGATCTAAGTGCTGGGCACTGACTGGGAAGAGACAAGAGCAGATCCTGAATACAGTTCAAATAAAAATGTTAAGATGAATGTTTGGAGCTACAAGGATGGACCATGTTTGGAATGAATGAATTAGGGAAAGGTACCAAATACAGAAAAGCTAAGGGAATCCATGCTTAACCGGTTTTGGCATGTGCAAAGAATATATAGGAAAAAGGGTGTTAAATTTAGGAGCAGAGGGTAAGAGAAGGGTTGGAAGAGCCAAATCTGGATGGATGGATGGATGGATGTCATATAAGGATATGAATAACTGTGGAATTTCCAAGGAACTGCTTCAAGACAGACTGGACTGGAGAAGGAGGACTCGAAGAGCTGACCTCATACAGGTGGGACCAAGGCTAGAAGAGGAAGATGACAAGGTTTACCTCATGGGCAATCCTATTAGGAAAAGAAAGGGCTTGCATTCATATTGATTTATTTTAGTGAAGTAGTAAGGCTAATATTTGCAATCAAGCATGCTTATGTTATTTAGTGATATACAGGTGTGGTGAGAGAGGCAGTAAATAAAAGGAACTGAAATCAAAGCTTGTGTTTATATGAACACTATCAGAGTGAAATAATCAGAAATATAATTGATTAATAATGCACAGTGTCAGCTGTGTCAGTGTCAGCTCAGCCATACATAATAAGGTCCCATTGTTTTTAAAACAAGGAGAACAGGAATAGAAGGATTTATACAGCTGTTCTGGTCTGGTAAAGAACAATAGTTCTAGAAGTGACTGCATTGTATAATGGACAGTTAAAACAAGTTTAAAGAGCATCAAAGAACATGGAAGGTCTTTGTACAAGTTATATTAACTTTAAACTGGAGATTTCAGCAACTAGTATAATGTTGATGGAGAAATTGCAGCTTGAATAAGCACAACTGCAAAGTTGGCCAAGAGATGCACCACAATGGGACCTATGGAAAGTGACTTGCAGAGAAAGTTGCTGACCAGAGCAAAACAGATGGTTCCAAGATAGTGATATCAAAGCTATGGCTTAACTTGTCTTACACAAGCTGGTATGATGAGATGTGTTGCACACAGATACTGGAAAATTCCAGCCCCAGTTGCTAGAACCGCCAATGTGATGTCTTGTTCCCTGATAGGATGGTGATAAAGGATGATTCATTTTGGTTGGATGTTTCAAATCTTTGGAAGAAGAACAAATCACCATCTGATTGGTCCACACTAGTACCTCCAAGAAAAGGAACAAACTTGGACCACCCAGCAGAAATAGGATAAAACAGGTCTGTCTCCTTCAGCACATTGCTTCCTGAAAGCCAAAGACACATGGAAGGAAGAAGACTGAGGTCCAGGATCAGACATCTGGAGTCCTCCTGGTGACAAAGTACCTATCTCAGACAGGTACCTTTAACTATCTCTCTATATTTTCCAGCATTGGGTTGCCTGCTAGTGCATTGGGGAAAAAAAACTATAGTCATGTCTGTCCTTTGCTCCACCCGTGTTTGCACTGTCAACTCCTGGTGTGAACAACAACTGAGTTGAAAGCGGGCAGCTGAACAAACATCTGGTGATAAAGTAACATACTTTCTCTTGGGTAACAGGTCAAATCAGTCAATTGATCACTTCCTGAAACTGGGTACCTAATTAGTATGGTGGTGTATATGCTTGTGCATGTGATCTAAAGATTGTCACAGAGTTACTGTGTCCCTTTGTTTTGTAAAAGATTCCAATCAATTTTGTTGTAAAGCAGCTTTAAAACGCAACAAGTTACTGTTGTTAACCAAGATTGTAGAATGTGTGTGTATGACAGTAATGATTTCATACTGCCCTTCAAGTTCTAGATGCATACAGACATAAAATGAGGCCATGTGTGCAAGCTTCTTGAACTGCACTCTGTCTGTATTGTCTGTCATAAACGTAGAAGTAATGTTAGATAGTTGGGAGTGTTAGATCCTGGGTCTAATATAATTATTTAGGATATTAGTTAAAAGGGCTGTCTACTAAAGATCCATAGAGAAGGAGAACTTGGTGAATTAGCATGCAAGCAATTGACCAAATTATTTTATTTATCTTTGGATCTTTGGTTTTTCCTATGTTGTATTAGCAACAATGGAGTTAATAACCATTTGACACAAGGAACCCCTATTCTGAGGGACTCAGTCAAAAATCTAAACAAAGTCACCTTCCCAAAATAGTGATTGAGTACAAGTTTTCTAATTATAGTACAATGCTATTGTAGTCTTCTTATATCCTATACTATTAGTGGCTGCTGTTAAAGATGCTTAATATACTCTATAAACTAATTTCAGCTTTCAAGTCCTTTACATTTAATAAAGCAATCAAAATTCAAAGATCTGTAAGAGAGGTGGTATGGGTAATCAGTTAAGCAACTGCTTAAGTAAGGTTTGTTTTATACCCTATCTTTCTTACATAAGATAGTACACCACATCTCAAACAAAACAAAACTGAAAACTCTGAAATTTGTTTGCAAGCTATCAATTTCTGACTTAAGCTCTGGGGTATGATTGTGTGAAACCTGGAATTTGTCTAACATATCAAGAATACCTTCAATCTGATTTTGTAGTGGATGTATGGCCTCTATCCTTACTGGAGTGACCAGATGTCCCAATTTTATAGGGAGAGTCCCAAAATTTGGGGCTTTGTCTTATATAGGTGCCTATTGCCCCCAGCACCTGTCCCGATTTTTCACCCTTGCTATCTGGTCACCCTAACCTTTACTAACCATCTTGTCATGCTTTGGCATTTTAATATAATGCGAATATGCTTTTTCAACACATCCCAATAACTAGAAGAAGTGGAAAACAGGATATACAATCTCTGAACAATTCAAAAAATAGAAGAATTTAGAGAACCATTGCAGCAGCTTCTACAAGATTCAGTGAGTGAGCAGTACATGGGTTGAGAGACGTATATTGATTTTCCTGATTAATTTGATTTTGAACTTGTTCGTATGCTGCAGCCTCATTACCTCCATTGTCATAGCTTTGTCCACGGCAATCAGCCATATCTGAACCATCTTTTTTTCAGCTTCTCTAAAATAATCTCCTTAATACACTACCCAGTTTTTGTGTGGCTAGCAATGAAATCTACACAATTCTCAACAAACTTCTCTCCATTTTTCAGAACGTTGTGACACCTTAACACTAGAAACATTTGTTCTATTCAGGAGTACAGTCAAACACAACAGATAACTATTTAGCTTTCCTAATCTTCTCAAAAACCTGTCATACTTTTCTTGTGATCCTATTGATAAATTCATTTTGATAATATGTCACATCTGCGTTACTGGCCTTAATGGTTTCCACATGATCTCTCAACATACTATCATTTCTGCAAGCAATTCAAATAAACCCAGAAACCTCCCATTACGAGGACTGTCTAATTTCTCATCTGAACCTGTCAAAACTAAATCTCTCACCTAAGTTCAGCAAAATATCCAACGAATGATGCAAAATATTGCTCTTTATGTCTTTCTGCACCTGACAGAAAGTTTGCATACCTTTGTCAATTGTGTGGCCCTTTTCCAACCATTCTACAAGTTCCATCCAGCATGTGACTGCCTCTATATGTTCCTTCAAACATACGTATAAGCATACTCTCTCACTAAGGTGGAAAATGTTCGTGAACCCAGTTTTACAGTTCACAAAGGAAGATGAGGAATTTGACTGGAAAAAGCAAACAAGTGAAACAGAACCAGGAGGCAAGAGTGAAACCGTACATCAGCCAAAAACGCTGGCTTTACACCTTATTAGGTGTTCTGACAAAACCAAAACTTTAATTCTTGTTTTCCTCTGCATTTGCTAGGTAAAAAGTCTTTCTAAATTAATTACAGGGCTGTTTTCTACCAAAAGAACCAGCAAACAAAAATTTCTCATTTGTGGCCAAGTAGTCAGCTCTACCTGATGAGCCAAAATTCTGCCCCATGCTTTCAATAATGAAACTGCTTTCAGAGTCTATGTCCATAATAGTTGCACTAGCAACCACTAGGCAACTTTCTGTCCTGAATCAGAGCCTTGGGGACCCACAAGTCTGACACACCCAAATCAACCTCCTCACTAGCTGAGGAAGGCTCAAAAGTGAGAGTAGAAGAACTCTTCAGGAACATGGTCAAATTTAATATATTTAAAATAAATGCGTAGACTGGTTGCATTTTTCTGATCTTTTTCATGGACATGCTGCAGCTAACACTTTTGAGCACCACTCTTGTGCATGTAGGTTTTCATGGTAGACATAATGGTTAACTGTAAGAATTCATCTTCCAAGCTCTTCATGAACGTAAAGTTAAAAGCAAAAACAAAAAACAAAACAATGGAGCCCTTTATAGGCCCTTGACAGGCTGTTTGAAACCCGCCCACTCCTTTTAATGTAATTTTTGGGATGTAATTATCTACACAGATTGTCATTATTGGATTAGGAACTTCAGTTATGTGAATGGTTATCTAAACTACCCCTGATTTGATTCCCAATACCCTGCATTCCTCCCTTATCCTCTCTCCCATGTATCCTGAGTGTGAGAAGCTTTTGCTTTAAGCTGATAACATCACTTACAAATTCAGACTTTTCCAGATATTGATCTTACCTCTTAGTTTGGTAACTTGAGCAAGGTCTTTCTAGAATATGTATATGTCATTCTCCACATCCTTAAATCCAAAAAAGTATTTTAAATGTTTAACCACATTTTCATAGATTTTAAGTCCAGAAGGACAATTACGATTATCTAGTTTATCACATATCTAAAAGCATGTTATATCACCAAATTACTCCTTTCTCAGTTAAGATTAATACCTTCAAGTTTTGTAGCTACTTGCCTCAACTGGAGAATATGTCCCTTTAGCTAACCAATGACTATGTGATTGTAGACATTGTTCCTGTAAACAGAGGTTTGTAAACAACCCTATTTCAAATCACTATCAGATCTAATCAAGCAACTTTTATAAGCTGAATAAGTACACATTGGACTTCACATACAAAACCATAAGAAGCAATGAAGTTATCCAACCCTGTCCCAGTCACTTAAAAACAGGTAAATACATAGCTTATATCAAAGTATTTTTGATCATCCTCCTCCTTGAAATCACAGAAAGAAAAATATGCTGTTTGGTGTTTTTTGAGTATTAGATCAGAGCAGTCAAGCATTAAGATTGAATGGCATACTGTATTACTTCACAACAACCATACAGAGAATAAGTACTGCAGTTCACAGAAAGAGAAGGTCATCATTGCATTTACTCTGTGTATTGGGGACATGTGAAATAATCTACTAGTAGGTTTCCAGCCAAATACTGACACTGTTATTTTGGATCTAGAGAATTATCCTGGCTAACTGCTGAAATCGTATTTAATTTACTGTTCAACATTTAGCTGGGTTGCTAACGAGCCTTTGTTTGCTACACTTTATTGCATTGTTTGATAGGTATATGTGGGCATTTGTATTTAACAAAAGCGTTTGCACCTACTTTTTAAATGCAAAGACCAAAGCTAAGCCTTATGCTCCTATGAAGATATTTAAATGATGTAAAATAGAAAAAGGGAATTGCTGGAGAGTTTTCCCCAATATCATCCAACATATTGTTTTGACAAATAGACTAAGAAAAGATCCCCGATTCAAAAAGTTAGATAGCAAATATGACCAGAAGGGAAAATACAGATGACAGAGTCAGTTTCTAGATCGGCACATCAGAAGCCAGAACATTTCTTCCCCTTCATAATAGCATGTAGGTTAGTACTCAGGCCTCTGAGCTAAATAGATGGACTCAAATATTTAAGGATCCTCTGTTTAGAAACCATGTGTTAACCTATAGCAATGCTAAGTTTATGCTGGTAAATTACTATAAAAGTACCACCTACATGCCTAAGTGGGACAGCTAACACTAGAGTGACCCGACAGTGCTGATTACTGCAGCTTAGCACATAAAAAGCAGCAGCTGTGGTCATCTGCAATGTTAAAATATTATTGCAAACAACATTTTAGTTTAATACACTTATGAAGCAGTCTGCAACAATACATTATCAGCTTTAAAAACCATGAAGCTCTGAAACCTTTCAATAGTTATTCGAGCTCCTACATGAAGGGCTTCTAGGATGCACCCTGAAGGAGCTACATTAGGCTAACATGATACTTAAAAGTTTAATGTAAAGCTCTTGAGAAAACTTTAGAAGCTTTTATATATTATGATTAAGAGTCTGCTGTCTTGATAACTACATGAAAGCCTTGTCTTTTTCAATTACATTCCACCATCATAATAAGACTGTTACTCAGCATGGCTGTTGTACTTTGGGTCACAATTAAATTGGGCTCTACAACTAAATCTTATGAAAATACAAGTGTTTTATTGTAATCAAAATGCTCAATTTCCAGCTCCTTAAATTCTCAGTACCAAATGGATATGCTAGCGATCTCAGTTGATCTACAGTTTGACTCTTGCCTCCTTGTTCTGCTTCATTTGTTTATATTTCCAGCCAAATTCCTCATCTTCTTTATGAACTGTAAAACTGGGTTCATGAACTTTTTCCACCTTAGCAAGTGAGTATGCCCACAAGAATATTTGAAGGAACATGTGGGAGGCAACCATGCACTTGATGGAACTTGCAGAATGGTGAAAGGAAGCATTATTTCAATTTTACAGGTGGGAAAATAAAGAATGGAGACACTAATGGACATTCTCAAGGTTAAACAGGAAGATCATGGTAGAACTGGGACTGCACCTGTATCCTCCAAATTCCTGTCAAGTGCCTTCACCACATGACTATCCTCTTGATTCACAGAAACGGTTGTATTTTGGTCAGACAGCCAAACAAATTGCAACTAACTAACTAGCAGGCATAGACATGTTCAAAAATAGCTTCCAGGTTTGATCTGATTTCAAGCAGGGCCACAGGAAACATGCAAACATCTTCCTCAGAGGGCATAGTTCAAAGCCCATTGAAGTAAATGCAAATACTCCCGCTAACTTTGGATCAAGCCTAGAGATTCTACCTGGACAATACTGGCCAAACAATGAAGGTCAATCCATGTCACTATAACTTAGTCCCCACAGCCCTCCAGAAACCTACTAACATTAACTGCATACTGTCAAAAATCAACAGACTGATGAAAATATTAGTTAAAATAATGTACAGCATCATAAATAAATAATGATGTTGCTAGGATGATCACCTTGGATGATGAAGCTGCCACCAGCCCTACCAGTTCTGTCAGTAGAAGTGATGAAGCACTCATGGTGAGAGACGTGAAGAGTTGAAGTTGACAATGTGCTCTTACAAAGTAAGATCTTCATTCATTTTTAGGCTAAGAGGAAAGCTTTGGGCTGCTGAGCCCACAAACAAGTGGAAGTTTCTTAAATGCTCTTGGAGATGCAATGCTGTATGTGAGAGACATGAAAAACAGGGACAGAGTACATGCACTAGCTAGAGCGGATGACCAGGACTTAAAAAAAATAAACTACAACCTGATTGGCACACCTGTGTGATCAGTGAGGCAGTATCAAACCTGTAGTTTGCACTAATGAGAACAGGACAACAGAACCAGAACAAAACACATTTCCAAGTCCCAAAGAATACAAAGACAACCACACACAAAAGATGACATGATACAACATTTATGGGGAAGGCAAATGATCAGAAGGAAAGGAAAATCCTTGGAAGGGGAGGGGGGGAATGAAAAGTTATACCACAGCTGTAAACCTATGAAAAGGGAATGATATAATAAAGTTAACAATAACAAGAGGGAGGAGGAAAGTCGGGGAGTGATATCAGGAAGAAAGAAGACATCTAGTGCTGGAAGTTTAAAATGATGGTGGAACATGCAAATGATGTCAAAGACATCTGGAGATGCAAGATTTGGAGGAGGAAGACAGGTCAGAGATTTAGGAATCATTCATATAGAACTAGTGGTTGAAGCCATTTTTCACAAATAATTCAATATCAATCAAGTCTGAAATGCAAAGTCAGCTACAAAATCTGCTCTCATATGAGCACGAAATTCCAACATTATTAATTACATTTTATTTCTGTTGACATATCAGCTCAATTAAACTGCTTTGTACAAGAGTTCTAGTGGAGGGCACAGTTTGAGATCATCATCAGACTTACCAAAAGGAAATGCTTAGAAAATATAGACAAGGTTGATAGATCAATTACATACAAGTTTTTGGCTATTTTCTCTGCTCAATAACAAATGTACATATGTGCTTATGCAGCTTATAATTACTGTGCTGGATAGAAACCAGAGGAAAAATGAGGACACATTCAACTTTAGGGTTAAACGGAAACATAACTAAGTTCCATACCATTGATAGAGCAAAGAAACACAAATTTTCCTGCTGTCTCCTGAGAATAACCCTGAAATTCTGGGAGCAATACATTTTGAAAAAAAATGCCTGCTACATAGAGGCATTAAGAATGCAATTATTAGAAAATATCAAACAAAGAAAAACCACCACAATAGAGCTTTCTGAGTCCTAAGCATTCATTTTAATGTAAAAATATAAGGTTTGGAGTTTTGACAAACAGAAGGGCTACTGCCTGAAGAGTGGTCATTTTTTTACTTCCCAAGTTTATCATCTTCAACTGATGAATAATCCTCCTTTTGGGTAACAAGTAAGCTGACCTTGGTTTCACTCTGACTCCACAACAACAAAGCCAAATACTGATTGATATGAACTAAAAATATCTTTCGGGGTCAGAAATGGTGGATTCCTAGAATCTGAGCGAGATTAGTGGAGGGAAGGAAAAAAGGAGGGAACACTGGAGCAGGCAGGCATATCCACAGATTTCTCCTCCTTCTTTCCTCTTATCTGGTACTGGAGGCAGCTACATCTTTTGTGTGGTAGAGCTTAGTGCCAGAGAGATTGCTTTGGAATATCATCTCACTTTCTTCAGAGTTGAAGACCTTGTCTCTTTCTTCAGAGTTAAAGACCTGGCACTCTCCCACAGTGCCCCAAACAGACCCAGCAAGGCTCTTAGTACATGCCTCCTGTTTCAACCAACAGACTAGCTGGGGAAGAGACACAGGCAGCCATAACACATTCTATAATAGCTTCCCATATTCCAGCTTGCAGCACAGTAGGCATGCAGTGGTACCTCCTTTATGTGGGACCATACGCACATAGAGGGTCAGTGAACACAGTGTGCCCACTTTCCTTGAGGTTATGCCTTGAGATTGACTCACACTCCAAAGTCATGGAAAACTATATGAACATACACAGATGTTCATGCTTATGTACCAAGTTGATAGTCATCTTAGATAGACTGATCTGCTGATTTGTCACCCACTGAGAAATGGATCATATCTTCAACAGGATGTACTTCTGGCCCTGCACTTTGAAATTTTGCTTGCAGAACTTCACCCATTTTCTGCTTATATAGGGTCAAATGACAGATCAACTTAGGCCCTAATTTGGAAGTGTAGGAAATTCTCTCAAGCTTGAATAAAGTGTGGAATTTAAGTGGAGAGGAAAGATGTGTGTGCATTGGGTTGGTCAACAGAAAACAGTCTTCTGTTTCTTCGCCACTGATGGATGGAGCTACTGAAACAGCAGAAGAAAGAGGAAAGCACTAGGGAATATTTCAAGACAATAATAATAGTGTGAGAAAGTGCAAAACAGAAGTGTCTTGAAGTGGAAGAAGATGATTCATAAACATAGTATACAGAACATATCTTGTCAAGTTACTTTATATCTAGGAAGTCTGAGACAGAATTTAATATAACATTAGCCATAAAAAATCCATGAAAACAGCAAGCTTCTGTTATATAAAAAGATACATACTGTCATAAAATCCATTGGGTTACAGTAAGTGTATTCAGACAAGGATTCAGAAGGAAAAAAGCCTTCCCCCTCATCCTAAAGTCTGAATTATCTTGAGATGTTGTTTAAGATATGATTAGTATTTAGGATATGATTGATAGGTGAGGCTTAGGACAATGTCAAAGTCAATATGAAAGTAGGCTTCTTTTGGAAAGAAAGCACACATCAAATTTAACACACAAAGGTTCTTTTAGGGATTTTCAATGATGGTGCATGTAGTTACATTCAAAACCTACACTTCTAGCCAAAGTAATGGCTCAAACAGAGTGTTAATTTTCAAGAGAAAACAAATCAATAGAAGCAATCTTTTCTAAAGGATTTTTATAAACCATTTAAAGAATATAGAAAAATCATTATAGCTGCTAATAAACTTTCAGAAATAGAGCAGAAAGAAACATTTTGTGCAAAGTGAATTCTGAGCTGATTGCAAAGCCAAGTAGCAAAGTAAAAAAGTCCAAAGTAAAACACTTTTCTCCTAACCCTGGATACTTTCATCACGAAAACAGGTAATTTCATACTGCTATAAAAAACTACGAAGAAATAAACAAGCCACGGACAAAGCAAAAACCAGAAGTTCACTTATCTTTATATAATGTAGATTCTCTCCACTAAATTCCCATGAAGCGCTTTGAAAATTTATCACACAAGATTTCTTCCACTGATGTGAGCAAGAGTAACTGCATTTGCATTACTAGAAGCTACAGATATAAATGCTCCTGCATGATAATGGGACAGTCAACCATTTAGTCAAAGACTTTCAGAATACAAAGAAACAAAAAGCAAATGATCAAACTTCTTTCTTTTCTCCCCCTCTATAAAATGTCTATTAACCATACTAAACCAAGATAGTGAAGTTGAACACAGACTGATTTTTAATACAGAGTAATATTGAGGACATCATCATGTCGACCCATGGAAAAGAAGCCCTTGAGGAATTCTACCATGATTTCAACAATTTCCATCCCACCATCAACCTCAGCCTGGACTAGTCCACACAAGAGATCCACTTCCTGGACACTACAGTGCTAATAAGCGATGGTCACATAAACACCAACCTATACCGGAAACCTACTGACCGCTCTGCTTACCTACATGCCTCCAGCTTTCATCCAGACCACACCACGCGATCCATTGTCTACAGCCAAGCTCTACGATACAACCGCATTTGCTCCAACCCTTCAGACAGAGACAAACACCTACAAGATCTCTATCAAGTGTTCTTACAACTACAATACCCACCTGCTGAAGTGAAAAAACAGATTGACAGAGCCAGAAGAGTACCCAGAAGTCACCTACTGCAGAACAGGCCCAACAAAGAAAATAACAGAACGCCACTAGCCCTCACCTTCAGCCCCCAACTAAAACCTCTCCAACGCATCATTAAGGATCTACAACCTATCCTGAAGGATGATCCCTCACTCTCACAGATCTTGAGAGACAAGCCAGTCCTTGCTTACAGACAGCCCCCCAACCTGAAGCAAATACTCACCAGCAACCACACACCACACAACAAAAACACTAACCCAGGAACCTATCCTTGCCACAAAGCCTGTTGCCTACTGTGTCCACATATCTATTCAGGGGACACCATCATAGGGCCTAATCGTATCAGCCACACTATCAGAGGCTCGTTCACTTGCACATCTACCAATGTGATATGTGCCAGCAATGCCCCTCTGCCATGTACATTGGTCAAACCGGACAGTCTCTACGTAAAAGAATAAATGGACACAAATCAGACTTCAAGAATTATAACATTCAAAAACCAGTCGGAGAACACTTCAATCTCTTTGGTCACTTGATTACAGACCTAAAAGTGGCAATTCTTCAAGAAAAAAATTAAAAAACAGACTCCAACGAGAGACTGCTGAATTGGAATTAATTTGCAAATTGGATACAATTAACTCAGGCTTGAATAAAGACTGGGAGTGGATGTGTCATTACACAAAGTAAAACTATTTCCCCATGTTTATTCCTCTCCCTCCCCCACTGTTCCTCACATGTTCTTGTCAACTGCTGGAAATGGCCCACCTTGATCATCACTACAAAAGGTTTCCCCCGCCCCGCTCTCCTGCTGGTAATAGTTCACCTTACCAGATCCATCTTGTTACAGTGTGTATGGTAACACCCATTGTTTCATGTTCTCTCTGTATATAAAATTTCCCCACTGATTTTCCACTACATGCATCCGATGAAGTGAGTTGTAGCTCACAAAAACTTGTGCTCAAATAAATTTGTTAGTCTCTAAGGTGCCACAAGTACTCCTTTTCTTTTCGCGGATACAGACTAACACGGCTGCTACTCTGAATACAAAGTAAGACGCTGTCATTTATAGGCTTCGTTATATGGGTATAATATAATGGAATAAACCACACACACTCTCGATCTTCACCATTATTATTGCTTCAATAAAAATGATGAAACAAGAGTGTTTCATTTAAGAATCAACTTCAGAAGGAATTAAATGACTGCTAGGGATGTGGTTCATTAAACAAACTGGGTCTCTAATGCATTACTACATACTGTACCTTCAGCAATTCACACGCTATTTGCAGCTGCAAGAAGTTTCAGTACGGGTCATTTGCTTTTAGTAATCATTTCACCCTGTAAGCATGTTGTATTTATCTACTGGAAAAAAACAGTTCCTTTGAAATGAAGGCTCATTTCCAAGGGAAGTAATTTGTGTTATTTCTTTTAAGTATGGTTGTTAAAACAAGTAAAATACTGGTATTTTACAAGACAACATGCACATGACACTCTTTCAAAATGTAACAATGGACACTTCATATTGAGCAAAATTCCAAGTTGCAATATACAGAACAAAAACTATTAAGTTCTCACTCAAATTACATAATTTTCCCTTCCAGAATTTAGACATACCAAGAAGTTTGTTAATTACATGATAGTTACAAGAGAAAGAAAAACAAGTCCAAATTAAAAACTTATATATTTCTTCCTCTGGTTTACAAAAACAGATAAAGCTTTTGGGGGAAAAAAATGCAGAAAGCTGAGTTAGATACAATAGTATAAGCTATTTCTTTCACTGTAATACATAACTTTGTAAAATGAAATTCCTATTTAGTATGGCGGTATTCTCCATGATACTCCTTGCATACTCATTTCAATGCAGAAATATCCAAAAAGAAAAAAAAAAGGCTTCAAGATAAGGCCGCTTTAAACTTTTGCAAATTGCAATTATGAATGGTGTGGAGAAAGTGAAAGTGTTATTTATCCTTTCACATAGCACAAGAACCAGGGCTCACCCAATTAAATTAACAGCAGGTTAAAAACAAACATAAGGAAGTACTTCTTCACACAGTGTACAGCCAGCCTGTGGAACACGTTGCAGGACCTGTTGTAAAGGCATGAAGTATACCTGGGTTCAAGAAAGAATAATCTAGAGTTCATGGATAATAGGTCCATCAATGGCTATTACCAAGATGGTCAGGGAGGCAACCTCATGCTCTGGGTGTTCCTAAACCTTTGTGTTCATTCCCTCTGAAGCATCTAGCATCAGCCACTAACGGAAGACAGGATACTTGGGTAGAGGGACCATTGGTCTGAACTAGTATGGCCATCATTATTTTCTTATATTTCCTTAGGGTTAATTCCTTCTGTTGCCTCTGAAAAAAACTAGTACTCTCAACTTACAAGTTTCAGATATTTTCAAGCATTTCAGTCTTGTAGCATTGGCCATAATTAAAACTCCATTTAAAGCCCTGGAACTTTCAAGCTCAATTTGCATAAACAATAAATAGCCAAAAGGACTGATCTTAAAGAAATAATTCGCCCTGATCTTAAACCCCAGGATCTCAGACAGACAGACATCAGGACTTAAAAAAAAATTTACACAATTCTTAATTTAACTGGCAGAGAGCTTTAGAAAAATTCTTAAAGGAAAATGAGTAAGTGTCTCATCAGGGTTTGATGATAACCCCAAGAAAGTTCAGGAATAGCCACAAAACTCTAAAACAAGAAATATTTCAAAATTGGCGGCAGCTGATTACAGCAGCAGCTTTAAATCCCCAAAGTCATTCCAAGCTGTTAACTTGCTCACAGACCAGTCACTGGAAACTATTGCTGCTGAAACCGTTCTGGCACAGTGGCTGCTCTTATGTTTCTATTCCTGGTCCATCTGAATGCTGTTTATTGGTTTTGAATTTGTTTGTTCTCAGATTTTAAGCCACCTTTCCATAGTAGTTATGCAAGTTCATAGTTTAAAAGGGACTTAGAACTAGAAAGAAGAACTCACTGATTTGGCTTGGCTGATCAAAGCATGTGGTATCATCTCTGAGCACTATTGTGATAATGTCAAGGAATGCAAGTTAGAATTCAGTTCATTATTTTACTGTGACAACGTGTGCATAGTTCTAAGTATTGCTATGACAACACTGGGCACTGACAACAACAGAGCAGCAAGGCACAAAATCTTCTTAAACACAGAGTCCTACTAAAGCAAACTTGAAATATGAACATTTATACAAAAATGAATGCATTGTCTATCATGTTCTTACACTCTACTGGAACTGAAGGTATTTATGTTTTAAAAAGCAGTTTCTCCTCTGTGGCTGAGCATCAGTGTGTTGCCATGCAAATATTTGTGATATTCCAATTTGCACATTATGACTTAATTGCTGAAGAAAACAAGGTGGTAAGTGTTCTGTCAATTGCAGTCTGAAACAAGTTTATTACTTTTGCTAATTAGCAAACTTAGGCTCTGATCCTGTGATTGATTTTGCAGGCAGACTTCTGCTCTCAAGTGGAGCAGAAGTGCAGGGAGTCAACATGCAATGTTCTGCTGGCAGGAATAAATAAATAAAGTGATGGAAAACACCTATTATGTGAATGTGTTGACAGTTTGAGTCTGATATATTGCATTTAATAATACCCCCGCCCTCACCCATACAACCACCATCTTTAAATGTGAGCGAGATTCCAAGTCCTCTCTCTTTGTGCTGGAAAGAATTATGCTGTAAATGATCTTATATTAAAAATAAAAACTCATAGTTCACAATGATTCAGTGTTAATATTCTAGATGTGTTCATACTTACAAGGTGTAATTAAAAACTTACAACGGTGGGGGACTGAAGGCTACAGCGCAGGTAAGCTATCACCCCTATTTAAAATCAAACTAAAACAGTTAAGGTCTGGGACTGGACTGCTTTGGAAACACCCTTCCACACTTTAAACTCTCATTTTCATTTGAAGAGTCTAATTCCCAAACCAGTACACAGCAGTCATATCCAATGTGTGTAAACTCACTCCAGAACCTGATCCCAGCAAGAGGCGAGTGCTAATAAGCACCCCTCCTCCTCAAAGAGGAAGTCCTTACTGCTCCTTATTCCTAAAACTCAGCAGTCAACAGCTTTAAGTGAAAACTGCTTCCCTTTCAAGCCAGGGAACAATCAGTTGATTTTCTCAGTAAAATGCTAGGTGGTTGTTCTATGAAACAAATGCAGTTTTCTTAGCTAAGATAGACATATATTCTCATTCAGAGCCAAATTTTTATTTGTACTTTGATTCTAGGAGAAATGGAGCAGTTAATGAATATCAATGTCTTATTGATAGCTAATCTGAGATAAATTTAAGTTACATCTAATGGTAGAATTCAAAACCTCTGATTTTCTTTGTATTTAATTACATTCATAAAATGTCATTTAAACTTCAGTGCTTTCATAAGAAATGAGACTAAAATACAAGAAGATAAAAATAGGGCAGTCACAAGTCTAAAGTAAACTCATGTCTTCTGCAGTAAAATTATTAGAATTTGATTTTTTAAAAGTGCTGATTGTAGTTCTTCATGATCACCCCCATACATACACAGAAACTTCACAAAATAAAATATCATGCATTGGAAGAAAATTTTCCCTCCTTCTGGTAGCTTTTAAATTTGAGCTGGAAAATAAAATTCTCTTTAGTGAACAAAATCTCATGACACAATAGTAGTTTAAATGAAATAATGCAAAAAATATGTACCACTTAATTGCCTCTCTCTGCTTCTCCACCATCCTCCCTCTAGACATGCAAAACCTGAATGAAGCAAATGTTTGATTATGCCCCGCAACGGAAAGAAACTCCTCTTGACGGGAAATGTATTTTGAGTGCCCCTTGCTGATTTATGTAAGCTACTGCTGCCACAATGCTGATTCTGAGAAAGACTTGACAATAATAGAATTATCTCCCATGGTGTGGAGGGCGTACCTCTCTTGTGCTCAATGGCATACATCAGAGACAATGCCACACAAACACCTGGTGCCAGCTTATGGTTTATACAGGCGGCCAAAGCCAAGATACTGGAATCTGTTGTCAACTACACATGCATTGGAACCACCTGGGGCATATTTTGTTAGATGCGATCTCTTTTAATCTTTTAGTGGGGCCTGTTTCTCCTCTAGTTCAAATAACTACACTCCTAAATTCAAAAAGATCTGCTCCTTAGGTATAGCTAAGACCAAGTCACAATCAGTTCCAGCAGTGAGCAGAAGAGGCTCTTGCATTTCGATCTGCTGAATGATTCTTTCCAGGGATGGAAACACTTGTTGAATCTCACTAGTTCCTATTCCCATCAATGACTTCTACTGAAAGGAAATGAGATTTAAAAAAAACAAAAAGAAAAGGAGTACTTGTGGCACCTTAGAGACTAACCAATTGGTCAGTCTCTAAGGTGTCAAAAGTACTCCTTTTCTTTTTGGGAAAACAGACTAACACGGCTGTTACTCAAAAAAACAAAAACAAAAACAAAAAACACTTCTATCACTTGGTCCAGAAACCAAAACTGGCCTTTGACCTTGTTTTCACAAAAGCAGACTGCTGAAAGAAGATGATCACGTTCTGATGAGCCAAAACTCTAAACAAGGTATGACACAAATTGTGACGTTACACCGCATATTCTTTATGGAAATATACTTATGATATGGCAAACAGATATTTGATGCAAGATGGGTCTTGTAAGATATCATTGGAAAGGTTATGATTATCCAATTTGTATGCACGTATCATATCTGTACCTAAAGTTAGGAACATTGACTATAACAATTACAACTGGGAGTGTACTTGGGAAACACACACCGGACAACAGGCCATCAGCCTTGATGGGCCATTAGGAAGAAACAATAAGATTTTGCAGATACTAATCTCTCTTCTTCCTGGGAGGGACCTTGCAGTGACACTACTAGGTCATGTGACCTGGTACTAAACACCATCTTGGACTTCTAATACTTTTCCACTAAAAGTAGGGGAAGGTTAAGATTGGAAAACAAAAGATTCCTGCCTTACGTAAATCTTATTTAAGCCTGGGGAGTAAGCTGATCTAGGTACACTCTTCACTGAATGCCCAGCCAGGGTGACTGCTGGGAACACTTAAGGACAAGGACAAAGGGAAAGTGGGAGGAGTACTGAACCCAGGCTGGAAAAGGGATCTGGACTGTGAATAAGATACCTGAGAATTTGAACCTGCTAGAAATGTAGCTAACCACCAAGAATTTCTGCAACCGGCCTGAAAGCAACATTTAGGGTGAGAAATTACTTCTTGAAACCAGTCTCTTCAGGAATTAAGCTTAGTATGCATGTTTTGTTTTATTTGCTTAGTCATCTGCTTTGTTCGGTTTGCTATCCCTTATAATCACTTAAAATCTGTTTTTTATAGTTAATAAACTTAGTTCTTGTTTATAACATAACCCATTTTGTGCAATTCATATCTGGGATGGGCAAGAAGCTGTGTATATCTCTCTCCACATTGAGGGAAAGGGTGAATATTTATGAGCTTGCACTGTGAAGACTTTTCTATACTTGCTCAAGACAATATTATTTGGGTTTACTCCCCAAAGGGGGTGTGTACTTGAGTGCTGGGCAACTTTCTAGCTGAATCTTCCCATAGAGAGCTGCTTGTAGATTGAGATTCTACAGCTGGTACATCCCTACCTGTGTGTGTGTGCTGCCAGAGGCCTGAGAGCCTGATTCAGCAAAACAGGGAGAGGGAGCCCAGACTAGGGGAGCGGGCAGCTCAGTGAAACCCCAATACATCAGGTGGCATCCAGGACCGGGGAAAGGGGGTCCAACCAGTCAATACTCTCTCCCCAGGACAATTACTGCCACTACTACATCAGGGTTTACAGGAAGATCCTTGGGCAGTAATCAAAAGCATTGAAAGGATCAGGTACTAGAAGTAGGGCTCAACCACCCTGAAATGCAGGAATCAGGATTTGTAGATATGCATCTTTCTTGCAGATTAATTCCAGAGAGCCTTCAGGGATAGTTCTAGAAGAGATTAATACATGGTTTCCATCCTGAACTTCTGACACCCTAGACACTGGTTCAGCCACTTTACTTTCAGTCTTGTGCCTACTAAGTTTTTGGAAACTATGAATAGTTTTAAATACCCACCTGCCCTAGAACTCAGGACTAGTTGGGACATTCCAAATAGCTCTAATCACACCGTTTGTGAAAAAGTCCAGGCAATTTCCAAACAATTAAAAACTCCTTAAAGAAGATAATCTATTATTTCATTGCCTCAAAAATCTTCTGCTCAATGTCTAAACTAAAAGGTACCACACTATCATTGCCAAAACACTTGTAAAGAACATCCAGGAAATCTAGCAGAGTGTCTTTAATTAAGAGGCATGATTGCTGACAAAAAATACTCAGTTGCTTCATGACGACTCTTGGGGGAGCTGGAATTGCTCTACATTATCTGAGATCCCAGTTCCATGCATGCCCTCCAAATATTCACAGCCTAAGTGTTAGGGCTCAACAGTGTTGCAGATAGTTCAAAATTCCTACAGTCTCCTCAATCATCTGAGTGCAGGTATCTTTGGGAGAGACATTGGCTTCTAATGGAGTAGATGACCATGTTGTCATGGGCTATATCCTCATTTGAGCTGGGAGGTGAGATTCCCAGCTTATGCAGACATACCCACTATAGCTCTGCTAGAGCCAGCATCTAAAATTAGTGTGGCTGGGGTAGCAATGGCTCAGGCTAGCTACACAGCTCAGGCTAGCTCACCAAGTAACATACGCAGGTCCCCTGAGTATGCAAGTACTCTGGTGGCTAGTCCAACCCGCTGCCTATGCTACCCCAGCCATGCTGCTATTTTTAGCACACTGGCTGGGGAAGAGCTAGCATGGGTATGTCTACATGAGCTGGGAATCACACCTTACAATTCAAATGCAGACATACATCAGTGGGGTCAACCAAAAGGGAGGTTAAGCAAGCATGCTGCATTTCTCTAATTTAAAATGCTCATTCATTGGCCAAAGGGCTTTTTCACATCCACAGTCTCCCAAAAAGCATTAATTCTCAGAAGAGGCTTTGCCTTGGGCTACATGTATGCCTGAGACAATGCTGGCCCATAGCAGTTATTTGATTTACCACCAGAAGCTATTGTTGTGCTTGAGGCAGTGGGTATCCCACAAGAAACAAAAGGAAATGAGGATGGAAGCCCATATTGTATCCCTGAAATTAGCACACTCATGCGTCCTTGAGAAAAATCCTTGGGGAAAGCATCCTGCTCATTTCTGCTTATTCTAAGAGAAATTAGGAAAAACTGGATAAAGTTGTTTTTTAAAGAAAACAAACAAAAAAAGCTGCCCTGAATAGTCCTACTTTTTTCCCCAAGGAGCCTGGAAGAGAAGAGGAGGAGACATGGCCTAAGTGCCTACAGATAGACAAAACTAAAGAATTTCATTTGTTGCCTGCCAAGTGGGGGAGGGAGTAGAAAGAGCAAGATGTGTGGGGGCATAGCAAACTGATTGTATATTATTTCTATGAACATTTACAATAAACCTTCATCTATGCTCCCTGCTGCAAGGAGTAGCCTACCTTGGAACTCTAGCACAGGGAGCATTTCACTAGGGATTTGCCATTGGAGGTTGTCTCCAGGTTTCCACCCAAAGGAGGATTCCTGAAAATCATCCAAAACATGGGCATGTAAACGCCCTTGGTCTGCAGCCAGATCCTTACGATCACACCGTATTAGACAACGCTTAAGGGAGTTAATAAGCTGAGTGCCCTTAAACTGTTGCATTTAAAAAGTATCATCTAGCAAATTGGGAAGGCATCTAAACTGCTGGCTGTAGGAAGAATTGCTCAACACTGTTTGTGTTTCTTTCCCCCACCTCATCTGTCCATTCTGTTTCAATTATCAATTTTGGGAAAGGGTGGGTTCTCAGCAATTTCTGAACATCAGGCCCCTTTCAGGTATCTCAAATTGCTCCCCAAATCACTAGTCACAATTTGGAAAATCTTGGGACTTTCATTTTAGTGGGATCAGAACTGGGCCCAATGAAGAGGGGGTGGGAGGAGGGATAGCTCAGTGGTTTGAGCATTGGCCTGCTAAATCCAGGGTTGTGAGTTCAATCCTTGAGGGGGCCATTTAGGGACCTGGGGCAAAAATTGGGGATTGGTCCTGCTTTGAGCAGGGGTTTGGACTAGATGACCTCCTGAGGTCCCTTCCAACCCTGATATTCTATGATTCTATGAACAGAAAAGGCAGGAGGGAAGATTCCCATTTCTTTTGTAACTTTATTTTTGATTACATGGCTTTTTATTTTAATAAAGCACTGGTGCTACACACATTTTACAGCTGGACTGTAAATTTAAAAGTAAACTTCAATTTATTTTTAAGTACTGATTGGTTTACCCAGTTCTGAAAGATGAGAAGAATCTATATTTTGGTTCCCCAAGAGATGCTTTGAAGTTTTCTTTCCAGTTCAGTGGCACGCAGCTAGAACTTTAACTTACAGATAGAGCAGGTGCCATGCATCTCTTAGTGTATTATACTGAATTTTGACTTCATAATTTTAAATGTAAAATGTACCACATATGTAAAAACTGCTCATAAACAATACATAATTCTACCAAGCACTATAAAATATACATTTTATCTTAAATATAATGGATCAGCTCATTAGGCTCATACTTTGTAAACAGCTTGGGAATGTGCACTACACAAGACAGTGAAAATTCATATTCAGAAGCAGATGGAGAGAAAAGCTGAGCTAAGCAGAGAGAGACTTAATTGCAAATTATATGCAAGTAGTGAGAACAGAGGTGTGTGTTTCTCTCTCACACACACACACACACACACACACACTCCCCTCCCCCCCAAAAGAAAGGAACACCCAAAACTCGGAGATGCAGGTTATGGCAGGGAAGAGAACTTTTTGTGTCATTCATCCAGCCAGTTTGGAGAACAAACACACCAGCATTCATGCATAGCTTGCCAACAACTCCACCCTGTTGTACATGATGTAAAATTTTATGGCTGATTTTCATGCCAAGAGCAGCATCCCTATTTTTTTCCTTTGTTAAATTAAAAGAATATCAACAGAAGATTTAAGGAGACAAGCAAGTAATTCAATTTACTGAAGCACACTTCTAATTCAGACTAATTAACCAAACTCACGGTGCATAGGTAAAGGATGAGTGAAATAAGATTGGATTTCTGTGAAATTTGGAATCAGAGTTGTCAGCTGATGTACTTTTACTCAAATGGTGGCAGCAAGGCAAAAATCTTCTGGCCATGAACAGCACCTTAATCAAGAAAGGCACTGGCAGGCACTGCACCCCACCCACAGAAAGAATGATACAGTCATCTTTTATTATGCTCTTTTCCCAAGCATGACCCATTTATTTCATGTTAAAGCAAGATTTTAGTTTTAGCTAATGATTTGACTGATATGATTCAACAGTTAATGTGAATGACTTAGAGCAGATATTTACAGAGAATGGGAAAGAACCTGTGGCATGATCCCATAGCTATCTCGCATCCAAGGTTTCTCTGTTTTTGAAAATCACAGGTTAAAATAAAGGTCTCCTATCTCAATAGTAAGAAGTCAAAGAAACCTCAAAGAAAATAAGAGTATATTTTTCAGGCAACAATTCCCAGTTTGCAAAACTAATATTAAAATATAATAAAACTGTCTCCTGTGGAAGAGAAAAGTCACAACCAATTTTTAAAATACTTCAGTCATGCTGCACTTTAGTTTACTTCTTATCCTCTCAAGCCTTATAAGTCAATTTCCCAATAAATTGCTTACAGGATCACATTTTATCTTTTATTACAAGGTAATAGCTCCTTTTTTTCTGAATTGCTTTAACGGCTACAATCCCATTATTACCAAACAGGAGACACAATATCCATTTCCTAAGGGCTTTTACCAAAGACAGCACTTGTTAAAAAGCCAAATAATAAGCACGAGTAAAGAAAAGAGTTGGAAATGTCACATTAAGGACTGTTGCTTGTTACCTTCTAGGTGATCCATCCTCATGTGGCTGAATAATCACCACCTTTACTGTCACCGATGTGCGTAAAAGGTCAATCATTTGTTCATGAGTCAAGGTTGCCACAGCCACTTTACAGATCTCAACTAGACGGCTCCCTTGCCTTAGGCCTGCCTTCCATGCAAAACCAAATGGCTCCACATCTGCTACTATTCCTTCGAAGTTAACGTGGAATCCAAGCTGGCCCAACCCATTCCTCCGCAGGGTCATTTCCGTTGTTTCGCATCCTCTGGTGACTATCTAAAGGAGTATCAGATTGTTATGCTACTGTCTTTGTAGACTCATTTCTTTGGAAACATGAAAGGATCTATTTTCTGACACGATAACGCTATGTTTGGTTTCATGTACAATACCCTTAACATACTAATAGGTGACTAACAATCATTTTGTCATTTAAGGTTGACTATAGGTTTCTGCATAGAGCAAAATCCATGAAGACCTTCAGAGTCCTAAAATTTGAACAACCAGCTGTCCTGCGTCAAATTCTTATTTCTTTCCAATGCAAAGACATTTATATCTTACTGAATATTTAGCAGCTGTCTTAGTTTCAAAACACAAGGCAAGCAAAATGCAAACCTGTCAATTACTTCATTCTTTGTTGGCTGATTGACTGCAGGTGTGTAGTGGGTTTTTTCTTCAGGAAAATAATAACCTTGAAATTTAAGATGAGTCAAATCAAGTGAAATTTTTCAGTTCCAACAGACTCCCATCCCCCAACACTAAGTAACAAAACAAGATAATGTATTTCTTTTGCTCCAGCAATCAGATTCTGATCTATGACATCCATGCCATTGCCATCTCCAGATGTAGGCTTTGCTACAAATAGGAGAAGACTGATTATTTCATGGGAACTGAGAGACAGAGAACTGAGATCATTCATACTTAATTGGAAGTTATTCTGGCATTACATGGAATAATCCAATAAACTGAAATTTTAGCATTTACTAAAGGGATTTCTTTTTTCATACTACATAAAATTGAACAGTTTCACAAATGGTGAAGCAATCCAGGGACAATTCAGTAGTTTTTGCAATACATTAGTGCACTAATCTTTCACCTCTGGAGATTGAAGGTCAAATTCTGGTTTAGGTCATAACATAGGGTACAGCACTGGAAGGGACCTCCTGGGTCATCAAGTCCTGTCCCCTACTATCACAAGCAACCCAGTCAGAGTCCAATTCATAAATTTATTAAGCTCCATTTTTAAAATTCCGTTGTTTGCCCCAACTTCTCCTATTGGAAGGCTGTTCCAAAACCTTACTTTTCCGATGGTTAGAAACCTTCTAAACTCCGATCATCTTCTAGTTTCTAGTCATAAGTTAAAATTAGTTTCTTTTGTTCGTGTCACAAAATCAACATATATTTTGGGCACAGTTGTTACTCTGCTTAAGGGAGGGCCAAGACTGGATCACTATGAAATATGACAGTCCAGGATAACTGTATTTGAAACAGGGCTAAAGCTGGGACAGAGATCACGTGATTTGCCCAGGGTTACACAGTAAGCGAGTGACAGAGCCAGGGAAGGAAGCCAGTAATTCCAGCTCCTACTCCTCTCTCTCTAACCACCAAATGACTGATTGGAAAAGCTTTGAGGAGCTTTGCATAACTTATGCCTGCACTGTAACTAGCTCAAAGCCATGACTGTTACCTTCTTACAAAGTTTTAAAGATGCTAGCCATATTGTTTTTACAAACTGCTGTCAGTAAAACAGTAAGTTCTACAATGCAGTTGGAAGGCTAAAAGTGGCATTCAACACCTTAGAGTAGGACATATTTTTAAAAATTCTTATGTCATCCATTTATCCTTAGAGGGCTAGCCCCCACTCCAGTGCAACATCCCAGCATGCTCTGCTTACATACTCATGGCATAAGCATGGGAGGCCCACTGGAGAACTGAGAAGATATTCAGAATAGTAAAATGTGCCTCTTTTCCTTTAGGAACCGCAATACAAACTTTTGCCCAAATTTCCTGTCTCAATGTGACAACCAACATGTACTATGCTATTAATATTGCATCAAACAGGTAAGCTTGTTGGAGAATGAAGCCACATGTGTGTGTGTTCAGGTATCTACTTCATATTGTCCAGTTTTACAGATTTAAAAATATTTTATATTTGAAATATCAAACATTGAATGCTGAAAAACCACAAAACAGTACTAACAGTAAAAACGGCATTGTTCTCAACTCTCCATAAGCTAGTAATGCCAGCCTCCATCTCCCATTTGATATATTTTCAAACAAGCACCTTTGGGCTCTCTCATATGCTGCCCCTTCATGTTTGGGAGGAGCTCTCTGTAAACATCCACAAAGCTACTTCATTATTCTGCTTCAAATCCCTTCTTAACACCCTCCTTTGGCAGGATACCTATGAGAAAAACTTGCCTGGGACCACTGCCCAGTACTATCATTTCCTGGTACTCCTCCATTTATCTGTAACCATATGGTGTTTTACGTTATACTTTGATTTTAAGCTCCTTTTTGTTCGGTATCTGTACGGTCCTAGCATAGTTGACTTCTGCTCCATGACTAGGGCTGGTAGGCACTGTGGTACTACAAATAATAAACTTATTAGCCTTCTGGACTCACTGCAAAGCCTACTATTTCCCAAGGCTTTTGGCAAGGGAGGAAAATGATAGATTGGAAGGGGTTTACTAGATGGTGGATATTTATCTATTCATAGAAGTCCAATAAATTAGTTATAAAATGTGACATGATGGACAGACACCTTATGCTTCAATCATATAGTGAACTCCACATAGATGGACTCCTAACTTCAGCAGCGCTCTCTAATCAGGTAAGGGGGTCTGATCCTCCATTAAGATCTGTGCAGACAGTCTCATGTTATGCAGATGTGTGTAATGGTTACCTTTAAATAGCATGAGCCCCTATTGAGATTTTTATAAATCAAATAACTAGCTAAAGGCAAAGGGTGTCTGGGTGTTTAGAACATTCTTCATTAAAAGCTAACATTTATCATCTGTGTGAAGGTTTCAGGGGTAGAGGAGTCCAGTATTCCAAAATTCAGCTTTTAAATTAACTTTTAAAGAGAAATATTCATACAGTTAAAAAAAGGGGAGGAAGAGGCGAGAAAGAAAAGGGAGCTTTTAAAAACAAAAAGGTTACTCAACACAGTGACTAATCCTTCACAAAGAGCATCAAATTTGAGAGGTCTGGGATGAAAGAGAGAGGAAGAGCACAAATTCAATAGAACATCAACACAAAGTATTCGAGAGTTATTCAATGTACCTTGCTGATAACTGTTTCTAAGGACTTGTGTATGCTGTCCTGCAGTTTGGAAAACAGGGTGTGAATAGCAGGGTGCACCAAAGTGATGCACTGTGACTCCCTAACGTGGATGCTGCGGTCCATAGGCACTGACTTTTGTTTTTGCCGGTGGGTGCTTTTGAAGAGGTGGGTGTGGTTCCGGGGGACAGGTTCTGCCAGTTTTGGGGGGAGGCTATTTTCAGCATATTTATACACTTCTTTCATATTCTAGTTATTGAATGTGTGTCTATTATTGGTATCTTTACTATTTTAATAATTATTAAATTTTTATGAACTACATAATTATATTATCATGAATTACAGTATATTAAAATCATTGCAATTACTTACAAGCTGTCTTTACTAACATCCCAGTTTAAAGAGATAACATCTCACTGCTTTCTGGATAACCGTTAACAATCTTATTTACCTCTAGTTTCTTGGTATGGTCTTGATGCACGTTAAGGACAGCCACATTATTCAGTTGCATCTGTCCCATTGATGACGGGAGATCATTGTTAAGTCTTCTGAATGATCATTCCTCAGTTCAGGGTGATATAGGTACAGTGAGAAGGATTCTTATAAATTTGCAGTACTCTGGAAGCATAGTACTTCCAAAGTACTGCAAATGACTTCAAGATCTCTTTCTTGATGGTACCAGCTAATGAAGACCCCATCATTTTGTATGTACAGTTGGGATTATATTTTGCCATGTGCTTTACTTTGCATTTAACACTGAATTTCATCTGCCATTTTTGTTGCCGTCACCCAGTTTTGTGAGATCCCTTTGTAACATTTTGCAGTCAACTTTGGACTTAACTATTTTGAGTAAATTTGTATCATCTGTAAATTTTGCCATCTCACTCTTTATCCCTTTTCCCATATCACTTATGAACATATTGAACAGCTCTGGTTCCAATACAGAAACCTGGGGACATCACTATTTACTTCTTTCCATTCTGAAAATGGACCATTTATTCCTACCCTTTGTTTCCTACCTTTTAACTGGAGGCCCTGGCAATGCTTTCAAGATCTAATGATCCTTAATTTAATTTAATGACAAGCCTTCTGTTATCTTAATCACCCTGCTTCCCTTTAAAACAAACTCCTTGTCCCAAGGGCAGAAACTGTTAGCAGCACAGAACTCACATTCCACACTCAAGCTCCCTCTGGGGCAAGGGCATGCTCTATGAGCAGACCTCAAGTACAAAACTATGGCTCCTTGGTGCTGAGCACCCTGTATTTTTTTCCCCATGGGTGCTTGAGCCCCGGAGCACCCACAGAGTCTGCGCCTATGCTGTGGTTGCAAACTAAAAGCTCCTAGTTCACATCAATGTCACCCTCTTCAAAGGTTTAGTTTGAGCCCACAGAGTCCACACAGGGGAGTTCCAGCACAACACATTGCTATGAACTGCTATTCACACCCCTGAACGCTGCATTGTGGGGTAGTGTAGACAGATCCTAAGTTGCTAACTCTGAGGCGTCAGGCCAATAGATTTATTTAGCTAAGAATATGGTTATTGCCTCAAAAAAGGAGCAGTCTCAAGTTAAATTTAAATAATGTTGTACTGTAACAGATGGTTAGATTTGAGTGAAATACAAGGCCATTCAAATCAAACTGAATGAAGTCTGTTGTAATGATTAATGTCTCCAAAGACATAGTTTTTACAGATAACCACATCAACTAATGCTATAAAAAAAACTAAATGTTTTTATACATCATATATAATGAAGATCTGTCGGCAGAGATTCAGTAGAAACTTTACCAGTTTGCCCAGCCTGCTATAATTTCATGTATGTTTTAAGATTCAAGAAGTGATAAATGAAGGCAATGCGGCTTACTAGAATGGGACTACAAACAAACATAGGTTCTATTCCCAGCTCTGCCCCTCGCCTGTTGGGTAACCATGGGCTAGTCATTTCCCCTCTGTTCCTCAATTTCCTTATCTGTAAAATGGGGATAATGATACTGCTCTCCTTTGTAAAGTGCTTTGTGACCTACTGAGGAAATGCACTATGTAAGAGCTAGGTAGTATTATTAAAATAACACTAAACAATTGTTGTTACAATATGTAGTGATGAGATAAAAAACTAATATTCATTAACCTTATTTTCAGCACAATGCTGAGGCAATTTATAACTGTCCAATTAGTGATCATTTTACAATAGTAACATGATAATTAGAGAACATTTTTTCTAAATTTCAGAAGGAAAATATTTGTATATGGAAAATGACAATATCTGAAGAATTTAACAATGAGGTAAATACAATGCAAGTGACAATAATATGAACTTACAAATATTAACCTGTACTGGAAGAAAGACTCCATCACACATGGTAGGTATTAATCACGGGCCTGTGTAGCACTAAGCATCCTCAACAGTCTTGAAAGTTTAGGGTATCACAACACCTTGCAGCATCAGGCCTTTGTTTTACACATCAGTTTAATCCTGGCCACTTCATAGCTTGTACGTCAGCTCTACTAATCTCCAAAAAATTAGGTCTAGTGATTGTTTTCCAGTAGAAGCCTCAATTCAATATAAAAAAGGCTTATGCCACTAACCTCATTTAATTTAAGGGGTAAGGTCAAAGTCAAACTATAACGAGAACAGTGATACCTCAATGTTTTATACCCTGCAGCCTGTATTAGTACACATTTGTAATAGCTGTAAGTCAAATAATTTAAGATGTTGAGCACACAGAATGCCTGAACTCCACCTGTCTTGACTGAGATTGCATCAGCTCTGATAATCAGTGTTAACTGATTTAACTGCCTTCATTTTCTTCCAGCTCATCCATGCAAAATAAGCAGTATATTCCATGCTTTATTTAGAGGGTTTTCACTGTTTAGATATAAAATACATTCAAAAGGGTATTCTTTATTTTTATTTTTTTAATTAAGATATTTTTATTGAGGGGTGTACTCTGACCTCTAGACCACAGGGCTGGGAACCAAAAATTCAAGTTTTAATCCTGGCTTTAAAACTAAAACCCTATGTAGCCTTGGACAAGCCAATTTAATTAACTGCATCAAATTAGTCACCTATAAAAGCAGGATGATAATATACATCTATTCCACATGGTGTTATGAGGAATAATGTTTGTAAAACTCCTTGAAGTTGGAAAGTGCAATATAAGTTTAAATATAGGAAAATTTGAGTTCTTTCCCAAAGAATGATACACATGAATAATTCTGAATAAAAGCTTTGGTAGATCAATTTAAAAATTTCACTTACTTCTAGTCTTTGAACAACGTCTCTGATGTCATCAGAACAATTATCAAATGCAGACAGAAGAATACATTCTCCTCTTTCATAAAAGATTTTGATACTCATTAATCCTGATGTCCATCCAATAACATCTCTGCAGGAGCAGTTAAACACAACGTTTTTGGACTCCTTTTCAATCAACATAATAAATTCATTGGAAACTCCAAGGAGACATTCAATGTCTGCAGACTGGCCAAAGTCCCGTGCTATCACATTCCACATAATTGCTCCAACACTAAATAAATGAGCATCCTTTCTTGGTTTCACTTTCTCCTTTTTCTTTGCACCTAGAGTAATAAAACTGAACTTCACTGAAGTATCCACTGTAGCTGTAGTAACAAAATTTTCTGCCAGATCTTTCAAGTATTCTTGTCGTGTCCTGGTGGCCATGGCTCGAAATTTTTCTGACTTGTGTGCTGCATTTTCAGCATTAATAACTTTGGCTAAAAGGAAGTCCCTAAAGACTGCTGATTTTGGGAAAGTTACTCCTTTGGGGATTGGTGGACCAAATGGAGGTACATCTTTTGATCTTGAAACTCCAACACTAGAAATAAAAAAGAACAAAATGGTTAACTGCATCAGCAAAAGCTCATTACAGGACTATGAACTATATAACCCATCAACACAGGTGAGTTTCAATGTAAAATTTGAGACAGATGAAATTTTAGAAATTAGGAAGCTGTGTATCTGAAACATACAGGAAACCTATTATATTGGCACACATCTAAAGATCAAATAAAATGGGTATAAACAAAATTGACTGGACAATCTTATAAAAACAAAACCATTTATGATTTTAATTATATGAATTAATAAAAAGTCACAAAGTCCAGGATTTAGCAAGCTGCAGCATTTCAAGAAGGCCTGTTTATAAAGTGTCTGTTTCTTCTTCCTTTCAATGGGATAAATACAAAATGCATCCTACGGGTATTGTTATTGAGGAGGATCCTTAATTTGAAGGAGCTTTAAAGTTGAATTTTCTTAAGGCAAATATGTCTTATTTATTTTTCCACTCAGTTGCTCCATCTCTGACAAACTGAACCAACTTCTTTCTGAGGGCAAAATTCTCCCCCACCCCCAAGCCCCTACTACACCCATATCATTCCATTGACTTTGATAAGGTACTACAGATACAATTGATACAGATACAACCCCTGCCCTAACTGTGGAACTAGAAGAAACAGATTGCCTTAGAAACTATACACATTACCTCTTCTATCACAGTAAGAATACATATGTGCAGGACCTAGACCAATATTGACATTAACTTTATTTAAAATTTCTCAGAGCTAAAACAAAACTAAGAAGAGTAACCAGGTTGTCATTAGCCGATAAGACTCTCAACTTTGAAAATACACAAAATGTAATACTTAAGATATATTTGACAGCAGTACATCATCAGCATTTCAAAAAGGTTCATTTAGTAGGTCATGATCATTAGCGGTTTACGTTCAGAGAGTTTTTTTTTTTTTTTAATCTACTTCACCAGCAATGACTTAAAATGAAAGAATATCTAATCTGACTGTTTTCAGTCCTCAGCCAGCTCAGAAGCTGAAAGAAAGAGAAAATGACCAGTGCCAGGCACATGTCTATGATGGGAGTACTCATGGGTTTTTTTGTTTTTGTTTTTTGATGGGAGGGGGATTCCCTAGCCCAAGTGATGGAATTTTAAGACACTTGAAACTCTCATTTTAGAGTGTGACAGTGAGATTTTGGGGAGATATTTTGAAACAAAAAAGGTTTTCATTAACATGTAAGTCACAGGCAAAACTGACATTTATCTGAAAGGATCTCAAAGTACCCTGCAAACTATATAAAGGGACCACTTAAACAAACCATGATTGAAATACTGTCAAGTTTGGGATCACATTCTGTAGATATTCAGCTAAATACATTGCCAGTGATTTATATTTGTATTAATAATCTTCTAAAATGACTTCGCTCTACCCTAAAAAGAAAGATAATAAAAAACTAAAATTATTTCCATTGCTATAGCTTCAAGTCTTATTTTTAAAACCCGACTGCCCTTTATATGCCCACAAATAAGCTAAACAAATAGCTACACATTTTCAATTGTGCCTAAAAAACTGTACCTACAATTACATATGGACACAACCAAAGCTCTCTAAACTTAAACCACTAATGATAATGATCTACTACATGAACCCTTCTGAAATGCTAACTGCTGTGTACTGCTGTCAAATATCTTAAGTTTTACATTCTATGTGTCTTTAAAAATGAAACCCTAAAACAGAAGAGAAATGTAGAAAACACACAGACACAACTTCTTTGGGAAATACAAGATTGCTAGAAAAAGATGCTTTATTAGAATCAAAATAGCAAACATAAAAAATAATAAGTATCTACTCACCTATAGCATACATTTTCAGTGCAAGGATTATGCACTTTGACGATGACAAACACATGTTGAAAGTGAGAACGGATATTTTTTGGAGTAAAAGGAAGTGCTCCAGGCTCTTGGAAGACAATGGTAACAATATCATTTCCTATGTGCCTTTTCCTTAGAAGCTACATAAAAGAAATACAATTTTAAAAACAGTTAGTTAAGAAATAATACTTTTTCTTCACATTGGCAAAAACAATGGACAGTTTAATTTTAAAAAGGAAAGAGTCACTTCAGAAAGTGGAGACACTCTTATAAGGCAGTATTATCTATCTACGTGGAGCTGCATGAAACTGGGACGAATGGGAAAGAGGTCTGGGAAAAAAACTGGGCTAAGCTCATAAGTTTATCAGCCTTTCTTTCTGAGTGGATTCCTCTTTTCCTGTGCCAGCCAGTTTTCATCTCCCCTATATTAGCATATTTGTGTAGTAATATGAAATGTGCATAACGTCATCTGACATTTATCACTGTCTAACATTTGTACGTGGTCTGTCCTTTTCTACAGTAAAAGACCTGTCTTCATATCCAAAACACAAGATTGTTTATCTCTTCTTAGGAGACCTTTCTTTTCCCAAATTGTATTTAAACTGAATATTAGATTATGACCCTGAACATTTTTAAAAAAATAGTTTCCTACTAAACTCTCAGCACAAATTCTAGCTATCTTCAGTTTAGCAATGCAGCAGTGGAAACAACTACGAATGTACCAGAGATTCAAATTTACTGATAAAAACCTTATTATAGTAAGTAATTCTTTGTTGTCAATTTATTTATGATAGGGATATATTTTATGATTAATTTTACAGGTAATATCTTGTTTGTTACAGGTAGAAAATCTTCTCAAAAACGATTTTGTTAGCCTTTTGTAGATACAAAATGAAATTATGGATATTATTGTAAGAGTTGTACATCTCTAACTTAATTTTTTTAAAGAGAACTTTCTTTTTAAAGAGCTGCTGATGCTGTTATGTAGATAGTGCTAGAACAGCACACGCTGTAGGGTACAGATGTATTATCGGCCAGAAGTCTGCAGAGCTTGCATTGTGGACTAGTGACTCAGATTCTTAAGGCTGCACTAACACTAAAGAGGCAAAATACAACTGAAAACTGTAAGAAAACAAATGTAATCAACATCTACATGATATAGGGCAATGATAGGGTTATTTATCAAGTGTTTAGAATGAAATTATTTTGCTGTTTAGAATAATTACTTTTCTTGGTTAGTTATGTGACAAGCCAATATTGCAACTAACACATAAAATAGGCAAAGTTATCTTAATTGTTTACGTATAAATGCCTGTTTATGACTTTCATTGTGCCTCTCAATATGTAGGGCCAGAATCATACAACATGAAATATAACAAGAATGGCTGGAAATGCAATTCTGAAGCACTAACAAAAATATGCTACTTCAAATGCACTAAAAACATCAGTAGCGATGTAAAGAAAAAAAGATTAACCAATGAGCACTTAGAAAGATTTGCCAATTGCTAATTTTTGTTCTAATAAATATAATTTCTTATTTATTAAATGGTAAAGCCACAATAAATGGCTGTTAAGGCAACTCTAAGATGTACATTTACTGCACACAGATTATTTTTGAAATGCATAATAAAGTATTTGATATTGTGTTAGATTTAATCTCAGAAATAACTTAATTTTATTGGTGAACAGTGCATTTAGATTGACACAGTAAAGCATAAGTTCACAGTTAGAGGTTATCACTGCCTTACAGCTTGAAACCTACATAGCAGCTGAATTTGTGTCAGACCTCCCAATTAATAGATATAGCAAGGATATCAATTCATTAGTGTACATATTATTAGTGATCTGTTGGTTCTAGCCAATTATTCTTCCTTGTTAAGTTAGAGTTCATGTCTATTTCTATACCTGTCCACAGGGGTATTTAAATTGAAGTTGAGGAAGCAAAACTTATGTAAGACTGAATTTAGTATATTTTGTCTCCACACATTTTTTTGCTTTTTAAATGTGATAAAATGCCTTTTGGGAGGTGCTGTTTAAACTGCCAATAATCATAGGATACATAAGCAAGAATGGGACACACATCTGCTGAGAGACAAATCTATGAAGTTTTTGAAACCTAGAACCACTGTATTAGTATCAGAGTCCTTTACAGTGAAACGGGTTCTTAAGTTCTATCAATAAACTGATAGACATTTTTAGATACTTAAGCCTTTAGAAAGCTTAAAAATATTAACATGAATTTAAAAGGTGGTCAGCATTCTTAAAACCTTACCAAGTTTGTTGAGATCTGAGTGACTTCCTTGAAATTTTTAAATAAAACCAATATAACTCTACCATTATAAATGGCTACCATGCACAAGTGATCAGTGAAGTTCAACACAAGGTGAGTGAAGGCAAAACACAGTGATGTATCTGCATACAGGGAATCAGAATGCAAAGAACTTGAAAGGGGAGAGAAGGAAATTGGGCGTGAACTGAAACATGGAGCGAAGAGCTTTAGTAGGATCAGCAAACAGGAAAAGGAGTAATTATTGAATGGAGAAAAAGAAGGGGATAACACTTCCCTAGAAAGCATAAGTAAGGATAGTGGGCTGAAAATGAGAGAGGAATTGAAGGAAACCAGGCTAAGTTAAAATGTTTGTCCCATGCCCTTTTCCAGTTTGTCCCTTTTAACCTATTCTCTTTCCAACTTTCACCTCCTAGCCATTTTTGAGCCTCAGTTTCCTCTTCCTCTCCCATTTCCAGGTCTGCTCAGTTTATTCAATCTGCCTTTCTAACATATTATGAAGATTCTCATGCCAAATGCTGGAGCACACTGCGGATTATCAGTAGGGTACACAGGCCACGCAGGGTTACTTACAGAAAGAAGACACCAGACACTCTCTGAGATCACTCTAGTATCAGGCTAAATTGTTATGGTAAAATGTGAAAATGAACTTAATACAATATGATGGGCAGTCAACAGGAAACCAGTGAAGAAGTTTTATAGAAGACTTGAGACACATAAAAGGGAGTCCAGTAAGGAGAATATGTTAGAAAAGCAGAAGCTGTTAGATTAAAAAGTAGTTACACAAAGATATTAGTTACTGTATTGAATATGTTATCTTAACCATAATACTTAACTCTAATTTTCTGATGTATACATAAATCTGGAGGGAAAATATGGGCTATCATGTTAAAATGTAGCACACCTACTGGCTATGTAGAGCCATACATAACCTACCCATTTCTGGGGAATTTCAACCACCTGTTGCAACTGAGAACCAAGATGTTTTTGTGATAGAGTGAAAAATATTCTTCATTCAATTCAATCATGAAAAGTGAAGAGATATCACAAATAAAGAAACCTTCCAACTTATTTTAGTACATTTCTAAAATAAGTAAAGGGGCTTCAAAAAAGCTTGAATTTCAGTATGTGTTACTGTTCAATACAATAAAAACAAATGCCAAACAACATTTCAATCAGACCTGGTTAAACTGAGTTAGGTACATCCATGTGTCTGGTTCTCTCAAAAAGTTTAGCAGTAACTAATTTTATGTAGCAATAAAATGACTTGTTAATCTGACTTCTAGCTTCCATTAATCCAGATAAAAATGAATGTTATGAATTGATTTGGATTAATCAAGTCTGACTATGTACAGAAGCAGACTCAAAATGTGAGGAGAAACTTGCAAGGGAATGAACTGGAAAGGTACTTTATAAGGGGAAAGTTTAAAGGAGAAAGCCTTGAACTATGATTTGAAGGAGAGGCTAATAATAGGAAAAGGAACTGGGGCCACACCATGGCTGGTCGTCCTCTCTGTCCTAGGGAAGGAGCAGCTGAATTGAGGGTCCCCAGCCTATGTTGCAGCCAAAGTGAAAATTACCTTGCTCTTTGGATCTCCTGCTGGCTCTAAAACTAGAGGGATGTCCTGATCAGTGACCAAGCAGGGCGTAGTTAAGTCCTGGAAGAAGCAACAGACAATTCTGGTGTGGCCTATTTTTGGCTCACCGGTATTTGGAAAGTAACAAAAGCTCAGAGCTTGCTCATAAGAGGTCTTGTTTCTAAATGTTGAAGAATGACTTGACACCTTGGCAAGTGACTATAGAAAGTGGGATATGATATTGAGAGGGTAGAGTCATTTCAGTGCCAGGATACACTCCTTATGATGGCACAATAAGTTATTGATTTGGGGTCCTCGGTTGCCTTCAGTATCTATAAAGGAAAGTTGCCGTGCTCTCTAGACTCCCCCCTACTTGGGTACATGGATACAGCGAGCCAAGTCCTGCTGAGAAAGCAGTGTTTATAGATCACAGGGCTTATAAGCCTCTGTCCTGGGGGCATGAGCAACTGCACCTGTAGTCTTGAGCCTTCCAGGCTTATTTTTCTAATCAGATTTCTTCCTAACTTGTGAGAGACACCACTGTAGATACATTGCACATTTCAATACATATTTCGGTAACTAAACAGCAATAGTGATAAATTAAACATTTATTAATGATCCCTTTTACACATTAAGGCTGGCTAAATGCTTGGTATTTTAGTGTGCTATCACACCTAAGGAAGGTGTCCAAGCTGTGCAAACATTGCTGGGTTCCAGCATCTAAAAAAAAATAATGTGATGGGTCTTCAGGTATGCATACTGTTGGAACTTGTGAAACTGCCATATTATTTTGACCTCAAGAAAGCCATGGATCACAATACAATATTGCTGCTAAATACTGAGACTATCAGAAGTACAAAGACTGATGGGTGCTTGCTAAAACACTGTGCAAGGGAGTGTTCGTTGCTGGGGAAAATAATAGAATTAACACTGGAATATTTTGGAAGTAGATCCACAACAGCCATCTATCTAGAAAAGGAAGAGACAGAAGGGAATGTCAGGGAAAAGGATGAAGAGAAGGCAAAAGTAGAAATGATAGGATAGCAGCAGGGGTGGCTGAACAACGCAGCAGTGGAGCTGACAAACAGCAAACAACCATGAAAATTACTGGATCAAGGTAAAAGGGTTCCCTATGCTCACAATTGAGGGCAGCTCAAGACAGACAATGACCAAAATAATAATAATAAAATAAACTTCAAGTAAGGCCATATTTACTGTCAGCACCTGTGATCAGCAATGAAAATATTCATTTTAAAAATCAAGCTCATTCAGCATATTATATCTTATTGCACTGCAACCATTCCTATTCATATAAGTCTTTAAGCCATTCACATAAAGATCAATATTCAGAAATATTCTACTATTCCAACATATTTTGCATCTGTGTTTAACTAAGGAGAAAGAGGTCTTTGCAGACAAATATACAAAATTAGCTGATAACCTGAACCTTGGCAATATATCTTTGAAACACTATCTTTCATACAAATTCATCACTTTGATCTCCAGTTTGTTTTAAATATATACAGTATCTCAAGAAAATTTAATGTGATTTTTAAATTAAGCATAAAGCCATGTATATTTGCAAATATGGTAAAATTTAATATAAAAGAGTTTAATCTGACAGTGAACCAAGTAAGACTGGCCTCTGGGCAAAGTGACTCTTATGCAATGTATTCACTAAACGACTACATCACAATAAGAGATGGGCCAAAATTGTCAAGAGGACTGTGGGTGTTGCCAAACACTGGAGATAGTAAGTCAAAACAACAGATTATCTGTTAGCACTGAATTATGAGATCTCTCAACTATTTCGCCATCTGAAAGCAGTGTAGATTTTGAGATTGGCTGATTCTGTGATCTAAGATTGGTCTAGAAATTGGTGCTACTATAATGGTAGGAAATATTTTTCCATATTATGAAGACTTTCCACCTATTTTCAAGTTTCCAGATCAGACCTAAAGCAGAGGCGGGCAAGGAGTGGAAGAAACAGATATGAGAGACTATAACTTTGGAAAATTGTTCTCACAATTCATTATCTTTGCCAAGTTTAACATCAGCAGAGAGGACTGACTACTGAAATTTAATAAACAAAATGTGTCCCATTTCAGTTTTCACAGTTAATTCTGCGACAAGAATTTGTACTTTGTAAGTTTCGTCTATTGGTTGATGCCTTGACACATCCCCCGTCCCTCCCACAAAAGCTGATGGCAGGGCAAAATGTGAAAGATGAAGATTCTATTAATATATGTAGCTAAAATAACAGTCTGTGATCTAAGAAATAATCAGGAACCACGAAGTTTTCCAGTAATTTTTCTCCATTCCTCCAAAAGAGAAAAGGACAAAATCTTTGTAGCAGGGGAGACCCAAATCATCACTGGAAAAATGATTACATCTTGCATGGCAACTGAGAGGATATTGCAATTAAATACTTTTTGTTTTACTTCTATAAAGATAGACGTATGTAGAATATGTAAGAGAAGTTATATCTTCAACAGTAATCTGATCTGTGAATAGCTCTACTCTTTATTATTCTTAAGTGTTATTGTTTTGATATACTATACCAAATGTGCTTTTCAACTTATTCATAAAAAATATTTATTCTTAATGATTTCAGTATCTAGTACAGGCAAAGACAGACATAACCTTATTCAAGATTCCACACACTTTGGATGCTGTGTTGTTTTTTTAGCCATCCTTAATGCTCTAAGAGTTTCTGAGCTGTACTATGAACAATGAGCATTTTCAAGACATAAAATAAATTTGTTGAACAGCTTTCTGTCTCTACAAGCAGATGCCTTATAGGTTTTGGTGAGGCATTTATTGTTAAAATAGTACAGTAAGAGAAGGTTTGAAGACTGAAATGAAAAATAAAGATTACTTAGGATCATTTAAAAACCTTATTACATTATTACATATTTTAACCACATGATGGATTTTAGTCCAGTTTTAAGTTTTAGAAAAATGTTTCAATCTCCACAGTTGTCAATACTATTTAATACTGGCATACAATAGAAGAGTCAGGATAAGTTCCTGAATCATGCAGATAAATTAAAATAACATCTCAGAGTATTTAATGCTTTAATAAGATTTGTGTAAACACGATTCCAAATGATGTTCACAATTTGCATAAACTATTAATATTTTTGTACAGCAGAAATATAATTTCAAGCAAAAACAAAAACTTTTTTCACCCCTAAATTTAACTACACATATTACTATAAAAATGTGAGTTAAGAAAACATACCTGTTGCCTATTACTGGGCATGTATGGCAGCATAGTTGATACATGAAACATTAATTCATAATCTTTATAGGTGGTATAGAGGGAATGAGATCCTGTTGAATCAGCTGAAAATAAATTTCATTATAAAAAGAGGGTCAGTAAAACAGAACTTTCACACTGCTTTTAAGACACCACTCGTTACATATTATGGCTAAAATTTCCTATTTAGATTCCTAATTGTAGGTTAAATGGATTTCAATGGTGCTATGACAGTTTTCACCACCTGAAGATCTGCCCCTAAATCCATATTAAGGCATAAATAGGGCTCGGAGGTCTTGCCAGAAGCTGTCCACATTGAGCTCCTTGCAAGATTGGGGTTTGAGTGATCTAATTTTGAAGACAGTGGCCACTGCAGGTTCTCCCTGTCTTTTGAAAAATCAAGCCACATATTTAGTTACCTAAATATGAAATTAGCTAACTTCCAGCAACAGGTTCAAAATGTATTCCTATTTTTTTGAAAACGTGGTCAAACATTTCATTTTTCAACATACAAACCATGGACCATGCAGTACTTTCCCCTAAATAATAACAACAATCATAGATTGTACTTACAAATACTTCACAATTTTAAATTTATAGAACAAACTCCTTAACTGGCACTTGGCTATGCCATATATTAATCTACAGAAAATATTGACAGCATTTTTCTATCTATCATACTTGACAAATGCTGCAATTGAGACTTTAAAAACAAAACAAAACTACATTCTATTTCATGATACATTATGAAAACTCACAATTATAAGTACCGTATATACTCGTTCATTTGCCCATTCATTTGTAAGCCGACCCCCCCTCCCCCAAGATGGATAAGTAAAAATAGTAAAAACTGTATGACTCTTTCATAAGCCAACCCTATATTTCAGCAGTTGGCAAACTTTGGCTCCCAGCCCACCAGGGTAAGCCGCTGGCGGGTCGGGACCTTTTGTTTACCTGGAGCATTCACAGGCATGGAGCCACTCAGCTCCCAGTGGCCGCGGTTTGCCTTTCCCAGCCAAGTGGCGCCACTTCCTGCAGCTCCCATTGGCTGGGAATGGCAAACCACAGCCACTGGGAGCTGAGGGGCTCTGTGCTTGCAGATGCCCCAAGTAAACAAAACATCCCAACCTGCCAGCAGCTTACCCTTACGGGCTGGGAGCCAAAGTTTGCCAACCCCTGCTATATTTTAAAAGCTGGCGTCACAAGAAACACTCAAAAGTTTTGCTAGAATTATTTCAATGTAATAACAAAAAACCTGTTATAATAACTGAATATGTATTCACTTTCAAAATTACAGTCAATATTTAAAATCAGTAAATGGATATCTAAAACAAGTAACTTAGAACAATATGAGACTTTAAAAAGTCTTAAAATCCTTCAAAGTCTGAATCAGTCTCTGATTCACCAAACAGTTAATTAAACTCTGCTTCAGTCACAGCTGCACCTGCATTGTCATCGTAAATGTCAGCAGCGTCATCTTCAGACTCAGATTCCCTCTCATCATCAGCCTCTGTTGTGTCATCATCAAATATGGCATCATCTTCTGACCCATCAAGTGCATTGCTGATACAGCATTTCCGAAATGATTTTTCTATCATTTCCGAGGGAATGGACACCCACGCACCCTTTATCCACTGGGCGGCCAAACTGATATAGGGCTTCATAAGATTCCCACCTTTTGTCAACTTCTCCATGCCTGAGCACATCCATTCAGACCACAATTTGTGTAGCCTCTCTTTAAAGGGTTTGTTCAGGCAGACATCAAGTGGTTGTAGAACTGAAGTTAAGCCTCCAGGTATTACAACCAAAGTAGTTTTCATATTTTTGGCCACATTTTTCACTTCATCTGTCTTGTGTGCCCTGAACATGTCCCAAATGAGCATAGCAGGTTTCTTGAAAAGCGCTCCTGGTCTCTTATTCCACATTTTTTCCAGCCATTCAATAGTCCCACTTTCATCCATCCATCCATCCTTTTTGTGTGCACGTACGATGATACCAGCAGGAAATTTCATATTTTTAGGCAAGGTTTTTCTTTTAAAAACAGGAGGGAGCTTTGATCCATTTGCCAAACACGCTAAAACCACCGTAAAATGGATTTTTTCCATGGCCAGTGGTTTTAATTAAAACTGTTTTCCGTTCTGTTGCTTGGGAGATCGAATGTCATCGGTGTCTCATTCATATTTCCTATTTGTGACAGTTCAAATGCATATTCCTTTTGATATTTTATAATAAACCCTTGGAAAGGTTCGATTCTTTTCTTCCAGATCTCTCAGCAGCTTTTGCGCTATCTTTGTTCGTTGATGAAGACAGAGACTATGACTGTTCATGAAGCGAGTACACCAACCCGCTGATGCGACAAACATTGATGGCTTTACTGACTTGTATTTGTTATCTTTTGACATTTGCATAGCATTCAGACAAATTCCAGTTCTAGTGACAATGTACCCATTTTGTCAACATTCAACAACCCAATTATTGAGATATTTCTCCAGCTCAGGAAATGAATCGTACCACACTGGACATTTTTTGTTTCTTGGCATATCTTTTAGTGTTGTTTTATTTTTTCACCATTCTCTTACTTGCTACAGATTGATACAGAATTCACGAACAGTGGCGTAATTATTGTTTGCTTCTGCATATTCAACAACTTTAAGTTTAAACACTGCGTGATAAGCAGACCTTTTTCTTTTGATTTCACCGTTCATTTTAAATACTAGTATGAAAATAGATTATTATTGTAGTCATAGATTTTGTAGGACTTTATATAGGAATGTCACCTGCTTTATCACTGTCAAATTATTATTGTTCTTTATTTTAAAGCAGCCCTGTAGATTGGCATGTCTGTGGGGATAACAGGCTATTTCAATTTTATTAGAGATTCCATTGATTCTGCACATTATATTTTCATATTGGCTCGAGACTTATGAGGTCCATTGGTAGAAATACATGAAGAGATCAAATTACACAGTAGTGGACTGACACCAGTGCTATAGTACTATCGTTCATTGTATTTTTATGATTGGCTTGTAAGGCATAGCATTTTGTGAAATGCATGAGTCAAATGTCATGCAGATCTGCAGCATTGCTCTTTTAGTATTCCTTCCAAGCCAATCTAGTCCACTAACCAAAGCCTTTGCAACTTTAAAAGGCTGCAGTATTGACATCAATAAGTGGGTTGGCAAACTTTGGCTCCCGGCCTCCCATCTGTTCTGCAGGGTCTGGTGCCACTTTGAGTTGGTGTGTCCTGGTTGGCAGGAAGCTTGTTTCTGATGATGAGCTTGGAGAGTTGTTTGAAGGCCAAAAGAGGGGCTTGGGGAAAAGATTCCTTTCAGGATGTGGTCCCCCATCAAGTATAGGTTGTAATTGTTTGATACCACCCCATGTGGGTTCCAGGGTGGAATGGGAGGTGTCAAATAGGAGGTTGCTGTCAGTATTTTTTGTTTGTTTGTTTTTCTGTATTGAAGCAGGTTCTCTCAGGGAATTAGGATGGCCTGTTCCATAATGCAATCTATTTTGCTGGTGGAGTGTATTTGTTCAGTGAAAACTGTTTAAACCGTTTTAAGGTACGTATCCCAGACTCTCTCTTTGGAATATATTCCGTAGTATCTGAATGCCTGGCTGGTGGGTCACAGATTTCTTCATGCATCTGGGGTGGTTGCTGGATCTGTGGAGCTAAGTGTGGTGATCTATGGGTGTGACAGTCTACATCATTATATTCACCTCTTTTATAAGACTATGATAAATTTTGTACAAAAGCATGCTTTGGTGAGGTGACATTTGAAAACTCACAATGTGCTCATAATTGTCCTGGTAAAATGTGTGTATCAACATCGTATGTAAAGTTATAAGTTTCTATGTATAACATTGCTGTATCATTTTCCAGAAATAGAAAGGCTGGTCCAAACCCGTTCTTCAGAGACAAAGACACACTGGCACCGTTACAAGAGAATTGGACTTGACATAACCCACAGCCATCTTGTGCAGTTAGCCACCATAAGCTGGAAGTGAGGACACCATGTAGCAAGAAAGAATCTGGCCTTGGCTTGGCAGACAGAACAAAAACAATAGCTGCAGCGTTACTAACAAGGATAGATACAGTGAAATAACAGATTCATGAAAATGAAAGGGAGTGTGGATAGGTGACCTTGGTCTGGGCACCTGTGTCTTTAAATTTCTTGCTGAAGTTACTTTGCTGGAAAGTAGAATAATGAATTATTATTTGCTGTTTCTAGGGAAACTGTTAGCCTATTAGGGGCCATTATGCGTTACATGCTTTGTTTGAAGAAACCTATAAAGAGTTTAGTGAGAGCACACTTTGGAGAAGTTTAGATTTTTTTTTTTTTTTTATGAGCAAGCAGACACAGACATCAGACACAGACAGCAATCTTCCCAGCAGCTAGGAGGAAGGCTGGGCACCGGAGAACTGCTGCTGCCACTTGACACCACCTCTGACTCTGGGTAACTATATCTATTTGGGGTGATCTCATATTGGGGAGCCATCCTAGTAATCACAACTGTTCCCAAGGTTTGGGCAGTATTTGTTGTTGAATATAACGCTATTATGAATACAGATGAAATGGATGAGTTTGGCGATGCATTTGGGATGCATATCTGAGCATCCATTGTCTTGTAGATAATTGAGGTAGGCAGTGATTCCATCACAGTGAGGGATGTTGTGCATTGAGAGGTGATATCCACGGTAGCAAAGATGGTGTTCTGAGGGAGTTTGTTGATGTTGCATAGTTTCTGGAGGAAGTCGGTTGCATCTTGGAGGAAATTTCCCCCTTGTTCAGTGATTGGTTTGAGGATGGTTTTTTGGAGTTCTGATACTCCTTCAGTAAGAGTCCCTGGCCAAATATGATGGGTCTGCCTGGGTTCCCTTGTCTGTGTATCTTGGGAAGCATATAGAAGGTCCTTGCAGTGGGTATGTGGGGGATGAGGAAGTAGAGTTGCTCTTGGAGTTGTTTAGGGAAGAATTTAAGGTTATCCTTAAATTTCTCTGTGAATTGTGGTGTAAGGTCTTTATTCAGTTCTTTATAATAGGTCGTGTCAGAGATATGTCGGTTGGCTTCATTGATGTAGCCATCAGAGTCAAGGACTACGATGGCACCCAATTTGTTTGACAGCTATTTGGTGGTTGAATTTCAGGGATCGTACAACTGTCCTTTCAGCAGTGGAGAGATTGTGGTGGATGCATTATTTGTTAAGGATTTCACTGTCAATTTTTTTTCCTGAGGCAATAAATGTAATGCAGGGGTGAAAGTAATATTAATCTCTTACCAGTACGGGGGCTGGCTCCGGGCCCCAGAAAGGGGTGGGGCTTTGGATGGAAGGGGCGGAGATGGAGGTCAGCATCCCCCACCAGCCCATCTGCACTGCCTGGCCCGCACCGCCAAGGGCTCCGGCGGCAATTTAAAAGGGCCTGGGGCTCTGGCTGCTGCTGGTAGGGGTGGCAGTGGCTGGGAGCCCCAGGATCTTTTAAATTGCCAGCCCTGGGGCAGCTGCCCCTTTTGCACCCCCACATTCGTGGCCCTGTCGGTAGGGCCCCTACCGGCAGGTCTTCTGCTGGAGAGTGGGCTGGGGGTGGGAGGCAAAAGGGGTAGTGATGTTAAAGTGACGGCAGCACTTTAACATCTGCTGCATGCTGGACGGTACCGGCTTCTTACCCGTATGCTGTACTAGCCCATACCGGCCGACTTTCACCCCTGATGTAATGATCAAATATGCGGTTTTGTTCACTGGTGGGTGACCAGTCGGATGATTCTTTTTGCTTATGACTGTCAGTAGAAATATGGTAGTTGTGGGTGGTGGTGGTCTTTCTTGTGAAATAATTCTTTGACGCAGAGTCAGCAAAAGAATTCTTCTACTTCTTCACATTAGTATGGTATCAGGTTCTGTGGTAGGGCAAAACTTCAGTCCAGATGGAGAAACCAAATAAAAGGAGGCAGCCCAGCTCAGTCGGGCAGGCGACAGAGGAGGAAAGACGTACACTGCCAGCTCCTGGCAGTAGAGCCAGAACACCTGGACTACGCTCCAGGTGACTCACTGATGGCAAAGATTGCCAGGGAAGCCAAGCCACTGCCTGCTGAGGAGGCTGCTACCTGCTCTGTGTCTCAGCCCAGAGGGAAGTAAGGTCTATAGACTGCTTGTTTGTTCTGCCTCACCCAGGGGCCATAGACCGATTGACGTTTTGCCCAGCCCAGGGGCTAATTCACCAAGTGCCACTGCTGCCCCAGCCAGGAGACTGCAGAACTCTAGACTGTTTGCCCTACCCAGTGGCTGCAGCCTGCTTGCTGCTATTCCCCAAGTACTACTGCTTGCCTCAGCCAGGAAGTGGCAGGGTTCTAGACTGTTTGTTTGCTCTGCCCAGGGGCTGCAGTCTGACTGCTGCTAAGTACTATTGCCTGCCCCAGCCAGGAGGCTGCAGGGCTTCAGGCAGTTTGTTGCGTCTGCCCTGAGACCACAGACTAGTTATTTACGTGACCCCGTCAGGGGCCGAGACCAACTTGGCAGAAATCAGCCACTTAACAGGGAAACCACAGGGTGATGGGGTGTACCAACCCCGCACTAGGCCAATAGAGGCACCCGAGCTCGACATGCAAGGCTCCCATCACAGAGAGAGGAGAAAAAACAGAAAAGCGTCTTCATCCAAACAATGGCAGCAACAAAAGCAAGACCCCCAGTTCCCTTCAGTGAGATATGAACTTCAACACTAGAGCAATTTCTTCCACCTTCACTTCCTTTTAAGGAATATAAGGAAATAAAATGTAAAAAGCTTTGTTACTGACACTTTAAGGTTACATAATTAAAAGTAATGAAAAATTCAAGATGTGAAAAAGAAAGTTCCAAGAACAATGTTAATGTGACTCTGTTGCACATAGTATTTTCAGTATTGTTTTTCTGTGTAAGCATGTAGCCTATGATATTACTATTTATGTTATAAAACACATCATGAAACATACAGGGTATGCAATGTGGCAGAATTAGAAATGTTGCCTTAATTTTTTCCATTTTCTGGTTTTGATATTTCAAATTGTACGATCTTTATGTTGCATTGATGTATATTTTTGCATTTAATATATGCTGCAGATCTGCATGGAATGGTCCAGATACATCCAGTTACACTCATCAGAATAATGTGTATGATAAAAACCGGTAGACAGTGAAAACTGTGAAACAGATAGATTGAAGGATAAATAATCCTCTAGTGAAAAGGTCACATTAATTCATAAACTTCTCAGGAATGGAAGAAAGGAATCAGTTTAATTAGTTACAGCACTATAAAAATGAAAATGTAAAACATCAACAGCAAATATTATGGTACCATTATGCCTGGTACAGGAAGTACAGTAACTCCTCACTTAAAAAGAAAAGGAGTACTTGTGGCACCTTAGAGACTAACAAATTTATTTGAGCACGAAATACAGCTCACGAAAGCTTATGCTCAAATAAATTTGTTAGTCTCTAAGGTGCCACAAATACTCCTTTTCTTTTTGCGAATACAGACTAACACGGCTGCTACTCTGAAACTCCTCACTTAAAGTTGTCCCGGTTAACATTGTTTCGTTGTTACGTTGCTGATCAATTAGGGAACATACTCTTTTAAAGTGGAGCAATGCTCCCTTATAACGTTGTTTGGCAGCTGCCTGCTTTGTCTGGTGCTTGCAGGAAGAGCAACCCTAATAGACAAAAAGGCAGACCATCATAGAGCATTTTAAACTCTCAGTCTGTAGAATATGGAAAGATTAGTTTATTCTAACTGTAAGCTTGGCACTCCTGTGACATTCACTATGGTTTTCAGCAAAAAAGAATTATATGATTACACAAATAGACAACGGTCTACTGAAGCCAGAATTATATATTCACCATAAAACCAGAGACAACTTTTGTCAGTCATCTTGATTTCACTCCCTTTCAGACAGCAACATAACATATGATAGCATATTTTCTGCACTATCGTCTTCAACAACATACAGCAGTTAGTAGCATACCTGAATTATGTTACTAAACTCCGCGGGGCAAAATGTATCAGCTGTTTGCTTTCACAGCAAATCATGGTAAGTGTGCGCTGAGAAAATTGCAGGCACTAAATTTGATGACATCGTATCAGCATATATTTTGATATGTAGACTGTGCCTGATGATTTTCAGTCACACTCTCCTTGTGGAACATCCAAAAGATCATTTGGTCATTTTTTCCCTAATGTGTGTACTGATCCCAGAAAATTTAAGCCAGATCTAAGTATTGTTAACAGGTATATATATTATGTTATATGTTATGTTGTATGTATATGTTGTATGTTAACATCAAACGAGAGAAATGGATAATATTTTTCACTGAAACAGAATGTACTAAACATGCCATTATCAAGAACAGATTTGTATTAACATTATCCTGGCAAATCCCAAAGGAATGTGGCGTCCTTGCAAATCTAGCAGTAACAATAGTATTATTTCAAAAAAGATACACTATGCTAATGAAAAATGCTCCAGTTATGTCATCTATAGTATATTGGTAAATTCCAATATCTGTTTGCAGGCCATGCCAACTTCAACAGTCAGGTTGGCTGAAAGTTAACACTTGGTAGATTATAGCAGAAATAAGTAAACCCAAGCAGTATGAAGCATTAAATAAACGTAAGCAGTAGAGAGATCTACTCTGCATTTCACCAAATCACGTGAATCTCATGTTAAAACGATATCAAAACCAGTTCAAACAAAAAGAGATGAGTTCTGTTGACCATACCCATCTTGACTAACTCAAATTGAGGTGTTCATAGTTATAAATTGATTGCACGGAGCCAGCCAGAACGTGTTAACAGCAATGCGCCAACAATGTGAGCTTCAGCAGAGTGAACTGTCATGTCCATTGTACACAGACTAGGTTGATATCCATATTTCAGATATATCAACAGCAACAAAAGAAACTCATCAGAAACTAAATATATGCAATAAATTTCTAATCCTTTTGCACTGTTGACCTATAGCGATCTATAAAGAATGAAACTTAAGAGCTAGAAACAAATCTCAAACCACAGAAACACCATAGAAATCAGGTACGTGTTTGGATGTTACATGAAGAACAGCAAAATGTTTGCCTTGTTGATAATACTGGGTTTTTCTTCAAGTATGAACATTAATTCACAAAATCCTACATCAAATGAGGAAAACTGTCCCTTTTCCATCACTTCATCTTCAACAATATATAAACTTTCACTTTTCCTTTTCAGACTAAGAACCAAGATGGTAAAATGTGAGTCAATGATATTAACATAGTTCTTTTTTCATAGTTGCAAACATAACATAACATAGGTATAAATTTAGTCACAAAGATACTATGACAAAGCAAGAGAAGATTGAAGCACCAAAGGTTTCTCTAATTGTGTCACAGTAAGGAGTGTTAACCTTTCAAATTTAAGGTATGCTGTATATAGCATCTATGGGAATTTAAATTATAATATATTCTTGCTAGTTAACTCCCAAGACCAGGTGTATAGAACAAGAGCCAGAATTTTAAAAGGTGCTTACCTTTGGAGAATTATAGACTTCTCCCACATGTTAGAATTACAACTTACTTTTATTGTCTAGCTGAGCTCTGTATTTACTAAACCCTTTTAGCCGTACTCTCTGGCCCAGAAGATCCAGGAACTCTTCAAAAGCAGGCCCTGCTGTCTCATTGTTATACATCTCTTCCTCTGTGCTTTGACCCGCTTTGCAATAAAGGACCCCAATCTTGTGCTGAAAACTCAGCTGAAATAAGAAAAGTAAAATTACAAATGGCAAAACATGGTAAGCAGTAAAACTAAAACAAAAACAAAAAAATTAACTATTAAAACTACTATTTTATTTCTGCAACAGCAGGAAAGGATTATTTAATAAATACGATCAAATAAATTATTTGAGAAAGTGAGGAAAATTTCTGATGCCAAAGATAACAAAGAAAACTATATTCAGCAAAGTCGACAGTCAGCATTCAAGCACAGATAGAACACGTTGATAAATCCTTGACTTTTGACTTCACTATCTATTATATATAGAAGTGTCCAGTATTGCATGCTCTACAATTTTATATCTTTAATTGGTACTGGCTGCACAACTGTCTTCTTTCACAGTCTGGGAACACAGCAAGGAATCTATTTTTAGAGCCTTGCAAATGCACAGATATCTGCTTTGTATCCGTAGACTATTTTTGAGGATTGCAGCGTGGATGTGGATACAAATTTGGTATCCGCTCAGGGCTCTGCAGCCCACACTCACCCAAACAGAGTGGCTGTCACCCAGCCTGCAGGCTCCAATTCGGCTCTCTGAATCAGGCAGCAGCATTCTGGGAGTTGGGCATTCTACGAATTTTAGTCTCCACCTTGCTCGGAGGGAGGAGGTAAACTACAACTCCCAGAAGGGAGTGAGCCATGCGCCATTTTGAAGGTGGGGTAGTTCTTTAAACGAGCAAGCAGTAATGGCTACATGTATTAGAGCAGCCATAACTGCATAAGGGTGGAGGGCTGCATAGAAGGACCCAGAATTGTAGCCTCCCTGCCCAGAGCGGGGAAGGTGGTATGGCAGGGGTGGAGCAGGTGGCAGAACAGGATGTCTCTGGGGAAAAGTGGGGTTGGGGGCTTGACACAGCCCTGTGTCCCTGCTGCGCAGTGACCTGTGGATAGGGTTGCCAACTCTCTAATCACGCAAACACCCTTGCCCTGCCCTACTGCCCCATCCCTTCACCGAGGCCCCGCCCCGCTCACTTCATCCCCCTCTCTCCATCGCTCAATCTCCCCCACCCTCACTCACTTTCACTGGGCTGGAGCAGGGGGTGAGGGTGCGGGCTCTGAGCTGGGGCCGAGGGGTTCAAAGTGTGGAAGAGGGCTCCGGGCTGAGCCTGGGGCTTCGGGTGCAAGAGGGAGTGCGGGGTACAGGCTATGGGAGGGAGTTTGAGTGAGGGAGGGGGCTCAGGACTGGGGAAGGGAATTGGGGTGCAGAAGTGGGTTGGGCTGCTGGCACCGGGAGGGAGGCTCGGGGCTGGGGGTTTGGGGTGCGGGCTCCGACTGGGCAGTGCTTACCTCAGGTGGCTCCCGGTCAGTGGCACAGCAGGGCTAAGGCAAGCTCCTTGCCTGCCCTGGCCCAGCGCTATTCCCAGAAGCGGCCAGCACATCCCTGCTGCCCCAGGGGGCTCTGTGCGCTGCCCATGCCTGCAGGTACCGCACCCGCAGCTCCCATTGGCCGCAGTTTCTGGCCAATGGGAGCTGTGGAATTGGCACTCAGGGCAGGGGCAGCGCGTGGAGATTCCCTGGCCCCCCTCCCAGCGGCCACAAAGACGTGCCTGCTGCTTCCGGGAACGGCGTGGAGTCAGGCCAGGTAAGGAGCCTGCCTTAGCCCTGCTGTGCCGCTGGACTTTTAGTGGCCTAAAATCTCCCACTTTGGCTTCTGTAGCCTCTGGGAGATAGAGCCCAATTCCGGGAATCTCCTGGCAAAACCAGGAGGGTTGGCAACCCTACCATGGAGCTGTTTAGAGCCCTGCAAATCTGCAGATATCCACAGACAATTTTTGCGGCTCAGATGCAGATACACCTTTTTGTATCCATGCAGGGCTTTATCTATTTTCAAATGCTTTTAAACTTCAGCTAGTTGGTCCCCTGTATTTCAAGTGCTTCTCCATTCCACCTTTCTAATTATATGAGAACAGCCATTTAAAAGACATGCTTCAAATGAGTACTGTAAATAGGTTTTCACAAGATTAATTTTTTATATGCATCAATAAATTCTTTTCCTCACATGTGTCTTTTGCAAAAAAGTAATTTTCTATTTTCTGACCATCTTCACATGGAGAAATACAGCACAGTGTACTGTAAACTAAAAAATCAGACTGCAATTGAATGTTGTTAAAATCTCAATACTAAAACATTGTTAGATTAGATGGGATTATTTTCTTGAGAAAAGTATTGACTTATTTTTTGAGCTGGATTCATGAGACAACAAATAGGAAACTCCCATATGAGTGGATTAGTTCTGTTAGTCTTTCTACCACCTATTAGAGCTTCACAAACTGACAGAGATCATCAGTCACATCAGATTCCCTTAAGACATTTATCCATACACACCTTTCACATTTACTATCAAGTTCTAAAGTACTTCCTTAATCAAAATTCAGGACTACTGTCTAGGTCTGTAGAATAAAGAGTATATAATACTCTTCCTGTCAAAGCACACTCGGATGACAAAAATCTACTTCACATTAGGCATTCATGGGTGTGGTATCACTCTCATGTTTTATCATGACAACTGGTAGGAAAAGTCATGAGTTACAAATGGTAAAAAAAGGCAAGCAATGAAAATATTGCAAAAAGAGTCAAGTGTCATGAGAGTGGCTTTAAACCTCAAATTACCTTTATCTTCCCATTTTAGTAATAGCTGTGCTTGTACTAAATGACTGAGCAGTTATGAAGAGTTAAACTATGTGGTTTGTGCGCTGTTTTTTGGGTTGTTTTTTTTAATAAAGAAAAACTCCTTATCACCCCTGGAGAAATAAAATCTCCCATTACCAGTTAACAAAACTGATCTTTTGTGCCATCGTGATGTCACTGCTTTTCTGAGCTCCTGCACTGTTTGTCTCTCATGCAGCCTAGTGTTCAACTTGCCAGCACTCAAGATGATTGGTAAAATTGGCTTAATTATCACAGGCACCCACCATATACAAAAATCCTCAAATTTCAAAAAGTCATGGATATTTTTTAAAAACTCTGGAAAGAATCAGATTCTATGCATCTCATGACAAAGAATGTAGCAAAACGTCCCTTGACTTCTATTGGGCCAGAATTTCACTCTTGGTTATTAAATTAAACCTATCAATGGGACAATTTTTACTTTGTTTTACTGATGTAAATCTGGCCTAACTCCACTGGTACTGAGAACAATTTCATAATACTATCTGTTCTGACTCAGGGAAGATATTTGTTAGTCATTACAGAATGGATGATGCTTTAGCTACTGAATAAACATCAGCATAGTTATGCTTGATGAGAAGCAGATCACACTCCATTTATTAAGGGAATGCTTAGATGACAACTTCAGGATCTCTATCCTGCACAGTTCAACTTTTTGGCTGCGATGTTCAGAGGAACCCAGGGAACTTGGGTGCTCAACATCAACTGAATTTCAAAGCAATTTGAGTACTAATTCTCTTGGACCCCTTTGTAAATTCCAGCCTTTGTGCCAGAGAAGGGCAAAAAGATTCCCATGCAATAAGAACATACACCATAATCTATCACCGGAAAAAGTACAATTATTAAAAATATTCCATCCTGATCTCCAGAAGAACAGGTGGCTTTTCCCATAAAACCTATGGTCAATCCGAAGTTGATCTAATTGCCTGTTTCTCACAACAAACAGGAAAATACAGATTATTTATTTATATTCTTGAAAGAGGTTAATCATTCATTTCACATCTATTTTGCTGTTGTCATCATGGGAACAACAATTTACCCACAACAATTACTATTCTCCATAAGCCATACTAGATTTCATTGGTCACAAAACCTTTGGTAGAAAATGAGAGGAAACAATTACATGCAAGCACTGGCTTCCAACTGTGGAAAAGCTTCAAACAAACATTTCCTACATACCAGTCTCTCAAATGACTATTACCCTGGTGACCAAATTAATCCACTAGACCATGGTTCACATTTAAAAAAAAATGTGGCTGTACAGCCAGCCATCACCTTCAGTTGCCATGAAAGACTCTATTTGCTTGATTAATAAACTCAATGCATTAAACACCTAAGAGGATTAAAATCATAAAAGGATCTCATGGTAGTTCTATACACAGCTTTCTGTATTTGCCTCAGTAACTACTGCAAGATAAGAAGCATTGAAGAAATATTAAAATAATATATTCATATCGATGACAGTACATTTCACAACAGAACTGAATTCTCAATACTAAACATCAGGCATCAAAAAGGAAAAATGAGGAGTGTTGTATCTCAAAGTCACCGACTATTATAACATTACTTTGGTTTGTTTGACTGCTTTATGCTTCCACAATGGACACCCAAATTACAGTCTCGGTTTATGGTTGTGGGTGATGGCAGTGAGTTCTATAAATGCACCATTCAGTTTGTTTAAAGAAGGAAATGCCTTACATTGCCCCAAATGTGATTCCACTCTGGCCAATTAATATAATTGATATTATGAGCTGGAACTCACTTGAGTTTAAACAAAAAATATAGCTGTAAAGATGTAGAACCTGAGGAGCACTAAGAGTAAAAATTGGCTGAATGCTCCTGATTTCCTTTACAGTTTTTCATGAACTCTGACAGACCAAAGGAGAAAGTAAAAACATTATGCAAAACACACATTCAATTTAAAAACATATATTTGGTAATTTATTAAAAATTCTTTGTCTCCTAGCAGAGCAAATGAGGTGGGAAATATAGAGGAAATGGGTATGCAGAACTGGCTTGACATTCTCATAGCTAGGAACTCTCTATTGATCTACAGCGGCTCTGTTACAACTAGAAGAGAAGACAGAAGAATGCCTTGTATACACTAACATGTTAGACACAATCACTATTTCATACTGAATTAATACTGAACATTAAGACACGATAGTCACTTTTTTTGCATGTACAATGATCATTTATTTAAAATTAAAATCTTAAACATTCTTTGCATAGGTGTACTAAAAGTATTCACAAGCTAGTCCTTCACAAATTATTCAGATGCAGCAAACATGCTTGGCAGTCTTTGAACAGAGCAGGTTCACCTTACTGAACCTGTTAAATCTCACCATTATTCACTCTGAATTTAAAGTGTACATTTGTTTCATTGCTGATGCAGTGTTAACCTGTTAGATAGTCTCAATTAGAATTTCAGCTGTTTGAACTATCAAACATTTCACTCCACTGATAAGATTGCTACAGTGAATAAGCGTGCTAATTATAAGTTAAAATATGAACACTAACTTGGGATTCATGGGACTATGATATAAGTAAATGTTATTTTTAACTATAATTCATCTGATTTTCTGAAGTGCTGAGTACTTCCAGCTGCCTTTGATTTCAGTTTTAGATGTAGAGGCTTATCGTGATTTTATAAATCTTTAGAAATTTACCTACTCTGTCTTTAAGAAATATAGATTGGTTAACCTTTATGTTTATATCCAATATTTGGGCATAGAAAATATGGACTTTAATCTGTGAAAACCATTTTTGTGAAAATTTTAAAAAGATAGCACTAACTATATTCTCTCCCTCTTTTACTCTTGGGATTCTCTACAGGCTACTTGGTCTTTCCCAAGTTGGGAATCAAAAAAGGCATATTGCTTGGAAAAACACAAATTATTGTTCAAGTAGTTGCAACTCTGGCAATAAGGCATTTTTCTGGAGTCATTGAACCATTACCTGTCACAATTCTCATTTTGTCATTAAAATACTGAGCTGTGTGTGACCTCTTCTTGAAAAATAGAGCAATGGCTGTTCAAGAGAAAATATATTACATCACAAATTCGTGTTTATTTACAACACCAACAAAAGATTTAAGGAAAAGGTACATGTTCTTTCAAGTGGATAGTCTTTAGAGAGAAATCATATACTACATACCCCTTGTTCGTCCAGTTTAAGCAGCTGTTCAGAGACTTTGGGTGAGCTGGAAGCCTGCCTCAGGCACTGAATGCTCAGCTCTGGTATTACATATTCCAGTACCTCTTTGAGAGGCAGGCCTCGTGCTGTGCCATGTCTAGCAGTAGATGGTATGGCATCTTCTAATATTGCTCCTCTCAATGTAGTAAGCTGCAGCAAGAGTGGAAAACCTCATTGAATATTTATAATTCTAACACTATGCTATTAAAATCCAATCTTCAGGCTCCGAAGTGTGGGGATGGCGGGGAGAGAGAGACACTTATGTTTAATTCATTGAGGATAGTGCAAAGGTTAGTGAAGCAACTTAAACATTAAAGAGGAAACAGACACTTGTAACTTCTAAACAAAGAAGTTAAATATAGTAACACTAGACAATGTAGAATTACTACAAAATAGAAACTTTGGGCTGGTACTCAAATCCTGAACTCATTTCTTTTGTTTCTTTAGGCTGTGTCTTCAGTGCAAAAAAGGTAAGTCTTTTTACAGCAGGATAATTAAGGTGCATTAGCCATCCAACTGTAAAATCCTAGTTGGACAAGGCACTGTACTTTTAGGGCATGTCTACACTGCAGATTGGGAGATGTGACTACAGCACACAGAGACATATCCTGATCTAGTTAGATCAAAGCTAGCTTGAGTAACAATAGCAGCATGGGCAGCAACTGCTTGAGTTTGCACCCAGGGTCCTATGCAGGCAGGACTAGCCCAGCAGCTGTTTGTATGGCCATTGCTTCACTATTGTCATTACTAGATCTAGCTTTTGATCTAGATCAAAGTTAGCGGAGGGTACACCTACCTGTGCTGTTATTACACCTCCCAATTGAAGTGTAGACAAATCTTTACTGGGAGGTAGAATAGGTGAGATCAGCCACAGGCAGAAATATAGTGTTGATCTCACAGTAACAACTACAGTGCCTTGTCTCTACTAGGATTTTACAGTAGGATAGCTAGTGTGCATTAATTATCCTGCAATAAAAAAAATACAAAAACAAACACAAATACCCTCCCCACACACACACAGTTCTTTTTAACAGTGAAGACAAAGCCTTGGTATTATACAATACATTTTTATATATATATTTTATACACACACAGTGGAAACCTGAACATTACAGATTCAGAAAAGGGCTATACTGGCATTAGAAAAGGTTCAGAAAAGGGCAACTAAAATGATTAGGGGTTTGGAATGGGTCCCATATGAGGAGAGATTAAAGAGGCTCAGACTTTTCAACTCGGAAAGGAGGAGACTAAGGTGGGATATAATAGAGGTATATAAAATCATGAGTGGCGCGGAGAAAGTGAATAACGAAAAGTTATTTATTTGTTCCCATCATAAGAACTAGGGGCCACCAAATAAAATTAATGGGCAGCAGGTTTAAAACAAATAAAAGAAAGTTCTTCTTCACTCAGCGCACAGTCAACCTGTGGAACTCCTTGCCTGAGGAGGTTGTGAAGGCTAGGAATATAACAGGGTTTAAAAGAGAACCGGATAATTTCATGGAGGTTAAGTCCATTAATAGCTATTAGCCAGAATGGGTAAGGAATGGTGCCCTTAGCCTCTGTTTGTCAGAGGCTGGAGATGGATGGCAGGAGAGAGATCACTTGATCATTACATGTTAGGTTCACTCCCTCTGGGGCACCTGGCATTGGCCACTGTTGGTAGACAGGATACTGGGCTGGGTGGACCTTTGGTCTGACCCAGTATGGCCATTCTTATGTTCTTACAGTTAACAGGAATAGAGCTGGGCAAAAATTTTTGGACAAAACTTTCACTGAAAAAATGCAGATTTGGGTTGGCTAAAACATTTAGCAAGTTCATGCTGAATTCGCTAAATTGTTTCAGAACAAAAAAATCCCCAAAACACCAAATGTTTTTGTGACTGAATGCTCTCCTGATCCCTTTAGAGGGGCAATGGACCTAGTGTATCTGGCCTGTTCAGGGGAGGACTGGACAGTGCAGAGCACACGTTTTTGTGGGAAATCTGGGACTCGGCATGTATTGTGGCTATACACACAGACTTTGTGGGTGTTACCTGCATGCTGGCAGGCTGTTTGTCAGAAGCCCACATTGAGAGCTACAGCAGCAAAGCATTTTGAGGCAGCCCAAATTGCAGGGCAAGTGGTGACAGCCCCTCACTGGTCTAGATTGCACCCAAGAACGTCAAAGTTTTGTTTTGACATTTTTTGAAACAGAACATTTTGAATTTTAGTTCACTTTTATTTCAAAAGGTAAAAAAACCCAAACCAAAACTAAATGTTTCATTTTAGTCAACCCCCATTTTCCTCCGACAATTCAGCCACTGTACCAGTTATTTATACAGCTCTAATCAAGAACTGCTATTTTGTGGCTAACAGGTGTTTCTTGCCATGATGAAGAGCACAAAGTTCTGAGAATCAAAGGAAAGTTTGCACTTGCTTATGACAGAGACCAACCAAAGATGGCATACACCTGAAACTTTCTTTCAAATCACCACTAAAAATAGGATCCATGTAACTCATTGCTGTGATAAAGGAAGAATGAACCAGTTTGGAAAAAAAATACAAACTAGCCTGAATGTGAAAGTTTTGATCAGGTTTGATAAGTATACCTCCAATACAATCAAAGGCCACTTCTACTTCAAACAGGATCCACTATTTTTGCTTCAGTAAGGTATTAGCATTCCCTCTCCTTCCATAAACTACATACTTGGAAGAGGAGATTTGGCATCCCATATTTATTCCAGACCGCAAATATGGTACATCACTTTTGAAGAGAGAGCATTTTAACAGGCATTTTGAAACTATACACTTGTAACATACCTTGAGGAATAGTAAACCTCTTCAAGTTCCTCATCCCTCCCCTTTGTCCCAAACTTTCATTCCTGCCAAAAGAAAGCTAATATTCTCCAGAAGCACCTCAGTCCAAACCTATCTTCCCTTATTTGATGTCTGCCCTCTCTTAGTTCTCCATCTGTTCCCTTATGGGACCCTCTGAATATATATGTACTGTACCTGCAACCAATCCAACTGTTCTCTAATGGTTCCCAACCAAAGGAAGGGAGCACTTCAGGAAGCAGGAAAATAAACAAAATTTTTCTTCAGGCATCAGCTCCAACATGTATTAATGCTACCAGAACACACACCTCCCTGCAAATGTATTCATCTGTAAAATCTTTTAAAAGTCAATTCCCAGATCGATGCTGGCATGAGAAAACAGCCAGTGTTCTAAGGGTTAACTTCTCTTTTACCGCCTCCTCCCCATTAAAACAACACTCACTAAACAGTACCTCACTTGTCCTGAAAGCTATACGATAGTTGAATTGAGATCCTTCTCTCTCCTTAGCATCTTCAACCTTCTCTCTCCGGATGCTGAATGCAACAGGACCTAGATTTTCATCAATTCCAAAGTAGTTCTGATGCTCTGTAGAAGAAGAGAATGAACGCAAAAAGGAAGAGAATAGTGAAGTGTTAAACTGATGGCTTCATCAAATCTTACAAGAGAAGTCTTACAGTGATAAACAGGCATCCACTGTTGCACTGTGCGCCATACAATGGCTTTTCTATGTCTAAACATTGTTAGATAGAAGAAATTACATTCTCCAGTTAAGATTACAGATGCACAAGAATCAAAATATCTGTTAGGACAAGTTCTCTATAGACAACTAAATCACATCCATTTCTCATGAGTAGACAAGCAGCATGTATCTTTCAAAACTATATTGCCTTTTAGTAATATTTCAAGAGTGAACCATTATAAAGTGTCATGGCATGCTTTATCATTGATTGACAATTCGTGTCTTAAAGCAGTATAACAACTGTCAGAAATTAACATGATGACTTCATTGTAGTGGGTGGAAACAAAATTAATCTATAGTAGGAACTGGAAAACAACACTCATTTTCTATATAGTTTACTATTACAAAACAAGCCACTATTTTATTTATTTTAAATAAAATGCTGTATTAAATTAATCTAGGTCACAGTGTGGAATAATATGCACAAACAGCAAGTTTTATACATATTAGAAGAAAGTTTGTAGCTCTAGTATCATTTACCAGAATCAACTATAACACTGTGGGTTGGGTTTTTTTAATAAATTACAGTAGAGATAGAAAATACTTAGATAGTCCTGCGGTTAATGCACAGACCTGGGAGTCAGAATACTAACAATACCATAAAGAATTGAAGCTAACAACTTTTCAGTTTATGGCAACCTGTTAATTTTGTGAATAGTGAACTAAAGCTAGTTCCTCTAATTTTCTTCAGATTTCTATTTTTGGCTATTGCTCACTTTGGCACATTTTTTCCAGGTTCTGTGAATTAATTTAAGTAGAAGCATCATTATAGGAAATGTTCACAGAAGTGTATTTCAGGGGGAGAGAGAAGGCCTAGAGGATTGGTAATGGAATGCAGACCCTTTTACCACTAGCTTACCAACTTAACTACAGCTCAGACTGAAAACAAACGAAAATTGTTAACATTCAATGGCCTTTCAGGGATCTATATGATGCATGTTGGTGGTGTCTGTGCAGCTCCTAATGGAAAGCATCCACAACAGCTGGTACCCTTGGTTCCTCCAGGAGCTAAGGACCATCACAAAACCTCACCACTCTCTGCTCCAAATGCAAGGCACATTTCTTTGGCCTTGCCTTCTCTTACATAAACTTACAGCAACAGGTATATTTATATTAAAGATAAACACACCCTACAAAAACATGACACTCCACTTCACATGCTTCTCCCTCTCGGGAGAGACTCGGGGAGGAGAGGAACAACATGTGACAGATGTGTAGTCACATTGCTTAATGCAGTACTGGAAGGTGCTCAGATACTAGGGTGATGAGCATGGTATAAAGAAAACTATATAGAATAGAATAAACCCTTGTTAACAATCCTGGAAATGACACTAAGGATCAAAGGGGCACAGACAATCATCTTTTCATGCTCACAGGCTACATGTTTTTCCAAAGATGAGTTCAGTCTCCAGTAGTGCCAATATGGCACTTTTCACAAGCATTACATTTACTTTAAATTATTTACTTAATTTTTAACAAAAGCAGAAGTAGAGAGGTTAAAAAGATCACACAATCCTAAATTGGTCATCAAGGCAAATCTTATTTTTGGTAGGTTACTCAAATGAACTCAACATATTTGTATGTATCAACAGTATTTTTTAATTTGGTCTGGGATAACTATAGAATCCAAACATTTACTATTAACAGGAATTTCCATAATTGCACATTCAAGCTGTGATTAAAGGCAAGCACCTTACTTAAGGTTCTCCTATCCTTGGTTTTTGATGCAAATCAAGATAAAGGTATTCCTTTAGTTACTAGGTTTCTACCATGTAACATAAGTAAACACAAAGCTTTGTGCTTCAGCTCTGTCCTTTGCCAGGAAATTAAAACATCTCTGGACAAAAAATGTATTTCTTATGGTGGTGTCTAAAGTGATAAAATCATGCTGTCAACGCAATTTAAACATTCATCTTACGGTTTATAGAAAATATCTGCACATGACGTAAAATAGCAAAAACTCTGCAGGCTGAATAAAGGAAGACTGTTAACTCCTCCAGACATACAACTTATTGAAAGATTTGCTTATTCATCCATATTATATTTACCTTGTCCTCGTGGATTCATTGGAGAAGAAACCTGTAATCATAGCCTAGTAACCTCCTTTAATGTTCAAAAACAAACAAAAACCAACTGGTTGAAATGACAATACATAGACATAACATTTGTCTGGGAAATTCTTTTAAGTTATACACAGTTGGGGCTTTTTCATTTTTCAGTATTCTGACAGAACATACTGTTTGGATGTCCTCTCCCGCAGAGCCATAGACAAGTTTCATCTATACTATTCAGTTAACTTCACTTGGACAGTTAAATATATTAGAAATTAGCAGTGGATAGTTTACAAAAAGTTTGTTCATATGTCTAGGACAAAAAAAAAAGTGAGAAACTGTCAATCTTCGTACCACAATCTTGAAATTCATTAACATCTCTGAAAGGTTTTCTTGATAACTTGCCATTGAAATGGGATTTCTCTTCCATTTTTGAAAATGTTAGTGTACATCTTTTAAAACAAGTGATTCTCCACCACCAAACCCACAGAGACCAAGTGTGTCAGAAGATAGGGGACGTACTTCAGGTTCTAAAGTACATTTAGGTACTTAAATAAATGGACTGATATTCAGAAGTGTGGAGTGCACACAAACTCCCATCACCTTCTAAAAAAGTGGCTGGGTGCTCAACCCTTCTGAATATCAGTCCCCTTATTTAAATACCTAAATACGGACTCATGAAACTAAATTTAAACTACCACTTTTGAAGAAATTTTGGCTAAAAAGGCACTTCTCAGCACAGGAAACAAAAAAAACAACCAACATGGAATTTCTAGGGTAACCCATTTTGAAGATGTGGGCAGAAAAAAAAAAGGTGGGAAAAACATGGGTTGGTAATAAGGTAAGCAGTTGTAGGAGTTGCTTCTGGTAAGAAAGGAAACTTTAGTGAGAGGAAGTCCTAACTCCAGAGCAAGGAAAAGGTGCCAATATTTTTTAGCCAGGTCTGGTGCTGCCACGCATCATTTTGTCAAAAAGGAGAAGCCCATCAGTTCTTTATATGTACTAACTTTCCCATAACACTAATTTTAATGATTCTCCAAGGCTTTACTACAAGACTTGGGAAACCATCAGACAGTATTGTATGGCTACGTAAAGAGATGGGCTTCAAATCAAAACCCCAGGTCAGAACTACAGGCTTTGGAAAAGTTGAGAACTAGATCCAAACTTGGCAGTTCCAGCTTATCTCTTGTCCAAAGTGGAAGACGTTCAGAAACAAAACTTAATTCAGCTAAATATATTAGTTTACATTGAATCAAAGGTGGTAGGTAGGATGCTTTCAAGGAAGAGAACTTAACGAGTGAGGAGGTGCATCTAGAGAATGAAAGCATGAAGACACGACACTGGTCTTTTGGAAGGGGATTTTTAATGCAAGACAAAATTTTTAAAAATGTTCCAAAATGCAAGTTAAATACAAGGATTTTTCCAGACTGAAGAGAAAAGAGGAAAAAAGCAAACAAAACAAAATTATTCTCAGTGGCACTCTATACCTCAAAGCCACAACCTGGAACGCTCATATTCACCACTGACATAATTATGATAGATTTTGTACAAAGTATGCCCTATGAGGTATCATTTTAAAAGTCTTGATCTGTTGAACATAAATATCCTTTTGGATTACATGCTCTATCATCGTATGTAAAGTTATGAAGTTTTGCTACATGTGTATTACTGAAATATGTTGTGAGATTGGGAACAACCACAACCAGCCTTTTAGGTAAAACAATGGAGTAGACGGACAGCATTATTGGCTCATCAATACCCATCAAGGAAAGAATCCACTATCCCAGGAACTGTATACAATGGAGACTTCTCAGAGAGAGCATGTATACAATGGAGACTGTTTGAGACCACGTCATAGCAAAAGAGCTTTCTAGCAAACTGGAAGAAACTATAAAAGAGGGGAAGTGATATCATGGCTTGGCCACACTCCCCAGGCAACTCAACACCTGGAAACACATCTGGAGGATAAATACTTTGAACTGGGGAGAGTGGGCCCAAGCTGGAGAAGAGTCCCAGTTTGAGTACTGAGGAACTATATCATCTGTCAGGCTGAGCCACTGCTTGATTCAAATCCTGTTTAATTTGTAGAACGCAGACTGCGAATTCAATTTTATTTCTTAGATAACCAAACTTTGATCTCTATGCTTGCTACTTATAATCACTTAAAGTCCATCTTTCTGTAGTTAAATCTGTTTTATATTTTATCTAAAACCATGTATTTTGGATGAATTGTTTGGGAAATCTCAGCTCAGTTTACAAAGGCTAGCATGTGTCCTCTCCACATTGAGGGAGGGGCGGACTGTGTAATAACTTACACTGATCAGGCTTCTGACAAGGGCAAGACAATACAGTTCTGGGGTGCAAGGCTGGGGAGCTGGGGGAACTGGCTGGAGCCTCTCTATTGTTGGCTTATGAGTGTCTGGCAAAGCATTCATGTAACTCAGTTGGGTGTGTTTGCCTTTGGATGTCTGTGTAAGTGCAGTACCTGCCAGAGATTTGTGGCTTAGCAACAGCATCACAATGTGAGACGGATATCCTAGGTTGGTGGGACAGGGGGCTCAGCAGTCCCAGAGTCCAGATTGCACCCCGGGGACCCCATCATACTCTCCCAAAGCCCGACAATTCAAATATCTAAAAGCTCTTCACTTTTTCATTTTGGAGTGTATAGAGATCAATTTCCCTTTGAATATAAGTGTCCTATTGATACTGAGTGGATCTCATAATCATAAAATTCAATTTGCAAAGAGAAAAGGCTGTCTCCAAGCTACTGAATACCAAACTGGCAGCTGATGCTGAAAGTCTGATAAGGCTTCCAACCCTGACATACCCTTAAAAATGTCCTTTTTAGACACAGACACTTCTTTTATTTGCTATCCATAAGTAGTTGCAATTACACATTAAGAAGTGGTTGTAAGCATAGTAGTGATAGTCCTCATTGGTTGGAGATGGAGACAATTGCTTCATGGAAAAGGACATTTTAAAAAAAACTCAATGCTAAATAATGCTCCTTTCAATTACCCTTTAAAATTTTTGCATACATCTGTCTCCTTTTACTCACTCCCTCAGGTCTGCTAAACTGAGATCCATGAAAGGATACTGTCTATACATCAGAGCTACAATAAAACATTTTAGTTGTTGCAAATCATATCAAGAGTGATAAATATTTTACACAATCAATGTGAAAATATTTTATTTTACATCCATGTCATGTGAGGAGTTTATTTTTGCAATAGCTATGCATCTTATATACACAACAATAAATTTACTGTTTATTTCAGAAATTAGAAGCTGAATTCCTAATCCATAATTTGTTGATAGGGAAGGAAATTGTTAATGCTGCATATGCCGAATTGTTTCTTAAAACAGAAATAAAAGATACATGTTGACAGCTGCCAATTATAAAACTGAACTAAAACACCAATTAGACAGAAATAGGGTGACCAGATATCCCGATTTCATAGGGACAGTTGTGATTTTGGGGTCTTTTTCTTATATAGGCTCCTATTATCCCCCAGCCCCTGTCCCGATTTTTCACATTTGCTGTCTGGTCACCCTCGGCAGAAAGTTATTTCTCTTTCATAGGTATCTCCTTAAAGGCACAAGCAAAGGAAGGTGGACGTGTATTTCTTTATAAACAAGCAGCTGTTTGCTACCTTTCTATTTCATCTTTCACAGCCTCTTGTCAAGTTTTCCTCTGCAATTCAGTGTACAGTAGTTCATAATGTCAACCAGTGAGCTCACTATCATGGAAGGATATCAAGTGAGACCCAGTGTGCACAATTCATGTGTGTATATCCATATACATTATTTTATATATCAGGAACATGCATAAAATTGAATGCCTAAGGTAGCACTCTAGGGGCAAAGAGGGGGAAAATTTAATACTGTGAATGTGAAATGTATCAAACATGTATGGTATTTACTGCAGCAGCAAAGTCAGGGATGTACATGTAACTTTAATGAGCCATTTATTATCAAGTAGAAATCTCAGTGAGACACTGTTAAGCTGATGACATCTCAAGGTCTAAGTATTTCAAGCAAACAGAAGGAGAGGTTACTCACCTCGTGCAGTAACTGGAGTTCTTTGAGATGTGTGTCCCTGTGACTGCTCCACTTCAGATGCAGGGCACTGACTGACAACTGTCCCTGTGCCCTGCACCTTTGGAGATTTTCAGTGGTGGTGCCCATGCGGCCTGCACATGCACCCCAAACACTGCGGCAACATGGGGCTGTGTGGGCAAACCACCCTTAGTTTCTTCTCCACTGCAAAGTCCCCCAGGAAACTCTAAAGCAAAGGGGAAGGAGGGCAGATAGTGGAGCATCCACAAGGACACGCATCTCAAAAGAACTCCAGTTATTGCATAAGTTGAGTAACCTCTCCTGTTTCAAGTAGTGTCTCTGGGAGTGCTCCACTTCAGGTGACTCCCAAGCAATATTGCTCTAAGGTGGCAGGTAGTTTGAAGAAGAGTCCAACAGAGAAGCAAGGACTGCACTACCTGCAGCAGCACGGATCTTGCTGCCAGCACCAAAACATAACGATTAGAAAAAGTATAACCAGATGACCAAGTTACCACTCTACAGATGTCTGCAATTGGCACATCCTTAAGTAAGGCTATATATGTAGATAGTGCTCTTGTGGAATGTGCTATCGCTCTTAAAGGTGCTTGACCATGAGTTGTGTCGTAAAAGATCTTAGTACGACCGGAGATCCACTTTGATAACCTCTGTTTTGAAATTACTGAATGCTTGTTTCTGTCTGATTTGGACACAAATAGTCTTCTAAATATCCTATCTAGGTAAAAGGCTAATGCCCTCCTGACATATAGGGTATGGAATATGGCTTCTTCATTAGTCTGGTGTGGTTTGGCAGTGGGGAACTAGGAGATGAATGGTTTGATTAATATGAAATTCTGAGGACATCTTAAGTAAAAATCTTGGATGGACCCGCAACAACACTTTCTGGCGATTACCATAAAAGGGGGGTCTGCCATTAAAGCCCCCAAGTCTCCAACCCTTTGGGTAGAAGTGAATGTTACCAGAAAGAGTCTTCAGTAATAAATCTAATAAAGAATAGTTAGCTAGTGGCTCAAAAGGATGTTTCATATGGCAATTAAGGACTAGGTTCAGATCCCAACTAGGAGTATTATTTCTGATTTGTGGGAATATATTTGACAAACTTCTTATGAATCTTGCCATAGCTGGGTAAGTGAAGAGTGAAAAGTCCCCAGTGGGTGTGTGAAAAGCTAAGATGCTAAGTGAATCCTAATGCAATTCATAGAAAGACCCAATGTTTTCAATTACAAGAGGTAATCCAATACCTTAAAAAGAGGAGAGCAAGTGTGAAAAATCGGATGACTGTTACACCAAAGATATTGTTTCCATTTCTGGGAGGTAAATATTTCTTGTAGATTCTTTTCTACTATTTAATAAAATGTGTTGTACCTCTCATGTACAGGATACCTCTATTCCGGAAAGCCATTGAGGAAGTTATGCTTCGAGCCTCACAATCTGTAAATTGTGGTGAAGTGTCTGATCTGCAGTCTGAGTCCGTAAGTGAGGACTGATTGGAAGCCTCCATTGAGGGCGAGGGGTGAGTCTGATGAGATAGGGATACCAGACTTGTCTTGGCCACATTAGTGCAATTAATAGGACTCTGGCCCACTCCTGTTTCTTTTCATTGAGAACCTTTAACAAGAACGGTGTTGGTGGATACACATAGGAGATAATTTCTCATCTGATGGACTTCACTAGGGATTGAGACCCTCTCTGGAACAATACCTGATGCATTTTGCATTGGCTGCTGTAGCAAGTAGATTGACCTATGGGAACCCCAAGCTAAGAATACTACCTGGAGGACTCAGCTGTTCAGTTCCCATATGTAAATTTAGAAAGTAAAGTCTGCTGAGGTCATCTGCCATGATTTTCTAAATATCTGGGAAGTAAGAAGCTGTGATGACTATGTACCAATTCGAGTTTTATCACTTCAGCACAGAGAGACATGGAATGTGCTCCTCCCTGATGTTGATATTGTAGATCTGATCAATGAAATTGTTCTTAATTGTTCACTTTATTAATATAACTTCATAAGCAAAGTTTTATGAATGAAACATTCATTCATAAAACCGGTTACCCCAATAACTGGCTAATTGAGTTTCACTTTCAATCCAATTGCTGCTTAAATCACTGAAACTTATACTGTTTCAACATTGTAACTTCTGCTCACTTTTTGCCATTCCTTACACTTGTCCATATTGCAACACAAACTCCATTTTAAAATGCTCACTCCATTTTGTAAACCCTGCTGCAACCTTCATTTTCCAAAACCCTGATGTAATCTTATTAGTGTAGTTTAGATGTGTGAATGAGGTATGGATGGATGATGGAATCAACCTCCAGCCCCAGCCTGTCCTGATGAAATAAAGTGTAACCACCACCGGCTGAAGATGCAGACAACAGCCCTGACAAAGCAAGAAGAGTCCACCCTAAAAAGAAAAGAACAAAAGTACAATTGAAGAAACATCAAAGCCAGGTCCCAGGCTGAAAGTCATGTCTGCAGTTGACGGGTGATCAATCGAACTGAACCCAGAGGCAGCATATCCTAAGATATGACCACAGCAAGACCTACAGACTCTGGATTCAAACTAAAGCCTACAAAAAGGATGGATGAGATGGAAGACTTTGGAGGGTAACATTCTGCTGCCCACATGGAAGGGCATCGGCGCATGCCCAACAGAGACCCAGCCTTCCTTGTGCCCAGCTTTCCTGGCCAAATAGCCACCACAAGCCACGAACTCAAGCTACATTCAGGACTGGTAACTATACAGCAGCTGCAGAACATTGGGTGTGTGTGTGTATATTAGATATTAGTTATTGGTCATAAATCAAATTGTGTTATAACACATGTGACATCTTGTCTTGTCCCCTGAAAAGATCCTGTGTAGTTTTGTCTGCATAACAATACAATACATGCATGCCTAGCTGTGTGTCATTATTTTTACTGACTTTGATCTGATCAGAGATAGAAAGTGTAAAACATTCATGTGGAGAAGACGCTCTTGTATTGACCATTTGCCTTGCACCTTGTGAGGTCCAGATGTGCCCCCCCCACCCCGCAACAACAAAAAGCAAAGCAGCTAATGTTATCACTACAGTAGGGGGATTCTGAATGAATGGGACACCTGCACAAGTTTTGGTCAGGTCCTTCCACCAGCTGGAGTGGCTGCAGAACCTATTGGAAAACAGATAGTAACCTGCCTAGGCTGTGCTTACTTGGTATGTAAACCGTTCAACAAATCCCTGTAGACCTTGGAGCTATAATCTGGCATGCTGACCTTCAAAGATGACATATTTCCCAGCAGCTGAAGACAATCTCTTATTGTTATTTGAGGACTGCCCTGAATCTTTGAGATGAGATTCAGTAGTGTGAGAAACCTACTGGAAGGAGGTACACTCTGCCGGTCGCTGCATCCAGAGAAGCTCCTATGAAGTCTAGAGACTGTAGAGGAGTCAAAAAGGGCTTTGTGGTTGATTTGAATGCTCAGGTTATGAAACAGAGAACACAATTTTACTGACACCAACACTTCCTGATATGATCTACCCCGATCATCCAGATACAGGAAAACAAATTATACCCATAAGACATAGGTGGGCATCAACTACTACCAGAATCTTTGAGGATATCCTGGGGGCCAAAGATAGGCCAAAGGGAGCACCCAGTAGCGGTAACACTTCTTGCTGATTAGAAAATGAAGAAACCTCTTGTGTGAAGGGTGAATAGAAATATGAAATCTTGAAGGGAAAAAATCATGAACTAGTCTCCTAATTCTAACAAGGAAATTATTGCTGGAAGGGTCACCATCCTGAATTTTTGCTGTTTTTACATACCTGGTTCGAGACTTGAGGTCTAAAATTAGCCTCCATCCTTCGTTCTTTCTAGGAATCCGGAAGCCCTTTGAATAAAATCCCTTTTCCCTGTTCTGTACAGGAACTGGTTCTATTGCTCCTAAACATAGAAGTGAGGCCATCTCTTGCACCAGCAACTGATCATGAAAGGAGTCCCTGAAGAGAGAAGGGGAAGTCTTCTACAATACTCTAAACATCTCTTTGGAAGCCCAACAGCTGCAACCAAGACTTTCTTATGACCACTGCAGTGGATATAGTCTGTGTTGCAGTATCTGCAACATCCAAGGAGATCTGGAGTGATGTCTTTGACAGGAGAGGACCGTCTTGTATAATGGCCTTAAAGTGGTCACGATGTTCCTCTGGCATGTGATCAACAAAGGAATTAAATTTGTCAATTTAAATCGTTGTATTTGGCTATGAGTGCCTAATGGTTTGGTATTCTGAAGTGAAGAGTGGCTGAAATGTAGGATTTGTGACCAAAAAGATCAAGCCTCCTGTGGTCCTTACGGTATGGGGTGGACTTTGAGCAATGTTGTAGGTGTTCATTAACTGCCTCCACTACTAAGGAACTTGGAGCTGGATGGAAAAATAAAAATTCTCATTTTCTGGCATGAACATAATATTTTTTTATCCACCCTCTTGAAGGTAGGCAGTGAAGTAGCTGGGGTTTACCCAACTGTCTTAGCAGGTTCCATAAGAGCTTCATTGACCAGAACGGCAATTCTTATAGATGTCCAGGTGTGCAAAATTTGTAGGAGTTTGAGGTGGGACTGCTGAACCTCCTATACAGGAATCTGAAGTGTGTCAGCAATTTCCTTCATCAGTTCCTGAAACTGCCTGAAGTCATCTGCCATTGAAGGTGGTAGGGGCAGGACAGCTTTGTGAGGCAATAAGATCGTATTAGTGAAAGGTGTCAATCTGCTCTTGCTTCTTGTGCCTCAAAGGTCTCCTCCTCTGGCATAGGAGGTTGAGGCAAAGGGGCCCTTCTCTATTTCCGCTGGTGGTGCAAAGGCCAAGTTGCAATCTGTTGACAACAGAATGTCCAGGGGTCCTAGCAAGGTCACTGAGGGGGCCCAAAAGGCATAGCTGGAGTCATCCATCTGTGCTCCTGCCATGTGGTTGTCATTTGAGGTCTATCCTCCTGTAATATGTCAGTGAAGGAGGGAAAACGATGTGTCCTGGAATAGACATTGGAACCCTACACCGAAATTTGAGAATCTGAGGAGTCCTCTTCCACGTACTCCAAGCATGGTGGTGGTGGTAATAGCTATTCAGGTTGCAAAGTAGATGGGGGTGAACATCATGATCTAGATGATAGAGGGGTCAGTGACCAAGAGAGTCTTGATGCTGACAAACCCCCAGCACTGGTTAACAGAGAAGAGACTGGCTCTGAAGACACTATTGGGTCCTTGGGGTACCTAAATTCTTGTGGTATCGATGCTATCAAAGATGGGGTCGAGTGAGAACCTGTGGAGGACTGCTTCAGTCCCAATGCAGCTGGTACCTAACTTATGGCATTTGCGTGAGTCAGCTCTGATTCCATGAGTACTGTAGGTAGCTAAGCAGTCTTTTGTACCCTTTACTTTAATGTTACTGATACCGAGTTGTTCAGGGATGGGCTTAGAACTCTGCTCAACAGTATCTCTGCTGCTCTGGGTACAACTACCCAAACTTGGTACTGAGTTCATCTCAGATGAATGATTCTTCCTCCTTTGCGGTACCAGTATCAGTCAGAGAATGCATGGAACTCCCCTTGGGAGGTGAGGTCTCTATAGCATTCTTGTGAGTCAGCAACCAAGGTATTCTTGGAGATTTACTCCTTACCTCCTTCTGCTTAGCAGCAGATGTCAATGAGGACTTTGATAACATAGATATACTTGGTGCTGCTTTACTGCCTACATCACTAAGGGTCTCCGGTGACTGAGATTTTGATGTGGACAAGGCACTAGCAGAACCGGGAGTGTATGTACACAGTGGTCCTCTGCCCTGGAGCCAAAACTGATTGTAAAACTTGCTCCATCATTAGAAGTTTAAACTTGATCTCCCTATTTTTCCAGGATCTACCCTTGAAGAAAGTACAGTTCTTGCGCTTACTGGAATACAAGTATCACCCAAACAGCAGAGGTACTGGCAATGCCCATCACTTACTGGAATAAGCTCATGGCAGGAAAGGCACCTCTTGAATCCCGGTGAGCCCAGCATACCCAAGTAAAATAATGAAAAATAACCCTTAGAAGGGGAAGCTTCTAACTAAATCTGAAATTAATACAATTAATTTTTATTTTTAAGAAAAAGAAGAAAAGAAAGGGAACAACTATTCCAACAACTATAAGCACTGTAAGTGATTAACTATATGCCAACTATCTGCTGAAATATTAGAGAGAATGGGCACCAAGAGACTGTCTCATGCTGAAAACAGTTGAAAAGGATTTGAGGGTGGTTTACCTGCACAGTCCCATATAGCCTCAGCACAAGGCACAAGGATGTGTGGAGCATATGCATGGGCTGAACAGGCACCCCTACCAAAATTCTCTCAAAGGCATAGCGGCACATGAAATGGAGCACCGACAGGACACTACTAGAAGAAGAATCCTAAAAAACCATTAAGTAAGCAGCACTAATTTTTACATTCCAAACCATTAAGGAATCAGTGATTGTAAAAGGTGTCCACATGAGCATGCTGATTCCTGAAGTCCTCTACCCACAGTGCAGTTAACAGCATGGCCAGCAGCAGTGCAAGTTTCTCAACACTTAATTAGGAACCTCAAACCAGACCTGGAGGGACTCCCACTGTTTCAACCAGGGTACCAATTAGTGACAACTGTCATTGTGGGTTGCTGAGCCTTTGCCCCCGGGAACTAGAATGACACCAACAATTTGTTTCACACAAGCTATGGAACAGCTATCAGATGGCAACAATTCTATTTCTTAGTGTTCATATTTTGATTCATATACTCATCAAGTGTGCTGTTTCTAGTGAAGGAATCATATAAACATACATTTCTAATGATATCAAAGCAAATACTACCCAAAACATATTTCATTTGGGTCAACTGTTCAGCATGACAATATAGGTTGTGTATATTGTATTATCTGAAGGGGTTCTGAGAAATTTGCCTTGCTAAAGGAAGTACATTCTTTTTTTTCCTGTTTTTTTTGTTTTTTTTTTTTAATTTTCCTTCATTCTTATGCTCCACTTTGTCTTCCGTAACAAGGCAACTTTTGTTCAGTCTTATCTGCAATCTGCCAAAGACTACTCTTCAATTTTTTGAAAATTACAATTTTTGCTTTCTAAAACCCATTTAAAAGAAAAACTTTCATTTGGCTTGTCCCCCTCTCCCCTTTTATTTTTACTCTAATTTTTAACTCAGCTGTCCATCTCTTCTCCATTTTCCCTGTAAATCAGTCCCTTTTTCTCCCAGGCTCTCCAAACATATGCTAAATACTCTCATGTCACCAGTTTCCATGGTTCTCCTTCACCCTTGAAACCCAACAGTCCCTATTCTTGACCTCCCAGACAGCTCAAGAGCCATCCTTATCTCTGTCTTTCTTTACACAACCGTGGGTCTTTTTTCCTCCACCACCAACAAAGTTTCAGGTTCTTACTTTCTTCCCTTTTCTTGTCACCCAGTTCCCACAATTCTCTCCCCATTCTCAGATCTCCATAGCATGATGGAGGTAAGAACTGTACTGAATCCTATTGAGTCCCTTCCACAGGGACAGAGGAGGAAGTAGTGTGTCAATCAGTGTGGTGCTTGCTGCTGCTCAGATGTGGCTAGGAAGGCACAGCAAGCATGACAATAGGAAGACTCAGCCAAAGGCAGAGAACCTTTGTTATGGAGAAAGACAAAAGGTTTTTATTACAATGGGATAAAAACCTGAGCTGTGTCTATACTAGTGCTTCACCTTGGAAAGCAGTTTAACATTTTTCTAGTGTAGCTACACTAAAAGAACAGGGCTGATGGGCTTGGAAGGGAGCACATCCAGCCCTGCTTAACTGGAAGACTGGCTATTGTAATGCAGAGCTTTTGAGGGAGCTGAGAGAAACAGCAATGTAGGAGTGGTATATGGAAGATTCCAATAGCACCCCGAAGAAAAGAAAACATAGGGAAGGACCACAGAGAGAAAGATGGAAGAAACAAACAAGATTGGTAGACAAAATACACAGAAACTATAGGAGAAGAGAACAAAACCCAGACATGGTGATGTATTTTTTTTTGAAGTGCATTATGTACTCCAGTGGATGGATGTCAGCTACTCACCTAATTAAAGATGGTAGTTAACTCTACTGAAAAAGCCTCAAAAATAAAGCCTCCTCTCTAAAATTTTGGGCCCCATCTGTTCAGAGTAGTTTGACAGGAGATCAACATTTGCCCTGTTCTCAGACAAAGAAAACTAAAGCCTTGTACAAGGAAGCTAATTTACAATATACTTTAAACTACACCACACTACTCAGTGACCTTGGATAAGTCACATAATATTTCTGTACTTCATTTTACTCATTGGATACTACTACTTGCAATTCTCACAGATATAGTGAGAGGTTTAATTTTTGTCAAATACTTTGAGAGTCTTTGGGGGAAATGCTCTCTTCTTTTAAAGGGCTAAATATTAAGCAAATTAAACCTGATATGTACACATCAAGAAGGAGAGACTTACCTTTTCCATAGAAGAACTTTCGGTAATAATATGCTCCAAGATCAATGTGTTCTATAATATAACGTTTAACTTTCTCCCGGTGAATTGACTGATTCTCTCTTGGCACCTCCAGTACAGAAACACCAGCATTCGTGCAGTGGGAACTTAGAGAGGATTCAAAGGAACAACTTTCACCTGAAGCAAAAGATGCAGAGTTTGCCCTGGAAAGTGCAATCCTCCTGTCTCCTTCTCCACCAGTTTCATTCCTGAAGTAAGGGCAACTCAGTATTAGGTCATTGCTTTTCCCATCACCCTCATCAGCATCTAGGTTTTCTTTTGAATTGAGGTCCTCTTTACTTCCCAAAGGAGATTCACAGTTTCCTGTCTGGCCTGTTGTCATTTGAGTTTGTGATGCGGCTGAAGCCCCGGTGGTTATATTTTTTCTTTTCCCCACATTAACCGTGGTAGCCATTGCTTCATTTATGTTAAATAAAATGCTCTGAACATCATAATGTGCAAAACATTTTTGACAGTTCCAAGGACGAATGTTTCTCTCAAATCTACCATCATCCAGTTCTGAAGAAAATTTGAAAGTTTCATGCTCACTTTTAATAGTTCGCAGTTTTCTAAACAGAGATGTTTCTACTGCTTCTGATTTTAGTCTCCATTTGAAAGATTTGTCCCTGTCTCTACCAATAAGCAGGGCACTATCCATATAATCCAATCCAGAAATCCTGACAAATTCTCCTCTGGAAATCTGTGTGGCAGCATGAAGACTTGGAGAAATTGTAGGGTCACAGCGGAAAAACTCGGGAAATCCAAATGGAGCAAGAGTTTTATGTTCAAAATTTTCCACTCGATATCCTCTGAGCATTGCAAAAAAATTCTCACCAGACAAACCTTGCCTGTCAATTGAAGAAGTACTTCCATATTCTCTATGAAGAGCTGCTCCCGTATTTGGGTTAACAGCATTCTGGTCCAACACATCTTCAGCATCAATGTCACTAATGGTGACATCACTGTTGCTTCTTTGTCTTATGGGATGAAGTCCCCTCTGGGGAGAATGGACAAAGAGATCTCCTATTGTATATTTGGTCTCTGCAAACTCCAAATCCAACTGCTGTTCTTGTTGCCCATCACTTTGGTCATTTTGTCCATTTGGAATTACTGATCCAACACTCTCATAACTGGTTTGAGGTCTACTCTCCCATACTGCTTTACTTAGTTCCTTAGAGCAATCCTTTTTAGGAGGCCATTCAGATACCCTCGCTCGGACACCCATTTTAGGCATAGCTGGCGTACCATTAGTTTGATTACTTTCATTTTTGCTAGATGTATTTAAAGAAGCAGGAGGACCCACGTTACCATTTAAAGCTTTAAATTTTCTAGCAAAGTAGTCATCGGACTGCATACTTCTTGAAGCCTCCTTGAACTTTGAGGACGTTCGGCTGGGTTTGTGCTTATCTTCTTGTGAAGACCTTTGATCGCTCATGTCCACTCAAGGGCAAGGGAGTACCTAGTCTTACCTCCAAGACTGGTACTGCTGTTATCACATATGGAACAGAGAATTGCAAAATAAGACAACTACTGTCTGTATCAGAGCATAATCGTATCAGAGTGTCTTTTTTGTAAAAAAAAAATAGTCAGAAAAACAGGTCTTCATATTTCCCTCAGTTTAGAATTTAGAATTTCCCTCAGTTGAATTTGATATCAATCCAGGTGTATTCCTTGTACCTGTTCTGAAAAAGAAAAATGTGCATTAAAATGATTTACATTCAAAAGCAGGAAGCCTACAGTGTTACTTGTAAATATAAAACATCCTAAACACCTTTAGTGGCCCATATATTCTCAAAGGAACTCAGATACAAACATACTGAGTATATTACAAATTATTATGTAGTCAGAAAGGTAAAGATAGAAGTATGTTCTCATTTGCACTTCTTAGCAACCAATACATTAGCCCAGTAGTATTCTTAATTATTAATGCTAAAGGTAGAGAATATGTAAATCAATCCAAAGATTGTTATTAACGTACGGAAGAACTTATCTAGAAACATAACAAAATGTTTCCACTACAGTTAACCAATTTAAATCCACTATTAATACATCCCTGCCTAATTAATTTAAATCTGCAAGAGATACCTATTCCATTTGTCTTCTTTTCCTACTTTCATCTCAGCATTTCTCTCAATACCGTCCTAATGCATGGAATGCCCTCCCCATCCCAGTTTGCCAAGATGACTCTCCATATTCAAGCATCTTCTGAAAAGTCACTTCGGTGATGCTCATATGAACAGAGTCAACAGTAATAAGGAAATCATAAGGCATACCCTTCAAGTTACTCTCTACTGTAGGTTTCCCAGTGCAGCCTCCTTTTTTGGATGTCTCTGAAAATGAAAGCACTTTGGGGCAGGGATCGCTCTCAGCCAATATCATCACTCATAAATGCATTTGTGAGTACATCTGCTAGAAACTAAGGTCTGGTCTATTTTAAAATATTGGTCAGTTTAACTAAGTCAGTGAGAAGTGTAAAAAATACATGCTCCTGAGCAGCGTAGTTAAGCCGACTTAAGTTCCTGTGTAGTCAGAGCTAGGTAAATGGAAAACTACTTCTGTTGACCTAGCTATCAACACTCAGGGAGGTGGATTACACACACCAATGGGAGAATGCCTGTCATTGACACAGGCAGGGTCTACACTGAAGCACTACAGCAGCAGCACAGCTGTACCACTGTAGCATTTTAAGTGTGAACAAGCCGTCAGCATTTCACTTCTTGGACGATGGACTGGAAAAATCCACATGTGATTCTGTCCACTGGTACAAAAGATTCAGTAAAATTTAGTCTGATTAGGAAAAACATTCAGTTGGTGATTAGAGCTGGTTGGAACATTTTCAGTGAAATTTCATTTAATTGAAGCCAAAACACTCCAAACATAATGGAGATGTGTCAGTTTCAACCAAGTTTAAAAGTACATGCTCTACCCAGTTCAGTCATTTGGAACAAAAAACTCTGCTCAATCAGATAGAGCAGGGACTTGAATCGGGTTTCCCATATCCCACACCAGTGCTCTAACCACCAGGCTATTGAGATAGACACCTTCCCAAATTGGAAAGCTCAAGCTTCTGTCTGAAATGGACATTTTGACAATTGTTTTTGAAAAATGTTTGGAAGGTTTTATTTTTCTTCAAAATGCAGAATGAAAACAAAGTTTCAAAACCTCAAACGTTGCTGCAAAACAGAACGGTCTTCCTCCAGCCAGTTCAACTAGTAAATGTCTATTGAATTGTGGAAAAGTCTTCCCTCAGATGTGATTTAAAACTATGCTGGAAAAGAACAGAACATACACTGTAAGAAACAATCCTGTGGTGCTAGTGTTTAAAATCTTCTATTCTAAACAGGGCTTTGGAGCTGTGCTTCGGCTCCGCTCCAGCTCCAGGGAAAACCCTGCAGCTCCACTGCTCTGGAGCTGCTCGGCGGGCTCCGCTCCAAAGCCCTGATTCTAAAGGTCTCTTTGGCTCTAATTTCTATTTTACTTCTATATGGCAATATTTCTGTTACATTTACTCTAAATTATAGTACACAAAGTAATCCTTGAAAATGAATTGTAAGGATTTTGTTCCAAACATTTTACAGTTAAATATTCCAGTTGTGTAGCAGAAAATATGTAGTCATTTCAAATTTACAAGTACTAATGAAGATAAGTCATTGAAAACTAGGTCTTTCTTTGAAGAGGGAGCGTGCGGGGGCACAGAATTTTGAATTTGGGACTTGCTACTAGGCAAATAGTGATGATATTGCAAACACTGTAAACCATGCTGGAAAATAAAGAGAGTCCCAGCAGAAATTTAAAGGCAAAACCATTAGGCAGCTCTCTAGACAAGGAAGAGAGGAGAACTCCAATTAATGTTTTTTTAAAATGGCAATTCCTTTCATTGTAATGCATCTAGGAAACAGCAGTAAGGTACTGCATGATTTCCTTCAATTTTACTATTTGGAGGATTTATGTTACTTCATTCTTACTCTAACTGCAGAACAGCTGTAACTGGAGCATATTCTCTTTTATATTTCTCTGCTTGCTAATCTAAGAGACTACAGCTACTATGCTAAAGATCATGCCGGTTGCTTCCCACAACAACATGGCAGCCAAGTTGGCAAACGTTAATTCAGTCAACCATTGAATTTACTAGTACACCAAAATATTTTTCAATTGTTTTTAATAGTTTTCAGGATAATCATATAGAGGAATGTGCACAGGGTATGCACATTCACTTGCAGCTATGTCCAGTGCTTTTCTCCCATTGTGAAAGATCAGTTTAAGGGTGAGGCAAGACTGAACGTTTTCAACTCCCACAGCAGCTTTTCTTCTTTGGGCAGTAAGAGGCAATGTAATGATCTTTCAAGATGCTTCAAATAAGGATGTGCACATTTAGGGCAGTTTTACACAGAGAAGGTAAATTGTACTGAAAGCTTCCCATAGTTCAGTGAAGTTAGTTGGGTGGAGGTCAGGGGTGAAAGTAAGTCGAGTGACTTACCATTACGCTGGGGCCAGCTCTGGCCCCCAGAAGGAGGGGGGGGGTCTAGAGCGGAAGGGGTGGGGCTGAGAGGGTCAGAGCCAGCCCCAGTCCACCCTGTAAAGTAAGTGCGCCCCCCTTCTTCTCCTCCTCCCCCCTCCCGCCCCCACCAGGGTAACAGCAGCAGGCCGGGGCTCCGGCAGCTATTTAAAGGACCGGGGCAGCAGAGGCAGCTGGAGCCCCAGCCCTTTAAATAGCCCCTCAAGTCCCCGCTACCCCAGGGCTTTGGAGGCTCTTTAAAGGGCCTGCGGCTCCCCTGTTTCTACCGCCCTGGCCCTTTAAATAGCCCCTGGAGCTGTGGAGTAATAGCAGCGGCAGGGCTCCGGTGGCTATTTAAAGGGCCAGGACAGTAGAAGCAGGGGAGCCCCAGGCCCTTTAAATAGCCGCTGGAGCCCCACAGCCGCTACCCCAGGGCCCCAGCGGCAAGGCTCTGGGGTCAATTTAAAGGGCCTGGAGCCCCAGGCCCTTGAAATTGCCCCCTGGGGAAGCCGGGCTGCCCCAGTACAGTGCACCGGCTCTTGCCAGTATGCTGTACCGGTGCATACCAGCTTACTTTCACCTCTGGTGGAGGTAAGAGGAGGGCAGAGAGGAAAAATTTTCTTTCCTACCTATATCACAAAAAAAAAAAGTATTTAAAATATTATTGGGGGGGAAAAAAAGATGAAATTTAAGCTTTACAAAAGGACTTTTTTCTTCCATGTCTGGAGGAACACGGGAACCTGAACTCAGGCTTTGCCTGGTATAGCAAGACTGAAGCCCATTGTATATGAACCTGAGTTAGTTAACAGTGTTTAGAGTGCATACTCAGTGTTGCACTTGAAACTGTTTCCATTTGGCTGCACAACAGAGAAGAGGCCAAAAACATGTTAAGAACATGCTCTTCTTAAGGAAGAAAAAAAGTTGTGTTCCAGCCTAAGACCTTAAACACAATACCTACCTGTAGGTTAAAACAAAAAAGTTTTGCCTTGCCCACAGTGATCAGCCAAACTGTTTAAATGTTAGCATGGAATCCAATTAAAATATCTTTAAAATATGACACACAGGATCTTTAAATATATTTGTAAGCATTTTACATTCCTTTGGTGAAAATAAAATGCAAGTAGGAAAATATCTTGTGGTACGTCTAACACTTTTGGGAAAAATTACTATTACAGAACTAAAGCACAAGAAAGAGTTTCTGTATGAATTATGGTATCATGCAAACAACCGACAGTAGCAACTAATAGGTGATCCTCCATATTCTTCAAAGAGCTTTCTCCAGATGTTAACTAATATGATGTTAGAGGATTGGAGGTCCCCCCTTCAGAGAAAAGCAATCAAATAAGACTAAGACATCCCATCATAACCCTGCTACCTACTTTGCATTTTGCAACTACTTAAATAGTATTCAGAACAAAAAAACCCCACAATTTTGCATTTCTGGAATGATCTGAAACTCCACTTATGCCTATTTTCTTTGAAGTGGCTGTAAATTAGGTTTTTCAAACTATCTATCCAATTCACACATTAAAAATGGAAAACCATTCATCAAAATCTGTTCAACCTAGTTTTTTGAAGGGTATCACAAATATTTTTAAATTGTCATACAAACTAAATATAAATATAAAATGAGAAAAGACTATCCTGTAATAATCCCATTCTTCTGTTTCGCATCAAGAATTAGGAACAGAGAAATACCTACATCAGATCAGAACAACAGGCTGTCTATTACAGTATTGTATGTCTGACAATGGCCAGTACCAGGTGCTTTAGGGAAAGGTGCAATTTTCCACTACTGTGCATAATTTTGGAATAAACTGCCCATGGGGAAGCTGTTTCCTATGTCCCATAAGTTACTGGTGGTTTAAATACCCTGAAACAAAGCTTTAAAATATCTCCTTATATAAAAAAAATTAAATGGCTGTCATCCTAGCTAATTTACCTATGTTTTTTCTTGTTATACATATAAATGGATAATCCTTTTTTAAACAAGCCTGTTTAGTCTTCAAGGATATCTTGTAGCACTGAGTTCCACTAGTTGATTATGTATTATGTAAAAACAGATATTTCCTTAAATCATTTCATATATATTATCTTTCAATTTCATTAGACAGTCCCTTGTTATTGTATTATGAGAAAAAGTAAAGCGGGCGCTCCTATTTACTCTTGCTAGAACATCTTTTGCTTCGTTATGTCAACTTTTATTCATCTCCTCTGTAAACCAAACAGTCAAAAATGTTTCAATCTCTGCTCATATGAAAGTCTTTCCATTTGTCTATTTAGAAGAGAAGCTCTTCTGGGCAGGAACAGTCTTTTTGTTATGTTTGTACAATATGCCTAGTACAACAGGGGGTGGAGTTTCTAGGTGCTTCTGCAATACAAATAATAAAATCATCATCATGTCATGCCTCTCGCACCAAATTCAGCTAGATCTTTTTTGTATAGTGACCAGAACCGCACGCACCATTTCAGGGAAGGGGTATAACTGATTTGTATGAAATAGCATTATAATCTTTTCTGTAATTTTTTCATTGCATTCCTCCTACTCCGCAACAACATTGGCTTATTGGACATCTCAGTGTACAGTAGCAGTCAAATGATGCCATGATTTGTCACATAGTTTTAATTAATTTAAAACTCAGTAACATATTAGTAGTCCAGGTCATTCCTTCCTGTGTGCAGTACACCTTGCATTTAAACACAACAAAATTTAATTTGCTATCCATTCATCTATCTTTGTTACATCGCTCTCATGTTCCCTACACTCACCTAAGCAATTGAGTCACCTGCAAAGTTTACCACCCACTTTTGGTTTTATGTTCTTTTTGTCTAATTTCCTCATTTAAAAAAAAAAAAAAGCACACAGTGCTAGTTTTTTTTAACCTAATTACAAAGTTTTATTTCGTTACTCAGCTACTAAATTACTTCTTGAAACACTTCGTAGTTGAAATACCCCTTCCCCAACTATGTTAACTTTCTATGCCAGTAGTTTACTTCCACTTTTTCTATATATGTTCTTCCTTCCTCAAGGCGTTCCCCAGCACCAGATACATTTCTTGATGCATGAGGAAGTGATCAGCTGCTTCACCTCTCTCAATAATCTCAACTACAGAAATTTCGTTTCTCCATTCCAGCCTTATCTCCTCCTAGCAGATGCGTGACTTCCTTAAATGGAAGACACAGTCAGTTCTGAACTGGGACAATTCTACAATGTCCATATAAATAATTCTGGCCACTTCTGCCCTTTTAGTTCAGAAACTAGTAAATGCACCATGGGATCCATAGTGTTGACGCTCCATGCTTTCCATCACCTGAGAGACTTTGAGGCCATGCCTCCTGTTCCATCTGACAAGTCAACCTACAGTTGTGGAGGAAAGCATACTTCAAAAGGACTTGAGCGTTGTGACAATTCTCTTTTCTTATGCTTCTCACGTCCTTCCAGTTACACAGACGGTATGACACAGCCCATTCTCAGGGAAACAAATATTTGTGTACACTCAGTATTTTAAAGCAATAGCATATTGTATCCACTGGGTTTAAAAAAAACAACAAAAAAAATAGTTATTCCCTCCACTGCTTCATAAGTCAGAGAACACTTTAAAACTAGTGTATTGGTTGACCAAGGAGATGCCTAAATTAGCACTGATTTATGAATTAACACTTTATTGGAAACAGCAACATTTGGAAAAAAACTGCCCTTACAAGAATCACTAAAGCGAAGGTATATGAACAAATAAGGCAGCCCTTTTAAAAATCTATAGTTGGACTAATTTACATAACCTTTTTATTTTTAATATAGTTCAGTGGTTCTCAATCCATGGGACACTTAAGGCCCAATCACCACACAGCTGCGGCCCATGTAGGATCCTCAAGCCCATATAGATAGTATATATATTGTGTGGATGCAGCCCACATAACACACAGAACACTCCATATGTCTGCCACAATGTTAAATAGATTGAGAACCACTGATATAGGCTGTGTGAACATTTAGTAGTGAATATTCCATAGATTCATAATTCAGTAATACAGAAGATGTTCTGTTTGAAAAAGGTTCAGATGATGAATAGATTGTATTACCTTCTATGGCATCACTCCCCCTCTCCTACATTTGTTTTTCATCAATTTCTCTTTGCTCTATTTGTTATCTCTCCACAAAAAGGAATTGGACAAAACAGACACACACCCCTGAGTTATAACTAATGCTTGCGCCATTTATTATAAAACTTCCTTTGTTTGAGTTATAAGACAACATTTAATAAAACAGATTTCTTCCTCTACCCCACCCCACCCCCAAAAAGAATATTTGTCCATATCTTCCTCATCCCTGACCACCACCCACACACCTCTAGGTCAAGTTCCTCACTTTTCCCTTTTTTCTCCTCATCTTAGTCTTTCAGCTAGAGAGCAATTGCCAGACATGGTCAAAAGATAAAACTGGATGCCTACCCTGCTGTTCTGCTTGTGCCGATCCTCTCCACTAGGGCTGTTGGATGTTATGCAAATAACTTAAGTTCCTTCCACAGAGTTACAAAGACTTCCTTCTGAGCTCAATAAAGCAGCTGGTTTGTTAGCCACAGTTTCAGTTCTCTTTAAGGTGGAATGTTTCCAAGTTTTCTGGGGACCTGGATATATGCCTACAAATGGTCCTGTGCCAATAACAGAGCAATGAATAAAAACTGTACTATTGGACTACCCTGTCAAAAGGAGGCTGCTTGGTAACCCTGCCTCATGTCAACCTTGATAGACAGAAATTAATGCTGTAAGGGGCCTTTCTGAGATTATTTTGTTGATCAAGAAACTGGAAATCTGCCCCTATTATTAGAGAATGTTATCACCCTAAAAAGAATGCATAATTAATCCTTGTACTATTCATCAAGATTAAAATTGTATAATTGTGATTCTGAGGCTGTGCTAATCTTAAAAAATGGGAAGTGCAATTTGATAAAATAGGAATATAAATGTGAATAGTAGGCCAAATCTTATGATCAGCCAGACATTTGATTTGCATTTGACTGATTCTACACAGCATTTTGCTATGAGCAATAAGAGCTCTAGTCAGCTTTCAGTCTTCAGAGTAACACATTTAAAGACACAGTGTTGTGTATTTTGCCAGTATAGTTAATGCAGCAGTAATACATCAGCTAATTTACAGCAAATCCATTTTTGGATGCAAGCTTGGCCTGGGACCCATCCTTCTATGACCTATGGAAATAATAGGGTGCAAAAGCAAAGAGGAGAGGGTCTATAAGCTACCTTTCTCCTCAAGAACTCTAAACTAGACAATTCACTGGAGTAACATCAAGGTAGCTACAGTGTTAGTGGAAGAATACGTAAACTTTCAACTATTTAATATAGCAGCACCTGTATGAAAGTTGTCACAAGGAAAATATAGAACACTTAATTTAGTCTTAATTTAGAATACCTTTCTAAATTAAATGATTTTCCATTTGCTTCTTTCCTTGTTTTTAACCACTAATATTAAGAATCATTATATGAAAAAAATACTTGTAGATGGAGTTCATCTGTTCCTACTGTTTGTTCCTTAAAGCCATAGTCCAGAGATTTACAGCTTGGGTTCCTAAATCAAAAGGTCCTGGATTTTCAGAGGCACAGTGGAGAGTGTGGGTGCTCATTTAGGTGTTCAAATAGGGATTTAGGTGCCTAACTTTAGATATCCAATTTGGAAAATCTTGGCCATACTCCTTTGTGTGATATCACAATTAACTGCTCTTGAGATTGTGATGATATCACACAAAGGATTATTATTCCAAATGACACATATGCACGAAGAGCAGATGAACTCCTTTAGCAAGAGTCTGTTTTCATGCAAATGTCCTTAGAAAATGTGATATTTAAGCATAATTGTCTTAAATAGAATGTTTTTCAAGGTTTTCCATGAGGCATCAGGGAATCTTTAAGGCTAACACTAACTATAATTGAGTCACTTATCTGGATTGCAGCTGTGGAAAAAGAACTGAAAAGAGTACAATGCACAAATTATGAACCCAGTTCATGAAAAGATGGCTCAAATTATTATACATCGGATTTACAATAAAACTATAACTACAGTATAAATGGTTACTTCTTATACCCATACTTCAGATCCATGATTAATATGCAGATTTAGACAGAAGGCAGAAGCGACATGGGAAGCCCCTCATTTTGATTAATGGGGATACACATGAGTTTCTGTATACCGAGTATTTGTTGTGAACTTACTCATTTGTGCTCTTTCTTCACATGTATAATCTTTGGTTGCAAGTGAACTGTAAGGGCAGAAAATGAAAAAAAGCTAGCTGAGATCAAAAAACTATGATAAAATATCTAAAAAAATATTCCATTATTGTACTGTTATTGTGTTAGATCAAGGCTTGGATTATTTGAAATGAGAGTTATAATTAAGCAATTATGCTAATACACTCTGGGAATGATTCTCCATTTACACTGATGCAAATCAGGAGCAATTCCTTTTATGTCAATAGAGTAACACTACCAGGAAACAGGTGTAAATGAATGGAGAATTAGACCTTATATTTGTACTTCATCAATGGTCTCTTCCACACTCTGATAAATGCTAGAGACATTTATCTTAAAGTAAACATTGAAGCAAAGCCACAATATATAACCTTGAAGCTATACCCTTTAACAATAAAACGTTGCCTGATGTCAGTGAAATTTCACAAAAGGCTAAAAAAAAAAGCTTTCTAAGTCATAATCATGTTTCCCTTTGGTCTTGGAAGGAATCCAAGATGGCAATCACAATAACATCTACTGCACCAGTTTTAGAAGATTTAAAAATAAAAACCAAAACCAAACAAAAGCCTCTTAGCTTTCCTATTAAACAGACTTATGGACTGGATTCCCTCCCTTCACTTAGGAAATCAAAGATGACAAAGTGATTTAATGAGTCCCACCTCCCAATTATTATGATCATCATCATTATGTCAAGATACATTGCAACCAGTTATGAAGCAACAAGTATAGTTTGCAATTTATAATTTTTTATTTATTTTTTATTTGGAAAGGTAACAATAAGGTACCGAACCCCAAACTCTTGGCACTTTTTTTTTTTTTTTATCATTTTCTCAGAATAAATCAACCTTAAATATTGTAGCTCAATTTGTATTTTGTTTCATCAGGAAATAATGATAATCTTTTCAGCAAGCAATTGGTATAGTCCCACAATTAACATTTCTACTTTACATTTCTACCTTAATTAGCACAATGCTGCTTCAATTTCATTAAGAATATTTCAGAGACAGAATAAAGTTGCTGAAGGGACTTTTAATTTTAATTTTTATTATTTTGCTGAAAGGAAAAAAGTTTATTTTAAAATTTCAGAATCAGTACTTTAGATTTTTCTTTGACTATTGACACCAGTACCCTACTATCTTGCTTCAGCATTTTGATAAATTATACAAGTTTTGGCAGTTGGATATTTTAAGGCTAATCTGCTTTCTAAAACAAAGTACATCCCCCACTGTTCTTACAGCTCTGTCAAAAATGGGCTCTACCATGCTATCTATGTCAAAGTTTGATTAAATGACCAATGCTGAAGAGTGGATTGGGATATGACCTCATGCAGGTTGGACTACATAGACGTGTAGGGTGAAATCCTGGCTCCACTGAAGCCAATGGCAAACTGTTATTTACTTCATTTGGGCCAAATTTTCATGATTCGACTTGCAATTCAGTTAGACTATTTTTAGTACATTTATGGAAATGCACACACACGATTTACAAGGTAAAGAACAGTATTAAAACAATTATATCCTCAGATAAAGGGATTTTTCTGGGAGAAGAAAGAACAGCTGTGTGTACTAACTGTTTCCTATTAAGCCAGAAGGAGAAAAAGTTGCCCTCCCACCATTTCTCATAGATGATTTACCATGGTTCATGGATCAAACTGCAGAAGGAAGTTATTTGCCTATGACCTGAGTTTTTCAATATGAGCAGACAGTGCAGCTTAGGCCAATAGAAGTTTCTAGAAGCAGTGCTCATTGGAACACTCACTCCCCCTGTAACCCTGCCCCTTCCTTCATGGCTCTGGACATTTGGATAGCAGAACTACAAAAGAACGACTTGGCTTGCCGACCACCTTAGCTCCTTCCAGTCCCTCCTCGGGTTAAAAGTTGAAATTAGGACTCCAAGGAGGAAGAGAAGATGGGCAGGAGAGCATGAATGTGCAGAGGTTATTTCAAAGAATTGCAGTTACATGTGAGCAACCTTCACTGTCTCTTCTGCACATTTTCCACTCTCAGGATTTTATCAAGCAGTATTCCTGCCTTCGGAGTGTGGGACAAAGAGGCCTAGTTAAATGGAGATTGTAATACTGCTTTACCAAACTGTAAGCTCTTCTAGATGCCACATCTGTGACACAGCATTGGTGCCAACTGGCAAAGGACTCACTGCTCTCTTCTCAGAGCAGACAAACACACTCACCTAATACACCGCTTTCATGGTATTTAGCCATAAAGGGTGCGATGTGAGGTTTCTACTGAAAGCTTGTAACTGATCAATAGTGTGAGATGTGTATACAGATAATATTTAAGGCTTAATGTAACTGTATAGAAAATTATGCCCTTGATAAGTCTTGGAGCCAAAGCGCGTCACCTGTGTATCATATGTCTCAGTGATGGCTCATTCTAATGGGAAGGAGTGTCACCCCTCCCTGGCTAGCCACTTATGCAATGTATTGCTCAGTGGTTCACTGTTGCAGACAAGTCAATGGAAAAATCAAAGAAGCTATAAACATCAAAACTACTTGGCAGTGAAAAAGCAAAATATGACAGCAAGGGGATGGCCCTGTCTGTGAACAAAGACAAAAGATTGAGTCAGTGCATCACAAGGTGGAAAAAGACACTGCATTCATTCACTGAGGAGGTACCTTGAAACAGCGAAGGTGAAATATCATAAAAGACTGGTCTAGCAAACACTACAAAAAAGACAGAACTTTGGAGTGAGAATCTACTCTATTAGATAGGAATAAGTGTATTCCCCATTCTCAGTTTTATGATTTTGTTTTGTATGTGACAGTTTCCAAAACTCTCACCTATTTCTATTTGATTCTTTATTCTTTTCTTAAATAAATTTCCTTTTGTTTTACTATAATTCAACTCAAATGTTGTGTGTGATACAGAAGCAGTGGCCTAAGGTAAAACTAGTAAATTGGGGTACATTATTCCTTTGAATTGGGATCTAAGATTTCTGTATGTATCCAGTGATCCAGGCCAAATACCACAGAGGGATGCTTTGAAGGGACTCGGGGGATAGGTGCCTATATTGCCAATATGCAGGGCAAAGGCAGGGCTGGTATAGCCCAGAGGAGAGTGTGTGAGTGGAAGGCAAGCTACTTGGGTTAGGGAGCTAACACTCAGCTGGCACAGGCAAAACTTGCTCACGCTGTAAGTGGCAACAAGGTGACTTCTAGCTCTGGGTGCCCCCAGAAGCATCACAACTTCTATGGAATAATGCTTTGTGAACACATGGATCAACCTCCAAGTGGTATCTCTACAGATTGCTAATATGGAATATGTCTAAAGTAAGTGGTGACAGTGGCTCTCTTTCTAGTTGAGTGCACTCCAAGCGCTCTGGAAGAGGAACAGAGGTATATTTATAACACACTTTCATATATCTTAACCCCCTTAGAAAGGCATTGGGATACAACTACCCGCCCTTTATTCTTTTTCCCCATAAGGAGACAAACAGTCTAGGTTATTTCCTGTACTCCTCTCAGACCTATTGAAATAGGCTACTTCTGTCTTAGCATTCAATATGTGTAGTTTAGCTTCCCCTGGGGAGCAAGACCTACAGAAACATATGGACAACTTATGGCCAAGTTAAAATTATTACCACCACCTTGGGGAGAAATGTCAGGTGTGGAGGAAGGATGTCATTTTCTAATGAGTTGTTCAGTGGCCATCATTAACTCTCTGCTCATCTGATTTGGCAGCATATTATCCTTGCCTGCAAGTTGGAAAGCTCATGGGCAAGTTTGGTGTTACAGAGCTACAGCCTCTTTGCACAGCTAGCTGAAATGTGCTTACCCAACTGTTCACGTAAAAACTGCTGTATCGGTAATTGCTTGAACTACTCTGCCACGAAGTGGAGGAAGAAAGAACCTAAGTGCCTAATGTGTTGTACTTAATTCTAGAATACTTGATATGGAAGTTTTTCCTCCCAGAAATTCAAGCAACAATGAACGGTCAAATTCTTGTAATGAGCTTCAAAGCCCAGATTGACTGTGATGACGGTGACTGACTGAGCTAGGAGGTTGAATGCAACTCCTCTGAGAACACTGTGATGTTGAGTATATCACATAAGGAATAGGAACACATCCTTGGGTAGTATCAATCTCATAAACATGCTTACTGTATTTGGAATATAGCATCTTGCTAGCCAATGTATGTGCCTCAATCGTAGACGTGCACATAGAATTACAACTGTCACTGAAGTCATCAGCCTGAGGAAGAACATTACTGCTTGACACAAGTTCTCTTGTGCTATATCTATTGTTGTAAGCATATTTAAATAGAAGTTTTCCTCTAGAAGAAAAAAGTTCTATCTTTTTGAGAATCCAGAACTATCCCAATAAAAGGTATGAACTGGGTTGGTGCTATTTACAAATTCTTTCAGTTTATCTTGAACCCTATTGTTTGGAACAAGGTACATGTTTGTGACATACCTTTTGGCAGGCTCTCCTACAATGACACCTTGATGAGCCAACTGTCCATGTAGAGGTAAACCCAGATAACCTAACGTCTCAAATGGCATCCTACTATGAGACACTTTGTGAACACTCAAAGTGTTGTAGATTGGCCAAGTGAAAAGACCTTATATTGGTAATGATCTCCACCCACAAGAAACAATGTATTTTCTATGCAAAAGTCTCATTGAGATGCGAAAGTAAGCGTCCTGTAAATCAAGAGCTGCAAACCAATCATAGATTAATAAGGAGGGGATGAGTGAGGCTAGAGTAAAGCATGGTGACTTTGAACTTTCTGACAGAGAGTTGAGCTTCCCAATATCAAGAATGGGTCTGAGACCTCCATCTTTCATAGGGTTCAGAAAGTATCTGAAAAAAATTCCTTCCCCCAGATCTCTTCCTTTATGGCACCAGAATCCAGTATTGAGCAGACTTCTGATCTTAACAGGTTCTTTCCTGTGAGGAGGAGGGTTGGTGGGAGGCAGGATAGTGTTGAACTGAATGGAGTAACCCTGCTGGACAATCTCCAAATTTCATTAATCTGTGGTGATTACACTCCAGGCCTCTAAAAAATGTAGATCGTGGGGGTGGGAGGAGGGATGAAAAAAAGAGGAAAAAAGTTTACAAATGAAAGGGATGCAGACACTTTAAAACTGGTTTGGGATTTTTGTGCATCCCATCAAACCTGTGATACACAGGCTGATGCAGCAGATCTTTCTTTAGCTTGCATTTAGAAGGGTTTGTGTCTCTACTGATACTGAATGTGGGAGTGGGGGGGATTACGTTCTTGAAAAGAATACAAAGTAGAGCTTTGGTATGGTTTCTGATAAAATTTGGTACCCCCCTATTTTTTCCCTAGGGGTTCCAGAAATCACTAGAGACCTTGCAGCAGACCTGGTGTCTTTCAGTTTCCTTACAACCTCATATGTTCTAAAGCTAAATTAGCCCTTCATCATCGAATGAGAGGTATTCTCCCCCGATTCTTGCTTCCTAAGGAAGTGCAGAGAGAAAACCATGAATGGCACCTCAATGTAATGGTAAAGACACAGTACTAGATACCATATCTGAAGCATTGAAGGATGCTCTCAGGGCATAGTTCACTACAAACTGACCTTTGGTAGCAGAGGTTTTGTCTAGTTATCCTCTCAACCCCTGGGTGAAAGAGGGTGATCTTGTGGTCTGAAAGGCTGGAATTGAGATTGATTCCTTCTTCTGTGGGAAAGAAAAAATCTGCCCCACTGCTTTGTGCATCTTTCCTTTCTCTTTAAGCACTATGGACAATGTACCCAGTGCTGCACAAAATCGCCCTGATCTGAAGGTAAATGAGGGTGATTAAGGGGTTCAATATGATGAACCTGCCTAATCTACTACATAGATCCAGAAGGAACTGACAGTTGTGTTAAAGCAAACAATGAGATTTTTAGCACAGAACCAACAGCCTTGGATCCAAACAGCCTTGATCCTCAATATTATCCTTCACTGTGGCACTGACTTCCAAGGCCTGAGGCTAAGAGTATGCTTTTGCACTTCATTGTGCAGAACTGGATGCACTAGATCTGTAGAGGTATGCTCTTGAGGACTGTCCTTCAGCAGAGGTGGACACCTGTGAGGCCACACATTTGTGCTCAGCTGGAACCAATCTTTTCAGATTCATAGTGATTGGCACGTTAAGTTCGGCTCAAGACAGAGGCCAACACATGAAGGGATTTTGCCATGATTTTTAACTCTATCAGGAGTCAAAGCTGAGGCTGGTCTCACAGCACTTACGGAATCCTGAGTTTTAGAACCAGAAGCTTTAGCTATTAATGATTCCTGCAACAGCATAGCTTGAAGGCAATTCCTGGGGATAAAGGTGCTGCATATGGAGCAACAATGCAGCAAGTCACCCTGCCCCAAGCAAGTCAAACAACATTGTATGCGTGTGTGTCTAAGGAGAAATAACAGCAGGGCAAGAGGTGCACCTCTTGAACCCAGGTTTCTTTATCTTAGGTTTTGATGTATCAGAACAAAGGACCCTTGACAGGGTGCTAAAATACTCAAGCAGTTTTTTCTTTTTTTGACTAGCTAAACCTCACTAAAATAGGGTGGCAGCATAAACAACAAATCAGGGTTCTAAAAATTTGGGGATCCAGTAATCTGTGACCACAATTGGAAAGAACTGAGGTGGTTTTCGTGATGTGCCCCCTTTTATAACCTCACCCTCCAAGTGTTCAGGGCCTCAAGGAGAAGGCAAGAGGCATACGAGTGCTCCAATGGACACAGCTAGTAGAAGATTCCACTGGTCCAAGCTGCACCATTGGCACGTCACAGAAGTCAGAATGTGCAGAGGCCACTCAAATAAAAAATGCTTGGTCATTATTTGCAAATTAAGAATTGGTAGGTAGGTAGGTAGGTAGATAGAAAATTAATAACCTAAAATTACATTTTGGAAATTCACCACACAGGGCAGAGGTAAGAGTGATTGGGTGCCTTCACCGTGCATTTCCATAACTTAACAAATTTGAATTTTTTAGGTTTAACATTAACTCCAAATTTTCTGAGTGTGCAACATTTGTTTGGGGGATAATTACAACAATTAATGTTCTATCCTAAAATTACGGATATGTACTCAGTCTTAACTCCTGTTTTATGTAGTTTTTCCTCTCGGAATAAAGTATATTTTGAACAATAAATACAAAGTGAACTTTCCTACTGAATATCAAATGATGATGAACCAAAGTAAACAGAAGGTGAATTTCATATAGCACTTTACATCTTCAAAGTGGTTCAAAGCACCTTACAGAGTAGAACATCAAATGTTGGTAGTGTTCTGCAAAGGGCAGCAAAACAAATACTCTCAGCATTAGTGTGGACCTCACCCCAACCATCAGAACTGATTTCATTAAGACAGGTAGCATTAGCCAGAACACTAGAGTTATCCCCTGCTCTGCAAGAAAAGCAAGGTGTCAGCCAAGATTGCATTTGTGCTGCCTGAAACACCCTCCCCCCCACAAAGTCAAGATGTTCAGTGAAATAGTTTTTCAAGTCAAATCTGCAGCCAAAGTTTAGAGAAAGAGAAACAGGGGACTTCTGTACTGTAGAAATAGTGTACTCGGCAACTTTGGAGGTTGGGTGAGGAAAGGAAGCATCTTACATAGCTTTTAAGCTGTCCTCTTTGAGTGATTCAAGCACCATATTATCTGGCTCTGGAGAGAGCAAATTCACTTTGGCCTGAAGACTTGGCCTGACTATAAGTCTTTGAGGGGATAAAACGGAAATTGTGTGCATTTGGAAGAGGGGACTATCAAAAGAAATTCAGCAATTCTCAGCAATTCTATTTTCAGTATCTAGCGGGTATATTCTCACTAGACGGATGTTTAAATCCCCCATTTGTTGAGATAGCAGCTCACTGCATAGAAATGAAAACAAACTTCTCACTTTGAAATTATATGGACTAATAAAATGTTATTTTTAAAAAGCTGAATATGGATAACATAATACAGCTCTTCCACTGTATTCAGAGAAAAAAGCAGCAATCCAGAAATGTAAAATATAAGACAATGACACACATGTCATTTTATAAAAACATATGAAAGAGCACACAACCCTCTCACAAACTTATTCAGATCAGAAGTCATTTTAGCTGGTTTTCTAGGTCAATGCACGAAGTAGTTATTGAAATTGCAACAGAGAGAAAACAATGTGCACAACAGCAGGTGCTGAGAACAAATTAAGAGCAGAGAATATTAAGAGTCATATCCAGTTTAACAAAAGACTAAGTTGTTTGCATTCTCAGGTACATATTCAAATTGTAAATAAGAGTAACCTCTGGAATTCATCATTGTTCCTTTATTATTTCTAATTTATCCTTTCATCAACATTTCTGAAGACAGGATTGTAATCCTAACAAAAGATGACAAAAAAGTGTCTACTATTAGGGGGCTTATTCCTTCACCCACTTACTTCCCTGGTCCTTCTCGCATGAACAGAGAGCAACAATACCCGAAGTCCAAAGGTGCAAACGATTCAATGTTTATTGGGGTGAACTTCCAGCAAGCGTGATTCCAGTTTCCTTCCTTAATGTCCCCCTTCCCAGCTCTGACACCACAGAGCCATACCTGTGTCCCTATTCCCATTCCCCTCCTTAGCAAAACATGATTTCAATTTCCCCACCTCCATTCCCTGTTCCCATTCCCCCCCCCCTTACTTCCTGATTGACTGCAGACTATATAGTAAAACTTGAGTTCTGCTTAGCTATACTTAACCAATAATTTTCCTGAAATTTAACTAACCAATCCTAACATATTGTAACATGATTATTTAACCAATTATATCCCACTACCTTAATTAGTTTACACCCAGCAAAATTAATTATACAGCAGACAAAATCTCAGAACCAGATAGAGATTATACAACAAAACAATAGGGAAATGGGGACTACAATGATAGAACAAACACAGAAATGAGGATTTCACATCCCAGCTATTGATAAGTGAGTTCTTGCCAGACAGGATGCTATCAAACTAAGTTTCCTTTTACATTTTCTAGGCACTTCCCTTTCTCTGGAGGCAATAGGCATTATAAGGACAGGACTGTATTCCTAACAGCCCAATAGCACCTTATTTCAATGTGGTTACTTTGGAATGTAAAGATGTGACCATTCGCTTCCCAGCTTATGGCTGCCTCTGCTGCTTAGCCAAAGGCCTTAGCCTAAGAACAGGGCCTCAGACTGTCACAGTGAGAAAAGGCCATGTACAGTCAGACAGTGATTTTGATTCTCTCTTTTATACCTCTACAACTAGCTAAATGATAAGAATACACCTAAATTCTTAAGAGTCTAGGCCTTTACAGACAGGCCTGAATATCTATGTCCTAACATCTACCATCACCTGTGTCTTGGCGGGAGAGAGGGAGGGAGGGAGCTTGTCTGACCAGACAAACATGGAAAAGACAAACCCTGGAATCCTGAGAAGAGGGTTAAAGGGAGGGTCAAGAATAGCATCTCTGCTACTTACCGGCACCCCCCGTTTCCCCAACATGCCAAAGCTTTTACTGTAGTATGATATTCTGGTGGTCCTCCATGCTGGCAAAACCTCCCAGTTTAGTCATCCACAAACGTTATTAGTACATTCCCAATCAATAAAAATAGGACTAATTTAAAATGGCAGAATGAATATTTAATCCTCCTGAATTAATTTAGAGCCTTTCCACATGCTTTAATATGGAACAAGTGTGCACCTAATTCCATCTAGCACAAACATTAAGTCTGGGTTTCTTAACTAATGTTCCGGGGGGGAAGGGAGAATAAAAAACACATACTGTATATTATAGCACATATAGTCCTATTTAGCCCGTTCTGTAAAGAAAGCTAGGCCAATTTTCAAAATTCCATCTCTCCCATCAGTTATCATAGACCTCATAAATGCTACAGTTTATTTCACAGCATTGACTGGTCCAACTTCATTGTGTAACTAAAGTTTTCTTTAGTAGTACAAGCATGACAGTTATTGCACAATTCTCCTTATTTTTATACATTTTAGAACTGTTGTTTCTGATATAAAAGTAATTTCACAGTCTATGTTATGACTATAGTGAAATATTTTCCCTTTGCATATCAGGGTTTACATCGTTTATTTGTGGGGGAGGGGTGTTAAACTGGCAGAACTGCAAGTCTCACCTTGGAAACAGAGTGCGTGTAGTGCGAGGAAACAATTCTGCAAAGCAAGCATATTTGATAATTTAAACTTTTTCAAATGTGCCCACAATTCGTAATTACTAGACTGACTGGCTTAGGATGAGATCTGAAAAACAAACAACTGACTCCAATTCCAGCTCCTTTGCCCTGGTCTACACTAGGACTTTAGGTCGAATTTAGCAGCGTTAAATCGATGTAAACCTGCGCCCGTCCACACAATGTAGCCCTTTATTTCGACTTAAAGGGCTCTTAAAATCAATTTCCTTACTCCACCCCTGACAAGTGGATTAGCGCTTAAATCGACGTTGCCGGCTCGAATTTGGGGTACTGTGGACACAATTCGATGGTATTGGCCTCCGGGAGCTATCCCAGAGTGCTCCATTGTGACCGCTCTGGACAGTGCTCTCAACTCAGATGCACTGGCCAGGTAGACAGGAAAAGAACCGCGAACTTTTGAATCTCATTTCCTGTTTGGCCAGCGTGGCAAGCTGCAGGTGACCATGCAGAGCTCATCAGCACAGGTGACCATGATGGAGTCCCAGAATCGCAAAAGAGTTCCAGCATGGACCGAATGGGAGGTACGGGATCTGATCGCTGTTTGGGGAGAGGAATCCCTGCTATCAGAACTCCGTTCCAGTTTTCGAAATGCCAAAACCTTTGTCAAAATCTCCCAGGGCATGAAGGACAGAGGCCATAACAGGGACCCGAAGCAGTGCCGCGTGAAACTGAAGGAGCTGAGGCAAGCCTACCAGAAAACCAGAGAGGCGAACGGCCGCTCCGGGTCAGAGCCCCAAACATGCCGCTTCTATGATGAGCTGCATGCCATTTTAGGGGGTTCAGCCACCACTACCCCAGCCGTGTTGTTTGACTCCTTCAATGGAGATGGAGGCAATACGGAAGCAGGTTTTGGGGACGAAGAAGATGAGGAGGAGGAGGAGGTTGTAGATAGCTCACAGCAAGCAAGCGGAGAAACCGGTTTTCCCGACAGCCAGGAACTGTTTCTCACCCTGGACCTGGAGCCAGTACCCCCCGAACCCACCCAAGGCTGCCTCCTGGACCCAGCAGGCGGAGAAGGGACCTCTGGTGAGTGTACCTTTTAAAATACTATACATGGTTTAAAAGCAAGCATGTGAAAGGATTACTTTGCCCTGGCATTCGTGGTTCTCCTAGATGTAGTCCTAAAGCCTTTGCAAAAGGTTTCTGGGGAGGGCAGCCTTATTGCGTCCTTCATGGTAGGACACTTTACCACTCCAGGCCAGTAACACGTACTCGGGAATCACTGTAGAACAAAGCATTGCAGTGTATGTTTGCTGGCATTCAAACAACATCCGTTCTTTATCTCTCTGTGTTATCCTCAGGAGAGTGAGATATAATTCATGGTCACCTGGTTGAAATAGAGTGCTTTTCTTCAGGGGACACTCAGAGGAGCCCATTCCTGCTGGGCTGTTTGCCTGTGGCTAAACAGAAATGTTCCCCGCTGTTAGCCACAGGGAGGGGGGAAGGATGAGGGGGTAGTCACGGGGTGGGGGGAGGCAAAATGCGACCTTGTAACGAAAGCACAGGTGCTATGTATGTAATGTTAACAGCAAGGTTTACCCTGAAAGAGTGTAGCCACTGTTTTATAAAATGTATCTTTTTAAATACCGCTGTCCCTTTTTTTTTTTCTCCACCAGCTGCATGTGTTTCAATGATCACAGGATCTTCTCCTTCCCAGAGGCTAGTGAACCTTAGAAAGAAAAAAAAACAAAACGCACTCGCAATGAAATGTTCTCCGAGCTCATGCTGTCCTCCCACACTGACAGAGCACAGACGAATGCGTGGAGGCAAATAATGTCAGAGTGCAGGAAAGCACAAAATGACCGGGAGGAGAGGTGGCGGGCTGAAGAGAGTAAGTGGCGGGCTGAAGACAGGGCTGAAGCTCAAATGTGGCAGCAGCGTGATGAGAGGAGGCAGGATTCAATGCTGAGGCTGCTGGAGGACCAAACCAATATGCTCCAGTGTATGGTTGAGCTGCAGCAAAGGCAGCTGGAGCACAGACTGCCACTACAGCCCCTCTGTAACCAACCGCCCTCCTCCCCAAGTTCCATAGCCTCCACACCCAGACGCCCAAGAACGCGGTGGGGGGGCCTCCGGCCAACCAGCCACTCCACCACAGAGGATTGCCCAAAAAAAGAAGGCTGTCATTCAATAAATTTTAAAGTTGTAAACTTTTAAAGTGCTGTGCTTAAAGTGCTGTGTGGCATTTTCCTTCCCTCCTCCACCACCCCTCCTGGGCTACCTTGGTAGTCATCCCCGTATTTGTGTGATATATGAATAAAGAATGCATGAATGTGAAGCAACAATGACTTTATTGCCTCTGCAAGCAATGATTGAAGGGAGGAGGGGCGGGTGGTTAGCTTACAGGAAAGTAGAGTGAACCAAGGGGCGGGGGGTTTCATCAAGGAGAAACAAAGAGAACTTTCACACCGTAGCCTGGCCAGTCATGAAAGTGGTTTTCAAAGCTTCTCTGATGCATACCGCGCCCTCCTGTGCTCTTCTAACCGCCCTGGTGTCTGGCTGTGCGTAACCAGCAGCCAGGCGATTTGCCTCAACCTCCCACCCCGCCATAAACGTCTCCCCCTTACTCTCACAGATATTGTGGAGCACACAGCAAGCAGTAATAACAGTGGGAATATTGGTTTCGCTGAGGTCTAAGCGAGTCAGTAAACTGCACCAGCACGCCTTTAAACGTCCAAATGCACATTCTACCACCATTCTGCACTTGCTCAGCCTGTAGCTGAACAGCTCCTGACTACTGTCCAGGCTGCCTGTGTACGGCTTCATGAGCCATGGCATTAAGGGGTAGGCTGGGTCCCCAAGGATACATATAGGCATTTCAACATCCCCAACAGTTATTTTCTGGTCTGGGAAGTAAATCCCTTCCTGCACCTGTTTAAACACACCAGAGTTCCTGAAGATGCGAGCATCATGTACCTTTCCCGGCCATCCCACGTTGATGTTGGTGAAACGTCCCTTGTGATCCACCAGAGCTTGCAGCACTATCGAAAAGTACCCCTTGCGGTTTATGTACTCGCTGGCTTGGTGCTCCGGTGCCAAGATAGGGATATGGGTTCCATCTATGGCCCCACCACAGTTAGGGAATCCCATTGCAGCAAAGCCATCCACTATGACCTGCACGTTTCCCAGGGTCACTACCCTTGATATCAGCAGATCTTTGATTGCGTGGGCTACTTGCATCACAGCAGCCCCCACAGTAGATTTGCCCACTCCAAATTGATTCCTGACTGACCGGTAGCTGTCTGGCGTTGCAAGCTTCCACAGGGCTATCGCCACTCGCTTCTCAACTGTGAGGGGCTGCTCTCATCTTGGTATTCATATGCCTCAGGGCAGGGGAAAGCAAGTCACAAAGTTCCATGAAAGTGCCCTTACGCATGCGAAAGTTTCACAGCCACTGGGAATCGTCCCAGACCTGCAACACTATGCGGTCCCACCAGTCTGTGCTTGTTTCCCGAGCCCAGAATCGGCGTTCCACAGCATGAACCTGCCCCATTAGCACCATGATGCATGCATTGGCAGGGCCCATGCTTTCAGAGAAATCTGTGTCCATGTCCTCATCACTCACGTGACCGCGCTGACGTCGCCTCCTCGCCCGGTATCGCTTTGCCAGGTTCCGGTGCTGCATATACTGCTGGATAATGCATGTGGTGTTTAATGTGCTCCTAATTGCCAAAGTGAGCTGAGCGGCTTCCATGCTTGCCTTGGTATGGCGTCCGCACAGAAAAAAGGCGCGGAACGATGGTCTGCCGTTGCTCTGACGGAGGGAGGGGCGACTGACGACACGGCTTACAGGGTTGGCTTCAGGGAGCTAAAATCAACAAAGGGGGGGTCTTTACATCAAGGAGTATTTCAAGCAGGACTTCACGGAGGGTTCCAATAAGAAATGGTGCACCTAAGTTATCGTTCTTATTGGAACAAGGAGGTTAGCCTGGCCTCTGATTGATACATGGCTAGATTTACCTCGCTGCACCTTCTCTGTGAGTGACTGCAGTGTGACCTAGAGGAATGAGTCCCCTAGACAGAGGAGGAGGCAAATGAGTACAAAACAAATCTGGTCTATTTCTTGTTTTGACCCACTCCATCTATCTTTTACATCTTTGGCTGGCAGCAGACGGTGCAGAAGGACTGCAAGCCATCCACATCTCATGGCTGCTCGGCAGAAGATGGTACAGTACGACTGCTAGCCATCCTCATCTCTTGCCTGCCTGGCAGAAGATGGTACAATACGACTACTAGCAATCATCATCTCTTGCCTGCCTGGCAGAAGATGGTACAGTACGACTGCTAGCAGTCCGTATCGCCTGCCCGCTCACCATAAGACGGTTCAATAGGACTGACTGCAGGACTAAAGAGAATGACCTGGTCAAGTCACTCCAAATTTAGTCCCTGCGCCCATGTCTGCCCAGGCGCTCCCAGCCGACGTGGCCAGGAGCACCTCGGACACGACGAGGACGACTACCAGTCGTATTGCACCGTCTGCTTCCAGAAGGCAATGGGTTGCTGCTACTGTGTAGCAAAGCCGTACCGCGTCTGCCAGCACCGAGGAGACATAGGGTGACGGTTACCTGAGCAGGCTCCATGCTTACCGTGGTATGGCGTCTGCACAGGTAACTCAGGAAAAAAGACGCGAAACGATTGTCTGCCCTTGCTTTCACGGAGGGAGGGAGGGAACGGGGGCCTGACGATATGTACCCAGAACCACCCGCGACAATGTTTTAGCACCATCAGGCATTGGGATCTCAACCCAGAATTCCAATGGGCAGCGGAGACTGCGAGAACTGTGGGATAGCTACCCACAGTGCAACGCTCCGGAAGTCGACTCTAGCCTCGGTACTGTGGAAGCGCTCCGCCGAGTTAATGCACTTAGAGCATTTTCTGTGGGGACACACACACACTCGAATATATAAAACCGATTTCTAAAAAACCGACTTCTATAAATTCGACCTTATTCCGTAGTGTAGACATACCCTTTCTCTTCCAATTCTTATCTTCCTTCTCCTTCCCCCTTGGAGGTTTCATCCCAAACCAGTCCCCAATCCTTCCCTCTCCCACTACAGATTTTCTCTTTATCCAATACATGAACCCCCCGCCCCTTTCTATTCCAATGCAGACTGCCTTCTGAGCTCATCTCTAACTTTCTACCTTTTCACCTGAGAGGTTTTTCCAAATCCCAACACCTTCCTCTATTAATATCAGCCTTTTGCTAACAAAGATGGATGTTCCTGCAGATGCTTATCTCAGCATGGTCCAGAGGCACCCCTTAGTCTAATGTTTCCCACACTTAAAAGCTGAACCCCTGCCCCCCTTCAGAAAAATGTAACCAATCTCAACCCCTGGTAGGCTCTAGATGTGTTACTAAAGGCTTATGCATGCTCCAACTTGTCTTTTGAGCTTCTCCCCCCTTTGAGACACACACACACACACCCACACACTTTAAGAAATATCAGTGTAGTTTTCATAATACACTTCCTCTCGTTTCTTAAAATGTCCTGGATCAGCAAATCATTGACATTTATATTGATATAAATATTGACATTTAAAGTATCATTGACATCTGAGTTCACTGTCATTGAAATGAATGGGGCAGTTCACAGCTCAGAACTATTGTTTCTGGCCCTCTGCAAACTCGGGCAAACATCACATCACATTCCCTCCAATTTGAATGTTTTCTCCTTCTGTAACTATAGCAGCCAGAGTTTCAGTTTCATTTTAATAATAAACTAAGACTCTTGAGGACAACTTAGAGGTCTGTCTAGCTTTGCCCTACCATCCAGCATACCCTTTAAACACTCCAGTGGAGCATGGCCCACACTTTAAGAAACAATGTCCTAGACCCTAATGTGGTCACCACAAATATTACTTTTTTACATGGATGGAGAAGACAAACACTTGCCTTAGGTCTTGTATTCCATAAAAAAGGTTCCAAAATTTGATCAAAGTAATATGGAACACTTGTTAGAAACCAATAGAGACCTCGAAGATTAATAGGTTGATTCACACAGTGACCCTGCTCTTATGAAACATTGTATAATGGGGACCTGCCTTGAGTTCCTGAATCTCCTGTGCCTTTCCAGATAATGTAATGGCTACTAAAAAAAGATAGTTTTCATGAATGGGTAGTAAATGGAACAAGTTGCTGAGGGCTCAAAGGGGACCCATTGATCCTGTTAACAGTATATTGAGGTCTCAAGAGGGAATTGAGTCCTGAACTGTGGGGAAAAACATGAATAATGCATTTAAGGAATCTAGCCACTGTGAGGTGAGAAAACAGTGTGGCCCTTGGTAGGAAAGTAATTGCTGCTAGATGGACCCTTATACAGCCAACAGAAAGTCCAGATTGTTGCAGCTCTGGTAAATGAGTGCTGAAATGAGTGTTGTCAGGCGACACAGCTAGTGGTGAGCTGCCCAAATAGAAAACCTCTTCCACTTCACTTTATAAGTCTATCTAGTTGAGGGTTTCCTGCTTTGCAACAGAAAGTTCTGAGCTTCAGCTGAAGACCTTCTTTTGTAGGATTTCAGTCAGCCAGCATTCAGGCTGTCAGCTATAAGGAGACTGGGTCCAGGTTTAGGATCTGGCTGTTCTGAAAGACTATGTTGGGGCTGTAGTGAAACATTCATTAGATCCAAATATCAGAACTGCTTGGCCTATCCTGGGGTTATCATCAGTTGTGTCTTGCCTCTGTTTCCTCAGGACCCTCAGTATCATGGAAAAGGCCTGCAATAACACCAATGTCCAAAGGATGGGAAAGTGTTCATCAGGGAGTTTTGCTAAGGCAAAAGAGGCACATAGTGTGCCCATAAGTGAGCAGGACAGCAGCCTCGTAAGAGGGCCAAGCTTCAAATGCTGAGGACTCTGACTCCACGATAGCAGGTTGAGTCCCAGTACCAAGGATATCTATCATCATACGTTTATTGTCAGTGTTATGTCTGTTGGCAAAAAAGCACAACTACTGTACTAACTACACTAAAACGAACTAGCCTAACAAGAAATCACACAATGCGCAGAGGTTCCGTGTTGCTTCCACAGGCTGTTAGAAGGAATCGAGGGATGGAAGGACGTGCTCCACCCTTTAAACCTTTGAGTGCGGGAAGACTGGAAGTGCATCTCAGGTCCAGGCACAGCCCCAACAGACACTGCTAGCCAAAAAGAATATGATCTTGCATGTGTGGGGCGCACACAAACATGAAGAGAAAAATCCATGTGAATAATCCCTTGAAGAGCCATCAAATATGTTGTTATGCTATGGGTAACTGTAGTGAAACTGAGTGCTTCCCACAGGAGAGCAAAGGACCATTACACTCCCCTTGGATGGTGGAGCCTAGACCACCCCGCCCCCATTGCTGGACGTACTGGGGCATGGCCAGAAGTAAAAAAGGCAGGCCCTGCAGCACAGTTGGGGGAGAACCTGCAGAGAAGGACGCTTCGCCTGTTCTGCAGGGAACCTACACCTGGCTGTTCCCGATCCCCAGACACCAACGAGGACTGGCCGAGAGTGCCTGCCGCAGCGTACCCCAAGGAACTGAAAGAGGCCTGGAGGCCACAGGTACCAAACCCTGGCGAAGCAGGAAGTAGCCCAGGCTACAGTACAACAGGCTGTGGCTCAGTCGGCATGTTGCGGCTGGATCCCTGCTGATGCAGGGGCAGCTGATCCTGCCCCGGCTCTGGGCTGGAACACCGTGGATTAGGGTGGGCCCTCATCCTCCTGACCCTCCCTACCCGCCCCGGGATGCCAACTCCCGATGCTTCCCTGAGAAGCTCCTGTGCTGGAGAAGGAGCTTCCCTTACCAGCCCCCTTGCAGACTGTTTGTTTGCTGGCTGCCTGAGCTCCGCCTAGCTAAATCCAGCCCTGAGACTGTTTTGTTACTGGCTGCCTGAGCGTCATCAAGTCCAGGCCCCAGCTCAGTTATAGACTGTTTAAGGGCTGGCAGCTTGAGCCACCCAAGCCCAGGCTAAAGCCTGACCATGACTGTTGGTCACCCAGCCCTATTGTGGGCTCTTGACTATCCTGCGGACTCTGATCCTGGCCAGATGGGACCGGACTGAGTGGCCTCCCTCTCCACGGGAGAGGAAGGAACCATTACAGTGACATCTGTATCTGTGCTTAATATTTTGGCACAAGTGTGAACCCCTTAATTATTTCATTAATTTGCTTTGTGCCCTGTAGTGTTTAGGTATTCTAGAGGATATGGCAGTTAAAACTGAGATAATGGTGTGATTGCACTAAAATAAGTTTCAGTTGACTTGAAATCCAATTTTTCCTAAGTAAAAGCATTAAAATGGTTTGATGTAATATGGACATTATGAATCTGGATGTCTGTAAAAATAAATGTTTTCAGATCATGTATGAAATTAATTTAAAAATACAGTCACAGAATTGAAAGTGTATACATAGTTAAAAGAATTCAAGTGCTGCACCACTATGTATCTTCAGTAAAACACAGTACAAAAATCAGCTATATTAACCTAAACATAGCATTTTGGTGATGCTGCAGAATAACTGATGTGGTTATTGCACTGTATCCAAATTAATTAGTATGGACTATAGCCAGTTTGTAGTGTAAAAACACTTATGTATCATAAAAGTTCAGACTGAAAAGGAAAAGCAGAACATCTGACTGATGTGAACATCCTAATTACAAAAAGAAAAAGAAGTACTTGTGGCACCTTAGAGACTAATAAATTTGAGCATAAGCTTTCACGAGCTACAGCTCACTTCATCGGATGCACCAACTGTAGCTCACGAAAGCTTATGCTCAAATAAATTTGTTGGTCTCTAAGGTGCCATAAGTATTCCTTTTCTTTTTGTGAATACAGACTAACACGGCTGCTACTCTGAATCCTAATTACAGTACATGGTAACAGGTGGATTGTTCAAAACCTTGCTCATCGAGTTATGGAAAAGATGGAAGCAAACAGAGTATTTCTATTTCCATCAAATGTCCTACCTTGATGTGCACTGTGCATCTTTTTCTTTAGCAATAGCTTACACTTTCAGAGATACTAAAATGAGTACAAACCAAAGTATGTCATTTGGCAACAAGACTCCTCTGACCAACCACTTCCTACATTATTACCAAGTATCATTTAGAACTAGGATTTCAAACCAAAATAAGTTTTGAGAAAGAGAAAGATGAAACTTCATACTTCTTGATTTTTTCTGGAAACCGCTTTAGTTTAACCCTGCTCCTTATTGACTAGTGGGAATTGTGAGATAATAAATTGAAGTATCACTGACCAATTTTCTATAGCTTACAAAATGAGAGGAATCCTGTGGTTTCAGACGCAAGCAAGTAATTTTTTTTAATATAATTTTGCTTCAGTTGAGAGAAAGCTATAATTTCATTTATAAAAGGAATTCATAATGTTGAGTAAGCTCAAAAATCTCTAATGATCTGCTTTTTTTAAAATGGACTCTTTTCTCTTCCCCCACACCTTATAAAGTTTGTTTGAAACAGAAACAAATATATCGAGAAAAATATATATTGAAAACTATAGATGACTAAAATACATTAGTTTAATATATAGGCTTCTAGTAAATTAGAATTCTGTCTTGCTTTTAAATATAAAGTGTACAGTGTAATGTTACAGAGTTGATTTCACAAGATACATGGAATTTCTGGTGTTTCCTGCTATTACAAAATAATTCAGTCAAGTTAGCTTTGGGACAATATGTAATCAGTTACTTAACTTCAAATCATTTTAAACAAAAACAAAAGAAGAGGAACTAAGGAACAGAAGATCTCTAATGAAATATAGAGCTTTTCATTTTTCTATAATCAGTTCAAATCCTGCCTAGGTAGGAAGCAGACAAAAGTTACCACCCTCCACATAGTGGACATTTGGTAGCTTATCTCAAATCAAGTGGTTGCCTCAAATTGACACACCTGATTAATGCTCATAATCAACCCTAAAAGGTGCTGTACTAAACATTATAGGTAATAATTCTGGAAAGATCAAAGTTCTGCATAAAATATTACTCCTGCGCTAAGGTCTTCATAGCTTTTGTTAAAAACAAATGGTTATCTTCCTCTTTCTGATTCTTCAGTTCTGGAGAGTTGCAATATGCTACAGCAAATAGTATGTCAAAAAAACTCCTTTGGAGTGTCTTGCTGGGAATGTATGCTACACATTTTCACTTTTAAATAGGGAAAATAACTGTTGACAGAATTACAGCATGGAAATAACATCTTTTAAAAATTCCCAGCTGAAACAGCACATAACCATACTAAATTGAACAAAAGGCTTAACTCTTTATATATGGACTTTCAGTCATAACCTTGATCACTATGATGAGTGGAGATAAGGAAGGTATGTTCAAAGTCATATTTTTTCATTCAAAAAGGGTCACTACATAAACTTCCACCACCTTCCTTTGATCCTTGGTAGTAGTGGTGATAGATTAAACCAGCCTTTAAAAGGGCTACACAACATAGGATAAATCCCATTTTATTAGGTGGGGATTTTTCCCACTCCCCAGCTGCTCTTTCTCACCCCACAAAAACCCTCAAAGTGCCATGTGTGTTTGCAATCACAGACTATTGCATATACATTGCATCCTCTCTAGACCCTACTTCTGTTATTGTGAATTGGAAGAAGATAGAGTAAAATTTTTTTCAAATTTCTAAGATTTATTGAAATATTTAAATAATTGCCTACCCAGTGAAACTGAGTGCAGAGGAACAGTAAAGAATGGCCTAAATGAACAGATGTGCCTTCAAATGAAAAAAAGCCAGGAAGGTGTCGTTTTGACAGCTTTGAACATTTTCCTTTAACACCTGTCTGAGTAACATCCATACTGATATGAAATACTGCTAAGAAGTATGAATAAAGAAGCTATTGTCCAGTGCTGGTATGCATCAGGCAATAACAACAAAGATTCATGTTAATCAAGTAAGTGCTGGCTTGTTCTCAACTTTGGACAATATGCTCTTTATTACTGACAATATAACCCCCAAACCAAAGGCAACTCAGACACAGAATTTTAACTTATCTTATCAGGCTCTGATCCCTATGTAAATTTAAAGTGTTCAAACATATGGGTGTGATTATCAGAGCCAAACAGTTCATGCACTGGCATAAGAATGCACTGTGTATTTAACTAAGGGTACTGTGAAAGAAAGCTCCATCTGAATCTGATAGCACTTGATCTAGCATATCTTTGGGCAGCCAAAAACAAACAAACTGGGCCTCATTTAAACAATTGTACATTTATAGAAATGTTTTTACCTAGTACCGATGCATATTCTCCTTTAGTGAGGTATATTTGTAATACAGAACATTTCTGTCAAAAACACAGCTTAGAAAGGGACAGTCAAGTTCACTGAGTTATTGAATGTTATAAACATTTAAGGGAAAACAAATTTAAAAGACTGTACAACTGGAGGATATTTCCTCCTTCCCTTCCCCCTATAATCATCTGCACAATCAACCAACAAATCCACAGACTATTTACCAAAAATTAAAACATCATTAAGCAAATGCAATTTACTAGAGATTTTAGATAAGTGGTTTCCCATAAGCCAAATTCAAATGGTGTATAAGCAGGTGCAACTTGTCTCCAACAGAGTTGCATCTGTTTACGCGAGATCTAAATGATCAGAGTGCCAACACTGAGGCTGTGTCTACACTGCACATCTTCTAGGTATGCAGCATAGCCGCTCTTTCAGATTTCCTATGTATAAATAAATATTTTAAAGCCAGTGCATTGTATCTTAGAGAACAAAAGTTGGCTCCTTAAAGGGTAAATGCTGACTGTCTAGGGCTTTATTTACCAAATTAAAAGGCTGTCTACATCCTCCAGCAGACTGAGAGCTTGACTACACTGGCAACTGGGGGATGGGGGGGAAACTATAGAGATTTAGATTAATAAATTACAGTTGACTACTTTGGGGATAAGGAAAAGCAACTAAAACTAAGTTTCAAAGACCCAGAACCATGCCAGCCAGCTTAAAGAAGGTTGTACAATTTACCGAGTGTTTTATTTGCTGATCTGCTCTTATTTCCTCTTCAAAATGTCAGTTCTTTATTGAAAAAACCAGCAGACCACCGACCCACACAGACTGCTATGGTTGCATACAACATCGTTCCATCAGAACAGTAACCAGCCCCGCAAATATTTAGACGTGAGGATGCAGTAATGCAAAGTCACATTTACAACTGAAATGATACGCATAAATTGTATGCGTTGTAGCAATTTCTTGTAACTGCATAAAAACTTTCCATGAACAAATTAAGGGAACACACACTTTGTTGCATGGGATGCAATCCTATGCTCTGAGTATCCCTAAACCTGACTGCCAGAAGCTGGGATGGATCACTTGATAAATTGCCCTATTCTGTTCATCTGGCACTGGCCACTGTTGGATGACAGTATAGTGAACTAGATGGACCATTGATCTGACCCAGTAAGGCCAGTTTCTGTTCTTATATAATCAAGCTCACTACCCACACCACCAGATCTTTGCAGCCCTCCAGTCTCCCCTCACAACCTCCCTGTGCACTACCCTTCCATTCCTCACTTTTTCAGGGACTTACTAACTCCCCCAACCTCTTTCCTCATGCCAGGGGCCCTTTGTACACTCCCTTTGCCCTGTCCCTGCCATTCTTATCCTCCTTTCTTCACCGTCTCTCTCTTTTAGAGTGTCAGCCTTTGTAGGGCTTATCTACACATGAAGTTATTCAGGAACAGCTATCTCTGAACAACAGAACTCCATGTGTGGATAAGCCCTTAAACTGAACTGGGAAGATGGGGAGAGCTAAAATGAGGGGTATTGTATTGGAATAGGTTATTGGCTGCCATAAAATTAGAGATGGTTGAAACTGCTGGCTCTGCAAATCAGATGATGGGGCTTTGTATGTTCCCCATTTCCCCCTTTTGGTTTTTGCCAAAAAAAAAAAATCAATAAGGTTTTGACCACTGATGCCTAGAATATTTCCTAAAATTTTGGATGCAGCATTCTATAGTTATCACTTTACAGCCAAACAGAGAATTTCAATGAAAGACCTCACAAGCTTGGCCAACTATAATGTACTTTGTTCTCTTGGTTTTTGTTACTTCCTTTTATTTATTCCACATTTTTCTTTGATTGTATGTTTTGGTATACTCTCCCCCCCACTGTCTTTGCAGTATCTGTTTTTCCTTGGACTAACTTTTCCATTTAATATTTTGACATTTGAAATCAGTTTTACTTTGAGATCATTCCTCTTTGTTCCAACTCTCATCCAACATGCTTATTTCTGATTCTGCCTCATTCTTCACTGTAAGTCCCAGCTACTTTTCTCCTTCAGTGTTCTCTCCTCTCTAAGTCCCTGCTTTTCCTCCACTCCCTTCTTCCCTATATTTCCTTTTTTAAGTTTCTCTCCCTCTGTTCTTTCTTTTCTTCCTCAATATTCCCTTGCAATACTGCCCATGAATCTTTTCTATTTTGTACAGGTTCCTATACTGTGGCATCCAAGCACCTTCAAGCAGTACATTAAGCAACATGACTAGCATCTGCCACATGAGGTTCTTACCTTATTTTCCCCCATCCATCTTCCCAGGAGTCAGGGGCGAGGAAAATTGTGTGAATCTTTAAAAAAGTATGCTGTGTTACATGTTTATTTTATTTATTTTTCTTTAAGAATAAAAAAGGGCCCATACACAGACTCATGATTCAATCTCTCTACCTCTCTTCAAAAGCCTGGTGTAACAGACAGGCCCTGCAACGTGTCCTGAAAGTGGAAAAATCTTGGCTATTCTAAACAAGAAACAGTAGGGTGTTTCAGAGTTGCTGGGCCCTTATGGAGAACACCCTGCCAGCCACACCGCTCTCTATTACTTTGCAAAAGTGATTGCAGCTATTAGCCCTGCTACTATTCCAAAGGGATAGCAGCACAGTACGAAAAGGGAAAAAACATACCACCACTATTTTGGATCCTGTATCTGACAAAAAACATTAATATGGATTTGGCAACTTCAAATGGTATTTCCACTTCAAATATCTCCTTCGTTTATCCAGATGGTAATCTGTTAAGATAGGAAATATGGAGAGTACAATGCAGAGGTGGGCAAACTGTGGCCCGCAGACCACATCCAGTCCGCGGGACCCTCCTGCCCGGCCCCTGAGCTCCTGGCCCAGGAGGCTCGCCTCCGGCCCCTCCCCTGCTGTCCCCTTTCTCCACAGCCTCTGCTCACTGCACTGTCGATGCAATGCTCCAAGCATTGGGGCTCTGAGCTCCTGGGGCACCGCAGCTGCAGAGCCCAGCCTGACCCGGTGCTCTGTGCTGCGTGGTACATGGCTGGCTCCAGCCAGGTGGCACGGCTGCCTGTCCTGGTGCAGTCACGCCGCCAGCGCTCCAGATAGCGCGGTAAGGGGGCAGGGAGGGTTGCATAGAGGGCAGGGGAGTTCACGGGGTGGTCAGGGGCCAAGGGTGTCGATAGGAGTCAGGGCAGTCAGAAAGGAGAGGAGGGGTTGGATGGGGCAGCGGGGGGGCAGTCAGGGGCAGGGGTTCCCAGGTTGGTCAGGGGACAGGGCACAGGAGGGGTGGATCCCAGGGGGCAGTCAGGAAGAAGAGGGGTTGGATGGGGCGGCAGGGGGCAGTTAGGAGTGGGGAGTCCGGGGGGTGGGGGTCAGGGAGAAGAGGTGGTTGGATGAGGTAGGCGTCCCAGGGGGGCAGTCAGGAATGAGAGAAGGGGTTGGATGGAGTGGCGGAGGGTCAGGGGACAGAGAGCGGTGGATGGGGGTGGGGAGGAGTGGTGTGGATGAGGCAGGGGTCCTGGGGAGCCATCAGGGAACAGGGGGGTTGGATAGGGCAGGAGTCTGGGGGGAGGGGCTGTCGGATAAGGGGCAGGGGCACAGCCTCCCCTAACTGGCCCTCCATACAATTTCGGAAACCCGATGGAGGACCTCAGGCCAAAAAGTTTGCCCGCCCCTGGCGTAATGGCTCTGAGGCAATATTTCGCTACTTTTTGTGCAGAATTACCAAAGTGGAATGCACTTAACTTTTAAGCCCCTACTTTGGAGTAGAAATTAAATGGAAATATTAACCTTAGCTTTTAAACATTTCAGCACTTCTGAAACCATTATTAGGATGGCAAAACTGGTTGAATCATCTTTAAGTTCAGACATTCAGATATTACTGTGTGAAAAGCTTACATATCAAAGCGCCGATGTAAGTTTAGCAAGTGTAATGTATGTCTGGGGCAAAATGATAAAACCCTATCAAGGAAATAACTTAATTAAGTATTCATGATCAAAGTAATTTATGAATTCAAGAACTCATCCGCAAGATGAAATGTGGATTCTGTATTACTTAGGCATATCTTACTGGAAAATTGAGTTTACTAAAGAAACAATGCTCTAACTGGAATTCTCTTTTCCTTACTGAAGCATTTGAAAATGGCTCGGAGCAAGAGAGAGCTAACTACTATTCCATTCAGGACAATTCCTCCAGTGATCAAAGGAAAATGTGGCTATATCTGCAAGGATATAATAAGGAGTAGCAAACTAGATTCAAACTGGTGGTCTTCTTTGCAGAAAGGAGTTTTTAAAAGGTACGCCCAAAATGGTGCCTTTCAGGTAATAAACCTGCCCTTACCAATTTTTGCTGATTTAACAATCACATCTGAGATTTTAAGAAATTCCCAGTTGCAGGAAAAAAAAACATACACAAATGGGAAACCAACCAGGCACTAAATTATGATTTTACCACTAACTTCCTTTAGGGGGCAGCACACTGGTGCTCAGGAACTACAAAGGAGAGGAATTATGCCTCAAAGAAATAGTTCCTTCCTGCTCCTCTTTTGCTCCAAGAGCACAGTAGTTTCCTATTAATCCCTATAAGCAGCAATTACTGTTGCCCAGCTACATTACCTCAGCTGCACTTGCTGACTTATTAGGGGGTGAAACCAAAGCTCATCCACTTCCCATCCATCTGTTTGAGGAGGAGTTTAGTTAAGTATCGATTAAATAGGTGGTTTAAGGTTGACAACAGTGCTAAGAGGTTATTAGAACTGCCTTTCTAATTACACAAGAAAAATTCCAGATTAAGTTAAAAGTGGCCTGCAGAGAAACAACTGCTGTCTACTATTTACTCCTGAGTGACACTATTATGCAGTTCTTTTTAATTTAGCTTTCAAACAGAAATCGTGGAGTTGAACGAATGATACTTGTCCAAACTGATTAATCATTTTTCATTTCAATAACCTTAAGACTTTTAAACAGATATCAGTGCCAATATTTATGATCTTCCATCTGGCCTGGAAAAATTGAGAATGATTATTAAAATGTTTTCATATAAACAATTTTACGTGATCCACTGGTATGTGATCAATAGCTCCGACACTCATAATTCATCAACATTTGCTCGTGTGCTTCAAACTGGGGCCAGTATAATAATGCAAGACAATATGCATGGAACAGACTTGGATAACAGGAAACTAGTAACACACTGTGCTTCAGCCCAACAAGAAAGGCATTATTTCCACTGAACTCTATGCAAGCCCTAGAGATAGCTCTGAAGTAACTGGGAAACAGCACATAGTAACATTAAAATTTGAGAAAATCAGCTTTTTGGAAAACTGCAGAAGTAAAGTAGAAGTGCAGAAAAGAGTATCCAGAACAGAAAGGGAGTATAAGGTAGTCAACGTCTTCCTATCCTGAAACAGTCGGCCAAAAGGTGGACTCACGGGACAAATCTACTACAGGGAGTTGAGTGTTATCACAAAGTTATATTTTCTATTCATAGAAACCTAAACTGACAGACAGCATTCTGCTGGTCAGATATGCAATTTACCTGCTGAATAAGCAGTGCCAATCTAGGTCTGCTTTCTATTATTTGTGTTGCGATATCACCCAAAGGTTCCCATCACATAATGTACACGTACACAAGTAGATTTAAGTCAATATCCTGAAGACTTTACAATTTAATTTGACAACAAGACATAAATTTTCACAAAGAAAAGGAGGGAGAAAAAAGGACAATGAAAATAAGATCACATAGTTATGTGGTTTAGTTATTGCACAATTTGATAGTTCTAAATAAAAAAAACAATAAAATCATTCATTGAAAGTAAAACTGCTCCACCACCTAGCCTAGATTCTTGCACATATTACAGCAGAAGTGGATCTTGAGACAGGAACTGAAGATGAGGGTAATAACATTCTATGCACAAAGGGCAGAATGGAAAGGTGTGTAGTACTGGGAGAAAAATGAGCGTGCAATACTGGCATCATTGGAAGAGCAATATGAAAACAGACAAGAACGGGAAGCTGTGAAGGACCTTAAAGGTGAAGAAGAAAAGCTTAAAATATTATGAAGTAGGGAACAGAGCCAAGGGAGGGATTCAAACTGGAAGGTGGCTTGGTAAGAGAGTCAAGTCTGGAAAAAATTGTCTGTATTTTAAAAAGTCTTTAAGGAGTGTGCAAGGGAGTTTGTTCAAGGGAGATCACAACAATTGAGACAGGTGATAGTGAGGAGCTTAACAAAATTTTAGTTGTGCAAAATTATGGACATGGTGTAGAAGAGGAGGGAGGGTCAGGTCAAAGACGACCCTCGGACTATGTGTCTCAGTTCCAGGGACAAAACTGTTGTTGTAAAGAACAACAGAATGCAGTCATGGGGAGGGTTTGAGAGGAAGCATATGGCATCTAATTTTGGCCACGTTACAGTTAACTATGTTGTGACATCCAGGATGTGAGGTCAGGAAGAAAGGTAGAAATACAAGATGAAATGGATAGACAAGTAAGGAGATAGTACATAAGTGTGGGTAAGGCAAGAAATGAATACCTTCAGAGTACATGTGACTGGAGGACAGCAATTTGGCAGCAACTTTTGAAATTTATTTTTGTTCAGTGTTGGAACCAAAATGTTTTCACACAGAACATTCACAAAAAGAATGAGTGTGTGTGTCCCCATAGTTAGAGTACTGGCCTGGGATGTTGTGGGAGACACAGACAGAACAGGGATTTGAACCTAACTCAGAGTAGAGTTTTCATCCAAAATCACTTCACATTAGGCACAGTGGGGACTTGAATATGGGACTCTCACATCCCAGTGCCCTAACTGCCATATTAGAGAGTATGTGAGAAAGTCTCTCAGTCTCAAACCTTATCAATGAAACATACATCTCTGCAAAATATTTCCACATTTCATTAAAATTTCATTTCAACCAAAATGTTCCAGCCAGCTCGACTTCAGAGTGTATACTCTGCACAAGTCATCACATATGTGGTTAACTGGAAGAGACCTGTTTAGCATAAACAGGTATCAAACAAATATTTGATTCTGTTAATGAACAGGTTTCATATCACAGTTAAGTTACAAAAGGCAGACATCCATATCCACATAAAAATGATCAACAACTGAAGTGTGGATGGGTATACACGCAAAAGAACATACGTATACATACACACGCATCTCCTTTCTCCCCCATCCCGTTCTTCTCCACCCAGGGACATTTTTCTCACAGGAAGACAGTCACGCAGCTTTGAACTGTCAGATACGAGAAAAGCTTCTATCATGCTGTGAATCCTGGTAATATTGCAATTTTATAATGAACAGACTGGCATTTATCAGTGCTTTCCATAGTATTCTTCTAGGATGTACATCAGAAGTGCACAAACTACAGCCCGCCGGCCACATCCGGCCTGCGGGACCATCCTACCTGGCCCCCAAGCTCCCGGCCACAGAGGCTAGCCCCCAGCCCCTCCCCCACAGCCACACGGGGAGCACTCGCCTGCCGCTCCTGCTGGGCAGCGCGGCTTACACCCGCCGCCCACCTTCCAGGCTTTCTAATAAGCCAGTCCTGCTGCTCTGAGCGGCATGGTAAGGGGGCAGGGAGCGGGGGGGTTGGATAAGGGGCAGGAGATCCTGCGGAGCAGTCAGGGGACAGGGAGCGGGGGGAGGGGGCGGTTGGATAGGGGCAGGGTCCCGGGGGGGGGGGGGCAGTTAGTGGTAGGGGGTCCCAGAAGGGGGCAGTCAGGGGACAAGGAGCAGAGGGGGTTGGATGGATTGGGGGCTCTAAGGGAGGCAGTCACGGGGAGGGAGCCAGGCTGTTTGGGGAGGCACAGCCTTCCCTACCCGGCCCTCCATACCATTTCACAACCCTGATGTGGCCCTCGGGCCAAAAAGTTTGCCCACCCCTGATGTACGTGCTTCACTGTAAGCTTTATTTCTGTAAACTGGCCAATACTTTAAAAAAAAAAAAAAGTATAGTTAAGCTTTGTTGAACAGCATATCTAGGGGGATTGCTGGAATGGATGCTTTGAGAGAAAATAAAAACTATGTTGGGGAAGCAGAGCAAGGAGATAATAGTATGAGTAAAGGCCAAAGAGAAGGAGACAGTTTTCATCCAAACCCATATAGTTAAGGGGTACAAGGAGACAGTACACTGCTAGTGGTAATAAAGGCACTCAAAATAATCAAATTAGAATATTCGATCTAATTTATTCAATCTAGTTTAGGAGTAAATTAGCCATCAAATAATCTGTAAGAAGATAAAGAAGCTTTGCATGGGATTAGACAGTTGAACAAGTATAACGACTGCTACACTTATTCCAGAGTAATGTATTACAACCATTACCCTTCACACCATCACTTTTTTTCTCCCCTCTGACCATTGTGGATGTACATTCTCTACAACAGACGTGACAGGTTATGATTATCTGTGAGGGATGGTAGGGTTCTGTATTGATATTCATCATTTCTGAGATTAAAAGCCTAAAGGGAAACAGAGAAGGAGAAAAGGCTTAATGTTTCTGTCCCAGGGGACAACAGTATTGTATTATGCATACAAGCCCATTAAAATGGAGTGAGCTGAGAGTCCTTCAACCGCACAAGTCTTGGAGAATGAAAGCCATTAAGTTTGTGACCCACAACCAGAGGGTGAAGCTTACCTGAAGGCCATGGCCATGAAGGCCATTAATTCAATTAAGTTACAAGAATTCTTCATTCACCACCAAAGGGGTAGATCCAAACAAGAAATAATTTTAAACTAACTAGTCAGGAATGCATTGACAGAGGGTCACCCAGTTTGCTTGGAGCTCCCCACAGAAAGGAGGAGCAAGAAGATCTAAGGAAAGAAGTATGGTACCCATGTGATCAAACTGTTTTCTCCAAAATTCCAAGATGTCACAACCTACACACACACACACACACACACACACACACCCCTACCTAAATCCTATGTGACCTTGTGCAAATCACAGTCTCTCTGTCTCTCCAGCACATTTGCTGGAATTTTACTTATGAGAAATATTTCTGCAGGGTCGTCCTAAAAATGGGTACCTTTGTTCATTCTCATATTACGGCTCCTACTTAAGACTAAATCTCCTTAGACCAAAAGGAAGATAAGAGTTGCTTTATTTAAAAAAGTTATTTGTACATAGAGCACTTCATACACTCAGTATCATAACAGTGTTGATGTGTATATAAATTCTTACATTTTGTTTCAGAAACACGATCCCTGTTATACATATCTTGTGTTTTCCCTAGACTTGCAGCTGCTGCATTGGGAAGTATAATATTGTTCCTCTGCGTATCATGGCTGTATTTTGCTTATGTGTACCCAAGTATTACTTTAGCATATTGACAAAATGGACATTTTCAACAATGATTTCATATTAAATTTGTGTAGAACAGCTAGTTGTGATGTGCATAACATTCATAGTAAGATACACTATGCATGAAATGTTTTGTTTCTTGTTAATATGCACATGCAAACAAAAATAAAGCAAGGAGGTTCCAGATCAAAATTATGTTAACATTTAATAAAATATTTGGCATCTGAATTTGCAAAGCTTGGCATAAACCTTTATATTTTCAACAAAATTACAGCACAGAGTCATTTCAAAGGATATTTTCCACCATAAAAAAACCCCCACAAGCAGCAGTATATAAAATATAAATGAAAGCTTGACAAATTAAAGTTTGCTTTAATTTCTACTGCATCACTTTGTTAACCTTAGGTATGAAGATTCAGCTCCAACAACTCACCACTGATGTAATAATCCCATGCAGAACACAAAATAATTTGACAGAACAGGATTTCACTCTAATTCCACCATCAGTGCCAACACCTCTAACCACTTCAAATTTTTATGTTTGCATACACTAACATGTTCCTCAAAGAAATAAAGGGAACACCCTTAAGCTAATTTCTACCATGTAGTGTAAAGAACACTGTCTCAAGGTCAACCTGTATCAATAAAGAGAAAATTTATTAGAGACACAAGATTACCTTGCTAAATCTAGGTTTCAGAGTAACAGCCGTGTTAGTCTGTAATCGCAAAAAGAAAAGGAGTACTTATGCTCAAATAAATTGGTTAGTCTCTAAGGTGCCACAAATACTCCTTTTCTTTTTGCTAAATCTAGAGTACCATAAATCCTGGCTGCCCACAAAACTGAGTTAGCTGAAATGCATACAGCTGTTATATAATCCACAGTCTTCCTCCTCTTCAAAGCTACCAACTGCCAAATGTAACCTAATAATTAGCATATGTAAGGTGAAAGAGAGAGACCATAACATCAGTTTATCTGCTTCATAGAATATCAATTGTTTCGAAACAAACCTACAGCCTGCTATGACCACAGTAATGCCAAATAAATGGATACTGAAAAGGAACATACAGCATGGTCTGCAGGAATCCACCCACTTAAAAATGCTAAATTCTAAAATGAGTAAAAAGCATTTATAAAGAAAACCTACCCTTCCAGAAAACTATTCTTGCAGGGTGGGACACATGTAAAGGAGTTAATTTTCAAATCACACGTAATTTCTAAGCATGATATGCTGCAGAAAAATTCAATATAGCTAGCAATCAGAAAATGAAGTGAAATTTCTTAGAACTATACTTTGAAAGCAATTAATAAAGGAAAGCCAAAAGTAGAAGTAGACTGACAGTTCAAATGTCACCCAAACTTAATTGGCATCAATCACTAACAATGATAATGAAGATCCCTTTTCTAGGACCTTCAAGAGAGCATTGACAAAAGGCAGGATTTCATAAAGAGAAAGCTAAATCCTCCCAGCCTCTAGTAAGCTTGCTAGTTATTGACATACTTGGCAAGAAATGGCAAAAAGTGATAATACCTGCTCCAGCCCACCTCTCCGAGCAAGAATATCTGTCAAAAATATTTACAAACTGAGTTTATATTCTAGTGCAACGATGCTTTAGGCAGCTCTGGATCCCCAGCTTCTGTTGGTATGCAGTTTTCCCCTGTCCCCCCCGCATGCAAAGTAGTTAATCTTGCTTGCTTTAAGGAGGTCAGAGAAGATTAAATAAAGAAAAAAGGAATTGGAAGATTTCAAAGAATGATTCCTCTGCCTCCGCATCACCTTTTCTTCCACTCACTCAAGCTCTGAGAGAACAACTGTCGACATAATCAAAACAGTTTAAGATTATATAGGGGCATGAAGAGACCTGGCATCTTAAAAAAAAAGTTGACCGCAGAATATGCAATTCATTCAGACGTGAAAAAAAAAATCACAGTATCGGGCTCTGGGTCAGGTTACTAGTCTAAATGACAAACAGGGAAAAAAGCTGAATTCCATCAGCTATAGATGAAACTGAGATGGTATAAACTATTAAGCACTGTTCACAGTAAATCAATGCTTACCTCATTGATTTGGAGGGCTCTTAACAAGAGTAGATGAAGTACTTGTGGGACTGCTATTTTTGAAACCAGACACTGTTCCCTCCCCCTTTGCAAACAGACAGGGCGCAGAGCGTGCTGGGTTAATAACCAGCCCAGGTCAGCTTCCAAGAGATTATTTTAAACTGTCTGCATTTTTTAGATAGGGACTGGATGCAACAGGCTACCCAAGAAAAGACCAAATATAACAAAAGGTCATCTATATCGTATTATCAATATTTTAGGACTAAAATTTATTGAAGACAAATGCTTAGACATTTTCTGTAGGCAATGTAAACACTCTAGAAAGCAGAAAATTTAAGGAGACATATTATACTCTAGCAGTGTTATAGTTACTCCATCCAGTCTCACCACGACAAGATGTTACCCAACCTAATGAAACTTCTCAGTTAAACTAAGGAGCCACAGCCTGCAAAAGTTACCTACCTACCTGAAGGCTCAGCTTACTAGTCAGGGTGAAAGATACCTGGGCCGCCACCACTCAAAGTCCCCTGTAGTTTGAAGGATTAAATATTAAATAAAAATAAGACAACTGTGTTATTAAAACACAATCAAGTTTTTATACAATCTTTTAAAAATATGAAATTTGTGCTTAGCTTTTGTTCCATCTCCTCTCTTTCTGACTACACTCTAGTTTCAATTTCCTTTCTTTTGAAGTGTCTTTTCCTATATCATTTTCAGTTCATCTCCACTCATTTACGTCTACTTTTCACCCCATATTATGTGTTCTATTTTCTACCATATATATTTAGGGGGAAATTGGAGACAAAGAAAAGTCTGTCTCTCTCAATGGCGTAACTTTCTTTTCTAATTTGTGCCCCCAACTCACCACATACCATTCCGGCACCAAGTAGAAGAAACCTCCAAGAATACATTATTGTGCCAGTCTTCAGTTCTATCCTCAGGTGCCTGAAGTAATTAATTATCTCAGATATTTCACTGATATTTGTTCACATAATTACAATCAAACAAAAAATCCCCTTCAATTAATATAACTCATTGCAATAGTTATCCAACACTTAAAAAAACAGTATACCACCCTTTTACTTGGATCTGGATCACAGATATCTTGGAATCACTGTTCAGAATGTCTTGTTTTTCTTCTTTCTTTATGGGGACACCCACCCCTTCACTCTTTTTTCTCATCACTGATCTGTATACTCAAAAAGATAAAGGAGTACTTGTGGCACCTTAGAGACAAACAAATTTATTTGAGCATAAACTTTCGTGAGCTACAGCTCACTTCACCATTTTATGCATCCGATGAAGTGAGCTGTAGCTCACAGAAGCTTATGCTCAAATAAATGTGTTAGTTTCTAAGGTGCCACAAGTACTCCTGTTCTTTTTGCGGATACAGACTAACACGGCTGCTACTCTGAAACCTGATCTGTATACTGTTCACCTCCAATCTGTTCTCAGTCTGCACCTGCAGTTCATCTGCAGTGTCCTCCCCATAGGCAAAATACATAATATCAAGGACTCGGCTGAAGGGCTTTATAGATGTTTGGCTACCAGGAAGAGTAGTAAGAAAAGCAAAGGACTTCTTTGCTCCTCAATAGCCATTATTTCCATTGTTTCCAATTGTGATGTCTTAACCAGTTCCTTATGTTTCATTCACCTGTGCTTCCTCAGTTTCTCCTCCTGATTACAACTTCCACTCTACTGTGTGTCTTTTCTTCTGCTATTAATTATTTGTACCATGGTAGCGTGAAGGAATCCCAATCATGGACCAGGATGTCACTGTACAAACAGTTCCTGCCCCTATTGAAAGAAAACTAGGCTGCTCTTGATATAAAAGTGTCGCCCTCTTGTTATTCATTTAGGAAAATGAACATAGTACAACTTTCATACTTCATTACTTTGGGTCCTTTAATATCTATTCATATATCAGTTTCTCTGAGGTCACCTCTTAACTTGTTGGGAAATTCTTCTCTTAGACCTCTTATTTAGTAACAGAATTAGGCCTTTATGTCCAAAAAAAGCTTCAACAATGGTGATTTCAATACATATGTATGAGTCCAAAGTTTAAACCATTCTACTTAGTGAAATTAAATTTTTGAATAATCGGAATTGCTTTATCTTGACCACAAAACTCTTTCAAAACTGGCCAAAATATTAATGAAATAAAAAGATTGTTTAAAAAAAAACATTTTTTATTTCTGATGTACATGCTTGCGGGCGAAGGGGAGGGGCAGTGTTCACAAAGAAACAGGGAAAAGAAAACTTATGAAAACAGGAAAGTGCTATTGTCAATACTACAGAAATTGTCAGGATGACTCAGAAGCAGATATAGTACCTAAAATGATATAACTAGATTTCAAGCCTACACTCCCCCTTTAATACAAAATATGAGTATTCGTTTAGAAGAAGAGGGGAGGGAGAGTGGAAAGGGCTCAGAAGTTTATTTCAATGACTGCCAAGAGTGAAAAAGAGGAAACAAATGCAAAAATTGGAGACTTAACTTTTGAGACACTTCAATGCTAAGGAGAAGATAGGGAGACCCTCATAGACTGATACAAACACATATATTCTAAAAATGTCAGCAATTTGTTTTCTCCCTCACTCCTAAAATAAACTGTAAGGTTGTGGTCCACCTATCTGAACCACTGTTTAGTCTCAAGTCTACATGTTTTATACCATTTGTCTTTGATTTTCTTACAAACTTGATATATTTTTGGCCTTAGACTGCTCTTGGGCTATTCAGTCATCCATTCTCAAACATAAAAGCTGGGAATTCTCCCCTGTCTCCTTCTGATAGTCTAAACGAGTTAAGAATCAGGGGAAGGCAAAACTTTGCCTCCTCTACTAAAAGCAGAGGGAAAACTGTTCTCCATCCCCCAGCACTCAGGAAATTCTGTTCTACTAGAACCATACTTCTCTGTCCCCATTTTCTCTTCTCTTTCTCACATGGTCTGTTAAAATACAAGAGATTTTATTGTCACTCTTTTGGAATAACCTGCATAAAATTTGTGAGTACTGCACTACTTCAAACTCATACAGATAAAACATACAGTACTTGATAATGTGGTATCTCAGATTTAATATTATACATAGATACATACACACATACAAGTCACAGAATGTGTGTATTACATGTTTTAAAAACAATCTACAGCAGATGTTCTACTAAACCATCAAGAAAGTAATAGACAAAATGTAGGAAGTTTAAGTGACTTAGTATATATCAGCATTGTATGCTCAAGTAAGTTTTATACAAATACACAAAATGTATAAATTCCATTTGCTTGGTATTCTCAGGTCAAAACTTCAAATTTCCAACAAATCCAGTCCTGAAGAGAAACTGTAATACCATTACATCTGTAACTTTGCTAGGATCGTGACACGTTATCATTTCAGTTAATCTCTCTATGCATCATAGATTTTTTTTAAGAGAATGTTAAGTGACAAAATTTATCCCCAGTGTACTGTACTGTAAGCCCCAGGGAAGTCAAAGGAATTACAATGGGGAAAAGTGAAAAGTTTTTCCATATATTCCCATAAGGAAATATTTGCCAAAGAAGAAGTGCTTATTCAGGGGAGAAAGACACATGGGAGTATACTTTAATGAAGCAGTCATTTTTCTATTGTGCTGCAGGGAGCATTTGATGACCAGATGGTAATCAGATACTGTGTTCAGCCAGCATGAAGTACAGTACTACTTAACGAGGGCCGTGTGCTAGAGTTATAAAACAACCCATTGCACTGGATTTGGACCAGATCAAGAAGTTTATACAGTAAGAGGCCACAAAAATAAAGTGATCAACTTTAATTCCTTTCATAGCAAATATCAGCCTGTCTCAATTCTTTGGCAAGTGCAGTTTCCTAAGATTTTGCAGAGGCAGTCTAATTAGCTCTTATAAAGAGCTCCATTTTTCAGCATCCTGGTGCTGCTTTCAATTTTTGGTCATGTTAGTTCTTTTCCAAGGAATAGTCACTTATCCCAACTGAAGATCTGCAAAGTCACCAAAATTATAATTTGATTTTTGACTTAGCCAGCACACTAGGAATGCAATCATTCTTCACTATAATGAGATTTGGCAATCATGCCTCATAAAACTACTGCACTCATATATTTACAATCTCTAATAAAGGCAAGCTGCCAAATTACAAATTTCAACAAGAGCTAAGTTCTACCTGTGCCTGTAGTTACACAATCAGATGACTCCATTTGGTGTTTTAACCACACCCATCAAAACTTCAGTCAGAGTTGTTCAGCATTAAGAAAACAGTAGTTAGAAGCAACTGTTTATTATATCAAATCTTAAGCGCTCAAGTTTAAAAGTACATCATATTGGGTTGCCAGGCATCCAGTTTTCAGCTCCTAGGTGCAGGGGCAGCCAGGAAGGCTCTGCGCGTTGCCCCTGCCCTGAGTGGTGGATCTGCAGCTCTCATTGGCCATGAACCACAACCAGTGGGAGCTTTGGGAGGGGCACCTGCGGATGGGGGCAGTGTCCGGAGCCCTCTGGTTGCCCCACCACCTAGGAGCCAGAGGGACATGCTAGCCACTTCCAGGAGCTGCCTGAGGTAAGCGCTGCCCAGAGCCCACACCCCAAACCCTCTCCCACTCCCCAAACCACCACCCCAGCTCGGAACCCTCTCCCGCACCCAAACTCCTTCCTGCACCCCAACCTCTTACCCCAGCTGAGAGCCCCCTCCCACACCCTGAACCCCTCATTTTAGTCCCACCCTGGAGCCCACAACTCCAGCCCAGAGCCTGTACCCCCTCCCATACCCCAATCCCCTGCCCCAGCCTGGAGCCCCTACCTGTGCCCCAAACCCATCATCCCCAGCCCCACCCCAGATCCTGCTCCCCCAGCTGGAGCCCTCGCTTCCTCCCATACCCCAACCCTCTTCCCCAGCTGGGTGAAAATGAGTAGTAAGTAAAAGGGGCAAAAGCGAGTAACGGAGGGGGCATGCAGTGAGCAGGGGTGGTGCCTCAGAGAAGGGGTGGGGCAAGAGTGTTCAGTTTTCTGCAGTCAGAAAGTTGGCAACCCTAACATCATATGAAAGGCAAAGAATAATATTAAGATTAAAATAAATAGGAGAAAATTCTAGTTTGACAAAATTGAAGAAATGCAAAGGACTCTGAGATAGACATAGATATGGCTGTATCACACTCACGCAAAACATTATGTCATCTTCTTTTGTAATATCCTCATATTTGTAATACCCTCTTCGAAGCTTGAAGATGAAGCATCTTCCTTACCACTTTTCTTCTTTTCCAGTTAGCAAAGAAGCATTTCCTTGTTCATGGTCTATCATTAGCATCAGCACTACTTCAACAGTTAGCTCCTAACAAAGGAAGCACTAGGCCATATAAGATTGTTTTTGGCATTCAAATGAAAATAGTGGCTCTCGAATTTGTTAGCTGAAAATTAAAAAAGCCATTGATATCAATGAGCAGAGGGGGCTTGAACCTTGCAGGATCTGGCCATGTGAAATGAATTTTGAAGACTGGTATTTCTGATTCTTTAAAGTATGGTTCTACTCTACAAGGTTACCATGAGTGATGTACTGAAGGGAGCTCCCAGGGACCCTTTCTTAAATCTCTTCCACCGAGTAGAATGGAAAGTTAAGATGATTTCCCGGTCTCCTTTGGAGTTCACACCTTCCCTGCTTACTGTTAAGTCATCTCTACAGGATTTATCCCTGTGGCTCAAAAATACTTCTGGATTTTTTTTGCCTTTGAGTTGACCAGAATATTGGAGTAAAGTAACAAAATCTCTGTGGAAAACACCAGCAATCCCCAAAATGAACACTATTATATAACTATCAATACTCCGAATATATTTTTCGGAAATTTTTATAACAAGTGCTGCTGCTTAATATACGTTCACCCAGTGTCACGTCCTCCCTCATTGGCTATGTTTTTGAGAGTTTTTGTTTAGACAGGAAGAAAAATTATTAGATTTCACAGTCTTTCCTCCTTCCTCCCTACAAGTGCCCCCCCCCCCCCACACACACACACACACACACAGGGTTTAAATCACAAGGAAATTTTTTTTGTAGGAGCCTCTTATGAAAGCACCGACAGCCCATTACTGACTATTCTGCGAACAGTGCTTTTACTCCACAGATCAGTTCCTTGTGTATTCTGAATGTCTTATCAACTAATGGTAATAAGTAAAGTATGTTTCCACTACTTACTACCCCATTAGTACTCAGAATCCAAATCTGGTAATACTAAGAAAGCCAGAGCTGGATTGTTCTCTCTGAGGCATAAACAGGATGGTTTACTAAGCTCCCGGTACATTAGTGTGATTCTATGGAAAACAATGACACTGCACAGGTGTCACTGAGGCCATTTCTTGCAATGATACATAAAAAGAAAGGAACCCAGCTTAACTTTCAAAATCCAACTGAGTCTTCAGTGCTGGCTGCTAGAAAACCATTTTTATTTGCAAAACCAAGGACATCTCATAAGAAAGTCATCGAGTGAGAATAATTTCAGGATATTTCAATTTTTTTTAAGCAGTCACTTTTAGAGTATGATAGAACTATATATTAAGCCTTACCTAATCAAATGATGACAGTTTAAAGACTAGCCAAGAATGGTTTTAACTTCTTGAGTAACAAAACAAAAAAAACAAAAAACTTTTAATCATTCATTTAATTTTATAGCTGTCTTCTTTACTTAACAGGGAAGAGAATTAAAGAATCTACCAACAAATTTTATAACTCAAAACAAACTTCTGTTTATAGCTTAGTAAGTCAAAAATTAGACCAATGGCCAAACTTTCCAAAACTACAGCCTCAGGTTCCAAGTGCAAAAAAAAAAAAAAAAATCAAAATCTATTTGCACATTCAAGTTGGTTACTTGCATGCACAAATTTGTATTTGCATGCACAGATGTAGATGCATGTGTGCATCCATTTCTTTTGTGGAGACTTTAGCTTTAAAAGGCGATGAATATATTTTTAAAAGGCGACTAAGGGTTTTCCAAACAAATTTAAAATTAGATTGAAGCATGCTACAACATTCATTTAGATAGCCTGGTTGTGAAATCACTACCCTCAACAGATTAACAGGTATGCTTACCTTTGGTTATAAGGGTTCCAAAAGTATGCCTTCTCACTTCCCTGTTTACAGATACTGGGAACAATGAAGAGGAGCCTGGAAGTCAAATGAGAAATCCTTATTTTAAATATGAAGGTTCCCTAAACATGTATATTATCAATAGCAGGTATACATAAAAATCAGTATTCTATATCTTAAACCAGGGGTTCTCAAACTTTATTGCACTATGACCCCTGCTGACAACAAAAATTGCTGCATGACCCAGGAATGGGGGTGGGGAACCAGAGACTGGGCCCACCCAAGCCCCGCCACCCGGGCGGGGCGGGCCAAAGCCAAAGCCCAGGGGCTTCAGCCCCAGGCGGAGGGCGGGGTTTCTAACCTGAGCTCAGAGCAGTGGTGCTCGGGCTTCAGCTTCAGCCCTGGGCCCAAAATCTAACGCTAGCCTTGGCAACTCCATTAAAACAGGGTCATGACCCACTTTGGAGTCCTGACCCACAGTTTGAGAACCGCCGTCTAACTATTTAACATAGAACAATAATCTACATACACAAATATGGAAATATAGCACTGAACGGTGAGAAATCAGTACAACTGTTTCATATCCTATATAATTTATGGCTACAACCTCTTGGGTGTAATTAATATGCTAAAATATGTGGTAATTATTCCTGCCTACAAAATGTTGAGGTATTTAACTTTGATTCCTGGAGCCAAAAAGCAATTTCTTGCGATATTAATGAAGAAAATCCACATTCTGTACATTCCAGTGCCTAGACGTACAGTACTAGGAATGAATATTCTATATGAAAGCAGCTAGAACAAGAAAATTTTACATAGGTCTGTCTAGCTGATCAACACAGATGTGGAATACAAACTAACATTCCCTAAAAGGTGGCTGGACCCTTTCTAATCTATATCTGTATTAACAGAATTGCAATACAGACATTTAATGTGCTCCCTAGATATTAAAAATACTTTTACATGCAGTTTTACACCTATATAGTTGAAAACACAGCAGGAACAGATGCGGTTGCCTATACTAAATTATCAGTGCAGGATTAAAAGAAACACCACTGACATATTTTATAGAATAGTGAACATAATTAAATGTCTTATTTACTAAAAATCCATCCAAGCAGGGTACATAAAGCCTCCTAATCAGAAGTCTACTGCATTTAGATATGGCAGACAGTAGTTGTATGTATATACTAGGAAGAACAAAATATCATCTGAGGGTCAGTGGCAGTCTCCAGTTGCCTTTTCCCTAAAGCATAGTTTACACTTAAAAGTTTGCCAGAATAGCTATTCCAGCAAAACCCTCCTAGTACAGACAGTTTTATGCCATCAAAAAAGTGTTTTTTTCCCCTTATAGCTTATACCAGTTGGGTGAGAAAAAAAAACTCAGCTATATTGGGAAAAGTACTTTTTGTCAGCTTAACTGTGTCTACACTGGGGATTTTGTGACAAAGGAATAGTGCAAAAGTAAAACCCTTGACCTTAAAGGAAAAAAAAAGCACACCCCTTTCCCTTGATGGCAAATGTTTTAATGTAGACTAGGCCTAAATGAAGTTTGAGGATCAAAAGCAGGTAGTTTTCTGTTCGTTCGTTTAGAATCTCTGATAAATTCTAATGTAACCCATGCCTGTTTGGTGTAGTAGTCTGTCTCCTTCTAGTGGCATCTAGGCCATCTAGAGATTTAGGAGTCTGCTACCGTCTTGGCTAATAGCCATGTGGATTTTAACTCATGCAGTAGAGGCTCATACACTAAAACTTCAGAAGTCCTAGGTTCAATCCCGCTCGCTGATTACCGGGATCTGTTGGCGTTCTATTAACACGCAGAAGCATGAAAGAAAGACCATGAGAAGTACGTTAAAAAGAGTAACTTTGTCCAAAAAATGTGTAGAGTAAAACGTGAAAAATAGATGTTGCCAAGTTTTAAACAACGCTGGTATATATCAGACTATATAGGAAAAAGTAGGACTGACTGTCAAAATCAGTTCTCTCATCTATAATTTGCTCATAGAATGAATCCACTTCTCTGGAATGAAGTCTAAACTCATGGGTATTTCTGTCCAGTACAGCAGAATGGCGGCAAAATTCCTCGGAATTCCCTGCTACTGTGTTTGCTATTCCAATTACACACAGTCCAGTCAAACTTTCCAAACTAGATTATTACAGTGTAAACTGAACATACATATATACATAAAAGCATGGTATTAATATCAGTGTAACATATGTAACTTCTTGTCCCAATTTAAATAAAGAATAAGCTAAGTATACATAGAACATGTGATAAGCATAGGGAGGATCTGTCCAAACTGGTAAGAGAAATCAAAATCAGAGGGAAGAAAACTAATTCCGCAATACAATTCACTGCTCCCAGAAATTACAATTCATGGGAAATAGCAACCAGTGACCATCACCCAATCACCGTATAGGGAGAGTAACAAAAGTGAACACATGTGTAAATATAGTCATTACAAATAAAGAAAACGTCAGTGTGAGTCAAACAAACAAACAAAAAAAGACCACTGAGAAACCCTCTCAAAATAGAACAAGGACTCCTTGTGGCACCTTAGAGACTAAAATTTATTTAGGAATAAGTTTTTGTGGGCTAGAACCCACTTCATCAGATGCATGGAGTGGAAAATACAGTAGCGGGGTGTGTGTATGTGTACACACACATAGTACATGAAAAGATGACCCCCACTTGGTAAGCCAACTCCCATCTTTTCATGTACTATGTGTGTGTACACATACACACACCCCGCTACTGTATTTTCCACTCCATGCATCTGATGAAGTGGGTTCTAGCCCACAAAAACTTATGCCCAAATACATTCGTTAGTCTCTAAGGTGTCACAAGGGCTCCTCATTGTTTTTGCTGACACAGACTAACATGGCTACCACTCTGAAACCTCTCAAAATAGAATTAACCTGAGACTAAAAAGATATTATAAACTCTGTTCAATTAGCTTTGAATTCAGAAGTTATTTTCCCAGAAAAAACAGCTGTATCTCTATACATACAGTATACAAATATATTATTTAATAGAAATCTTCATCTTAAAATACATTGGGAGCAGTTTAAAAAATGTTACTAAAAATTTGTTTCCAAAACAATATAGCAACATAATTTTGCAATGCTTAAAAAAGCATAGATGACCACAAAGCAGTGTTGCAAACTCTCACAATTGTATCATAAGTCTTGCAGTGCTTGATGTTTCTCTGAAAGCCCCAGATCTTAGAGGCATGTGATTACATGAGAATCTCAGCTTTTGCCTTTTTTTGTTATTGTTTTGGGTAAGTCCCTAGCCCTCATAGTTGTGGAGAAAAAGCATGAAAACATGACTTGAATTTACTCTAAAGGCTCAGATGCCAGAAGGCTAAGATAGAATCCTTTTTTATTTTAATTGTATGATTTTCAAGCCAATTTTTTTTTTTTAGCCCTGACTCATTGATTTCTAAATGTTTCAGGCTAGCAAGTTTCCTCCTTCCCACATGATACGTTGAATTTTTTCCATGCAGTGCATACTTCTAGAATGTGCCCCAAATCTCAAAGGGGGCTCCTAGATTGCTGATTTATGTGCTAGAAAATGGCAATCAATCATCTGGTGAAGTGGTATTTAGAAGATTATGTAGCTTTTTATGAGACTGCCAACCAGAAGACAATCATTAGACTTTCTCCACAGGTTAGAATATTTTTATCTAAAACTCATCCAGAAATACTTCCTGAGAAAGAGTTTGACTGAAAAGAAAAGGAATTAACTACTTTAGATGAAGCTTATTGTTCCACAACCATTTTAGGACTGGTCTACAGAATCCCTTACTCAGAATGTTAATAAACACCTACAAATGAAATAAAAGAACCATCACTTGCTTAAAACTTCCCATCTTAGGCTATGTATATACTAAACAGCTTTTCGCAACATGGCTGTTCTGCTACAGCCGTGCCACTACAAGGCGCAGAGTGTAGCTGCCGTTTGTCAGCAGGAGAGCTCTCTCCTGCCGACAAAAAACTTTCACCCCCAAAGAGCAGAGATAACATGGTCGGACACCTGTCGACAAAGCACTGTTCACACCAGCGCTTGTCGACAAAACTTGTGTGTTTCGGAGGGGCGTTTTTTAACACCTCAATGACGGAAAATTGTGTCTTTCACTTGCCAGTGTAGACAAAGCCTAGGGGAAAACCCCGAGAAAGGCCTACAGAGTTAGAAACTAGGCAGAAAACATGGCTGGATGACTTCTTGAAAGTAATTTTAAGACTGTTTGTAGCAGAACATCCTGAATCCCCAGGTTGCGTTAAACATACTTGCTGTAGAACCACAACTACAAAGTGAAAAACAGCAGGATTCAACAAAAGAACAACACATAAGAGGATAGGGTGCATGGCATATAGGTTGAGATTTGAACAAAACAAACTCCTACCTTTTCAGACCTTAAGAAAATGCCCTTTATATAGAAGTCTAGAATAACTTTAATGGGGGAATTAAGAGGCATAAAGTTTCAGCAACAGCACCACTGGGGTCCGTTCATCAAACATGTCAGGAGACTGCATAGTTTCAGTTTCCAAAATCAAAAACCCAGCCCCCACCACTTTTGTCCCTTTTCACTGGTTTGGGTAGAAATACTCGGGAGTTAGGATTTCTGCCCAGAGCAGTGGAACCATCGTGTGGGGAAAGGGACTCATTCTTACCATAATACATTGCTTCGTAAAATATAGTCCAATTTATATTTTGGTAGCCTTATGCTAGAATTTAAGCATTTCTGGCTTTTAGCTATATTTTAAGCAAGCTGCTCTTTAGTGTCTTCACTGCCATAATTCGAATTATATTTTTTTGGTGTTTTTCCTATGTGCAACTATTAAATGCCTTGGACGTTTAATAAGACATGGAGTAGAAGAATGGACATAAAAAGTAGAATTATTACAATAGATTTCCACTTTAAAATATTATGGTAGAAAAATGCTTAACTAAAAATTTCACCTTGTCAAGGACTATATCTACTCCATGCATGCCTGTGTTATACCTGTTTATTTTACTGTTTGAACTTTTTATTACTGTCTGCACTTCCAAATTAATGTATCTTCAAGAAAGTCTGCTTACTTTATAATGCATATTGCTTCATCATCAGAATTCAAAGCTAGTAAGTCCACAGTCTTTGCTGGTGATAATGATGGCGGGTGCCACGGAGGATACAAAAGAGACAGAATGAAAATCAAATGATTAATGATAGATTTAAGTTATACAGTTGGCTGCGAGGAAAAATAAAAAAACATGGTTTAACTTGTAAATTGAACTTTGACAAACTCACGGATGAAGAATTACTACTACATTTCTAACCAGAATCACATTTAATATATTTTATGAGTCATGACAAACTAAGGAAAGCATACTCCATGTACTTTAAGCCATTATTTGGGGAAAATCTGACTATGGCTTTTTTTCTGTAGTGAAGGAGACTATATTTCAAAGGTTGCCAGCTGGAAAGCGGGCCCTGCAAAGCAATCTGAGACAAGAAGACACATTTTCAAGGTGGTTTTACTATTACATAAAGTATTGAGATACTCGTGCTCTACAAATTCCTAGTTTTTATTTTAAAAATGCACTATCTACAGCTAATCAAGTTCTTAAAACACAAATGTAGTGGTTGGGGACAGATCCTGACAGGGGCTGAATACCCAACAACTCCTTTGATTTCAACAGTTAACATGGGTTGCTTGGAATCTCTCTCAAAGTCAGGGCTGAAATGATTACATGTATTTCGCTGCTAATTTCCCCTCAGAAAGGTAAGCTTCATTTAACTTGCAATATCCCGAACACAATGGGCTGATCTCTGTAAAAGGCACTTTTCCTTCCTTTCATACAGAAAACATCCTGTAAACAATCTATTTCCATGCTGTTAACGGATTGCTTTTGTTTATTGGCAGGAAAGGCACTAGCAAGCAGCAGTGAGAGCTAGAAAGTTTTGTTTCATTTCCTAGTGTGCAGGTGTTTTATACAAGGCATCTATTGTAATTCTTCAAGTTTAGTTTCAGAGAAAAAAACATGCTGCTTCTTTCCAAAGCAAAGACCAAGAACAACAGAGCAACAGAATTAACGAAAGAGCAGTATGCTTCAGTGTGAAGCAAAACAGAAGTATACAGCAACCATACCATACACAAGACCAACAAGTTTTCCTATTTTATTGGCCAACTGAGACAAAAAGGGAAGAGAAAGAGAAAAGAAAAATGGAGTAAAAAATATGGAATCACAAGACAAGTGCAGAACACCATCTGATCAGTCACTTTTATTGCATCTATTCTCAGACCCCAACATTTGTGCGCTAATTGGCTCTTTAGTTCCCAATTCTGCAACTGCCTCCAGCAGGTAGACTCCTGTGTAGGGTTGCCAACTTTCTAGTCACACGAAACTGAACACTTGCCCAGCTCCACCTCTGAGGCCCCTTCCCCACCCCTTCGGAGGCCCCGCCCCTGCTCACTCCACCCCCTTCCCCCTGTCGCTCATTTGCCCCACACTCACTCATTTGCTCATTTTCATCAGGCTGGGGCAGAGGGTTGGGGGGGTGGGGTTGAGGGCTCCAGTGTGGGGCCAGGGATGATGGATTTGGGGTGAGGAGGGGGATCCAGGCTGGGGCTCAAGGGTTCGGAGTGCTGGAGGGGGCTCTGGGCTGAGGCAGGTGGTTGGAGTGCGGGGGGGGGGGGAATGGGGTGAGGGCTCTGGGGTACAGGAGGACGTTCCAGGCTGGAATCGAGGAGTTTGGAGGGGAGGGGACAGGGGATTGGGATGCGGGGGGGGATTGGGATGCAGGATCCAGGCAGCGCTTACCTCAAGCAGCTCCCAGAAGCAGCAGCATCTTCTGGCTCTGGCTCCTACACGGAGGTATGGCCAGGTGGCTCTGCGCACTGCCCCATCCGCCGGTGTTGCCCCTGCAGCTAGTTCCCATTGGCTGCGGTTCCCAGCCAATGGGAACTGCAGAGCCAGCACTTGGGACAGGGGGCCGGAGGAGTGGGATATACTGCTGCTTCCTGGAGCTGTGTAGCGCCTCACTGCGCTGCCGACTGAACTTTTAACAGCCTGGCCAGCAGTGCTGACTGGAGCCGCCACAGTCCTTTTCGACCAGGTGTTCTAGTCAAAAACTGGACACCTGGCAACTACTCCTGTGCCTATCCACAGGCAGTGTCAGGACTACGGCCTAGTCTACAATACAGTTAGGACGACATAAGGTAGCTTACATCAACCTAATTATGTCAGTATACACACTGCAGCCTTGTCCCACTGATGTAAGTGCCCTACCACACCAACAAAGTAAGTACACCTCCGCGAGAGGCAGAGCGCTTATGTTGGTGTAGTTACTTACATCGGCTCTTGGCTCTCTTATCAATTTACAGGCTGGCTGCCAACGGCTCCCCACTCCCAGCCGGGATGCTGCCCAGAGGCTCCCTGCTCAGGGAGACAAGAAGCCTGGATGTCTGCCCCTTCCCCTCAGCTCCAGGCTGGGAGGGATGAGGCGAGAAGCTTGGATGGCTGCTCCCCTCTCTCAACTGGTAGCAGGGAGCCAAGAGCCCGGGGGGCAGTTTGGCTCCTGGTGGGGAGCTGCTCAGAGCCCTGAGCCCTGGCTTTCAGCCTCCCCTCACCTACTGCTTTTCAGTTGGTGGAAGCGTTCCTGGTGAGGACATCACAGCCACCGCAGGAATTACTGCGGTGGCTCTAAGTTGACTGAACACAGGTTGACTTAGGGCTGTAGTGTAGATACGCCCTAAGGTTTTAAACTGTAAGCTCCTCAGGACAGAAACAGTGTCTGTTTGTAAAGCACTTTGTTTTGGGTATGATATAGACAATTAAGAATATTTAAGAGTTTCTTCCTTTTGTTAATAAAATCAGTGCCTCTGCATAGCATTAGGGGACAATGTATCGGATATAAAACCAACATCCAGACCACACGTGGTCACTAAAAATCTTATGGCACTTTAGTAGTTGTGTCAGTTCCTATATCCAGGCCAACTGGGTTGCCAACTGTCTAATCACACAAACCCAAACACCCTTACCCTGCCCCCGCCCCACTCCCTCCATCTCCCCCTCCCCCCACTCACTTGCTCTCCCCCACCTTCACTGGGCTGGGGAAGGGGGTTGGGGTGCAGGAGGGAGTGTAGGAGGGCGTGCAGGGTCAAGCTCTGGGAGGGAGTTTGGTGCTAGAGGGGACTCATGGCTGGGGCAGGGGGTTGGGGTGCGGGCTCTGGGAAGGAGTTTGAGTGCAGGAGGGGGCTTTGGGCTGGGGTAGGTGTGTAGGAGGGGGTGCAGGCTCTGGCCAGGAGGTGCTTACCTCCAGTGGCTTCTGGTCAGCGGCGCAGCGGGGCTAAGGCAGGCTTCCTGCCTGCCCTGGTGCCATGTCACTCCCGCAAGCACCGCCCCCGCAGCTACCATTGGCCGCAGTTCCAAAGCAGGGCAAGGGTGTTTGAGTTTGTGTGATTAGACAGTTGGCAACCCTACTGGCCAAATTCCACCTTGCGAAGTCAGACACAGTATAACTAAAACCCATCTTGAAATTTCCATTTAGAGATTTCTCTTGGTGTATCGTCCTAAACTGTTCCACCACTAAAATGATTAATAACCTTACTCACCCACCCAAATCCTATGATGTGCTAACATCAGTTGGTCACTTCATGCTAGGCAGTTACTTAAACGGAGTTTGCAAAATCCCAAGATACATTTATGTAACCTTTTATCATGATGTAAGATCATTATCAGAACCTTGCAATTCTCCATTGCCCAGGATTAGAGGGGAAAAAATACTTCTATATGTTTGTAATAAAAAGGAAAGTGCAACTAAAATAAAAGTTATTCTGTAATATGTTTACCTCTGTTAAAAAAAGATCTTGAAAGTTAACCCTATTACAAAAATCACTAAATCAAGTAATCTTAATTAAAGCATTTTTCATTTAACAAAATTCAAGTCATTATATTTTTTAAAAATCTCTTCCCTAAATAATTGAGTTTATTTGCTTATGTACATTTTTGAATTCGTAGTATTTGATTGTCCATGTGTATTTCACTTTGCATGATTTCCATGCACATTTGAGTTACTGTACATATACTAACATGACATATATGCCTGATCATTTACAAGAGTCTCTTCAGATCATCTTTTAAACTGCAACCTATTGCTATTTGTGCTTTGATTTTTCATTGAGTCACCATGCCCATTTTCCCCAGGGAAGCAATGCATTCTTGCAAAGCTGAACTGACATACATTACATGATCACTGAGCTGGCCAAGTAAATCATATCACTGAAGTCTGGCTACTTATAAAAGTAGTAAGAATTTGCTAATTGAAAGTGATTAGTTATATGCTGTACATGTAGTTGTATGTTAAAAACTGACAACCATTTAGTTTTTGTTTGCACAGTTGGTTGCTGAGTTTGGTTGTCTATAGAATCTGCTGAACTAGCAATAATTTTTATGAGTCCTTTCTATATTTTAGATAATGAAGTACACTCCGTAAATAGTGAAACTGACATAATATGTAGAGCACAATATATTGGTTAGTGAAACAACCTGGAGCAGACTGAAAGAAATAACATAAAGTGGTTGCCCTTTAGCCACACAGCAATTAAACTTCTGTGCGCTCAAATGCAACGTGCCTCTACCCATGGGGTACTTTTAGCACATTTCGAATGTAGAAACTTTTTTTTGCCAAGTTGCATGGTTTTATTGTACTTAATTTAATTATGGAAATAAAGTTAAAGTTTACTTTCCCATTTGATCAAGGAGGTGCAGAGGGTAGAGGAATTGTGCCTCATACTGAATGCATCAGTTGGATGCCAAAGAATCAATGGAAAGGATTTGCCCATCATTTTGGCTTGGGTCTCCTTACCATCCACAACAATAGATAATAAGGAACTATCATAATTTAGCTTCCAATTTCTTATCTTTTCTCCGGAATCCTCACCACTCATCTCTGTCATTGTTTAACACACCACCACCATCTCTGTCATTGTTTAACACACTTTCCTATTATGGAAGTTCTGTTCATTCCCTCCTTCCTCACATATGGATCATGTCCAGATCCTGTCACTTCTTCCTCCACAACACTTCTCTGATCTGTTTATTTTGTTTTGTCCACACAGATAAAAACGTAATCAAGATGTGAGAGGAGGGACTGAAACCACTTTTTTTTTTCTAGTGGATAGACTACTAGTCAGGGACTCAGGAGACCTGCGTTCAATACCTAGATTGCACCTTATACAACTCTGTGCCTAAATTTACCATCTGTAAAATGAAGATAATATTGTGAAAATAAAAATACACTAATGTTGTGAGGTGTTCTCGTGATAAAAACAGTAAGCACTAAGATAGAGAAGCAGACAAACTTCATATCTAGACTACCTAAAAAATACCTCCATGCTTTCTTCCATTCAGCATCATAGGCACAGCAAGCCTCTCCTAAATTGGCCCTCTTACTAAAACCCCTCAAGACCCATAATTAGCCTGACACCTACAAGAATTCATTTTATTTAAAAAACAAAAAAAAGAGTAACTTTACTCCAAGTTGTTCTCTTGTATTAGTAGGATCAATCTTATTGTTGATAACCCCCCCTCTCTCTCTCCCTCCTCCCCTCCCCTAATTGTCTTGCTACACCCTTTATGTAAAATATCAGTTTAAGAACCTTGGGGCCAGCACCATGCCTTTTTATTTGTGTTGCAAGACACTGCCCACACTCCTGGGTACTGTAAAATAAACTTTTAAATTATAAATAAGACCTATAAAGATCATCAAGAAATCAGAGTTCCTTTTACTGCATTAGCGGTTTCTTCAGTAATAATTTGCAGATGACAAAGTTTGGGGTGGGGTAAATAAGGAAGAGGACATGTCACTAACAGAGTGATCTAGATCTCCTGGTAAGCTGAGCACAAGCAAACAATATGCATAAAGTCATATCTAGGAACAAAAAATGTAAGCCATACTTACAGGGAAGCAGCAACCCTGTAAAGGACTTGGGGGGTCATGGTGGATAACTGGCTAAACATGAGCTCTCACTGTGACACTGACTGTAAGGGCTAATTGCAACCCTTGAATATATAAATAGGAGATTACCAAGTAGGAGTAGGGAGGTTATATTATCTCTATATCTGGTACCAGCACGACTACTACTGGAATACTGTGTCCAGTTCTAGTAGCCACACTTCAAGAAAGATGCTGATGAATTGGAAAGGGTTCAGGATACAACCCCCAAGAATGATTAAAAGATTGGAAAACAAGTCACAGTGACTGTGCTCCTTAAGTCTATCTATTTAGCTTAACAAAGGGAAAGTTAAGGAGTTTACAAGTACCTAGATGGGGAACAAAAACAAAAATCTCATAAATGGCTCTTTGATCTAGCAGACAAAGGTATAAAAAGATACAATTCTGGAAGCTGAAATTACATAAATTCAGACTGGAAATAAGGTGTAAATTTTTAATAAGTGAGAGTAATTAACCATTGGAATAATTACCAAAGGTTGAAGCAGATTCTCCACCACTGGCAAGTTTTAAATCAAGATTGGATGTTTTTCTAAAATATAGGCCTTCAGGGGTTCTCAAACTATGGGTACGGACCCCAAAGCGGGTCCCAACCCCATTTTAATGGGGTTGCCTGGACTGGTGTTAGACTTGCTGGGGCCTGGAATCGAATCCCAAGCCTCACTGCCCAGGGCCAAAGCCAAAGCCCAATGGCTTCAGCTCTGGGTGGTGAGGCTCAGGTTACAGGCCCCCTCCTGGGGCTGAAGCCCTTGGGCTTTAACTTTGGCCCCCACGGCCTGGGGCAGCGGGGCTCAGGTGTGCTCAGGCTTTGGTCATCTCCTCCTGGGGTTTCAGAGTAGCAGCCGTGTTAGTCTGTATTCGCAAAAAGAAAAGGAGTACTTGTGGCACCTTAGAGACTAACAAATTTATTTGAGCATAAGCTTTCGAGAGGGGTTGTGTAGTAATTTTTGTCGTCAAAAGGGGGTTGCGGTGCAATGAAGTTAAGAATGCCTGCTCTAGTTCAGACAAGAATTAATCCAGGGAAGTCCCATAATCTCTGTTATATAGGTGATCACGTTGTGACCTAACGATCCCTTTAATCTATTAACAATATTTGGTTAATATTTATAGTTCTTTTATGTCTTCAAAGCACTTTACAAACATTGGATATTTAGCACTCACAGTCACCTTAAGTAGTAGATAATTAGGTGATGCGATCTCCATTTCACAGAAGAACACCCAAAAAAATCCCAACCAAAAACAAGATTTCAAGGCCACATAGGAAGTCAGCAGCAAAACTGGAATTAGAATGAAAAAGCTCCTAATTCTAAATCTCTTGCACAGCTTACCAGACTAGATCCATGCTGCAGCCATTTCTATCACAATCCACTGCAAATGGAGGAACATATTCAAAAGCTGCCTTGCCAATAGGGAAGCGAAAGTGTCAAAGGATAGTTTTTTACTATCATGTTTTAAGTCAGTTGTGCAGTCAGCCAGAGATTTTTGCTAAATTCAGCAAACAGGTTCACTGTGGATGAAGGGTTTAATACACATAGAACTGGCCTGCTTACTCAAAGGTTTCATAGAAGACAAGTAATAGACGCTGTTCATCTATTAAAGTGTAGCTGATATACAGACTTCCATCATCTAATAAATAAAGTACAAGACTGGGAACCAGAGTCCTATTCCTAGCTCTACCATTACCATTAGTTTGTAGTATAGTGAGTGGACCGGGGTGGGGGGGTCAGACTTCAGGAGGAATGTTGTTCAGGAGAGCATGAGGGAGATCAGGCCCAGGTGGCTTGTGTATAACATTCTGGAGCCTCATTATGCAACAAGCCATTCAGCATAACTAATTTAAAAAAAGATCGCTTTCCCACAATTTACCAGCCTGCCACATCAGTTATTCCTAATGATGAAACAGGTCCATTTGGAGCTGGAGCAGAAAACATTCAAAAAGCAGGGGTCGCAAAGAACCTGCAGACACAATACTCCTGTGGCATTAAGGGATTCCTCTGCCACAGCATAAATGACCATTTCCTGCCCACTGCATCTCTCTACATCCTGCCCAGCTCCTGGCTGCTGATGCTCAGAGAGGAGCACAGGAAGGAAGATCAGAATATCAAGGGCAATATTAGTGAAACTAATACTACTGACTGAAATACCAAACAGATGGGCGCACCACTGCAGGGAAACAAGAGGGGGTCCCTATCTTCCCCAATCTTACAAGCAGAGCAGTGGGAAACTTACAGTGCCTTGGATATCAATTCAATGAAAAGAAAAAATGAAAGGATGTGAAGGTGCTGATGCTGAAAAATGTTAATGAATGTCTTACAGATGGAACTGCAGATCTCGGTAGAAGTTACTAAATGAGGCAGAAATCCTTGATGGTATTCACAGTAAAGCAAGCAAGTGGAAAACTGATGCCAGTGGCAAAAAAAAGAGTAAGCAAGAGAAAGAGGTGGTACCTGACAATTTCCAATTAAAAATACAGCAGTGCAGGCAGTTGACTCATTAAGCAAATGCTTAAAAACAGCAAGTTGACACCAAGAGAAAATATTTTTAGAACAGCACATACAGTCAACTCAGAAGTCAGCATATGAAGCAATAAAACAGTAGTAACCATTTCCATGTTCCAGTTTAATTTACTGCTTTGTGTGTTAGATTTTTGGAGGGGTGGACTATATTACTGAACACCAACCACATTTTTTCTCCTCCAGAAAAATTTCACTCTAGAACACACAAACTAACTAACTTATACCAACTTTCCATTAGAATTTGATATGTAAGCCCCTTTTAACCCGAACAGCTATCCGGCGTTATGCCTTAAACTAGTTACCTATACTTATATTTTTATATAGAAAAACTGTACCATATTATATAGATGTACTATTACACAGTCAACACAAATAACCATTAATTGGAGCAGACAACAGTGGAGGAATGCACAACCTCCTCTCAACAGGACAGAAGAGTACTTCGGCTCACATGAGTGTTCCCTCATGAGAGCTGCCATGTTCAAACTGTGAACGTGCAAAACTCATGAATATCCTTAATACTTAAGTGACTATTCTATTTCTAAAGAAAACAAGAAAAAAGAGTGGAGATTATGCCCAAGGAGTCCAGAACAGAACAGTATTTAACACACATAATTATAACAAATTTCCCCTGGTAATGGAGTTACGTAATATTCTCTTGCCAACACAAGAGCCCTAGACAAAACATGGCCAAGGCTAGGTCAGGCCTGCTCTTAGGCATTTTTTTTTCCAATTTAAGAAGACCAAGCAGTTAACTATGCCACGTTCTTAACGGACTAATGAAAAAGACAACCCCCCCCCAACTTATTAAGAAAAGGAAACAAGTTATTCACATGTTCTAAAATAGACTAAGCCCAACACTCACGATGCTGCGTTCTAATTATCTACATATAGAATAGTTAAAAATATCAAACAATCCTACAGAAAGAACATGGAACCTACTAATTAAATTTAAGTATGTGTTGAAGCTCTAGGTTGTTTGAAAAAAATAAAACCAATATTTATATGGAAGATTATAAAATATTTAGGTGGTTGTGTAATTTAGTATTTAGCTAATTAACTGAAATGATTCCAACTGTAATAGGCAAAAAGCAAAATTAACCAACCTACAATAGAATGTGTTTTTTTATTATAAGGTGAAAAGTATATTTCAATTTAAGCATACAAAAGAAAATGCATCAGTGAGGGGAAAAACTTTCATTCCATTGACATGGATTCAGGTCTCAAGTCACATGTGCAATATAAGTGAAACTACAATTACTGCTTGCATCATTCTAATGCTTGACAGACAATTCCACTCAAACCCCTGTTGTCCATGGAGAGTAGGATGGTCATATGGGGTTAGTACCAATTCTTGTTTCCAGTTATTAAATCTCAGCAAGGAGTTAAAATTTTGTTTCTTAATATTTTTCCATTTCACTAATTGCTGAAGCTGCCACATAGAGGTTATATAATTGTTGCTTGACAGGAGACTTGGTTAGTGGGACACACACTACTACAATGTCGCCCAAACTACAAAAAAGTTTGAGAATCCTTGCATGCCCACTGATTCTGACATCAGTCCACGTTGCTTTTCAATAGGATAAAAATGTATGTATGGTAAAAGACAGTTACCTTTTCCGTAACTGCTGTTCAAGATGTATTGCTCATGTCCGTTCCATATTGTGCGCCACATGCACCGGTGCTGGAATTTTTTCCCCTCAGCAGTATCCGTAGGGGACCAGCTCTGGAGCCCTCTGGATTAGTGCCAGCAGTATAAGGGGCCACCTTTGGAAGGTCATGCAGGCTACATCTGGATAGAGCGACCACTTGTGGAGAAGTCCCTGCTGAGTTCGTCCACCAGCATATTCTTGACACCGGGAACATGGCAAGCTTCCAGGTGGATTTCATGGCTGATGCAGAAGTCCCATAGACAGAGTGCCTCTTGACAGAGTCGACAAGCGCGCTCCCCCTTGCCTGTTGATGTAGAACATGGAGGCTACGTTGTCCATCAGGACTCGTACCACCTTGCTTGACAGGTGGGGCAGGAAGACTCTGCACTCCAGCCGGACTGCTCAGAGCTCTTTGCCATTTATGTGCAACTTCGCCTCCTCCGGGGACCACATTCCCTGTGTCTGGAGGTCGCTAAGATGCACACCCCAGCCACGGTCTGAGGCGCCCGACACCAACTCGATGGAGTGAGGGGGATTCTCGAATGAAACGTCCTCCAGGGCTGTCCTGCGGTTGGGTCCACAATTGCAACGATGTAAGTATCGCCTGGGGAATAAACAATCTTTTCCAGAGGGTCTCTGGACTGGGAATAGTCCACAGCCATTGTTGCAGGGGCTGCATTCGGAGCCTGGCATGGTGGACCACATAAGTGCACGCTGCCATGTGACCCAGGAGGAGCCTGGGTGTAGTCAAAGGGAATGCACAGACTTCACGATGAGGTTCATCAACGTTTGGAACCTTTCCAGCAGCAGGAAAGCCTTGCTGCAGGCCGAGTCGAGGACCACTTCTATGAACTCTACCCTCTGCACTTGCACTAACGTCAATTTTTTGTCATTTACCAGTAGGGCCAGAGAGCGGCAAGTGGCCTGAAACACCACAACATCCCTTTGGACTTGAGACCTGCAGCTGCCCTTGACAAGCCAGTCGTCGAGGTACAGATAGATCTGAATACCCCGGCACCTGAGGTAAGCCTCTACCACTGACATGCACTTGGTAAACACTCTCTGTGCTGTCCCCAAGCCAAACAGGAGGACCGCAAAGGACCGAACTGGTAGTGGTGGGGCCCCACCGTAAACCAGAGGAAGCGTCGTGCCCTTGAAAGATCGCTACATGGAAGTATGTGTCCTTCAAGTCGAGGACAGCATATCAGTCTCCTGGATTCAGGGAGGGGATAACAGAAGCCAGGGAAACCATGTGGAACTTTAACTTCTTTAGGTACTTGTTGAGGTCTCGGAGGTCCAGGATGGGCCGAAGACCACCCTTGGCCTTGGGATTAAAAAGTACCAGGAATGGAACCCCTTGTTCCTGTACTTGAGAGGAACTTCTTCCACCACACCCAGCTGTAGTAATACCTTTACCTCCTTCACATTGAAACTTTTGTGAGAGGGGTCCCTGAAGAGGGATGGGGAAAGCAAGTGGGAAGGGGGCATAGAAAGGAACTGGAGGGTATAATCCTGTTTTACTGTGGTGGGGACATGCTGACTGCTGCTTCCCACAGCATCTCCCATGGGCCAGGAATGGCGAACCGCAGCCACTGGGAGCTGTGGGCAGCCGTACCTGCAGACTCACAAGGTAAAGAAACGGTCTCACAGCCTGCCAACAGATTACCCTGATGGGCCATGTGCAGCCCACGGGCTGCAGGTTGCTCACCACTGATCTAGCCCATAGAGTATATACTGGGAGGACTAATATGCAATCCCCTATGTGGCCCATAACTTTGCACTTTTTCTTGGGAATGAGTGTCTTTAAATGAGAAAATTTGTAGCCTGATGAAAAAATGTGAATACAAATTACAGTTTTGATTTGATACGATAGGATAATCGGTTCTTAAGAACTGGGAACAGGATTACAGGTCTGTTTTTCTTACCTTTCTACACAGTTAAAGAGGCTCACCCTAATTATCTGAACTAAATTAAGAGCTATTGCTTCTTTTACAGTTCTGTTTATACATGTTTATCCACAGAATGCACTGTTCTTAGTTCCTGGAGGGCTGTGGTCCCCCTCGAGCATGGAATTACATACAATCCCCAGCCCACAATGATACATAAACTTAATTCAATAAGATTTGTCCAGGACACTGCAGGAAACTTGCATCTGTCACATTCAGTACAAGATATATTTGGATATCACCATGTACTTCTCAGTATACTTAATTTGTCCAGTACCTCTGCTAACAGTGACCAATTCAATGATTGCTTTCTCCTGTCCTCATTCATCTCACATTAGAGGTGAAGAGATGGCTTATTTATCGCTGGTGCTGATGAAGATACAACAGGCCAAATGCTGTTCCTAATTAAATCTGTGCAACTCCTACTTCAAATTCTGCTCTTTAGTGAAGCTGCACTTGTGCAACTGATGGCAGAATTTAAGACAATGGTGACACACTTGGCAGACCAGGTGCCAGCTCTTCCCAAGGCTTTAGGCCTCAGCCAAGCACTGACAAATGCATTGCTGAAAACCAGTCCCGCTCACCTGTGTGTTAGTATGGTTAAGACGGTTACTGAACTTAAATAAATTTGTTAGCCTCTAAGGTGCCACAAGTACTTCTGTTCTTTTTGCTGATACAGACTAACACAGCTGCTACTCTAAAACAATGTGTTTAGACTTATGAAATGCTTGTAAATTGCTGTATGCATTAATCTCACATAAGTATTACTTTATAGCATGTGATAAAGTTTTTGTTTTATAGCTGTAAAAATGTTTGCCCCGAAACTGTCAAACTGTCAGAAGGGATCAACGCCTGCTCATTAAGAAGGCTATCAAAACTAAATGGGCCATTGTGGGACATCAGGATACAAAGACTGTTAATTGCGCCTTCACACATCATGAAGAGACTACGTGCAAAAGAGCTCATTCCATCAGCTTGAATTATGGAGGAAGGACAAAGATAGTGAACAAGAAAAATCGGTCATCTCTTTGCTGTTTGGACTCTCATAGGGCTGGAGCTAGGAAACAGAAGCAGAGATTCCCAGTGTCAACATGGGTTAACCCTAAAAGGCATTCAGTGCTGACAGATGACTACAACTCAAAATCATTCATGTATATATGTTTGCCTGCTTTAACCTGTAGATGACTCATTTCCTTTTTCCTAGTTAGTAAATCCTTAGTCGGTTTACTATAGGACTGGCTACAAGTGGTGTCTTTGGTATGAGATGTGAGGTACAAATTGACCTGGGATAAGTGACTGGAAACAACCTGAATTTTGTGTGATCTTTGGTGCATGGTAACCGACTGTCACTAAGTACATCCTGTCTGGGTGGGAAGATAGAGTGGAATGCCAAAGGGGACTGTCTGTGAATCAGAATATCAGGGTTGGAAGGGACCTCAGGAGGTCATCTAGTCCAACCCCCTGCTCAAAGTAGGACCAATCCCCAACTACACCATCCCAGCAAGGGCATTGTCAATCCTGACCTTAAAAACCTCTAAGGAAGAAAATTCCACCACCTTCCTAGGTAACCCATTCCAGTGCTTCACCACCCTCCTAGTGAAAAAGTTTTTCCTAATATCCAATCTAAACCTCCCCCACTGCAACTTGAGACCATTACCCCTTGTTCTAACATCTGGTACCACTGAGAACAGTCTAGATCCATCCTCTTTGGAACCCCCTTTAAGATAGTTGAAAGCAACTATCAAATGCCCCCTCATTCTTCTCTTCTGCAGACTAAATAATCCCAGTTCCCTCAGCCTCTCCTCATAAATCATGTGCTCCAGTCCCCTTATCATTTTTGTTGCCCTCCGCTGGACTCTTTCCAATTTTTCCACATCCTTCTTATAGTGTGGGGCCCAAAACTGGAAACAGTACCCCAGATGAGGCCTCACCAATCCCGAATAGAGGGGAATGATCACGTCCCTCGACCTGCAGGCAATGCTCCTGCTTATACAACCCAAAATGCCGTTAGCCTTCTTGGCAACAAGGGCACACTGTTGACTCATGTACAGCTTCTCGCCCACCATAACCCCTAGGTCCCTTTCTGCAGAACTGCTGTCTAGCCATTCAGTCCCTAGTCTGTAGCAGTGCATGGGGTTCTTCTGTCCTAAGTGCAGGACTCTGCACTTGTTCTTCTTGAACCTCATCAGATTTCTTTTGGCCTAATCCTCTAATTTGTCTAGGTCCCTCTGTATCCTATCCCTACCCTCCAGCATATCCACCACTCCTCCCAGTTTAGTGTCATCTGCAAACTTGCTGAAGGTGCAATCCACGCCATCCTCCAGATCGTTAATGAAGATATTGTACCAAAACCGGCCACAGGACCAACCCTTGGGGCACTCGGCTTGATACCAGTTGCCAACTAGACAGAGCCATTGATCACGACCTGTTGAGCCCAATGATTTAGCAAGCTTTCTATCCACCTTATAGTCCATTTATCCAGCTCATACTACTTTAATTTGCTGGCAAGAATACTGTGGGAGACCGTATCAAAAGCTTTGCTAAAGTCAAGGAATAATACATTCACTGCTTTCCCCCCCATCCACAGAGCCAGTTATCTCGTCATAGAAGGCAATTAGGTTAGTCAGGTATGATTTGCCCTTAGTGAATCTATGCTGATTATTCCTGATAACTTTCCTCTCCTCTAAGTGCTTCAGAATTGATTCCTTGAGGAACTGCTCCATGATTTTTCCAGGAGTCTGAGGTGAGGCTGATTGGCCGTAGTTCCCCGGATCCTCCCCCTTCTCTTTTTTAAAGATGGGCACTACATTAGCCTTTTTCCAATCATCTGAGATCTCCATCGATCACCGTGAGTTTTCAAAAATAAGAACTCCATGGTAAGACTGTTATAGTGCTTCAGGAGTTCACATTTTTACTGAAATCTAATTCTAGAACATACCCCAAACTGGCAGTGTCTGCCCTGAGGTTTGCACAGGTTACACTCTAACTGGAATACAACAGTTTTGTTGAATAGCTTATATGACAAGAATTCAATCCACTCGCCCAAACCTGTGTTGGTTCTCAAGGAATGAAGGTAGTAAAAATTTATTTTTGTCAGTAAAACAAGCAAATATGATTGAATGTATACAGACAACAGATCTTAGTAAGGGTGTACCATTTTTCAGTGTTACTTTGGAGTGTAACACTTGTGAGAGTAGATACACACTTTAAGCCCTCCATCACCTCCTGATACAAGTCAGCCTATCCCTGGTTCATGATAATTATGACCAACATTGCTTTCCCACATTCCTTTTTTTCTTTATTGGTAGGCAAGATGGATTCAGAAAAACCTTCCATAGAACAGTTTGAAATTAAAACCTACTTTCTGGTTAGGAGATCAGCCTCATTTTGCTTCCTCTTCTGAATGTGACAGATGTGCTCTTTTCTGTTCTCTTTTTCTGCAAAGACCTAGCTAGCAGAAATTCAGCTTCAAATTCTTAACCCTACCATTACTGCAGAAGGATTTCAATTAGATATTTAGCATTACATAGTTTGTGTGCTTTCATAAGCAGAGATATGGACTGTGGAAGAGAAATTTTTAAATAAACCAACTAGCCAACTAAACCAGAAATGTCCCCAAAGGTACACACAACAGATTAATATGGGGAACAGGGATGTGAACTATGCATAGAAGGAAAAAGAAATTGGCATTGGAAGTATGCCATCAAATATCACTTAAGGCATGAACAAGACTTTGCCATCCCTGTCTATTTACTATGGAACAAAAATTTCTGTTACTACCGAGATTCATTTGCTGTTCTGATAATAAATGAGTAGTATTCAGCAGACTTCTACAGACTTACTGTCGGAAATAAAATACACAGATTTAAATCATAATAATTAGCAATGATAACATTTTGCTTTGCAGTGTGCCATATCAAATTATTTTCCTTCCATCTTTAGATGAGAATCTCTGCATATGTGTATCTGAAGAAAATCTGCTGCTGATTTTAACATGTCCGTAATTCTGAGACACTGCTGGGGCTCTCCAATAGTTATAATGAGGGGAAAGGGTCACTCATTTTTTTTAAAAAAAGTACATTCACCAAAAGGCAACCCATTACATTTCAACATGCAAATGGTTTAGGAATAACATTGTGCCACAGAAGTGACTACAGGTTACAGACAAAAAGTCCCTACCCTGTGGAGTTTACACCCTAATTGAACATCCTCACTTGTTGTTCAAGACCCTACAGAAACTGCAAGTTATGTTCATATCACCTTCATCACATCACATATATTATTCCAATGAGCTCCGAACATACTTGTTTGTGAGTTTCAAAATAAATCTAAAGGTAACACTAGGCATCAGAAAACATTTTTCCAAATACGTTTTCTCATTTACTCAGCATGATTCCTCAATGAATCTACATTATCGCAATGAATGAATTAATAGTAAAAATGAGAACTGCAATTATTTCCCCAAAGCTTTTGTTTTCTATGCCATATTGAATCTGAAACACAGCTAAATAATTCTGTTTCTTATAGTTTTGTCCAACATTAGTAGTTATAATAGATTCCCCAGTCTTGGGTTTGAGCTTTCTTCCTGTGACTGGGATGGACTGTCTAAGTTTAAAACGCTAAGCATTAAACCATCTCACCAGCAGGTGGCATGTACCATAAAGGCCAATAATTTCCCAAACCATCAGTTCCTTTCAAAACAAATAGACATTTCAGAGCCTCATTCTGCAGGGAAGGTGGGTTATGATATGCAATAGAACTACTAAAACTTTTGAGAACAAGATAATGTGTAAATATTTTTCTCTTCTCCAGAAGTAGGTTGCAATAGATCCCCCTCACTCTTGGAGATTAAGGATGCACCTGGAAAGGTTATTAAAGGTACAAGTAGTGCTTTCTCATTACTTTATGTTGTGTATATTGTTGTAACACAACTACTGATTTGCCTAACAGGGGAAAGAGTACCATGAGAATTTATTTTCACAGTCCTAGAAAGGATCATCAAGCTATCCCACACAAAAAAATTGTTAGAAGTTTAGAGTTAGGACCGTCCTCCTTCACACGCTCCGGATTCAGCACCGAGCCTGAATGCCTACACAGCAGTTTTTCAACCCAGAGCCTGAGCCCAAGTCAGCTGACCAGGGCCAGCAGTGGAATTTTTTATCTGTGTAGATGTACACTTGGTCACCTACACTGGCTCAGTGTTTTAACCCCATGTTTGCCCACTCCATTTCTGCTGCATTTCCACAGAGATGCCATCCAAAGAAGTACGCTATGATTCATTATTTAGTTTGCAGACTGAATTTCTTAATGACACTCTCATTAAAAGTTCTCGTTATCAAATGCAGTTTGCTTTCACCTTCAGAACTGTCTGCATTAATAATGAGTAGCTCCACGTGGAGTTATTCACATAAAGTATTGTTCTCATGTCACTGCTTCAGACAGCAGCTCCATGCTAGGTGAGAGAGTGTGAACACCCTACAAATGAATTCATGCAGTGGCCTAGTTCAATGCATCACTGAGAACCAAGGAATATCAATCCCCGCACAAGGGTTAGTACAGCACCATTGGGGGTGTAGTTACATAGGTCTGGCAGAAGTAGGGCTTTTCAGGGAGACATTCCACTCATGCTCAGCTAGTCCAGGCTCTCTCTGTAGAGAAGGCGTACCCTTATTAACATCTCTCTGACCTTCTTTTGATGGGCTGGATTTTTAAAATGGCTTAAGTAACTTTCAAAGGGACTTGCACGCCTAAGTCACTTATGACATTTCCACCTAATGTGCCCTTCATGGCTAGAAATGGTCACCCTGGGTATAGTTTGACCTATTGTATTGCTGCCAAATTCAAGAAGAAGTTGGATTTAAATAATTAGGACTTTAATCCACTCTGCTTAAAAACTCAGAGTTTTTTCCACATCCAACTAGCAGAGCAGGTTCTTGCTTAAGAATATGTCTACACAGCAGCTGGGAGGTGCAATTCCCAACACAAGGAGATGGAAACATGACAGCTCTGCTCGACTTATAGTGCTAAAAATAGCGGCATAGCTACAGCAGCACAGGAAGCAACTCAGGCTAGCCAGCTGAGTACAATCCCGCCTGACCCCGAGCAGAGGCAGATTTACAGTGAAAAACAAAGTGCCCTGGCACAGGGCCCCCCCAACGACAGGAAGCCCCGGGCTGGGCAGCTGCAGGGGCAGAAGCTTGGTCCTGCCAGCTCCTGGGGCTCCTGCTGCAGGCTCTGCTCCCACCAGCAGCCAAGCTCCCCACTCTTTCCTGAGCATGCTGTGTTCTCGCCCCTCCCCATCCGTCCCAACGCTTCCCCCGCCTCCAAACAGCTGTTTGCCTGTGCTCAGGGCTCTCCGGGAGGGAGGGGGAGAAGTGGGGCTGCAGCGCGCTTGCAGGGGAGGAGGCAGAGAAGAGGTGGGGCCTCCGCACTCCCCCTACACATACCTCCCCAGCCCCCTGCCGTGAGCCGCTCAGGGCAGGAGCACCCTCTGACCCCAGCCCACACCCCAGCCTCCATCCTGACTCCTGCACCCCCCCCACCCTGAGCACCAAACAGGAGCTCCTGCACACACACCCCACATTCCCACCTGCACCCCTTGCACCAAATGGGAGTGCCCCAGGTAAGCACTCCATACCCCAACCTCCTGCCCCAACCCCCAGCCCTGACTCCTGCACCCCCCCGTCACACACACCCAGCCCTGACTCCTCCACCCACCCCACCTCCAGCCCCCTGCCCACCCTGACTCCTCCACACCCCGCATCCCCACCTGCACCCCTTGCACCAAACTGGAGTTGCCCTGGGTAAGCACTTCCCAGCCTTGAGCCCCCTCCCGCACCTTAACTCCTGGCCAGACCCTGTACCCCAAACCCCAGCCTGCTCTTGCACCCTGACTTCCTCCCAGACCACGCACCCCTGGCCCTGAGCTCCCCCCACACCCTAACTTCCTCCCAGCCTGCTCCTGCACCCCAACCCCCAGCCTGCTCCTGCACCACCAGCCCTGAGCCCCCTCCCCCACCTTAACTCCTGGCCAGACCCCGCACCCCAACACTTTTTGTTTTTTTTTTGTTTGTTTGTTTGTTTTTTTTAATAAAGCGCTCTTCTCCAAAGCACTTTACAATCATTAGCTAACGGTATGAACAACATTTGGAAAGATCATTAAGTGGTGAGCCGAGACCCTCAGCGATTTTCAAGTGGTCTATGGAAAAATAAGTTAGACTACAAAAACAAAGTACCTCACCTTATTTTCATTTACTTCCTATTACTTACAGGAGGAGGAAGTAAAAGAATGAAAAACGGGGACAAAAGGGAGAATGTTCTTTTTCTTGGCTGGGTCCCCAGGAGGGGCCCAAAAATGAAGCTGAGTACAGAACCCCACGAACTCTAAATCTGCCACTGCCCCTGAGTATGTAATTGGGTGGATAGCCGAAGCCTCCACAGACATTACTAATTTTAGCATGCTAGCTTGAGCAGAACTAGCGAGTGTATGTCTCTTTGTCCTGGGAATCACACCTCCCAGCTGCTGTACAGACATACCCTAAATGGCCATACAATGCAAGGAGAAACATACTTGCCAGCACTAAATGTTCAACGTAAAATTTTGACCGACTTACAAGGAATCTGAGGTATCCACAACACCATCCTATTTTTATCTAAGGAATTCATAGGGCTCAATGGAGCTGTGCTGATCTACACCAGCTGAGGATTTCGCCTGTAGTATCTCATTTTGTAAAAATTAGGGTAGGATCGAGCAGCCACTAGAGCTGAAGCTCACTTAGTTTGTGAACTGATGTTATTGCCACCAGGAATAAAAATCTCGTTTAAAACTGGAGCTCACAGGCATCAGGTGGCTCAAAAGAAGGCATATCACAATTCCAAACCTAACATGAAGTTTCAAATATGAACAGACCTCTCATGAGCCTGGTCACTATGAGCTGAAGAGAAACTGATCTGTGTTCTATTTAGCGCAAAGACTAATTAGCTAAAAGAACCAAAAAGGAATATTTCTCTGATCCAGAATGACACAGTTTTTGACAACTTTCTGCATCTATGTGGACAACTGAAAGTAAAGTTGGGTCCTTTTAAACAGAAATTGCGTGAGATCTGGTGTGTTATATGACCTTTTAGTTCTCATCCTATTTTTCAGTTGCCCAAACACAGAAGTCACTCCATAGTTTGGCAAAGCCCCAGCTCATAGCCACAGGTGCTGAGAAGGAACTGAAGGGAGATCTGGATGGTACCACCCTTTATACCACTCATTTGATGGCACAAAGAGGCGCAGGGCACATGTTTTATCCCAAATGCACTGAGCATGCACACACATGCAGCCATTTAAGGGATATATAGTACTGAGATAGAATGTATTGACCCAAGGATTTTATTGTCCACATTCTTTATTTTTCCACTGGTATTCCTTTAACATATATGGATTCAGCAATGACTGGCAGCCATTTGAGTTTGGAACAATGATTGGGTGGGGGGATTGTTTACTTTTTAAAGCTCCTCCTCAAAACCACATCTATCACAGTGGAATAATTGACTGATACTAGCTACTGAGAACAAATGCATTTTAATTTATTGTTGACATGTTATTTTTATTATATATATTAGCTATTAATCCTCCGCTCCTGTGGTTAGATAGGATATAAGCAACACACCAAAGTCTGCCCAATGCATTCAGGAGTTTTGAAAAGTTTAAACAATGTCATGCATATTGTTACACAATTTTCAGTCTTCGTCCCTCAAGATATATAGTGATCAACATTAGACACTATTTTGTTCTTGATGCAAAGAGATGCCTAAAGGTTTGGCCTTCTTTGGCCTTCACTGTTCAAAGTGAATTTATACAACGTATAGAAAAGTCAAAACTCCAGCCCCTTCCATCGTGATGGAGAAAAAACAATAAGTGACCTTGCAGACATTAAACTTGGTTTTAGAGAGATACAATCAGATTAGTACACTGGGAATAAGCATCCAAACCCTGCTTCTTCTCTCTTTTGTATTGAAAGTGACAGCTGAAAAGAGTCTATATCAGCTATGTGGCAGCAGTGACAGTTCTGCACAAAGGGAGGCTCACTTCTCAAGTTTTTGCTTATTCTCATACATCACCCCATCATACAAGATAGCATTAAGTTTTCTGACAGATCTTTGTTCAACTGAAACTGCAAGGATATACAAACGTACTTACCTGATTGTGAATTCCTATAAACATATTCTTTCATTTCATCACACCCCGCTCCCACATAATAGTACAAAAGATAGGTCGGATAAAATAGTGTATGCAGAAAAAAGTCATATTGACCTAATTTGGAGTTTAAAGCATTTAAAATTGAGATGATGCAATGTTCAACCTGAAATCTAGATAATCAACATGGAATTTAGGTTTATGGCATTCATTGTGAAATAAATTTATGGTAAACAGGAACTTCATTAAGTTATTGTTTTGATTTCAGCAGAGAAATGTGGTTTAAGCAAATCTGAGAAGTCTAAAACTGAAAACATGGGGAAAATATACCTAAATGATAGCATTATAGACTGACATTTCTTTCATCTAATGGAAAAATCTTGAATGTCAATTGCTTAATAACAATTCTGTCTGTGTTTTTCTTTAAGATTTTCATTCTTTCTGTACCCATCATTATGGTACTTAAGTGTCTGTAGAGAGGGTCAGGCACTCCAACTCTTGTAAACTGTGTGAATTTTAGAGAAGTAAACCAATGAGGATCCTATCATATACACTGCCACTTTATGGGGAAGTAGCGTGGAGAGAAACTGCCACTCTATATGCATTAGTGTCCAATAAATCTTGACTGTTTCAGTGTAAGCAAGTTTTAAATGTGTGTATTAGAATATTCTGATGAGATCAGTACAACCTGAAACAAAAGTTCTGAGACATATGAACTGTTCCATTCATCTCAACAGATGTTCCCATTTCCCTCCCAAGAATTTTAGAGACTGATATATATGAAAAATGCCCATTCTCAGCTATCCACCCAAAAGGGCAACATCATCCAAAAACTGGCTCACTTGAGGTGGTGGTGGAGGGAACTAACCCCATATAGATGGGCCCCCCAATCCTAGCACACAATGGGGAGCAGTGTGAGGAGCTCAGACACACCCAGAGGGACAAGGCTCCAATATCTGAGCTCATTTGAGGGAGGCAAGGGGGACCCAGACCCCACTAGAGGAACAAGAGTCCCCTAGATCTGGGCAGACACACGGGAGGGGAATGTGGGGCTGACACTGCTCCTTCCCCCTCAGTTCCCCTGGCATTCCCCACCACATCCCCCTTCCCACTCCTCCACTCTGCCCAACCTTCTTCCCCTCACCTCCCATTTATCCCCCATAACTTCCTCCCCTCACTGCAGCCCCACTCCCTCTTTCCCCTCCATTCCTCCACCTCCACAGTCATCAATCTCAGTGAGATCTGTGATTCATGCAGTCATTAGTACCTCTCAGTTTAACAGTAGAAGGAAACCTTTTTTTCGGGGGGGGCTGTAACTCAGGAACCCCTCAGTTACATGACTCCAAATTTGTATCACTATTCCTACCTTACGACCCCAGGAGGTACACCAAATTTCAAAGCAATCCGAGTAACTGTTTGGATTCTAAAGCACTTACATGAGTCAAGCTTTGAAGCATGTAAAATGGTGGGAATGGAAACCCTCTACCAATTTTTCAGTTTTGTACATTTTTACAGAATGCATATGCCATTTATAAATTACCTTTTTCAATTTGCAAAAAGAAATGAGTACTTGTAGCAGCTTAGAGACTAACAAATTTATTTGAGCATAAGCTTTAGTGAGCTACAGCTCACTTCATCGGATGCATCAATTTGGGTCCCAGAAAGATTTGGTGGGTGCCATGCACTATCTAGGGTAAGACTTGACAGATAGAAAACATTTTGACGCACATCAACAGTTTTATCATTAGTTCTTTGCAAAAAGACACTTGGGGTATATCTAGACTGCAATAAAACATCTGTGGCTGTTCTGTGTCAGTTGACTCAGGCTCACAGAACTTGGGCTCGGGCTGGAACCGAGGATCCCAGAGCCCTGGCTCCAGCCTGAGCCCGAAGGCCCACACTGCAATTTTATACTCGAGTAGACTGACCACCATGAGTCTGAGTCAGCTGACATGGACCAGCCTCAGGTGTTTTATTGCACCTGTAGCTATACCCCTGCAAAAACTTCTTTAAAAATTGCTAAGAGTGAAGGCTTATATCTTCAGAATCCTAGCTCAAATGACTCTAAATTTGGGTCACTAATCCTACTATGCATCCTCCAGAGGCACACCAAATTTAAAAAGGAATCTGACTAACCATGTTGATTTTAAGAGGAGTTTGAAAAGTCAACCTTTAAACAGAAGTCATGACAAAACCTTAACTTACTCAGATACTACAATGATGGGAACCACATATCACAATCGTTAACGTATCACTCTCAATGTGATGTAGAGAAGTGCTATTATCCCCATTTTACAGATGTGAAGTCAAGCACAGAAAAGCTAAAATGTTCAAGGTCCTATAGGAAAGTCTGTAGTAGAGCAGGAACCTGAACACAAGTTTCCCAAATCCTAGACTAGTGCCCTACATTGAACCATCCTTCCTTTCCTCACCTATTAAAATTTGAATAAAAAGTACTTTGATTATTAACCGTGCAAATAACTAGTAGTCTGGAAACTCTTTGCTAACATGATTTATAAAAGAATTTCAGGTTAATTTTTTCTCCCCACCCCCAAAATTAGACCAAATCAAAACAAGAAGTTCAAATGTTTCATTCTGAAAGTGTCAAAACAGAACGTTTCAACTGTTTGGAATTTCTCCTCCCTTTTTTCAGCAGAAAATATTCACCAAATTTGACACAAATTAGTGAATAGTTTTGGCCTCCTTGAAACTACACTTTTCAGCAAGTTCACTATTTGCCAAAAAAACTTCCTTCAGCTCGATGCAGTACCTTCATATCTTTTGGAGCCCTGAAAGGAGTATTTCTCTCTTCTGATGATGCACTGTTTCATCTTGTGAAGTCTTGTTTGAAAGGACAAAGTTCACCCTTTAAAATTAGTAAAAGTGTATTTAATATTTAACAGTGCGCTTTAGTCCCTTAATAAAGAACTGTTCCATGAGTTGAAAGTTAGAAAAAAAAGTACACCTTAATTCACCTCGCCCATTGCTATTTTAAATGAACTAGACTGAATGAATGGGTACCCTTTGTGCAATTATGCCTTACCACAATGGTTTTCAAGACATGAACTGTTCTAGGTAGATTTTTTTTACATTTATTACACCAATGCAAATAGACATCAAGGGCTTCATTATAAAACAAATTTTCAGGTTTATATTTTATCTCAGATTGCATGGTCAGCTCAAATGTGAGAATCTTTATATTATTGCTATAAATAAATTGAATTGTTTGTGACAAATACTCTAAAGATTTGTTTTAGTAGTTACAATTGTGCTGTAGTGTTTCAGCACAAAGGGCCTCAGAACAATGGTTTCGATTAGTCTAGTCCAAGAAAAATAACTTTATTAAGACTCAAATTGACTGTAAATAGATATCAAGTAATTGAAAAAATGACAACTTAGTTAAACAATGTTTGAAAGTGAGGAAAACAGAATTAAGGCACAAATGTTTTTTTGTGCCCTGATGAGGACTGAATGGGGAGGAGTGCTTGTTAGGGAATGGCTGACGTTATCCTACGTCATGATTGGCTAAATAGAAAGAGGTGGTTAACTCACTTTCCTTGTCTTCCAGTCTCAAGTGTTCTCTGCTTTCCTTCATCCCTATCAAATGACTCAGCCTCCTTTTACTTTCCCCAACAATCCTCACAAGACTTCTAGTGCCCGTAACAGAATTTGAAGCCCAAATGCCTCTGCTGAGTTCCAGTGAAACAATGATCCTTATTGCTACCACATCCCATTCAACTCTATGCATCATAGTCTGTCCTAGATTTTTTTTAATCAAAATCTTAAATGATTAGTTTCATAAGCAAGTTTGTCACAGTTCAAAGAAGTCAAGCTTATTTTCCATTTTTTCCTTGAATCCAAACACTTTCCATTTCTTTTTACTCCGAGTAGTGCCAGTAGAAGTGTATTCCTTTCTTATTACCTGGAATTGAGTTTAAGGTGCTATCTCTGCAGCTCTCCAGTGCTGCTAGTTTGCAGTCAGTGCAAATACTAATCAATTTTCTCTTTACACCATCCTACAATAAACCACCTCCAAAAACACATCCCACCTGAGTTCTCAAATTTAACAATGTTAGAATATATTTTTAAATACTCATGCATTCTAAATGTAGTCCCAGGTTAAAAAAAAAAAATAAGTTTTCACATTGAAATATTGCCCTTTAAAATACCAATGAAACATTTTAAACAAAAATACCAGAAACTCAGAAAATATGCAGTTAAGGTTTTCATGTTAACTTTAACAATGACCTGCAAAGGGAGGAAACTGAGCTTCTGTTTTTTTTCGACCAAAAGAAATTTACTACCTGATGTTAGAAATTCAAGTCATTTATAGTCTTTAAGGTTCTATGATAAATGAACTAATGAAATTGTGACATCACCAGTGTAAAGAGTTACACTAAAGTAAAGTAATGAGTGACAAAGAGATTTTCAATCAGACTGTTTAAAACTGTTTTATTACCTATTCAGACTCCAGTGACTAATATTTTTGAGATAGGACATCTCCATTAAAGTTTCAACATCCCAACTCCTTCAGCTAAGTTACAAGAGCTACCATACATCTTCATCTCATCTCAAGGGAAAAATAACGTCCTGAGATCAGAGTTGATATTCCAAAGGTAAAATAAAGCAGCAAATTAGTTTTAAACAAAAATAAAGAAAATAGAGTTTTGAGACATTCTTTACACAATATAAAAGAAGGTACAAAAGGCATAAGGTTTTTTTTTTTTTAAATTAAATTTCTCTGCCCCCGTAGCCCTACTCACGTTCCACCTAAAGAATGTGGATCCTCAACAGATCACATATTCAATGGTTTAATTTGGCAATTCCAACAGTAATGTCTTCTGTGGTACAAAGACAAAGTGTACCCACTCTTGAAGCCTACATTGAATAGAGGTCAGGGAGAAGTCCTCTGATATCAGGAGAGTCTTATCTTTGGGATGAAGGTCCAGTACTGAATATTAACTCTGCATTTGTCAACAGGCAGCACCCAGCTAATTAATAGGCAGCTGCCTGCTGCTGGTGTAGTATGGAGGACTCACACTGAGTGAGTGAATATGAGCCGCACAGAGCAAGTTCCCACTGTGGAGATTTTTCATACTTTTCTTACCATTGTTACCAATGATTCAGCTCTACAAGTATTAGCAACACTGGAATACCTGTTGCACATGGACTGGCTGGCTGCCATCACCATTTTTAAAGTACCACTTCAGTTAATCCTGCTCAGAACAGGTTTAATCAACACCGTGCTTAAAATCATATAAAGACCCACTAACGTTAACACAGTTGAGATGAACTCATGTCAGCAAAAGTGAAGTTTCTGGGAGGGTGTCCTTACTGTAGAGTGGGTTCAATACATCCTCAGGTTACTTCACATGATTTACTGGGTTAGGGCAAGTGAATGCTGACAACTGTATGCTGCTTGAGGTGGAAGGCAGCTGCCTACGCACATGCCAGCTCCCCTCTCCTCTGCTATTGGAAGGGTGTGTCAGTTATTCTTGGACAGCAGCCCATATGTGTTAGGTAAGCAATGTAAAGATAAAACTAACTGTACCATGCCTGGAGGGTAGTATCTCAGAATCCTTGGCTGGTGCAGTAACTGAGTATCTGCACAACTCAACTCTCCTACAAGTATATCCAGCCTATATAGGGAGGAACAACAGCGCAGAGGGGCCCCTCAAGCCCAGACTGGTACGGTGAATGAAAAAGGGTGTTATCTCAGTTGCACATGAAGAGCAAGAAAAAAGGGAAGAAATCCTTGGCCCACTGAAGCCAAAGGTAGTTTCGCTATTGACTTTAATGGGACCAGGATTTCACCAAATATGTGATAATCTTGGACCCATAGCAAGGACATACATTTGAGAAGAGTCTCCAGCTTCTGTATAGCGAGTGAGTGGTAATTAACTGGTTATAATATAGCATGTAAGTGAGACTAGTGCTAGCCTGTGTATCATATTGTAAATCTAGACTGGTTATAGTGGCCAGTTTTAAACTCCATTAATTATAAAGGTTGATATTAGGTGGAGATTTAAGGACAGATGAGGTAGATTTTGGTCTTGGTTTCCAAAAGAAGTGACTCTTTTATTGATTCATGTAATTCAAATGGAAATTTACATATGCTTCTGTGGTGCTTGCAAAAACAACAATATACACAGGACAAGTGAAAAAATGATTAGACACTGACAGAATAAAACTAACTTGATTCTATTGTCCACGCAAACAAGATAAAAAGACCAAAGTGAATTCTTCTAATTCTCAGTAATCCAAGTTGTACAAAACAGGAAAAAAAGTGGTTCTCTTATCAATATTATATAGCCTCACTGTTTAACTGTGTACTTCAAGTTTTTTTTTTATTATTATTTATTTTGGTCGAGAACCAAGTTTGTCACAGTTCAAGGACATCAAACTTATTTTCAACCTTTTTCCTTGAGCCCCAAAACTTTATTTCTTTATTAAAAAATGTACAAAACTTCTTAAAAAGTTCTCTACTTCATTTGTAATATTTTACTATCTATGTTTCCAACTCATGATTTTATCACAAACCTTATGATATTTGATGTTTTAATTAAAATCCAAGCTATCTGAGATAACTGATTACATGAAAATCTCAGCTTTCAAGTTTCTCACCCTCGCATCTGCAACCAACATCTTTAAACATGTGATCTTCATGTACTCTAAAGGCTCAACAACCAGAAGGTAAACAAAAAGAACCTCAATTTCTTTAAACTAATTGCATGATCTTTTGGTGCCTAACTCTCAAGTTCTGAACATTTGGGGTTAGGAATACTGCTAACATTTTACAGAGCAAGATCAGGCTTAAAACAAGGCAAGCAAAAGCAAGATGCTGGGGCAAGACCCAAAACTTTATATATAAAATATAAAAATGGTGGTGTGGATCTTAGGGTCCTCCCCAACAAATATGAAACACCAAAATCAGTTTCCTGAATTTTAAAATATTTTAGGCACTGAGAAAAATGAGAGGCATACCTGACATTTATTTGGAAATCTAAAACAAAGTTTTCAATAGAAAACTCACCAGCTTCGGGGGGGGGGGGGGGGAGGAATAATCACTATCTGAACATTTTTTAAAAACATACTATTATCCCAACACTTATGATTACTACAAGTGAAAGTTAGAGAGGGAAAAAGCTCCTCCTCCACCATTTACTTTGTGCATTTGACAACATGAAGACACTGGCTACACACTATTTGTCCTCTTAAGACACCTTCCCAATTGTATTAGTCTTTCACTCATTAACACACAAAAGAAAAGCATTTGAAGAGTAGGAAAATGTGATTTTAAAACCACAAAAATAGTTAAGGGAAATCTCAGAGCCAGATGCAATACCTGCAACTAGTTAAAAAAAAAGTTGACTAGATTTCATGTTGACTGTGTTCCTTTATACATTAAATATGTTCTGAAAATCCTGTCCCCCCCCCAATTACTTATGCAAGCCCCAGACCAAAGAAAACCAAGTCTTCCACAAAAAAGTCAGCATTACTGGTTTAATTTTTTTTTTTTTTTTTTAAGTAAAGCAGCTTATCCATTTCACCATGTATTCTGTTCACATATTACTGTGTGCACAGATTTTTTTTCTTGTCTCTGAACCACATAATAAGTTTACATTGCCTGTCATACGTTCATCGAACAAAAAACAAAAAGCCCCTTCCCTAAACATTTCCTTCTCTGTCTGCCTTTCTTTTCTTGCTGAATTTTCTCTACAGATAACTTAATGCCCCTTCATCCCAATCAGATGGGCAGCAATTCAGAGTACAAGCAACAGGAGCTAGCAAAACAGGATACAAAAAAAGAATTCATGGATCTGCCTTCAAAATTAGCAATTAATGGCCAAAGCTGTATATAGAAAAAGGAGATTACAAACTGGGTCGTAGTTTGCAAGAATACTGGCACTGCATGATGGTTTCTTGAGTACAGGTTAGGTTATTACAGGTTTCAGTAATGTTGGAAAGTATTCCTAAGGAAAATGTCAACTTTCATGAGCAATAATCCTACATATTCCCCTGATGTTTTCACCAGCCAGGAAATATGCATAGGCTATACCTCACGTACAATTACACAAATCTCACTCAGAGCGCTAAGAACATCTGACATAGTACTATTCCAAACTCAGTTAGGGAAAGTGGCAGTCTACTTTTTCTGTGAAATGTGCTGAGAACTCTTTTTGACACCATCACTTGGATTCTGGGGCTGGGTGAAGGCAGAATAATGATCATGATTTTGCAGTCTCCACTGCAAAGAACAAAAAAAAAAAAAAAAGAATCTGCTAGGTCCATCCTTCTGAAAGGAGAATTTTAAGATCTTAACTTCTCCTTGAAGATGGCAAAGGTAAGATCATGCATGGCATTGGCGTGTTCGTTACATTCCTAATATAGTCTCACAAATGAAGATCAGGTCTAAGGTGTGTCTGTCTTCTTCACTGGCATGAAGTTGAGAGACTCATACAAGGATAGCCATGGTGGCTACAAAATCGTGGGCTATACTGAGAAAGTCATCTGTGTGGATACTGAAGTCCTCTAATTACGAAGCTTGGAGACTCTGGGATTAAGATTTGGTAGAAGTTCTCTTCATTCAGGCAAATAGTTAATGAAGAGTGGAATAACCTGCACTCTGCAAGCACTCCAGTATTCACCAGAGACTAACAAAGTTTATGCTCAAGTAAATTTGTTAGTCTCTCAGGTGCCACAAGTACTCCTTTTCTTTTGCGAATACAGACTAACATGGCTGCTACTCTGAAACCTGACTATATGTCATGTGATTCATCTATTATCTGGATGCAACCTATTCTTGAACTCCTTTGCATTTACTAGACTTGTGTTGCACTGAGTATGCAGTGGGGGTTAACTGTGCCATACAGGTTTAGCAGATTCCGAATATAAACCTGCAACACAGATAAAAGACTAGGAGAGTATTTGAAAATGCATTAGAACCATGTTGTTCACTAGACACTATAAATCACTGTTGCGGCTGACTTTCCACTCTTAAAATAGAAGTGTTACATTGAATAGAAGTGCTGATATTTTAGCAAGAAGAAACATCATTATTGTGTAAAGTTTTGAGACTCTAAATGACCTTGATCTAGATGATCAAACAGAACACTACTTTTGTTATATGCAAATGAGAGGTAAAAAAACCCTCTTGCAAATTGCCACAACATGAGGTAAAAATAAAGCTAAAAAAAAATCCCTCTCCTCTTAAAGTTATCACAAACTGCTGTTTTCTCATGAGAGAAAGTTCCATGAACTTCTCAGATGTATTGGTTTGGGCAAAAGATTAGCAGCATCAGCCCAACCCATCTAACATACTCTGGACCAAAGATGACTCCAGAAGGTCACAACTACAACTTATAAATAGTAAAATGTCAAGCTACTACCGCCTAGAATAGGGGTGGGCAAACTACAGCCCAGGGGCCATATCCAGCCCTTCAGACGTTTTAATCCAGCCCTCGAGCTCCTGCCGGGGAGCGGTTTGTCTCGCTCCACGTGTGCGGTGGCTCTGCGTGGCTCCCAGAAGCAGCATCCTGTCCCGACTCCAGCTCCTACATGTAGGAGTAGCCAGGGGGCTCCGCAAGTGCCTCCCCTGCCGCTCCCATTGGCTGGCAACCATGGCCAATGGGAGCTGCAGGGGCAGCACCTGCAGACAGGTCAGTGCGCAGAGCTGCCTGATCACATCGCCACGTAGGAGCCGGAGGGGGGACATGCTGCTGCTTCTGGGAGCTGCTTGAGGTAAGCACCGCCCAGAGGTCAAGCGCTGCTGCGCTCTTGACCCCCTCCAGTGCCCCAACCTCCTGCTCCAGCCCTGATCCCCCTCCCACCCTCCAAAACCCTCAATCCCACCCTCCTGCACCCCAGAGCCCACACCCCCAGCCAGAGCCCCCCCACCCGCAACAACCCAGAGTCCCCTCCACCTCCCTGAACTCCTAATTTCTGCCCCAACCCCAGAGCTCGCACCCCCGCACATCAACCCCCAATTTCGTGAGCATTGTACGGTGGTCCATGAATCTCCATATCCAGATGTGGCCCTTGGGCCCAAAAATTTGCCTGCCCCTGGCCTAGAACAATGAGCTAAAAGAGAAAGCATTTTTTTTTCCCTCTTCAAAAGGCAGAAAACTGTACTGTAACTATTCAAACTTCACAAACAGAAGCAGCAAAACGTTGCATCACAGTAACAACATTTTCAGTATTACTAGAGAAGACAAAAAAAATGCTATCATTTTGTGGTCATTGAACACTTTAGAAAAAACACAAAACAAAAACAGGTTTCAGAGTAGCAGCCGTGTTAGTCTGTATTCGCAAAAAGAAAAGGAGGACTTGTGGCACCTTAGAGACTAACCAATTTATTAGAGCATAAGCTTTCGTGAGCTACAGCTCACTTCCTCAGATGCATATCGTGGAAACTGCAGCAGGCTTTATATACAAAACAAAAACAATCATTTTGGACTAGAGTCACAAAAGGAGATAGGTGACTAGAATCTAAATACCAGAATCAAGCCTACTGGGTTCACAAAAGCCCGGTTAACTGTAATAAAACCTGTAGGTGCCTAAACTCACTCAGCACCTACATTTTTGCAGTGAAATTTCCCTAGCCTATGGGTATGCCTCTGGGCACTCACCCTGCAGCTCAAAATAAGCATCCAGACACTTAAGTCCCAGTGCAATATATGAATTAATGCCTAACTTGCATGGTGTGCCTGATCGGGTAAGTATGTTCAGAACTTGCATGCTGCATCAGGTCCACATTGGCAAGCTTACACAAAATGGCCAACAGAGCTGCTGCTATCTACAGGGTCCCTGGGTTGGGGCCCAGAGTAGTGGGCGGGCCTGAGTCCCCCCACTCGCCATTGGTGAAGTGGCAGGACTGTTGGTGACAGAGATTCTCCCCCCCGGGAACAGGGAAACACAGATGACAACCTAGTTGGAGGGCTGAATCGAGAAGAGGACACTGCGGTTCTGGGAGCCAAGAGAGGAGCTGTAGGTGTGAACAGAGAGAGTGCCACTGTGCAGACCGTGGATGTAGGTGTCTGCCTCAAGCTAATACCCAGCACGACCAGGAGTAGAAGCCAATTGGGCGATGAGGGCTGCACCCCGTGACATGTCCTCATTGTGGATTTTCCAAGTCCAAAATGATTTTCCACTGATGGTACCAACCTACTGTTACAAGGTTACAGAGTGCAATCGCCACTCATTTCTCCACTGTTAATGCAGCTCTCATTCTGGTGTCCCTGCACCAAAGGGCTGGGAGGAGCTTGGCACACTGATACAGGAATGAGGCCTTTTGGATCGGAAAGTTCTGCAGCTCATCATCCCAAACCTGCATTACAATGTGATCCCACCAGTAAGTACTCCTTTCCTGGACCCAGAAGCAACTGTTCTGCAAATACCACCAACCACCTTGAATTCTTTTTATGTTCTGTCCCTCAGCAAACTGTCCTCCAAGTAACTGTCATGTCCCCTGCTGTTGTAGTGCTTCCTGAGGATCTGCAAATACAGGAGACTTGTGTGTCCTGTATTTGCAATGTTCACAAGAATAGTGCAGAGCCCTGTGGACTCCATGCTTCTGAAAGGGATGGCAGAGACAGAAAAGTGCTGTACAGGTTTGTGGGATTTTTTATTTTTTTTAAAAGGCACAAAAAATACGGCACACGGATGGCATAATAAGATGGAGAATGTTGGATGCTGGGAACTTGATCACTAGGTCCCAGAGATCCCTGGGCAAGACATTTCTACCCCACTCCACATTGTGAAAATTTTCCAAAAGGCATTACGCCGGATAACGGCACGTACACACTGGGATACTTGCCCAAGGCGCCCTGCACTTTTCATTGACACAAGCACTGAGCGTGTGCAATATCAATGCAAGCAGCGAAGTATGTATGTGCACAAGCAACATACTTTGGCAGCTGTATGCCAAACGTAACTTGCACTGACCAAAGTTTGTAGCAGAGACACGGTCTCAGTATTTGACACTGAGCCTTCCTGGCCGCAGTGGATTGGAAGACTGAGCTTTGTCAGTGAAAAACACCAACAGGGAACCTTTTGGTCACAGACACTAGCAGGTAATGCTATTCCATTCCACATGAGTTCCAGGAAGAGCAATGACTGCTTCAGGTTCTTAACAAATGGACACCATGCTTGAGTAAAAGCCTCCCCCATTTTCTCCTGATGTTTGAGTGAGCATTGGGAGAGGATACCTGCCCCCTCTCATCCATTTCCCTTCACACAAGTCCCAGAGGATAAACAATAGATCACTCCTTCTGGATGGGGGAATAGGGGATATAGGTGAAGGTCGAGAACTCCGCAGAGCATCCTCTGAGAAGTCTGCCTCTCACAACTGGGGATGGAGCTATAATCAGACAGTTTGTGGACGGCCACTACAAAGAAAATAGAAAGAAGTCTGCAAAGAGAAAAGGAGAGATCTTAACAGTTTAGCAATGAAAACTGAATTGTACCAGATCTGAGAATTTTCCCCATTCTACTTATAGTTATAAAACTAGAGGCACTACACTGCTTATCTACATGCTTGCCCCAACCACATTCACTGAGCACCTATACAACCCAATACAATGTAATAAAGACAAAGACCCCCCAAAGGACATTATTAAACAGTTATGGTTGATAGCTTTTTATCAACCATAGCAATCTAACAAATGGCATCTGTACCCTAATAAAGGGCCTAAGAACCCCTATCCTACCCTACCCAAGGTCTGTTCCTGTAGATTGGGGTGGGCAAACTTTTTGGCTTGAGGGCCACATCAGGGTTGTGAAACTGTATGGAGGGCCGGGTAGGGAAGGCTGTGCCTCCCCAATCCCTAACCCTTTCTGCCCCCTCCCACTTCCCATCCCCTGACTGCCCCCCTCAGAACCTCCAACCCATCCAACCCCCCCCCCCCCCCACCACCCACTCCTTTTCCCCTGACCACCCCCTCCTGGAACCCCCCGCCCCTAACCGCCCCACTGGGACCCCACCCCCTATCCAACCCCCCCTGCTCCCTGACCCCTATCCACACCCCCACCCCGACAGGCCCCCCTCTAAAGCCCCTTTCAGAATGCAGCCCTGCGAACATGAGCGGAGGAGTCAGGAGGAACAGGGGCAGCCACACAGCCGGAGAAGCTGAGGTTTCCCCTTCAAAGCGCCTGGTGCTCCTCCTGAGTCCTCCGCCAGCGTTCACAGCGTTCTTGCCACCTGCACCGCCTGCCCGCTCCCCTGTGGCTGCGGGTGAGCCTCCCCTTCCCGCTCTCCTCTGCCCCTGCAGTGCAGCCCCCTCCCGCGCTGGCAGCACAGCGAGCTGAGGCTGCGGGGGAGGGGGGACAGCAGGAGAGGGCCAGGGGCTAGCCTCCCCAGCTGGGCGCTCAGGAGCCAGGCAGGACAGGCCCACGGGCCATAGTTTGCCCACCTCTGCTGTAGATAGTAGCAAATACTGAAGGCAGATTATAGGTTGAACTGGCATGCTATGAAGAATTATTCAAGTTGCAGCCTTGCCCATCAGCATATGTTATGGAAAAGATCACAAGAATAAGAAAGCTTGTGGAGACAGAACATCCTTTATGGTATGCAGGTTTTACATGTACATATAAATCTTTTGATGTTTGATATTATCTCTTTGTTGCTCTGTTTGAAATAGTTACCATCGCCATTTCAGACCATATCTTTCCGATACTTGTTACCAATTTTGCTTTATATGTTGATTTCACATCTTGTGAAAGATTCAGTGAAACTGAACATAGAAGTTTTTTTAAAAAAAAGAAACAGTTTAACAATAAAAACCTCAAATTAGCAATATAGTTGCCTAGAACTCAAACAATGTGGAAAAAGTTTGTTTTGAAAGTTACAAGTGAAACATTGACACAAATAACTGATCAGATACCAGATTACAACACCTAGCAAAACCTATAAAAAGGAGGGACAAAACAAAACAAGACAGTTGAGATCATCTTTGTATTTGTAATATTACAAATTTGGGTTTGAATGTGACAGATTCATTCCAGGAAGGCGACATCTCAACTGATGGCAGTCTGAGGGACCAAACAAACCCCTCGCAAATGAAAAGGCTTCGAGACTTTATGGGTCAGTCACAGACTTGTGCAAGTCACTGACAGATAGTGCCCATATAAAAGAACATTCAATAGAATCCTGAAATTAGCTAGAAATTGAAGTCACTCTCAATACTCGTTGCAGAGTAGCAGCCATGTTAGTCTGTATTCGCAAAAAGAAAAGGAGTACTTGTGGCACCTTAGAAACTAACAAATTTATCTGAGCATAAGCTTTAGTGAGCTACAGCTCACTTCACTGGATGCCTGCAGTGGAAAATACAGTGGGGAGATTTATATACACAGAGAACATGAAACAATGGGTGTTACCATACACACTGTAAGGAGAGTGATCACTCAAGATGAGGTATTACCAGCAGGAGAGCAGCGGGGGGGGGGGGGGGAGAGGAGAAAACCTTTTGTAGTGATAATCAAGGTGGGCCATTTCCAGCAGTTGACAAGAACTTCTGAGGAACAGTGGGGGGTGGGGGGGAAATAAACATGGGGAAATAGTTTTACTTTGTGTAATGACCCACCACTCCCAGTCTCTATTCAAGCCTAAGTTAATGGTGTCCAATTTGCAAATGAATTCCAATTCAACAGTCTCTCGCTGGAGTCTGGTTTTGAAGTTTTTCTGTTGAAGAATTGCCACTTTTAGGTCTGTAATTGAGTGACCAGAGAGATTGAAGTTTTCTCCGACTGGTTTATGAAGGTTATAATTCTTGACATCTGATTTGTGTCCATTTATTCTTTTACGTAGAGACTGTCCAGTTTGACCAATGTACATGGCAGAGAGGCATTGCTGGCACATGATGGCATATATCATATTGGTAGATGTGCAGGTGAACGAGCCTCTGATAGTGTGACTGATGTGATTAGGCCCTATGATGGTGTCCCCTGAATAGATATGAGGGCACAGTTGGCAACGGGCTTTGTTGCAAGGATAGGTTCCTGGGTTAGTGGTTCTGTTGCGTGGTGTGTGGCTATGGTGAGTATTTGCTTCAGGTTGGGGAGCTGTCTGTAAGCAAGGACTGGCCTGTCTCCCAAGATCTGTGAGAGTGAGGGATCGTCCTTCAGGATAGGTTGTAGATCCTTGATGATGCGTTGGAGAGGTTTTAGTTGGGGGCTGAATGTGATGGCTAGTGGCGTTCTGTTATTTTCTTTGTTGGGCCTGTCCTGTAGTAGGTGACTTCTGGGAACTCTTCTGGCTCTGTCAATCCGTTTCTTCACTTCAGCAGGTGGGTATTGTAGTTGTAAGAATGCTTGATAGAGATCTTGTAGGTGTTTGTCTCTGTCTGAGGGGTTGGAGCAAATGTGGTTGTATCGTAGAGCTTGGCTGTAGACAATGGATTGTGTGGTGTGGTCTGGATGAAAGCTGGAGGCATATATTATCAATATAACCTACTGACCGCTATTCCTACCTACATGCCTCCAGCTTTCACCCAGATCACACCACATGATCCATTGTCTACAGCCAAGCTCTACAATACAACCGCATTCTTTTTTCTCAATACTTGTATTATCCTGTGTAAAAAAGTGTGTAGGTCACCACGAGAAAGAGTTAATTATTGATCCACTGCATTATGCAACAGTGATATGAAGATGACTGTTCACCTATGAAAATTTAATATGATGCAGAAACTCATTAAAATAAATAGAGTTGATTTCCTCCAGGGCAGGAATGGCATTGATAATATATGGTGACTGGCTAATGTTCTTCACTATTCAAAGTTAAGCCTTATAGTATGCTTAAATGCAGAAAAGATTTTCAGCCCGGTTGAGTGGAAGTACTTCGGAAACACTACTTGGAATGGGATTTAGTGAGATCTTGTACAGAGGCCCCAAATGATTGAAAAACTAAACAGAGCTTGCAGATAATGTCTGAAAAGAAAGAAATGTCAGGATACCCATTCTTTGCCTTAATATTTCAGTTGAACCCATTAATATGCCTGATCCATCTATTCCCTTCCTGAAATACATGGAGCATCTAGTGTAAGGTGCAGAGCCTCCCATCTCTAGATACCCAAATCACGTTTAGTTTTTTCTTTTAGATGCCACAAAACCCATTCCAGCTTCTACCACACAATACTTACTGTAAAGCTGTAGAAGATTCTAACAGTGATGAGCAAGACTTTTTGTAGTCTTAAGACATTTTGACATTACTTAGGCCATACACCTTGTAATACCATCCAGAAATTGCCCAGAAACCCACTTAACAGTTGATTCCCCCCTCAAATAAAAGCTAAATTGAAACCTTTCCTTGCCACTCACACCAAGCAGTTTCTCTACCCCTTCTACTTTCCCCAGACTCCACCAACTTCTCTCCCCTTCCCTCCCCATACTGCTAGCAGCATGATAGTGTTTTTCTTACTCCTGACCCATTCTACTTTCTAGTGCTCTGTTCAGTCTGGCCAATACAGCATGGTCATGTAGATTGTAGAGCAAATAAAAGGCAGGAGCAACACATGCAAAGTGCAAGCAGAATGCGGGGGAGAAGGGGCGGGGGAAGAGACATTCCATTTACAGCCTTATCTAAACTAGCAAGGGTGGTACTCCCACATCCCTCCCCCATCTTGTTAGTTCAATCAAACTTGCTTGTCTCAGTTGGAAACCCTACTTATCGGTTAAAACGTTCACCTAGATTTTAGCAGCTTAAGTTAAGATAGCTCAATTGAGCTAACTAGATGGGGGTGCCTTTTTTCTTAGAGACAAAGCTGGGGAGCTCAAGTTGCCAATTTTCTAATTGCACAAAACTGAACACACTTGCCCATTCCCTCCCCCCCAACCCCGCGGCCCTGCCCGCCTCATCCACTTTCATTGGGCTGGGGCCCTGAAGTGGGGCCAGAAATGAGAGGTTCAGGGCGCAGGAGGGAGCTTCGGGCTGGGGGAGGGGCTCAGAGCGCAGGCTCTGGGAGGGAATTTGGGTGCAGGAGGGGATTCTGACCAGGGGCCAGGGGTTCAGGCTCCAGCCCAGCAGAGCTTACCTCAGGTGGCTCCCGGTCAACAGCTCAGCAGGGCGAAGGCAAGCTCCCTGCCTGCATGGCTCTGTGCCGCTCCCGGAAGCGGCCACCATGTCCAGCCCCTAGGCATAGGTGCAGCAGGCGGCTCTGCACAATGCGCACTGCCCAGATCCACATGCGCCACCCCCCAGTTCCTGGACAATGGGAGCAGCACTCGGAGCTTCCCTGATCGCGCCTGCACTAGGGGCCACAGAGACATACTGGTTGCTTGTGGGAACTGCGTAGAGCCAGGGCAGAGAGGGAGCCTGCCTTAGCCCCGCTGACCGGACTTTTAATGACCCGGTCAGTGGGGCTGACCGGAGTCACCAGGGTCCCTTCTTGACTGGGTATTCCAGTCACAAACCGGACACCTGGCAACCCTATGGGGAGTGAGGCCTGGAGGAATGAAGGCTTGAAACACATAATCCAACTAAAAATAAAAAGCAGACCACGATATTTGTTCAATAATTACAGTCAGGGGCAACAGTCTTGAGCAGGTTTCAGAGTAGTAGCCGTGTTAGTCTGTATCAGCAAAAACAACAAGGAGTCCTTGTGGCACCTTAGAGACTAACAAATTTAGCTGGGGATAAGCTTTCGTGGGCTAGAACCCACTTCATTGGATGCATGGAGTGAAAATACAGGAACAGGTATAAATACATGAAAGGATGCGGGGGTTGCTTTACCAAGTGTGAGGTCAGTCTAAGGAGATAAATCAATTAACAGCAGGATATCAAGGGAGGAAAAATAACTTTTGAAGTGGTAAGAGAATGGCCCATTACAGACAGTTGACAAGAAGTGAGAGTAACAATAGGGGAAAATTAGTATTGCGGAAGTTAAGTTTAGGTTTTGTAATGACCCAACCACTCCCAGTCTCTATTCAGGCCTAATCTGATGGTATCCAGTTTGCAAATTAAGTCCACTTCTGAAGCTACACGTGGGAGTCTGGTTTTGAAAGTTTTTTTTGTTGAATTGCCAATTTTAGGTCTGTTATTGAGTGTCCAGAGAGGCTGAAATGTTCTCCTACTGATTTTTGAATGTTATGATTCCGGATGTCAGATTTGTGTCCATTTATTCTTTTGCATAGAGACACTCTGGTTTGGCCAATGTTCATGGCAGAGGGGCACTGCTGGCACATGATGGCATATATCACATTGGTAGATGTGTAGGGGAACGAGCCCTTGATGGCGGCTGATGTGGTTAGGTCCTGTGATGGTGTCCCTTGAATAGATATGTGGACAGAGTTGGCGCCGGGGTTTGTAGCAGGGTTTGGTTCCTGGGTTGGTGTTTTTGTTGTGTGGTGTGTAGTTGCTAGTGAGTATTTGCTTCAGGTTGAGCAGGTGGGACTTAAAGTATATGTTGGTGAGACTGAGATTTTGATAACAGAGAGGAGGACCCACTATAAAGGATATTACAGACGGAGAGCTTAGAAGAGTGAAATAATTTAAATTATGAGGATCACTTGTTGCAAACAATGGTGCCCTCCTGAGCGATGCCCAGCATCATACAAAAGATGTTTGGTACAAATGGCAGGAGCTAACCCAAATTCACTGTGATAAAAAGATGTAAAGTAAAGTTAAAGTAGAATGTATAAAACTGTAATTATACACATCCTAATATACAGGACAGACTTTGCCAGCCACAATAAATTAGTATGCTTTCCACTATGAAAATAAAGCTATTGAGATGATCAAATTGTTGGATGCCCCATGATAGAAAATGAAATGAGGTTGTAAGGGGCCTAAAGCAGGTTGCCCCAAATGAAGAAAAGTTGAGGGAGACTAGGCTACATTAGTGCGGACATGCACAGCAGAGATGGCAGAAATTATATGGGTAGGATGACCCTTGCAATGATCATGGATGGAAGACAAGTGGAGAGGTCAAAGACTCAGTACATGGACTGGATATCAGAGGATCTTCAAGAGACCAATTTGCACAACAGCCAGGTGTACAATTGTGAGTTTTGTAAGGAGGCTATAAAAGTTGACAACCCTTAATAGGGTTGAAAGAAAGATTATGGGGGGGAGGGGAAGAGATGGTTTATTATTTAGAAAAAAAACAGACAATATGCTGTGAACCTTGTGTCCTCTTGCTATCTGCTTCCTTCTCACATGTGCAACTATAGCTTTTTAATAAGCATTTCCACTGCAATCACGCGGTTTTTAAAATTCACACATTGAGTAGTGTTTAATATCCCCCGCCCCAATTCAGAATTTGTTTTTTGAAATTAACAGTTTGAGTTGACTGACATGTGTATTAGAGTGAAAAGCCACTAAAAGTCATCATTGTGCCAATAATTTTATTTTCTGAAAAATAAATTTTCTTGTAATTGAGTTAGCACAGTAGAGGCTTTCATCCATGGCTGTGCCACTTAACTTTCCATTATAAAAAAGTAAATTAGGAATCAAACATCTAGGTTTAGCAGCTTTTTTTAACAACATAAAAGAAAGTTAAGTGACAGAGTCAGATAAACTCCCAATTAAAAGCAAAGTAGTCTCCCTCTTCTCTAATCACCATGGTAGATTCAAGGGGTGGGGGGAAGCAGCCTGCTAATCCCTGGGCGTTTTGACTCATTGTGGATGTAATAGCCAAAATGCAGGAATGAAAGGTTGACTGTAACCTTAAGGATGAGAATGTAAATTTAGGAGTCAGGAAGATTCAAAAGTGAAGTTTTCCAAAGAAACATTAACTCCTCCCTATAATCCTACTGCACATCCAGCAGAACCTCACTTACACTAATAACTGGGAACTGTCTGTTACTGATGTAAAGCTTAAAACTAGAAGACTTAAAAGGAAAGTAGGCTCTCTGCTTCCCCTGTAGGAGAAAAGGGAAGCTAGGTTTCTCATCTCTATTTACATAAATAATAATTCTCCTCCAGTGCATTTCAGTATAGTGTTTTACTGTTAGGAGTTATATCATTTCCAAAACTAAAACATAAGTAAATGCATTTATGAAAAGAGGAGACACTGAAATGTATAACCTGGGTAAAGTGGGTCACCTTGAGCTGACAGATGGACTCTGTTGGGTTGGGAATTCAAAATTGACAAGTCTCACGAAGTTCTGTTGAATAAAGCAAGAGCTCCGTCCAAAGGTCCTGCTTTGCTGTTCTCCACCAAGTAATTCTGATCCCCATACGGAGCCTACTCTGAGGAACTGGACAAATGATGGTGGTGAGGAAAGGTGGACAGGTCACTGGCAATAAACAAAAATTCATGGAAGCCCATCACCTGCCCCTGACTTGCACTAAAAATATCCCTGACAAAATGGGTAGGGAGGAGGGTTCAGTACCCACTCCTGCTGGAGCTCTGAGGTCCCCCACTGCCACAACAGTGAGTGGGAGCTCCAGGGTTCCCTTGCTACCCCTGGGCAGCTATGGAAAGGGGGGCACTGCCCACTGTAGCTGGGAGCTCCAGGGTTCCCTGCCTGCCCGTGGCAGCTGGGAGCTGCAGGGTCCCCCCACCGGGGCAGGGAGCTGCAGTGGGCAACTGGGAGCTCCTGGGTCCCTCTTCTGCCCAGCAGCTAACAGCTGTGGGCCCTGCTGGCTGACAGCTCCAGCCCCGGGCAGAAAATATCACAGAGATCGCTGGAAGTCATGGATTCTGTGACCTCCGACACATAATTGTAGCCTTAATTATTAGTGGTTGCCTGAGCCTCACATTAACGTCTAGTATGTGTGTCATACAGCTTCCCTAAAACTTCAACAAGATACCAGAACCCTTAAAAGACCACTAGCTGGAGGTCTACAATGGATGAAAATAACCTGCTACACACAAGGCTGACAATGGTTCCAATAGGTGCAATAAGCAATGCACATTTCCCACAATAAGATCTGCACACCTCCAGAAGAAAAGGCACACCTGATGTTCCTGTTGACTTGCCATGACTGACTTTGTGACATCCTGTTGCAAAGGTTCTTCTTGCATTCATGTCCAGTGCCAATCTCAGATGACTGGCCTCACAGAGCGGCGAGCCAATGAACTTCTGAAGTCCTAACTTACAACCACCTATTTGCAACCTGTGATGGAGATCTGGGACTAGGCTTAACTGATTGCTAACCCAAGTGACAAGAGAGGCTTTCACAATGCAGAAATTTGGCTTAACCAATCTTCACAGTGTGACTGTAGGACAGCGATTCAGAGGATCCAACATGTGGTGGAGGAGTGCAGTTAGAAGATTGGAAATTGGACTGCAACACTTGATACCCCCAGCGTTGCAGCAGTTAGATGGCAGAACAATCTAGATATTACTCCTGGGAGTATTCTGCAGGACTGCACATCTGCAGAAAACAGCCCCCCGCACCTGCAGATTTCCTGCTTTTCCCTACAGAAAATGGCAGACACCCCCACCACCACCACCAAGCCCAATCTACTCACGCCCAGATCCCACCCCCCATTGAACCCAACCACCATCACCTGGATCCGCTGCAGAGTCCCCTGCCATAGGCGCCGACTCTGTGGGTGCTCCGGGGCTGGAGCACACAGAGGGAAAAAAAATGGTGCATGCACAGCACCCACCGGCAGCTCCACTATCGACTCCCGCCCACCCCCTGGCACCTCCCACCCACCGGCGGCCCCATGCCACCTGCCTGCTGTGAAGAGCTGTTTTGCAGTATGCAGGAAGGCGTGGAGACACAGTGCACTCGAGGGAGGGGGCAGAACTGGGTGGGAAGAGGCGGGGACGGTATCTTGGGGAAGGAGTGGAGTGGAGGAAGGGCATGGGGCAGAGCTAGGGGTCGAGCACCCCCTGGCAGTTTGAAAAGTTGGCACCTATGGCCCCTGCACCCGGAACCCCTCCCTGCAATGAGCCCCTGTGCATGCAGATCTCCCACTGAGCTGCCTGCACCCAGATTGCTCCACACAGAAACCTCATACCCCACACCTGGATCCCACCCCCCTGACTTGCATCCTGCTGGGCTGAGCCTGCCCAGTGCCTGGCACAGAGGGGCACACACCTAGCACAGAGGGGCTAGGCCCCCGGGTGTTTCTGGGGAAGGCCAGCCCTTGCACTTTGTTAGGGTCAGGTGCAGCCTCACTGCCAAGTCCCTGTACTGGGGGAGGAGGGGATTTCAGGGTGATTTCCCACCTCAATGCAGCCAGTGGCCTGTGCTTCCCACTGCCAGAACCACATTTATTTATTGACAAACCAAAATTGCAGAATTTTGAAATATTGTACACAGCATTTTTAATTTTCTGGCACAGAATTCCCTCAGGAGTAAGATATGAACTTGTGATAAATACGAAAGAAGGGTACAAAGAAATTGTTTTATAAAAGGATAAAATAAAAATTCAGATGAACATGTCTATAGTATTCAGTTCAATAATAACCTCTAAACAGAAAGCAACTCGATTAGCTTTATATGTCTACTTAACAGTTACTTACTCCACCTTCAAAGCAAAATAAAAATTGGGTGGGGAGACGGACAAGATAACCAGATTGCTCAAGAGACTCATTCTCTGTCAGCCAAAAGGTATTGTATAGTACAAGGCACCACAGTACTAGTCAAGGAGAGGTACAAATTGTAAGATTTGGTATAGCAATTGCCACAAACAAGAGTAAACCTAATTTGATGAGATTTACACTTTCAGCAACACAATGTAAAGTCTCAGGACTGTCTATAAACATGTAAAAATAATCAGTGTTTTCAAGCAAGATGAGACATTTTAAAACTACTGTTTTAGGCAAAGCTACAATTTCTCCAGAATTTTATTTTGTTTGTTTACTTTTGGTAGAGGGATAATATGCACAAGGTGCAAAGATGTAACTTTTATAATCTATAATTGTTTCAGCAAGAAAAAAAAAATGTTCTTTTCATCAGATTATCAACGTGTAAAAGCCAAAAGACTAACCCATCTTGAAACTTTAATGATGTGATGGGAAAGTCTTCTGGATACTTGCAATGTAGCTTTAACGAAATTTGTTTTTGTTTTTTAAATACACCACTTCAACTGCATTTTAAAAATGTGGCCATGATCATATATGCAAGTGCTACTTAAGGGATCAGCTAATGTTTTTCCTGATGAGCAAGGTATGGCATAATATGTATATATGTACCATCCACCCATTAACCAGAATCTGAGAAATCAGTGAAGCACTTGGTGGTGGTCCATAGAGAAATGGCTGGTTACATGAATCTGGTTTCCCTGCCTTGTTTCCTGTTGCTAAATTGCATATAATAGACAGCTAAAATACATTAATTCTTTTCTAATATTTTTCCACATAAGCAATTGCTGTAATTGTCACCAGAATGTTATGGCAATTGCACAGTTGTTAGTGGGAGAGAAAGTCGTCAGTCCATGAGAACCTCTGTTAAACAGAGGTCCACACACTAAAAAGTCTGACAACTTCTGACCTTCCTGCATATTTAATGTAGTGAAATTAGTCCACTGGAATACTGACATTGTTGAAAGAAAAGGAGTACTTGTGGCACCTTAGAGACTAACCAATTTATTTGAGCATAAGCTTTCGTGAGCTCACGAATTGAATAAATTGGTTAGTCTCTAAGGTGCCACAAGTACTCCTTTTCTTTTTGCGAATACAGACTAACACGGCTGCTATTCTGAAACCTGTCATTGTTGAGTATAGTCTACAGAGGAAAGAGAAAAGGAAGAAAAGATGAGGAGCATCATCATGGGTCTGGTTTTCAAAGATGAGTGAACACAACCATTTATGCAAATACTCTGTTTTCACACATAGCCATGGTATTTTCACAAGCGCTTTGCAAATTAGTTGCCTCACTGGTCATTTGTGCATGCAAATATTTAATTTGTATAAATCACCCTTGAAAGGATCTTTTGTGTTTACAGTATTTACAAAATCAGCAATATACTAGAAAAAAAGAAAAGAAGGTAGCAGCAAAATGTCAAATACAAAGATACAAGAACACAGAAACTGCAGTACATATCTACTGCAAACCCTAGGATGGAAGAAAAGCATGAATGAAAAAACTGCTGGACTATTAAAGAGTTTGAAATGACTGGATATTGATCTAATGGAGTACTTTAACTACTTGGATGGCAGTTGTTAGCAAATATAGTTAAACACAAATCAAAGTGATTCCTAAATTAAGATAGAGGACAACTTCATGATCCATCAAAATCAATAAACCACTGCTAACAAGTCCTCTTTGTCTTCCCTGGAAAATAAATACTATTTTACTCAAACCCATTCTATACCTTCTCACACACATTTCTCACCCCACTAAGCATATTCACAAACTCATATGAAATTAAAACAATCATCTTCACTGTACTTGTTTGGCACTTTACATATTATGACCACATACAGAGAACTACCTTTCTGGTCATTTAGTTTCATGTAAGTAACTAACTGCTATAAAACAGGCACGCCTTATGCATTTGGTAGAGAACAGAATACAAATTCTTTAAAAACGTCAAGCATCTAATTTCCAACTGGCAACGCTATCATTAGTGAATAGCTTATGATTGAACATTTACTGCATAATGTATTTGTGTGGATGACATAAATCAATACATCTAGCAGAAGAGCAGGAATACCTAGCATTTTCACTCTAGCTCTCTATTGTCAGATTGAGCAAATCGACACAATCCAGACCTTAAATCAAATTCTTGCCTTGCCCTAACCCATCCCACAAATTCCACAGTCAAACTTCAAATACTTTGCTTTGAGTTTCAGAATGGAAAAGATCAGAGTAATAATGATAATACGTCTGAGAAAATAGGACTTGGATTTGTAAATACAATGGGTTGTTTTGCATTAGTCTAACGAACAAAATTATTCTCACACTGGGTTTGAATTCATTCTCAATTAGAATTTTTACATGACAAACCCAGACCATCCTGTTCAATCCAAATCACAGCTGGCAACCCTCACAGCACCAATGTGGCAAAGCAGCCAATCACTCTTTTAAACAGCTCCCTCCATTGATACAGAAAAACAGTCAGGACAATAATAAGCTGTTGTCTTGACAACCTCACAAAGCAAAGACTAGGTTTACTTTACTCCAGCAGAACAGCAAGGATAACCTCTTCACCTTAAGATACTCCTAATTCTTCAAGGATAGCTAGCTATTACAATAAGCAAAAACAAGTATAACAAACTATACATATGTATTTAATCTTCACTATCGAGTCTCACTAATATTTCAATGAGATTTTGAGCATAAGATTAAGAGCATTTAAAATAGTTGCTTCCAGTGTTAAGAATATGAGAAAATACCTGGAGGGTTGGGTTTTGTTTGCTTCAGTTGACTTATAAAACAAATAAATAGTTTATTCTGAACTAGAAGCTACAAATGAACACAACGGGGGTTGAGGGAGAAGAGACAGGAGCAGAAGGGAGTAAATAGTTTCCAGACCTCAGAAACAAACAAAAAAAAGTAATTGAAATCTTCTTTCATAAAGCTCGCTCTACAGAATATATAAAAAAAGACTGGATTGTTTTTTAGTAACAGAATTTTGCCAGCTACTCTAAGCAGTGTGTTAATTGCAGCTCCCCCTTTTAATCCTTCTTCTGAGAGAAAAAAAGATACCATAAATATTTAAGCAAAGTGTACATTTAACAAACTATAAAAGCTGTATTCTGACTTTGCTTCTCTTCTATTCCTGCTTTCATATCCTGTAACAATTGAACTAGAGAGTTGACTGCTGAATGTGAAATCCCATACGAATCAGATCCAGCATTAAGGAATTAGAGATGGGCCAGAGTTGGCCCCTCAATCTATTGCACATCAAATCAAAGCTTGATCCTCCCCACCCTCCCCCCAAAAAATAAAAAGCAACCTATGAAACCATCTATAGAAGGGCTCAAGGATACTTACTAGGCTAAACAAACATTTTTATTTCATACAACATTGTTACTCCGTCCCCCAAAGTGCGTTCAAAGTAGACTTTGTTGCAATAATTATGCAATCTCCGCCATTAAGTTTTATAAACAAAAAAGATGGTCAATTATGTAACTTTAACACAGACCCTGTCTAGTTTAAAGTAAAGATCAATAAAGTGAACATAGATAGGAAGATATGAAATATAAATTTAAATTCATATTTCATTTTTCCAAAGTGAATTTTAAGTACTCCAATACATTCTCAACTTTCAACTTCTTTTCATGTAATTCAGAGCCATTATGAAAGATGGAGAGCCATCAACAGAGTCCACAGGCACTGGCCCTGGTGAGAAACCCAGAACTTGGATGGGAAGCTAAGGAAGAAGAGGGGATACTGAGATCTGTCCTGGAATCTGCAGAGACTCCGTTTTTCACATCAGTTTCTGCATACTAGGGATGAAAATCTAACCCTGTCAGAGACAATGACAAAACTCCTATTGACTTTAATTGGGCCAGGATTTCAATGTAAGTGTCTGAAATTTCAAGATCCTTCCTCTGACCTCTAAACAGCGAGAAAGATATTCTCAACCCCTCACCCATCTTGAGCCTCCCTGGTTACTGCTGGGCAGTGGCCTACCTCTCCTCAGCCTCTTTTCATCAGAAACAGCCACACTGACTTCCTACAATACTGCTCAGCTTTCTCAAACAGGGATAGGGTGCAGCTGCAATAATTTCTTGTCAGTGTCACTGTGCCCACAGAATCCTCAATAACAGTAGTGAAACTAAGCAAATGCCTTGTTTCGTTTCAGGTAGCAGCTACTGTTCCTAAAACCTATGAACAGCACTAGTTACTGGAGCTGTCTGCAGATTCAGGAAGAAAAGAGAGCATCTGTTCACATTTATTGCAAGTATGGGAAATTGCCTTTATAGTCATGAAGTTTAGAAACTTTTTGGAAATGGAACCTTTAATTCTGTAGAAAATGATTTCACACACATTAGGGAAACTCACTATTCACCATCTCCAAGTGGATTTTTCTAAATGCTGTTGTAATTATACATTTGTAAATAACTTAATGATCCAAACAATAAGTTCTACATAGCTTCTAATAAGAATTTTAAATACAAAACTATCACAACAACATTAACATGACATCATTTCGGCTATCAACTCAAAAAGTAAGAGTCCCACTAAATTTAAGCTTCCCACTCTTCTCAACTCATTCAATTGTTCCTAGATATGGCTGAAAAACTGGTCATTGCTCTACAGATAGAGATATCATGGGGTAAAGTCTCCAGTCTTCACCGATTTGCTTTTGTTGTATATGTCTGAACTTTAGCATCACTGTAATAAAGTGAATTGAACATTAATAAGCTTTAAAAAGGGGTGGGGGGGAGAGGACGTGTACTTCATTTAAGTCCAAAACTTTCTTGAAAATCCAAATTATGTACCTTAGTATCAAAACAATTATGCATCAGGTCTACCTGAATTTTTTTTTTTTGCCAGACACACTCTAAATGCATCTTTTGTTAGAGAAAATAGCATTTTTATATAATAAAAATCAGAAGCCATTCTTTCCAAGTAACAATTAATGTATTCATCAGAGCTCTAAACTAAAAAGTATACTCATTCATTCATCATATAATGAGACTGAGTTAGCAGAGAGCCTTTCCCTTTTGTCTCCCACGAAACACAGGTGAAATAAATGGACTGAAGAAAGAACAAGCATCACTAAACTCAACTGCCCAGCCTGCTCAGATTACAAGAAAATGAGATTCTCCTCAAAAATGGCCTTTTTAAGATTGCAAAAATGAACGGTTTTCAGAAGTCAGATACAAACTAAACTATATGATTATAGTATAAATACAATACTACAACCTAAACAATAAAAATAGGAATTGTCTACCTTTTAGTTCACTGATTCACAATCCAATTTGTCCAATCACCTGTCAAGTCTGGTCATAAAACATAACATAAAAAGTAAAGCATTTTAAACTGCAAAACAAACCACACTGAGATAGAGCAGCATTCTTCAAAACAAGGTTTCATTTCAAGCTGACAATATTGCTACTGTTGGGAAGCTTGAATGACTAATGTGAGAAACTAGATAAGCAGAAGCCCCACCCTCTTTCCATAGTCACTATATCTATAGTGTGCATCTTGTATTTTTACACTGATTACACCGCAGCTCTCACTCATTGTTACAGCACCCCATTCACTCATCTGTAAGAGGCATGAAGTTATAAAACATCCTATTCTCCAACACCACAAGACCATCAAAATCCCAGTCTAGGCAAATGAAAATTATTTTCTTACTGCCTGCAGGTCAAACTGCTGATCTGCACTTAAAAATCCTGGGTGTAATGAGTGACTGATGAGTCCAATGTAAAGCTGAAAATGAAAGCTGGCTTCCTGCCTCAGTTCACTTGTAAATGTGAAACAGCAAAAGAGATTTATGATTTTGCCTGTTTTGATCACAGCTTTGCTTAGTTCCTCTTCTAGCTCTCCTTATTCACAATGTGAATCATACTGCACACTGATCGTAATTAATGGCTACCCAAAAAAATGAGTGTCATATTTGTGTCAGACAATCAACACTGAAATTCAGGTTCTCCTTGGACAGAAGCCTTTAAGAATGTCCTTGCTTGAGCAACATGTTAACGCTAGTAATGTAGACTTCAGCTTTTGTTTTAGTCTAGATTTCATGTCAGACTTTTAATATAAGGAAGTAATAGGCTTTTTACTGATCAAAAATGTCATTAGTTAAGTGGTCCTGTAACCTGACACACAGGTATTCCTTGATGCTTTATGTCCTGTCAAATCAACCTACTGGATGTGCAAAAACCAAGACAATGGATTCAGAGACCTCTCTCTGTGATCATGCTTTATCTGAACATTACATAAATTATACATCAACTGTTGAGTCTCAGTAATGTTAAATGTCCAAAATGCATTACAACCCTTGATGATGTAAACATTTCTGCATAAACAAACATTTCAGAGTGGTTTTAAAATTCAAATCTTCCAGAGATACTATTACAATAAGAAAATATGTGGCCCAATGCTGCATTCCATTGAACACTATGGGAGTTTTGGACTTAAAATACAGCATTGGGGCCACGATCATTCCTAAACCCAGCGAGCTCTGATGCGCTGTGCTACTAAACTCAGGGTTGAAGTGTACCATGGCATCTCTAAAAGCATCTGCAGAATTTAGGCAAGGTCTGCAGTTTTCCCCATGAGTGTTAGTACAACACAGTCCTAAAATAAACAAGTAAAGGAAAAAAGTCAATCAAACTATTGGAGGAAATGGTAACTTAGACTGGGTTGTTGTAAATGAAAAACAATCCTCTTCATTATTATGAACCCCACACTTGGATTTCTCAAACTTCCAAATCAATCTAAATAGCTATCTCCTATAAAAATAGCCTAAATATTTTTCTGAACATTTGACTTTGTCTTAGAACTAGAAGATTTACTGTAAATATTGGTAATAATGTGTATGTAGAATTACTTCTGTCAACAGTCAGATACTGATCAAAACAATAAACTGTAAATGAGTAAACTTTAAATTCTGTTTAGGTCTAATCAGTGCATAACTGATTATGGAGGCATCTTAGAATTTGTAGAAAAACAGAGACACATAAATTAGGCAGCAGAGACAGACAAGTCAGAACCATTCCTTGTTTTCTGATATGAGAAAGCCACCTAGTGTAAGCATTTAGAAATGAAAATTGCACACAAAAGACTCAAGAAAAGAATTCACACAAGCAATTCGTATCAACTTTGCATGGGTCCTCAGCATCATGAGCAACAAAAATAAAGTTTTAGCTACAAGAAGAAAGGCTGAGTTATAACATTATAAGTACCAATGTTTTAAAGTTATCCTACAATTAATATTAATAGCTTACTGATCCACTTAGTATGTTAATACACGGATGTGACAATAGTCAACTTTAGAGCAGTCTTTTGTCAAGATTAGGCTAAAGCTAGCTGCATGCCACTATTGACTAATACCTCCCGAGCAAAAGACTATGTTATGCAGTAACTGCAACATAAAAATAAGTAAACAAACACAAAGTAGTTCTCGCCTGTGTTTCAGGGAATGAACCTGACACTTTAACACTAAAAAAAAGTTTGAAAACGGATCAAGGGGTACATATCAGAGTACTGTATTATAGAAATAAGAAAGAGAGCAAAAGATGCTTTTGAAAAAGAAAGTAGGGTCCTATATACAAAATAAACAAACATCAAATGGTCTGTGAAATCACTTAAAGAAACAGGACAGCTCAATCTGTTAAAAGTGTGTGTATCCCTCTGCTAACCCTAAATCTACACTGGTCTCTCTTCCATGATCTCTCCCGAAAAATATCCCACAGATGCCGGATAAAAATAAACTTTTTTTTAAAAGCTGCTTTTCGAGACCAACGCACCTTGACAGACCTGTTTTTAAAATAAAATAAATAAATAAATAAGCAGCGCCTCGAGGCGACCCCATGGAAATGCTTTACGCAGCAGACGGGAGCTCTTTTTAAAAGCCTGGTGCAGCGGCCCCAGGCCAGGTGTAACGCCGAGAAAGGGGGTGCCCCACTGCGCTGCGGGGGTGGGGGCAGCTGGGGGAGATTTCCCCCCACCCCGCCTCCTCCGGAGAGTCTCTCCTCCCGCCGCAGGCACCACGGTGGTTGCTCTGGGGCTGGCGAGACGGTCCCTCACATCCCCACCCTCCCCAAACTGGGGTGCCCCCTGCAGACCGCTCCCCACCCCCCAGCCTCGGCTCGCGCCCATCCCTCCAAACACCCCCCGAACCCAGGGCTCCCCCCCCCGGCAAAGTGACCCCCCCCACCAACCCCGCTTCGCTCGCCCCTCTCCCCAGGAGACCCGCACACGCACCCCGCCCCGGGCACGGCTCCCTACCTGGCACGCTCCGCCAGCCGAGCGCTGCTGCGGGATCCCCGCCCCCCGAGCCCTGTCCCCCGCCCGGCTCCCCCGGGGCGCTCCGGGCTGGGCAGGGGCGGCCGGGGCTGCGGAGCGACTCGCTCTCTCGCGCCCGCTGCCCGGCGTAGCTGCCGGCGCTGAGTCGCGGCTCTGTCTCTCAGCTGCCGCCGGACGGGGAAGGGAGGGGGAGCGAGACTCCCGCCCTCCCGCACGCGCCCCGCCCCTGGCCGCGCCTCCCCATCCTCCCATTGGCTCCACCGCCTCAAGCCCAGCCCTTGGAGGAATCTTAACTCTCGATTGGGGGCTCGCCCTGTCTCTCAAGGAGCAACGCCACGCCCACACCCTCTGGGGGCCCCGCTCCCTGCGGCTGGGTCCGTTGGTCGTTTGCTGTTTGCCGTCCCGCGCCTGGGCTCCACGTTCTGGGGCGTCCTGGGGGGGGGGGAACGTGGGGGGCTCGCGCTGCGCGGGGAGCGGCGGCGGCTGCAAGAGCAGGTGGTGCTGCACCGCGGAGGGGTTCTGGCCCTGCGGGGGGTGCATAGGACCCGGTCCGCTGTGTGAGGGGCGCGGGCTGCCACTCCCGCTCCCAGAGAAAACTTCGGACAACTCCTTATCCGCATCAGACAATGAAGGATCGGGCCCTGCTCTCGCACTAACTGAGCGAGACGCCAGGCTGCGCCCTTTGCGGCAAGGCTGTACACATCACGTCAACCGTCAGTCAGCGTTGTCTTCGCTTTCAAGACCCTGGACAACTCCGCCCAGCCCCACACATCTCTGGTCTTATTTCTTGCTGGGTTTTGTCTGTTTCGCGTCAGTGCCCACTCCTTGGCCTCCCGCTCCTATTTCTGTGCCTTAAGCACAGAGCAACCTTCCAAACGCTGTGCGCTAGGCCCCCACCCGCCCCTCCTTCAAATCCTTCCTAACATCTCTTTTCTGCTTGGAGCCCTACAGGAACGGAATTAGTAGCCATTTTAAAATATACAATCATTATTAATAAACATTCATTTTCTGAATAATAATGAAAGCCTACAGGATCACACACATATGCAAGTGAGAAGTACATGAGAACCCCCCTGAGCTAGGAGGGTGTAGCTCTGTTTTTGCATTGTCCATCTTTGTTATTTTTCCATAGTTACTGTAATTCTTATATATAGTTTGATAGGATTGTTTTGAAATCAGTAAAGATACTTATAATAAATACACACTAAATTATTTCTTCTGAATGACCCTCTGTTTTCTGCTTTCTGTATGCCACTCTTTTAGATAGTGAACTGAGGCAGAGAATGTCTTCACCTTGTCTATGACAGAAAAGAACACATTATCTTTACTTAACAAATAGGCCACAACTATTTATCCAAATTTCCACCGCCTTCACAAACTTCAGGGTATTGTAATAAGTGATGCAAACAACATCTGGTTTTGGCTTTGAAAAAGTCAGTCTGTTTCCATTTGTAGACCAAGATGAGGTTGCACAATAAATATGTTAATTTTCATGCCATCATCCTGACAGTTGAAATAGTGTTTCCCTGTCCACGACTCCAAATTATGAAGAGGACTACAACATACTTTAAAATGAAAGCCCACTCCTATGTAAACCTATAGAAATAAACCCATAGAACTGCTTTTTTCCTATTGTTATGTAACTTTCTGGTTGCACCAGTTTGCTCAGCTCTTGTCAATATGCTGCCTATTCACATTTACAAGAATTGTGCTTTCTTCCCATAGAAACAGAGCAGAAAGACACAGTGGAGAGGAAATGCCATATGGATGCCCAGGATCCAAAACACACGTGCTAGATCAAATGCTTGATCAAATTTTAGATTACTCGCTTTAACTGTTCCTTTTAAAAAGAAAAGGAGTACTTGTGGCACCTTAGAAACTAACAAATCTATTTGAGCATAAGCTTTCGTGAGCTACAGCTCACTTCATCAGATGCATTCTCAAATAAATCTGTTAGTCTGTAAGGTGCCACAAGTACTCCTTTTCTTTTTGCAGATACAGACTAACACGGCTGCTACTCTGAAACCTGTTCCTTTAAATCAGAAACATACACTACCCTCTACAGAATTCAGAGACTCCATATTTACCTGTAGAAAAAACCATTATATGTCATGATTTACTCCAAGGTGCAGATAAATATATTATTTAATATTTGGATTAGTTTTAAATGTTATTTTTAACTAAAATGACTCTTAGATGATAGCCAATTTGTGTATTAAGGCAAGGGGACAGGCACCATTTTGGTGCCATGAAACTCTGAGAGAAACACAGCCAGTAAAACAAGGTATTTCTCCATTATGAGCATTTGATAAATATTCTTGGTGGCAAGTTAATTCCTCTAAAACCCAGACTAGTTCAGGAAAACTTACCTCAAGAGAAAGAGTCTTAACCCAGAGAATACAAATAGGTTTAAGTATACAATATAGCATATATTATAAAGCCTGGTTTTTGCTATTATTTCTTATTCTTATTATTTCTTCTTATTGCCCAGTCTCTTTATTGTAATGCTCTGGCTGCTTGTTCCTCTAAATCTTTCTCAGGAAACCAGGTGCCTCTCCTGTTCAAGAAGTTCAAGCTTCTTGCTACAGCGATTCAGTTTTTTCAAATTGCAAAAAGAAAAGGAGTACTTGTGGCACCTTAGAGACTAACCAATTTATTTGAGCATGAGTTTTCGTGAGCTACAGCTCACTTCATCGGATGAAGTGAGCTGTAGCTCACGAAAACTCATGCTCAAATAAATTGGTTAGTCTCTAAGGTGCCACAAGTACTCCTTTTCTTTTTGCGAATACAGACTAACACGGCTGTTACTCTGAAACCTTTTTTCAAATTGTGACTCTTGCTGTCTCTCTACTTCTCTGCATCTGATGAGAAGTTCTCTCACCAAAAGGGTTGCTCCGCACACCCCAGTTCCTCCTAAAATCCTTCCATACAGAGACTCCAATGCCCTTCCTAATCATTCCTCCCCTTCTTGCTCTTTTCTCTTCTCCCGCACCCCCCCAAAAATCCCAAGTTATGCCTGTTAGTCCTGCTGGCTGGGGGTTGACAGATTCTCCCTACATCTTGTCATGATTGTCCCTGAGTTGACAAGTGTACAGTCCTATCAAGTGATGCAATAAACTCTTGGTCAAATTCTATTCTCAGTTACATCCAGGCAACCCTGTAACTGACAGCAGAATTTGACCAAGAATTACCAGTCTGGGAACAAGAGAATAAAAGTCTCCTATCTGGATTCTCTATATTACTGGAGCAGCCTCATGTCCTAGATTGTCAAAATCCCCTGCTCCACAGTTCAGTTACCAGCAGTTTTATTGTGTATCTTTAACAATTATACATTTTATTCAGGAATGTGCTTTTACTACTAATCACCACTAGGTGTCCTCTATCAATTACACAGCTGCTCAAAAGACACAATACTAACTTCTAGCAGGCTCTCTACAGGACTAAGATCTCTCTAATTCAGTCTTACTTGGATTCAGTCAAATGACTAACAAGTTACTATTGTTGCTTTTCTGCTGCCTATCACATCTCAATATGGCTAAACTGTTCTTTTACAAACTTGGCCTTACATGTGAAATATTTTTTGATCTGATATATTGATACACTGACATAGCATAACAAACAGCACTATTGCATCTGGCACACTGAAAACAACAGTTGGCATCTGCTTGTTGATTGTTTAAGATTTATATAATAAAGTGCTCTGGATGCAGATCAAGTTTCTGCACCATATCTACTCTTTCACCTACCTTGACAAAGGAAAAAAATGACAAGGAAAACTGACTGAAAGGTCTAGATGTACTGTATGTTTCAGAGCACCTTTGTATCATTCACAGACATGCTAATAAATCCCTATAAGGATATTCTTTATGCCTCTACAACGGTGGTTCCCAAACTGGGGTTCGCGAACCTCTGGGGGTTCACAGAACGCTACAGAGGGTTTGCCAGAAAAATGTCACTAATGGCAGCCAGAGGACCCTGGGCATTGGAGGCAGCAGGTGGGACCCAGTTGCAGGGCAGACAGCCCGAGCCCCAGGGAGAGCGGGGCCGGGCAGTTGGGGCTGGCAGCCCGAGCCCCGGCGATCAGCGGGATCTGCAGCCCGACCTCAGTAGAGCTCAGTTGACTGAGGCGGTCAACGGAGTCCAGCAGCAGGAGCCTTGCGGAGTGCAGAGGAAATTTAAACTTAAATCCCTGGAAATATTCATTTTTAGAAGGAGGTTCATGAGATTTCACAATTTAGTGAAAGGGATTCACGGGCTGTTAAAGTTTGGGAACCAATGCTCTACAGTGATACCATTAACTCCTTCCTGCACTTGGGGTGAAATTCACCCCTCTGCAGAGAGCCAGTGTAAGGCCCATATACCACTTAACACTTTTAAGGCTTAAACTGGACTTGGGAGGTACATAGACCTTGTGTTGGTGCTCCACACTGGGGTGAATTTCACCTTTAACAAACAGCCCTAATAATGCAGTCCATGTGGATAAAAAGATATTTGTGATCTGAGTTAATGAAGTGAGCGTGCTACATTAGCAGGCATACAACAATATGCTTAGACTGAATTCCTAAAATTATATATTACCTATAACTTGACAAGACCCAATAAGCTGCTGTTGCCATACAGACGTGTGATGCCAGAACAGTCTGAAGTCATGCTCTGATCATTAATTTATTTATTTTTAGGCAGTGTAGTTCTCTTCCAGTGTCACTCCATTTGCTTGCAAGGCTACCATCTGTGCACTCTCAGGGACATGACAGGAGAGAAACAAAGAAAAGGAGACAGAAAAAAGGTACAAAGAGGTAAACAGGAGCTTTTGCATTAAGCAGGGTTGGTTCAGGGATCTGGAATGCAGGAGGAATAGGAAGGGGATGAATCCCATGTCCTAGCAAAACTAAAACAGAAATTCAAAGTGTAACTGAAAAGGGATGGAAAGATGGGAGGATGTTGAATTTCCTTTGACATTCAAATACCTCCAGATTGTATCAATTTTTCTAGAATTTTCTGATGGAGGGCACCCCTTCTACTACAGATTTGAAATTTAAAACCTACAGCAAATCAACTTTATCTCTAACATATCTTTTCTTCGAATCTCCATTCCTTATTTAAATTCAAATCAGCTGCAATGCTGTCTAACCCAAACTACCCACATTTGGAGCTGCAGTTCAGAAACTGCTAACACATAGGTAGCTGTTCAAAAATCTTATACAGGCCGGTTGTTTCCATTGACTTAAAGACTTGGTAAATTGACTTCTCAGTTCATGCATCTAGAAATAGATCTGTTGGTATGCCAGGCAAAAGGAGGAGTGGCTGGAGGCCGTGCAGTCAGGCATGTTTGGCTGACATAGGTGTGTGAACAGGCCCAATGAAGAAAGGATTTGTTTGTTTCCTTGATCCTGGGATCCTCCCTAGAATCCAGGTGAAGCAGGGGTAAGTAAATTAGTACTGACTGCAAGATCAGAGAGGTCATATAATTCGCAAATATTTTCTCTGATATTGTTCAGTATTTTCTTAAATACTCACCCAGGATGAAATTTACACAGGTACAGAGGTTTCACACAAGGCCTAGACCCTTCCAAGGGGTTGTGTAGGGGAAAGCTGTGGGCAGATGCGTTTGCAGAATGGCTTCCACACCTTCTTTTTACCATAGGTTTCCACCATAGCATGATGCAAAGTCAACATGAGGGTAAATCAGGAAAAGGAGCCACAGAATCCATTATTCCATCGAACCAGTGACCCTAAGATCCCACAAAAGTGGCATGGACAGTTTGCATCCACTATTCCAGCCCCTAAGAGTAGTAACATACCCCACATTGGGACTGAGGAGTGGATTTTACTCACTCAAGCACCATGCATTTAAACAATATAAAAGACCTTTTATTTGAGCCATGTGTGGGAAACCAATTTCCCATAATCCATAAAATGTCTATTTTACACATTGCTGTTAAAATACAAAAACAATTTACCACAATGTTAATATTACATCCCAGTGGCTTTCCTAAACCGCAACTTACTAAGTGTAACAAACTTTGCTCTACATCCCCTGAAACAGACTTGGAAAGCCCTGATGTAGGAAAACACTATTTGTTTTCATTAGTGATATCCTTCAAATGAACCTCATATTAACTGAAGGGACATACAATGTTTCATCTCATTTCCCCTAGTTTACTTACTATTGCCTCCCTTTTCTGTGGTTTACAAGCAGGAAACTGCTAGAGGGGACATATCCAGATAAGATTAGACACCATACAATTATCATCTTTACTCTAATCATGCTGACATTCTCCAGTCTTTCTTCTGAAACTCTGAAATGAGAATCACAGCTGTTCCAGCTTCAATTCACATGGGGGGAAAATGCAATTTTGTTTAATTCCACACCCCAACCACCAGTTATGTTCCTTGTGACAAAGTGCCACACAATAAAAATTGGGTTTCTTTACTGATGAGCATTTCAGACAATATGTGGGATTCACCCCAGTTTATGCTGATCAAAACTAGGGCACAGAGCTCCTGGCAGTGGAAAGATCTTCAGGGGAGAAATTATGGAACTGCAAGGCAGCTGCAACCTCCCCTCTGCTTGAGGACCCTCTGGCTGCAGCAGGGCTTGAAACATGGGCTGTGATGGCAAGGAAGGGGATGTGACTGGATCAGCAGGGATATGCCCGGAGTCAGCACTTTTCCACTGCAGGTTTTCCACAGCAGGTTTCCTGTGGGGCCCCCACTGCACACTAAAGCTATCCTCTTGTGGCATAAACCTTGAAGGAGGCAGCAGCAGCAAGAAACACTTTCTGTTCTCACCAGGGTGAATGCCTGAAGAGCACAGCTAATCTAACTGTAATGTGGATATACAGTGCTACCAAATCAGAATTCTCCACACACTTAACTCTGCTGCTAGTGTTGTAAACCCATTTTGCATTCACTTTGCACCACTCTGGATGACTATGGAAGTTGCAAGTCCATGATCAGGCCCCCAGGTATTTAAAATTTACAGTCATGTTAGATGGCATGTCATTTTTCACGTGAATAGGGGTGTAGATGTCCATATCCTGGTCAAATTCAAACACAGGAAAATTACACTCAAACTTGCCCCAAATCCTCTATTGCGTCAACTGGATTCAGTATTCTTCTGCTGTTCCTACTGTGATCCATTGTGCAGTATTAGTGTGCACCATCGTGGCTGCATTTCAGTAGTTATTGAAATGATACCTCTAATCCCATACCTACCTCACACACAAAGAGAGAGAGAGAGAGTGTGAGAGAGACTTAATTGACAGGCCCAATTCTCTGCATGAGTTAGGCTGACAGAAACTTGGCTATGGGCAGTGGCAGAAATTTCAGCCTGAGAGGGAATCGTAGCAGTGCAAGCCGACTGCAACACCCTAGTCTGCTGGGGGACCTGGAGGGAGCTGGCACTGTCCAGAAAATGGATGAGGTCAGCCATGGAGAGGATAAGCCCAGGGCATCCAGGAGATGGACTGACTCAGCACATCTCCCAGACAACCGCTGCTGGCAGGACTCTTACTGAATTCCAGCCAGAACACAAAGCTGCTTCCACCCCAATCCCTACTTCTCCTAGCATAGAATCCCATGAGGCAGCAGCAGCTGCACTATCCTATCCCCTTCCTTTGGGGGAATCCCTTTTGGGTGCAGCTGTACCCATGTAAGGAGGGGAGTGCAAGTGGTACCCTCACTGAATCTGTGGAGTGAATCAAGCCTAGTGGTTTTTAAATGCTTTGAAATTATAGATTGAAAGACGCTATAGAAGAGCCAAGTGTGTCATTATTATCACAATTACCATCGCTCTTAAGCACTCTAGTAATGGACCAGAACCCCACTGTGCTAGGCAAGGCACAAACAAAGAACAAAAATGTTCCCTGCCCCCAAAGAGTTTATAATCTAAGTATGTGGCAAGAGACAACAGGTGGATACAGACAGGGAAGCACAAGGGAACAATGAAACAATAATGGTCACATGACAGGCAGTGTCTCAGCATATTAGCAGCCTAACCATTGTCAAGTTTTTTGTAGGCATCATAGCAAATGAGAATTTTAAGGAGGCATTGGAGGGAGGATAATGTTTACAGGGAGCTCCTCCCAAGCATGTGGGGCAGCATGGGTGAAAGCATGAAAGGACATGTTTGAAAATTTAACAAGTGAGCAATGGAGGCTGATGTCATGGGCTGATCAGAGGTGGGAGTTAACACCTTAGTAGTGAATGAGAGATGACTGGTAGGGCCTTCAAGGTTGTGAAGGGCTTTGAAGGTAAACAGAGGTATCTTGCATTTGATCCAATAGAGAAAGGGGAGGCAGTGAAAGGATGCAAAGAGAAGAGCTGACACGGCCAAAGTGATGGACTAAGAAAATGATCTTTGCAGCAGCAGTATTAATGGCCATGAGTGGGGCATTTATTAAGGCCAGAGAGAAGGATGTTGCAGTAATCAAGACATGAGAAGATGAAAGCCTGGATGAGAGTTTAGCTGCATAGATGGCTAGGAAAGCCTGCATCTTAGAGATGTTATGCAAAGTTTGTAATGTAGTTAGTTCCTGACATCATCATTATACTTGAGTTCCAACTTCCAACCTAACCCATCCCCTTTTGTTTTTTAATTGCTAATAATTTTCACAGACAAATTCCTTTTGAACTGACATTTTCCAGATTTAGTCTTAGTCTAAAATCATTTTTGGGTGTTTGAAAGATGTAGCAAGATAAACTGAATTAGTCAAGTGTGAAAAAATACTTTTGCCTTATGTTCCAATCACAATGTTTGCACTTGGCTAACAAAAAAAAAATGGCTGAAATTAAAAACTTTAAACTTGTTTATTTTGTAGACCTCATTATCTCTTGAAAAAAAATCAAACCTAGTTGGAAGAAAATTGTTCAGAAATTTTAAAGATATGAAAGTTCAAAGCTGGCAATTTCACACATACATTAGAACTTTAAAATATATTTTTAAAACATTTTCAGGAGACGTAACTGGGTGAATAAATTTTGAAATAATTTTTTAAATGTTTATATATATTCAGGTCATGTAGATGCGCCTACAACTACAGAAGTGTGAAGAGCAGAAGACTGCATGAAATCCACTAGAGCCCTTGCTAAATTAATCCAATTTACCCAGGGAGAATTTAGATTGTACAGTGGGGGGGAACTATAGAAAATCCTAAAATAGATCATTAAGGATTATCGTAGTTAAAGACACATTTGTTAAGAATTTTTCAACTTGGAACAACAGAATTAAAGGGGATAATAACCGATATGCTATACATTTCCCCAAGTAATTTACATTTGGAGTTAATCTGTTAATCCACCAGTGGATGTTCAAAAATCTCATACAGGTCATTCTCTCATATTCAGCCTATCTCTGCTGAAACAAATTTGTTGTGGTTGAAATTCTCCCCTGTGTAGGTGGTCCATACAGGGCTCAGGACACCAATTAAGCCCCTCGACAATCCTTATAGTTGGGATTAAGTGGGGCATAAAGCTTTGTATGGATCATCTACACAGGGAATTAATTTCATTCTGTTAGGGTTCAATATGGCAGATTTAAATGTAACTTTATTTAGTGATCTTGAATCTGTGCCTCAACTCAATCTGTTTACTTCTTCTCTAGTTGTCTGAGATATCATCCTAGCTCAAACCCTTTTCTGTCTGTTTTCTATACCTATCTGCCTCTCTACAGCATTGGTTTCTGAGCTTTACAATCAGAAAACATTTGTTCCCTCTGGAATTCACAGAGGTGCACATCTGGGCTTAAACACAACGTAAGAATACTAAAGCCCAAATATTTATCTTTCATATTGATGCCAGAGACAACATGTACTCTGATGTATCTACTGGAACTCTATTGAGGAAGCACCTGCTTCTGTGTGCTGAAAATCTTTAGAGAGGAGGATAACCTGGAAGTTGAATTCTTACATGTTTCCAAGGTCTAGACACACCTTTTATCCATGTATTATGTCTCCTGGTACTTTATAATTGCTGTATCTTGGCTGCCAGTTGTGGGTGTCATTTCACAACAAGTTATCTCTTCAATCTCATTGTCTAATCCACAACCCTGTTTTCCCTTTTGCACACCATGCTAAAGTGGTATGACTGTTGCTGGAAACAAAGGGTTTTTGACTCATCCATCACATGAGACATTTAACAGTTTAATGGTTTTTATTTTTCTGCTGAGACTGTTCACCCAATGCCTTGACTAGTATTACAACACTACCTTTACCTAACTTTTGACCCTCCAATAAAAATCAGCAAATTTGTTCAGTGTTTCAGAAATTACCATAAGATCATAAATATCATTCCAGAAACTCCAGGCTTTTTTAACAGTTAGTTGTAAATGATTTGGGCCAAACTCTGAAATCCTTGGACATTACTCTTTCTTATACTAAGGCTCTTTACACCATTCTGGCAAAGTTATGTGTAAACAAGACTAAGACACTTTGACTGCAATGGGAGTTTTGCTAGAGTAAAACCTGAGTAAAGACCTCAGGATCATTGCATCATTAACAAGTTTCACAGTTACCTCATCATCTGCTCCTTCCCACCACTTCCCTCTGTTGTGTCTTGACATAAGATTGTAAACTCTCAAGAGCAGGGATTGGGTCTTTTGCTTGAATATCTGTATGGCACCCAGACCAGCACAATGAGACCCTGATTGGGACATCTAGATACTACTGTAACCCCAGTCATAAATAGTAACACATGTGCTGGTGCTATGCAGAAGTATAGTAAAAGACTGGCCCTTCCCCCAAAGCATTTACAATTTGAGTTTAAGACAAGATGCAAATGAGCATGGGAAAGAGGTTAGTATAAGTGAATATTCAAAAATGCACACTGGAGATAGATATTGGACTTGATTCACCTCATGGGTGATAGAGAATGCTCTCTCACTCATGCACCCCAGAAGGGGAAAGCAGCTTTAAGGCCTTATGGAGAAAGCTAGAAATTTAGGAACTCAGCTGACAGAGGCTGTTTGGGAGATGCACTAAATTATCATTCCCCCAGCTACGAACTGTTGACTATGCCCTCAGCAGAGTAAGAGTTACGAACCTTTTGCACTGCTGCATCCCGACTCCATGTAGGCTTTTTGCTGCCAATGGTATGATCAGATTTTCAAAGAGTTAAAAATCTAGGCAGTCGCCATAGAAGGATATATTTCAGAAGGTGGTTATATGTGCTTAGCCAGCTGATGTCAGTTTCAAAGCTCAGCTGACTAGTGGTTCCTTCAGGTGGCCAGAGTCTGCAAAGCAAAGGGATATTCTCATTCCTTTTCATTTTTTAAATTTTATTTTATTTACTTGTAATTAAAAAACAAACGAACCTAAAGTGTTAATAGAGTGAGTTTATGGGGCAGTGCCAGATCGTCTATGACCTGGTACAAAGCTCGCTGAAGACAATGGAAATATTTCCATTGACTTCAATGAGCTTTGGATCAGACCCTTACAGCAGAAATCCATTACCCAGAGAGGGAGAGGAAGCTAAGGTAAACAGCTTCTAGAATCTTTCAAACACAACAGAACATTAATTTGATTCTTTTTTTCTTTTTACTACATTTAAACCAATACTGTTCTCAACACTTTCTTTCTAATTTGTGTGTGTACATTTTCCTTTCCTTTCCATGCTTTACACCTCATATGCAGAAGAAAGGAAAATGAGATATACATCCATTAAACAAACCAACAGACGAGAACACTCATGATAGCTTTTAGCCATATTGCTGAGTGGCTGAAAATAAAGAAGTCATCCTTTCACTTATAGGCCAACAAAGTACAGAGTCATGTGGGACTGACTGCCAGAGAGTTTTCCACAAATTCAGTAAATAGGTTGGTCAACTTCAGAGTAGACTCCTAATTTCTGTTCCTTTTGAGAAGTTAATATTTCCACAGATCTCACCTCCCAAATTTTGTGGAATCAGAATGGTAGTACTGGGCTAAAAAAACAAACAAACAAAAAAACCCCACAAACTGTCTTTTTCTGGCTTACATTATTTCCAACACAAGTGTTAAAATAAGATTCTGGCTACTCAAACATTTCTACCTCAATACTGTGCAATATTCCATCTCTTACCTGTCAAAACAATGTCACAAATGGTGTAAATTAGCTTTTGTTTCTGCAGTGCCTTTCACCTTTTCTCCACACATGAACTCCTGCTCCCTCTTTGCACACAGCCCTGGTTGTGAATTGACCCAGGCCTAGACTCTCACTGTCCAAATTATCAAGCTATACGTGTTTTGAGTTACACTTGAAATATGACAACTGGGAGACCAATTGTAATGAGTGAATTATGCTAATTGGCAAAGGAATAAAGACAATTTAAAAAAAAAGAAGAGTAAAATGCATCTTCTATAGGTTCATTTAAATTATTTCTAATACTTCTTAAAGTGCTGTATGTCAGGGTTCCTTCCCCACTCTGAACTCTAGGGTACAGCTGTGGGGACCCGCATGAAAGACCCCTTAAACTTATTCTTACCAGCTTAGGTTAAAAACTTCCCCAAGGTACAAACTTTGCCTTGGCCTTGAACAGTATGCTGCTACCACCAAGCGTTTTAAACAAAGAACAGGGAAAGAGACCACTTGGAGACATCTTCCCCCCAAATATCCCCTCCAAGCGCTACACCCCCTTTCCTGGGGAAGGCTTGATAATAATCCTCACCAATTGGTACAGATGAGCACAGACCCAAACCCTTGGATCTTAAGAACAATATAAAAATCAATCAAGTTCTTAAAAGAAGAATTTTAATTAAAGAAAAGGTAAAAGAATCACCTCTGTAAAATCAGGATGGAAAATACTTTACAGGGTATTCAGATTCAAAACACAAAGGATCCCCCTCTGGGCAAAACCTTAAAGTTACAGAAAACAGGAATAAACCTCCCGCTTAACACAGGGAAAATTCACATAAAGCAAAAGATAAACTAATCCGCCTTGCCTGGCTTACATATAGTGGTTGCAATATTGGAGACTTGGATTAGAATGGGTTGGAGAAGATGGATTTCTGTCTGGCCTCTCTCAGTCCCAAGAGAGAACAAACACGTAAACAAAGAGCACAAACAAAAGCCTTCCCCAGATTTGAAAGTATCTTTTCCCCTTATTGGTCCTTTGGGTCAGGTGCCAGCCAGGTTAGCTGAGCTTCTTAACCATTTACAGGTAACAGGATGTTGCCTCTGGCCAGGAGGGATTTTGTAGCACTGTATACAGAAAGCCTTCCCTTCATATTTATGACACTGTAGTATAGGAAGACATAGTAACATGAGACTACACTGCTATTAAATCAGTGCCCAGTAGTAAAGAAAGTTCACCTTCTTTGTGCAAATTATACAATTGGGGCTCAATCCTTCAAGGTACTGAGCACTCCAGCCCTGATCCAGCAAAGCACCCAAGTACCTGCTTAACAGCAAGCACATGATTAGTCTCATTGAAGTTAATGTGACCATTCATGTGCCTAAATGCTTTGCTGGATCAAGGCCAAGTGTGAGCACTTTGTGGGATCAAGTCCTGGGTGCACAAGGAGGTGAGGTTACAAGGAGCCTTTCCTACTTGGCCAACCCATGCAGGAACCAGACACCCTGCTAGTGCTCTCAAGGGCAAAAGCCATTCCAGAAGGAGAAGTATGGTGGTGGTGACATGGCTCCAATCTCACCCTACATTGGCCTGCAGAGATGGAGAGAAAGTGGAGAGAGTATGTTACACCCTTTTAAGGAGTGATACAGTGAGCTCTTTCCTCTATGTGCTGGGGAGCTCTTGGAGGCATTCTTCTTCCTGGTGCTCCCGCTGGGGAAGTGGGGCTTTAATGAACCCCCAATGCAGGATAGTATTTAACTGTCACAATCTGACCCTGCTATGTGGATTAGTGAGATTCTACTCTATTCAAACAGAGCTACAAAATACACTCCTCCTCCCCGCCCCCATCCCTTGCAATATAACAGCAATTTCATATCTGGCATTGCTGCTTTTGAATTGAGCTTGTAGGCTTATTCGGCCCAATCCTGCTTCCGATGAAAACAATAGCAAAGCTCCCACCAATTTATGGGAGCAGAATCAAGCCCAGAACAGGGATAACTTTTTAAAATCTCCAATGACACCAAAATGCCACTTTTCATTTAAACAGCACAGTCTCCTCTTATAAGGCTGCATGCACATTTTGCCTTAAGTCAAACCCCAAGAAACATTGTGCCCAACAGACTTTACACATGAGCTGTCCAGACACTGTAGTTAGGTTAAAATGAGCTTGCAGTGGAGGAAAGCTGCCTATGTAAGGATATTTCTCAGTTCCTTAGCTTTGAAATCAGAACATTACTTTAAATTAGAAAAAAAACCTGTATAAAGACCCAAAATAGGAGACGCTCTCTGTGGAGACAGGAACTTAAAAAGGCACCTAAGAAGCTATACTATTGATTATGAATATAAATATTCAGCTCTTTATATCTATGGCCCTCAGCACCATACAAGATCTCTGTTTTACAGATGGAGGACTGAGGCAATGGCAATTAAGTGATTTGCCCAGTCACCCGGGAAGTCTGTGGCTGGGCCAAGAATTGAACCCAGCTCTCCTGTCCCATGCTAGTCTATTTCCTCTTCTCAAAGTCCAATGGAATATAGGAAGAGGGAATGCATAATTACTAATTTGCTAATTACACAGCATAACCTCTAAGCGGCTGGAGCAGATGAATCCTTACATAACAAAAAGCATGCTTCGGTGCAGTATTTCCTAGTGGATTTTCGTGGGAGAAATGTAGAAAATATTGGCCCATATTCAGGGACAAACCAGAATGGTGCGGTTGTTGTGGAGAAGGCTCTCACCAAAATTTTGAAGATTATAGGAGGAGTCAAAAAGGAGTGCTAGATGAATGGAAGTACCAGGGAGGGGAGAAAATAAAAAAGGTACAAGAGTTAGCCTGGAACAAGTTTATATAGTGCCCAGTTGTGATACCCTGATTCATGCTGAATAGTACTTTGCACCATGTGGAGTAAGTTACTAATCAGTCTGAGTAAAAGTACCAGACTCTGGCCCCTAGAGTTTTAAAAGCAAGGAAGGCAATTTTTGGAGGTGTCACCTGAAATGAATGAATCAATAAAGCTCTCTTAGGATGGGGCAATGGATCTCTCTACTTAGTATATGTGAGGTGGGTGATACTTTAGGACTTAGCTGGTAATTTTCAGTGATGGATAGCCAAGCAATTAACAAATATACCTCAGAAGCAATGCTTGAATCGGGAAAGAAAAGAGATTGTGTGCTACCCATGGCCTCAAAACAGCACCCATGCCCCGCAATGATAGTATGCCCAGGTTTAACTTAGGTTTTTTCCTCCTTTATTCATCTGGCAGCAATAGGAAGAAGTGGTACAGCATAACCACCTGTACTCCCACACATGCAGTTCAAGCACTGCACAGAAGAAAGGAAAGGTTGAGAAAACAACTGGGGACAGTCTTCAGCATGAAAATCTTCTGAAGCAAAGGATGGGATGACACAGATGTCTGGACATCTGGTACCTGGTGTCTGACAGTTCTTCTGGTTTAAAACAATCTTTGTTCAATGAATTCTCAAAAGTTTAATCAAGCCCTTTAGCAACTCTATCATATGCTTTTGAATTTTGATTGAACAGTGATTCTTTTGCCCCAAGGTTGCAAAAGAGTATGCACTAAAAAAGAGAAGGAGTATGCATAGAGGACATTTGGAGAGAGAGATACTCATAAGGCATCAAGGATTGAACACTATGAAAACACTGTCATTTCAGCAGCTTTCATTAAGTAATGTATTTTCTTCAGTAGAACGCTCACAAGGAATTCTATTTTGTCCAGTTTTTATGCTACATGATATAGTTTTAGCGAACTAATTTCTACTCTATCTTTTGTCGGAATAAATGTATGGCTGGTTGTGAGTGGGTAGGTGTGTATGTGTATATATTCACATACTGTTTCTTGTTTGTCTTGGAAATTCCAGTAGGAGGAACCACCCAATTAACATATTACAAAGACAAGCCTCAAACCTGTAGAATGAGGTCAAAAGGATCGCTTGAATGAGGGTACTTTGCTTAAGTGTGCTTTAGATTGGGGGAGTGCATGCAAAGATCCCCCCCCCTCAGTGTTCATATGCAGGATGAACCATAATTTGACAGTCTATTCTCCCTGAGTACACAGGGAGTGGGGTCACTAATGCTGCTGGCAGCATTGAAAGGCCCAGAGGGCTGCTCAATGGATGCCACAGAAAGATGTTGAGAACTTTTGAGGGCACGGGAAGAACCAAACCACCTCAGGATACCAGCTAGGTTCACAAAGCCAGTGGAAAATGCAGCAAGTATTGCTAAAATAGTTGGGAATACTGGCTGAGACTGAGGGGAATGCCTTGAGAGAGGAAACTGGAAAATTATTGACAGAGGCCTTCACTGACTCTCCTATCATGCTTATTATGCATCAGTGTAGCTTTGTTGAATACAATGGATATGCTTCTGATTCACACCAATGTAAGAGAACAATCAGGCCCTGTCGCTCTGTTGGATTTGGAGTAGCTCCTGATTTATATATGTGTACTGGAATCAGAATCAGAGGCCCCAGGAGTCCTGATTCTCCATCACCAGCTTTGAGGACTAATTGGACCCAATTCTCAGTTACTTGGGTCCTGAATTTGGGGCAGGAATGGAAAGGGTGGGCAAAGGTGGCTTTAAACCACCTTTGCGATCCCTCTATTCTGGGCTCACTCAGGGGCCTGCCTGACCTCTGGTATAAGTTAGAGCAGCCTTAGGTCTGTTCTCACTTACACTTTGCTTCCAAGCCCCTTTATGGGTCTTGCACAGAATAGCTGTAGTACAGTGCATTCCTGCTACACCCCCGCAGAATCCTGGCACAAACCCGACCTCAGGGGCTAGCATCAGGGCAGGTACCGAGCCCATGTGCCAACTGGGAAGACTCCTTGTTCAGGGTAGAGTTGTCAACTCTGACTGAAGCTATTCTGAAAGTTATTTTTTTTTTTTTACAACATGACTTAATGTCATTTTCTTAAAATATCCTATTAAAATCTCCTGGATTGCTTTCAATAGTCACCGAGAGATCAGTGCTGATTCCGGGAGACTCCAGGCGAATCCTGAAGGATTAGCAACCTTAGCTTGGGGAGAATTCTCAGAGTGGTATAACATCCAAATGAGGGTCGGGCCTTCCTTGTGACAAATTTAAGAAGTAGGCCACATTCCTAATAATCAAGTAGTAGTATATAAAGTTAATTAATGAATCAAAAAAAGTTACCTGTGGTACCAGTTAGTAACTGCAAAGGGCGTACCTGTCTCTAGTAGTATTTTGGGGTTCTTTTGCATGTTAAAAATCCTTGAATGAGGGGACAGACACCCCTGGGAAGAAGATTGTTTGGGGGCTTATTCCTTCACCCACTTACTTCCCTGGTCCTTCTCGCATGAACAGAGAGCAACAATACCCGAAGTCCAAAGGTGCAAACAATTGGATGTTTATTGGGGTGAACTTCCAGCAAGCATGATTCCAGTTTCCTTCCTTAGTGTCCCCCTTCCCAGCTCTGATACCACAGAGCCTTACACCTGTGTCCTTGTTCCCATTCCTGCCCTTAGCCAAACATGATTCCAATTTCCCCACCCCCATTCCTTGTTCCCATCCCCCACACACACACACCAACCCACTCACTTCCTGATTGACTGCAGACTATATAGTAAAACTTGAGTTCTGCTTAGTTACACCTTAACCAATCATTTCCCTGAAATTTAACTAACCTATCCTAACATATTATATCGTGATTATGTAACCAATTATATCCCACCACCTTAATTAGTTTACACCCAGCAAAATTAATTATACAGCAGACAGGAACAATCACAGAACCAGACACAGATTATACAAACAATAGCAAAGTGGGAACTATAATGACAAAACAATACAGAAGTGAGGATTTCACATCCCAGCTATTGATAAGTGAGTTCTTGCCAGACAGGATGCTATCAAACTGAGTTTCTTTTTACATCTTCTAGGCACTTCCCTTTCTCTGGAAGCGATAGGCATTATCAGGACAGGACTGTACTCCTAACAGCCCAATAGCACCTTCTTTCAATGTGACTAGTTTGGAATGTGAGGATGTGACCGGTCGCTTCCCAGCTTATGGCTGCCTCTGTTGTTTGGCCAAAGAACAGGGCCTCAGACTGTCACAGTAAGGGAAGGACCTTACACCGGCAGACAGTGATTTTGATTCTTTTATACCTCTATAACTAGCCAAGGATAAGAATACATCTAAATTCTTAGAGTACAGGCCTTTACAGACAGGCCTGAATATCTATATCCTAACAAAGATGATGGACAAAGTTGGGAGGAAAAAGCCAGTCGGAGGATTCATTCTAGTGATTGAGGATCTATTCCTTTTTTACACCCAACACTGCACAGAATCAACACATCATTATAGAAGGAGATTGGTTTTGTCTCCTGTTGAAAAGTATTTAGGCTGAAGTGTGCATTCTTTATTCTGCAAAATGCAGGCAACTTCACGAGAGGACTGAATAATACACATTATTATTATGATGGGGAGTCCATTTATAGGGCTCAGAACTAGTGAGACTGTTGATTCTTATTGATTTGCTTCTTGATAGTGTTAAAACAACTATGTATTAATTAGTGCTCTATATCTATTAACAAATGATTTTCCTCTATCTATTCCCCACCTCCGATGCCCATCAGTAAGGAGTTTTCTTCTGCTTCCCAATATGTGTCCTGTTATCTTCCATAGCTCAGTCTCCTCTCCCCCACCCCACCCACACCATATTCTTCTGTCTTTGCAGTGGAATCCATGGGGATTCATAGTACAGGGGAACAGTACAGGACAGTTTCCCTGTGCCATTGTGCTTTGACTCTACTGCAAAATGAAACATACTAACATTCAACATGTTTCATTTTGATCTCTGTTGTGCATATGGCACAGCAGACTGCAGCAAGCATGGGAAGAAGAGAATGACATGTGAGGTAGACGAGTCAATAGGGAAAACAGGGGAGGGGAGAGAGAAGAGGCAATACTTTGTTCAGCCAAGGTTTGATAATTGCATGCTTGGATCTATAGTCTCCTTGGGTCATATCTCCATATTAAAAATGACTGCCGCTCCATTTTAGATAATGTAAGTATTCCTGGCAGCTTACCAATGAAAGCTTCAATTGGGCAATATTTGGCCAGCCCCTTCTTTCATGGTACTTGCTAGGAATATTCATTCCATATCCCATGAGTAACACTTTCTACCATCTCTGCCTGGCTAGGAAACTCCATCCCATCCTCATGAACAAAGACCTGCCATCAGTTACTTATGCCTTCATCTCCTCTTTGCTGGAAATAAGGCATCAATTTTTCATCGTGAGAGTAATTAACCATTGGAACAATTTATCAAGGGTTGTAGTGAGTCTCCATCACTGACTATTTTAAAATCAAGACTGGATGTTTTTCTAAAAGATATAGTCTAGGAATTATTTTGGGGCAGTCCTATGGCCTGTGCTATACATGGGATCAGACTAGATGATCATGATGGTCCTTTCTGGCCTTGAAATCTATGAATCTATGATTACACCAAATGCAATATACCTGGGCATGAAGCTTTTGGCACTTAGGAAGCTTCAGCTAGTTATGATTGCTACAATGTCTCCCCTCAGCAACACAGGTTACTACGGACATGTCACACTTGTCCTCTACTCTTCATGACCTGTGCCCAGAGTATCTAAAAGACCATCTAATACTCTGGGATGAAGACCGTGATTGACAACTATGCTTCTCTGGCCCAATGGAACTCTCAACAATAAGAGTAGAGCTTGTCTGTGCGGGAGACAGAACTTTCTCTGGGGTGGTTCAAAACTGAGGAATGAACTCCCCTAAGAACTAAGGACCATTCACAACCCTCACCACTTTCTCCTAGAAATGCCAGGTGCATTTCTTTGACCTTGCCTTCTCTAACACACAGCAACAGGTATATTTATATTAACAAAAAATAACAAACCCTACCAAAACAAGACATTCCACTGCACATGCTTCTCCCTCTGGGGAGAGGCTGAGAAAACAAACACCACATAACAGATGTGTTGTCATGTTGCTTAATGCACTATCGGAAGATGCTGAGATGCTATGGTGATGAGGGTGGTATAAAAACCTATGTAGAATAGAAGAATAGAATAGAATCCTGAGCTGAAAGCCCAGTGAACTCCATTAGAGTCTTTAAACTTGTCTCTGTTGATTTCAGTTGATGGACCATTAGTTCAAAGAGCCAGAAGACCAAAAGTGCTGTTGCCTAGTTTCAAACCTAGTGGGTCAATCTATACCAGCTTAATATTTTAAAATGTCATTTCCTCAAGGAATATCATATGAGCTTCCCTAGCCCTTTGTCTCCCTGCCCACACTTCCACATTAAACAACACCTATACCTAATGCAGTTTTTAACACAAACCAGCACACATTTAATGTGTCTGCTACAGATAGCCAGGATTTTTTTTTCAAATGTAAGAGTCTGGAAAATCCCACACATTCTTTATTTTTTGCATTGTAGGCACATCCTGAGGCAAACATCACAACTAAAGGACTTCCAAGAGCCAGCTGTTACCCTGGAGGACATGAAAAGGAAGTGTTAACAGCACCAATATAGAAGTGTCAGTGTCATCATAATCATTGTGCTACCAGTCAGCTTCTGACTCTTCCATTAAGATAAGCGTCACCATCACAACTGTGAAATCCAAGACTTTGCAATTCACTTCTCTTGAGAAAATAGATTTGTTCAGATAGTCAGATCATTTGAAATTTGCAAATACATTACAGATTATACTTTTTTTAAAAAACTCTAAGCATGGGAAAGGCACTAACCAGGACACAATTATAGGAAATATCAAGAAGGATATTCTAAAGATGATCTGTTCCCATTAAAGCAAAGTTCTTTGCACACAGGTGTACAACAAGAGTGTGCCACATCTAATGCATCCAACTAGAGCTGGCTGGAGACCAGCAATTCCATTTCATGAAGACTGTTTTTGTTCCGATGCAGGATAAAAACCAAATCTTTCAAAAGTTTTTGCAAAATTGAATTTTGTTGAAATGTCCTTTTTTGGAACAAAAAAGGTCAGTTTTTCAATTCTGGTCTCTCTCTGTCTCTATCAGTAGTTACTGTAGCAACTTGCATGGAACTTGATGAGAGGAGCACAGGTTGCAGGAGGGAAGATATACCAATAAGTTAGTCTGTTTGCTTTGTTTCTTGGTGGCGGTGTTTTGTTTTCCTGTTAATTACACTCACTTCCTTACTGAGAGTTATTGGCTGCTATGTTTCATGTACCACATACTGGGTAATATGATAGGACTCCATGTTTCTAAAACTAAGCTGTCTCTTTAGTAAGAGAACTATTTATAGAGATGCTACAATTGCAGCTAATATTTGCATAACATTGCATGGGCAAACAGACTGACTTCCTGGTGCCTCCTCCAAACTCTTCCCTCCTGCAATCTGTGGTCCTCCCTCCAAGTTCCATGCACCTTGCTAGAGATCAGAGAGCCTTAGATTTCAGAATTTTTCCCATTGAAAAGTTTGTCAGTACATCTCCATGAAACATTTCCGCTTCAACAAAACAGAAAATTTAGTTAAAATTACCCTTAGCAGAACATTTTCCTACCAGCTCCAGATTCAACAGTTCTGCTGAGAATTTTTCTTCCATTTCCAATGGCAAATTAAAACAAGCCTAACAACTTTAACTAATTTTTACAATAAGGGGAGATACAATGAGTAACTTGTTGAAAACTTGATGTCCAGTCCTGTTCCCATTGAAATCAATGGCACAAGTTTACAATGAGTAATTGCTGTTTTGTGTCTGGCCTGGTTTTGGACAGTTTGAGGCATGAAGTGTAGTTTCCTGCTATTTGCAAGGCAAAACCAGAATGGTTGCAGGAATCCAATAACTTCTTGGTCCTGCATTGCAGGGGTGATACAGGAGTTAATCCTCTATATATTTTTCAAATATGCAGCCTCTTTTACATTTGAATATATATTAGAAAAGAAAGCTGAGACTGGAAAAACTCCCAAATGTCTCCCCACACTGGAAGTGGCCAATATATTACCTTCCAAGGACATGACTAGGTTTCAGTTAGACTCCTTTTACTGCCAAGAATCTAATCCTGGGGTTTATTTGGATTTAACTTTTTTTTTTCATTCAGATTTGAATATTGCACAGTATAATTCTGCAGATAAAGAAAAACTGGACAAATACTAGGATCAGATTCAAAAGACTAACTGGCTGAGATTTGCCTAGCAGTGAAAGACCATATTATGCTTGAGAGAGATAAGGTGGGTGAAGTAATATCTTTTATTGGACCAACTTCTGTTAGTGAGAAAGACAAGCTTTCGAGCTTACACCGATCTCTTCTTCAGGTCTGGGATAATATGCTTTAGTCGGTGCATTTCTTTACGAGCTTTTCTATGACACCCTTAGTATCTGAGTGCCTCACAAGCATTCATGAAGTTATTCTCACAAAACCTCACTAAACTAGAGAAATATTATCCCCATTTTACAGGAGGGGAACTGACGCACAGAGAAACTGAATGACTTGGACAAGGTCAGGTGGGAAGTCTGTGGCAGAGCCAAGAATTAACTCCTGAATCCCAGGCCAGAATATTAACCACAAGAGTTGTGGTAAACAACAGGGGCAACAAAGTAGACACCATTCAGCCAGTCAGATGCTGAATGATATCTGTCAGAGAAAATACAGAAGGAGTGGATGGCTCAGTGAATTATTAATGGACTAATAGTCCTTTCACCTCTAGATTCAAACCAGTAGAGATAATTGTTACCCAGAGAGTACCTCAATGCCAACCTGCAAAGGGCACACCATACCATAACTCTCATCAGTCCTGACACATTCATTGCCCCCAACACACTGTTGTCATATTCTGTATCTAAAGGGTGTCATGTGAAGTATCATATGACAGCTGGCAATGTGCTGGTCATTAATATTATTGTGTGATGTTTGTATGGGCAGTGTATAAAGAATTATAGATGTGTGATGGAAATATATTCTTAAAAGGTGTTGTGCAAGTAATAGATAAGCCCAGCCTGTCCTAGACAAAGGCATGTTGTTTCGCCTGTCTTCCCATGTCTCCAAAGTAAATTGAGTTAGGTATTATTTACATATATGGTAAACAAAGCCATCAAGCTAAATGAGCCAGGGCAAAGACCGCTTAATGATCAGGACAGGGATGGAGTCTGCACCCCCAGGAACCCTTCCTCGCTCTTGAAACAGAGACAATAAACTTTGGAAAATATAAGCAAAAGCAGAAAGCCATTTTGATATCCATCATCTAGGGAACAAAGAAGGAGCGGTGCCCTTTGAGCTCATGAAAAAGGGAATCCTCTTGGCCTGAAAACCAAAAGTATCTTGAACTGACTACAGATGAGAGATCTGCTTAGACAAAGATTGTAACTTGCTGAAGTTAAGTTTTAGTCACTAGAAAGCATGTGTTGTCATGTTTTACTTGTAACCATAGCTTTGTTTTCTAGTCTTACTTTTATCACTTCAATCTGTCCTTTGTTAATAAAATTATTCTTGTTTTATTACAAAACCATTTTAGTGCTGTGTATTAAACTGAAGGGTGAAGTATTCTATTAAACTAACAGGCTGATGTATGTTCTGTTAGAAGGCAGGAAACTTAATAACTTCTGTGAGCATCCAGTGAGAGGAACTGGACACCGCAGGGGAGACTGTATTGGGGAAATGGGGCTGGAAGAGCTGTTGGTGTCATCCTGCAGGTGGAAGCCAGAGTGAAGTCATTGTGCTGTGAGCAGGCTGCTGTTTTCAGGGCTTTGAGCCAAAGCTGCACAACACTTATTGGTGTGGGTGAACCCCCAAAGCATAACAGTACAGAATAAACCTTTTACCACAAGATAGCTATTCAGAGCTCTGCAAGAAATGAATTGAAAGTCTCAGCCAATACCTAGTGGATAAGTGTCCATGATGCAAAAGTGCAAAAGATACCACCACAATTGGTGATAGTTGGCAGTCTCAAATTACAGGCCAATGATTGAACAGATGTGGAGAATGAACTATTCTCATGCCCTAAAGTGGTTACCAGAAGGATTGAGGGACACTTGGTGGGACAGGGCATGAAAGCTTGCAGTACTGTTGCTTGGGCCATGCCTATTCTGTGCTTAAGTGAAGGATTTGAATATCCAGGGCGGCCAAGTGCAAGCACTGTGTTCATCATCAACAATAAAAAATTAACCTCTTTAAAATTAAGAGAGTAGAATAGATCAGCGACATCAGTTGTAAAATTTACAGACCTGGTAAGTTTCCCCAAGAGGATTGAAAGTTATGGTATTTTGGAATAAACACCTCAAATACCATTAATTTCTTGAAAATCATTTGAACACAGTCAAAACCTCCCTAGCCTCAAGAACATTGCTGTCTGTATTTCTGTATGTAAAATATGCAAGTAAGTTGCATGAAGGTGGGCAGATTTGTGATGTCTTCCTCATTTAAAAAATGGACAACCAGCTACTCACAATCTTCACCGGATTAGATTGTACCAAAACCTAAACCCAAATCTTGGCTCTTCAGTTGATTTTTGCTCCCACCTGCCACATCTTTCCCTTCATAAACTCATGTCTTGGCTTCCCATTCCCTGCTTGTTTCCCTTTTGTCTCCCTTGCCTCCTGAACTCTGATCCCATTAAAGAAGCTTAGAATAGACAACAGCTGTAGTGGACAAAATAAGATTTGACCAATCAATCCATTCTGAATGGCCATGTATTAAGAAGAAAATAATGGTTGCCTTCTATTCTACTGGGTAAGAGTGAAAAGTCTTTAGCTTTAAATCAGATAAAGGTCAAAACCTACTCCATTTGCTCAGATGAAACATTATTATTTGTATTTTGTTAGTATGTAGAGTTTGCAACCAGAGATCAGAGTCACTTTGCACTAGGTTCTGTACACTGCATACATAATGTAGTGACAGTATCTGTCTGAAAGAATTCACAATCTGAGTATAAGATGACAGACCACAGGTGGACACAATGAACGGTGACTCAGTTGTGACAGATGTAATAAGCATGGATTACAGCCTGGCTATTGACTTCAATGGGGCTATTTATTTGAGTAAAGAACAGGATTTGACTCAGAGGGCCAAATCCTCAGCTGGTGGACATGAGCTTTGCTTCACTGAAGTCAACAGAGCCATGCCGATTTACACCAGCTGAAGATTTGGCCTTATCTTTTGATATTGTAACAAAAGCTGTTGCCACATCGAAGTGCTATTTGATGTTTTCCGCCTAGGGTCAAATTTCTCGCCTATTGCTCTCATGCTTAGAGTATTGTAGAAGAACTTCAAAAAGTATTATGAGGACTGTGTTGCGGTAGTCCCAAAAGGCCCCATCGGCATCCGGATCCCATTTTTCTGGGGGCTGTACAAACATACAGGAACAGGGAACATGTTCTGAAAAGCTTGCAATCTAATTTGACTAAGAGAAATCGTGGGGCTCTAATGAGGGAACTTGGAAATATTCCCATTATTTGTTTGAGGTTTAGACCATCATTTCTGCTTGACAAAATGGAGAGGAGAAAGGAACGTTGCCAGCTTTTTAATAGCAATCACCTGGATTCTCCCAGAAAGCAGGTCCTTACAACCCAACTCAATGTGCTGAGTAATGCAACCTGGAAAAAAAATTCCTCCTCCCTCCAGAATTGTCCCTTCAACTTTTTAAAATACACACTAATAAGATAATGATTATAATGGGTTCATTTATGAAAAATGTACTTTCCTCATTGAAGTAGCTGCAGACGGAAAGCCTAATTGCCCTTAAACACAAGGACATGAGCTCACATAAATAGGTTTGGCAACCTCTTTAGGACTCACTGGCATCGTCTCCAGCTAGTTCTGAAAACTCAGCTTCATTAATGTGACTCTTGCTACTTATAGTGGTGAAAGTATTAGCTCTGTTTTGGTACAGTCATGACACTGGCTATGCACCTAGAAAGGTGAGTAAGAGGGCATAAGACGCCCCTTCATAGGCAACTAATATGATAGGTAGCAGTATGGGGGGAGCATAGAGGGACTACTCTCTCCCCTCTTACCCACCAGCGGGGCAGGAACAGGGAGTGGTCAGAGTGTTGGTTGGCTTCATTCCTTCTTCTCCCTCTCCTCCCACCCTTCAACATGCCAGCCAGCACTGCTGAGCCAGGACAAAGGATGAAGCAAAGCAAGGTAGGCACCAGTGACCAGATTGTGATGCTCAAGCTCTTGGCAAAGCCACAACTGAGCCCTTTAGAATACAAAGAATTACCTTGTACAACTGTTATTGTTTGGTTACATTATTATCATTATTTATTGTTTTCATTGCACTAATTCCAAATAAGATCAAGACCCCATTACACAAGGCACTGTACAAAAACACTGTCCCTGCCTTGAAGGGTTCACGATCTAAACAAGTAAAGGGAAGGTGGGGAAACAAAAGCCCAGAGAAGTGAAGTGATTTTGCCCAAGGTCACACAGTTGGTCTGTAGCAGAGCCAGGATTAGACCCCACATCTTCTGATTCACAGGCCAGTGCCCTATCCACTAGATCACACTGCCTGCCATGGCTACATGGTGCACACTAAAGTGCATGAATGGCATAAACCATTTCTTGCAGAAAAAGATAATTCTTCTTTAATGTGCTCTCCAGGTAATAGTATACTATCAACTACTTCTGTTGCTCAGGCTCATCAAGCAATTGAACAAGGAGCTGATTTTCCTGCATTTAATTTTACATGTCCATGAAGTATGATTTATATTGAGAGGGAACAATAAGTCCATTAAGGACAAGAATAACTGAACACAAGAGCAATGAAGAGGAATGATGTCAACTCTCCCATTGATAGAGTGATTGTTCTCTTCTTAAAATACTTATCACTAACAAGTGATTTATGGGTTTAGACAGCATAATAAAACTAAGGAGGCAAAGAGAAAAGCAAATCACGGCTATTAAAAAGAGGGCGAGGACCTTCAGGGTCTTTATTTTAGCCTTAATGCCCCCAAAGGTTTGAATATTAATAAACAACAACAACACCACTTGCTTTCATTTCCAAAGGGATTTGCATGATTGATGAATTAATCCTCACAACCACCCTCAGAGAAAAACAACAGAGTTACACTGAAGGCTTTGGAAGTTTGGCCCTAACATTTCCCAATTTCAGTAGTTTGTGCTTCAAAGAAGTTTTGTTTGGAGTTATGAAAAAAACCTAACCTCTGGTAAAAGTTTAAGGTTATTCTGTCTGTGCTATAACATTTGTATTTGTTTGATAACTTGAAAGGGTTTGGGCTAAAGTGCTTTAATTCTCTGCCTGTTTAAACATTTGTACAATTTAAGTATAAATGAATTAAGCCCTGATTCATCACAGTATTTAAGCACCTGCCTAACTTTAAGCATGTGAAATGTCCCATTGCCTTCCATTTAGACATGTGCTTCAGTACCTCCGTCAGATGCAGCATTCAAGAACATTTTCTGTGCACATCGAGGGTGGAGGAAACACAGTAGAAATGCAGCAAGAGGATGAGACAAAGAATTTGAGGAGACTAACAGCCAATCAAAAAATCACCATTTAAGTACTACTTCATTTGCATTTGGGCATTATGAAATGTCTCTGGTTTCAGGCTGAGGGTTAAATCCTGGAATATTTTAGATTCAGACAGACTAAGACTATAGGAGCTGTAAGGGAAACTGAAGAAACTCTTGAGATGCTAAGGGATAGAAGATTTAAATTTGGATTGTGCCCTGAAAAGGGCCTCAGGGAAATTAAAAACAGATCCGACATCTGTCCATGTCTAATCTATCCATCCATCTATTCTTGGGTTTTTAAGGTGTCTGTCCTTGTGGCATCTAAACACCCAAAACTATGAGGGCAGAATTGGAACTATATGTGTGACAGACAGAAATCCTGCTATTTCTTTCTTCCTTATCGGATTATTTATTACACCTGCAAAAGACCAGGTATATTCCAAGTCAACTGGATTACAAATAATTTAATCAGGAATTCAGTAACTGCAAATCATTATTCTTACTTTCAACTATTTTACAACCATTAAAGTTTACTAATAAAGTGCTGCATTTCCTTGGGTGAATATTTGCTTTTAACTAACAAAAGGATAAAGTATGGACCAGCCACCCAGTTTGAGGCCTATGCACCACTAAGCCCCATTCAGGCCCTCAGGTTGACATAAATCTTGTGCTGGCGTTCTGCATGGGGATCTATTTTACCCATCATGCCTTTTATTCAAACAACTTAAAGTGCTTTGCTAACATTCATCAACCATCATAACTTCCTTCAGAAGTACGGTCTTCATTTCTTAAATGAGGCACTAGAGGTACATGCCCACAGTAAAATCAGTGGCTGGATAGGGATTAGAACCCAGAACTTTACTCTTTCCAGTGCTGTGTTTAGAGTACACTTTTCTCAACATGACAGCTAAGACTCCACTCCTACAAAGGTGTATAGAGCAGCCACCGCTGCTTAATTTTTACACACTCTGAGCCCTCCCACTGAAGTCAATGGGCCTACTCCTAGTGCTTAACATTAAGCACGTGCATAAATCTTTGCAGAATTGGGTCCTAAGGGTTCAATCCTGTCAAGCGCTGGGCACTCTGTCCCTAATCTATCAATCACTTGTACTACTAATGTTCTTAAAATTAAGCACACGCTTAAGTACTTTGGAGGATCAGGATCAGAGTGCTCAGCAGTTAGCAAGATCAAGTTCTAAGAGAGTGGTAATTTACCATTCTTATTAATGAACTATTTTATGCTTGTTAATGAAGTAATATGCTTTTGTCTGATTTGTGACTTGCTACTTCTATTTCCTTTACCTGTTTCAATTTTGAAGCAAAAGGAAGACAAATTTTATTGGACTTGCTTTTATGTAAAACTGTTAGTATTGGTTGCTTTATAGCTGGTTCATGTTGGGGGTAGAATAAGGATATTTTTTTCACATTTAACTATACACATTGAGTTTTATTGCATAAGGAATTTGGGTTATGTAAAAAAAAAAGAATGTTTATACATGTATTTTGTTTTTTTTGCAATAATGCTAGATGCCCTAAAGCTGCATAAAAGCCAGATTATTTCTATTGTGTATTCAAAAGATAGTTTCCTTCTGACTGGCAGAATGAAGAGAAGTTAAATTGATTTAGCATTGTCCATTTTGGCTCAACATTCAGATATAGTAGAAGTAAAAACTTTTAGAAAACCTTAATCCAGTAGAAATGTTTGGGGGGGGCGGTATTTTTTATTGCAAGTGAACTTTTTAAAGGAAGATTCTCCTCCAATATTTGGGTCTCAAACAGTGCAACGGCATCGGGATGCACAAGAACCTGAACCTGAAATTGCCTACATGCTGACTAGTTTATTTCCATGATCCAAACTATGTGAACTACAATACAAGTAAGTAAAGAAGTTATAAATGGGTGAAAACAATTAACTATGCATTATGTTCTTTACCCGTGGACTCTACATGCACTCGGAATGCAGTTCTTGAGATATGTGCCATCTTAGCCTTTGAACGCATTAGATCTTACAAGCGAAGTAGGTTTGGTTGAATTAGAAATCCTCTGTTGGGGTCTCCGGAAAAAAAACCATGGGGCTACAGGAAAATGGGATGCTGAGCAGGTCGCGCTTCTGCCTGTACCCCACTCTCTCCACGTGGTGTTTGGGAGCACAGTGCTGTTGGAGATGCTGCATTTCAGAATGGATATAAATCCAGAAGCTACCGTTTGTCATTTAAAATCCCACGACAAGTCCAAGCTTTAGCTTCACCTCTAAATGCTACTGACCTAAGGTCTCCATTTGCTTTAGCTGGATACGTTGCTGTTCTTTACTTTCTGGTCCTTCTCTGTTGCATACAGCTGGTCAGGAAAGGTTCTATTTAGCCCATGGAAAGCGTTGACCATTTAAAAAAAAAATTCCTGTAATCAGATTGTCCTCTGGAAAAATCCTATTTGTTCAAAAAACCAAAAACTGATTTAATTTATTTATTTATGGCAAAAAAAAAGCAGGAAAATTGTGTGTGTATTTCTGACAAAAACCTGAAAATTCTCAAGGAAAGCAGATACTTTCTGTGAAGACTTTCATTGAATTAAAAACCCTATTTTTTAATCAAAATAAGTTTCCATTTAAACTTTTTGATCAGCCCTTTTATTGCATGGTATAGCTGGAACTCAGGGGTTGCTGCATCCCACTCCAGATGGGGCTGCATTTTGAGTAGTCGATGAAGCCAACCCTGTGTGCGTGTGTGTGTGTGTCACTCGTAATTCAATAAAGTGCTTTGAGCATTAATAAAGATAGTAAAATCAATCAATAAATGTGATCATAATTAAACACTGATCCAATACAAATACTCAGAACACTGCGCTCTGAGTTACATTAAAATCAAATTACTGTAATTCAAACAATGAATTACAACCTGTCCTTTAACATTATCCTGCTCCAGAAGGGAAATCAAAATAACAGTAACAGTAAAATATAATAATGGATTTAATAGTAAAATGGAACTTGAACAGTAATACTCTTTCCCATGGAAACTTACATTGCAAGAGGATTACATCAAGAGTTTCATATTTTCAAAAATTATGTTCCGATTCTGCACTAAAATGATTGCTTTACATAACACTATGAAGTGTCCTTCAAACAGGAGCTAAACCTTTGCATAAGCCTTTAAATGACACAAGTTTAGGTTAAAATGAATGTATGTAATTACTAAATCTTCCAGATGTCTAATTTTCTCCCGTCTATGCAGGTATATCATCTTGCATCCTGCAGATATTCTACATAACTCAACAGATACATGTTAATCCCAGGTGCACTGTTATATGGAAGCAGATTTTGCTGGACTGTTAAAAGACAGAAGGTCAAATGTGGTCATGGGAATTTCCTTTAAGACTATATAAGGCACCAGCCATATGAAGTCTTATGTGATGATTTTATGCTATGTTGTATTCCACCAAGTGGGGAAAAACATGGAGAACTGGAAATGTCGTGTCCCTTTTGGGCCGATTGCAACATTACTGGAAGCTCCTTGAATGAATTCAGTTTTGTTGAATGTGTATAGCTTAAATGAGTATCTACCCCACACTGACTTTGCGCTCAATACTGCCTGCAAAGGGCTGAGTACCTCCTACCAAGATTTAACAGACCTGGCTTCTATTCCTGGCTTAGCCACTGCCATGCTGGGTGACCTTGGGCAAATCACTTCACCTCCCCTTACTTAGTTTCCTTATCTGTAAGATGAAATAATGATACTGATCTCTTTTGTAAAGCACGTTGAAATCTATGGATGAAAATGCCTACATCATAAATTATTATTATTAATTAAACTTCCATTGATCTCTCAGGAGCCAGTCAGTATCCCTCACAAGCTGTTCCTATTACACCTAAAGTATTGGCCCAGTGGGGAGGAAAGATGGCTCAGTGGTTGGGGCACTGACCTGGGATGTGGGAGACCCAGACTCAATTGTCTATTCAGATATGGTCTTCCTGTGTGACCCTGGGCAAGTCACTTGGCCTCTCTGTGCCTCAGTTCTTGGTCAGGGGTCGTGGAGAGGTGACGGGCACCCTAGGGATAAACTGCCCATTGAAACATCATTAAATGACACCCCTACGACTATGCTGGTCACGATAGATATATCTATAGTGTGGCAGAGCTCCAACCTTGTCCCCGTGGGTCCCGCGCTTCCAGGTGGTTTATGCTAGCTCCAGAGGCTCACTGCAACCCTCCACATAGCCCTTCTCTCTCTCTCTAGGGACAGGGATACAGTCTACTGAGCCCTTTTCATCATAAGTCAGCAATGGAGGTTGGTGAGAGAATTCCCACAGTCTCTGTTGCTCCTACAGCCTCATGCCAAAACTGTTTAGCCTCCTGTCCTGACAGGAGCCTGTTTTCCCCTCCCAGGAAGTGTTTCTGTAGTGGTCGGTGGGGGGGAACCCAGGCCCGCCCTCTACTCCAGGTTCCGGTCCAGGGACCCTAATGGTAGCAGCTGTTGGCAGCCAACCTTTTACTGCCAGAGTTGCTACATTTCCCTGGGCCACTTCCCCACAGCTCTCCTGCTTCTCCCTTCTTCACCCTTACCTTAAGGCTCCCTTACTAAGGACTTGAGGGTGTCTTTATTAACCAGCCCTTCAGCCACACTTCCTCTCCCCTGGCTCCTCTCTGCCTGACTGGAGTGAGCCCTTTTATATTATCAGAGGGGCCTTAATTAGAGTCAGGTGGTCACATTAGCTTAATGGCCTCACCTAACTCTTTGCAGGTTAATTGGAGTCAGGTGTTCTCATTAGCCTGGAGCAGCCCTTGGTCCCTCTGGTCAGTCAGGGAACAGAAACCTGTTCATCCAGTGGCCGGTAGATCTGCCTTTGGCTACTCTGCTGTAAAACCAGGGGGAGGCGGTTGGCCGATGGAGTCTCCTGTGACCGTGGGGCCTATTTCCAATCCTCCGTCCGTTCACGCTCCAGGCAGAGTTCCTCTGGGTGGCATCCACTGACTCCCATGACGCCTTTGAGGAGCGGTAGGCGCTGTCCGGGGTTCTCTGCTCAGTGTCCCCGTCTGGTTCCCTTCGTTTGACCCTTTGACCGCACTCCCATCCCTGTTGTTCATTAGTTGTCCCCCTTAATTATTTGGTTTCCCAGGTCCTGTGGATCTCCCCCTTAGGCTGGGGGGGATCCTTTAGCAGTGGGCAAGCTTCGCCCGCCCACTTCCTGGATCCCAATAAGGCTACTCTGCTGTAAAACCAGGGTGAGGAGGTTGGCTGATGGAGTCTCCTGTGACCGTGGGGCCTATTTCCAATCCTCCGTCCGTTCACGCCTCCAGGCAGAGTTCCTCTGGGCAGCGTCCACTGACTCCCTTGACTCCTTTGAGGAGCGGTGGGCGCTGTCCGGGGTTCTCTTCTCGGTATCCCCGTCCGGTTCCCTTCATTTGACCCTTTGACCACACTCCTATCCCTGTTATTTCATTAGTTGTCCCCCATAATTATTTGGTTTTCCAGGTCCTGTGCCCCCCCCCATCTTAGGATGGTGGGGGATCCTTTAGCAGTGCTGGAGGATCCCAATATGGCTACTCTGCTGTACCCAACTGGCCTGGGTCTATCACAATAGATAGATAGATAAATAGATTGTCCCAGCATGCACTGGTCCAAGGGCAAAACATGAGATGGACTCTTCTTGTTCCAAAGTCCTGGCTCAGGACCCGCAGGGGAACCTTCCTAGAAAATTATACTTTGCTCCTCTTACATCTTTGCCTTCTGGTAAACTCTACTAAGTGATACCTGAACTGTGCAACATCAAGGATTGCAATGTATATCCTAGTACAGCTTCCAATATATGTTGAGAGCAGCAGACAGGGCTTTATTCAGTCATATTGACTGTGAACAGACCAAAAGAGAAGGTCAGAGAACACTTCTACTCTGCTAGATCACATTTCCCTCCCCCTTACCCCTTTCTCATGAACCTCCCTCAGCTTGATTTTCAGGCCCTCCACACTTCATCACTCAGTGTCCACACCCCTGACAACATACAACCATCAAAACTGGTGAGGCCTCCTTCTATTTTGATCTGTTTCAAACCTGGATTAAAACCCTATATAGGCCAATATACAACACTCCTGCCTCTCTGAAATTGAAGGCAGATCAAAGTTTGTGTGTCGGTTTGGAGAGACACACACCATAACTTAAATGAAAGTGCAGTATTATTCTTCACTCCTATCATTTATACTCATTGCTGGTCATCAACAATAACTAATAATAGTCATATTTAATCTTTTATTTAGCATACAATGGATGATAAGCAGAAGGCATGGGTGAACTCCTAGGCATAAAATAGTAACTGATCTAATCCTCCAAACCAAACTCAAAGCAAATTTTTTCTTTTGAAATTTGGAGAGAGTTGGTTGACTTTTTTGGTTTTTCACATGACTCTACACTTCCTTTTTTCCAGCTGAGACCAGAAGCAAAATTGTTAAATTACCGTGGGAAAGGTTGCTCTTGTGGTTCTTCTGGCAGAACTACATGTGGGAAGTATCTCAAATCTCATGATATAATGGGATTTTCAGCTCCATTGTCTAGACCCAGGAGCTTTGGGTGGTTTAAAGTATCTTAGGTGCCTACCTGAACGGTTAGCATTTTTGTCAGTCTCTAGTAAATATACAAAATATGATATGTAGGTGATGGCTATATAGGAATCCTTAGGGCCAGATCCTGGCCCCCATTATGGTTGCTTTGCATTGATCTAGTACAGTGGTTCACGAACCCCTGGGAGTTCACAAAATGTTACAGGGGGTTCTCAGGAAAAAATTTCCTAATGGTGGACAGAGCTGTCCCTAGGGACTCCGGGCAGCATGGGGCCAGCAGCCCAGAGTCCCTGGACTTCCAAGAGCTAAGCAGACCAAAACAAGCATATCTATCACACTGAGGAGATTTAAACTTCAAGGCTCCTTATAAGAAATTGAAAGGGAGGTGGACATTTTTTGCTATTTTTAAAATTAAATAGGCAGCTAGTATTGTTTTTTAAATTATTATGAAGAACAAGTTTAAGCTTGTTGTAACGTGTGTTGTTTGCCTGGACTGCTCAAGACCTGAATGCTTGTGTAGGAGGGGCTCTTTGAGTTGGCTTCTTAAAAACTTTCATGCTGTTTCACATCTGATACTCTTTGATGAACCATAGGAGCCTTGTCTTATAACAGGCTTATTCAAAGTGATACAAGCTACGAAAGTGAGATCTTGGAAGCGTGTTGCCATTTTCATAATGTAATAAAAATACTGTCATGATACATAATAATAATAAATAGTGTGTAATAAGCATGTGATAAAAACAAATTTTATATTTCCAAGATCACTGCTTTTATAATTTTTACTCAGAAAAAGGAGAAAATCCCTGGAACTATTCATTTTTAGGAGAGGGTTCGCGAAACTTGACATTTTAGTGAAAGAGGTTCACAGGTTGTTAAAGTTGGGGAACCACTGCTCGAGTGGATTAAAGCGACAGTAATGCTGGGTTTAATCACTCCCTGGAGTATTTCCCCTGCATAGCTTCCTGACGTGGTAGATGTGACAAGGAGAATGGGGAAGTTTGCTCCACAGAAACCCAGCTGTCCACCAGGGATATAGGTAATGGAGATTGCTCTAAATTCTGCTGGGGACTGTCTTAGTCCTGGATAACCCCAATAGCAGGGGGCATGAAGGTGATGAAAAGCCATCTTGACCCTGTCCTTTCCTGAGCTCCGCTGAGCTCAGCTCAGACAGAGCCACCCGGGATAGACCCTTATTGACTAATTGCAGACTGGTTCCTGTCTAGATTTGTTTTCATGGCATTAATTTCCTTTTAGTTCCCTAATATGAAGTAATCAGTAACACTAATCAATGGAGATGCAACAGTGCTTCCTATCACTGAAATTTTACTCACTTGCCTCCATTGTCATTGGCTAAATAATGTTTTAAAATTATATAATTGAACCAGTTACAAACTAACAGGTCTATTATATTTCTGTCAACTGCTGTTTCACCTTTTAATATTTTTTCTCTCTCTCCCTGATATATCTATCTATCTATCTATCTATCTATCTCTAGCTATATATATCTTCCAAGAAACTCAGAAGTTTGAAGCACAAGGAGAACATTCTGCAAGCAATAACAAAGGCAATAAAAGCCTTATTCATGGGATTCCAATAGCTGATGTGGAACTAACAAAAGAATGTTGGTTCTTTACACAAATACTCAACAAGACAATAGTCTGTCTAGGTCAATCCATTTCAAGATCAATGTCCAAAGATGATAAGGCTAAATAAATTATGATCACACTGCATAGAAAGAAAGAGAGAGAAGGGGTAAGACATGAACATGGTTCAAATAATAAACAGGCCAATGTCCATATTGTGAACACTGACCTCAGAAGCATACTTTCTTCTTAAAGGCAAGGGGAGATCTGGAAGACAATGACTAGCTTCCCGGAGGTGGACAATTAAGCCACAGACGAGTTGTTGTACATTTGACATTTCATTTAAAATATCATTTATCAAATACCTCCTTCACTTCTAATGAAGAATCAATGGAAGACCAGCTCCAAAGAGCCAGCTGTTAGGCACAATATTTCAGTTTCCTCCGGCTGAAAACGTGGATGAATTTCCCAGTAGTATGTGCATTAATTTCCCTTGGTATCCAGAGATGAAAAATCATGCACAGCAACTATTCTTTCCAGTGTTATATTTCCTAAGGTCATTCTTTAAAAAGCATCTCTTTCTTTTCCTCTGCATTGATCATTTTTCACCTTTTTTCACTCTGAAAAACATAGAGGGGTATGTGTGGGGGGGAGGAGCGGGGGTGCACTGCAAGTGTGGTTAAAAGTGAATCACCCTTTTGAAATAGTAAATTCTAATAATAATAATCATTAATAAAAAATATCCCAACCAACCGAGTCAGTAGAAACTTTTAAACAATAGCGGACAAAGAAGGTCAAAATTGTCCTTTCAATTATACTAAATGTAGATCTGGGATAACGCCACTGGACTTCAGTAGAATTAGTCTAGATTTACATCCCTGTAAAGGAGAGCAGGCTTTGATTCAAAACAAAGTTTAACAAATCTAAAGGCCGTAAAGGTATGACTAAAGTGATGAACATACAGGAATACACTTTAGAGGCAAGACGATCTAAGTACTAAAAGTTTATCAATAGTAATCAGCCAGTGGTGGAGGTTATGTAACAATTTAAAGCTTTTAAGACCTTGGACTCGATCTGCAGCTGATGTAAATTAGTAGAGTTCCATTCACTTCAATGAAACTACACTGATTTACCCAAGCTGAAAGTCTGGCCAGCATTGCTGTTTTCTAAGCAAAGTAGAAAAGTCAACCAAATTACTAATGGCAAGCAAACCTCATAATATTGGTATTCCTTTTGACCTAAACAGGTAGTCAAAGTTTGGGGCCTTGTGGGTTTTTTCCACATTTAGAAGAAACTGATGATAGACAGGTATTTTCTTTGACGCAATCTTGTTTATTTACAAATATTATACATAAAGTACACATAAAGTATGCCTGAACATAGTAAGAGTCACACAACAGGAGACAGCTTCTGTTCCCATACCTGCCTTTTCAACCAGCATTCTGTGTTCAAGAAGTTTCCTCTCTCAGCCACATTATTCACCAGTAACATTCTGTTACTGTCTGTTTGGCTTTCTGGACACTTCTGTCTCTCTCTGGCTTAACTCCTCCTCCCACACATACATAGACAGAAACTGGTTCACCAGTCAAAGCCCTAGTCCCTGCATTTGCTATCAATCCCCTGGGAAAACCCTTTGGTTTAGCTTCTGCTTGAGCTTTTCCAGTGCCTGTGCTACCGCTATTATTTCAGCCACTTGGTCATAATAGCTTCTTTATAGATATCCTGAATGGGAGGCAGTGGTTGTGCCTGACACATAACAACAAGGTTTAACCCAACCTGCCATAGCACCCAGAGGCTTTTCTTGGATAAACATCTAAATGTTCAGTAGCTTATTCAAACCCTTCTGGTCTGTAAAATTGGGCAAGTGATCTCATAAGGACAAGGTCTCTCATGGTGTTACAGTATTTCTGTTCCCAGTATCTGCCAAAACCTGGAAGTCCAGGCACACAGATTAGTCTGTTGGCGATACCCCAAAATGAGACAAAAGTTTATAGGTACAAGTAGTTAGTCTGCAGATTCATCATTTACTGCGTTCCTTGGACACAAACATAATCTCTCTAGGTTCAGACCCCACACACAAGCTAACTAAATTGCATCATACTCTTAGGGAGCTCTAATCACGTAGGCGCTAAGGTGCTCAGTTAATACAGTAATTAGCAGTATAAAATGAGGAAGGCAGACTTCACATGCGTGCACACACATGTCTGCTCATTCAGTCTGGCAGCCATCCAGACTCTTTCCCAAAGTACAAAGATATATGAAAATTAACACAGTGGCCAAGATTCTGGGTTGTGCCCAATCTATGCTCTGTGCAGTTCAGGAGCAGGTATTAGCAGTCGCCACCATTCCTCATAGTACATTAGAGCATGCTCAGGTAAATCCTTAGGGAGCAGATCCTTGAGATTTATTTCCATAGGAAACACATGGAATGATTCTGCTTCCATGGAAGTCAATGGGAATTTTGCCTTTAACTTCTGTTGGCCAATGAGGAATAAAACTGACAAATTGTGTGACATTTTGGTTATTTTCCTGGCAATGTGCAGCCCCCAGAAAAATCAGCAACAATAATTTTAGCCAATTACAAGATAATGGGGGTAAGCAAAGGCAACCCAGCCACACAATAAGACCTACCTTGATTTGAGAATGACCTTGGGATTCTTGTTGCTGAGTCAAGGGTGAGAGAGCACATTGCCTTGGTAATGGGTTTCTTATCTGATAATGGGTATGAGCGACAATATTTTTGCAGCAGCCCCAGTGACTCATCCAGAGAGTAGCTGCAGTAGCATTTGCCTGGTAGTGAACACTCATATTTAGTCCAGAGGAGAGGGGGTGTAAGGGAGAAATGGGCCCATTCCAGAAGAATGAAGTACTGATATAATAAAAAAAATTCACCTTTACACAGCACCTTTCATCATGAAGGATTCCTTGACAGTCCAGTCCATATACAGAGAGAGAGAGCACGCAAGCGGCAGCCACCTCAGCAGGGTAATGCGACAGCCATTCCGCACCAGCAGTGCTACACAATAGTGTTTAAGAAGGGAAGTAAAGAACAGCTTCTCCAACTGAATACACAGAAACAGGATACCATGCAGTGAATAATGCTCAGGATATATTTGCGATTATGTACCTCTGCAATCAGGAGTCTCTCTCATTCTTCTAGTTTCCCAGTTCCGGGGGAGTGCAAGAACAATGCTTTGTGCTAGTTAACTGGGTTTTCTTTAACAAACATAAAGCACTAAAAAATGCAAACATGTTAGGGAGAAGGGAAATAAGGAGCCATTTTCTCCTTCCACACCTGCCTAGGCAGCCGCAAAGCTGCAGCCTGGTCCCCCAAAGCACAAGGACATCTGCTAATTCTGCCACCAGTGCTGCCTGCTCAGAAGGGCCAGGCTGGGACTGAACCAACTAGCACTGGCAAGACAAAAACCTGCTATGTTTGTAGTAATGAGGGCTGCTGCTTAGTGTGCTCTCTCCAGCTGCCAGAGGCATTATGTCTTACCCAGCCATAATGAGCCAGATCCCCAGCTAATGTCAATAGGCATATAATTCCATTGAAGCCCATGGACTTGTGCCAAATTACCCAGATGGTGATGTGGCCCTACATCATAAGGACAGCCATAGTGGGTCAAACCAATGGTCCATCTAGCCCTCTAGCCTGTCTTCCAGCAGCAGACAACACCAGGTGCTTCAGAGTGAATGAAAAGAACAAGGCAGTTTATTAAGTGATCGATCCCCTGTTGTCCACTCCCAGCATCTGGCTGTCAGAGGTTTCTGGACACCCAAAGCATGGGATTGCATCCCTGACCAGCTTGGCTAATAGCCATTGATGGACCTATCCTCCATTAACTTACCTAATTTTTTTTAACCCAGTTATACTTTTGGCCTTCACAACATCATCTGGCAATGAGTTCCACAGGTTGACAGTGCATTGTGTAAATAATTACTTCCTTTTGTTTTTTTTAAACCTGCCGCCTATTAATTTCTTTGGGTGACCCCTTGTGTTATACGAGGGGTAAATAACACTTCCTTCTTCACTTTCTCCACACCATTCAGGATTTTATAGACCTCTCTCATATCCCCCCGCCTCCCCACACACACTTAGTCATCTCTTTTCTAAGCCTAACAATCCCAGTCTTTTTAACCTCTTCTCAGATGGAAGCTGCTCCATACCCCTAATCCCTTTTGTTGCCCTTTTCTGTAGCTTTTCCAATTCTAATATATCTTTGTTATCTTTTTAGATGGGGCAACCAGAACTGCATGCAGTATTCAAGGTGTGGAGATACCATGGATTTATATAGTGCCATTATATTTTCTGTCTTCTTCTGACTCCTAACATTCTGTTAGATTTCCTGATGGCCGCTGCACATTGAGTGGATGTTTTTAGAGAACTATACACAATGACTCCAAGATCTCTTTCTTGAGTGGGAACAGCTAATTTACACCCCATCATTTTGTATGTACAGTTGGAGTTATGTTTTCCAACGTGCTTTGCATTTATTAACATTGAATTTCATCTGCCATTTTGTTGCCCAGTCAACCAGTTTTGTGAGATCCCTTTGTAACGCTTCGCAGCACTGCCCCCCCGGTGACGACGGACAGCTGAGCTGGTTGGCAATTTTTCAATGAAACATTTTCTTCATCAGAAAATGTTGATTCATCTAAACTTTTGTGTGGTGGTGGGGGGGGCAGCAAGTGAGCAAGAGACCCTCACTACAGAATAGCCAATAGCTTGGTGGCTAGGCTGCTCCCATGGAACGTGGGAGACCTAGGGTCAAATCCTGATCTGCATAGGCACATTCTATGTGCCTTCACCACCAGACTAGAGAGAAAATTACTATAACCTGGTTTCTGGGGATTTGAAGCTGGGTCTCCCATAGTCCAGATGAGTGTCTTAACCATTAGGGTGCTTGTCTTCCTCATTATAGGTGCCAACTCTGTAGGTGCTCCAGGGATGGAGCACCCACAGAAAAAAAATAGTGGGTGCTCAGCACGCACCAGCAGCCTTCCCAATCAGCTCTTCCCCCGCCTCCTCCAGCGGCTCTGCCGATCAGGTCCTCCCTCTCTCTACCAGCACCTCCCGCCTACCACAATCAGCTGTTCAGTGGCTTGCGGGAGGCACTGGGAGGGAAAAGGAGGAATGGAGGCAAGAAGAGGCAGGGAAGGGGCGGGAAGGGACAGGAAGAGCAGGGGCAGGGTTGGAGTGTGGGCGGGAAGAGGAGGGGCTGGGGTGAGGTGTTGGGGGAGGGGTGGAGTGGGGGCAGGGCCTGGGGCGGAGCAGGAGTCGAGCACCCCCCTGGGAACTGGGGAAGTCAGCACCTCTGGGTCTCATGCAAAATGAAAACAAATGTCAAAACTGTAATTTTTTTCATGAAACAAAACTCTTGTTTTCCAGCCAGCTCCATATGTGAACACACAGCAAAAAGATGGCCAGTGCCCGAAAGACCTTACAATGGAGGGTGATGACAAGGCACAATAGGCGGATGAGACTAACAAACCAATAGAGGTGGGGATGATAAGTTAATAATAATACTGTTATCCCTTTTTGACCTGGGAAGTTAGTAAAAATTTGGGACCATGGTAACGTTTCAGTTGGAAGTAGAAATTGATGATGGGAGTCTGATATTGTCTTTGATGAAATCTTGTTTATTTACAAGGAATGTACAAAGTCCTGCTTCTACAAATACAGGAGGAACCTAAAGCTAAAGGAGCCATTTCCTAGGCACCCAAGTTTCTTACACTTAAGCTTCAGCGTAAGAAGCTTAAACTCCTCAAGCTTACACGCCCAACCTTCTTTCAGCCAGCATCCCCTATCCCGAACCTTTCTCTATGCTTCTCCCAGGGTCACACCATGCTTATGGGCTGCTGCTTCACTTTCTTGCTCTGCTCTCAGTCTCTTGCCTGCACCCCAGCTTGGCTTTTTCCACACATTCCCACTCACCCGGTCATAATACCCACTTAATGCCCTCCCCACAAGGTGCTAGATCCTGGGCAGACTCTGTTAGGCCTTGTTTGGGGTGTAGTCCGTTAGCTGTCTTTTACCACAATCTTAATTGAAGGGCACATTCACACAGTTTCAATGAGGTTTTAATTCAACCCATAATGAGGTTTAACCCAGTTCATAACAATACAAGCATGTTGCGTATACACTAACTACATGCACAAGGTAGCTTACCACCTGCCTAGCAGTTAGTTTTCATGATATGTTACTTATTTAGAATGTGACAACAAAATGCATGTTTATGCATAAGAGTTAATTATGCCAATGATAAGGAAGTCAAGATGATGTTAATGATCCAGTTTGCACTTAGGCTTGATTTTGTTTTAATTTGATTCATTGACTTGGCATTAGTATGAGTTCCAGTGTGACTAAGGCAAACTCTGTTGTACATATGATGGATCTCTTCAGACTGAACCACCCAAAGGAACTCAGTAGCCTTTGTAAGAAAGGTCATGTCTTAAAGCATTTGCTCACTTGTAATCACGTCAGAGTCAATAAATATTTATATCTATGTCTGCTAGCTGTAACAGTACAGGTGGTTTTAATTAAGGAGGAAAGGATTCAGGATCAAGAAAGGAAGGGGAGATTGCAGCTTTGGCCGTCACTGTTGGAATAAATTTTATTGACACAGGCTAGCATATATCGTTGCCTGTCATGCTGCATGGGAATGGCTTTCCTTAGTTCCTTTATAAAGAATATTTTTCTATTGTTACTTATATGGCACCGTGAATTAATAATAAACCTAAGACTTAATTTCAGCCCCCTTCAAAGATAAATTTGTGAAGTCTGCAGAATTACATGACAATTCAGTTACATACTTTGGGATGCTTTCGACGCCACCAAGATGGCTCATAAGCTTCACTTCTTCTGCCAAAAACAAGACCAAGATAAGTGGCAGACTAAATTGGAAACTCAGCATAGACAGCTTGAGGCTCAGTATAAATGCTTCTGACATTCCCACACATATGCTGAATTACTCGCAGTTAGTCTCTGGCTTTCAGAATTGGCACATGAACAGACAGAGCTCATGCTCCTTCTGGCCCAAAAGAAACTTTACAGAGTGCAAAATGAAGCATGTAAATTATTAGTCCCTGGATCTGGGCAATTAGAGGGTTAGTGGATTCATACAAGCAATTTCAACAATCAACAGAATGCTGTCATACGCTCACAGCTTTCTGTATCTCACTGGACCAATCTTCACTTAATGACAGAGAGACAAAATATGCTGACTGAAATCCAGCCCTCCCAAATCACATTGGAGGAGCCTTTGAACTGGATTCTATTATTCTTTTGCTAATGGTGTGTGGGGGTCAGAGGGAATCTGACCTTTGTGGGAAATTGGTGGAATTGAGAGACTTGTGGTTGAATGAACATTTTTCAGGCAAAAATTTGGCTGAGTATTTGATTTTCACCTGACTTCAAATCATTCATTCAGAGTGATCACTAGATAAATGGCTTCATTGTTTTAACTGTGACAGTAAAATAATGATGACATTTTAGGCAACTGTTTGTAATAAGTTTGGAAGACCTTCTTGCACACATTTTCCTTAATTCTGGATAGCTTAAGATCTAGACGTTTATGTTGGAAAACAAAAACAAAAACCAACCAGCAGAATTTGCATTAGTTAGATTTGAAATCCCTGCTAGTACATTTAACTAGAAAACACAAAGTCCAGCGGCGGTGGATTATCAAAAAGAAAAGGAGGACTTGTGGCACCTTAGAAACTAACAAATTTATTTGAGCATAAGCTTTCGTGAGCTACAGCTCACTTCATTGGATTAGCAGTTACAGGTGTACTACACAGAGCAGTTCAAGTACTGAAAACATTGGGCCTGATTCTTTTTGACCTGTACCTTATGTCGACATTTACATCAATACAAAGTGAGTGTGTGAAAACAATACAAATGGGAGTAAAACACTAACATTCTGATATGGTAGTTTCTTTCACACCCAATTTGCACTGGTATAAATGACTACATGAAGTGCAGGGCAATGGAAAATCAGGCCCATTGTGTGAATGAACACTCATTTGAAACATCTGTTTAGTCTGACCATATTTATATCCCTCATCATTGGCTATTCACAATCACTCAAATGAGATTTTGTTCATACTAATGTTAGGGGAACTGCTGTGGGTTCCACAAACACTCCAGTTCCAACACAAAAAAGATTATGCACAATATCTGGGGGCAGATCCTCAGGTGGCGTGAACTCATAGCTCCATCAGTAAGACAATTTAAGCCAGCTGATGATCTGTCCTCTGCTACTGTTTATTTTTCCTCATTCTTAAAAAGCATCAGCCATCAAATCAGGGAGCAGAAATAATACCATATGACTTAGATAAGCAACCCCACACCATGCATAGTCAAAGTGAACAGTTTGACCACCACAGATTGAAGTTTTCAGATATATATTAATCAGTAAATATGTGTGAATAGCAGAAACATTAGCAAGAATCCTGGCTGAGTCATGAACAGGAAAAGAGAAAGAACATTCTCCAGATTATTTATTCACAGTTAACAATTTGTCCCATTCTAGTTACAAATATTGGAATGCTTTCCTAGCAGAACTGTTGGTTATATTTCTTTCCTGGCTGCTATGTGTATGAACAGAAGATTAAATATACAACTAGTTGATCAGAGGCTATAGAAATGGAACTGTAGAACTTTTTACTTAAATGCAATTATACCCTTAAAACAATAATACTTAGCACTTTTCATCAGTAGCTCTCAAAGCACTTTCCAAAGGAGACCAGTATCATTATCTCCATTTTACAGATGGGGAAAACAGACACAAAAGGCTAGGTAAATATCATCTCAGAGCATGATGCAGAGATACAATTTCTAGGCCCTGTAGATAGCTGCTTCTTGGAGCAGCTGATCCTAGAACCCACAACGGAAGAGGCAATTCTTGATTTAATCCTAAATGGAGCACAGGATCTAGAAAAGAAATAATTATAGCTGAACTGCTTGGTAATAGTGACCATAATGTAATTACGTTTAATACCTTCTAGGGAGGATAATACAAAAATAAAAAATAAAAAATAAAAAAAATCCGCCATAACTTTAAAAAGGGGAACAATACAAAATGAGGATGCTTGTTAGACAGAAATTAAAAGGACCTGTCACAAGGGTTAAATGCCTGCAAGCATCATGGGGACTATTTAAAAACACCATAATACAGGCTCAGACTAAATGTATACTCCAAAGACAATAAGAGGACCAAAATAATTCCACAATGGCTAAACAGCAGAGTAATGGAGGCCATTAGAGGCAAAAAAGGCACCCTTTAAAATTTGGAAGTCAAACCCTAATGAGGAAAATAGGAAGGAGTAGAAACTCTGGCAGGCTCATTGTAAAAGTACAGTAAGGAAGGCCAAGAAAGAACTTGAGAAACAACTTGCTAAGAATGCAAAAACTAACAGAGAATTTTTGTTAAGTACATTAGAAACAGAAAACTTGCCAAACAGTGGGCCCACTAGGTGACCAAGGTGCTAAATGAGCACTCAAGGAAGACAAGGCTAGATGGATTCTTTGCATCGGTCTTTACTGCAGAAGATGTGGGGGAGCTACCCACATCAGAATTATTCTTTTAAAGTAACAGATCTGAGGAAATGTCCCACACTGATGTGTTAATAGAAGAGGTTGTAGAACAAATTGATATATTAAACAATAAGAAGTCATCAGGACCAGATCACCACCCAAGTGTTCTGAAGGAACGCAAATATAAAAATTGCAGAACTACTAACTGTAGTATGTAAGTGATCTCTGGAATCAGCCTCTGTACTAAATGACTGGAGGACAGCTAATATAACAATGATTTTTAAAAAGAGCTCCAGAGGCAATCTTGGCAATTACAGTCCAGTAAGCCTAACTTCAATACCAGACGATTTGGTAGAATAAGGAACAGAATTATCAGACACAGAGGGGGAAGTGTCAACACCGCTTTTGTAAAGGGAAGTCATGCCTGACAGCTCTTTTAGAATTCTTTGTGGGTGTCAACAAGCATGTGGATAAGGGTGATCCAGTAGGCAGTGGATTTTCAGAAAGCCTTTGCAAGGTCCCTCATCAAAGGCTCTTAAGGAAACTAAGTAGTCATGGGATAACAGGGAAGGTCATCTCATGGATCAGGAGCTGGTTAAAAGATCGGAAACAAAGGGTAGGAGTAAATGGTCAGTATTCACAATGGAGAGAGGTAAACAGTGAGGTCCCTGAAGGATCTGCACTGGGGCCTGTGCTGTTCAACATATTCATTAATGCTCTGGAAAAGGGAGTGCACAGTGAAGTAGCAAAGTTTGCAGATGTTACAAAATTATTCAAGATAGTTAAGTCCAAAGCTGACTGTGAAGAGTTACAAAGGGATCTCACAAAACTGGGTGACAGCAATGAAGTGGCAAAGGAAACTCAACACTCATAACTGCAAAATAATTCACATCAGAAAAAATAATCCCAACTATACATATATAATGATGAGTTTTACATTAGCTGTTACCACTCAAAGAGATCTTGGAATCTCTGGATAGTTCTCTGAAAAATAGCTCAGTGTGCAGAAGCAGTCAGAAAATCTAACAGAATGTTAGAAACTATTAGGAAAGGGATGGAAAAGACAGAAAATATCATAATTACTGTGAAAGTCCAGTGACAGGAGCTAGACAAAACAGAGATGCTTCCAGCGTGTTTGGGGGCTAATGTACACCAGTTGTTACCTGCAAACCAGAGTAAAGGCTGGCAGAGCTTCTGAGGAGATTGTCTGGTAGCTAACAGACTGGGGCAACAGAGAGCTGACATCCAGTTTAGCACGAGCAAGTCTCTCTCTTGCTCAGGCAGGGGGTAATAAGGTGACTCACAGTCATGGGTGCCCTGAGAAAGTCATGATTTGAGTATTACATGTTGCTATTTAAAGCCAGAGAAACTAACAGCATTTGTTTTTAAGAGTTCTGTTAATTGTAATGGATAAAGGAGAGCAGAACACTGTAAATCAAAGCACTGAAGTGCTATTATACAATCTGTGCTGGTGTTTCACCATAATTTCTACAATAGAGAGACCGAAGATAGGTCAGACTTACTTACCTCTAGATGGTGGTTTTAGGCTAAATCCACAAACGCCCCTCCCTTAGGTGAGGATACTCAACTGGGAAGTGGAAGATCTGGGTTCAAGTCCCTGCTCCAAATCCGGCAGTGGCAGAATTTGAACTCATGTCTCCTGCATCCCATCTGAGTGGCACACCCATTAAGCTTGATGCTCTCTCTGTCCTGACCTTCTTGCCCCTAGCTAGGAGCATCCAGTGGACATGCTTTGAGAACACATACAAGATCAGGCCCTGCGGGTTAGCAAAGCAGGGAATGCCTAGTTTGACATCCCACTTCAGGGCTACTAGGCCTTTGATTTCAGTGCGGGCTCTGAGCAGCTCATTAGCTGTGGGGTGGCATCAGTATTTGGGTAGTTTTGTGCATGCTCACTAATGGAAACATAGCTGTCTTAGGGACTTAAGTGCCCATAGGGTTTGTCGGTGGTTTCGGGACTACCCATGGTGCCTAAATGTTGAATTTAGATACCTAATGAGACAGTTAGGTGCCTCAGTACCTTTGTGAATCTAGCTCGTTGTGTATGCTGCAAAACCCACAAGTTTGTAAAGATGAGTCTGTTGCAGTGCTGACTTGCTGCTGGAGAGGCACGCATGTCTGAATAACAAACGGCGTAACATTCACCTAATTCCTGGCTTGCGGAGTGTGTGGATCAATGTTGCCGATTCCAAAGCAGTTAAAACTTCTCAATAGCCAAAATGCAATGGGGAGTGAAAAAGCCAAACACCACCCCTCCCACCTTGTGACACAGCAGAGGCTCAGTGAAACAGACAGCGTAGAAAGATATACAGCATTTCTTCTATATGCCAGAGATCAGAGAGAGGCTTGAATGGTTAACCCTATACAGTATAGTCCAGGAATTCCCTAGGTCTATGCTGTTTGGTCAAGACTGAAAACCCATAAGAGTGTTCTCCGCTATTCTATCCTAACATTATCTAGGCTCTCTCACTGTCTGGCCCTCTATCTATGGCAGCAGTATCAGCCACTGGGGTATTCCCACTGCTATATTGTGAATTTATTACCAGAAGTCACTGTGCTGCCTTCAGCTTCCTCATGACCCTACAAAGAGCCATTTGGAAAAGTATTAACAGAAGCCACAGTTCACTTCTTAGAAGTGGCTGCAACACATGTGATGACAGAAGTTAACACCACTTTGCAATTAAGTAGCGTATTTTATCTGGAAATCTTGAAGTACCTAACACAAAAAGTTGTTACTCACCATTTTATAGATGGGGAAGCTGAAAGTTTAGATACTTCACCCAGTGTTACACAGTGAATCTATGGCAAAGCCAGCGTACTTGGTCATCTCAGTCTTGCATGGTGGGTTTTTCCCCAACCCTACACTCTTGTGGCCTCAGGGCAGCCCTGCACATCGCCCATTGACTCAGTTTCCTTCTTCATTCTTTAAATAAACTCAGTTCAGCCTTCAGAGTATATAAATATAGAGTCTATAGAGTATATAAAGATGTCCTACTACCGTAAACCAGAATCCCCCTGACACAGTCCAAATGGTATATTCCTCCAAGCAGTCCAACAGCAAATATAGCTTCAGCATCTCTCACTATGTCCCAGGTCATCTTTCATGTACAGCTCCAACTCTTCCCTGGAGTATTCATCGGGCTCACCCTTCCACCATTCCCCTGCCTTCAACTCCCACCCCTCTTCCTGGCCTCCTGCTTCAGCTCTCCAGCAGGTGTCTCCCTCTGCTGCTCTCAGCCTTCAGCCCTCTCTGACCCCCGATCTCTGGCCTGGGGAAGTTTGTAGGTGACCCCTGACTGCCTCCTGCTTTTAACAGCCTGATTTGGCTCTACTGCTCAACCAGGGAACTCTCTCCCTTTCTCAACTCTGGGTTCAGAACTCTCCCTCTAAGGCTTGTGAACAGTTCTTTATAGCTCCCTGAGCAGCCCCATCCTCCTCATTAAACCACACTAGGGCACTGACCTGGAACAAAAGTGCTGAGCCCAATTTTACTTAAGGAGCTAGCTATGCTGTTACAGGGAGAAAAGCTGAAATGAACTCTTTCAACTTTCTCATTTCAGTAATGCCAAATGGTTCATTCTGATAAGGTTAAACTATTTCACTTTTTACTATTTTACTTTAGCATTTTGATCAATTCCATCTAGACTTATATTTAATATTTTACATGACATTGTATTTAATATTATACTGTTTCTGCATTATCCAAGAAAATGGTCTGATGTTTTCACATCGAATTTTTAGAATTTCCATTCCTTGAGAAATTTTGACTTTTTATGCCAATTTGGAACACAAACAACTTTCACAATATCAAAATTTCCAGCAGAATAGAAATTCCATGTTCAGACCAGGTCTCTGTATTAATGCGTGCATTGTGGCTTTATATTTCAGTCTGATTGTGACCCTTTCTTCTACCTAGTAAATAAATAATGTCCCTTCTGACTACTCAGTTAGAGCATGTTGCAGGAAGTGTGCTCCTGTGGGGAGTTCTCTTTTATGGCCATGACATATTTCCTCCTAAAATTTAGCTTATTGAATTTCTCTTTGATTTCCTTTGCTGAATGGGCTTGTCAGAAAGAAACATGTGGCTTAATATCTCTAAGGCAATAAGAATCTTCACAAAGTTGAGGAAGCAGTACTAACTAAGGTCATTCTGGAGAGAAGGTGGGAGGGGGGAATCCCCTTCTGACTTCTCCTTCTTTAACTCCAGTTCAGGGTAGAATCATGGAAACTGGACACTTTTGAATGTGAAGGATTCTATTTTTTTTTAAAGCTTCCGTATTCTCCTCCCCCTCCCACCCTGCAAAAAAAAAAAAAAAGTATTCTGCAGAATCGTGTAGTATTTCTTCATTTTTAAGGATTGAGTCACACAATAGGTTACCCAGATGGGTTGGAGTTTGGGCTCTCTTATAAATCTCAACACAAGACAAAAGGTTTGATCTCACTTACACCAGTTTAAGTCCTCAGTTACACCAGGGTATATGGAAGAAGATCCATAATACACAAACTCTGATAGAACTGGAGCCTGGAGGTTGTTCCATTACTTTGATCCACTTCCTGGATTTATAATATATTGGTGTTCCCCCCCCCCAACATATCCAAATGCCTTCAAAGGTTCTTTAAACTGGCAACAATGCGGAAAGGATCTGATTAGCATCACTTACAACAGTAAATGGGAAAAATCACAAAGAGTCCCAACCAGCTGAAGAAGATGGCTATCAGTAAGGTTTATGATATGAAGGTCTTGCTGAAGAACCACAATAGGTGTGTTTGCTCCATCTGAAATAGAAACACCATAAGAAGGGAGATTGATCTGTGTGAGATTCATGATTATGTTAAATCTTCCCTTCCTTCCCCCCAGCCAAAAAACAAAAGAAAAAGAAAGAAAAGAAAAAGAAAAAATGTTCAGTGGAAATCCCTAGTAAAGAAGGATCGTAGGGCTGCCCCATTTTCCTGGAGCATTAACTTCATGACCAAATTAATGGGACATTGGGCCATAGAGATTTTATTAAGCTGCAAATGTCTCTCAGTGAAATGTCTATTGTTTAAGTGTGTGCCGCTATATTCAAAAATAACCAGGGCTGGCTTTTGGTTAACAATGCTAAACTGTGAGGCTCGTAAGAGTGGACTGGGAATTTGGGCACCTAATTCTCTTTGGCTCTTTTGAAAACCGCAGCTATAGCATATACACATATTGATGGGTATTGATTGATCTGTGTTGTGTGCTCTAGAAATATTTATCACTATAGCCAAATGTTAGGGATAGATTTACCTCAGAATGTTAGTTTTAGCTTAGCTTAGACAGACATCCAGAATACACTTGTTGCATCTGCAGCTTATCCAAACTTTCAGCGGGCACCATGGCTCCCTCTCCAGTACAGCCTTCCCCACTCAACAAATATTTCCTCTTATCTAATGCACCCTTCTGAGGAGAAGGAGGGACAGTCAGCTACAGGGACCAGCAGTCAGGTACAGGGACCTTCCAAATGTGCTTACTAATTCTCTCAGTTCTTCACAGGGATGACTGAAGCTCCCCACTTCCTCTTTAAAAATGGGGGATAACTCTAGACCCACTCCCCCATGTCCTGTTTGGGGGCATACAGCAGGCTTCTTCTCCCCTTTTCAAGGGGAAAATACTACTTCCTAAGCCACTGGGATCATGTAATCGCTATAGTAAAATGGTGATCTCACCTTCTTCACTCAGGTAGTCCCTGCATGCGAATACACTCAAGTATTTCAGACCCCTCCACAATCCCTTCCTCTACACAGAAATGCATTTCCATGTTCTGGTCCCCTTCACCTCCCAGGTTCATGAAGTATGGTAGATAGGTCTGTCACCCCTTACTCCCTGCCCCACGCCTTTCAAGTTGATATACTTACATACCTGAAATCCAGTGATGACGGCAACCATGAAGTCTGGAGAGATGCTGCAGTAGGTTATCCAGAAGAACCCATTCTGGAGGGGAAAATTAAGCGAGAGCAGACAGAGTCTGTTAATAACACATTCGCTGCTTTCCACTGCAGAGCTCTCAAGGCGCAAAACTTAAGATGTGCATGACTTGACAAGCCTATAAAGCACTTGCAAATAGGGAGGGTAGGTTTGGCACCAGGAAGAGGATCAAAAAGGCCAGAGGAACAGCCATCTGAAAAGGGAAGTAGGAGGCACTTGTCACAGAAAGAAATTGGAGGGGTTTGGCTGGCTAAAGGGGGCCAGGGCACTTGTAGCAAAGGAAGCAAGAGCTGTTGGTTAAGAGAGGGAGCGGTGAGGAGTGTTTTCCCCTTCATCAAGTGCACATTTTGGTTTGCTATTTTAGAATTGCTGGAATTGAATTTTGTTCTGTATTTTTAGCTATCCACAGATTCTGATACCCTTCCTCAGACTGAGTCCTGATAACTTTTCTGGCTGATTGGGGGATGGCAGGGATGAGCTTTGAAAGGAATCCTGGGCCTGATTCTGATCTCATTAACAAGTATAAAGCAGGAGTGACTCCATCAAAGTCAACAGAGTTACACTAGTTCAAAACTGGTGTAAGTGAGGTGAGACTCAAGCCTCCTTGTCTTCACTGCTCCCCATTCTGTGGGTGTGAGATAGGTAAGACTGCCATTCTCCGGGGCTTCTGTACTGCACTGTAGAGTTCCTAGGCATCGCTACGCTGCTCATAATAAAAGGCCACCATTATCTCAAAGTGTTTGGCTACCAATGGACACTTGACATAAAGTGTGTTTTTCTGTTTTTTTTTTTAATTTCCTTTCTGACCACCCCGCCTTGAATATCATTGGAGCAGATAATTCAATTTTATATTTGCACATTAGTTTTTATTTTAATTTATACTGCACAGTCTGGTGAAAATATATCCTGCTTTGTGGAAAACAAACCACAAAAGGCTATCTGTTGGTTTTATCTGTGTAATAATGAAAGCATGTTGTCAAAAAAAATAGAATGGTAGATGTATAGACAGGACTTCCTACGGAAATGGTGAGTTATTTTACTATAGGACAGAGGTGGGCCATAGGGGTTGCATCCAGGCCTTCAGACTTCAGCCAGGGAGCGGGGAGCGGGTCTGGGCCTTGTCCTGCTCTTTGCATGTCAGGGCTCCATGCGGCTTCTGGAAGCAGTGGCACATCCCCCTTCTGCTTCCAATGCATAGGGACAGCCAGGGCGCTCTGTACACTGCCCCCGCAGCTCCCATTGCAGGGGCAGTGCCTGTGGATGGGGCAGCGCAGAGAACCTCCTGGCCATGCCTCCGCATAGGAGCTGAAGAGAGGACATGCTGCTGTTTCTGGGAGCTGCTTGAGGTAAGCGCCGTCAGGAGCCTGCACCCCTGACCCTGTCCTGCACCCCAACCCCCCACCCCAGCCCTGATCCCCCTCCTGCCCTCCACACCCCTTAGTCCCAGCCTGGAGCACCTGCCTGCACCTCCAACCCCTCATCCCCAGCCACACCCCAGAACCCGCACCCCCAGCCAAAGCCCTCACCCCCTCCCGTACCCCAACCCCCAATTCCATGAGCATACAATTTCCATCCCCAGATGTGGCTCTCGGGCCACAAAGTTTGCTCACCCCTGCTGTAGGAGGAAAGGAAGTGAATGTAGTAAACTACAATGATGCGGTAAGTCTGACGGACACTGAACAACATTGACTTGACTCTGTTTTCACTTACGCTGGTGTAATCTCATCGACTGCAGTGGAGTTACTCCTGCTCTACACTGGTATAGAAGAGCGCTGAACTGGACCTTTTGCATTAGTGTGATTAAAATTCTAATCACTTAGTCTACTCTAGCCCAAGACTTGCATATAAGGGTGAATGAAACAGACTGGAGATGTACAGAAGAGGTTCATCATATTAAAACGGTTACTGTACATGGATTCATACAAAAGTATGAAATCACAGTTTTTGATGAGATTAGGATTTTAACTGAAATATTCTTTAATTTGCAAGGCATTTGGGGATAGTTTAAAAAATGTATTGTGACAGGGTCAGGCCTGATGGCTATAGGAGAGTAAATTTTTTTTTTTGAAGCAGAAAAGAATTTTATTTGCATAACACTTACAAAGAATCACCAAAAAGGAAAAAACAAAACTATGCAACAAAACAAAAGCAAATGCAAGGTATAACACAGCAGCCTTCAGGAGGGAGAAGTGTTCAGGCTAGCCTGGGCCCAGAGCGGGGGGGGCTTCCTTGACACTCGTGGTCTTCCACCCTCCTGAGTTACCTGGTGGCCTAGAGCAGGGGGGCTTCCTCAATACTTGTGGTCTTCCACCCCCTCGAGTTACGTAGTGCCGTGCCCCGTGTCACCAATTATCCCTCTCCTGAGAGTGCCCGACAAGATGGGCACAGCAGCGGGGTGGGCGGTTTGGGGGTGGGGGGGATGTACACCCACGTGTGATAGGACCCCTCCTAGGTGACAGTATCCACAGCGGCAACGGCTGGGGCTGGGGTCTCTCGCTCTTCCCCTCAATCAAAGGGTCAGACGGAGGGAACCGGATGGGGTCACCAAGCAGAGAACCTCGGACAGCACCCACCGCTCCTTGAAAGCATCAAGGGAGTCGGTGGACGCTGCCCAGAGGAACTCTGCCCAGATACGTGAATGTACTGAGGATCGGAAAACGGCCCTACAGTAGCAGGACACTTCATGGGTCAGCCTCCCCTCTCTGGTTTTATAGATGGCTGTTTTAGTTAGGGCTAGGAGGAGGCTAACCAGGAGATCCTGCGACTTGGTGGGGACACGGATGGGGAGTGTGTAGATAAAAAGGTGAGGGGAAAAGTGCAGCCAAAAGCATAATAAAATATTTGTGAGGAGCCAGAAAAGGGGCTGCAGCCTGGCACACTCTAAATATACGTGCGCCAGGGTTTCCCTCACGTTGCAAAAAGGGCAAGTATCTGGGATGGGGGTGAACCACATCAAAAACACGCCCGTGCTCACAGCTCCGTGAAGGAGCCGCCAACTAATGTCCCCAACGGGCCTCGGGACCAAGGTGGAATACAGGCTGGCCCACCGGGGCTGCTCACCCTCCAAAAGTGGCAGGAGGTCCCGCCACTTTGTATCGGGGCGGGACACCAGGGTGTGGGCGTGAAGGGTGTGACGTGTGAGTGGGTACAGATATTTCCGTGGTGCGATTTGGAAGCTGACCGGCTGCAGTTCATGCAGCCGGCTCGCAGTGAAAGGGTGAGGGGTTTGTTGGGATCTACGGGGTAGGGGCCCAATTGAAAGGTCCGGCGGGCCTGGGGTTGCACAGGGCTCAGTTGAGATAAGCCCTAGCAGCAGGCGTCAAGGCAGCCTTCACCTCCTGAAGTATGCGCCGGGCGGTACGAGGTCTGGAGAGCCCCATGCGCCAAGCGAGCGTCAGGGGATCCAGCAAGTCTCCCCAGTCGTAATCCAGGAGGTCTCCAACTCTCGTGACTTCCGCGAGGATCAAACTCAAGCGCACCGAGCGCGACTCCGCCACCTACACACAGAGCTGGGGGTTGTGTAGCAAGGGCTCCGCGAGGAGATCTTCCCCCACAGAGGCCGCCACGGACCTGGTCGCTGTGAACAGTTTCCAGGTCCGGAGGAGCTCCTGGTAGAAGACCGGCAGCCCGGAGAGGTCTCGCAGAAAACCTCTCAGACAAAGATAAAAGAGCTGCCAGTTGTATTGGAGCCCTTGGAAACAGCGCAGGAAGGTGTGCGCCAATATGCTCCACATCGAACTACCTGCACTATAAAGGAACCTCTGCAGAGCCTGGAGGCGGAAGACACGGACCTGAGTGTGCAGACACTTCAGGCCCTGCCCTCCTTCCTTCAGGGGTAGAGGAAGAACCCCAACAGGGGCCCAGTGCATTCCTGACCAAAGGAACTCTAGAATCGATGTCCGGAGGTTGGTCAGGAAACCCAGGGCTGGGACCAGGGTGTTGAGCCAGTACCAGAGCATGGACAGGACTAGTCGGTTAAGCCCCACTGCTCTCCCTCGGAGGGAGAGATATCGGAGTAGTCCCGTCCATTTCCGGAGCCGCTCTATCACCCCGCCTTCTAAATTTTACCAGTTCTCCGGCGGAGAAGGGTGCGTAGCAGAAAGGTAAACGCCTAAGTAGAGCAGTGGACCCGCACGCCACCAGATGATCTGAAGTGCGGGTGGGAGGGAGCTCAACTGCCACCAGTCCCCCACCGCCAAGCCAGAGCTCTTGACCCAGTTGACTCGGGCGGAGGAGGCTGCTGAATAGATGGCCTGGCAAGTCTCCACCCGCGCCAAGTCCCCCGGGTCCTGGACCACGAGGAGCACATCATTGGCGTATGCCTACAGGACCAGCCACAGCTCCGGCTCCAACAGCACCAACCCCGTCAACCTCCTGCGGAGGAGACAGAGGAAGGGCTCGATCGCCAGAGCGTACAGCTGGCCCGAGATGGGGCACCCCGCCGTACTCCTCGCCCGAAGCTTACCGGTTCGGGCGGGGTCCAGTTAAGCCTAACCAGACACTCCGCGGAAGCATACAGCACCTGGAGAAAACTCACAAACTGAGGTCCAAATCCAAACGCCTGCAGAGTGCCCAGGAGGTACCCATGGTCCACTCTATCGAACACCTTCTCCTGATCAAGAGACAGGAGGGCGAACGACAGACCGTCTCTACGCCCGAGTTCCAAAAGATCTCAGACTAGAAATAGGTTGTCAAAAATGCTGCGACCCGGGACAGTATAGGTCTGGTCTGGGTGGATCACGTCCGCCATCACGGACCCTAGCCGCAGCGAGATTGCATTTGCTACGATTTTGTAGTCTGTGCTAAGGAGTGAGACGGGATGCCAGTTTCGTAGATCGCGGAGGTCCCCCTTCTTCGGCAAGAAGACGAGCACTGCTTGCCTGCACGAAAGAGGGAGGACCCCGCCCTGCAAAGACTCGGCCCATACAGTGGCTAGGTCTGGGCCAAGGATGTCCCAGAACGCGCGGTAGAACTCCACGGTCAACCCGTCCCTGCCCGGAGATTTATTGGTGGGCATGCGACGGAAGGCTTCCGAGAATTCGGCCAGGGTGAGAGGCAGCTCTAGTTGGTCTCGGTCGCCCACGCTGACCATGGGAAGTTCCTCCCAGAGCACTCTGCAAGCGCCAGGATCGGTCGGATCCAGGGAGAAAAGGCTTGTGTAGAAGTCACGGGACCTCCCAAACATCTCCACAGGATCCGTAAGGGGGTTCCGTCTTCTGTTGGAAGGCAGGTGACATGTTTCTTGGCCCCCCTCAGTTTCTCCAGGGCATAGAAGAAACGGGAGCCGTGATCCATCTCCCAAAGGAGGCGGATGCGGGATCGAACAAAGGCACCTCGAGCCCGATGGTCCTCGAGGGCTCAAGCTCCTCCCGCTTCTCCCGGCACGCTCTGCAGAGGAACGGGTCCTCGGGGCTGGCGGCCAGACGCCTCTCCATCTCTAAGACCTCCCGTTCCAACTGCTCTATCGCTGCATTTCTCCGTCGGCTGGTGCCCCGGGTGTAGTCACGGCAGAAGAGCTTGGCGCGCACCTTCCCTAGATCCCACCATCGTCGCGCCAAGGGAAAGGCACGGCGCTGCTCTCGCCAGGCCAGCCAAAACTCCTGGAAGGACGTCCCGAAGCCCTCATCCTCCAACAGGCTGTTGTTAAAATGCCAATAGGCCGGCCCTGGCCTCTCTGCGCGGAGGGAGGCTGTTATGGTGGCTAGATGATGGTTGGAAAATGGGGCCAGCCGAATGTTGGAGGAGTGGGCTTGTGAAAGATGGAAACGGGATAAATAAATACGGTCCAAACGAGAGTGGTGTGACTGATGGGCCTCCACCCGGACAAAGGTGAATGTGGAAGTGTCATCTGGGTGGTGGTCACGCCAGACGTCCACTAGGGAGTGATGTTCGACTATTCCTCGGAGAATGTTCGCGGCGGCCGGGCTCAGCTGGGCCCCTGAGCGGTCCCGTTCCTCGAGGGTGGTGTTAAAGTCCCCTCCCAGGACTAGGCACTCGTGAGAATCTAGGGTGCCGAGGAAGTCGGACACCCGCTGATAGAATTGCAGCCACTTCAGGCTCGTTGTCGGGGCATAGATGTTATCGAGGTTGACCATGAGCCCCTCCATACGGACACGGAGATGCAGCAGGTGGCCCGGCATGGCCTCAGTGACCCCTAGCACCTCGGGCCGTAGGTTGGGGGAGAACAGGGTTGCCACTCCAGCTTGTCGAATCGTGAAGTGGCTAAAGTAGACCCCGTCCCCCCACTCTAGCCGCCAGCTGTCCTCGGCGGTCGGATCCGTATGGGTCTCCTGCAGGAAATCCACAGAGTACCCCCTTCCCGAAGGTAAGAGAGCACCTGGGACCTGTGGAGAGCCATCCTGCAGCCCCTGGTGTTCAAAGTTGCGATAATGAGAGGCGTCATGCAGAGGGCTGGGACGGTGGGGGTTCCTTGTTGGCGGGGGTGTTTGTGGCCCCTGGCGGGTCACGCAACAATCCGTGACCCATCCCGTAAGTGAGTAAATCATCACAGAAGCTGCGGGCCTGCCCGTAGGCCACGGCACCTTGCCTTACTTTCCCTCTAGCCTCCTTTATAAGGGTCCTTGTGGCCAGGAGGAGTTGATCAAAGTCCCTCCATAGCTGGAGAGCCAGCTGTACCCTGTTGCGGGAGCCACGGATGTCTTCTAAAAACTCCCACAATGCTTTTCGCAGCTCATGGGGGGGTGGGGTTGCGATTTCCCGGTTATTCCCTAGTGGGGCTCTTGGTGCAGCCTTGTGGTCCGCTGAGGCGGGCAGGCAGGGTGCGGACCACCGACGGGGCGTCTGACAGGCTAAAGTTATTAGGTCCGTCTCAAGCCTTGGAGTAAAAGGGGATGGCGGAGGGAAAATTGCAGCTCCTAATGGGTCGTGGCAGGAAAATGCAAAGGCTGCTCCTTGGGGAGAATCCGCAAAAAACGGGAAAGAAATAACCCCAGGGGCGGCAATAGTATTGCAGGAAGAGGTGGATTGGGCAGGGACAGGGGTGGGGGCGGGGGCAGAGGCAAGGCTCTGGGCTTTGGGAGGCAAGCAGCTGAGAGGTGGTGCCTCCCGAACAGATTCGAGGGTTAAGGGGGTGGGGAGGGGGGGCTCCCAGTGATGCTAGGTGCAGGCTCTGTGGTGGATTTGGCAGCCATGGCATCAAGTGGTGGACCACCTTCTGTAGGGTGCCTGCCCGGGAAGGCGATTAGGGGGAGGGAGCATGGGGAAAGGGGGACTGGGGTAAGGTTGCCCAGATCGAGGCCAGCCGGCAGTGGGTCATTCTCTCCCTGGGTGACTGGGGTCAAACCTAGGGCCTCGATCTCCTCATACATGGAGGAGACGTTGTCTTCTGCCACCCCGGGGGTCTCCCCTCTGGCGCCCGCTACGACGGTCGCTTCAGGGTTTGCGGGTGGTTTGGGTGATATTCGGGCAGAAGGGGCTTCCTCAGCGGTCTCGGAGGGGAGGGTCTCCCGTGGAGGGGAGATTCTACCTTCCAGTGCTATTTTGTCTTCCCCTCTCGACACCGGCAGATGGATCTCACTCATGGGCATAGCGGAAGGCTCAGTGTCAGTGCCTCCCTTCCTGGTCTTCCAGGGGGCCTCCGCATCGGATGGGTGCAGCGGAGCTCGAGCCTTCCGCTTGCCTCGCTTCCCCTGGACTAGGGTCCAGCCCTCCATAGCGTCGTCTGGGGGTTGGTTAGCAGGGGTCATGTCGGGGGGCAGAGGCGATGGTTCAGGGGTTCGGGGGGGTAACGGTGAGGCAGCATGAGGGGGGGCCAGTTCTCCTTGGGGTGGGCCATCTCCTATGCCCAGTAATATCTTTGCTGCATCCTCCTCCATAGGCTCTGCTGGATTGTTAACAGCAAGGGCGGAGCTCCCTCGCTCGTCTGGGCATTGTAGGGGAGGTGTCTCTTCGGCCCAGGCAGGAGCAGCGGTGGATCGAACACGAGGAGAGGTGGTTTCAGGTACCAGGCGGCTAGGGGCGTCGGCAATGACGGAGCCGATGTCCTGCCGGGTCTCAGGGGTCTCAGGTGCCCCTCCCCCCGCTGGGCCAAGGGACAGTCTCTTCGGACATGCCCCGCTGATCGGCAGAGGTAGCACCGGGCCTCTCCTGTGGAGTAAAAGACCCGATAGTGGGCTCCCTGGTAGGGGACTAGGAAGAACCCCTTGAGCGCCTCTCCGTCTCGCGCCGCCGGCAGCGGTAGAAGCTGCACTTGCCGGCGCAACAAAAGGACGCGACGGTGGGTGGGTTCCTTGCAGCCCAACGGGAGAGGGCTGTTGACAGAAACGGGTTTCCCCAGGGTGGAGAGAGCGGGTAACAGGGCGGCATTGGGTAGAAAAGGAGGGACGGAGGTCAGGATTAGCCAGACGCCCAGGTCCTCTAGCGGTTCCAGAGGAACGAACACCCCCCACCACCACCAGGCCCTTCTTCACCGCCTCCTGGGCGGCAGCCTCCGATGCTAAGAAAAAGACGACCTTCCCATACATTTTGGAGGCCGCCACAATAGCCATGGGTCCTACCATCCTCGCCAACGCCTGCACATATGTCTCCACGTGGGGCGAGGCGGGCACCAGGAGGCAACGGACGCCGTGCTTCCTGGTCATGGTGGGGAAGGGGCCCCGGCCGCTATTGATGGTAGCGGAGGCGGTGGGTGGGCGAGATGACGAGGTGACAGGCGGTGGGGGGGCTGCTACTGCCTGGGCATACACTCTGGGGACCTGGGGAGGGACGCTCGCAGAGCTGGTGGAGGCAACAGCGTGGAGAAACACCATGGTCGATGACGAGGCCACAGCGGTGGGAGCAGCCCCTGCCATGGAGGGCCTGGTGGCTGTAGCGGGGCCCTTTCCCTTCTTCACACCCTGGCCTTTCCGGCCAACTGGGGGGGCTCTCCTAGAATCTGGGGGGGGGTGGGCGTAGCAGCGGCAGTAGTCGCCCCGGTGCCTCCTGCTGCCGATGCCCCAGCGGGGGTGGTGGCAGGTGTTTTGGCAGCAGTGTCGGGGGGAGGCTTGGGGGTTAGGCAGGGGGGTAGGTGGGGAAGGGGCAACTGAGGTTATTAGAGGGGCCTCACCCCTCTCATTCCCCACCATCGTGAGCAGGAAGAGACAGGGAGACACCGGGGGGAGGGGGAAGCAGATTAACTGCTTCTCCCTGTGGGGCTGCAGGCGGGGGCCAAATGGGTCGGACTGGACAGGGGGTGGAAACAGGAGTTGGGGTTAGGTAGTAGGGGCAAACTGTGGGGTGGGCAGTCCGGGGGGGAGAGGGGGTACGAGGACCCACGCGTGTTTGTCCAAAGAGTCTCGTTTGGTCGGCTGTTGTGTCTGGTCCGGACGGTGAAATTCAGAGCAAGCAGCTGAATCCAAAGGCAGATGGCAAGCTGCCAGCAGGGATGGACGGCGGGGGGGGCCGTGACGCTTGTAGTAGTGTTGGGGGGGGCACCAATGGATCGGGGGTCAGCTCCGGCCACACCTTCTGTGCCCCTACAAACGCAGTTAAGACACAGTCAAACTCCCCCCACACAAGAGTACAGTTCAAAAGTTACTCAGTCTTACGGCCCCCTCCACGATGATTTGTAGCTTCCCTGGGCGATGTCTTTGTTGGCTGTCTTCTCTCCCGGGCTTTGTGGAGCATTCCAAAAATGCCAAGTAGATAAGAAGAAAAAAAATAACTTGTCGGTTAATTACAGATCCACAAACGAACAGCAAACAGCTGGGTCTGGGGGCTTCCACTCCCCTCCTACGGGGAGCGGGTCGGCAGTCCCCCCCCCCGTCCGGGGGTTTCAGCTGGAGCAATAGCAGCGTCCGAAAGCAGGCGTGTGGGGGCTTCGCAGCAAGCTGGCAGCCGACCAGCACTCGAACGGCAGCAAAAAAACAGAAAAAAAAACAAAACGAAGAAAAAGTGTCTGGCCCGGTCAGGGGTGGGAACTGAAGCAGGGTCAAAAAGAAAGAAAAGCCCAGGCCAGGGGGCTTTAGGAGAGAAATTTTTTTTTTTTGAAGCAGAAAAGAATTTTATTTGTGTAACACTTACAAAGAATCACCAAAAAGAATAAAGCAAAATTATGCAACAAAACAAGAGCAAACAGAAGGTATAACACAGCAGCTTTCAGGAGGGAGAAGTGTTCAGGCTAGCCTGGGCCCAGAGCGGGGGGGCTTCCTCGACACTCGTGGTCTTCCACCCTCCTGAGTTACCTGGTGGCCTAGAGCAGGGGGGCTTCCTCAACACTCGTTGTCCTCCACCCCCTCGAATTACCTAGTGCCACGCCCAGTGTCACCAATTATTCCTATCCTGAGAGTGCCCGACAAGATGGGCACGGCTGCGGGGTGGGCAGTTTGGGGGGGGGAGGGTTAAACCACGTGTTATAGGACCCCTCCTAGGTGACAGTAATGATGGTATCCACAGCGGCAACGGCTGGGGCTGGGGTCTCTCGCTCTTCCCCTCAATCAAAGGGTCAGACGGAGGGAACCAGACGGGGTCACCGAGCAGAGAACCTCGGACAGCGCCCACCGCTCCTCAAAGGTGTCAAGGGAGTCGGTGGACGCCTCCCAGAGGAACTCTGCCCGGATACGTGAATGTACAGAGGATCGGAAAACGGCTCTACAATCGCAGGACGCTTCATTAGCCAACCTCCCCTCTCTGGTTTTATAAATGGCTGTTTTAGCTAGGGCTAGGAGGAGGTTAACCAGGAGATCTTGCGATTTTGTGGGGACACGGATGGGGAGTGTGTAGATAAAAAGGTGAGGGAAAAAGTGCAGCCAAAAGCGTAATAAAATATTTGTGAGGAGCCGGAAAAGGGGCTGCAATCTGGCACACTCTAAACATACGTGCACCAAGGTTTCCCTCACGTTGCAAAAAGGGCAAGTATCTGGGATGGGGGTGAACCGCGTCAAAAACACGCCTGTGCTCACAGCTCCGTGAAGGAGCCGCCAACTAATGTCCCCGACGGGCCTTGGGACCAAGGTGGAATACAGGCTGGCCCACCGAGGTTGCTCACCCTCCAAAGGTGGCAGGAGGTCCCGCCACTTTGTATCGGGGCGGGACACCAGGGTGTGGGCGTGAAGGGTGTGAAGCGTGAGTGTGTATAAATATTTCCGTGGCGCGATTTGGAAGCTGACCGGCTGCAGTTCATGCAGCCGGCTTGCAGTAAAAGGGTGAGGGGTTTGTTGGGATCTACGGGGTAGGGGCCCAATTGAAAGGTCCGGCGGGCCTGGGATAGAGGGTGGGCCGGGTGTGCCCTCACGCAGGGCTCGATTAAGATAAGCCCGAGCAGCGGGCATCAAGGCGGGCCTTCACCTCCTGAAGTACGCGCCGGTGGTACAAGGTCTGGAGAGCCCCATGCACTGGGTGAACGTCAGGGGATCCAGCCAGTCTCCCCGGTCGTAGTCCAGAAGGTGTACGACTCTTGTAACTTCCGCCAGGACCAAACTCTGGCGCACCGAGGGGGACTTCGCCGCCTGCACACGGAGCTGGGGGTTGTGTAGCAGGGGCTCCGTGAGGAGCTCTGCTCCCACGGTGGCCGCCACGGACCTGGTCGTTGAGAAGAGTTTCCAGGTCCGGAGGAGGTCCTGGTAGAAGACCGGCAGCCCGGAGAGGTCTCACGGAAAACCTCTCGGACAAAGATAAAAGAGCTGCCGGTCGTATCGGAGCCCTTGGAAGCGGCGCAGGAAGGCGTGAGCCAATATGCTCCACATCGAACTGCCTGCACTATAAAGGAACCTCTGCAGGGCCTGGAGGCGGAAGACACGGACCTGAGTGTGCAGACACTTCAGGCCCTGCCCTCCTTCCTTCAGGGGTAGATGAAGAACCCCAACAGGGGCCCAGTGCATTCCTGACCAAAAGAACTCTAGAATCGATGTCCGGAGGTTGGTCAGGAAACCCGGGGCCAGGGTGTTGAGCCGGTACCAGAGCATGGACAGGACTAGTTGGTTAAGCACCAGTGCTCTCCCTCGGAGGGAGAGACATCGGAGTAGTCCCGTCCATTTCCGGAGCCGCTCTATCACCCCGCCTTCTAAATTTTACCAGTTCTCTGGCGGGGAAGGGTGCGTAGCAGAAAGGTAAACGCCTAGGTAGAGCAGTGGACCCGCACTCCACCGGATGGTCTGAAGTGTGGGTGGGAGGGAGCTTACCTACCGCCAGTCCCCCACCGCCAAGCCAGAGCTCTTGACCCAGTTGACTCGGGCGGAGGAGGCTGCCCAATAGATGGCCTGGCAAGCCTCCACCCGCGCCAAGTCGCCCGGGTCCTGGACCACGAGGAGTACATCATCGGCGTACACCGACAGGACCAGCCACAGCTCTGGCTCCCGCAGCACCAACCCTGTCAATCTCCTGCAGAGGAGACAGAGGAAAGGCTCGATCGCCAGAGCATACAGCTGGCCCGCGCGGGGGAACCCCTGCCGCACTCCTCGCTCGAAGCTGACCGGCTCGGTCAGGGTCCAGTTGAGCCTAAACAAACGCTCCGTGGAGGCGTACAGCACCTGGAGAAAACTCACAAACTGAGGTCTGAATCCAAACGCCTGCAGAGTGCTCAGGAGGTACTCATGGTCTACTCTATCGAACGCCTTTTCCTGATCGAGAGACAGGAGGGCGAACGACAGACCGTCTCTATGCCCGAGTTCCAAAAGGTCTCGGACTAGAAATAGGTTGTCAAAAATGCTGCGACCCGGGACAGTATAGGTCTGGTCTGGGTGGATCACGTCCGCCATCACGGACCCTAGCCGCAGCGAGATTGCTTTTGCTACGATTTTGTAATCCGTGCTAAGGAGTGAGACGGGATGCCAGTTTCGTAGGTCGCGGAGGTCCCCCTTCTTCGGCAGCAGAGCGAGCACCACTTGCCTGCACGACAGAGGGAGGACCCCGCCCTGCAAGGACTCAGCCCAGACGGTGACTAGGTCTGGGCCGAGAATGTCCCAGAACGCGCGGTAAAACTCCACGGTCAGCCCGTCCATGCCCGGAGATTTATTGGTGGGCATGCGACGGAGGGCTTCCGAGAACTTGGCCAGGGTGAGAGGCAGCTCTAGTCGGTTTCAGTCGCCCACGCCGACCGTGGGGAGTTCCTCCCAGAGCACCTCGCAAGCGTCAGGATCGGTCGGGTCCGGGGAGAAAAGGCTTGTGTAGAAGTCACGGGCCCTCCCACACATCTCCTCGGGATCCGTGAGGGGGGTGCTGTCTTCCGCAAGAAGGCAGGTGACGTGTTTCTTGGCCCCCCTCGTTTTCTCCAGGGCATAGAAGAAGCGGGAGCCGCGGTCCATCTCCCGAAGTAGGCGGATGCGGGACCGAACGAAGGCACCTCGGGCCCGGTGGTCCTCGAGGGCCCGGAGTTCCTCCCGCTTCTCCCAGTACGCTCCGCAGAGGGACGGGTCCTCGGGATCGGCGGCCAGGTGCCTCTCCATCTCTAAGACCTCCCGTTCCAACTGCTCGATCGCCGCATTTCGCCGTCGGCTGGTGCCCCGAGTGTAGTCACGGCAGAAAAGCTTGGCGCGCACCTTCCCAAGATCCCACCATCGCCGCACCGAGAGAAAGGCACGCCACTGCTCTTGCCAGGCCAGCCAAAACTCCCGGAAGGACATCACAAAGCTCTTGTCCTCCAACAGGCTGTTATTAAAGTGCCAATAGGCCGGCCCCGGTCTCTCTGCACGGAGGGAGACTGTTACGGTGACCAAATGATGATCGGAGAATGGGGCCGGCCGAATGGCGGAGGAGTGGGCCTGTGAAAGATGGAAACGGGATAAGTAAATATGGTTCAACCGAGAGTGGTGTGACCGATGGGCCTCCACCCGGACAAAGGTGAACGTGGAGGTGTCATCTGGGTGATGGTCACGCCAGACGTCCACTAGGGAGTGATGGTCAACTATCCCTTGGAGAATATTCGCAGCGGCCGGACTCGGTTCGGCCCCTGAGCGGTCCCGTTCCTCGAGGGTGGTGTTAAAGTCCCCTCCCAGGACTAGGCACTCGTGAGAATCTAGGGTGCCGAGGAAGTCGGACACCCGCTGATAGAATTGTGGCCATTTCGGGCTCGTAGTCGGGGCATAGATATTAACAAAGTTGACCACGAGCCCCTTCTTACGGACTCAAAGATGCAGCAGGTGGCCCGGCATGGCCTCAGTGACCCCTAGTACCTCGGGCCGTAGGTTGGGGGAGAACAGGGTTGCCACTCCAGCTTGCCACATCGTGAAGTGGCTAAAGTAGACCCCGTCCCCCCTCTCCAGCCGCCAGCTGTCCTCAGCAGTCGGATCCATATGGGTCTCCTGCAGGAAAACTACAGAGTACCCCCTTCCCGAAGGTAAGAGAGCACGTGGGACCTGCGGAGAGCCATCCTACAGCCCCTGGTGTTCAAAGTTGCGATAATGAGAGGCGTCATGCGGAGGGCTGGGGAGATGGGGGTTCCTTATTGGCGGGGGTGTTTGCGGCCCCTGGCGGGTCGTGCAGCAATCCATGACCCATCCCGTAAGTGAGTAAATCATTACAGAAGCCGCAGGCCCGCCCATAGGCTGCAGCACCGCGCCTTCCTTGCCCTCTACCCTCCTTTATAAGGGTCCTTGTGGCCTGGAGGATTTGATCAAAGTCCCCCCATAGCTGGAGAGCCAGCTGTACCCTGTTGCAGGCACCACGGATGTTTTCTAAAAACTTCCGCAATGCATTTCGCAACTCATGGCGGGGGGGTTGCGATTTCCGGGTTGTTCTCTGGTGGGGCTCTTGATGCAGCCTTGTGGTCCGCTGAGGCGGGCAGGCAGGGTGCGGACCACCGACGGGGCGTCTGACAGGCTAAAGTTATTAGGTCCATCTCACTCCTTGGGGTAGAAGGGGATGGCGGAGGGAAAATTGCAGCTCCTAATGGGTCGCGGCAGGAAAATGCAAAGGCTGCTCCTTGGGGAGAATCCGCAAAAAACGGGAAAGAAATAACCCCAGGGGCGGCAATAGTATTGCAGGAAGAGGTGGATTGGGCAGGGACAGGGGCAGAGGCAAGGCTCTGGGCTTCGGGAAGCTAGCAACTGAAAGGTGGTGCCTCCTGAGCAGATTCGAGGGTTGAGGGGTGGGGGAGGGGGCTCCCAGTGATGCTAGGCGCAGGCTCTGTGATGGATTTGGCGGCCATGGCATCAAGTGGTGGACCACCTTCTGTAGGGTGCCTGCCCGGGAAGGCGATTAGGGGGAGGGAGCATGGGGAAAGGGGGACTGGGGTGAGGTTGCCCAGATCGAGGCCAGCAGGCAGTAGATCATCCTCTCCCTGGGTGACCGGGGTCCAACCTAGGGCCTCAATCTCGTCATACATGGAGGAGAGGTCGTCTTCTGCTACCCCGGGGTCCCTTCCTCTGGGGCCTGCCTCGACGGTCGCTTCGGGGTTCGTGGGGGGTTCGGGTGGTATCCGGGGAGAAGGGGCTTCCTCAGGGGTCTTGGAGGGGAGGGTCTCCCATGGAGGGGAGACTCTACCCTTCAATGCCATTCTGTCTTCGCCTCTCGACACCGGCGGATGGATCTCACTCGTGGGCATAGCGAAAGGCTCAGTGTCAGTGCCTCCCTTCCTGGTCTTCCAGGGGGCCTCCGCATCGGATGGGTGCAGCGGAGCTCGAGCCTTCCACTTGCCTCGCTTCCCCTGGACTAGGGTCCAGCCCTCCATAGCGTCGTCTGGGGGTTGGTTAGCAGGGGTCGTGTCGGGGGGCAGAGGCGATGGTTCAGGGGTTCGGGGGGGGTAACGGTGAGGCAGCATGAGGGGCGGGGGGTTCTCCTTGGGACGGGCCCTCTCCTATATCCAGTAATAGCTTTGCTGCACCCTCCTCCATAGGCTCTGCTGGATTGTTGATAGCAAGGGTGGGACTCCCTTGCTCGTCTGGGCGTTGTAGGGGAGGTGTCTCTTGGGCCCAGACGGGAGCAGTGGTGGGTCGAGCAGGAGGAGAGGTGGTTTCAGGTGCCGGGTGGCCAGGGGCGTCGGCACCAACGGAGCCGACGTCCTGCCAGGTCTCAGGGGTCTCGGGTGCCCCTCCCCGCTGGGTCAAAGGGCAGTCTCTTCGGACATGCCCCGCTGAGCGGCAGAGGTAGCACCGGGCTTCTCCCATGGAGTAAAATACCCGATAATGGGCTCCCTGGTAGGGGACTAGGAAGGACCCCTCGAGTGCCTCTCCGTCACGCGTCGCCGGCGGCGGTAGAAGCTGCACTTGCCAGCGGAACGAGAGGACGTGACGGAGGATGGGGTCCTTGCAGCCCAATGGGAGAGGGCTGATGACAGAAACAAGTTTCCCCAGAGTGGAGAGAGCAGGCAACAGGGCGGCATTGGGTTGAAAGGGAGGGACGGAGGTGAGGACTAGGTGAACGCCCAGGTCCTCTAGCGGCTCCAGGGGGACAAAGATCCCCCCCCACCGCCAGCCCCTTCTCCACCGCCTCCTGGGCGGCAGTCTCCGATGCTAAGAAAAAGATGACCTTCCCGTACATTTTGGAGGCCGCCACGATAGCTGTGGGTCCTACCACCCTCGCCAACGCCTGCACGTATGTCTCCACGTGGGGCGAGGTGGGGACCAGGAGGCAACGGACGCCGTGCCTCCTGGTCATGGTGAGAAAGGGGCCCCGGCCGCTATTGATGGTAGTGGAGGCGGTGGGTGGGCGAGATGATGAGGCGGCAGGCGGTGGGGGCTGCCACCACCCGGGCATACGTCCTGGGTGCCGGGGGAGGGACGTTCACAGAGTTGGTGTAGGGAACAGCGGGGAGGGACGCCATGGTCGATGACGAGGCCACAGCGGTAGGGGCAGCCCCTGCCATGGAGGGCCTGGTGGTTTTAGCGGGGCCCTTTCCTTTCTTCACACCCTGGCCTTTCCGGCCAGCCGGGGGGGGTTTCCTAGAATCTGGGGGGCGGTGGACGTAGCAGCGGCAGTAGTCGCCCCGGTATCTCCTACTGCCGATGCCCCAGCGGGGGCGGTGGCAGGTGTTTTAACAGCAATGGTGGGGGGGAGGGCTTCGGGGTTGGGCGGGGGGGGAGGTGGGGGAGGGGCAACTGAGGTTGTTAGAGGGGCCTCACCCCTCTCATTCCCCGCCATTGTGAGCAGGGAGAGATGGGGAGATACCAGAAGGGGGGGGAAGCAGATTAACCACTCCTCCCTGCTGGGCTGCAGGTGGGGGGGGTGCCAAAGGGGTCAGACTGGACGGGGGAGGAAAACAGGAATTCGGGTCCGGTAATAGGGGCAAACTGTGGGGTGAACAGTCCGAGGGGGGGGGGGGACGTGGACCCACGCACGTTTGTCCAAAGAGTCTCGTTTGGTCGGCTGTTGTGTCCGGTCCGAACGGCAAAATTCAAAGCAAACAGCTGAATCCAAAGGCAGGTGGCAAGTTGCCAGCAGGGACGGACGGCGGGGGGGCCGTGACGGTTGTAATAGTGTTGGGGGGGGCACCGATGGATCGGGGGGCAGCTCTGTGCCACACCCCCTGTGCCCCCACAAACGCAATTAAAACACAGTCAAACTCCCCCCACATGAGAGTACAATTCAAAAGTTACTCAGTCTTACGGCCCCCTCCGCGATGGTTCGTAGCTTCCCTGATTTTTTTCTGTCGGCTATCTTCTCTTCCGGCTTTGTAATGAGGCTTTCAGCAGGCCAAGAATGTTGCAGAGATAAGAAGAATCTTCCTAGCTCGGTATGGGTTTAGAAATAACAGCAAAACGGCTGGGTCTGGGGGCTTCCACTCCCCTCCTCTGGGTAGCGGGTTGGCAGTCCTCCCGCCCTCCTCCGGGGGTTTCAGCTGGAGCAAAAGTGGCGTCCGAGAGCAGGCGTGGGGGGCGGGGGGGGCGGGAGGGGCTGGCAGCAAGCTGGCAACCGACCAGCACTCGAGCGGCAGCAAAAAAACAGCAAAAAAAACAAAACGAAGAAAAAGCGTTTGGCCCGGTCGGGCGGGGGGGGACTGAAGCAGGGTCAAAAAGTAAGAAAAATCCAGGCCAGGGGGCTTTAGGAGAGAATAGAAAGTGAATAGAGTAGCAGCAAGCAAAGGTGGTCCCTTTTCCCTGGGTAAGGGAGCAGGGAAGATTTTTTTTTTTTTTGAAAACAGAAGGAAAGTTTATTGGTAACGCTTACAGAATTACCAAAGAAAACAAAACAACTATGCAACAAAACAACGCAATCAGAAGGTATAACACAGCAGCTTTCAGGAGGGAGAAGTGTTCAGGCTAGCCTGGGCCCAGAGCGGGGGGGCTTCCTCGACACTCGTGGTCTTCCACCCTCCTGAGTTACCTGGTGGCCTAGAGCGGGGGGGCTTCCTCGACACTCGTGGTCTTCCACCCCCTCGAGTTACCGAGTGCCGCGCCCAGTGTCACCGATCCTCCCACTCCTGAGAGTGCCCGGTAAGATGGGCACGGCTGCGGGGTGGGCAGTTTAGGGAGGGGGGGGTAGACACCCATGTATTATAGGACCCCTCCTAGATGACAGGAATGATGGTATCCACAGCGGCAACGGCTGGGGCTGGCGTCTCTTGTTCTTCCCCTCAATCAAAGGGTCAGACGGAGGGAACCGGATGGGGTCACCGAGCAGAGAACCCCATACAGCGCCCACCGCTCCTCGAAGGCTTCAAGGGAGTCGGTGGACGCCGCCCAGAGGAACTCCGCCCGGATACGTGAGTGTACTGAGGATCGGAAAACGGCCCCACAATTGCAGGACGCTTCATGGGCCAACCTCCTCTCTCTGGTTTTATAAATGGCTGTTTTAGCCAAAGCTAGGAGGAGGTTGACCAGAAGATCCCGCGACTTTGTGGGGGCCACGAATGGGAAGTGTATAGATAAAAAGGTGGGGGGAAAAATGAAGCCAGAAGCGTAATAAAATATTTGTGAGGAGCCGAAAAAGGGGCTGCAATCTGGCACACTCTAAATACACGTGCACCAGGGTTTCCCTCACATTGCAAAAAGGACAAGTGTCCGGAATGGGGGTAAACCGTGTCAAAAACACGCCCATGCTCACAGCTCCGTGAAGGAGCCGCCAACTGATGTCCCCGACGGGCCTTGGGACCAGGGTGGAATACAGGCTGGCCCACCGAGGTTGCTCACCCTCCAAAGGTGGCAGGAGATCCCGCCACTTTGTATCGGGGCGGGACACCAGGGTGTGGGCGTGAAGGGTGTGAAGCGTAAGTGTATATAAGTATTTCCGTGAAGCAATTTGAAAGCTAACCGGCTGCAGTTCGTGCAGCCGGCTTGCAGTGAAAGGGTGAGGGGTGTGTTGGGATCTACGGGGTGGGGGCCCGATGAAAAGGTCCGGCGGGCCTGGGGTAAGGGATGGGCGGGGTGCGCCCTCGCACAAGGCTCGGCTAACATAAGCCCGAGCAGCGGGGGTCAAGGCGGCCTTCACCTCCTGAAGTACGCGCCGGGGGGTACGGAGGCTGGAGAGCCCCATGCGCCGAGCGAGCATCAGGGGATCCAGCCAGTCTCTCCGGTCGTAGTCCAGGAGGTCTCCGACCCTCGTAACTTCCGCCAGGACCAACCTCTGGCGCACCGAGCGGGACTCCGCCACCTGTACACAGAGCTGGGGGTTGTGTAGCAGGGGCTCCGTGAGGAGATCTGCCCCCACGGTGGCCGCCACAGACCTGGTTGTTAGAAATAATTTCCAGGTCCGGAGGAGGTCCTGGTAGAAGGCCGGCAGCCCGGAGATGTCTCGCGGAAAACCCCTCGGAGAAAGCCCTTGGAAACGGCGCAGGAAGGCGTGAGCCAGTATGCTCCATGCCGAACTACTTGCACTATAAAAGAGCCTCTGCAGGGCCTGGAGGCGGAAAACGCGGACCTGAGTGTACAGACACTTCAGGCCCTGCCCTCCTTCCTTCAGGGGTAGATGAAGAACTCCAACAGGGGCCCAGTGCATTCCTGACCAGAAGAACTCTAGAATCAATCTCCGGAGGTGGGTCAGGAAACCCGGGGCCGGGGCCAGGGTGTTGAGCCGGTACCAGAGCGTGGACAGGACTAGTTGGTTAAGCACCAGTGCTCTCCCTCGGAGGGAGAGACATCGGAGAAGCCTCGTCCATCTCCGGATCCGCTCTATCACCCCACCCTCTAAATTTTGCCAGTTCTCCGGCGGGGAAGGATGCATGGCGGAAAGGTAAACGCCGAGATAGAGCAGTGGACCCGCACTCCACCGGATGGTCTGAAGTGCGGGTGGGAGGGAGCTCACCTGCCGCCAGTCCCCCACCGCCAAGCCAGAGCTCTTGACCCAGTTGACTCGGGCGGAGGAGGCTGCCGAATAGATGGCTTGGCATGCCTCCACTCACGCCAAGTCGCCCGGGTCCTGGACCACGAGGAGTACGTCATCGGCGTACGCTGACAGGACCAGCCGCAGCTCCGGCTCCCGCAGCACCAACCCTGTCATCCTCCTGCGGAGGAGACAGAGGAAAGGCTCGATCACCAGAGCATACAACTGGCCCGAGAGGGGGCACCCCTGCCGCACTCCTCGCCCAAAGCTGACCGGTTCAGTCAGGGTCCAGTTGAGCCTAACCAAACACTCCGCAGAGGCATACAGCACCCGGAGAAAACTCACAAACTGAGGTCCAAATCCAAACGCCTGCAGAGTGCTCAGGAGGTACCCATGGTCTACTCTATCAAACGCCTTCTCCTGATCAAGAGACAGGAGGGCGAACGATAGACCATCTCTCCGCCCGAGTTCCAAAAGGTCTCGGACGAGAAAGAGGTTGTCAAAAATGCTGCGACCCGGGACAGTATAGGTCTGGTCTGGGTGGACCACGTCCGCCATCACGGACCCTAGCCGCAGCGAGATCGCTTTCGCTACGATTTTGTAATCCGTGCTAAGGAGTGAGACGGGACGCCAGTTTCGTAGATCGCGGAGGTCCCCCTTCTTCGGCAGCAAAGCGAGCACCGCTCGCCTGCATGACAGAGGGAGGACTCCGCTCTGCAAGGACTCAGCCCAGACGGTGACTAGGTCTGGGCCGAGAATGTCCCAGAACGCGCGGTAAAACTCCACGGTCAGCCCGTCCATGCCCGGAGATTTATTGGTGGGCATGCGACGGAGGGCTTCCGAGAACTCGGCCAGGGTGAGAGGCAGCTCTAGTCGGTCTCGGTCGCCCACGCTGACCGTGGGAAGTTCCTCCCAGAGCACCTCGCAAGCGTCAGGATCAGTCGGGTCCGGGGAGAAAAGGCTTGTGTAGAAGTCACGGGCCCTCCCACACATCTCCTCCGGACCCGTGAGGGGGGTGCCGTCTTCCGCAAGAAGGCAGGTGACGTGTTTCTTGGCCCCCCTCGTTTTCTCCAGGGCATAGAAGAAGCGGGAGCCGCGGTCCATCTCCCGAAGGAGGCGGATTCAGGATCGAACGAAGGCACCTCGGGCCCGGTGGTCCTCAAGGGCCCGGAGCTCCTCCCGCTTCTCCCGGCACGCTCCGCAGAGGGACGGGTCCTCGGGATCGGCGGCCAGGCGCCTCTCCATCTCTAAGACCTCCCGTTCCAGCTACTCTATCGCCGCATTTCGCCGTCGGCTGGTGCCCCGAGTGTAGTCACGGCAGAAGAGCTTGGCGCGCACCTTCCCAAGATCCCACCATCGCCGCACCGAGGGAAAGGCACGCCACTGCTCTTGCCAGGCCAGCCAAAACTCCCGGAAGGACATCACAAAGCTCTCGTCCTCCAACAGGCTGTTATTAAAGTGCCAATAGGCCGGCCCCGGTCTCTCTGCACGGAGGGAAACCGTTACAGCGACTAAATGATGATCGGAGAATGGGGCCGGCCGAATGGCGGAGGAGTGGGCCTGTGAAAGATGGAAACGGGATAAATAAATATGGTCCAACCGAGAGTGGTGTGACCGATGGGCCTCCACCCGGACAAAGGTGAACGTGGAGGTGTCATCTGGGTGATGGTCGCGCCAGACGTCCACTAGGGAGTGATGGTCGACTATCCCTTGGAGAATATTCGCGGCGGCCGGACTCGGTTCGGCCCCTGAGCGGTCCCGTTCCTCGAGGGTGGTGTTAAAGTCCCCTCCCAGGACCAGGCACTCATGCGAATCCAGGGTGTCGAGAAAGTCGGACACCTGCTGATAAAATTGTGGCCGCCTGGAGCTCATTTGCGGGGCATAGATGTTAACAAGATTAACCACGAGCCCCTCCATACGGACTCGAAGGTGCAGCACGTGGCCCGGCACGGCCTCGTTGACCCCTAGCACCTCAGGCCGTAGGTTGGGGGAGAATAGGGTTGCCACTCCAGCCTGCCAGGTCGCAAAGTGGCTAAAGTATACCCCGTTCCCCCACTCCAGCCGCCACCTGTCCTCGGCGGCCGGGTCTGTATGGGTCTCCTGCAGGAAAACTACAGAGTACCTCCCCTCCCGAAGGTAAGAGAGCACCTGGGACCTGCGGAGAGCCATCCTACAGCCCCTGGTATTCAGGGTCGCAATAATAAGAGGCATCATACGGAGGGCTGGGGGGGTGGGGGTCTCGTATTGGCGGGGGGGTTCAGGGCCCCCGGCGGGTTGCGCAGCAACCCATGACCCATCCCGTGGGTGAGTAGATCGCTTCGGAAGCTGCGGGCTCGCTCGTAGGCCACAGCACCGCGCTTTCCTTGCCCCCTGCCCTCCTTTATAAGGGCCTTTGTGGCCTGGAGGAGTTGATCAAAGTCCCTCCATAGCCGAAGAGCCAGCTGTGCCCTATCGCGGGCGCCACGGGAGTGCTCTAGGAACTTCCGTAGCGCATGCCGCAGCTCATGGGGGGGTGGGGTTACAATTCCCGAGGTATTCCCTGATGGGCCTCTTAATACAGCCTCGTGGTCCGCTAAGGCAGGTAGACAGGGTGCGGACCACCGACGGGGCGTCTGACAGGCTGGGGTTATTAAATTCATTTCACGCCTTGGGGTGGAGGGGGATGGCAGGGGAAAAATTGCCACTCCTAACGGGTCGCGACTAGAAAGTGCAAAGACTGCTCCCTGGGGGGAGTCTGCAAAAGGCGGAAAGGAAGTAACCCCAGGGGCGGCATTAACATTGCAGGAGGAGGGACCTTGGGCAGGGGCAGGGGTGGGGGCAGGGGCAGGGGTAAGGCTCTGGGGTGCAGGAGGCGAGCAGCTAAAGGAAAGTGCCTCCTGAGCAGAGTCAAGGGTTAAGGGGGAAGGGGAAGGGCTCCCAATAATGCCAGGTGCTGGCTCCATGGTGGTTTTAGCGGTCACGGCATCAGGTGGTGGACCGCCTTCTGCAGGGTGCTCACCCGGGAAGGCAAATAGGGGGAGGGAGCATGGGGAAAGGGAGGCTGGGGTAAGGCTGCCCAGCTAGAGGCCAGCCGGCAGCAAATCATCCCCTCCCTGGGTGACCGGGGTCAAATCTAGGGCCTCAATCTCCGCATACACGGAGGAGAGGCCAACTCCTGCCACCCCGGGGGCCTCTCCTCTAGGGCCCGCCTCAACGGCCGCCTCAGGGTCCGCGGGGGGTTCGGGTAGCATCCAGGCAGAAGGGGTGTCCTCAGAAGTCTCGGAGGGGAGGGTCTCCCGTGGAGGGGGGGTTCTGCCCTCCAATGCCAGTCCGTCTTCCCCTCCCGACACCGGCGGATGGATCTCGCTCGCGGCCGTGGCGGGAGGCTCGATAGCAGTGCCTCCTTTCCTGGTCTTCCGGGGGGCTTCCGCGTCGGGTGGATGCAGCGGAGCTCGAGCCTTCCGCTTGCCTCGCTTCCCCTGGACTAGGGTCCAGCCCTCCATAGCATCATCTGGGGGCTGGTTAGCAGGGGTCGTGTCGGGGGGCGGAGGCGATGGTTTAGGGGTTCGGGGAGGTAGCGGTGGGGCAACATGAGGGGCGGGGGCTTCTCCTTGGGGAGGGCCCTCTCTTATACCCAATAATATCCTTGCCACACCCTCCTCCATGGGCTCTATTGGGGTGGTACTAGCAAGGGTGGAAACCCCTTGCTTGCCCGGGCATTGTAGGGAAGGTATCTCTTGGGCCCGGACGGGAGCAGCGATGGGTCGAGTAGGAGGAGGGTTGGTTTCAGGTACTGGGCAGCCAGGGGCGTCGGCAGCGACGGGGCCGATGTCCTGCCGGGTCTCGGGGGTTTCGGGTGCCCCTCCCCCCCGAGCCAAAGGGCAGTCTCTGCGGACGTGCCCCGCTGAGCGGCAGAGGTAGCACCGGGCCTCTCCGGTAGAATAAAAGACCCGATAGCGGGCTCCCTCGTAGGGGACTAGAAAGGACCCCTCAAGCGCCTCTCCGTCACGCGCCCCTGCCGGTGGTAGAAGCTGCACTTGCCGGCGGAACGAAAAAATGTGACGGAGGGTGGGGTCCTTGCAGCCCAACGGGAGAGGGCTGATGACAGAAACAAGTTTCCCCAGGGTGGAAAGAGCGGGTAACAGGGCAGCATTGGGTAAGAAGGGAGGAACGGAGGTAAGGACGAGGCGAACGCCCAGGTCTTCTAACGGTTCTAGGGGGACAAACACCCCCCCTACCGTCAGGCCCCTCTCCACCGCCTCCTGGGCGGCATCCTCCGAGGCTAAGAAGAAAACGACCTTCCCATACATCTTGGAGGCCGCCACAATAGCCGTGGGTCCTACCACCTTCGCCAACGCCTGCACGTATGTCTCCACGCGGGGCGAGGCGGGCACCAGGAGGCAACGGACGCCGTGCTTCCTGGTCAAGGCGGGGAAAGGGCCTCGGCCGCTGGTGATGGTGGCGGAGGCAGGGGGGGGCAAGATGACGAGGCGGCAGGCAGCGGGGAGCCCGCTGCCGCCCGGGCATACGTCCTGGGGGCCGGGGGAGGGACAATCGCAGAGCTGGTGGAGGGAAACGCTGGGAGGGGCGCCACGGTTGATGACGAGGCCGCAGCGGTGGGGGCAGCCCCTGCCATGGAGGGCTCAGTGGTTTTAGCGGGGCCCTTTCCCTTCCACCCGCCCTGGCCCTTCTGGCGAACCGGGGGGGGTTTCCTAGAATCTGGGGGGGTGGTGGGTGCAGCAGCAGCAGCAATCACCCTGGTGCCTCCTGCTACCGGTGCCCCAGCAGGGGGGGTGGCAAGTACCTTAACAATAGAAGTAGGGGGGGGACCTTGGGGGTTGGGCAGGGGTGGTGGTGGGACAACTAATTTTATTAAAGCAGTCTCGCCCCTCTCGTTCCCCGCCATTGTGAGCAGGGAGAGACAGGGAGACACCGGAAGGAGGAGGGGGGAGGGGAGAAGGCGGAATAGCCCCTCCTTCCACTAGCTGCGGACGGGAAGGGAAAAAATGCCGAGGGAGGGGGGCTGGGAGGAGGGGGGGGAACAAAATCGGGGTCCAGTAAAAGGGGCAAGTTGTGGGATAAGCAATCCGGGGGGGGGGGGGTGCAGACCCACACACGTTTGTCCAAAGAGTCTCGGTTGGTCGGTTGTTAGGTCCGGTCCGGAAGGCAAAGTTCAAAGCAAACAGCTGGATCCAAAGGGAGATGGCAGATTGCCAGCAGGGACAGACTGCGGAGGGGCCGTGACAGTTGTAATAATGATGGGGGGTAGGGGCACTGATGGATCGGGGGTGGGGGTCTCCACGCCACACCCCCTGTGCCGCCACAAACGCAAGTAATCACAGTCAAACTCCCCCCCACGAGAGTATAATTCAGAAAGTTACTCAATCTCACGGCCTCCGTCACAATGATTTATATTATTTCTTCTGTCTGATGAAATCTCCGTCTCCGGCTGTGTTGGCTGTGTTCCAAGTCCTCCGGTATGTTAAGAATGTTGTAAGGTCCGAGCTGCTGGCAAAACGGCTGGGTCTGGGGGCTTCCACTCCCCCCCCCGGACAGCAAAATCAGCAATCTTCCCCCCCCTCCTCCGGGGGCTCAGCTGAGGCAAATAGCTGCGCCCGAAAGCAGGCGTGGGGGGGGATGGCCGGCGAAGGACGTAGATGGAAAAAAAACACAAAAAATAAAAAGAAAAATCAAAAAAGCGTCTGGCCCGGTCGGGGGGGGACTAAGGCAGGTGCAAAAAGTAAGAAAAATCCAGGCCAGGGGGCTTTAGGAAAGAATAGAAAGCAGATAGCTGAGGAGCAAGCAAAAGACGTTCCGTTTCCTAACAGGGAAGGTTCCAGAACAATCAGCACCCTTCTGGAGACAATTAAGACTGGCTGATTAGAACACCTGCAGCCAATCAAGAAGCTGCTAGAATCAAATAAGGAAGGCTAATCAGGGCACCTGGGTTTTAAAAAGAAGCTCACTTCAGTTTGTGGTGTGCGTGTGAGGAGCTGGGAGCAAGAGGCACTAGGAGCTGAGAGTGAGCATGTGGACTGTTGGAGGACTGAGGGGTACAAGCATTATCAGACACCAGGAGGAAGGTCCCATGGTGAGGATAAAGAAGGTGTTGGGAGGAGGCCATGGGGAAGTAGCCCAGGGAATTGTAGCTGTCACACAGCTGTTCCAGGAGGCACTCTAGACAGCTGCATTCCACAGGGCCCTGGGCTGGAACCCGGAGTAGAGGGTGGGCCTGGGTTCCCCTCAAATCCTCCCAACTCCTGGTCAGACACAGGAGGAGTCGACCTGGACTGTGGGTTCAAAAAAACGACCAAGCTGAGGGCTGCCGTGAAGCTCCAAGGCGAGCAAATCTGCCAATAAGCGGAATACCCACCAAGGTAGAGCAGGAACTTTGTCACAGTATGAAGAAAGTACAGTTATGAGCCTGATTCTCCACTCCTTTGTGCCTTTATGCAGTCATCTACACCTGCAGAAAGTAGGTGTAAAAGTGTTACCAAATCCTATTTCTCTATTAGTTTATGCACAGGTTAGTTCTCCACAGCCGCTTGACACTTGTTTTGCACAGGTGCAAATGACAACACAAGGCGAATCAGGCCCTGTGTCTGTTTATTGTACATACTCCTCAATAATGATGCCATAAAATACTGTAATAAATGAAAGAAAACTTCCCCTGTCTTTCTGTTACGTAGGAAATGCACTCTGTGTGAAGAGTTCTGACCATGCAGTTGGGAATACGCCAACTCAGTCCCACAATAAGGTGTAGAATAAGAGGTGGGAGAAAACTTCTGTTCAAAGGATTATTAAATCAAAAGATAAATGTTTACTTAAAAAGCATAACAGCATGTATCTAAAACACTATAAATTGGAACTACTGAGTGTAGACTGATGAGCAAAACCAGAGCAACCATGTAAACTTTCTAAGCTTTTAGAAGACAGGTAGACATTTTACCTTTGAAAGGGCATAAGTGATGCAGTTGTTTAATCCATTTGTCCTTCTGTTCTCAGAAGCAGAGTCTTCTTCTGGCATAGTATCACAGGTAGCATCTGTTTTGTGTTCATATCGATCTTGAGTGGTCATCCGTCAGCATTTAAGCCACCACAAACTCAGCAACATTGGAAATCACTCTTGGGGAAATCCCAGGACTGGAACAGCAGGAATGCTGCTGGCCTGGATTAAGAGAAACTGACATCTCTTTGTAAGGAAGCGAAGATGGAGCCATATGTACTGCATGCTTAAGTCAGTGCAACCAAACCTTTACGCAGACTGCAAAAGCTACCAAACAAAACCAAGAAAACAAACTAAGAGTCAATTCCTGGCCCTGTGTACAAGGCAGCAAGAGGCAGAGTAGCCTATTACCACGAAATAAACCATCTATTCACAGCTCAACCATTCCTGAGTCTGCTTGGTGCACACCGGAAGTGAGGACACAGGGTCTGTTCTGCAATAACTAAAGGCATGGCTAGACTTGCGAGTTAGAGCACATTAAAGCAGCCCAGTGCACTCCAACTCATGACGCGTCCACACTGGCAAGGCACGTAGAGCACTCCGACTCCGCAGCTAGAGCACTTCTGGTACTCCACCTCGGCGAGTGGAATAACATTTGGTACACCCTCGCTGGAGCGCCTCGGCGCCAGTGTGGACGTCCTGGTCTGTTAGTGCACTCTGATCAGCCTCCAGAAGTGTCCCACAAGGCCTGTTCTAGCAACTCTGGTATTCACTTTGAACTCTACTGCCCTGCCCTCAGGTGACCAACCATCAGACCCACCCTTTAAATTCTCTGGGAATTTTGAAAATCCCCTTCCTGTTTGCTCAGCCAGGCGTGGAGTGCTCTCAGCAAATCTTTCCAGGTGACCATGCCTCCACGCACCAGGCGATCCCCAGTATGGAGCAATGGCGAGGTTCTGGACCTCATCAGTGTTTGGGGGGAGGAAGCTGTCCAGTCCCAGCTGGCTCCAACCATAGGAATTATGATACCTTCAGGCAGATATCAAGGGACATGATGGAAAGGGGCCATGACCGGGACGCTCTGCTGTGCAGGGTTAAAGTGAAGGAGATACGGAATGCCTTCTGCAAAACCCGTGAGGCAAACAGCCATTCTGGTGCTGCCCCTGCGACCTCCTGTTTTTACAAAGAGCTGGATGCGATACTTGGGTGCAAACCCCACCTCCACGCCGGGGACCACCATGAATCCTTCAGAGCACAGTCCAACAAGGCAGGAGGAGCAGGAGGAGGAGCAAAGCAGGAGCGAGGGTGCTGAGGAGGAGCAAGACACCCCAGCATCCCTAGATGCATGCAGCCAGGAGCTGTTCTCAAGCCAGGAGGAAGGTAGCCAGCTGCAGTGGATGGTGCTTGGGGGAGGACAAACACCGGAGGAGGTTCCCGGTAAGCAGCTTTTATTTTGGGAAGGAAGTTATTCGGTGCGGGCTCCTGGGGCGAGGAGGGTTAGGGCTACATACATGTGTAGATGCGGAGTAGGGCTTTGATGTGCTCTCTCACATCACGGTAATCAGCCTCAGTGATCTCTTCAAAGGTCTCATCCAGAACTTGGGCAATGCGCTTGCGCAGGTTTCTTGGGAGAGCCACTGTGGTCCTTATCCCACTCAGGCTAACATGTCCGCACCACTGTGCCGTGAGGGGCAGGGGGACCACTGCTGCACATAGGAAAGCTGCATATGGGCCAGGGCGGAAGCCGCATTGTAGTAGAAGACCCTCCCTTGCTTCCCAGGTCACCCTCAGCAGTGAGATATCTTCCAGGACGAACTCCTGTGGAAAACGTGGAGACACTGTTCAGTATAGGGGCCCCCTGCAGCTGTTGGCTCTCCCCAAGGCACAGAAACCCAGAGGACAGTACAGTCATGAAAGAATCAGTCCCCCTTGACCCTGTGCTTACTCATCATTTTGGGACTCCTATGGGTTATGTGTGCTCACTTTGGGATGGGCAAATTATGAGATTGCGTAGATTGTGCTTGCCCTCCTTAAGTACGGGGGAATCATTGCTCTGTTTGGTGTGAACAATGCTGCCACTGTTAAGTGTTGCATTCTGCCTTTACAGATACAACCTTGAGATCTCAGCTATCCGTGTTACCACTGGCCGAGAGACTGCAAAGAATCAGGAAGAGGCCACCTAGAAGCAAAGAGGACATGCTGCATGAAGTCATGCAGCACTCCCTTAATGAAAATCAAAAAGTGCAGGAGTGGCAGGAAAGTGAAAGGATGGTCTGCCAGCAAAATGCAGACCAAAGCACAGAGTGGCTGATAAGCATCATGGAGCGCCAAGAGGACTCGAGCCAGGCGCTCGTTGTCATGCAGGCAGAGCACTACTGCGCACGCTCCCACTCCCCTGCAGCCCTTGCCCCAAAACTCTTTCCCTGGTGCCCCCATGTCACCTCCAACCCTCTTTCCCCAACATCTGGGTTCTTATCCCCACCAGCTGCCTCCAACACCTGTAGCTTCACCACACAGCCCTGAAAACTACGACCCTTACCCACTGCACTCAACCCCCATCACCATGCAGTACAGCCATCCTGAAATACAGCAATCATTGCACAGTGCTCCAGACAGGAAGGCTGAGTATGATAACAGGACATATGTAAACCTGTGATTGTACCATTCCCCATGCCACCCCCTTACCCTTTGTGTTTCCCAAGCAGTTGTGTTTCTTTTCCATAAATGCATTTTCTTTTCATTAAATGGACTTTTTTTGCTTTGAAAACATTCTTTATGATTGCATAACGTAAAAGATACCTTAGCCCAGGAAAGCAACAGGCACTGCAAGTCAGTGTATCATACGTAGCAAACACAGATTCCTACTAACATTGGAACCACTGCACTTCACTCCCATGCAGGGCACCGGACATTACTGTTGGCTTTCAGCCTCAGATTGCTCCTTCAAGGCATCCCTAACCCTTGCAGCACCATGCTGGGCCCCTCTAATAGCCCTGCTCTCTGGCTGTTCAAATTTAGCCTCCAGGTGTTGAACCTCCGAGTTCCATGCCTGAGTGAATCGTTCACCCTTCCCTTTACAAATGTTATGGAGGGTACAGCACGTGGATATAACCGCGGGCATACTGTTATTGGTCAGGTCTGGCTTCCCATACAGAGAGCGCCTGTGGCCCTTTAAATGGTCAAAAGCATACTCCACAGTCATTCTGCACCAGCTCAGCCTCTTGTTGAACCACTCCTGTCAAGGCTTCCTGTGTAGGGTTTCATGAGCCATGGCATTAAAGGGTAAGCGGGGTCTCCAAGGATCACAATGAGCATTTCGACTTCCCCTATGGTGATCTTCTGGTCTGGGAAAAAAGAACTGACTTGCAGCTTCCTGAGCAGGCCAGTGTTCCAAAAGATGCATGTGCCATGCACCTTTCCAGGCCAGCCTGCGTTAATGTCAATGAAATGCCCACGGTGATCCACAAGCGCCTGGAGAACCATAGAGAAATAGCCCTTCCGATTAATGTACTCGGAGGCTAGGTGGGCTGGTGCCAGAATTGGAATATGTGTCCCATCTGTCACCCCTATGAATTAGGGAAACCCATCTGTGCAAAGCCAGCCACAATATCATGCATGTTACCCAGAGTCATGGTTCTTCTGAGCAGGATGCAATTAATGGCCCTGCAAACTCGCATCAACACGATTCCAGCAGTCGACTTCCCCACTCCAAACTGGTTAGCGACCGATCGGTAGCTGTCTGGAGTTGCCAGGTTCCAGATTGCAATAGCCACCTGCTTCTCCACCATCAGGACAGCTCTCAATCTCATGTCCTTGCGCCGCGGGGTGGGGGCAAGCTCCTCACACAGTCCCATGAAAGTGGCTTTTCTCATCCAAAAGTTCCGCAGCCACTGCTCATCATCCCAGACTTGCACGACGATGTGATCCCACCACTCAGTGCTTGTTTCCTGAGCCCAAAAGCGGCGTTCCACGGTGATGAGCATGTCCGTGAATGCCACAAGCAATCTTGTGTTGTATGCCTGACTCGCGTCGATATCATCGTTGGAACCCTCACTGTCACTTTGGATCATAACGAATAACTCGACTGCCAAACGTGACGTGCTGGCGAGACTCGTCAGCACACTCCTCAGCAGTTCGGGCTCCATTCCCGCAAACCAAAAGGGAAGACAGAGCGCGCAGTACAAAAAACGTTGAAAGATGGCGCCAAATGTGGATGGAAGCACAGGGATTGCTGGGATGTGAACCGATGCATCACGGGGCATTGGGACAGGACCCAGAATGCCCCGCACTCCCTGCCCCCCTTCCCACAAGCCACAGCGCCAGAACCGGAAGAGGTGCTCTCTGGGATAGCTGCCCATAATGCACCGCTCCCAATGCCGCTGCAAGTGCCGCAAATGTGGACACGCCTCAGTGCACTTGCAGCTGTCAGTGTGGACAGACTGCAGCACTTTCCCTACTGCACTCTCCGAAGGAGGGTTTAACTCAAAGCGCTCTACATTTGCAAGTGTAGCCATGCCCTTAATGTGGAGAGTTTCCTGTCCTGCCCAACCAATTCTCTGCAGCACTTAACTAGCAGATTTGGAGATTACTGATGTTGCTGTACATCTGCATAGCTTGCCCTCTAATTGTGTCAATATTAACAATATTTTCACTCATGGGAAGTATGAAAGAAGCAAATGAGCCAGAGTTTGTGTCTGCTGTGTGCACTGTGTTTGGTAAGCTCTCGGGTGAAAGGATGGTTGGACAAAAGGCCCAGCATGTATTAACTGCAGGAATGCCAAACTCAACCTGATCTGCTTAGGCTTCTGGCAACAACTTGACCAAAGATAAGCAGCTATCTAGGTGCCTAAATATGAATTTAAGTGCCTAAATTTAGGTGCCCAGGTTTGAATATTTTGGCCCTTATTCACAGTGGCCATACTCATAGATTTAACACATGGATGGGCAGAGTTACTCCCGTATTAATAGTGAGATGTCTTTCTTTACAGTGTCCATTCCTGTGAAAGCTTCATTTGTACCACCCTTTATTTGCATATCATGAGTGATGATGGAAAGATGTTTATTTTTCTTCTCATGAAAATAGCTAAGTAAGCTACATTCCTATATCATTAATTTAATCTGTGCAATATAGAGAGAACACATGTTGGATCACTCTGATTCAACAGTGTGCTGACAAACAATTGGGATTAACCAATCACATATCAGCTTCCTATGCTCCAAATCTCAGCATTTAGGAAACAGTAAAGCAGCTTCTCTTAAAAGCCCTTTCCCCCACTCTGATTGCACTGCATGACGTTGTGCAGCAGCTTTGTGCTGGGTTGGGTCCCTGTTAGGAGTTTCTCCAGGTAATGTACTCAGGTGGTAATTCTTGGAGACAGTTTCTAACTTTCACCTACTCCCTTCAAACTTCACCTCCATCTGAAACATAGTATCCAACTAGAACTAATTATAGGGCATAGGTCATAAGAGGGTTTATGCTCGTTTCACTGGCATTTCTGTCCCCCTGAAAATAACTATTCACTTTCCATACATTTCTTATTCTTGAGCAAATGGATTGCACAGATGGTATATGTAACATATTTGATGATAAATAAGGGAGGAGACAATTGCATTATTCAGAATCAATCTTAACATGAATCCACCCAAATTCTAAATATTTGAATTCACTGATTCTTGATATAAAAAGAAAAGAAAATACTAGATAACCTTGTTTAATTCAAAACTTGCATTGCAAATACAATATATTGTTGCCCCTTTGGCCCAAGTAGTTAGCCAAACTTCAGGGCCGTAAAGGACTGTTTCTGTTAGGATGAGACAGTTCTAGGAGTCAGATATATTTTGGATAAAAGAAAAGGAGTACTTGTGGCACCTTAGAGACTAACCAATTTATTTGAGCATGAGCTTTCGTGAGCTACAGCTCACTTCATCGGATGCATACCGTGGAAACTGCAGAAGACATTATATGCACACAGAGACCATGAAACAATACCTCCTCCCACCCCACTGTCCTGCTGGTAATAGCTTATCTAAAGTGATCATCAAGTTGGGCCATTTCCAGCACAAATCCAGGTTTTCTCACCCTGCGCCCCCCCCCACATACAAACTCACTCTCCTGCTGGTAATAGCCCATCCAAAGTGACCACTCTCTGAGAAAACCTGGATTTGTGCTGGAAATGGCCCAACTTGATGATCACTTTAGATAAGCTATTACCAGCAGGAGAGCGAGTTTGTGTGTGTATGGGGGTGGGGGGGTGAGAAAACCTGGATTTGTGCTGGAAATGGCCCACCTTGATTATCATGCACATTGTAGGGAGAGTGGTCACTTTGGCTAAGCTATTACCAGCAGGAGAGTGAGTTTGTGTGTGTGGTTTTTGGAGGGGGGTGAGGGAGTGAGAGAACCTGGATTTGTGCAGGAAATGGCCCACCTTGATTATCACACACATTGTGAAGAGAGTGGTCACTTTGGATGGGCTATTACCAGCAGGAGAGTGAGTTTGTTGGGGGGGGGGGCGCAGGGTGAGAAAACCTGGATTTGTGCTGGAAATGGCCCAACTTGATGATCACTTTAGATAAGCTATTACCAGCAGGACAGTGGGGTGGGAGGAGATATTGTTTCATGGTCTCTGTGTGCATATAATGTCTTCTGCAGTTTCCACGGTATGCATCCGATGAAGTGAGCTGTAGCTCATGAAAGCTCATGCTCAAATAAATTGGTTAGTCTCTAAGGTGCCACAAGTACTCCTTTTCTTTTTGCGAAGACAGACTAACACGGCTGTTACACTGAAACCTGTCATATATTTTGGATGTAATCTTGTTTATTTACAAAAAGATACAGTCTTGTTTCCTTGAACAAAGAAGAAACAAACAGCAAGCAGTTTGCTTGCTCAGAAATCCCAAAGTGTGCCACTCCAGCAAGCACTGTCCCCAAGAAACCTTGCCCCTCTGCTTCCTCTGAAGATCACACTCACAACTCCTTCTCTTGGCCTCCTTTCTCCAGCACGCATAGGCTGCCTATCAGTTTCTCCACAGATTGCTTAGCTTTTAAGGAGAGAGGTAGTGATTAGAGTTGATTGGGAATGTTCTGCCTATATGGTTTTTTGGGAGGGGTGAGGAAGAAGTATGGAAAATGCAGTTTCTGCAAATTAAAATTTTCTGTGGAAAAATTTACATTTTGTCAATTTTTTTCAATTTTCTATTGGAAAATTGAACTATTTCATTTTGGATCACATTGACCCAAACTGAAAATTTCTGTTTGTCAGACTAAATGACAACATTTCATTGATATTAATATGTGTCAACTTCAGCTGCAATGGTACAGGGATCGGCAACGTGTCTGTACACGGACACAAGTGTCTGTGTAAAAATTTTTAGGGTTGTGGGGGTGCTCACCTTGGGCGGCTTGCCATCCCTGCTGTTGCTGGCGAAGGCATGACCAAGCAGTTCTGCAGGCACCCAGCCTCTGTCCCTCCTCCCCTTTCTCCGAGCGCTGATTCTGCTGCTCCCAGCTTATTGGCTGGGAACCACGGCCAATGGGAGCTGCAGAGGCAGCACCTGTGGACAGGGCAGTGCACAGAGCCACCTGGCTGCACCTCCATTTGGGAGCTGGAGGGGGGACATGCTGCTGCTTCCGGGAGCTGCTTGAGGTAAGCGCTGCATGGAGCCTGAACACGCACTCCCTACACCCCTGCCCCAGACCTGATCCCCCTCCCACCCTCCGAAACCCTTGGTCCCAGCCTGGAGCACCCTCCTACACCCCAAACCCCTCATCCCCACCCCCACCCCAGAGCCTGTACCCCCATCTGGAGCCCTCCCTCCCCCACACCCCAACCCCCTGCTCCTGCCCAGAGCCCCCTCCCTCACCCTAAACCCCTCATTTCTGGCCCCATCCCAGAACCCACACCACCAGCCCAGAGCCCGTACCCCTCCCACATCCCCCCCCAGCCCAGAACCCCCTCCCACACCCTGCCAATGTCAGTCAGTAAGTCTGGTAGTTTTGGCAGGTGTCCATCATGCAACATGGTGGTGCTGACCCCTGCAATGGAAGTTTGGGTGTCTCATATCCCCCATTCTCTGATATGGGCCAGGCTACCTGCATGGACTACATCTTCCATGATTCACCATGGTCTCCTCTCTGGTTGAACTGCTGCACTGCATTATAGTAGTTTAATGACTGCAGTGCATTATGGAAGACGTAGTCCAACTAGGGACCTCAACCGAGAGAGGAAAGTAGGGGTATGAGACACTGAGGTGACTCAGGTGGACACAAATTAAGTGTCAAACCAAGTCAAAACTAAACATTTCAAATCAGTTAGACAAATCAATGCACAATGTCAAAATAAAGTGTTCTGGCATTTCCAAATTGAAATTTTTCCAAACTTTCCATTCAGGGAAAAATTCAGTATTTTGACTTTTTGTCCCTATTGAGGATGAAAAATTTAGAAATACCAGAATTTCCTGGGGCATAAAATTCTGATTTCTGACCTCTAACAGTAGGGGTAGGCAAGTTGGGTTGTATGCAACAAAATTTGTTCCTCAGAGCTATCATTTCTATCTGTCTGTGGACTCAAGACCTGGACCACAGTACTTCACTGCTTCTCATTCAGGAGCACCTCTCCACAATCCAGAGGGCTAGCAACTTTCTTTTTTTAAAAAAATGTAAGTTACATTTAGCAGAAAATACTGAAATCCACAGAAAAACTAGGTAAATCCATGGCGAAGGGCAGAATTTTTCTGAGATGTGTATTTCTAGTAGATAAAATCATAGCTCACTTCTCCTAGTTAAATTAAATCCAGGGTGAATAATATTCTTGCTCACAGCAGGAATGGCATTTGCATTATAATATTCCCAAAACCACTTCTTTTGCTTATTAAATTTCTAAAAAACAGGATTTCTCCTCATGTAAGCAATTCCCCAAAGAACGGGTGTTTATAATAGAAGTTTCAGAGTAACAGCCGTGTTAGTCTGTATTCGCAAAAAGAAAAGGAGGACTTGTGGCACCTTAGAGACTAACCAATTTATTTGAGCATGAGCTTTCGTGAGCTACAGCTCACTTCATCGGATGCATACCGTGGAAACTGCAGAAGACATTATATACACACATAATAGAAGTGACTGTGAATGGTTGATAATTTTTGTGTTATTTCAATAAATAATGTGAATCACCTACCAATGTCTCAGTTTTGTTTAATTATTAAACAGTACAGCCTTTCTTCTGATTTTTGAAATTGTGTGAATAGAACTGTTACTTTACATTGGTTTTTCAGGAGACCTTGGCATATTTCCAGAACACTGCAATGTAATATACACAGGTGGTACGTGAGTTTACTTCGTCTTTCTGCCCAAGGGTCACTACACAGTGTGTGCTGCATATGCTATTAAAGGTATCAAATATTTATGCAGATGTATGGCAGTGTTGGATTTGCTGTAAGCGCATTGTAGAAGTAGTAAAATATGGGTCTAAAATAAAACACTTTTCACTATAAAAAGACTGATCCTACTTTCACAGGTGGTAGCTGCTGGGAACCTTGCTCAAGTTTGAGTAATACTAGACATCGTCCTTTTCTTGATGTCATACGTAAAATGGTGTCATAAAAGAAAAAGAGAGCAAACACCAGATTTTTTTTCACTCAACTCTTTCCTTACTAGATATATTGTAAAGAATTATTTTTAAAATTACGCTGGCCAATTTTTTCTTCCACTTTCTCTTTGTTGTAACTTGATACGGCAATTACATCAATTGAGAATAGTGCCCCAGTTTTACAGGTCCATCTGTCTGGCAGAAAGGCAATACTTTTTTCCAGAAGAAGCAGAGCCAACCTTAAACGTTTTTTGCATGACCTGCAAAACTTTTTACACTATCCACACCTCCAGTGTAAAGGGGTGGGGGATGCCAATTTGCTAGCATCATTTTGTGGCAAGTTGCCCAGGCAAAAGAGTTATATAAAGGGTCAAATGTATACCACAAGTTCATGGCCTCCATCCCAAACCAGCAGTGGCTGGGAAACATACTTCAGAACTCACCATGAACCGGTGATTATCAGGGCTTAGCTGTGTGGGGACTCAAACACACATTGTGAGAGTTGAGCTGCTTATTACTTAGAATGAATAGATGTCCAGCTGGGTGGCCTCTGTGGCGTATACTCCAGGGAAGTATATATAGCTGGTTCATTTAATGTGGGAGAGGGGAGTAGGGCAAGTCATCCCCCCAAATGTAAGACTATCTGACGTCAAATAGCAATTAGTGTAATAAATGCGTGGGCTAGCTTAGAATTTCTCTTTTAAATTACATTGTGTGCTTTTTCCTTCTACTATGCCTGGAAATGTGCATTTGTTATGGTCATTGACATGTATCTTTACAAATTGTACTTATTCCCATTAAAGGCAATGGCAGTTTTGTACAGAATCCAGCGGGTGCAGGGTCAGGCTATAGCCTAGGAAAGGGTCCTACACTTGTCTGACTTCCTCTAGTTTAATGCATAGTCAGACTTCTCCATTCATGGGATATCTCCTATAGATTTGAACCATTTTTCATGTCCATTCTGCTCTTGTCTTTGCTGTGTTTGAGGATGAAGTATTAGGCTATGATTTTCAATTTTTTTTTTAAGACTTCTATTTTTTTTTGAGCGCTCTGCATGTTTAATTGACCCTTCCATTCTCCTCCTCCTTACTTTTCACTCAACAAATCTCTAAGCCTTATGTCAAGGCCCATTCAGCTTTCCTTGATGGAAAAAGGGGGGAAATCTCATCTATTCCCCCCTTCTGTCAAGGAGAGCTGGATGGGACTCTCTCCATAGTTCATTAGACCTGCTGATTAATTGGCTAGAGGGAACACTGTTGAGCAACACACTCCTAGGGTCAGCTCTGGCATAACTCTACCGGAATTACACCTCTGACCTCCTTATACATGGAATTCATTTGGCCTTCTCACTGTTTCTATTGGGCCAGGGACCGAGAGGAAGAACTAGAAATGCTGTATATATTGTTTGAAAGATACAACAGTCCACAAGGTATTTAGAAAGTGTTAGAGCCAAAGAGTTTAAGGCCAGAAGGGAAAAATCAGATCATCTAGTCCAACCTCCTGCACGTCACAGGCCACTAACACACCAGCCATCCACATATTAAATCCAACAACAGGAATGGGACCAAGGTATTACAGCCCTCAGGAGACTAAACTATTTCTCTTCAGGAAGCTGCTCAGTATCAGTCTGAACCCAGCTCCAACTCTTGTTCCTGCAGCTGCCACCAGCTCTTAACTATTTCTTACTATTTTAACAGCAGCAGAGGAAAATAAAAACACATGCAACCTTTGTAACATCCTAATGAATATTTTAATATTGCTCCTCGGGTGGCTTTAAATTATACAGTAATCTTGCTGGCATTTTTCTACAGCCTTTCCCCACAGCAGTGTACATTTTACAGGGCTGAAACAGGACACAGGCTGCAGGAATCACAAATCTGAATAATTTTTGCAATTGCATGTGTGTGTCATACACAATGTATTACATCTCTAGCTGTAAAAATTAAGTGTCATTTGCATTCATTAACTATACATGAAATCTAATTCTGTTAAGTCCAGCAGCATTAGGTCTGTCTGTTGCTGCTGATGTTGCAGCTTAAGGACATTATATCTTCTCTGCACATTTTGTTTCATGACCTAATAAAGCTAGGAATTAGATCCTGGCTTGATGCCTTTGAAAATCCAGCTCAGTGAGTATACAACATGAAAGCTGTGTATGTAAATTATTTATATTCATCATTATCCAAAATATTAATTTACCAAAAAAGGTTTAAAAGATGAAGCAAACTGTGGGCATGGTGCCCACAGTCATACTGATTTAAGAGACCTTTCCAAATCACACTTATCTTCCAGCTTTGTTACAGATACCATACAGAAGGACTGTTAACATTTCATCAAGTCTATTTACAGGATCAAAGTCTTGCTATTACATTTCATGGTATGTACTGAAAACTTATGATCTCCTACACCATGACCCCAGAAAATAATGGGCTTAACTTAATTTTTGTAAAACTGTATTTTTATGGCTTTTAGCAGATGTAAGGGTTAGCAAACAAATAATTATACATTTAAGACAAAAAATGAATAAAAAAAATACTGGCCACTTGTATTGCTTGTTTCACCAGAAGAGCAGCTCAATGCAGTCTACAAACATAGGCCCGGACCCTACAAATCAGGCAGTCCCCTTGTGTCTACATGGAACCTCACTGAAGTCAAGATGGCCATGCATTATGATTGCATTAGGATTGATTACTAAAGTTTTCCTTTAAATACATCTCGTATCTCAGTGGCGTGAAAGGCTATCTTTCAAGGACTGAAACTTCACTGCTGTAGCTATTCCATTGCTTTGGCGGCTCACATCTATCTAATGTATTTCAATGGCTGGTGTCTCCTTCCCAGCTAAAAGCCAACTATTGCATGAACTATGCTTTCCCTTTTGTATTCTAGAATGTGGTGAATAGAGCTCATTAATGAAATTCATTCTGGCGTCATCTTTCTCTCCAACCTACATCATCACTCCCCAGAAACCTACAGGATCAGCCTTTGTTATTTCCCCCCTTGGTCTCTTTTGGAAGTTAATTGTGCTGACAAGTCATTACTCTGCTAGCGATATGGACAGTAAACCCTCAGCTATATTTATTTCCTAAGAATCTGTGTTACTTTGCAGGCAGTAACTTTACATCTCTCTATTTTATTTATGAGTAAACACAGACCATTTAGGTCTGGAACAAAAATGTGCCCCAGAGATATGTGGGCAGCAAATTATTCAGGCTGCTGAGAACCTGAATTTTAAAAATATGCATAAAGTCAAACTCAGGTCATATTTGGAAGAAGCTAGAGATTCACATTTAGTGAGGTTTGAAAAAGTTATATTTAATTTTGTTTAATAGTTTTTTTTTCCACAGCAGCTTTTCTGACTGGGACTAGAAACACCAAACACTGTGAGATAAACTTTTCTTATGGCATTTCTCACCAGAAAGTGAGTGAAATCTCACAAGTGTCTGTTCTGGAGACATTTACAACCCAAGGTCTGGTTCCTGAACCCTGGTTCAGGCTCCTTTGCACTGAGGTAGCACAAAACAGCCAGAAAGCCACCCTAAAGGGGAAGCTGAGAATTGCTCCCATCACAGAGAGTCCTTGGATGCTGTGCCACCTGTCACCACACTCCTCAGTAAAGCTGGCTGAAAATTTTCTATGAGAATTGCCCTTTTTGCAAAAATTTTAGATTTCTGCAGGAAAATTTCAATTTTGAAAAAAAATTCCAATTTTCTGTTTGGAAACATTGACATGATGGATTCCTGGCTACCATCTTGGAAGGCTTTTGTCAATCTCACTTTCTGCCTGCAGGGAGAAAGTGAAATTGATAAGAGTTTTCCAGGTAGGCCAGATGATTCGATTTTGGTTCTTCCAAATCAGATTTTTTCTTTTTCTGGAAATCCCTTCCTGCAAAACAACTTTGTGTTTTCAGCCAGATTTGGATGGGAAAAATATTCAAAAATGGGATTTTTTTGCAGGAATGGATTTTCATTTTCCAGTCAGCTCTATTCCTCAGTGTAAGCAGGAGAATAGTCCCGCTATTGTGGGGAACTTTCCTGGCTTCTGTACTACCCGGGTGAAGAGGGCTAGCGAAAGGATCTGAGTCCTCACTCCCACTTCCTTTACCCAGTGGCCTCCCTGCCCTTGAAGACTCCCCTTCCACTCTCCTATCTGGCAGAGTCCTCATAACCCCAACAAGGGGGGCTCGACCCCCAACCCTGCTGTGGTCACCTAGGACAGGGGCTAGGGTGTCCCCACTCCGGGGTACTCTCTCTGCCCTGGGCACTTCTCTGACCCACTGACCATTACATACAAGTTAAAGCAAATGCAAGTTATTTAATCAACAATTAATTTAAAAAAAAATAAGGAATAATGGGAAAGGTTAAAGGAAACACATCAAGCTGCTCTGTGGCAGGGAACATCACAGTGTCTCTGGAATGTCAGGGCAGTTCACAGTCTGTTCCTTGTAAGTCCCAGGCCTTCTTCTCAGGCCCTGGCTGTGCTGTAGGGAAGCTGTGGGTTGGACACTTGCTCTGGTGGTGGCCACACGCTCTCAGGCTTTAAGTGGTAGGACCCTTCTTCCCAGTGTTGCCCCCGCCCTGTAGGGGTTACGATCCAAGCCTGGCCGGCAGAGCCTCTTGGCTGAGGCGTCTCCCTGTGCTGGGCCCGCTGCCCAGGGTCCCCCTCGGTCTACCCAGCTGCTCACCGCAGCCAGCTCCAGACTGCTCCAGCCCCAGCTTCACCACTCTGTCTCTGCACTGCTGCTGCTGCTCTGCCTCTGGCTCCCTGGGCTGCTTCTTTGACCCCTCTGCCTCTGGTTGCTGCCGCTCTGCTCCCAGGACAGGTCTGCTCTCTCTGGGCTGTGCCTCTGGCTTTGGGGCTGCAGCTCTGCTCCCAAGACAGGGTCTGCTCTCTCTGGATCTGGCACATCTCTGCTCCCCAGCTCAGTTTGCACTCCTGCTTTCTCTTTAGCTGGGCCCCACTCTGTCTTACCCAGGCAATTCCAGCTCACATGGAGGACGGGACCTCCCTGGCCTCCTGACTCCCTGATTAGCCTGCCCGCCCTGTCATTCAGGCTGACCTGGACCATTGGCCTCTCCCCATTGTTCTTGAGGACTATCAGTCTCAGGGTCCTGATTTCCCATAGACCCTTCCCCTTTTAGTACTGGGAGCTAGCCAACCAAAACACCCCCATTGAATGTTAGTAAGGGGGCAACAGTCCCCATACATCAGTGCAGATGGCATTGTCAGGAGTAAAGAGGAGAGCATGTCAGGGAAGAAGGGGAGTGTGGTGGAGCATTGGAACAGCTGTAAATCATGACACAGGCCATTTTAGCTCCCTGGCAGCCCAGAAGGAACAGAAAGGTGATGCCTATTCTACCCACACCCTGCTGTACCAAGTGTGAATTCAGTGCAACTGAAGAATGAAGTCCAACAGTTAGATCTTGTACGTCCTTCCTATGGGTAGTTCCCATTAGAATCAAGGCTCACACTCTAGGATTGTGCTGTAGTTTTGCACTTTTAACAGGCACCATAAATCAGGAGTGAAGCCAGTGACTGCAGTGGAATTACATGAGAGTAGTACAGTGTAATTGAAAGGAGAATCATGGCCAAGAGGTTTGCATAAGCCTCAGGTGCCCATCCAAACGTTCAGGTGCTTCTCTTAATGGAACCGTTCACAGTTTTCCTGTGTCGAATGATTTATTATTGTTAGAATTATGATGGCACCTCTAGGTCCCCCTGAGATCAGGGTCCCAGTGTATTAACCATTCTATAAATACATCATGAGAAACAGTCCCCACCCTGAAGAGCTTACAGTTTACACAGACATGATTGACAAGGGGTGGGAGGAAAAGTATCATCATCCCCACTTTGCAAATGGGACACTGAGGCATAGAGAGATTATTAATGGAGACTTTTTCCCTCCTGCCATAATTCTTAGAAACAAGAAAAAATAGAACTGAAAATGCTCAAATGATCTAAATGCTTAATACAGTAGTATATATTTCTTCTCAGTGGCGGTCTAACATGCAATCGATAACAGGCAATATTTAACCAACATTTAACGAACAGAGCTATTTTCACTTTGGAAACTCACAATCCATTTTGATAGTTCGCAATCCTGAAGTCCAACAGGAAGTCCACATTGCTACAGAACACTCTAGTAACGCGACAGTGTGACAATGGGCAGTAGTGGGTTACAGACTGTATTGATTTGCTGCCCCACATTGTTATTTATTGTATAGGATGGGTCTAAAGGTTATAGCTTAATGGATGTACTTCACTCGGTTGCCAGATCAAAATTGTTGCCTTAGAGCATTTTCAGCTTGTGAGAACCCCCAATTCTTCTAGAAGTAGTCTGAAGGTCATAACCACCACTGATGTGCATTCATCTCTCCGTGTCCCTGGTGCTGCTGCTGCAGATGCTCACAAACTCCAGGATTCAAACAAAGCAAAGTGTAACTCTTCGATCTGGTACTTGGGAGAGTGACAAGGATCCCATTAAACTGACACAGTAACATGCCCTTCTTTGTACTTTAGGAGTATTTCCTAACTAATGAAACACACACACTTTAGCCGGCTGCTTGTAAGCACTGTGTAACAGGCCAATAAAATACGAGGCCATATAAGCAGAGCCATACCCAAGGCTCAGGGCCTAATTCTATTGGCTAAACAGAAAACTCATGAACAACATCAAAAACAAAGCACTTTCCCTGCCTAGTCCCCAGAGGCTTCTCCCTTGCCTCTCTCACAGGTAGGGTGACCAGACGTCCCCATAAAATAGGGACTGTCCCGATTTTTAGTTCTTTGTCCTGCATCCCGACCGATGCACAGTCGGGACTCCATTTGTCCCGATATTGCCGCTCTGGCCACTTTTTAAAAAAAAAATTTTTGGCTTCCCCTATGCGTCCCGACATTTTGTTCATTTCAGCTGGTCACCCTACTCACAGGTGGAAGGAGGACACACTCCTCCCTTAAATCCCGGGCTGGGTCATGTGACGGGTGGGTAGCCCTTCTGTAACATGCAGCATGGCAGAGACTGTAGGGTTATGCTTTACTGCATCCCTGGCTTAGTCTGTGTTTACTGTCCCTTATTATTGCAATTCTATCTAGATTCTTACATGGCACCCATTGCTGTGATATGTGAAATAATGGTCACCAGAGCTGTCCCTTGGGGAGGACGAATCGGGTGACCGCCCCGGGCCCTACACTTTTGGGGGCCCTGCGCGTCGATACAATTGGGACACCATTTGACCCGATATTCAGGTGAGGAGGCGGGTGGGGAGGTGAGGCGGGAGGTGAGCAGGCAAGCGGGGTGAGGAGGCGAACAGGGAGGCAAGGGGCAGGCAGGCAGGAGGGGGGTGAGGAGGCAGGCGGGCAGGCAGTGAGGAGGAGAGCGGCAGTCAGGGGCAGGACACCAGACGGACGGCGAGGAGACTATTGGGGAGGCTGATTTGTCCCGGGCCCCGCACCCCCTGATGGTCACTACCAATAATCATCCTGCTTTTCTTTTTTGCTTGTTAAATTCACTTACAGAAGCATGGCCCTCTTGTTTTGTGATAACCTCAGTTGACTGTACATCCATATGCTGAGGTAGGGAGTACAAATTAGTCATGCCTGGCTGTTACAACCAAGAAAGGGTTAAAGAAAGTTTTCTGACACTATAAGAAATGTCATGACAGCAGATGGTACTGTTAGTGCACGAGACAAGACTGTCTTGGATAAAACCATTTTGTCTGGAGCTGCTGAAATTATTTGTATTCTTAGTCTGACAAACAATTGGGAGAAAAGATTTGTTAAAAATTCAGTACAACTATCCTTTCAATTAACTGAAAAAGCTCCCACTCCAGCTCTCCGGTTCTCTGATCAGCTCTCCCATGAAATGAGGGGAGACAAGACTAGATACTCCTCAGGTAAAAAGCAACCTTTCTTTTAAAAAAGAAATAAAGGAAGAAAGGGGAAGGAGTACATTCTCTGGCCTTATTCACTATAAAGAAGCTGAACCAATCCTTTTCCTTTGCAGGTGACTGGGGAAATTCCAGAGCCTTTGTTATGCAGGAGGTCAGACTAGATATCATTCTGACCTTAAAAATCTGTGAACTTTTAATCACTAGATACAGCAATACGGCCAAGCTTATCCTTGTTCCTCGACCAGCCACAAGCCATTCTCCCCATCGGTCATCTTAATTTTTCAAAATGCAATGCACACCATGGCCCAAATTCTCCATAGGGTAACTCCATTGTTTGAAATACAACTGCAGGGATTAATTTGATACTATTTCTTTTGTTTGTTTCCCCCAAAAGTAAGGTAAATACAAAGGGTCATGCTGGAATAAGCAAGTGCAGTTTTGTTGGCTTCCTTGGAGTTGCAACCACTTACATCAGATATGGATTTGGCCCAAAGAATCCACTTAACAAGGAAATCAGTGCCACCGCAAAGACACATAACAGGCTGCATCTCAGTATCTAAACATGTGGCTAGCATGATTGTGTTTCCATATACATAGCCACTCAAGCGTGTGATATATAGTGCTTACATCAGCATGACAAGGATCCACAGTCCATCCTGTGTTATGACTTTATAGTGCATGTGAGGCAATATATATTGGGAGTTTTCTAGCAGACTGCTGGTTCTAAGTTTGGGGACTTTGATTTAAAAACCACCTGGTCCTCTTTACACTTGCCTATAAAGGACTGAATCTTCTGTGATGTCAAAAATTGAATTTTCAAATTACTTTGGGAGGAGGGGATAGCTGTAAGGTACAATACCAAAGTATTGGGATAATTTTGATAAGTTTAAAGATTGAAAATTTTGGGAACGTCTAATCAAACCAGAAATATTTTTTCCCCAATGGTCACCTTCACTAGCAGTAATTTTAAAGGAATTAATCCCACATCAAATTTTATTCACCATAGTTATTGAGCTATACATTAGCTGCAGTATGTCAGTGACCTGCCCATGTGGGAAATTTATATTTATTTGTATCTGATATTAATATTGTAAATGTGCCCAGAGACCATGGTTATGGGCAACAAAAACAGGTCTTTGAAATTTAGTTAATTTATTTCATTCTCCCCTTTTGTTAATGTTTATTGCATACATTAGGAACATTTCAAATTTACTTATTCAAGTCTCACTGAGATGACACAGCTATGCTTACAGCTTCCCCCTGCAGTGTTATTAAAGCATAACAGAGAGTACCAGCACAAGAGTACCAGAATATACACCTGATTGTGACCAGTTTTCCAGGATTGCAACTCCTATGACTTCAGTGGATTTCTCTTGATTGGAGATGGTCAAAAAATGAGGGGGAGATTGCATTTTCCCCCCATTCATTTCAGTGGAAATTTTCTGATCAGTCCTAGTCCTTATTTACACTGGCCCATTGACTCAGCTATAAAGAAATGCACGGATCTCCCTCATCTTGATTTGCTCTGAAGGGGATGGTTTCAGAGTAACACTACAGAGCACTCTATTGTACTGGCCTGAAAAGTTACAATTTTCAAAGGAACTTGGCATTTGCAACTCGAATTATTATCAAATCCTAATCCATTAGTTTTAAAAAAAAGTTAAAATCCCAGTGAAACCAAGGAACAAATGAGTGTCCTCTTCTAAGATAGAAGTGAATTAATCTGAACAACTCAGTGGCAGCCAGGTGAGAGGTAATGCAGCATATCATGGCCATTTCCTTAAAAGTACGGGTATTATCAAACAGGAGTGGATTAAGTAGGATCCTTAGAATTTGGGAGCTTAGTCCCAGTCTTAACAATGAGCCAGAGAGAGCAGAGGAGGTGGAGAGGCAGTGATCTTATTCTGTTAGTCATCTTACCAGAGCTGTGCTGCCTCACTCTGGTGGAAGAGCAAGGATGCAGAAGTAGAGGAGAGCAGAAGCTATCACAGGTAGAGGGACTGTCAGGGTTCCCTCCCCACTCTGAACTCTGGGGTACAGATGTGGGGACCCACATGAAAGACCCCCTAAGTTTATTTTTAGCAGCTTAGGTTAAAAACTTCCCCAAGGCACAAACCTTCCTTTGTCCTTGGACGGTATTGCTGCCACCACTAAGTGATTTAGACAAACTTTCAGGAAAAGGACCACTTGGCGTCCCTATTTTCCCAAAATATTCCCCCCCTTTCCTGGGGAGGCTTGAGAATAATATATCAACCAATAGGTTTAACAAGGTGAGCACAAAACAGACCCTTGGTCTTTTAGGACACTAAAAACCAATCCGGTTCTTAAAAGAAGAACTTTATTATTAAAAAAAAAAAAAGTAAAAGAAGCACCTCTGTAAAATCAGGGTGAAAGGTAATTTTACAGGGTAATAAAAAGATTAAAAACACAGAGGATTCCCCTGTAGCATAGGGAAAATAAACCTCTCTCTTAGCACAGGGAAAATTCACAAGCTAAAACAAAAGATACTCTAATGCATTTCCTTGCTATTACTTACAATTGCTGTAATTTTAGATGTAACATTTCAGGACCTTTTTAGGAGATATTTTTTCCTGCCCTGGTCCCTCTCTCTGTCAGAGAGGGCACACAACAAAAGAGCACAAACAAAACCTTCCCCCCTACTCCCCCCCCCCCGATTTGAAAGTATCTTCTTTCCCCATTGGTCCTTCTGGTCAGGTGCCAACTAGGTTAATGGAACAGATTAACCCCTTACAGGTAAGTGATTCTGTACCTCTGGCCAGGAGGGATTTGATGTTACTGCATACATAAAGGTTGTTACCCTTCCCTTTATAGTTATGACACACTAAGAGGTGTCTTGTGGATCTGAGTCCTATTTTAGCCTTAATCAACCTCCGTCAATAGCTGTCTTTTATCCTGTCCCTGTTTTCACTTTATCATGGGTTAACTGGGGCTGTCATGCAGCCAGCTATTATTTCATGTAACTAATAATAAAACTTGCTGTCTGGATCACTGCACACATATATACCAACAACAGGGCACAATTTAGAAGTCTTTGGTTCTGCTAGTTCAGATATGCAACAGCTATAAAGCCCAACCACCATGTCAAGATAACTCCCAGGGCTGGAGAGGGGGAAGGGGGACACAGGAGATTCTAGTTTTGCAAACAAGAAACAGTTTTGTTTCCGCTCTGTGTCACTACAAATGCATCACACATACGTTGGAGTGAATCCAGGCATAGCAACTACACACAGGCTAGAAGCATCTAGTCTGTGTGCCCCCAAATGACAGCAGGAGTGGCTTAAAGGTGGGTGAGGAGAGAGCACTTGGCACCTGTGGGGGCTCAAGGCATTTTCAAAGCAGTGTGTGGCAAATCCCCAGAGTGCCTTTATGTTCTGTGCAGTCCCTGAAGGCAGGGCTGGGGCATGGTTTGGTACTCAACATCTTGATATTGTTTTCCAGAGCACACAGAGCCCCTCCTACAGGTTTGGTAAGGGGCCTCTGAGACAATGGTAGCTCAGGCCTGACTAAGTCAGGAGGTGAAAGCTGACACTGCTTTAGCAGTCAGCCACAGTCTTCCTGTTCAGGGCAGTCCTGAGAGCACACTAGGCTGGACACAGGTGGCCGCAGCTCACCCCTATCCCCCTCACTCTCCCACACCCACTTCCTCAAGCAATGACACAAGGGTAACAGACGGGAACAACGTTATTTAAAAATACCGATGAAAACATTGGAAATGGGTCCCTCTGGCTCAATCTGTAAAACAAATTGATTTTTTAAATTGCTACCATTCCCATTTCAGAATCAAACACATGTGCACATACTTCTAGGGGGTCCCTCCGCCCCAAGCAAAACACTTACCTCAGTCTGGGGTGTCCCAGTTTTTCAGGGCCACTGGAGAATCTCTAGCATGCTGGAATAGATAAGACAGAGCAGGGGGATCAGTTAACAAACATGAATCTCTGCCACCAGTCCCCACCTAAATCAGTCCCCCAAAAGAACTCAGACCACCCCATTCTCCTCTGATATCCTCTGGTCACTCCTTCCTTGAATATCTGAGATGGTTCATGGTTGTGCCCCAGAATCTGAAAGATCTGTTTGAAAAGCTTCCCCTGACGCACCCCTGTCCCTCCCCCCTGGTGCTCCAAGAACACCACTTTTGGACCAGTTATTCTTTAAAAAAGAATTTTTTCTTTTTCCTTCTTCAGTTTTCTTCTAAAAGCTTAGCACAAATTTGCATGAGCAAGCTCTGGACGTTTTGCAGGAATTCACAGGGATATAGATGGTACAATATTCATTTCAGGTAGCTCAGATGAGAGCTGATATATGTTGACAGTAAAAATGAAAAAATGTAACCGTGTTTATCTGCACCTACTGTTTAGCTTGTGGCCATAGTCACATTAAATAAAGCTCTTGTGTCGCATCTGAACAGACAGGTAAACAAATTTAGCCTAAAATAAGAATATCAAGGATTTATAGTTTTTCCTTGAGACAGACTGTGCGTGGGTTGGGGAGAGAGAGTCTGCATTGCAATATCTTTAACACTAAAATGCTGCCACCAGAGGTTGGTAAATTAAATAATTATTCATTAGCTACCATAGTGATGCAGATGCAATCACATCGAACAAAAGACAAAACACAAAGTGTTGACAAGAGTAAAAGGGCCTGCACTAGTTTTTTAAAAACATATTTTTATTTATTAAAATCCCCTGGCTACAGATCTTATTCAATATTCATTAGTGTTTCACTTGCCTTCGTCTGGAAACAGCAAATACTTTGATATGGATTGAAAGAGCCAAATCCTCTGCTGGGGTAAATCAGTGTAGCTCCATTGACTTCAGTAAAGCTAAGCCAATTTACAGCAGCTGAGGATCTGGAGCAAAGAGCTTTTCATTCCCTGTAGCTTTTGGAAGTTACGAGCACTCGCATATCCTTTGCTGAAATGTGGGTTTGTAACAGCAACACTCCCCAGTAAACAAACAAAGGAAGGTTGAGATTTTCAAAGCAAGCTGGGAGAATTTAGCCACACAACCAACTCCCACTGAAATGACTTGGAGTTACAGGGCTAAGTACCCTCTAGTAAGCTTTGAGAATCTCTTCCACGATCCTGCTGCCTCCATAAGAAAAGCCCAGTGGGGTTCAAATTTTTCTATTTTGATGCAGCTCTAACCTCTGGGCAGCCAGCTGTTGTCACGCTATGAGGATGGACTGGAGGTATGGAGAAGTTCAGCAATTGGTTCAGGTGCAGGGGTCCACTGGCCTTGTTTTCAAGGCGTGTGGAACCCAGCTGAGTCACCTCAGCCCTGCACAACACAACAGCACTGAGGTATGAAAGCAGCAGTGTTGTCAAATGAAGGTAGAACAAAGAATGGAGAAAGAATGCTGACCTCCCACTGATTGCTTCTCAAACCACCACCCTCGCCAACTGTCTGACAACAGTAAGCGAGTGCCCTATCAGGAGATCCATTAAAACCTCTTCCTCGTTTATTTCTGTACAGCTATTCATTAGAAAAAGAAATAGCTAATCAATGCAATCCTGTGTCCCTGTTACTGCCACGCTTGCTGTCCTCAACAACACCCCCCTTTGCCCCCCTCCCACACACACTGGTGTTCCACACCCACCCTGGGGCTTGTCCTTATTTAGACTCTAAGTTCTTTTATATCAGCTGGCATAGCACCCAGAAGACTTGTCTCACTGCAATACAAACAAACAACTGGAGAGCATAAAAGGGAGCTGACAGATGGAAACAAACAGTGACAAGAGACAAAGACAAGGGTCTGAATTCATTCTTGCACCAGTGCTGAGGCAGTGCAAAGGCTGGGGGACTGGTTCTCCAAACGTGGGACTGCTGGGGATTGGTAGGGGGCTGATTCTTCCCCCAAACTAACAGATTTATTTGGGCATAAGCTTTCGTGGGTAAAAAAACACTTCTTCAGATGCACACTTATGCCCAAATAAATCTGTTAGTCTTTAAGGTGCCACCAGATTCCTTGTTGTTTTAGGGGAGATAGACTAACACGGCTACCCCCTGATACCCCCAAACTGGCACTGGTAAGGGCTCATTTAACTTCTAGTGAAGTAGATGAGCCCTGAAGGCTGCGCTAACATGCATCCCAGCCACAAGTGAATAGGAAGTTTGTTTAACACTTTGTCTTTGCCAAGCTCTTTAGACTAATTTATCTGAAACCAAATCTCAGCCACAAACTGAATCTATTATTCACTGGGCCTGACACTAACAGCTTGTCCAGGGCAAGTGTAAATCTGTGTCAGGAGCCATGCAGAAGGCTGGGAGAAAAGTCTGTTTTTAATTAACTGTTTTTGATAAGATCTCTTTGGAATGTGTGACATACTGTATGACTCTCTTCTGTGAGACTCGATGTATCTGATGCTCTTAGCTAACTTATTAACTACAGATATGTAGAGGGGTCAAGATGGGAAAAAATGGCAGCATTCTTCCCAAAGATCTGCCTGCAGTCCATCCTTATTGCTGGATGATGTTTCTGCTAAAATGACCAACAATTAATAGTGTAGACATGCTGACTGTTGTCGTTAGACTTCAGAGTTAACATGCAAATTAAGTGGATTGGGAGGAACTGACACCTTTCGGAGGAATTTTGTAAGAACATCTGCAGAGTAAGGCAGTCCATTTGCATTGGAAAATTCTCCCCAACTACAGGGGCTAGAAGGTTAGGGTGAAAGCCTCATCCCAGCTCTAGTCCCTTTCCTGTGAGCAAAGGGTTGGAGTAGTGTAAAGGAGCATTAAAATCCCCATCTCCAGCATGAGTATAAATAGCAGTATAGCCATGGTAGTTCGGGTAGTGACAGTGGTGGCATGGCTGAGCCATGGCAAGTACGTACCCACTGAACTAGGGCAAGTGTGTGTAGATGAGCAGGGGAATTCATAGCCCTAGCTCGTAGTGTAGACAACAGCATCCCCTGGACAATCTGTATTGTGACAAGGCCTTTCCGGGGTCAGGAAGGTGCCCTCTTCCCCCACGGCTCTTACAGATGGAGCACAGAATTTCACCATTCATCTTTCATTTAAAAAAAATGGTTATACATTTTGCACAAACTGACAGAGTTACTAATAAAGAGCTGGTACGTCATAATGCCACTTGCCCGCTCAGCCTGGCTAATAAGTGTGCATTAGTGATGGGACAATACCTAAACTCAAATGGCTGACAGCTCATGGGATCAACAAGAATAAAAGACACGTCAATATTCATTTGGAACATCCCTGCCTGTAATGGTGGGATAGAAATCTCAACAGAACAGCCTCACGTGAAGCAGCCAGGAGTCTTAGTTCCCACCTCAGATCAACATACAAGTGCAAGCTCTGCTCGAGTGAGCACACTCAAAATAGCAATTTGGCCGTGGTGGCACAGATAGCAGCTTGGGCTAGCCATCTGAGTACAATCCCATCCTAGCTCGTAGGTACATACTTGGACGGGTATGTCTACTTGAGCTGGGAATTACACCTCCAAACTGCGGTACAGATGTACCCTCGGCTTGTTCCCAGCCAGAGCCAGGAAGTGCGGAGGAAAAGCAAACCTTTAAATAAGTTATTAAAAAGTTAAGCAAATATGTTCATCTTTCAAAGACATTCAAATTTAATTTTAGGCAAAAAATCAGGACTGGTCGTATGTTTTTTATCAGGACTGTTTTGGTAACCTAGAGCCCGATTATCCTGTCTGTTAAATGCATGCATGCGAGTCCCATTGACGCTGATACCGAGTGCAGTCTAAATAGATACCGACTTCAGTGGGAGCTGTCATGTGCAACTGAGGAGATGATCGTATTTTATACATCTTGGTTTTGCTATGGTAGCAAGCAGCCTTGCTGCACTTTGGATAAAAGTGTTGTTCCTTTTTCTAGGATTATTGGCTAATGACATATGTGCTCAATAAAGTATTAAATCCCTGAACATAACGTAGAGTTTTCCATTTAAAGGGCCAATATCCCCAATCTAATATGAAATCCATTTATAAATATTAATTACAGTAAATGGTAGCCACTTTATACACAGAAACTTTTCTGACCATAACCATATTGAAAGTGACTGTTTTATTTGGAGGTGGAACGGGGTTGCTTTTAAGCCTTTAGTACTTTGGCAAAAAAACCATACCACCATTAAGCCATGTGAAAAAATCCTATGTTTTCACAGCACTTTGGTGTGTTACATTTAAACTCACTTTAATGACTCTATATGCTGTCAGAGTGGTGTAGCAGGGGCTGTATGTAAAAGAAAATCAGGGTCAGTGTTTTCTTCTTCTCTACTTGTGTTGTGTATTTTCATGGCTGACAGGATTAAGCACTATCCATGACCACCAAGCAATTTCACATTCATGGAATTTTGAAAAGCAAAGAGACTAAGTAGAATCCTGGGGGCTGGTTCCCCTGTCAGTTACATTGGTGCAAATCACAAGTAACTCCACTGAAATCTTTGGTGTAAATGAGTGGGGAATCAACTCCCTGTTGATACCATGGATTCTGTGCTTGTGCCACTGCAAATGGATCTGTGTTTTCACCATGCCAGAATTCACAGGAGTTTTTCTGACATGGAGTTTTTCTCCTCTTGCAAGAATTGGACAATAACAGATTAGTAAATATTTGTAAATGGTTCCGTTTCTCTTTACAACGTAGCAGTCACCTCTGAGCATCCGGACTGTGTTTATAGGATTTGTGCTTCTCAGGAACCAATAAAGCATGAACAGTGAGCACTTTCCTCCATATGAAACATGCTTCTCACTCTTACTCTGTGCAGTCATATAATTGAATTGCATCCTGGGAGCATGTTGACACTGTTAAGGTTAATGATCTAACAACAACAGAAAGCACATTTGCAGACAAGTGGATTATAATAATTGCTTGAGCAAACAAATACAAACAACATCTTGCAAATTGGCCTTCAGTCTGCTTTAGCATCATTATCATCCCACTTCCAGGATGGGTAACTCCCCATCCCCCATTCTTGAAAGAAGTGGTGCTTTCCATGATGTCCAATTGGCAATGATTGGTAACCTCATGTGTGCGTGCATGTAACATACACCTGTACCCTACAGTTCACCATACTATACAAGGATATAAATTCTCGTGGATGTATGGTGTCAAGTTTCAGAGTAACAGCCGTGTTAGTCTGTATTCGCAAAAAGAAAAGGAGGACTTGTGGCACCTTAGAGACTAACCAATTTATTTGAGCATGAGCTTTCGTGAGCTACAGCTCACTTCATCGGATGCATACCGTGGAAACTGCAGAAGACATTATATACACACAGAGACCATGAAACAATACCTCCTCCCGCCCCACTGTCCTGCTGGTTATAGCTTATCTAAAGTGATCATCAAGTTGGGCCATTTCCAGCACAAATCCAGGTTTTCTCACCCTCCGCCCCCCCCCCCCACACACACACAAACTCACTCTCCTGCTGGTAATAGCTTATCTAAAGTGATCACTCTCCTTACAATGTGTATGATAATCAGGTTGAGCCATTTCCAGCAAAAATCCAGGTTTTCTCCGCCCCGCACCACACCACACACAAACCCACTCTCCTGTTGGTAATAGCCTATCTAAAGTGACCACTCTCCTTACAATATGTATGATAACCAAGGTGGGCCATTTCCAGCACAAATCCAGGGTTTAACAAGAACATTGGGGGGGGGTAGGAAAAAACAAGGGGAAATAGGTTACCTTGCATAATGACTTAGCCACTCCCAGTCTCTATTCAAGCCTAAGTTAATTGTATCCAATTTGCAAATGAATTCCAATTCAACAGTCTCTCGCTGGAGTCTGGATTTGAAGTTTTTTTGTTGTAATATCGCAACTTTCATTAATCGCGTGACCAGAGAGATTGAAGTGTTCTCCGACTGGTTTATGAATGTTATAATTCTTGACATCTGATTTTTTTTACGTAGAGACTGTACAGTTTGACCGATGTACATGGCAGAGGGGCATTGCTGGTACATGATGGCATATATCACATTGGTGGATGTGTAGGTGAACGAGCCTCTGATAGTGTGGCTGATGTTATTAGGCCCTGTGATGGTGTCCCCTGAATAGATATGTGGGCACAGTTGGCAACGGGCTTTGTTGCAAGGATAGGTCCCTGGGTTAGTGGTTCTGTTGTGTGGTATGTGGTTGCTGGTGAGTCTTTGCTTCAGGTTGGGGGGCTGTCTGTAGGCAAGGACTGGCCTGTCTCCCAAGATTTGTGAGAGTGTTGGGTCATCCTTCAGGTTAGGTTGTAGATCCTTAATAATGCGTTGGAGGGGTTTTAGTTGGGGGCTGAAGGTGACGGCTAGTGGCGTTCTGTTATTTTCTTTGTTAGGCCTGTCCTGTAGTAGGTGACTTCTAGGAACTCTTCTGGCTCTATCAATCTGTTTCTTCACTTCCGCAAGTGGGTATTGTAGTTGTAAGAATGCTTGATAGAGTTCTTGTAGGTGTTTGTCTCTGTCTGAGGGGTTGGAGCAAATGTGGTTGTATGGCAGAGCTTGGCTGTAGACAATGGATCATGTGGTGTGGTTAGGGTGAAAGCTGGAGGCATGTAGGTAGGAATAGCAGTCAGTAGGTTTCCGGTATAGGGTGGTGTTTATGTGACCATTGTTTATTAGCACTGTAGTGTCCAGGAAGTGGATCTCTTTTGTGGACTGGACCAGGCTGAGGTTGATGGTGGGATGGAAATTGTTGAAATCATGGTGGAATTCCTCAAGGGCTTCTTTTCCATGGGTCCAGATGATGAAGTTGTCATCAATATAGCGCAAGTAGAGTAGAGGCGTTAGGGGACGGGAGCTGAGGAAGCGTTGTTCTAAGTCAGCCATAAAAATGTTGGCATACTGTGGGGCCATGCGGGTACCCATAGCAGTGCCGCTGATTTGAAGGTATACATTGTCCCCAAATGTAAAATAGTTATGGGTAAGGACAAAGTCACAAAGTTCAGCCACCAGGTTAGCCGTGACATTATCGGGGATAGTGTTCTTGATGGCTTGTAGTCCATCTTTGTGTGGAATGTTGGTGTAGAGGGCTTCTACATCCATAGTGGCCAGGATGGTGTTATCAGGAAGATCACCGATGGATTATAGTTTCCTCAGGAAGTCAGTGGTGTCTTGAAGGTAGCTGGGAGTGCTGGTAGCGTAGGGTCTGAAGGAGGGAGTCTACATAGCCAGACAATCCTGCTGTCAGGGTGCCAATGCCTGAGATGATGGGGCACCCAGGATTTCCAGGTTTATGGATCTTGGGTAGTAGATAGAATATCCCAGGTCGCGGTTCCAGGGGTGTGTCTGTGCAGATTTGATCTTGTGCTTTTTCAGAGAGTTTCTTGAGCAAATGCTGTAGTTTCTTTTGGTAACTCTCAGTGGGATCAGAGGGTAATGGCTTGTCGAAAGTGGTGTTGGAGAGCTGCTGAGCAGCCTCTTGTTCATATTCCGACCTATTCATGATGACAACAGCACCTCCTTTGTCAGCCTTTTTGATTATGATGTCAGAGTTGTTTCTGAGACTGTGGATGGCATTGTGTTCCGCATGGCTCAGGTTATGGGGCAAGTGATGCTGCTTTTCCACAATTTCAGCCCGTGCACGTCGGCGGAAGCACTCTATGTAGAAGTCCAGTCTACTGTCTCGACCTTCAGGAGGAGTCAGCCACACTATCAGAGGCTCGTTCACCTGCACATCCACCAATGTGATATATGCCATCATGTGCCAGCAATGCCCCTCTGCCATGTACATTGGTCAAACTGGACAGTCTCTACGTAAAAGAATAAATGGACACAAATCAAGAATTATAACATTCATAAACCAGTCGGAGAACACTTCAATCTCTCTGGTCACGCGATTACAGACATGAAAGTTGCGATATTACAACAAAAAAACTTCAAATCCAGACTCCAGCGAGAGACTGTTGAATTGGAATTCATTTGCAAATTGGATACAATTAACTTAGGCTTGAATAGAGACTGGGAGTGGCTAAGTCATTATGCAAGGTAACCTATTTCCCCTTGTTTTTTCCTACCCCCCCCCCCCAGACGTTCTTATTAAACCCTGGATTTGTGCTGGAAATGGCCCACCTTGATTATCAAACACATTGTAAGGAGAGTGATCACTTTAGATAAGCTATTACCAGCAGGAGAGTGGGGTGGGGGGAGGTATTTTTTCATGCTTTGTGTGTATAAAAAGATCTCCTACACTTTCCACAGTATGCATCCGATGAAGTGAGCTGTAGCTCATGAAAGCTTATGCTCAAATAAATTGGTTAGTCTCTAAGGTGCCACAAGTACTCCTTTTCTTTTTGCGTACGGTGTCAAGGATTTCTAATGTTGCCTACTTTCATGATTTCCCATTGAGTAACGTGAGTAACACGATTTTAGCTTCACCATTATGGGAGAAGCTCCAGCTCTCGTGCAATTGTCAGCCCTGTCCAGAAGAAAATATCTTTTTTATTGGCTGCCTTCCTCACTTTCTCACCTCTTGGGAAAGATCAGCCAATTAGAGCTGCTGCAGAGGCAGGCAGAGCTCTCCTCCTTCCTCTCGGGAGCCAAGAGAAGATTGGGGAGAGGACAGAGGAGAGCATCAGGCATCACTCTCATAAGCAGGGAAGGCGTGAGGGGGGGTAGAAAGAGCTCAGCAGTTGGAGGGCAGCTCTGCTCCCTTTTCCACCCTGCCAAAAATGGGTCATTCTGCTTTTTTTCCCCCCTCCCATCTATGTCTCTGCAACACCCAGCTTGGAAAGGGGGAGAACTGGTGAAAAACCGGAGCTTGCTCTCCTCCTCCAGACCTGGGAATGGGGTTCACTGCAGCTGCACCCCCACAATCCTGGCTGTAGAAGGGTTCAGAGCTGCTGGAGCTGCAGGAGGAGCAGAGGTGCACTGGGGGGCAAGGGGCAGATGTGGGGCTGAGGAGGGCAGAATTGATGTGAGGGTTGGAAGAGGGCATAAGTCAATTGCTGGGTGGGGCAGATAATTATTTAGTTAGAATTTGGCGGGTTGTGAAGAAGCAGGAAGCTCCACACAATCAGGGAGCATTTTATACAAATCCTTGTAACCTGATCTCAGTTGGGTCCTCCAGCAAAAGCTCCTGCAGCAGGGGCCCAAGTCACCTTACTGTATAAATACAGGAGAATTGGAACACTGTTTTTATCACTCACACTGGGTGTAGGCCGGGGGCGGGGTGGAGGGGTCAAAAATCAAAGAGACCAAAAAAAGCCATCCAACCCCCTCATTTAAAAAAAATACCCCAACTCTTTTGATTTATGGGCCAGTCTCATTATTTTTTAAGGTTTGGGGTTGGGATGGGGAGTACTGGATTTCATAGAGAGCAATGAAAATATTTTGAAAACTGGATGATGGCATGTGACACAGCATTGCCTTGCCTTTGCAGCATTATGGGACCCGGGTGACATGACAGCAAGATAGTTAAATGGCAGTGAACTGGAAGACTCCAGTACCACACATGGAAAACAGAGAGAGCCATGGGAGCGAAAACAGAACATGCAGACTGCAGCACACAGTAAAAGCCAGTCTCACAAACATGTTAGCGCATGTTCAATATTCAGATGTCTCTCCATAAGCGAGTTTGATCACATTCTTTTGGTGTAGTTATAGCATACTCAGAAAACTCCCACCTTTCCCCTATATACAAGCCCTTAGCCACAGTTTAAAACTGAATTGCAAATTCAGGGCAATTATGAATGTGTTACAGCACAACTTCCAGAGTAGCAGCCATGTTAGTCTGTATTCGCAAAAAGAAAAGGAGTACTTGTGGCACTGAATGCATCCAATGAAGTGAGCTATAGCTCACAAAAGCTTATGCTCATATAAATTTGTTAGTCTCTAAGGTGCCACAAGTCCTCCTTTTCTTCTTACAGCACAACTTGTTACAGCTGTAGTCAGAGGGCAGGATTCCCAGTCTGCGAAATTCACTTAGTGCTGCATAAACACCACAGTGAACTAACTCAAGTTGAGGTTCCCTTTAGAGAAGTCCATCTGTATACGAAAAATCTCTGTCTGGTATAAAGCAGACTTTTAATGAGACTTAAAAACCCCACTCTAACGACCTAGGGCCTCAGTTTTCCCATATGTAAAAATGAGTACCCCACTATGGTGCTTGTCCACTTTGGGGATCTATGAAGAAAGCTGCTGTGTAAATACAAAACTTTTATTTTTTTAATATAATATTTCCTGTATGTAGACACTTAAAAAGCAGCATTTATTATAACATTGAATCTTGAGATGAACCGAACAATATCAAATCAAACATTTATAAGATTCACTTAGAACCATTGATCAGATTTCTATTTCTAGACTTCAATTAGAGTAACATGTTTTGTTAAATGCTGAACAAGTAATCAAATTGCAATCAGCAAATCTTTTTTAAAGAGAGAGAGAGATTTAAACACACGTTGCCAGATTTGAAACTAAAAAGAAAATTCTCCTCTGTAGTGTCATGAGAAGATCGTGGCATAGTTAATCCAGGATAGAATTAGTTTAAAAGAGGAGAGTATTGGGACTGGACTCAAAATTCAGGAATATAGGAATCCTTTCAGGTATATAGGAATTCTTTGAGAAATTCTCCTTTGAGAGCACAGTAAGATCATTATTATTCTGTTCACACAACTGAGTCATTTTTGTAGACAAATATATTTTTACACCATTGCAGTCTTAAGAAAGAAACATAGACATAATTCCCAAAATATAGCTCACAATTTAGCAGAATAAAAGCTATAACTATATAATATATGTCATGAACCTGTTAGCTTATGATAGAATGTGATGGGCCAATACTTCCACTGGTGTCCACCGGCATAGCTTCATTGACCCAGCTGAGGAACCAGCACTATGTACCAGTTCATTAAGATACGGTAAAATAGACAACAACGTACAAATAGCTCAACAGTAATAATATGCAAATAGAAATGAATGGAGTGTGGGAGGTGGGCTGGAAAGGCTCAGAGTGAGGCCTAGAAGTTAGCAATATATATTTTACAATAGTTTAGTAGTGCATCATGTGATAAGTAACCCAAAACAAACAGATGGTATCATCTTCGAGGCTTTGTGCTAACTATATTGACATATCAAAACTACTGGGAAAGGGACTGACAGGACTGATTGGGTTAACTGTCGGAAGTGTAATTCTGGTTAACCGGAATACCACATATAGAGAACCAGAACCCTAAAATTGGTCTCCTGGAATACCAAATATGAATAGAGGGCTGAGACTTGAGCAGATATGGTCCCAGACGTATGTGGGTGAAATGGAAAAGGTGTAGACAAGGTTGTCAAACCCATCCCTACTTGGGATACCAGGGATGACCAGAGGGCAGAAGTCTGTGTATGAACAAGCTTTCTTATGGTGATTGTGAAGCTGGCAGACCAGGTGCCAGCTCATGCCAAGGTCCAGGGCCTCTCTGAACACTGACTAATGCATAGCTGGGAACCAGTCTGGCTCACCTGTGGATTGGTATAATTAAAATACATATTACTGTTATAAGAATGTGTTCAGTGTTTAGACTTTATGGCACACTTGTAGGATGTTGCATGTAGTAATCTTGTTTTTAATATCTGCATCCCATGGTATAAAGTTATATTGAGTGTTTGCATTGTAAATTTCTGTCATTATGTAACTTAACAAACTGGAAAAGAAACATTAATTAGGTAAAGTGCTTGTCCTGTACACAAGATGGCCCACTGAAGGCAAACGGGGCATTGTGTAGCATCATAGGACAGAAACATTGTTGATTGCATTCCTCTCTCCCTCCAGGAAGGGGAGACCCATGCATGCAGTCATCCCATCAGCTTGGATTCTGGGGTGAAGGAGATAAAAATCCCTGACAAAGAGAAACTGGGATCTTTATGCTGTCTGGACTCTGAGGGGCAAAGATTCCAAAACATAAACAAGAGATCCCCATGCTGCTTGGCATGGGTCAGCCCTAAAGGGCATATAGAGCAGCTTATTATAGAATCTTATATTAAGATCATAAGAACATAAGAACAGCCATACTGGGTCAGACCAAAAGTCCAACTAGCCCTTCCATCTAAGGTCCATCTGGCATCTTCTGACAGTGGCCAATGCCAGGTGCCCAGGGGGAATGAACAGAACAGGTAATCATCAAGTGATCCATCCCCTGTCGCCCATTCCCAGCTTCTGGCAAACAGAGGCGGGGGACACCATTCCTGTCCATCCTGACTAACAGCCATTGATGGACCTATCCTCCATGAACTTATCTAGTTCTTTTTTGAACCCTGTTATAGTCTTGGCCTTCACAACATCCTCTGGCAAGGAGTTCCACAGGTTCACTGTGTGTTGTGTGAAAAAAATACTTCCTTTTGTTTGTTTTAAACCTGCTGCCTATTAATTTCATTTGGTGACCCCTGGTTCTTGTATTATGAGAAGGAGTAAATAACACTTCCTTATTTACTTTCTCCACACCAGTCATGATTTTATAGACTTCTATCATATCCCCCCATCGTCGCCTCTTTTCCAAGCTGAAAAGTCTTGTTAATCTCTCCTTGTATTACCCTTTTAAATCTAAGACTGTAACTCATTTGTGTGTGTATGTTTCCTGTTTAACCTTGTAAGTAACTCTTATTTCTTTTCTTAGTTAATAAATCTTTAGTTAATTATAGGATTGGTTACAGGTGTTGTCTTTGGTTTGAGATCTGAGTACAAATGATGTGGGGTAAGTGACTGCTCCTTTGGGACTGGGAACAACCTGAATTTTGTTGTGATTCTGGTGTGAAGTGACCATCATATAGTCCAGCCTTGCCTGGGTGGGAAGATAGAGTGGAATGCCCAAGGGGACTGTCTGTGACTCCATGATAAGACTGTTATAGTGCTATAGGAGTTCACACTTGTTACTGGGTTGGTGAAATCTAATTATAGAACATATAACCTGTTTGGGGTGTCCGCCCTGCTTTTTGACAGTCTGCCTTGAGATTGGCGTTCACGGTCATGAGCCAATCCAGACAGCGTGGCAGCGATCTCCACTTACTTTTTCTTGTATCTTTGCTGCTACCAGTCTCCATAAGGTTGTAAATATGGTCAAGGTTGTAAGTATGTCAACATTGGGGAATTGTTTTATCTTGTACTGACCTAAAGTTGTACAAATGCACAATCTAGTGTGTGTTTTGTTATATGTATCTGGTTTTGTATAATTATGCTTATGTTTGTATTTATTTGGATTTTAAGTGAAGTCCTCATGTTTCTATCTGTGTGTGCCTCAAATTTCAACTCAGTACAATTTCTTACATTGCTGGATGAGTACAGAACCTGTTACTTGTGACTGGTGAACTTTACACCCTAGATTAATCGAGACTACAATTACCATCTATGGTTCATCAGTAGTATATATAAAAATAGTTAGTGATCTCAGTCAAATTCATAGCAAATAAGTATGATGAGCCAAAATAATAAAAATAACTAGTTACCACCAGTAGCATCACCAGCAACTCTGCTGGCAACAGGCCCGCTGACAGGGGAGGAGGGTAAAGGGGGCAATTGCCCAGGGGCCCGGGTGTTTTAAAAGGGCCCGGGGGCCCTTTTCTGGCAGAATTGGGATTTTGCTTTAAATGTACAGTATCCCTTTAAATTAAAATCCATACTGTTATGTTGACACAAAAAATAAAAAGGAGCACCTAGCCAAGCTCCAGGGTGCCTGAACCATCAATTACAAAAACAAATGGCAATCACTCGCAGACCATAACAGAATCATTTAGTGAAAAATAAATGAAAGGTATAATTCCATTTATCTTGAATGGCCTTTATAAAAATGTTTGTCATTATTAATAAACGTATTAAAATTATTAATGTATATGGAGGGAAAACCAACATCAAGCAAAGAGCACACCATTCCTTTTGACTGACTGTAGGAAAATGTGCCAACTTTTGCCACTGGCAGCCAAACACACTTGGTCCACAGGACGATGTCCTGAAAACAAACCATTTTAGACTGAGTGGGCACTAAGAAAAGGAGTACTTGTGGCACCCCCACCCCGTCACATTCCCACCTGCACCCCTCGCACCAAATGGGAGCTGCCCAGGTAAGCACTCCACACTCCACACACAAACGTCAACCCTGAGCCCCCTCCCATTCTAGCTCCTGGCCAGACCCTGCACCCCAACCCCCAGCCTGCTTCTTCACCCCCAGCCCTGTGCTCAGTGCACTCCCACCCTCAGCTCAGTGCAGAGAGAGGAAGAGAATGAGCCAGAACCAGGGAGAAAGTAGGTACCTACTCGATGTGGACAGGGCCGGGACCCCAGACCGGCAGTGGGCTGAGCGGCTCAGCCCACTGCCACTCAGCCCTCTGCCGGTCTGGGGTTCAGTCCGCCGGCTCCTGCCAGCCAGGGTCCCAGCTGCCGGCCCCGCTCAGCCTGCTGCCTGTCTGGGATCCCGGCCCTGCCCACACAGAGTGGGTACCTACCTTCTCCTTGGTTCTAGCCCATTCTCTTCCTCTCTCTCTGCACTGAGCTGAGGGTGGGAGTGCGCTGAGAACAGGGCTCGGGGTGAAGGAGCAGGCTGGAGGTTGGGGTGCAGGGTCTGGCCAGGAGCTAGAATGAGGGAGGGGGCTCAGGGTTGACGTTTGTGTGTGGAGTGTGGAGTGCTTACCTGGGCAGCTCCCATTTGGTGCGAGGGGTGCAGGTGGGAATGTGACGGGGTGGGGGGCAGGAGCTCCCGTTTGGTGCTCAGGGTGAGGGTGGGAATGTGGGGGGTGCAAGAGTCAGGACATGGAGTGTGAGAGGGCTGGGTATGTGTGGGGGGTGCAGGAGTCAGGGCTGGGGTTGTAGGGGGGTGCAGGAATCAGGGCAAAGGGCTGGGTGTGTGTGAGGGGGGTGCAGGGATCAGGGCAGGGGTCTGGCGGTGTGGGCTGGACTCACAGCCGGGGGCTGGAGGGGATATCCCCTGATTCCACCCCCTTCCCCAAGGCCCCGTCCCCACCTCTTCTCTGCCTCCTCCCCAGAGCAGCTGCGGCTCCGCTTCTCCCCCTCCCCCGCAAAGGCCATCAGCTGATCGACGGCAGGGAGGGAGAGGAGGAGGGGCAGGAACGCAACACGCTGGGGGAAGATGTGGGGAGGGGGGAACTTGCCTGCCCTGCAGCAGCAGCCAGCAGGACCAAGCTTCTTCACCCTGCCCCGGGGTGGAGGGAGGGGTGGAGAAGAGCGGGCTGAAGCGGGCAGGATTTTTAATGGCACGCTGCTACCTGCCGGGGTCCCGGCCTGGGTTCGGCAGCAGGCTGAGCGGGGCCAGTGGCTGGGACTCGGCAGGTAGCAGCGTGCGGCTCGCCTGCCGTCTTTGGCATGCGTGCCATAGGTTGCCGACCCCTGATCTAGTCTGACTTCCTGGCCATAGATAGCACAGGCCATAGAACTCTCCCAGAATAATTCCTAGAGCAGAGCTTTCTTTAAGAAAACATCCAATCTGGTTTTAAAAATTGTCAGTGATGGAGAATTTACCATGACCCTTGGTAAATTGGCCCAATGGTTAATTACCCTCCCTGTTAAAATTTACACCTTATTTCCAATCTGAATTTGTCTAGTTTCAACTTCCAGCCATTGGACTGTATTATACCTTTCTCTGCTAGACTGAAGAGCTCATTATTAAATATTTGTTCCCAATGTAGATATTTATAGACTGTAATCAAGTCACCGCTTAACTGTCTCTTTGTAAAACTAAATAGACTGAGCTCCTTGAGTCTATCACTAAAAGGCATGTTTTCTAACCTTTTAATCATTCTTGTGGCTCTTCTCTGAACCCTCTCCAATTTTTCAATATAACTTTGGGCACTAGAACTGGACACAGTATTCCAGCAGCAGTTGCACCAGTGCCAAATACAGAGGTAAAATAACTATTCTACCCTTACTTGAGATTCCCCTGTTTATGCATCCAATGACTGTATTAGCCCTTTTGGCTCAGCATTGCACTGAGAGCTCACGTTATTAAGATTGTGATTATATATCACATCCCCCAAATATTTTTCAAAGTCACTACTTCTCAGGAGAGAGTCCCCCATCCTGCAAGTATGGCCTACATTCTTTATTTCTAGCTGTACATGTGACAGATACGGCAATTTCCTGCCATATCCTTGGGACACCTTATCGAATTAAGTTTAAGTATCTTTGGGTCCACTGTATTATTGTGGGCTGGGATTGTATGTAACAGCTCCTTTAATTCTTTATTAATCCTGTTTAGTATCAGCTGCTCCATTATCTTGCCCCAAAACAGAGATAAAGAAAGCAGGCTGCTCTCTAAGGCAGAGAGGCACTACTTACCCCACCATTTTCTAATCTTACCCCACCATTTACTATCTGTAGCACTGACTCTGCTAGGTCCAGATCACACACTTCCCTAAAACACCCCTTAGCCTGAAACAGGAACAGGAAAAACCCCTGAACATTTAAAGTGGTACTTTACAACTCTGATACTTGACACAAATTCTTCTTCATCAGAACTTTTTGCCCCTATGACACACACACACCTCTAAGTACAGAAAATAAGGCACATGTTGTTCCCCTAAATAGTTCCTTCCTGGTTTATGCAGAGAGATGGTTAGGATTGTCTTCCTTCACACAAGTCCTATTTCTTTTTTTTCCAATTTTCGTTTTACTGGTTTTATATTTGAGTGAATCTGAACTATGGGAGAGAACTCTAAAGTTAAAGTTGTTTACCAGATACTGACTCTTGCTGCTACCATCTCAAGCAATACTTGTCTTTGGTTTTGAAAACATCATTTAATTATATCAGCCGATGCAATTGCTGTTGCTTGCTGCCGTTGTGCCAGGTGATCTCATACTGAGAGCATCTGGGTAGCAGAAAGTTAGGTTGTAGCTCACTTTGCTTTGTCATGACCCATTTTCCCCAAGCCCCATGTGCAATGTTCTTTCAAAGGAATAAATGCCTGGTAGTGTGAGGCTGACAACACTCAAAGCAATTGTAATAATAGATGGACTGGATGTGATGCTGCTACCAAATGATAAAATAAAATTTGCAAAAACCAAACTGTGTCTAAAAAGTTCACTGCCCAAAGAGAACCTTGAAGAAAATGTTTGTCAATTTCTTTTTAACCTAAAAGTCCCCTCTACAGATTTTCTTCGCTTTAAAGACTGCATGAAATTACACACCTACCATGTTGTAAAGGAAACTGTCTATCTGCAAAATCGCTTCTGTTTTTCACTCTGTCACTTCTCCTGTGGTCTCCTCAGGGGTGCAGCTAGTAATTTCAAATGTGTATACAACTGGCCAGCGTGTTGCCCCACAGAAGCATACTCAAAATTGCCTAAGGCAGGCACGACGTTATATACATTATCTCTAACAGAAGGAGTGTGATGAGAGAGATCCAGCTGTGCTAATGAAAGGCATGAGGAAGGAACTGAAGAATCTGCCAGTCACCATGAGAAAGGCAACCCCTAAAGAGCTATATAATTGGACACAATGGCATATCGTCGAATCATAGAATCATAGAATATCAGGGTTGGAAGGGACCTCAACAGGTCATCTAGTCCAACTAAAAGCAGGACCAATCCCCAACTAGAATCATAGAATCATAAAATATCAGGGTTGGAAGGGACCCCAGAAGGTCATCTAGTCCAACCCCCTGCTCAAAGCAGGACCAATTCCCAGTTAAATAATCCCAGCCAGGGCTTTGTCAAGCCTGACCTTAAAAACCTCTAAGGAAGGAGATTCTACCACCTCCCTAGGTAACTCATTCCAGTGTTTCACCACCCTCTTAGTGAAAAAGTTTTTCCTAATATCCAATCTAAACCTCCCCCACTGCAACTTGAGACCATTACTCCTCGTTCTGTCATCTGCTACCATTGAGAACAGTCTAGAGCCATCCTCTTTGGAACCCCCTTTCAGGTAGTTGAAAGCAGCTATCAAATCCCCCCTCATTCTTCTCTTCTGCAGGCTAAACAATCCCAGCTCCCTCAGCCTCTCCTCATAACTCATGTGTTCCAGTCCCCTAATCATTTTTGTTGCCCTTCGCTGGACTCTCTCCAATTTATCCACATCCTTCTTGAAGTGTGGGGCCCAAAACTGGACACAGTACTCCAGATGAGGCCTCACCAATGTCGAATAGAGGGGAACGATCATGTCCCTCGATCTGCTGACAATGCCCCTACTTATACATCTTAATGCCATTGGCCTTCTTGGCAACAACGGCACACTGTTGACTCATATCCAGCTTCTCGTCCACTGTAACCCCTAGGTCCTTTTCTGCAGAACTGCTGCCTAGCCATTCAGTCCCTAGTCTGTAGCGGTGCATGGGATTCTTCCATCCTAAGTGCAGGACTCTGCACTTGTCCTTGTTGAACCTCATCAGATTTCTTTTGGCCCAATCCTCTAATTTGTCTAGGTCCCTCTGTATCCTATCCCTACCCTCCAGCATATCTACCTCTCCTCCCAGTTTAGTGTCATCTGCAAACTTGCTGAGGGTGCAATCCACACCATCCTCCAGATCATTTATGAAGATATTGAACAAAACCCACCTTTGGGGCACTCCACTTGATACCGGCTGCCAACTAGACATGGAGCCATTGATCACTACCCATTGAACCCGACAATCTAGCCAACTTTCTATGCACCTTATAGTCCATTCATGCAACCCATACTTCTTTAACTTAATGGCAAGAATACTGTGGGAGACCGCATCAAAAGCTTTGCTAAAGTCAAGGAACAACATGTCCACTGCTTTCCCCTCATCCGCAGAGCCAGTTATCTCATCATAGAAGGCAATTAGATTAGTCAGGCATGACTTGCCCTTGGTGAATCCATGCTGACTGTTCCTGATCACTTTCCTCTCCTCTAAGTGCTTCAGAATTGATTCTTTGAGGACCTGCTCCATGATTTTTCCAGGGACTGAAGTGAGGCTGACTGGCCTGTAGTTCCCAGGATCCTCCTTCTTCCCTTTTTTAAAGATGGACACTACATTAGCCTTTTTCCAGTCGTCCAGGACTTCCCCCGATCGCCATGAGTTTTCAAAAATAATGGCGTATGGATCTGCAATCACATCTGGCAACTCCTTTAGCACTCTCGGATGCAGCGCATCCGGCCCCATGAACTTGTGCTTGTCCAGCTTTTCTAAATAGTCCCGAACCACTTCTTTCTCCACAGAGGGCTGGTCACCTCCTCCCCATGCTGTGCTGCCCAGTGCAGTAGTCTGGGAGCTGACCTTGTTTGTGAAGACAGAGGCAAAAAAAGCATTGAGTACATTAGCTTTTTCCACATCCTCTGTCACTAGGTTGCCTCCCTCATCATTCAGTAAGGGGCCCACACTTTCCTTGATTTTCTTCTTGTTGCTAACATACCTGAAGAAACCCTTCTTGTTACTCTTAACATCTCTTGCTAGCTGCAACTCCAGGTGTGATTTGGCCTTCCTGATTTCACTCCTGCATGCTCGAGCAATATTTTTATACTCTTCCCTGGTCATTTGTCCAATCTTCCACTTCTTGTAAGCTTCTTTTCTGTGTTTAAGATCAGCAAGGATTTCACTGTTAAGCCAAGCTGGTCGCCTGCTATATGTACTATTCTTTCTACACATCGGGATGGTTGGTTCCTGTAACCTCAATAAGGATTCTTTAAAATACTGCCAGCTCTCCTGGACTCCTTTCCCCCTCATGTTATTCTCCCAGGGGATCCTGCCCATCAGTTCCCTGAGGAAGTCAAAGTCTGCTTTTCTGAAGTCCAGGGTCTGTATTCTGCTGCTCTCCTTTCTTCCTTGTGTCAGGATCCTGAACTTGACCATCTCATGGTCACTGCCTCCCAGGTTCCCATCCACTTTTGCTTCCCATACTAATTTTTCCCAGTTTGTGAGCAGCAGGTCAAGAAGAGCTCTGCCCCTAGTTGGTTCCTCCAGCACTTATATGTGATGCAACCCTGCCTATACCTATCCCCCACCCTCCACCAAGACTTCATCTCTCTCTGGCATGGAAGTGGTCCTTCTGACCCCACGGACAGACTTACAGAAGCAATACTGGTAGTCAGGACAGGACCCACGTAGCAGAGCTCTTGCAAATCCTTCCCATGAGCTTTGAAACTGATACCATAAGGGGCTCAGCATTATAATGTTTGGGTGCAAGAAAGTGTGGTCCTCCAAAGAGCTGCACTAGTGGGTGAACCCAGTCCCTAGCATTACTACATTGTTCTTTAAATTTATGTAAGCCAGGAAGAAGAATTGAAAGTAAGTCTGATCGCCCTAACAGAGCAATAGTTCCAGAACCAACAAGATAGGGAGCTGAATTGTCCAATGGTGCAGTTGATTGCCAGATCCAAAGAATGGGGAAGGATAGTTTGGAGTTCGGAGAGAGAAGCCAAATTCGGCAGTCTTTACTTGGAGTTTTACCTGAGTAAAGTTGGCAGAATACGGCCCATAGCATTTACCAGAAAAACTCTCGGGGTATGTGTGACACAGGGCCAGAAAGGGTTACACGACTAGCAGACTAATGGACCCAAATGCAACCTTTAGAGACATGTTAAAAAAGTATGTAAATGGTAATTAGGGCCATTTCATTTTAGATAGATTAGAGCTTTGAAATGCAAACCTGTATTGTTAGAGAACTAGAGGTAATACTAATTCTGTGTGTTTATATATATCTTGTTAGATGTTAACCATGTAAACAGATGGCTCCTGTCTGTTTCTATATCTATTAATTCAAAGATCAAAAGGGAATATTAACATTTAGATGAAAGTTGGGTATAATAATTTCATTGTCTATACTACACTTTGAAGTTTATAGTAAACTGTCTATAAACTGCTTAATGGATAATGACCTTATGTTGATGAATGCAACTAGTTACCTGTATATACATACAAAACAGGCAGTCTACTTCAAAGCTAGGACGATTACCTATTTTTCACCCAAGGACTGCATGTTGTCAAGAGGCTATCATAGCCTGCCAGTAATCTCTATAAAAAACTCTTGGGACCTGACCCTTTCATCTCAAATCTATTTATGCTTCATCAGGGGAAGCTTGAGCCACAAGATTGAGGTCTCCAATTCCATTCTGGATCAACCTGATATTGAACATTGGACTGAATTTATGGACTAATTCTGAAAGAATGCTTTGCAACTCTAAAGCTCACTGTCATTACTATGAAACTGAACCATGAATTTCTATTCATGTCTGTATGTATAACGATCTTTTAACCAATACATGTATTTGGGTAAGATCTGAACTATTCATTGACTAGGGAGGTAATGTGTCTGATCCTTTGGGATTGGTAGAATTTTTTCTATGCTGAACAAGATTTTCAGTAATCCTTGTCATATTTGACTTGGCAGTCTGGGTGGGAGCTCAAGGCTGAATTGCTTTAAGGGAACTGTATTTCAGGCTTCTGGATAACCAGTAAGGTATTGTAGAAGCTGTTTTGTTGCTGTCTTAGTGAATGTAAGTATTGCAATAACCACTAGTTTTGGGGATTGTCTGCCCCATTCTTTGCAATTTGCCCTAATTGAGCAATCTCAGCATGGCCCCCTTGGGACTCCAGTCACAGTCATTGGAAGGCATGATTGCAGCACACGCAGGCTTACCCGAGTGAGCTTTTATCGAGCTAGCTCACTCAACAGAGCAGCAGAGCTGTGGCAGAGGTGACGGCAGCATGGGCTCGCCACTCCAGTACAATCCCGCCCGGGACTCTGTGTACTTCCCCTGGCGATTAGCCTGTGCCACTGTCCCTGCTGCCCTGGCTATATGGCTGCTGCTCTGAGTGAGCGTGGTCAAGCAAAGCCAGCACGGCCTTGCGTGTCTGAGTTAATGACAACTCCAGATTGTTGAACAACAGGCTCAACTGGAATTATTTAATCAAGGATGATCAATCGGAGATTAGTACAGAGCTATACAGAATACTGAATGATTCGATGCATTACCACCTTTTGGTGGGATGGTAATGATAAAGAGCTGGTTCTCTGGCTCCCCTTCACTGTATCGGGAGGTACGTGGCAGATTCATTCCCCAACTAAGTTCCTATACCAGTGTCATTATATAGGGTTTCCAAACACAGAAAATCTCTTTGCCAAAAGAAACGTGTGTTCTGATGTTAGTTCGATACATTCTCAGTTTATCTGATTTATGTGCAAAGGCATAATTACTTACAACCAAGAGGACTAATAGTTCTTCAAGATAATATATTTCAGTGGGTCTTTTTTACCCCATAATTATTCTTTCCTGTTGATTCCCCGACAGAAGACATCTACTATAAGAATCATCTCTTATCAGTTTCCCAGGTTAATATATGCCTATGTAAACATATATATAAGGGAATGGTTTCCCAGACTATCTGGACTTCTATAGACATAGAGGAACCCAGGATTATTATATACAGTCGAACACCTAGAATACCTGAATAGGGTTATTTATTGATCAAGGACCAGTGTTCTGGGCCTTAGAATTCAACATACTCTTTGTTAATATCCAAAGGATTCTAAAGAATAGTTAATATTTAAATGAATCAAATATACAGAAAGGAAAAGACAAAAATGGCTAATATTTACTAACAGATATTAACAACAGGTATCCTATGTGGGTTATACCAATTGCAGCGTCGACATACCGTGAATGTGGCATTCCTGTCTCATGGCTAATAACATGGTTGAAACTTAACACTGAATATGAAAATATAAAAACAAAGACATTTGAGGAACTTAATTATAAAAACAATATCATGAACTTAGAAATCACATTTGTCTGAAAACTGTAACTGAGAGAAGGTAACAGCGCAAATTAAACAAAACTTTTGTTTTCCTTCAATTTGTTTACTTTGTGCATTAAGCAGCACTGTGTTTATAATCAGTTTTATTCTTTCCTCAGCAAGATTTCATTCCGGAAGACTGATCTGTACCATAGACGTCTGTGTCCACACAGAGCCCCATTGACTGTTATGGGCCTCCATCCATACTAATGCAGAGATCTGCCATGTCAATCAGATTACCGGACTGGGGACATGTTTAATACATTTCTGCTTTGCTGAAAAGACCCTTATAAAGATTAACCAATGCAGGTGAGGCAGTGTAGAAGAGAAAAAAAAATATAGGAGTTTTAAAAAGAGAACTCTGCCTATTCATTACAGGGTGTTCTTTTAGAAATGAGAATCTTTTGCAACAAAAAAGTAGCTAGAAATAGACCAAAACCAACCCACTGAATCCAAACTCTCCAAACTTTGATGAAGTCTGAATTCCAGCTTTGCAGCTTTGGACTATCTCTAGCCTTAGCACTTCCCATCATGCTTTCTGGAGCCTAGATACCATAGTGAGTGGCACATATAAAGAGATTTTTTTTCTTTTTCTAATTATATGGTGACAAATGGACTTTCTGAATTCCCCATTGGACTTGCTGGTTGATGGCTATAAGTAACGTTCAAGGAGAAGCCCTTTATTACATACAGCTTTTTAAATCATTGCATGATTTATTTTCTTGGGGCAGGTGAATTTAGTGCTTGTAAAAGGTGCCATAATTACAGCCCTGGAAACTAAAAACCATTCTTTATTCACAGTACAGGTGTCTGCACAGACACCAGCGCATAAGTATGTCCCTGACTCACACCATTATATATTTCATGCATGACCTGAGGGACTAGGGCCAGGTCTACACAGGTCAGCATAAAGCTGTTGCACTTAGTGTAGCTCTCATGCATGTGTCTACTTGACTCCTTGTGCATGTACTCATCAGGAGTGCTTGTGTCATTGCACAATGCAGTGCTTGATGGGTAGGTATCCCAGTGTGCAACTTGCCACTGTCCAGGTCACTCTCTTTTGGGAAATTTTGGCAATGCATGGTGTGGGGCAGAAACAAGTCATGCAGGGCTGACTGGGAGCAATGGGTCAACTTCCCAACATGCAACTGTTTCCATCCCATTATGTTATTCATATCCCATCATTTTGCACCTTTTTAAAAAAATCCCATGAATTTGCGTGGCCCTCCTCACTGTCCACCATTTCTAACAGAAGAATGGAACCAGCACATCTCTGCATTAGTGTCATGAGCGTTGCAAGCATAGGACGCACAATCCTATGGTAACGGCAGAGCTGTAAGAACAAACACATCTGGAACCCCAACCTGGGATATTCTATCTACTACCCAAGATCCATAAACCTGGAAATCCTGGGCGCCCCATCATCTCAGGCATTGGCACCCTAACAGCAGGAATGTCTAGCTATGTAGACTCCCTCCTCAGGCCCTACACTACCAGCACTCCCAGCTACCTTTGAGACACCACTGACTTCCTGAGGAAACTACAATCCATCGGTGATCTTCCTGATAACACCATCCTGGCCACTATGGATGTAGAAGCCCTCTACACCAACATTCCACACAAAGATGGACTACAAGCCATCAAGAACACTATCCCCGATAATGTCACGGCTAACCTGGTGGCTGAACTTTGTGACTTTGTCCTTACCCATAACTATTTTACATTTGGGGACAATGTATACCTTCAAATCAGCGGCACTGCTATGGGTACCCGCATGGCCCCACAGTATGCCAACATTTTTATGGCTGACTTAGAACAACGCTTCCTCAGCTCTCGTCCCCTAACACCTCTACTCTACTTGCGCTATATTGATGACATCTTCATCATCTGGACCCATGGAAAAGAAGCCCTTGAGGAATTCCACCATGATTTCAACAATTTCCATCCCACCATCAACCTCAGCCTGGACCAGTCCACACAAGAGATCCACTTCCTGGACACTACAGTGCTAATAAACGATGGTCACATAAACACCACCCTATACCGGAAACCTACTGACTGCTATTCCTACCTACATGCCTTCAGCTTTCACCCTGACCACACCACACGATCCATTGTCTACAGCCAAGCTCTGCGATACAACCGCATTTGCTCCAGCCCCTCAGACAGAGACAAACACCTACAAAATCTCTATCAAGCATTCTTACAACTACGATACCCACCTGCGGAAGTGAAGAAACAGATTGATAGAGCCAGAAGAGTTCCCAGAAGTCACCTACTACAGGACAGGCCTAACAAAGAAAATAACAGAACGCCACTAGCCGTCACCTTCAGCCCCCAACTAAAACCCCTCCAACGCATTATTAAGGATCTACAACCTATCCTGAAGGATACCCAACACTCTCACAAATCTTGGGAGACAGGCCAGTCCTTGCCTACAGACAGCCCCCCAACCTGAAGCAAATACTCACCAGCAACCACATACCACACAACAGAACCACTAACCCAGGGACCTATCCTTGCAACAAAGCCCGTTGCCAACTGTGCCCACATATCTATTCAGGGGACACCATCACAGGGCCTAATAACATCAGCCACACTATCAGAGGCTCGTTCACCTGCACATCCACCAATGTGATATATGCCATCATGGGCCAGCAATGCCCCTCTGCCATGTACATCAGTCAAACTGGACAGTCTCTACGTAAAAGAATAAATGGACACAAATCAGATGTCAAGAATTATAACATTCATAAACCAGTCGGAGAACACTTCAATCTCTCTGGTCACGCGATTGCAGACATGAAAGTTGTGATATTACAACAAAAAAACTTCAAATCCAGACTCCAGCGAGAGACTGTTGAATTGGAATTCATTTGCAAATTGGATACAATTAACTTAGGCTTGAATAGAGACTGGGAGTGGCTAAGTCATTATGCAAGGTAACCTATTTCCCCTTGTTTTTTCCTACACCCTCTGCCCCTCAGACGTTCTTGTTAAACCCTGGATTTGTGCTGGAAATGGCCCACCTTGATTATCATATACATTGTAGGGAGAGTGGTCACTTTAGATAAGCTATTACCAACAGGAGAGTGGGTTTGTTTGTGTGTGTGTGTGGTGGGGGGGGGGAGGGGAAAAAACCTGGATTTTTTCTGGAAATGGCCCAACTTGATTATCATACACACTGTAAGGAGAGTGATCACTTTAGATAAGCTATTACCAGCAGGAGAGTGGGGTGGGGGGAGGTATTTTTTCATGCTTTGTGTGTATTAAAAGATCTTCTACACTTTCCACAGTATGCATCCGATAAAGTGAGCTGTAGCTCACGAAAGCTTATGCTCAAATACATTGGTTAGTCTATAAGGTGCCACAAGTACTCCTTTTCTTTTTGCGAACCACATCACACAACATGATGATTTCATAGAGCACAGACTGCTATGGGACATAGTGAAAACCAATTCAATGTTGTTGGTGGCATTCATGGAGCAGCTGCAGACGGTGGAGTGGCATTTCTGGGCCTGAGAAATGAGCACTAACTGATGGGATTGCTTCATAATGCAGGTTTGGGGTGATGAGCAGTGGCTGAAGAAATTTTCAGATGCAAAAGGCCACATTCTTGGATCTGTGTGCTCCGCTTGCCCCACCCCTCCAGAGCAGAGGCACCAGAATGAGAGCTGCAGTGACAGTAGAGAAACAAGTGGCGGTCGCACTGTGGAAATTTGCAATGTCAAATAGCTACCGGTCAGTGGGAAATCATTCTGAAGTTGGTAAATCCACTGTGGTGGCTGTTGTCATACAAGTGTGCAGGACCATTAATCATCTCCTGCTATGCAGGACTGAGACTCTTGGCAAGTTTCCAGGTCATAGTGGACGGATTTGAAGCAATGGGGTTCCTGAACTGCAATGGCGAGTCAGAAGGTATGCATATCCCGATTCTGGCACTAGCCCACTTTGTCACAGAGCACATCAACAGACAGGGCTACTTTTCTATGCTTATGAAAGTGTCGGTCGTGCATGACACTCATAGCTTTAAGAACACAGTACTGTTAAGAAAACTGGCAGCGGGGTCTTTTATTTCCCTTACTAGCAGATTACCACTGGTGACGAAATGCCAGTAGTGATGTTGGGGGGACCCAACCTATCCCTTGCTTGGACTTCCCTGGATCATGAAGCCAAACACCAGGGACCTTTAAAAGCAGATACATTAAAAACTTAAATTCACGGAACAGAACTTAATGGGAAAGAACATTCATGCCCATTTTTGGCTATGCATACAACAACTGTGGCTTTATGCAAAGCTGTGGTTGTCCTTACTATCCCCTGGCAGGGCCGGATCCAGGCACCAGTGAACCAAGCAGGTGCCTGGGGCGGCAAGTGTAAAGGGGTGGCAGGAGGTCGGGCTCTGGGGCAGCAATCCGCCCACGGCGGCGGCGGCAATTCGGTGGCCGCACCATCACTCTGCCTCGGCAAGGTTTTTTGGTTTGTTTTTTTTGCTGCTTGGGGTGGCAAAAACGCTGGAGCCGGCCCTGTCCCCCAGTAAGGAGTGGTAGGAGTAGGGATGTAGGGCCTGATACCACATGGAATGTTGAGGAGAGAGGTGCTGTAATGGAGTTCTCTATGAACTGCAAATGGAGGCAAGCCAGGGACTGTTGAACTTGTAGGTCCACAAGAACCTGCAGCATCTGTGTTTGCTGCTGGAGAACCCCCATTATGTCCTGGTGCACCTCCCTCTCCTTTTCCTGCTGGGGCTCTTGGGCCTCTTTCATATCCTCTCTTTTCTTCTCCGTACAGTTTGAAATAATCATCCTCCAGGCCCTTTGCTCATGTTCTGATGCAGCCAGGGCCTGCAGGATCTCACTGAACTTTTCATCCCAAATCCTCTTCTTTCTCTTCCTTATCTGGCTCAGCCATTCTGTGGGTGTGAAGGAGGAACCCCTCCAGGCTGCAATGGCAGCAGCTACAGATAAAACACACAGAGGTACCATTGTCAGTGTAGTCACAATGGAAAGCAAAAGTTCAAGGTTCAAAACTCCCTTCCCTTGCTCCCCTACAGTTTTAAGGAAGACATGCTTATTGACCCTTCTGATTCGGAGTGCTTGTGCACAGCACTGCTGACAGGACCAGCCATGGTGAGTATGGCCCACCAGGGGTGAGGGAAATAAGGAGGGTATTGCTTGGTTGCATGAAACTCCGAGTACAGGGCGATGGCACTGAATACTTGCACTGTTTTTCCCAAGCAGTGGTGGTTTTAGATGCTATCTCACTCCTGAGAGTAACAAAGGCAGAGAGAGCATAGCTACTGCTGGTGTCCCAAAGTCACCTTGGCCCATGCCACTAGCTCATTTACCGCAATGGTGCTTGCCAAAATTGTCGCTCACTGGCATGGGAAAGTGTCCTACCACGGAGGAAGAAATAAGACTGCAATCCCTAGAAACCTTTGGGAGCGGCTTGCAGAGTGCCTCTGTGAAAGTTTCATTGAGATCTCTCAGGGGGATTCAAGGGACATCCCTGTGTCCATAAACAAACTGCTCTGAATGATCCCTCCCCCCACCTAAAAGTACAGGGGAATGAAAAGCAGATTACAATTCTACTTCTCTTTGTGTACCACTACCACTTCTAGTAAGAGTAAATTAATGAAAAAGACGATAGCAGTGTCCTGCTAAGTTGAGGATGCTATCAGTTCATCTTTGTATTGGGAAATACATTTACCTGAGGTTCCTGTGCTCAACTGCCAAGACTGACTGCAGTGGAGTTTCAAACAAGCCCTGGCTCGCAGCATAGCTGGACCCCCTAGCTGCACGTCCCCCGTCCGCCTCTTCTTCCTCCTCCTTGTCCTCGCTGTTCACACCAGGGGTCTGTGTCTCAGGCTTCTCAGAGGCATCCACAGTGATCTGCGGGGAGGCGGGGTGGGGTCTCTGCCAACTATGGCATGCAGCTCATTGTAAAAGTGGCAGGTCTGCCGCTCAGCATTGGCCTCCCTGGCCCTCTGGTACACCTGCCCCATTTCCTTCGCTTTCACACGGCACTGCTGCTGGTGCCTGTCATAGCCCTTCTCCTGCATCCCAGTGCAATCTGCTCCTAGATGTCCACATTTCTATGGCTGGTTCGTAGCTACACTTGCACAGCCTCTTCTCCCCCACAGGCCCAGGAGATGCAATATCTCCTGTCTACTCCAGTCTGGAGTGTGTAACCATGGAGAAGCATGTATTCACTGTGCTGTTAAGAAGACATTTATTTATTTATTTAAAGCTAATATTGTCCCACTTTTGCCTATGCAATGCCAGAGTAGTTTGTAATGCATTTGATCACGTCTCTGCAAGTTGCTTACTGCACATTAACTCGGTGATGTTGCTGAGCAGATAAGATCGCAGCACATTGTTTAATCAGCTGCCCTTCACACAGTATAAATAAGCTGCCAAGTGGTAGTTTATAGAAAAATAGAGCTTTTGTTTATAAAAGAAAAATTCCTGTTGGCCTGGTTCTCATTTACACTAAGGGCTTGTCTACACAAGTAGTTATACTGATAGAATTATATAGTGAAACAACTATGGTTACACCGGTATAACTCCTTGTATGGATACTCTTAAAAGAGTGGCTTTTTCCGGTTTAGCTTAAATTGCTTCCAAAGTGCCATCAACTAAACTGGAAAAAGACTCTCAGACTGGAATAAGATTGTCTACATGGGGATATATAACAGCATCACTATAGCACTTTAAATTCACGTCTTATCTTATACTGGCACAACTTCCCACACAAAAAAGCCCTTGCGCCCCCTTAAACTGCTCTGGCAGTGCAAAGGAAACTTAAAATGGGTGTAAAAGTGAAGCGGACCCATTAATTCAATCTTCATCAAAGACAGTTCACCAAAGATGGCTTTATCGAATTAGCCTGTAAACACAAAGATCAGGTAGAAGTATTATTGGTATTCATAATCAAGCTGAATGCAAGATAAAATGGAAACTGCTCCAAAGCTCAGGAGGCTCTGAAAGGCAGTATCCTTACCTCTACTTAGTGAATGAAAATAGATTTAAGATTTAGGAGTTGAATTCTGAGCTTCGGGTGCTTGGGGTGAAATGTAACTTCATAACTCCCAGTAGTTACACCAAACATAGCCTGGTTCCACATCTCCCATTCACTATCTGGAGAACAGATCTTCTCTGAGTTATCAGAGTACCTCCCTTCTGTTTTAAGTTACAGCACTACATTTTAATGCATACAGCAGAAATAATTTATTCAGTTTAAGATCAGCCTAAGAAGTGTATTAAGAAGTCTTCAGAAGGAGTGTTCTTCTCTCCCCATCCCCTCAGAATGATGGGGATAGCTTCCCAGACATCCATGATGAAGGGGTGTGGGATCTACCTCTGAGAATTGTCAGTGTTAATTAATGGCATCTTTCAAGGAGGCTTTAAGAAAGGAATGAATGCACTTGGCAGCCCCTGGGTTGTTTCAGAGTGGTTTCCATTTTTACCTTTTGTTATTCCTTAAAGGCACAGTAAATATATGCATTATGTGATCCCTGGCTGGGGATATTCATGTTCCCAAAAAGCTTTTATTCTCTCTAGGGCAGAAATTTTAGTCACCTGTTAGGGGTGTTTTGTGTCTTGAACACAAAAATCTACAATTGTGTTTGCAGAACCATGTGCCTGGAGGTTAGAATCAGGCTCTTCCAATCATGCCTATTTACCAGGCACCTAAAACTTAAGTTAAATTAAACATATTATTGGTACATATCTAAAATAAAATAATTTGATTTTATTTCATAGTTCTGGGATACTATTATAGGTTATGATGCAATGTAAGATCAGAATCCGTATCTACTCAAACAAGACTATTTTGAGAAAATGTGAATGATTGAAAAGGAAGTTTTTAGAGTGGAATAATCTCAACCTTAACAGTAATGCTGCTATTCTGCTGCTGTAATAGCTGCTAACATGTAGTCTCTGGTGTGCAGTGGACTAGCTATCTATTTGAAGCAGAAATGCCTGAAAGTGCTAATTCACTTGCCTAGCAATTGTACATTTAAACTTATTATGAAGGTTTGCAAATTCAATAAGGTCTCCTGCAAAACACTCCCTCACCCCTACCCCTACCCCTCTTCATTACAAGGCTGCTTCTGCGCAGGGCTTTAGTGTCTGTTGGAAGTGCTCTTAATCAAGCATATGGTGTCACTGTTGAGCATATACCACCACCCTTCTGGGGTTGCTGTCTATGCAACACTTCTAGAGTCTGTTGGCCTGGCAGGCAAGAGATCAGGACCAGAAACTGAGACTGGGTGTCTCGCATCACAGGAGATGGTGTAGCAGGCCAGAGAACATTGCCACTAGGCCATGTAACTGCCCTTCCTCTAAGAAGCAGGGATTACATATTTTCTTGAATTAAAATTTGAATTGGAATTATATTCACTCTTCAAGTCAGGGTCTAAAAATAAAGACGAACAAGCCACAAGGTCACCATACAGCCCTTACAAAGTTCTGAATAAGAAGAGCTGCTGCAACCTCAGAGTGCCTTCTCACAGTAACAGGGCAGATTTGTGTTTTTCAGAACTTTTCTCTCTTGATTATTTTTCTTGCAAAATTAAAATGAGCAATTTAAAGCCAAGTTTGAATTAGCATATTGAGGACAGTTTATTATTTATGAGATGGAAATCAGGATCCTGGATGACTGAACTCATTAAAGACCTTTTGGAATAGTTCCCATCTACTTTCTCCACAGCACTTCCCACAACAAATGATTCACACAGTAATTATTGCAACATCTTCCCAAACAATACCTGCCTCCAACAGGAATAATTCAAATGTGAAATGCATAAAATGGCACTGAGATAGTAATAAGCTTAAAATACTTATCTGCAAACAGGGAAATTCTGTGTGAAGGCAACCAGCTCACTGAGACAAATATATTCCTGATGTAGCTCACCTAAATTCTATGGCATTAGACCAGGATGTGTTTGGCCCAATGTTCCTAAGCATTGCAGCAGCTGCTGTCGGGTCTTCTGTGATAGAGTCCTACAAAACCGTTGGAAACGGTATAGACAAGTACTCCCTATGTTCCTGCACATAGAGATTGTCATACAGCAGTGCAAGTGGTGTGAAAACATTTTCTAATTAGCCATGTACCATAGTATTATTTGGCTTCCTCTACATTGGTGAAATAAATATTCGCCATCTGCATATCGGGGAACTAAATATTTACCCAGAGTTGCTGAACAGTCTCTTTGTGCTACAATGCCTAGGCCTGAAGTGGGGATAGCGAGAGGCTGATGCTTTGATTGACTGTGTAATGCCTCACTTTCAGTTTTTATAAAGCTATGGTGTAGTGTTGCTAATGTCGTCATAACAACAATTGCACCACCTTTTGGTGCTGGGTGAGGGATCTCACTGTGGTTTACCATGGTACAAAGGACTGTGAGGTTTCTATACTGCGGTTTACCATGGTACAAAGGACTGTGAGGCTGGCAAGAGGTACTGTATAATCTAACAAATTTATTTGAGCATAAGCTTTCGTGAGCTACAGCTCACTTGTAGCTCACGAAAGTTTATGCTCAAATAAATTTGTTAGTCTCTAAGGTGCCACAAGTCCTCCTTTTCTTTTTGCAGATACAGACTAACACGGCTGCTACTCTGAAACCTGTATAATCTAGCCATCCAAGGTAATTACAGTTTTAATGTATTTATCCACACAATGCCCAAGGTACTAGCCTCATTTTAGGGATGGGGAACTGAGGCACAGAGACATTAAATGACTTGCCTGAGGTCACCCAGGAAATCTGCTCTCCCACAGGAGATCAGTTCAGATCTCGAGAGCCCCAGATTAGTGCTCTAACCATTAAACCATCCTTCTTCTCTAATCAGTAAGACAATATATTGAGCCAAATCCTGGCCCATCTACCTAGTTAAGTTTTCTGATGAACTCAAGCAGTAAAGATCCTGCTCTCCCATGAATAATCTTTAAGGAAAGTTAATATCTATCCATTGTCCTGCTAGAAAATGACAGAGTCGAAGAATTGCTCAACTCCATGTTATGCAGCAGCCTGGCTGTTGGGGGAAGGTGTCAGGGGAGGCAGGACCCTGTGGGCAGCATGTTCCTCCCCAGCGGAGCTGCAGCAAGGGCAGAAGCCTGAATGGGCTAAATGACCCACAAACACATCACAGTTGAAGTCTCTGAAACGGAGCGATCAGTCGGGGTGAGAACAATACCAGCAGGGCGAAGATCCCCTCTCCAGGCAATTGAGGAGCAAGATGAGGAGACAGCCCCACCTTACCATGCTCACAAGACACCCAAAACCCCATCCACCTCAAAGGGTAATGTTGCTGCTCCATTGATATTTCTGCTGCCTTAGGATTGCAGTAACTTCCATAGTTCCTAAATGGGGAAAGAGAAGGACGGGGATCTGTGGAGGGCTGGGGGTGGGGGGGAACAAATGTTTTTGTATTAGGTCTCCACTCCCACAAGCAGCTTTTACCTCAATCTCACTGAGCGGGGATGGAATACCTCTGCCCCCTTCTGCACAGGGCCTGAACACCCTCCGTATCATTCAGCCTGATGCAGATATAGTTGAGAGTAAGAGGTTCATGCAGCCCTTACTCACGCATAACTGGGCAGAGGATTTGGACCAATGACAGCAATAAAGTTCTTGGCCCCTTACTTGCCACCAGACTTTTTGCAATCTCTCAGAGCAGCCACATTGATTTTAAACTCATTTTGAGGCAAAAGGGAAAAAAAGTCTTCCAGGTTGGAAACGTGCAGTGAACAAAATAGCCATATTATAAGCCCCTTAGCAAACATGGTTTGCAATGGCAATTATCACTTGGACTTAACGAGTGTCAAGCATGTGATGTTAAAATGCACACACTACAAACAGTTTCTTAACCAAACAAATATTTGCAGACATCTCCAGTTTTTTGTTAAGGAAAGCTCGTCTAACTGGTGAATTCAGTTTAAAAACCATGCTGAGGTTCGTAAGAGCTTTCACTGTAGAAAGCACTGTCGGCTTTCTTAACTGCAATTTGCCCCCTGGTGGTTTCATCTTGACCTATAAGAACGCTGTAAATGTAGCTTTTTAGGTGGTGTTGAGTGAGCCAGACAAATCCTTGCCTACAGAGAAAGAACCAAATCCTGAGAGGTGCTGAGCGCCTGCAGTTTTCATCAATTTGGATGGGAGTTGCACGGGGTCTCAGCACTTCACAATATTTAGCCCAAAGACTCTCCGCTTCACATAAAAAGTGTGCAACCCTGATTAAGCCATCCTTTATGGATGACTAAATAAATGGAATCCTAACATCAGTCAATGTATACAACCACAGAGAGTATAGGATTGCAGCCATAAGACCAAAGAAAATAAACTGACCTTTTTGAATCCCTTGCAAGAGTTTCCCGTGTACCGGATGTGTAGGTATCACTATTTAAACAATGGTACATTAATTAATGTTCAATTACAGCACAAATGCTCATGGGGTTTCTATTAATATCAAATGAGTTCATGATGTTGTACAATAAATAATGGAAAAGAATGAGGGCGAGACCTTTAATTTAAAGTGATAATGACATATGGGTCTTTAATAATAGAGGCTATGCTGCTGGATTGTAAAAACTATGCCAAGAAGGATATTCACATAGGATTTGATTCCAAGGTCCATACTTCACTTCTTTTTTTAAGCACAACTGCTATAAACTTCAGTAAGAGAATTTTGCTTGAATAAGGTATGAGCAAGGACCTCAGGCATGGCTCCACATGGACCAACTCTCTCTGCCGCTTTTCATATAGCTGCCTACCCCTTCTCTGTAACATCCTGTTTGTCACTGGCTCTCACTGCATAATTCTTTCTTGGTTCTTCTCCTTCCCTGCCTATTTCAGCTGAGCTTCCCCAAGCCTGGGAAAGGGGGTGAAAGAACAACTTTCCCTCTACTTGCAGCAGAGGAGGGAGAGCTGTGTTTCTTGGCCCACCCCATTCCACTAGCCCTTGAAAAAAGCCAAAGTCCAAAAGGGGCTGAGTTTGTGTGGATTGTGTTTTGGAGCAGGCTGGGAGAGCCACTTACCCTCACAAGTTCATTCATCTGACACTTTAAAAGCCAACCATTATTTTTTGCTAAGGCAATGAGAAAACAATCTTGTGGGGGCCCCCCTGCTGACTCTCCAGGACTAATTAACCCACAAAGCTTCTCTCTCAGCACTTGAAGAAAGTAAAATACTAAAGACAGCATTAGTTCATTTTAATCTCCCTAAAAAGACGGGAAACACATCACTATTTGCCAAATAGGAAAGGACTGCACTGTTAGGAAAATAGCTATTTTTAAACTTCCAAGAGGTGTTAAAGATAACAGAGAATAAAAATAAACTCAAAACCTGTTGCATTAAAATAAAGTTGCTAATAATAAATAATAAATAAAATAATAACAATAAAGCATGACTTGAGTGCTTTGGAACCAGAGCTCCAAATGTACAGTAAAAATTCATGGTGGGAACCTCCAAAGGTTCTGAGGTTCAGTTTAAATAACAATCCAAACATTTTTGGCCTAGAATTGAGGCTAGAACTCTGGCAGGATCAGACTCCTGCAAGTGACTTTCAGTGCACTCTGGTTTTGGCTGAGTCAGAAATTGGACAAGAAACAGCCTTGATATTTCAGAAATTCCATTTCAGAACTAGGTCATGCAGGGGGTGCACTCACATACACATATTACCCTTCCAACATATTCCATTAAGTTCCAGTTGAAGACAGTTGGACAATGTTTTTGTTATATCTACTGGGATCCTTTTCTTTTACTGCTTAAGAGTTCTCCTAACTAGGTTCCATATGCAAGTAAAATGTGTCATTAAGAACTACTCATAGTTCTGTAAACTTATGTGACATATTACAAACATATACGAAAGCTCATGCTCAAATAAATTGGTTAGTCTCTAAGGTGCCACAAGTCCTCCTTTTCTTTTTACAAACATATAGGGCCTGATCCAGAAAATTGATACTCAAGCAAGCAGCCCCAATGAAGATACCGGGCTTACACAGTATGCTTACGGGCTACTCCTCTGAGCAAATGTTTGCACAATCAGGCTGCTCTTTGATAAACTGGCTAGAGACAGCCGTGGCAAGGCCAAATAATTCAGGAAAGGAAGGGTGTATGTGTTGTATGTATAAATATACATATAATTACACACAGAATCAGATTCTCCATTGACTCCAGCTTTTTGCACTACTCAGGCAACATAAAAGTCTCATACAAATGGCCAGTGAAGAATTCCCCTGGCAGAGAGAAACACACTGTTGGTATAAAGCCAGCACAGCAAGCTCCTGTACCAGCTGGCCCCATCCTTTCCAGCATATAAGGCAAGCCAGGGACAGGAGGAGACATGGTAGGAGTAGGGCAGAGTTCCATAATGCTGGTCCTCCACTAGCATAAGGGCCCTTCAAGAAAATTCCAGTAAAATAATTAGAGCAGTCACTAGGCTCCTCTTCCTCATGCCAGAGCTGGGGCAGAAAAGGATTAGAGAGTTTAATACTCTCTGCTTCCTTGCACCAAATGGATCTTGGGTGCAGGTAATAATTAAATCCCCTGTGTATATATACAGACACATTGTCATAAACCATGATGAGGATGGTCATGCCTAGTGGTTGGAGCTGGAATCAGGAGGCCAGAGCCAGGTTGTAACGAGGCCAGAGTGATAGCAAGGGTGGAGCAGGACTAGGAACAGAGCTGGAACAAGTGAAAGGCTGGAGCAAGCTATGGCTGGGGGGTCTGTTGCCAATATCATGCAAGGAGGAATTCCAAGCCCTCGAGCGATGCTGAGCAGACTGAGCTGCCGTTCCTCCTGTTAGGCTCACTGGACCAGTCCCTGGATTGTGGATTGGCTGAAGCCTAGCACAGGAATGACTCATCAATGCATGTGTTAAATCAGGCTCTATTTCAGGGATGACTCATCACCTTACATACACACATGGGCAGTGTGTGAACTGCCAGTTGGGGGAGGCTAGCCCCTGGCCCCACCCCTCTTGCCTGAGGCCCCACTCCTTCTGCCCCACTCCCCCTCCGGAGCTCTAATCCCCCCCATCATGGCTGGAGAAGCCCCGCCACAGCCACCCCAGGTCCCGGCCCACCAGCTGGCCCAGACCGTTGTCCACCCTGCCCCAGCTGGCCCACTCCAGCATCAGCCAGCCCCAGCACCAGAGCACCGGTTGGCCCCAGTACCAGCCCCAGATGCCCTGAGTCCTGGGCCGCCAGCTGGCCCACCCTATCCCCAGCCAGCTTCGGGGAAGAGAAGCCACCTGGGCTGGGGCCACGGAAGAAAATTGGGAGGCAGGAGGGGGCCTTGAGGTGGAGCGTGGGCTCCTGGCTGTTTGGGGAGGCTTAGCCTCCCTTGGCCTGAGATACCCACCGCCCATGCATACAAACCCGCAGAGTAATTTTTAAAGTTATTTCACGCTCCCACCTGAATTAGCTTCCGTTGTAAACCCTTCCTGAACTCTCCAAGAGGGAAATCTGAGGATTATTGCTCTGACCCTCTGCTTTACCCTTGTAATTTACAGCTCTTTATTCTCTTGAACTGAAGAAGATGAATGCTGATAGAAACTGAGAGGGGGTTATTGAAGGCTGCCACATGAATTTCTGAATTTCTTTTTGTACTTCACTAACTTGATAAGTGGATGTTTCAACACAGTGGCTGAGAAAGGACCAAATAAGACTTCTTTGAACTTATTGTAAGATACAGTATTTCAGAATTGTTCTTATTGTTACAATTGTATATTCCAACAGATTGACTGACCTCGTTCTGAATAAGAATGCTGTCAAGCTAAATATTTGTACAAATTCCAAATGCCATCATGTAGGCCCAGGACTGGGAAGATTATTTTATATTTAATAAAACAAGAGATTGTTGGAAGATGAATAAATTGCCACAGTCTCTCATGTTCAGAACAGTTTGTAATTGCCTTGGTCACCAAAATAAGCATCTTCTATTTGTAGGACTGTGTAATTTAATTTTTTCCAGGATCTCTTTCCAAATGTTAGACCTCTTCATTCATAAAGTGGTATCTGACCAAAGAATCAATCACTTGCAGGGTGGTCAATAAATCTAAAGACTTAAAAACTCTCAGACTCTCTCTGAAGGGGACCTTTAACATTTTTCTTGTATCCTTTAAAGAATTATTTAAATCAAAAGCTGCTGAGTTTATAGAGCCAGTTCTCTATGCTGTGATTCCTGGGAAAGGAGGGTTAATAACTCACACTGAAACAAAAGTTAAGTGAAGGATTCCATCGATAATTTCCCCAACTTCCCAGCTTCTCAGAAAGAATTGAAGACCCACTAAGAACTGAGGACCAGAAACAAAAAGGGAGAACTGATAGACTACTCCAGTCAGAAGATATGAAGCTGCTTAATGAATGAGAAGGGGCAAAAATGGATGGGACAAGACACTGATCTTCCAGTTAGGCACTGCAGGCTGAAGCTAGAATTACCACTCTAACATGACATATTATTTGGTTGCCTTTCTCCTTCCAGAACATGGATTTGGCATTGCTAAAGGCGCAGTCCACAATCCACAACTGTCTTTCTTCAGGATTTGAAAGAACCCACATCCAAACACTCAACGTAAGTGTATCTATCAAGTCTGGATTTTTTTCACTACTCTCCCAAAATTCATCTATTTGAGGTCAAATCTAGCAATCTGAGATTCCCAAGAGAGAAACCGAGGAATGAAAGTGCTAATTTCAGAGGGGGGAAAAATAATTCAGACTGAAAAAAAAGTGTGGTTTTGTTTCTTACGTAGTTTGATTGATTTGGCCATATCTTACGTGAACTATTTGAATCCACCTGAATGGGAAACAAATGTTAAACACTGCCTGTTACCCATATAGTTTCATTTACAGCTACTGCTGGATTCCAAAATGATTTTTATGATTTTTTCTTAAATAGCTCTTTTCAGACTGCTTCTGTCTTAGTACCTGAAACAAACAGTACCATAAATGTTCCTGTAATATTGCTCTCATTAAAAATCATGATGTGTGGGACAGAAGTTTATCATTTTTTTTTCCAAATTGTAACTACATCAGGAATCTTTTTTATAGGGATTTCAGGGGAGGCAGCATGTTCATGTCAACTGATTGTGGGACTGGGAGCCATTAAAAAACCCCTCGCTGCTCTAATCCTTGTTTTACTACTACTTCACAGTCTGACCTTGGCCAAGTCACATTTTCAGAAGTATCCACTAATTTTCTGTGCTTCCATATTCGGGTTCCATCATGAGACACGTTGGGACTGATTTTCAGAGGTGTTGGACACCTGCAACTCTCAGTGAGATCAGTGGGAGCTGTGGGTGCTCAGCATCTGAAAATCAGGCGACAGAGGTCAAATTCATCCATGGTTTAACTACTAACTTCAATGGAGTGACATCAAGGATTAATTTGGCCCTAGATTCTCAGGTTGGGCATTTTCAGAAGTCTCCACTAATCTTGAAATTTAGGAGTACAACCTCAGTGTCAGTTTGCCCACCTGAAAAATGCAGATCCCTACCCATGTACCTCCTTGGGGTATTCTGAGGGTTGTTTGTAAATTGCTAAGTATTTTTACTTCCTCCAACTCATTTAAAGAGGTGGACAGATTGCCATTTTGTTTTGTCTCAAAGATAATGCCTGTTCAATGGCATTAACAGAATACTAGCAGAGTTGAACTACAGATTTCTTGTTGCCCACTAAGTGTTTCCCACTCAACCCCGGTCACAAATAAAGGGTCACATCCGTAACTCTTTACTCCGGCAAAATAGCTAATGAAGACAAAGTGTATTTGGCTGAAAATTAAGAGTTGGATTCTAGCCTGCAGTGCTGGCTAAATGGAAGGCCAGTATCCTGCCTCACAGTTTCCTCTTTTCTTTTCTTTTTTAAGATGGGTGATTGTGATTGTTGGCAAAGGAAGGAGAGAGAAAGGAAGGAATAGAACAGAACAAAGGAAGGGAGGAATTAGTTTTCTTTTCCGTTAGCTAGCTCCCTGCTGGCAAATGCTAAGAGTATTCTGTATCTTTAATTTAATGCCATCAATCTAGGCCATATTATTTTACAGTGATTTTAATTGAACAAAATAGTCTTCAGAAAGTAAGCACCTCATTGATAGCATTTTTTTCTATCAGTGGCAATGAGACTGGTTTAAAATGGAAGAGGGAGATAAGAAAGGTTCAAAGGCACATAATGCTCTGGCTAGAATATGCTGAGCGTGATTCTTATCTCACATCAGTTTTTACTCTGGCACAGCTCAAGTAATTTCCAGTTGCTCCTCCTAATTTATATGAGCATGAGAAGAGAATTAGGCCTGGTATTTTTCAATGGGTGTGCATGGTGCTCTGATACTACAGGGAGGAATGTATTAAAAAGGAATAGATGGCATTTACAGCACGTTTGGGGCACGTGCAGTGACAGCAGATGGGCACATGTCACTCCAGGGCTGGGCGCTACCCCCTGGGGGTCTGGGGCCTGCGCCCCACAAGCCCCAGTCCCGCCCCTGTGTTGCTTGCCCTTCCCTGCAGCGCTAGTGCCGGAGTCAGCAGCAGCGAGGCGAACGGACGCAGGTGACGGGCAGGTGTGTGCTGCAGCGTCACCACTCGGAGGTTTCCCCCGCTCCAGCACTAGGGCAGAGACTACAACTCCCAAGGGGCTTTGCGAGGTCTTCCGGTTGCTGACAGTTTTTGTCGTGGTCACTTCGTGCGCTGCTCCCATACGCTCTCCGGGAGCCGCCACGCCCCTCTCGCGAGAACTTAATTTATACCCTCGAGACTTCACCAACCCCATCCCACCGAACCCCCTCCCCTTACTCTCGCGAGACCCTGACCTGACTGCGGCGGGGCGGAGACCTTCGCGCTGGGCGATGGAGGCGGAGGAGGAGGAGGGCGGTGCGCGCGAGGCTCTCTTCTCGCTGGAGCTGCTGGTGGAGTGGGTGCGGGTGGAGCCGCAGCTGCTGCCCGCGCGCGGCCCCCTGCGCCCGGCCGTGGCGCTGCGGCTGCTGGACTTCCCCACCTTGCTGGTGCACCCACCCGAGCCGGGCTGCCCGCCGGGGCGGCTCGTCCCCTTCGGCCGGGGCAAGTCCTGCCTCTTCCGCCTGGGCCCGGGCCCCCTGCGGGGCCTGCTCCGCCGCGCCCCGCTCTACGCGCTGCTGCTGGCGCTGCCCCCGGCGCCCGGCCCGGCCCGGCTGCTCGGCAGCTGCTGCGTCTCCCTGGCCCCGGCCGCCGAGGAGCTGCTGCGGCCGCCGCAGGGCGGGGCGACGCCCGGCTCCCGGGGCCGCAGGGGCCGCTACCCCCTGCGGGACCTCATGGGGGAGCGGGTTGGGGAGCTGGCCCTGGGCTACCGCCTCAGCAGCCTGGGGCCGGCCTTGCTGGGACACCTGCCTGCGGGCCTGGGGCAGGGGGTGGCCGGGGGAGCGCCGCCGCCCAGGCCCACCTGCCCCCCGGATACCCAGCGCCAGAGCGGGCCCAGGCCGCAGGGGGCCCCGGGGGAGCAGGCGTCTGGGCATGGTAGGCACTCTACGTCTATCGGCATCCAGACGGAGCCGCAGGGCAGGGAGTTGCCTGGGGAGCTGGAGCCTGAGCACAGCGGCCAAGCCTCTTCCCCCGCTGGCCAGACCCATCTGCCATGTGTGGAGGAGGTGAGGGAGCTGGAGATTGAAGCAAACATCTTCTGCCCTCCCCCTTTGTACTACAGCCACCTGCCCACAGAGCCCCCACCAGCCCGGGCCCCTGGGTGGGTGGCAGTTGCCCAGCCTCAGGCACCACAGGAGCAGAGCCCAAGTGCAGCACCAGCACCGTTACAGGAAGCTTGTCCAGACAGAGGTCGGGCTTCTGGTTCCCTGGCCCAGTCACTGGGTAGTGCCCAGCAGCTCAGAGATGCTCTAAGAGAGCTGCCTCTGGTCAACGCTTTGCTGGTAGAACTATCCCTGCTGAGTAATCAGCCCCTGCACTTGGGACCTTCTACTGTTCACCCCCAGCTGGCCTGGCTATACCGAGAAGTAGAAGAAGCTGACATCAAGACCTCAAAACCTCTTACTAAAAGCAGATGGCCAGCTGGGAAAGATAAGGAAACACTTCTTAACCCCAGAGAAAGGTTCAAAAGAAGTCAGCAACAGTTTTCTAAATTGGCGGGTTCTTCCTTACGAGAGACTGGAACAGGGAAAGGAACCAGGAAAGCTGCAGCATCAAGAAACAACTGTTTTGAAAAGAAGAGTGGAACCAAAGAAAACACACCCCCAAGAAAGAAACTGTTTTATGGACTCACAAATACACTAAGGTTACGATTACAGCAGACCAATCCAGATATGTTAATACTTCATGAAAGGAGAGAACAATATAGAAAAAGGCAAGTAGAGATGCTGAGAGAAAAGCAAAGCAAAGGGTCTTTGTCCAGAGGAAAACTATTCAGAAACACTGCTGAACAGCATCTGATGTCTTACAGGCATCCTGCTGAGGGAGGAATTTTAGAACAAAATATTCAGGTTGGTGAAAATATTGAGACTTTAATACAAAGTAGTATTGAAAAAGATCACTCCACCACTATAATGGAAGACATTTCTGACCTACAGAAACATGCTGCTCGCAATAGACCAAACAATCATGAGGAAAATGCTAAGGAAGAGAATCCATATGAAGTGAATACAAACTCTTCACTGGAAGTAACTACAATTAAAACCCCTTACAAAGTAAAGGGTGTGAAAGTCCACCTGCCAAGAACTTTCACACAGGATACTGATGCAAAGGGAAATAAAGTAGATGAGGAAGCAGTACACTTGATTCATGACAAAGACACAGATGACTATAATGCTTCCCCGTTAGGTGATTATCAACCAGGCCAAAACAACAGTTTTGAAAGTAACCCTGAACTCAAGTATTCAGATGACTTTGTTGGCAGCCCTGAGAACACAGGCTATTCGGAAGATTTCACCAGTGCTGACGATACGGGCAGAAGCTCAGAAACTCTTGATAGCAGCCCAGAGCGTGCACTGGTAAGCCCAAAGCAAGCTTGCTCAGACATGGAATCAGAATCCAAGAAGTCCAGACTTTCTGAAAAAAGTCTGAGAACTGAAAGTATTTCAGCTCCTCTACCAGTTCCTTCAAGTGCATCTCCAGTCCATTCTCTTAAAAGAACCTATGACTTAAAAGCAAAAAAACAGAATACAGGTGCGGGTGTCGGTGTATCCATTAGTGACTCCTCTCCTCCTGCAGGTTCATTAGATAAGCAGGAGTTAGCTTCACATATCAAGGAAGAAGATAGCAAAATTGACCAAAATATTTTCCAGGCCCCTGAAGTGAAGAGTAAGCAAACTAATTCTGATCTAAATAGTGTAGTAAAGGGCCAAACCTCTTTGGAAAAGAGCCAGTCACTGAGGACATCTCAAGTTAGCTCCTACTTGCCATCCAACATGTCTGATCTTGAACTTAGTGGTGTGGAAAACAATACATCAGACAAGGAAGAGGATGATGATTTTGGGACACTGAGTATTCCTAATCAATATAAGCACATCAGTGAACTAGTAGTAAATAAGCTGCCTGGATACACAATGTAATCAATATACACTCTTGGTCAAAACAGAATGTTTACTTTTTTATTTTTATAAACAATATTAAGATATTTCTTGTTGGATATATATATAACACAAATGTTTGGCTTTATGAATTTAATAAATTGCTGTTTTTGTTTTTATAAAAACAAAGATTGTAACTTTGGTGTATATAATAAAACTTCAATAGTCTAAGCCTAGGTTTAAAGGAAAAAGACAAGCAAAAAAGTGTTAAAATACCTCATCTTTTCAATTGTAGAAATGAAAATGGAAGCAGTAAGCCTTCCTAGAATATCCAAAGAGTTGTCAGAAGAAAATGTTAGTGCTAAAGAAACAACCATGCAGTTAAGTTATGAGTACAAATTATGTCTAACCATTTTTATAAACTGATATTTTAAACAGTCACCTTTTTCACAAAAGTAACCTTTTCACTTCCAGGAAGTAAATGCAGTACAACTGCTACTTCATGCACACAGCCTGTCATAGGCAATAGCAGTATAGATTGTAAAGCCAGAAGGAATCATTATGATAATGTAGATATGAAAGTCAGACTAGACTATCATAATGACTAACACAGGCCATAGCACTTCACCCAGTGTTTGTAACACTGATCCCATTAACTTGTGGTTAAAGTATTCTCACCTTTTCAAGTTGGGGGACCCCTTATAAATTTTCATGACCCCTTATATCTATTATAAAGGAGTAAACAAAAATGTTGATAAGCCAATTTGTGTGTATTTCAGGAGGTTGACACTGTATTTGACCTTGAAAGATAAGTTTGGGTGGGGAGTGGAAGAGAAATTTTCATTGCTTTAGATTGTAATAAATTCAGAGTCCTCACAACCCTCCTGATTGCCTTTTATGATTTGTTGGTTGCTAAACACTGAACTAAGATATATTTTAGAAAGACATTAAATTTTGATTTAAAGATGCCAAGTGATGGAGAATTTACATCCCTCGGTAATCTCCATTGATTAGTTACCCCCTGTTACATTTATATTTCATTTCTAGTTTTTGTTTTTCTTGATCTCCACGTACAGCTATCGAATGGTTATGCCCTTTTTCTGCTTTTTGACTTAATTCTGTTTTTAAGCATCTGTCCAAATCCATTCTCTTAAGTGTCCAAGGTATTCTTCCAATTACTGCCTCTTTTTTTTTTTTTTTTTTGCTTTTGCCTGTAGGCCAGTACCTCCCTATTCTACCTAAATCACTTTATTATTAACATGCTCTAATGAGAGTATTGAATTCCCATTATTGAGAATGAAACTGACGTGTTGTAATTTAAAAACAAGAAAACATGGTTCCTGTACCCAAAGTAAACTACAGTAGAGCTGTGTAAAATTTTTAGACATTGTTATTTGATGAAAAATGCAGTTTTGATTGACCAGAAACTATGTGCCAGTTAGACATGAATAGTCAAAATTGCCAGAAGAGGAGGACGAGGTAGTGGTAGTGCGGTCACACCCTCATCCCTCCATTTTTAGTCCAGTGGTTCGGGCAATCGCCTAGGTTGTGGGAGACTCACATTCCACACAGTTCCAGATTTGGTTAAACCTGAACCGTTCCCCCACCCCCGCCCTCCGAACTGCCTCCAAACTGGAAAACCTGTTATTCACCCAGCTTTAATCTTCAGTCAGATGTGGCAGGGGATAACTTTTTAAAATTGTTCTACTTCATCGCCTCAATTCCAGAAATGAAGGGAGGCTGGTTTCCTGCTGTCTTTGGTGTTGCTCTACCAGTGTGTATCAAACACGAATGGTATTTGAATATAGCATTAACTCAATTGTTTTACTGATAGACAAAATTGTGTGTCATCCTTATGGACAAAACAACCATTGAAGTACGTGGCTGGAATCCTTGGCCACGCTATTTTTGGTATATGGATGTATCGGTTTTCCGTAATATTTATTCAGTATTTCTTAAAACAAATAGTGATATTCAAATCTCAGACTCTTTTAGCCACTGATAATACATTTAAAGTTTTATAAAGTAGCATCTAAAGGAAGGTTGAAACTCAAAACCAAGAGATTTTCTCTGTAGTTTCCATCTGTAAACATTGTGGTAGGGGCAAAGTATGTTTATAATGGAATTTCTCATTCATCTCAGCTAATTTCTATAACACTTATGGATCAATCACAAATAAGTATTAGGGAGACTAAGTATAGCATGAAAGACTAGTGGATAGAAAAATGCATAATAAATGGACTATTACTGAGGAGGAGACATATATACCAACATGAATATTGAATATCAGATTTAAGGAGACATTTTATACACACACCCTTCACATAAATTCCAGCTAGGAAAAATTAGTCTTGTGTTATTGCAGAGAGAGAAGTCTAAACAGATTCAGCCTAATTTTTACCCTTCAGAATGACAGTATGTTAGTATTTCAGAGTAACAGCCGTGTTAGTCTGTATTCGCAAAAAGAAAAGGAGTACTTGTGGCACCTTAGAGACTAACCAATTTATTTGAGCATTAGTAGTTTGAGCAAGATAAACTGATTGGATATTAGCAATACTGTTGTGAGAATCAATTCAAAATCTTGTCTAATCTTCAAATATTTCTCCATTAAGAGAAATACAGAAGAATTTGTTTCATTAGTCTATTACTGAAGATTTATAAACCAACACAAATATGTAGGAAGTGTGTTTTAGTGATGGGATGATTTTCTGCATTTCTGTCCAGCAGAACAAATCGGGGCTAGTAGTTACAGGAGAGTATCAGGGAGAGGTGCCTTTTTGCATGAACCTTAGGCTATGTAAACACTACAGCTTAAATTGGTGTAAGTTATGATGTTCAGGGGTTTGAATAAGCCAGCCCCCTGAGCAACGTAAGTTACAGCATCCTAAGCACTGATGTGACAGTGTTACGTCAGTGGGAGAGCTCTCTCCCATCAGCTTAGAGCATCCGCACTGGAAGCGTTGCAGATGCACTGCAGTAAGCTCTGTAATGTAGCCATACCCCTACACTTACAGATTTACTTGTGGCTTACTAGTTAGTCAGCTTCTCTGTTATATGTACAACTTGGCTTAAGTGTTCTCATGACCAAATAGCTAACATCAGAAGCTATAATAAGAGATCTCTTTAGCTGAACTGAACAAATTTTCTTCAGTAAAAGATGTTTTAAAAGTTAAGGGCAAGATCCTGGCTGGCCCTTATGCAAGGCTACAGGGTAGGATGTGAGGGAGGAAGAATCAGGCGCCTCCCGCTACCTTTGTGCTGCCTGCATAAAGGCTGGCTAGATTTACAGCCTTGGAACTCAGGAGCGCAAGGAGTGCTGCCACCACAAAAGGTGACAGAGTAGGCAGAGCCACAGCTCCATTTCCCACTTCTGTGCTGGCTAGCACAGCCGGCTTTCTGAGTGAGGGTAGCAGGAGAAAGAGCTGTAGCAGTCTCACTCACAAGCAGGCATTCTTTGGGGTGGTTCTGTACTATCTTCATGCCTTGAAAGGCCTAATCTAACCTGAAGTGACTTTAGTGCATGTGAAAGTGCCTGGTCAACACCCCTGAAGACTGATCCACAAACCAGATACCGAATTTCCCAGTGCTGGTGCACAAATGCATATCCACTCTCACACCTAGCTGTGTGAGTGAGAAAACCGTTCATTTCTCGTATCCATTCTATCCTTGTTCTTTATCAAGATCACCATAATGGTTGCAATTTTATGCCCGCCCACTCAGATATAGACTCTTGTCCATTGGGACTAATGTCACATTGGCCAAACAGCTGCCAAATTGTAACAACTTTCAATCACTATCATCCCGAGATGGACTGAGATTAACATTAGGGTTGTATAATTCCCCTGAACATGCTGTCCTTATTACAAAGTTAAGTGCCTTTTAAGTGTTAGAGGTCAGAACAACAACTAGATTAAAATTTAAAGTGTAATATAGAAGCACTGCTTATGTCAAGAACTACTGATCTAGCCTGTAGTATCCTTCCAAGTTTTAAAATCAATTGATAAAATATAATGTAATTTCTTAAAATCTAATTAGCCCCATGAACTCTAAAAATTTATCTTGTAATCACTCCTCCACTGAGCCATGAATCAACTACCTTATGGTTACTTAGAATGCATAAATTATATATTTAGCATGCCATATGCTGCCAAACTCTCGCATCCTTCAAATGTCAAAATGAAACTCCTAATGCTTGAAAATAAATGAATGAAAAAGTAAAAAATAACTAAAGGTTACTAAACTGTTCAGCTGGTGCTTTCCTTGTGACTTGCAAATATGCTGCTTTAAGGCCCTAATTCTACAAACATGTTTGTGTTTAACTTTACTACTGCAAGTAGTCCCATCGAAAATCAGTGGGGCTCCTCGTAGTAGTAAAGTTAAATACACACATGAGTGTTTGCAGATCTGGACCCTAGATAAGATTGGCCATGTGGGTGTTTATGAGCAACAGTTTTCAGTTACCTAAGCTAGAGATGATTGAACCAGTTATAAAAAATTAAACCTTAACCTTCACCCAAAACTTTAGCTAAAAAAAAAAAAAGATAAACATACTGTTTAAAAAAAATCCCCAACCAAACATGCTAATGTCCTGCAACAGTTATGACTAGTACAATAATTTGTTATGGCAAAGCATGTAAAGTTTTACAAATATTTCATCCTTGTTTATTCAGGTAAATACGTATCCCATATTATAAAACTGTGGGGAAAAGACCAATACATCAAATATTGACAAATCATTGACCACTGATTCTTATCCTGTTCTACTGTCCCACTGACTCCCTGACTCACTCCCAATAGCTGACTCCTCTGCTGCTCCCATGATACTAAACATGTCTGGAGGCAGTAACATGAACACAGTGATGTCCTTCATTACATGTTTGTTCAACTCTAACATGTCCCTGAGCATTTCTTTACTCTCATTGGCTCCTGTGCCCATAGTTCTCATTGGAGGGATTTATATACTGCAAGTTAGGCATAGTTTACGAAGTTGTTTCCCTAGATATCCTGAAGCACTACTCAATATAGGGATCATTTATGTCCAATTCCAGCAATTATGCAATTAGATTTACCATTGAAATTATTGCATTGAAGTTTTCACTATTTGTAGTTTATATTGGCCCGGGGCCTAGTATTTTTATGACAACTGATTTTGTATTAGTTCTACTTATCTTTGTTAGTTTTAATGGTTTTTCTTATATATAAATTGCCACTTGCTATTTCTAATTCCATGGGACTTCATTTTCTTTTCCATTTTCTCAGCATTTGTCACTGGCAGCTACTTTATTACTTGCTCAAAGATTCCAGGTTTGAGTCTCTAGACATACAGTTTATGTTCATAATCTCATATGGTTTTGTTAAATTTTGCATTACAGCACTTTCATTGGCTTCTGAAAAGAGTAATGCTGCGTATTCCCATCTAGATGACCTCCTGAGGTCCCTTCCAACCCTGATATTCTATGATTCTATGATTCTGAGGGACAAACCCCTAAAGATGATGGCTGAGCAGTGACCTGTGTTCCTGGGACACATGGTCTAAATGTTTTCTCTCCCTTCCCCACTCCCCTTCACCAAATGGTCCTGCTTCCAATCCTTTTTAAAAATTGCAGCTTCCAGAATAACCTTATGTTAAATGACTGAAGCTCATCACTATGAAGGGGTGGATTGCTGTTACCTCTAGAGGCTTGTTAAAATGAAGTCAATCACATCTGCTATTGCTAGTGTTAGCTGCCTCCCAGCTGTAGGCATTTTTATTTAATTCCCTTTTCCTTACACACCCTTACTGTGATTTCAGCTTTGTTCCTGAGATTTCCCAAACCCCCGTTCACATAGTTGACTGGTTTTGTATTTCCTGTACACATTTTCCTGTGAAATTTTAACACCCATACAAGTTACATCTTCATAGCTGGCATTTCCCTAGGTAGGATGCCACAAGGAGTCCGGTGGCACCTTAAGACTAACAGATTTATTTGAGCATAAGCTTTCGTGGGTAAAAACCCCACTTCTTCAGATTCATGGAGTGAAAATTACAGCTGCAGACATAAATATACTGACACATGAAGAGAAGGGAGTTACCTCACAAGTGGAGAACCAGTGTTGACAGGGCCAGTTCGATCAGGGTGGATGTAGTCCACTCCCAACAATAGATGAGGAGCTGTCAATTCCAGGAGAGGCAAAGCTGCTTCTGTAATGAGCCAGCCACTCCCAGGCCCTATTCAAGCCCAAATTAATGGTGTTAAATTTGAAAATGAATTTTAGTTCTGCTGTTTCTCTTCGAAGTCTGTTTCTGAAGGTTTTTTGTTCAAGTATAGCTACTTTCAAATCTGTTATAGAATGTCCAGGAAGATTGAAGTGTTCTCCCACTGTCTTTTGTATGTTACCATTCCTGATGTCTGATTTGTGTCCATTTATTCTTTTACGTAGGGACTGTCCGGTCTAGCCAAGGAGCAGTGTAGAGATTAGGCACCGCAGGAAGTATGGCCCAAAGGGCCAGAGTGACAGCAGACTGCAGGCCTTTGATTGGCCCACATTACTACTAAACTCTGGAGGGTGCCTCAGGAAGTTATCTGGGCAATCATGCAAACTTCCAACTGACTTGCTGTGGCTCCAGACATTGCTTCATTTTGCCTCACTCCCTGATCTTCGATTGGAAAATCTGTTCTGATGCTTGCCTACTGATTTTGGCTCTTGCAAGTACTCTGATCCTTGCTCACAGACCACTGCTTTGTGACCACCCCTTGACTTTGCAATACCGGCCCAGCAATAACCATTAGGCCATACTGCCTATGCCCTACTCCCTTACAACATATTGATTGTGATTTGAACCCCTCTCCTGATTTTGTAGGCTCATTTGTAGCTTCCCAGAAGATTTATTAGGAATATTCTCCAGCAAGTTATGGAAGATGTATATGAAAGATTCATTGCTGAGTCATTGCCTGAGAACTCTTAATTATTGTGTTTCGATCTTCAATTTTGCAGAGAAGGCCTTCACAATTGATTCATTTATAAATTACACAGCCTGGTGGAGGAAATTTCTAACAAACATCTGACATTAACATTGTTCTTGGCAAAATTACATTTTAAAAATTTATTCAGTTATAGTTACCTAATGAGAAAGAGAGGATACAAAAGTGAGAGTGAAAGAAAGGACTTCAAATTTATATCAAACTGTATCAGTTAATTTAGCATAATTACTCTAATTACAGACACAATAAGGTGATTATTTCATAACCCCAAATATTTTGGGTGGAAACCCTCATGCTGTTTGCTTTATGCATTGGTAAAGTTGCATCATCAGCTTCTGGGCTAAATTAGACAAAAATGGATTGAGCCTGCAAACCTTCTCTCTTATATTTAACGGCCCTTATGCAAGTAGTCCCATTGTCTTCAATGAGACTAATGTTGGGGTTTTCATAGGAGCCTTAGGGATTTAAATGCCCAGATCCCATTGAAATTCAATAGAAGTTAAGCACCTAACCTCAGGCTCTTGAATATTACAACTGATGACTATAATGCTTCCACTGGGATTGCTGGGGTGAAATGTGGTCAATGGCAAAATTCCCATTGACTTCAATGGAGCCAGGATTTCACCCTGGTGTAAGTAGGGGTAGCAGAATGAAGACTAATATTAGTAAGTGGCTTATCAGGCAGCAGCTCCAAGATGAGTTCAGTATATAAAGAAAGAGTCTTCATTATATTCTAGTTTCAGATCTCGAGACAGCATCTAAAAGATACTTTTCTTTATCAGAAGCAAAGAACATTTTCATTTACTAAAGATACACAATTTTGCACAAGGATGGAGCTAATTTTTGCCCATGGATGGATTAAAGTTTGCACCCCCTCTTCTTATTTTTCACAACCCAAACCCATGGGGATTGAAGCTCTAGTGTCTTTTAGCAACATTTTTACATTCCAAAGGCAAAAAATTGTACTTCACAAGTATTTTTTTTATGAGCCAAGGATAAAATTTCCTGCTGACCTGGAAGGTTAGCACTATTATAAGTCAGGGATGAACTCCCCCAGAGATAGGGAAATTCTGACTATATTCCCCAATAATCAGAACTCTCCTCTTTTTCTTCTTTATTGCAGGCAACTCCATCATCTTCCTGTCCCACGGTCTTGTAAACTCAGACTGATCTTTGATTTATCTTCTTCTTAAACATTCACACCATCACTTAATGCGGCCAGTTTTCCCTCCACAATATCTCAAAATTCATCCATTCCTGACACCAAAACTCTTGTCCATGCCTTGATCTTTCTGTACTTTGATTATTGCCATGCCCTTCTCAGTGGCTTCCCTATAGACAGCTCTACCCCCAACTCATCACACACCCTACTCCTCCAGTTGTTCTAGAATATAGCATCAAAACTCATCTAGCACATCCATGACTGAAGGAATCTCCAGACACTACTCAGATTCCTTCATTGGTTTCCCCTCATCTTCCACATCAAACTGAAGATCTGTCTTATTGCTTTCAATTTAGCCTCTTCCTATTTTTATGTACTCTACTTTCACGCCTACCTTGCACTCCTTGTCTCTGCCCAAACCATAAAACTAACCTCTACCTCTTCTTACTCTTATTTTTGTACTTATTTCCATGCAACTCCTTAGGCCTGGAACCCACTGTCTGATGCTGACTGCCACATATCTACTTTTCCCTTCATCCCAGTTCTTCTGGGGTGTGTATTTTTGCCTGAAGTATGGCCTGGGTGTGCCTCAGAGGGGTTGACTACACTAGCAAATTACTAATTGCTGGAAATGGGTGTCAGTATTGGCTGCAGTTAACCAGTGCTGAATACAATTTAATTGCAAGCAGAACAGAGGACAAACTGTCTTCAGCACCACTGCACAAACAGTGGATAAACTCTGCTATAAAGTAGCATGGTATATACGATGATATGGAATCACAGAAACGTAGGGCTGGAAGGGACCTCCAGAAGTCATCTAGTCCAGTCCCCTGTGCAGAGGTAGGACTAAGTACACCTAGATTATCTCTGACAGGTGTTTGTCTAACCTGTTCTTAAAAACCTCCAGTGACTTGAATTCCATGTCTCTAAGTAACCTATTCCATTGTTTAGCTAGATAGTTAGAAAGCTTTTCTTAATATCTAAACTAAATTTCCTTTGCTGCAAACTAAGATGATTGCTTCTTGGAATGGGTGCCTGGCCATTCTCTTGATCTTGCATGGTATAAGAGATGAAGCTCTGGCATACCACATCTTAGAAGTAATTTTAAATTTCTTTGTCATGTAGTTCTAGAAAAGTATGAAAAATACATAACTAATCATTTTGGGTGAGGGAGGAAAACCTCTGATTCACAGTCTCCTCTTCTGAGATACAGTTGCAATTATAGCGGGCCTCTCTATTGATTGTTGCAAGCCTATTTCCTTTAGCAGGGTTCCTAAGATTCTTAATTACAGTCCTGTATGCTTTACACAGTTTTTATCTCCAGTTCTAGATACAGCTCTGAGACTTCTTTAAAATAAATTTTTAACAAATTGTAACATTACTTTTTAAAATGGAAATATTGAGGCAGATTCTCCATTAGTACATGCTTATACCATTAGTAATGTGACGGGGCAAGGCCAGATGGTTATAGAAAAGTAGTGGGAGATAGATATATTAGCTCCAGGCTAAACAAATCCCTGGTACCAGGTTAAGTGAAGTGGAAGCTGCTCCAGGTCAATTAAGACACCTGGGGCCAATTAAGAACTTTCCAGAAGGCAGGGAGAATGCTAGGTTGATTGGGACACCTGAAGCCAATCAGGGGCTGGCTGAAACTAGTTAAAAGTCTCCCAGTCAGTCAGGTGGGTGTGCATGTTAGGAGCTGTGGGAGGAAGTTGTGCTGTTGGAGAGGCTGAGTAGTATGCACCATATCAGGCACAAGAAAGGAGGCCCTGAGGTAAGGGTGAAGTGGAGCTTGAGGAAGTGAGGGCTGCTGTGGGGGAAGTAGCCCAGGGAATTGTACATGTCATGTTTCTAAAAGGTCAGCTACCACAGCTGATACTATTAGGGTCCCTGGGCTGGAGCCCAGAGTAGAGGGTGGGCCTGGGTTCCCCCCCCCCACACACACCTTTGCCCCCCTGGTTAATCACTGAGACTGGGAGACAACAGAGACTGTGCAAGGAAGGATAACTTCTCCTCACCTCCCTTGATGGCTTATGATGAAAATGGCTCAGTAGACTGTGACCCTTGTCTCTAGAGAAAGAAGGGTTACGCGGAGGGTCACGGTGAGCCTCTGAGGCTAGCAAAATCGGCCAGGAAACATGGGACCCACGGAGGCAAGGACAGAGCTTTGTCACAGTAAGTTCAGTCCATTCTCTTTAGAAGTAGCAAATTTTCCTGTCAGTGGATTCCTCACTGTGAATGAGCACTAAGTTATGAAGTCATCTTTAGCTGTTTCCTTTTTCTAACCATCTGATTATTTCTTAAACTACATCAAAGCACTAGTTTACTTCATCAAGTAAAAACATGGAGTTTAGACTAAAAATCATATGTATTCTTCTGAGGACTGAATTACTCTGAATTTCTGCCCTCCCTTTCCCTTCAAGATTTAATTTTCCTCTTCTACAGCATCTGATTGCCATATATAATATTCAGCCATAAAGTGATACCCTCTGATATTGGTATGGTGAAAGTAAATAAGGAAGTGTTATTTACTCCTCATAACACAAGAACTAGGGTTCACCAAATTAAATTAATATGCAGCAGGTTTAAAACAACCAAAAGCAAGTATTCACACAATGCACAGTCAACCTGTGGAACTCTTTGCCAGAGGAGGTTGTGAAGGAAAAGACTGTAATAGGGTTCAAAAAAGTATTAGCCAGGATGGGCAGACGGGATGGATCACTTGATGATGTTCTGTTTGACAGAAGCTGGGAATGGGCGACAGGGGATGGATCACTTGATGATTACCTGTTCTGTTAATTCCCTCTGGGGTACCTGGGATTAGCCACTGTTGGAAGACAGGATACTGGGCTAGATGAACGTTTGGTCTGACCCTATATAGCCATTCTTATATTCTTATGAACCTGCTGCCCTCATGTTTGGATGTCCATAACCATGAGTGATGGACAGACTTCAAAAAGGTTCAAGGTAAAGTTTTGGGGTAAAGTTCAGATGCTCCTCTGACCCTTTGAGTCTCTTTAGATTGCAAAATAGAGTTTGAAGTCTGTCCAGGCAGGGGCCCATAAACCAAGAGTAGGAGAAAACTGATTCACCTTCGAGAAAGTCCTCCTTGTTTTATAATCCATGTACAGTGCCTAGATACTATATTAAAAGGTATTGTGGGAATGCTTAGGAGGAAAGACATCTGATCTTTCTGAAAAGATTTTTTAATACTTCACAGTTCCATTCATGCCTTAAATGTCAGAGCAGCCTCACTCACTGTATTTGTTACTTTCACTGCTGATCCTAGTGGAACTAGGAAGTTGGGACATGCACAATTTTTTGTTTTGAGTTTTCAACAATTGTTCAGGTTACAACAATTCTGTTTTTCTCTGAACCAACTCAGTTGTGCATAACAATTCAGCAACTGGAATAAATGCCAAAGTTTATGGGTAGGATTGTTTTTATTATAAAATTAACTGATCAGAGAAAGCTCACTCAGCACATGTACGCAGTTAAAATAAACTACTCTGAAAAAAACAAAACTACAAACATAAATACAATGTTGACAAAACACTTATGCTCCATCTCCAAATAGCAGAGGAGGAACCTTACCCCTCCCAATAGGCCCTGCAGCATGCCCTGTAGTTCAACAAACACCAACTATGCAGGGACAGGGAGGAGAGCGGCCTTCTAGAGAAGAGGACCTTCCTTGCTGAGAATACCCTGCCTCCGGCTCCTTCTCTAGGTGATATCTCAAACACCTCAGCAGATCCCAACTGCTATCGTGATGTGGTGTGGCTTGTAAGGTAGATTGGACCCAAACCATTTATAGGTCAAAACCAACAGCTTGATTTGCAACCAGAAAATGAATATGAGCCCAGGTTTCATACACTCCCTGTAATGAGCACTACTGCTTGTTGATAGGCCTTGTTACCTTTCATTTTTGGAGTCAGTCATTCTATTATTCTCTCACCAATAGTTAGAAGCAAAAGATAACACCATTTGCCCCCCACTTCCAGAAAATGTAGAAAGGCAGAACAAATTTAAAACACCAGAAGGAGCAGGGAAACTGTTTAACTTCCACCCAGTTAAACAGTTTTAGAGATAGTGGTGAATCAGCCAGTAAGATGACCTGCTCTCCCCATACCACAAACAGTTGTTTGAGAACATCAGCAATACTTTTGACACTTGCATGCACATATGGAGAGTAATGCCCTTTGATACAAATGAGTTACTTCCACATATCATGGGGAAAATAGACCCCATACGTGGTCTGAGAATCCTGAAAGCACCAGATCCTCTGTTACTTCACTCTATTTCCAAAAGCTGTCTGCATGTTTATGTGTCACCTCAACTCGTTTGTCCCAGCAGGCAGCTAGTTCTGTCATATAGTACCATGCTTGTTGCTCCGTAAGTATCCTGGAATGGTGTCATAAATATAAAGGGAAGGGTAACCACCTTTCTGGATACAGAACTATAAAATCCCTCCTGGCCAGAGGCAAAAACCCTTTCAACTGGGACAGCATGGTTTTGTACCACCCCAAATGCAGGGCTGTGGCTTAATATCACAGGTTAAGAGGTGATTTGATCACAGTCTATAAGTACCTACACAGGGAACAAATATTTAAGAATAGGCTCTTCAATCTAGCAGGAAAGGGTATAACACAATCCAATGGCTGGAAGTTGAAGCTAGATAAATGCAGAGTAGAAATAAGGCATCAATTTTTAATGGTGAGAATAATTAACCATGGGAACAATTTACGAAGGGTCATGATGGATTCACCATCACTGACAATTTTTAAATCAAGATGGGATGTTCTTCTAAAAGATCTTCTCTAGGAATGATTGTGGGGAAGTTCTATGACCTACTCTATACAGGAGGTCCGAGGAAATGATTATCACATTGGTCCCTTGTGGCCTTAGAATCCTGAATTCAATGACTAGGATCCCATTATCTTATTGTGGTTCTAAAGTAAGTCGAATTTGCTGATGATAAAAACAAAAAATACCGCTTTTTCAGAATTCCCTGTGCTATTTTCACTGCTTTGTGGTATTAACTAAATGCTTAAACAATTGCTTTTACAATATTTAAACAATAGGGGTTTTGGCTTAAAAATTTACAAGGATGTCTAGCATTCAGATTGGTAACAGATGTATGAAATAAAATATGTGGACATAACAATTACAGACCAACTGTTAATTTGGCATTTGCTTGTACAGGAATGAAATTTCAATTAAGTTTTGTCAGCAGCAAGTGTAAATGATAGATCTCATATGAAACTTCATAGCCAGTAAACTGCCTAAACAAAGAGTGGGATGTCATCCAGTTAATGAGTTAGATCACACGCACGGATTACATACTTTGTAAATAATGTGCTCCTTTCCACTGTTCTTGAAAATGAATTGTTTATCCAGTTGTTGTTTTCTTAAAGAATGGCCCATATGGCAGGTAAATTGGAATAGTCATACTCCGGGCTGGCCCTAGAACAAATGGTGCCCCAGGCGAGGAGTGTCTTCAGCACTCCTACCCCTCAATTTGTTAAACTTTGGAATACCTTTTTATTGCATTTGTAGCCCATTTCACGACTTTGAGGCATGATTTGCATGCATGATTTATCCCTGTCATACAAGACAAATATTGCAGCTGGGCTCTCACTTTACTTCAGTTCGTTCTTATATCTCACTTACTGACTGGCAAGGCCCCGCCTCTTATATACCCATGAGGGCATGGCTGACAACATTCTAGGAGGTTCAAGGCAAATGTAGTTCTCAAAGTCTGGAAAGTTCCACAAGATTATACAAAGGTCCAGAACATTCTAGGAGGTGAGTGAAAAATGAATCCACATACGGAATACCTCAAACGTGTTACTTCAAACATTCTATTTTTCCTTTTGTTGCTAACAACAAAAACAGCACCCCAAGCCTGGCACCGTCCAAGCCCAGTACTCCTGGCAGTCGCCTGAGTCACCTGCCGTAAGTCCGGCTCTGGTCACACTGTGTTTGTAGCCGGGTGGGATAACTGATGAGAGAGTTACCCCATTAGCCCGATAGGCCTGAATTAAATCACATGCAAGATTTTTGAATATATAGATATATATCTCTTTCTAATCAAATGACTGCCCAAGGTCACAAGGGAGTTGTATTTACATTCATTTGGAATCATTCAACAAAGTACAAATCCCCTCCCAAAGAATTCATGTTGCTATCAGACAGTGATTCAGCTGCTGTTCTCAGTGGTCCCAGGAGAAAACCAGATTATCTCAGTGCCATCAGCAAGTTTCAGGAAAGAGAGACAGATTATTAATGGGATAGCATGGAGAGGCTCACTAGTCTTTCAACTATGAAATATGTTCCTGTACTGGATGAACAAGTGCTACATTCCCTGTTCTGTCTCAGCCATAATAGCTACCAGTGGCTATGAATGCCTCCCCTTTTTTAAAAAAAAGTATAATACTAAAGAACGGTCAAAAATTAATTCCAGTCACCTAACCCAAAACTATTTTATTATCTTTCCCCACGCTATAGTTACAGCTCTGATTCCATTAACAAAAATATACTCTGCAGCAGCTGATCCATGATAGTTACTGCAGATCTTCTTAGTTTTGAAGCAGTGAAGTCAATGCCAGATTCAGCACACAAATCTTGTACTGTCAGCACATGTAGACAGCAACGGTAGGCCTATTCTGCCTTCATTCAACCCTTGGAATTGATATTTTAATCTGCATGCACCCTAAATTCCAAAATTGACAGTTGCAGATTCAAGAATGACATCGCAGTTCCGATCTCATTCACACTGGTGTGAATCAGGAGTAATTCCATTTACTTCAGAGGAGTTACTCCAGCTTTACACTGGTGTAACAGAGATCAGGGTCTGGTCCAAGCATTGGAGAACTTCTTGAATGTGCTTAGTGCACATACTCAAACATGCAAATGAGGCGGTACTCTACTTTGGTCAACATTTAGAACATCATTCAGCCGGAAAGGAGGTGTAGTGGGGTTGGTTTTCTTTTGTATATTTGCTTATTTTAAAGTATTTGGTACTTTCATCCTTTAGCAGGGTTGACTGTGCAAGTGAAAGCTACCACCACCACCATCCTGTCGTCATGACCAGTCATTTTAAAAAATGAAACATTGGTGTCAAGCAAACTCCTTAGTTTAAGTTTGTATAAGCAAGCTACTACAGTCTTAAGACTGTACATTTCACAGCATCACTATGATATTAACTATCGTGGGACACTGGAGAAGAGTTGATCTCATATTTATTATTTATACTTTCCAGTAGCTAAACCTCAAGAAAAGCATTTTCCTCCCTTTTAAAATGGGCTTTGATAGGCCAGCCAATTTCTTGATGAACCAGCCTGTTTAATAAATGCAGAAATCAAGCACTCATACATGCCGCTATTCATTGCAATCAGGCACACAGCAGTCAGCCAAAACATCAGTAGCACAATCAAGGCATGGATTGCTCCCTGGGTTATGAGTGTTGGGAAACTATTTGGCCATTCAGTTTCTTCAGAATATTAGGGTGGTTAGAGCTAATTTGGAAAAAAAAATGGCATCATCTTAAGAACCTCCTGAAAAGTTTTTGAATTCCCATTTAGCCAATCTACTATATTGTTTCTGGTGCATTAGTGGCAGCTATAGATAAAGCTGCCTACATGGTTCCATTCCAAGTTCTTGTTTTGAGTCAGTCAGAACTTCCCAAAACTCACTCATCGGGCAATATTTTACAGCTCTTAAAATAAAAATCTTCAAGAATTATTTGTGAGCAAAGTTAGTTCACTACGTTGAGTCATTTGAGTGTGAAAAGTCCGGGAATGCATTACACATAGAGGGAGATTAACAGGATAGGGAGAAATTTTAGAGGGCAGGGTGGGGAGAGTACAGCCCACCTCTGGGCCTCCCTCATTCTTCCCCTCCCCCTCCCCAATTTAAAACTTTTCCCTATCCTGTTAATCTCCCTGAATGTAACTAAGGGCTTGCTTACACGGGAAATAGTCTGGAAGAGCTATTGTAGAATAGCTGTTCCACCCTAGTGCCCTGTGTGGGCACTCTTATTCTGCACTAAGAGTGCCTTTGTGCCATTTAGCATAATTACTGTTGTGAAATAGCTATTGCACTTTAAATTCACACAATAGCTTCCCCTGTAGACAAGCTGGCTCCCAGCCCACTCCCTAGATATATTTATAATTCAATCTGATCAAGACAGATGTAGTTCATCCTTACTTTTTACATAATAGGAAGTCTTGTTTGCTTTTGCTATGATTTCTTTGTCTGCAAAATAATAATTAGCATACTCCCCATTCAAAGAAAACAAAAATTAAGAGCCCACAAATTCAACTTCTATTTTCTGTTTTGAATGTTGATTTTATTTAGTGTTCTAGAGATAGTTCTCTGAAATTATTTAAGAAAAGTGTTAAATATACTTTTTTCTTTCAGAAAGTCATCTCACAAATAATGGGACATCATTGGATGGCCTTTTATGTTTATTTTTTCTTTAATGTAGCCCATTATGAGAAATTAAATGTTAAACTAATTTAAGAAAAATCCAAATCCTGAGTAGTTTAGCTCAAGTAGTTTGGCAGTTCAGTAACAGTTGCTTTAAGAAACAAAGTTGGGCTCTTAATACTGTACTTGTTAAATTATTCAGGCCTGAATTTATTGTGGAAAGTGTGCTCTTGTTTACAGGGTACAAATTCAAAAATTCTTACAGCTGGGAATTTCTTGGCAACGGTGAAGATTTGCCTATGATGTTATTTTCCCCAAGCACAAGGAAAGGGCCATTATATGTGCTTAGATAGCCTTGTACATAATCCATTTTATGTTGAATTTAAATGAACCTATCAGGATGGTCAATCAAGGGTTCAAAAATCCCCACTCTTAGTCTTTCATGAGAGAGCAGAAAGGGAGAGGGCTCAAGAGCTAGCTGAGAACGAAGTGGACAATCAGTCGTTATTTCCAAACTTTGTCACTGGTAGTCACTGTTATCTCCCATTTGCCTATGAGCTTCTGAGACCAAGCTCAGGCCACGGTACCTATGAATGATTGTTTGTAACTTGTAATATGTTTGTTTTTATCTATAGAAGAACTTTCCAATAGAATGAACAGTTTCCCACTGAACAGATTAGCAAAGTGGTTGCTGTGTTTTCCCATGTTACTTCATGTTTCCTGTGCTTTATTTTTTTATATATATAACAATGTTAATAAAGGCGACAATTCTCTTTGACTGCATCATATTTAAAGATGCTACCTCTTGGAGCATGTCACTGAAGTACACTCCTAAAGAAGAGAAGCTGTAGTATACACTATGAAACAAATCCCAGTGGTAAGGTCTCTCCAGCTTGCTTTCAAAAGAGACAAGGTTTTGCTACACTCTGGGGTCTGTTGCAATCACTAAACTCTCTGCCCCTCTGGTGAAATTGGATCTAAGTGTGGGTGTCCTTTATTTAAATAATAGTTTTAAAAGGTGCCTATCCAAGTCTTTACCTGCCCTGAAACATCATTAATAGTGCAACAAAATCCCAGCAGCATAAAAATAGTCTTTTCAACAGGAGCTCAGCCAGTCAGCCACCTACAGAGATTCCTTTCTACCCTTTCAGAAGGCCACCAAATTAATTCTGTTTCAGACCAAAGGGACGGGGGAGAGGGGGAGGGAGGGAGAAATTTCCAGAGTCCTGCTGAGAACACTTTGCCAGCCTCCCTCCACCCCCTTCTTTTATAATGAGAGTGATCCAGCTCAGGCACCCCTGCTGACTACAGCTGTGGCAGTATGGTACAGGGAAAGAGGAGATCACTCAGGTAGGCCAGTATCGGGATATGTGGAGCTTTATAGGTAATAACTGGGCCTGGCAGAATTTGATTTTTTTATAATATCAATGTTTATTTCTAAGCATTTTTAAAAAAGATTTTTATCTATTGAAATTTTCACAGTTGCAGGGAATTATGTGGGGGAAGGACAGAATTATTTAATGATAGTAGACATTGAGGTTCAACAAGTTAGAGCTTTATAAACCATTAAAAACACAAATTGTTATAAGAATGGCCATATTGGGTCAGACCAATAGTCTGTGTAGCCCACTATTCTGTCTTCCAACAGTAGCTGGTGCCAGATTCTTGTGGAATGAACAAAATAGGGTAATTTGTCAAGTGATCCATCCCCTGTCTTCCACATTCAGCTTCTGGCAATCAGAGATTTATGGACACCCAGAGCATGGGATTTCATCCCTGACCATCTTGGCTAATAGCCATTAATGGACCTATCCTTCATGAACTTATCTAAATCTTTTTTTAACCTAAATATACTTTTGTCCTTCACAACATCCCCGGCAACAAATTCCACATGTTGGCAGTGCAATGTGTAAAGAAGTACTTTCTTATGTTTGTTTTAAACCTGCTGCCTATTAATTTCATTGGGTGATGCCTGGTTCTTGTTTTATATGAAAGATGAATAAACACTTCCTTATTCACTTTCTCCACACCATTCATGATTTTATAGAGGTCTATCGTATCCCCACTTAATCATCTCTTTCCTAAAATGAACAGTACCAGTCTTTTTAATCTCTCCTCCTACGGCAGCTGTTTCATACCCCTAATCATTTTTGTTGCCCTTCTCTGTATCTTTTTCAATTCTAATATATCTTTGAGAGATGAGGTGATCAGAACTGCACACAGTATTCAAGGTGTGGGCATACCATGGATTTAAACAGTGGCATGATGATATATTGTCTTATTATTTATCCCTTTCCTAATGTTATCTTTTTTTGACTGCTGCTCCACACTGAGTGGATGTTTTCAGAAAACTATTTATGGCTACTCCAAGCTCTCTTTGATTGGTAAGAGCTAATTTAGACCCCATTATTTTTTACATTAGTTGTGATTATGTTTTCCAATGTGCATTACTTTGCATTTATCAACTCTGAATTTCATCTGCCAGTTGATGTCCAGTCACCCAGTTTTGTGAGATCCCTTTTTAATTCTTCGTAGTCTGCTTTGGACTTAATTATCTTGAGTAACTTTGTATTATCTGCAGATTTTGCTACTTCGCTATTTACCCCTTTCTTCAGATCATTTATGAATATGTTGAACAGAACTGGTCCCAATATAAAACCTTGGGGGACCCTGGTATTTACCTCTCTCTGCTGTGAAAACTGACCCTTTATTCCTACCCTTTATTTCCTATTCTAACCAAATTACTGATCTATGAAAAGACCTTCCCACTTATCCCATAACTGCCTACTTTGCTTAAGAGCCTTTGGTGAGGGACCTTGTCAAAGGCTTTCTGAAAGTCCAAGAACACTATATGCACTGGATCACCCTTGGCCACATTTGTTGACCCCCTCAAAGAATTCTAATAGCTTGGTGAGGTATGATTTCCTTTTACAAAAGCCCTGTTGACTCTTCCAAGCATAACATGTTCATCCATGTGTTTGATAACAGTTCCATACCACAGTTTCAACCAGTTTGCATGGTACTGGTCTGCAATTGCCACGATTGCCTCTGGAGCCGTAAAAATAAATAAATGTTGGCATCACATTAGCTATCCCCCAGTCATCTGGTACAGAGGCTAATGTAAACCATAGGTTATACCACAGTTAATAGTTCTGAAGTTTCATATTTCAGTTTCTTCAAAACTCTTGGGTGAGGATCATCTGGTCCTGGTGACTTATTACTGTTAATCAGTTTGTTCCAAAATGCCCCACACTGAGGTGTCAATAGAGGAGAGTTCCTCAGACTTTTCACCTAAAAAGAGTAGCTCGGGTGCAGCAATCTCCTTCACACCCTCTGCGGTGAAGACTGATGCAAAGAATGCATTCAGCTTTTCCACAATGGCCTTATTTTCTTCGAGTGCTCCTTTAGCATCTCGATCATCCAGTGGTCCCACTGATTGTCTGGCAGGCTTCCTGCTTCTGCTGTACTTTAAAAATCTTTTGCTGTTAGTTTGTGTCTTTTGTTAGTTGCTCTTCAAATTCTTTTTTGGCCTGCCTAATTATAATTTTACAGTTGCCAAGACAGAGTTTGTTCTTTTGTATTTTCCTCAGTAGGATTTGACTTCCAGTTTTAAAAGGATGCCTTTTTGCCACTAACTGCCTCTTTTACTCTGTTTAGCCATGGTGACTTTTTTGGTCCTCTTACTGTTTTTTTATTTGGGATAATATAAATAGTTTGAGCCTCTAATACGGTGTTTTTAAGATGTTTCCATGCTGCTTGCAGGCATTAGGACCGTCAGAGATTAATGTAAGCAGAAAAGGAAGGAGTGTCTTGTTCTATCAATAGACCTCTCTCCCTTGATGGTTTGGCAGGATATTAGAATACTATTGTCCTCAATCACTGAGGTGGTCCCTATGTGTCCTCTTTGCTGGCTTCATTCTTATAGCTCACCCTAGTTTATGGATGATCTGTGACAAATGAAGCAAGAGGGAAGATAGCTAGAGCTCTGGTGGTGAAAGTATCTTGAAGAGGTTAAGAAAGTTCTTTTCCTCCATCATTGTATCTGCAAGATCTCAGACGGTACATTTGTTTCAGGTGGTAGATAATCTGAGCTAGTCAGGTATATCTGGATTGTTAGCTAGCCTGAGTCCATTCTGTTATTGTTGTTCTGTTAACAAGAGTGATCAGATTGGATGGGCTGTCTGCTTCCATGGTGGGGGTACCTACGTCTTGAAAAAACAAAGGCGTCATTTCCTCTGCTAGAGTTCCAGCATTGATGGTACTGGAGATGTTGAAAGAACTTCATCCCACCACCCGTGCTTTGGATCCCTGAGCGGTCTGGTGAAGGCCAGTGGGGAAGTAGCAGATCCTTTGCACATGAAGACTGTCATTGCCCCTCAATGAAAGCAGGCTGCCTATTGCTCTGAAGGAAACTCCCCCACCCCCAAGAAGTCATCATTTGACCCTGATAATCTTGCTAACTATCAACTGGTATCACTGGTAGTTGACAATGGGCACGGATGAGAGCAAGGTGGCCTAGACTTAACCCACACCAGGGAGAGGTGGTGATGGTGTTTTGGGGAAGAAGCTGACAGAGATAGCAAAGGTAATATCAGACCCTTTGAGGGAGGACATCCATCACTAGTTACTAGCGTTTGCAATTTAGGGATGATTCTAGACCTCCAGCTGCTCTTTGATCATCATATTGCAGCAGTAACCCAGTCAGCTTTTTACCATCTGCATCTGGCTAGGAATTCTCAACCTTACCTTTCAGACTTGGAACTTGTCACTGTTATCTATGGTCTTGTTACCTCAAGATTAGACTATTGCAGCATGCTCAGAGGCTATACCTAAAAGACTACTTGGAGGCTACCTGTAGCGGAGAATGCAGTGGCTCATTCTTGAGAGGGGTATCATGTTGGGAACACATGATAATAGTGTACAGACTACATATTGCTCTCCGGGTGGAGTTTAAGGAGCTGCTTATTATTAAGCTTGCAAGGATTTGATTTTTATGGATAAATGTCAATTTCACATTTCACACAAACTGACAAATATTTCCATCAATAATAATCAAAATTCTCAGATTGGCAAAGAAACATGATGCTTGTAAACATATTAGAATCAAAATCCAATGACAGACTTCTGAATTAGGTTTGTTACAAATGCCTTAGTGAATGAATAGTTAAAAACAGGTCTGATTTGTTGATTTAAGGGTATTTACTTTGTGTATTTTGACATGTGATATTGACCTGGGGGACAGTAATCAGGGATTTTATTATTAGAAATATAGCTAACTGGGTTTGTGATGACTAGGAGAACTGCATGGTGAATTGCCTGCTCGGTGTGAAGGCTGTGGATCTTGAGACATCTAGAAAGACTTATGTGCAGTGCTGAGGAGGCTGGTAACAGCAAATCGCGGCCACTAGGAGCTATGGGGCTCCTTGCCTGTGGACACTCCAGGTAAACAAAACGTCCCGGCCTGCCAGCGGCTTACACTGACGGGCCGGGACACAAAGTTTGCCAACCCCTGAAATATAGGGTCAGCTTATGAAAGGGTCATACAGTTTTTGCCATTTTTACCTATCATTGGGGGGGGGGGGTCGGCTCATAAACAAAAGGGCTAATGAACGAGCACATACAGTATCTTTTTCTCCCATATATTAGCCTTGGTCTGAACTCCCCTCCCCTCCCCCCTTGCTCTCTTGTTTACAGATATACTTACTTCCACATTGGATTATCCCAAAGTGGATTAACAATTTCAAAGCACTCAGTTCTTCTGTGGATGCTTGACTTTTTGTGGAAGAGAGCTATTTATCACCACACACTCCCAGAGGTCTCCAAACAGAGGAATCTGTCCCTCCCTTCAAAAGCACCGTCCCAAAGCCTTATGAGTGAGTCTGCCCATTCCCCCCACCCCCTCCTTACTGACCCCCAGCCCATGTACAAAGTTAGGTTGACTTCTTAAAAGAAACGACTGCAGGTGCTGAGCTTTCTGTTTATTCTGGCAAGACTGAAAATAGCAACTGCTAACAAATATTTTGCCCTTCACAAGGCTTTTCACAGAGATGCAGCTGTTATCTCATCTAGTAAGTGTCAGCCCTGAGGGGAAAACAGACACTTAATTAGATTAGGATAAGCTTCAAAAAGGTGCCTCTTTAAAAGTAATACCCAAAATGCTCTGTGGTATAGGAGCATTGAACTGAATTCTCGCTCATGCAGTGAAGAACACTGATTTTAAGCTTTTTGGTTTGTTTTCCTTACTTGTGTCTCATGTATTGATGGCTTTGTTTTAATCATCAAAAAGCAACAAAGCTTCATTCCTTCCCTTATATGCTGAAGCAGACAGATCCCCAGGACATAATGCTAAGCTTGTGTGGAATATATCCTTTCCAGATTCCAGAGTATGAAACCACCAAGAAACCTATACTTTACATTGAGTGTAATATGATCTGGGGTGGGATGGGGAGAGTTTAGTCTGAGCTGTGGAATTTTCATGCAGAGATTCATAAAGCTAAGATATGTCTCACTACCAAATCTTAGCATTTGAATGTAAGGAGCTTCTTCCTGTAAGCAGGGATGCAACAGTTTATGCCAGGCTTACTGGGAATGAAACTGCATCCAGGTCAGATTCAATCGTCATTAGATGTGCTGAAATATGTATTTATGTTTCCTTGCTTTCTGCGTCAGGCAACAGAAATGGGTTTGTATATAGTAACAGTGGTCTCTGAATCAAAGGTGGAAATGGCAAATTCCAATTCTAGGTCTCCGCTATACACTTAGAGAGTCTGTCCCACTGGAAAGGTGGCAAAGTTGTAAATACCTTTGATAAGCCATTCCCACACTTTACAAGTCCCAATCTTGACAATAGGACAAAAATAACAGGAAGTTAGAGCGATTGTGAATGGGTGCACCACAGATGCGAAGATGTTTCAAGTGAATCCCCAGTTAGATTAGAGCAGCCTGGCTGACACGACACTTTTAAATTTCATAAGAGCATTGCCGTTTTCTCAATGCAGTGAATAAAGTGAAAAAGGATTGCTGGAAACTGAGCCACACACCAGTGAGTCACTGAGCCATTTCCAGTCTAACACAACAGCTTCTGCAAATAAAGAAATTGTCAAAAAAGCAGGCAAGATCATCAAAAACATTGTACTAGCATGTCTACAGCTCCTTTTATCTAAGAATCTCAATGCTCTGTGTCCATTAAATTAACCCAGCCTCACAACAGACCCATGAAGCAGGTATTATTGTCACCTCTTTCTACAGAAACTCAGCCGCAGAGAGGTTAAGTCATCATCCTACTACTCCTCTCCATTACATCTGCTTCTGAGGGGCTTGAGTGCTTGCCTCAGAAATTTTATGAAGACAACCAGGGCGGTCTGTCAAGATTATTATTCTCTGGTTGTATATATAAAACTATTTTTAAAATTATGGAGTGCTGTAGTTTGCTTAAGGGGCACAGGGAATTAGGTCTGATTTAAAACACTTGAGTCTAAACAATGTTTGATATTTAAATAGAAACATCTTCATGGATTTCATGTGGGGCCCACTGAAGAGATTTCTGTTGCTTCACACATTTCACTCCTTGTTGAAATTGCAAAGTGAACAAACAAAGTGTTTGCATAAGAACTTCAAATTTATTTATTCAAGGAGAAACCATACTTGCTCACATATAGGTGGGGGAAAACTTTTGTTTGTGTTGACAGCTATGAATAGTGAGATGATAGAAGATTAGGTTTCAAGACTTGATTTGCACAAAATAGGAAGAGACTCCTTATGTTTTGGCCCCAACTCAGACCAAACTTGTTTGCTAGTCTGAAAAATGGTGAGATAACGTCCCCCATATCTCCAACTTCTGTGCTTACCAATTCCAGTCATAGAAAGCTGAGATGCCATAAAAAGCAAACAAACTTGAGTTGCCTCTCCAGTATTTCTGTCCTGACAAGAAACTGAGAGTAGAGGAAATCTTATGAGAGCCTTTTCTTGCCCATTTTCCAGCCTAGATTTGCAATCTCAAGAAATTTCAACAGCTATATCTGAATTTTTATAGTTGTTTATCCAAACTGAAACTCTAAACCTTTTGAGGTGCTCCCATCACGAAATAAGATGGGATGAATTTTGTATCTCAGTCTTAATGTGTATACATCTTTGATTATGCAAGGCAACATCTCCTCCCTTTTCCCGCTGCCTGTCCTTTCTGAACAAGCTGTACCCTTCAATAATACTCCAGTCATGTGAATTAGCCCACCAAGTTTCTGTGATACCAATTATGTCAGTTATTATTCACTAGTATTTCCAGTTCTTCTTACATTAGTATATAGACATCTAAGATGTTTATTATATTTCACCTCTATATTCCCTCTTGTCTCTCCTGTGACCTTGCTGTGATTGCTTATGTTCCCCCCCCAGATTCTGATCCAAGTCCAAAATATGGAGACCTACCTATGGGCTTTTGTCTCCTGCTCCCTCCAACTTAGTTTAAAGCCCTGCCTCACTAGGTTAACCAGCATGTATTCAAAGAGACTCTTCCCCTTCCTCGATAGATGGGCCCCATCTCTGCTCAGCAGTCCTTCTCCCAACAGGACCCCATTGGCTAGGAAGCCAAAGCCCTCTTGGTGACACCATCCATGCAGTGATGTATTTACCTCCATGATGTCTTTGCCCAGGCCGCCTTAACTGGAAGGATTGATGAAAACAGCCCCTGTTCCTCCCTCACTCCCAGAGTCCTGTAGTCACTTCTGATCTGCTCCGGGTCATACCTTTCAGTATCATGGATGAGCAGCATGGGGTAGTAGTCAGAGGGCTGGATCATCCCCAGCAATCCTTCCGTAATGTCTCGGACATGGGCCCCTGGCAGGCAGAATACCTCCCAGAATGCCAGGTCAGACCTGCAGAGGGATACAAATGTAATAGCATACAGTAAGTTAATTTCATATGGTAATAGCTTCAGAATAGCTTTTTAATTATTGTAATTATAATAAAGGACCAGCAGATGTTCAGCCAATCAGATCATTCCATTAACTGAACATTCACATGTGTCTTTTCTAGGACTATGCAGGGGATACACTGCCTGGAGCAACATTGTTACTGTTTCAGAGTAACAGCCGTGTTAGTCTGTCTTTGCAAAAAGAAAAGGAGTACTTGTGGCACCTTAGAGACTAACCAATTTATTTGAGCATGAGCTTTCGTGAGCTACAGCTCACTTCATCGGATGCATACCGTGGAAACTGCAGCAGACTTTATATACACACAGAGAATATGAAACAATACCTCCTCCCACCCCACTGTCCTGCTGGTAATAGCTTATCTAAAGTGATCATCAGGTTGGGCCATTTCCAGCACAAATCCAGGTTTTCTCACCCTCCACCCCCCCACACAAATTCACTCTTCTGCTGGTGATAGCCCATTCAAAGTGACAACTCTTTACACAATGTGCATGATAATCAAGGTGGGCCATTTCCTGCACAAATCCAGGTTCTCTCACCCCCTCACTCCCCTCCCAAAAACCACACACACAAACTCACTATCCTGCGGGTAATAGCTCATCCAAAGTGACCATTCTCCCTACAATGTGCATGATAATCAAGGTGGGCCATTTCCAGCACAAATCCAGGTTTTCTCACACACACACCCCCTCCCCCCCCACACACACACACCCATACACACACAAACTCACTCTCCTGCTGGTAATAGCTCATCCAAACTGACCACTCTCCAAGTTTAAATCCAAGTTAAACCAGAACATCTGGGGGGGGGAGTAGGAAAAAACAAGAGGAAATAGGCTACCTTGCATAATGACTTAGCCACTCCCAGTCTCTATTTAAGCCTAAATTAATAGTATCCAATTTGCAAATGAATTCCAATTCAGCAGTTTCTCGCTGGAGTCTGGATTTGAAGTTTTTTTGTTTTAAGATAGCGACCTTCATGTCTGTGATTGTTTCATATTCTCTGTGTGTATCTAAAGTCTGCTGCAGTTTCCACGGTATGCATCCGATGAAGTGAGCTGTAGCTCACGAAAGCTCATGCTCAAATAAATTGGTTAGTCTCTAAGGTGCCACAAGTACTCCTTTTCTTATTGTTACTGTTGAAGGAGAAGATTCTTTACATTAAGAAAAACCCCAAAACGGGGAGTATTTCCTTAGAAGTAATTAAAGCTTCAGAAAATATAACTGTATCCTTAACAGGATCTGTAATAAAACTTAACATTTCTGAACTGCCTTCCATCTACAGACCTCAAAGTGCTTTACAAACACCAATTAACTCAGCCTTGTAATACATAAATGCCCACAAACTCAATTGTGGTCAAACTCAATTGTGGCTATTTCTATTCCAACTGAAACCATTTTAAAATTTATCACCATAACATTATCAGGAATCAACAGATGGCACTAGTCCTACTACTGTTACAAGTGAGGTTTTTCTGAATGAATCAGCAGCTAGCACTTGAAGAAATGCTGATTATCAGCTGTGGAGCAGTTAGGATGGTGTGCATCTGACTAGTAAGCTTTTTTTGGCCTTTGTGTGTGAGATACACTAAGAAATGATTCTTAGGTAGGTCTGCAGGTTATACCTATACAAGAAAACAAAACATTACATGATGTCAAAATCTTTTAGTCACCAGCCTCCATTTCTGTCTCCCTTTTTGAGATTGTAAACTTCCCAAGGCAGGAACGGTCTTTATTTGTGTCTTTTGCAGCACTGAGCATCATAGACTGTGCATACAAATTAAAGCAAAAACTAATAACCTACTTGACAGAAGTAAAGTATCCCCAAAACAGATATGAAGAAATAGAGGTATGATTTCCCAAGATCCCATTCCAATGAGAAATAATGTATGGCAGAGCCAGGAATAGCATTCAGTCCCACCTGTCTGAACCACAAACCTGATTCCTAGCCTTGTGTCTAAACCACAAAGCTACCTATCCACACCCGCCAACTGTTTTTCCCCACATTAGAGTGCCTTTTTATTCTTGATTAGAATGCATGGAGCTACTCGTACTTGTTTTCACCTCTCTGTCCTTTTGGTCTCTGTAGTAATTACTCATATATACTGTATGTAGCAGCTTTCTTCTGAAGTGATTCCAAAACACATTGCAGCCCATAAGCATAAAGGGATTGTTTACTTGCTAGTGAAGTACAGCAGAGGTTCCTTAAAATACATCTAGATGTACAGCTGATATAGACAAAGGACTGGCCATAAATATTCCCTCCTCAACCTGCACTCTGAACAGCATTAATGAAGAGGGGGGAAAGAGGGGTTTTGCACAGTGCTCAGAAAGCTAATAAATCTGGGCTCTTGCAACGCTCAGTGCAGTCTTTAGGAGAGGAGTAACAAATCACTTTTGGCTGACAAAGATTGAATGAGAGTCATTTCGGATTTACATTGGTGTAAACAAGCAGAATTTGGCATAGGTCAAACACCCACATACAAAGCTCAATATTAGAGACCTAATTCTGCCTGTAGTTAAAACTCATTCAAATCCAATGTCAGTGGCAGTTAACCACGGGTAGGGTGACCAGGTAGCAAGTGTGAAAAATCGGGACGGGGGTTTGGAGTAATAGGCACCTCTGTAAGAAAAAGCCCTATCGGGACTGTCCCTATAAAATCAGGACGTCTGGTTACCCTAACCACAGGTGGAACTCAGCTCGGTGGGTTCTGAATAGGGTCACATGCCCTCAGTTTTGTTTCTACACAGACCAACTTCTCTACATATTTCACTGCCTCATATTCATTGAGTCCAGGGCCTTTGTGAAGAAGTTTTGTTAAACTGAGGTGTACTAAGTTGTTCATTCTGATTGATTTTCTAATTACATTGAAGTCCATGGGCCTGATTCAATATCACATATACTGCAGTAAGTTTAACCCCATGGATTTCAGTGGCATTACCCCAGCGTATGTTAGAGGAAGAGCTGGCCTCTTGATTCTAGGATCTGAGAATACACTCCTGTCAGGACTATATTTGTGCAATGGCTATATACAAAAATAATCCCATGCCTGCATACAAAAATAATCCCATGCCTGCTTTTGATTACAAAGATCCAAACATTCCTCTCTGCTGAATGGTGAGGAAGGGAGCAAAGGGCTGCACAGACAGACAAAGGGCAAAACAAACAGTGGAGGTGGGCGAAAGGGGAGCAATAGCTTTGTACCATGTTTCCCAGGAGCCAGTGGAAGCTCCTCTGTTAACATTGCACAGATCAGGCTCTGTGCGGTTCAGGGGAACCAGAGAGCAGTCACTTCAACAGCCAGCAGGTTTTCCAGCAGAAGTTAATGCTGCTTGCAGCAGTATTAGCTGCATTTCAGTGGCTTTTGCCTCCTCTTATAGTGCACTGCTCGGCAGTAGTGGGGAAGGCTCTGGCAGCCTAGATGTTAAATGGGCCATGCTATCAGTGGTTGGAAGGGGTAAGGAGGATCAGGGGGCACATAGCATGGTTCCCATGGCAGCCACTGATTTGTGGAGCACACAGGCTCCACAGGTTGAGAGAGATGGCTTCTACACAGCCTTTGCACAGCCACAAACCTCTTCCCTCCTTAAGATGGCTGTCAGGAGACTCTTGTGTCTGCACAGAGTGTCTGACAATTTTCCCCTTCCCTGCTGGTCCAAAGGTGAGCAGCTATTAGCAACAGGGACGTGGGGACCAATGGATACATGGGTGCTATTGGCGGGAAGTTTGACAGTCTTCTGTCAAATAGAAGCTGGAAGCAGCAATCTGTGTTCTTTTACTCCCACAAAGGGTCTTCTTGAAAGATCTTACTCTTCAGTGAGAAGAGAAACATGAGAAGCAGAAAAGGTGGAGAAAGATGACCCCAAACTGACTGTTCTCAGTCTCCTTCATGATTCATTCTGACTCACCCATCTGACCGAGAGGTGACCTCTGGCAAGAGGTTAAAACAAAACACTTTAAGTGTGTTTCTTGCTGAATACAGCACACTCAATCATCCACACTGCCTATTCCCTCCTTCCTCACCCCATACCTCCCAACCGTGAGAGAGAACACAACTGAATGGAAAAGGGAAGACCTGTCATAGAGGAGATGGAGAATGGAGTAAGTCATCTGCTACTGAAACAAAACAACTCTCAAAGACAACCCAGAGCACGAAAACTGCCAGATCAAACAGAGACACAGGAGCTGTCAAGGCTCGAACGGTTGGAGGGGGTGGGGGGGAAGCTACCGGCATTATATAGGGAGGGAAGGGGGGAGTGGTAGCCTGGGGGGGGGGGGAGTGGTAGCCTGTGTGTGTGTGTGTGTGTGTGTGTGTAGGGGGGGTAGTGCTCACAGGGGAAGAGCGACTAGAACACCGGAATCAAATCCTGTGCCAGTAACACCCACTGATAAATCAGAAAGGTAGACAGGCATCTTTTCTGTCACCATAGAGAACAGACAGCCCTATGGAACTGTACAGGCTTTGCATCAAGACATATAGTAATGGTGATGATGCACAGGGCACTTCTAGATCCTTATTTATTAATTTTTCCCACATCTGGAAACAGCTACTCACAGGAGCATAGTTTAGTTCTCAAGCCCATTCATTCCTTGGCCTCTCCCTCTCCTCTATGACAGATAAAACAAAAGTTCCAGTTGTGGAGGTGTTTAAAGTGAAGAGGAAAACCAGGGAAATACAATTACCCCTCCTTGGCTAAAAGTAGGCAGAATTCCCCCTCTTCTCCCCTTTCTGAGCTTGAGGTTTCCTGGGAGGTGTTAAATAAATTCTGATCTAGAATGATAAATATACAATTCACTTATCAGGCAGGATTATTTTTATTTATCTCTGTTGTGCATGGAAGAATCACAAAGCTGGCATTTGGATTTCTGTTGCAAAATTCTTCATTTCTGATTTAATACTGAAAGTAAATTTAATCAGAACAATAATCTAAGCAGTTTCCAGACAGCTCAGACTCTGTTCTGATGTGAGGAACCCTGCATCGCTGTGGCCCGAGGCTAAACACAGATAAGCTGTAACAGTTCTTATAACAATTTTTAATTTCTTCTTATTCAAAACTTAAGTGAATGTTTTGTGTAAATTAATGTCATGCTGTGGACTGCTCATGAGCTATTTTCTGCAAGCATTCCTGCTAGTTGTCACTCCTTGCAATTTGAGATGGGAGCTACGGTATGCGACAGATCACCTAACTTCTTCTGTTCCCTGACTCAATCATCTACTTCTGGCCAAAATAAAATTGTATTTTTTCATGAAAAAGGTTCGCACTTAATGGGCAAATGAATCTTAAAAGGCTCAAAAGTTTGTTTTCTGTGACTGTTCAACCAAACAAGACTCCTGGCATGAATGTTCAACCAAAAAACGGCAGTAGTTGAAGTGAAATTCTAGTTACAAATCACTGAACTACGAAGAATATTTTTTTCCCCTCGCTATTCACACAGCTCTAATTCTTAGGCACTTGTAGCCAATAAGCCCTCAGTAGGTTCTTAGGATTTTAATTAAATCATGGGCAATAAAATCAGATAACCAGTGCCTCAGTTGCAAGATTAAAACATTATGCAAAGCACAAATCTAACCACCCCACTGCACCATTATTCTAACAATCCTTCTACAGAACATTTATTTTTCTAGCCATGATAACAGACAGTTGGGGCCCAATTCCACCCTGGTGTCTGCAACTGCAGCTCCTTTGATGTAAAGGTGTCGTACTCACACCTCCCAGGGCTGAATTTGGCCCTTTCTGCAGTCAACCAAAGCCGACAGATGAAACATTGTGTTAATGTGATGTAATTAGAAGACTGACTGGGGGTACATCAGACAGCTGTCAAAACACAGCTCAGACACAATATTTAAGCAACTCTTATCACTGTTTATTCATTCAGACCTGATAATGGAAGAGAAAAGCTCAGGTACATGAGCAAATCTATAGCTGGGAAGCCAGGTGGGTAGCCAAATACGAGCGCATGTGCTGTACCGCTCTATGTATGGCTATTCTATGTAGGTAGTTAATACATATGATACATATTGAGCTGTCATGTATTACGCCCCCAATTCTGAGACATATGAAATAGATTGTGGACCCAATTTTCTTGATCCCTTCACTGGTGATGCCAAGCAGCCCTAACCACACAGAAATGGCCTCTGTGAATACCTTCAGCATCTGGGGGGGTATCTGACCAGCACAGAGGTGCTGAAAGGGCTTAGGTCTGCTCACCCCCTTGCAGCCCCAGGCATAGGGAACATGACAGAAGGACATATAGCTATTCTGTGCTTCCTATGGTCACTAGTAGCTCTGGGCAGTACAAGGGGGCTCTAATTTACACTGCTGGCCTGCCCATTGACTTCCAAAGGACAGGATTCACCCCAGATTCACCAAGCATCAATTGCTCAAATGAGGATAGCAGATTTTGGATCAATGTGTTAAATTCCTCTTCTAACACCCTATTAACAGAGCCAAGTTCTGGTCTCAAATCCATTCATGTTGCTACCATTACAGGCAGTAGAACTGAGGCCACAATTTAACCAGTAAGTTGCATTTTAAATAAAAGGGATTTTTGTTTATTTTAACACCTAACCTAAGAGTCCTGCTGGCAGGGACCATACTCTTTAAGAGCGATATAAATTTGTGAGCTATCATAAATCAGTTTTTCATCCAACTTTAAATGTTCGTGTTAAAAATACTCTTTACAACAATAGTTGTGTATTTCAAAGTCTGAAGATCCATTTGATATCTAGAGCCCCATAACTCATAGTTTTCTATTGAGTATCCTTTGCATTTATACAAACATGCATATATGGAAGCAGTTTCCCCCCACCATGTATTCCCACTGCTGTTTAGATTACCAGACATAGTGGGATCCTAGTTCACTCTTTCCGTTTGTTCTAATTCCATTAGAAGCTGTTTCCTCCAGCAGCTTAATTCACAGCTTGTCTCCATCTGTTTCATGGCGTGATCTGCCCAAGCTTTGTACTTGAGCCTATTACATCTGACATGAGTGTAGGTCCTAACTGAGGGAGTGAATATTCACCCTTTTCCCCCCCTTTTGCAAGTGGGAATGGCTCTGTTGTGAAATTGTCTGTTATCTCATTTGTTCCTGCTGAAATTGAATAGGAGATTCTGTATTAAGTCTTTACGGGTGCAGCTAAGGGGTTGTCTACACACAGAAGTTACTCCAATTTAAATCTGGTTAAAGTCCAATTTAGTTAAGTCAATGGAAAACATTACATGGGCACTCCTATGTCAGTTTTAAATTGGTTATGCTGGTTTAGCTTGCAGCTGTACAAATACCAGCACAAACCAAACCAATAAAAGGCAAGTTTAAACCAATTTAAGAGTGGCCACAAACAAAGTTGCACCAATGTGTGTAAGTCAGTATAAAAATCAAATAGTTAGGCCAGTGCAACTTTGGGTCAAAACCAGGTCTAAGAATCTTGTTACTATCCGTCCTGTATGTTACCCTTGAAAGTAAAGTGTTTTTCAAAACATGCATCCCCTTCTCCACACTTGAATGACAGTGATTTTCCAGAACTGTGTAGAACAGCTGTGGGCAAGGGAGAAGAGAGAGGGGGAAGGTCTAATTGGAGGCAGTGGTAGAAGTTTCAGAGTAACAGCCGTGTTAGTCTGTATTCGCAAAAAGAAAAGGAGGACTAGTGGCACCTTAGAGACTAACCAATTTATTTGAGCATAAGCTTTCGTGAGCTACAGCTCACTTCATTGGATGCGTTCTAAGGTGCCACGAGTCCTCCTTTTCTTTTAGTGGTAGAAGTGTTTGAGATGGTGGAGTGCTGACAGTCCTAGTGGCACAGGGTTAAGAGGGTGTTATGTCGTCTATCGTGGAGGGGTTGCTCTGGTGGTGCACTGTGCATCTCTGGGGAGAGGTGCAGAAGTTAGGCCATGACAGACGCTTTAAATTTTAATTCCCCTGCTTTTGTGTAAAGCATATTTGTGTGCAACCTTAACTCAGAGGATTTATTTATTTATTTATTTATTTAAGGTTGCCCAACATTTCCCATTATGAAGACCTAGTTTTCAGTTGCTCATAACTTTGCCAGTCTAACTGTTTGGGCTGAATCTGTAACACGGAGCAGAGGATGGAGGGTAAAACTGCAGCCAAAATGGTTGAGCGCTTTCAGAGAATGAGCCCTAGGGAGGAAAATACATTTCTTGCTCATATTAAAAAAAAACACCAACCACCACACCCACATGCACTCTTGTAACTTTTTATTTGAGAAGTTTTATCATCCTGATGCTTTATAGGAGCAGTTCTCAAACTGGGTCAGGACCCCAAAGTGGGTCATGACTCCATTTTAGTGGGGTCACCAGGTCTGGTGTTAGACTTCTGGGGCCAAAGCCAAAGCCCAAGCCCCACCGCTCAGGCCTGAAGCCAAATGCTGAGGGCTTCAGCTTTGCCACACACTCCCCCTGGGGGCAGCGAGGCTCAGGCTTCAGTCCCCCTTCCAGGGGTCGTGTAGTAATTTTCATTGTCAGCAAGGGGTTGTGCTGCAATGAAGCTTGAGAACCCCTGCTTTATAGCAGGGATTGAACTTTGAGAGTGTGTGGTCTTACTGTAAGGGATGTCACTTGTCAGCTGCATGAAAATCCATCCAAATTTGCTCACGTTGTAAGCCTTTGAAAAAAAAGTTACAGTTCACATATGCTCAGTAAACTTGCTAGAGCATTGCAGCTTCCTTCCTTGAAAATTCCATCTGTGCTCCAGCCTGGGGCTGAGCAGGACTTTCCCCAATTACAGTTCCCTGCTGCTCCAGGCCATACCAGAGCTGGGTTCAGGGACTGGAGTTGGGAGCCAGTCTGTCCTTTGTTCTCAACAATCCCCCCTGCTGGGCTCAGGCACTATGGAGGAGGAAACTGCTTGAACTGAATGCAGAATGAGAGGCCTGGAACTAGAGGATGGGGGGTGAAGAACAAAGGGAGGAGGAGGAGTAGCTGGAGAAGGGGAGAACTGGGAACACTGAAATTGGACAAGGAGCCTGGGAAGGGAGACTGGCATGGGGAACCAGTGAATACAGGGAAGGTGGGTGTGTAGGTGACTGAAGGCTGGGGTTGGGAGAGGGGAAGGAGACAGACACAGAGAGCTGGGGGGACTTGCTGAGCAAGGAGACTGGGATGGGAACCCAAGGAGTGGAGGCTGGGACCAGTTAGGTGAGGAGATTGGGATGGGGGATGAAGAACCAGGGATGAGGAAAAGACAGGATGGTGACAGGTTGGATGGAAAGGGATAAAACAAAAAAGTCTCTGCCCATTACAGCAGACTCTCCTCCAGAGCATGGAACAGAACTCAAGATTCCCAAAACTCAACATTCCTCTGCAGTCAGCAAATATCTCATCCCCCTCTAGTGCTGGCCCACATTGCAGAAGTAGCTTGTCATCCCCTATCAGTTACTCCATTAGCTCAAGGTGGCAGAGGACTGTGCGGGGATAGGTTCCAACCCTGCTTATAACCCACCTGGGTTTCAATAGGATGCCACATGATAGAAATCCGGGTTTTTTGGTTGTTTATTTTGTCAATTCTCTCCCCCACTTTTGAGGGGGGGAAATTAAACAAAAATGTTAGAAGAACATTATCGTGGCTGCAAAGTCAAGCACTCAAAAGTTACGAAATGCCAGATTTAAGGTTGCTGGTACAACCTTAATTTGGCCCTCCTTGTGCATATGCATTATGGTACTGTCTTTAATTACCTGATGACATACAGTTTTTTTCCCACAAGACACTGGCTCATTCAGTGCACAGGATGGATGGTGCTCATTTAATGAGTGATTCAATACTTTGTTTTCTCTTTGCTGATCCATGTGTGGCTCCAGGTCTTATTTACTGCACATTAGTCAAACCCCGCTCTGAAGGCAGGATTATTAGTTTCCTTACGGGCTTTTCTATGGTGCTCATCACCTGTTTCTCAATGCTTCACAGATCTTCATTTTCACAACACTGTCATGTTTTACAGATGGGGAACTGAGGCACAAAAAGATTAAGGACAAAAGCATCCACTGATTTTAATGGCCCACCTTGATTATCACTACAAAAGTTTTCCCTCCCCCCCCCCGGCTGGTAATAGTTCACTTAAGTGATCACTCTTGTTACAGTGTGCATGGTAACACCCATTGTTTCATGTTCTCTGTGTATATAAATCTCCCCACTGTATTTTCCACTGCATGCATCTGATGAAGTGAGCTGTAGCTCACGAAACTTATGCTCAAATAAATGTGTTAGTCTCTAAGCTGCCACAAGTACTCCTTTTCTTTTTTGAAACACCTAGGATCTGATTTTTCAGAGTATTTATATAGCACTTTATATGTTCAAAGCCCAGCTGCCATTGACTTCAGCTGCAGCTGTGTCCACTCAGCACTTCTGCAAGTCAGATCCGAGGGTCTCAAGTTGGGCATCCAGAAAATGAGAAACACACAATTAGTGACCGCCTGTGAAAACTCAGGTGTGAGCGAGCTGCCCAGCATCACATAGGAACTCTGCCACAGAGCCAGCAAGAGAGTGCACGTCTTCAGGCAGCACTCAACTTCATAACCAGACAAGTGTCCTTTCTCTTCCTGCAACACCCTGCCTCACTTTCTTCACCCCTTCCAGCTTCTGCAACAAGGAAGCAGTGGCCCTACAGACAGTCTCCTTCACAATACAACTCTGAATCACCACCAAAGCACACTCTATCCTGTGCACTGAACAGGGCAGGGATCCGGGGGGAAGAAATAGTATGATCTTGTAATTAAAGACTATCAATGTATAAAGCACAAGGGGGCATACACAGGCAACACAGGCAAATTCTGCAATTTCTTAACTACTGAGTGCTTGACTTTGCAACCTTAACAGTGTTCTTTTAAGACAGTTTGTGGTGTGTCTGTAATGTACAATCCAGAAAGAATTAGTGCTACAGCTTTATAGCATAAATAGGTCATTTTGGTCTACAGTATTCAGGGCTGTCCTCATAAAGAGCTCAGTTGTGCAAGCCTTACTCATGCAAGTAATCCTACTGAAGCCAAAACGTATAGCTGAGAGAGAAAAAAGCCTCATCAGAACAGGAGTCAAAGCTATGACTCAAATAAAAGTGTGCAGAATGAGGCCATAATTTGGTGTAATCAAGCCACTATTCTCATTTTCTCCTAGTAACAACTGGCACTTGGCGAAAGGGAAATGCTATGTGGAATTTAAAAAAGCAAGGCCAGATTTATTTCCATGCTGCCAATGAAAACACCAACACAGGAGGTCAGGTTTTAAAAAGAAAACGTGTTGGTGTCTGGGTGTGTGTTATCTTTAAAACGCACATTACGCGGTCCTGCTTGCTGTGCTTAGTTTAAGATTCTGTTGTCATCAATAATGTACACACCTCGCCCTGCTTGATCCTTCACCTATGCACTATGTTGCCCCTATTTTCATCAGTCATACGTAGACCAGTTATCAAGGTGAGCATGTCCTTGTCCCCACTTCACTTTCTCCATGGTGGGGGGTGGGGGCGGGGGGCTGATCTTTTGATGTAGCTGTAAACTGATCCTGGACAACCCAGTCTAACACATGAATCATACCAAAAATCTCTTTCAAAAGACTGACTTCACATAAGCCTTAACTGTTTAAAGCAGTGCATACTGTACATCACGTGCCTGTGGAACTGACAGATTCTTAGTCACTCTCTGGAAAATTTTCTAGCTCTACAGAGGAATTTCAGTGGAGAAAAGTTTGGTGCCCTCACGAAGCAAGACCCATGAAGAATCTCTATGTTATTATGTTGGATCATATTAAAGAAGTTCTGTATTAAAATCACAAATGAGTTTGATTCCCCATAGTTTAAATTCCAGGGTATTACTAATTAAGAGGTCTCTTGGTTTTTGGTACTGTTTCTCTCCCTCTATGTGTGAAACTTGCAAGCTGCTAATTGCGCTAGTACATTCTAAGACAGAGTCTGTTCTCAAAGCAATTCACACAGAGAGAGAGAGACTCAAAGCAATACTCTGTAACAACAGAAACAGCACCCGGAGACTCCCCGCCCTTTCGTTGTATTAACAATTGTGATTAAAATAGAGATAGAGGATGGATGCGGATGGATGCTTGGTGTGGATAATAACTGAATAATCAGGGAGGTGCCAGCCTAAGAATGCAGTGTCCATCGGCTGAAGAAGGCGTCAAGTGGAAATAACCAGAGGACCCCAGCGGGCAGACTGGAATCCACCCAACAGCCTCAAGAATGGGAGAACCAAAGAACAAGATAACATCTGGCAGCACGGAGCCATCAGGAATGTGCCATCTGCTGATTGATTCAGCAACAGCATGATGAAGCAATTCCCATAGACTGGCATAGGAAGAAACTCCTATAAAAATGGACTCTAGAAAGTGAGAACTTTGGGGTCTGATTCTGCAAACCAACTTCCAGGAGCATCAGATGAGCATCTGACAAGGCCCTGCTCCCTCCTCATGTCCAGGCCACCTGGCCAGTGGCTTGGCATGAGCAACTCTAAGGCTGGTAACTATGATGACAACCTTGCAGAACCTGTGTGTGTGTGTGTGTGTGTTAATAAATATGAGATCGAATGGAATGTTATAGCTATAACTAACTGCTTACTATGACTCTTTCTGTATTCACAATAAATGTGGTATTTTGCCTTTTCCCCTTTAATAAGATCCTGCTGGTTTTTATTTTATTGGTATAACAATGTCCCCCAATCTACCAACATTTATTTCAGCATTTCAATTTCTTTGCTGATTTGGGACCCAGTCTGGTCTTCTCCAAACTGGACTCACGTGCATGAAGTAAATAGGATATTGTAAGGCTAATTCTGCCCTCACACCTGTGGTAGTTCCTTTTATACTGATGTAACTCCAACTCAGATGGAAGGGAGAGCAGACTCAAAACTGACAGAGGGGCTCATTTATGACACAGAAATAGTTTACCTTAGGGTGTCTTCTTCAAGGTGCTCCACACAAAGGACTCTCACTCAAGTCAGTAAGAGTTCTGTGTGACTTGCTTGCAGGATTAAGTCCTTGGCTAATTTTGAAAGCCTAGGCCCAAGTGACTAGTAATTGAGTGCCCAACTTGAGACACTTTAAAACTGCCATGAAGCACTCAAAATTAACTCTTACAAGTGGTTTCATGCTGGGCAAATAAAAGTTGAGATCACCAAAATCACTAGACAAGAACCACGGCCAAAATGTTTGTGAAGTTTTCACCCACACTATCAGCAGCCATATTCTTTCAGAGGAAAGTATTTTAGATGGGGGCGGGGGGGGAGAAGGGTAAGATACAAAAACCATGAATGAAATTAAGTAAAAAGTCTCCATGAGACTACTCCTCTAACAAGCCTGCAGCAACTCTGCCTCACACTATACAGCTGCAGATTGGCAGAGTCCCCTAGAATTTTTAAGGTGCAGTGCAAAAATAAAATAAATAAAATCTGGATTGTCCAGATTTTAGTCCAGTGACTTTATGCCAGGTTTTTGGCCCAACCCTGGGCTCTATGGTTCTTACAGCTGGGGGCTCTCAATACCACCTTTTTCAGCTGCTAGTAAGGAAACACAGGCTCTTGCTCTAGTCTGGGTTCCAGTCCAGGGACCCTGTAGCAATCAGCTAAGATCTGTTCCCTCAGGCTCCTTGCTCCCTCAGCCCTCTCTAAGCCCTACCTGGGATCACTCCTCCACAACTCTTTGCCCCTTCCCAAACTCTGCAGCATTTTTCTAACTCTTGTACTGAGCTACATCTCCCAGGAGGGTTGGCTCCTGTCTGCCTCCCCCAATGCTCTCTAGGTGTCCATGTCTCTTTCCTCTGGAAATCCAGTCCAGGCTACCTCCCTGGTGTCGAGTGACTCAGTAGCTCAGTCCATCTCTGTGGCTCTTCAGTGTCTGCCTTGGCCCTTTGCCAGTGCTCTTTTTTCAGGCAAGGACCCCAAACCTTACTTTCCCCCTTGACTCCCTGTCTCCCTCTACTGCTTTGAAGTTCTCCGTTATTAGTCACCCTGTTCTGCTCATCAGGGACTCATCCTTAATTCATCCACCAGACCCTCCCTACCTGGGCCTGGCTCTCCCATGTACACCAATTACTTTCTAGCTCCTGTTAACCCTTTCACTGGAAGTGTGGGGTACTTTCCATCACAGTAGGCAGTACCAGAAAGTCACAGGACATACGTTATGCAATTCACAAGTGACTACAGGTGTCCAGACAGCTATAGTGAAATCTATATAAAAGAGCCCATGCCTGTTAGGCAACCTCTTGTCCTAAGAGACAACCCTAAAGCAGGGACAGATTAAAGTAATCTGGGGCCCCAACCACAGCAGAGGTTCCCAGGAGAGACAGGCGGTCCTTAAGTATTGACCCCAAGCTGAGGTTTGCCTGCTACACTCTTTTGCCCCGCCACACCCAGGGGCCCCTTCTGTGGTGGTGTAGGCACCGCTCACCCCACTCCCTCCCAAAGCAGTAGGTATGAAATACAACATGGTCAGGAGAGCTCAGAGGACAAATTACACATTCCCTTTTCTTTACATCTTCCTTGTCTCCTACTTACTGAAGTCATTTTAAACACCTCTTTAAAAAGCTATTAACTTTGTGCCAGAGAAAGACTAAAATCTTCCCATGGAGAAAACGCCTTAGCTTAATTCAAGATTACAAGGAAGTATGTTGCCTTCCTTGGTGACCTGAGGTTTCTAAAACAGCATCCGATGAAGTGGGCTGTAGCTCACGAAAGCTTATGCTCAAATAAATTTGTTAGTCTAAGGTGCCACAAGTCGTCCTCTTCTTTAAAACAGTACCTGCAGATCAACTGTAAGTATAAGCCTTAAAACAAAGAGTTTATAAAATTTTCTGAAACATTTGCCATGGTCTGAAAGCTTCTGGGTTTAGTCTGTCCAAGACTAACTCTTTTCAGGAGGGCTTGACCATGATTCCTTCAGCTATTTTCAGTTATGAGAGCATTAATAAGTCCATGCATTAATTTTATTAACTTTTTATTGAAAATTGCTTCTTTAGATAAGTCATTTCCTAGTACAGAGAGAGGCTGGTCAGAAATTAAGAGCAACACAAAGACGCTTGTCAAAAAGCAACTTTTCACTGAAAAATGACAACTTGTAAAAAAAATTTCTTTTCATAAAAAAAAGTTGTGATTTTCCTTGAACAACTTGTCAAATGTTGATGAAGATCAACTATTTTTCCACAGGAAAAAGTGGTCTATGTAAGAGTTATGCATAGTTGGAGAATGAAAAAGCAGTTTGACATTCACCACAGCAGACGCTGACATCAGTGGTCAAATGCAAGTAATTCTCTGATGAGCTGATCATGCCATTTCATGTTGAACTAGAAAGTGTCTCTTAATTAACGGAAGTTTTTGACATAAGGAACAATCCTGTAAACCACGTATAATGTTTATTACTCTGTGTAATCTCACTGAAGCCAGAAGGATTACAGTTTTAAGAACTACACATGTAGTAAGTAGTTCAGAGTTGTATCCTTGCTTTGGAAAAAATCTGGTGAGAAAATAACCTCTATCATATGGTATGTGTGATGTTACACCCCATATTCTTTATAGAAATATGCTCATGATATGGCATATCAGATATATTTTATGAAAGATGGGTGTTGTAAGGTATAATTGTAAAGCTTATGATTTACTGAATGTGATTATCCAATTTGTATGCATGTATCACTTCTGTATCTAAAGTTAAGAATATTGACTATGTAACCATTACAACTGGGAGTGTACTTGGGAAACACCCAGGAGACAACAGGCCATCAGCCTTGATGGGCCATTAGGAAGAAACAATAAGACTTTGAAGATACTAATCTCTCTCCTTCCTGGGAGGAGTCCTGGGCATTGTAGTGACACTACTAGGTCATGTGGTCATGTTACCTGGTACTAAATACCAGATTGGACTTCTAATACTTTTCCACTAAAAGGAGGGAGGGGGAAAGAAAAGATTCCCACCTTATGTAAATCTTATTTAAGGCTGGAGAGTAAATTGATCTAGGTTCACTCTTCACTGAAACGCCACCCAGGATGACTTCTGGAAACACCTCAGGAACAAGGACAAAGGGAGAGGAGGAAGAGTACTGAACCCAGGCTGGAAAAGGGATCTGGTCTGTGAATAAAATACCCGATGCAAGCAGGGTAGCTAACCTTCAAGAATTTCTGCAACCAGCCACAAAAGCAACATTTAGGGTAAGAAATTACTTCTTGAAACCAGTCTCTTCAAGATCTTAAGCTTAGTTTGCATGTTTTGTTTTATTTGCTTAGTAATCCGCTTTGTTCTGTTTGTTATCCCATATAATCACTTAAAATTTACCTTTTATAGTTAATAAGCTTATTTCTTGTTTATAACATAATCCAGTTTGTGCAATTCATATCTGGGGATGGGGGGCTGCAAGAAACCATGCATCTCTCTCCACACATTGAGGGAGGGCGTAAATTTTTTATGAGCTTGTGCTGTGCAGACTTTTCTATACAGTACAAGACCATATTATTTTGGGTTTACTCCCCAAAGGGGGTGTGTATTTGAGTGCTGGGCAATTTCCTAGCTGAATCTTCCTATAGAGAGCTGTTTGCAGACTCTGTGAGATTCTACAGCTGGTGCGTCCCTTCGTGTGTGTGCGCACGCACGCAGCGGGAGAGGTAGCCCAGGCTAGTGGAGCAGGTGGGCTCAGTGAAACCCCAGTACATCAGGTGGCATCCTGGATGGGGGGAATCTAACCCGTCACAGTATGCTCTTCTTGTAGAAGGTAAAGAAATACTGTGGATCTCCCATGTGCTAGTACTTTAAGTTGCTCCCTAGAAGCACTTGTGTATTTGAAGTTTAAACTTTTAATAAGAACTTCTACAAATTAAATATGGCCTTGGTAAATAGTACTGCAACAATAATCAGGATCCCAACTGCTGGCACCATGTAGCTATCTTAGTGGTAGATTAAATGACAGCTAATAAAATGAGCATAGTTCTTGGACAACTAAATGTGTTTTCTTTGATAGTATCCACGAATGGTGATTTTCTGTTAAAGGGATAAATATTAGCCTTCCCCTTCCTCCAAATAGGAGGTGAAGTCAGATTTCTCAAACTCCAGATTTTAATATAAAAGGGATGATGTTGTTAATAGCCCTTTCCAACAAGAGCCTGATTTGCTTTATTGCAGCCAGACACTGTGGATAGGTGTTAAGTGGGGTCAGTCTTCAGTGATTATTATTAATTTTTAAATCCACTGAAGTACTTTTTTTTTTTTTAAAATTGCAGGATAGTAAGGGAATGTAATGCTGGTTGAGACAGCCCAGGAGATTCAAGTCCTTTACCACACTCAGAACAGGGACACAGGCTTCCCTGCAACCCCAATCTGGAATGGCCATTTTAGGAAGTGATTAGCAGAACGAAACAACCTTTCATGTACAAACCCTGCTTTATTACACCAGCACAATGCCCATGGAATTGCAATGAGAGCAGAATCGGACCTGTGGTATCTTCCCAAATCCTAAATACTAAGGGCTAGATGGTGCTAGATTGCTCCAACATGGATCTGTACCTATCATACTTGGAAAAGCAGGAAAGCCAATTACATGGCTTCATCTCACAAGTACACCAATGGTATCTGATCATATGTGCTACATTAACATGCAACCTTGACTACAGTATACTATAGAAAGCTCAAAAAGCAACAGACTCATTTCACTGCAGAAAGGTGGACTGAAGACTACAGATACAGAGGGAACAGGCCAATCCCATTTCATGAACTACCCAATTCAGACTCTCACACCGCTGTACATTTTAAGGTGTTGAGCCTGATCCTCTGCTCCACCACAGCAGTTTTACCCTGGGGTGACTCAATTGATTTTAAAGGAGTTACACCAATGCAAAGCTGGATTGGTGTAGTACAGAATCATGGTACCATGTGTAAAAAGGTATATATGAGCGCTGCTGATTAAGGGTGGCATGAGTGTGGTCTCTAATCAGCTGGCATCTATAGACCAAGTGAAGAACTAAATAAGAAATTGATACAGCGTCCCTCGGCCCGTGCCACTTCCAGCAGCCCCCATTGGCCTGGAGCAGCGAACCGCGGCCAGTGGGAGCCCGTGATCGGCCGAACCTGCAGACACGGCAGGTAAACAAACTGGCCCAGCCCAGCAGGTGAACAAGCGGTGGAACAAGTTTGGGAATCGCTGCTTTAGGTAAACAGCACTGTTGCACAACTCCCTCCCTATGATGGTTGGCGATTACAAGAAGTTATGTTCAGTGGCCCTGAGCTTCAATTAATATTGGCTAATTATTCAATTAAGAACAGCTAATTTTCACTTTAGGGAAGTGACAGGGTTATAAACATATCTGGGCAACCATTTTCTGCCATTTAATAGGCTCATAAGGACTTGAACACATTCATTTGATAAAAGTATGATCAAAATCTAGTATCCTGTCTCCAACAATGGCCAGTATCAGGTGATTCAGAGGAATGTGCTGGAACACTGAACGATGGACGAATGATTAAATAGCTTTCCCACAGAAATGTCTTCCAAAGCCCATCAGTTATAGTAGTTGGCTTATGTCCTGAAGGAAGAGGTTTTATATCTTATGCATTTTTCCTAATCACGTGCCTTCAGTGAAAAGAAGTCTTATGGCAATGAATTCCACAATTTAAACTATGCAAATACTATTTTTTTTCCTTTTTTACTCACAATGCATTTTTCGGTTTTAAAATATATTGCTTTTCAATTTAATTGCATGTTCCCTTATTCTTGTATTGTGAGAAAGCATAAATTGGAGTGATATACAAAATAATGGTGGTGAGATGGCAAATTTCTGCTGTCTGTCTTCTACGTCTCCTTTATGCACCTTTGGCTGACACAAAGAATTCTGGTAGAATGGAGAGGCATGATTTTCTCTTACAGAAGTTATGTTGGTTTGTCCTTATCCTATCAGGTTCATCTAGGTTCCCCACCCATAACTTCAATTGCACTTCAACCAATTTATCAGGATAGGTTCATCAATAGGTACCCTCCAGTCCTTGAGAATAGTAGCCTAACAGAAGATTGCACCTTTTGTTAGCCGATCAGCCATTTCATTTCTATGTTCTTCAGAATTCTTGGATAAATACTACCTGATCCATCTTGGTGACTTGTTGCTTTCTGATTTAATAGTGCACTTCATTATTTGTCTGTATCAAAACATAGCTACAGTGAATCAAAAAGAAATATATAGGAGGTTAGCAAAAGAACTAGGAGTACTTGTGGCATCTTAGAGACTAACAAATTTATAAGCTCTCTAAATTTATAACAAATAAGCTCTCATGGGCTAAAACCCACTTCATTGGATGCATGCAGTGGAAAATACAGTAGAAAGATTATTATATATTTATTGTGACAGGGTCGGGCCAGATGGCTATAGGAGAGTAATAGAAGGCAGATATATAAGCCCCAGGCTAAGTAGGTCCCTTTTCCCTGGGTAAGGTAACAGGGAAGGTTCTAGACCAATCAGGAACCTTCTGGAGACCATTAAGACAGGCTGATTAGAACACCTGCAGCCAATCAAGAAGCTGCTAGAATCAATTAAGGCAGGCTAATCAGGGCACCTGGATTTTAAAAAGGAGCTCACTTCAGTCTGTGGTGTGCGTGTGAGGAGCTGGGAGCAAGAGACACTAGGAGCTGAGAGCGGACTGTTGGAGGACTGAGGTGTACAAGCATTATCAGACACCAGGAGGAAGGTCCTATGGTGAGGATAAAGAAGGTGTTGGGAGGAGACCATGGGGAAGTAGCTGTCGCACAGCTGTTCCAGGAGGCACTCTAGACAGCTGCATTCCACAGGGCCCTGGGCTGGAACCTGGAGTAGAGGGTGGGCCCAGGTTTCCCCCAAATCCTCCCAACTTCTGGTCAGACACAGGAGGAGTCAACCTGGACTGTGAATTCAGAAAACCGGCCAAGCTGAGGGCTGCCGTGAAGCTCCAAGGTGAGCAAATCCGCCAATAAGCGCAACACCCACCAAGGTAGAGCAGGAACTTTGTCACAATATACATACATACATACATACACACACACACACACACACACACACTGAAAAAATGGGTGTTGCCATACCAACTCTAACAAGACTAATCAGCAGGAGGAAAAAAAACTTGTGATAATCAGGATGGCCCATTTCAAACAGTTGACAAGAAGGTGTGAGTAACAGTAGGGGGAAAATTAGCATGGGGAAAATAGTTTTTAGCTAGTGTAATGATTCATTCACTCCCAGTCTTTATTCAAGCCTAATTTAATGGTGTCCAGTTTGCAGATTAATTCCAGTTCTACAGTTTTTTGTTGGAGCCTGTTTTTGAAGGTTTTTTGTTGAAGAATTGCGACTTTTAGGTCTGTAATTGAGTCTCCAGGGAGGTTGAAGTGTTCTCCGACTGGTTTTTCAATGTTATAATTCTTGATGTCTGATTTGTCCATTTATTCTTTTGCATAGAGACTGTCTGGTTTGGCCAATGTACATGGCAGAGGGGCATTGCAGGCACATGTCATATATCACATTGGTAGGTGTGCAAGTAAACGAGCCCTTGATGGTGTGTCTGATGGGATTAGGTCCTATGATGGTGTCCCTTGAATAGATATGTGGGGAGAACTGGCAACGGGCTTTGTGGCCAGGCTAGGTTCCTGGGATAGTGTTTTTGTTGTGTGGTTGCTGGTGAGTATTTGCTTCAGGTTGGAGGGCTGTCTGTAAGCGAGGACTAGTATGTCTTCCAAGATCTGTGAGAGGAGGGATCGTCCTTCAGGATTGGTTGTATATCCTTGATGATGTGCCGAAGAGGTTTTAGTTGGGGGCTGAAGGTGATGGCTAGTGGCATTCTGTTACTTTCTTTGTTGGGCCTGTCCTGTAGTAGGTGACTTCTAGGTACTCTTCTGGCTCTGTCAATCTGTTTCTTCACTTCAGCAGGTGGGTATTGTAGTTGTATGAATGCTTGTTAGAGATCTTCTAGGTGTTTGTCTCTGTCTGAGGGGTTGGAGCAAATGCGGTTGTATCGTAGAGCTTGGCTGTAGACAATGGATCATGTGATGTGGTCTTGATGAAAGCTGGAGGCATGTAGGTAAGTATAGCGGTCAGTAGGCTTCCGGTATAGGGTGGTGTTTGTGACCATTGCTTATTAGCACTGTAGTGTCCAAGAAGTGGATCTCTTGTGTGGACTGGTCCAGGCTGAGGTTGATGTGGGATGGAAATTGTTGAAATCCTGGTGGAATTCTTCAAGGGCTTCTTTTCCATGGGTCCAGATGATGAAGATGTCATCAGTGTAGCGCAAGTAGAGTAGGGGCATTAGGGGATGAGAGCTGAGGAAGCGTTGTTCTAAGTCAGCCATAAAAGTGTTGGCATACTGTGGGGCCATGCGGGTACCCATAGCAGTGCTGCTGACTTGAAGGTATACATTGTCCCCAAATGTGAAATAGTTGTGGGTGATGACAAAGTCAAAGTTCAGCCACCAGGTTTGCCGTGACATTATTGGGGATATTGTTTGACGGCTTGTAGTCCATCTTTGTGTGGAATGTTGGTGTACAGGGCTTCTACATCCATAGTGGCCAGGAGGGTGTTTTTTGGAAGACTGATTGTAGTTTCCTCAGGAAGTCAGTGGTGTCTCGAAGACAGCTAGGAGTGCTGGTAGCATAGGGCCTGAGGAGAGAGTCTAAAATCCCTATATATATATATATATATATATAGGAAGGGTGAAATTTGAAATGTTTTGAGCCAAATTCTTTCCCTCATTTATACCAGAGGTGGGGGGCATTCTGCCCTTTACATTGTGCAACCTCACTAAAGTCAATGTCAACACAGTGTTATCTGTGTGTAAGAAGGCAAATTTAGCCCTGTGAGTTTTGATCTATGTAGGTTGAGGGGGAAACTGTACAAATGCAAATATTGAAGGGGTTTTAGAACACCAGAAGCCCTATAGCACAGTAGAATCGGTGTACTAGCATCACAAACGGTGCTGAAAAATGGTAGTGATGCCAAACACAATAGTCTGTTTTGTTGTCTGTGTCCCAGAATGTATTACAACACAAGACCAACAATACCTGCTAAGTGCTCCTGCCAAATATAAGGGACCAACTGTCACTTGGAAAAATTCTGCATGGATTCCACACACACAGCCAGTGCATTTGTCATGAATAATCCTAGGATGATTAGGGTTCATGGCTTCATTCCTGTTTAACTGAAGGGTATATCTGCCAATTTTCTTCCCCCTTAGGTTTCAAGATGTGCTGGAGAATCATCTGAACAAAAGAAGTGGCAAATGAATAGGAAGTCAGTTCAGTGTCTTACAAGACAATTGGGGCATTACACTTGCTAGAGATTCAAATCAGAGGATTTTTAGAGGTGGTGAGTGGCTCAGGGAAATCTACTTTGTGAAGACAGAAATCATTGGGGGAACTTCTCCCATAGGATTTCATTGCATTTGTTTAGGTTCATCTTACCAAGAATCCTTTATGATAAGACGTGTATAGGTTACTTTTTGTTCCTCATATAAAGCTCCATGAAGCCTAGATCTTAGAGATCTAGCTCTGTTGTAAAGTGCAGAGTCTGTATTGATCGGATACACTCTTGTCATAAAAGGCAAGATAGGCTGCTTAAATTAAGAGACATAGAACTTTTAATCATATTAACATTTTTCATTGCACAGTACTGGTCATTAACTATGCACGGTATTTTGAGGTTCTATGAACAGAAAAACAAGAGCATGGACAACACCTCACGGTATCAGATTCTATTCAGCCATCTTTATTTCCAGACATTTAAACAAAGTAACAGATCTCATTCACCACTGTTATTCTCTCTCTCTCGCAGAGTTGGAGGTAATCTAATTACACATTATTGTAAATTACTAAGACATTATCACAGACAGAAAACAAACTGTTACAAAGACAAAATACAGCATGTAACTTGTGGACATACTCAAAATCCTGACTATACATCATCATTTCTAGTGCCACCTGTAGTCCAATGAGGGAAGGTGAATGGGTTTTATGCCTCACAGCTGAGGCAGAAAGAAGTTTGCAAGTCATCTTATTCTCCATATACATTATCAATACGTTGTCATCTCTTGTCCATAGTGAACAGTTTGGATGGAAGAACAGTCACCAAACTATATATAGGAGGGTGAGAGGCAACATGCTGTAGTGTCTGTCTAACAATGAGTGGATTGACCAAAGAGTGACCCATGGTTGGGTGTGTGGGCGCTGCACAGAGAGAGTTTGTAGACCTATATTTGAGTATATATATTCAGTGATGAGATGCCAAAATCTTAACAACCGGTTCCTTCCTCACCCCATGAGGAGGTCGTGGCCTACCCCCACCCCCCGGGACTCCTGTCCCATCCAACACCCGCCCCTGTCCCCTGACTGCCCCCAGAACCGGGCAGGAGGGTCTCATGGGCCACGGTAGTGGGTGCTCACCCTGCCCCTAAGAGCCAGAGGGACCTGCCGGGGGGCGAGGTGGGGAGTCCTGGCAGTGCTTACCTGGGGCAGCTCCCAGGAAGCAACCAGCAGGTCCCTCTGGCTCCTAGAGGCGGGGTAGTGTAACTGGGGGGAGTGGCCAATCCCCCCCATTGATCACATCAAAAGTGGCACCTTAGGCACTGACTCCGTGGGTGCTCTGGGGCTGGAGCACCCACATGGAAAATTTGGTGGGTGCTCGGCAGCTCCCCACCCCGCGCCCGGCCCCAGCTCACCTCCACTCCGCCTCCTCCCCTGAATGCGCTGCCCCACTCTGCTTCCCCCCACCCCACCCCCGGTTTCCTGCGAATCAGCTGTTCGCACGGGAAGCCTGGGAGGACTGAGAAACAAGCGGTGGCTTTGCGCTCAGGCCCAGGGAGGTGGAGGTAAGCTGGGGTGGGGAGTGGTTCCCCTGCCTCCCCCTCACCCCCCCCCCCCCGGTTACCTGCTGCGGCGCGGGCGGCCCTCCTCGCGCCCCCCTTCCCGCCACAGCTCACCTCCTCCCCGCCCCAGCTCACCTCCGCCTCCCTGGGCCTGAGCGCGAAGCCGCCGCGCTTGCTTCTCAGCCCTCCCAGGCTTCCCGCACAAACAGCTGATTCGTGGGAAACCAGGGGGCGGAGAAGCAGAGCGGGGCGGTGCGTTCAGGGGAGGAGGCGGAGGTGAGGTGAGCTGGGGCCGGGCGCGGGGCAGGGAGCTGCTGGTAGGGGCTCTGCACCCACCAAATTTTCCCTGTGGGGGCTCCAGCCCCAGAGCGCCCACGGAGTAGGCGCCTAAGGCGCCACTTTTGGCCAGTTGTTAAATTGAGAAGCCCTTTTAGAACCGGTTGTCCCTCGCCAGTTTAGATGACAAATATTCAAGTCAAACTTCCTAAGGGGAATAGAGTCCTTTTAACTGCTAATATTTTTTCAGCAAACTGCACACAAGAGGAATACATGTGTACTTGAGAGCAACGCAATTTGAACACATAATGCTAATTAAGAGTTTAAGTATAAATTTGCTTAGAGTTAAATAGTTTAATATATTCCCTCCCCCCACCCCCAAAAAAACCTGACATTTGTTTAGATACTGGCAACCATTAAGCCCAGCCTTTGCCAGTGTATTAGAGCAGATGTTAGTTTCAAGTTGCTTGTTTCCCTAGGATGTGGGTATTGTTTAACTATTTGTAATGAGGGGACTGTTTGAATTAAATGGAACCAGTTACATTAAAAAACAGGGAATTGTTCTCCAATGTGACTTAGTTACACTGGCACATTGAAGTGGGAGGAAATAATCTATATCCCATGAAAAAGCTTCCACACCATCGTAATGTTGTTTGGCGATATTTACGTATAACTTGAAATAAGGTTCAAGCTGGCATCTCAATGAAAGTGTGTGTTATTCTGCCCTCTGAGTGGAATTTAAAATATTTTATAGGACTATTAAAAAAAACACTTATGATTTTTTTAAAAATGTCTTTAGCGGGAAGGAACAAAATAGCTTATATCAGTGGTTTTCAACCTGTTGACCACAGACCCATGGGGGTCTGCAGACTATCCCTAAGATTTCCAGAGCGGTCCACACTTCCATACAAAAATGTATAGGGGTCTGCAAATGAAAAAGTTGAAAACCACTGGCTTAGATACACAGGAATCCTCCTTCTCTCTTCACCTACCTCCTACCCATTCAGTCTTAGACTCATTAAAACTGCACTTCAGCTGACTTTGTGTTGAGGTCCGGACAAGCTCAGCTAGTTCCTTCATTTGTTTATCTCCTGCTTCAGAAACAAAAATGCTGCTGTTTTTTGAATACTCCAGAAGGGGGGAAACTTTCAAGTGACTGGCTAGAGGGCCAAGTCACAGGAAGAGGCAGATCACCGCAGTGTTGGAGTGACCATCAGCAGGCGATTCCTGACCGGGAGAGAGCTGCTATGCCACACCTGGCCACAAGGAGGCACTAGTGGGGAGTCAATCCCTTCACAACTGCTAAGAGGGGCTTGAAACATTGTGTACTTTAGAATATTCTCACTGCAGATTCAAAACAATTGCTTCTTTAACACTCAAGGAATGCAGATAGCATAGGTAAAGGAAGCATGATCTTGTGGGTAAAACATGTGATGGGAGTCAGTTTAGGTCATAGAATTCCTGTGTGACCTTGGGCAAGTCACATACAGAGAAGTTTTTTCCAACCTGTAAAATGGGAGTAAACTTGCCTACCAGCTTCACAAGCTAGACTATGAAGTTCATTTCATTTGAATGTAAAATGCTTAAATCCTCCACTGGAAGGAGCTGCAGATGTGCAAAGTATTATTAGGTAAAGACTATGTTTCTTCCAATTGCACACACAATCCAACATCAGGAAAGACATGCATTCGAAGTGCTGATCTTAGGACTGAAAATTAATAAGAAACAGCCAACCTCTACATGGCACCTTTGAGCCCAGAGAATCAAGGTACTGGGCCTGATCTTGACCCCACTAGGGTGACTAGATAGCAAGTGTGAAAAATTGGGACAGAAGGTGGGGGTTAATAGGCGTCTGTATAAGACAAAGCCCTGAATATTGGGACTGTCTGTATACAAAAAAAATCGGGACATCTGGTCACCCTAGCTCCCGCTGACATTCAAGGTAAAAAAACTCTCCAGGTGTTGAAAGTGGGTGCAGGAGCCAACTCATGGTCCCTTCTCCAAAGAATTTAGTCCGAGTAGCTCGACAACACAAAGTACTGACAGACCCGGAGGCCAATTCTTTTAAATAGAGGAAGAGATGTGTCATTTTTGCCATAATGACTTAGCACTTGTGGGCCTCACTGAAGCAGTGAGTTTTGAAAGGGATTTGAAAAGTCAAGGGTGGGTGCCTTGGGGTCAGGAACAGGACAGGAACTCCAGAGGTGGCTATTCAAGACACATTCCATTGGCAGTATAATGGGTTTCCCTTTTCTCTAACTCCTAGTACAAAGTCAGTGTTAAGTCTTTCCGTACTCCAGCCTTATACCAGCTTCACCAAGTACAGGGATCAACAGCGGTTGGTGAAGGAACGCAAGCTGCAAGCTCACTCCCACTCTATTTCTAGTTATCCACCAAGTAGTATGTGTGGGATCACTTTTCTCCGGTACCCCACAGTTGCCAAGAGCTTCCCTTGAACCACTGCACTGATTTCCTCTTTGAGGCACTACAGGGCCCAGGACTTCCTATTAAGTACTATAAGGGCCAGTGCTAAAGAGGATGACGTGAATCTAAGGCAGATGGGATGCAAGTGGCCAAGTTTATAGTCATGGCATAAAAAAAAAAGATTGAGAAGTGCTCCTTCATGCACACCTAGCACCCTTCTATAAACAGGTCAATTATTTTGTGACAAGCAGCAGGATACACACTCTATATCCCTGTTAGCACCAGAGGTGGAGAGAGGCATCATCAGTAGAACATTTTACTCTGCTTCATTAAGCTTGCCTCTTTATACATTCCCTGGTAACAGTATTCTAGAGTGTCAGTTAACCCATGCAAGAAGCATGCATTCCTGGAACAGATTGCAAACTGACAATACGTTCATTAGGATTAGACTCACTAAACCGAGTGCCAAACACAGAACACATTTTAAGTCTTACTGGCATAAAGTACTTTATACAGAAAACCACAGTGAGGGATACAGCATAGCTTAAGCTGATACAAATCTGTGGGATGCTAGTAAACTTGGACTAGAGGAGCCGTGTGATAGGCAAACAGTTCAACTTCATTATAACTGCTCACAGTTTCTTCCCTCCATTCTGTTCATTAGAATTTACAAATGTTTGTTTCCTTTTGCTATATAGCAAAATCTGGCATAAATGACAAAGATGGTTAGCTACAGACCTCTCCTCCTGCCATTTTCAGGCAATAAAGCTGCCCTAGGCTTCTGCTTGTTGTGCATCTACAGACAGCAAGATGATGGCCCTGCACCCAGTGGTGAGCTGGAGCTGGTTCGCTGGAATCAGTTGTTAAATTTAGAAGCCCTTTTAGAACCGGATGTTCCGCGAGGGACAACTGGTTCTAAAAGGGCTTCTAAATTTAACTACCAGCCAAAAGTGGCGCCTTAGGCGCCGACTCCGTGGATTGTCCAGGGCTGGAGCACCCACGGGGAAAATTTGGTGGGTGGAGAGCACCCACCGGCAGCTCCCCACCCCGCGCCCAGCCCCAGCTCACCTCACCTCCACCTCCTCCCTTGAACGCACCAACCCACTCTGCTTCTCCACCCTGCCACCCTGGCTTCCCACGAATCAGCTGTTTGTGCGGGAAGCCTGGGAGGGCTGAGAAGCAAGTGGCGGTTTTGTGCTCAGGCCCAAGGAGGCAGAGCAGAGGGGAGCTGGGGCGGCGGGGGGGTGCATGAGGAGGGCCACCTGCAACGCAGCAGGTAACCCCGGGGGGGGGGGGGAAGGGGCACGCAGGGGAACTGCTCCCTGCCCCAACTCACCTCCGCCACCGTCGGTCTGAGCGCAAAGCTGCTGCTTGCTTCTCAGCCCTCCCAGGCTTCCTGCGTGAACAGTTGATTCACGGGAAGCAGGGGCAGGGGGGCGGGGCAGGAGCAGAGAAGCAGAGCGGGGAGGCGCGTTCAGGGGAGGAGGCGGAGTGGAGGTGAGCTGGGGCCAGGCGCGCGGCGGGGAGCTGCCGAGCACCCACCAAATTTTCCGTGTGGGTGCTCCAGCCCCGGAGCACCCACGGAGTCGGTGCCTAAGGTGCCACTTTTGATGTGATCAGTGGGGGGAGCAGCTGCTCCCCCTGATCCTCCCCTAGCTACACTACCCTGCCTCTAGCAGACAGAGGGATCTGCCGAATGCTTCCTGGGAGCTGCCTCAGGTAAGCACTGCTGGGACTGCCCACCTCGCCCCCTGGCAGGTCCCTCTAGCTCTTAGGGGTGGGGAGGGCACCCACTACGGTGGCCCACGAGACCCTCCTGCCCGGTTCTGGGGGCAGTCAGGGGACAGGGATGGGGGTGGACGGGGCAGGAGTTCCAGGGGGCAGGGGTGGGCCACAACCCCCTCGTGGGGTGAGGAGGGAACTGGTTGTTAAGATTTTTGCAGCTCATCACTGCCCCCATCCATTCCATTGGCAATTTCTTCCAAAACTATTAAAATGGACATTCAGGAAATTAAGTGCTCCCTCGCTTCTGGAGGAGTTGCTCTGTAAGGAGACAATCAGTGTCTCTTAGGCCCATGACTTGAACTGTGCTAGTGAAAAGTGTATTTAAACAATGTTGTTCCTATCATCTTCCTAACCATCATCAAGAGGGGAATTCCCCCTGCCCAGAACCATACTAATTTAACCGTGTTAAAGAGAACCCACTCAGTTGTCTGTTTCTATAGCATGGCCTTAATCTGTTATAATCTGGTCTAAGAATTCCTGCAAGGTGGTCAGAACTCCTTGATGGTCAGGATCTCCCCTCAAACTACACTAGCAGGTTCAGCACAAAGGCATTTAAAGTAATTATGGCTTCATGGTAGCCAGTTAGAGGACAAGGCTACCGTTCAAGATGTGGCTCTTATTCCACGAGGATTTATGCTGGTTTCTATCACCATAAACCCAGGAGGAAGGCTTTGATGGCAAAAAGTCCCCAAGAAGAGAGGGCTGGTGCACACAGAACCTACAACCTTCCTTGAATTGGGGCTGCTATAACGGGACCAGCACAACCCAAGAAGTGGGCAGTGGTGGCCAGGAAGAAGGCACTTCTGGAATGGCTGGGCAGTGTGCCAATTCAATGTCTCCCACCAGGCTTTAACAGACTTTCTCTATAGCAAAAGCCTTAAAAAAGGGCAATGATGGAAATCCAAGGTACACCACCTGGTGCGATTCAATAGGACCCACAGGTGCTGGCAGGTGTAATTTATGCTTTGCTGTGGCAGTGTTTCCAAGCATGGCCGAGACAGCCTTATCTAGAGAAGCTATTTATTTCCAACTGTTCAGAACGAAATTCCTTACAAAGTCATTTTCTTGGTTTTATTTTTGCTTTAGTGCAAAATGCTTTAGTGCCTTGGGTTTGGACACATGAATTATATCTACCCAGAGGAAGCATTTAGGTCTCAGTCTGTTTCTCTCTGATACGGCAAAGCATATTGCCATGCGCTTTATCTTGAAAAATTAACTGCTGTGTCTCTGATGCATATTGGAAGGCAAAGCCGAACACCATTTGCCTTGACAAAGGGTGACAAATTCCAAGGTGCCTTGACTTGCCATAAGGCACAATTACATTCCTCTCTAAAGAGCCTACAATACTTTTTCTTCATGTAACTTTCAAGAGTAGCTAATACAAGACTGCTCTGTTGAGCCACCATACCTGCTCTCCAAATACTCTGGTATTACTTATGATTGCTGCTTCTCATTCACTATGGGACATTAGCTATTATGCTGGTTTTGACCACCTTAATCAGCAGTGTGTGTACACTTTCAGAGTATTGGGGACAGGAAGGGCCTATAGATATGACTCCTTCATGATGTTCTTACTTTGCCATTGTTTTGTCTGGTCTTAAATCCCCCTGCACATTATTTTAGAGACCTATTCAAGCTTCATGATATCAGTGAGCCAAATACTTCCCCTGCCCCTGCTCATAGCAACAGAGGAAAGCCTAGATCAGCAGATCAAGATCTAGGGTCAAAAGGGTCAGAAGTACCTCCAGCTGTTCTTCCTCCCAACCCCGCAGAAGTCACTCTACTGAGGTTTGTTAACATCTATGATTTATAATACAGGGGCACCTAAAAGCCTCAGCCAGATCAGGGCTCCAGTGTGCCAGGCACTGTACAAACATATCAGATGACAGTCTCTGCCTCAAACAGCATGCAATCTAAGAGACAAGATACCCACAGGTGCATTAAATAAACAAGCAGGTGGGAGCATGGGATAGTATAACAAAAACAGGATGTTGTAGCAAGGATTGATGTGCACAGTTCAAAGTCACCCAGCACACATCACAACCCAGCCCCTGGCTAGTTCTACAGTGCTCTAGATCTGCACATTTGTAGGGGGTAGGCCAGCCACTATGCTACATTTTCCTCCCTGACACCAATACAAGTTAATGCTGCTCTAGTCAGCACCAGAGCGGTTTCCCATGCCATACACTAGGGGAGGTTCAGGGGAAGTGGTAGCTCTTCTGAAGACATGCTGCCAAGAGCTAGAGAAAGGGGGCCCTTGGAGCCAGTGCAAATACAGAGCCATTATGCAGTTTGCCCTAGTCACCAGTGTACCCTGTATTCAGCAGGGATATCAGGCAATCTGTAGGTCTCCAGGTCCAAATACCTCCAGCATGGTGGTGGTAAACCCACTGTCCCACCAACAATGGAATTGGGAATGCAAACTCCCAGGATTTCCAGCCTCTTGGGTGGGAAATTTCAGTTTTACGAGGAGACATTTTTTGGAGGGGCAGAGGGAGGGAATTGCATGTGCCAGTATGGAAAGAGATTCTAGCTGTTTTGATTGCAAGAAGGGCTGCCCACTAGCACATGACAAATCAAGCATAAAACCTGCCAATAAAATTAGAGAGAGCAAATAGGAGTCCAGAGAGAAAGTAAAGGCCAGTGAAAAAATAAAATAAAGTACATATTATAGAGAGATCATACTGCCATGGTACAGATGGCTTAGATGTAAGCCAAAGTTCATCCTTAACAACTGAAGTTCTCAGTGAATATTTAGTATCTTTGTTCACTAGACGTGATACTTAAATATCACTCTGTCCCTTAAGGAACTGTATGCCTGTCTTGAAAAGTTTATAGATTGCTATAGTCTTTATTGTAGCTAACGACTCCTTGTGGGAAGGCTTTGGCACCTGTTAGCGTTGAATAATAGTTAACAGAGACAGGTTTGCCAGACTGCTCACTTGACAAACTTTATGACTAAGTTTGAGAGAGAATGACCCGGAAGAATCAGCAATACCAGCAAGCATAGAGTTTGTCAGAAGTGTAGTTTAAGACTCTCCAAACAGTATAATAGGTGTTTATAGTTATCTTGATAATGATCTTACATTTATAGAGCACCTATCATCCAGAATGATTCCTTTACAAACTGTATATACTGTGTGAATAACGTTCCTTCTCCCTCATCACTCCAACGGTGAAATACTTAGACAGCCATCTCTGGAGTGAAGCGTAGCAACTCTAGTATAGACCAACAAAACCAAGACGGATTAGGACAGGCAATGGAAAATACTACGTTATCCAACTGTAACTGTGGAGGGGACTTTGGAGGAGGCAGACTAAATACTCCAAATACAATTTGATCAGGATACTGGGGTTAACAGACTTATTCTGTCAAAAAATGTCATGATGTCTTTCAGGACGATCTTGCTTTGCCATCTCCGCATGTCATCAAGTAGATTTTCTCTCTCTGTCAGACACCACCCACCCTCTTACTGTGGCCACTTTTTTTTTTTTTTTTAAAGAGAGAGAGAGACAACGAACACACAAACACCATTTGCCAATACCTACCAAATAGTGGTAGCTGACATAACCCCTCAGAGACTCAGCTACCACGGTTTGGTAAATGCCAACTTCTTAATGGTCACCACTGTGGAATAATAATGATTGCCAAAGCAACAAGCACATTTTAAAAAGAGTTATGTTAATTCCAAAACCCTTGTTTAATGCAATTACTAATGTCAGGCTTGTTCCTGCAACCCTTCCTCAAGCAAGTAGTCCTCCCAGACACTGAGTTGTCTCTTGTAGCAAGCAGAACTACTTGTATGCATAAAGAGTTACAGGTGAAGGCCTTTGCAGATAAGGGAAATGTAGTGGAAAAAATGTTTCCTTGAGGTGCTGATCACAACTCCATAGTATAGGTTAAAGTGTTAGGGATGGGGGTCACATTCCTTTTAAGTCAGGTTTCAAGAAGGAGAAAATAATTCCACCTTCATTTAGCCAAGGGGAAAATAAAGTCATAAGGCAGCTATCTTTGCAAACAGGCCCAAATAACACCGGCCAGCATCTTTCCTCCTAGTCTGAGCACCCACAAGCCACATAAAGTGACTACTTCCTTCAGCCCAGGATCCAGTTAGGAAAAACACAAAAATACTTCTTACCATAGTTAGTCTCTGGGCATCAGTGTAGTCTTAGGTGCAAGCCAGACAAACAAATTCTCCTTTCCTTGGGGGGAAAGGGTCTGGCTCAAGAGTCTTCACCTCCCCACCACAACGATTTGTTTCCTTTTCATGGCTTCCCTCACTTAGGAGGCACAGGTATCAGTTTCACTTCCCAACAGCTTAACAAGGCACAGCTGTCAGTTCTTTTCTCCATGTCTGGCAGCTCACCTAATCTTTAAGGGCTAGTTTCTGATATGTACTGTCAGCCTTAACTCCAGCTTAATATAGCTTCTGTCTGTAATTTGGATTTAAACTTCTGAAGGAACTGGATAAACACCAAATGGGTAAAAATATTATAACATGGAAATACATGGAAATATTTAAACAATGAGAAGAAACCTTCTACCATTGCGTACAGATTGGCCACAATCCTTCAAACACTTACACATGTGCTTAACTTTACTATCATGAACTGTCCTATTGAAGTCAGTGATACTATTCACAGTAGTAAAATTAGACACCTTCATAAGTGTTTGCAGTGGAGTTGGACCCCAAGAGTACTGGAGTTTTGGACACAACTGTACTAGACCATAGGATTTTTACTTTAGAAAATGACACTAGAAATGGATCCAACTCTCAGTCGTGCAGGTGTGAATTTAGAAAGCATATAGTATGCACAACAACATTAAAAGTAAAATGAGGTTTACTCATGGGAAAACAAATCCCCTGGCTAGAAGACAAGCCACTATACCTAGCAACTGAGATGATAGAATAATCTTAAAATGATGAAGCAGGGTTTATGATGACAGCAACAGAGCTGTAGAGCAGCCTTTTAGAACAATTTATGGGAGAAATTGGGCATAATGACCACATCATTATAAAGAACATGAAAAATGTAACTAAGTTGTAAAACACATGTTAACAAATAGTAACTAAACCAAATGGTAACCATGAAGATGGTTTTTATCTTTTGAATAAAATTCTTATACATCTGGTTGTTTATACCAATTTTTTCCAAGTGACCATGAGCTGGAAGGACCACAGAGCAACCATAATCTCATGATACAAAAAAGCCAAAAGTGGATCTGATTTTTCAGATCAGTCAACAGATGACCAACTGTCATTACAGATTTCAGAGTAGCAGCCGTGTTAGTCTGTATCTGCAAAAAGAAAAGGAGTACTTGTGGCACCTTAGAGACTAACAAATATATTTGAGCGTAAGCTTTCGTGAGCTACAGCCATTTGTTAGTCTCTAAGGTGCCACAAGTACTCCTTTTCTTTTTGTCATTACAGAGTTCATGCAGATTTATTACAGGGGAAGCTGTTGATTAATTTTGTGTAACTTTTCTATGTCTCTGTTTCTTTGACAAAAACACAGGTGGCACCAAGTGGTATTTGCTTAGCAAGTGGAATTTTCTTCTCTCGTTCCATTTTCTTATTTTGGTGGAAACAGAGAATTTGTTTTTCTTACAGTTAGTATGACCTGAGAAGAATGTTCAAATCAACAATGTGCAGAGCGGTACAACAAAGACATTCAAGCATTCTCTCAGTTTAGACACTGAAATGGAGACCTGTAGTGTCAGGTATTTGATACTAAAGGGCTCTTTAATCAAGCAGAGGATAATGTACAAAGATCCTGTGGTTGAATGATGATGCTAGAAAACTTCAAACTGGAAATAAGATGCAAATTTTAAATGATAAGGATAATTAACCATTGGAACATCTTCCCAAAAGATGTCATAGATTCTCCATCACTTAAAGTCTTTTCATCAAAATGAATGTCTCTCTGAAAGATATGTTCTGGTTCAACCAAGATTTATTGGACTCAGTACATGGGTGACTGGATGAAATTCTATGGTCTGACTTCTATAAGAGGTCTGTTGATCAGAATAGTCTTTTCTGGCCTTAAAAACTATGACTCTAACTTAATATGCAAAATAACAAAGAAATGATTTAAGGCCCAATTTTGCTACTTATACTCATGTTGAGTAGTATCTTACTACATAACAACCCAATCAAAATAAATTCAGGGCATTCTGCTTGTGAACAAGACTAGCAAAATCTGACCCTTATTGATGATAATCCTTCATATGTGATAGGGCCTTCCTTCCACAAACATTTGTGCACATGCTTAACTTTAAGACTGCTTGTGAGTATTTGGAGGATCGGGGCTTTAGTGGTAAAATTTTGTTATATCAACTGGTAGTAAAAATATCAAGCAAAGATAAAGGGCTTGTCCACACCACAATTTAGTGCATATCAAACTGGGATGTGAAGCTGTAAATCTACAGCTGCCACAAATCAGTGACCCATGTGGACCTTTCTACTGTGGATAAAAACTCCATAGTGTGCTTTGACCTGCTCAGCAGTAGGCTGAAGCACATTATGGCACTTTGTGCGTGATAGCAGGATCCACACAGCGACTTAGTGTCTGGTGCATCGGTGTACTGTCTAGTTATATCCCAGCTTCTCACACACGAAATCACTGTGTGGACAAGACCAAAAAATGCAATATTCAGAATAACCCTTCTTCTCAAAAACATGGCGGGGAGGGGACTCTCACACATAGTCGTTGGATAGCTCAGTCAGAATAATGTGTGGTAAAAACTGATGGGTAAAAACTGAAGCGTGCACCTCTCAAGTGATAAGCCAGGTAAAAGTAATAAAAAAAAACAAAAACAGAAGAGACATATGAGCAACAATGTATTAGAAAAATAGGGTTTACTCCACTCAGGATTAAAGGGTTTACTCCACTCAGGATTCAAGCAATCCTTTTTTCCTGAATTCCACATGCATATTTAGAACACATGGCTGCTGCCACACTGCCAGTACTGAATACTAAACTTCCCCATGTCAGAGATTTCAACTTGTGGCCTACTGAAGGCCTGTGGGTGACATGGCACTACTGGCTCCTTCACCTTGCCCTCAGCTCTAAGCCTGTGAGCAGGCGGCAGCCAAATCCACTGTAGCCAAGGCAGAGGAAAGGAACTGGGCAGGTGAATAGGCAACTTGGGGCTAGGAGCAGGGGTGGGTGATCTGGGGATGGGGAAAAGACAGGAGAACAGTGCAATATATACAAGGGAGGAGAGGAAATTTGGGGAGCATGGGTTAGGGAACCACAAGAGAACTGACCAGCATATGCTGTGTGGGAATGGGGGACAGAGGACCAGGAGACGTTGATTTTCTTTCTTTTCTGAAAAAGGTTTGGTTATAAAAAGGAAGGAACCGCACAGATATAGTAATTAACTGTATAAACTAATAAGATTAGAGAGATGCTCTGGGAAGGAAGCCAACTGGACTATCATGTTTTACTGCACACTTGAAAATAATCACAAGTGTTTAGAAACAATATTTTTTTCGGAAGTTCTGGATTGACTGACTTGTTTCACATGAGTGTAACAGTGTGACATAACAAGGTGAGGGGGGGAAAGCAACTACAAGTTTAATTGCTTCTTTTCTAGGAATCCATCTGGTGCTGTTCATTCATGCACTAATGTCTCACTATGGACTGTAGCTTAACGACCATCAGTCACAGCCAGAGTGCCAAGAAAAGTGAACTGAAAAAGCCACTGACTAGAGGCAATAGTTGTGGTGAGAAAGTGGGCCTGATTCTGGCCTCACATCTATGGAGCTTCACTTACTTCAGCTTCCTCTATTAATGTGAGCAGCTAGCACCATAAACAGCTCTGCTGTAACTACAGGGGAACTAGCCGGCATTTACTGATCAGGATGATTTCACAATATCTCCCACCAGAGAGTGGATTTTCAGCTGAGTGTTACTGAGATCGAAGTATGGATCCAAATTAGGGACACATTCGAGGCAGAGAACAGGCAGAGAGAAGTAGCAAGAAGGAGATGGTCAGAAGAACGTACACTATGGCCTTGAGAGATAGCTGAGAGAGGGGGCTTTTTTGGAAAGAAGCTTAGAACGGTAAGTAAAGACATTGACTCCCCTGTGTTCAGGGAGACAGGACTTTGTGTATATTCTTTGTAAATAGGATTGCAGAGAAATACCTGACTCCATCTTCAGGTTCTCCCTCTAAGGGAAATAACCCATGAGATCCCAACTATTGGCTAACCACTTGAGACAAAAGGGGCAATACCCCTAACTCTAGTCTCATTCACACATAAAAGCCCTTAATTTGAGTGTGGTGGTATTTTTAACTCAACCTGGCTAACCCATTGGGAGAATAGGCTGACGCCTGAGTTCACACAACTCAGGAGCTGCTAACGCAATCACACTGTAGCATGGATGCTCTGCCACTAGTCCTCCACTGACATCCCACAATTCCCCCCACATGCCCAGAAAAGACAGACAAGTTCTCCCATAATTCACTGGAGAAAAGTTCATATGGTGGCTCAGCTTACCACATTGTAAAGAACCATAGGATATTGCCTCCAGAAGTCTTAGTGCCACACATGAACAAATGCAGTGCTGGTGTAGACGCACGAGCTCAAGCGTTATTTTGCAATATGGCTGCTCTCATTTGAGCGGGGCTAACTCAAAAGTAGTAACTCACATGTAGAAAACAAGTTAGCACTCCGGTGAAGACTTGGAAAGGGCTACTGAATAGAAATCAAATGCTAACAGCTGTCAAAAAATGACCAACCTATTCTATATTGAACCCAACCCAAACCCTTAAAACTGAGTCCCAATAAGGGGCAATGCTTAGCTGCCCTGCCTGTGAAGCAGGGCAAGAACTGAACAGTGGGTGACAATCTGGTCTCTGCTTCCCCCTTGTTCTAGGGGAGGGCATAGTCTCAGTCAGCAGAAGGGGTAGCACAAATTGCACACCCCTCTGGAGTGCATCACAGGGCAGAAGCCAAAGCTCTGTCCCCTCCCACCTCTGATTGATCAAGTGATCACTCCATATAGCATCTGCTTTCTCCCCTGCACAGGCTCTAGTGATGCAAGTAGTCCATGCAGAGGCATATGGGGACTCGCTACTCCTGTGCCGATATGCTGCAGAGTCACAATTGCATCCTTTATGAATATCCAAGTAGGAACTGTAACGCTGTGCCCAACGAAGGTTAAACAATCAGCAAGCTGGGTGACCTGTAAGCAACTCTTAAGGACATATCAAAAGGGTATTGCAATGGTAAACAGGGCCATTCCTTGTAGACAGAGTTATCAAAGCCATGTTAAGTAGACTAGAATCTTTAACCTGTTTACCTGTATTGTTACAGTATCAAACAGTAAGTGCTAAATGTGTCTATGTGTAAGCGGGGGAATAGTTCCACGATTGTGGGGAACTTTCCTGGCTTCTGCACTACCCTGGTGAAGAGGGCTAGCAAAAGGATCTGAGTCCTCACTGCCACTTCCTTTACCCAATGGCCTCCCTGCCCTTGAGGACTCCCCTTCCACTCTCCTGTCTGGCTAAGTCCTTGTAAGCCCAACAAGGCTGGGCCCAGGCTTCCTGGGGGGCTCGACCCCCAACCCTGCTGTGGTCACCTAGGACAGGGGCTAAGGTGACCCATTCAGGGGTAATCTCTCTGCACTGAGCACTTCTCTGACCCACTGACCATTAAATACAAGTTAAAGCAAATTCAAGTTATTTAATCAACAATTAATTTTAAAAAGAATAAAGAAAAATGGGAAAGGTTAAAGGAAACACATCAAGCTGCTCTGTGGCAGGGAGCATCACAGTGTCTCTGGAATGTCAGGGCAGTTCACAGTCTGTTCCTTGTAAGTCCCAGGCCTTCTTCTCAGGCCCTGGCTGTGCTGTAGGGATGCTGTGGGTTGGACACTTGCTCTGGTGGTGGCCACATGCTCTCAGGCTCTAAGTGGTAGGACCCTTCTTCCCAGTGTTGCCCCCGCCCTGTCGGGGTTACGATTCAAGCCTGGCCTGCAGAGCCTCTTGGCTGAGGCGTCTCCCTGTGCTGGGCCCGCTGCCCAGGGTCCCCCTCACTCTGCCCAGCTGCTCACCACACCCAGCTCCGGACTACTCCAGCTCCACCACTCTGTCTCTGCACTGCTGCTGCTGCTGCTCTGCCTCCAGCTCCCTGGGCTGCTTCTTTGGCCCCTCTGGCTCTGGTTGCTGCAGCTCTGCTCCCAGGACAGGTCTGCTCTGCAGGCTGCTTCTGTGACTCTGCTCCCAGCACTGACCTGCTTCCTGGGCTGCTTTTCTGGCCCCTCTGGCTCCGGTTGCTGCAGCTCTCCTCCCAGGGCAAGTCTGCTCTCTCTGGGCTGTGCCTCTGGCTTTGGGGCTGCAGCTCTGCTCCTAAGACAGCGTCTGCTCTCTCTGCATCTGGCACATCTCTGCTCCCCAGCTCAGCTGGCACCGCTGCTTTCTCTTTAGCTGGGCCCCACTCTGTCTGACCCAGGCAATTCCAGCTCACATGGAGGACAGGACCTCCCTGGCCTCCTGACTCCCTGATTAGTCTGCCCGCTCTGTCATTCAGGCTGACCTGGACCATTGGCCTCTCTGCATTGTTCCTGGGGACTATCAGTTTCAGGGTCCTGATTTCCCATAAACCCTTTTAATACTGGGAGCTAGCCAACCAAAACACCCCCACTGAATGTTAGTAAGGGGGCAACAGTCCGCTTACATATGTTTACCTGCACCCTATTAGAAATCTAACAGTGTGATAGCTTGTAGATGCTAAATCCAGTTCCTGTCTTATAATGCTTCACTACTGTATTCTATCGACTCAGTGATCAAAAGGGGATATAATCATTTAGATGGGACTTGTGGTGTAATATTATTGTCCTCAGCTCTCTTTGAAACATGTAATTCCACACAGTAAACTGTCTGTGAACTGTCTTAATCATTTAAATGGCTGCTGCTAAAGGTATTGTGTGAAAAAGGACCCATTGAATAGAGATCACAAACTCTCAGCTTGTTTTCATCAAAGCCCATGTGATGGAGTTGCCTGTCAGCGCCCAGCCTGCTTCAGCTATATAGGAAAACTTCAGACCTGTTCCTTTCATTTCTAGGCTGATTAAACTTTGAACAGGGAAAGTATAAGTTGTAAAACAGAGATCTTGCAAATAGTTATTTGGAATACCCTGGAAAATGCACGGAAGGGCTTGAACAGACTTTACACCTGAATTGCCTATTGGACTATAACCCTTTAAATTGATTCCAGGAAAACTTTTAAAAATCAGGAGCCTCACTATCTCTGCTGTGAAACTGACCTAAGGACATTGCACATATTTGTATGTATATTGATCTTTTAACAATTTGCAACTCTTTTCTTTCTTTTATTATTTAACCTTTAGTTTTAGTTACTAGTGGATTGGCATCAACATGATTATTGGGTAAAATATGAGACTCATATTGACCTGAGGATAAATGACTGGTCCTTTGGGATTGATGAGCCTCACATATGGTGAATCAGGTTTTCAGTAACCCCCCACTACATTAGACTTGATTGTCTACGTGGGAGCCAAGGGCTGGAAGGCCTAAATAGGACTGTGTTTGCCTTCTTGTTAACCAGTGTGGTACTGTAGAAGCTGTTTTGTTACTGGCTTGCTGAATCTAATTACAGAATAAACCACCAGTTTGGGGGATTGCCTGCCCTATTTCTTGCAGTCTGCCCTGAGTGTGGCATTCTCAGTGTAGCCCAACAAAGCACCCTGATCACAGGAGCACTCACCATTAAAAAACATTTGTTGAACTTCCTTCTAAAAGAAAATACACCTTATCCAACTAGCGTTACTCTGCTGTGCACTCCCCCAAGCTAACACTTAGCAATTCATGCTTATTAATTTTGTTTTCTAGGAAATTAGGCCCTAGTGAGACACACTTTGCTTCCTTTTCCCTGGATTTTTATTATTCACTTCATCCTATGGGTTTTTTTTTGTCTAACTGGAATGCTGCTTTATGTCCTTTCTCTATGAGAGCAGCTGCAACTGTGAGCGCTGCCTGATGTCAGGAGTTTGGGGAAAGTGGACTGGGAAAAAGGAAGTTATCTTGGTCTCCCAAGGAATAGCTGGGACTGGTTTCAAACCCAGATTGATTATGGACTGTACAGTTCTTATGACATCAATTGAAACTAAAAATGAGTTTGTGCAGCCATGTTGTCCAAAGGAGATGACTTCTCTCCCCTGGCATGGTCACCTCAACTGCTCAGATCGCATTCTCTGCAATGTTGGGGGATGAACCTGACCCATCCCAACTGGGACCATTAAATAACCACCCACTCTCAAGTTTAAAGCGGTTTGACATCTATACTTTTGAGTTTCACCAGCCTATATACCAAGAGCTCTGTCTTCATTGTACAAATATACAAGGCTTTGCCTTCCCCAGAGGAATTATGCTTTGCATTGTGCTAATGAGCTAGTTACTCATGTGAACTGTTCATTTGCATGTTAATAGAGCCTGCTCCAAGAGATTTTACTGAGAGCTTGTCAGCATGGGGGTTTTAAACTGGATGAACTCAATCCAGTTTGAAAATGCTTGTGTATGCACAATACAACCCATCACACTGCACACTAATTCTGCATTCATCAGGAATTCTGGAGTCCGCTTGCAGTGTGGACTGGGTTTGCTTCGAACTGAATTAGTTCAGTTAGGACTTTTGTTCATATATATGCAATTGCAGTGCACCACTTTTTTGGTACTTTCAACAGCTGTACACAATTCTTTGCAGGTCAATTGTTACTGACCGTCGTTGCAGGCTGATTATTTTTCTCTACACCTTCTCCATGCCTGCAGAGGTGATAGTCATCAGTTCTGCAGTGAGAAATTGCTTGATTTTTTGTTTTGCACATTGTAGGAAATAACTGCACCCCCATGCGCCCCCCAGTGTAGCTTGCAAGGCCCTTCCACACCTGCAACTCTTCTGAGCAGGACCACCCTGTGAGGCTATTCACCAGGATCTCTCTCATTGGTCTGCCCTTTGCCGTTTTGAATAAGGCCACGCTCTGCCTGCTAGTTATGCTGAGGTGGGCGACACTGAGAGCGAGGACAGCCTAAAGAGGATGTAGAGGGGATTGCTATGCAGCTCACCCCTAAAATGCCTATCTATGACAGAGTCTCATTTAGAATCCTAGAATCTCAGGGTTGGAAGGGACCTCAGGAGGTCATCTAGTCCAACCCCCTGCTCAAAGCAGGACCCATCCCCAATTTTTGCCCGAGATCCCTAAATGGCCCCCTCAAGGATTGAACTCACAACCCTGGGTTTAGCAGGCCAATGCGCAAACCAGAGTCAGAGGAAAACCAGGCTGGCTGAAAGGGCGAGGCTATACACAAGGACCCAGAAGGAGAAAGGCAGCTCTCCCAGGAGATTCTGGCAGCGGCCAAGGACAGCATCACAGCAGCTGTGGCCAAAGACAGCATGTCACCATGGTGAAAGAGAGCATGGAAGGAGACAGGTGCAGAAGAAACTCATGGATGCTATCCTGAGCCAGAACATCCTCCTCCAAAACATGCTCCTGCTAGGCCAGCAGGCCCTGCAGTTCCATAATTTGGGACCCAGCCAAGTCCTTCTGCCCCTGGACAATGCTGGCTACTAGAACCAGCAGCAACACCTAACCACTGCATCCCCACAAGAGTGCGTGTAGCAGCTCCCATTCATCTTTCCGATCCAACTTCTGGGAACTGAGAATACTTGCATGTGGGTGTCCAGTCTGCAATGCCCCTGAAAAATTTGAGCCAAGGCATACAACCCCAGAACCATGCAGACAAGAAGAGCCAAAGGCAAGGAGTCTACTCACCTTTCACTCCCCCTCTCGCCCCCCCAAATCTGTTGTATTTGAACTGTTCTTACTATTGGACTTTGAGTTTTGTTTGCACAGTTGGAGTAATTAAAGGTTTGTGTTTAATTGGTTAACAAAGAAAATTGGTTTGTTAAATGTGTTTCCAAATACAAAGATATTGTTTTTCCATTGGCTTCATTAAAGCTTTATTGGGTTTTAAATGCAGTTTCATAAAAAAAGCTTTACAGTAGATCCATTGAGTCATACTTTCAATAGCATGCAATGCTTACAGTGTGCCAACACTCTTCCCCACTCCCAGGCTAACATGTTCAGAGACATAACTCAAAATCTGAACAGTAGGCATCCCTGGTAGCATTCCCATCTCATGGGTGTTTGTTCTCTGTGGGATGCCAGGCTGGCTGCTTGAACCACTGAGCAAATCTCTGTACCTCAGTCTCCCATCCATCACTAAGGCTTTCCCCCTTGCTCTCACAAATACTGTGTGAAACAACACATGGTTAGAGTGGCTGGAACATTTTTTTCTGCTGCTTCCAACCTATTCCATAAGCAGAATCTGCCTTTACAGACACACTCTGGACTACCCAGTGGACAAGTTGGCTAATCTGTCTGAAGAGATAAGATGATATAGGATGTGCAGTGGAGACTCAGTGTCCTCTATCAGATATTAATGAATAACACTATTCTCTGTGCAGATTCTTGTCACATTAGCTAAATGATAATAAAGCTGATTTTATAAGATACATGGCGAGGCACAGCCATGTACAGCATTTGAGAGCAACAGTGAGAACAAAAACAAAGATACTGAAAGATCTCCAATATTAAGATACCAAAGTATACCTTTCTGGCCTGACTCAACCACTGTGCTGCACAAGAATGCTTTTCATTTCAGTCTGGCATGTACTGAAAAATTCAGATCAGGTTAATGGATAGGAAAGGACTTCAACAACCTCTCCCAAAAGAACTAAAAAGTGACTCTAGCTATAGTGAAAACTGGTACCCCAATAGTAAACCTAGGACTGTAGCACTGTGGTAAGCATTCCTTCTAGCAGGCTTTCACCAGTGTAAGATACTGACCCAAATAGAGGGGGCAGGTCAAAGATAGAAGATTGCTCTCAATCTCCTTTCAGCTCCTACCCCAGGGAACATCACTGGCATAAATGACCTCGTTTCTTAGCCGCTGGTCTGGAAACTTGCTATTAATTAGTTTCTCCCATTCAACCTAAAGCTTTAGAAATTCATTCAAGCTTTTCAATGTACTATCAATATTCTGTATTAAATGTAGATTTCCCCTTGCCTGAAAACCTCCCAGGATAAATTCTAACTTCAGCTTCAGTTTAAAATGACTGTAGCTGTTTCAGTGATTTGGAAGCTAGTGAAAAAGAGCTTTAGGAGTCATTTGGAAAGTCTCATGAACTCATAGTGGTCTGCACTGCATGCTTAGGAAGAAACATATACTATGACTGTAGCATGGGGCAATTGACTCCATTAACTTCACTGGAATTACTTCAGATTTACAGGTTTCAGAGTAGCAGCCGTGTTAGTCTGTATTCGCAAAAAGAAAAAGGAGTACTTGTGTCTCTAAGGTGCCACAAGTACTCCTTTTCTTTTTTCAGATTTACACTAGTGAAACTGATCATGTATCCGCTCTACTCACAGAAGGTAGAAGTGGAAGAGACCTGTTAGAGCATCTAAATCCATCTCTCTATCAATATGGTGTTATTCCGGTATACATTTTCTAGAGTGTTGTCCAGTCTAGTTTTAACTATCCCAAACAGAGCTTTTGCCACTTCCCTTGAAAGATGCTTCTTATAGCCAGGAAGCATTTACAAAATATGCCACTTAAATGCTTAAACTCAGTTTTCTTGACTTTGTACCATTACTCTGAGTTCAATTATTTAGGCAAATAGTAGATATAATAGATTCCCCTCTTTGGTATTTATACCTTTCAGATATCCACAGACAATTGTGCCTCCCTTTCATTTTTCTTAACATACAATGAGACATATGCTCTTAAGTCTTAGGCATTTAAAAAAAATCTTATCCTTAACTTTTAAATAAGTTACAATTACTCCCAAGTGAGTCACAAGGGAGTCAAAGACAACTATTTTTACAGCTAGCGAAAAGAAATCCTGCTCCTTCATTGCTGAGAAACTGTATAATTTTATTTCTGTAACACCCCCACCCTATCGTTCTGCTGCTCCATTTTTTCCTTCATTGTCTGAAATTAGGCCCCAGTCCTGCAAATTTTACTCACAGTAGTAGATTATGCTATTCATGAGAAAAGATAAGCATGTGCTTATAAGATTGGGTCCTTAAATGCAAGATCTTCAGGTCATAGATTATATTCCCATTCTACTATGGGACATCAAGCACCCTATTGGGTTTTATAAAATGCATAAAATGCTATGGTAGTATTTAATTGAAAACCACCCTGCCTCTGAACACTTGTATCGCTTTTCTCTGAGCTCCCTCCAATGTGATATTACAATAAGGTGCTCACAACTGAATGTGCGTTCCAGGGTCTGTTGCACTACAGCAGAAGAAAGAGGTATTATTACTTCCTTATTTTGTGATGTGATACCTCTGTGCATGCAGCCCAAAATGGCACTGGTGATTTGTTAGTATAACTTCTTGCAAGTTCATGTCTAATCCAATTTGCTATCCCTGACTCTACATTTTTTTCAGCGTTAATGCTTTATTCATAGATTCCAAGTCCTGAAGGCACCATTCTGATTATCGAGTCTGACCTCCTGTATAACACAGGCCATGGAATTTTACAAGTTTCTCTCCCCTACTGAAGTATTTATGTTTTGGATTAATTTCCCCCTGGATCTATTTACTTGCATTTTTCCAAGCTGAATTTCATTTCATGTTCTACCCATGTGTGATGGGATGTCTGCCCCCCACACTAGATTACAAAGGGTTAACCTCAGCAGAAGCAGTGGAGTGAGTCCTCCGAGTGGCCCAGAGAGGCTGAGTGAGGCACAGCCAACCAGGGAGGAGTTGCAGGGAGCAACCAATCTGGGCCCAGCGGGCTCACATAAAAGGAGCTGCAGGGTCAGAATGAGTGAGTTGCTGCTGTGAGCTTAAGGAGTGAAGATTGCATTTCTAGCAGGCAAAGAGACCTGCAGCACTGTGGACAGAGCAACTGCTGGCAGGGACCGGGGAAGCAAGAGGGAGCTTCTAGGTGGCTGCTGGGACTAAGTAGTTGCATGTCCTGAGACAAAGGTGAAGAAGGGGCCGGGGCCATGGGGAAGGAGACCAGGGAGACATAGCAGCATAGTGAGAAGTTAGGAGTTGCAGCAAGAGGCTGCTATCTACAGGGTGCCTGGTTTGAGACCCGGAGTAGTGTGTGTACCCGGGCGTACCTCTTTTCCCCCTCCCCCACCTTGCCACTGCGAAAATGACAGGATTTTGACTGCAATACTAACTCCCACCTCCTGCCTGCTGGAAGGGGGAAACACAGATGGTGATGTGGTCTGAGGGCTGAGTCATGAAGAGGATGCTGAGGTTCCTGAGCCTACAAGAGGGGCTGTAGGCAGACAACAGAGAGGAGTGATGGTGGGCAAACCACAGATAGGGAGTCTCAGCCTTGAGCTAATCCCCAGAGTGACCAGGAGGAGGTGCCAGACCAGCAGTGAGTGATGTACCCTGTGACACCATGTTACTAGTGTCTTTAAGTCTTTGCATAAGGCAAGGTTGAAGAAGGCACCTGAAGCCCCGTACTCCCTAAATCTGCCCAGATGGAAACATCACAGTTTCAAATTGGGCTGGTGAACTGGAAGAAATGTATAGGGGCCAATTACATTGCTAGAAAAAGGAAAATTCCTAAATCCACAGATTAAGGCCAGATAGGACTAGTAGGTCTAGTCTGACCTCCCCTCCAACACAGGCCATAGAATTTCAACCAGTTACTCCTGTGTTGAGCTCAGCAACTTGAGTGTGATTAGAGACTGGGCCCATTTTCTATAAAATAAGAGGGAGGAGATTTTTGGAAGGGAAAGTAAGCACATAAGTTATCTGAAAAAAAGTGTTTCCCAGGTTGAATTTTGAATATTTAGCCTTCTAACTGAGAGGTCAAAACTTAAGCATAATTTGAAAAATTAGTAAATTTCTATGGTTTTAATTCCAATACAGTTACTCTATATCCTGCACATTGTTTAGACAAGCATAATTTAACAGTTCCTACATGTCCCTACACACTCCTTGCACGTACAGGTCCCAGTGCCTGCCAGTGTGGCATTTCTGCAGCTACAGCATTGTGATACACACCCCTTGACACATCCACGAGTAACAACTTCTGTACAGCTGTTGGGGATTGGCTCTAGTGACATTACTTGGGTATTGATTTTCCATTGTATTTGCTCCAACTCACATTCTCTGGCGAGGGTATGGTGGGGTTGTTGCAGTTTGACTGCCTCCACACCATGGCTTGAAAGTGAGTTCTTTGGATGTGGTAGCACAATGCATCACTTGTGCGGGGCAGTGCATCTGGTGATTGGCATTTGGAGAACAGCACCACCTGTGCCTTGTCGCAGCTCTCCTCATCAGGTAAATTGTAAATCAAGAAGATGAACTTTTCTACTGAAATGATTTTTTCATTCAGAAGTCCATGTTTCTCCATAAATATTGTCCAAGCAGTTTTCGTGCTGGGCACAGCACTATGGGAAACAGTATCACAGCCTGTCAATGCGCAGAAGGAAAGTGTTGGATCTATGTCTGCTTGAAGAATTACAGGCATTTACAAGCTTCTCTTGACTAGCATACACAGGAATGCATTTGGGTTTTTTGATCTAGCCTTCATCCACAACTTACTGCAAGGCATTTTATAGCATGCCACTAACAGAAGAATAACATCCGTGTCTTGTGCTGACTCAACAACACGGTCAGTATCTGTGTGCATGCAGGGCAGTACAGTCCGGGCGTCGAGCTCTTCTTGAAAAGAAAAGGAGTACTTGTGGCACCTTTTCTTTTTGCGAACACAGACTAACACGGCTGTTACTCTGAGCTCTTCATGGTCGGCTTTCAACTGACTTGTGCCCAGAGTTGGGTTTGATGATTTAACCGTGCTTCTTCTGTGAATCCTCTGGATATGTGTTGTGAAGCACTGGCTAGGAGTTCAAGAAGAAGCAAGCCAGATCAGCCTTATTTTTGAAATGGACCAAGAGGTCTGGTCAGCTGTTGGGAAGAGAAATCTCTCTCATCAATGATTTTTCCAAATTAGCTTGGAAGCTTTGGAGAGTGTCTGTCACATCATTCCTTTAATAGAATCCCATCTGTATCTGTCAAAGGTTACATCAAACCTGCTAAAGAGCTGTCCAGAATGAAGAACTGACTCACCAAAAATGTTTGCAAAGTCTCCAAAGGTTATTCATGGAAGAGGTTTCCCAAGTGCCGTTACCCATACTTGGCCATCGATCCCCAGAAAGGGGGTACTATCAAGTGTAATCTCAGGAGGATAAGGGATGTCTCTGGTTAAAATGTCTGTCATAGCAGACTTATTTACAACTCTAAGATGCCCATTTATCTCAGCAAGAGCAAGTGGAACTGGCATTAGCTCATGACCAAGGCTAAGATTTAGTCACAGGTGTTTTTAGTAAGCCATGGACAGGTCATGGGCAATAAACAAAAATTCACAGCCAGTGACCTGTCCATGACTTTTACTATAAACACCCCTGACTAAATTTTAATTGCCCCAGAGAGCCACTACACTGGGGAGGCCCCAAGGCACCACTGCCCATCGCCACCAAGCAGTGGCTGGTGTGGCCGCCCCCACAGCCACTGCTCAGGCAGTCCCCAGGGCCAGCTGCCAGAGGCCACCAAGCAGCAGCTGGTGCAGCTGTCCCCGGGGCTGCTCCAGCAGCTGGTTGAGGGGGCAGCTCCTGGAGCTGCCCATGCAGCTAGCCCCAGGGCTGCCTGAGCAGCTGGCCCCACAGCCAGTTGCTCCAGAAGCCATGGGGTCAGCCACACTGGTAACTGCAGAATGTCAGAGGTTGCAGAAAGTCATGGAATCTGTGACTACCACAAACTCCAGGACAAATTCGCAGGCTTACTCATGATGTGCAACTCCACTGTCCTTCCTGCATTATAGGCAGTAGTGATGCGCAGTAGTATGACATGATCAGCCTTTATCATGACTACCTTGTCTTTGCTTTTCCTTTTCTTTCCCAAATGTATAGAGTGGGAAATGTCAGAGCCCTTGTCTCTTTCAGTGGCTCATGGAGTTCAGTATGGACACTTCCCTCCTTTGGCATCATGAGTTATTTCTGAATAAAGATATTCTATCGCTCCTGCCCAAAGATTTCTGTATTTACTTCTGTAGCCAAATGTTTTGCAGCGTGTTGGAAGCTGGCTCACTACTTAATAATTTGAATTTTTGAAGTGTCATTAACACTTAATTTTCATCAACAGGATCATGCTGCTTTCATGTTGGTGTAGATTCATTGCAAGTCATTTGGTCATCAAGTCCATGACTGAATAATTTTGAATGATTTTGGGCTGCAATTTGGGCAGCGCTCTCTCAACTCTAAGTACCTCCTTGTAGCGAATACAGTGCCCAGCATTGTGAAACATGTGGACAGTTGTTTGATTTGTGCCCTGGAGAAGGGTGCGCTTCCAAGCCCAACATGTTTGGGTGTCCACTTCTTACCTCCACTTACACTGTATATTAAATCTTATGCAATACTTGCATGATTCCTGTTTCTCACCTTCATATGCTTCTGCAACATTATCTTCTGTCCTCCTCCTCCTCCACACCACCTTCTTTAACTTCCCCTCTTAACTTCCCCTATGTCACGAATAAACTAGCCCCTCAAGGAGTTGCAAAAAAATTGCATGCCTCTGTGACAAACAGTGTTAGTGCCTCTTCCTCACTGACATTAAGCCCAGGGTATCCAGGAGGAACAAGTATATCTAAGTGTAATTTCAGTGCAGTACATACCATTGAGAGAAATTCATCTTCCAGCTCAGTCATCTTGTAAACTGGAATGGATGATAAATTTTCTTCTCCTGCATTGTCTAACAATTTACAGAAAGGGATGTAATGGAATTTGACAGGCTCTAATAATGGTTGCTCTCTGAAGCAGGTTGATCATGTAAGACAGTGGTCTAGTAAGTACCATCAAGATGTCATCAAGGTTCCTTCCCCACTCTGAACTCTAGGGTACAGATGTGGGGACCTGCATGAAAAACCCCCTAAGCTTATTTTTACCAGCTTAGGTTAAAAATTCCCCAAGGTACAAACTATTTTACCTTTAGCCCCTGGACTTTATTGCTGCCACCACCAAGCATCTAACAAATATATAACAGGGAAAGAGCCCACTTGGAAACATCTTTCCCCCCCCCAAATCCTCCCAAACCCTACACCCCCTTTCCTGGGGAAGATATGATTAAAAGTCCTCACCAATTTGCATAGGTGAACACAGACCCAAACCCTTGGATCTTAGGAACAATGAAAAAGCAAGCAGGTTCTTAAAAGAAGAATTTTAATTGAAGAAAAAGTAAAAGAATCACTTCTGTAAAATCAGGATGGTAAATACCTTATAGGGTAATCAGATTCAAAACATAGAAAATCCATCTAGGCAAAAGCTTAAGTTACAAAAAGACACAAAAACAGGAATATACATTCCATTCAGCACAACTTATTTTATCAGCCATTTAAACAAAACAGAATCTAATGCATATCTAACTAGATTGCTTATTAGCCCTTTACAGGAGTTCTGACCTGCATTCCTGCTCTGGTCCCGGCAAAAGCAACACACAGACCGAGAGAACCTTTGTTTCTCCCCCCCTCCAGCTTTGAAAGTATCTTGTCTCCTCATTGGTCATTTTGGTCAGGTGCCAGCAAGGTTATCCTAGCTTCTTAACCCTTTAGAGGTGAAAGGGTTTTTCCTCTGGTCAGGAGGGATTTAAAGGTGTTTACCATTCCCTTTATATTTATGACAGATGTAGATTAAGTTTTTCTTTGAAGGTTGCCATACAGCTTATAAATGAATATAGGACCTTTCCACCAGCTTCATTTGAGAGAAAACAGTACTGAGTCCACACTTGTGAAAGTTCCAAAATATGGCCTTTCTGCACAATGTTTTAACTCCTTACTAAGCCAGGCCATTGCTAAGGCAGTAGCACAGTGAGTGGTTTCACACTTAGCTTTTGTTACTTTTCCTCAAGAAATGCTTATAGTAATTATGGTGTTTCTTTTTGATGCTATAAGGTCACTACCCCAGCTACATATACACTGAGCTTGTGTTTATACTCTGCTGCCTCAAGTATTTTTGTTCATTTTGAATGTTGTTACAGAACAAAGTTTTTGTCTGGAACTTCAGAAAATGCAAAGACTCCATTTCATTGGGGGGCCCTTTTTAGGAACCATTAGGAAAGTGATAAGACCGTAAATAGCATAATGCCACTATATAAATCTATGGTAAACCCACACCTGGAATACTGTGTGCAGTTCTGGTCACCAGATATCAAAAAGATATTAGAAATGGAAAAGGTACAGAGAAGAGAAACAAAAATAATGAGGGGTATGGAACAGCTTCCGTACAACCATATTAAAGACTGGGACTAGTCAGCTTAGAAAAGAGACTAGGGGAGATATGATAGAAGTCTATAAAATCACAAGTGGACATTAATAGGCAGCAGGTTTAAAAACAAACCTATTACTTCACAAAGACAACCTGTACAACTTGTTGCCAGGGGGGATGTTGTGAAGGCCAAGAGTATAACTGGGTTTAAAAAAAAAAACTAGAAAAGTTCATGGAGGATATGTCCATCAATGACTATTAGCCAAGATGGCTAAACCACAGACTGCCAGATGCTGGGACTGGATGACTAGATGAATCAGCTGATAATGGCCCTATTTTTTTCATTCCCTCTGAAGCATCTAGCATTGGCTGCTGCCAGAAGACAAGATAGTAGGCTAAGTGGACCATTGGTCTGATCCAATATGGCTGTTCTTATGCTCTGAAGAACTGTTGAGGTTGGTTGATCCATTCACCAGAAGTAAAAACTCTGTTTTTTCACTTGTTGGCAAATACATTGTTCATAAGATACTGTTGAGGGATGCTTCTGATTCAAGACTGCCTCATTGTTTTGTCTATTAATATTTATCAGGTATTCAATAAATAATACAAATATTTACAAGTATGTAGCTTATGCCATGCCATGAGTATTGATTTGGATACCTAACTCACACCGTAAGCAAAAGTCAGCGTTAGGTTAGTGGTTAGAGCTAATTTCTCTTTTTGAAAGCGGAGAATTTACAGAAATAAACTCGATCATACGGTGTTGTGCATGATACTTTGTGTGATGCATAGCAATGCAATTAGCTCCTTCACACATCAAAATACCTGAAAAGTAGCTTACTTAATCATAAATGTTGACCTTACTGTAAAACCAACAAAATTCAAGTGGATCTCATCATGTGACCAGAGGAAGCAGAGAGTATGATCTTCAACACAGAGTGCTCCCTGCATTTTCTGATAGCACAGTATTCCAAATTAGGAACGTAGTCCATATTTAGTGCCTCTCCCTTACTTTCTATTTTACTTTTAAGTTACAAATGGTAGGGATTTTTAAAATTTATTATTATTATCTTAAAATTCAGCTTAGTAAATGTTTTCAGATTCAGCACATTCAAATTATGAAAGAAAACATGTTTGCTAACTTTTTCCCAGGAAGTCTGTTTCGTTAGTGTCAACTTATCTGGGAATTTGGTGAAGAGAAGATTGAGGGGGGACGTATGTCTTCAAGTATGTAAAAGATTGTTATGAGGAGGAGGAAGATGATAAATTGTTCTTCTTAGCCACTGAAGACCGGAGAAGTAGTAATGGGCTTAAAATGAAGCAAGAGAGATTTAGGAAAAACTTCCTAACTTTAAGGGTAGCTACGCACTGGAACAAATTACCTGAGCCTAATTCACCTTTTTTGGGTCTAGACCAAAACTGCTCTCAAAGCATGGTGAAGGAAAATCAAGGATTCTGTCCCACAGTAGCAATAGGCCTAAAAGTTTCCCTAGGCAATGCTGAAATGCTAAATTAGGCTGATTTATAAAACCTAGTGAAAACAGTATGTTGGGGGGAAAAAAGCATTATGTGGAGCTCTTTATGTGACTTGACTGGGCGGCCAGCCAGTGGGCTGAAAGAATTTAAATATTACACATACTATATATAGCGAGCAAAAAGTTATCACAAGCACTTCACTGCTCCTGATGAAAACAAGAAATTTTGCGGGATATAAACTATCAAGATTCACTTCTCATTTCTAGAAAGCACCTAGAGCTGTCTTCACTGGTTACTTCCCTCAGTGGCACTTCTGTTTTCATTTTACTATGTATTTGAGCAATACTATTCAAAGCCTGTTGTGAAATTAACAGGGTGATATGAGGAAGGGAATTTGTAGGTAATTTTAATAAGGTAATTAAACTGAGGATACCTCTGTATTGCAAAAACCAACAACAAATAAAAACCCATTGCAGCAAGTCTCAAAGCCTACATTTTTTTTGCTGGTTGACATGTACAAACCCACTTCAGTCCTGATATCTGGTGCCTAACTCACATCTAAACCCTGGCAAGATTTACAAACTAGACATTCCCCTGCCTATCAAATCTGCACACCCAGGGGATAGGGCCCCCTCACAAAACATAGCCAGAGGAAATGGTAGCGTCACCCTCACTCCTTATACCCCAATAGCCAACTGGTTGGAGCACTCACCCTGGGTATGAGACACCTGGGTTCTGCCTGACATGGAGCATGGACTTGAACACCCAGGTCTTTTACATTCTTGGTGAGAGCCCTAACCACTGAGCTATGGGGCATTCTAGACTAGGGCTCTTAAGCTCTTACTGAAGCTGTTCCATTTCATATAAAATACTTATATATTAATTGGGTGAGAAAGCATGAGAATCACTCTATAGCCCAGTGGTTAGGTGTAAAGGGCACACCTACCCTGTTGCACCCCCTCCTGGCCATGCATAGATCAGCAGCACACTGCCTCAGTTTCTCTTCTTAGCCTCCTTAAAAATTCAACAAAGTCTTCTCTTCCAATAATATCCTGCTTTATTATCATGAACTGTTCCAATTAAAATGGAGTCCTCAGACTCAAAATTTCCCAGCTAGAATCTTCTTTTCCCTGGGAGTTTGCTCTCTGCTCCAGCAGCAGCCTGCTATGGCAGGCCTCTTTCACCCCTACCTGGCTGGAGTCACCTTCTACTTCCATGGAGTCTGGTCTCTGCTCCAGCTCTCTGACTACCTCTCCTACAGCTTAGAATCACAGAAATGTAGGACTGGAAGGGACCTCGACAGGTCCTATAGTCTAGTCCTGCACTGAGGCAGGACTAAGCATTATCTAGCTTATCCCTGAGAGGTGTTTGTCTAACCTGCTCTTAAACCTCCAGTGACAATCTTCCCTCATAAGTCAAGTTTTCTTCAAGTTTTCTTTAATCATTTTTGTTGCTCTCCTCTGGACTTTAAGTAGCAGCTGAGTGGGGATTTTGAAGGTAAAGTTAAACACGTGCATAAATGTTTGTAGACATGGGGTGGCCAGCCTGTGGCTCCAGTCACATGCGGCTCTTCAGAAGTTAATATGCGGCTCCTTGTTTAGGCACCGACTCCGGGGCTGGAGCTACAGGCGCCAACTTTCCAATGTGCCGGGGGGTGCTCACTGCTCTGCCACAGGCCCTGCCCCCACTCCACTTCTTCTGACCCCCTCCCCTGAGCCTGCCATGCCCTTGTTCCTCCCCCTAACCCACCCCCCTCCCCGCAAGCCTCCTGCATGCCACAAAACAGCTGATCGGGAGGGAGGGGGAGGCGCTGATGGGCGGGCCTGCCGGTGGGTGGGAGGTGCTGGGAGTGGGGGGGCTGATGGGGGTGCCGCTGTTGTATTACTGTGGCTCTTTGGCGATGTACATTGGTAAATTCTGGCTCCTTCTCAGGCTCAGGTTGGTTACCTGTTGTAGACCTAGGGTTTAAGTTAGAATTTGTTCAGATTTGAATTGCAATTGAGACCATAAAGCCTTCCCTGACATAGTCTATCCAAGAAATGTGAGAATCGAAAGGAAGCTGTTCTGCCAGGTGAAGCGTTCACTGTTGCAAAGTTTCTCTACAACAGAAGAGCAGTATTTTCATGGAGCAATCCAGTTTGAAGTTTCAGAATATATATATTAAGAGTTTAGCATTTAGAAGCTATGGTAACTATTGGCTCTATTAAACCTTCTTTCCAAAGACACCAATGGAATCTGGCCAATAATTGTTCTCCTCTCTGCTGCTGACTTCTTTGTGAGACCTCAGGTCAGTCACTTAATATCTCTCTCTCTCTCTCTCTCTCCTTCAGTTTCTCCATCTGTAAAGTGGGAATAATAATTTACCTACCTCACATAAGTGTTAACCCTTACTTTATTAGTGTCTGGAAAGAACTTTGAGTTCCTCGGAACAAAGGAGCCATAAAAGTGCAAAGTACTATTATCATACACTGAAATAACTTGTTTTTATCATATTTTTGGATGACCCCCATTCCTAACTGACCTCTAAAGAAATAGCGTACGCTTAAAGAGGTAGAGTAACTAGAAAAGAGGCTGTTCTTCATCCTAGCAATAGTGCAAAACTATCCAAGGGTGGCCACATGTAATGTACACATCTAAAATATTTTTTAAAATAACGGAAATACCCATCTACCACTATGTACTTTTCTCTTCCTGATCTATGCTTCTTGAAGCTAAAAATGAATATTCTCAATAATTTGTGAAAATGATGAATAACCCTTAAATTGTGGAGAACAATGACCTTTAAAACAAAGATGTGATAAAGGCAGTGAACTGAAAGAGAGCATTTCTACTGAAAGGAAGCACTAAAGAGGATGTCAGCCTTTTTCTAGGTAAGTATTTTAGGTATTCTTTTTGGTGCTTCTGAAAGGGAAGAACTAATAACATTATAGCCAAGCATAGTTCCAGCAAGTACTATGCAGACTTCCGCAGAGTTTTGCCAGTACACTTCACTCCTGACTGGCATCCACATCCTTTTGTTCTATTACAAATCTTCATCTCTTCAGCACAAACAAATAATGAGGCCAAGCACATGTGGTGTTTTGGGAGGTGGGTATACTTCCATCAGAGTCTTTGTTAAGCTTGCCAAATTCATTTTCTTTTGTGACCCAATTAGCTCAGCTTTCCAAGAGCCTTTTGTATTAACCTTGTTACAGATAACAAAGTTAGGGTATCTTTGTAACTCAGCAAGTGGACTTTCTCAAAGAGAACATAAGAACGCTCATACTGGGTCAGACCAAAGGTCTACCTAGCCCAGTATCCTGTCTTCCAACAGTGGCCAATGCCAGGTGCCCCAGAGGGAATGAACAGGTAATCATCAAGTGATCCATCCCCAGTCGCCCATTCCCAGCTTCTGGCAAACAGAGACTAGGCACACTATCCCTGCCCATCCTGGCTAACAGCCATCGATGGACCTATCCTCCATGAACTTATCTAGTTCTTTTTTGAACCCTGTCATAGTCTTGGCCTTCATAATATCCTCTGGAAAACAGTTCCACAGGTTGACTATGCACTGTATGAAGAAATACCTCCTTTTGTTTGTTTTAAATCTGCTGCCTATTAATTTCATTTGGTGATCCCTAGTTCTTGTGTTAGGAGAAAGTAAATAACACTTCCTTATTTGCTTGCTCCACACCAGTCATGATTTTTATAGTCCTCTATCATATCTCTCCTTAGTTGTCTCTTTTCCAAGCTGAAAAGTCCCAGTCTTATTAATCTCTCTTCATATGGAAGCCGTTCCATACCCCTACTCATTTTTGTTGCCCTTTATTGAACCTTTTCCAATTCAATATACTTTTTTTGAGATGGGGCGACCACATCTTCATGCAGTATTCAATATGTGGGCCTATCATAGATTTGTATAGAGGCAATATGATATTTTCTGTCTAATCTATCCCTTTCTTAATGATTTCCCAACATTGTTTGCTTTTTTGACTGCCGCTGCACATTGAGATGTTTTCAGAGAAGTATCCACAATGACTCCAAGATCTCTTTCTTGAGTGGTAACAGCCAATTTAGACCCCATCATTTATATATATATATATATATATATATAGTTGGGATTGTGTTTTCCAATGTGCGTTACTTAGTATTTATCAATGTTGAATTTCATCTGCCATTTTGTTGCCCAGTCATCCAGTTCTGTAAGATCCTTGCAGTCTGCTTGGGACTTAACTATATTGAGTAGTTTTGTATCATCTGCAAATTTTGCTACCTCACTGTTTACCCCTTTTCCAGATCATTTATGAATATGTTGAATAGGACTGGTCCCAGTACAGACCCCTGGGGGCACCACTATTTACCTCTCTCTATTCTGAAAAATGACCATTTATTCCTACCCTTTGCTTCCTATTTTTTAACCAGTTACCAATCCATGAGAGGACCTTCTCTTATCCCAGGACAGCTTACTTTGCTTAAGAGCATTTGGTGAGGTACATTGCCAAAGGCTTTCTGAAAATCTAAGTATGCTATATCCGCTAGATCCTCCTTGTCCACATGCTGCTTAATCTCCTCAAAGAATTCTAGTAGATTGGTGAGGCGTGATTTCCCTTTTATAAAAACCATGTTAACTTTTCCCCAACAAATTATGCTCATCTACGTGTCTGAATTTTTTTTTTTACTATAGATTCAATCAGTTTGCCTGGTACTGAAGTCAGGTTTACCAGCCTGTAATTGCCGGGATCACTTCTGATGCCAATTTTTTAAAAAGGGCTCCACATTAGCTAGCTTCCAGTCATTGATACATAAGCTGATTGAAATAATAGGTTACAAACTAAAGTTAGTAGTTCTGCAATTTCATATTTGCGTTCCTTCACCCAAGAGTTCTGAACACCATCTAGTCCTGGTGACTTATTACTGTTTAGTTTATCAATTTGTTCCAAAACCTCCTCTAATGACAACTCAATCTTGGACAGTTCCTCAGATTCATCACCTAAAAAGAATGACTCAGGTTTGGGAATTTCCCTCACATCCTCAGCCGTGAAGACCGATGCAAATAATCAATTTAGTTTCTCAGCAATGACCTTATCATCCTTCAGTTCTCCTTTAGCAGCTTGATCGTCCAGTGGCCCGACTGGCTGTTTAGCAGGCTTCTGATGTAATTAAAAATTGTTTTGCTGTTACTTTTTGAGTCTTTGGCTAGTTGTTCTTCAAATTATTTTTACACTTCATTTGCCAGAGTTTATGCTCCTTTCTATTTTCCTCACTAGGATTTAACTTCCACTTTTTAAAGGATGCCTTTTTGTGTCTCACTGCTTCTTTTACTTTGTTTAGCCACAGTGGCACTTCTTTGATTCTCTATGTTTTTTTAATTTGGGGTATACACTTAAGTTGAATTTCTATTATGGTGTCTTTAAAAAGTTTCCATGCAGCTTGCAGGGATTTCACTTAAGGCACTGTACCTTTTAATTTCTGTTTAACTAACTTCCTCATTTTTGTGTATTCCTCCTTTCTGAAATAAAATGCTACAGTATAGGTCTGCTGTGGTGTTTTCCCCACCACTGGGATGTTAAATTTAATTGTATTATGGCCACTGTTACCAAGCAGGTCAGCTATATTCACCTTTTGGACCAGATCCTGTGCTTCACTTAGGACTAAATCAAGAATTGCCTTTCCTCTTGTGGGTTCCAGAATTAGATGCTCCAAGAAGTGGTCACTAGTCTCTTCTCATTTAAAAGTGGAGAGACACCTCCGATTACAGGAATTTGGACAAGCAAAGGTGTTTTTTGAGTCTACAGATGGCAATAGGCAGCTAAGCGAAAATCGCAGTATGGGCCTAACTGCCAGTGAAATGAAGGACTTCATGTTTACACAGTTTTCTCAACAGCCAAAAGGGTTCTAAAAACTCACTTGTTCTTGTTTAATAAAGGCTGAGAGTCTCATGTAACTCTAGGGTTCTTGCAGCTGGGCCTCTAAGAAAAAACAGGACCCAGCAGGAGAGTTGGCAACAGCCTATTGATCATGAGGCGTTGGTAAACAAACACCAGGCAGTCCCCAGTCCCTTACAGAGTCTAGCAAGCAAAGGCTCGTTTAAAAGACTCTCAGCCTAGCTCTAAGGCATGACCCAACATTGCCTACAGCGCCCCAAGGGAAACTCCTCATGGGGGTGCCCCTCAGGGCCAGGCTCCCGCTCCGCACCCGCTTTTCCCTCGGCCCCACCCAGGAGAGAAAGGGCAGGTGAGCGCTGAACTTCGCCTTTGAGTCTGGACAGGCCCCTGCCCGGCGGGCGCCACGTCAATAACCAGCCTCAAGAGACCCGCTCCTCGGCAGCAAGAGCGCGGCTGAGCGACAGACGCCAGGCCACTTCTGGAAAAGGGGCGGCGGCTGCCGCGTTGCAGGCAGCCGGGAGGCGAGCGGGGCCTGCCGGAGGAGGAGGAGCCGCCGCAGCAGCAGCCCGGGCCCTTGCCACAGGCTCCGGCCGCCCTTGGCGCGCGCGGGGGGCGGGATCGCTGCAGCGCGGCCCCCGGCCCCTCACCATGGCCAAGCATGTTTTCCTCACCGGACCCCCAGGTAACCCGCGGCCCCGCCCCGGGGCTTCTCCTGCAGGGCGGCGTTGGGGCTCGCAGCGCTGGGGGCCCCGAGCCAGCCCCTGTTGGCAGCCACCGCCCCGCCGCGGGCCCGGGGGAAGAGCTGCAGCCTGCCCCGGCCCGCCCCGAGTGTCCCCTCCGAACCGGCCTCCCTTGAGCCCCTGGGAAAACTTGCCCCCGTGTTACGCAGCCCGCCTGGTTACTCCCTTGCGTCCCCTGTGCGTAGATGCACTTCCCAGCCAGTTCAGCGTGGTACATTTCCAGATGAAGTGACACCAGTCTGCGTGACAGGTTTCAGAGTAGCAGCCCTGTTAGCCTGTATCCACAAAAAGAAAAAGGGGGGACTTGTGGCACCTTAAGAGACTAACCCATTTATTTGAGCGTGAGCTTTTCACGTTCTCTGTATGTATATATATGTTCCATTCTGTGCACCTGAAGAAGTGAGCTGTAGCCCACGAAAGCTCATGCTCTAATAAATTGGTTAGTCTCTAAGGTGCCACAAGTCCGCCTTTTCTTTTACCAATCTTAATGCAGTTTAAACTGGTTTGACTGCGTTTGCACCACTGTAACGAATTCGGTCATTTACACTATTGCAAAAACCCTGCCCCTGAAGAGCAGCCATTTCTCTACTGGATTCTCAACCTGGGGCAGTGTAAATGAGAGAGGGATATTTTTCTTTTTCTTTAAGTTTTGGTAATTACCTTGATTTCTCAAATTCTCCACTGAAACGCCAGACAAAACCCTTAAGCACAAAAAAGTACAAAAGCTGTGTTTGAATTAATCCAAGTATCAGAGGGGTTGCCGTGTTAGTCTGTATCCACAAAGACAACCAGGAGTCCGGTGGCACCTTAAAGACTAGCAGATTTATTTGGGCATAAGCTTTCATGGGTAAAAAACCCACTGAAGAATTAAATGACCTGGTTACAGATTTAAAATCTATTTAGTTAAACCAGTGCGACTTGTCTCATGTAGATAAGGCCTCCGAGTGACGAGGAAGCTGATACTGCCATACTAGTAATTTTATTTCGATTTGAATGCTCACTGTCGTTTTGGCTTCATCTGTGCTACAGTTTCCTCTGCATTGTGACCTGCTGCTGATCCCAGTGAAGCCAGCTGGAGATTTGCCAGAAATATTGGCCCCTTAGAAAACAGTTTTTTAAAACTGTTTGTTTATTTAGGAAGTCTTAACAGATTCACAGATCCTTGCCATGTAAACATTAGAGACAAAACAATAATCATTACAACAGTGAGCTTTTGTTTAGAGAAACATTAGATAGTAATAGAATCATTAGATTTCTCTATTTAAGAGGGTGGTGCCATATTACAGGGCGAGAACCATCATACTGCAATCAGAAAACAATTTTTAAGCACAATCTTAAAAGCCATTGGTTTCTGTGAAAGCTAATGCTGGTTGGTGAGGATGAGGCATAACTTTGTGAGGAAAGGAGTACTTGTGGCACCTTAGAGACTAACCAATTTTCTTTTTGCAAATACAGACTAACACGGCTGTTACTCTGGAACTTTGTGAGGGACATTCTTCTTCATTATCTATTTTATTTTCTGTGCAACCCACCAGAATACGTGCATCTCATTTAGCCACTAATCTCAAATGAATGGTCTTTGTTAAAAATGTCTGGTCTCAGGTTTTCCAAAAAATTTAAAGGGATTATGCTTTTTTTATAGATTAATATAATAGTTATACAAAGATAATACATGTGATTAGTGAGAATAATGAAGTACAGGTATTAATCTCATTAATTTCTCATTCTTTCAATGTCCATTGCAGCTGTTGCAAAGCTGTGAACTGCAGAAGTAATTACTAAAACAAATAACAGATTAGAAAACTATGTTTAGCATGGAGCATTTTTAACATAGAGTATAAATCTCTCTAAAGGGACAGTCTAAAGATGTTTAGAGTTTTACAAATTGGTTTGAACTAAGTTCTGTCAAAGATAGGCATTTACGTTACTCACCAGCATGATATGTGGCTGGTACAACTGTGTTTTAAAAAAAACTCTTACCTTACCTAGCCTAACCCCGTGCAAACTGTGATATAGATTAGACCGGTATCTGAAGATAAAATGACTGCAACCTTTATTATTTAGATAGGGAGTTCTCTGGGGCAGTCTTTTTGTTCTGTGTTTGTACAGCGCCTAGCACAAGGGTGTCCTGGGTCATGGCTAGGGCTCCTATGCATTACAGTAATACAAATAATAATTATGCTAGTATGCTTGTGCTGTACAAGATATGATAGACTATGGGCCAGATTTTTTAAGGCATTTAGGTGCCTAAAGATGCAGATAGGCACCTATTTGGATTTTCAAAAGTGCCTATAGCCCAGATTCTCAGAAGCTCCTAGCTTCCATTAAATCATTTAAATCAAAAGTTAGGAGCCCCAGTAGCTTTGAGGATCTGGGCCTAGGTGTCTAACCCCTATCAAATTAGGCACCTGGGCAACTTTTGCAAATCCCACTAGATGCCTGTCTGTGTTGTTACACACCTAAATACCTTTAAAAATGTGGCCCATAGTCTCTGCCTCCAGGAGTTTAAAGGCCTACTCTGCCAGATACTTGACACTTTTGATCCATAAATAAAACTGCTTCGACAAGACAGCTGACTGGTATGATAAAAGGGATGAAATAATGACACCGGATTTTGTATGAGATGGAGGTAAATTTGAGTTTAAAATAAGAGACAGCCAAGAGGTGTATTTTTGATGAGGCCTGGAGGGACACTTCCATTGTAGGATTGGAGAGAACCTCTGGAAGACTGCCAGCATTCACTTAGAGGAAGAGGCAAATTAGATACAATCTGTCCTCCCCTGGTGGGGTATGTGGTGAGAAGGATTTCTAGATCCACTGTGGGATGGATTATCTTCCCTTCTGTTTGTTTAGAAGTTTATTCCTTTCATTAGAAGTCCTTTTGTCTTCTAGGGCCTGATTTTCAGAGGCAATGATCTGCGCACTTACCTCTCCTCTGAGGCCAATGGGAGCTGCAGATGCTTAGCATCTGTGAAAATCAGGCCCATAGGGAATACAGTTATTTTTAACCATTTACTCTATAGATGTGATGAACTCTGACCTTTTTGCCAACAAGAGAACAAATGGCACTGAAATAAAGGGAGGCTGTGTATGACAGAGGCCTACAAACCTTCAAAATGTAATGTGAAACCTGACTTCTGTTTGTTCTTTTTTCCCCTCTCCAGGATAAAAAGTTTTAATATTTTGAGAAATCAGAATCAGGAAAAACATCAGTCTGTATAAAATGTGTGTAGCCAGCTATCTGTCTGTCAAATGTGATTGCTGCCTCAGAATGGGCAAGTTTAAAACCAGGCTTTATGCTTTGCTTGCACTAATAATGGGCACTTCCTTATTTTAGGGATTGGAAAGACGACATTGATCCAGAAAGCCACTGAAGCCCTAAAATCCTCTGGGGTCCCTATTGATGGATTTTACACGGAGGAAGTCAGAGAAGGCGGCAGGAGAATAGGATTTGATGTCGTCACTTTGTCTGGGAGACGAGGAACTTTATCTAGACTTGGGTACTGCTGTTTTATAGATTAAGGTGGTTCTTGCTTTAGGGGCAGTCCTGCAAGCCCCTCCATGCATGAAATGCCCCTTGAAGTAAGTGGGATTTCCACACACAGAGGGCTTTAGGATCACGTTCTTTGTCTGTTTGATTCTCTGGGTCTGATTCACGGTTATCCTTCACTTTATGGAGACATTTGCATCTCTGCCAAGTTAACCTAAAAACCTTACCAACTCAGAATGGTCCTCCAGCTTTCCACTGGTGCAGAACAGCAATTGAACTGGGTCCTCTGACTTTAGAATGGGCTCTGAGTCCCTGTATAACAATAGAACATGCAAACTGGTTTCATGATCCCAGACACTATTTTTTTTTTCAGGTTGGAAGGAAAATAACTTGCTTCCTCCAATTACTTTCTAAGGGACAGACCTGATAATCACGAATCAAAGAAGATAAGTTCAGATAAACTGTCTACAACAAGCTACCAACTGTCCCATAAATCCTATAACTGGGTTTTTAACTAGGCAGGTATTTCAGATCCCCATGTGGAAGGTCTAAAATACATACAAGCTCAAAGTCTCTCCTGCTTCACTGGACATATTCTCAGCATTTAACACTCCATGCAAAACTTTGGCCTCTTCACCCTGTTATCTGTCTTTCTGAACAATGTTTAATACCACATTTAGATGACACTGTGAATAATCTATGGTAGTGTCTATATACTAGGAGGAAAAGCTGTATATTTTCTGTTTTGCCATCTGCAGCATATCCAGTATATGGTGGGGTTTTTTGGGGGGGGACAGGGAGGAAGAGTTGAATTTTAAAGGAAATCTGGCTTATTAGATAACCACTTCTATCCTCACATAGCTAAAGGTATTACAGCAAATTGTCAATATGTTTGTGGTTCATATTATTTACAGTGTGTTCTTTTTTTTTTTTGTAAATTCAGTTCTGATTCTTCTACTGCAAGACGTGAATATCGTGTTGGACAATACATAGTAGACCTGGTTTCATTTGAGCACTTGGTGCTTCCTGTGCTGAGAAATGTGAGTATCTTATGAAAGCTTCTGGAAAGCAAGTACAACAAACAGAATATTATAAGAAGGCTTGATAGGTTAAAGTTGTTGGGTAGCGATAATGACTCTTGTTTTTAGATTTGGCTGTCCTGCACTCACTGCAGGACCTGAAGGGGGTGTGGGGAGCGGTTCTCCTATGATCTGTGAGACTTTCAGGAGATCCCTTTGCCTCCTCAAAACCACTCTTTCTGGTCCCCCATCCCTCTGTCAGGACGTATCTCGTAGAAGCACAGTGTTGCTGTTTTTTTTTGTTTATCACTGTTTTCCTTTTTAATTAGCCTTGTTTCAAGAGACTTACAAACTTGTTACATCTTCAGTTGCTGATAGTAATGCTGATAGTAACTTGAGGATCTGTCTATTGCTGCTTTTGGAGCACTCTGGCTGCATCAGTGTGGGACCTCCGTTGTTGTATTTTAATTTCCATTCTAGGTATCATCTGCTCAAGGCACATTCCATTGGAACAAGTGTTGTCAACATAGGTTTAAAGAATTTTCACCATCAATCCAGTAGTGTAGGTCTGGATTTACAATTTCTGTTTCCAGGCTCCACTCACACAGTAATGGGAACAATGTTTCTTCACTTGAAATTTATTGCTGACAAAATTTGCACAACCAGGTGTTTGAAGTGTAACACAATGAAATGGCTTAATGCCTCCAATGCGTGTGTTCCTTTGTGCTCCATCCTCTTTCCTTCCCTTCGCATGCTATCTGAAGTTTGTTTGAATCATATGTGAGGTAGGTAGGTGATAATACATCCGATATTGTGCTTGTAGTGAATAATAGATAATGTCCTTACTGGAATTGCCGCTCTCCCACCCCTCACCCTGAAATTAAACTAGAACAGATTTTTTTTGTCAGCATCTTCAAGTAAACAGTGCAACAGCTGCTGAGACCATTACCAGAGAAATCCTTTTGATGGTGATTTAACTACATTGCTAAAAGCAGGTTAGGCTAGGGGAGAAGAGAATTTTGGAAGGCACCTGGAGAGGACAGGGAAACAGAGTGGGTAGGAAACTAAGATGAGTTTGAGGTTTTTTGCTTATCTAACACTTTGGAGAAGGAACAAAAACATAACTGTATGGCAACAAAGAGGATAGAAGGACTGTAAAGAGGGTAGGAGGACAAAGGGGAGAGACAAAATTAATAATATTCACAGATTTAGATTTTTTTCTCTTTTTTTAATTTAAGAATGAAACCTCACTTATAGTAAACTTAATGTCTGGGGAAAAGACCTCACTAAACAAGGGCTGCACTTTGTATGCTTATAAAGGATAATGTAACTGTGATTGTTTAATAATCAAAATTCAATACAGATCTTACTAAAAGGAATCAAGTAGCATTCACTTTGCTCACAAGCATAATGGAGCTGTGTGTATGTGTGAAAAAGAATCAAGAGTAGAAAGAAGTTGGAGAATTGGGATAGGGCCTCATCCTGCTCCCATTGAAAATAGTAGCAAAAGTCCTATTGATTCAGTGGGAGCAGGATCTTGCCTATAGGTGGTACAGAATGGGAAAGGAATAGTGTTACAGGGAAGGAAAGCATCAGATTGGAATAGGAAGAGACCAGTGGAAAATAAGGGTAGGTGAAACAAAGTAGAAATATAAGAACTAAAGGGGAGGACAGGTATTGTAGAAAGGTGGTAAGCTAGTAGAAATATAATAACACAAATAATCTCAGATGGTTACCAATAAATCTACAAAAGAACTATACTATAAGGTGTACTGCACTATAAGGTGGGTAGAAAGTTGGCTAGATTGTCGGGCTCAACGGGTAGTGATCAATGGCTCCATGTCTAGATGGCAGCTGGTATCAAGTGGAGTGCCCCAAGGGTCGGTCCTGGGGCCGGTTTTGTTCAATATCTTCATAAATGATCTGGAGGATGGTGTGGATTGCACTCTCCGCAAATTTGCGGATGATACTAAACTAGGAGGAGTGGTAGATATGGTGGCAGGTAGGGATAGGATACAGAGGGACCTAGACAAATTGGAGGATTGGGCTAAAAGAAATCTGATGAGGTTCAACAAGGATAGGTGCAGGGTCCTGCACTTAGGACGGAAGAATCCAATGCACCGCTACAGACTAGGGGCCGAATGGCTAGGCAGCAGTTCTGCGGAAAAGGACCTAGGGGTGACAGTGGACGAGAAGCTGGATATGAGTCAGCAGTGTGCCCTTGTTGCCAAGAAGGCCAATGGCATTTTGGGATGTATAAGTAGGGGCATAGCGAGCAGATCGAGGGACGTGATCGTTCCCCTCTATACGACATTGGTGAGGCCTCATCTGGAGTACTGTGTCTAGTTTTGGGCCCCACACTACAAGAAGGATGTGGATAAATTGGAGAGAGTCCAGGGAAGGTCAACAAAAATGATTAGGGGACTGGAACACATGACTTATGAGGAGAGGCTGAGGGAACTGGGATTGTTTAGTCTGCAGAAGAGAAGAATGAGGGGGGATTTGATAGCTGCTTTCAACTACCTGAGAGGTGGTTCCAAAGAGGATGGTTCTAGACTATTCTCGGTGGTAGAAGAGGACAGGACAAGGAGTAACGGTCTCAAGTTGCAGTGGGGGAGGTTTAGGTTGGATATTAGAAAAAACTTTTTCACTAGGAGGGTGGTGAAACACTGGAATGTGTTACCTAGGGAGGTGGTAGAATCTCCTTCCTTAGAGGTTTTTAAGGTCAGGCTTGACAAATCCATGGCTGGGATGATTTAATTGGGGATTGGTCCTGCTTTGAGCAGGGGGTTGGACTAGATGACCTCCTGAGGTCCGTATAGAATTCTATGATTCTATGATAAAAAGAGTACTTGTGGCACCTTAGAGACTAACAAATTTATTTTATTTGAGCATAAGCTTTCGTGAGCTACAGCTCACTTCATCGGTTGCATCCGATGAAGTGAGCTGTAGCTCATGAAAGCTTATGCTCAAATAAATTTGTTAGTCTCTAAGGTGCCACAAGTACTCCTTTTCTTTTTGCGAATACAGACTAACATGGCTGCCACTCTGAAGTAAATCTACAGGGATCTCATTAATATTTTTGTAGGGACTATGGGACAGCAGCATATGCCAGATAGTCAAAGTCCTTTTTTGTGGACGGTTTGTAGAAATGGCAAAATATATCAGATGTTAGTTTTTCAGAGTCCCAAGGCTCCACTACAGTTTGTTGGATTAGCCTGCTTTGATCACAGAGCGTCTTGAAACTGGTATACGCTACTTTACATATTTGTGTTAGACTCTATGAGCCAGCTCCCACTGTCTTCACCAGGAAAGAGAGTGGATGCTAAAGTGGGCTCTGTTTGGGGCTCTGGAAACATCACCTGAAGGGACTGGGGATTCTGTACAAAGTAGAAGCTCCACTTCTTAGCACTTTTCCAAGTGGCAGGTACTGACTTTTCAGTTCACTGATCTGTGAAAGGGTTTTAGATAAAACTACCCCACTCTGCAGGGACTCGGATGTCAGTAGGGACTCAGCTCTGAAAGGTTTTAAGAAGTATGTTATGTAGTACATCCATTTTCGTAGGAGCTAACATTTTCTATCTTCACAAGGGACAATATGTTGACTGGTTTCTCCTTAAGTTACCTTCATATGTGGTGTCTGCACTTATTCGTGGATTAACAGTGAAGTTTTGACTTGCATTGATTTGCTGCTTACAGACAAATAATAGAACTTGATTTTTCAGTTAATAGCCTCAGAAGAGGGTGGTGAGCTCACTTTCATCTAGTCTGTAGCCTGTCAGATTTCTGTACTCGATTGGTTTATGTGCCATCTTAAAAAATAGTTGTGAAGTGAATGGATGAAGAATCAAGCTCTTATACTACCAATGGCATGCATACCACAGTTTGGAAACCCCTGCCCTAATTATAAGTGTATTTATCTGTTGACCCATGAAAATTCAGGGTTTTGTGGGTGCAGTGATGTGAATGCAGCTTTGAAAATCTAGTGCCCCTCAGACTTAACTACAGTAGCTGGCATGCAAAAATACTATCACATCTTTGCCAAGTGGTAGCAGATGTTGAGGCCTTGCAAGTCAGTTTCCTTGGGAGAAGCTATCAGTAACTTGGAGTCTGAATCTGTTCTTATTGTAACTTGTTCTTTATACTATATACACCAGTCCTTGAACAGAGGTGGTCACAAACCACAAAGCAGACATTCTCCTCTTTCTAAAATCTTAGCCCAAACACGAATAACTTGTTCATAGGAAGCAACTCTTCACCAAGAATTGACTCTAGTTAGGGAGATTAAGTTGGAGAGCAAACTCTCCTGCTGTTTCCAACAGCTTCCCCCCAAAGGACCTACATCACAAAACTAAAAACAATGTACTACATCTTCAAGATTCTACGCTACTCACATGCTAAGAAAAATAACATGTAAAATTGTGTGACTGTGCAATCAGGTGATTGCTGCCCTAAAACTGCAAATCTCAGTCAAGGAACTGAGTTGGCTCTTCCTTTCTTCCCATCTGGGATCCTGTTGCTTTGCTAGGTAACAGGCTGGTTGGCTGCTGGCATCCTTAAGAACTAGGATGACTGGCTTTTCTGCCCTTATGCTCCAGCACTGTTTCAAAGAAATGTTACTCCTGAACTGACATTTCTCCCACAAAGAAGAGTGGCTCTTACATCAGTCTTGATTTCTTTCTGCTGTTTAATCTATTTGTGTATCATTCCTATAGGTCGACCTTGGCAGTGACACAGGGAAAAAAGTGTACGTAATAGATGAGATTGGTAAAATGGAACTCTTCAGCCGGTCTTTTATTCAAGCAGTTCGTCAAACTCTGACTGGTTCAGGGACCACAATTCTTGGAACTATACCAATACCTAAAGGCAAGCCATTGGGTCTTGTGGAGGAAATAAGAAGTCGGAAGGATGTTATGATGTTCAATGTAAGTAATCTCTGATACCTGTAAGAAGCCTTTCACCTCTAGGTCACCAGTGTGAATCTGGCTGGCTCAATTTGAATGCTATCAATGGATGCCCATTGGATAGCCCCAGTGAAATGAAGGCAGTGCTCTCAGTTGAGTTCTTAATGGGCAGATGTTCACATCCCACACAAAAAAAGCACACTGGGCACTTTTGTTGGCAGACTCTTACCAGAGAAACTAGAGATTGAATGAATGGGTCTGTTGAAGGAATATTAGTGTTGTTGTTTCTAGTGTTCCCATCACCATGGTGTGAAAGTGCCAGACCAGCATTTATTCATTCTTTCAAGGATAGTTCATCTTTGAAAATTGGCCTGCAGAACCTTTGCCACCAATGATGATATGTGAGAAGAAAAGAACCTGCCTTGAAACTGAGCTCATTTTGAGTTTGCAGGATTGGTAATTAGAGGAGAAAGAAGGCTTTTTTTTTTTTTCTCCTTGTAAATTCAGCATGCTTTATCCGGAGTCATGGAGACATAATAACATGGAACCCATTGTTACAACACTTAGTTTTCAGATAGGAACTGCACTTTAATAGCCTGCAAATCAAGTGTTGACAAATTCTCAAATCCTTATCCTAACAGTTATGTAGTCTCCTTATAGAAATACCAGTTTAAGAGGTTTATTTATTAAGCATCCAGAAAGATGCTAAATATTTAATAAAACAAGCAAAAAAAATAAAATTTAAAAAATTGGTCTCTTCCCTTTAGTTTAATTTTGGTTGATATTTATTGAAACTAGCACACAGAATTAGACCATATTTCCAGAACAGAACAATATATTCTTATGAAATATAAAAATTCAATAATTGTGACTTGTCAGAAAATTAATATGCATGGAGAGAATGTTTTAATGCAATACACCATACAAGTAGATACTAGTGTATTGTAGATTGCTATATTTTGTGAACATCATAATTAAGACTGAATGAAAGATGAAAGAAAAGAAGTCATAATTTTGATGCTGCTTTATAGGCCGAATGATCTTATTTAGTGGTGCTGTTTTAAAATACATAATGAAAATGTCTGCCTTACTGAGCAATGGAGCTCCCCTAAATATTTACTTCTGTTGTCAAATGTTATGCGATTGTGTGAAATTATACTGATGAGATGGGATGGTCCTCCCCCTGCCCCGCATTGGAAATATAACTGTGTCTTTACTAGGAATGCCATTGACCATTTCTGCATCACCTAAGAATCAGTGCCCTGTATCTGCAGCATCAATTATGAGTTATCCATCACCATCTTCACCTGCTAGTCATCAACCACTATATGCTTTAATGTCTGCTCACTTTAAAACCCAGGAAAGCCACATTTCTATTTGGTAGCAGGCCACATCTTCCTCACTGAATATCACAGCGTCACTCATGACATCTCCACGTATGTCTCAGCAGACTTCTGGACACTAGGCCATCTCCATTCACTATTGAAGTCAATTGGAATTTTGCTGTTGCCTTTACTGGGACTAGGACTGTAGACAACTGTATCACATTCTCTGAGAAAGTTGTCAGTCTGTTTACATTGCTAGGATCATGACCTACAGTTATTCTCATTCTGATTATGGAAAACTGCTTACTTAATACATTAGCTAAAGCGCTGGGGATGAGGAATGTAACAAACTGTGATGTTCCCAGGTCACAGGGGCCTAATGTACTGAAGCATCATCTAGCAGGATATCTGCCTTGCATGTGAACATGAATATATTTACCTGTTCATTCCCTGCTGGTTCAAATTTGTGCATGAAGCAGGAACCGAAGCTGTCTGTAATGATGCAGGTGTTTCTGCTGGCTACTATAAGCAATAGATCACCGTCTCCATTCGTGAATTGCCATAACATGGGGGAGGACTTGGAGTGCCCCTGCAGCCCTTGCACAGCCAAGCAGTGTCAGCCATTTCTTGCTGATTCGTTTTTGCCTCCCAGTGTAGACAGGTAACTCCAGACCAGTTTGGTCCACCTTGGTGACTTCTTGTGGAATTAGGCTGTGTGTGAGGAATTTAGCATAGTTCTCCCATGTCCTCTACTTAATCTTTTAATAGGAGTTCCAGTGTCCAAAGCTGAGCATGCAAAGGGTGCTGTTCTTTTGCTTGCACCACCATTGTCCTCTTGTGACCCAATCCTCAGCTGGTGTAAATGGGTGCAGCGCCGCTCACAGCGGTTGAGCATCTAGCCCTTAATATTGAACGTATTACCTCCTACTGCACTTTGGGATTATTGAGTATGAAACTCCTGTGTAATAAGAGTGGTTTTATATTGGTGGTGGTATTATTAATTAATTCTTGTAGTGTAGCGTCTAGGAGCCTTAGTCCTAGATCGGGACCCAGTTGTGCTAGATGCTGTACAAGCACCGAACACAAAGATTGTCCCTGCCCCTAAAGAACTTGCCTTCTATTGTTGCACGGCTCCATCTTTCTGAGGAAACTAAATCTTCCCAGTGATAATGCAGGATGGTTCACCCTCACTGCCCATTTCCCTAGAACTTTTCCTTTATAGGCTCAGTATTATACATAGTATAGAGGCCCAGGTTATACTCCGAAGCTGGCTTGCCTCCATTTTCTCCTTAAACCCTTCCTTTTGCTTTTGGAAAAATACAGTAGTGAAGTTTGGGTTTCCAGCTGTCTTTTTAAAAAGAACAAAAACAAGAATCCATAGTAGGTTTCAGTGTAGAAAATATAGCATCATCATACAACCGTGGTGCAAGACCCACTGCATCACAGGAGGTTAGAAACCAGAGGCTACAGAAAGTTAACGTCTTTAATTATAAATGATGCATGTTCTTTTCCCTGATATTCAGTCAGCTTCTGTATGACATGGAGTAAGAGTGTTTATGGACTGTTAATACATCATCTTTATGAACTGTCCATATATCATAATTCTACATAAATTCAGTTTACTAGAAGTATATTTTTTTTACTAGTAGAATGAAAAGCACCCATCATCAGAGGTGTATTTCTAACCTAGAAAATCATCCCTCTGAAACCTGACCTTTTTCTAAGCCCCACACTTATGCTGTTTTCTGAAAGCAACATTTCTCCCTTTTCAATTTTCACCTTGTCCCTTCTCTCGCAACATTTTCGTGGAGAATTTTTTTTTTTTTTAAAATAACAAAACACTTCCTTTTCTCTGTCTTCAGCTCTTGATATAGTTATCTTGCATTTGGTTTTTGTGGCATCTGGTAACTACATGTCAAATCCTATTTGTATTGTGCCTAGTAAAATCAGAGGTACCAGGCACAAAATCATTAAAGTCAAATGCCCGAGATGTTCCTGATCCATCTGTGTCAGTTTATTTTGATAAAAGTATTGAGGAATATGGATTTTTTTGTCCGCTTGTTTCCCCTGTTTCTTCCTGTGCTCAGAAGAGAAAAGGGCTCCAAATAGAGATTTTTTGCAAGCTGATCTTTCCCTGAGCGTACTTGTCTTTTTATTGGGATAATGGACCTCATAGTGTTCTTGCATGTTTGGAATCTTGGTGCGGGTTCCTTCTATCTTACGCAGATGCTTTGTAACAGTGATGTTCACAAACACTTTCAGCTCTCTGGATATGAATATAAATACTGGCATTTCTAATATATAACATAAGCATTGGGGTTTTTTGTTCTGCCATGTTGTTGTCTGGAAGTCAGCCCACAACTTGGGTCTAGACCATCTCTAGAGGTTAATAAGAGCAGAACATGAGAACAAAAAGTCTTGCAAAATAGCCATGAAGATTTCCCAATCTGTACAATATGCTTGCCAGTAGTCTCAGTTTAGAAAATTTCTTGCTGCATATATGTACATAAAAGCTTTGGCTACACAGGTATTTTACATGACTTGAACATATGGATATTGCTATTTTAAATGTTTGGCAGATCACCTGAAAGTCAAGATAATGGGTGAAGTCAAGAGGTTTACTGTGGGACCATGGCATCTGACTTACCTGTGTTGTTCACTGTACCTTGTGTCCCATGATAAATACCCTGTAGAGTGATTGCACTTTTGAGTGCCTCGCTCTCTGTGTGTTTGTTACTCAGAATGTTGGTCAATAAAAGTAACATTTCGAAGACTTCTTCCCTCCCTCCTGTTTTCCATGTCTCTTTTTCAGTTGCCCATTGTTGTATCTGTTCCCTGGAATTAAAACGGCCTGGATGAAAGTACTATGTCAAATTGCTAACTCTCTCTCTTCAGGTTCACAATGTCTGTTGCCAACAGTTACATATGGCTTCATTTATTGTATAGAGTAGTAGATTGGGACATTACCAATACATTTATATGTATAAAAAGAATATCCAGAGTTACTCTCCGTTTCAGCATTAACTGTTGTGTCGGAAGGAATATAGAACCTCATGGTTCAGAGCTTAAGCCAATTTGATCTTCATTTACGGTGAGAATTTACTGGAGGCAGATAATCCCACATCTGCCTACTTTGGGGTTTCTTGCACCTGCCTCTAACGCATTTGGTGCTGGCCACTATCAGAGACAGGATACTGGACTAGGTAGACCATGGTCTGACCCAGTTATTGCACTGACGTACAAGAGGTGAAATCCCGACCCCACTGAAGTCAGTGGGAGTCTTGCCATTGACTCTAGTGGTACCATATGTTACCCTAGGTCTCCACTTGTGCAGGCACAAGTAGTTTTGTACATGTACATCTGAAGTGCAAACACTTGCATGTGCACAAGTGCTAGACCTCGCCCTCACAAAACCCAACAGTTATACAGGCATAAGAATTAATCAGCTCTGGTGTTTGCACTTTCAAAAGACTCCTAAACTTTGTGAGACAAGGTGCATGAGGTGATATTTTATTTCACAAGCTTCTGTTAGTGAAAGACACAAGCTTTTGAGTTTGCACAGAGCTCTTCTTCAGGTCTGAACCTGCTTGTCTTTTACCAACAGAAGCTGGTCCAATAAAAGATATTACTTCACCCACCGTGTCTTTCTCTAATAACCTGGGACCAACACAGCTACAGTAACACCTAAACTTTAACTGGTTTTTGAATTCTTTTGAAAAAAATTCTCCAAAGATTCTGAGAAACCCAGGTATCTTCGCATCAGAGCAGTGTTGCATAATATTCGAGAGCTTGTTTTAATTCTTCGCTGCAGGGGTAGTTGACACGAGTAAGTCATCCTTATTGAAATATTATCCTATCAAATACTGAAGGCAGAAAAACCACTACTATACAGTATGTGAATGATTTAAGGTATCTTGAAAAGCATTTCTAGGAATGGAGAAAGTGTGTGGTCGCTGTTTTGAATGATTTTTGTCAGTCATTCACAAGTGAATAATCACTTGTATTTGCAGTACTTTTAAAGATTTATTCTAACAGTTTTACATAGGTTTCTGGGGGTATCAGATGGGGGTCGTCTGTTTGCTGTAAGTAGCAAGAGGAAGCAGATGTTTCACAGAATTATTCCTCTCCCAATATGGAAATATATGCTGGACTTGATTTAAAAAAAATTCAAATGACAATGAGATGGTTATTTAAAGCGTAAACCAAATCCTAATATGTTAAAATTTTGATTCCCCCCCACATCTAGGTTACGAAGGAAAATAGAGACAACATTTTGCAAGATATTGTGACAACTGTGCAGAATTGCACAAAATGAAGACCATTTCCTTGTTTGTAACCATAAGCTCTTATATAAGTATATTGGAGGGCCCAATCCTACTCAGGCCTGGGGCAACTTTACCAGTGTCTTTGATATGAGGAGGATTGAGTCTGTAGCACTGTAAAATGTGAAAATGAGACGGTGGGCTTCCATGTGTTTTTGTCTGTCATTTGCGTAGAATTTACTCAGTTCACAAGGTTTAAAAAAACCCTCATCCTGGGATCTGAAAGTCAAGCAATTGTTTCTGATTCCAATTATAGTAGCGCAAATTCAATTAACTATTAAATTCAATGGAACTATTGATTCAGCCCCTAATCCTGCAACATATGGTGAGGGTAGTCTGCTGTGCCTTCAGAGACGCGTTAAAGTCAACAGAGCTCTGCGCAGGTCCCACAGTCCTCCAGCACACGACACATTGCAGAACTGGGGGCTGACATGTGTGTAACAGAACGTAGTCAGAGCATAATCTTGCACAATCTGCTTTGTGCATTATCGCCACCACTGACACTGACCCTGGGCTCCTACCGCAGTGTGCCTCAGCTAACTCTCCAGTGTGCCCCAGCTGGGTCAGCATTATAAATGATGATGAACAAAACACAATAGCTTGATTCTCACATCCCCGGATAAGTAAACTGAGCAAATGTGATCTGAAATCCTAAGACAAATACATGATATAACTGGACAATTGTCATTTACAGTGTTGAATTTTAGAGAAAATATTAACTTTAAGTTGCTCAGACAGTGCTTGATAGGAATGCTGCCTGCTCTCTATTTTCACGTTTTCTTTTTGCCAAAAAAAAGGCTTCAGGACCCTGGCTTTCTTAATAAAATCTTGACAGATGTTTTTCATAAAATGTTTAAAATATCAAACATTAGACTTAATGCTTCATTTGACTATCCAAGTTTAACAATCCATTATGGCTTATTGTTGCTTAATGATTTCTGTTTATTTCCTTTTGCAATCCTGGGCATGTTTTTTGGTTAATGATGAAGCAAGAAATGAGAGTATTAGACAACATATATCCCCAGGAAGTTTGTAAATGTGTTTAGGAAAAAAGCATTTACCACTTAATCAGTCTTGCATGTCATAAACTAAATTTCCAGCCAGGTGTACTTTTGTTCTCATGCAGCGTAAAGAGTTTTCTACTTCAAAGATTTAGGAATGGAAAGGACTGAATTCCTTCCTTTCTTGTGGAGTGTAACAAATGTTAAAATAAACACGTTGGTTAAAGGCATATGGAAACCTGCATTGTAGTTAGTCATTTATTTGTACACCAGTTCATAGTTACGCTCTAATAGCAGCGTGTGTTTATAAAGCCAGGTTCTGACAACCCTTTTGCTATGGTACAGGAGGCTGTGGGAAGCATGCAAGGAGGATCCTTCCTCTTCCTCATACCCTGTGCAAGGGTCTGTTAGAAGTGAGTCCTGCCGTGGGCTCCTGGAGGTGCACATCACCACCAAAGGGTTGGGGCTAAGACCCTGTTCTTAGTATGTACGAGGGAGGGAGAATTCCCCCCAGAGCTCCCTGTGGGCTTGTGCAGCTCTCTGCTACCCCAACACAGGGCTGTGCCTTAAAGACATATTTCAGAGTAGCAGCCGTGTTAGTCTGTATCCGCAAAAAGAACAGGAGGACTTGTGGCACCTTAGAGACTAACAAATTTATTAGAGCATAAGCTTTCGTGGGCTACAGCTCACTTCATCGGATGCATAGAATGGAAGATATAGTAAGAAGATATATATATATACACACACACATACAGAGAAGGTGGAAGTTGCCGTACAAACTGTAAGAGGCTAATTAATTAAGATGAGCTCTTATCAGTAGGAGGAAAAAAAACTTTTGTAGTAATAATCAAGATGGCCCATTTAGATAGTTGACAAGAAGGTGTGAGGATACTTAACATGGGGAAATAAATTCATTGATTCCATAATTAAACATCAGCTGTCTACATTAGCTAGGAACTGTGGACAACTCCAAGCTATCGCTTAAAATACTGCTGTTGGGTGATCCAGTCTTCTCCAAGAGTAAAGTGTTTAGATGTGCACCTTACCCTGAAGTTCAGCAAATACTGGCTTTGTCAGAGCTGAGAGTTAGAGCGAGTTTCTCCACTATGAATAGCCAAGCCCTTGTCCTCAAGCGCTTGACTCTAGGGAATTGGTAGATATGTCTACACTGCAATTCAAAACCTGTAGCTGGCTTGGGCTGTCAGACAGCTTAATTGCAGTGTAGATGTTTGGGCATGGGCTGGCACCTGGGCTCTGGGACCCTCCCACCACGCAGGGTCCTAGAGGTTGGGCCGCAGCCCAATCTAGAACTCTGAGCCTGGACATTTTTTTGAGAAAGGGTGTGACTTTCCCTCTCTTCTATAAAGAGAATGGACAGAACCTTTGCCAAATTTACCAGCTGCTTCCCCCATCACCTCTCTCAGCTGGAGACTCTAAGAAGTTGGAAATCCTCTGATTAAATAGTGTTTTTGTATGTAAAGTGAAATGAGGAGCCAAATCTGACTTGCTGAAGCTCTTTACCCATTACTCATGCTACCTTTCAAGAGCCTGTTTGCTTTCATAATGCTATAATATCCCAGCTGTGCAATTGGTGTTAATATAATTGTCCTCTAGCATTACTGATCCTTCTTGCTATTTTTTTTTTTACTTCATTTTGTAGAGTTGTGACACTGTCTTATGTGGTTGTAGAGTACCTAGTATAACGGATCCCCCCCTCCTAAGGGGGACCTTTTGTGCACTTTACACTACTATTAATTTTTCCTTGATAAATGCTAGCTAAGCCATCTGTCAAACCCTCTTAGCATTCAGACACCTCTTGCAATAGAAGAGCCCTTTATTTTACTGCATTCTCAGATTTACCCACCTCTGTACATATAATCCCTCCTTTCCTGGTCATTGATATATAGGGTCAAATTTTTAGCTATACTTGTGTGTGTTCCAAACCGGATGCACACAAACTTGTGCAATTAGAAGTTTTAGCTGGCAAGTGTTTGCATGTGCAGTCTTCTGTGTGCGCACACAGTGGTCCAACCAAAAAATATACCTCCTAATGTGGGTGTAACTGCACTTCTGCACCAATGCCCCGTGGCTTCTAGCACTTACACATAACTAACTTTATTCTGAAGATAATCATGGGAATTTCCTTCTCAAAGTGAATTGGGAAAGAACACTGGTCCTCTTTGGTAGCAGTTTTCTCAAACTGCCCAGGGAAAAATCCAGAAGGGTTGGTGCCTAAAGTTCGTTTTCCAAGTCCCTGTTCAACCAACAAGGTTTCTTGAGTTACAGCTGTATTAGTGGTTCGTACTAGCCATGCTAATTAACAGGTTATCATGCAAAATTTATAATATTACACTTACCATATCCCCAAATCTGAGTGGTATAATACTGTGCTGACAGAGGACATTCCCTATTACTTAATCCACACATTCCACTGTCTCCAACTAGTGTGAGTGTTTCCTCCATTAATTCAGGTTAGAAATAAGGCACAATTCTTTCACTTAAATGGGAATAGGTTACCAAAGGGTCTAGTGGATTCACCATAATTTGTCCTGGGCTTAAAACCCATCCTACTGAAGTCAATAGGAGTTTTTCAGTTGAGTTTATGGGAGCCAGATTGGGTCTCTTTCTAAAAAACAAAACAAAACAAAAAACGCAATAGCACAGCCATAAACTATGATCTTGATGTAGGGGATACTGAGTGAAAATCTCTCACTCGTGTTATGCAGGTGGTCAGACGACATGCTTTTAATGGTTGCTTTTGGCCTTTAAATCTAAGTCAGTCCCAAGGTAATGCAACGTGCCTGTTTCAAATGTTCAGTAAGGGGGTGAGAAACGAATGGTTCCAAATTAAGTTCCGCTCTTATGGTACCCCACGTTCATTGTAAAGGCAAAAATGTATTGCCTGGTCTCACACGTGCAGCCTATTTGGAAAGCCTTAAGAGCACAGTGACAACTAGAGCATTGACAATTTCCCTGATCAGCTCATTTACCAACAGCAAACACTGTGTGACGATAACCCTCTGATACCGCAGCAAGACGCCTGATGACAATGTTACTGCACCTGCATGAGTGCCTATTTTGTTTAAGCTCGAGCATCAAGGACATTGTTGGCAAGGAAGTTTATAACAATTCCAGCATAAAACAGTGCAGACAGCCTGACATAAATAGAGGCTGCATTACTGAGCATGTGTCAGCCAGTTTTTTACTCGTGACATTTGGAAAGTCAGAGAGGGGTAAGTCTTTACCATTGGACCTGCTGCAGAGTTAATAATAGGGCTAAGAAATATCAGTCTTACAGAATTAAGTACAAGTAACAGTAAAGTGCCCTAATTAATTATCAGTCTCCCTTTCCTGGAGCGGGATGAAAATGGCACTAATTTGGTAGTTAAAAGGAATAATTTATTGACAAGGAGAGGGTTATTACATGCTGACAAATTTCAGTATTTATTCAGATGTCCTAAGGTGAGTTTCTTGGTACATCTAATCCTGACCCTGACTTACACAACCTGTTTACCCAAAGAAAAGCAGGCTGGAGGTAGACTGAAGTCAGACCAAAGAAGCCATTTCCCCCTTCCCCTATCCTCAGAACCTAAGCAGATGAGCTATGAATTAAACCTCGAAGACGCCCAAGAACTTGATGACTACAAGGAACTCTGAACAGTTCCGACATGGAGAATGGAAATCACACTGACCTTAAGTAGGCTTGACAAAGTTTGTCCCACTCTTGGATGTAAGTGTATATTAAGTCCTTCTGTTTCCTACCGACTGTACAATCAGATAACTTTTATAAACAAGGCTTGGGGTCTGCCAACTGGTGACCAGATGCTAGGGTGAACATAACTGATTTAGCAGCCCCTGGCTGGTTTCACTAATGTTGCTGAAGTAATTGATTAGATACTCTGGGCAGATTCTGACCTTATTTCCATGAGATGAGCGCCTGACCTTTACTGCATGACTTGAGCAAGAACAAATTAGTGAAAGAATAAAATAGGTTTAAGGAAACAAACCAAGAGAGGGAAAAACAGTTAATCTGAGGGCTAAAATGGGACTAGTTCTGCAATGTTCACACTTATTTTACCATATACCCCCACTGCTCTGCTTTCTCGCTCAGTCCTGAGACGTTATAAGGATCCCTCCACTGCTTTCCTCCCACTTTGATCATCAGTAAAATGTCACCTACCCAGGCTCCGTACAACACTCTGACTATTTTTATCTTTGCCTATAGCTACGGAATTTGGGGCTAAGGCTCTCCAGGCAGATCAGTGAATGGGGTGGTGCCATCATTCCCTCATCACTGATGGTGTTTCCATAAAAGCAGCACATACACTGATTGTGCTTGGAGAGTGGGAGCTTGTCTTCCTCAAAGGTTGGTGCAGTTGCCTATTAAGCTGGGGGTGTCCTACTCGAAAGCAGCAATAAAGGATTCACCTGGCAGCAGATTGGCTATCCACTGCTGCATTGCATGGGTCATAGCAGTGCTGCTCTCCAGTATATCCACCACATTTTGGAATTAGGGGAATGACCAGTGAGCAGGCTCCTTGCTACACAGCATGTTGAGTAAGTGACTTCTTGCCCCTGCTGTATTGGAAAATTTCAGCATGTCACCCAATATTGATGCGTTGGGATCATGCAATATATATTTAAAGGTGCTGGTCACAGCCATCCTCCAAACACCACTGTCGCTGCACACTCTTAACATGTAACACAGACAAACTGCTCAACCGTAACAGCTTAGTCCTATACAATCCTGGATGGATATTATCCACCGCAGAACCTCAGAGTTGTGAACACATACTGGAGGTTGTTCGTAACTCTGAACGAAATGTTATGGTGGTTCTTTTCAAAAGTTTACAACTGAACATTGACTGAATGCAGCTTTGAAACTTAACTAGGAAGAAGAAAAATGCTGCTTTTAACCATCTTAATTTAAATGAAACAAGCACAGAAAGTTTCTTTAACCTGCCAACTCTTTTTTTAACTTTCCCTTTATTTTTTAGTAGTTTATATTTAACACTGTACTGGCTTTTTTTTTTTTTTTTTAGTGTCTGCTGCTGCCTGATTGTGTACTTCCAGTTCCTAAGGAGGTGTGTGGTTGACCGGTCAGTTTGTAACTCTGAGGTTCTGCTGTATAATCTATTTGTAGCTCATCTAGCTCCAGTGTTCAGAAAAACAAGACAATTACCAAAAGTCATTCTTATTCAATAAAAACATCCACCTAGACCCCAATTTCATGATTCCCAACAGAGCATCTTTGATTACGCTGTGGGCACTATTGCTCACCTTAAATACACTGACGATATAAGTATTCTTATTGACAACATAGCCAACATGGTCAATACAAAGCTACGGGCTGTTGTCTCCGAGAATACCAGTAATGCTTGTTTTTTGTAATTGTTACTGTTGGGAAAGTTTAACATTCCTGCTGTTCACCCAGCCAAGATATTTCAATAACAGTTTTAAAACAAAAGAAAAATATCTGCAACATTATATATAGGCACGAAAAGTAACTGGATACTTTGACAAAATCCTCCCCTCCCCCCAATAGGCAGTTGGGATTTTTTTTTTTTTTAACAACTAAAATGTGTCGGGATAAAGCCTGTTGTGAGAGGCCTGGGGACCCTGTGCTTGGGGGGGTAGGAAGCCGCCTTTATCTGCACACCTGTGCAGCAACAGGTTGGGATTCATTGTGAGCACTCTCCTGGTGCACAGGTGCATCAAGAGGACCTGGTCTGTTGGCTTGAAATAGGACTAGAAGCCTGGGCTGTCCTCTGGTGCAGCAGCACTAAAGCACATGCTCCTGTCACCTTGCCCCATCCAGGCCCTGTGGACGCAGGATCTCTCAGTGGTGCCTTCGAGGCCAGCACATTCCACTTTCTCCCGTGTGTGGCCATTATGAGGGAGGGCAGGATTTTGCCCATAATGTTCAGAGCTTTAGCACCAGGCTAATTTATATTAAGTAGTGGGAGACAAAATGTGGATTTCCAAAGCCTGCAAATCAGCAAGTAAGTAAACAAATATGACTGAAAAGAATGACAATTGCTGCATCAGAGAGTGTACTTGGCTCACTTATTTTGACCAGTGTCGTTTAGGTTTTTGGTTTTTTTACAGTATTGCATATAGATGCCATGGTAATGGACAGGGTCTGTGAATGTGAAGGCAACAAGTATATTGTGTAAAAGTAACGAGAGCTCACTACAGCATCGCCTATTCAATCTTGCTCATTAAGTGGGACGAGACAACCTGGTTTTGTGTAGAAAACCACCATGGCTGTGGATTAGCATGATAAGTATTAGACAGGAGCTGCTGTAGTTACAGTAAAGAGGAACATTGAGACACCAATAATTGTAAATTGTTTAATTACAAAAAAATGTATGAGCATGTGTGTGTACATACTATAGTACATTAAGGATTTGTTTTAGCCTCTTGGCTTCAGATATAGGCATGCATTCCTGTCAACTCAACAGGAGTGCGAGATCACATGTCAGAGCAGTCTTGTATATAAAACTGCTCTATTTGCAAATAAGGAGCACCATATGCTTTGTGAAGGCTTTCCATGCACTGGCTATACTTGTTCTCAAAACTTGTCTTGTGGCAATGTGTAATCTATCTCTTTCATACAATATTTCAACATGGCTGCATGCAGTATATCTTTGCCTATATTAATATGTTGCTATATGTAATTACCATCTGCGTAACACTAAAGAAAAGGAAGAATGAGGCTTGCCTTTAAAAATTCTCAGATTTAGCTCTAATGTTACAGTGTGTATTGTACTATCCTATTACATGTTCTATTCAGAATTTTTCTTTGTGATGCATTATGTATAAAATGCCAATTATTTAACATGCAGTCCTCTTTTTTGTTATGGCAGGAAACAGATGTCTGTGTGCTTTTCGCTGAGTTGCATTAAGATCTTCCACTGCTTTCACTTGCACTTCCATGCATGCTTCTTTTTGAGCACGTCCAGATTTCCACCACAAGTGGGTCAGCACCGCTGCAGGGGGAAGGATATCAGGCAGAGTTTATTCATTGTTTTAGAAATGTCAAGAACCTGAGATGAAGTTGCACTGCATTTTAGGACATCTTTAAAATCTGTAAAGGTCCTTCCATCCCCACATACTGAGCCTTTCTGCTGAAGAACATCTGCACAATGGGATTCTCTCTCCGAAGTTAGAAAAATAAAGGGGTTTGAGGTTTGTTGTTACACTTGAAATAACTGCAGCTGACTGACCTAGATGTGTTTTTCTTTACTTTGAAGGAGTACATATGGCCCTTGAACTAGGAATATTCCTCACTGCTCTTCTGAGAGGCTCTGTTGAGAAGCTGTGTCCTCCAGTGCCATATCCTCCTGGCTGGCTCTTCTACACTCCAGATTATGACTCTCAAAAATGGCATGGGCAGGACCTCGGTCTTTTCGCTGTCTTGATTTTGTAGCATCAGTCACTTCATAAGTCTCGGAGAACTGCTTAAAACAAAATGTAGAATAGTTTAGGAAATGTCTAGATGGCGCTTCATTTGGTTCTTTTCAAAAGGACATTTTGAAACAGAACCAGACAGATTTCTGGACTTCATACAGTTGTGTGTAATTTTGTGAGATTCACATTTATTTATAGTGTGAACTTCAGGGGCTAAAAAGGAATTAGAGAAGACCCCGGCACTTGTCCCTCTTCATGGGATAACAGCATAGTACTGCCCGCAAGAACAGACTACCAGATAGAGATTGTGCAGTTATACCTACATTGTACTGTGCCTGATCATGTTAAGGCTGAAAAGGATGCCCCAAATTATCCCTACATGTAATGAGTCTAATGCTGCTCCAACTTCATGAGAAGACTTCCTGTGCTAAAGCAGCGGGTTTAAATAAAAGCCTTATTTCACATCACACGCTGGCATGTAGCCACATTGACTGCAAGAGCTCACTTAGCAGCTGGCCAGGCAAAGTGCTCAGCTTAGCTCTCATGGCTTCAAAGGGAGTTGAGAATGGTTGGCAGGATCCAGACCTTAGATGGTAAACTCTTTGGGCAGGGGTTGTGTCTTACCTGTTTGTGCAGTGCCTTGCATGTCTATTGGTGTTGTAGAAAGACAAAAAATAATACTCGCATAAGTAAGGCAAGCAGTAGGCCCTTGGTGAATAATGCTCAGTCCAGTTGCTGCTGGAGATCATGGCAAAACTCATTGCCTGATCATTCCATGATGCGGTTAGGATGAAACTAACTTCAGGCATGGACAACCTGGGTGTCTTCTGGGTTAATAAATTTTTATGCTGTGTACATGAGAAACCAGACTTGGTCTATCCATATCCAGTGATTTTGTCCTAATGACAACAAATCAACTTACTTGGTTCCATTTGGTAATGCCAAATGATTTAATGTTAATTATGCCCTCAATCTCTCATTGGATTTGCCAAACCGCTTCACGTCTAAGGACTGTGATTTTATTTTACCAGTCTGGAGTGTCTATATTGAGGATGATGGACTTCAGGAAGGAGACTGGCTGGAATCAAAAGTTAAATCATACACTCAAGTAGCCAACCAAACAAAATACTAAAGAGCACACACACATTTTCCCTGGGGAGAGACTGAGAGAAAGAAAGAATAAACTCATGTGACAGATGTTGGTCACATTGCTTAATGCACTCCTGGCAGACGCTTGAATACGACAGTGGTGAGGACAGCATAAGAACATGAGTAGAATAGAACAGAATTATAGCTCCTGCTAACATGACTCTGCCTTACCCGTGTTGCTTGGCTCGCAGCTCTAGCAGATGGACCCATGGTAATGTTGACACTGCTGGATGACTGGGTATCAGTTGTGTTTCCTCCATCAGCAGCTGAGAGCCCAGAAATCACCAAAGCACTTGAAAAACTTCTCTTGCCAAACAGAAGGCTGAGAGTAGAGCTGGTGGAAGAGGCCAGACTGGACCTGAGCATTGCTCCAGCTCTATCCTGGACAGTCAACTGGCCGCCAGCAGGAATGGCAGGGGTTTGAGAAAACACAGATGTTACAGAGTTGTGGAAGGACAACTGGTTTCTGGAAAGCCTTTGGACAATTTCATGGGCAGATATGGAAGCTTGGATAATGGGCTGGTAACTTTCAACAATTGGTTCAGAATGACTTGAAACAGGTGGCCTCTGGTTGAAGGCAGCATGTGTCTGAACAGACTGACTCCTGAATTTTCTTCTGCCTTTAAAAGAGAGTAATAGTTTTCTTTTAAATTATGTTTTCAGTTACATACCATCAAAGCACACATATTACTGTTCTATCCTTTTACTAGGGTATATTTTACATAGTGTTCTTTATCACGCATACACTTTTATACTGTGGATCTAAACACTTTACAAACAAACATTCAGCGAATCAAAGAAATTAGAGATTGATAAAACCTATGAAGTCATTTGGTTCATCCCACTGGCAGTGCAGAATGTTTCAGATCTTCTAGTGTCTTTGATGGGAGCAGAATTTGATCCTTTGTGAGGAACATAAATAATATAATTATTAAATCCATTTCACAGATGAATAAATGGAGAAACAGAGAGTGAGATTCCCAAAGAGACTTGGGTGTGGTGATGCTGGGTGTCACCATGCCTCACTTTCAGGTGTCTAGAAAATCACTGTAATCCACAAAGTCAGAGTCTGATGCTCAGGCTCCCTATACAATGAATAGGGTACTTCAGCATGGTATTCACAAAAGCCAGCATGCTAGGTGGCTCCTCGCCTAAGCTAGCCAATGGGAAATGCCAAAGCAAAGGCTGTATTCTAAGCCCACCCCTCTCAGGGAGTTTGGTGCCTAAGGGCTGAAGGGAGGTATCTTCCTCTGCTTGGGATTCTCAGCTACAAACCTTCTCTTGGTGTTAGGTGCCTCCACCATTCCTACCAGAAGTGGAGGAGGCTCTCCCCCAACTTTTAGCCCAGCTGTTAGAGTACTTACCTAGGCTGTTGGAGACCCTTAGGATATGAGGGGATCTGATCAGGGATCTACCACCGCTCCGATGCATGCCCTGACCACTGAGGTATGGGATATTCTGATGTGGGGCTCCCTCAGTTTTTCTTGTTGAAGCTGTTCTACTGTGGAACTCTTAAGTACCTAAATCCTTTTTTGAAAATGAGATTTAGGCTCCTGAATCAGTTGGGCATTGCAATGCTGAGCACAGCAACATCCCAATACCTCTAAAAAACTCAGACCGAGTGCCTTAGAAAATTCTACTCCTAAAGCTTTATATAGTTTAATTGCAAAAAATTGCAAATGAAAATAAAGGAAGGTTACACAGAATTACCCTTGCGCTTGGGGACTAGGAATGTGAAGACGCTTCCACCTCAGTGTCAGAGGGCAGAGTATTTATGACAAAGGAAGTTGTCTGAGGCCAAGAATTTAAGAGGAAGAGACCTTTGTAGGGGGCAGATTATTCCACATCTACCTACTGCAGGGTTTTTGCACCATCCTTTGAAGCCCGTGGTTCTAGCTACTGTCAGAGAAAGGATACTTGTCTAGATGGACACCAGGTCTCAGCCAGTCTGGCGATTCCTATGTTTGTACATAATTCCAGATATGTCCTAATGTTTACAACCCAATACCTCACACTCACAGCCATCACCCACATGGCCAAAAGACTACACGGGACTCCCGCTGGAGTCCACCTCTGCTCCTCCCTGATTGGACAGAAGGATTGTGACTGAGCAATGAGAGCCACTTAAATGCAGAATTGATTTATGTATTTTTTATTCTTGTATGTTTGCATGTTCACAGAATAAAATAATAATAAACCCCACCCATAAACCACTGAACACACCAGATACCTGCTTGTGGACACAATCAGGTCCCCAGATCACAGACAGCAGGTTGGGACACACAGCAGGCATCTAATATGCGTGATGCTTCTCTGTATTGATGCTATGTCAAACGCACACAGAGCACCTGTTCACCTGAGTGCAAGCCTGGCATTCCATAGCCAGGAAACCCAAAATGTTAACATATGCTGGTACTTCAATGTCATAGCCATAACTGTGGGTTTTAAAAGGGTATTAATATTTTTGAAAACAGAAAACCTGTAAGACGTAACGATGCAGGCATGAATTTTGCCTTTCAGGGATTCCTAGGTTGTTAATTTTTTCCCCCAGTTCATGAATCAGGAAGGGGGGAAGCAAAGGGGCTGAAGTTCCATTATAAGCAGCAAATTCCCTCCCTATCCGCTGGCTGGCTCCTCCTCTCTTTTCCATATATAAAGTGGCAATAACATGATGGAAGCAGCTTGAACTGGAATAAAGTCTAGTTGGCCCAGCAAGTAGTGAGCAATTTGCCATACCATTTACACCACATTATTTTTACTTTTATATTCAGAACAATAAAAAGTACACTTGCAAAAATGGCATACTGGGCAGTGGCCCCTGTAATAAAAGCCTCATGACTCCCACTAAAGCTAATGCAGCTAAGCCTCATGCACTGATTCAGAAACGTGCCCATGGATTCTCCGCACTTCAGATGGGATGGCTGGGGAGAGTGTTAATGGTAATTAAAGACAGGCCTGAGCTGCAAAGTTTGGAGCTAGATGTGGTTCTGATTTTCCTAAAGATCCAAAGTGTTTGAACTCTGGGGTTTTGGTTAAGCCCTATTTCTAGGTCAGTTGCCTATTTTAATGTTATCTTCTTAAAATATAAAGGACAGATATGAATTAAGAACAGAGAGGCTGTGACGTGTTAAGTTCAGTCAAATACGGACAAACATCTGTTCACGATTTAAACTGCCAAGCTGACCGCTGTCCAAAAATATTCTATATCCATCCCAAATTCAGCAGTTACAGTGCTGTGGAGTAGACCACCCATATCGACACATAAATAGCATAGCCCCTGGAAACACTTTGGAAACAAAGGCTGTTCTATATGCTGTATTGTAAAGACAAGACCCGTTTTTTGGTGCACCCAACGTATTTTCAGTGCTCCTGATTTTCCTCATTTTTCTGTAGGGCTGTAATTGCATTTTGCAGACTGAATGGCACCAGCCAGTAAAGTGAAATATTAAATTAAGAAGCACTAAATACAGTTGGTTCATAAATTGTAAGGTCAGAAGGGACCATTGTGATCATCGGGTCTGACCTCCCGTATAACAGGCCATAGAACGTCCCTGAATTAATTCCCGTTTGGATGTTTTCCTAAAAGATGTGCTCTAGTTCAATCTTGATAGAAAAACTTCCAGTGATGGTGAATCCTGCATAACCCTCAGTAAGTTATTCCAATGGTTAAATACAATCACTTTTAAAATGTGTCCCTTATTTCTAATCTGAATTTGTCTAGCCTCAACTACTAGCCCTTGGCTCTTGTTATACGTTTGCAAGAGCCTCTGTTTTTAAATTTCTGTTCCCCATGCAGCTTTTTGTAAACTAATCAAGTCTGTTAAACTAAAAAGTTTGAGCTCTTTGAGTCTATCACTAGAAGGCATGTTTTCCAATCATTTAATATTCTCTTGGTTCTTCTCTGAGCCCTCTAATTTATCAACATCCTCCTTGAATTGTAGACCTCAGAACAGGACATAGTATTCCAGTAGCAGCCACATCAATGCCAAATACAGAGGTAATATAACCTCTCTAATCTATTCTCATTTATACATCCAAAGATCACATCTGTCTATTTGGCCACAGCATTACGTTGGGAGCACATGTTCAACTGATTATCTACCATGACCTCAAAATCCATTTCAGAGTCACCACTTCCCAGGATAGCATCCCCCACATTCTTTGTTCTTAGATGTGTGACTTTACATTTGGCTGTAGGAAAATACACATTGTTTGCTCGCACCCATTTATCAAGCAATCTAGATATCTCTGTATCAGTGACCTGTTCTCTACATTATTTACTACTCCCCCAATCTGTGTGTCATCTGCAAACTTTATCAAGTAATGATTTTGTTTTCTTCCAAGTAATTGATAAATATATTAAATAGTATAAGACCAAGAACCAATCTCTGTGGGATTCCACTAGAAACACACTTGCTCAATGACGATTCCCTGTTTACAATGACATTTTGAGACCTATCAGTTTGCCAGTTTTTAATCCATTTAACGTGTGCCGTGTTAATTTTGTATCTTTCTAGCTTCTCAATCAAACTGTCATACCGTATCTGTCACAGTTCAGGGCAACTGCACCTGTATTTCACCTCTATGCTCCAACAAGGGCACCCACTCTCAGGCTTCTAGCTCCCCAGCCATTGCCTTTCTTGGGTGAAGACCCAAGTCTCACTCCCTTCTGACTGGGGTATTTCCAGGCTGCACAGTTCCCTGCCTTCACTATGTTATTCGCAACAGAGAGAGGCTGCCCAAGTGCACAGGGGGATTTTGCTCCAACACAGGAATCAAAAGCAGCAGTTGTAATCTTACAGTATAATTTATATTCATGGCAAGATTCGCTCCAGCCTTGTCCATTATTTTTAATGTAAGAGCCAATAGATATAACAAGAAATGAACAAGTATCCTGTTCCTAGTTCTCTGCCTTAATTTATAACCTATAGCACAACTGTGATGTACAGTCAATTAACTCAACCTTTCAGCAAGTCCTAAGCCCTCAGAGATATGAGTATGACTTATTTTACACCAGTTTTATAATTTTACACCAGTATTTCCAGCGAGCAGGTAGTTAGCCCTGCCTTACAGATCATCACAAATCTAAAATAGTTTTTGGTTCAGAATATAAGTTCAAAGCATGGTTTTGTTCATAAGTGATGAGGACATGAATTACTCCATATCAGACTGACTGGCCAGGTCTAAATGTTGGCTTTTTTCTGATGAATACTGTATTTATATAATGGAAGCTACACTAGAGAAACAATCCCACGTGCATTAGTGATCAGGGAACCCTCTTGCTCATATAATTCAGGACATTTTGTTCGCTTTCCCCAATATCTCCCATTTAGCAATTTAGTTAAGAGTTTGGCACAATTTTAGGGTTAGAGTTCCCAATAAACAGTCAAGGCACAGGGCTCACTGAATTCACTTTTTAACTACTTCCCATCTGTGTTCGAATTTCCACCATTACAAAAGGCATCTCCTGGTCCAGGGATCTAGCATTCAGTAGTTTGTCAGTGGGGACTCAGGTAACTTCTTTGATAGCCATTCTGCTTGTCCTATGCCCTCCCAATAACCCTCCTCTGGAAGAATAAGTCAGAAGGTCACCCCCTAAACATGCCTGCTTAATAATTTGCTTGGAAATTAGGGAAGTTGAGATCTCTATTTCTTATATTAGGATTTCCAGTGGACATTTCTTTTGTTCTCATTCTGGCCCCTTTTGCCCTGCTCAGGTGTTGCAAAGGTGTCAGAATCTGATCATAGCTAGCCAGAAGACAGTTCTCCTAGTGAAAGGGAACCCTCTGTATAAACAGGGGAACTGGCTCCTGTGCTCATTTGCACTACTAGTATATGAGACAAGTTGGAGGTAGGAAGGGGGTGTGGCTAATGTCATATGGTCCCTTAAGATGTGGACTGGTTCCCAAGATCAAGAAGCTGTAACCCTAACCAGCTCCTTGACACAACTCTCCTCTAATCCTCTACACTGAGTGGATCTCAGACAGAGGCGAACCTGGACCATGATGTCACTTATAATTTGTTAAACTTTTCAAAACACTGTATTTGGTATGAAGTGGAATAATTTGGCAAGATCTGGGCAGCATCACCATCTTTACCAGGCTCATGCATCCCATCCAGCTCATCAATAAGTTAGCCCATCACTCTGGAATTAGTTTCAGAGCAAAGAAACTCTGTTTTTATTTTGGTTAATTTCTGTGAACATTCAAACTCAATTCAGCTCCAGCAACTACATTCCTCCCTGTCTCCTGCTGTCTTCCTCTCTTTGATAATGTAATATAAATCATGAGAAGGTGAAGAGTGGACTGTGTGTGCTGTCCTCAGCTTTACCAGAGCACATAAATATAGGAGTGGCCTAATAAATGTAAAATTTGGTGAGTTGAGAGCTGTGAAGCTTTTCTGAGGTCAGAATCACCAGCAGGTGTAGTAATTTGAATCACAGTTTATATAGTCTGACTCCACAGAACCTAGAATTTTAGATCATTGTTCCTCTAAGTACTTGACTGCATAATGTCCTAAAGCTATCAAATAAAACACCAAACACCCCAGTCACATCTTCCCTGAGGAACGACAAGCCTAAACAGACAGGTAAAAGAGCTCATATTTTGGTATACATACCTGCGTATTGACGGGAATCTTGTGAAGGCGGCGGCATCTGGGGGGATCCATTTCTTGTGTGTTGTGAGCTACTACTCTGGCTTGAATTACCTGCAGAATTGTTGCTGGATGAAGACCCACCTCCACTATCCACTTCTTCAATGTTGTTTCCACTGTTGTGACTTGCATGACAGTCCTTCCGCATTCTGTTTGTGAGATGAGACACACTATCAAGTAATGTGGTTTATTAGAATTTGTGCGGCCAACATTAGAGAAATTCACAGTACAAGCGAATAGCTGTGCTCCGACCAGCTCTCTAGGTGTATTCAACAGGCAAATAACAGGGCTCTGACAGTTTTGAGGATAGTCATTATATTACATTATAGTTATGTTAGAGGTGGGTAATTTGGTTTAGTCAAAATAAAAAGCAATATAAAACTCCATTCATCGCTCAAACCAAATCCATCTTGGTAGGTGGCCTTGGAGCCCTGAAACCCAACAGCATACTTAATCCAATGTCAAATTGCTCCCAAAAGGCGAATCTTTATATGAAGTAGCCAAGTGGAATGCTCTTCTCTCCCAAATCTCATATGCTCTGGAAATAAAGTGCACTCTGGGAGATTAATATACAAAGCAAACCCCAGAGTGCAGGTTAGAGCAAACAGGGATGAAGTGATGGGGGCAAGCAAACCAGGGTCCTGTCCCTTTTCTACAGCCATGAAAGGAATGGAGTGGATGGCAGGTCAAATGCACTATTCCTGCATGAAGAGTGCTTATAAGAGTGACAGAAGAAATATGTGAGACACAAAGTTAATGGGGAGAGAGCGAGAGCTATTGGGGTTATATATCCTGAAAGTTGGGGCCTGATAGTGGAGATTCAATAAAAGGTTAGACTGTGTAATACTGTCTGATTTTGCATTGTCTGGTCTTGCAGCTTTGACAAGTGACAAAGTTTCATAGTGGCATAATTTGATTGGATATCCTGCAAAATTTGCAGTATTTGGTAACATATGCAAGCTATAAATCATTAATCTTTTTGTATTTTTTGTTATTTGTTTCTTTATGAAAATTACACACACACACAAAAGGTTTGGTGTATTTTGGATAAGTATCAGAACTTGGGAATGCTGGTCTGACCCAAACTGCCAGAGCTTTGGAGCATAACACCTATATTCATGTTTCAACTTGTTCAGAGTCACTGCAATGTGGAAAATCTATACTGCTATTTACAAAAAATAAAAGGCAAAATGCCTTGGAATCATTTTTATTTAGAGAAATCACTCTTTTCTGAATAAGATCATTGTCAATAAGGCTAAGGAGTATGATGATGATGCTGTCTGGATGACAGAGGACTGTACTTGAACGTCATTAATGGAGCTCAGAGTTTTATTTTCACAGTAGTTGGGAAGCTATTCTATATATTTAGCTACGGTTGCACCCATCAGGAAATAACAATTTTTCCGACAGAGTGAGAAACTCTCTTAATAGAAAATAACGTGATTGCAGACTTTCTCCCCTGCAGATCATAATACAGGCTGAATATTGTCTAACCACCTACCTTAACCACTTGGATCTGAACCATGTTTTAATGTTGTCCAAACTGATAGGTCCACCCCAGATGTTCATCAGCTGGCTGTGTGTCCCTATGTATGATGTGGTTAATGGGGAAACATACATTGGATATCCCAGTGGCTGATCACATGAAGAGTTAATCAAGTTCCTCAAGACTTGTTTATTGTTCTGGATACTACCTCGCTCTGGATTACGATTGCGCAAAAAAATTAGCTCCTGTTGCTGCCCAGCCCAAAGCCCTCTGACACATTCCTTGTTTACCTACAGTTAAATAGAAAAATATGGACCATTGAAAATGTTTTCAATTTTAAAAAAATACTATGATGGGTGTATAACCCAAACAGAACTGTACTTTGCATTTATATAGTATCAACGAGTCTCAAGAAATTTTACAAATATTACTCAGATAAGCTTGAATTTTTATTTCAGATGAGTAAACAGAAGGACAGGAAATTTAAGTGAATTGACTCTGGCCACACAGTAAGTCAGGAATAGAACCCATGAGTCCTGGCTCCCAGTCCCCTGCCCCAACAGCCTGATCAACCTCCCTCTCTTAGCTAAACCTACTTATTCAACAATGGTATCCAGGTCCCAAGAATTCACCAAGTGAAGACTGCCTGTTTGTGTAGTGCCCTAAACACAGATGAAATAATACAAATCTGAAATACTAGAAAGGTGTCTTTGGTACCTTGATAACTTTGAAGCTCAGGTAACTTTTGTGGAGCATAATAACTTTATATTCATCTGTTCCTTCATCCACTATATGTCTCAAGGTGAGTAGCTCTTCTTTGTTAGAGAGTACAGCTCTGCGCCAGGCAGGGTCACCCTCATGACAAATTACAACCTTTTCCTCAAAAGACTGGATTGCCTCATACAGAACTGCAGGGTCCTCATACTCATCTGGACAGGTGAACTGGTCCTGGTATTAAATGAAATGAATATTACTATGGTCAGACAGTTCCATGAAAAGAGAACCGTTATTGATGATAAACTAGTTCCTGCTTTCATTGAAGTCAGTGACAAAGCACCTGTTGACTTCAGTTGGAACAGGTTTGTGTCTATAAAGACTACATTAGCGATAACACAGGGAGAGGGTGGGGATTGGATGAGGGAAAAGGAATGGAACTGTTAACACCCTAGTACTATAGAGGGCTACATGAAGAAAATGTTTGTATGATTACAACTAACTTACAGAGTATCCAGCCTCTTTACTTGATAGACACGAAGAATGGCAGTTTAACCACTTTTTTCTTAAATATGGAATTGAAATAGATAGACCTGCAAATTCTTTCATGTAGGATGTGACTGAAATAGAACAACCTGTGAAATGTACTTTAGGTGGAACTCCGTTATTTATTAAAAAAACAAAACAACCCCTGCACCCCCCACAAAGCTGAACAACATTTAGAGAGATATCACATTAATGTGCTGGATCTTTATCTGATACAAAGTAATACTACCACTGTTAATGTATGGAGACAATGTCAGTGAAGCGTGGGAGTTCATATGCTTTATACAGCAATTTTAAAAACTTGTTTATAGCTGTTTTAAAAGAAAAAAAAAGATTTGTTCCTGTCTAGCTAAGACATTATTAATATTCCCTTATAAGTTATCAGTGTGTAACTTAACAGCATCAGAACTCCCCCTCATCTCTCTCCATAGTATCCTTTTAAACTTTTAGTGTCCCTTTGATCTCTAGGCTCACAGCCTTGGCAAAACGTATGTGTAAGTATGAGATGGAGCCTGCAACTCGGCCACTCTTTGCATTGCCCCTGCGCAAGTGTTTGATGCAGTGTTGCTTATCTGTAGCCATTGGGGGTGCATTCCTGGTTGTTTTTCCAACAGCCCCCTAGCAAGCTAAATCAATACATCCATACAGGAAAGTCTAATCACCCAATATATCTATGCAGTAACTCACTGACCCAGTTACATGCAGTGTTCATAAAGTTGCTATTGATCAGTATTCTTAGATTATTACATAGCAGCTCCACCATCCACTATATTCACAACACATATAGACAATGCTATCTATTAAATAACATGTTATATAGAACAAAACCTACTGTATGGTTAGTTTACATGAACAATAATCTGCTCTGAGTTATACAGATGTAAATCTGGAAAACTGCAATGAGCTCAATGGAGACACTCCAGGTTTACATCTGTGTAACTGAGATCAAAACATGGCCCACTGTCTACATGTTCAGAAACCTCATGGTATAATCAATGAAACAGCTGTGCCATTTGACTGATAAGAAGGATCTTAAGCCTTCCAAACAATTTTCCCCTCAACTACATTTTTAAAAGACAACAATATCAAACCATTTCTTTCTTAGCACATAAATGGTTAATAAAATAGCAATCAAATTCATCTAATTAAAAAAATATCTAGGAATCAGTCTTGTAGTTCCTATGCAGGTAAAACTTTGACTGAAGTCAATGGGAGTTTTGTCTCCATGAAGATCAAGGAGTCTGGAATATAAATGATTTAAAATTGAGTGTGTGTGTGGAGGGAAGACAAAGAAAAAAAAGATCAAATGGTGAAATGTATGCCAGACACATACAATCGTGGTCTAAGCTTTTCTATTTTTGTCAAGCAAGCTATTCAGAATAAAGCCACAACTACAACAATTCCTCTCTCATTTTATTTTGGGCCAGTTTCAGAGCTTTCCTGCATTTCCTTAGGAAAACATGTACAATACACCTGCCTGATGTAGCTTCAGGGACATTCTGACTGCTGGAGCGACAACCTTATGCAACAGATCCATGTCTGCAAACACCCATTCATCTTTTGCTGTAACTCGAAAGTCTCCTTTGAACAGAGCATGGAGTCCGTAAAGAAAGGAATCTAAACTGTAAAACAACAACATTAGTTATTCCCAGAACAACAGTTTCGTATTGAACCAATCATTGCAAATAGTTTTCCATTTTCACAAGTTCCAGGAGTTGATAGCATTCCTGAAAAAGTGAGAAATGCTACACGTAGTTCTGTTTAGAAGCTGTGGTTCAACTTTAACTACTTTCTCCTGCAGCTTGCACAGTAAATGAGTGACTTCAAAATGAGAGTAAATTGGATTGCAACTACTAAACAAGTGCGGGTGCTTACTAGTAAGGTTTTTAGGTATATCTTGGGCTGATCATCTGACCTACACCTAGGAGAATACTCCCATTGATACCAGTGGTCTATTTACATGAATATACATTGCAAGATTGGGCTCCTTATTTATTGACCTTTAAAATGTATCTAGTGCCATTAACTTTAGTGGTTTGCACTGGCAAGGCACAGAACTTTAGATATAGATATGCAGATGCCAACACAGCTGCACAAAATACTTTCAATGAAGCCTGAAACCTGCCTGGTTTAGGGTTTCATTACAAACCTGAAAGTTAAACCAGGCATGCTGTAAAGTGCATTAAGATTCATGAACATTTCAAGGAAATCTGGTAACAGTTTTGAGGAAACTTTGGGGTGTTTTGCATTGAAATAATAAAAACTACACTGTTCTGTGAGGTTTTGATAAGAAACCAGATGGAACTTGGTGCTTCTGACTGAGCTTGGTTTGGAGGTTCTGAGTTTGCTTGGGCTTGACATACTCAAAGCAAGATGCATGGGGTGCAAATTCAGGAGATCAAAACCAAAGAAAATGTTTGCACAGACACCTGGGAGGCAAAACTACTAAGTTCAGCTCTAATGCTTATCTAACACCAAAAGCTTCCCAGGACTATAACAGATGTTTACAAAAAGTTTGTATTTTTAATGAAAATGACTTAAATTACAGTCCTAAAACTATTCAGAAAAAGCAGGCCATCGTGTTCAAGAAAATAGAATTAGACCTTGGGACATCTGTTACAAACCCACAGGACATTGTTTAAACTACCTGACATGATTTTATTCACTTTTACAAGAGTGAAGTTTTTTTTACATTTTAAAGACTCTTATGAGAAAAGCAATAAGATCTTAGAGATTTCCATTACCATCCAGGCTTTCTCCAGAGAATGTGTGAGCTCTCCACTTAATTGAGCTTTTGTAATTATTTTAGGAGAAGGAAAAGGGGAAGGGGCGGGGTGGAAAGTAATTCTCTTTCCAAGGGAGAGAACAGGGAGATTAGGAAACTGCCTGGTCTATCTTCAGCTGCAATACATTTCTAATTTTGGCCTTAGTGGGTAGCATGTTTTAAAAACTGTAATAGAAAGATATAGGCTATTACCAGCTGGATACCAATTTTGTCTTTAAAGGTGCTGTGTAACACAAACCAACTAATCAGCATGAACTGAAGCATACTGCACGTAGACTGAAAGGCAGAGACCGGTGTCACTGCTGGGAATGTTATAAATACAGGCAAGCCCCTCTGAGTTCTTCATTTTACATATGGTTATGAGTAATAATAATAATACAGGGTGGGATTTTTTCAAAAGGGCCTAATCGAATTAGACACCTAACTCCTTTTGACTTTCAATCAATCTCACCCAGAGTTTGGAAAATGCTAACATCCTGGTTTGTACCTGGGAAATCAGTATAAGGAACCAGTTTAGAAAACAGATTAATGTGTATATCCAGTCTAGACAAATACATGTTTCAGAATGAGTCATATTTACTTAAAACTGGTTAGAAGTCCTTCTGCCTGCCTGCCTGCCCACCCGCCCGCCAAGTCACCCATTTGAACAAACATCCAGCATACAACTGAATCCTCACATGGAGAAATTGCTATTGTATTTTATCCTTTTACAGGATAAAAATTAAGAAAAAGCTACTAATAATGAGATTCTATAGTGTAGTTTTTCTAATGCAAAAACATCAAATCTGCAGCAGGAGGTTGTCTGGGATGGGAGAAGAGTAGACAGCACAGTGAACTGGTTTTTCATGTCCAGAGATTCAAGTCCAATTCTTAAAATCGCAGCTGATGAAGAGTTTGCATTCTCATCAAAGACCCTTAAAGACATTTGTGCATGTTACACAATCTAGTGTGAGTGGTAACACCTGCTAAAGAAAGGTCCAGGATTAGACTGGCTATGGATGTTGCAAGTAAGAATTCAACTGCATCAGCAGAGTGGTGAGTGGAAAGCTTGCATAGCACCTGCTCTCACTGTGCCTGGATTTAGAAAGAACTGTCAACCTCCATTGTGATGTATACTAAATTCATCCACCAAAACTTCCTAAGAACCACTACTGCTATTGCAAAGGAGATCCATATCACGAACAAAACAGGAGTGGTGGAGAATCTAGAGGACAATTACATTAAATATTATATATCATCAAAACATAGGGCTGGAAGGGACCTCAGGAGGTCACCTAGTCCAGTCTCCCATACTGAAATAGGATTAAATACACTTAGACTACCCTGATGGATGTTTGTGTCTATTTATCATCCCTGACAGATTATATATGTCTCCTGAGACAACGGGATGAATTTATTCTAAAAAAACAAAAAAATAAAAACAAATTTAAACAAGTTTTTTCTTATGCTGATCATAATTAGACGTGGTACATCCTTCCTCTAGTTGGACACAGTCTCAATTCATCACTTCCATGTACCATATATTTATTAGTCAACACAACATGCAGCCATTGTTATTTCTCGCATTAACATGCTCTGTATTGAAGACTCACATGAGATTATCATGAAGCGATAGCCAAGTTCTTTGATTTCCGGCCTCTCTCAGGGCTGGGTTTAGTTTCTTGGCCCAGTTTTAACATACACATTTTAGTATCTCTGTCGTAGTTATTAGTTCACACCAAACCCATCTGGCTACAATAAACTTTCATGCCAAAGAAATTACATTTACTAAATGGAGATGTAAATGCTACATATGGCACTGTTTCTAACCCTATTAGGTAAAAGCATTAAAAACTGATGTCAATTAAATTAAAGACTATTCTAGAGAATTATAAAATACTTAGGACTGAACTGTCCCTTAAAGTGTGCCAGTGAGGAGGGGATTAAGAGACTGGATAATCTGCCATGATGGCCCCATAGTTATCAGAGGCAGGGCAACCAAGCCAAAGCAGAATTGTCCTCCTTTTCTCTGAGTCTAGGGCAGACATTCTACACAAACAATGGTTGTGCGTGTCCACACTACTTTTTGTTCTGAAAAAATACCTTGGTGTTGCTAACACTGGATCTTCCGCACTAGTGGTAGCAATTGTAGGAAAGGTAGTGTAGACAGGGCTCTGGACAGCCACCAGCATTTTCACCACCGTGTCATGTCACTCTGCTCGGCAGAAGTCTGTATGGCATGGTGGTAAAAAAGATGCTGGTACCTTGTCTAGATTAGGGGAACCACTATTGAGATGGTAGAAATGCTTGGACATTCCTCAGTCTAAAATGCTATTACAGATAGGACTCTGGGTTTATTGTGTGGGGATGTATGGAGCCAAAGGAGGACAAAACTTTGTTCCCCTGGCAAACCCATTTCTGGCAGACGTTTTAGAGGGAGTCACTGCTCCTCATTAGATACCATAGTGTTAGGTAGTAGATTAAAACCTAAGCTAGTTCCAACTCGCACCCTGAGCATTCTACCCCCTGAATGGAGAGGGGAACACAGGCAATCAGCGGTCCATACTGGCTCCTGGGATGGTGAGGGCAGGTGAGAAGCAACAAGGAGGGACAAGCCCTCTGCCTGCGTTGGTAACAGAATTTTCCATTGAGCCTCAGTGTGGGCTAGTGTCTACTTGTGGACTCTTCAGACTTCTAACAAGAAGGAAGCTAGACAGAGACAGGGAGATGGAGAGTTTAGCATTTATCTGAGTAAGATATTGACTCTGGTTTCACCCATTATGCTGTTGGAGTAACTGTTTACTGAAACCTGAGACTCCTTGCTTCCTCGAGAATTCTACAGATTGGTGATGAGAGACTAGATGGTAAATATATTTGAGAAAGAGAGCAAGCCCCAATAAAAACATCACACTGAAACCTTAAGAACTCAGTTCCTCAAGAACTCAGAATCCTAGAATATCAGGGTTGGAAGGGACCTCAGGAGGTCATCTAGTCCAACCCCCTGCTCAAAGCAGGACCAAAGCAGAATCCATGCAGTTCACAGACCATTCCGAATGTGCTCTTTGCAAAGTCACAACACTACCCCATTGAGGAGACAACAGCTAGGAAATGCCAGAGAGGAAGCCACATGAACTTTCCCTAGTAAGTTACTTTTCCTGCAGTCTTGTTGCAGGAGGAGATGCTTTAGCCCTAGATTTATATGAGGATTTCTGTCCCCCTGTGTGATAAAGAAAGGTTCCCTTAAATTTTACAATGATCTGTATGTCTTAGCTGACACTGGGGATATCTTTTCTGTTGTGCTAGACACATTTACGTCTATCACCTGCATGGGATATTTTGGATCCTAAAATATTATTAGCTAAGGGCTTACTTTGCTTTAATGAGTATATGTAACTCCCATTTGCATTCATGGGAATTGTTCACAAACATCTATGATAGAATACACACATCCTATAGATTTTAGACAAAGAATTTGTGGATTAATTTACTTTACAGTTTTAACAACAGTAAAAGTTATAATGGTGAATATTCAAAAATTCCGTCCCGTTACTTTCTGGAACCTCAAAGTTTCATACTAGGCACATTTAAAAAAAAAGAAATCTGCATGTATTATCATTAGACAATATATTTTATCAACAGGGACTTAACAATTATTTGGTAGTATCATAGACAGAGTTATAAAAACATCATGGGCCAGATTCGTCCATCATTTATACAAGTGCAACTCCTATTTATCCCAATGGGAATATACACAAATGTAACAGATAGCAAAATGTGTCTCCCTTATTCTGTTCTGTTTAGTTTAAAAACATTATCCTCTACTTCTTATCATATCCTTTCTTCACTTGTCCTCTGCACTAGACCTGCACTGTCCTTTAGGGTAATCTCATTTAAAGCCTCAAGAGAAAGTAGATTAAACTGAGAGAAATCACAATGATACACGCACTAAAAGAAATTTAGGACTGAACTCTCCCCTTGCACCAGTCCAGAGCTGGAGCATAGCAAAGATGGGTGTGCTGACAGTGAGCTGATCATGGCTCCCTGATTCTGCTCTGTTCAGCCTTGGCAGACAAAGCCACAGAGGGGCTGCTTTAATCTACCTGTAACATCTTTAAAGGCATAGTGGAGTCTTGCTTCATTGTGCCTCCCCTCCCCTACCTCTTTCCCCCTTATGATAGGCAGTGCAGCCCAGATGGGGAAGGAGGCGGTGGTGGTCACAGATCATGGAGCAGAGCCAGCTGCCTCCACCAGCTTTACTGGAGCCAGAGATTCCCCTGCACAGAGGAATTCTCCAGGGGCAATCTCCAGCTGGGTGGAGTAATGCAGCACAAAGTGAACTCTGCAGACCCGAGAATCCCTCAAAGTTCGAGGAACCCAGTTAATTTCAGGGCTATCTCATTTCTTATTTTCTGGATTACAAAATACTGTTTTGTTTTTCTTAATCTTCAGCAGATATCTGGTCCTCACAACTTCTCCAAAACAATGACACTTGGGGACTCTTTACTGGAAGACATTGACATATCTGGAATTTTTCCAGAGTCCAAATTTATATTAAAGATTCTAAAATGTAAACTTTTTTTCTTTTTGAAGGATTAATGAACATATTTCTTTCTTTTTTTAACTCTCATACACAAAACCCCCTACACTAAATGAAAAATGACATTTACACCTGAATAAACTAATGGTAATATGATGTCATTCTTCAAATTACCCTGCTGAGATGTGCAAGATGCTGCCTAAATACAATTTAAGAGCATATGTGATTTGTATAGCAACGTTCTGATTCCTTAATGAATAAATTTATTGTATAATCTAGTATTAATTCTGGGGTTGTAATGACATTTACATGAACAGGCACACTGAAAAATTATTTACATACATTATATAAGAAGATTTAAAACCTTGGTTTACACAATAACATTTACTGATTAATAGATTGGACAAAAATCTTGTGTAAATGAGTGTAAATTGATAGTTTACATCCACTGTGTAAACTTCCATTTTGATGTAAGCGTGTGCAGCTCAACACAGCTTTTTGAACACTACTTTTGCATTACTATTTTTTGTTAAGTACCAGCATGCTCAGCACTCCCTAAGTCACATAAAGGGCCATTTACATTAGTGTAAATCCAAAGTAATTTTGCTGCAATCAATGGAATTACTTCAGATTTACACCAGTGTAACAGAGATTAGAATATAGCCCAAACAGTATATATATTAGCTTCACAGATTCTCTACTGATTCATTCACATCTGTCAGAATTCTGTGCCTCCTCCCATAAGATCTACTGAATAGAAAGAGCTAGCACCCTACAATCCTGACTACCTGTTACATCTCAGGTTTTCCTAATGGGAATTCATAGAGAACCTCTAGAAAGTATGTAGACAGGGATCACAGAAGAGGAAGATTCCACTGTGTTATTGTATAGCACAATGGAAAGTACAAGTGGAGGTCCAAAGTTATTTCTGAACACCCTACCTATGATTGTATCTAAGTCAAAGAAAGCCCATACATAATCTTTTAGCATTTGGACATGGCAGAGAATGTTTCAGTGGTCCTGACCTCTTACAAATTGGGGCTACATCCCTTTAGTCATTTTATACACCACTAACACATACCTTTGTCTATGTTTACCAACTATTACCCATTTGAATGTAATCTGTGCACCAAACCCAAACTAATTTAAAAAATAAAAAACATTAATCCAATAAGATCGGCAATATGCCCTGACGTCCTTCCATGGAAAAGAGCTGAATTTTTGCCTTTCCCATGGCAAAGAATTTATCTGCATCCTCAGTATCAAATGCATACTTGTCCTACCTTCTCTTCCCTCAGTTTGTTTTAATACAGCACTGCAATACAATCCAAGTCCTCAACATTGTTCCTTTGAGTAGACAAAAAGTCTCAACACTAATACAATGCCAGTATAATCTGGATATATTACTATACGAGTTCCACTGAATTCTGGCTTCTTTGTGTTCCTAACAACTTGTGATAGTGATTCAAATGGTAAACATGATAAATATGAAAGAACTATGCTTGGTGCAGAAGAGAGTGGATCTGTAGTTTTCTTTGTTGGTAACAGCCTTGTTGTCAACAGGGAAATATTCCCACCTTGGTACCAACTTTAGCGTTGTTTTTCTCAGAGTCCCTATAACAGCCATATATACTTTATTCTGACCTTTTTCTTCAGTTCATCTCTATGTGCTTCTTTTTAAAAAGGACCCTCAAAGACACAGATATATTATTTCAACATGGCCCTAAGACATATGTTCCAGATGAGTCACTCCATAGCCTGGATTTTGGTAGTAGGCTTCATTGTTTAAAAAATCTATTCTGAGAGATTCTGAGTTTATTATAAGATTTATGAATTAAAAAGATAGGCTAAGTGAAAGGTTTCTAGGGATGTGTCTTGTGAGGTGGTAGCAAAGAAGATATTGGCAAAACTATCTTATGTCTCACTTTAAGCACTTTTTTTGTTAACACATACCCTTGCAAGGTACTATTGTCCTCAACACTGGTCAGCTCATTAGTACAATCTTACTAAAATGAAAGACACAAACGTAATTGGAGGTACCAAAATATCCATAAGAGGACAACAAAATCATCATAATACTGATATAGTTGTACAACCACGTGGCTACTCCATATCTCATGTATATGCTTCTCCCACCTTCTCCCACCCCCCCAAGAAAGGTATTGTTAAGTATGAAGTAGGCTCAGGAAAAGAGACATCCAATTAGCTGATAATGCTTCTGTGTGTGTGAGTATCTAGTACCTACCTCCAGTGGTCACAATTAAAATGTGTACAAAAGCCTTTGCAGATAATGAACCTTACCTGCAGTATTCTCTCTATATTAAACTTAGGGAAGACTGAGATAAAATTATCTATTTGCAGTAGCAAAGATATTATTGGCAGCCACTCCATCTATCTACTAACCATCCAGGCTGATTAAATGTAGTTGCCTTTGCTACAGTGTTGATGCACAGTAATGGAGAGTTCGGTCCTTGAGGGTAACAGCTCTGTAGCAATGCTTTTAGGCAGCTTTACTGGTATCTATATATGCATTTCTAATGCCCTCATCACTGTGGTATATCTATTGGTAGGCACAGACCAAGACTGCTTTAATCTTTTCCCTGAAAATCTCATCTGTGCACAACAGTTTTTCCACAAAGTCCACATATTCTAAAATTAGATTCGCAGAGAAAATAGTGTAACTTTGGGAGAGACTGGAATATTGCTCGCTTACTAAAAATCACATTAATTTGAGTGGTTAAAAGCAAAAAGAAAAAAAGTCAACCCGATCCAAAATAAAAAAGCAAGGGAGCATGCAGCTGTTAATAGAAACGAGAAAAAAACCTCTCAAGAAAGCAGGGAAAAGCAACACACTGAGAAATAAGCAATGTGGGCCATGAATGTTTTGAGTCATTGGCTCAAAGAGGAAGACATAAAAGCAGACTTTATAGACATCTCAAATAAAGATGAGAAAGCTAAAACAAATATTTAAAGGATTGCTTTATCTTGAGAAGGGACAGGCTTATAACATAAAATGCTTTCAAAGTCATACAAGTTGCTGGTGTGTGGCTACACTGCGTGACTTCTAGCAGCATGGCTGTAGCGACACAGCCATGTGACTAAAAGCTGTGTAGTGTAGACATAGCCGTGGTTTAATGGACTTTAATTTATGCACACTGAACTTCACACCTTTAGTTGATTCACCTTAAATTTCCTCAGTATCTCCCTATAGACATAGCCTTAGGGTGAGTCTACAGAAGAGTTTTTGGTCATGCTGTAACTTGAGCTAATTGATTGCCAATTAGCACAAATTAACTGTAAATGTTAGTATAGATATTCAGAAAAAACTTGTGAATTCGAGTAGGCTTTCCACAAATGCTTGTTCCTCTTTGTGGTTCATCAAGACTCATGGCAGGGTGAAGCACAAGCAGAAACACACATTGTAGAGGTTCTACAGTAGACTTTACAATCCTGTTAGCTACCTTGAGTTAATTAGCAATTGCCATAGACTTCCTGGGTGACCCTGGTCAAGTAATTTAACCTCTCTGTGCCTCAGTTCCCCATCTGTAAAATGGGGATAATAGCATTGCCCACCTTACAGCGCAGTTGTGAGAGAAAAATACATTAAAGCCTGTGAGACATTTAGATACTATGGTGATGGGGGCAAAAAAAAAAAATACTGCAAAACGGATGGAATTAGATCAAGTTACAGGACAAACACACTAGTGTAGATATTGTCTAATATTAGTACCACCAGCTCCAATGATTGTCAATATTTAACGTGTCAATTTGTTTCAGCACCAACCTTTTGCCTTTGTCTTGCTATCTGTAGGTCTTATATTCCCAGACCTTCACAAGTTGTAATGTATTGCTTGCATTCCAGTAGAGCCTAAGGGCCCCAGCCAAGGGTCAGGGCCTTGTTGTGCAAGGCACTATACAGAAAGAAGTATACAGACAGTCCTTGTCTCAGACAGCTTATTATCTAAGTTTATGCTGTGTTGTTGTAGCCGTGTCAGTCCCAGGATATTAGAGAGGCAAGGTGGGTGAGGTAATATCTTTTATTGGACCAACTTCTGTTCATGAGAGTATGTTTCCTAGACCCGAAGAAGAGCTCTGTGTGAGCTCAAAAACTTGTGCCTCTTCCCAACACAAGTTGGTCCAATAAAAGCTATTACTTCACCCACCTTGTCTCTTTACATTTCTGATAGGATTCAACAAGTGGACAAAAACAGACCAATGGGAAGGATGAGATAAGAGCAGAATGAACGTGGTGTACATCATCAGTAGTCTCAGCTTAAATTTTTTTTTCCCCTAGAGCACAATGCTTGCCTACAATCTGCTACCTAGAGGATACCTAGTAGTCATTGCCCTAATGCTGAATTTACTCTAAATGAGATTTTTTTTGAGCTCTAAGACTAGGTTTCCTTTGTCTGAGGGGATGCCTTTCTGATATTTAAGTGGTACCTTGCTCACTCCATTCAAATATCTTCTAAATCTAAGAAGTGTAAAGGGTGTGGACCTTTTGTCATTCTCTTTGTGTCCATTTAGTCCCCATAAATCCAAGACATTCCTTTAGAAATCAATGATCCTACTACTTTTCCAGGCAACTGTATCCATTTAGCAAGCAACACCACCCTCCTAATCATGCAACACTAGTATCTAGAGCAGAGGCTGTGACTTGTTTCCCTGGGTGATTCAAATATCCTTGATATGGATAGAAACCCCACACCCTGTTGAAGTAGCAATAATTTTATTTATAAAGCACCCTTTATATTTCTGAGCTGCTCAGGCTGAACAACAATAATTAAGACATCATAAAACACAAACTATCAAGAGCCAAATAAACCAGATTCACTAGTGAAGGTGGGAGATGAAGAGAGTCCCATACCTGGGCCAAGCATAATGAAAACTGAACACATCTCTCAAAGAGAAGTGTTTTGAAACAACATATAGAAGTGGAGAAGAATGAGCTGAGGTGCATGCTCTGGAGCTGGAGACTGAGGAAAGCTCCACAAAGCTCCATCAAGTCACCCTATTGCACAACAAAAGGGAACACAGCTCTCTTGAACCTAGGAAGCCTACAGATTTATTATTTAGCCTATGAATCCATGTCTCGCTGCAACCCTCTACTGACAGGTCAACTGCCAGACAATTTAGCAGCTTCTTGCCCTTTTGAGAAGGTCATCATTGCAGTATCTCACGTCAAGATTCAACCTAAAATGAATAATTACTCTGCCATGTATGATTTTATTTTGTTAAATAAAAAACCCGTAATATTCATTATGTACATGTTACAGAGACAAAAGGTGGTCAAGGACAGAGTTTAAAATTAATTTATGGATGAAATAGCCCTTGTCTCTGATCTAATGACCTTTTAGCTTTCATAATATGTGAAAGAGCCAAACATCTTCTCATTTTAAGACAAGGAAACTCCTGAGTCCCTGGAAAACTTTTACTACATTTCTAGAAATTACCTGATGGCCATATTGTGGGCTGCTGTTCCCAAAGCTCTTCTACCCAGAATACACAGGGCAAAGGAAAGAGTTACTAAAGGAGAATCCTCATCACTATCCAGATGCTGCAAAGGTTTAAGGACAGTGTGTTAGTTCTACATGCAACCTTATAAAAAAGTGTTACGACAATCCTATAATTAAAATAGATCAATGCATGACTAAATTCATGCTGTCATGTAACTATACCCAAACAAAGCACTCTGCTGTGCAATTAAACAGAATAGGAAGGATGATCATCATGACTGAGGGTCTGCTGCTAAACAAATGAAAGCTCATTTAAAATAATGGCTGGAAACAAGAAGTTTTAATATGAGTTGGCTGGATGCCAGGGTTTGTGCTTTAGTGATCAGAGTCTTGGAAAGAGGTTGATGAGCATCACTGAGGAGTGAATACATCTGTTTCCACATGGGAAGCAGGATGTGTCTGAAATCCATACTCTGTGTTCAGATCTTAGAAGCACAATCTGGCTCTGAGACAATCTGCAAGATTGGGCCTTTAGTGACTGACATCATCAGTTATATCAATGATGACAATGACATCACATTTCGACAAGTGGTCAACCATTTGCTTTACATTCACCACCTCAGCAGACCCTTTTCTACAACTCTTCCAAAAAGCTTGACATCAAACAGGAGGGAAATTACATACCCGGAGTTTAAATTTTGCTCTGCTTCAGCCCATACATTGATGAATTCTTCTTGTTGCCCTTACCTTGTTCCTGAAACTGAGGCAAACATTTTGCAACTCCCTCTATAAAGTACACTGATCTTCAGAGCTGTGCGGTGCAGTGCAGTTCTATTTTATACAGCATCTTCCACACAAACTGTTTCACAACATGTTTCACAGTATTAAAAAATACAAGAGAGACACAAATTGCAGAGAACAGTTGTGTAGAGACATTTGGTAGGGTTTCCAAGGCCACCAAGAGGATTTGGATGCCCAGGTCCCATGAACTTCAATGAAAACTGCATTATAAATCAATAAACTTTGAAAATCTCAACAACTGTATGGAGAAAATAATTAAAGCACTTAACAATAAGGGAGGGTGAAACAAGTTAAGATGGAGAGCAGAAATATTCCAAGATTTAAATATTTAAAGAGAGGTGGAGTATTGATGAAGCAGAGAAATTCAGGAAAGTTGTTCCAGACGTCAAGAAATAGAGGAGAATGTTCTTGCATTACAAAAGGGAGAGGAGGCAGGGTCAAAGGGCCCAACCCTGTGAAGGACTGAGCATCTCTCTTGGGAGGTGATGAATGTCCCTTCAACTCAAGAGCTTAGCACCTCCCAACAGATGCTCAGCACTTGGCAGTGTAGGCGCTAAACGAGTGCAGAAAGCAGACAGAAGAACAGAGAAAGAAATAAGTTCTGTGAGAGAGAGTACAGAAAGTCCAGGTAGAGATTTAAAAATAATAGTCAAGGTGAAAGCAGAAGCAGATGAAGATACAGGGGAGAAATTCAATGGAACTGGAATCAAAGTAGTATCTAGATGGGAAATAGTGTGGAAGCAGTGATAGGTAGGTTTACAGACATGACAGACGGGAGAAGGAGTATTAAGAGTCAAGGAAGAGCCAAACTTGTGGACAGTGGCAGCAATGGAATGTGCAAATCAACAATACCAAGTGCACAAATAATATGATGTGATGGGTGAAAAAACTGTGTTGGTGATTTATTTGCACTGTCATCAATAATCTGAGAATACTCAATAAAATGTGCATGTCTCTGACTCTATTTTACTCTGTGTGCTGTCAACAGAATCCCACTGAAATATAATGATGCATTTTAGTTGGGAATGGCTGAACATCCATTATCTGAGGGCTCAGAATGTAAGAACAGGTAACTGTAAGCTCCCACTTGGCTCTCTAGAGTTGAATGGTAATTTTCCACAGTTTTGCAATAACGTGTCAGATTTGTACCAGGACTTCTCAGATTTGACCTGTACTCTTGGATAAATGGTATATTTCTTTAGCAGTTGAAGGTTTTATCCATGTGTCACTGGAATGGTATTTTTTTCTAAATTTGCAATCATATATTGCATTGGACCTAAAGCATTGAAATGATGATAATTTGGGCATTCTGACCCTATCTCTGGTATTCCTTGAGTGGGACTCTCCCTAACGAAGAGAAATAATATTTTCTGAAAAGGTGTAAATGCAGGATTACTGCAGAGAACAAAACTAATGATGGTGGGGGAAGTGTATTCAAAGAAAACTGTTCAAAATTCAAAGATTCACTCCCTTTGGAATGTCTTTCACTCATATTTTCACTATAATATTCCCTACAAACATTTTTCTATTGTACAAAAACATACATTTTCCCACAGTGTTATGCTGTACAGTTTAGTCAGAAATGAATATACTTGTATTATTCTTGAGTCAACAGAAGAGTAACTATTCAGTAATTCAATGTTCTAGGTGTTAAAGACATACACTTACCTCCCTTCTTTTTCCAGCACAGTACTGAATCCAGTCAAGATAAACACTGCAGAAGCTAGCTCTGGTTATTCCTTGAAGACATGGAACATAGTCCTCATCAATGTTAATGTTGAACATTGCAAGGTCACGTTCAATGTAATGCCATTTGGCATAAGGCTGTAGTGTCTTCTGGATTGATTCATCTTTTATCCAGTGTGAGATTTTGGGTGAACTTGCTGTAAAGTATATTATACTCTGTTGACAAAATGCAAAGTGGTTAGTCATTGTACCTGTGTTTAAACCAGAAACAGCTCATTTACAACACAGAAGAGAACAAATCAGAATAAGAAGATGACACTGACTATCCATAATCTTATGTAATATTCCTGCTACTTGCCATCATTGACTCATAAGAGTATTTATTTTGTGTGATTGTTATAATTTATGTCTAAATGAGAAAGAAGTCAGCTAAATACTAACAGAATTTAAATGAATGAAACTTAAAAAGAATATTAATCACAAGCATCATACTCTGAATAGTGTAGATAGTGTCAAGGGGAAGTTATTGGAAAATGTGGCTGTGTCTACAGTGTATATCATAAAGGATGATGATGATGATAAAAGCTTATACATATTTTTCAAAAACAGTATGCAGTTTTATATGGTCATAAATGTTTGCTTTTTCCCAAGCGAACTTTCAGATTTCTGAGGGTGCAGTTTCCCCATTTCTTCAACAAGAACACATCCATCAATTTAACTATTAAATAAGAACTTGCAAGAGTGTAGAATATAGCTCTGAAAAACCCTCTTTTAATTGCTGTCTTCCCTCTGCAATAATAATTTTGTTTTGCTGCCTATTGATTGTATAATAAGAAGAAAAATGGGATCTCTTTAATACTTATGCTTAACACAAGAGTGGACTGGTGGACTATTCCATTTCATGGCAAATTCAGAGGTTTCAAAATGTTTTTGTTTCACAGTGGAACAAAGGATGTTTTCTAAGAAATGTGGTGCAATGTAAATGGCACTTCAACTTTGACAAACCAAGAGTTAAATCAAAGCAAAATATTGAACAGATTCTAACACCTGCCAAATGATACGCTGTGAACACCACAGAACCTGAAGCCTACTGGAAACACAACCACTCACATACCTCACTACTGCATATCTTTTAGTCCTGCTACATGCTAGCTCCACTGTGAACACCCATAGGTTGGATGCTCTAAACTACCAAATTACCTTTCTGTTAAACTCTGCCTCCTCTGACTTCTTCTGATGACCTCATATTATCAACTCCTTAAATTCTTCCAAAAAACAACAACGAAGAGTCCTTGTGACACCTTAGAGACTAACAAATTTATTTGGGAATAAGCTTTCGCGGGCTACAGCCCAGTTCATCGGATGCATGGAGTGGAAAATACAGTAGCAGGTAGATATACACAGTCCATGAAAAGATGGGAGTTGCCTTACAAGTCAGGGGGTCAGTGCTAATGAGACAATTCAATTAACAGTAGAATACCAAGGGAGGAAAAATCACTTTTGTAGTGGTAATGAGGGTGGCCCATTTCAAACAGTTGACAAGAAGGTGTAAGTAACAGTAGAGGGAAATTAGTTTTTGTAATGACCCATCCACTCCCAGTCTTTATTCAGGCCTAATTTGATGGTGTCCAGTTTGAAATTAATTGCAGTTCTGCAGTTTCTCGTTGGAGTCTGTTTTTGAAGTTTTTTTGTTGAAGAATTGCCACTTTTAAGTCTGTTATTGAGTGACCAGGGAGATTGAAATGTTCTCCTACTGGTTTTTGAATGTTATAATTCCTGATGTCAGATTTGTGTCCATTTATTCTTTTGCGTAGAGACTGTCCAGTTTGGCCAATGTACATGGCAGAGGGGCACTGCTGGCACATGATGGCATGTATCACCTTGGTAGATGTGCAGGTGAACGAGCCCCTGATGGTGCGGCTGATGTGGTTAGGTCCTATGATGGTGTCCCTCAAATAGATATGTGAACAGAGTTGGCACCGGGGTTTGTTGCAGGGTTTGGTTCCTGGGTTAGTGTTTTTGTTGTGTGGTGAGTATTTGCTTCAGGTTTGGGGGCTGTCTGTAAGCGAGGACTGGCCTGTCTCCCTAGGTCTGTGAGAGTGAGGAATTGTCCTTCAAGATAGGTTGTAGATCCTTGATGATGCGCTGGAGAGGTTTTAGTTGGGGGCTGTAGGTGATGGCTAGTGGCATTGTTACTTTCTTTATTGGGCCTGTTTTGTAGTTGGGTACCAGACAGAGTTGGCATCGGGGTTTCAATTCTTATTTCAATTTAAAAATGGCATATTTCAGTTTAGCTTAAATCAATTAGGAACAGGTTTAAACTAACCACTTTTAACTTGAAATATGAGTGTTTGCTTAGTTAAAGCAGTGCAAGATTATATGTGGACAAGGCCTTACTGTATATAAAATTGTTTAAGAAATTCCCATTTGTGTTTTATATAAAAGTCAAAATAAATGAACAAAGTGATTCAGTAGTCTTGATTCTCACTGTACTGTTCATTTACCTAACAAATCACACTCTTCACTAATTTACAATGGGTCTCCCAATCAGTGCAAATTAGCAAAGTTCTGCTGTAAACCCTGCTATTTAAAATGTAATACTTCTTATAGATAAACTTCATTCTCTATCTTTTGAAGACTGTAAATTTCCTACCTAGGAATAGTAGGTAGAACTCACATCACTTATACTGTACCTTTATGTAATATCTGATGAGTATTCTTCGCAGATCAAACACTTGCAGCATTGTGGCGGCATTGTTATCAATGATGCTATATCCTTCCAGTATATATTGGGTTCGTGTTATTTCCCATGTCAGCCACCGGAGGTTAAAGGCTGCGTTGCATGATAGCAAGTGAGGCAAGTGACCTGGCTGACAGCAGCAGCAGCCTTCATTGTCTTCATCTCCTTCTGTTATAGCTTCCACTTCTCTCTGCTGGCAATATGTTCCTTTAGAGTTAGAAAGGATAACACAATGGCAGTTATGGGAGGAAGAAACAAAGACCCTGTTCAAAGCTAAAAGTGTAACCAAACACTTCAAGCACTTAATTAAAGGCAAATAAAAAAGAGCTACAATAATTAATTAAATGTGAAAATTGATCTGTGTAAAGCAGAGAATAATGAAGGATACATCATTTATTTACTACTTCAATCCAAAAGGCTCAATCTCGTGGTCTGGGTGTCCTGGCATGATTACACAATATCACATATTGGACTACACAATCTCCCCTAATAAAAACTCACCAGAAAACAGCCATAAAGACTTAGAATGAATTGCCAACTTGAATACATCTAACTTATCTAAGTATTCACATCCTGCAACTTGGCAGGGGGTTAGACTTATACCAGGCATGTTAACAAACCCCTTTCAGTCCTCAACCCACTTCCCCCAAAATGCACAAAAGACAAACACAGATTTTGCAGTATATCACAAGTAGAGGTTGGTGAATAATTCATTTTGTTGGGTCAACCAGCAAAGTGAATCCACATCTCCCACCTCCCAGGTGAGTGTCTTAATCACCAAGTGAGAGTCATTCCCACTCTCTCCCCCTTTGGCCCAATAAATATTTAGGAATTACTAAAAAGTGGAAATTGAGAACCATCCATCCCACAATAACCTGTAGCCTGGCGATTTGGATGCTCATTGGGAGGGAGATCTGAGTTCAAGTTTCTGCTCCCGAATGCAGGTTCAAACCTGAGCCTCCCACATCCTATGTAAGTGTTCTAAGCACTGGACTAAAGGTTACAAAGGAACAGACAGACCCAAGTGCTGGTCTGGAAAACTTTTCAATGGCCAAAACTAGCAGGTCAAATTCTCCAATAGTTTCAGTCAGCTGAAGCTGCATTTTTTGGTAAATAAACTAGAGGAGACTAACCAACCTGGGTTCTGGCATGTCAGCTGGGTGGTAGATTCCAGAGAGACTGCCCAGCCAGCAGCTCCCTCTCAATTAATTCAAAGCAGCTTCAGCTTAACTGCCTCCATTGATAGCTACTGTGAGAGTAGACCATGAGGAGAGAAGTAGGCTATTACCTATGGTCTTGAAGCAGGTGATTACCTATGGTCTTTAAATAAAGATTGGATATAATTTTTAGAAAAATATGCTCTAGCTCATCCAGAAGTAATGGGCTTGATACAGGAAACACTTGATGACATTCTAAGTCTCATTTTATGAAGGAGGTCAGAGTAGATTACCATAACAGTTCCCTCCAGTCTAAAAATCCATTCATCTCATCCCAAACAAGTTACAGCACTAAAAATCAAAGCCAAAACATTGAACGGCACCAGGAAACCCATAGGTAACCAGTGCAGCTCACAGAACATCTGTGTTATGTACTATTGATGCATGGCTTGGTTTAGTGAGCACATTTACCCATGTTATGGACCATTTCAAAACCCATGTGACCACATAAATCCAACATAAACCCTATTCTGAGGCCGTAAGTCAGCTTTAAGTGGTGCATAAATCTTGAATGGACCCTTTGCAAATGGTGAATTTCACTCAATAAGAGAGTGGTTGAATTCAGCTTTCAACTGATCGTAACAGTCGAGAAATTTGCTGGAGATGTCATTCATCAGAGAGAAGACCTACTCAGTTAAATTTTACCTGGCCAAACAGGACACTGGCAGCACAACACTTTGGATATGAAGCAAAGGTGACCATGGTTACAGGCAGTTTCTTGTTTGCTGTTTACGATTTCTATTACAAGATCATCATCCTTTTCTTTAGCTTAATCACTAGCTGATTTACTTTTGCAGCTCCATCATCATTTAGCTTTAATTTTGATGGGCAGAGCAACATAGACTGTTGCTCTTCACATGCCAGCAAGTATACCCCAGATGATGCACAATGTTTCTATTGTTAAAAAATAGAACAAAAACTCACTAGTTTAAAAAGACTTTGGGCTTTTTCTTTTAGTTAGCATTGGTTAAAAGTGATTTCTATAGCTCCTAATGAGAATGTGATTGCTTTAGATCACATGAACAAAAAGTAGAACTACCACACAACACCCAATTTGGTGAAATCCCCCTTGAGGATTTATTATGGGCCAACTTCCCTTCTCATCTAATCATATGAACACATTGAAGTCAATTTTGTTGCACCCATGTAACAGAGAAGAATTTGGCTATATCAGTGTTTTATAATTAGCATTGTTATTTAGATTGAGGTAACACTCAGAGTGTGCTCAGTGCTTTCTAAACACAGATGATGATATAGGGTGAAATCCTGGCCCCAATGAAGCTAATAGCAAAACATTTCAAAATATATTGCGATATAAATGTATTTAAGTTCTCCTCCATATACATCCCAAGATCTAATAATCCAATTAGCAAAAGTATCTAGAAAATAAGGTGGTAGAAGCGGGAGACTGAATGGTTTTTTAGGAGAAATAATAAGATTAGCCAATATTTATCTTTTTTTGCAGCACTGAAAATTTAAAAAAAAAATGGATTTTTTTTAAGTTCTCCAATTAGTTTTTGTTAAATGAAAGCTACTAATGTATGCAACCTGAGGGTATTCTAGAGTAGTTCACACACAAATAAGCGGTTGTACATTGGTCAAACTGGACAGTCTCTACGTAAAAGAATAAATGGACACAAATCAGACGTGAAGAATCATAACATTCAAAAACCCATCAGAGAACACTTCAATCTCTTTGGTCACTCGATTACAGACCCAAAAGTTGCAATTCTTCAACAAAAAAACTTCAGAAACAGACTCCAATGAGAGACTGCTGAATTGGAATTCATTTGCAAACTGGATACAATTAACTTAGACTTGAATAAAGACTGGGAGTGGATGGGTCATTATACAAAGTAAAACTATTTCCCCATGTTTATTCCCCCTCCCCCCACCCCCCCACTTTTCCTCAGACGTTCTTGTCAACTGCTGCAAATGGCCCACCTTGATTATCACTACAAAAGGTTTTCCCGTTCCCCCCCCAATCCCCGCCCGCGGCTTTCCTGCTGGTAATAGCTCACCTTAAGTGATCACTCTCGTTACAGTGTGTATGGTAACACCCATTGTTTCATGTTCTTTATGTATATAAATCTCACCACTGTATTTTCCACTGAATGCATCCGATGAAGTGAACTGAAGCTCACGAAAGCTTATGCTCAGATAAATTTGTTAGTCTCTAAGGTGCCACAAGTACCCCTTTTCTCTTTACACAAATAAGCATTACTGTTTGGACAATTTAAGCACTACAGGTAAATACAATAAAACAGATTAATATACCCCCTCAGGTAGCCCTGAAATAAACATCTCTCTTTTCCAGTCTACTACAAAGTATAAACCATGACCTATGAGTATGACATCTACAGGACAGATACAAAGAGAGCTGCTTCTACTTTACATTTCACAGATTTCTATGTGAATTAAGGTTTAACACTCAACTATAAAAAAAGGCAGCAACTGCTCTTGGTCAATGGATCTTTTTCTTAAATAAAGTCAAAAGACATAGTACTCAAAGTAAACTGGGTAAAGAAATATTCCTATGCACATGGCTTATATATTCTGGATGCTAAATAAAAATACAATATCTTGCGTAGGATATTAAACTGGAATTAACAAAACATAAATCTCCATCCTCGACCCTAATGTAAACAATACTACATAAAACTGATATTATGCTATTGTTGATGTAAAATGAAAGCAAAACAAAGAGCCCTAAATTTGGCTGAGTTGATTTGTATCAAGAAGAGACTTGGTGTTGTTTTCGTACTTTGATGCAAGCAGCACATACATGGCAATCCTCACCATTAATTAAACCAATATACAATATAATGACTGTGCTGTCATGGAGCAGGAGGTGCTCCAAAAGGCAGGAATTATAACCAAAAAGGTAGTACCCATATTTTGTGAATTAAGGGCCAATCTGACAACTTGCCAGGAGCCCAAAGACTGGTGCTAATGTGCATAAAATAAGGCAGATTGTGGACACCACCATCTTTAAACTATCTGTGAAGTTCAACCTATGAAAACTACAGATCGCAGCATGCAGCATCCCTTCACAGATGGAGGCAAACACAGGCCATGTTGCAGAAAACTGTGTGCTGAACTCTGGCCACCCCGACTGATAGCGATATTCACTTTCGTTAGCATTTGGACTTTGAAAGGAAAAGACATTCTAAATGTGTCAACATTTTCTTACAAAGAGTCAGGGAGAAAAGCAAGCAGTCCAGTTGGTTACTTTGCAGATTTAGCCTGAGAAATAAATAGGAAGTCTTTTTGAACAGGAAGTCCTATCTGAGATTAGTGCCAATTTCTAAATGACAAATCACAGTATTTACACTTGCTTTCAGCAGGTTTCAGATTTATCATCTTGAAGGGGGCACTGACTTTCAGATGACAGGCCAGAGTGTTTTATGTATGGGTAACAAGATTTATTTACTAAGGAGCAAATCCTGTCCTTCCTCCAAAGAGGGGTCCTGACTTAGCAGAATCAGTCAGTATTGTCAACCCCAAGCATTCAAAAATCTGAGCCAAGAATTATTCATAAAACTAAAGAGCAGTGGAGCAGAAAGTGCATTAATTTATGCAATAATTAAGTGTACCACTATTAAATATTAAAATACAGGAAAATATTTTTACTGGTAATTAGTGATTTTAAAATCCAAGGGAAAAATCTTTAACATTTTATAAAGAAAATAAGTTCTATTACTTCTCACACTACATTAATCATTTGCTGCGACACTTGCTAGTATAGATGAGACAGGTTCATTTACAAGATATCCACACTGGATGATTGCCAAAAATCTCCTGTTAATATAAAAATGTGAGCCATCTCAGTGAAGCAAGGTCAATCTATTTGAGCCCAGGAGAAAACCAGTGTAAGAACTGGACCTCTCTCTTTTCCTGACACATCAGGATTTAAAAACTCACTTGCACTCTGCCAGAATTACCTGACCTAAATGAAAATCAGGAAATTGAAACTCATGACTCTTAACTTACTCAATAGGATATACAAACTGACCCCATTTGATGACCATCTATCCAGCAAAAAGCATTTCACTGTTGCAAAAATAATGGATGAAATAAAAATATACTTTTGATTTTCAACTTGCAAACATGCTGAGTAGAGGGGAAAACCTTTCTAATTTTTGCAAGGAAATACATCAAATACGTTAACACTATAATATATAGTACTTCTACAGGACTTTTCATTTCCAGACTATATACTTAAACCTCACAACATCCAAGTGTCACAGATCAGGGCAACTGCACCTGTACTCTCCTTCCTTGGTCCCTCAAGGTACCCACTCTAGGCTCCTGGCTCCTCAGCCATCACCTCTCTTGGGCAGAGATCCATGTTTCTCTCTCCCTTCTGAAAGGGGTTTATCTAGTCCATAGTGTCCTGCCTACATGGTGATATCCCCAGCAAGCCACAGCACCCAAAAGACTAGCATCTTTGCTTTGCTTTCTCTCCAGAAGTTATGAACAGCATAATTGTCCAGTTATAAGCAAGCACATTTATGCTTAAGGTGACAGCATTAGAGAGAAAACATTAAAAACAATAGAAGAACCTACATGCATGCTAAAAAGCTTACCAGAGATCACCAAGCTCCAGCCTTGGGCTCTGATAGGTGTCAGTCCTTCAAAACCCATATCTGGGTTTTCCCTGTAGTTAAAAGTTCATAACTGTCTCAGATTCAGAACCAGAACAACCATGAATAGTTCGGTCTTTCCTTTATACAGCTTGGGCCTTTGATCTTGGCCTTATGTAACAGCTGATCAGCAGGCAATGGCCCCCTTCTCAGGCTTTGAAAGGCGGCGGGGGGGGGGGGTGTTGCATAACTAGAGGTGGGGAATTTGCATTCATCTAGATATTCCCCAGGAAAATCACTTAACACTTTTTGTTCCAAAAGTCCATTCATGTCTGGCACGTTGTTCAATGTAGTCCTTTGAACCCCCAAATCCCACATCTGTCATATCTGCCCCCTTGAGAGGTTACATACAATCTCGGCCCACAATAATACATATACCATTAATTTAATACAATGAACCCCAAGATACTTAAACTTAATTCAATAAGGTATTCCAATGTTATGGCAGGAAATTGCCACACCTGTCTCACCAAATGAGGGAGATTAATATTATTAAACCTACTGATATGAGTGGGAAACTCTGCATAGTAAGATGCCATACAGTAACCAGACTCAGATAGCCATTAAGGATATTGTATGGACTGGAGCACTCCCCGGTGTGTGGCAAATGAAGCTTTGAGGTTTCTTTGTGTTGCAGAGCAGCTGCAAGCAACACATCCAGGCTCACCTTTCTAGGCCATGTGGTCTTGGACTAGGGGTTTCTTAGGTTGGGAAGGAGTGGAGATGGTTTATGAAGCAGTGGGACTGGAGTGAGGTCCTGGTGAGAAAGGGAGGCCTAACACATCTGCTTATAGGGACAGGACAGAGGTGCTTTACATGAGGTTTCTGCGGGAAGGGAGTTGTCTATGTGTCATTTGATACCACCCCAGCCCAGTGTATATTGTGTAAATAATGAAATTACGCTAAGAAAATACCTAACTCCACATCACTGCTTTCCACTGCTCCACATGAGTAACTTGCCTGCAAGGCCCGAAAACTCTGCTACTGCTTAGCAAATGGACAACACTACTTTACAGGTGAGGAAACAGAGGTACAAAGGGAAGCGAAAGAAAGGCAGGTTGCTTACTGTTGTCAGAGTTACTAAGCAAACTGCACCTCTGACCCCTCCTAGTCTTGTCAAGTGCATGCCCCCCTCAGGTCTCAAGCCCAAATTCATTATCTCTCACAGGGTGGAATCACTTGATTCTCCCACTCTCAGTCTGGGCCCTGGGCTGCAGTCCTCTGGTAAAAAGAAAAGGAGTACTTGTGGCACCTTAGAGACTAACAAATTTATTTGAGCATAAGCTTTCGTGAGCTACAGCTCACTTCCTCAGATGCATTCAGTGGAAAATACAGTGAGGAGATTTATATACATAGAGAACATGAAACAATGGGTGTTACCAAACACACTGTAACCAGAGTGATCACTTAAGGGGAGCTATTACCAGCAGGAGAGCGGGGTGAGTGGGGGACCTTTTGTAGTGATAATCAAGGTGGGCCATTTGCAGCAGTTGACAAGAATGTCTGAGGAACAGTGGGGTGTGTGGGGGGGATAAACTTGGGGAAATAGTTTTGCTTTGTGTAATGAAAACTTCAAAAAAACTTCAAGAACAGACTCCAATTGCTGAATTGGAATTAATTTGCAAAGTGGATACAATTAACTTAGGCTTGAATAAAGACTGGGAGTGGATGGGTCATTACACAAAGTAAAACTATTTCCCATGTTTATCCCCCCCCCACCCCCCACTGTTCTTGTCAAGACGTTCTTGTCAACTGCTGCAAATGGCCCACCTTGATTATCACTACAAAAGGTCCCCCTTGCAACGCCAGCTACAACAGTGCCAGGCGAACGCCTGTTCTTACTGTTAGATGACACTGTCAATGAGAAGCGGGCAGCATTGTCTCTTGCAAATGTGAAGAAACTTGTTTGTCTTAGTGATTGGCTGAACAAGGAGTAGGACTAAGAGGACTTGTATCAGGTGAATTGAAAAATACTATTTCTTTTATCTTTTTTACAGTGCAAATATTCATAATAAAAAATAATAAAGTGAGCACTGTACACTTTGTATTCTGTGTTGCAACTGAAATCAATATATTTGACAATGTAGAAAAACCCCCAAAATATTTATAATATTTTTAAACTGATATTCTATTATTGTTTAGCAGTGACATTAAAACTGCGATTAATCATGACTATTTTTTTTAATCTTGTTCATTTGTTTTGCGTTAATCACATGCATTAACTGAGTAAATGACAGCCCTAATTATTTACTGGGGTTCCTAGGTGCTACAAGAATATAAATAGTAACAACAACATTTAGAACCAAAGCATTAAGAGGAAACAGACCTCAAAACACTAAACGAGTTGTCAAGGTTCCTTCTCCACTCTGAACTCTAGGGTACAGATGTGGGGACATGCATGAAAGACCCACTGAGCTTATTCTTACCAGCTTAGGTTAAACGCTGCCACCACCAAAGTGTTACACAAAGAACAGGGGAAGTGCCCACTTGGAAACGTCTCCCCCCCAAAATATCCCCCCAAGCACTACACCCCCTTTCCTGGGGAAGGCTTGATAAAAATCCTCCAATAAAAATCCACCTTGATAAAAATCCACCAATTTGCATAGATGAACACAGACCCAAACCCTTGGATCTTAAGAACAGTGAAAAGCAATCAGTTTCTTAAAAGAAGAATTTTAATGAAAGAAAAAGTAAAAGAATCACCTCTATAAAATCAGGATGGTAAATACCTTACAGGGTAATCACATTCAAAACATAGAGAATCCCTGTAGGCAAAACCTTAAGTTACAAAAAGACACAAAAACAGAAATATACATTCCATTCAGCACAGCTTATTTTATCAGCCATTTAAACAAAACAGAATCTAACGCATACCTAACTAGATTGCTTACTAACTCTTTACAGGAGTTCTGACCTGCACTCCTGCTCTGGTCCCAGCAAAAGCATCACACAGACAGAGAGAGCCCTTGTTTCCCCCCCCCCCTCCAGCTTTGAAAGTATCTTGTCTCCTTATTGGTCATTTTGGTCAGGTGCCAGCGAGGTTATCCTAGCTTCTTAACCCTTTAGAGGTGAAAGGGTTTTTCCTCTGGCCAGGAGGGATTGAAAGGTGTTTACCCTTCCCTTTATATTTATGACACGGGTCTATAAATTGGCTGCCTTTCCCTGGGAGTCAGGGAAAGCGCAGTTGCTTTCCAACACTCCCAGAGGACCTGCCTCTTTCTTCCATATCAGTCTGTTCTCCTCAGGCATAGCTGACTCAGCTCCCCCTTCTCTTGCTGCAGAGAGTCCTTTCAACCATGTAGTGTTCCTTTGATCTCTAGATTCCCAGCCTCAGCAAAACAGCTGAGTAACTTGGGCTGGAGCCTAGAAGTCATCTTTACAGCTAATAGTTCAACCCAATCAGTAATGGTTCTAGTTCTATTCCATTCATTACCTACCATGATATCTGAGCACCTCTGAGGGCTGAGACCTAATTTACAAAACCTTCTGTGCACTAGGACCTGACTGCCTCAGGGCCCCCCTCTCTTTGCACAGAATACATAAAATTCTTTGATCAGAAACACTGTTGCGGAAGGAGCCAAGATGAAACTCTTTGGTGCAGAGGAAATATCTATTAATTTTAGAAAGGTGTGAAACCCCCAGAGGAATTATTTAGGATTGTATATAAAGGCCTAAATGTTAAGTCTCCCAGCTTTTGCTCTCTCTTAGGTAAATGATATATATCTAATTCTTTTAGTCTTTCCTCAAAGGTGATTTGCTCTTAGGCTGACCTGACAGTAAGTGTGAAAAACTGAGACAGGAGGGTGGGGGTGTGGGGGAAGGGTAATAGGCGCCTATATAAGACAAAGCCCCAAATATCGGGACTATTCCTATAAAACCGGGATATCTACTCACCCTAATTGCTCCAGATACCTAAGTGTTATTTATTTATTTATTCTGAACTCCCTTCAGTTTGTCAATCAATATCTTTCTGGCAATTTGATGCAGAGAATGAAACATAGTATCACAAGTGCAATTGCACAAAATCCATAAAGATAGGGACTCTTACTTCCCTACAGCATGAAACTATTGTTTATTAAAAATGAAAAGAGAGTTAAAGCCATTCTTTAAATAAAAAATGATGCTTGCTAATACTACAGAGACTTCAGACAGAAAATTCACATAAATATTCCCTACAATCGTAATGTGCTTGCTACTGCAATACAACTACATAAAGTACAAATGTACTGTAGAACAGAAAAATATCTGGCCTTATTACTTTAACGACATTACTGTGCCTGGAATATATCATTTAAACTGGCCACGTTCATGAACCATTTTTTTTTTTGGTGGGGGGATAAGCTAGAAATTACATAGAAAACCCCATGGGTGATTCCATTGCCACCGTAACAGCTGCCTTCCCCAGATGTGCAGTTACATCTGTGCCTGCTCTGTGCCCACTTTTCCAATTCATCTTACAAAGTTCCAAGTGAATCATGAATATTACATTTGTATCATCAGTAACAAAAATCATAAGAGAAATTTAGTAGCTAATTATAGTACTGAAAGACAAAGGGAGTTAGTTAAAAAATAATACCAACACCACTATCCAGAAGTGATTTCCCCACATGCTTTGCTTTCCTAGACATTCTCCAAAAGTCATTTTCTTGATGTACGGACTCAACAGAAAGATCCCCCCAATCCAGTTTGGCTGGAAATAATGACTGTGCGTTTGCTCCTTCCTCTATCACAGATTTCTTCTCTGTTCTTGGCTTCAAATCAAATGAAAAACAGCACTCCATGACTAGCATTTTATTTTTATCTGGCACATTGCTCTTAGTATGAAGTAGAAGTCCAAGATATCTGGTATAGTTACTAATTGACCCACGTCTTTCAATTTGTTTCACCTATATCCATACTGTGACCTGAGAGATTTTTTCAGTTAAATGCTGGACCAAATTCTCCTATGCGATGCAAACCCTTTAACTTCAATGGGTTTGTGTTATCATAAACTAGAAGTGAGTTTGAACCAGAGGCTCAAATGGCTGAAACGCAATTCAGGTTTCAGCCTCCAATATACTTAACGGCATCCTTTCAGCAAACCTTTTTAAGAAAGCCTACTGTGGTTCAGAAACCTACAACTTTTCCCTCCAGAGCACTCACTTTTTCATCTATACTATCAACATAGTTTTCCAGGTACAGCAGTAAGAAATGTTCACAACAAAATCTGGAACCACTCAATACACATCTTGTTTTAGATGTCATCAGGAAATGTGAGATTTATGGTTGCCCATGCAACCTTAGTTTTGCTTCCTTGTGCACTGAATGATCATGTAATTAAAGATAATTCTACATGCACACAAAGTAGCACAATTAAGGTTGTACATGCAACCGTAAGTCTGGCATTTCTTAATTTCTGACTGTTTGACTTTGCAAACTAAATAATGTTATTTTAAATGTTTTTTGTGCCTTCCTAGATTTATTTTAAGGAAAAATGTGAAAAAAATCTGTTATGTACAACTGTAACACCACAACCCACCATGCATCATCAGCAGGGTGGGAACCCTGAACAAAACTAACTACATCAGCTAGCCGCAGGAGATGGCCTAAATGAGATATTTTCACCTCAAGGGAAGATCAAGTTAGCAGTTTTTAAGTAAATATAATGGAGATGCTTCTGTCCATGTTCAAATATGCCCCCACCCCAAAAGAAACAAAAATAATCCAAGTTTTTTCTCATAAATGTAATTGTTTTAACATAGGATAATTGTTACTGGATGTTACCTTTATTTTCAGATTAGCAAAAAAAAAAAAAAAAAAAAAAAAAAGGAGCAAGATACTGTGTATCTTATTTTAGACTACACCTAGCAGATATTCTGAATGAGAGGGTGTCTAGAAAGCTAATTGGCTTCATAAAAGTTAATGATTTGACACTCAGATTTTTCAGTGTTGGAAATCAGAGCTATGTAACACTCCTTGCTAAAAGCAGAACTGACATGGGCCAGGTTGCCCGCATACACAAGTGGTTTCATTGTTACACCAATAAGTTAATGCATTTCCTGTTGTGGCTTATTGTTTATGAATAAAGAATGAGAAAAGCGGGTAGGGTCTGCTGAGCTGGGCATGGAAGTAAGGGTCAGCAAACCCTGAACAAATCACAAGCATGCCATTAATTTGATGGAAATGACATCTGTGTTGCCAACTCTCAGCATTTGATTGCAAGTCTTGTGATATTTGGTGTTTTTCTTCAAGCCTCAGCACGTAGAGTCAGGTGATGTCATGAGAATCTCAGCTTTCAGTTTAAATAAACTTTCTAATCCTCCTGATTGTGGGAAAAAATCCTGAAAACGTGATCCAAGTGCACCCAACAGGCTCAGAAACTAGAAGGCAATTAAAAAATCCTCAGTACTTATTGTTGTTTTTAAAATCTCAAGATTTTGAGGGGCCTGACTCCTGATTTTTGAATGCTTGGGGTTGGCAGTACTCCCTATAAATACCTAGAGAAATAAGTTCAACAGTATGCTATGCTGCAAACTAGCTGGGGAGTTTCAGTATGTGAAGGAAGCCCGACAATTAATTTGTTTGTATTTGTCTTTTCCTCCTTCAGGTATGCAGATCCTTACCTCGAAATTCTAGCCCTCTGAGCTGGAAAGTGACGAGGCCATTTCCAATTTCGATCAAGTGAACAAAGGCATTTAAATAATCCGATGCCAGAATAAAACAGTCTCCTGAGCTGTAGTTTCCCCAGCGGCCAAGAATCAAATCTCCACAAAGAGACTCCTGCAAAGACCTTGTCAGATGCTCATAAAAAATGGAGTTGAGATTATTGTCATCATTTCCTAAAATCAGAGCAACAAAGATTTTAAAAAGGTAAAATGTATTAGAAACCGTGCCTTTGTGAGAGGAGTCCTATGTTCTTATTGCTTCCTGTACTAGAACCTTTTCCTGTGAGGTGATGAGAATGTCTCCTTGGAGACAAATTGCACCTTCTGCTCCTATTTGGTTCTCATCACCTCATAGAATCAGACCCCTAGTCTTTAGCTGATAAGAACAATACTGTAAAACAGAACAATGTACCAGTGACAACAAGCAGTTCACCTCTGAACCACCTCAGATATTTCATGCTTTATGACAGCAGGCATTTTCTGGAAGCTCCTGACTAGCTGGGCTGAAGGCCCTCTGCTATATTAAGATAGCTTCACTTCTCTGCGTTGTCATTAACTGTAGGGAAATACTTGGTGAGTTTATCACAGTCATCCAGGAGATTTAGTCACCCAACTTTCATTAATTTCAATTGGAGTTGTGTGGCTAAAGGCCCTAATTAGTTTTGAAAGTCTCCATCACTACAATGTATGATGGTTAATTAAGAATTTGTTGCTATTATCAAACTTATGTGAAAACCACTTGTATTTAACAAATTTAACACATAGAAAAAAAGATCCAGGTTGAACCAAATCAGCTGTCCTGATGTGTAGTTCTCAGATCAACTTGTCTTCAGAAGGTTGGGTGAAGTAGCACCAAATCACAGTCTAAAAAACTCATGGGGAATGCGTGCTTGGGCATTTAAAATGTGATTATAATCAGCACTTAATTATACTTAGTGAAATTAAATAAAATCTTCACACATGCCAAGACAGTGCCATAGAGTCTAATAAAGTGTCAGTGTGCTTGAATTCTCTTACACAATAAGTATGCTTGGTTTGGCCAGCGTATTCATTTTCAACTTTACATCAGTGGTACAATTAAAGGCTATCCAAGGTCTCTCTCTCTCTCACACACAGAGTATATATGTATATGGAAAACATTCAGCTATAGTCCCCTTGAAATATTTTGATGAGGATCTAACGAGTCAGAAAATGAAGCTTTAAACCATATTAGAGCAAATGCATGTTTTGCCTGAGCTATGTGTTTAAAACCACAATTAAATCATTTGTTATTATATTTCATAATGCTGAAGACTTGCTATCAAATGGTAGGACAGATTTGGGAAATACCTTTATTCCATGCCTTGTCATGATAAATAGTTGAAATTGGATCATTAAGATGTCCCACAGTTTCAAAGAGCTAACATCCCCCCACTATCTAAAGACACATTTGTTCACTCTAATTTCTACTTCAAAAAATATTGAAAATGCTGTGGTAATAGAACTGACTGTACGAGAGGAAAAAATTAAAATGTATCTTCAAAGCTGTTCTTAACATCCTTTGGAAGTTACAAAACTGAGTAATATTTGACACATGGGTAAAACTGCTTTTTTGATGACAGGACAAAAACATATTTACAGTATAGTATATTATAAGGGGAAGTCCACAGGTGAAATCCTGGTCCCACTGAGTGGAAATTTTGCCATTGATGTCAAAGGGACCAGGATTTCACCTGATATGTTTACTTCAGATTCTTCTCTGAGGTCTTGATGCTGCAGGACGCTGAGCAAGTTCTCCAAGTTGCTGCATGCCCTCCATTCCCATTGACTTCAATGAGAGATGAAGGCACTTCTTACTTTCCAGGAACTGCTCAGCATCAAGCAAGATTATGTTCTGTATTTGGGCTTGGAAGGATTAGATTTTCATCAGTAAACGTCAATTTCACAGTACACACACAAGCCACTACAAAAATATTTCCATCTATCATCATCAAAATGTACAGATAGGGAAAGTAAGAAAGATGCTGCTTGAGAATTTATTAGAATTTGATTAAAGGATATTTACTTTGTATATTTTGACATAGATGATGTGGACAATTTGTGTTTTAATGGTTATAAAGTTTTAACTTTTTGAATCTCAACATCTACTGTCATTAAATGGTTACTGTCTGACTCCCCCACCCCAATTAATTTCATACAACTGTGAAAAATTAAATAGATACAAATAGAAAAAATTATTAAAATAAATATCTACATTATCCATGAAAATTATAAAAAATGTATAAATAAAATTTGAATTCTGACAAGCCTATCTATATTAACATTTATCAGGACTGGCCTTACAGACTGCTAAGCAAGGTCTCTGTCACTGCGTCACTTCATTTTCCTGCTCCTATCTTCCCCTCTCCTGCAAAATTTCTACTTGATCTGATAAATCAGTTTTCAAATAGAATTAGAGAAGATCATAGGTCTACATTGCTTAGTTGTAGGGGACCATCTTACACTGTCTATTCCAGAACCCTGTTTGAACAAAGACTGACCTTGGATTTGATTTACTATGTCTGCTATTTATTATACATAAACTGAAACTGATTTATAACTCAGCAGCTACCTAATCAACTCTAAATAACATACCAAATCACATGACTTAATCAGGAGCTTTGCATAGTTTTTAATTGCTATTATATTTTAAATTATCTGCTTCATTCACCCAGTGCTTAAACACTTTGCATCTATTTTACATTTACAGGTAAGCTACAATATGATAAATCAATCACATTTTCTAAATTATGTAAGAAGAAATCCCATGCCATACCTGGGTCCTTTTCAATCTGAATTGCCAGTCTTGTATTGGAATGGTCCACTCTTTTTGTGCTGAAAATAGAGAGACACATTCCATAGCTAATTCTCTTTTGAAACAGGACTTCCTTTTCCCCCCTCCCCCTTGAACATTTCTTCCCATACTTCCTATCTGTACAATCACATAGTTCGTATTCCTAATCTGTTAATTGGTTTACTCTCAATATTAACATGCTATCACTATGAAGTATTTCTTTTTCTAACATAAATCATGCAAGCAATTTATGAGCATCTACAATCAAAAGGTATGTTTCTGCCATCCTTCGTCACCTTACTCTAATGGGACCATTCGTGTAGTACGGTACTAGTAAGGGTAGCAGAATCAGGCTGAAAGTTAGCATTTGTAATAACAAACAATATATATCTAAATACTTACATGGCCTCCATTGCCATAATAGCCAAGTGCCTCCCAAGTATTTTACACATATAACAATTTCTCTCTCTCTTCCTCCCCAGCTCTTAGGAAAAACAGCCAGATTAAATTCTAGGGGTTTTTGAAGTTTTCGCATTTCTACTGAAGGAAAGGCAAGTCAAATAAATGAGTTCTGTAGTTAGTTCTAAAAGTGTGAGGCCCATGGTCATTCTTACCTCTCAAGGAAATGAGTTCCATAGTCTAGATTCCACTTGTGAGACTTCTGCCTCCCACATTAATAGGCCTCTCATTGTTGGCCAGCACTGTAATCATTTCAGTGGAGCACTGCTATCATGGAAGGCAGTGCTCACGGAGAGAGAGGGGATGGCTTAGGGATCTCAGGCCTTCGTTCGCAGATATAATGGGGTGCACTATTAAAGCCTGGAGGTCATTAATGCAATCATCACTGTGTCCAGATTGGAGTCTGACAGGATCAGATGTAATTGGTCAGACTGGAAGTGGGTGTTTTTTGACACCATGGCTATTTGGGCATTCAGTACCACAAGGAGTCAGAGCGACCTTCAAGGCTGCAGACTGCAAGCAGAAGTCTGAAGTCAGAAGTCTTCTGAAACATATTTTCCTGCCACGTACATAGCACTTTTAATCTTCAAGGTACTTTACAAACATTACATGTAACATTTTCTAAAGCACCTAAGTCACTTTGACACCTAGGCCCCTTTTATTTGAAAACTTTATCCTACATGAGAATTCCTCACAACAACCCTGTGAGGCAGGTCTGTAAGTATTATTACCCCCATCTGTAAAATGGGGATAAAATAAAAAGGTGAAGTGACTTGCCCAAGGCTACAGATGGAGACAGCATATGGTTACATGTCAGGGGGGAGCTTATCATCCCCTCTCCAGCTCCTTTATCCTTTCCACTGGGTAAAAGGGCCAGAGCAGCAGAAATGTGTTCCGAAAGCACTACAGTCAGCCATGGGAGAATTCCTCGGACCCAGGAACTAAGGAAGACAACCACAGACTCTCCTCCAAGGACCCTCTAGCAAGCCCTAGGGGATGGGAGAGGAGAGTGTTAGGGTGGGGCTGCAGAACACAGCGATATAGAGATTTTGAGAACACAGCGATATAGAGATTTTGAGCAACTCTGCAGCCCACAGGGTAGGTTGGAGAGACTGACATAATTTGGACAACCCCCCACACCCCAAGAGCTGTCTAAATTATGTTGGAGGTGTCTTCAGTCCCCAGAACAGCCCAAGAGTAGGCAGGCACAAAGGTGTCTTAAAGTCATGTTAGCCCACTCCCTCTGGGCAGCAAGTTCTGGGCTAAGCCACAAAGCACAGCACCTCTGCCTTGCAGTTTCTCTCTCCAGTTCTCTTCCCAGCCCATGCCCTGCTCTTCCTTTCTTGCACCACCATGAAGACATACTGGTAGTTCTACAGGTGTAGCACCATGACTCCCAATTATTAAAAGGCCAAAATAAAGTATTTCCATTTTGCAACAGAAAAGCTTCAAAAACAGACTGCAACGAGAAACTGCTGAGCTTGAATTAATATGCAAACTAGATACCATTAACTTGGGTTTGAATAGAGACTGGGAGTGGCTGGGTCATTACACATATTGAATCTATTTCCCTAAGTTAAGTCTTGTCAACTGTCTAAATGGGCCATCTTGATTATCACTACAAAAGTTTTTTTCTCCTGCTTATAATAGCTCATCTTATCTAATTAGCTTCTCACAGTTTGTACGGCAACTTCCAACTTATCTGTATGTATATATATATCTTCTTACTAAGTGTTCCATTCTATGCATCCGATGAAGTGGGCTGTAGCCCACGAAAGCTTATGCTCTAATAAATTTGTTAGTCTCTAAGGTGCCACAAGTCCTCCTGTTCTATTTCCATTTGGGCTTCTTCTCACCTATATAAATAGAAAATATCTTCATAAACTTTTCAAAGTACAGTTTTTAGATTTATAATGGCAGCACATATGAAATGTAATTTAATTTGGTGACTGAAACCATTTGAAGAGTATTCTGACTCCAAGATATAATACTGTATCTATTTCTCCCCCCCCACACACACACCTTTTTTTATTTTTGGTGCTCAGTATTTTTTTTTAATCACACTCCATTATCTCCAACCTGGTTTAAAAGCCTTGATTTAACCTAACTCCAACACAACTTACATCTTCATGTGACTATTGTGAATTTCATTTCCAAAACAGCAATGGGCAGAAGGCAACATTTTTGAAAGGGGTAAAACTTTAGGTTTCTCTGGGATTATCTAGCCAGAGATATTGCTTAATTCATAAATGTGTCAGACATTGGCTTGGATTTTGGATCTCAGATCATGTTCTCCTGTAGCGGAGGGGAGGGGGCTAATGCCTGCTTTATCACATACTCATGATGCGGGGTTTGTCAATTGGCAGATCAAGCAGAGGGCATGTTCCTGGTAACCCGCAGATGTCCCAAGGTCCATGAGGAACTGCTGTCAGTCTCAGAGCCCATGCCCTCCTGTTTGCTCCTTAAGTCCTTCCTTTGTCCATATCCCTTTGGTAGTGTGTCTCTTCTCTCTGCTTACACCACTCACATCCCAGTCAGGAGATCTGAAGTGTCAGAACCAGAGTTGGTATAAGTCAATGCTGATATTTTCTGTATCAACTTGCGGCATAAAATCCCAATAACTTTCCTAATGAGAAGAAGAAAATTGCTGGCCGTTTCCTCCATCCTCCAGCCCTGTTTCCACCACAAAACTCAACAGAAAATCAGCCATCAAAAATTTGAACAGGAGCTTTGGCAGGATGAGTGCAAGAGGGTTCCTATTGCTCTGCCTCAACTCCCCACCTGCTCCTGCCTTTTTCTCAAAAGATGTAGGTTTTCTATGCTGCTCTACAGGAAATATTGTAGGATAATATATGGGCCGTAATTCGTATTAGAATATTATCTGCATACATTAACCATTCATCTGATGAATTATTTATCTCTGTGCCTTCTATTTCCAGCTGGCTTGTTGCATTGTAACTACAGTCTTCAACCCTAGTGCAATAGAAAACAGTTACAAGCAGAGGTGGCTTCCTAAGGCAATGCCAAATATGAAGAGTTATTTTAAATGCAATACGGTTGCTAGAGTTCTTCTGTTCTAGGATATAGGCCCTCTACCTGTGATGCCTGCCCTAGTGAATTAAAGGGAGAGCAAGAGGATCCGGTTATGGAATTTGAACAATTTGTCGTTCTAGCTGGACAACAGAGTCATTTTCAGAGTGGGGATCTTTTAAATTTTAAACAGAAGATTATCACATTCCTTGATGACTTTTAACCTTTTGAAGTCAACAGGGCAGCATCAGATGCAAGTCATTACTATATTTGCCCCAAGTATTTACAAATCTGGGGACATCTTTGCATGTAAGGATTTTTAGGCGAAGTAAATCAGAACATCTGCCATAATGAGACACTTATCTGATAAGAACTAGCCATAAAAAAATCCAACTTTACTCAGAAAATTACAATTTATATGAGTAGGAATCACTCGGCTCAGGATGCTGCTCTGGCCAACCAGTGTTTCCATTTCCGAGGACTGAGAGATTATGACACTTCTCAGGATTACCCAGGGCTGCCCTTACCATGAGGAAGCCTGGTCTGTACCTGCCAGGGGTCAAGTCCCCAACTTCACCAGCCATGGGTAACACAAGCACTCCCCTCCATGCCTACACAGGCCTGACTGCCTCTCTATCGGTTAGTGATTGGCACACTCAAGTCCCCAAGCCTTCCAGCCATCCTGCCTGGAGTCACCAGCTCTAGACATGTGCAGTATTCACAGATTCACTGCTTCTACAGGAGCAGTAGATCCCAGTATACCAGTTATACCTCAGATCACTGCTGCATTTAACACACAGCACTTAGATATGTTTATAGACAAGGGTTGCCGAACTTCTACTCACACAAAACAGAATACCCTTGCCTTGCCCCTCCCCCGAGGCCCCACCCATATCCTGCCCCTTCTATGAGGCCCCACCCCCGCTCACTCCATCCCCCCCCTTCCTCTGTCACTTCCTTTCCCCACCCTCACTCACTCACTCTCACCAGGCTGGCTCAGGGGGTTGGGGTGTAGGATGGGGTAAGGGATCCGGCTGGGGGTATGGACTCTGGGGTGGGGCCAGAAATGAGGACTAACCATACAGTAGTTTTTGTTCTATAAAACATGCTATTTAATTAGGGTGACCAGATAGCAACTATGAAAAAACAGGATGGGGGTGGGAGGTAATAGGTGCCTATATAAGAAAAAGTCCCACAAAATCAGACTGTCCCTATAAAAACGGGACATCTGGTCACCCTATATTTAATTGATAGCATTGTCTATATATGTTGTGAATGTAGTGGATAATGGAGCTGCTATGTAATGGTCTAAGAATACTGATCAATAACAATTTTATGAACGCTGCACGTAACTGGGTCAGTGAGTTACTGCATAGATATAATGGGTAATTAGACTTTCCTGTATGTATTGATTTAGCTTGCTAGGGGGCTGTTGGAAAAACAACCAGGAATGTACTCCCAATGGCTACAGATAAGCAACCCTGCAACAAACACTTGCACAGGAGCAATGCAAAGAGTGGCCGAGTTGCAGGCTCCATCTCATAGTCACACATACATTTTGCCAAGGCTGTGAGCCTAGAGATCAAAGGGACACTAAAAGTTTCAAAGGACACTTGGTGAGAGATGAGGGGGAGTTGTGAGTAAGCTCTTCCTGGTAAGGGAGACTGACATGGCAGATAGAGACAGATCCTGGGGAAGTGTCTGAAGCTAGGGTTGCCAACTTTCTACTTGCACAAAACTGAACAGGCTTGCCCTGCCCCTCTCCCGAGGCCCCACCCTTCTCTGAGCCCCCCCCCCCCCACGCTCTGTTGCTTGCTCTCACCACCCTCACTCACTCACTCATTTTCACCAAGCTGGCTCAGGGGGCTGGGCTGGGCTGTGGGAGGGGGTGAGAGCTCCAGGGTGAGGCTAGAAATTAGAAGTTCGGAGTGTGGGAGGGGACTCCAGGCTGAGGCAGTGGATTGGGATATGAGAGGGGGTAAGGGCTCTGGGGTGGGGCCAGGGATTAGGGGTTTGGGGTGCAGGAGAGGGCTCCAGGCTGGGGGTTGGAGCCAAGGGATTTGGAGTATGGGAGGGGGCTCCAGGCTGGGGTGTGGAAGGATGTACAGGCTCTGGGCTGGGGGTGTGGGTTCCTGGGTGGGTCCAGAAATGAGGGGTTCAGGATGCGGGAGGTAGCTCCGGGATGGGGTAGGGGGTTGGGGGATGTGAGGGCTCTGGGTGGGAGCGCAGACTCTGGGGTGAGGCTGGGGAGGACAGGTTTGGGGTATAGGAGGGTGCTGCAGCCTGGGACCGAGGGGTTTGGAGGGTGGGAGGGGGATCAGGGCTGGGATCAGGGGTGCAGGCTCTGGGTGGTGCTTACTTCAAGCAGCTCCTGGAAGCAACGGCATGTCCCCCCTCCAGCTCCTACACGGAGGCAAGGCCAGGAGACTCTGCGCGCTGCCCCGTCCGACGGTTCCTGGCCAATGGGAGCTGCAGGGAGGTGCTTGGGGCATAGGCAGCGTGCAGAGCCCCTTGGCTGCCCCTACATGTAGGAGCTGGAGAGGGGACATGCCAGTTGCTTCCCAGGAGCTGCGCAGCAAGGAAACTAGCAGGGAGTCTGCCAGCCCCGCTGCACAGTGCCACCAACAAGACAGTCAACACCCCAGTCAGCGGTGCTGACCAGAGCCGCCAGGATCACTTTTCAACCAGGTGTTCCGGTCAAAAACCAGACACCTGGTCACCCTAGTATAGACACAACAAGCAAAGGTTTACTTAACAAATTATAGGGATTCATGTGATAGCAACTAGAGGTATTGGAATCAAATGCTTACATATAAAATAAAATTAACAACACATATTCTAGAGCCCAGACTTAATTAACAGGATACTCTCACATCTAATAAATTATTGTTCACCAGTGCTTCTTCCAGGGAGGCAGGTTGTAAACCCTTTTTTATGAGACAAGACACGTTGCTGTCAGTTTGTTTCCTAGGTGAAGGATAAAATCTTGTCCCATCTTCATTTTTTATGCAATTACAGATTATTGTCTCTTAACCCATGACATCCCCTCTTCAGAGACTTATCTTGGGGGTCATTTGTCTTTGCAAATTCTCAGGCCTACACCTGGCCCAGACAGGAAACATAATCTGTCTCCCTGGATGTTTGTTGTTCTGCATGCTTATTCAGTCAGCCCTGAGTCTCTCTGTTACTCCAGTGACAAGCTTTACTTCAGCAATTTTGGAAACTCATTATTTTACATTTCTCTTAAACTACTTCCAGTACTAACATCTTGCAACAATTATGACAACCAGTGGGCAACTGGCTCTTGGTAGAGATTAGGGCCATCAATTAATCGCGGTTAACTCAAAAAAATGAATTGTGATTAAAAAAATTAATCGCAATTAATCGCTGTGATAATCGCACTGTTAAACAATAGAATACCAATTGAAATGTATTAAATATTTGTGGGTGTTTTTCTATATTTTCAAATATATTGATTTTTATTACAACACAGAATACAAAGTGTACAGTGCTCACTTCATATTTTTATTACAAATATTTGCACTGTAAAAATGATAAACAAAGAAATACTATTTTTGAATTCACCTCATACAAGTACTGTAGTGCAATCTCTTTATCGTGAAAGTGCAATTTACAAATATAGATTTTTTTGTTACATAACTGCACTCAAAAACAAAACAAAGTAAAACTTTAGAGCCTACAAATCCACTCAGTCCTACTTCTTATTCAGCCAATCGCTAAGATAAACAAGTTTGTTTTCATTTACAGGAGATAATGCGGCCCACTTCTCAATTACAATGTCACCTGAAAGTGAGAACAGGTGTTTGCGTGGCAATTTTGTAGTGGCATTGCAAGGTATTTACGTGCCAGATATGCTAAACATTCGTATGACCCTTCATGCTTCTGCCACCATTCCAGAGGACATGCTTCCATGCTGATGACGCTCATTAAAAAAATGTGTTAATTAAATTTGTGACTGAACTCCTTGGGGGAGAATTGTATGTCTCCTGCTCTATTTTACCCACATTCTGCCATACATTTCATGTTATAGCAGTCTTGGAGGATGAACCAGCACATGTTGTTCATTTTAAGAACACCTTCACTGCAGATTTGACAAAACACAAAGAAGGTACCAATGTGAGATTTCTAAAGATAGCTACAGCACTCGACCCAAGGTTTAACAATCTGAAGTGCCTTCTAAAATCTGAGAGGGACAAGGTGTGGAACATGCTTTCAGAAGTCTTAAAAGAGCAGCACTCTGATGTGTGAACTACAGAACCTGAACCACCAAAAAAGAAAATCAACCTTCTGCTGGTAGCATCTGACTCAGATGACGAAAATGAACATGCATTGGTCCGCTCTGCTTTGGATTGTTATCAAGCAAAACTTGTCATCAGCATGGACGCATATCCTCTGGAATGGTGGTTGAAGCATGAAGGGACGTATGAATCTTGAGCACATCCGGCACATAAATATCTTGTGATGCCAGCTACAACAGTGCCATGCAAACGCCTGTTCTCACTTTCAAATGACATTGTAAACAAGAAGCGAGCAGCATTATCTCCTGCAAATGTAAACAAACTGATCAATTGGCTGAACAAGAAGTAGGACTGAATGGACTCATAGGCTCTAAAGTTTTCCATTGTTTTGTTTTTGAATGCAGTTATTTTTTGTACACAAGTTCAATTGCACTGCAGTACTTGTATTAGGTGAATTAAAAATACTATTTCTTTTGTTTTTTACGGTGCAAATATTTGTAATAAAAATAAATATAAAGTGAGCACTGTACACTTTGTATTCTGTGTTGTAACTGAAATCAATATATTTGAAAATGTAGAAAACATCCAAAAATATTTAAATAAATGGTATCCTATTATTGTTTAACAGCACGATTAATTGCGATTAATTTTTTTAATCACTTGACATCCCTAGTAGAGATCTTACATGCTACCCTTTGGTGAACTTAATATGCCTATATCTGACACAGGGATTCCTGTAAAACTCTATATATCCCCTGTGGCTTTGCCAGTTTGCATCAAAATGTCCCTGGGTCACTGAGATGCATGAAACAATTATAAAAAATAGAAGTGCTCTGGCATATTCAGAAATGGGAAGAAGATTGGATGGTGAGAAGGAAATGAATTGCTATACCCAAATGAAGAAGTTCTCACAATAAAAAGATCTGTGTTGTAGCTTGAAACTCGCAGTCCAAGTGTACTCTAGATCACTTAAGCTATGAAAATAGGGAGGCTCAAGATGAAAGAGGATAAGGAGTATTAATTCTAATAACACAGGAAAAACCCAGGTCTTCATCCAGATACTTTCAAGACATAATTTTAATATCTTGTAAAAATCCAGGGGAAAATATAGTAGATAGTGGTTGAAAAACAAAATATGTTTCAATGACTTCAGTATTGAAATTCAGGGAAGCTGAAGTAGCTCATCCACAAAGTCCACTTTGGATCTTAAAATATTCCACAATTATAGTAACTGAAGCTCTGTTTGTAGCTTCTTAAAAGGAATCTTCATAGTATTGAATTATAATATACTGCATCTAATAACCAAACTCAGCTGCACATTTACCACTGGGCTTTTTGCTGTCAGCTAGGATCTCTTAAAAATGAACTTCTGGGCAATTTGGTCTTTCCTTCAGTGGTTTCTTACTTTAAAGTTAGTTCCTACCACTCAGCTAAGGTGATAATTAGCTCAGTAATTGGATTTCTTCCTGAATTGTATTAATCTACACAAACTGAGTAAAGGTCCTTGGGCACTTCCCCTGAAATATGTCTGAATCTCTTCAGCAATGGTCTCACTAATTTTAAAGTCAGCACCCATTTAGTTCCTAAAATACCTCACTATCTCCTGTTTTATCCAGAGCCGAGCCAAGCAAGGAGCCTAGCATTGTGGTACGACTTAGACCATCATACATAGGCTTTCTTTTCTTATTATAATGGGGTTATAGCCAATATTTTCCTCCCACAAAAATACTGCCTTGTCTTCCAACCTAGAAATAGTTTCTCTCCACAGCCACTCTCTTCTTCACCTTCCTCTAAAAATAACAATCATGAAAGTAAAATAAAGCAATGATTGAGAGTGAGATTTGGATAGTGTGATGCTCTGTACCTCGGGGAAACACCCTGCACCCCCACGTTCATCCTTATAATGTGACTGTGTGGTATCCAATGCAAAGTTTGTTGTGTTGGGTGTCTTCGGAAGGCTCATAATGCACTGAGCATTGTTGTTATAGTAATGTTATAGGTTGTAATTTCATGCTTATAGTTATGAGGCTGAAAATGTGTCCTCATTGCTTAAAAAAAGCCCAGGCAAAACTGCAGGAGCAGAGGGGCAGTTCACACCTCATCAGGGCATGTATGGGACAAACCCAGCCCAGCCTCACAGGAACAAAGGACACTGGCCTAGGTAGCAACAAATGATCTGTTGGACTTTCGAATGAGTCACCTCCCTTCCTTTGGTCAGTTTGGGACTACAATGAGGTAATGATCACCTGACTCTGAAGGCGGGTGGCGGGGGCAAAGCCAAGAGGAAAGAAAGAACATTATAAAAGGGAGTGTCATTTGCCATGCTCTCTCTCTTCCACCTCCATCTAGAGACAGCACCACCAAGCGAGTGAAGCACTGATCAAAGGGGAGAGCCTGGCTGAAGGGCAACCAGCCAGCCTGTGATGAGAAGCATCTAAGTTTGTAAGGGCACTGAAAGTGTTAAGATCAACTTAGAATATATTTTCCTTTTATTTCATTTGACCAAATCTGACTACTTGTGCTTTGACTTATAATCACTTAAAATCTATCTTTTGTAGTTTAATAAACGTGTTTATTCTACCTGAAGCAGTGTGTTTTGTTTGAAGCCTGTCAGAGACTCCCCTTGGGATAACAAGCATGGTACATATCAATTTCTTTGTTAAATTGACAAACCCATATAAGCTTAGAGCATCCAGCGGGCAAAACTGGACACTGCAAGATGGAGGTTCCTAGGGTTGTGTCTGGGACCGGAGATATTGGCTAGTGTCAGTTGGTTGCACAATCCAAGCAGCGCTGGCCAAAAGTGCTCACTCATGTAGCTGGGAGCAGCTTACATGCTAGAGGCTATGCGTGAACAACCCGGGACTGGGGGTTCTCACAGTAGAGCAGGGTAAGGCTGGCTCCCAGAGTTGAGCACTGGAGTGACCTAGCAGATCATCAGTTCAGATAACACCAGGGGAATGTCACAGATAGTATGTGTGAGATATGCTTCATAGTAAGGAATCAGTCAGCTTTAGGGAAAGCTGCTTCCTGTGCTCCTTTCCAGAAGTTGGGGAAAGTGAAGCCATATCTGCTCTTTCAGCCTTGCTGCTACTGGATTTCACCCCAAGAAGCAAATTAAGGAAGAACCTTTGAATCCTTGGGATCTGATGCTCAAAGTAAAAGGGGTCCTTCACTTTGGAAGAAGAAGTACAAAGACAAGAGCCCATTGGGTATGTGAGTGGGAAAGTCTGTCTCGGAGAAGCCCAAATTTTTGGTGGATCTAGGCCCCATTTTGCTTTAATATACACTTCCAAGAAGCCTAATAAGCAGCCATGAGAGAAACAGCACTATAATGCAGCCTCATGGAATATCTGAAACCCTACATTTCCCACATGGAAGCATTATGCTGCTGGCATTATGAAGGGGAAATTTACAGTTAAAAAAAAATGTAGACCAGGCTGGAGAGATGCAGAGGAAAATGAGAATTCTCCAATGGCAGAATAAGCAGACACCTGTGAAGATGTAAAAGATGCCAGGCGGCAGAGGTGATGGGATTCATTGGAAGCGTGAGTATGCCCTTGTTGTTTTAAAGCAATTTAATGTAAGATGCAGAATGATTACATAGTAATTACAGCAACAAATTCTGAAAGCCCCTTTATGTACAAGCATCCCCAGGTTTTCTGACTATCTGTATGCACTGTGATGGGGCAAGGCTAGATGGCTATAGAAAGATAGTCAGAGATAGATATATTAGCCCTGGGCTAAACAAATCCTTGGTACCAGGATAAGTAAATGGCAGCTGCTCCAGGTCAATTAAGACATCTGGGGCTAATTAAAATCTTTCCAGAAGGCAGGGAAGATAGCTAGGTTGATTGGGACATCTGAAGCCAATTAGGAGCTGGCTGAAATTAGTTAAAAGCCTCCCAGTTAGTCAGTTGGGTGTGTGTGTCAGGAGCTGTAGGAGGAAGCTGTGCTGTTGGATGAATTGAGCAGTACAAACCATTTCAGGTGCAAGGAAGGAGGCCCTGAGTTAACGGTGAAGTAGCTATTGAGGAAGTGGGGGCTGCTGTGGGGATGTGGACCAGGGAATTGTATGTGTCCTATTTACAAAAAGTCAGCTACCATAGCTGCTACTATTAGGGTCCCTGGGCTGGAGCCTGGAGTAGAGGGTGGGCCTGGGCTCCCCCTCTTCCCTCCCCAATTAATCACTGAGACTGGGAGACAACAGAGACTGTGTGAGGGAGGGTTGCTTCTCCTCACCTCCCTTGCTGGCTTATAATGAAAATGGCTCCGTAAGCTGTGACCCTTGCCTCTAGAGAGAGAAAGGCTACATGGAGGGTCACAGCGAGCCTCTCAGGCTAGCAAAATCCGCCAGGAAGCACAGGACCCATGGAGACAAGGACAGAACTTTGTCACCGCACACAATGCTCTAGACTGAAACACCCACTATAACAAAGAAAGATATGTTCTCCCTCTTCTCTACTCGATTTGAGTCTTATTTTTCCCTACCACTACACCCACACTGCCTCAGTGCTCCATATAATAGTGTGCAAGCAAACATTCTGCTTTCTCAAGCTATCACATCAGTAGTAGTAACACCATCTGTACAGTGGAGAACTGGAGGAAAGCTACTCCAGGAGGCTTTCTAAAGTTATAGAAAAAGGCAATACTGCTGAAGATTTCCACTAAAATAAAATTTGAACTGTAAAATGATTTGACTACAGTAAACCAGACTGGAGAGATGGGGAGAAAAATGAGAGCTCCTGCTTCTTATTTACACTGTTAATCATTCATTATGAATCATTTTTTTTCAGGTATAAGAATCACAGTTATTTTTTAAGCAGTGTGAAATACTGTTTAATTTAAACTATATAAAACCTTCACCTTTTCTCAGGCCTCATGTTCCTGTAGATGAGCTATTAGTGAGCTATTGTACAAACAATATCCTACCATGCAAAAGTTTGTAAATTTGAGGTGTTTTGGGGGTATTGATAACAGAGACCATGGGTGCCCAGGTGCCTAAGTATGGATTCAGAAGCCTAAATACAAGGGACCTGATTTTCAAAGGTGCTGAGCACTTACAGCTGCCACATAAGAAAATACAGTCAAGACACCCAGATAACTGTAACTTTGTCCTTATAGCCACGGTAGCCTCCAATTTTCCCTTCTTTGTCCCTTTACGCTTTCTATAACAACTATTCTCAAGTAAAAACTGATATTTGTAAAATTATTAAATCTTGTATTTACTCTCCATGAATATGCTTTCCAAAAGGATGAAGAAAAATACTAGATAGGCTTTAGTCCTCTAGTTCTGTATACTCCATTATAATTTCATGTTTTATATGATGTATAATTCTGAACTCGTGTCAAATACTATGGTTATACTCCCAACTGCATCATATTTAAGGTGGTATCTTCTCAGAACATCTCTCAAAAACATCTCTCACTAGCACAAGAATGTTTCTCTCCAAATATTTGTACATACCCATTGTTTCAACATATAGTAGCAAATTTCCACTGAAGATCATGCTGATGGGATCTTAAGTATTTTCTAGTTACAAGTAAAGGGGAAAAAAAGTAATCAAGAGATAGCCTTTCCATTTCAAAAGGAGCTCTTCTGACCCCATTAGCTGGGCGACAGGAGAATATTTTAAAAGAGAGACTTTTGTACATAGCAAAATCCCTGTCTCATTCCAAGACAAGATTCAGAAACTGTTACCACTGAGGTTAAATCTTGGTTGTCCATTAGAGCTGCTATCGGCTATCTCTTAAGGATGAGTGCTAAGAGGATCAAGACTGGGAAAATTATTTGGAAGACTGTCTATATAATCATTAATTTCTTATAGTCATGAAAAAAAGAAGAGAAGTGAGACTTTTCTATTCTTCACATATTTGGTGTTATGTTCTTGATTATGAACCTATGTCTTCTTTCCCCAGAGAGACAAAATGGGTGAATTAATATATTTTATTGGACCAATTTCTGTTGGTGAGAGAGACAGGCTTTTGAGCTTACACAAATTCTTCTTCAGGTCTTCTTTCCTCACTCAGATTACTTTTCACTGCATTGCTTTTCCTTTTTGATTGCCCTCTTTTCTTATTTGTTTTTCTTGTTTGAATTTTTGGTCTTTACGTTTGTGTTCTTGCCTGGCCCCTGCATGTGTTTTTTCTCTGATGCCTCCCTTCTGTCTTTACCCTACTCTACCTTCTTAGAATGATTCAGTGAACTGGAGCTGTGAATGCATCTAACTCGACAGGGAAGTACTGAGCACTGAATCTTTGATGCATTTCCAATTAATTTCCACACATATGGCACCTATTCAGTTAGCCTTAATTTATTTTATTGGCTGCCACAGGCAAAATTTGAGAAAAAAAATATGTTACCGGTTAAAGGCATACTGTCAAATATTTAAAATATAACTTCAATTTTTTTTTCTACTCTCCACTGGTTGTAAAAACTCTCTTAGAAGCTTCAAAACAACTTATTTTTATACCAGTTTTATCCACTTGGAAAACATTCCTATTCTCCTCCAACCAGACCTTTCCATACCTTATGAAGCACAAACTAATATATTTCTTACTCTTTTGTTAACTTTTTTTGCCATATCTACACTGATACTTTCATACTGGTACACGTGCATCTTAAGGACCAAATTTCTTACCAATTTTTTTACAGACCCACCGTTCTAGATTTTTATCAAAGATCATAATTGATGGGAGCATCAATGTTTTCTAGTTACAAGTAAAGGAATAAAAGGAATCAAGGAGGAAAACCATTTTCTGGTTTTTTTTTTTTTTTAAATACACTAATGTCCCTGTCTCTGCATCACTGTCAGTCAAGGAGTCACTACCAAATTATGACCACGGTGCTCCATCCTGCCCAGCGCTTGAATTAAGGGGGAAATCATGAGGCAGCAGGGGAACCCTGGTACTTTGCAGCTATTTCCTTTTGGGGCTAGATTAATGTTCACAGTCTGCAACAGCACTAGCAGTTTGTAAAGTCTGTAAGTAGTCTCTGACCGCATGGGAAATTAAATGGCAAAAAACTTAATTAATGCAAAGTTAAGGTTTTCCAGTGATAGCGCACGCCTTTCCAGAATGTTGAGTTCAGAAAAATTCAAACATACGAAAAACAGGAAATACAGAGTTAAGGTAAATGCCCACATAACCTAACTCTGCCCCTCTGAAGCTGACAATAGTCACTGGTAATTATCTGCGTACACTCCAGAGGCGTTCATTGTGTTAGATGCAGCTGTACTGAAAGTTGGAGGAATAAACTGGAGCAGCTTGGAAGAGCTGTGCCAATGAGATATGGGGATTAGATTGATAGGCATGCTAGAGCTCTGCTTGTGTTATGAACAGATCTGTGTCTGAGTCCCACTATGTGTGGTATCAAAGGAAAGCAGTATGTACATACCTGCAGGTTTACAGATTCATAGATTCCAAAACCAGAAGGGAACCGTGATCATCTAGTCTGACCTTATGTATAGCACAGGCCAGAGAACTTCCCCAAGAAATATCTTTTAGAAAAACATCCAATATTGATTTAAACATGGTCAGTGATGGAGAATCCACCACAATCCTTGGTATATTGTTTCATTGGTTAATTACTCTCACTGTTTAAAATGTATGCTTTATTTGTCTCCTGAATTTGTCTAGCTTCAACTTCCAGCCATCGGATCATGTTATAGCTTTCTCTGCTAGTTTGAAGAGCCCATTATTAAATATTTGGATGTAGATACTGCGATAAACTCAGGCCAGATGGGTACAGTAAAGTAGCCCTTATTGGGATCCAGGAAGTGCTAAAGGATCCCCTCTCCCTCCCCCCCGCAGCCTAAGAGGGGGGTCCACAGGACCTGGAAACCAAATAATTACGGGGGACAACAAATGAAATAACAGGGACAGGAGCGTGGTCAAAGGGTCAAATGAAGGGAACCAGATGGGGACACCGAGCAGAGAACCCCAGACAGCGCCCAGTGCTCCTCGAAGGCGTCAAGGGAGTCAGTGGATGCTGCCCAGAGGAACTCTGCCCAGAGACGTGATCTGACGGAGGATCGGAAATAGGCCCCACAGTCACAGGAGACTCCATCAGCCAACCTCCTCACCCTGGTTTTATAGATGGCCACTTTAGCCAGGGCCAGGAGGAGGCTGACCAGGAGGACCCGTGACTTAGTGGGGCCACGGATAGGGAGTGCATAGATAAGGAGGTGAGGGGAAAAGTGCAACCAAAATCCTAACAAAATGTTTGTGAGGAGCCAGAATAGGGGCTGCAACCTGGCGCACTCCAGGTATATGTGTGTCAGGGTTTCACCCATGCTGCAAAAGGGGCAGGTGTCTGGGATAGAGGTGAACCACGCCAAGTACACGCCCGTGTTCACGGCCCCATGAAGGAGTCGCCAACTGACGTCCCCAGTGGGCCTCGGGACCAGGATGGAATATAGGCTGGCCCACCGGCACTCCTCACCCTCTAGAGGTGGCAGGAGGTCCCGCCACTTTGTGTCAGGGCAGGACGCAAGGGTGAGGACGTGAAGGGTGTGGAGCACGAGCGTGCATAGACGTTTCCTTGGCGTGGTCTGGAGACGGACCAGCTGCAAATCATGCAGCTGGCTCCCGGTGAAGGGACGGGGGGGTCGGTCAGGTCCACGGGGCAGGGGCCCGATGAAAAGGTCCAGAGGGCCTGGGGTGGAGGGTGGGTGGGGCACGCTCTCATGCAGGACCCGGTCGAGGTAAACCCAAGCAGCAGGCAGCAAATCTGCCCTCACCTCCTGAAGTACGCGCCAGGGAGTACAAGGCCTGGAGAGCCCCATGCGCTGAGCGAGAGTAAGGGGATCCAGCCAGTCTCCCCGGTCATAGTCCAGGAGGTCTCCGACTCTGGTGACTTCTGCCAGGACCAACCTCTGGCGCACTGAGGTGGACTCCGCCACCTGCACACGGAGCTTGGGGTTGTGTATCAAGGGCTCCGCGAGGAGATCTGCCCCCATGATGGCCACCACGAACCTGGTCGCTGAGAACAGTTTCCAGGTCGGGAGGAGGTCCAGGTAGAATACTGGCAGCCCGGAGAGGTCCCGCGGAAGACCTCTCGGATGGAGATAAAGGAGCTGCCAGTCATATCGGAGCCCTCGGAAGCGGTGCAGGAAGGCATGCACCAGTACACTCCATGCCGGAATACCTGCATCATAAAGGAGCCTCTGCAGGGCCTGGAGGCGGAAGATATGGACCTGAGTGTGGAGACACTTCAGGCCCTGCCCTCCCTCCTCCAGGGGTAGATGGAGAACCCCTGCAGAGACCCAGTGCAGTACTGACCAGAATCGACGTCTGGAGGTTGGCCAGGAAACCCGGGGCCGGGACCAGGCTGTTGAGCCGGTACCAGAGCATGGACAGGACTAGTTGATTAAGCACCAGTGCTCTCCTTCAAAGGGAGAGGCACCGGAGTAGTCCTGTCCATTTCCGGAGCCGCTCGATCACCTTGCCCTCTAAATAGTGCCAGTTTTCCGGCGGAGAGGGATGCGTGGCAGAAAAGTAAATGCTGAGATAGAACAGCGGACCCACGCTCCACCGGATGGCCTGATGCATGGGTGGGAGGGAGTTTGCCTGCCACCCACCGGTCCCCTACCACCAGGCCAGAGTTCTTGACCCAGTTGACCCAGGTGGAGGAGGCTGCCGAATAGATGGCCTGGCAAGCCTCCACCTGCACCAAGTCGCCCGGGTCCTGGACCACGAGAAGCACATCGTTGGCGTACACCGACAGGACCAGCTGCAGCTCCAGCTCCTGCAGCGCCAACCCCATCAACCTCCTATGGAGGAGACAGAAGAAGGGCTTGATCGCCAGAGCGTACAGCTGGCCTGAGAGGGGGCACCCCTGCCGTACTCCTCGCCCGAAGCTGACCAGTTCGGTCAGGGTCCAGTTGAGCCTGACCAGACACTCTGCAGAGGCGTACAGCACCTGGAGAAAACCCACAAACTGGGATCCGAAGCCAAACGCTCGCAGAGTGCTCAGGAGATACCTGTGGTCCACCCTGTCAAACGCCTTCTCCTGATCCAGGGACAGGAGGATGAATGACAGACCGTCCCTACACCCGAGTTCCAAGAGGTCCCGGACCAGATACAGGTGGTTGAAGATGGTGCGGCCCAGGACGGTGTAGGACTGGTCTAGGTGGACCACGTCCGCCAGCGCGGACCCTAGCCGCAGTGAGATGGCTTTCACCACGACTTTGTAGTCCATGCTGAGGAGCGAGACGGGACGCCAATTTTGTAAGTCGCAGAGGTCCCCCTTCTTCGGCAATAAGGTGAGCACAGCTCGCCTGTACGAAAGAGGGAGGACCCCGCTCTGCAAAGACTTGGCCCAGACGGTGACTAGATCTGGGCCGAGGACGTCCCAGAACACGCGGTAGAACTCCACAATCAGCCCGTCCATGCCTGGAGATTTATTGGTGGGCATGCGGCGGAGGGCTTCCAAGAACTTGGCCAGAGTGAGAGGCAGCTCTAGTCGGTCTCGGTCGCCACGCTGACCGTCAGGAGTTCGTCCCAGAGCACTCTGCAAGAGTAAGGATCGGTCAGATCTGGAGAGAAAAGGCCTGCATAGAAGGCCCTGGCCCTCCCGCACATCTCCGCCGGATCCGTGACCACCTGACTCTAATTAAGGCCCCTCTGATAATATAAAAGGGCTCACTCCAGTCAGGCAGAGAGGAGCCAGGGGAGAGGAAGTGTGGCTGAAGGGCTGGTTAATGAAGACACCCTCAAGTCCTTGGTAAGGGAGCCCTAAGGTAAGGGTGAAGAAGGGAGAAGCAGGAGAGCTGGGGTGAAGTGGCCCACGGAAATGTAGCAACTCTGGCAGTAAAAGGTTAGCTGCCAACAGCGGCTACCATTAGGGTCCCCGGGCCGGAACCCAGAATAGAGGGCAGGCCCGGGTTCCCCCACAACCCGCCACTACAGAAACACTTCCTGGGAGGGGAAAACAGGCCACTGTCAGGACAGGCTAAACTGTTTTGCCATGAGGCTGTAGGAGCAACAGAGACTGTGGGAATTCTCTCACCAACCTCCATTGCTGACTTATGATGAAAAGGGCTCAGCAGACTGTATCCCTGGCCCTAGAGAGAGAAGGGCTACGTGGAGGTTTGTAGTGAGCCTCTGAAGTAAACTGCCTGGACACGCAGGACCCACAGGGACAAGGTTGGAGCTCTGCCACAATACTTATGGACTGTAATCAAGTCACCCCTTAATCTTCTCTTTATTAAGCTAAACACATTGAGCTCATTGAGTATATCATTATAAGACATGTTTTCTAATCCTTTAATCATTTTGGGGGCTCTTCTCTGAACCCTCTCTAATTTATCAACATCATTCCTGAATTGTGGACACCAGAACAGGACACAATATTCCAGCAGCGGTTGCACCAGTACCAAATACAGAGTAAAATAACCTCTCTACTCCTTCTCAAGATTCCCCCGTTTATGCATCTAAAGATGTCCTCAGTCCTTTCGGCCAATTCATCACACTGGGAGCACATGTTCAGCTGATTATCCACACTCAAGTCATTTTCAGTCACTGCTTCCCAGGATAGAGTGCCCTTTCCCATTGTGTACATATGGCCTACATTATTTGTTCTTAGACATATGTGTTTAGATTTAGCCATATTAAAAACACATTGTTTGCCTGCGCTCTTTACCAAGCGATCCAGATTGCTCTGAATCAGTGACCCGTCTTCTTCATTATTTATCACTCCCCCGATATTTTTGTCAACTGCAAACTTTATTAGTGATGATTTTATGATTTCTTCCAGCTCATTAATAAAAGTTAAATAGTGTAAGGCCAAGAACTGAAGCCTGCAGGACTCTATTAGAAACAGACCTGCTTGTTGATGAGTCCCTGTTTACATTTATATTTTGAGAGCTATCAGTCAGTCAGCTTTTGATCCATTTAATGTGTGCCATGTAAATTTTACACCATTCTTGTTTTTTAATCAAAATGTCATACAGTACTAAGTCAAAGGCCTTACAGAAATCTAAGTATTACATCAACCCTATTAACAGTCTGTATCATTTCAGTACAGAACTGTGTAGGTCAGTGGTGGGCAAGCTGAGGCCCATCAGGGTAATCTTCTGGCGGGCCACAAGACACTTTGTTTACATTTGCAGGTCCGCCCGCGGTTCCTGGCCAATGGGAGCTGCAGGAAGCAGTGTGGGCCGCAGGGACATGCTGGCCGCCGCTTCCCGCAGCTCCCATTGGCTAGGAACGGCGAACCACAGCCACTGGGAGCTGCGGGCAGCTGTGCAAATGTAAACAAACTGTCTCGCAGCCCACCAGCGGATTACCCTGATGGGCCGCATGCAGCCTGTGGGCCGTAGGTTGCCCACCACCAGTGTAGGTTGAGTCTGCAGCAGGGCACTAGCGTCTTCTTGCCATGGGTATTGTCAGTAGTGAGGAGGGGTATGAGAGCAAACTATGGATTTAATGATGGGTAACAAAATGTATAGGTTAAGGTGCTATATTCTGTGTGCAAGTGTGAAGGAGTTGTAAAAGGGTATGAACTGGTGGTTAAATATTACAAATGAGGTATTCTGTTGGAGTAGTAGGCTCAGTGTTTGAGTATAGGGCAAGTGCAGGTAGCACCTGTCCATTACAGCAAAAAGGCAGAGTGGGAGAATCTGTGTTATTGGCCTGTGGAGCATTCCTCTAAGAGGGCAGAGTTAAGTTTTCAGGGATGTTAAGCTTAACTCTATTTCCTGGTTTTCACAGGGCATTAGCTATTATTGGGCAACCGTAACTCTGTGTTAATGAAGATTTTTGCCATTTCAATTTCTTAGGTTTTTTTAAACAGAAAGAAAAATGTTTGTTGGAAGGGGAGGGATAGCTCAGTGGTTTGAGCATTGGCCTGCTAAACCCAGGGTTGTGAGTTCAATCCTTGAGGGGGCCATTTAGGGATCTGGGGCAAAAATTGGGGAATGGGCCTGCTTTGAGCAGTGGGTTGGACTAGATGACTTCCTGAGGTCCCTTCCAACCCTGATATTCTATGATTCTAAGGTGTGAGTGGTCATTTAGACCAGGGGTTCTCAAACTGGGGGTTGGGACCCCTCAGGGGGTCACGAGGATATTACATGGGCGGGTTGCGAGCTGTCAACCTCCATCCCAAACCCCACTTTGCCTCCAGCATTTATAATGGTAATATATAAAAAAGTGTTTTTAATTTATAAGGGGGGGTTGCACTCAGAGACTTGCTATGTGAAAGGGGTCACCAGTAAAAAAAGTTTGACAGCCACTGATTTAGGCAGTTGTAGTTCTCACCTAGGTTTGCAGTTGATATGCTACTGTGGCGATTTTTATAGATCTCTATCATATCCCCCTTAGTTGTCTCTTTTCTCAGGTGAACAACCCTAATCTTTTTAGTCTCCCCTTGTATAGAAGCTGTTCTTTACCCTTGATCATCTTTGTTGCCCTTCTCTAAACCTTTTTCACTTCCCCTATTTCCTTCTTGAGATGGGGCAACCAGAACTGAATACAGTATTCAAGGCGTGGGTGCACCTTTTGAATATTCTGCTGTAATCATATTAAATTTCTTCCAAATAAAAAAACAGCTACATAAAAAAAAACACTTGACAGGCAGATTTTTCCCAAATGTTTACAATTCATTCTCAGATTTCTGCTCAGAGTGGGTCTCAGACTAAACGTTGTAAGCTCAGACAGGTGTTAAATAGTCCATTCATTTCAATTAGATGTTGTCAGAGGAAAGAGAATACCCCATGGAGGTGAATACAGCTGGAAACAATAGCTCTGAGATGCATGAACTGCCCATTCATGTCAGTGGATGTTCCTTTCCCCACACTCTGGTGCTGGAGAGTTTCTGATGTGTGTCAAACATACCGTTTTTCAGCTCCTCACCCCAGTCTTAGCAGTATGTTCTTCTTGATGCATGCTCTGATCATGCCTGTTGTACGCTCCCCAAGCAGAGGACAGGGATTTCCCATTGGTGGCAGGGAGTGGGTCTCAGATCCTCCCAAAATCTGGCTTACATGAGGGGAGAAGGGAGGGTGAGTCCACGGGGCTCCCAGATCCTGGCACATGTATGGAGGACAGTGAGAGGGGCTCAGACACCCCCATATCCCAGCTTATATGAGGGGGGCAGATAGAGAGTCTGAGTACCCACTAGAAGGGCAAGAACCCTCCCAAATCTGGGCACACACACAAGAGGGGAGAATGTGTGGCTGACCAGTGCCACTGTCCCATGCTCCCCCAGTCCCCTACCATTCCCGCGCCACATTACTTTCCCAAAGTCCCACCCCTCCACTCCTCCTAGCCCCCACACCTACCTCACCTAAGCCCCCAGCCTCTCTCCCTTCCCCTACCATCCATCCCCATTTTTCTAGGCTTGCTGTAGCCCCAAATCCCTCTTTCCCTATGCTCCCACATTCTTCCACCTCCCCAGTTAACCTTCACCCGTATCGACTTGTCTAACTGTTCCCCCAAAGACTTTGGGGGATGTACTAGAGTTAGGGTATGCTGACAGAGGTGGGGTGCACTGGCAGGGCGGGGGGTACAAAGGGTTGGGGCACACTAGCAGGTGTCAACACTTCACTCACCTGTGCCTCAAACTCTCTCCCTAGCTCTACCACCCATCCCCACTTATCCGCTTCTGCATTACCCCCCTCCTCTTGCTGCAGACTCAAACTCCTCTCCCTAGTCCTCCACACCCTAATTCTCCTCCCCTCCCAGGAAGCATTCACATGTCTAATTTTTTCCCAAAAAAATACTTTGATTACTTTCCTCCAAGCTATGCCATCCACGACTCACAAATTGCAGTCACCTCCCACCACTCAATCTAAAACTCCTTTTGTCCTAGGTGTGGCCTTGCCATTACTTTATTCTTAGTTATGATAATTAAAGGGTGAGTTCACAGCCATCAATCTCAATGAGGTCTGTGACTCATCCAGTCATGAATCTCTCTCAATTTAACAGTACAAGGCAGCAGAAAGAAATAATTTTGGGGCGCCCGGGGTGGCGGGGGGGGGGAATCTGTAACTCAGGAACCCCTCAATCAAATTACTTCAAATTTGGATCACTAATGCTATCCCATGTCCCCAAGAGGCACATCAAATTTCAAAGGAATCCAACTAACCACTCGGATTTTAGATCCCTTACAAGAGTCAAGCTTTAAAAGCATTAACATGGTGGGAATGGAAACCCTTTAGTTTTCTATACTGGCAAATGCACCATGTAAAAATCTACATGTTTAAAAATACAGTTCTCAGTTTAGGTCCACCAAAGACTTAGTGGCTTCCATGTGTAAAACTTAAACATTTTTGACTAGCATCACATCAATAGTTTGATCTTTAGTTCTGCGCATAAAACACCCACCTAGAAACTTTTTTGAAAAATGACTATTTTTTGGGGTGCCTTATATCTCTGGAACCCCTCTCTCAAATTACTCCAAATTTGGGTCATTAAACCTACCCTATACCCTCCTGAGGCACACCAAATTTCAAAGGAATCTAACTAATCATGTCAATTGTAATAGACTTAGAAAGGTCGATCTTCAAACAGATGTGATGCAACCTTAGCTATTGCAGCGCTGCTGCACTAATATAATTTGTGGATGCTCCATCCTGGTGCAGAATAGATGTGCACATGCTCTGACTAGACTGGGAATGTGATGGCTGTCCCTGCCTTAGTAGAGATGAGGGGCACATTTCTAGACAGGCACGAAAATTTACAGATGCTCCCAACAGGCACTGGGTTATTGTGCGAGGAACCAGCAGAATTTGAATGTGCTAATGCTCCCTTACTCAGGCTGGCTTGCTGTGCATGATCCCAGCTGGGTGTGCAGTTTGCAGGAGTTCCACACACAGAGGGCTACTAAGATCAGATCTCGAGTTTCCAGAGTATAATAGTTGCATCCTCAGTGTTCTGATCCAATGTCCTTTGAAGCCAATGGAAAGACTGCCATTGATTTCAGCAGGCTTTAGAACAGGTGACCACTTTGTATTACATGCAGTACCCTGAAAATTCAAATTGCCCATAATTTGTTCATTTACCTCTACTTGGTTTATTTTATAAATCCTCCCTTTTAAAGTCTTTTTTCTTTTACAGGCTTTTGAAAAATTCATCCATGTTGCTCAGTTGTAAATTAATTGTAGCCATTTAAGAAAAAGATTTGAAGGTCACTGCAGCCAACTCAACATAAACTTCTAATAAGTGCACCGTGGTAGTCAAAGCAAGCAGAAATGTTAGTTGTATAGAGAGTGGGAAAAGAAATAATACTGAGACTATTATAATGGTATTATATTATTCCATGGTACTCCCTGCCTGACCTGGAATAATGTGCCAGCTTCTGGCCACCCACTCTCATAAAGATACTGCAGAAACAGAGCGGGTCCAGAGAGGCTTCAGAATGAGGAGAGACTGAAAAACTTGGGACTGTGTAGAGTGGAGCTTAACAGGAGGTACATGAAAAATAAATACAAACTGCAGTAGAACCTCAGAATTATGAACTAACTGGTCAACCACACATCTCATTTGGAACCGGAAGTACACAATCAAGCAGCAGCAGAGACAAAATAATAATAATAACAACTAAATAAAAGTAAACACAGTACAGTACTGGGTTAAACGTAAACTACTAAAGAAATAAAGGGAAAGTATTTTAAAAAGTTGATAAGGTAAGGAAACTGTTTCTCTGACTGTTTCATTGAAATTAAGAGGGTTAAAAGCAGCATTTTTCTTCTTCATAGTAACATTTCAAAACTGTATTAAGTCAACATTCAGTTGTAAACTCTTGAAAGAACAACAACAACATTTTGTTCACAGTTACGAACAACCTCCATTCCCAAGGTGTTCATAACTCTGAGGTTCTAATGTAATGAATAGTATTAAGAAGCTAGATCAAGGGCTCCGATTTACCTTCTCTCACAATACAAGCACAAGGACATTCAGTGAAACTGCAAGGCAGCAAACGTAAATCCAATAAAAGGATTTTTTTTTAAACTAAGTGCAATTAACTGTGGAACTCACTGCCTCAATTGAACTTTGAGGCTAAGAGCTTAGTAGGATTAAAAAAATGTCTGAGTTATATTAGACAGAACATAACACAACTTTAGAAGGGATATGCTTGAGGGCATAAAGCAACCTCTAATTCATGAGGGTTATGGGAAGATTATTCCGTAAATGTCCACTACAGAGTTTCCTGCCTTTTCTCTAAAGTATCTAGTACTGACCAATTTCAGTCAGAGACTACTGAACTAGACAGTATCTGTTATGATATTTCCTATGTAAACCACACTATTGTCAAGGTCTAAGAACAAGAGGAGGAATGTCAGATACAGAAGACTAAAGAACAAAGCAGTAGAAGACTTTTTGAGATCGTCTTGCATTTTAAACATATCTGAAAGGAAAAATATAAATAGTTTGTCATGTGTGAGTTGCAAGCAAGAATGATGGATGGAGGTGGTGGGGAGAGGGGAGTTTGTCCCAGTCCAGAGGCCATGACAGTGGAAGAGAAGAGGTAGGCGATCTCACTGACAAGCAGGAGGAACCATGAGGTATCATGGTATGTGCTTTTAGAGGGGGAGGGATGATTATTTTAGATGTGAGGAAGGAGCTGAATGGGCACATCTTACTTTTTAGCTCCCCCTGCCCCAGGCATGCATGACACAGGTAAATTCTAATTGTGGCCACACTGGCAAATTCTTCTCCTCTGAAGTTTCTCTGTACTCCACTAGAAAAAGGAAAGGTTGACTTCAGTGCATATGTAGTGCAGGACTTCTTATCCCTCCTTTCCCAGGAACATTAACATTTCAAGGTGGCTATTTTCCAGACCACGGTGACTAGAACAATAAACACTGTGATATACTTGAAAAGCTGGAGAAAAATAAGACTTGTTACAAGATTCTCAGTACAGCAAGGAGGCTGGAAATACGGTTCTAAGATAAATGGCAATTTAATCATAACCTCTTTAGAGACACTTAACTGATTTAGTTACACCACATACCAATTCACTGGAGACCCCCAAAGCAAATGCAAGCTGTGCCATACCCAAAATAGAAACTGAGACAGATGACTGAGAAAGAATAGAAACAGGAAGGAAGGAGAGAGAGAGACAAGAGAGAGGCTTGTAAGTGAAATCCCAAAATTCCTGGTGGCACTTTGCTTGCTGGAATGCATCAGACTTGTAACAGCAAACATCATTACCAGGCTGCTCTAAGTGGTCAAGCAATTAGACCCTCTGGCGAAGAAAAGTAAATTTACTGCACTATTCTGTCCATTCCTATATCCAAGATATAAAATAAGAGACCTGGAAGACAGAAGGGGGACTTTAGAGCTGCAGCATGACAAAGTATGCTTTAAAACAAGAAAAAATGGAATAAAAGGGTAGTTTTTGAAGAGATAGTTGAAGCTTTAAAGTGCCTACATATTAAATGAGATTTACTGCTATTTCCTTTTCACTCCCTCTGACATTTATGGTCTAATCATCTGAACAGCTGTGAAAATAAAGAGTAAAACAGGACTCTCTAAACCAGGAGTGGAACACATGCTAGGGACAGGACAGAGCTGGGTTTTGTATCAAGCCTTTTTTTAATAAAGAGAAAGCAGAAAACTTCTCAGAGTTTGACTCTCATGGGACAACTAATGATAAAGTAGTGAGACAACTTTGTGCTTTTGTGTATCCCCCGCCAAATGCAGTGTGGTCTACAAATCTGCAAAGTTGTAAACAAAATAGTAGTGTGGTAATTTGCCCTTTCCCATCATTCTCCTATTTTTTTCTTGCTTACTTCTTTGAAGTTTTTTTTTAAAAACTAATTGATCTCTATGATGCACTGGAGTGATTATTAGATATTGTATATAGTGAGCACACATTTTTATTATAAGCAACTATCATATTCTGTTCCTGTACTACACACAATGTGCTAAGTGCTGTGCAGACCCACAAGGGCATGCAAAAGCAAAGCCGAGTCCGTGCCCCGAAGAATGTGCTAATGCTTTTAGGTTTTGCTTCCTGGCACGGCTGATGAGAAAAAATGGGACACAGCTCCCATAACACTTCTTTACCCAGTTGTGTTCCTCCATTCCCATTTAAAAAACAAATTATTGTCCTAATTGCATGTCTCGCACTGCCAGCTCCAGACCCTGCTGCCCAAAGAGGTAGGAGGGCCTGTTGCCAAAGAATAGACTTGAGGGATTAAATTTTTCCTGTCTAAGCAAAAATGGAAGGATTAAAAGACACAGTGGAACTGCAGGACATGCAATAAAGAAGCTACTGCATGTATCCAAAGAAGCAGGGTAAAGAGATGACCAAACTGCACTCCACTGAAGACTTGGAGAAGTTGCTTGCTACCTAGACTGGTGGCCTCAAGACTCTCTCCCTTCTGGTCATCAGTTCTTTGTCATCATCCCCCTTCCACCCATCCTAATGCATCATCAACATAATAACAGTACTCAAAGTTTTACACATATGCACCTATGGCTCTCCCTTACAAAAACTACTGGACAAAATGATTCTTCCTCAGCTAACTCCACATCTAGTTATGAAATGCCAATTCCTTCAACATCTGCTTCTGTATCTACCCATTTAGCTCTTAACAAATATTAGCTATCAATGTATGTAAACTTGGCCTATAGTTTGCATTTTTCTGCACACCCTAACAAGGGAATTGGGAGGGGCTAGAACAATGTTCCAGTCCAATTCAACTTCCTGCGTCTTTTGTTCGAATAACTTCATAAGATTTTCTATCCCTTAATGCACCAAAAGGCAATCCTTTTGATTTTTTAACTTTTTCTGCATTAGGCAGACCCTTTCATGGAGCAATCCCTGGTATCTACTACAACAGATATTTACATACCAAGGAGCTTAAGAATTTAGATTAGTCTCACTGATTTCAATAGGACAGTTTATGAGGAAGGACTGCTCCTGTAAGTAATGTTTTGCAGGATCAGACCTAAAGCAGTATTGGTTTGACACTTTCTGATTATCTGCGTCCCACTATTGTATACTATTCTACCTTTAATATAATATTGTGCCCAATTTTTATCTGACAATGTTTCTTTAAGTCACTCAGGAACATCTAAATTCAAACTCCCACTCTGCTTAGAAAGCTCAACTATTCATGAAAACAATAAAAGATGGACGTGAAAGTGAAGAAAAGGGGAATCAGAGCCAGAAGTGCTAATGACAAAATAAATATAGATCCATGTAAGGTGATTACATAGAAGTTTTGCAGGCTTCCACATGTTCAGGCAAACGTTTATTTCACTTGGATGGCAATCAGAATCTTCTGCAAGACTGTTTTTTCACATTCATATTAAAAATAGGTGAAAGAGAAGCAAGGAACCATACCACATTTTCTAGTGCGTAACAAAGAACAAATCTGGCAAAAGAATGTGGTCTTCAAACCATGAACAACTTTAAGAAGAAAGACAAAATCTTTAAAAAATGCTGAATGACAAACTTTGAGAAAGGTAGGGACAGATCCCAGCAGGCATAAACTGTCACAGCTCCATTGACTTCATGTAAGGTGATTACATAGAAGTTTTGCAGGCTTCCACATGTTCAGGCAAACGTTTATTTCACTTGGATGGCTATCAGAATCTTCTGCAAGACTGTTTTTTCACGTTCATATTAAAAATAGGTGAAAGAGAAGCAAGAAACCATACCACATTTTCTAGTGCGTAACAAAGAACAAATCTGGCAAAAGAATGTGGTCTTCAAACCATGAACAACTTTAAGAAGAAAGACAAAATCTTTAAAAAATGCTGAATGACAAACTTTGAGAAGGGTAGGGACAGATCCCAGCAGGCATAAACTGTCACAGCTCCATTGACTTCAGTGGAACTATGAGAATATACACCACCTAAGGATCTGAGCCTTTGAATACATAGCATTAGTATATGCTACATGTGGGGTGAATTAGTAAGCAAAGGAAGAACTACAGAAGGGCACTGAAAAATGCAGGATGCTTAAAAGAAAATATGTACTGCCATATGTGTGCTATTTGTGTAATGAGTAAAAATGACTTGTGGATGAATGAAGACCACTAAGGGTCTAATTCTGCCTTGCTTGTTCACAAAGAGTATTGCTTTAGTCCATGAGTACTCCTAGTGATTTCAGTTGGAATACTTATGGAGTAAGGTACTACTCAATGCAAGCATGAGTGGCAGGATACGTCTGACAATTACTTAGGAAGACCGAGCCATTTGCTTGGAAATATAAAATGCTACGGAACAAGGATATGCAAAACACAAACACAAGGAGTAAAGAGGAAAATGAACTAAGGAGGCAATAGTAATAACGAAGATGAAAATAGAAATTAATGACAAACAGAAACAAGTGTTTTAAATACATGAGAAAGAAAGCACTAGACAAGAACTCAGTCAAATTATCAAGGGGGCAGACTGAAAACTTAATGACAGATGTTAAAGCTGCTCAAAGCCAATCTTCCCCCCTTCCCTCCCCAGTTCTCATAAAGAACCTAAAGTTTGTGTAGATCTTCAAAACTGAATATATTTATTGATTATTTATTTTGAATGAGAGAGAAAGGGCACTGGAATTAAATATTAAAAGGTCTACACCAAGATTTTCAAATTAGAGATACAAATGTTAGGTGCCTAAATAAGTGGCTTGATTTTCCGAGATGACGAGCAGTTGCAGCTCCCATTGACTTTAATAACAGGTGGGAGGTTCTCACTCTCTTTCAAAATCAGTCTAATTATTCAGGCACCTAAACATGGATTTAGGTGCCTAACATCAGGCATCCAAGTTTAAACATTTTGGTGAAAAATAATCAAACCAAAACTACCCATTTCCACCTAGGAATAACCTGAAGATATTCAGATCTCTGACTGTTAGGATTGGCACTATGTACCCCATGCGTTCATGACTGCCAAGTTTGATTCTGTATCTCATATCTCGGAAAGAAGCCACATGCCCTCAAAAAACTCCAGCTGACCTAAAATACAGCAGTCCTTCTGTTTAGCAACACAGGATACCATCTGCCTCAGTTCTCCACTCCATGCACTTGCACTCTAGCTACCTGAGAGATTCTCTCTCCTTCCACTTCTATGACCTCACACAAAAGCTACATTCCACTAGATTCTAGAATGATTAAACTAAGGGATGCTTGTGAGAGCAGGAAACAGAACTTTCACAAGATTTGGACCCAGATTATGAAATCCCCCCTCCCCTCCACAAAAGATGACCAAAAAAAAAAACCCTAATAATTTTTAGAAATAAATACAAACCCTGTTTATTTGACTTCATAATATTCTTCGTTTATTTATTTCTTCACGCACATTCATTCACACCCATCAACTCACTCACACAAACCAAAACCAACCTAACAGAAAAATCTACAAACTAATCACACTACTTCTCCTACAGGTTGGAAAAGAAACAAAAAGAGACAGTTATTTCTATATTTAAATACGTGGGAGGTGCTCAGATATCATGCTGATGTGAGGCCATATATGTGCAGCAGACGCACAAAGTGTGTTGCACTCCTCTTTGGTCTGGCCAATTTCTATTTTGGCTTACATTCTTCACGGTCTGTCCTAAACTACTCTGAGTTTCTGTGTGCTGTTCAACAGCTGCAATACTTTACTCCAAAGCTGGCTGCATGTAAATGGTGGACGAAGGAACTATATATAGTCTGTAAACTGCTTTGAGATCCTACTGTATAAAAGGCACTAAAATAAAATGTACAGAGTCATTATTACATAATTTCTATGTTCTTAAGTTCATTTTCTTGTCCAACTAGAAGACAGAAAACTACAATAAAAAACAACCAAACATGATATCAAACTCTGTGAAAGATTACCTATTAAAAATCATTGCATCAGACTCATCAGTTTGCCCATTCACATTTAGCGCTGAGAGTTCCTCACCATCTGCAAACTGGTAAAAATTTGCTAACACTAGCTACTAAAACAATAAAGGACACTTATGATTTCCATAGCTTTGTTGCTGTCTGATTGCAGCAAATGTGATATGACATATGATATGTAAGATCCTGATAATTATTTAAGTAAATTTTAATAAATAACTAAATAAGTACAAAATATTAATACAGTAGGACCAGACCTTAACAAAAAGGTTATCCTCATACCCTGGAGCAACATGTAAAATTATCTTTTAAAAAACAAAAAAAGCAGAAATGAAACTAGTAAGAGCAAAACATTCCAAACAGGTGTATAAAACTTTATTTGTCTTACTTGTAGTTTTTCTCCCAGAACTTGACTGGTCTGGCATAAGATGTGATAAAAATGACACTACCAAGAAATGGACTCAGTGGAGTAGAAAAGATTGAAGTGGCCAGAGTTTGTAAGAAAAGCATAGCAGAGTCTGAAAAGTTCAAGTTAAGGTAACATGAATGATTTCATCACACTTTTAAATCGTTCTTCAGACAGCCCTCACCTATTTTATTTTTATCATTTTTTCCAAGGTAGGGAAGGAAGCTCTGAAGTCATACACAACAGAACTAATTATCAAAATGAGGACTGTAGCTGTTCAAACTTAAATAGTTCTAATAATGAGGGCCACATGTTTAGGTGAACAAGTTGCAGGGCAGAATGGCTGGCAGCAGAGCCACCACTGTCAGATTTCTGCCAGAGTTTCCCTGTTCCGGGGGTGGGGGTGGAGAGGTTCTCTACCAGCCTTCTCCAGCTGCTTTAATGCCATTTACACAACAGAGAATCTGGACCAAAGATCTCTTATCCTTAATCACTCTAGGTGAACGCCTGAGCCCAATGAAGTCAATGGGAGTTTTACCACTGGTATCAATGAGTCAAGCATTTCACCCTGTGTTTTTTCCCTCAAGAGCATGGATATATCATCAAACCTACTGGTTTGAAATGAGGCTTTCCAGCAAATGGAACTTACCCTAGCTTTCATCAGATATTTATTATCACATACTGATTGCCTAGTAAAAATCTTCTACATATCATATTTATTGAACTGTTCACAAAGTGGGAAGAAGAGTGCAGGGGAAGTAACATAGGTAAACATGCTGGTGCATGCATTCATGGTTTACTACTTTAAAAATAATTATTATATTATACATTCTAGATGTGTTGAAAACAAGTCTAGGAAACACAATGAAGAGGTGGATAAATATATAAAGAAAGATGTAACAGGAGCATGATTTAAAAGACTTGGGAACAAATTCTCATTTTAGTTACACCAGGCCCTTGAATTTCTGGAGAGAACGCTACGTGCAGCCTGTTGGCATGACAGACTCAATTATCCCGTTTTACACCTTACTTGGGGAAAAGGTATTTTATAAAGAACGTACAGCTGCTGGGCAAGTATCAAAGTACTGGGATTACAACACCAATGGTGCCTCTCTGAAACCAGAATTAAGGTCCAATCATTGAAAAGCAATAGTCTTTTGATTCAGCCTATTCTAATAATGGCCAATATATAGATTCTGCAATCTTTGAGAAACTAAAGCTCAATTTGTAATGCATATTTTATTTTAAAATTGAAAAATATTCACATTGCAGTTTTCCAACTAAAAGTCTATTAGCCAAGCTTTGGAAGCAATATGAAGCATTTATGAACAAATATTTAGCAAGAGCTTTCATTGAAAATCCTTAAACTTATTAAAAGAGAGTGATCTGGAATGGTGTCCGAGTGCATTAGTGAGTTTGCAAACTGAGCTGCCCTAAGAGGCTAAAAGTTCAAAAACCATCAGAGAGATCATACAGAAGGGCAAAAGTTTGTCAGCAAACTTCAATTGTCATATTACACTGGAATCATAACCTATACTGGTTCTGAAAGATAAAGAATTATTTGCAAGTGTCAGATAAGAGGAGTGATCAGAGGAGCTGAAAAGATGGGAAGAAAACAAGGAGCACAGATAATGACAAAGTAATTAACATAAAAACAGTCAATATGATGAGCTAGGACTTTTGGGACTTCACTGTGAAATGTTTACATTAAAGGTACAGCTCAAACAATAGCAACCTTTGGGTTCTCTTCCAGCCAAATGACATAATCATTATTATATGTAACTTGGAAGACAATTCTCATTTGACTTTTTGGAGAGCGGTTTTAATTAAGAGGGTCACATACATAAACAGATCAAAGGAGCAGGTAACAGGACCATACCTTCTTTCTTTAAATTGGGGGATCTTCTGATAATATTTGTATCCTACATGCTCTACGTTTTCCAGATTTCAGGACAGGGAATTTGTTTTGTTGCACATACTTTACAATAGCTAAAGTGTTATGAATATTTATGGAAAATGATAAATAATTTTCTAATTAAGTTCATTTCTAAATATTCCTTACCTCACTTTGATGTGTAGTGTGGGAAATTATTTTTGTCTGTGATCAGATACTTTTAACTCATAGCAACTGATGTATTTTTATTAGGTTCTCTTGTGTTTGGTAGCAATGCACTGATTATGTTCAAGTATTATTATGCTACTATGGTATTATAGTACTTTTATTACAGTGAATTTAAAATTCCCATATTATGTTTCAGTTCATTTTCCCTGTGCACCATCTTCTTTATGACTGCTGTATTCATCCCTTTGCAGAAGGCACACATAAGACCCTCCATGCTACAGAACATCCACAATACGCCCACTTGGGGCAAAGATGGACAAAGCAGATATTAGAGGCTTCCACAAATTCCCACAAAACCTGCATGGTCTTATTTTAGGGCAGCAAGGAAGAGAAGACTAAAACTGGCTAAGGGAGAGGGCAACTGGATCTGAGTTTTGCCAGAACCAGTAGTTGTGAAATCTTACAGAGTGGTCATGGAGGGGTTATTATAAATAGGTTTCCATCTACGTGCATATATTGAAGGCTGGAATAGTGATTGCTGAGGTGTTACACTACAGCCCATGATATGTTGGGCTTTGGGCGGATTCCATCCCTTCCAACCCATACACACAACCTGAGTCTTAAAGGCTTCCCTCTGAGTTCAGCACTAGAGTCACAGGTCTCTGGGTGGCAGCAACTGGAAAAAGGAGATGGGGCAGATGGCTGCTTTTGGCTTCCTTCTCTGATATCAGTGCAGGAACCACAAGGCAGCAGTGGTGGCACATCTGAAACTGTGTAATCTGAAATACTAATAATTCTGCTCTTGATCCCACAGCCATTTTATTCATGTAAAACTCCCATGGACTTCTAATTATATTACCGTCAGCAATGAGGTTGGAATTTATGGAGTTGTCTAGTTTTATGTACAATGGAAACTAAAACCATTTTAGAGTAACAGCCGTGTTAGTCTGTATTCGCAAAAAGAAAAGGAGGACTTGTGGCACCTTAGAGACTAACCAATTTATTTGAGCATGAGCTTTCGTGAGCTACAGCTCACTTCATCAGATGCAGTGAGCTGTAGCTCACGAAAGCTTATGCTCAAATAAATTGGTTAGTCTCTAAGGTGCCACAAGTACTCCTTTTCTTTTTGTAAAACCATTTTAGGCTCTTAAGTCACTTAAATGCTTTAGAAAATTTTATCCTCATTCATTAGTAACTGTTTGTGGGGCTGGCCCTGCTCTATAGTTCTCATGTTCCCAACAAACTCACTAAGACTTCCAAAGCCCATTTGTTCACTTAGAGTTGTTATGTAAATTATATACATAATAGAAGCAGCAAGATGATCTCATTATCTTCACAGGTAACATTACAATGGTTCATAGCATGGGAGGGAAAGTATTTACTATATTAAGTTATGTGGAAAAGGTTCCACAAAGCAAATAAAAATGTTAGGAAAGCACTTTTCATATGATGATGGAAATAAGTGCCATTACTAGTCTTCTGGTTTTAAGGGTCAGGAAATAGAAAATTGGCAAGTTTCAAAATGATTACTGTACGCACCAAACCTGTATACCTCTGAAAACTAAAAACTGCTTACATCAAGCACACAACAAATCCCAGTGGTCCTTAGTGTGTTCATTTGAATGCCTCTTTACATATACATGCAAGAACATTAAAATAAATGCATGTTATGTTTGGTTTACTGTGTGATCTCTCACTGGTTTTTTTTTGTTTTTTTAAATGAAAGATATTATGTTAATGTAACATTCCGATTGGGAATTTACCTGAACGTAATGTAGTCAATTCCAAGTTATGGTTCCCAGATCAACCATACTGTAATTTGGCTGTCTTGTGCATATGTAGCATTTTTGCATTATTCTTAATGGGGATGATGCATAAAAGTTAATAGAAAATTCCATGCATATATACAAAAGGACAGAGTTATTGTTGTTGTGGGAACAGTAACTTATTCATGTGAATTCTTAACCATAACATTACATTAAGATACTGTTTTGCATTTAACAAGGATATCGTTAACTTAAATAATAGATAGCCAATCTAAATGTACTTCAACAATAACTACATAAATCAACTAAATCCTATTCAGTAACTGCCTTACTTTAGAAAAAATCCTACTTAGGGATTTTATTAACATTAAAGTTACTGTCACTACAAAATAATTGCATTTGAAGAGAAATCTTGTTAAAGTATAATCTTCGGTTTTGAAATGTTCTGCTAAATAACTTAAAATAAACTTTTTAATTACAATTTCTAGATACAAATAGGGACTCAAATTAATACAGAATGTGGATTTTGATGATGGCTCTTGCTACGCCTCCTGCTTCAAAATTGGTTGGAGCCAGCTTTACTTTTACTATTAAATTTTGTTAATAATGTCTTTTTGGAATCTTTCCTTTTGGGAGCTATTGTAAGTACATTTCCAGCTATCCTATGATATTTCATGTCTTAGAACCAAAAGTGGAAAATTTTAAAAGAAGAAAACTTCCCAACCCACTCAATGGAAAATTTGTATAAAAGAAAATCAAAGTCAGATTACGATTAAGACGGGAAAAATTTAGAAGGATGCAGCAGGGAAAAACCAGATGAAGCAAATCCCTGCATTCAGACATTAGCCAGGGCTAACTGTTAAAAGGATTAACATTTTAGAACCCAATCCTCAGGATGCTCACCATCCCACAAGAACAGCATTATAAAGAAGACAAAGATGGAGATATTGTACCGAGAATACTTTTTCTACACAAGGCACACTAAGTGTTGTGCTGGGATGAGAAAGAACATTATAAGAAAAGATAATTGGCTGAATATGAATGGTGAAGAAGGAAATAGCATTAAACATCCTGGTCCAAATTCTGCTCAATTCCCCAGTTGCAATTCCTAATGCAGTCAATAGCTGCATCCAAATAACAGAGAAAAACTGGGTCCCCTCTGTCTAAGGAGACCTTATTAGAAGTAACATGGTGTCCCAGAATCAGTGTAAAATATTTTCAGTTTTTTTTAAATGTAATTATTAAATATTACTCTCTTTGTTCAAACCCTGTAGAATCATGAACAGTGAAACTGGGAGTAAGTACAAACAAAAAATCTGTAAAGGATATGAGGTATTGAGAAGAGCTGAGCGAACACGTGAAATGAAGAGCCCCAAGCAATCTGCCAGGGAGCAATGTAGGTCATAACAAACTGTAATTTTTGCAGTAGATCCCACAGCTGAAAACAAGAGAAAGAAAAAAAAATATGACATTTACAGGTATGAAGGTAATTTCAACAGTTAAAATTTTAAAATTCTAAATCCTTTACCATTGTGCATTGTATGGTAACTGTACTGGAGTGAACAAAATTCAGTTTCTATTGTGCTACTTTGTTCATTGATTAAGGTCCTGAAATAGGAAGATGCTTAATAGGAAGATGTATTTAACTTTAAGCACAATTAGTCTCATTAACTTCTCAAGTGTTTAAATTTAGATACATGCTTAAGTACCTAGCTGAACTGCGGCCTAAGTGATTTTCTTTTAAAAGCATCTGTGCTCAAAGAGGGAGTAAAACTGTACCATTATGTGCTAACTTGGTTATCTTGCTAACTTATATGATTATGCATTAACTTCTATGATATTCATTTTGCACCACCAGGGAAAACTGAAGAATAGGCATATAGACAGCTGAAGAATAGGCATGTTTCTGCTAGCAGAGATTCCCTTATTAAATTGGGACCTCTTGGATCTAAATCGATACACAGCCTAATCATCCTAAGTCTTCTGAGATTTGTGTCTATCAATTTCCTTTCACGTCTTCAGATGTTCTTGTCAGAGAAACAAAAAACACATTCTGTTAAATTATACTTCTTAAGAAGTTCTAACATATTCATTTACAAAGCCAGAGAAAAATATGCTGTTCTTTTTACTGTGCATGATAATATGGTAGAAAAGGTTAGAGATAACTATGTTGGGAACAACAGTCAATCTGTAACAGGTGTTCAGTAGAGCAAACTGGAACACTTCATACAATGTACCACACAGCCGGGACAGGATGGCAAAGAACCTTGGTTTTGACTTTTGTAAAACACACATGGTGACGCTATTGCTAGCTCCCTACTCAAGAACAACACATATCTATTTCATGAAGTAGTAGATTTTTACCCTCAGCTCCCTCCGCAAAGGCCCGGAGCAGAAATTTTGTGCTGACTAGACTGGGTCATCAACAGACTCATATTGCAGTGTTGTCACCTGACAAATTATGGACAAGCTTTGGCCTTCAACCAGAGTTGGTATGAAGCACACATGCACTGTATGTGAGAACAAAACAGGAGTGTACGCAACACTTCATAACATTGTAGCAACACATCCTGAACAAGCATTTTGTACCTACTACTTATTTTGACTGATGAAATGAAAAAACAGGACATTTTAGACCTCCCAATAAAAGCCTGACAGACACAGAGGCTATGATTTCACTGCAGAGCTCATTCAAGTTATCTACACCTGAGTTACTTCTCCTGAGTTAGTCTAGCTCAAGTGAGAGCATTCACACTGCAAAATAATACTTGATCTGCTGTGTCCATTCTGGCGCTGCACTCATTTATGTGTGGCACAAAGACTTGTGGAGGCATATCCCATAGTTCTTGCTGCTGCAGCAAGCTGAGTTGCTCTAATGAATTCTTTCTCAGTGAAGAAGTGGGAGAACTTGTCTTTCCTTTGCAGGCACACCAGTGGAACTGCCGGAATGCATTGGAGGACTAGTGGCACTTAAGGGTGGTTGTGTTAGCAGCTGATGAGTTGTCCAAACTGAGCTATAGCCGATTCCCCCTGACAGGCTAGTCAACTCAAGGTAAAAGCAACACCCCATACTTGAGTTTTTGCATGTGTGTGGGGAATGGGACTCAAGGTAGCAGCAACACTCTAACTATTTTTGCTATAAAGACAAGTCCAGACATCATTTGAGAAACCAGGATAGTCCTGGTAAAACCAGGTTGTATGGTCTCTCTAAAACAAATCTTCATTACCCTCCCCCAAATTTCTGTTGTGGGGCTTTGCTTTGTTTGTTTTGGTACATTAGAAATTCAGGTCTGTTCTACCTTGTTTCCTCTGTAAGACAAATCAAAGGAAGGACAAATCAAATGCACAACTACAAAATGGGGAATAATGGGTTAAGCGGTAGTAGTAACAAAAAGGAGCTGGGTGTTGTGGTGAATCAGAAACTGAATATGACTCAAAAATGTGATGCAGTTACTAAAAAGGCTAATCTCATTCTAGGAGTTAACAAGAAGTGTGTCATAGTTACTAAAAAGGCTAATCTCATTCTAGGAGTTAACAAGAAGTGTGTCATATATAAGGTTACCTTATATATGACACACTTCTTGTTAACTCCTAGAATGAGATTAGCCTTTTTAGTAACTGCATCACATTTTTGAGTCATATATATATATATGGGAGATAACTGTCCCACTCTCTTTGCCATAGGTGAGTCCTCAGGTGGAGTGTGTCCAATTCTGGGTGCCACACTTTAGGAAAGATGTGGAGAAATCGGAGAGAGTCCAGGGGAGATCCACAAAAGTGACAAAGGATTTAGAAAACCTGACCTATAAGGAAAGGTTAAAAAAATGGGCCTGCCTAGTCTTGAGAACAGAAGACTGAGAGGGACGTGATAACAATCTTCAGATATACTAAGGGTGTTATACAAAAAACACAGTGACCAATTATCCTCCATGTTCACTGAAGGTCGGACAAGAAGTAATGGGCTTAATCTGCAACAATCTCTAGAACAGGCTTCTAAGGCAGGTTGTGGACTCCCCATTGTGACAAATACGGCAATTTCCTGCAATAACTTTGGAAAATCTTGTTCAATTAAGTTTAAATAGCTTTGTAGTCTATTGTATTATAAAGGCAAAGTTTATGTATTATTGTGATTTTCTAAATGTAGCTTCTCCAGGGTGTGGTGATGCGGCCAGTGGAAACCCTGGGAAGCACTATGCGTTTCAAAGAACTACTTTAAACAATGTGTCAGACAAGAAGGAACTTTCAGGACAAACAAAATTAAGTGGGTTTCTTGGTGGTGGGGTGGGGAATACAAATTCCCACCTCCAGACCCAATCTTTTGATGCTGCACCCTGAAGAGAGAACCATTGGCTGGATGATTACTTATTCACAGTATCTGCAAATCAAAGACCCAGACTATACAAAAGAAAGGGTAACCCATGTTCTGAGCAAAAGCTGTTACAAACCTGTGACCACAGAAAAACCCCTTGGTGGGGTTTGAAGGAATGAATCCTGCCAGAGCCGTTGTTGGAGTTGGGGATGATCTCTGGTAAGCCTATTAACATGTGTGTAAGTTCTTTTATAGTATTTAATATGTTTACTCTATAACACTTTCACCTTAAGAATAAATGTGCTTGCTTAGAAAGGGCTGTGCAGTTGCTTATAGCTGTGGGCAATTATGTTGTACATGGCTTTCAAAGAGTAGAGACAGCACAGACACTGGCCTGGTTAGGCCACCTAGCTTGTTGGGGAGCTCACAGTGTAGGCAGGGAACTGTGCAGCCCCTGACCTGTAACACCCATTTCTGGAGGACAGATTGGACAAACACACCTGTCAGGGATCATTTAGGTTTACTTGGTCCTACCTCACTGCAGGGGGCTAGAGGTCTCTTCCAGTCCTACATTTCTAGGATTTTATGACTTTGACTGGAGGACTATGACATTAAATATGGCATGCAAGTGAAACCTGATTGAGAGTAGAATAGACTTTTATTCAGGCTGTTTAATCCTCTGGGTTTTTTGTTTGTTTGTTTGTTTAACATCTAGACATCTGAAATGCTTGACTGAACAGCTGGGGAGGGGGTCTATCTTTTCTTAAAAGCTAACAACTCAAATTTGAGACCTTCAAAAATACAAAGTGAAACTATGGTAAAAACTACAAAGGTCTGCTTGTTTCATACTGAAAATCACAAGCCCACAAATCAGCCCAAATGCACTCAAAATGCAGTCAGCGTTCACCGAATGGTTCTCAAACGTCAGCAAACATAGTTCAAGTTTTGGGTTGTAATAAAACCTAAACTAGGGGGAGCCTCTTCCGGTTTTGTGTTTCATTCGTTCTATGAATCTCTAATATCTACACCGTCTTCCAAAACAGAAGGTTCTCAGTAGGTCTTGGCTCTCTGCTGCCTGTTACCCACAACCTCCACTGCTACTTCTGCTAGAAGGAGAAAGGATGCTCTCTCCATCCAGCCACTTCATAAGCTCAATGCCCTCTTCCTCCAGAAGCAAAGAGGAGGACAAATCAAAAAGAGCTGCTCTCCCCACTGGCCATTTCCTGAACTTTCTGCTATTTGCCATCACACAACTAATGGTTCTTAGAGATGGGTGGTGGAGTGTGTTACCAATTTCAAAAAAATTACATGTAAAAAGGGAAATTCTAGTGAGTTTTCCTTATTCTGCAGAATCCCTTAATAATGATGTAGCCTCTAGCACTTTTCATAATCTGACAATATTTACCAGAGGAGTTGTCACCTTCATTCATTAAGCAACCACAATATAAAGAATCAGGAGCTAAAGAGTTTCCTTTGCCAGATCAACCTGAACAGGTTTTATTCATCACTTGTTTCACCTAGATCAGAAATTACACCAAATACATTCTTCTATGCCTAGCTTGAGAACTCAAAAGGATTTACACAATGATGATATTTTTGCTTCAGAAAGATACTGAAGCAGCTAAAATTTGCCTCTCCAAACACAATCCTCAACCACACAAGCAATATCATTGACTTCTATTGGTAGCACTCATATATCATTCTTCAATTAAAGATAAGGTGCTGCCAATTTAAAAGAAAAGGTTAAAATTTTTGTAAATGACCAGAAATATATAAACTTACACTTACTAAAGCTTTTCTTTTATTTTGGCTGGGAAAGTTGGTAATTAAATTTGCTCTTGATAGGTTTACTGTAATATTAGATCACAAGAATGAAGTCTCTTATCTGTTGTGAAAGCTTTTTTTTTTTAAAAAAAATACTATGCTGAATTTTTGCCGATAAGCAGAAGAAACTCCATGACCTCTCCCTCGGACCTGCATAAAGGATGGAGTTTCTAATTCAGACTACCTCTATCCCAATATGGGATGGGTTAGCAAAGCATATTCTTTAGATCTTGAGTGTTTTGTACAGTTCACTAAGCAGAGGAATTAAATATTATTTAGGGGATGTAAAGTTTTAGTGTTCCCAGATGTTACTCATCTGATAATTTTGCACAGCAACCAGTTTCTTGCTTTTCAATTAGTAAAAATTACTAATATATTCAGTGACTTTAAACTACTGCATTCCTTTCACTGTAAAGTAAGAAAGCAGAACAAATAGATTTTATTTATATCTATTTTATACAGACATGCACTTTATTATACTGATCATCTTTAAAGTCTTCTGTATGGTAAAGCTGCTAACAACTACAAAATTCTTCCTCATAAGAAATATCTTCTGAGTTAAATGTACATCAAAGAGAAAGAAGAGCTAAACGCCCTGATCTGTAAAGATGTTTTTTTGTGTATGACTATTTTTGCCTTGTTGTACATACCAGATAAAATTCTGTGGGTTAATTCAATAGCAAGATTGCATAATTACAGTTACTTACATTAAAGTTATCTTGCAGCATTTGAAATACATTTTTGTTTGTTTAATTATCTCCTTGTCTCAGGTCTGGTGGGCTTCTAGCATCAGTGTAGCAAATATTAGTTCATTTAATAAACTGTGATTGAAGTTGATAAGGATACTTTGCAAGGCGTCTACCTTGCAAAAGTTTTTGCCCGCATGGACCTTTCCACCTGTGTGACATCCAGTGAGAATTTGTGTGGGCTCGATATCTTTATAGGACTGGGGCTAAATAAAGCATAAAAATTGAATTTATCTGCCATATTTAATTGTTGTAAAAATTAGTTGGTTAAAACAGAAAACAATTTAAAATATATTTGTATGCTTCATGTGCAACACAAATCGCCTCTAAAACCAGAGTCTTTAAATACAGAAACAATTTTTACTCCACTGGAACTGGATGTCTTAGGGTTCCACTTCTTAAAATTTCAGTTTAGGCATGGAGGATTCTGGGCTCAGACTTTCTAATGTCTCTTTGGCATTTAATTTTCCACATGTTCTAACAGTTCTACTTGACTGACTGGTACCATCTTATGTGTTTGGACTAAAATCTGTATTTGTAGGTCTAATTATTTGTACTGTATCTTCCTGTTTATATATGAACATATTTCCATATAAATTAACAAAAATATTTCTTTTTTTTTTAAATGGTCAACTTTTTTTATGTGGTAAATACTAAATTAAAACCAGCTGAAACTATTGTTCGTTTGTTTTTGTTATACTGACATTTGCAACAGAGCTGATTATGTCCCCAGTTCATAGCCTAATGTCATTTGAAACACATGCCTCCTCTGAAATCTTGGAAAACAGGATTTACTGGAAATAGTAATACTTTATAGTGCTACGAGCCATTATAACATTCTGTTGGCATAATTTGAATAGAAAAATCAATTTGAATCAGCAACAAACCCCTATTTGCATCTGCAAAGCTTGAAGCCTTTATTCTGTATGATCACATGATGCTCACCTAAATGAGACATGTACCATTAATGCATTAATAGAGTGCTCACTATTTTAATAAAAAATGGAAGAAGGAAACTGAGTTAACATTTATCCTCTTCAGAGGTTACCTTGTTAATTCTTGCTATATAATGTGGTTCAGCAGCAAATTAAAAAAACGGATACATAAAAATACTTGTTATTAATCTCATAAATCTTTTTAAAAAATGCAACATATCAGACAGGGAGGGAGGGTGATCAGTCTGGGGTACTGGGAGTTGTGCCGTCTAAGCTCTATTTGTGACTCTGTCACTGCCTTGCTGCGTGATTTTAGGCAAGTCACTTAATTTTGCTGCATCTGAGTTTATCATCTGTAAAGGTTTCAGAGTAGCAGCCGTGTTAGTCTGTATTCGCAAAAAGAAAAGGAGTACTTGTGGCACCTTAGAAACTAACAAATTTATTTGAGCATAAGCTTTCATGAGCTACAGCTCACTTCATCTGTAAAGTGGCTATTACATTTACCTAACACACAAGCATGCTGTGAGGGTTTATCATGGCAAAGTTATCTGCATAACGCTAATAATCTGCTCTCTACATGTGCTGATCTCCCACTGATATCAACAGGAGTTCAACACACAGTGAACTCCACCCCTTTGCAGGGGGCCCTGCAAAAGTCCTCCACAACCTAGAAGACCCACAGCACCTGGATATGGATGGCAGAGTGACTACATGCAGGTCTTCTGCATTTCTTGTGTACCAGAGAAGTGCGAAATTTGCAGGATGGGTGTATTTCATCAATAGGGACGGGAGAGGATCTATGTAAAGATTCACCCTTAAAGATCGGAGACAAGTCTTCTGCCTTTAATGTTTGTAGGGTCCTTTGAAATTTACAGATGAAAGGCACAGTATAAAAACATACAGCAGTAACTTCAGTCTTCCAAGCTCTGTAATCTTAGTGCCACAGAGCGTAATAAATTTATCTGGCAGAGAATGACATAAGCAGCAGTAGACAAACCATGTATGTCTTATCTTGGGGAAATGGCAATTTTCATTCCTGTAGAAAGAAATCCATTGCTTGTAGGTGAAACTAAAAAGCTTTCCCAGGGATTTGGAACTAGCCAGTGCAGCCTACAAAATGGGCAGGGTTAGCCAGAATAGGCCAGGTGGCAGATGCATTGATTTAGCATTTCTCCTGGGGTGTATCTATGAGCATGGCTACTATGGAGCACCACTTGGAACTAAAAAGTGTATTCCCCAGCTGGAGCTTGGGGAAAGCTTGGTGATCACCTTTGTTAAGACCTGATGTAAAGAGCTGCACAGAAGAAGCCATTTGTAGTGCACATCATATTTTTGAGTGCCATCTACTGGCACCTAATTTTTAGCTATTGACAAATACGATACAGAACACTCATAATAACAACCTTCTCTCCCCTGGAGAGTTGTTACCTTCATCAGTACAGTGTGTGTGTGTAAAGTGTACCACGCTATACTGCTAATGGTGTGTTTGTCCCATTTTTATGCATTGCCTTAGTTCCTTTTTAAAAAAAAAACCTTAAAATTCGGGGACTGTGTCAGGAAAAAAGTCTAATGTGGAGGTCAGTGATGGAAGGATGAATGAATATAAGTTAAACTACATCTCCAATATAAAAAAGGAAACATGAACTGTTAAACTCAGGGATTATCCTGTCAAATATCAGATGTAGCCTTGGGTATTTTTGCTCAACAGAAAGTGTCTTATCAGGGACTTATATGCCAGATATCAAAAAGTTGAGGAAACAGCTGTGAGCTAAGAGGGTACAGCTGATTAAAACACTGGATTTTAGTATGCACGAAAGGCCAGAAATGGATTAGAATCTGAATTAATGATTTAGTGCCAGAAGCTTTTAATTGAAAGATCAGAATTACGGAAGGGGACTGAAAACTGGAAGGGAAAAAGAAAAGAATCAGGATTCTGTCTTACAGTAGTAACTAAAATCACAGAAGCTTGCAGGTTAACCACAGGTTCTGTAGTCTGTATCCACAAAGACAATCCAAAAGGTCCAAAATGTTAATTAGTGGGCTATAGCAAAGCAAGAAAATGGTCAAGGATAACACTGTCATAAAATGGTGAAAAATAAGACGATATGCATAAATTTCACTCTCCTTGAGGGAATCATGGTAAGGATGTTAAATTCTTACAGAATTAAGCCTAATCTGAACAAGTTTGGCAGGTTGTTACTGCCTGGCTCTCTTAGTTGGAGTTGCTGTGACATGAGGATCATCTTTCAGTAATACATGACATGTGGTACTAAAGCAAAGAGAGGTTATATTAAAAAAGGAAACCATTAAAAATAAAAAGTGACAAAATGTTACTACTCTGAAAATTCAGGGGAGATGTGGGGGTGAAACAGAAGAAATATCAAACAGGAAAAATGTATCCATAAGGGAACTCAGCAGGAGTAAGGCTACTTAGGCAAATGAATGCAGTGTTAATGAAGGCAAATTTAACAAGCTCTGGTTCTTTGATTACTCTGTCTTATGCATAAAGACAAATTCTGAACCCTGAGAGAATTTGACTATCAGAAAATATAAGATTAGTTCATATTTTAGTCTTGCTAATTAGTTCATCCACACACACAAATTAAGAGGCCATTAGACTGCCTGTCAATACCATACTAAAGATAGGAAAAGCTAAGATATGACCCTATTGATTAGAGATTTAATGTCATTGGGTCAGAAGATTCCCACCAGGATCTATATGCAAGACGGTGTGTGTGAGGATGTGCGTACTGTTTCTTTAAGACTACCAGGAAGCTAGACAGTTTTACAAAAATACTATTTTTTACTAGGCCCAAAAGTAAACAGGCCAAGAAAAGTTACAAGGTATCTTTTCTCATTTTGGTATTCCAAATGAAATAGTAACTGACAATGAGCCAGTTTGCCAGATCTGAATTTTAAGCTTCTGGCATACAGTATGATTTCAAGCTGCTTTCATTGTTGCCAGCTCCCACACTCACAAGGGAATGGACAGCAGTACAGGTTGTGAAGAGAATCCTCCCGCCAAAGCATCCATTGTTGCTTTGCTGAGCTTACAGGGCAACTTTCTACATTAGTCACTGGATTGAGCCCAGCTCAGCTGCTTATGAGTTAAGAGATCAGAACAGAACAGATTTGGAGACAAATCTTCATCCTATAGCAAGTGGCCTTGCTTAGAAGTATCGGAAGCTTAGATACCCCAATTCTAAGAGGTCACAGGCTTTTTAGTTATCAAAATTCAGCCTGAAGCCTAACCAAGCATGATCCAGGAGATACACTAAGATCCTATATGGTAGATACTGATCAAGATACTCAGTATAGAAGAAATAAGCAGCACCTTAGCTTCCAAAGCCAGTTGAATTCTGTGATTCTAGTAGCAATAGTACTATTACAATAGCTTTCAAGGAGATAAACCTGTTGAGAAGAGCCATAAACCTCTTAAACAGGAGTCTGTCTCTTTTGGGATTTGATAATCCAGGTGAATTAACTGTACCAAATGTTCCTCAAGACCAGAAAGTGGCCAAATTGGTACCAGAGGTGAAGCTGGTTAGAGCACCTGAATCTTTAATTTGTTTTAAAATACTAACTCTTTTTAAAAGATTGCTTATATAGAAAAAAGGGAGAAGGCAGAACAGATGTGCATATAGTTGTCTTAAATCTGCAGTTGGAAGCCAGGCAGGAGAGAGAGAGGCTGGGAAGGTTCTAAGAAGCAGCTCTTCAGTGAAAGAGAGAGAGAGAGAGAAAGAAAGAGAGAGAGGCATGATAATACTGTTTTCTTTATTCTAGTTAAGTTTCTGCTTCAGCATTAGAAGAAAGCAATTTTTTAAAATTCTCTACGCACTGTCACATTGGGAGGGATGCCCCCTTTATCTCTCCTCTTCCTAGGGCCCTACAGAGGGATCTCTACTGGGTCCAAGATCTGCAAATAAGGAAGGGAAGGAGAAGACAGGTCAATGGTAAGCGCAGTGTCCTCCAGCAGCCCCACAGTGAGTGCTCAGAAGAGTTAATGTACCCTACTAGGAGCTCTACTAATCACATCCCATAGAGCAGGCTACTAATTTGCCCGGATATGATTTATATATACAACCAAACCACCGCATAGAGTATGTACACTAAGGGCCAAATTATGGCTTCCTGGTACAGGTGGTAAATAATGAAAAGGATAGGTCATTGATTCAGAGAGATCTGGATCAATTGGTAAAATGGAAGCAAGCAAACAATACGTCTTTTAATATGGCTAAACGTCAACGTATATATAGGAACAAAGAAAGCAGATGGTCCTTATACAACGGGGGACTCTATCCTGGGAAGCAGTGACTCTGAAAAGGATTTGGGGGTCATGGTGGATAATCAGTTGAACATGAGCTCCCAATGTGACACCGTGGCCAAAAGAGCTAATGCAATCCTGGAATGCTGTGACTGAATGCACTCCTGTAGTCCCAGCCTATGCACCACTGTACTAATCTTTGTAAAAAATATGCACTGTGATATTATTTGAAAACTAATAACTTGCTGGTCAATAATATCATGGTAAAATGTGTGTAGCAACATTATATGTTAAGTTATTAATTCCCCCTGATTGATACTGGTGACACACGTTCAAACCCACACAGCCCAGATTAGGTAGGACCGGTCAGGTCAAGCAGGTCCTAAACAAAGAAATGTGTGTTTACCTAATTTACATATAAGTTGTAAACAGGGTCCTCAGACAGCCAGAGGGGGAAGACAGGAGACAAGGAAATCTGCATTTCAGCAAACAGAAGTGAGAAGAAACAGCATGCATTCTCTGTCACCACCAGACACCATGTCACCTTATTGATTGCTTGAATAACTTTAACTAGCTGTTACCCTCAGGAAAATACATTTCAAAAGGTAACTGAACTACAAAAGTGAGGGGCAAAAACACCCTAAGTTCTCTCTCTCCCTATCCATCTCTCTCTCTTTCACCTAAGAAGATAAACCAAACAGACCTGAAATTTGGTCAGCCCTGTTGCTGGAAGCAAGTGGTAAGAACTTCACCTTGAACCAAGTGAATCTGTTAAGTTTAGAAAGGTTTTATCTTTATTGCTCTTGTAACCATCTCTGACTCGATGCCTTATACTTAGGGCCCTACCAAACTCACGGTCCATTTTGGTCAATTTCACAGTCATAGGATTTTAAAAATGATAAATTTCATATATTTAAATCTGAAATTTCACAGTGTTGTAACTATAGGGGTCCTGATCCAAAAGAGAGTTGTGGGAGGTGTGTGTGTGTGGGGGGGGGGGTTTGCCAGGTTATTGAAGGGGGCAGGGGTCTTGGTATTGCCACCCTTACTTCTGCGCCGCTGATGCTGGTAGCGCTGCCTTCAGAGCTGGATGGCTGGAGAGTGGCAGCTGCTGGCCGGGATCTCAGCTCTGAACACCACTGCCAACAGCAGCACAAAACTAAGAGTGGCATGATATGATATTGCTACCCTTACTTCTGTGCTGCTGCTTGTGAGGTGCTGTCTTCAGAGCTGGGCGCCCAGCCAACAGCCACTGCTCTCCGGCCACCTCGCTCTGAGGGCGGTGCAGAAGTAAAGGTAGCAATACCATGACTCCCTTACAATAACCTTGCAACCCCCCGCAATCCTCTTTTGGGTCAGGACCTTCTGTTTGAGAAACGCTGGTTTCCCCCATGAAATCGGTATAGTATACGGTAAAAATACACAAAAGATCAGATTTCAAGGGGGAGACCAGATTTCACGGTCTGTGATGCGTTTTTCAGTCGTGAATTTGGTAGGGCCCTATTTATACTTGAACTCATTTTAAACTCTCTTTATCGTTATTTGTTTTATTCTTTAATTAAAACTAATCCAGTGTTGCGAACTGTTTGGGTAACTTCATTTAAGACAGCAGACTGTTGTATGTTGATCCCCTTAAAGGGGCAATGGATCTAATACAGAGGTTCTCAAACTGGGGGTCGGGACCCCTCAGGGGGTCGCGAGCTGCCAGCCTCCACCCTAAACCCTGCTTTGCATCCAGCATTTATAATGGTGTTAAATATATAAAAAAGTGTTTTTAATTTATAAAGGGGGGTTGCACTCAGAGGTTTGCTATGTGAAAGGGTAACCGGTACAAAAGTTTGAGAACTACTGATCTAATAGATTTGAATTCCAGGAGAGGGCTAGACAGTGCAGAACACAGGGAGTGTTTTGGGGACAGGGAGGGAATCCAAGACTGGGAGTGTGTTGGGGTCATCCTGCAAATAGTTGCCAAGGCTGCTGGAAGGCAGAATGTGGTGGTGTTTGCAGACAGGCTGTTAAGGTCAGAATTTCTGGACAAGGGCTGTGGCTATACACAGACACTGATGGAGTGACCTGCACACTGTTTGGCTGTTTGTGTCTGTTTGGCACATGTGGGAACTACAGCAGCAAAGCATTGAGAGGCACCCCAAGTTGCAGAGTAAGGGTGACACAGCCCCTCACTGGACTGGATTGCACCCTGGAATGTCACAGACGCATAAACAGGGCAATCTTGAGAAGGAGTAGAAAGGTTATTTTACCTCTATATTTGGCACCGGTGTGACTGCTGCTGCTGGTGCCCACAATTCAGGAAGGATGTTGATAAATTGGAGAGGGTTCATAGAAGAGCCACAAGAATGATTACGAGATTAGAAACCATGCCTTACAGTGATAGATTTAAAGAGCTCAATCTATTTAGCTTAATAAAGAAAAGGTTAAGAGGGATGACTTCATCATAGTTACAAGTACCTACATGGCAAACAAATATTTAATAATGGGCTCTTCAATCTAGCAGAGAAAGATATAACATGATCCAATGGCTGGAAGTTAAAGCTACACAAATTCAGACTGGAAATAAGGCGTAAAATTTTAATGGTGAAAGTAATTAACCATTGGAATAATTTACCCAGAAGCATAGCAGATTTCCCCCTCACTGACAATTTTTAAACCAAGATTGGATATTTTTCTAGACGATATGCTCTAGGAATTATTTTGGAGAACTTCTACGTCCTGTATTATACAGGAAGTGATCCTAGATCAGTGGTGGGCAAACTGCGGTCCGCAGGTTGCCCACCACTGTCCTAGATTATCACAGTGGTCCTTTCTGGCCTTGGAATCTACTAATCTAGGTGCACAGAATGAAGAGTGGAGGGGACCCCAGTATTCTTGTACCAATGCAGCCATACTAAAAGTGTTCACCCTCTGAGCTCCAGGGTGGGTGCTAGGGCTGACTTCAGCATTCAGGGCTCCAGAAGAGGTTTGCACAGACACTTGTACAGATTGTGGTCCCACTTGCCACACAGCAGTTTACTGGTGCACAACTGCATTGGGGGGAGCACAAGCTACACCTTTAACAAACAGTAAGGGTGCTGGGTAAGCATTTCCATTCCCATCATCCCTCGTGGCATTACACCTGTACTTGGCTTATGGCCTTGGTTGCTTGTGAGAGCACCCTCATGGGTTCATCACACTACCAAATTTATCCCTTTCTTCCTCGGCTTTTTCAGCCAAAATTTGCAGCTTCCTCTTGTACCAACTCCCATAGCTGAATGGCTGTCAAAGGGAGCTGTACTGAGTGAATTCCATTTGTGATGTGTTTGTGGGAAGAGGTGGGGGGCAAACTATGTGTCTTATCCACATTGTGATTTTCCCTGGCTTAACTCAGTTAAGCGATTGATCGATGGATTGCACAGAGATGGAAGAACAGACCTTCCTCTCTAATATCCACAAATAGTTCATCTCTCACCTTCCTCCCAGAAACTGAATAATCTTCCAATTTTCATCTGATTATGGAAAGATCCTCAATGCTGATCCCTCTAACATGCTGAGAAGTTGAAGGTGAAACACATTCAATTTTTGTTCCCATTTCATCTTTGCCTTATCACTGAAGAGCATTTTCTCAGCTCTTTGTAACTATTTCTTTTCAGATAACATGAGCACCCCATAAGCTGTCAGATGGATACTCAGGATGCCTTCTAAGAAGCACTGGGAGAAGTGGTGGTTCATTTGAAGTGATTTCATAAATTTGTAGATTTTAAGGCTAGAAGGGACCACTATGATCATCTAGTCTGACCTTTTGCATAGGACAGACCAAAGAACCTCATCCAGTAACTTTTACATCAAGCCCATAACTTTTCTTTGATAGCAGATCTTTTAAAAAGACAACCTATCTTGATTTAAAGACTTGCAATGGATGCATTTGGATATGTCTGAGGAGGACAGTTTGTGAGTAGCTAATGTAGGTTCACAGTATAAAAAAGGCTGAGAACCCCCTATCCTAGTTCAATGAAAGCTTCAGTCATTTATTAAAAATAAATAAGCTGCTCTAAACACGACCTTGTTCCTTTTCCACGGCAATTTGAAACCCAACATGGTGTACTCATTTCGTGTATTTCTAACCCGTTTTAATATTAAAAACTTTTAAATTCTACAACTTTATACACAATTTAGATGAGAGTAAATGCCTTCAAAAGAGTAGTAAATTAGTCATGTGACATTAATAAGTCAAATAGAATTACAAAGAACTGAAAAATTCATGTTGGTTAAAAAGAACACCCCCAAAAAACCCCAAACCAAGAGTCAAGTTCACTAAATTCTCATGTTATCTGCATCACCTTAAGCGGCATGGTTATTTGCAAATGTGGATAAAATCTGTGAGCAGTCATTTTTGTTGCAATGCCCTGATTTGCTCGGTGAGCAGTCATATTGATTTGAATTCTCTGATTTGAATGGATTACATTACTAGCATCATGATGGGGGGACGAGGGAAGAAACACAATCACTAGGAGATTCAGAGATAATCTATCTGACATTACTAGTGGAGCTTGTTCAACAGAAGCCTGCCTAAGGAACAACTAACAAAATTGCGAATGTCTGTCAAGTTTAAATGTAGTTTCCTGCAGCGTCTGGCAGAAGAGAAATTGATCAGTGCTCCCTGCAGCATCACTTAGAGGGCATGCATGCTCTCTTGTACAGTAACTCTGCTCAAACAATCATTCTGATGATAATTTAAGACATAATGCTTAGAGTTCCATTATCAGACAGTGGAAACCTCACACCTACAATGAGTAAGTGGATCTGAACTGCCATTTTATGAGTTAGTTCTGCACAGGCAAAGGTGGTGGTAATAAGAACTTGTTTTCTATTTTTTTTTTAAAATAGCTGTGAACATTGAGATTACTGAACTGTGCATTGATTGAAGCTGTCAGCTTCTCTTGTTGCTGAAGCTGTACAGACCACAAAACTTTCAAGAACAGAGCTGGGATACAGTCTGTTTAAAGCTGACTGTGTGGAGAAATTCCTACAGCATCTTTATATGTTATCTTTAGCCCCAAAGTAATGAGATTCTATAAGAAAGGTCCATACAATTTTTAGAACTAATAAAAGTTCATAGTTTAATTAGCATTAAAATATGTGCTTAATTAATACCATCCTTAATCCTATTTTTCAGAGTTGTTTTAATGACCATTGTGTAACTATGCGTGTGGTTTTCTAATATAAATAATTCAGCCATTTTATTTTAATTTTTTAAAATATCACGAAGCCAGGTTCACCTGCTGAACTGATGACCTGAGAAATTTCAGGTTTACTGAGATTTGGAAAAGCCAGAAGACCTATGATATAGTTCAGTGGTGTAACTAGGCATTTTAGCACTCAGGGCGAGCAAGCATATTTGCGCCCCCTACCATTTCCCATCATTTTTACACACCCCCTTGGCTTTGCACCCTGGGCGGCTGCCCTGCTTGCCCCACCCTGGTTATGAGCCTGCTTAGCTAGACTCTTAATCATGTCTAGAATACATAACTTCAGCCCAATACCGTAGACTTTACCATATCAAGCCTCCCATAAAAACACACAGTGTGATAGGCTACATTTAATTTACCGTGCACCTTTGATTATCTCACTCTTACTCTCCTCACTAATCCATGTCCTCCAAGGCTAACATTCCAAATCTCACAACAGCTTCAAATAGTCAACATTTAAAAACAAACAGCAAAAAACCTCCACATCACCCACAGCCACAAATATGCAGCTTTCAACAGAAAATTGTGACATGGCGATTTTCAAAAGTAACTACTGATTCTGAGTGCCCAATCTGAGATATCTTAAAGGGGCCTGCTTTTCAGAGGGCAGCACTTACTGCAGCAGCCAAGCCATCATCTGCAACTCTGGATCCGCCTTGCTCTTTTTAGCTAGTCAAAAAGTTAAGAGCACCTAGGATTTCTATTAACCAAGATCAACAACAATCTCCTTTGAGAAGAGAAACCTACCACCTCCCACAGAGCACACCATAATCCAGCTAGTACTTAAAAATGTCACTCAACACAACCAACCTCTCCAATTACCACACAGAAACCCAGCTCTCACTTCTGAGCAAGCTAATTGAGAAGCTCGACAAAGGCCCTCCAACTCCATCTATTCTAGATAGTGTCAATATCCTGGACTTTTCCCAGTAAACCTTCAGATTAGGACATGGAATAGAGACAGCACTGGCTGCAGCGATGCCTAGCATCCATACTTATATTGTTGGATCTCTGTGCCACATTTGTTAAAGTTAACCATGGTATCATGCCCTTCTCCTCTCAGAGATGTGGCAGTTTAGCTGGATCACACTAAGGATATGTCTATACTAGGGTAAAGCAAAAAAATATTCTCACCAGTGCTACTACTAGGCCCAGTTGTATCAGGACTCATATACCATAGTGATAGGTGATTGCATTTATAAAAAAAAAAAAGTAGATAATCATTATTAGCACTGGTGGGAGCCCTAGTGTAGACAAAATTCAAACAATTTCTGGTATTTTAGCACCATGTCAATTTAACCTAATTTTGATTTGAGAGGAGCTGCACAGGTCATGAATTAGGGTACAATCTGGAATTATGAAAAGAGTTTTAAGACTGTATGTATAACTGAGGGAAAAAAAGAGAGAGGAAATATGATAAGAGTCCATGACACTTCAGAATTAATACTGTAAAAGTAAAGAAGAAGCTTGAGTTTAAGGTTAAGCACTGTATAACAAGGATAATGGCCTGAAACTAAGGTAGGAAAAATTTAAGTCAGACATTAGGAAAACATTTCTTATAATAAGGATGATTAGCTATTGGACTAATTTCCCAAAGGAAATTGTTGAGTCAAACACCAGAGGCTTTCAAAGGAAGACTATATAAAAACACTCATGCAATTAATACAAAGGCAACCCTGCACTAATGCTCAAAAGGCCTCTTTCAAGTCATTTATGACTCTATTCTTAAAAAATCTAAATTGTGAACTTCTGTAGCATCATGCGAACAAAGAAGTAAATATGAAGTTTCATACAGAAACAGAAAATACATTTAACTTAAAAACTACTGATTTTATCCACCACTGAGATTTTTTTCTGTGATACCAATGGCCTGCTTCTGTTAAAATGATATTATAACAATTATATTTAAAAAAGATATTCCAGCCATTTATAAATGCAGTGACATTGGAAAGATAATTCAAACTATGAAAACATTTTATATCAAGAAAACAATGGTGTTTGTAAACTTGCCTTGTGAAACACAATGGACATCATGAAAAAATCCAGCAAGAAATTCTCTGAGATATCTCTGTAGTCAAATTGGAAAAAGATTACAGTAAAGCTCAAAGTAACAAATTGATGAACCGGATTACAGAATGAGGATCGGAGCAGCTTCATCCCAGCAATTGTTATCAGGAAAATATCACAGCTGTGGGAGTGAGGGAAAAGAAAACCTAATCAAGTTAACATAACAAAAACAATTAGACTATAACTAATGAACATGAATAACCATATCAGACCTACTCTTGATTGATACATCTAGCTACACATACAGTTAATTTATTTTTATATTAATACTAGTTTTTGTTTTAATAATCGTGTTTATTTAATCCATCTGCCACAGCACAGTTTTACATTGCTAGCATTACATATCTCTAGACTACTTACAGAGCTGTAACACAGGAACAATTATGTATTATAAGAGTAGCATCCATTATTGTAGTAAGTACCTTATAACATAATAAAAATAGAATTAAATAAAATCCCCAAAATAAATTTTCAACTTGTGACTTAAGTCTGGCACCATTAATTTATAACACTACAATTTATACAGCTTTATATTAGAAAGCAGCTTGTTACCAACTACAGGCAATAAGTCTGAATCACCACCATGTTACCCAACTTTAGACTGGTCCAGTGATGAATCAAACCCAGTATTTGTAAAATGCTGAAAATAATTCTCCATGTCAATTACAAAACAACAGAATACTTGCGAAAGCATGTGGTAATTGACAGCTCAGAAAGTTCTAAATGGAGTGGTGCGTTTTTGTCATTTTAAGGCTCACAGTTTGTGCAATTCCAAGTTTATTTTATTTTTTGTGGCATTTATTCACTGCATTCTTAATGCAGATCCAACTTGATTTGAGTTCAAGTCACTCAAAAAGATCACCTCGTCATCACTGCCTGAATGAAATGCCAGAAGACCTCATTTCTTCCCCTGTCAGAAATTCTTTCAATTTCATTTGGATTTCTGAATGCAAAACTAGGGACTACAATAAAGTGTTTTTGACCGTCTTAGAACATCCCCTAGTGGGTTGAGAACATTTTTCGGATTTGATGTTCATCAAGAACAACAAAATTCTTGGCGGCAGTGAGGAAGATTTTAATGGGGAGAGCCATAAAATCACAGAGCAACATAAGCAACTGAAAGACCCTTTTCCTGATCAGGTCGATATTTATGCCCATCTAATATCCACAAAATTTCAGTCAGAAAGGAGTTTTATGATCATATCTCTTGCTAGAGGATAAGGGAACATTGCTTTCTGGTAATTCTGTCTCTTTAAAGATATTGCCACACAGGATTCTTTTTTGGGGGGGCGGTGGGGGTTTTCTTACACTCAGAGTGGAAGCATGGTACAACTGCCCTAGCTCAGAGTGACCTCTTTTTGTTGTTGTTGTTTAACCTTTTGAGGCAGTGACAGTAGCAGGCAACATGGTAAGCTGCCCCAGACTGTCCAATATGCACCACCAACCACCACTCCCTTTGGTTCTGAAACATTCAGTCAGTTTTCTGACAGTGCCGGAAGCAAGGGCTCCAACCCCTGCCCATCATCTCTTCCCCACCCCCTACACGCACACCAATTCCATTTTTTAAATACACACACACACACACACACACAGAGCAATTCCATTTTTTAAATAGAAAAAACAGATGCAATTAGAAAAGTCAAATACATCCAGCCAGATAGGAACAACAAGATGAAATTGCAAAAACACATTGCCTCAAAAAACATCCCTCCAAATTCTGAGGGGAGATGGACAAGTGAATGAGAATCTTGCAAGACGATGTCTTAAAAGTAGAATTACAGGCATGGAAAGTAACTTTCCCTTCTTTAAGCTACCATATACACGACATTCTTATTCATAGATTCATAGATATTTAGGTCAGAAGGGACCATTATGATCATCTAGTCTGACCTCCTGCACAATGCAGGCCACAGAATTTCACCCACCACTCCTAAAAAAGACCTCACACCTATATCTGTGCTATTGAAGTCCTCAAATTGTAGTTTGAAGACCTCAAGGAGCAGAGAATCCTCCAGCAAGTGACCCGTGCCCCATGCTACAGAGGAAGGCGAAAAACCTCCAGGGCCTTCCAATCTGCCCTGGAGGAAAATTCCTTCCCGACCCCAAATATGGCGATCAGCTAAACCCTGAGCATATGGGCAAGATTCATCAGCCAGATACTACAGAAAATTCTTTCCTGGGTAACTTGGATCTTACCCCATCTAAAAACCCATCACAGGCCATTGGGCCTATTTACCATGAATATTTAATTACCAAAACCATGTTATCCCATCATACCATCTCCTCCATAAACTTATCGAGTTTAATTTTAAAGCAAGATAAATCTTTTGCCCCCACTACTTCCCTCGGAAGGCTATTCCAAAACTTCACTCCTCTGATGGTTAGAAACCTTCGCCTAATTTCTAATCTAAATTTCCTAGTGGCCAGTTTATATCCATTTGTTCTTGTGTCCACATTGGTACTGAGTTTAAATAATTCCTCTCCCTCTCTGGTATTTATCCCTCTGATATATTTATAGAGAGCAATCATATCTCCCCTCAACCTTCTTTTAGTTAGGCTAAACAAGCCAAGCTCCCTGAGTCTCCTTTCATAAGACAAGTTTTCCATTCCTCGGATCATCCTAGTAGCCCTTCTCTGTACCTGTTCCAGTTTGAATTCATCCTTCTTAAACATGGGAGACCAGAACTGCACACAGTATTCCAGGTGAGGTCTCACCAGTGCCTTATATAACGGTACTAAAACCTCCTTATCCCTACTGGAAATACCTCTCCTGATGCATCCCAAGACGACATTAGCTTTTTTCACAGCCATATCACATTGGCAGCTCATAGTCATCCTATGATCAACCAATACTCCAAGGTCCTTTTCCTCCTCCGTTACTTCTAGTTGATGCGTCCCTAGCTTATAACTAAAATTCTTGTTATTAATCCCTAAATGCATGACCTTACACTTCTCACTATTAAATTTCATCCTATTCCTATTACTCCAGTTTACAAGGTCATCCAGATCCTCCTGTAGGGTATCCCTGTCCTTCTCTAAATTAGCAACACCTCCCAGCTTTGTATCATCTGCAAACTTTATTAGCACACTCCCACTTTTTGTGCCCAGGTCAGTAATAAAAAGATTAAATAAGATTGGTCCCAAAACTGATCCTTGAGGAACTCCACTGGTAACCTCCCTCCAACTTGACAGTTCACCTTTCAGTAGGACCCGTTGTAGTCTCCCCTTTAACCAATTCCCTATCCACCTTTCAATTTTCCTATTGATGCCCATCTTATCCAATTTAACTAATAATTCCCCATGTGGCACAGTATCAAACGCCTTACTAAAATCTAAGTAAATTAGATCCACTGCGTTTCCTTTATCTAAAAAATCTGTTACTCTCTCAAAGAAGGAGATCAGGTTGGTTTGGCACGATCTACCTTTTGTAAAACCATGTTGTATTTTGTCCCATTTACCATTGACTTCAATGTCCTTAACTACCTTCTCCTTCAAAATTTTTTCCAAGACCTTGCATACTACAGATGTCAAACTAACAGGCCTATAATTAATTGGATCACTTTTTTTCCCTTTCTTAAAAATAGGAACAATCATACGGTACAACCCCTGAGTTTACAGATTCATTAAAAATTCTTGCTAATGGGCTTGCAATTTCTTGTGCCAATTCTTTTAATATTCTTGGATGAAGATTATCTGGGCCCCCCGATTTAGTCCCATTAAGCTGTTTGAGTTTCGCTTCTACCTCAGATATGGTGATGTCTACCTCCATATCCTCATTCCCATTTATCATGCTACCATTATCCCTAAGATCCTCTTTAGTCTTATTAAAGACTGAGGCAAAGTATTTGTTTAGATATTGGGCCATGCCTAGATTATCCTTGACCTCCACTCCATCCTCAGTTTTTAGCGGTCCCACTTCTTCTTTCTTTGTTTTCTTCCTATTTACATGACTATAGAACCTTTTACTATTGGTTTTAATTCCCTTTGCAAGGTCCAACTCTACTTGACTTTTAGCCTGTCTCACTTTATCCCTACATATTCTGACCTCAATAAGGTAGCTTTCCTTACTTTCTTCTTCCTGGAGAGTATGTAGCCAAGAACAGAGAGATAATACAGCCCTTTGTAATAAGAAGTCTAAAGAAACAAAGACTCCAGGGCTACCCTGCCTGAGCAGGAGATGATAGCCCTGCTGGCTGCTTTGCTGAGACTCTTTCAAGCCCTTTTGCCGAGATTCTTTCAAGCCCTTTTGCCTAGCAACCAGGTTTTGGTGCAGTTAAGGAGGTGTTGTTAACACCGAGCAGGTCCAAACCCAGACAGATATTTGGTGCTGGGGTTGGCTCCTGCCCCCCAGAGGGCTTGTCTACACTGGCAAGTTTTGTCGCCAAAAGGCAGTTTTTGGCGACAAAACAGCGATAGCGTACACACTGCAATGTGACTTTTTTAGAAAAAAAAATCTGCCCAGTTTTGGTGACAAAAAAATTCCACACCTGCGAGAGACTTTTGTCTTTTCCCTTCCCTTTATTGTCGACAGACAGCCCATGTAGACACCACAGCTTTTTTTTCTGATTTTATCGGCCTCCAGAAAGTGCCCCACAAGCCCCATGCTGTCGCTCTGGTCAGCAATTGGAACTGCGCTGCTCTGCAGCCAACCCGCCCCCTCCCCCTTGCAAGTCCCGGGAATTCTAAATCTCATTTCCTGCTTGCTGGCTTCCCAGATGAGCTTCCCAGGTGAGCAAGGCTGGCTATCGCACCACACGCACTCCCACTTGGACCACTGCTGAGTTACTGGATCTGATCAGTTTATGGGGAGAGGCGTCTGTTCAGTCGCAGCTGCGAGTGACCCCTAGGAATTGGGACACATACGGGCAAATTTCTCGAGGCTTGTGTTTAAAGGGCTGTGATCGGGACAAGCAGCAGTGCAGAGTGAAGACAAAAGGAGCTGAGGCAGGCGTACCATAAGGCGCGGGTGGCAAACCATCGCTCCGGTGCTGCATCTAAGACCTGCCGCTTCTATAAGGAGCGGAATGCTATCCTCGGTGGTGACCCCACCTCCATCGCTGATAGCCCTGTGGATACTTCGGAGGGAGCAGAAAGAGGGGGTAACCCGGAGGCTGAAATTCTGGATGAAGAAGTCGAGCTAGAGGAGGATGTGGAGGTCCCAGCGGGGTCACCCAGTGGGGCAGGTAGCCAGGAACTTTTCTCCACTCCAGAAGTGCTCAACAAGGAGCAGGAAGCAGATAAGATACCACGTAAGTTGCTGTGGCTTGTGTAGGGAATCAAAAAGTGGGAGGGAAGTAGTGTTTTCTGTGAGCTGGACATTGCCCTGTGTAGCTAATCTGCATGGCCAAGCAGGGTGTCAATGAACATCGAGACCTGAAGGGAATCCTCCAGAGAGAGGCTCTGGAAAGTTTCCAAGAGGTACTTGTTAATCCTCTGCCGCAGATTCCAAGGGATTGCAGCCTTGTTGGTTCCCCCATTGTAGGAAACTGTAACATGCCATCTAGCAATCACTGGAGCTGGGACCAAAGCGGCACATAGCTGAGCTGCATATAGACCGGTGTGAAAGCCGCAAGCATGCAGTAGTTGTGCCCTGGTTTCCCTGGTTACCTGCAGCAGCGAGATGTCAGGCAGCCAACCTGCTGGCTGACATCTCGCTGGTGCAGGTAACTAGGGAAACCAGGGCACAACTACTGCATGCTTGCGTGAAAACGTGTGTGAGAATTTTAGAATGAGTTCCCTGAAAAGCTCCCCTGCAAGCCGAGACCTTTTTGTCCGTAAGCACAACCGCCTTCCCCCCACTCCCAACACTCACCATGATTGGGGTGCTGGCAGAGCTGTGTGCCTACCTAGAGTCTCAGAGAGAAAGTGATTTCTACTAGCAAAAGGCCCTTGTTACTGAAATGTTTCAATAGTTTGCTGGAATGTAACAATCCCTCTTCTGTTCAGCACAGACCTTGAGGAACACAACATGCACCCATGCCAAATGGCTTCGGCAGAAGGAAGAACCCTCGGCGCAGCAAAGAAGACATGTTTCGGGACGTGCTGCAGCATGATGAGAGACAGACCAGGGAACACAGAGAGTGCTGGGAAGCCGAAAGTCAGGATAGAAAAGAGAATGCTGCATTTGCTAGGCAAGCGACAGAGTGGATGATAAAAGTTATGGAGATCAGACAGAGATGCTCAAGTCTCTGATACAGCTGCACATGCACAATTCTTTGCCAACCCCACCCCCCTCTCTGCCCAGACATTCCTTTTCACTCCACAGCACTCCTGAGTTTCCCCATCACTCCACCCCCGCTCACAGCTTGCACAATGATAGCTGGAGCTACACACAGTTGTGAGGTTTTACCCTTTTTAACAATAAATAAAGGCTAAGGTATTCAATGGTATAGCATTTTAATTCTGTGTTCCACAAAAGCGTATAGCAATCAATTCACTCTTGGGAACAGGCTTCTAAAGCATTGTGTTGCATGGATCTCGGGCCCCAGAATTGTACATGGATGCCCCAGGGAAGCAACTCTAAAGCAGACATGTGTTCCTGCCCCTCACTGTCAAAGTGGTTCCTCAAAGCCTCTCTGATGTTAATAGCAGCCCTCTGGGCTCCTCTGACAGCCCTAGCATCTGGTTGTTCAAACTGCGTAGCCAAGCGCTCTGCCTCAGTGCTCCACACCTGAATATCCTTAGATTCACACAGATTATGCAAAGTGCAGCACGCCACTACGACTACAGGAATATTATCCTCGGTAAGGTCTAGCCTGCCACTGAGACACCTCCAGCGACTTTTCAAATGGCCAAAGGCACATTCAACTACCCTGTGGCACCTGCTCAGCCTGTTGTTAAAACGCTCCTTGCTGCTGTCCAGGTGCCCTGTGTAAAGTTTCATGAGCCAGGGCTGTAAGAAGCTAAGTCTCATTGAATGTAAATGGGATTTAAGGTTCTAAGAAACAATACTTTATCCTTGTTTGGTGCTAGAGGCTCTGGGGAGCCCTAAATCCTCCCAAAGAAACTTCTTTAAAAATAATTATGTAAAAATATGTATGTGGTACCCACATTTGGCAGTTTCTGCACTTCATCCTCACATATGTTTTGCAAAAGTCAGATAAAAACTGAAGATAGCTAATTCTTCGTCTCAATTTCTTGAGTAATACAAGTTGATCTCAATTTTCAGATTACAAGGTCCAACTATCTGAACAATTCTAATGATTTTATTGTAAGTCGTGCAATGTCTGGAATTTTTTTTCTTTTTCTTATGATGTGATTTCTGTATTCAGACTTGTGCAGTTTTGCCATTATCCCTCAACGGTGAAGGTACTTAGCCACTGGAACAACTAACCTAGAGATGTAGTGGATCACACTATCACTTCAAGGTAAAACTGGATGTCCTTCTAAAAGATATGCTATAGCTCAAACAGAAGTTACGGGTTTGGTGCAGGAATTACTGGGCACGGTTCTATGCAGTATTTTACGCAAGAGGTCAGACTAGATGATTATAACAGTCTCTTCTGGCCTTAAAATCCACAAAACTTAAATGGTCATCATCTCCCACTGCCTTCAATGGGGGCTGAGCCACGCTGCCTTCAGGGACTAAGGGAGACCCCTTAGTCATTAGGTGAGGGCAAGGAAGGATATAAGAATGGGGAGGTGCCAGGAATGAGAATGTAGGGTAGGAGACTGTGGTAAGATCATGAGGAGTCAGAGGAGCATGGGGAGAATTAGGTAAACTGAGAGAGTTGCAGGGGATTATGATGTGCAAGAGGCTGACTGAAGGGGAGTACAGAGAAATAAGCCAGGCTGAGGGGATGCCTGGGAACATGGAGTGCAGGAGGAAAAAGGGGTACCAGGGAATGTGAAGGGTGGGAAACAGTGAGGGGAAAGGGAAGGAAATACAGGGAGGCAAGCGAACAGAGGGGCCACATGGAAAAGCATGGAAAAAGAACATGTGTGGGGTAGCTGCCATTCTATCCCCACTATCCTCCTCTCTAAGTATTCTGTCAAGTTAGGGAAGAGACAGCTCTCCACACCAAATGGGATAAGAAAAAATGAGTCCTCTCTGAGCAGTAGTCAGGACCTGCATTGTTAAGTGTGTCTTCAACGTGTGAATTTAACATCTGAGATGATTTTAAACACACCTACATTGGGGACTGGTGGCATTCTCCTAAAGGTTAAACTATCAGAAGGCAGACCCAAATATGATTCCTTTTTAAAATCTCATGATTTTGGGGGGTCTGAATCATGATTTTTGAACAGCTGGGGTTGCAATTCTGCTCTGAAAAGTTACTATGTAAAATAATATCTTCTTACTCAACACATCTGATCCTCCAGTGGATTCAGAAATACATCTGATGACAACTAACATTTGGCTACTTTTTAGTTCTGCTCGACTTGCAGAACTACGACATCTATGAGAGTGAGCTGTACTATATTTCAGGTAAAATTTTCAAAACATGCCTAAGAAACTTAGAAGCTTAAATCCCATTTACATTCAATGAGACTTAGCTTCTTAAGTGCCTATGTCACTTCTGAAAATAGGTATTTTTGAAAATGTTGCCATATGCTCCTGTACAAAAGTTGATATAGTTTATTTATAATGTAAGCTCTAATTTAGAATGTAAGCTCTTTAGGACCAGAACCCTCTTTCGGTATATGTCTGTACAGTCCCATGAATCATGGGTCTGGAGCCTCTACATGCTAGTGTCATAGAAATTATTATTATTAATAATAAATAGTTTTTCACTACATCCAAGTTAAAAATAATCTGATTTTAAAAATGGACATCCAGACAATCTGAATACAGGAAATAAAATGCTCCATTTGTAATGGATCTTTGTTCCTGAACACAGGCCAGTTTTTTAACAATTTAAATTACTATAGTACTGAAAAAGGCTCTGTACTAATTCTGCTCAGTGAGGACATTGCAATCACTACAATACCACTGAATCTCACAGCAGTTTGTAGGTCATCAAGCAAAAACTGCCACCACAAAAGGCTGTCTTCAAAGAACATACTATAATACTGTGGATCAGCAACATTTAGTTTTAATTAGAATCACAGAGGTTAGACATGGAAAAAGCTTATACTGTTTTCCTGATCATATCCCTGCTAATTCAGGATAGTTCTGCACTCTACATTCTTGAAGGCTTTGTCCAACCTAGCCTTCAATGACTCTAGTAATGAAGCCTGTGACACCTCCTCTGAGAGACTTTTCCACAGTCTAATAAACTTTACAGTTCCCTGATATCCAAACTAGATTTCTCATTTCATCTCATTAATCCTGGTTACTCCCAAGGTGTTTACACCCTTTGAACACCTGCAGCCTGGTATAATATTTCCTAGTTTTAGCTGTCATTTGGGCATGCTATACATATTTAATTTTTTATTCTCTCTATATAAATTTAAATCTCTCTAGCCTCAATAATGTTTGCTGCAGTACCAATAGCATTTCCTTTATCATAGTTTAAGGCAGTTTGAATTGTCCTTTAACAGAGCCAATAATGATAGCATTTTGTATTTATTGTTATTCATTAATAGCACAAAACCAAATTGACACAAATAACCAGACTCATTTACGCAACATTAAACTTCATAAGAACATAAGAATGGCCATACTGGGTCAGACCAGTGGCCCACCTAGCCCAATATCCTGTCTTCCGACAGTGGCCAGTGCCACATGCTTCAGAGGGAATAAACAGGAAAGAGCAATTATCGAATTGCTGTCATTCAGTCCCCAGCTTCTGGAAGTCAGAGGTTTAGGGACACCTAGATCATGGGGTTGTGTCCCTGACCATCTTGGCTAATAGCCATTGATGGACCTATACGCCATGAGCTTCATCTTTTGAACATTAATCTGAATGTGAGTAGTCTTAAATCTATGAATCATGTACTATGAACTATAATCAACTTACTGTGTACCAAGTCTCTTGTATTTACTAATAGAAAAAGCATCAATGGTGAGGGCATTCAATATTATTGCTGGATACAAGATGTATTTCTCAAAACACTGAAGCCACACATAGAGTCTTTCAAACCACATTAAACGAGCAGCATCTGAAATAAAAACCCAGATAACAGACCATTTTGTCAAATTATTATTTTTTCAGCATATAAATACTGTATAGACAACAAATGCATTAAAGTAAAAAGGACAAATCATGAGTTTTGTATATCATACTAGTTAATATACCCACTAATTTATGACACTTCATGTAATCCTTAATTCTTTTGCCATATAGCAATCATGTTGTTCTCTGGGTCTGGCCAGTATTTATACCTTACATACTTTGTTCTTTTTGCTGCATCCACCAGACCGGCACATGTAGTAGCTGAAATGGTACATAATAATGGATAGATCCTTCTAAGTTTTTAGAAGTAAAATGTGACACGATATTAATAAACATATTTATTTTTCATCACTTTAATCACTTTTCTTACTTAGAATATTTTATTTATTTATTTTATTTATTAACTAACACTTTTCATGTGACCTAGTGGGGAAGCTGTGTGACCTAGGGGAGAGAGCACTGAATGAAGACTCTAGAACCCTGGATTTCTATTCCCAGCTCTGTCACTGGCCTGCTCAATGACCTTGGCTAAGTCATGTCCCCTCTCTGTGTCTCAGTTTCCACATCTGTAAAATGGGGATAATGACTTGTCAAACTTTGTAAAGTGTTTTGAGGATAAAGGATAAAAAGCATGATAAAAGAGCTAGGGATTATTATTATTATCCCAAAGGACCCAAAATACTTTACAAAGAAGCTATTATACACATAAATACTGGGATCACTTCACTCAGCAACAAAGTGCACCCACCCCTGTGATGGAATTCAGTCATTTAACGGTGCACAACAATATTATTCAGCAGTCAGACAGGACGTGACTACTGTATCCAGTTGAAATTGCAGGGAGAAATTAGGTAGGCAGAGTGAAGTTTCCTGAGTAATACCTGTATTCTTGCAAACATGGCAGGAATTCTTTAATGAGCACAATTAGCTCAGGTCATCTGAAAAACAGAATTTGCAACAGCAGAGTGCACCATACTGGAGTATTGGTTCAATACTGACTCAAAGGTAAAAACCACCTGCTGAACTACCAACATCCCTTCCTACAGCAAGAAGGATAAAATAAGCTATTTCAGCAATATGATGGTGAGAAAACAAGAGGACACATTGACTCAAGGTTCCAGAGTACCGTATGTTCAATAGATACATGGAGAAAAGTCAGGAACCAATCCTTCCAAATTACTTTAATTCATGGACCTATGATATCTTTAGTTGAGGTAACAGTCTTTCAAAAACTGTACATGAATTTCTGAGACTCCATATCCTTCACTCTTTATAGCTTAAAGTATTTCCTTTTATTACTGCCTATGGCTCTGATGCCAGGCTTTTTCATAGCTTTAATTAAAAATATGATTCACATTTCAAAATCAAGCTTTTTTGCCTCCAAAGCAGCAGGTAGAAATGACTGTGGCAATGCTGTGAGGGACCTGTTTTCACAGCCATTTTTCATACATTCTAAATTCAGTCAGACAGGGCCCAAGAACGGTAAAATAGTATATCATTTGTGTCAGAGCTGAAGAAGGAAAGAAGAGCTCTCAACCTTGGAGATCAGAAAAATAAATTGAGAATCTATTACTATAGGCAACCCCCAAGATATCATCTAGCAAGCCATTAGCAAGAATAGTTATCCTGCTCACCATTAGTGAGTGCAGGGTTTTAAGGATGGGAGAAGGAGAAATGGCTTGTTCTCTCCCTCTCTTAATCTTTTCCTGCAAGCCACAGGAGAGGCTCCTTCTCCATCTTGTCCTCTTCAAGTCTGCGGTAGAAGCTCTCACTCCCTCTTTCTGAGGAAGGTCCTGAGCTCTTTAAGAGAGAGAGGCTCCTTCTCTGCATTCCTCCTCCTGTCATAGTACCTGAACTCATCAAGAGAGGCACCTCCCTCTTCTCCTGGGATAGCTCCTGAGCTCTATAAGAAAGACTAATCCCACTGGCCGAGGATGAGCTCCTCTTAACAGCTATGTTTTGAATGGATTGAAGAGAAGATGGGGACAATACGTATCAGGCAGGCTAGAGAGAAGGCTACTAGAGTTAAGACAGGAGGTGGTGAGGGTGTGAATGAGAGTTTTAGCAGAGTGGACACAGGAAACAACCTGCATATGTGGGGAAAGGGTCAAAGTTAGCCATCCCAGTTATGGGCCCAAGTGAAATGGAGGATGGTGGTATGGTCAACATAAAATGAAGGGAAAAGGGGAGAAGTGGGGGAGGAAGATAACATGGCCAAATAGGAACTCTTATGTTTAAGTTGAGGGTAAGGCAGCTGGGAGATGCCAGAAAAACAGGCTGAAATGAGTGAATGGATGGATGGAGACAAGTCAGGAGTACGGTAAATATGAGAGGAATCAGTATAAAGACGGCAGCTAAGGATATATGGGAGCCAACGACAGGGTTCTGGATAAACCCATGGAGAGCAGAAGAGCAGAGAAGTATGACCCACTAAAGAAGATGCTAAAGGAATGTCCAGAAAGGAAGGAGGAGGAGGACCGAGAGAGACAGCATCACTACACCAGAAGGAGTGCTCTAACCACAGAGCTCTGGGATATTCTGATGTGGGACTCCCTCGAACTCTCCTGTTGATGCTGTTCCACTGTTGATAAATAATTAGCGAGTCATTGGAAATACGCGAGAGAGAGCGAGAGAGCATGACTCTGTAGCCTGGAGATTAGGGTACCCATCTGGGAGGCAGGAGACTCAAGGTCTGGTCCCCCTGCTCCAATGACTCAGGCTTCACTATCACCCCCTGCTCCCTCTGTTTTGTGGGGAGGGTGCCAAACTCATTTTCCCATGAAATAACTAAGACACCTGACTCCAGGAGACGGGTTCCCAGTTATGGATTGCTAGGAGAGATTGGTGCCTCCATGCAATCTGGACTTAAGTACCTATCTTTCCCTATTAATTAAATAGGGAGCCTAGGCACCTCTCTCAGGCTTTGTAGAATGCAGCATTGTTCCTGTGACTGAAAAGAGATCTATACTTTACTCCAGTTCTTTAACAGATACTTCTGGGTACACTTCTGCAATAATTAAACCAATACAGACTAGCTGGACCCCATAGAAAATAGAGAATATAGAAGAATCTGAAAATGCCTTGACTCCTGATTGAACCACGGAGTTGTTAGCTTGAGGGATACAAGTGATTCCAAAGTATGAGCTGACCCATCAATGCAGATCAGTCAAAGAGTGAAGTGCATTTGCCTGGTATATCTCTACTCTCAACCTTTTGAAAAGCTGAGCCACTACCTTTATGAAAATTATGTTTTTCCAATGAATGAAGACATAAGGGAAAAAAATCTTATAACAGTCTTCTATGATTAAACTCATGCAAAAGACAACAAAGCCAGGATATTCACAAGAGTTGCTCATTATCAAGCAAATGAAGCCTTTTAAAACAATGACTTTCAGCTGGAATACAAATCATTAATAAGATTCACATTTCCAGTACACTTTTCTTGGCATTTTGTGGCAACAGTTAAAAGGCAACCTTCAATCAAGTCTCTTGGGTACTTTTTGGTACCCAATGTTTTGTTTTGAAGACATGATTTTTCAGAGAGATATAAATCCTTAATGTATGGCAAACGCACGATTTTGCAGGGAATGAGCAGAACGCTTTTGTTGTCTAGTTTGAAGAACAGGATACTGAAGTCCTGCAGCAGACTGTGTTCTGACATTATTGTTTTCAAGCACCTCATGAACATAGGTTGAGAATGATCCATCAAGATATGACAAGCAAGTTTCCAGCTGGGACCAAAGAGAAGATGATAGCTGAAAAAAGAAGCCAAGTTTCTCGAAGTGAAGTTTGCTGAAACTGTAGGAGAACTAGAAATTAGTCTCTGAGATTCTAAAATATTTTCAGATATTCCTACATACCAACGCAGCACCTGCTGAAGCCAGTAGATATTAGCAAGGCCAAATTATCAACGAAGTTACATTGTTTTATTCAGTTTTAGTGATTCTCTTGAGATATTATGCAGGAAATGAAAGTTACAGACTTCAGTAACCATGCTGCTCAAATTTTAAACATTCAAAAGTCAAAGTAAATATAATTCTGCCTCTATTCTTAAACAGGAAAATCTATTTAGGAAATACAATTCACTTTTAAACACAGAGTACAGCATATCAAACTGCTCACAATATGTCACTGAGGTTGTAATGTAATTGTACTGTAACAGAGGGTTAAACGCTACAGTACAGTGTTCTCAAAATACAGCTACTACAGGTGTACAGATCAATTGGTGATTATAAATAGAAAGCACAGCTAGTAAGTGAGGTAAATGTTATTGGTAAAGGGACTTCTCTGTGCTATATTCTCTCCTACAGAGGGTCTATATGGATAACCACTAAGGCTTATATTGACAGAGTGAACACAATGGCTAAACATCACTGATACAACATTCTGTGTTCTCGCTTTTAACTTGATTTTGTTACACTTTTTAAAAATGAGAAATGCCATTTTAAAAAGAACTCTTCCCCTGCATTGTTTCATTGCTATATTTTCAGTAAACCCCATTGCAACAGATGCCAGGGAAAGATATTATTTTAGCCTTATTACTTCTGCTAGCAGAATATTATGCCCTGCAGAAATACAGTGGAAACTATGTCTGTCATTATGAAATTTATATATAAAGTTTTTATCATTAATAATTTAAACATTCCCTAAAGGGCCTGGGTATTAAAAAAGAAGGGTTATTTGTATTTTCTCTATACCATGTAAAATGGCTATAAACTTCAGTACAAATATTAGGCTGTCCCTCAGTTTACATAACCCTGGATTGGGCCATAGGTCACTTGACTCATATACAGTAGCTCAATGTGAAAGCTAGGTGAAGCTTTCATCTTCCCTGTTATCAACTGTGTAAAACAGGGATGATACTGGCCTCCTTTGAAAAGTGCTTTGAGATCTTCTGATGAAAAGCACCATAGAAGAGCTACGTATTATTATTATATTTGATATGTCCTCCATTTCCAGATATAACAATTCCCCTTCTCCACAATCTAAAAGTTACACCAGGGGTAAAACAACTTGCATTTTACACCAAGTATAAAAAAGAGGTTAGGACGTTTAATAAACAGGGATAAATATCCACTTGGGATTGCACGGAAATCTATTTTGCCAAGTAAATAAATTCAGATTTGAATCCAGGCCTACAGAGGTGAAATGTTTGAACATGCACGTGCAAGTCTATCTGCGTTTTCACAAGGGAAGGAGTAACTCAGATTTAAGCCAGAGTCATGAATAAAGATTAGATGGACTAGTAGCCCAGTTACCAATAATCTAAAGAAAAAGTCTGAGATTCTTCTCACCATTATATTCCAGCACTTTGAAGTTCAGGTCAGTGGTACGTGAAAGCTGATGTTTAAGGGAAAGGGGCCCATAATAAGAAATAATCTTATTTTGTAGGGGGAAAATCTTTTCGGGGCCCCAGTGGATTTCCTGGACACTTTGGTGGTTGAGGGCAGGGACAGAGGATGTGAAGTGTAAGCAGGCACCAGCACTTCAAATGATTAAATAAAGGGGGAGGGAAGGAGCAACAAATATTCAAAGGCAAGAAGTTGTTTCATGCAGAACTAAATTCCAAGTCTAAGTGTGGTAATGGGGTAGACGGCTGAAATGTTTAGACACATTTTAAATGTGAATCAAAATGTTCCACTCTTCAGTTTAACTCCTATGTGCCCTATCCTGCTGCACCTGAAGTCAAGTGGAGTTTATCTACTCAATTCCGTGGATTCAGAGCTTGCTTTTCTACATTAGAAATAACACTTCCCTCCTTCTGCAGGAAGACTGTCTGGGGACTGGAGAACTATGGAATAATGAAATCCCAATAGGTAAGGATTGCAGTGGCAGTTTTGCGAGCCCTCACTTAAGACAGGAAGGAATGGTATTGCCAATTTAGAGAAGGACAGGGATATCCTACAGGAGGATCTGGATGACTTTGTAAACTGGAGTAATAGTAATAGGATGAAATTTAATAGTGAGAAGTGTAAGGTTATGTATTTAGGCATTAATAACAAGAATTTTAGTTATAAGCTGGGGACGCATCAATTAGAAGTAACGGAGGAGGAGAAGGATCTTGGAGTATTGGTTGATCATAGGATGACCATGAGCCGCCAATGTGATATGGCTGTGAAAAAAGCTAATGCGGTCTTGGGATGCATCAGGAGAGGTATTTCCAGTAGGGATAAGGAGGTTTTAGTACCGTTATACAAGGCACTGGTGAGACCTCACCTGGAATACTGTGTGCAGTTCTGGTCTCCCATGTTTAAGAAGGATGAATTCAAACTGGAACAGGTACAGAGAAGGGCTACTAGGATGATCCGAGGAATGGAAAACTTGTCTTATGAAAGGAGACTCAAGGAGCTTGGTTTCTTTAGCCTAACTAAAAGAAGGTTGAGGGGAGATATGATTGCTCTCTATAAATATATCAGAGGGATAAATACCGGAGAGGGAGAGGAATTATTTAAGCTCAGTACCAATGTGGACACAAGAATAAATGGATATAAACTGGCCACCAGGAAATTTAGACTTGAAATTAGACGAAGGTTTCTAACCATCAGAGGAGTGAAATTTTGGAACAGCCTTCCAAGGGAAGCAGTGGGGGCAAAAGATCTATCTGGCTTTAAGATTAAACTCAATAAATTTATGGAGGAGATGGTATGATGGGATAACATGGTTTTGGTAATTAAATATTCATGGTAAATAGGCCCAATGGCCTGTGATGGGATATTAGATGGGGTGGGATCCAAGTTACCCAGGAAAGAATTTTCTGTAGTATCTGGCTGGTGAATCTTGCTCATATGCTCAGGGTTTAGCTGATCACCATAATTGGGGTCGGGAAGGAATTTTCCTCCAGGGCAGATTGGAAGAGGCCCTGGAGGTTTTTCGCCTTCCTCTGCAGCATGGGGCACAGGTCACTTGCTGGAGGATTCTCTGCTCCTTGAAGTCTTTAAACCACGATTTGAGGACTTCAATAGCACAGACATAGGTGAGAGGTTTTTTGCAGGAGTGGTGGGTGGAATTCTGTGGCCTGCGTTGTGCAGGAGGTCAGACTAGATGATCATAATGGTCCCTTCTGACCTAAATAAAAAATATCTATGTTTACATAGACAGTTTAAAATTCTTTGGGCTTGGATGTTTTTGCTAAAATTGGATAGATTTAGCAGAAAGCTCTGCATGAAAGATTCAAACCCACCCACTTCTACAACGAAATGTGGAAAAGTTGCAGTTGGCCTTTCTACCTATGATGATGTCACTATATTCACTTCCATTCTTACAGTCCCTGAGAGAGTGCCATCCAAAAGAAATATAGAAATCAAAACTTGATACTCCTCTGATATTTCTAAGTAAAACATAAAAAAAGAAAAAAGAAAACTCATCTTGGAAAAAAATGGTCGTCTTTAAATACCACCATGGACACAAGCAAGAATTTTTTTTCTTTAAAAACAAGACAAACTAAAGACAACATCAATCAGCATTCTGACAACATTTATTACAAACCTCTCACTTCCCGCTGATGATATTCTTTGTTTTTAAGTATCGGGTGAGAAATCCACAGCCAAGGATGATGCTTGCGGAGCTGAGGAAGTATGTAATGTGTTACGAATCCCACAGTCCATGCTAAAGCAAACAGCACAATGCTGAGAAATGGCTGAGACAAAGGAGGAAAATAATGGAATCACATTTACAAATAATATTTTATAGACCCACAATATTTTTAATGTACAACAATTTAATCTTCCTTGAACATTTGCAAGCAATATTGATTCTTACATAAAAAGCATCAAAGACTACAGGTGGGAAGCAGATGTGGGGTCAGGAAATGAAAGCAACAACCTTTGTTCTTTTTCAAAATGTACTTTACACACAAATTTAACCAGTATTGTAACTGGAAATAAAAACGCTAAATTGATCGGGTTAATGTAAGAATCCCTCTTCCAACAGCTTCTACGTCATAAAAAAAGACTAGTATAAAGCAAACGTTTAGGGAAAACAATTACTAAATGCATTAAATAGTGCCGAATATAAATATCTATAACTGATTTGCAGTGTATATCAAAAGCCTTGAAATTATCTTTGCCATTAAATAATTTTTCCTTAACTTTTCTCTTCACAGCTCCTCTCTATTCTTAGCCATGTAGTTTTCCATAATAGAGATGATATCTTAGGGGGAAAATATTTAAAAGCAGGGGATTAATATACATACCCTTAATGACAGAAACACAGTGCTGGCGCTGACTGCAAATGATAGAACAGCAGCCACTGCACAGACAATGAGATCCGATTTCAAGATTTCCTTCTGTGAATATAATTTTTTTAAAATACAAAATTATCAAGTGAATACTATTTTAACTGGATAAATTAAATTACTCCATTATGAATTACTGATAGTTTGCATTGTGATGACACTTGTCTTTGTTTTACAATATAAAAATATATTTTAATGTAAAGGTATTTTCTGCAATATGATTTGCAAAATTATTTCCCCGCATTCTGTATTTGTTAAAAATTCAAAAATATCAAAATTAATTTTAAAACATATTTTGTAAACATTGTTTAATTGTACCATGGGAAACTTAAAACTAAAATGGTTTTACATTACATTTGTGTCTCCGTTTATGCAATGGTATTTGTGGGGTTTTCTCTATTTTTGAAAATGGCAACAATCTGTTAATATTCTGGTTCCATTTCCTGTTTGGAAGCATTGATACTTTCTCATACTAATGCACTGTTTCTTCCATTGCTTAAATAATCTGTGCTTTCTGGGAGAGTTTCTGTCATGTGTTCATAGACATCAATGATAATACATTTATTATTACGTACTACAGAGATGGGTCCAAGTTGTAATGTTTGGTTCAATATAAGGGTCCAAATTTCTCCAAGATTTGGGGGTTTTCAGAAGTGGGCCTATCTCTAGTATTATGTAATGATAATGAAAGGAAAAAAAATCTACCTTCAAGTAAAGAACTATAACTAGGCTGGAGTAATTGTGTTTTGGAGAAATTGGAAAATATGTTCTTCCTAACCCATTTTTCTTGTGATTAAAATATCATCGTGAATAAACAAATTAACAAGGTAGTTTTTGAGCTATGTGAATTTTTGAACCATTGTATTTTAGAGCTTACAGAAATGTCTTTGGTCAGCAAATCAAAAACTTGGCTTAGATTTATGACTAGACATATTACAGAGGGCTAGTAGCCCTTAACATTGCTGGCAAATGAAGGTACTGACTGACATAAATATCTAGCAGCAGGCATTCAGTTTATCTAAATACTGACTTGTAGTGCTTTAATTTAAAGACTCTTAGAAACCTGGGATACAACAACATTTCACTTAAAAGAAAACCTCATCTGATTCAAGATGTTACTGTGACTGTGCACCCAGCCCCAATAGCCAGCCTCGCCAACAAGTGTTTCTGTGGGGAGGAGGAAGAAAACATAAAATAATGCTAGAATAACAGACCCAACAATAGGGAGATAAAAATGAAACAGAGATGTAGGAGACAACGCTTGAACAACGAATTGATTTTAAAGTATAGGGGGAGCTGTCAATGACCACTATATTTTGGTTGCTTAACAATTTCGGTTATCAAAAGATGATTGCAACCTGTTTCTGAAAACTCTAACACTTACACTAATTATAGCACGCCTTTGAAATTCAGCTGGACTAAAGCCCTTTGGCTTGAGAAGTGCTTTTTCTGTATCCCATAAAACTCCACTCAGGTTTAGCTGAAATATAAAGTGTTAATTATCCTTTTCCTTCCCCGGATTGTGTTCCTCAGGAAAATTTTGGCAGATTGCCATAATATTAATGGAACACGAACATTCTAAAGAACTAGATCCAAACCACTGCCAAAGCAGCAGCACCAGAACCATCATGTACATGTTCTGGCAATGTATGGAAGCTAGGAGGAATGTGAGCAGAGCTGGTGCAGGCTTCCAACAACCACCCTGCCTGCCTGGAGTGAGCACATGGCTCCAGAGGTCCATACCACCTCTGAAGACACCACATGGGACAGAAGCATCCCAACTCAAGGGGGTAGAGGGAAAGAGAGAACCAGGCCAGGCCAGCCCCTCGCCATCAACTAACTCCTGATCTCCTACCTGGTGCTGCCCCAGTGGCCCATTCCCACCCACAGGATAACAGCCTTCTCCTGCCACCAGCTAATGTAGTTAGCCTTGTAGCTCAAGTGGTGGCAGGTGTGCATCAGTACTGAAAGTTCAGGGTTGAAACCCTGATGATGATGCACATAATGGAATGTATTTTTACCTTTATTAAAAATCCTAGGAAATTACATACTAAAACTATATTAAAAGAATGTTATTTAGGTTGCAAAGTTAAGCACTTGAAAGCTAGGTAATGCTAGATTTATGGTTGCCTGTACAACCTTAATTTAGCCCTGCTGAGTATATGTTATGTAATGAAATGCAATGTAATATGATATAATCTTTAATTACATGATCACGTACCATTCTCAGTAATGCCAACTCCAAGCATTCAAAAATCATGAGTCAGGCCCCAAAGAAATCATGAGATTGGGTAAAAATTAATAAATGTACTCAGGTCATGTTTTCAAAGTTAGACTGAAGGCTAGAAACATACTATTTTTAAAATGAAAGATGATATTCTCATGTAATCATATGCCTCCCAGAGTTGGGGTTTTAAGAAAAACATCACATATCATGACATTTGCAACAAGATGGTGAGAGTAAATAAAACACTGCACATTTTCCGCAAGACACCATGCACGGGGGGGCGGGCACAGAATGGATGCACAAGCAGGCTGAATTAAGGTTGGACAGGCCACCATCTCCTAACTTTCTAGTCTTTGACTTTGTAACCTAACTGACATGTTTTTAATGTAACGTTTGATACACATTATGTGTGAAAGGCCTGACCTCTGACTCTAGTAAAAATTCAATAGTGAAATAATCACTACCATTGGGATTGTTTTGAAGTTTTGGGTAAAAACAGATCATGCAGACAAAGCCTCAACATCACCCACCCACCATTCTATCAAAGAAATATTTCTTTATTTTTTAAAGGGCTATTCTGGACATCTCCTGCTTGTGAGAATAAAACAGGAAAACATGCTGTAATTTTTTTCTTCTTGTTTTAAATTATACATTGGGAGCTTTGTATAAATCCTTTTACTAGCTATCTGACTGTTTGTACTAAAGGCCAGGAAGGAAGTTGAGTTTGAATGTAACACATTAACACCCTCAGGCCACTGGTTAATGTAGTAATCAACCATGGGGATGTCTATAGAAATTAATTATAATGCTAGGAAGCTCCATTCTCAAAGTTGAATGGTCAATTATCCATCACAGCTGCTTTGTAATTCCAGTTTCCGAAGCTGACGATTCTTACATAGCCATTCGAGCAGAGAAAAAATAGTAAAGGTCATGTAACTAAACATTACAAATGCTATATTGATTACTACTAACATGAATATTATACAACACAACAGATTTATTTTAATATTTAAACTTATTTGCTTTCATCTTGGGAGGTGAACCAGTTATTTATATCTTAAATTTATTGATTAAAAAGGGGCTAATTTAGCCTGAATATTATGCATGCTTTATACATAGGAGCATAGGCCAGTGGACACTGGACATTTTGTTGCACTTGGCCCAAACAAGCTTTTTTCCTCCACTGTCAACTATAAAAGATGGCAATTACACAGGGGCATGCTGAGGGAAACAAAAGGGGGAAGGATATGCTATTAAAACTTCTCCTTCTGGTCCTCATGTAACAGTGTACCCAATTCCCAGATATATCAAAGTTCTTCTTACAGAGGATCTGAAAGCTATTTTTAGTTTGCTTTTGAAAATTAATCAAAACCAGAGCTGGTTACGATAGCACACTCCCTTAACTACAGTGAAGTAAGATCAAAATGGATTGTTGTTTAAATGTTTCCCTCAAATTTGATGCACATATATATTTTAGCTGTCTACACTCACCAACTTTCTATACTGGCATTGCAGTGTGAGAACAATTGTGGAGAACCTACTTAACTTGGTTCAACTATTTATTAAGACATTGCCGCCAGCCACTAAAGGGTTTAGACAGAGCACGTATTAAACTACAATTGCAATCTCCTCTTCAGGGAGTACTATCTGTATCCCAGCATGGAAGAGTTAGCACTACATAAACCAATTTAGAATTGTGCACATCTGCTTACATTAATATATAAACTGGAGGAAACCCAAACAGAGGAAGAAAGGAAGGTACAGCATTAGGAGGCCCTTGTAGCAGCCAGTAAAAACAGCCTGTGTTTCTGGAAAACAATATGAGATGTCAAATGTGTGTAGTGGAAATGTGCAGCTGACAAGCACCATGTGAAACCAATTCCCTGGCAGAAAAGAGCACCAAGAAACAAATTCCACCACAAAAAAAGGACCAAGACACAAAGGCCCTGTCTACATTACTAGTACAGCCAGGCCAGAGTGCTACAGTGGAACACAGTTATCCCATTTTCCTAGTTACATGGTTCCAGTCTGCAATATAGTCAGGACCTTAACTGCGTTTTTGACCGGATCCTCATCTGCACTCTGAAATGAAATGGTTGTAACCAGTTCAAGGGATGGCCATATTGTTAACCGGGTCAGTCCCCTGACATGGTTCAACTTGTAGAATAGATGAGGTCAGACTGTACACTTGCCCCAGGCAATGAACAATAAGTGGAAGGGATGTGTGGGTTATAAAATCAGAAGAAAATTATGCCTCCCACTATACCTACAATACAGTCAACCAGTTTATAGAAATCAATTGACAGTGGATTGTGCCCATAAGCTACATACCAAAAACACCAGAGTATGTAGCCAAGCTTTATAATAAATACTTTATATCTTTGCTTAGAAGCCTCCCTCCATTAATAGCCATACCTCCACTATGCAATTTAACCAAGTAAAATAATTAAGTTTAGCAGAAGCTGTGGCTTCTACACCAAGCAGTAAAGTAGTATATTTTCCATACACTCCTTAAACACTACTTACTCTCACAGATGCTTACACTTTAGGGATTATCTAGCTCCCTAGTGCTTCGAGATGGCCATTATGGATGCTGTGCTGAGGAGAAGGAAAGGTTTCTAGCTGCTGGGAAGCAGGGCAATTTAGAACTTTGGATGGAATCAGCCACACCTTAAACCCTTCCGGGAACCCCATCCTTGCCAAGCCTGAACTCTTGAGGTCTCCCCCTTCCCCTGAGTATCAGTCACCAATACTCTCCTAAGGCCATGTCTACAGTGGCAGAGTTTTTTCGCTGAAAATGTTGTCGACGATCAAAAAGCGCTAAAAGAAAATGGTTGTTGCATGTTCACACTGTCTTCCTCTGTCGGCAGAGCGCATCCACACTTGAGGTAGTAGCATTGACAATTGAGCATGGTTAAGGGATTCCACATGGGTGGATTGCAGGTTTCCAGTACATAAAATAAATAATTTTAAACAGCCTTACCACTGACTCTCTCATCTTCTCTGGGAGTGGATCTGTTGATGAATCTCTCAAATTTTGATGTAGAGAGTGAGGAAAAAATTTACATTGAATAAGGGATCTATTAAAAAAAAGATTTGTTAGAATATAGTAGTTCTGAATAACAGCTTTTCAGCGAATGGGGTTATATGCCATTAGTAAGGGGAGAAGAGACATTTTAGAGACCAACTTTACCCTTACATACATATATTCTATTGTTGATAGCAGGAGATTGCTATAGAAAAGCTGAAAATCTGACCAGGGCAGTGTCAGCTTCCTCACCAATAAGGAAGTGTAGTCTAGAATCAGCACAGTAGCATTAATTGGGAAGGGACCACATGAGAGGATAGTTCAGTTCCATGCTCTTTCTAATCTTTGACCACTAATGAGGATGCTGGCAAGGGGGTTCTTTAGTGCCACTTCTGATGTCAAACACTGATATTACAAAGGGTAAAATGCTCATCTCAATAAAAATTACATGTTCATCCTCATTTTAGTTTTACAAAACACCTTCTCCTTCATCTTAAAACTTATGCCGGAGGCCATCCCTTAAATACTGTTTCCAATCCCCTAAACTCCATTTAGTTAAATTCAGTCATTAAAAGATATCTTAAACCTCTTTTTAGGGATTATACATTTTAATCTTGATTATACAATGAATACTTGATGTTGTTGTAGAATCAGAAACTCATATTTTAATCTCAGACAAGACATTTAACAATTATTTGAACTACTGAGAATTTGATTAAGGTCGTTAGAAGATTAGAAACTAGATTTAAAAGGTGGCCAAACAATGAATTCAGGGATTCAAAACATCTTATTTAAAACAAAAGATAAGAGTTTTTGTTTAATTAAAGATACTAATGGACTGTGAATTATATCCTGAGGAAAATACACATTTAAAATCTAAAGAACTCATTCTTGAGTGCTTATTTGGTATTTTTCTGTGTGTATTTTACACAAAAACTGAATAAGCCCTCCTGTGTGTAATGGTACTTCACCCCACAACCATTTCTGTATTCTATAACATCCTGTAGAATGAGTTATATGTCACTCATAGTGGACCTAATCCAGAGCCCATTGAAAGGACTGGAAAGATTCAATGAGTATTGGATTAGGCTACAGGAAAGTAAGTGGAAGCACTTCTTACTGCACTTCCACCGCACACAGAATACAGCAGCATGTAGTTATCTAACTTATCTGTCCCCAGGGATCATGAGGATGATGACAGGATTTACATAAACCACACTGAAGAATTTAAGAATTTCAGTTAATGCCACAGCTCCTTTTCACCTTCCTTCCCATTCCTGTTTCCTCCCCTGCGTAGAATGACTCCCCATTGTCTCCCTCAGTATTACCTGGCTCTCTCTGTGAATGCCCAAAAAAGGCCCCCACCAAGATGGCAGGGGGCCCCATGTTTCTAGCTGCACCTCTGCTTCTGTCAGCCCAACCTTCAGATCATCGTGTTGCTTTTTCTACACTGGTTCTTCACAGTCCCTGGATTCAGCTTTAAATGCTTACTACCTTGAAGAGCAGTTAACATCAGTGGAGAGGCAAAGGTAATGGAACTGACATGACAAAAGAGTTGTGATCAGGTCATGCTTCCCAAGGGTCAGAAACTCTTCCTCTTGCTTCTTATAGTGCTTTCTAATGCATCTCCCCAAACCCTGATAATTAGCCTGTCCTCAGGTGGCATCCATTGGAGATTAGCTGGTTCCATAAGGGTTAATCATATAATTCCCAGACAGCAAAATCTGACCCAAATAACTTAGTACTGATGAAAAGTACCAGATTTATTGCCCTGGTGGTTGAAGCCCTTTATTCATTTACCGAACTGATACACCATGGGCAGCAAGTGTGAACACTTCCCATTTCATCAAAGTATTTTGGGTACCCTGTGATGAGAAATTGAATAGCTTGGTTTCTGTTTATTCATTCATTGTTCTTTCTGCTAAGACAACTGACAGTGGCACCATTTACTGACAAATCTGCTGGTAGTTTTGCAATGGAGACAGCTGGCTACTGGAATGGACCAAGACCAAAATATATTTCATACAAGCTACCAAACTAAGGACACTACCTTTCAGCCACTGACAATAGTCTTTGGCCCTGATCCAGCAAATACTTCACTTTATGATTGTACATCATCTCATTGATTTCAATGGGACTACTCATGGTAGTACACTTATGCACATACATGAACTTCTGCAGGATCAGTACCTTATTTTGTACCAGTTATCTAGAGGTAAATGTGTATCTTATTGCTAGTCCTTGAGATATCCAGTCCCTTTCAAAAAAGAATGTTTTCTAAAACACTGGTAACAATAACCATAAAAGCCCTCCTTTATCATACTTTTTCAGTATGTTTCTTCCCAGTGAGACCCAAGTTTACACAACCAACTTTGTCAGAAGATGTCCCAAGTTACCGAATTCAGAAATCACCCTCTCCAGACTTAAATATCACCCTGTGCAATAGTCTACATGCCATATAATATAACCAATAAAAAAAGTTTGCTGACAACTTACATAAGTACAGATGGATCACTGCTTTGCCTACTAAGATGATAAGAAAGTGCAACTAAAAGGCCACAGAAAGCAGAGAACAGTGCTGGAATGTGTCGAGCATCCCATGGTTCCTAATGGGAAGGACAAAAAGGAGAATACTTTTATGTTAGGAATGCAAAACTTACTTTTTAAAGGAAGCTAAATCCTATATAGAGTGGAGATCTACAGTACTCAATACATCCTATATCAAGGAGTTTTAGTTCTCTCATTACACAATCTATTATTGTGAGAATAGCTGAGATGTTACAGACATACTTTAGAATTATACAAACGATATACAAAAATATCTCCATAATCAGCAACTAGAAAAGAAACTAGAAAACACATGAAAAGCAGAATTTTTTACCTCTAACTAAAAACCAGAGGCAAAATTTATAATCCTCATTAAAAGAACAAATTAGAGATGTGCATAAAATAAATTGCATTTTATTTGCTAAACCTTAAAATCAAAGGTTGTTTACTCAACCTTCGGCAAGCTTTCTCAATAGCCTGCATAGAATCATAGAATATTAGGGTTGGGAGAGACCTCAGGAGGTCATCTAGTCCTACCCCCTGCTCAAAGCAGGGCCAATCCCCAACTAAATCATCCTAGCCAGGGCTTTGTCAAGCCGGGCCTTAAAAACCTGTAAGGATAGAGATTCCAACACCTCCCTAGGTAACCCATGCAAGTGCTTCACCACCCTCCAAGTGAAATAGTTTTTCCTAATATCCAACCTGCACCTCCCCCACTGTAACTTGAGACCATTGCTCCTTGTTCTGTCATCTGAGAACAGCTTAGCTGCATTCTCTTTGGAACCCCCCTTCAGGTAGTTGAAGACTGCTATCAAATCCCCCCTCACTCGTCTCTTCTGCAGACTAAATAAGCCCAGTTCCCTCAGCCTCTCGTCACAAGTCATGTCCCCCAGCCCCCTAATCATTTTCTTTGCTCTCTGCTGGTCTCTCTCCAATTTATCCACATCCTTTCTGTAGCAGGAGGCCAAAAACTGGACGCAGTACTCCAGATGTGGCCTCACCAGTGCCGAATAGAGGGGAATAATCACTTCCCCCAATTGGCTGGCAATGTTCCTATTAATACAGCCCAATATGCCGTTAGCCTTCTTGGAAACACGGGCACACTATTGACTCATATCTAGCTTCTCGTCCACTGTAATCCCCACGTTCTTTTCTGGAGAACTACTGCTTAGCCAGTTGGTCCCCAGCCTGTAGCGGTGCATGGGATTCTTCCATCCTAAGTGCAGGACTCAGCACTTGTCCTTGTTGAACCTCATCAGATTTCTTTTGGCCCAATCCTCCAATTTGTCTAGGTCCCTCTGGACCCTATCCCTCCCCTCTAGCGTATCTATCTCTCCCCCCAGCTTAGTGTTATCTGCAAACTTGCTGACAGTGCAATCTATCCCATCATCCAGACCGTTAATGAAGACGTTGAACAAAACCAGCCCCAGGACCCACCCCTTGGGCACTCTGCTTGATACCGGCTGCCAACTAGACATTAAGCCATTGATAACTACCCGTTGAGCCCGACGATGTAGCCAGCTTTCTATCCACCGTATGGTCCATTCATCCAGCCCATACTCCTTTAACTTGCTGGCAAGAATGCTATGGGAGACCATATCAAAAGCTTTGCTAAAGTCAAGATATATCACATCCACCACTTTCCCCATATTCACAGAGCCAGTTATCTCATCATAGAAGGCAATCGGGTTGGTCAGGCATGACTTGCCCTTGGTGAATCCATGTTGACTGTTCCTGATCAGCTTCCTCTCCTCCAAGTGCTTCAGAATGGATTGCTTGAGGACCTGCTCCATGATTTTTTCGGGGACTGAGGTGAGGCTGACCGGTCTGTAGTTCCCCGGATTCTCCTTCTTCCCTTTTTTAAAGATGGGCACTATATTTGTCTTTTTCCAGTCGTCCAGGACCTCCCCCAATCGCCACGCGTTTTCAAAGATAATGGCCAATGGCTCTGCAATCACATGAGCCAACTCCCTCAGCACCCTCGGATGCGTTGCATCTGGCCCCATGAACTTGTGCATGTCCAGCTTTTCTAACTAGTCCTTAACCTGTTCTTTCACCACTGAGGGCTGCTCACCTCCTCCCCGTACTGTGCTGCCCAGTGCAGCAGTCTGGGAGCTAAGCTTATCTGTGAAGACTGAGGCAAAAAAAGCATTAAGTACTTCAGCTTTTTCCACATCATCTGTCACTAGGTTGCCTCCCCCATTCAGTTAGGGTCCCACACTTTCCCTGACCTTCTTCTTGTTGCTAACATACCTGTAGAAACCCTTCTTTTTATCCTTCACATCCTTTGCTAGCTGCAACTCCAATTGTGCTTTGGCCTTCCTGATTACACCCCTGCATACTCGAGCAATATTTTTATACTCCTCCTTAGTTATCTGTCCAAATTTCCACATTCGCTATTCTTTCTGCACATCGGGATGTTTTTTTCCTGTGCCCTCAATAATGCTTCTTTAAAATACTGCCAGCTCTCCTGGACTCTTTTCCCCATCATATTAGCCTACCAGGGGATCCTGCCCATCAGTTCCCTGAGGGAGTCAAAGTCTGCTTCTCTGAAGTTCAGGGTCTATATTCTGGTGCCCACCTTTCTTCCTTTTTTCAGGATTCTCAACTCAACCATCTCATGGTCACTGCTGCCCAGGTGGCCACCCACTTCTACTTCCCCTACCAATTCTTCCCTGTTTGTGAGCAGCAGGTCAAGAGGAGCATGGCCCCTAGTTGGTTCCTCCAGACAGAGAGATATGCCAAGTTCTGTAGGCTATGGTAATGTAAACAGCAACATGCAAACAAAAAATGCAGGCATGAACAACGCTCTTGCAAGGATCAAACACTCTTAACATTATTATTTATTATTAGAAGGGGTAAAACAGTGGTTGCCATTGTTAAGGCTCAGCTCCAGCATCCACTTTCAGTTGTTCCTAACTTTCTAAAAAAACTGCTCTTTGGGCTAAAATTTTCCATGTTTATTTTCAACTCAGAATATTCGTGGAAACTTTGATGATAATTAATTGATGACCAGTATCTTAAAAATGGCTCCATCAAATACATACTTCATAATATGACTGAGTCATAATCTGCATCTGACACAGTGCAGCTACACACTTCCCCATACATGTGTCTTATGTCAAAGCCACAACTGACCCTTGGGTGTATAACTTCTTTTCCAAAATTGAAATATATTAAAGAGCCTTGCAATTTCAAAACTACTTTATACTGTATGAGACATAACTCCTTCCCCTTCCTAGTATTAAATAAACCCTAGATGATCATACATATTCTTTTACATGACTTCAATAGTCCATTATGTAATGCATCTCTCTGTTCTTAGCCTGTCCCCTCTTCTGCAGCTAGTTACCTCTTTACTGCTCTTCAGAATTAAACTACACAGCAATCAGGGAAAACACATTCTATGCCAATGCGGTATGTTTTACAAAAAGTGTAAAGAACCCATATCCATTTTGTCATTTTCCTTCCTGGCTTATGATGTCTGGTAGAGCTCTAAATTAAAAAAGCTGAAAGAACAACATAGTCAATAATTGGACAATGATTCTTCTCCCTGGGGGGAAAGGAATGACAGGTTTCACTCCTGGATGGTGATGTTATCTGTCATTCCGGAGAGGGAGTTTGTATTCCTAGTTGCCTTCATTCTGTTTAGGTGATGTCTTGCTCTTTCATTCCATATACAATTTTGACTTTGATCCACACACACAAATAGTGGTTTTTAAAGCAAGTGAAATGCAGGTGCAGGGTTAAGGATGAAAGTGGTGAGTTAAATAAACACTGAGGCTGAAAGAAAAAAAAATTCTGTTTCATCAGAGGTTCACCTACTCCCAAAATAACCAATTAAGAGGTGGATAAGAGCTTTTCTGGAATTTAAAAGTTTGTTGCCCTAGAAATAAAAAACATTTTTTAAAAAAAGTTAGGCATAGTAGAAGTATCCAAACAAACAAAAAAACCACTTTCTCATGTCATTTGTCCCCTTTTTTAAAAGAAAAGGCTTCTTAAGCCTGATACACCTTTACGTTTCAAAGGTACTTTGTAGTAAATCCTGCTCCCCACTCAATGCCAGAGAAGGTCCTGCACATGGTAGAATCACTGTGGTAACATGTAGTAATCAGGGTTGTTTTGATTCGGAACATCCCCCTCATCGCAGATAGCTAGTGCAGGCTGCTGCTACCACACCAGGAGTGAAAGTATAAAGGCTGCAAGAGTTGCTTGGTCACTGGCTGCAGTGTAGCTGGATGCTGAGACAAGCACCCGTTGTGTAAGACGTGATGTATAGGTTCTGAGTTTTAACCCTAACCCTATATATTTTAGCAATGCATGTTGAGAAGTGATTTTGCAACCACTTATAATTTTATCATCATTCAGCCATTTTTGTCCCTGCCCCATCCTAGACACACAGTACTCTGAGCACAATTTACAGGGCAGGTTTTGAAATTCAGCTGTTTTTTATTCCTTTACTTTTAAAGACATGGTAATAATAAGTGGGAAAAACCCCACTCCTCATTCTTGTGAAATATTTACCTCTTGGCTGAGATCTTACAAGGCAAACTTTAGCCAAAAATAATTTTTCTGAAAGTTATGAGCAAGTGGAACCCCGTGGTTGTAACAAACTTCTCCACAAATTTAACCATAGTATTTTGGTACCAAGTGTATTCTATTTTCAATGAACACTAATGATTGAGGACTGTGAGTTACCCTAGGAGCATTTATTATGTTCATTCGTCCATTTATGTCAATCCAGAAGTAAGAATCATAATGTTGATTTATTTAGATGATTTGTTGATGGCAGAAAAGTTATTAGAGTGAAGGGAGGAGCTCCCCATAAACTTCTGCAAAGCTACCTCATTGTTCTCCTTCAAAACCTTTCTTTTCTCTCCTGTTCCATGGTGCCTACAAAAAAACTTGGCAACAGTTAAGCCACTTGTGGGCTGAAACCGCTGCCTATTATGCTGACTAACATGGTCTCACTGTTTCTTTATAATCCCACCTGGCTGTATACATCTGTTGTCTCTTCTCTTATATTTCAACTGTAAGCTCCTTGGGGCAGGGACTGTCTTTTTTTTGTTCTGTGTTTGTACAGTGCCTAGCATAATGGGGTCTTGGGTCCATGACATGAGCCCTTAGATGCTACTGTAACACAAATAAATAAATAATACATTGTACTGAATTTGCACTGAGCCCTTGCTGACATCTTTGTAGTTGTCATAAATCTCAAAAACATTATAAGGATCCCAAAAAGTATCCAAAAATGGTAACACTTTTTATATTTATAAACCTTGAAAACAGCCAGTGTTAAAAATGAAGTTTCCATGTGCTTGGTTTGACCTAAGTTTCAGCTAGTTTTCAATTTACTAGTTACAAAACTCTAAAAATAGGGGGTTAGACAGGAATTGCTGAAAGATTTTTCCATTCAACTTTACTATGTGGCACTGTACAGTAATATACTCATTCTCTAACACATAAAACTAATCTTGGACCTTCTCGACTTCTACAAACAGGTTTCTGCAAACACATTTTACTATTCTTTTTGTTAAATCCAGAAGATATTATTTTCATCACCAGTGAAAAACACTGAAATACAACAAAAGATGGGTTTTTGGACACGGATATAGTTATAAATAACTTACTGCTCATTGCAAAGCATAGTATTTGACGACCCTCTCCAAAATTTACATCCTTAATAGCTCTTCCCTGGACCCCAAGGGTCTCTAAATTGGGAAGTATATGAATTGATGAACCTGTCTCCAGAAATCTGCTTGAAGTATTTTATGTGGTTGAAATAAAACTGTGCAATAAGCCTATAATTCTATATTTGCTCCCTTACTCATCTGGGAATTCTATGTATACACGAGGGTCCATTCGGTCTTGTTTGAAAACATTTTGGGGGCAGTTCTAGCTGTCTGAAAGGGAGCTTTGCATTCTATATTTTGCCACGGTAGAACTTTAATTAGCACAAATATATACCAAATTATTAGTGCATGGATGAAGTTAGTGTTCTTAAAAAGCACGTATCAAGAAGCACTGCTCCACTCATTATTATGACTGCTGAGTTTGGGCCTGAATCAGACTACAAATCAAACTATACTAATTCTAAGATGTTCTGAATGGTGCTTAGAATAGGCACTGAAATTTAGAAACTGCCTACCAAAAGCCACAGGTAAATTATTTTTTAATATTTGATTCCAGGCATACAGCATAGCTACTTACATACGGATTATACACTTCTGATGAAGACAATTTGCAATTATCTAGAGATGGAACAGGCCACCCATGCCACTTATAAAATGAGTACATTTACTTCAGATTAATATTTTTTCCTAGATCCAATATCTCTTTTTTCCCATGATGATTAAGATAACCCATAAGTTCCTTAAACAATTAAAAGAAACTATAGAAAAATTAATTTGGATCTTAATAACTTGGATTAATTTGGATTTAATAAGCCACAAATCAAAGTCAGTGGCTATGTGGTGCAAATAGGGCTAATTTTAAATCAGGGGTTGGCAACCTACGGCACGCGAGCCAATTTTTAATGGCACGCTGCTACCTGCTGGGGACAGCAGCATGCAATTAAAAATCCTGCCCAGCCCACTCTTCTCCGCCCAGCGCTCTCTCCTTGCAGGGCGGGCAAGCTTCCCCCTCCCCTCACCTCTTCCCCCAGTGTGCAGGGTTCCTGCCCCTCCTTCTCTCCCTCCTTGCGGCCGATCAGCTGTCAGCCCTTACTACGAAGCGGGAGAGGGAAAAGCAGAGCCGCAGTGTGCTCTCTGCTCCAGGGACATTGGGGAAGGGGGTGGAATCGGCATATCCCCTCCAGCTCCCTGCCGTGAGCTGCTCAGGGCAGGGGGCTGGGAGCACCCCAGCCCACACTGCCAGCCCTCTGCCCTCACCCCTGCACTCCCCACACACCTCAGCCTCATGCCCTGACCCCTGAACTCCCCACAACACCAGCCCTGACTCTGGTACCCCCCACACATACCCAGCCCTCCAGCCCCCTGCCCTGATTCCTGCACCCTCCTCACACACCTCCAGCCCCCTGCCCTGACTCCTGCACCCCCCACACCTCATGCCCTGACACTTGCACCCCCACATCCACATCCCCACCCTGAGCACCGAACGGGAGCTCCTGCACACGCACACCCACATTCCCACCTGCACCTCTCACACCAAATGGGAGCTGCCCAGGTAAGCGCTCCACTCCCAAACCGCCTGCCCCAACCCAGAGCTCCCTCCCTCATTCTAGCTCCTGGCCAGACCCTACACCCCAACCCCCAGCCTGCTTCTTCACCCCCAGCCCTGTTCTCAGTGCACTCCCACCCTCATCTCAGTGCAGAGAGAGGAAGAGAATGAGCCAGAACCAGGGAGAAAGTAGGTACCTACTCGATGTGGACAGGGCCGGGACCCCAGACTGGCAGCGGGGCTGAGAGGAGCCGGCAGCCGGGACCCTGGCTGGCAGGAGCTGGCGGACGGACCCCCAGACCAACAGCAGGCTGAGCTGCTCAGCCCACTGCTGGTCTGGGGTCCCGGCCGCCGGCCCCGCTCAGCCCGCTGCTGGTCTGGGGTCCTGGCTGCCAGCCCCTTGCCAGCTGGGGTCCCAGCCGCCGGCCCCGCTCAGCCCGCTGCTGGCCTAGGTGAACGGAACCCCAGGCCGGCAGCGGGCTGAGCGGGCCAGCAATGTAAGATCAGCATTTTAATTTAATTTTAAATGAAGTTTCTTAAACATTTTGAAAACCTTGTTTACTTTACATACGACAATAGTTTAGTTATATAATATATAGACTTATATAGAGAGACCTTCTAAAAAACATTAAAATGTAGTATTGGCATGCGAAAGCTTAAATTAAAGTGAATAAATGAAGACTCGGCACACCACTTCTAAAAGGTTGCCGACTCCTGTTTTAAATTGTTGGATGTCAAGTCATTTATTTAAAAAATTACTAAAAATATTTAGTTGAGCACAACAAGAAATAGTAGGCCAGGTCTTACTAATTTACTGAGTTTACTGCCAACTCAAAGATGTGGCTCCCACTATTTTACTTGCATGGATTTTTTGGTTTTGTTTTTTACAGTCGTTAGAGAACCATCAGTATTGAGACCAAGCAAAATAATCAGAATTATTAATCATGGCTATTTTATTATTAAGGAAAAGTAAACATTAAGCATTAAGCCTAATGATAAAATAGTTATGTCCGTTACAATCTCTTCTGTACGTCTATCTGTGGAGAGCTTTTACCAGAGATTACACCCTTAAGTGTGAAATGCTTCTGGGGGCATTCTTTCTTTGGTAAGTTAAGACTAAAGTATCTTGTTTCCTACAACTATTGTGAAATGCTGTCTTAAGTATCTTGGGGCTTGTCTACACAGAAGGATAATACCTCTATAGGGGTGTCATTTCTAAAGCGCACTAATCTGTTGTGCATTCACTGGTCTGTGTGAACCCTGCTGGTGTACTTTAACACAGTGCTGTTTGAAACAGTATTACATTGAAGTGCACTAGGGAACATTTAGTGTGCACCAGCAGAGCCTACATACACCAATTAATGCACAACACATTAGTTCTCTTTAGAAATCACACCCCTGTAGTGTGCATTACTCCACCGTGTAGACAAGCCCTTATTAGATAATTTAAAACTGTTTATGTATGGGCAACAGAATTTGTCTAATGGCAGGTGGATGCTGTTAGTTATTCTAAATAACCAGACAATTTACAGTTGGGCAAAGTAAGCAATCTTAACTAAATCCTATGCAATTGAAGAAAATATTTAAATGTGTTACTTAGAAGAAGCCATTTAAGGAGCTGTTTTAAAACAGGCCAATTATGAATATTAAGAATTTTAAATCCAACTTAATCCCATTATTTCTCTGTTTACCAATGTTTAGTCCGTCTCATCTCCAGGAATACTTGGTCTAACCATTTGGTGATTAACAGGAGAAACTGTTAATATTTTAAATTATCACAGCATTTCCATATCCTAACAAAATTATAAGACATTTTAAATCTAATCCCTTGGCAGTATTTTGGTTAATTTTCTCTCACCAATCCATGTTGAAATCTTGGGGAGGTTTCTTTGGTTTGGTTTCTTCTTGAGTCTTTTCTGTTCTTCTAAGCTCTTTGTAGTAGCTTGTTTTTAGAGACAGGCAGGATGAGTTGTGGAGTGCTTGCTGTTTAAGCAGGGTAGCAGAGGTGCTCACTTCAGAGTTTTTTTATACTTTTCTCTTTCCTATTTCCATGAAATTATAGAAAAATTACCTCTTCCAAGCTTGTTTAGATTCAAATTGGTTCCTAGAATTTCTTCATTGGCTCCATACCACCAGGGTTGGCTTAGGTGACACTTTCAGCTCCTGAACATGCAGTCTATTTAATGAATATGCAACATTTCTAATTACCTTTGTTCTGCATGTAGCAGAAAAATCCCAGATAATCTTTTGAAGTTAGAAGTTAAATTTTTCCTTACTTTCAGTCCATTTTTGAAATCTTTCTTCTATTTTATTAGAGTTCAACAAGAAATGAAATTCTGTTTCCAAAAAGTCCAAACACTCCTATTCTTCATATGAAAGTTTTTAGTTCTCAAAACAGTCATCCTACATTAAATAACTCTTAGAAAGTCAGTAGTTTAAAAAGTTATTTAAGAAGTTGTTGATTCTTTTATAACAATTTTTGGAGAAATGATTCTTCAGGTCTTTCTGTGTTGGTTGAGAGGGTTGCTTGTACAGTGCCAGTAATTAATTAATTCCCCCTTAATATAAATACTCTATAATTAAATGGTTTCTTACATTAGTAACTAGCTCAGCAAGGTCATTAAATTCTAAGCATTTTACTATTAGCAATGAAACTAGGAAATTATATTAGGAGCTTTGCACTTAACTAACATACTTGCAAATATTCCAATCAAAATTATTTCCCATTTCAATATTTAAGAACTAAACAAAAATTTAAAATATTTCCAACTATATACATTTTTCCTTGAGGTTTTTAAGAGACAAGCAGAAGTTTTTCTTTGAAAAGAAAGGTTGGAGGAGCTTCATATAGGTCCACTTTACCCCTAGGCTTTATGTTTGATAAGGCTCTTCAGTAACTCTTCTCTTTGACATCCATTTTGTGTGTATTAGTTGCAGTCTTTACAATTAAAATGCCTATCAAATATATTATACACCGTACCAATCACGACAACCAAGCTTACATCCATTTCTCAAAACATAGTATAAAAAAAATTCATAGAGAAAATTAAAGCAAGTTTAAAATGAAGCTTTTCTGAATTTGTCTAAAAGCTCTTTGGGGTAATAAACATGGTTTTATGGCGAAGGAGAGGTTATCTTCCTGCCATTTGCTTGTCCCTGGGGACAGAAAGCAGAAACCTTCTGCAATTTCTTTCAGCCAGCCTGAACATTTTATAAAAAATGGTTACTTACCTCTTGTAATTGTTGTTCTTCGAGATCATGTCCATTCCAATAGGCGTGTACATGTGCCGCAAGCACTATCGCCAGAAGCTTTTCCCTAGCGGTACCCGTCGGGTCGGCTGTGGAGACCCCTAGCGTGGCGCCTTCATGGCGGTGTATATATGTCCCTGCCGACCCGCTGCCTGCTCAGTTCCTTCTTGCCGGAATACTCCGACAGCGGGTAGGCAGGTGGGATTTGGAATGGACATGAGCAACGCATCTCGAAGAACAACAGTTACGAGAGGTAAATAGCTGGTTTTTCTTCTTCGAGTGATTGCTCATGTGCATTCCAATAGGTGACTTCCAAGCAGTTACCCCGGGGGAGGGGTCAGAGTTCACCTAATAGCTGAGTGCAGGACTGCCCTACCAAACCCAGCATCATCCCTCGCCTGCTGGGTAATGGCGTAGTGAAGGTGTGGACTGAAGACCAGGTTGCCACCTTGCAGATGTCCTGGATAGGGACCTGCACCAGGAAAGCTACAGACATTTCCTGCGCTCTGGTAGAGTGCGCCATAATCAGCGGGGCTGGAACTTTAGCCAGGTCATAGCAAGTCCTGATGCAGGACGTCATCCGTGACGAGATGCGCTGTGATGAGATCAGGAGCCCCTCATTCTTTCTGCAATAGCAATAAAGAGCTGTGGTGACTTATGAAACAGCTTTGTGTGTTCAATGTAAAATGCTAAGGCCCGTCTAACGTCCAAGGAATGGAACATGCGCTCCCTGTTAGTGGCATGGGTTTAGGGATGAACACAGGTAAAAATATGTGCTGGCTCACATGAAACTGGGAGACAACCTTAGGCAGGAACGCAGGGTGGGGGCGTAGCTGCACCTTGTCTTTATAAAATACCATGTAAGGCGGTTCGGAGGTCAGTGCTCTGAGTTCAGATACCCTTCTAGCAGAGGGTATAACCACCACGAAAGCCACCTTCCAAGAAAGGTAGGAGAGAGAGCAAGTAGCCATGGGCTCAAAAGGGGGCCCCATGAGAGAGGATAGGACCAGGTTGAGTTCCTGGGGCGGGGGGGGGAACGAGCCGAGGTACTGGAGGATAAAGTCTGTCGAGGCCCTTAAGAAACCTGCTCACCATGGGATTACCAAACCCTGATCCCCTCCCCGTTCCCAGGTGGAAGGCCAAAATGGCCGCAAGGTATACCCTTAGGGATGATATTGCTAATCATTGGTGCTTGAGATCTAAAAGATAGTCCAAAATAAGGGGAATTGGGGCTGATTGTGGCTCAGTTCCCCTTTGTTGAGACCAAATGGAGAAACGCTTCCACTTAGCCAGGTACGTGGCTCAAGTGGAGGGTTTCCTACTCCCCAGCAGGGCCTCCCTAACCGAGTGCGAGCACTGAAGCTCAAGAGGGTTCAGCCATGGAGCGTCCACGCCATGAGGTGGAGTGACTCCAGGTTGGGGTGCCGTAGACGGCCGTGGTCCTGTGAAATTAGGGTTGGACAGAGAAGGAGCGCTACTGGTCTGTCCACTGAGAGGTTCAGTAACATGGTGAACCAGTGCTGGCGGGGCCACGCTGGCACTATGAAGATTAAGGAAGCCGTGTCCTGACAAGTGTATGAGGGGGAATGGCAGGAACGTGTACAGCAGGTGATCTGTCCATGACAGATGAAAGGCGTCTGCGGTGGAGCCTGGGCTGTGGTTCAGGAAGGAGCAAAATCTCTGGCACTTCCTGTTGCTCCGCATCGTGAACAGGTCCATGTGGGGAGAGCCCCCTGCTCTGGAAAATTGAGTGAGCGACGTCCGGCCTGAGGGACCACTCGTGTCCATGGAACGAGTGACTGAGGCCGTCTGCCAGCTCGTTCTGCACCCCCAGAAGGTGCAACGCCTGCAGGTGTATGGAGTGGGTGATACAAAAGTCCCAGAGCGCCAGGGCTTCCCAACAGAGGGGAGAGGAACAAGCACCATCCTGTTTGTTTATACAGAACATCGCTGCACTATTGTCCATGAGCACTGATACGCATATGCCCTGAAGACAGGCCTGAAATGCTTGGCATGCCAGGCGAACCACCCTGAGCTCCCTCACATTAGCTCTGCATGGGACCAGAGGCCCTGGGTTCTGACGTTGTCCAGATGTGCTCCCCAACCGAGCGCCGAGGCGCCTGTGATAAGGGAAAGCATGGGTTGAGGTTTTGCAAAGGGTACTCCCACACAAACCAGCTGTGGTTGCAGCCACCATTGGAGACAGTGGACAATCTGAGGTGGGAGGGTCACTATGGAGTCCAATAGGTCCCTGCCCGGTCTGTGCACCTTCGCTAACCACGTCTGGAGGGGCCAAAGGCGCAGCCTGGCATGCTGTACCATGTATGTAGAGCCCGCCATGTGCCCCAGTAGTCTCATACAATTCCTGGCCATAGTTGTGGGGAAGCAGAGAAGGGTCTGGATAATGTCCGTGAGCGCTTTGAAATGCAGTTCCGGAAGGAACACCCTTGCACGTGTGGAATCCAAGCAAGGGCCAATGAACTCTATTCTTTGTGTGGGGGTCAATATGGACTTGGGCTCGTTCAATTCAAGTCCCAACCTGTGAAACGTAGCCCAGGCCAGGGATATGTGTTCCACCACCTGTGCTTGGGACTTGGCCTTGATGAGTCAGTTGTCCAAATACGGGAACACCTGCACCTGGCACCTGCAGAGGAAGGCCGCCACTACCATCATACACTTGGTGAACATCCGGGGGGCCACTGGGGGAAAGGCCAAATGGGAGCACCTTGAACTGGTAGTGCTGGCCACTGACCACGAATCTGAGAAAGCGTCTGTGGGCTGGAATAATAGCAATGTGAAAGTATGTGTCCTTCAAGTTGAGGGCAGCGTACCAGTCTCCCGGATCCAGGGAAGGAATGATGGCGGATAGAGAGACCATGCAAAACTTCACCTTTTTCATGTATGTGTTGAGGTCTCGTAGGTCCAGAATAGGCCGAAGCCCACCCTTGGCCTTGGGGATGAGGAAATAGCGGGAGTAGTACCCCTTGCCCCTGAATTCCTGAGGAACCTCCTTTATTGCCCTTAGAGCTAGGAGTGATTGTACCTCTTGTAAAAGGAGTTGCTCGTGAGAGGGGTTCCTGAAGAGGGACAGGGAAGGGGGATGGGAGGGCGGGAGGGAACAGAATTGGATAGAATATTCCACCCCCACCATGCTGAGGACCCAGCGGTCTGACGTGATCTGAGACCAAGCCGGTAGAAGCGGGAGAGTCGATTCACAAAGGGGGGGAACGATCCAAGAAGGCGACTGGGTCGCCATCCTCATGCGCATCTTCAAAAGTTGGGCTTGGGGCCAGGGGACTGTTTGGTTGAACCCTGGCCTTGGCTCAAGGAGGATTGCGATGGGCACCTCCTGTTATTTCTGCCCCTCCTCCTAGGTGGATCCCGCCTAGGGTGCCCCGGGTAGAAACGGTACGTGGACTGAGGTCTAAAGAGCTTTCTCTGAGGTGCTGGGGTGTGCAGCCCGAGAGACTTCAGTATCGCCCACGAGTCCTTCAGGCTGTGCAGGCGTGTGTCCTTATTTTGAGCAAACAGGCCCTCACAGTCAAAGGGGAGGTCCTGTGTTGTGTTTTGGGCCTCAGGTGTGATCCCCGAAACCTGAAGCCACACACTGCGCCTCACAGTGATGGCAGTGACCATGGTTCTAGCCACAGAGTCCGCTGCATCCAAGGCTGCCTGGAGAGCAGTCCTAGACACAACTCTACCCTCCTCAAGGAGCGCACCGAACTCCCTGTGAGAATCAGCCGGGATTAACTCCTGGAATTTAGCCAGTGAGTTCCAGAAATTAAAAGCGTGTCGGCTAAGCTCTGCCTGCTGAGTCGCTACCCGAACCTGGAGCCTCCCAGTCAAATAGATTTTACGGCCAAAGAGATCCAGCTTCTTGGCGTCATGTGACTTAGGTGTGGGGCCTGGTTGACCCTGCCGCTCCTTGTAGTTTGCCGTATCAACCACCAGAGTCCCCAGTTGGGGGTGGGTAAACAGGTGCTCATAGCCCGTTTGCGGCACAAAGTAGCGTCTCTCGACCCCTTTAGCTCTTGGTGGTATAGAGGCCGGGGTTTGCAAGAGCACCTTCGTGGTGTTCTGAATTGTCCTTATGAGGGGCAAAGTTACTCTGGAAGGACCCTCAGGGGTGAGGATGTCCACTATCAGATCTGAGTCCTCCATAACCTCCTCTGCCTGGTGGTTGAGGTTAACTGCTACCCTCCTAAGCAGGTCCTGGTGGCCTTTGGTACCCATTGGTGGTAGAGTGGTGGAGGTGCCCACCACCGCCTCATCCGGCGAAGAGGAGGAAGAGGTTCCCGGGACTGGGTCTTCCTGCCCCTTGGGTTCTCTGGAGGCTGGGCCAGGTACCTTGGAGCACCCCGCGACCGGAGGTTCAGGTGCCACTGACATTGGTAGAGAAGGGGCCGTGCTTGTTTGTGGCCGCTCAACAGCCCTGTCCTGTAAAGGATCCTCAGGGGCCCTAGGGGTGTAGCATGCCATCAACGTCGCTGATGGAGGGGCACAGGGGGCCACCGATACCGGCCTAGATCCCTGACCTTGACCCTGGTGGTAGGCCCAGGGTGTCCAAAAAGGCCATTGCACTGGTCCCTTCCACTGGGGTGGCCAAGTGTCGACTGGTGTCGGTTGTTCCGCTGGCCTACAGTGCCGGGATCGGTGCCGGGACCAGGAGTGGCTGCATCGGGACACAGACAATTCTGCGTCTGACTCTGACGAGTATTCTGTACTCGACCATGGGGGAGCAGAGCCCGACGGTGCCGGGGAGCAGTACCGGGGAGATGGAGATCGGCGCCTCAACATCATGGGCTTCCCCCGATAATGAATCAACGGCGGCGCCACCATCACCGCCGCCAACAGTGCCACCACTGCCATCGCTGTCATGACTGGTGTCGTAATCACCCGCGGTGCCAGGCACGACGCCACAGTCGGTGCTGTCGCCGGTGCTACGGGTGGTGCCTGAGTTCGCGAGGCCGGGCCCCATACCTGCGGAGCCAGGTACTGCGCCGTCGTATCAATGAGGTCTCGAGCCACTTCATATGTGTCCGGAGTGGAGGGGAGGTCAAGCTCTTCCTCTGAATCGTCACAGGTAGGAGAGTTCGTTCTCGCCAGACTCAACGGCTCTGTGACTGGGGCCAGAGTCAACGGCGCTGGTTCTTGGGGACCAGACCAAGGGTGTCCTGCCAGAGGACGCACCCCACTGGAATCCCCCCTCAGCTTCCTGACAGGGGAATGTCCCCAGTCTAGTTTCTTTTTCTTATGCAGCACTGGGGGCTGTGAACGGTGCTGCCGCGAAGCACTGGCCTTCTGGGCCGGAGAGCGGTGCCGGTGCTCCCTGGTGGAGTCCTTCCTCGGTGCCGGGACATCCCGCACTGAGGCCGGTGCGCTAAGCGCCGAGGATGCTGGTGTTGGCTCAGGCTGTGGCTGAAGGGCTGACTCCATCAAGAGGAGCTTCAGGCGATAGTCCTGCTCCCTCTTAGTCCTGGATCTCAAGCTCCTGCAAATAGGGCACTTATCTGTCTGATGGCCCTCCCCGAGGCACTTGAGACAGGCGGCATGCCGATCACTTGTTGGCATAGGTTTTGCACACCTCTCGCATGCTTTAAACCCCTGCAACCGAGGCATGCCCCGGCGCCAAGGAGAATAAAACGGGGGGAACCCCCAGAAGTAAGCTAAACTAATTTACAACTATTAACAACTAACTAACTAACTATTTACACAGAAACAAGGGAACCACTAGATAAGGCACTTGCAAAAGCAAGAGACTAAGCTGTTGCAACGACCATCACGGGTGGTAAGAAGGAACTGAGCAGGCGGTGGGTTCGCAGAGACATATATACACCACCATGAAGGCGCCACGCTAGGGTCTCCACAGCCGACACGACAGGTACCGCTAGGGAAAAGCGTCCGGCGATTGTGCACGTGGCACTCGCACACACCTACTGGAATGCACATGAACAATCACTCGAAGAAGAACATAACTAACTAAAACATAGACAGGTAGTGTTATATTTTCTAGCAGCCTGGCTATAACATACTTGTAGCTATATCTTAATATTCAGTAAAAGCGCAAGTAAGTTTGTAAAGGACCTAATATTTAAAAAAATAAGTTATAATCATTTTTGCATTAATTTTGAGGTCTGCCTACCACAGCGGGAACAACACAGAAGAGAGGAATCTGGTGATTCCAAAATATTTCATGGTATATTATTATTCCTCAAAACAGAATGCTGACGGACTGGTTGCAGAAAGGTAACCAAATAGAATGGTAAAGACGAAAAGTGACACACTGCTAAACCCAGCACTCTGAATAATTGTGGGGAAACAGGAAGATACACCTGAGGGTTTAAAAGAGAATCCTTAAATATTTGGGCACAAGCCAGAGAACAGCTCAAGAGGGCAGAAAACGTCAACAAATCATGCAGTCCCATTCAGATCAATCAGATTCCACATTGGTGAATTTGGCTCTGCATCTCCAAACTGATGAATCCAATATCCAAGAATAAAAACACCTCCTCCAGGAAATAGAGGGAGAACCTCTTCATAGACTGGGTTCTAGGATGGTTAGTAGGACTCTCAATTTCTGTTGATGCTTACAGAACTAACATGTAGAGCAGAAACAAAGAGAGGCTGAAGGGAACATTCATACTTTCAAAAGTAAACAAGTTACCAACCACTTCAAAAGAGAAAGAGAAAGCTCTATAATTGATGCTGTTAGATACGCTAATGAAAGGAATGACCAAAAGAGCCAATGAAACCCTACCTAGGCTACTTAATTTTATAGAAGCCATAGCTAAAAAAGTAAATTAATAAAAGCCAGAAAGAATTGGAATGATGCCTTGCAGAATGATATAGCTAAGTGATGGTGAGGAGGAATAAAAGAAAATGTCCTTGTAACCAGGCAACAAAAACAAGTATTAGCAATCTATGGACTGTGACATTTATGTTCTCACCCCGTAAAATCAATCAAATTAATATACAGTACTCTGAAATATAAAGCTGAGATAGGCAGCTGGTGTCATTTTGCTCACATGATGTGGAAGTGTCACATGGTATAAGATTTATGGAAAGATATTGTGCAGCAGGTGAAGGTTATAATCAAAATAAAATTTTGCCTAGCTAATGAACTCTGTATGTTTGGGGCATTACAAGTTTTTTTAAAAATTATTCAAGGTCACTTAGAACCACCACTCCACTTGGTGGCTTCTGTACGCCAAGTGTGTCAAAAAGAACATTATGACTCAAAATCTTGCTCCCCTCATGAACTTTTCTGCTGATTGATCCAAGGCATATCAATTATTATATAATAATGGTTAAAAAAACATTCAATAGGGATCCACATTGGGGTCAGCTAGTGTGGAACATCTTGCAGGATTAGGGCCTTGAATTCCTGTTATTCCTTTTCGGAGATTTTTCATATTATGACTTTAGGTGTGACCAATTACTCTGAACATTTTTTTTTGTTACTGTTTACTGAACATTTGGGAAATAAAAGGAAAAATCAGGTTAGCTGCAACACAAATGATGTATCTCCTATTCTTTATAACATGCAAAAAAAGTTCTGAAGTGATGGACACATGAAGCCACATACTTCCACCTCTCACTGAGAGAACCAACAGAGAAATTATTTGCAGAAAAGCTAAAATATTATCCAATAATTTTTTTCAGAAAAGTTGACTGACAAGTGGAAGAAGGTTTTTGAACTGGTTAAAACGAAGAATACAAAATGAATTGTTGAATTCCCATGGTGCTCTCAAAGTGAACTTTTACAATTACAGCACAAGGAATCCATGTGAAATTATCCTTACAGCCTAACCAAAACAATGCTGAAATGTGACTGCCACTGAGTTATTGTTCTGGGTATATATATGTTTTCTGTTATTACAGAATGGAAAAATGGAGGTCACTTGCATTGTCTCAAGAACATAAGTTCATAAATGTAGAATGTAACTTCTTGCTCTTCATACTAAAATTGAAAATTATATGGCAGCGTATGCTTTTTAAAAAGTGCCTCAAACACAAAACATGGTGTTAACATTGCTGTTTGAATAATCTTATGTATATATATGCCCTCCACTGTGACAAGACCAATATTTGTTCATTGATTAAGACTTGGCACCCATTCTTTCATTGATTCATAGATTTGAAGGCCAGAAGGGACCATTAGGTCATCTAGTTCTAGTCTGATCTCCTGTATAACACAGGCTACAGAACTTCATCCAGTTACTCCTGTATTGAGACCAATAATTTATATGTTTGGCTAAAGTATATCTTCTCTGACCTTCGCTTTCTTCTTGAGGCTGCTTCTCTGGCTTTACCCCTTTTGCTTGTAGCAAAAACTAAATAATAATAATGACAAGGCATTATACTCTGACCACAAAGTTTTTATGGAAGCCAAAGTTATTGCGCTCGAGGAAGCTTCTGCCATTAATGACGTCGCTCCCTTGTATAAACACTTGCGTAAAGTAACTGATGATAAAGGTCATTCATTCAGTGTGGTATATTCTAGTTCAGGTCAGCTAATCAATGCAGAAGAGTCCACGGCATACTGGAAGGAACATGTCAGTCAGCTGCCAGATGCACCCCCAATTTCTTTGGATCCTGATATTAAGGCTGTGTGATGGGTATTGAAACCCCAGACTGGGCAACAAGGTGTTGAGAAGCTTCTTCTGGCTCAGCCAGCCCCAACCCATCACATCTGCAAGAGATGCACAGACTGGAAGAGGCATTAAAGGGGAGCAGAATGGCTCATTTGTGGGCAGACCAGGGAAGAGAAAGGACCTTTACTTTGCAGCTCCCAAGAAAAGGGCTGAGGGATGGCAGGATCTCTTTCTCAACAACTGCCTGACGTGCCCTCCCTGAGAGAAAGGAGGACCTGCTTCTGTTATATCCAGAGAGGGAGGCATTTCCCCCTCTCATCTACTAACTCATTTTATTTGTGATGATTCCCTCTGTTTTATTTATGGACTACCCCTGAAGGGAAGAGACTCTGCACTGACCTAGCTGGAGGGTCAAGGCATGAGAGGAGGAAGCTGCTGCTCCGAAAGAGAGAGAGAGAGCAGTACCACCCTTCACAGCTATGCCCAGTGAGCTGACCCCCTTCAGAGCCTCCCATGATAGACTGTGAACTTTGGACAATAGCAGGGTAGTAGGCAGTGGCCTAGGGAGGGCAGCCTGAAAGGTACTCCTGGTGTCAAACCCTTCTGTTGCCTTCACAGGGCCCTGGGCTGGAGGCTGATGGAGTGGGAGGGCAAACACTTCCACACCAAAAGTGCCCTCCCTCCACATCGAGGGCCTAAGCCCTCACCACTAGGCAACACTCTCCACAAGCCAAGACCATCACAGGCTGCTACTATGTTGACTCATTTCACACAAAATGATCCTGGCAAATTCATTATCCATGAAATCCACAGAGCTGCAAAGAAGCATAAGGGAATTAAGGCAGCAGGAATCTGTAGAATTCCTGCAGAACTGTAAAAAAGTGCTGGACAAGCTATTCTTTTGTGGCTGCAGATGTTGTTCGATTTCGTCTGAAGAACAGAGTCGGTCCTGTCCAGCTGGCAAAAAGGCCTTATTTTACCACTTTGCAAATGTAAAGGCAGCAAATGAGACTGTCATAACTATTGCAACATTACTCTTCTATCCGTCCTGGAGAAAGTTTTTGCTTCTGTCTTGTTGGCCCAAGCCACTGATACCTTAAAGAGCAAGAGAAGACTTCACTCAAAGTCATTCTACAATGGAGTAAATGTTCACAGTGCGCCAGCTTATTGACAAGGCACGAGAATTCAAGTGCCGTGTTCACAAGCATTTGTGGATATCCAGGTCACATTTGACTCCGTTGACAGGGAATTGTTTTGGCCGAAACTCGCAGGCCTCCCTGCAAGTTGTATAGAATGATCCACCTTCTATATGACGACTCCTCAAGTTCTTGTAAACAGGAAAAGAACCACCGGCTTCCAAATTCAGTTGGGCATCCCAAAAGCATGCATTGCCACCCCAGAACTCTTCAATGCTGTCATAGACTATGCGCTTGACCAAACTCTAAGTAAATGCATTTTAGGCATATGTCTTGATAAGGAAGTTAACAATATCGATTTTGCTGACAACATAGTACTAGTTGTCAAATCAATGGATGAGCTAACCGTGGCACTTAAAGCCCTGGAAAGCTCAGTGGTAAAAGTCAGCCTGAAAATTAATTGGGGTAAAACCAAAATACTTTCAGTCAGCAATTTCACACACTTTGCAGGATCTCGTATCTTGGTGAGTGACCACACAGTTGAGATGGTCAGTGATTTCACCTACCTCAGCTCTTTGTTAATAATATGGACAGCACTGGAAAAGAAGTTGAAGCCCTCACTGCAAAAGCATTGTCAGTAAACGGGTGCCTCATCAAGAACATATTTTGTAACCCAAACACCCTGATTCATAGATTCCAAAACCAGGAGGGACACTGTGATCACTGAGTCTGACCCCCTGTATAACACAAGCCATAGAACTTCCCCAAAACAATTGCTACAGCATGTGTTTTTTAAAATATCCAGTATTGACAGAAAATCCACAATGACCCTTGGTAAATTGTTCCAGCAGTTAATTACCCTCACTGTCAAAAATTCACATCTTATTTCCAGTCTGAATTTATCTAGTTTCAACTTCCAGCCATTGGATCATGTTATGCCTTTCTCTGCTAGACTGAAGAGCCCATTATTAAATATTTATCCCCATGTAGGTACTTATATACTATAACCAACTCACCCTTAACCTTCTCTTTGTTAAGCTAAATAGATTGAGCTGTTTCAGTCTATTGCTATAAGGCAGTGATGGGCAACCTGTGGCCCATCAGGGTAATCCGCTGGTGGGCTGCAAGACAGTTTGTTTACATTGACCGTCTGCAGGCAAGGCTGCTCCCAGCGGCACCAGTTCGCCGTTCCCAGCCAATGGGAACGCAGGAAGAATGGACTTAATGGGGAGACCATTTAGACTATATGGTCTGTCCTGTCTTCTGACAGTGGCCAATGCCAGATGCTTCAAAGGGAATGAACAGAACAGGGCAATCATCCAGTGACCCATCTCCGGTCATCCACTCCCAGCATCTGGCAGTCAGAGGCTTAGGGACACCCAGAGCATAGGTTTGCATGCCTGACCATCTTGGCTAATAGACACTGATGGACCTATCCTCCATGAACTTATCTAATTCTTTTTTAAAATCCAGTTATAGTTTTGCCTTCACAACATCCCCTTGCAACAAATTTCACAGGTTCACTGTGAGTTGTGTGAAGAAGTGTTTCCTTTGTTTGTTTTAAATCTTCTGCCTATTAATTTCATTCGGTGACCCCTGGTTCTTGTGTTATGTGTAGCGTTAAATAATGCTTCCTTATTCCTTTTTCCACCCAATGCATGATTTTATAGACTTCTATCATATTCTCCCCTTAGTCATCTCTTTTCCAAGCAGAACAGTCCCTCTCTTTTTAATTTCTCCTCATAAGGAACTCATTTCTGTTACCCTTCTCTGTACTTTTCCATTTCTAATATATCTTTTTTGAGAGAGACCAGAACTGCACACAGTATTCAGTATAGTGGCATTATGATATTTACTTATTATCTATCCCTATCTAATCATTCTGAGTGGGTCTTCTCTGAACCCTCTCCAATTTATCAACACCCGTCTTGAACGGTGCATGCCAGAACTGGACACAGTATTCCAGCAGTGGTCGCACCAGTGCCAAATGCAGTTAAAAGAACCTCTCCACACTTGCTCGAGATTCCCCTGTTTATGAATCCCAGGATTATATTAACTCTTTTGGCCACAGCATCACTTTAGGAGGTCATGTTCAGCTGATTATCCACCACAAGCCCCACATGTTTTTCAGAGTCACTGCTTCCCAGGACAGAGCCCCCCTCCTGTAAGTGTGGCCGACATTCTTTGTTCCCAAAGCAAGTAAATATAAATGTGTAAATTTTAAACACATATTGTTCATTTGTGTCCATTTTACCAAGCAGATCACTCAATCAGTAACCTGTCCTCTTCATAATTTATCTTTCCTCCAATTTTTGTGTCATCTACAAACTTTATCAGTGATGAGTTTATGTTTTCTTCCAGGTAATTGACAAAAGTGTTAAACAGCAGTGCCAAGAGTTGATCCCTCTGGGACCCCACTGGAAATACACCTGCTTGATGACTATTCCTCACTTACAACTACATTTTGAGCATTATCAGTTAGCCAGTTTTTAATTATTTAATGTCTGCCATCTGAATTTTATACTATTCTAGTTTTTTAATCAAAATGTCATGTGGTACCAAGTCAAACACCCTGACAGAATCATAGAAGATTAGGGATGGGAGAGACCTCAGGAGGTCATCTAGTCCAACCCCCTGCTCAAAGCAGGACCAACCCCAACTAAATCATCCTAGCCAGGGCATTGTCAAGCCGGGCCTTAAAAACCAATAAGTATGGGGATTCCAACACCTCCCTAGGTAACCCATGCAAGTGCTTCACCACCCTCCAAGTGAAATAGTTTTTCCTAATATCCAACCTAGACTGCCACCACTGCAACTTGAGACCATTGCTCCTTGTTCTGTCATCTGCAACCACTGAGAACAGCCTAGCTCCATCCTCTTTGGAACCCCCCTTCAGGTAGTTGAAGGCTGCTATCAAATCCTCCCTCACTCTTCTTTTTTGCAGACTAAATAAGCCCAGTTCCCTCAGCCTCTCCTCATAAGTCACGTGCCCCAGCCCCCTAATCATTTTCGTTGCCCGCCACTAGTCTCTCTCCAATTTATCCACATCTTTTCTGTAGCAGGGGGCCAAAAACTGGACGCAATACTCCAGATGTGGCCTCACCAGTGCCAAATAGAGGGGAATAATCACTTCCCCCAATTGGCTGGCAATGTTCCTATTAATACAGCCCAATATGCCGTTAGCCTTCTTGGAAACAAGGGCACACTGTTGACTCATATCTAGCTTCTTGTCCACTGTAATCCCCACGTCCTTTTCTGTAGAACTACTGCTTAGCCAGTTGGTCCCCAGCCTGTAGCGGTGCATGGGATTCTTCCGTCCTAAGTGCAGGACTCTGCACTTGTCCTTGTTGAACCTCATCAGATTTCTTTTGGCCCAATCCTCCAATCTGTCTAGGTCCCTCTGGACCCTATCCCTACCCTCCAGCATATCTATCTCTCCCCCCAGCTTAGTGTCATCTGCAAGCTTGCTGACGGTGCAATCCATCCCATCATCCAGATCATTAATGAAGACATTGAACAAAATCGGCCCCAGGACCCACCCCTTGGGCACTCTGCTTGATACCGGCTGCCAGCTAGACATTAAGCCATTGATAACTACCCGTTGAGCCCGACGATCTAGCCAGCTTTCTATGCACCTTATAGTGCATTCATCCAATCCATACTTTTTTAACTTGCTGCTAAGAATACTGTGGGAGACCATATCAAAAGCTTTGCTAAAGTCAAGATATATCACATCCACCACTTTCCCCATATTCACAAAGCAGGTTATCTCATCATAGAAGGCAATCGGGTTGGTCAGGCAGGACCTGCCCTGGTGAATCCGTGTTGACTGTTCCTGATCACCTTCATCTCCTCCAAGTTCTTCAAAATAGATGCCTTCAGGACCTAGTCCATGATTTTTCCAGGGACTGCAGTGAGGCTGACCAGTCTATAATTCCCCAGATTCTCCTTCTTCCCTTTTTTAAAGATGAGCACTATATTTCCTTTTTCCCAGTTGTCCGGGACCTCCCCCGATCACTACGAGTTTTCAAAGATAATGGCCAATGGCTCTGCAATCACATCAGCCAACTCCCTCAGCACCGACGGATGCATTAAATCCGGACCCATGGACTTGTGCATGTCCAGCTTTTCTAATTAGTCCTTAACCTGTTCTTTCACCACTGAGGGTTGCTCACCTCCTCCCCATACTGTGCTGCCCAGTGCAGCAGTCTGAGAGATGACATTGTCTGTGACGTTGTCCCTAGTCATCTGTCCAAGTGTCCACTTCTTGTAACTTTCCTTTTTGTGTTTAAGCTCACCGAAGATTTCTCTGTTACAGACGTCTGTGTGTATTACGTCAACTCTATACCCTTTATAAACCAAATCTGTAATCTCATGAAAAATATCATTAGTTTGACAAGATCTATTCTCCATAAACCCATTTGACTTCTATTAGTTACACTGATAAGCAGAGAGACTTTGATGGTCAGTATTCTGACCTATGGGACTGAAACATGGCCTCTCTCTGTCAAGATTGAAAAGACGCTGGACCCCACTGAGAGGAAGCATCTCTGAATGATTAAAACATCAAATGGTATGAATTCAGATCAAATGAAGAGATCCATTTTCTAACTAATCAAGTTCTGGTCTCTCAAACAGTTGGCCAATGCTCTCAAATGTAGTATGTTTATTTGCCCCAAACTCCCTGCAAAGTCACCTTCAACTTTTACCCAATGAAAGCAGGATGGCAAAGACACTCCCTCCCCCTCCCCCCCCCCCCGGAAGGCATAAAACACAAGGGCTGGACAAACACCTGTCCCTCACAGCTATCCTACCCAATAACATGCTGGATTTGGCTCAGGACACCTCATAAAGTCACATAACATGTTCTGTCGGCTGTGCGTTGTCCAATCGACAGCATGAGAACTAACTTAACCTAGCAGTAGATTACTGCTAACCAACCTCACATCTCTAATCTCCTTGTTTGATCACTGTTCTAATCCTTTGATTATTCTCAAAACTCAAACAGTCTAACAAAGCCTCCTCAACCTACTTTCTTCACAATGTCTTACACTTGCATAACCTGTATTAGTTTATTCTAGCACTCACTGTTCATCCTTCAAACCAAGGCACTAAGGAAAAGAATGAACAGTGTCATAATCAATCTAATTAAAATAGCAATTTTATTTTAAAACATTTCCAATTTGGGAGTTTTCATATTTTAAAATTGTGGTTACAAATAAAAATATCCACACTTTAATTTTTAAAGAAGGGCCAGAAAAAGTCTGTTTATGCAAATACCTAAAGAGGGAAAATAAGGCTGAACCTATTCATTCTACAGGATAATATAAAAACATGAGGACACAAGAAGCTTTTAAGGAATGAGAGGTTCAAGTTTGATATCATTGGAAGGTCTTTTTCCATCTGAGTGTTTGGCATGAGCAATAATCTGCCAATGAAAACAGTGAAAGCCACTAGGATACATATCTGTTCTTCAATTTAGTTCAAGAAATAGCACATTGCTGTTTATACCTGCTGAGATATAAGACGTCCTGCCAATAAACAGGTATAGATTTGATGGATTTGAGTTTCAGACGAGCAATATGTTTTGTATGCTCATAATTTCTGTTTCTGGGTCAAGCTATCATGTTTTCCTATCCTATATCTTTCTGGCTGCTGTATTTCTTTGTCTCCATAATATATTAAAAATACCCAACGTGTTTTTTTCTGTTGCTTCTGACAAATTTGAATAAAAATAAAAAGAGACCCCCAAAAAAGTGAATTTTGAACTCTGGCATTGGTTAAGCCAGTGGTGAACTGTAGTTTCTGCTTCTGCTAGCTGCTCTGTTCCTTATCTTGCCTTCCCAGTCACCACTACCCCATATGTCTAGTCAAATCAAACGTATTATTATAATTCCTTAGCCATATAACATAACACATATAAGATAAATACTCCCCAACTATCTGTGTCATTCATTTGTTGCATCTTGTTCCACATGAAGTTCTGGGGCACACACTGTCTTCTTTGTAATTGGTATGCACGGTACCTAGCACAATGGGACCTTGATCCTCAGTGCGGTTTCCTAGGCATTACCTTAATATAAATAAATAGTAGCTTTGAAACCTGACAAGTTTGGAATTCATAATTTGTGTCTTTGAGATTACCACATGCTTAATAATATCACTTTCCCTCATTCATTGGAAACTACACCTTAGTGAACCAGACTCTATGGTGCCTGAGCTGCAGTCTCTAGTGTACAATTGTGATGGGCTGTACCAGGCCCTTTGAGGCCCCCTGCTCAGGGCCTCACGGACCTACCACACCACATCCCAGAAAAGGAGACGTGAAGGTGAGTCCTCCTGGCCTGCCTAGAAAGGCTGTAGGGAAGCAGCTCATCAGAGTGCAGCAGGCCCAGTTAAAAGGAGCTGCAGGTTCTGAGAAGATCAGTTGCTGGCTGGGACCAGAAGGGTGAGGAGGACTTGAAAGGCTGTGAAACTCTCCAGGCGGGAAGGCCTCAGAGAGACCCTGCTCAAGCAGGGACCAGCCAGAGAACTTCAGCCCTGAGGTAAGGGGCTACATGGGAAGTGGCCCTGGGAATAGCAGCAGCAACTACAGTATTACAGGAAGCAGCACAGGCTGCTATTTATAGTGTCCCTGGGTTGGGACCCGGAGTAGTGGCACGCCTGGGTCCCCCCACTGCCCACTGGCAGAGTGGCCAAAGCCCTGAGAAGGGGACAAGATTCATTTAGAAGCCCAAGTGAAGGGCAGGACTTGAAGAGTCTCCAGGAAGCACTGCTCAATAACAGGGGCACTGCTCTATAACAGGGCATGGGCAGGCTTAAAGCTAGCCCAGAAGGGGCTGAGAACTGAGCCCAGAGACAGGGCTGCAGACATTACCAAGGACACAGCGACAAGCCCTGTTTGTTCATTCACGTGCTTGACTGTGTGACTTAGCCAGAGGGATGAGCCACTAAGACCCACCTGATGAGGCAACAGCCAACAGGAGGCACCTTGAAGAGAGAGAGTGCAGGTTTGCACCCAGATCATAGGAGGCGCTCACAAGAGGTGAGTGTGCACTGTTACGCCAATGATTTCAGTATGACTCAAGAATCAAGTCCACTACCTGTCAAAAAATACTACTTTGTTTCTGACACAGACATAAGCACACATTTCACAATGGTCACTGTTTAGGACCACATTCTGCTGCGCTGCCTTAAGTTGAATTAGTACCCTTCCTCCACAAATAGTCTCACTGAAATCAGTGGGGTTACTCACAGTGTCAGGTACTACTCATGAATAAGAGTGGAAGAATCATTCCCTTACAATAGACTAGGTAACTGCCTAAAGAGACAAAACGATTTAGGTTAGACTTGGGAACAAGGGAGGTTTATGCCAGTGCTCCTTTCATGTTGTATAAAGGAAAGATGTATGAGACTTTTAAAACCCTAGTGGACTCAGGTTATGAGCCAAAGCAAGTGGAGTTATCTCTATATGCTTTAAATTATCCTGCTTATAAATATCTTCAAGAGAACAGTACAATAAAAATTCAAATTAGGTATAATTTTTCTGTGTGAAGAGAAAGTCTGCACTTAACATGGGTAATTTACAGCAGATATCTTGTAAATCTCTCACAGCACTCTCCAACTTCAAGGTGGCATTATAAGCCATATTTCTAAGCAGTTTGAAGTTTAACCCATGGGCAAGATTGCTCATCTGCAAAGCCACCTGCATGTTGTAATTTAAACTAATATGCTGAAAAAGAAAGAGTTGTATAAAAGGGAAAATATTTTCAAAGGCTTTTCCTTTATGTTATTTACAAAAACTATTTTTAAACACTCCACCTCACAGCCTCCCTAACTCTCCCCTACCCTACCGATCCTTCCTTTTCCATCTTCGTAAGAGACCTGACCCTTTCCCAGACACCTACAACAACTTCCATCCTCAAAAGGGCCCCTCCACACATGACCAGTTTCCTGCTAATTGGTGCCTCAAAATCCTCTCTCTGCACATGGCTCCGACCCAACCCTCCTCCCAACTATAAAAAGTACTATAAAAAACATTAAGGAAAGAGAGTTCATTTTTAGCTCACGAGATCTAGGGTGAAATCCTAAGGTCAACCAGAATTTTGCCACTGAGTTAAATGGAACCAGGATTTCACCTCCAATGTTCGTTTGTTTAAATGACACACCAAAAATTACAGAGGACACACACGATCTGATCATAAAAAATTAAATTATACCAAGCACAAAATGACAAAAAAAAATTAAAACATCTATTTTCCTCTACTTTTGCAACTGAAGCATTGCCAAATGAGAAGGACAGAGGCTGTGTAGTATTAGAGAAATTATATATATCCTATATAAATTCATTACTCTAGACCTTGTAGACCAAATTTCATTATGGACCTATATTAACCCCGCCCCCTCCCGCCAAGAAATAGGTTTAACAATGAAAATGTAGAGAGATTTTAAATTATGGTATAGTGTTAGTAGCCACCATAATTATGGGTACATTTACACCACACAAAAAAAAACACCAATGGCAGAGAGTCTCAGTGTTTGGGTCAACTGACTCAGGCTCATGCAATGGGGCACAAAATAGCAGTATAGACATTCCCACTTGGGCTGGAGTTCAGGCTCTGAAACCCACTGAGAGGGCGGGTTTCAGAGCCTAGGCTCCAGCCTGAGTGGGAACATGGACACTGCTTTTTTGAGCCCTGTGAGCCTTAGTCAGATGACCCAGGCTTTGAGACTCGCTGCCATCAGTTTTGTTTTGGTTTTTTTGCAGTGTACATGTAGCCTAACAACGTTGTGTAGAACATATAACAAGCTCAAAATTAGAGCAACTGTACTGCATGCTGTTGTAATTTAAAAAAGGGGGAGGGAAGTTGCTTTGTGGTGTGTGTGTGGGTGTGCGCGTAGTTTGGTTTTGTTTTGTTTTAAAGAAAGCAGAGTCTTTGTTAAGAATTTCGACCAAATTCAACATGGGCATGATCAGGAGTAACTCGCTCTGAAGTTTGGTGGGAACCGTGCCTATTTATGCCACGGCTGCTTTTGGCCCTTTGTACTGAAAACACAATGCAACAATTTCAGGTAGGATGGCCAGACTCTAGTGTTCCATGAAGTCATGGGTGATAGGTTAACATTTATGCCAGTATTTCACTTAGAAATTTAAATATTACAGAGTAGCTTATACAAAGTACATTTACAAGCCATGTTTTAAGTTATTTGGGGAAATAAGAATTGATAAAATGGATGCATGACAAATTAGACCTAAAGCCACTCACTAAACTAGAGTATCTCCTGAAGCATGGTTAGTCCCTTTTGCCACCGCAGTTATTTCCACTTACCTTCACTGCATTGAAGCAGAAAGCATACAGTACAATCACAACTACAAAACTTCGAGAAATACTGTACAGGGCAGATATCAATCCAGCAGCAGCTGAAATACAGACATCAAACGTTTTATACTTTCTAGATGAAACAAGTTGCAACCAAAAGCAAAACAAAAAAGGACTTGCTCAACCAGAATTTAATTAATAGAAATCTTGTATCTCAGTGTTATTCTCTTTCTTTGTACAAAGAAAGCCGTCAATATTTTGATCAGTTAAACAAGCTCCTCAAGAGTCTAAGGGTGAAATTCTGGCCTCATTAAATCAATGCGAGTTTTGCCATTGACTTCAGTGGGACCAGGATTTCACCCTAAAGGTCCATCATTTTGTATATTTATATGCCCTGCCAAAATATTGCCGCCTATCCTTTTTTCATTTTTGAAGAGGAGGAAAGGAAGGATGCTGCTTTAAAATGCTTTAACCCTTATACTGCTGAATTCCATTGCAGCATTCCTCTGAAATAAAAAACAACGTGGGGGGTGGGGGGACGGTCAGCATATTTGGTAGCACTCTCACCGGGTGAAATTCTGGCTCCATGGAAATCGGAGCAAAACTTCCCTTCACTTTGGTGGGGTCAGGGTTTCACCCAACATATTTTGCCCTCAGATCTGCTACATTATTCAAGAGTCAAGAAGTTAAGGAAAAACTACCCCAGACGCATATGGTAGTTTTAGCCATCTGATTCTTTTTTTCTTATTTGAGCTACAGGGGGGAAAAAACTACTAAATAGTCCCTCTCTCTTTTTGGGCTTATCCACATTATGCTTGAAATGATGACAGAAATCACCATGCTTCTAACGTGTTTTCTCTCATATGGAAAAGGATTTAAGTTTTGCCAAGGATCATGTCAGACAGTCTAAAAACATTTCTGTGGGAGTGGTTCACAGTCTAGCGCACAGTTTAAGTACTGCTGTTCTCAGAACAAATCCTTGTCCATATGCAAGAAACCATGTGTAACTGCGTGATAGCCACTAGCATTGTTTCAACTGTAGTGTGAATGGGGCCTCAAAATATGCAGTACAACCCAGCTTAATTTACGGCTGTGGGCATAAAAGATGAGCTCAGGCTACAATAAGCTACTTACCAGAACCACCAAAAAGTAACATGTCTATTTGTTCCAAGAGATATATACAGAAGGTGTTGATTTGAGGGAAAAGGCCAAGAAGAGAAATTGCAGGGAAGCAATACAAAAACACTGAAATTAAAACAAGATGTATGTTAGCACATATTTGAATGTCATAATAACTGAACATATTTGTATGAAAAGCAGAGAGAAGTTGCCTCAAACTGGGATAAGCTACCTCTTTTCTTTTTCTAGTCATACCAAGCTATTCTTGGATTGTTATTGAGGAAAAGCAATGGTAAAGAGGACAAACTACCTAGAGTTATCTGGATTCCTCTATTTGATCAAAGAGATTTTTGGTCCCCCAGACCAAACATTTCAAGATCACTTGAAATTCAGTGATCACAAGGAGGATTTTGCAAAAGCCCAGCACTGAAACGAGAACGGAAATCCTCACTGTGAGGAAAGGGGGTCACTTTATAGCTAGCTTGATATTACTAGTTTGAAGTCTAAATGATTGCTCTAACTATTGTGACCCAAGAACAGCCTGGATGGGGCGGGGGAGTAATTAATAGCACAAGAAATAGAACTCACTGTCAATGTGTCAGAGGGGAGTGTGTGAATATGAGGGAAGGGGTGAGGGAGGCTGGCTGACAAGAGCAATCTTGCCATCTCACTCCCTCTTTGATGCTTCCTGGAGTAATCCTAAAACACGTTAATCTTATCCTGTGTCAGGGAGTAGCCAAAATCACTCCAAGATCCCTTTCTTGAGTGCTAATAGCTAATTAACACCCCATCACTTTGTATGTATAGTTGAAATTGTTTTCCAATATGCATTATTTTGTATTTATCAATGTTGAATTTCATCTGCCATTTTCTTGCCCAGTCACACAGTGTTGTGAGATCCCTTTGTAACTCTTTGCAGTCTACTTTGGACTTTATTATCTTCAGTAACTTTGGATCATCTGCAAACTTTGCCACCTCACTCTTTACCCCTTTTTCCAGATCATTTATGTATATGTTGAACCGCTTTGATCCCAGTGCAGATCCCTGGGGGACACTGCTGTCTGCCTTTCTCTATTCTGAAAACTGACCATTTATTCCTGCCCTTTGTTTCCTGTCTTTTAATCAATTACAGATCCATGAAATGACATTTCCTCTTATCCCATCATTGCTTAGTTTGCTTAAGAGCCTTTGGTGAGAGACCTTGTCAAAGGCTTTCTGAAAGTCCAAGTACACTGAATCCAACGGGTCACCCATGTCCACATGTTTGTGACCCCCTCAAAGAATTCTAATAGATTGGTGAGACATGATTTCCCCTTTACAAAGCCTTGTTGACTCTTCCCCAACAAATCATGTTCATCTATGTCCAATAATTCTGTTCTTCACTATAGTTTCAACCAATTTGCCTGGTACTGAAGTTAGGCTTACGAGTCTGCAGTTGCCAGGATCACCTCTGGAGCCTTTTTAAAAAATTGGCATCACATTAGCTATCCTCCAGTCATCTGGTACAGAAACTGATTTAAGCGATAGGTTACATCCCACAATTAGTAGTTCTGCAATTTCACATTTGAGTTCCTTCAGAACTCTTGGGTGAACACCATCTGTTCCTGGTGACTTATTACTCTTTTATTTATCAGTTTGTTCCAAAATCTCTTCTATTGAAATCTCAATTTGGGACAGTTCCTCAGATTGGTCACCTAAAAACAATGGCTCAGATGTAGAAATCTCCCTCACATCTTCTGCAGTGAAGATAGATGCAAAGAATTCATTTAATTTCTCCACAATGGCCTTGTCTTCCTTGAGTGCTCCTTTATCACCTTGATCATCCAGTGGCCCCACTGATTGTTTCCTGCTTCTGATGTACTTTTTAAAAAATGCTGTTAGTTTTTGCTTCTTTTGCTAATTGCTCCTCAAATTCTTTTTCAGCCTAATTACACTTTTACAACTTGACTTGCCAGAATTTATGCTCTTTTCTATTTTCCTCAGTATGATTGGACTTCAATTTTTAAAGGATGCCTTTATGCCTCTAGTCACTTGTTTTACTCTGTTTAGCCATGGTGGTATTTTTTGGTCCTTACTATTCTTTATAATTTGGGGTATCTGTAATGCACGCCTCTATTGTGGTGTTTTTAAAAAAGTTTCCATGTAACTTGCAGGCATTTTATTCTTGTGGCTGTTCCTTTTAATTTCTATTTAACTAGTTTCCTTATTTTTGTGTAGTTCCCCTTTCTGAAATTAAATGCTAGTGTTTTGGGGGGGGTCGGTATACCCCCCTCAATGGATTTCTTTCACATATAGTGCCACTCCTCCACCAACACAAGCTATTCTGTCATTCCGAAATATTTTGTATGAAAGAGGGAGGGAGGTGGACAGGAATTACAAACTCATATTGGCATTTGGAACCTATAAAAAATAGAAGCCAGCTGCCTTAAGCACCTCATCCTCTTCTTGTTTTCTAGCTGTGAAAGCAGGTAATTGTTGTAAAAAGAAAAGGAGTACTTGTGGCACCTTAGAGATTAACCAATTTATCTGAGCATAAGCTTTCATGAGCTACAGCTCACTTCATCAGATGCATTCAGTGGAAAATACAGTGAGGAGATTTATATTCACACAGAACATGAAAAAATGGGTGTTATCATACACACTGTAAGGAGCATGATCACTTAAGATGAGCTATTACCAGCAGGAGAGCCGGGGGGGGGGAGAAAACCTTTTGTAGTGATAATCAAGGTGGGCCATTTTCAGCAGTTAACAAGAACGTCGGGGTGGGGGATAAACATGGGGAAATAGTTTTACTTTGTGTAATGACTCAACCACTCCCAGTCTCTATTCAAGCTTGAGTTAATTGTATCCAGTTTGCAAATTAATTCCAATTCAGCAGTCTCTCGTTGGAGTCTGTTTTTGAAGTCTTTTTGTTGTAATATTGCGACTTTTAGGTCTGTAATTGAGTGACCAGAGAGACTGAAGTGTTCTCTGACTGGTTTATGAATGTTATAATTCTTGACATCTGATTTGTGTCCATTTATTCTTTTATGTAGAGACTGTCCAGTCTGACCAATGTACATGGCAGAGGGGCATTGCTGGCACATGATAGCATATTCCAATATTATGTTGTAATATTTCCTCATGGTCAAAGCCCTGGCTGGGATGATTTAACTGGGAATTGGTCCTGCTTCGAGCAGGGGGTTGGACTAGATGACCTTCTGGGGTCCCTTCCAACCCTGATATTCTATGATTCTATGATATCTCACATTGGTAGATGTGCAGGTGAACAAGCCTCTGATAGTGTGGCTGATGTGATTAGGCCCTATGATGGTGTCCCCTGAATAAATATGTGGACACAGTTGGCAACGGGCTTTGTTGCAAGGATAGGTTCCTGGGTTAGTGATTTTGTTGTGTGGTGTGTGGTAGCTGGTTTGGTGGTGGTTGCTGAGGCATCATTTCTGGCTCTTCCTCACCCATAGTCTGACCAAAATTTCTCATTTCTTTTATATCATGGTTTAAGGGCTAAGACTTGCCTGAGTGAGAATGCAGGGCATTGACTTAACCCCTGCAGTCCCGTCCACCATTTTCTTCCTTTATAATGCAATCCTCCCTTTGTACAGCAACAGCTATGTTGTAATATTTCCTCATGGTCAAAGAGTTGGACAAACCTCTTGTTGTTCACCAAACATAACGTTATCATATCAAGCTTCTGGATTCTTCAAGTTGGTAAACTTTGTATCCTTCTCAAGAGGTAGCAAATCCAGTCTTTCACCACATGAAGAATTGTGAATGTAGATTCAAATGTAGATCTTGTGTGTCGTTACATATTGTGCTGCCAGACTGCTGGAGCTGTCTGGACTTAAACAGTTCCTTTAAATGGTGAAGATATTCAAGAATTTCTGTTTTCAGTATTCCAGATTGTGCTAATAATATGGGGTGAAATCCTAGCCCTATTGAAGACAATGGAAGTTTTGCCATTAACTTTAATGGAGCTAGGATTTCACCCATGGTGTAGAGCAGTGGTTCCCAAACTTGTTCCGCCGCTTGTGCAGGGAAAGCCCCTGGCAGGCTGGGCCGGTTTGTTTACCTGCCGCATCCGCAGGTTCAGCCGATCATGGCTCCCAGTGGCCACGGTTCGCTGCTCCAGGGCAATGGGAGCTGCTGGAAGCGGTGCGGGCCAAGGGACGTACTGGCCGCCACTTCCAGCAGCTCCCATTGGCCTGGAGCCGCGAACCGCAGCCCCTGGGAGCCACGATCGGCCAAACCTGTGGACATGGCAGGTAAACAAATCGCCCAGCCTGCCAGGGGCTTTCCCTGCATAAGCAGCAGAACAAGTTTGGGAACAACTGGTGTAGAGATATCTCTTTATAGGTACAGCATGAAGTGAAAAATAAGGCATAGTATAATAAATTACAAGCAAAGTATATTATATTTAAGTGAAAAATAAGGCATAGTATAATAAATTACAAGCAAAGTGTATTATATTTAAGTGTTCTGGAGTTGTATATTGAGAAATCAATGAATTTTTGTTTGAAGGGTCATAGAATATAAAACTAACGTTTTCCAGAAGTACTGTGTTATTTCTGGTAACTATGAAACAATATATATATATTAATAAAATTAACCAAAATTGTTGCACTTGCAAGTATAAGAAATTGGTCATTGTGAAGCTGCACAGTGAATTACTGTAAAAGGTTTATTACTAGATTGTGAAACAAACTCAATTCAGTAGAAACTTGTTAGATGCATAACATTATTACATATAAAATGTGTTTTAAACTGGTCTGTGCCTTAGCAGGCAATTCATTTAGGAGATGATCAATGATAAATCAATGCGAGTTTTGCTCTTGACTTTAATGGTTGTAGGATCACGCCTTTAAATCAGTGCCTTAATTGGATCCAGTCTTGAATTCCTTATTTCAGTTGACCTCATTGGGAGATTAACGTAAGTAAGAAGTTTAGAACTGAGCCTATTTCAGCCAATAAATGCTGAAAGCGTGTTTGTTGATGTAAGTGGTTAAGTACTTAATATGTGAGATCAGCAAATCACTTCCCATACATCATTGAACAGCAGACATCAGATGATGGCAAACTTCGGCGACTACTGCCCTGTGCTGGATTTGAACCAGTAACATAGGGTCCATGTCTCATTAGCAAGCCCCTGAACTACCAATCACCCCAATAAAGATTTATTTGCCATTCAGTATTGAACTTAATCAATCTGAATTGAGAACCATGGAAGCTACTAGGTGCTGAGCACCTGATAAAATCCAGCAGCTTAATTTAGGTACCAAAATGGGAGTTGAGTACTTTTGAAATCTGACCCAGGTAGCGGGTGCTGAGCACTACCGACAGAAAATCTGGCCCTTGATTTTCCCCAGTACCAGATATATCTGTGGGCCATTACCGCTGCAGCTGCTTTGCAGGGCATCTTCTCAGCATGGGTGAGACACATTTGAATGTTGTATTGAAGTACCGGGAAAAGATTCTATAAAAACTTCTTGGTTTAGAAGTGAAAAAGGAAATGGCAAAGTACAAAAATAAATTGCCACCACCCACTTACCTGGGGTTATCTGTTAAGGCATACTGCACACAAACAGTACTACCTTGGGCCTAGGAATTTGTGACAGATTTATTAGGAATTGGGGAATCTTTTGGGGAAAGAGGAGCCTATACAGGAAGGATGGGCTCCACCTAAACCAAAACAGAATCAGATTGCTGGCACGTAAAATTAAAAAGGTCAGAGAGGAGTTTTTAAACTAAGGGCTGGTGGAAAGCCAACAGGTGCAGAGGAGCACGTAATTCAGACAGAGACATCCCATAGAGAGGGGGATCTATTAACCAGGATTCTCAATATCCTAGTAAAGAGAATTCGATAAAGTACAGGTAGGAACTGAAGAGAAACAGTCAAATGAAAAAGAGTTCCATTCAGTTACATCACATGAAGGCAGATAACTAAAAAGTGACAAATTTTAAAAGTGTTTGTATACAAATGCTAGAAGTTTAAATATAGAGATGTGCGAACGTAAGTGCCTGGTATTAAATGAGGATATTGATATAATAGGCATCACAGAAACATGGTGGAACGACGACAATGAATGGGACACTGTAACACCAAGAATTACCTGCTTTCACAGCTAGAAAACAAAAAGAGGGTGAGATGCTTAAGGCAGCTGACTTCTATTTTTTATAGGTTCCAAATGCCAATATGAGTTTGTAATCCCTCTCCACCTCCCTCCCTCTTTTCCAGTCTGCTACAAGACTCTGCTCCATGACGTCTCTAAGGTCAGCCAAAATTAGAACATTTATAAGCTCACTCATTCTATAGTCGTTGCTATAGTTTTTCCATTTATCTTATCCCTGGAGTCATTTAGGATTCTTGATGAATTATTTATCAGCGTTTTTACTGTTCACTTTTGACAGGCAGATAAAATAAGACGTAAGAAGAAACTGTAATGAGAGCAAACAAAACTAATGAAAATAAGTGATGCAGGTCTTGGTTTGTCCCCAGTCTGTGGTGAGGGGAAATGGGAGCCAATAAGTACACATACAATGCCATAAGTCCATCCTACAAATAGCATAAGCAAGCTTTAGCTGCAGCTACACACAGGTATAGTAATCACAGATGGAAAAGTCCTATTAGGTCATCTAGTCCATGCCACAAGCTTGCTCCCTCCAATACTTTGTTTTCTCTTGTTTTAAATGTCTTAAACAACTGAGCTTCCACCACTTCCTTTGGGAGACTGTTCTACAGCCAGCCCATCTCAGTGTCAGGACGTTTTCCCAATATTAAGTCTAAGGATTTTTTTTTCCAGTTTCATCCCATTTCTCCTCACTACCTTAATTTACACCACCCTCATTGTTTATATCCTTCATTATACCGGTAACTGTTATAATGTTTTCCCCTTCATCTTTGTTTACACACACAGCTCTTTGACTCATGATGAAAATTTAAATCTATATTTGTTGCTCTTGTCTTAACCATCATCAGGTTGCAAATATTTTACAGTAATCAGGTGCCTAGACACAATGCAGTATAGCAGGTGTGACGTCCCCGGAGCAGCACAGAGGGGGGAAGGTTGCTGATCTGTGATGTGATGCCTGTGTGTACATGACCACCGTACAAAGCAAAAATGCATTTCACAGATGATGTCTTTTTCTAATATCATCAGTGATTGTTAGTTTTCTACAGAGAATACAAATATAATCCTTACTGTTTTAAGAACTGATTTTAGGGTGAGGGATGGATGCCCAGCGCCACCATATCTGCATGTTGACTTCTAAGTTTTTCTACAGGTTTAACCTTTAGATGAATGAAGGGGGCAAAATACACTTCTCCAGAACATTCATTTGATTGTCAACATGGGAAAAACACAGGCTCCCCAGCTAATGGTCAACTCATTTTTACATTCACAGGCAAAGTATCAACTCACCTATTATATGGTCTCTGGCTGATTGGAGAGATTCAGGAGAAAAGAGCTTCAAGCCATATACTGTGTAAATCGAAGGATTTTTGTCTTTAGATCCAGCATCTAGCAGCAAAATAAGGCCACACAAGATACAAAAATATACTGGTCTGCTGTACATTATGATTTGATTGTGTCCCTGGAAAAGACAAGCAAACAAAATATTTCTTAATGTTGCACTTCATCTTTTTATTTATATGCATGACAGTGTCTAGGCACTCATAAAACTGACAGGGGGCAGAGACCAGGCAGTAAGCATTTTCTAAACCATATTCCTGCTCTTCTTCTTGTCTTAGTTCCATCCATATAGGGTCAGTTTTTGAGTCCTTCTTCTCCATTCCACTCTGTCTTGAAGCTGTTCCTCAGAAACTCCACTAGTCAATTCCTTTTGTTTGACATCCATTCATCTAGTTTTGGAAATTCCAACCCTTCTCTTTCCCTCCACTTCTAATTTTAACATCCTGTTTCCTATATATTCTTCCAATCTTCTTTTCACATGCCTAAACCATCTAAGCCTGGATTCCCTCAGCTTTTCTGTAATCAATACCACCTTCACACTTCCCCTAATTTGTTTGTTCTACTAATATAATGCTACAAGTGATTTTATCCACTTCTGAGTAGATTTTCAAAGGCACAAATGGCAATTACAGAGCAAGGTGCCTATCTGCCATTTGTGCCTTTGAAAATCTGCTCTTTCAGACCTTTTTAAAATAATAATAAAAATTGTATCAGTCATTACCATACTCTGAGAAAAATCTAGATCTAGCTGAATCTTGCTCTTTAATAGCAAACTTTACATTTAAATTTTTCCTTTCAAATGTAAAGCTAATATTAATCAATGTCTGCTTCATGTACCCTGACCTTTATGTCCAGCATTTATTAAATGAATGATAAAATTACAGTTTTTAATTTATATTATAATTTGCATTATATTAAGACGAGGTAGTTATTGCTGCCAACAACATAGAAAAGGAGCTTTGTGGCTCTCACAGGTATAAAGCTTCAACAGGTATAAAGCTTCAACCTTTCTCCTTTAGAAAATTGTGTGTGTGATGTGTCTTATAGTAGATTACAAGTGAAATGAGTTTAAAGGTCTTGATTTAAATACCACTGGTAGATTCCTCGTCATTATACAAAATTAATACACGATTTGTCAGAACAAGCAGTTCCAGCTCAGAGAACACCTTCCAGCTCACCCTCTCCAATTCAGAAAGGGTGGGGATGGTACAAGGGAAGATTAACCCTTAGAAAAGATATGCTTGAGTTCAAATATGGTTCTCTTTCACCCCTGCTGGAGTGGTTACTACTTCTCCTCTGCCTCTGTTTCGCTCTCTATTGCCACAACTACAGCTGGTTCCCTACTTTAATGTTGTTTCGGCGCTGCACCAGGAATCCTAGTACTGCTACCCCTGCTGGGCCATATTTCTACATTGGAGAAGACAGGAAGGGACTCCAACCACTTCCAGACTTTCTGGGGTAGATCCAGAAAAGGGACTTAGATTCAGCATTGTAATGCCTTACTTTAAGTCACTCTGCCACCTAATAAAGTCTACAGCCTTAATTTAGGTTCCCAAATTCCCTATACAATGCATGGGGAGAGTTAGGTGTCTAAGAATGGGATCAACAAAAACTGACACAGTGAGCGGGGAGCTGACTAAGCTAACCAATGGAGATGCCCCGAAAGGAATGGAACTTAGGTGCCACCAGGATCCTCCCTAGTGGACTGCGGAGCCCGGGACATAGGCACCAAGTTTCTAATCTGCCAGGGGGTGCTCCTTATCAGGTCTGCCCAGGCCCCGCCCCCACTCCACCCCTTCCCCCAAGGCCCCAGCCCTGCCCTGCTTCTTCCCACCCCCCCACCTCTTCCCCACCCAGTTCCACCCCCTCCCCCAAGCGCTGCGCCATCACTCCTCTCCCCTTCCCCCCAGTGCCCCCTGATGCCACGAAAGCAGTAGGCGCTGAGAGCGAAGGGGAGGCGCTGATCGGCGGGACCCGCTGGCGGGCAGGAGGTGCTGGGGGAGGGGGAGGTTCTGGTAGGGGGGCTGCCGGTGACCGCTGCTCTCCTCCTCACCCCCGCCCGCCACTCTCATCCTTGCTGTCCGCCCGCCCGCCTCCTCACCCCCCTCCCACCTGCAGCTCGCCTCCCCATTCGTCTCCTCACCCTGCTCACCCGCCCGCGTCCTGCCTCACCTTCCATCCCAACGCCTCATGATTTTATGGAAACGCAGGGGCCCCCAAAGCGCGGGGCCTGGGGCAGTCTTCCTGATTCGCTGTACCCAAGGGAGGCTCTGGGTCCCACCTCTCAAATGGAGTTAGGCACCTCCCTACACTCGGGATTTACAGCCATGAACCCTCTCCTGGAGTTAGGCATCTAAGTCATTTCTCACACAAAACAATGAAGGAGGAGAAGTTGGTCGCGGTACCCTGATAACCTTTAGCCCAGTGGTTACAGTACTCACCCAGGATGTGGGTTACCCAGGTTCAAATTCCCCCTCTGTCTGATGCTGCTGTAACCACTGGGCTAAAGATTACAAGGGGAGCAGGAGCATCACCACCTACATAGTTCTGTGCCAGGCCTGATCTGGAAAGAGACCTCTACAAATACCTACCAAATCAGGCCCCACAGGTGAGATAAGCCAAGCAATGCCTAGTTTTAGGATTGCACTGCAGCTGAAGCATGAGCTAGATGCCTGGGACTTGGATGGCTGAGCACATGCAGAAATTTAGGTGCCACGTGGACTTTATCAGTGGAAACATAGGCACCTCGGGAAGTTAGGTTTTGAAGATTTAAATTTTTGACTTAAGCACCTCAAGTTGCAGTTAGGCAGCTAAACCCCTTTTGGATTTAGCCCTCTGTCCCCGACCACCACCACCACCACCACACACAGCGCTGAAACAATCCTTGACTCAAAGATGTGGGTGGGGCAGCCTATGAGCTGGAAGAAGGAGGGGAAGGAATGCACCTGGAATGGGCACAGGGGTGAGTCACTTTCATCTCAATTCCTCCTGCTGCTAGCTCCTCAGGCAAAGGAAGAGTTGCTACTTGATGAGGCAATTGGGGGGAGAGGAAGGGAGAAGAGAGAGACCCTCAAAAGCATCAGAAAAAAGCAAAGATAGTGATACTTCTACAGTGAAGCTGGTAGGCAAACTCCCATTGAACTGGCTCAAGCTGCCTCTGTCCAGTTATCAGAGTATCAGCAGACATGACCCACACAAAATCCAGCTTCATATTTTCACTTCATCTTGCAAACATACATGGGAACCAGGAATCTGTCTAAAAGAAAAGGAGGACTTGTGGTACCTTAGAGACTAACAAATTTATTTGAGCATAAGCTTTCGTGAGCTACAGCTCACTTCATCTGTCTGTAAATCAGAGGTTCCTGCCAGCTGTACTCTAAGTAACATACAGAAGTGTTTACAATGGGCACCCTTACACCATTTATTTTTACATTTTTACCATTAGCCAAGTCCTTAATGGGAATATATTTCCTGTATTATTGCAATGGGCATTGCTATGATCACTAAGTGAGATGATGCCTTGCACAGCCTGCTTTCATGTCTTATTTCTTTGTTAATAAATTCACAGTTCAGTTAAAGTTTTGTCCTGGGATTCTACCCTCTAGATTGCTCAGCCCAGACCCTAGATCTTCTCGAGCGAGCGAGCAAGCAAGAGAGAGTCACTGATACCTTGATTGCAGTAACTAGCTACCTATCCGACAGACTAGGCAGAACTCATTCAACCCTTACTCCGCAGGATCAACGCCCGCTAATCAGGTTGGGTGTTTCGGGAAGACTCTACTAGCCAAACTTTACCTAATGGTCAAAAGTTAAAAGGAAACATTTTTAAAACTGCCCCTGCTTAATACTGTAACAACCTAGCTGGCTCATTACTGGGTAGCTTCCCCTCACCCAGGCTGAGCTGGAGGGAGAGGATCTAGCCAGCAAAGGGCACTGCGCCTTGCCCAGTTTAACAACCAGCCAGTTGAGGCGCCATAATTCTTAGAGGACATTAAAATGAAGTGTCTATTAAGTCAGAGGGGATTGGAGCTGCATACAAGTAGAAGCAGGCTGGAGGCAGCACTTTGGGAGCTGGCTGCAAAGGGAAGACTGGGGAACATGAGCCTGAGAACTGGACTGCACGCAGAGGGCTGTGCAGGAAATGTGTAGAGCCTAGTGCTTGCCTCTGAGCTCACAGTACACAGAGCACCCTACCAGACATCGAGGGGACAGGTGTTCATCACACACAGTGGCAGCATGCAGTGTGGTCAGTTCAACTACTGAAGTGTGGCTATTTCCACACACTCTAATCACTGTGGGGCCAAGCACCTGTGATGGAAATTCTAAGGGCAGGCATTCCCAACATTTTCTGAACATCCTTGCTTTTGGTCAGGCCAGAAATACCTTTAAAAACCCTCTTCCAATCCACCTAATCAGTGCTCAGATTACTGGGGGGGGGGCTTGTAGGGAACTGAGCCCCCTTACTAATTTTAGGCTACCTCACTTCTATCTTATGGCCCCCTTACTTCTCACTACTGTTTAAATTAAAGCAAGCCACTTAACACTGAGGGACCCACTACTCCCCCCAGAAAATTACCTGGAACTGCACAGAGAACACAAAAATGAAAACTATTTTTTAAAGTATTTTCAGACATTTAAATAATTCAGTTTATCTTCTGGAAGATAGCGGAGTCCATTCTTCTCTTGTATCGGAATCTGGTTTGTCCACCACAAAAATACTGTACATTTTCATAAGGGGCTTCCTGCCAGCTCCTTCAATATCAAGGTCTTTCCTCAGGGCTTAGAAAAACTAAAATCCTAATTCCTTTCACTGTATCCTTACATTAATCTCCAATGTGGTCTGGGAAAAAACACATTATGTTGTGTTACCCAGAATGTCCTACCTTTGCTGCTTTTTTAACAAACTCCTATAATTACAGTTCTGATTCAGCTCAGTTGGTCTTGGTCTTTTTTTTCCCCCTTCAGTCAATCACTCTTTGTTGTTGTTTTTTTTAAAAAAGCTTCATTGAGAGCTGAACTAATGCCACCTCATTCGGGTTGAAAGCTCATCATATCTCACAAGCTAAGTCATGTCGGTACTTGGATGAGAGACCTCAAAGGAAAACGCAGATTTCTCCAGGAAGTGACTGAGGGTATGGGTGATTTAATAGGTGGGACCTCTTTTCTCAAAACCAATATTAAACGTATGCCCTATGGCACCATGCTTTTGGAGGTGGTGTTTTTTGAGGAGGCTTAAAAGTGAGGCGCTGCCCACTCTCTGTTATGAGAGTTTCCAGTGCACATTTTGCAAGCGTAGGTGTGTTAATCTTTTGTTTCCTATCTCAGTTCCAAGTTGGGTAATTATATTTTGCTTTAATTCCCTGTGCAGTTTCAGTCAACTATAATATTCTTCTTCCTGTCCTTAATCATTGTATAGTGACACTATATGCTGGTAAACAGCTGCAGCTTTCCTCCCCAGGAATGGCTCGATTTCAGCAGTGAGTGAAGCAATTCCTGTTTTGCCTGTGTAAGGATAGTTGAATCAAACTCATGGCTTGTGGGATTCTTTGGGATGAAAAGGACTACGTAAAATGTACCATATCACCAACATTATTCTATTTTTTCATCAACATGAGCCATTTGACCCTACACTAATGTGCTTCTACCTGAGGTGGCATTCCCCATCAAGTGCTGCCCTAAATGCTGATCTCCGATAGGAATGCTGAATTGGAGGATAAATAACCCTGTATACTTAGAACAAATTAAATGTCTTTCATTTACGTGATTCCAGATGGTTCAAAAACATTTCTGTAGGGTGAGGGATGGAGAAAATACAAGCAGATATTTAAAGAAAATATTAACAGCTCTTCTGACAGCAAGCTCAAGGGTAAATAGAACATTTCATACACTGGTAATTCAAAGGATGCTTGAGTGTGAAAAGCCAAAATCAAAGTGACAAGGATTCAGGTTTGCCTTATACAATGTTGCCGTAAACCCATTTGTATTTGCAAAATCTAATTTAAGTGAGCACTTCTTCTCTAGTAAAAGAGCACTTCTTCACAATCCTTTTTTTAATCGGGAAGAAGGGTAAAGTGACCATAATTTTTTGGCCTTCAGCCAGGCTCATACTTTGGTATTAATATTGACTGATCTGTAATCGCTTCTGGGATCAATCAGTTAGCAACGCAGCAGATTACTAGGAACTGGTGTGCTTACATTGCATCTTGTATTCAGGAAATGTGAATTAAGTCAAAGTGAAGTCTAGTTAGCATTTAGTCATGGCCTCAATATTATACTAAAGGCTGCAATTTTCCCTCTCTCTTCTTCTCTTTAATAAGTTGTATGTCCATGGTATAATGGTAAAATTAGGAGTGTTTTCTACTTGCTTTCAGAATGTTATTCATTTACCTTAGAGACAAACTGCATCCAAGAAAAACACTTAAAAAGCATTTGGGCATAAGCTTTCATGGGCTAAAACCCACTTCATCACATGCATGGTGTGAAAAATACAGTAGGCAGGTATATATATCAGAGCACATGAAAAGATGAGAGTTGCTTTACCAAGTGGGGGGTCAGTGCTAATGAGGCCAATTCAATCAAGGTAGAAGTGTCTGGAGAGCAGCCAGACAATCAAAAAAGGGAAGAAATACCGCATGGTACCCATCTGTTAAGGTGATATCCTGACATATGTGCCACTAGATGTCCCAAAGAGCAAATTTTGCCTACGTCATGACAGACCACTAAAGCCCCCCAGTAACAGGGGACAAATAGCATTAGAGAAAGAAGGACTGTTGCTTGTATGGGTGTTCAAGGAGGGCCTGTCAACTGTGCCTCACATGAGGGTGATTGCTCAACACTGAGAGGTTACTCGTGAGGCTGGGAAGTGGATAATTGACAGGAGATAGAAGTTCCTTGAAGAGATCCAATATCAGCTAATTCTCCTACATCAGCACTTGCTGGAGAAAACAAGTTCCTGTTGTGTCAGCAGCTGGAGGTGGACACATTAATGCCTTTCAGGGGTTGAAGGATTAGAGAAAAGCACATTCTCATCCCATGCCAGCTGGCTACACTGGGCACGTTCCCAGACCAGACAGCCTTCCATTGAATAGGGATGCAGGAATTGAAGCTTATCATTGACACAAGAGAATTATAAATTTAAGGAATAATCTACAAAATGCTACTTGCTTTGTATTGGTCAATTTCACCATAATGAAATAACTTCATTCTGGTAAAGCTGGCCTGTCACTAAGTCCTCCTGCAACAGTTTTAGATTTTTATTTTTATTTTTTCTGGGATTACCTGGTTACATTATACGTACAGCTGGTTGGCAAATAATTTTTCCCCTGTGAAAATTTTTTAAAAAAACAACATTTTTTTTTTCAATTTTGTGAAATTATTTACGTGAAATGTTTAGGTTTTTGGGTTTTGGTGTCAAATATTAAATAATAACTCCAACCCTGATTATTATTATTTTAATTTTTTCAACAAAACTTGAAAATATTCAACAAAAATAGTTGTTGTTTTTTTGTTTTTTTAATTTGTTCTCCAAAAATTTTTGTTTGGCTGAAAAGCCATTTTTTAAATTAAAACTAATTTGATAGGGAAATTTCAACCAGCTCTATTTAATGTTTTTCTCCTGTGTGGCTGTATTTCTGAAAGACATGTAAAATGGGGAGGAGGGGAAGAAAAGGTGGGGAGAGGGAGGGAGGAAGTATGTGTGTGTGTGTGTGTGTACACAGTAGGAAACATCAAGGGGCTTGTGACTGAAAGCCAAGTGTCTAAGCAGATGTTAGGTAGGAGTTACTTGCCTAAGCTAACCCAGTGAAGAGTGAGTGAAAATCAGGCCCTATCCTCTCTCAGAAAGCAGCATTAGAACTGTCAGCAGCAAGAATTAGGCGACTAAGCACTGAAAGCAGAGACTATTCCAAACTAAATGCCAAAGCAAAGCAAAGCAAAACAAAACAAAACAAAACAATTACAAATATAACATTAAACACCACACACAGAAACTGAACATTAATCACATTAAATGAGCTCTATGTTGTACTCTGAAGCTCACTAACCTCAGACTCTGGCAGACATCTAGTTGGAAAAAATTTCAAAAGGCAGAAGCCATACATATCTACCTATCTAAAGTGTACCCATCACCTTGGTATCAGACACTACCCTGCTGAGACCTCTGCTTTATGCACAGAAGCAGGATTCCAGATGATTTCATTAGACTGCTTCTTGCCCTGTGAGGCCTTCTGTGATATCGACCACAAAACTTGGTCCTGGACAGACATTCAGGACTTTCAGGTTCGTCAGCAACACCTTAAATTGCATCATGAAGTGAACAGGAAACTACTGTAGAGATCTGAGCTCTCGCCTTACATGCTCATAGTGACACACTCCACACTAGGTACCAGCATTCTATGCCTCCTAACTAGATTCTTAAATTCTAAGGCCAGAAGGGATCACTGTGAACATCTAGTCTGACTTCCTGTATAGCCCGGGCCATAGAACTTCCTCAAAATAATATCTAGAGCACGTCTTTTAGAAACAAAAATCCAATCTTGATTTAAAAATTGTCAGTGATGGAGAATTCACCACTACCCTTGGTAAATTGTTGCAATGGTTAATTATCTTCACTGTCAAAAATTTATTCCTTATTTCTTATTACTCTGGACTGTCTTCAAGGACAGTCCCAAACAGAATCTGTTACAGTAGTCTAGTTTCAAGATGACAAAGCCATGACCGACTACTGAAAAGTATGCCTGAAAGAGATTGGGAATAATGTTTGGAATCTGCCAGCAGCCATAGACGATCAAAGGCACAAGGGGCCACTGTAGTCTGAGAATCCAAGAAAAAGAATGGACCCAGAAAAACCCTCAGATTATCCCATTGCTCCCCAGTCTTGTTTTAGTGTGGAAAATTTCAGCTGCATTGTCATTCAGGTTTATAACACTGATCATTCTTTAATCTCCCTTCTGTTCTGCATCCTCACATTAGCATCAAGCCATCTTATCTACTTCAATTTTAATGTAGTTGTGTGAATTATGAAGTAGTACGGTATGGTATCCTTTCAAGCCTACTTGTTGTCTTATTTTTAATGATGCCAACTAATTCCAGCAAGCCTTTATTAATACATCTCATATTATAAAATTTAATAACTTTTAAGTGATTATAATGCATAATACAATATGGATTAAGTCTTCTAGCTTAATTTATGTTAAATACACCATTCATGTTTAAAATGTTGAGTGAAAATGATACTGTAAAATATTTTTTCATAGGCACTTCTTAATAAACCAGGCCTTGTGGAAGGGTTGGGAGGGAATCAGGTATATCATCACTTTGTTATAATACTGTATAACATGTAGAATATAATATGATGGATGATGTTATAACAACATTTTTACTGTGACTGTAAAATTCTAGCCATGGTATTGCATGAAAATATGCCTCAATTAAGCTTCATTAGTTATTTCGTCTTTGATGCTACAAATAATTTAGGCTAGGATGTGATTATAATGAAGTTTTGATTATGCTGGTTACCACCCCTCTTAAACAAATGTGAACATTATCAATGTTTGCATGTGCAAGCGATTTGATTACTGTTCACATTATTGTGTGTAGAAATGTGTTAGTCGAACTGACAAATATGGTCTATTTTTGGCATCGAGAAAATTAGCTCTTTCCTGAGATCTGAATATTTTTTAAATCCTTGGAAATAACATACACTACAAGGAATGGAATTGTAAACTAACGTTTATCAACACTGTCCAGTTTGCAGGTAGGCATAAATTGCTTCCAAATGTGCGATAGCTGAGCAATTCCATAATTTCTAGGAATGCCTGAGGCAGGAAAGGAAACTAAGAATCCTTCAAATTCACCTTGGTAGAACTTACAGTTATAAACTGCAAAGAACCTTGATTAAAAAATGAATTTATATTTCCAGTCTTCAAAATGACTAAGGCTAAAAATCACTGTCAAAGGGAAAGGATCCAGGAGACAGAGCTGCTTTGTAGTTCCCACCTCCCCACACCACTCCCAATAGCAGCTTGCAAACAGCAGTGCTCTTTTATCTAGCGGCAGACTTCCCAGAAGGTGAGAGAGTCCAAAATCAACAAACTGTAGGATAGGCTCAGGTCCTGAGTGAGCACACACAATATTTTGACTTGGAGAAAGAATTCAGTCCTCCTCCAACAGTTCACAAACTCCTCCCCCCCACCACCCTTACATTACATTATCCTTCTAGATAAGAACATCAACTGTATTGATTTTTGCTCATTCCCCTTACCTAGTACTGGTTTCAGAGTAACAGCCATGTTAGTCTGTATTCGCAAAAAGAAAAGGAGGACTTGTGGCACCTTAGAGACTAACCAATTTATTTGAACATAAGCTTTCGTGAGCTACAGCTCACTTCATCAGGTGCATACTGTGGAAAATACAGAAGATGTTTTTATATACACAAACCATGAAAAAATGGGTGTTTATCACTACAAAAGGTTTTCTCTCCCCCCACTCCACTCTCCTGCTGGTAATAGCTTATCTAGTGATCACTCTCCTTACAATGTGTATGATAATCAAGGTGGGCCATTTCCAGCACAAATAAAACACCCATTTTTTCATGGTTTGTGTGTATAAAAACATCTTCTGTATTTTCCACAGTATGCATCCGATGAAGTGAGCTGTAGCTCACGAAAGCTTATGCTCAAATAAATTGTTTAGTCTCTAAGGTGCCACAAGTACTCCTTTTCTTTTTGCTAGTATTGGTTGCCTTACATTACAGCTAGCCAACTGATAAGTGTTAGAACACATATCTTATTTGTTTAATGTAATGTATCCAATATCACACTTCCATTTCTTTCACTACCCTGGGAGCAATAGATGCACTGAATCTATTTCCCTGGTGCACATATTATTCCTGGAAGAAATATTCCTAAATAGGACAATCTGATGCCAGCAAACCAATGCATTTCCAACATAGAATCAGTATTTCTAATGTACTACTGCTCTGGAGATATGATTCAGAATACCAGGGTAGCCATTACTCGCAGTAAGGCAGATCTCACATATCTCTTCTCAATGTAACCTAATACACATACTGCTAGTGAAAGTTTACAACAATCCATTGTTGATACCTCAATTATACTTCTCCTAGTTGTGGTAATTGGTGAAGGAAGGATGAATATTATATATAAATACAATTACAGGAATAGATTAATTTAATAAGGAAGCATGTGCTATTTGATCAGCCAATTATGTACTTTTTCTTAATGACTTTGAGGAAAACATCAGTAATAGCAGATTAAAAATCAATGATCTGTCTTGAAGATTAATTTTAAATCCCTATTGACTGAAGACTGAAGGATGAGTCTGCATTGTTGTTGTTTTAAAAGCCAACAGTGGTTAATGGAAAACAGAGAAAATGTTGGTCAGATTCCATATGACTGAGTTTCTGAATAATCTAATTCAGATACATGTATGTTTATTATATTTTAGCACACAGAGTACCTAAAAGTAATGATGAATTCAAATAACCAATCATGAATAAAAATAGTAGTGAAGCCACAAAAGCCACACGAAATAGGGTTCTTGATAAACAACCAACAATATTTACAAGAGCTACTTATTTCAATGATTCACTGTTGTGACACTAAGAACCCCTCAATGCCAACAGGCAAAGGGTTCACTGCTCTGTAACAGCAACTCCTAACAGGCCTGACAATCTCACTACACCTAGCACCCTGCTTCCATAGTATTTATCCACACAGAATGTTATGTGAGATCTTCAATAAAAGCTGGGTTCTCACTGATCATTGTCATTGTGAAATGTATGTACAAATACCATGAAAGAAGTTGTGTATATATACTGAAAATACATTCCTAAAAAGAGTCTGAATCGAGGCAGCATTGGTTTCTGCCAGACAAAAGGATGTATATTCCCTTATCTGTCTTGGTTTACATATAAATTAAGCATCAAAAGCCAATACAAATGAAGCCCGGTTTGCATAAGAAGTCAACATGAAGTCAGCACACTAGGGAATAAACCATGCGGGGGCATCCTGACTTTTGGGACAAACAATGGATGTTTGGGAGATAAGACGACAAAAGTACACCTTTTTTATCATTAACCAAGGAAGCAAAAGGACATCACTTTTTGCATTCATGAAAGAGGGATCCCAGTCATGTTGGTTGGAGATGCTGGGAGATTGCTCTGGGTGACAAACTTTTGTAGACATGGGCTTGGCCTGTTTAATATAGACTCTAGGAAAAGTGTTATATTTTGTTTTATACATAACCTTTCTCTGTCCATTGTCCTTACTGACTTGAATCTTTGACTCTCTGGTCCTTGTTAATAAACTTATTGTTACTTTAATTACAAATATATTTTAGTGCTGTAGTATTAAGCAAAGTGTTGTTCCTGAGTTGAAATCATTCAGCTTGCGTGCAGGGCTGTAACCAGACATTTTAGTGCCCAGAGCGAGCAAGCATATTTGTGCCCCCTGCGGGGGGTTTTCAGCATTTCTTCACCCCATTTTTCCACGCTGGGCGGCTGCCTTGCTCATCCCACCCTGGTTACAGCCTTCTTGTGTGTATACTGTTCCTCTGGGGACAGCATACCTGGTAACTCTTATGAGTGGCTGGTGGACAAGGGGCTGGATGCTACAGGGATTACTCTCAGGACTCAGGGGTTGGTGTGTGCCTGTCACTAGCCTGTGTTGCCAGAGGCTGTTGGTTCCAGGGAGCTGGACTATAACAGACACAGATGAGACAACTGCACTCTAAGAGCGGTAAGGTGGTGCCTCATGATGACCCTGGGTAGCATCACAGCAGTACCAACTGATTCCCTCTCAGTACAAAAGTGATACTATAAAAAGAAAACTTGCTCTGCTTGCTGAGACTTACGTGTATTGGTGACGCAGGGTCGGGCTGAACACTCTAAAAACAAAAACAGGAAAAAAAATTATTTACAGGTTTTTGGATCCCCAAAAATTCCAGGAGATTTTGTGTACAGGAAATTTCTTACCTTTAGAAGGGAATATTGGCAACCGGCCATGACAAGACAGAACAGGAGGACCCAAATATCTTTACAGAAGCCTTGGTTCAGAGTTAGGAACCCAAGAAGTGAGACAAGAACTACTAGAAGAACAGCCAACACATTCTCCTTGATAGCTTCAGTCCTACAGGAATAAAATAAATAAAAGGGGTTTCAAAAGGAGAAAAGTGCCCATACAACTACTAGAGATAAAGGGACAGATCCTCAGCTGATGTAAATTGCCATCGCTGCACTGACTTGAGCTATAACACTATACCACCTGAGGATCTGCCCTCAAAACTCTACACCAACTGCTTGTGGACTTATCAGTGTATAATACTTCACTCTAAGTCTTTAGTTGTACATCTCATTATGACACCTAAACCTTGTATTCAACCCTGTGAATTTTATTTCATAGATCAGGGGTGGGCAAACTTTTTGGCCTGAGGGCCACATCATGGTTCCAAAAGTGTATGGAGGGCCACTACACCTGGTGGCTCTCGCAGCCGCACTGCCCGGCAGGAGCTCGCAGCCCCGCCGCCCAGACAGCACGGCAAGCTGAGGCTGCAGGGCAGAGGCCGAGGACTAGCCCCCCTGGCCAGGAGCTCAAGGGCCAGGCAGGATAGTCCCACAGGCCGGATGTGGCCTGCAGCCGTAGTTTGTCCACCTCTGTCATAGATGAATAGATTTTAAGGCTATCAGAGACTATTAGGATCATCTAGTCTGACTTCCTGCATAGAATTTCACCAAGTAATTTGTATACTTTAGTGTGCGGTTCCCTGTAAGTCTCTCTATAAAACAGTTTTTAAAGGGAATGATAAGCATTCATGTACTAAAAATGCTAAAGACAAAATACAGAATGTGGCCAAAGGTGGCGAGCAATACTGTTGTCATGTTAAAATTATTCTTTAAAGTGCACCCCTAACTATATAAAAAGAAAAGAAGGACTTGTGGCACCTTAGAGACTAACAAATTTATTTGAGCATAAGCATGCATCCGATGAAGTGAGCTGTAGCTCACAAAAGATTATGCTCAAATAAATTTGTTAGTCTCTAAGGTGCCACAAGTACTCCTTTTCTTTTTGCAGATACAGACTAACACGGCTGCTACTCTGAAACCTAACAATATAGAATTAGAAAAGATATACAATTTGTTCTTATCTATAGTACTGAAACATATTAAATCTTTCATATGTTTAATAAGATTTATTAGAACAGGTGTCCAGAGAAAAGCAATTTAAATATTCAATCCATAACAAAAAGAGTGTATTGTGGATATTTTTCCATGCACTTGAAGTGCTTAGACAAGGCACCACATATACAGAGGCATATATGCTAAATCTAACTTCTCTGACTACATACCATGATTTCTGTAGAACACTAAAGTTGTCGTCTGAAATATCTGCAGCAGAGATCATATTAACATGTGTATAGGGCATACACCCACACAAACAGAGATCAAGCTCATGACAGGCTAGCCTGCAGTCACTGGCTATGTAGGCTTAGTTGTTTTGGGTTGATAATAGTCTAGCAGATAAAGAGCACTGCCAAAACAGCTGATTACAACTGACATGGGGGAAAGAAAAGAAAGACAAGAAGAAAGGATGCCAGAGAAAGAAACAGAATTGTGTCTCATCAAATAATTGAGTTAGGGTGGGGGGGGGGGGAACCAGGGGGATTCCCTCCTGAACTTTGTTCTTAAAATTTGGAAGTATTTCAGTGACAAAAATCTGGCAGCTTTCCCTCTGTTCTTCCCTCTGTTCTCTTCTCTTCCGATTCACACACAACACTAATTTTCAATCACTGCATAGGCACCGACTTCCCCTCTGCCTGGTGGGCAGCTTCAATGCCCCTCAATGCCCCTGCCCCTGCCCCACCTCTTCCCACCCCTGCACTGCCAGAGGCAGCAGGCCCAAGAATCTAGAGTCAAATTGGGAACTATCGCACAAATTGGGCCCTCACTTAAATCAAGGTCTCTTCTCATATAGAAGGAGGAGTCCGGTGGCACCTTAGAGACTAACAAATTTATTTGGGCATAAGTTTCGTGGGTAAAAAACTCACTTCTTCAGATGCGGAGGATTCTTCAGGCTCCTCGTTGTTTTTGTAGATACAGACTAACAGGCTACCCCTCTGATACTTCTCATATAGAAGGGTCATGGGCCACAAAAAGCTCTGAAGTTTTGAGGCTTGGAGCACAGAAACATTTTCCCACACTTAAACTAAACATATTTATTTAAAATGAGTCCCACCATTCACTCCTTTTTTAATAGTTTGCATTTTTACCTGTGAGGAGAAATTCATGCCACTTAGTATGAAGAAAGCTTACCGATCCAGTAATGCCAACAAGGCAAGTCGATCATACCAGACTTTAATCCACTTGCCAGGAAATATAATAAATTTGTAAAACTGCCTGTTAAATTTTCGTTGTGCTGAAGAGCATGAAGAGTCCTCAAAGTCCTGACTCAGTTGCTTTAAAGCAAACAAAACACACACATACACAGTTTCATACTGGCATACTGTTGCCACTAAAGTACATGCTCTAAAAAGCAGAATTTATATGTCAATGTTCCATTCCAATTTCTTTATAAATGAATACTGGTAAAAAATTTTACTCTCCATATTATTTCAAACATAAGGAACATAATATATTAATCTCATTTCCTATAGATGGTCAGAAGTTATGCCAATCATGCAAAATACAATTAACAATACATTAACAAGTTATAGTAACAAATTATTTCTTTAATCCCCATGGTTTATTTTGTCTATGGTTTTCTTGCTTCTTCCACACTTCAGACCAACCACAGCATAAGCCACAACCGCACCTGATGGGAAAAGATCCTTGCCTCTAACTGAGAATCCTAGCGATTAATAATTCCAAGTGACATAAAATATGATTTGAGACAGATTGTGTTCCTTCTGTCACAGTAATTTTTAAGCAAAATATGAATTCAAATAATACACAGTTTTTACATTATTTAAGTTACAATTTAGACATTTTACTTAACATACTGTGAAGGATTTTAAAAAGCCAAAAGTGAAATATGAACATTTACATTTTTTTTTTTTTATAATATCTGCCATCTAGGAGTGTTTTCTATATTTGGTCGCCTGGCTCTACAACCTCTGCTCCAACAGAAACTATTACAGTAATCAATTTTCCTGTTCTTTTTCCTTTTTATTTTTAATCACACTCACCTTAAATTCATTACTACCACTCTCCTAATTTAGTTTTATGACTTGAAAAAGAGTAGAAAAATGACAATGCTAGCAAAGGAATTGTTTAAAAATCTAAACAGGACACTACGGCCCTGATTTTCCAAACACTTCAGCACGTGCTTAACTTTAAGCACATGTGCATAATGGTTTGCAGGACTCGGGCCTAGATCAGGACTTCTGCGTTGTAGTCAGTGCTATGTCACTGACTGGCTGTGACTTGCATGAGGCCACACTAAATCTATTTGTGCCTCCATTTACCTCTCCACAAAATGAATGAAATATTACTTAGGGCTCGTTTACATGAACACTTAGTTCACAGAAAACTGGGGTGGGACTCTACCATGCATTAGTCTGCGGCATACTAATTGTCCACATGGACCCTGCTGACATGCACTTTTGTTAGTGGACTTTGATTTACCCCACTTTGACATGAACTGTTAGTGCACATCTACAAGGTCTACACAGAGAGCTAATGCGCTGCGGGTTAGTGCAGGTAGATTCACACCCCAGCTTGCTACGAACTAAATTATCATATAGACAAGATCTCAGCTAACTTATATGGGTGTCTGAAGCTCTGAGTGAAATTCTAGCCTGGGGTAGTCAATACGTTGACTGCAGGCCAAATCCTGACTGCCAGACACTTTTGAACGGACTTCAAAATCTTTTTATCATCATCGTTATTTTTTTTATTATTATTTTCTCTGGAATCTGGACCTTGACTATACCTTGACCAAGAAATTTGGACATAGACCCATCCAAGTCAATGATAAAACTCTCAATGACTTCAATAGGGTTAAGATTTCACTTATAATCACAAGATTAGAAGCCATAAAAACATGGGTTCTAGTCCCAAACTTGGAGTGTGATCTTGGGCAAGACACTTCACTTCTCAATACCTCAGATTTCCTACAGATAAGGTAAAAGTGATGATAATTCTCTAGTTAGCAGGCTTAACAAATATTTGTAAAGTCTTTTGGGATTATTGCACAGAAATCTCTATACAAATCTAAATTATCATTTTATATGCATTTATAACATACATAAGCAAAAAACGAGTTTTAAATCAGCTTACATCAGCTACTTTCCTGTCAACTTTTAGTTCCTGTTAAAAATCTAAGTCAAGATAAATAATTGTCTGATGTTTTAGGTTTATTAACATCAGACTTGAAGTGGCCGTGGTGGGGTGGGTGAAGGTGTTAAGCTTGGGATGAGGGTATCTCCAGATTCTGGAAGACAGCTTGGAGAACGTCAAAGAGACCCCCAAGCCCACACAAACTATAAAAATAAACTATGTCCTTGTTGTATTACAAACCAAACTGAGCATTAAGGGCCTGCTTCTGACAGGTGATGAGCAACTCCAGCTCCTGCAAGTGGAGGGTGCTCTGGCATCCCACAAATGATACCCAGGACCCAGGATCAGGCCCTAAAAGTTTTACTTCCCAGTTCAGAAAAGAGGTGACAGACTTGCTATTTTAGGCCTACGTGCCCACACTAATCTGCAAAGTGGATGTGTCAAACTGTTAGAATTTGGCAACGTGTATAAAATCCTAACAGCTGTGTCCTCTGGTGTTCAATTTTTACGATAAGAGACTGACTATTTACATGTTGGCAGTATCCTTGTACAGCTAACATGCACCTAATGCAAATGCTTAGCAGGTTTAGACTCATAGTAATCGCTAAATACTCTAATACAAGGCACTTTGGATAACTTGTCCCTATTATTAAAAAAGCTCAAAAATGCTCCTTAAGGACCCATCTCTGCCACCTTTGCTCAGAGTGGTCCCTTATTATTTTTAAACCAATGTGGCTACTTGTATAGTAATATACTACTCAACGTGTAGCCAAACAAGCCCTCCCAGCGGAGCAATACTATATAAATATGAAAGGGTTAAAATGGTTGCCACCACACCAGATGGTCGGTTCTACAACATATTTACATGACATGATTTGTTGAAATGTTAGAAACTGAAATACAACGTACCCGTGGTGTTTCTGAAAGTGTTCTTCGTGCCACCATCAGTAAGAGCTGCTGCTGGAGTGCACTTGCAGCGTGATCTCCTGAAGATGGTTCTTGACTCTCTGAAGTGGTAGTACTAGAGGAACTGAACTGTGTTTCACTGTGCACAGGGATAAAAAGGAACGAAATGGTTTTAGAAAGAGTCAAGTCAATGCCATTTAAAACAATACAGCAGGAGGTCTGGATGGCTCATGGGATCCATAATGGGACATGGAGCCTTCCACCTCATCAGATAAAATCTAGCCCAGGCCTCTAGTGACCAAGAGTCATTTGTTTTTGATGGCTGTTTGTTGACCCCGTCCAGTCCCCTACAGAAAAGCGTTCTTTTTAGAAATGCCACTATCAGAATGGGCACTTCTGAAGACGTATACTACTTCTTTAAGTAACAGCCAGGATCTTACAGTCAAAAAACCCTGGGTGTAATCCAGGAGGCGCTCTGCTCTTCCTTAGCTCTCTGTTCCTGTTTAAATAGACCAGCCCCAGGGCAAAGTAGGGAGCCTCTTTCATTACTCCCAGTTTGTTTTGCTTGTGAGCCCCTGACATATTAGAGGTAATACGCTCCTTCACAGCACCCTTTCTGGTAGTCTCAGCAAAGATTTCAAGAAGGAAAGCGCAGAGATTTAAGTCTTTCAGCCCCAGATGTGGTCCATCCACAACTGGCCGAAGGCACACCGGATGACTGTGCTATCATTGTCCACTAGTACTTGTCATGTGGACAACAGATATCAGTTTCCAAAGATGTCAATCCGCCACATTTCAGGAGCCCTAAAATTTATTTTAAATTTCTGCAAGAGAAATCTTTAATATGCTTTTTCTTTTTAGTCAGCCCTAAATCCTCTTTCTAGGCATAGGTGTCTGTCAGCCCATCATTTTCGATGAAATGATGAAAGGAGTGAAAACTCCCTTCTTGTTCAACTGCATCTGTAATTAAGGTCTTAGAATGCAAGTCCCCATGGCAGGTCTTTCTCTATTCCTTTCTTCTTGATTTTGTACATTTAGCACTTAAAAAATAAAACCCTGGTAAAGTTTCTAATATACACTGTTTAATAAATAATAAAATAATAATAATAATACACACTGGATTGCAAAACTTGTTACATTATTTTATTTAAATAAAATTCTTGCTGAGAATTAATCATTTAAATGTTACTCTTGGATGGGATTCTTTTTGGATACCTATATCCCTGTCACAACTGGGGTCTCCACATCTGCCTCCTCATTCTAATCTCAGTATCTCTTAGCCTTTATCAACCCTACATATTTATGTGGCCCCCATTACCATAGTATCTGAGGGCCTTCCAAGCTTTAAGTTATTTATTCTCACAACACCCTTGTGAAGTAGGACAGTGCTATTACCCCCACGTTACAGACGATGAGCTGACACACTGAGAGGCTAAGTGACTTGCCCAAAGTAGCAGCAGAACAAGGAATTGAGGACAGGTCTTCCAAGTTCCAAGCTAGTACCCTAACCACTGGACCATCCTTTCAACTTTAGTAAGCCAGACCTTCCATACAAATTCTCCTAAGCATATGCCAGACAAAAGGGGAAAGTAAAAGATTAGTGGCTGTGCAGTAAGATACAGAAAAGAGAATGAAATGTTGCATGCTATGTCTACATAATGACAGGTTTCAGAGTAGCAGCTGTGTTAGTCTGTATCCGCAAGAAGAAAAGGAGGACTTGTGGCACCTTAGAGACTAACAAACTTATTTGAGCATAAGCTTTCGTGAGCTACAGCTCACTTCATCGGATGCATTCAGTGGAAAATACAGAGCTGTAGCTCATGAAAGCTTATGCCCAAATAAATTTGTTAGTCTCTAAGGTGCCACAAGTACTCCTGTTCTTTTTATGTCTACATAGTTCATCTCTTTAAAACTGTCTGCCCTCTCCCCTAGCCATTGCTTTGCAAAAGCCAAGTGCAGTCTGGTTCATTCTCAACTTTTGTTTAATTTTCTTTAATCCCACATCTAATAAGGGCCTGGCATGATGATACTACACTCACACACCACAACCCTCCAGACAGAACCCCTTGCCTTTGCTTTCTGGACCAATCAAAAATCTGTCCACCGTAGACTCATGACACTTCTCTCTACAATCAAGTCTTCCCTTAGAGATCAAATCTTTTCCCACTAGACCAGAAGATAGTCTGTTGCCCCACTCGGCTTTAAGAGTTATCTTCTATTTCCTCTCAGCAGCAGAATTCACAGCTCCACCCACCAGCTGTGTCTGGCAGAAGCAATTAATTCCAGAGGTTGTCAACACCCGGGAGGCCAGCAGTGGGAAAGTCAGGAACTCTAGACGCCTGGTAGGACAGTTTGGACAGAGGGGCAGAATATGTGCACCTGGGAAGGCAGAGGTGGGAAAAGCAGCAACTCAAAAATAGAGGCTGTGCTGCTCTTGGAAAGCTGCCTCTGTGCACACATTGATTTACATTTGGGGAGAACATTAATATAGGTTAAAAAAAAATCTGACCTAGTCTCTCTCTTGTTCTTTATTTCTCACGCTTCCTCCATCACCTAGCCCCCACCTTCTCGGTCATCTTTCTCCCTATGTCCCACATGGCTCTGATCATTCTTACATTCACGTGCTATGCCCTCTTACCGATGCTGAACAGTTTAATTGTTAAATTACTTATACTCAAAGATATACACCATGTATGACGACACATCACGGGCACACTAACAATGAATACCAAGAAATTCTACAGTTCTGTTTGTGTTTTTATAAACCTATAACAGGGTTCCGTAAAATTAGAATATATGTACAAATAGGAGCAAACACTCCCTAATTACTGAATAATTGTAACATAAAGCTGAACATCAGGGTGTAACACGGGGCCTTGATGAACAGAAAATACATTAGTTTGCAGAATCAAATTAAGGTTATCAAGATCTACTGTAAACGGCATCATTAATATAAGCAAAGGTATAATTACACTACATTTTGAATTGTAAATTAATAACTAAAGATATATTTGACAAACATGTAACATATGCATGACTAATGTGAAAGGTACAGAGCACCCTCTGTTGATAACTGAAAGAGATTAACATTCTACTGTATTTGTTTGCTCAGCATACAGTTCTATTACACCGTGGAACAAGCATCAATTGAGCTGAACAATTGCACAACACTAAATATTTTATTGTAACCACACAACACTTGAAAATCTGTGTTATAAAATTCCTGTTAGTCTTTCATGACTTTTTTTATGACACTGAAAATTTTTGCCAAAAATCAATCTAAGCAATAACACAGCTCATGCTGGTCCATATTCCACTACTTATCCAGCCTTGAGTCGGAAGTTATCCGAGATAAGATCAAGACAGAAGTTTACATTAGAAGAAAATACACAATCTACTTCTCCCTCCTGATGGACCCCTTGCTTAAAGCATGTTCGTACTGTTCAATAAATGCATGGACAGAGTATGCCAATATTCTGGTAGGTTCAAGTGAGAGATTCTTAAAATGTGGTCCATTGACCACCTTCCGGTAGTCAAATGGTGCTGGTTCTTCTCTTTATCTAGTGTTGCTGTGTTGAATTGCAGTTGAAAGAACATAAAATATATTTCTAATATTACTTTTCCATTGTAAGCAGTTGCAGTTGTGGCCACAGAGATATTGTGCAATGAGGGAGGAGTGGGGAGTGTACACCTCTACACATGGGAAGGAGTCTGCAAGATACTCTATCAAGACCGTGATACACATAGTTAAAAATGTCAAGAATGCCTAGATTAAGTAAATGATTCTTTACTGAGTCCTGGGCTGATCTTTCCTTTTCAGTGTCAATGTGAAGAGGAGACAGGAAATGCTGTGGCTAACATTATGATTGTGGCTAAATAATAAAAAAAAACCTGACTAAAGGGATATGCCTAATAAGCTATTAAATGGAAAGATCCTATAGTCAGTGCTCCAGACTGTAGCAACTGGATCATATGAGCCTAGCAAGAAGCCATGCAAACTGATCCAACTAAAATATTTTAGCCCAATATTACTTTTTTTAAAACCAGGAAAAAACCACAACCCCACTAAGCAGAGAAACAATGCAGCCAAAAAAAAAAAAAAAAGTGATATATATTGAAAAAACACATTTTAAAAGTTTAAAGTTGGGTAAGGTCCTAATTCAGCCTGGTTCCTTTTGACTTCCTTTGATTACTCACATGCTTATTAAACTTACGCACATTCTTAAGCACCTTCCTGAACTGAGGCCTAAATGACCAAGTTAAACAAAATCCCATTAAGGCTAACTTGGTAATCGTAACTCTGAATTCCCTGCCTTTTGTGCACTTCCAAATTCTATCAGTTTGTTTTACTAATGCAGGAGTTTGCATTTATGATCGTAAAAGGGTACAAGTCTTGAATCAATGTCTTCACAGATTCCCTTTTCTCACTGCTGTTGTCTTCGTGCTGCCACTTCACAAGACTCGCTGCTCCTGCCCCATAGAATGGATCTACACTGGCATCTCCCTATCATTCCTACTCCTCATCTGGATGGCTCTCCTGCTGCCTCCCTCCTCGATATCCATTGCTGCTGGAATGGTTCTCCAGCAGCACTCATCCGGCTAATACATTTAGATAAGTCACGAGTGACATTAAATCCATCAGTTATGAGAATTTTTTCTTTTTAAGTCATGGGTGGTTTACATTTAATGTATTATGACATTAGATGACAAGGCTTTCTTCTTAAAAATTAGAAGGCAAATTGAAGTATAGAATGAAAGTAGAAATACATAAAATCAGAGCACCAGGAAGATTAGATAATTGCACATCAAACTGGTTACAGCAGACAAGAAAAAAGCTGTGAAGTTTAGGAAGCGCTCTTTGCTCTTTTTCTATAAATTCACTAATTATGATTTTAAAAGGGACCCTGTCAACTGAAAACCCATATTTTAACCTTCCTTAACAATATTACTGATAGCAACTTAGATTATTAAAACCAAAACAGTTTAAAATCCTGTTTGCATTTTGCTATCTGTACTACTCTGTTTATTTTCTGCATTTCTCTCAGCTGGGAAATAATAGTAGTGAAATTAGATATCCTTTTTTAATAGGCAATTTCACTTTCAGGTTCTCAGCGCAGCAATGTAAACAGAGTACTGAAGGGGAGTATTTATTTGTTTTTAAATCACCTGTTCCCATTAGAAGTTACAAAAAAATCCTGAAAACATTTTAATTGGTCTTAAGTGTTGAGAAAATATATTCCAACAATCTAAATCTTGATCCAAATTTGATCTGATATTGTTTCTTTAAAACAACATTCTGTATTCTGGGTGCAGTGGTAGCTGTATCACAGTTAAGGTTATGTTAGAGTTTCACTTTGACAGTGGAAAGAATGAGGAATATCGGGTCTGAGTTTTAATAAAATTAAAAAAATGGATAATAATCCTTGAATAGTTACAGATTTTTAGTAGTATGATTTGAAGTTCCACAGCTTCTTATAAATATTCCAAAAAAACTGGGGGGGGAGGGGGTTTAAAATATTTTTTCTGGGAAGCATCTTACTTTTCTTTGTACTCCTCTTGCAAGAAATCAAAAAGACTCTGGGATCTGCGACCTGTCATTTTAGCCACATTGCTGCTCCTCACATCCTGATCCCTAAAACATCAGTAATGCACCGGTGGTCTCTCTCTATAGAGCATTTTATATGTTTTCAGCCTTAATGGAAAATATGTGTGTCAAGTTGAACTCACTGAATTGTAATGTGCCACAGCCAGAACATTGTCACTTCCCAGAAGGATTAAAAAATGAGAGAATGAAAGGCAAGAGAGGAAAAACCTTAACAGTGACCTCAGCAATGTTAAGGCAAAATAACTTCCCAAATGCATGGAATGTGTGAAGGGCATGTGATTTTAAAGTTCTATTTCAGGTCTTCCATGAGAAAAAAAAAAAGGTAAAGCAACCTTGTTGATGATCTTCCAGACTAAGCACCAACAGCTGTATAGCCGTAGAGACTTTTGTTCCTAAACAGGATTTTGCTGCCATCGTGTGGCAATGGTGCCCTCACAGACTCATATATAACAGTCAAAAAATCCATTTTCCCTCTATGTAAAAATGCAAGAATGGATGCTGCTGCAGCTGGAAATCTAGAAGAGATTGTAAATATGTTAGAAATCCTTTCCCTCTTGTTTACAGCATGGATGCCAGAGAGACGGCAACAGAATTGTGTTTGGTTTAGGAAAATCTATGACTTACAAGGAAGGCTAGAATTCAAAGCAGCATGGAAGTATAGATTTTAACCACAAAAAATAAATTAATGCTTAAACTTTCCTATAGAATTACATTTAAAAGGACCCTGGAAGAACAAATCTATCTGAAATCATCAAATCCCCAAACTGGGTGGGTTTGGGTCTCTGAATTTTCTCCTCTAATCCCCAAAGATCCCATTGTATTTGTATTGCATAGAGTTCAAAATCTGTGCAGTGGAGCAAATGCATACATTTGTCAAAGGGCAACATGAGTTTTTCACTAATAGTAAGAATCAGCAGCTTATTACTATGGCTGGAGGCTGTCTCTGTCTTTTGAGTCTCCTTGTTGTGCGGAAAAAATAGCTGCTTTAGTAATATGGCATCTTTCAGTGCTGAACAACTTGCAAACAGTGTATGTTCCTATTTCAACACAAGTTTGAAGTGCAAACGTACATTTATAAGGTGTTTGGGGAATTTGCCAGAGGTGAAAACTATAAAGTATTAATGCACTTATCCAGAATATGCACGTTGCTGCTAAGGTGTTCAGATAGATGCTTTCATACAGTACAAAGCACTCAGCAGCTACTTTATTTATGGAAGTGAATGTGAGTCAAATGAGACTCGGGTCGGAAACACTTGCATTTTACAGCATTTAAAAGCTATGCTGGAAGGAAATTTTAAATGAACTTTTTTCTTAGTAGTTGTTAGAAACACTATTTTTGCTGCAATTAGTTCTTTTTAGCCTAGGGTCCCTACTGCTGCTGAAAAAAGAGCTGACTGTGAAAGCAAACGGACAAAACAAATTAAACCGGAGATTAAAGGAATTCTCTTTCTATTGGAATGAATTTCACATTATAAGATATCACAAGGCCTATTGGCAGCCTAGGTTTAGCGGCAAGGCTTCATCTAACAGCATGAGCAAAGAGTTCAGTGTTAATGACTCCCCAGAGCTTCCTTTAACTTCAGTATAGTGCGTAAAAGGAAAACTTCCCTTACTTTCTTAATTTGAAATCAAGAATTGAATAAACCTGCACATTTTTCTGTTTATTTCTACAACGGTCTTAAAATGATCATCCCAGGGTCACTTACGGAGAAAGGATGGCCTTGGGGTAAAGACACTAGACATGGATTCAAGGGAACTGAGTTGAGTTCACAGCTCTACTTCATACTTCGGGCAAGTCATTTACCTTCTCCAGGCTCCAATTCTCAATCTTCAGCTTGCACATTGTACCCCTTTCTGTGACCCTTTGTCGATTTAGATTGTAAGCTCCTCTGGGCAGGGCCTGTCTCTTCCTGTGAGTTTGTACAGTGCCTATCACTGCTGAAGCCTCTAGCTGCTACTGTAGTACAAATAATGATAATGAACTGCAAAAAAGTGTCTGCCACTTAAGCCTATATTTGAATGAATGAATCAAACACTTTTGGACCAAAGAAGGTTGCATAATGATTAGCAACCATTTTTGAAGAACAAACCATTCTAAACAAATATCGGCTCTGTACCAATCAATATTAGTGCACGTGTGTCATGAATCTCTCCTGCATAGATTCTGTTCCATTTGCAAAAATTTAAATACTTCAGAAAGGAGACAGACTAAGAATACAAGTTAGCTCACATCTCCCAAAGAGTATTTGCCAACTGAACCTCTTACCTGAAACTAAAGGGCAAAATGCTTCCCTGATGTGAATGGATGCAACTACAGATGACTTTGGTAGGAATCACACCACTTCAAACAAAGATGTTCCAAAGCCCATAGATAATATCAAGTGTTTGGGGACACCTATATTTGGGTCTAAAATCAGTAAGTTAGCCTCTGAAACACTACAAGCAAAAACTGCACTTCTGAGAATGATGCTGACTCGTGTAATTTTTGGGCGTATGACCTTGCATTGGCAGTCATTTCAGGGGATGTTGACAAATTACCCATTCCCACAGATCAAAGTGCAGTAGGCATTGTGGGGGTATGGTGACCAGATGTCCCAATTTTATAGGGACAGTCCCAATATTTGGGGCTTTTTCTTATATATGCACTGATCAGCCCCCACACCCTGTCCCGATTATTCACACTTGCTATCTGATCACCATATGTTGGGCTGGGGCAGAATACCACAGTATTTCATCACTAAGTGACATCTAATCAAATACTGTGTGAAAAACTGCAACATATCTTTTGCCAATACATCAGTCACTTAGGGTATGTCTATACTGCAATTAAACCTGTGGCCAGCCCGTGCCAGCTGACTCGGGCTAATGGGCTCAGGCTAAAGGCCTGTTTAATTGCAGTGTAGACATTCAGGCTTGGGCTGGAGCCCGAGGTCTGGGACCCTGTGAGGGGGGAGGGCCTCAGAACCTGGGCTCCAGTCCAAGCCCAAACATTTACACTACTGTTTTATAGCCCTGCAGCCCAAGCCCAAGCCAGCTGAGCCAGGCCAACCATGGCCGTGACACAGATCTTTTACATACCCTAAATGTGTTCACATCTTCCGGCAAGATGTTGTGATACAAAAAAATCGCTGTCTCATCATCATCACCACCACCATCTATGGTGAAAAGCAGCCAAATTTCACAGTGCAAACATAACTGTGGTGCTAACAGATCTGCAAGCTGCTTCAAGCCCTTTAGAAATGCCAAGGGAAGTTTGGATAGCTCGTCCAGTAGTCTGGGAATATATACAAGTACTAAAAGTTTCACTAACGATTTACCAAAAGCAGCAAAATAATTGTAAATGGCAAAGCAAAAGTGAGGGAAACCTGACAGTAGATATATACAATGTTTCAGAGGTTATTCTGTGATTGCAGCTAAGTATTCTGTGTGTTCATATTTAGATATTGTATTTTATGTTCAAGATTTCTCCAAATGTCATTATTGTAATATTAAACTTGTAATTTTACACTAACACTAAAATTAGCAATACATTTTTCAGCATTAGCAGAAAAAGCTAGACACACTATGAACATACGCAACTTGGTTTTACATTAGTAACCTCAAGCTTATTTTAATTCACCTTTTTTGTCTTTCTAAACATGGTGAAGTATTGAGGGGGGAATGTGAACAGGCTTTTGAAGTCCATTATTTAATTCTAAAATGAACATCTCCCCAGTAGACCAGAGACAAACAAAGGGTAATCAAATATTCAACTTCTCTAGGCTATAAGTTCAGACAGTGTGTCACATTCCCACTTATAACTTGAAAAAAGTGCAGTAGTTTGCAGTAACGGAATTCAGTTTTTGATTAATGTGAAACCAGGAGGTATAATGTGTCCACATAGTAGTTAATCAATCTCTTATGTTCTTAGTGATTTAAAAAGACAGAATCCTTAGAAGGCAATATTTCAGACACACATTCAGGAATGCCGTGTTACTAGAAGGTAACAAATATTGACACATTTTTATTTTTACATTAGAAGGCCAAGCTCTTAACAAGAATCCTAACATGTAAATAGAGCACAGTTCAGACAAGCAATTAAATATGTTTCAGGGATATATTAGCTTGGTGCTGCAAGAATACAGAGCAGTAGTAGCAGTTTACTACAGTAACTGACATTGAGCTAAATCTTCTGGCCCAATTCACACAACTGCAGGGGATAGAACTCACTATTGATGCAAAAATAGTTATTGATATAATTATTATATTTATTATTGTAATTGTAGGTTGTTATGAACTTGTTTTCACTTTTACTGAATTTTAGAGATATTTACAATTTTATACACATAGGATAGCTGATGTGCTTTTTAAAACTAGTTATTTAAATAAATGAAATATTCACAATAATTAAGGAAATTCTATGTAAATATCTGTTTTCTGTCAAACACTGACAGGCACCAAAAATGTCAGGGAAAACACCACCTCCTTAGCCATAAAACCATATTTATTACCTTATCAAAGTCTTTTGACTGAATCTGGAATGCAGCTTTATAACTTCTATTTTACTTTAATACTCTATATTATTTTATTTTATACTATGTTTCTGAAGATTATATAAATATTAGTTATTCTGATTTACTCCTTGTATAGAATATTTGACAGAAGTCTTCAACTGTCATTGTACTACGGCTGGTATGTAGTAAATCATGGAACCATTTGGTCAAAACGGAAACAACCAAAAAGAGTATCTTCTCAAAGAACCAGACACTTCCCCCTCGTACAAAACACGAGCTTGATACAGACATGAGCTTTATTTCAAAAAACCCTTTTAGAATATTTATGTTTTGGAAAGAAATGTGGTTGTGTAAAAGAATCTGAGGATGCTCTTCAGTCAGAATATTTTAAAGATGTGTGATGCTTAGGATGTGTTATCAGACCTATAAACAAAGATATAGAAGTGGGCCTCTTTACCTCTCCTCTTTGTGAAGAGAAACACTTTGCATTTTAAGTCCACACCAAGAATTTTAGAAACATCCTTACTGAAACTGATTTATTTTATAAACACTCTAAAGTCTTCAAATTTTCAGAACATTTATGCTTGAAAGTGTTTGCAGAAGAAATTGGTTACTTATAACTCATGTTTCCTCTTGACAGTGAAAATCTTTGTTATCCCTCAAATGCTAAAGATGGGATAAGCTTCTTTTGAGACATGTATTTGCAAATGTTTTGCATCTAAATGCAAGCCCTAACTATATTAACTGCCTGATACCATTGTGATATGAAGAGTGAGATGTTTTATGGACCAATATGTAAACCTACTATCTTGTTATAACTGGTTACTAACGACAGAAGCTATGAGTATAAAACATGTATCTAAGTGGGGAATTAATCAGTTATCTGGCAATATTTAAGCAACTCCTTTTCAAACTCAGGAAAACAGGAAGAACCAGTCCAAGGGTTGTTAAGCTGGAAAGACAATACATTATTTAAGTTTATAGATTCTATTTATGAATCTTTTAAATTTAAAAACACTATTTTAAAACAACCGCTAGATTTTGATATAGAAAATAGGAGTGTTTGGACCAAACTTTAAACAGAATTTTGACTCCTATTAAATCCTGATGGAACTAACGGGATATCTCAAAACAAACTGAACAACAGAAAGAATTAAAACTCTAGTTTTAAAAATGTTCGGCAAATTTCCTGCCCCAGAGACAAAAGCAATATAACCATAAAATTGAAGAATGACAACCCTGTGGCATACGCATTAGCAGATTGCATATTCATGAGCTGAAGATTCTACTAGACCATATCATGAAAGTGTTGAGCCAATGCAGGGTGACAGCGGCTGATATTTGAATCCAGCCAAGCCCCTGAAAGTGTGTTTTCCACCTTCAGAGAGTATGGACAGAAAAGAGTACAAATTCTTTCAGACTGAGACATGCTCTCACATACTCTTTACACATTATTAATGCACTTTTCTGCTCTCAGCTCAGCCTGCTCATCTCATCTCTACAAGCAAGAAAGCAGCAAAGGCAAGATAGATATGAACAACAACAAAAAAGAACACAGCATCAAGAAGCAGCAACCTTCCAGTCCAGCACTGCTTCTGTGACACGATGACCTCATCAAGATTTCAGCATCATTGATGCTACCCTGGGACAACAGGGTACCTCTGTGGAGAAAGAGGTTGTTAGGGACTATTTAGAAAAGCTGGACGTGCACAAGTCCATGGGGCCGGACGAGTTGCATCCAAGAGTGCTGAAGGAATTGGCGGCTGTGATTGCAGAGCCATTGGCCATTATCTTTGAAAACTCGTGGCAAACCGGGGAAGTCCCGGATGACTGGAAAAAGGCTAATGTAGTGCCAATCTTTAAAAAAGGGAAGAAGGAGGATCCTGGGAACTACAGGCCAGTCAGCCTCACCTCAGTCCCTGGAAAAATCATGGAGCAGGTCCTCAAAGAATCAATCCTGAAGCACTTGCATGAGAGGAAAGTGATCAGGAACAGCCAGCATGGATTCACCAAGGGAAGGTCATGCCTGACTAATCTAATCGCCTTTTATGATGAGATTACTGGTTCTGTGGATGAAGGGAAAGCAGTGGATGTATTGTTTCTAGACTTTAGCAAAGCTTTTGACACGGTCTCCCACAGTATTCTTGTCAGCAAGTTAAGGAAGTATGGGCTGGATGAATGCACTATAAGGTGGGTAGAAAGCTGGCTAGATTGTCGGGCTCAACGGGTAGTGATCAATGGCTCCATGTCTAGTTGGCAGCCGGTATCAAGTGGAGTGCCCCACGGGTCGGTCCTGGGGCCGGTTTTGTTCAATATCTTCATAAATGATCTGGAGGATGGTGTGGATTGCACTCTCAGCAAATTTGCGGATGATACTAAACTGGGAGGAGTAGTAGATACGCTGGAGGGGAGGGATAGGATACAGAAGGACCTAGACAAATTGGAGGATTGGGCCAAAAGAAATCTGATGAGGTTCAATAAGGATAAGTGCAGGGTCCTGCACTTAGGACGGAAGAAACCAATGCACAGCTACAGACTAGGGACCGAATGGCTAGGCAGCAGTTCTGCGGAAAAGGACCTAGGGGTGACAGTGGACGAGAAGCTGGATATGAGTCAGCAGTGTGCCCTTGTTGCCAAGAAGGCCAATGGCATTTGGGATGTATAAGTAGGGGCATAGCGAGCAGATCGAGGGACGTGATCATTCCCCTCTATTCTACATTGGTGAGGCCTCATCTGGAGTACTGTGTCCAGTTTTGGGCCCCACACTTCAAGAAGGATGTGGATAAATTGGAGAGAGTCCAGCGAAGGGCAACAAAAATGATTAGGGGACTGGAACACATGAGTTATGAGGAGAGGCTGAGGGAGCTGGGATTGTTTAGCCTGCAGAAGAGAAGAATGAGGGGGGATTTGATAGCTGCTTTCAACTACCTGAAAGGGGGTTCCAAAGAGGATGGCTCTAGACTGTTCTCAATGGTAGCAGATGACAGAACGAGGAGTAATGGTCTCAAGTTGCAGTGGGGGAGGTTTAGATTAGATATTAGGAAAAACTTTTTCACTAAGAGGGTGGTGAAACACTGGAATGCGTTACCTAGGGAGGTGGTAGAATCTCCTTCCTTAGAGGTTTTTAAGGTCAGGCTTGACAAAGCCCTGGCTGGGATGATTTAACTGGGAATTGGTCCTGCTTCGAGCAGGGGGTTGGACTAGATGACCTTCTGGGGTCCCTTCCAACCCTGATATTCTATGATTCTATGATTCTAACAGTAACAGACTTTAAGAATGTAATTATAAAATGACACTGATCATAATCACAGAAAATTCCCAGACCACGCACTGTAAATTATGAAATAGAACTGAAAACTCTTCTCATATGTGACACTCTTCTTTTGCATGCTTTATAAATCCGTTTTTGAAAGGACCACACAAAGGAACAAATCTGGCACTGCTTATAACCAACCAGCAGGTACAGAACACCCTAAAGTCTTTATCTAGAATCCAATTTGTGGTAGTGGTGTAACCTGAGTTAACCAGCATGATTGTAAAATGAGCCCTATAGTAAAAAAGTGTCTTGGAATAAATGGTTGTGGAGTGTCTAGATTAGCATTCACAATTGTGGTAATTAACCAATCAAGGTAACAAGTTATCACAGGACCACAAAGCCATAAGTAACAGAACTGTTGCAGTGATTCTGGAGGAAGTGGAAGGAAACATAGTTTATGGGGGGAGTCCACATCTCTTGTGCATGCCAGAATAGGTCTCTGCTGGGATTCCTCTACCCCAGCACCTGAAGGTCTCCTGGGACATAGGTAGGATCAGTGGATTCACAACTACACAGGCTCAACAGCCCAACCCCTCCCTTTTAATGCAGACTTCAATAGCCACAGACTACGATAGCTCAGAAGTTGCAGTAGCAGCCCCAGAATGGCTACACTGCTATACTGCAGACCGGGGATAAGGAAGAGTTAAAAGTCTCTTGACTACAGAAGTCATAGCGTATAGTATGTTCTCAACTCAAGCTCCAGCTATTTGGCCTCAGGTTCTCCCTCTTTATTTTCAGTGTGCTTTTCATCAGTCCACAGAAAGTAACTTTGGAACAGTGGAAAGTAAAAGGGCATTTGCAGGGCCAGTGGGCTCCCTCACCTTCCCATGAAAAACAATGCCATGCCCATGGAACTTTCAGGTCCTTCCCTCTGGGCAGAGTTTATTAACTCAAATACAAAAATCTTAAGCAAAACATCAAAACAAAGCATGGGCTACAGTTTCCAGAGGGTTTCTCCCTCTGTCAGTGCTGAAAAGAGGACACGCCTTCCCTTCAATACCCCTTGCTTCAGGGCCTACTGCAGGCACCCATGTCCCTCCTGCAGCTCTCTCAGCCCTTTATAGGAAACACCTGACACCCTCCCAGCAGAGTCTGAAACGGGCTGCTGGTATCAGGACCTTAAAGGGACAGACCATCTTGTTACAGCATTCCACTAAGCCAGTGTTTCCCAAACTTGGGATGCTGCTTGTTCAGGGAAAGCCCCTGGCGGGCCGGGCCGGGCCAGTGGCAGCAGCGATCGGCAGAACCTGTGGACGCAGCAGGTAAACAAACCGGCCCGCCAGGGGCTTTCCCTGAACAAATGGTGTCCCAAGTTTGGGAAACACTGCACTAAACTAACACTGTTCCTAGCACGGCAACACAGGCATCTTTGCAAAATCTCCTCTGAATGCCCAACATCGCATTCATTTTCAAAACAAGTTTTAGAACAATAGTTATTCCTCATGACCCATGACCCTTCTCTCCCAGCCTGGTCCTGAAGTTCTCTGAATGCTGTACAACATGACATATGAAAACACTGAGTATCATAAAACCACCTTCGTGAATTTTTATACAAAAATCCAAAAAACATGGAGCATGAAAGATGAAAGGATGGGAGAACACTGGGAAGTGGGAGTAATCAGCACGAGTCACTCTAAAACCAATTTGAGAAAAAAATCATTGTTTAGGTGCTGTTCCGAAGTGGCACGATGGCCACTATGTATTTCAGGCAGCGAGGAGGGTTCATATCCTAGAGCCTAGAAAAACATGCTCACTTGCTGACATAATACATGCGGTCGAGATCCATAAAAGGCCGATAGGCAAGCCAGACAACCAATAGGACAAAGCTGAAAGTTCAGACCTACCCCAATATGTTTTAATTACAGCCCCAAAGACAGCTCTAAATATAAAGTAGCTATTACTGGCTGATGAGAAAAACACACAATAGCGGGTATTTTCCTTTTCCTTGTAGATATCCTTACAACATGGCCCCCTCCCCCCTTTTACATAAAATAAAAAAAAATCTGCATGCTTTGACATTTCTAAAACAGATTAGCACATTTCTAACTCATCACATGTCTCTTTCACAGCTAGAATCAGCTTTGTAGCCTCCAGTACTGAAAAGTCTAACAATTCTAAAAATAAGAATTTACTTACTGAGCATTAGAAATACAATCATAATTTGATGTCTGATATCGAGTATTTCCTTCCTTCTGACTGCCAGCCTTTAAATAGCAGGATCTAATTTCCCCTTTAAAAACATAAAAGTATCAGTTAAGTGATGTAAATTATTTGTTTACACCTACAATTTAGTAGCAATCTGGTTTTCTAGGTCAAAAAAAGTATCTATAAACCAAATGTTCAAACTGCTTCTTTATATTTGTGATTGGCAGTGTGGACTTGTTTTAAAACATCATAGAACAAATACGTTAAAATAAACACTGGAAAGCCTGAGATAAAGCCACAAAAATACAGATATTAAGGTCAAAATTCTGTTCCCTGTTGTAAGAGCAGATGAAGAAATGGACTCCTGCCCCAATCTAAACATAGGGGGACCTGATCTGCCAATACCTTTAATACTGTGTAGCCATTCATAGGTGTACAAGATAACTGTAAAACATTACCAGAAGTATAAGGGAGTGGAGCATTCTGATTTGTTCATGTTTGCAGAAGTGTAGATGACAGGTACAAGGCAGTGGAGAATCAGGCCAAAGGTGGGTAACCACAGTCTACTGCTTGTCCCATCCCCACTTCATACCTAACATACACACAGGGCAGTGGTCCTCCAGTGAACAAGCACAGTTCACTGACCTACAGGCCATACTACTCCCCTGGCCTGTCCACAGCTGCCCTCCCATGCACCTGCAAAGGGCTGCAGTGATGCTACACAGGACTGGGAGGGGAGAAAGGACAGGATCCCAGGAGCCATGAAACCCAGTTACATGGGAGCTTCTTTTGTGCTTCCTGGAAAGGAGATTTGATGTGAGCCTAAATAACTTGTGGATCTGCTACTATAGAAATGCACTTGCCAGTACCCCACAAGGCAGATGTCACTGGAACACAACAGCCACTCAAACTATTTCAGCCCAAAGCCTAGAGTAGCAGCTGTGGAGTGGCCCTGCTGCTTGGTGTGGCCTGTTGTCCCCATGGAGTTCTCTGCACCAAAGTCAGGTACTGATGGGGAAAGGAGTCCATTCATTCAATATCCTGGAGAGGGTAGCAGACCACCATTCTGAATGAAGGCAGCCCCAATATGATGGGAGATGGCTGCCATCTAAACCATCACCTGTTCACACTCAGCTTAAAGATCTGACAGCAAGGGATGGGAACCTTTTGGCCATGCACATTGGCGCAATTCCGTACTCAGACAAGAAGTTCTATGGGATCTTCAGCATCCACAAAAAACACACTAGACCTGTCTTTTAAGGTATCATCAGAAAAATACACTCAACTCCACAGTATTCTGAATGTCAAATACAGGTCTGAGATAACTATTAGACCATGAGGAGAGATAGCTAAAGAAAACTCAGAAGTTAACAGCTACATAAACTTACCATGCTCATCTATGAACACATGCATCGCGTCCACAGATATTTCATCTTGCATTGAAGCCTCAGGTCCACTTATAACTTGCAAGACAGAACTATCTTGCTGGGAAGTTACCCGGTAGATTATCTGCCTTTGCCTGTTGCCCTGGTAACTTGACACAAAAATGTTTCATAACTAATATGAGGAACTTTTTTCTTGTTCTCAATAAAACAGAGAGAGAGAGAGGTTAATTAAAAGTTTACATCAATTCTACTCCATGTAACAGAACAGCTAGCATCATCATGCTTTTGAAGTACAAAAAAATATAAAGTAACTGCCCTTACTGTGCTGTAAATTGGGCAGGCTCTGGTAGCACTGGACTAGCACTAGGCCAATCTTGACTTTGTACATCTGATTTTTCCTGTTTAGAAACATGCTTGTAGTGCTTTTCTGTTTCCAGCATTTCTTCTTTTCTCTCTGTTGTATGGCTATCTGAAAGATATGTGAACAAAGAAGGGAGACTTTCTGAACAGATCACTGTAAAGAGTTCTGTTCATTTACTTCAGAACAAGAGCATTTTTAAGGGGAAGTTGTCCAAAGATGCAGTGCTCCATTGGTCTCCATTGGTGAAAAACAAATTAGTTAGGGTGAATAAGGTAAACTGTTTAGAGGAGGATTATTGGGTTGGTTTTTGGCACAAGTTACCCTGTGTTGTGCTTCTATGTAGGCTGAACCTCCCTGAACTGGAAATCTCTTAATTTCCAGACCATTTTGGGTAGGAAAATTTTTTAAAGGGCCCATTTTTTGAAAATATGGGAGAAGTGTCAAAGTTTTTACTCCTTATTCAAACAGTCCCATTTGAAAATAAATCTGTGCATTTCCTGTTTAACTAGTGATTTAAATTCCACTTTAAACATGAAATCTCACCCTAGTTTAACTATGCAGCTGATACAGTGTTCCATAATCTCATAACTATACTCCAAAAGGGGACAAGAGGCTGCAGAAGCCTGATTAAATCCATTTTCCCTAGGGAGTTATGGTTGTTCAAGGATTAAGAATAACTGATAGCCAACAAAAAGGTTATATTAATCTAATTGGTCCCACTCTGCCTAATGCTGGCTCTAGGGCTGAAACAATTAACAAGATTTTTTGTTTGATGATTTAATGGCTTGAAGGGAAAAAAAAAGTCTCACTCTTTTCCATTCCAGGCCCCAAGTCTTTCAATTTTCTTTTCCCTGAACTGGTGAAGATTAATAATAAACAAAAATGAATGGCAATTCTTAGTGCTCTTAGCACTAGAAAGATATGCCAGGAGGGTCTGCAATGGGATTGTAGTACAATGATTCCTGCTGATTTCTCTCCACAGAAGTTACTTGTACTTTCAACTTTTGAATGGAGGTAACATATGGGAGGGAAATGGTTCTTCAGTCTCTGCCAATGAATAAACGTTAATCTGATGACTCAAATGTCAGATCAATTCATCTTCTAAATTTTGGTAGTATAGTTAAAATTAAAATCTTCATCTTTTTTCCTTCCCACACCTCTTCTGTGTGTTAAGAATCCCCCTTTGTCAATGATGTAATTTACAAATGCAGAAAGTACTCCCAATTTTTTCAAAAACTAACAAATACATTTATAGTCTGGATTGAAAATCATTATGGTTTACAAACTGACTAGTAGCAAAAATTTCTCATGATCTGTTTTTACACATTGCACCCTGGAGCTAGTTCAGTCAATAATGCAATTTGTCAACTAACCTACATTTTGGTTTTCACAGTTTTCATTGAGCAAACTGCTAAACACAGATTTTAAACAAATATCATCTGTCACATGAGAAACAAGAGGATGCCAAAATTCAAAAATAAAAATGACTGGTAAAAAAAAAACATAAAAAGGCAACAGACAATCTAGTAGAGTTTACATTTCAGTAAGTACTTGTCTACCTGGAAATGTACTCCCTCTGGATTTTCCTCTGACTCAAATCCACTAGGATGGAGCTGCTGAGACTTACTGATAAGTCAAGCTCAGGAAAAAAATTCTCATCATTTGTGCACAGATAACTAAGGCCTGGTCTGCCCAGTTTTTGTGCCCATATAACTATTTCAGTTAAGGGTGTGATATTTTACCTGTATACTTACAGTGGTTTAACCCTCTAGTGTAGATGCAGATATACAGGTTCCTTACACTGGTATAGCTTATTCCCCTTCCCTTTGGGAATAACCTATACCTCTATAAGCGCTATTATACGAGTCTAACTGCATCCACACCAGAGGGTTTGTACTGCTTTAACTACACCAGTATAGTTAAACTGGTACAATTTTTGCATATAGACAATTCAGCTGTCTGACATAATGTGGTTGTCTCAATTTTTTGGCTGTTGTCTTATTGTCTTGGCTAATTTTAAATGAAATCTATTGCTGCTGTGATCAGCCAAAATATTTCTCTGAATTCTGCTTTTTCCATTTTAGATTATTGTGCCAGGGTTTCTTAGGTTTATGCTCCTGATTTTAGTGTGTCTGCATCTAGCCCAGCCTTACAGGTTTTGTCCTCAATTTAATACAAAATGAAATGCCACTGCTTCTATACATTTTCATTTTGTTTTGTTTCATTGACGTTTTTTAAAATAAAATGGAAGTAAAATTCAAATAAAAAAATCATTTCAAATAAAAAAAATAAAATCATTTAGATTTTTTCCGATTTTTTTCAGATTTGTAGTGTGCTTTACTGAATATATGTGTATGCAGGGGCTGTGGAGCCCCGGCATTTAAGTTGCAGGGCATAGTCTGCGGGAAGCAGTGCGGGCCAAGGGACGTGCTGGCCGCCCTTCCCACAGCCCCCATTGGACTGGAGTGGCGAACCGCGGCCAGTGGGAACCGTGATTGGCCGAACCTGCGGACGCGGCAGGTAAACAAACCGGTCCGGCCCATCAGGGGCTTTCCCCGAACAAGCAGTAGACCGGCTTTGAGAACTACTGGTCTACACTACCACTTAATTCAATCTAATTTATGCCGCTGGGGGGTGTGAAAAAAGACACCCCTATGAGTGACGCAAGTTACAGCGACCTAGGCACTGTCCACACTGGCGGTATGTCGGTGGGAGACGCTCTCCCGCCGACATAGCTTCTGCCTCTCGCAGCGAGGAGTAATTATGCTGATGGAAGAGCACTCTCTGGTTGGCATAGGGTGTCTGCACCAGGCGCACTACAATGACACAGCTGCATTAGTGCAGCTGTGCTGATGTAACACTTCTAGTGTAGACCTGCCCTCAGTCACTATGGTGAAAAAGTATGTAATAACACTTAGCTCATAAACAGCACTGCCAGTAAATCTCCAAGTGCTTTATAAAGGAAGTCAAAATCATTACCATATTTTACCAATGGGGAAACGGAGCACCCAGCAAACCAGTGGCAGAGCTAAGAATATAACTCAGGTTTCCAGAGTCCCAGTTGAGTGCTCTGTTCACTAGACTTGACTGGCAACCCAGAACACATGATGAATATCTCCAAGTTAGCTCCCAGTTTCCTCACAGGCATCAGCAAGAGTTGCCATCATATTTTTGGACTTAAATATTAAAATCTGAAAATGTCTTTAAAATAATTACATTTTTTTCTAACACGGTGATAATTTTTTGAGATCCAGAAGAGCAAAGTCAACATGGTGGTTTGTATACTGCACTACATGACAAGTTAAGTTAGTCAAACTTGGAATTTCCATTTTGTGATAAATGTTGCCTTTCAAAATTTGTTTGGAATGAAAGCAAATATTTTCAAAATTTCCAGTTTTGGAAAATTGTGTTTTGGAATTTCAAAATTTCATTCAAATTTTATTTTATGGGTCAGTTATATTATTTTTATTATTTTGTTGCATAGCTTAGTGACTACGTATCAAATTGTTTCACAATACCACAAACTGGAGACACTGATCTAGAAAATAACTGTCACAATCAGTGCTAAACAGCAGTCACTCTTAATGATGTTAAAAATAAAATAAAAATAATACAACATTGCAACTACAATTTTAAGTCATATTATGACACATCAGTAGCAGTGCATAACATTCACTGATGTGTCATGAAAAGAGATAAAATAATAATATAAAAATGCTAAAACATAATAAAATAGAATTCAATTTTTTTTCCAACACAACTACTTTCCTAAATGAAAATGTTTTCCATTTCCATTCCAAACTATTTTTCCCCCACAGGAATTTTATTCAAAAGCAATATAATTTTACAAAAAACTTAGTTTCACTGAAACAGCTTTTTCCAGTGAAAAACTTTTACATTTTCAGACCTGTTCTAACGATAAGAATGTTCTTTAAAATTTGCTTCTACACCATCTAAATTCAGGCAAAACAGTTCTATTTTGTGTTCTTCTGCCTTAGTTCCCACCATTCCTACAGCTGTTCTTGTTCTCTGTGAGATACCATCAACTGTGTTAGAAGACAGAATACAAAGGCTTCCATCCTGCAAAAATTTGACATACACCAAGTTCACCAACTCTTACTCAGCTACAGTCTTGTCAGAGGAGCCATCAGCAAGTACAGTAATAAACCTAATTTTCTATATGCATTTCTGAGATGCGTTCCTAGGACCCTTTGCAGTTGCCTCTATAAAGCCTTTCCCTGTAGAGGTATCAAGAGTTTGATCCAAGATTAATGCCACTATTGGCCTGCAACGTAGAGCATTTCAAGATCTCTAAAAAGCAAAATCATGTTTAGCAATGGTGTAAGAGGCGTTAAACAAAGTTTGTAGCTCCTCATGTTGCATTTTACTAAGCAGTTTAGTGCTAAGAGCTTCTTGTGGACAATCTGATACATTTTCTGCTCCTATGCATTTAACATGAGCAGAAGTGTGGGCATGCACATATAAGGAATCAGTTCTAAAGCTCTTACACCCACTTACAAGAGGACTTTCCCAACAAGAAAACTTCTCATGCTTTCTGCAAATTACACAAAACACATAATCTTTCCTTCAAGAAAATCCTGAATATTTAGCTTTCTAGGATTTCTGGAAACCGCATATACATTCATATATGTCCAAGTTTCTCACATTCCTCAACATATTCCTCTGTGCCATGTTCTTCATGTTCACTGAGCCAGGGGCTTCAGTATTATTCTTTGCCAATTAGGGTGAATTTTGTTGTTGTTTTTTGTTTAAACTTAAAAAAAAAAAACAATCAAGTGGTTTGACTTGTTCCAGACATTTTTCTCATATACAAAAAAATCAACCACTTCTCTGTGTGTATAGTTTTTATTCAAATATGTTTTCAAATGTATTATATAAATTGCAAATTAGCTCTTCCTGCTTGGCCCAGGAAGTATAACTAGTAATTGCAAGGCTAACAAATTAGGAAGAGGCCATCTCATTCCTAAAATCAAATTGTGTTTTGCAGAAGAAGCAAATAATCACATTGTAATGTATAGTCTATTTTATTTTAGTACATAGCACACTCTTGCTTGGCTGGAAAATTAAATTTGCTTTGAACTACCTTCCTTTGAACTATCTGACTATAATTGAAAAGCTCAGACTCATTCTCTACCTTCTCCAAGAACCCCATAAATCTGATCAGAGCACTAACAGACACCAGACTCTATCTGAGGCTTATATCAGGTATGCTCAATAATGTATTTCTCCCTGGTCCCACTCCTTCTTCTTCCAAGGCATTACTTGTGTGGATGACATCAATTAGGCCCGTCCACCTCCTCTTTGACTATCAGTTTAGCCTCTCTTCCCCGTTCGGTCTCCTCCCCTCTGACTTACCTAAGTTCTATTGCTCTGCTTAGCCATTAGCCAACTTTTGAGGCAGCTGAGGTCTTTTTACTCCATTTCCACTCACCCCCTCTGGCCACACTCTCTTCTGTCAGACAACTTGATCCTGCTGTGTTGGAGATCACCAAACTCTCACGCTGCATCCCCTGTTGTCCTTGTTCAGCCAACATGAAACCTGAAACTAATTATTATCTGTTTTACCTAGGAGCCCTAGTCATGGACCAGGACCCCATTGTGGTAGACACTGCACATACACAGATTAAAAAAATGATCCTTGCTCCAGAAGGCTTGCCAGGAAAGCACTTCTATTTGTCCTGGACAAAAGAATTTTCCAAGCCTGAGCTATGTACTGTGCCCTGAGATTGGAAAATAGGTATGCTTTCACTTTCTAATCATATCTTTTATATAAATCACTACAACAGGGAACTTCCCTAGCTGTGGGAAAGAAAATAACAATCTGCTTAACTATTCAACGTAAGAAAAATACTGCTGGATAATTTATTAGAATCAAAATCCAGTGATTTAGACTTATGAATTAGGTTTGTTACAAATGGACTAGCGAATGAATAATAAAAGCAGATCTGATTTGTTGATTTAAGGATATTTATTTTGTATGTTTTGACATGTGCTGTTGAAAATTTGTGTTAATGGCATACAAAGCTTTCATTTTTTGCATCTCTGTGCCTATTGCCATTAAATAATTGTCTCTCCACACACACACCCCAATTACCTGCAACTGTGAAAATTTAAATTGATAAAAAAATCTTCAAAATAAACATCCATAGTATCCATTAAAGCTATCAAAATAAAAACTGAATTCTGCCAAGCCTAAGAATACTCTATCCAAATGAACATTTAAGGCCTCCCCCCAATAATAAAGCCTACAAATAACTTGCAGGGAATCTAATTGGGGACAGGCTAGGGAAGGCAAAAGACCAGTTGTCTAAAGTTGTCTATAAAAACCTGTGTGAATTTTTTTTCAAGGTTATTAAAATACAACTAGAGCTGGTCAGGAAATGTAGGGATCTGGGGTTTGATTTTTTAATACACATAAGTGACTCTGGCTTTTTTTAAATATGTGTATATATTTAAGAAGTCCTCATATGCATCTGATGGGAAGAGTATGAGAGGGAATGGTACAGCAATTTTGCAGGTTTTGGTAAACGTGTATTGGTATTCTAACAGAACCAAGCTTGCCCCACGCAGGTTATTCCAATGTAGAAATCCAGCTAAATACCAGCTGAGTGCTTACTTTACTTAGCTCAAATCTTTTGCTTTGATATGTTCAAAAGCCTTCTAAAAATACAGGAAACTGCACCAGGTATTTTTTATGACAGGACCTTATCCCCACCCTTTTTTAGCACTTTTCCAAGTTGGATTTGGCTAGTTTTTTATGGACCTGAGATTAAATCACCATAAACAAAGTAGGTAAGAGTCTGGCAATCTTTTTTTTTTATTATTCCAAAAGAATAGTTTTAAAATCACATATCATACCTCCAACAAACCCATCATCTTTTGTAGTCTCTGTTTGGATATTGGACTGATTTGATGCTGTCACCTTTGCAGTATTAATGGATTCCAGCAGGGAGACAAATTCCAGAAAGTTAGATTCATTGGGTATTTGTCCTTCTTTAGCTTCTAAGTCAGATTTAGAAGTTGGCAAGGTCTTTTCTTTATCACGGATTATCTCCATGGAATTCTTACTTAAAAAGATGTCTGTCCCACTGTCTACACTCAGCACTCGAATGTGTCTCTTTTCATTGGCAGTTTTATAAGACAGTGGATCAAGGTTCTGTTCACTTTCTTTAGAATTGGAAGTGGTGACCAGCAAATTCTCCGAAGCATTCTCCAGATTTGGACCTAAATAAGTGTTAGTTTCTGAATGGTTATTTTCAGGATTGCTATGGTCCTTTACTGCATTGTCCAGATCACCAGACTCATAGCCAGAACACTGGTTGGATGATACATCGACCTTTAAATGTTCTGGAGTTCTTCCACTTTCACTGGCTTCCAGATGAACATTGCCTCCACCATCACCAGACAATTCAAAAGTTATAACCGGAATTTTGATCTGTTCATTATTTTGTTGACTGTGGAGATCTGCTATAGCTACAGCAAAGTCTGGGTTTGAGCTAGTTTTCTCAGTACCTGACACCTTCAGATGGAGAGAACCTTCTAAATCACTCATCGTATTTGGTGTACTACTCATTGTAATAACTATTTTAATGGGTTCATGTAAATTAAGTTGGTCTCCAGGGAGAGAACTGTCAACAAGAGCAATAGCAACCTCACCATCTGAATAATCAAGATCTTCGTTGGTGTTATCAACATGAAAAGAAATTTCCACAGGCCCATCGGTCTCTTTGGTTGCAACTGTATTACACTGTGGCCAGTTACGATTAAAGCTTTCATGCGGTGATCCATCTGGGAATTTCTCTCTTTTGTAACTTTTTGGATTACTTAAATGCTCTGAAATAATAACGGAATTTTCACTGCCCCATTGCTCAAAGGAAATGCCAGTTCTTAAAATGTCATACTGTGACAGAGAGAGATTTGACAACTTTTTAACCAGATCTTTGTCCATAAGAATATCTTCTGATCCAAAGTAGCCAGAAGGGAGCATCTTCTCTTCTTTCTCATTTGTTCCATTACTCATAAACGTCTCCATAGCTGCTGGTTTTGTTACTATTGCCGATGTGGTTGAATCTGACATACGGGCTGTAGAAATAGGTAACATATCTGCTTTGATATAGGGTGAGGTAGATAAAACTGGTGGTGAAGCCTGGTCTTCTAACATTGTTACCCCTAATAAGAACATACATATGAGTGAGGTCGCATAAACAAAAGTCATTATGCATTACAGATGTCAATATTCCTACGCCTAAAAGCCAACCTGCAGAGCTAAGGAAACATGGAAATACAGAACAAAATAGTTGATAACTTTGACAGGAATTTACTATGGAATGTCACAATTGTTCTCTGCTAACTGACTTTCACAATTTTTTGCATCTAGCTAACAAATTAGGAAGATAATTTTCTTGATTAGGAATTGTATGAAGAGAGATTTTTATTTTGTTTAATTATTTGGAAATATGGTTCTTACTCATGTGAACCATAAGATAAGGGTTTGCAGGCTCAGGCCCAGTCTCAGGGTGAAAGGGGTCTTTACAATATGTTAGAGTTGCAGTTCCACTCTATGTCTGGTTTCCTCACAGACCAAAAGACAGTAGCAGCAGCAGTGTATACATTTTAAAAAACAAAATAAAATAAAAATCACAAGAACCCAAACAAAAAATAATATCTACCAAACCCAAACATTACACTGCACACACAATTCTCTCCCTGGGGTCAGGATGATAGAAAGAATGAACCAAATGTAACAGATATTAGTCATGTCACTTCATGCACTGCAGGAATCGTCACAGATACTACAGTGATGAGGGTGGTGTAAGAACCTATGCAGAATGGAATCCTGGAACTTGTCATCCATGGACCATTGGAACTGAAGGCACACCAAGGCATGCTGGGAATGTTGTCAGAGTGTATGAGAAGAACCAGAGACTTTAAGGGAGCAGGATATGTTGTTGAGTCTCTCCAGGCAAACAGCTCAGGAGGGTCTTTGGTGGAGACACGGGAAGAAGCAAAACTGGTAGTGATTCTGCAGGCTGAGTTGACCTGAAAGGGGCAGGCTGTGAAGGAGCACCCAGGAGCTGGAAGACCTGAGAAGAAGCCAGAGGGGCAGGTGGAGAGAAGGACCAGGAACTCCATGAAAAAGAGAGTTCTGTGGACTTTGTTACTGAGACATGGGTTGGATAAAGCTGGGGAGCTAGTAACAGAGGGTCCTGAAGTACCTGGGGAAAGGTGGTCGTAGGCTAAAGAACCAGAAGTAGCCAAGGGCAAGAAGAGGCCACGATCAAAGGAAGCACAGAGAGTTTGGGGTGTGAGCTAAGTACTAGCTTCCATCCTTTGGGGCCCATGGCACTGGGCTTCCAAGAGAGAGTGGAAGGAAGTCCCCTTTACTCCTCTGAATCAAAGTGCACAAGATGCATAGACCCTTAAGAAAGGCTGTGGCCCAGAGCAGGTGAAAGGCAGGGGATGGGAAACTAGTTTTGGGACTTTCTTTGGACTTTTATTTACCCTGGCAGAGGTGGAGTTTTTCTAATTTAGCTAGAGAACTCAATGAAACTACACAATTAGCTATCCCCAAGGAGGAGAAAGCAGCCACACTTGGCCCTGGAACTGGTAAGCCTCTGGTACAGGCTGTGCATGTGCTGGAAATACTTTTGGCAAGCAATGTTTATAGAAAACAGTTAATAAAGGTAAAAAACCAAAAGCTTTCAAGATACCTTTGAGATCTTCAACAGTTTCTTGTGCTGGCAGCTCCTAAAAAATGAAATATATTAAATTAATTGTGTTCAAATTAAATACTGTTTTTAAAAATGCAAAATTTAAACTCAACAATCATCTCATCAATTGTTAATACATAACATTCAGTAACTTGTGAATGCACCAGTGGGAGTTGCAGATAGTGGAAGGTGAGAAGAAGGTGATACAGTATCAGTAATGTTCTACGTAATAGTTCAAATCACATTTGTGACATTCAGGATAAATTGATGGATGGATTTTTTTGCCAGTCAGCAGCCCCAGATGTGGGTTTTTAGTTAGAAGGGGACAGAGAGCACATATATTGGTTTCCCTTTTTCAAATTATGGATTTTTTAATCTGTTAGATTGTCAGGTTTCCTTTCCAGTATTTGAAAAAGAATCTCTGACACAACGCTGGAAAAGAAAGCCATCTAATTTAGCAAACGAGGTTGATAACCTGAAAAAGGGTACTATGGAGAAAATCAATGTGGCGTTGCTCCACTTAGTAGCCAGAAGTGCCTGTGGCACTGGGAGCAGGAAGACCATTTATCCCATCTTCTCTATGCTCCTGCTGCTGATGCCCAGACAATCAGGAGCAGGAGCCTGGGCTGGCAAGGGAAGAGACTGGGACAAGGGGAGGGAAGAGTGGATCTGGGACAAGGAGATGAGGAGGGACATTGGGACAGAGACAATGACAGGTGGGGGAGGCTAGGGCAGAAAGGTCTGTAATACCTAGAGCACATTTCCCTCAGAACCTGAAGTAGAATCCAGGATTCCTGAGTGTAAACATTCCTCTGCTATCAGCAAATAGCTGTGAAACCCACTGGCAAAATGTGTGCCTCATCTCCTTCTAGTGGTTGTCCAACATAGAGGGTGACAACCTACTACTTCTACCAGTTACCCCATTATTACTCAAGTGGCAGAAGTCTGTGCTGTGGATGTAAAGGTTCTAACCCTGCTTATGAGCCATGTGGGACTCTATATGGTTCTATATGATGGAATTTGTTTTGTTAGTTACATTTTTGAAAGTACCGGACATTAAAAAACTACATTAAAAGAACATTAAAGTTGCAAAGTCAAAGTCAGAAAGTGCCAGAATTCAAACTGTCCATGCAATCTTCATTCATCCCCCTTGTGTGTATGCATTATGACACAGTCTTTAATTACACAGTCATGTAATATTTTTTCTAGAAGACCCTGCCTCATTCAGTGCAGAGGAATAACTGTGCTGTGCAACTGAATCAGGGTTGTGTAGTGAAAGAGGCTGTTTTCTGTAGGACCCCTGCTCACATTTGTTGCCAAAGTTGGAAGGTGTGTAGGGAATGAGGCATAGGACAGCAGGCAAATAAAGGATGATTTTATTGTTTAGTAAGTTGAATTATGCACTTGAAGTTTGGATTCTATCCCTGCCTCTGCCACAGTTCCTGTGTGAAGCTGCGCAAGTCACTTAAACCAAACTTTTCACAGATGAATTCATTTTCTGTGTGCCCAAGTTGATAACATCTGGATTCTAATATGCAGAAGGTCTGAGCACTAACAAATGCAACTGAAATCAATGACAGCTCATCTCTGAACAAATAAAGCACTACCAAATGCTAAATTTCTGAAAAATGATCTCAAATTGCACACCCAAAATTCGTTGGCACTTTTGACATTCATGTGTCTATGCCTCAGTTTGTCATCTGTAAAATGGGAGTTATAGTATTATTTTACAAGCGTGTTGTGAAGATAACTCCATTAAGGTTTGTGAAGCACTGAAATGCTACAGTGGTAAACACCCTGGATAGTCCCACAAGAAAATTAATAGTTCTGTACGCAATGCAAGATTTTAATAGTGTGCAGTAAATGGGGGCTAGGGAGACACATTGAGCAATGAGGATAAAATGAAATATTGAATAGCTACTCATTAAGTGAGCACCATACAACCTGAGCGCTGACGGAGGCAAGCGTTCTATGGAAAAATAGTATGTGATCATGTAATTAAAGATTTATCACAATGCATAAGGGGTCTGGATTAAGGCTTCACAGGCAACCTTAATTTGTCATTTCCTGAGTGCTCGACTTTGCTACCTTTATGTTCTTTCTATAGTTTTTGGTATGTAATATGTATGTACATTGTCACTCAACTTCAGCTGCCCCACTGGCTTTAGAATGTAATTGATCCAGGAATGTTTCAATAGTTTAGAGTTCTATTCATGTTGTAAACCCCATCGTGGGAGTTAAGTCAAATGTGTATATTTCGAGACAGGCCCCGAAATCTGAGATAGGGGTCATTTTATAAATCTAAAAATAAATACAGTAATGAGGAATAGCTGTGTGAGGGTTGTTACTAATGGCCCGGGAGAAAAGTCATTCTAGGCACACACAGTGGTTGCGCTGCATGCTTTAGCAGTCTGCAATAAAAGTGCTCTCTTTGCCTCCAGGAAGCTCCCTTTCCTTGGTGTGAAAGCAGCAGCCGGTCCTAGTTGTTCTGTGGCCTGAAGATGCAGACAGATTCCTACTGGAATTCACAGAAGTGCCTAAGCAGGTTACAAATGCCTTTGTAAATTTGGCTCTTTGAGACTAGGCAAAGACTGACCAATCCAGTGCAGCAAGCAAGATAGCTGCTCTGGCCTGCCTGAGTACTAAAAGCAGGCTGCTACAAGTCAAACACCGGAAATAGCCCTTTGTATGTCTGTGCAGTCAGTTCCATAATTTACATGCACTTGTATGTACTCCCATAGGATATGAGACACTTTGAGATACATTGTATAGCTCTGCACAAAAGTAAGGTATAGATACAGAAAACAGCCTACTAACCACGACTCCAGAAGAGTGGTGCAAGTTTATAGCCTGTACTCTTGAACTGCCATAGATTGTTGGGGTCGAGTCATTTTGCTTGACCTCTTCAATTGTACCATTGTCTCCTATGTTATTGCTGACCCAAAATAAGAAAGTAAAATGTCAGTGGTGGCATCTCTTAAAATAACTATGAGTGTGTTTTCATGCACAGCCGCTGACCCGTATTTATGACACAAAAATATTATCAAAATCACAGTACTTGAACTGGGGGTCAGAGTGAGGAATGATGGTAGGGCACTTCCCAAGTGACAGTATGCTCCAAGGTTTCCTCTCTCCCACCCACAAATGAGCAGCTGTGAAAACTGTGTACATCACAAAACTTTCTACTCCCCCCAATTCAAACACTGAAAGATCAACAATAGAAAAAATAATACTTGTAGAAGTTTTATGAGGAACAAAAAGACACAATCTTAGACCCAAAAAATATCAACACAAAATGATTCTGACATTCCAGAGAAATAGGACACAGCCAAGCTAAACACACAGTGCCACCACTCCAAGCTCGGTGTATAGACTGGCTCACCTGTATCTGCCCAATAATTGGTCAACAAATTGATTTATCGCACCAAATACTGGCTTGCCCTTCCTACTAGCAGTATAATAATGAACTGTTAGTATTTCTATGTTACTTTCCATTTACATCATTCAACTGTATCATCTCGGGTATACTCTGTGTGCCTAATGGCTTAGTCATTTATGCACCTCCTAGTAATTATCCATTTGAAACAAATAAATAGTCACAGGGTTGCACGAGATCTGTGTTGTATTATAGTCATTAGACACTGAACAAAATAGTTTCTTCTCTGCCTTTTGGCTAAAGTCAAGTGCAGTATCAGTTTAACATACGATATGTCTGTCAGTTACAGTAAAGTTTAAAGAAAAGGAGTACTTGTGGCACCTTAGAGACTAACCAATTTATTTGAGCATGAGCTTTCGTGAGCTACAGCTCACTTCATCGGATGCATACCGTGGAAACTGCAGCAGACTTTATATATACACAGAGAATATGAAACAATACCTCCTCCCACCCCACTGTCCTCCAGTGCAGTGCAGTCCAGTGCAGGACAGTGGGGTGGGAGGAGGTATTGTTTCCACAGTATGCATCCGATGAAGTGAGCTGTAGCTCACGAAAGCTCATGCTCAAATAAATTGGTTAGTCTCTAAGGTGCCACAAGTACTCCTTTTCTTTTTGCGAATACAGACTAACACGGCTGTTACTCTGAAACCTGTCAGTAAAGTTTAATTAGCCATTCTGTGGAGGTGTTTTTCTTACAAGCAGCTGAGCACAGACTCTGTTCTGTGGGCAAAGTACAACGTATATAAAGATATTCCACTTGAAATTTCACTGCTATTACCAATGATGTAACACCAAAAGATTTTTTCCTATTTATAGTTTTAAAACACAAATACCTGTAGCTCTATGTCAGCTATAAACTGTATTACCTGGGAGTCACAGACATCTTCATTGCAACACTATATTAATTTAGTTATTTGGCTTCAAATATGCTATTTAAATATGATTCAAATATCACATGTCTATAATCAGGCTGCATGGAAAATTTTTGCCACACATCTTATAACCATAATATTTGAAAACAGGACACAGAGCATTCATTTTCTAGAAAAATACCACTTAAAAATCATGAATACATCTTATCTTTAGCTCTAATGGTAATCAAATGCCATTAATATATCCCTTATATGGAGAAGGAATTTTCCTTTATCAAGTTAAGAATTCTACAGTAACATGGCTGAATAATGAATGTTTAACCAGAAGAGTATAGTGAAAACCTATTCATCCAGATGAAGCAGATGGGTTTGCTTACCTGTCACAATGTTTGATTTCAGTCAAATTTGATATTTGTATTAACTATTTATGGTGGAATTGAGTGTCAGGCTGTCACCAAGAATTATGTAATTGAACTAAGCATTGTAAATGGAACCTCCGAGTGGAGGATGCTTGCTTGACATAAAATGAAAGTTTTATAAGAGGTACTGCTTGGAATAATTAGCAATACAAAAGGCAAAAGAGTGGAAAAGTATGCATCTTCCATTGATCATATTTATTAAGGGATTTTTGGTTCACATTTCAGCAATTCTTAAACAGTGGCTGAGCCTCTTATGTCACTATTTCTGTGTATCTGATATGAGTAAAAAAGAAAATTATAGTTTTGTAGAACGGACAGGATTTAAAAGGAATGGGAGTCTTAACTGCAAACATATACTTTTGACACATACTGGGGAAATAAACATCTTTTATAAATACTGACATCTGCACATCAAAGGAAGATACTTTTGTAGCTAAGAGGGTTTTTTAAGCAGACACTGACATTCTCAAAAGAAGTCACTGCCAGGCAGTGCAGTCTCACAGAGACCTCAGCAATGCTAACAGCTGCTAGGTAACTTAATTTCTTTCCTATTAAACTCAAGTCTGTTGTGCTGGTTTGCAGGGTCTTATCAAAGATTTAATGTTCAAGACTGTAAAAGTTATAATTAACTTTTAATTGCTCTTTTCTCTCTATTCAGTGAATTGCCAGTAAATAAATAAATTAAATACAGCTTTTTTTTAAATGAACATGAATCTGGGGAAGTTACTAAGTGGTGCTTTCACAATGCCTAATTTTGCCATATTTCCTAGCATTTTATTGTGCAAGCTGTCTCATTAACTTCCTTTGACTCTTTGCAAGGTAAGATACTACCCAGAGTGAATAATGGTGCAAGAACTGAGCTCACAGGAAACAGAACATTGTCCTCAGTGGAAGCAGAGAAAGGTGAATGTGAGATATTGTGTACCAGTAAAGGGAACTGAGAAGGCTGAATTTTCCTTTAGAGCAATACTATAGTAAGGCCCAATGAAACCACTATGGGCTCAAGAAGTAGGGACAAACAACTTGAGGGTATAGTATTCACTCATATATTGGGGGAAAGAGTTACTATGTACATGAAGCAGCAATATAATAAGAGCACAAATACTGTAATACCAAAAACCTTATATGTTGATTCTCATCGCAAATGTCTTCATTGCAAGGCTTTATACTGACTCTTTCTATTGAACTGTCTACAGATATTTATACCATGCCCAACAATATGATATCTAAGTGCCTGTATTTGAGTGTACATTCCTGAGCCTCAGACACAACCTCCCTTTTGGGCATCCCAACATTGTGTTATTAGATGGTATAAACTAGTGCCTTTGCCTGTGGTGTGCACTAACATGGAGCACTTCCTTCTCACTAACATCTATCTTAGTCCATCTCTCATTACTTCTTAAGGGCATTTGAAAATCTTTTCATTCCAAATGTGTTTTTAGCATCACCAGTGTTGACTCCATAGTCATTCCTTCTCTAGTCCTCCCCTACATTTCCCCCCTTCATTCAGACAACCTCTGTCAGTTTTATTTGAATTTCTAGAAAGTAGTCTTCAACATTACAGTTTAAATAAAATTTGTTTTATAATGTTTTTTACCAACCCAAGCTCCTTATATAACTACTATTATTTGCCCCTACCTTTCAGATTTTTTTTCATGTATTTTATTAATTTGAGTTTAGTTTTAAAGGCTGTAATTAAATTTGCTGTGATTCTACATTGCATTTTGTAGCAAAGAGCTTTTTCCTGCTGAGATGAAGTTATATTATACAGAGATTTACTTGAAGTCAAACTAGTCCACTAGAGACACAAGGTAGGAGAGAGAGAATTAAGAGATAATAGCTGCATAAACCTGAAACCACACACTCCTGTGAGTATAATGATGGTCACATTCCTTCCTTCCTTGCTCCTGCAACTCCCCTTGCAGCTCACATTTAGTGAGCAACAGCCCGGTAGCCTTTATTTTCTCTGCTCCTACATTTGGCTCTGAGTATTGCCACAAGAGTACACATAGTCCAGATGCAGAGTCACCAGTATTTGCTCTCCAGAACATCATCTGGGCAAGGCTGGGGCAAACAGAGGAAAGGAAACCAAGCAAAAAAGAACACAAAAGAATGTGGAGGGAGAGAATTAGCAAGTGGAAGGAAAAAGACTAGAAAAGGACAACCAAGAGAGAAAACAGACAAGAAAAATGAAGAGCCTGACAATTGTGCCAAGATATGATGCAAGAAGACACAACGGGAGGGGAGAGGACCCTTTGCAATGATGATGTGGCGCCAATAAGAGAGGTCCAGAAACCCTCAGGTATGTCCCTATGTAAGACTTAAAATACTGAACATAAACAAAAAAATTAAATTAAAAAAAGAGTAACAGCCCCCTTGCGCACTGCTTGCAAAAACAAAACCCTCATTACAGTCATCAGGAGTGTCTGCTGGGCAGGAAATGCAGGATCAGGTTGCAAGCTTGTACTTGTGATGAAACTATGGAATGGTTCTGCATTATGAAAAACTTACCTAAGATTTGAGCAGTGAATTGCATTTTCTCTTTTGGCCTCTTTATCTTTGCTTTGCCTTCCATTCTTTCGCGAGATCCTTTGTTGAATTACTTCTCCTTTATCAAACATAAGGTGCAGGCGATAACTGACTACCTTTATTATTGTGAAAAACACAGTCACAGAACTACAGTAGATAAAAACTGTGACTGCATTTGGAGGGAAAGCCTAGAGAAGAGAATAATAAAGAGTTAATGAAACAGTCAGCAATCTATCAGAAGAAGATACTATTATTTATTCACAATGTAGTAACATCTTTTTACCCTTTATTTCTTATTGTCTGATACTGCTAACACCACTAAGTTTTCCTAACACTTCAGAATTGTTGCATTTCCAAAGAATTTTACTATTTCAACTCATATGAAGGCTGTAAATTTCAAACCATTTCCTTTGGCTAGCTACGGTATATCAAATATCTTAAAAATCAGTCAAAAATTATTTACAATAGACAGTTGCTATGAGAGTTCTTAAAACATTTCCCCCTCACTCCCTCGGCTAGCAACAATAGCAAGTATTACATACACTTATGAGCTTTAGATTGGGCCCTAGATGTAGTATCAACTCAAAGGTCATTTGGACGCAAAAGATATTTCAGTAGAAATCTTGATTTATTTCACATTGGTTTTTCAAGAAGGGAATTCAGACATTGCTAGATGACACAGCTAGGAATCTCTCTGTATATGTAGGTATGAATACATCTATTTTCAGTTTTTTATTGGAGTCCAAATGGATCACACACCACATTTTATTTCAAAAAAGTAATTTTTTCCCCCTTCACTTCAAAAAATCTCAATGGTTCTCTTGAAATTGTATATGCTTGATCTCTTCTGTGTTGCTGCTATTAGAGAGTGCAGCGTTACTTCTGTTCTGATGTCAGCTTAGTGTAGCACTATACTTTCCAAGATGTATCTGGGAAAATTTTCAGACAAATCTTTTTTTTTTTTTTTAAGATCCAATCTGATTCATAAGTAAAGAGTCTATTGCATGGGAATGGAGTAGCTATTAACAACTAAGTGTTACTGTGAAAGGCATGTTATAAATAACTAAAGATGTTAATTTCTACAAGTTGCAGCTCAGTCCAGAGTACTGAAGTGCATGCTTAACTTTAAACACACAAGTAGTTTCACTGAAGTCAAAGGGGCTACTCACACGCTTAAGCATGTACATCAGTACTTTTCTGGTTTTGATATTAATACAGCTTGAGTGATTGCCACCAATTTGCCTGAGTCCATGGGTGTCTTGCAAAGTGAGCTCACCTAGTTTTCAATAGCTCAACCAACATCTACCTCAGGTGGGCCCACCTGCGCCTTACACTCTCTCAGAGTGGATCAAGAACTCTCTCAGGACCTAAACACAAAGTGTGGTCAGCAATGGGCCCTGACCTAGCCTGCCTTCTTGGGTTATGGTACAGGGAAGATCCTTCCTCCTGGCCCTGGCTTCACCAAGGAATGGCAGCCATATGAAAGATACAGTCAGCTCTTTTTTTCAGCCTGCTGGGCCCTGACCGATTGCCATCTACTCCGAGCCCTTCTAGCCACTGGAGCTCCAAGGCTCACTGGCTCTACCTGTGGCTGAACCTAGAAGGCCTTTTTAGGCTACCCTGGAGGTCCAAAACTCTCTGCCCTTCTTTTCATAAAGGGTCACTTCCTCAAGTGGGCTGGACCAAGCCACCGCAGTCTCCGGCAGGGGGCAGTGAGTGTGTGGTACACCTCATCGCAGAGATGACCAACAGACAACCCGATATGCAGTCAAATCTCCTGGGAAAGCAATGGAAAAGAAAAGCTCCTTGGGAACAAATAATCTGAAATGTCATATTTAGATTTATTGCATCATTATACAATTTGGAAATACAATGTGAAAGAACCAATAACCCTTTACAAAAGCAAGTTTAGGGAAGTATTCTGTCCAACAAAAGACACATGAAACAGTCACTAAAACCACAACAAATGACTCAAGAATATCTGGACGTGTGCTGTCTTGTATCTTGTAAAATATGCTAGAGTTCAAGCTTGCACAAATTCATCCCTTGATTTTAATGGAATTACACTAGTAGGGATGAATTCAGCCCAATGACTTTGTGATTGTATTCTCTCACACAGAACATATTAGAGCCCTGTGTAATTGGGTAGAATGAAAGATCTAATTCCTAATGCCTTATTAGAGCCAATAAAACAGAATTTTTAAGAAATAGCATGATCATTTTGGAGGGTTGATTACAATATTAGTTATGTTGCAAATTATTATTCAACGCGCATTTTTTAAACGTAGGCCAAACATTACAAAGGGACAATTGGGAGGCTGCTCATGATACTGAGGTACAGGTTTGTTTTTCTTGATAGGGAAACTATTGACAGCAAAAGGTACTGCCCTAACAGTGTTATGGACTGAAATCCTCAGTTCATGCAACAGGTTCAATATGGGTGGTACTACGCTCTCAACGTTTCTCAACCTTCTTCTGGAAGAAACAACCTCTAGAGAAGAGAGGGTGCCTATTCAAGACCTATCCTAAGTGCTGAAACTTCCAACAAGGTGTGACAAATTGGGGTTTTAGTCACCTTGTTATGTGGCATGTGAGTCTTACTGTCTTATACTACACCTCTACCTCAATATAACGTGGTCCTCAGGAGACAAAAAATCTCACCGCGTTATAGGTGAGTCCGCGTTATATCAAACTTGCTTTGGCTCCCCCCGTTCCTTGTTCCCTGACCGCCCCCTCCAGAGACCGCCGTCTCTAATCACCCCCCAGAACCCCACCCAACCCCCCTGCTCCCTGTCCCCTGACTGCTCCGACCCCTATCCACACCCCACACCCCCTGACAGGCACTCACCAGCAGCGTCAGGAAACGGAGCAACTCGGCCCCAGCCCGCTCCACTCTGCCACCTCCCAGCTGAGGCGCTCCACTTCCCGCCACAAGTGAGTGCGGGAAAGTTGGGGAAAGGACGCCCCCTGTACTCACCTATGGCGGGAAGTGGAGCGCCACAGCTGGGAGCTGGTGGAGTAGAGTGGGCTGGGTCTGGGTTGCTCCACTTCCCGCCGCCGGTGAGCACGGGGAGGTTGGGGAAAGGACGTCCTCCGCACTCAACGGTGGTGGGAAGCGGAGCAACGTGGCTCCAGCCCGCTCTGCTTTCCTTGTCCTGGCCCTAGCCGTGTCTCGAGGGTAGGGGGTTGGGGAAAGGTCCCGCTTTCACCTTCGGGAAGCGGAGCACCGCAGCTGGGAGCTGGTGGAGTGGGCTGGGGCAGGCCGCTCCACTTCCGCCACTGCTGGTGAGTGCGGGGGGGGGGCAGGGGATCCCTTCCCCCAAGCCCCCTCCCCTGAGCGACACAGCTGGGGCCGGGGCGAGGGAAGTAGAGTGGGCTACTCCCAGCCCCCCGCTAATCCCCTGGGCCACTCTGGGACTGCCGGGCCCCCAAAAGTGCCCCCCCCACAGCTCCTGCCTCCCAGACCCTGAGGGGGGGAAAGCCCCTTACCGCTGCCGAGACCCTCTATCCCTTATCCAACCCATCAGCCCCGGCCTGGCCCGGCACCCTTAACACGTTGCTCAGAGCAGCGTGTCAGAGCTTTACTGAGTTGTATGTGAACCTGCATTATATCGGGTCGCGTTATATCAGGGTAGAGGTGTAATACTGTGTGTATCTCAGTTTCCCTCTGTATTGTACCAATGCCTAGGCTGTGGGAATTGGGTGTGTGACTTCTGCTGAGGCCCTCAAGGCGGGGAGGCTGTTCAGAGGCCTGCACAGAGGAGATGGCCGATGCCCTTTGTAACCTGAGACCCAGGAGGGGGATGCAACCAGGTGAGACCTTTTGCCCGGGAAGCAGGACAAAAGACCAAAGACCGGAGGACGAGCAACGGGCGTGTCACAGGCCAGGCGGGGGATCCAGGGCAGTCGGCTATGAGGGACTGGAGGAGGGGGAAGTCCAGGCCGTCTGGCCCGGGGCTCCCCCAAAATGGACTCTGTTGAAAGTCACGGACTTCTGTGCTAACAAGCTTTGTGCTACGCTGTGTTCCTGTTGACCAATAAATCCTTCTGCTTTACAACGCTGGCTGAGAGGCACTGATGACTGCGGAGTTGGGGTGCAGGGCTCTCTGGCATCCCCCACCAAGGGAAAGTGTGAGGTGTGAACAGGGATGCGAATGCTCTGAGGTCAGACCAGGAAGGCCATAGCTGAGGAGGCTTTTTGCCCTGGACAGCGTGCCCTGAGGGGAGTCATGCTACCCAGAGTCCTGGCTGGCTTCATACCGAGCAGTTCCAGAGCTTCAGACCTGTGACTCCGTAACACAAGGGCACCAATTCAAACCAGTTTAGTGACACTTTGTGTGATGTGGACACGTGTCCCTTTGGAAATGAACTGAGGGCGGCACCAAACTAATTTCAAAAAGGCTTAAGAAGTTAGTGACTTTTGATCCTTACTAACCTGGGCCAGATTAAAGCCAGCCACCGAAAATTGAAAGGTTGCCTATCCCATTATTTATTGTTCTATAGAGCCCACAGGCATACTAGACACATCATAGTTAAAGACTAGTCCAGGGGTAGGCAACCTATGGCACGTGTGCCAAAGGTGGCATGACAGCTGATTTTCAGTGGCACTCACACTGCCCAGGTCCTGGCCACTGGTCCGGAGGCTCTGCATTTTAATTTAATTTTAAATGAAGCTTCTTAAACATTTTTAAAACCTTATTTACTTTACATACAACAATAGTTTAGTTATATATTATAGACGTACAGAAAGAGACCTTCTAAAAACATTAAAATGTATTACTGGCACGTGAAACCTTAAATTAGAGTGAAAACTCTAGAGTGAATAAATGAAAACTCGGCACACCACTTCTGAAAGGTTGCCGACCCCTGGACTAGTCCCTATTCTGATGAGTTTACAATCCAAAATGTTGCACTAAACAGATGAATGAAGATACAAGAGACACCACCAAGCAGGGGAATGAAAGTAACTGATATCAGATTATGTGGATATTCCATGTAGGCATATATTACAAAATCCCTAAACTCCTCAGATCTTCATACAGAAATATCTTTTAAGCTGGTTAAAAGTAAGACAATTTGCCCTAGATTTTGCCATGGCCATCTCAAAATTGGAACTGGAGAGTGCTATGAAAGACAGAGACAGATTTTTATTTCAGAGATATACTGGCAAAAACAGAATTAAACATGCAAAGGATATTTCCAGAAAGGTAATCTTAAACTCAGCCAAGACCTTCAAGGTGGCTGAACTACTACCTTTACCTATCTGTTCTTTCTGGTAGTGATCATTAAGGCTAAGATTTTATCACAGTTATTTTTAGTAAAAATTAGGAGCAGGTCACAAGCAATAAACAAAAATTCACGGACCTGTCCACGACTTTACTAAAAATAACCTGGGGACAGGTCTAGGCAGGGGGGAAGAATGGAGTACCATGGTTGGGGGAATGGACAGGCTGAGCCCCGTGCCAGCAGCTGCAGCAGGGGGCACAGTCATGGGGGGGGGGGGACACAGTCCTGGCTTCAGAATTGGCAGCAGCTGAAGGACAGGGGTGCGCAGCCCCAGCTGCAGCCGGGAGGAGGAGGGAAAAACAGCCCTGGGAAGCTATGAGGGGGATGCATGGCCCGCGGTGCAGCTGCCGAGCAGGGGTGTGCAACCCCAGTTGCAGGCCCCAGTGAAATCCGCAGGGCTGGAGCACACAGTCACGGCTGCAGCCCAAAACCAAGCCCAGGATGCTGCAGGGCTGTGGCACGCAGACCCGGCTGCAGAACCCACCAAGCCCAGGACACCGCGGGGATAGGGCACGCGGCCCCGGCTGCAGCCCCTGATGGAAGCCGCAGGGCTGGGGCGTGCAGCCCCGGCTGCAGCCCCCGGGGGAAGCTGCAGGGCTGGGGCTGCAGGGTCCTGGTTCCAGCCAGCCCCAGTTGCAGGGCAGGGGTGCACAGTCCCGCCTCCACCTCCTGAAGCCCTAGAACCTAGAACTAGGTTGAGGGGCTTAAAGTGCTAGATGCTGTAAAAGCTAGTCCCTGCCCTAAACAGCTAATGAGGGAGATTTTCAAAAGCAAAAGGGAAGTTAAGTACCCAACCCGCACCAAAAATCAATGCTAGATGGGTGTCTAATTCCCATTTGTACTTTTGAAAATCTCTACCTACAATCTTATTGTAAGACAAGATGCCGCATGTGAGTGAAAACAAACTCTATTCCTGACCCATATCCCCCCACAGATGAAATACAGTAGAACCCCATTTATCTGAGCCTCCATTATCTGGCTCTCCATATTAACTGAACCGGGTGGCAGGGCTCAAGCTGCCAACCCCACTGTCCACGGGGCTGACAGCCTGAGGCCCATGTATTCTCCTGATTATCCAAATTTTTGATTATCCAATCTGGCCCTAGTCCCAATTAGTTTGAGTAAACAGGGTTCCACTGTAATATGCATGTTACAAAAGTCTTCCATTTGTCAAATCACAAAACATCTGCTTTTTTCTGCTAGTCCAATTGTTTTGTCTGCTCTTAGGAACAATTTCATTTTAAAGTATGGTTGTTGCACAATGAAACTACAAATACCAAACTGGCAGGTAACTGGTAATTTTCAACCCTGAACATTGCATAAGATTCCCAAAACAAAACAAAAAAATCACTTCAGAATGCATTAAGGTTGCTAAATGACAAGAATGTAGCTACCTGTCACAAAGCTTACAAAATCCAAGCACTCAAAAACAAGAAAATTAATAGTCAAGGACATCCTTACTCATAGACAGTCGCTGTAATAAATATAATATTCTTATCAAGGATAAAGAGACCTAATCATGGTACATTTGCTCAAGAACAGATACTGCAGCTGACCAGATGATTCATCACAAAATCAGCCAACCTGAAAAAGGCAAGTCTATCCAGAGAGATGAGGAAGAAGCCCAGGAAGTGGAAAGTTAGTTCATGCACATAAATTAGATCTTCTCCCACAGACACCTCCCAACTTTAAATATTTTCACTATTTCATCTTGGTTTCACTCCACAGTTTTTAGGCCCAATGTTCTTTAAACACCTCTATTTTCTATCTCATATGTGATTAGTTTCCGACATCCTCCAGGAAAAGTCATATTTCCTGCAGATCCATTTCTATGTACACCTAGGGAAATAAACACCACAACTTTTATTGCACCACAAATCAGAGTCTGCGAACAAGTTCTAATTTACAATGGCAATCTAAATAACAGAGATAGGATCTATAGCTCTTACTGTCTCACACTAGTAGAAATTGACCTGGCATCCTGGGAAGAAGCAACCCTCATGTTGTTACCTGTTTGGAGTCCAGGAGCATGCCAGTGGAAGCAAATGCCATCTTTGCCAGGAAATAAGATATACAGCCTGATTTTCAAAGATGAGCATCTGCATCTCCTGTGGACTTCAGAGGGATTTGTGGGTGCTTAGCACGTCTGAAAATCAGGGCAATAGGCTTTGTAATAATGGGGCATAAGGCGACTAATGAGGAATATTTAATGTGGCAGAAAGGGTTTTTTCTTCATTAAAGAAAAATCAGCAGAAATGAGTTGAGTCCACAGCCACGAGGACATAAAGAATGGCAAATATTAGAAGCTAGATATTGGGGAACCTAGTACTAATATCATGCACTATTCTAGCTAATAATATGTTCTTGCTCTTTCTGCGTACATCCGATAGTGATAGCACACTAAGAATAGAATAAAAGATTCTGGGTTTTTTCAAGGAAACTATATTTAGCAAACAGAATGAAGCTCCTAGTTACTGCACTCTGTTAAATTATAATTTAGTTGCATTTCTCACATTTTAATAGAAAGAGGTGGATGTAATGAAAAGTGATGTTCTTTCACACACTATTTACGTTGCATCTGTATCTCTATACAGAAGGGGAGAAGTGAGAGTATAATTTGGTCACATTGGTTATTGAGTGTCAGTTTAACTGCTTGTGTACTTTCCTGCATAACAAATTGATTATTAGGCCTAAAAGGCTCACCCATATTTCAGAATGAACACATGAAAGTATTGATGGCAAAATTATAGTACTCTTGGGAAGGGTGGGACTAAAACTGGCATGCACCTCTCAACAGAAGCTGCATTAGCCACTAAAATATACACAAAGTGGGTTTATTACTATTTATCCATCTTTCACTAGGACAGCAAATTCATTCAAAAATCTCAGCAGAGCAAAATGGTATCAGTACAGAAGACCACGAAATTGACTATGTCTGAGGACAACAGTGCAGCACTTAACTGGTACTGACCAGGAGACACTGTCCCACAGTACAATCAAAACGGAGAAAACATAGCAAAGTGGGATGGGGGGTGGGGGTTTAAAAACAGCATCAAGAAAAAATACTCATCCAACTATGTCAGGCTACTTCCCTCCCCCGTTCCCTCTCTCTTCCTTCCCTCCCTAATTCCAACCCTCTGTTCCGTGCCCCCCACCTCCATCCCTACCCCCTGGCCTGTGTCCCCATGACCGCCTCTCAGCCCTGCCGCCTCCACCCATCTTCTCCATGGCCTGTGCCCCCTCCCCGCAGAGGCAGGGCCCGGCTGCCCCCTATCCCCACCCCGTGCCCGGGTCTCCCCGGGCCCCGCTCCCCTCCGCGCGCCGGGCTCGCCCCTCACCAGGTGCAGCGCCAGCGGCAGCGCCAGCAGGAAGAGCCACAGATAAAGGTGGCAGCTGTTGGTGAACTTGCTCTGCTGCGGGTCGTGGTACCAGCCGCCGGTCAGCGCCGCCCACACGCCCTGCCGCAGCAGCTGCACCGCCTGGGACACCATCGCCGCCCGCCGCCTCACCCGCCCCTGCACCGGCTCCTGCGGCTGCCGCAGCCGCTGAGGCTCCTCCCGGCGCCGGGCGCTGGAGCCGCCATGCTGGATGCTGGGGGGATTCTCCCATCATGCTCCGGGCCGCCGCCGCCGAGAAACCCCCACCCCGCCCCCTAGCGGCCGGAGGAAAAGGACCCAGCAGCCTCCCTCCTCCTTCTCCTTCTCCCCTCCATCCCCATCCCTCTCCTCCAGGATCCCCGCCACAGTCCTTCAGCACCTGCTTCTTCCCACGCCCCCACCGCCCTTCCTCCTGCCCCCCATCTCACCCCCATCTCACCCCCAGCCCCCACCGCCCTTCCTCCTGCCCCCCAGCTCACCCCCAGCCCCCACCGCCCTTCCTCCTGCCCCCCCATCTCACCCCCAGCCCCCACCGCCCTTCCTCCTGCCCCCCAGCTCACCCCCAGCCCCCACCGCCCTTCCTCCTGCCCCCCCATCTCACCCCCAGCCCCCACCGCCCTTCCTCCTGTCCCCCAACTCACCCCCAGCCCCCACCGCCCTTCCTCCTGCCCCCAACTCACCCCCAGCCCCCACCGCCCTTCCTCCTGCCCCCCAACTCACCCCCAGCCCCCACCGCCCTTCCTCCTGCCCCCCAACTCACCCCCAGCCCCCACCGCCCTTCCTCCTGCCCCCCATCTCACCCCCAGCCCCCACCGCCCTTCCTCCTGCCCCCAACTCACCCCCAGCCCCCACTCCCCTTCCTCCTGCCCCTCACCCCCAGCCCCCACCGCCCTTCCTCCTGCCCCCAACTCACCCCCAGCCCCCACCGCCCTTCCTCCTGCCCCCCATCTCATCCCCAACCCCACTCCCCTTCCTCCTGTCCCCCATCTCACCCCCAGCCCCCACCGCCCTTCCTCCTGCCCCCATCTCACCCCCAGCCCCCACCGCCCTTCCTCCTGCCCCCCATCTCACCCCCATCTCACCCCCAGCCCCCACCGCCCTTCCTCCTGCCCCCCAGCTCACCCCCAGCCCCCACCGCCCTTCCTCCTGCCCCCCAACTCACCCCCAGCCCCCACCGCCCTTCCTCCTGCCCCCAACTCACCCCCAGCCCCCACCGCCCTTCCTCCTGCCCCCCAGCTCACCCCCAGCCCCCACCGCCCTTCCTCCTGTCCCCCATCTCACCCCCAGCCCCCACCGCCCTTCCTCCTGCCCCCAACTCACCCCCAGCCCCCACCGCCCTTCCTCCTGCCCCCCAACTCACCCCCAGCCCCCACCGCCCTTCCTCCTGCCCCCCAACTCACCCCCAGCCCCCACCGCCCTTCCTCCTGCCCCCAACTCACCCCCAGCCCCCACCGCCCTTCCTCCTGCCCCCCATCTCACCCCCAGCCCCCACCGCCCTTCCTCCTGCCCCCAACTCACCCCCAGCCCCCACCGCCCTTCCTCCTGCCCCCAACTCACCCCCAGCCCCCACTCCCCTTCCTCCTGCCCCTCACCCCCAGCCCCCACCGCCCTTCCTCCTGCCCCCAACTCACCCCCAGCCCCCACCGCCCTTCCTCCTGCCCCCCATCTCATCCCCAACCCCACTCCCCTTCCTCCTGTCCCCCATCTCACCCCCAGCCCCCACCGCCCTTCCTCCTGCCCCCAACTCACCCCCAGCCCCCACCGCCCTTCCTCCTGCCCCCCATCTCATCCCCAACCCCACTCCCCTTCCTCCTGTCCCCCATCTCACCCCCAGCCCCCACCGCCCTTCCTCCTGCCCCCAACTCACCCCCAGCCCCCACCGCCCTTCCTCCTGCCCCCCAACTCACCCCCAGCCCCCACCGCCCTTCCTCCTGCCCCCAACTCACCCCCAGCCCCCACCGCCCTTCCTCCTGTCCCCCATCTCACCCCCAGCCCCCACCGCCCTTCCTCCTGTCCCCCATCTCACCCCCAGCCCCCACCGCCCTTCCTCCTGCCCCCAACTCACCCCCAGCCTCCACTCCCCTTCCTCCTCCCCTCACCCCCAGCCCCCACCGCCCTTCCTCCTGCCCCCAACTCACCCCCAGACCCACCGCCCTTCCTCCTGCCCCCCATCTCATCCCCAACCCCACTCCCCTTCCTCCTGTCCCCCATCTCACCCCCAGCCCCCACCGCCCTTCCTCCTGCCCCCAACTCACCCCCAGCCCCCACCGCCCTTCCTCCTGCCCCCCAACTCACCCCCAGCCCCCACCGCCCTTCCTCCTGCCCCCCAACTCACCCCCAGCCCCCACCGCCCTTCCTCCTGCCCCCAACTCACCCCCAGCCCCCACCGCCCTTCCTCCTGGCCCCAACTCACCCGCAGCCCCCACCGCCCTTCCTCCTGCCCCCCAACTCACCCCCAGCCCCCACCGCCCTTCCTCCTGCCCCCATCTCACCCCCAGCCCCCACCGCCCTTCCTCCTGTCCCCCAGCTCACCCCCAGCCCCCACCGCCCTTCCTCCTGTCCCCCAACTCACCCCCAGCCCCCACCGCCCTTCCTCCTGCCCCCAACTCACCCCCAGCCCCCACCGCCCTTCCTCCTGTCCCCCAACTCACCCCCAGCCCCCACCGCCCTTCCTCCTGCCCCCCATCTCACCCCCAGCCCCCACCGCCCTTCCTCCTGCCCCCCATCTCACCCCCAGCCCCCACCGCCCTTCCTCCTGCCCCCACCTCACCCCCAGCCCCCACCGCTCTTCCTCCTGCCCCATCTCACCCCCAGCCCCCACCGCTCTTCCTCCTGCCCCATCTCACCCCCAGCCCCCACCGCCCTTCCTCCTGCCCCCATCTCACCCTCAACCCGTCCTCCTGCCCCCATCTCACCCCCAGCCCCACCGCCCGTCCTCCTGCCCGCATCTCACCCCCAGCCCCACCGCCCTTCCTCCTGCCCCCATCTCACCCCCAGCCCCCACTCCCCTTCCTCCTGCCCCTCACCCCCAGCCCCCACCGCTCTTCCTCCTGCCCCTCACCCCCAGCCCCCACCGCTCTTCCTCCTGCCCCCATCTCACCCCCAGCCCCCACCACCCTTCCTCCTGCCCCCATCTCACCCCCAGCCCCCACCGCTCTTCCTCCTGCCCCCACCTCATCCCCAACCCCACTCCCCTTCCTCCTGCCCCTCACCCCCAGCCCCCACCGCTCTTCCTCCTGCCCCCATCTCACCCCCAGCCCCCACCGCTCTTCCTCCTGCCCCCATCTCACCCCCAGCCCCCACCGCCCTTCCTCCTGCCCCATCTCACCCCCAGCCCCCACCGCCCTTCCTCCTGCCCCATCTCACCCCCAGCCCCCACTCCCCTTCCTCCTGCCCCTCACCCCCAGTCCCCACCGCCCTTCCTCCTGCCCCTCACCCCCAGCCCCCACCGCTCTTCCTCCTGCCCCCATCTCACCCCCAGCCCCCACCGCCCTTCCTCCTGCCCCCATCTCACCCCCAGCCCCCACCACCCTTCCTCCTGCCCCCATCTCACCTCCAGCCCCCACCGCTCTTCCTCCTGCCCCCACCTCATCCCCAACCCCACCGCCCTTCCTCCTGCCCCTCACCCCCAGCCCCCACCGCTCTTCCTCCTGCCCCCATCTCACCCCCAGCCCCCACCGCTCTTCCTCCTGCCCCCATCTCACCCCCAGCCCCCACCGCTCTTCCTCCTGCCCCCATCTCACCCCCAGCCCCCACCGCCCTTCCTCCTGCCCCTCATCCCCAGCCCCCACCGCCCTTCCTCCTGCCCCATCTCACCCCCAGCCCCCACTCCCCTTCCTCCTGCCCCTCACCCCCAGTCCCCACCGCCCTTCCTCCTGTCCCCCAACTCACCCCCAGCCCCCACCGCCCTTCCTCCTGTCCCCCAACTCACCCCCAGCCCCCACCGCCCTTCCTCCTGCCCCCACCTCACCCCCAGCCCCCACCGCCCTTCCTCCTGCCCCATCTCACCCCCAGCCCCCACCGCTCTTCCTCCTGCCCCATCTCACCCCCAGCCCCCACCGCCCTTCCTCCTGCCCCCATCTCACCCTCAACCCGTCCTCCTGCCCCCATCTCACCCCCAGCCCCACCGCCCGTCCTCCTGCCCGCATCTCACCCCCAGCCCCACCGCCCTTCCTCCTGCCCCCATCTCACCCCCAGCCCCCACTCCCCTTCCTCCTGCCCCTCACCCCCAGCCCCCACCGCTCTTCCTCCTGCCCCTCACCCCCAGCCCCCACCGCTCTTCCTCCTGCCCCCATCTCACCCCCAGCCCCCACCACCCTTCCTCCTGCCCCCATCTCACCCCCAGCCCCCACCGCTCTTCCTCCTGCCCCCACCTCATCCCCAACCCCACTCCCCTTCCTCCTGCCCCTCACCCCCAGCCCCCACCGCTCTTCCTCCTGCCCCCATCTCACCCCCAGCCCCCACCGCCCTTCCTCCTGCCCCTCATCCCCAGCCCCCACCGCCCTTCCTCCTGCCCCATCTCACCCCCAGCCCCCACTCCCCTTCCTCCTGCCCCTCACCCCCAGTCCCCACCGCCCTTCCTCCTGCCCCTCACCCCCAGCCCCCACCGCTCTTCCTCCTGCCCCCATCTCACCCCCAGCCCCCACCGCCCTTCCTCCTGCCCCCATCTCACCCCCAGCCCCCACCGCCCTTCCTCCTGCCCCCATCTCACCCCCAGCCCCCACCACCCTTCCTCCTGCCCCCATCTCACCTCCAGCCCCCACCGCTCTTCCTCCTGCCCCCACCTCATCCCCAACCCCACCGCCCTTCCTCCTGCCCCTCACCCCCAGCCCCCACCGCTCTTCCTCCTGCCCCATCTCACCCCCAGCCCCCACCGCCCTTCCTCCTGCCCCCATCTCACCCTCAACCCGTCCTCCTGCCCGCATCTCACCCCCAGCCCCACCGCCCGTCCTCCTGCCCGCATCTCACCCCCAGCCCCACCGCCCATCCTCCTGCCCCCATCTCACCCTCAGCCCGTCCTCCTGCCCCCACAACCCATCGTCCTGCCCCCCACCTCCCGCAGTCCCCACTGCCTTTCCTCCTGCCCCCTCCCCCCACCACCCTTCCTGAAGGGTGAGGAGGGAGAGGTGGATTGGAGCAGAGGCAGAGAGAGGTAAGAGCTGGGTGGAGTAGGAGGCTAGATAGGAGGAGAGGGGAAGGGGGCAGGAACTGGGATGTGGGGATTGGAAATGAGCAGAGGGGAAGGAGGACAGGAGCCAGGGTGGAAGGGAGGAGTGCAGCACCTGCGGAGATGTGGAGCAGATAAGAACAGAGGAGGACAGAGACAGGTTTGGGGATGGGGCAGAAGAATCTATAAAGAGGCATACTCCCCTTAGATCCTAGTAGTAAACCCAGGAGTCCTCAGTCTCTCGATTGCTGCCAACAAATAGATGTGAAACTCAGTGGTAAAGTGTGTCCCATTCCTCATCTAGTGACTTGCTCACATAGAGGATAACAGTATATTGCTACTACCAATTACCTGTTAGCTGTGGCAGAGGTCTGTGATACTATGGATATAAAGGTCTGAACCCTTCTGTGACCCAAGTAGGGGACCATTATGGTTCTATATGATGGAATTTCTGTTTTTTCAGTTGGTTACTGTGTGTTCCTCATTTTCTGGATGCCATTTTAATACACATGGAACCAGGTTTGTAGAAATGCCTAGTGCTCACAACTGTAACAGAGGTTGATTAGAGCTATGCTTTGACCATATAAAGTGCTATTAAAATGCTAACTAGTCTGAAAAATCAAAAATTAGGTGTCTCAAGTTGGGCACCCCAAATTAGTGGATATTTTTGAAAATGCTGGCTTTAATCTTCCTGTGCCTCAATTCCTCAATTGTAAAATGGAAATAATAATACACCTAACCTCAAATGTGGTATTGTGAAGATAAATTCATTAATTTGTGAAGCACTTGGATACCATGGGGTACCATACCATAGAAATGCCATGAGGAAAATAGAAAAGGAGTACTTGTGGCACCTTAGAGACTAACAAATTTATTTGAGCATAAGCTTTCGTGAGCTACAGCTCACTTCATCGGATGATATCGGATGAAGTGAGCTGTAGCTCACGAAAACTTATGCTCAAATAAATTTGTTAGTCTCTAAGCTGCCACAAGTACTAATTTTCTTTTTGCGAATACAGACTAACACGGCTGCTACTCTGAAACATGAGGAAAATAATAATTCTGTATTCAGTGTCAGGGTGTGGATGGCGTGCATTAAATAAGGCCTGGAGCCACACATTGAACAATGAAGATAAAACAAGTGTTGAATAGCTACCCATCCACTGAAGAGGAGCAGTTCCTGTGGAAAAAATAGTATGTGGTCATTGAAATTAATAACTGCATCATCCTGCATATGCACAAAGAGCTGAATTAAGGTTGTAAAGGAATCTTGGTTTTTCCTAACTTTTGGGCACTTGACTTTGCTACTATATTGTTCTTTTAATGTAGGTTTAGGGTTTTTTTCGGAGGGGGGGTTGTTTTGGATGTAATATATTTACACTGGAAAAGGGGTTTTGTAATTACCAATGGAGATGTTTCATAAGGATGTTTGCTGAGGATAACAATGCAGATATACAATATTATCTTCCAAAATCAATTTAGCATTGCTGATAAGACACCTGGGCACTTCTATTCTTATAGAGAAAACTAGATGAACAGAAAAAAAAGCTCCAATTCTTGAATACTCTGTTACATTTGCTTAAAGAAAAATCCACTAGAGGGAGCCATTAGAGAATTTATATGCATGTGTTTTATTTTTTTAAATATAACTTATTTATTTATATTACCATAGCACTTCCAACCCCTACACGTAGATCAGGACTTCATTGTGCTAGGTGCTGTATAAACACAGAACAAAAATATTTATAGAACAATTACTAGTTACTAATATTTATATTTGTACCACAATGGGGAAGTGTTTGGAATAGTAACCGTAACTAATAACATTTAAACTCTTTCATTGTACTGCTACCAGTACCTTGTTTGACCTGGCAAAAACATTCCACAGTTTAAAGAACGAGGCATACTTGTGGCACCTTAGAGACTAACAAATTTATTTGAGCATAAGCTTTCGTGGGCTAAAACCCACTTCATCGGATGCACGCAGTAGAAAATACAGTAGGAAGATAGATATATATACCCAGAGAACATGAAAAAATGGGTGTTGCCATACCCACAATAAGGAAAGTGATCAGTTAAGGTGAGCTATTATCAGCAGGAGAAAAAAAACCTTTTGTAGTGATAATCAGGATGGCCCATTTCCAACAGTTGACAAGAAGGTGTGAGTAATAGTAGGGGAGAAAAATAAGCATGGGGAAATAGTTTTACTTTGTGTAATGACCCATCCACTGCTGAATTGGAATTAATTTGCAAACTGGACACCATTAAATTAGGCTTGAATAAAGACAAGAAGTGGATGGGTCATTACACAAAGTAAAACTACTTCCCCATGCTTATTTTTCCCCCTACTGTTACTCACATCTTCTTGTCAACTGTTGGAAATGGGCCATCCTGATTATCACTACCAGGGCCGGCTCCAGGCACCAACGTTCCAAGCAGGTGCTTGGGGCGGCAGTTAGAAAGAGGCGGCAGTTCCTCCGGCCACAGCGGCAATTCGGCGGCAGCTTCTCTGTTCCTCCAGCCGTAGCAGCAAATCAGCAGCAGCTTCTTCCTTTTGCCATCCACGGCAGCAGTTTTTTTTTCACTGCTTGGGACAGCAAAAACTGTAGAGCTGGCCCTGATCACTACAAAAGGTTTTTTTTCTCCTGCTGATAATAACTCACCTTAACTGATCACTCTCGTTACAGTGGGTATGGCAACACCCATTTTTTCATGGGTTGTGTGTGTCTTCCTACTGTATTTTCCACTGCATGCATCCGATGAAGTGGGTTTTAGCCCATGAAAGCTGTCATAAATATAAAGGGAAGGGTAAACACTTTTAAATCCCTCCTGGCCAGAGGCAAAACCCTTTCACCTGTAAAGGGTTAAGAAGCTAAGATAACCTCACTGGCACCTGACCAAAATAACCAATGAGGAGACAAGATACTTTCAAAGCTGGAGGGGGGAAACAAAGGCTCTCTCTGTCTGTGTGTTGCTTTTGCCAGGACCAGAGCAGGAATGCAGGTCAGAACTCTTGTAAAGAGTTAGTAAGCAATCTAGTTAGGTATGTGTTAGATTCTGTTTTGTTTAAATGGCTAATAAGTTGTGCTGAATGGAATGGATAGTCCTGTTTTTGTGTCTTTTTGTACCTTAAGGTTTTGCCTAGAGGGATTCTCTGTTTTGAATCTGATTACCCTGTAAGGTATTTACCATCCTGATTTTATAGAGGTGATTCTTTTATTTTTTCTTTAATTAAAATTCTTCTTTTAAGAACCTGATTGCTTTTCATTGTTCTTAAGATCCAAGGGTTTGGGTCTGTGTTCACCTATGCAAATTGGTGAGGATTTTTATCAAGCCTTCCCCGGGAAAGGGGGTGTAGTGCTTGGGGGGATATTTTGGGCGGGAGACATTTCCAAGTGGGCACTTCCCCTGTTATTATTGTTAGACACTTTGGTGGTGGCAGGGTTTAACCTAAGCTAGTAAGAATAAGCTTAGGGGGTCTTTCATGCAGGTCCCCACATCTAAGCCCACGAAAGCTTATGCTCAAATAAATTTATTAGTCTCTAAGGTGCCACAAGTACTCCTCATTCTTTTAACTGATACAGACTAACACGGCTACCACTCTGAAACATTCCACAGTTTATCAGTCATTGTGGCTTCTGATACTAGATAAAATATAGTATGGAATTTGCTCATATGGCTGAATGTTTCTATTACATTTTATAGCTTGTATAATACCAAACAAATATGCAGATAAAGGATATATTCTTAACACTCCATGAATGGCAGCTTTCTCTTATATTAAAGGAAAGGGCTAACTGATTTTTGATCATTTGACTTTTAAAAAATAAATTATTTTAATAAAACATTATCTACAACCTTATTTTCTTTCTACAGAACTGTCCAAGAGCACTGGGGTTGCCCATCAGGCACTAAAAGAGATGGCGACATAAGTAAATCATCTTTATCTGGATCATCTTAGGGAAGAAGTCAGTGGATCTGACTAGCAATTGGGCCCAGAGGGAAGAGGACCTGTGAGGTGTGGCTTAGGCTGTTGTCCACATGTGGAGCAGCCTGCTACGCTGGTGCAGGAGGACAATGTGGAGCCCCCTTCTTGTGGAACTGAAACCTGGCAGGTGGGATCAACAAGGCTACTTTATTGGCTAATAGATTAAAGGACCAGAGGGCACACCTTAAACAGTAGGCCTGAGGGACCCTATCCTCTTAGAGGCTGCCCTCTACTAGCCAAATTTGGAACTGTTCTGTTATCAGTTGTACCTTTTAAAACCACTGATATATATCCAGTTTTTTTTCCCCCGAGTAAACTGCATTGCCTGAGCTGTGTGTCTGAGTACTTATTGGAATCCACCAGGTGCTACAACCTATAGGGACTTCACTACTTAACTTTTCAATTGTACACCTGACATGTTATCAACTCTCTTTAAAAGGTATGATCTACACAGCACCCCAGTATTTGGGGAGAGTGAACTCTTGTTGACATTCTTCAGTGGGAGCCATAATAATAGGTCTGAAAGATCCTTTTTAATTTGGGGGAGGGGTACTAGTCTCTGAGGTACTGCAACAGCTCTGTTAAATTCAGCACAGTTACAGAAGAATGTTATGGGTTACTTACAAGATTGTGTATTGTACTTGTCTTGCTATTTTTAATGTATTTTAAGACTAGAATGCCTTTTCTTTCTCCACCTTTGCCCATTATTCCTTCACTCCAGTTTTTTGACTCTTCTCTTGTATGTGCTGTCTGATTTGCATCATTCTAAGCTGCATTATTTTTCCTCCAGTTTCCTTCTCTTTTCCTTAATCTCTTCCCTGATCGCCTTGTCTACAACATTTTTTTCACTACACTTTCTTACCATAGGTAACAATGGTGGGAGTGCTAGTGTAGACCACGAACGGACAGTTGCCAGCATTTTAACCACCATGTTGGCTAGAGCTAGTCTGAGTAGATGTAGATGACACCATCGTTAAACTTTAAAATGCAAACTGTCTGCACTAAAGGTCCGGGAGCGGAGCAATGGGGGGAAGTTGTAAGGGGTGGAAGGGAAGAAAGCAGTGCGGACAGAGCCTAACTTACCTACTAACGCTCCCCTGTGCCGCCTTACTCACGCCTTGGCACTGCTGTGCCCAGGCTTGCCTAGTCTCTCTCTCTCTCGCGGGGAGGGAGAGTCCCTCCTCCGCTTGGTGTAAATGGAGCGTGTTTGCCAAGCCTCTCCCCCAGGGCTGCAGGAGTTTGCTGTGTGTTCTACTAGCACCTTCCCTCCCACCCTCCCTACCGCTGTCCCTGCGCGGCTGGCCTGACCCACTCGCAGTGGGGGCCTGCCCCCCGCCGCAGCAGCGCTGGCCCGGCAGCCCGTCTGTGCGGGAAGCAGGCAGGGCACCTGCACCTGCCTTTGACCCTCCCCGCGCCGCTCTCTGTGGATCACGTGTCCCCGGCTGGCCAATCCGGCGCGGCCGAGGGCGGAGGTCGGCCCCGTTGGGCTGGGTGTCTGGAGCAGCTCGGGCCGGGGCGGCGCGGCCGGTGCTGGCCCCATGAAGCTGCGGGCAGAGGCGGAGCAGAGACCGGCCTGGGCCTGCCCCTGCCCCGCTGCCCCCCGCGGGCTTGGCCGCGTTACCTGTGGGTCGCCCCCGGCCGCTCAGCGGGGCCCGCCCCACCCCGGCGGCAGGTGCGGGTAACGCGGCAGGTGAGGATGAGCGTCCCCGGCGGCGCCCCGGGCTCTCCCGGATGCCGCGGCTGAGGCGGCTGCGGCCCGTGCCCCGGCCCCTGCCCCTGCCATGGCTCTGCTGGGCTCCGGGGCGGCGGCGGCCGAGGGCTCCTCGGCGGGCGGCGGCGGCGGCGCGTCCTGCCCGCTCTGGACCGCGCTGTACGACTACGAGGCGAGCGGGGAGGACGAGCTGAGCCTGCGGCGGGGCGACGTGGTCGAGGTGCTGTCCAAGGATGCGGCCGTCTCGGGGGACGATGGCTGGTGGGCGGGCAAAATCCGCCACCGCCTCGGCATCTTCCCGGCCAACTATGTGACTTACCAGCCGGGCCGGTACCCGCCCCAGCTCCGCCAGCCGGAGAAGGGCGGGCGCCCGGCCCCGAGCCCGGCTCCGCAGGACTGGCGGGCCGGGGGCGGGGGAGACCAGCCAGGCTCTCTGGCCCAGATTGACTTCCAGCATCTGGAGCTACAGGAGATCATTGGCGTGGGGGGCTTCGGCAAAGTGTATCGTGCCACCTGGAGGGGCCAGGAAGTGGCGGTGAAAGCGGCCCGGCAGGACCCCGATGAAGACATCATGGCCACAGCCGAGAGCGTGAGGCAGGAAGCCAAGCTGTTCTCCATGTTGAAGCATCCCAACATCATCGAGCTGCACGGCGTCTGCCTGCGGGAGCCCAACCTCTGCCTGGTGATGGAGTTTGCTCGGGGAGGCTCCCTCAATCGAGCCCTAGCGGGGGCAGCTACCACCGGCGGGGGAAGCCGCTGGGGCCGCCGTGTACCTCCGCACATCCTGGTGAATTGGGCAGTACAGATAGCCCGCGGGATGCTCTACTTGCACGAGGAAGCCATCGTCCCCATCCTACACCGAGACCTCAAATCGAGCAATAGTAAGTCTTCTGCATGACTTAGTTAAAATACTCTCTGAAAACTCAATGTCTTTGGTGTGTTGTAACCATGTTTTTTATTATGATCAGCAAAAGAGAGGAGGTTGCTGTATAAATCAGATTTATGGCGTGAGAGGGACACGGCCTGTTGGAGCGATATATTTGTAACAAGCTGCTGCATGTGGACAGTTTGAATGAAGGAGCTAACACATGAGACTTTGACTACTACACATTACATCTGTAATTGTGGCTTTTTGTAACCAGTTAGGCATGTTGGTCTTAAGTGGCTACAAGTTCAGTTTGTGTCCACACACCAGCACCATCCCAATAAGTTGGTTTATCTATTTACCCACCACGCTGCATAGGTTACATTATATTGTTTTCTGGGAAAATCTGGGCAGCTATCTTGTGGTACCCCAGTGAGGCATAACATGTCCTCCCCTCTCCGAGTAGGTCCTGCATTGGGGATATCCTTCTATACAGAGAGTTAGAAAGGAGGAGGACCCATTAAAGCCATAAACTGACACCATTAGGGAGTGCTATATTGAAATAAGTGTTTTTATTTGCTTACTGGAAGACCATCTTGTGCCAGTGGGAGCTTCTGGCAAGAGTGACATGGTTGGTTAGTTGTCTTGGTTACTGACCAGTCATGTGATATGTAAGCCAACCATATCACTAATTAGGTAAAAACTCTGTTAAAAATTAGCACAGAGTTTATATACCTAATTGTAACACACAGAGCAAAGTCCTATCTTCCTCGGCAGAAACTTAAAAAAAAAAAAAAAAAACTGCGTAAAATAGCAATCATAATATACTTTCTTCCTGGTCTGTTCTGTAATTATAAAAGACTTCACAATAAAAATATATTTTTCATAGTCTCTCCTTTGTTCCTCCCCAACCCTATTTTTCTATTAATGAAAGATTTAATGATGGTGATTGTCACATGATACTTATGACTTCTCTCCTACTTTTTTCGTTAATGTGATTTAGTGCTGATGAATGGTGTCAGATTAATGGAGATTCTAGTGCTTTCATTTCAAAAAAGCCAGTGAGATAGCGGCAGTAGAAGTTCCTCTGCTCTTAATATGGACAATCACCTGAAGGAGTCAGAGGGAGCTCAGTTTTTATGCCTAGTGAATCATTGGTTTCTCTGCAGGAGTTGCTAAAATTGCTACTATTTTAGATCCTTTTGTTTTGTGAGCGCTGGTCCCCTAGAAACTGGATTTACACCAACAACACTTGGTTGTTACAATCCTGGAACATGTTTGAATTAGTGATCTAATGGTGAAAAGCTATGGTCTTGTGGTTAATGTCATTTTAAGTTTTTGGGGCTCTGTCTATGCTAGCCTTTTTTCTCTCTCATATTTCACACTGGTAGTTTCACCAGAGGGGGTTAGCGATGGGAGTTTTCTTGCAGACAAGAGGTTGGCAGCTACTGATATTTTTTACACTGTTTAGACTTGCTCTGAACAGAGTGATTAAAATGTTAGTGGCTGTTGGCATCTTGTCCACACTATTCGTGTTGCAACCAGTGGTGATAAATTTTAACATTATTTTGTTTAGATTTAACATTATAAAAACATCCATATAAAAGCTCTGAGCACCCTGACAAAATACTTAAAATAACCACCCATCAGCATTAATACCAATGTAAAAATAGTTAATCAGTCAACAGCTTTAAATAATCATACAGAAGTAACAATTTACTTCAACTAACAAACAATGAAAATGGAAAAGCATCAGAAAAGTCTTTGTACCCAAATCATACCCAGGAACATACCCTCATCTTTCTCTAAAAGACCTACCGAACCAAGACTTTTGCAGTGTACCTAGAAGGTCATCAACTTTGGGTTGTTTTGGCCCAGGGTGGGGAGCAAGTTTAGAGTCCTGGGGCCCTCCCTGAAAACACTCCACTGGTAGCCTCCTCCTGGTTTAACAAAGGGGATCCAGCTTCAGTGCTTCCACTGACTGCAGCTCCTGTGGTATGCCACAAGGAGAGAAGTGGTTTCTCCAGTAGGCTGTTTAGGGTTTTATAGGTCATAGCTAACACCTTAAACTCTACTAAAAGAACAATAGGCAGCCTATATCATGTCACATTTAATGAGTGAGCTGTTGCATCTTCAGTCTGTTTGAATGGTTTTAAGGTTTAGCCCTATGCAGTGGGCACTGGAATAGATTAGACATTTTAAGGTGACAAAGGCATAGCTAGATTGCAAGGTCCACATCTGAAAGAGGTCACAACATTCTGGCCAGGTGTAGTTGTTAAAAAGTTGACTGGATTACAGTTCTAACACCAGCTGGGGGAGGTCCTAAGATCTCCACCAGGTTGTGAACTCTAGTGCTGGTGGATGCACTTCCTCAGTAATAAGTGTTGATGTAACCTCTGGAATCCTTTCTGGTTGCTTCTCCCAACCCACCATCATCATTTCTGTCTTGTATGGGTTGAGCTTCAACCAGCTCATTCTCCCCTAATCTTAATCTCAGTGAGACACGGTTGAGACTCAGCACCATGTCATCATCAGAGTTGGATGTGATCAGCATAGTGAAAACACCACCCCCTATGCTTAGTACTCTCCTAATGGCCCCATGTACATGTTTAATATGGGGGGTGGGTAGAATAGTACACTGCAGCTCCATGCACTTGAGTCCTTTGGGAAAAGGATCAGTTGCCCATAACTACCTGTTGCGATGTTGCCAAAAAAAAAAAAAAAAAAACCCACCCTGCTGAAGGGCAGCTCATCACTCCTGCCAACGTCTGCAGGCTACTCAACAGCATCTTGTGATCAATGGTATCGAAAGTAGGTGATCTAATAATACCAGCATGGACATTCGGCCTACCAGAAGGAAATGGTCAATCACTGCATTCTGTCTGCCAGTGCTAGGTCTATACACAGATTAAGAAGGGGGAAGGTTATGAAAGGCATCTAAAAACTTTGAGTTGTCTCATAGTTTGGGGAAAAAATTAACGTAGCACAGCCTGGGAGTGTATCTAGGTACTCATTTATTGTACTAGTGTGTACTTGTTGTTTTGAAGTATATTCATGAAATGGATTACCTGAATCTGAAATTTTCCTGCCACTTTAATAGCATCCTCTTATCCAATAATTGGTCCATCAGACTCAAGGGTTGGATTCCACTCTATTCAGATAAGAGGGTTTTTTTGGGTGGGGGGGGTCGATGAATTATTTATTGATTTGATTTTGTACTATTTTCCTCAGTGGGAGCAGAAACTGGCTCAAGACTCACTGACCTATTCCCTACCTAGTGCAGGACGTTAATAACTTAGCATTAACAACCGCAGTCCACACGTGAAATATGCCCAAACAAGCATATTGTCCCCTCCTAAGTCATCTAATGTAGTTTGGGTCTCCTGGACAGTCCGGGACCTTATAGTAGTACTATCTCACAGCTGCCAAACTAGGACATAAGAGAAGAAAATCCTGGCTGACCAGGGCAGCAACACTGAGAGCAATGAGCTGTTTTGCAGACTGATGAGTGTAAAGGCAGGCTAGCTTTGTGTAATCTTCCCCAAACCAGAGTCCATGGGAAGGGAAGACAGTGGCATGTACTTTCTTTATCCCCAGATGAGAAGAAAAGTTGGGAAGTGCCAGGATCTGTCATTTTCCATCCCTGTGGAGAAAGAGAAAACTAGCAAGGAGAAAACTCTTTGTGTGTGTGGGGAGGGAGGGAATAAAGGAGGCAAATGTAGATTTAGGAGATGGCGGTGGGGGACACGTTTGTTTCCTCTTACCTGTTTTGAATGTGGTGCCTGTCAGTTTCACTTGTTCTCTGAGGAAAAAGTGGTTAGGACTTACCTGACAGATTTATCTAGCAGATATCAGTACTGTTTCATTCAGGAAGGCTCTGAGCACCGTAAACTCTCTACATAGGATCCACCTCTTATTTGATGTGTTCTTGTTTCATGCAACTTGTGAAGAAACAGAAAGAGAGGATATTCTCAGGAAGCTGAGCTCCCAGAAGCATGAGTAAAGAGGTACCCTCTGCTTTTAGCTGGGGGGAGGAGGTGGGAGAGGCGCACACAGCTGTGCTCTCCCATGTCCCCTCTTTCACACTTAAAGGTGTCATCACAAAAATACATAACAAAGATATGTCCACTTTTAAATAACACATTTTTACCTTTTAAATATAGAAATAACACTTATAAATGTACATGTATGCATTGTATATGTTGCAGTCTTCATGACCCACATGGATTGTAGTAATGAAGGGAGAGGTGGTGTGGACTATGTTCCTTCCCAACTCTGAGTGGCTTGCAGGGTCTCTTGTCACTAAGCACTTCCAAACTTTGGTATTAATCTAAAGAAATTCCAAGGCAAAAAAAACATAGAATCAAGATTGAAAGGAGGACTTTACCTGTCTCTATCTGATACATGTGCTTAAAATATCCTGAAGAAATCATTGTAGTTTCTCAAAACATAAAGAAGTTGAGAAATTATAAATTCAAGTTCTACTTGAAGAAAAAGAAAATGTTCAAAACTGTGCAATTACTTACCTGTACATCCTTAATTGTGACCTTGGGGTACAACCTGAAACCAATCAGACACTCAAGTCGTCTTTAACTATCACATGGGTGTGTTAATATTAAAGTAATGTATTGTTATTGTTGCTGTTTGACTTCATGAAACTGATGGTTGAATGTTTATCTAAGAGTTTCTGGTTAACAGTTATAATACTGAAGAAAGAGTTAAGGGTGTTTAGGTGACCAGAACTGTTTTGTTTTTTTTTAAATATTTAAGTCTCTTTAAAATATTTAACTCTCTTTAAAGAGAGTCAAACCACTTATTTCTGAACAAGGGCACCAAGTTAAATGAGAGGGCTAGGAAGATTTGGGTTTACTGGAGCCGTTGGCAGACTTTCCAGGGCCTTGTCTAGATTAGGATTCTGTACTGCATGTTAGCGAACACGTATTGGCCTACACCTTCCAAATGTTAGTTTAATTCCAGTACCTGGTTTTAGAACATTCAGTGCCTCCAGCTGGAAAAAACAAGTTCCACATCCTGAGTGTAGGTGTTAGTACCTGCAGGAAACTTTCCATGGAAACTCAGAGTAGCTTACAATTTAAAGGAATCTCACACACAAAGTGAACAGTGAAATCACAGAAAGTGGACAGTCTACCAGATGTGGCTTTATTTAAATTAAGAAGGGAATAGCAAAACTGAAAATAGGAAACTGTTTTTAAAAGCTGAATAAACAAATGTTATATAAATAGATTAACACTATAATACCCATACAAATAGCATTCTCACACACGCATTGAATGCTGTTTGTCGAATATGCTGAGGATCTCCCTCCATCCCCCACCCCAAAATGCACAGAGGTTGGCTGTTTTAGAGATATTGAAGGGCTTGTTGCCATGGCTAAGAGGCACCAGAAAGGGATAGTGAGAAGGTGTCCAAGACAGTAGGACAGAGGTGCCTCAGGAACCAGGGAGGGTACTGGTGGGGCTGCAGAGCCTGCTCTGATTAAACTGCTGTCCGCTGTTAACCAAATCACTCTTGTTGCCTTGCTCCTCGCTGAGGTAGGATCCCTGTTGCATATGAGGAAAGCAAAAATCAAACAATCTCTTTCCTAGAGTTTCTCTGAGGTCCTTCCCAGCAGGACCACTCAAATTATGGTGGAATGTACCATTAAAATAACCGAGAGAGGAAAAAGGTTATTCCAGTCAGAAGATGATACTGAAATCTTGCAAAGACCTCTGTCCCCCTCGAGCTTCTTTTCAACCCTCTGAACTCCGGATTGTTTCTCTTCAGCTTTTCTTTCTCTGTCCTCTCCTTATGGAGAAAAATTCTTGGCTTTTGATAGGCTATGATAGATCTGAGATTAATCTGTATGGGCTATACTTTTCAAAACAGTGAGCTCTCCTTAGTGTGACAATTAGAGACAAACCCATGGCTTCATTCAGAAAACTTTGGGGACAGTTTCCATCCTGGAGTCCCTAGGTGACGTGGGTCTATGTTTTCATGTTATCTCCCTTGCCTGTGAGAGTTGGGAGGGGAGAGAGAGAGAGAGACCTGCAGCGTTAACAAATCCACAAGGATTACAAATGTTGTTTTGTATGTTTTTTATTGTGGTGAATCCTTAATTTGCAATTTCCAGGCTTTCTAGTGTAAGTTTACTTTAAAAAATATGCAAAACACTTCCAGGGTTGGTTGGTTGGTTTTGTTTGTTTTTGGTGGACTTGAGAGAGAGAGTTTTTTGTTTTTGTTTTTTAGCCTTAACTTCAGGTTAACTGTTTTTGCCTAAGAATAAACCCAGATGGGTGGCAATTAATGAAAGTGGTAAATTCTTTTAAGTAAATATGTCCAACCATAGAGCTCTTGCTTTTCCTTCCTCTTCTCCCCTCCGCACCCCCCCCCCAAAAAAAACCCCTATGTAATGGCACCAGTCGTGGCCAATGAGAAAAGATTAAAACTAACTTGGAATTTCTAGGCCAAGCCTTGCCATAGTTAGGAAGTTGTTAAAACAGTAAAGAATACTCTCTCTGTCTGAAGCCTTAGTTTAGCCATAGCGGCTTAAATTCTCTGTCCCTCAGTTTCCCAATCTGTAACATGGGGGTAGTGCTTGCCCATCTTGAAGTGCTTTGAGATCTGTGGAAAAAAGGCGATATGTAAGTGGACGGTAGTAGTATTGCTGTCCATCTTGCAGCAAACTTTTCAGAATGCTATGCTAGCATAGAACAACACTTGCAAATTTTAGTTGGTGTCATCTCTCCCTAATGACTTCCAAAGTAAGCCTTTCCTAAGGGAATAGGGTTTGTTTTAATTCAATGGCATGGATGTGCCAATTTTTTTATCTGTGTATCTTTTGTAAAATTAGGTCACTTCTTTGAGTTTCTTATCTTGTATTTCTTTTTGTTTTTTCTTTTGTACTGTTCTCAAGGATCGTTTTTCATGGTTTAGTGTACTCTCACATCAAGGTCTTGATTCTCCCCTTCTCCACCCCCTGCCCCAAGGTTCTGAGCACCTGCCATTCCCATGTTCATGTATGGGAGCACCACTAAAAATTAGACCCATTGGCTTTTCCAGACCACCAAAGAACACATTACAGCATAAACATATTGCACTTTACCAGTTGTGCCTAAGTAGCATGGGCATTGTATTTTTTGTGCATTTTTTGAGTTTGTCCAGAAAGTGGTGTGTGTTTGGAGATAAACTTGCCTGCTACATGTAGCAACGTATATGTCTAGATTGCAGTGGGTAAAGTAGTTTATAGAAACTAGTAATTCTAATCTGCAGTTGGATGACTTGTTGCAACATGTTTTTAAAGTAAAAATCACAGTAGCTTGTTTAATGCGTTTTTTTCATACAGTGACTATCTCTTGGAAATATACCTATTCTATTGGTTCTATGCAATATAGTGTTTGTGTATAAAGTGCTTAACCTTCTAAAGAGTGAATAATGTTCTGGTTATCTCATATGTGGGTTGAAAACCTAACCTATCCGAGCAAAAGCAAAATTTCCTCCTCTGAATGTGTTAACTCTATCCTAGACTCTAACAAGTGAACAAAATTAAAAAATCCCATACACAAACTCTTTAAACTAGAGCTAAGGTTGACCAGATATGTTTCCTTGCAATGCAAATACCAAAAGCAAGGAACTCCTACATTAAAGGCAACACCTAGCACAAACTAATTTTTCAACCATTAGTCCAATATAGTCACAACACTCCACCATTCTACAGCACTTGTGGCCTCTCTAACATATGCAGTTTCATTTCAACGGGACTACTGCCCTCAGTAAGCCCAACAAACAGCTGAAAATCACACTTAAATACACAGCTTTAACTCTGACCTATTCATTTGTTTTGTTTGTAGTTAAGATTGTGTTTTGCATCTTTGACACCATCCCTGAACAGCTGTTGGCTCTTTCAAAAATGCAGTCATGGTCTAGTCTTTCTCTGACCCTACTTGCCTCTCCAACTTCCCCATCTTCCTTGTTCTAAAATAATAATTAAATATATCTTCAATCTTACTTAAGTGAGCTGTTTTACAGCTGTTGCTTTGAGTTCCTTTCCTACAAATTCCATCTTGGATTCCCCCCAGTCAAGTTTCTCCACTGGAAATCTTGAAAAGGGCACGTTCAGTGACTTTTTTTGGCTAAAACAGAGGATTAAATTCTTGCCCAAACATCCCATTAATTTTCTGACTGTAACCTTTTTCTCAAAGGAAAATGTGTTTTGGAGCTTTTGATTGGTGGTAGCCAAATTACTGCTCTCCTAGTTCTAATGACATCAGTATTGGCTTGTGTGCATACACACAAAAATAAAAACCATAACTTCATATTTTACTACTTTTATATAAGGTGTTTAGAAATATTGGGCAAGATTTTTAAAAGTATTTACGCACCTAATGATGCAGATAGATGCCTAGTCGAATTTTCAAAAGTGTCTATGTGTCTAACTTCCATTTAAATTAACAGAAATAGACATCAAAGAACTTTTAAAACCTCGGACCTCACACTTCTGAAATGATATATATGCCTAAATACAATGAAAATTATGTTGGGGTGACAAGAGGCTTTGTGTAGTGTTGGTAAACTTGAGAAGATTCAGCTTGATTTTTCAGTTTACTATTTGGTATGAATATGTTTGTGTTTGAGCACTGTTAGCTAGAACATAGAAATTCCATTAAAAATTTTACATTGACTTGTAAGAAGCAGAGAAGTAACATTAAAATTAACTTTGGAGCTTTAATACCAATTTATAGATTCTTTAACCTTTAGATTCTTCAAATTAGCTATTGGATGTTTTTGTTTGCAGACTGTCAGTTTCTTAGCTCTCAAAATATTTTCAGCCTCCATATAGCAGGGTTTGAACTGAAAATGGCTGTGTAAAATAAGTGTTTTTTAAAATGTGTAGATGGGCACTTTGAACTATTACTCAGGGTACTTGGGCAAAGTTAAAAGCCTATAGTCTTTCCTTCTTTCTAAAAATTAATTCTAATGCCCTAAGTTAACAATGGCTCCAAAAAGTGTGTGTTTTTGTTTTTGTTGTTGTTGTGTTTTTTTTTTTAAAGCTTCATTTTTCTGAAGGTAGAATTAACGCACATAGCAGCATAAAATTAGATGCACATTTAGCTTTAACAGTACAGATACTTTGATGATGGAGTCTCCTATCGAATTTGATGGATGAGCTATAATTACTCATTACCCTGGGTAAATTCATGGAGGTTAAGTCTATTAATGCTATTAGCCTGGATGAGTAAGGAATGGTGTCCCTAGCCTCTGTTTGTCAGAGGGTGGAGATGGACGGCAGAAGAGAGATCACTTGATCATTACCGGTTAGGTTCACTCCCTCTGGGGCATCTGCCATTGGCCACTGTCGGCTGACAGGATACTGGGCTGGATGGACCTTTGGTCTGACCCAGTACGGCCATTCTTATGTTCTTATTGTGGGTCATAAGGTGAGACAAATATTTTAACATGCTTGTTAAATACAAATTAACTTGTGCTGTATAAGGATAGTAACAAACTTCATGACTTTACATAAGTTAAATTTCTGACTTCTTGAATGTTAGAAGCTTGTGACTCTTGGGATTTCACCTAAATTCCATCATGTTTGCTTTCTTGCTACATACTTTCCTATTCTTGAAACCTTATTGCTATACCTGTAACTGAAAGTAAATACCAATATTACATTTTACAGCTGTTTTAAAAACCTTTTTGGGGTATCCAACCCTTGTGTATTAAAACCCTGGGTAATATACACTAATATGAACAATTTAAGTATTTGAGTAAAATAATAAATAAAGTCTTCCCCCTCCCCCTGAAAGTCTCTTGCCAAGTTGATGCTTCTGTGTTTAGGGCCATAGCTCCAGTTAAATCAGCCCCAGACATGCCAATGTTGGCAGCATAATCATGCTTTGTTCTCTTCCTGGCAACTGAAATCAGTGTTTTGACAGGTGTGCTTTTAACTCAGGCCTGATAAATCAACCCCTCCCCTTTCTGTTCCTCCTAAAACTGCAGTGGTAACTATTTCACCACTGTAGTTCATTGTTTCATTCCCCTCCCACTCACCCCCCCATAATATTGGAAACTTGAAAAGAAGCTTCGCATTTATTTTTGTGTTCTTGATTTGTCATTAAAACCAAATTGCAACATTGTTCTCTGGAGTCATCACAGTGATAAGTCAAGCATTTGTTGTAAGTTAGGAAGGCCTAGGTCAGCTTGGAATGAGAAGAAAAGTTTGGTGTCTTTTTAAACTATCAAAGTATGGGATCTTTGAAGATCTCTTAACTTTGTACTAAAGTATGTCTATACAGTACTTTGGGCCAAAGATTCAGAAAAGCCAGTCGCCCAGAGCAAGCAGGAATTTTTCTGTGGGACTGTCATTAAATTCTGCAGAATCTTTAAGATTTCATTTTTTAAAAAGTGTTTTAATTCTCATTGTTGTGAGAGAGACTTTTCAGGTGTGAACAAAGGATAAACCAATGCAGTCTTGCTTTCTTCAGCCTACAGAGAGGCGACTCCAATGCTGCTGTCACTGTTGGGGGGTGGGGAGCTGGCTGCTGTTATGAGCAGGAGACTTTGCACGGGTAGTAGGAATGGGGGTCCTCTACCATTGGTCTTCAGGTTGGCTGTGGCCTCCCTGCTCCTCATTAGAGTTGGTCAAAAAAACGGACACCTTTAATGAAAAATGTGTTCTTTTTTGGGTAGAGTCAAAATTTTGACACATGATTTAAAAAGCTTCAGTCAGCTGTACTCAGTGGGCTGCTCCTTGGTTTTGTGTGGATTGGGATCCAGTCCAGAGTGGAGGAAACCTCTACCTCCCCCTGCCTTGAGGCTCAGTTTAGGGGACAAGAAGTCCTTACTGCCACGTTGGCAGAGGACTGCTGCAGCGGCACAGGAGCCAGCGAACAGAGCTGTAAACAGGGCAGTTTGAGTGGGAGTTCTGTTGGAGGAGAAGGTATTTGTATTTGGTTTTGTATTTGTATTGTTTGTATGTGTAGAGGCTTGTAGGGGCTTTGTGCTGGGAGAGAAGCTGAGCCCTAATTAGGGGGCAGGGCTACCCTGAGTAGGGGTCTTATGAAAGTAGCCAGCCAGTCAGGCAACCGTACAGGAGCCAGCAAACAGAGCTGTAAACAGGGGAGTTTGAGTGGGAGCTTGTAAGGGGAGTTTGTATTGCGGTGCTCGTTTGGGGTTTGATTTTGCTGTGGGTGGTGGTGTTTTGGTGGGGTTTGTTACCCGGACTAACAAGATTTATGTGAGAAGGCTATGACAGATACAGAGGCGGCAATGGTAATGACCCAATAATGGAAGACACAATGAAGATGATTGGATGTGGAAGCTGCGGCAAGTACATGATCCTGGAGGGGGTACCTGGAAAGAGTTTCATCTGCATGAAGTGCTGCCTGATAGAGCTGATGGAGGAAAAGATCCGAGGATTGGAGATGCAGGTAGAAAGTCTGGTTGAGTTTAGAAGGGGGTTCGAGCTGATTTTGGAGCAAAGACATGAGGCGGCTGAAGGGAAGAGCTCAGACTTGCAGATGGAAATAGGACCGAAGAACTCTGAGGGGAGACTGCTGGGTGAAGAAAACAGACAGTGGAGGCATGTGACTAAAAGAACCAGGCAGAGGAAAAGACGGGCTAGTGAAGGAGAAATAGATCAGGTATAGAAATAGATCAAGAACCGGTATGCAGAGTTGGAAAATGAAGAAGGGACACAGCAGGTGGTTACTGAAGGTGGAAGGGCAAGGAAGAAGAGAAGAGCAGCTAGTCCTGTAGGAAAAGGGGAAGAGTCAATGGAGACAACACCAAATATGAGCCCCAGGAGGATACAGGACGGGTTGAAGAGGATTACAAGGGAGAATAAGAATGGAGAGGACTTGCAGCCACAGGGAACAGGGGATAGACCAGAAAATCGCACCATCACCAGGAAACGGCAGGGCTACGTGATCGGGGACTCCCTACTGAGAAGAATAGACAGGCCTGTACCAGAGCTGATCCAGAGAATAGAAGGGTGTGCTGTCTACTAGGTGCTAAGATATGGGATGTGGACCTGAGGTTGAAGAGAATCCTAAAGGGAGCAGGAAACAATCCACTGATGGTCCTTCATGTGGGAACAAATGATACTGATAGGTTCTCACTAGAACGTATCAAGGGAGACTATGCCAGGCTGGAGAAGACGCTTAAGGAAATCGAGGCTCAGGTGATCTTCAGTGGGATTCTGCCTGTTCCTAGAGAAGGGCAACAAAGGTGCGACAATATTATGACTATCAACAGATGGCTCAGGCAGCGGTGCTATAAGGAGGGCTTTGGGATGTATGGCCACTGGGAGGCATTCATGGACAGAGGACTGTTCTCTCGGGATGGACTTCATCTGAGTAGGGAAGGAAATAGACTTCTAGGATGGAGGCTGGCACAACTGATTAAGAGAGCTTTAAACTAGGAATTCGGGGGAGATGGTTGGGAGATGTTTCCAGGTAATCTCCACACTGGATTTTTCACATTGAGATGGAAGAAAACAAAGAAAGGATACAGCCGTGGGTAGGAGAATGTATATAAGGAGGAAGGGCAGTGTGGATACCAGCCTAATAGGTCATACTGGCGGTAGAATGTCTGTGCCTAATCGGGTAAAGAATGTGAGTGAGTCCAAACAGCAAAAATTAAAGATGTTTGTAGACCAATGCGAGGAGCCTAGGTAACAAAATGGAGGAATTAGAGCTACTGTGCAGGAAGTGAAACCAGATATTACAGGGATAACATAAACGTGGTGGAATAGTAGTCATGACTGGACTACAGCTATTGAAGAGTATGTGCTGCTTAGGAAAGAGAAATAAAGGTGGTGGAGTAGCATTATATATCAATGATGAGGTAGACTGCAAAGAAATAAGAAGCGATGGAATGGATAAGACAGAGTCCATCTGGGGAAAAATCACTTTGGGGAAGAAAACTACTAGAGCCTCCCCTGTGATAGTGCTTGGGGTGTGCTATAGACCACCGGGATCTAATTTGAGTATGGATAGAGCCCTCTTTAATGTTTTTAATGAAGTAAATACTTATGGGAACTGCATGATAATGGGAGACTTTAGCTTCCCAGATATAGACTGGAGGACAAGTGCTAGTAATAATAGATTTTCCTAGATGCGGTAGCTGATGGATTCCTTCATCAAGTAGTTACTGAACCAACAAGAGAGCATGCCATTTTAGATTTGGTTTTGGTAAGCAGTGAGGACCTCACAGAAGAAATGGTTGTAGGGGACAACCTTGGTTCGAGTGATCATGAGCTAATTCAGTTCAAACTGAATGAAAGGATAAACAATCTGCAACTAGGGTTTTTTATTTCAAAAGGGCTGACATTCAAAAATTAAGGAAATTAGTTAGGGAAGTGGATTGGGCTGAAGAACTTATGGATCTAAAGGTAGAGGAGGCCTGGGATTACTTCAAATCAAAGCTGCAGAAGCTATCGGAAGCCTGCATCCCAAGAAAGGGGGGAAAATTCATAGGCAGGAGTTGTAGACCAAGCTGGATGAGCAAGCATCTCAGAGAGGTGATTAAGAAAAAGCAGAAAGCATACAGGGAGTGGAAGATGGGAGGGATCAGCAAGGAAAGCTACCTTATTGAGGTCAGAACATGCAGTGATAAAGTGACAGGCTAAAAGTCAAGTAGAGTTGGACCTTGCAAAGGGAATTAAAACCAATAGTAAAAGGTTCTTATTTATATGGCTATAGAAGAAAACAAAGAAGTGGGACCGCTAAACACTGAGGATGGAGTGGAGGTTAAGGCTAATCAAGGCATGGCCAAATATCTAAACAAATACTTTGCCTCAGTCTTTAATGAGGATCTTGGGGATAATGGTAGCATGACAAATGGGAATGAGGATATGGAGGTAGATATTACCATATCTGAGGTAGAATCGAAACTCGAACAGCTTAATGGGACTAAATCAGGGGGCCCAGATAATCTTCATCCAAGAATATTAAAGGAATGGGCACCCGAAATTGCAAGTCCATTAGCAAGAATTTTTAATGAATCTGTAAACTCGGGGGTTGTACCATGTGACTGGAGAATTGCTAACATAGTTCCTATTTTTGAGAAAGGGGGGAAAAAGTGATCTGGGTAACAACAGGCCTGTTAGTTTGACATCTGTAGTATGCAAGGTCTTGGAAAAAAATTTGAAGGAGAAAGTAGTTAAGGATATTGAGGTCAATGGTAAATGGGACAAAATACAACATGGGTTTACAAAAGGTAGATCATGCCAAACCAACCTGATCTCCTTCTTTGAGAAAGTAACAGATTTTTTTAGACAAAGGAAACGCAGTGGATCTAATTTACCTAGATTTCAGTAAGGCGTTTGATACGGTGCCACATGGGGAATTATTACTTAAATTGGAAAAGATGGGGATCCATATGAAAATTGAAAGGTGGATAAGGAATTGGTTAAAGGGGAGACTACAGCAGGTCATACTGAAATGTGAACTGTCAGGCTGGAGGGATGTTACCAGTGGAGTTCCTCAGGGATCAGTTTTGGGACCGATCTTATTTCATCTTTTTATTACTGACCTCGGCACAAAAAGTGGGAGTGTGCTAATAAAGTTTGGATGACACGAAGCTGGGAGGTATTGCCAATTCAGAGAAGGACCGGGATATCATATAGGAAGATATGGATGACTTTGTAAACTGGAGTAATAGTAATAGGATGAAATTTAATAGTGAGAAGTGTAAGGTCATGTATTTAGGGATTAATAAGAATTTCAGTTATAAGCTGGGGACGCATCAGTTAGAAGTAACAGAGGAGGAGAAGGACCTTCGAGTATTGGTTGACCACAGGATGACTATGAGCCACCAATGTGATAAGGCCATGAAAAAAGCTAATTCAGTCTTGGGATGCATCAGGCTAGGTATTTCCAGTAGAGATAAGGAGGTGTTAGTATCATTATAAAGGCACTGGTGAGACCTCACCTGGAATACTGTGTGCAGTTCTGGTCTCCCATGTTTAAGAAGGATCAATTCAAACTGGAACAGGTACAGAGAAGGGCTACAAGGATGATCCGAGGAATGGAAAACCTGGCTTCTGAAAGGAGACTCAAGGAGCTTGGCTTGTTTAGCCTAACCAAAAGAGGGCTGAGGGGAGGCATGATTGCTCCATATAGATATATCAGAGGGAGAAATACTAGGGAGGGAGAGGAATTATTTAAGCTCAGTACCAATGTGAATACAAGAACAAATGGCTATAAACTGGCCATCGGCAAGTTTAGATTTGAAATTAGATGAAGGTTTCTAACCATCAGAGGAGTGAAGTTCTGGAACAGCCTTCCAAGGGAAGCAGAGGGGACAAAAGACCTATCTGGCTTCAAGATTAAGCTCGATAAGTTTATGGAGGAGATGGTATGATGGGATAACATGATTTTGGCAATTAGTTGAGCGTTGACTATTCATGGTAAATAGGCCCAATGGCCTGTGGTGGGATATTAGATGGGATGGAATCTGAGTTACTACAGAGAATTCTTTGCTGGGTGTCTGGCTGGTGAGTCTTGCCCACATGCTTAGGGTTCAGCTGATCGCCATATTTGGGGTCAGGAAGGAATTTTCCTCCAGGGCAGATTGGAAGAGACCCTGGGGTTTTTTTGCCTTCCTCTGCAGCATGGGCCATGGGTCACTTGCTGGAGGATTCTCTGCACCTTGAAGTCTTTAAACCATGATTGGAGGACTTCAATAGCTCAGACATATGTGAGAGGTTTATTGCAGGAGTGGGTGGGTGACATTATGTGGCCTGCATTGTGCAGGAGGTCAGACTAGATGATCGTAATGGTCCCTTCTGACCTTAAAGTCTATGAGACTGTATATTGGGCAGCATACATTGATTTCTTTTGGAGGGGCATGCCCAGGACTCAAACTGGGGGGAAGGGAGGATGTTAGTAGTTTCCTGAAATGAGAATTGTGGAAGATTGTACAGATCACTTGTGATCTTTTGGGCTTATTGGTTCCATTAGGTCGAGTTTGGGTACACCAATCCTTAATTTGCCTGGCTTTGCTCTTTTTAAGGGTTGGATAGAGTTGCCATGGAAATTCTTGATTGTGTTCAAATGATAAGGGCATCTAGAATGAATGGTCAGGTGCTCTTTCTTTAATTTTCTACACATTTAAACAAATATTAATATCTTAGGCAGAAGTGATTACTGCTGTTACAAGTAACATTTATGCGCATTTTATATTTGAATCTCCCTGCATTATATTCAGAATTTTTTCACAGTTGCTGGGTCAAAGGCAGAGGCTGGAGGAAAACCATGCTTAAAAACAAAATAGGAGAAGTGACTGACTTGATTGATTAAAAAAAAAAAAATTGGAACGGAAGATCATGGGTAATTGTATAATACCTGAAATAATTTGGCGTGAATTTGCTCAAAATTTTTCAAGTTGACAGTCTCTCTAATGGTGACTGCTGTCTGTATGATGCAAAATCACAGAAGGGTCAGGTTAGTACTGTAACACTTCTTTAAACATGGAATTTAAATAGAAAAACTAATCTTGAATAATCCATTCATTTAAGAATTACAGAATGCTTACTATTTCAGGTTCTTATAATAATGTTAATTTGTCTAATGAGAGCTTTAACTCCTGCATTTAAATTGAGTATTTAAAATAACAGTGGTTTTGTGTCTAATTGTAGTGGCTTACCACTCAAGTTCACCCTCCTAGAGCAGGATTTAAATTTCTAGCAATCATTCTAGCCTCAGCAGCAGCTAGAGCACCTGTAAAGTAACTCATAACTTCTTTAACTACAGCATTGTCTCCTGGACAACTTGTCTAAACTATTTCATTCTCTCCACAATTTCCATTTGTCCAAAATTGCTGTTATAAATATTGCAACAGTGGAAGTGGAGGAGAGTTGATGATGCAAGGTGCGTTCAGCCTACAATGTATGCTTCATGAATCTTTTTATATTGTTGTAATTTATCTTTTCATTTCTCCTCCCCTCTCCGAGAAAAATCAGATGATTTAATTTTGCAGTTTGAGTGCATTGATAGCTTTTGCCTGCCACATGTTCCTTTTCTATAATGTTGCCTTTCTCTTATGAGATTAGTAATGTCTGTCAGCTTTTTCAATCAAGGACTTTTCATGACAGTTGTCATCAAGTTCTGTCTCTGCAGTTGGGAGCACCTCTGTTCAGACTTCATTTTAGAATGCGTTTGTGGTTGAGTCTAAAAATGTCTAACGTTGTCAAATTAAACAGGACTGAGTTTAAGAGCAAATTGGAGTGGGCTGGAGTCTTCCACAATTACTGTCTAAACGGTAGGTAAAAGCTATTAAAGGGTCTATAGCAAGCTGTGAAAAAACCTGCAAAATGTATCTCTAGCCCTGACTTGGAGGGTAGACAAATGTCTAGTCTGTGTCTCCTCCCCATTTATTTTCTAGGATAAAAAAAAATCCTCTAATATGGATGGTGAGCTGTAAGAAAGTTCGATCCACAGCTTGAAAGTCATTACATGCACAACATACAGGGACAAAGGTGAGGTTCTTGCCCCTAATACTTAGAGGGGATTTCAGCTGTCGTAACTTGCAGACAAGTGGCAAGCGTATCGACAATGGTGCAAACTCCTAGTATAGGCAGGTAAAGCCATTACTTGCCCTGGTGGAGTTTACCTGAGTCTCAAGCAATAATCTGTGTTGCAATAATGAGTATAATGGAGGCAAATCCTTCTATATACACAAGGTACTTGTTGCTGTAGTGTGCTGCTAACAAGCAGGCATGGCACACATTTAATAAGATGGCTAATAATTGGGTTTTGGAAAGAAGAGGTATATGATACCTGTCAGTTCAAGTAAAAATGCAAGATAAGCAACTCTGTTTCATGTTCATTTGGAATTTACAGAAACTGAATTAATTGACAAGCAGTACTTAAACTGAGTCTGAGAGGGAAGTAATGATGTTGCCACCCTCCACAAATTATATGGTCCAACGTCTAGTTAATCTGTAGCAGTGAGAAATATGGGATATGTGGTATAACCATATATAATTTGCACTCCTGTAGTCTCAAAGATCTGTGACTGTCGGTGGCAGCAAATGTAGTAGCACATAGGTACCTTCAGTTCTAATCTTGCTAGGTTAATGGCTAAGCAAACTAGCTTGTATTTGCAAAATGCACAAGACTGAGCTATTTAGAGAAGTCCTAGATAAGGCAGTAGCAGAGGGTGCTGCAGAAAGAACTCACTATTAAGTAAAGAAAACTAAGTGTGAATGGCCTTGGTCCTGTTTGCTTCTGTAAGCAAAAAAATTTATTTAAAGGACTTAAAACTACTCCTGGAGAAGTTTTTGTAATCAAAGCATCAAAAGAAAGTTCAGGCAAAGTACAGCCAATGATTGTCATCAGCAACTCTCAAATGTATGACGGTCTTTGGGGTCTCTCCATGGTCAAACTTAGGAGAGAGGCTAACAACTTTTTGAGTTAAACTGCTATGGACTGCAGATCAACAAAAATCATCAGAGTATGCAATGAACTTCTTCCAAAACTATTTTACAAACAATCCTCAGATTTCATGAACCCTGTGAAACAGAAAAGATGTAAGCAATTGCTTCATATTTTTATTAAATAGGGATTATAGAAGAGCACCCATAATTGGAGAAATATAATAAACTGTACTCTTTTTATTACATTAAATAGAAGAAAAAGACTGATGTATTAGACTTGTTCATTCTCTCCAGGTTTAACTAGAAGGGTAACAATTAGAGCTCACTATTGCTAATGGGAAATCTCCTGGATGTGCTGCAAACTAAAACTCCCCCCTGGTCTCCCTAAAGAACATTGCACTGAGGAGGGTTGGGGATTCCTTGGCTACACTCTTTGGTGTTGTGAAGCACTTGTAATCACACTAGCTAGCCCTTCACCTAAATACCTAAGGAAACAGCTGGGGTACAGTCCTGGCCCCATTGGAGTTAATGGGGGTCTTGCCGTTCATTTCAGTGGAGTAGGATTTCACCCTATATCTGTCGTGTGCCTGGATCCTGCACTGGTATGTTCTGGGGCTCCTTGTACTCTTCTCTGTCCCTCCACTCTCAAACAATCTCTAAGTTACGCTACTCCAGCTATGTGAATAACATGGCTAGAGTTGACATAGCTTAGATCGACTTACTGCGATGTCTACGCTGCACTGAGTTGACGGGAGGTGCTTTCCCATTGACTTACTCCACCGGAACGAGAGGAGTAAGGTACCAGAGTTGACTGGAGGAGAGTGCTCTGCGGTCGATTTAGCAGTTCTTCACTAGAGCTGCTAAATCGACCCCTGCTGCCTTGATCGCAGCTGCATAGGTCCCTGGTAAGCGTAGACAAAGCCTGAAACTTACATTGTAAGCTCTTTTAGATAGGGGCCATCGTTTTTTTTATGTCCGTGCAAGGCCTAGCACAGTGGGTCCCTATTCACTGTGCTACTGCAATTAGAAATCATAAATAATCATTAAAATTCCCTGCCCTTCCCCCAGTCTCTTTAGTAAGCCTCTACTGAATTGTCTCCTGTGTTAGGGACCGTAAACATTAGAAAAATACGTTAATTAGCATTCCAAAAGGATTCCTTCCCAATAAGGGACCATAAGGCGGTGGGGAGAAAGTAACTGGAAAAGCGGCAAAGAATCTAGATCCAGACTAACATGGCTTCCCCTCTGATACTGTTCCCTGGAAGTTTGTAGGTGTGGGGAACTACCTTGAAAAGAATATTTGGAGTGAAATGAAGCAGTGAAGGAAGCACTGTATTAAAGCTGGGGAGTGCCACATTGGTGGAGGCTTGACTGGTATGATGATAGGCCAGGACATCTGTGCAAGTACCTTCATATGAGAGAGAGAATGAACTCTTAGCTCCTTGAAGATCAAAATGATGACAGTTTGTAACTGAAAGGAGATAGTTAATTGAGACACTCCGATCCTAGGAGAAGCTAAGTACTTAAGAGGAAAGAAAAAAGTGGATGTATCAGATGTTGCTTTGCTCAAAGAAGCCTCAGACTGGGAGATGCATGAGAGTGAGAGGAAAAAAGCTGTCAGAGATTTTCTATATAGACTGTAACTAAACCTGTAGTACCTCCCTAGTTTATCAAGTGTTGGGTTAGTCTAGATAAACTAGCAGTTTTTGTTATATATACTGTTTCTCTTCATTTAATCGGATCTATCATCTTAATCCTCTTTTTAATTATACAATTTGGATCTCAGACTGTTTGAGAATTTCATACAGCCTGTCCCAAAGAGGAAAAAGCTTTCAATCTCTAAAGAGAGAGAGAGGATGTTGGGGGGGGGGGGCGCGCCTTGCCCCTTTTGAGGTTCTGTCAAAATGGCACAGAACTCTTTTCCATTAAAGAATTGTGTGAAGGGCTGTGGTCTAGAAGAGAGACTGGGAAATATTTGAGGGCAAAGGACAGGAACTTAGCTGAAAGGAGCAAAAGTGAGACAACCAGTAGTTTTTATATAATTTATTTATTTTAAAATGTGGTCAAATAGTCACCCTTTCATTGTACAGCACAGGCAACATTTGAATAGCAAGTATTTCAGGCTTTAGTTTTGTATTAAGAAATGTAGCATTTGAATTAAACTGCATGTTAGGTTGCCATAATTTGCAGAAAGCAAATACTTTAAAAAGCTTCTGAACACTTGTCCATAGGGCTGCTGATCACTTCCCAGTACTGCAGAAGGGAAGGGGAGAGATTTTTCCTCAACCATCCAATCTGATAAATTTATGCTACTCTTACAAAAGAGAGAACTCATTCTGTAGCTCTGTGTTTTGTTACAGGTGAAATGTTTGACTTTTGGAAGGGGTGGGGGGCGGGAGAGAAGGGGAGGAAGTATGCACAAGCTTTTACTTGGGCCAGGGGGAAATGGCTTTATTTAGTGTCTGACCTGTCTTGGGGGCTCCAATCCTTCAGTTACATTTTGAGTAGTCCTGATTAGTCACTTCTGGTGTTTCTGATTTAAAATTTGGATATAACTATCTGTAGAGGACAAGTGTATGAATTACTTATGATCTGCATTGGTGCTTTTCTAATCTAATTATGACGGATTTATTGTTGGCAGTGTAAACTTTTTAAAATGTTGTGTCCTTGGAGTTTGCTCTGAAATGGTTTATGCTTAAATTTTAGACATGAGAGAGTACTAATGTAAATATGATTTTTTTCAACAAAAAAAAATAACTTGTTATGCACATCTAAATGTTGAGTAAATTGATAAATTGAAAATGTTTTTCATCCTGCTGTAATATCAGCTGTAAATAAACTTCTTGGTTTATGAAAGTATATTTTCTAGATAAGGATTAGAAAAACAATTAGCTCCGGATTGAGTGAGAAGGCTAACAAGGTTGTAAAGGCCAGTTCTGGAATGAAGCTAATGAGGGTCAGAAATCAGCAGAAGTCACAAAAGGATAGTCTAGCACAGATTGCTAGGTTACCAGTCTAGAAGAATTTGCTTAGGCACTGGGTTTATTAGTTATGGTGAGCATTTTGCTTCCCAGCTGACTAATGTGTATATACAATAATGTAGTTCTTCCTGACTACCGTCAGGAAACGGAAGTTTGAAGTGCTATAAGCCTTTTTGTTCCTTTGTAGAATGAAACTTGGCCATATTCCAATTATTAACTTTGTGCAAGATTCACTGTTTTTAGTTTCAGTCACACTGACAAGGAATTTCAGGAATTCTACTGAACTCATTTGAAATGTAATTGAAAACAATAGGCCTTTCATTCAAATCTAAAGGACTAACACTCATAATTATTTTAACTTTGTTCTCTTAATACTAATTATTGAGATCTTAGCCTATACGTACATGTTAGCCTTAGTATCTCCTCTAAAGTAGAGGTGAGAGGCTTTTAGGAAGTGACCTATTTGCTTCAGTATTTTACCTCTAAGTTTTAAGATAGAATTCTGAAATATCTGTAACAACTTTTTATTTTACTGCCCCAAACTAAAACCATGATCAGTTAATACAAATGCAAGGTCATCAGTTCAAATTATGACAAATTCATTTACAGTTTAGTCGGTTACCTTGTTGTTTTGTGCTTTGCAGCTTATATTACTAGAAAACACTTATGCGCTAATTATTCTTATCTGTAACTTAACCTTTGATCTGTATGCCATAAATGCTAAAATAACAGTTGCTGTTGTGGGCAGGGATTGTGGGAACTGGACATTGAATAAATATTTGTGATGAGCAAGCTCAGAAGAGGATATGATTCATTGTGGTAGTTATCTGGATCTCCCATTGTGAGTTAGAACACATGATCCATCACACTTCTCTTTGCCTCTTTTTAATAAAGGAAGCTATCATTCCAAATCTGTTAATACAACACTATGGCTAAGATTTTAAATACAAGTCAAGAAATTCTAAATGAAACATGCACAGTATGCTGTAGATTAACCTGGTAATTCATAGGTGCAAGGTGCGAGGTTACAGTGGCTATAGGAATCAAAACTCAAAATTACTCACTTCTGGTCACTTAAAATATTAACTACAACATTGCGTTAATATAACCTTTGTATTTAAAATGTTACAATATAAACCTGTATTTTGCTACATGAGAACATTCTCAAATTCAAACTTTGTTTTTCTGCAGTTTTGTTACTTCAGAAGATAGAACATGATGACATGTGTAATAAAACTTTGAAGATTACGGACTTTGGCCTGGCTAGGGAATGGCATAGAACAACCAAAATGAGCGCAGCAGGTACCTATGCATGGATGGCACCTGAAGTTATCAAGTCCTCCGTGTTTTCTAAAGGAAGTGATATCTGGAGGTGAGTGATTAGTCCCACTTAAGACTGCTTGCTTGATAGCTAAGTTCCTCATCCTGAGAATCTTGAAAGAAAAATGAATATTTGAGGAAATCCTCTGTGTTGAAATTGTTCTGTCTGTTTTAATGGTTTACTGATGGTGTTGGTCTGAGAGTTTGGAAGAAATTTACCACTTGCCAAGTAAAATTCTCATATTTCAAAATATACCTTGATTCGGCTACCTATGAATGCCCATATCTTAACTACCTACGGTAGGTGTCCCCACAGATCGACATTCTATCTCAAGAGAAGATTGACTGACTGAATCATTCTTACAATAAGGGAAGTAAGTGGCCTTTTAAAAGAAAACAACATTTCAATAGGAGCAGCCCTTCAGTTTGTTGTCTGTTGAAGATCCTAGATGTTTTACTTGGGAGACAAAGGGCTCTTATTTGTGTAACATTAATGCGTGCACTGCCTGTTAATAGGGTATTTATTTTCTACTTGCTGAAAAGTCTCATAATAAATACAACAAATGAGACTAATTTATGATTATTTTGTAGTAAACAGGATTGATTAAAAATCAGTGACTTCTAAAAAAAGGATGTTTTTATTTCAATTTAAATTAAATATACTTTATTTTTTAAAAATAAACTGATTTAAAATTTAAATTTGAATTGTCAACCCATCTTTAAGTACTAAGCTTACTACAATCAATTAATCATTACAATTAAACACAGAAATAATGTTAAGCAGTACATTTGCTGTTAGTTTCCACTGAACTGGGGAAGTCACTGGCTAAGTACCTGGAACCATAGTTTGTTGACATGCTAAACCAGATTTTAACAGCAGTATACTCTTCTGCAGGTACAGAGGAATATCTTATTTCTGTTTATTGAACTGAAGTAGTTCAATAAATAATTCTTTCAAAGTTAAGAAAGCAATTGGGAGTTAAAAAAGCAAGAAAGCTTGTTTTTCCTCTTCCAATTTAGGAATGAAAACTAGGTACAAGGATGAGGCATACTAGTTCTGAAATCTTGAAGGACATAGCAACCAGAAACGATCCAGTTCAATTCACTAACTACAGATAATATTTCCTTTGTTTACTAAGTCAGTTAATTTTTAAGTGCAAAACATGTTTAAACTTTTTGATTTTTTCTTATGTATCCAGCACATTTAAGGTAGTTTTTGTTTGTTTTTTTTTTAAATACCTTTTTTGGTTCATTTTAATTGAGTTTGACTATCCATCCAAGTAGAGCCTGAGACAAAGCACAAGTAAAAAAATCCTGTAGTAAATAAGAAATGGATCGTAAAAATTAAAAATCTGACTAAATGTAAGTTAGGCTATATAATCGCTTAAGTAAATGTATGTAGTTAGAGTGCATCTTCCTGATTAGCAAAAAATACAAAATTTAGTGTAAAGGCTGCATTTAATTGCAAATAACATGTTTTAATCCCATAGTAATCCCATAAATGTGTACTGAATGTATTTCCATTAATCAGGATGGAGTTGGAGGTGCAGTCAGTATAAATTAAAACTGTATTTCTACTTTATTTTCTGCGGTGGGACTCCTTATTTTAAATTCATGGATATTTCTTATTTAATAAGGACATTCAGGATACTTCATGTAAACCACAGGACTTTGCAGATCAATGAGGTTTTTGAATGAGACAGTTAAGGCTCTTCCGTATCAGAGGATAAAATCATTTAAAATCATTTGTGTGGAAAAGTAAGTTATATTGTGAAAAGCAATCATTGTGAAATGGGCTTTTACAGTTCCTGTGCTCTACCCTGCAAAGCTCCTGTTTGTCTGTCTTCCAAATTTGTATTTATCAGGAGGAACCAAAACATATGAGGCTGTGTAAATTGCAATTTGGGGAGGAGGGAGGCTTTAGCTCCCTAATCTATTGTCTGATATAATCTTATGCATGTTTTTTTTTTTTTTTAAACTAACATAGAGTCCTGGGTTTTTTTTGTTTTTGTTTTTTTTTTTTTTTTTTTAAGAAGTGTCTCACTGCTATTCTGCATTATGAAGTAATGCTTTTGGTATGTTCAGGTTAGTTCTGTAGACTTCACCACTTCTTTGTGATGCACCTTTTACCCATCTTAAGTTTGATACTAATTCCTCAGTATGTTGAGTGCTTTATATCCGTTTCAGGTGGTGTCCATTAGAGAAGAGGCATTTATTTTTTGTTTGGGTAGGGTGGAGGATGGATATAGGTATTTCCATAACCAGCTTTGTTCCATGCTTAATTACAAGTCCTGTCAAGTCTTGTTGCTGTGATTTTAGGTATCTGAAAGGGGTATGCTTTGGTGCAATTGTTATATTCTACTGCAACATTAGTTTACATTTTTGGAATCTACAGTATTTCTCTTCTTCACCTTCTCTTCTGCACGCCTCTCTTGTAAAAATGTAAGTATTTAGTTCAATGATGAGTTGTAACAGGAGAGATTTTTAATTAGTAAGCCTTATGTTGTGCAGTTTGGTTTAGGCCTTCTTGGTTTCCAAACACTGTCTTTTTGTTGATCTTTACTCTTGCTTTAAATTATAGGAAGATGGATAAAATGGATTGTAAAATATAGTCACGCTGTAATTGGGCATTGCTTTTTAAAAACATGTTCTGGGTGGAGATCTTGGCAAGGATTTCCATACAGCATGTTTGGTAGAATTCTGTTCAGAATATCTAAATTGTGACTGATTTCCTTTTAGAATGTTCTCACCTTAAATTGCAATACCTTTAGGGATTCTGCCATACATATACGTACCTCAAGTCCAAAAATCCTCAGCAAGACTTTCATAAAAAGTATCAGCAGTAGGCATTGATGCATTTACTTCTTGTGTTCCAAAATCTAGCAACACTAGGAAGCTCTGCTGAATGAAATTATGTATATGGCTTTGCTTTAGGAGAAGAAGCGGAGAATAAAATACATTTTAAAAGAATATTTATTATCTAAGTTCAAGCAACTACCATTCAGGATGTGTATCAAAAGGAAGAAGCTATGCTAGGAATAATAATTGAACTGAGTATGCAATGGCTGCTTTGTGTCTTAATACAGCATCCTGAATTTACAGTGTGAAAATCTTAGGTCACCTGAAGGACAGTAAGCTAACAATTTTCAGATTGAACTGTTAGGCATTACATCTCTGAATTGTATCCTCATATCTTCTTGGCCAAAAGGACATGTAATGGGAGATGGTTCCTGAGTATTTTCTTTAACTTTCTCTTGTAAGTGCCGAGACTCTAGATGCTTAGGCTGAATGTATTTGTATTTCGGCTCATAGAATTTACAGTGCACAAGTAGCTACTTATGTAGGCAAGAGAGAAGAAATCCTATCACTGTCTGTAAGAACAATTTATGGAACAGTGCCTCTCAAAAACCTAAGCATGGCTTTACTATGCGTGTATGAGGTTTCTTGTTTTGTTTTTTTGCTTGCTCCTAGTACAGTACTTGGGCTAAACAGCCAAGCCTTTTTCCAGGTTGTTGTTTTTTTAAAGGAGAGGGGACATTCTCATCTTGTTAGTATTTTGGTTTGCTAAAGTTCCACATCTGTTTTGACCAGATGGAAAACTACGTAGTATTTAAAGGCTTTGAATTCTGAAGGTAATTGAACCTGATCAGTACAATGAAGAATTTATTTAGGGAGGTTTTCTTGTCTTTTTAGCCACTGTTTGCTGAACTTTGGTTAAAGTTCTCAGAAGAAATAATTATATTTTTGATATAGGCTGAGAGGGAGACTAATTGAAATCATGTTTAAAAGAACAGTCTATGACCTTACCAGAAGAACATGAGACTTCTCTGTTTGCCTAGACTTGGACTTAAAAGCAAGAGATGCAGAGGTTCAGTAGAGTTCCTATTCGTGTTCAAAGTTCAGAACTCATGAGGGAATTCTGTACACAATACTTGAAAATTCTGCAAATTTTATTTGTCAATAAATAAATGGGGAGGCTCCAGCATGGCAATGGGGAGTGCAGGCCACTGGCTGCATGAAGGTAGGAGATGACCCTGCAATACCTTCCCCTCCCCCGCCCCACCCCGACACAAATTCGGTAGCAAGGCTGCACCCAACCCTGACACAGCGCAAGGGCCAGGCGTGCCCTAGAGGTCAGTGTCCCAAGGATGTGGGGGAGGAGGGGATTGCAGGGTCATCTTCCCACCTCCATGCAGCCAGTGATCTGTGCTCCCCACTGCCATGTGGGAGCCTCCACGTTTATTTATTGAAAAATAAAATTTGAAGAATTTTAAAATATTGTGCACAGAATTTTTTTATTTTATTTTATTGGTGCAGAATTCCCTCAGGAGTAGCAGGTGAAGCAACTCACCAGGGTTAGCAGCCCTGCACCAGGCACACCAGCTGTGGGCAAGGGAAGGCTCAAGATCCATGTGTGGAGGGGCTTAATGTGTGTGATCCAGGTATGGGGTGAGAGGGTTCCATGTGGGGCATTCTGGGTGCAGGTGGCTCAGTGTGGGGAATCTGGATGCACGGGGGCTCATTGAGAAGGTTCTGGGTGCAGGGGTAATGGGCGGGGGGAGAGTCTGGGTGCTGGGGGAATGGGGCTTGGTGGGATGAGGTCCTGGGTGCAACTGGTTCGGGCTCAGTGGGGTGGAGGTTCAGGTGCATAGGGGGTGGGGCTCGTCAGGGTGAGGGTTTGAGTGCAGGGTGCTCTGGGGGGATGGTCTGGGTGTAGGGGTCTGGGTCCGGATGCAGAGGGGTGGGGCTCAGTGGTGGGGAGGCCTGGATATGGGAGGGTCCAGATGACCAGGGATTGGGCAGATGCGGGAGCAGCTCCCCCACACAATGACCCCTTCCTCCGCAGCTGAGGAGCGATGGGGGCAAGAAGCGGGGGGTGGAGGTGTGGAGTCGGGGGAGGTTTCTGGTGGTGAGTCTGACCCACACTTGGCCCACTTTGTGCACAGGAAGTGCGCACCTCTCCTAGCCTAGCCAAGACTAGCGGTTGAGCCTGGCACAGGGTAGAGATCACCGGCTGGGAGGGGGCTGGGGGTGGGAGTGAAGCTCAGCAAAGTGTCTGGGTATGGGGGGTCCAGCTGCATGGGGGTTGGGCGGACAGGGGGTGGTCTGACCTACCCTAATTCTTGTAGTCTGCCCTGAGTTGGCATTCTCAGCGTGGCCCATCCAGGCCCATGATCACACATACTGTATAAAGAAAAGGAGTACTTGTGGCACCTTAGAGACTAACCAATTTATTAGAGCATAAGCTTTCGTGAGCTACAGCTCACTTCATCAGATGCATATCGTGGGAACAGCTGCAGTTTCCACGATATGCATCTGATGAAGTGAGCTGTAGCTCACGAAAGCTTATGCTCTAATAAATGGGTTAGTCTCTAAGGTGCCACAAGTACTCCTTTTCTTTTTGCGAATACAGACTAACACGGCTGTTACTCTGAAACCTGACATACTGTATAGGGAGTTTGAATAAGGAGGTAGGTTTTGACTATCAGTGTGTGGCCTTGGTCTTGGTCACCCCAACTGACACATCCCCACAACTGTCAGACTCCTCTGAAGGAGCAGAGACATGCCATTCACCTAAGATTGCCAGGTGTCCAGTTTTCGACTGGAATGCCTGGTCAAAAAGGGACCCGGCGGGTCCAGTCAACACAGCTGACTGGGCCACTAAAAGTCTGATTGACCACAGCGGCCGGCATGTACCTTTGGCTTATAAGCACAGGTGTGACCAGGGGTCTCTGCGCGCTTCCCCTAGCGCTGACTTGACAGCTCTCATTGTCCGGAAACTGCCAATTGGGGGTGGTGCCTGCGGACGGGGGCAGTGTGCAAGGCCCCCTGTCCACCTCTGTGCCTAGGGGCCACAGGGACATGCTGGCTGCTTCCAGAAGCTGCCTTAGGTAAGCATTTCCCAGAGCCTGCACCCCAAATCCCCTCCCTCACCCAACCCCCCTCACCCAGCCCTGGACCCCCTCTCAAATGTCTACATTTATCAAAAATTGTGTTAGATATAGAAAACATTTGTTGTGATTAGTGATGTCTTTTTCTCATTACACAACAAAAAGAACAAGAAGACACTACCTGTGCACAGTTGACTGCCACAAAATCATGTTTGTTAACTATATTGCAAACATTCAAGGTCTTAGTTTAATGAATACTGCTGTTCGGAGTGGTTTCTTAAAACATAGAAAACAGTGAGCACCACTAGAGTGCTCACAAACTACTTAAATGACTGCTACCCTATTCCTATATATTACAATTAGTTGAACCAGCTAGTGTCTTCATTGTTGCTGTGAGATTTATGCAGCAGGAATGTGACTTGGTCCACGTCAGTGGAATTTGGAGAACTCTATTTGCGGCTAGAATATCTACATCTCCTTTCCTTTTTAATCCCAAAATTACATCATAGAAATGCCACTCATGAATTTGGCCAAGTTTGTGGAAACATGTAAAGTGGCATCTAGTGTTGTTTGTTATCCCAAAATGGTTCCCGGCATTGTATGTTATCTCTGCAACTTTATACCTATAATGACAACACTTTTGCTATAATGAAGTCTACTATTTATGTAAATAATGTTGTTGATTCTGTTGAATTAAGCAATATTTGAAACTTTATTTTAAATATTAATGCTTTATTCCAGTTACATAGAAAAGAGCTACAGAGAAGGTAGATGAAGGATTTTTCTAGGGTAGGGACATATCATTTTTGTCTGAATAGTCAATGAATGGTGTCTGAAAGAGGCAGGTCACCACATTGAGATGCTTCCACCAAAATACATCTTGGTTTCTTTCAACTTATTTGCTATCATGCACAGAAATTTCTGGAAATAGCCAAGCGTCATGTTTTTTAATCCTTTTGTGATCAGACTTAACTGCAAATGTAGTGAGTAATGATTCACCATTAATGAAATGAAGTGATTGATTGCATTTGTTTGCTTTGGCTTTGAAACTGTAAAATAAGTAAAGAAGTCGCTATTTATAAAAATAAAAAATTGCACAATTGTGCTGATCACTGGTGACATCTTTATTTAAGCATTCCCAAGGATTTGTATAAGACTTTGTTTTGCACAAAAGGGAAGCTTCTGCATGAATTTCCTCATAGTATTGCTGCATAATTTGGTGCTGTCTCTCTGCATAAAGAGGTTTTTATGGTCTGTAATCCTGACCCAACCAACCACTGCACCAAACCCCCCACGTGGAGGAGGAAATTTTGATAAAGGGGTGTGTGCAGAAAGGCCAAGAACAGAGTTTCATAGATTCAAAGATTTGCAGGCCAAAGGGGACCATTAGACATTTAGTCTGACCTCCTGTATATCACCACAGAATGTCCTCCAGTGACCCCTGTGTTGAGCTCAGTAACAACTTCTATTTAACTAAAATATATCTTCTAGAATAGCATCCACTCTTGATTTGATGACATCAAGAGATGGAGAATCTATCACTTCCTTTGGTAGTTTGTTCTGGTAGTAAACACAGTCTCTGTTAAATAAATAAAATAAAAATAATTTCTCACTTGATTTTGTCTGTCTTCAGCTTCTAGACATTTGTTCTTGTTTGGTCTTTCCCCACTAAATTGAAGTAGTACCCAGTGTTTTGTCCACCTGAAGGTATTTATATGTCATAATCAAGTCACATCTCAGTTTTCTTTGATAAATTAATAGATTGACTTCTTTAATACTCTCACCATAAGACATTTTCTCTAGCCCTTCAACCATTTTTATGGCTCTTTTCTATGCCTGCTCCAATTTTTCAATTTTCTTTTTAAAATGTGGACACCAAAACTGGATGCAGTATTCTAGTATTGGTCTCACCAGTGTCATAAGCAGAAGTAAAATCACCTCCCTACATCTACTCATAACTCACGTTTATACATCCAAGGGTTACAGTAACCCTTTTTGCCATAGCATCACAGTGGGAGCTCATGTTCAGTTTTTTTGTCGCCTTCATTAATTACTTGGATGACGGAGTAGAGAGTATGCTTATAACATTTACAGATTGGCACCAAGCTGGGAGGGGTTGCAAGCAGTTTGGAGGACAAGATTAGAATTCAAAATGATCTTGGAGAATTGGTGTAAAATCAACAAGCTGAAATTTAATAAAGACAAGTCCAAAGTACTACATTTAGAAAGGAAAAATCAAATGCACAAATACAAAATGGGGAATAACTGGCTATGCCGTGGTACTCCAGAAAAAGATCTCGGGTTTATTGTGAATGACAGTTTGAATATATGTCAACAATGTGATGCAGTGGCCAAAAAAGCTAACCGTTCTGGGGTATTACCAGGAGTATATAAGACATGGGAGGTAACAGTTTCATTCTGCTCAGCACTGGTATCCCAGCTGGAGTACTTTGTCCAGTTCTGGGTACCATGCAGTGTGAAAGACGTGGACAAATGAGAGAGAGTCCAGAAGAGAAAACAAAACGATAAAAGGTTTAAAATACCTGACCTATGAAGAAAGGTTTAAAAAAAAAATTGTCATGTTTAGTCTTGAGAAAACAGGACTGAGGGGGGACTTGATAAGTCTTCAAATATATGTTAGGGCAGTAATAAAGAGGACTGTGACTAATTGTGCTCCAAGTCCGCTGAAGGTAAAACAAGAAGTAATGGGCTTAATCTGCAGCAAGGGATATTTCAGGTAGACATTAGAAAGTGTTCCTTTAGTATACGGATAGTTAAATTCCAAGGGAGGCTGTGAAATCTGCATTGTTTGAGGTTTTTAAGAACAGGTTGGACAAACACTTGTGAGGGATAATCTAGGGCAGTGGTCTCCAAACTTTTTGGCTCACGCACCCCCAGGGTGAAGACTGGAAGGCGTGCCACAGGCATGCTGCCGACGGAAGAAGATCGGAAGGCCTGCCGCAGGAGTGGAACACCAGCCATGGACGTGCAGAACTGTGGCTGAAGAAACAAAATGGTGGAGTGCCATCCGGCAGTGCTCCTGCTGCTGCACACCCCCTGAGATCATCTCGGGGTGCACGCACCCCAGTTTGGAGACCACGGATCTAGGGTTATACTTGGTTTTGCCTCAGCATGGGGGGGATGGTCTGGATAACTTTGAGAAGTTCCTTCCAGCCCTATATTTCTCTGATGCCTAAATCCTTTTCAGAGTCGCTTCCTTCCAGGACACAGTCCTACATTTAGTAGGTATCGCCTCCATTCGTTGTTCCTAGAGGTATTAAAACATATTTTGCTTGAATCAGATCTCCCTGAAGGACTGCTCTGTCCTCATAATTATTTACCACTCCACCAATCTTTTGTCATCCAAAATTTTATCAGTAATAACTTTATATTTACTTCCCATTCATTGGTGAAAATATTCAATAGTGTTGGGCTACTATTGCTCCCTGCAGAAGCCCACTAGAAACACCCACATTCAGTGATGACTCCCTATCCACAGCTTCTGGTTGACCCTTCCCCATTAGCCGTTTCTTAATCCATATAATGTGCTTTATTGATTGGGGGGGGGGATTTAAAGCACTATACAGTATCACTCTGTCATGCAGTACTAAGTCAAAGTATATTTACTCTGCCGATGTTCTCATACCGCTCTCATCATCTGGTATCTGAGCACCTTTCAGTAGTTCATCAAGCAGTGTGACTACACATCTGTCACATGGTGTTTGTCCTTTCATCCTCTTCCTAGGAAAAGAAGCATGTGCAATTGAGTTTCTTATTTTTGCAGGGATTTAGGTTTGTTTTTAATTATTAACTATACAAGTTTCTTCGTATGTGTTAGAGAAGGCAAGATCAAAGAAATTAGTCTTGCACTTGGAGCAGACGGTGGCAAGGTTTATGATGCATTTTCATTCCTGGGAGAGTTCATCCCACAGTCTGGGACTGGCCCACAAGAAAGTTCCTTCTACTGCACAAACAAACTTTACCCTTACTATAGAGAGTTTCACTGTTCCTGAGGAGCAGAATTGTTGACTATGGTCTTTGTTCTGGAGTTTAGGAAATCTTTTAGATATCCTGGGACCAGTCCATTGAGCACCTTGAACTCGATTCTGAATTCTATGGGAAACCAGTGTAGGACAGAGGTGGTGTATTAGCAGATGAATGTGTTGCTGAAGAGAGGTTGTGCAGTGTTCTGTACTAGTTGGAGTATCCTAAATGCTGAAGGCTTTGTGGCCAGGAAACTGCTGTAGTTCAGCCTGAGAGGTGCTTCTACATAAATAGGTGCCTCTATATAAATCCATGGTAGGTCCACATCTTGAATAATGCATGCAGATCTGATCGCCCTGTCTCAAAAAATATGGAATTGGAAAAGATACAGAAAAGGGCAACAGAAATTATTAGGGGTATGAAACAGCTTCCATATGAGTAGAAAGTAATAAGACAGAGACTTTTCAGCTTGGAAAAGAGACGACTAGGGTGGGATATGATAGAGGTCTATAAAATCATGACTCATGTTGCGAAAGGAAGTGTTGTTTATTCCTTCTCATAACACAAGAATTAGGGGTCACCAAATGAAATTATTAGGCAACAGGTTTAAAACAAAGAAAAGGAAGTATTTCTTCACACAATGCACAGTCAATCTGTGGAACTCTGTGCCAGAGGATGTTGTGAAGGCCAAGACTATTACAGGGTTGATAAACTAAACAGTAATAAGTCTCCAGGACCTGATGGTATTCACCCAAGAGTTCTGAAGGAACTCAAATGTGAAATTGCAGGACTACTAACTGTCATCTGTAACCTATCATTTAAATCAGCTTCTGTACCAAATGACTGGAGGATAGCTACTGTGACACCAATTTTTTAAAAGGGGCTCCAGAGGTGACCCTGGCAACTACAGGCCAGTAAGCCTCACTTCAGTACCGGGCAGATTGGTTGAAACTATTGTAAAGAACAAAATTGTCAGACACACAAATGAACATAATTTGTTGGGAAATAGTCAACATGATTTTTGTAAAGGGAAATCATGCCTCACCAATCTACTAGAATTCTTTGAGGGGGGTCAACAAGCATGTGGACAAGGGGATCTATTGGATATAGTGTATATTGGATATTTAGATTTTCAGAAAGCCTTTGACAAGGTCCCTCACCAAAGGCTCTTCAGCAAAATAAGCAGTTATGGGATAAGAGGGAAGGTTCTCTCATGGATTGGTATCTGATTAAAAGATAGGAAACAAAGGGTAGAAATAAATGGTCAGTTTTCAGAATGGACAGAGGTAAATATTGGTGTACCCCAGGGATCTGTACTGGGCCCAGTCCTATTTAACATGTTCATAAATGATGTGGAAAAAGGGGAAAAGGAGGTGGCAAAATTTGCAGATGATACAAAACTACTCAGATAGTTAAGTCCCAGGCAGACTGTGAAGAGCTACAGAAGGATCTCTCAAAACTGGGTGACTGGGCAACAAAATGCCAGATGAAATTCAGTGTTGATAAATGCAAAACATAATCCTAACTATACATATACAATGATGGGGTCTAAATTAACTGTTAGCATTCAAGAAAGAGATCTTGGAGTCATTGTGGATAATTCTCTGAAATCATCCACCCGATGTGCAGCGACAGTCAAAAAAGCGAACAGAATGTTGGGAATCGTCAAGAAAGGGATAGATAATAAGACAGAAAATATCATATAGCCTCTATATAAATCCATGGTATGCCCACACCTTGAATACTGTGTGCAGATATGGTCTCCCCATTTCAAAAAAGATATATTGGAATTGGAAAAGGTTCAGAAAACGGCAACAAAAATGATTAGGGGTATAGAACAGCTTCTGTATGAGCAGAGATTAATAAGACTGGGACTTTTCAGCTTGGAGAAGAGGTGCCTAAGGGGGGATATGATAGAGGTCTATAAAATCATGACTGGTGTGGAGAAAGTAAATAAGGAAGTGTTATTTACTCCACCTCATAATACAAGAACAAGGGGCCACCAAATGAAATTAATAGGTAGCAGGCTTAAAACAAACACAGGGAAGTATTTTTTTCTCTCAACACATTGTCAACCTCTGGAACTCCTTGCCAGAGGGTGTTGTGAAGGCCAGTACTATTACGGGGTTCAAAAGGGAGCTAGCTAGATAGGTCCATCAATGGCTATTAGCCAGGATGGGCAGGAATGGTGTCCCTAGCCTCTGTTTGCCAGAACCTGGGAATGGGTGACAGGGGTGGATCACTTGATGATGATCTGTCTATTCATTCCCTCCAAAGGACCTGGTATTGGCCACTGTTGGAAGACGATATACTGGGCTAGGTGGACCTTTTGGTCTGACCCAGTATGGCTGTTCTTATATGTATAGCCAAACCTAAAACTGGACTCAGGCTCCCTGGTTATGTACCCACTAAAACTGATCCAGTTTGCCACTCCTGTTCACCTGGCAGTTGTCTTATATGCTAAGCCTCACTGCTCGGCTCCCTCCATCACAAACTTAGAAGGAATAGCTATGCAGAAACTTCAAATGCTGGTTCTGTTCAAAGCCTCAAGTGTCCCGGCAACAAGGCCCTTAATGAAACGCAGAGACCTGTCTCACCTGGCCAAGTTAGGGGTCCGCAGCCTAGCCACACAACACTCACAGAGAATGAACAAATCGACAGCTTCACCCTCTGAAATTCCCGTTAGCTGCTGCTTTTGCCCTGGTAAAGGCTATATGTGTGTTGGAGGGAGGAATGGTGACACGGGTCACAATTTTTCACAAAGAAAAAGTTTCAATTCAGGGAGTTCCATGCCTCAGCTACATTAGAACAGTTTAACAGTGGTGGGGAAATGTCACTTGAGGTGAGATATACAGTGTTGTTGTAGCCATGTTGGTCCCAGGGTATTAGAGAGACAAGGTGGGTGAGATAATGTCTTTTAGTAGACCAACTTCTGTTGGCAAGAGAGAAGCTTTTGAGCTTACATAGAGCTCTTCCTCAGGTCTGGAAGAGCTCTATGTAAGCTCAAAAGCTTCTCTTGCCAACAGAAGTTGGTCTACTAAAAGACATCTCACCCACCTTTAGGTGAGACTTTTTTTTTTTTAATATCATATTGCCTGTCAAACCCTGGCTCCTTATACAAATTCCATATTCAAAATGGAAGTGAGTGGGGGAACGAAGCTTTGGGTCGGAGACCAGCATATCACAGCTCCTTTCAGAACAGTCTGACAGTTGCCAAGATGTGTCCCTTGAGGTGACTCGGAACCTGTTTTGTCATACACGGCCGGTCAAAACTCAGTTCCTTATTCAAATTCCATATATAATATGGAAGAGAGATGGAGGTCTGGAATTAATCAGCATATTGCGAAGGATCAAAGATTTGGGTTGGCAAGTGTCATGTCCCAGCTCCTTCAGAACAATCTGATGTTTGTGGGGACATGTCTCTTGGGGATGATCTGAGACACATTTCTCATACAGCTAGTCAAATCCCAATTCCTTATTCGAGGGCCATGGGGGAAAAAAATGAAAGTGAGGTGTGTGATATGTGGCAGCATGTTGCACAGGAATGAAGCTTCAGGTCAGGGTAGCATGCCCCAGCTACTTCAGAACAATCTGACAGTCATAGGCACATATCACTTGGGGTGACCTGGTATATTGTCATGTACCAGCCAGTCAAAACCCAAATCCCATATTTGATTATTTAATTAATAAATAAGTAGGTAGTAATTTAAACTTTTATTGCATTCAGTCACATGAATTTGATGAAATTTCTAAAAATGTAATCCTTCATTGATGTATTTTTAAATAATTTTGGCCTTTGAATAAGGAACTGGGAACTACAAATAAGGAACCAACTTGAGCCTCTTTACCTTATCCTCTCTTAAGTAAAGCCACCCCAAAAAAAGTTGTGGAACGAACACGACATTTGTGGTCATCATATTGTTCACTCTGCTTGTATGTGATAGCTCTTTCCCCAACTTGTCTGTCCTGTCTGTTTTAGATTGTTAGCTCCTCCTCCTGTTTTAGATTGTTAGTTAGGGCAGCGACCATGTACTTCTCTGTACAGTACCTAATGCAATAGGACTCTACTCTGGTAGTGCCTATGGGCCAGCCAGTATTAAACATGCTCAATACAAGAGAGATTTACTGGAGGTTGGAGAAGTAAAGCGAGTGAAATGATTTTAATTTTAGGGTGGAGTTTGTATCAGAATTTCTTTTGGCTAATCTAGTTAGCCATGACAGGTATATTGGTACCTGACACACAATCAAGAGAGAACTTTTCCCCTAAATTTTAGGAAATGTTTCCTCCTTGCTTTTGACAGTAGGCAATATTTTCCCTTGCCCAGCCTGGCAAAATGAAATTATGTAATGGCTCAATCCTGTTGCACATTTTATGAAAGGGAAAAAAAAGTTGGGGGCTCATTCTGCAGTATGCTGTAGGCATGCAGAAACTTCAGTTCTCAAATTAAGCTGCTTTTAATTCAAAAAACAAAATGGTGTCCATTGGGATAAATTGTCCAGGGATCAGTTTGATACTTCATTGTTTTGAAGTAGAACTTTTTAGTTCTCATCTGTTCTTTGTGCTTTATCTCTTCCTTTTCCATCAAGGTTTACATGGTGGTGGCATCTGATTAAAAAATTGACTGGAACCAAAGTCTTTTTTTAATAGTTTTGTTTGCTGCCAGAAAAAACAACAAAACAAAGTGACAGTGATTTAGGTAGGGTACGGTTACAATAGCCCATCCATTTCACCAGCATATCCAGCTTTACTAATTGCTATCAGAGAGAGGATAACAGGTGAGGGGGAATAGTCCCCTGAAGATTTTGACAAATGATAGTGGAGAGAGACCATCCTCTCTCTGTGGGACTACATACTGGACAGAGTACTGACTTGTTTGTCCCTGAGTAAACCATGTGTCAGTATTCAGAAGATAAACTTAACTATTTAAAAATTTGCTTTATAGTTACGGAGTGTTGCTGTGGGAACTGCTTACGGGAGAAGTTCCTTACCGTGGCATTGATGGTCTTGCTGTGGCTTATGGAGTAGCTGTCAATAAGCTTACCTTGCCCATTCCATCCACCTGTCCTGAACCATTTGCTAAACTAATGAAAGGTACCTGTGCTGCTTCTCTCTACTTATCCTAGAAGTAAATGTGTTTTAATATCTATGCTTTTCTTATGATTTATAATAATTACACAACTCCAACACTTCATTTGGTACTGTGCTAACTCTGTATGAAGTAGTGGTTTTCCCTTTCTTGGCAATCTAGTACTAAGACATTTTTAACCCATTTGAGTAAGCCATGCAACACTACAATATACCATATTGTTTTTAAAGATGCATCACCTTAAGCAGTGGTTGAATTATTTCTTCTGTATTCTTTGTATTCTTCTGGTTTGTTTTCTTTTCTTTTCTTTTATACTTAACTAGCTACAATGTCCACCAAATATAGACTGCACAAGAGGTAAAATACAAAATCCAGATGACTGAACTCTTGCGGGGAGGGGAAATCGCTAGCTGTTACCTCATAGCTTTTTGACTTCCAAAGGTTCTGTTGGGCTTCTCCCTCCTTCTCCAGAGAGAGACTGAGGGACCCTGACAACTGTGCATTAATGCTACAGTGTCCATATGGAGTTCTTTGAATTTTTTGAGTAGCTCAGTAAGCTTAACTACTCTGTTCTGGCAGTTCTGCTGCTTCACATCCTGAAAATAGAGGTTATATTGGAAAAATCTGACTTCTCATAACCTTTTAAAAACCTTGATGTACTGTAGGTAAGCATGCCCTATACCAGCAATGATAAAACTAGGCAATTCTATGGGCAGGGAATAAGCATTAGAACTTTGAAATATAAATAACAAATATTTTGAAATTCATGCCTTGTGTAAATAATCCCCCTAAGATTCTATCAATAGAGAAACTGATGGGATTTTGATGAATTTTAGAATGCTGGGAGCAGGATCCTCATATCCGACCATCGTTTGCCTTAATTCTTGAACAGCTTACTGCCATTGAGGAGGCAGTTATGACTGAGATGCCTCAAGAATCTTTCCACTCCATGCAAGATGACTGGAAATTGGAAATTCAGCAGATATTCAGTGAACTAAGGACCAAGGAAAAAGTGAGTGAATTTTTCTATCTGCAAACGCAGTAATTTTAAAAAGGGAATAGGGCAATTGAGGAGCTACTATTTTTTAAAGAAGTAGGTGGATTTGAAATTCCTGGTAGTATTCCAAAATATTAGAAGTGTGAATTTATTGTAGGGACAGACTTAAGTTTTTTCATAAGTAAACTCCAGATTAATTTTGAGTTTTAATTGTCCTTGGTGGAAGGTGTGGCCGCCTTCTTAAATTTCATAAATTTTTATCTCCCGCATATTCTAAATTATAATTACTGAAATATGTAAATCTTCTGGAAGAGGTTTGAAGACCTGTTAACTATCACCCAATTCATCTCAAGTTTCTAATACTCCTACTTGCCCCTTCTTCCCCTAATTTCAAAAATAAAGTAACTGTATAAGATGCTCAAATAAATTTTAGTCCCTAAGGTGCCACAAGTACTCCTGTTCTTTTTGTGGATACAGACTAACATGGCTGCTACTCTGAAACCTGTATAAGAACATAATTCTGGAGAGGGAACAGTGGCATACTTATGTATTGATGAATGTTCTTTTCTTTTGAAGTTTGCATGCAACATGGTCAAAGAGAGCTCTCTGAAAATTTAAGCATGACTTAACTTCTTGCTGGTGTTAGTTATAGCGATTTTACCCCATGCAGTAGGACTGCAGTGGGTCTTTAGAGAGGTACAAGCCCTCTACTCCCCACCAAAACCAAATCAAACAAAAATACTCCAGTTTATATGCAGTTATTTTTCTGTACTTTTGAAAGACACAACCAGACATGTGAAAATGATAATGATTATGCATTCATTGGTCCTAAAAAGTAGATCAGTTTTTGGAACACACAGGCCCTGAAGGAGTAAGGTTTTTTTAAAGAATACATTTAAATGTTAAATAAAAAAAAACAGGAGTACTTGTGGCACCTTAGAGACTAACAAATTTATTTGAGCATAAGCTTTCGTGGGCTACAGACTCAATACATTAATAGTTGGGATGTTCTACTTCTGGGCTGTAGCCCACGAAAGCTTATGCTCAAATAAATTTGTTAGTCTCTAAGGTGCCACAAGTACTCCTGTTCTTTTTGTGGATACAGACTAACACTGCTGCTACTCTGAAACCTGTCAATAAAAAAAAGTTAGACCACAATTGTTTTTGAACATTTATGTTCGGAAGGGAAATCTGTAAGGCATGCAAAGAGTGTAGTGGCTGGTACCCGTAGGGGAACATGGTGCCTTCCAGCACTTCGGAACAACAGTCAGAGGAATGGGAAAGTAGTTAAGGATTAAAATCCTGATTGTGGGTTGCAAGTTCAAAAAAAAAAAGTCTCCCCGTCCTTGATGGAGGATATTCTTCATTACAGAACTACTACATGGTACAACGAATCATGGGGATGTTTGTAGTTTAATGCAGGGGTTCTCAACCTATTTCTTTTTGAAGTCTTCCCCCGCCCCCCACATGCTATTAAAACTCCACGGCCCACCTGTGCCACAACTACTGTTTTTCTGCATATCTAGTAGAGTAAAAGACAGGGCATATGTTAGGGGTAGGAAGCAGGGCAATTGCCCGGAGCCCCATGCCACAGGGGTCCCCGGGAACCTAAGTTGCTCGGGATCCAGCTTCAGCCCTGTGCGGTAGGGCTTGGGATCCAGCTTTCTGTCCTGGGCCCCAGCAAGTCTAATATCAGCCCTGCTCTCTGGTTTATTTTCTTGGATCCCTGGTTGAGAACCGCTGCTCTAAGACTCAATACAGTAATAGCAGGGATGTTCCAGTTCAGGATTGAGGGGTGGAACCAAAGTAATACAAACCATTGTTTTTGCCTATATCTGTCTATATCAGAGGATCCCAAAATGTGGGGTGCACTCCCTTTGGGGGGGCCACGGAGGAAAGTTCGGGGGCATGGATGGGCCTGGGCCAGCATCCCGGGGGGCGGGGAAGGAGTGACAACCGGCCCCGCTACCAGCCTCGGGCCCTGGTTCCACACCTGGCCCCTGCTGCAGCCCTGCACCTGGCCACCCCCAGCTGCGGCCCCAGCCATGTCTCTGTCATCTCCCACCACCCTCCCCGCCCGGAGCCACGGCCCTGCTCCTGGCCCCTGCTGGGGGGGAGGTGGGGGCCCTGACACTGAAAAGTTTGGGGACCACTAGTCTATATAAATGGTAAAGACAAAACAAAAGAGCTCTAGTTTTTACCCCTCCTTTCTCCAGGAAGAATCGTTACTACTATATTACAGAATAATAGTAAGGTGTATATAGGGTATGTCTACGCTGCAGCAGAAGCGAGTTGAGCTAGCACACTAAAAATAGCAGTGTGGATATTGCAGGTCAGGTGGCTGTTTGGGTTCTCAAGTCAACCCAACAACCTGGGTCTGAGCTTAGCTGGCTAGCTTGAGTCTCCTCCAGAGCAACCTCATTTCTAGTTTGAATTTGTCTAGTTTCTTTTGCCCTTTGCCTGCTAAATTAGTGAGCAGTCTACAATCCATTATTTATACAGATCCATATGGAGTAGATATTTTGATCAAATTGCTTCTTATCTTTTCTTGAATAAAGGAATAGATTGACCCGGTCATAAGGCAGATTTTACGGACCTCAAATCATTCCAGTAGCTCTTCTCTTGAACCCTTTCCAATTTGTCAATAGCCTTTTACAGAGATTCTAAGGACAGAAAGGACCATTGATCGTCTGGTTTGACTTCCTGCATAACTCAGGCCATAGGACTTTCCTGAATCTGTGCTAGTGATGATGCTTCCTGAATCTGGTTGTCCAAGAACTGCTCAGCCTCTCTGAGCAGTATCTGTAATTGTTCTTCCGGTCCAACAATCTTTTCTTCTAGCCCAGTCATCAACTTGTACCTCATACACAGGAAGTCTCTTCTAGGTTCAGGCAGGAAAGAAAACCAAGCACATTCATTGCAGGTCACAAGCACTGATCCATTTCTGGCCGTCACAGTATTGAGTGTAAAACTGCACTATAAAGACAGCCTCTCGTACTCCCCTCAGAACTCCCCAGTTTGCGTGCTCAGAAGTTCACCTAACAGCTGGCTTTTATACTAACACTCAGGCCTGGAATACACAGAGGGTAGGGGGATCAATCTAAGTTATGCAACTTCAGCTACGTGAATAACATAGCTGAAGTTGACGTACTTAGATCTACTCACCGCGGTGAGTCGACAGCTCACGCTCCCCCGTCGACTCCGCCTGCGCCTCTTGCTCGGTGGAGTACTGGAGTCAATGGGAGAGTGCTCAGCGGTCAATTTTATTACATCTAGACTAGATGCGATAAATCGACCCCTGCTGGATCATTGCTGCCCATCGATCCTGCGGGTAATGTAGACAAGCCCTCACTGCTCAGCTTCACCCCTTTGCAGTCGGGGAGAGATTATCTGCTCAAAGACTTCAAACCCGTGGATCCTAGCCACCTATCACACTCTGAGACACAAAGAAAACAGTCCTATTTCAGTTGACCTGCTCTGGAGTCCATAGCTCAGCTAAACAACCTTCATGGAAAGCAGACAAACTAAACACACTGCTCACCAAGTCCCTTTACCTTCAAGCACAGGGTCTGCAACTATGCCCTTTAAAACTCCCCTGTTTGCTGCTTCTGTTTCCATTTTTTAAAGTGTGGGTGCCAGGACTGGACTCTATTCTATTAATGGCCCCAGTGATAGCCTCAGCTATGCTGTATACAATGGCAATAACACCTTCCTACTTCTATGGTTTGTTCCCTTACTTGTACATCCAAGTATCACAATTTGTTCTTTTAACCACCGTGTCACACTGAGAGCGAATGTTCAGTGAGTTAGCCACCATGTCACCCAAGTTCTTTTCTTAGTCACCACTTCCCAGAATAACATCCCCCACATTCTCTGTGTGACCTGTGTTCTTGGTCCCTAGATGTGTGTGACTTTGCATTTAGCTGTGTTAAAGTGAACACAGCTTACCAAGAGATCTGCGGTTCTCAGGACAAAATTTTTGGTGGCCTCAGACTGCTGCCACCAACTCTTGCTGGTGGCTGCGCTGACAATTTTTCCTAAAATACTTTAGGAAAAACAAATAAATATGCATGTATACACATTCAGATCATTGCAATTTATTTATTGCTAGCTAGTAAGTCTGTTGTGAAAAGTGATATTAACAAATATACAAGTATCACTTTTCACAGTAGCCTTATGTAGCACTGGCAAGCCTGGGGAGAAATTAAGCCCTGGATGGGTGGTCAGGAGAGGCAGCAGGGGGCTGGAGTCTGAAGCCTCTTGGCAGGCGGATGGAGCCCTAATCTGTGTGGCTGCAACCTGAAGCCCCCCAACCAGAGCCTGCTGTCCCACTAACCCAGGGCTGAAGCCCAAAGCCTGAGCCCTGCCACCCTTGGGAAGGTGGGGAACTCACCTTCAGTGTTGTGTCCCAGCAGTCTTCAGAGGGGGGCAAGGCCCAACCCTTGCTGGTGGCCCCAGCAATCAACACAACAGGGTGGTGCATCCTGGAGCAACAGGTAGGGGGAATTTTGCCCCTCACCCCCACCCCATCACAGCCCACGAGGCTGTGGCCGCATTTGAGAAATGCTGATCTAGATCATTCTGTAAAACTGACCTGTCCTTATCATTATTTTCCACTCCTCAAGTGTGCAGACAGTACAAAAACTGGATCAATGATCTGAAAGAAAATGTAAGACCATTCCTGGTAAAAATGTTGAAGAGCATTATGCTGAGTGGGACCCTGCTAGAAATGCCCCCATTGGATGGCAATTCCCCATTTAAAATTAATTTCTGTGATCCAGTTATTAGCCAGTTGACCTTGCATAGTGTTAATAGACAAAGCAGACAAAAATGAGGGGGAGAAGTTCCATCATTTTACAGATGGAAAAAGGAAGCAAAGGGGCTAAGGCCATGTCTACAGTAGTAAGCTTACAGCAGCACAGATGTACTGCTGCAGTTGCACCACTGTAATATTGCTTGTGTAGCCGCTCACCTATCTACATACTAAAACCACCTCCATGAGCAGCGGTAGCTATGTTAGCAGGACAAGATCTCCCACTGACATAGCGCTGTCCACATCGGCACTTCTGTTGGTGTAACTTTTATGTCATTCGGGTGTATTTTTTCACACCCGTGAGCAACATAAGTTATACCAACAAAAGTGGTAGGGTGGACAAGCCATTCATTAGTGCCTTATGCAGGAAGTCTTTTTAGCAGAGCCAGAAACTGAACCCCAATCTCCTAAATCCCTGTCAGTTGCCTTAACCAGAAGACCATTCTCCTCATCAGAATTCATAAATTGTTGGTGCCAGGGTCTTCCGTTGCATGGCTGAACCATGTGTATCATGTACAACTCCCCCCCCCCCCCCCAAGTACTTGCAAGTTAGGAGATGCCAATTTTGTGGTTTCTCGTGCATTCTTAATTCTGCCCCCTTGTCCATCCATTCTGTGCACTGAATGAGGCAGGGGTCTTGAGGAATGAAGAGTATGTGATCATACACCCGCATAAAGGGGCCAAATTCAGGTTGGACAGGCAACTGTAAATCTACCTTTCAAGTTCTTGACTTTACAACTTGTTGTTTTAACTTAGTTTTTCTTAAAATGTAATTTCCTAGAATTTGATTTCACTTTTTTTCTTTAAAAGAAATTTGTATGTTTCTGTAACAACCCCCACGTGCATCACCAGTAAGGTTTGAACCCTGAACCTTTAGCACTGCAGTGCAGACTTTTCCAGGACTAAATATATGGCAGGAGAAGACTGTTAACTCAGAGGGTGAAAGAACCCAACCTAGTCATCCCTGGGAGTTGTGGGAGCTCTGGCCCACGTAGCGCCCCTGGGATGGCGGTTGAGGGGACCTGAGTATCTGGGTCTGGAATTGGGGTGGTTGTGGGGAGAGCTGATTCCAGCTCTCCTTCCTACACTACCTACAGGAGCGGCAGGCATTTACTATGCCAAGTGCTTCTATAGAGGGGTATGGATCACTGGGGCCATGTCTCTGACTGGGGGTGGGGAGAAGGAGCTTTGCCTAGGTTTCTTCTCCCCTTCCTGTCTCACTACCTCCACTCCAGCAGCTTGTAGGCATTACCAGTGCAGAATGTGCTGCTGTTTTGGTGTCATCAGTCAAGCTTTAGGGCTTGCACCAATCTAACCAAAGGTGGGAATTTGAACAGATTTTGTTAAACTGGTGCAAACCCCTGTGTGGATGTTCTAGGTTCAAGAGTGGCTTATTTCAGTTTAATTTAAGATAATTAGGAACAAGTTGAGCTTAAATTGAAATTAAGAGTGCTCCCGCAGGGTTTGCATTGGTTTAGCGAAATGGATTCAAAAACTAACTCCGTGCAAATTTCTTACATGGCCAACGCTGTTAAATGTTCATATTTAGTTAATTTTGGCATCCTGCCAATGTTTTTGCTGAGAAATGGAAGTGGGAGAAAGGAAGTAATTGGCTTCTAACAGTTTACATCCGAGAAAAAGCTCCAGGGAATTTCACAGGACAAAAAAAAACCCTTCCCTAGTCAAACGGGATTGGTTAAGGGCCTGCTGCAAATAATGTAATCAGTTTGTTTTATTTATTATGTATTATTGTGGTAGCACCTAGTTGTGAACTGAGAACAGGGTCTCTTTGTGCTAGGCACTATACAATCACAGAATAAGAGACACCCACTTTCCCAAAGAGCTTACAGTCTAGGGCATGTCTTCACTGGCAATGTTAAAGCACTGCAACGGCAGCGCTTTAACGTGGCTTGTGTCGTCGTCGTGGCAGAGCGCTGGGGTGGAGCTCTCCCAGTGCTCTAAAAAAACCACCTCCACAAGGGGGAATAGCTCCCAGTGCTGAGAGCGTGGCTCCCAGTGCTGGTGCACTGTCTACGCGGGCACATTATAGTGCTGAAGCTTGCAGCACTCAGAGGGGTGTTTTTACACACCCCTGAGCGAGAAAGTTGCAGCACTGTAAAGTGCCAGTGTAGACAAGCCCTAAATGGAAGATATATTCTGGTCCAAGCATTTTTCATGATCACCAACAGCATGATTGTAAATGCTGGGGTCCCAGCGTATGGTGGTGTTGATGATAGTGCTAATGCTACCCCAGCTTAAATAAACTGTGATTGCAAATAGATGCCTGAAAGAAATTTCTGTATACTTGCTTGCCTGCAGAAAGAGCTGGCTTTTGAATACCTGAATAGCTGTGAATATAATGTGCATTTTTATTACATGTACACAGTGTATCAAGAAAATTCATTAAGGATATATAATTTAGTGCTATGTTTTAAATAGACTAATAACAGAATTGTATTGTGATTTACCTATATCTATGTAAATCTCATTCTCAGGAGCTGCGTTCACGCGAAGAAGAGCTGACAAAGGCTGCTCTTCAGCAGAAATCTCAGGAAGAATTACTAAAGCGGCGTGAGCAGCAGTTAGTGGAACGTGAGATTGATGTACTGGAGCGTGAGCTGAATATTTTGATATTCCAGTTAAATCAAGAGAAGCCCAATGTGAAGAAGAGGAAGGGAAAGTTTAAAAGGAGCCGGTTAAAACTTAAAGATGGACATAGAATTAGTTTGCCTTCAGGTTTGAAATTTTTCTCCTCTCGTACAAAATCTTCCTTTCACAATTAAATATTCAGATTTAAGTTCCCTGTCTGAAACATTTAGATATTGTATGTTACCCTGAAGATGCCTAATCCACCAGCATGCCAAAATGTGTATGCAATGGCGATTGATTTTTTTTTTCTTTTAAATGGCCTTTAAGGGATAAAATCCAAACTCTCAAATGTACCAGACTTTGCAAAATGTTTCTCATTTCAGTTGAATAAAGATGAGGGAGAGACTCTTCCCCTCCAAAAACACTTTGTATCCTAGAGGAAGCTACACTGAATTGGAGCCCAGCAGATCATGAGATCTGGCCTAACCTCCAGTAGCTAGTGTTTATATTTCTGTGCACTTCTGTCCCTTCGCTGCCTCCAGTGCCCACCTCCACCCTACATAGCAATCAAATTTTAGTACCACACATCCTGGATTTTACAAATGAGTTAGAAGAAGGTCCCCCATACCAGCCTGGGAGTAGAGCCCATGTTTCTAATATAGTAGACCCAAGTTTCATTCACTCTGTCACCCTGTCTCTCAGAATGAATAGGCCTGTTGTATGTGCTTTAGCTATCCAGTTTCTAACAGTTAGACAACACTCTCCTCCCAGAGCCAGGAATAAAACCCAGGAGTTGTGATCTTCAGTATTCTGCTTTGTCTAGCAAACAGTTGCTGTATAACCTATTAACAAAGTGTCATCATGTAAATAACAGAGGTCTGTGGTGGGGATGAGAAGGGCCACAATTCAAATCCCGCAAATAACCCATGTAGGAGGACTTCATGTTTTCACTTGATACATTCCCCCCCCACCAATTAAAAAAATGTTATTTAATTCGGTAAGGAAATATCCTTTAAAGCAGGTTTTATAGTTAAAAGATATGGTGCACATGTAGGCCATGTTTGCAGTTGAGAGGTGTGGGTAAAACTTATTTTTCTACCCTATTCAATTAATGAATTTTACCAAAACTTGTAAATATAGCAGTGATCATCTTTCCCAAATTGTGGGAAACAAATTTGAATCACTCCTCCTTCCAGAAAGGTCAGTTGGCATAAACTTATTTCAGTACTTAAAAGTACTGGAACTACGCAGTTGATGGAAGGTTTTGTAGAAGGCAAAAGAAAAAGCGACAACTGGGTTGAAGGCAGTATTGTAGATAACTAATTTTCTTAACCTGCTGCCTTGTTGACCACACTTATCTCAGAGTGTTTGACTTGTAAGCACAGTGAGCGGGGAAAAAGGGAGCAGAGTTGGTGTGGGGTGTGTGCGCGCATGCTGTGTGTAGTGCATAAAAATGTGGTAATAGCTAAAGGGGATGTCACTTCAGGGTCTGTTTTCAGGCTTCATGGGCGTGTGACAAAAGGTGACCATCATGGCACCTAAACCCTCAATGGACATATCATCTTGCTGGTTTCTCAAGTTGTTGTTTCTACAGGAGTTAATGGCAAAATATCTATTCACTAATGGCATTGTACTAATGGTGTCACTAGATGGCACTGTAGACTTCACAGGACTGTGGGAAGCGTGGAAAGACATTGTTAGTGATAGTAGAATCCTGCCATTGATTGATTGCATTTTTTAATGTTGTGTGTGAATTAAGTACTGTATTTGTAAGGGTGCCAGATGGACAGTCCTAGAGACTAGAGTCCTAAGACTATTCCCGTAATAGGTACAGCACATCCAGCACCAATATAGCCTTCACCACAATGCCCTGCCAATATGTCTCAACTGTGACCTATAAAGATCACTGAAACCAAACAAAATAGCTGTTTAGCTTTTTGAATCTACTGAGCACCAACAGGGCTGCAGAGTGGCTTGTAATGTTGACATTTCTTAGTTCAGCTCCCATTGAATCACTAAACTAATTTCACATCACTGCCAAAAGCCCATTAAATGGTTAGAGTGAAGCTGTAAAATTCTACTGGCATGACTCGAAGTTCAAACCAATAACTGTACCAGTAGGCTTAGAATTTTTCTATGTTACAGTAGAAATCTTATCTAATGGAATTCACTTACATAAATATAAATTTCATTATGGTTAATGCTGAAAAAATACAACAATATAAACTTTCTATATTTAGAACAGTGAAATTTACCTAGTGTTGCTTTCTTCACAACAGATTTCCAGCACAAAATAACAGTGCAAGCTTCCCCTAATTTGGATAAACGAAGAAGCTTAAACAGTAACCGTTCTAGTCCACCAAATAGCCCCACAATAATTCCTCGTCTTCGAGCTATACAGCGTAAGTTTTCATCACCATTTCAATTTATTCTTTTAACCATTATGAACACACTCACTCATTTTATACAGGTACACTATAACACATTGGAAGGAATATATTACATTTGGATGTAAAGAAAATGAATTTGATTGGGCCCCTAGATGTTCTGTGAACAAGCAGCTGCATGAATTGGTAAAGAGAAAATCTTGTTAGAATAACTGTTTTTAGAGAAAAGGAGTACTTGTGGCACCTTAGAGCCTAACCAATTTATTTGAGCATAAGCTTTCGTGAGCTACAGTTCACTTCATCGGATGCATACTGTGGAAACTGCAGAAGACATTGTATACACAGAGACCATGAAACAATACCTCCTCCTACCCCACTCTCGTGCTGGTAATAGCTTATCTAAAGTGATCACTCTCCTTACAATGTGTATGATAATCAAGTTGGGCCATTTCCAGCACAAATCCAGGTTTTCTCAACCTCCGCCCCCCCCCCCCCACAAACTCACTCTCCTGCTGGTAATAGCTCATCCAAACTGACCACTCTCCTTACAATGTGTATGATAATCAAGGTGGGCCATTTCCAGCATAAATCCAAGTTTAACCAGAATGTCTGTGGGGGGGGGGGTAGGAAAAAACAAGGGGAAATAGGCTACTTTGCATAATGACTTAGCCACTCCCAGTCTCTATTTAAGCCTAAATTAATAGTATCCAATTTGCAAATGAATTCCAATTCAGCAGTTTCTCGCTGGAGTCTGGATTTGAAGTTTTTTTTGTTGTAAGATAGCGACCTTCATTACCAGCAGGAGAGTGAGTTTGTGTATGGTGGGGCGGAGGGTGAGAAAACCTGGATTTGTGCTGGAAATGGCCCAACTTGATTATCATACACATTGTAAGGAGAGTGATCACTTTAGATAAACTATTACCAGCAGGAGAGTGGGGTGGGAGGAGGTATTGTTTCATGGTCTCTGTGTATATAATGTCTTCTGCAGTTTCCACGGTATGCATCTGATGAAGTGAGCTGTAGCTCACGAAAGCTTATGCTCAAATAAATTGGTTAGTCTCTAAGGTGCCACAAGTACTCCTTTTCTTTTTGCGAATACAGACTAACGCGGCTGTTACTCTGAAACCTGTTTTTAGAGAGTATTTCAAAATTAGTAGCTGAAAGGAATGCAGCAAATTGTAACTTATCTGGATTTTAGTAAAATGTTGAATTGTTTCAGGATGTTGTACTTGAAAAAATCTGGTTTGAATGAAGTACTGAAGGATCATAAACCCAGGGCTAATGATAAATGGCAAGGTATCATGTGAGAGGGGGAGGCTGCCAAATAGAATGATAGGAAATCAGCTGTCCTTGGACCAGAGCTGCCAACCAAGCACAGGAGCATAATGTCCAAAGACGCAGGGAATAATGTAGCCATAGTATGTTCAGAAGGACAAAAACACCAATTGGTGGGGAAGAAGGGGAACCAAGCACATAGAATCATAGAATATCAGGGTTGGAAGGGACCCCAGAAGGTCATCTAGTCCAACCCCCTGCTCAAAGCAGGACCAATTCCCAGTTAAATCATCCCAGCCAGGGCTTTGTCAAGCCTGACCTTAAAAACCTCTAAGGAAGGAGATTCTACCACCTCCCTAGGTAACGCATTCCAGTGTTTCACCACCCTCTTAGTGAAAAAGTTTTTCCTAATATCCAATCTAAACCTCCCACACTGCAACTTGAGACCATTACTCCTCGTTCTGTCATCTGCTACCATTGAGAACAGTCTAGAGCCATCCTCTTTGGAACCCCCTTTCAGGTAGTTGAAAGCAGCTATCAAATCCCCCCTCATTCTTCTCTTCTGCAGGCTAAACAATCCCAGCTCCCTCAGCCTCTCCTCATAACTCATGTGTTCCAGTCCCCTAATCATTTTTGTTGCCCTTCGCTGGACTCTCTCCAATTTATCCACATCCTTCTTGAAGTGTGGGGCCCAAAACTGGACACAGTACTCCAGATGAGGCCTCACCAATGTCGAATAGAGGGGAACGATCACGTCCCTCGATCTGCTCGCTATGCCCCTACTTATACAGTACATACATGGGAAGCAGGGAAGGGAGGAAGAGAACAGATTAGGGAAGAGAAGTGCCTTTTTCTTTTTTGAAAATCACACACTTATTAAATACCTAAATGCTGTTCTTTGTAAGCAGCTCCGGGAATTGCTGTAGGGAAGTTGTCTGTATAAATAGCAGTATGAGGTAGCTATTATGAATGGCAGAGGAACTGGTCCATGAGACACTTAAGATGTTATGCTCACTATCGATTTTTGAGAACACAATATCTAGAGATAGAAAAGATATTAAAATCAAGAAATGACTCATATATTAAAATATTGTCTGGCCTTGTGCACAAAGCAGGCTGACCAACTGCCCATGGCCATAATGGAGCACCGCATGGGATGAACAGTAAAGCAAAATCTGTTTGTTTAATCAGGGTCATTTCCCAAGAGACAAACATGTCATGTAGTGTCCATCCCAGCAATGAACCCAGGACAATTTTCTAGTGCCGAAGTAGTCTAGAATCTAGGTCATCTTTTGCTTCTGAATGGTACAGTCTTCTCTTTTACCCCCACCAGATCCTCTGAGGAGAAAGATCTGTCTTTTCTCTGGTGCTTAATCAGAAGTATATGGCTCGCTTTCCTGGCTATTCCCTTCTGGGGATCAGGTCTTCTCTGGTTGCCTTTGGATCTTGGGACCTAGCTGCCTGGGCTCCCTTTAATCTTGGGTAGAAATATGCTCTTTCCCTCTGGGTGATCATCATCATCTTAAGCCTGCCCTTTCATCATTTATCCCTTCTTCATAGTCACTAGTTATAGCCGGAGGGCTGTCTGTACTAGAATGACCAGAATGAACATTTGTTGGGTGTAGCTGATCTACTTCCATAGACTCTGAGCACTCTGATTCCCCATGCCTGGTTGGGACAGGAAGGAGTTAAGTATAAGCTGTCTCTTTATCTTAGTCTCAAGATGACTTGAAAAAAGGAGCAAGAGAAAATTGTGGGGTTTGTCTTTTCAAAATTGCTATAGTAAATGTGGTTGACATTCACTTTTTTACTACAGCCTGAAGAGAAATTAGTTTTTATTAAATCTACCTTGTTTGCAGGTGAAATTTGAAGTGCTGTCATGTCTGTTTAGGTTTAATCTGTTCTCAACTTCACGACAACACTTTCAGATTAATACCCACTCTGGCAAACTGTATATCATGAATTTAAGTTGACCTTCCCAAGTTATAAAGGACTTCTATCACCTGACCGCTAAAATGAAACAAAACGGATTACATGAGATGTTTTTGGAATTCATATGCTCTGTAATTGTGGGTGAAACCACAATTACCTGTCCCAATTACACTTACTGCATACCATTTTTCATATAGTCTGCTAATCTTTTCGATATTTTTGGTAGGGCAAAAAAAATTTCTAATGGTATGTCTCATAAAACCAAAATCTTAAAATAAGAGTGCTGTTTAACTTTCTGAGTGTACTTCAATCAACATAGAAATGAAATACAAATTTCAGGTATTAACCCAGCTCTAGAATCGAGAATTTTTTTAAAAGGCAGAAAATAATATGCATTTGTACACATTCTAACTCCCACAGTTATAGGCCTCTGTCCTTCAAGGAGATCCACCAGTGCAGACCCATATGCCTGCGTGGAGTTCAATTGATGGGTCTAACTGAGCAAATGTTTCCCGTTGTAGGACCATAAAAATTACTGTATTAAACAAAGAGTCTCCCTCAAATGGAATACTTCCTAATTTTGAGTTTGGATCCCCAAGCTTCTAGCCAAAGCTCTCAGATCTTTTGAATATATCTGGCTGAACTTAATTTCCGCATCCCTCTGTAAATCCCTTTCTACCTATGTAAAATACCTTCCTCCAGTGCTATTTAATCTTGATTAAACTTCAGAGCTCCCTCATTTAGAGAAGACTTATTCAAGTGTGTGTGCTTTGAGCAAGAGTAGCTAACAATTGCTTATTTGATCACACCTCTTTTGTTCATAAATATTTCAAGCTTCCAAATCTAAATTTCTTTAAAATGAAAAAGAAATCCTAGCTAACTATAAAGAAAATTTAGTCATAAGTTTGAATTCAGCTGTTTCTGAACACTAATTTAAAAAAAATACCAGTAGGTTGTAAGTAGTCTCCAGAGAATCCTGAAAACTCAGTTGTAATATCTTAGCAAAGACAAGCATCTGTGCTGCAGAGCACGTTAAATTGGTGTAAGAGATGGGGGAGGAGTGAAAAATAGGTGAATTATAAACCATCTAAACTTTTACCTTGTTAAAGACAGTCTATCATGGCAAAAGTTGTTGTTGTCTTATGTCAATATTATCATCTTGGTTGTGAGCATGTTGTCAATTTACTTTTCTACTTGTCAATCTGAGGCTGGTCTGACACAAGAATTTATTTAACTGATTCATATTCACAAACTGTGGGGCCAATCACTCTCTACTCCTCCTGTGACTGCTTAGCGTTCCCAGGAGGCATTTTATGTCTTTTGGATCTGGGTTTCTGGTTCTAGAGATAAAAGTATAAGGAGGAATCAGTCCCTCTTTTGCAAATAAAGTAAAACTACTAAGATCTCTACTGCATTCTCTTAATTTTTCCTCAGTGATTTCCAGAGCAGACACAAATACAGCTAATGACCGAAGAAACAATGTATATGTGTACCAGCAAGATGTAGATATCACAAGTGAATATGCACTTTCAAGTGGGGTTATGAAAAAAGGCAAGATCCAAATAAATTGTAAAGGGTGCTGGTTGTATTAACTCTGTAGCTGAACTTGTATTAAGTGACAGACTGAGCACTTAAACAGAAAATATCTATTTTAAAATATTTGTTTTGGGTTAATGAAAAACAAAATCACAGTAATTGGTCATAACTGAGATATTCTAATGAATTTGATATCGTTGCATCAAAAAAAGTTCTTCTCAACAAAATATTAACTGGTAAATGCTCAGTTTGCCTCACGTACATGAATTACCTAAATGTAAGGTATTGAGTTTTAAGAAGCATGAAAAATAAGATCTTTCTTGCTACTTTCTTTCATTTTCACCTTTCTTGTCAGTCTTCAAATTGTTGCTTGCTTGCTTATCGTTTTGATCAATGCAGTTTGTATTTTGGCATCAGTGAGGGAAAAAATAATCTCCATTTTTAAGTTGCACCTTTTTGATTTTGCTACTGTGATGCAGTGTTAGTGGAGAAGGCTGCTTTGCTAAAATCCAAATTCTTCCAGTGGCTGTAATAATCCTTCTGATGAGCACTAAATACTGTACCTGTCTCTAGTAACCTCAGATGAAAGCAACAGAACCTGGGGAAGAAGCACAGCTTGCCACCAAGAAGAATTTGAAGACGTGAAGAAAAGCTTTAAAAAGAAAGGTTGCACATGGGGACCAAGCTCAGTTCAAACAAAGGACCATGCAGATTGTAAGGAGAGGTATGACAGCTATATTTTATATTCGCTTAATATGAGGACCGATATTGTGATGACTAGATTGGAAGCCAGATTTGGGAACACAGTTCTGCAACCCTTATTTAGTTAGGTAGTTTGTAGCTAGAAATTCCTCAGACCCTCATTTTATTCATCTGGGAATTTTCTGGTAGTCGTAAATGGGATTCATGCAGTCAAAGACTCAAAGATGCTAGAACAGTTACTTACCTTACAGTCCCTGATTCTTTGAGATGTTTTGTTGATTCTTTGATGTGGCTTCAATGACCCACCCTCCGACCCCACTCCTTTGGAGTCAGGCTCTACTGGGATTCTGAAATAGTGAGGAAACGAAGAGGCAGTCAAGGGCACTGTGCCTGTTCCTGTTGCAGCAGTGAATTCCAGACTGTCTAGATTCTGGGTAAAGGAGGAAGTCTTTCCTTTTTACTGCTTTGAAAGGCAATACATTTTTAGAGTGTTGTGTCATTTTGTTGTAAAGTGTTGAAATCAGCTGTCTGAATTTTCACTGGTACTCTTCATATCTTTTTTTTATTTTTTTTTTTAATAAATCACTCAAGATCCTTCTTATTTATCTCCTTTCCAGGATATATTTCTTTGTCTATGAAGTGTCAGTCAATTGGAATGGGCACTTCCATGATTGTTAAACATACAATATCAACATGAAATCCTGTGTCTGTTAAATGCAGCTTCCTCTTTTGTGCTTGCTCTTTGATCTTGCCCAGTTCTCCTTTACAAAAATTTGTGTTTTAAAGAATTTTATAAACCCCCATCAAACAACTTTTAGATCTTGTACTATACACAAACTTCTTAGCCACTGTAGCTTTTACTGTTGTAGCACTTTGTACGGTACATGTTTAAACGTGCACAAGAAAAGAAATTTTATAGAATAGATAGCTTCTGGTTATTCATTCTTTTTCTTTTTAAACCTATATTAGTTCCCATTTAAAAAGTTATAGAAACATGCTGTTTTGTACAGTGTCTAAAGAATCATTCTGATTTCAGAATAAGACCTCTCTCAGATGGCAACAATCCTTGGTCAACCATTTTAATGAAAAGTCAGAAAGGTGTTCCATTAGCCTCCCTGTTTGTGGACCAAGGTAAGAGCTGTTTATCAATTTATGGAAATTCCCATAAAATTATATGAATTAAGGCACCACTTCCTACACACATGCTATACTTTAAGCATATAAACAGTCCATTGAAAACTATTCTGAAACCTGTATTCCTGTATATAAATTTAAGGCACATATTTAGATGCTAATTCTGCAAAGACTTAATTTTTTTTATCAGTAATCATTGTCTGTATTGACCGCTTGCCCTGTAAGTGTAGTTCTTGGTTTGTATTGAGAAATCCATAAAGTTCCATAGTATTACCATTTCTCGTACCACCAATTGTCTTTCATTTACCAGTCCTGATGTTTTAGTTGCATAGAACTATAGAATTGAGTTTTAGTGAAAGCTCCTTAGTTAGGGTTGTGACACAGATTCCATACTTGGACCAGTTTTGAAATGCTTCCATCCAATATCAGCAATAAATCTCCCTTTCATTTTGAAATTTATATGCTTAGTCTTGGACCAGAAGAAATGTATTTTTAGAAAGCTTGTAATCAGGCCAGGAATCTTAAAATTATGGAACTTAAAAATATACAATTTTTTTCCCTTTTTTTTTTTTTTTTTGGAGAAATCTTTGGCCATTCTTCACTCACATCTCAAAACATTTATTGAAAAGACATATTTTACTCATTGAGCCTTAATAAAATTATTGCATAGACCTAGACTTCTCTTTCCAGAGTCCCTCTTGCTACTCAAATTTCTCCACAATAATAATATAACCTCTGTTCAGTGTTTTGCAGAGCTTGGAAGTATGCTTCAGCTACAGATCTCTCAAGTGCATAAAAACACAGAAAAACTTTAGGTGCTGCAATCCTTATGCCTCCTGATTTATTGATTAGAAGCTTGCATGGTCTACAGGCGTTGCATAGAGAATGCCCAAGCTTTGCAGGCACAGCCTGATCTGTATCTGGTCCACATGCACAGTTCATGATCTATTATGACCAGGAGCATATAGACTTCTCAGCAAACTTCCAGTTTTAATTTGAAGGTTTTTGTTTTTACTAACTAAGGCACTTCAGGTTAAAAATATCAGCAACACAGAAGGAATCTTGAAAATATTTTTATGAAATCTAGTAAATTTGATCATTAATAAAAGGGAAGTTAGATTTATGTGTTTTGTTTCTATTTTTAGAATTTGCACTCCGTTTGAACAATGAAAATAACTTCGCTGCATTTTCTGTTTCTCATGCACTGGTATAATGTTGGAATGGAGTTTGCTAACTTTGCAAAGAAATATTTAAATCAAAACAATTTTCTTGGTATTTTAAAAAGCCCAAGAACCATATTTATTATCATCATCATCATCATCTTTTTTCAAAGATTTTTTTTTTAAATAAGATGAAATTGAGGACTGATGTACTTCCAAGGCTCCCCTTAAAAACAAGCAAAAAATCCCTTTCTTTTAATTTATTCTGAACTTTTTAGAAAAATGTAAGCCATTCAGGCAAAACGTCAAAGTTGTTGGGAGCAGAGTAGGGAAGAGAGGGGATGGAACTCAGCTGCAAAACATTACAATTAAGCTGGACTATCTAAGACAGGACATTCAGTAGTTGAGATTGAAACACTAATTTGAATGGTCAGTGTTTACTGTCAACTGTCTGTCAGCCTACCCTACTGTACAGAATAACAGTTCATGCACTTGAACTGTGACTCATCCCCTACAGTTACCACCACATATAGAAAAGACCCAGTCTCTTATTTTACATGCTTGCCTTCTAAAGAGTCCAGTACACATTCTGCAGCCATCACTTGCCTTCATTTGTTATTCCACTGTGAGCCAAAGAACTAAAACTTCCATGTTCATTTTCATCATACATACTGGAAATATCAAACTTATTCATAGTGGACCTAGTAGCCCACTGAACTCAATGGAAATACTCCCATTGACTTCTTACAAGTTTTGATTCAGAGCCAACTGAACAGGTCATACACCACAGCCTTCACACACTGTACACAGATATAGATTGTGTGTGTATAAAAGTCATGTATACTACTCACAATAATCTATTCACATAAATATGCTGCAATTTAAGTTCTTCAACACAAAAGGAAAATGGAAGTAGCAAAAATATTTGTATTTATAGTCTGTAAAAAAGTATTTATAAAAAAGTATTCATAGTCCACCCAGTATTTGCTGTGTGCTGAGTAGAGATACAGAGACAGTTTGGTGTTTAGACTTTCACAAGTAAGTCAATTTTTTTAGATTTTTTTCAAATTTAACTAACAGTATGTAGCGAGTTTTATAACTATCATGGGATTTATATTTTGAAAATAGTCTATTTGTTGAAAAACTGCTTTTATTGTTTTGACTACTAGAGATTTCTTTGATATTTGTCACAAAGAATATGGAAAGATTTTGATTTGAGGAAATTTTTGAATCTGACTTAACAGTTATCCCTGTGTGTTCCTCTGAGCCTCCAAAAAGTGTGTATATGGGGGACACAGAACATCTGTCTGTTTGTCTGTCTGTCTGTATATATTTAATAATGAGGAATCCTAAGGTACATGTACAAAGTTTGCCAGAAAAAAGTGTCTTATTTTGCAATATTTAAGTACCTTCCAATATTTTTACATTATAGATGTTTGTACAGAGCAGAGACTTTTCCCTGAAGGTTTGGATGCAAAAAGACCAAAGCAAATGAAGTTGCCAAATCAGGCTTATATTGATCTACCTCTTTGGAAGGATGATCAGGGAGAAAACACTAAAGAACATGAAAGCTTTGAAGAAGTAACCTCTGCTAGTTCTTCAAATAGTACGCCACAAATGACTCCTACAAACAGTCTCAATAGAACACTGCAGAAAAAGAAAACTGACTCTATATTGTATGGATGTGCTGTTCTCCTTGCATCTGTAGCTTTGGGCTTGGATATTAGAGAGCTAAACAAATCACAGGTTCCAGATGAACTGTTGCCAAAGGAGGAGAAGAAGAAGCGGGAGGGAATATTTCAGCGTGCTTCAAAGTTTCGCAGGAGTGCAAGTCCTACAAGATTGCAGTCCAAAAAAGAAGAAACCCATATTCCATCCCTAAGTCCATCAGCAAATACTGTGAATCTTCTCTCTATGCCTTCCCTTTCCACCAAATGCTTGCTTCAGTCTGATGGTGAAGATGCTTTTGTAAGCATCACTCCCAGTGATTGTGACACAGGCATTCCCATTGAGGCCTTTTCATCAGAAACTTCGGCAACTAAGAGGGGGGAACAAAGGGTAAAGCAGGTGCTTGACACTGATCCTGTGATGTTAAAGAATCAGTCTCCTATTCTTCCTCTGAAACAAGAATCTGAAAAAGTGCCAAATGACTCTTCATCAAAATTGAGACGATCGGGTCACAGGCGAACCATGTCAGACGGAAATACTTTCCAGAGTACATGTGGGTAACATAGAATATCAGAGAGATGCTTTATCTATAGTGCATAAACCAAACGGAAAATGTAATGGAATTATAACTTACTGAATATACTGTCAATAAGTAGTGATCAGAAATAGTATCTTACTACAGTGTGTGGGGAGGACAGGGCTTTCATTTGAAGTACAATATAAATTCCACTAATGACAGCAAAATAGCTTCACCTAAGAATTTAGTAGAAGTCTGTGGGGACCTGCTGCCAGGTAGGATGTACCAAAACCAGTGTTGCTAGTGGAATCACCAAAATTGATGCTGAGGATTCCATTCAGGTGGTTTTATTATATTGTAGTTCTTAAAGCAAAGCTGAATTGCCAAGTATAATGGGAAATGTGGGTATTTCTATGAAGGTTGCAACATCAGTGCTTTAACAATTTCAGCATTTCTTTCAACCTGTTGCTTAGTGTAGCTTGGCAGTTGGTCAACAGAGACTAATTCATTAGTGTCATTTTACTGATGTTCATTTATTAACTCATAGGAAAACAGGTTGAATAAGTTTTACTTCCCTGACTGGCACAGGAGTCTGACCACACATTGAACATTTAACAAGCTATAGTTAAGACATATCCAAACTGAAAACACTTATCCTCTAACCTACTGGTATCCAGTAGAAATGTTGAGTTTTGTACTCACTATTAATACTAGCATTGTCCTTTGTAATGCGAAGAGCATCTTTTGCAACACAATATTGCTCTGCAATGTGATTTTGAGTTTAAATTCCTTAAATTAATTTGTTTTTCCCCTTAATAACTGAGGGTTTCCAACTTGCGTGTGTGTCTTAAAATGACTTGGCAAAACTTGACAAACTTCTCAGTTTTATTTCATCCTGCTATTGAGCTGATTGAATTCTGCTGACGCTCTGACTGATGAGAAGTAGGCTCCCTCATTCTCTAACACAGAAACAATATGGTTCAGAGAAATTCTTGGTGTGTTGAGTGACTGTGTCAGACCATTATTCTGATGCTGCCATGCGTTTGCAGGGCATCACTAATTCCTGCCAGCCTGTGTAACTTTCTTGGTGAAGCAGTAGTTCAGGTAGTACCACTAAAGTTGCTGTCGGTGGTATGTGCTTTTCCAGATGTCAAAAGTAGAAGTGATCATCTAATATTGTCTTGTCTTCTCCTCCATCTAGCTAATGGAATCTCTTCACCTAACGGAATCTCTGTGTTGCCAGTTCTTCCAGTTTCTGGGATTCTGCGGTCTACATCTGTTCAGCAAAGAAGCATGCACCGTGAGCTGTCACCTGAAAAGCAAAGAGCTGTCAATATTATATCAAGGCCTCGACCTTCTTCTCTAAGAAGCAGAATAGATCCATGGCAAGTTCTTCCACAAAGTATAAAGCCAGACTATGCAGAAGTGGACGATGTAGAGAGTTATGTAGATCCCAATGTTAACTTCGTACCAGATACTGAGGAGAGAACTAAATCCCACATGCCTTCATTACTTGATATTGATGTGGAAGGTCAAAACAGAGACTGCACAGTGCCTTTGTGCAGAATGAAGAACAAAACTTGTCGGCCGTCTATATATGAACTAGAGAGAGAATTTTTGTCTTAAGTGCCTAGCATTTTTAAAGTATTGCCTTTTTTAAGGAGAAGAAAAAAATTAAAATTATTTTGTACATCTAATATTTCATGCTACTGTTTTCTAAAATACTGTGGCCAATACTACCAAATTTTTTGTAACAGGCAGCTAATTTTGTACAATGTATAACAAGATGCCTATCTTGAATTTTCACTGGAATCCCATCTAGTAACTAAAAGCACAATGCTGGAAAACAGTATTCTGGACATCTCTAAGCACAGTTGAATTGCTAAATTAACTTGTCCCCTTACCTCCCACAAAATCTCACCTTTTCTCTGCTAGAGCTCTTGCTTTTTGGTGTACGTTTTGTTTTCTCTCACACATTGAAGGGCTAAGTGGCATGCAGAGCATTTGCATTCAAGTCATGGGCAGTTCTCTGCACATACATTTTTCAGGAACAGCCCCTTATGAACTGTGGAGTTAAGGATTTTTATTTTATTTTTTTGTTTAAGATGCCTGTATGGAAGTGTTCTACCCACTCTGCCCCAAATAGTTGGTTTTCCTTTGGCATTGACTACATTATGGAAGTAATTTATCACCATCAAATGAATTTGCATAGTTTTGTCCCCGACTATTTTGAAATACAGTAGATTGTCAATCATAGAATTAGTTTACCTAGAAAGTTGTGCTATAATTTAAATTAAAACTAAATTTAAATTTGAGTGACTGGAATTTGGTTAAAGCTATTTGACGTTCTTTGTTTTTTGTGAGTGAAGCAACATTCCATTAGGTAAAGATACACTGGAACTTGAATAGTTGTGCTCTGACTTTTTTTGAACATTACAGTATATTTGCACTGAGAAGAGTATTCTTCTTGATGATTATTTTTAATTAAAACTGAGTTCGCTAGGTTACTGTACCTTCTGTGTTGGAAAGAGGATTTTTTTAGTGCAGTTAACCAAGTTTAAGTTTCTAGCACAATTGCAAACTGTTACAAAGTCTATTTAAAAGTCAAACCTGCCTTTTCTTCCTTATATTGGCAATGGGAGCCTTTCTTTTCCTGCCAAGGTGTGGTATGAAAAGGAAATAATCTGATACACTTGGTTTCTTATTCAGTCAGTAAATGTCCAACAAATTCATAACTATAGAGTTGTGGGGGAAAGTGTACTTAAACTTGATCATGTAGCAACTTCATTTTCCCAAATCACTAAATTAGTGATGACTAATTTAAACGCTGCTTTACCAGTAATTGTTGGAAGTGCTGAAGAAGAGAAACATTAGAATTAAGAGGCATTTCTTGAATTTTGACGTCTTAACTAGAAATTCTCTTTATCATTTTTAGACTTAGATATGTTGCAGAAATAAAATTACATAGTTAAGAAAAAAGTTTTCATTTCCCATCAGGACATTTTCCTGTTTTAAGGCCTTTGTTTATATTCTTTGTCTCCTTTACCCTTATGTCTGGGAGTTCAGATTGTCCATTGTTAAACAGAATTCATGAGCACCTAGCATCAAAGCAAAGGAATTAAAAAGCAGTTTTTTATTCTATAGTGCACTACATTGGTTCTATTGAAAATGGGAGAGAAGAATTGGAGAATGTCAATCATGCAGTTTTAACCTTGCAGAGAAGTGGACAGATGGACATAGCTTCCCTGAGAACAAGCTCACAATATCAAGAGTGGAAATGAAAGAACACTTAAAGTATTATTTCTACAAAAAATGTTAAGATACACTAACCGCTGGTTGGCTGTAAACTGAGTGACTGTATAACAGGTTATGATTAAATTATTGCATTTTTGTCCTATCCTGTTTGTTTTCAGTAACCTGTATAATTGGTATTAAGTTTGTTGTAAGTATGAATACTGCACACTTCAAAACTTAGGTACCACAAATTTCAAATAGCATACAATGTTCTTTAACTTGTATTCTTTAAACTTGTACAAGTACACTTCAGTAGATGAAGTTTAGTTTTTAATTTAAAATGTAATGATTGGTTCTCATGTAGAAAGTGTACACAATTAATTATACATGTAGTGCTCTGTGGAAAATATGGCTCAAATCTTAAATATAGTTTGGTAGTGTATTTAATTTTGAAGATGAAAGTTACAGTTGTGAAACATTGTGTCTACTTAGACTGTTTCAGGAGGGATCATGCCTTTATAATATTGAGAGAAATTGAATTGATTATATTATACAACTATCCTCCTGGGGAAAGTACCTCTACTAGGCTTTCTAAAGGAAAATCTCAGGTGCTTTAGTATTTTGTCTTGTAAACGTTTGTTCATTCTACTTTGTTTTACTTCATTATAAATGTTGAATTATGCACCATAGATTTTGTAGTCAACAGCCAGCATAAAAATACCCCACTGTGGGCTGTATTGTTTTCTCTTGCCAGTGGTCCATATGGTGATCTGTTTTTAAGCAAAATTCCCCATTGATTTTAATGGGGGATTCTGCTTAAAAGTGAATGGCATAGTATGGCCCAATTAGTACATGGTAACAATTTTAAGAGCTATGTACTCAGAGGTTGCACCCCAAGAAAAAGAATGTAAGCCATCTACATCCGACAAGCTGGTTTTACTGATGCAGTCTTTTAGCTATAGTATATAGTGTTTTAGAATTAATTTTTTAACTTCTTTTCTGTAGTTTAAAATTATAGGCCAGTCTTCACTAAAATGTAAAGATTAAAAATAAAGATGATTAAATCCATAGTTTCACAATTTCTATTTCACATGTTACCAGAGTTACCTTTGTACAAGTAAGGGAATCTGGTGTATATTTATAATGATTTTACTTCTGTATTGGGTATAGCTGGTAAAGAATGTATTTATTGTCATGTATGTGAATAGTCTGACCATATAAGTGGTAAATTTATACTGATCATGTTAGCATACAATTTCAAGGTGCTTACACTGCAGAGATTAAGGTAACTACTTGACATGCTGTTTTACAAAGCCTTATGACTGAAATGTTTTTATTTTAAAATAAACTTTTGTAGCTAGTGTATTGAATATTGGCCTTGGCCTTCTTGAAATTAGGGCAGGTTTTAAAGCGTTTTTATATATATTAAACTCCCTTGTACAAATTTCAGGGACTAACCAGCAGCTATGAACAGCCTGTTCTTAGTCCTTCAGAATGTGGGAACATGTAGTTGTCATTGAACTAAATGTAAGTGATTAATGTTAATCTGAGAAGTCCTGTAGGTTTTTGCAATCTTGAAATGCAGATTAAGATATTAATAGTAGCAGCCTGCACTTTCTTTCATCCAGGTAAACATAACACTTCTCCTCTGGAGAACCCAGTGCATTACAATGGTGAATAGATATCTTGTTTTTCTAAGGATAGTTCAGGCACTGGAAGATTCACCTAGTGAATCAATGGCAGAATTGACTTTCTTTGGAACAAGAATATAAGCCTTGGGTGAAATCCTCTCCCTATTGAAGTCAGTAGCAAAATTCTCAGTGACTTCAAGTGGGCCAGGACTTGGCTCCTTATATTTTTGTATTCATCCTTTTTTTGGGTTTCTTCCAGTTTTTCTCAGATTTGCTTCTGCCTTGTTAATCCTTCCAAAAGAAAGTGTCTCCACATATACAATAGCAGCAGGAAAATGTAATGTTACCTCTTCCATCACATTCAACTCTAACGATGGTGTGAACTTCAAAGCAGTGCACCCAGTTCTGAAAATCTTTCCTCAGGTGAGTAATAATTCAATGAAGCACTCAAGTAATATATTTATGTGGGTAATGAGTGGCAGGATTCAGTCCCAAGTTGGGATCATTTAGATATTAATAGGCATTAGTAGTCCCTTTCGGTCTTCTTTTAAAAAAGGATAATCTTATTTTAGTAGTCCTTTAAAATTTATGTATTTAAGCACTTTTCGGGAACTGCAAAAGATTGAGATTCTCACAGTAACTGAGCCATTTTGCATATTGTAATTACTGGTAGGGCTGTCGAGCGTTTGAAAAAATTAATTGTACAATTGAACAATAATAGAATATCATTTATTTAAATATTTTTGGATATTTTCTACATTTTCAAATAAATTGATTTCAATTACAATACAGAATACAAAGTCTACAGTGCTCACTTTATATTTTTGTTTACAAGTATTTGCATTAGTTTTTTTACAAAGAAATAATAATTTACAATTCACCTAATACAAGTACTGCAGTGCAATCTCTTTATCATGAAAGTTGAACTTACAAGTGTAGAATTGTGTGTTTAAAAAAAAAACTGCATTCAAAAATAAAACCATGTAACATTTTAGAGCCTACAAGTTCACTCAGTCCTACTTCTTGTTCAGCCAATTGCTCAGACAAACAAATTTTGTTTACATTTGCAGGAGATAATGCTGCCTGCTTCTTGTTTACAATGTCACCTGAAAGTGAGAACAGGCATTCTCATGGCACTGTTGTAGCCGGCGTCACAAGATATTTACGTGTCAAATGCGCTAAAGATTCATATGGCCCTTCATGCTTCAACCACCATTCCAGGGGACATGTGTCCATGCTGATGACTGGTTCTACTTGATAACAATCCAAAGCAGTGCAGACCAACGCATGTTCATTTTCATTATCTGAGTCAGATGCCACAAGCAGAAGGTTGATTTTCTTTTTTTGGTGGTTTGGGTTCTGTAGTTTTTGCATCGGAGTGTTGCTCTTTTAAGACTTCTGAAAGCATGCTTCTCACCCTGTCCCTCTCAGATTTTAGAAGGTACTTCAGATTCTTAAACCTTGGGTCGAGTGCTGTAGATACCTTTAGAAATCTCACATTGGTACCTTCTTTGAGTTTTGTCAAATCTGTAGTGAAAGTGTTCTTAAAATGAACAACGTGCTGGATCATCATCCGAGACTGCTATAACATGAAATATATGGCAGAATGTGGGTAAAACAGAGTAGGGCACATACAATTCCCCCCCAAGGAATTCAGTCACAAATTTAATTAACACATTTTTTTTAACAAGAGTCGTCAGCATGGAAGTGTGTCCTCTGAAATGGTGGCTGAAGCATGAAGGGGCATATGAACGTTTAGCATATCTGGCACGTAAATATCTTGCAATGCTGGCTACAAAAGTGCCATTCAAATGCCTGTTCTGACTTTCTGGTGACGTTGTAAATAAGATGAAGGCAGCATTATCTCCTGCAAATGTAAACAAACTTGTTTGTCTTAGCTATTGGCTGAACAAGAAGTAGGACTGAGTGGACTTATAGTTTCTGAAGTTTTACATTCTTTTGGGTTTTGAGTGCAGTTAAGTAACCAAAAAAATCCCTACATTTGTAAGTTGCACTTTCACAACAAAGAGATTGCACTACAGTACTTGTATGAAGTGAATTGAAAAATACTATTTCTTTTGTTATTTTTACAGTGCAAATATTTGTAATAAAAATAATATACACTTTGATTTCCATTACAACACAGAATACAATATATATATGAAAATGTAGAAAAACATCCAAAATATTTAATAAATTTCAATTGGTATTCTATTTAACAGTGGGATTAAAACTGCGATTAATCACGATTAATTTTTTGAGTTAATTGCGTGTGTGAACTGTGATTAATTGACAGCTCTAATTACTAATCAGATTACCATAGTGTGTATAGTGTGGAGGGCTAATGTGACTGCAAGTACCCTAACGTTTGCATTTTCTGATGTTTGTTCAGATTGGTGTCCCTAAGGTTACCAAATTTGTTTCACTTAAATTCTAGTTTTGGCAAGGGGCATTGTTTTTGCTAGTGTCTGACAAATATGTTCAGTTGATAATTAAACAAAAGTTAAACACAGACTAGCTCCCAAATTGGACTCAATCTCAATAATGCCAATAGCATTAGAAATTCCATGTCCTGTACTTGCATTTATAGTTGTAGGAGTGGCTTGTAGATATAATCATAATGGTCCAATTTGTTTCAAATGAAAGAGGTGTTTCCATTCTGCCTGGCTGGAGGAAAGAGATCCAGAAATTTATACCTAGCATGGAATTACTCTTCCATATAATAATTTTTTTTCCAGCTCTGAATTGGTCGCAGGATATTAGAGAGACAAGGTGGGTGAGGTGATACCTTTTATTGGACCTGTTGGTGAAAGAGACAAGCTTTCGATCTTACACAGAAATCTTGTATCACCAACAGAAGTTGGTCCAATAAAAGACATCACCTCACCCACCTTGTCACTGCAGTCTTCATTATTTCATTATATGATGTAAAATTCTTTCTTCCCCATGATCAAAATAGTGGCATCCCTTTCAAGGTTAATTTCTAAGATTCATTCCCATCATCCCAAAAGGAGGGAATGAAAGGGCAATCCCAAATCATGTGCATAAGCATAGCTTTATTAGAGCTGTATCTCCAGCGGTTGATGTGTGGCATGAGTCTAGCATTTCCCAATGTAATGATTCATGTTAAATTAAAAATATTTGCAAAGTTAAATTCCCTTTTTATATTTAAGGGCTTGTCTACACGAACAATTAATTCACAGCAATCTGGGGTGGAAGTCTACCGTGCGCTAGCAAGTATCTATGTGGACCCTGCTGGAACTGAAAGTTCCATAGTGCACTCTTATTTACCGTGCTTTGAAATGCAAGTAGATTAAAGTGTATGATCCTTTTATTAAATAAATCATGTTGTCTTTGTTTTTTGTTTCATCTTCCAATCCCATCTGTTCCCCTCTTTCATATATTCTGTGTTGCCTCCTGAGCCCTTTCTTCTCACCCCCTGTGCGTACTCCCCTGTAATGTAGTTACCTACTCTCCTGCCCACACTCCACAGGCACCTACCTTTCTGCTCTGTTGGACATACCCCTGATCCCTTACACACTCCTGTTGGTAGCCCACAGCTCCACTTTGATGGGTCCAGTCAGGGATGGTGGCTTCTGTTTTCTCTTCCCTTAGTTTCAGCAGTCATTAATAAAAACAGCGAGGTTTGTAGCTCCTCCTTGTAAAAGCAGCTGGAAACAGGCCTCAAAGCTTTTTAGAATGAAGAAAATGGACTTGCAGAAGCTACTGGAAATATATTGAACTAGCATTATGTGACCTGACAGCTCTTCACTGACATCTCAAAGGCCAAAGTGAAGCTCAATGTGTGAAGATTATTAGCCTTTTTGTGGCATGATTCTCCATGTAAAGATGTTCTTCTGTGACCTGAGTCAGAGAGTGGTCCAGGATCTTTAGGGTTAATAGCTCATTCTAAGGCAAATGGGATGAAAATGAGATCCTACCTTGTACTGACAGCCTATTGCCAAAGGGGCCTTTACCTTCTTGGATCCTCCAAGATAACAAGTAAGTAACCTTTGTCTGCCCTGGTCATCTCAGGGATACATAGCCAAGCCTACAGATATGTTTCTTGAGCCCCTCCATTAAGTAAGAAGCTGAATCCACAGGAAAAACAGGGTGAGACTTTAAAGCTGTTTTGGCAACGGGTAATTTAAACGGATTATTTCCAGATGTAGCTTATTAGAAAGCTTCTGTATGCTTGGCTCTAAATTTTCAAGTGTCAGTCGCTGCAGTATTTGTTAGGTAATGCTCAAAAAGTGAAACTGTTAGCAAGACAGAGGGTGTTGCAACAACCATTAAAAATGGCTCCTTGACTAGTTTAATTGTATATATGCCAAAATTACCCTTCGTTTTCCTGCTGGGTTTGATGTGTGAGCTGAGCGTAGGCCTAGAGAGAATGCTGCTTCTACCGCAAGGCTGGGAACAAGAAAGGAGACTGGCTCCCTCAATCAGTGGCACTCTTGTCTTCTCTCCTTCGCGAGATGTCCTTCACAGTCTTGCACCGCTTCACTTTCATGGGCTTAAGAGACTCATTCCCTTATTTGCTAGAGGGTGAAGGCTGCTGCTGACTTGCTACTGCCTGTTCTGCATATGCTACCAGATTGTTCCCAAGTTACTTTTTATGTTTTATATCCTTTAACTCAGCCAGGGAGGTTCATAAATAAACCAACTGCTACACTGTGTATGTCCCAATTAGTTTTTAATTAAGAATTAAGGCCTTAAATCTGTTCTCTATCTATCAAACAAAGTCATTGCTCCACTTCCAGGCTATAGTCAACAATAATGAACAGTGCCCCTTCAGAAGAGGTTTTAAACACAATGTTGTGAAATTGTATTGATTCAATGACATCACTTTAGTTATCTCTTTTTTTGGGGGGGGGGGGAGGTTTAAAAGTGTGTAAGTGATTTAGGAGTCTCCTATATCCCACTGAGACGTTATGGGACTTAGATGCTTTTGAAAATGTTGCCTTTGATCAGATAGAGATCTTCCATCTTTTCCCTCATTGACAAGTTTAATTGAATACAGTGAAAACGTGGCAGTGAATAGGAACTTCTAAAGTAGCTTGACCATTTGTGTTTCTGCCTTGTTTAATGCAATGATTTCAGAAGTGAAGTATTAACTATGCACCATGCCAAATGGTGATCAGGTGACTTAAGTTTTACTCCCTGTTCTGCCATTGATTCTTGGCAAGTTACTTTTCTGTGCCTTGGTTCCCTTATCTGTAAGACATGAATAATTGTTTCACCCATCACTGTTAAGAACTTTGAGATCTGGGGATGAAAGTTACTGTAGGTGCTAAGTAGTAGTTTTATTAATAAACGTAGGTTTTGGTAGTATTGGTTACACTATCAATGCCAAAATGTTTCTCTCTCTCTCTCTCTCTTCCAAGCAAGTCAAATGTTGATCCAGATAGGGAATTCTTGTATTAAACTCTGATTGCAAATGTTTAACAATTTCTTACTAGCATAATAGATTTAATTTGTATAATTCCTCTTAAATTCTAAAGATGGACCTAAACTGTAAAATTTAGATCTGCATTTCAAACTCCAATGTAGAAGCTTTCAGTTAGGGCTGGGGGGGGGGGGAGGAGATGAGGCAATTCAAGCCATCTCTACTTAAATACTTTCATAAATATTCATAAATCTGTTTTTAAAGATTTTTCAGTCAACACTGACAGCTGTTGTTTTTAATCTTAATTCACACACCATATGCTGCTAAATTTTCCCCTATAAAATGTATCCCAGCCCAGGGGATACTAATTGTTTTCCTGCATTTGAATGATAGGATGGTAAATTTCAGCAGCTCCTGTTTAATGCTGCTCATACATGGCAGCATTTTGATACTTTTTGCTGGTGATGGTGAAACTAGATAAGAAAGAAGAGTAGGTGGATAGTTTGCTGCAGCAGCCTGAGTGAGATCTTGACTCAAGTAGATGCTTTATATAATAGGTCTCTTTCCTTTCCCAGTTACCTCTTCTCAGTTGTCGATAGCATTTTTTAGACATTGCATCCTGTCTCTAAGGTAATGTGAGACAGGAAGTGTGCACTGAAGACAATGCTGAGACACAATATAATAGTAGGAGAAGATGTTCTTTATTTCAGGCATTTATCTGGCATCCAACACCATGGTAGCTGAGTGCCTTACAGGGGGGAATTTGAGCATTTTTCAAAATCTCAGTAAGAAAAATCAGACATCATGGTCTCCTGCCTTCCGCTTTGAGTCTACTTAAATTTTGAATCTACTTAAACTTGGGCCAGAGAGTGGCTTTCTGTCCTGTTTGTACAGTGCCCGGCACAATGGGGTCTTGGTCTATGGTTAGGGTTCTTTTTAGGCACTACAATAATTAATAAGGAGCCACCTAGCAAAGCAGGAGGTGGAGGGGGAGAGGATGCTTCCATGGCCTATGTTGCAGAAGTATAACAAACGGGCCATCTCTCTAAACAAGTCCAAGATGCAGTTGTCTGTCTTGAAGTTAAACAGCTAGAGAATTCAAAGTGAGAATTCCTACAGAGGAGATACTCATCCCTATGCTTTCCCCCCTCTATTTTAAGTGGAGCAGCTTTCATCATCACCTTGTGTAGTGATCCTCTTACCAGTGTTAGGATATGCTGGTACATGAATGGGAGAACCCCTCATAACCGTTTGGTACTGCAGGAAGTTGTGTAGGTGGCATGCTCCTCTGGGTCCATAATGGTCCAATGCTCCAGTTTGGTGTTTCGAATAAACAGCAGCAGTATAATGACTGAAATGTGAGTGAGGTACCTATATACCTGGGCCTTGGTTCTTTTGAGTGAGACACAAAAAGTAACGTCTTGTCCTCTTGTGGTTTTCAAGATTCTGTTCCATTTTTCCCAAGAGTAGCACCCATATCCTGGCCAGATTCCAGCTTGTGTTCAAGAATTAAGTTCTGCTTCCCTAAATTCCCTAATAGACACAAATGAAGCTGCAGCTGCTCTTATCCTAACTTGCTGTGCTGTGTTGCTAGACATTGGTATTAAACTGCTACATTGCATTCCACTGGTGCCTGCATTTCAGGGATGACCAAAGTGTATGTCCTTAACCTATCTCAAGGTGAGAACTTGTGAGTTTTCCTTAACATTTATAAAGTGCTTTGAAATTCTTTTATGGTAGTTGTTACAGAAGCATACATTTTTCTTTTATTCAGTCAAGTTTCAGCTGCCCAAGACTTTGACTTGCCAGTTAGACTCCTAATAATGGACAGGACGTGCATTAGATAATTGGTTTTGTATTCTCCATTCTTATCAAAACAGCACTGTGCAAATTAACGCTCTAACCTGAATAAAGCAGTGTGTATTAAAATGTGAATAGAGAAATATTACATGAAAAATAAATCACTTCGTAAGCACACAAGCAGGAAGCGGTGGGAATGGATTAATATAGTTACTATTGTGTGTGTTGCTACATTGAAACAGGGTTAAAAATTATTTGTAACTTTAAGTAGCAGAGGAGAGTAGATGAGGTTTGCCCAAAGGCTCTTTGGGCAGTAGATTATCTTCCCAGAGAATGAAGTATGAATTAAATTAATCTACTCTTTTTAGCCAGTGAAGTTTGGTGACTGTACAAATGTGACAATTGCAGTAGCTGGAAGGAAGAAATATATTGTGATGGGCATAATCAAGTCCAGAATCAAGCCATGACTTATAAGAGACATTAATGTCAGTGTCAACATTTACAACAATGTTCTGCTTTAGTATATCATAGATATTACATTCACTTATTGTCTTTATCACAGGTAAAGGAAATACACAATTTTAATTAGAAGGTCTGTACAAAATACAAACCAAGGTGGATTGGAAAGAGGCAACATACTAATAATGAGAGGGTTTTTTAGTCATCATCCTAGCAAAAATTAAGCTACTTGAGCAAGGAGCTAGGTATTACAGCAGGTTTTGGAGATCTCAAAGTGCTTCACAAAATAGAGAGATCCACTATGACAGGTGAGGAAATGGAAAGGCGGATAGGATGTGACTTGTCCAATGACACATGATGAGTCACTATTAGAATAGGGGCTCAGGCCAAGATCCTTAGAACCTCCAGATCAATCCAGCATCTAATCCAATGGACCACACCATCTGTTCTTAACAAAAGTTATCTGAAAGAAATATATTTTCAGGAGCAACTTAAAAGAGCACACAAGAACTGTTTATAGTCCTGTTATTTAAAAAAATACTTTGTCCCTGTGTTTAAAAGTAATTAAAAAAAAATACCAACAGGCTTTCTATTAACACTGCCTTTGTTCAAACAGGTTATTTAAAAGTGCTCATTTTTCTGGCACTATAGGTAGGCAATGGTGAAAAGTGTTTTGAAATACTGTTGGGGGTGAGATTTGAGAGTTCGCTAGTAGGCTAGAACACTCTTTAAACTCTGTTTAAATGTTTTGGCATATTTTGTCTGCACTAGCTGCTGTGAAACCATAACACGTTTAAAGGCTTATTATTGCCTGGGATACCGGTAGTAACAGGCCTACTGGGGGGAAACCTGACATTTTTTATACGTAGTGATGGAACTAAAACTAGCAACTTCAGCTTAGGAAAGTGGCCATTGGCTGCATCTATACTACAAAAATTGGCACCTATTGTGGAATAGGGACATCTTGTGGATACTGTATGCATCTAGCAGGAAGTGCAGCAGCAACAGGAAGTAGGTTAGTAGGAAATAGGGAGATAGGTAGGAGTTCTATGAATAAGACACCTTGACCCCATGATGATGTTTCTAATTGTTCACTAGGAGCATTTTCCTGAAACCTGAATCTCCCTGCTTTCTTGAGAATACCACACACATATAGTGCTCTGCTGGTGTAGCTCCACCAGCAGCAGCAACAGTGGGGGCTGTGGTGTACAGTTGGAGGAGAATTAGATAACATTCCCAAGTCCTTTTAACATCAGAACTTCCACTAATGTGAACCAGAGCCGTTATAATGGTGAATTATGTGTCCTAATTTTTCCAGCGTAGACAAAGTCAATGTGTTTGCTCAACAAAGAAGTTTGCACAAGGAGTGCAAGCCCGGTGTGAAGGTATCCTGCTCCACTTCTGGTTCTCCCAGACTCTCACAAGAGCCACTGTTCAGGCTTTCTGTGGGCCTCCAAGAGTGGAGACAGAGGGTTATTCTGAGGTGAGGCTGGTGTGTGTTAGCTCAAACACACCCTAACTTGTCCATGGCATCACACAATAAATACCAGGCTATTGCTGCCAGAAACCAGAGTAATCTGGAATCTGTAGCTGCCTAACCAGAATAAAGACTCAATAATGCTGCATTAACATCATTAATGTGCATCAGTTTTCTCGCCAAAACCAAAGAGTGCCAGAAGTTGGTTTGAGTGATGAGTCCAATTTTGAATGCCTCAGTTACAAAAAATAAATAGGAGATGAGAAATATCCAAATAAGGGCAAAGTGGATGGCCAAAGGTGAGATGTGACCAAATCAAAGACAGTTAAGACAAAGGAAAAAGTGTTTCTTTACCCAACACCATCAGTTGTAGAATTCACTGCCACAGGGTGCGGAGTCAGATAATGCAACAAGACTATTAGGAGGACTGGATAATTTTATGGTCATCATTTACAGTGGCAATTATGCAAGCTAAGACTATGTTAAAAGCATAATAAAAGCTCTTGCTTCAAAACATAATTTGATTGGCTGTTGGGGGATGTTGGGGATAACTCCCATGTTATAGCATCGTATGACTGGCCAAGAAGAGTAATATCTTGCTGTCCTTGCTGTTTCCTCTACCGTGGCCACAGAAAGCTTGAAATGTAGTTGAACCACTGCCGTTGCATTGTATGGTTTGAGGGCAGGCTGTTGGAAGACCATACACAAAAACTCACCTGCGCTACCTTGTGGTCTACTCCACAGAAGTGTACTGTGTGAGAGAGGATTGTGAAGGAATTGGGGTGGGCATCGATGGCACGGATCCACTGGATACAGCCCCTGTGTCGGAGGGACACAGTTCATAAGTCGTAAAAGTGACCATTGACTGCATGTGTTGGCGCCAGTGCCTTGGCACTGTTAGTTGCTGGTAAGGGGAACATTCCATATATTTCCCCTTCCATAACCCTTTACATCGGGGTTTAAAGTTTCTCTGCACCAATAACCCTTTTGGGGAGAGAAGTTCACCCTTCTCTGAAGAATAAGGTATTGGTCCCTGAAGCCAGGAGTCAAGACTAGATGCTTTTTATGTATGAATTGATATGGTCATTCCTATGTTTCTAAACATTTCTCAAGCTTTCAGCATACTGAGATAAAGATGGTTTCCTGGGAGTAAAGAGGAGTGTGTGAAAGACACACAAGATTATCATCGGTTTAGGACTGAATTATTTTCACAAACTGAATCTTTTTAAATATGGTTTGATTTGTTTTGTTACTTGTGTCCACTAGATGTCACCAGTGTATGGCATTCTTGCCAAAGGAACATTGTGGTGTTGCATACATGTCAATTTGGAGCCTTATTAAAATGATTCTTTTATAGAAGAATGGATAATGAATAGAGGGAAGCAAGGTGAGGCAGGGAGATGTTTAGGGGAAGAAGTGATTGTCTGGAGATGTAATGTGAACATTTTGCTCCAGCCAGACTCAGTCACCTGCTGTGTAAATTCTGGCCTTTTTCCAAAATTATTGCCATAAGATATTCCCATAGTAATGTGTGCAACAACACTTCCGAGAATTCCAAACTACCTCTGAGGCCTGGTCTACACTACAAGTTTGTCAGATTTAGTAGTGTTAATCGAATTAACCCTGCACCTGTCCACACAATGAAGCCATTTTTTCAACATAAAGGGCTCTTAAAACCAATTTATGTACTCCTCCCCAACGTGGGGATTGGCGCTGAAATCAACATTGCCATTTTGAATTAGGGTTAGTGTGGATGCAATTTGAAGGTATTGGCCTCCAGGAGCTATCCCACAGTGCACCATTGTGACCGCTCTGGACAGCACTCTGAACTCAGATGCACTGGCCAGGTGTACAGGAAAAGCCCCGGGAACTTTTGAATCTCATTTTCTGTTTGGCCAGGAGAGCTCATCAGCACAGGTGATGCAGTCCCAGAATCGAAAAAGAGCTCCAGCATGGACCGAACGGGAGGTACTGGGTCTGATTGCTGTATGGGGAGAGGAATCTCTGCTATCAGAACTACGTTCCAAAAGACGAAATGCCAAAACATTTAAAAAAATCTCCAAGGCCATGAGGAAAGAAGCTATAGCAGGGATGCAACACAGTGCCGCGTGAAACTTAAGGAGCTCAGACAAGCATACCAGAAAACCAAAGAATCAAACAGACGCTCCTGGACAGACCCCCAGACATGCCGCTTCTACGCTGAGCTGCATGCAGTTCTAGGGGGGGCCACCACCACTACCCCACCCCTGTCCGTGAACTCCAATGATGGGGTACTCTTTGCCATGCCTGAGGATTTTGCAGATGGGGAAGATGAGGAAGAGGAGGAGGAGCTTGAGGAGAGCACATTGCGCACCATTCTCCCCGACAGCCAGGATCTTTTTATCACCCTGACTGAAATACCCTCCCAACCCAACAAAACCAGAGAAGGGACCTCTAGTGAGTGTACCTTTTTAAAATATAATGCATGTTATGAAAGGAAGCATTTTTTAATGATTAAGTAGCCCCGAGGACTTGAGATGCATTCATGGCCAGTACAGCTACTGGAAAAGTCTGTTAACATGTCTGGGGATGGAACGGAAATCCTCCAGGGACATCTCCATGAAGCTCTCCTGGAGGTACTTTAAAAGTCTTTGCAGATGGTTTCTGGGGAGAGCAGCCTTGTTCCGTCCTCCATGGTACGACACTTTATCATGCCATGCTAGTAGCAAGTAATCTGGTATCATTTCATGACAAAGCCTGGCAGCGTATGGTCCCAGTGTTTGCTGGCATTCAAGCAACATCTGTTCTTTATCTTTCTGTGTTCTCCTCAAGAGAATGATATCGTTCATGGTAACCTGGTTGAAATAGGGGAATTTAATTAAGGGAAAATTCAGAGGTGGCCGTTCCTACTGGGCTGTTTGCCTGTGGCTGAAAAGAAATCCTCCCCACAGTTAGCCATGTAGTTGTATGGGGGTGGCATTGGCTCTGAGCTGTTCACATTTGGCTAGCAGGGATCTTCCCTGATCCTAGCCAGGCGGTGGGGTGAGGGGAAAAGCAATCATCCCAGAGAATTGGATGGGGGCGGGGGTTAGTTTGGTTTCTGCTGCTGCACATTAACGGGAAAACCACAGCACTAAATGGCCAAATCAACATTCTTTGCTTGGTATGGGAGAGGAGGGCGCTGCTGTTATGAAAGTTGCAGAAGCCAAAAGGCTACAGCTTACCATGGCCGCCTGCAAGCTGAATTCTGTTGCCTCGCTACTCAATATAAGATGCAAAATGCGAACTTGTACCAAAATCACATGTGCTATGTAATGTGAATAGTGTTGTTCACTGTGAAAGAGTATAGCCATTGTTCTGTAAAATGTATCTTTTATGTATCTCTTAAAATACTTCACTCCCTTTTTTTCCTCCAGTAGCTGCAAATGTCTCAAGCCTTCCTTCTCCATCCCAAAGGCTATCTCAGATAAGGCGACAAAAAAAAAAGCACGCACAATGAAATGTTCTCTGAGCTCATGCAGTCGTCCGGCACTGATAGAGCTCAGCAGAATGTGTGGAGGGACACAGTAGCAGAGGAAAGTGGCTGATAAACGTGAGGAGAGGTGTCGGCAGGAAGACCAGAGGAGGCAGGATGCAACGCTTGGGCTACTGCGGGATCAAAGGGACATGCTCCAGTGTCTGGTGCAGGTTCATGAACGGCAGCAGGATCACAGACTGCCACTGCAGCCCCTGTTTAACCGCCCTCCCTCCTCCCCAAGTTCCTTAGCTTCCTCACCCAGACACCCAAGAACGCGTGGGGAGGGGAAGGGGATGCTCTGAGCACCCAACCACTCCACCCCAGTGGACAGCCCAAGCAACAGAAGGCTGTCATTCAAGAAGTTTTAAAGTGGCCTTTTCCTTCACTCCTACCCTCCTCCCAAACCCCACCTGGGCTACCTTGTGAGTTATTTCCCTATTTTTATAATTAATTAATGAAGAATACATGTTTTTTAAATGATAGTGACTTTATTTCCTTTGCAAGCAAGCTGTGATTGAAGGGGGGAGGGCGGGTGGCTTACAGGGAATTTAGAGGCAACCAAGGGGGTGGGTTTTCATCAAGGAGAAACAAACAAAAGTGTCACACGGTATCCTGGCCAGTCATGAAACTGGTTTTCAAAGCTCTGATACGCAGCGCTTCCTGCTGTGCTCTTCTAACAGCCTTGGTTGTCCGGCTGTGCGTATTCAGTGGCCAAGCGATTTGCATCAACCTCCCACCCTGCCATAAACATCTCTCCCTTACTCTCACAGAGATTGTGGAGCACACGGCAAGCAGCAATAACAATGGGAATATTGGTTTGGCTGAGGTCTGAACGAGTCAGTAAACTGCACCAGCAACCCTTTAAATGTCCAAATGCACATTCTACCACCGTTCTGCACTTGCTCAGCCTACAGTTGAACAGCTCCTTACTACTGTTCAGAGTGCCTTCATGAGCCAGGGCATTAAGGGGTAGGCTGGGTCCCCAAGGATAACTATAGGCATTTCAACATCCCCAACAGTTATTTTCTGGTCTGGGAAGTAAATCCCTTCCTGCACCTGTTTAAACACACCAGAGTTCCTGAAGATGCGAACATCATGAACCTTTCCTGGCCATCCCACATTGATGTTGGTGAAACGTCCCTTGTGATCCACCGGTGCTTGCAGCACCACTGAAAAGTACCCCTTGCGGTTTATGTACTGGCTGCCCTGGTGCTCCGGTGCCAAGATAGGGATATGCATTCCATCTATCGCCCCACCACAGTTAGGGAATCCCATTGCAGCAAAGCCATCTAGTATGACCTGCACGTTTCCCAGAGTCACTACCTTTGATAGCAATAGCTCAATGATTGTGTTGGCTACTTGCATCACAGCAACCCCCACAGTAGATTAGCCCACTCCAAATTGATTACCGACTGACTGGTAGCTGTCTGGCGTTGCAAGCTTCTCAACTTTGGAGGCTGCTCTCATCTTGGTATTCTTGCGCTTCAGGGCAGGGGAAAGCAAGTCACAAAGTTCCATGAAAGTGCCCTTATGCATGAGAAAGTTTCGGAGCCACTGGGAATCATCCCAGACCCACAACACTATGCAGTCCCACCACTCTGTGCTTGTTTCCCAGGCCCAGAATCGGCGTTCCATGGCATGAGCCTGCCCCAGTAACACCATGATCTCCAAATTGCCAGGGACCGTGGTTTGAGAGAAATCTGTGTTCATGACCTCATCACCGCGCTGCCGTCGCCTCCTTGCCTGGTTTTTCAGGAGTTGGTTCTGCATAAACTGCATGATAATACATGAGGTGTTTACAAAGGTCATAACTGCTGTGGTGAGCTGAACGGGCTCCATGCTTGCCATGCTATGGCATCTGCTCGGGCAATCCAGGGAAAAGGGCGCGAAATGATTTTCTGCTGTTGCTTTCACAGAGGGAGGGAGGATTGACTGATGGCATTTACCCATAACCACCCGTGACAAATTTTTGGCCCCATGAGGCATTGGGAGCTCAGCCCAGAGTTCCAATGGGCAGTGGGGACTTGCGGGAACTGTGGGATAGCTACCGACAGTGCACCACTCGGAATGTCGACGCTTGTCACGGTACTGTGGACGCACACCGCCGAATTAATGTGCTTAGTGTGGACGCATGCACTCGACTATATACAATCTGTTCCCAAAAATCGACTTCTGTAAAATTGAGTACTTTCGTAGTGTAGACGTGGCCTGAGAGACCCACATGGGCTCCATTGGATCGTATGCAGCACCTGTATACAGGGCACTCGTAGTAGAGCTGACTGGAGCATGACAGTTCCATTTCATGGCAACTTAAGAGGTTTCAAAATTTATTTTTGTTCCTCAGTGGAAATGTTTTCACAAAAACTGAATTCTGTCAGCAGACATGGGAATTTTACATTCTGTAGGCTGGTGGTTAGGGTGCTGGTCTGGTGCTGTGCGAAACCCAGGTTCAAGTTCCTACCCAGCCTTTTTCGGAGCAGAGCTTTTCATCCGAAAAGATTAAAATCAGGTAAATTTGGACTTGAATCTGGGTCTCCCACATCCCTGGCTATTATCATAACCCACTCACCCCTTTATATAGTCTCGGGTGACCAGATGTCCCAATTTTATAGGGACAGACCTGATATTTAGGGCTTTTTCTTATATAGGCACCTATTACTTCCCTCCAACCCCTTGTCCCAATTTTTCACACTTGCTATCTGGTCACCCTAATAGTCTGTCTCTTCCTCCACCCGAAAACCTTCCCCACGAAAGTTTAGTGGAAAATGCTGTGTTCCTGAAAAATGTTTTGGCTTCTAAACAGCATATTTTGCTGACACTTCATGTCAGCGAAAGTGCTCGGACATGCTCTAACTCATACCCTACTCCACTGCTATTTTGATCAGTTTTATCTATTGACTTGGGAGTGATGCTGGCTGGCTGTGAAGGAAATTATGTCCCCTTTTTGTTGTGAAGGACAGGTAGGACAGGAAACGGGAAACTACTGTTTCCCTTCTCTCACCCTTTGTCTGCCCGGCCTATTTACATTGTAAACTCTATAGAGCAGGGACAGTCTCTTAACATGTGTTTATAGTGTGCAAAGCACAATGGGGCCCTGATCTGACTTGAGACTTCAAGGGAATAATACAAATAATAATAATTAATGTGGGCAGCAATGTAAGATTGCACAAAGGCCCCTAATTCTGCAGGTATCCAGATCTTGTTAATGTACATTAACTTTCCTTGACCACAGAATATTTAGAGTTCTAAAGCAATTCACTGTCAATATTAGAAGTAATCCTTGCACCTTTTAGAGTAACCTATGATGTATAAAATACATATTAATCTGATGTACATGTGTCAAAACATTTGTTTAATAGGTGACCATTATCACACAATAGAGAGAGTGAACTTCTAGTATATAACCAAATAAATAAGATAAGGAATTTAAAAAGAAATGTGGCTTTTCCACAATGGGTTGGCTACAAAATATAGAACTTTTTGTTAAAATAGAATACTTTTTTCAAATGTTAATTAAAATTTTATCAGCAGCTATCTTTACTTTGAAAGAGTTTGAGCAATGAGATTATTCAAGGGGGGATGAATAAAAGAAACTAATTTTGACATGCATCCGACAAAGTGGGTATTCACCCACGAAAGCTTATGCTCCAATACATCTGTTAATCTATAAGGTGCTACAGGACTCTTTGCTGCTTTTACAGATCCAAACTAACACGGCTACCCCTCTGATATATAATTTTGAACTATTTTATGCTCTCCATAAATGTCCTGTTTTCCTCATTAATTGTCTCATATGAATACCTTTTGCAAAGTATGGTGAAAACTATAGAAGCTTGGTTTTCATGGGCACCTCTCAGTAGCATTAGATGGCATTGCAGAGCTTTAGTAACCCCAAAGAGTTTTGCTTTGGGTTACTAAAAATGCAATCTTTCTGTAATGGTTCAAGATAGATTTATTTAACACATTTATATGGTTATGTTAACATGCTGGTTTGGATTTTAGTTCTTCAGCTCTGTTTAGAAGTTTATTATGAAGTAGCTACAGCTGTTCCACAGTTAAGGTTGTCTCACTTTTCATTATAAGCCTAATTTTTGCTTAATCCCTTCACATCCTATCCTGCCCCCACAAAAATCCCCAACCAAAATCCTTTCAGTATCCAATTTAGAATGTTTGGCCTGTGGCCAATGCACAATTTATTCTGAAAAAATTTGTCATTATTCAGACAAACTGTTGTTTAGATCTGAGATATAGAAAAAATCAGTTAATCATGTTTCCAATATTCTTCAAGCACATTTTTGCCTGGCTATGGTCTGACTTGTTTAAGAACCTCCAAAGACGTTTCAAAGATCTTAGTGAGCTCTAATACACAGGTCCCCATTTGAGATGATCTATGTAAAATCAGACTAATATCATAGGGTAATATAAAAGGGCTGTTGGTGATTGTGGGAATGTAATGCACTGAGTCAGTAGAGTTAGACAAGGAAGCAATGATCCAAGCTCCACTCAGACTCTTGTCACTAAACAATTCCTAATATTAAAGAAAAAGTCTAAGGAAATTCCAACACAAACTTTATTAAGCCTGGTGCATAGGTTCAGAGTACATGCAAGTATGTATATCAGCAAAGGTATGGGATGCATCTAAGAGACCATTCCCAGTCCTGAAAGAGAATCCTAATGCAGAGGCCCCTATGCCCGCATGGAGCCCTTTTGATCTCCATAGGGCTCCATGTGGCACAAGTAGTTGCCCACTTGGAGCTCTCCCTAATGACATTTAATATGTGTATGTGATAAAGAAATATAAACACATAGGCTAGTTTCTAAATGATCTGAAAGGATAAGAAGATAAAACAAACAAACCAGGTTGACCTCATGTTAAAAACTTCCATGTTATTACCTTAACATTGTTACTATTTCTTTGATGGGATGCGCTTGTGCCCCCTTTTATTCACAAGAGGCCAGTTACTTACAGATATGGGAGATGATGACTCTGTGGTGCTAGAAGGGAACAGACACAATATACTCAGGATGCAGAACATGCCTTCATAAGAGTAGCTCCTCAGATCCATGAACAAGAGCTCACAGAAATATCTACCCAAAAAAATTAATGTGGCTCAAAAAAAGGGAAAGGATTCCACATGATCTAGCTCTGAAGCATCAATGTCTTATTCAAAATGAAGAGTAAAAGTTAGCTACTTCTAATAGGAGGAGTATATCTTTGAAAAGTAGGTTGAGAAAGATAAATCAATATTTCAGACAATTCAGGTTTGATTAATTTTGGAATGATTATTTCATCATAGAAGGCAATCAGGTTGGTCAGGCATGACTTGCCCTTGGGGAATCCATGTTGACTATTCTGATTACCTTCTTCTCCTCCAAGTGTTTCAAAATGAAATCCTTGAGGACCTGCTCCATGACTTTTCTAGGGACTGAGGTGAGGCTGACCAGTCTATAGTTCCCTGGATTCTCCTTCTTCCCTTTTTAAAAGATGGGCACTATATTTGCCTTCTTCCAATCATCCAGGACCTCCCCCGATCAACACGAGTTTTCAAAGATAATGGGCAATGGCTCTGCAATCACATCAGGCTATATAATCACACCATATGTTCAGTGGAAGTCCCATCCTTCCCAATAAGTAGACTAAACCAGTGGTGGGCAACCTGTAGCCCATCAGGGTAATCTGCTTGCAGGCTGCGAGACAGTTTGTTTACATTGACCACCTGTATGCATGGCTGCCCACAGCTCCCAGTGGCCACAGTTCGCCGTTTCCAGCCAATGGGAGCTGCAGGAAGCACCGGCCAGCACATCCCTGCAGCCCACGCTGCTTTCTGCAGCTCCCATTGGCTGGGAACGGTGAACTGCGGCCACTGGGAGCTGCAGGCAACCATGCCTGAGGCCAGCCAATGTAAACAAACTGTCTTGCGGCCCACCAGCAGATTACCCTGATGGGCCGCAGGTTGCCCACCAGTAGCCTAGACCCATATCTCCTGGGTGAGAAACTTCCCCACCCCTATCCCTATGCCACTAGCTCTCCCCTAGTTTCTGATCTCACTGTACTAATGCCTGGCTTCCCTTTCCCTTTCCCTGGCCAGAAAATACCCCCCAAACCCTAGTGCCCCACTCGTATTCTCCAATTTAAAACTACCTCTGTCAAGAAGAGTCCAAGTAACATCAAAAATAACTAGGGCTGAACTATTTAGGGCATACTCCTCTAACTCCAACTCATGTGAGTAGTATTGAAGTGAGGTGAGTATTGAAGTAAGTCAGGACTACTTGCATGAATAAGGGTTCTAGAATCTGCCCCTTGATGTGAACACAGACACACTAAGTCTGATTCTACAGTCCCTTCTCAGGCAAAATTTCCCATCAACCTTAGAAAAGTAGTTTTTCCTGAACCAGGACTTTAAATTACCTTTAAATTACCTGTGCATCTGAGGCCAGTTGGGGTAATGGGTCTACATGTGCTAAGATCTTTAGGGTGGGGCTTGTGTCTTAATATGGTATGTCTGAACTACAAAATTAAGTGGACTTAAGTTAGGTCGACCTACAGCCACCTGAGTAATTAAATCTGCTCTTCGTGTCCGCACTACGCTCCTTCTGTCGGTGGTGCGAGTTCTCACCAGGAGTGCTTTGCACTGACTTATGTGGGGCATTGTGGGGCACTGCCAGCAGGATCCTGCTTCCAGCCCAGGGGCAGAAGGACTCACAGCTCAGGCTGTGAATGGCAGCAACAGTCAGTGTAAGCAATGCAGTGTCTACACTGACACAGTGTTGACCTAACTACATCAACCTCAGCGCTACGCCTCTCACGGAGGAGGAGTTATTAGACTGTTGTAGCAGGTGAGTTAAATTGGCAGGAGGAATATTGCAGTGTGGACGCTTACACAGTTAGGTTGACGTAAGCTACCTTACGTTGACCTAACTCTGTAGTGTAGACCAGGCCTTAGAGTCTAACAGAATGGAGCCTTAATCCCAACTTTAGGATCCTTTAGGAGCTATTGCAATATAAATATTGAATTATAAGTACACTAATGAGCATAAAAATGCAAAATTTCATTTGAAATTAGAGATCAACCAGGCTTCTGCATTCAGCATGTAGATCACACAGTCACTGCAGCTCTGCCATTCCTGTCTGAGGAAAGAGGAAAAAAATGAATATTCACAACTTGTTTTTGCTCATCTGAGACTATCATGGGCTGTGTCATTCTCTTTTTCTCTGTCTTGTTCTTTGAACTGTTAAGGGAAGGGTGGAGGAAAAGGAGACAATTAAAATGTGTTCTTTCTTACCTGATTCATTTTGGGACTTTTATCTCAGTTCTGTTTAGGATTTTGCCCCTAAGCGTGTGTGTGTGTTTGGGGACAAATAATCTGAAATGTGCTTACTGAGTGAGGTTCACTGGCTGTAGAGAAGTAACTAACCTTTCTCTTCTCCTTACTTTGGTGGTTACTAAAAAATGACTTTGAAAAAATTCTCACACATCTGGCAGTAGCAACCACTCAACAATCATCATCACACTCACCTGGCCTCATTAGGCTGTTAATACAAAAAATCCTCTGAGGCATTTACCATTGTGTTTTTGGCCATTTCTCCCTAAAGTGCTTTTCCTCCGCATAGTTCACTGGGAATTTGAAAGTGCAAAAATCTAAAATAAAAACAAAACAAAACAAAAAAATCGCTGCTCGGTCTCTGATTTCCTCATTGTGTCATTCTTTGGGCTTGCTGATAGTCAGTCACAAGTGAACAACACTGCTCAAGAGGACATTCTATTGTTCGCAATTCTACTGTATTTATCAAAACTCTAATTTGTTTCAATGTTAGCACTGTACTAAGGAATGTTCATCTTTAGCACAGTGTTCGAAAACCTACAGGACCTTTCTTCTTTCCTTTTATAAATAAAAGCCGTGGTGCTAACTAAAAGGGAAAGTAATAGATGCCTGCAGTTAGAAAGAACGATTGCTGTAGGACGCCTTTTCAACACCCATCAAACCACGCCACAAAGCACCGCACTAGGGATAAACATGGGAAGAGGCTTTTCACGTCAGATTTTCCACACTTCCACTCTAGCATGCCTGGGAATACAAAGAGAACAGCCTTTATGGTTTCCTAATAGGAGCTGCTGAGAAAGCTACCTAGTTTCCTGGTTTTCTGTATGTGCACAAAAACTTCAGTTTAGGGCTTGGGAAATAAATACAATTTGTGAACCATATTGTGTAAAGAAGGGGCATTAGCTGCTCAGAATATCAGAAAAATCTGGGATTTAGCTCTGGTTGCATGTGCTGCCTTTGGAAAGTCACTTAACCTTGTGACTCCATATTCCAGTTTTTACAGAGGGGGAAGGTAGTTACCTACTTACCTGACAAGGAGGTTGAAATGGCTCACTTATCTTTGTAAAGCACTTTGAGATTTTCCATGTACATTTAAATTATGACTAGAGTTGAGATGGTGTAATCTGGAAGAAATATAATACTCTACAACAATGTTAGAAATGGGTAAAAGGTCATCATTGTAAGGCGAGTAGAGGGTGTGGGTTTTTTTTTTTAAATCTGCTTAATCAATCGCTACTCTCAAAATATTTTAGAATTTATACTGTTTATTTTCCTCACAAATGTGCTGTTTGCATCATGATGAAATTCTGGCAAGTGTAGAATTTACACACACACAAAGCAAACAACAGGCTTGAACATCCATTCTAGTTGCAGGAGCAGAGGTGTGTCTAGCCAGGCAGAACTCTGATGACTGCACAGAAAGCAGGAGGTACACTCTGTAACAACATTTCCCCCTTTCTGGGACCCTAGGAAAGCTCTTCCTTGGTTGCTTAATAGGGTTATCATTCTCCTGGGTTTTGGGGGTGCAGATTGAAGCAGGGGCTTAAAGAAGAGCTATGCTGCTGGGGAGATGTGGACCAGTGCAGCAGAATCTACGTGTGGCTAACCATGCAAAGAAGGCTTCTGTCTCTGAAGATCTGAGAGTGCCCTTGGTCCTCTGATACTGTGGGAATGGGAAGCGTTCTCCACTGCCCACTCCATGGGTCTCATGGGAGAACATTCTACTAGAGTGAACTAACTCCTGAAAATTCCATAAAGTGAACTCTGGAGTATTCAGTTTCCTTCTGCTCTGTTCTCATGGGTTTCTCCAGGTCAAAGGGCCGTGTAGTCCATAGCTGTTGCTGAATGTACTTCTTTATCTACTTGCTTCAACACCGTGACACAGAATATCACCTCTGCATTACAATAGATAATGTATGACATCACAAATCAAATCAAAGGGATGCTTTTATACTTAGGCAAAGGACTCTGTAGAACAATTTCTAATGGTAAATTTACACATTTTTTGCTGTGTTCTCAATCATAAGAGTGACTCAAAACCCCAGTTCAAATCTTCTTGGGCAATTATATGGAAATCTGCTTCATTCAATCTACCACCCTGGTACCTTAGTCACGGACCAGCAGCCAATTTGCACTCTAAGCTGATTAAGGATTTTGAAGGTTTTTCTTTAGGCAGTGATACTGCCAGTCACCATAGAAATACAACACATCTAAGCCTATTAAAAACTAAGTGTACTGTTAAGAAGAAAAACATAGAGCATTCAACATGACATCCGTTACTTTTCCTGTTGCTAAGCATGAGTAATAAGATCATAGTTACACTTATATAAGCAATTACTGTGCGGTGCTATCAATGCTCATCACGCTTCTGCAGACTGCCTTGCAAAACAAAGTAGAACATGTGAACCAGGAAGTCCTGGAAAATTAGGCATGTTCATGTACTTTTATATATGATTTCCATGTGATAAACTGTAGGGGCATGTGATAAGTGTACCCGTATTCTCCTAGACTCCTTGTTGTTTCTGAATTCATCAGTAGCCACAGCTGGGAGAAATCTCCTTTTCCATCAATGGCTGGCAGGAAACTGCACCTGCTCTTGTTGGAGTTGGACTTCACCACAGTGTAGCACCTATTCATGACTTCCAGGTTTGATTATTGTAATTCTCTGTATCTAGGCATGAAAATGATGGCCTTAAAGGATGTACTGGCCTGTAGTTACGGAATTGGTCTAGGACTCTGAAGCCCTAACTCTTCAATTCTCGGCTTTTCCTCAGACTTCCTGTGTGCCCTTGGGCTAGTGACTTAATCTCCCCAATTCTGTATCTGCAAAACAGGGAAATTATTTATTTGTTTTATGATGGTAGCACCTCAGAGAGCTGCTCATGGTCTAGGACCCCATGGTGCTAGGCCAGGGGTGGGCAAACAACGGCCTGCAGGCCAGATCTGGCCCCTCAGGGCTTTGCATCCGGCCCACGGGATAGCCACCCCCATGGCACTGTGGGCCTCGCACTGCTCCCAGAAGCGGCTGGCACCACGTCCCTGTCCCTGTGCCCTCGCCTCCAGGCACTGCCCCCCGCAGCTCCCATTGGCCGGGAACGGGGAACCACACCCCAACCCTCTGCCCTGAGTCCCCTGCCACACCCCGCACCCCTCCTGAACCCCAACCCCTTTTTCTGAGCCCCCTCATACATCCCTGTCATAAATATAAAGGGAAGGGTAAACACCTTTAAAATCCCTCCTGGACAGAGGAAAAACCCTTTCACCTGTAAAGAGTTAAGAAGCTAGGATAACCTCACTGGCACCTAACCAAAATGACCAATGAGGAGACAAGATACTTTCAAAAGCTGGGGGGAGGGAGAAACAAAGTCTCTCTCTCTCTCTGTCTGTGTGATATTTTCGCCAGGGACAGAACAGGAATGGAGTCTTAGAATTTAATAAGTAATCTAGCTAGATATGCATTAGATTCTGATTCCTTTAAATGGCTAAGAAAATAAGCTGTGCTTAATGGAATGTAGATTCCTGTTTTTGTGTCTTTTTGTAACTTAAGGTTTTGCCTAGAGGGATTCTCTGTGTTTTGAATCTAATTACCCTGTAAGGTATTTACCATCCTGATTTTACAGAGGTGATTCTTTTTCCTTTTTCCTTCTATCAAAATTCTTCTTTTAAGAACCTGATTGCTTTTTCATTGTTCTTAAGATCCAAGGGTTTAGGTCTGTATTCACCTATGCAAATTGGTGCGGATTTTTATCAATCCTTCCCCAGAAAAGGGAGTGTAAGGGTTGGGAGGATTTTGGGGGGAAAGACGTTTCCAAATGGGCTCTTTCCCAATTATATACTTGTTAGTCATTTGGTGGTGGCAGCGATAAAGTCCAAGGGCAAAAGGTAAAATAGTTTGTACCTTGGGGAAGTTTTAACCTAAGCTGGTAAAAGTAAGCTTAGGAGGTTTTCATGCAGGTCCCCACATCTGTACCCTAGAGTTCAGAGTGGGGAAGGAACCTTGACAACCCCACACTCCCTCCTGCACCTCAACCCCCTGGTCCGGCCCTGCATGCAGTTTTCCCACGCAGATGTGGCCCTTGGGCCAAAAAGTTTGCCCACCCCTGGCCTATAACGTGACTCCAATGTGGGCTGTTGAATTCCAAAGACCTGCTCCCACTGTGCTCCATAGCAAAAGTCCCATAATCTTCCCTAATGGCTGGATCTGATCCCAGAAGCCCCCCACTTGTGGCTTTTTTAAATCTCAGAGACGCTGTTGACTTTCTCTCTCTCTCTCTCTCTCTCTCTCTCCCTTCTGACAGGAGCTTCTCATGACAGGAGTTGCTTCAAAAAGCTGTTTCAGGTTCAATAGTGGATGCACTGCATTTCTTCTGTAGCCAGTGGCCTAATGAATTAACTTCTTACTGTGTATATCTCATAGTCAGGACATTTTAATATATTCCCAGTTCAGTAACCAAGAACGCTTTCATGAACATGACCATTTTATGTGTTTTCATATATGTGTAAAGTGCTCATTAACAACTGAGAGCCCAAATTGTTGTCTCAAAGTGATGACTGCAAGATGTATGTAAACTGATATCTGCTACTTTGGACATACAGGTCCTGCTTTCTTGCTCTTGCAAACTAGAAGATTTTAACAAATATAATTGGCATATCTAAGCAGTGATGGTGGAACTAGGGATGGTAGGGGTGCTGCTGCACCCCCCAGCTTGAAGTAGTACTAACAAACACCAAATACATGGTTTCCCTGGCTTCCATCATCAGCACTCCCACTATAAAAATTGTTCCGGCACCCCTCTATCTAAGGTACTAGCAATATCCTCCTTGACAGGTACCTCTCAACTGTGCTTGATGCAAGCCCCCACTAACTCACTTATCTAATTCAAGGCACATTCCCTCTCTAATCACTCACCGTTCTGTGTTTGTGGGAAAGCTGGTCTGGGGGAGGGTTTGTAGAAAGGAGAAGTTTAAAAAAATTAACATTTTAGTGCCACAACACAACAGTAGCTTGGGCTTGAGGTTTTGGTACCAGGGGCTTGTTTGTTTATAGCCAACAAACACACAAATCTTTTACATCTCTATTAGACACCAGGGAAAGCCAGTCACAACAAAATACGTAAAAAGAAACCTCCATTTTAATCACCTGCCTTATTTAGTTTCTCTATAGGAACAGAGACTCTTAGGAGTGCAAAAGCCATATTTGAGAGTCTCTTACATGGCATGAAATACAACTTACCCTCGTTGTAGGGGAGAACGGTTAAGTGATAGCTCCTAAGTTCTGTTGTTAGTCTAATGCTGTTTCTGATGATGACAGGACAAAAACAAGCAGAGGGACAGAGAAGAACTCCAGGAACAAGGGAAAAGCAATTTTTGTCCTTGATGCTTTCTGTTCAGTAGCCAGAAAATCCCATACATGGCATGGGACATTCTCAGCTGTTCCCGAATCAGGCAAACTCCAAATAGGAAAGTCCATTGTTTTTAGCTTGCCCCTCTGATCACCACAGTCTTGCCAGGGTAAGTTTGTCCTGGCTGATTAGGTTGCAGAGTTGTTTCACAGAAGGCAAAAAGAGAAAGATAGGAAGGAGGAATAAAGTGGGGAAGGAAAATGGCCTACCTGCGAGGGAGTAATAACAGCATCCTTACTCTTGTATCTCAAGAGTTTCTGAAGATGTAGAAATGGAGATGGGGATGTTGCCTGTTTCCCTCTCCATCTGGCTGGTCAAACATTTTTCAGGAGCCGGGAAAAGATGCCCAATTGTATAACAAATCACCAAGGGGTTAGTTCATGTTCATTGCCTTGCCTAAACTCACCACCCCACACACACACTGCCACAGCCTCCAGAAAAGCAGTTTTCTCTCTCTCGTTTGTTTATTTTATTTATATATATATATATATATATATATATATATTTCTATGAAACATACACACACACACACTGCCTTTCACCTTTAAAAGCCTTTTAGTTGGTTGCCATTTTCTGTAATGTCCCCAGGAGCTTTGAAAACCACTAACATTTTAAAAAATACCTTTGATTCTTTTGTTTGCTTTCTTTCAACAACAATTTTGAAAACTCAAACACACACAAACAGAACCTCAAATGTATTATATTTTAAAGATCTTGTGGCCTTTAAACCATTCTCAACTCTTTTGGGGTTTGACATATGACCTTTAAATGCTTGGAATTGGCAAAACTCAGATACTGTGGTGATAAGGGCAATGCACATACCTCTATATACAGTAATGATGAGCTAATTTGGCTTGTAGGACCTCTTACGGGTGGTAAAGCTCATTTGTAGCAGGTAGTGACCCAGTATGGTGTGGGCGTATCTATTGCCTCAATTTCCCCTCCTATATGGGGAAGCACCAGCTTCCAGCGCTTTTAGGCTACTGAAGTGGTTAGCCCTCTGGTTAAGTCACAAGATTCCCCCTGCTGGAGTTAATCAGAGACCAAAAGGAAACAAATCCCAGTCTTCTAGCCCAGAATCTTGTTCGGGACAGCCTTTCCTCTCAGGGTCTGTCCTATTAAACAGTCTTTAGCCCTTCTTCTCCTGGGCTCAGGTTTCAGCCCTCCTGGCCTCCACCCAGTCCGTCCTTCCCCTTTAGAGGGGTGGCTGCACCACCTCATAAGGAGAGAGCATGGGGGACCTCTCAACCTCCTCTACTACAGACAGTGCCACTGGAACAATTTGTATAGTGCGGGTACTAAAAGCCATTGAAGAAAACTATAAACCCTGTATATGGTGGGACCCTCTTCAAGCCAGGGGGTCCCACTGCATCCCCAACTTCTCTAGTTCCAGCACCTGTGACTACAGGTCCCCAGGCTTGGAACTCTAACTAACTGGGCTATCTGCCCTGACTCTCCTTCCTAGAACCTCTTCCTCTGCACCCAGCCCTATTTTCTAGCCCTTTCCTGGCTGGTCTCCAGCTCTTTAATAGAACATCTCTCTTAGTTCTGCCCTGCTGGAGTTTCTGCCAGCCTGGCCACAAGCTGGCCTGATATCTACCAGCAGAAGAAACTATGCAAAAAAGGGCAAGGTTTTTCTAATCTGACATTGTCTCTGGATCTGACCGACACTGGTGGGATCCTGTGGGATGAACTTCCCACGGTCAGCACAGGTGATGGGGAATGGCTGGAGCTTCCTCTCACTCTGGACTAAGTGAAGCCTGTGGTGCTGATCCAGTGCATGGGGCTGCCCACCCTGTGTGTCCCTCGCCATGTGCTCCAGGAGGTGAAGGCTGCCTGCCCCAGCCTCTCTTGCTTATCTTGAGCATATCCTGCATCCCACTCACCCTTATCCTCTGGGACTATATAGCTTAAGATCAGGCTCTTGCCCTATAAACTCTTCCAGCTTCCTCCAATGCACCACTGCTGTTGAGTTTCTGGATGCACTTTCTCCATCTCTCATCTATGCACACCCCATCCATGGCCCCAGAAAGTCACAGGACCTCCCCCTGCCACTGGCCAAGGATCCCACCTACTAATCCAGGAGGAGGAAGCTCAGTGTTAAGATTTTCTTTGTGTATCCTATTTCCATTCCATTCTGGGTAGAGTTTCATTCGCAGAGGGAAGCTGAATGCAGGGTAAGTTGAACCACTGAAACTTTACTAAACTCTGTGCACCGCTATGTCCATGTGGCTGAGCTGCTTCCATCCTAACTCCACATTCCTGAGTTCTCCGGGTGTCCCATCCATTATAGTTTCTCCAGGGAACATGGGCCCTTCAGTTCCACTTCTGATATAGGCAGAGCTATCTGGAGCATTGTCCACTGACTTGTACAACTTTGTGGAGCAATGGGCACTGTCCAGGTGTCATTGCTTGCTGTCCCCATCCCAGTGCTGCCCTTTTTTAACCTAAGACCATCACTCTCCTCTCTGTTTTCTCATGTTTTGTTCCCGAGAATCAGTCCTCTTCTGGCCTCAGTGGTACCCAGTGGTACCTTCCATGACAGAGGATGTGGGCCTTTAGTTCTGGGTGGACTTAAGGCCCACCCCCCCCCCAGGATGCAAATAAGCTCATGACACTTTTACTCATTCCCTCCACCTAGGAGTGGGGCTAAACTTGGCACAGATGAGGCTGAGCCCCACTCCCCAAAGGCCCAGCTCACCCTGTGACGTTAATGAAAGAAGGAACCTAGTTTCTTCAGCACTTAGAACAGTGATAAGAACTACAGAAAAATATGAGCTAGATATTAGCTTGGATTTGTCTTCTCCTCCTCCTTCCTGGCCTGCAAAGAAAATAGTGACAGGAAACAGCATCACCAGACTAACTCGGATAAATGTAGAAGAACAAAAATGAAACACAACCATGCCAAAACAAAACAAACAAACAAAAACCCTGTTATCCCCTGTCACCTAGCAACGGCAGAGCAATTTATCTCAGTGCAATCCTATGGCAAGTGCACCTGAGCTGTGCTTAATCTGTTTACTATGTTCTCAAACCCTTCCCACATTGTCATTGTAGATTCTGCAGATCAGATGGTAGAATCTATTCTTGCAGCTTTCATTCCTTAATCTGTTTGTGCTGAGTTCGCCCCAACCCTCCAGCACCAGGATTCCAGAATGAGAGCAGCATTGACTGTGCAAAAGCAAGTGGCAGTTTGTAATACGGATTGCTGCTGATCAGAGGAGAATCTGTTTGCAATTGGAAAATTCACAGTGGGGCCCATAGTTATCCAAGTGTGCAAGGCCATTAAGTCTATCCTGCTGCATAGAAGTGTGACTCAGCACTATGAAGGACGTAGTGCATAGGTTTGCAGCAGTGGGGCATTAGAGAGGATGCATATTCCCATTCTGGCACTACTCCCCCTTCCTAGTGAATACAGAAACTAAAATGGGTCTATTTCTGTGATTATGTAAGTGCTGGTGGATCACCAGGGATGCTTCACCGATATCCATGTGAGGTGATCAGGGAAGGCGCATGCCGCTCACATCGTTAAGAACACGGGACTATTTAAAAAGTTGCAAGCGGGGACATTCTTCCCTGACGGTGCATGACCGGTAGTGATGTTGAAATGCCAATAGTGATTGTGGAGACCCACCTTCTCCTTGCTCCCCTGGCTCATGAAACCATACACTGGCCACCTCAACAGCACCCCGCAAAGACTCAACTACTGGCTCAGCAGCTACACGTTCAACGGGCAGTGTTTAATGACTCGATTGGATCTCAGTGAGACAAACATTCTTCTTGATACTGCGGGTTGTATATTTCATAATATCTATAAAGCAAAGGGGGAAATGCTACTGGCAGCGGGGGGGGGGGGGGCAGAGACGGATCAGCTGTCTGAATTTGAACAGTCAGACACAAGGCTATTAGAGCCACCATGGAGCTATAAAGTTGAGGGAGGTCTTAAAAGATCATTCTAACAGTCGGCCATAGTAGCATTGCATGATGCTTTTAGGAATTTGTCTGCCTTCAGGTGAATAGACCTTAAGCGTGGGTGGGTTACTGATGCTCTGTCATGGTGTGGCTGGAGTAGCAACCCCTTGTGGACCTTCCTGGCAGCCTGACCCAGTTGCAGGTCTCCTCAGAAGCAAGGGGTAAGTAGGGGGACATAGACTCTATCCCCTGTATCCACTGGATGCTCCTGCAGTCTTCCCCACAAAAGGGTTGCTGGAGGGGCTTGTCCCAAAATGTTCCTAAGCAAAAAGTAAAGTAAACTCACTGTTAGCTCATCCCTAGTCATCTAAACAGTTTCTTAGTTGAGCGTCGCTCTCTCTTGGGGTCTAAGTGCTTCTCCCTTGTGGCTACCTGGGTTATCAGGACTGTTTCTCCACCAGCAAAGTCCCTTCACACAGAGAGGCAGAGCTCTGTCCTGCTTCCTCACCAGTTAGGCCAGACCTACACTGTAAACTAACATCAGTATAACTGTGCCACTAATCCACACCCCTGAGCGGCACAATTATACCGCCCTAACTCCCAGCATAGACAGTGCTATGTTGGCAGGAGGGCTTCTCCCAGCAACATAGCTACCGCCTCTCATGGAGGTGGGTTAACTGCGCAAATGGGAAAAGCTCTCCTGTTGGTGTAGGTAGTGTTTTCACTGAAGTGCTACAGTAGCGCAGCTGCACCCATGCAGCATTTGAAGTATAGACTCAGCCCTGGACGGAGCCATCTTCTCTCCTGTTATTCCCCCTCCAGGCTCGGCATTGGCTGCAGGCGTAGTGGAGTGGGACTAGCTGGGCCAGAGGTTCACTTTAACCCCTGGTGTGGGGCTTCTGCACTCCATTACGCTCCAGTTATGAATTTTGTAATGAGGCTTGTCTGCCTTGTGCAAACTGATATACTGAGTTTCAAAAAATAAAACTTTTTTTGCAGGCAAATAAAGAGGAAACAAAGTTAAAGTACAAATAAACAAGTTAAAAACATTTTAGCAACACGGTAAGAAGGTGATCTATACTTATAAAAGCCCAGTAGAGCAATAAACACACATGTTTACATATTACAATGTTCTATTCATGGTAAAAATAAGTAGCACAGTGTGCTTGCTGGCTGATCCTGTCTTTACCACAGGCCAGTGTAGGTTCTCCTTGTTTTCCCCTGTCAGAGGGATAGGAGGAAGTGTTCATGCCATGCTGCCACCTGTAATGCTGGGGGAAACAGTGAGCAGCGACCATAGAGTATTCCATGCCATGGCAAGGCTGCTGTGTGTGAGGTCTTCAGGAATTCAGCTCGATAATGTTCTGCAACATCTGCATTTGTTGCCTGAGCAAACCATGAGGTACTGGTGCACTTCTTGCTGCACCTCTCTATTCCTGTGCCTCTCTGGTAGCAATCGTTCTCTCCGTTCTTGGTCACTCATCTCAATCTCAGACCTTCAGCCTCTCCAATCCCTATGTTCACAAGCAGCCCCTGTAGAGGAGTGAAGACTCTCGCAGAGCGTATCCTTCCTCGTCTGCTTCTTTCTTTGCTTGATCCAGGTCAGATGTTCAGCAGGCAGAGAGGGGGCAACTCCCTGCCAGAGGCTGCTGATAAAAACAGACACAGCATTACATTTACTGTTGCAACGGACAGGAAATATACATCTCAAAACTCCCTTACGTTATTCCCATAACCATCTCTAATAAAAAAATGCTCATTGTTGCTTTAGCTTTGGAGCACCTCATTACAGCACCATTCTGTAGCTCAAGCCATCGGGAGTACAGGCTAGCATGGGGGGTGGGGAACTGCTAATTGGCAAACGTGAATGCTGGGCACCCCTGGGTATGAGTATAGGGAAAGTTCAGTAAATATTGCCAGTACATTCCAGGCAGTGGTAACTTTGGCTGATATCTCACTCCAGAGGGTGCCAAAAGTCCAGAGAAAGCAGCTGCTACTGGTGTCTGAAGCCACCAGGGCCTGTATGCTGCTAGCCCGTTTACTGAACAGGGCCAGCACAGCTCATCCCAGAATGGCATGGGAGTGTCCCCTTTTGCGGGGGAAGAAACAGGGCTGCCATCCCTAGAAATACTCTGCAATCCTCTCCTGAACATCTCCACGAAAGTCTTGGAGATTTTTCTAAAGAATTAAAGGGACAGCCCTGTTCAGATAAACAAAGTACTGGGCACGGGGAGCATTGTGCCCGCCCCCTGCACTGATCAACAAACCAAAGAAAAGGAAATGCCACATCTACCTTTTTTTGCCTTCTACCTCTATCCAAGCACAGGACAGTGATCTGCTGTGGGCCCCGTAATTCTGACTGCTCTGCTAAGCTTTTTAAATTCATTTCCTCATAAGTAGTAGTTGATTAAATGGCAACAATATGTGCATTCCAAAGCATTAACTGTAATTGTATTCGAAGTACTGATTTTAAAAGTAAAGCAAAGATTCAAAAGTCAATGTCTTTGTTCTGTAAACTTGTACATGGGCTGGGTGTCATTTTTTGAATAGGGAAGAAGGGTGGCGGGGAAAGTGGAAGGGTTTTGGTCACTGGAAAAGGAAACAAACATGCTTATAAGGAATAATGCATCTATATACTTACCTGAGCTCCCTTCCCCTTCATCACCAGACTCATCTGAGTTCACCTAACAGGACTGGCTCAACTCAAGTGGAGTTTCAATGAGCTCCGGGGTCACTACATGGTTTGTTTCTCCCCCATTCCTCTTCACTGTGCACTGCAAGGTTTTTGTGCCCAGCTCTTGCAAAGTGTCCACAGTCCCATTTCGAGTGCTGGTAGGTTCCCTGCCAAGTGTGGCATGCAGCTCAGTGTAGCAACAGCAGGTCTTGTAGCAGCCCCAGATTTGTTGTTGCCCTCTGATATACCTGCTGAAGTTCCACAGCTTTCACCCAACATTGATTCTTATCCCTGTGGTGGGCAAGCAGGAAAAAGCATTTCAAAAACACACTGTTTTTTTTAAAGAGGTAGTGGCGGGAGGCTAGCTTCTGTGACCTGGGACCCCCAGAGTTGTGGAATTCAAAATTGTGACCAGAATAGCCACTGTTGTAGGGACTGGTCCATTGTTGGACAGCTTCTGTGGAGGACTGTTAGTGTCAACACAGGTAATGCAGTGTCTACACTACCACTACGTTGATGGAAGTAGATCTTGCTTTGGCTCTACATTGTTTGGGGTGCTGGTGTTGTGTCAATGTAATGGGCTGCCTGTGTCAGTGGGAGACAGAGTTAGGTGTGGAGGAATGCAAAACTAAGACTCCAGATGGCAGATTGACCACAGCAGCCCACCCTAGCCCTGCATAAGGAAATCTTCTAAGAACAATAAATGGCAGAGTCGTCCACGTGTCACCGAGATTCAGACTGCAGATTTGTAGCCACTGGGACGCAGACGCCCAATACTCTGCCCTCCATCCCACGTCTCTATCTGAGTTTCTTTAATTGGCTTTATTAGTGTGTGGCTGGTCTGTGTTTGATATGACCATGCGACAGGAGTGTAACCTCTTGTAACCCTGACCCATGTCATGGGGCCAGGAAATAAAGGTCCAGCCTTACAGGAGAGCTGGTGTAACACATCTTTGTTATAGCTGGAAAAGCCAAGATAATAGACGTTAACACAGGATCAGGGCCTTAGTTTGTGCATTCTTCTGAAACGCATGTTTGTGACCTTTCTAGTATAAGAGGTGAAGATGGTGGTGGCTTTGAGAGAACATTTCAGGTATTGGGGGCAGCACACCATAAATCACCAAGATATTTGTGTGTAGGAAATACAGGGCTTGTTGAGGCTGGCACCACAGTACAGAGTGAGAGGAGAGGAAGTAACATAAAATGAGATCAGGTTGGAAATATAAGCAGCAGCTGCATGAATATTTAATGTTTTAAAAAATAATAAAATACCTAATTTTCATAGGACATTGGAAGCATAATTAGTTTTGCATTAGAAATGTGGTCTATCTCTGGGTTTATTCCAAATCTCTCAAATCTTTTTTCCCCTGTAATTGGTCGGGATCTCTTACTTGTGCATTCTGCTATGATTTACTGGAGTTCATGGAGCCTGAAGCTCTCCTGAGTTGTAAAGTGCTTCTATAACTAGTGAAGGGCTCTCAGCACCATGCAAGTGCAAAATCCTAATTGCCTCCAAAGAGAAGCACTTGTAAAATGTTACATCCTCCAAAAAAGTAAATCATTTCTGTACTGTGCCCTTCCGGAATATTGATCACTCTTGCAAATTGAAAGGCTTGTAAAACTTTCCAGGAACTTTTTAAATTGCTCCGCATGGAATAAAGTGATTTCAGCTGCTTGGACTGCATTTCAGATTGAGTGGCTCTTTATACATGGTGGCATGGGGGCAGTCAGAAGTGGAGTCCCACTGCCTTCTTCCCTCCATCTGTTCCCCTCCACCCCCCGTACAGGTTGACCAAATATTCAAAGTGCAATTGGACATCAGCAGGGGTGTCACAGTGAAGCATTTTTGCTGAGGAAAGCATGAAGGAAAAACAGCCCCCTTTATAGTCCCCTTACCCACAATTCTGCCCCTTTCACAGTGGAAAAAAACAGGGACTCTTTGCAGGAAAGGGAGGGCTAGGAGACACAGTAGTGACCCTTTACTATACTGTCCCAGTCCTAGTGTGGTGTATGTCTAACCCTCCAGTCTAGCTCCTACACTTGTTCCCTCCCATTCACCCACACATGCATTTTCACCCATTCCCTCCACTTACCCCATTTGCTAAACCCTGCCAATCTAAGCCATCCCCCTCCTGGCTCAGAACTCCTCTAGAATCTCTAGGCTTCTGACAACCCAACTTTCTGCTCAGAAACCCCTCCCCACTGAATCTCTCTAGATTCAGGACATCCCCTAACCCTATGTTCAGGCTCAGAGGTACCCAGATTGAGAACCCCCACCCCCTTTTTGCTCATAGCTCAAATATCCACTATCCCTACCTTAACATAGAAGCCTTTCCACTCCTACCTTCTCTATTCTCAGGCTTGAAATGTCAACTTAGTCTTAGGAATCCTCCCATCCCCAGTCAGCTTATAAAACCCACCCTTGGCCCTTAACACTCCCATTGCCACTCACTGCCTCAGTTTCCCCAACTTTAAAAATAGAATGTTTGTAAAGCTGGGTGAGATTCTCTGATGGAATATGCTCGATAAATGCAAAACTTGGAGTACCTAAGTTGTATTTGAAGTGAAGCAAGCAAGCAGTGACAAGGATGAAATTGGATGGTTTGTTCCAGTTAAGGAAGACTGTTTTAAGCACATCTGGGGACCCTTTTGAGGGCCCCTGCAACCACAGGTTTTGCAGCCTGTCAGAACAGCACTGAAGCAAACTCATACATTTCAGAGCTCCATCAGCTTGTTGTTCTCCTCTCTTCCTATTTTGACTCTTTCCCTCTAAGTGTCTAAAGTATTTGTTAACTCCTGTTCTAGCTTTTAGCACTAGACATGGTACGAGGTATTAACATTTCAGGTAGCAGATGGAGGGGTAAAAAAATCTGGCTGTGAAAGTGGACAGTCCTCGCAACCTCTCCACAGATCCCCTTGGACATTGCTGATTTAACCCAATAACTATGATCTGATCTGGTGCATTCTGCAGCTCCAGTGTCCCCTCTACCCCTCTGAATTAGGGGGCAGATACAGTAGTTTAACACTGCAGACAGGTGCAGCATACACTGTCCCTTGGAGAGCTTGCCAGGCTTCTGCAACATTTCATCCTTGGTGGAGAGGACCCTTCCTTTCCCTCCTTTTCAGTGGTGTTTGCTGTGAGCAGGCCTGCCAAGCTGTGACAGTTTGAAGGGAGATGAAGAAGGGGGACTTTGAAAAACAAAAAGTGAGATGTCAACTATTTCACAGCAATACACAGCAAAATGCCCCCTCGGTGCATTTGTGGGCCTATATAAATAATCATCATAAGAGTTAAATATCTGCCTTTAAAGTTAATCTTAAATGAGGGCTTCTGTTTCCCAGTGACTGGAAACTTAGCAGCCGTTTGTGTTGCAGGGAGGAAAAGAGGCATAAAATTCAATAGACATTCTGCTTTGGGGCTGTGGGGGGAAGGGAGGTTTGAGAGGGTGACTGTGAAATCAATGTGAAAATCTATTCACCATGCAAAGCTAGGAAATATTCACTTTAGCTGCTTTATCAAATGAAGTCATTTTCAATATTTTGTTATCACTAGTTCCAATAAATGGCTTAATTAATAAAGAGCATATACAGTATTTTATGTGGAAAAGCTAAACTAACAATTAAGCCTAAATAAACAGTATGTGCTATGACTTCCAATGGAAACAAAACACCTCTCCTGATGCCTTACTGTATGTGTCTGCAGCACTTGCTAGGGAGCTTTGGATGTCTACACTTCTGCTTTTTAACTTGCTTTTATCTTCAACTGTGTGTGGCGTATTTTCCTTTCCTCCTTTAGCTCACTTCCTCCCCATCCACAAATTAACTGGAGCAACAGCTGAGGTACATTTATCAACCCTGAGGCTGTTATTTCTTCAACTTGGGTAGGTTAAATATAGAAATGTTTTGGCCCCGCTGACCCTTAATGATATGTTTTTTGCACATGGCAATACAAAGGGTAAAATACATTTGAAAGAAGAAAAGGGTTTAGCATTTGTTATATCCATATAGTGCAGCAGCTACTATAAAAGATTTTCAGAGGGTGATTGAATGATGTGACGAAGTGCTGAAACCCATCCCGCTCACCGCAGTATAGGAAGCATCATAAGAATATAACAACGGCCATACTGGGTCAGACCAAAGGTCCCTCTAGCCCAGTATCCTGTCTTCCAACAGTGACCAATGCCAGGTGCCCCAGAGGGAATGACTAGAACAGGTAATCATCAGGTGATCCAGCCCCTGTTACCCATTCCCAGCTTCTGGCAAACAGGCTAGGGACACCATCCCTGCCCATCCTGGCTAATAGCCATTGATGAACCTATCCTCCATGAACTTATCTAGTTCTTTTTTGAACCCTTTTATAGTCTTGGCCTTCACAATATCCTCTGGCAAAGAGTTCCACAAGTTGACTCTGCGTTGTGTGAAAAAAATATTGCCTTTTGTTTGTTTTAAACCTGCTGCCTATTAATTTCATTTGGTGACCCCCCCCCCTAGTTCTTGTGTTATAAGAAGGAGTAAATAACACTTTCTTATTTACTTTCTCTACACCCGTCATGATTTTATAGCCCTCTATCATATACCCCCTTAGTTGTCTCTTTTCCAAGCTGAAAAGCCCCAGTCTTATTAATCTCTCCTCATACGGCAGCCGTTCCATAGCCCTCATAATTTTTGTTGCCATTTTCTGAACCTTTTCCAAATCCAATATATATTTTTTGAGATGGGGCAACTAAATCTGCATGCAGTATTTAAGATGTGGGTGTACCATGGATCTATACAGAGGCAATATAATATTTTCTGTCTTACTATCTATCCCTCTCTTAATGATTCCCAACATTGTTTGTTTTTTTGACTGCCGCTGCACATTGAGTGGATATTTTCAGAGAACTATCCACAATGACTCCAAGATCTCTTTCTTGAGTGGTAACAGCTAATTTAGACCCCATCATTCTATATGTATAGTTGGGATTATGTTTTCCAATGTGTGTTACTTTGCATTTATCAACACTGAATTTCATCTGCCATTTTTTTGCCAAGTCACCCAGTTTTGAGAGATCTTTTTGTAGCTCTTTGCAGTCTGCCTGGGACTTAACTATCTTGAGTAGCTTTGTATCATCTGCATATTTTGCCACCTCACTGTTTACCCACTTTTCCAGATCATGTATTAATATGTTAAATAGGACAGGGCCCATTACTGACCCCTGGGGGACACCACTATTTACCTCTCTCTATTCTGAGAACTGACCATTTATTCCTACCCTTTGTTTCCTATCATATAACCAGTTACCAATCCACGAGAGGACCTTCCCTCTTATCCCATGACTGCTTACTTTGCTTAAGAGCCTTTGGTGAGGGACCTTGTCAAAGGCTTTCTGAAAATCTAAATACACTATATCCAATAGATTCCCCCTTGTCCACATGCTTGTTGACCCCCCTCAAAGAATTCTAGTAGATTGATGAGGCATTGTTTCCCTTTACAAAAACCATGTTGACTATTCCCCGACAAATTATGTTCATCTATGTGTTTGATAATTTTGTTCTTTACTATGGTTTCAATCAATTTGTCTGGCACTGAAGTCAGGCTTACCAGCCTGTAATTGGCAAGGTCTCCTCTGGAGCCCTTTTTAAAAATTGGTGTCACATTAGCTAGCCTCCAGTCATTTGGTACAGAAGCTGATTTAAATGAGAAAAACATAATTAGTCACACAAGCATAGACAATCTCTTCCAGGAAGTTCTCTCACTTGCTTTCTGAGCACTTTTAAGGAACACTTGCCTGTGGTTTGCAGTACTTGGTATTGTCAAAAGGTTCATGAAAATCAGATAGGCAGAGATAGGCAGGCGATCCCTTATAAATAGCGTTTGGCATCTATTTTGATGACTATGAGTCGGACGAGGCTGAGTGTAAAGTATCCACAACCCCCTGGGTAAGCAGATATATCAACATCTCAGGGACTGAAAAACAATAAGTTCAATTTTTCCCAAAATCACCTATAGAAACTAACAAAGTACGTTCTATGTGGTACAAGGGAGCAGGGAGAGAATGATGGACTCACCAGGTGAAAGCCTAGCCCCACTAAAGTCCATGGGAGTTATGCCATTGATTTCAATAGGACAGGATTTCACCCTCTAACTTTAAGCAGGACTCCTGTTCCAAACCCAGGCACTCCCACCTGTTTGTAAATAGCCCACAATATTCACAACTATAACTGCCAGTGGCCCACATGTCGCCCATCCACCACTGAGCAGCATGGGCAGTATCAAAATACTATTTAAGGGCCCCTAAACCTGCCGTGGGGAGAGAGCAGTGGTTCTGCTGCAGGCTCACTCTAGCCCCAGGCACCACGTGGGCTTGTCTGGGCTCTGAGGGAGGAGGGAAGGAACCACTCAGTAGCATGATTTGCTGGGGCCTGGATGGTCAGACCTGCATCAACTGCTCTGAGGTTGCGGAAGCTCCCCTCTGAGGAGTTGTTGCTTTATCACTGGCAAGTGCTGCATAGCTCCTGAAAGCCTGACAGCAGTCGGCGTGCACTTTCACTAAACCCATCACGGTGCAGCTAAGGCAGTCCTACAGGGGGTAGAGAGCTCTGCTGGTGGTGGTGGTTTGTTTGTTTTTTATATTAAAAAGGCAAGCCACGAGGATTATTAATTTTACAGTCTGGAAAGTGTCCTTTTTTCATCCCAAAAAATGACAGTTATGAATCATTGAAAATGGGATAAGAATGGAAGTACATATCGAGCTTTTACTCTACTGGTTGCTACTTTCCTTCCGTAACATAACTCTAGCAAAGAAGCATGATTCAGCAAACAGGGTAGAATAACAGAGTCCTGGGATTTGTCTGTTCCTAACTCTGCAAATGCAAACTTTACTATGCAAATCATTTGATGTCAGTGTTAGTGTCCTTTACAGATGGGGAAACATATCCATTTTTTGTAAAGCACTTTGAGATCTACGGATGGCAAGGGCTATCTAAAGGTCAGAACTATAATACAATTCTGGTATAACCTTTTTTGGTATGTCTTTCATGTACGCTGTTTCACAAACTCCTTATTGAACAATATTATAATGAGAAGGAGAGAGAAAAGAGGTGTAGGCAAGGGAAATGAGAGGGCTTAAGAGGAGCCTTGGAAAGCAATGGTGAGCTGATGTGGTAGAGAGACACAGGAAAGCCATTTCAGATAGCCAGAGCTGCAGACAAAGCAAACAACTTGAGGGCCACACCTCAGAGTGAGGGCTCACCTTCGCTGGGGTCGGGTAGGTGTGAATGTGGATCCACTAATGCAGTTGCATCACTGCAGAACCCTAGAGATGTGCTGTGCCAATGTAAAAAGTGACTTGTGTCAGTGCGGCATATCCCATTTGAAAGGTGTTTCTCAAATATCTGTGTGTGATTTCTGCATTTTTTTCCCCGTCTTTTCATACTACTAGTTCACAACTGCATGACCCTACATGGTTTTCCTGTAATTCACCCTTAATTTCCCCCTCAGACAGAAGAAGGAAAACAAGTCATTGGGGTCTAGTCCACCCTTGAATGTGCAAACATCATTCCCATTAATACTAATGGGATAAAATGCACCTATTAAGCATTATGTGCTGTACAAGCCATAAGGCTCTATTCTTCCTTTATTACTGAAATCCAGCTGTCAAAACCTCTACTCTGATTTTGTTCTCTTTTTCCTAGGATTCCCTAGAAAACTGAGTGATCTTTTTTCAAACCATTAATGTGTTTTTGCAGAATGTAATTTTTTTAAAAGTATATTCGGTATTCACTTTACAAAATAAATCTCTCCCTTCTGAGGGTCCAATCCTGCAATGCTTATGTAATGCCCACACCTCCTGGGTGTGGTGTTCTGTCCCATCTAGTGGCACGGAGACCACTTAGAGAGCGATTAATGAATCTGTTTTCAGCCTTAACTAAGAGGCACTTGATTTTTAGCTCATGCTGTAGCGGCTCATGCATTTAGTTCTAGAGGTACCAGGTTCGATCCTGCCTGCCGACTACCAGGGTCTGTGGGTGTTACACTTACTCATAACTAGCTTCATCCAGTGTGTGGAACTTCTTTCATGAGTAAGGGTGATCAGATCTATCTGTCTAAGGTAGTCAAACAGCCCTCATCACTGCAATAGCTGAACACCTTACAATCCTTTATTGTATTCATCTTCACAACACCCCTTTGAGGTAGGGAAGTATTATCCCCATTTCACAGCTGGGGAATGGAGGCACAGAAAGGCAAAGGGACTTGTCCAAGGTCACACAGGAAGTCTGTGCTAAAGCAGGGAATTGAACCTGGGTGTCCCAGGTAACTGCCCTAACCACTGGGCCATCCTTCCTTGCTTAGATCACATCCATAGCATCTGAATGTTCAGACCAGGGCTTAAATTCAGCCAGAGCCCACTGGAGTAGAACTCCAGTAAATATTTTCAAACTCATGGGATCCCTGGTGCCTACCTCGGGGCTGAAGCCTCGCAGCACATGCTGGGGCTCAGGGAAATAATCATAGAAAATTTAAGCCCCATTCAGACTGGAATAAAAGACAATATATTAAAAGGGACCCTGGGTCAAAATCACCTCTTGTTTAACTGCATTATAGTCAACAGAGTTACACCAAGGATGAATCTCACCCAGAGTCCATAGTTTAGGCCAATAATTTCGGTTTGGGGAGGAAGATAGATTTTACAGAATAAAAATATATTCCTGAAATAAAAATTCTCAATGAAAACAAAACTTTGGTCAAATTTAAACTTGCTTGCAACCCAGACATTGCATCATCATCATGCAATGGAGGAGAGCAGGAAAGTGGGAAATATTTTCGGTGGTTCAAGCTGAAGCAAATAGAAAAAAAAAAACAAATAGCATAAATGATGTGGGGGGAAAAGGCAAACACCACAAGAACCTCCCATGCTATACAGGAATCTCCCAGAGAAGTACCAGCCTTTCCTTAGCACTCAAGACAAACTCTACAGCGGCCTACAATTTCAAAAGTGCCTAGTGATTTTGGATGCTTCAATTTTTGGGTGCCCAACCTGAGACATCTTAAAGGGGACTGTATTTCAGAAAATGCTGAATGCCCACTGTGAAAAATTGGACCCCTTCAGAGGGGAGTCTGATGTTGGCCATCCAAAAACTGAGATGCCCCCAAATCATTAGACACTGGAAAATTCATGCCAGAGTAAATTTTCTTGTAATATCAATAGGAGACGAATAACAGAATAAATACCTCAACATAATTATCTGTGCATATCTGTAAACCAAGATAAATAGTGATTTGTGCAGGGTGCAACAGGAGTGTATCTGGGGAGACTGGCCCCTGATCTTTGAAAAGATTGCAGGAAAGAGGCACCTTCATTAATTCTCACACGTGGATTGTGCGTGAGGGAAACAAGCTTGCTGAGCAGTCTTCCCAAAGAGGGTGTCCTTCTCATCTCTTGATGAGAGTTAGAGGGGAAGGTACTGTACATAGGTATTGTTCTGGGAAGGTCATGCTTAATTTTGGGCTCATTTCATGCATCTAATACAGTTTGGCAAAGTTGTGGTTACTGGCCTCTGCCCTATGGATGTCACTGTTGTGCTCATTTAGTCTCCTTTTTCCACAAGTCTGACTGTTTTAGCCACATATATCTGATTACAGACGCTTTTAAGGAGTTAGATTCCCCTCTTCAGTGGCCTCACAAGCCATCTTTGCTGGACAATGAAAGAATATATATGACAAGACCATATTGTGCCAGTTACTTTAAAGGGAGAGTTCCCTCTCAGGATTGACTAAAAACTGATGAAGCGAAAATAAGAAGGGTTTCTACAGGTAAGTTAGCAACAAGAAAAAGGTCAGGGAAAGTGTGGGACCCTTAATGAATGTGGAAGGCAACCTAGTGACAGATGATGTGGAAAAAGCTGAAGTACTCAATGCTTTTTTTGCCTCGGTCTTCACAGACAAGCTCAGCTCCCACACTGCTGTCCTGGGCAACACAGTATGGGCAGGAGGTGAGCAGCCCTGGGTGGTGAAAGAACAGGTTAAGGAGTATTTATAAAAGCTGGACATGCACAAGTCCATGGTCCATATCTAATACATCTGAGGGTGCTGAGAAAATTGGCTGATGTGATTGCAGAGCCATTGGCCATTATCTTTGAAAACTCGTGGCGATCAGGGGAGGTTATGGAAGATTTGAAAAAGGCAAATATAGTGCCCATCTTTAAAAAAGGGAAGAAAGAGAACCTGGGGGACTACAGACCGGTCAGCCTCACCTCAGTCCCTGGAAAAATCATGGAGCGGGTCCTCAAGGAAACCATTTCAAGCACTCGGAGGAGAGGAAGGTGATCAGAAATAGTCAACATGGATTCACCAAGGGCAAGTCATGCTTGACCAACCTGATTGCCTTCTATGATGAGATAACTGGCTCTGTGGATGAGGGGAAAGCAGTGGATGTGTTATTCTTTGACTTTAGCTAAGCTTTTGATACGGTCTCCCACAGTATTCTTGCCAGCAAGTTAAAGAAGTATGGGCTGGATGAATGGACTATAAGGTGGATAGAAAGCTGGCTAGATTGTCAGGCTCAACGGGTACTGATCAATGGCTCAATGTCTAGTTGGCAGCCGGTATCAAGTGGAGTGCCTCAGGGATCGGTCCTGGGGCCAGTTTTGTTCAACATCTTCATTAATGATCTGGATGATGGGAGGGATTGCACCCTCAGCAAGTTCACAGATGACACTAAACTGGAGGGAGAGATAGATACGCTGGCGGGTAGGGATAGGGTCCAGAGTGACCTAGACAAATTGGAGGATTGGGCCAAAAGAAATCTAATGAGGTTCAACAAGGACAAGTGCAGAGTCCTGCACTTAGGACGGATGAATCACATGTACCGCTACAGGCCAGGGACCGACTGGCTAAGCAGCAGTTCTGCAGAAAAGGACCTGGGGATTACAGTGGATGAGAAGCTGGATATGAGTCAACAGTGTGCCCTTGTTGCCAAGAAGGCTAACGGCATATTGGGCTGCATTAGTAGGAGCATTGCCAGCAGATCAAGGGAAATGATTATTCCCCTCTATTCGGCACTGGTGAGGCCACATCTGGAGTATTGTGTCCAGTTTTGGGCCCCCCACTACAGAAAGAATGTGGACAAATTGGAGAGAGTCCAGTGGAAGGCAACGAAAATGATCACATGGGTGGGGCACATAACTTATGAGGAGAGGCTGAGGGAACAGGGCTTGTTTAGTCTGCAGAAGAGAAGAATGAGGGGGGATTTGATAGCAGCCTTCAACTACGTGAAGGGGGGTTCCAAAGAGGATGGCGCTCAGCCGTTCTCAGTGGTTGCAGATGACAGATCAAGGAGCAATGGTCTCAAGTTGCAGTGGGGGAGGTCTAGTTTGGATATTAGGAAAAACTAGTTCACTAGGAGGTGGTGAAGCACTGGAATGGGTTACCTAGGGAGGTGGTGGAATCTCCATCCTCAGAGGTTTTTAAGGCTCAGCTTGACAAAGCCCTGGCTGGGATGATTTAGTTGGGGTTGGTCCTGCTTTGAGCAGGGTGTAGGACTACATGACCTCCTAAGGTCTCTTCCAACCCTAATCTTCTATGATTCTAAGCCTGATCTGCTCCAGTCAAAATATCCTTGAGTTCTTAGAGGGAGAGTTTTCTTATGAACACTGCTGTTAGTGTTGCTGTTTAATTCTTCATGCCAAATATTTCAGTCTCCTTACCACTCATCCCAAGACAAAGATGGGGATATATGACTAGTAAGATGTGACTATTATGAAGTAGAGGAGCATTAGGGTTTGAGTGTTAGGGTTTTAATGTATGTGTTTGTTTATGTTAGTGTTTTTTTTCCCCCATTAGTGCTTCACAGAGCCATGTGGCAGGATCATGCAAGACCTGGTCTTATGGTACTTCATTTTCTGGCTCGTGGAAATGCTGGCCTTGATCCTGCAAAGCACTTAAACACACATGTAACTCTATAAAGACTGGCTCGTGAGGGGCCCAAAGCAATCTGATATGGAACATGTGAATTGGACCTCTGTAGGAATTAAAACCACAAGGGCTGTTTAGGATGTGTTTTTCTCTGGCAGAAAAGAAGATGAGGCTAGAATGACAGCTGAAGTCCAGGAGACAAGGAAGCCCACTGAAAATAATCACCAGGAGAGAGACAATGCAGGATGAAATCCTTATTGAGACAGAGGTAGAAGCATAAAGGAACATTCATGTCTGTGGCATTTAGGAACACTAGGAGCTGTAAGAGCATCGGGTACATTACAAAAATGATTCAGGGATACAGGGAGCAGATCTATTGCACAAGATACATTACAGTCCCCCACCCTTTATATCAGCTGTATTCTAAAGAGACATATGGTTGAAAAGCTCTATGTGGTTTGATGCTGTACACTGAAAAACCAGGAAGTAGTTTCAGGCTTTAGCCTGTTCAGTCCTCTGCTCTTTATGATTAGTCATTCTAGTCATCCACAGCACTAATTCTGAACTATAATAGCTGATTTAATGTTCCTCCTATCAACTTTTGCTGCAAGGAGATGTAGTTTTTTTCCCCCATGTGTCTTGCTTCTGAAGTTACAGGGGATTATTTTCTGTAGTCCCACATATGTATGTACTGGAAATTCTAAACCAGGCGTCCAGTGTTCTGTCTGTGGCATAAGAATATTTGCTGGTTGCAGTATAGTAAATGTACAGTAAAAACTCTGTAAAAATACAGCCTTTATTTTTAAAAAAAGGATGGCAATTTTCACCCATTTTAAACATTGTTGCCTTGAAATAAAAGAAAAATTAACTATAAGATTTTTTTAAAGTTCCTTTTAATCCATACTGAGTAGATGGAGGTCCTAAACTATAATAGGCTTTTTCTGACCCAGCAGTAAAATAAGCAGGCAATAAACATTAAATTGCCTTTTTAAAACTGTATCAATGAAAGAGCTAGCAATTAAATTCTCCCTGTTTCCCCAGTACCACAATTTTTAACAAGACACAAGGTGAATTATGTGTACAGGCAACAACACAATGTAATAGGGCCAAAAGAAGAGAATGAAGCAAAAGCTGATAAGGTAGAAAATTACTAGGAGAAAACATGGCAATAGGAGGTGACAAATTGTAAAGCCAATCTTAAGTAATTAGTTCATTATTACTCATGGAACATAGTGCATTTGGTGCATTAGAGTTGCTGTGGATACTTAACTAAAACCAAAATGCTTGTGACTCATGTAGATCTGTAGAGCTGGCTGGCTATTTTGACACCTCTTTTCCCTTTCCATTGGGTTGCTGTTACTTTACTTTTTATTATTACCTAATTCCCAGGAATAATGACTCAATTGATAATGTGAAGCAGGCTTCTGGGAGCCCCCTTTTAAAATTCTGCCACTAATTTGGAGGAAAGATTAGAGTGATTTCCTTACCTTGATGGAGTTACCCAAATCCCCAGAGAAGGGTGATCAGTGATTTAATTTTTACTCAGAAAGTTAGATAGGACAAAATGCCTTCTTCAGTACTGTAAGGTCCCCTGCGAGATCCAACCGCACAAATTCTTTTCCCTCTTAAGGACTCAATTCTGTAAAGTGAGGGGCAACTCCTGAAGGTTCTTAGCACCATGCAGGATTGGGCCCTAAGGTTCTTAGCTTATACTTTGAAGTTTGCCCCAGTCTATTTTTGGACTCCTCCAGACTCTCTGGAAATCTTTGGCCTGCTTCTATGTCACCAGAGTGCCTTTGTGAGTAACTTGGTGTCTCTTACCTTTCCACAAATTCCCTCAGACATCTCATCCTTCTCCTTGAATGCCTAAACCAATATCCACCTATTTCTCCTTCCCTCACTCCCATTTGCCCTCTCCTTATTCCTTAAAGAAATAAGGGGCTGGTGCTGCAACTGTTGAGTGAATCAGTGGCTAGAGTGAAGACTGCTTTCCTAGGTTCACTAAAGACTTGCCTATAACAAATGCCTAGTTTGCCTAACTGGGGGACAAATCTAGTCTGAAGTGCACGAAGTGTCTGAGTGGACCCTGCTGCCTCATACCAAAACTTCCCTACTACGCTTTGACCTACTCCTGTTTCAAAGAATGTTAGATTAGAAGTGTTGTATAAATTTTAAATGGAACAAAGGGCCAAAGAGTAAAAGGTGTTAACATGACCCTGAAACTGTCCAACAACATTCATAGATTCATAGATATTTAGGCCAGAAGGGACCATTATGATCATCTAGTCTGACCTCCTGCACAATGCAGGCCACAGAATTTCACCCCACTCCTAAAAAAGACCTCACACCTATATCTGTGCTATTGAAGTCCTCAAATTGTAGTTTGAAGACCTCAAGGAGCAGAGAATCCTCCAGCAAGTGACCCGTGCCCCATGCTACAGAGGAAGGCGAAAAACCTCCAGGGCCTTCCAATCTGCCCTGGAGGAAAATTCCTTCCCGACCCCAAATATGGCGATCAGCTAAACCCTGAGCATATGGGCAAGATTCATCAGCCAGATACTACAGAAAATTCAGTGTTAAATAAGGTTCGGGGCATAGTATACAGAGACATCAGTCTGCCTAGTCCCATGGAAAACTCCACACCTTCTCCCTCTTCCATTCTCCTAGTCTCAGTCATTATGCTCAAAGGGGGGAATTGTAGACCTGTAAGTGCTTCCTGCCAGTCTGTTATGTATGTGGTGAGCCTGTGACGTCCTCTATGGATGGGATTCTCAAGGGGGACTTAGGCACCTGACTGCCACTTTAGATGCCTAGGTCCCACATGTAGGCCCACTGACATTCACAGAACCCCTGCTCAGCTGTCACCTAATCCTAGAAGTGCCTAAAATCTCTAGGCTGCTGAGTTTCCACTGCTAAAATCTCCAAGGCACCTAAATTTTGGCCACTGGGCATGCGTCCACCTAAGTCCTGACCCTGCCTAGTAATTTGGCACCTAACTCATGCCTAAGCCCCAGTGCAATTCAGAAAGTAGGCGTTCCCCTGCCCTTTTTGCCTTTGGGTCCCAATCTGCTAGATTTGGTGTAGGCACATTTAAACCCAAAGTGGAACAACTTCAACAGGAGCAATTAAGAGAACCCCACCCCAGAATAGTCAATAGCCTAATGGTTAGGGCATTGACCTGGGAGGTGGGAGATGTGGTTTCCCTGCTCCAAATCAGGCAGAGTGAGGATTTGAAAATAGGCCTCCCATTATATCCCAGGTGAATGCCCTAGCCACTGAGCTCTTGACTATTTGGGGATGGACTTAAACACCACCACCACTCCTCCTGATCTCATTGCCCCAGTTGTCTTTTTTGTGGATTAGCCATGCTCTGAGCACACCTATCAGATTGGGCACCACAGGCTGGGGCTAAGACATGAGCTAGGACACTGAGCAGTTTAGTGGTGTCAGACTTGAGTTGCTTTGTGCATATCTACTGGCAGAAACTTAGGTGCATAGGGCATTTAGATGCCCACAAGGTTAAGTGGCAGCTGAAGGTCTCAGGAACCTAAGTCCAACATTTAGGTACCACAGAGTCTCTTTCTGGATCTAGCTCCATGTACTTGGCATATGTTTCTAACTCTGAGGAAGATGGGAATGGAGACTGCTCATTTAAAGAATGAAAGGCTGAGGGGCACATCGTCATAATAGGACAAGAAGATGCTGATGCTGCTACTAGATTCCCTCCCACCCTGCCTCTTTCTCTTTAAAATAAATGCCAAAGGGAAAATTCTTGGGCTTTGGAATAGTCACTCAGATTCATCCCACTCTCCCTTTCCTCCTTCTCCGTCCTTTTCCCACTCTGCAGGTGGGATTTTCTTGCTCTTTCTCTTTTTTTTTTGCATAGGCTCTCACATCCCTGCACCCCATCCTTCCCACCTTCCATTAAACTGAAACCAAACCAAACTCTAAATGTAAATTGAAATCGTACCTATTTTGGCACTCTTTAAAAATGCATTGTCCTAATCTTTGTGAAGAGCATTGAAGATGAAAAGTAGTAGGTAAGTGCTAAGTATTTATTTATATCTTCTTTCAATATTGGCACAATCTCCCTCACATCCAAGCTGCGCCACACTGTACACACTGCAAGAAATTCAGATTAAGACCATGTGCTGCAGATGTTTATTCTTGGAGCCTGTTCCCCCACCATGTTGTGTGATTGTGATTTCATTGTGTGCTGGCAAACAGTGAAGTTTTGGTTTTGACCTCCTTGAGAAGCCTACAAAAAGGCAACATTTGTTCACTTTGTTTGTATGTGAAATTTTTGTCGGTCCAAAGGGGAAGCTAGTTATTTTAATCACACAAACAAACAAAACCTCTCCACCTGACAAACAAAGACCTGCTGCCAGATAACATGCGTGTCATAACCTCAGACCCATATCTTGTCTAGTCATTTATAATAATCTCATCATTACAGTCACAGGGTGCCATATATACCTGATTAAGAAGAGCAATGTTTCACTTGGAAAGGACAAGACCCTTTCTGCAAACTTAAGTGAAAATTCACACTTGATGCTCCTTTCCAGAAGTGACGTTGCCAAGCTCTTCTGCCATGGGTTGTATTGAGAGAAGCCTTGCACAAAGAGAAGGATACTGGAGTTTTAAAGGTGAAGAAGCTGTCTTCTGCTGATCTATGGTGGTAAAGAAATACACTAGCTAGGACTTTCCCCCGAGAACACACTGTTCCCACCCACAAGAGTTTCACCCTGTGGACTGTCTGATGCCGAGTGCTAGGCATAGCTGTCATGGTGGGTTGCTGGCAGGAAGATAGTCTGTGAGCTGCTAACGTTTAGAATAGGTAAGAATGACAAAAATAGAAATAATAAAAATTGCTTAGTGTTGAGTGGAAAATTGTTACAACTTTCTCGAAGCCACAGCAGGAGATTGAAACATCCACCTCCACATACAGTACCTACACAGGAAATTAGATCTAATGATGTTGTGACTTTTCACTTAAAGTGTGTTCTCATTAACCTTTCTCTTGGACCTCAACCTTTGGCTTTCTTTGGACAGATCTTGTGGATGGTAGTTCCTAACTGGATTAGGAATTCTCACTCATTTGAACAGCTCAAATAGCCCTGGTAATTACACTACATCATAGCATTCTGGTCATTAACTGCAATGATCACTGATTTTCTCTGAGACCATTGTTCTATTAAAATATGTCAGTGCAAAGTGACCTTCAGGAAGATTTCTGTATATAAAAACATCCAGTGGGTCTGAGCAACAGAACTGTACAATTCTAACAATAAACATTAGCTATCAGAGTGCAAGTAGGAAGGGTTAGGTAATTAGCCTTTATTCTCATATGATTAGCATAACAAGTGTTGGTCTGCTGCTGCCTATCACTCCATGTAAGTTTGAGAGATGCCCTTTGGAACTACACTTTGTTTTCAATGGCCACATCTAGTGCAAAGACAAATCTCCCAAGCCCAGGATAAATCACCATGTTTCTCCTTTGTGACATCTCTGTCTTAGAGAAGCCCCAGTGTTTGGACATGACCCTGGTAGGAAATGCAGCAGAGGTCCAATGCTTTACTTGGTGCTGGCTGCTACTTCTTCCCCTCTATGTAACCAATTACTCACCTCATCTGCTTTTTGTCAGGCCCTCTAAAGATCACAACATTCCTAGACATTCTGTGACCAGCATGGCACTTCACCTCTTCCCTCTCCTAAACATAATTTGACTATCAGCAGATCCTGCCCACCCAGGAGAAAGGAAGCTATGCTAAAGCACTGTCTCTGGGCTTCTGGGACTATATATCCATGCTTTCAGAAAAATCCACTAATTTTGAGTCCTTTCAGTCTTTTGTCCTCAAACTAAAACAACCTTTGTACCCAATTTTCTGAGATGCTGAGAATCCACAACTCCTATTGACTTCAAAAAATGGGGGTGCACAAAATTAGTGAATATTTCTGAAAAAATTAGCCATACTACTTATGTGATTATTCATCAAGGTACTCTTTCATATGAACAATAAGTCAGCACCTTAAAAATGTAAAATGCCTTAGCTCTGTCAAGTTTTCTTAATGCCAAGTGTCATAAAAGCTCACTTTAAAAAATTATTGTCCCTCTCAGTTCAGTGGGCATTTAGCACAGGTATTACATTTATAAATTGTTCTGACATGGCAGATAACAAAATAGTTGGGGTCAAATGAAACTTACGTGTGGAGACATCCAGATCAGTTCTGTCCTTCTCCAACTAGCAGGGCATTAGATTCTTCTTCTCCGTTCCAGAACATTGTGACGCTGACAGATATGAAAACAGGCTTACTTACAGCATTTCTCACATAAGAAAAATTCTAGCTGAAATGTTCTTGGAGTCTGAGTTTGTGTGTGTGTGTATATGGGGAGATGAGCAGGGAACAGAATAACTGTATTTTGAAAAGTTGCAGGCCTTGCTGTTTGGCTTACATTAAAGTGTTTTATATTTGTGTAATTGTTCTCCAGAATTCTAGCGAAATATAACATAACATAAATTTACCTCCCAAGATGTAATGTTGTTCTGTATCTAAGCATTTAATGTAATATTTTATCTTTCAGTGTAATTTAGCAGCTGGAAACAAGCTGGGGGGTCCAGTACTATGGCCCAGATCGTCAAAAATATTTAGGTGCCTAATTCTCATTAAGTTCAATGGGAGTTAGGTGTCTATACCTGTGAAGATCTGGGCCAATGTGACTTCTCAGCTCTTAAAACCACTGGCATGTGTCTGTGGACAAACTAGGGTTGTGGACCACACTTTGCTTAGCTCTACTCTATTAATAAGGTGACGTGTTGCATAGTTACAGAAATATTTCTAGTGGTAGAGAAACTCTATTATCATCCCACATGTAAAGTGCTTTCTTGTAGCTGAAGCTTTTCAGGTGTTGGAGAATCTCCTTGAGAAGTGTAGAGGAGATCTCAAGTTCAAATTTTTAGTATTGCAGGGGTTGTTATGTCTTGTCAGCCTTCACAATAGTACGTAAATACTTATTTCATTAAACATTCATTCTTTCTTATATATCACACCTGTAGTTTGGGTGTTAGACAGTGATCTTTGGAGGTGACCTATCCATCCGAGTTAGGAAAATGACTTATTTAGAGAAAGAACAGCTATCTGATTGACAGCTGAGATTTGACAGGAAGAGGCCACCTTGACTGACTTTTACCAATACCCTCTTATGCATGGTCTAGTTGCTTCATCTTTCCAAATAAATTTTGTAAATAGTCCCAGTTTAATTTTCTAAGTAATTGTTGATTTGGGCCTGTTGGGAGAGTTAGGAAAAGAAATGCAGGTATTTGGCAGAAGACTCATCTCTATTATTATTCTACCAATTAAGGGGTGGGGAAAGCAAGGCTCATACACTAAAATCTTGAATTATGTTGTTTATTTGAGGGAAAGGGAAAGGATTTTAACTAAAATAACAAATTCAGAGAGCAGGGGATCACAGTTTCTGTATAAATGATGTTTCTCATTTACATTTCCATCCTTTTAATTGCAATCTCCAGTTAGAAGTCATCTTCTCAAAAATGAAATCTCCTAACGTTGTTGTGACTTAAAATTTCACCATGTTCATTCCATCAGTAATTGAAGGAGAAATTGGTTAGGATTCAAGCTGAGTAAAGCACTTCTTGTGCAGATGAGATTTTATGCATCTCTTCCTAAGTCCTTACTTCTAATTAATGAAGTTTCATTTATTTGAACAAATGACTCGTTAATAATCCAACAGTAGACTGATGGCAGACATCCCTGCTGTGTAGTGTGCCTCTGGAAAGTGTGAAGTGTGAAGGGATGGGCAAACTTGCTTGCCTAATTATGAACTCACTCCAGCATTACAGGCTTGAAAGTTCAGCTTGAATTCTGATGAGCAGATGGGGGAAAGGGGAGGAGCAGAAAGCAACCAGAATGGAAAATCAAATTGTCATAAACATACAGCTGAGGGTAGCATAAAATCCCTCCTTAACCTGTAAAGGGTTAATCAGTTCCATTAATCTAGTTGGCACCTGACCAGAAGGACCAATGGGGAAAGAAGATACTTTCAAATGTGGGGGGAGGGAAGGATTTTGTTTGTGCTTTTATTGATCTCTCTGGAGATGAAGAGAGAGACCAAGCAAGTAATCCAGCTCCTACTGAATGATACATCTAAAATTACAGAAATAGTAAGTAATAGCAAGGAAATGTGTTAGAGTATCTTTTGTTTTAGCTTTTGAATTTTCCCTGTGCTAAGAGGAAGGTTTATTCCGGAGTGTTTTTTTTGGGTTTTTTTTTTGTAACTTTAAAGTTTTGCCTAGAGGGGAGTTTTAAATCTTATTACCCTGCAAAATTACCTTCCATCCTGATTTTACAGAGGTGTTTCTTTTACTTTTTTCTTTATAATAAAAGTTCTGTTTTTAAGAATCTGATTGGGGTTTTCAGTGTCCTAAAAACCCAAAGGTCTGGTCTGTGCTCACCTTGTTTACTCTCAAGCCTCCCCAGGAAAGGGGGTGAAGGGACTTGGGGGGATATTTTGGGGAAACAGGAACTCCAGGTGGTCCTTTTCCTAAATCTTTGTCTAACTCACTTGGTGGTGGCAGCAATACCGTTCCAAGGACAAGGAAGAATTTGTGCCTTGGGGAAGTTTTTAACCTAAGCTGGTAGAAATAAGCTTAGGGGGTCTTTCATGCAGGTCCCCACATCTGTACCCTAGAGTTCAGAGTGGGGAGGGATCCCTGACACAAATACAGAGAAATTAGTGCCACATCTACATTACCAGCATGTAACAGATGAATAGTTAGGGTGCAAAAGCTGGGATGTCTACAGCGCACTCGCCTGCTGCTCGTTCACTGTCCATGCAGACCCTGCTATAGTACATGAAAGTTCACTAGTGCACTCTGGTGTATTCCTCTTTCAAAGCAGAGTAAATCAAAGTGCACTAGGGACCTTTTAGTGCTCAGTAACACAGTCCATATGGACATATTTAGTGCACAGCTGACTAATGTGCTGTAAATGTACACCCCACCTTGCTGCACACTAATTGTTCATCTAGGTAGACAAGCCCCAGGAAAAAAGGGTGTTTAACAAGTTAGCTGATTGAGGTAGACCTTGGGAGGGGGAGGAAGGGAGAATAGGGTTTACCACAACCAGATAACAAGCTAAAACCACAACTGCCTGTTCGTACTAGGATTTTAACATGGAGCAGGTCCTCAAGGAAACCATTTTGAAGCACTTGGAGGAGAGGAAAGTGAACAGGAACAGTCAGCATGGATTCACCAAGGGCAAGTCATGCCTGACTAACCTAATTGCCTTCTATGATGAGATAACTGGCTCTGTGGATGAGGGGAAAGCAGTGGATGTGTTATTCCTGGACTTTAACAAAGCTTTTGAAATTGTCTCCCACAGTATTCTTGTCAGCAAGTTAAAGACATATGGGCTGGGTGAATGGACTATAAGGTGGATAGAAAGCTGGCTAGATTGTCAGGCTCAACGGGTACTGATCAATGGCTCCATGTCTAGTTGGCAGCTGGTATCAAGTGGAGTGCCCCAAGGGTCAGTCCTGAGGCCAGTTTTGTTCAATATCTTCATTAATGATCTGGATGATGGGAGGGATTGCACCCTCTGCAAGTTTGCAGATGACACTAAACTGGGAGGAGTGGTGGGTAGGGATAGGATTGCAGGGATAGGATACAGAGGGTGGGTAGGGGTAGGATACAGAGGGACCTAGACAAATTGGAGGATTGGACCAAAAGAAGTCCTGCACTTAGGACGGAAGAATCCCATGCACTGCTACAGACTAGGGACCAAGCAGCTAGGCAGCAGTTCTGCAGAAAGGACGTAGGGGTTACAGTGGACGAGAAGCTGGATACGAGTCAACAGTGTGTCCTTGTTGCCAAGAAGGCTAACAGCATTTTGGGCTGCATTAGTAGGAGCATTGCCAGCAGATTGAGGGATGTGATCATTGCCCTCTATTCAGCATTGGTGAGGCCTCATCTGGAGTACTGTGTCCAGTTTGGGCCCCACACTACAAGAAGAATGTGGAAAAATTGGAAAGAGTCCATTGGAGGGCAACAAAAATTATTAGGGGGCTGGAGCACATGACTTATGAGGAGAGGCTGAGGGAACAGAGCTTGTTTAGTCTGCAGAAGAGAAGAATGAGGGGGGATTTGATAGCTGCTTTCAACTACCTGAAAGGGGTTTCCAAAAAGGATGGATCTAGACTGTTCTCAGTGGTTGCAGATGACAGAACAAGGAGTAATGGTCTCAAGTTGCAGTGGGGGAGGTTTAGGTTGGATATTAGGAAAAACGTTTTCACTAGGAGGGTGGTGAAGCACCGAATGGGTTACCTAAGGAGGTGGTGGAATCTCCTTCCTCTGAGGTTTATAAGGTCCGGCTTGACAAATCCCTGGCTGGGATGATTTAGTTGGGGATTGGTCCCGCTTTGAGCAGCGGGTTGGACAAGATGACCTCCTGAGGTCCCTTCCACCCTGATATTCTATGATTAACACAAATTAGCTAACACCTCTTCTTTCCTAGGTCTGGTCTACACTACAGACCTATAGTGGTATAACTACTTCGCTCAGGAGGTTGAAAAATCCACACTCCTGAGTGACAGTCATACCAACCTAACCTCCTGTGTAAACAGTGCTGTGTTTGCAGGATGGCTTCTCCCATCAACATAGTGAGTCTGTCACCATTGGTTAAGGGCAGGGGATTGGAAAAGCCAAAAGGGAAGCAGGTCCCAGATTTAGTCATGTGTTGTGTGATGAGGGGCCTGGAAGGCAAGGACACAAATATTGAATATGAAGTAAAGCCCGGAAAAGAGCCCGTAAAGTGATTTGGGAATTAGAGGAGATCTGGCCAAAGTAACAGGAAAGAAAAAGGATAACTACTGTAGAGGATTATATATTTTTGCCAGCTTGGCTTTATTAGGAATAGATGAAGCCCAACCTTCATCTCAGCAAACTTTAAGAATTTTTTTTTTTTTAAAAACACATGAGAAAATCCCATGAGCAAATTATCTGAAAATCAAATTTATAGTTCTAGAAGTTCAGCAAATCTCAAATTCTGGAAGGTTCATCCATCCCTGCTGTGAAGAACTTTGAACTCTTCATTTTACTGATTCAGCCAATATAACTGAATACATGGTAAGAGATCCTGTTTGTGGGGAACTGGGTGGTAGATGTGACTGGAAAAGAAATACAGAGCCTTTTTAAATTCTAGGTCACTGCTTCAAATCCAGCCCTTGTACCTGGCAAGTGACAGTCATTACTCTCTGAGGGCAGCGTGGCCTTTGTGAAATGAGCCAGTTATTTCATTTTACATTCCTAATTGACAAGCATCCACACCACTGGCCTCTGTGAGACTTCTAAGGACTGAATTGGCATGTAGAATGAATTACATCCTGTGATTTCCATATGGCTATAGCTGCACATGCTCATTAAAAGACCATCCAAGACACAGTACTTAGCAGCCAAATGATCAAGAGGGATAAGCATTGTGGTTTGGGCTTACTTAAGGTCTACAGATTAAAAAAAAAAATTCTGTAGAATTTTTTTTTGAGTAACATTTTTCTTAAAGCTAATATCATCATCTTCAATGCTTAGCCAGACAGTCAGCTGTAGCGATCGTTCACCATTTGGTCCATTCCTGCACAACCGCGAAGGCTTGGTGGCCTGAGAGTCCAACATCAGAACAGACTTGATGAAACCATGTAATAGGGGATCTGCCTTTGGGCCACCTCCAACCCTCCGGTTGGTAGAATTTTATCCTGATGTTACAAGCCACCCCGAGAACAGCTTTCACTGGAATGTCTTGTGGCATCCTTGCAACAAAGCAAACATACAGCACCCAAAAAAGTATGGAAACAAAGATTAAAGGTGTGTTGAGAGTTGCAACTGGGAGCCCCAATCCTGCAATTGGCCCAGGCATCCCTTGATGTCCATAGGATTCAGCACAGACACAGAGGTCCGATAAGCAGGATATTGGCAACTCTGGAATTTAACTTTTATACATAAAAATTGGATTAATGTGTAGAACTGTGAGTGGTTTAGTTGCTAATGTTTCCTTAACTAGTTGTTTTCTTGATGAGAGATGCACCTGAACAATCTTAAGTGTGTGTGTGTTTGTGTGTGTGACTAAGTATGAAAGTAATCAGTTATACTGGCCAGATTGGAGACTACAAACATATAAGAAGGAAGAGTACACATGGTTCCAGGCATACAATCACTGGGAAGCAATATCAATTTTATTAAAATGCACTACTCAGTCTGATTTAGAGACTGTTTATTCTGTTTGAGTAATAGGAGAGGGAATGGCTGCCCAGTTGTAATTACATTTATATTGGTTTATTACTAGCAACCTAAGAGGGTCTTCTGTTAATACATAACTATCTATCCGAAGGTACATACTGCCACTCATCACTGTAATATCTGTGTGCACCTTCCATGTAAAATGGGTAGCAATATCAAAGTCCCTTTGGCAGGTTGGACTAGGTCTGGAGGCCCCTTGCTAGAGACCTCACAGCCCTGCGTCACGCTGCCCCAGAACAGAGCAGAGAGAAGTCCTCCAGGCAGTCAAGAGTGGTTGTTCTCTGCAGCCAGTCAGAATGGCTGCTGGAGAGACCAATCTGGGGCTGAAAGGTCCTATATAAGACAAGCAGCAGGGCATTCAGTTGCTGTGTGGAGCTTGAAGAGTGTAGACTGGGTGGTTAGAAGAGCAGTAGTACCACAGACAGCTCCCTGCAGGCAAGACTGAAGCCCAAGGAAGGCTGCTGAAGACTGGGTGTCTGGCTGGCAGGAAGAGCAACAGAACCAGCAGAAGGTCAGTGCAGGCAGGCTGAAGCCCAGGGAGATTGAGCACAGAACCTGGCCAGACCAGTGAGGTACTGAGGTGGGCCCCAGCTTGCCCAGTACCTCTGGGAGAACCCTTAAAGCTATGGCCCCATACCAGGGATGAGATAAGAACTTGGATTGTATAGCCCAGAAGGGTGGACAGTGCGTGTGGCTCAGCCAGAGGACTGAGCTGCTGAAGACCTGTTGAGAGAACCCATGGAGCACTCGTGACCCTGTTACAGTCCCCTATGGACTTTGTAGCTCTTCTGGCATGTCTTCCTCTTTGGGGTAAAAGTCTGTTGAGGGTGGGGATTTTGCTGTAGTTTGAAGATGTTAATTTCACTAGTTAAAGGAAGCAGGAAATACCAGTTGCGGGAGAACAAATTTGTTTCTCTGTGAGGGGAGAAACCAAACAAAAAAACCCCTCAGATTAACCAAACTTCTACATAATAAAACTGATCAGAGTATAATTACATACTAGGGTTGTAGCCCATCAGCAGGTAAAACTTGCTTCAGTGGTAGTCCTCTGCTGTTTTTCCTCTTCTGTACTTTGCCTAGTGTTGACCCTTAAAATGCATGTTTTACCATCATACAGTAACTTGCCTGCAATTGCGCTTGATGTGGTATTGTGGTGTCATCTGTTACCTCGTCCTTCCCTCTCCTGCATCTTTCCCCAGTACTAACCTACCACCTCAAAAAGAAGTGTAGACAGATTCTTGAGTAGACCTAATGGGTTTCATTTTTAATACAGTAACTATTTACAATCCACTTACACTGCATTTGTTATTTGGATACGTATAATTACCATGGGTTCATATAACTGGAAGCTTCAGTACATGACTGCAAAAAATTAGTGTGTATATGTATACACACACACACACATTAATTTTTTGCAGTCATGTATTGAAGCTTGCAGTTATATGAACCCATGGTAATTATACGTATCCAAATAACAAATACACATACAGGTGTGTGTGTGTATGCATATACAATATTATATCTGAAGTCTAATAACATATGTAAAAAATACCAAGGGGGCAATAGTAATTCAGTCATGTAATTAACATTCTGGTTATATTAATTAGATATCAAAATTGTATGCATGTCTAATTACACTGTAGTTAGATTGTAACTACTGTAATTAGTCACTATATTATAAACTGAAACCAAATTATGTGACAGTGTTGTAGAGAATATTAACATGTCAAATGAATCCATGAAGTTGATTGAATTTATTGGCCTTAAAATGGAGAAATTTTGGCTGAATATGTTCATTGTGATTTGGATTAGGTACTCTACTGTTGAGGGTATTCCAACACTTGAAGTCAATAAAAATAATTCCATTGACTTTAATGGGCTGTGGGTCTAGCTCCTAGGTAGGGTGTATTATGTTAAATACTGCACAATGCTGAATTAGGGTTTTCTGTACACTTCAGTATCCCTGGTTTTAATAAATCTGCTATAACAAAAGTTGAAGCAGTATAGTGTGATTGATATTCAGATCAGTTTGGCATCTGATAAGCCCTACAAAGTGATGTGTATCTTAGTTCATAGTGCCCTATGCATTTCCTAACAAATTCTCTACTACACTGTATTGACAAACCATTCTGAGTGGGATTCTGAAAAGGAGAAAGATTTCAGATAATAGTCATGTGGTCATTTTTTAGCTGAGTGGATAATTACGTTGAGTCAATCTGCTCAACTTTTAATAGTCTAAATATTAAAAGACAAATGGATCTGGACAACTAAAGTATAATTATTGAATATTATTTGAACAAAAATAATTAACTGATTTGATTTTCAATTATAATTTAAACATCTGCTAGCTTAAAACTCTCTCAATACAGAGAGCCCATGTTACACTCATTGGGCTGTTAATATTTGAATTCATTCTAAAGAGTACTTGTCATAATCTGTTTACTATTTATGAACTGACTGAACCTTAGCATAGTGACTCTTCAGAGTGAGAAGAGAATAAAAGCGAACCTATTTATCTTACCATTCAGTTTTCTGTTGTTTAATTGAGAAAAAATAAAACAAAGATATTGGAGGATATCTACAAAACAGGAAAGAGAGGGTCTTCAAATAAATATTCATTCTTTCCATGGGGCCTAATCCAGTGCTCATTAAGTCAGTGGAAAACCGATTGGGTCCTTGATCGGAGTGGCAGACCTCTAAATTTTTAAATAGCAAATCCAGGTAATCTAGCAAACATGGTCCTATTTCCCCTCCCCCACACTGACCACTGTACTGTTTCTATGGCCATGTCTACACTAGCCACAGGATCGGCGTGTAGTGATCGATCTATCGGGGATCAATTTATTGTGTCTAGTGTAGACACGATAAATCGATCCCTGATCGCTCTGCCGTCAACTCCAGAACTCCACCAGGGCAAGAGGCGGAAGCGGAGTCGACAGGGGAGTGGTGGCCATCGATCCCGTGCCGTGAGGACGCGAAGTAAGTGATTCTAAGTCGATCTAAGATACTAATTTGATTCTAAGTCGATCTAAGAATTCTATTCTATTCAGCTATTCTCGTAGCTGAAGTTGCGTATCTTAGATCAATTTTCACGCCACCCCACCTCCAGTATAGAGCAGGCCTTAGGTGCTGATTCCAGCACATCTAGGGTAACAGCTCACTGCCTGTGAACTGAATCTTTGGCTTAACATGGAGAATGGCAGTATGATTAAATATTATGGCCTTAATTTTCAGTTGTACTAAAGCCTCTTTATTCCCTAGCAATATAAAGGGGCCTTAATGTGAGTAAGTGTAAGTTAGACATGCTTACTCTGCCAGCACAATGTAAAGATGCCTTAGTGTAAGTGAGAATCTGGCTTTGTATCCGCTTCAGCCCCACAGTATGCTTTGTAGTGCTCAAACCCACACCTAGAAATCTTTAAGACTAAATACAGTGTAGGCATTCACTACTTCATTGGTCCCTTGCTGCTATTAAAAATATTTACCTTAAATTTCATTTAAAAAAAAGACCTAAAGCCAACGTGGACCCCATCTTGTTGCTTTTGAAGTCAATGTTAATTACTTCAATAGGAAGTGGAGTAAACTTTTATGTTTACACCCAAATTGGAGAATTCCTCTAGCCTCCTGCTCCGCCTCCACTCTCTGTCCTAATCTTGGGGTAAACAAAACTCCAAATTAACTGAATTGTATTGTCAGCATAAAGTTTAATTATGGATACTAAATGGGGAACCATTGATCTACCTTAGCTAAGGCTACGGCTATTGTAAACAACATATGTGTTAGAAAATATATTTTCCTAACGTAATTGTAGTGCTCATGAAAGTTGCCAGATTGACAGGCTTGTGACTGAGTGGATGAATGAAGCATTTTGATACAGTGGCAGCATAGTTTCATGGAAAACTTTGACCCTGTGAATGTATCTCTGGAAGGGTAGCTTATCCTCTATTTCCATTCAGTAAGATTGCTCTCCTTCAAAACCCATCTTATACTAGCCTTCATTCTAGTGTACTATAACTAGATTAATTTCAATAGAGGCTTCTTTAGTCCCAAATATTCAAGTTACCTTATGTGACAGGTTTCAGAGTAGCAGCCGTGTTAGTCTGTATTCACAAAAAGAGAAGGAATACTTGTAGCACCTTAGAGACTAACCAATTTATTTATTAAATAAATTGGTTAGTCTCTAAGGTGCCACAAGTACTCCTTTTCTTCTTATAATGTGAGGTCCTTGGAGCATGTATTGTCTGTAGAGAGATGTTTGTGAACTATTATAATTTAGAGAGGCCCCCTCATAAGGGACAGTATTATAAATACAGGATTTTTGAGATGTGCCCTGGCAGCAGGGGGGTTGAGAACAAAGGGTAGGTGAGTACAGTAGTTCATCATGGGATCTCCCTAGTTTTTCAATAAGTTTTATTTCTTTCTCATTCACTGCGTTGTTTAATGAACCCCAAGATCATTTGTCTTTCTCTAGTTTATAGAAAGTGCCTAGCATGTAATGGGAGTTATCATAAATGATTCAGCATGGAAAATTTCCTCAAGAATATTTAAAGTTTGGCAAAGTTATAAGCATCAAAACACAGGGTCTTATAATGAAAAGTGTCAGTCAACCTTAACTATGGGTATTGATACTAGCTCCTACTATGATAAACATCTCTAATCATAGTATCCAGTACAGAGGAGAGGTCTACAAAATTGGCATTCAAACTATTTTTTTTAAGATCTTTCCCTTTGTGGTAGTTCAGGATAAAACCTTGTTTGTTGCCAACCTAATAAGAGACCAGAACTTGCTTGTTTTTGTGCTCCGCATTCAACCATTCCCATAGACCATTAAAATGTTTCTCTTAAATCTAGGCTCTGATGTCAATAAGTTATTGACCTGTATGCAGCAGGGTTTTTATACAACTTGCAGCATCTGCAATTCTGACAGTTTGCTTTGGTGTTTGGAGCTCCTAACAGACACTTTATATCCTGTACCAAAAAGCAGCTACCAATATCCTAATTCATATGAGCACATTATACTGTACATGACTAGGAAGGGAACAGTATGGCACTTGCTTGTGTAATACCATTCCTTGGTAAACTGTGTTGCCATATTACTCCTAGCAAGTTAAAGAGCCTTTATTAGGGTAATGTAGCTTCAGATGGGTGCCATTTTCTCTCTCCCTAGTATCATTCTGTTTTTTTGCATAGAAGTGGTAATTTCCAAAATTCTAAGCAGGGCACAGGGAGCAAGTAATCTGAAAGTAAAGGTAAAGAATACATTTAGCTGTCCTGCTTTAGGCCTCAGCTCTGCCAAGATCCTTTATAGCCCTTACTAACTCTATGTATTATGCTTTGGAAGCTCCAGCTGGAGTTCAAACTCTGGACCTGTCCTGTAATCTTTAAACTCCCTTTATGATCAGAAATTCTTGAAGCCAAATATCTATTCTTCCTCTGACACTGAAGGAATCTCTGTTGGCATCAATGGAATGTTTGCCAGAGTAAGGACTGCAGAATTAAGGCCTACATTTTAATAATGTAGAACAAGATTTGTTTAAATTAGTATCTTGATATTACAGAACATACTAAAGCTCTCTATTTTTCCTCCCTCTTTCAAGCCCTTTCGGCCTTTCCTGTAGTCCACTGTGAACATTCCTGGGCATACTTTTCCCCGTGCAATAAATTACAGGTGTTTCTTGACAATCTTCCAGTTGCAAAGGGATACATGGAACCTGCACCTCAGTAAATGTACTTTCAGTTAAGTGAGAGCATGGAGTTGGATAGGCAGATGGCAGAAAGCCTAGGATTAAGTCGAAATGATTGATTCATAACAATTTTCCAATGTCAGTTAATGATGCAGCTTGGGTGGACAATAAGAATTCCCATCCCAAATGATAGTACAAGGGTTTTAAGAGGTTGGTTAGTGACTATGGGGCTGGGGATGATTCACGAAAATGTTTGTCATGGTGGACATAGCAGAAAGAACTAAGTACGGTATCTGAAAACATCTAGCCCAAGTCTCAGCAGGCGGGTGACATCTATTTAAAATAAAATATCCCACCATTTCAAGAAGGATGGAATTTCACTTCATTTCTGGCTCCTACCCATTATGTAGATTATTACTGGTATTCTCATTAAGCAATCATGTTTATTACAGTATTGCCTAAGGGCCAACCAAGAATGGGGACCCATTGTGCTAGGCACTGTACAGACACACAGCAGTAGATTATCCTTGCCCTGAAGAGCTTACAGTCTAAATAGACCAGAAAGACGCAAGCAGGCTGAACAGTGTGATGTGGCAAATGTCATGTTAGTTCAACTTTTTTTTTAATTGGGGGTTTTACATAGGTGGTGATCAGCTGAAAGGAAAGGGACTGAGGAGGATAGGTGGCAAGGGAGAATAGAGTAAGGGGGCAGGTGATGAATGAAACTCAGGTGAAGCGACTGTGAGGGAGCAGGAAGGGGAGGGTTAGAGCAAACAGCCTGTCAGCACAGGGCAGCCCTAAGGGTGCTGGAACTTGTTAGAGTTATACCAGCTAACTTTGGCAGACCTTTTGTTCCAAAACTGCCTCTCTTAACTGAGTAGAAACGAAATGTACTACACTCAGAGGAGATAGGATCAATAGATCTAGCTTTACAGAGCTGTAAAATCAATAGGTACTGGATGGAGACTTCAGGGCAATATAAATAAAATGTCATTATCCAAATTTCACATATTTCATCCCCTGGTGAATAGTTTCACAGGAGCTAAAATAGCTACTTTTCTAGCATTTCTTTGTGAATTGGGCACATTTTTAGGGCTCTCAGATTACCAGCATCAATATACTTCATTTCCTTACATTCCTAAAACCTCTTGGTTTTCTTCTGGCTCTGAAGCTTTTCCTTCTGCTCGTTAAGTTTTATCTCCGTCAGAATGCTGGTCAGTGTTGATGTGCTAGCACAATGATGAGATTCCTTGTGAAATCGCCATCTTGAACAATAGCACCATTTTACTTAATGGGATAAAATGGTGTTATTGAATATAACAGTAGCCTCATATGTGGGCAGGAGGACACTTGTTCTGCTCCATGTTATCCAAGAGGGGAATTCCTCTCAGCCTTCATCTCAAAAGCTGAACATTTTATAAGGTGTCTGATTCCGATACCTTTACTCATGTTGAATCAGAATCAGGCCCAAAGTAAGTGGTAGTGGGGCTCCTTCATATTTTGTAAATTGCTCAGGAGGGATGCCTACTTCAGTATGCCTTGGAGGTCCACAGCTGGAAAGGGGCAGTGGTCTTCCACATCTGCACAGCTCCAAGGGTCCACCTGTGTATGGAACAAATCAACAGTATATGATGCTGTCCAGCCAAATGCTTCCAGATCATGGAATTTACGTGAGATCATACCATTTCTTCCAAAATTGCAGAGCTTCTATTACCTGGAGAGTGAAGTTCCTTTAATTTTCTTTCATTTCCTATCTCTGATAAAATTAGAAATTCCATACATAACACTAAGATAATATTGAAGTTATATGGTTAATCATTCAAAAGTCAGGAAATGATAGAATTAGGGTTGCACATCCAACCACAATGCTAATTCCTTGTGCATGTGTTATTTGTGTTAATTATATTTAGTCGGAGTACAATTTTTCCAGGGTGTCAATTCTTTTTATTGTATGGGAGTACATTAAAATTGGGTTTTTTGTTTTTTTGGGTTTTTTTAGAATAATCAAAGTTTTTTAAAGGAGTTCTAGAAATGCTCATCCAGGATTGATTTTCATCTCACCTGTTCCTTCGAGTCTTCCTTTAAGGTTAATGTTTTAAAACAATTAGCAGTAACATTTACAAAAATTCCACATGTAATTTTTTTGTGCATTGTAGATTTGAACAGTGAAAAAATAGTGCCAATTATCATTTTCCCCCATAAGGGACTCATCATGGAGAAATGATCTGAGCAATGCATTTGAAAATTTCACACAATATAGTTTGGCTGTAACAAATCTGAATGCTAAATTGAGCTTACCAGGTCAGAAAAATGTTACGAATGCAAAATGGAATACTCTTAAGGCAGAAAATAATGAAGCCCTCATATAAAGAGCAAATATGTTTGGATATAAAAAAAAAGGTTTCCTTTTTACTTAAGAACTTTGCAGGGTACTAAAACATTTCTCAAATATCTTTGGGGACAGTGAGTCATTATAGATTATACTAAAGTCAATATTCAAGGCCAAGTCTACAATATTTGTAGTATCTTTGAAGAGCGGCTGGGGTAGAAAGTGATCATCCTTCCTTTGTCAGAACCTTTGGATAGGAGTTAATTTAAGGGAACATCTGCAATTTTAAGGAAGAGGGAGAGGAAGGAATTTGGTTGTGCTACATTTTGCCCTTGGAAGTCTGTGTGGCATCCCTCTGAAGGAAGAATGAGCTTCTGTGTAAGCTCGGAAGCTTGCTTCTCTCCCCAGCAGTAGTTGGTCCAATAAAAGATATTACCCCTCTACCTTGCCTTGTTAATAAAACAGTCATACAGTGAAAGGTAAGGACACAATTGGTAATATAAAACCATTTAATAGAAATGAAGGTGATGACAGCAATAGAAGTAAAATCTAAATGTGACAAAAGGGGCTTTCCAAAGATAACTACACAACTTATGGTTCTAAATAATAGTAAGGAGGAGTCGTGTGTGGCTCTATAAAAGACCATAGGTGACTTAATAGGGTGTTCTTGATCTTTGCCCCACTGTTAAGTATAGGATAGACAAAAATGAGGGAAAGAGTGTCAAACTTCTTGAAAAGAAAAGGAGTACTTGTGGCACCTTAGAGACTAACCAATTTATTTGAGCATAACAGTCCGCCAAGAACTAAAGAGAGCAATTTATCTCCAGGTTGTTTTGAACATTAATTACAAAATGGACTGGAAATTTTGCCAGGAATGGATGTTCATAATATGATAGAGTAGAACACCTCTAAGGATGAGCTGTATAAGCAAGTGAACACAATAGAGGAAAAACTAAGATGCTCAGTGTGGAAGAGGTAAGATATTGAAGTTATATACAGGGAAGATGAAGAGTGAGTTACTTTATTTTGACTCATGAAGGAATCTGGTGCTTCATCCTGCCTCACTGAAGTCAATAAGAGTTTTTACTGCTAACTTTACTGAGTGCAGGATCAAACCCCTGGAGAGAGAGGATATGGCTCGAACCTATGCACAAAGGGCTGGTCACCAGTGCTAAAAAAAAATATTCCCCTTCCCCCTGAGAACACTGAGAATCCCTCTAATTACATGACTGAAATGCAAAATACTGTCTATATAGAATGAAAAATCGTCATCTGATTTGGTGAGGCAGTGTTGGGGGCGGGGGAGAGAACAGGATGTTTACATGTGCATTTGAAAGGCAAGAAGCTGATTCCCAGTTCACAGAATCAAACACACAGAATGACCATCTTCCTAACCCACAGAGCTAGTTCCCAGTAGGGTGTTATTTCAAAGTGTTTGCTTTTCATTACTATTCTTCACTAGCACTATCAGGCAGGCTCCTGCAAAAGGAGAAATTCTGTGCACAGTAATTCCTTAGATGGAATGACACACTTTCCTAAAGAGAAAGGAGGAAGACACAAGGGATGAGAGAATTATTTGTTTTTTTCCTCCATTAATTTTTCTCTTCCCTATTAATGGTACCAGGTGTAGCAGGGTTTTTGCTTGCTTTCTGATGATGAGGTCCCAACTGCTCACGGTTTGGGGGTTGGTGTGTAGGTCAGTAGGGAAGAGCAGTTGGCCCAAGCACAGACTGTGGTTTTGAAACACCAGCATCCAAGTCTTAATTCTGAATAGCTTTTTAACTGACTTGCTGTCTCATTATAGCTATTGGATGCTGCCCTAACCCAGGATAACTCGTAGTCTCAGCATTCTGCAGGGGCTCAGGCTTAGCCAGAACAGGGTTGGTTGTTGGTTTTTTCCCAAGGCAGAAGTATTCCAAATGTCACTAAATCTCATTAATAAACAAACAAATTAACCCAGTAAACCCCATCCAGCTACAAAGGAGCTCTTTCTTGACTGTCAATAAATTATTTTGTTTCTAATATTCTGTTAATTAGCCAGATTCTTTCTTCAAAGTTTTAAAAGTTTAAAAGTTTTCCACATTAAACTGCTTCTGCTGCAGAATCCTCACAACTCAGGGATCAGATTCCCTACTTCAACACTCAAAAATTAGCTCACAAGTTAACAACTTAATTAGCTGAAGTCTTTCAATCACACACATTTATGAAGCATTTGTGGTCAGGGAATTTATAAAATTCCCATCTCCAGGAAGCATTCAAAGGACACTTAGAATTGAATTGGAAAATTAGAATTGGAAAAGGTACCAAGAGGGGCAACAAATGATCAAGGGCATGGAACAGCTTATATGAGGACAGATTAAAAAGACTGGGATTTTTAAGATTGGCAAAGAGATGACTGGGGGGGGTGTGTGATAGAGGTCTATAAAAATTATGACTGGTGTGGAGAAAGGGAATAAGGAAGTGTTTACTCCTTCACATATAACAAGAACCAGGGGTGTCACAATGAAGTTAATAAGCAGCAGGTTTAAAACAAAGGGAAGTACTTCACACAGTCAACCTGTGGAACTTTTTGCCAGGGAATGAAGTGAAGGCCAACACTATAAAGGGATTAAAAAAAAAACTAGATAAATTCGTGAAGGATTGGTCCATCATTGGTTATTAGCCAAGAGGATCAGGGATGCAGCCTCATGCTCTGGGTGTCCCTAGCCTCTGCCAGAAACAGGGAGTGAACAAGGATTGATCACTTGATTGCCTATTCATTCTCTGAAGCAGCTGGCATTGGCCACTGTCAGAAGACAGAGTACTTGGCCAGATGGACCATTGGTCTGACCCAGTATGGCCATTCTTATGACACTTAAGTGCTTTAACAGCAGCCAGGGGTGGATTTAAGGAGCAGGGTCCAGTGGGCAAATAAACACAGGAGGGTAATGTCAAGGAATGAAAAGCTGGAAAGTCAGATGTAGCTGGGTGGACAAGAGAAGTGGGGTCCTGGGCAGCCAGAAGAACAGGTGGTGTAGGTGGGAAGCTGCAGCTCTCTTCTGTGGTCTGGACAGAGAATCCTATCAAAGGGACTCACTGTAGCTCCTCTAGCTCACATGGCTTTCCAACCACCCTCCCTTCCCCAAATTTAGGGCTGGACTGGCTGGCACATTTCTGATAAGTGCCTTTTGAACCACCTGCAAAATTTAGTCAACTCCCATTTATTTATCAGACCCAGGTATGAGTCTGTTACACGTGCTCAGGGACTTTGTGGAGAGTTAGTGCAGAATTCTGTGAATAGCTCTAAAGCTCTTATTAGCCATAGAAACTCAACCCCTACATATGTGCAGAGAGTTCATTCTGGCACTACATTTCAATACTGTAACTGATGCTGTTTCCCAGGCCTCCAGAGTGGATAAAAATTGGTAACTTTTTAAATTTAGCTGGGATTTTTTTTTTTTATTTTCTGGTTTAAAATATCATGGTTTTTCTTTTTAAAAATAAACCTGTTTAAAATCAATAAAAATGAGGAGAGGGGGATGAGATCTACCAGTTTTAAAAGTTTGAAGGATTGCCAAAGTAACTTGGGAGACGGTGTCTCATTTTCAAGAGACTTAGGTGAGTAGGCACTTAAGCACCCATCACTTTCACAGAGGCATATTTGAACATTTTTCCAGGCTGACCTGAAATAATTAGTTTAATTCACTGACTACAGTTAACCCTGCAGTTCCTCTAGTAAGTTATTTACTTGTAATGTGAAACATATTTTGATAAGAGAAGTTTATGTATCCAAAACATTTACAGTTTTGTTTAATAATTTATATACTCTTTGTGAATTTAATCCAATTCCAGTTTCCATCCTAATGCAGCTTGACCTAAATACTGAGCAAAAGTGAATTATCTAAATAACCAATGTAGTCACCATTTTCTAACCTACTAAAATGTACAATTAAAACAAATCTGAATCCTAGGTAGCAAAAAGATGTACCTAATCTAGTGCAAAGGCTCTAGTTGTTTGAAAATCAACAATTTTTAATTGTTATAGCAACCAACAATAATGCACCTTTCTTTAGAAAATAACAGAGGTTGGTTAAAATAGACTATTTAAACTGAGGCTTTCCATTTGGATTAAAGCAATTCACCCTGCAGGCTTTTGTCCTTTACTTTCCTCTTTCTGCCCCTTCATTTCTATGTTCTGTTTTCTCTCTCCAGAATGCTGGTATTTTATCTCCTCTACTTTTGTCAGATTTTTTTTTCCATTCAGATTAACTTTCCCTTGTTTCCCTTCCTCACCTCTTTCCCCACATTCTTTCATGGGAGCTTCTCCTTCCCTTCAATCCCTTTTCTTGTCTCATCTTTCTTTCCTTTTCCCCTTTCTCTTTCCCCACCCCAGTTTCTTTTCCAACTGTCCCCTCAGTCTCACTTTCCTTTCATCGCTGTTCTTCCCCCCGACTCCCTGCCCCAAACCATTGTTCACCATGCTTCCGAGACACTCATGCACTCACTGACCCCAGACAGGTTTCAGAGTAACAGCCGTGTTAGTCTGTATTCGCAAAAAGAAAAGGAGTACTTGTGGCACCTTAGAGACTAACCAGTTTATTTGAGCATAAGCTTTCGTGAGCTACAGCTCACTTCATCGGATGCATACCGTGGAAACTGCAGAAAACATTATATACACAGAGACCATGAAACAATACCTCCTTCCACCCCACTCTCCTGCTGGTAATAGCTTATCTAAAGTGATCACTCTCCTTACAATGTGTATGATAATCAAGTTGGGCTGTTTCCAGCACAAATCCAGGTTTTCTCACCCCCCCCCCCCCCAAAACACAAACACACACACACACAAACTCACTCTCCTGCTGGTAATAGCTTATCCAAAGTGACCACTCTCCCTACAATGTGCATGATAATCAAGGTGGACCATTTCCAGCACAAATCCAGGTTTTCTCACCCCCCACCTCCATACACACACAAACTCACTCTCCTGCTGGTAATTTAGATAAGCTATTACCAGCAGGAGAGTGGGGTGGGAGGAGGTATTGTTTTGTGGTCTCTGTGTATATAATGTCTTCTGCAGTTTCCACAGTATGCATCCGATGAAGTGAGCTGTAGCTCATGAAAGCTCATGCTCAAATAAATTGGTTAGTCTCTAAGGTGCCACAAGTACTCCTTTTCTTTTTACCCCAGACATATGCTATGCAGCCACCATTCACCCATTGTCTCCCCATGCACCAATTACTGACACCTCCTCCATCCAGCCTAGAGTCATAGCTTCTATCCCCAACCTCTATTATCATTTCCACCAGCTTAAGCACAGCTGCCCATGACGCATGTGGCTCTAGGTTTTGTGGTAATTATAAACGTAAAGGAGAATCTCAGCTTTATAAATCAATCTCTAGTTCCTTTTCTTGTGGAAATGTAAACTGATCACTAGGATGAAAGCAGCGTGCAGCTGGGCTTCACTTCTCCAGCGGGAGCCCGGAGGTAGGAAACCCACTGTTCTTTTTGCCACGTTCCTTGTGTAAACTGAGTCAGCCATGTTTGTGGTGCATCCCATGGGCTCATATCATTAGCACACTCCAAAATCCTTAGGCCATCTCTGTACTTGAGGAGATGATTCCAGTGATCAGGAACATCAGTTATGGGTGGAGGGCAGGAGAAGCAGCAGACAGGCTGGCCTTGGCTTGGAGAGCACTGGATTGGAACTTGGGAGATCTGGGGTCAGTTCCTGGTTCCCCCAGAGACTTACTGTTTGAGCTGGTCATATTGCATAATCTTTCCATTCCTCATCTTTAAAATGGGGTGACAATATTTCCTTTGTCAGTCTTGCCTATTAGACTATAAGACCTTGGGGGCAGGGATCCTCTGCTGCTAGAACTACAGTGGGCATTACTGTAAGCCCCCAAAACAAGAAGCCACAACTAAAATGACATGCAGTCTCCGTTTTAGACGACCCGCAGGTACTTGCACCACTAGTGAATTTATTCCTAGCTATGCTGTTGTAATGGCCAGTATGGCTGCAGATGCCACTTTGTGGTGGGGAAAAGAAGCTGCATTAGAAGGGTAGATTTAAACACCATGTAGCTCTACTGGATTTAGGATCACATAACTCCAAGCAGTGTACCTGTCTTGTCTAAAGGCTTGACAATGTCCTTTTAACTTCCAGTATTCCCTAAATAGGTTTTAACATTTTTTCATTTAAAATGGTTATTCCAAAGTTTTCTTTAAATGCATTTAGACTCTTCCCTGGATGATCAATTATCTCAATTCATTTCCAGTTCTCCAGCATGAATATTTCCTCTGATAGCAATAAATGAAATTCAGTTATAAACTCTGTTAAAGGTATTGAAGTCCCACAGCCACAGATCAACATTCTCTGCTCATTTAATGCTTCCCTAGTTACTTAAACTATATTACATGCCATTACACTTAGAATACCTCTTAATATTACTCCTCCTAACAACCTCCCAGACATTTGGAACTGAATTTATAGTCTCCCATCAATGCCTCTCTAAAGTGTGTTGCAATCTTTCTTTTCTAAAAGTTCCTGGGGTCTGATAAGATTCTTTCTACATTAGGCTTTCCCTCTAAGTCCAGTGGTGGGCAAACTACAGCCTGGGGGCCACATCCAGCCCTCCAGACATTTTAATCCAGCCCTCAAGCTCTAGCTGGGAAGTGGGGTCCAGGGCTTGCCCTGCTCTGCATGGCTCCCAGAAGCAGCAGCATGTCCCCACTCCAGCTACTATGCATAGGGGCAGCCAGAGGGCTCCATATGCTGCCCCCACCCCAAGCATTGCCCCCACAGCTCCCATTGGCCAGGAACAGCAAACAATGGGAGCTGCAGGGGCAGCGCCTGTGGACAGGGCAGCACGCAGAGCCACCTGTCCGCACCTCCATGTAGGAAACGGAGAGGGGACATGCAGTTGTTTCTGGGAGCTGCTTGAGGTAAGGGCCACCCAGAGCCTGCCCCCTGAATCCCTCCTGTGCCTGAACCCCCTCAGTCCCAGTCTGGAGCACCCTTCTACACCCCAACCCCTCATCGTCAGCTGCACCCCCAGCCAGAACCCTCCCACACTCCAACCCCCAATTTCATGAGCATTCATGGCCTGCCATACAATCTCCATACCTAGATGTGGCCCTTGGGCCAAAAAGTTTGCCTACCCCTGCTGTAAGTTCTACTTGACTCAGTTTTTGCCTTGCCTTTTATGCTTTGTTTTGTTCCTCTGCCACAACCCTATTTGTCTTGCTCTTCTCTCATCCCCTCCAAATGAGCCCCTCATACTGGCAATGAGGGGCGATCAACAGGTTATCTCAAGTGCTTATATACAAATGCACAAAGCCTTGGAAACAAGCAGGGAGAACTGGAGGTCCTGGTGATGTCAAGGAACTATGACGTGATCGGAATAACAGAGACTTGGTGGGATAACTCATATGACTGGAGTACTGTCATGGATGGTTATAAACTGTTCAGGAAGGACAGGCAGGGCAGAAAAGGTGGGGGAGTAGCACTGTATGTAAGGGAGCAGTATGACTGCTCAGAGCTCCGGTACGAAACTGCAGAAAAACCTGAGTGTCTCTGGATTAAGTTTAGAAGTGTGTGCAACAAGAGTGATGTAGTGGTGGGAGTCTGCTATAGACCACCGGACCAGGGGGATGAGGTGGATGAGGCTTTCTTCCGGCAGCTCACGGAAGCTACTAGATCGCATGCCCTGATTCTCATGGGTGACTTTAATTTTCCTGATATCTGCTGGGAGAGCAATACAGCGGTGCATAGACAATCCAGGAAGTTTTTGGAAAGCGTAGGGGACAATTTCCTGGCGCAAGTGCTAGAGGAGCCAACTAGGGGGGGTGCTTTTCTTGACCTGCTGCTCACAAACCGGGTAGAATTAGTGGGGGAAGCAAAAGTGGATGGGAATCTGGGAGGCAGTGACCATGAGTTGGTTGAGTTCAGGATCCTGACGCAGGGAACAAAGGTAAGCAGCAGGATACGGACCCTGGACTTCAGGAAAGCAGACTTCGACTCCCTCAGGGAACGGATGGCCAGGATCCCCTGGGGGACTAACTTGAAGGGGAAAGGAGTCCAGGAGAGCTGGCTGTATTTCAAGGAATCCCTGTTGAGGTTACAGGGACAAACCATCCCGATGAGTCGAAAGAATAGTAAATATGGCAGGCGACCAACTTGGCTTAATGGTGAAATCCTAGCGGATCTTAAACATAAAAAAGAAGCTTACAAGAAGTGGAAGGTTGGACATATGACCAGGGAAGAGTATAAAAATATTGCTCGGGCATGTAGGAATGTTATCAGGAGGGCCAAATCGCACCTGGAGCTGCAGCTAGCCAGAGATGTCAAGAGTAACAAGAAGGGTTTCTTCAGGTATGTTGGCAACAAGAAGAAAGCCAAGGAATGTGTGGGCCCCTTACTGAATGAGGGAGGCAACCTAGTGACAGAGGATGTGGAAAAAGCTAATGTACTCAATGCTTTTTTTGCCTCTGTTTTCACTAACAAGGTCAGCTCCCAGACTGCTGCGCTGGGCATCACAAAATGCGGAAGAGATGGCCAGCCCTCTGTGGAGATAGAGGCGGTTAGGGACTATTTAGAAAAGCTGGACGTGCACAAGTCCATGGGGCCGGACGAGTTGCATCCGAGAGTGCTGAAGGAATTGGCGGCTGTGATTGCAGAGCCACTGGCCATTATCTTTGAAAACTCGTGGCGAACCGGGGAAGTCCCGGATGACTGGAAAAAGGCTAATGTAGCGCCAATCTTTAAAAAAGGGAAGAAGGAAGATCCTGGGAACTACAGGCCAGTCAGCCTCACCTCAGTCCCTGGAAAAATCATGGAGCAGGTCCTCAAAGAATCAATCCTGAAGCACTTGCATGAGAGGAAAGTGATCAGGAACAGCCAGCATGGATTCACCAAGGGAAGGTCATGCCTGACTAATCTAATCGCCTTTTATGATGAGATTACTGGTTCTGTGGATGAAGGGAAAGCAGTGGATGTATTGTTTCTTGACTTTAGCAAAGCTTTTGACACGGTCTCCCATAGTATTCTTGTCAGCAAGTTAAGGAAGTATGGGCTGGATGAATGCACTATAAGGTGGGTAGAAAGCTGGCTAAATTGTCGGGCTCAACGGGTAGTGATCAATGGCTCCATGTCTAGTTGGCAGCCGGTATCAAGTGGAGTGCCCCAGGGGTCGGTCCTGGGGCCGGTTTTATTCAATATCTTCATAAATGATCTGGAGGATGGTGTGGATTGCACTCTCAGCAAATTTGCGGATGATACTAAACTGGGAGGAGTGGTAGATACGCTGGAGGGGAGGGATAGGATACAGAAGGACCTAGACAAATTGGAGGATTGGGCCAAAAGGAATCTGATGAGGTTCAATAAGGATAAGTGCAGGGTCCTGCACTTAGGACGGAAGAACCCAATGCACAGCTACAGACTAGGGACCGAATGGCTAGGCAGCAGTTCTGCAGAAAAGGACCTAGGGGTGACAGTGGACGAGAAGCTGGATATGAGTCAGCAGTGTGCCCTTGTTGCCAAGAAGGCCAATGGCATTTTGGGATGTATAAGTAGGGGCATAGCGAGCAGATCGAGGGACGTGATCGTTCCCCTCTATTCGACATTGGTGAGGCCTCATCTGGAGTACTGTGTCCAGTTTTGGGCCCCACACTTCAAGAAGGATGTGGATAAATTGGAGAGAGTCCAGCGAAGGGCAACAAAAATGATTAGGGGACTGGAACACATGAGTTATGAGGAGAGGCTGAGGGAGCTGGGATTGTTTAGCCTGCAGAAGAGAAGAATGAGGGGGGATTTGATTGCTGCTTTCAACTACCTGAAAGGGGGTTCCAAAGAGGATGGCTCTAGACTGTTCTCAATGGTAGCAGATGACAGAACGAGGAGTAATGGTCTCAAGTTGCAGTGGGGGAGGTTTAGATTGGATATTAGGAAAAACTTTTTCACTAAGAGGGTGGTGAAACACTGGAATGCGTTACCTAGGGAGGTGGTAGAATCTCCTTCCTTAGAGGTTTTTAAGGTCAGGCTTGACAAAGCCCTGGCTGGGATGATTTAACTGGGAATTGGTCCTGCTTTGAGCAGGGGGTTGGACTAGATGACCTTCTGGGGTCCCTTCCAACCCTGATATTCTATGATTCTATGATTCTCTCTAGTCAGCTGACAAATAGTAGTAATCAGTCCCGATTTCTGCAAGACTCCAAGCACAGAACTCCCACTAGAGACACTGAGAGCGCAGCTCACAGTCTGGCAGGATCAGAACCCAATAGCTCATAGTGCCATCATTGTTTTTTGTAAGCCTAAGGCAGGCTTTTGTTAAGGATCAAGAAAAGGCTGCATTCTTGCTGATCACTGACTTTTTCTTAAAAATACAGAATGTAATTTAGTGAAGCAACCAGAGCCCCTATAATCTCTGTTTTTGCTGTTATCTGACCATCTGCTTCTCTGAATCGGTTTTCTATAACTGACTTCTCACATGCCCAGTTCAGGCTAGTCAGTATTGCTGACCAAATTGATCACAAGATTCCAGTGTGTGGATACAAGATAGACCCTGATGGAATTTTATTGTTACTAAAGCCGCTGACGCATCAAAACATGGTATTTGTAACTATCTGGAGCCACCTGCTTGAGCTAAGCATCACTCCTAGATCCAGGTCAGAGTGTTTCTGAGTGTCAGGCTAGCCACAAGTTTTGCATATCTTTCACATTTTCCATAGTCAAATTATATTGTGCAGGAAAGCACTGACAGAGAAGCAGGCTACAGTGGGCAGAGTAAGTAGGCATCTTCTCAGGCTTATGAAGAATTTTTCCTCTTTTATGGAGAAAACATGTGTTGTGTTGCAGGCAAACTAGTGTAAATCCATTAAGATTACAAGGTCTTAGGATTTCTAAGATTTAGATCCTTTTATTAAATGTGTTTGGACCCAAATTCTGTACTTGGCACATCTGCTGAGTGGCTGGGCCATGTACTAAATTTTTCTGCAGGTGGGGGAAAAAGGGTTGGGATGCTCCCGCCAGTCAACTCTGTAGCTGATATTGCAGGCCTGGGGTAATGGGTGATCATCTATATAGCTTCAAATTTGCTGGTCCTGTCCCAGCTGCTCCATCCAGTCCCACCCCCCACTATTCCACCCAGTATGCCCAACCCAAATGCCCATTGAGCAATACAACTAGGGACTCCCCAGGGAACTGGGCTCAGTGGTGAACTTGTACACTCTCCAAGTTCCACAAATCCTACACTCTGCACCAGCTCCACTAAATCTGTGGACCTCTATCAGTCATGGAGCAGACTCATGCACTGGTTTAAAAACTGGAAGGGAGAAAACTCGAAGTGATTTAGAAAAGAGAAGGGAAATGAGACTAGCCACTGCTCTGCCACACTACTAGCCAATAGTATAATGCTAGCATTCTAAGTGACGTGAGAGAAACCAACGGCCATGTCCTTTGAATGACCAACCACTCCTCAGCCATCTTATCTATCTTATATTTCTGTCAGCCCCACTGTATGTTCAGACTTGCAGTAATCTGCCCATTCAGCCTCTTCCAGAGGATGAATACCTCCCTTGTCACTGCTGTTCCTGAAGTCATATCAGCACTGCTGCTCTTGGAGATGTAACTGCTGCAACTCCAAACTCAGACATGAGTACAAGGTATTCATCAACAAGGTAGCTTATATAGGAAGGGGCAGTGTGTGTGTGAAAAGACACAGCTTTTCATGTCTAACACTCTAAATGACAGTTGTAATTCACCAATGCAGTCAATAGGTCTCAGTATTGTATAATTCCAAGTCTATACAATAAAATATTTTCTGTAGAGGGCCCAAAAGGCAATAGAATGGCCGTCTTTTCAGTGTTTGTGATAGCAGTCAAAAGGGAAAGATCATTATTTAGCTAGCTCATTATTTAGACAATTGATAGAGGAGAATTCACTTTTCTGAGGCCATTCCTTAAATATTGTTATACAAAAATATCTACCCCATTAAAAATACCCTTCCCCCACATGTGCACTCACACACGTTTCTAAAGTACTTTCGTGGGGAAAGCTTTCTGAACACTTTTTTTTTTTTCTTCAGCATCCTTTTAGCAATTAATCCCATTGCACAACAAGTCACTTACTACAGTCCAATGTAGAATAAGATACTATGAGCTTCAGACATCAAATGATGAGAACACACTGAATTAATTTTGCTGTCATTTGCACCAGTCTAAATTCAGAGTAGCACCATCAACATCAAAAGAGCTATTATGAATTACACTGGAATAATCAAAATATGGCCAACAGAATAGAATTTGGACAATTCTGCTTTCATTTACACTGCTGTCTCCCCACTGAAGTCAGTGCAGCTGCAGTGGTATACAGAGGACAATTTAGCTCATTGATGAAAACCCACAAAACTTTAGGGCCTCAATTAGTCCTCAAATGGTGTAAATCAGCACAGCTCTGCTGAATTCAGTGAAGCTACACTGATTTATACTAGCTGGGGATCAGGCCCTTAACATCCATTGTAGAGGGCTTTAAGTTGACCAGAATATAAACAAGAGAATGCTGAGTTATCTTTAGGTTAACCTGTGCACCCATGATTACTGTATTCTTAGAAATGAATTGCGCTTCTACATGAACATTGTAAATGTTCTTTTAATTGCACGTGCTCAAACACACATATACATACAACAGTAAAAATGGTGAAATGGAACAAAACCTCTGAGAATTCCTAGGTGCTCTGTATTTCCTATTTGTGTGTTCATTATTAAACCTTGGGTGAATTCAGCTCACTACAAGGCAGGTTTCTCTTATGCTTAGTGCAGAGTAGGCACAAAAAGAAAATACCATCGATTGATTCACTGATCTGGTAGTTATCGGATTTTTTTTTTCAGCTGATACATCTAAAGAGAAAAAGAAGAGAAGAAACCATAATTCATTACACTCGAGATGCGATTCAAATGAAAAGGAGCAAGCGGAGCAAAACTGTCATCGTTGTTCCTCATCTGTGTCTCAGTATTTTTTCACATCCATCTCCTAAATGTATTCATTTCAGAATTCAGATTTAATGAACTGCAGTTATAAGTTACAATAAAAGCATCTTGCTTTTATTCAATCACCAGTTAATTTGATCTTCCTTTTAAATTTGATCAAAACCTCAGAAACCAAATCACTTAAATACTTCACCTTCTGTTTTGATTGGCTATAGTTAATATAGAATGCCAAAGTCTGAATTCAGTTTGTCCACAGATAAATCAGGAGGCACTGTGGTAACAACATACTAAGTTGTGGTAACAACATCCTAAGTATATTAAAGTCTTAACCTAAAGATTCCTAAAGGTCTGATTTATCCTGCTGCCATCAGTTTTACACCATAGACTTCACTGAATATACAGTGAATATACAGACTAATATACAGACTAATCCTTTGGATATGAAGATTACTCTAGTGACTAACGCATTGGGCTGGGCCTCAAGAGATCTCAATTCATTTTCCTGCCACTGACTTTGTGTGTGACCTTGGACAAGTCACTTAATCTAGCGTATTTCCTAATTCTGCAATTGGAAAATGCGGATAAAATTGCCCCCACCTCATGGAGCACTGTGAGGATAAAATGCATTTATGATTTGGAGGTTACTACACTAGTGCAGGCCATAGCAGTATATCCATAATTAGATCCAACGCCCATCTTCAATGAGAGTTGGATTGGGCCATTCCACTGTTGTGAGAGGAGAACTGAGTCCTCACTCTTCAAGGAGACTTCCCTATGAGGGTGGCTTTGATCATACAGACTTGCTTCTTTCACTCAAAATTTGTAGAGCAGAGGAGTATTCATCTACAGCAAGCTCAGTCTAAGAAATTTCTTTCTTTGCAGATCCCTCTGGATCTGCTCCACCTCCTCCTGCTCAGTGTGCAATTAAGAATTTAAATAGGACTGATAGCTCAGCCCAATAGTGAGGTCTCTGTGGAAAGGCACTTAATTTCCATCATATCTGGTGCAATGGCAAATTCCAGCAACTTTTCCCAGAATGGACATATATTGTGGCTGGTGAGTCACTTTTTCCTTCCTTGGGAATAGCTCTGAGTGCAGTTATCAAAGGTTTGAAAAGACAAAAATCCATTGCTTTTAAAAACAGTTAAAAAGAAAAAGTATCTTTGATACTACAGCAGTTTTCTCAAGGACAGCTGTAAATTATGGTTGCAGCACATGAATAGAAATCAAAAATGAAATGAACAAAAAGTAGTTTATTTCCAGGAAAGTACTTTCTTTCCTTCTCCTTAACATAATTAGCTCTTGGAGTTCCAACTCTGAATGCTATGAACAATTAAAGTTACACCAGGTGCAAATGTTTTCTCTTTTTGACAGTAGAACAGGGACAATGGCTTAGAAATGTCATTCCATCCATCTTCCTTATGCATAAAGGGATCTTCTCTTATTTGGGAATTTACCTCCCATATTTACAGACCTGGGGCCAGATCCCTTGCTGATATAAACCAGCATGGCTCTGTTCAGGTTCATGGAGTTGTAGCAGTTAAAATTACATAGTGATAACCACTGAAACAAGGATCCCCTTTAAACAGGACATTTATAGTAACCAATTAGTGAATTATCACCACTCTCCTGCTCCCTACATCCACTCTCCAGAAAACTCATAGAATTTAAATATCTACTAAGACATCTAATTTAGATGTCTACTAAGGTGATACTAAGAAACTGTAATTCCCTGACACTTACAGGTCACTGTGTAGTGAAACATTGGTTTGTACATTTGTGGCAGACTCTTCTGACTCCTGTCTTTCTTAAGCACTGGACACAAAACTGCTAGTGTGAGAGAATCAGCCTGAGCATGTTCCCTTTAAATTCCATTGAGACAGATCTTGGAAAAGAGAAAAGGGTGTGGGGAGCTGCACTTCCCGAGCTCTCCCTTCCTTATCTCCTGAGAAACTAGTGCTGTGGCACGGCAACCGCTTAGGGGGATTTGTCCTCTCATTCCACCTTGTTAATGCACAAATGGGTGCTGCTGCTGGGACGTCACTCTTAACCAAGGTTTTACCCCTGGTTGCCAAGTATACTGTACTGACAGGAACTACCTCACAGCAGCAAAATGCACTCCCGGACTGAGGGCAGCTGCTGCTGAAATACGTCAGGGCTACAGATTCTCAGAGCGAAATGCAAAAATCCAGCATCTTGCCTTCCATGCGTGAGAAATCAAACACCAAACCCTAGGGGCAAACAGCTAAAAAGTTCAACAGAGGCACTTTTGGCCCAACCTCCCTGTCGCACTTTCTTTTAAAAATTAACTTTCTGGAAAGCTGACCGACATTTGTGAATCTCTTAGTAACAGGCTGTCTCTGTGCTAATATTGTACACTTGCTGTTTAGCATTTCTGTACTTCTTTCTGTCCAGGTACCTTACCTTAAGCATAGGTCCAGTTCTGTCCACACCTGAATTCAGTAGGATTGTGCCTGTAACTTTCACTGTTCCATACTGGAGTTGAGAGAAATGTAGTGGATGCAGGGGCCACATTTTGAGATGTCCTATCAATAAATACAATTTAATACAGATGGCCAATGGGAATAGAGGAAGAACTCTCCTGCAGATTCTTTGCACAATTTAACAGGTTTGAATAAAATCTACCTATATTTTGTTTTGGTGGGGATGCTGGGGCACAGCCTGTGAAACCTAAGCCCTATCCATGACAAATATGTGATGTTTAAAGAGTTATGTACTACAGTAAGCACTGTATTATAAGAACAGCCATACTGGGTCAGACCAAAGGTCCATCTAGCCCAGCATCCTGTCTTCCAACAGTGGCCAATGCCAGGTGCCACAGAGGGAATGAACAGAACAGGTAATTATCAAGTGATCCAGCTCCTGTCACCCATTCCCAGCTTCTGGCAAACAGAGGCTAGGGTCACCATCCCTGCCCACCCTGGCTAATAGCCATTGATGGACTTATTCTCCATGAATTTATCTAGTTCTTTTTTTGAACCTTGTTATAGTCTTGGTCTTCACAACATCCTCTGGCAAGGAGTTCCACAGGTTGACTCTGTTGTGGGGAGAAAATACTTCCTTTTGTTTGTTAAACCTGCAGCCTATTTCATTTGGTGGCCCCTAGTTTGTGTTATTAGAAGGAATAAATAACACTTTTTTTTTCTCTACACCAGTCAAGATTTTATAGACCTCTATCATATCTCCCCCTTTAGTGGTCTCTTTTCCAAGCTGAAAAGTCCCAGTCTTACTCTCTCGTCATATGACAGCTGTTCCATACCCCTAATCATTTTTGTTGCCCTTTTCTGAACCTTTTCCAATTCCAATATGTCTCTTTTGAGATGGGGCAACCATATCTGCACGCAGTATTCAAGACATGGGAGTACCATGGATTTATATAGAGGCAAAATGATATTTTCTGTTTTGTTTTCTATCCCTTTCTTAATGATTCCCAACATTGTTTGCTTTTTTGACTGCCACTGCACATTGAGTGGATATTTTCAGAGAACTATCCACAATGACTCCAAGATCTTTCTTGAGTGGTAACAGCTAATTTAGACCCCATCATTGTATATGTATAGTTGGGATTGTTTTCCAATGTGCATTACTTTGCGTTTGCAAATGCTGCAAAATTGATGTGATTTTTTTTTTTTTGCAGAGTCAGATTGCCACAAGCTATAATTAGCAGAGTCCTTTGTGTAACTTTCAACTTCTCATGGAAAAAAATCAATGACATGACATTGTTTTACCTTACCTAGACTTCTGTACATTGAATTGAACATGATAGGGAGGGTGTATGTTTAAAAAAAAAAAAAAATCAAGGGCAAAAACCTCTAACCCTTGTTCAGTCCAAACTCTCATTTGAAGCAAAGGACTGCAGGATTTGAACCACACTTTTGTATAATCTTTGCAAATACTTTGTTACAATTTTTAACTGTAATAGTATTCCTCGGAGTCAATGACTCCACATTATTTATGAGAGTTTTGAGTTCTGCTCTCCAAATGTTCATTCGAAAAACATTCATCAGCAGAAATGTCTTTATATAATACGTATTGCAAAACAGTGTTTGTGCTGTATGTGTGTGATGTATTTTCGTAACTCAAGAGCACTGTCTGCCACAGATTGGGATCAGTATCACCCTTCCTAGCTAATGGAATGGCATAGTCATAGATTTAGTATTTCAATAGAAGATTGTGGGAAATCATAAATGTTCTTTATGTAGATTTTAGGTGCTGTGAAAAGGTTAATTTGTCCAGTGGCATTAATTTTTCTGGGGAATACAAGCCTACATCTCATGTAATATACAGCTGTTGTTTTTAAAGCTCTTCAGCACTTGTTGTGGTGTTCATGCTTGCAAAAGTTATGTTCCAGAGCATGCAATGAGTGACTTACCGACTCATCTGGAAGGTCATCTGTGATAATTATTATAGTATATTAGTATATAAGTGAGGACAGTTTTAAGAAAAAATCTTGTCTGTCTAATAGTAACTATATATGGGTCATTCAAAGACAGTTGGCTAAAACTCAGCAGGGACACAATCTCATTATATTTAGTGTTTGTTAGTCACTTACTTTATTTTCTGTTTCACAAATGCCAGCTGGAGAAAACTCAATGGGGGCAGCAAGAGTGTAGTGCAGGGGGAAGAGTGCAGGCATGGTTGGGGATTGATTAAATGTCCCCTTTGCAGCCTCAGCAATGGTGGGTTTTTTTCTGGGACATCAGGGAAAGAAACATCTGAGGCCTTTCAAGGGTTTGACACCCACAGGTTCTCACATCCTCATAGGCTTGGCAGAGGGTTTCCCTATTGCAAACTGTGTGTACCCTTGCTGTGTGGCTGACTGGCCAGGCTGTGGTAGAAGCCCATCTGCCATGGGGTTAGACTAGGACTGGGCATGCTGTGGGTGAGACACCACTTGCCTTTTGGAGCCAGGAAGGAATTTTCCCCTCACTGGCAGATTTGCCTGGATGGTGTGTAGGCAGTGGGAGGTTCAGCAGCCCAGTGGGTAGGTGGGGTTATCAAGGTGTTTAGGCTGTTGCATCTTGGCAGGTTTCTCATACAGGCTCTCCTTTAACAGGGGCTCCAGCTCCTTGAAAACCTGTAATTGGAATATGATTGGGGGAGGGCTTCCCCCAAAAGAGTGAGGGCAAGCAGGGGGTGATCCTAATGTCTGGTACAGCAAGGGGTTACCTCCTTTTCTTCATACCCTCAAGCCTGGTCTGAAGAAAGGGTCAGAAGGGTCACAGTAGTGGTGCTGGGACCAGCTCAAGGATTTGGAGGATGGAGTGGGGGTAGGACAATGCTGTGGGCAGCCCTCCCCCAAGTGGTACAGATTACTAGAGGACGGATGGCCTGCACTGGATGAACATTGCCAGATAGTTTCCCAGATATGTTAAGTTAATAAAGTTGCAGCCCAGTTAAAACAATCATGGTGTCTTGTCTTTAAATCAAGTGATGTCCAGGAGAACAACCCTGTGTCCTCCACTCTGGTGCATCTCTTCACCTATATTATCAAAGCTGGGGAACACCCGTATGATATGGATGGGAGCTGCCCATCTTAAAATATTTGTCTCTGAGATGGATGAACTTGCTGGGACTTGGTACTCCTCTGCAATTACTGGCAGACCTAGTGACTGGGGTGAAAGAGTCTGGGTGCAGCTACTGGAAGCTGAAATCAGTTGGAGGGATTATTTGACATGGATTTTTGTCCCTCATCTGTGTCTTGCCACAGGGATAGTCTAATGTCCTCACAGGGTGGGAAGCCACCCACCACATATCCTGTGGGCATAGAGAAATGGGATGAGGTTTCGTGAAGTCTTAATGCTGTTCCTGCCTCTGAGCCAAATCATGAGCCCAAGATCCCTCTTCCCCACTCCTCAGTGGAAAACCATGGGGAAAGTCAGCTTCCCCCTCCCCCACTGGCACCATTCCTCCCCCACCCCCCCCTTACCCTCATGTACACACTGACACCTGTGCAAAGAAGGTACAACATACTACCAGTGGTGTCACAGTATAAGGAGTTCTGACTAGGTGCTGGTTTGCAGACACTCTTCACAGGTGTAAATGACCACAGAAATTGGGGCAGTGAAGAATCAGATAAATGGGTGAATCTTTCATTTCCTGTTGAACTTCACTGGATGCAGAAGGGAAAGAATCTCACCCTTTCTACAATCCTTTAAATTTTGGTATATCTAAACATCCTTTTTTTTTTTTTTTTTTTTTTTTTTTTAAACTTGGCCACAGATATATTTGGCAATGACATGAGGAGTTGTGATCAGGGAATAGGTATGACACTATTTAAGTCCAAAGTGAAGTAAGACATCTTGTCAGTGCAATGAACTGGAACCATTGCCAACGCTCTGAGCATCTCCGATTTGTAAATTGACGAGACAGTATACTTTGGGGTTTTTAATCACGGTTCTCTTAGGCTCCCTGGTACCACAATTTGAGCACCCTGATGCTAATGTCTGGTGTGCTAAATACAAACACACCATGTCAGGAGTAAGGAACCTTTTAATTCATATTAGCTCCACTTGCAAAATAGCTGTGTTCATTCTTTTCTCACAGACACCCTATGGGATTTCTCTGAGACTTTATTGGAGCACTTCCTCCAGATTACAATGTGTACAGATTACAACAGCTCAACATCCATTTCAAAACCAGTGCAGTGAATTTAAATCTTGTGGATGATAGAAGGTACAAGGACAAACCAAAGGTTTTTAGGAGTCTCATTGTCTTGGCCTAATGCTTTCTGTTTTAGGACATGATGTGATCGCTTTTAGAGATATTAATGCTACAACTCACTACTGCTTCCAGTCAGCGAAGACTGGTTCTTGTCAGGGATTGCCTTTTGATGGATTAAAGGCATGAGAATGAACGGAAGGGGGGAAAAGCTACCTGTGATCTGCTAGTTTGGTTTTTTTTTTAAAAAAAAGCGGGGGAAATTTTCTTTCTGATCTGTCAGGGAAAACATTTTTGTGCTAATGCTTCTTATGTCTGTTTTATGGGCGTGCAGTGACAGATATTTCGCTTCCTTTACATTTTAACCGTTCCAAATTCAGGGGTGGTGAAAGATGCTGGCACAACAGCACTATCACCTGAAGCTTCTTATGTCTGTTTTATGGGCGTGCAGTGACAGATATTTCGCTTCCTTTACATTTTAACCGTTCCAAATTCAGGGGTGGTGAAAGATGCTGGCACAACAGCACTATCACCTGAAGCACATCTCTATACAAGGAGCCACCACTCCTTTCTTAGGGTCTGACTCTGATTTGACTTATAGGCTATAAAGTCACTATAAACTATAAAGTCACTATAAACTAGTGAGTTCAGTATCAGTAAGACTGTAACACCATGAAGAAAAGGAGCTAAAAAAAAGCTCACGAAAGCTTATGCTCAAATAAATGGGTTAGTCTCTAAGGTGCCACAAGTCCTCCTTTTCTTTTTGCGAATACAGACTAACACTGCTGCTACTCTGAAACCTGTAATACCATGGTGATGAGTGCAGTATAATAACCTGAATAAAATAGAAATATTGTCAATGTCAGACTTTAATTTACATTCTCATTCACAGTTCCTTCCCTGAGCTCCTCCTGAGGTGATGCAGAGTGAAACAAAGTCATAGAGGAATTACATGATGAACCTACTAATACTTTAGGACCCTTGGGGGTCTGCAGACTATGCCTAAGATTTCCGAAGGGATGTGCACCTCCCTTTGAATTTTTTTAGAGATCTGCAAATGAAAAAAGGTTGTAACTCACTGCTCTGGGATACATAACAGAATTAACAAGGAGTCCGGTGGCAACTTAAAGACTAACAGATTTATTTGAGCATAAGCTTTCGTGGGTAAAAACCTCACTTCAGATGCATGGAGTGAAAGTTACAGATGCAGACACTTGTTGTTTTTGTGGATACTAACACAGCTACCCCCTAATACATAACAGGATTAGTATATATATACACATTCACATTTTCCCAATATTCTCTTTACTAGTAATTAATTTTACAGGGTTATTCCTACTTCCTAATTGTTCAAATTTCTTTAACACAATGAAGAAAGATTTGTAAAAAATCACCATCCCAACCATTTTGTCACTGTTAATTTCATCCCTTTCTCATTTTTAATGGAGCTGCTGTCTCTAGTACTACAACATATTTGACTTTTTTTTTTTTCATGTTTCTCTAAACCCCTTTAGCTAGCAGTAACTCATTCTGCAGTATTTTGTTGCATTTTTAATTAAGGTTGCTACAGCCCCTTTGGCCCAGAGGCCTTCACTACATGCTAGAAAATACTAGAAGTCATTAATGTACATATTAAATGCCAGCCAGCAGGGATAGCTGCTTCAGAGGCACTAGTCAGCAGGCTGGAATGGGTAACTGAGAAGAAAGATGGTCCCTGTAGTTGAGACATAGGATGAGGATTCAGGAGATCTGGGTTCATTTTCCAGTTCTAGCTCACACTTCCTATGGGCTTAACATTAATCTCCCTGTGCTTCAATTCGCCATCTGTCTAATAGGGATCATATTTCCTTTCTTCCAGTCTTTGTCTCTCGCCTATTTAGAAGTTCTTTAAGGCAGGCAGCGTAATATAGCATCTTGGCTTCTGGGATCTCTCTCTCAGGGTATGTCTACACTACATCTGGGAGTGAGAATCGCCAGCCCAGATCCATAAACTTGCACCTGTGGGGCTCATACTAGTGGGCTAAAAATAGAGGTTTAGATGTTGCTTTGAGGTTGCAGTTTGGGCTCTCAAGACCATCCCTCCCTATGCTTGAGAGCCCAAGCTGCAACCTCAAAGAAACCTCTACACAGCCATTTTTAGTCCGCTAGCACAAGTCCCTTAAGACAAGCCTGTGAACTCAGCCTGCGGGCCTCACTCCCAGATGCAGTGTAGATATGCCCTAGTTGCTACTACAATACAAATTCAAATGACATGACTGGAAGCTATTGCAAAATATTTGCCATCCCATGTCCTGGATTTTTCAGGTTTGTTTGCAGTCCTGGACCTGTTAAAAGTCCATTAAGCCCAAGACTGTAGTTTAAACTTCATGGCCTAAGTTTACACAAGTAACTGGTGATTTTGGTGCCTCAGTATTTGGGTGCCCAACCTGACACCTTAAAGGGGAATGGTTGTCAGAAAATGCTAAGCACTTATGCTCTGAAAATCATGCACCTTCAAGTGCCTTAGGTGGTTCACCCCAAAATGGAGAAACCCAAAATCACTAGTTACTTTGGAAGATTTAGGGCTGGGGGGGAGGAGGAAGGTAGGTGGGGCAAAGTTGAATAGATTCTTCCCCTCCCCAAGGGATTTTTGCAAAAATCCATAATATGTTATGGCTGCAGCATGAATGCAGCATCCAAGTCATTCAATATAATCTAGGAGGCATGACATGTAACCAAGTGGCGCGGGGGTGGGGGTGAAGGGCTTCAAGCAAAAATATCAGTAGTTTGGAAATCATCCTTGTTCGGTTTTCTTAATGTAGATTTTTTAGGATTGACCATAAATAATAAAACTACTCCAGCAAAATGTCTTAACAGACAAATATTCAAATAAAATGACACCTATATGCACTCGCCATTCTCTCCTTAAATAGTGAACCTCCCCATGGAAATCGCTTGGTTGATGGGACCTTTCTGCAATGAGTGCTTGCAGAAGTGGTCAAGGCCCGTTGGTCAAGCTGGCTCAGCAGGCATAGAAAATAAGTTGCATCCTGCCTAAGCAGGATCACCATGGGCCAGATTCTCAGCTGCTGTAAATCAGCATCATTCAATAGTGCTATTCTGATTTACACCAGCTGTAAATCTGGCCTTATGCACTCAAATCTCTACCATTCTCTGCTATTGCCTAAAAAGGGATCATACATAGGGAGCATACTTTATATGCTATGTGTTCTAGTTATATACTACAGTAATTATAGCACAACAATTGCATGGCTAATAGCTTAAATATCAATATGGACTTGTGGCAGAATACTGCTGCAAACACACCTAATCAGCCCCAATCAAGGGGGATAGATTGGGGCTGGTTGAAAAGCCTATTGTCTGCCTGGTGATTGGCAACACCTAGCAGCCTGATAGGCCAGGAGCTACAAAGGCTGGGAAGGAGCCAGAAGCACAGGGAATCAGGGAGGGAGCCTACCCACCTACCCTCCCTCTAGCTGGTTAATGACCCAGCCTGTGGTAGGCAAGAAACCTGTGAGGCTTGTATATAGTTGGACACTGGTAGTGGGGAAAATGCTTAAAGAATAAAGGACACGGGTGTTGCACAGAGCTGAAGTCTCTCTGGACTTCTTTGGGAGGGCAATGGGGCCTGGAAGAAGAGGGGCTGACCGTGCACCCCATGACAGGACTGTATTTGATTTAAAAAAACCAAAAACCTGTATGGCTTCTGCCCAGTCTTTGCAGATAAATCAATATTTAAGAGCTAGCAAAGCCTTGTGTCTCTGCCACATTGGAGAGACTAGATGTATATTTTATGGAATCCAGCACTATGTAATTGCAGAGTAATGCATGTGGTTCATGCCCTGTAAAATAAAGCCCTGGCTGAACGGCCTGTACTGCTTTATCAGTGCTGTCAACTTCCATACAAAAGCATCTAAGTGTGTGTGTCTGGTTTGGCTAAATTAGCCGTACTCTGGCTTGTATTCTAACTCCAGAAAGAGTTAGGAGAAAAGATTTTTGAGATACAAGAAACAGTTGGTGTTGGGAAAGATGTTCAGTTCCAGGGCTTTTGCATAAGGTTTTCTCAATTTGGGGGGAGGGATAGCTCAGTGGTTTGAGCATTGGCCTGCTAAACCCAGGGTTGTGAGCTCAATCCTCAAGGGGGGCCATTTAGGGATCTGGGCCAAAAATCGGGGATTGGTCCTGCTTTGAGCAGGGGGTTGGACTAGATGACCTCCTGAGGTCCCTTCCAACCCTGATATTCTATGTTTAGACAAGTAAATAATGAGTAAAGGCTCAATTCAAAAGGGACAACTGTGTCTAAACTTCAGCCCATCAAAAGATTGGGCCCTAATAGACTAGTTTCATCCAGCCCCCACTGAGGTCAGTGCAAGCCTTTCAGTTCATTTAAGGTCTGATCTAACTCCTATTAAATCAGCACATAACTAAAATTATATTATGTTAGGCTTGATTGTGCTCCCACTGGGGTCAGTGGCCAGATTCATAGTGGTGGTTTGTGTTACAATAGCATGTAGCAGTCCCAAACCAAATGGGGATCCCATTTTGCTGTGCAATGGAGAATATATCAAACAATTCTTGCCATGAAGAGCTTACAGTCTAAATAGACAAGAACATAATGGCCACACGGTATCAGAATAAAGGACCATCTAGCCCAATATCCTGTTTTCCATAAGTGGCCAATGATGGGTGCTTCAGAGGGAATGAACAGAATATGTAATCATCAAGTGATCCAGCCTCTGTCACCCATTCTTGGGTTCTGGCAAACAGAGGCTAGGGATACCATCCTGGCTAATAGCCATTCATGGACCTATCCTCCATGACAAAACAGCAAAAGTTGAGAGAACTACTATCCCCATTTTATCGACGGGCAACTGACACCCAGAGACTGTCATGTCCAAGATCACATAGGAAATCTGTGGCAGAGATGAAAATTGAATCCAGCTCTCAAGTCCTAGCCTGCTGACTTAACCATACAACCATCCTTTCTCCCCACGGGTTTAAACAGGTACAGGAATGGACCCCAAAAGTTTGTATCTTTTTCTATGTACCCACTATAAATAAATTTCAGATTATAATGCAGTAAAACATTTGCTTTTTGATAACAGTTGCCATGGTAGTTTTACTAATATTCATAGTTGTCATATAGAGCTCAGTGAATACTGAAGAAATAATTGCTAGGTGTTTGAGGTTCTTAAATGAATGCACTTCAACTTTGAGTGCTGCTTTTGTGTTTGATTTCTGTGAAGAGTCATGCAATCCAGTTATGCTAGCATGTACCCTTGCAGAATGATTTTTAAGCCCACACTCTCAAATACTCAAGAAAAACCCATTTTAAAAGTTGCTTTCCATGAACATTCCCATTGGAAATCTGATAAGAGTTAGTCGGAGACTCAGGGAGCAGAAGCAGTTCTATGCAGCTGCTCTAATTAATCACTTCTAAGCAAAGCAGCTTGAATGCTGGGTTTGTATTTTGAAGATCCAACAGATAGGGCACTGGAGTGGGAGACAAGGTCTCCGGGTTGTATTCCCAGATTTCAACTAACCTACTGAGTGACCTTGGGCAAGTCACCTCATCTCTCCATGTCCGTTTCATCTATCACCCTTTTATTTGTCTGCTTTTCTATTTAGTTCTAAGTGCTCTGAGGCAGGGACTGACTCTAGCTGAGTTTGTACAGAGCCTAGCACAATGGGAATCTGACTTCAGCTGAAGCCTGCAGGTGCTACTGTAATACAAATTGTCATAGAATCATAGAAATGTAGAAAATGTAGAAATATAGGGCTGGAAGGGATGTTGAAAGGTCATTAAGTCCAGCCCCCCGCCATATTTGGGGTTGGGAAGGAATTTTCCTCCAGGGCAGATTGGAAGAGGCCCTCGGGGTTTTTCACCTTCCTCTGTAGTGTGGGGCATGGGTCACTTGCAGGAGGATCCTGCACCTTCAAGTCTTTAAACCATGATCTGTGGACTTCAGTAGCTCAGACGTGAGAGGTTTATTGCAGGAGTGGGTGGGTGAGATTCGGTGGTCTGCATTGTGCAGGAGGTCAGACTAGATGATCATAATGGTCCCTTCTGACCTTAATATCTATGAGTCAGGACCAAGACAACCTAGACCATCCCTGACAGGTGTTTGTCCAACCTGTTCTTAAAAACCACCTATAATGGGGATTCCACAACCTCCTTTGGAAGCTTATTCCAGAACGTAACTATTCTTATAGTTAGAATTTTTTCTAATATCCAACCTAAATCTCCCTTGCTGCAGATTAAGCCCATTATTTCTTGGCCTACCTTCAGTGGACATGGAGATCAATGAATCACTGTCTCTTTATAACAACCCTTAACATATCTGAAGACCGTTATCAGGTCCCCCTTCACTCGTCTTTTCTCAAAACTAAATGTGCCCAATATTTTTAACCTTTCCTCATAGGTCAGGTTTTCTAAACTTTTATTTTATTTTTGTTGCTCTCCTCTGGACTCTCTCCAGTTAATTCACATCTTTCCTGAAGTGTGGCGCCCAGAACTGGACACTCCCGTTAATAAATCTCAGAATGATATTAGCCTTTTTGGCAACTGCATCACATTGTTGACTCATATTCAGTTTATAATCCACTGTAACCCCCCAGATCCTCTTCAGCAGTATTACCACCTAGCTAGTTATTCCCCATTTTGTAGTTTGATTTTTTCCCCCCTCCCCTTCCCAAGTGTAGTAGATGTTTGCCTTTATTGAATTTCATCTTGTTGCTCTCTGCTTTGTCAAGGTGTTTTTTTTTTTCAATTCTAATCCTGTCCCCTAAAGTGTTTGCAACCCCTCCCAGCTTGGTGTCATCTGTACATTTTATAAGCATACTCTCCACTCCTTTATCCGAGTCATCAATGAAAATACTGAATTGTACCAGACCCAGGACTGACCCCTGTGCCCTGCTAGATATGACCTCAGAGTTAGACAGCAATTCATTTATAACTACCCTTTGGCTACATCTACACTACACACCACTTTCAGCGGCATGTAGTATATGTAGCTACATACTAGGATATGGAGCTACATATCCGTGAAAGGCAGGATGGAGACAACAGGGAAAGACTTCAGCAGCTCCTTGCTGCTAGAGGCTTTCCCTGCTAACAGTGCTTTCTAGGGAAAGACTCCAGCTGCAAGGAGGCAGTGGGACACTTATACCACTAAAAAAAGCAGTGTAGATGAGGAGGGGCAGCTTGGGTGAGTAGAGAGCCATGTAAGGTATGTACTTGCGTACATCCCCACAACCCTTCAGGCATGTCTTTACTCTATTTGCCAGAGCCATGCCTCACTGGCTAAGCAGCTATTTATACCTGTGCTAGGTGGGCAGGTACTCGGCACACTGCGCAAAGAAGTGTGCGGTGGAGATGTAGCCTTTGATTCTGGCTTTCAACCACTTGTGCACCCATTTTATAGCAATTTCATCTAGACTACATTTCCCGAGTTTGCTTATTAGAATGTTGTGGGATTCTATCAAAAATCTTACTAAAATCAAGGTATATCATGTGTATACTGCTTTCTTCCTATCTACTGGGACAGTAATCCTGTCAAAGAAAGAAATTAGGTCAGTTTGGCAAGAGTTTTTCTTGATAGATCCATGTTGTCTATTCTTTATAGCCCTATAATGCTCTAGGTCAGTGTTTCTCAACCTGTGGCCTGCAGCCTAATCAGCATAGAGCTGTGGCCCATGTGACATCCTCAGGGCCATTCAGGTAGTATTGGATGCAGCCCACAATGGTAAATAGGTGAGAATTTCTGCTTTAGTTGCTTATAAATTGTTTGATGATTTGGTTCAATATCTTTCCAGGTGTCAAAAGGACTGGCCTGTGATTTCCACGTCCTCTTTGTTCCACTTTTTAAAGATAGGTGCCCTTCTCCAGTCCTCTGGGACCTCACCCGTCCTTCATGAGTTCTCGGAAGGTAATTGCTAATAGTTCCAAGATAGCTTCAGCTAGTTCCTTGAGTACCCTAAGATGAATATTCTCAGGCCCTGCTGACTTAAATGCATCTAACTTATCTAAATAGTCTTGTCATAAATATAAAAGGAAGGGTAAACCCCTTTGAAATCCCTCCTGGTCAGGGGAAAACTCCTCTCACTTGTAAAGGGTTAAGAAGCTAAAGGTAACCTCGCTGGCACCTGACCAAAATGACCAATGAGGAGACAAAATACTTTCAAAAGCTGGGAGGAGGGAGAGAAACAAAGGGTCTCTGTCTGTCTATATGCTGTTTCTGCCGGGGATAGACCAGGAATGGAGTCTTAGAACTTTTAGTAAGTAATCTAGCTAGGTATGCGTTAGATTATGATTTCTTTAAATGGCTGAGAAAAGAATTGTGCTGAATAGAATAACTATTTCTGTCTGTGTATCTTTTTTGTAACTTAAGGTTTTGCCTAGAGGGGTTCTCTATGTTTTGAATCTAATTACCCTGTAAGGTATCTACCATCCTGATTTTACAGAGGTGATTTCTTTACTTCTATTTCTATTAAAAGTCTTCTTGTAAGAAAACTGAATGCTTTTTCATTGTTCTCAGATCCAAGGGTTTGGGTCTGTAGTCGCCTATGCAAATTGGTGAGACTTTTTATCCACCATTTCCCAGGAAAGGGGGGTACAAGTGTTGGGAGGATTGTTCATTGTTCTTAAGATCCAAGGGTCTGGGTCTGTAGTCACCTAGGCAAATTGGTGAGGCTTTTTACCAAACCTTGTCCAGGAAGTGGGGTGCAAGGTTTTGGGAAGTATTTTGAGGGGAAAGATGTTTCCAAACAGCTCTTCCCCAGTAACCAGTATTTGTTTGGTGGTGGTAGCGGCCAATCCAAGGACAAAGGGTGGAATATTTTGTACCTTGGGGAAGTTTTGACCTAAGCTGGTAAAGATAAGCTTAGGAGGTTTTTCATGCAGGTCCCCACATCTGTACCCTAGCGTTCAGAGTGGGGGAGGAACCTTGACAAGTCTTTAACCTGCTTTTTCCCTCTTTTGGCTTGCATTCCTTCCCCCTTATTGTTAATATTAACTGTGAGTTTCTGATCACCATTAACATTTGTAGTGAAGACTGGAACAAAATAGGCCTTCTTGCTGTCCTCTGTTAGCTCTCCTTCTCTGCTAAGTAGAGGACCTACACTTTCCTTCATCTTTCTCTTGCTTCTAATGCATTTAAAGGACCTCTTTTTATTGCCTTTTATGTCCCTTGTGAGGTGTAACTCATTTTGTCCCTTAGTCTTCCTGATTTTATCATTACATGCTTGTGCTATTCTTATGTACTCCTCCTTTGCAATTCGTCCATGCTTCCTCTTTTTGGAGGATTCCTGATTTTTTTCAGATCATTAAAGAGTTTCTGATGAAGCCATATTCGGGTCTTACTATTATTTCTGCCCTTCCTTTGCATCAGGATAGTTTACAATAGTGCATTCAATCTTGTCTCCTTGAGAAACAGCCAGCTCTCCTAAACTCCGTTATCCCTTAGATTTTCTTCCTAGGGGACCTTACCTACCAGTTCTGAGTTTGTTAAAGTCTACTTATTTGAAGTCCATTGTCCTTATTCTGCTGCTCACTCCTTTTTCCTTAAAATTATGAAATCTAGCTTTTCATGATTACATTCAAACAAATTGCCTTCCACCTTCAGATCCACAACCAATTCCTCCCTGATGGCCAGAATCAAGTCTAAAATAGTTGTTCCTCTAGTTAATTTCTCCACTTTCGGAAACAAAAAGTTGCCTCCATTATGTTCCAGGAACTTCTACGTGTAAGCAATCTGAATGAGCTCTCCCCTGACATCTAGTGTTGAGCTGTGGAAAAGGACTCTAGGAGCTGATCTCGTTTGCATGGGCACACCCACTCTGCCTAGGTGCTCAGAATGATGGGATTGTTTGCCCAAATGATCACTTGTGGCTGGTGTTGAATTCCCAGTCTCCTTGTTATTGGGACAGGAATAATAAAAGGTTGTTATTCTTATCTGAATCGAGGGCAGCAGAACCTTACCTGGCATACCACAATGGAGGGACTCACCCTCAACTGAATGGCACTCGTTAGGCAGGGGACATGGCTTCCAAAGCCCAATATGTTGAGAGAGGGTGGGGATAGGTAATTGTACCTGGTTGTGTGGGCCCTGTTTAAGGGCCCTAGACACCATTTGACCCATACTCTCTCCATGGTTTAATAAAAGAGCTAATTTACTCTCATTTGAGAGTCTTGTTACACTGTGTAATTGTCCAAGGTCACTGGGTGGGGGCTCAAGCTTGTTTGGTGTTATATTGGTGAAAAAGGAACCCATAGATACTGAACCTGGTCCTTAATGCTGCTGGCTCCACCTGACAAAAAGGTTACATAAGGAACAATAATACCAAACAACAACTATAAAAGCTAAACAAAATTAATGCTGAATTACTTTGAGAAAATTGAAATCTGTTCACAAATATTCCATAGACTGGAAAAAATATAATTCTTACAAGCCATTTGCTCATTATTTTTCATTCTGTTTTGTAATAGCATCTTAAATGGACCATGAGTTTTATTACATTACACTGAGGTAGTTTATGTGTGTTTCTGATATATTGGAGTAAGTGACAGATAAAGAATTAAAGGATAAAATACATACAAACATAAGTTTCAAAAACAAATCTATAAATAAAATGGCAAACCAATATCACAAAGTAAACAAGCACCATTTTTATAGAGCCATCACAAGTGAATCAGTAAAAATGTCTTTATAAATTCTTGTGGGAGGAGGGAAACCACCTCTGGTAAGTTACCATGGTGATTATAACACATCATAGTTTTATTACTACAGTGTCTTTCCTATGTATAACCATTTCAAATATTTTTGTTATCTCTTTGCTTTTATAAAAAGATACCAGAACAAAATAAAATATTACTATTGTTGAAATGCAAGCACTATTTAAATAGAGCAAATAAGAGTTAATATTTCACTGTCAGAGTGAAACTCTATGCTATCCTTAACCACAAAAGAGCCCATTTCCTTCTATAAATTATTGCACCACATGAAGCAAAGAAAATAACAAATTGTACTATTGGCATTAGAAGAAGTTAGTCTTCTATTACTGCACCAACCAATAGGTTATTTTTATAGCAAAATATAAAGACAGTTTCTGCCTAAAGTATATTACAAGAATGCAATTTTCATAACAAGACTAAACTTTGAAAGGCTATAGCTGTCTGTTCCACTAGGGTTGCAGTCCATAGGAATGTTAAAATGTGCTCAAACAGGTTAGGCTTGAACTACACAGATTTTTAAAACTTGGCAGGCAATATAATTTCTTCTGTAGTTAACCGGGGCTGCTATTAAAATAGTCTCCTTGTTTTCCCCCTTTTGTGGGAGAGAACAGGGATGTCAGTGCAAAAATGACAAGTTGAAGATTCAATTTTCTGCTCTAACATGACAAAAGAAATATGTTTCCAGTCTTGTATTTGAAGCGTTTCATTTTCTGTTGCTATGTATTGCACTATTTGGCAATAACTTCAGACATAAAAGAAGCACCTTGGGATAGAAGTCACTTAAATGTCAAAAGCAAGCTGCACTATTATATTTAAATTGTTGCTGATTTTACATAAATATTTAATCCCTTAGGATAAGTACTTCTAGCCTCTACTTCAAGTCAAACCTCTCAGGACAGGAGCAAGATTGTGATCCTGTGGTATTTAACATTTTGTTCTGCTGGAAAAAATGTCGATACACCTATCACATAACATGAACAGTGATTGCCAAGCAGATCAGAATTGGATTGCTATGCATTAGATTTTCTACTACAAGAGGCTTTTCCTTATGTAAATTGGTGTCAGAAAAACAACCCCACCCCCAAGCTAGATATAGATTCATAGATATTTAGGTCAGAAGGGACCATTATGATCATCTAGTCTGACCTCCTGCACAACGCAGGCCACAGAATCTCACCCACCCACTCCTGCGAAAAACCTCTCACCTATGTCTGAGCTATTGAAGTCCTCAAATCGTGGTTTAAAGACTTCAAGGAGCAGAGAATCCTCCAGCAAGTGACCTGTGCCCCATGCTACAGAGGAAGACGAAAAACCTCCAGGGCCACCTCCCAAAGCACTAGGCCTCATGCATGACCCATCAGCAGCTAAGCCATGCAGGTGAAGGATTTTCTTGGGTACTGGTTTCAGTTTCAGCGGCTGGGACATTGAGTGACTATAGCTGTGTGTATCTATGTGAAAACCAGCAGCCAGTACGAGAAGTGTGGAGAGGGAGTAGAGACAAAAAGCTCCTTGGGGCACATGACTGGCTGAAAAAGGCAGACTTGGAAATTCTGAGCAAGGGAATTGCCCCTGTTTGTTCCTACTGTGTTTGGGGAAAGAGGACTGTGTACTCATTATTGGTAAATAAACAGGGTTGCACCAAAAATTCTATTCACATTGTTTTCTTAAGGAGAAATTATCTGGCAAGGCCTCAGATGTTGGCTAACTGCTCAAGTCAAAGGGCAACAGTATTTAGGCACCTAAGGATGCAATGGGCATCTAGTGGGAATTTACAAAAGCACACACTGAGTTAGAATTTCAGTAGGAGTTAGGTGCCTAATCTGCTTAAGGCACTTTTGAAAATACCACTGGGTGCCTATGTGCATCTTTTGGCATCTAAACACCTTTGAAAATCTGCCCCTTCGTCTCTTTATGCCTCAGCTCCAGATCTGTAAAATAGATATAATAGCACTTGTGAGGATAAATACATTAAAGAGAGAGGCCTCAGATACTGTGGTGATGGGGAGGCATATAAATATCTTAGCTAGTATTCCAAGAATCCTTATAATGGGCAATTATAGAATAACTTGCCCAGAAGTTTCTTTGTAACCTTAGGCATAATTACTTTTTCAACATAGTAGGAAAATTAACAATAATAATTCATAGCTCTTACATAGTGCTCTTCTCCCAAGATCTCAAAGTTTGAAGTAAATACACAATATGCTTCTCTTAAGAGTACACAATAACATGATTCTTCACTGGTTTCGCAATTCAGCCTGTAGCAGCCATATGTGCACTTCGTCTTCCCTTGTTTTATTTCTTTGTGCCTTTAAGTTGTAAGCCCTTTGAAACACCTGCTGTCTGTCTGGCACTACTCTAATTGTATAGAGCTTTTGGTGCTATGTCATAGCTCTTCAAATCCTTTAATAATATTTGTGACTATGCTTGAATAACCTATTTTGTTAGGTTTCAGAGTAGCAGCTGTGATAGTCTGATTATTAGTATCTCTCACACATTGATATTGTTCTCCTTAATGGGTCATATGACCACATGTACTTAATAATTTACTCAGTTAATGTGATTTCCCCTGTTAACATATTACAGAGCAAGTACCTTGGGCCAGATGTTTGTTTCTACCACTTTTCTTCAATAGTCACTTGAAACCTACTGTATTTTTGATAGGCTAATGAAAGTGCATTGATTGTCTAGCTTGCTCGCTCAGTGAGGGAATTCTTCCTGACAACAGTGCATCAGGGAGTTTGCCTAGTGATTCTGCAAGTTCAGTATACACTGTGGAAAACAGTAAATTTATCTTATGAGCATCCTTTACTTACAAGTATTGCAGTGACATTACTGGAAAGGGCAAGGCCATGCTGCCATCTAATTCCTGCTTGGTCATGGTGCTTTTTTTATCACCATTATGTCTGTGCTCTATTGAAAGGACCTCAATATGTTACTGTGGCCAAAATATTTCAACTTGTATGCCAAAAGTTAGGCACCTACTCCATATTGGATCACCTTAAAGCCCCGTATCGGAGGTAGCCATGTTTGTCTCCACAAAAACAAGGAGTCTGGTGGCACTTTAAAGACTAACAGATTTATTTGGGCATAAGTTTTCGTGGGTTAAACACGTCTTCAGATGCATCTGAGCTTATGCCCAAATCTGTTAGTCTTTAAGGTGCCACCGGACTCCTTGTTGGTTTTCTTAAAGCCCCGATTCAGCAAAATACTTACGCATGTGGGTATTCTCATTAACTTCAGTGGGACTATGTGCTGATTGAGTATGGATGTACTTAAGTACCTTGCAGTATCAAAACCTACATTTCCCAATTTTCTAGCATGCTGAGTGGGGCAAATAACAGTTGTTTTTTTGTTTTGGTTTGGGTTTTTTGGTATTTCTTCCTCAGCATTTGATGAGCTCTGCATACCAACATTACATTTCAACTTTGGGCAAGAAGTGGGGTGAAATTCTATGTTTGTACATTCAGTGATAAAATACATGAAACCAAGAAAATGAAAGAACAGCATCAAAGGTGGCTAAATTTAAGTAAAAGCAAATGGACACACATCTCCTTCTTTAACCACTAAAGGATTCTTTTAAGGTATTTGACCTAGAGCTCCCCAATCAAGTGAAAGCTGTAAATAGCTGTCTGTATACCTGGGAGAGGGGGGGGGAAGAGAAATTAATCCAGTTGTCAGAAAATAAAGACAAGAGTGTACAGCACTTCATCTGTCTCCGTCAGAAATCAAGAAGCCTTAATATTAAAGGCAACTTTTAGTTCACCAGACTTCTTTACTGCCCTGAGGTACTCTATCAAAATGTTTGCCTTAAAGTGAAAGTGTTTGATGGATTAGTGCCTTAGACGGATAGGTTAGATAAAACCTTTTCTAAAATCTTAAAACGTTTTAGTATGAACTTTATATAAAAGATGATTCAGGAGTTGCAAGAAGATCTTAATTGGTTTGAATGACAGTGTTTTGCAATCCTTTTTTGATAAGTTTGATAGTTTGGTTGTGAGTCAGTAGGTGAAAATAGGACTCGGATTCCGGTTTGATTGAGTCATGACACAGTTGAGGGAAAAAGTAGGACAGTGTCGCTTGTTTTCTTTACCTCTGAATAAAAAGACTAACTTTTCACAAGGTTCAGGTCTCTGAAGTGGGTTTTTGTGCTTGTAATAACAGGTGCTGGTGGAATTTTCACCCACTGATCATTTTCAAAGAGAAGCGCCAGTGCGGGTGTGAGTTAGACCTACCAAAACTGTCCCTGCTGAGGCGGGACAGCCAGGAGAATGAGCCTTTCCAAAGTGGCGTAAGTGGGTGTAAGCAGCAAATGCAGCTTCAAAATCTGTACCATAAATTAGCTAGAGGAGACATTATGGAGTGCAATCAGCCCCCACCAGCTGCTCTGTATTGCATCATTAGGCCAGCCATTTTTCAAATGTCAGCCAGATACAAGCAGACATTACTCAGGTAGCAGTTTTTGTGCCTGCATGGCACTGTATCAGCACCATTCTTCTACCTCACAATGAGGATAACCTTTCATAAAACATTAAGGAAAAAAAGTAGAAGCCCATTGGTTCTTGGGATGCTGCAGAACCTGACCTCATCTCCACAACAAGACTTATATGGCACAGATTACCTGAGATTGCCAGAGAAGCACATCTGGCAAAGGCACAGTGAGATACTATCCTGAACTCCTGGGGAGAGTCACAAGGGATTTGGAAAGTAAAACACACAAGCCCACACCGCAGTCAAAATCAGCCTCCAAAAAATTAAAACAATATTCACAAGTATTTTAGAGTTAATATTTTCAAATGCCAGTACACTTAAGCACGTGAACATTTTTATGCTTGTTTTGATTAGTTTGTTTAATTAACTTGCCTTAGGAGGTACCTTTTCAGTTAAGGTATAAAGCAGTTTCAGTTTGGGGGTTACGGGAAGTAACCTAGTTAATGTAATGTTCACATAGTGGTATGAGAGATGAGTTAAGAAAAATTTTGATCCTCAGTGAAACAGGCATTCTACACCTCAGATGCCTTGCTCTCCAAGCTCATGAGCTCCTCACAATAATTGTATTCCACTGGAACAACAGAATGATCAACTGTAATAGTGAGAGGTGTCTGCATGAGAGAGGCAGTGGGAATTGAGTGTTTTCTGATCAGCTGGCCTATGACCAGGGAATAATTAGACCTACCACAAATCTCATCACCTTCAGCTTGAAAGGTAGTGAGGCCAAGCCCAAGCACACAACAGCTTTTGTTGAGAGGAAAGCCACTGCAATGGCTAAAGAAACAGATTGACCGATCACCATCTGAAGAGTCATCTCATTCAGCCAGAGAGACTGAAGAGCATTGAATTTGTAAGCTCTCCATCCCCTTTTCCACCACCCCACTGCCTGATGTGTGGGAGGAAGAAGATGAGAATCTAGAGTGGTTAAACAGGAGGCAACTATTGGATCTGGAATAGGTGGACGGTATCTGCTTTGTTTCCCACTGCTTCTTCCAGGGCCACCCCCTGGGGTATAGTAAAGGTAGGGACATTGCCAGAGTATAAGTTTTTTGTATTTAAAAAGAAAGAAGGGGGTGGGGAAGAGAGTTCACTAGTATCCACAAAAACAACAAGTCCAGTGGCACCTTAAAGACTAACATTTATTTGCCCAAATAAATCTGTTAGTCTTTAAGGTGCCACCAGACTCCTCGTTGCTTTTGTGGATACAGACTAACGCGGCTACCCCTCTGATACTAGTATCCAGTATTAATTGAAATATTTTCATTTTAAATGTGCAATTTAATGTAAATCTTCCTCTAAATATTTAGTTCAAACCCAGAAAAAGGGTGCTAGTGCATGAAACAGAAGGTGAAGCTAAGCATGCCAGATCATTCACTTCCCTAAATAGGACCCAAAAAGTAAGACAATAGTATTAAGTGGCAAAACAATCCAACTTCAACTATAACCTGCACACCCGTTCATGCATCTACTGTGCAACCTATGTTTCCAAACTCCACGGCTAGTGCGGATCCTAAAACAGCGTAACTGACTATTACATCACTACATCTCTAATCAAGTTTTTCGTACCAAAGGAAACTTTTTTTTTAAAATTCTCCCTCAACAACTGGTTCACTCACTACTGCATGCATTCAAAAGTCAAGAACCGTGAAAGTTAAGCTTGTATGTACAACCTTAACTTTTCCTGTTTGTGCATATTGTAAGGGGGTCTACAAAGCTGAAAAATCTCTAATGTTGCAGCTCTAAGATGATGGGGGAGAGCTCTTCTGTTGATTTGATTTAATTCAACCTCAACGAGCCGTGGGTAGCAGCTCTCCGACTGACACAGTGCTGTCCACACCAACTCTTATAGTGGTGTAACTTATGTCACTTGGGGGAGGGGTGGTTTATTCACATCCCTGAGCCCTGGTCTACACTAGGGGTATGTCTACACTACGAAATTAGGTCGAATTTATAGAAGTCGGTTTTTTAGAAATCGGTTTTATATATTCGAGTGTGTGTGTCCCCACAGAAAATGCTCTAAAGTGCATTAAGTGCATTAACTCGGCGGAGCGCTTCCACAGTACCGAGGCAAGCGTCGACTTCTGGAGCGTTGCACTGTGGGTAGCTATCCCACAGTTCCCGCAGTCTCCGCTGCCCATTGGAATTCTGGGTTGATATCCCAATGCCTGATGCGGCAAAAAACATTGTCGCAGGTGGTTCTGGGTACATGTCGTCAGGACCCCGTTCCCACCCTCCCTCCCCCCGTGAAAGCAAGGGCAGACAATCATTTCGCGCCTTTTTTGTCTGCTGCCAGCCAAAGATGTAAAGGATCGATGGAGTGGGTCAGAACAAGACATAGACCAGATTTGTTTTGGACTCATTTTCCTCCTCCCCTGTCTAGATCACACTGCAGTCAGTCACAGAGAAGGCGCAGCGAGGTTAATCTAGCCATGTATCAATCAGAGGCCAGGCTAACCTCCTTGTTCCAATAACAACGATAACTTTGGTGCACCATTTCTTATTGGAACCCTCCGTGCAGTCCTGCCTGAAATACTCCTTGATGTACAGGCACACCCTTTGTTGATTTTAGCTCCCTAAAGCCAACCCTGTAAGCCGTGTCGTCAGTCGCCCCTCCCTCCGTCAGAGCAACGGCAGACAATCGTTCCGCGCCTTCTTTCTGTGCGGACGCCATACCAAGGCAAGCATGGAGGCCGCTGAGCTCATTTTGGCAATTAGGAGCACATTAAACACCACACGCATTATCCAGCAATATATGCAGCACCAGAACATGGCAACGCGATACCGGGCGAGGAGGCGATGTCAGCGCGGTCCCGTGAGTGATCAGGACATGGACACAGATTTCTCTGAAAGCATGGGCCCTGCCAATGCATGCATCATGGTGCTAATGGGGCAGGTTCATGCCGTGGAACGCCGATTCTGGGCTCGGGAAACAAGCACAGACTGGTGGGACCGCATAGTGTTGCAGGTCTGGGACAATTCCCAGTGGCTGCGAAACTTTCGCATGCGTAAGGGCACTTTCATGGAACTTTGTGACTTGCTTTCCCCTGCCCTGAAGCACATGAATACCAGGATGAGAGCAGCCCTCACAGTTGAGAAGCGAGTGGCGATAGCCCTGTGGAAGCTTGCAACGCCAGACAGCTACCGGTCAGTTGGGAATCAATTTGGAGTGGGCAAATCTACTGTGGGGGCTGCTGTGATGCAAGTAGCTCACGCAATCAAAGATCTGCTGATATCAAGGGTAGTGACCCTGGGAAATGTGCAGGTCATAGTGGATGGCTTTGCTGCAATGGGATTCCCTAACTGTGGTGGGGCTATAGACGGAACCCATATCCCTATCTTGGCACCAGAGCACCAAGCCGGCGAGTACATAAACCGCAAGGGGTACTTTTCGATAGTGCTGCAAGCTCTGGTGGATCACAAGGGACGTTTCACCAACATCAACGTGGGATGGCCGGGAAAGGTGCATGACGCTCGCATCTTCAGGAACTCTGGTCTGTTTCAAAAGCTGCAGGAAGGGACTTTCTTCCCAGACCAGAAAATAACTGTTGGGGATGTTGAAATGCCTATATGTATCCTTGGGGACCCAGCCTACCCCTTAATGCCATGGCTCATGAAGCCGTACACAGGCAGCCTGGACAGTAGTCAGGAGCTGTTCAACTACAGGCTGAGCAAGTGCAGAATGGTGGTAGAATGTGCATTTGGACGTTTAAAGGCGCGCTGGCGCAATTTACTGACTCGCTTAGACCTCAGCTAAACCAATATTCCCACTGTTATTACTGCTTGCTGTGTGCTCCACAATATCTGTGAGAGTAAGGGGGAGACGTTTAGGGCGGGGTGGGAGATTGAGGCAAATCGCCTGGCTGCTGGTTACGCGCAGCCAGACACCAGGGCGGTTAGAAGAGCTCAGGAGGGCGCGGCACGCATCAGAGAAGCTTTGAAAACCAGTTTCATGACTGGCCAGGCTACAGTGTGAAAGTTCTGTTTGTTTCTCCTTGATGAAACCCCCCGCCCCTTGGTTCACTCTACTTCCCTGTAAGCTAACCACCCTCCCCTCCTCCCTTTAATCACGGCTTGCAGAGGCAATAAAGTCATTGCTGCTTCACAGTCATGCATTCGTTATTCATTCATCACACAAATAGGGGGATGACTACCAAGGTATCCCAGGAGGGGTGGTGGAGGAGGGAAGGAAAATGCCACACAGTACATTAAGCACAGCACTTTAAAAGTTTACAACTTTAAAATTTATTGAATGACAGCCTTCTTTTTTTTGGGCAATCCTCTGTTGTGGAGTCGCTGGTTGGCCGGAGGCCCCCCCACCGCGTTCTTGGGCGTCTGGGTGTGGAGGCTATGGAACTTGGGGAGGAGGGCGGTTGGTTACAGAGGGGCAGCAGTGGCAGTCTGTGCTCCAGCTGCCTTTGCTGCAGCTCAACCATACACTGGAGCATTCTGGTTTGGTCCTGCAGCAGCCTCAGCATTGAATCCTGCCTTCTCTCATCACGCTGCCGCGACATTTGAGCTTCAGCCCTGTCTTCTGCCCGCCACTTACTCTCTTCAGCTCTCCACCTCTCCTCCCGGTCATTTTGTGCTTTCCTGCACTCTGACATTATTTGCCTCCACGCATTCGTCTGTGCTCTGTCAGTGTGGGAGGACAGCATTAGCTCGGAGAACATTTCATCTCGAGTGCGTTTTTTTTTCTTTCTAAGCTTCACTAGCCTCTGGGAAGGAGAAGATCCTGTCATCATTGAAACACATCCAGCTGGTGGAGAAAAAAAAAGGGACAGCGGTATTTAAAAACACACATTTTATAAAACAGTGGCTACACTCTTTCAGGGTAAACCTTGCTGTAAACATTACATACATAGCACATGTGCTTTCGTTACAAGGTCGCATTTTGCCTCCTCCCACCGCGTGACTACCCCCTCAACCTTCCCCCCCTCCCCGTGGCTAACAGCGGGGAACATTTCTGTTCAGCCACAGGCAAACAGCCCAGCAGGAATGTGTCCCTGAAGAAAAGCACCCTATTTCAACCAGGTGACCATGAATTATATCTCACTCTCCTGAGGATAACACAGAGAGAGAAAGAACGGATTTTGGTTGAATGCCAGCAAACATACACTGCAATGCTTTGTTCTACAGTGATTCCCGAGTACGTGTTACTGGCCTGGAGTGATAAAAGTGTCCTACCATGAAGGACGAAATAAGGCTGCCCTCCCCAGAAACCTTTTGCAAAGGCTTTAGGACTACATCTAGGAGAACCGCAAATGCCAGGGCAAAGTAATCCTTTCACATGCTTGCTTTTAAACCATGTATAGCATTTTAAAAGGTACACTCACCAGAGGTCCCTTCTCCGCCTGCTGGGTCCAGGAGGCAGCCTTGGGTGGGTTCGGGGGGTACTGGCTCCAGGTCCAGGGTGAGAAACAGTTCCTGGCTGTCGGGAAAACCGGTTTCTCCGCTTGCTTGCTGTGAGCCATCTACAACCTCCTCCTCATCATCATCTTCTTTGTCCCCAAAACCTGCTTCCGTATTGCCTCCATCTCCATTGAAGGAGTCAAACAACACGGCTGGGGTAGTGGTGGCTGAACCCCCTAAAATGGCATGCAGCTCATCATAGAAGCGGCATGTTTGGGGCTCTGACCCAGAGCGGCTGTTCGCCTCTCTGGTTTTCTGGTAGGCTTGCCTCAGCTCCTTCAGTTTCACGCGGCACTGCTTCGGGTCCCTGTTATGGCCTCTGTCCTTCATGCCCTGGGAGATTTTCACAAAGGTTTTGGCATTTCGAAAACTGGAACGGAGTTCTGATAGCACGGATTCCTCTCCCCAAACAGCGATCAGATCCCGTACCTCCCGTTCGGTCCATGCTGGAGCTCTTTTGCGATTCTGGGACTCCATCATGGTCACCTGTGCTGATGAGCTCTGCATGGTCACCTGCAGCTTGCCACGCTGGCCAAACAGGAAATGAGATTCAAAAGTTCGCGGTTCTTTTCCTGTCTACCTGGCCAGTGCATCTGAGTTGAGAGTGCTGTCCAGAGCGGTCAGAATGGAGCACTCTGGGATAGCTCCCGGAGGCCAATACCATCGAATTGTGTCCACAGTACCCCAAATTCGAGCTGGGAACGTCGATTTAAGCACTAATCCACTTGTCAGGGGTGGAGTAAGGAAATCGATTTTAAGAGTCCTTTAAGTCGAAATAAAGGGCTTCACTGTGTGGACGGGTGCAGGTTTAAATCGATTTAACGCTGCTAAATTCGACCTAAAGTCCTAGTGTAGACCAGGGCTAGGACTTTAGGTCGAATTTAGCAACGTTAAATCGATTTAAACCTGCACCCGTCCACACAGTGAAGCCCTTTATTTCGACTTAAAGGACTCTTAAAATCGATTTCCTTACTCCACCCCTGACAAGTGGATTAGCGCTTAAATCGACATTCCCAGCTCGAATTTGGGGTACTGTGGACACAATTCGATGGTATTGGCCTCCGGGAGCTATCCCAGAGTGCTCCATTCTGACCGCTCTGGACAGCACTCTCAACTCAGATGCACTGGCCAGGTAGACAGGAAAAGAACCGCAAACTTTTGAATCTCATTTCCTGTTTGGCCAGCGTGGCAAGCTGCAGGTGACCATGCAGAGCTCATCAGCACAGGTGACCATGATGGAGTCTCAGAATCGCAAAAGAGCTCCAGCATGGACCGAACGGGAGGTACGGGATCTGATCGCTGTTTGGGGAGAGGAATCCGTGCTATCAGAACTCCGTTCCAGTTTTCGAAATGCCAAAACCTTTGTGAAAATCTCCCAGGGCATGAAGGACAGAGGCCATAACAGGGACCCGAAGCAGTGCCGCGTGAAACTGAAGGAGCTGAGGCAAGCCTACCAGAAAACCAGAGAGGCGAACAGCCGCTCTGGGTCAGAGCCCCAAACATGCCGCTTCTATGATGAGCTGCATGCCATTTTAGGGGGTTCAGCCACCACTACCCCAGCCGTGTTGTTTGACTCCTTCAATGGAGATGGAGGCAATACGGAAGCAGGTTTTGGGGACGAAGAAGATAGCTCACAGCAAGCAAGCGGAGAAACCGGTTTTCCCGACAGCCAGGAACTGTTTCTCACCCTGGACCTGGAGCCAGTACCCCCTGAACCCACCCAAGGCTGCCTCCTGGACCCAGCAGGCGGAGAAGGGACCTCTGGTGAGTGTACCTTTTAAAATGCTATACATGGTTTAAAAGCAAGCATGTGAAAGGATTACTTTGCCCTGGCATTTGCGGTTCTCCTAGATGTAGTCCTAAAGCCTTTGCAAAAGGTTTCTGGGGAGGGCAGCCTTATTTCATCCTTCATGGTAGGACACTTTATCACTCCAGGCCAGTAACACATACTCGGGAATCACTGTAGAACAAAGCATTGCAGTGTATGTTTGCTGGCATTCAACCAAAATCCGTTCTTTCTCTCTCTGTGTTATCCTCAGGAGAGTGAGATATAATTCATGGTCACCTGGTTGAAATAGGGTGCTTTTCTTCAGGGACACTCAGTATAGCCCATTCCTGCTGGGCTGTTTGCCTGTGGCTGAACAGAAATGTTCGCCGCTGTTAGCCACAGGGAGGGGGGAAGGTTGAGGGGGTAGCCACGCGGTGGGAGGAGGCAAAATGCGACCTTGTAACGAAAGCACATGTGCTATGTATGTAATGTTTACAGCAAGGTTTACCCTGAAAGAGTGTAGCGACTGTTTTATAAAATGTGTCTTTTTAAATACCGCTGTCCCTTTTTTTTCTCCACCAGCTGCATGTGTTTCAATGATCACAGGATCTTCTCCTTCCCAGAGGCTAGTGAAGCTTAGAAAGAAAAAAAAACGCACTCGAGATGAAATGTTCTCCGAGCTAATGCTGTCCTCCCACACTGACAGAGCACAGACGAATGCGTGGAGGCAAATAATGTCAGAGTGCAGGAAAGCACAAAATGACCGGGAGGAGAGGTGGAGGGCTGAAGAGAGTAAGTGGCGGGCTGAAGACAGGGCTGAAGCTCAAATGTGGCGGCAGCGTGATGAGAGGAGGCAGGATTCAATGCTGAGGCTGCTGCAGGACCAAACCAGAATGCTCCAGTGTATGGTTGAGCTGCAGCAAAGGCAGCTGGAGCACAGACTGCCACTGCTGCCCCTCTGTAACCAACCGCCCTCCTCCCCAAGTTCCATAGCCTCCACACCCAGACGCCCAAGAACGCGGTGGGGGGGCCTCCGGCCAACCAGCGACTCCACCACAGAGGATTGCCCAAAAAAAAGAAGGCTGTCATTCAATAAATTTTAAAGTTGTAAACTTTTAAAGTGCTGTGCTTAAAGTGCTGTGTGGCATTTTCCTTCCCTCCTCCACCACCCCTCCTGGGATACCTTGGTAGTCATCTCCCTATTTGTGTGATGAATGAATAACGAATGCATGACTGTGAAGCAGCAATGACTTTATTGCCTCTGCAAGCGGTGATTAAAGGGAGGAGGGGAGGGTGGTTAGCTTACAGGGAAGTAGAGTGAACCAAGGGGCGGGGGGTTTCATCAAGGAGAAACAAACAGAACTTTCACACTGTAGCCTGGCCAGTCATGAAACTGGTTTTCAAAGCTTCTCTGATGCGTACCGCGCCCTCCTGTGCTCTTCTAACCGCCCTGGTGTCTGGCTGCGCGTAACCAGCAGCTAGGCGATTTGCCTCAGCCTCCCACCCCGCCCTAAACGTCTCCCCCTTACTCTCACAGATATTGTGGAGCACACAGCAAGCAGTAATAACAGTGGGAATATTGGTTTCGCTGAGGTCTAAGCGAGTCAGTAAACTGCGCCAGCGCGCCTTTAAACGTCCAAATGCACATTCTACCACCATTCTGCACTTGCTCAGCCTGTAGTTGAACAGCTCCTGACCACTGTCCAGGCTGCCTGTGTACGGCTTCATGAGCCATGGCATTAAGGGGTAGGCTGGGTCCCCAAGGATACATATAGGCATTTCAACATCCCCAACAGTTATTTTCTGGTCTGGGAAGAAAGTCCCTTCCTGCAGCTTTTGAAACAGACCAGAGTTCCTGAAGATGCGAGCGTCATGCACCTTTCCCGGCCATCCCACGTTGATGTTGGTGAAACGTCCCTTGTGATCCACCAGAGCTTGCAGCACTATCGAAAAGTACCCCTTGCGGTTTATGTACTCGCCGGCTTGGTGCTCTGGTGCCAAGATAGGGATATGGGTTCCGTCTATAGCCCCACCACAGTTGGGGAATCCCATTGCAGTAAAGCCATCCACTATGACCTGCACATTTCCCAGGGTCACTACCCTTGATATCAGCAGATCTTTGATTGCGTGAGCTACTTGCATCACAGCAGCCCCCACAGTAGATTTGCCCACTCCAAATTGATTCCCAACTGACCGGTAGCTGTCTGGCGTTGCAAGCTTCCACAGGACTATCGCCACTCGCTTCTCAACTGTGAGGGCTGCTCTCATCCTGGTATTCATGCGCTTCAGGGCAGGGGAAAGCAAGTCACAAAGTTCCATGAAAGTGCCCTTACGCATGCGAAAGTTTCGCAGCCACTGGGAATTGTCCCAGACCTGCAACACTATGCGGTCCCACCAGTCTGTGCTTGTTTCCCGAGCCCAGAATCGGCGTTCCACAGCATGAACCTGCCCCATTAGCACCATGATGCATGCATTGGCAGGGCCCATGCTTTCAGAGAAATCTGTGTCCATGTCCTGATCACTCACGGGACCGCGCTGACGTCGCCTCCTCGCCCGGTATCGCGTTGCCATGTTCTGGTGCTGCATATACTGCTGGATAATGCGTGTGGTGGTTGATGTGCTCCTAATTGCCAAAATGAGCTCAGCGGCCTCCATGCTTGCCTTGGTATGGCGTCCGCACAGAAAAAAGGCGCGGAACGATTGTCTGCCGTTGCTCTGACGGAGGGAGGGGCGACTGACGACACGGCTTACAGGGTTGGCTTCAGGGAGCTAAAATCAACAAAGGGTGTGCCTGTACATCAAGGAGTATTTCAGGCAGGACTGCACGGAGAGTTCCAATAAGAAATGGTGCACTAAAGTTATCGTTGTTATTGGAACAAGGAGGTTAGCCTGGCCTCTGATTGATACATGGCTAGATTATCCTCGCTGCGCCTTCTCTGTGACTGACTGCAGTGTGATCTAGACAGGGGAGGAGGAAAATGAGTACAAAACAAATCTGGTCTATTTCTTGTTCTGACCCACTCCATCTATCCTTTAGATCTTTGGCTGGCAGCAGACGGTGCAGAAGGACTGCATGCCATCCACATCTCATGGCTGCTTGGCAGAAGATGGTACAGTACGACTGCTAGCCATCCTCATCTCTTGCCTGCCTGGCATAAGATGGTACAATACGACTGCTAGCAATCCTCATCTCTTGCCTGCCTGGCATAAGATGGTACAATACGACTGCTAGCAATCCTCATCTCTTGCCTGCCTGGCAGAAGATGGTACAGTACGACTGCTAGCAGTCCGTATCACCTGCCCGCTCACCATAAGACGGTTCAATAGGACTGCAGGACTAAAGAGAATGACCTGGTCAAGTCACTCCAAATTTAGTCCCTGCGCCCATGTCTGCCCAGGCGCTCCCAGCCGACGTGGCCAGGAGCACCTCGGACACGACGAGGACGACTACCAGTCGTATTGCACCGTCTGCTGCCAGAAGGCAATGGGTTGCTGCTACTGTGCAGCAAAGCCGTACCGCGTCTGCCAGCACCCAGGAGACATAGGGTGACGGTTACCTGAGCGGGCTCCATGCTTGCCGTGGTATGGCGTCTGCACAGGTAACTCAGGAAAAAAGGCGCGAAATGATTGTCTGCCCTTGCTTTCACGGGGGGAGGGAGGGTGGGAACGGGGTCCTGACGATATGTACCCAGAACCACCCGCGACAATGTTTTAGCCCCATCAGGCATTGGGATATCAACCCAGAATTCCAATGGGCAGCGGAGACTGCGGGAACTGTGGGATAGCTACCCACAGTGCAACGCTCCGGAAGTCGACGCTTGCCTCGGTACTGTGGAAGCGCTCTGCCGAGTTAATGCACTTAATGCACTTAGAGCATTTTCTGTGGGGACACACACACTCGAATATATAAAACCGATTTCAAAAAAACCGACTTCTATAAATTCGACCTAATTTCGTAGTGTAGACATACCCTGAGTCACGTAAGTTATACCGACATAAGAGGTTATGTCTATACTACCAAAGTGGCTTTCAGAGTTAGGTGCAGTTTAAGGGATGGTGCAGAAAGAGCCTTGTTCATTACTGGAGAACTTACTTCAAAGCTAATGGTGTGCCAGAATATGAACTATTAATAAGCTAGGAAGGGTTACCCTCAGCATGACCAAATTCATATTTGGCTAATACTATAGCCAATAGGGCAAACCTTATTACAAAGGGAAATTACCTTTCCTATTGGATATTGACTGATTACACTAGGAAAAGTGCATATCCATCACTAATATATTCAGGACATTGAGGTAATAGGTCACACAAGTCTTTATTGCAAATCTAAGGAATATTACTTTACAAAGAATGTGGATGACTAACAGTTTAGAAAAAGTTTGTCTGGCTATTCATATGGAAAATAAGCATTCTAAATCATACCATTCCATTACCTCATCCTTTCTCTAAATATAACCCATAATCAGCTGCACTCTTTTTTTTGCTGCCACGAATTGGTAGATTTCGCTTTTGTGGACATTTTATGCACCATTTCTGACAGAAAAGGATTATCTGAAGAAGCTACTCTATCTACATCTATCTCATTGATCCCTCTAGCTTAAGACCAGGCAGGATATTGAAAATGTTATGGACAAATTCTGCTGTCCCTTTCATCTTCCATAGCAATAGCTTTTCTGTCAAAAATGTGTCTGATCAATTTTAAAACCCTGAATGCATCTATCTCCTACTACTGTCTCTTTCCTATTGCTACATTAGGTTGGGAAGAAGTCCTCCCTTGAAACATTATTTTATTGGATAAAATCAGATGGTGTACTTTGACTTTTAAAGATGTTTATTTGATAATCCAATTTAGGCAGGACTCCTTTTAGTTCAAGTAGAACAGCAAAACATGGCTACTAATTTTCTGCTTCTCAACTTATGTCTTTCTTGTTGGTGCATCACAAAGCTGTGGGGGTAGGATTCTTATAAATCCGTGCCCTCTGCTCACAAGAGCAGAGCAGGCAAGCAGAGTGATATACATATCTACAAGCACAAATACATCCAATGCTGTAGAGTAATTCCTCTGGTATGTGACCCACTAAGAAGTGGAGATTCTAGGTATATTTTAGTCCTCATTTAGGAGTTCTAATGGATACCACAGGATGTGGAAGGGAATAGTTTTTGTCTTTTTTTATTAATAAAATGTGTCCATAGGACTAACTGACCTTGTGAGGATCCTTTATAAGTGAATTCATAGAAGGCCTACATTACTGGCTGATACTGTCATAATAATTTATGATTTGACTATTTAAGGTTTCAATTTCCTACATTTAATGCATCTCTGATTTTCCCTAAAGCCAAATTTGAAGGAAGGTCATGAAGGACGCTGCAGTTCATTATTGCAATTCAGTCTTCTCAGTGTAACTTCTTTGAGACTAATTTGTTTATTTCAGGTTCTCCAAAAGTAATGACTGCTCTGATAGCCACAGTATGACATCAGCAGAATGAAGATTGCCCACATGATGTGGGTTCAGGCAGGGGACTTAATTTGCTATGTTGCACGGAGTTCAAAAGTTTTTCAATATTATTACTTACTCCTAATAGAAGGTGGGTACTTAAAGGGATATTTTCTTCTAGGATCATTCTCATTAAATAAGGGGCCAGATTTTTAAAGGTACTTAGGCACCTAGTGGGATTTTCAAAATCATCTTGGTGCCTAACACCTATAGAAAGCAATAGCTATTAAGTGCCTTAGTGCTTTTGAAAATCTCACTGAGTACTTGCATACCTTTTGTTAAGGAAAAGTTAGCATATGTGACTCCATTTTGGTTTGGGGCCCACCATTGTCTAAAAGCAAGCACATCATGCACCAAGAGGAGTGTTCCTTAGATACTGCATTCCTGTGAAAACCGTCCCCCTTGTTTCCAGCCTGTCTTGACTCCCGGTTTCTGTTCTTTGTCTGTTCCTAACTCCCTGCCTTCTTGCCTTGATGTGGGCCTCCCTTCCTGATAAGAAAAGTTACTGATGCATTGCTTTAGGACCATGTAATGTAGCTGAAGTAATGGTTTAGCACGGGGAATGTACCTAGCAGGGATAGGTGGTAGATAAGGGAAGGGTTTGTCTATTGGCTAAGGTTTCCGATGCACGAGGGCAACGTGCTTTGCTAAAAGGTACATAATCTTTGTGTAACCTGCATGCGGGGTCCCCTCCTGATTAGCAGGGGGCACCATGCTCGAGCGTAATAAACTTAGTATTTTTGGGAACTCTGCAGTTGTGGACTTTGTTCGTGTGCCTCAGCCTAGACTCGAACTGTGCGTGACCTATCGGATATAATTCGCAGCAGTTTATGTGAGTGACCTGTCAGGTATAATTCGTACCACTTTCTAAAAAATCTGGCATGAGATCCTTAAATTCTTTGGATACACTGGAAGAGGATAATCTAGAAAATGATGCCCCATTCTTTCTGGACTACACACTGGAGAAGCCTCTTGACTTGACTCTTGACGACAAGAAAAGACTGCCACCGCTGCTCAGTGGTGGTGCTAAAGAAGATCAGTGACTCCCTGCCACATTTGGCATTCAGACGAGGCATAAAGGTCACAGAAATGTGGCTGCCAGCTTAGTTTTGTGGGGGAAATCAGGAGAACCTCCAGTTTTGTCCTCTACCACTTGTCACTAGTAGGAATATAGGAAGATGCAGAATTGGAAGAATGTGTGATCTTACCCTACAGAACAGGCAGCTTGCAGACAAGTTTATTCATGCCTCAGCACTGGGCTCAGTGCCATGGGGAGCACTGGCATCTGTCCCAAGACCTCTTTTCCCTACAACAGGGGCAGCATCCTTCCCAGCACAAAGGAAATTAGGGATTTAGCCAGCGGCAGGGTCAAGTGGTGATGTGGTTTAATGAGGTAACTTTAAAAGGATAAGGAAGAAAAATTTCCTGGAGACAGGCTATCCCATAACAAACTATTGCAGGATTTTTTGCACCTTCAGTGACAATATACTAGATTAGATTCACCGATCTGATCCACTTGGCCAATTCCTATGTAAAACTGATCTTGACTAGCAAAGTGAGATGGGCAAAGAGTCAGATCTTACTTTAAGATTAAACTTGTTATATAGCTGAATGCAAAAATATGATCGTATAAACCCAGACAAGTCAATATCACAATATCCTTCTCTCTGTTCCCTGTTGTGTATACATTGCTATGGAATATTTCACTACACGATTGGTACAGATTCTGAGACAAATGTATAACTTGGGTGCTGTGAATTAAAACACTATCTTACACAGTGTTGGTCAAAATTCAAAATGCCAGAAAGTTTGGTTTGAGAACAAGAGTTTGAATGCTTAAGTGAAAAAGCCCAGCTCTGTTATACTCTGACTGATCCCCATGTCCCATATTTCTGATGATCTTTGGAGGAAAGGTCACAGAGTTAAGAGTTGTGAAATTTTGGGGCAGCAAAGAGACTCAAGTCTCTCTCTAGGCAGGCATGGGGCTGTATGAGAGTAACTGATTCACAAAAATGAAGAGCTGAGGAAATAGCTGGGAGTCCAGCAGGATCCTATTGAAGGTTTATGTAAATGTTTGGTCACAGCAGAGGTAACTGTAGTTTTCTATTGCCCCTCAGAAGAGGTGCATTCTTAACTAAACAGTTTCTAACTTTAAAAGGACATTTGTTTTGGGGGTTAGGAAAAGGTGGAGGTTGATTGTTATATTTAAATTAACTCGTTTGTCCACCCCTATCCATAACCAGAAGAGTATCTATTTGATGCTGTTATATTTTGGGAAACAATTTACTGTATCTTGGTCACACTGAATGCATTTGATGAAGATGAAAGCCCAATGCCTAAAAAATATTGCTTTCATTTAAATGGTGTTTTTAATTACATAAGGAATCTGGAATTTGGGGGAATTAATGATTAAGCTGTTGGAGGAAATGAGCCCAGGTGTGCGTGTGTTGTGTGTCATTACTCAGTGAAGTTTTATGACTCTGTATTTAATGACTTTTAAATACACAGTCTTAGATGGAAGCCAGAAATGTTTGCTCCAAATGCTCACTTCAACAGTTTTGCATTGCACTCTTTTAGACAACATTCATTATTAATCATCATTACTGATTTCTGTAGCACTGTTCATTATGTATCAATGTTTTATAGCTAATAAATATGTTTAAAGACAATTTAGTGTTGCTGAAAGATACTAGGTTGAGATTTCAGAGTAGCAGCCGTGTTAGTCTGTATTTGCAAAAAGAAAAGGAGGACTTGTGGCACCTTAGAGACTGACTCTGCTGTGTAACTGAACTGCTGCCAATTGATTTGTGGGACTACATAATACATTTCTAGGAATGTTACTTCTTTAGAACCCCAAAGTTACCTGCATCTCACCCCAATTTGATGTTATACATTATATACCTCAGGAATTCAGCATCATGGCAGTGGCAGAACTGGCCCCTTCATGGGCTGTGTGCACACGGAGGCCCCCATCCCTGGGGCAGGCTAAGTTTCCGGAACCGGCCAGGGTCATAGAAGACTTCCCTTGCTCGTCTCACATTGGGCTAGCAGAGGAAGTGAAGCATTTCAGATCTCTCACACACACACCTTTGTTCTGTTGCACCCCCCCCCCCCCCAGTTTTCCATCTGTCCCTGCTATCAGTTCGGTGTGGGGCAGGGTTTATCAACAGAGCCGTGGCAAGCTGTTCCTTATCTCGCGCCAAGCCCAAGATCGCAGCAGGGTCCTCTGTGTACCCGGGGGGCCAGGCGGGGGCATGCGAGGCGCGGGGGGACGGGCTCAGGCTGGGCTCTGTGCGTGCGTGCGAGCTCGCCCGGGAATAAATAGCAGCCACCCCGAGCAGGGCGGCTGCTCCATTGCCGGTTACCTGAGCCGGGAAACCACGTGAGTGCCACATCAGCGGCGCTTTTTAGCCTGAAAGTCACAGAAAGGAAACAGGAACCGGAGAAGCGGCTGGGGCTGGCCGGCCGGCGTGTGGCTTTGGGAGGGCGGGCCGCTGGCCAGTCCGTATCTCCCCCCCTCTCCCCGCCAACCAGGGCGGGCCTGATCCTCGCCGCTGCCCTGGAGGCTGCTGCGGAGCGAGCCCGGCCCGCAGGCGCTGGTTGAGCGAGGAGGCTCCCTCCCTGCCGCGCGCGCTTCCCCGGGGCGCGGGGCCAGCTCGATCCGCGGGAGCGGCGGCGGCGGAAGATGCTGCAGTCCCTGGCCGGCTGCTCGTGCGTGCGGCTGGTGGAGAGGCACCGCTCCGCCTGGTGCTTCGCCTTCCTGGTGCTGGGCTACCTGCTCTACCTGGTCTTCGGCGCCGTGGTCTTCTCCTCGGTGGAGCTGCCCTACGAGGACCTGCTGCGCCAGGAGCTGCGCAAGCTGAAGCGGCGCTTCCTGGAGGAGCACGAGTGCCTGTCGGAGCAGCAGCTGGAGCAGTTCCTGCGGCGGGTGCTGGAGGCCAGCAACTACGGCGTGTCCGTGCTGGGCAACGCCTCGGGCAACTGGAACTGGGACTTCACCTCCGCGCTCTTCTTCGCCAGCACCGTGCTCTCCACCACGGGTAAGGGGCCCCTCTCGGCGCCCACCGCCTCCCCCCCCCCTCTCCAGCCCCCCAGGCCCCTCTGCACCCAGGGCTTCTCCATTCCCATCTGCACCCAGTGGGCTGCTCTGTCTTCATCTCCCCCAGCCCCCTGCACTCAGGGTGCCTTTATCCCCTCTGCACTCATGGGCTGCTCTGTCTTCATCTCCCAACCCCTCTCTCTGCACCATCCCCCTGCCCCCAGGGTGCCTCTATCCCCTCTGCATCCAAGGACTGCTGCATCTCTCCTCGCCCCTTCATCTCCTTGCGCGCAGGCACCGTCCACCTGCCCCCTGGGGCTTCCTTCTCTATCCCTTTCCTGCACCCACAGACTCCTTCTTCCTCCCCTCCCCACAGGACCCCGTATCCCTGCACTAGCAGCTCTTCACTCCCATCCCATCTGTCCCCGTGGCCCTCTCCATCTCTTGTCCTCCTTTCCACTCTTGTGGAAGGTGCACGGAATCCCAGGGAGAAGAACCCCTCCTAGGCCCCTTTCTTTCTTTCTTTCCTTCCTTCTTTCTCTTGGGAGCTAAGGGCAAGAGAAGAAAGGAAACTCCTTTACATCCCGAGGTCCAGTCTTCTTATCAAGAAAACTTAAGTGGCAGCCAAGTGGATAGTATTTGCTTTGATGGTTTTTTTTTTTTTTTTTTTTTTTAGTGTTGCATAAACCAGAAGAGTTTGAATAAAACTGCTGCTTTTTGTCAAGGATGAACAGAGAGGGTTTCCCTACATTGCAGAAAAGGTTGCTGGGTTTGTTTGTGGGGAGGAGAATAATTGGCAACATTTACTAAAGTACCTGTTCAAACCACTTTGCATTCTTGGTTTATATCTGGCATCAGTAGTTGGGGTGTGTGTGTGTGTGTGTAGGGGAGTGTCACAGCTCCTTTGGGGGTCTCAAATCAGTGGTGGGGATTGTAGCCATTCTGGCCTTTTCTCCTTTTCTACAGTGCTCAGTGGGGAGGTTACATAGATTGGTTACATAGGTGGGGGTGGGAGGAATGCTGGTGTGGAAAAGAGAGTACTTCTCAGTCTTACATAAATCAAGGTAAGTAAATTATTTTCTCATTTGTGCTGGCGTAATACCATTGGCCATGATTCTGTTCCCAGTTACATAAGTATAAAACCATAGTATCTCCACTGGTGTATGATTTGGTGGTAACTGGAAGAAAACTGAAAACTTCAGGGGCCTGATTTCACCGTAGTGTTATGCTGGTGTAACTCCACTGAAATCAAGGTGCTTATGCTGGTGTAATATTAGAGTAATGCTGGCGAGAATCAGGACCCAGGTTCTGTCGTCATGATCTCTCATTATGTATAAAGTCACTTAGTGACGCAAGTTTCTTTTCACAGTGGAAAAAACAACTGCTCATCCTGTGTAGCTGGAAAAAGAACACACCCATAACTAATTCAGCATATGCTTTCACTTTGGGTACTCTTGATATTCATATTTTGGGAGTGCCTTCCAAAATTGTATTGTGTTTTCTTATTTGTTTGAACTATGCCACAGTATCTGCCCCAAGATGTTTACTATGTAGTTAAGCTTTGATCCATCTGCCTACTTGTGCTTTACTAGCTCAAAAACCCTAACATTTTTTCTTAAAGAGATACCGTCAGCTTAAAATTCATGGCCCAGGTTCTGAGCTATGTCTGAACTGTGCTTGATTCCTCCACCATGAGCTGCACCTAGTGTGGCTTTACTCACCTTCACAGCCCCTGGAATCTGTGACTGGCCATGGGTATTTTCCACAAATCTTTAATTTATGCCCACCTGCCCATGGCTCCAAGGGTCCATTCTGGCAGATGGGGATAGCCAGAGTGAAGAGGAAATGTCCCCTGGAAATGCCCTGGAAATGTCCCCTTTGTGAGGATACTACAGGGGGTCTCTATGAGTGATATTGCAGCTGCGGTGTGACTCTACACCACCCAACAATCCTCCTATTTAAGGGAAATTAAAGGTACATCTACACAGGGATAAAAGACAGCCATGGCTGACCTGGGTCAGCTGACAGACTTGGGCTCACAGGGTCCCAGAACTCCCCGAGCCCAAACATCTACACAGCAATTTTTAGCCCCACAGCCTGAGTCCCAGGAGCCTGAGTCAGCTGACCCATGCCTGCTGTGGGTTTTTTATCCCTGTGTAGACAGACCCTTGTGAATGAGAGTAGAATTTGTGCTGCCAACACAAATTGCTTTACCCATGTTGCTTAACACTTTAAATTCTTAAAAGTGAAACATCTTTAAAAATACAACCTAATTGTCACTATGGGCCATATTTTTTAAAGGTATTTAGGCCTCTAAAAGTGCAGATGGGTGCCTATGGCTCTAACTCCATGAAATCAAAGGGAGTTAGACACCAAGGTGCTTTTGAAAATCCGAATAGGTGCCTATCCACATCTTTAGGCATCTATATACCTTTTAAAATCTGGCTCACTGCTCTTACTTTGGGGGTTTTTTTTGCATTTCTTTCAGTTTGGATAATGAAAATCAATGAAGCAATTTTCATTTTTGTTTATGTAGTCATTTTCAATTTAAAATTTCTGGTGTACTCTGAGTCTACAGCACTACAGGAGAATGTATATTTGCTTAAAAACAGCTACTTTCATTGGGATTTTTTAAAAGTTGTGGAAATTGTTTTGTTTTAGGTTTTATAAAATCTTGCTTTTTACAAATTTTAAATTTTGTAAAAAGCATCAAATTTAAGTTGACAGTGTCCCTTTAAGGGACAGTATAGGTATATGTGCCAGGAAGGTTGGACTGTGATGATTTGAATGGCCAAGTTTTAAGTGATCATTGAAACAAATAAGTGTCCTCTTTCATAAGTGTGAGGTGCTTTTGAAAACTCCCTTAAAATTGAAAACTTTTCCATTAAATGAGTGTCTTGGCGGTATTTTGGTACTGTTAGAAAAGATGCAAGTTTGGTAGTAAGCAATTCCCTTTTCCATTAAAGATATCAGCTGATAACGAGAATGCTATTTAATGAATCACAGTGTATTTACCTGGTCTGACTCTGATACTTACTGTCAGATTAGAACAAATATTGCCTGTTTTAAATAAAAAAAAGGTTTTGATGTTGAAAATATGGACTAATTTATGTGTTTTTTTTAATTAATATGAATGTTTTTTATAGTAAAACATTCACTACAGAGGTTTGTACTTATCTTTTCGTTTAGTTATGATAATCTTTGGGATAACAAGAAATGTAAGTGAAATGTTTGGCAGTTAAGCATTTTACAGAAATAAAGTTTTTAAATTACAGGCAGCATACGTTTAGTAGCTACATCAGTGATTTCTGAGATGCTAACTGAAGATTTGGAATGATAATTTTAGTAATTTAACACACTGAACCTCTAGTTTTTCAGTACTTGTAAATTTGTCACATACACTGAAGAGTTATAAGCCCAAGTACTAATTGTGTGGACTTTATACTGTAACACTTCAGTGCAATATCTTCATTCCTAATCAGTGAAACTGAGTGTTCTTATCTATTGGAGAATATTAAAATGTTTGTTAAGTATTTAAGAGGTATTTTTAATCTTCAAATTTATATTTTGTTATATAGTATTCCGATACATTATGGAAAATATTATACATTTTGATATCTAATCCTATATACTTTTTTCTTGCTGATAATCTCTTTATAAAATAAAAATGTTAATACAGAAAACTGAAATATGGTTCTTAATAACTTTGATAAGTTTTACATTAGGGATGAGGAAACGTACAAAAAGTTCAGCACCACTCAAATAAACAAAGCAGTGGGATTTGGTTTTGGACTCAACTGTATCATTTACAGTTCATCTGCATAAGGCCTCAAGTGTTTAGCTGATTAGATCACAGAGACCCTCAAAGGTGAATACTTGAACATACGTGCAGTCATCCCATATATTAATAAACTTTTTGAAAACCCTCTTTTTAGTGACCTTTCAAAACTTAGTCAACTGCAGCCAAAAGGCATATAGGTCCAAAACATCAGCAGCCGCAATATTTCCTCTAAAATAACTGGAGTACCTGTGGTACCTTAGAGACTAACAAATTTATTTGAGCATAAGCTTTCGTGGGCTACAGTCCACTTCATTGGATGCATGCAGTGGAAAATACAGCAGGACGATTTTATATACACAGAGAACATGTGTTTCATGTTCTCAGTGAAGTGAGCTGTAGCCCACGACAGTTTATGCTCAAATAAATGTGTTAGTCTCTAAGGTGCCACAAGTACTCCTGTTCTTTTTGCAGATACAGACTAACATGGCTGCTACTCTGAAATATTTCCTCTGTATGTTTGAAATTAAAATGAATCCATCACTGTCAGAAGGGGAGAGAATTGTACTTCTTTCAGTGGGCCGAATCCAATCCACAGTTGTTTTGGATGGAATCTTGAAGTGAGGAAAATAAAAACGTTGTTCCATTTATGTTTAAAAAACAATCCGTTTTATTATTTTAGTTTGCAGTGTATATATACAGGGCCTAGCACAATGGGGCCCCATTTTTCATAGGTCTGTAGGCACTACCATAACAAACATTAATAATATTGTATGTGTACGATAGTTCACAAGTTGACGTGTTCTGTTTCTTTGGGAATAGCAGGCCTGGTAATTCTATGAGTGTTCAACAGATCAGGGGCTGGACTCTGCAGGAAACTCTCCGAGGACTCGGGTTGGTATGCACCTGTTGGTATGAAGAAAATGAGGCCTGGAAGGTAATGGTTGTGCTGCCAGAGGCTGATTGTTTCAGGGAGCTGATCCACACAGCACAGACTAGACTTCCTTAGGCTAAGGGAAGGTAGAGATGAGGTGTCTTGCAACCCTGGGTACTGCTGGGAAGCATCACAGTTGTCCTCTTCACTATGTATTAAGAAACATAACTGTTTTCAACATTCAGAAGTTAAAAATTGTTGTACATCTAAACTGTCTTCCTCCTCTCCCCCCAAAACAGTAAGGGCAAGTGCAGGAAAAACAATACTAATGCTTAGACCAACCAGTGAATAGCCCCGTGTTGTGAAGAGGATGTATTGTATTCATGGATCACTGAAATGCTTTCTGTGAGCAGAATGGATTGGATGATCATCACTTATTGACAGGATACCCGTTTCCTGGATTCAAAGCTGACCGGGCTTGTTACATAGCTTTAAATTAAGTAGAAAGAGTATAGAGGAGAAAGATTTGAATTTAATTTAAAAAAAAAATCTGCTATGTCCTTTCACTTGAACAATGTGGAGATGAGGGTGACCTGAAGAAGAAAATAAAAAGGTGACTAAAAAAATAGTTAAAAATAGTGTGCCTACACATAAATGCAAGGACTATGTGGAATAGGCAAAGTCAGGTAAAATATTATCTGAAAATAATTCAGATTGGCCAGATATGTGCATTATCACAGGATTAAAAACTCAGGCACACAAGGGGTAATCACAAATGGCAAAGAAATTAGTTGAGTGCTGCTGGGACTGGCTTTAGGTTCTTTTTTTAGTAACTTTATTCCTTCATGGAAAAATGTCAATAGATACACAGAATCAGATATGAACAGAGTACATGCAAAAGGAACTCCCTCGCTAGGTACCTACAACATAAACCATTTAAAAATAATACATGAATGTATTTTAAAAAATAGTAGTTAATTGGAAACCCTCAAGAACTTGAACTACTTAAGAGCCCAGCTCAGAGGTGCTTGCTGCCTGGCAGGGTCCTAGCTGCCACAAGTGGGCCTGTTGGTGGCAATGGCTCTGCTTGCAGTGCTCTGCCTAGAGGTGGTTGTTTGTAGGATCAGGCCATAATGTGTAAGTCAAAATTTAATTGTAAATGTGCTTACTTTAATTAAAAAAGAATAATTTTTGTCCTGGATGTTGGTCACTGTCCAGGTAACACATGTTGCCTGTCAGTGTGCAGTTCTGTCCCATTTCTAACGTACAAAGGGATGGCAAGTCTGTGAGTGGAAACAGAATGAAAAAGGAAGGTGGTGGAAGGGTTTGAAGAAGAGGATAGTTACCTCTGTTTATGAAACCTGAACTAATAGGCATGGAGGAGCATACAAATTGATTTATCACTGATGCAATAGGTTAAGACCCTACTTTGTGATGTGTTCCAGCATGGGACATGCCTGATGTGAGACTGTCTTGCAGCATTCCCTAGGAATGGGAGAATAAGTCTAGGCTGGCTGACTATTTTTCATTATGAACCTGGACACCGGTTTCATTTTTCAATCAGCCAGTGGGGATGAGGGGCACCTTGGTTCTTTCCAGCATCTCACTGTAATGGAGCTGTGAGAATACGTTTTAAAAAGTAGGATAGTATGGGGTTGTCTTCATTCAAAAAAACAAGGTGGAGGATTGCAGAAGGGTGAAGTGCATTTGTAATGCACTTGTCTTTGGGTGGAGAGGAGATTTCCTTTGCTCCAGCCAGATCGCCAATGTTTTAATGAGGAGAGTGAGTTACTACACCTCCAGCATGTCTCTGAACCTGGAAGGGTTGATGATTGCAATATGGTGGGGGTGTACCAGAATGTCTTCTAAAATTTATCTTGCATTACCTGTATTTTGGGTGATTGAGTAGGTATTTCTTATATTGTGCTACTTTTAGAGGTATGAAGCACAGAAACAGCGATGTGCCAACTTAAAATTTCTATTTGGTCCTGAATAAGGATGAGTATGGGATACCAGTAGCTAGATGCTGACAGTAGTCAGACCTCTGTAATTACTTGATTGGGAAAGGTCAAGCAGAGGTGCATTTCAATATGGTGAGTTTTGTATTAAGGTAAAATAAGTGCTTTGGGTATGGTAGGCAAGTGATATGATCCATCCTTGGTTACAGTTGATATAGTTCAAATATCATTTGACTCTCAAAGACCATTCTTCATTAGGTCTAGTTTTAATTAACATACTTATTAATGATTTGGAAGTGAAGTTAAACAGTGCATTTAATTACAGACTATATCAAACTGGGAGTGTTGGTAGCACCAGTGAAGACTGAAGGGTAACTCAAAGTGATGAAGAAAGATTAGCAATACAGGGTTAGAGCGCTCTTTACCATGGTAATGTCCATGGCGGGCAGGTGAAGGAGAAGGAAAACTCCCTGCAATTCTGTTCATGGAGTTTCCCACATGTCATTCTATCAGGGGTCCCTTCCTTCACCTGTCTTGCTCCAGTAGCCTAGACCCCAAAACCTGTGCATCCCTCCAGTATCCATGCAGATCCCAGGAAGGCAGTATGAGGCCAAGGCCCTTTGTCTCTGCAGCACTTCTGGCTGATTGCCAGGGCCTGGGGCATGGGCCATGTGGCTCCTACAGAGCTGAGCTAAGAGGATTATAGTTGCCCATAGGGAGCCACCTTTTAAAAGGGGGAAGATTCCATCAAGGATCATCCCTGCCAGGGGAGCATCCCTCACTCCCCCTGGCATCCTCACTGTTCCTTGGGGTCCAGTTCTCCAGCAATGAGACATCAGCAGGTAAGCCCACCAAGCCAGTTTGGTTGCTAGTAGTAATATTTCATTAAATATATTGTTTCTGCTGTCAAACTTGCCATTGTATAATACCTGCAACTCTGATAAGGAATCAGATAGGTTTTCATCACCTTTGTGTTTAAGCATTTCAAAGCTTATTTTGTTTTTCCCTGGTGCATGCTTTTGCTCCTTATCACTTTTTGGAGTTCCCTCATCCTGAGGTTTTCATTTAAAATAAGATCCACACCATCCACCCACCTCTTCATCATCTGATAGTTATTAAGAAATGTTCTTTTCCTTTCCCTAATTTCTATCCTCTGATCCTCATCATTGCTCACTTTTTGAAACATGGCAACCAGAATTTCCACTTATTCTTTGTTGGAGCTTATTACTACATGGCCTTCCACTTCAAAGCTTGGTATTGTGTTGCTCTTACTCTTTATTCCAGTCATTTCCCAAAGTTGCTTGTACATCTGTATTTACTTTCCAGCAGTATTGCATCCAGCTTTCTTTCTTTGTCCTTTTTTATAGCGCTTGTGCAACTGCCTTATTTTTTTTAATATGTCAATAAGTCCTATCAATTTAATGTAGTTTTTTCATTCTTATATGCCTTGTTCCTTTCCTTAATTACCTTGTCACATTCCTTGTTCCACCATGGTATACTTTTTACTATCTTTAATTAGGGTAGGTATTTTAGGAATGGGTAGGCTGGCTGTCTTTATAATTCCCTTTGTAACGTTACTACAGAATTCCTTCTCCTCTGCTCACCCACATATTCCTCACTTGTGTCTAAAGAGTTTCCAATTTGCCTTTTTTTTAAAAGGTTCCAAATGGGGGTTTTATTCTTGTCTTCAATATGTCCTTTTCCTTTATATGTAATTAATGCTGGGAAGTGGTCACTATCCATTCCCTTCTCTCTGTATATTTCCCAGCTGCATTTGCTTCCTATGTTACTAAAAGCTATTCCCAAGTCTAGGCAAGAGAGGCATCTGTCCTCTTCACAGAACCTGGTAGGTGCCTTATTTAATATTACTTAATTATTATCATCACAAAATTCCTATGGACATTTTCCATTTGTATCATTTGTCCTACATTCCTATAAACTGTTGTGACTGTTCAGATCACCACAGATATTGTATGGGCATGTGACACCTGCATTTCTTTCTTTCAGTTATATAGCCTCTAGTTTTCTGCACAGGTTATAAACATATCACCTGAGAGACACAGAGTTGTTTTGTATCAGTATCTCAGTAGCATTAGACTCAATATTTAGCTTTTTAACCTCTACTTCCAGGTTGTTTAGATTCTCCTTAATGAAGGTGCAGACAGCCCAGCCCCACCCTTTCCTATTTTTCTGTCATATCTATATATTCCATATCCTGTGATTTTTATAGTCTAGTTTTTCTGTTAGCCAAATCTCTTGCATATATAATATGTCAAGCTTTGTTTTCATGTCAGTAATACATTTCTTTAATTCCTACTTACTTGCTATAAGACTGTGTATTCCAGTTATTAGTCACCCTCATTCTCTTACCCTTCAATATTTCCTTCACTTAGGAAAGTATCAAGTCATTCCACTGATAGGGTGCTAGCTGGTAGGTACTTTTCAGCAGCTTTAACTGTAATTCTCATGTTCGCTGTTTGCATTCCTGTCTGAGGAGTACAAATTAACTTCAATCATAAATGCAACAAATCTCTATTTTTCTATAAGTAGCATATCATCTCCTTCTACCCCAATGTCACTCATCACTTCCTTCCCAGTGTTCTGTTGCTTGATAATCCCTGTCCCCATACTGGGTTTTCTTTTTTCCCCTTTTTTTTTATTTTAGGTATCTTCTGGCAGCTTCTGCGTATGAGATGATGTTAATGATTTTGGTTTTTATATTTCTCTAGCTTGCTTTGCCTCAATACATCCTTCATATGTTGAGCTGTGTTTTCCTCCACAGTTAGAATATATTCATTCTGTCTGTTCCTCACAGATATGTGAATAGTTACCTCCACGCTTGCCACACCTTAATTTCCTTTTGGAAGTATTTGCTACGTGACCAAATCTTTGGACACCTGTAGCATTTCAGTGGAGGAGGGTGTGTGTGTGTGTGTATATGTGTGTGTATATATATATATATATATATATATATATATATATATATATATATATATAGGGCTTAGTTCAGAACATCTGATACCCTAAAGATATTTGCAATGGTGTTGTATCCATGTTGGTCCCAGGATGTTAGAGAGACCTTGTATTTAGCTGTGACATGCTGTGCACCCTTCCCAGACCTGAAGAAGAGCTCTGTGTAAGCTCAAAGCCTTGTCTCTTTCACAGAAGTTGGTCCAATAAAAGGATATTACCCCATGCACCCCATGTTACTCTATCTGGAAGTGTCCTTCTCTTAAATGTGACCAGCACAGCTATCACCTCCTCTTCTGCTAGTTACCATCTTGCATCTATCACCTTATTTTCACCTATTCCTTTATTTCCTTTTCTGACATTCCAAATGGCACACCATATACCACCCCTCTCATTTCAGTTAGAAACCTGGGTAGCTCAGCTTATTTTTAGCTTTCCTAGCACCTTTGTCTTAAGGAGCTTCTCTTCTTGTTCTTTTGTTTTTGCTCTTCACTTACAAGTCTCCATCAGGTAGTTTCCTAGCTCGTACTAAGCCCTGGTCCACACTACAAATGTATGACATATAATTGTGTCGCTCAGGGGGAAATCCACATCATAGTTATACTGACCTAATCCCCTCTGTAGACAGTGCTATGTTGCAGTAGGGCTTCTCCCATTGACATAGTTACTGCCTCTCGGGGAGATGGAGTACCTAGGCTGATGAGAGAAATTCTCCTGCTGGCATAGGTAGTGTCCTAACTAAGCACTACAGCGGCAGTGCTGCACATGTAGACAAGCTCTATATCTCCAGCACTTTTTTCTGAACCCTTCTGAAGTCATCTGGGGGTTGACATCCCCTATCTTTATGCCCTTTGCCAGGGATTTCACTATTAGGTAATTTTTCCCCCATATCCCATTCCTGCCTACCCATTTTCTGCTCCTTCTGGCTCTAAAGAATCTACCCTTTTCTTTTTCCTCGTTTGCATCCAGCCTTCCTCAGTGCTTTCCCTATTCATATTTTCTAGGGCTGGTTTCAGTGTCATTGGCTAGTGTGGGCAGATTGAAGTGATAACAAATCTAGCCAAACCCCGAGTCTGCTTTGACCCCTCACTGACTCTTTATAGCCCCAGGTGCTGCCCTGCTCTCTTAAGTGGCTCAGCTGGGAGCACTTACAGTGGAACAGAAGAGCTGAGCCCATTTTCTTTTAATTGGCCAGCTACTCTGTTACACAGATTTTTCACTAAGAAGGGGATACTTGAATACAGTAATGTAAATTGAGGCTGCAGTGCAGAGCTGGGGAAGGCAATGTACGTGCAGAGAAATCCCATCATGGTTGAACAAGGTCACAATCTACATCGTCCTGGACAGACATGCCTAGAATGCTGCATTGTTCTGAACATCTTATTACCAGAAAGTTATTGACAAATTGGAGGAAATTTTGAGAAAAACAACAAAAATGATTAAACATCTGGAAGGACTGAATTATAAGGAAACATTAAAAAGTAGCAGTGTTTTTATATTCCAAGGGCCAATGTAGCACACTACAAATTACTTGGTCCCCATAAACCCATAAAATAGAGCCCTAAGTTGAGGTAGTAAGACCCAACTGTGTCCTGTAATACTTTTTGGTGTTTGCTTTGTAACAGAGATAAGACCTATTTAAATCAATGGGGGGAAAATAGAAATTTTAGTAAAAGCAAAACTTTCAGTTGCTCTTCACTCCTGATAAAGTTCAGTTCAACGTAAACCAAGCATTTTATCCCATAGACAACATAATCTGTGGTTAGAATCTCTGGGGAGTTTAGGTGGCTTATGGCTACAGGACACGTCTATGTTTTTCCATTAACACAGTATGAAGTGATGACAAAAGTCAATTGCATTCTTAGCTCATACCAAAATGGATGTGTGAAAATCAATTTCCCATGTGATTCTTATTGAACTAAAATATAAAAACTCCTTTTGATGGTCTAAATAAAGTAAAAGAAGAAACAGTAAATTTCCTCTATCATTTGGTCTCTAGCCTAAAATAACAAACTGATGTTTGTACTGCATTTGGAGAGAGAAAATGGTTAAGCATTGTTTTTTAAAAAATCCAAATAAAACCCCAGTTTTTAAAAATCTCCCTTATGGTATACTTACTTACAAATGAACCAATGTCCACTAACTGTTTCAGTGCATTAAATGGATGTTGGCCAAGGAGCTGAGGTTGATTTTCAGGTGTATATAAGGCATGTCAGCTTCTAAAATTATTTACAATATTTTTACGTGATTTTTTTTTTACAAACTCTGTGCCATCAACCTCCAGGAATTTTTAAATCTATCATATCAGCACAACTGGTCACTTCTGACTCAGATAACTGAGATGCAACTGCTTCCCTGAATGTACCAATTGTGGCTCATTTAAATTTCTGTATTACAGTGTGGCTACCGACAAGAGGAATGTGCCTGACTTTGACTAGGTGTTTTGTGTCCAGCTTTTTAACTAATGCCCATTTGTTACTTACCATCTACAGGAAAGTATAATTTGTTAAAGAGGTTATTTAAAAAAGAAAAAAAGCAGAGGACCACATGCTTTGCCTTGCTAAAGTCACTTTGCGACTTAAAGCTGCCTTAAAGAAACAACTCATGATTTCCTTAGTATGAGCGAATCCTCGTTAATTTCACACCAGTCCTTCCTGGCATCCTCAGTGCAAGGGTTTTGTTGGGGCTGTCTGAAAGTGAGAGGAGGCAAAGGTACAGCGCAATGCACTGTGTCAGTATCTGGCAGGTTGGATATTACCTAAGCAACATGCAAAATAGGGGGCCAGTGTGCTGGCCCCATGATTAGATGAGGAATATAAATGGTTTCAAGGTACCCCTGTGTACCCTCTTCCCTTATGTGTCCCAACCATGAGTTCAGTGCAGCTAAGGATTGTGCTCCATGGAAGTTGTGTGCATGTATAGGAAGGCAGAATCATCCATATGAGTTAAAAAACTCCATGTTAATAAAGGTAATCTGGGTAATAAAGATGAGACAGGGGTGTCAGAAGTAGAGCTGGAGCAAAGTGATCATTTAAAACCAATAGGTCAACAGGCCCAGATGATCTACATCCAAGAGTTCTGGAGATCTTAAGTACAAACAAAAATATGCAATCTCTCATTAAAAATCACCCACTGTTTCAAGAGGATTGGAGAGTATCAAGTTTGTACCTATATTTTAAAAAAGGCTCTGGGGATGATCTGGGGAATTATATATGAGTGATCCTGTCATGGGGCCAGAGCATAATTGGCCCTTGAGGATCCTGTGGGCTACACTTGGGAATAATAAGGTGCTCCAGGTGGTGTCCCTTTAGATAATTAGTAATGGAGCAGCTGAATAGAAAGTGGCTGCTAGAACTATATAAAGGAAAAGTTGCTTAGAAGGAAAGGGGAGAGACAGAGTTCTAAAGAAGCCCTGTAGTAGGCTGGAAGGGGTCTATAGGAGGTGGGGTTAGGCCTTGAATGAGGACTTGGAGTTAATATTGAGAGAGCTTGCAGGGTCCCTGGGGAAGGGAGGCAGTGTGGGAGTGCCTCTCATTGGGCTCTGGGAAGAGAGCTGCTGCAGGCCTCTAGATCAGAAAGTCCAACAGGTAGAAATGCCTTTCTGGGAAAGGAGTAAGAAGGAGCTGGTAGGACAAAACCCATAGGGAGTAGAGTAGACTAGATTCCTGTTGGGGAAGCCCTGAGTTAGGGCCTAAAGAGGGTAGAACAAACCCACAGGGGAGCAGGTTAGGCTTCCATGGGAGAAGTCCTGGGATAGGTCTTGTAAGTGGGAGCAGGGTGATACCAGAGGTAAATTGCTGGGGTCCCTGGGGCAGGGAGGCCGTGGGGGCAATGCTGCTGGAGAAGAAGTGGTTATTAGTTTGGCCCAAGAGGGACCAAAGAAGAATTATTACTTAGAATTTGTTAGGATTTTTGTTTGGACCTTTTTATTACCCTGTAATGGAGTTGGACTTTGTGACTTAGCCAGGGGACTGAGCCACAGATGACCTGTCGAGAGGCAGATATCCCCCAGCACCTTCTGCTGGCTGAGAACCCCTTTCTGCATCACACCCTGACATAAAGGGGTGCTACAGGTGGTGTGTACAGAGCCTTATACCTGTACCTGGCAAATTGAATGAAACAGTAACTAATTAAAAATAGAATAACAAACACCTGGAAGATCATGATATGATAGGTTCTAACCAGCATGGTTTCTGCAAAGGAAAATTATGCCTCACTAATATCTCAGACTTCTTTGAACATGGCAGAGTAGTGGATAAAAGAACTGGTTGACATAGCTAACTTATATTTTCAGAAGGCCTCTGGAAAAGTCCCTCAGAAGTGGCTGCTAACAAACTAAGGAGTCATGGGGTGAGGGGCAAAGTTTTTGTCATGGATCAAAAACTGCCTAGGAGACTGGAAGCAGACAGTAAGATTAAATGATCTACTTTCATCATGGCATCAGGTTAACAGTGGGATGTCTCAAGGTTCTCTATTAGATCCCATGTTTAATGATCTGGAAAGGAGGGTGAGTAGTGTGGTAGCAAAAATTGCAGATGATACAAAGTTATTAAAGTTAGTCAAGACTGTGAGAAAATTCAGAGAGATTTATACAAGTTAAGTGCACGGGCGTACAATGGCAAATTAAACTGTCAATAAATGCCAAGTAACAGACATTGAAGGGGAAAAAAATTAAACTGGTTCACCTTATGGGGATCCAAATTAACTATATCAGCTAAAGAAAAGGCTCTGAGCATTGTTCTAGACAGCTCAATAAAGACTTCCGCTCGATGTGTGGCTGCAGTCAAAAAAGCCAGCAAGATGCTGGAGTCCATAAGGAATGGAATGGTGAATAATACAAAAAGATCTCTATCAAGCGTTCTTACAACTACAATACCCACCTGCTGAAGTGAAGAAACAGATTGACAGAGCCAGAAGAATACCCAGAAGTCACCTACTACAGGACAGGCCCAACAAAGAAAATAACAGAACGCCATTAGCCATCACCTTCAGCCCTCAACTAAAACCTCTCCAACGCATCATCAAGGATCTACAACCTATCCTGAAGGACGACCCATTACTATCAGAGATCTTGGGAGACAGGCCAGTCCTCGCTTACAGACAGCCCCCCCAACCTGAAGCAAATACTCACCAGCAACCATACACCACAAAACAAAACCAGTAACCCAGGAACCTATCCTTGCAACAAAGCCCGTTGCCAACTGTGCCCACATATCTATTTAGGGGACTCCATCACAGGGCCTAATCACATCAGCCACACTATCAGAGGCTCATTCACCTGCACATCTACCAATGTGATATATGCCATCATGTGCCAGCAATGCCCCTCTGCCATGTACATTGGCCAAACTGGACAGTCTCTACATAAGAATAAATGGACTCAAATCAGACGTCAAGAATTATAACATTCAAAAACCAGTTGGAGAACACTTCAATCTCTTTGATCACTCGATTACAGACCTAAAAGTGTGAATTCTTCAACAAAAACTTCAGAAACAGACACCAACGAGACACTGCTGAATTGGAATTAATTTGCAAACTGGACACAATTAACATAGGCTTGAATAAAGACTGGGAGTGGATGTGTCATTACACAAAGTAAAACTATTTTCCCATGTTTATTTTCCTCTCTACTGTTCCTGTCAACTGCTGGAAATGGCCCACCTTGATTATCACTACAAAAGGTTTTATTTCTCTCCTGCTGGTAATAGCTCACCTTACCTGATCACTCTTATTACAGTGTGTATGGTAACACCCATTGTTTCATGTTCTCTGTGTATATAAAATCTCCCCACTGTATTTTCTGCTGCAGGCATCTGATGAAGTGAGCTGTAGCTCACAAAAACTTATGCTCAGATAAATTTGTTTGTTTCTAAGGTGCCACAAGTACTTCTTTTCTTCTTGCGAAGACAGACTAACACGGCTGCTACTCTGAAACAAAAAATACGATAATGCCTTTATACAAATCAGTGGTGTGGTCTCATTTGGAAAGCTGTGCAGTACTGGTTGGCCCATCTCGAAGATATTGCAGAACTAGAGGGGATTCAAAAAAGGGCAACAAGCTTGATCAAGGGCCTGAAAAAGCTTTCCTATGAAGAAAGATTGAAAAGACTGGAATTGCTTACCTTAGAAAGGTGATGAATGAGAGGGACGTGATAAAAGTACACAAAAACAATTAATTGATTGTTAGCTTGGGAATTCCGTTCTCCTGGTCCAGTAACAAAAAAAGAAGGGGACAGTCCGTGAAATCAAAAGTGGTTTTGAAAGGTGGCAAATTCAAAACTGATGGATGAAATACTTTTTCAGCCATGTATAATTAAATTGTGGAACTGTCACAAATTGTTAACGCTAGCTCTTAAGCAAGATTCGAAAAGGATATTAGATATCAAGAATATCCAGAATTATCATTAACAATTTTTGGAAGGGAGACTGACTTAAGTGCTGAAGCATGAAGTTTAATCTGTAATTAATGAGAGATCAGGCTGAGGTCTAATGTGGAGGGCAGATTATCCCACACCGACCTACTACAGGGTTTTTACACCTGGTGCTGGCCATTGTCAGAGACAGGATGCTGGACTCAATGGACAATGGGTCTGTTCCAGTCTGGCAGTTGTTCCTATGTTGCCTTCTTGAAGAAAAAATGTTGCTGTATTGTTAAGGTTTCATACACTACTTAGTCTGACAAACTGGGAACTGAAAGAATTCCTATTTTAATGTGAGTCAGTGTGTGTGTGTGTGTGTGTGTGTGTGTGTGTGTATATTTTTGTATATAGTTTAATTTTAAAAATCCACTCCTCCAAGCATTACCTTTGACAGGGAATATGGGCAGAGTCCTCAGCTGGACTGAACACATGAGTGTTGCAGCTGAAGAAAGGGGATGGCAAAGACAGTTCCATGCCAGCTTTCTGGCCTCTCCAATCATGAGGCCAATGAGCAGCAAAGCCAGTTTTTGGCCCAAATTAGAGGAGCCATGGGGCAGCTTTAACTTATATCAGCTAGAGTAGTGTTGGTCAGTGACTGGTGGAGCATGTAATTTGCCAGCTCTTTCCTCCCTCCTACACCTGGAACCTCCTGACCCTGCCCTGATATGCTCCCCTGCTGGAGGACAACCCAGAATTTCCCCCATAGCAGGGGAATAATCCTCCGTTGCTGCTTTGTCAGCTTTAGGGTCACTATAGTCCAGATCCTCAAAGATATTCGGTGCTTAACTCCCATTGATTTAAATAAGAATTAGTTGCCTAAATAGCTTTAGAGATCTCAGCTTCTTCACTACTCCAGTTTGTTGTTTTTATATTTCAGTATGTTTTAACCGATTTGCTTTAAGTAATCAAAGGGTTAGTGTAAAGCCAAGGTTCTAGTTTCCAACAATTTAAGTTTATACATGGTCAGTTAGATTATTGCTCTGATATTTGGCTTTAGTTAGAGCTCTGGTATTTCACCTCTGTAATGAAAGTAGAGGATTAATTTCTAGAAAATCTGACTGCTATTAAAAAGGCTTAAATTGCTCTATTTGTATATTACTTCTTGAAGTCTCAAGCTATAACTATTCTGCTGACATCCCAAATTGGAATTTTAAGCACAATGTTAAGTAAACTTTCAGAGAAGGGTCTCTTGCAAGATCTGCAGACCAAAAATCCTGCTGTTCCTATTTAGTCCTTCAGGTTTCAAGAGAGTTTGTCTGAGTGAGACTTAGCTTTGCATTTGTATAATTAAAGCTACAGCTTCCTTTGTACCCATAATGGAGAGAATTATTGTTTTGTCCCCTTTCCACCAATGCTTGAATCTCTTGTGCCTCTGTTTTACTCCCCATATCCCCAATACTAAGGAGTATTGCTTTACATCCAAAAGCAATAAAAAGAAAATAAGATTTGTTGATAATTTACATTAGAAGGAGAATCTTCTAATGGATCTTTTGACCAATGGTGGTAAAGGTGGTGATTGCTACTTGGAAATGGGAAGGTTTCACTGAGGAATTGAAAACACTTGTGGAAATTTCTGTAGTTGACTTTACTGGTGTGAAGGGTGACATCTACTTATTCACACAAATGGGACCTCACCGAAAGGAGCTATGGGAGACATACTTATAACAAAATAGGCTCAACAGCCAGACATTTCATCAGCATCTGTCCAGTTGTAAAAGCCATACACTGGTCCACTCCCACATCTGCGGTAACATGAGTTAATCTCCACTATGAATCCTTAATGTGTACACAGACTTAGCTATCCCTAGCATATCCATTATAGTTCATCACCCCAATGGTACACACAAACACTGATAATGCAAATGCTTTAATTATCATTTGAAATTCTAAAAGGGAGCTGGTGGGGGGGAGGGGAGGAGAGAACTGGTTGGGGAGAAGGCCAAAAACATGCAGGAAAAAATATAAAATTCCTACAATAGCCATAAAGTAGACTTCAGTGTTTCCTCCATTGGTGAGCAGTGTACATACAAATAGCATGACTCTTTGCTCCTTTGCATGTGACCACTAAGGGCTTGTCTTCACTGTCAGGGAAATTGACACTGCTGCAATCGGTGCAGCGGGTGTCGATTTTAGTGGGTCTAGTGAAGACCCGCTAAATCGACATCAGAGCGCTCTCTCGTTGACTTCAAGAAGAGTAAGGTAAGTCGACTGGAGAGCATCTCCTGTTGATGCAGCGCAGTGAAGACACTGGGGTAAATCGACCTAATCTACGTCGACTCCAGCTATATTATTCACATAGCTGGAGTACTGTAACTTAGGTCAACTTACCCTGATAGTGAAGACCAGCCCTAAATCTTCCCAAAAGCACTGTAAGTGGAGCTGGACACATTGCTTCAGGTCATATAACAACCGATCCACATTTTTTACATCAAACCTTTACTTAGAGTGAACAAAAAAAGCTATACTTTGCTAGTGTTTGAGACCAGAACACCATAAGAGTATATACAACTATTAAGTTTTTTTGTCCCCATACTATGAAGCTAGTCATAAAAGGGGGAGGTGCTTACTATAAAAAATGCAGAACCCACCACCACCAACTAATACATGTGTCAAACTCAAGATGATAAATAAGACCATCTCACAAAAGGCCAGTCCTAAAGATGACCAAAAATACTCTACCAAATTACTAATCAGCTACTGTGACAGGGTGTCGTGTGGCCTCAAGACTGTAATACTGCACTACAGGTTGTTGTGGAGGGTGGGTGGATGATGAAAATGCCCAATTATTTTTTTTTCTTACAACGCTAATGCCTGGTCCTATCATATGATAGGTGAATAAACAGCGTAGAGATCCATCCTGCAGCATCAACTTAATTCTTAACCAGTATAAGCCAAAATAATTTTTTTTAAAAGACCCTTTTTAATAATGGAACTATCCTGGAAGTTTGATCTATTTCTGTATGTACATCCTCATTGTGCATCTGCACACTACTCCCTGAACATCACGACATGAGAAATGAACACAATGCTTAGAATAACTTTTGAGTGCATGTTGTTTTTAACTTCAAAATGACAAACTCAATTTTGTTCATAATTTCTACAAAATTCCAATTTTGAATACAGCTCCAGAAAGAACCAAAGCCAAACATTTGGTAACTGGTAATGAATCAAAAGACGTTGGGCGAAATGTCTGATATCAGCATGGTTCTTAGTCTAACATCCCAGCTTTTTAATTTATCTGTTTTCAATTTGTTTTAAAGGTGGGCAGTTATGTGGTTCTAGTTAAGCATTTAGCAGTGAGGTGATAGAAATGAAATAAAACTTTACAAATAGCTGTGCCTGGAAAAGTTACTGAAGCCTTGTTACAACATTTGCTGGATTTTCTTTATTCTGGAGATAGTGACCTAATAGGTTTTCATATTCAGAGATTTAATATGAGGGATGTCTATTGTCTTCAAACCACAAATCTGAACCTGCTGAGTTTACTCACGAATGTGTACTCTGTGTTAGAAATTAATCTTCACAGACTCTGGGCTACAAGCATTATCAACTTCAGCAAAACGTTTCTGCTTTTTCTCACCTACACAGAGGATTGAACAGGATCCGAGAAGGTGGAGGAGGTGCCGTGCTCAGGCACCAGTATCTGGAAGTACTGGGGGAACGGGCTGTGCCGGGCAGCAAGTGTCCCCTGTTGCCTGCAGAATTGGACTGGGAGGGGGTTACACCTGCTATACATGCAGAGAAGCTGCCTTGTGGCTTTCCCCAAGTCACGTTCCATCTGGAGGCATCGGCTGCCTCTTTCCTTTCTCAAAAAGAAAAGGAGTACTTGTGGCACCTTAGAGACTAACCAATTTATTTGAGCATAAGCTTTCGTGAGCTACAGCTCACTTCATCGGATGCATACTGTGGAAAGTTTAGAAGATCTTATTTTATACACACAAAGCATGAAAAAATACCTCCTCCCACCCCACTCTCCTGCTGGTAATAGCTTTTCATGCTTTGTGTGTATATAATAAGATCTCCTAAACTTTCCACAGTATGCATCCGATGAAGTGAGCTGTAGCTCACGAAAGCTTATGTTCAAATAAATTGGTTAGTCTCTAAGGTGCCACAAGTACTCCTTTTTCTTTTTGCGAATACAGACTAACACGGCTGTTACTCTTTCCTTTCTGTTCACCTACCCTGTGGCCAAACTTTGAGACAAATCCCTGAGTACTAAAACAGAAAAGAGCTCCCTGTGTCCTCTTTCCATCTACCCCACAAAGTGAGTGGAGTGACTATAAGTGGGCCCAGAGTGTTCCCAAATGTAATATAATTTAATATCACTTTAAAATAAACATGATCTTATAAGAGATCAGAAAGCACTAGCTTTGCTCCTGAAGTACCTCCACTGCACTACACATTGAACATATGTTCTAGAGTTGTTGAAAACTGCAGGAACCTGAAATGAAAAGGTTAAAATGTGCCTGCAAATTCCATCCTACTTTTCAATGTTTTAAAGCTTGCTTCTGTGCCACTCCCTGATTTCGAGACTTAACATGGATTCAGGTAATTAAATAACCTTGAAAAACTCTTTCACAGCTGCCTTTTTTGCATACTGAGACCTTTTGTTTTTCAAGGCCACAAGTAAAGGCTGTATTTTTCTGAGAAATTTGGAGTTAGATGTTTAAAATTTTAATTAAAAGAATACATCAGACTGCTCATTTTTATTTTTGTAAACAGAAACTTTGCCTAATGATATAGAGAGAAACTAGTTTCAGAATATCTACTTTCATTTCTAAAAGTACATTTAGGTGAATTTTTGATGAAAATTTAGTTTTAAAAAAATTAGAACTTGTGGGGTTGTTTGCAACTTGACTGAAAACCGTTTTTTTCGTTTGTAGTTAAATACTCTCCTGCAGTGTTTGCAGCTCAAACACTAAAACATTGAGATGCCAAAAGACAAGTGTTAATTAAAATCACAAGTGTGAATACAAATAAGGAATTGTGTGTGTGTAAATTTTGGGTTTTATAAATCTATATCTATATAAAATATAAAAAACCTCCAACAGTAGAGATTGTTCTTCAACAATGAATACAGTGTAAAAGAGTTGGGGGTTCCCCAACTATAAATGAATGAGAGAATGTTTTTGTACCTATGGAAAAAGAATCCACTGAATGAGCTCAATCGTATTCCCTTTGAAGTCCATAAGTACTTGTTTGTACTGATTTCAGTGGGAGATGGATCTGGCCCAAAGTGAGAGACTGGCAAGTCTATTTGGGATGGGGACGGGGAAGAGGGTGGCTATTAATGGTCTTCAGGCACAAGCAAAAGAATATAGAAAAAGGGGTTCTAATGAAAGTAGTATTTCCTCTTTCATTGTTCACTGTTGTGCAGAATTGATGTAAGATTTTGTTCATGTGAATTTTATTTCAGCATTTTGTTTTACTTTTCACTACTGGTTTCTCATACTAGCTGTTTTGTTTTGGGGATTTTTATTCTCATGCAAACTTTGTGTATTCTATATTCAGGTATCTTAAAAAAACAAAGCAAACCACCTGACAGCAGTATTTGCCAGCATCATTCTTTTCTGTGCTTTTGGGACCCCAAAAGTTCTATGTTCCCAGGATTCGGCTCATATATTGGAAAATATTCAGTAAGCCTCTGGAATGGCAGCCATACTGGAGTCAATGTCCAGCATTGGCAAGTGTCAAATGTCAGACTTCACATTTCGTAAGGCAGGCCTGGAAATATGGAAGCAAAATTTGATTAGCTTTTTATTTTGGATTGTGTGTTTTCAAATTCAGCTTGTACACCATGTGTGTATACAAGCTATAAGGTAAAATTATTTTAAATACCTTGGGAGTTTTTTCTACAGGAAGTATTTTCCCTCCTAACTATCCACAGGGTGAAACATTGTGATATAAATTCCTCTGGATGTTATGCTCAGTGTATTTGAAGACTGTGTACAGCAGTGATTATTTCCTGCATATCCAAAGTGAACTGATTTTGTTTCTGCCTTTTACTGAATGGGACTGTTCGTATTTAAAGTTAAGCGCATGCTTAAGTGTCTTCTGAATCTGGGCTTAAGTCTCAATCCCCCGTTTTTGTAACATCTGAGCTTGGCAACTCTATCGGACTTTGCTTTGGCTATATCTGAAAACCTCCCAGGTGTTTTGTCTTGGGCCCGGTTGACCAGTCGGTCTTCCTGTTTTTCCTCCTGACACAAAGTAAAATAATCTAAAATATAAAGGGCGATATGATCCTAGTCCCTGTACACATGGTGAAAGGGCTGGAGTGGTATAGAGGCCCTAAAAGACCAGGTTCTGGCAGGGGGAAGATTCCACAGCACAGTAACTGAGGAAGACAGCCATAAGATTGCCTTCTGAGGAGCCCCTTGCAAGCTTTGGCATAGGCACGGTGTGGGCAGGCCTAGGGGTGTGTCAAGGGCAAGGCTGCAGCATGTAACACTGTGGAGACTTCAGGAAGCACTACAGCCCATGAGCAACCGGGAAGCCACTGTGACTTACACAGGGCCCCAGGATTGTTTGAACTACATAGATTCCAAGGCCAGAAGGGACCATTGTGATCCTCTAGTCTGACCTCCTGTATAGCACTGGCCATAGAACTTCCCCACAATCATTCCTCAAGCAGAGCTTTTAGAAGAACATCCTATCTTGATTTTTTTATTTTTTATTTTTTTGTTTGTTTTTTAATTGTCAGTAATGGAGAATCTATCACAACACCTGGTTAGTTACCCTCACTGGTAAAAATTCATGCCTTAATTCCAGTCTGAATTTGTCTAGCTTCAACTTCCAACCCTTGGATTGTGTTATACCTTTTTCTGCTAGATTGAAGAGCCCATTATCAAATATTTGTTCTTCATGTAGGTAGTGATCAAATCACCCCTTAACCTTCTGTTTGTTAGATTCAAAAAGCTCCGTCTATTTAGCTTATCACTGTCAGGCATGCTTTCTAATCCCTTAATTATTCTCATGGCTCTTCTCTGAACCTTCTCATTTATCAACATCCTTCTTGAATTGTGGACACAGGATTCCAGCAGTGGTTGCCCAAGTGCCAAATACAGAGGTAAAATAACCTCTCTACTCCCATTTGATATTCTTGGTCATGCGTTAAGAATTGCATTCGCCTGTTTGGCCACAGCATCACACTGGGAACTCCATGTTCAGCTGAGTATTCACCACAACCTCCAAATCTTTTTTCAGAGTCAGTGTCTTATGGTAGTTCGCCCTTTCTGTAAGTATGGCCTACATTTTTTTGGTTCCTAAATGAGGATTCACAGTTTACAATTATATTTTGAGACATAGCAGTTAGCCAGCTTTTAATCATGTGTGCCAGGTTAATTTATTATCTTCTGGGTTTTTAATCAAAATTATCATAGAGTACCAAGTCAAATGTCCTACAGAAGTCTAAGTATATTATGTCAGTGCTATTACCTTTACCAACCAAACTTGTAATCTCATCAAAAAAGGTATCAAGTTAGTTTTGACAAGACCTATATTCCATAAAGTCATGGTGACTGGAAGTGAGCTGTAGCTCACAAAAGCTCATGCTCAAATAAATTGGTTAGTCTCTAAGGTGCCACAAGTACTCCTTTTCTTTTTGCAAATACAGACTAACACGGCTGTTACTCTGAAACCTGCCATTAATTATATTACCCTCCTTTAATTCTTTGAGTCCCAGATCAGCTGCTCCATTACCTTGCCTGGGATTGATGTCAGACTGAAAGGCCTGTAATTACCCAGGTCATCCCATTTACCCTCTTTTACATTGGGGGCTACAAAGCAACCCAGGATTGGGTGGGTACTGAGTTTAATAAATCTTAGCTACAAACTCTGTGCTGCACTTCCAAGAGGTGCAGCCCAGCATGGGCTGGAGCCCCCACAGGGAAAAAAAAGTGGGTGATTAGCACCCACCGGCAACCAGCTTCCCCCCCCCTCCACTCCAGTGCCCCCTGTCTGCCAGCGGCCCTGCTGATCAACTCCTCTCCCTCCCACCTGCCACAATCGGCTCTTCTGTGGCATGCAGGAGGCCCAGGGGGGAGGGGGAGAGCCAAACTGGGCAGGGGTAAAGGCTTGGGGGAAGAGGTTAGTGGGGTGGGGCCTGGGGCAGAGTGCGGGGTTGAGCGCCCCCAGGGCCTTGAGGAAGCTGGCTCCTGTGCAGCACAGAATTTCACCCAACCTAAATTATGGGATTCAAATGGGGTGTGTGTGTGTTTGTTTTTTAAATATGCTGCTTGTGTTCTGAGCGGAACAGGCATATTCATGCTTTGTTCACTGCACTGGTTACCAATCAACCACCAGGTGACGTTCAACGTGCTGGTTGATATATCAACCATAATTGGTCGAGGCTCAGGCTCTCAAGGATTGTCTCACCATCTCCAGCCTGCATCACTATTGAAAAGTGCTAGAAATGTATGTCTCAAGAGTAACTATTGTGGGTACTATTGGATGAGCTTTCTCATTAATGGCATCCTGTCTCTGCACTTCACTCCATGCAAAAATACAGTTAAGCATTAACCTGATCACTTCTAGAAGGAGCTGCAAGATGCAGCTCTTTGGCTAGGCTTTCCAGACTGATGAAAACCTGGTTTTCTTAATAAGCTGCAGGCAAGGCAGGGGAGGTGGTGGTTGTATGGTGTTTGATCTCCCTTTCTAAAATCATAAATGACTCAAACCTTTTAACATGTTCACATGCCATAGTGGTGGGTGTCAAATGAATGCTTGTAATTATAATTGATATGTCTGTAAGCCATTAAGATGACAAATTATAAATGCAATTAAGCTAAATTACTCTATTTGTACCAGCATCAGTGAATGCTTAAAGTTCAGGCTTTGATATACAAGTGTGCAATGAAACGCATAAAATGAGTGCAAAGACTTTTCATGAAGTTTTTTACACTGTTTAAAAATGTGGTAGTTTTTTGTTTTGTTTAAAAAAAAAATTTAACCTATAGAAAATTGTGACCACTTAGCCTTCTGGGAATTCAATCACAGGTGCATGCCTGCTTTTTCCTCTTCTCTTCCTGAGCACAGCTGATCCTGGCAGAGGCTGCCTCACTGCACTTCTTGCACCATAGAATCATAGAAGGTTAGTGATGGAAGGGACCTCAGGAGGTCATCTAGTCCAACCCCCTGCTTGAAGCAGGACCAGTCCCCAATTTTTGCACCAGATCCCTAAATGGCCCCCTCAAGGATTGAACTCACAACCCTGGGTTTAGCAGGCCAATGCTCAAACCACTGAGCTATCCCTGAAAGGATGGAACTATTTGCTACTAGACCCATCAGCAGCCAGAGCTCACTGGCTGCTCAATGCATTTATACCTGCAGCTGCGCTTGGTCCAGCTTCCTGTGTCAGCCTGCTCCTGCCCAGCTTGCTCTTGTGCCTGCTTCAACCCCAGCCCTTCTCCATCCTTGATTCCACTTCCTAACCACGTCTATAGCTTACCCATTGGCTCTGACATTTTGGCTTCTAATCCCTGGCTCTGGGCGTCAGCTCTGACATCAACTACAGCCCCCAGCTATCCTGTGGTCCTGATTCGTGACTCCAGCCCTGTTCTATCTAACTTCCAGGCCTTTCCACCCCATGTCTCTGATCATTAGGCCTGACTGTCCATGCCCTGGTCATGTCCCTGGCAAAGTGTGACAATTTGGAAATCTGTCTATGCAACTTATGAATTGAGTTTCAAAGTGGTAACCAGGCTGCACGGAAGTTTGGGGCAAAATCTGAAACTAAGGCCTCCACCCTTCCAAAAAAATTCCATAGAAACGAGGCCCTGGTGGGAGTAGGGGAGGTTGGAGAATGAGCTCACCCTGCTGTGAATTGTTTGCTGTATGTATTTATATTATCTACATATGCGCATGCGTGCACACCCAAAATCTGGCTGTAGTATGGCCTTCTAAAAAGACCATTAAAGTCTGTGGGAGTTTTTCCAACGATTTCATTGGACTTTGGGCCAGAACCAAAGTGCCTCTGCTAAAAATATATTTCAAAATATTTTTAAAGTTGGAGAAGTCTTCCCTTTTCTAAACAGATTTTAAAATATGCATGTGGGACTGTTCCATACCATACAGAGAAAGATATGGTCTCTGCCCCTAGGAGCTTACAGCCTAAAGCGAGAGAGACCTTAAAACAGCATAGAAATACTTTCATTCTGTTCCAAAACATTCAGATGCTTTAGTCGATAATGCAACCTAATGCCCAATTAAATTTAAAGTTTAAAACAGCCTCACATACTTTTCATGCCAGAACAGCACACTTGTTGCTATGAAGTTTTACTTACAACTTCCTGGAAAATAATAATTTAAAATCTGAATGTTGACTCAACCAGTAATGCAAACTAATCACTGCAAGAATCAAAGGCTTTTAAACATTTGACTTCTTAATATGACTAAACTGTTGTAAATCCTAAGCGTGATGCAGTGAGAAGGAGAAAAATGATGTAACCCAACCACAATAATTAAACCATGGCATGAAAACATTTCTACCTGCTGTTGAGGCAGCCATAAGAGAATTTATTTTAATTTACTTAGCTGTATTTGCATGTCCATTTAGACATAAAGAGCTCAGTGCTCTGCTCATACATAATAAATGCAGTTCCCGGTTAGTGAGCAATAGACTGTTAATACCACAGGATGCTGAAGAATTTGCACAACCATTTTTGTGTTGGTAAGAAAAAAAAACAAATCCTAGATAGACAAAATGTTTGCTGACTCCATCATTACTGTCCATTTGCATTTTCCTCCTATCCATCTACAATTAAAAAGTAAGACTCTGATCCTGCAGACAGAGCCATATGGATGCAGGAGTCCAGCCTATCGAATCCAATTGCAGGATCAGGGCCTAAAACAGTAAAGTCTGAAAATAATTTCCATCTTCCTGAATTTCATATACTTTTATCAAAGCACTCTCTTCTTTAGCAAGTACCCTTAGAGATGAGCCATAACCAACAGCTCTGAACACTCTTTAACTTTTTGATCATTTGCAACAGAGATCTGAACTTTGTATCTGGGCACATCGCTAGATATGTGGGAGCTGGGAATAGTGCTTTATGGTTCTGTAGCACCTTTCATCGTTGGATCTGAAAGCCTATGCCCTAGTGTAAGGTAAAGTAGTACTGTTCTAGCCTGCAGCTTTTGTGGTAAGATAGTAGTATTTTCATATGCATGGGGGAACTGAGTCAGAGATTAAATAATTTGTGAAAGCTCCACCAGTGAATCATTGCCACCATCGGGAATACAAACGCATGAAGCCTGACTTTTAGTTCCCTGCTCTGTTTGTTTCTTAGGCATCATTCCCATAGCTCAAGTTTTTCCATCTTTAAGATCTGCTTCAGTGTGACTTGATGTTGTTGCATTTATCTTTAACATGCTCTTTCTTTTCTTTACACAAAATAAGTAAAAATTTCACCACTCAACAGTGGTCGAAAATACCACAGTGAACAAAGCCTTAAAACGTGATCCATGTTCTACAGCTTTTTTTGTCAGTGGAAGAAATACTGCCATTCCCATGATCCCTCCATTGCCCACTCTGTGCAGAAAAGAGGCTGAGTCAGCACAGCCCACCGAATTCATGAATGACCTCTAATAAAGCAGCCAGTGTGTGTGCCAGGTTATATCATGCTGGTTGCATTTCCTTGTACATGGCACAGTATTTGCTCTGTGAAAGCACTTGGAGTTAAAAATGTGGAAACCAAATGAACAGCAGACGTTGGAGAGGATTTAGCAGTACAATAAAGGACAGGTCTACACTTAAAAAGCTGGTTTCAGAGTAGCAGCCGTGTTAGTCTGTATTCACAAAAAGAAAAGGAGTACTTGTGGCACCTTAGAGACTAACAAATATATTTGAGCATAAGCTTTTGTGAGCTACAGCTCACTTCATCCGATGCATTCAGTGGAAAATACAGTGGGAAGCTTAAAAAGCTGTATCTCTTTAGTGAAGAGCTTCTCCTGTTGGCATAGTTACTCCACCTGCCTGAGAGGCAGTCTCTGTGTCCACAGGAGACGCTCTCCTGTTGACATAGAGCTGTCGAGGCCACGGTTAGCGACACAGTTATACCGATCACAAGGGTGTAGATTTTCCACACCCCGAGTGACATAGTTATACTGATAGAAGTTTGTAGTGTAGACCTGGCCAAAATGAGGGGTGTTTTTCTTCCTGTCATGGTAACATCTCTGATAACTGCTTACTGAATGCCCCTCTTGAAGGAATGCTGTTGCAAGCAAGATTAAAATGACAGCTAGCAAAACTGAAACCACTTAAGGAGAACCACTTCTTAAAAAAATTATTACAGCTATGGCCACTGAGTATTTCTATTATGTTACTGTGCAGACCTCACATCCAGTATGCCTACAAATACAATTATGATACAAAGATCTTCAGCTGAATTTATGGTTGGGGAACCTCAATTTTTTTATTTGATAACTTAAAAAAAACCAGCCTCTAGCTATGCATGGACTGCAGTGCCTTTGAGACCAATAAAAAAGAAATGTTATACTAATGCATTAGTACTGTGTGACTCACCCTTGCTAATGGTCAGTGACCAAACATTGTAAGAAAGTGGATATCCCAGTGGAGGCAGACTTCCAGAAAGAAATATATCCCATGGAATAGATGTACAAGAAGCTTACTTACATAATGCTTACCCAGACTGCTCGCTACTGTTCTAAGTCTACAGTGTGGAATTGTAGGTGCAGATAATCATTGCAGGGTTATGCTGCGGTCAAGAGAAATGGCAGATCACACTAGTCTAGACTCCTTTGTTGTGGCCAAGATTTTAAAAAGTGATTAGTGATTTGTGGCATCCAACTGGAGACAGTTTAAAGGACCACATTTTCAGAGGCTGGTTGCTAAGGCTATTCTGAAAATCGGGCTGCTTTAGGATGTCACAAGTTTGGCACCAAAACCCACTAATCACTGTTGAGAATCTTGGCCAGAATTCTCAGGTCCAGATTCTGATACCCTTCTGTACATTGAGCTGTAACTTCCTCCACAAGTAGTAGCCCCACTGATTTCAAGTTACACTTACAAACATTGAATAGTATCAAATTCTGGCTCTTTGTGAGTGCAGTGATGCACTGCCAGTGGGAAAATCCGACCACAGGAAGTTGGAGATTTAAGAGGATTTGTGAAAGGATAGTGGTGTTTTTGTTGTTTTTTTTATTTTTTTTTTAAATTTGTAATAAACTATTTGAGGAAATGTTTGATCACTTGTGTGAGGTAAATAATCTTTAATCTGTGCATACAGTATAATACCTGAAAACCATGAAGCAAAAACCTTATTCTCGCTTTATCTGGATATTGTCAGCCTAGTTTGTATTTTCTTGCATCTCACTGGAGTTTTTATCTTCTGAAATATTAAGTCACAATTCATTTCTAAGTAATACCTGCTCATCCTCTCTCATATAAACATGTTAATAACAATTCTATTTCAGTTGCTGTGCTTCCCCTGTGGTACTGTGTACTGACAAAATATATTCCTTTTAAGTGTCTTTCTTTGTATATCTTTCTTTTGGATGCTACATATCTGCACTATCCCCATATGCAGCAGCATATTCTGCCACGTTTCCGGTATTTCCCCATCTTGAACCAGAAATTTCATTCCCATCATCCCAAAGGGAATGGGAGCTGAGGGTTGTCAGCAGTTCACAGGATCAGTTCCCATAAGAGAGAGATTTTTATGTTTGTCTTTTTCTGCATCATATCTAGAAAGCCAGCCTGAGAACACCACCTTCACTTAGCTCTATCTTCCTGTGACCAGGGATGCTCGAGGGGCCTCTGAGATTCCTCAGTCAGGGTGAAATGGAAAGAATGGGGCAGATGATCCCCCAAAACTAGTGGTTTATTTTAATAATTAGATTAATCAAGACAGCAGCAAAACAGCTTCTACAATACCTTACTGGTTACTTAGAAGCCAAAAACACAGCTTCCCCCACAGCAGTCAAGACCTAGGCTCCCACCCAGACAGCCAAGTCAAATATGATGAGGATTATTTAAAATCTTATTCACCATATATAAAGTTCTACCAATCCCAAGAGATCAGTCACATTGCCCACCAGGTCAATGAATATTTCAGCCTTTACCCAAATGCATGCTTACAGCCAGTCCTTATTAACTAATCTAAGATTTATTAAAAAGAAAAGAGTGATTATGGTTATTTCATATCTATACGTATAATGATCTTTTAAGTACTTATGTCAGTTTCATAGGAGAGATGGTGGGCTGCTGAGTTATATAAAAATCTTTCCAAATCAGCTCATTCGATTACAGTCCAAATAGGCAGTCCACGTGCAGAGTCTGTTTAAATTCTTCCACTGAAAAATAGCAGGTCAATCCAGACTGGAGCTGGAGGTCTCAGTCTTGTGACTCAGACCTCTCCTGACTACGTTCAAGCAGACTTGAGATGACAGGATTAGGCTCTAGAGTTCTTTTTATAGATCTCCGGCAGGCTAGGACAGCCTCTTGATAGCAGATAACACAGCAGGCATTCCTTGGGTGAAGAATAGAAAATATAGATTGTTGCTTTGAAGTCAATTCCTATTTCCTATGTACACCAGGTAATTAGTTACATTGATTGGCATAAGGCTATTAACGGTTCAGAAGTTCACAGGCAGTTTACTACAAATTTCAAAGAGAAATAAAGACAATGATATTATTACAACATGTTTCATCTAGTTGCTAATATTCCTTTTTGGTCTCTGAATCAATAAAACACAGTAACAGACAGGAAAAGAAGTTTATCGTCTACCAGCCAATGAGATCACCATTGAGAAGATGTATAAGATGGGTAGGGCTGATATAGTCTCAAAATTTGAACATGGGTCAACAGATTAGTTCTCAAAGCAGTAAAACTATCTGCCTGCTGGTCTTCTCAGAATTAAATACAGAACTTTGAACATGTGAATGTTTTTATATTTATTTGGGCAGATTATGATAGGTTGTACAATATATGATGGGGTTGTGGTTGTGGATTACTCGGGTCTGAAATGACCACACTTATTTTGCTTTGACCCTAAGAGAGACATTGTGTGAGCTTCAGAAAGAAGTGTCTTATATTTTTAGTTACAAAATGGATTTTCTAGTTTGAAAAGATGTTCCATAGAAATGGAGAATTGTGTATTTTTGTCTGGTTTGTAATAGTTTGTTTGGCTGATTTTTAGGGATTAATGGGTTGTGAACATGTTTGGGAAGGAGGGAGGATAAGCCAATGATTATATGTAGCAAACAGTTTTATATTCTGTTAAAACCTTAATATTTCCAGAAATTGCTACATTATCAAATGAACCAGAATTAGACACTTTCTCTATAAGAAAACATATTAAAATTTAAAATGATTGGAAATGGCACATTAATGTATATGCTTTGAATGTCAAAACGTCCTACAAACATGGGTAGGGATTATCATCCTCATGTTGCAAATGAAGGAACTGATGCTATGTGACTTGTCCGAGGTCCACATAACAAATCGGCTTTAGGAATAGAAATTCCTCAGTAGATGGAAAGTTGCATTTTTATTTAAAGAAATATTTGCAGATGTGACTTTTTTTTTTTTTAAACTATCTACAGGATAGAACTCTTTGGTTCTGCCCACTGAATAACTGGTCTCATTCACTGATCTCACTCTCAGTTCCTTCTGAAGGTGCAGTAAATAGTATCTATGTTTGGGAGAGGGAGGTGGAAAGCATCATAATCTGCAGCTGGTTTGTTTCTCTTTATTCCCAGATGATGGACGAACTACAATTGCAGCTCATTTCAGTGCAAGAAATGATAACCTTGCAAAATTACGTATCCATTTTTCACTAATTCGATACTGGATTGAAGTACAGCAGTAAGTGGCTCTGCGACACCTTCAAAGCTGTTGACATATCTAAGATGCATTTAGGAAGGTAACAGCTGCCCGATGTCAGTTTTTAGAAGCCTCTTCTTGATGAACTGCACCTGGCTTTTGTTCCTTTCAAGCTGAGTAACCGTACTGCACAGGTGGCGGGCTCAGCAGTGGCAGCTGGTACGTCCCTACAGTGCGCTGTGCATAAACAAAGACTTTCAAGTGGCAGAAGGCTCAGGTAATTGGGATGAACTTTAAAAATGGATGTAGCACAGAAAATGTTATTACGGGTGATTAAAAGCATAGCTCCGAGCCTTTCTGGAGATAAAAAAACGTCATCCTCCTACGCTAACCTCCAAGACCGTGTGTATCCTCTGAGGCTCAGTGCTAGCTATGGTAAATGGGCTTTCGCTGCTCAGCTGCTCTTGCCATAACTGACACTGCTGTAGCGGACTGTAATACTGAACAAATCCAGGGTAGTAGTATTTGGGGTACAGGAGCACCGGGATGTCCCGACCAAGGTCAGGGCCCTTTTGCGCTAGGCACTGTACAAATACATAGTATGAGGCAGTCCCAGCCCTGTGTGGGCCCTCTTCCTTGGGTGAATTTTGCCCTTGGTAAGTACTGGTTAAGAAGGGGCTCTGGTAGGAGAGCACAAAGAAATATGCTGCTATGCGTAGAGGCACAAACAGCAAAATCAAAAACATCCACTCAAAAAAATGTCCGTTTTGTAACCTTTCAGTCGGATAGAAATAATGCTCCCCCTTTTAGAAGCCATTTGTACTTCTCTGAGTTACTGAGATTCTTGAGTGAGTTCTACCAGGCAACAGCCATAATGAAATAGCTTATTGGTGGGAGCCTGACTCTGGTACAAATTTGACCATCTGTTGCCTGGCAGGCACGTAAACCAATTAAAAAAAAGAATAACCGGAGTTATCATTACTGAATCCTCAAAGCAACCCTCAGGAAGTCTAACCTTGCCTTTGACCTGTTGGTTGGCTGGTATTCAGTAGCCTCTTAGTACTTGCCCTTATTTTTATTTTATTAAAAGATTAATCTGAGGTTGGAGGAAAAAATAGCTATAGCTTTTATGTGAGATACAAAATAAATCCACCAGATCTTTATTATTAGTTTTCTTTATTTCTAAATACATATTTTTATTATTATGTGGGAGAGACTCAAAATGATTCCTGTTTTGATCTTGGGCCCAATTCTTACACAAGGGCTTCAGCTATAAAAACAAACAAAATAAAACCCTAATAGTAATGGGGGAGGAATACTTACACAAATCTTTTTGACTATCATCAAATTGAAGTCAGAATTTTTCTGCTAAGGTATAATAGATCCATATCTGCTAAATAAGCTTATAAATTTAGTCCTTAGTCCTGCAATGAGCGCTGTGTAGAACCTTGCACCTATGTGGCGCACCTGGAAGTCTTTAATGATATGTTGGCTCAATGTAATTGAAATAATTGGGGCTCTTTGTGCCCCCCAGATACTACCCACACAGAGCTCATTTCAGGATCAAGGTTTAAATGTATCCTAGTAAGAGGAAAAAGAAAAGGAGGACTTGTGGCACCTTAGAGACTAGCAAATTTATTTGAGCATAAGCTTTCGTGAGCTACAGCTCACTTCATTGGATCCACTGCATGCATCCGATGAAGTGAGCTGTAGCTCACAAAAGCTTATGATCAAATAAATTGGTTAGTCTCTAAGGTGCCACAAGTCCTCCTTTTCTTTTTGCGGATACAGACTAACACAGCTGCTACTCTGAAACCTAGTAAGAGGAGTTTCACTCTAGATAATTCTGTATAAATTTGAGTAACATGCCAGTACTGTACTGGGGCTTGAAAAATCCAGTTGTCCACTCTTAGAGGGGGTGTGATTGCAAGGTAAGTGCCATCGGTTTCTGAAACATCCAGGCTTTCACTTCCAACAGAAATGTTAGGTCTTTTTAAAGGCATGTTTATTGGTCCTGGAAATGGTCTGACTACAACAATCACAGCAGTTCTGTATCTTTTTCTTTTCTCCAGTGGATTCCTTTTTGGTGACAGTTGGAATGTATGCTTTCCTTCAGACTTGCTAATTAGAGACCTGCACTGGAGTAGTGTAATGGTTCACCTTGAGTTGATACTATATGCTTAGCTCATATATAATGCAAACTGAGTGGGATTAGCAGGTCCATGGCATGGGAAAATGCTATCATTTCCCACTTCAAGTCATTTCTACGGTATACAAAAGAGAATTTACATTTTTCTCTGATGCTTATGCTGAGAAGTGACATTATTGAGCCAAACATTAATCTGCTCAAATATGACACAAGAATATACTCAGCAATATTCTTATGCCTATGAATATAGAGACAATTGCAAAGGAACAGACTATCTGCCCTGTATGCTTCTGCAATGCAGTAAACCATATCACTTTGTCATATCTAAATCTAGCTTCATCTAGTTTAGTCCAATTTCTAATTACCCCTGTAATTCATTATGGATGTCTGTCAGAATTTTTAAGTGGGGGAAAAAAAATAAACAAGAGCTGTACTTATTACACATTGTCCTGTGTATTTAAAATGAGAGCTGTTCCTCGCTATGGAAATAGGACAGGAAAAACGAAGTGGAAAAACACACCTTCTTCAATATGTAATAAGGTAAAATTCACCCATCTACAGAGACCTCTCCAGCACTAGCCACAAGGATGCAGGGAAGGGGAGCACAATCACCTTAGTCATGCTTTCCAATCGGAGATAGACTTTGTAAAGCTTGCTGATGCTTTGTGATATAGTTGTATCGTCTGCAAATCATATGGTGCTTTATAAAGGCTACCCTACTGGTCTCATTTTGGAATTACGAAGTGCTGTCCTTTACTGTTTGAGGCATTCCAGGAACTGTTAAACTGCAGTTTGTGGTACTAGGTAGTGCCCTAGCAACTTAAAAATGTACTTTAAAATAGTCAACGGAGACAAGAGAGTCCTTTATTATGGAGAGAGTACGAAAGTGTCTTGACTATTAAGACTGTAACTAGATTCCTGTTCTATTCTCCATTTTAAGTTCCTCCGCAATCTCTTTACCCTCAAAATTCTGCAAGCGTGGTCAGTGGTCAAAGGAGTATGTATGTATTGGATCATAGCAACAATCTTCTCTTCTCCCTAGCAGCTGCTACCTCTCAGCAGGTCTGGCAGACTTCATATAATTTGAAAAGGGCCACCAGATATCTAGCCAACGGTGTGAAAGGTGTGCCATATGACAGTGGTGGTACAGTACAAAACCGCCCTCATGCAAACTTCTTGGGTTCAGGGGCTGCAAACTAGTCTGTGAACTCCATGGACTGGACATTTAGGTTTAAATAGATTTCTGACTTAGCTGACAGCCAGCAGAAATAATAAATTCTCATGCACCAAACTGCTTGGGTTCAAAGACGCTACAGCCTGTAGTGATTCAGCCAGTGGCATTTCTAAATGTATAAATTGAACCACTCTTTTTCAAGGAGGCTACAAACTTTGTTGGCAGAATATTTCTTAAAATGCGTTTTAAATTAGATCTGACGTTATGGCATGTTGACATAACATGGCTGTGCTGCACAAAGTGACCTTTGAATTTCATTTTATTCATGCTGCATAATATGTGACCCTTGCCTTGTAATTTATGCCTCAACGAGCTTCGGTATTTTACATAAACTCACTATTCATCTTTTTTAATCCCAGCGTTGCTGTGGGTTTGAAATCCTGAGGGCAGGATTCTGATCACTTGAGTTACTACTGTGTAACTCCTACCAAAACAAAGTGCTGAAGAGCTGTTTCTAGGATTTATATAGCCCATGAGCATATCAGCAACTCATATAAAGGAAAGAGTCCGGCCATAAATAATCAGTTTGTTGCACTGTTAGCATAGGTTCCAGAGCATGACAAAGGCTTACACAAAAACAGTGTAGAAAGAGACTTAGAACATGTAACTGGCCTACAGCATCCCTCAGTGATTCATGCATGGAAGGTGAGTGTCCATGAAGAAAGTAGATGTTACCCTTCACCGTTCCTCCTTGTTCTTCCCATCAATCCATGTGTGACGCTGCACTCCATATGTTTTATGGAAATGTGCTAATGAGTGTAAATATAATGTAACTGGAATATGCTTTATGCAAAAGGTCTCTTGTAAGGTATCATTACAAAGCTTATCTACTGAGTGTGTTTATCCTATTTGAATGAATGTATCATTTTTGTATCTAAAACTAAAAACATGAAGTATTACTCTGAAGTCCAATTGTAACTATGCAAAGAGTGGGCCATTAATGGTGGCTAGGAATCTTGATGGCTCCCATTAACTAGGACAATTGGTTGTGAATGGCTCTGTTTATGCACAAACCTTCCTGGGTACGTGCAGGCCAACCCTGAAAGAATGGAGAATGGGGTCTTACAGTGACATGTGATCATGTCACCTGGTACTGGAATCCATCTTAAACCTGCTGCTTTTCCATTTAGATGGAGGATTGGGGACCCAGAGAGACAAAAGATTCCCACCTTGTTCCAAAGCTATAAAAGGGGGTGGAACAGAACAAAGGGGGCTGCCATCATGAGAAATCCCTGAGGTACTACCTGAGCTGTAACTAACAAGAACTGTATCAGGGGAAAGGATTGGGCCCAGACTAGTAAGAAGTCTAGTCTGTGAAAGAAGCTTATTGGAACATCTCTGAGGGTGAGATTTACCTGTATTCAGTTTCTTAATGTATTAGGCTTAGACTTGCGTGTTTTGTTTTATTTTGCTTGGTAATTTACTTTGTTCTGTCTGTTATTACTTGAAACACTTAACTCCTACTTTTTATAGTTAATAAAATCACTTTTGTTTGTTAGTAAACCCAGAGTAAGTGATTAATTCCTGGGGGAGCAAACAGCTGTGCATATCTCTCTGTCAGTGTTATAGAGGGCCGACAATTTATGACTTTACTCTGTATAAAGCTTATACAGGGTAAAACAGATTTATTTGGGGTTTGGATACCACTGGGAACTGGGTGTCTGGGTGCTGGAGATAGGAGTACTTGCTGAGCAGTTTTTGGTCAAAGTCTGCAGCTTTGTGGGCATGGTTCAGACCCAGGGTCTGTGTTGTAGCAGGTTTGCATGTCTGGCTCAACAAGACAGGGTTCTGGAGTCCAAAGCTGGCAGGGAAGACGGGCTCAGAGGTAGTTTCAGCACATCAGGTGACAGTCCCAAGGGAGTCTCTGTGACCAAACCTGTCACACCATGGATGCAAGGTCTTGAGCTTGGGCCAGAAAAGGATGGATCGGGAAAAGTAGCACTTTCCACAGCATCATGCGGGGATTTCTGCCTGGAAATTCAGGCTGGAGATAATCCAGCTCAGAGCTGTATCACCTCTTCCTTCTGGGAGACCTCTGCCTCTGCTGCTGGAGGAACATACCAAGAATATGGTTCTGGTCTGATGTACTAGAATTCTTTGATCACTTCAACAAAATAGACAAAGGAGAACCAGTAGTTATAATTTTTTTTGGACTTTCAGTAAGCCTTTGTCAGAGTCCCTCCAGGAGGCCATAAAGGGAACAGTACACTACTGTTCTGGATTAGAAGCAGTCTCGGGGATTGAAAACCAGGATTAATTGGTCAACTTCATGGTTTCCTCAAAGATCTGTGCTAGGACAGTATTTAAAATATTTCTAAATGAACTAAAGGAGGGACTGAACAATGAGGTAGCAAAAGCTAGATACACAAAACTAATTAGTCCAGACTAGCAATTGGGAAGCATGATAACAGATAACTCAGTGTTGACAAGGTAATGCAATTTGGAAGAAATAATGTGAGCCTCTCATATGTCTTGCTCGGTTCTAGACCGACACTAGCCATTTGGGAAAAGGAACTGGGCAGCTCAGTGAAAACATCTGTTTAATGGAAATCCAAAAAGCAAACAAAATGTATGGCTATCGAAGGAATGGGATAGAAAATAATGAAAATATTCTAATGCTATTTTATAAACCAGTGGCACACCTGAGATACTCTCCTCAGTGCTAGGATATAGGAAAATAGAAGAGGTACAGAGACAGATGAGAAAATAACTAGAAGGGATCAATAATAGGGAACATGAGGCATATAAAATGAGCTGTACAGAGAAGGTAGAATCAGTAACTCCTGTTTACTCACATGATACAAGAACAAGGGAACAATTTAATGTAATTGAACGGCAATAAATGTAAACCAATAAAAGGAAATATTTTATCCAATGCATAATTAACCTGTGTAATTGCCACAAGGTATCCAAGGTCAAGGGCTTAAAAGAATTAGAAAAAGAATATCCATTTCTATGGACAATGAGAATATGCACAGTTGCATCCTAGAAGAGAAAAATGTGTATACTATGCCTTTTAGGTTATAAAAGGAGCCATTAAATGACTCTTAGGAAAAACATCCCCTATGGGCTATGTTACCTGGACCATTTTAACTCGAGTCCCCCCCAAATCAATTCTGTCCCAGTCCTCTCCCTATACTGATTAAAGTAATTTAATAATTTTAATAATGGGGATACAATTCTCCTTAATTTGAGCCTTTTTCTCTCATAAGGAAAAGCATGTTTTTAGGACTACTGTTGTGATATATGTAAACATGATTGCTTCAGCTGAATAATGGAAAGTGACACATTATTATATAGTTATACAGAGCCAGATGTGTGCACCAATCTTAGAAAATCCTTGCCCTGAAGAGGTTACAGAGTGAAGAGGCAACAAATAGATGAAGAAAGGGAATGAAATGCAACAGAAAGCAAGTGACTGAACAGTGACATTTAGCTTATCTTTTTAGTTCCCTGATTTTCTCTGAAATGTAAGACTATCCTCTATTGTGTTAATACTTCTTACAATGAAAGACCAAGATTTACTGGCATGACAAAAATATTGTAACTCTTATTCAGTATTAAAGTGGCCTTAATGTACTTTATCTTAATTCACTTTGGAAGTGAATTAATTCTGTGTAAGCCCTGGTCTACACTAGGACGTTAGGTCGAATTTAGCAGCGTTAAATCGATGTAAACCTTCACCCGTCCACACAATGAAGCCCTTTATTTTGACTTAAAGGGCTCTTAAAATCGATTTCCTTACTCCACCCCTGACAAGTGGATTAGCGCTTAAATCGACGTTGCTGGCTCGAATTTGGGGTACTGTGGACACAATTTCGATGGTATTGGCCTCCGGGAGCTATCCCAGAGTGCTCCATTATGACCGCTCTGGACAGCACTCTCAACTCAGATGCACTGGCCAGGTAGACAGGAAAAGAACCGCGAACTTCTGAATCTCATTTCCTGTTTGGCCAGTGTGGCAAGCTGCAGGTGACCATGCAGAGCTCATCAGTACAGGTGACCATGATGGAGTCCCAGAATCACAAAAGAGCTCCAGCATGGACCGAACGGGAGGTACGGGATCTGATCGCTGTTTGGGGAGAGGAATCCGTGCTATCAGAACTCCGTTCCAGTTTTCGAAATGCCAAAACCTTTGTGAAAATCTCCCAGGTCATGAAGGACAGAGGCCATAACAGGGACCCGAAGCAGTGCCGCGTGAAACTGAAGGAGCTGAGGCAAGCCTACCAGAAAACCAGAGAGGCGAACAGCCGCTCTGGGTCAGAGCCCCAAACATGCCGCTTCTATGATGAGCTGCATGCCATTTTAGGGGGTTCAGCCACCACTACCCCAGCCGTGTTGTTTGACTCCTCCAATGGAGATGGAGGCAATACGGAAGCAGGTTTTGGGGACGAGGAAGACAGTTAACAGCAAGCAAGCGGAGAAACCGGTTTTCCCGACAGCCAGGAACTGTTTCTCACCCTAGACCTGGAGCCAGTACCCCCCGAACCCACCCAAGGCTGCCTCCTGGACCCAGCAGGTGGAGAAGGGACCTCTGGTGAGTGTACCTTTTTAAAATACTATACATGGTTTAAAAGCAAGCATATGAAAGGATTACTTTGCCCTGGCATTTGCAGTTCTCCTAGATGTAGTCCTAAAGCCTTTGCAAAAGGTTTCTGGGGAGGGCAGCCTTATTGCGTCCTTCATGGTAGGACACTTTACCACTCCAGGCCAGTAACACGTACTCGGGAATCATTGTAGAACAAAGCATTGCAGTGTATGTTTGCTGGCATTCAAACAACATCCGTTCTTTATCTCTCTGTGTTATCCTCAGGAGAGTGAGATACAATTCATGGTCAACTGGTTGAAATAGGGTGCTTTTCTTCAGGGGACACTCAGAGGAGCCCATTCCTGCTGGGCTGTTTGCCTGTGGCTAAACAGAAATGTTCCCCGCTGTTAGCCACAGGGAGGGGGGAAGGTTGAGGGGGTAGTCACGCGGTGGGAGGAGGCAAAATGCGACCTTGTAACGAAAGCACATGTGCTATGTATGTAATGTTTACAGCAAGGTTTACCCTGAAAGAATGTAGCCACTATTTTATGAAATGTGTCTTTTTAAATACTGCTGTCCCTTTTTTTTTTTTCTCCACCAGCTGCATGTGTTTCAATGATCACAGGATCTTCTCCTTCCCAGAGGCTAGTGAAGCTTAAAAAGAAAAAAAAACGCACTCGCGATGAAATGTTCTCCGAGCTCATGCTGTCCTCCCACACTGACAGAGCACAGACGAATGCGTTGAGGCAAATAATGTCAGAGTGCAGGAAAGCACAAAATGACCGGGAGGAGAGGTGGCGGGCTGAAGAGAGTAAGTGGCGGGCTGAAGACAGGGCTGAAGCTCAAATGTGGCGGCAGCGTGATGAGAGGAGGCAGGATTCAATGTTGAGGCTGCTGCAGGACCAAACCAGTATGCTCCAGTGTATGGTTGAGCTGCAGCAAAGGCAGCTGGAGCACAGACTGCCACTGCTGCCCCTCTGTAACCAACCGCCCTCCTCCCCAAGTTCCATAGCCTCCACACCCAGACGCCCAAGAACACGGTGGGGTGGCCTCCGGCCAACCAGCTACTCCACCACAGAGGATTGCCCAAAAAAAAGAAGGCTGTCATTCAATAAATTTTAAAGTTGTAAACTTTTAAAGTGCTGTGCTTAAAGTGCTGTGTGGCATTTTCCTTCCCTCCTCCACCACCCCTCCTGGGCTACCTTGGTAGTCATCCCCCTATTTGTGTGATGAATGAATAAAGAATGCATGAATGTGAAGCAACAATGACTTTATTGCCTCTGCAAGCGGTGATTGAAGGGAGGAGGGGCGGGTGGTTAGCTTACAGGGAAGTAGAGTGAACCAAGGGGCGGGGGATTTCATCAAGGAGAAACAAACAGAACTTTCACACCATAGTCTGGCCAGTCATGAAACTGGTTTTCAAAGCTTCTCTGATGCGTACCACGCCCTCCTGTGCTCTTCTAACCGCCCTGGTGTCTGGCTGTGCGTAACCAGCAGCCAGGCGATTTGCCTCAACCTCCCACCCCGCCATAAACGTCTCCCCCTTACTCTCACAGATATTGTGGAGCACACAGCAAGCAGTAATAACAGTGGGAATATTGGTTTTGCTGAGGTCTAAGCGAGTCAGTAAACTGCGCCAGCGCGCCTTTAAACGTCCAAATGCACATTCTACCACCATTCTGCACTTGCTCAGCCTGTAGTTGAACAGCTCCTGACTACTGTCCAGGCTGCCTGTGTACGGCTTCATGAGCCATGGCATTAAGGGGTAGGCTGGGTCCCCAAGGATACATATAGGCATTTCAACATCCCCAACAGTTATTTTCTGGTCTGGGAATAAAGTCCCTTCCTGCAGATTTTGAAACAGACCAGAGTTCCTGAAGATGCGAGCGTCATGTACCTTTCCCGGCCATCCCACGTTGATGTTGGTGAAACGTCCCTTGTGATCCACCAGAGCTTGCAGCACTATCGAAAAGTACCCCTTGCGGTTTATGTACTCGGCGGCTTGGTGCTCCGGTGCCAAGATAGGGATATGGGTTCCGTCTATAGCCCCACCACAGTTAGGGAATCCCATTGCAGCAAAGCCATCCACTATGACCTGCACATTTCCCAGGGTCACTACCCTTGATATCAGCAGATCTTTGATTGCGTGGGCTACTTGCATCACAGCAGCCCCCACAGTAGATTTGCCCACTCCAAATTGATTCCCAACTGACCAGTAGCTGTCTGGCGTTGCAAGCTTCCACAGGGCTATCGCCACTTGCTTCTCAACTGTGAGGGCTGCTCTCATCTTGGTATTCATGCGCTTCAGGGCAGGGGAAAGCAAGTCAGAAAGTTCCATGAAAGTGCCCTTACGCATGCGAAAGTTTCGCAGCCACTGGAAATCGTCCCAGACCTGCAACACTATGCGGTCCCACCAGTCTGTGCTTGTTTCCCGAGCCCAGAATCGGCGTTCCACAGCATGAACCTGCCCCATTAGCACCATGATGCATGCATTGGCAGGGCCCATGCTTTCAGAGAAATCTGTGTCCATGTCCTGATCACTCACGTGTCCGCGCTGACGTCGCCTCCTCGCCTGGTATCGCTTTGCCAGGTTCTGGTGCTGCATATACTGCTGGATAATACGTGTGGTGTTTAATGTGCTCCTAATTGCCAAAGTGAGCTGAGCAGCCTCCATGCTTGCCTTGGTATGGCGTCCGCACAGAAAAAAGGCGTGGAACGATTGTCTGCCGTTGCTCTGACGGAGGGAGGGGCGACTGACGACACGGCTTACAGGGTTGGCTTCAGGGAGCTAAAATCAACAAAGGGGGTGCCTGTACATCAAGGAGTATTTCAGGCAGGACTGCACGGAGGGTTCCAATAAGAAATGGTGCACCTAAGTTATCGTTCTTATTGGAACAAGGAGGTTAGCCTGGCCTCTGATTGATACATGGCTAGATTTACCTCGCTGCACCTTCTCTGTGAGTGACTGCAGTGTGACCTAGAGGAATGAGTCCCCTAGACAGGGGAGGAGGCAAATGAGTACAAAACAAATCTGGTCTATTTCTTGTTCTGACCCACTCCATCTATCTTTTACATCTTTGGCTGGCAGCAGACGGTGCAGAAGGACTGCATGCCATCCACATCTCATGGCTGCTCAGCAGAAGATGGTACAGTACGACTGCTAGCCATCTTCATCTCTTGCCTGCCTGGCAGAAGATGGTACAGTACGACTGCTAGCAATCCTCATCTCTTGCCTGCCTGGCAGAAGATGGTACAGTACGGCTGCTAGCAGTCCGTATCGCCTGCCCGCTCACCATAAGACGATTCAATAGGACTGACTGCAGGACTAAAGAGAATGACCTGGTCAGGTCACTCCAAATTTAGTCCCTGCGCCCATGTCTGCCCAGGCGCTCCCAGCCGACGTGGCCAGGAGCACCTCGGACACGACGAGGACGACTACCAATCGTATTGCACCGTCTGCTGCCAGAAGGGAATGGGTTGCTGCTACTGTGCAGCAAAGCCGTACCGCGTCTGCCAGCACCCAGGAGACATAGGGTGACGGTTACCTGAGCAGGCTCCATGCTTGCCGTGGTATGGCGTCTGCACAGGTAACTCAGGAAAAAAGGCGCGAAATGATTGTCTGCCCTTGCTTTCACGGAGGGAGGGAGGGAACGGGGGCCTGACGATACGTACCCAGAACCACCCGCGACAATGTTTTAGCCCCATCAGAGTGCTCCATTGTGACTGCTCTGGACAGCACTCTCAGATGCCCGATTGTTTGCCGTTGCTCTGACGCCGGGAGGGGCGCTTACAGGGTTGGCTTCAGGGAGCTAAAATCAACAAAGGGGGTGGCTTTACATCAAGGAGTATTTCAGGCAGGACTTCATGGAGGGTTCCAATAAGAAATGGTGCACCTAAGTTTTTGTCCTTATTGGAACAAGGTTAGCCTGGCCTCTGATTGATACATGGCTAGATTTACCTCGCTGCACCTTCTCTGTGAGTGACTGCAGTGTGATCTAGAAGAATGAGTCCCCTAGACGGGGAAGGGGGAGAAGCAAATGAGTACAAAACAAATCTGGTCTATTTCTTGTTTTGATCCACTCCATCTATCTTTTACATCTTTGGCTGGCAGCAGACGGTGCAGAAGCACTGCATGCCATCCACATCTCATGGCTGCTCGGCAGAAGATGGTACAGTACGACTGCTAGCAGTCCGTATCGCCTGCCCGCTCACCATAAGATGGTTCAATAGGACTGACTGCAGGACTAAAGAGAATGACCTGGTCAAGTCACTCCAAATTTAGTCCCTGCGCCCATGTCTGCCCAGGCGCTCCTGATCGACCTCACAGAGGTGACCAGGAGCACCTCGGACATGACGATGACGGCTACCAGTCGTACTGTACCGTCTGCTGCCACAAGGCAAGGGGTTGCTGCTACTGTGTAGCAATGCCGTACCGCGTCTGCCAGCACCCAGGAGACATAGGGTGACGGTTACCTGAGCGGGCTCCATGCTTGCAGTGGTATGGCGTCTGCACAGGTAACTCAGGAAAAAAGGGGCGAAACGATTGTCTGCCCTTGCTTTCACGGAGGGAGGGAGGGAACAGGGGCCTGACGATATGTACCCAGAACCACCCGCGACAATGTTTTAGCCCCATCAGGCATTGGGATCTCAACCCAGAATCCCAATGGGCAGCGGAGACTGCGGGAACTGTGGGATAGCTACCCACAGTGCAACGCTCCGGAAGTCGACTCTAGCCTCCGTACTGTGGAAGCGCTCCGCCGAGTTAATGCACTTAATGCACTTAGAGCATTTTCTGTGGGGACACACACACTCGAATATATAAAACCGATTTCTAAAAAACCGACTTCTATAAATTCGACCTTATTCCGTAGTGTAGACATACCCTAAGGGTGCTCACAAAGGCGTTAAATGCAGTTTAACTAATCCACTGACTTCAGTGATCTTTGGATCAGGCCCTAATATTTGGAAAAGGCAAAAAAAAACTTTGGAAACCACTAACTGGATGGTCAGTGTATACAAAGTAGTTAGTAGTAACTTTCCAGTTGTTTTTAATATGTAGTTAGATTTAGGCAGAAAATGCTGTAGGGCCAACTCAGTAAAATATGAACATTTCCATGTACAAGTTAGAGGTATTAACAGTTTAGTACGTTTAAAAATCTTTGAGACTTGTAATGGATTTCAGTAGTACTATAAAGGTAAACGAAAAAAGTGCCCTGCAGCATGATCTTTTTTCAAGTGACTGAACTTGGATCAATTATTCATCATGTCATTAAAATTCATGTAGGACTGAAGACTACTATTTGGTGCATTAAGTTATATAATGCAGAGAAATTACACCGCATAGGGTTTCTTTGTGCATGTTGTAATGGTGAGGAGATGCAAATTTTGTAATTTGTCGTCCGTCATCTAAAAGTGTTTCTATGTATCTTGGATTAAAATATTGCTTCCTCTAAGACATTTAGTACCAATTTTTAGACCACCAGAAAACTTTCAAGAGGGTTTCTTTTTTATGTCTGATTTGTAAGATGGATAAGATTGGAAGTATGGGATTCAAGTGACTCTTCGTGAACTAGCAGATTTTTAGCTGTAAATGACTAGGACTTGTCTGAACTTTTGTAGCCTTTTATTTTATGTAAAGTGAATTTTTGTAATGTGGTATTACACCACCCTGCGTTTGGCTCTGGTGGCTACAGTTTCAAGCTCTACAGCGTGAAAGTCACCTCTGCTACTTGTTTCAGATTTAGAGGATCTAGGAACATATAAAGACCAAAAATAGTGACCACACATACGGTTAGAAGTACAAGGTCTAGTCTGTTTTACAAGTTTATTAAAGTTACAGTTGAGGTTATGATTACCCATGCATATAGAAATCCTACAAAAAACCATGCTACAAATATAGTCATAATCACATCCTTAATGATATTCTTGAGGTCTGATGGATGCCTTGCCAATTGATCATCAGTAGAGGGATGGTTCCTGACGGAGTTTTCCCATAGGGAACTCATTTTACCCAATCAGGGAGCCCCCTCTTTTAAAATGTGATTCTGACTATACCTTATACTCTGCACATGTGCATGAACGTCAACCCTCTTTTCCCATATTTGTATTGTGTCCCCCAAGAATATTGGGATACCCCATTTTTCATAGCTTGTGTGTAGATCTTCTTGTTCTCATTAGCATTTATGCACATAGTGCACCCTGCAGATAGAACATGTGTTAGAAAAAGGTGACTACCAGGTATCTTGTCATCAAAAATTAATCTTACAGTTAATTTTTTGCAATACTACCCACTGGTATATCTTTTTTCGTAATTTTGTGGCAAAGGGTCATTCTTTGGTCACTCACTTATGTCAAGCATTTCTTAAGCATATAGCCTAGTATGGCTAAACTCATACAGGCCTCAGCTTGTAGGCCTGGTGTTTCAGCCCTGCTTAGATACCTAATGCATACTTATCATGTCTAAATACTGATTCATCTTATACTTCTATAATACTACAATTTAACTCTATTTAGCATACAGTGGCTGTATAATACAGTATATTAGTTAATCATAACTTCACACAATAAATGAATGATAAAATGAACCAATTGGCTACAACTTGCTTGGAGTTATATTACTACATGTCTTTCTATTGGTGTGATTAACCTCCGTAGATTGCAGGAGACTTCCCCTACCCCACTACAATAACAGTAAAATATTAATTTTGTCAGCTGACAGAAGAAAACATTTATGGTTTAGTGGATTTATTGTACTTGTGGTTTACTTTTAAAACCAAACAGTCTGGCATGCTGCACTTTCTAGCCTGGGACTAGCATAATTGTATACATTGTCATCAGCAGCCTGTACAGCACTGTATAAATTCCTACATTCTAAATTAGACAGATTACTATTGTCACTTACAATACACCAGTGACCTGGTGAAGGTCCAGCCTTCAAGCTACTATTTTTATATGGAGGTTTATTTTGTTTTTAAATATTCTTAGGGGATTATCATTGAAACAACCTATGGAAAAAATGCAATGTGAAGTACTAATTACAATAATACTTCGCATTTTTAACACCTTCCTTCTGAAGATCTAAAAGTATTTTACAATCAGTTAAGCCCCAAAACACCCTTGTGTGGTAAGTATTATCCCCTTTTGACAGATCAGTAAATTGAAGCAAAGAAAGTTTAAGGCCCAGATCCTCAAAGGTATTTAGGCACTTCCATTAAAATTAATGGAAAAGTGCCTAAATACCTTTTCAGGATCTGTGTCCAGGTCACTTGCCGAAGGTCAAACAGTAAGTCGGTAGGAGAACCAGAAATAGAACCCAGATGTCTTGATCTCTGGTCTCATGCTCTGAATACTAGACAACGCACCCTTTCTCCAAAATATACATTGTTTTAATAACATGCAGTTTTGAAAAATGTTTTCCCTTATGCTTTGTACTTTATATGTAGCTGTTAACCCCCAATAGTCTGGCTGTACCAATAGTTTAAAATTATCCTTGATAGCAGTACATTTAAAGTTCAAAGCTTTGTGAAAGGTTCTTTGTATTTAACATAATACTACACAGTCACAGATGTAGTAACTGAGTTCCCCACTGGTGGTATGTGCCTGTTCCAATTTATTTTCCACATTTCATATACACCCTTCCTCTGTCTGTTTGTTTTTCCCTCCCCCAGGTTATGGTCACACTGTGCCTTTGTCGGATGGAGGAAAGGCCTTCTGTATTATATACTCCGTCATCGGAATCCCCTTTACGCTGCTTTTCCTGACAGCTGTGGTGCAGCGTATCATAGTCTATGTCACCAGACGGCCTGTACTATATTTCCACATTCGCTGGGGCTTCTCCAAGCAGATTGTTGCCATCATCCACGCAGTGATTCTTGGGTTTGTTACCGTCTCATGCTTTTTCTTTATCCCGGCAGCAGTATTTTCTGTTGTGGAAGATGACTGGAACTTTTTGGAATCTTTTTACTTTTGTTTCATTTCCCTGAGCACCATTGGTCTTGGCGACTATGTTCCAGGAGAAGGTTACAATCAAAAATTCAGAGAGCTGTATAAGATAGGAATTACGTGTAAGTACCAAACTAACCATTAAATAATAGTCATTTAGCCAATAGGATTTCTACGTATTAGGTGCCTCTTTCTCCCCCTCCATATTCTTTGGTTACCTTACTTATTCATCTAGGCCTTATGCCCCCTTATGAGTTGTTAACCATGATATATGGGTTCTTCCTCACTCTCCCAGCCCCCTTTAAAAGCACTAATCTGAATAGGGAGTTTGTTAGATGAAGATTTGTTTGACAAGGTATTAAAGTTTTTAGCTATCTGGGCTGGAGGTTTTTTTCCCTCTTCTGTGTGTGTTTCGTGGTTTTTTGTTTTTTTTTTTAATTTTTGTGTGTGTTTTAATATAAACTGAAATAATGTCTTGCCAGACAGAGATTAATACACCAACCTGCATCCCCAGTACAAAAACCCCAAGTGCAAATTTGGCATTAATGCTGTGGCAGTCAAATAAGTGATAAGGCGCAAGATAATTAGTTAGAACTAAAACTGGTTGAAATTTTCCGAACTTCAATTTAAAAAAACAAACACTTTCTTTGAAATTTCAAATGAAAACCAAAAAAGGGACAATGTTCACGAAAATTACATCCAGTTTTTTGACCAGCTCCATTTATAACATCCTTTAAAAAGCTGTGCAGACCTCTCAAAAGCTCCCATTAGTCCGAGTCAAAAATTTTCCAGCAGAACTGTTTTCCACCGGAAAATGCTTGATTCATCAAAATTGAAACATGGAACATGTTGATTTTGAAGAAATTTCGTTTTGGAGGGAAAAAATCAGCATTTAATTTTATGTTTTTATAATTTTTATTTTAGTTTTTAAAAGAAATTAAGAAAACAAAGTAAATACAAAAGTATAACAATCTACTGTTTTAAATGTTGACTTTGATTTTTATATTTGGGTCTTAATGCATGTCACTGCACATTTCTGAGCACATTGCTCTTGCACATGATGCTGAAGATTAGCATTTGGTTTTGGTGTTTGTCAATTTACATCACAGCTATACCACTAGGGAGCCTGTGCACTGATGGAATAAGAAAGCAAAAAGGCGTTAAGCTCAGTTAGGAAGTGGCTTGCTAAGAAAGAAGAGGCAAAAACAAATCTCCTTCTTCCAAATCTGAACTTTGGTCTTATTATTTGTAATACTCTAGTGCTTGGGAGCCCTAGTTATGGACCAGGATCCCATTCTGTTAGGCGCTGTATAAATACAGAACAAAAAGATAGTGCCTGCCCCAAAGAGCTTAGTCGAAGTATAAAAGAAGAGACAACATAATGGATACAGACAGATGAGGGAGTACAAGGAAACATTGAAACACTATTGGGTAGCATGACAGGCAATTGTTTTGGTGTACCCACAGCCTAACTGTTGGTAAGCTGCTTCTGGGCATCATGGAAAAGGAGTTTTCAAGAGGGTTTTAATGGAGGATAATGAGGTAGCTTTGTAGACGTTTTTGCACCTTTTGAAGCCTTAGCACCGGAGAACATGTGAAGGGGTGTGTTTAAAAACTTAACAAGTAGGCGATGGAGCTGCCATGGGCTAGATCGGAGGCAGGAGGCAGGATCTTGATAGCGAATGAAAGATGATAGGGTGGGGACAGGCCATGAAGGGCCTTGAAAGTTAAAACAAGTAACTTATGCTTGACGTGATAGAGAAGGGGGAGCCAGGGGAGGGAAAGTAAAGAGAGGGGTTACGTGGTCAAAGCGACGGCCTGGGAGAATGGTCTGTTGCAGTAGCATTCTGAAGGGATATGAACAGGGCAAGATTCTACAGTACCAACACAAGGGTGCCCATCGTTTGCCTTCAAGCTTCATGCCAAGCAATCCTGAATCTATAATTAAAATGCAAACCATGTCAAACACCTACCAAGTCCTTCCATCACTTTGATGGACTGCTGTGTGCCTCCCGCACTAAGGGCATGATCCTGCAATCTTAATGCAGGTGAAATTCCTGTTCACTTAAATGGGTGGCTTGCCTATATAGGGACTGCAGAATCATGCTTTGAAAATGCATTTTCAGAAGCAGAGCCTTGAGCTAGCCAGCAGTACACTTTATTTTTAACCTTTGTGGCAGTATGCCACTTGTACCCCTGTGGCTAAAGATCCCCCCAACCTCCCCATCCTGACTGACCCATTGGTAGGAGCATTTAATTATTTAATTACTGTGCACTTCCACAGAGTAATATGTCCAAGTGCATATGAAGAGACTTAGGTTACAGCTACACTACAGCTTATGTCGATATAATTTGTCATTCAGGGATGTGAATAAGCCACCCCACTGAGCGACATGTTACACCAACCTAAGCACTGGTGAGGACAGCGCTATGTTGGCGGGAGAACTTCTCCCACTGATATAGCTGCCACCAGGGGGTGGATTAATTAAGTCGACAGGAAAACTCTCTCCTGTCAGCTTAGAGCAGCTACACTAGAGAGCTTACAGTGGCGTAGCTGCAAGCTTGCTAGTATAGCCATAGCCTTAGTAAATGACGGGCTGAGAGCCAAAATACAGTGTCCAAGTCTTTCCAAGAAATAAGGGGAAGACCTAGGGCTCCCAGTAACTCATGTGGAAATTCAAATGGGTTGGGAAGCTCTGAAAGAATTATCTAGCTCCTAGTGCAGATTCACAACAACCTTGCCATTTTTTGCCCTATGTAAATAGAAAGGTATCTTAATGCATAACTCACTTAGTGATTTCATGAACTAAAGCTTTAAAATGCTACATACATTTGAACTGTAGTGTTGGTTTAGATCAGCGGTTCTCAGCATGGGGATCATGGCTGGGGTGAAAGTAAAGCCGAAGACTTACTGATACAGGGGGCCGGACCTCAGGCAGAAGGGGCGGGGTTGGGGGTCAGTGTCCCGCAGCCAGCCCTTCCACGCTGCCTAGCCTGCTCTGCCTGGGGCTCCAGGGGCAATTTAAAGAGCCCGGGGCTCCGGCCACTGCCCTGCGTCCTTTTAAATTGCTGGCCCCGGGGCAGCTGCTCCTTTTGCCCGCCCGCATGTCATTGACCGGGGGGTGGGGTATGCAAAAGGGGCAACAACATTAAAGTGCTGCTGTGGCAGCATTTGCCACGGCAGTGCTTTAAAGTCAGCTGGGTATGAGCTGGTACTGGCAGCCACTTTTTACCAGCACACTGCACCAGCTTACTTTCACCCCGATTATGACTTCAATTGGTTTGTAGGGGAAGAAATGTGGGGGCTGTGATATTTTATGCAGAATCTAGGCTTTCTTTATAAAAAATGGGGAGATTATATATATATATATATATATATATATATATATATATATATATATATATATATATATATATATATATAAACTCCTTTATAAATGGTTTAGTCCCCATAAGTCTGTGCAATAATATGCTGTACAGGATAGTAATTTATTGCAGCCCTTTACATTTGGATAGTGTTCTTTGTAATCAAATATATATTGCATAGATTTGTAGGGACTGTTATTTATAATGAAGTCAATTCCTGCTGCCCTTACTAACACAAGACTCCCCACAGAAGCTGTACAATATTAATATGGGCACATGCAATAGTATTTCTGAATTACAAATCATGGTGGCCTCGTTAGAGTATTTAGAATAAGAAATCCTTGTTGGACTATTTTCCTGGGAGTCCTGTTCAGGAAATTGGGTGTGTCTGTGTTTGGAGAGGAAAATAAAGAACATGATGGATTATTAGCCCTAGGAGGCCTGATTTTTCAGAAGAGCTCCAATGCAAGTCTATGGTCCGCCACAGAACCTCAGAGCATGATGGTTTTGCCTTACAAAAACAAAATCTCAAACGTGTACAACATGCAACAAAAGTCAGTGGTAGTGTTTGTGTAAGTAACACCAGCAGGATTTTGCCTAATTAGTGTAATGTATGTAATATGTATGCAGTCTTCATGGTTTTACTATGTAGTTCTTGGGGGGGGGAGGGGGGATAGAAACATTTGTCTGTCTTCAAAGTGACAGCAGTGATTGTACACATTTACGTGAAATATTGGACTTTTTCTTTTACTTTTTTGCATACATTTTTAGGCTTTTGCACTTGTTTTATGGTACAGGTTTTCTTCATACATTTTTAAATTATAAGTATATACATAAGGAAAAGACACTTTCATGTTATATTGTTTAACAGTTCTGTATTATTGAACAGATGTAATAGCCAAATGACTGTATTGAACTTCGTAAAACTACTATTTCTATTAACAATGTGCAATAGTAATAATGAAAAGAAGAATTGAAGAATGCACAGTTCATGAAATTATATATGGGATACATTATTACTGAAGTTATAACATTCTTATGCATTGCATGTCATTGCCTACTTTCCCATATGGAACACAATGAACTAAAACAATTAGCAAATTATTTCATATTATAGCATTTTCTGTGGTCGTCTTAAAAAAAATACAAAGGGCTACATGCTCATCTGGTGCAAATTAGTTTTCTTCTGTCCCCCAAAATTCTATGCCTAGGACAGAAAGGAGGGAAAAAATAATAGTCCAGGAATCATAGGTGGGAAAAACTCCAAGTTAGAGCTTTATCACATCAGCTTTCCCGGATAATGCTTCAGGCATTGTGTTTTTCTCTGAGCAAGCTCAAAAGCTTGTCGCGTTTTACCAACAGAAGTTGGCTCAGTAAGAGAGATCACCTCACAAACCTTGTGTCTCTCTTTGTTTCTTGGGCAGGTTACCTGCTGCTGGGCCTCATTGCAATGTTGGTGGTTCTAGAAACTTTCTGTGAACTTCATGAGCTCAAAAAGTTTAGAAAACTGTTTTATGTGAAGAAGGACAAGGAAGAGGACCAAGTGCATATAGTGGAACATGACCAGCTTTCCTTCTCTTCGATTTCGGACCAAGCAGCTTCCATGAAGGAGGATGAAAAAGCAAATGAGCCTTTTGTGACTGTTCAACCTGCAACTTACTATGATGGCTGTATAAACAATTAATACGAGGGCATCCATACCAATATTATAGTGCACTTACATCATTACAGTAAGAAATAGAATGCCTCTTTATTTTTTGTGGGGAGGAAATTTTTAGAGAAGAAAGGAGACTGTGCTGCTTTAATCAGTATTCATCATTTCAGATGCTGAAAAGACTTCTGACACAAATGAATGTTGCTAAAATGGAGTTACACGGGGAGAGTGGGAGGATATGTAGCAGCTGGGAAGTAGTGCTTTATGCACATCCCTGTCCAGTTAGCAGCCCTATGGGCAGTGTGCAGTGAAAGTTGAAGTGGCCAGCCTCTCCACCAGGTTTCTGCAGTGGGATCCTGCCCCATTAAAGTCAGCAGTGATAGATATGCTCCAGTTCGACCACAAGCTGCCAGGCTAGATGCAGGAATCATTGAGTGAAATTCAACAGCCTGTGTTATGCAGGTAGTCACACTAAATGATCATAGTGGTCTCTTTGGGCCTTAAAATCTGCGCCATGAGAGTTTTACAACTGACTTTAATGGACATAGGATCTGGATCCTGTAGCACAAGTAGCCATATTAAGACTGCCTCCTACAAAAGAGCAGTACTAGGGAAAGCCCTCTCCCTTGCAGTATGTGCATGCCAGATGGGCCATAACTTGGCTGTTAGTGTTCAAAGATGAATATCTTACTGTAATAAAGCAGCAAAATTAAAGTGTCTGGACTTAGCTGATATGAGAAGAATACTTGAAATTAATTACCTAAAAGATACCATATGTGAGTTTAGTTATAGCTAGTGTTGAGCAGATTTTATACCTTTTCGGGGAAACTTTACTTTATGGTTTAAAGCCATTAAATCTATATGACTAAAACTTATATTTAAGAAAATAGAGCTAAAGATGTTTTGTTAGGTTGAAGCATACTGTATTTGCATGTTCCCAACAAAGTGGCTATTTTTGTACCCAGCCTAACTTAAAACAACTCTATTTATAATGAAAGTTTAACTAGTATTTGTGTACATATATACATAAATAAATATATTTATCTACTGTACATATATTGTAGCCCACTAGTTTATCTGATTTAGGAATGATATTTTAGGTAGATTTTTTTTCCCCTGCTAGATTTTGTCTTTATAAAAGGAATAACTCAAAATTGAAGCACTAAAAATGTTGACTTCAAGATTTAAGAGTAGTGTACAAGGAACATTTCTACTGTTTTTCAGTGAAGTTTTTGAAGTTGATTGATTGTCTTTAGTACTTGAAAACACACAATTTCTGTCAAGTTGAATGTATTACTAAGCTCTGAAGAACATGACATGCATAGAAACTAAGTGATGTGTGCACAAACTGCGAAGTACAGACACTTGATACTAAAGCACAGAATTAAATATAGAAGAAAGAAGCTGAACAGTCTGCTGTGGTGTATGTGAATATACAATATTTTAAACGTAAAGTTAAATAAAAAAAGTTTGTGGCTTCTGGCTGCCTGTACTTAATAGTGCTCAATGTTTTCTTTAAGAACTTATGTACTGTACATAGATGACATATATGAAAAAAAATGCTTGCATAAGGCTAGATTGTGCCACCCTAACCCTGGTGAACAACTTCAATGGGACCATTCATTTTGAATATACTTGCCAACATGAATAATGAATGTACAATCTAGTCCTCTACTGATTATTTCTATAGAATAACATTTAGTATTTGAAACAAAAATAAACACACTTTAGAATGATAACAGCAAATAAAACACAGTAATGACATTTATTTTAGCATTTCAAAATAACTGATCTGTTAATTAGGGTTAATGCGAAAATGGTCATATCCAATTATTATTTGTGTCTATAGAAATGTTCTAGTTCTTACAAGTGTCAAATAGTCATGTGAAACCAAAGGTAAATTAATGAATGAGGCTAACATGGTTAAGATAGGCTCTGGATTAGAAAAGGGAAAGATTCCTTTGCATCAAGGCCTCTTGTATAAATTGGAAATATGTTACTGAAGCTAATCAGAAGTCAGGCTGGCAGATACAAATTGAAATAGAGAGGAAGGGTCTGCAAACATAAATGAATGATCTGCCAGGAGTGTAGAAGTCCTAAGAAGAGGAGTCGGAAGAAGTAAACACTTTATTTTTTTATAGAGAAGAGAATAAGGTCCCATGGCTTCAGTCTTGCACCTACTGCACACCTCCCCCTGACTTCAGCTTGTACAGGCATATGTCCCATTTACACTTAGAAAAGCATTACTACTGTGCAGACGGGCCATATTCTTCATCTTTCCCTTGTTTGTCTTGCACTTGAAAATGGGAATTGTTTGTCTCTAGGAACAACATTGTCAGGCTATTCTGTAGCCACTTTTGTTGGGAGAAGTCTTGAGCAAAGTGATTAGTCTTAGAGTGAGCCCTAAATGTGCCAGGACTGTGGCTTTTTCTGATCTCTAGTGTAGGGGAGTTCCTCAGTCAAAATTCATTCTGCTGCAACCCTTCTGTCCCATTCCCCAAGAATTTCTCACTGGAGACTCAGTGGCAGCTTGTCTGCTGAGCACAGTTGTTGCAGAGAGAGACGCAAGTTCTGGGATAGCTAAGCTATAACCCACTGAAGGCATAAAGATTAGAACTGGGACCTTAACATCTAGCTAGCTAGACATTAATGTCCGAGCCATTGCTGTAGTATCTGATAGGGCTAGAGAGCCAGCGCACCCGTGTAATGTGCTCTTATCTATGTCCCACATACGAAGCAGGCTGATGCACATAGAATCACACAGAGATTCTATATACCCACCATACTTTCAAGTTAATCCTAGGTACAGTTCTTGCTGTAACCAGCCCCCATATGCCAAAGGCATAGATTACTGTGGCTAGGTGGGATACCCAAATGAGAGAGGTCCCCTGGCCACCTGGAGATGAGGAAAATGATTTAGTCACTGCTGTTACCTGGCTATTTGGGAGCAGTCTGGACACCACTTTTCACACGTTGCCTCTATATAAATCCATAGTACGCCCACATCTTGAATACTGTGTACAGATGTGGTCGCCCCATCTCAAAAAAGATATATTGGAATTGGAAAAGGTTCAGAAAAGGGCAAGAAAAATTATTATGGGTATGGAATGGCTTCCATATGAAGAGAGATTAATAAGATTGGGACTTTTCAGCTTGGAAAAAAGACCGCTAAGGGGAGATATGATTGAGGTCTATAAAATCATGACTGGTGTAAAGAAAGTAGATAAGGAACTGTTGTGAACTACTTCTCATAACAGAAGAACTAGGGGTCACCAAATGAAATTAATAGTCTCCAGGTTTAAAACAAATAAAAGGAAGTATTTCTTCACACAATACACAGTCAACCTGTGGAACTCCTTGACAGAAGATGTTGTGAAGGCCAAGACCAAAACAGCGTTCAAAAAAGAACATGATAAATTCATGGAGGATAGGTCCATCAATGGCCATTAGCCAGGAGGAGCAGGAATGGTGTCCGTAGCTTCTGTTTGCCAGAAGCTGGGAATGAGCGACGGGGAATGGATCACTTGATGATTACCTGTTCTGTTCATTCCCACTGGGCCACCTGGCACTGGCCACTGTCGGAAGACAGGATACTGGGTTAGATGGACCTTTGGTCTGACCCAGTAGGATCATTCTTATGTTCTTATGAACTGAAAGCTCACCACTCCATATGATTAACTTTAACAATACTCATATTTTGATAATGAAGGCTTTGTTGTACTTATAAAGCCAGCCATCAGAAATGTTAGGTGCCCAGTCCCTAAATGAACAACACACAAATGCTGGCCCCACTGAAGTCAACAGTAAAATTCCCACTGATTTCACTAGGGCAAAGATTTGACCCTTAGTTCCAGATTCTGTTCTGTGTTAAATCGGAAGTAACTCAAATAACGTTAATGATATTACTTGAAAGCTACAGTGTTGTAAAAAGAGTTTGGTTCTCACTCCATACAAAGTGAACTAGTCATGGTTATTATTGTAATATGCTTTTAACATAATATTCTACTAGATACACATTTTTATCTTCACAGTTTACTAGTTCCATCAAATTTGTTTCATTTGGAAATAGTGATTTCTAATTGCAGTAGGGTCACTTTGACTTGATATGAAAAATCACATGCTATTTAATGCAAATTCCACTTGCTGAAGTATGAGTGAGTGCTTTTTATCACTGGGGTCCTTTTTTTTACCAGGGAAGATTTCTTGATCCAATTATCTTGAAATAGCATTATGTTTCTGCTGATGGTTAGTTCCATTGTACAGTGTTATTTTACTCATCATGATCCAGATACACTGCACACATCATTTAACAGACAAAGAGAGACTACTGTGCACCATGGAGGTTTTGGTTAAATGACAGACTGGATAATGAAGAGGCAGAACATGGATGGGAACATGTGAAAAAGATGACAGTCATCCGACTGAGTGGCACAAGGTGAAGGCTTATTATGATGGAGAGCATAAATCAGAATGATAATGAATGTCATGATGACAACATGCTGACATTTTGCAAAGTGTAGCTCATGGTTTTAGCCTCAACTATTACATGGCTTTATTCCAGTGAGAGAGAAGAAACTCTGTAGCTAGAGGGAGGAGAAAAGATATTGCTAACCCTTACCTGAAATGAAATTCAATGGAACCCTTTGATGGTGAATTTTTTTTTTCATAGAATAACTTCACTATAAAATGAGATTCACTATACCTGGAATTGCCATGTATATGTAGCAAGTCACTGAAAACATTTGGAACAGAGTCGCACAGGTTTTGTGCTCATTGGAGGAAAATGATATTGTTAAATGCAGTAAACAAAGAATTTTATATAAATGTCCCTCTATTAAGTTTAGGGGATAAATAATCAGGTTGCAAGAAGGGTAATTAAGCATCACAACTAATGGTTCTAATTTGGTCATACCTTTTAACCTATTGGTTTACTTAATCTGGAGTTGCTTACATTGTTAGATCCTTATCCCTGCAAATAATATAGTGATGCATAGAACAGTGTATCGGACACACTCGTTCTTTCTCAAGTGAAAGAGCCACTCTGCTGGGAGGAGGAAGGTTCACATAGCACAGTTGATCACTAAAGGCCCAGTTTTGTGTTCTGTTACACAGATGTAACACACTGATGGCAACAGAGCACAGACTTGGTCCTAATCTTCTCTTTCTTGGCGGTACTATAGGTAGGGAGGCTATGGGCCAGTTAATAGCACACAGGATTGGGAGTCTAGAGACCTGGTTTCTGTTTCCAACTCTGCCGCTGACTTTCTCTGTGACCTTAGCCAAGCTACATAACTTTTCTGCACTTCAATTTCCTCATTTGTAAAATGTGAATAAAGATACTTACTAGTGGATGAAAAGCACTGACCTATTTTTTTATTATTATTTTTTATTATTATTATTTTTTTAATTTGTATTATGTACAGTAAGTGGATGGACACACTCTCAAACTGGCAAGGTAGGTTTAAGAGGAGAACCAGAGCCCCTTATAAGGGGTGTGTGATGGGCTGTATACCCCTCATTGGCACTGAAACAGTTAAGAAGATCTGGGTAGCTCAGTTAGGGCACCTGGTAGCAACTACTGGGTATATCAGATTCAAATTAAGGATGAGATGTCAACTGAGAAGAGCAGGTGGTAAACCCAGGGGGAGTTGGCTAAATGGTATCTCTCTTGATTGCTGGGGAAAAGCCAGGAGAGATACAGAGAAGCCACCAGGATGAATCAAGTTCTAGCAGTAAGTCTTGATAAATGGGCAGGATCTGGACCTCCAGAGATGAAGCCTAGGGAGGTGTTCAGCTGAGGAACAGAGCACTGATGAAATGTAAGAGGAATGAAAGCTCAAGCCTAAGGAGGGCACAAGAGGTTAAAGTTTATATTTTTATTTGGAATTTGTTGGGGGGACTCCACTGGGAGCCTGGTAAGCACCTGCTATCAAAGAAGGTTGAACCCTTAGAGGCCATGGAGCCTGGGAAGAATATAGGTACATGGTGGCCCCAGGAAGGGCTTGAGGGAGAAGCCCGTAAGAGGAAGTGGTGGGGAGGAGAGCGTGAATACAGAGAGCTGGCCTGCTTAATACAGGGTCTCTGGCTTGGAACCCAGAGGCATGGAAGGGACTGGGTTCCCCCAGAGGCCACTGAGAAGGTAGTGTGAGGACTCTAGAGAACAGGGATGGAAGGCTTAATGAGTCTAGATTCAGATCAAAGACTTGGCATGAGGCTGTTAGACGTTTGTTGGTTGGACTCTGTAACCCTAGAAATGACCTGGCCAAAGGGCTGAGTCACAAGAAGAAGCAGACCACTGCTGGGCTGGAGTAGCTGTTGGCAGGAGATGGTAGATGAGGCGAGCTTGCTATGCCATACCCTGTCATGAAGGGACACACCAGGGCTAAGCCCCCTCTTCAACAGTGGGAAAGCCCCTGAGTTGGTTTTTAATCAGAGCATCATGGAACAATTTTACTTATCAATATGCCAAATACAGAAGCAGTCTGATAAATGCTCATCACATGTTCTGTAACAAGAACATTCTTACACAAATGGATGGGCAGAAATTGGCCCAACAATAGCTTAAGGACATAGCCTCTTCAGATGTAAATGTTCATAAGAACAGCCATACTGGGTCAGACCAAAGGTCCATCTAGCCCAGTATACTGTCTTCCGACAGTGGCCAATGCCCCAGAGGGAATGAACAGAATAGGCAATTATCAAGTGATCCATCCCCTGTTGCTCATCCCCAGCTTCTGGCAAACAGAAGCTACGGACACCATTCCTGCCCCTCCTGGCTAATAGCCATTGATGGACCTATCCTCCATGAATTTATCAATTTCTTTTTTGAACGCTGTTTTGGTCTTGGCCTTCACAACATCCTCTGTCAAGGAGTTCCACAGATTGACTGTGTGTTGTGTGAAGAAATACTTCCTTTTATTTGTTTTAAACCTGCTGCCTATTAATTTCATTTGGTGACCCCCTAGTTCTTGTGTTATGAGAAGTAGTAAACAACACTTCCTTATCTACTTTCTCTACACAAGTCATGATTTTATAGACCTCAATTTCCACAAGTTCAGGGTCTGTCCTGTAATTCAAATGAAATAACCTGTGGAGACTTGACCAGCAAGGAAGTTGCTCCTAGCTGCTTCCCCTTGGATCTGACCCAGTCTCTTTACACTGAAAGACTCCCACTGAAGTCAGTTGGAGTTTGCTTAAGTAAGGGGCACAGAATCAGGCCCTTAAACTAACAGATGCTGGAAACACACGGTATGGAATTTTTCAAAGTGCTTAGCCTTGGTCTATCTCTGCTGCCACTGACTTCAGTGGGAGCAGAATTAGGCCAACCATTAAATGTTTTTGAATATCCCACTCACAAACAACCTAAACAGGTTTAAATTAACTTTCACTATAGTCCTTAGGCCTACCAATTTACTTTTAAAAAATAAGTCCAAGGTCCAACATATAATTGTCGTATAATTCACCCAACTCTTCTGCATATAAGTCACCTAGACTCATATTTCTTACAGAATTTTGAATATAAAAACTAATAGATCACACAGGAGAATTCAATCTTTGTTTTTTCTACTTAAATGAATAATTGGTGTGTTACTTGCCATTAGTCACACAAAATAAATACACTCAGGTAACAATGTCATGTTATTAAACACCTGAAAAACTTTTGTTTCAGCTGTATGCTGCCAAATTTTAATTAATTTGATTGTGTAAACAGAAGGCAACAAAATGTAATATCAATTTAGATGGAAATTAATGACCCCTAAGTCAGAATTCCATGGGTAGGTTTTCCTGGTTGCTGTAGGTGATACGTTAAATTCATTTTGTGATTCACTGTCATTGCTTGATGTATTCAGTCTGAACACAGAAGTGATAAATATTGTCCAGTAATAAAGTACAATATGACCTTTGGGCTTAGTTCCTAGAAATGTTGATTTGACTGCTTTAGCAGATTAATCCTATTTGCATGGAGTAACAAGAACTTGTTTGAAATTTATTATGCAAGCTAAAATTGCAATCCATGCCCCATTTAACTCAAACTCCTAGTGCATGCTCAGGCAAAAAAACTAGGACTCAGTTCCTTATCCTTTGAGCTAACTGAGAGCAGTGCCAAGCAAAACTCCATCTTGGGGATAATGCAGAGCCACAGTCCCTCTGGATGAGTTCAGGGAACAATTCCACCTCAGCAAGGAAGAATTTCTCCCTGTGGCATAGGGCAAGTGCAATTGCTGCTACCTCCATGCACTAAGTATAGCATATTCCCCCGGCTTGCTCTATGGACTGGTGCAGGAGGGGAGAAGTCCAGGACCTGGCCTCCTCTCTGATCTCTTTGTGGTATTATGTGCCCCAGGGGTGTGCAGAACCTGTGCTACCCAAGCACAGGGACTGTGAATGTGACAGGCCTTTTGTGGCAAAGGGAAGGGCTTTCACTCATATGCCCCCATGCATCCATGTAAAGGCCACATTCAGGCCCACTGTGAGCTCCATTAAAAACTCACCATTCACAGGTTGAGGCACCAGCATTAGCCACAGTATCTTCAGGTGCTTAAAATGTGAGATATTGGGGAAACTGCTGCGCTGGGCATCACAAAATGGGGAAGAGATGGCCAGCCCTCTGTGGAGATAGAGGTGGTTAGGGACTATTTAGAAAAGCTGGACGTGCACAAGTCCATGGGGCCGGACGAGTTGCATCTGAGAGTGCTGAAGGAATTGGCAGCTGTGATTGCAGAGCCGTTGGCCATTATCTTTGAAAACTCGTGGCAAACCGGGGAAGTCCCGGATGACTGGAAAAAGGCTAATGTAGTGCCAATCTTTAAAAAAGGGAAGAAGGAGGATCCTGGGAACTACAGGCCAGTCAGCCTCACCTCAGTCCCTGGAAAAATCATGGAGCAGGTCCTCAAAGAATCAATCCTGATGCACTTGCATGAGAGGAAAGTGATCAGGAACAGCCAGCATGGATTCACCAAGGGAAGGTCATGCCTGACTAATCTAATCGCCTTTTATGATGAGATTACTGGTTCTGTGGATGAAGGGAAAGCAGTGGATGTATTGTTTCTTGACTTTAGCAAAGCTTTTGACACGGTCTCCCACAGAATTCTTGTCAGCAAGTTAAGGAAGTATGGGCTGGATGAATGCACTATAAGGTGGGTAGAAAGCTGGCTAGATTGTCGGGCTCAATGGGTAGTGATCAATGGCTCTATGTCTAGTTGGCAGCCGGTATCAAGTGGAGTGCCCCAAGGGTCGGTCCTGGGGCCGGTTTTGTTCAATATCTTCATAAATGATCTGGAGGATGGTGTGGATTGCACTCTCAGCAAATTTGAGGATGATACTAAACTGGGAGGAGTGGTAGATACGCTGGAGGGGAGGGATAGGATACAGAAGGACCTAGACAAATTGGAGGATTGGGCCAAAAGAAATCTGATGAGGTTCAATAAGGATAAGTGCAGAGTCCTGCACTTAGGATGAAAGAATCCAATGCACCGCTACAGACTAGGGACCGAATGGCTAGGCAGCAGTTCTGCGGAAAAGGACCTAGGGGTGACAGTGGACGAGAAGCTGGATATGAGTCAGCAGTGTGCCCTTGTTGCCAAGAAGGCCAATGGCATTTTGGGATGTATAAGTAGGGGCATAGCGAGCAGATCGAGTGACGTGATCGTTCCCCTCTATTCAACATTGGTGAGGCCTCATCTGGAGTACTGTGTCCAGTTTTGGGCCCCACACTACAAGAAGGATGTGGATAAATTGGAGAGAGTCCAGCGAAGGGCAACAAAAATGATTAGGTGTCTAGAACACATGACTTATGAGGAGAGGCTGAGGGAGCTGGGATTGTTTAGCCTGCAGAAGAGAAGAATGAGGGGGGATTTGATAGCTGCTTTCAACTACCTGAAAGGGGGTTCCAAAGAGGATGGCTCTAGACTGTTCTCAATGGTAGCAGATGACAGAACGAGGAGTAATGGTCTCAAGTTGCAGTGGGGGAGGTTTAGATTGGATATTAGGAAAAACTTTTTCACTAAGAGGGTGGTGAAACACTGGAATGAGTTACCTAGGGAGGTGGTAGAATCTCCTTCCTTAGAGGTTTTTAAGGTCAGGCTTGACAAAGCCCTGGCTGGGATGATTTAACTGGGAATTGGTCCTGCTTCGAGCAGGGGGTTGGACTAGATGACCTTCTGGGGTCCCTTCCAACCCTGATATTCTATGATTCTATGATTCTATGAAACCCCAATCTCGGAAGAGTGGAAAATAAGCTTTTAATGTCACCCAATGCACTAATTATTATTTGTCAGGCACTGAATGTGTTGAGCCTGTACAAGCCACAAATGCAGACAATCTTCCCTTGAAGAGCTTACAATCTAAGTAACAAAAATGGAGAAGATGGGATGCACTAGGAAGCCCACAAGTAAGAGTAAACTTGGAGCCAACATTACTTTATGTATGGCTTGGTTTGGCTCACTTTTTGTGGGCACTGGGGAATAGCTGAGTCTTGAGGGATTTGAATGTGGGCGCATGGAGGCTTAACAAGTTGGGCTGGGGATGATACAACATGGGGAAAGATCTGGAGATGAGAATGGAGTAAATGGGATATTGAGGTTGGCAGCTGGGGAGCCAAGTAGGAGGTGGGTGACATGATGAGAGAAGGGATCAGAGAGACAGATCAGAGCTGAGTTATGTTTTATCTTACTGATGAGCAGCCCCATGTCAAGATAAACATTTTATTAGGAACAGGAACTATGTACACAAATGAGGTAACAAACTTCCTCCTACTCTGTGTAGTTACAGCCTGTGGCTGCCCTGTAATGGGCTTCTTTGTTTCTGCCGCAGCAGAAACTGTCCCCAGCAAATCAAAGACTGAAGAGAATATGGGAAGCATGTCATCCCTACACTTCCTGGAGAACTTAGCTTGATAGTAAATCTTTTCTTTTTTAGACTCCTTCTTAAAATTCCCTGACTGAACTAAAACTCTATTAAATTAAACTATCAAATTATTACAAATACAGTAATTGAGTTAACTCTCCAGGTTGCTTAAACAGAACTCCAACCTATCTCAATCAGTGCTCTAGGGCATTTTAGTAATCGTCCCAATCTTGCAATCCCTCTTTAGTCAAATCCTTGTCTGTACTGGATTGTTCAGTCTCAGGGTCAATAACAAGGTCAGTTTTCACCTTGTGTGTCTGCTCTCACTTCACTTGCCTTGGACCAGGTGTCAGGTATCTTGAGCACATGCTTACAATTCCTTTGTAAGATTGTGCCTTAATCTGTGATCACTAAGTATGAGCAGGGTGACTCTTCTTTGTTCACTGTAGCTTCGGCTGGCCAGTGCCCATCTTGCCAAATTCTCACTGGGTCTTTGTTTTTTAACTGTGGAAGAAGTCTTGCTTTTATTGTAACAGTTTGTCTGATGGTACCTGCCAAGTCTTTTCCTCGCTATCACAGATTCTTAGTCATCCTTTGTTTTTGTCCCATATCTGGTAATCAATTATTTATATGTCTGTTCAACAGGTGATTTTCCACATTGTGGGCTTCAGCACCACTCAGCTAAGGGATCTTACACAGCTCCCAAAACCTTCCCCCCTCACTACAACTGCTAGAGCATGGATAGGGATTGCCCGTGCTGAAGTCCACAGTGACCTGCAGCTCCTGGAGCAGCATGATGTATATTGGAGGGAAAAAATTAAAATGGGAATTATTGAATCAAATTGCAGGTTAACATTTAATTTAAGAAAACCCTCATTTTCTTTTAATGTTTTCTAATCTATTCCACACTGTTAGGGAAATTGCAGTTTGATACGGGAAGGGGGAGAGAAGGGGTTGGTGTGGCATTTAAATTATTTAGATCCTGCTGACCAAAGAATACATGGCCCCTGGCTATACATCTTAATTATCTCTCTCCTATTTATTATTGTAACTCTACTCTGTGAAGTGCTTTGAGATTCAGTTAGTGTGGAAGATGCTATGCAAAAACAAAGCTGTTTTGTAGGAGAAACTTGCTCCATTTACTTAACTACAGCAGAGGGAGGTTGTGAAACTTAAAGTTGGTAAAGCCCTGTGTGGGGGTGTTCGGATGCAGGGTGCTGTGGAACTGAGACATTTTCTCTCTCTCTGCCCTAACAGATCCCTCATCTTCAGAACAGAGAAGAAATTCATTCTAAACATTTACCGTCCACGGCAGCAGGTATCACAGGCCAGGGGAGGCTAAGCCTCCCCAAACAGCCAGGCATGACCCGCCTACGCTCCACCCCAAGGCCCCTCCTGCTTCTCACTCTTCCTCTGTGGCCCCAGCTCAGGTTGGTCCTCTTCCCCAAAGTGGGCAGGGTCTGGAGCTAGGGCCAGCCGGTGGCCTGAGATATGGGGCAGCTGAGGCCAGTGCTGGGGCTGCCTGCCCAGTGCTCTGGTGGTGGGGCTACCTGCCTGGGGCTGGGGGCGCTCAGGCAGGTGGGTTGGAGGGTGGGGAAGTTGGCAGCTGGAGTGGGGGGGCTCGTGGCTCTGGCAAGGTGTGGGGGCAGGCGATCTGGCAGTTCACGTGCTGCCCATGTTACCATCAGTGATTTAAAACAGCCACATGCTTTATAATACCTGTGGCTGCACCTCGCTTCTTCTCAGTTGGTTAGGCTGGTGCTGGCTCTGTTCAGCCTCCTAGTGTGAGACTGTGTGTGCGGTAATGCCCCCCAAACATGTGAAAAGCTGTCAAAGCCAGGAGAGAATGTAGGCAGACCCGTTGAAAGGGCAATTTAGACAATGGCTTTTAATCAATATCAGAGCGATATATCTTTAGGCTGCAGTGATAATTCATCCTTTATCTTCACCACATGCTCAAGGACCACTGACTAAGCGAGTGGCTCAGGCTTGAACAGGAGGCCTATTCCACATTTGAGAGTAAATACACTTCCATGGTACAGTGCAGCTTGTAAGTGAAACGACTTCTATAATGGGCATTACAAGACGGGGGGCTGAAACAGTTTATTAACCTCAGGGTATAGTTCAGAAACATGACTTTAAAATAAATTCCTTCCATTTAATTAGAGTTGCTATAACACTCCATCTTCCACTTCAACTGCTCAGCATTCACCAACAAAAGGTATATCCGTCAATATAATGCTGTAACGTAGGCCTGTTACTGAGAGCCCTTAAACGTAATACACAGATATTTGGCAACTAAACTAAATAATTTACTGAGCTGTGTGTAGATACCAGGACATGGAGTTGGGGCCAATAATTGAGACACAAGTTTGTCTATGTGCTAAAATGTTACCCGGAATTAGAATTGGGCAGGGAATAGTTTCCCTATCCCTCAAGTCTTTTTGGCAGTTCAAAAATTTTTCCCAGTTTGAATCGAGATGAAAAGTCAATCTTAAAAATATTCATGAACTGGAAGGAAAAAAATCAGTTCAGATCAATCACAAAAGTTTGTTTCAATAGTTTTGAAACTTTTTGTTTTGATTTCAATGTTTTTTTCCCTCTTTTAACCTTTTCTTATTTGTCTATTTGGCTTAAGTTATAAAAAAGGCATTTTGATTCAGAAAATTAGAATTTTTCATTTAGAAATTATCAGAATGAAATATTTTGACAATTCCAAAACTTTTTTGCAATACTTTTTTTTTTTTCGGTCAAGAGATTTGTTGAATCCAAATCTGTTTCATGAACACTTTTGATTTTGATGAATCAGTATGTTTTGACTAAGAAATGTTTCTTCTAAAATTTCCTGACCAGTTCTATCCAGAATCCTCCTTTACAGCATCAAAAACTATTTCAATACTGGGCCTGAAGAAAATGCCCAGAAAGTGTCAAAGAATCATAAAAGTAAGAATTAGAGAAGACTTGCTAATACCTATTAAGTCATCTAGTCTACCTCCCTGTCAGTGCAAAAATATCACTATTGAAAATGTCCAGTGTTTTGTCCAGACTAGTTTTAAATGTCCGAAGTGTGGGGTGCCCCAGATTCCCTGAGGATTCTGCTCAGAAGCCTTCCCATGATTCTTCAGTTGGGCTGTGTGATCTAAGATAGAGCCAGAGCAAACACAGATGCCTGCAGTACTTCACTAAAACTTTTCTCCTACCACAAAATGTGGCAATTTATCATTCTGCCCTTTCTGGTCCTTGAACCAGTTTTCAGTCCATATTATACTGCTCATATCAAAGCCATTTGGAGAAGATTTTGTGATACTGCGTCCAAAATATGATTAAATTTCAAATGCTATCATATTGGCAGATAGAACTTAAGCTCTTTGAGGCCAGCCTGTGGATTTATTTGGTATTTAGACAGCACCTAGCATATTGTGAGTGTTAGTGGAAACAAGCAGTCCATAATAATACATTATGCAACACAGGGAATTTCCATTCCCTTTTCATCCACTAATTTAGTATGTGAGTCAAAAGAAGGAGCCAAGTTGGTCTCGCTGGACTTAGTTTATAAACCCTTGCTGCTGTTTGCTCATGGTCCCATATCCTCTAGAAGTATAGTCAAATTCTTTTCTCTTGAAGTGTATGCCGTTATTTTATTAGAGATGAAAATATTGCTGTAGGTAGGGGACTTACCGACTTCTTGTTGACTCTAAAGGTAATAGAACTGAGAATGAAACCTAGATATCCTGACACCAAAACTAATACTTAACTACAGGAGTTTCTTCCTCCTGTTTTGGGTTGGTAGGCTGAGGAAATGCAAGGTGTCACTGCAGTATGGCTAGACACACCCATGCTAGCCTGGCTACAAATAGCAGTGTAGATGCAGCAGCACTGGCATCAGTGCGAACTGTACAAACACACCACACACTTGGGTACGTACTCATATTCCCAGCCCATGCTGAATTCCATGCAGCTGTGTCTACACTGCTATTGGTACCTGGTTCTGCTATGCTTACCTGTCCTGCAGTCACACCTCAAATTGCAGTGTATTCATACCCTGAAGGAAAGAGGAACAGTAGGTTAGGAAGGAACCATTACCTTCCCCCTTCAAATTCCTCTTTTGTTTCAATTTGATTCATACTCCAGACCACACACTTGATACTTGAGGCTTGATACTCATTCTCTTGGGCACTCAGCAATGGAAAATTAAATTTGGTCTATTTACATTCAGATGTTTCAACATAAAGCACAAGCCCTGGCATTTACAGTACTTCTGTGATAATTTCTTGTTTAATCTGTACAGAATAACCCATGTCAAGTGGATTACATACAAATATTTGTGACAGGTCATACGTTTCCAGATGAACATTTAGAATATAATGGAACAAACACAAACAAATAGAGAGTTAGGTTTCAAGTATGCTGTAGATACCCATTAAAGCTGCTTTATCTAGATACAATATTGCTCCTCAGAGAGAGGTTGCTGTCAAATTTGGGAAATGTGATGGTTTAGTTTAATTACATACACCATTTAATAGCTGGACGATAATGGCTCCAAAAGAGATTATGGGTAAATAGTACTTCTGAGGGAAAAACTGCCTGAGTAAGTATTTACTTGGTCGACTAAATGCTGTAGAAAAAAACACTTCACAACTTACTGGGTTAATGATACACACTTGAAAGATGCCTACTTACATGACAGCTATTTGATTATGTTAAAATGGACGTCACGTCTCTGTATTTACATGTAGTTTTCTTTTTCCTCATTTAATAACAATTCTCCTTTCTATTAAACGCCATAAAAAATCAGGCGTGGATTTAAATGGCACTAGTCTAAAGCCCCAGTCCTGCACATGCTTCATGTGAATCTTTTTCTGCAGGGGAGTAAACCCTTTGAGTTCATTGGGATTATTCACATGCATAATTTCCTCACACGTATAAATATTTGTAGGGTTGGGGCCAGTTCAATTCCCAGTGAATTCAAAGGAAAGATGCCCACTGACTTCAATGATGACTGAAACACAGATCGTGATTGCTTTGTCCTAGATTTTTTTTTAAGCTTTCTTTGGTGCTTAAGTAAATCTACTATTAATGCTACATATCGGAGTTTGCACCCCATAGTGAAACTTTGAGAAGAGTGCACCTATTCCTTTCTTTTACTCTTCCTTTTTAACCAGTTCCACCTTTATTGGTTTCTTTTAGGGTAGGTCTACACTTACAGTGGTGTGTAGAGTAGACACTGCACACCCACCTATCATGGGTATAAATAGCAGTTTAGATGGTGAGGCACCGCTTAGGTGAGTACAGACATGCCAGAATCCCAGTGTGTATACTCTACCTGGCTCTCTACTTGCCCAAGTGGTACCTTTCCCATCCACATTAATATTTTTCCTCATGCAGTGACAGACTCCGGCAGTGAGGAAAGGCTCTGGCATGGGAGGGGAGGGCAGCAGTGAGGAAAGGTGCCAGGAGATTCTCCGCTACCTCACTCCTGCCAGAGGCTTTCACTGCCACATGTAGCTACGTGCTACAGTGTGGACACAGCCTGCCTTTCGCTGCGGCGTGTAGCTACATGTACCATACACACTGCCGCAAGTGTAGACAAGGCCTAACCTATAGCTGATCTATTTAGTTGTCTAGTTATGATTACATAAGAGGAAAGTTTGGAGCCTATTGTTGATATTTTGTACTTGCATGGAACGCTTTCTAAATTAATTTAGCATCCGAGAACCCTTGTGTATTGATACATATCATTTGTCACATTTTACAGCGGGTGTGAAACTAGGAAAGCTTAATTTGCTCATTTCACCCAAAATCTGTAGGATTAGAACCTGAGGTCTTCTGGCACTGTTGTAAATTAAGAGTAACTCTACTGCTGCTGCTCCTAGCTGATTCTCTCCACTTCAGGCTAAGGTGCCACAGCGAAAGAAGCAGCCACGCTGGAATGGAGGTACTGGTGGAAATCTGCAGCCCATTCCATCCTTCTGTTGGGGGGTCTGAGTTATACTGACATGTTTATTTATTATATATCATTTTACAGCAGAACTTGGTTTTAATATTTATTTAGGTGCATGGACCCAGTATTACTTTCCAAAAGCTATTTCCCATTTGTAATGATGTGTTTATACCACACTTATACAGTGGGGCATTCGGCTGGAAGAGTCAGAGTGGGAGTAATTTTTTTAATTCTGTCTTCAAAGGTAGATGATAAATTCATGCCTTTTTTGGCTGCCACTTAACTGTAGGTAAAGCACGTGCAAGGTAGGTGAGGTAATATTTGTTATTGGATCACCTGGAAAAGAGCTCTTCATAGCTCAATGATAAATTCATGCCTTTTTTGGCTGCCACTTAACTGTAGGTAAAGCATGTGCAAGGTAGGTGAGGTAATATTTGTTATTGGATCACCTGGAAAAGAGCTCTTCATAGCTCAAAAGCTTATTTCTTCCACTCACAGAAGTTGGTCCAGTAAAATATATTACCTCATCTACCTTGTGTGTCTCATATCCTGATGTGATGTTGGTTGACCAGGTGCCAGCTCATGCCAAGGCTTCTAGGCCTCAACTGAACACTGACCAATACATAGTTAGAAACCAGTCTGGCTCACCTGTGTGTTAACATTGTTAAAACAGATGGTAAGGTTATAAGAATGTGTTTAGTGTTTAGACTTTATGAAATGCTGGTGGGATGCTGCATGTATTAATCTCACTTATAACATCTGTACCCCATATTATAAAGTTACATTGAGTGTTTGCATTGTAAACCTCTGTAACTGTGTAACACACCAAACAAGAAAGTAGCAACAAGTAATATAAAATTCTGGCTTCCTACAGAAGGTATTGGGTCCTGCCCACCAGGAAGGCCCATTGAAACCAAATGAGCCATTCTGAAAAATCAAAGAACAAAGACTTTGTTAATTGTATTCCTTCTTCACTCCCATTCCCTCATGAAGAAGAGACCTGCTTGTGAACTAATCCCATCCGTTTGAAATCTAGGAGGAAGGAAATCAAAATACCTGACAAGAAAAAAAACCTGGGTCTTTATGCTGCTTGGATTTCTAGGGGCAAAGATTTCTAAGCATTAGCAAGGGATCCCCAGCTGCTTAGCCTGCATTAGCCCTAAAATACATATCAAACTTGTTTATTACAGAAGCTTGTACCACCTTTTGGAAACTTAGACTGTAACTCACTCATGTGTGTCCATTTACTTGCTTTAACCTTGTAAATAACTGTCATTTCTTTTTCTTAGTTAATAAATCTTTAGTTAATTTATTTTAGGATTGGCTACAAACATTGTCTTTGAAGTCAGACCTAAGGTGCAGTTGACCCAATGTAAGGAACCAGTCTTTTGGAACTGGGAGTAACCTGAATATTGTCATGATATTTTTTTTTAAATAGTGTAAGGGGCCATCTATCACAAAGACAGGCTTACCTGGGTGGACAGATAGGTCAGAGTACCCAAGGGAACTGTCTATAACTCATGTTAAGGCTGCCATAGTGCCTGAGGAGTTCACACTTGATACTTGGTTGGTGAAATCTATGTACAGAACTCACAACCAATTTGGGGGGTGTGCCCTACTTCTTAACAGTCTGCCATGAGGTTGGTGCTCATGCTCTGGAGCCACTCCAGACAGCTTGACAGTGGTGTAGTCATGGCAGGATTCACATGCCACAAGTCAATTGGGTTTATAGATCATAGCGCAGCACTGTTAAAAGTTTAAACTTCATATTGAAAGTTTTAAAGATTAGTCCCAATGGGTGAATCACAGTCATATGAGGGTCTTGACAGACAAGACCTTGAACAATTATGTAAGGAAAGGGGACTATCCCATAAAAGGAAAACTCCAGTTCAGGAGCGCAGAGCTTTGGATGCTTGGTCAAAACTTATGAGCAAAGACCCACCTGCCCTAGGCACTGCAGAGGAAAACACTGCAGTGAAACTGGCCCAACTGCAGTAACTGGCTGCTCAGGAAGAACACAAGCTCCAGAGACTGATGGCGGAACTGCGAATCAGGGAGACTAAGGCAGCCCAGGCCAGAGCCAAAACCAATGAGGAGGCTGAGGAAAGAGACCATCAAAAACTCAAGGCCAGTGAAGAAGCTGAGGAAAGAGCTCACCAAAGATTCATGAAACAACTACAAGCTGAGGACCGGGCACACGGGAGGCAGATGGAAGCTCACGCATTGCAGCTCAGAATACTGGAGTGGCAAAAGGATCTTCCTCAGTCAGTGAGTACATCCCCCTCCCCCACAACACAAAGGAGTGGGAGAGAGTCTGTCCAATTTATAAAGAAACTGACTGTATAGAAGAGTACCTGTCCACCTTTAAGAGACTATGTGGGATGCATTATATCCCAGAGGATAAGCAAATGCCCATCCTCCTAACTGGGGAAGCCAGACAAGTTTTGAATGATCTGGAGGAGGGTGATACTAAGCTAGACATATATAATATAAAGACATTTTAAAGAAAATTTATTGAAAAGATTTAAGATTACCACCGCTTAACACCTGGGACAACATGGCTATTACAACATTGCAGACAGGTTAAAAAATGTTGCAGTTGTGCGGACTGCCAGTAAATTTAACTGGTCTGACCCGATGTGGCAACTAAGCTGCTCTCTCCTGGCAAGGTGGGATTTTGGGTCTCTGTATATATCTGGTTTTGGCAGTTCATTTTTTTTATTGATTTGGACATAATGATTTTTGAAGGAGCGATTGCCCAAGTGGATTCTTATAAAAGGATCATCATCAATGGTAAGAGCTAGATTCTTAGGGCACAGCTGAGAAAGGGCATCACAACAGAGCAAGGTGTGGCTTCCTGATGATGGAGCTCATTCTATGCCATCTCCCTTGTACTTCAGAGCAGCCTCTTTGCTGGTCTAAAATACCAGCCAGTAACAAATTCTTAAGGAGCTACGTACTGGCCAGGGATTGTTGGAACTCTGCATGCTCTCATCTTGTCCCCTACCCAGCTGAAAGGGGTCAGACCACAGCTCAGGATCTGGCGCTAAAGCTAATTAGTCTTTGGAACAAATGTTCTATTTTTATGATCCAACTTTCTGATAGTTCTTCAGTGGTAATTAGGTTGAACTTTGTCTGTTTATCATTGCCTCTGTCCCTCAAAAACATTGCAACAATGGAGAAGAAAAAAAGATTTTTGTGTGGGTGCATAAGAGAGGGAGTGGATGGAAAGACAGTCAGAGAGCACACTTACATGTTAGGAAATACAAGGTCTTGACATTCTTGAAGCTGTTATATTTCTACCACTTTCTTTTTTGGAATTACCTTTTTAAGCATGGGTTACAGATTACTTGCATTGTTGCCTATACATCCCCTTCTCTGGCAAATCCGACATTTAGCTTGCACAGTGTCTTTCAAACAAATGGTCTCTGAAAATGGTTCACAAAAGCTAAATAAGGAGCTATTGGGGGGGGGGGGAGTGTGGCCTAAGGGCCAAAGCCCTGGATTGGGACTCAGAAGATGTAGGTTTTATTCCCAGCTCTGCTACTGACCTGCCAGATGACTCCTAGCACTTTGTCTCAGTTCTCCCTTCTGTAAAATGGGATAATGATACTGACCTCCTTTGTAAAATGATTTGAGAGCTACTGACAAAAAGTGATATCCAAGAGCTAAATATTATTGTTCAATATAGTTAAAAAGTAAAATCAGAGCAAAGTGAGCGAGACCTTCAGAGATGCAAGCAAGGGAAAAAAGATGCATTTTCTGATAAGATCTGAAAGGAGATGGAGAGTCAATGAAGTGGAGATAAAGGCTTACAGAAGAGAAACTTTTTGTATCGTCTAATATCTTGCATTGTGAGATCACCTTTCATTCTCAGTGATCCTAAAATCCTTTGTAAATAATAGATTCCTCTTTGTGTTTATATCTATTCAGTCACTGCTTCAAATGAAATGCAGCAGCTATCTTAAAAATGCAAAGCAATTCTACACAGTGGTTTAGGAGAGCAGTATGATGGATGTTGCAACCCCATGCAGTACCATCGGAGACCACTGTATTAAGTTTATGAATGGTTTCCATGGGGGAGGATTACCACAGCTGCTACAGGAGCTAAAACAGTAGGGGATTATTACCCTAGGGATTGTAATCCATTTCAGAGAATTCCCACCCCCCACCCCCTTTCATATGGGGTGATTTTTCCATCTACTGGCTCAGGCTGGGTTTGTAGAGACTAGAAAACAAAGAAAGGGCTTTTGGTATAAAAGGATGAGGTTGAACTGACCTGTGGCCTCTTTCTGATCCTACACATTGACATGAACCTTTGTGCGAGGCGCTACATCCTGCCAAAGGTTTGGAAAGACTTTGGCTTGCTAGGCCCCCATCCCATTAGACTGATGGGTGACCTCTAGTAAACTTCTAGAGTGAGCACAGGAAGGTTTGCTTTTGTTTTTTTCTCTGTTATGCTTTTACCCTAAGAAGAAATGTAATTTGCTTTGTGAAAGCTGGGTGGTAACTGGCATATACTACTGTAGCAAGGTTAACCACAAGGGCTACACTAGACCCTGGTTTCAGAGTAACAGCCGTGTTAGTCTGTATTCGCAAAAAGAAAAGGAGTACTTGTGGCACCTTAGCGACTAACCAATTTATTTGAGCATAAGCTTTCGTGAGCTACAGCTCACTTCATCGGATGCATACCATGGAAACTGCAGAAGACATATACACAGAGACCATGAAACAATACCTCCTCCCACCCCACTCTCCTGCTGGTAATAGCTTATCTAAAGTGACCACTCTCTTTACAATGTGTATGATAATCAAGGTGGGCCATTTCCAGCATAAATCCAAGTTTAACCAGAACGTCTGGGGGGGGGTAGGAAAACACAAGGGGAAATAGGTTACCTTGCATAATGACTTAGCCACTCCCAGTCTCTATTTAAGCCTAAATTAATAGTATCCAATTTGCAAATGAATTCCAATTCAGCAGTTTCTCGCTGGAGTCTGGATTTGAAGTTTTTTTGTTTTAAGATAGCGACCTTCATGTCTGTAATTGCGTGACCAGAGAAATTTAAGTGTTCTCTGACTGATTTATGAATGTTATAGTTCTTGACATCTGATTTGTGTCCATTTATTCTTTTACGTAGAGACTGTCCAGTTTGGCCCACCTTGATTTTCATACACATTGTAAGGAGAGTGGTCACCTTAGATAAGCTATTACCAGCAGGAGAGCGAGTTTGTGTGTGTGGTTTTTGGAAAAAAAGGCGGGGGGGGGGGGGGTTGAGAAAACCTGGATTTGTGCTGGAAATGGCCCACCTTGATTATCATACACATTGTAAGGAGAGTGATCACTTCAGACAAGCTATTACCAGCAGGAGAGTGGGGTGGGAGGAGGTACTGTTTCATGGTCTCTGTGTATATAATGTCTTCTGCAGTTTCCACAGTATGCATCCGATGAAGTGAGCTGTAGCTCAGGAAAGCTTATGCTCAAATAAATTGGTTAGTCTCTAAGGTGCCACAAGTACTCCTTTTCTTTTCACTAGACCCTGGGTTAGACCAACTGGGGAAATCACAGTGAGGGGCAGAGGGACTGCAAGCTTAAACCCCCAGGCTGGAGGGAGCAAGACAAGGTTCTCTGTCTGACAGAGGTGATGACAGGGAGCCTGAAACCCTAAGTGGGTGCCTTCAAAGACCTGGAGGGGGGGTTAAAGGCGCAGTTAGCCCTGAAACTGTGACAAGTAAATTAGCATGTCCATTTGAAACTGAGTGGAATTTAGCTCAGCAGTATATAATAGCCTACACTGGAATCAGGCCAGGACACCAGCATTAATACACACTTACAAATAGTGCAGTGAATTTTTTAATGAGCACAAATGATCAGAAGGACATTGGTTTTGCATCCTGAAAGGTATGAAAAGACTCTCACTGACTTCCGTGGGCACTGGACTAGGCCTAAAGATGGGGCTTCCAACACATAGCACTGCTAATGCCATCTGCAGAGCCTTGGTCTAGTATTAACTCAGAAAGTGCTCTGTTACCGCCAGTGACACTTCCTGCACCACACGGGGTTCTCTATGGAGGTCACCCCTCCGAGCATGGGAGTTGATAATATCACAGCCCTAGGCTGTACAGCTACTGGCTATGTTACAATAACTACCGAGTTATCTTGGACTGGCGCTAGGCAGTAAGACTAACAGATGGTCAGGAAATCTAGCATCCCTCCACTTATGCCCATCAACATAAAGTTCATTAATAAAATAGACTCTGCCGGTTTTCTCAGAAAGATCAAACATATGCTGGCTAACATCAAACCGTTTTCTCATGATCTATTTAATGTTGCCACTAGCTTGCTGTCTATTTTCTGCCAAATGTTTACAGAATTGATCATCTACAGAATCAGCCTGCAATTGCATAGTATTATTGTTTCTTTAAGCACTTCCTGTTTTGGGGGATTTTGGTGGTTTTGTTTTGGGGTTTTTTTGGTTTTTTTTTGCATCAGCTCCTGTGTTCGGTTCTTTCTCGGTACCTAATGCTCCCCCATTCTGTTCTGGTGCCTGGTGCCACACAAATCAATGTTACCTGGTATGTAATCAGCCTGTTTTACCGACCAGCCTTTGTTTCCTTGTCAGCTTTCATTTCAGGCTCTGCTCTGATGCCAGTTACTGTTCTGTTCTAACTGTTTCTAACTCTGAATTCTTTGCCACATGCTGTACACCCGTATTTAGTCCAGTTCTAATTATTTCTGCCTTAGGTTCTTGGGCAAGCAGCTACATTGAAATATTCTTCACTTCTTATTAAGCTCTCCCCCCATATTCTTTCCTCACCACATTATGCATCAGTTTCCCCCAACCAATACCCACCCTGTCTCACATTTTCAGGATTCATGATCATAAATCCATAGCCTTTTTTATTTAAGCATAAAATGACGAAAGCACTATGCAAATGCATCCTGGCAGACTTTATGCAATCACAGGAGGCTATTTTGAGTGATTTGGCACAGAACAAATTCACAGCATTCGGTAATCAAAACACTATAAAAATCCATTTTACTCCATTTCTAATTCTTACTAGTTATTTGTTTTAGCTGAGTGCTGACAGTCTGTGCTTAGCACTGTATACATATAAATCTGTCTATCCAGGTACTTGTGTTCTGCCAGTTCTGTAGATAGGTGTTCGGTTGTCATGGCAGTTTATCTGGCACCATTTGATCAGCACTAAATTGTTTTTAGTTATTCACCACTCTCTCTAACCATAGCTCTATGGGAAGTCACTTTTGAAAATGAGACTTAAGTGACTTCAGACCCTAAGAGTTTTTGAAAATGTTATCCTAAATCTTGTTTCCTTGAGTATTTTCTTCCAAAACACTTGTACTCCATCTGAAAATGATGTAAGACGATAAGCGTATTCACTGCCATATACTGTAACTGAAGGTAGTCTCAAAGATGTGAAAACCATATGCAGTTTTACATATTTACATATTCAGAAAATATTCTTAAACAAAAAAAAATCTGAAGGTGTACACCAGGGTGGACAGGGTCAGGGTACGTGGCCTGAATGAGGAGGACAATATCTGAGTTGTGATGTTTAATCTGCATTGAGGGCAAAAGAAGGGATGGTCTAATTCAGAAGTAGCGGACGAAGTCACAATTCACAGTCCACTGTTCAAAGTTTCTAGCCTTCAACAGACATTATAATCTCCATGAGTTGTTAATTTCAGCGTCTATGAAGTTTATATGCTCTCCAGGTAAACTAGAAGACCTAGCATTTCATAATACATTTAAGAATGTAAATAATGATACCTAGCTTTTCCTCTCTAGATCCCAAAGGAGGGCACAATCATTTATTATCCCCATTTTACAGATGGGGAAACTGAGACACAGAGGATCAAGTGACTTTCCCAAAATTACACAACAGGCTAGTGGCATAGGCACAAATTGAACCCAGGTTTCTCAAGTGTCAATCCAGTTCCCAACCCAGGCACGCCACCACCCTATGAAAGAGCCTCCAGAGAAGAGGTGATCTGTGGGACAGGGAAGGAAAGTTTGGGGCCTCAGGAATGGAATGTTAAGACCAAATATCGATATTTTTTATAAAATACATATTTTCCTTATTTAACAGCCAAAAGGATACATGTCAAAATGAAAAAGAGGCATATAAATGGGCATATGTTCTTTTAACACTGTGGATAAGGTGGAGTCTCACGGGTTCACAAAGAAGAAAATATTTTAGTAGAGATAAGGTGCAGTAATTGACCGTGAAATAATGAAAGAAGACAGGCTGAATTCCAAGATAAGGAAAATGAGGAGGCAAAAGAAAACGTGAGCTCAGTAAGAATCTGGCAGGTCTTTTGTGTTGCCTGATGTGTTTTCAGAATTAGTTAAATCACCTTCTAGGGAAATCCCAAAGGAAAGAATAAATGTAAAACTGAAATCACCTCCATGTCTGTTGCCACAGCTAGAGCAGATACTACCCCTAGATCTGAAGGGGGAAGTGGGTCTCCAACTTCTTTTGATTATAGTACAGAAAACATATAGCTAATGCTCAATGCTTTCTTAAGAGTTTGTTTTGCTCTTTTCAACCTTAAAAGACCTTTTTTAAAAAAAAAAATTGTTGGATTAAAAATGTTTTAAACATGGAACTCTTCTGCCAAGTCGTGTTGGCACCAACAACAGACCCTCACTTACAAACATGGTAACCTGCCCACCCTCCCTCCTATGTCACTAAAACATTTCCATTCCAATACAGTCATATTTGATGGTCAGATGAAAAAGGCAATATGACCAACTAAACAGACAAAGCTACAAACAAACAAAAAAACGTTGCTGAAAACTATTACTCCTGGTCAATCTTCTCAGGAAAGCTGCCCTTGTAAGATGTAAAAATGCAGTCACTAAATATTATGTATTATTGTTAAGCAATTCTACCTTGGCTGACCATGGTCCCTTCCAGCCACCAAAAACAGGGCTTCTCTCCTGGTTGTTTTTAGAGTTGCTTTAACCACTTGAAGGAAGTAGCTGTAATACAGGACAGAATTTGGCAGCTATATAATTTTTACCCAATTTTTAGGATGTTCTGCATGGCTCCATGTAGAATTGCTTTGTCTGTTTAGTTGGTCATCTTGCCTTTTCATCTGGCCATCAAATATGATGACTGGATTGGAAAGATAATGTACTGTGCAGTTCCAATCTTCTGGTATTCTATCATTTACTATTTGGTTTTAGTGGGTTATGAAAATTGAATGTTCCTTGAATGCCCTAACTAACCCGTAGGCACATTGTCTCATCAATAACTATGTGATTGGGGACTCTTTACTGAGAAGAATAGATAGGCCTGTAACCAGAGCTGATCCAGAGAATAGGAGGGTGTGCTGTCTTCCAGGTGCTAAGATACGGGATGTAGACGTGAGGTTGAAAAGGATTCTAAAGGGAGCGGGAAAGAATCCCCTAATTATCCTTCATGTGGGAACAAATGATATGGCTAGATTCTCGCTGGAAAGTATTAAGGGAGACTATACTAGGATGGGGAAGATGCTTAAGGAAATTGAGGCTCAGGTGATCTTTAGTGGGATTCTGCCTGTTCCTAGAGAAGGGCAACAAAGGTGTGACAAGATTATGACTATCAACAGATGGCTTAGGCAGTGGTGCTATAAGGAGGGCTTTAGGATGTATGGCCACTGGGAGGCATTCATGGATAGAGGACAGTTCTCTCGGGATGGACTTCATCTGAGTAGGGAAGGAAATAGACTTCTAGGATGGAGGCTGGCACAACTGACTTAGAGAGCTTTAAACTAGGAATTAGGGGAAGATGGTTGGGAGATGTCCAGGTAATCTCCACGCCAGAATTTAGCATTGAGAGGAAAGAAAATGAAGTAAGAGTGGATACAGCCGTGGGTAGGAGGAAGGGCAGTGTAGACACAAGTCTAATAGGTTATGCTGGTAGTAAAATGACTGTGCCTAATAGAGTGCAGAATGTGAGTGAGGCCAAACAGCAAAAATTAAGATGTTTGTAAACTAATGCGAGGAGCCTAGGTAACAAAATGGAGGAACTAGAGCTACTGGTGCAGGAAGTGAAACCAGATATTATAGGGATAACAGAACCATGGTGGAGTAGTTGTCATGACTGGATTTCAGGTATTGAAGGGTATGTGCTGTTTAGGAAAGACCGAAATAAAGGTAAAGGTGGTGCAGTAGCGCTGTGCATCAATGATGAGATAGAATGTAAAGAAATAAGAAGCGATGAAATGGATATGACTGAGTCCGTCTGGGCAAAAATTAAATTGGGGAAGAAAACTATTAGAGCCTCCCCTGGGATAGTGCTTGGCGTGTGCTATAGACCGCCGGGATCTAATTTGGATATGGATAGAGCCCTTTTTAATGTTTTTAATAAAGTAAATACTAATGGAAACTGCGTGATCCTGGGAGACTTTAACTTCCCAGATATAGACTGGAGGACAAATGCTAGTAATAATAATAGGGCTCAGATTTTCCTAGATGCGATAGCTGATGGATTCCTTCAGCAAGTAGTTTCTGAACTGACTAGAGGGGATGTCATTTTAGATTTGGTTTTGGTGAGTAGTGAGGACCTCATAGAAGAAGTGGTTGTAGGGGATAATCTTGGCTCAAGTGATCATGAGCTAATTCAGTTCAAACTGAACAGAAGGATTAATAAAAATAAATCTGCAGCTAGGGTTTTTGATTTCAAAAGGGCTGACTTTCAAAAATTAAGGAAATTAGTTAGGGAAGTGGATTGGACTGAAGAACTTATGGATCTAAAGGTAGAGGAGGCCTGGGATTACTTTAAATCAAAGCTGCAGAAGCTATCGGAAGCCTGCATCCAAGAAAAGGGAAAAAATTCATAGGCAGGAGTTGTAGACCACGCTGGATGAGCAAGCATCTCAGAGAGGTGATTAAGAAAAAGCAGAAAGCATACAGGGAGTGGAAGATGGGAGGGATCAGCAAGGAAAGCTACCTTATTGAGGTCAGAACATGTAGGGATAAAGTGAGGCAGGCTAAAAGTCAAGTAGAGTTGGACCTTGCAAAGGGAATTAAAACCAATAGTAAAAGGTTCTAAAGCCATAAAAATAAGAAGAAAACAAAGAAAGAAGAAGTGGGACCGCTAAACACTGGGGATGGAGTGGAAGTCAAGGATAATCTAGGCATGGCCCAATATCTAAACAAATACTTTGCCTCAGTCTTTAATAAGACTAAAGAGGATCTTAGGGATAATGGTAGCATGACAAATGGGAATAAGGATATGGAGGTAGACATTGCCATATTTGAGGTAGAAGAGAAACTCGAACAGTTTAATGGGACTAAATCGGGAGGCCCAGATAATCTTCATCCAAGAATATTAAAGGAATTGGCACCCAAAATTGCAAGCCCATTAGCAAGAATTTTTAATGAATCTGTAAACTCAGGGGTTTTACCATATGATTGGAGAATTGCTAACATAGTTACTACTTTTAAGAAAGGGAAAAAATGTGATCCGGGTAATTACAGGCCTGTTAGTTTGACATCTGTAGTATGCAAGTTTTGGAAAAAATTTTGAAGGGAGAAGGTAGTTAAGGACATTGAAGTCAATGGTAAATGGGACAAAATACAACATGGTTTTACAAAAGGTAGATCGTGCCAAACCAACCTGATCTCCTTTTTTGAGAAAGTAACAGATTTTTTAGACAAAGGAAACACAGTGGATCTAATTTACCTAGATTTTAGTAAGGCATTTGATACCGTGCCACATGGGGAATTATTAGTTAAATTGGATAAGATGGAGATCAATAAGAAAATTGAAAGGTGGATAAGGAATTGGTTAAAGGGGAGACTACAACAGGTCCTACTGAAAGGTGAACTGTCAGGCTGGAGGGAGGTTACCAGTGGAGTTCCTCAAGGATCGGTTTTGGGACCAATCTTATTTAATCTTTTTATTACTGACCTTGGCACAAAAAGTGGGAGTGTGCTTATAAAGTTTGCGTATGATACAAAGCTGGGAGGTATTGCCAATTTAGAGAAGGATAGGGATACCCTACAAGAGGATCTGGATGACCTTGTAAACTGGAGTAATAGTAATAGGATGAAATTTAATAGCGAGAAGTGTAAGGTCATGCATTTAGGGATTAATAACAAGAATTTTAGTTATAAGCTAGGGACGCATCAATTAGAAGTAACAGAGGAGGAAAAGGATCTTGGAGTATTGGTTGATCATAGGATGAGTATGAGCCGCCAATGTGATATGGCTGTGAAAAAAGCTAATGTGGTCTTGGGATGCATCAGGAGAAGTATTTCCAGTAGGGATAAGGAGGTTTTAGTACCGTTATACAAGGCACTGGTGAGACCTCACCTGGAATACTGTGTGCAGTTCTGGTCTCCCATGTTTAAGAAGGATGAATTCAAACTGGAACAGGTACAGAGAAGGGCTACTAGGATGATCCGAGGAATGGAAAACTTGTCTTATGAAAGGAGACTCAGGGAGCTTGGCTTCTTTAGCCTAGCTAAAAGAAGGTTGAGGGGAAATATTGAGGGTAGTATCAGAGTCTGTGAGTCAGTGACAGTATGGAGCATCCGCAGGAAGGCCAAGCTTTTCACAGTCCATTGTCCTCGCTGATGGGCCATCTGTGCTGTCTGGCTTTTCCATTGCTGTACCTGAAGTGTTAGCGGTGGGAGTCACCCAAAGTAGCATAGTTGAAATATAGATACGTAGTTAATATTCCTAGCTTCAGATACAGAAATGATACCGGCATACCAATTGGATAGTCGCATTCAGTAAATCATAACCTTTCCAATGATCTCTCACATGAGCCATCTGGCATCAAGTATATCTCAGTTATGTCATATTCATATCATAAGCAGATCTTAATAAAGAATATGGAATAACACAGCACACCTTATTTTCTGGATGGCCACCTAGGCTCTGACTTGCAGAAGTGCTGAGCACTCTCAGCTGCAACTGGAGTCAATTGGAGCTGTGCTTGAAGACATTAAACCCTATAAATTGATAGGTCTGAAAAATCAGATCCTAATCATCTCAAATTGGACACCCTAAATTTAGTGGCTACTTTGACCTTTAGACTCTGTCTCAGTTCCCCTGTGTAAAATGGGGATAACAGCACCCTCAGACCGCCAAAGGGTGCTGTGAACATTCATTAATATTTGTGAAGCACTCCGATACTACAGCAATAAGTGATGTAGTAAATTCCATCAAGAAATTAATGTCTTCAGTGCAGGGTTTGAACAGTGTTCAGTAAATAAGGTTTGAAGCTACACATTGATCAATGAGAATAAAACAAAATATTGAATAGCTGCTCATTAAGTGAACACTATCCAATCTGTGCACTAAATGAGACTGAGATGGAAAAAATATGTGATCACGTAATCAAAGACAGTATCATAATGTATATGTACAAGGAGGGCCAAATTAAGGTTGCACAGGCCAACTTAATCCTGGCTTTTCCTAGCTCTTGAGTTCTTGACTTTGCAACGTTAATGTTCTTAGAACATAGTTTTGTGTGTGTAATTTTTATAAAGATTGGATAAAATTTAGCAGACTTAAATGGAATAAATTGATCAGAAAATAGCGCAGATGGCAAAAGAATGTATTGTAATTGCATCTCATTAGCATGTTTCTTCTTGTAGCGTGTGATTTTTAAGCAACAGTTGAGCCCCAAGTGGGCTGTTCCTATGCTGCTGAGTGTCTTCAAAACTTATGCCTGAGCCAAAGTCCACTGACTTTGATAGGAGTTTTTCCACTGACTTCAATGAGCTTTGAATTTGGCCCATATTAAGTTAGTTAGGAAGTGAAGGCTGCTCAGTACACCACAAGAGCTGACCTTCAATGTTTTGAAAAGGCTTTTGGATCTTGGCTGAAACATGCTAGCTGTATAGAAGATCAAAATACTTTACTATCATTAACCCTGCTGATTTTATAAACGTTAGAATTCACTGCAATAAAGAAATAAAAAAATCTCAAGGAGGTTAAATACGTGGCTTTGATCTTGAGATCTAGAATTCTTTCATATCTTCCCATTACCCTGTGACTGCAACTTTTCAACCTTCAGATTTGTAGCTCTGGATTGTTGAAAGATTTTTTTAAAGTTTGTAGTTTTTCATACTTCCCCTCCCCTTCCACCCCCCCTCCCCCATGGGAGAAAAAGGGTGGAGAAAAAGCCAGGCAAAGGCAAGTCTCCTCTTCAGAATGTCACTAAAACATTTAAACAAAAATTTTTCTATATCGTCAATTTCTAACCAGCTGTCATTGGTAATCACTGATATCTATATTTTGGTGACTATGCCTGGGTGTATAAGCCCTGTGAACTCAATGACTGAGTGCTCTGGGGCTGAACAGACCTCTCTTGAGCTTCTCAACATTTGTGAGTGAGTACGGGAGAGAGACAGTACATATGAAAGTAATGTAAGACATGTTCAGGCCATCACTAGAAGTCCATTTCTGCACCCAGTTCCGTATGGATTTTTGGATTTCCAGCCCTCATCAGCGAGGTGGTTTTGGGTCCCTGGAAACAGAATTCCTGGAGTGCAGTTAAGTGAGAATTCTCCCCTCCCCAGCTGTGCTTCTGATTGACCATATTAGCCAGAACAGGTGGCCCTTATTCCTCTCAAAATCCATCAAGGAGAAAAAAGACCGATATCTCCTATTACAGGTGTGCCCTATCAGAGAGGTTTATATGAAAATAGTTAATGTGCCAGTAGATGGCGCTCTCTGAATACACAGTTTTGTGCCTGTTTTATAGGACCAATAACATTTTTTATTGTGTTCTACAAATGGCTTCCTTTGTACAGCTCTTTGTATGCCTCAGCAGGGACGAGAAGATAGAGATAGGATTATGAAAATTCTCTAGCCCTACCAAGGTCTGTGGTGTCCTGAAGTTATTTTGATTAAATTATGGTTAACTGTATAAGGAAGAATGTGACTTTTTTATGATGGACATCAAATGTTTGTCTTTAAGGCCTAGGGGGAAAACAATAAATGCAAACCATGGATTGGAGGTTTTTTCTTTTTCTAAAGAATTTCCCATCTCTTTGTAGGGGGCTGTTCCAGATTATCCCGTGGTCTCTGCAGTGTTCATCTTATGTTTAGTCCAGCTTCTGGTGGATAACTGTCCATAGCATGAAATCACAACTGGCATTATTTGATATTATTGCTGGCAGCTTTCACAAAGTGGTCAAGGAGTAAATAGGCATGAATTATTGTCACTGAAATGGGATGTGTGTAAAGTACCACACACTAAATTAGACAAGAGAAAGAATTACCTGTCTATGAAAGAAACAGGGAAGAGGACCTGTCCTCTCCTGGAGATCCTGTTCACCCTGCTCATCAGCATAGGAGAGTGGTTAGCTGGGCTCATGAGTTCAGGCTGGAGAAGGCCTCTGAAAGGAGAAGTACTTTCACCCCTTTCTTTCTGCCATGGAAGGAACTGGGATTAGGAAGATTCTGATCAGACCAGAAAAGATTTGGGGGAGATGACCTTCCTGCAATTTCTTTGTAGCCTGGGCTAAAGAAAGCTCATCCTGTTTGTTTTGCTGTTGTGTCGGGGGGGAGAGAGAGCTGTGGTTCAAATACCTGTATTATGGAACATGGCTGCAAATACCCGTATTTTTGGGCCAGTGCTGAGGAAAAACTCTAATTGGTATGCATGTGCCTTAAATGGATGAAAATACTGTATCTTCTGAGGGTATCTCACCTCCAACCCCAGGCCACATAGACACAAGCCTAGCTTTAGAGTGATCCTTCTATAATGGACTTTGGGTATCCTGTAGTGTGGAGACCTTTAAGCTTCCAATGCTGTTGCTTATGTGATGGCCACCATCTTAGCCAACATACCAGGGATGGAGCACGGGACTTCCAGAGCTAAAAGAATGAGTCTCTACAGATTAAGCTAAAGAGCCAAGGTTCTTTAGCTGAGACCTGTACTAGACTTGTATCCCCTGTGGATTGGACACAGGGAGAGACATAATATGTGGACTCATCAGTGGGTTATTATACCTGCTCTGTATCTTTGCTGAAAGCAAAGGATGCTCAGTAGCATCAGGAGGCAGAGACTTCACACATGGTGAGATTGAGTTTAACCATTCTTGAAGTATCAACAAATTGTCATAGTTAATATGCCTTACAAAACAAATGTAATATCTGTTGAAGCTTTCCAGAATGTCACCAGTGTTATGCTATAAAAGTCGAGTGACTGACTGATTTCTGCTCTGGGAGCTGTCGTGAGGTACTGATGCATCTCAGCAAGTGAATGAGTTTCAGTTAGCTCTGGAGTAACTAACTTTTTAATTGATATAAGTAAAATACTATCCACAAATCACTATACAATAGTTTCCTGGCTATAATGGAGTGCTGCATAATGTTCTGGTATATGGAAATCTTCCCTGACTGAAGGGATAAGGAAGGTATGTAGACTATCATACTAACTTTTTACCCTTACCCTTGTCATGAGGAACTAGCATCCTTTCAAAACTTGTCTTTAGCCTAATGCCATAGAACATAGAAACTCTTTTTTTAAAAGGAAACAAGAATTTTGTATGCAGCAATAGGTTTGACAACTGATGCAAATGCTACAAAAGCTCTAATTGTCTTATCCTGCAAAGACTTATACACATGAATAATTCAACACAACTGAGTGAACCTATTGAATTTAATGGGACTACCTGAGTGTGTAAGTTTTTGCAGGACTTGGGTTTTAGTCTAGTCCATCATCTTTGCACTATAAAGTCCGTTCAATTCATGCTATCAACAGATACCACTTAGGAACTGGTGATTGTATTAGAAAGCTGTGATGTCCCATGCTGTGGATAGAGATAGCTGCCTCTCAAAACTCTTCCTTGTTTTAACTCTCCATTGATTTGTGCTGGTCTGTCGTATTGACCTTCCCTCCCAGTTCCTCAGCTGGCTCCTTCCATTCATCTAGCGCTGGCCTAATTTCCATGTATTTAGTCCTGTCCACTTCCGTCACCTCATGTTGGGAGACCATACTCTTGCAGTCTAACAGCCTTACTGTATCTCTCTGCGTCAGTAATTAATTTCTCTTTTCATTTGATTAATAATCCTTGATTTCTCCTTCTTATTTTATTTCTTACCTCTGTTAAACTGTGATGCATTTTGGGAGTTTGAGGGACAAAAAAGTTAAATGTGTTGTCAACAAATGTGATCTTCTCCCCCCACCCCAAACACTTCTCATTACACATTTGGGGCACTTCTGACATCACTAGACAGCATGCTTAAATATCCCATCATGTTTTGATAGGTTAGTTGCTGCAACTCTGAATTGCTCCAACAATTCATGTGAAAAAGAGAGCTGTTATACTAGTTTCATATCATGTCTATTAGTCAGGTCTTTCCAGTCAAACTAATTGTTCTCCCTGTTTTGATGTTTATAATCTCCCTGGGTTTTAGCACCTCATATTTCCTCCAGTTGCCAATATTGTACTCCTCCTTGACTCAAATTGTCATGGAACCATTCCTTAATCTTCTGCTGGCAGCCCTTTTCCTGACCCCCTTTCCCGGAACATTATGATTGCTGCACTCTTTCTACTTCATTTGTTGAGTCTATAGAAGATATACATGAATGTATTGGTACTTTGTTTGAAGCCTTTTTGTCCCATCATTATAAAGGGAACATGGATGGACATTAGCCCAGGCTTGGCAGAGTTCTCAGGAGAAGTGGCCAGCCAGAGTTGTGCTGTTCATTGTCCTTTAGCCAGCTGCTCACCCGCCGGCTTCAGCCAATCACTTCACATGGCATTTGTTAGGAACACAAAAGGGTGATGTAACAGCTGAGAGGGAAGTGTGGAGGATCTTGTTTCTATGTCTTATCCCAGCTATTGGAAATCCTGGCTGTGGCCTTGTGTACAATAAACTATTTTTTCCCTCTACATCATGAGTTTTTTGCAGCTAATAAAGTATGCAACTCAGGGCATGTTTCTATTTAACACGTGATCAGAAACATCTTGCAGAAAGACTGGCTATTCACATCTATTTGTACTTTTTCTCTACAGGCTTTTCTGAATGGCCTTATATCCTTTCGAATGCATTTTTACCTCTGTCATTATATTTGTTCACTACTTTTGTTTTTCACTCCTTAACTTGATTTGTTAATTTACACGTTTTGTTCCAGCCCCCTTCAGCTCATGGTGTCTAGCAAATGGTTTGCATTGAATTTAATATTTGGAATGCCAATTCTTTTCAAACTGGTGACTGACTGAAAGCCTAGGAGAGTGAATGCCTTTGAAGTCAATGGAGTTTTGCTGACTTGCACCACAGTCTACATTAGAGGTTAGCGGAGTGACATACCAAATCAGCAGAAGCTCCTGCAGGCAAGTACCAGGGAGCACCCAGAGAGCTTGGTAATAATTGCTATGTCCTTTGAAAGGGTGTCATACCATTTTAATAGCTCTCTCTGTAGCAATTCAAGACCAAACTAGCTCTTTGCTACCCCATACATAACACATACTTGGCTGCATCAGACAAAAAAACCATTAATTCAAACAAGTCACAAGATTGTTTGGATTGCACCCTCAGAAAGTTTGCAGATGACACTAAACTGGGAGAAGAGGTAGATACGCTGGAGGGTAGGGATAGGATACAGAGGGCCCTAGACAAATTAGAGGATTGGGTCAAAAGAAATCTGATGAGGTTCATCAAGGAAAAGTGCAGAGTCCTGCACTTAGGACGGAAGAATCCCATGCACCGCTACAGACTAGGGTCTGAATGGCTCAGCAGCAGTTCTGCAAAAAAGGACCTAGGGGTTACAGTGGACGAGAAGCTGGATATGAGTCAACAGTGTGCCGTTGTTGCCAAGAAGGCCAATGGCATTTTGGGATGTATAAGTAGGGGCATTGCCAGCAGATCGAGGGATGAGATCGTTCCCCTCTATTCGACATTGGGGGGCCTCATCTGGAGTACTGTGTCCAGTTTTGGGGCCCACACTATAAGAAGGATGTGGAAAAATTGGAAAGAGTCCAGCGAAGGGCAACAAAAATGATTAGGGAACTGGAACACATGACTTATGAGGAGAGACTGAGGGAAGTGGGATTGTTTAGTCTGTGGAAGAGAAGAATGAGGGGGGATTTGATAGCTGCTTTCAACTACCTGAAAGGGGGTTCCAAAGAGGATGGATCTAGACTGTTCTCAGTGGTAGCGGATGACAGAACAAGGAGTAATGGTCTCAAGTTGCAGTGGGGGAGGTTTAGGTTGGATATTAGGAAAAACTTTTTCACTAGGAGGGAGGTGAAACACTGGAATGCGTTACCTAGGGAGGTGGTGGAATCTCCTTCCTTAGAAGTTTTTAAGGTCAGGCTTGACAGAGCCCTGGCTCGGATGATTTAGTTGGGGATTGGTCCTGCTTTGAGCAGGGGGTTGGACTAGATGACCTCCTGAGGTCCCTTCCAACCCTGATATTCTATGATTCTATGATTGCTGGAGATTACTTGCATTTAAAGGGATGACTATACACATCTGGCTTGGAAAGCTTTTGCAGAAAGTTTGAGTGCATTTGTAAGCTGCTACAATACACAAACTGAAACTTCATTTAAGATAAGTTAAAATAAAATCATCTCTTGGGTAGCACCACTTCAGTCAAGATAATTACTTGTAGCAGGGATCATTTTGGTCCGTACACAAACATTTTTTAAAAGAATATAGAAGATTACCTACCATGGCTCTTATCTAAAAGTGTGAACTACTTACATCATGCATTTTCAACTTGCTGAGTATGATCCCAATTTTATTTGAGCCCCTGCAGTTTCTGTGCTCTTGCACATGTGGCTCCCTGGTGTTTCTTGCTGTCTTTCATTTGCAATTACACGGAGTTGACAGGAATTGGCTGTTACAGTATGTAATTTATATTCTTCTCTTGCACAATGGTTATCTGCAGAACTGACATCACACTCAGAATTATCTCCAATTTATGAAGACTTCAATTAATTCTAAAATGGTGGCTGTTCATATTTTTTCTAAATATTTTCTACAATGCCTAAGAAAATTTGAACATATTAAACTTTTGTTTGAATGTTCAGGGCATTCACTAGGTGCTATTGAGCCTCAAGTATTGATAGGGTTTGTGTTTGCAAATTCGAATAAGTCTATTGTCTCCCTTGATACGTACCCTAGAACACCAATTAATGCTCATGGAAGTTGTTAGTGTGCTTTGAAAGAATAACTCCCTAAGAATTTTAACATGCAATGATTCTGCCATACCTTCTGAAAATATATTCTGATTCTCTGATATATCTGCATTTACATCTATAATATAGCAATGCACATGGTGCCTTTAAAAACATAGCTCAAACAGAGGCAGAGCTAGGGAGGGCAGCAGCTTCTGCTACTCATGGGCATGCTCAGCGGCTGCAGGGTTGCTCAGGGATGGGGAGCGACACTGCACCTTGGCGGGCCAGGCTGGAAGGGCTGAGCATGGCACAGAGTCAGTGGGTGAGACACTGGAGACACTGGCTGCAGTGTGGGGCTCCAGAAGATTTGGTGGTGGCCAGCTGCTTTCCGCTTTAGCCACTTGAAATGTTGGGGGGTATGCAGTGGGAACTTCCCCTATAGCTGCACTGTAGCAGCTTTGGGGGGAGCCAACCAGAGTTCCTACTGCAACTCGTAGTCAGAGGTTTGATGGGATGCCATGGCATTAACAAGAGAGTCCATTCTTTCCCATTCTCATCCCTATATTTTTTTGCAGAGCTTTGGTGAAGTGGCTTCCATGGGATTCCATGGATGAATCTGCAAGCTGTAAACAGCACTCCTCCCTATTCCTTGCCCCACTTCACTTCCTTTCCCCTGCCCTCTGACCCCACCCTAACAGCTCCCACACACTACACTTCCATCAGCAGATTCAGCTTCCCTGAGCTTGTGGAAGTGAAAGGAGGAATATGCTATTTTAAGAGATAAAATGAACATTAAAAGATCCCCCAACACTTAAGGCTGCTACAGAGGCACCATCAAATTGAAATTTTATCATTTTCAAAAATGTTTTCAGATATTATATTTTCTCTTTGAATCCCTTGCCAGTTTTTGTGGATTTACATCAAACCTCTAAACCAGCTCAATTTTTTAACTAGTACAGCTTTCTTGGTCAATTGTGGCTCCTGGGGCATCTAGTTAGGTGTTCTTAAACAATTACCAATTATTCTTCACATTTTTTCTGATTAAATTCCTTCTCCCAGCTGATTTGGTTCCTAATTGTTTTCAGCTTTGTGAAATTGACCCTTTTAAAGCACCAAGTATTTCTATTATTGGTCTGCACTTTATTCTGTTTGCACATCATAAGTGTGAGCATGTCATTGATCACATGTATGTAAGCTACAATTAAGTTTTAGTTCTGTGATCAGTTCCTTTTTATCTATCAAGAAAAGGTCTAATATAGAATTCTCCTATGTTGGATGCAGTATTTTTTGAGTTAGGAAATTGTCATCTAGAATAAGAGATTCTGAGACTGTTGTAGTACTGGCAGCATGAGCCCTCCAGTAAGTGTCGATCAAGTTGAAGTCCCCCATGGGCATGCAGTTTTTTTTAACTACATGTTCTAGGTATGTGCGGGTTCCCTAGTGTGATTTGGTGGTGTATAGAAGACACTAGTATCTCATCCCTGTGTTTTATCTGATAGGACATTGATCCATATGCAATAATGATAATTTTCTTCCGAGTTATCAGTGACTTGGAAACAGGTAATGCCACTTTTGCCAGAGTACTACTTCCCCTCCCCCTTTGCCCACTCAATCCTTCCTAAATAGATTGTAACCATTGATTTTTAACATTCCAGTCATGCAAATCATCCCAATAGGTTTCAGTAACCAACTAGATCAACTTGATGCTCACAAATGAGCAATTCCAACTTCTCTTGTTTGTTACCCAGACTCCTAAGATTGGTGAATAGGCAACTAAATAATGTATTCTCTTTAAGTCCTTTAGTTCCTTGATTAATTTTGTTCTCAACACATTGATTTTGTGCTAAATGGGCGCTCAAATCTTCCCCCTTTTTACCCTATACCACTTATCTAGCCAGCAGTTTACTTCCAGAATTTTTTGCCTTCTGTCTTCCTTTGTTCTTGAGACAAGAAGTATCTGAAATGATTGCTTGGATCATCATCATCTTCTTCTTCTGCATGCTTCAGTGTTCCATAAAGTCTCTATTATCTGAAAGAGATCTCATGACCGTGTCATCAGTGCCAGTATGAACCATCCCCAATGGATCCTTGCCCATTGACTTCAGAAGCCTATCCAATCTTGGAGTGATATCTTGTGTCTTGGCCCCAAGAAAGGAGCACACCATCCTGTTGTCCACCTATCCCTCGAGGAATGTTCTTTTGATTCTTCTAAGTATTGATCCTTGCTGGAGAGATATCAGTCTTCCTTGGTGGTGGAGTAGCATTGTATATCAATGATGAGGTAGAATGTAAAGAAATAAGAAGCGATGGAATGGATAAGACAGAGTCCGTCTGGGCAAAAATTACATTGGGGAAGAAAACTATTAGAGCCTCCCCTGGGATAGTGCTTGGCGTGTGCTATAGACCTCCGGGATCTAATCTGGATATGGATAGAGCACTTTTTAAACGTTTTTAATGAAGTAAATACTAATGGAAACTGCATGATCATGGGATACTTTAACTTCCCAGATATAGACTGGAGGACGAGTGCTAGTAATAATAATAGGGCTCAGATTTTCCTCGATGCAATAGCTGATGGATTCCTTCATCAAGTAGTTGCTGAACTGACTAGAGGGGATGCCATTTTAGATTTGGTTTTGGTGAGTAGTGAGGACCTCATAGAAGAAGTGGTTGTAGGGGATAATCTTGGTTCAAGTGATCATAAGCTAATTCAGTTCAAACTGAACGGAAGGATTAACAAAAATAAATCTGCAGCTAGGGTTTCTGATTTCAAAAGGGCTGACTTTCAAAAATTAAGGAAATTAGTTAGGGAAGTGGATTGGACAGAAGAACTTATGGATCTAAAGGCAGAGGAGGCCTGGGACTACTTTAAATCAAAGCTGCAGAAGCTATCAGAAGCCTGCATCCAAGAAAGGGGAAAAAATTCATAGGCAGGAGTTGTAGACCAAGCTGGATGAGCAAGCATCTCAGAGAGGTGATTAAGAAAAAGCAGAAAGCATACAGGGAGTGGAAGATGGGAGGGATCAGCAAGGAAAGCTACCTTATTGAGGTCAGAACATGTAGGGATAAAGTGAGACGGGCTAAAAGTCAAGTAGAGTTGGACCTTGCAAAGGGAATTAAAACCAATAGTAAAAGGTTCTATAGCCATAAAAATAAGAAGAAAACAAAGAAAGAAGAAGTGGGACCGCTAAACACTGGGGATGGAGTGGAAGTCAAGGATAATCTAGGCATGGCCCAATATCTAAACAAATACTTTGCCTCAGTCTTTAATAAGACTAAAGAGGATCTTAGGGATAATGGTAGCATGACAAATGGGAATGAGGATATGGAGGTAGACACTGCCATATTTGAGATAGAAGCGAAACTCAAACAGCTTAATGGGACTAAATCAGGGGCACCAGATAATCTTCATCCAAGAATATTAAAGGAATTGGCACCCAAAATTGCAAGCCCATTAGCAAGAATTTTTAATGAATCTGTAAACTCAGGGGTTGTACCGTATGATTGGAGAATTGCTAACATAGTTCCTATTTTTAAGAAAGGGAAAAAATGTGATTCGGGTAATTACAGGCCTGTTAGTTTGACATCTGTAGTATGCAAGGTCTTGGAAAAAATTTTGAAGGAGAAAGTAGTTAAGGACATTGAAGTCAATGGTAAATGGGACAAAATACAACATGGTTTTACAAAAGGTAGATCGTACCAAACCAACCTGATCTCCTTCTTTGAGAAAGTAACAGATTTTTTAGACAAAGGAAACGCAGTGGATCTAATTTACCTAGATTTCAGTAAGGCATTTGATACCGTGCCACTTCTTGGTGGAATTACTAGTTAAATTGGAAAAGATGGGGATCAATATGAACATTGAAAGGTGGATAAGGAATTGGTTAACAGGGAGACTACAGCGGGTCCTACTGAAAGGTGAACTGTCAGGCTGGAGGGAGGTTAACAGTGGAGTTCCTCAGGGATCAGTTTTGGGACCAATCTTATTTAATCTTTTTATTACTGACCTCGGCACAAAAAGCGGGAGCATGCTAATAAAGTTTGCGGATGATACAAAGCTGGGAGGTATTGCCAATTTAGAGAAGGACAGGGATATCCTACAGGAGGATCTGGATGACCTTGTAAACTGGAGTAATAGTAATAGGATGAAATTTAATAGTGAGAAGTGTAAGGTTATGTATTTAGGCATTAATAACAAGAATTTTAGTTATAAGCTGGGGACACATCAGTTAGAAGTAACGGAGGAGGAAAAGGATCTTGGAGTATTGGTTGATCATAGGATGACTATGAGCCGCCAATGTGACATGGCTGTGAAAAAAGCTAATGCAGTCTTAGGATGCATCAGGATAGGTATTTCCAGTAGAGATAAGGAGGTTTTAGTACCGTTATACAAGGCACTGGTGAGACCTCACCTGGAATACTGTGTGCAGTTCTGGTCTCCCATGTTTAAGAAGGATGAATTCAAACTGGAACAGGTACAGAGAAGGGCTACTAGGATGATCCGAGGAATGGAAAACTTGTCTTATGAAAGGAGACTCAAGGAGCTTGGCTTCTTTAGCTTAACTAAAAGAAGGTTGAGGGGAGATATGATTGCTCTCTCTAAATAAATCAGAGAGATAAATACCGGAGAGGGAGAGGAATTATTTAATCTCATTACCAATGTGGACACAAGAACAAATGGATATAAACTGGTCACTGGGAAGTTTAGACTTGAAATTAGACGAAGGTTTCTAACCATCAGAGGAGTGAAGTTCTGAAATAGCCTTCCAAGGGAAGCAGTGGGGGCAAAAGATCTATCTGGCTTTAAGATTAAACTCGATAAGTTTATGGAGGAGAAGGTATGATGGGATAACATGATTTTGGTAATTAATTGATCTTTAAATATTCATGGTAAATAGGCCTAATGGCCTGTGATGGGATGTTAGATGGGGTGGGATCTGAGTTACTACACAAAATTCTTTCATGGGTATCTGGCTGGTGAATCTTGCCCATATGCTCAGGGTTTAGCTGATCACCATATTTGGGGTCGAGAAGGAATTTTCTTTCAGGGTATATTGGAAGAGGCCCTGGAGGTTTTTTGCCTCCATCTGTAGCATGGGGAACAGGTCACTTGCTGGAGGATTCTCTGCTCTTTGAAGTCTTTAAACCACGATTTGAGGACTTTAATAGCTCAGACATAGGTGAGAGGTTTCTCGCAGGAGTGGGTGGGTGAGATTCTGTGGCCTGCGTTGTGCAGGAGGTCGGATTAGATGATCATAATGGTCCCTTCTGACCTTAGTATCTATGAAACTTGATTTTCTTAGACCAAGTTAGACCAAGCTGCCATCCGTGGCTGTGCCTGGAAATTTCTCCATTCCCCTGGACCACCTGGATCTTCAGCGATATCTTCCATAGTGTCTATATTGAGGACCTGGTATCAACTGGATATGTCTAGCTTTGTTGAATTCCTCCTTGTCCTTATCTCTCTGGTAGTCACAGCCTGCCCATTCTTATCTATCTCCAGCCTGCTGTGCATCCTGCTGTGACCTGTTGCCTCTGGTGGTTATGTACTGCTAGTCTCTGACTCTTCCCCCCGCACCCACCCCTCGACTTCTTGGTGGCCACTCTTTTCTTCTTTGAACCCAGAGTTCTGCTATTTCTCAATCCTGGCTGTCTAGGAACACCTCAGCTTCTCTGATTCATTGTAGGATTTCTGCTTGCCCCTCCAATCCTAGAACCTTCTCCACCAGCACAGCCACCAAACTTGCACTTCATAAACAGGAAGTCCCTTCAGGCAGGAAAGAAAATACGGTAGGTCATCACCACCATGGCTGGCCATCTGAAAACTGCACGTAGAGATGAACCTGACAGGAAAGCCTCTCTCACTCACTCTGACACTCTCCTGTTAGTTTCCTCTGTTTGTGGCTCTTGAGTTTGCCTAAGAAGTGACTCTCTATACCAAGTCTCCCTAAGCTCCCTGCTGAGGCTCAGGTCTGCGTCTCTCCACCAGCAAATGATTAACCAGTCAGAGATTTCAAACAGTGGGCCTGATCAAAGCTCCAGGGCTCAAAGCCACACAGCCCTTTCCAAGGCACCAAAAGACCTGCCTCAGCTGCTTATTCAGGGCCTCATGGCCCAGCTATGCAGCCCATAACTGAGAGCAGACAACCCACCTACAGACCAAAAGCACCACTCACCAGGGTTATAGGTTGTTATAAGGTGGGCACCACCTCCGCCTGCCAGATTTTGAATGGGACCCAACCCAGGGGCATGCTCAGAGGCCACTTACCAGATCAGGCCCCGCACGTGAATTGAGCAGCCGAACACCTATCTTCCCCCGTTTATGAATCCCCCTGAGATAGGGAGGCAGCAGCATGCATGATCAGAGGCAAAAATTTAGGCACTGAGGGAACTTGAAAGCTTGTGAACATGATGCAGTCCTGAAAACCTAGCTGCTGGAGGTTGAGGATCATAATTAAGACTGAAACTGGGACTTTGGTTCCTGACTTAGCACCTAAGTACCTTTGTGGGTCTGGGCCACTCTGACTTCTGAGTCCTGATAAATGGGCACAAGGCACGGCCTGCCTGGATCCAACTGCAGGATCAAGGCCTTCATTGTGTCAACAATAAGTTGGAGCTTCCTATTGTTATAAGCTTTTGAGGAGGTGCACCCAATTCCATCTCTTACCTCAACATTATTGCTGTTAGTAAGGAAATCATGCCATCATGTTCTGACACATCTTTCCCCCCCCCCCCAGCCAAATAGTCATTGAATTAATCAGACTCTGCATGGACACAAGGTACCTGTGTGGATCCAATTATAGGATCAGGGTCTTATGTGGCAGATTATTAAATAGAGAGGCCTAGAACATAACCATCTTCAGCTAGAGCATATCAGATGGGCTAGGAAGGCTGAAACTTTACTTAAACAAACTTAAACTTTGGTTTAAAAATTCTCTCAAACTGCTAATAACTTAAGTGCCTGGGGTGAGCTTAAAAGTATTCTCCACAGAAATTAGTAATTTATGAAATTAAACTGAGTTATTTTATTACAGTGACAAGGCAAGTACTTATTCTAGTCTTTTAACTTTGGAGCTGAGCTCATAAAAATGTTAAAGGAAATTAAGACTACATCTTTTGCTCTTCCTGCAAACACCAAAAAAGTCTTTGAGGAGTTTCATTAAAACTGCATACAGTAGAAAAAGTTGTAAAAGGGCAGAGGCAATACGTGGGGGGCATGTGTGTCACATGCTCTCCCAGATTTGCTGCTTGACTTGGACTGAGCATGTTCATATGGACTGGGCATGCTCAGTAACACTGCGGAAGCCAGCTGCCCTCACTCTGCCCCCCTACTATCGGCCTGCGTGGGGTCATCTCTATAAAGGGGAAATCAAAAAAGGAAGCTAAGGGTTAAGCTTTCCAGACTCCTGGAGGGTAGGCTACAATTAGGTGTTTACAAATGTGGAGGAGGTCCTAGAGATAATTAACTCCGTAAAGACCAATAAGGCCGCAAGGCCAGTTAGTTTCAATCTTTTAATTAAATGGCCCAAGAGAGAACTCCACTCATTACCAGATCATACAGACATCTTCTGAATCTGATCACTTTTACTTGATTCTGTACATATATTGTCCCAGACCGCTTAAATTGTGAACTTTTTTTTCTTAATCTTTTTTTCTTAAAATTTGAGACATGGTAATTCAATACTCTGCAATATATATAAGTACCAGCTGGGATTTATTCAGGGGAGGAACTCTGCAGGTCACCAGATAATGAAGTCTATTATGTCTAATCAAATAACGTGCCCAGTCTATTGTTGTCGTTGGATGCAAAAAGGCACTGGACAAGGTAGAATGCTCCTTGCTTTGTTTGTAAAACTAGAAGCAAAGGTAATGGTGAATAGTGGTTTTTAACATGTGCCCCTTCCTAATGAATGGGGGCTATTTCTGTATTGGGATGGCCACTTTTCCCTTTATCTGTCCTACCACTTGACCTCCCCTGATTTAGAAATGAAAGAAAACTCCCCTAAGGAACAGAGGTGACTGGAATATGTGACAAGCCTCTGCTATTTATATTTAGGATAAAAGTCCCTCCTATTTCTCAATCTAAGATTGTTTGCTTCTGTCTGGGATAAACTTCACCCAAATTTTGGGTTATAAAATAATTGTATCAAACCTAGGTTTCAGAGTAGCAGCTGTGTTAGTCTGTATTTGCAAAAAGAAAAGGAGTACTTGTGGCACCTTAGAGACTAACCAATTTATCTGAGCATAAGATTTCGTGAGCTACAGCTCACTTCGTCATAGAGACTGGGAGTGGATGGGTCATTACACAAAGTAAAACTATTTCCCCATGTTTATTTCCCCACCCTCCACTGTTCCTCAGACGTTCTTGTCAACTGCTGGAAATGGCCCACCTTGATTATCGCTACAAAAGGTTTTCTTCCCCTCCCCACCCCCGCTCTCCTGCTGGTAATAGCTCACCTTAAGTGAAAAGAAAAGGAGTACTAGTGGCACCTTAGAGACTAACCAATTTATTTGAGCATGAGCTTTCGTGAGCTACAGCTCACTCTCGTTACAGTGTGTATGATAACACCCATTTTTTCATGTTGTGTGTGTATATAAATCTCCCCACTGTATTTTCCACTGAATGCATCTGATGAAGTGAGCTGTAGCTCACGAAAGCTTATGCTCAAATAAATTTGTTAGTCTCTAAGGTGCCACAAGTACTTCTTTTCTTTTTGTATCAAACCTAGGTCTTGCCTATAGACTTCTTCCTCCTGCCCACCAAAGCTAAGCGACTTCATTAGTTACTTTTCAGTGGGCATCTGTTTTAAAATACGTGGTTGTACACATAAAATTTAACCTTCAGTAGGAACTCTAACTTCCTTGAAATATTGTATTGGTTCAGTAAGGAAACAGCACCTTTTATGCAACCAGGATCAAGAGGACAGATGTTGTCCAAGACGTAGTGATGAATGTAATGGTGGATTTTGTTTTAAAGGATCTGCAGTATTGTTCTTCTTATTAATTAATTAGTTGTATTATCATAATACTTAGGAGCCTTAGTCATAGACTAGAACCCCCATTGTGCTAGGTGCTGTACAAACAGAACAAAAAGGCAGTCCCTGCCCCCAAAGAGTTTACAATTAAGTAAGTGTGAGTTTTAAAGTGCTGACTACTGCTTTAATCACACAGAAAGCAGGTTTTCCACATGGCTTATGTTCTACTGAATATGAAAGTGTGGGGTTGTTTGAGTCTGAATCCCAGGGGAGCAATAAATTGGTGTTTTGATATCTATGATCAATAAAAACAAGTGACTTATCCAATAGAAAGAACTAGGCACCACGATAGGAAACCCATGAGACTTAGAATGAAGTTTGTGGTATTGATCTTTTATTTTATTTATATATTTTATTTATTTTGGACTAGGCTTATTAAATCAGCTCCAACTTGATCCTTTTTACTGAATAACTAAGGAAGAGTTGTGGCAAGGAGCAACTTCTTTAGTTCTGTTAGAGGCAATGTCAGAGATAAGTGATTGCTGAACACCATTTTTGATTTTATCATGATATAGCAAAGAAGCAGTACATAGATTACTTTTGTGTGTGTGTGAAGGGATACTCTTGTGATCATTCTTTCACCTTCCACAGTATTTTCTTTTCTTCAGGTATTGCACAGTATATTGACTAAGTTATTCTGTGCTCATGGAAAATGTGTGCTAAATTCTAATACATGGCCTTTTGGATTCTGAAGACATCACAGGCCAGATTCTCCATGCTGCCAAGTTTACTTCATACAGTAGGTCAGTGGTGGAACTGGGAATGGGATTCAGGTCTCCTGATTCTTAGTCCAGTGTTGTACCCACTAGACACCGCTGTCTCTCAAAATCTAATATTTTCAGTGATATCTGCTTGAGCAGTGCCAAACAAATGGTTAGGAGCACATATTTGAATGTTTGGTAGGCCTACACAGGGGACAAAATAGTCACTGGATTTAATGCATTTCTCCAGTAGAGCCAAAAAGTGTGTGTAGGGGAAAGGGTGCTATTAAGATGCAAATACTGTTCTATGTGTATATGGCTTGGAAGAAACATCACCATGCATTTGCGTATACCACAACTTTATGTATGGAGGATTATCAAATGTACATAGAGTGAAAATTTGAGGCATTTGACAACAAGTGCAAGAAGGTAACTGCAGCTAGACTTCACAGGAATGAATTGGAGTGTTGCAGCTGACTTGGTTTTCTGACTGCCCAGTGAATCAACATAGCCCAATAAAAACTTACTAATAATCAAATATCTACAGGAAGCCTCGTTAGTATAAAATGTACAATATTCAAGCCAGATTGTTTCACTTACACCAGTGATTCTTTACTTTACCACCCTTGAGTGTCCGCCATCAAGGCCAATTTAAAAATACTTCATAGTAATTCTAGCTTGTGGTATCATTTAGATAAATCCATAATGTAGCTGCAGCTTTCACTACACATCCCATGCAGTGGCATTAGAAAAATGTGTATAGTGGGGGTGCTGAAAGCCATTAAACAAATTTTGTAAACCCTGGATATGATGGAAACCACTTCAAGGCAGGAGGTGCTGCAGCACCCAAGCACCCCTAATTCCAGCACCCCTGATCCTATGAAGAAAGATGACTGATACATCTTTCATTGTAGAACACAGAGTGAGGTTTCTAAGGTCTGCCTCTTCCCTAGTGGCTTCTTCAACAGCAGAAACTTTTATTTATTTTGGTTTTGACAGCTAATTTAGCAGTTTCAACAAAAGCTAAATAGGTAAAGTTGGTCTGTGTATGTGTGTGGCTGTTTTCCAGGGTAATCTTCCAAGTGTAAAGTTTTGAATGCAGCAACTAAATACCAAGGAGCTTCTGTTTTCTTTTCTTTTTTTATTTGATGCTTATTCCAAGATAATACTGTGGATTTGTGTTGTGTCAGTAGTTCTCCTATAAATACCTGTTTTCTGGTGTTTCTAACCCAACTGTTTTTGTTTTTTTGTTTTTTTTAAAGAATGCATGAGGTTGCAATTTGATGTCTTGAGTGTCAGCCTAGCAATATATTTACTTAAAAATAATAATCTTCATACAACCCTGCGTTATACACAGTGGAGTGCGTTAAACTGCTTTTGATGCAGATGGTTTAGATTGTTTTACTACTCCTCAAAAGCAGATTAGTTATTGAATATGAAATGTTGCAGGTTCTGTAAACTTAATTTAGACTTCTGAGGGGTTTTGGGGGGGGTTGTTTTGGTTTTTTACAGTTCATAAAGATTGAAATTCAACTCTTTTATATGCGGATACATTAAAGGAAAAAAAGAATGTGACTCTAAGGCACTGAGCACAGCAATTGGGAGGTCCTGTGTTCTAATCCTGCTTCTTGGCCTGACTTGTTCTTTGGTCTTGAGCAAGTTACTTCATACCTCTGTCTATTTTGCAATCTGTAAAAAAGAAAAAAAAAAGCATAATATCTATTTCACATGGCTTCTGTGAAGACTTAATGTCCTTGTAAATGTTAAGTATTTGTATTCAGAAAAGCTGTACAAAACTTGGTAGAGTTGGTCTGAAGGATTCCTGAGAATTCTTTTTCTTGTGATGAGGTGTATGGGCTCATAACCTCAGCTTCTTTGTGGGTCTTGTTTGAATCAGTCCAAAAGATGTAAGTGAAATTTGTCTTAATTGCCTGGTTTGATGTTGAAGCCTTGGACTTCTTTAAGATATTTGATACAATACCACATTGGAAATTATTAGTGAATTTAAAGAAGATGGGGATAAGTATAAGTACTGTAAGGTGGATAAGGAATTGGCTAAGAGAGAAAAGGCAACAGGTTGTGCTGAAGGATGAACTACAGGTCAGAAGGAAGGTTACTAGTGGATTTCCTCAAGCATCAGTCTTCGGACCAATTTTAGTCAATATTGGTATTAATGACCTTAGCACAAAAAGGAGTGTGCTAATGAAATTTGCTGGTGATACAAAGTTGGGAAACATCATCTATACAATGGAGAATCGGCGTGCTTTACAGGAAGATCTGGATTACCTTGAGGACTGGAGTAACAAATGGAACAAAATTCAATAGTATAAAGTGAAAGGTCATGCACTTAACATCTAATAAGAATATCTGCGATAGATTGGGTACTCATTAGTTGGAAGTTGAAGAGGAAGAGAGAGACGTGGGTGTGTTGGTTGATCACAGGATGAAGATGAGCCACCAATGTGATGCAGCTGCAAAAAAGGCACATGTGATCCTAGGATGTATCAGAAGAGGCATTTTCAGAAGAGAGAAGTATTAATGCCATTTATAAAGCACTGATAAGACCTCATTTGGAATATGGTGTACAGTTTTGGTTGCCCACGTTTAAGGAAGTTGAATTCAAACTGGAGCAGGTGCAGAGAAGAGTTACAAAGATGATCAGAGGAATGCAGAGCCTATCTTATGAGGGAAGACTGGCTTGGCTTGTTTAGCCTAGAAAAACAAAGGCTAAGAGGGGATATGATTGCTCTTAATATATACATGAACCAGGGGGTAAACACCAGGAAAGGTGAAGAGCTATTTAAGCTAAAGTACAATGTTAGCACAAGAACAAATGGGTATAAACTGGGCATGAACTCATTGAGGCTGGGAACTAGAAGAAGATTCCTAACCATCAGGGGAGCGAGGTTCTGAAACACCCTCCCAATAGGAGTTGTGGGGGCAAACAACGTAATTAGTTTTAAGATAGAACTGGACACATTTATGAGTGGGATTGTTTGTTTGATGGGGGAGGGAGAAGGGGCTCAGCAGTTCTAAAGTCTTATGCTTCAGGGATTCAGTCATTCATCTGCAGGTGTCAGAAAGGGATTTTCCCCCCAATCTATCCTGTTTTTTCCCCTTCCTTTCTCTGAAGCATCAGAGATAGCCACAGCTGTACATGGGATATGGACAGGTGGATTGGTGCTCTGAGGTGGCATTGAGCATTCTCTTCCTCGTATGCTTGACTATCTGGTTCTTGCTCACATGCTCAGGGTCTAACTGATCACCATATATGTGGGATTAGGAAAGAATTTTCCCCCAAGTCATATTGGCAGAAACCTTGGGGATTTTACACCTTCCTCTGCAGCGTGGAGTGCAGGTCACTTGCTGGGATCAACTGGGTATCTCTCACTTAATTAATTCCCTGCTATTGCAGGGGCCTCAGACATTGCACTTCGGTCTCTCCTATTTTCTGCCTATCGTGTGTAGTCCAGTCTCCTAGGGGCTATACTGCATCGGTCTGGTTTTAGTTGTTGGGTTTGGTGTGCGGGTGCTGGATGGTGTTGGTGGCTTGTGGTGTACAGGAAGTCAGACTGGATGATCTGGTTGTCCCTTCTGTCCACAGACAATCTAGGAAGTTTTTGGAAAGTGTAGGGGACAATTTCCTGGTGCAAGTGCTGGAGGAACCAACTAGGGGCAGAGCTCTTCTTGACCTGCTGCTCACAAACAGGGAAGAATTAGTAGGGGAAGCAAAAGTGGATGGGAACCTGGAAGGCAGTGACCATGAGATGGTAGAGTTCAGGATCCTGACACAAGGAAGAAAGGAGAGCAGCAGAATACAGACCCTGAACTTCAGAAAAGCAGCCTTTGACTTCCTCAGGGAACTGATGGGCAGGATCCCCTGGGAGAATAACATGAGGGGGTGTCAAGGTTCCTTCCCCACTCTGAACTCTAGGATACAGATGTGGGGACCTGCAGGAAAACCTCCAAAGCTTACTTTTACCGGCTTAGGTTAAAACTTCCCCAAGGCACAAACTATTTTACCTTTTGCTCTTGGACTTTCACTGCCACCACCAAACGTCTAACTGGGTTTATTATTGGGAAAGAGCTGTTTGGAAACGTCTTTCCTCCCAAAATCCTCACCAAAGCCTTCATGTGTCTTCATGAACAAGGCTTTCATGAACAAGGCCTTCATGTGTCTTCATGAACAAGGTCAGCTCCCAGACTACTGCACTGGGCAGCACAACATGGGGAGGAGGTGACCAGCCCTCTGCGGAGAAAGAAATGGTTCAGGACTATTTAGAAAAGCTGGACAAGCACAAGTCCCTGGGGCTGGATGCACTGGAGGGTACTAAAGGAGTTGGCAGATGTGATTGCAGAGCCATTGGCCATTATCTTTGAAAACTCATGGCGATTGGGGGAAGTCCCGGACGACTGGAAAAAGGCTAATGTAGTGCCCATCTTTAAAAAAGGGAAGGAGGAGGATCCGGGGAACTACAGGCCAGTCAGCCTCACCTCAGGCCCTGGAAAAACCATGGAGCAGGTCCTCAAAGAATCAATTCTGAAGCACTTAAAGAAGAGGAAAGTGATCAGGAACAGTCAACATGGATTCACCAAGGGCAAGTTATGACTGACTAACCTAATTGCCTTCTATGATGAGATAACTGGCTCTGTAGATGAGGGGAAAGCAGTGGACGTGTTATTCCTTGACTTTAGCAAAGCTTTGGATACGGTCTCCCACAATATTCTTGCCAGCAAGTTAAAGAAGTATGGGCTGGATGAATGGACTATAAGGTGGATAGGAAGCTGGCTAGATCGTCGGGCTCAAAGGGTAGTGATCAATGGCTCCATGTCTAGTTCGCAGCCAGTATCAAGCGGAGTGCCCCAAGGGTTTGTCCTGGGACCGGTTTTGTTCAATATCTTAATTAATGATCTGGAGGACAGCGTGGACTGCACCCTCAGCAATTTTGCAGATGACCCTAAACTTGGAGGAGTGGTAGATACATTGGAGGGTAGGAATAGGATACAGAGGGACCTAGACAAATTAGAGGATTGGGCCAAAAGAAATCTCATGAGGTTCAACAAGGACAAGTGCAGAGTCCTGCACGTAGGACGGAAGAATCCTATGTACTGCTACAGACTAGGGACCGAGTGGTAAGGCAGCAGTTCTGCAGAAAAGGAGCATTGCCAGCAGATCGAGGGATGTGACCATTCCCCTTTATTTGGCATTGGTGAGGCCCCATTTGGAGTACTGTGTCCAGTTTTGGGCCCCACACTACTACAAGGATGTGGAAAAATTGGAAAGAGTCCAGTGGAGGGCAACAAAAATGATTAGGGGGCTGGAGCACAAGACTTATGAGGAGAGGCTGAGGGAACAGGCTTATTTACTCTGCAGAAGAGAAGAATGAGGGGGGATTTGATAGCTGATTTCAATTACCTGAATGAGGGTTCCAAAAAGGATGGATCTAGACTGTTCTCAGTGGTAGCAGATGACGGAACAAGGAGTAATGGTCTCAAGTTGCAGTGGGGGAAGTTTAGGTTGGATATTAGGAAAAACGTTTTCACTAGGAGGGTGGTGAAGCACTGGAATGTGTTACCTAGGGAGCTGGTGGAATCTCCTTCCTGAGAGGTTTTTAAGGTCAGGCTTGACAAAGCCCTGGCTGGGATGATTTAGTTGGGGATTGGTCCTGCTTTGAGCAGGGGGTTGGACTAGATGACCTCCTGAGGTCCCTTCCAACCCTGATATTCTATGATCTCCCATAGTGAAGACCAGCCCAAAGTGTCTGTCTGTTCCTTATTTCCTTGGTGCCCAGCTTGAGACTCTGTGATCTGGTTCACAGAAGTGCTGAGAATTTGCGAACTGCATCTGAAGTTTGTGAGAGATGTGCTATAAAATGCTAAGTACCCTCAAAAATCAGGCCCTGAATACCTCAGACTGGGCACCCAAAATGAGTAGACACTTTAATCTGTGTGCCTCAGTTCCCCTTACCTGGCAGGGTTGTTATGAAAATAAATCCACTAATATTTGTGAAGCCTTCAGATGCTATACTTACAACCAGAGCAGAAGCTGAATAATTCCAGTGAATTAAGGCTTATTGCCACACATCAAACAACGAGAGTAAAACAAAATATTGAATAATTGCTGATTAAGTTAGCACCATCTATTCTGTGCACTGAATGAAGCAGGGGTCCTGTGGAAAAAATAGCATGTGATCATGTAGCAAAGGACTGTTCCATAATACAGTTACACAAGGGGGCCGAATTAAAGTTGCATGGGCAATATTAATTCTGGTATTCCTAACTTTGGACTGCTTGACTTTGCCATCCTAATGCTCTTTTAATGTTTTCTGGGCATAATTAGCCTTGAAGTCCAGTTCCCTAGTTCCAGTACTGAACAGTTAACTGCCACATCAATTGCCTGAGAATGAATTAAATCCCTGCCTGACCAAGAAACAAAATCTACAGTGACTGTCTGGCATATGCAAGGCCAACACTTCACACATTCGGCCTCCTGTTTGGTGGATTTACTGTGCCTCTAAATTCTGTTGCTGTTGCTTCACAATAGTCTCTTATGAAGCAAGAAATTGTGACCAGGTATTATAAGTGTGCTTTCGGCTGAAGTCTGCCAGGTGGCTAGGCTTGTGTTAATAAATGCTCTTGAAAAGGTAAAAAGGTTAATGTTACATCCCTTATTAATTAAAATATATTAAAGAGCCATAAAAACTGTGGAAAATCAATGATATAGTATGAGAACCCAGCTGCTCTGGTGCTTACACAAACATGAAATAACTTGAGCAAATCACATAATGTACTTGTTGAAAATGTGACATCTGTCCTTTCCTTTCATGTATGACTGAGACTGTCATAGCTCTTTAGCTTCATACTACTCAGATAATGCAGGTTGAATAAAGGGTTTTTTTCGCTCTATGCAAAGCCCCTGCTGGGGGAGGAAAAGGAATTCTCTTATTCAGAGGCAGTGCAGTCCCATGTACTGCATGTTAAGAACTCCTGAGTCATCCTAAACCTGTGGAACTTACTTGCTGCATGGCTTTAACTTCTTTGTGTTATACTTTCCCCATCTATAAAATGGGTTGATATTTCCTGCCTCCCTAGGGATTTGTGGGGATTAATTTAGATAAGGTCTAACCCAAAGCCAGACTCCTGTAATCCCCAATGGACTCTGGGTCAGGACACTTTAATGCTTGAAAAGCACTTGACAGTTATTTCCAAAGTGTTCATTTGACCCAGATTTTTACTATAGGAGTCTCAAGACAGGGTGAACTTTCCATTGGGTTCCAAACTAAGCCCTATCCTATAAAGAAGAGCCATGAAAAGTGAGACTGTCCTTCAAAATTAGTTGCATGTTACTAAATATCTCACATCTAGTTTGAGCTGCACTCTGAACTACCCAGGGTTCGTTCCAGCCACACATCCCAGAGATTAGTTCTTACTGATCCATTAGAAATTTGTTCAGAGGTACAAATGCGAAGAGCTGGGGATAGGTGCTCTTAGTAAATATTAGTATTTTCATTCTATCTAGGTTCTTACCATATGGTGATAGGTTCAGTGCATCACAGCACCTGATGTACCCATTTGATAGGGTGACCAGATGACAAGAACAAAATATCGGGACACATTGGGGGGGCAGCCACAGGTTCACCCCCCCGCACCAGGGCCGGCTCTAGGTTTTTTGCTGCCCCAAAAAAAGGCAGAGTGCCGCTGAAGCAAAATATTGGGACAAATGGCGTCCCGACCGTACATCAGTCGGGACGTGGGACAAACAACTAAATATCGGGACAGTCCCGATTTTATCAGGATATCCGGTCACCCTACCATTTGAGGAACACTACATTTGTTCCCAGCCCCCAAACAGATTTTGGCACTTTACACGGAAGTCATGTATTTGGAGCTGTAACTGATCAAATACCATTAATGGCAAATACCACGCATATAAAGTAGCCAATTGGCTTTGTTCCTTAAACTAACAATCTCATCATATCTCCATGGGTTTCATCAACATCCTACAACTTTCTATATATATATATATATAGAGAGAGAGAGAGAGAGAGAGAGAGAGAGAGAGAGAGAGAGATATCTGTATGAACATCTTATCAGCAGTCATTGTGAAGTTCTCCCTCCACTTTGTCAATTTACTCGTTACTAGTATGTAAAATATACCACAGCAACATTCTTCATGTATAGAATAATAAAGTACATGCTTGTTTGTCATGAAAGACACTATACATGTGCCAAAGGAGCTGTAAAATTTTACAGCATCTATTTTAACTAAGTAAAAATGCTTGTGAAGAATGTAACTCTTCAGCTTGTTTTATAGAGCTTTGAACTCCAAAATTTTGGAACCCAGAAAAGCCTCTCAAAATAACTATATATTATAGTCTGTATTTGATGGTCTGTGCCTGTACTCAGATAACATAGTAAGTGCTGGCATAAAAGGGAACAGGAAGACTAGCTAGATTGGTCCATCTCTCAGAGCTTTTAAGTGAGTGCAGTTTTGTTTTTTTGTTTTTTTAAAACTATTTGGAAAGTTTTGAACAGATTTACAAATCCTTGATATATAAATATCAGAGACTCAAACAATAACCATTACACCCATGAGCTTTTGTTTATTACTGTATAACATCTCTTTAAAAATCTTCAGATCTCTCTATTTATGTCTCAAAATGAGCATCTTTACACTACCCATAACATGCAGCTTCTGATGACTTTATTAAATTGAGTGAAATCTCTGCTTACATATATTTAACAAACCTGGCATGTCTATCAAATGTAAATATTCTAAAAAGTTGGTACAAGTGTGCTGGGTTTTTTGCAGGTGAGTCTACTTTGTCTGAGTATCGAATAAATGGCACTAAATAGCTCAGTATCTGTTTGTCCTCTGTCTACTTGCTAGGTATGTAATTGATGAGTTACTGTTTCCATAACAACCACCCATACTTTTGAACCATTCCTCTGGAGTTGGACTATTTATCTTTTCCGATGAGAGGCTATCAGTATTTCAGCGGCTACTAGCAGATGAGAGGATTAACAAAGGATTGGTTGGTAATAAATATCCAACAACATGCAATATTTGGTTATGAATTGCATCCCTATACACTCTAATAACTGGACACCCCCCATCATATATGTATAAAATCTCCTCTCTCATCACAACTTCTCCAAAACTTACCCCATTCAATTTATATATATAATTAATAACTTGACTAATGTGAGGTACCACTGATACAGTATCTTAAAGAAATTTTCTTTTATCATGCTAGAGACTGAGGTTGCTGCTCCTCTATCCAGATCTTTTTCTCAGCATATAGCATATGGACAATTTTTTGTTAGGAACGTTGTTTGCAAAGATTGATTATATATTAGTTATAATTTTTGATTCTTAATTGATTAGTCATGATCATTTCTATTAAAGTTAGCTTTCCGTATAAAACAACTTGTCCTAGAAAGTTGACACATAATGCCTAACTTGAAAGTACTGGTACCAAAAGAAAGTGGGCCAGTTAAAGTTAGTTTTGATCGCTAAATAATTAGAAAAGTTTCTTCACTGAATAGCTGACCAACTAGATGTCTTCCATGGCTCTCCAAATCTTTAAAATTCTCTGGGCTAAGAGCTGGATTATTTGCAATTCATAGAATCATAGGACTGGAAGGGACCTCGAGAGGTCATCTAGTCCAGTCCTCTGCACTCGTGGCAGGACTAAGTATTATCTAGACCATCCCTTGCTGTCATTGGTGAGGGAAAAGAACTTCTCTAGTTCTAGCCCAAACCCATAGCATAGCCTTTGCTAAAAGAGGTGTGTCAATTTCTGGAGGGTATGATTTTTTTATGAATCCATGGTAGCCTAGCACGATTTACACTGCCACCATTTTTTTTTCTCTACAGATCCAGTGTTTGGCTGTGTTAGAGCACCCAAAACCACTACCTTGAGCCAGCTGGCTTGATAGTATCATGTGATATTTGGAAGAGCTAGTCTACCCTATTTACTGAGGCTGTACAAAATATCTGCATTCACTCTCAATCATCTTTATTCCATATAAATTCTAACAACATCCTCTGTATTCCTGCTAGGGTTGTATCTGGGATGATTACAGAAGATTTTGAAACAAGAAAAACATCCTTGGCAAAATATTCATTTTGACAGTGGATGTTCTTCCCAACCAAAAAATTGCATACTTCCCCCAGCATGCCAGTAGATGGGCTATTTTAAAGAAACATGGTCTTGTTATGTCACTTGTTCAGGTGGGGATGAACCACAAAGCCGTAAATATTTGGGGAAAGAGTTTCAGTAAGCCAGGCATGATTCTCAAGTGGCTTGTCTGTTTTCCATTTTGTTTGTAGGTTTTGTGCATAAATATATCCTCGTATAATTGAAAAGTATCGGATACAGGGATTTATTCTTTTATTGTGGTAATGTCCAGTGGCCCCAAATGGGGAACAATGGCATATACCCATTAAATAAAGACAGTCCTTGCTGCAGAGCACTCATAGTGGCATTTGAAGAGATCATGTGTAGGCAAAAATGTAACTTCTGTGTTTTGTTCAAAAAAATGGAAAGGAAAATTTACACAAAAACTTGGGCTAAATCATGCTTTCCTCAGTTGAAAGTGATATCCAATGGCAAAACATGCTGCTTCAGCGGTGTGGCGTTTGCAAAGAACCAGGAAGAAGCAATTTTTGCCTCTCCAGAAGGTCAGATCCTCTGAGGTGCTAGGTATCTTCAGTTCCTATTGAAAGCAGCTGGCACTGAGGGCATGCAGCACTTTGGGCACAATATGGGCCCTCTCCTGTAATGAGCATGGCCTTTCTATCCTACAGATATCCTGAGATCAGTGGGGAAAGGCAAAAGTTCTCATCTGTGGAAGCCGCCCCCTGATTCTTTTTAAAGCACAGTACAAATATTTAAAGCAGTGAACCTGCTGATGCATAAAACAATTTGATGGGTGCCAGACAGGGATTCACGCCAAAATATATTTTAAAAAAGGGAAGAAATCTTTCTGCTGGTTGGGGGTTTGTGTTTTATGACTTCATCATGTCAAGTCACAGTGGAAAAACATGTCAAAACATTTCTGGAAATTCAAGGAGCCCATATATCATGTTGACATGGCAATAAATGTTCCTAAACATCACTATGAATGCAGCTGCAAACAGGAAGAGTGACTGTCAAAACCTCTCTCATGTAGGAGATAGAGTTAGACAATTTACAGACATGACATATATACTGGTATTTCTGAATGTACATGTAGGTTCATTTAGAAACCAAAGCATATCTTGCTTTTAGAGAAACCACTTCTTCTTTCAGGAAATGTGATGTTACTGTGTTCTTGACAGAATAACCACATCTTCTAGGAATATTCCAGGGACATCCTTGGCATCTTTAGTCATAACAGTTGCATTTTTTTCCAACTGAATTGTAGAACTGTCCTTTGTAGTAACCTTGAATGGAGTTCAGCATATACATTGATTCTGTATGTCTCTTAATGAGGAAAACAGCATATAATAAAATAGACACTTCCTGCTGAATTACAAGCCATTAGGAAATGGAAGACTGTTGGAAATTATATTCAAAGATTCAATATAATTAAGAGATAAACCAATGCAACCTCTGAATACATTACTGTTACTGCATGAACAAATAAGTCCCGAACTTCTCTGTGCAAAAAGAAGGAATAATTGGCGTCAACAAAAGCCGTCCAGCTAGTTGCTTGCCTTAAGTATCATGAGAAAAGGGAAAACCCTGAAAATAAAGCAATGTTCCCCACCAACCTTGGGCCTTAATAAAGGGACTGACCCCTGCAAGTCACCTTGGCCCCAATCATGCAAACATTTACATACGTTTGACTTCAGGCACATGAGTAGTCCCAGTGAAGTCCAATGGCACTATTTACACCTAACTGTTTGTGGGATCAGGGCCCTTTTGGTGCTATCCACCCAAAAGGGGGTTGAGAGGAATGGGGGGGGCATTGCCCTGTCCATCTCCCCCACCCGCACCAGCCAGCACAGTTGGCCAGATGCAGAAAATCACAGTACCCTGCATTCTTCCAAAAGGTGGGTGAGCATGAGCCCATCTTTAAAGCACGGTCAGGTGTTTCATAAGTTAAAAATGTCAGTCTGAACTCCGCGCATGTTCGGGCCCTGTCATAAGCCTATTCTTCTGCCTCTCCCCTCCCTGACAAAGAGTATTTAAATATACTATGTAAACGAATAATAAGATAGCATCAGCTTGTGGAATTTACTTCTTCACCAGCTCACTGAGGCAGGGACTGTGGCACTAATTTAAAAAAGGGATAATTTTACAACTTTTTTAATTGATATGTGAGCTGAAACAATGTAACTAATCACATACTTCCAAGAGCAAGGTGATATTTCCTGCTTCTTTATGCAATGTTTCTCCTCATTTATATAACACAGCTGACTCCAGGTAACATCTGGTTTTCACTTTCTTAGGAGCTATCAGGTACCAGTAACAGTCATAGGCTGAATACCTCCAAGACAGACAATTCAGTATTATTCTTATGGACCATTTTGCTAATCTTGGTGAAGCACAACTATGTAGAATCCAGACCGTTTGGTGAATACAGCACAAAGAAGCTCAGCAAGCCTATGCTGAGGATGGGTTGGGGACACTGAGGCCTAGATCATCAAAGGTATTAAGGAACCTAATTCCCATGGGTTTCAATGGAAGATAGACACCTACATTTTGAGAATCTGGGCCACAGATCCTTTACTTCTGTTCTTCCATTGCAGCCTCCAAAACAGGGTCTCTATAGCTTCACCCTTTGGAACCTCGGCAGCATTGCTCCTCAGGAACTATTGAATTATGTTCATGTACTCTGGAAATGGGGCTCACTTGACATAAGTTCCATGATTTTGGAACTATCAGAGGAACTAAGAACAGTCAGAAAGTTTCTCTTTTACTTCCAGATGTAAAATTCACTACTTCGACTTTGCTTTCCCACATAGCAACAGAGAACATTAGCTAATCTAATCACTATAGAAAAGAATGAAGAATACTGTTTCTATAGAAATCCATGGCAGGAATATAATTCGGTAATACTGCAGGATGGTTCAGGAACCTCATAGACATTTCAGTAGATTTCTAGTAGTAATTTTTATAGAAAGTTTTGGTTTCATCCTTACTACATTCCATAGGAATCTTCCATAAATTGACTAAAAATGCCAACCTAAAAGAACCCTTATTTAGCCTGTGCTTCACCCGAAACAGACCTTTCATTCAATAACTCCTTCCTCCTTTTAACGTTCCTTTAGCAACCTCTATGCAGTATTCTAGATCATGTATGACATTGTTCCTGATACAGTCCTATTCAATAGTTAAAAGTGACTAACGGACAAATACCAGTTTTATTTTTAACTGTTTGCTGGAATATCCAGTTTGGAATTTTTAATTTTTTAGATTTTAAATAATCATTATTGTGGCACAGAAGCCTTAGACTTTATGTAAACAAAGGGAAACAAAATTATACGACTGGAAATGACGACAAAGAGAGAACAGGCAGGGGTCAGGGCCAGGGGAAATTCTAATTTTAATCTCATAGTTTTTTAAACCCAGAAGGGACCATTAGTTTGAACTCCTGCATATCACAGTTCATTCCATGCCATCCAATTACCCCTGTATTGAGCCCAATAACTCATGTTCTAACCAAAGCATATCTTCCAGAAAATCCAGTCTTGGATTCTCCATTGCTTGATGTCTTCACATAACCACCTCTCATGGTAGTTTGTTCCAATGATTAATCAACTGCACTGTTAAAAAAAATTGTGTCTTAGTTCTAATTAAAATTTGTTTGGCTTCAGCTTTCAGCCATTGGTCTTTGTTATGCCTTTCTTTGCTAGATTAAAAAGCCCTTTAATACCTGGTATTTTCTCCCTATGAAGATACTATCCACTGTAATGAAGTCACTTCTAAATCTTCCTTGATAAACTAAGCAGATTGAACTCTTTTAAGTCTCTCACTGTCAGGCATTTTCTCCAGCCCTCAAGTCTTTTTTGTGGCTCTCTTCTGCACCAATTTTTCAACATCTTTTTTTAAAATATGGATACCAGAGTTGGACACAACATAAGATTCCAATATCAGTTTCACTAATGCCATATATAGAAGTAAAATTACCTTTTTACTCCTACTCGTTGTTCCCTTGTTTATACATCCAAGGATCACATTAACTTTTCTTGCCACAGCATCTCTCTGAGAGCTCACATTGAGTTGCTTGTTCACTCTGACCCTTGAATCTTTATCAGAGTCACTGCTTTCCAGGACACAGTCCCCCATTCTGTAGGAATGACCTGCATTCTTTATTCATAGATTTATCACCCTGCATTAGAGCTTGTGTTAAAAACACATTTTGTTTGAATGGGCCATCTTACCAAGTGATCCAGATTGCTCTGTATGACCATCCTGTCCTCGTTGCCAGACTGGTAAATGACCATCATTTATGACAGCTGCAAATTTTAAGCAATGGTTTTATATTTGCTTCCGGATGATTGATGAACATGTTTAACAGCATTAGGCCTAGTACTGATCACTGTTTTTGATGATGATTCCTGTGGTGGGGCGGTGCCCCACCCCCATGCCAGATTGGGCTACAACAGGCCAGAGCGGCTGCGTAAGGCATCAGCCAATCAGGGAGGGCCTGTTAGAGAGCCAATCAGGGCTAGGCTAGGCCCTATATAAAGGCTGCCCAGGAAGGGAGCAGGCAGTCTCTCCCAGGCCTTCAGAGGGTGAAGGTCTGTCTCCTGTGTGAGGAGACCGGGCACCGGCACCGTGCTGGGCAGGCGGCGGGAGCTGAAGAGAACTCCTGCCCGTTACCCGCCAGGCTGTGGGCCCTGAGAAAAAGGGCCTAGCCGGTGCAAAGGGGCTGAAGGGGAGAGATGGACAAAGGGAGAGAAGGAGGGCAGGCAGGCAGGAAGGCTGCTGCCAAAGAGTCCCTGGATTGGGACCCAGAGTAGAGGGTGGGCCTGGGTCTGTCCCCCCCCACTTCCCCTTTGCACTTCCACCTGGCTGTTAGGAGTAGCCATCACAGACTGCATCAGACCCCTGCCAAAAGGGGTTTTAACAAGTGTGGTGCAGTACTAAGTCAAATGCTTTAAAAAAGTTGAAATATACGACAGCTGTGTAGTTATCTTTGCCAACCAAACTTGTCATCTCACCAAAGAACGGAATCAGATTTGTTTGAAAAGGTCCATTCCCCATAAAACCATGTCCACTAGCATTAATTATAGTTCCATTCTTTAATTCTTTACTAATTTAATCCCATATCATCTTTTCCATTATTGTGCCCAGGAATGATGTCAGCCTAACTGGCCTATAGTTACCCACATCATCTCGTTTGCCCTTTTTGAATATTGACACAGCATTAGCGCTCTTCCAGTCTTCTGGAATTTCCCCGGGTATTTCAAGGTTTATTAAAAATTAATGTCAGCAGGCCACAAATCTTCTCACTGTATATCTTCTTGGACTTTTGGGTGCAAGTTATCTGGGCTGATCTAAAAATGTTTATTCCTAGTAGATGCTGTTTAACATCCTCCTCAGTTACTAATGGAATGGAAAGTACTTCATCATCCTCAGGGGATATACATACATCATCTTGCTTTTTTGCAAATATTGAACACTTGAACATGCCTTTTCTGCATTATCTCCATCTAGTAGTGGGCCTATACCATTGCCAGGATTTCTTTTCTTCCTAATAAATTTAGAAAACATCCTTTTTAGTGTTTTTAGAGCTTAGCCAGCCATATCTATTTTCCCCTGATGTCTCTAGATTCCATTATCAACTTTCCACATCATAACTTCTAATGTCTAACTTCATTGCTATCTACTTCTCCTTTTTTCAATTTGTTAAGGGGTTTTTTTAAATTTGTGATTGCTGCCTTCATTTCTCCACTGGACCAGAATGAACTTTGAGCCAAAGTTTGTCCACAATCAAGAAAAAAAGAATTGTGGCTTTTAAATAAACTCTTTTAATGCACTCCCAATTTCCATTCACATTTTTCTAAGTTTTCCCCTTCAATCCATTTTGCTCATAATTTCCCTCAGCCTTAAGAAATCAGTGCACTTGAAGCCTTATATATATTTTTTCTATAGGGACTGCCCTCTGTTTTCCCATATTGAATATAAACCAGTCATGCACGATCAGTGGTCCGCAGGAATCACCAACTTCCAGTCCAGCAATTAATTCATCTTTATCCATCAATGAGGTCCAAAATAAACTTATTTTGTGTTTTAAAAAATTATAATTATCATTTTCTAAACTATTTTTTGGCAACTGTCCGCATGAGGTCTCTAGCATATCTCCCCCCGCATTGATATTCAAGGGTGCAATCCAGACCAGTGAAGGGCTGTGTCACCCCTGCCCTGCAACCTCATTTTTATAGTTCAGTCACACTTTGAAATGCATTTTCCTGAGAGTGACCCCTAGATAAATTCCTTCCAGCTGAGAGCAAGGGAGATACAGAATCCTTGGAAGAGAGGTCATATGCAGTTGTTTGCTAATATCAGGTCTGTTTGTTCTTGCTCCCCTTCCTTGCCAAAGAATGGCCTGTCAGCTTTGAGGACACCTGGCTGGGATGTCAACTTGTCCTTTGTCTTTGATTTAAATTTAGGGGCATAACTTTATGTATGGATACAGACTAACACGGCTGCTACTCTGAAACTTTATGTATAATATTGCTACCTACTTTTACCATGATAATATTGACAAGCAAGCTATTTTCAAATGATACCTTACAAGGAATATTTTGTACAAATATTACAATAGTGTGTAGGGTGTGAATATAGGGGTGCATTCAGTCACACCCACATAACATTTCTTTCTACACATTAAAGACACATGCTTAAGGAATAACTCATCCAGTTCTCTGAGGTGATTCAGCAATCTGCAGCAGACCGCCATCTGTTGGCCTCTTGATCTTTGTGAGCTAGCACATTGATCCATATGCATCAAGATCCTGTGGTTCTCTTCTAAAAATAGTTTTCTTTTTTCTTTTTTTTTCCAGTTTGAAGAGACAAAATTTCCTTGTTGGGACCATCTAGGTTAAGTGACATAAGGAGAAATGTAAGTGTTGCTTGATACTGTGGGGTTTTTCTTCTTTTTATTATGCAGCATAATCCTTTATTTCAAGGATTCTAATTCAAAAACAACAGCAACTTGAAGATGCTAAATTTAAAATTCAATTTAAAGAGCAAACAAAAATCTCAGATTGCCTATATAAAGAGACATAGCATATAATTTGTGGTATGTGTTTTGTAATAAAGGAGTAAAACAACTTAACAGAGAGTGTTGTTTTTTGTTGCTGTTGTGACTCTGGAATGATGTTTTTGTCAAAACTGACAATTGCCCTTCTGGCTAGGTTAAGTTTGTGAAATGTTTAGAAAGTGTCTTTGCATGGATCCCAGAGAGTTCACAGGTTTCAGAGTAACAGCCATGTTAGTCTGTATTTGCAAAAAGAAAAGGAGTACTTGTGGCACCTTAGAGACTAACCAATTTATTGTGGAAACAGTATGCATCCGCTGAAGTGAGCTGTAGCTCACGAAAGCTTATGCTCAAATAAATTGGTTAGTCTCTAAGGTGCCACAAGTACTCCTTTTCTTTTAGAGAGTTCACAGATCTTCTATGCTGACCCATTGAGTCATGGTTGGAGCTGCATGAATGTGTTAAAATCCAAGAGGAAAATCAATCTAACACATTCATGCAGCTCCAACCATGACTCAATGGGTCAGCATAGAAGATCTGTGAACTCTCTAAAAGAAAAGGAGTACTTGTGGCACCTTAGAGACTAACCAATTTATTTGAGCATAAGCTTTCGTGAGCTACAGCTCACTTCATCGGATGCATACTGTTTCCACAATAAATTGGTTAGTCTCTAAGGTGCCACAAGTACTCCTTTTCTTTTAGAGAGTTCACAGATCTTCTATGCTGACCCATTGAGTCATGGTTGGAGCTGCATGAATGTGTTAGATTGATTTTCCTCTTGGATTTTAAGCAATCTAATAAGAGCCCTATGTTGCAAAGAACTTCACAGATCTAGGAATAAAAATAATGTTTTTTTCCATGAGGGAGAAGTCAAACCAAGAATTTAAGGTGGGTGACCCTTTTTTCCCCCCTAATCCTAAATAGTTCTTACTTTTGTTTAAAATCAATTTTTACAATAGCTATCTTTCTATTACGTAAATCATATTAGCAGATCTGCCTTTTACAGATTAATTTTTTAGCACCTTATCCTTTGTTACACACTTCAGAGAAATACATAGTTTATATGCTCTTTTGGGTAGAGATCAGCTCTAATTCAGATGTGACAGAACAAGAGATCAGACGAAGTGGGAGAATAACAAAGGAAGGACAAAGGTTACAGAAATAAAATCTGATTATTCAGATAAGGCACTGTACACATCTTGTTCAGATAGTAGGTATCTCAGTTGCATGAACTCACTTCCCCTATACAATAGGAGACACCGAAGAAGTGAATTTTTGGAGAGATTTGAATGAAGAGACTTTGGCCTGGTGAACAGATTTCAGGGAGAGCATTGTACGCAGAGAGGCAACATGGAAAAAGGCCTGGGACTTTCCGAGGAGGAGAAACAAACAAAGGCAGCTGACATCACTGGAACAGAGAGGAAGAACTGAGGAGACATGGTCCGTTGTAGGTTGAGGATTAGTAATGTGATCCCTTGAAAGCCTAATCTTGGAAATAGTAACAAGTTGAACATCTGTGCATTTAACAGAAGCAGAGGAGATGCAGAGAACCCACTTGCCAGACCAAGAGTAACTCGTCATCCCTCTTAAATCTGGACTACAAGCTCTAAAAGTTCCATATGCTCATTTGCCTTATTGGCAGGATAGTCACACAGGCCCTGCTTCAGCAAAGCAATTAACCATGTGTTTAAATCACAACGGGCCTCAAAACTGTTCTCAAAGTTAAACGCATGTTTAAGTGCTTTGCTGAATCAGGGTTTCTGTCTCTAGAGAAAACCCTAAAATAGATTGTGCTGTGCTCTGTAATAAATGCTAGCATCCCAGTAACAGATACCTCTCTCACACACACACAGACACACACAGACACACACACACACAAAGGACAAGAACTTCGACATGCAATGCAGTCTGGAGCGAGTGAAAGGATTCAAAGGGAGGGGGAATGTGACATAAGTGGCAATTGAGAAATTATTTTGACAAAAGCATTTTGGGTGGACTGAAGGGGGTGAGGGGATTGAGAGAAGGAGGTTGCAGCAGTCATAGGAGAAATCAGGATATGGACAAGTGATAAAGGCATCAAGATGGATATGAAAGCATTTTTTAAAAAAAATGTTGTGGCAGAAAAAGCAATGGGGTTTAGTCACTTCCCAAATGTAAAGGGAAATAAGAGGGGAGAAGTAAAAAGTTGAGTTTGGTCTTGGCCATGGTGAGTTTGCGGTAACCGAGCAGGAGTCGTGAAAATGCAGTTTGCTGGTTCTTCACTGGCTTTATCTACATCTGAAGTTTAAAAAGTTGAGTAAGCTAGGGGCAGTGTTTCTCAGCCTTTTTGATACCAGGAACTGGCTTGCTGCCTTCCTAAACTGTGTCAGAGAGATCTCAGGGACTGGCGCCAGTCCATGGACCAGTCCATTGAGAAACACTGAGCTAGAGGATGGCATAAAAGAGTGGTAAGACAACCTTCACCAAAGCTTCTCTGGCCTTGCTCATGATTAATTCTTCAGAGGATTAAAAGTAAACAATTAGTAGAACTTACTTTTCTGACATACCTTATGCACTCAAAACACCCACCCATTTGGTTGCGAGTTTTGGGCACACAAGAAATGCAAGATCCAGTCCCTACTGCAATGTGATAAAACCGAGTAAGGGCTAGATACAGTAAATGAACTCCAGGTACAAAATCTTCCCTTACACATCACTGAATGAGGAGATACTCTTTCTTTTGAAAATGTGTATAAACATATGGGCAGAATTGTGTGAGGCTCAATAGCTATCGGTATCGCTTTCTGATTAGATCTCACCATGGATAAGTTCCATAGCATTTCCTAATCAAAAGGGTGAGGGGAAAAAATTGACATGGGTACATTTTTAGACTTGAGGTTTGTCTTTACAAGTTCTAATTCAGTATCATTATAGACTAATAAAAACATGAAGTTTGTATCCGAATTCAACTCATGTTCAATATTAAGTAAATGCAGCAAGGATTGAATGATGAGACTGTGATTATACTTGCAAGTTGTATTACAATAAGCTTTGCAATCATAGGAAGGAAATTAAATTTTCTAATTACACTATAAGATAAAATGAATGCAGTAAAATCAAGGTTTTGTCCCTTCCTATCTAGCTCTGTTATCTGTCATAAGCACAATCCAATTTTTCTCATTATGTTTATCATGTAGTTCTGCAGAGAATCCAATTTATAGATTCATAGATATTTAGGTCAGAAGGGACCATTATGATCATCTAGTCTGACCTCCTGCACAACGCAGGCACCGAATTTCACCCACCACTCCTGCAAAAAACGTCTCACCTATATCTGTGCTATTGAAGTCCTCAAATCGTAGTTTAAAGACTTCAAGGAGCAGAGAATCCTCCAGCAAGTGACCCATGCCCCATGCTACAGAGGAAGGTGAAAAACCTCCAGGGCCTCTTCCAATCTGCCCTGGAGGAAAATTCCTTCCCGACCCCAGATATGGCTATCAGCTAAACCCTGAGCATATGGGCAAGATTCATCAGCCAGATACTACAGAAAATTCTTTCCTGGGTAACTCAGATCCCACCCCATCTAATATCCCATCACAGGCCACTGGGCCTAGTTACCATGAATATTTAATTGCCAAAACCATATTATCCCATCATACCATCTCCTCCATAAACTTATCGAGTTTAATCTTAAAGCCAGATAGATCTTTTGCCCCCACTGCTTCCCTTGGAAGGCTATTCCAAAACTTCACTCAGTTAGAAACCTTCATCTAATTTCTAGTCTAAATTTCCTGGTGGCCAGTTTATATCCATTTGTTCTTGTGTCCATATTGGTAATGAGATTAAATATCTCCTCTCCCTCTCTGGTATTTATCCCTCTGATATATTTATAGAGAGCAATCATATCTCCCCTCAACCTTCTTTTAGTTAGGCTAAAGAAGCCAAGCTCCTTGAGTCTCCTTTCATAAGACAAGTTTTCCATTCCTCGGATCATCCTAGTAGCCCTTCTCTGTACCTGTTCCAGTTTGAATTCATCCTTCTTAAACATGGGAGACCAGAACTGCACACAGTATTCCAGGTGAGGTCTCACCAGTGCCTTGTATAACGGTACTAAAACCTCCTTATCTCTACTGGAAATACCTATCCTGATGCATCCTAAGACTGCATTAGCTTTTTTCACAGCCATATCACATTGGCGGCTCATAGTCATCCTATGATCAACCAATACTCCAAGGTCCTTCTCCTCTGTTACTTCTAATTGATGCGTCCCCAGCTTATAACTAAAATTCTTGTTATTAATCCCTAAATGCATGATCTTACACTTCTCACGATTAAATTTCATCCTATTACTATTACTCCAGTTTACAAGGTCATCCAGATCCTCCTGTAGGATATCCCTGTCCTTCTCTAAATTGGCAATACCTCCCAGCTTTGTATCATCCACAAACTTTATTAGCACGCTCCCACTTTTTGTGCTGAGGTCAGTAATAAAAAGATTAAATAAGATTGGTCCCAAAACCAATCCTTGAGGAACTCCACTGGTAACCTCCCTCCAGCCTGACAGTTCACCTTTCAGTAGGACCTGTTGTAGTCTCCCCTTTAACCAATTCCTTATCCACCTTTCAATTTTCCTATTGATCCCCATCTTATCCAATTTAACTAATAATTCCCCATGTGGCACGGTATCAAATGCCTTACTGAAATCTAGGTAAATTAGATCCACTGCGTTTCCTTTGTCTAAAAAATCTGTTACTTTCTCAAAGAAGGAGATCAGGTTGGTTTGGCACGATCTACCTTTTATAAAACCATGTTGTATTTTGTCCCATTTACCATTGACTTCAGTGTCCTTAACTACCTTCTCCTTCAAAATTTTTTCCAAGACCTTGCATACTACAGATGTCAAACTAACAGGCCTGTAATTACCTGGATCACATTTTTTCCCTTTCTTAAAAATAGGAACTATGTTAGCAATTCTCCAATCATACGGTACAACCCCTGAGTTTACAGATTCATTAACAATTCTTGCTAATGGGCTTGCAATTTCGGGTGCCAATTCCTTTAATATTCTTGGATGAAGATTATCTGGTGCCCCTGATTTAGTCCCATTAAGCTGTTTGAGTTTCGCTTTTATCTCAAATATGGCAATGTCTACCTCCATATCCTCATTCCCATTTGTCATGCTACCATTATCCCTAAGATCCTCTTTAGTCTTATTAAAGACTGAGGCAAAGTATTTGTTTAGATATTGGGCCATGCCTAGATTATCCTTGACCTCCACTCCATCCTCAGTGTTTAGCGGTCCCACTTCTTCTTCTTTCTTTATTTTCTTATTTATATGGCTATAGAACCTTTTACTATTGGTTTTAATTCCCTTATTCCCTTATTCACTGGTACCTAGTGAGAAACCAGTAAGTCAGAGAATATGGAACAATCTATTCTTGCCCATAGTCTCATAGCCTGTCATGGTTACAGGACTAGCTGTACCTCTGCCGCCTCTGAGAGCACCCACCTCATATCTTGGACTTCTTCCCTGTACCTGGCTTGAAATGGAATCCCACTATGCTTCCAGTCTTAAATTGAGACCTACCTACAAGTACCCTTTGTATACCAGGACTAATTGCACTGTGGGTCTGGCTGGCTTTTGGGCATCTATATTTCCTCCATTTGGGAACCTGTGACTAGTGATGTATTGACTAACAGCCATCTTAAAACCAAGCATCATTGTTTAGCCTTTGGAACAAAATGTTAGAGAAAAGGCATTTTAAAACAACAAACACCCGGCATGCATATTGAGTCTCATCTAATCTTACATTTAGCTACAAGCTAAGCTAGATAGGGTTTCCTCTTAAGTTACTAGAACAGAACCAGCTTCAATTATTTTAGGAAGCCAAGGAGCTCTTGGGATGCAGCCTAGTCTCTGTCTCCCAGAAATTCTCTCAGGGATTGTATCCAAATTCTGTGTGTGTGTGTGTGTGAGAGAGAGAGAGAGAGCCCCCATTAGCATATTGCTCAGTGATGCCTTTGTTACAGGGCCCAGGTGTGATGTCTTCCTTCTAACTTAGATTGGTTTTCCTAGTGGCCTTGCCAGGCCACCTAGGAGACTGTCCCTGTGACGGTTGCTCCATTGTTCATCAATCAGACCCATTCGTCCTTCATGGCTTGCAATCACAGATGTTGTGACTGTATTTCTGTGGGAAAGCTCAGTGAAAATGTCCACTCCTCTCTGATAAGTCTGATACGCCATTTTAGAAATTCAGTACCTAAACCACATTTGGGGATACAAACCAATATTCATTACTGAGCACTCCATATTTATCAGAGTATGTCTGTTTTAATTACTGGTGGTCAGATTCTGCCAGCCTTACTCACAGTGAGTACCTTACTCTATAAACAGCTCTGCTGAAATTAGTGGCACTCTTCACAGCATAAATTACCCTCACTCACTGTGAGGGGTATCAGTTGGCCCCTCCGTTTTTAAGAAAGTGTTCTTTCATTTCTGGGACCAAGGAGGAGAAGCCAGCGTCATGAAGAAGCCAGCCAGCTTTCCACAGTTCACCAACAAGCGATCCATGTGCTACCAACCCTTCACAGACTATTTGGGAACCCTGAATAATCTGTGTCTGCAATAAACTGAGACTCAGAACTTTCATACCTTGCTGTAACTAATATAAAGCCAGATTTTTAACTTTTTTGTAATCCTGCAGAAATACACAGTGCACAAGTTCAGGGTGAAATGGTTTGCACAATGCAAGTGTCCAATTTTTTTTTTTTTTTTTTTTTAGTTCAAATCTGCCAAAATGATTCTTCTTACAAAATCCTGGAGTTTTCTGGTTCCACAACTGAATTTAATCATCTCCATGATTCTTATTCATTGTTAATATGATTTATATAATTCATCATAGATCTCATATCATGTGACCCTTTTTCAAAGGGATTATTTATAGAAGGAGAAAAGGCAAAAAGTAAACAGTAGTGAAGTTGATCCAGTCAGTCACTATTCGGTAATTATTTTATTCAAATTTAAAGGAGTACTTGTGGCACCTTAGAGACTAACCAATTTATCTGAGCATAAGCTTTCGTGAGCTACAGCTCACTTCATCGGATGCATACTGTGGAAAAGCACTCCATATTTATCAGAGTATGTCTGTTTTAATTACTGGTGGTCAGATTCTGCCAGCCTTACCATTGGCAGGCAGCGCACAGAGACACACTGTCCCTTTCCCCCCGGGGTGCACAGAGATGTGTCAGCAGCCAGCCACTTCCAGGAGTGGCATAGGGCCAGGGCAGGCTGGCAGGCAGCCTGCCTGAGCCCTGCTGACTGGGAGCCTCCTGTGGTAAGTGCTGCCCAGATAGACCCTGCACCTTGCACCCATCCCGCACCCCAAACCTCTGCCCCAGGTCAGAATCCCCCTCCTGCACCAAACTCCCTCCCAGGAAACAGACTTGTATACAGGGGCCCCACAAAATCTAATATCCATGAGCCCCCAGGAGAGTTAATCCAGCCCTGATCAAGCTTCATGTTTTCCTGATTGAAGTTATTTTCTTTACAGAATTATAGCTAGTTTCACAGAGCCAGAGATTATGCTCTGCATTCATTGCATCATGTAAACATTTATTACGTGGACATAATCCTAAACTAAAAAATCACCAGAATAACAAAATCTCTAGGCTGTGTACAAACATCTGAGGCACATGTAGTTACATGACTCATACCTATGAGCAGAGATTCTGGGGTGGCAGAAATGATGACAGCAGATAATGAAAAGGTAAATTTTTCAGTTTGAGGTAAGTCATAAAATGACAGGCAAAGGTGTCTTCCATCTTTCAGTTTTAATAGTCAGCCACCCATTCTCCCCCCTTCTCCCAGGTGAATCACCCACCCACCCTGCAGCATTCCACGTCCATGCTTAGTGCCTGAGATTGCAGTGGCTTCTGCTGCTCCAGTGCTCAACCATTATTATCCAGCTGGTTTAGATTGGGTCAAGTGCCTGAAATAGTTCGGGTTTGGTTAAGTTGTTTTAAATTTGTAATTACTAACTGGTTAGCAACCGGCTCTGACAAGGTCAGGTCCCTCTACATTAATTGGTGGCAAGCTACTTTTTGGATAGCCTGTGTTACCTCTTGCTGCTGCTTTGTCTGCAAGAAGACCCTGATTCAGAAATGCACTTAAGTACATCTCTTAGCTCCAACTCCATTCAGAAAAATACTTACACATATAATTGGGGCCATGGAGTAGAAGGGGGGGACTACGGAAAATAATCAATATCACCCTCTTTCATGGTTATAAGTCCTGTTCTGCTTCAGATACCTGGGCCCTCTTTTAAAAATGCACATTCAATCCAGCATTTTATCACCCTCTTGGGCTGTAGGAGGTTGACATTTTCTCCTGACTCAGAAATTCTGAACACTTCACCAAGAGAGAACTGGGCTTGCTGTATATATGGTTTGTCTAGCACTAAAATGAAATAGAGGTGGAAAATCCGTTGTCTACCTATCTATCTTAGCAGTCTTTAGATGGATGGTTCTGTCATCAGACAGACTTTCAGGTCAAACACACTTCTAGCAGTGTATAAATTAAATAAAGCGAGAAAGCAAAGATAAATTTCAACACTACAAATAATTCTAAAGAACAGACAGGCAAAATCTATAAGTCAGTCAATCTAAAAGCACTTCAAAGGCTGGTTTGGTTAAATCTAGCACTGCACTTTACTTTAAGCATCAGCAAACATAAACCTCTACCACATGACAAGCTACTTTTCAGATCCTCAGGATAAAGATGAAAAACCCACACTTTAGTCCAAATACAGTCGGCGTGTTGCTTTAACCTCTGCAACCTCCAGATTCCTGAAAGAAGAGGATATTAACCAATACCTAGTTATGATAAACATATTTTTATACTTCATTTGGGTTTTGAAAATTTGAAGTGAAATTAAAAACAAAAACAAAAAAAACAAGACAACACTGGAAATGGTATGAGGGCAAAAAAGAGCTTTCAAGGGAAGAAAATGACATTGGACCTGAGTCTTCATTGTCCTGCACTCTGTATAATTTATGTCTGTGCGAAATGGGTGTAAAATGCTACCCATCACAATAACAGTGTTACATCCACTTTGCACAGCTTCAAATGACTAAAGTGTAGAGCTATGGAGAATCAGGAGTGACTCCATTTATATCAGTGGAATTACATTTAGTATAAACCCAGTGTAAGCAAGAGGAGAATCAGGCAAGTATGCGGCTTACTATTCCCTTGAAAAAAGAAAAGGAGTACTTGTGGCACCTTAGAGACTAACCAATTTATTTGAGCATAAGCTTTTGTGCACTACAGCTCACTTCATCGGATGCATTGAAATTCCCTTGAAATGTCTGATAGTGATGCTTAGTAACTGCAATGGCTACCAGCTGTTCACATTCTACACCAACTTCTGCTTGAGCCAACTGCAACCACCCTGCTAAGGGTGAGTGGAACTGAAACTAGAAATATTAGGAAGGGTACTGATCATAAAGTACAGAATGAAGCTACAGTGCAGGTGTCTTGGTGATAACCTCTCATTAGTCTGAAACAAAACACAAATCAGAAAATATCCTCCCAGATAAAGGCAGTTCTTCTGCAAATACAATATTCTACCACCAATTGTCTTCACTTCTAAGTCACTAGAGGGAATGGATGTTAAAACTGTTAGAAGTTGGTATACTGCCCAAACTATCCAATAACTAACGCTATTGCTAGCCCACTTCTAGCTTCCAAACATATAAATCCAACAAAGATACTCTACTCAGCTGCTGTTGGATACCCTCTTTTCTTCCAAAAAATTACAGTGCTTATTCATTAAATAGATCAATGTTGATTTAATTTCATATGATATTACAACACTGGAAATTGTTTCGCACTTCTATATAGTCGTGTGCAGTAACTTGAGAATGTGTCACTTGTGGTTCAAACATTTAATCTTTGTTTTGATATTAAATTAGCAACAAAAGTCACTTATTGCCATGTGCACAGAACACTAATTACTGAAATATACATAAAACATAAAGTTTCCTTCTTCAGGCATATTCTGCATTGCATTGTTGCTGCACCTGACGTCGAGATGGCTTGCTATCAAGGGTATTCAACTATTTCATTCAAAGCTGTCTTATTTACGAGTAAGAAATGTACATAGTTTAAATGTGTTTTTGCAAATGGATTGCATCCATATCAATAGTTTAGTGGAATGTCTAAAGCTTTGAAAAATGCTTTTACCGAGTGATTTGCGGAAACTGGTAAAATTACCAAATAGTCAATTGGACATAATACATTAACTCTAAATGCTTAAGGTGCATTATACAATGTAGCTGTGTCAGTCCTAGGATATTAGAGAGGACAAGGTGGTTGAGGTTCTAATACCTTTTATTGGACCACCTTCAAGTTTGGTCCAAGTTTAAGGCCCATAATTTAGATTTTTATTCCTAATAGAGGGGAAGGGGATGTCTGTTTTCATAATGCTTTGAAAAAATTAATAGTACACCATTTTATCAAATGGTGTACATTTCTCTGTGCAGGTGTGGACATATGTATACCAGGGTTGTTCTAGATCACAACCAAACAACAAAAATTACTCTCATACCTGCTCAAAAATGGAATAAAAAGTTCACAATTGTTGGACTTTGTCAAAATTTGAAATTTCAATGAGAAACTGTCAAAATTGTGTATTTAGAAAAATTATGACCAGCCCTACTGGCTAGAAACTGTCAGAATACAAAAGTTAAATTAACCAGCCTGTTTTAGTTGCCTGATATTACTGAAATGGAAAAGGCAAAAATTATAAATGGTAAAAGGTAAATTAGATTAATAAGTGAAGAATTTCATAAATGTAAATTGTTGTTAATGTAACTTCTTTGTACTGGCTTCTGCATTCCATTTCTAGTAGCATGGGTGTGTTCGTTAAATGCCCATACAAGGAATGCAACACTTCTTTCACTTCAATTCACCACACTGCAACACTTCTACCACAATCCATTCATTTGCCGTTGACAAGCTCCAGCCCACAATCTCTTTACGTTCTTCTCTCTATGCTCCACACTTTATGGAGTCATGGTAAACGCAGAACAAGCATTCTCCTGATTCACAGCCAGTTTCAATGCTGACTTTTGTGATGAGACTGGCCCTTTGTTCCCTTATGGCAAATTAGGGCAACGCAATCCCCATAGCTCCAGTTTCTTAAATTTACTCAATTCCTTTTAGAGCTCTTATCATGTCAGTCTGTCTAAATCAAGAATCTTCCAATTATAGACTCTTTTCTTCAGCCTCAAACCAAGGGTTCTTATTGGTATTATGGTAGCAACTTGTGCAAGGCACTGAAGAATAAAAGGCAGTTCCTGCCACCAAAGATTTTACAATATAAAAAAGATCAACAAACAGCAAAAAAGGATGCTTTGTACCATCAGGATCCAAATGAGGACATGTAAAGCTCGAGCTATTGAATGATTGCTGAAAAGTTACCTCCAAGTTTTTTCTTTCTAGTTCTTTTGGTGAGTTTCTACTGTTTCCTTCTTCAAACTACAAATATTCACTAATTGATCTATTTATGTCTATCTACTTCAGGAGTTTGTATGGAACCTATTATTATATCTCAGCACTTTTAAACAGAAAAAGAGCAAGATAAAGAATGTCACTATTGAAAATCTTGCCATAGTGAGTTTGGGTGACTCAGTAGGGCTTGATTTTTCAGAGGGTGGGTTCTCAGACCTTTCTGAAGATCACATGCCCTTTTATTTATCTCAGATTGGACACCCAAAAATCCAGACACCCCAAATTACCTGATACATCTGAAAATGTTTGCCCATTACCTATTTTTTGTCTTTAACATAGTCACATAAATGTCTTATAACAAATAACAATAATGCTAACTTGTTCACTATATCAAAGTACGACTGTAACTTTAGGAATTGGTCCGCATCACTATCTAGTGATGGCAAGAGGCCAAGTTTCCAGAGCATTCACAGCAACTCCTTTAGGTTTGTAAAAGATAGGGCCTTTTTTTAAAGGTGGCAGAAGGGAGAAATTCATGTGGAAAATGTCCCTTTAAAGTATATCTGCTGCATCAGAGTTGGTAGTGAGGTTTTCGCCAAATGTCTCCAGAAAACATCTGTTAGAGAATCAAAATTCTCAGAAATGTGACTGAAACATGGAGGATTGCCTTTCTCCTGGGCTCCTGGATTATCCATATTTTGTGGAAAGACTGATGCACATCTAGAAACCAATTTTTGTTTCCACCTTTGAATATAATATGTCTTACTCAACAAGGGAGAAGGAAACTATGTTAGGAAAGCAATTGGCATAAGTATCCCTCACCCAGATAGCTTGCTGTTGGAATTTTCATTCACATCAGGTGGGGGAAAGAAATGCAACATAAGACTATTCCTAGGCTTTCTTTGGCTCAAGATCTAGTTTCTCTACATTGACTGAACATGTACTGGCTTGTTATCTCTGGAGAGAGAAGCATTTGAACTATAATCTGTTTTATTTTTAAATTGCCCTGTTGGGTAAATCCGATCTGATTTCGCTCAGTTAGAAACCAGGGGCTAGATTCACAAAGGTGCCGCTGCCTAGGCACCTAACTGCCTCTTTAGGCACCCAACACTTAAGGGCCACTGACATTCTCAAAAGTGCCACCTAACCCTGTTGATGCCTAATTCCTGGGCACGTAAATTTCTGCCGGAGGGTATGCACAAAGCTGCCTAAATCCTGATGCCACCCCCACAGCCAACAATTTGGTCAGAGCTCTGCCAAAGCCCTGGCAGGATTCTCAGACTAGGTTTCTCATCCTATCTCCCCAGCAGGGGATGATCCCCTAGGTCTGCTCAGAACATGCCTACAGGATCAGGCCCTGCACAAAAGATAGCCAGAGGTGAGCGAGGTTGTGTCCGTGTCCATCCCCATTTTAGCCAATAGCCCAGTGGTTAGGGCACTCACGTGGGATATGGGAGACCCTGATTCAAATCGTGCTCTGTTTGATGTGGTGCAGGTACCTTTCTCCACATGAGTGTCCTAACCACCAGGCTACTGGCTATTTTGGGGTGGGGAGCTCCTTCCCAGATCAATGAGAGTTAAGACCAGATCCTCAAAGGTATTTACATGCCTAAACCCTGACCCTTTCATCTGCATTTCACTCCTGCTTATCTTAGGCAGCTCCCTGCTCAGTTTGCTGCCTTGAGAATCCCTTTCTTAGGCATCTAACTCTCCCCAAGCATTGTATGGAGAGCCAGAGTGGCTGATTTAGGGCTAAGAATTCCAGGGTGCCTCGGAGTTAGGCATTGCCGAGCCCATGGGTATGTCTACACTGCAATGTCAGCCCAGGATTAGAAGAACATGAGATAGCAGACCCTGGGTTTGTTAACCTAGAACTTGAGCATCTACACTCAATTGTAACCCCAGATTAGGAATTGTTGAACCTTGGGTTCCAACCTGGGGTTCCAGCATCTCCAATGCATTGTGCAGGCTTGAGTTAATCCCAGACTTCCTAGCTCCTTCCCAAAATGTGGCTGCTCTAGATCTTTGTTGGTGGCGCAGTGTGAAAAAACATGACTGTCCAGAGGACAAAGAGTCAGCCTGTGGGATTGTGGGATATTTTTGATTTATATTAGAACCATACACATTCTCAAAGCCCACTTGGAAGACAAGCTCATTAAAAGGACCCTCTCAGCACTTTAAACCTTCAACTTTGTATGGATATTGGTCTTCTAGATTCCCATCTTCTCTTTAGAAGCAACAGGACCTTCAGAGACTCTTTTTTTGGTTTTTTTTTTAAACACCTTGAACCTACCCTTCCCCTTTTTACGCTTCTGACACTGCCTTATATTTGTTTCTCTGTTTAGTATTACAGAGCTATGACCTTTGAAGGAGGATTCTGGGGGCACTGCATAACCTGCTGAATGAATGGAAACCCAGACCTAGATTCTCTTTTCCATAATTTTACAGGAGCTAATTTGCCAGAGTTCTAATCTCAACAACTCTGTGTAAAATGCCATAGGCCATGCTTACTTAGAACTGTAGCATTGTTACTCATCTACACACTCCAAATAGTTTTTGAAGTATGATGATGATTTAGCATTGAGCTGTTCCATATTTCCCAAGCTAAACTCCCAGGTTCAGCAGTATGTCTCCTATTATTGCTGATTTAAGAATATATTCTCTATGAAGGAGGAGTGACTGTTTTTATTCCCTTCTGATTTCCTTCCTTTGTGCAAATATACATGTATTAGACAACTGTGGCTAGATTATTTCATTATCACATGAATATTTCACAATACATTTACTGAAATGGATTCAGCCTTTCAAAAACAGCTCAAAGATTTAAGTAACTGTTAGTCCCGGTTATGAACAACTCTTTTGTATACTCTCAGCAGTTACCCAAGATCTTATCAAGGCATGTGTACTTTCCATTAATTACTACTTGGTGCTAATTATCAATAACTCTACCATCATGCACATAACAACAGACCGGTAAAATATATTGCTCTCTTCTTTACTCTGTTTTTAAAACTAAAATTCATGCTTGCTGTCAACTGAAAAATCAAACTCTCCCTTAGCTGACTATAAAGTAAGGAGCACCGGAGTATCAGTTTGAATCCAAATTGTACATACAGAAGTGTTCATATTTGGTCTTTCAATGTGGCCCTGCATACTGATAGGCCCACAAGTCTGATTTGACTGTCTTGTGGTGATTGAGCAAAACATGTATTCTTGTGTCAATATCAAGTTAGAAGTTTTATCGAACAAAACCGTCTTTGAGTTATCCGAATGCTAATATTTTTAAAGTATGAAATTTCTTTGCAATGGTAACTCAGATCAAAATTAACAGCTTTTCCTCAAACACACATATAAATAGTTCACCTTTGAGCTGAGAACTAACACGATCAATTTAATCTCAAAAAGATAACTTTTGAGTAAATTTATAAATATTTGAAGTCAGAAGTCAAGCTTGGCCTCTGCAGCCTTGCCTATAGCTTGGCAATAAGTATGGTAGAGGGGACCCAGTGTATCTGTACAGGTTTACATTTGGGGTGGAAGCTATTAGGTTCCCGGTACTGTAACTTATTGTGTGGGTGGACCCGTCTGCCCATGCAGAACCCACTGGTGTCAGTGGGGCTCCATACTGTTGTGGGAGTCCACCCATATGGAACACATGCACCGGATTGAATTTGACACTGAGTGAAGATATATGTGCTCTAGAGAGGGAGTTATTCGGACCAGTGCCACCTCAGAAACTTGTTTCCTTTTATGCACGTATCAAACCTTAAGCTGCTCCACAGAAATGTCTTGTTTATAAAGTCATGTCTGTGCTACAAACTTTCTTTGACACCAGTTATGTCAGCATACGCCTGCCAAAGTTAATATATCGCTCATATGTGAGCATACTTGGCTGCTTGCATCTGTGCTATGTGCACTCACCAGGAGTTCTTGTGTCAATGCAAAGTGTGCACTAAAGGTAGGCATTCCAGTGTGCCAAGTGCCACCGTCAGGCATGATGCCTTTTGGGAAATTTTTGCAATGTGTCATGGGATAGACAAGACTCACCCAGGGACTTGTGGGAGCTAGGGGTCAAGTGCCCAGCAAACAGTTTTCTCCATCCCATAATGCCATCCACATCCCACAATTTTCATGCCTTTCTTTTTAAATCACACAAACCAGAACAGCACTTTTCGGTGTCCACTATCTCTGACAGAAGCATGGCACCTGCAGAGGACTGCACTATTCCCATGAATGTTGCAAATACAAGATGCACGATCCCCCAGTATTTGCAGACCTGAAGGAAGCACCACAACACTAGGGGACCTGATGATTTATTTGAGGATAGCTTTCTTAGGGACGTAGCAAAAAACAATTCAAGGTTGTTGGTGGCATTCATGGATCAGCTGCAGATGGTGGAGTGCTACTTCTGGGCCTGAGAAATGAGCACTGATTGGTGGGATTGCATCACAATGCAGGTTTAGAATGACAAGCAGTAGCTGCAAAACTTTTGGATGTACAAGGCCACATTTCCAGATCCATGTGCTGAGTTCACCCCAGCCCTCCAGCACAGGGACCCCAGAATGAGAGCTGCACTGACAGTGGAGAAGTGAGTGGCGATAGCACTCTGGAAGCCTGCTGTCTGGATTGGCTCACGAACGTTAGTGCCAACCTCAGGGCAGGCTGTTACAAACCAGAGTATGAACCCCAAACTGGTTGAGATTTCCATACTTAGATTTTACCAAACAAATATCAAGTGTGAACGCTTGAAGCACTAAAACAGCTTTAATGGATACTTCTGCCTATCTTGCCACCCAGGCAAACTTGCCTTTGTGATAGATGGTCCTTTACACCAAAAATCAGAACAATATTCAGGTTACTTCCAGTCCCAAAGGATGAGTCACTTACCCCAGGTTGACTGTACTTCAGATCACACACCAAAGACAATGCTTGTAGCCAATCCTATAATAAACTCTCTACAGATTTATTAACTAAGAAAAGAAATGAGTTATTTACAAAGTTAAAGCAAGGGACCATACACAGACAAATGAGTTAGGCTATGGTTTCAAAAAGTAATTGCAGCTGCTGTAATGTGCTAGCTCTGTGTGTTCTTTAGGGCTAACCCAAGCCGAATAGCGAGGGGATCCCTTGTTTATGCTTAGAAGTCTTGCCCTCTCCCTGATGTCCAAGCAGGATAGGGATAAACAATTTCTTCTTGACAGGGATTTTTATTCCCACCCCCCAGAGTTAAAACTTTGATGAGATGAGTGTTTGCGCATTCTCCTCTTTAGGGATGTGGGGGGAGCAATCAACAAAGTCTTTTGTCCACTGAAGTTTCACAATGGCTTGTCTGGTGTCTATGGGCCTTCTTTTGCTGCATAGGAGATGACACCTCTGTTGGTAAACTAGAATTTCACACTTGGTAAAGCTTCTCTCCTGACTGGGGAGATTTCCAGTTTTAAAGCAAAAAGTTTTTGTAGTTACCAACCAAACAGTTAAGTATTACCTTATAACATGGGGTACAGCTGTTATAAGTGAGATTAATATTTGCAGCATCCTACAAACAATTTATAAAGTTTAAACACTACACACATTCTTATAACTCTACTATCTACTTTAACAAGACTAACACACAGGTGAGCCAGACTAGTTTCCAGCTATACATCTGTCAATGTTCAGTGAGGCCTAGGAGCCTGGGCATGAGCTGGCAGCTGGTCTGCCAGTGTAACACCTGCAACCCTGAATTGGTAAGCGGGAAATCATTCTGGAGGTGGAAAATCCAGAGTGAGGGGCGTTGTCATGCAAGTGAGTAGAGCCATTAATTGTTTCCTGCTATGCAGGAGTGTGACTCTTGGCCATGTGCAGGACATAGCGGATGGATTTGCAGCTGTTGGGTTCCCAAACTGTGGTGGAGCAATAGACAGTAGGTATATCCTGATTTTGCCACTAGCGCACGTTTCTCACAGAGCACATCAACAGAAAGGGCTACTTTTGTCTTTTGTTATGCAAGTATGCAAGCATACTTTTGTTATGCAAGCACTGGTGGATCACCAGGGACACCTCACCCATTTCAATATGAGCTGGTCAGAGAAGGTGCATGATACTCTTATCTGTAAGAATACAGTACTGTTCTGAACACAGCAAACGGATATTCTTTCCCAACCAGCATTTACCATTGGCAATATTGAATATGAAATGGCAATAGTGGATTCTGAGGACCCAGCCTACCTCTTGTTCCCCTGGACCATGAAGCCGTACACTGTCCACCTTGACAATACCAAGGAAAGATTCAACTACTGGCTCAGCAGGTGCACAATGACAGATGAATGAGTTTTTAGTAGACTGAAGGGACACTGGTGGTGTTTACTAACTAGATTGGATCTCAGTGGAAAATAATATCCCAATGGTTAAAGCTGCCTGTTGTATAATATCTGTGGGGAGAAAAGGGGAAAGCTGCTACCAGAATGGAGGGGCTGCATGCCGACTTTGAAAAACCAGTCACAAGGGCTATTAAAAGAGCTCAGCATAGAGCTATACAGCTGAGAGAAGCTTTGAAAGAGCATTTTAATGGGCAGCCACAATGGTGTTCTCTGGGTCTGGAGCTGATTCCTGTCATACCCCTTTGCCTGTATCCCCCATGTAATTTGTCTGTAGCTGTCCATATTTCTATGGCTGGTTCATAGATGTGCTTGCACAGCCTCTTCTCCTCACAGGCCGAGGAGATCCAGCACCTCTTGTCTCCTCCAGGCAGGAGCACGTCTAGTGCCTGAAGCCAGCACAGTCAGTTGGGCAGTGCACACAACAAGGGATCACTGCTAGATGTGCTAGCCAAGGTGGGCAACCAAGAAAAGGCATTTCAAAAATATATGGGTGGGGCTTAAAATGGGGATGGGTTTCTGGTCTCCATGATTCCAGAGCAGTGGAATTCACAATTGTTACCCGACTGGTCACTTTCACAGGGAAAAAGGTCGCACTGTGTCTACATTCGCAATGTGACCTCAGTAGGTCGATCATGGCTTCATACCATTCGGTGAGGTGGTTTTACTGTTTTGCTATAATGGGCTGCTTACTTTAGATGGAGATGTTTTTGCATGTGCCTACAGTGAAAACTAAGTTGTTGCAAGGTGATTTACATCAGCCTAACATTGTGGTGTGGGCCAGGCCTTAGTTCAGTTTTGAATGATTTAAGGCCTGATCCTGCAAATATTTATGCACACACTTGGGTAGCCTCATTTAGCTCAGTAGGCTTACTCACATGCATTCTGTTAAGTGTATGTGTTAGCTGCTTGTAGCATTGGGGATCTGCTGTCTATAGCTTCTGTGTAAGTTTCTACTGTTATTGCCTTTTACATCGACTCCTTTGGGATTTGAGGGTTTGATCTATTTGAGCTCAGTACTTTTAATTGAGGGCATGGGGGCAACCAATCTACTGCTTAAACAAACGTATCCTATGTTGGAGAGCAGAAGTCAAATAATGTGGTTAAAAACAGGCTCCCAAAAGAAGGAGGAGGAGGAGGGAAGAACACTGTGGTATGTTAGTAAATGTGCCCAGTTAAGGAGACAGGCACAAGGGATCGATACCAAGAATAAACTGGAACATTTTACTCTTGTAAACCATTTATCTGTACCTAGGAGCTCTCATGCTCACTGTAAATTGCATATTTCTGGTTATATCTGATTGCTTACTTCGCTGAGAGAAAAAAAATAAAGATTTTTAGGCAAATTAAGCCCTGGTGTAAACAGGAGTAGCTACACTGACTGCAGTGGTATAATCCCTTCCCTATACCAGGATTGAAGTTGGCCCCTTTACCGTCTAACAAATCAGTTCTAAGACCCTTTACTGAATTCCTGCAACAAGTAAAGAGGAAGACGTTCTTTGTCTACATAAGAATATTGTACTAATGTAGCTAAATTATTTTAGAAACTGACTCATTTTAAATCAGTGCAACCCCCGTACATGGGGGCTTTTATTTCAGTTTAAGTGTCTTAAATCGATTTAGCTTAAGACGGTAAGGAATCAATTTAAGCTAACTTAATATAACACAGTCTTAACCCAAAATGAAAGCAAGGGGGGTTGCATTGATTTTACCCAAGTACGTTTCTAAAACAATTTACTTAAATCAAATCAGTTGTGTAGACAAGGCCATAAAGTGAAGAGGTATTTTTTTAGCTACATCAGTGGGTTTCCACTGTGTGTATCTGAAGGGATTGAGTTGGACTATTCCTCTCAATGAATACAAGAGTGTAGTGTCTGTACAGCTATCTAACTGAAGGTATTTCTAAAGGGCTTATTGCTGTGGTAGCCAAGCGCTGCACAGCAATTAGAGCACTGAGCATGCCCCAAAGGGCAGTTCTTATGGCAATGTTTTCAGTTTTCTTCCTTTCCTGGTGTGCATACCTTGTGCTGTGGGTTGCTACTGGGTTTGGTGATACGTTGCTAATTTAAAATTCTGTCTTTTTCTCTAAAGCACCCAAGGAATAAGTGCTTAAACCAATTCACACAACCAGTGATCTGTGCATGGAGCTGTGTTGCTGGGTGTGGGATAACTGTGCTGGTGACGTTTTAGATTAATATCACTGCTGCATGATGGCAGCTGTCAGGTTTGCAATAGTATGTCTACATCTGGCCTGCTATGTCCTCCTTTCCTTTCTTTTCTGTGGCTTGTTTTTCTTTCCTCTTTGCTTTGGTTCCCTGTCTCTGAGTTGAAAACTACTATTTTGTTATGATTAATGTGCCATTTTTCTCCTTACTGTAATTTTTTCATTCATACTGTAAACATATTTAACAAAATCCCTCTCTCTTCTAAGTATTCAAAATAAGGCTGCAGAGTCCTTTACTCCTAGTGAAACTGTTGGTAATTGATTAATTATGGCCCAATCCAACAAATGCTGCTATTAGTGTTTGCAAGATTGAGCTTTTAGAACTTTTAATTGTATTTTTCTCTGTCCTTTGTTCTGCCTTATTTCTTTGCTGCATAATAAATTCTACGACTAATAGAGGAAGTAACTTCTTATGTACTGTGACTGGGCAAGGCCAGATGGCAAAAGTAAAGTAGTGAGGAACAGGTATGTTAGCCCCAGGCTAAACAAATCCCTGGTACCATGGTAACCAAATGGCAGTTGTTCAAGGTTAATCAAGACACCTGGGGCCAATTAAGATCCTTCTAGAAAGCAGTGGAGATAGCTAGGTTGATTGGGACACCTGAAGCCAATCAAGGGCTGGCTGGAACTAGTTAAAAGCCTCCCAGTTAGTCAGTGAGGTGTGTGTGTGTCAGGAGCTGTAGGAGGATGCTGTGCTGTTGGAGGAACTAAGCAATACAAATCTGTATCTGATATAAGGAAGGAGGCCCTAAGGTAATGGTGAAGGAGATATTGAGAGGAGGCTGCTGTGGGGAAGTGGCCCAGGGAATTGTACATGTCCTATTTCCAAAAAGTCAGCTACCATAGCTGCTACTATTAGGGTCCCTGGCCTGGAGTAGAGGGTGGGCCTGGGCTCCCCACTCCCTTCCCTGGTTAATCATGGAGACTGGGAGATAACAGAGACTGTGCAAGGGAGGATTGCTTCTCCTCACCTCCCTTGCTGGCTTATGATGAAAATGGCTCAGTAAGCTGTGACCCTTGCCTCTTGAGAGAGAAGGGCTATGTGGAGGGTCACACTGAGCCTCTGAGGCTCATGTAATCTGCCAGGAAATTTGGGACCCATGGAGACAAGGACAGAGCTTTGTCACAGTACCAATCTGAACACACGCATTCAACTAATGAAATAAATTCTCTTCCACTTTGCCTCATGAGCTTAGTGCTCTATACACCCTCCTTTTTTGGTATGGTGCTTCCAGTAGTGATCCTCAAAGTATTCAAATCAAAGGACAATATGTGCCTTTTTTTTCTTTATTAGAGGGTTTCCCAGTAGCGGGTAATGATATACAAGCAGAGTGGCTCCATAACAAAAATGAATGGCGTGGTCAAAGCCATGCACAATAGTTAACCAACAGATATGTTAATGTAGCACTTAATTTCTCCACTGCGGGATGGAACTTTTGCCAGTTTTGTGGATTGTTCTAGTAAAGGATAAAGTGCTGAAGTGCACAGGTACAGTGGGGTTGAATTAAAGCTACTCTAACATCCCCAGGCTCAGTTGTAACACTATTTTAACTTTTTGTTGTCTAATTTCCCCTTGAGTCTTTTCATTTCATCGCTCTCTTCATTAGTTTCTGTTTTTCATAGAAACAACCAGAGGTCATTTGGCATTCTTTACATACCTCTAGGTAGCTCTGTGACCCTGCCAGTGCCCCTTAAAGTGAATTGTAAAATGCTAGTGCACAAAGCCTGTGAACAATAATTACTTTCAAAACTCAGCATGTAGTCTCCAAATGATTAAATGGGCTTATTCTAATACGAAGGCTAGGGATAAATCCTGGCAAACTATTGGAAATGGGTCTAATGAGTCTACCAACTCTGCCACGTACCAAACTCATGTTAATGGTGTCTTATTGTGCATCCATATGCTGGATGTCAGAACAGAAAACTTAATACAATTAGTACCTACTCCATTTTGCAATAATATGCATTGGAGTCTGTAAACATTGCTAGTTAGAGAGCGTATGTCTATTAATATACAGAACACAACCCCAGGTCCAATACTCGCGTCTCCTTTCAACAGAACTTGCTGGGCTGCCTTTCTGTAGGTTTACAGGGGAGCAAGAATTGGGATGGCCATCCTTGCTGATGTGCTCCAGCAACAGCATGGGAATGTATGGAATTTCTCCAGAATGTGAATAGCCAGCTGTATTTTTCCCTATATGCTTAACTTTTTTTTAATTAATGCCATTTTTCTAAATAAAAATACATCAAGCTATCTAAATCACTTTGACATTTGAAAACTCAAATATGTAAACAAAATAATAATCTTAGCAAATTTTACAGTAATTACTTCAGAACCTTCCAAATGGCAACCCCTCTTACCCAGACTGCAGCATGTACGGTGTGCCACATTTTAGTCAATTTACCCTTAGAGTTCCTGCTGTGAGGAGCACAGAGCAGCACTGCACCAGAGAGAGGAAATATCCCTCACTGTATCCTGTCTTTAACAGTTTCTACAGAGCCCATATAGAGATGAAAGATTCTCATCCCATACAAACTGCGAAGGAATGGGAGGGATTGGAGAAGGGATTTGTCTGGCACAGACATTTTCAGCAGAGAAAGAAATTCTACCCAACAACAGTAGTGCTCTGGGACTTGGCTTAGTGGTCCAAAATATTTAGTCTTGCTGGAGCAACGGGATCAAATCTGGGCAAGGTTTATTTAGCCCTTCATCCATCCTCAAGGTAGATAAAGCGAATCTTATGTTTACTGTCCAAACACCAGACAAGACATTACAGCTGAAGTCCTGTCTGCAATGTGTGACTGTTAAAGCATAGGGGTTGTCACTGTATAAACTTTGCCCTTCTTCTATGCTGTTATGTAGCACCAGGAGTCATGCTTGGGTTCCTTGTTCCACCACAAAAGGCACTGCAGTTCAGTAGTGCTGGATTTATAATATAATTGTGGTGATGTAACACTTATATATTGCTTCATAAGTTCATAGATTTGTATTGCACTATCCAGGCAGAATAAAGGCATTTCTGTCCCAAGTAGTTAGTCTAACCACCCAGAATGACAGGGTACTTCAGTATGTGCCAACCTTTCTAAGTACTGGAGTAGTCTCACTGAAGTCATTGGGATTACTGATGTATTTAAGTACCTTGCTGAATCAGGTTGCAGTACAGTGTGACATGATGAAGGGAGAGACTACAACAGAGAAGGAAGTGTGAACTCAGTAAATCCTGTTCACATCAGCAGGATAGCTGTTGTCAGTACTGGTTGTGAGTGAGGGCAGGTATCATGTCCGCAATACGGTGGGTATTCTGATTGGCAGAAACAGGGTATGGATCACTCGATCAATTGCGCTGTTCTGTTCATTCCTGAAGCATCCGGCATAGGCCATTGTCAGAAGACAGGGTACTGTCTAGGTGGACCATTAGTCTGATCTAGTATGGCCATTCTAATGTTCTTATGTTAATATAGTTTAAAACAAATAAATTGCTTTGTTTCATACAAAAACATTTTTCCATTAGCCATATTGTTAATCTCATTTTAGCTGCTAAACATGCAAAAAGAAAGTGCTAAACAAGAATGGGGGAGATGAAGGGAGAACATTAAAAAAGGGTACTAATTATTATAATCTAGGTTTTGTGTATAACCTTACTCAATGAATTTGAGTTTACCTTTTTGAGTTTTAAAGCAAAATGAGGGAGTGGTGAGCTCACTTGAAGCAATCCCACTTCCCCTCCCTGGTCTCAAACATCAGCAAACTAAAACAAATGAAAAAAGAAAAGGAGGACTTGTGGCACCTTAGAGACTAACAATTTGAGCATAAGCTTTCGTGAGCTACAGCTCACTTTTAACAAAGACTAACACAGCTGCTACTCTAAAACAAATGAGTTTTGCCCACTTCTCAGGCCAGTCAGTGGGCTGCTGTGTGATACACTAAGACCACATTACTTGTCACCAGAAATATGTGATACTGAAACTTGACATGGCACTGCTGATGCTAAGTTAGCACCAAAATAAGCTCCTCTTCTGTCTCTTTCATGTAAACTACTGTGCTATCTTTTGAATATCAAAGTATTCTAATTTACATCTCTCTTTGGTGCCAGGCAGGCATTATATTGGTGATCATACTTTTTTCCAAGGGCAAAGGAGGAGTGGCAGAGACAGCATCTTCCTGTTACTGATAGAAACATTAAAGATGTTTCCTCCATGCATGAAGAATTCAGGGAAATCAAGTCACTCCAGAAGTGACCTATATTTAGAAGTTTGATTATGACTGAATGTTGTACATAACAGGGAGGAAAGGAAGAGTAGAAAAAACTGCAACCCCATCAAAAGATCATTTAGGCATTTCAAAATTAGCTGGGGACTAATCAGGTTAGCTGAGATGAAGATCAGAATGGGGATGGTCCCTTAGAGTGTCCCCAATACAAAATATAATTAGACAATCTATTTATAATTTCTCATGTGAATTACACGTGGTGCATCTGTGGGGGAAGGAGAAGAGGTACACTGGTGATGTGAAATTCCATTTCCTGGGACACTTCACTTTTGATTCAGTTTATACCCCCTTTTAGATTTTGATTGAATTTTGCCTAATATAGTGGCAGTTGGATTGCTTGTGTCCTTTATTTTAAAAAAGTATTTGTGTATATGACCCATCAATGTGTAAGTGTGGGGGGAAACAATGAAGACCCAGAACTTTTAATGAAGTCCAAATTAATAATAGCTAAATTAATGTGAATAACAACTCTGCAAACCAATACAGCCTCCAACCCACTCCTGGGGAAAGTTCTTCCCCTTCTCTTGACATGCGTAGCATGCCCCTGTAACCTGGATTGCTTTATACTCACTGGGCACCTATCTGGGTTTGTAGGTATAGCCATCTTGTCTTTAGTCAACCAAATGCACATTCCACCATAATCCTGTAACTGTTCAGTATGTAATTAAACTGTCACCTGCCAGGTGCTCTGCAATCAGGGTACAGTTTCATGAGCCAGAACCTGCATAATCAGCAAGTAGTCTCCTTTCTGGTTGACACATCCATGCGTACCTTGTTGCGGGGTGGACAATGGGCATGTGTGGGTCATCAATGGTCCTAACACAATTCAGAAGCCCTCTTCTCTCAAAGCCAGCTTTATTTTGAGGACATTAACAACCTTCACCACCTGTGGGTAAACTACAGCAATAATTGCCTCACAAACTTCCAACACCACAGCACCAACAGCTGATTTGCCATCATGAAACTAGTTAGCTACTGACCTGTAGTAGTCTGGGGTAGAAAGTTTCCACAGTGCAATAGCAACCTGCTTCTGGACCCGTCTGGCCTCCCTCTTCTGGGTGTCCGGGCTTTTGGATCAGAGAGGGTATATTCTTTCTGGAATCCCATCTACATCAGAAACCTGCAAAGAAACAAGTGATACCCCTCACAGACTGTCTCTGATATGGATGCTGTTAACTTGTGCGCTGGCTAGCAGGGATGTTGGCTGATGCTAGAGGCATGGTGATGAAAGTCTGTCTTAGGTGGCCAAGTGAGAGTACTAGATTTAAAAAAAAAAAGTGCCCCAAGGGCAGAGGTTGGCAGGCTACAAGAAAAACTCTGCTCACTTCATTTGTGTTTGCAAAAAATGTAACTAGAGACTCTTCAAAAGTTATTGTGCTTTTTTGGAAGGAGGTGGCACATTAGCTGTACTCTCTAGGGCTCTAGATCAGTGGCTCTCAGCTAGAGGTCTGGGGACCCCTGGGGGGGCCATGAGCAGATTTCAAGGGCTCCACCAAAATAAACCAGAGAGCAGGGCTGGTGTTTGGACTCTCTGGATCCCAGGACAGAAAGCCAAAGCGCAAGCCCAGCCATGTGAGGTGGAAGCCACACCCTGAACAACAGCCTTTGCAGGGCCTCCTCTGGCATGGGGTCCCAGGCAGGTGCCCTGCTTGCTACCCCATAAAGCTGGCCCCGGCTTTTAAGATACTGCATATGCAGAAAAACAGTTGTTGTGACACATGTGGGCTGAGGAATTTTAATAGCATCTTGGGGGCCTTAGGAGGAAAAAGGTTGAGAACCCTTGCTTTAGATGGTGTGGGCCTGGGTCAAATACAATAGATCTGATTCTTCTCTCTCACACTCCTGTAAATGAGGAGTAACAATTTTGTCAAATAAACTAAGTGATTGTGGAGGGAAGAGAGTCATTCTCTGGTGCAGAGTGCACTGAGATAGGGAAATCAAGTACTTTTCAAGGCCTCAAACTTCATTTCTTCTCAATCTCATTTTCCAAACAGAACATTTCAAGAGGCAGAAGTTCGGCCTGCAAAGAACAGGACTACCATGTACTAATGTCACAAAAATTTCACTAATGTCACTCTTTGGCTCCAATACCTCTTTGGCAATGGCTTTTCTGTTCATTTGTCAGTTTTGTTTTGTTTCCTGAAGAGTTTTAGTGCACGGCTCAGGAGACCAAGACAGCTTTTGTTAAAAACATAATCTAACTTTCCAATGGTAGATAATTAATAATGGGGAGAGAGGGGACACCTCAGAAGTACCACATCTGGATGACAGGAGCAGTAAATCTAAGATTTTTTTTGTGGCAAAAACGAGCTAGAAGCAACGGTGTCACTAGAGTACAAGTGGCACTAGATGGGATTAGAGTATAACAAAAGTGATCTGGTCTGGCCCCTGAGTAGCTTCTGTTATGTCTAAATAATAAAGAAGAAAAAAGCAACAGCCAGAAACAGTGCATCAAAAACCTGTGACACTGTCACAGAAACAGCAGCAGATAGGGCTACGGCACAGCAGCAGCAGGCAGGGTTGCCAACCCTCCAGGATTGGCCTGGCGTCTCCAAGAATTAAAGATTAATCTTTAAAGATTGTCATGTGATGAAATCTCCAGGAATACGTCCAACCAAAATTGGCAACCCTAGTAGCAGGAACCAAGCCAAGGCCTTATTCCAGCATCACTGCTCACATAGCATGTTACACTAAACGCTCCAACACAAGTGCCTCCTGTGATGGCCTCAGTGATATGGTATTAAAACCTCCCAGAGCGAGCAGACCCTTGAGTGGCAGCAGCTGAAACTGCTGTAGAAGTCAGAGGTAGTTACATAAATTAGACTCTGAGTCAGTGTAGTCCCTCCACATACAACAGAGAACAGCAAATTCCCGGAGAGATATGGTCGTATCTTTTCATTCAGACACACCATTATGGCCTGCAGAAATGGTTGGTCCCAGATGGCAGATAGCCGTGGTGTGTGTCTTGTGGTGAAAAGAATGCAAAAAAGTTCTAGGAGACAGCTAGACTGGGGGTGGGGGAAGGTGTTTTAAGACAGTGACAGCAAAGTCGGCACCAATGTTTTTGATTGATGGGATGGGTAAAGGTGGACGTCACTGCAAGTAAACCCTTCAGGCTAGTTCTAACTGACCATCCCCATATTCCCCAATGATTGTAACGGTTTTGCACAACTTGTAAAACCACGTGGAATTTAATCCTTAATTTTTAAGGCCCAGATTGTGAACATTGACTTCAATGCAGCTTCCCTGGTGAACAAATACTTTGTGTGAGTATGGAGTTCACAATCTGGCCTAAAGCTACAGGCTAATGTATCATAATGTAATGGTGTTAGAGTAACTTCTTGAGATTTATGGCAAAATGTCAGGCTGTCAACAAGTAACTACAGAACAATTTAAAAGTGACTGTAAAAATAGAAGCCTCTTATCATTCCCTGTTCTATTCAGAGTCAGATCTGCTGACGTTACAGACTAGAAGTAAGTAGTAATAAAACTTTATTAGTCCTGCAGAGCCAAAACAGTGAGGAGAGTGAATTGGGTTATCATCTGTGTCAGACATCCCCAGCAAATTGGCTAATTCCCAGATGCTGAATTATCTATTACTAGTAGTGATGCAATGAGCCTAAAAAACCAAATCAGGTATAGAAAATCAAGCTGTGAATTTCTGTGGCTGGAAGTTCAAAAAATATCTTTTAAATTTGACCTGGTGTCACTATGACAGAATAAATGTGGAACCCCATGTTGCCAGTTTTACAAAGTTACCTTCCAGAGTAGATGTGCATGAAAATAAGGGAGTTTTAATAAGGGCACTTCAGGTTCTTGTTATAGGGTTTTCCCCCTTTTTTTCTGCAGATGTTTTAAAGTTCTATGGTTGTTGGCTTTTTGTAGTTTTATCTTTATTTTCACTCATTTTAAAATCCAGTACTGTCAAATCCTGTTCACCTCATTTGCATAAAGCTCCTATTGCAGATAATGGGGATTTTGCATTGGTGATCATTTTGTTAATATACTAGCTTACCCTAATACTACCTAATACTTGGGCCCTTTGGACACTACCACAATATAAATATTTACTACAGATAATCATGAGCGGAGAAAGTGTGTCCCAAGATTAATGGGAGCTGTTCATGAAAAAGTCACATAGGATTTGGTCTGATAAACAGTGGCATTATCATCATTCCCTAGTTAAAGTTACCATTGATAATTTGTGTAATTATTGTACATTCCTTTGTCTTAATACTGATTTTGTATTTCATTTTAATATAATATTTGGTTAAAGTTAGAAATAAGGTCTGGATGCTGTACAGCCTGTCAGATCTAAATTTTACATCAAGGTCCCTGGCTTGATGCCATATGGCCCTGCTTGGTCAAACTGAGGCGCTCCACAGGCAGCGCCCTTCTCCTGCACTTCCAGCACTAGAGGACATCAGTGAGAAAGCAGAGGAAGCTCCTACAAGGCTCTAAAATGCCAACACAGCATTTTTATGGATTGAGGCAATACCACACGGGAGATTCTGTGCATCCCCAAAACCTGGGGAATTAGCTCTATGAGCTAATGCATGTTGTCGATATGCATGTTGGTTACAAATATGGAACCTCAATCACGGATCATGTGTGGTGGGGGGAGGAGAGGAAAAACCCAAACAAGGCTCATCTTTATTACTGGTATCAGAAGGAATTTATTGGATTTTGCCATAGTAGCACAATTGGTGCCAAAAAACAGATTAAGAGTAGTTCCAAAGAGGATTAATTCTATTTTAGTAAAGGAACTGAACATTTCAGGTTACAAAACGTTAAATTTAACGATAGTTGAAGGCTAGAATTCCATTTGTATATATGGATGTGTATAGTGGAGGATGACCAAGTGCTATCAGCAATTCTGTGTTAAAGCAGTAGCTTTGATTTTATGGAGGCTATTTTAATTCCCTTTCACTGGTGACAAAATACATTGTAGGGAATATAGAAATCCTGTGTGATTATCTCTTACTGCACAACAAAGCAGCTGGTACAGCATATATTTTTCAGTTTTATGGTGTGTGTGTGAAATTATAGCCAAATCATCCATATATAGTGTAAATGAATGAAAAATTAAATAAGATAAATAACTTACTGGGTTTTTTTTCCTCCAGCATTTAATATAACCAAAAGTGGTAGAGGTATAGCTGTATCTGGCATAGGTATAAAAAGATCTTCACGTTAGGATGGTTTGTAATCTTTTCTTCCTCCTTCCTGGTCACACTTTATAACCAGAGACTATCAAAGCTAGTTTTTTTTAAATTTATCTTTAAAGTCAAATGGCCTGTTGCCAACACCTGAGCCGAACAAAATCCAATACATTTATTTTTGCTTAATATTTCAACATAGGTCTGTTCAAAATAATGGTAAATTAGAGTTGTGAAGAGCCCATATGGCCACAAAGTTTGAAGCAAATATAAAAGTGGAGAAAGAAGACACACCACTCCATTAACATTGCTGTAATGGTGTGCATTCACCCCCAGAAGCCCCCTCATGTCAAGATGCAGCATTACAGGAGTTCTGCCTCTCTAGCACCTTCTGGTGGCCTGATTCTGCAGTGGTCTACCACTTCTAAGGCCTAGCCCTCTGGCCAGGTCCGCTCTCAGTCCAGTTCCTTTCTGGGGTTAACAGAAAACAAATTAAATCTCAGCTCAAAATAGGAATCTAAATGTTAAAGTCAAAATATAAACTCTAGTCCTTCATAGAGATCTAAGGCCAATGTTGTCAAGGTTAGACCCCCGACTCAGCCAGGTTACTTGTATTAGGGCAGGGAAAGCAAGCCTTCCCTCTCTAGGTTTCACCCAGAACAGCCCCTACTAGAAGCAGACATGCCAGCCATTTTTATGTGGCCTGCTAGGCTCTGATTTGTCTTTCTGCTTCCAGCCCTTCTAGATGCAAGAGGACAAATTCCCGGCAGCTGATCCTGGGAGGACTGTCTAGGCAACCCCTGGAGGTCTGAAGCAACTGCTCTTCCTTTCCAGCAGGAAACCTTTTCAGGATGCAGCATGGCAAGGCAGCAGGGCCTCTGGCAGGGAGCAACAAATGCCTGGTACACTCCATCACAATTACTTTATCCAGTCCTCTGATAATTGTAAAACTGATGGTATTGGTTCATAGAGTTTAAGGCCAGAATGGACCAATAGATCATCTAGTCTGACCTCCTACATATCACAGACCACCAACACCTGCACACTAAACTCCCAAACTGAAATTAGATTAAACATATTACAGCCCACAGGAAACTAGACTATTATGTGCCTTGGGCAGAGAACAGAAGGGACCAAAATGCACTAATCAATGCCTGAGGCCACAGCGATGTCATGAAACTGATTCAGTGAGAGATTCCCAGGTAATCCCAGAATGGGACCCACACTCCATGCTGCAGAGGAAGCCAAAAAAAAAATCCCCCCCCCCCCGATCACTGCCAATCTGACATAGGGGGAAATTCTCTCCCAGCCCTACATACAGCATGGGAATCAGATCCTGAACATGTGAGCAAGACCCAGCCAGCTAAACACCTGAGAGAGAGAATATTTGGTGTTGCTTCCGAGCACAGGCTTTCCCCCATCCAGTGTCCCATCTCCGATGCTTCAGAGGAAGGAGGGGGGAAAGACTACACTGGGGAGGAGAGATCCCTTCCTGACCCCCATAGGTGACTGGCTGAAGCCTTGAAGAATAAGTTTTAGGAATGCAAGACAAACACGAAGGGACCCCCAAGGCTGCTGAGCCCTGTCCCCTACCATCACAAGCAACCCCATCAAACAATCCCACTCATGAATTGTCCAACTCTCTCTTAAAACTATTTAAGTTTTTTGTCCCCAAACTCCTAATGGGAGGCTGTTCCAGAACTTCACTCCGATGGATAGAAATCTTATAATTTTCTACCTAGATTTGTTCATGGCTAGTTTATACCCATTTGTTCTTGCGGCAGCATTGACCTTTACCTCTACCTCCCTGGTGTTTACCGTCCAATGTTTATAGAGAAAATAATCAGATCCTCTCTGAGCCTTCTTTTTTGCTAGGCTAAACAAGCCAAGGTCTGCCAGTCTCATCTCATAAAATAGGCCCTTCATTCCCTTGATTATGCCAGTAGCTCTTCTCAGCACCTGTTCCAGTCTGAAGTGATCATTTTTTGAACATGGGTGACCAGAACTGTACACAGTATTCCAGATGAGGTCTTACCAGAATCTTGTACAGTAGCATTAATACTTGTCTGTCTCTACTAGACATGTCCCATCCTAGGTATTTGCATTTACTCTTTTATCAGCTACAGCATATTGCTGGCTCATTATCATCCTATGCTTGACCAGCACACCCAAGTCTTTCTCCTCCTCTGTCATTTACAATTGATGAGTCCCCCGCTTGTAGCAGAAATTTTTATTATTAGACCCTAAAGTGATCCTATTTCTGTTGCTCCAGTCTTCAAGGTCATCCAGATCTTCTGGTATAATACTCTGATCCTCCTCTGTATTGACAACGCCTCCCAACTTTGTATCGTCAGCAAATTTCATTAGCACACTCCTGCTTTTTTGCCAAGGACTTTAATAATAATATTGAATAATATTGCTCCCAAGTCTGATCTGTGAGGAACTCCACTTGTAACCTCCCTCCAGACCAACAGTTCACCCTTCAGTACAACCCATTACCTTCTCCCCTTTAGTTCCTTACCCACTGTGACAGGGTATATATATACCCCTCACTTGCATGGAAGCAGTTAAGCAGCTACTTTAGGCTGAAGTGGCCCCGCCCCTCCTCACCTGGTAATCGTGCCAGGATTGGAGGAGGCATTAAAAGGGGGGAACTTTTACTCCGATTGGGGCCAGCTGGAAGTCCTGGTGTGTGCCTGAAGATGGTGAGGCTGTGCTATCAGAGCAGGCCAGATGGAGGGCTGTGGCTGGCCCCCAGGTGAAATGAAGCTGAACATTAAAACTGATAATGGAGGTTGGGGGAAAAAGAGAAAGTTGCCTTCAGCTATGAAGGAGAAGAAGCAGGGGATGAGGAATTGTCTCAGACCAGGGGGAAAAAAAAACTAGATATTATCAGGATTTGAAGGAGGAGGAATACACAGAATTGAAAAACACAAAGAAGATAAAACCCAAACCCAAATTCTATAATTATCAAATCGGTGATAGAAGATATGAAAATAGGAGATGTTAACCCCCTGAAAATGGGGGCATGGATAAAGCAAAGTGTGGATGATGTAAAAAGAGCCAAAAGAATGCAGGGTGGAGATACATTGATAGAATGTACACATAAAGGAACAAGCTGAAAAACTTCTTAAAACTGTAACCTTAGGGAAAATGAAAGGTACTTGTCAACTGCCTAATCTCCTGCTGGAAGCAAGAGTGCCACTAGGATTGTCTGAGAATGATATCTAAAATATTTAGGTGAAGATAAAGTATTGTTTAAATGGCTACTTAGTAGGAAAGAGGGAGAAAAACCATCATCTATGGCTGTATGTATAACACTTTTTTGTTTGAAACTTTTATTATTTTTTCCAAATACAATAAATATACCAGATTCATCATAATATACAAAGTAAATTAAGAGTGTTAGGGTAAGGGGAGGGGAGGAAAGGGGACATATCTACCTTCAGGATCTATGTTAATCACAGACCTCTGAAAATCAGCCCAAATTACTCTGAATTTTTCAGGCATGCCATTCGTTCATTAGTTGCAAGGTCAGCCATACCACTGAGCCAGGCATCAATATTTGGTGGGGATTAACTTTCCCATTTTTGCAGGATGAATTTTTTAGCAATCAAAGCTGCACGTTGGAACCATGCTGCCTTGTTATCAGGTAATCTCCAGGGATCAGGAATATATCAAAAAATGAAACTTAGGGGCAACGGCTCCAATATCAAATTGGTCCTTGGACCTACCTCATACCAGAAATTCTTGATACAGGAGCACTCCCAAAACATATGAGCTAATTAGCCTGGAAGTTGGGTTACAGTATAAAAGCTTAATCCAAGCAATAAATTGCTTACCAAACCCAAATTCTGCTAACACATGAAAAAGGTAATCCCAGGCAATGTGGGCAAAGGCCTTTTCAGGTCATTTCAGCTAAAGAAATGACAGCTAAGGATTTTTTAGAATCTCTCAAGGAGGTAATAATATCAATCAGTTGATGCAAATTAGCTGAACCATGTCTATTACCAAGGAAACCTAACTGCTTTATCTGTATAAAACATGTGAGATACCTTTTTATCCAGTTGTATAGCAAGAGATTTTGCTAAAATCTTAGCATCAGAACTGATTAAAGAAATTGGTCTAATTACTACATGATCCCAGCTCTTTCTCAGTGTAGGAATAACTGAAATTGCAGTTTCTCTTATAGCGGGTGGCATAGGCACTGATTCCCATGGAAAAAAATTAGTGGGTGCTTAGCACCCACCAGCAGCCAGGTCCTCCCATCCGCCAGTGGCCTCTCTGATCAACTCCTCTCTCTCCCTCCCTCCCAGTGCCTCCTGCCCGCCGCAATCAGCTGTTCTGTGGTGTTTAGGAGGTGCTAGGGGAGTGGGGGAGGAGCGGGGATGGGGCACACTTGGGCGAGGGGGTGGAACTGGGCGGAAAGAGGCAGGGTGAGGGTGCAGCGGGAGCAGGAAGGGGTGGGGTGGGGTGCGGGCGTGAGGGAAGGGGTGGGGTTGGGACAGGGCCTGGGGCACAGTGGGAGGTTGAGCACCCCTGAGGCCAGGAGAAAGCCAGCACCTGTGGTAGGTGGAAGAGTTTACTTATTCCTGGCCTCATTGAACATATTCAATAATCTAGCTGTTAAAGTTTCTGAGACCTGTTTGTAAAATTCAACTGGGAACCTGTCTGCATCAGGAGTTTTTCCAAACTTCATTTCTCTTATCGCCCGAGTCAGTTCCATGATTTCTAAAGGAGCATCTAAAAGTTTGTTCTGAGAGTCAGAGATCTATAGCAGAGGCAATCCATTAAAAAAGTTATTAGGGCATCTTTACTGATTCCTTCTTCAGCTAAGTACAGTGTCGAATAAAACCGTTGACATTGTTTTTAATATCTGACTCTGCTACTATTTCATGATAGTAGCAATAAATTATATACACAACAATCTTATATCTGTTATATCTGCTTGCCAGCTCTTTTGCCAGATTTCCAGTGGTTTTGCTTCAAACCGAATAAAGCAAACGCTGCCTTTTGGGACAGAATGTTGTTGATTTCATAGCTTAGATTGATGAGGGCATTGAGCTCCTCTGGGAGGGGGCAGAAGAATAGTCTACATCCAAAGCCTTAATTTCCTTTGCAAGAGAATCAGTTCTGTGCTCTCTGGATAGAGCTTGTAGGGCACTCTACATCTTAGTTACGGTGGTCTGTAGGGTGGAAACTGCACATTTAATTCCAACAGTGTCTATGGCCGCCTGTTGTAGCACTGCCATCAGCTGCATTCCATCAGGCTCAAGCACCATTTTGTTTGTAGAAGGCAGATCTCCATTTTTTTGAGTGCTTTCTGATTTGAAGAGGAAGTTGCAGAGCTAGAGGGCATCTTGGGGATTTCTGTTGTCAGGCACAATATTTCTTGGTGTTGGATGGTGGGGCTTAGGGGGATGATGTTTGGAGATTCCCCTGGGGCAGAATTCAGGCAACATTTATCCACAGGTTGCAGGATCTTCTGGTGTCCCCTGTACCCAATAACACGTAAAGGTGGGACACTTCTGGATAGGATCCAAATGGGGTCTCAATCTTCCTTTGTTAAACCATATATTTTTCCTACCTACTCCCTATAATTGTCAAATATTTTGGACATGGGGCAGCCATTTGTCAGGGAACAATGAGGTGCAGTAAATGTGGAGGAAATTACTCATGTGTTAAATTCAGCAATTGCAGGAGAAAAGTAAGGTGCAGTACATAAAGGATGTGCAGTCATAGAACAAGCTAGAGAAATTTAAAAAATTAAAATAATTCAAAAAGTATCATATGTGGAGGCTACCAAAAAGGTACCCACTGCAGACAACAGAAAAAGAAAAATACACAAGTAAGAGGAAAAAATGTACAGAAGCAGCAGAATACATCTCTTATCAGGGAAGAGAATATTAGAGGAAGGGGAGATGATGTATTGTTTGTAAGTAAAAATAAGTTTGTGTTCATCATAGATGTAATTAACTGCACCTTGAAGACAGGAAAAAATGAAATGATTAAAATCATAGCAAAAGCAGCAGAAAAATATCTAAAGATAAACCACCTCTTGACAAACCCCATTCATGCAACTTTAAATGAAGGCAATAATACAGCTTAAATAATATAGTCTTAATGATCCTTAGCTGGAATGTGCATAGCTTAATAATGCATGGACAGGAATTTAAGAACCCCATCTTTCAAACGGGAAAAGGCATAATGTAATACGTGTGCAAGAAAAATGGCTAATATGTAAACTTGTGTTCAGTCTTCTGGGATATAATATACACTGGAGGGATCAAGAGGCTACCAGGGGTATGGGGTAATCTGTATATTTATAAAAGATGGACTTAGCTACATCGAAATGGATGTACAGAAACTAAGTTTTGAATATAATACTATTGAGAATCCCATGCAGAACAAAAACACTTATATACAGAATTATAATGTTTATAATCCATGTAAAAAAAGTAGTTATATTAGAACTAGAAAAATTAGTTAATGTCAAAAAAAATCATAATTTGTGGAGAGTTTAATAGTCATAATGAGCTATGGGGAAGTAAGAAAACTGACCTAAATGGCAAATGCTTAGAACAATTTATTGATATGCATAACCTGGTAATCTAAATTTAATTTAGTGGATGGATTCTTTTTGGTTTTGGATCTGGGAATTACAACAAACAATATAGCTAGTAAATTTAGCTGGGAAATTCATAAAGATTATGGAATGGGAAGTGATCAGTTCCCTATGCTTATTGAATACCCAGGCTGAGGAAATATCAAAAATACAAAAAGTTTCTAGCTGAAATTTTCAAAAAGCTCATTAGGACCTTTTCAAAATTAAATGTGATTGAATAGTTATGCAGTAATGGTTCAATGCCAGGGCCAGCAGACTGTGGGTGCTCTGGCCAGCCACCCGGGGACTGCTGCCAGGAGCCTTGGACTGCAGCTGCCCTGGTCGGCCGCCCGGGGACTGCTGCCGGGGTCCCCCGGAGCAGCACCTGGTGTGGCTGTCCCGAGCGCCGCTCCAGCAGCTGGCTGGTGTAGCTGTCTCAGGGGCCACCTGAGCGGCTGGCCCTGGAGCCAACTGCTTGGGCGGCTCTGGGGTCAGCCACACTGGCTCCTGCAGCAGTCATGGAGGTCAAAGAATGTCACAGAATCCGTTACCTCCATGACAGACACGGAGCCCTAACTATCAGGGTCAAAAAATGGGAAAAGGAGACTTTTTTAAAAAAGTTCTCTCTATTTTTCTAAACTTTTTTAGTCATGGGAACTCAAATTACAGCTGGACAGCTATTCCCCCATTTGTGGGTTTGAACTGTATGAAAAAAACTGAGGGAAGGAAAAGCGCACATTATGACCAATGAAATTTCTGAATTTATTTATGAAAAATGGGGCCATTTACTGGTCTATACAGATGGATCAAAAGTTGACAGCATGGGTAGAGTGGGAACAGCTGTGTTACTAGTCTTGGAATCCGGAAATCTACAAGGCTATCAAATTATGGGACCATTTTGATGGCTGAACTAATGGAGATAATGTTGGCACTAACTTGGATAAGAGCTGTACGACTAGCTGCAGCTGTAATTTTATCTAATTCCTTGTCACCCATAATGACAATCAGAACAGGGACTTCAGAAAGCAGAAACAATATAAGTGAAATAATGTTCCTAACTATGGAAGTAATGCAAGCAGGTATCTGTGTAACAATATCATGGATTTCAGCACATATTGGAATACCTGGAAATGAGATGGCTGGCAAAGCAGCAAAACTTGCTCTAAAACAATGAGGAGGAGGATATTAAGTTGACCTTAAGTAGACAAGAATTTAAAAGCATAGTCACAAAGGAGCTTGCGAAGGAATGGCAAGAACTATGCACTAAGGAAACAAACAGATGAAGGTTCTATGATGTATGCTCGAAAATAATACTATACTCCCCAGTCATGACAGGAAAAGTGAAGTAGTCATTTTTACAGCGTTAACAGGTCATTGTTCCTTAAATAATTTAAATTTATTAAAAAGACATAAAGATGGGTTGTGTAATGTGTGCAAATCCAAAGAAACCACTGATCATGTCCTATGGCATTGTAGGCAATATTCTACCGAAAGTTTCTTTATGAAAAATGTAGTTGGCTTGGAATCAAAGATTTTTTTTCTCTAAAGGGACTAGTGAGCATGTCAGGGAAATGGAAGAGTGCAAAAAAAAGTCTTGCTGCTTTTTCTTACGAATAGTAGGTGGAGTAAAAGGATATAAAACTTGGCTAAAAATGAATGAATGAAAGTAGTAGTTGTAACATCATGCGATGAGGCTGCTGCACTCAAAGACAAAGATGGGAGTAACCCCGGGAAGGGAACAGGTTGCATTGGGCTCCCCAGCCCTTAAGAGAGGGCTGACAGCCAGCAGAGCCTCTGCCCTCACAGAAGAGGAATGTGGATCTCCTGAGCTGAAAGGGGGGAAAAGATTGAGACTTGCACTGGAGACCCAGTAAACTCTGAAGTGGACTGTGCTACTCCCAGGGCCCTCTGAAGTAAAAGAGGCCCATACTGTGACAGGAGCTGCCTCACGTTTTGTTTGTTTGCTTCCTTTCTTTTTCTTCAGATTGCTGATTGTGGGCTGTTCTGTTTCACCTGGGACCCCGAGAGGAGAAGAAACATCCAAGAGGACTTGGCTGGAGGGTTGGGTGCTGGCCCACTAGAATGACATACCTCCGTAACACCCACTGGATCCATGATACCCACCTTGCAATTCTTGTACTAATCCCCATCTTGTCTAATTTAACTAATAATTTCTCATGTGGTACTGTGTCAAATGTTCTACTTAGTCCAAATATAGTAATCTACAAGGAAATGAGGTTAATCTAGCACAGCCTAACCTTGGGAAACCCATGTTGCATTACATCCCCTTTTACGTTTACCTGTATGAATTTAAATATTCATTCCTTCACCATTTGTTCCAAAGTCTTGCATAATATTGAAGCATAATATTGAAGCTAGATTAACAGGTCTGTAATTGCCAGGATCACTCCCCCTCCCCCTTTCTTAAGTATAGGTACAATGTCAGCTAGTCTCCAGCCATATGGTACTACTCCCAAACTGAGAGATGTATTAAAATTCTTTTCTACCAGACTAGCAATCTCATGTGCCAGTTCTTTGTGTTCTAAGGTGGAAAATATCCAATCCCCCCCAATTTGAGTGCATTAAACTCTGACTTTTTATTCCACTTCAGATGTGGTAATTTCCATTTTGACACCTATTCCCATCAGCCATCCTGCCTTCATATCCCTGTTCCATATTATCACGCTTATTGAAAACGCAGGCAAGGTATTCATTTAGTTTTTGGACCATTATCTTTAATCTCTTCCCCATCCACACCACATAGCAGCCCAACGTCATCCTTTCCTATTTCTTTTTTTACTTATATAACTAAAATAACCTTTTATGTTAATTTCCTTGGCAAGAGCTAATTCAATTGACTTTTAGCAGTTCTCACTTAATTCCTACATTTTCTAACCTCCAAGTTGTAGTTTTCTTTGCTGATCAAATGTTTTTTCCATTCCCTGTAGGTTCTCTTCTTACTACAATAACCCTTTTGAGTTGCTGTATTCATCCAGCTGAGTCTGAAGCCTTTCCCTACCAGTTTTCCACCCTTGCTTGGGATGCAAATTGCGCATCGTTTTTGTATAGTTGATTTTTTAAAAATTCCAAGACTTTTTCATTAGTAATTTATCCTACAACACCTCTGAGAGTGGTAGATAAGTCTGTTTATCTAACTAATCTATTTCCAGGGCACCTGTCACTGTATAGTGTCTAGGCAACATGTATTATTATACCCATGTTACAGAGGCAGAGAGTACTGTGCTGCTAGTGGTATCAAAACAGTGGTGGTAGGGAAGAGACCTCTTCCTGGGGTAGATTGCCAGACAGTTCCCCCCATCCTCTAGACAAGCATTGGTTTTTTAGTTTGGTTTTCTTAATGACCTTTTGTTATCATATTAGATGACATGGTCATGCATAAAATTTCTTTAGAGGGCCTCCTTAGAGAATCCCCACCATTTTTAGTTCCTTGGGAATTTTGCCTGGATCAAGATAGGAAAATCAGATATTATCTCTCTTGAGGTCCTTCCAGACTTATATGTCTATGATTCCATGATTATCATCATTTATTATTTTATTACTACAGCACCTAGCAGCCTTAGTTGAGGGCTTTGAAATATTGATTTTTCAAGAAAATGAGAGAATTAAAAAGTTCTTTAAAACAAGGAGGTTATCAGACTGAGCACAAAGCTATATGAAAACTCATCACTTATAAGGTTGTTTTACTTTTTAACTAAACATTATTCATAAGTCAAGAACTAGTTAAATAGTTAAAATGGTTAATAAAAAGAATAGTTAAAAACTATTTCAAACAACAGATATAGGGAACAACTTTGCCTCTACTCACATACTTCATTAAAGAGATGATAAATAATTTCTCTGAAAAATCTCCAGTCTTTGAAACAAAGTGCCTGTGAATTTTGTGGGTATTAATCAGGAATAACTTTATTAAATCAAGGGAGTTATATCAGCCTTAAAATTTCTGTAAAATGAGATTAGAATCAGACCTTTGAATTTCAAATTGGAGGATACTTTGGGCTTAAAGTTTTATGATTTTAAACATGTATATGGGTCAGAGCTTGTACAGTATTTTAGCAATGCAGAAAGACAGCTGCTTGTGTCTAGGAACAAGGGATTGTTTGCAGCTGAATCCACTGGGAAAAGACTATCTGTTCATTATTCATTTATCCATTACCATTTACTTGACAACACAGTTTGCACAATTACATTTGCCACATTGGTTTTGCAGAGAAACTGAAGATGTTGGTCTTGGCCTTTGTGTAGTCATTTACACCGGGCAAAGTGCATGTATGCACTCATTTTAAGTAAGTAAATCCATTTATTCATGTCTGAATATTGGTGACATCATAGCAGAATTTTCTAAAGCCTTCATGGTCCATCACCACCTTTGAGTACTCAGCAGCTCAGCTTCCAGTGATCTGCCACACACCATGCAAACATCCCTTTGCTGGTCATCCCCTACTACGATGACCCTCCACCATTCCTTCCATAATAACCTTCTCAAGGTTATTTCCATCTCTACCCCAATGTGATCAAAGTATATAGTTGTGCATCTGTTTTCTGACATCAGGATCTGCTTCTCTCCAATAATATTTCTAACACAGACGTTGGGTGGGGGCTCATCCAGGACATACTCAAGAGTCTTTGCCAGAACTGAATTTACAGATTCCAACATTTTGTTGCATAACGGTGGTGGTTGTAGCAAGAGTATCATGTCATCAGCATAACTGAGGTTGGTTCACCAACTTCCCCTCTATCAAAACCTCCCAAGGCTTGTCTCATAATAAATTCTGCATATATGTTTAAGAGGCTTGGGGCAAAATATGATCTTGTCTCAAACTCTGCCCAGGAGAAAACCACTCACTGTCACCTACTGCTGTTTGCACCATGGTCTGTTGCTGGTGGTGGAGACTTGCCGTGAATTCTGTGAAATGCTTTGGAATTCATGTCTGCTAGTATCCTTCAAAGACAGTACTATCAAACAGTATCAAATGCTTTTGCACAGGTGTAAATGCCTACCCAAAGGGTAAGTGAGCGGAGAATCAGGCCAATTGGTTCTAACTCAGGCCAGATAAATGGAGTTTGGCCCACTTACACCCGGGTGATATTTGCTCCACTCGGTGATTCTACTTTGTGTCAAACATCAAGAGGATGACCATTTTTACATGTGCCAGCTTTTTTGTTTTACTTTTCAATAGGTCAAGCAAATGCACAATAAATTAAGCTTGATGCTTTGAATATCCAAAATAATAAACCACACCACTTCTGCCTTTATAGTTCTGCACACTAAGCACCACTAGCATCAATGGGGAAAAATTGTTCCGGACTAAAACTATCACAAGGACAGCTATTGATTCAACCTTTAAAAATATGATTTAAAAGCTTTCTGAGTTTCCTTAGCACATGCCCTTTGGCATAACTGAACTCGCACTGCAGCCAGTCCAGCTCAATCCCAAGCATGTTAATGAAGTGTTTTAGCCTTTTTATTAATTCTACGAGCAGAATAGTCCATTCAGCAGTAACTCTGTGAGAAAGCTTAATCAAATCATGTCATTGTTCCAAACTTATCACCACAAGAAATGGAAAATCAGCTAAAGAAATACAGGATGTAAATATTAGCTTCACACTAAACAGTCTTCCACTGAGAAGCAGTGCTGCCTTAAGGCTCCCGTGGAATAGCAATGCTAGCCTTTGGCCCTGTGCAGACATGCAGTAAAGCTGGGATATTGTTGACTACAAATGAATGGAGTAGAAAAACTTGAATAGCATCTGTGTGTATTATGCTGTGGCAATAATCAGGCAATCAGTCCTTACTATCACTATCATGACAAACTCATCTATTTCTGAAACATTAAAAAAAAATCTGTTAAATGTCTTAAAACCAGTTGAAAAGATACTGGGGTGGAATAATGTACCACTCGGGTAAATGGCAGTTTTAAAATATACCAGTTCCAGACAAGGAAAGGCTGAACATTTTACAGGAAGAACATACTTGATGTCTTGCAGGAAAAAGTGACAGAACTGTAGTCTCAGCCAGGTTGGGCAAAATATTTTGATAACTCTTCCTTTCACCCCTCCAAAAAAGTCTTCCTGAACAAGACACTGAAAAGATGCGTGTGCATGACTTATTATAGTACTCAAAATGCAAATATGGAGATGATGTCCATGTGATTAAATTGCAGGGCCATGTAAGAAATAAATTTATAATGCACTTTTGACCATCTTGTATGCTCTTAGTTCACAAACCCAGCTCCCAGGATTTTTAACATTCCAAAGAGCTGAGTAGCCTCAACCAGCTGCCATTGTATTTAAATAAATAAATAAATTAAACCACTTCCCCTCTCCCCAGCCTAGTGATTCACTCTCCAAATTTTCCTTTTTCTCTTCAGAAATTACCCCTGCCCAAAGACGCACCCAGGCATGATTCAGTCCTGGGCCAGTGATGCATTTTCTGTATTTAAAAAAAGTCACAGCTTTACACTCCAATACTTCATACAGTTGCAAGAATAGAAACGGGGGAGCTTTATCCCATTGGAATGGGGGAGACTCCCAGCTTCCCGGTGAGACCAGCACCAATGGGTGTCATGTTACACAACTCACCAAACACATCAATTCCTTCCCCCGCCCAAATCCAGCAGTTCTTCCTCCAGTTCCCAGCCACAGTCTCACCCCTTTCCCCTCAGATTCTCCATGGCTCCTTGTGGAATTCTCTTCTCAACAGGGTGGACTGAGCAGGCTGCTGCTGTTATAACTCCTCTCTTTCTCTTATCCCTGGCGGCTCAGCTTACCTCTCAACCAACAAGTCCCCAAATGTGGGATGCTGCCTCTGACAATGACCCCAAAAAAGCAGGGGACAAATTGATATGGAAAACTTCCAAGGCCTGGGGAGCCATTACTTCCGTGTAAAGACTTCTTTTTGTAACCTCCATTTCATGGTTCTTCCTTTCTGACTAATTATTTTGGAGAGTAAAAATGAGGGGACACCAAATTGGTGTGGGACAACGGTGAACTTGGCATTAAATGAGTGGTGGCCCTCCAAACGTGGGGTTTGGGAAGTTTGCTGCTTAGCATTTTCTACCTTTGGCACCTCCTCTAGTTCCCTTTGGGCTCTCCCTAGAGGAGAAGGAAGAAGCTGAAGGCAGGGAGGCAAACTGAATGGCTGGTAGGGGAAGCAGCAGAGGGAGTCTCAGCAATTGATCCAGAGAGCCAAAAAACCTGACCGTCAGCAGGGAGGCCAGGGAGCCAGAGGAAGGGCTAGCAAGCCCTAGTGTAGGGGAATGTGATGGACAGGAAGTAGACTGGGAGGTGAGGAGGTTCCACTCCCAGACAAGGGTGCTGTTTGTAACTGGAGCATTTTATTATTTTTTGCCATAATCCAAAACCAAAGACAGTTTGCACAAGCCCACTACTGGAGGGCCTTTCAGGGAGCACTGGCCACTTCCAACCACAGGCTGGTCATCAGAGCTGGGTCCCTTCTGTGATCTCTTCAGAACAGTTCCAACAGGGCACAGGAAATCATAGTCCTGGCTTTCCATCCAGTTCTTACACAAACGAGTTACGTTTACATTAAAATACTCTAATATACATATTCTGACTTATGAGTCTTACACAGGAGAGCAGTAGGCAGGAGGGAAAATGTGAGGGGTCAAAGATTGAGGGGAAATGAAGTAGATGAATATTGGAACTAGTTGTTATTCCAGAGGAGGGGCAGGACAGGGAGAGAGCTGGAAGAGGGCAGAAGAGGGAGAGGGGAGTGGGCTAGAAAAGGAGATGCATTGTTTTGCATGTGGTCCTGGCTGAGTGGAATGGGAATGGTGTTTTATCTGTTTGTTTATATATTTGAAGAAGTTTTAACCGATTTACAAATATTACTGTGTAAATATCAGAGATAAGAAAACAGATCATCATTGCAACAGTGATGTTTGCTTAGAGAAACTTCATACAATAATATTATCATCAGATCTCCCTATCTCATAGGAAGCCCCCATTCTGCAGACTAAGCCTCTTTATGGTACTCAAGATGTGTTCGCAAAAAGAAAAGGAGTACTTGTGGCACCTTAGAGACTAACCAATTTATTTGAGCATGAGCTTTCGTGAGCTACAGCTCACTTCATCGGATGCATGCCGTGGAAACTGCAGCAGACTTTATTTATACACAGAGAATATGAAAAAATACCTCCTCCCACCCCACTGTCCTGCTGGTAATAACTTATCTAAAGTGATCATCAGGTGGGCCATTTCCAGCACAAATCCAGGTTTTCTCACCCTCCATCCCCCCACACAAATTCACTCTCCTGCTGGTGATAGCCCATCCAAAGTGACAACTCTTTACACAATGTGCATGATAATAAAGTTGGGCCATTTCCTGCACAAATCCAGGTTCTCTCACCCCCTCACCCCCCTCCCAAAAACCACACACACAAACTCACTATCCTGCTGGTAATAGCTCATCCAAAGTGACCATTCTCCCTACAATGTGCATAATTAAGGTGGGCCATTTCCAGCACAAATCCAGGTTTTCTCACATCCCCCCCACCCCCATACACACACAAACTCACGGACAGTGGGGTGGGAGGAGGTATTTTTTCATATTCTCTGTGTATAAATAAAGTCTGCTGCAGTTTCCACGGCATGCATCCGATGAAGTGAGCTGTAGCTCACGAAAGCTCATGCTCAAATAAATTGGTTAGTCTCTAAGGTGCCACAAGTACTCCTTTTCTTTTTGCGAATACAGACTAACACGGCTGTTACTCTGAAACCTGTCAAGATGTGTTGTTTCTAGTGACCTCCTCAGACTGAGTGAAACTTCTGATTACACTTTGATCAAACCAGACAAATCTATTAAATGTTAACATTTTTTAAAAAACAGACAGGTGTGCTATGCATTGTGGGGGATGTCAGAACAGTGGGTAAGCTGAATACATATGCTACAACTGGCCTCAACAAATGGGATGAATTAGAGATGTCAGTCACTGCTTGCGTAAGCAGATAGGACTTCACTGAGGTCAACTGAGTTGTTTCTGCTTTCACCAGCTATGAATTTGGCCCCGATGTCAGCTCAGAATTTCAACCTGAACTTTAAATTTCCACACTTTTGTGGTCATAATAAGTCAGTTGGATAGATACATTTTATAGAAATATTAAGTTTTTTATATAATATGAAATGAAAACATTTTGACAGGATAGACTAGAAGAGCTCCAGTTATGTAATATGTTAGGTTGCTGATCCCAAATATTTCTCATGTAAAACAGCCTGTCAGACTACGATACCCTTACTCACGCTGACTAGCACCTTAATTACCAAGTGGTTCCCAGTGATTTCAGTGGAACCACTTATGGGTTTGGTATGACTCAGCATGAGGAAGGATGTCAGAAACTGGCCCCAAGTTTGTTTATATGGCAAAACTGTGTAATTTAGCTATATAGCATCTCCACACATCCCTAGAATACTGTCACCCTGCGTGTTGTATTTGTCTGAGTGACACTGTAACTTGGGATAGGAACCTTTTCACTTAATGGTTTCTGTATACCTACAGTGCTCAGTCAAACAATACAGATAGCTATGACACAAAAGTATTGCCTATTTAAAAGACTCAGTTACAAGGAGACAAACTAGCTTTTTTCCCCACCCACATTTCAGAGCTTCTAGGTGCGCTTTTATGAACCCGATGAGGGAGACCAAGTTAGATGGCTTGATGCAATAATTTTCATTTATAATTGTTTTAATGTATTGTGATATAGCATTACTATCCTTACTGTGGTCATATGTACAGAATGTGTTACGCTAGTCATGCAAAATTCTACTTACCCTCTCCCTTAAGGTATTATTTTTTGATGGGTATAAACTCCAGTCTTAGGGAAACTTTTGTCAAACTAGTGCTGGTGAAAGTGAAAATAATCTTTGTCTGCAACAAGGTATGAGGTTGTCAGCAACATAGCCAGTAGGACATATTAGTACTCTGCCTGTTAAGATCTGACTGCCTAAGGAACTGTCAGTCAAGAGTATAACTTCCTGATGACTAGAAACATCTGTAGATGCTGGTCCAGATCCACAAATGACTTAGATATTGCACTCTCAGGGCTGGTTTACACTGAGAACTTACATTGGCATACCTATGTCACTCAGGGGTGTGAAAAATTCACACCCCCGAGTTGCATAGTTAAGCTGATCTAACCTGTGCCAAACCTCTCCCATTGGCATAGGTAATGTCTATACTGAAGTGCTACACTGATGCAGCTGTACCACTGTAGCATTTCAACTGTAGACAAATCCTCAACATTGCAACATGTAACTTGCAGATGCCTTGAAAATCACTGGAATCCACAAGCCCTTTTGTTAAGCACCTCGGCTCACTATATAGTGAATGGTTTCAGAGTAGCAGCCATGTTAGTCTGTATTTGCAAAAAGAAAAGGAGTACTAGTGGCACCTTAGAGACTAACCAATTTATTTGAGCATAAGCTTTCCTGAGCTACAGCTCACTTCATCGGATGCATTCCGTGGAAAAAGAATGCATCCGATGAAGTGAGCTGTAGTTCACGAAAGCTTATGCTCAAATAAATTGGTTAGTCTCTAAGGTGCCACTAGTACTCCTTTTCTTTATATAATGAATGAAGAGAGATAGGTGGCTGAGAATGATATCCAACTAAGCTAGCTAATCAGAGATGCTAAGGAGACAAGTGTGTCCTAAGCCCTGCTCCTCTTGGGATGTTAGGTACTTAAGTCTAGACTGTAGGGAGGCACCAATCTGTCTGGCCCAGTCTTATTTAATTATCTATACAAAGTGCACCAGTGTCCACAGGAGAGACAGAGACACTCTCATCAGAATATCTTATAGTCCAAACTGTCCTGCAGTGGCTCAAAAGAATGATCATCAACCTCAGGGCAGACTGTTAGGAAACAGGGCACAACCCTCAAATTGGTTGTAAGTTCCATACTTAGATTTCACCAATCAATTACCAAGTGTAAACTCCTCGGGCACTATAACAACCTTAACATGGAGACACAGATAGTCCCCCCTCGGTACTTGATCTGTCTTACCACCCAGGTGAGCCTACCTTTGCGACAGATGGTCCCTTACACCATAAATCACACCAATATTCAGGTGACTTCCAGCCCCAAAGGACCAGTCACTTACCCCAGGTAAATTGTACCTTAGATCTCACATCAAAGACAACACCTGTAGCCAATCTTACAATAAACTATATACAGATTTATCAATAGGAAAATAAAAAGAGTTGTTTACAAGGCTAAAGGGGGTAAACATACATGCACACAAATGAGTTCCAATCTTAAGTTTAAAAAAGTAATACACACTTCTATAATAAACTCTATATGTCATGTAGGGCTAATCCAGTCTAAGCACTGGGGATCTTTTGCTTATGCCTAATAATCTTTGCCCCACCCGACCCTCCCTGGAGTCCAAGCAGCATAAGATACAGTTTCTCCTTGTTAGGGGTTTTTTATTCCCCTCTCCCACTTCTACTTTCAGCTTCAAACCCAGCCAATGGGAAGAATTCACTTGTAAGATTCATGTTTGGGAAGGTGAGGAAGGGGGAGGAGGAGAGGGAGGTGGTGGAAAGTAAACAGCAAAGTCTTTTGTCCTCTTTGATGTTCCAGTCTAGTCTGTCTGGTGTCTGGGTCCTCCTTGTCGGGCAGAACATAACACCTTCTGTTGGAGACCAGCATTCACACTAATTAATGTGTCTCTCTCCTATCTAGTGATTTACACCGTTACAAAGGCTTACAATGCAAGTGCTCAAATATTACCTTACAATACATGGATCACTTCTGGGTCTGGCTCTGTTTAATATCTTCATCAGTGATTTAGATAATGGCATAGAGAGAGTACACTTATACAGTTTGCAGAAGATACCAAGATGGGAGGAGTTGCAAGTGCTTTGGAGGGTAGGATTAAAATTCAAAATGATCTGGACAAACTGGAGAAATGGTCTGAAGTAAATAGGATGAAATTCAATAAGGACAAACACAAAGTACTCCATTTAGGAAGGAGCAATCAGTTGCACACATTCAAAATGGGAGAAGACTGCCTAGGAAGGAGTACGGCAGAAAGGGATCAGGGGATTATAGTGGATCACAAGCTAAATGAAACAGTGTAACACTTGCCAAAAAAAAAAACAAAAAAAAAAAACAAGAGCAATCATCATTCTGGGGGTGTATTAGCAGGAGTGTTGTAAGCAAGACACGAGAAGTAATTCTTCAGCTCTACTCAATGCTGATTAGGCCTCAGCTGGAGCATTGTGTGCAGTTCTGGGCACCACATTTCAGGAAAGATGTGGACAAATTGGAGAAAGTCCAGAGAAGAGCAACAAAAAATATTAAAGTTCTAGAAAACATGACCTATGAGGGAAGATTGAAGAAAATTGGGTTTGTTCGTCTGGAGAAGAGAAGACTGAGAGGGGACATGATAACAGTTTTCAAGTGCAGAAAAGGTTGTTACAAGGAGGAGGAACAACATTTTTTCTCCTTAACCTCTGAGGATAGAGCAAGAAGCAATCGGCTTAAATTGCAGCAAGGGTGGTTTATGTTGGATAATAGGAAAAACTTCCCAACTGTCAGGATGGTTAAGCACTGGAATAAATTGCCTAGGGAGGCTGTGTAGTCGTCATCATTGGAAATTTTTAAGAGTAGGTTAGACAAACAACTATCAGGGATGGTCTAGATAATACCTAGTCTTGCCATTAGTGCAGGGGGCTGGACTAGATGACCTCTCGAGGTCCCTTCCAGTCCTATGATTCTATGAATGTGAGATACAAATGTTATAAGTGAGATTGTTGAATATTTGTGGGTTGCCGCATGCATTAATCACTAAACACATTCTTAGAATTATAATACCTATTTTAACAGTACTAGCACACAGGTGAGCCAGACCGATTTCAGCTCTGTATTTGTCAGTCTTCAATTGAGGTACGCGGACCTTGGCATGAGCTGGCACCTGGTCTGCCAGCATCACACAGGCATTAAGGCGCTCATCTGAGATGGAGGAAATCCCTGTGCAAATCCTTTCTCCTCATCAGGTGTGGGGCAGGAGGAAAGAGGAGGAACTTGATCTCAGGTGTCCCACATCCCAGAGAAGTGCTCTAACCACTTGACTAGAGGTTATTAGGGAGGCCCTCTTCTCCCTCATCATCTTCTGTGCAGCTAGACAAGCTTTGAGCATACTTAGTGGACTGGACGCCATAGGTGAGATAGATGGGGCAATGCCTATCTCCTTCTGGTATGAGGATCCTGCTGGGGCTTAGGCATGGGATAGGCATCTAGGGGCCTACCTGAGGCAGCAGTGCACATGCCCAATGGTTGTCACTCATGCACCAAGAGGATTTTTACAGCAAAATGTAGGCACCGTGTGAGTGTAGGTACCTACAGATGTAGGTGGCAGTTGAGCAGAGGTTTTGTGGATTACAGTAGCACCTAAGTCCCTTTGTAGATCTGGACTACTGAACAGAATACCTGTGCTCTGTTATAGCAAGTATTAACTATTCCTTTGTGCTAAGACATTTTGTGAATACAGCTGCTTTTCATAATATGGTAAAGCCCAACTTTAAGCAGTGCTTGGGGGTTATTCATATTCTGCAATTGAAATGTCACACTGTTGTATAAACATCTCTTTGCAGAATGTTTCACAGGTGTAAGCTCTCTCATTGATTACTGCAGCAAAACTCTGGTGCCACAACAGCCCCATCAGATGTCCTCATTAATATGCCAGCTGACACATTGTGCCAAATCTTGCTTGAGATGTTCATATCCGTAAAATAAACCAGATTTTGCCTAGTCTTTTAAAGTAGCATGTTCTATAATACTATATTGTGAGTTTCTCCGACTGTTGTATTGTATAATTGTTGCTTGTTGTGGGAGAGTGTTATTAATATTGCAACATATCTCAAATGTTGAAAAATCATGAGGTTTTTTTTTTAAATAAATGTTTTTGATCCTCTTTATTTGCCTTATAGGGTGCAAGGAGGGCCACATTTTCATGATTTCCCCTGCAACCATGATGGCTAGAAACATACTTCTTTTTTAATGAAAGCTAAAATTCTCTTGGATTCATAGAATCATAGAATCATAGAATATCAGGGTTGGAAGGGACCCCAGAAGGTCATCTAGTCCAACCCCCTGCTCAAAGCAGGACCAATTCCCAGTTAAATCATCCCAGCCAGGGCTTTGTCAAGCCTGACCTTAAAAACCTCTAAGGAAGGAGATTCTACCACCTCCCTAGGTAACGCATTCCAGTGTTTCACCACCCTCTTAGTGAAAAAGTTTTTCCTAATATCCAATCTAAACCTCCCCCACTGCAACTTGAGACCATTACTCCTCGTTCTGTCATCTGCTACCATTGAGAACAGTCTAGAGCCATCCTCTTTGGAACCCCCTTTCAGGTAGTTGAAAGCAGCTATCAAATCCCCCCTCATTCTTCTCTTCTGCAGGCTAAACAATCCCAGCTCCCTCAGCCTCTCCTCATAACTCATGTGTTCCAGTCCCCTAATCATTTTTGTTGCCCTTCGCTGGACTCTCTCCAATTTATCCACATCCTTCTTGAAGTGTGGGGCCCAAAACTGGACACAGTACTCCAGATGAGGCCTCACCAATGTCGAATAGAGGGGAATGATCACGTCCCTCGATCTGCTCGCTATGCCCCTACTTATACATCCCAAAATGCCATTGGCCTTCTTGGCAACAAGGGCACACTGCTGACTCATATCCAGCTTCTCGTCCACTGTCACCCCTAGGTCCTTTTCCGCAGAACTGCTGCCTAGCCATTCGGTCCCTAGTCTGTAGCGGTGCATTGGGTTCTTCCATCCTAAGTGCAGGACCCTGCACTTATCCTTATTGAACCTCATCAGATTCCTTTTGGCCCAATCTTCCAATTGGTCTAGGTCCTTCTGTATCCTATCCCTCCCCTCCAGCGTATCTACCACTCCTCCCAGTTTAGTATCATCCGCAAATTTGCTGAGAGTGCAATCCACACCATCCTCCAGATCATTTATGAAGATATTGAATAAAACCGGCCCCAGGACCGACCCTTGGGGCACTCCACTTGATACCGGCTGCCAACTAGACATGGAGCCATTGATCACTACCCCGTTGAGCCCGACAATCTAGCCAGCTTTCTACCCACCTTATAGTGCATTCATCCAGCCCATACTTCCTTAAGTTGGTGACAAGAATACTATGGGAGACGGTGTCAAAAGCTTTGCCAAAGTCAAGAAAGCTTTGCTAAAGTCAAGAATTCACATTCACATGAATCCAGCAGCTGGGGCTTTAAGAAAAACACAAAAGCTTATGCTCAGATAAATTTGTTAGTCTCTAAGGTGCCACAAGTACTCCTTTTCTTTTTGCGGATACAGACTAATACGGCTGCTACTCTGAAATCTATCAATTATTGTGAGACTCACAATAAAATCATGAGTTGGCAATTCCGATGTTTCCTTTTACTGTAGTTTTGACATTTTAACTTTACTGACATCTGCAGAGCCCCTGTAACTGTACCCCCTTATACACTTGACCAAAAAGAAAAAGAAAGTTCATCTTTTTATGAATGACTGTTGTAATGGATTGTCAATACTATCACCCAAAGGATCCAGTGTCACACTTTGCTGTGTGCCGCTTATAGTGTTACACTCATTTGTGTAGTTTCATTTACATTAGTTTCTTGCTGTAGTTTGAAAAAGAAGAGAGCAGGAAAATAATCCCCTATCAGCAGGTCTGAGTGTGAGGAATTGTTCTGGTTTATCTCTAAATTGACATGTAGACACTGTGGCCCCATCTCCTTTGTACCACTCTGGTAGCACAGAGGATGGAAAGTTGCCCTAAATAGGGCAGATAGGCAGAATCCCAGTGAAGTAGGTGGCTTTATGCCTCCCCCTTCTGGTGTCAAACTGTTGGATCATATTAAAGAAGTTCTGTATTAAAATCACAAATGAGATTGATTCCCCAGAGTTTAAATTCCAGGGTATTACTAATTAAGAAGTCTCTTGGGTTTTGGTACTGTTTCTCTCCCTCTATGTGTGAAACTTGCAAGCTGCTAATTGTGTTAGTAGAGTCTGTTCTCAAAGCAATTCTTTGTAACAACAACTACTCACACTGAGAGAGACTAAAAGCAATACTCTGTAACAACAGAAACAGCACCCAGAGACTCCCCGCCCTTTTTGTTGTATTCATCTTGCTTTGTTAACAATTGTAATTAAAATAGAGATAGAGGATGTATGTGGATGGATTATCCGCTTGGTGCGGATAATAACTGAATGATCAGGGAGGTGCCAGCCTAAGAATGCAGTGTCCATCGGCTGAAGAAGGCATCAAGTGGAAATAACCAGAGGACCCCAGCGGGCAGACTGGAATCCACTCAACAGCCTCAAGAATGGGAGAACCAAAGAACAAGATAACATCTGGCGGCACGGAGCCATCAGGACTGTGCCATCTGCTGATGGATTCAGCAACAGCATGATGAAGCAATTCCCATAGACTGGCAAGAAATTCCTATAAAAATAGACTCTAAAAAGTGAGCACTTTGGGGTCTGATTCTGCAAACCAACTTCCAGGAGCATCAGATGAGCATCTGACAAGGCCCTGCTCCCTCCTCATGTCCAGGCCACCTGGCCAGTGGCTTGGCATGAGGAACTCTAAGGCTGGTAACTATGATAACAACCTTGCAGAACAGTATGTGTGTGTGTGTGTAAAAATATGAGATTGAATGGAATGTTATAGCTATAACTAACTGCTTACTATGATTCTTTCTATATTCACAATAAATGTGGCATTTTGCCTTTTCCCCTTTAATAAGATCCTGCTGGTTTTTATTTTATTGGTATAACAAAACTAGGTCTCACGTTGAGTGGAATTTGGCTGGAACCAGGGAACTGAACCCACATTACACTATTTTTAATACACATTGAGAGTTTTACACTATGCAGAAATCGGACACTTCGGGGTACTACTGACATGAGAATTCCTTCATGGTGAATTCCCACCCTCACCTTCCACACAAAGCCTGGGCATCTAAGCTCTGTGCAGGGAACTATGCTGGGTTTGGGAGGAAAGTAATCCCAACCCAACTCTATTTATAGCTATTGTTTCAGATGCTATTCTGGACTAGGGAATGAGACCCCTGGACAAAGTTTACATGAAGCGAATGATCTATGTAATTACAGATTCAGTGGGCATCTTCTTGACACTGTCCCAGCCATCCTTAAATCCTTCCTGCACTATGGTTAATGTTTACCTTGCAAGGAGCTCAGCTTTGTTGCACAGAGGACTGAGTTTCCCTGCACAACTCCTACCCATCTCTGTATAACAGGACCACAATTCTGCTGTATTGGGGGGTTTCACCCCGAGTTCCCAAGCTACAGTTGTTTTCACTTTAGCATACTGCTATTCAAAATAATGATTGTGTATGCAATAAATAAAATATATATTTTCAATACATGTATTCAATACAATACACAGCTCAGATATTTAGTTTAGCTTTTGTCTGATAGATTTTTTGTTTTTATTCTAGATAAAGCGACAATGATTCTTGAATGCTATGCAGGGCAAGTTGTTTTATTTAACTGACGTCTATTAACTTTGCAATTAAATGCCTAGGTGCTCTAAAATATATCAAATTGAAGAGGAAAGGGGGAAAAGATTTCCCCCTGGTCCTTCTACAAAGATTCTTCTATTAAAACAACAACAACAAAAAGCCATGCTTCCACATACGTAAATCTTCGTATATGTTCCTACTTTCAGATGGTCAAATGTTCTCATAGTAAATAATACTTGCAGATTTTAATCCGATTTTTCATTGTGTATATGTACACAATGAACAATATATAGGCATTAAGGCAATCTAAGACAATCATTCCCTACATTACTATAGGTCCTGATTCAACAAGATACTTACCCATATGCCTAACTTCAGCACATGAGCAGTCAGTGGGGCTACTCACATGCTTAGACACATTGCTGAATTGGTAATAGTCCTAATAAAAAAAATCCAGACTTGTAGTCTCTTTTCAGGCAAGGTCATTAGGAAGTCAGTTGGAGTTTTTCTTGACTAAGGACTGCAGGATTGGGCCCAAAGTCTTTGCAGTGTTAATCCAGACGTTTAGGTAGGATTTTCAAATGTACCCAATACTGGGCTAACTTTGCTCCCATTGACATCAGTGGGAGCAGAGTTAGACCAATGCTGAGTGTTTCTGAAAATCCCCCACCTATAATTTTTGGTTACATGATATATTAAGGTTCCATTTATGCTAGGTTAATGAGTGCTTAAAACATGTTTTAATCAATGGTTAATCAATTGTTATAAAGTCCAACAGCTCAATAGGCTGGTTATAAGTGTGGCTTATAACTACCTACTGATATGTTCATAACCATCTATAAAATATTCTAATTATGTCTGTAACATGCTTAAAACATATGCTAATCATTTACAAACCCTTTAAAATCTTTGTAAATGGAACCTTAACATAAAGTGCTACTATTCCTTTTTCCTTTCAATAATGCTCTTGTCTCTCTTTGTTCCAGTAGTCTCAATGCTCCGAAAATGTTTTTATTTGTATGGCAGTAGCAACTAGAGGTCCCAGCCCCACTGCCCTATGCACTGTTCAAACACAACAAAAAGCCAGTCCCTATTCCAAATAGTTTGTGTTCTTATGATTAAATCATGAATCTCTAGAAGCCTGGAGATCCGGACTCAAATCTCAACTCTGCGGCAGACCAGCTGTGTCACCGTGAGCAATTAAGTTACATTCTCAGGCCCAAAACGTGCCTAATTGAAGTCAATGGGCGTTAGGCACCTACATACCAGGATCCGAGCCTCTGCTCCTTAAATTCCACAAAGGCAAAACGTGGATAATTCCTACCTACCTCACAGGCGTGGTTGGGTTTAATCCTGATTGTTGTTGGGAAAGTGCTTTGAGATTCCGGGATGGACGGTGCTGGAGAAGCGCCATTACAGCCAACCTCTGATTTTTAGGAAACTCTTTGAAAATCCGCTATCCAGGGTTTAGTTACCTTCCGAACTCCCCAACCCAGCCAGGCTGAAGCCCAGGGTAAATTCCTACAGAGCCCCTAAGCTTGACGGGAGCAGCGCTACGTCTCGGGGGGTTAGCTTCAGCCCCGCAAAGCCGCCGCTCCCCAGGGCCGAGCGCCACTTCGGCCGGGACCAGCTCAGCGGGCGGGCCCGGCCTCGGCCCCCAGGGTCAACCTCAACCTGACGCGCCACCCTGCAGGCCGGTCCACTGGGGGGCGCGTTGGGAGCGGGGCGACTCCGAACCTGCCCCACTGGGCTTTTGACGTCACCGTTGTTCAGTCCCTGCATTTGCCAGGGGCCCGAGGGGCCCCGCCCCCCCGCAGCTGAGCGCCAGAAGCCCGCCCACCCTGAGGAGCCGGGGCCCGCGGACAGGTGCCTCTGGTCGCCTCCCGGCCCCTGCCGCGCCCGCCCTCGCCCTCGCAGCAGCAGCGGCGGCGGCGCTGCCTGGCCCCCCCAGTCGGAAGCGAGCGGGACGGCCACAGGCGGCGGCGAAGGAGGAAAAGTCAGGAACTGGGCTGCGGCCCCCCCCAGCCGGAGGAGCGCGGGAAAGCCCAGCCCTGCCCTGCCCAGGGGGGAGGGCGCGGAGCCCTTCCCTCCATCCCCTAACACCCGCTCCGCGGCGGCAGCAGGCAGCCGGCACCTGGCCTCCGCTGGGGACGGGAGACGCACCTGCGGCGGCGGCAGATTCAGCAGCAGCGGCAGCAATCTGGGCACTTGGCGCCCCGCTTCTCCAGCTGCCGGTGCAAGCCCTGGCAGCCCCTCTGCAGCGCCTGCGGCCCCGGCACCTGCCCCCTTCTTCTTCTCTGTCCGATCGGCCGGTGACAGCCCCCGGCTGCACCTTTTCTTGAAGTCTGGGAGCCCCCACTCCACCCCTGCTCTTCCCTATGGGGATCCGAGAGTTTCCCAACGGCACGGCGAGGGGCAAGACCACCACAATGTGAGTATCAGCCCCGGGGCGGCGCCGGCAGGGCGCTCCCTTCTGTTGCACCGGGAAGGGGACCAGGTACCTGCAGCGGCAGGAGGCGCCCAGCTGTGCTGCCCGCTATCCAACGCTCGGGTTCCCGGGGGGGATCTGAGGGTCAATCCCAATGGGGGGGTCCCAGTCTTGTGGGGGAGGGGGGGCAACACGCGAAGTTCCCGGTACTCCTGCCCCCATCTCCCCGGGAGGCCGGGAGCCAAACGCCGCAGGCTGCGCACCTGGGCAAGGGAGTTCTTCTTGGGGTGCTTTAGACAATGCTAAACTTGCGCTGGAGCCCTATGGTTTGCGGGGGGATCAGCTGTTTGTGGGGTCCGCGCTCAGCATTTTTGCCCCTTTCTCAATAGGCAGCGCTGGGGGGGGGGTGTCGGAGTGACTGGCAGAGGGGCGCTTTCCCTTCTCCCGGCCCGGGCAGTGCCCAGCCCCTCTTGGCCCCTGTACACTTATTGGGGGGCGAAAGGGGCGCTCCCGTCCCTTCCTTCGCCAAGTCAGCGCTCGGCACCTCCCAGCACCTCAGCTGTTACCGGGCCGTGTTCACGTCCCTTTCCTGCCTTTCCAGTGGCATGAGGAGATCTCCAGATGTCAGCCCCAGGAGGCTGTCAGACATCAGCCCGCAGCTCCGGCAGCTCAAATACCTGGTGGTGGATGAGGCAATCAAAGAGGATTTGAAATGGTCCCGATCCGTGGAAGATCTCCCCAGTGCTTCCGTGGGGCTCACTCCCATCGAGGAAAGGATTCTGCGGATTACCGGGTATTATGGCTATCAGCCCTGGGCTGCCAGCTACAAAAGTAAGTCCCTTGTTTATTCCTTCTCTTCTTACCAGCGGTCGCGACACTCCTCCCTTTCCCCCTCAACTTTGTTTGCTGCAGCAGCAGCCTCTTCTCAAGCTGCCTGCAGGGTGTGGGGCAGGGCTTGCATTGCACTCTGGATTTAACCCCCTCTCCCCTTTTCTGTGGCAACCCCTCACATTGCTACTTCAATGTCCCAGCAGTTCGGAGGGATGGAAATTAACTGCCTAATTTTATTTACTACCCTCCTTTTTCCTAAACTGGATCATATCATCTTTGTCAGTTTTGTAGTTTCCTCTAAAATATTCTCTTTCCTTTATTTGGTAGGTTTAACTATGTTTACTTTATAAATTGTTGCTTTGCCCGTTGACGTTTGTGTCTGATGAGATTGATAGCTAATTCAATGCTGAACAGTAGAAAAAGTTGCCCATACTCTGACTGTGTTTGAGGTGGCACTAGGTGGTGGCATTGTGATCAGTTCAATACAGATAAGTGTGAGATTTAATCATTTGAACTTTCTCCTTATTAGGAAAAATGCTGGTGATTATAGAAAACATGTTAGCTTTGGGCAAAGGGATTTCAGTTTAGTGCTGGAACTCAAGACAAATGTGAACATTACAAACGGTTGCTGTGGCATAACATCGTTAAGTAAATCATTACTTTACATGTAGGTTAAAGTTTGCATCTTTTATACTGAAAATGATATTTTATCACTTTATTAAAATGTCTAAGTTGAAAGATTTAAAGAAATGCTTTCATTCTCGGCTAAGGGATTTAGCACATATAGTATTAATTTTTTGCGTAAAATCATCCTCTGAGTGATTTGGTGTGAATCATATTAAATTCAGTATTAAAAATATTGCTCTCTGTGTTGCTGATGCCATGAGTGAAGTATAATGATCAGCTTATTTGTGACAATTGCTTGGGTGCACTAGAGCTTTTTAAACCTGTTCTAGTTTTTGAAAGTAATATATTATTCAGTATCCTCTCCCTACTATCTTGAAGGATCATTGTGTTTTTGCAGGAATTAAACTTTTCCCTGAATTAAAATATATTTACCCTTTCCAACACAGCTTCCTGTCTGCATGTTCATAAACTTTGGTGAGAAACTTATCATAGTGTATAGGGATGTAAAGCTGGGTTTCTCTTCATACGCTGTGATGATATCTTGAAAAGCTTTAATAAACATTGTGGAAATATTCATACTTCTATAACATATAGTTGTATAACTTGTGTAACATTGGTCTTCCATTGTTCATCATTACCAAAGATGACTGCATGTAGTAACAGTTTTTAAGAATTCATTTGCTTTTGTGTGGAAGTCAATACCGTTCAGAACATCACAGTTTTCTGTTGTAAAAATATTATTCTACTAGAGGATCATGATTTTGGTGGAAAACTGGTTTTGACAAAAGAAGTCTTTGTTCATTGTATGCATTTCTAATGCATTCACCCTTGGATTATCTGATTGCCAATGCACTTAATAATAAAGGGGAAAGATACAAAAAATATGTTATACTTTATTTTTCTGTTTTTCATGAGCCATCAGCAACTCATTAAAACACTATTGTAGGATGTTAGAATATGAATTAGCAGATAAGGTCATAATAGTTTTTGTGTAAAACCAGTTTATTGTATTTTTCTATGGTTATTACTATTCTAAGAGTCTGATTTTGCTGCCCTTACTCACAGGGAGTTGTACCTTTCTTCAAGAGTAGTCCCATAGACTTCATTGGGACCATTCATCTATGCAAAGTTATTGGATCCTGTGATCAGACCATGTATGGGTGCCAACTTCTGAGTTGGATATTAATGTTCCTGTCTGACACCATGACTAATAGTCCAATTGAATTCATGGTGAGTTACTGCGGATGATCCTTCTAAAATAGTAAAAGTCATTTTCAGCTGCTCAGTTATAATCTATTGTTGACATTTATAACTCCACCGTAAAAGTTAATTGTGAGCCAAAACTTGGCCTTCAAAGGTGTGTTCTCCATAGCAATTTAAAAAAATAACAAATGACACCTTAGAATTATAATGGTGGGAAATAAATATACAACTTTTCTGAGGATTTTAAAAAAAAATCTACATCAGAATAATTTTACCTATGATGTGAACCCATTTCACAAACTAAAAAGATAACAACCATATTTTATAAGTCTGTTGATAGAAATGTAGAAAAGATTATTTACATCTCTAGCGAGTGTTACTTGGCATGACTCCAAGGAAGCTACTTTAATTTACATCAGCAGGGGATGTGGCCGAATGCATGTAAGATAGATAAATCAGCAAAACTAGAAGGCTGGTTTTATATCAACACTCGGAAAACATTTTTAAAAACTCCTTTATTTTGGCTCATGGAAGTGGTCATGAGATAAGGAGCCTTTTACATTTTAAGTGGCCAGGTTTAATCAGACTAGGTCAGTGGTTTTCAAACTTTTGTATTGGTGACCCCTTTCACATAGCAAGCATCTGACTGCGACCCCCCTTTATAAATTAAAAACACTTTTTTATATATTTAACACCATTATAAATGCTGGAAGCAAAGCGGGGGTTTGGGTGGAGGCTGACAGCTCGCAACCCCCCATGTAATAACCTCGCGACCGCCTGAGGGGTCCCAACCCCCAGTTTGAAAACCCCTGGACTACATACTGTGAACAAAAATAATTTACATTAAAATTAAATTGTAAACTCTTTGGGTAGGAATCCTGTCTTCTTATTATATATGTCTGTAAAAAGTCTAGATACTGTTTGCACCATATAAATAATAATGAAGATAATGAATTGAGTGTGGGTGCTCTGTAGGAAACTAGTTGATGATCGAGTTCTTAGCTTGTGAATATATAAATCAGATTTCATTTCCCTGCAGCCCCTTTTAAGCCACCTCCACAACCAATGACATTTTTGTTACTGAAAGTCTAGCATCTAGGACCAGATTGTGCACCTGTTGCTTTTAATAGTAAGCAATTCCTCATGTTATTATTTAGACTCATATAGTTTATCTAAGGGTATGTCTACACTACGAAATTAGGTCGAATATATAGAAATTGTTTTTTTAGAAATTGTTTTATATTTATATTTGTGTCCCCACACAAAATGCTCTAAATGCATTAAGTGCATTAACTCGGCATAGTGCTTCCACAGTACCGAGGCTAGCGTCGACTTCCGGAGTGTTGCACTGTGGATAGCTATCCCACAGTTCCCGCAGTCTCCGCTGCCCACTGGAATTTTGGGTTGAGATCCCAATGGCTGATGGGGCAAAAAACATTGTTGCGGGTGGTTCTGGGTACATGTCATCAGGCCCTCCCTCCCTCCCTCCCTCTGTGAAAGCAACGGCAGACAATTGTTTCGTGACTTTTTTTCCTGAGTTACCTGTGCAGATGCCATACCATGGAAAGCATGAAGCCCGCTCAGCTCATTGTCACCGTATGTCTCCTGGGTGCTGGCAGACGTGCTACTGCATTGCTACACAGCAGGAGCAACCCATTGCCTTGTGGCAGCAGACGGTACAATAGGCCTGAAAACCATCTTCATCATGTCTGAGGTGCTCCTGGCCGCCTCGGTAAGGTCGGTCAGGAGCGCCTGGGCAGATATAGGTGCAGGGACTAAATTAGGAGTGACTCGACCAGGTCATTCTCTTTAGTCCTGCAGGCAGTCCTATTGTACCATCTTATGGTGAGCAGGCAGGAGATGCGGATGGCTAGCAGTCCTATTGCACCATCTTCTGCCGAGCAGGCAGGAGATGTGGATGGCTTGCAGGCCTTCTGCACCGTCTGCTGCCAGCCAAAGATGTAAAAGATAGATGGAGTAGATCAAAACAGGAAATAGACCAGATTTGTTTTGCATTCATTTGCTCCCCCCTCCATCCCTCCCTCCATGAAGTCCTGCCTGAAATACCAGAGGGAGGGATAGCTTAGTGGGTTGAGCATTGGCCTGCTAAACCCAGGGTTTTGAGTTCAATCCTTGAGGGGGCCATTCTGTGTGACAGTTGTTTTTGTTTCTCTTTGATGTAAAGCCACCCCCTTTCTTGATTTTAATTCTCTGTAAGCCAACCCTGTAAGCCATGTCGTCAGTCGCCCCTCCCTCCGTCAGAGCAACGGCAGACTATCGTTCCGCACCTTTTTTCTGTGCAGATGCCATACTTCGGCAAGCATGGAGCCCGCTCAGATCACTTTGGCAATTAGGAGCACATTAAACACCACACGCATTATCCAGCAGTATATGCAGCATCAGAACCTGGCAATGCAAAACCGGGCGAGTAGGCGACGTCATGAGAGTGATGAGGACATGGACACAGACTTCTCTCAAAGCACGGGCCCTGGCAGTGCAAGCATCATGGTGCTAATGGGGCAGGTTCATGCTGTGGAACGCCGATTCTGGGCCTGGGAAACAAGCACAGACTGGTGGGACCCCATAGTGTTGCAGGTCTGGGACGATTCCCAGTGGCTGCGAAACTTTCGCATGCGTAAAGGCACTTTCATGGAACTTTGTGACTTGCTTTCCTCTGCCCTGAAGCGCATGAATATCCAGATGAGAGCAGCCCTCACAGTTGAGAAGCGAGTGGCAATAGCCCTGTGGAAGCTCAATGAAGACTTCTGCTTAAAAAAAGTGCAGCTGCTGTCAAAAAAGCAAGCAAGATTTTAGGGTGCATAAGGAACGAGATGGAATAACACAAAGAACAATACAGAGATGGTGTTCTCTATTAGGATACTGATCCCTGTTAATCAAAAATTAAGAAATTATTTCAGTTATTTGCTGTCATAGCAACATTGTAATAACTGTTTAGTTCTGGCTGACTACCATTTTTGAGTAGACTCTGAATAGACATTTTTATCTTTCATCTTTCATTTTCAAGGAAAGAAAAGGACTACAGAATGGTCATTGATTTTTAACAAACAAATCAATTGCTTTACAGATTTCTTCATGCAGCTTTAATTAAATCTAATATCTTCTGTAGTGTGCTGTTTATGTATGTGGAAATTCTGGGCAGAACTGTGGCCCATAAGAGAGACTGGGCAAGCTGCTGTAACTTGAGCAGGTTCTGAGGGCTCTCTCTTTATGCTGGTGACTGTAGACCAGCCCAGAATCGAGAGAGCACAAAGGTGATTTGAAACTACTTTAGCTGCCACCCCCATCCCATGCTGCCGGCTGCAAGTTTTGTGTACATCTCTGAGAGGCACACCACAGAATCTCATCCAAAATTCTGTTTTGTTGGAGGTCTTTGCATATGTTTGGAAGGCCTGAATGGTGATGTCACAGGAGGCTAAAACCTGAGTTGCAGCTCTTCTAAATTCAGATTGCATGGGGAAGAAATGCGGAATCCAAGCCTTAGGTGCTTAACAAACTAATTAGTCAGAAAAGTCAGTCAATGATTACATTAGTTCTTTTGAAATCATCATCATCTTCCTGTTGCTGATGCAGGAGCACAGAATAAAATAAATATTGTTTCAAATATTACAATGTATTTAGGAATGTACTTTTTAATATCTGCAATTACTTTAGTTCTACATTTTCTGCAATTTGTAGAAACATAGTTCAACTATGTTATTCTAAATGTATACTAACTTATTTGCCACATTGGGAAGGGTGTACATTCTGGTGATTACTGAACTTCTTGGCACCAATACTTCTCTAAATAGAAATAAAAATGGGGAATAAAGCATGGTAACATGAAATAATGTGTATTTTCTACAAAAAACTGTTTATAACAGAACTAGGTTTTGAATTTTGTATGGCGGCAACACTTCTTAACCTTCTGTGGTATGTGTACCAGAAATTAAATTTCAGTGGAAATAATTCCAGCAAATAATGTAGGGATTTTGTACTTACTCCTGGAAATCTCTGGATGTGGAGAGGATTTTACATAATATTTTCTAGAGGAAGCTTTGATATTGCTATTACTTAATCATTAGTCTTGTGTACCAGACAGTGTTCCTCTTTTCTGCATTTCAGATTCTTTTACATCGTCATTTAACACTTTACAAGAAAATGTAATATGCTTTCTCTGTATAAGAGAAATGCAGAAGAAATGCAATCTCTAAACAATGTAAAGTCAGTGTTTTATGACTCGCTAAGCGCTTTTCCTCTCTTGATGAAATTATTGCACACGGAAAATGGAAGCCCCCTTTGCTCCCTTCATTCCTTTAATAGAGCATTTCTGCTTCAAAAAGTTGTTAAAATATTCCTTTCTATCACACCCTCATACAAAGGACAATATTGCAAATAAATATAGGAGTGGAAAAGTCTTCGGGTGAAATCCTGGCTCCCCTAAAATCCATGGGAGTTTTGGCCTTAACTTCAGTAGAACCAGGATTTCACCCTCCAGGTTTAGGTCTTTGAATTTGCCTGCTATGCACACTCATTCTAAGTGCTATGCACTGAACACCTGTTCCTAAGGCAACTGCATCCAATTATACTTACCCATACATTTTTTTAAAAGATCCTGAACCCTATTGAAGAACTCTATTTAAAATATAGAATAATTTACTACCTTTAACAGATGTGCAATTTTAATTATCCTGCACTTCCTATTTAATTACTACTACATATTTTGTTCTGAGATGGGTTAGGAGCATCTATAACAAAGGAAAAGAGGAATATTTCTCCTTCCTTGTCCCCAGGAAGCTACATATACTGGACTCTGCATATAAGTGGGAGAGGGGGAAATATGTATACTCATATGTACATACACAGTCTCTCTCTTTCACTAATTCTCTCTCTCTCTCTCTCTCTCTCTATTCTGAGACCAAGAATGAAATCTACTAATTGACACATCCAAGATAACAATCAATAATACATTGAAAAATACATTGATCAAAACATAGTACCTCCTCAAGTGTATATAGCATTGCATTTTAAATGGAGGAAACAAGCTACATTAATAGGTGAACCAAAGCATTGAATATTAAAGAGGTTAATGATAAACAGGCTTGATCTTTTCACAGTCTGTTGTGGGGTAGGATGGTATAAAAGATGGAATTCTTTGCAGATAGAAACACAGATAATGATGGTGGGTGGTGGGGGAGCATTAAAATGTTCTGGAAGAAATTCAAAATGGCAGTAAAGGAAAGACAAAGTTTAAATATGATTTTATGTAACTTGTTGGATTTTGGTTTTCTTAAATCTGTCTACCATAAAAAAGTATAAATAATACAAAGGATGTCTTAGAGAAATGTCTAATTCAAGTTTAAAGTCTGTCTAGTGAAGACTAGTTGGCTTCAGACCTTTCAGATTTTATGCAAGTTATTACTAATTTTGAGGTTAAAAATTGTGTTTGGTTTATTTTTCTCAAATCAACCAAATGTCCATTTTGATTGGTTATCATTTTTGTGCTGTGAATTAAACATTGCAGCAGGATTTTAATTCACTGTTTGATACTTTCCTTGTCAGAAGTGCCTTTCCTTAAGGATAAAACACATTTCAAACTAAGTGCATTGTTTGTGCTGTTATTGATTTTAATGGGATTTCTTGTGAGGGAAAGTACTACTCAACCTAAGCAAGGTTAACAGATTCAAGCCCATAATGAATAGTCTATAGAAGACCAAATAAGACAAATGATGGACCAAATGTTAGAGCTGGAGGGAAACAGAGAGGCTTTGAGTTTTCTTATGCCTAAGGGAAGAAGGTTACGAAAAAATTATTTATGGTCAGTAGGATAACCTAGATCTCAAATATAATTGTCCAAGAAAATATGGTTCTCTATTCTTTCTATGACCAAAATAAGCAGGACAGGTTTTATTTTTCTTTATTTTTAATTTGTTTCATGTCGCCATCAGTCATGGAACTGTCATCATAACACAGACAAATATTAGCCACCCCTTTCATTCAAGTGATCCTACAGGACAGTGAAAATGATTATACCATCTTAGTGAGAGACAGAACTCCTAATGCCCAACTACTGGGGAATGTGGCAGGGAGTAAACTGGGCTGGTACAAAGCTATGATATTGCTTTCTATCCGACCCTCCTGCTCAGATCTTAGGCTGCTCATTTCCATCTGGGAGCTGAAGAGCAGCAGAAGGGTATGTGATGAAGGGCAATAACAAGGTGAGATGATGAGTTGACCTGAGCAGCAGGGGTTGGAGCTGAATGCTGTCACCGCTTCTCACCGTCTGAAAACACAAGCTCAGAACAGATGGAAGTCCTCTACGTTTTTTTTATTTTTTGTGTGTCACTTTCCTTCCCTAAGGACAAGTCTCTTGCCTGATCTGACAAGCACTGAAAGCTCCTGGATACCTTGACTGACTGGCACATCCAACCTGAGGCGAAAATGAAACTTGGGCTTCCACCACAGTTGCTCTGTAAATATTACTGAATTAACCCTCTGCAGTCTTCTGAAAGTGGACTAGGGCCAAAGGAAGGATTTGGTGATGGGTTGAATAAATCGTCTTTGCAGTTTGCTGGCAAACTGAGTCAGGACTGATGGAGGATTAAATATACCTAGACTATCTCTGTCTGGTGTTTGTCCAACATGTTCTTAAAAACCTCCAGTGAGGGGGATTCCACAATCTCCTTTGGAAGCCTATTCCAGAATTTAACAATCTTTATAGTTACAAAGTTTTTCATAATATCTAACCTAAATCTCTCTTGCAGCAGATTAAGCCCATTACTTCATGTCCTATGTTCAGTGGACATGGAGAACAATTAATCAGTGTTCTCCTCATAATAGCCCTTAACATATTTGACGATTGTCAGGTCCCCTTCAGTCTTCTTTTCTCAAAACTAAACATGCCAAGTTTTTTAAAATCTTTCCTCACAGGTCAGGATTTTTGAACCTTCTATCATTTTTGTTGCTCTCCTCTGGACTCTGTCCAGTTTAAGACGAATGTGGACAAAGAGTGACACTCAGAACTGAACAGCTGAGATCTCACCAGTGCTGAGTGGAGCAGGACATTTACCTTCCATGTCTTTTCTTACAAAAGTGCTGTTAATACACCCAGGTTATTAGCCTTTCTCACAACTGCATTCATGTTGTTGGGTTATATTTAATTTGTGATTCGCTATAATACCCATGTCCTTTTCAGCGATGCTACAGACGATCCAGTTATTCAATGTTTTATATTTGTACGTTTTGATTTTTTCTTCCTAAGTGTAGTACTTTGTACTATTTCAGACCAGACTATTTCTCCAATTTGTCAAGGTCATTTTGAATTCTAATCCTGTCTTCCAAAGTGCTTGTAACCGCTCCCATCTTGGTGTCATCTGCAATTTTATAAGCATATTCTCTACTCCATTATCCAAGTCACTAATGAAAATGTTGAAAAGTAGCAGACCCACGACAGCCTCCTCACTAGCTATACGTCCTCCCTGTTAGAAGTGAACTGTTGATAACTACTCTTTGAGTATGGTCTTTCAATCAGTTGTGCCCCCAGTTTACAGTAATTTAATCTAAATGACATTTCCCTAGTTGGCTTATGAAAATATCATATTAGACTGTGTCAGAAGACTTACTAAAATCAAGATATATCATGTCTACTGCTTTCCCCCATCCACTAGGCCATTAACACTGTCAAAGAGGGAAATTAGCTCAGTTTGAAATGACTCGTTCTTGACAAAGCCATGTTGCCCTATTCCTTATCGCCCTATTATTCGCTATGTGCTTACAAATTGATTGTTTAATAATTTGTTCCAGTATTTTTCCAGAGATCGAAGTTAGGCTGACTATTCTATAACTCTCTGGTTCCTCTTTGTTCCTCTATTTAAAGGTAGGTACTATGTTTGCCCTTCTCCAGTCCTCTAGGACCTCACCTGTCCTCTGTGAATTCTCAGAGGTAATCACAAACTCTTCCAAGATTCATTCAGCTAGTTTCTTAAATACTCTAGGGTGAATTTTGTCAGGCCCTGATGACTTGAATACACCTAACTTATCTGTGTATTCTTTAAATTGTTCATTCCCTATTTTGGCTTGTGTTCCTTTCCCCTTTTTGTTAATATTAATTTGATTAAGCATGTGGTCACAATTCACTAAAAAAGCAAAACAGGCATTAAATCACGAGCCTTCTTGGTGTGATCCCTTATTAGTTCTCCTCCACTGCTTAGTAGTAGGCCTTTGCCTTTCTTTTGCTCCTAATGTATTTGAAGTACCTTTTCTTATTGCCTGTTATGTCCCTTGCTAGGTGTAACTCAGTTTATGCCTTAGCCTGTCTGATTTTGTCCCTGTGTTCTTGTGGTATACTTTTGTACTCATCCTTAGTAATTTATCCATGTTTCCACTTTTTGTAGAATTCCTTTTTGATTTTCAGGTCATTAAAGAGCTCCTGGGGGATGCATATTGGTCTCTTATTATTATTCCTATCTTTTCTTTCCATCAGGTTAATTTGCAGTTGTGCCTTTAATATTGTCTCTGAGAAACTGCCAGCTCTCAACTTCTTTTCCCCTAGATTTTCTTCTGATGGGACCTTAGATACCAGTTCTCTGAGTTTGTTAGTCTGCTTTTTTGAAGTCCATTCATTGATTCATAGATACTAAGGTCAGAAGGGACCATTATGATCATCTAGTCTGACCTCCTGCACAATGCAGGCCACAGAATCTCACCCACCCACTCCTGCAAGAAACCTCTCACCTATGCCTGAGCTATTAAAGTCCTCAAATCATGGTTTAAAGACTTCAAGGAGCAGAGAATCCTCCAGCAAGTGACCTGTTCCCCATGCTACAGATGGAGTCGAAAAACCTCCAGGGCCTCTTCCAATCTACCCTGGAAGAAAATTCCTTCCCGACCCCAAATATGGTGATCAGCTAAACCCTGAGCATATGGGCAAGATTCACCAGCCAGATACCCATGAAAGAATTTTGTGTAGTAACTCAGATCCCACCCCATCTAACATCCCATCGCAGGCCATTAGGCCTATTTACCATGAATATTTAAAGATTAATTAATTACCAAAATCATGTTATACCATCTCCTCCATAAACTTATCGAGTTTAATCTTAAAGCCAGATAGATCTTTTGCCCCCACTGCTTCCCTTGGAAGGCTATTCCAGAACTTCACTCCTCTGATGGTTGGAAACCTTCGTCTAAATTCAAGTCTAAACTTCCCAGTGACCAGTTTATATCCATTTGTTCTTGTGTCCACATTGGTAATGAGATTAAATAATTCCTCTCCCTCTCCGGTATTTATCTCTCTGATTTATTTAGAGAGAGCAATCATATCTCCCCTCAACCTTCTTTTAGTTAAGCTAAAGAAGCCAAGCTCCTTGAGTCTCCTTTCATAAGACAAGTTTTCCATTCCTCGGATCATCCTAGTAGCCCTTCTCTGTTCCAGTTTGAATTCATCCTTCTTAAACATGGGAGACCAGAACTGCACACAGTATTCAAGGTGAGGTCTCACCAGTGCCTTGTATAACGGTACTAAAACCTCCTTATCTCTACTGGAAATACCTCGCCTGATGCATCCCAAGACCGCATTAGCTTTTTGCATGGCCATGTCACATTGGCGGCTCATAGTCATCCTATGATCAACCAATACCCCAAGGTCCTTCTCCTCCTCCGTTACTTCTAATTGATGCGTCCCCAGCTTATAACTAAAATTCTTGTTATTAATCCCTAAATGCATGACCTTACACTTCTCACTATTAAATTTCATCCTATTACTATTACTCCAGTTTACAAGGTCATCCAGATCCTCCTGTATGATATCCCTGTCCTTTTCTAAATTGACAGTACCTCCCAGCTTTGTATCATCCGCAAACTTTATTAACACACTCCCGCTTTTTGTGCCAAGGTCAGTAATAAAAAGATTAAATAAGATTGGTCCCAAAACTGATCCTTGAGGAACTCCACTGGTAACCTCCCTCTAGCCTGACAGTTCACCTTTCAGTAGGACCCGCTGTAGTCTCCCCTTTAACCAATTCCTTATCCACCTTTCAATGTTCATATTGATCCCCATCTTTTCCAATTTAACTAATAATTCCACCAAGAAGTGGCATGGTATCAAATGCCTTACTGAAATCTAGGTAAGTTAGATCCACTGCGTTTCCTTTGTCTAAAAAATTTGTTACTTTCTCAAAGAAGGAGATCAGGTTGGTTTGGCACGATCTACCTTTTGTAAAACCATGTTGTATTTTGTCCCATTTACCATTGACTTCAATGTCCTTAACTACCTTCTCCCTTCAAAATTTTTTCCAAGACCTTGCATAGTACAAACTAACAGGCCTGTAGTTACGCGGATCACATTTTTTCCCTTTCTTAAAAATAGGAACTATATTGGCAATTCTCCAATCATACGGTACAACTCCTGAGTTTACAGATTCATTAAAAATTCTTGCTAATGGGCTTGCAATTTCAGGTGCCAATTTCTTTAGTATTCTTGGATGAAGATTTTCTGGGCCCCCCAATTTAGTCCCATTAAGCTGTTTGAGTTTCGCTTCTACCTCAGGTATGGTAATATCTACCTCCGTAACCTCATTCCCATTTGTCATGCTACCATTATCCCTAAGATCCTCTTTAGCCTTATTAAAGACTGAGGCAAAGTATTTGTTTAGATATTGGGCCATGCCTAGAATATCCTTAACCTCCACTCCATCCTCAGTTTTTAGCGGTCCCACTTCTTCTTTCTTTGTTTTCTTCTTATTTTTATGGCTATAGAACCTTTTACTATTGGTTTTAATTCTCTTTACAAGGTCCAACTCTACTTGACTTTTAGCCTGTCTCACTTTATCCCTACATGTTCTGACCTCAATAAGGTAGCTTTCCTTGCTGATCCCTCCCATCTTCCACTCTGGGTATGCTTTCTGCTTTTTCTTAATCACTTCTCTGAGATGCTTGCTCATCCAGCTTGGTCTACAACTCCTGCCTATGAATTTTTTCCCCTTTCTTGGGATGCAGGCTTCCGATAGCTTCTGCAGCTTTGATTTAAAGTAATCCCAGGCCTCCTCTGCCTTTAGATCCATAAGTTCTTCAGTCCAATCCACTCCCCTAACTAATTTCCTTAATTTTTGAAAGTCAGCCCTTTTGAAATCAAAAACCCTAGCTGCAGATTTATTTTTGTTAATCCTTCCGTTCAGTTTGAACTGAATTAGCTTATGATCACTTGAACCAAGATTATCCCCTACAACCATTTCTTCTATGAGGTCCTCACTACTCACCAAAACCAAATCTAAAATGGCATTCCCTCTAGTTGGTTCAGCAACTACTTGATGAAGGAATCCATCAGCTATCGCATCTAGGAAAATCTGAGCCCTATTATTATTACTAGCATTCGTCCTCCAGTCTATATCTGGGAAGTTAAAGTCTCCCAGGATCACGCAGTTTCCATTAGTATTTACTTTATTAAAAACATTAAAAAGGGCTGTATCCATATCCAAATTAGATCCCGGCGGTCTATAGCACACGCCAAGCACTATCTCAGGGGAGGCTCTTATAGTTTTCTTCCCCAATGTAATTTTTGCCCAGATGGGCTCTGTCTTATCCATTCCATCGTTTCTTATTTCTTTACATTCTACCTCATCATTGATGCACAGTGCTACTCCACCACCTTTACCTTTATTTCGGTCTTTCCTAAACAGCACATACTCTTCAATACCTGTAGTCCAGTCATGACTTCTATTCCACCATGTTTCTGTTATCCCTATAATATCTGGTTTCACTTCCTGCACCAGTAGCTCTAGTTCCTCCATTTTGTTACCTAGGCTCCTCGCATTGGTGTACAAACATCTTAATTTTTGCTGTTTGGCCTCGCTCACATTCTATACCCTATTAGGCACAGTCATTCTACAGCCAGTATAACCTATTAGACTTGTGTCTACACTGCCCTTCCTCCTTATATACATTCTCCTACCCACGGCTGTATCCTTTCTTACTTTGTTTTCTTCCATCTCAATGCTAAAATCCGGCATGGAGATTACCTGGACATCTCCCAACCATCTCCCCCAAATTCCTAGTTGAAAGCTCTCTAAGTCAGTTGTGCCAGCCTCCATCCTAGAAGTCTATTTCCTTCCTTACTCAGATGAAGTCCATCCCAAGAGAACTGTCCTCTGTCCATGAATGCCTCCCAGTGGCCATACATCCCAAAGCCCTCCTTATAGCAACACTGCCTAAGCCGTCTGTTGATAGCCATAATCTTGTCACACCTTTGTTGCCCTTCTCTAGGAACAGGCAGAATCCCACTAAAGATTACCTGAGCCTCGATTTCCTTAAGTGTCTTCTCCAGCCTAGCATAGTCTCCCTTAATACTTTCCAGCGAGAATCTAGCCATATCATTTTTTCCCACATGAAGGATAATTAGGGGATTCTTTCCTGCTCCCTTTAGGATCCTTTTCAACCTCAGATCTACATCCCGTATCTTAGCACCTGGAAGACAGCACACCCTTCTATTCTCTGGATCAGCTCTGGTTACAGTCCTGTCTATTCTTCTCAGTAAAGAGTCCCCGATCACATAGACCTGCCTTTTCCTGATGAAGGTGCTATTCTCCAGTCTATCCCCTGTTCCCTCTGGCTGCAAGTTCTTTCCATTCCTATTCTCCCTTGTAATCCTCTTCAACCCATCCTGTATCCTCCTGGGGCTCATATTTGGCGTAGTCTCCATTGACTCTTCCCCTTTTCCTATAGGACTAGCCGCTCTTCTCTTCTTCCTTGCCCTTCCACCTTCAGCGACTACCTGCTGAGCCCCTTCTTCATTTTCCAACTCTGCAAACCTGTTCTTGAGCTCTATTTCTCCTTCACTAGCCCATATTTTTCTCTTCCTGGTTCTTTTAGTCACATGTTTCCACTGACCACTTTCCTCACCCAGTCTGCCCTCAGAATTCCCCAGCCCTGCTTCCATTTGTAAGTCTGAGCTTTTCCCTTCAGATACCTCATGTCTTTGCTCCATAATCTGCTCAAAGCCCTTCCTAAACTCAACCAGACTTTCCACTTGCATCTCCAAACCTCGGATCTTTTCCTCCGTCAGCTCTATCAGACGGCATTTCATACAGACAAAACTCTTACCAGGTGCCCCCTCCAGGATCATGTACATACCGGAGCTTCCACATCCAGTCATCTCCTTTGTGTCTTCCACTACATGGGTCACTCCCACTGCTGCCTCTGTATCTGTCATAGCCTTCCCACCTAAACCCTGTTAACCTGGGAAACACAAACCATTCCAAAACACCACCACCCACAGCAAAACCAAATCCCAAACAAGCACCACAATACAAACTCCCCTTACAGACTCCCACTCAGACTCCCCTGTTTACAGCTCTGTTTGCTGGCTCCTGTGCTGCTGCAGCTGTCTGACTTTCAACTGGTCTGTGTCTCACCTCCTTCTGGACTTTAGAACAAGTGTATACATTTTTATGTATATAGCCACACTTCCTTTCTTTTTACCCTGTTTCTCCTTATTAAACAAGCTATACCCCTCTATACCAATATTCTAGTTGTGAGATTTATCCACCAAATCTCATTGATGCCAATTAAAGTGATGATTTAGCTTAGTTCCAGTTCTTTCTGTTTATTCCCCATACTCTTTGCATTTGTGTGTAGACATCTAAGATGTTGAGCAGATTCCCCCACAGTTTTCCCTCTTGTTGCTCCTATGACCCTACTGTAATGTTTTCCTTTCCCCCCCTCCCTCAAAACATCTCGACTTCAGTTAAGGTCACCTTTTTTTATGCTTGGTGGTGGGCTTTTGTCACCCTCCCCCTTTGAACCTCACATTCCACCACCCCATATTTTGCTTAGGAAAAATATCCTGCAACCAGCCCAAGCCCATTTATATTAGGGGGCATTTTGGTTGTGTGACTCCATATTGTGATATAATATACTCATGTATGATCTTTTAGATAGCCTAGTTAGAAAAAAGCATCTAGGGATTGTACATTACAGACTGATAAAATATGGGGACTTAAAAACTTCAGTTCAGTGTCTGGGTGAAGTTAGTAAGGGACACAGATCCCTGGAAGTGTCCACAAGAAATAAAAGACAAAACAGAAGAGAGCGTTAGATCTGTCTAAGAAAATGTCAGGCGTGCTACAGAGGAAATATTAGACACAATGGGCCAAATTCATAGTTGATACAAATCTAGTGATGACAAGGTCTTGGGTGCATGAGGATATCTTTTGGTGGCAGAGAAGCTATGCAGTAGCTAGTTTGTACAATATTTTTAATGGCCATGCTATTTAACTATATGTGGTGATAATGTCATTCTTCTCAATAGGCCTGCAAGCAAATCCCATTTAAAACTCCCAAAGTTAGGCTTCGTACCTTTAATATGAACAGAAATTGAGTTAAGTTCTGCCCTTACCATCTTCCCCCTAAACCACACGCTTTTCCCAGACATGAATGCTGTCTGGGCTATCCTAACACTGCAAGGTCTTTTTGTTGCACAGTCAAATAAGCAAGTTTAAATTAAAACATTGCAGCTATTACTTTTGAGAGTGTGCATGGGGGAAAATAAAGCATATATTCGTATCAATGTTTATTTTTAAGCATTGATATGAATCAGTCTAAATTATTAAAAATAAAAATCTAAATCTGCCAAGCCTAGTCATTGTTCTAGCAGACATGGAGATTCAAAAAGGTAAACTTTTTATTAACCATTAAAACACAAATTATAAACATCATATATCTAAATATACAAAGTAAATATCCTGGATCAACAAATCAGACCTGTTTTTACTATTCATTTGCTGGTCCACTTGTAACAAGCCTAATTCAAAAGTCTGAGTTGCTGGAAATTGACTCCAATGAGTTCACAAGCAGCATTTTTCTTTTCCTGTTTGTAAACTTTGATTATTATCTATGAAAATATTTTTTCCTGTGTGTGTGTCTGTGTGTGTATACAGTGAAATTGACATTTACTGACATTTGATTTTCCAATAAAAATTAAATCCTTCCAAGCCTATTTTTGAATGTAGTAGCCTTCAGGATGACAGGTGGGTGCCTGCACTTCCAGGTGCACTTAGTGATGGGAATCTGGCCCATGTGAAGGCACATGTTATATTTTACAATATACTGTTATTCCAAATAACACAGTGGTGGAACCCAGTGTAATGGGGGGAAAAAATCCAGTAATTATGTGCTGCAATTACCTTTTATATGGTAGACTTAGACCACTTATTTCTAGGCATTTTACAATAGCCCTAAATTAGCCATTTTTGTAGTCTCAGCAGTGAATGCTATATAGTTTGACAGCCAGTTATTTCAAAATGCATACAGCCTTTATACTCCTAACTGCAGTTTCTAGAAAAAAGGGAAAACTAATTAGGAGGTGTGATAAAAAAGTCAATGTAATGTGCTTTTTACCTTTCCTCTTTCCCCCTAGGTTAAGCTCTCTGGAGGGAAGGAAGCAGAAAAGAAATTCCCTTTCATTGTGGTTTATTCAGGGAAAGTAATGTGAAAGTTTCCTGTAGCTGTTGTACTAATAAGTGTGTGAGCATCCATAATATATTTAAAGGCTTGAAAAGATCATTTGCTCGGATGCTTAGTAGTGTTTGGTGGAAGATTTCTTATACAGGAATCAGCGTATGCACTGAATGATAATTTCAAAATACCTGCAAAAATCTAATATTGAGTAATAAGCAGTAGATAGATATATACAGTGTAATTCAGTATAATATGTCAATGCTAATGTTAGTCTCACTGTGCTAATAAATAGGAAGCACCATAGTGCTTTTCTGGTTTCCTCCAGAACTGGGCAAATGTTTTGCCCTCCTTGTTCCTCTGCCTCCAAGGAGGCTGAGTTGGCGCGCGCATGCTCTCTCTCTCTCGCTGTCTCTCTCTATATATATGTATATACTAGTTGTGAGAAAGGCCATGATGTTTTAGGTTTATAGATGACTGTTCATTCATCTTGAAGATCCCAAGAAAGGGTGTAAAGCTACCAAAAATGTATTATCTGAATGGATTTAGATATTCATTAAGGATGCTTACAGCAGCCAAAGTCAGACTTACCTACTTAGGGATGGTGCTCATCCCACTTGAAGAACTGGACCTTCCAAGGCTGAGAGAGGTATCTCTTCTCTAGTTAAGGCTGTTACTATGGTGATATTAATTCTTAGTAGGAAGATAGGAATTGTGATAATGGATAAGACTAGTTGTCCATCTAGTCCAGTGTTCTGCACCCAGATACTTCAGGAAAAAGGTGCAAGCCCCACCCTGCGGTAGGCAGGTTTTTTCCTGACTGCTGTAAGATAGTTGTGAAACATAAGAATTTAAAAATTAAACTTTGAAAGGGCAGAACATAAGGGAAACATTAATATTCTGGCAACTGGTGCATTATAGTTTCAAACATTCAAATACCACCTTAAAATAATTCAAAAGCTTCAATGAATATATTGAAGTACAATAAATTTTTTAAAATACTAAATAAGTTAGTTGTAACATATATGGGATCAGATAGATCTCATTCTGTTGGGCTGTAAAAATCATAACCAGTATTAGTGATAAATCTATGACTATTAAGGTTAGTTCAGCATTCTGAAATGGCTAGCACTAGAACCTCAGAGTTACAAACATCTCAGGGATGGAGGTTGTTCATAACCCAAAACTATTCATAACTGAGCAAAACATTATGGCTGTTCTTTCAAAAGTTTACAACAGAACATTGATTTAATACAGCTTTGAAACTTTACTATGCAGAAGAAAAATGTTTGCCATCTTAATTTAAATGAAACAAGCTCAGAAAAAATGTCCTTATCTTGTCAAATCTTTGTTTTTCTAATCTTTACCTTTGTTTTTTTTTAGTAGTGTATGTTTAACACAGTACTGTACTGTATTTGTGCGGGTTTTTTTGTCTTTGCTACTGCCTGATAGTGTACTTCTGGTTCCAAATGAGGCATGTGGTTGGCTGGCCAGTTCGTAACTCTGGTGTTTGTAACTCTGAGTTTTTATTGTATTAATATGTTGCTGAGGATAAAACAGGGTTATACACTGGCAGCAGGCTAATGTTAAAGTAGATTTATATATTGCTAAGCAGTAAACAAAGCTTAATTGCCAAAGTAAACAATAAAGAATAAATCATTTTAAATGTCTATCAGTAAATTTAGAGGGTTTAACTACAAAATTAAAAGAAGGAAAATTCTGTAGGAACTTCTAAGAAATTTGTCCCTGATACCCTGTTATTTCAGGTAACACATCCACAAGATTGGATGAGAACCAATGATTCAGGGAAACTTGTTTAACCAAGCATATTTCTCCTTATGCCACTTGAAAAGGAAGAGCATGACTATATTGATAGCTAGATCTTATTTTAAAGGAAGGACTGAAAGATTTAGAAGCTAGAGTTCTATTACTTAAAGAAATGTTATTTGAGGGGAAAATTACTTTGGTCTCTATATATGCACCATATCAAGTGATATTTTTATGAAATTGTTTCCCAAGAACTGCAAGGCCTCCAATGAAGGAGAATTTTCTAACTCAGGGGAGGGGCATGTGAGGAGTGAGATTTTTACAGTGTACTAAACTCCAAACTGGATAGGTCAGATAGAAGAGTCATAAATGACAGAGATGCTAGTAAAAAGTTAAATGGTCATTTAAATAATCTGCCATTGAGAGATGTATGAAATCTGAAAATGCAAACAATAGGGAAAATTCATTTACTTCAGCCATGGAATCATAGAAATATAGGTCTGGAAGGGGCCAGCCTCCTCCACTGAGACAGGGCTAAATATTAGCTAGACCATCCCTTACAAGTGTTTGTCCATCCTGTGCTTTAAAACTTCCAATGACAGAGATTCCACAGTCTCCCTAGGCAATTTATTTCAGTGCTTAATCACCCTGCCAGGAAGTTTTTCCTATTATCTAACCTAAATCTCTCTTGTTGCAATTTAAGCCTTTTACTTCTTGTCCTGTCCTCAATGGATAAGGAGAACAATTTATCACCCTCTTCTTTATAACAACCTTTTATGTATGTGAAGACTGTTATGTCCCCTTTCAATCTTCTCTTCTGCAGACTAAACAAACCCAGTTTTTTCAATCTTTCCTCATAGGTCATGTTTTCTAGACCTTTAATAATTTTTATTGCTCTCCTCTGGACTTTCTCCAATTTGTCCATGTCTTTCCCGCAATGTGGTGGACACAGCTAGACACAGTACTCCAGGTGAGGCCTTATAAGTGCTGAAGAGAATGGAAGAATTACTTCTTGTGTCTTGCTTACAACACTCTTGCTACTACGTCCCAGAATGATGATAATTTTTTGTAGTATTACATTGTTGACTCATATTTAGTTTGTGATCCACTATAACACCCAGCTCCTTTTTTCCTGTACGTCTTCTTAGGCAGTCATTTCCCATTTTGTATTTGTACAATTGAGTATTCCTTCCTAAGTTATTCTAAATGTAGTACTTTGCATTTGTCCTTACTGAATTTCATCCTATTTATGTCAGACCACTTCTCCAGTGTGTAAAGATAATTTTGAATTCTAATCCTGTCCGCCAAAGCTCTTGCATCCCCTCCCATCTTGGTATCATCCACAAACTTTATAAGTGTGTTCTCTATCCCATTATCCAAATCATCTCTGAAGATATTGAATAGGACCAGACCCAGGACAAAGCACTTCAGGACCCCACTCGATATACCCTTCTAACTTGACTGTGAACCATTGATAATTACTCTGAGTACAGTTTTCCAACCAGTTGTGCATCCACCTTATAGTAGGTTTGTCTAGGCTATATTTCCCTCGTTTGCTTATGAGAAGGTCATGTGAGATAGTATCAAAAGTCTTACAAAAGTCAAAATATATCATATATGCAACTTCCTCCCCCCCATCCATAAGGCTTGTTACCCTGTCAAAGACGGATATGAGGTTGATGTGACATGATTGATTCTTGACAAATCCATGTTGACTGTTATTCATCACCATATTATCTTCTAGGTGCTTACAATTATCCTTACCAGCTTGACTCTAGATATCTGTAATGAAGTTTAGAACAATCTCACTTCATTTCTATCACCATCATCATCTTTTATAGCACTGAGCTTATCTCAGACGATGGGAGGCAATATTTTGGGGAATTTAAAGAATGAGATGTGGCTGCTATTAGGTCAATGAACCAGATATTTTTGGAGTGAAGCATTTATGGTGAGGTCAAGCCTAGTATAATAGTCCCTCTCAAATTTTATAAATATTTGCAATTATGCAACCCATTTAGGCAGAACTAATACAATAAATAGACCTCTCACCCGGTTTGAGACAACCAAACAGAGAAATAAGGAAGCATTCATTTCTAACATATGCAAATTATTAGTTGAGATTGATATGAAACCATATACAAATATTATGAATAGGTGGAATAAAAGTATTAATAGGAAAATTCCACTTAATGAGTAGCTGCAACTATAGAAAAGAGATCACTTTTGTTTATAATACTACTATGGAAAATGAGTTCAAAATTCTTTATTGGTGGTATTTGATTTCAGTAAAATTTAAGCACATTTTCAAAGCAGGATCAGATCAATTCAGGAGGAGAAAGAAATTTTATCCATGTACAATAGATATGCCCTTTTATCAATAGCTACTAGTCCAAATTTAGAGCACTAATTTGAGACTAATTACTAAATATAACATTCCAGTTGATCCAGGCAATGTTATTATCAGGCTTCCTTATGAAGAGTATTTATCAGAACAGTAGCTTGATAGCGTACAGCAAAGTGGGTCTTGACTCAGGACATCCATCTACTATTTTAGCATGATGAACTAGCCATGGATTTCCCAGTCTTGGAAGAATTCACTCATCGTATTGAGATAAGGCAAGGAAGATTTAAAAACATGATAAATAATTAGACATGTGGATGTCTTTTATTACATATTAAGTGAAAGGAAAATCAGTAAAAACTTCAGTCTGTGCTGACTTCCTTTGATTATTGAGTTCAGTCTCGGAGGTCAAAATTATTATTGTTGTTGTTACTATTATTTGTATTATCTTAGTGCCTAGGAGCCCACTCGTGGACCAGGACCCCATAGTGCTAGGCGCTGTACACATACATAACAAAATGATGGTCCTCGCCCCAAGGATCTTACAATCTAAATATAAGACAAGAGACAACAGATGGAGACAGACAGATGGGAGTGCAAGGAAACAATGAGACAGTATTGGTGACAGGTAGTGGGGTGAAATCCTGGGCCCATTGAAGTCAGTGAGAGTTTTGCCTATGATTTCAATAGGGCCAGGATTTTCACCTCTGTTTTCTTAAATGGAGCATAAATTAAAAGATGTGTGTGGGGAAAGGGACTATTTTATCTGCTAAAAACAAAAGGATGGAGGAGAAAGATTTCATTATATTACTGTCAAATATATTAACTCTTTAAAGCCTACTGTGCCTGGTTGTATGCAAATTTGACCACATAAATATACACAATGCAAACAACAACTATTTTGTACTTGTCTGCACTGTTGCCAAAAAATGCCTCAAAAATATGTACCAATTCTATGTCATGGAAAAAATTAAAATAAATTGAAAAAAACCCCCAACCCTTTATTTTTACTGATTTTAATATGCTAGGATTTAGTGCCATTAAAGTCTAGCTTTATGTGGGAAACAATGTTATCACAAAAGCCTTAAATCAGGATATATTGTAATGTAAAGGATTGCTTTAAGTAGATTAAATAGGGTCTAAATAAAAATCTTTAGCTCAAAATATTTCCCATAGCGGAGAGAGTTGAGAAGCTGTATGATTGAAAGGACAAAGAAGGGTTTAATTATTGCAACACTCACTGGGCTGTGTAGCATTTTCATTATTAGGAGTTTTATAAACGGCCTAAAAATGTTCACTTCAGGCTGTACCTAGGCATGACCTAAGGGCAAGTTCTTTTGAAAATGGCTTTTATTAAGAAAAAAATCTGGTTTGCACTTTAATTTAGATAGAAGCAATAAAAGGCTAAGTTGCTTTATGCTAAGTATGTTTGTTTGTACACTGCTGATCTTTTTTTGAGGATTTTTTCTAAAAAGGAAATGTGTTGCTTAAATTCTTTTGGCAACAGTACAATACAAACAATAACTTTTTACTTAGTACTTAAATCCTTTCTCCCAGGCCAGCCCTAACACTTATGGGAAAAGCTTCTAGTCAAAATCCATAAAGGGACTCCTGTATTTTCCTTCAAGCCCTCATAACTCACCTCTTCCATAGTGTATACAGGATACTGCAATCTGATAACACAGATGAGTTTTGATTACTGCTCCCAACTTGTCTAAGAATTGGGTACATCTTGTTGTTTTGTCACTCTGTCTTCTCCAACTCCCACTCCAGCTCATTTGTTTGTCGTATGTACCTGTTATATTGTTTAGGTTGTACATTCTGTGGGGCGGGGAATGTAATATGGTATATGTTTGTACAGCGCCTAGCACAAGGCACCAACTTAGTTGGCTTCTAGGTGTCACCATAATATAAATATTAAATAATAATCAATACATAATAATTAAATTGCAATGACTCCATATCTTGAATACATTTCTGCGGTATTATGTTATAGATCAAATAATGATTCAGAACGAATTGTGTTAATTAGTACAAATATCTACTTTAAAATGCGTATAAAAAGTGATTTATATGGTACAGTAAAAGTGCTTTTAAAATTGCTTAAATATAAATTTACATAATAAACCAAAATGACTGTGTATCAATCAACTCAATATTCTAAATTTCTTTTTTAAAGTCCCTAAACCAAGCCTGTATCTAAGCAGAAATATATATTTAAAAGGAAGCTTTCTGTTCAGCCAAGGAAAAGGACAATCTGGTAGTAAAATGAGCTCTTGACAGCCTAAAATATTATTCTTTGGAGAGAAAATTGTATTGATGATAGAGCTTTTCAGTTATTAAGCGAAATGCAAGACTAACTCTATCAATTTACCCGATAACTTGTCTTATAATCCATTCTCTGTGCAATCAAGCACAAGTAATTCAAGCCAAGGATAAAATCTGTATTCTTTCCCATGTTTTAGTAGTCCTGCAGGCTTGGAAAACTGTGTTTATTTAATGTGCTCAGGCCTGCCTATATCAGGCAAGGTCACTAGGCTGATGAGCTATAACAACTCTTTTGTTATGTTATGTATGAGAATTCCAGGGGGTCTCCAAACAATACTTATATGTTGCAATACTGCTGTGCTGCCATAGTGGAGTAAGTTAAAGATCTAGTTTCAGCCCTACCTCTGAATCCTCTGATTTTCTGGATCTAAACTGTGCTTTTAATGGCATTAGAATATGGGGAGGGAGGTTACCTGTGGGGTTTAACAGTCCATGAACACTAGGTTAAAGTATCATATAAAGAATTATGGATTGTGTTGACTTTGCTAAAAAAGAGACATCTATAATGGTTGCATAAACTTTTTTTTAACTACTAAAGATTTATTTTTTTTAAAAAAGAAAACAGGCAAAAAAGGAAAAACTTTTCTGTTTATAATATTCAATAAATATTATATGGGATGTTATGGTATGCCAAGTAAAAGCTTGTTACATCATTATTTGTAGTGGAAAGCTATTCAGTTTTTATCTGTTTATTGCTAGGTAGTAGTGGAGTATTTGTGATAGTAGTAACGGAGATATTGTAATGGATATGTTGTTTTCCCTGAGAAAATGCACTGTGATTGCAAGTCAAGGTTCCCCCGCATGGAGAGAGTCAATACACTTTTTAGCTTAAACAGAAAGAAAAATGCATATCAGTGGGAAGCTTAACACTTTTAATACATGGGACTTTTAACACAGAGCAGAAACTGGGAAGGGCACCCCAACGCTCACTATCCCCGCTCAACCACCTCTTAATTATGAAACCTTGATGGCTTTATTATAATTTCCCTGGCAAACTGTTACCCTCCACTTCCTACGAGTAGATGATGACAAAATGAAGATATGCATTACTTTTTGGAATGGTACACAATAAGTTACTAAATCTTTACTCCTGTTGCATATCCTTGAATTGTACTTGCAAGCTGTGTGTGTGCAAAAGTGCATGCACATTTTTAAAAAGTAGGCCTTAATCACTAGAGATGGGCAAATCTCCAAAGATTTGGGGTTTAGAAGCTTATGTGAATCTTTTGGTTCTGCAAAAAGGATCCTGAAATCTTTTCAAACTGGCCTTCTCATGAGATTTGCCTAACTCTCTTTCCTTTTAGGGTTAGAAAAACCTTGAGTTCTTTTCTGGTACTTTTGTCTCCAGTCCTGATATGGGCATGAAAAAATAAAAATTTAACCAAACTTTTCAAAACACCCCAAAAACTTTATTTCAAGGGAAAGTTCAGGCTAGTCCTAATTATATCCAAAGAAATTTGTGAATCTGTAGTTGCTAAATTAAATGTTTACCAATGTACTTTCAAAGCCAAAGTGTAAGCATACTTCCTTCACGTATTAAATGAGCATGTTCTGGCAATGTTGGCACACATCAATGCTTGTTATATGTAAGACTCTGTTTGTGCATAACAGTTTTTAAGAAAGAAAAGGCAAATAACTAATTCAAATATGCATTGCTATATGGTCTGTCTCCCTCAAACTCTCACAAATAGGTCTGGCAGCATCCCATAAATATCCACTGTCATACCTAACTGATGGAGCCACTATATTTTTTGTATCATTGCTGGGATTCAAGTACTTTTCCACGAAGTGGTCTGTTTGGGAAGGATGAGACCACACTAGCTAACCAGTGGTGTGGGCCATATGTTCCTTTCCAGCAAATAAGTTTGCAGAGGAACAAATTAATTCAAATAATTTTGCAGCATTACCACATTCTCCTTCTGGAACCATGCAATATGAAGCAGGTGAGCAAGGGGCAGGGCGATAATTAGTTTTTACAAACAGAATTAATGAATCCCTCTTTCTGACGTGGAACTTAGTTCAAGGAGGAGGGGAAATATGTCCCATGTAGTGATTATTCCCTGGCTCTTCCCACGCTCCGGCTACATGTTCCTTTACCATGTGGCCTGGAGATAGTTGTGGAGGAAACAAAAGCAACTAAACGGGAAGAAAAAACTTGAATAGCTGCCTCTTCCCTCTGACACCTTAGAGACTAACAAATTTATTTGGGCATAAGCTTTCGTGGGCTAAAACCCACTTCATCAGATGCATGGAGTGGAAAATACAGAGGCAGGAATAAATACACAGCACATGAAAAGATGGGAGTTGCCTTACCAAGTGGGGGGAGTCAGTGCTAACGAGCCAATTCAATTAAGGTGGAAGTGGGCTGTTCTCAACAGTTGACAAGAAGGGGCAAATACCAAGGGAGGGGGGAAAATCACTTTTGTAGTGCTAATGAGGCCAATGTAATCAAGGTGGCCCATTTCAAACAGTTGACAAGAAGGTGTGAGTATCAGAAGGGGGAAATTAGTTTTTGTAGTGACTCATCCACTCCCAGTCTTTTTTCAGGCCTAATTTGATGGTGTCCAGTTTGCAAATTAATTCCAGTTCTGCAGTTTCTCATTGGAGTCTGTTTTTGAGGGTTTTTTTCTTGAAGAATTGCCACTTTTAAGTCTGTTATTGAGTATCCAGGGAGATTGAAGTGTTCTCCTACTGATTTTTGAATGTTATACTTCTTGATGTCTGATTTGTGTCCATTTATTCTTTTGCATAGAGACTGACCAGTTTGGCCAATGTACATGGCAGAGGGGCACTGTTGGCACATGATGGCATATATCACATTGGTAGATGTGCAGGTGAACGAGCCCCTGATGGTGTGGCTGATGTGGTTAGGTCCTATGATGATGTCCCTTGAATAGATATGCAGATAGAGTTGGCAACAGGGTCTGTTGCAGGGATTGGTTCCTGGGTTAATCTTTATGTTGTGTGGTATGTAGTTGCTGGTGAGATGGGTCACTACAAAAACTAATTTCGCCCTGCTGATACTCACACCTTCTTGTCAACTGTTTGAAATGGGCCACCTTGATTACATTGGCCTCATTAGCACTACAAATGTGATTTTCCCCCCTCCCTTGGTATTTGCCCCTTCTTGTCAACTGTTGAGAACAGCCCACTTCCACCTTAAATGAATTGGCTCGTTACCACTGACCCCCCCACTTGGTAAGGCAACTCCCATCTTTTCATGTGCTGTGTATTTATACCTGCCTCTGTATTTTCCACTCCATGCATCTGATGAAGTGTGTTTTAGCCCACAAATGCTTATGCCCAAATAAATTTATTAGTCTCTAAGAGGCCACAAAGACTCCTTGTTGTTTTTGCTGATACAGACTAACACGGCTACCACTCTGAAACGTCTTCCCTCTGAGTGATCCTACCGTAGCTCTTCCCATTGTTTTGTTCCTCTGTGCATCATGCAGTGTAGGGGGAGTATGGGGTCAAGGATGTATCTCCCAGGAGTACTTCTCTTGGTGCAGGTGCACCTGGAATATGATGGCATCCAAGTGAAAAGCCCCTGTATATTTGATGGAAGGCTTAAATATCCACCCTGTCATATGGTTGAAAGAGATTACAATTGTGACACCATCAGGTATTCCATGGGCTCAGTTTTTGTAGGTACAGGTCTGATGAGATCATTTAAATGTATAAAAGTGTTTTGGGGTGATGGATTCTGACATCCTTAGGTCTTGTCTGGGGCATTCTGCTGGTCTTGGTGCAGTTAATGAGATTCCGTCACATTCTGGGTAACTATACTGTACAATAAGCCCACAGCCTTCTAGTTTTCACTATTTAACATTATTATTTATTATTATTTTTACAAGACTGTCACAAAAAGAATTTGGGTATCTGATATTTGCTGAATCAGATGGCAGCAGCGTTCGTGAGATTATGTATTGAGAACGATATTGAGGGGTTCTAGTGCTCCCATATTAAAATCACATTATTCCCCTTTTTATAATCAAGGGAGAGATTTTTAAAGGCACAGGGACAAAAGTGAGGTACCTAATTCCCACTGAAAAGCAGTGGGAGCTGGGCCCCTCAATCCCCTTTGTGCCTTTGAAAATCTTTCCCCATTAGAGAATCACAGAAATGTAGGGCTGGAAGGGACCTTGGGAGGTCATCTAATCCAGTTCCCTATGTTGAAGCAGGACTAAGTATACTCTTGATGGTGGCAGCACTGACAATTTTTCTTAAAATTCTTAATTAACTTTAGGAAAAACAAATAAATATGCACATATACATGTCCAAATCATTGTAATTTTTTATGTAGGGGGTTATTTCAGACTCAGTAATAAAAATAATTTACAGTTGTCTCTATTCTTTATTGGACCTAAACAGAATAGAAACACAAATAAGGCACTTTGCATGTTCTTGTCTTTTTGTTGTTTCTTTTGCTTTTTTGGTTGAACTTTTTTTTCTTCTGCTGTGAAAAGTGATATTTGTATGTTTGTTAATATCACTTTTCACAGCAGGCTTACTCAGGCCCGGCAAGCCCTGGGATAAATTTAAGTCCTGAATGGGAGGTGGGCAGGGAGGCAGCAGGGCCCAGGGACGATGGCAGGGGTGGTAAGCATGGGGCTGGAGCCTGGAACCAGAGCCTGCCGCCCGAAGCCCCGTGGCCAAAGCCTGCCTCCCCTGCACCTGGGAAAGTGGGGAATTCACCAGCTGCCTGCACGTCCACAGAGTTTTTCTCTCTGGAGGGGGGCAAGGCCCAACCGCTTTGCCACTGCTTTGCACCCCGCCCCCTCCATCACAGCCCAGATGGCTGTGTCCGCAAGGAAAGGCCCTGGTGCCTGCATGTGAGAAACACTGACCTAGACCATCCCTGACAGGTGTTTGTTTAACCTTTTGTTAAAAATCTCCAATGACAAGGTTTCCACAAGTTCCCTTGGAAACCTATTTCAGTACTTAATTATCCTTATAGCTAGCAAGATGTTCCTAAACTTTGTACTGAAGTTGAATTGTCCTTTAACTTCAAATTTGTAATATTGTAAGTTCTTTACAAAATCTTAGAGCTGTCAGTAGTGACTACTTCATTGGCATAAATGTTTAGCTGATGTTTCATTCCTGCTTCATGATGTGAATTCCTGGATTTGATATTCAAAGGTGAAATGGAAAACAAAGTTTTTGCCTGTGCTCTTTCTTTACTCCTTCCCAATGTGTAATGACTGTCTCAAGTTTCTTTTTAAAAGTGCTTTTTGTTTTTGTCTTCTGTTTAGAAATATCAGGAATATCAAATTTTGACTTCCCTCTTTTTTGCTGGAGAACTCTCCGGAGTTCTGGAAAGTTAGTTCACAACATGAGATGTAAGACCAAATGTTTGTTGGAAGTTTATATAAAATAGATTTGAACAAAAATGAACAACAACAAAAAAGCAGTTTAAACGGCCTCACTCAACATTCTCTTCCCCTTCAATTAGAAACTGCTGAAGTAGGAAGATGCAGCTAAAGTTTTATTCTATTCTGCTCTCATAATCCCAAAAATTCTCTAGTAAGTCCGCAACAAACTGAGAGTTTAACTTTAGACCTGTTATTTTGAATGTCAGAAACAAGCAGAAACTCTCCCTCCTACCTTCCTCCTTATTTTTTATTTGAGTAACATCTCCTTCATCATAAAGAAGCAATGAAGAGCACACACACTTTGTTTTTGCTTTGCTGTTCACCTTTCTAATGGTTCTTTTTTTGTCAGTATCAGAAGAGGTTGTTCCTTTAGGCCCCAATCTTGTGGATAACTTCCTGTGCACGTCTAGTCCCATGAGTCATATGTGTAAGTGCCTGTGGGATTTGAACTTCTGTTTCCAAATCAGTTTAAGATATTTTATCTAGACGTGGTTCTGTTTGCTACTCGGCTTGCTTAGCCTGCTTCACGCCCAGCCCATAACATTTTGGCACCTGAGGCAGGGAGCTCAAATGGCGCCCCATGTCCCCTCGCTTGGGCCAAAACTTTGAAAGGTCTCAATTCTGCCTTCTTCCTGTTCTACTCCTCTCAGAGGTATTGCTCTGCTACCTACCCCAATAAAGGAGAACTAACAACTTAAAATGCCTTGTTCATAAATTTTAAGTAACACTTAACTTTCAAATGCCTGAACAGCAAACGTATCTTTTCTTGTCTGCATAGTAAACACTGGCATTTTTTTCTGTTTGAATAATCAAAGTGGTGCTTTCCGTTCCTTCTTGGTTGCAAAGATTTGAACTGCTTCCTGAAGGTCAACAGTCTAGGCCAGCTCATGCTCTATTGAGATGGTTGCAAGGTCGACCAGCGTCTCCTGTGTCATTGTGGAGCATAGATGTGTTTTTATTAACTTCAGCTTGGAGAAGCTGCGTTCTCCACTGGCAACTGTTACAGGAAGTGTTGAAGTATGCACAGAGCAACAAAAGCATTTGGAAAGAGGGTGGTCATCTTATTTGTGCACATATATTCCAGAACAGCCTTTGGAGTTGATCCTACTGAAATGTATCTTGAAAGAGCTTTCACTTCATCACCTAAATCACTCACATCAATGTCGCGCATGTCATCATGTGTCAACACTGTCTCTAGTGCCCTGCATTGCTGGTGTAGGTCTTCTTCAGATGTAGTGAGGGGTTTTGGAATATCATACAACATCCCAAATATACTGCTGTGCTCCTTGAACTGCATGAAACATTCTTCAACTGACTGTATTGAACAATCTAGCACCTGGTTAAAGAATTCAACTTTGAATTGTTGTTTGGGGTTTCTTATGGGATTATCCCGTGCCTCGTAATCAAAATGTCTTCTTCTTCTTTGGTGATTCTTGTATTCTTGAATGGGTGGGAAAATAGCTTCAGTGTGAAGTTCCTCTGCCAACTTCTGTGCACTCTTCAGAACGTTTTGAAATCCCTCATCTGACCGGTAAGACTGTAGGTATGACTTTGCATTGTCCAGTTGTTCCATTGCTCCAGATATATCAAGGTCAAAACCTTGGATTCTCTTGCTTACAACATTTATTTCAAACAGTATGTCATGCCACAACACTAAGTCACACAGAAATTTGAAGTTATGTATGTTTCTGGTGATTCCATTTCCCTCTGCCACTGTTCTCCCACGAGCAGTTCCTGTCATAGCATTATCCTCCATAATGGCAACAATGGCATCATCTATCTTCCCAATTTGGTGTTTGATAGACTTTATTGCCTCCACTCAACTTTCCCATCGTGTGGCACTCAGTGGTTTCAGCGTCAGAGAGAATGTTCCCAGATGTTGCGTCAAAATTTGACATCAATGAGTTGATGCAGAGAAAAATACATAGATGCTTTGAATTACATTAAAAAATTCAGCAGCCTCACTAGAAGCTGATGCTGCATCACTGACCACCAAGTTCAATGAATGAGAACTGCAAAAGTTTGAGGGTTTAACTCTTGGATCCATGTCTGGACTCCTCTGTTCTTTCCTCTCATGTTGGCACGATTATCGCAGCCCTGACCTCTCATGTCAGCTATCGCAATTCCCATGTCTTCCAGCTTTTAAGAAGCACATTTGTTATACCAGGTCCCGTAATATCATCAATGTCAATAAATTCTAGAAAATGCACTCTGACAGTCACCATTGCAGGGACATTTTCACTAGGTTCTGCTGTTGTTATAAAACGCACCATTAAAGTCATTTGTTCCATATGGCTGATATCAGGTGTGCAGTCCAGAAGAACAGAGTAATATCTTGCTGACTTCAGATCTGCCACAATCTTCTGTTTGACTTTTGTTGCCAGTAACTGTATGATCTCATTTTGAATTGTTTTTCCAAGGTCGTGGTGTGTGTACATTTCTTGGATGGTGACTCTTCTTAGATGCTCCTGGAGTACAGCATCAAACTCAGCCATCAGCTCCACAATTTTAAGGAAGTTTCCATTGTTTGGCACATACAGCTGATCTGAATTGCCACGCAGTGCTAAATGTTTTGGGTAGCAAGCATTCTCACAATGGCAATGAGCCTTTTCAGAACATTTTGCCAGTAAAGAGACTCTGATGCAATCTTTTCTTGATGCTGATCATCTATGGTGGCCTTTAACCTTAGTCTCATCTCAAGCTCTTTCCACCTATGGAATGCTCTCTGGTGATTTGCTGCCTTCTCATGGCATGCCAGATTTGTAGCCAGATTTTTCCAGTCCTTGGTTCCTGTAGAACCCAGTGTGGCTGGAACATTAGACTGGAAGAGTTTGCAACAAAAACAGTATGCAGCATTCTGAGTTTCTGAGTACATAAGCCATGGCCTCTCCACTTTGTCACCATTGGGGATTTCACGCCAGTAATGTGTTGGATGGAAACTTCTATTTTCATTGTCTTTGGGGAACATGAAGTTTTTCACTTGCTGTGGCCCATGCAGTACAAGGAAGTCCCTCAGGCTACTGCTCAGGTGGGTCCACAGTCCTGGATCATCTAGACTTAAGGAACTAAACTCAGGAGCAGCTGTTTCTTGCGCTTCCACCACACTCTTCTCTGATCTACACTTCAGGAATGTGCATGTTTACATCCATTTGAGATGGAGATATGGATGCTGCAGTAGCTGTCAGGTCACCTGCACTCTGACTAACTGGAAGATCAGGCATCTCCTCACCACTCACATCCTCACTGGGGCCAGAAGGTTCACTGTGAACATTTGTGTCTATTTCAGAGTAACAGCCGTGTTAGTCTGTATCCGCAAAAAGAAAAGGAGTACTTGTGGCACCTTAGAGACTAACCAATTTATTTGAGCATAAGCTTTCGTGAGCTACAGCTCACTTGCATCCGATGAAGTGAGCTGTAGCTCACAAAAGCTTATGCTCAAATAAATTGATTAGTCTCTAAGGTGCCACAAGTACTCCGTTTCTATTTATGTCTATGTATCTCAGGAGAGCTCCTTCCTGCTCAGATAGAAAAGCTTCCTTTGCTTTCTTTCTTTTTCTGAATGGTGTCCCAGAGGGGAGTTTTCTTCTTTCACTCATGACTGCTGTTCTGAGCCAGCTGTAGTGGCTCTCAACACGCAATTGAAGGGGACAAACAAGCAGGCTGGTAGCAGGGGCTGAGTGAGGGAAGATATCAGCATTTAAAGGGCCTAACTGGCTCCTACTACTTCAGTTGACTGCGTTTTCTCCTCAAGTGGGTTCAGGGAAGCAGCAGGAAACAGGAAGCTCCCTGAGAAGCTGGTGTTAATCAGTCCAGGCTCCTGGGGGTGCTAGAGAGGTACATAAGAGGCTCCTCCTCCTCTCTCTCCCTGCAGCTCCTGCTGCTTTCTGTTATTCCTCTCACCTTTTCTCCTGCCTGCCTGTTATGTCTCTTGTGCCCTCCTTCCTCCAGCACAGCACTCCACCATCTCTGTGTATCTAGAGCAGAGAAAATATATATGCACCAGCAGCAGACACAATTTTTTACATTCTGGGTCCTAGTGGTGCCCCCCACAGTCTGGCACCTCAGGTGGCTGCCTCAATTTGCCTAATGGTAAGGCCAGCCCTGGCCTGCTTTATCGATTGCTTAAGGCAGGAAAACCAAATGTGACCAAAATTTGGGTACTTTTCAGCAGACCACTGTAAACTATGAGGATAATTTGGTCCTTTATTAAAAAGAAGTTCTACATCTTGAATAGAATTTTATTGTCATATCTCCCATTGATTGTTTGACTTTCTTTTATGAGGTCACTTTCTTTCATCTTTTCTGTGCTGATCCAATGTATTCTTCACCTTAAATGTTTGATATTAATTTTTCTAGTAAAGATGGAGAGATTTAATGGAATTGTGTATACAGTTACCTGCCATCTTCTATTGTTTAATTCTTTTTCTTTGGTTGTCTTGGTTACTATAATTACACGGACTACAGGTACTTGTTTCTCTATTTATCTCCTTTCCTTTTGATGCTTTTGCTTTATTGCTGGGTTTTCCCCCCTTTTGTTTGCCTTGTATCTTCTCCTTGGTTACTATTATACCATGTTGCCTTTTTATGTGTAATATTTGTAATTTAGTTGTATTATGTTCACAATTGCCTTAGGACATGAGATGTTTTGTTAACAATAGTATTATTCATTTATAAGTCTTTAGTTTCTGGGTTTTCTCTGTCTGAGGTTTTCAAGGGAAAAAGTGATTTAAAAAAACTTAATAATTTAGATGCTGGGATGAAAGCTATTACTCTGTGTGTTTGCTTCTACTTCTCTCAAAATTGCTTCAATGCATTCTTTCTTATATTCTGCCATTTCTTCAGGATCATGGCCTTGTATATCCTTTTCATCTAGGAATCGGAATGTTATGGCAGGCACTCACCCCTGGAGTTCCACTCTTGCCTCAAAGCTGATGTGTCCCCCTACACACACCCCTGGCAGTCTGATGCAGAATCACGGCTATGTCCCTGCCTCAGTTTCCCCTACTGGGCTTTCAGTAGGCTTTTGTGTAGTGCACAGTGCCCCGTCAGGGATCTAATTTCTTTAACCAAAGGCCAAATGTGGTACACAAACAAGCCTTCACCCCAGCATCCTGGGGAGTGGTGTGTGTTAGACTAAGGTTACCTGCTTCCTCCATCTAGGCTTCTTGCTAGTGACACCCTCTCAACCCACATCCCCCCTCAGGAGTCAGGCCTCTTGCCATCACCTGGAGAAGGGTTCCTTCTCTGGGTTCCGGGTCCCTGCAAGGATCAAACCTCTGCAACTCTTCTCCATAGTGGCATGTAATTTCTCTGCACTCTGGAGCTCCTGTTGCTGTCTGGAAAAGTCTTTCACAGGGACCAGCTTTCTCTAGGGCTTGGCACTAACAGTTCTTCCCATGTGGAACTCTTTCTTCTAGGAACACCCTTCCTAGGTTCACTTTCCTGGTGAGTTCCTTAACCAGTTCCCCTGAGAAGTCCTTTTCTTCAGGAGCTTCTGCCCAGATCTACAAAGGGGCTTAGCTGCCTTTTAGGTACCTAGAAAATCACAGGAATACCCTGCAGTTCAGAAAGCCTGGGTTAGTTGCCTAGGCTCCTACAGAATGAAGGGGGAGAGACCGGTATCTTAGAATGCAATCCACTAAAGCCTGCGCATTAGGCAGGGAAGGAGCTGCCCAAGCTAGCCAATGGGAGATGCTAGTGACAGAGGTATGTGCTAAGCCATGCTGCTCTCTCAGCGATAGATGCCTAAATCTTGCCTGCAGGGAGGCGCCAGCCTCTGCTTTGCGGTCCATGAACGGAAACTCATTGTCTGGAGTGAGGCAGTGTAGGCATTTAAGGTATTTCTTGTGGGAGATAGTTAGGCGCCTGCCTTGCTCCACACAAAATGGCTGAAGGAGGTGGTGGTGCTCATTTTATAACTTTTAGCCCAGTGGTTAGAGCCCTCACCTGGGATGTGGGAGATCCAGGTCCATCTCCCCCATCTCACTGATCCACTGTGGGTAAATACTTAGGTAGTCATTGGGTCAGAGAGAGAATGAGACTGACTCTGTATCATGTGTTTGGGGCATCCAGCTGGGAGGTGAGAGACACAGGATCCAGTGCCCCATGTCCAATCACTCTTTCATTATTTATTCACAGTAAAACAGCTTCAACAGGAGAGACTGAGGGAGCCCCATATCAGACTGTCCCATAGCTCAGTGGTTAGCACATGCTAGCAGAGAGGAGGGAATTGAACCTGGGTCTCCCACATCCCAGGCAAGTACTCTAATCACTGGACTAAAAGTTATAAGGTCGGCGGCATCATCTCCTCCTCTTTCAACAGTGATGGTGGTAGCGGGGGGCAATTGAATGGGACTCAATATGGTAGGCAGTCTCTGAACATGCCTACTAGATCAGGCCCCTCATGTGACTTAGACAGCCACCTTCCCCCGGTTTGTGAATCACTCTGGGGCTTACACGGGAGGTAGGCATCCAGAGGCCTAGAGGGAGGCAGCAGTGTGCACGCCCAGAGGCAGAAATTTAGGTGCTGAAGATATTTTATCCTGTAAATGTAGACACTGAGTGAGTTTAGGTGCTTCCTTAGTTTGATGGGAGTTTTGTGGCTCGCAGTAGAGCCAAAACTTGGACTTAGGCGCAGATTTAAGCCCCTAAGTCTGGGGTTTAGGTGCCTAAATAGCTTTGTGGATCTCAGCCATCATGTCTTCTGAAATCTCCTAACTGAGCCTTCATAACACTTGGTTAAGCCCAGGTGTTCCTTAGCTAATTAACTGTCACCCAGCTGGCTATTCAATTAACTACACACAGGTGGATCTGGATTGGTTTGTTCTCCTTAGTGGAACCTGTCACAGGTAGGCTGGATGCCTGACTTCCTCAGAGGGCCAGCTACTTGTGACAGGGTGCTTTTCTGAATTGGCATCATAGTGATTTTTTCACATGGCTACTGTAACTGCTTTTTGCAGGTCTTCCTGTTTCTCCTTTTTTTTTCCATCTGCAATCTCTTCAGAACTGTGCGGCTCTCTTGATTTTATTGTTGTTTTTAAGTCACTTTGCTTCTTTACTGTTCATGCACTCATAATGGCTACCCTTAATGTTAAGTATTGGATTTAAAATTCTTCCTTTGCTGTTTAAGACTCTTGATACCTCTGTGCCTTCATGTCTACATTAATTAAGCTCCTCCCAATTTATTCTTAAATTCTGATTTGAATATGGTGCCTCTAGCTTTATCATTTGCCACAGCAAAATACTGAATATTTTGTAATCGTTGTCCGATCTGGAGGAATTATTTTCCTGTATAACAAATTATTCGTTTACTTTGTTAACTGTTCACCTAGTTTTAAAATACTTTTCTTTTCCAATTCTTTTCCAGCTTTGTTGGAAGAGTGTGGTGTTGTCAAATTTGCTTTGTTGCCACATTGGCTTGTGGCATTTGATCATTTATTTATTTAATCCTGTTATGCAGCATGTTGGCACTTGTGAAAGGTGACATCCCAATTACTTAACAAAAACACATAAACTGTAACATAACTTCAAGTCTTTTAAAACAGCACATTTCTTCATAAGTTCTTTAACTGCTCTCTGGTTTACAGGGCATCATAAGGTAAAAAATGCTGCCTGAAAATGAACAGTATCTTCTTACCAAAATGAGTTTAGCACAGTATTTCTGAATAATTGGGGAGAAGAATCATTGGAGCAAGTAATATATTGCTGGTAGAGTTCTATATTTAACACTAATTGAACAGAACATCAGTAAAAGCAGTGAAATAATACAAAGGGACCTAGAGCCTTTAGGAACATGGGCAGAAAATAAAATGAAAATCAGATTGGAAAAATACATGCTAAGAGCCTAATCCTTGAGAGGATTTTGCCTCATAGCTCTAGAGAAAAATAATCTGCAACACAGATATTCAATGGGAGGCGCATGGAACAGCTTCAATACGAGGAGAGATTAAAAAGACTGGTACTGTTCGCTTTAGAAAAGAGATGACTCGGGGGATACACTAAAGGTCTATAAAACCATGAATGGTGTGGAGAAAGTGAATAACGAAGTGTTATTTACCCCTTCACATAACAAAAGATCCAGAGGTCATCCAATGAAATTAATAGACAGCAGATTTAAAACAAATATAAGGAAATACTTCTTCACATAGCACACAGTCAGCCTGTGGAATTCATTGCCATGGAATGCTGTGAAGGTCAAAGTCAGAACTGGGTTAAAAAAAAAAGTTAGATAAGTTCACGGAGGATAGGTCCATCAATGGCTATTAGCTAAAATGGTCAGGGATGCAACCCTATGCTCTGGGTATCCCAAAACCTGTACTGGCACTGGGACTATAGGGGATGGATCACTTGATAATTGCCCTGTTCTATTCATTCCCTCTGAAGCATCTGGCACTGGCTACTGTCAGAAGACAGGATACTGGGCTAGATCAGGGGTTCCCAAACAGGGTTCGCGGCTCATTCAGGGTAAGCCCCTGGCGGGCCGTGAGACTCTTTGTTTACCCGAGCGTCTGCAGGTATGGCTGCTCGCAGTTCCCAGTGCCCGCGGTTCACCATTCACAGCCAATGGGAGCTGCGGGAAGTGGTGACACGCCCCATGCTGCTTCCCACAGTTCCCATTGGCCGGGAATGGTGAACCACGGCCACTGGGAGCTGCAAGCAGCCGTACCTGCGGACACTCGGGTAAACAAAGTGTCTCGTGGCCCGCCCGGGACTTACCCTGAACAAGCCGCGAACCAAGTTTGGGAACCCCTGGGATAGATGGACCGTTGGTCTGACCCAGCATGGCCATTCTTATGTTCTTCAACCGGGAAACAGCAATGCTGAAGATCTAAGACTGATAGTGGACAAAAGGATTTAGACATGATTTTGCAACGTGATATGACATAAAAAAGGCCCAGGGAGTTTTGGGCTGTATATGCAAAGTCATCCCAACATGGAACAAATATTCTCTACAGCTCTAGTGAGAGTCACTGAACTGGGAATACTTAGTCCAGTTTTGGGCACCCTATTACCAGAAAATATTAACAAATAGGAGGGAATTTAGAGAAGAGAAACAAATCTGTTAGGTGGCTGGAAGAGATTAGTTTATGAGAAAAGATTAAACGAACTAAATATATTTAGCTTGGCTAAGAGATGACCAAGGAGATTACACTCCTTGTGCCCCTACGTTAGCAGTAGCTTTCCCAGAGGTAGGCATGGGACCATGATCCTACCCTACTAAAATTGGAATGGCCTTGCATGGGAGGAGCATACTCTGCACCTAGTACAAGGATTGTACATTAACGGTGCTCACCCTGTAATCCTGGAAGCATTGTACTTATCTGAGGCAGATGTTTCAGGGGTTCCTGCTGCAGCTGTGCATCTCTGCTTTGCTGCCACATTATTTGTGATGCAACTATTGAACTCTGTGCATTCTAGGAAACTGTCCTTCTCTTTAGAAGGGCCTGAGTATAGTTCAGTTATTACATGTTTATATGCAGGGCCCTTTAAGAGATGGATCCTGCACTGCTTGCAGGCATATAAATATGTTGTGTCTTTTGTGCAGGGTCTCGTAAGTTATTGAAACAGAGTGTAAGGGACAAAAGCTCGAAAAGATTTATATCCAGATAGCATGAGCCAGCATAAAACAAACAGACCAAGGGCACTGAAGGCCCAAGCAACTCAACCATTCAATGAAGACACATCCCTAGAGATTAGCTGCAAACACCTTAGCCTAGTTTTGTTTTCCAGGCCATTTAATTTAATTAATAATGACTTTTTATCCTTAATCATGACTGATGGTATCTCAGTGTATCCTGTGTTGTGCATCTGAGACCTGTAGATCCATTACTCTTACTGCAACCTTGCAAAAGCTCCCTGATGTTACCTCAACTTGTTTTCTGACTAATAATGACTACAGTCAGGTCACTTTTGCAGTAACTCAGGCTTGCAAATGTTGCAGCCTAAGGTGCCAGATTCTCTGTGCACCGAGGAGACAGAAATGAGCCCCAGTGCCAAAGCAGTGTGGGGGATTGGTGTGCGAGACTCCCCAGCAGGTTTAGAAATGACGTAACTGACTCCTTCTTCCAAGTGTTGCCGGCACCCAGTGCTGAGAGGCTGAACAGCTTGAGTTGGTTCGTTACCCGGTGTGCTGCACCCAATAATCACAACGGGGTGGAGAAGCAGAAAAGTTTATTTGCAGCTGCAAAAAGGTACAGGGAGAATAAAATCTCAAATCCTGCACAACAGAGCAGGAAGTTACACAGGCTTTTATACATCCTTTTTCCCAGCATACTTATCCAATAGCAAGCTGCCCCAAGTATCCATATAGCCAGCCAATCCAGTTCCCAGCTAGTTCCCTGATTCTCTGTATCATTTGTTAAACTATACATAAAGCTGCTTTATTCAGCATTGTTCTTCCATATCTCCCCTATTTGGCCTTGCTTAGTTTCAGGCAGTCTGACTCTGCAACATACTGTTGCAGATTCTCAGCATAACTGCTGTGTGTGCCTCCAGGCAGGGGGGCCAAGGACACTTGGGCCTAGTACGCAGAGCTGCTGCGAGTGCCTCCAGGCAGGAGGGGGGGCCAAGGACACCTGGGCCTAGTGCGAGGGGGCTTCATCGACACTCGTGGTCTTCCATCCCCTCGAGTTACCTAGTGGCCATGCCCCAGTGTCCCCAACACAAGCAGCCCCCAGTGCAGAGGCCAGGGAGGGATAAGTGAGCGAGGAGGAGGGCAAGGAAGGTGGCATGGCATGGCAGTACATTATGCTCTGGCTATGGTTGGCTGGAAGACTGTCCCTTAAGGATAACTGCAGCTGGTGCACATTAGGGCAGCTTCCTAATCAGGATATCTGTCCTAATATTACACAGAAGGGAGGTTTCCTGAATGACCTTCTTCTCTGCCGAGTGCAGCTGAGGATCTAGCCCAAAACGCTGAATGTCAGATTCCCACATAGTATCATAGGGTGTGGGGGAGTTTAGGGAAGAATGGCAATGCAGCATTGTCTTCCATCTGACTCTTTGAAAAGCAGTTTATGTGGGCATAACAGGCCAGATACACCTGGGGAGGGTATCTCTGTGATTCAGATTAATTTCTAGGTCTCAAAATTAATAAGCAGATACTACATTACAAATAACAATACAAAAAAGTCTAGTGTTATCATGAAAAAAACATGGAAACTTGACCAGACTCCATGTGTGCCGATGCACCCTTTTCTCTTCCGTTCTCCCTAGCCTCTCGGTCAGGGATGGAATTAAGTGAATAGAAGACGAAGACCCCCAAGGATTATTTTTTTGCATGATTCTGCCTTTTTTCTGATCTGTCTGATTTCACCTCTGTGCCACGTACACAAAATTACAAAGACCAGAGGATTCCTTTGCAAGACTCAAATCTCCTCTCTCCCAGCTTTGCTGTGCTGAGAAAGTATACATGGTAATGCCATTGGTTTGACTGCTTTTGTCATCTTTAGGGGGTTGTGGGAAAGCTTAGGGTAAGGAGAAGGGTCTTAGATTTTATTCAGAATGTGGTTAGGTCATTCTAGTATCATATGGAAATAGCTGGGCTAGCTGCGGGGAAAGTTTGCAAGTTTCACCCTGGCTTAAAACTAGAGTTGATCAAAAATTTTGGCTGAAAACTTTTCTCAGTGGAATGTGGGGTTTTGTGGAAATCAACCTTTTTTGTGGAAAGTCTATATCAGCTAAACTTTCCTACTTTTTTACCAGGAACATTCAAAACAAAACCTTCAGTTTTGAATTGAGATTTCAAATTGACAATATTTTGTTTTTAACTGACATTTCAAAACAAAAAGTTTTAGTTTCTTTCATTTCTGAATACAAGTGTTTTTGCACTTTTTGTCCTGTGAAAATTTTTCATATTTTTATTTTTCATCCCATTTTGGGATGAAAACAAATGTCGAAAAATCAGAATTTCCTGCAGGATGGAAATTCTGTTTTCCAAACAGCTTTAAATGTAATACATCATTGGTGAAATCCTGGCTCCATTGAAACCAGTGGCAAAGCTCCCATTGATTTCTGTGGGACCAGGATTTCAGCCCATATACCTATTTTTAAAGTGAGTGTTTGTATTCCTTATATTCGTTCTTTTAAAAATCTATTTTGGGGACTATTTTAAGGAGCATCAATGTTGTTTTCCTTTTTCCCCCACTTGATTGACATCCTTTTTGTTCTCTTGAGGCCCCCAGCACAGCTCTCCATTCAACTCATTTAATTGTTGTTATTGCTTATGCATCTTGTAAGTTAATGAGGCCACATTCTGAGGTCGTATTAAATAATCAGCTTTTTATCCCCATGTGGAATGTTTTGAAACAGTTTTTGTTCACCTTGTTTTTCAAACATGGTAAGAATCAACTTTTTAATGATGTAAAAATGGGGGCATGGAAAGTTAATAGAAAAGTTTAATAAAAGTACTGCTGTAAAAAAGTTAATCAGCAGCCCTGAGACCTTCTAACTAATGTCACAGTAAATATGCCAAGCAGGTTTGCGGTTCCAATATCTTGTGGAAAGTTTTAAAATGACAGGAAGAATAATATTAATCAGTGCTTATTATATTAATTGACCTAACTCTGCTCACATAGAAGTCAAAGGTAAAACTCCCATTAACTTCAATGGGAGCAGAGTTAGCCAACACTAAGTATTTTTGAAAATCCCATCCTACATGTTCAAAGTATTGTAAACATTAACTGATCAGTTAGAGATCATTTACCTTTGCGGGAAATGGGGATGTTTTAGGCATATTTGTTTGTGTTTTACCTCCCAAAATGGTTGTTTGTTCTAACATTCCAAAACTCAGAGCAGCTACAAGTTCTGGTGGAGCTGGATTAGTTGCCATAGAGCTGGTGAGGTGGTCATAGGTATATAATAATGCAATTTATCACCTAGCTGTCACCACACAGGTTGTGTGGGGATGTATCTGTACGTGTGTGTGTGTATATGTATAATAGTATCCATAGGGCATATTGCTAACTCCGGGTGACCCTGTTGATTTGTGGTCAGATCTAGCAAGGGATATCCAGTGATGTTCATGAGCATTTAATTAGTGACTGGCATCATTGCAAATAAAATCTTTTGTGACAGTAACATCAGTCATGTGTGCCTTATCAATTTCCTCCCTACCTTGATGTCTTGTCAATACAGGTATGCCTTCTGATAAATATCCTATAGCTACAATTATTCCTGCTCTTCAGTTTTGTGAAGTGGCATTGTGATATGCATCTGTGCTGCATGGTGATGAAGCCTGAAGCAGTGTGTCATTCCCCTTCCACATAGTACTCAACCTTTGGTTTTGCTTCTGTTGCCTCATCTACTACAATTTCAGCCTAACGACAACTTCAAGATTTTATACTTCAGCATGATCCTTAATTACACCCATCTCAAGTAAAAGTGTAGATGAATCAGCCCTACAACATACTGAATATTAAAATGACTCAAACTAAAATATTTTCTACATTTGCAGGTTTAAAAGATCTTTCAGTTGCCTGGCAACTATAGGGAAAAAATGCAAACAGAATTCTGCTTTTCTGTGATGATAAGGGAAGAGGGTGTTTAATTGTTGCGGTGGTGCTTGGAAATGTTCAGAGTTCCACATTAGACCATTTTTGTTAATTTAGGTCTCTGTCTAGATGACAACATGCCCTTCTTTCTGAGCTGTGCCAGCCCCTGAAGATCACAGATCGTGACTCCACAGGAGGCAAGCTTATTTATCTGAAAGATCAGTCAGTTATAGAAACTGTTGGGTGGATTGCAAGTTGTGGAGCAGCCTTTATAAGCAGGACATATGGAAGGGAGTCTTCTTTCGATAAAACATGCAGGGTTTTGAAACCTGTCAGTGCCTATCCCAGTTGTATGGCTACAGGTCAGGGTGATGAATGGAGTCTCTACACTGTTCTTCACTGATAGTTCATAAAGGTGTGGCAGATTCTAGAACCCTGCTTACAGATACAGCAGTATTTTGGTTGAATCACGGTAAGAAGTGGATCTTATCGATTCCAACCAAAAGCTTAGCAGGGATGGAGTATCACTCTGGGGCACAGGAGCTAGAGAAAGTCCTGCAGGGAGACAGCAAGAACAGTCTAGCTTCAGGAGAACGCTTAGGCTAAAGGTGAAAAAACCCCAACTGCACCCAAGCCAATATGGTGGTAAGGGAAAAATTCCTTCCCATCCCTCCCAAACAAGGGCTGGCTAGTGTAATGCCCACAGCAGGTGCTGACCAAACCTAATATATTACCACCTAAAAGGGGAGGAAGGGTGGGAAGCCTTGGTCCGTGTAAAAAGGAAGGCTCCAGGCACCGCCTTGCCCCTTTTCAAACCCTGCATTCCCCGGAGGTGAGTCAGCAACCACTTTGCCCCTTTTGCAGCAGTTTTCATCTCTTCCTCCTCCCTCCCCCCAGCTATAAAGCACTGTTCCCTTCACTTGGCCAGGCCAGCCAACCCTCCCCACCCTCTGCTTAACGGTGCAGGGTGGTCAATGAAAAACAAACCAAAAACCCCCACTAAATTTACATTATAATAAATATTTGCATAGCCATTTCACCTCAATACTTTGAATATGGCAGGGACGTAGTCTGTTGGTCACAGATATGCTTCCTGGTGGTCTGGGAAGAATTGGTTATAATTTGTGAAAGTTATAATGGTTTTCAAAATACTTTGCACACACTCACTGAATTTTGCAATATGATTTCTTAAACATTCTGACGACTGTCTTATTTCTATTCATGTATGTATAGCTTAGGAAAATTTGTAGGGACTCCAGAGTCCTGCCTCTTTCCATACAATAAATGAAGGCTTCTTCCATATTGTATAGAAAGCTGGACATGGAAAGCAGCAAGGTCTCAGTAATTGCACTTATTACAATTTAAAAAAAAAACCCATAGGAAATTCTATTAATAATCTACATTTAAAGAATGCTCAAATTGCAAATTGGAGTACTCAAAAGTCAGGAAATGGCAAAGTTGTTCAACATGATCTCTGCCCCCGTGTGTGTGGGCATTGCAATATTATCTTTTGTGTTATGTGAGAACATACTCTTTTCTTTTTCTTTGCAGAACTCCTGCCTCATTCAGTGCACATGCTGGACAAAGAACGAGGTAGAGTTGTGTAGTGAATTGATCTAGGGTCTCCTGCATCATTCACTTCATTTGTGGTATGTCAAATGAGGCTGGTACTTGTGGGATCTCTGCCTTGTTCTTGAAGTTGTATAGTTTATACTGAATGAGGCCAGGGTCATGCAGAAAAAATAGTCTGTGAGCATGTAACAAAGGAGTGTTGTAATGCTTATGTAAGGGGGCAAAGATAAAGCTGTGCAGCACTGATTCAGATGAGAAGGTCTGTCAGGGCCCCCTCGGTTTTGGCTGTAGGTGGCAGCACTGATCATAAATAGGGAAAAGTATTTTAGATATTTTAAATGGTTCATTTTTAATAATATAAAGTGGAATTTGTAACTGGTAAGGAAACTTGATTTTGAAACAAATCTGGCTGAATCAGGTATATCTTAACCCAATTGTTGGGATTGCAGGCCTTTGTCTGCATTGATGCCTTAATCCACCTTCTGTGTTCACGCTGCCATCACTTTTACTGAGGGAATGTCTACACTACGAAATTAGGTCGAATTTCTAGAATTCGGTTTTTTAGAAATTGTTTTTATATAATCGATTGTGTGTGTCCCCACACAAAATGCTCTGAGTGCATTGAGTGCATTAACCCGGCGGAGTGCTTCCACGGTACCGAGGCTAGCGTCGACTTCTGGAGTGTTGCACTGTGGGTAGCTATCCCACAGTTCCCGCAGTCTCCGTCGCCCATTGGAATTCTGGGTTGAGATCCCAATGCCTGATGGGGCAAAAAGCATTGTCACAGGTGGTTCTGGGTACATGTCGTCAGGCCTTCCCTTCCCTTCCCTCCCTCCGTGAAAGCAACGGCAGACAATCGTTTTGCGCCTTTTTTCCTGAGTTACCTGTGCAGACGCCATACCACGGCAAGCATGGAGCCCGCTCAGCTCACTGTCACCCTGTGTCTCCCGGGTGCTGGCAGACATGGTACTGCATTGCTACAGAGCAGCAGCAACCCATTGTCTTGTGGCAGTAGACGGTGCAATAGGCCTGAAAACCATTGTCATCGTGTCCAAGGTGCTCTTGGCCGCCTCGGTAATGTCGGTCAGGAGGGCCTGGGAAGACATGGGTGCAGGGACTAAATTAGGAGTGACTCGATCAGGTCATTCTCTTTAGTCTTTCCGGCAGTCCTACTGCACCATCTTCTGCCAGGCAGGCAGGAGATGAGGATGGCTAGCAGTCCTACTGCACCGTCTGCTGCCAGCCCCAAAGATGTAAAAGATAGATGGAGTGGATCAAAACAAGAAATAGACCAGATTTGTTTTGCATTCATTTGCTCCCCCCTCTCTCCGTGAAATCAATGGCTGACAGTCGTTTTGGTGAGGTCTGTCAGGGGCATCTTGAAAACTTTAATGGAGATTCAGTCCTGCTTGAAATACCACAGGGAGGGATAGCTTAGTGGGTTGAGCATTGGCCTGCTAAACCCAGGGGTTTGAGTTCAATCCTTGAGGGGGCGATTCTGTGTGACAGTTATTTTTGTTTCTCCTTGATGTAAAGCCACCCCCTTTCTTGATTTTAATTCCCTGTAAGCCAACCCTGTAAGCCATGTCATCAGTCGCCCCTCCCTCCGTCAGAGCAACAGCAGACAATCGTTCTGTGCCTTTTTTCTGTGCAGACGCCATTCCACGGCAAGCATGGAGCCAACTCGTATCCCTTTGGCAATTAGGAGCACATTAAACACCACGCGCATTATCCAGCAGTATATGCAGCACCAGAACATAGCAAAGCGAAACTGGACGAGTAAGCAACGTCAGCGCGGTGATGTGAGTGATGAGGACATGGACACAGACTTCTCTCAAAGCACGGGCCCTGGCAATGCGGGCATCATGGTGCTAATGGGGCAGGTTCATGCTGTGGAACGCCAATTCTGGGCCCGGGAAACAAGCACAGACTGGTGGGACCCCACAGTGTTGCAGGTCTGGGACGATTCCCAGTGGCTGCGAAACTTTCGCATGCATAAGGGCACTTTCATGGAACTTCGTGACTTGCTTTCCTCTGCCCATGAAGCGCATGAATATCCAGATGAGAGCAGTCGTCACAGTTGAGAAACGAGTGGCAATAGCCCTGTGGAAGCTTGCAACGCCAGACAGCTACTGGTCAGTTGGGAATCAATTTGGAGTGGGCAAATCTACTGTGGGGGCTGCTGGGATGCAAGTAGCCAACGCAATCAAAGATCTGCTGAAATCAAGGGTAGTGACCCTGGGAAATGTGCAGGTCATAGTGGATGGCTTTGATGCAATGGGATTCCCTAACTGTGGTGAGGCGACAGATGGAACCCATATCCCTATCTTGGCACCGGAGCACCAAGCTGGTGAGTACATAAACTGCAAGGGGTACTTTTCAATAGTGCTGCAAGCACTGGTGGATCGCAAGGGACATTTCACCAACATCAACGTGGGATGGCAGGGAAAGGTACATGACGGTCACATCTTCAGGAACTCTGGTCTGTTTCAAAAGCTGCAGGAAGGGACTTTATTCCCAGACCAGAAAATAACCGTTGGGGATGTTGAAATGCCTATAGTTATCCTTGGGGACCCAGCCTACCCCTTAATGCCATGGCTCATGAAGCCATACAAAGGCAGCCTGGACAGTCGTCAGGAGCTGTTCAACTACAGGCTGAGCAAGTGCAGAATGGTGGTAGAATGTACATTTGGACGTTTAAAAGCATGCTGGCGCAGTTTACTGACTCAGTTAGACCTCAGCAAAACCAATATTCCCACTGTTATTACTGCTTGCTGTGCGCTCCAGAATATCTGTGAGAGTAAGGGGGAGATGTTTATGGCGAGGTGGGAGGTTGAGGCAAATCAGCTGGCTGCTGGTTATGAGCAGCCAGACACCAGGCGGTTAGAAGAGCACAGGAGGGCGCGGTGCGCATCAGAGAAGCTTTGAAAACCAGTTTCATGACTGGCCAGGCTACCGTGTGAAAGTTCTGTTTGTTTCTCCTTGATGAAACCCCCCGCCCCTTTTTTCACTCTACTTCCCTGTAAGCTAACCACCCTCCCCTCCTCCCTTCGATCACCGCTTGCAGAAGCAATAAAGTCATTGTTGCTTCACATTCATGCATTCTTTATTAATTCATCACACAAATAGGGGGATAACTGCCAAGGTAGCCCAGGAGGGGTGGTGGAGGAGAGAAGCACCAGGAGGGGTGGTGGAGGAGGGAAGGACAAGGCCGCACAGCACTTTGAAACTTTAAAACTTATTGAATGCCAGCCTTCTGTTTTTTGGGAAATCCTCTGTGGTGGAGTGGCTGGGTGGCCAGAGGCCCCCCCCCCACCGCATTCTTGGGCATCTGGGTGAGGAGGCTATGGAACTTGGGGAGGAGGGCGGCTGGTTACACAGGGGCTATAGCGGTGGTCTGTGCTCCAGCTGCCTTTCCAACCATATGCTGGAGCACATTAGTTTGATTCTCCAGCAGCCTCAGCATTGAATCCTGCCTCCTCTCATCACGCTGCCGCCACCTTTCAGCTTCAGCCCTCTCTTCAGCCCTTCACTTACTCTCCTCAGTCCACCACCTCTCCTCCCGGTCATTTTGTGCTTTCCTGCACTCTGACATTGTCTGCCTCCACGCATTCATCTGTGCTCTGTCAGTGTGGGAGGACAGCATGAGCTCAGAGAACATGTCATCATGAGTGCGTTTTTTTCGCCTTCTAATCTTCACTACCCTCTGGGAAGGAGAAAATCCTGTGATCCTTGAAACACATGCAGCTGGTGGAGAAAAAAAAAAGGGACAGTGGTATTTAAAAAGACACATTTTATGGAACAATGGGTACACTCTTTCACGGTAAACCTTGCTGTTAACATTACATACATAGCACATGTGCTTTCGTTCCAAGGTTGCATTTTGCCTCCCCCCACAACGTGGCTAGCCCTTCCCCCCTCCCCTCTCCCCGTGGCTAAAAGCGGGGAACATTTCTGTTCGGCCAGAGGCAAACAGCCCAGCAGGAACAGGCACCTCTGAATGTCCCCTGAAGAAAAACACCCTATTTCAACCAGGTGACCATGAATACGGTCTCCCATAGTATTCTTGTCAGCAAGTTAAAGAAGTATGGGCTGGATGAATGCACTATAAGGTGGGTAGAAAGCTGGCTAGATTGTCGGGCTCAACGGGTAGTGATCAATGGCTCCATGTCTAGTTGGCAGCCGGTATCAAGTGGAGTGCCCCAAGGGTCGGTCCTGGGGCCGGTTTTATTCAATATCTTCATAAATGATCTGGAGGATGGTGTGGATTGCACTCTCAGCAAATTTGCGGATGATACTAAACTGGGAGGAGTGGTAGATACGCTGGAGGGGAGGGATAGGATACAGAAGGACCTAGACCAATTGGAAGATTGGGCCAAAAGGAATCTGATGAGGTTCAATAAGGATAAGTGCAGGGTCCTGCACTTAGGACGGAAGAACCCAATGCACAGCTACAGACTAGGGACCGAATGGCTAGGCAGCAGTTCTGCGGAAAAGGACCTAGGGGTGACAGTGGACGAGAAGCTGGATATGAGTCAGCAGTGTGCCCTTGTTGCCAAGAAGGCCAATGGCATTTTGGGATGTATAAGTAGGGGCATAGTGAGCAGATCGAGGGACGTGATCGTTCCCCTCTATTCGACATTGGTGAGGCCTCATCTGGAGTACTGTGTCCAGTTTTGGGCCCCACACTTCAAGAAGGATGTGGATAAATTGGAGAGAGTCCAGCGAAGGGCAACAAAAATGATTAGGGGACTGGAACACATGAGTTATGAGGAGAGGCTGAGGGAGCTGGGATTGTTTAGCCTGCAGAAGAGAAGAATGAGGGGGGATTTGATAGCTGCTTTCAACTACCTGAAAGGGGGTTCCAAAGAGGATGGCTCTAGACTGTTCTCAATGGTAGCAGATGACAGAACGAGGAGTAATGGTCTCAAGTTGCAGTGGGGGAGGTTTAGATTGGATATTAGGAAAAACTTTTTCACTAAGAGGGTGGTGAAACACTGGAATGCGTTACCTAGGGAGGTGGTAGAATCTCCTTCCTTAGAGGTTTTTAAGGTCAGGCTTGACAAAGCCCTGGCTGGGATGATTTAACTGGGAATTGGTCCTGCTTTGAGCAGGGGGTTGGACTAGATGACCTTCTGGGGTCCCTTCCAACCCTGATATTCTATGATTCTATGAATGATATCACTCTCCTGAGGATAACACAGAGAGATAAAGAATGGATGTTGTTTGAATGCCAGCAAACATACACTGCAATGCTTTGTTCTACAATGATTCCCGAGTACGCGCTACTGGCCTGGAGTGGTAAAGTGTTCTACCATGGTGGACAGAATAAGGCTGCCCTCCCCAGAAACCTTTTGCAAAGGCTTTGGTTGTACATCCAGGAGAGCCGCAAATGTCAGAGCAAATTAATCATTACACATGCTTGCTTTTAAACCATGTATACTATTTTAAAAGTGTATACACTCACCAGAGGTCCCTTCTCCACCTGGCGGGTCCGGGATGCAGCTTTGCGTGGGTTCGGGGGATACTGGCTCCAGGTCTAGGGTGAGAAACAGTTCCTGGCTGTCGGGAAAACCGGTTTCTCCGCTTGCTTGCTGTGAGCTATCTACAACCTCATCATCATCGTCTTCCTCGTCCCCAAAACCTGATTCCATGTTGCCTCCATCTCCATTGAAGGAGTCAAACAACACGGCTGGGGTTGTGGTGGCTGAACCCCCTAAAATGGCATGCAGCTCATCATAGAAGCGGCATGTTTTTGGGCTCTGACCCGGAGCGGCTGTTTGCCTCTCTGGTTTTCTGGTAGGCTTGCCTCAGCTCCTTAAGTTTCACGCGGCACTGCTTCGGGTCCCTGTTATGGCCTCTGTCCATGCCCGAAAAAAGTAAAAAAAAAAGTCGAAAAAAAGGGCTTCGTCGTGTGGACAGGTGCAGGGTTAAATCGATTTAACGTTGCTAAATTCAACCTCAACTCCTAGTGTAGACCAGGGCTGAGTTACTTTTAAAAAATTACTTTTAATTACTACTTTTTTTCCTCTGAAAGTCAGGTGAGGTCAGAAACATATGTTATCTTTTTTTTATTGGGTTTCTTTTTTTCTTAAGAGAGCTTTACATGTAGCATTTGAGAAAGTCTAGATTTATAAATTTCCCTAACTATTACATCTGGCTGGTTGGAAATAGTTTTTGAAACAATCTATCTATGTCTGATCTTATATAATTCTTCTATTTAATATCTCTGACATCTCTATTTTATCGTCTGCCTGGCCTGTATTTTTCTCTTATGGTTCCCATATCTTTGTTTTTCACAGGTGGATAAAATCATGATTTTAAAAATACAAAATGGACCCCAAAATAAGTTTAAAATAACTTAAATAATACTTTTTAAATTTCCATATTGCTGATTCTTTATTTTCTTTGCATTTTGTAGTCTGAAATTGGCAAAGAGGACATTTTGTACTTTTTCTTGAATGTGTTTCCTGTTCGTAGAATTTCAAATTTTACAGAGATTTTTTTTTTCTCCTAAGAGGTTTCTCCCTTAAAATGCTCATCTGTGCTGAAAAATACAAGTCCAGGGTCTCATTATCATCATTACTGTGAGAACAACACACACAAAAAAATTGAGAAGCAATTGTTTTTGCTGTCTTTCAAACCAACACCACTATCGGATATATTGAACTTCTACAAGTCAAGAAAGCTACAATACTTTCACCAGGTTTATTCTTTTCCATTAGGGTTTGCAGTGGGGCTTGTGCTTCTAAATCACTTACATGCTTTCGAAAATCCCTACTTAAGATGCCTGAATATGGATTCAGGAGCCTAACTTTAGATGCCTATTTTAAAAAAAATTGGCCTGTGTGTATTAAAATGTTCACAGTAACTTTATTAATGCTCTGGGAATCAAAATAACTTTTCATTGTTAACACTGAAAGAATTTTGTTTTGTCATGACAAAGATTTTATGCAACTAAGAGAAAAGTGTTCATATAGTACAATTTTAGCCCCGATGCTGCAAACACTTACTTACATGCTTAATTTTAAGAACAAGAATAGGCCCATTTGGTAAATGGGATGTTCAGGTGAGTAGTGTTATGTGTCTGTTTAAGTGTTTGCAGGATCAGGGCCTTAATGTTCGGCATTTTGTGTTTTGCTCACAGCAATTTTGTAAAATTAAATATGTTACCCTGGAAATAGTGAAATGTAAAAAACACCAGCATTTATAACTTAGTTCATTATACATTTTAATCTAAAGTTGCAACAGCACAAATTTTCAGATTACAGTACTTGACAAAGCATCAACTTGATAACTTGATTTAAATCAAAGATTTTTTTTAAAGTCGAGCGATTTAAAGCAATGGTTTAAACTGACTTTAATTAAATTTTCTAGTTCCTGATTTTTCAGCCATTTTCTATTCTATTTTCTCTAGCAGTTTTTTAGTCTCTTTCTGTGCCAGCCTTTTCCCTCCCTACCCCTTTGCTGTAGCCATTCCTTTCTCTTCTTATCTTGGTTTTACTATTCCATCCCCAGCTAATGCAGTTTTACTGTTCCTCTTACAGTTCCTCAAGTGGCTTGAACTTCACAAGACTAACCTTTCTGCTGTAGCTTTGATTTAAAAGTGGCATCAAAAGCATGGAACCTGTCTTTAGTTCCAAGATCCTTCAGCATCAGCAATGGCAAGTGTTTTTAGGAAAATGTGGCGCCCAACAGCTGCTGCAAATTATCTCTTATGAGTGGGCAGCAGGATTTTCCCCCAGACTTCAATCCTTGCAATCATAAACTCCTTTATAAAGAAGCATTGGACACCTGCTGTCTTTAAGGTGGTACAGGGATAAGCAAACCAATAGATCATGTTGATGAGACATAACCTATTAAAAGCCATCTGTGCATCTTGTAGTTTTAATAGCAACCACGATTAATTTTCTTAGTCCTAGCCAGTGAGAAAATACAGTAGAAACATTTTAAGAGAAAATCGAAACAGTTCATACATCGTTTCAATGAAGACTCACTCAAGCTATTTTTTTCAGTGTGTGATTAAGTCAGTTCAGTTTCTCATCCATAATTTTAACAAATTTGCCTCAAATCACTTGGGAGGCACAGAGGGGAGCACAGGTGAGTAAAATGGGTGAAACAGCCCTGACAGGAACAGTGGCTCCACACCATACTTTCACCTTCCTGTGGGCCACAGAAATCTCACTGTGGCAACTCTGTGGGGTCAATGTTCTGTGGCTCTGGTGGTGGGGCAGGCGATCTAAAGGAAGGATCAGGGACAGGGAGCAGCCTATTGACATGAAATGATCTGCTCCAAACTGGGCAGAACAACCCTTTGCTTCCTAAGTGGTACAAATGGCCAGTGGCAACAAAGCTTTTGAGGGAGCTGTGCTGCTGGCAGGAGGGTAGACCAGAAAGCTGTGCAGGTGCACAACATTGGTGTTTACTTTCAGTGAGATCTGGCTCTGTAACTCCTGTCTCCTCCATGGACCAAAGCAGTCAAAAGAACCCTAAGCCGTTAACTGTATTCTCTTGCACCATCCCTCCCCCCATGAGTTTTACTGGGGAGATGGAATGGTAAGACCCTACATTTTAAGTGCTGTAGTAGCCAAATAATAAATCGTTTACATACCGACAAGAAATATTTATTCAGATTTATCGTTCTCCCACTATGTCTTTTGGTTTAGGATTTAATGTTAATGTTGACATTAACAGTGAAACTGTTTACATTAGGGTATACACACTGTGAGAGACTGGCAATATCCTGAATGAACTTTATTGAATTAAGTTAAACCTTATTGACTTCGTTTTAATACCTTTGGGGTCCTTTGTATTAAAATTGCAATTGTGTATGTGTTATTGTGGAATTGTATGGATGTTCCATCTAGGAGGCTGACGAATGCAGTCTCTGAAAGGTATTAGGAACTTCAAAGGGCTTTTTGGAACAGTACCTGTGAAGTGGATTTCCTAGGAAGTATCTGGGGATAAGGGGATAATGCAAATGACCCATGACCAATCCACCCTTTTGAAGTTACACCCTGTGGAGGAGTTACACCCATTTTCTGCTAATTACGTGTTCTTGGAAATGCCAGATCAAAGACCCCTGAACTGTATAAAAGGTGGACTAAATATATTATGAGGATGCTTGTTCTGAGCTGAAGCTGTGATGAACTTGTGATCACAAAGGAAGTCCCTTGGGTGCAGTGATGAAGAACTGCTTCTGATAGAGCCCATGTTAAAGCTGGGGTGATGTCTGGTAAACCTATTAGCATGCGTGTATGTTCTTCCGGTGTTTTAAATACATTTTCTCTGTAGTGCTTTTACCTTAAGAATAAAACAGGCTTGTTTAGAAAGAACTATATGGTACTTATAACTGTTGACAATCACTCTGTTATCAGTCTGAACAGAAAGCAAGCAAATGTGCTTTGGGCAGCTTCTCTCTGCCGGGAATAACACTGAAGTCAGGGAACTGTGCAGCCTGGAAATACCCTGGTCAGAAGGGAGTGAAATGTAGATCTCCACCCAAGAAAGACAACGGCTGGGGAGGTAGAAGCCTGGGAGTGGATGCCCTTGTTGGACCATTGAAGGGAAATGCAGGTGCAGTTGCCCTGACCTGTGACAGACACAATGGGACTCAGTGATCAGAATTTTTTGATTTAATGTAATTGATCAAAACAATGATAAAGGTAAGGATAGTGCTCATCAGATAAGATGGGAGAACTTTAGGTGGACACTGCTTAGCATGGGAAATCTATATTAATCTGTGTACTTGAGTGTATAGATGACTGTAAAGTGGCACTGTGTGCCTTAAAATGGCTATAGTATGAAGCACAGAATAGGATTTGAATTAGACCTAAATACAAATAAATCCAGTAAGGGAGAGGGAAGCTGTTGGGGATTTTATAGTCAAAAAGCAAATTAAAGCTTTACAGAGCTTAGAGAAGAGATTTAAGCTTAAAGTCTACATGAAAGCATGCAGAACTTGCCAAAGAAGTAAAAAGCAATAGTTTGCAGAAGGAAATTCCTTCATCCTAAATTAACTCTCTAATCTCAGGAGAAGAATGATCATTTACTTTATAGATCTACTGGCAGCCAGAGTGGACACTACTCCAGCTGAAAGGCTGCAGGAGCAATGATGGGATTAACCCCTCTACCACTGATGGAAGATTCTGTGTCCCCCCGCCATACCACTGGAACCAATTTTGTGTAGAAGGGTTTGACATGGGGGCCAGATTTACCTATAAATTATCAAGAGAATGTAGAATCATAAAATGATTGTCATAGAATCATAGGACTGGAAGGGAGCTTGAGAAGTCATCTAGTCCAGTCCCTGCACTCAAGGCAGGACTAAGTATCTACACCATCCCTGACAGGTGTTTGTTTAACCTGCTCTTAAAAATCTCTAATGACAGAGATGCCACAACCTCCCAAGGCAATTTATTCCAGTGCTTAACCACCCTGACAGGAAGTTTTTCCTAATGTCCAACCTAAACCACCCTTGCTGCAATTTAAACACATTACTTCCTGTTCTATTCTCAGAGGTTAAAGAGAACATTATTTCTCCCTCCTTCTTGTAACAACCTTTTGTGTACTTGAAAACGGTTATCATGTCCCCGCTCAGAGTTTTCTCCAAACTAAACAAACCCAGTTTTTTCAATCTTCCCTCATAGGTCATGTTTTCTAGATCTTTAATAATTTTTGTTGCTCTTCTCTGGACTTTATCCAATTTGTCCACATCTTTCCAGAAATGTGGCACCCAGAAGTGGACATAATACTCCAGCTAAGGCCTAATCAGTGTGGACTAGAGCAGAAGAATTACTTCTCGTGTCTTGCTTACAGCACTCCTGCTAATACACCCCAGAATGATGTTTGCTTTTTTTGCAACAATGTTACACTGTTGACTCATATTTAGCTTGTGATCCACTATGATCCTCATCTACCGTACTCCTTCCTAGATAGTCATTTTCCATTTTGTGTGTGCACATCTGATTGTTCCTTCCTAAGTGGGGTACTTTGCATTTGTTCTTATTGAATTTTATCCTGTTCACTTCAAACCATTTCTCCAGTTAATCCAGATCATTTTTAATTTTAATCCTATCCTCCAAAGCACTTGCAACCTCTCCCAGCTTGATGTTGTCCGCAGACTTTATAAGTGTACTGTCTATGCCATTATCTAAGTCATTAATGAAGATATTGAACAGAACACATCCCTGCGAGACCCCACTTGATATGCCCTTCCAGCTTGACTGTGAACCACTGATAGCTACTCTCTGGGAACAGTTTTCCAGCCAGTTATGCATGCACCTTATAGTAGCTCCATCTAGGTTGTATTTCCCTAGTTTCTTTAAGAGAAGGTCATGCAAGACAGTATCAAAAGCCTTACTAAAATCAAGATATACCATATCTTCCATTTTCCCCCCATCCACAAGGCTTCTTAACCTGTCAAAGGAAGCCATTAGGTTGTTTGACATGATTTGTTCTTGACAAATCCATGCTGACTGTTACTTATTACCTTATTATCTTCTAGGTGTTTGCAAATTGATTTGCTTCATTATTATCTTTTCAGGTACTGACTGATCTGTAATTTCCTGGGTTGTCCTTATTCCTCTTTTTTTTAGATTGGCACTATGTTTGTTCTTTTCCAGTCTTCTGGAATCTCTCCCATCTTCCATGACTTTTCAAAGATAATTGCTAATGGTTCAGATATCAACTCAGTCAGCTCCTTGAGTATTCTAGGATGTGTTTCATCAGGCCCTGATAACATGAAGACATCTAATTTGTCTATCTAATTTTTAACTTGTTCTTTTCCTATTTTAGCCTCTGATCTTACCTCATTTTCTCTGGCATTCACTATGTTAGATGTCCGATCACTAATGAACTTTTTTGTGAAAACTGAAACAAAAATTAATTTCGCACTTCTTCCATTTCCACATTTTCTGTTATTGTTTCCTCCCGCCATTGAGTAATGGGCCTACCCTGTTCTTGGTCTTCCTCTTGCTTCTAATGTATTTATAGAATGTTTTCTTGTTACACTTTGTCTCTAGCTAGTTTAATCTTGTTTTGTGCCTTGGCCTTTTTAATTTTGTCCCTACATACTTGTGTTATTTGTTTATATGAATTTGACCTCGTTTCCACTTTTTGTAGGATTCTTTGTTGAGTTTCAGATCATTGAAGATATCCTGGTTAAGCCAGGGTGGTCTTTTGCCATACTGCCGATCTTTCCTACGCAGTGAGATGGTTCGCTCTTGTGCTCTTAATAATGTCTCTTGAACTATTTTCCCCCTTAGACTTGCTTCCCATGGGATCTTACCTACCAGCTCCCTGAGTTTGCTAAAGTCTGCCTTCTTGAAATCCATTATCTTTATTGTGCTGTTTTCCCTCCTACCATTCCTTAGAATCATGAACTCTTATCATTTTATTATCACTTTCACCCAAGCTGCCTTCCACTTTCAAATTCTCAACCTGTTCCTCCCTATTTGAGGGCGGAAGGAAGCAAGTGGGCACAGGGTCAGGTATTCCAAATAATATATGATCATGTAATTAAAGACTGTATCATAATGCCAATGCACAAGGAGCCTTACTAAGATTGAGTGAACAACATTAATTCTGGCATTTTCTGATTTTTGAATCTCTGAAAATACAATATTAATAATATTCTTTTAACCTAATACTTTTTAGATGAATAATGTATGTATAAGTTGCCAACTAATATGTTATGTTAGCCAGTGGTTTCATTTATCATAAGCTCCCATATGCACTTGTACATGACAGCACTCTATGTGGGTACTTTCATTGGGAAAAGGCATTACGCTTTGATGGTGGAATAGCAGGTGCCCTCTTCCTTATCCACTGTTTTTTTGGATGCAGGCTCATCTTTTTCCTGCAAAAGTCATTGAGGAGTTGTTTTGTGTCCTGCCCTCTTCATTAGCGGTAGGCAGTAGTAGTAGCCTGGTGATGGTGTGGGTGTTCTTAAGAGACTCTAGAGTGGTCCAGATTTAGGTCTTTCCAACATTTCTGTTACTAAGGAAGCCACAGAAAAGAATTTTTCTAATGGGCTTGGATCTCAGCACCAAAAGTTAAGGGGAGTAATTAACAGACCCCATTCCAAACGTCAAAATGCTACTTGTACTGGTCCGCTGAAGAGATGAGCAAAGGTTTGTGTTTATCTTCCCCTTTGCAGTTTGCCCATCCTCAGTTGCAGTTCGCATACAGGAATGTTAATGGAGATTTTTCTGATTATTTTTTTCGCTTTTATGTTTACATTCTCAGTGTTAGCTTTGTATTAGCATAAGTTTTGTCAGAGAATTGTCTGGGGGGTGGGGGAGTTCAGATAAATGGTTGGTTGAGAATGAAGCTTTCATAGATATGGCAATAAAAGTTCTTTCCATTCCAGTTTTCTAAAAACCCTGGAACTCTATCTAGGACTGCTCAAAACCCAAAAGTGGTGTGGGTTTGAGTGTCACGGGACCTTATCTTAGAAGAATCTGCCACCTTTTTGGTTGGAACTGAAAGCTTTATATTTGTCATAAAGGAATGTATTTTTCAATAGGCTTCAAGTGATGCTCTTCTTCTTTCTGAAAAATCTTTTCAGGTTACTGTATATCATTTCTGGTTCGCATCAAAGGTGTTACTGGAGCTTCAAAGTGATATTATAGATGATGGCTTTTGAATGCTGACTTGTCAAGTTGTTTCTAGAAATTCTTGTCAGCAATTTGTCATGACACATACATAATGCAAAAATACTTGCCTATTATAGTGTTCAGTGCTCTGGCTGCATTAGGGTGGCATGGTCAGTGCTTTTTTAAAAGTATACCTTCAGCAGTTTATATTTGTACTTTGCATTGTTTCAAGTGGGCTTCTTAGGAGCTTACAAGGAGTCCAGGAGAGCTGGCTATATTTTAAAGAAGCCTTATTGAGGGTGCAGGAACAAACGCTCCCAATGTGCAGAAAGAATAGCAAATATGGCAGGTGACCAGCTTGGCTTAACAATAGGGTGACCATGTGTCTGGTTTTCGACCAAAACACCCGGTCGAAAAAGTACCCTGGCGGCTCCTGTCAGCATTGCCAATGGGCCATTAAAAGTCTGGTTGGCAGTGCTGCGGAGCAAAGGCAGGCTAGTCCCTACCTGTCCTGGCTCGGCGCTGCACCTCAGAAGCAGCCAGCAGGTCTGGCTCCTAGGTGGGGGGGGGCACGGGGGATGGAGCTCTGCATTCTGCCTCCACCCCGAGAACCCGTTCCGCACTCCCATTGGCCGGGAACCACGGCCAATGAGAGCTGCGGGGCCGGTGCCTGCGGGCAAGAGCAGCGCGCAGAACCACCTGCGTACCTCCACCTAGGAGCTGGACCTGCTGGTTGCTTCTGGGGTGCAGCGCGGAGTCAGGACAGGCAGGAAGCCTGCCTTAGTCCCCGTGTTGTACCACTGATCGGGAGCCGCCAAAGGTAAGCCCTTGCCCCAACCCTCTGCCCCAGCCCTGATCCCCCCACAAACCTGGAGCCGCCTCTGCACGCCAAACCCCTAATCCCCAACCCCACCCCAGAGCTCCTCCACACACACCCTGAACCCCTATGCCCTACCCCCAGCCTGGAGCCCCCTTCTTTACCCCAAACCCGTCATCCCCAGTCCCACCCCAGAGCCTGCACCCCCAGATGGTGTCCTCACCCCCCTGACACAGCCCAGAGCCTCCTCCCATACTCTGACCCCTCATTTCTGGCCCCACCCCTGAGCCTACACCCACAGAGCCCTCACCCCAATCCCCTAACCCAGCCCAGTGAAAGAGAGTGAGGGTGGGTGAGAGCGAGCCACCGAGGGAGGGGGAATGTAGTAAGCAGGGGGAAGGGTCTCGAGGAAGGGGTGGGTGAGGGGGCGTGGCCTCTGGGAAGGGGCAGGGCTAGGGTGTTCAGTTTTCTGCAATTAGAAAGTTGGCAACCATAGTTAACTATTTTCACTCCATGCATCTGAAGAAGTGGGGTTTTTACCCACAAAAACTTATGCCCAAATAAATCTGTTAGTCTTTAAGGTGCCACCAGACTCCTTGTTGCTTTTGTGGATATAGACTTACACGGCTACTCCGATACTTAACAATGAAATCTTCGGTCAGCTTAAACACAAAAAGGAAGCTTACAAAAAGTGGAAACTTGAACAGATGACTAGGGAGGAGTATAAAAATATTGCTCGAGCATGCAGGGATGTTTTCAGGAAGGCCAAAGTACAATTGCAGTTGCAGCTAGCAAGGGATCTGAAGGGTAACAAGAAGGGTTTCTACAGGTATGTTAGCAACAAGAAGAAGGTCAGGGAAAGTGTGGGACCTTTACCGAATGTGGGAGGCAACCTAGTGACAGATGATGTGGAAAAACCTTGAAATACTCAGTGCTTTTTTTGCCTTGGTCTCCACAGACAAGGTCAGCTCCCAGACTGCTGCACTGGGCAGCACAGTGTGGAGAGGAGGTGAGCAGCCCTCAGTGGTGAAAGAACGGGTTAAGGACTATTTAGAAAAGATGGACATGCCTAAGTCCATGGGGCCGGATGCAGTGCATCTGAGGGTGCTGAGGGAGTTGGCTAATGTGATTGCAGAGCCATTGGCCATTATCTTTGAAAAATCATGGTGATCGGGGGAGGTCCCGGATGATTGGAAAAAGGCAAATATAATGCCCATCTTTAAAAAAGGGAAGAAGGAGAATCCGGGGAACTACAGACCAGTTGGCCTCACCTCTGACCCTGGAAAAATCATGGAGCAGGTCCTCAAGGATCATAGAAGATTACGGTTGGAAGAGACCTCAGGAGGTCATCTAGTCCAACCCCCTGCTCAAAGCAGGACCAACCCCAACTAAATCATCCCAGCCAGGGCTTTGTCAAGCTGGGCCTTAAAAACCTCTAAGTATGGAGATTCCACCACCTCTCTAGGTAACCCATTCCAGTGCTTCACCACCCTCCTAGTGAAATAGTGTTTCCTAATATCCAACCTAGACCTCCCACACTGCAACTTGAGAAAGATTGCTCCTTGTTCTATCATCTGCCACCACTGAGAACAGCCTAGCTTCATCCTCTTTGGAACCTCTCTTCAGGTAGCTGAAGGCTGCTATCAAATCGCCCCTCACTCTTCTCTTCTGCAGACTAAATAAGCCCAGTTCCCTCAGCCTTGCCTTGTAAATCATGTACCCCAGCCCCCGTAATAATTTTCATTGCCCTCCACTGGACTTTGTCCACATCCTTTCTGCAGTGTAAATTATTGGCCTAGTACTTCCTTATTTTCAGTCAGGTCTTTTAGTTCCGTTGAAAACACCTTCAAGACAGAATATGGAGGACTGAAAACCTTTACATGTTTTTTTTCCATTTCTGTGGTAATATTCTGTGTAATTTCTTCCCCACTTCTGACTGTCTTTTTCTGTGTCAGTGTCTGAGGATATGCTGCTACTGGCACCATTTTGTTCCTTATTAGGGCAAAGAGGCTCTGGCTTCTCATTTGGTGCTGATCTAAGTTCCAGATCTCCTTGTAATTTTTTTTCCTAACAGAAATGTGTCCAAGGAAACATTTCTGCCTTGGTAAAATCCTATATTGGTTCTGTATCCTACTGTTTTCAATGATGATTTTGTCAGATTGATGGGGAATAGAACTTGTGCTTGGTGTGAATGCAATTGCTAGCTAGGTCTTCATTGCATGCCCTTTTAAAAAATCCCTAGAATAGAACAAATAGCTAACTGTGTATACCCATGTGTGTGCTATGAATGTCTGATGGCCTACAGCACCCAAGCAATACACATACAAAATGACATTGGAATCACATACTTTGAAGTGTGTTATTGCACTTAAGGAAAGTTTATTTCAGTTATTTTTGGTAGATTTTTAACCTCAGTTACACAAAACGAAGCTCCTTGCCAGCCTTGCAGTTAGAAAGGGCTGCAGGATTTGGCCATTACTAATTCTGTACCGAAGGAATGTCAGGGGGAGTTAATATCAGTGGGAATTTCAGATGAGTAAGGACTTCAGATATTGCCAGACTTGGCCCTGTGAAATTCTACCTGTGCTGCTTGGTGAGTTCCACTGAATAATATTCAGTTCCTGTACTGTTCCAGCAGGGCTGTTCTATCCCTTAGATATTTTTTTCCCTAAGAAGCTGTTTCATACAAAGTACCTGACCCAAAGCCTATTGTAATCAGTGTGAGTTTTTTCTCTTGACTTCAATGGGCTTTGAATCAGGCTCAAAATCCCAAAGTTTACCCTGCTTGTTGATGCTTTGAGTCCTAAATGTGTTGGAAATCTAAATTAACCACACTTCAGTATTCCTTCATAACTTTACATACTTTACAGAACTGATCCTTCATTCATCTATAAATAATAGTTTGGTTCTGGCAGACAGTTAATATTATAGTTATATGACTTCAGCGGAGCTCTATGAGGAAGGACTGCTACACCCATGAAGAACCCTATTGTAATAAATGGGGCTCCATCAACCCATATAGATGACAATGCATAACCAGAGCTTAAAGTAGAATTGTGGGGGATTTTTTTTAATTTTATTTTCTCAATGCGTCTTTGATAGTTTACACCAGTTGAGGATCTGCCTCTCATGTCAAGCACCCACTGGAACCTTTTCTAACAATACTAAACTATTGAATATCAGTTCCCCCTGTTTATTCTCAGATGTCATTAAAGGAATGTCGTAATGAAAGTAATAGTGCTATTAGTAATATTGTGTTCTGAAATACATCAATCCGCAAAAAGAACAGGAGTACTTGTGGCACCTTAGAGACTAACAAATTTATTAGAGCATAAGCTTTCATGGGCTACAGCTCCTTCATCGGATGCACAGAATGGAACATACAGTAAGAAGATATATATATACACACAGAGAAGGTGGAAGTTGCCATACAAACTGCAAGAGGCTAATTAATTAAGATGAGCTGTTATGATAATAACAATAATAAATTTGTTAGTCTCTAAGGTGCCACAAGTACTCCTGTTCTTTTTGTGGATACAGACTAACACGGCTGCTACTCTGAAACCTATCAATCCACGGAGACTGTAGCTGCAGGCTGAATTGTTTAATATAAAACAGAAATATCCTTTTCTGAACTGTATGCCTATTTAGACCTTGATCTTTCAAACAGTTATGCACACAAGTATTCCCACTGAGTATAATGGGACTGCATATGTGCATGAAGTTATCATGAGCACAAGTATTCGCAGGACTGGGACCTTAGTTTTTATTAAAAGAATAGAATCCTTGCAACTATAGAAAATTGTCTTGATCTTGGAAGGATTTGATCATCAGAGTTCTTACCGGACTATTAGAGGAGTTCTTTTGTTTTACCATGTGGTATGACAGTGTTTAATTGCTCAAACCCATGTACTGTACATAACAAAATTCTAGGCATTCATTTGTAATTTTAAATATGTGGGTGTTTTTTCTCAAATATTTTTGCTGAAAACTTATTTAATCACAATTTGCTTTGCTTTTTTTGTATGATGATGTGAAACTGTGAAACAGTCAAAAACGTTGTCTGAAAAATACAGAAAAAATACTCCAGTAGATCATTATCTTGCTAATAATGATTATGAGCATGTTATACTTGCAAATCAAATTGGAAAGTGTCATCTTTCTCTTTCTTTTTATCACATCATATGATACGAAACAGTACACTGGTTCAATATTGGATTGAGCTAAGTTTTCATACTGCTATATCTTTGTCAGACCTCACCCCCTGCTGTTTGTCTCATGTATGAACTTAGAAAGTAATCCATTAAGATGGCTGAACAATTCAGGACACGTTTTTCTACTGAAGTGTTGACTGTAAGCTAATATATTCTGAAGTTGTGTTGTATCAAAGGAAAACTCACTGCAATTAAATTTTCAGAGTAAAATGTGTAATTTGTGTTTCCATAAAAAATTTTTTTTTCAAATGGAACATTTGAAAAAAAATTCCTCTCTTATTTTTATCTAAATAAATCTGCTGTGTTTTTCAAGGGAAAGCGTCTACTTAAAAATCACACTTTTATTTGCAAATGTTTTCCTGCACTTACTTCATTTGAAAGTAGACTTAAAGGAATTATTTCAGTTTAAAAATCACCCTTTTGTTTTGGAATTTTTAAATAGCTAGTGTCAAACTAACTACAAAGGTTAATATAATTGAAAGGAAATTGTAAGGGGAAGATGTTTATTTGCTTTATTTAGTTTGTTCATTTTGCATTTGATGGCACATTGTAATAATCACTTTTTCCTGTACAGTCATTTCCCCCTGTAGTTTATGCGGTCTTTTGAAGAGCAAATGGAGAGAAATCTTTTTAAAAATAGAAAAATGTGATTGGAAGACCACAGTTATTGGCAGGCAGAGTCAGGGCCAGATGTAGTATCTGAAATTACTTTATACTCTTTAAAAAAAACCCAAAAAACTAGATTTCAAGTTGACTGTCCCTTTAAATATTAATCTGTTTTTAAGAGATCACTACTATTCAAGATTTTTATTGTCCATTCCTGCAAACTGGTGGAATTTTGAAGGGACACCGTCAATTTATAATCTAGTCAATTGTACATGCAAACTAATATAGATATAAAATTGTGGACCTCATTTAGCACGTAAGTACATGCATGCTTAATTCTAACTCTGGTTTCATGGATAGTTAGATATTTGCTGAAGTTTTTTTCTGAATGGAGCCATAAGACACAAAAATTGCACAACCTTCACAGGAATGATCCTGTAAACATGTGTTTATGACAAAAAGTAAGCACATTTCACTGAAATCTGCAGTTTCCCCCCCTTTTTTTTTCCAGATGTTAATCAGCATTTTAGGGAAAATGAAAACAATACAATAAATCTAGAGTTATAGCTACTAGCATACACTATGCAATTTGAGGATAAATATTAACCTTTTGGGGGGTGCTTTTTTGCTAAGATATACAAAATTCAAAGTAGCTGGAGTCTTTCATTTAGTAGATGACAATAAAATCATAAAAAATGAAAGATTTTAAAGATGTAATCTTTTGAATAAAAGATTAGTGGTGTTAAAATGCTGTCTAATGTTATGCTTGCTGTGCAGTCTCTATTAAGTGTAACTCAGATTATTTTCCTCCTCCTGGCACTGCACATAAATATTTTGAGTGGCTATTGTGTTGCTTTGTAAATTGCTAGACAATTGTATGGTGATTTTTTTTAAAGGCTGTGGATGCTTTTATCTGTGTCATTTTAATCAATAATGTTTCATTACTTTTAACTTCACCTAGAAGAATAGGCATTTTAGGAAATAAAAAGGAGAGAATTGTACTTGAAATTGGAACAGTAATGGTGAAAATAATTGCCTCTTAGTCCTAGATTATTCATGTGCCTTGCAACTGAATTAATTTCAGGAACATTCCTGTGCAGTTTGGTTATTACGCAGCTGATTCTCAGGTACTTGAAGAAATAGTGAGGCAACCTTCATAGCTTCTCTAGGGGTGTTTGTTTGTGTGTCTGTTGTTTTTTGTTTTTCAATCCTGAATATATCGAAAGTGACCCAATTCTTGCTCATATTCACATGGGACCCAGTTCAGTAAGCAGTCTTTGTTCAAGAAAATCTCCCATAGACATCACTAAGAGATTTTGTTGTTATTTTTATTTATTAGTAATTTGGGCTCTTAATTGAAAAGCTGTCTTTATAAAGCACCTTGTACCATCACTGTGAAAATAAGCAAACTCATCCATATGGCACATAGTCAGAAAAGTTATTTAAATGTGTGTTATGATGGCTTTTAGTATTTTACACTGGGAAAATATGACATTATTACTATATGGGCTAGAGCAATACCCTACACATGCAAATAGTTCATACTCACCTGAATATTCTGATTGATGTCAGTGGGAATACTCATGTGAATTTAGAGTACTGCCGGGAGTAAAGGTTTATACTCGAGACTCATGAGACATATTCCTTGCAATCTATGGGTTAGACTGTCAGATGTAACAATTTGCCCCAAGAAAGGGGCAATGTATAATAACATAGCTCCAAGGAGCAGAACAGGAAGGGAATTGTGACTCTCTACTTCCTCACTAGAGCAAGGGGGAGCCAGTCTGCCACTAGTATATACCAGCAGCAGATTATTTCCCTTTCTGCACTAGTGCTGCTGGATGGTACATGGTGAGGGAGGGAAAGGGCAGAGGCAAGGCCTGCACCTTTGCATGCTGTCGTAAGGTGATAACCATGACCTAAATAAGGCAGAACTAGGGCAGAGTGGCTTTCTGTTTTTTTACATACCTTTTGATGATGATTCCCCATTTACAATTACATTTTGAGACCTAGCAATTAGCCATCTCATAAATCCATTGAATATGCGCCATGTTAATTTTACATTGTTCTAAATGTCATGTGGTACTAAAAGAGACAAGATGGGTGAGGTAATACTTTTTATTGGAAACAACATGTGGTACCAAGTCAAACATCCTACAAAAGTCTAAGTCTATTACATCAGCACTAGTACCTCTATCAGCCAAACTTGTAATCTCATCAAAAAAGGATGTCAAATTAGTTTGCAGGCTCGATTTCCCATAAACCCATGTGGACTGGTATTGATTACATTACCCTCCTTTAATTTTTATTAATGGCGTCTCATGTCAGCCGCTCCAGTCCTCCTCTGTCAAAGAAGGAATCTGAACTGTGGAGTCTGCAGGCAAGTAGAGAGAGAGTCGTCTGAGAGATGAAAAAGGATAAAAAAGTTTACAAGTTACTTTATAAACAACATAACTATCCTTATAAAACCAGTCTGTTTGACTTAAAACGACTATATGAAAACAAATTGCCTCATTTTTAATTCTTAAGGATTTTGGATGGGGAGCTGCATGGCCTCTTGGAAGACTTAAGCTTTCACTGAGAGACCATTAGTAGGATCCTGTGTTGCCACTCTGCATTTGCTGAGATCCTGCTTTGTCTCTCATGCAGCTGGCAGATCTGTTGCTAAAGTTTGTTCTATTTACCATTACATCTGCCCAGCTAGAGCCAGAGACCCCAATATGACAAAAATAAAAATGAAAATCATGGCATCCAATCCATGGCGTTAACCAGTCTCCATAGTTTTCAGATAATAATTACTCACTTTTAGCCACCTTTGTTTCATTGCACTTTTCTTCCTTGTAAAACATTTGTGGGCATGTCTCATTATGAGTTTTCTGATGTCTTATTCAAGCAGTTGCTTCTGTCTCCATTGATATCAATTGCTGGCAAATTGTAGTGGATTGCTGAATCTTGGCCTTATCTGTTATAATACTTGCAGCCTAAAAAAAGTGTGCATAGAATAGTACAGTGCCCAGGTCCTTTTGTCTAATGTATTAGCTGACTACTTAAAGGCTATAATAATTTGTGCCTCAAACAGCCAAGATATCATTTTATTTTCCTTTCAATTTATTGTGAATCAAATCTCTTACCTGATGAACAGACTGTTGCAATGTACAACCATAGAAGCTATAAATTTTAAAAGATATGCATGTTCTGTAGACGTACTGATGGTAATTTAGTTGAAAATACTGACTTTGGAATTCCTGCTTTTGTATTTTTTTTCCAGAGGAAAATCATCCAGGATTCCATTAATCCCTCAGAACCTGTGATCAGGAAATGGCTAGGTCAGCATTAACTAGCCCCAAGTTAGCTAACCACAATTTAGCCAGGCCCTTTTGAATTGTGTAGATGCAGGTTAACACCTTTGACTCTGATTTAGCTGGTTGAGGTGTAGACTGTAGACCACCAAGCTTTCATCCCCCCCACCACACTTCCCCACCTGTGTTAGCTAACTCTGACCTAGCCTCGGTCATTGTCTAGTCTAGACAAGCCCTCAAATGACCTGATCCATCCTGACCAAAAAGGGTTGATTATAGCACCCTGCTGAGCTCAACAAACCCTCACCTGGATCAGCAAGGAGGGTGGCTGTAAATCTACAGGAGGTGTCTTCCACTGAAGGTTGGTTTTAGTAATTGTGTTGCATTCCATCCCAGGATTGTCACTATTTAAAAGTCAAAATAACCTAGACACCACTTCCCTTTAAAATATGCATTATTTTTGCAACAGAGTTTATTCTATGCACCTATTCACCTTGTAAAAATATTCTAGCAAAGGACATGTATTCGTACATATGTCTCAGTTTGTGGTATGTATATTTCTGCATATACATAGCCATTTCTGAATTTGCATCTCCCAGATAGTTGACAGAAATGTAGTAAAATTGGTTAGTAAAAAGTTACAGTAATTATAACAGTATCACTGTATTTTTGCCAGTGTAGAATGCTAGTGTAAGTTGAAAAGTGTTGAATTATTCAAGAAGAATCTTTATGACCGCTGGAGTGAGGGACTTGTATGAGAATATCTCTTATTCTTAATAAACATGAACAACCTTTTGAGGAAGAAAATTAGAGTTATCTCTTTCAGTATATTGATGAATAACAGTCTAGTCTGAATTTTCTTTTGATGGTTTAGGGTGCAATCTTTTTGATGTGCACATGTAATAATCATTAATGAAAGCTGCATACACCAGGCTTAAGTAGTATATGTAAATTAAGTGTACTGGAGAAGGTACAATTTTTAATCCCTCGGAAGCTCCAAAACTACATTATATAGTAACTCTGCTGCAGCTCACAGACCTGTGTGCACTCCGTACATAGTCCATAGCAGCACTGGAATAAAAGTTGTTCTTTGTGTTTCAACATTGACATTTGAATAAAATATCCATTTTAACCTATTGGTTCCTTCACAAAAGGAAAAAAGTGAATTTAGTCTTGTCCTGTTAGAATATACTCTGTATATCAGTTGATCACAGACACTTTTATTATTTTAATATCTGAACACTTCATAATCTATTAATGTGTTTATCTTCACAACACCTATATGAAATATGGAACTGTTATTCCCACTTTGCATAAAGAGACCACAGAGAGACTAAGTGACTTACCCAAGGTCATGCAGCAAGTTAGTGGCAGAGCATGGAATTGAACCCAGGTCTCCAGCTAGTGCCTTAGCCATTAAACCATCCTTCTGGTCCTACTTTGATTCAAATTTTATAAAAATGAGCTAATACATTATGTAGCGTTTTAGAGGTGAATGTAAAACACTGCACAGTTCAGATAACAGCTGTTGCTGAATTTAGAGAATTGTTAAGCCCTATGATTACTATTCAGTCCATGGCTATTCTAGTACATGTAATAGGGCTGACATTCCAAGTAATTTCTCAGTTTATTGGACCCTTCAAAGCTTGCTTTCTTACCTGAAAGCTTAGGTTCTGTTGTTCCTAACATATCTATTTTGAGGCCAATCTAATTCTTAGCTCCTGGGCCTTCTGTTCTAGCATGATTCAAAATGCAAGTCAGAATAATCATCTTGTTTATATGTGGTACATTAAGACAAACCTTTTGCTGAAGATTTTTACATTTTTTTTCTAGCTGTTTCTAATTCTATTACCAGACAAGAATAACACTATCAAGCAGTGTGAGCTTTGATGGAGTACCACTGACTGTCACATTTTTCTAGCAGATCTCCATTATAAGTGAAAATCACCAGTGTGCTCATACAAAGCATGCTCATCACTTAAATCTCATGTAAGCACTATTTTGAGGAGTTATAGGGTGCATAGGCCTTATGTGGGTTCTCTGCACAGGGGTGAATATCAGCCTCAATGAGCTCATGGTCATGTTTTCTGGAATTATATGTGCTATGAATATAAGGTGTGCACATAAATATATATTTTCAGACAAAAATAACCCTGGTTATGATGGAATTAGGGCTAGCACCATACTTCCTTTTAAACTGATTTGAATAGAATATTAAATATAGATATTTTTAAAATAAGTACCAGATGGTAGAAGCTTGCTGTTAAGTTTCCAACTGCCAAAGCTTATTCTTTATGCCCCTTCTGTTTAGGACTTGGAGATCATTACCAGTAGCCTCATGTTATCTAAACTCTACCCTGTCCAATATATGAATTGTACTATTGATAACAGTAAACAAATTAGAATTTACCTATATTTTGTAATTTTACAGGTATTTTCTCTGTGGATATATAATATTTTCCATATATCCCAACCTTCATCCTGTTATGAAAATAAGGAAAGCAAAATAACAAAACAGCTCCATCTTGTCTGACCCATCTAGTGCACATGAGTAGCTTTTCTAGGACCAGAGTAAGATTAGGACTTGGGTGAGAGCTAGCTGGCTGAGGCTTTACCAAGAGAAGATTGAGGTGATGTTTGTAAGCTGTGGGCAGCAACTGGAAGAAGTGGCATAGATTATATTGTCCCCTTTGATTGCTCACCATTTGTTTCTCAGGTTCATAATTTAGAAGCCTTGTTAATTTGTATTAAACGTAAAGTTTTAGCTAGGTGCGGTTGCCAAGACTCTGCTTTGCATCTGCTCTCGGCAGGAAGGATGCAGTATGGACTCAACTCTTGTCACCTATTAGTTAACAGTATTTCAGCGGCAGTATAAAGCAATTAATGATGAGAAGCATTGTTTTACTGAGACAGATTAGTACATATAAAATTGTTCTGCACTGTTTTCTGTGCACAAGTCTGTGGGGGGGGAGGGCAGTGATCTGGATCTCTGCATGTTATAGTTGGAGCGTTACTGACATCTATAGTTTAGAGAGACAAGATGGGTGAGGAAATACCTTTCATTGGACCAACTTCTCTTAGTAAAAGAGACAAGGTTTCAAGCTTAGTCAGAGCTCTTTTTTCTGGATCTCAAAAGCTTGTCTCTTTCACCAACAAAAGTTGGTCCAATAAAAGATATTACCCCACCCACCTTGTCTCTCTAATCTCCTGGGATCAACATGGCTACAACAACGCTGCCCCAAACAACCTATAGCTTAAGTGTTACCACTGTAAACTCACTCTTTCATTTGCATACAACTTTCTGAAATTTTCACTATTCAGGATGAAACGTTCAAATCCAGGTCTTTGTCTGAGGCAGAGGTACTTCTTTTTAAACTTCTGCAAAAACAGCTGAGCCCTTTTTGAGACGCTGGACAATGGGGACAGGAGGAAAATACATTTCCATTGCAGCTGAAGATTCCATCCATGCTGAGCATTCTCCAGCTGTGGGATACGGGGGTGAAGTGAGCCTTTCCCTGTAATGGCAGCCCTCAACTACTCCTGACTGGGATGGGCACCCAAACTAATAGCAGGGAGACTGTTTCCCCTTTGTCCTCAGTACTCCCTTTGCTGGCTCTGAAGCAGCCTGGAGGAGGAAGCTTCCTGAATCAAATATGGAAAGGATGGACCTAGGGTTGGAGGAGGGAGAGTAGATTGAGACAAGAACCTGGGGGAGACTGGGCTGAGAGACTAGCTGGGCAGATAGAAACAGAGAGAAACTTGGACTGAGGGGCAGGTGTGTGGGAAGAAGGGGTGGGGAAGATTGGCATTAGCTGAGCAAAGAGTCTAGAACAAGGAGCTGTGGGGGAGGAGGGGGAGAGACTGGGACTCCAGGGAGGGAAACATAATGGGGACTGGGAGGCGGTTTTGGGAAGGAAAGCTGAGACTGGACAAGGTCCCAAGGAGTCTGAGACTAGCTGGGTAAAGAGACTAGGACTGGGAACCAGTGGGAGGGGAGCAAGGGAGGGTGGGACAGATTTTGTGAGGAGCTGGAGTTTGAGGGAGACCTGAGATTGGCTGGACAAGGAGTCAGGGAAAGGGGGAACTGGGATAAGGAGCTGGGGAAATTGAGATTGAATGAGGAACCTGAGGCAGGAGACTGGGATTGGGAGCCAGTGGAGGAGGGTGAACAAGAGCAGGCAGAGAGACACATAAGACTGGGAGTCAGGAATGGGGAATTGAGACTTGGCTGGGCAAGGTGAATAGGGACAAGAAGCTAGGGGTGGGACTGGGCAAGGAGACTGTGGCTGGGGAGCAGGAGGGAGTGACTGTGATTGCAAATAGAGGAAGACTGAGACTCATGCAGAGCCCAGAGGTGGAGACTAGGACTGAATGGGCATTGAGATTGGGACTGGGCTGAGGATTCTGAGGAGTGGAGACGGGACTGGCTAGGTGAGGAGAATGGGTCTGGGACAAGGAGCCAACTGTGGGGAAGAGACAGGTCTGGGATAAAGACAGTTTGGAGGGCAAGGGGTGAGGCTTGGGGCAGAGGGTGAATTGGCAGAAGGGTCTATGCCCACTGGCGCACACTTCCCTCCAGAGCCTGGAATGGAACCCAAGATTACCGAGTCTCTCCATTTCTCTGCTGTCAGCAAATATCTTCGAAACCCACTAGCAAGACACATGTCTCATCCCCTTCTAATGTTGATCCACATAGAGGATTACAACCTGCTACTGCTATAAGTCACTTCCTTAGCTCAAGTGGCAGAGGTCTGTGCCATGGATCTACAGTTACCAACTCTGCTGATGTCCCATGTGAGTGTCAATATGTTATATGATGGAATTTCAGTTTTATCAATTTTTGATGGTTTTTTTAAAAAAACCAAGGAAATTACACACACGCAAACTACATTAAAAGAACATTGCAAAGTCAAATGCTCAAAAGTTAGGAAATGCCAGAATTGAGGTACCCGGTGCTACTTTTATTACCCCCTTTGTGTAGGTGCATTATGATACATTCTTTAATGCCATGCGCACTTACTATTTTTTTCCACAGGAGCCCTGCCTCATTCAGTGCACAGGATGGTTGCCACTCTGGGGATGAATCAGGGCTGATGTAATGAAAAGGTGATTGTTACTATAGGACTCCTGAATCATTTGTTGCAGAAGTTGCAAGGTGTGTAGTGAATGAGGCAGGGGATTATAGGAAGAGAAAGAACAGTCTCATGGTGAAGACAATTGAATGCTGCCCTGAAGAATTAGATTCAGTCCCAGCTTCTGCCACTTAGTTCCTATGTAATGCAGGGCAAGTCCATTTAAACCAAACTTTTCACAGGTAGACACTAATTGTGTGTTCCTGCCTGACTTGAGACGCAGACGTATGATTTGAAGAAGCGCTCAGCACTCGAAGCTGCAATCGAAGATAATGGGAGCTGAGCTTTGAACACAGGAAGTCCTGTGTAATGCTAAGTACTATGAAAAATCAGGTCATAGTTGTCTCAAGTTGGTTACCCAAAATTAGTAGACCTTAACCTTTCTGTTCCTTAGTTCCCCATCTGTAAAATGGGGGTAACACCAACCTTCACAGGCGTGTTGTGAAAATTAATTAATGTTTGTGAAGCATTTAGATTCTGTGGAGAAGAGCACCACAGGGAAACCCATGAGGAAATTGATAACTCTGTTCAGAGCAGGGTTTGATAAGTATGCAGCCAGTGAGGCCTAGGGCTACATGTTGAACAACAAGGAGAAAAATATTGAATAGCTGCTCACTGACCATGTTCTGAATTAGGCTGGGGTCCTGTGGAAGAAACCAGTATGTGATCATGTAATTAAAGAATGTATCAAAATACAGACACACAAGGGGGCTGGATTAAGGTTGCACTGCCAACTTTAATTCTGGCATTTGTTAATTTTGAGTGTTCACTTTTGCATGCTGCCAAAATGTTCATGAGCAACAAAAACAAGAGAAGGAAAACGCCAATCTTCAACTAAATCTCAATGGGATTGAGTAAAGGCACTTGTCTAGCCCAAGGGCTATCTTCCTGTCAAATCTCAAAGACCAGCTAGAAATAGTGGAAATGTAAAACTTCTCAAAAAACAGCACAACAACTTTTCTTAAATAATGGAAAGTGTGGTCACCTAAATATACAGTTTGCTATCACCTCCCACAGCAGTATACATACAGAGTATGTCTGCACTACAGAGGCTATATTAGCATAGTTACGTTGCGGTAGCAATGTCAGCATAACCCCATAGCCTAGAGGCAGCCTACACTGATGCAACAGGTTTTTCTGTCCGTGTATGAACAACCCCTCAAATAGAAAAGGAGTACTTGTGGCACCTTAGAGACTAACCAATTTATTTGAGCATAACCTTTCGTGAGCTACAGCTCACTTCATCAGATGCATACCGTGGAAACTGCAGAAGACATTATATACACAGAGACCATGAAACAATACCTCCTCCCACCCCACTCTCCTGCTGGTAATAGCTTATCTAAAGTGATCACTCTCCTTACAATGTGTATGATAATCAAGTTGGGCCATTTCCAGCGTTTGTGATAGATAATCACTCACGAAAGCTTATGCTCAAATAAATTGGTTAGTCTCTAAGGTGCCACAAGTACTCCTTTTCTTTTTGCGAATACAGACTAACACAGCTGTTACTCTGAAACCCCTCAAATAATAGCTTGGCTGATAGAAGCATTCTTCCCTTCACCTGTGTCTACACTGGGGGTTAGGTCAGCATACCTATATTGGGATTTTTCACATCCTCACCTATGCAGCTATGTTGATCTAAATTTTAATTGTAGACTAGTCCATAGTTAGATAAAGCATGTATGGGTCTGACTTTTTCCCCCCACTTCTTTTCACCTAGTGTAGTCATTTACGTCTGTGTACAATTGTTGTAAAATCCTATCAAATCAGCATTCTCCACTCACCCCAGTGTTAGCATTTTACATTGACATTGCATAAGTATAAGTAGCTGCACAAGGTGCAAAAGCCATGGGGAATTGAGTCCTATATATTTTGATGACTAAATTTAGCAAAGTAGATGTAAGGTTTTCCAGATACAGAGATTGCACTTAAAAAGGTCATTCCATTTTAAAAGTCACTTCAGAGAGATTTCCTGTATGGGGTACTGCTGGAGCTAGAAATATCTCTAAACACAGAATGAGTTTTCTAAGTATGACCACTGTACATTCTCATTAATGTATCTGACATGACTTTATCTTCAGGGATTCCTAGAATCCTAACCATTTTGCTGTGCATTTATTTCTTCTTAATCAGGTTTTTGCAAATCATTAGCTGCCCATATTTCAGAGGGCAGTTTTCCCACGTTTACTTAATTCACAGGTCTGAATGCTGTAACTTGTCCACCATTGTGGACACCTGTAAATTACTGCATTTTTCCTAATTTTCTAACTTGTTTGATGCTGCTTCGTGCAGTGTCTGAAGAATAGAAGCTTAATGCGTTTACAGAAAAGCTTTTAAGGCAGAGTTTTGTATGGGGCTGCTCTGGCAGCAATACAAGAAGAGAAGCAGCTCCAGTGGGATTATTAACAAGCATTGGGTGGGGGAAAGCGGAGAGAAAGGAGGGGAGAGAGTAGGCAAGCAGGCTTTACCCATGCGAGTAGGCACATAGGCCACTCGATGGGAGAGCTAGTATGAATAATAATTATTCCTATAAAGAAGTGATTATGTATATGGGAGGGAGTAAGGAGTGAAATGAGGGAACAGTGGGAGTAAGTTTTTTAAAGAAAAAAATGCAAAGCCATGTATTAAAAATAAGTGATAAATTATTAGTAAAAAGTGTAATGTCATCTTGGGTTTCTGCTGACACAGCCTACTTTTGGTGGAGTTATTTTTTTAATGAGCGCCCTGGAATTTCAGGGCTAAATACTTTCATAATGTGTAATGAATCCCTCCCACACGCATGTACAGACAAATGTGGTCATTATCCCTACACAGTGCAGCACCAAAAGCACAAACCTGTACTATTGGGGCTGAAGGAGAGTTTCTTTAGTTGTGTGAAAGTAGCGGACTATATAGTCACAGGGGCGAGCCACTACAGGGAGACATGATCACATGCCAAAAGCCAGTGTACGACAAGTGCCTTCAATTTCGAGGGAGGGGTTGTTTGTTTTCTGTTATGAATTGGGCTTTGCACCATGCAATCTTCATGTGCTAGGCTGATCGATAATTACCAGATAAAAAAAGCTTTGGTTTTGTTTGTTGTTCTCTGCTGGTGCTTGTCTTTCATGATGCTGCAAGGTAGTTTAGGCCTAATTTTTCTAAATTTTATCAAATCAGTTGTCAGCCAGTCTAGGAAACTACCATCTTTTAAAGACTGTTGTGGACATAAGGCCAGACTTAAAAAGGTGTTTAGGCACCTATAGAAGCTGCTAGGCACCTAGTGAGATTTTCAGAAGTGCCTATCTCCCATTGAAATCAGCACTTCTGAAAATCTCATTAGGAGCCTGTCTACATCTTTAGGAGCCTAAACACCTTGTGAGTCTGGGTCCTTGTTCCTAGAATCTGCTAATCTCTCCAAGGGCCTTATCCTAAAAAGGGATCAGCAATGTCAGACCCATATGCCTACACAGAGTCCCACTGAAGTGGGTTTCATGGAAAGTTACAATTTTAACCTATGTGCAATTTTAACTCACTCCTGGGTCCTGTGCCTCCAGTGTGAGAGATGTAGGAAACTCCCTTTATTCTTTAGACTTTGGCCCTCTGAGTTGCCTGCCGTCCAGCTGTAGGGCTTTCTCCTACTTACTGAGACCCCAGAACTTTCCTTTCCGAACGCAGTCAGCAATGGAGCACCAGCCCACCCCAAAAATAATAGTTCTAACCTTGGTGTCACTAGCTGGTAGTTCTGCAGCCCCTGTTAGAGGCTGGGTGTCCTTTTTTACTTTCCTCTGCCTTCCAGTCAGTCAGTCTATGGGGCCAAGAAAACTTGTCCTTGTGGGGTGTTGTTTCACTCGGAGCTAACAGTGTTCACCATTATATTATTTATGGGAGGGACATGCCTTAACCTTCATTGATCTAGACTGATCAACTCTTGTGTAACAATTTAAAAATAAACACACAACTTAAAACCAAAAAATAATTTCTTCTTTTTTTGTATGTAATTTTAGAGGTTTTGAGAGATTTCGACTGTTTGTCACGAGGTACCTAAGGTTGGAGCAAGCTCAGCAGAGCAAGGCACTTAGACCACCTGAAGGGATCAAACATAAGAGTGAGGGGGTGTTCCAGCATGACCAAGGCTGGAGGCACAGGACACAGGAATGAAAATCCTGTATATCTTTACAGAAGCAGAATTACAAAGTATTTCAATATTCCCATCTCTTGGGATTTTATCATGAATCTTGATATTTGCTGTTTTTCTTATAGCCCCAGTTCCTGGAGTCCTGTGATTAAGTGGAAATATCAGCTTTTTATTTTTTTTAATGTAAATTTCTAGCCCTCAAATTTGCATAGAGAAGCTTGAAAATGTAACCCAGGTGTATCCCAAAGTCTCAAAAACCAGAAGACAAATTAAGAAACTCCAACTATATGTTTTTAAAATATTGTGACATTTAAACCAATATCATGATTTTGGGACTTAACTCATGATTTTTGAAGCTGGGGTTTGGCAATACTGGTATTTTTCCATTTTACATGGAAAAGATTTTACACCTTTGATAGTTTGCCTTTTAGGCAAAAAACATTAAGAGTTAGCCTGGCGGTCACAGTGAAATATTAGATGAGATGTCTTTATCACATCATACATGATCTCGCTGATGAATAAAGAGTATCAAAGGTGACAAAATTCAGCACTGAATGTATTATCACTGTAGTTGATTAATATCTTACCTCATTTTTTTGCAAGACTTTGATGTTCTAAGTTTATTGTTATACTGTATATTTAGTTAGGTTAACAATAGCTTTATACCCTAATCTGAGCTTCATCTCTCATTTAGACACATTTGTACGAGTCCCCTCGGATCACTGAAAGAGCTCAGCTGATTGATTTTGAAAATCTTACTCTCACTCTTCAGATTCATAAAACCACTGAGCATTGACAAATGTGATGGATTTGAGATAGCTGAATAACTTCCCAGAACCAGGTTATAAATTGCCTGAAGAGGAAGATCTTCACTAGAATGCAAGAAGAAATGCGGAGAAAATGTTTTAAAAGATGAGTAAAATCTAGCTGTTTCTTTTTTATGTTTCACATACTAGCATCACATAAGAAGTGGATCAGAAGTACTATTAAACTTAAATGTTCACTTTATGTTCAGTGCTTTAAGTACTGGCAGAAGGAGTGTTAAAAGCTTTTAAGTCATAGACTCGATTTCACATGAGACAGTTTCATAGCTGGCACAATCCCATAGCAGCAGAATACAATAAAACTGAAATGGCTGTAATTATTTTTCAAAAGGTACAAACTTCAAAGTTGTTGTTCACTGTACTGTATACACATACTTTTTATATACAATGCCTCTAAACTTTCAGAAAAGGATATTTATGTAACAAGGATCATCATCTAAGAAGAATTCCACAAAGAAAAGGTGCTCTAGACCTAAAATTAGACGGGTCTGATTTACTAGAGTCTCTTTTCAAATTCCTTGGAGAAATGTCTTCAGAGACCTGAGGAGTTCTGCTTAGGCGTAAAAGCTTCTTAGAGATGTGTTCAGTGCTTCAAGACAAAGAATGCAAACTTTTGCCCTCAGAATTTATTTTACTGATCTGCACTCTTCACACACGTACACTGTACTCATCCCATGACGATGGTGTGGTGGAGAGAGTGGCTGCATTTGATGTACATTCTTGTTCTTTGGTTAAAGGGTAGATTGGGTTGAAAGACAGATTTCTTTCTCAGTCACCAGAAATGTGAATCTTTTTGAATCCAGTGAGAAGGAAATCGGGCAACTAACTTTATGTTCACACTGGGAATAGAATAGTGACAGCTACAAGTACATTGAAACTAACAGAATTTTAGCACCATTTCCCTGACAGCATAGGTAAGACTATTTTGTCTTATAACCAAGACACAGATCATCTCCTACCATAGAAAACTCTTCAGCAGGGGGGTCAGGTAGAAAGAATCCATGTGGTGATCCCTTTGTAGAGAACTTTCTTCATTGTCCCATGAGGGGTGGGGGAAAGGCAAGTTTTGGGTTAGGAGGAAAAGGCGGCAAGGCCAACCTCGAATGGGTCTTTGGGAGGTCAGGACCATCCAGACAACGCCCTGTGCCTCTTCACCAGCTCTGACCTTAGCATGCCTTCTCTCAAATGCATCTGGATTGCTCGTTTAGTAACATTTAATACACACATTTGTACAGAAACTCTTTGTTCTTATTGTACTGCCAATTCAGGCGCTATATCAGGCACCCTGAAGAAAATAGTTGGCCTGAGACTTTATTCTTTGAAGTACAGCTCATCCAGCTGCCAGTTTTCTTAAAGAAGCAAAGACTGGCATCTAAAATAGCTGTGCTTAGCTAATGCCTCTGCTTCAGGCTCCTACAAATCAACTTACAGCAGAGCTGCACAGTTTCAGCTCCAGGCTTGCAAGAGATGTGCTCAGTACTTGAGCAGAGAATGAGATTTGAACTATTAGCACTGTCTGTTCTTTACTGTGAAATAACGAAAAATTACCCCATTAATAATTACTACAAGTAAAAATGTAAATGTATTTAATGTAAATGTCCTTGATCAAAGCACAGGAAGGGTGCCAAGGGGTCAGAGGCTTTTTGGAAAATTATGTGTGAAAGAAAATTTGGGGGAAAATACATAGGTTCCCAGCTGGCTGAGAGACACTTTCTTCCTTAGTGTATGAGATTGCACACCCCATCCTTCTACCTATCAGGCAAAAAAATAGTGTGGTGAAGTGTGCAGACCCCAATCTGTACTGGGGAGTCAAAAGGGTTAACCTTCTCCCTGAGTGGAGGAGTACACCCACATCTTCATTCCAGTGGTTACAGTGGAGAAAGACAGCAGAGAAAACAGGGTGCAAAAGGACAATTCCTTTTTACTCAAGGGAAGATAAAGAGAGATTTACTGGGTTTCATTTCCCGCTCCCCAAAGAGACTGGGTAAGAGAGCCTTGGTGTTCCCAGCAACAGTCTTGAAAGAGAGTCTTGTTGGATTTTTGCCACCACGAAGAGGTCTCCGAGCATTCTTTGGGGGCTGAACTTTGTGGGCAACCCAATGGCAGGTGTTGGACCTCACTGAAAGAGCCTTTGCTTTCCCACATCATCTACATAAATCAAAGTCTGGACTAGAAGTCATCATTCAGCCAGATGAGCTAGTTAAATGTGCAGGCTTCGGGTATATTCTGAGTGGTCGATCAACTTCTCCAGTATCTATTGGATTTTTTAATTTTGTTTGGGGGGTTTGTTTTGGGGTTTTTGCATCAGTGACAGAATTCTTTCCTCACCTGGGTTGGAGTGTGACTGCATCAGGACCAGCCAGCAGCCACTGTCAGCCTGAGGAAACAGCTGTCCAATGCATGGCTCAACAATCTGTGATAAAACAGTAATTCTATAAGATGTAGTGTTCAGCAATTATTCTGCCTTGGGGCTTTTCAGTTGCTTTGGCTTCTTCAGGATTTCTTCATTTTCCATCATTTGAGGAAAGTCTTAAAACATTACACAAAGGACAATACCAGGGCATCCTCTGCAGGTTTCCTGGTCTTTTTGTTCCATAAATTGAATTGTGGAGTACTGGATTCTGCAGTGGCAGCTACTTGCAGGCAAAATGGGCAGCTTCAAAGAGGAACACCAGTATAAAATGTGCTGGCTTCTCTATCTGTAAATTACCTTCTTTGAGTGGTATCTGCATCTTTTGTGTTGTAATAAATACAGCGTGTGGCCCCTTATCAGAGAGATGATCCTCCATGTTTTTGGGATGAATGAGGTCAGATATATGGCTGAGGGGGTAACTGCTGTAACTTTAAGGAAATGGCCCAGGAAGTTCTTCAGGAACTTCTGCATTTGTGATGTTAAAACATAGAGAACCTGTCCTTGCAGAATTGTGTTCAGTCCTGTAAAGGCTGACCAGAGAGAAAAGCATGAACACCTCTGCCATTAGTTCGAGGCACGTAGACTTTTAAATCTGTGCTGACTCTTGGTGCTGGACAAGAAGGAGCTTTCCAATCCTCTGTACTTCCTGAATTCCCTCTGTATATGGTTTGTCCAAGGTGTTGTCAGTGAGTGGTCATATGATCAAGTATTTTCTTAGATTTTTATCACAAAACACACAGGAACTACTGCAGTATTTCCTTGGTGCTTGTGTCAAACCAATAAGTGATGTCCACACTAAGATCTTTAATATCAGATCCCAGAGTGTTTAACAAAGTGACTGAGATACTGAGGGAATATTGTGTATAATGAGACATGGTCATCTCCTTACATAAATGGAAGTGTTCTTAGCCAGTGGCTGTACTTATCACTGAGATTACCTTGGGAGTTGAAATCTCACACACCTCTCAAGGGTTATATATGGGTTCAAATTGCTTCAAATGCCATCACAGTTAGAGGATTCATCTTCCACCAAGTCTGAATTATTGGCTATATTAATTGAAAGTGAGAAGGGAGTTTTCATCTTCTTAATCAATTTTGCTTTCAAGCAAATGCAGATACTTTGTCCTGGCTGCAGAGTAAGGGTTTCCAGAGGGACAGTCTGTGAACTAGATCAACTGCAACTTTTATTGGAGCTCTGCTTATCTCTTAGTTTCAAGCTGAAGAAGATCTTCAGACAGGGTTCTTACCCAGCCATTAAGTGACATGTTCATTTTTAAATCTGTCCCTTAATCAGCAAGGTTGTTGCATTGACATGTCGGCACACACCGTGGATTCCCTGATGTCGGCAACTCAGTTCTGTTCTGCGAGGGCCACGCAAGAATTGCTTTAGAACTAAGATGCATCACCACCTTTTTGTCCACTCTGGTTTGACTGTTTACCTATATCTGTACAACAGTGCTTTTGAATTAATGGTTGTCTGTCCTGGTGAAAGATCCCATGAATCTCTGTGTAACACGTCTTTTCTCTTCAGTTTTTCTTTCCTCTATATGGAATCAAGTGGTTTTATTTGTTTTCCAGCTTGTCAAAGGATGGATCTGATAGCTATACACACAAGATAGACAGGAGTGTCTGTTTAGATCTAATATTAACCACTCCCTTCTCTGTCAGAGGGTTAAATGTTATATTTTCCCATCTCCTAACCCCTCATCCCATGCCCTGCATGGAATGGGATATTTTAGTCTCTGACACACACTAGCAGGGGGTAGAACTGTGAAGTATTCCTCTTCCCACCATTCTGGAGTGGGCAGGTCTTACAGTCTTCTTTGAAGCATATAGTACTGATTATTGGTGGAGACAGAATATTCCCTGATTAGCTGGTTCTAGAGTTGCCACCTTTCTAATCTCACAAAACTAAACACCCTAGCCCCGCCCCTTCCCCAAGGCTCGGCCCTCTACCCCGCCCCTTCTCTGAGGTCCCGCCCCCCACTCACTGTGTTCACTCCTTGCCTGTCCTGACTCTGTGCTGAGTCTCAGAAGTGGCCAGCAGGTCCGGCTCCTAGACAGGGGGGCCAGGAGGTTCCACGTGCTGCTCTCACCTGCAGGCACTGCCCCGCAGCTCCCATTGGCCGCAGTTCCCGGCCAATGGGAGTGTGGAGCTGGTGCTCAGGGTAGGGTCAGCGTGCGGAGCCTCTTGGCCCCCCTGCCTAGGAGCAGGACCTGCTGGCCACTTCCGGGGCACTGCGCAGAGCCAGGACAGTTAGGGACTAGCCTGCCTTAGACCTGCAGCACCACCAACCGGACATTTAACAGCCTGGTTGGCAGTGCTGACCGGAGCTGTCAGGGTCCATTTTCGACTGGGCGGCCTGTTCGAAAACTGGACGCCTGGCAACTCTAACTTGTTCTTAAGTGAAATAATTCCAAGTGTCCTCACATTGCTGGTGATGAAAAATCTGGGCTTCATAAAGAATGCTGAGGAAGAAATGTTTCCATAGCTAATGGTTCTAAATTCATAGTGGAAACTTCTGTGTTAACCTTCTGTTCTGTTGTGACTGGTAATCAGCTGAATGTGAGCTCCCAGTGTGATGATGTGGCCAAAAGGGCTAATGCAATCCTTGGATGAATAATCAGGAGAATCTTGAGTAGGAGTAGAGATGTTATTTAGTTCAAGAAGGAGTTTGATAAATTGGAGAGTATCAAGCTGTCTGGAGTGGCTCACAAACATGGGTGCCAACGTCAAGGCGGGCTGTTACAAACCAGGACACAAACCCCAAACTGGATGTGTGTTCTAGAAGTGGATTTCACCAACCAAGTATTAAGTGTGAACTCCTCCAGCGCTAGGACAGCCTAAATATGGAGTCACAGACAGTCCCTTGGATACTCCAGTCAATCTTGCCACGCAGGCAAGCTTGCCTTTGTGATAGATGGTCTCTTACACCAAAAATCACAATAATATTCAGGTAACTCCCCATCCCAAAGGACCAGTCACTTACCCCAGGTCGATTGCACCTGAGATCATACACAAAAGGCAATGCTTATAGCCAATCCTGTAATAAACTAACTAAAGATGTATTAATTAAGGAAAAGAAACAGGAGTTATTTACAAGATTAAAGCAGGTAAACATACACACACACATGAGTTACAGTAGAAGTTGCTGTGACATTCAATCTCTACATGTCCTTTAGGGCTAACCCAGGCTAAGCAGCTTAGGGATCTCTTGCTTATGCTTGGAAATACTGCCATCTCCAAATTCCTAGCAGCATAGTGATGAAAAAATTCTTCTTGAAAGGGATTTTTATTCCCTTCCCCCAGAGTTAAAGCTGTGGTGGGATGAGCATTTGTGCACATCCCCTCTTCGTGGGGTTGGGGAAAACAATCAACAAAGTCTTTTGTCCACTGTTGTTCCACAATGGTTTGTCTGGTGTCCATAGGCCTTCTTTGGTTGGGCAGAAGATACCTCTTGTGGTAAACTAGTATTTCACACTTGGTAATGCTTCTTCTGTGACTGGGGGTGTGGGGAGGGTTCAGTTTTGTAGCAAACACTTTTATAGTTACAGAGCAAATACTTAAATATTACCTTATGGCATGGGCTACAGAAATTACAATTGAGATTAATGCATGCAGCAATTACACAAGCATTTATCATAGAATCATAGAATATCAGGGTTGGAAGGGACCTCAGGGGGTCATCTAGTCCAACCCCCTGCTCAAAGCAGGACCAATCCCCAATTAAATCATCCCAGCCAGGGCTTTGTCAAGCCTGACCTTAATAACTTCTAAGGAAGGAGATTCTACCACCTCCCTAAGTAATGCGTTCCAGTGTTTCACCAACCTCCTAGTGAAGACGTTTTTCCTAATATCCAACCTAAACCTCCCCCACTGCAACTTGAGACCATTACTCCTTGTCCTGTCCTCTTCTACCACTGAGAATAGTCTAGAACCATCCTCTCTGGAACCACCTCTCAGGTAGTTGAAAGCAGCTATCAAATCCCCTCTCATTCTTCTCTTCTGCAGACTAAACAATCCCAGTTCCCTCAGCCTCTCCTCATAAGTCATGTGTTCCAGTTCCCTAATCATTTTTGTTGCCCTTCGCTGGACTCTCTCCAATTTATCCACATCCTTCTTGTAGTGTGGGGCCCAAAACTGGACACAGTACTCCAGATGAGGCCTCACCAATGTCGAATAGAGGGGGACGATCACGTCCTTCGATCTGCTGGCTATGCCCCTACTTATACATCCCAAAATGCCATTGGCCTTCTTGGCAACAAGGGCACACTGCTGACTCATATCCAGCTTCTGGTCCACTGTCACCCCTAGGTCCTTTTCCGCAGAACTGCTGCCTAGCCATTCGGTCCCTAGTCTGTAGCTGTGCATTGGGTTCTTCCGTCCTAAGTGCAGGACCCTGCACTTATCCTTACTGAACCTCATCAGATTTCTTTTGGCCCAATCCTCCAATTTGTCTAGGTCCCTCTGTATCCTATCCCTGTCCTCCAGCGTATCAGCCACTCCTCCCAGCTGAGTATCATCCGCAAATTTGCTGAGAGTGCAATCCACACCATCCAGTGCTAGAGGAGCCAACTAGGGGGGGGTGCTTTTCTTGACCTGCTGCTCACAAACTGGGTAGAATTAGTGGGGGAAGCAAAAGTGGATGGGAATCTGGGAGGCAGTGACCATGAGTTGGTTGAGTTCAGGATCCTGACGCAGGGAACAAAGGTAAGCAGCAGGATACGGACCCTGGACTTCAGGAAAGCAGACTTCGACTCCCTCAGGGAACGGATGGCCAGGATCCCCTGGGGGACTAACTTGAAGGGGAAAGGAGTCCAGGAGAGCTGGCTGTATTTCAAGGAATCCCTGTTGAGGTTACAGGGACAAACCATCCCGATGAGTCGAAAGAATAGTAAATATGGCAGGCGACCAGCTTGGCTTAATGGTGAAATCCTAGCGGATCTTAAACATAAAAAAGAAGCTTACAAGAAGTGGAAGGTTGGACATATGACCAGGGAAGAGTATAAAAATATTGCTCGGGTATGTAGGAATGATATCAGGAGGGCCAAATCGCACCTGGAGCTGCAGCTAGCCAGAGATGTCAAGAGTAACAAGAAGGGTTTCTTCAGGTATGTTGGCAACAAGAAGAAAGCCAAGGAATGTGTGGGCCCCTTACTGAATGAGGGAGGCAACCTAGTGACAGAGGATGTGGAAAAAGCTAATGTACTCAATGCTTTTTTTGCCTCTGTTTTCACTAACAAGGTCAGCTCCCAGACTGCTGCGCTGGGCATCACAAAATGCGGAAGAGATGGCCAGCCCTCTGTGGAGATAGAGGCGGTTAGGGACTATTTAGAAAAGCTGGACGTGCACAAGTCCATGGGGCCGGACGAGTTGCATCCGAGAGTGCTGAAGGAATTGGCGGCTGTGATTGCAGAGCCACTGGCCATTATCTTTGAAAACTCGTGGCGAACCGGGGAAGTCCAGGATGACTGGAAAAAGGCTAATGTAGTGCCAATCTTTAAAAAAGGGAAGAAGGAAGATCCTGGGAACTACAGGTCAGTCAGCCTCACCTCAGTCCCTGGAAAAATCATAGAGCAGGTCCTCAAAGAATCAATCCTGAAGCACTTACATGAGAGGAAAGTGATCAGGAACAGCCAGCATGGATTCACCAAGGGAAGGTCATGCCTGACTAATCTAATCGCCTTTTATGATGAGATTACTGGTTCTGTGGATGAAGGGAAAGCAGTGGATGTATTGTTTCTTGACTTTAGCAAAGCTTTTGACACGGTCTCCCATAGTATTCTTGTCAGCAAGTTAAGGAAGTATGGGCTGGATGAATGCACTATAAGGTGGGTAGAAAGCTGGCTAAATTGTCGGGCTCAACGGGTATTGATCAATGGCTCCATGTCTAGTTGGCAGCCGGTATCAAGTGGAGTGCCCCAAGGGTCGGTCCTGGGGCCGGTTTTATTCAATATCTTCATAAATGATCTGGAGGATGGTGTGCATTGCACTCTCAGCAAATTTGCGGATGATACTAAACTGGGAGGAGTGGTAGATACGCTGGAGGGGAGGGATAGGATACAGAAGGACCTAGACCAATTGGAAGATTGGGCCAAAAGGAATCTGATGAGGTTCAATAAGGATAAGTGCAGGGTCCTGCACTTAGGACGGAAGAACCCAATGCACAGCTACAGACTAGGGACCGAATGGCTAGGCAGCAGTTCTGCAGAAAAGGACCTAGGGGTGACAGTGGACGAGAAGCTGGATATGAGTCAGCAGTGTGCCCTTGTTGCCAAGAAGGCCAATGGCATTTTGGGATGTATAAGTAGGGGCATAGCGAGCAGATCGAGGGACGTGATCGTCCCCCTCTATTTGACATTGGTGAGGCCTCATCTGGAGTACTGTGTCCAGTTTTGGGCCCCACACTTCAAGAAGGATGTGGATAAATTGGAGAGAGTCCAGCAAAGGGCAACAAAAATGATTAGGGGACTGGAACACATGAGTTATGAGGAGAGGCTGAGGGAGCTGGGATTGTTTAGCCTGCAGAAGAGAAGAATGAGGGGGGATTTGATAGCTGCTTTCAACTACCTGAAAGGGGGTTCCAAAGAGGATGGCTCTAGACTGTTCTCAATGGTAGCAGATGACAGAACGAGGAGTAATGGTCTCAAGTTGCAGTGGGGGAGGTTTAGATTGGATATTAGGAAAAACTTTTTCACTAAGAGGGTGGTGAAACACTGGAATGCGTTACCTAGGGAGGTGGTAGAATCTCCTTCCTTAGAGGTTTTTAAGGTCAGGCTTGACAAAGCCCTGGCTGGGATGATTTAACTGGGAATTGGTCCTGCTTTGAGCAGGGGGCTGGACTAGATGACCTTCTGGGGTCCCTTCCAACCCTGATATTCTATGATTCTATGATCCTCCAGATCGTTTATGAAGATATTGAACAAAACCGGCCCCAGGACCGACCCCTGGGGCACTCCACTTGACACCGGCTGCCAACTAGACATGGAGCCATTGATCACTGCCCGTTGAGCCCGACAATCTAGCCAACTTTCTACCCACCTTATAGTGCATTCATCCAGCCCATACTTCTTTAACTTGCTGACAAGAATGCTGTGGGAGACCTTGTCAAAAGCTTTGCTAAAGTCAAGAAACAATACATCCACTGCTTTCCCTTCATCCACAGAACCAGTAATCTCATCATAGAAGGCAATTAGATTAGTCAGGCATGACCTTCCCTTGGTGAATCCATGCTGACTGTTCCTGATCACTTTCCTCTCACGTAAGTGCTTCAGGATTGATTCCTTGAGGACCTGCTCCATGATTTTTCCGGGGACTGAGGTGAAGCTGACTGGCCTGTAGTTCCCAGGAAACTCCTTCTTCCCTTTTTTAAAGATTGACACTACATTAGCCTTTTTCCAGTCATCTGGGACTTCCCCCGTTCGCCACGAGTTTTCAAAGATAATGGCCAATGGCTCTGCAATCACAGCCGCCAATTCCTTTAGCACTCTCGGATGCAACTCGTCCGGCCCCAGGGATTTGTGCATGTCCAGCTTTTCTAAATAGTCCCTAACCACCTCTTTCTCCATAGAGGACTGGCCATCTACTCCCCATGTTGTGATGCCCAGTGCAGCAGTCTGGGAGCTGTCCTTGTTAGTGAAGACAGAGGCAAAAAAAGCATTGAGCACATTAGCTTTTTCCACATCCTCTGCACTAGGTTGCCTCCCTCATTCAGTAAGGGGCCCACACTTTCCTTGGCTTTCTTCTTGTTGCTAACATACTTCATTTCATGAAGTCCAAACACTCAACACTTCTCTGTATGTCTGGTACTTGCTTTAACAATACTACTGAGCCAGGCTGGTTTCCAGCTATGTATCTGTCAGTGTTCAGTGAAGCCTAGAGGCCTTGGCATGAGTTGGCACCTGGTCTGCCAGCGTCACAGAGAGGTTCAGAGAAGAGCCACAAGACTGATTAAAGGATTAGAAAACATGTCTTAAAGTGACAGACTAACAGAGACCAATCTCTTCAGTTTAACAAAGAGAGCATTAACGGGTGACTTGATTGTGGTCTAAAAGTACCTACACAGGGAACAAATATTTAATAATGGACTCTTCAGTCTGGCAGAGAAAGGTATAACACAATTAATGGCTGGAAGTTGAAGCTAGACAAATTCAGACTGGAAATAAGGCACGAATTTTTAACAGTGAGAGTAAATAACCGTTGGAACAATTTAGCAAGAGTGTGGTAGATTCTCCAGCACTGATAATCTTTAAATCAAGATTGGATGTTTTTTCTAAAAGTTCTGCTCTAGAAATTATTTTGGGGGACTTTTATGGCCTGTGTTATACAGGAGGTCAGACAAGATGATTACAGTGGATTCCTTCTGGTCTTGGAATCTGTGGAAAAAAACTGTTTCACTGGTGAAAATATTGCTTGCTCTCCTAACAGCTTTATAAATGACATTTGCTCCAGGATATCAGGGTTTTCATACCATTCACTGGCTCGCAAAGCTGTTACTCAATGTCAGCTAATGGTAATGCTCTGTGACCTAATTCTAAATTGCTTTGGCTACTGCCTTCATGGAACTCTGTGACATTGGGAACTTTTCTAGTAAATTTTCAATTCTCTTCCTTTTCCTGTTGCCACTCTACAGTTCTGAAATCTGCTGAAGTTCTTGTTCATGGTCTTAAGCTCAGGAATATTAGATCCAATATACAGGTGTCCCATATTCATAAGTTCATACTTGAACAGCAAGACAGCATAAAGATTAATGTTCTAGTTCATGTGTACTCTGTCATGTAGCCTACACAGGCATCTTTGGAGGCAGTCCTCGGTAACTCATACAAGATAGTAGTGGGGGAGGGTGGGGTAAGTGTGTGCGTAAAGTGTGTTCCTAAAGTCCACTCCATTGCTTCATTTAGCACTGTTCAGACAGTTTTCAAGGCAGAACAAACAATCTCCCAGTAAGCTAACCTGAAGGAAGCACAAGGTAAGATGTGACAACCACCCAAAGGACAAATATTTTAACTTTAAATACTAAGTTAAAACCTTTGGGATTCATTTCCTATCTCTGTTATCCTTAACTTCTTTTACCACACAAAGGCTGGTGTTGCTGCAATATGATCATTAACAATATGTAGGGGTAGAGAATTCCCTTGGCAATGGCCTGGAGCTCAGGGTCTCGGGGCTTGTCGAGCTCTCGGGAGCAAGGATCCCAGTCCGACAGACTTGGGCTAGCAGGGCTCGTGCTGGCACTTTGAAAATAAGAGTGCTTTGAACTTAGGCTGGAGCTCAGTCTCTGAAGCTTGGGGAGAGGAGAGGTTTCAGAGTCACATGGACTGCTAGCATCTGGCACACTGGGGCGCTATACATTTACACCACAGCTTGCCATGCACTGTTTGTCTAGAAAAGCCCTTTGTGTGAAGCCCAGCCTTCTTGCCTCTCTAAACTGGCGCGAAGGCGCATGATGCTCGGATTTCCAGTAGCATGCTGTCCTTAGTTTCTGCTTGGTGGCTCCATCTTTCAAATCCACTACTAGCTAATTAGATATCTGACATATTTGATGCTCTAGCTCCTCTTACTGGTGGAAGGGAAATTCAGCTCTCCAGAGTCTCCTGGCTGCTGTGAGTTGGAGGGAAGAAGAGGTCTTTTGCTACTTTCGTTCCCCAGCCTCTGATTTATGGTCCTATACACCAGTAACTTTCCCACATACACACCATCCCCGTCCATAACTTCAGTGCCTGCCTCTGCTGTTCTCTGCCTTATATATTCAGTACAGCTAACTCCAGACATTCAGAAATCATCAGTCGGAGGTTAAAATATCATGAGAGAGAGACTTAAAAATCATAAGCTTTTAAAAACATCATAAATTTGGGTATAAGGGAGCTTTTTGCTTTCTGATTTCTGAGCCTCCCGGGTGCACTTGGGTCACATTTTCAAGGTTTTTCTCCATACCCCTTAGGACTAGGAATGTATTAAAAAAAAAAAAAAGTTGAGATTCTCACATAATGAATACAGGAGCTGGGGCCATAATAAAACACCAAGTATCATGAGGCTTGCAATCAAATCAGGAGTTGTCAGCAGGCTAGTTTTCCCAAGCAGCACAATGAAATTAACATGACTCTTAGCAGGAAGATGATGCTGTTTCTGTTCCATTTGCTCTTGAAAGTTTTGCAGACATAAGTGCTTGAACCTTTTGTTTTGTTTTGTTTTTGTTTTAAACAATAGCTTACATTCTGCAGGCCCCTGAGCTTGCCAAGTAAGCATCTCTCTTGTCGGTAACTAGTGAATTTTTTAAGCCCTGTGCTACAATATTTGGTATCCGCAGATCACTCTTTTCAGGGCCCACCTGTACACTAATAAATGAGGGGCAGCTTTCTTTCCTATATCAAACTCTTCTTTCCTTTCTTGCTGTAATTTAGCTTAGTCTTTTATCTTAAATGTCTAACCAAGTGAAGCCATTTAATGCTTTATAGTTATGGAGACATCAAAGTTAGGTGGCTAGAGCACTGCATGGGAATCAAGAGATTTGAAGTCTATTATCAGCTCTGCCACTGATTTGCTATGTTACCTTGAAAAAGTCATTTTGCCTCTATATGCCTTAGTTGCCCCCTCTGTAAAATGGAGATTGTGATACTCACCCTCCTCTGTAAAAAGCACATTGAGATCTATGGCTGAAAGCACTGTATAAGAGCTATTGTTATTCCAGGATTTACTTTGCATGTGGATGATACTCATAACTATGGCTGAGTTCTTTTCTTTTTAGAAGGAAGAATACACTTTGGATGATTCTGGTCTCCCATTTTTAGGCCTCAGATCATTGCCCCATTAACTTCTGATTGCATGTACTGAGTGAGGAAGAGGATTCCAAATCGCTTCCATAAAGTATTTAAAAATGAGCATGTCATGTTGAGTGAACAAAACAGCACTATTTTGATAGATCTGTGAGAATAAAGTCACAATGGCGTGTGCTCCCTCTGCTGGCCACACAGTAGCAGTTATCTGAGAAATCACTAACTCAAAGACTGAACCAACCAGAATACAGACTAACACGGCTGTTACTCTGAAACCTGAACCAACCAAGATATTTGGATATGACTTGGTATTCTTTGGAAGCTCAAGTAGCCATATGACTTTTGATGTAGAAAATATCCTTTTTAAGTGTCATGGAAAAGTTATATGTGTGATGACAATCTGAGAGGGGGAGAGAAAGGTTTGGATTAAATACCAGGACGGGATTTTTCTTTGTGTTACTGGGATGTGGAATAGTCTGCCAAAGAAATATTCAATATGTGGGTTTTTATTCCAGCATATCCAGAGAGATGTAATGAAAGCAATTTCATCATAGTGTAACATCAATTGGAAAAGTGGGTATACGTAATACAGCATATTAAATAATATACTATATTATAGTAGAATTCTGAAGAGTCATAGCCAAGGTAGATTGATTTAAATCAAAATTATTTTAAAATCACCAACTTTAATTGCAATTTTAAATCACCAATTTTCATAATTTAAATCAGCAAGCAGCAGGAAACCTCAGTTTTAATGGTTGAGGTTAATTGTGTTTTGCATTTGTACTTTCTAGTTATTTTCCTGCAGAAAGATTGATTGATTGGTTGGTATGCAAATATGCAAAACGAACAGGAGTACTTGTGGCACCTTAGAGACTAACAAATAAGTTCTTTTTGCGGATACAGACTAACATGGCTGCTACTCTGAAACCATTCAAATATGTTGATTCGGAACTAAATATAGCATCTACACTAAATTTGGTGCTTCTTTTTGTTAAGCAGAAAGATAGGATATATCTATACACATTTATTTAAGCAATTATATAGCTTCACTTATGTTTGTTAAGAATCTTAGTTTTACATATTTTATGATGTTAAAAGATAGTGAATGATGTATTTCTTTACTAGTTTGATTAATGTTTTACTCCTGGTTTGTGTCAAGTTCTATTTGGATAAATTTGTATTCATTTAAAAATGCACAAAAACAGTATTTTATTTTATTTTTTCTTATTTAAATAAAGCTACTTAAACTTTATTCTTCTGTAACCAGCAAACTTAATCAAAACATGTTTTGTATTTTAAACCGATTTTTTAAACAAAGCATTATCCGTAGTTAGTGAACTGAAGTGATTGTTTCTGATCACCATGTCCTTCAAGACTTTATAACTAATAGATCTTATCCTCCTCTAGTTGCTCATATATCAGAGGAGGAAAACGAGCTTTCTGACATTTTCAACTCCAAATTGGTTTCTTAACTTTGGGTGAACTAGTCGTGAACTGGTCTTGTTGAATAAACCAAAATGAAGAAGAAAATATTCTCCCCTCACCTGCAGAAGAGGCTTCTGCTCTCAAAAGCTGGAGTAGCACTTCATCAAGCTCTGGTTTCAGGTGCTTGGCCAGTGAAATCCACCAGTTTAGTGGTTTGGCTTTTTTAAAAATTTCAGCAGAATTGTGTACTGCTTAATATTTATTTTATTTAAAATATTTTAATAGATTGTAATAAATTTTGGCCTTAGCATGGGTGGTTATAATTTCAAATAGGCTCATTTTTAAAAAATAAACCTGTATTTAATTTAAATTTAAAAATCATTTTAAAAAAACCCAGATTTTATCCACATTCTGTGCTCCCTCAGGTCCTTCCCACGTAAACCACTAATAGACTGTACCCCACGTTTGTGGAAGCCTGTAATTCCGCCTTTCTTTTGCTGTCCACAGATCTGTGACAAACCTGATGCATGTGTAACCCACTAAAGTTTGATGTCAGAATTAGCCACTATAATTCCATTTTACTACCAGAATAGTGAGCAGGTTCAGTCAGTTTTGACAGCAGAACTCTTCGCTGTGGATAACACATAAGATAAATATGGAAAATTTGGACCGCCATGGGATGACCATACAATGAGTTTCTCCAGTTTGGAATAAAAACACCACAATGTGGCTAAACTGCTCAAAACTGAAAACAAAATCTTTCAGCTGCATCTATTCTGTGGGTATGGGCACCTTATCTCCAGAGCTGGTACCAGATTTATTGAGCTCTGACCATTATGTTCTGCTGCACCTAGAGAGATCACATGTAGACAGAACAATCTATATTGTAAATTGTGTTTTCTAGATTGCATGAAATTATACATACCAAGGGTAATGTTTGTAAATGTCCCTGTGGCACATTCTCTGATGCCCCAGGAGATGCTCAGTTACTAAACAATCTTCAAAGTGTATCTGCTTCTGTCTATCTAATGTTGGAGGGCACTGCTGCCAGAATGATAATTTTAGGAATTAGCTGGGATTGCACATTGTTTCTGAACTCAAGGTGGCACTACAGGACTATATTTGGCACCCACTTTCTGATGTATTGTTAAGCGTGTAGCTGTCTGAATTTGTGTACACTAAGGGTATGTCTACACTACCCGCCGGATCGGCGGGCAGCGATCGATCCAGTGGGGGTCGATTTATTGCTTCTAGTCTAGACGTGATAAATTGATCCCCGAGCGCTCTCCCATCGACTCCTGTACTCCACCGCTGCAAGAGGCGCAGGCGGAGTTGATGGGGGAGCGGCAGCAATCGACTCACCGCGGTGAAGACACCACAGTAAGTCGATCTAAGTATGTCGACTTCAACTACATTATTCACATAGATCGATTTCCCCCCACGCGCACACACACAGTGTAGACCAGAGCTATGAATTGAGAAGAGGTGTGTGTGCGGGGAGGGTATTTTGATGCTTTCTCTTTTTGTTGTATGCATAACGAGCAAGATACAGTATTTTGGCTTTCTGTAGTTTTCAGGAATTAGAATTTGCATGATTATTGTAAAATGAACAGGCAGCAATAATGCCAAAATAATGTACTGATCATTGAATTTATGGTTGGTTTTAAGTAAAAGAAAATACTAAAAACAAAATTCAGACACCAAGCCATTGTAAAACCCTGGACCCTTTCATTGCTGTCTTTTGGTGCTTCTGAAAACAGGCTTACAACTGGGCATTCTTTGCCAGCTGCTATAGAAAGTGCCATATATTCAGATACCCTGATATTTATTTTGTCAAATACTGTTTCTTGAAAATGTAATAGTGTTTGTGAAAGATGTCAGACTGACATCTGGAAACACTATTACTAGCCCAAAGTGTTCCAAAATCCTGAGTCAGGACCCCCTAAAAATCATTATATCCACTAGAAAACCAGTACATTTGCCTTCTGAGTTTTGAACCTTTGTGGTACATCCAGGCCATGCTTTCAAGCTTTTCTTCATAACCATAAGAGCTAGAAACTTTTCAAAAGAAAAGCTACACGTCTTGTGTTTTCATTTGACTCCAAGAGCTGGGGCTTTAAGAGGGGAAAAAACAAGCATTGAAAGCCTTATGATAAAATCATGAGACTGGCAACACTGACTCCGTTCACAGGACAAGCACAGAACTAGCAGGGATACTGCAAGGTTCTCTGTGCAGTCCCAACAGTCTGCCTTATGCATGTCGTGGAGGGACCACCCGTAGGAGGTTGGAGAAGGTAGTTCAATTTGCCATGCTCTTTTAGGGTATGTCTATGCTGCAATTAAAAACCTGCGTCTGGCCCATGCCAACTAACTTGGACTTGGGCGAAAGAGCTGTTTAATTGCAGGGTAGAGGTTCAGGCTCAGGCTGGAGCCCAGGTACTAGGACCTCGAGAGGTGGGAGGGTCCCAGAGCTCGGGCTGCAGCCCAACCATCTACACTGCAATTAAACAGCCCCTTAGCGCGAGTCAGCTGGTATGGGCTGGGCCTGTGTGTCTAATTGTAGTGTAGACATACCCCAGTCTTATCACTTTTTCCTAAGGCTGCCAACAAGGGTGCCAATTATGATGCAGACATCAGCACAATAACTGTTTAAGAACACTATCTCATTTCACATGTCATTGAACAGCCATCAGATGGTAACAAGTCCCAGTTAGTACTGACAAAGGCTGGATTTGAACAAATGTTCTAAAAGGAAAAGGCTTTACTAGTATCCTAAGTCATCCAGTTTTCTCTGCTATGTTTTAAAAATATGTAGTTATAACAACTTTTTAAAGGGTGTGACCCACAGAACTTGGCTAGGGCCATGAGCTGTTATGGTGGTTGGTGAGCACTACTGTCAAGGTTCCTCCCCCACTCTGAACTCTAGGGTACAGATGTGGGGACCTGCATGAAAAACCTCCTAAGCTTATCTTTACCAGTTTAGGTCAAAACTTCCCCAAGGTACAAAATATTCCCCCCGTTGTCCTTGGACTGGCCGCTACCACCACCAAACTAATACTGGTTACTGGGGAAGAGCTGTTTGGACGCGTCTTTCCCCCCAAAATACTTCCCAAAACCCTGCACCCCACTTCCTGGACAAGGTTTGGTAAAAAGCCTCACCAATTTGCCTAGGTGACTACAGACCCAGACCCTTGGATCTTAAGAACAATGAACAATCCTCCCAACACTTGCACCCCCCCTTTCCTGGGAAATGTTGGATAAAAAGTCTCACCAATTTGCATAGGTGACCACAGACCCAAACCCTTGGATCTGAGAACAATGAAAAAGCATTCAGTTTTTACAAGAAGACTTTTAATAAAAAATAGAAGTAAATAGAAATAAAGAAATCCCCCCTGTAAAATCAGGATGGTAGATATCTTACAGGGTAATTAGATTCAAAAACATAGAGAACCCCTCTAGGCAAAACCTTAAGTTACAAAAAAGATGCACAGACAGAAATAGTTATTCTATTCAGCACAATTCTTTTCTCAGCCATTTAAAGAAATCATAATCTAACACATACCTAGCTAGATTACTTACTAAAAGTTCTAAGACTCCATTCCTGGTCTATCCCCGGCCAAGACGACTACAGACAGACACAGACCCTTTGTTTCTCTCCCTCCTCCCAGCTTTTGAAAGTATCTTGTCTCCTCATTGGTCATTTTGGTCAGGTGCCAGCGAGGTTACCTTTAGCTTCTTAACCCTTTACAGGTGAGAGGAGCTTTCCCCTGGCCAGGAGGGATTTCAAAGGGGTTTACCCTTCCCTTTATATTTATGACAACTACGCTTCAGTGTCCAAGGTTCTGCACTGCAGCATGGTGTCTGAAGAGCAAAACTGGGGCGGAGCATTGCTGGCTGGAGTGGCACTTGAAGGAGCCATTTGTGAATGCAACAGAATTATTGTTACCAGAGCACCTTCAAACTGCTGGAGATAGAAGACAAGCATCAGGTTCTTGGTCCAGGACTCTCTGTGATTGACTATGGGGCAGCTCCTGGTGCTTGGAGTCAGGTTGCTGTACAGAGGCCCAATGCCTTGGGCCCTGATCCTAATGACTCAATTGGTTTTGTATTTGGAACTGACCTTCGTACTTCCCTCTGGAAGGAGCAGTCTTCCTGTCTAATGCTGACATTGTAGATTCAAGCATACTTAAGAAAATTCAGGAGCTGCTTCCTGCAGAGAAGGTGGGTGTTATCTGAGTGACATGGCACCTAATCCCACAGGGGGTCCAAGAACAAGATAATCAGAAGTAGATGACCTTATGTTTGTCCCTTTGGATCTCTCCCAAAGCCTCTTGTAGCCAGAGGAGACCATCCTCTGAGTAATCCGGGATGGACAGGAAGCCTGTATCCTCCAAAACAGACTGAGCATTTCCAGGATGTGACAACAATAAAACCTCAGTCCAGCAGGAAAGAATCTTCAGAGTCCTGTTACCTGGCAAAACTGCACAGAAAGGGAGTAAAACATAAACACTGAGGGTTATGTCTGCCCTACTCATACGGGTGGTCAGTGTCTGACTGGATACCTGCATTTGGGGTGCATTTAAAAAAATCTGAGTAGTGAGATTCTGAAATTGAATTGTTTTATTTTTAAATCCAATGTGGGAATATCTGTCATAATTTACATATCATCATAGGTGTGCATCATGCTTATAGATACAAAATAAGACAAGGTTGTCACTCCACTGAGTATATAATATAATTATAGAAGTAAAGACATCCACTTAACTCCCACCTGAGGAAAAAGCTTTTGGGAATGGAATGCTATGAAAGCTGGCCTGTACGAGACAGAGCAATGGAAACAAAAATAAAATAACCTTTTTTTAAAAGTTTGCAAGGAAGTACAGTACTAGAACTGGCTGGGAATTTTTTAACTATTTTTTGTAGGTAACTGCCGATTTCTTAAAACTGAAACTTTGTGGGAAAGGCTCAGTTTTGACTAATTTCATGATTTTAGAAAAAAAGTTTTGAAATTGTCAAAACATCCTGTTTTGACATTTTCTAACTGAAAAAGGTTCTGTTTGGGGGATCCAAACAAGTTTTTCATTTAAAAAAATAAGTGAATTTATAGTAAAACTAATAAAAATAGTTAACATTTAAATGAAACCTTTCGGATTTATTGGAAATAAATATTTCCATTGGCCCAATGAGGATTTTTTTTCAGATTTTCCATTCACAGAGATTGTAAAGATTTCAAATTTTTGCTCTGGTTAGGGAGGGAAACTTCTGTTTAAAATCTTGAAAATTCTCACAGGACAGGAAACACGTTTCTCGCCCAGTTCTAGTATACAGCACGTGTATCTGAATTATGGCATCGAACAAAGGGCTGATTTTGAAGGTTACTGAGCAGCGTTAACTCTCATTGTCTTCAGTCAGGCTCCAGTGAGAGTTGAGGGCTCCTAGGGTATGTCTACACTTCAGGCTGGGGTGTGATTCCCAGCTCAAGGAGAAATGCCTATGCAAGCTCTCATAGAGCCAGCACACCAAAAATAGAATATAGCTGTGGCAGCAGAAGGCTCTTATAACCCGAGTAGGTACCTAGGGTCTTAGATGGGATCAACCTCAAGGTGGCTCACCCGTCCTGCCCCTCTCGCTGCATGTGATACCTGCGTTAGCTCTGATTGAGCTACATCTCCTTGATCTGGCATTTACACCTCCAGCTCCAAATGGAGACACACCTTCAGTGTCTAGCAGGAGGTGCTCAGCAGCTCACAGGATTGGGCTCCAAGCTCTTTAGGCTCCTAAAGACACAGATAAGCACTTAGCCCTGGTCTACACTAGGAGTTTAGGGCGAATTTAGCAGTGTTAAATTGATATAAACCTGCACCCGTCCACACGATGAAGCCCTTTTTTTCGACTTAAAGGGCTCTTAAAATCGATTTCCTTACTCCACCCCCGGCAAGGGGATTAGCACTGAAATCGGCCTTGCTGGATCGAATTTGGGGTACTGTGGACGCAATTAGATGGTATTGGCCTCTGGGAGCTATCCCAGAGTGCTCCATTGTGACCACTCTGGACAGCACTCTCAACTCAGATGCACTGGCCAGGTAGACAGGAAAAGGCCCGCGAAGTTTTGAATTTCAATTTCCTGTTTGGCCAGCGTGGCAAGCTGCAGGTGACCATGCAGAGCTCATCAGCAGAGATAGTCATGATCAGCATGATAGAGTCCCAGAATCGCAAAAGAGCTCCAACATGGACTGAACGGGAGGTACGGGATCTGATCACTGTATGGGGAGAGGAATCCATGCTATCAGAACTCCGTCCCAGTTTTCAAAATGCCAAAACATTTGTCAAAATCTCCCAGGGCATGAAGGACAGAGGCCATAACAGGGACCCGAAGCAGTGCCGCATGAAACTTAAGGAGCTGAGGCAAGCCTACCAGAAAACCAGAGAGGCAAACGGCCGCTCCGGGTCAGAGCCCAAAACATGCCGCATCTATGATGAGCTGCATGCCATTTTAGGGGGTTCAGCCACCACTACCCCAGCCGTGTTGTTTGACTACTTCAATGGAGATGGAGGCAACACGGAAGCAGGTTTTGGGGATGAGGAAGATGATGATGATGAGGTTGTAGATAGCTCACAGCAAGCAAGCGGAGAAACCGGTTTTCCCGACAGCCAGGAACTGTTTCTCACCCTGGACCTGGAGCCAGTACCCCCCGAACATACCCAAGGCTGCCTCCTGGACCCGGCAGGCGGAGAAGGAACCTCCGGTGAGTGTACCTTTTAAAATACTATACATGGTTTAAAAGCAAGCATGTGTAATGATTAATTTTCCCTGGCATTCGCGGCTCTCCTGGATGTACTCCCAAAGCCTTTGCAAAAGGTTTCTGGGGAGGGCAGCCTTATTGCGTCCTCCATGGTAGGACACTTTACCACTCCAGGCCAGTAGCATGTACTCGGGAATCATTGTAGAACAAAGCATTGCAGTGTATGTTTGCTGGCGTTCAAACAACATCCGTTCTTTATCTCTCTGTGTTATCCTCAGGAGAGTGATATCATTCATGGTCACCTGGTTGAAATAGGGTGTTTTTCTTCAGGGGACATTCAGAGGTGCCTGTTCCTGCTGGTCTGTTTGCCTGTGGCCGAACAGAAATGTTCCCCGCTGTTAGCCACGGGGAGAGAGGAAGGGGGAGGGGTTAGCCACGCGGTGGGGGGAGGCAAAATGCAACCTTGGAACGAAAGCACATGTGCTATGTATGTAATGTTAACAGCAAGGTTTACCATGAAAGAGTGTACCCATTGTTCCATAAAATGTGTCTTTTTGAATACCACTGTCCCTTTTTTTTTCTCCACCAGCTGCATGTGTTTCAAGGATCACAGGATCTTCTCCTTCCCAGAGGGTAGTGAAGATTAGAAAGAGAAAAAAACGCACTCGTGATGAAATGTTCTCTGAGCTCATGCTGTCTGCCCACACTGACAGAGCACAGACGAATGCGTGGAGGCAGACAATGTCAGAGTGCAGGAAAGCACAAAATGACCGGGAGGAGAGGTGGCGGGTTGAAGAGAGTAAGTGGTGGGCTGAAGACAGGGCTGAAGCTGAAAGGTGGCAGCAGCGTGATGACAGGAGGCAGGATTCAATGCTGAGGCTGCTGGAGGATCAAACCAATATGCTCCAGTGTATGGTTGAGCTGCAGCAAAGGCAGCTGGAGCACAGACTGCTGCTACAGCCCTTGTGTAACCAACCGCCCTCCTCCCCAAGTTCCATAGCCTCCTCACCCAGATGCCCAAGAATGCGGTGCGGGGGCCTCTGGCCACCCAGCCACTCCACCACAGAGGATTGCCCAAAAAACAGAAGACTGGCATTCAATAAGTTTTAAAGTGCTGTGTGGCCTTGTCCTTCCCTCCTCCACCATCCCTCCCAGTGCTTCTCTCCTCCACCACCCCTCCTGGGCTATCTTGGCAGTTATCTCCCTATTTGTGTGATGAATTAATAAAGAATGCATGAATGTGAAGCAACAATGACTTTATTGCTTCTGCAAGCGGTGATCGAAGGGAGGAGGGGAGTGTGGTTAGCTTACAGGGAAGTAGAGTGAACCAAGGGGCGGGGGGTTTCATCAAGGAGAAACAAACAGAACTTTCACATTGTAGCCTTGCCAGTAATGAAACTGGTTTTCAAAGCTTCTCTGATGCGCACCGCACCCTCCTGTGCTCTTCTAACCACCCTGGTGTCTGCCTGTGCGAAACCAGCAGCCAGGCGATTTGCCTCAACCTCCCACCCCGCCATAAACGTCTCCCCCTTACTTTCACAGATATTGTGGAGCACACAGCAAGCAGTAATAACAGTGGGAATATTGGTTTTGCTGAGGTCTAACCAAGTCAGTAAACTGCGCCAGCGCGCTTTTAAACGTCCAAATGCACATTCTACCATCATTCTGCACTTGCTCAGCCTGTAGTTGAACAGCTTCTGACTACTGTCCAGGCTGCCTGTGTACGGCTTCATGAGCCAAGGCATTAAGGGGTAGGCTGGGTCCCCAAGGATAACTATAGGCATTTCAACATCCCCAACGGTTATTTTCTGGTCTGGGAATAAAGTCCCTTCCTGCAGCTTTTGAAACAGACCAGAGTTCCTGAAGGTGCGAGCGTCATGTACCTTTCCCGGCCATCCCACGTTGATGTTGGTGAAACGTCCCTTGTGTTCCACCAGTGCTTGCAGCACTATTGAAAAGTACCCCTTGCAGTTTATGTATTCGCCAGCTTGGTGCTCCGGCGCCAAGATAGGGATATGGGTTCCGTCTATGGCCCCACCACAGTTAGGGAATCCCATTGCAGCAAAGCCATCCACTATAACCTGCACATTTCCCAGGGTCACTACCCTTGATATAAGCAAATCTTTGATTCCATGGGCTACTTGCATCCCAGCAGCCCCCACAGTAGATTTACCCACTCCAAATTGTTTCCCAACTGACCGGTAGCTGTCTGGCATTGCAAGCTTCCACAGGGCTATTGCCACTCGCTTCTCAACTGTGAGGGCTGCTCTCATCTTGGTATTCATGCGCTTCAGGGCAGGGGAAAGCAAGTCACAAAGTTCCATGAAAGTGCCCTTATGCATGCGAAAGTTTCGCAGCCACTGGGAATCGTCCCAGACCTGCAACACTGTGGGGTCCCACCAGTCTGTGCTTGTTTCCCAGGCCCAGAATTGGCATTCCACGGCATGAACCTCCCCCATTAGCACCATGATGCCCACATTGGCAGGGCCCATGCTTTGAGAGAAGTCTGTGTCCATGTCCTCATCACTCACGTCACTGCGCTGACGTCGCCTCCTCGCCGGGTATCGCTCTGCCAGGTTCTGGTGCTGCATAGGCTGCTGGATAATGCGTGTGGTGTTTAATGTGCTCCTAATTGCCAAAGTTATCTGAGTGGGCTCCATGCTTGCCATGGTATGGCGTCCGCACAAAAAAAAGGCACGGAACGATTGTCTGCCGTTGCTCTGACGGAGGGAGGGGTGACTGACGACATGGCTTACAGGGTTGGCTTACAGAGAATTAAAATCAACAAAGAGGGTGGCTTTACATCAAGGAGTATTTCAGGCAGGACTGGACGGAGGGAGGGGGGAGCAAATGAGTACAAAACAAATCTGGTCTATTTCTTGTTTTGATCCACTCCATCTATCTTTTACATCTTTGGATGGCAGCAGATGGTGCAGAAGGACTGCAAGCCATCCACATCTCTTGGCTGCTCGGCAGAAGATGGTACAATAGGACTGCTAGCCATCCTCATCTCCTGCCTGCCCGGCAGAAGATGGTGCAGAAGGACTGCAAGCCATCCACATCTCCTGCCTGCCCGGCAGAAGATGGTGCAGAAGGACTGCAAGCCATCCACATCTCCTGCCTGCTCGGCAGAAGATGGTGCAGAAGGACTGCAAGCCATCCACATCTCCTGCCTGCTCGGCAGAAGATGGTGCAGAAGGACTGCAAGCCATCTACATCTCCTGCCTGCTCGGCAGAAGATGGTGCAATAGGACTGCTAGGCATCCACATCTCCTGCCTGCTCACCATAAGATGGTACAATAGGACTGCCTGCAGGACTAAAGAGAATGACCTGGTCGAGTCACTCCTAATTTAGTCCCTGCACCCATATCTGCCCAGGCGCTCCTGACCAATCTTACCGAGGCGGCCAGGAGCACCTCAGACATGATGAGGATGGTTTTCAGGCCTATTGTACCGTCTGCTGCCACAAGGCAATGGGTTGCTGCTGCTGTGTAGCAATGCAGTACCACATCTGCCAGCACCCAGGAGACATACGGTGACAGTGAGCTGAGCGGGCTCCATGCTTGCCGTGGTATGGCGTCTGCACAGGTAACTCATGAAAAAAGGCGCGAAACGATTGTCTGCCGTTGCTTTCACAGAGGGAGGGAGGGAAGGAGGGCCTGATGATTTGTACCCAGAACCACCCACGACAATGTTTTTTGCCCCATCAGGCATTGGGATCTCAACCCAGAATTCCAATGGGCAGCAGAGACTGCGGGAACTGTGGGATAGCTACCCACAGTGCAACACTCCGGAAGTTGATGCTAGCCTCGGTACTGTGGAATCACTCCACCAAGTTAATGCACTTAATGCACTTAAAGCATTTTGTGTGGAGACACACACAAATCGACTATCTAAAAGCGATTTCTAAAAAACCAACTTCTATAAATTCGACCTAATTTCAGAGTGTAGACATACCCTTAATGGGGTTTTCAAAAGCATCTAGGTGCCTACCTCCTAAAAACCTTTAAAAATCAGTCCCCAGGTACCTAAAATGACCAGAAGTTGACATGTGCTGGTAAGAATGGAAAGAGTTTTACTCTAACTGGATATGAATTTTGGTGTGATTTGAAGCTGAGGGATTTTATTTCTAAACTAATTTTTAAGGGCAGAGGTAAGAAAACCAAAAACGGACTCTGCATGCCTTATTCTGTTTTATTTTACTATTTTAAGATATGGAGAGGTGAAGCCTAGAGGAATTTATGAATATTTATTAAAATATGTAACCAGGATATCTCCAGTGAGATGAATCATCTGATGGTATCCAGAGGTGACAGTCCTTTTAACAACATAATGGTCAGAATTCAGTAAAAATATGTATTTATTTCAATTGTATTGCTTGCTTACTCTGCCAATTCAGAATATATTTTCATTATTCACTGTTTCACATTGTTTATGAATGTCTAATTTTCCTAGCAGTCACAGTAATTGTCAAGCTAATTTAACATGTCCTGTATGCTAATTGCCTCAAAACATTAATTTTCAATGGTTTTGGAGACATAATATTACAAAGCAGTTATAGCTAAACATTCCAGATGGCATCTATTCCAGTCTGTAGTCATTGTTTTCTGTCTTACAAGGAGACATGCAATTATTAGGTAATAAGAAGAGAGTGATTATATTTTTAATTTAGTTTTTTTTAAATCCCAGATAAATTACCTGCTTATAGAATAACTTGAAAAGATTCTGCAGCAATGGTAATCAATTAAATAGTGGAACAACAACAAAAATTCTTGTTAGATATGAACAGGTGAAATTCACCTGCATAATCAAAGGGCCAGCAGAAGAGTTAACAAATATTTAAGTCCCCCTTAAACCTTGGTACTTAACTGGTGCATAGATGTGGTGCTGGTTCTCTGCACTGGGGAGACTTTCACCTGAAAAACCCTAAGTTAACGAAAATATAAAACTCAACTATGAAATAGTGAAATCAAAAATATAGATGGTTTGCTAGTGATGATTTAATTTCTCTCCACACCTTCCAGAGCTGGAACAATACTGTGCAGAAAGAATGTCGTAAGAGCAAAGAATCTCTTTAAAGAAATAGAAGACATTGCCAATTTAGTCCAGCAGTTTGGGGACCAGTATACATAGCATACATAGCATACTCATGCTCAGTAAAGTAACCCCTTCATGCTCACTTAATTCAGGAGCAAATATAACATTCCCTTGCAATACCAGACACTTATTTCAACTGCCACCCTGGATAAATAACAAGTTGTGTGTGTCTGGAACAGCTCTTCCTAATGGTGTGGAGGAAGGGTCTATAAAAGGATGATAGAAGTATTTCAAAGAGAGTGAGAGGTTTGGAAAAACAGATAGACAGAGCTTAAGAGATATGGGAGAAGCCAGTCTAAAATTTCTCTTAGAATATGATTCATTTGTCTACAATAGCTATCTGTCTGTCTCTGTTTGTCAGGCTCACTACTGTGGCATTCATCCAAGAATCTCAAAGTGATAAACTTTCATTGAACACTGTACCAGATAGCTTAACTGTGGAAACTCTGAGCATGAGTGATGAATGCTGTGGAAAAATATGCTGTGATCATGTAATTAAAGGCAGTATCATAATGCATATGCACAAGGGAGGCAAATTAAGGTTGCAATTTTGGTATTAATCAGCTTTTGAGTGCTTGACTTTGCAACCTTAATGTTCTTTTGACATAGGGAGCTTTTTTGGATGTCAGATTTATATAGCACCTTACTTTTCCCAGTGTGGAAAGGCAGCCTTTGGAATGTAACGACTCTGTTTAATGGCACACAGCAACACTAGATAATATTATAATACAGAAAGTTCAGACGAATACTGTGTTTACTTGAAACTACAGGGGAAATTTTGTTAGGCAGAATGTAATTACTGACATTGAAATTTGGCCAGGAAGCTATTTAAAATATTTATCATTCATTTAGTTCTGGAATAAATGTAGGTCAGGAAATGGCTAAATAAAAACCTTTTGGGAGGGGAACAGAATAAGAAGAGTAGAGTGTGCACACCAGCATTTCTCCTATGCACCAAGGAAGGATTCACTAAGGACTTGATCCAATGCTCACTGAAATCAATTAAAATCCTTCCAGTTCTGATGTCCACAATTCAAGAAGGATGCTGATAAATTGCAAAAAGAAAAGGAGTACTTGTGGCACTTTAGAGACTAACCAATTTATTTGAGCATGAGCTTTCGTGAGCTACAGCTCACTTCATCGGATGCATACCGTGGAAACTGCAGAAGACATTATATACACACAGAGACCATGAAACAAATACCTCCTCCCACCCCACTGTCCTGCTGGTAATAGCTTATCTAAAGTGACCATCAAGTTGGGCCATTTCCAGCACAAATCCAGGTTTTCTCACCCTCCGCCCCCCTCCCCCCACACAAATTCACTCTCCTGCTGGTAATAGCCCATCCAAAGTGACCACTCTCTTCACAATGTGTATGATAATCAAGGTGGGCCATTTCCTGCACAAATCCAGGTTCTCTCACTCCCTCACCCCCCTCCAAAAACCACACACACAAACTCACTCTCCTGCTGGTAATAGCTTATCCAAAGTGACCACACTCTTCACAATGTGTATGATAATCAAGGTGGGCCATTTCCTGCACTAATCCAGGTTACCAGCAGGACAGTGGGGTGGGAGGAGGTATTGTTTCGTGGTCTCTGTGTGTATATAATGTCTTCTGCAGTTTCCACGGTATGCATCCGATGAAGTGAGCTGTAGCTCACGAAAGCTCAGGCTCAAATAAATTGGTTAGTCTCTAAAGTGCCACAAGTACTCCTTTTCTTTTTGCGAATACAGACTAACACGGCTGTTACTCTGAAACCTGTTGATAAATTGGAGTGGATTAAAAGAAGAGCAATGAGAATGATTAAAGGATTAGAAAACATGCCTTATAATGCTAGACGCAAGGAGCTCAATCTATTTATCTTAACAAAGAGAATGTTAAGGAATGAGTTGATTAAAAGTACTAAAAGTACCCATGTGGGGAACAAATATTTAATAATAGGATCTTCAATGTAATAGAGAAAGGTGCAACATGATCCAAAGTCTGGAAGTTGAAGATGGACAAATTCAGGCTGGAAAGAAGACATTTTTAACCACGAGGGTAAATAACCAGTGGAGCAGTTTTCCAAGGGTTGTTGTGAATTCTCCATTGCTGGCAATTAAATCAAGATTGGATGTTTTCTAAAATATATATGCTCTAGGAAGTATTTTGAAGGGGAAGCTCTGTGGCCTGTTATACAGACTAGATGATCACAATGGTCCCTTCTGGCCTTGGGATTCATGAATCTAGGATCCTGTAGTAGACCCTTATTTTCTGTGAATTTTTTATTTTGAAGCACCCCACATATTATGATACATAATGTATGTTGTAGAGAGTGTAAAACTGTTCTGTCACAGACTTGATTCTTAGTCTCACCCTCAGGTGTTTTCATATATTTTAATGCTTATTTGAAATTCTTGTAAATGACTGCATAGGTGATGGAGGGAGAGGGCCTCTGTCTGGAAGGCTGTTGTTGATACTGTAGAACAGACTTGTGGCCAGGTCCTCAGCTTGTGTGAATTGGTGTAGTTCCACTGGGTTCTGTGGAACTCGGTTGATTTCCCCCAGTTGAGGAAGTTACCTACAGTCTCTGGTGGATTATCTCCTCAAAGGTTTTTTCGTGTTTATCTAGTTTTTTGCCTTTCTGTAGTCTTATGCCTTCCTGTATTTTTACATGTTCTTTTGCTGTTGCTTGATATTTCTTTCATTATATTGAGCACTGCATTTCTCACTACTTTACTATTCTGAATTATACAGCATTTAAACTACAAAATTATGGTCCTTGCCCCAAAATGCTTACAATCTAAGTAATTTTAATTAAATTTAAATATGAAAGAAAAATGCTAAATGCCGATGTCCTAGCAGAAAGACATTTTTGCTTTGCTCATGGAAAGTTAAGAATAGGTTTTTTAATGGGCTGATTTGAGCTGAATTGAAAAAAAGATTCACATCCCAGAAATAGTCATTTAAATTTGAGTGCATCTAATTATGGTGTATTATTTGAGAAATGCTATATGATCAGGGCATAAATCAGCCACTAACTGACAAGAGTTAGAAAGGAACTTCCCATGGGGTGCAGAAGCAGCATAGCTAGCAGTCAAAATTTGGGTTGGCCCCAACTCATGATGGACGGGCAATCACATTAGCTGGAGTCACTGTTTTTTGAGATACCCCAGGAAGACAAGGACACCTGCAGACACATGCAGGCTCTGTCGTCCTCAGAGGGACAGTCCCACTGGCCCCATGCGGAGCTGCCCCAGCATGGAGGATTTATTCAGTGGTCAGTATGCCTATTCAGGCAGCCACATGCTCCAGGCAGGCACCGAGAGGCCCTATGGGGCAAGGACAGGGATCCGGGACCTCTTGCAGTACAGTCTGTGAGATGCAGTGGCTGCTCCCCACCCAGCCCGTGCCACCCTCAATGTGCTCCTGGTTTTCCAGCGCAAGGCAAAATGACTTTGCAGGTTTCCCAGCCCTGCCCCAGCATGGATCCTCTCAGCGCCCAGCTGCCTGCACCCTGTGGTGCCTGGCTACACCTGGGCAGGAGCCACCACTCACCTGCCAGTGCCACGTAGGCTTGGAGGTAGCAGCACTGCTCACACTCTGGCTCAGGTCACAGCAGGAGCAGCCAGGCTCAGGCAGGGGCACGTAATGGTGTGGCTCCATGCACTGTGGAGTGGTTGGACTCAACACAGCAGCTCAGGAACTTCTGGGAATGTGGTAGCAGCTCTCAGTCCCCACAGCTGGCATGGCCCGGCAACCCCCCCCCCAACTCCTGCTGACACACAGCAGGGGTGGGGCTGCATCAGTACAGGCACCTTGGAGCTCTGGGGCATGCGCTCTGCACCAGTTCCTGCCCTAGTGCCCCTTCCTTCATATGCCACAAGCCCACAGGGCCTGGTGGGAGCCAAGTTCTCTTCCAGAGCCTCAGAGGGATGTCAGTGGAGGAAGTGGCTCCTCCCAGGAGGAATCAGTAACCACAATGGTGATAGCAGTACAGGTTCACACAGGCTCAGATTTGGGAGGACCTGGGTGCTAATTGTGTGGGCTGTGGACCTACCTGTGGCTTTGCCCCAGTGTGCAGGCTATTCCACAACTGTCCATTATACACCTTGTTGGGCCTTCCTATGAAACTACTTGTACTTATCACTATCAGAGACAGGACACTGGACTAGATGGACCTCTGGTTGGATCCATTATAGCAGTTACTGTGTTCTTAAGTGGGAGCCACACAGCCAGGGAGCAAAGGGGAGGTGCCGGAGTTCCAAAGGCATTCTCCCACATTGGCTCTTGCCTCCTGTTAGGGGGCTTATTCCTTCACCCACTTACTTCCCTGGTCCTTCTCGCGTGAACAGAGAGCAACAATACCCAAACTCCAAAGGTGCAAACAATTTGATGTTTATTGGAGTGAACTTCCAGCAAGCATGATTCCAGTTTCCTTCCTTAGTATCCTCCTTCCCAGCTCTGACACCACAGAGCCTTACACCTGTGTCCCTGTTCCCATTCCTGCCCTTAGCAAAACATGATTCCAATTTCCTTACCCCCATTCCCTGTTCCCATTTCCCCCTTTGGCAAAACATGATTGCAATTTCCTTACCCCCATTCCCTGTTCCCATCTCCCCCACCCACACACCCACACCCACTCCCACCCATTCACTCCCTGATTGACTGCAGACTATATAGTAAAACTTGAGTTCGGCTTAACTATACCTTAACCAATCATTTTCCTGAAATTTAAAAACCAATCCTAACATATTGTAACATGATTATGTAACCAATTATATCCCACCACCTTAATTAGTTTACACCCAGCAAAATTAATTATACAGCAGACAGAGATTATACAGACAAACAATAGCAAAGTGGGAACTATAATGACAAAACAATACAGAAGTGAGGATTTCACATCCCAGCTATTGATAAGTGAGTTCTTGCCAGACAGGATATTATCACACTAAGTTTCCTTTTACATTTTCTAGGTACTTCCCTTTCTCTGAAGGCGATAGGCACTATCAGGACAGGATTGTATTCCTAACAGCCCAATAGCACCTTCTTTCAATGTGACTAGTTTGGAATGTGAGGAGGTGACCGTTCACTTCCCAGCTTATGGCCGCCTCTGCTGCTTAGCCAAAGGCTTTAGCCTAAGAACAGGGTCTCAGACTGTCACAGTAAGAGAAGGACCTTACACCGGCAGACAGTGATTTTGATTCTTTCTTTTATATGTATAACTAGCCAAGTGATAAGAATACACCTAAATTCTTCGAGTACAGGCCTTTACCAACAGGCCTGAATATCTATATCTAGAGCCTTCTAATCTACAAAGTTTGGAATTGGAATCACGTTATTTTGCAATGGGCAGCTCTCCCTCTAACCTGCTATAGTGGGGTTATCTTTTCAGTCAACTGGCTTAGTGGTCAGCAGCTGCTGCCCCAGTCTCTCTCTTTGTCCAGTCCCCTGAACAGGGTTCAGCTGGGGTCAGCTTCCATGTCCATAAACCCCAGGTCTAGGTGTGGGGGAATCTGGGGTGGATAGAGGGACCCGGGCCCTCCCACTCCACCAGGCCCTAGCCCATGGTCCTGAAAGTGTGACAGCTTGGGATGGCCTACGTTCAGCCCACCTCCTGCTAACCTTTTCAGGTCCACTTCCTAACTGCCTACTTTTGTACCAGATTTTATTGGAACATTGATCCATGAAACTGGCAACGCACATTTCAATTGTTGCTTTTGGGATGGATGCAATGTGACCATCATTATTGAAATTGACCCATAACCTGATGATCATTAATATCTGTTCAATTCTACCACTAAGGTCTTGTCTAGACTAGAAAAGAGGTCGAGGTTAGATCAGAGTGTGCTAGCTAACATCAACCTAACCATGATGTTTTCCCTAGCGCAGCTCTGGGTTAGCACCTTTACCTCAGTTCAGCTAGTTGCTAGGGTACATTTGGATGAGCTAAATTGAAGAAAAGGGTCTCAACTAAAGGCTTAGTTAACACACCCTGACCTAACCTCAACAGCTTTTCTAGAGTTCATAAATCCAAGAGACTACAAGGCACTTGGGGCACCAAATAAAAAAGAGAACAAAGATATGCTCTTGATCAGTGTTAATGGGGAAACCAGAAGCTGTAGTCACAAATCCTTGTCACAAAGGGTTTGATCACAAGATTCTACATCATAAGAGCAAGGATGAAACACAGCCCTGAAAGCTTCCCCAGCCAAAATCAGTGCTAACAGATGTCTGTTAGTACTGAATGACTTCAGCAGATGGAGTCTGGTGAAGGGCTGAGAGCAGTCAAGTGTTGGAAGGAATGTTGGATTTATTCAGCAATCCAAAGAAAAACTCCAGTTGATACAGTCAGAAGCGTTTTCAGTATCTGCAGTATCGCTTGCCTCAGAGTGCCTGCTGATATGTAAAAGTCTGTGACCACCAGGGAAGTGGAGTGCACAGATTTGTGTCTTTGTAGTGTCCTCACATTACATAATCATCTAATGACTCCAAGCACAAATGCCTTTTCCCTGAGACTTTCATTATACTTTGTTTTCCATAATGTTTGAAGGTATAGGTTCTCTCACACTAAGTTTTCTGAGGCACAGGTAGAACAATACCATGATTTCTGGTATTAACAACACATAGCTACTGTGTTTTGTGGGTAAGTGATAAACTATTTTTAGGACTTTGCCTTTCCTTCTCTCTTTCCACTCTTGTTAACTAAAACAGGCATTGTGGAAAAAGAAAGAAGAGAGCAATGGTACTCCTGTGGTTTTAGCAGCTGGAGTGCTACCTATGCTTTTTGAGTAGTCATTTTAAATCTCAGTATCCTGTAGGCTCCTTTCCAAGTTATTTACTGTGATCCGCAGAACACAAGGTCCAGGTGGATTGTGAATTAGCAACTCTTAACAAGTCTGTTGAGGAGCTTTACAAGAATGATCTATCTTTTTCTCCATTGTTCATCTTCTGTGTGTGTCGCATTCAGCATCTTGTTATTTTGTTTCCTTAGTTCAAGCCTGTGTGTTTTATTGTTGTTTTGTTCTTGCTCCTGTAAGACATCAAAATTTGTGTATCCTATTTTTCCCCTGTACTGGTATTTCTACTCATCCGTTCTGTCATTTTCTGTTCATATTGTGGTCATATAATCAATGATTATTAGCAAAATGATCCCATCAATTTACAGATTTCTGATTTCCATACAATCGTGTGCTTCCTCATTATGAATCTCTGACCTCAAGCCTTTTAGATTTTTTGGTCACTTGTATTTGTTACACTTTTGTAATCTGTTTAACTTTAAAATCGGAAAACGTGCATAGTTTCTCAATAGATTTAAAACCTGTTCTGTGTAAATCACGTCCCAGACTTTTTAGACATTCTCAGAAAAATGGAAGCCAGACAATTCTGTTAGTCCTGAAATGACATTTCCCCCAAAGTTTCAGTCCTGCTGTTTCGCTACTGAGTACTGCAACTGTCAAATTATAGGTCTGGAATGGTTTATTAATAGCATGAGATTATGTTACCATACTCTACCTACTGATTTGAGATATTTCATCTGACAGTGATGATAATAACTATGACATTTTGTTGCATTGTTTAAATATTTTCATGAATTTTGACCCAAAAATATATGGTTACTGCACTCTCACCTATCAAATCACATTGAGGTGGCTTTCGTTAGCTGAGAACGTTCTGATCATTATTCTTTAAATTCATTTGTCCAAGATCGTTTACTTTTGTGGTTCTTGTAGTTTTCCCCTCACTCTTTTCTCTCTATGTCCCCAGTTTTTAGGTCTGGGTCTTAAAACAGCCTTCTTCTGGAGTTGGAGATTAAGGCACATGCAGGCTAAAAAACTTGGAGGTTTTGATACAGATCATTACAGCCAAGACATCCTTATTTTTTCCATAAAACAGATAATATACCCTATTCATCTTTTTGTCACTATGGACTTAAATAGCTCTTTCTCCCCCCCAGTATCTGAGCACATCCCAAATGGAAAAAACATAGCTACAAACAAAAGTCTCTCTCACTCCCGCTCCCTTCTCCACCTCTAGGAGAAGCATGTGCTGAACTGTGTATGTAAGTCAGTGGGGAGAGCTTATTGTAGAAAAGCTGAGTCAAAGAGATGAGGTTTGCATTAAATTATGAATACAATGAGGCCTGTGATCCATTCTTATTTCTTGCCTGGATTGAATTCCACAGTCTAGATCGGTCTCCCAGGAACGTGCTATCCTCTGCACTCACAAATCTTTCCCTTTGGTTGCCGGAGTGCAAGGTCTTGGGGAAGCGCTGATTTCACATGTTGTTAGGGCCAATCCTATAGAGTGTTTTGAATATTAAAACAAAGACCTGGAACTAGACTCTATTCAGAGGAGAGGCTGAGCAGAGTACTAGAATGATGTGCTCTTGTCAACCTCCGCTATCTAGCCTAGTACTTGTGTGGTCTCCATTCCCCTAGCATCTGAGCACCTCACAATCTTTAGGCTATTTATGCTCCTCATATCCATGTGAGGTAGGGCAATACTGTTATCCCCATTTTACACATGGGAAACTGAGGCACAGAGAGACTAAGTAATATGCCTAAAGTCACACAGGAAGTTTGTGGCAGAGCAAGGAACTGAACCCAGATCTCCCAAGTCTGAGACTAGCACCCTAATCACTAGACAATCCTTCCTTGTATGCTGCTAACACATGGGCTGTTGCATTCTGAACCGGGTTTTTTAGGGTGGATAGTTTTGTTCCTAGCTATAGGCCCCGGAAAGCACTTAAGCACGTCAGTGGGACCTAAGCACATGCCTATGTGTTGTCCTGAAGAGGGATGCTTTCCTAAATCAAGGCTATGATGTGTTGCAGTAATCAAGCCTGGAGTCATGAATGCATGGATGCATATTTCCAGATCTCTTCCAAGTAAGACAATCCTGAAACACTGGGGACAAAGAGAGGACAGGAAGAGAAAAATGTTATTGGAATCAAATACATAGTTTCCTAACAGAAAAATACTCAGCAGAAATTGATAATTCTTATTGTCATTTTTATGCTGTAACAACTGACGGGTAAAATTTTCAAAAGTGCCTAATTGACTTAGGTGCCTAAGTGCTATTGAAAGTTGTAATAGTGGGCACTCACCTCTTGAGCACCTTCTAGCAGCTGGATGTGATACTCACCCGTGGCACCACCTACAGGCTGCCAGTCAACCTTAGAGGATCTTCCATGGCTTAGCCCTCTGGCCAAGTTACAAAGTCCGAATGAACACCTTCCAGGGTAGGGAAGAGTCCAATAAATGAACTGTCCCATTGCCCTTGGTAGCATCTTCTGCCTTTGCTCTGGGTCCTTTAAATACAGCCCTTTGTTCAGGCTCTGAAATAGGCCCTGTCACCCTCCTGGGGTTTATGCCACTGTAGATGGTAGTGGAACCCTGGCCCGCCAGCCATGTCAGGTTCCAACCCAGGGACCCTATAAACAGCAGCTATGCACTGCTCAATTTAAGTTCAGGGTTTCTTCTACCTGGGCCTCTTCCTACCCGGCCTCTCTTAGCTTTGTCCTTATTTAAGGGTTAAAGTTCTTAGGTCCTCTCTCTCCCTGCAAACCTAGTTTAAGCAAATGCAGCCATAAATAAACTCTAGTTATCTCTCAAGGCCCTCTAGCCAGAGAAGAGCACCCTTCCCTGCCCCTCTGGTCCCAGCCAAGAACTGACCTGTAGCTCCTTTTATCTGAGCCTGCTGGTCTCTGATTCGTTGCTTCTGTGAGACCTCTCTAGGCAGGCCTGGAGAACTCACCAATACTGCTTCTTTCCTGGGGCAACGTGTGGTAGGACTGTGGGGCCTCCTGTAGGGAGCCACAAAGGCCAGGTACACCCTGTCACAAAAGTTAATGGAACTTAGGCTCTTAAGTCACTTGGGTAAAATGTTCAAAAGCCCCTAAATTCCTGTTTGGCTGGTACAGTCTTCTGTGTATCACCTACATCTTATGCAAATGCACCAAGTACTGCAGTTATTACATTCAGGTAGGCCTCGACTTTATGACGTTCGACTTACGACGATTCTGAATTGACACCCTGATTCAACTTATGACAATTGATTTAGACTTTATAATGCTCGGTCCCGCAATGGAGTGTATTGTGGTTCCAAGTTACAACTTTTTGACTTACAATGCAATTTTCAGGAACCAGTGGTGTCATAAGTCTGAGGACTGCCTGTACTGTGAACACACTATAACTCCTTATCCTACTTCTTCTGCACTGGTGTCTCCACCAGCTTGTGACACATTGATTTTTCAGATAGTATTGTCTCCTTTTTGGTTGTTTAGCGGGAGCCTGAAACTGCACCTGAGTGTTTGATCGATCTGAGTTCAAGTTCTCGTCCTGTTTGCTCCCTTCATTCACCTAATCAGTCAAGTAATTATTCCTAGACTCTGCACTACTGGTGGCAGCCTGGCCTTTTTGTTTTATGCTGACAAATCAAGAAAAATATTGATAGAACTTTGGCTTAGCAAGTCCTGTTCTGGATCTCATAAGCACACACAATGTAATCCTCCACATAGCCATGATTATTTCATTTACTATTTTTTACCATAATCCTGCAGCATTTTGTGATCTCTTCATGAATCATGTAACATAGTATAAATAGAACTTGGTATTATGGTATGAAACATTAGGAACAGAGTTACCCTGTTATGCAAGGGAGAGCATAACACTGATTGGGTTCGTGCCTAGTCCACTGTAGTGGGAGGATCGTCTTAGGCAAAGGACTATCCTGAAAGGAGTACTTAGCTCACATAGGGCCTGATCCTGTCAGGTGATGAGTATCCTCAACTCTCACTAAGATCAATGGGAGTTGAAGATGTTCAGTACCTTGCAGAATCAGGCCCATACTAATGAATTGAAGTTGTTGACACCTTAAAATACTATAGACTACATGTTATGTTTAGTTTATTGAATCCGAGTCATTTTACTGACTTATTTTTCTTTGAAAAATAATGGCCTACCCTTGTGTCCAAAGCAGTGTGAATGCTGTCGGTGTGTGTTTGGGATCAAGAACCTGTGAGTTAGATTTTTTTTTTTACTTGTAATGGCCTGATTTTCAGAAATTTGGAGTACCCACAACTCCATTTGAAATCAGTCGGAGTTGAAGGTGCTCAGCACCTCTGAAAATCAAGTCTAATTAGGTCCTGGAAAGTAGAAATAGCTATGTATTCTTATTGTTTCTCATACTGCACCATTCCAAACTATTTACATAGATATTAACTCGGCCTCTCAATATCCCTGGGAACTACTGTATGTAAAATGAATATTTTAATAACATTTTATAGATGGGTAAACTGAGGCACATAGTGAGTCAGTAACTTCCAAAGTGATATATCAAATGAGTGGCAGGACCAGGAATGGAACATAGTTAGATGTGCTGTTCCAGTGGTGTTGTGTAAGTTTCTGGAAAGCACAGAGTAGGAGTTACTTCTGTAAGTACCCATCATTACAGGTAAATTGGATATTTTTGTTACTTCCACCTCTAATAGTATGTAGACTATGGAGTGATACATCACACGTGTATAATAACTTCATCCAGACCAAAGAACAAAGCAAAGATGACTGATACAAAAGCAAATAACATGTTATAGTAGTATAGAATTCTGTATGTAAACATAGGTTACAAGTAATGATTTCAAAAGAAACTTCCTTTCTGAAGACTCTCAATGTATGTATTTTAAAAAAGACCCTAAGAATAGCAGATTATTTCAGTTACAACCTATCTTTGATATTATTTAGCTATTTTAAGGCAGATAACTACCAAATAATTTCCCCCTCTGAATGTTGTACTTCGAAACAGTCAAAAATAAAATGAATAGGGCTATCAATGTCTATTTCAGGAAGAGGTCTAGGGAATTTATTTACTTATTGAGATGCTAATTAGCCTCTATTGAATAATGCTTCATGCTTACAGTGTAATTAGCAGTATTTCTAAATCTCCAACAATAACATATTTGTCACAATTAAATTCATTTCCAGAGTGGCAGTACAGTGGCATGTATTCATTCTATAACAGTTAAAAATGCTCTGAAAAGCACCATGTGCATCTAAAGGGACTGTATGGAAATGCTATTAATAATACATTAAAATTACTCTTTCCCTTAATTTGGAGCATGTTTTTGGCATTTCGTTGCTTCAATTAATTTAAAATTATGTTAGGAATGTTTTTTCTCATCTATTTCTTAATATAAACTGAAGACTTAAGCCCTATTTTTTAATAATCTTTCTTTCTAAAATGTATAGTCCTCAATCCTCAGGTCCACCCGAACTGTGGTCAACACAGGATCCAAGTGGGGTGGGGATTAGTGGAAAATGTGGCTGTGTGGCAAGTTAGAGCAGCCACTGTGTGGCAAGTTAGAGCAGCCACTAACTTCCAACTTGTGCTGGCTATTGATAGCCCATAAGAAGCTGTTACAGAACTGAGGAATAACTGGAACACAGAAACTCTTTAGACATTATCTAGTAATGTGGTAACATTTTAACTAGAGCTGGTTGAAAATTTTCCAATGAAACAGTGTTCCATCAGAAAATGCTGATTCAACAAAATCAGAATGTTTCATTGAAACAAATTTATTTATCCAGAATGTTCATGGGAAATTATTGGAACATTTTGTTTTGATAAGATCAAAATATTTATTTTTGACTTTATAGTTTTGACTTATGTTATATGTATTTATAATACAAAAGTCAAAACATTTATCCTAACCCAATAGGACTCTTTCATCCACACCCTAAAAAACATGCATTGGCTTCCAAATCCAGTTGAGGGTTGCCCTTCTTGTTTTCAAAATGTTTGATGTACTGGCTTCTTTGAGCTCATAGTCACCTGCTCCAGCATTCATTCATTCTTAGTACTTGGCTTCTTCTTTATTCTTTCCCTGAAGCTCGCTACAGTCCATGTTTCATCATTCTCTTGTGTTGTCCCATTTCATGTGATGTGCCATCCCAAATTTAGCTCTGAATTAATTATCTTCCAGCATCAAAAAATTTTCCATTCCAAGCTTCTCCTTGTTTCCCAGGCTGACACCAGTGCATAAATCAGCAGATTTAATAAATGATGTAGAGAAACACAAAAATAGCAAGGGCTTTTAATGATCATTTTGGGGGCTGGAGGATCCCACGGGAGAGAAAATAGCATCTGAGGCCATTTTATGATATACCATGAGTTTTAGGCCCTGTTTAGTCGCATGGCTTTCTGGTTAAAGGACGGAGAGAGCTGGCAAAGATGTCCCATCCTACTGCTGCCCCTCTTGCCCATAACCCCACACACAGACTTGCACTCAAATGAACTTTCGTGTCTTGGTAAATCAGTATGAATAGGTCAGCAAGGTGAAATCAAGTTTTTTCCCACAACCTTCCACTGAACATTTATTGTGAGAAGACTCGTAGCATAACGTGTCTGCCAGAAAAGCAGCCCTTCTGTCTTTCAGGGTTCAGCTCAACAGTTTATGGAAAGGCAAAGTAAATCTTATTTTGTGGTCACTATGAAACATGATAGATAGATAAATAAGCTAAACTGTGGAACTGTAAAGATTAGATGGGCAAATAAGTCTGCTTATAGTGCATTCACACTCATGGAGCATGCAGAGGATAAAGCAAGATGTGATCTATGCATACTTGCATCCAGAATAGCTATTAATGGAATTGACAGTTCAAAGAAGAGTTGCATTTGAAAAATGGCCAGGACAAAAATAACCTGTGGAGATAAAAGACGCATTTACCTCTCTTTATAGGGCTGACAGCATTCCCTTTTTTAATCTTTCATGAATGAATTATGCATGTTTTTATGCCTTCCTTATGCATTAGACCTTACTGCACATGACCTGAGAGGGCTTGTTTTTTCTGTAATAGCCCAAAGCCCTTGTCGGTACTGTAATTAAGGACATCCTGATTGCTGAAAAAAGAATGTAAGGCAACTAATAATATTATAACTTTGGCAATGGAGTACTAATTTTGAATCATATATTTTAAATAATGATATGAAAACCCATCTTTTTTAAAGACACAGATAAGTTTTTTTTAATGATAAACATTCATAGTAACATTGGATTGGTGGAATTCAATGAGTCGTGGGCATGGAGCAAACTCATTTTTCTAAAGCTCATGGACAGTTTAGTTTTGTAAGCCAATTATTTTGAATGGATTTCAATTTGACTTAGGCTAAACATCATCATGGATCTAAAAAAAAAACCCACTAGGAGCACAAGAAAACTTGGTTTTTAAGACTAAAGTGAAGTACCAATGGAAAACTAGAATACGTAGAAGAAGTTTTGTCAAAATCTACTACTTAGCACAGATTCAGGTAGGCAAGTCCTCTCTTGTAGTTCTTTGTTGTGACAGAGGTTGCTGCTGAAAGGAAAAAAGACTAAGCATAAATCACTCATAAGGATTAGACCTAAGTAGATACACTTGATTTCTAGATCACAGAGAAAAGTAGAGTGTTCAGATTTAGAGTATCCATATTAGAGTTCTTAAAGTATCATTGAATTCAAAAGGGTTGTAAATGAGTTTGAATACCAGAAAATCCAAACCATTATTGTTTTGTTTATAGTAAATGTAAATTATAGTCTAAATTTTCCAACTGGTCAATAAAATTGTAGCTCTGAAGTTCACATCTGGACTTACAAATTGTGTCTACAAAGGTGTACTTATTCATACAATTACCCATTTTGTATGTTCAAATGAGGTATTTGCAGCTATAATTTAGGGTGACTGGGTTTTAATATTTGACCTTTCATAGGTTTGTACAAATTGGGTTCCTGTAAAATCAAAATGTATTTGTCTGAATCACCGAAACAGCGTATTGGCAGGGCAAATGCTATGGAGTATTGCAAATCTGGCGGGCTAAAAGATTAATCAGATGCAGTCACTGCTTGAACTGTACCTCTGTTAAGGTCATTTAGACATTTCTTTAAGGATCTCAATTAGGAGAACAAACTGTGAGATTCCATAGAGCACTAATGAAGTTCCAGTCAATGTCCAATCAGGAAATCAACAAACATTAGTATCTGAAATTATAATGGAATTCAGGGAGAATTACATATGTACATATGGATAATAAAGCTCTCTCTTTCAGCACATGGCTACTTTTTGTTATTAGCAACAAAAAAGTAATAATTCTACAAAAATATTTCTGTACTGTTCTGTCAAAATGTAGTAAAGTGGGATGACGAGAGCTACATTTAGTCTTATAAGATCCTTGTTGGTCACCATATCTAATAGAACAAACCCTGGACATCATGGGCAGGAAACAAAGATCACAACAATTGCAGGGTCCACACAATGCAACCAAATGACCTGCAATAATGGAGGAAGTGGTTGTAGCATTAATATTTTGTATGACATTAATTTAGCAGTAAAGCTCAGTGTTTTCTCTGCATAGATACGGTCAGGCCCCAATTAGGTTAAATGAGATGATAGGTAATGCTTTCCAGGTGAAACATTTCTCCTTATGGTGGCTTCAGGACTTTCATTCATTAAAGGGCATGTCTCTGCCCAGTCTTGATAGCTGCCTTATAAAAGGTGATACACATATCTCTGGTTGGGGGATGGGAATAGTTCTGCTCAAAGTAAAGAGTCTATGTAAGCATTAAAGAGCAAAGAAGAAAAAGAAGCTACCTCTTATTCTTCCGGGCCCAGATCCTCAAAGCTGCCTAGAGGCTTATCTCCCATTGATTTCAATGGGAGCTAGGTGCCTAAGTACCTTTGAGGTTAGTGGGCCCTCATGAATTCTGTTAGGCAAGCCAGTTTTCTCTCCAGGCTATCTCTGGTAGACTCCGTCATCTACCACAGCTGAAGGAAGTTTAGCCGATTAATCATATCTGATGGCTCAGTTTTGTCTAGCAGGCCATGGTGATGCTTTATTTAAGACTATAAAATGTTTAAACTTTAAGACTCTGTGCGAGGGTAACCCTTTCCTACACACCTCTCTTTATATTTTTCCAAAGGCCAAAGCTGTCTTACATTGTGATATAATGATGGTAAGCACAAAACAAATCCCTCCCCCAGTAGCATTTTCTTGGTGACTGGTTGGTTCCTATTGGCTCTCTTCAGTGTAAAGTTGTCATCCCATAGGAAACCTTTCCCAGCATGCCTTTCTGGAGCTGGTCCTTTAAATTTGGCTGTGACAGGCAGTTCCAGTTATCTTGCAGCTGCCTGCAGCAGCATTTCTGTCTCTTACTGTAAATATTCCTGACTCTTATTATGTTTTTCCCTTTTTCATTTTTGAGGTGGTACATCGTTTCATCCCTTTTGTGACATCTCTTGTGCAAGACTGCCTGACAGATTTTTACCAGTCAGAAGATTATCCTTCTTGACTTCCTTATGCCATTTTCTTTCCAATGAAGCTCCACACCTTAGATGTCAGAAGGCCTATGACCTAAATTGAGAGATGGCCAAAGAAAGGGCGGGACACAAAAACCATAGGAATTTGCTATTCATAGGGATTAGAATGTGTATTCTGAAAATGAAAAGGAGTACTTGTAGCACCTTAGAGACAGAGCTGTAGCTCACGAAACCTTATGCTCAAATAAATTTGTTAGTCTCTAAGGTGCCACAAGTCCTCCTTTTCTTTTTGCATATACAGACTAACACGGCTGCTACTCTGAAACCTATTCTTAAAATGTATGTCACTTGAGGTGAGCCTTGTCCCATGGCAATAAGAAGTGCAGTTGCTTCTTGAATAATTAGTTATCTGAACGAGGGTGGAGGGAAGTTTCTTTTGAACAAATCTATGAAGCTGCTGTATGAGCCCCTGCCCACACTTTTGTTATACAAGATGTTGAACACAGTAAACACATATGCCTCTGCAGGTGCAGTTTGCTGCAGAACTGTTGTAGCCAGTATTCTTGAGGAGTCCTGTCACCGTATGATATCGAAGGAACCTACTCAGACCCATCGAGTTAGAGAATGACTTTTCCTTTTGGAGAATAAATAACTTTTCTTACCTGTGAATAGTATTTCGCTGGTGGACATGGTCAGTCTCTAAGTACTCACCTTATCTTCTTTCTGACTGGATTAAAATTTTCTACTAAAGCCTATGCTAATCAGAGTGAGCTTTGTTCCATTACCAGTTACATTAGTAGGTTCACTTTTTATTTGCTATGCTACTTCTGACATCTTTTTAGTGAGGAGAATCTCCGCTAATTATTTGTAATTTGCACTTTTTTGATAAAAGTTGTTCCCTTTTAAGCTTGAGTGAGACTTGATTATTCTGTATCCAATTTCCAGTCAGGTGTCTCACTTTGCATCTGGTAATCTCTTGTCATAAATAATGACATTCATGCTTGGAAAGCTAATGGGAGCCTCAAGACAACTTATATCATTGCTCAAAAATTCTACTGGTCCAGTTGACCAATTGTGCCTGTACAAATATGCTGAAAGCAAAACCATAGCTAGAGACTGACCTTGTCAAGCAAAGAAATAACATTTGCAGGTAAGAAATAAACTATATGGCCTTCCAAAAAATCAAACTCCAAAACCCAGCATCACCAGCTGGGTAGACTAAATGTCTTTAAAAAAAGAAAAAATTTTAATAAGACTGAGACTTTTCATCAAGTACACACAGATCATTACATTGGTGGTGTTAACTCTTGAATTTGTTATAAAGGTATGATAGAGGGCTTGGAGACCTGGCCATAATTCATATTTTCAGCAAAGGAAAAAAATTCCTTGGAGAGGAAACTTAAAACCTCTCTTTATTAACCAGGGGCCTAGATAAAATGGGTTCTGACAGATACAAGAATCTGCAGAATGTTATCTCTGAGCTGAGTTGTTTAAATGTTCTTTTTAATCAAATTACAAATTTGGTTGATAATGATAATAATGCTGATGTAATATACTTAGACTTCTGTGAGGCATTTGGCTTTGTATTGCATGGCATTTTAATTAAAAAACTAGAATGATACAAAATTAATCACACGTTACATGGATTAAAAACTAATGGACAAGTCTCAAAATATAATTGTAAACAGGCAATCATTAAGTGGGTGTGTTTCTAGTGAGGTCCCATGGGGATCATTTCTTCGTCCTACGCTAACATTTTGATTGGTGACCTAGAAGAAAACCTAAAATCAGTGGTGAAACTTTGCAGATGACACAAAGATTGGGAGATGGTAAATAATGAGGAGGAAAGGGCTTCTCCCGTTGGGGAGGTGCAGTACCTATGCCGATGGGAGAAGCTCTTCCATCGGGGTAGATAGCGTCTTCACTGAGCGCTACAGCAGTGTACCTGCACTGGTACAGCTGCACCTCTGCATCACGGTAAGTGTAGACAAGCCCTTAGAGATTGCAGTGTATTCCCAAAGCCTATTCTTGTTGGAAACTGGAGATAACACCTGAGAGCCCTGAGCAGATGGCGAGGTGCCTAAAGCCAGATCAATGGGAATTAGGCATCTAAGTCCCTCTGTGGATCTGGGCCTTGTGCCTAGCCCCTTTCCTCTGCATTTCACTTCTGGCTAGCTTAGGAACTTCCCTGCTCAGCTTGCTGGCTTCTGGGAATCCATTCGTTAAACACCTAATTCTCCCCATACAATGCATTGGCAGCCTGGGGCCTAACTCAGGGCTGACCGTTGCAATGCCTAAATTCTCTTTGTAAATCTAAGCCTCTAGGTGTTTTTGAAAATCACACTACGTCAGGGGTGGCCAACCTGAGCCTGAGAAGGAGCCAGAATTTACCAATGTACATTGCCAAAGAGCCACAGTAATATGTCAGCAGCCCCCATCAGCTCCCCCACCCCACTCCCAGCGCCTCCCGCCCATTGGCAGCCCCGCCGATCAGTGCCTCCCCCTCCCTCCCGATCAGCTGTTTCGTGGCGTGCAGGAGGCTCTGGGGTGGAGGAGTGAGGGCACTGCAGGCTCAGGGGGAGGGCGTGGGAAGGGGTGGAGTGGGGGCAGGGCCTGTAGCAGAGCCAGGGGTTGAGCAGTGAGCACCCCCTGGCACATTGGAAAGTTGGCGCCTACAGCTCCAGCCCCGGAGTCGGTGCCGATACAAGGAGCCGCATATTAACTTCCGAAGAGCCGCATGTGGCTCCGGAGCCACAGGTTGGCCACCTCTGCACTAGGTACTTATCTGTATGTTTAGGTGCCTAAATACCTTTAAAAATTATTAGGCACCTAAACACCTTTAAAACTTTGGCCCTTAGACTGTAGTTCAAACTCTCTGAAATCAGTACTAGTCAGCAAGTTCTTTGTCACTCTCTCTAGGGTACAACTTACAAATGTACTTTATAATTAGTTAATTAGCCTTTATAATTAGTCTATTAGTCAAACGTGCATTCAGGAATCATTCTAAAGTGGATTGAAGGAGCTCAATCACAGAGTTATAATGAACTATTCCTAAGGTTCTTAACAAATGGAACATGAAGTACTAAGAAACTAAACATAAGGTTTTTCTTATTGTACCTTTCTCTGTCCTTAACGATGTATGAAGTGCAGCTGCCTGATATCTGATCAGCTCTTTGGCCGCACAGTAAATAGCAAGCTTCCCACAAGATTTTGAAAATTAGAACACTTTTTTTCAATATCACTATGTAACCAGGGTGGATTGATTTGAATCAAAATGATTTAAATCACCAATTTTAATGACAACTTAAATCAGGAGGCAGGAATTTTTTACTTAAATAATTTATTTTAATCTTCTATTTGCATTTTTACTTTTTTGGTATTTTCCTAAAGAAAGGTTGATTCTTGTTGATTGGTAATTGTTAAAACATTGATTTGCAACAAAATATTGCTTTTATGGTACATGTAATGCATTTTGCTAAACAGGAGTATATGCTCATCTATATACCTTTATGTATGTAATTATATGATTTTACATTTATTCAGATACTTAATTTTTTATGTTAAAAATGGTGAATGATGCATTTCCTATTTACTAAATTATTAATTTTTTCCTTGTGATTTGTGTCAACCTCTATTTGGGTGGAAATTGGAATTCAACTAAATATGCACAAAACCAGCATTTTAAATTTTTTATTAGTTAAATAAAACTATCTTTAATATGCTGGATACATATGGAAAAAAGTAAGTTTATTAAAACATGTTTCTCATTTAAAACTAACTGAATTATTAGACAAAGGAAATAAATAGTGAATTGAAGTGACTGTTTTTGGTTACCATGTCTTGTCAAGATTTTAGAATGAGTAGATCTCATCCTCTCACTCTATTCATGGATTCAAAGACAAAAATAAGCTTCCTAGTTTTTTCAGTTCCCAGTCCATTTCTCAACTCTGAATGAATTAGTAATTTAACTGAACTAGTTTAATAAACTGAAATGAAGAAAATATTTCTTCTGAACCTGAGAAGAGACTACTGCTATCGAAAGATGGTTTAGCACTTCAACAGACTTTGGTTCCAGATGCTTAGCAGTGATTTCCATCAGTTAAGTGATCTGACTTTTTTTAAAACTTCAGTGGCAAACATGTACTGCATAATATTATTATTTATTAATTTAGGCCTTAAGATAGGTTGTCATAACCTAGATTTTAATTTTAAATAGGTTTATTTTTAAAAGAAAAAATGTATTTAATTTAAATTTAAAAACCCTGATGTTTTTATTTTAATAATTGTTTTTTATCCACCTTTTATGTAACTAACACCTTCTCAGTTGGTGAACTGTACCTGTATTTGTAGGAGTGAACAGGGTTCACAAGATAGATCCCCTGCAGTGAGGGAAAAGGAAGACAGCATAGGTGTGTGTGAATAAAGGAGAATGTACAATATGCTTGCCATGTGGAGGGCTTGACAAGAATTGTGTGTTTTTTATACAACACAGGTGCTCTTGTACTTAACATGGTGTGGTCTATGCAGAGGGATTCTCACTGGCCATCTCCCATCCTATTCGTAATTGCACAACATCCTTGTGTTAACAACGGCAAGCTCCTGTACGGAAAAGTAAAATATGTCTGTCACGCTGTCTCGAGTGGCTCACGACCCAGAGTGCCAACCTCAGGGCAGGCTGTCAAAAAGCAGGGCAAACTGGTGTTATGTTCTATAACTAGACTGCACCAACCCAGTAACAAATGTGAACTCCTGGATCACTGTAACAGTATTACCATGGAGTCACAGACAGTCCCCTGGGACACTCCAGTCTATCTTGCCACCCAGGCAAGCTGGACTTAGTGATAAGTGGTCACTTATACCAAAATCACAAAATATTCAGGTTGCTTCCAGTCCCAGAAGACCAGTCACTAACACCAGATCAATTTGTGCCTTAGATCCCACGCCAAAGACAATGCTGGTAGCCAATGCTACAGAAAATGAATTCAGGATTTATTAACTAAGAAAAAGAAATTAGAGTTATTTATAGGTTAAAGCAGGCAAGATATATGCACAAATGAGTTCAGTCTATGGTTCCAAAAGATGACAAAGATGTAGTAACCTACCAACACTAAATGCCTTTTTAGCACTAGCCCAGGTTGACCCTGGGGATCTCTGCTTTTTGTTTCTTAACTTCAACCCTTGCCCAAAGAGCAAAGAGATGAAAAGCGTTCATGTTAGCTATCTTTATTTCCCTCTTCCAGAATTCAAGCTGATGGGATGTGCTTTCTCAAAAGCACCTTCATGGGTGTAATGGGGCCATTAAACCAGCCATTGTGTTGTGATGTTCCACAGTGGCCCATTTAGTCTTGATAGTTCTTCTGTATTGGTGGGGGGACCACTTTTCTTGCGTAGATTCACAAGCGAAGAGCAGGCATTTTTACACTTATAAAGCAAAACTTACATGTTACCTTATAGTGTGGGCTACAGGCATTACAGGTAAGATTAATGCATGTAGCAATTTCCAAGCATTTTAGAGTGTAAACAGTAAACATATTTCTAACAAGCTCAGCAACTATCCTGAACAATGTTAATATAAAGGTGAACTGGTATGGTTTCCAGCTATGAATTTGTCAGTGCTCATCTGATGCCTACAACCTTGAAAAGAGCTAGCACCTGGTTTACTAGTGTCACAATGTCTTTATACTTTACTTTCCAGATATAAAATGAACTTGAATGCAATATTCCCTTGTGTTGGATTACCCCCAAAAGCATGTTCCCTGAATCAGTGATGTGGAATCCAAATCTGTCGTGAAGACATTTGTTGCCTTACACATTGTGATGATTTAGACCCCTTATCTTTAGGACTTTTGGCCCAATTCAATTACACGTATCTCTCTTTGGGCTTCGTGGATTTCATTACTTACCTAAGGGCACGGTCTTCCCTTTAGCTTACTAGGGCTGTAGTTCACATAATAACTGATGTTTCCCACACAAATAGGTAAATTAGAATGTTCCCTACATGCTATCCGTGGTGAACTTTTATTGTTTCCTAACTGATAATGCCCCTTAAATGCTCCCCAGTGACACCTTTGAAATTAGTTAATGCTCCTCTGCTTGTTGCTCCTTCTCTCTCCCTTGTTGTCCCCAACACTAAAAGGATCTGTTGGAAACTCTGCTTGCTTACTTCTCTGAATAATAATAACCATACAGCTATCCTCCTGATGCACCAAGCTAATTAGAATGCAGACTTGTATGCTGGAAGGATTTGCCCTGCAGTGGAGATTGTGGAAGGAATCCCATACAAAGAAATATTCTATTAGTGTTCTAGTTTTGTAAACTGCAGCCAAGCCAGTTATTATTTTACATCTTGTAGTCATCACATCCTTAGTAATTAGCATCAAAGGCTACATTTTGCAGTGTGGTCTCTTTAAATGTAGGTGCCAAAGCTCTATTTTTGTCTTTACTTTTTGTTTGGTAGCAGATAATGGGAGAGTGAAAGGTTTCCTAACAATTTCTGACAAATCATGATATCCTTAATGAAGAAAGAACTATCCTATCTGAATGGAATGTCAGGTAGGGCAGTTTCATCATTGTATACAACAAATATCATATTAGATTGTTGTTTATTGTATTTCTTTTTCTCCTGCTTAACTCCAATCTTACTTATTCACAAAAGTGGGTAACATTTTTTCTGGCATATTGTGAGAAAATCCTGTAATCTTTTGCTATACAGCTATATCTAAGTGGCTATGCAGTTTCTAGAATAACTCCCATTTTCCTTTCCAATCACATTAATTACAAATAGCAAGAGTATTGCAAAACATTAATCAAGTTTTGTCAAGAAACAATTCAGGAAGGGCACTGAGCATAGTGTGAATGATTATCCATCTCTGGGCTTCAGAAAGGAAGACAAGGAATCACTTTTTTGTTTTTGTAATACTAAAAAATTCTTGTAAAAAGTTGCTCGCTCTCTCTCTCTCTCTCTCTCTCTCTCTTTTTAATCAGATTGCAAAGTGCAAAATATTCCTCTCACAAACAGAAATAGACTGGTGCTGCAGCTCTGGCTGTGAGTGCATGTACAAAATCAGAGGGAATGAAAGCTTGACTGGGCAAGTGAGACTTGTTCTCTCAGTTGACAGAAATGTATAATGGGGGGAAGTGTATAAAGTGAGTGAGGGACTTTGAACACTGTTTTTCTAGAAGGAGATTAAAAATAATTGAATATGTAGGTTTTTTTATGAATTCTGAAGTTATGATAAATAACAATATCCAAAACAAAGTCCACAAGGCATTACAACTAAGTTATCTCAGTTCTGTTACATCAATCTTGTCAGCAAATATTTAAAAACCACTAACATCCTGAAGTGAAAAGATCTCCCAAAACAGAAGTAAATCACATCTAGTGTGTTCATCATTAATCACATTTTAAACTTGAAGGATCTAATATAACACTAGACATTTAAAAAGATGAGTCTGTCTGTTACTTACAGCACATTACAGCTGTGATGTGCAGTTTTAAACCTGTGATTCTGAATCACTTTCAGGAGCTTTAGAAAGACTCTCTTCAATGCGTATGTAATGTTACTCTATGGAAGTTCAGGTTGTACTGTTGATCAGCAGATTTTCTGTGGGGAAGGATCCTGTTATGGCTTGAGTACAGGATTGGGAATCATGAGGTCTGGTTACTATTTCTGTCTCTGCTGTGTGACCTTGAGCATGTCAGGTTAACTTCTCCATGCCTATGTACAATGATGATAATACCCACTTACATCATAGGCATGTATGAGACTCAAGTCATCTAGGTTTGTAAAGGACTTTGAGATCCTCAGATAAAAGATGCTGTAAAGGCCAAAGTATTATCAATTATTATTTCTGTAGCGTGGGAAATCATTGCTTTTCATTTTTGCCTGTTTCTACACCTGTGGCCTCCAAATGGGATGGGACAGAGAAATGCCAGAGTACCAGGCGAGAGGCTGTTCTCTTCTCACAGAGCCACATGCAAGCAACAACCATATGAGAAAAACAAAGCTACAATGGGCTCAGGTTTAAAGTGGCAGATAGCTGAGGTGATTCTTTGATTCTGGAAGAAGTAGCACTGTGCTCACAGAATGATCAGGGAGTGTCTCTGTCCCTGCCCTCAGAAGTGTGCAGAGCCCAAGGATCCATGAGGAAGTGCAGCACTTTCCCCGTGGAACTCATCGTGGGTGGGGGAGGGTGGGAATGCACTGGACACCACCTTGCTGGTCCTTCTAGCTTTCACCCTCCAGGCAGCACAGATCCTCCAGAAACCATGCTCCCAAAGGCTCCTCTAGCTGCGATTGACTGTTCTCCACTGCCCTTCCTGGAGTAACAGGGACAGTCTAGAGTGTAACTCTGCTTTGAGTAGCATTATGTTACATGAGGAAGGCTACTTAATATACAGCAAGATCCCTAGGGAACGTACTTCATGGATTGGCTTCTCCACAGCTCCACTGCCCCACTCTCTGTTATGTCCCTCACATACAACAGCGAACCCCTCAACCATGGTAGCGTCCAGACCAGTGGTTCCCAAATTTGTTCCGCCGCTTGTGCAGGGAAAGCCACTGCCAGGCCGGGCTGGTTTGTTTACCTGCCGTGTCCTCAGGTTCGGGCGATCGCGGCTCCCACTGGCCGCGGTTCGCTGCTCCAGGCCAATGGGAGCTGCTCGAAGCCAGCTCCCATTGGCCTGGAGCAGCAAACCGCAGCCAGTAGGAGCCGCGATCGGCCGAACCTGCGGACACGGCAGGTAAACAAATCGGCCCAGCCCGGCAGGGGCTTTCCCTGCACAAGCAGCGGAACAAGTCTGGGAACTACTGGTCCAGACTAAGGGCTTCCACAGGTTCCCAAGGAAGTGCATGCTACAGACTCACCACTCTCAGCCATCCATGTGGCCCTTATCTGGGCATATTTGTTGCTCGTTTGTTCTCCAATATCATGCAGAATGGAGAGGTACATGGTGCCCAGGCTATTTTGAGTCTGGTCAGAAGCAGCAATCTTTCTTGATTTTCATGAAATTCCCAAACTGTCGAGCTATATGCATTCAGATATAATGTTTGTTAGATATTCCTCAGGCATTCAGTAGTGCGGGATCACATCCAGGGCCTGCAGCTCCTAAAACACAAGCATGTGGCCACTTGAACTAAAGGAGAATCCCCATTAGATGAAGTGATAGTAGGGTTTTTATCTTTTCCATGGGAAGCCACTAGAGGGCAACACATTCCCACACAAAACAGCCAATATATTACAGCACATAGGCAAATCAAAGAGGTTGTGATAAGCACTGGTGTTCTTAGGTGTTAAACCTGAAACAAAACTTCAAACCTTTGGCAATCCACACATTACAAGTGGCAATAGAGGCAATATAAGTTCCTGGTGATAATTGCACAGATCTCACTGTCTGCCACATAGCCTGAGCTATGTGATAAGTAACATACCATCATCAGAACAAAGGCAAAAGAGGTGGCCACAGATTTCCTTTTCTCATGATGTGATAGGATTCCATTCCCTACCATTTCCAAACTTTGATATTACAGTTCAGGCTGCCAATAACAATTCTCATAAGGATAGCTGACCACTTCCTTTCCCTTCTGGCCATAGAGCAAGAGGAAGTTAGAATTTCACTTGTCTCTAGCCAGCTACCAGCTTAGAGTTGCTGTATGGAAGGCAGAAAACTGGTTAGGAAGATCTGGCCACTGTTATCATTTTGAAATGGATAGGGTTCTGCAAGCTGTGTATCTTTCAGGGAGGGAAAGGAATCCATTTTTTTGCTTCCCGCTGAGGCTGTCCCATGGGTAAATGGATTTCCCTGTTGAATTAGCAGTTGGAAGCTGAAAATTAAGAGGTTTTTCTTTTCCTTCTGAGACACTGGGCTGCAAAATGCTGTCAATAGTAAAATTACAAGATGCAGTGCAACGTTTCTTGAAGGTTGCTTTGCTCAAGTTTTGTTTCCCACTGCAGCTCTGAGAGATAGAATAGCAGCAGGAGGCAGGAAAATAAAAGACTTTATCTGATTCTCACTGCAGGATTTCCATAACCGCGCAGTAGAAGAAGGAAAAATAATGGGAACACATTGCTAGAACTTACCATCAGTCAGAAAATTAATAATGGAAGAAACTGCCCAAGGTTTCAGAACACCTGGAATCAGATGCTGTGAAATAGGATTTAACCATCCCTGGTTTTAAGTTTTAAACTACACCAAAGAGGAGGTTCTGATGCTTGAGACCACTGCGGGCTCTGTTTTTCATTCCAGTGTTAATCGAATTTTGAAACTGGCGTACTAATTCTGTGATGGAGTGTGTTTTCCTTGTGGCTGCAAAGTAATGAAGAAGCAGAACGGAACTGACCTTAAGGTAGCATTCACCTTATTGTCATACCACCTCAGTCTTACATGTTAAACTCAACAGTGACTTCTGATTTATGCCGGTGTGCAAGAGATCATAGCTGGGGCCTCTAGATACTATTGTAATACAAATATTAAATAATACTAGTTGCCATTCCATGCCAGGCAGCATTACTTCTGCCTGCTGTTTGAGGAGGTCTCATTCTGTAGCAGTCACGTGTTTTGTGAGCAGAGAGTTTAATCTTCTTTTACCTACCGGTCAGCTTCTGAGTTCAGGGTTCCATGTTTCTCCTGCAATAGCTAATGGGCTCAGGCCTTGCCTACATTAGAAAGGGTATGCCAGTATAACCCTCCCAGGGTAGACGTAGCATATATTGGCTAGAATTTGTTAGCTGTTATAGCTTATACTAAATCCCCAAATGAAATAAGCTGTACTGGCAAAAAGACACTATTGCCATTGTAACTGCATCTACTCTAGGACTTTTGCCAACATAGCCATGTTGGTTAGGGGAGTGATTCTTTCATACTCCCAACTGATGTAGCTATGGTGCCAAAACTTAACTGTAGACCAGACCTCACTGACACCTAAGGCAGTTCTCTGCTTCACTGAAGTCTGGTTGTATAAGATATTGAGAGCCACCTGCTTTCTCCAGAAGTCAGTGGGTGTTATAGGCTCTAGGTGTTTGTGATGTCACCTACTCTTCTGGGAGAAGCAAAGAATCTTGGAATTGAGTCTTGGCAGGTTGAAGGGGAAATGCTCTTTCATTTCAAATTTAAATTGTATTTATTTGTAATTTTAAAGCTCCAGTATGTCATTTTGTTGATGGTTTGGGATCTCACACTATCCCCATGTTTGTTGATTTATTTTTACAACCTTTCATTTCATCTTTAACATGCCGAGTTATTGTAGCTTGTCCTCTCTTCTCACAGCAGCCTTTATGACTGTAGCATATTCACACTTGCTTTGCCGTTGTAACCTGTTGTATATTTACCTCACCCTTAAATTATAGCTGAAGTGTTTTGTTTCAGCTTTAGATCATTAATCAGATTCCAAGATGAAGCCTTTTCTCAGACTGCATTGTAAATATTATTTCAATTACAACCTAATGTGTTAGTGGCCTTTGTTGAGCACTTCCAATCTGGAAAGACTGTTTGCCAGAGAAATAAATGTTGTTTACAATAAAGACTGTTAATTGACGTTGGAATATAGGGCATTACATTGTAGAGACTGTATTTGAGGGACTGCCAGTGAAATCAGAGGGAACGTCAAGAGCTCCTTGCTACCTTTTACTTTCATGCCAAATTGTCCCCTCTGGTATGTGCATTTTCATTTCAGCCTTTACTCCAACGGAACAGTGCCACCTTCACTGTCTGAATAGCAGCTAGCACATTGTGGGAACTACCAGAGGCAAATAATAGACAAGTTTATCTGATGGCAGACTTTATCAAATTTCCTGCTTTGCTCTGGACCTGGAATCTGCAGGTTTTGACTACCAAAAACCCTCAGTTGATTAGAGGACAGGCATCTCTGGTTGTGTTTATGCTTTGGCTATTAAAACTGGCTGCCTGTTAGCCTAGAAACACTCTCCTCCTTCCTGAGTGGAGGGTGAGGAAGGGGGCAGACATTGCCCAGGGGAGGTAGCTGGCTAGGAGGCATGGCTCAAGGCACTCATCAGAGGGGAACAAGAGAGGAAAGGATTCCGTGGGGATGTGTGTAGGAGGGGAGAATGCACAAGCGATGCATGGAGCGTGGGGGCAACAAGAGATATTAAGTTAAATGTCCTTGCCGTCATTCAGAAGGAATGGGGGGAGACCACCAGTTCATATGTGTGCTTTTTGTACATCTCATGGTCAATCTGAAATGCATTCACAAAAAGGGGAGTTTCCCCAGGAAGTTCAAAAATCAGGAGACAGATGCAAAACAGTGGGATTTTTTTTTTCTTTAACCTCATGATTGTAAAGTCAATGATGGCTTTTATTTTTAAGTCTGTCTCATGGTTTTTGAACTTGTAGCCATGGCACTACTGGAGTTGGAAGGAGATACCCTTTGGAATTTATTGGTTTGAAGACAGAGGAAGGCGTAGGAAGGATTGAACTCTGGGAAAGCTTCCAAAAATCACTATCCTAATCAGTGATCGCATGGGTCAAGCTAAGGAGCATTGTCTTGAGCTATCAAACCATTCCAAAAGGTCTTACTCAACTAGAGTCCTATTCTTGGCAGGTATCAAAGCTGTTTGTTCAGTTCCCAAACATGAACTTCTGGATCCAGTACAGAAATAACAAGGATGTTATAAGTCAGATTTGAGAAGTATTGGAAGTGCTCTCTGTGGAAGTGCCCACACCATGCTTGTAATGCGTGTGTGTACTCCACATAAAGGATAACGTCCTCCTGCTGCAAATAACTGGCATTACTTCCTTAGCTCAAGAGGTGGCAGTCTGTGCTTTGGTGTTAATGGTTTAGAGTTCAAATCTCAGTATTGAGCTGTAGTGGTTATCATTACTCTTTCACATTCCTTTTGTGTCAAAATCTAGGCCATAGTGAAAATGTCCTTGCTTTCAGGAGCACTAAATTAACTAACAACAAAGGTATAGCAACTTAAGCAGAGGAAAACTAGTGTTTGTTTTGTTCATAATTGTTATAGCCAAAAATAAATATCAACTTCTCTCCAATCTCTCTTTTTTAAAAACTCCTTTTATAAAACTGTTGTCTGAGTTCTCTGAAAGTGAGGACATTTTCAATATGCCCTAGATCTTGACACAGAAGGAATGTGAAAGTGTAACGACCACCTGCAGTTCCAGGAAAAAGGATTTTGAATCAACCTGTATTTTGTTATTTTAAGCAATCATAGGCTGCTGCAGTGTAGGTGGGTATCACCTGCAGATAAGCTTTGTATTCCTGACCATGAGTCTTGTGACATTTTTTAACATTTTGGAACAAGAAGGTTGAGATGCATAGCACATTTTTGACTTGTGGTATTTCTAACCTTGTTCTTCAGTTGGAAAAGATCTTGTGTCTTTGATCTCAAGACAACTTCTATAATCTTCTCAGCAGGATCAGATAGGCAGAAAGCAATGGAACATCTCTCGGACTCACTGTATTGCATTAACAAGTACAAAATCTACTTTTGTTTGATTTTAGAAGTCAAGGTCAGTGTAGGTTAATTATTTAAAGACATTATAATATGGGAGCTCGGTTACTGTTGTATGTTAAATCTGTTGAGCTACAGTGACTGATTTCTCAAGGTTTTCTATAGTAATGAATCTCTGGGCTTGGACAGCTCTGAAGTATGGAAGATTTGCCATTCCCTTGGTATCAAAGGCAAAATGCTCACAGCTCTAAAAGCATGTGGTCAATTCATTCACTGTGTTATCAGTGGGAGTTTTGTGTAAATACAGATTACAAAACTTGTCGTGAGATAAACTATGATTGGTTATTTCTCTAGTTATCTGTCCCTGCTCCTTCCCCTCTAGTCCTGCAGTGATGTCAGCCCTGGACAGAAGAGAAAGAAATTCCCTCCCAAGTTCCATCTCCCCACATTTACAAATAAAAAGATGTGTTTTTTCTAGAGGTAAACTCAGTTGGGGATCTGAAGTTCAAGCTGGGTTCTTTCTTTCTTGTACATCACCAATAACAATAAAGATTCTGCAAGCAGAACGTACCTGGGAAGGTTATAGAGGAAATGTAAGACAGAAAATAATCTAACTGGCTACCCCTATAGCTGTGCTAGTCTGCATGGCTAACAAGAATGAAATTTTATGTTAGAAATATAATCTGAAAACACCCATGCAGCAGGCTGTTGAGTGAGAAGGTGCATTTTAACACAGTCACTTTTCTGTGACTCATAACCATGCTTTATAGGGAGAGTTACAAAGACATACATGGATTCTAAACTCTGCACTGCATTATGAACCAGGGATAAGGAACAAAGCACAGAAAGCTTGTAAAATAGTCAAGTTCAAATTCTGCCCAGATATTTGCACCCAATTCCCACTGAAGTTAAATGGTATGTGCATTCATTCCGAAGGGCAGAATTTGGTTCAGGAGCTTTGCTTTTCCTTGAACTGACCATAGATCTACCCAAATAGTGGGGGAAGGAGGAATTGTCAAAAAATTTATTTAAAAATACCACAAAGGCACAAATGTTATCCACTGTTTGATTAATATTATTTTACAAACATTAACTGACCATAACAAATACCTCCTTTATTGTGATTTATAGTGCTTATTCTTTTTGTTCTTTTGGAAATTTAATGCAAAACATTTTTAAGCTAGTGAATGTTTAGTTTTTATTGGTACCCCATGTGTTTGCTTTGTGTTACTCTTTTTTGTTACATTATAAAACACTGATACTAGTGAAAGGTGCTGTTTAAAGAAATGATACTATTTTTCAAAAAAAGTCTTTAAAAATGTGGATCAAGATGACTTGTGCCTGATTTTGAAGGAAAGGCTTTAGACTTCATATTGTCCTTTGCAGACCTTTTCCAAGGACTGTTTGTCCTAGGGAAAATATTACTAATGCCAGAGTCTGTGTCAACCTATGTTATTTGATGTAGCAGTGCAGTATGCTGTGTCCCAGTCATGCAAGATAAAGCTTCCCAGGGCCATATTTTCCTTGCACACCCACTGTAGCTCTTATTAAATTTCTTTAACTTTTATGATTACGAATTAGTGTAATTTGCTTGTTTATTCTGGATGCTCACTCTTTTTGAGCTATATTTTCTACTCACATGCTGGAAAAGTTACCCTCCTTTTTCCCAAGATATGGAGGAGGATTAATGTAGAATGTGCACTGAAGGGTAAATAAGAGTGGGTTTCTGTCACTTTCAGTCTAAATTGTTATGGCCCTGATCCAAAGACCATTGAATTCATAAGGTGAAATCCTGGCCGCAGTGAAGTCAAAGGTGAAACTCACATTGACTTCAGTGGGGCCCAGATTTCACCCGGGCAGTTTTCCCATTGATTTCAGTGTGCTTTGGATCAGATTCTGTGATTAAAAAAAAAAAAAAGACTGCTTTGGGAGAGAGTGGATGGGTGTATTCTGAGAGCAGATTACAGCTCTTCAGAATGAATGAAACAATCATCTAAATTCACAGTACTCATTCAAGAGCATAATCTTCTGATCTGTTGTCTATGCTGCCAGCAAAGAAGTCATTTTGCTTTTCACTGTCAGGTGTGTTTACTTGCAAACTAACTGATGCACCCTTTCCCAGCTGTTGCTATCAAACCTGTGCTGTCATATACATTTGTTACAGGGCATTATTAATTGGTTTCTTCCCTGTAAATCAACAACCATCAGGAAGCTCCTGGATTCCTGTTTATAAAATAAAACCCATGAGGTCTATATACCTTTCCATTAATTATCTGAAGCTGTTAGGTTTTTGAATCTCTCCCATTCTGTGAAATATCATTAAAAACATCCACATTTGAAAGCTTCAAATGCCAGGTACGCTGAAGAGTGTAACAGGGAGAGCTTCTTATCTCTGTGACCTGGACAGAGTCAAAAGACAGAATCAAAATCTGAGACAGTCTCTAAATGAAGGTTAATGAACAACCTAAAAGAATGCACTTTAGTGGATGAATATGGACAATTTTAAAAAGTAATTGTTTATGTAAAAATCCAGCACATTTTGGCTGTTCAAATTCCAACTTTAAGGGCTCCATTCTGTAATGGAAACATGTGGTTGTTGTTGTTGTTTTTAACTGGCTGCAAGATGGTTATGGGGAACATCTTATATAGCAGCAATGTACAATCTCTTGAGCTAACAACTAGGGACAGATCCTCAGTCCACGTCAATCAGTGAAGCCCTATGGAAGTTAATGGAACTATGCCAGTTTTCACCAGCTCAGGATTTGGCCCTCATGTATCAACTACAAATATTATATAAAGCAGTAAGAATCTTTAGAAAATAACAGTTCATTAATGGAAAAAAGGGTTTAACCCTTCTCTCATATAAGTCAATGCAAAAATTTCCATTGCCTTTAATGGTGCAGGATCAAGCCCTACACAAGCAGCAGCGGTGATATATAGATCAAATCGAGAGAAATACTGAGTGGGATTCACCTGTGGGATATAGCATTCATAAAACCTCCTCTCAGCTGCCACCTAATGTTTCTCTGTGCCTGAGTATCTGCTATAAGGTCCCCAGTGTGCCCAAATTTTGGCAGCCGGGCATACGCACAGTCACCTCAGTCCCAACACTGCCCAGCACCGAAGCCCCGGTGGATTTACAAGCTAGGCATTGCCCCTCCATCTTGCATGTGGGACACAATCTGGTAGATGTGCTCAGAGCACCTCTAAACCCACCCAAAACAGCCAGAAAAGGACATCGTGCCCCCCACTTATAACTTTTAGCCCACTGGATAGGGTTCTTACTCAGAATGTGGGAGACCTCTGTTCAGTTCCCACCTCTGGCTGATGTGGAGAAGGGATTTGAACCTGGGTTGCTCGTCTCCATCTAAGAGAGAGAGCTCTAACCACTGGGCTATTCTAGGTCTCATTTCTCCCCATCTCTCCTATTGGCTTCTTACCACTGTGTATAAATAAATATTCACTGGGCCAGAGAGTGAGACTGAGAGAGTCCAGGGTTTAGGGCACTCACCTGGGAGGTAGGAGACCCAGTCACCTTGCTCCAGTGAATAGTTAATTATTTATACATAGTGGAATGGCTCCAATAAAAGGGACAGAGAATCCTGCCCCGGAATAACCTAATGGTTGTAGCACTCTTGTGGGAGGTAGGAGCCCCCCGTTCAAATCCCTGCTCTACATCAGGCAGAGGGAGGAATTGAACCTGGGTTTCCTTCAGCCTGGCTGAGGGCCCTAGCCAGTGGGCTGAAGGTTATGTAGAGAGATGCTGCCTCATCCACAATTTTTCTTGAAAAAATGACTGTCCTGGCTTGGGTCAGGCACCTAACTCTATGTCAGGGTTCATGGCTGTCAATCCCATGTAGAGGGAGGGCCTCCCTCCTGCCTGGACCTTGGTGTCTAATGCTGTTTGAGGGCCAGGGTTTAGGCCCAACCTCTGTCCTTGGTATTTCCTAGTGGCTAGCACGGGTGGCTCCCTGCTCAGCGTGCTGGTTCTTGTGAAGCCCTTTTCTAGGCACCTAAGGGTATGTCTGCACAACAAGAGAAAGCTCCACTGCAGTGAGTCTCAGAGGTCAAGTCAGTTGACCCAGGCTCTGAGACTTGCTACTCTGTTTTTGTGTTTGTTTTTTTGCAGTTAGATGTAGCCTAACTGTCTCCAGAAATTGTACAGGAATCTATTCCAGGCACCTAACCCAGGGCTGTAAATTCCCCTAACAGGCAGAGCATCTAGGAGTTCAGCATTGCAACACCTAAGTACTTCATATCCATTCAAGAAGTCTCCTGGAGACACGGGTGTTCAATAAGTCAGGATTTGGCACATGTTTACTAACTGCTGTCCATAATTTCTTTGACTACAAAGCATCATTAGTATGGACATGAAATTCATACAATTAAAATTGTATGAAGTAAGTTATGCTTTGCTTTGTTTTCCCACTCATCCTCTTAAGTTGCACTGAGGGTGAAAAATGATGTCTGTCTGAAGCTTATTTACAGTACATTGCGTACGTCACCAATGCTGATTGTAAATATAACATTCTCAAGTTCTGCACATTTTGCACGTTGTTCCCACATCAATATTTTGTTATTTGATCAGTCCTCATAAAGATCAGATGCTAGCTGGCTGATAACAGAAGAGGCAAGACTGTGCTTGTTAAATTCCTGCACTATTTCTCTCATCCCTGTCAGAGTGCTTATTGAGTTTTACAGCACCCCCAACTGACTGCTGGAATAAGCGTTATTTTATCAAATGCTTCACACTTAGGTACAGATTCTTTGCTGGCACAATTCCAGCGTCTGAAGTGGAGATGCTCCAACTAAGAATTGGGTACCTGATCCAAAGCCCGTTGAAGTCAATGGGCTTTGGAACTGGACCTTAGCCCTTAAGGCCAGATTGTGAACCCCTGACCCCACTGGTAAGCAAATACTGTAGTCAGATGAGTACTCCCAGTAAATGAGAGTACTCAAGTGAATAGCTACTCTTCTTTGGGAGTAATGAGTTCTCAGTCTGGCCCTTGGTTTCCTGCATTGCCTTTGTCCCTGACACAGTAGTTCATTGTAAATAAAGAAGGATATTAGAGTGGCATTATATGAATGTTTTCAACAAACATTCAAGTAGAGCTAATACAGCTGGTAATGCTTTTACCTACTTTTTCTGCTGACTCATACAGCAGGCAGACAGACAAGCTAATCACCTTGAATTTTTTATTCTTTTCACATTACTTTATACCATCACTCAAGCGTGTAACTGGTTTTTCATTTTGGAGTAATCAGATTTTTATATTTGTCAAATGCTGTGGCAAATTGTGCATAAGATCCTGGGATGTCAGTCCTAAGTGTTTTGATAGTCAATCAATTTAGCTTAAAAAAATAATACTTCATGGTTTATCATCTAGTCTTGTGTGCATGGAATCTGAAATTGCAGATGACATTGTTTATTCTACTGTGATTCTCATACTAGTTTGATAACAATAAATCTTCAGCAAATGAAAAGAAAGGGCGAAGCCAGTGATGTCTAGTAGTTATTGCAAATGAATAAGTGTCAAGATTACTGGATTCCCTTCCCAATTCCAGCACTCCCCATGGGCAAGTCACTGAATGTTGCAGGACCTCAATTTATCCATCTGTAAAATAGTTACCCCGGATCTATTGTGCTCCAGGTTGAGGTGAGGCTGATGTGGTAAAAGAAATTAATATAATAAATAGTAGCAGGTGACCAGGACAGGATGGGATACATCCAAGGTCGGAAAGAAATCTCACAATGAAATGGCTGGGCTGCTACCAGAAGTGTGAAATCTCTCATTAAAATTCAGTCCCTACACCAGAGGACTGGAGGGTAATAAATGCTGTACCATCTTTTAAAAAGATGCTAAGGGTGATCCTGGAATGAGACACCAAGGAGCCTTTTACTTCAGTACCAAGTAAATTGGCTGAAACAATACATAAAGATAGAATTCTAAAACACCCACAGCAACATGATATAACAGGCACAAAACATGCTGCTATGATTTAATAAGAACTCTTTGAGCAAGTCAACAAAGCAGTGGGTGAAGGAATACTGTTTGACCCAATCAGTCTGGAGTTTCAAAAAGACATTGACAAAGTCCCTCATATGAGACTATTAAAGAACCAAAGAGCCAGATTGTGAGTGGCCCTTACTTGGGGTTACAGGTGGGAGGAGTGTACAGGGAGCGCCCCCTCTCCTCATACACACACATACATTCTTTGCATGCCCCATGTAGAGGGTTTGTCCCTGCTCAGGGGCATGCAGGTATTTCTTTCTCTGGGGACCCTAGGGGTACACAGTACTCCAAAGTGGGCTGGGAGGTGCCCCTGCTCTGCCACACACAGAGATACCCTTAGAGGCCTGTGCAGCCTGCAGAGTTCTCCAGCCAGTGCACAGTGCTCAGGAAAAGGTTGTTTCCAACAAAAACCAAGTCTCTCATTGAGTTCCCTTGGATGGTGCAGCTCCTCATAATGACACGGTATAAATCATACTGTGCTCACCAGCAATACCGTGCTCAGTGCTGGCCAACCCAACTCAAACCAGACAGTGGCGCTGGAACTGGGGGGTCCAGGGGGCAATGGCCCATCCACTTTTTGCTAGGGTGAACCCCATCCCCCAGCCAGGCCAGCGTGGAGCCCGGCTAGGAAGCCCAGGCAGTTGTGGGAGCCGTGCAGACCCTCCACCTGCCCGTGGGGGGGGGGGTGCGTTGAGAGCAGCCACCGGTCTGTGTCCCCACCCCCTGGCTCCCTACCCAGGGCAGGTGGAGGGTTGGCAACTTCGTGCCAGCTCCCCACAGCTACCTGCACAGCTCTCCCCGACCCGGTTCTTGCTGGGGAGGGGTGGGTGGCTCGGAGGCACAACCCTGCCATGGTAACAGACACATGGGAAGTGGTGGGGAGCCACAGACCCTCCATCTGCCTGGGTGGGCAGCTCCGCGGGCGGGGACACATGCCGGGGGCTGCTATCCTTGGGCCCCCCACACCGTGGGTAGGTGGAGGGTCCACCGTGTGTCCCCACAGCTGCCCGGCTGAATAGCACCCAAGTTTTGCAATGTCCATGCACCTATCTAAACTATTCCTTATTGTGACATGCTGGCAGCTGAAATCCTGCAGGGACAAGGTTAAACAGTGTACAAAACAGTGTTCAGACAATGCTGCTGGTTCTAATTCCTGTATCCATGCAACAAGTCCAGGACGTTTCCCAGCCTTATTACCCACTCCATCATAAGTGTGTCCCTGACAGAGGGAAAGGAGTGACATGCAATATACCAGTGTATCTTTCACCATGGTGTGTGGATATTATGCATCAGTTTTGTCTAGCTGTACAAGGCTTGGTAAATGTGAAAGAATTTGTTGACCCATTTAATACAAATAGATATTTGGTCCTTTTTAGATAGGTCAGTGGCTTCATCAGCAATGATGCCATACCAAGGATATTGCTGGATTTCATGTTGTTAGCTTTGTAGAAGCGCATTTCCCGAGAGACAGAGAATTTATTTATAATGTCATGCGATTGATCGTTTTACTAGCAACCCTGCACTGACATTCAGATTATCTTCAGCTCCTAAAAGTAACAGCTGTTGGAGGTTTCCCAGAATTTTAGGTCTGCGTATTGCCATGTCTTGCCATAATAGGAAGTGCGCGGAGTATCGCTGAATCGTTAGCATCCTTTGCTGTACAGTTCGGTCTCACTGAAATTGGTCATTCAGATGCACTATCACAGAGGGCTGATCTTTTGTTAGATACTTCATCTTGGTTTCATTATGAAGATCACTTTTGTCATGTTTTCTGAACCTTACCATTGCCTTCTTCCAATTATTGTTACCCTTCTCTGTGAAAGCATTGTTAGCTTTCTGACTCAGAGTTAACAAATTTTGAGCATTTCCCCAGAAACAATAGAAGTAAAATGCCACGTTCTGTCAAGGACACAAGCTCAGCCATAGGTAATGACTGTGCCAGCTTGCTTGAAATGTTATGTACACATTCTTGTTTCCAGCTTGTCATCTGGTTCCTTCAAATTTTTCTTTTGGTATATGCTGTCACTATGAAGCAGCTGCTTCTCACCACCAGAAACATTTGCTTTCCTTGTTGCATGATGATAAAGGCATCTCATCAATAACGCTCTTAGTAGAGATTGCAGCTTCCCAAACTTCAGTAACTCACACTTCAGTAGTTAATGGATGCAGGGGGTTCTGGAGAGGATGCCTTTTCAAGAATCGTCTTGTATCCATCAGCACTGCACAATAATAGCAATGCTGTGCATATCGTTTCTTGGAAGGAGCGAACTCTTGTTTCCCACATGCTGAAGGAGAGATTATATCTTATAACTAAGTTTTGGTGGGGACTGAAAGAATAACATGTACCACTTTTGCTTTATTTAAACATATATGAGAAAACAAAGAAACAGATTTTTCCTCTTCTCTGCATGCTCCCAACATCACTGCTGCCTGGAGACAGGGCCACACGGCAGCATCACCTCCTTTCTCCCTCCCCCTTGCGGTCCTTCTGGCAGAATTTGTCCTTCAGACCTCCATAGCAGTGCACAATTCTGACCTCATCATGCAGAGATATGGACAGGGAGCAGCACAGCCATGTTCTGCAAGTGGGAATGCATGCCGGTGGGATTTTGTTTAGTTTTTTGTGCCCTTGGTTTCATTATTTCTGTGGGTGCAATTGAACCCCCATTAAAGCCACCTCTTATTGAAACACATGTGGTTAATGATGTGGGTCTGAGCCTTCTAATGATCCATGAACTAAGTCTAGTAGACTTCTGGGGTCTAGATATTTTTGCTTTCTTTTTTTGTCGATGTGATGCTCAGTTCAAGCCATTGACGGAGTTCGTGGCAAACTCCTGAATCTTGGCTCTGTTGAAATTTAATCCAAGGAGGAGCAGAATACATTATCTTAAGTTTGGTTAAAGAAATATGTGTTGTAAAGAAAGGCCCTAAATAGCAAGGAAGGCCTTGAAGTGATGAGTTATAAGTCCAGAAGGAATGAAGTACGGAAAAGGTCTGGTTCAAAGAATAACTAATGAAATAAGGAGAGGTTTCTAAAAAGACGGCCTCTGAGCAATAGGGGTGACTGAAGATGGTTTTAAATAACGCAAAGAGATTCTGTCTTAAAAAGAGCCAACATGGAGCTTCCTATCCCACATACCAGTATTATCTCAAAAACTACGGCCTATGTGAACCGAGGTGCAGAGGGGGGGTAGAAAGGAGGCTGCAAATCTTATCGGGATTGAGACTGGAAATAAGAGTGAACTGTCTCAAATTGATTTTTAGCTGAAATCAGTAATTGGCGATGATGTCATTTGCTTGTTAAAAGGTATAAAAAGTGAGCACTTAAAGGGTTCATCGCTAATACCTGCCTGACCACTCTGGAGCCAACCAATATGGGTCTAAGCACCCTGGGTTTAGCCTGTTTGTAAGTATATTGATCAAATGCTTGCATAAGTTTTGATGTAGTAAATTGCTTACTATTTAGGCTTTTTAGGCCTTTTTAGAACAATTGTATAAATATTGTTTGGCTTTTGGATTTAATAATGGAATTTATGGTTAAATTAGTGTTGTGATAATAACCTGCATAAATAATAATTCCAACAGTAGGAAATATATAAAAGAGAAAATATGAAAAACTAAATGGCTTCCTTTTGTGATTTAATAATAAACATGCCTGACCGTCAGACTCACACGTTACAGATTTTCCAGGTTTTTTTTCTTTGTTTGTTTTTTTGTTTTGGGCTTTTTTCAATTCCGAGTGCTTTTTTTATCTTTCTTATTTTTCAGCTAAGTCTTCATTCTTCCATATTTATATTCATTGTAATCTTCTCAGTGCTAAACATCAAATAATTCTCCTCTAGTCTGGAGAATCTTCTCTTTTCCTCTTCTTAGCCTATGCTACATGCAGTAGCAGTTCTAATAATGACAACAGAAGTTTCATAAACATTTTATAATGATCTTTGACACAATCCTATTCCGATGGCAGTATGTCTAAGATTATCTCCCATCCTCCTGTTATGTTGTTTCCAACTGAAAATGGCTATGAGGATTTGAAATAGGCAAAATATAACCATCCAAGTTCAAAGGTGGCTAGTACATTGAGGTTTATGCTCATACTCTTGCTAAATAAATAAATCAAGGGATCTTTAGTGACCACAACTCATCAAGACTTCTGTTTTACATCTCATTTTGAAGAAAGACTCTCAGTTGTCCCCTAATGCCATAATGACATGTCACATCTGTGCTCAAACTGAAGAGGACTCTATACAGTACCGAATGACCAATCCCCCTAGAGGTCTCCCATTCAAGTACTGACCTCCTTAGCTTGATTTATGTATAAGAACTAACGGATACACAGTCTTGTAGTACAAAGCTTTGAAAAACCGAAGGAATCATGGAATATATCAGGACTATAATAAAATGTGCTTCTGTGGGCTCTCTGCTGATGGTGAATTTTTGGTTTCAGAGTAACAGCCGTGTTAGTCTGTATTCGCAAAAAGAAAAGGAGTACTTGTGGCACCTTAGAGACTAACCAATTTATTTGAGCATGAGCTTTCGTGAGCTACAGCTCACTTCATCGGATGCATGCCGTGGAAACTGCAGCAGACTTTATATATACACAGAGAATATGAAAAAATACCTCCTCCCACCCCACTGTCCAGCTGGTAATAGCTTATCTAAAGTGATCATCAGGTGGGCCATTTCCAGCACAAATCCAGGTTTTCTCACCCTCCACCCCCCCACACAAATTCACTCTCCTGCTGGTGATAGCCCATCCAAAGTGACAACTCTTTACACAATGTGCATGATAATAAAGTTGGGCCATTTCCTGCACAAATCCAGGTTCTCTCACCCCCACACCCCCCTCCCAAAAACCACACACACAAACTCACTATCCTGCTCATAATAGCTCATCCAAAGTGACCATTCTCCCTACAATGTGCATAATTAAGGTGGGCCATTTCCAGCACAAATCCAGGTTTTCTCACATCCCCCCCACCCCCATACACACATTTCACAGACATTCTTAGGAAGAGGGCAATAGAAGGTGGAGGGAAGTAGTTATTTCACCGAGGACCACAAGTAAGCAGGAGAAAGTTAAAAATTACTACATATTCTGATAGGCAATAAATCCAAAACCAGAACTGCCTGACCTGGGGTTTTATAGAACCAAACAAAAACACAATTATCAAGACTCTTTTAGCAAGAAAATAATTCTGATTTTGCTTGTTTCTGTGGTATAAGTGTTATGGATGGCGTCTGTCAGCCAGTGCTTTATTTTCTTTAAGAATAAATAACTACATTGTGTGTATGCAGGCTTAGAGCAGGTACCCGATATTATTGTATTACCGTTGCTAGTCAAACTACTCAATCATTCCCACTCAAGATTGGTAGTAGATTGTTCATGTGCTCTCTCTGATGTGAAACACCACGGTGAAGATCCGTTCCTCCATTGACCTGGGTAGGAGTTTTGATTTGATGTCAATGTGTGACATGAAGTACCGCCAAGTGAGAACATTGTGAGCAGGCAAACAGCATGCATGTAGGTAACTGTGGTGCTGTGCTAGGCCAAAGATTTTTTTTTATTTGCATACTTATTGAATTGAAAGTGAAAGGGAAGAAACATTATTTGATCATCCTCTGTCAACACCAAGAGTAAGATCTTTGAGACAGGAAGCATGCATTTGCTCCAAAAACATACATTGTTGTTTTGAGTGCACTGGTTCTCTTGTTCTTCTTCTGTTTCATGATTTGACATTGCATCTGCCTGTGTTACCTTTTATGTGCTATCTTAATGTTCTGCCACTTTCCTTACCTGAATTCAGATGTTATAGTTCCTGACTCTGAGATTTGTCCAAGCCAAAGTATTCTTGTTCTGTCTCCATGGTGGGGTTACTCTGGAAAACAAATGCAAGAAGCATGAGAAGCCTCCTGGACAAACTTATTACATTTTCTCACTTTGCATATGCTGACACAAGAGGAAGGATTTAAGCTCTGATGAAGAGGGAATGAAATATCAATAACATAATTAGAGACTTTTAAAATGAGCTTTTGCAACTTGGAGACCTATTAAGACTTTACTATCTAAACTCCGAGTTTTCATAATCAGCTGCTTTAGATAAATCCTCAGAATCAGGTGGCCAGAAAAATCACAAATGAAGAACTCTGAAGGAGGATGAAACAGAAACTAATAAGACAGGAAATTACAGAATGAAAATGGAGATGGCCGGGACATACAGGGAGGAAAGACCAGAATAACATAACAAGACAGGTGTTGGACTGATATTGCCAAGGCAAGAGGCAACAAGATAGACGAAGGATAATATGAAAACATACAAAAGAAGCAGAACAGAAAGCTATCAAAATGGCATCTGTCCCAGCAAAGCCAGTTTGTATCTGCAAATTTCATCTGGGTAGTATGTCATGTGCTCAGTTTGTTCTCCAAGGTGTATCAGGGATCTACAGTAAGTTCAATATGTTTCTCTGCCTGCTGCCTCTGGAGCATTGTTGTAAGTCAACATCCTGTTGGTTTCAACATGTCTGACAACAATGCACAGAAATGTTGTGCAACATAGTCTGTTGACCTTCTGGCAGTTTATTTTATATAGCAGTTATATGAGTGTTTGCTGTTGTTGAATGTTGGAAGCTATACTATGTAGAATTTCCTGTCAGTAAAAATAACTGTCTTTACCCATGTGTGATTGGAAAAATGTTGTCACAAGCTTAATCACTAAAGGGTCTTAGTTTCTTTTGTATTTGGAGTCTCATATCCAGTAGGGCCTGATCTTTCAACACCCACCCCCGCCCCGCCACCCCACTCCGCTATGCACGGAATGACCATTGAAGTTTTAGCCTTCATTATGCTTCTAAAACAACCCAGAAAGGACAAAGGGTCACTTCCCCCCCATACCTCCCCTTTGCAGGCAGGTATCCTGGAAGATTTCATGAAATCCAGAAGGGGCTTGTCATTATCTGCATATAATCTTGTACCCTGGAGCATATCTGTCTTTCTAAAGGGTTTCTAAAGTTCCTTTCACTGCACTAAATGCAGCACTGCAATTGACAGCATTGAGTGTGGCCTAAATGGCAATATTCTTAAAGCCTGCCTTATTTCTAAATGCACAGTAGCATGTTGGTTTTCTCCCTTTTGCCTTCCCCTATAATATCCTCAGGGTTAGACCTATAAAGATGTCATTGCTGGGGAAAGGCCTTAGCAACAGGTCTTGCATTTAAACCTGGACCTAGGTGGAATAGTTGCACATTCACTGTGCTTTCTGAAAGAGCCATCCATTCCTCCAGTGATAGGAGAGCGTGAACTCTGCTTGCCTGAGGTTCACCTTCTTAGCTCTCCAACCACAGACAAAACTATGTTGTCTCACACATTACAAATGCTAGTATCTGAGCCAGGTTTAAATCTATGCTGTGTGCTAAAGAGCTACTTATGCCCAATTACTTATTACCTGGAAGTACTTAAAGTGATTTGCAGTGTGTTAGTACGCTGTTAACCCCAACACAGTGTATGTATGTGATGTTTATTACCATAAAGAGCTCTGGGAATGGGAAAAAATAGAACTTGATGTTGTACCTCTGAGTATCAAAGACCTTAAGCTATTTTTAAAAGAAAGCAGGTTACATAAATGATTTCATTTAACTTATGTTGCTGTTGTACGAATTAGCCTGAATTATGATATGCTTAGGAATATCATAGCCCCAGCTGTACAGGAACTCCTCACTTAACGTTGTAGTTATGTTCCTGAAAAATGAGACTTTAAGCAAAATGATGTTAAGCGAATCCAGTTTCCGCATAAGACTTAATGTAAATGGGGGGGTTAGGTTCTAGGGAAATTTTTTTCACCAGACACACACACACACAGTATAAGTTTTAAACAACCAATTTAATAATGGTACACAGCAATGATGATTGTGAAGCTTGATTGAGGTGGTGAAGTCAGAGGGTGGGATATTTCCCAGGGAATGCCTTACTGCTAAATGATGAACTAGCAATTGGCTGAGCCCTCAAGGGTTAACTCTCACACTCTACAAGGCAGCAGGAAAGGAGGGAGGGCAGACAGAGACACTCTGTGTTTGAGAGATAGAGATGCGCATTTCCCCTTTAAGTATGAAGAGTGTGGTCAGAAGTACACTGCCTTGTTAATTAGATCAGCAAGCTGAGACCTGTCCGCAGAAGGCAGCAGCTCCCTCCGTCTGTGTCCCCCCTGCTCTATGCAAGTAGGGTGCAGAAGCAGGGGGGAGGGGGACACCCTCACATTAGCCTTCCCTCTTTTTTCCCTCCCGCCACACAGCAAGCAGGAGTCTCGGGGAGCAGCTCCAAGGCAGAGGGCAGGAGCAGTGCATGGCAGTGGGGGGAGGGACAGCTGAACTGCCGGCAATTGATAGCCTGCTGAGCAGCTGCCACACAGGGAATTTAAGGGAGCAGGGAACTGTCAGGGGGCTGCCAGTCCACCCTGGTTCAAAGCCCCCACCAGCTAGCTGCAAGGGGCTGCTCTTCCTGCAAGCAGTGGACAAAGCAGGCGGCTGCCAAACGATGTTAGAAGGGAGCATTGTGCAACTTTAAAGAAGCATGTTTCCTAATTGATCAGCAAAAAGTAACAAGGAGACGACTTTAAGTGAGGAGTTCCTGTACATACATCATGACTATAATTACGTCAAGTAGCTCTAGTAACATTATAAACTGAGAGCAAACCTCAACTGATCTGTTAATGCCATCAAAACCCTGAAACAGTCATGTTTTATTCACAGTTTGAGAGAAAAGTAGTGGAAGTAATATGTAAAGGAGTACTTGTGGCACCTTAGAGACTAACCAATTTATTTGAGCATAAGCTTTCGTGAGCTACAGCTCACTTCATCGGATATATACTGTGGAAAATACAGAAGATGTTCTTATACATACAAACCATGAAAAAATGGGTGTTTACCACTACAAAAGGTTTTCTCTCCCCCGACCCCACTCTCCTGCTGGTAATAGCTTATCTTAAGTGATCACTCTCCTTACAATGTGTATGATAATCAAGGTGGGCCATTTCCAGCACAAATCCAGGTTTTCTCCCCACCCCCACCCCCCACAAATCCACTCTCCTGTTGGTAATAGCTTATCTAAAGTGATCACTCTCTTTACAACATGTGTACGATAATCAAGTTGGGACATTTCCAGCACAAATCCAGGTTTTCTCCCCATGCCCCCCACAAACCCACTCTCCTGTTGGTAATAGGTGGGGAGAAAACCTGGATTTTTGCTGAAAATGGCCCAACTTTATTATCATACAACATATTGTAAGGAGAGCGATCAATTTAGATAAGCTATTACCAGCAGGAGAGTGGGTTTGTGTGTGTGGGAAAAGGGGGGGGGGAGAAAACCTGGATTTGTGCTGGAAATGGCCCAACTTGATTATCATACACATTGTAAGGAGAGTGATCACTTTAGGTAAGCTATTACCAGCAGGAGAGTGGGGTGGGGGGAGAGAAAACCTTTTGTAGTGGTAAACACCCATTTTTTTCATGGTTTGTATGTATAAGAACATCTTCTGTATTTTCCACAGTATGCATCCGATGAAGTGAGCTGTAGCTCACGAAAGCTTATGCTCAAATAAATTGGTTAGTCTCTAAGGTGCCACAAGTACTCCTTTTCTTTTTGCGAATACAGACTAACACAGCTGTTACTCTGAAACCTGGAAGTAATATGTGGCTACATAAATCTGTTTCTCCCTTTCAGTGCTATGGGGAAAGTTTAACCAGAAATACAGGGCTGAAGCTAATAGAAGTGAGGGAGGAGAGAGACACAGAGCCAGCATGGTGGGAATGACCCATAATTCAAGATTTTTCTGAGGAATGTGGTCTTGGTTATACATGGGGCACAGAGCCTCGTCTCTGGCTAATGAACTAGGGGAGCTCAAAGGTAGCTGTAGGCTACCTTTGTGTCCCCACCCTGACCTGGGGCCATTCAGGCACCAATCTACTCCCCAACAGAAATTAGATTATTGTTCACTTGATACTAAATTCTGTTGGTTGCAAATGGCTCCCAAGGGCTGTTTCAGGAGCTTGGGATCACCAATGCAGGGGGGAGGGAGCCCCAGACACACCTTCTTTCCCCAGCTTATACCCACTACACCAGCAGACAGAAGGTGGGTGGCATATGAGCCACTATATCAGCTACGTGGCATCCAGGGAATTCTCCTGTGACCAGTCTGCCAGATTTAGGGCTGCTTTATGCCCCAAAGCAACTGGGATGCACCAGAGAGTCTGATCCAGGTCGCATAGTGAGAAGATCAGACAAGATCCTAAGGTCTTTTTCTTGGTTTAGAGATCAGAGAAAAGTCTCTTTAAACAAAATTAGTTCTTAAACCCAAGTGATACATGCTGCAAGACAGACAGACACGTTGTACTGGAAATCAGTTGGTACACTGGAGCAGAGGTTATGCCAACTGAAAGAAAGCAGAAGCTAACTGTTAATATCAATGGAGAAAGGTCAGTCTCTGATCTCACCTGAATCCCTCCCTACCACCAGTCACAGGGAACTTAGCTAGGCCAGGAGGTTGCTTCAGTTTTCTGAATTTGGCCCAAATATACTTGTAATTCCTGATTGTGATATGTTTCTTTGTGTAACTTACTAAAATAATGTTTATATTTCCTTAAGCTGCTGTCTCTGGTCCTCCTCTCTCTCCTTCTATACCTTGGAAACTCTTGTCTGATATCTTTGCTCTTCTTCATTTTTTCACCTGTACTTTGATCCTCCATCCCTGTCTCCTAACAGCTTCCTGTTTTTATATCAACTAAGTTCCCCAATGAAAAATAAAACTAGTGCTCTGTACTTTGTATGTCACTTTCTTCTTTATGTATTTTGTGGTTATACAATGTGGGTACTGCTCTCATTGAAGTCAAAGACAAAGCTACCATTAACGTTAGTGGGAACAAGGCTGTGCTCTAAGAATGTATAACATCCATTTTGTGTAAGCCTATTACAGGCTTGCATATTGTACTATTAATTAACAATCGAGATCCATTCCTCAGAAGCATTAACTAAATCCACAAACCCAACTATAGAAGCTGAGGGATTAGTGATACGCAACAAAAAGTCTTTTTCAGTAGCTATCTCATTATGGTATGTGTAGAATACTTCAAAATGTACTATGAGTTATCTTGGGATCTGGTCTCACTGCTTGTGCTAATGTTATGATCCTCCCCAGCCACAGTGAAAAGCAGAGTCATATTTGGTGCCACAAAATAAACATACTTTTCTATAGGTTTCAGAGTAGCAGTCGTGTTAGTCTGTATTCGCAAAAAGAAAAGGAGTACTTGTGGCACCTTAGAGACTAACCAATTTATTTGAGCATAAGGTTTCGTGAGCTACAGCTCACTTCATCGGATGCATTCAGTGGAAAATACAGTGAGGAGATATATATACACACAGAACATGAAAAAATGGATGTTGTTATACACACTGTAAGATGTGCTATTACCAGCAGGAGAGCGGGGGGTGGGGGTGAAGTAGAAAAACTTTTCTAGTGATAATCAAGGTGGGCCATTTCCAGCAGTTAACAGGAATATCTGAGGAACAGTGGAGGGGGGGAAATAAACATGGGGAAATAGTTTTACTTTGTGTAATGACCCATCCACTCCCAGTCTCTATTCAAGCCTTAGTTAATTGTATCCAGTTTGCAAATTAATTCCAATTCAGCAGTCTCTCGTTGGAGTCTGTTTTTGAAGTATTTTTGTTGTAATATTGCGACTTTTAGGTCTGTAATTGAATGACCAGAGAGACTGAAGTGTTCTCCGACTGGTTTATGAATGTCATAATTCTTGACATCTGATATGTGTCCATTTATTCTTTTACGTAGAGAGTGTCCAGTTTGACCAATGTACATGGCAGAGGGGCATTGCTGGCACATGATGGCATGTATCACATTGGTAGATGTGCAGGTGAACGAGCCTCTGATAGTGTGGCTGATGTGATTAGGCCCTGTGATGGTGTCCTCTGAATAGATATGTGGACACAGTTGGCAACGGGCTTTGTTGCAAGGATAGGTTCCTGGGCTAGTGGTTCTGTTGTGTGGTTGCTGGTGAGTATTTGCTTCAGGTTGGGGGGCTGTCTGTAGGCAAGGACTGGCCTGTCTCCCAAGATTTGTGAGAGTGATGGATCGTCCTTCAGGATAGGTTGTAGATCCTTGATGATGCGTTGGAGAGGTTTTAGTTGGGGGCTAAAGGTGATGGCTAGTGGCGTTCTGTTATTTTCTTTGTTAGGCCTGTCCTGTAGTAGGTGACTTCTGAGTACTCTTCTGGCTCTGTCAATTTGTTTCTTCACTTCAGCAGGTGGGTATTGTAGTTGTAAGAATGCTTGATAGAGATCTTGTAGGTGTTTGTCTCTGTCTGAGGGGTTGGAGCAAATGCGGTTGTATCGTAGAGCTTGGCTGTAGACGATGGATCGTGTGGTGTGGTCTGGGTGAAAGCTGGAGGCATGTAGGTAGGAATAGTGGTCAGTAGGTTTCCGGTATAGGGTGGTGTTTATGTGACCATCGCTTATTAGCACCGTAGTGTCCAGGAAGTGGATCTCTTGTGTGGACTGGTCCAGGCTGAGGTTGATGGTGGGATGGAAATTGTTGAAATCATGGTGGAATTCCTCAAGGGCTTCTTTTCCACGGGTCCAGATGATGAAGATGTCATCAATATAGCGCAAGTAGAGTAGGGGCATTAGGAGATGAGAGCTGAGGAAGCGTTGTTCTAAGTCAGCCATAAAAATGTTGGCATACTGTGGGGCCATGCGGGTACCCATAGCAGAGGTGCTGATTTGAAGGTATACATTGTCCCCAAATGTGAAATAGTTATGGGTGAAGACACCAGGTTTGCCATGACATTATCGGGGATACTGTTCCTGACGGCTTGTAGTCCATCTTTGTGTGGAATGTTGGTGTTCTACATCCATAGTGGCCAGGATGGTGTTTTCAGGAAGATCACCAATGGATTGTAGTTTCCTCAGGAAGTCAGTGGTGTCTCGAAGATAACTGGGAGTGCTGGTAGCGTAGGGCCTGAGGACGGTTTTCTTCCCCCCTCCCCCCCCCCCCCCGCTCTCCTGCTGGTAATAGCTCATCTTAAGTGATCACTCTCCTTACAGTGTGTATGATAACACCCATTTTTTCATGTTCTGTGTGTATATAAATCTCCTCACTGTATTTTCCACTGAATGCATCCGATGAAGTAAGCTGTAGCTCATGAAAGCTTATGCTCAGATAAATTGGTTAATCGCTAAGGTGCCACAAGTACTCCTTTTCTTTTTACTTTTCTATAGAAAAGTATTTGCCAAATAGTTCCAGTGAGAGGTGATTTATAGAGTGAGTTGGCTCATCTTCTATGGGCATATCCAAAAATCTGTGTAGCTTAGTATATTAAAAGTAAAATCACACATATTAACAACCTGAAAAATATTTTACCAATAGGTAATTAATATTGGATGGGAAAAGCCTATCATATCTGCTCCCTCCTACCCCATATGGAAACAACAGAAAAATAGCCAAGACCACAAATGCTGCTGCATTTCTAGTAGATTAAAACAAATCTCTGGCAATTGCAGGAATATGTTGATGACAATCCCCTAAACGGTAGCAAAAGTCCAATAATTTTTTAATACATTATGTAAACATTCGGTACCTTTTTGCAAAGGGGACTCAGAGTTTGGCACATGGGCTCTCCTTTGTTCCACCTAACCTCAGTCAGGCATAATGGACTGGCTAGTGTCTATCTGTACCTCTGTGCTCTTCTGGATGAAAAGCAAGACCTGCTCGTGTGTGATTGTTACTTTTTAATGCCTACAACTGATGAAGGATGAAGAACTATTTAAGATAAAAGAGAATGTTAGCACAAGAACAAATGGGTATAAACAGGTGCCACAAGTACTCCTTTTCTTTTTGCGAATACAGACTAATACGGCGGCTACTCTGAAATTCTGGTTGGAAATTAGAAGAAGGTTTCTAACCATCAGAGGGGAGAGGTTCTGGTACAGCCTCCCAGTAGGAGTTGTGGGGGCAAAACACTTAATTAGTTTTAAGAAAGAGATGGACAAATTTATGAGTTTAATTGTATGAGGGGGTTGCATGTGATGATAGGGGACAAAGGTCATCAAGAGCCCTGGAGGTCACTTCTGGTTTATGTCTTATGTTCTCAAAGCTCATGCTTCAGCATTTCACATGACCACTGCAGGGGTCAGGAAGGGATTTCCTTCCCCCTCCCCCTCCCTTCAATGTATTGCTGCAGGGTTTTTTATCTCTTTCCTCTGAAACATCAAGGATGACCATGGCTGAAGATGGGACTTGGGACAGGGAGGGTCAGGATCTGAGGGGCACTGAGCATTCTTTCTCTGTCAGGTGCTTGGCTGGCTGGTTCTTTCTCATACGCTCAGAGTCTATCCGATAGTCATGTGTAGAGTTGGGAAGGAACTTTCTCCCAGGTTTGATTCGCAGTGGCTTTGGGAGCTTTCACCATCTTCTGCACCATCTTCTGCCAGGATTTTCTGGGTATATCTCACTTAATCATTTCCCTGCTATTGCAGGGGATTCTGGCACTGGCATACCTTGGTCCCTCCTATTCTCTCCCTGTGCCACCTAATACTCTAGTCTCTGTGGGCTGTAATATTTTGGTCTTATTTTAGTTGTATTTAGTGTGCGGATGCTGGGATTGGTGGCCTGTGCTATACAGAAAGTCAGATTAGATAATCTGGTGGTCCCTTCTGGCCTTGAACTCTAACTCTAAAAGCATTACCTACAATATTACAGCAGCTAATTTAGATTCTCCTTTAATTCAAATAGTGTAAATCTATGTGTTTTGAACCATAGTGTATAGTTTCTAACCCTGTCCCTGCATCTGTGTAGTTGAGCTGATGTCCGCATGTTTGCATCATGCAACAGCATTATTTAAGAGAATACTCATTTCCCCGAAGCAAAGATTAACAATTTGTGGATGAACCTAATAGCAAGGTTGTAGTATTTTCCACTGCTTCATTTTGGGCTAGCTACTATTTAAAACTGCATCTTTCTGCTCCCACATAACAGCTATGTGCTGCCTGCACAAATACAGTATTACCCTGTGCAGGGGACAAGGGGAAGGAGAGTCTGCATGCCATATCACAATCAGCTACTAAAAGTGTAGAGGTGCAAAAGGGTGATTCAGGTGAGACCATACACTTTCCTTCTGTACCCACTTTCCTTTACCCTTCCTATTGATCCTCTGGGATTCATCGGCCATGACTGTTCCACATCTACTAAAATCAACAGCTGTGTAGTAGATTATCTCTTCAAAAACACATTCTGTTTCAAAGGCATCTGAAAGTTAAGAATACAGGAGACAAGGTGGATTATTTATGTTAAGTACTTGTCGCTGAAACATCATTCTTTTTTCCTCAGTCTCATTAGCTGGGAAGTTATTATAAGGATCCTTATAATATACTGTAAATGTTGGCAACATAATTTTTGCTAATAGCACATCAGATTGAGTTTAAGATGTGCATTAATGCTAGGCCTTTGGGACCAATTATACTCACTGCACTTGTGTAATTTTAGTGTAACTTCACTGAAGTCTGTGATGGGTTGGGATTGCTGTGAAGGATGTGGGGCTGATCTGTAATTATTAATGAATTCTGTATATGACCTGGTTATTGAGATAGTTACTGCAGTTATATTGGGTTATTGAAATGCTTACTGTATGCATATATTGATTTAGTTAAATAGCAGGACAGTTAGTGAAATAGCAAGGAGGCAACATAATGTCTCAAGATAGGTAACCTCCTAATTAACGCGACAGGGGGTCATTAAGAAACAATTCTAAGCTATTAATATGCTAAGATGCTTCTTGGCCCCAGCCACAATTACACAGCTGTTTTGCCAAGGCTGAGAACAGAGATCAAAATGGTTAATTGACTTGCTAGAGAGAAGGGGAGGCAGCTGTCGGGGGGCTGTTTGTGAGACCCATACTGACACAGAGATAGGCCCTGCGAAGGAGGGTCTGAAGCACTTGGGCCTTCCTAAGGCTTACCACCCTGTGAAAGCGTAGGAAGATAAACAGACATGCATATAAACTGTTTTGTTGTTTTAAAATTGTTCCCCTTGGCTTTTCTATGTTCTTATTGTTAAAATTAAACAATGCTTTTTAAGGAAGTTATCTGGTTGCTGTATTAACTACTGGTCAGTGCTCCCAAAGGGAATACTGGCAGGTACTGAGGCCAGCTTGACCTGCTGAGAAATCATGGCTGGTCCACATGGGGAGAATCATGGGATTCCACTGAGACAGTGGCTTCAGAGAACTGTATTGCATTTGTGAATTTTTTGAATCCAGCATAGGCCAGAACAGACCAAATGATCTGTGTAAAATGGGTTGATGGTCTCTGTGCATGCCTCTCGGCTGTCCACCTTCTAAAAAGCACCTTCACAGTTACTGTGGTGCTAATGGTTAGTCTTGTTGGCAGACTCAGCAGAAAGGACAGGGACTGAATGAGTTTAGAGTCTGAACCTTCCTTTTCACCCAAAGAGATGTTTTTTCTGCCTAATTAGATCTGAAGCACGTTGACAGAGCAATGTAGTGAAGCACATATCACTGTTGCCTGTGCTTTGTATACATATAGTGCTCCTGTCTTCAAATATGTTATCTTTTCATGAACACTACATTCCTTTTAATAAAAGTCAAAATAGCTGGTGGTAAGATATTTCCCATTGGCAAGTTGAAATAAAACATAGATGTTGCTTGTCTACACCATAAAACAATACTTTAAAATGAAGCTTACATAGTCTAAAGCTAAAGGTCCGAGACTTAAACAAGCTTTTTATTTTATTGGTGTGACAAAATGAGGGAGAGGCAACCAGGGTTAATTGAAATGCAGCATTCTCAAGCCAGAAAAGTGGGTGACTGTCGCAGAATTTGTTTGAGAGAGAAAGTTATGACTTCAGAAAAGATTTGAAAGTAAAGTGCACCACCCTGATGATCTTTCTTTACTGCTCAAAAAAGCAATAAACATTAAAGTTAATTGAAAAAAACCACAAGCAAAATATTCCCACCAGGGCTTTATATCCATGTCTAGGAACTGTAGGTAATAGGTTATATATATATAGCCTCTCGTTTTTATTAACACCTTAAACTGGGTTATACCATTCCATTGGTGAGAGAATCTGAAAAACATTGGGGATAGGAATTATTAATCAAACTCTTCCAAGTTCATACAGGCTGGCAAACAACTGGAACCAGATTTCATTCAGCTGCCATGACTTCCTTTTTCATCCAATATCCAGTTCTGTGGACACCAGTGAAATGACAGAAGACACATAACTAACAAAATGCTTGATGGATGTTGGGAAGGCAAAGATCAGAAAGACATTGGCATTACAGTAAGGCAAATACTGCAAAATAAAACTAAAACTGAGTATAAAACTTCTTACTGAATTTGCATTGACTAGACTCATACTTCTTTTGTCTTAGATTCCTGTGAATATGAAAGACTCGCAAATTACGTTGCTGGTGAGTTTTCACCAGCACAGCAAATTTTAAGTGAATTTTGCAGCAAATTTGCAGAACAAACTTCATATTCAAAATTACCAGCATTTGCACAAGAAACAGGCTTCTAGCAGGTAGTAGGTGTATGTAGTTAAAAATAAAACATACCAAATAACCACACACACAAAAAAGCTTGAATTCTAAATACAACCAACTGCTCACAAACAAACTACAGACTGAGAATTATCTGAAGAGATCATTGAGCAAACAACTTCAATAAACTTGAAACTGTAATCTGTTCAAAGACAATTTGTGGACAAAAAAAGATATTTACCCTTCTTGCAGAGGTGTTGTGAAAATGAATTAATGGTTTGTAAAGTGCCTTTAGAACCTCAGATAAATTCACTGTAGAAGAGCAAAATATTCCTACTGAGAGCACCATGCAAGGTTAGAATTGCCTCTTTTGATGCAATTTCTTTCAGTGTGTGGAAACCAACCAGGTTCCAGGATAAACTTGCCCAGTGATAGAAAATGGACCCATAGTTCTCAACATACTTTAAATCTCTATATATCTGTGAGCTCTAAAATCAAGAAAACTGAAGAGAAAGAGTTGTCTGATCCAAACAGTAAGGACTGAAATATGAAAGCAACGCTTTTTCATTTGGACCATGTTAGACTGTTCTGTCTTAGAGCTCACCAGGCCAATGCTCTCCCGGACAATCACTTTGAAAAGGAGCCTAACATTTTCTTTGACCGGGCTCATCCCAATGACCCTTGCTGCAGAGACATAGGACATATGAACCAAAATCGTTATGCTTCATTAATCTACAACCCATCAGATGAGATCTTTCCAAAATAACTCTCTGGCTGTGGCCTTCAGAGACAATTGACCTCTGAATATAAAAGAACATGTAGTATTTGACATGTCTGCAGGCATATGGGGTATTTTTCCAACATTTGTTAGAGTTCTCCACACATTCCTTTAAAAGGCTAGTGTTTGTATATTATACCCTGGGATGTTTATGGAATATTGATAGCTGATTTTGTTTGCAATGTACAGTCATTTTGTTTTGCCCAAATTTTGAGAGGTGCTGATTACCATCAACTCCAGTTGCAGGCACCTCTCATAATTAGACCCTTTGAACCTGATCCTTCATGGTGCAAAGCCCAGATCCTCAAAGATATTTAGGACCCTGTACGCAAAGGTAGGTGCCGAAGTGCCGTCAGGTCCCAGTCAAGTGAGTGGGAATAAAAGGTACTCAGCATTTTCCAGGTCACGCTCACCACCAGGCAGGATCAGGTCCTTTGACAGTAGTTTATACATACTTATATGAAAGAACCTACTGTAGTTCCATATTCACCAGTTAGAGCCTATCCTCCTTACATAAAGTCCTTTTGATACCAGTGGGACTTCCACATGCACACTGAGGGGTAAATCTGCCATATGTTGTTAGTAAGTGTATTAAAAACTTTTTTGAAAAAATATTGGAAAAAGTTAATGCATATGAGGGACCTCCAATTATCAGTCATCATCTTTTTTCCCCTTTAATTCTGTGTGTGTGGTGAAGTTAGTGCTCAGTTTTATACACAGCTGTGGTCAAAAAAGCAGATGAGTTATTAGTCTGTGTTAAGAAAGGGATAGAGATGTTCCTGCAGATATTATAATGCCATTATATAAATCAGTTGTGCAGCCTGATCTTGAATAATATGCCTAAGACTATGTCTACACTTGTACTTTTGTCGGTATAACTTACGGTGCTTAGGGGTGTGAAAAAACACACGTCTGAGCGACATAAGTTACACTGACAGAAGAGCCGGTGTGGGCAGCGCTGTCTCAGCGGGAGACACTCTCCCACCGACCTAGCTACGCTACACCACTTGTTGGGGGTGGTTTAATTATGTTGACGGGAGAGCCTTTTGGCATAGAGTGGCTAAACAAGAAATCTTACAGCGGCGCAGCTACATCGGTCTAGTTGTGCCACTGTAAGCTCTCTAGTGTAGACACGGCCTACGTCTGGTCACATCATCTCAGAAAGGGCATACCAGGAGTAGAATGGTGCAGAAAAGAGCAATCAAAGTTCTTGGAGATAAGGGGAATACTTCCGCATGAGGAGGGAATAAAAATATCGGGCCTGTTTAGTTTAGAGAGGAGATAAGATGGGAATAATATGGGTAAATAAAATAATTAGCAGTTTAGAGAAGATAAATAAGGTGCTACTACTTACTTTTTCTCATAGAACAAGGGAACGGCCAATGAATTTAAAAAGCAACAAATTTAAAACTAATAAAAATAGCTTTTTAACACAACCCATAATTAACCAGTGGAACTCACTACCACCAGATATCACTGAAGCCAAGAGATTAGTAAGATCAAAAATATTTCACCAGCTGCCTGGGCATGTTATTGCAAAGTTATGGATCAATTTTATCTATTTCAATATTTATATAACTCCGTTTTACACTTTCTTCTGAAGCATCTAGGGTTGGTCACTGTCAGAGACAGGGTGTTGGACTCAGTGAACCATTGGTCTGATCTAGCATGGTGATTCCTATGAATGGTGCTAGCTTGACAACCCAGGAGCCTGAAGTCCTCTAGCTATGGAATAGATACAGCACAGGCAGTGCAAGCTTCCCCACACTGCCCTGCCAATATGCCTCAGCTCTGACTTTAGGGATGAAGGTAATTTGTTCTCTACGACTATTCCTTTGTGGGACCCACAAGTCTCCACAGTGTTTCTACAGTCCACCTTCTCTCAGGCAGCAGGTGACTTCACCTACTTTCCCCTTTAGGCACTGAGAAGGATGGTCTGGAAACAGGGCCAATCAGAGTGGGGGCCAGGAGGGCCATTTGGCCTTGGTCTCAAGATCAAAGGGGGCCTGAAATTTAGACACTTGTTAATTTTTTGGCATTTGATAAGTTTCACAACTTGTTTTTATGCACATCCCTATCGGACCAAAATGTGACACGCACTCTCAGCTTAGAGCTGCAAATTTAAGCAAATAAGAGATGTGATTTGGTAAAATACATAATTTTTTTGTTTACTGATATAGATTTTTGTCATATTAAAGAGTTTAAAATGTTCATAAATATTAATAAAAATATAATGGTTCTGATAGCACAAGATTAGACCGTGATAAACATGTCCTCTCAGATCAGCTGATTATATAAACAAACCACTACTAGTGGCTGGTGCTGGATCAAGTGCATACTGAAAGGTGGAGAATTATTACATTTTTGTGTCTTTATAGTTTTACATCTAGTTGACTAAGGAATTATTTATGTTGAGAATTCCTCATTATTATCTTCATATGGTAGCTAAAAGAGGTGACTGGTTGGTTGGTTGAGCCCTAACTTGGTAGCTTGGTCATCATCATAGGTTTTTGTAGTCTATAGGCCCAGATTCAAGGTGAAAATTTGTGAGGACAATCTTATACAGTGAGTTTCGTGAAGACACTTGTTTGAATTTTTTGGACATTATCCCTCTGTCTGTATCTGTGTCTGTGTTTACTATATATATGTCATCCCTTTGTCTTCAGCTCAGCCTGTTATATTATACCTTGTGTGCTTGAGTTTTGATTCACTGATAAGGATAATAACCTGTCTGACTGTGTCATCTTGTGTTCTTAATTAGTATTCCTTCATTTTAAGTCTTTTCAGCATTTGTGTACCATTCAGCATTTGTGTACATGTTTACAGGAGAAGATTTCAAGTGTAGATAAGCTACTTATTTACAGCAGAATTCTCATGCTTTCCCTCCTTGTCTGCTGACAAAAACTCTTCCAAATGGTGAGACCTGCAAAAGAGACTGGTTATGCTGGAGTACGGAAAAACAATCTCTGTACTGTTTACCCTGCTTCATTTTGAACAAAAGTGCTGCAAATGCATCAGTTCTCTCTGATCAATCAGGATGGAGCATCAACAAACGTTGGAGAAAGTTGAAAGATTGAATACCATCATATGAAAGTTCAGCGTCACCCAAAGAAAACTATGTTGCATGGAAATCAGCCAGTAGGGCAGCATCAGCTGAAAGTTCAGGTGAGAATATACCCCCCTCTCTACAGTAACTAATAACTGGAAAAAATGTCTTGAGCTCATCCTGAATGTCATCCTTTTTCTTTCTCAGCGGCAATTGGCTTTCTTTAGTTCCAGTCAACGTCTTGGTGATCGTGCAAATGGAAACTTTCTATGTATAGTTGAGCTCCTCAGCAAATATGACCCACTGTTATCAGAGCATGTTAAACGTATTTGAGAATCGCAAGAGAATCAAAAGTACATGCAAGTCCATTATCTCTCCACATACATACAAAATGAGTTTATTGAGCTATATGGGTCATTCGTACAAACAACAATTCTTGATGAGATTTGAAATGCCAAGTATTTTTCAGTCATCATTGATGGCACTCCAGATTGTTCTCACAAGGAATAGACTACTATGGTTATTCAATATGTTCAGATTGTAGACAGCTCAATATTTTCAACTGAAGAAAGGTTTATTTTGTTCGATAATTTCAAGAGAAAAACTGGAAAAGAAATTGCTGCTTGAAATTGAAATTGCTACTAGTAATTCTAGCACGTTTTAAGTTAGATTTTTCAAGTCTGCATTGGCCAAGCCTATGACAGTGGATCTAATATGGCTGGGAAGTACAAAGGTATACAAGCAGTTCTGCTTGAGGATAATTCAAACTGTATTTTCTCCAGCTGTGGAAACCACACACTAAACCTTATAGGTGTTGACTGTGCTAAATCATGCAAGGAGGCAATTACTTACCTTGGAACTGTTCAGCAAATGTACAAGCTCTTTGGTAGCAGTCCACAAAGGTGGGAAATTCTGAAGCAATATCTTCCTGTTTCACTGCATGGGATGTCCAAAACTAGATGGTCTGCACAGATTGATGGTGTTCAACCAGTTGCACAGCATTTGAATTCAGTGAATAAGGCTTTAAATGAGCTTGAATCTCTCAATCTCACTGCACAGGCTCAAACTGAACTTCAGTCTATTCAGAAGCCCATGTCCAAATTTGAATGCATTTTGATGTCATCATTGTGGATGAAGCTACTTACAATGATGCACCCAACTAATCTGGTAATTGAAGCACGCAGTGCTACACTTGATATTGAGAGGGATAACATTGAAGTCTTAGCAATGACATTCAACAGATTCGTCAACAATGGGATGTGATCCTGACTGAGTCCAAATTAGTAGCACAGAATATCGGCCTTTCATCCAAGTTCTCCACCAATCGCAACTTACCTACTGAATCCGATGCTGAGCAGCATTATAGGGTCAATGTCTTCCCTGTCATCATTGACTCTATTCAGTCAGGTCTTACACATCGATTTGAGTCTCTGTGACTAATATTTACCCTTTTGGGGTTTCTTTGGCAGTTCAACAGACTGAGTAATGAAGATCTACTTTCTGCAGCTGAACAATTTCAGCAACAGTAAGAAAAATCTCAAACAGAAATCTCAAACGATCTCAGTGATGAGGTCATCTTCTTCAAACGAACATATTCCACAAACTTTAAATTGGATTGCAAGCCAAAGGAATTGCTTCAAGAAATACTTGAACTTGGACACCCTGGGATGTTTCCTAATATCACAATTGTATTGCGTATTTTTGTCAGTTTGTCTGCATCAGTGGCTTCAGGTGAATGCACCTTCAACGTGTTGAAGCAGGTAAAGAACTATCACCATTCAACTATGAGACAAAAGCGTTTGAAGGGGCTCGCTATGCTTAATATCAACTGTGACATTGCATGAAAGCTAGATTTTTCCTCAATAATTAGTACATTTGCACAGAAAAAGCCTAGAAAAGAATTTGTTAAATAAAAAAATATTCAAATTATGTGTCTCTCTTTTTTTGGTGCCTTATTTTGTTTTCATGTGTTGTCATTTTTTATTTTTATTATGGCTAGGGGCCTCAAAAGCTGGAAGTGGCCCAGGCCTCTCTGGACCTCTGAGAGGGCCTGTCTGGAAAAACTGAGTTGGGAGGGGAGGGATGGTGGATTTCTATTCCAGGAAGAATAATAGGATTTAGATGCTGGCTCTCATCTCAGTGAGAACCCTATAACAGTTTCCTCCAAGACTGGTTTAAAAATGAGCCCAAAGATGACACCATCCCCCAGAAGCCTGGGGGTTGGCATCAAATATGCAGTCACTCTAATTTTATATGTGCTAAAATAAAATAGCCCCCTAAACAATTGGCACGAAAATGGTTGGCAGCAACTGCAGAGGCATCATGCACTTGTTCTTGGAAGGGTCTCAGCACCCAGGTGCTGAGACCCTGGCAGAGGCCTGAAGGGAAGCTATCCATACACTTGTGGAAGTGTCAGTCTCTGGAGAATCAGTTTCACACGCTCTACAGCTACTAAAGAGAAAAAGTGTAACAGGTGCTAGTGGGTGCAGTGTTTCTGTGGGCAGAGTCGTGTGTGTGTGTCCGTGTGTGTCCTCTTCACGTCTTGGTCCTGCACGTGTGTGTCTGTGTCTGCCTCTCCATGTATTGGTCCTGCCCGTTCGCATGAGCTGTCACAAAGTCTGCGGGGGGGAGGGGAGAGGGAGGGGGGAAATAAGAGCCTTCCCTTCCACTCCAAAGGGGACAGAATCACTTGCTCGTCCATGGAAAGCCTGCAATGGCCCGGGGGGCTCCCATAGCGCTGGGCGAGTGAAACGCCTAAGAAGTGTCCAAAGAAAGCCCGCAAACCCCCGCGCCTCACTCAGTGGACCTCCCCGCACGGGCACAGGGCCGATCCACCCAGCATCTGGGCGCTAAGGGGGGCTGTGGTGGCGGGTCCCTCAGCCGGCCCGCTTCCTTGCGGAACGGAAAGGTGAGTGAGCGAGCCAGGGCAGCTCCCCTTCTGCCCAAGCCGGCGGGAGCGCGGCGGGAGCGAGGGAGGGAGGGAGGGGGGGGATTTGCACGTGACGTTTTGTTTGCAGCAAGCCTCAAAGTAGAGGGGAGAGCGCGGGGTAAGGGAGGCAGCGGCGAGCCTGAGGACGGGGCGCTGCTGCGGCAGAGGGACGCGCAGGGGTCGGGAGAGCCCGCCGAGCAGGCAGCGCGGGCTGGAGGAGGCAGGGGGAGCAGCGGGCGCTGCTGCAGCCGGCCCCAGGATGTAGGCGAGCAGCTGGAGAGCTCCTGCTGGCAGAAGGGCTCACCATGAAGAAACACTCAGCCAGGGTCGCCCCGCTCAGCGCGTGCAACAGCCCGGTCCTTACCCTCACCAAAGTGGAAGGTAAATCCGGCGGCAGCGGAGGCGGGGGGCCGGAGGGGCGAGAGCTGGGGGACCCTGCCGGTCAGTCCGCGGCTGTGCGGCGCTGGACGTGCCGCGGCGGGCGCTCAGCGCCCCTTGCCCGAGCGGGAGAAGGCGGCTGCCCGGCTCTGCGGGTTCCCGTGGGTGGGAGAGGGGCTGCGGGGCGGGGTGGCTCTGCTGCTGGGCGCGCCCTGCGGGAGGGCGAGGGGCAGGCGGGCTCGCTGCAGCCGCGCGGCGGGTGGAGGGGGGCCTATGCTGACGGGACCCGCCGACTTACATTGAAGGATTTCGGCAATGCAGACGTCGCCGTCCAGTGTGCTGAACGTCACCTCCCTCCTGCGGGGAGCAAGCCCTCCTCCTGCGGGGGCCGGGGCCAAGTTAGCGCTAAGTTTTCCCAAGCGGGGAACAGGCGGGGGAAGGGCTGTGCATAGAAGGAGGGGCTGGTTTGGGAAAGGACACGCTGCCCTCAAAGGAAATGTAGAAACGCTCATTGCCCACATCGCCTGCCTGCTGCGGGGCTGCGACTCCGCTTTCCTGCGGGCGGTGGGTCTGGTTGGAGGCTACGTTGTGTTGCATTGCTGCGATATTCCCGCGACTGTACCAGAGCCTCCTCCAGCCAGCACTCCCCTGCCCCCTTCTTCTTAAGCCTTGGAGAGCAGGAAGCAGACTCTGCCTTCAGCTGCGCTGGCACAGAGCTAAAGCTGACCGAGCCCAAACCCTTAACGCGCATTGGGCAGACTCCCCCTCAGACACAGCACCGCCATCCTCGGTGCTGGAATTAGGGGTGCTGGGGTGCTGCAGCACCACCTGGCTTCAAGTGGTTTCCATCATATCCAGGATTTACACCTAGGTTCAGGGGATCTCAGCACCCCCAGTGCAAACACTGTTCCAGCACCCCTGGCCATCGTCACACTGACTGACTGTGCATTGGTCACAGGACACCCCTGTGAGGCAGGGCAGTGCTCTTATCCCATTTGACAGATGGGGAGAGACTAAGGGACTTCCCCAAGGTCACACAGGAAGGCAGTGGCAGGGCCAGGACTTAAACCCCAGTTTTTCAAGTCCCAGGCTCACACCCTAACCACTGGACTTTCCACTTAGTTGGTAATTGGTCAGAATCTGTCAACACTAGCATGTGGATGGAACGGAACCATTGGAAGTTTTTCAGGTTGAGCTTTTTAATGGTTTCAATTGAGCTGGTGTGCTCTGCTGGCCTGAAACAGTAAGCACATTGGCTCCATATGGACTGAAACTAGAGGTGCAGGGGTGCTGCTGCACCCCCTGGCTTGAAGTGGTTTCCGTCATGTACAGGGTTTACAGCTCCGTTCAATGGCTCTCAGCACTGCTGATTGTCTCTGAGGTTAGCAGAAGTGCAGAGAGGTGTCAAGAGGCCATTTGCAACCAGGAGAGGGAAACCTGCAGTCATGCAGATACCAGGCTATGGGTGTTGTGGTCTAGAGTGGTCTATAGTGAAGCAGCAGTTTAAGAGGAAAGCAACCAGGGAAACCTGAAGAGGTTATGCTCCAGGTGAAATGACCCTGGAGTGTGGCATGGCATGTGCGAGGGCTAAGAATGAGGCGCCATGGTCTGGAATGCAGTAGGCATCAGAGGAATGGGGATAAGTGGGTCAGGTGCTGGAGCACAGGAAGGAAGCTGAGTGAGAGTAGTATGGGGAAGATGTGCAAAAAGAAAACAAAGAGATGGTAGGGGGCAGGGAAGGAAAAGGGTCAATGGAGGGAAAAAGAGGATCCTAGAGGGAGCAGGTCAGTCACTGTTGGAAAGGACAAAGAAGAAGTGGAAGCAATATAGACAATATGGCACTGGGAGAAAGTGGCGGGGAGGAAAGGAAGAGAAAGGCACTGGGAGAGGAGTAATGAGAAAGCCCCATCAGAGAAAGGAGGGAGAGAGAAAAAAGGAAATAGGGATTGAGATTCAGAGGCACTCAAACGAGGAAAAAGACAGAGGGCTCCTGGGAGAAGAAATAAAAATGGGGAGCTCCAGTGAAGTGGGGAGGAAAAGCAAAATAAGAAGAGAAGAAGTATTGAAAGAGGAAAAACAGAGGGGAGAGGAGAGAAAATGGTAGAAATACAGATAGAGAGAAAGAGGGGGAAATGAAGAAATGGACTGAGAACAAAAAAGGAATAGGTAAATGGAAGGCAAAAAAGAAAAACCAAGACCATACAACATTAAGGCTGACGATTCTGTTTATTCAGAATACATGTTGCTCTATTTCCCAGGCAGTAATCCTCCTGGGGACAGTGTGTAGCCAGTCTCCTGGCCAGTTCTTGATGGAAGAGTTTTTCAACTGATTGCTCTTTCCTTGAGCTGTAAATTGAATCCTTTCAAGCCTGTCCCTGTCAGCTCTGTGTACCAACTTTCAGAGACCATATTACTAGCTGCCAAGAGCTTAGCTGACCTCGTTGGCTTTTTCCAGCTTTAGTTCCTATGTGCCTGATTCTGCTTCCGTTGAAGCAATGGAAAGGCAAAATTTAAAATACTTAAATGATTTAGGATACGGCCCAGAGATTGCCATTTATAAAAAGAAAAGGAGTACTTGTGGTACCTTAGAGACTAACCAATTTATCTGAGCATAAGCTGTAGCTCACGAAAGCTTATGCTCAAATAAATTGGTTAGTCTCTAAGGTGCCACAAGTACTCCTTTTCTTTTTGCGAATACAGACTAACACGGCTGTTACTCTGAATTTTGCCATTTATGTCTTTTTCATGAGATAGACCAACTCTGTGTGAGACCTTCTCTTACCAAATTAATCAACAGGGCAGTTCTTGGGATGGTTACCAATGACACAGAGCCTCTTTTCTTGCAAACTGTGGGCTTACAGTGCTCATGAAAAAGACAGAACACAGTTCTAGACATAAATGAACTGAAGTATATTGCAGGCAAACTTCAATACCCAGCCCTGCTGCTGCACCTTTGCAAAGGTGTGCCACACCTTCGTTTTTCTAGCCAATCTCCCCTTAGCACAGGCTGAGAGCCCTGAAGTTTGACAAGCTGTGTAGTGGAATCAAGGCTGATTCTGAAATAGCAACACACACAAAAGTTTGTCCCTGATTCAGCTAGCAGGAGTCATTACCCTGTTCTGGCCCAGCACCAAAGCTACTTGGAGGAATTGGAACTGGTAGAGCCTGAGGGAATGTGCCTTTCGCTAGTCATCCAAGTGGAGCCTTTCATTGATATGCATTACTGTAATGCCTTTCAGCATTCCCTCCCTCTCTGTCTGTACAGTTGCTACTTTGCTTTAAAAGGGAGATAAGGACTTTATGCTCTTTCAGAAGCGTGACTGCCATTTCAAATTGTCCCAGAGATTGAATCATCACTATGCACCGAGCCTGCTGTACCAGCGCTTTGAAAGACAATCACTTCATATACGTATCATTCAAAGAGGCATTAACCATACGCCTTACTCCTGTGTCTGATGCTGCACCTGTTTATTTTTTGTATAGCTACTGCCAAGCATAGGCTCAGTGTCCACTGCTTATGTGTATCTATCTTTCTGTTTTTTTATAGGCAATTTCTGTAATGCAGTGGCCATCTTAATGCTATGCTTTGTCTCTCTAGCCAGTGGGCTAGCTTCACCTCCGCTGATACATGGAGGTGCAATTTATTCTGTCTGTATGGTCTGTATTCACCCCCAGGGAAGGGCAGCGAGTGTTTCCTCCTACCCTCCATCTTGGGGTCTTCCAGAGAAGGACATCTTTGACAAAAGCTCCAGGACAGCCTCCCTGTGCACTATCACTATCAGTAAATCACTATCAGTACATCCTACAGCTGTCCTAGCCATGCCTCTCTCCCCCTCCTTGACTGATACCACCCAATTCCAAGCTCTGGGCCCATACTGGAGGAGAAATGGTATCTTCTTTCTGCTACTGCAACCACCATGTCTAGCTGTGCACAAGGATATACACTGGCTTAAGTCAGCATAGATTCAGGAATTATTCTGGCCCATTGTTATCTCTGTTTATTTTGTCCTTGATAATTGTCTGGTTATATCAGATTTTGGACCTGGTGTTCATCTCATGTCAAGTAAATTAGGACTCCAGTGAAGTCAGTGGAGTTCTTTCAGTGTAAAGGAGTTCAGAATCAAGCCCTTTTCCTCTAAAGTTTAACTTTCCTTTGGAAATTTCCCAAGAAATAGATATGAAAAGTTATAATTTTTTCACCTATTAAATCATTTGACAGTTTTATTGCATCTCTAAACTGAGAGCTGTGAATCATTATATTTGCAGTACATAATATAACCTTGGACTTTTCAGGACTTTATCAGATATATGTGTATGTGGGCAGAGAGAGAAAGAGAGAGGGAAAAGGACTAACTAAAAAGCATTGTGCAGAAAAGTATAAATATATGGAGCTACTCAGAATCACATCCGCTGAGGATTTTGTCCTTTATTTACCTCAGTTAGGGATGGCAGCATCTCAGTCACACACACCCACAGTCACATCCTTGCACACTTTCTATGTTACATAATTATACCTCATTTAGTTCTTTCTAATTACATTTATTATAATCATTCAAACTTTTACATTCTTATTCATTAACAGTAAAACATTGTTTTACTTTTGCTGGAAGCTTAGCTGAAGCTATGGAAATGCAACTAGTGATGTTCAGAAGGTGCTTACATCACAAGTTATATCTCTCTTCTATAAATTGTATGCATATGCCTGTCTCTGTTTAGATAAGTTAAGGCCAAATTCTGCCCTGTGCAAATGTGGAGTAACTCTATTGGCATTACTGAAATTATTCAGGATTTCCACAAGCATAATCAAGGCCAGAATTTGGACTTTAATGTGTTATACATTTTCAAGTTAAATTAATTCACCACAAATGCAAAAACATGGTAATCACTGTAATAATGATACTTCCATAGCATCTGTTATTTAAAGATTTCAAAGCACCTTAAAACCATTAATCCTTGCAAAAGCCCTTTCAGGTAGGTAACTCTTATTCCCATTTTGCAGATGGGGCAACTGAGGCATTGCAAAATTAAAACCAACTTGCCTAAATTCACAACAGCACATCTGTCACATGGACAAGAATAAAACTTAAATTCTGCAAGTACCAACTCCCTATCCTTTCTCTCGAAAGGATGCTTTGGGATGCAATAAGACTCTTTCCACTGATATCAGTGTGCATGGGCCAAACCTTAATTTAGTGACTGTCTTGATTTTCATAACAAACTTCCTTTTTCAGGGAGTTACCTCAACTGTTGCACAAATATACTTGAGGCTAAATACTGTAGGACTGGCAATGCTCTACGGGACTGGTCTAAAGCTCATACAAAGATTTTCCCAGACTTCCATTGACTTCATTGGGCTTTGGATCAGGCCTCATAAGAACTCAACCACAGAATTAATATTTTTAAAAGCTTTCAAACATATGACATAAAGGTGTGAAAAAGAGAGAAATGCATGGCGCTCATTTTAAATACTTTTCTTGTGCTCCTGTACTTTAGAAAACATATAGCAACAGATGGGCCAGTAGTAGATGCCTCTGGTTTTGTATGTTTGTCAAGGTCTATGCTTTCAGAATTGGGAATATACCATGTGCATAGAAGCCAATCCTGAATTCCATGGGCATCCATAATTTCCATTCACTTCACAAGGAATACATGATTGGGTGTACAGTGAATAACTTGCAACATGTCTGCTTTAGTTCTCACCAATTTTTTGCTCAGAAGAAGGCTCCATTTTGAAACTTCAATGGTTTCTCTGATGTGGTGTTTGTGATCAAAACTGAAACTGCCAAACTCATTCACACATGTCACTGACTGATGGTAACAACTTTCAGAAACTGGGACTGGATTCAAACCAGTAACCTATCGGTGAAACTGGATGGGGTAGAGAGCCTGAGGCTCCCAATCCCCCCAGAGTGTTCCTTCTTAATACCACAATATCTTTGGGCAGGTGATCACGACCCTGTTGCAGTGGAGTGATCCGTTTCTGCGCTACACAGTACCTGCCACCTTTCTCAAGTGACACAACACTTCCATAGTCCTTAAAGACAGGTTTCAGAGTAACAGCCGTGTTAGTCTGTATTTGCAAAAAGAAAAGGAGTACTTGTGGCACCTTAGAGACTAACCAATTTATTTGAGCATAAGCTTTCGTGAGCTACAGCTCACTTCATCGGATGCAGTTTCCACAGTATGCATCCGATGAAGTGAGCTGTAGCTCATGAAAGCTTATGCTCAAATAAATTGGTTAGTCTCTAAGGTGCTACAAGTCCTCCTTTTCTTATAGTTCTTAAACAGACTCAAAACAAACCTCTCTACTTGCCATAGGCTCATGCCTTGGAAATTCGATTTTGATCATGTTTTACTGGTTTTTATGACTGTGTCCTACCTAAATGGTCTTAAGGGAATAAACCCTAAGTTATAGGCCTAGTGAGGACCAATTACATATAATGTATCTGCTATGAATAGCATGTAAATGAAATATAAATGGGACCATTTCTATGCTATGGGCAGATAGATACACAGAAATCTCTTACTACACTGTTGGGTAATGCTAAAGTGGAAACTTTATTGCATTATGAAGCTGGAGGATAATAGTTATTGAATATTATTTCATGGTTTGTCACTTTTAAAGGCAAATGAATGTGTGAATACATAAGCAGTTTGAACAAAAAGTGTTTTAATTTAGATTAATAGATTTATAGGGTTTAAGGCCAGAAAGGACCATTAGATCATCTAGTCTGGCCTCCTGTCTATCACAGGCTATTAAATTTCACCCAGTCACATCCCGATTCAGCTTGGGTATCTTCTAGAAGGCTGGTGCCTCTCAACCTTTCCAGACTACTGTACGCCTTTCAGGAGTCTGATTTGACTGATGTATCCCCAAGGCTCAGCTCTCTTAAAAACTACTCGCTTACAAAAATACAAAAGTGTCACAGCACATTATTACTGAAAAATTGTTTATATTTTCATTTTTACCATATAGTTATAAAGTAAATCAATTGGAATATAAATATTGTATTTACATGTCTGTGTATAGTATATAGAGCAGTTTAAACAAGTCATTGTATGAAAGGTTAGTTTGTACTGACTTCGCTAGTGCTTTTTATGTAGCCTGTTATAAAACTAGGAAAATATCTAGATGAGTTGATATACCTGTGGAAGACCTTTGCATATCGCCAGGAGTATGTGTACCCCTGATTGAAAAACCTTTGTTCTAGGCATCTTGAATTAATTCAAGCGTTCACTCCCAAAAAACAAACAGCCTAAAAATGATTGCTAGTCAATTGATTTCATTTTAAAATGTCTCCCACTAGAACTCTGAACACGGCTAGTAAAATCAAAACTTCAGTCTACAGAATCTACTATTGATGCTTCCTGTTTATATTGTATTAGTTTTCTACAGAAGCAATTGCTGTCTCCCCATCTTTCCCCTCTAGGGAGCTTAAAAAATAATATTTTTAGGCAGGACTCTTCATGGCAAGGAAGTTCTTCAAATTCCTCCATTTAGAGAGACGTCAATGATAAAGAAGAGATAGGGTTCATAAATGCTGTAGTGGCCTGGTATGGTACCAGCAAGGAAACCCTACAATTTCATACTGGTAAAGCACATAAATTATGTAGCAGATTTGTTTTCACATTGTATGTTGGGCTCAGCAGAGGATATAGAGCAATATACCAAAGCAGCTCCCTTCTTTCAGTTGAAGTACTGGTAGAAGAACCACTCTGCATCCTTTAGCCCAGAATCTGACCACCTTCTTAAATTCTCAGATGGCAGATCAGACCCTAAGTAATATTCCACAAGAAGCAGTTATCCTACAAATAATGGAGCAGAGTCACTCCAGGATTAGCATTGGCTTCTCCTGGCAGAGATGCTGGCATAGTGCTAAAGACAATAGGAAGGACGTGAAATTGATTATTGTACCATATGCTGCTCACAACCTCCTCCACAGCAGGGGCATTCCAGCAGCCAGTGCTGCCCCCAAAGTATGTGGCCCTATCCAGAAACATGATCTTGCTAGAGTAGCCAGGGGATGTGTCAGTTCAATGCCCTTTCTATTGCTAGGTTCTTGAGGAGCTCTCAGTAGAACTTAAATCCATTATGCCTTGGCATAAATGATACTGGAATCCTTGCCTGTCCAACTTGAGAAATGAATTCCTCTACTGGGCCCAGTAGCTTTTGCTGATACATCGAGGTACTGTTGCTACCTTCTTGGAGCAATGCAGGTAAATCTGGCCCAGTATCACTGTTAATGTTGTTGGCCAGATAACGTACTCAGCAAATAGATTCATGGATTCCCAGGCCAGGAGGGACCACTGTGATCATCTGGTCTGACCTGCTATATATCACCATAGAACTTCCCTGAAATCATTCCTAGAGCACATCTTTTTTAAAACATCCAGCCTTGATTTAAAAATTGCCAGTGATGGAGAATCCACCATGACCCTTGGTAAATTGTTCCAGTGGATAATTACCCACACTGTTAAAAAAAATTATATCTTATTTCCAATCTGAATTTGTCTAGCTTCCCGCCATTAGATCATGTTGTACCTTTCTCTGCTAGAGATTGAGGAGCTCATTATTAAATATTTGTTCCCCTTGTAGATATTTACAAATTGTTATCAAGTCACCTCTTAATCTTCTCTTTGGTAAGCTAAATAGATTGAGATCCTTGAGCCTATGACTAAAAGGCAGCTTTTCTAATCCTTTAATCGTTCTTCTTGATGTTCTCTGAACCCTGTCAATTTAGCAACATCCTTCTTGAATTGTAGACACCAGAAGTGGACACAGTATTCCAGCAGCATTCTAGTGCCAAATACAGAGGTAATATAACCTCCCTATTAAATATTCCCCTGTTTATACATCCAAGGATTGCATTAGCCCTTTTGCCACAGCGTTGCACTGAAAGATTATGTTCAGCTGATTATCCAACACGATCCCATGAGTCATCACATATGAGATTGTAATAAGAATATGCAATTAATGTGGCTGGGCTGGATAATTCAACCACAGAGAACATAAAAGCTGTGTAGGCCAAACCTAATATTTTAAAACACCAGTGTCTGCTTTTTCCATAGTCAACTCATCTTCCACAGTGCAACTTTCAACAAAGAAGAGAATGTCTTTTGCACTGAAAACACATGAATTTGACCTACACATCTGACTGAACCAAATGGGGAACAGAGGGATGTAATTGCACCAGTGAAGGCCATTTCTTTCTAACATCTACAGAAGTCTCTCTCTTTCTCTTTTTTCTGAAAGGACAGCAAGGAGTAATTGGAGATAAAAACAAAAACTAGGATCCCTGCAGGTAAGTGTGCTCTTTGCTATGCAGAGTACTTCCTGGTAAGGCAAGTCTAGCAGCATGACTCCTGAGATTGCCAGAGTGGAGCTTCTTTCTAGTTCTTCTGGTAAATCCACTACCTGCAGATCACAAGGGTCCTTTGCTGGGTTCTTAGCTGCCATATCACATAGGACTTGCATGCCAGCCAACGTAGGCTCTGGGAGCGTCTGGCCACCAGCTGACAAACAACAGCTGCTCCAAGTGTTCTAAATTGTAGCAGATAAGCAAAGTGTTGTGGGCAGTTTCAGTGGCCATTCAGTCTTTTATCTTCTTAACTAGCAACAATCAAGTGAAGTCAAAATTTAACATGTGAGAAACTAGTGGGCTGTAGGATTAAGAGTAGGTACTCTTTAAATAAACTGAATCACTCATAGCAACATTTTCTGTCTCAAGTTTAATAAGGCAGACAGGAATTTTAGAAATATCTAAGACAGACAGATACTATAGATAGAAGTTTATCCCTATTTTTGAAGGTTTTCATGTCCTTGAATAATTCTTTAAGCATGTCTACTCTTCCAGCATGAACTCACCTACACCTGCAGTGAGCTCAGTATAAATGTCTGGATGTATGGATAGACTTCATCAGAGATGAAGCCATTCCTTGAGAAGGACATTCTCTTGCTTATGTGGTGCTCAAACTGTTGGTTAATCAACATAACAGTTTCTTGCTGAGAATCCAGTCTCTTTTTCATTGCTAAGAACAAACATGTCTAAACCTTTCTGCAGACTGAAAGCCTGCACAGATCTAGCAACATATTTGCTCCAGAACCCAACTGTGTCTTTGGTCAGGTGAGTTTTATTCTATGAAAGCTCTGCTTCCACACTCCAGGGGTGAAATCCTGAACCCATTGAAGACAATGTCAAAACTCCCATTGACTTCAGTGGGGCCAGGACTTCACCCCAAGGTTCTTTCTTAGCTGCAGTAAAGACTGCAGGATCCTTTTGAGAGTTCTTACGCAACTTCAGTCCAAGACAGGAATAAAAATAAGGAATAAAAACAAAAACATATCAATTTCAGACGATCACAGACATGTTTTCTCTGGCTATGATGTGCATGACACCCCTCTTGATTAGCGTTATTCTTCAAACTGCTTACAACAAAACACCTTACAATGTAGAAATGATTATACTGTGATGATGAAGTAATTGGTACCTTCCTTATTAATTCTGGACTCTTAATTCACTTGGTGATTAAAAGTAAAAAGGACAGTACCAGGTGAAAAAACCATCGAAATTCACAGTGGAGTATAGTGTCTTAATGATGACTGTTTCAGTGGTTTGAAAAGAAGTTTTAAGCGGGTGCCTTGGGAATAAATTAAACAGACCCTTTTTAGTATATCTTTCCAAGCTGTTTCAGTTTGGAACTGATAATTTATCAACTCTGTTTCCCCTAACAAATTAGAATATATATTTTTCAGGAAATATTTTCTGAATGTTTAATAGAGAAAGAGGGAATATGTAAAGATAGAAAGGAAAACTTAATACATCTTAGGCTAATTTTTTACAATTGAAAGTTTGTTTTTACCTAATGTTTCCTATTTAGAAATTCATCTCATGTAATACACAATATTTTGCTATTATTTTGTATAATGGAATATTTTGCTATTTTTAAAAATTATGATACATTAATCAGTATTTCACTGATGAAATATAATACCTTAGTTCTGTTGCCCCTTTGGCATTTATGGTTTTCTGTGACACAAACCATGATAAGGAATGTAGTCCCTTCTTCACAGGATGCCCCTTAATAAGTGTTTTTTCTTTGTCCTGATATCACGATTGATTGCTTCCGGCCAGATGCCCCTAGTGTATACTTCAGCCTGCTGGGAAGGAGCAAAGGGAGCATAAATACTGGAAATCTAGAGATCAGAAAATAGAATTTCTTTAATGTACTACATTAGCAAATATAAAAGTCACTTTGTTGGTATGATACAGATGCAGAGCTAGATTCTAACTGACCCGTATGCTGATGTGCACTGGTGGAAAGGGAGTAAGGAGCCTCTCCTCCCCCTTGTGCATTTGCACAGGAACTGTCCAGAAATGCACTCCACTCCAGGGACTGCTCTCCAGAGACATTTCCGTAGGGAGGCAGGGAGGGGAGAAGGTAAGCAAAGCTGTAGCTCCACCTATCATACATGCCAGCTAATACAACTGGCTGGTCTCACCAGGAGCTGATCTCTGAACACTTTAAAAAGGTGTTGCAGTTTGTATACTCCTGTACACCATGTGAAGCTCCAGGAGACGATCTGATTCTGGGAGAATGTCGCTGGGTCTCTCTCAAGGGCAGTGCAACTTCCCCAATTGATGGCTGTACCTGTATAACCTAGCCCTCCATGAATACAGGAAATCAAAGATGGGTGGTGCAGTTTTCTTACAGACTAATTAAAAGACACCACAATGCAGAACTCTTAGGCAATAGGGTAAGCTAGAAAAGACTTTTTGAAGGGAGGCACAGGACTCTTTCTCCAACATTATGTAGCTCATTTTGACTGGAATAAGTTTTCCTCCATCCAGCATGCAAATTAGATGGTCCAAGGTACGAGCATCCTTAGAAATTCAAACCCTGATCTGTGAGATCATTTTCAAAGTAAAGTGATACACACAGTATTGTCTTTCACTGCATTTGTGCAGTTTGAACACCTCTGTTGGTGTATTTAACACATAGGTCTAAGTGCATACGGATGAGTCATTTTGCCTATGAATTAGATGTAAAGTGCAAAATTTTGCTCTCTTTTACAGGTTGTAATTGCCATGGAATGTATCTTAAAGATGCTGATATTTCCATATAAGGCAACTAATTGGGCGGTTGACTCAGGAATGTGTGCATTAAAATAATAGGGCTGAGAAGACAATTCGGTCCCTGGCAGGGGTGGCGCAAACGGGGGCAGTAGAGGCTAGTGCCCCCACAATGGAACTATTGTGTGGGCTGACCTATGTTTATGCCCTTGAGCATCGTGCAGTGGGCACAGCTGGCCGGGGGATAGGGCTGGTCACCGGAGCTCATGCTGCTGCATATGCAGCATGCAGCTGCTGAGGGCACCATGAAATTTGGGGCAATTTGGTGCCTCAAATTTCATGGTGCCCTACTCAGCTGCATATTCAGTGTATGCCTAGGGACATCCCTGAATATTCCCAAGCTAGCTATGTAGTTAGCTCAAATAACAATAGCAGTGAAGCAGTGGCAGCATGGGCTGAACAACCCTTCCCAGGACCTGGGTATGTACTCAAATGCTAAACCCTGTTGTCGGAGCTTCACTGTTATTGTTTCAGAGTAACATCCGTGTTAGTCTGTATTCGCAAAAAGAAAAGGAGGACTTGTGGCACCTTAGAGACTAACCAATTTATTTGAGCATGAGCTTTCGTGAGCTACAGCTCACTTCATCGGATGCATAACGTGGAAACTGCAGAAGACATTATATACACACAGAGACCATGAAACAATACCTCCTCCCGCCCCACTGTCCTGCTGGTAATAGCTTATCTAAAGTGATCATCAAGTTGGGCCATTTCCAGCACAAATCCAGGTTTTCTCACCCTCCGCTCCCCTCCACACAAACTCACTCTCCTGCTGGTAATAGCCCATCCAATAACTCTGTTATTGTTAACAAGCTAGCTAGATCAAAGCTAGCACTGGTACAGGGGTCTCAAACACGTGGCGGCCCGTGGGGTTATTTTCTCCGGCCCGCCAGCTCTCCGCAGCACTCCCATCCCACCCCCCCCAGCGTTTACCTAGAGCAGCTCCGGCCCGGCATGCACCGGGGGCCAGGCAGGCTCCCTGCCTGCCTGCCCTGCCCTTGCTCCACGCCGGGGGTGTGTGTGTGTGGTACAGGGGTCTGTGTGTTGCCCTGGCCACTCCTCTAGTTATCTCCCCCGAAGCTCCCATTGGCCGCAGTTCCTGCGGAGAAGGGGTTGAAATGGGGGCAGGGAAGGGGTGGGAAGAGGTGGGGCGGGGCGGAGCCTCATGGAAGGCATGGAGTGGGGGTGGGGCCAGGGCAGCAGGTATGGGGGTGGTCAGTCGTGCGGCCCTCTGGCCAACGTACTAGTCCTCATGACTGAAGAGATTAGCACTCTTTTCCCTACTTCTGTGTGAACATTTTAAAACCGTTCAGAAAAACCTTATATAACTGCATATCCACGTAAATATCCTTGCTCCTATATACTCATTTATGACCCCATTTTTTGATATCTAGATATGCAACTGATACACAAAGTTTTGAAAACATTGTGCTTAGTCGAGGGAAGGGAGAGAGTTATTTTTTGTTTTTTTTCCTGCATCAAAATAGTTTTATTAGATGATATAGTTACCTCATATCGTGTACATCATCTTTTTTTTTTTTTAAATAATTAAGTAGCAACACAGAGTGTGCTGTTGGAGAAAACCTTTGGTCTACATGTGTATTGGCTTACACACGCATTAGCTTATATCAGTAAACACCCAAGTCACAGTGTAAAACTCTAAAGAGACATAACAGTTCACCATACGGATTGCATGATCTCTTCAGTAAAAAAATTTGCATGTGGATGTCCCATAACCTGGCTTTAAATTGCGTAATGATACAGAACTATTGTTCTTGATGCTAATTCTAGCCTGCAAATGCAGTGCAGCAATGTGAAAACCTTTGGGTTTCCACTTTTCAGTGTATTAAATGACCTGTGAATGTATTTGAAGCTTTCTAGGTTCCAGCCCCTCAGCATTAATTAGCACTGTGTTTGTGTTCAAAATGAATGGACTAGCATACCTTAAAGAAATTAGCTTTTAAAATGAAAACACTGCATAGCTGCATCACATGCAGGTGACTAATTTAGTCTTAAACAGAGCTTTGAATGACTTTAGACAGCCATCAGAAAGCTCCTTAGGGGCCTGGTCCTTCAGGGAACAGGACCATGAATGCCCACTGATTTTAACAGGAGTTGAAGGCATTCATCAGCATATAGGATTGGTCTTTAGTTCAGATGGTAAAAGTACAGTATCTGCTGGTGTGAACATGGTGCCTGGAGGGGCCACACTAAGAATGCTTACTCAGGGCAAACTGCAAGGAATAGGGCAGACAATCTGACTAATCTAATCGCCTTTTATGATGAGATTACTGGTTCTGTGGATGAAGGGAAAGCAGTGGATGTATTGTTTCTTGACTTTAGCAAAGCTTTTGACACGGTCTCCCATAGTATTCTTGTCAGCAAGTTAAGGAAGTATGGGCTGGATGAATGCACTATAAGGTGGGTAGAAAGCTGGCTAAATTGTCGGGCTCAACGGGTAGTGATCAATGGCTCCATGTCTAGTTGGCAGCCGGTATCAAGTGGAGTGCCCCAAGGGTCGGTCCTGGGGCCGGTTTTATTCAATATCTTCATAAATGATCTGGAGGATGGTGTGGATTGCACTCTCAGCAAATTTGCGGATGATACTAAACTGGGAGGAGTGGTAGATACGCTGGAGGGGAGGGATAGGATACAGAAGGACCTAGACCAATTGGAAGATTGGGCCAAAAGGAATCTGATGAGGTTCAATAAGGATAAGTGCAGGGTCCTGCACTTAGGATGGAAGAACCCAATGCACAGCTACAGACTAGGGACCGAATGGCTAGGCAGCAGTTCTGCAGAAAAGGACCTAGGGGTGACAGTGGACGAGAAGCTGGATATGAGTCAGCAGTGTGCCCTTGTTGCCAAGAAGGCCAATGGCATTTTGGGATGTATAAGTAGGGGCATAGCGAGCAGATCGAGGGACGTGATCGTTCCCCTCTATTCGACATTGGTGAGGCCTCATCTGGAGTACTGTGTCCAGTTTTGGGCCCCACACTTCAAGAAGGATGTGGATAAATTGGAGAGAGTCCAGCGAAGGGCAACAAAAATGATTAGGGGACTGGAACACATGAGTTATGAGGAGAGGCTGAGGGAGCTGGGATTGTTTAGCCTGCAGAAGAGAAGAATGAGGGGGGATTTGATAGCTGCTTTCAACTACCTGAAAGGGGGTTCCAAAGAGGATGGCTCTAGACTGTTCTCAATGGTAGCAGATGACAGAACGAGGAGTAATGGTCTCAAGTTGCAGTGGGGGAGGTTTAGATTGGATATTAGGAAAAACTTTTTCACTAAGAGGGTGGTGAAACACTGGAATGCGTTACCTAGGGAGGTGGTAGAATCTCCTTCCTTAGAGGTTTTTAAGGTCAGGCTTGACAAAGCCCTGGCTGGGATGATTTAACTGGGAATTGGTCCTGCTTCGAGCAGGGGGTTGGACTAGATGACCTTCTGGGGTCCCTTCCAACCCTGATATTCTATGATTCTATGATTCTATGACAATTCTCAGAACTGGTGGTTTATTCTATAATTAATTAGATTCACCAAGCCAGTAACCAAATAGCTTCTGTAATACCACACTGGCTACCAAGAAGCCAAACTACCGTCCCCTTTAAGCAATCCAACCTTTGGCTTCCATCCAGGCAGAGAAGTCTAACATAGTGAGGGGTTATTGAAAGCCTTATTCACCATATTTAAAGTTCTACCAATCCCAACGCAGCAACCACATTGCCCACTAGGTCAATGAATATTTCAAATCTCACCCAAGTACATGCTTACAGCCAATCCTTATTAAGTAAATATAAGGTTTATTAATAAAAGAAAAAAGAAAGATTTACGTATAGTTAAGAGATCAAAATACATACAAATGTGTGTAAAGTTCTTAGATTAGTTTCATAGCAGAGATGGTGAGGCTGCTGATTTGCAAAAGTCTGTCTGGAATCAATTTAAAAGGTTACAGTCCACGTGCAGTTTGTTCAAATTCTTCCATGAGAATTCCAGAGTAAATCCAAAGAAATCCTGGAGATCTCAGTCTTGTGGCTTAGACTTTCCCTGTTAAAGTTTAAGCAGGTCTGAAATAAAAAGGATCAGGCCCAAAGCTTCCTTTATAGTCGAGGCCATTGGATAAGCTTCTTGACAGCAATTGCCACAGCAGGCTCTTTGCTTTGAAGTTAATCTCCAGTTTCTTATGCATACACAGGTAACTAATTGTATTAATTAACATAAGGCAATTAACCATTCAAATTGTAAAGGCAGTTCATTATGGCATAGACAATTAAGCTGAAAACAAATGTAAATAATGTCATTTCCTACAGTATCCTACATCTTTGATCTTAAGGTTAATTGACCCATCCACATGCAATTAAGACAGGAAAGGGAATTAGTATCTACAGACTAATCTGGTTACATTGTTAACTTCTAACAAGATATAGGTAAACACAAACCCACTGCATCTACACTTTGATTCTCTAACAAACAATACAGGCAAACATATTAAAGATTCTAGTCTACATACATGGCTTTGAGAACGATCTACAAGGCATGGCCATGTTTACCATTTCAGTGCCTCCTGTTAAGTTGTTTTGGGTCACACACAAATTGACCAATCTGTCAGTGTCACAGCTGATAATAGACAAGATATACTAGCTGTCATTCAGCTACTTTGAGGCAAAGAATAAAATGGTGGCCCAGTTTTCAAATGTAGCTACGTAATTTGCCTACTGCAGTGTTATAACTGATCACTCAGATGGGCACATAGGTGCCCAATTACTCAATTTAAATGCCTGCATGCAGATTCAAGCAGCCAAATAATGGAATTTGCACATTCTGTTAAGATACCAATGCTTGAAAACTGGGCTCTCTGGGCCAAATTTTGATTGGAGTTACACTGGTGTAAATTTGAAATTGCTGAGCTTGTTCCTCAGGTCTGGCTCAACCCTGATTGGTACAGGACTCAAGGAGGTGCAGACTAAGCTGGCCTAGTCCCTAGTGCAATTTAGAGAATCCCAAAGGCTGCTCTAAATTTCACCAGCTGGTAACAGCCCCCCAAAGGGCTATTTCAGCAGCCAGGGATTACTGGAGTTCAGCAGTGCTCCAGCCACACCCCCAACATTAGCCCATTCCCGTTACTCCAGAGAAATGCCAGTGTAATTGAAAGAATAAATAAATTTTCCTCTCCCCTCTTTAAAAAGAAACTCCATATTGCATAAAATATGCAGTTCTAAAACTCCCAAGACAGTACTGATTGTGACTGTTGCTGTTATTCCCATTGCTCTTTCATAAAGCTAAACAGCACAGCATTCATTCATTTGCATGTCATAGCAGAGTTCATATTATATTTGAAAATCTTCTAACGTAATGACTGCAGAACAGCGTGTAATTTCACTTTTCATTTTGCCCACTTCTAACTGTCGAGATGATAATTATTATTAGAGTGCAATTGTCCCCAAAATGTGCTAGGTGCTTTAGTGTGACATGAAGTGAACTACATATTTGTGGCAAGATCCTTATTTAATTGAAGTTGATGGTAAAACTCCCTTTGACTCCAAATGGATTTGGTTCTTGGAAAGTAAAATGCTGTGTAGAATTCTTTATTAATTCTTGTGTTTTCATCTCTTCAGGGGATGAGCACTCCCAGGAATCTCCAGCCCCACCAGAAGCACAGATGCAGGCTGGGGTGGAAGGCAGTGGAAGGGGAAATCGTTGCTGTTGGAAATGTTCAGTCACCCAACTCAAGAAATTTTTCTGGGGAGTGGCAGTGGTCCTGGGTGTCTGCTCCTCCTGGTCAGGTTCAACCCAGCTAGCAAAATTGACCTTTACGAAATTTGATGCACCCTTTACTCTGACATGGTTTGCAACAAACTGGAACTTTTTATTCTTTCCTTTGTATTATATTGGACATGTTTTCAAATCAGCTGAGAAACAATCTCCAAAGCAGAGATACAGGTAAGAGAGCTTTTTGTTTTCAGTTTTGCTCTCATGATACTTGAATGTTGCTCTACCCCTTGAGCTGATTTTATTCAGATCACTTTGTTAATATTGAATGTTTTTCTTTTCAGCATTGTTAAAGAGGGTTCTGAATTCACTATTGAAGGCTTGCAAGCTGAGTATGTTTAAAGGCATTTGATTGAAGTGTGCACTTTATTTTGTTACCTTTCTGGGGTTTTCCATCTTATCCTTTAAAAAAAATTCAGTTCTTCTTCTACTTTACAGCTAATTTTCTTGCAATCTCTCCCTCATAGTAAAATGGGAAAGCAGCTGCTTCCAAAACCTACGCTTCTCTGGCACCATGGATTGCCTTCAAAGGATGCTATAACATTGGCTTGGCAAATCCCTTTCCTCTCTAGATATTTATGGCTGAACTCTGACCCCAGTGACACTCCAGCTACCCCATAAATTTCAGTGGGGTAGCACAGGTATAGCTGAGGATAGAATTTAGCCCTTAATGTACCTTTTTCCATCTACAAGGTGTGGACCACCTCATGGGAAGTGCTGAGGGCCTAACTCCCATTCACTTCAGTTGCAATTGAGGGCCCTTAATCAGCTTCAGGATCTGGCTCTGTCAAGGTTCCTTCCCCACTCTGAACTCTAGGGTACAGATGTGGGGACCTGCATGAAAGACCCCCTAAGCTTGTTCTTACCAGCTTAGGTTAAAAACTTCCTCAAGGTACAAACTTTGCCTTGTCCTTGAAGCCTATGCTGTCACCACCAAGCGTGTTAAACAAAGAACAGGGAAAGAGCCCACTTGGAGACATCTTCCCCCCCAAAATATCCCCCCAAGCCCTACACCCCCTTTCCTGGGGAAGGCTTGATAAAAATCCTCACCAATTTGTACAGGTGAACACAGACCCAAACCCTTGGATCTTAAGAACAATGAAAAAACAATCAGTTCTTAAAAGAAGAGTTTTAATTAAAGAAAAGGTAAAAGAATCACCTCTGTAAAATCAGGATGGTAAATACCTTACAGGGTAATCAGATTCAAAACCTAGAGAATCCCTCTAGGCAAAACCTTATGTTACAAAAAGACACAAAAGCAGGAATATACATTCCATTCAGCACAGCCTATTTTACCAGTCATTGAACAAAAGAAAATCTAATGCATTTCTAGCTAGATTACTTACTGACTTTTTACAGGAGTTCTGAGCTGCATTTCTGATCTGTTCCCAGCAAAAGCATCACACAGACAGACAGACCCTTTGTCTCTCCCCCCACCCCTGCCGCCCTCCAGCTTTGAAAGTATCTTGTCTCCTCATTGGTCATTTTGGTCAGGTGCCAGCTAGGTTACCTTAGCTTCTTAACCCTTTACAGGTGAAAGGGTTTTGCCTCTGGGCAGGAGAGATTTTATAGTTCTGTATACAGAAAGGTGGTTACCCTTCCCTTTATATTTATGACAGGCTCATTGAGAGGTTCTCCCCCAGTCTTGGAACTGCATCTTTCACTCCTCTTCCAGCCTTAGCAAAAACTTCACAGATGAAATGTCTGAATTGAAGATATCCTTCAGTGAATAAAAGTCTCTTCTATAGCCCAGTGATGCTGAGTGCAGCTTGCTGCTATGCCAGAGTCCAGTAGTACTTCATGTAAACAATCTTCTTTACATTTATGTCAAAAAGGTGCAAAGTCACCAAGTTAGTCCCATGTCAGTCTGACATCTTTGCAAACATTACCTTCCCCTTTTAAAAGGTTGTAGAATTAGGAATCTAATTGGGCTATGCAGACATGAGATGTCACTGTTAGAGACCCACCTGAAAAAGTCTTTAGCCCAACATCAGGGCAATGAAAAACAGGACTTGGGACCATTTTTTGTCTCAGTTATACTAGTGGGACCCTCGTGACTTCAGAGAGGTTACCCAGATATGGCAATGGGTATAATTTTCTCCTTCACTGAGATTTTTTTTTTTTTACTTCCAGATGTATAGTAATGGGTCAGAAACTTACTATAGAACATACCTATGAAATCAGGGCACTCAAGAGGTACTGTACTTGATGTTACTATGGTAAAGATTAAAAATCATGGAATTTCATTTTGGTTAATGTTAGTTATATCGTCCTACTGTTATAACTTCATCAGGGAAATTGTGGATGAAGGGACTCCACCACAATTCTTCAGTTCTTATGGCAATACCAAGGAGTTTTAGAATAAGGTTTAAAATGACACTGTTAACACATTTCAGCTTTAGCCTGCAGCAAGCCATAATGTCAATGAAATATATTTCCATTCATTTTTATCCTGCTTTTGCGAAATGAGAGAACCTAGAGGTTAGAGATGGTGACAGTTTTGTCCAAAAGTGATCATGAATGCTAACATATTACTACCAGATTTTATTCCTTTGGTTTGTTTGTGGGGTTTATTTTACTTTCAATTTTCTGCAGACTACCTTATGTTTAAATACTTGTGAATCCTGGTGTGAGATACTGTAGCCCTTCAAATCCCAGAGCTTAAAAGTAGAGCACTAATTGTCTTCTTTTTTAAGGTTAGTTAATGCTGCTGATAGTCTTATGCCTTCCATTCAATTAATTGATAACTGAGCTGAAGAAAGGATGCAAATCCTAAATTCTATTTGAGAAGTAGCTGAGATTTCATTTTAAATAAACATGCAGTCTTTTTAGTGAACAGTTGTGAAGATTGTACATTTGCATCTTTGACCAGCAGAGTGAATTGTGATTAACTACGCATATTATTGGGGTCTAGTGGGTAGGGCACTGTATGGCGTGTTAAGAGATCTGGGTTCTATTTCTGCCACTGACTTACTGGCTGATTTTGGTTAACTCACTTTACCCCTCTGTTTCTCCTCCACACTTTGTCTATTTAGATTATAAACTGTTCCTGGGAGGAATTGTCCCTTGTTAGGTGTATATACAGTGCCTACCACAATGGGTTCATGATCTAAATTGGGGCTTTTATGTGCTACTGCTATACAAATAATTATTAATAACATATATGCAAACCCCTATATTATTCCTGAGGAAACACAAGGGTATGTTTCCTGCAGCAAGTGTTATTTGTTGCCTTTTCTGCATATATGTGGTAGTACTTTGCATAGATTCATTGATTCCCAGGACCAAAAGGGACCATTCTGATCATCTAGTCTGAGCTTCTGTATAACACAGGCCATAGAACTTCCCTGAAATCATAGGTGCTGACTCCGTGGGTGCTCCAGGGCTGGAGCACCCTCGGGGAAAAATTGCAGCTCCCTACCCCCCCCAGCTCACCTCCGCCTCCTCCCCTGAATGTGCCACATCCTGCTTCTCCCCCTAGCTCCCCCAGCGCTTCCCGACGTGAAACAGCTGTTTCACAGCGGCAAGCCCTGGGAGGGAGGGGGAACGCGGCACACTCGGGGAAGGGGTGGAATCAGGGAGGGGCCAGGAGTGGGGGGCGCAAGCATCCACCGGCGCCGGGAAAAGTTGTCACCTATGCCTGAAATAATTCTTGTTTGAACTAGAGCATCTCTAGTAGGAAAAACATCCAATCTTGATGTTAAAATTGTCAGTGATGCAGAATCCACCACAACCCTTCATGCATTGTTCCAATGATTAATAACCTTCACTGTTAAAATGTATTAGACTAGAGAGAGGCTGATTCTATAGCCTGGTGGTTAGGGTAAGGTATTCAGTTAGGATGTGGGGAGTCAGGTTCAAGTCCCTGCTCCAATGAATATTTAATTATTTATACAAAGTGGAACAGCTCCAACAGGAGAAGTTGAGAAAGACTGAACCCAGGATAGCCTATAATCTGGTGGCTAAGGCACTCACCTGGCATACGAGAAAACTTGGATCAAGTCCATGCTCCAAATCAGATGGAGAATGGATTTGAACTCAGACCTTCTACATCCCAGGTGAGTGCCCTAACCACAAGTGGGGTCATAGGTGATGGAGCTGGTTGTGCTGCAACACCCCCTTGCTTGAAGTGGTTTCCAGGGTTTACAGTTTGGTTCAATGGCTCTCAGCACCCCCACTGTACAAATTGTTCCAGCACCCCTGAATGGGGTTACCTAGTCCAGAGGTATTAGAAAGTGGTTCAGGAGGAGATGCAGTGTCCTCACCGAAGGACACCACAGATGATGACAGGGCCCATGCTAAAAGAGGAGGCCCCAGAGCATTGTTCCCACTGTTGTATCCTTTAAATTCTCTTCCCGACTCCCTTCCATTACAAGTTTTTGTGAGAGCTGTGAATTACTTGACAAAAGCTAGATCATAGAATCATAGAATATCAGGGTTGGAAGGGACCTCAGGAGGTCATCTAGTCCAACCCCCTGCTCAAAGCAGGACCAATCCCCAACTAAATCATCCCAGCCAGGGCTTTGTCAAGCCTGACCTTAAAAATATCTAAGGAAGGAGATTCCACCACCTCCCTAGGTAACGCATTCCAGTGTTTCACCACCCTCCTAGTGAAAACGTTTTTCCTAATATCCAACCTAAACCTCCCCCACTGCAACTTGAGACCATTACTCCTTGTTCTGTCATCAGCTACCACTGAGAACAGTCTAGATCCATCCTCTTTGGAACCCCCTTTCAGAGAGTTGAAAGCAGCTATCAAATCCCCCCTCATTCTTCTCTTCCGCAGACTAAACAATCCCAGTTCCCTCAGCCTCTCCTCATAAGTCATGTGTTCCAGTTCCCTAATCATTTTTGTTGCCCTTCGCTGGACTCTCTCCAATTTATCCACATCCTTCTTGTAGTGTGGGGCCCAAAACTGGACACAGGACTCCAGATGAGGCCTCACCAATGTTGAATAGATCATGTCCCTCGATCTGCTGGCAGTGCCCCTTCATACATCCAAAAATGCCATTGGCCTTCTTGGCAACAAGGGCACACTGTTGACTCATATCCAGCTTCTCGTCCACTGTAACCCCTAGTTCCTTTTCTGCAGAATTGCTGCTGAGCCATTCAGTCCCTAGTCTGTAGCAGTGCATGGGGTTCTTCCGTCCTAAGTGCAGGACTCTGCACTTGTTCTTCTTGAACATCATCAGATTTCTTTTGGCCCAATCCTCTAATTTGTCTAGGTCCCTCCGTATCCTATCCCTACCCTCCCGCGTATCTACCTCTCCTCCCAGTTTAGTGTCATCTGCAGACTTGCTGAGGGCACAATCCACACCATCCTCCAGATCATTTATGAAGATATCGAACAAAACCGGCCTGAGGACCGACCCTTGGGGCACTCCACTTGATACCGGCTGCCAACTAGATATGGAGCCATTGATCACTACCCGTTGAGCCCGACAATCTAGCCAACTTTCTGTCCACCTTATAGTGCATTCATCCAGCCCATACTTCTTTAACGTGCTGGCAAGAATACTGTGGGAGACCATGTCAAAAGCTTTGCTAAAGTCAAGGAACAACACGTCCACCGCTTTCCCCTCATCCACAGAGCCAGTTATCTCATCATAGAAGGCAATTAGATTAGTCAGGCATGACTTGCCCTTGGTGAATCCATGCTGACTGTTTCTGGTCACTTTCCTCTCCTCTAAGTGCTTCAGAATTGATTCCTTGAGGACCTGCTCCATGATTTTTCCAGGGACTGAGGTGAGGCTGACTGGCCTGTAGTTTCCAGGATCCTCCTTCTTCCCTTTTTTAAAGATGGGCACTACATTAGCCTTTTTCCAGTCGTCCAGGACTTCCCCCGATCGCCATGAGTTTTCAAAGATAATGGCCAGTGGCTCTGCAATCACATCCGCCAACTCCTTAACACTCTCGGATGCAGTGCATCCGGCCCCATGGACTTGTGCTCGTCCAGCTTTTCTAAATAGTCCCGAACCACTTCTTTCTCCACAGGGGGCTGGTCTCCTCCTCCCCATGCTGTGCTGCCCAGTGCAGTAGTCTGGGAGCTGACCTTGTTCATGAAGACAGAGGCAAAAAAAGCATTGAGTACATTAGCTTTTTCCACATCCTCTGTCACTAGGTTGCCTCCATCATTCAGTAAGGGGCCCACACTTTCTTTGACTTTCTTCTTGTTGCTAACATACCTGAAGAAACCCTTCTTGTTACTCTTAACATCTCTGGCTAGCTGCAACTCCAGGTGTGATTTGGCCTTCCTGATTTCACTCCTGCATCCCCAAGCAATATTTTTATACTCTTCCCTGGTCCATTTGTCCAATCTTCCACTTCTTGTAAGCTTCTTTTTTGTGTTCAAGGTCAGCAAGGATTTCACTGTTAAGCCAAGCTGGTCGCCTGCCATATTTACTATTCTTTCTACACTGATGGTTTGTCCCTGTAACCTCAATAAAGATTCTTTAAAATACAGCCAGCTCTCCTGGACTCCTTTCCCCCTCATGTTATTCTCCCAGGGGATCCTGCCCATCAGTTCCCTGAGGGAGTCAAAGTCTGCTTTTCTGAAGTCCTGAGGGAGTCAAAGTCTGCTTTTCTGAAGTCCGTATTCTGCTGCTCTCCTTTCTTCCCTGTGTCAGGATCCTGAACTCAACCATCTCATGGTCACTGCCTCCCAGGTTCCCATCCACTTTAGCTTCCCCTACTAATTCTTCCTGGTTTGTGAGCAGCAGGTCAAGAGCTCTGCCCCTAGTTGGTTCCTCCAGCACTTGCACCAGGAAATTGTCCCCTACCCTTTCCAAAAACTTCTTGGATTGTCTGTGCACTGCTGTATTGCTCTCCCAGCAGATATCAGGGTGATTGAAGTCTCCTATGAGAACCAGGTCCTGCGATCTAGTAACTTCCGTGAGTTGCTGGAAGAAAGCCTCGTCCACTTCATCCCCCTGGTCCGGTGGTCTATAGCAGACTCCCACCACGACTTAACCCTTGTTGCTCACACTTCTAAACTTAATCCACAGACACTCAGGTTTTTCTGCAGTTTCATACTTGAGCTCTGAGTAGTCATACTGCTCCTTTACATACAGTGCAACTCCCCCACCTTTTCTGCCCTGCCTGTCCTTCCTGAACAGTTTATATCCATCCATGACAGTACTCCAGTCATGTGAGTTATCCCACCAAGTCTCTGTTATTCCAATCACATCATAATTCCTTGACTGTGCCAGGACTTCCTGTTCTCCCTGCTTGTTTCCCAGGCTTCTTGCATTTGTGTATAGACACTTGAGATAACTCGCTGATCGTCCCTCTTTCTCAGTATGAGGCAGGAGCCCTGCCCTCTCACGCGCTCCTGCTTTCCCCCGGTATCCCACTTCCCCACTTACCTCAGGGCTTTGGTCTCCTTCCCCTGGTGAACCTAGTTTAAAGCCCTCCTCAATAGGTTAGCCAGCCTGCTCGCGAAGATGCTCTTCTCTCTCTTCGTTAGGTGGAGCCCGTCTGTGCCTAGCACTCCTCCTTCTTGGAACACCATCCCATGGTCAAAGAATCCAAAGCCTTCTCTCCGACACCACCTGCATAGCCATTTGTTGACTTCCACGATTCGACGGTCTCTACCCAGGCCTTTTCCTTCCACCGGGAGGATGGATGAGAAGACCACTTGCACCTCAAACTCCTTTATCCTTCTTCCCAGAGCCACGTGGTCTGCAGTGATCCGCTCAAGGTCATACTTGGCAGTACCATTGTGCCCACGTAGAGAAGCAGGAAGGGGTAGCGATCCAAGGGCTTGATGAGTAAATCATGTAAAATGTCACATTAACAAACCTTACATTTTAAACCTTTTTATACTTAAACATTATAGAAAAGAAACAGGAAATGAAAAATCATAAGGGCTTCATAAGAATGGATGGATGGGTTTCTCCCCCCAAAATATTCTTAAATCCTTGAGTTAAATGCACCACTCAAAGGCAAACATTTGAACTACTTATTCTGCTTTTGAAACCCTCCTGTACTGTATCTCCCTATATAATTCTAGAACATCTTGCAATTTCCTCATAGAAGGTTATATCTGCCCTACACACAAACCAGTTTAAAGTTAGGCACCTTTTTGCATATTAAGGCACATTTTATTATGTATATGCCTAAATGTGGATTGAGGTGCTTTAGGGAGCCAAATTTGAATTTTTTTTTACTAAAACTTTATTGCACTTCTTTACATTTAACAAGTTGCTTGGTTGTTTTCTTTATAAGCTTTTGCAATGTTTCTCCATAACGTAGATTAATCATTTAATGGATGTTTTAAAAAATATATTAAGACAGCCATATTATTTTACTGAAAAACTAGCTGACGTACAGGTTGCTGACGTACAAGTTGCAAACAGCCACTTATAAACTATTTGGTAAGGATTACTGATAGGATGCTCTCCACCTGCACAGTAACACTACAGGACCTATAAAAACCCCCATTGAGAACTCCTTATCAAAGCACAATGGGAGTATCAATGATAATTAAATTCGGACAATATTGATTCACTTCAAATTATATCCAGGTTGAGGGACCCTCACAATGAATAGGATACTATTCTTCAGCTGACCTTTTGAAGATGAGTCGGGGTAAGCAGAAACACCTCCATTGTCTTAACTGCTTTGGGCCTAATTCTTTCCTTAAATTATAGTCCATGCTATCTCATTGAAGACAATGATGCACAAAGTGTAAGAGGGCAGAATTTGGCCCATTCATTTTAATGGCAGCATCGTGTGTTTTGAATGAGACTGCAGTAAAATGAAATAGAAAAATCTGATAGACCATTGTAGCACTCCACTCTCCTAATTTCTGTGAGAGTGTTCACTAGCTCTGTTTAAATACAATACAATACAATTTAAATACAATACAAATACGATAATTAGATTTACATTAAGTCTCCATTAAGTCAACTGTTGTCAAGTCCTGTGATAACACATGTAATGATTTATGATCCTCATGGATCTTAAGTACATCATCTTTGCTTCCTACCTGTTGCTTTCTAAACTGCTTTAAAAGATTACACTTTTAATCTGATGAGCTACCCTCAATCATACCTGTATTATTAATTTATTAAAACCTGAGAAACTAAAGGACTACAGCCTAAAGCTCCCTAGCTGCAGGAAAGGTAAACGTAGAGCCTTTGTAAGACATTGTTTAACTCTGCATTTATCCAGGAGTAAATTAAAGTACCTCTTAAAAATTCACTTTAGGCTTGTCTACACAGGGACACTCAGGAAAATTAATCCAAATTAACTAAAGGTGCGAATTTAAAGTAGATTAGCTAAATTGTATTAAACCCCTGTGTGGACACTCTCCTTCAGAATTAGTGTCCCTAATTTGGTTTAGTATAATTCACTGTTAACAGTTTGTTAATGTGCGTCAGCAGGGTCTACAGGGACAGTTAGACCATGGCAGGATAGTGTCAGGTAAATTCAGCCTCCAGCTTGTCGCGAACTAAATGTTTGTGTAGACAAACCCTGAGAATAATGCGTAAATGTAGGTTTATATGGAACTGGGCCAGAATCCTGGAGCTAACAATGTGCAGGGCCGGGGGTGGGTTAGGAAGAGGGACCTGATTCTGATCTTATTTACTCTGGTATAACTCCATTGACTTCATTGGAGTTACTTTGATTTACATTTGTGTAGGATTAAAATTGGGTACAGAATCATTAATTACCAGAAGTGATCAGTGCCTCAATTTTATATTACACCCAAAAGAAAGTGGATTACTATAGATTTACACCAATGTAACCAAGGTCAAACTCTAGCCCAGCATCTCCCGTAACCCCAACAATTTACTGGAGCCCATTAATTCAATATTGACTGAGGAGCAGGACCACCACTCTAGTGAATCACCAACACCACTTCCTACGCCTGGGTTCCCCTTAGAAATCTCCCATCCAGAAACAGGCAATCACCTGACCATGATCAAATTAGGAGAGCTGATGAGGACATAGTCTGAGATGGTACAGCTTGGGAGCTTTTTGCTATTGATTTTTAATGTTCTATATTCATGAATCATTCTTAGCCAAATAGCATTAAAATGCTGCAGTGTGGTTGGCTATTGACATTCCACTAATTTATATTCCTGCTTATGTATGAGCGTTACCACCAGAGAACACAGCATTAACAAAGCCATAAATAAGACAGAAAAACATCAGGACATGATGAATTTAAGCATATTTAGCAAATGTCATCCAGCGAAGCATAATATATTTTTGCTTTTAAAAAAACTTCCATTTATAAATTCTACCACTTCTCGTTCAGTACATTAGCCTTAAATTAATGCACTTTTACTCCACATTCCTACAAATATAATTGCTTTACAATTCAATTAGCAAATTGAAACAAATTCCATTTAAAATAAAAATACTTTGGGCCAGATTCTGATCTCAGTTAGCTTAGACTGGTGTAAATCTGGAGTAACTCCAAATGAAGTCAGTAGAATTACAGGGAGTTTATACCAATCTAACGGGGATCTGTCTGACCTAATGGTCGTACGCATGCAAATCAGTTAACTGGGATAACATTTGAATACTGCTGCCTTACAAAAACTCAGATCTCTGCTGCAGAAGCATTGTTGGTATTCTTTGCAAGTGGTTTATCATAATCCTGGATAGCTAATTCTGAGTTGGAGGTGTCCTTCCAGGTGAGTCATTTTTGGCCACTGTAATCTTGGGTACTGGTCCCACAACTCAGTTTGCTTTAATTGAAACTATACTTTACTTCTACCGTATTTGACTCAAAGGAGACAAGGCAAGAGTTTCAATATCACACATAAATAGGGCCCTACAAAATTTCACAGCTATGAAAAACACATAATGGACCATGAAATCTGATCTCCCGCATGAAATCTGGCTATTGTAGGAGAAGGGGGCTCCTACTGTGCACCGGGCTCCAGCTGCTAGTCCCACCTGGGCTGGGGAGGAACAAGACTTCCTCTGCTCTGAAGAGAAAGTCATGTACCTCCCCAGCCTGGCCAGGACTAGCAGTTGGAGCCCAGCATACGGTAGGATCCCCCAGTTGGGGCACCCCCACCAGCATGGGAGAGATCAGCTCCACCTCCGGGAACCTCCCACAGTTGCAGAAAGCTCCATGGCTGCTCGCTGGGAGCCCAGCTTTGAAGGCAGGACAGAAGTGAGTGACCAAGAGGAGGTTCCCAGAGGTGGGTTTGACCCAGCCCTGGGAGCAGCCTGTGCAGGGGAAGAGGAAGTCCTGTCCCTCCCCAGCCCTACTGGGACTAGCAGCTGGAGCCTGGTGCATGGCGGGAGCTCCTGGCTGGAGTGCCCCGAGCCCTGCCCCTCCCCAGCTCCAGGCCTAGCGCTCAGGAATCAAAGGGGCCTTGGGCTATCTGCGGAGGGGGGACGGGGAGACCACAGCATCCTCCTGATCATGGGCCTGGATGGTTGCTCACCCGTAAGGCTGGCCCTGCCTCCTCCCAGGACCTCCCCATACTCTGCAACCGTCACTTCTATGCTGCTAGAGGCAGCAGTGCTGGCTTTAGGGCTGGGAGCTGTCTAATGTAACGCCAACAGACCTTAGTCACTGGTGGGTGGGATTGAACCTGGGATCTCTGGAGCTTAGTGCATGAGCTAAAAGCTATATGGCTGCTAGCTCAGGCTGTAGAGCAGACTCATTAATCTCCCTCCAAGTCAGTGGTTCTCAAACTTTTGCACTGGTGACCCCTTTCACATAGCAAGCCTCTGAGTGCGACCCCCCCTAATAAATATATAAAAAAGTGTTTTTAATTTAACACCATTAAAAATTCTGGATGCAAAGGTGGTTTGGGGTGGAGGCTGAAAGCTCGTGACCCCCCTCCATGTAATAACCTCGCATCTCCCTGAGGGGTCCCGACCACCAGTTTGAGAACCCTTGCTCTAAGTGGTTTCAGTACCACTAGAGGTGACAGAACACCACACCCAGGAGGTGTGTGGGGTACACTAACACCCTCCCTCTCTCCCTCGAAATACAGAGTCAGACTCCTTATATGGAGGTTGGGTTTAGGCTTAACCCAAGTTAAAGTTGAAATCAATGGATAAGAGTAAGTAAGCAGGATTTGGCCCTATATCTTCTTATTGGCAAAAATGGCTTACATCAGTATAGCTGGCTCTGTGAAATTCAGGGCAAGGATGTGAAGCTATAATCATTTAAATTGTGTTTCCTTTTGGAATTACTATTTTTCCCAATCAGATAATAAATGCTTCCTCTACAGGAAAATGTGCTTTTCTCTTTAAAGGTGGCTGTTTTTCTCTATCTGATACACCAGTCTGGAACTAGTGTCATTCACTGTCACCTTGTGAGGGATAGGAAGAGGCACCAGACTCACTGTGACAGATATTATAAGAACGGCCCTACTAATTCAGACCAAAGGTCCATCTAGCCCAGTATCCTGTCTTCTGACAGTGGCCAATGCAAGGTGCCCCAGAGGGAATGAACAGAACAGGTAATCATCAAGTGATCCACCCCCTGTTGCCCGTTCCCAGCTTCTGGGCACCATTCCTGCCCATTCTGGCTAATAAGAGAAGAGCAGCAAGCACTCTTGGCCCTGCCCTGTCTCCCACCAATTCTTTGCCTTATTTTGAGGGAGTCAGAATGATGCTCCTGCTCCTTTGACAGAAAAAGATACAGTTATATTTACTTAACATGAATCAGAAGGTGGGTAAACCAAGACAAAGGGGAATGAATGTGCCTCTTGGAGAGCAACTTCAGCCCATGGCTGGTGGATCTATTTGTCTCTCCTGCCCAGAGGACTCTGATCCTTGATGGTGGCACTCTCCGGCACCGCTTGCACCTGCACCTTCCACCTTCAGCAGTTCTGACTGTCGTTCTTTTTTGGATGCCCAGAAGAAGCGGGAAATCCCCCTGCATCTTTCTTCTCAGTTCAAAATGTACCCATCTCTCCATTTTTCTGACTAACCTGGCTTTATTAATAGCCAATATTTTCTTAGAGGCAAGAGTACAAGTGGCCCCCCAACTCTTTTCCCTCCACCTAATGTAAGCAGGCTAGCTATTGAAGCTAAGAAGATGTATTGGTACTCTGCTGCCACAGATCAGGCCTCTTACTCTCAGCTCAGACAGATTCTGTTGTTAAACTTTGTCTGAGAAACTAAGATTATGAAGAACTGCTCCGATGGAAACAGTGATAACCACATTCTCTTTTCTTCTGAAGTGATTGTGAATCCCACCAGTCTGGAGGACACTGGGATAATGGCAGATCCACCCCATGAGATGTTCCAGAGATAGTTTCTGGATAGTCCCAGTTTCCATCTTCAGGTGTTCTGTCAAAGATCCTGCCATAGCTATGCAGAAATATCACCAAATTATTACTTAAGCCCATCACTTTGGTCATTTCCTCCAGGAAATTTCTCATTTTAAAAGAGGACTAATCTATAATAACCTGTCTCTTTTTCTGTGAGTGAAAGCTCTCATTAATAACCTCTCAGTAGCCCGTGACACAAAATTCACCAATCCTATCAAATCAACTGCATTGTACAAACTCCCTGCTATTAAAAAAAATAGTCCTTGGCCTCCAAAGTATTTCTGCACTGTCTTCTTGCTCACGTAAGTCTTCTCTACTCACTGAAGAGAGCACCAGTTCCCTGCATCTCCTAGAGGGGTGATCTGAGGAGGCTCTTAAGGGAGATCCTTTGAGTTTGTATCTACCCAACTTGCTATCTCTATCCCCTCTCTTTAAGTAGCTTAGATAGTCTTTGAATTCTTGGTTCTTAACGTCTGTGTGAAGATTCTCTTGTTCTTCCTTTAGGAATCAATCATTTTATAAAAACAATGAGGAGTCCGGTGGCATCTTAAAGACTAACAGATTTATTTGGGCATAAGCTTTCGTGGGTAAAAAACCCACTTCTTCAGATGCATGGAGTGAAAATTACAGATCCAGGCATAAATATACTGACACATGAAGAGAAGGGAGTTACCTTACAAGTGGAGAACCAGTGTTGACAATGCCAATTCAATCAGGTGGATGTGATCTACTCCCAATAATTGATGAGGAGGTGTCAATACCGAGACAGGGAAAATTGCTTGTGTAGTGAGCCAGCCACTCCCAGTCCCTATTCAAGCCCAGATTAATGGTGTTAAATTTGAAAATGAATTGTAGCTCTGCAGTTTCTCTTAGAAGTTTGTTTTTGAAGATTTTTTGTTGAAGGATGGCTACTTTTAAATCTGTTATTGAATGTCCAGGCAGATTGACGTGTTCTCCTGCTGGCTTTTGTATGTTACCATTCCTGATGTCTGATTTGTGTCCATTTATTCTTTTACATAGAGATCATTACTTTCTCAGTTTATACATGGTACAATTTTAGAGTCCTTTGTATTTCAGCCCATAATGTAGTGAGAAGAGTTTTATGGCTATGTTCCTGGTCTGGTGGAAAGCTTTTCACTAAATTCAAGCTGACGGCCCTTCCATATAGTGGAGGTTACTTGTTCTGGGGAACATTAAGTCACGCTGTATCAGAGAATAGCCAAGAATAAGGATTCCATGCTGCCTAGTCCTGAGAAACTCAAGTCCTTTAATGATTCTTATCCCTAGTTTGCTTAATTTTCTGAAGGGTTGTTGAGTGATGCCCCATTAGTTTTGGTTTGCAGCGTAAGTGACAGGCTCTGCTTCCTCTCCACATGTTTTAATAGATATTTTACAGTGACTAAAACATGTACTTACTCCTCTGTGTGGATGCTAGGTGCAGGAACTAGGAGTGAGATGGACTATGTCCATGGTCTGAGAAGACAGCACGTGCTATGTATTCACTGGTCCATGGAACAGTTTTCTTCCTAAGACACATGCAGGATGCTTTCCAGCACTGAATGACTTCAGTCAGGGTTTGAGCTTTCAATAGACAAACAGCATTTCACTAATGAGATTTACCTTGAGCCAGCAAAGCCAACTGTTTAAATTTCCAATTCACTACAAAGAATGAGGAGTATTTGTGGCACCTTAGAACTAAGAAATTTATTTGAGCATAAGCTTTCGTGGGCTAAAGCCCACTTCATCAGATGCATGCAGTGGAAAATACAGTAGGAAGAGATATAGGTATAGATAGATAGATAGATACACAGAGAACATGAAGAACTGGGGGTTGCCATACCAACTCCTAACGAGACCAATCCATTAAGGTGGGCTACTATCAGCAGGAGAAAAAAAACTTTTGTAGTGATAATCAGGATGGCCTATTTCAAACAGTTGACAAGAAAGTGTGAGTAACAGTAGGGGGAAAATTAGCATGGAAAAATAGTTCTTAGTTAGTGTAATGACTCATCCACTCCCAGTCTATATTCAAGCCTAATTTAATGGTGTCCAGTTTGCAGATTAATTCTAATTCTGTTGTTTCTCATTGGAGTCTGTTTTTGACATAGGAGGCGCTGTCGTCATCATGAATAGGTCGGAATATGAATGAGAGGGTGCTAGGCAGCTCTCCAACACCACATTCTGCAGGCCATTACCCTCTGATCCCACTGAGGGTTACCAAAAGAAACTACACCATCTGCTCAAGAAACTCCCTGAAAAAGCACAAGAACAAATCTGCACAGACAAACCCCTAGAACTCCTACTGGGGTATTCTATCTGCTACCCAAGATACATAAACCTGAAAATCCTGGACGCCCCATCATCTCAGGCATTGGCACCCTGACAGCAGGATTGTCTGGCTATGTAGACTTTCTCCTCAGGCCCTACACTACCATCACTCCTAGCTATCTTCGAGACACCACTGACTTCCTGAGGAAACTACAATTCATTGGTGATTTTCCAGAAAACACCATCCTGGTCACTATGGATGTAGAAGCCCTCTACACCAACATTCCACACAAAGATGGACTACAAGCCATCAAACAGTATCTCCAATAATGTCACGGCAAACCTGGTGGCTGAACTTTGTGACTTTGTCCTCACCCACAACTATTTCACATTTGGGGACAATGTATATCTTCAAGTCAGCAGCATATGTATATGGGTACCCACATGGCCCCACAGTATGCCAACATTTTTTTGGCTGACTTAGAATAACGCTTCCTCAGCTCTCGTCCCCTAATGCTCCTACTCTACTTGCGCTACACTGATGACATCTTCATCATCTGGACCCATGGAAAAGAAGCCCTTGAGGAATTCCACCATGATTTCAACAATTTCCATCCCACCATCAACCTCAGCCTGGACCAGTCCACACAAGAGATCCACTTCCTGGATACTACAGGGCTAATAAGCGATGGTCACATAAACACCACCCTATAGCAGAAACCTACTGACCACTATACTTACCTACATGCCTCCAGTTTCCATCCAGGACACATCCATTCTCTGCAGCTAAGCCCTAAGATACAACTGCATTTTCTCCAATCCCTCATCCAGAGACAAACACCTACAAGATCTCTATCAAGCATTCTTACAACTACAATACCCACGTTCTAAAGTGAAGAAACAGATTGGGAGAAACAGAAGAGTACCCAGAAGTCACCTGCTACAGGACAGGCCCAACAAAGAACGTAACAGAACGCCACTGGCCATCACCTTCAGCCCCCAACTAAAACCTCTCCAGCACATCATCAAAGATCTACAACCTATCCTGAAGGACGATCCCTCACTCTCACAGATCTTGGGAGACAGGCCAGTCCTCGCTTATAGACAGCCCCCTAACCTGAAGCAAATACTTACCAGCAACCACACACCACACAAAAAAACACTAACCCAGGAACCTATCCTTGCAACAAAGCCCTTTGCCAACACTGTCTACATATCTATTCAAGGGACACCATCACAAGACCTAATCAGATCAGCCACACTATCAGAGGCTCGTTCACCTGCACATCTACCGATGTGATATATGCCATCATGTGCCAGCAATGCCTCTCTGCCATGTACATTGGCCAAACTGGACAGTCTCTACACAAAAGAATAAATGGACACAAATCAGACGTCAAGAATTATAACATTCAAAAACCAGTCGGAGAACACTTCAGCCTCCCTGGTCCCTCAATTACAGACCTAAAAGTGGCAATTCTTCAACAAAAAACCTTCAAAAACAGACTCCAACGAGAAACTGCAGAACTGGAATTAATTTGCAAACTGGACACCATTAAATTAGGCTTGAATAAAGACCGGGCATGGATGAGTCATTACACTAACTAAAAACTATTTCCCCATGCTAATTTCCCCCCTACTGTTACTCCCACCTTCTTGTCAACTGTTTGAAATAGGCCATCCAGATTATCACTAGAAAAGTTTTTTTTTCTCCTGCTGATAATAGCCCACCTTAATGGATTGGTCTCGTTAAGAGTTGGTGTGGCAACCCCCATTTTTTCATATTCTCTGTATACATCTATCTATCTATCTATCTATCTATCTATCTACTGTATTTTCCACTGCATGCATCTGATGAAGTGGGCTTTAGCCCACGAAAGCTTATGCTCAAATAAATTTCTTAGTCTCTAAGGTGCCACAAATACTTCTCGTTCTTTCTGCTGATACAGACTAACACGGCTACCACTCTGAAACATGTCACTACAGTTTTTTCCAGCATCTTTCATGAGCAGGTGCACAGGTAACTAGTTACGCAGACCCTGTTTCTGAATGGCTGCAGTGAGGGAGGGTGAAGTAAGAGAAGTAACTGATTTTTCATGGGTGTTGGAGTGGAAGATTGTCTGATTGTGTTCTCACATACAGAAGAAGAATCAGAAAAACTGTGATGAGCAGGGGGGTAAATATTTTTTGAAAACATAATGGCATGAGGGAGGAAAAGCTTTATAGCTGCCCTTTTTGTATTAGGTGTTTTGCCTTAATTCATCACAGCAAGAAATCTTGATTTTATTAAGAAAGTCAGAACTACCATAGAAAATATCCTTCTCTTGATTTTGAATAATAAAATTCCCAGGAGTGTGATGGGGAAGAAGATTTTTCTTCTCTTTTTTTCCCCCCTAATCCATGTCAGAATGGTTTGAAGGTTGCTGCATTAAAGCTGGCTTAAAAATAAAAGGTGCATCTATGTTAGCAAACTTTGTAGCTGTAATTAACAGCTCTAAGTAGGGATAGAAGGTACAATAAACAATTTCTGAATCTTGTCTACTGCCCATACTATTGCTGGTGGTGGAGCTGCACAAGTAATGAACTACAGGTACTGAATTTGCAAGTGAAGACAAGTCCAAATAGACAAGCCTGGACTCTTTTGTCAACAGAATGCTGAAGTTTTCTGCTTTTGGGAATTACTCAAACAATCTCATCACAAGTGTGTTTTCTCTTAAGGTTCAGGCTGCAGATTTCAGAACCATTGTGGTTTTGGGTCTCTTGTCCTCTTTTAGCCACTTGATTCATTTTTGCGCAGTTCATCACCATTCTCTTGTTATTTCTCAGACATAGACCACATTTTGCCATCCTTACTCACACTGAGTATTACCTTCCTCTGCAAGTAGTCCCAAGTATGTAAGAGTGGTAAGATCTGGCCCTGAAAGTTTTGACATTCTACTTAAAGGTCTCAATAGGACCTGATCTTGTGCAACTATGCAGGGATTCCTCACAAGCCAAATACCTTACTGGAACTGGGCCTAAGAGAGCTATTTAGTCTTGTTCATTACTTAAAGCTGTGATTGGTAGTAGGGAAGCAATGGTAAGGCATGAAGCCTAGCAACAAGAGTGGAGCTGTGTTTGGTTTTTCAAAATTCTAAGGCCCCCATAGCCAACAATTGATTCACACTCAGAGCTCCTACAAACTTCAGTGGAAGTTGTGTGCATGTAACAATGACAGATTATGAACCTAACAGCAAATCTGGTCCATTTATTAGAATGACGGATGGACATTCCCATGTGTTCCAGAGCCTTCTAATTTCTAATGCACTGTTGGCTGTGTTATCTAGCAGCCAACAATCCAATATACAGGAGGAAAACAAAATTTTGGTTTCTTATTACATTTGTTTACTTTGGATGGTAAAAAGAAGCCATCCTCCTCAGTTACTACAATCTATCTCAGAAGAAGAAACAACCTTACAGGAGATGGCCCTGACTGTCTGTCTACTGGCATTTCGGGCTGGATCCAAAGCCCAATTAAGTGAAAGGAAAGATCTGCATTGACTTCAGTGGGCTTTGGATCACCCTGATATTTGAGCGCCATATGCTCAGCAAGCTTATTGACTCAGGTCCACAATAGCTTTCTTATCAGCTTGCTATTTCAAAGTCTCCTTGGTTGATATTTCCCCATGTTCTCTTCCTGAAACATTGTCTGCAATGTTTTCCGTTTGCTTTATGTATTTCTCTTTAAATCAAACTTTCCTGAAGTCATCTGTGGTTTCTCGTGGTCTCTTAATTTCAAAATCACATTCCCCCATTTTGGGGTTGGATGTTTGCTTGCTTGTTTTGCCAGTGTGAAGAGAACCTTACAACTTTTGTATCTATTTCCCCCATAGCTTTTAACTCCTTCCATTAGGTCAGTATGAAGTCTCCACCCTTGCGAGGAGAACAAGCCCAGTTTCTTCAGTCAAATTACATCTGTTAAACCCTAGAGACCTTGTCAGCTGAATGGTCTTATAACAACAAAATAGTAATAGCTTTTCTAAGGTCTATTGCTAGTGTTAGGGAAAAAGGGTTCCCCTCCCATCTAGGGTTAGGAGGGTAGCCTTCCCTGGACTTCTGTATTAGCCAAACAAAACACAGAGTCTTGGCTCTTTGATAAAGTGAGGCACTTTATTGCTAGCAAATACGACAGCTGAAGGGCTCACCAATTCCTTTTCAGAGGAAAATGGTGAAGCCCCGAACAAAGAACAGGGATGAGCTTTTATAGCTTGGTTCAACATACATTGTGATATCTCTTCCAGTTCGAACCGGTTAACCCAGTCTGTTTGAAGTTCTGGGGTAGGTACGAGCATGGAGGCTTATCTGTATAAGGAATTCTCTCCCCAAAAGCAGGGAGTGCAGGTTACACACAGTTCACATTCTTTCTATCCATAAACAAAGTAGAAAGGACAGATAAGCATAGAAAAAAGACAGCAGCGTAGCTTTACATGATTATAGGGAAAAAAACCCAGAAAACGACCCTATCAGTTCCCCCCTTTGAGCCTGAAGATAATTATCTTACATGGCTCATTATTCATTGTTTAACATGTTCATATGTTTCTCATCTTGGTTAACACCACCCTTCTTTACATATAGTATCTTTGCTGGGCTCATGGTTTTGGTACATACCCGGTGGAAGAGGGCACAACAACTGGACGCACAGCAGAACAGCAGACCCACCATCATAAGGAATCCCACTCCATACACAAACAAGGTTTTTAGCCATCCAAAGTTAGGCAACCAGCTGGTGAGCCAGCCCCACAAGTCAAAGCCCACACTGGGAGAAATAGAGGCCTGCTTATGAAAGAAGGTTGACACGTTTGCAATTATGTTAGTATCTGTGACTATGCGTCCGCTTTGATTTACATAAAGGCAGCATGTGGCATTGAGAAATGTGCACACCCCTCCCTGTGCACTTAAAAGCTGATCCAGGGCCAACCTGTTTTGCATACTGTAGCGAGCTAGTGAGCTTATTTCCTCTTGCAAAGCTTGGATTGCATCTCGAGTGGCGTTAGTAAATATTTCCATTTCGGCTGACATATTTTTAGCGCGTATTCAAGTTGGCCCACCCCCACCCACGGAAAAAGAATACGGAAGGCGCGCATACCTGTACTGCCTTCCTCGACAATAGGATTATAACTGGTATCTCGACGGGTTCGTCGGGTTGTGTCTCTGATTTCTATTAAGTCTCTACGATGCATCCCTCCTGGCCAGGCAAAGGCCACCGTGCATCTTCCCAACCACTTTGGGGGCAAGGTCTTTCCTGCCCAAGTGCCACATACCCACCATAAGTGATGATCTCCTAATACTATGCTATAGTTGCCTTTATTGCCCCCTGAGTTCTGAGATACTTCCTGCAATCGTCCCACCAGGGATGCAGCATCATCAGGATTGGGTCCTATTCCCCCCCATTTCCATAATGTAAGGCCGGCAAATTGAGTCGCATTTTTTCTGAGAATGTACCCCACATAGCCTCCAGCACGGGCATAGTTGGCTACCTCAGTACCATTGGGATACAGCAAAAGAGTAGTACTTGCATTGTTTCCCAAAATTAGAATTTTCTCACAGTGGGTTTTCGGGTATTTTCCCAGAGTAGTTTTGCCTCGGGTGCGTAGCGACCTTTTTTCTACGCACAAGGGGGCCTTAACGAGCAAGTCTGGGCGATGGTTCGGGATCCAGGTCCTAAAATCTATGGGTCCCCTTCCCCTTTTTCCCTTTTGGCCGTACCACGCCAAACCATTTTGCCAAGAATTGAGGAGCGCTGGAACCGGCAAAATGGGGAACCCTTGCAGTGAATGGGAAGAGAAGTGGGAACACACCCAACAGTCACTAACATTCCATGCGTTGGTTAAATTTTGGGCTAATTGTAGAAACGTATTTTTATCCCAACCCCCCAGGGCAGAGGTCCAGGTTAACGTCCATAGCCATACATACATTATAAACACTACCAGCTACTAACAACTCTAAAAAAATAATATTAATACAATATTTGTAACAGTATACTAATACTCCAGAGTTCTGTAACTGCTTCTGATTCCGCTGATTGACCGGTACCCAGTTCATGTAGAAGCGGCGGTCGTGATGGGAGTCGTTGGGGATGTTGGAGCAGGAACCTTTTTACAGTGGCTGCAGTGCACCCATCTATCGATGCCCTCGACCTTCACTGCAGTTGGAGTAGTCAGAAGGACTTGGGCCGGGGCCGACCACCTTGGTTCCAGGCAATGCTTCCTTCGATGGATTTTAACACAGACAAAGTCTCCTGGAAAAAGAGAGTGCGCACAAGTATCAAGCGGTAAAGGTTGGGCATCTTTTACTCTGGCCCATGCATCACTCAAGGCATCTTGCAACATGCGACAATAACCCGCCAACTTATCTTGCCCAGCCATTAATGAAGTTTTTGCTGGGGCAAACCCGTCTACACTGGTTAGAGGAATCAGCAAGGGTCGGCCAAATAGAATTTCGAACGGTGTCAACGAATGCTTCCTATGGGGTGTATTACGAAGATTGGTTAACACTATGGGTAACACTTCAGGCCACTTTAATCCAGTCTGCTCGCATAGCTTTGCCAATTGGGTTTTTATCAGCCCATTCACCCTTTCTACTTTTCCTGAACTTTGTGGATGATAGGGGGTATGCAAGGCTTGTTTTATGCCGAGGGCCTTTGCTAAGTGTTAAATAATTTGGGAAGTGAAATGGGGGCCTTGGTCACTTTCCAAACGAGTCATTATCCCGAAGCGGGGCACTATCTCCTTGAGGAGACACTTCGCTACGGATACTGCATCTGCCCTTCGAGTGGGGAAAGCCTCAACCCACCCTGAAAAAAGATCAACCAGGACAAGCAAGTGTTTTAGTCCTGTCACTGGTGGTAAGTCCATGAAGTCCATCTGGACCACAGCAAATGGGTACTCAGGCAGTTTGCAATGTCCCATAGCTTGTGGTTTGACTGCTCCTTGGTGATTGTACCGTTGACACAATTCACACTGTGCAGTGACGGTCTTCGCAGCTGCATGGACCCCCGGAGCAAAAAACAACTTCTCCATTTGAGCCACTAATCCCCCCTTTCCCAGGTGCGAGGCCAGGTGGAGTGCCTGGGAAACCTGAGGGAGGAGTTGTCTTGGGAGAACCGGACGACCGTCCGGGCTGACGTAGAGGTTGTCCTCATTTAGGTGACATCCAATGGATTTCCAACGGCTAACTTCAGCCGGGGGCGTCGTCTGCTGGGCAGAGAGCAAAACGGCTGGCGTCACTGGTTGCAGTAGCAGGGGTGCCAAAAAAGGAAAAGGGTCTGGAGCCCCACAGAGGGCAGCATGACGGGCCGCCGAATCGGCTGCAGCATTTCCCTTGGAAACCTCGTCCGAGGCGCGGGAGTGGCCCTTACAGTGTGTAACCGAAACAGCTGCAGGAAGTTGAATAGCCTCTAACAAGGCAGAAATCAAGGCAACATGGGAGATCTGAGAGCCACTGGAGGTAAGGAACCCACGATGCTTCCAAAGTTGTCCAGTAGAGTGGCATACCGAAAAGGCATATTTGGAGTCAGTATAGATGGCCACAGTTTTGTTTTCAGCTAATTGACAGGCCCTAACAAGCGCCACGAGTTCTGCTGCTTGCGCTGACTTTTGCGTAGGTAAGGCATGCGCTTCAAGCTTTGCCATCAGGGTAACAATTGCATAGCCAACTCGTAAGGCCCCAAACTCGTCCCGACAGGCGGAACCATCACAAAATAATTGGAGGTCAGGATTCTGCAATGGAATATCAGAGAGGTCAGGACGAGGCGTGGAGATCAAATCCACCACGTGGAGGCAATTATGAGGTTCCCCATCCTCAGGCAGAGGCAAAAGGGTTGCAGGATTCAGGACTTCGCAGCGGCGTAGGGTAACAGCCTGATTGGCGAGCAAGGCCAATTCGTACCTGGTCAGTCTGGCTGCTGTGAGGTGCTGCGTGGCTCCACGATTAAGAAGTGCTGCAACGGCATGAGGCACTTGAACTAGAAGAGGGTGGCCCAAGGTAAGCCCCGAAGCTTTCTCGACCAACACAGCGGCAGCCGCAACAGCGCGGAGACAGGGCGGAAGACCCTGAGCCACTGGGTCAAGAAGGACCGAAAAATAAGCCACCGGTCGCTGGCCAGGCCCAAAGGGCTGAGTTAGCACACCAGACGCCGTGCCAGATTGTTCATGGCAAAATAAGGTGAAAGGCTTTGCGTAATCCGGTCTGCCCAGGGCTGGTGCAGAAGTTAATGCTTGTTTGAGGGCGGTAAGGGCGTTGTTGTGTAGAGTCGTCCATGGTAAGGGTTCGGGAACGGAATCCAGCAGCAAATCGGTGAGGGGGTGCACTAACTCCGCATAAGCCGGAATCCAGGCTCTACAATAGCCACTTGCTCCCAGTAACTGGCGGAGTTGCTTTTTAGTGGTAGGCCTTGGCATACTCAGAACGCTTTCAATCCTGTCCTGAGTAAGTGCAGTAGAAGCATATGAAATACGATGCCCCAAATATTCCACCTCGGGTTGGGCAAACTGTAGCTTGGAGAGTGCCACCTTGTGACCTTTTTCGGCCAATGCAAAAAGAAGGATTCGAGTGTCCTGTACACAGGCAGCCTTGGCTGTAGAGCACAATAACAGATCATCAACGTATTGAATCAAAGTAGAACCCATAGTCAACGAAATAGAGTCCAGATCTCGCTTTAAATACTGGCTGAAGATGGTAGGGCTCTCCCTGTAGCCCTGAGGGAGGCGGGTCCATACGTATTGACATCCGTCAAAGGTAAAGGCAAATAGGAACTGTGAGTCTGGGTGCACAGGGATGCTGAAAAATGCTGAAGACAGATCAATCACAGTAAAATAAGTAGCCCCTGGGGGAATAGCAGTTAAAATAGTTGCTGGATTGGGAACAACCGGAGCTCTCGGGATCACAATAGCATTAATCAGTCGGAGGTCATGCACGAAACGGTAAACCGGTTTGCCATCGGGGCCAGGCTTGGGTTTCTTAACAGGAAGAATAGGTGTATTGCAAGGGCTGGTAGCCTCCTTAATGATTCCTTGAGTTAAAAGCTGTTGTAGGACTGGCCGAATGCCCTCTATGGCCTCTTTAGGCAATGGATATTGCATTTTTCGGGGCAGAGGGATATCTGTACGGTAATTGATATACACCGGTTCTGCTGACTTTAAAAGTCCAGTTTCAGTGGACGCCGAGGCCCACAATGCTTCAGGAATATCGGATAACTCAGCAGGGACAAAGGGGGCGGTGGGTGTAGTGGCTAACAATGCCATTACCGTAGCTTCAGGGACCGAAGTAGGGACTGAGAGATATAGCCCCTCCGGGCTGCAAGTTATAGTTGCTCGTAGTTTACATAACAGATCTCTACCTAATAAATTTGCAGGACAGGAAGTTGCAATTAAAAAGCTATGATCCTCTGATAACGGGCCAAGCTGGACCGTTTGCTCCGCAGTTAGAGGAAGGGCGCACACGGTGCCACCAACGCCTATAGCTTTTACGGTTGCAGAAGTGGTAGGAAGGGTGGGGTCCTGTAGAGTACTTCTATCTGCCCCGGTGTCAATTAACATTGAATAAGTTTTTCCTCCCACCACAACTGGAAGCTCCGGGTGGTTTGCATCCAACTGCACTGTCCAAGAAGCGGAGGGGGTTCCTGGCGAGGGGGACGAAGCATTGTGGGCGGCTAGCTTTCAATCAGTACTTCCTTTTTCTCCCCCCCTTTCCTGTACCCTCTGGTAGGCTTGCATAAGAGGGTCAGCTGGCTGGAGGGGGTAATTTGGGCACTGGGCAGCCCAGTGTCCTTTTTGTCGGCACCGCCGGCACTCATCTGGCCCTGCCCTCCCGGGCCGTGGCTGGAAGTTCTGACCTTGTGGTCCCCATCCCTGGGTAGAGCTGCCTCCTCTTCCGCCTCGTCCCCGAAAGCCTCCCCTCCTGCGGCTTGCATCCCGTCCCCGAGAGCCGTCTTGGAAACCTTGCAACTGCAGATTAAGGAGCTTTTCGGACCTCCTAGTGTCTAATTCCTTCCTATTCCTCCAGGCATGGGCTGCTAACCCCACCACCTCCTCCAGCGTTTTGTTTTCATAAGCTGGTTGACTACACACATACTTCCGAGCGAATGGTAATAAATTTTTTACATACTGGCCGATCACTTGTGTTTTCGCTACAGGGGAGGTTGGATCTAAGCCGCTGTGGTTTTTCAAAACCTTACAAAGGCGGTGGAAGAATTCCCCTGGGTGCTCATCGTGCTTTTGAACACATGCATCTACCTTTCCCCAATCATACACAGGCTTAGACATATCCTCTAATGCTTCTAAGATTCGCCTTCTCATTTTATCCCACTCTTGAACGGTCTCTGGAACATCCCAATCCATTTCAGGTTTCTCTTGCGGATAAGCCGCCCTGCCTTGCACCGTCTCTCTAGCTTTCTTATACACCGTTTCCTTCTCACCCTCGCTTAGCACTTGATTTAAAATCATTTCCACATCGTCATAATTACAATTATACATTGTGAAAATACCCTTTAACTTTTTAATAAATTCTTCCGGACACTGTCGAAATGAGGGAAAAGTAGATGACCAATTCATTAGATCCGTGCTGGTAAAAGAGACATATACCATCTGTGTCCCACCCCTACCGCTCGGCAGTTGTCGCATAGGCATTTGGACTGCACTAGCTATTGCAGCTCCAAAAACTTTTGCCTTAGGGGTGCCTAGAGAACCATGAGACCGGGTCTTTGCAGGGGTTGCATCACTGGGGTGTCGCGGATCAGGACGTGTCAACCCCCTGGTAGAGGTGCCAGCCTCCGGATCGCCCCCCCGCTCTGCGTTAATTGTGGGGGTATCGGTAGCTAGTGGGAGAGTGGGACCACTCCTTTCCCCGGTTGGGGGCGTGGGTGCATCAGGGTCAGGCTGCGGTACCCCACCCCATAGCCAGCTACATTCTTCCAATGGTATAGGATCCCCCGCTTCTTTCAATGGGAGTTGGGGATAAATAGACCTTGACGTTTTTAGCTTCTGGTCAGCATGACTAGATTCTGGATTGTATGGTGGGGGCCGCATGGCTTTAAGTTTTTCTACCTCAGCACGTAAACTAGTAGTTACACTGGCATTTTTGCGCCGTTCGGCCTCCCTTATCCATACATCAGAATATTTAAGTTGCCGCGGTTGTAAATCATACAATACTTTTCGTAATTGAACAATGTTATGTAACTCAAATGTTCCTTCCCCCGGCCAGCGATTTCCTGGTTCCGGGTCGTCTTGCGTCATTCCCACCCAGGGACCTTGACACAAAAATATAAACTTATACAAAGCTTTCTTGCCATCCGATTGTAAGGCCTTGATATCCCTATCATAATGTTTTAACATATAGCCCAGAGGCGTAGAAGGATCAACAGTTCTACTGGACCCCCCCCATCTTTTCCCAAAGACGGGACCCCCCGGCTGTTGTCTAGACAATCACAAAGGAAAAATTCAGAACTCACCAAGTTCCCACCGGCCGGTGTTCACCAATAGGTCCGGACCCTAGTGCTTCGGGATGCCTTATTTCGCCGAAGCGGCGGGTGGAAGCGAGACGGGAAGCCTTCAGGGTTAAAGCAACCCAGGTGCCGGCAAGAAGGATTCAGAGTCCCGACCGTCCACCGGTCCGGAGAAGAGGCGATCCCGGACGAGCCCCCAAATTGTTAGGGAAAAAGGGTTCCCCTCCCATCTAGGGTTAGAAGGGTAGCCTTCCCTGGACTTCTGTATTAGTCAAACAAAACACAGAGTCTTGGCTCTTTGATAAAGTGAGGCACTTTATTGCTAGCAAATACGACAGCTGAAGGGCTCACCAATTCCTTTTCAGAGGAAAATGGTGAAGCCCCGAACAAAGAACAGGGATGAGCTTTTATAGCTTGGTTCAACATACATTGTGATATCTCTTCCAGTTCGAACCGGTTAACCCAGTCTGTTTGAAGTTCTGGGGTAGGTACGAGCATGGAGGCTTATCTGTATAAGGAATTCTCTCCCCAAAAGCAGGGAGTGCAGGTTACACACAGTTCACATTCTTTCTATCCATAAACAAAGTAGAAAGGACAGATAAGCATAGAAAAAAGACAGCAGCGTAGCTTTACATGATTATAGGGAAAAAAACCCAGAAAACGACCCTATCACTAGTTCAATGCACATAGTACATTTACAGGCAAGATCCTCAGGTGATGTAAGTCTATGTAGCTCCATTGGCTACAACAGAATTACACTGCTTTACATCTGCTGAGGATCTGCCTCATATGGCATCAAAAATGCTTTACTTAGCTAAAATACCACTTACTCTAACAGTCTACTCTACATATTTGTAGTACAAACCAGTATCTTGTTTTCTTCACTGAGAATTTAGGTTGTATTTTACGGACTGGATCTGCAATTCTTTCACTAGCCCAATTGCTTATGCATTTTGATAGCATTATCCATGATAACAGTGCATAGCTATTACAAAACTGCGGTCTGGTAACATCTGAGTTACATATAAGCTCCTCTTCTATTATGGATCTCTGACTGTGATGTGAAAAATCTTCGGGTACCAAAAGCATTCCTATTAAATGTAAGGGCATGGCAGTATGTGAACTGAGCTAAAAACAAACAGTGAATGATTTTTTTAAAATTTTAGGATAATAGCTCAGTGCACTTAGTGTTACAGATCTTTTAGCCATAACTTCAGTGTTTACTCCTATTTTTTCACCACTGTATACCCATCCCTCTTCTTTCAACAGCTGTCAGTGGTGTCTGGCTTGAATGAAGAGGGGCTTAGTGGTCAGTTGGGCAGCTTTACTGTAGGACACATTGGAAATGCTAAATAATACTTAAATACTTTTTAGTAGATTCATTTTTATACGTTTGGCAACATATTTAATTTCTTCCTGCCCTAAGTTGTTGCAAAAAGGTTACTGCGCAATGTTATTTACTGCAGTATTGTCAATCCCCAAAACCATGAAACAAGCCCCTCAAAAATCAGATTGGCCTAAAAATCATGAGATTTTTTTTAAAAATTCTGTTTTTTATAGGACTTCTGCTTTTTGAGGCTGTAGAGTTGAGGTTTTCAAGATTTTAGTCATAAGTATGAGGGCTAAAAATGTATATTATTAATGAAAGCTGAGATTCACACAATCACATGTCTCTAGTGTGACGGGTTGGACCCCCCTTCTGGGATGCCACCTGATGTACTGGGATTTCACTGAGCCTCCCCTGCTCAATCAGTCTGGGTTCTCTCTCCCTACTTTGCTGAATTAGGCTCTCCGGCCTCTTGCAGCACACACACACAGGTAGATCCACACCCCATTGCAGACACAGACTGAAGTCAGCTGTGTGAGATGTCTCCCACGGCACAAACATGCTCACACCTTTTGGGAAGATAAACACAAAATGATACTGACTTACGATGTATAGAAAAATCTGTACAGCGCAAGCTCATAAAAATCCGCCCTCTTCTTCAATGTGAAGAGAGATGTGCAAACTTCTCTCCCCCCCCCATTAGAAATTGCATAAACTGGTTTTTATTATAAACAAGAAATACGTTTATTAACTACCAAAAGTGGATTTTAAGTGAATATAAGAGATAACAGACAAAACAAAGCAGATTACTTAGCAAATGAAACCAAACACACAAACTACACTAATTTCACAAAAGAAATTGGTTACAAATGGTATTTCTCACCCTAAATATTGTTGCAGGCAGATTACAGAAAGTCTTGAAAGGCAGCTGCACTGGTCTCCCGCTTGAGAGCTCAGGTTTTATTACTCACAAGCTAGATGCCCTTCCATCTTGGGTTCAACCCTTCTCCCCTCAGTTCAGTTTTTGCTTCCAGGTGTTTTTTCAGTGTCTCTTTGGGTGGGGAGGCAGAGGAGAACCACAATGATGTCACTGCCCTGCCTTATATGGATCTTGTGTAAGGCAGGAACGCTTTGTCTTCTAGTGGAAAACCAAAGACATTCCAAAAGGGGAGGAGGGAAATCCAGTACCAGGTGACTCAGACCCCTGTCTCTGCATGGCTGTGGCAGCCATTGCTCACAGGCTGTGTCCAGCGTCCACAGGAAGACTAAGCTCTTTCACAGTCCGTTATCTCTGCTAATGGCCCATTAGCCTTGTCAGGCTTTTCCATTGTTGCACCTGAAGGGCTGGTTGGGGGTGACACCCAAATAACACATTTGAAATACAGATACATAGTTCATATTCCTAATTTCACATACTGAAATGATACAGGCATACAAATTAGATAATTGCATTCAGTAAATCATAACCTTTCCAATAAGAAAAGGAGTACTTGTGGCACCTTAGAGACTAACCAATTTATTTGAGCATGAGCTTTCGTGAGCTACAGCTCACTTCATCGGATGCATACCATGGAAACTGAGCTCACTTCATCGGATGCATACCATGGAAACTGCAGAAGACATTTGTCTTCTGCAGTTTCCATGGTATGCATCCGATGAAGTGAGCTGTAGCTCACGAAAGCTCATGCTCAAATAAATTGGTTAGTCTCTAAGGTGCCACAAGTACTCCTTTTCTGAGGTACTGTTTCATGGTCTCTGTGTGTATATAATGTTTTCTGCAGTTTCCACGGTATGCATCCGATGAAGTGAGCTGTAGCTCACGAAAGCTCATGCTCAAATAAATTGGTTAGTCTCTAAGGTGCCACAAGTACTCCTTTTCTTTTTGCGAATACAGACTAACATGGCTGTTACTCTGAAACCTTTCCAATGATATCTCACATGAGCCATCTTGCATAAAGTACATCTCAGTTATGTCATATTGATACCATAAAAATATGGAGTGAAACGTCACATCTAGCACCTGGAGCTTTGAGTAAAATGCCAAATATCTCAAGATTTGTGATGAAGTTGGCAACACTGATGGCAACACAGGTGGCTGCATTTCATTTGTAGCTGAAGTATATAACGTAGCTTGAAACACACTGAAGAAAGATGCCATATACTTTATGGCATTATCACTGTCTAACTGGAAGCTTCTGTCAAGTTATAATTGAGTGATCATCATATCAGATTTTTAAATTTTGTTAGAGGCTACTAGTCTCCAGTCATTGAGCATTCCATAAACAAACATTAAAATCTTTTATTAAGATAGAAGTATCAAAATTCATGCACTGTAATGGCTCAGGTAGGAATGACATTCATTTTAACCTAGACTGTTGGAGCCCTTAAGGAAGTTAAAAATCATTTGTATAAATCCAGTATATAGTGGTGGCCCTGAAACTTATCAATTGCCTTAAATAACCAGATAATCTTACCCTAGTGCTTGCAATATTCCCCGTACTTTCCTACATGGAATATCGTGCGCCAGATCCTCAGTTGGTTCAAATTAGCATAACTCCATTGAAACTAATGGAGCTATGCTGATTTACACCAGCAGAGGATTTGACCCAGTGAATATTGCAAACACAGAGATGACATTTTAAAGAAATCTATCTGTTTAAGAGGCACTCATGGTTTAATAGTCCCAAAATTTAGCATACCTCACCAATAATCTTTAAAACGATTCTCCTTGATGCTGGAAAACCTATCACCAGTCCTTAATGTTATCAAATACTAACACAGCTGGACAGGCTACCAAGAGCAAGCCTTGGATGATGCTAGGGACAGGTTAACAACTGCCCTTCATTAATGTGCTTGCAAACCTGCAATTGAGCATGCAGATTTCAGTCGTTTAGGTCACGCTTCATGGATTTAACAGAAAGTTATAACCATTCTGTGGATTATTTTTAGAGCAACCAATAGAATGATTTAGCAGGGCGATAATCCTCTATAAATTCTGTAGGTTCATGACTAATTTCTATAGAACTGTTGTTTTTGTCCTTATTAAATTCTATAGGACTTTTCCTTAACTTAATTAGATGTGCTAAATAATAGATAAGATCACCATTTTGTGGTTTGTAAACCATTGGAGCTGAAAGCCCTGGGCAATTTATTTCTGAAATAAAAGAGATAGAAAATTCATTGTTAGAAATGGTAAATCAGATTCCCTTCAAAGTTTTATGCTGACATAATTCCAGGTGGAAGTTCCAATAGCAGAGGTCTCCACTGGGAGACAAGCTAGGCCATTGCAAACTGGCTGAGGTCTCTCTTGTGGTGGTGAGAGGGGTCTATAAGAAGTCACAGATGCCTGACAGAGTTGAAGGAAGACAGCTGTAGTAACAACATATGTCATTTTTAGGGGGCTTAGCTGGTCAGGGAGGTCTAGGTTACATTGTCCTTCACCAGTTTTTCTGATACAGGCCCAATTGACAAATGTTTTAAATCCTGCAATTTAGAAATAGAATCCTTAAAATATCTTCCTGAGATTCCATGCCTAAAATGGTCAGAGGACTTTAGCCATCATCATCATAATGGCAAATTGCAAAGGATAGGAATCCAACCCAAATTTAACTCAGTAATACCTAATGGAGTTTTATTCATATCAGCAGTTGATGTTTCAGTTGCTGACAAACCTGCTTCTTGACTAGCTGAATGGCCAAATTAAAAGTTCCTGTAGTACCTCCATAATGTTGTTAAAGATACATTCTCAGGATCTTTTCTTGAAACAGATGCATTTTGGAAGCCAGCTGCTAACCCGAACCTTTTTTTTGTTTTTTTGTTTTGTTTTTTTAAAAACAACAAAACAAAATCAAGAAATAAAAAAGCTTAAGCCAAGATTTTCAAAGGTGAAAAAAGTTAGACCTCAAAGTCCATATTAAAGCACCCAAATAATTGGCTTGATTTTCAGAGTGGCCATATTTTGAAGTAAACAGGAGCACATCTGAAAATCAGGTTACTTATACAGGGGCTTAAATATAGACCCAGGAAGCTTACTTTTGGCCACCAGGTTTGAAAATCTTGGCCTAAGCTTTTTTATTTCTTGATTTTGTTTTGTTGTTTTTTAAAAGTTAACAGCTGGCTTCCAAAATGCATCCGTTTCAAGAAACTAAACACAAATGACTGTTGTTCCTCAATAAAAGTTGTACTGAAAAAAACAAAACTGTTCTCTATGTAAAGATTGCTTTAGACACTTGCCACTATTAAACTACAGGTGTCTGGAGTCTCATTACCCAAAAAGCCTTGTCTAGTGCAGAATGATAGTTAAGTACAGTTTTTACACCCATGTAGGAGTATCTCATTAAGGAAATTTGAGAGCAAGGAGACAAATAATGAGTTTGAATCAATATGATGTCATGATCTGAATATGTAATGGAAATCCTTCCTCCTTCAATTAACTCAGCTACTTAACCACTGTAGAAAAGTATGTCTCATGATGGGAGTACATCTCTTGAATGATAGGAGTGTTCTCTGCCCTTAGAAATAAAAAGATGCCAACTCGCAGTGACCAGACACCTCGCAAGGAGGAATGCACTGATACCACCTGACTGGAAGTTGCATAGATTACAAGATAAAGAAATGATAGTTTGAAGGGTTAATGTCTAGCTATTCCACCTGGAAGCAGGCGGGGCACACCCTGACTGTCTCCTAGGAGCAATGCACACATTGCTCTATCCAAGGACAAGGGCTAGATATGAACCCTGAGAACTTGATTGTTTGGACAGCAACTGTGGGAGGTTTTTTTAGCCTGGGCTCAAGGCCTGAGAACCAGGATTGTAGTAGATAGAGGATGGTAACTAAGCATATGAATCAACGTCATACATTCCTTTGTGTAGCAGTGTGTAATGCTTAGGGGGAGAAATATAATAAAAGGAGAAGGTGGAAGGCAGGGGGGGCAGAACAGCCCATCTCCGCTGACCAGCCTGCTTGCTTGCAAAAAGCTGTGTTCTGTCTCATCACTGAACCGCAACAATAGTTGATTAGTCATCCTGTATAATTCAGACTTTTTCAAAATGAATGGCATTGAAAACCCCAGTTCTGTTATACTGTATATACATAATAATCACATCAAAATTGCCCATCTGCCACAAAAGTGATTAGGGTTATTTGCCTTTCTAGAAGATATTTTGAGTAATAAATGTTTGTAAAACCCATCTGCTATCATATTATCCAATCCTCACCATTCTGGCCAGTTTCTCAACTCCTTTACACTCATGTGAAACCAAAATAACACCACTGACTTTGGTTTGAGATCAGAATCTGTGGTCTAGTGCATTTAAATCTGGAGTTTTTTCAAAATCCTTCAATAGCACTTTGCTAATCAAACCAAATTAGTGTAATCAGTAAACTCCCCTGTCCTGCCTACTTCAGTCTCCACATCATTATTAATTAGTTTAAACAGTACTGGCCCCAATACTAATCCTAGGGGTATTAACACTGCTGACTTGTCTCCTCTCTGAGGAGCAGCTGTTGACTATGACTTTTTCCCTATTTTTCTTTTTTTAAATATTTTATATCTTAACAGTAGCAATAGCAATGTACGCTGTATGATCAAATTGTTATTAGCATCAAACCGGTAGGCTGAATCCTGAAGTCCTTACTGAGTTCCTACTCAAGCAAAACTTTGTGGATGTTAATAGGAGATTTTCCTAAGGACTAAGTAAAAGGTGACTAAGGACTATTAGAAAACAGTTTTTAATTCACAACAATACTTTACCACTGTCTATGCTTAGTAGTTAGTCACTTTCTTTAATAGTCGCAACCATTTTGAAAATCCATATAAATTACTTCATCCGTTTATCTCATCTCCTGACTCATCTCCTCTTCCATGAACTATTCAAAGGAGTAGATGAGTCACTGCATCTCCCTCAAGGGTGAAACTCCACAGTTCAACTAGTCTAAAACTCGATTTCTGGGTGGCACCCTCCCTTTTCCTAACATGACAAACCCAGCTAAGTTTAGCACAGGGGGGCCCTTTACCTTCAAGGGTCTGTGATCAGCAACTGATTAAAGTGACCCAAGAACAGCTTCTTCAAAACAAAGTATTATTTATGCACCCAAAGGTACATAGCACACAGAGACAAGGGCTAAAACAGAAGGCCTATATGTCTGGTTCCAAACTAAACTTTATTCTTTCCTTGCAAGTTTTGGGTAAGTTCCACTAAGCTCAGATTCCCTGCTCCTCAGTTGGGAGCATCAGATTTGATCCAAGTTTTAGGCCCAGGAAGGATAAACCTTGCTAGTCCTTCTTGGAATCAGGCAGGTGGACATTCCCCAATTAGTAACTTCCCCATTATTTCCTCAAGGACCCTTGGTAGTCTCTCTGACAGTACCTTATTTTTGTCATTGTTTCATTTCCTGTTTGCTTCCCGTAACAGATTCCTTTTATTTAATTCCTTGCAGTTAGGCAGTATACTATCAAACAGGTAAACTGAGGCACATGTGATGTTCATAAAAAAATACAGATAACTCCTTCATTCCCCATATTGACTCAGCTGGAAGCATTATTGTGAAATGGAATGAGTATTCTCTGCCTTTAGAAATCCAAAGATAGCAAGCAGCAGTGACTAGAAACCATGGACAGAGGACCACATTTTTCCCTTACAGAAGCTTTGTTAATTTTACGCTGTCATCTTTATATTTCTTCAAGGGTTGATCATTCTGTTCTTAGAGACAGGTTTCAGAGTAGCAGCCGTGTTAGTCTGTATCCGCAAAAAGAACAGGAGTACTTGTGGCACCTTAGAGATTAATAAATTATTTGAGCATAAGAGATTATTTGAGCATAAGATTTTCATGTTCTCTGTATGTATATATATCTTCTTACTATATGTTCCATTCTGTGCATCTGATGAAGTAGGCTGTAGCCCACGAAAGTTTATGCTCAAATAAATTTGTTAGTCTCTAAGGTGCCACAAGTACTCCTGTTATGTTCTTAGAGTCTCAGTAAATATTATATGGACTTTCTGATTCATAAATCATGCTCAATAGGCCCAGTCCAGTTTCTAATAAACCTATTTGCTTCCAAGTAAATCTTAACATAAAATATTTATGAATAAACTGGGATGCCTCATGGAATGATGAAAACAGTTTTCACTTCAGGATACAGAACCATATGATAGACCACCCCAACCAGCTTCTTTCTGCTGATGATCCTTCTGCCTGGAAGAAGGAACTGCTGCTCCTTCTATGTGGCTCCTCTGATTATGGAGAACCGGCTCACAGACTCATAGACTTTAAGATCAGAAGGGACCATTGTGATCATCTAGTCTGACCTCCTGCACACTGCAGGCTACAGAACCTCACGCACTCCTAAAATAGACCCTCACCTCTGGCTTAGTTACTGAAGTCCTCAAAACATGGTTTAAAGACTTAAAGTCACAGAGAATTCACCATTTACACTAGTTTAAATCTGCAAGTGACCTGTGTCCGCTGCTGCAGAGGAAGGCAAAAAATCCCCAGGGTCTCTGCCAATCTGACCCAGGGGAATATTCCTTCCCAATGCTAAATATGGTGATCAGTTAGACCCTGAGCATGTGGGCAAGACCCACCAGCCAGACACCTGGGAAAGAATTCTCTGTAGTAACTCAGGGCCTTCCCCATCTAGTATCCCTTCTCCAGCAGTCAAGGATTTTTGCTACTAGCAGTTGTCGATGGGCCACAATCCATCATAGGCAGTCCCATCGTACATCCTGTCCATAAACTTCCTCAAGGCTGGCTTGCTCAGCAGGTTTTCTGCACATAAATCTTCATGTGCTTCAGTGAGAGTTCAGAATGTTGCATCTTGTTCACTGAAGTCATGCTGAGTTTCCTGGCACTGAAGAGGTTCCCTGGCTCCCATAATTGGAGATCAGGCCAACAAGCTTTGAAGTCAGCTGAGCCATCTTCCCTGATCATTTGATTATCTCTCAAGACCTTTGGATAATCGAGTTTGTACTGTAGTACTAATTGCCACTCTTGCTGGGATCAGAATAGAGAGGCCAAGGCTTGAACATCAAGAGGGAATTATACCTCACCTCCAAAGGTGATAATTCCTAAACAAAGTTGAGGTACTTAGGTAGGACAGTGTGGGAAAACTTTCCCATCAGCTCTCTTGCACTACCAATATACCTGTTCAGTGAATAAACAGAGGACTTGATTTCTTAGTAGTGTGAAGCTGGTACTATATCTTTCATTCATTTTTAAAAACTAGTCAGTAAGTATTGTAGAGAAATAAATATCACCTTTGCCAAACATTGCTCACCAAATAAAAATAAATTCACATAATAGATTGAAACTTCTAGGTCATTACTGGCATTTACTTCTGTAACACTTTGAAAATAAATTAAAATACATTTACTCTAACGTCTGAGAACAACATTAAATGTTGCTCTCTCCATTATTGTCTCTTCTACAAAGGCTAAAGATTATTAAGTAATATCTCTTCTTACGCTCACCACAGCATATTAGTTTTGAAAAGAGGCTGAATCCAGCTGCTGAAAATCCAGATGATAAATAGATGAGTTCCCGGCAATGTCAAATTTGATACAAAGAAAAGGAGTACTTGTGGCACCTTAGAGACTAACCAATTTATTTGAGCATAAGCTTTCGTGAGCTACAGCTCACTTCATCGGATGCATAAAGTGGAAAATAGTGAGGATGTTTTTATACACACAGACCATGGAAAAATGGGTGTTTATCACTACAAAAGGTTTTCTCTCCCCCCACCCCTCTCTCCTGCTGGTACTAGCTTATCTAAAGTGATCACTCTCCTTACAATGTGTATGATAATCAATGTGGGCCATTTCCAGCACACTTTAGATAAGCTAGTACCAGCAGGAGGGTGGGGTGGGGGAGAGAAAACCTTTTGTAGTGATAAACACCCATTTTTTCATGGTCTGTGTATATAAAAATATCCTCACTTTTTTTCATGGTCTGTGTGTATAAAAACATCCTCACTATTTTCCACTTTATGCATCCGATGAAGTGAGCTGTAGCTCACGAAAGCTTATGCTCAAATAAATTGGTTAGTCTCTAAGGTGCCACAAGTACTCCTTTTCTTTTTGCGAATACACACTAACACGGCTGTTACTCTGAAATTTGATACAGTTCACTCAGTGCAAAGTTACATCAGGGTGCATCAGGTTACAAACATTGTAAATCTATGGGTCTCAGCCTTGTGGAGTACGTGAGGCACTTTGCTCCTTGCTAATGATGTCAGAGATCCGTACAATAATCATACTGCGATATCTTGACATTTTGGGTGGGATTTTCAAAAGCACGCAGTGTTGGCCTGTCTCTGCTGCTGACAATGGTAAAACCCCCATTGACCTCAATGGGGGTAGCATTAGGCCAACTCTGAGGACTTTTGAAAATCCCTCCATATGTTTGTTCCATAAAGCTACATCACCATAAGCCACTTTCACTACATGCTGAACAAAGATACAGCCAAAAAGACATTGCAAGCCAATGTCAGGCCATCATTAATTTATTGCTTTCTGAACCCACTCAACTTACTTAATACATTTATTTTTCCTGATTCCACAGCCCCTATCTTGGCAGCACAGAGTGAATTAAAGAGGTGCTGACATTTGTGGTCTGTTAGCCAAATGCCCCCTGCACTTCTTTGCATCTGTTATCATGTTGCATGGAGAGCACTTCTGTGATTGGTGCTCTCCATTCACTCTGCTACAGACCAAAATGAGCTCTGGTCAATCCTGTGGACTCTGTGAGAGATGCAGATATGGCTCTCAAGAGTGACATGTGGTTCTAATGCCATGGGTTGAGTATTGTTACTGTAAAACAGTTAGATCTATAAAGTGGTTGCCACTCTTCAGCTGTCTTCTCTCCTCTTACTTAGTAATGGGTTTAATAAATGTGTTTTGAAGTCTTTGTGCAGAGATAAGAGGGAATTTGAATGGAGACTTATCCTCTCTCTTTCTCTTTTTAATTTATCCAAGTCTTCTCAACCATGTAAGGATTCACATTAATCCAGTAGATAATGGACCTGGTCTAGCTTTCTCAGATGGATACCTAAAGGAGGCTTAGCAGCAAGAGATTTATGATGTCATCAATTAACACAGGATTTCCTGAAATTTACGTTCATAAAATTTGTATCCATTACCCTTTTCCTCTCCCGTACCCAAAAAAACAACAAAAAGGAAGCCAGATCCACTAATGCTGGAGCAGGGAGGTATAAATTAGCCTTCCTGCTCCAGTGAAGGCTCCAGTGCCCCAAAGGATCGCAGGCAGGTTATCTCAGACCCCTTTCTTGAGTTTCCCCAAAATGAGGCAGCAACATTATTATATGCCCAGAGCTGAGTAGGAGCCCTCCAGTTGGGAGCCACTGTAGCATTCAGATCATGGTCACAATTTTTGGTCACAGTTGCCAACTTTGAGCTGTGCTGGCCCTGTATAGTCTACATTGACCCAGGAGTGAATCTATCCCATGATCTTGGTGGAGGTATTACTTTTATCCAGATCTCTTTTCCCAAAAGAAAATATATATATTTTTTAATTATCGGTAATATTGCCCTGAACTACAGAGGGGAGTCTGTTGATTTTGTAGGATCATATGGCAGGAGTGATCACTGTATAAATGTGTTTCCCATCATGGAAATACTGAAAGGAATAGTAATACTGAAGCTGAAAAGATGGCTGAAAAATTCTATAGCAAAGTGACAATCTGATGGTGAGTCATCAGGATCACAGTCAGTATGGCTCCGTGTGAAGCATACTAGTCTGTCAGAATTGCTTTGAAATATTTTCAGAAGGGTCTTTGGTGTTCTCTTTAGAACAGCACAAATTGATTTTACAGCAGTAAGCATCCTCCTACAAACACATTTTTCTTGTAGTTGATACCTTATCTATGGCCCTGTGCTGTTGATCATTCCTAAACCATGCTGCTGTAGAAAAACACATGCCCTGCTGGTTATTTATTGTTAAGGCATATCCTGTGGGCTCAAATACTGCATATACCAGAGGGGCAGTACCCCAGGAACTCTTGAGAGGCATTGTTCTGGGAGTCACACACAATACCTCATGGTGGTCTGGGAACCAGCAGGGTAGCACATCAGCTATGTCAGCCTTGAAGAAGGTGGCAGTATCTGTTCCATTCTGTGTCTGGACCTTATTGCTTTATACCACCCACCTGACATCTGTGTTTGCCATGTCAGGCCCTTGGGATCTTGCCACTCTATAATATTCTGCAGATTGTAAGATTTCATACAAAAAATAAAGTGCCAGATTCTGTCTCTGTTACACCAGTACAAATCTGGAGTAACTCCATTGATATAGCTGGAGTTACCCAAGAATTATAGTCACATAACTAAGATTAATTTTTAATTCAGTGGGACTACTTGCACAAGTAAAGGCTTCAGGATTGGGCCCCTACTCGTTCTAAAATTAGCTAAAATCAGCCCTGTTTAGACCGGAAAGGCCACCTATTTTCAAGCGTGCAGCTACTGTCACTGCAGTTGCATTTTATTGCAACTCCCACAATCTATACATCCCAGGAAGCATCAAGAAAGATGCCACCCCATCCCTTTCTCCCCCATAGTGGCTGCAGAAACCAGTTATTTCAGTACTGGGCTCCATTCATTTGTGAGAACTGGTATTTTCAATTCAACTGCCTTGTACCCTTGTGCTTTGCCTCTATTCGTGCGCTAGAGTGCACACAGTAAGATTTGGCTCTTTCAGAAGTATGTATTCAGGGATATCAATACCAAGGGGCACCAAGAGTGTTAGAAAGCTGAGTGGAACCACAATAGCAAAGCCCAGCAGAGGGGCTATCAAATCCTTTTGCCACGAAGGCAAGGGACTCAGCTGACAAGTTTTCTCCCCGCTCAGGTAAAATCGATCAGGATTTGATCTACAGTACGTTGTACATATTATCTTAAAGATTTAGCTAGAGATCGATCTACCCTCTTTTTCTGTGGAGTGGTATTACTACCTAGACAATTCCAAGCTAGAATTTCTGTTTGCTCCAATTCTGAATAGTAGAGCTGATCCCAGCCCAATACTTACAAAGATCCCCTTACCCTACTGTGTAAATTGCAGAGCATTACCCATTGGTGCGCCTCTGCAAGGGATTGGAGATACTCTAGGTTTAAACTAGTGTAACAGATCAGAATTTGGCTCTTACCAAATTTATTCACAAAATTACTCCTGTTTCAAAACCAAATTTCATCAAACATGGCAAAACAACTGGCTCCTCAGTCAGGACTATGGACATGCCAACTGAAAAAAAGACATTTGTTACCCACAAACAAAAAATCTGAAAAATTTCTTAGCTTCTGCTAAATATTTCTTCTCCCTCCACAGCCACATTCAGATACCTCAAAAAACCCCAGAACTAAAATCACTTCTGGATTAATAGCAAGTATGAGAAACATTATCCTAGAATCCTAATTTTTAAATCCATATTTAGACATCTAAATATGTGGCCCAACTTTCAGAGATGCTGATAGCCCACATCTCCGTTTGAAATCAGTGGGAGTTGACAGTAGTCAGCCTTGTGAAAATGACCATATATTCAGGTGCCTGAATATTAATTTATGTTTTTCAGTTAAGTTCCTCTAATCTCTTTCATGTAAATGCAAGGAAATTAATTCCTTTCAGCTCTGCCGGTATACCCTGTATCTTTTTAAGAATTGTTTATCAGACTGTTTTATATAATCTTTGTGATAATTCAGTTGAATCTTGCCAGACTGAAGTCACTTGTCCCTGTTGGTTCAGCCAGTTTCATTTTCTAAAGTTTTTTATTTATACGTTTAAGAAATGGACAGCATTTTCTTTATATAGTGTGTAAATGTTAATTTACAAAGAAGACATGGGACACCCAAAGCTTTACTAAAAGCAGGATGTCAAATACACTGACCCCCCATTAGGGTTGGAAACATAGACAATCCAGATAAAAAGAGCTTAGTAAAATCAGAGTTTACTTGTTATGGTTTCACAAACTGCTCTTTATAATTAAGTGAAAACTGATATTCATTATGTATGTTAACTATAAAACTAATTAATTATATAGATATTTGTCATCACAAGGGAACAAGTCAAAAAAATTTACTAAAGAAACACAAAAATAAAATGAAAAATGGATCATAAATCAAAATTGGCTATCCTAGAGATTACTTCTGCCAGGCATTGCACCCTCCTATGGTGGTGTTTTCACCCATCCTGTCTCAACCTGAAGCCCCTCTCTCTCCAGGAACTGTAGCCTCCTCTTTGTGACTGAGCCCTCTGGCTGGGTCACCATATGTATTCCCCTTCCAGAGGTTATGTAACAAAGTCTTTCCCAGACAAACCATCCCAGTCAATCCTTTATCCTCTACCTGGCCGGTGCCACATCCCTAGTGGCTGGTAGGGGAACCCGGACCTGGCTTCTACTCCAGGTTCTAGCTCAGGGGTCCTCCAATCAGCAGCCACAGCCTGCACTGTCCTACTTTGCTGCTTTCCCCTGAGCCTTTTCCTGCGTTCCTAGCTTCCCTCTTCTCTGGGTTCACCAGCCTCCCAACTCCCTCCTCCCAGGGAGTGACAACAGCCTACATCCCTGCCGCCCCTTTCTACTGGCAACTCCTGGGCTTTATACAGGCCCTCCTATTCCTATCCAGCTGAGCCTGCTCCCAATCAATTCCCTGCTCCTGGCTCCTCCTGCAGGGGCAGGCTGTGGAGTTAACTGGCCTCCTTGGCCATCTTAACCCCTTCCAGTCTTGTATAGGGCAGACACCCCATCACAGGGCCAAAATGCTATTTTATGTTTATACCATAAACAAAGGGGCTTTTAAAATTCATTGGCAAAAAGAGACCAAAAAAGCACACTAATAATCCAGGCATTAATAATCGGATATCTGAAGGCTATGGCTCCTGTTGGTGGCACCCAGGATTTCTGAAGATCTGTCTTGCTTGTGGCATTCTTCCACACATTTTTAGTTCATGTTTATGTAGTAAAGCAGTGATAATCATGCAGTGATAATCATTTTTAGTTCATGTTTATGTAGTAAAGCAGTGATTAGTAGCATAACCAGGCAAAATCTCCTTTGAAGTCAATGGGACTGCTCCATGAGCAAGCATTTCTTATGGGAGTAAAGATGACGAGATCAGGTCCCAAGTCTAGCGAAGTAACAGGAAACTTGTGGGATTAAAGGAAGAAGTTGGGAGGGAATGACCCGGATACTTTCATATCTGACAAATACTTGCATAGTCTTACAGCAGTTCGCCTTTCAGAATCAACCACAGGGGTATGCTCCCATTGTTCAGCCTTTCCATGCTTGCTCAGAAGCTTAGATCTCAAACTGCCCTGCACTGCCCTCAAGGTATCAAACCCAACAGAGTGCTGTAAAACCCAGCCTCGTGTCATTGAACTATTTCATTCTAGTCACAATAGCCAAAAATAAGTAGTGTAAAGGTGGATGGGCCAAATCCTCAGCTGATGTAAATTGGCATAGCTTCATTGACTTCTGTGGAGCTACACCAGTTTATACAAGCAGGGCTGTCCCTAGCTAGTCTGGGGCCCTACGCAGCCCTCCCGCCGGCTTGGGGGGGTAGGGGGGAGCCACCCCTCAGCACTCTCCGGTGGCGTGGCTGAGGCCGGGCCACTGCACTTCCTGCCACTGGTGAGTGCAGGCCTGGCCCTGCTGCAGAGCTCAGGGGAGTGGCGGTGGGGAAGAGGTGGAGAAGGGGCGGGGGCCCTGGGGAAGAGCCGGAGCAGGGGCTGGAGCCGCACGCAGCTGTGCAGGGCACCAGGAATTTCCTGGTACCCTATGCATCTGCGTACTTTGCATATGGGTAAGGACAGCCCTGTATACAAGCAGAAAGTCTGGTGTGATATTTATAAATTCCATATTGTAAATACCCTAAAACATCCATCTACACAGCATTCAGTCATGTGGTATCTAAGCATCTAAATGTAAGCATCTCAACAGGCTGTGTTCCAGACACTTTATTAAAAGCCATTACCAGAGCCACATCAAAATGCAATGAGCATGGAGACAGATAATAGCTTGAACAGGCTCAATACGAAATACATAGTCTACACTGTGTAAAAGAAATCCAGGTTAAAATTTGTCATGTCAGTTTTAAATGATCTCCCATTCAGTTTCGCATTTCTCAGACAAGTGCAGGTATCTCTCTCCTCAATCACTTCTACTTTATCATCAGCAGCAGACTTCTGCAACTGTAAAAAGAAATTATTGCCCTGCCAAATTTTCCCTATATTCTTGCTGGAAAGAGTAATCCCATGATGGATAGTCCTGAATCTGCCATGGTGATTCTCAAATAATCTTTATTCTTTTATCTAAAGGGATATGGCCCCAGGAAATCTCAACTTTTACATTATGAAACATTATCATTCCAGCTACCATGGATGTTTTATCTCATATAAAGAAGTACAAAAATTGACAGAGCAGCCTGTCATAGAGAAGGCATAGATTTATTCCTCATATCCTTCTGGCAATCTCTGGGCTGAGCTAAGCACAATTGGTTCCAAGGAGTCCATCCCAAAAGTTCACTTAATCACTTCATACACAAAAAAAGCAATATTTCTACCTTGCACTTATACCCAAGGAGCTCAAAAGGCTTTACAAGGATTAATTAATTCTCACTGCTCATTGACAGAACTGTGTTATATCTATTTGAAAGGTGGATAAACTGATGGATGGTGCGGTTATGGTGTGCCCATAGTGAAAGGGTGGAAGAGTAGGAAACAGAACCAAGGAGTGCTGATACGCAGACCCCTACCCAGCGTCCAGAGAAGACACAGTAACATTGTCCAGCTCCATCCAGTCATAAATAGCTGTGAGTTAATTCCTCCCTGCCATAGTTTTTTGTAGAACATATTATTGTTTCAATCATTTTCATGCTAAAACATGAGTGAGGCATTTGGACCAGCAGATGCATTTTCCAGTTCATTAACTCAGAGCTCCACATTCTGCATCTTGTTCAAAAGAGTTTCCATGTTATTACTACTTACAGATAAGGAGACCTGGGTGATATCAAGTCTTTTATGAAATAAGTCTGTCCTGAAATCCTGAAGTGTAGAATCACAGCCAAGATTAGAATGGCACAGTAAATAGCAGTGAGGCACCTCCCTTCTACTCACCATGGTGGGCTTTTCAAAATGCCTCTCTGGCTGGAATTGTTGTCTCCGGTGATCACACAAAACAAAGCAAAGAGACGTGTCTGTTTAATAAATAATAAAAATGTAAAGAAAAGAAGATTAAGCAAATGAGAAAGTACCTCTCAAAAAAGGTGGGGAGGGGAGCAGGAGAGAATGTGCTATAAGGGCCTGATCCAAAATGCACTGAAGTCAATGAGAGTTTTTTCATTGTCTTCAAGGGGCTTTGGATCAGGCACTAATATTTTACAGTTCCATAATTATGTGGTATCAGAAGCTGCCCTTGGGATTTTCATTGTCTGGCACAGCTTGCTGACAACTGCCATCTCTATCCTGAAAGGTTTTGAATGTTTAACAAATATTAAATATTTTATTACACATTTTTAACTTTTATTAAAAAAAAGCTTTAAAAAATAGAGTGAATCTGGAGAAGATATCAGGATCAGGGGAAAATTCCTTCCTTATCCCTAAAGGGCAGTCAGCTACCCTGCTCAAAATAAAGAACTAACAGATATTTAATGTTCCACTCTGTTAAAGCCATTAGAAGCTTTTAATTAGTTGTTGTAGTTATTAACACTATTCCATTCCATCATCTCAATTTCAAGTCCATTCTATTTATTCATCACTCAGTTTGTAACATATGGGGCCTCCTTAAATTCATCTTATATATAATTCCTGGTTATCTTAAACCTCTGCCCCTATTTCTGGTCTTTGCAATGGCTTCAAATAGATCATCAATCTCAAGTTTCTTATAATCTGCAGGTAGTTTAAGTACTTTAGCAATATCACCTCTGAGTCTTCATGTCTCAAGACTCATCAATCTCAGTCTTATCACTTTCCCCTCCTGTGTAGCTCTCTCTATTCCATTTAACACCTTTTGTTGCCCTGCTGCATGCTCAATGAGGAGATGAATAGCTAAATTAATTCCATTGTTTTATTTATTATGTATTTATCACCTTTCTCGTTAGAATCAGTCAGCGTCCATACACAGGTTCTGAGTGCCCTACCCATTACTTAAAATTAACGAACCACAGTGCAGTCACCTCATCCCTTCTACCGAGCACAGCACCTAATCAAATACCAGCACACGGACACCTCAGTACACCCACCTCCCTCTCTTCAGCTTTTTTGGACCGAGGAGGGAGGGCATTTCAGTCCCCGGGTCCCTTACAGAGAATGCTGTGGTAGCCTCCCTCTCTGTTATATCAAGGGGGATATAGCATCAGCACCTCTACTGACCACAGCTATGGCAGCATATCAGGGAAAGAAGACAGTCTTTTCAGGTAGGTTGCTCCTAGGCCATTTAGGGCTTCATAGGTCAAAACCAACAGGCTCACAGGTAACTAGTGCAGTACCTAGAGCTCAGATTTCATGTGCTGTCTGAAGGATGTTCTGTTTACCAAATGGTGATTGTCTTCTGCACCAGTTCCAGCTTCTGAATCAATTTAAGATGTAGCCCCATGTAGAGCACTTGGCAAAAGTCAAACCTTGAAATGACAAAAGCATGGAGCCTGGATAGATACAGACAAGTGCATCTGACCGGGCAAAGATGGGAAAATGCCTTTTAACCTGATTTTCTGACTGCAGCTCTTGGTCTAGCCAACCCCTTAAGGTGTAAACTTAGGTTGCCAACGACAGTTGAACATCCTCACACTTAGAGGCTCATACATTCTCACCATTTCTTCCAGTTGTTTCTCCTAAACCAGTGTTTCTCAACGACTGGTCCGTTGACCGGCGCCAGTCCCTGAGATCTTCCCGACATGGTTTAGGAAGGCAGCAAGCCAGTCCCTGGTATCAAAAAGGTTGAGAAACACTGTCCTAGCCTACCAGAATCACCTTCCTCTTGTCCAGATTCAACCTGCAGCCACTTCCTCTCATCCATACTGCCACACAGTAACTGCCCCAAATTTGTTTCCCCTTTGTAGAGCAAAACCAGTTTTGGTGCCAGGGCCCCACAGACACCACAGAATTGAGAGCAGAATGTTTGCCTTTATTGTTTTTGTGCTTTAGATATTTGTTTTGTGTTTCTATTTTCGCACTCCTTGCATTCATTTTTACTGAAATGTACTGACTCTGGGAGGGAGTTTGGGTGTGGGAGCGGGTGAGGGGTCGGGCTCTGGGAGGGAGTTTGGGTGCAGGAGGGGGTGTGGGGTACAGGAGGGAGTCAGGGAGCCAGTGCTTACCTTGGGCGGCTCCCAAAACAACCGGCACACCCCTCTGGCAACAGCTCCTAGGCACCGGGCCCAGGGGGTCTCCGCGTGCCACTGCCTGCAGGCACCGCCCCTGCAGTTCCCATTGGCTGCAGTTCCTAGAAAATGGGAGCTAAGGAGTCGGTGCTGGGGGGTGGGGGCAGCGGGTCATTCCAGGGGCTGTAGGGTCATTCCAGCTGCTTCCAGGAGCGGCACAGAGTGAGGGCAGGCAGGAAGCCTGCCTTAGCTCTGCTGTGCTGCCGGTGGCGGCCAGGGGCCTCCAGGCCCTTTTAAATTGCTCGGGCCCCTGAGCAATTGCCGCCTTTACCCCCCCCTTTGGCAGGGCCTGGTTTTCCAGCCCCATCTCCTGCTTCAGAACCAGGAGTAAAGCCATGTTGCTGTTGCCTCCCCACACATTTGCCCTGCAACCATTCCCCCTCTGGCAGGGGTAGTTGAAGCAGAGGGCGAACTATCACCCATTGCTATGTGAGTATGCTTTACAGAGCAACTGTTCCTTAGCTTCACCCTCTCACTAGCCACATCCCATGCAAGGTGTTGCTGGCAATGAGAGGCAGACAGGTAAGACATGTCACAGAGCCACCTTTCTTCTCCATGTGCACAGCCAGCCCTCGTTGAGCACACTCAGTGAGCATCTTCTCCCCTCCACGGCCACGAGGAGCAGAGGGGCAACTCCTGCCCATGTTGACCAAAGATTTCTAACTTGATTAAGAGGAGGGTGGGTGAAGATCACAGATTTTTTGAAAATGAATGATAACAGAGAGACTTGTTTGTGAAACTGTAGAGCACTGATGGTGGGGGATGGCTCCGTGCTGTTCAGCTATAAAGAAGTCTAAACAAAGTGTTCTAAACCTAGGAGAAATTAAGTAGGTCCTGTGTCACAGGGAGAGAGCAAGCAGCCACAAGGGACATTACAGAATCTGGTCAGGAAGAAATTTGAATTCAGTAACTGTTTTTACCTGAGGATACAGCTTGTGTTACGCTCCACTAACTCCTCTCACTACTTTGTGAGATGTAAAGAAGGGAAACCAGTAGCTTAAAGGAGTCTGAAACTCAAAGATTGATCTACTAAATCAGATGAGGGTGAGCTGCCAACTGATCCCATAGGGATAAGTAGAGCTTGAGCAAAGAATTACTAGGATTTAGGCTCCTCACAGTGGAATTTTTTGAAAGACAAATGTAAAAGTTTTATCTGGCTTTGCCCCAGGTACCTAGCAGGGAAATAGATAAAGTAAAAAATCTGTACTGTATACCCTGAGGAGAATCTTAAAGAAAGGTTTTGGTTTTATATAGTACCCTTAATATGCAGTATCACCAGAAGTTTTTCAGTCTGTTGTAAATTGAAGAGGCAGGAAGGAAAGAATTCCCAATAGACAAGGCAATTGAATGGATGAATCTGTAATCTCTATGATGGGTTCCAGCTCTATGTTTTCTGATTATAAGTGTGATTAAAGAAAGCCTTATATCTTTATTGAAGGACCTTTCTACCTCAGTATTTATAAGGAATACTACAGAAAACAAAGCACATTGTAAGGAAGGACAAAAAGACACCCAGATCTCAGAATTTGGCAGGGTAGGGGGTATTTCATATTTAATTATTTCTCCACTGATGCTGGCCATAGGTGCCTTTTATTCAATAATATTAAAAATGTGGTTATGGGGCAAAAATAGCAGAGGGGTGATTAATAGAGCTGAATAGGAAAGTGGGATCCTGCAAAATTTTTGAGATTTTGAATTTTTTTTCCCCTTGTGAATCAGGACAAAGTCAAAATCTTGAAAATTTTTGTGAACCGAAGATCCCCAAAAAAATAAAAATTCAGTTCTGGTCAGTTGAAACCTTTTGTTTTGCTTTTGACATTCTAATTTTTAAAATTTACTGTAAATTAACATTCATTTTGAACCAAAAATATGGAGCTTTTCATTTTGAAATGTCATTTCCACAACTTCAAAACTTTTTTTTTCAAGGTCTTTTTGGAAATGGGAACATTTTGTTTTTGACAAATTGCATTTTTTTGAGAGCAGAACAATGAGTCAAAAAGTTTCCAACAAGCTTTAGTGATTAAAAATGAAAGGCTTCATTGACACAGAGACCAGTGGAACATGTTTCCAGAGGCATGACCTGCATGATCTCCCTTGGATATTCATCTTTCCAAAAATTAAACTGCATAACTCACCTTTTGTGGCCATGATTCACTGAGATTTCAGATTCCACAGCTTCCTTTCTGTGTCGTCTATTATTCCTTTAAAAAAAGAATATGGGTGTCAATGTTTTCAACTCTGCGAAGCTTTGCCTGCCTTCTACCCAAACTGAGAAAACACATTGACTCATATTGGGAGCCAAAAATGACTTCTTTCTGCTATACAGAATAGAAATTTATTTCCAAGGTGTCTTCCTTCAGAATGCAGTTTTAATGAGCTATATGTACCAGCAGTGAAGAGAGGAGCCATTCAATTAGTGTTGCAAATCACACTGGTTAGACCTTCTCTGCTGAGGTTCCTAGCTAAATTAATGCAACCAGCAGCAAAAATGTATTGTGCAAATGTGTTCATTGGGGAACTCTCCCATTGGAAGAAATGTCAAAACAAGTAGAGCCACCAGACAAAATGAATAACAGAAAGGCTATTCATCTGTATTTTGTAAAACGGCCCTATTGACACTAAGACTGTTGACTGGACCCCTTTATTTAGTATGACATAATGGAGGTAAATTTCTAGGATTCTCATACTTTTCATTTGCATATCCTGTTACAATCTAAAACATGCAGTGACCTCAGGCTTTGGAATGAAATTAAATGTCATCAGGGGGCCTGGAGAGCTCCCATGTTAGCTGCCATATGAAGTTCAAAGCTCATTGTCCTCCTTGCTGCGCTGCTCTATTAGTGCCGCTACTGCAGAGGGTGGGATGCTTTTTACTGATGCTGTCCTGCTCGTACATACAGACCAGGAGAGAGCAAGACAACGGGCAGGAGCAGACAGACAAAGTGCGAGAGAATGTTGGAAAGGGACACCGTCAACTTAAAAAAATTAAACTTCACTGAAAATGTTTTCCAGCTATCATTACAGGGTTCAGAGCCGGCTCCAGGTTTTTTGCTGCCCAAAGCAAAAAATTTGCCGCCCCAATCTCCGAGAGCGCAACTGCCCAAGCAAAAAAAGACAAAGGGTGGCCGGAACGCCGCCCCTGGAATTGTGCGCCCCCGAGCACATGCTTGCTTTGCTGGTGCCTAAAGCTGGTCCTGACAGGGTTTTTTGGTTTGTTCCTTGTCATCTCTTCCTTTTGCATCTGTTAGCAATTTGAGTGCAGTGAATGGCTTTTTCTCCTATGTCAGTGGGTTAGTCATTTTCCTTCCACACTCAGAACTTCTATTAACTTCAACAGGAATGTTGCATGATTATGGAGTGCAAGATCTGACTCTATCAGTCAGTCAAAGGCCTGAAGCCTACAGTTTATATTCTCTCTATGTTCTTATCTAGTGTCCCTCGCTTATTGTCAGAATACTACACAAATATACCAGTGAAATTGCCTTGCAACACTCCTATGAAGTAGAGAAGCATTATCTTCATTTTACAAGTGAGAACTCTGAGGCACAAAGAAATTAAGTGACTTGCCCAGGGTCACGCAGAAAGTCTGTGAAAGCTAAAAGCTGCATTGAAAGCTGAAAATTGGAGCCAAATTCAGTCTTTTGAATCCCAGTCCATTATCTTAAGCACAAGATCTTCTTCCTTTTAAGTCATGGGTGGGCAAACTACGGCCCGCGGGCTACATCCAGCCTGACAGACATTTTAATCCGGCCCTCGAGCTCCGATCGGGGTCGGGCGCTTGCCCCACTCCACACGACTCCCAGAAGCAGTGGCATATCCCCTCTCTGGCTCCTACGTGTAGGGGCTGCCAGAGGACTCCGCATGCTGCCCCCATCCCCAGCACCGGCTCTGCAGCTCCCATTGGCCGGGAACCACGGTCAATAGGAGCTGCAGGGGCGGCACCTGCGGACGGGGCAGTGCGTGGAGCCACCTGGCTGGTGCCACGCCTCCACATAGCAGCCGGAGGGGGAACATGCTGCTACTTCCTGGAGCTGCGGGGGCAGCACCTGCGGATGGGGCAGCGCACAGCTGCCTGGATGCGCCTTTGTGTCGGAACTGGAGTGGGGACATGCCGCTGCTTCTGGGAGCTGCTTGTGGTAAGCGCTGTCCCCCTGAACTCCTCCCGTGCCCCAACCCACTGCCCCAGCCCTGATCCCACTCCTTCCATCCGAATCCCTTGGTCCCAGCCCAGAGCGCCCTCCTGCACTCCAAACCCTTCATCCTCAGCCCCACCCCACAGCCCACACTCCCCCCTGCACCCCAATCCCTGCTTCAGCCCAGAGCCCCCTCCCATACTCCGAACCCCTCTGCTCCATCCTCAACCCCCTCCTTCATCCCAACCCCCTCATCCCTGGTCCCACCCCAGAGCCCGCAACTCCAGCTGGAGCCCTCACCCCCTTCCACATTCCAACCCCATGCCCCAGCCCAGAGTCCCCTCCCGCAACTTGAACTCCTCATTTCTGGCCCCACCCCAGAGCCCACCCCCCAGCCGGAGCCCTCACCCCCTCCCACACCCAAACCCCCAGTTTTGTGAGCATTCATGGTCTGCCATACAGTTTCCATATCCAGATGTGGCCCTTGAGCCAAAAAGTTTGACCACCTCTGCTTGAAGTGAACGGTTAACGTTGTGTAAGTTTCCTCTACCAGTGAGTGGAGCCTATTGAATTGAAGGAATTGTCCAGTCCACTCAGGTAACATTTAAAAAACAGCAACAAAAAACTGTTTTGCTTCAAAAGAAAGCACCAGTCCGGATTAATTCAGTTTTTAAAGGGCAACATTTACATTCAAATTCAGATATGAAACCTGGCCACAAGATCAACATTGGGTATTGTTGGCCTCTGTGCACAGTTTCACTAAGAACTGTATTTGCATTTATGAGTGTGGAAATGCTGTATTAGGCAGATTTTAATTTGTCGGATGGCTATCTTGTCACACGTTCCTGTTGAAGTCCGCCATTATTTTAGATAGTGGATGGTTTTGAGAGCTCATGGTCTTTCTGTATTAAAAGGAGAAAAGAAACAACAGAAGCAACAGTCCAATTGTGCCTCTGGCAGAAGATAGTTAGCTATGAATTAATTTATGGATCATGACCCAAAGACCATCATGCACAACAAACATCAAGGTAAATTGTCTTGCCTATGCACCATGCACTGTATAAATACATTAATAATAATCTTTCTAATAGGGGTTGGGGACTCTTGCCATTAAAACACACTTAAGATATCATTAACTGGGGAGGAGGGCCCACATGGTGAATTTAAACAGGCAGAAGGTGAGTTAGGGCCCTAGAAGGCAGGCAGAGCTAGTTGGCAGTTTTTATACATTTTCAAATACTTGACTATTAGGAGCTAATGCTGGATCTGGTGATTGGGTCTTCAAGTCTGGTATCCTGCTTCCAGCAGATTCCTGATGCTTCAGAGGTAGGGGGCCCTCTTTCTCCCTCTCCATAGAGTATGTGGGCAATTTTATAGTCAAAAAGGTGTTGAAGGTGGATTCCTTCTTGACTCCCACAGAAACCATCAGTCACCTTGAAATTTGAGATATAATTATCTGAATGATCAGGAGGGAGAAATTTGCCCCTCTCCAGGGGTCCAGCACAAAGCCTACTAAGTCCTATTTGAGTCTGATTTTTGAGGGATAACTGGCTTGATCCTACTCTTAGTGAAGTCAGTAGCAAAACTCTCATTTACTTCAGTAGTGCAGGATCAAGTCCTGACCAAGGGATCAGTGGTGCATAGGTTTTGTATAAGCCTTCTATACAAGGATGTGCTGCTATGCAGATCTTTTGCTTTGTAAGTATTTGTGTTATCCCTGAGCACTAGTTCTATTTTTCCATCACTGCATTTTCATCTATATTTTAGCATTAATGTAAAATATTTTGAACCAATGTATGAGAGGGAAAAAATTTAAATTTATTTTCAATAATGCACCAAATGTGTCATGTTAACAATGTAGAAATAAATGGGGCTTGTGACTTTGGTGGCATGGCCGTTTAGTCAAGAACTTCATTACAAGTGACATGGGAAGTGTACTCGGAAGTCGTGGGACCTTGGGACCTTTTGTTCAAAAGAATTTGGCACTTGCTTCCCTGAACATTTTAGTTTAAATTAGATTTACTGTCATTCCTTTTGGCACAACTTTGCAATGAAATGTAATTCTATTTTTTTAAGATTTATTCTGCCTTTGATCCATAGGTCTAACTCCCCATTACACTGGCATAAGAATGGCCAGTGGAACTATCAGCATCCATCCTTGCTCTTCCATAAGAAAATAGGGAAAGGGGTCTCTAGGGTGTTGCAGGAGCTGAGGAGGGGCAAGGCTCTGAGTGAGGATGGGCTCTTTGTGCCTCACCGTGGCTTCTGTGGGTTTGGGTAGTTCAGAAATGCACCCAAACCATCAGGGAGTCAGGAGCAAACAGGGAGGGAAGAGTCCATCCAGAGTGGCTGATCCTTATTTATTCATTTAGTGCAGCAGAGTGGGGAGAATATTGGTAGATCCAGACCCTTTTTAATCCACCTCCTTCCACAGGACAGGTACCAAAACAGGCAACTGTGGCTTCTTCTTTAAGTGACTCTACATATATTCCCCACTCTTGGTTCGCATAAGATTGAATTATTTTGGCCAGCATCGTTGGTTGGGAGGACCCTCCTGCATCCTATGTGTTCTCCTGTCCCACCCTGACCCAATGGCATTAAGGGCATTAAAAGGCATTTAAAATTTCAAACTTTTTATCAGTTGATAGGCTAGCTGCCTTGCCCGCCCCCACCACCTCCCCCCTGCACAGGGGCTCTAGCCACCATGGCAAAAGTAAAATCCTTGTGAGGCTGTTACACTTTTAAATTATGGGCATTCTAGATGCCTTTTTTGTTTTGGGGAAGGGCATATCCTGGAGCACTGCTCCATCTGCCACTCGTTTTCCAAATGGAACCAAAAGGCCTGGGAAGCTCACCTAAAATTATTCCTTCTTGAGCAGTCCATGAAGGCCTCTTCAAACATGGAAAAGAAGGACCTAACAAAGGCTCAGTCCTCTGCCCAGACCTTTTTCATGAGCAGAAAAAAGAAACAACCTGGTAAAGATTCAGTCCTGTGTCCTGTCCCTTTCGATGAGTGGCCCACTCCAAGCTCCAGGGCAACATCCACTGAGAGACAGCAGTCTTTGGTTTGTTCCCTGGGATGGCAGCTTCAGAAAGGAGTAGGAAGGAGCACCACTCCAGAGGAGCCTAGCCAAGACACAGGTCACCCTTCCCAGTGCCTACAAAGACTAGACACAGGTCATCATGAATCTCACCCTCCCCATCTGAGCAGTTGAAGGGCAGCCATCAGACTGACAAAAGACTCTCTGGAGCTTTGGTACCAACTGTTAAACTGGTACCCACCGTACCCACAAAAGCCTGCGGCAGACTCCAGCATCAATTCTTGTTTGAACAATGTTCCTATGTCTGAAATTTGTAAGGAAGCTACATGGAGCCCAGCCCACATATTTACAAGATAATAGAATCATAGAATATCAGGGTTGGAAGGGACCTCAGGAGGTCATCTAGTCCAACCCCCGCTCAAAGCAGGACCAATCCCCAATTTTTGCCCCAGCTCTCTAAATGGCCTCCTCAAGGATTGAACTCACAACTCTGGGTTTAGCATGCCAATGCTCAAACACTGAGCTATCACTCCCCCCCAAGATATTCTTCTTTAGTAGAGGCTTCCAGATTGGATTCCTGTTTTGGTAGCGCTGTCCTGCAGTCATCATTTAAGCACGACTCCTTGTATGCCTTCAAGCAAACTTACAGCTGTTTGTTAGTCACCAAGAATGGAATCCATGTGGACAGTCATTCGAAGAAAAATTACTTTACTGTAACTGTGGTTCTTCAAGATATATTGTACATACGGATACTGTAACTTGCCCTCGTTCTCCATTACTACAGAGTCCTATACCACTGGGTTTGTGAACTGGCAAAGGAAATGAAGGACAGTTGGACCTGCTCCACTCTTTATGCCCTTGGTGTGGGGGGTGAGAACAGATTCCAGAGCACAGGTGTGGTCCCAGTAGACACTGCTGGCCAAAAGAATCTGATCTCATGCACATGGGGCACATGCGCAACAAGAGTGGAATCCATGTGGACATCACATCTTGAAGAACCAGTTACTGTAGGATAAGTAACCATTCTTTCTGTTCACCTTGTTCCTTCCCAACTCTGACATGTTCCCATCTTCTGGCTGTCTAGAGAATTAGGAATCAAGCTGGGTTTTGGATTTTGGACTTCCCACATGCTGAAACAGACAAGTACTGTAGCAAGGCTACTTGGCTGATCTGTTGTTCAGTTTATAAATCCTCAAGAATGGTCTGGACCAGAAGAACAATTTTTAATTGAAACTGTTTATATTTTTTTTATAACTCCTTTCATTCAAATATAAACCACAGATGGAGGGGAGCAGAAACCATTCTTGAATATGTAGAGTTAAACCCCATGATGTATTTACATTGTTTACCCTTGACTGAAAGGGAAGTTTAACCTGCCGTAAAGATTTATTATTGTGTACGTTGTTCAGGGTGAGGTGTACTGTAAGTGGTTTGAGCATAAGCGGGAGCCAGAAATGCATGAATTCTAATCCTGACACTGATTATAGTGAAGATGTGTGTACTGTTTCTTTAAATTGGTGGCAGGAAGTCAGATAGGTCTGCTGAACGTTCTAAGTAGAAGGTCTGCAATGAAGCAGAGAGAGAGGACAGTAGCTTTAAGAATGATGCTGTTTTCCTTTTGATAAAGTTCCTTCTTCAAAATTAGAAGAAAGTGATTCTTTCTGTTATTCCTTACCATTATTACATGTCCCTTTCAGGCCTTGGGCAACTCATGTAAACTTACCAGGGTAAAATCCTCCCTGGTGTAACTGCACAGAAGTCCATGGAGACTCACCTTTGCTTAAATACTGCTGTGCTTAAATACTGCACTATCAAGAAACCTAAGACAAATAAATAGAATGAAATTGGCCCTCAGCCTCAGTTTCTTTCTCTTCAAGATATCAACCTCTTAGGTATTTAATGTTTGTAAAGCACTACATACACACTAAGTATTTATAATTAATTACTATCATTATTGATTATGAATGCTTTATTTTGTGGAGGTTGGATGCTTATATACAACATAAATAGCACCTTTATTTACATTGCCAAAGTGCTGTTAGGTTTTATGTACTGGACAGAGATTATTTGACGCACTTCTCAGGTGGAAATGCAGGAAATATAAGATAATGCACAATATTATGAAATGTCATCACAAAATGCATAGTGTAATTTTTAAAGGTACTTCCTACAGCAAATACGGCTTACCAGATTTTTTAGGAATTTCTTCTCTTGATCTCATGGAAATTCCATTAATGTTAACTACCCCATGCAGTAAACTGGGGCACATCACTGTATAATACTGGCCTGGTCATTAATAATTCCTATGGAATTCATTATAATAACATTGCTTCAGTTTGAACTCATTTGGTGTTAATGTGGATAGATATGATTCCAAAGAAAATCTATTGTCATGTCCACTTTTATTAATATACACAGTGTAATTCCTTTAAAGTGTAACCAGCCCATTAATGCCACAGTCTGACCTTTACCTCCCTTGTGACACTTCCTATCATGTCATCTGCCTCTGAGTTAGCTGCAGACTTGCTTGTGAAAGACCAACCAACTTACCCACAGAAATGTACACTGTCTTATGTAACTAAAGTTCACATAAAGGAATGAAATATTCATCCTAATGTAATTCGAGTGCATATAACCTTTGCAGCTTCCAAATATATTTAAGGGTTTATCGGAATACTGCTATACATTTTAAATGAGTTGATATATACAAAGTGAGCCAGATCCTCAGTTGGTGTAAATCAGTGTATTTCCATTGACTTCAGTGGCACTAAATCAATTCACTCCACAAAGCATCTACCCAGTGTTTCTTTTTTGTAGTGATAAATATTAAGCAGCTTTAGAATAAGAACACTTGGCAGTCAAAGTAATTTGAAGAAATTGAAGACAGCGTCAGAATATTTTGTTGAGAAATCCAGCTATTTCTACTATTACTGATTATCTTTGCAAGTACTATGCAATACTACAGTAGTTGAGGGCCACATTTTTCAATAGTTACAACATGGTGGGGTCTGAGATACCTGACAGGTATTTCCCTAGAAATAAAGTAGGAAACCAATGTGGTATCTTGAGCACCACTGTTTTGCAACTTGTAGTAATAGTGACTGGAGTATATTTGTGTTTACTGCAAATAAATTTGGAAAGCAGTGATCAGCAGTGGGCACATGGTTTTCATCAATATTAACTCTCCATTCTTGCTCCCTACAGGTGTGATCCAAAGCACCCTGAAGTCAGTGGAAGCCTTTCTATTGATTTAAGTGGGCTTTGGATCAGGCTTTAGGCCCTGAAACTTTAATGAAGCCAGAGATTGCAATGCCTACCAAATCTTAGGCCTACATACTCCCCACTGCTAGATTTTAGATTGCTGCTGGCTCTGAGGCTCTTTGACCTGTTTTTGCTGAGAAGATGATAATGAGTTTGGAAGGGAACTGGGCTGCCATTCTCCTCTGCCTCTGAAGAGTTCAGGTGACACACATGCACTCTGACGCTACACTGAGAGATTAAGAAGTCATCTTTGTGTGAAGACTGGAGGGGAGTATGTGCGTGTGTGTTAAGGTGTGCCTGGCATTGAAGTGTATATAACAGAAATCAGAAATTTCCTGCAGCAACAAGGTTGGGGTGGTGACCAGCAAGAAAACAGTCTATGGTATTATCCCTTCCATGCTGCCCCTATCCCCTTGATGAGTTCAGGACCCAACTAGCCAAGTGCGTGGTGATGGGAAGAGATCAAAGAATAGTTGCTCCACTCTGCATGTTGCCTTCTCAGGGCTCTGAGCAATATTAGTTCACTCTGTGGGTTTGAGTCAGTGCCATGAGATATACAGCCATGGTTGGTGAAGTGAGGAGCAGGCATTGGTAGACTGGCAGATTTTGCTGCTGCTGCTGTTCAGGGAACCACAGCTATTGCACTCTAGCACCAGCCTCGTTTCCAATAGAGAAGGTTGCAAGTCACACACCCCATTCTTTGTGTTTTTAGGTGGGAGGGGGCAAAAGTTCTAAACAGGAGACCAGAAGCAAAGAAATATCAGAGCCACCATGTGCTGCTTATTTGCTGTATTAGAAAACACTGAGAGTCAGGCATTTATTCTAACAAACTGAATCCACACAAAATAAGCAAAATTGATTTTGACAGGAAGAGTCTGGATTAAACTGGGAAAACCCAGAAAAGCTGAGCCAAATTCATTGTAGTGACGTGGAAATCAGTGGAGTTGCATCAGCTTATGTAACCCACACATCTCTTGGGTGTGGTTTTCTGTCCCCTCTCGTGGCACTGAGACCATTTAGAGATTAATGAGTCTGCTCTACAGCCTTAGCTAAGAGGCCTATGGCTTTTAGCTCATGCATTTAGCTCTAGAGGTCCCAGGTTCGATCATGCCTGCCAATGACCAGGGTCTGTCGGCATTACACTTATACCAGTGGAGAATTAACCATCACCGCCCCCCAGCTGAAATTCACCCCAGTGAAGTGGGCTGGATAAGGCCTACACACCACTTCAGTCCCACTTAAGCCACTGAATGTGAATTAAATGTTGCATAATGGGGAAGTGTGGGTAATACAGTCGAGGTAAAATCCTGGCTGTACTGACAGTGGCAAAACTCTCATTGTCTTCAGTATGGTGAGGATTTCACCCTCTGTCCTTAACCAGACTTTTAGTACAGTATTATTGCAGGTAGGTAATTTTACATACAGTTTTGTGTGCGACGCAGTATTTTGACATGGTAGGACATGCTCAGAGTGGAGTTCCTCTTCATTTCTGAAGGTCTTTGCTTTTGACAATTTAAACTCAGTACTTTGTGATTTCCTGAAATAGTTTACTGTATGTGAATTTTCCTCGTGGTTTCTTTTTCGTTTTTTCTTGTTGTTTGTTTTATGTTAGTTTACACAGTCTCTCATCAAGACATCTAAATGCATGGTAAGAGGGAGGAATCTTGGAAATATGAATTCAGGCAGTTGGTAAGATTTGTATTATTTGCTTCTTTTGGAGCCATTCTAGTCTAACATGTAAATCCATATTTAGGCATTTCCTGAGATCGTTTATTGTGTAAATACATAATTTGGCACATGTACAATACTGAGGAAAACCAATTGTTTCTCCTTCTACACTCCAAGGGAGAGATGAGCCTGGGTTTTTTTAAGTTAAAAAAACAATTTTCTCATTTAGTTTCAGATCAGAGCGGTTTCTTGCAAATGAGTAGTAAACCCCCAAAATATTTAACCCCAAAAAGTTTAAGAGCAGCAAAACATCAGCCAGAATGTTTACTTAGGTACCTAAATATGGTAATTTAGGAACCTAACTTCAGGCACCTGGGTTTGAAAATTCTAGCTACAGTCTGTATTAACTCAAATAGGCTTCCATGATTCATCTCGGAACCGCTCACATTTAAATACATATTTATGGTGCTGAATGTGTAAATAAACACATAGTATAAGGGTGTCCACTGGTAATGTCAAACTATACAATTATTTTGTTTTAGAGGGAAAAATAACTTTCACTTTGCAAAAAATAATATGTTGTATTATCCATATTTTCAAATCATTATAGTTACATAAAAGACAGTTTTGGAGGCTGCCCCCAATATGTCTGTTGTATTTCATCTTATTTTCAGGCTTTCCTATAGATCTGTGTGATCTCTAGTGGCTGTGTAAATGAATTCCTACAGAGGGTTGAGAAAAGCAGAAACACTATTTCATTCTCTGAAATTATGACCTTCCTGGTGCATATTTAGGTCCCGGTTGTGCCAGTGTGTTTGACGTCACAAATGATTGTGATCACAAATATTAGCAGCTAGCCATTTAGGGGCTGACGCTCAACCAGGCCGTTTGCAGCCTCAACTTCTATGGGCATAATTTCCAGATGGTGCTGAGCCAATGGGAGCTGGTGGCACTCAGCATTTTGCAGGATAAGGCCCTAACAAATTGCTGAAGGGGAATCAAGTATCTCATGGATCAGGTTCGTACTTTGGCACATGACCTGTATAAAATCCAGGAGCCCAGCTTACCAACCTGAAGAACTCTGCCAGTAATTTCAGCAGAGATTCGTGCCCTGGCCTGTGACCCTTTGAAGGTGTAAAAGGAGCATTAAGAGGGAAAGGAATCCTGGCTTTTGGTGTTGGAGTAGTAGTAGACTTTGGGGGGCAGTCATTCCAAACACCATCTCTTTTAGCAGGGACAATGAAAAAACGATTCTGCCGGGCCCTTATGTTGGTGCTCAGCTGGTGGTAGCACTTGAGTGTAGACTTGCCCTCACTCCAACTATCGTGCAGATTAGTTTACAGAAAAAATCTAGTTCCATAATCCACTGGACCAACATTAAAACATGGGCTTTGTATGTAATAGAGACAAGTTGCTTTGCAAAACAAACCAACATCTGCATTGTAAGTGTCCTTTCTTTGCTAAGCCCACCACACTAGTTGTGTAACTTTGCCACCAAACAGCCCTCTCAATATCTTTATTACAGTAATGAAACACTACAGTAGCCTGAATATTACTCTGGGTGTAGTGTTGCATTAGTAAAATACATCAGAGGATGACAATGTACAAAATATTTTCAGCTGTGAGGAAAAGCACTTTGTAACCCACCTGCAGTGTTATCGCTTGTAAATTATGGGCTGAAATTCTCATTCAAGAACACACATAGGGAAAAACCTACATCAATCCTTGTTTCAGTGCTAGCATGTTAGTGGAATTAACAAGGTGGCTTGCTACTTGAATTTCATGGAGTGCAGTTTTGGTAGTAGTATTTCAAGATCAGGTGACTCTAAACATAAGAATGATCAATTACAGGAATGTTTTCACTGTGAAATCTACTGCAGAAGTGACATCTGTTTTATAACATGCATGGCTCACCTCATGTTTTCCATGTATGTCACAGCACCATATCTTCCATGCTTGCAATCTCTTCTTCATATACTTGTTAGTTAGTATGGTCACACACACATTACGAAGCAATAAAGCAATTGCAATCTATTGGCCCTGGCCTCTGTAACACGTTAGGAGGGGTACTGAGATAATTTTATTAAGATAACGTTGAAGTAAAAAGAAAACGGTACAGAGTTTAAGCATAGAAGTTTCTGGTTATCAGGGAATAAGGTACAGATATGAATAATCGTCAGACTCCCCACTTTTTCCTGCCTCTCAGACTACTTCTCTGCTGAAGTACGGGCCAGAGCTCAGTCTTTTCATGATGCTAAAAATACTACACAGAGGTAAACCTCCAAGAGAGTGTGCCATACAATTTCTTAAGAATGAAATGTAATATTTATAGACTTTTGCAACCAGCATTTGGAATACTTGTGAATTATTTTCTTAAAACTATTATGCAGTACCTCTGTTGGTGTTTTCCCCACACAGCCTTCACCACTTTATTGCTGTTATATACACTTCAATGCCAGGCACACCTTAACACATACGCACATACTCCCCTCCAGTCTTCACACAAAGATGACTTCTTAATCTCTCAGTGTAGCGTCAGAGTGCATGTGTGCCACCTGAACTCTTCAGAGGCAGAGGAGAATGACAGCCCAGCTCCCCTCCAAACTCATTATCATCTTTTCAGCAAAAACAGGTCAAAGAGCCTCAGAGCCAGCAGCAATTCCAGTTCCTTAGTCTATAGCTGGTCATTTCTTCAGTTTCTAGCAAGGTAGAGTAAGGGTCTCATAGGTCAGGGTCTCAGGCGCAACTCTCACACCAGACACATCTCAGTCCTGCATCAGTCAGTTGCTGAGTCCACAGGCCTGTCTCCAACTCCCAGTATTTATAACCTTTTCTTTACTGAGCAATAATTGACTCAGCTCTCAGAAGGTGAATGTGTGGTTGTGTGGGACCAGCAACACTGCTTCCCCCTAATAGAATCCCTGTGCAGAGCTTCAGAAACAGTTATTGAATATGTCTGGTAGTTACACACCCTATTTCTCAGTGTTTCTGGGCTCTTCTAACTAAGTTGCCTTGCTTGTTTTCTGCATGTGTGCAGAGACACACAGGATTCAACTAAAATCCATGTCACCTTCCCACTGTGTCTTCCTTTCTTTGTATTTATAAAAATATATATATATCAAATGCTGCAGTATAAGCCTATAGATTACACTTCTTTTGTGTTTCTGAAGGTCTAGGAACCAAATCACCCACTTCCTTGGCACAAAATGAATTTTCACATTTGCAGTAGAGAGCCTGGGTGCAGAAAATATACTCTGCAGAACAACTTTGTTTTAGTATGGAAAGCTGTGTGTTTACAGAAAGCATCACACTCAACCTGCAAGAATTTCACAGGGTCTCTGCACTATTCATTTTTAACTGATGTAAATAGATCTATTCTGATTATTATTTTATTTTATAATTATTGGGATCCGTTATTAATTTATACTGTAGTTGTGTCTAAAAGCTCCAATCAGGAATTGTGGTCTCATTGTGTTAGGCACTGTACATACATATAACAGCCTATCCCCACTGCTGGAGCTTTTCACTGCTGCATGTAGCTACGCACCTGAGTGACATGCACGGACACAGCCTGCCTTTCACTGTGGCATATAGTTACGTGCATAGTGCCTGCACTGTATCCTCTGCCACAAGTGGAGACACAGCCTTAGTGGCATTATTAGCCAGCTAGTAGCTTTTAAATAGCATTCTTATTTATTTATGTATTGAAAATTATAAGATGAAATATGTATAGGGAACCTATCTCGGGTTAAAACACACAAAATAATACCAGAAGATGGCCCAAAAATATGAATTTAACAAGAAGACTTCTGTAAATAAGCACTGATATGTTGACTACTTTGAAATGAGACGTTACCACTGTTTGTCCAATCTAAGCTATTAGAAGTTTGCAAGAGATGTGCTGCTCATTATCAAGCGCTTTTCTCAGTCTTGAGACTCAGACGTGGCAAAGAGGAAATAATAGGTCTTGCCAAACTGTTCATAAAAGAGCTGAAGTGGCAGATTTAACAATCAGCAAGGTGAGCAAAGGCTCTCTGGGCCCCCCGGTCCATGCCCCCCTCTTTCTCTCTCCCATCTGCCAGGGGCAGAGGGACAAAAAGATGGTTCCAGGTGCAGGTTTTTATTGTGGGGTCCCCACATGCCATCACAGGTCCCACATTCAAATAAACTCTCACTTCCTGTACAGCCCCAGTAACCCCACTCTGCCCTCCCCTCTACCTCCCTTCCCACCTGCCCCGCTCCATGCCGTGCCGTCTGCTCCCGCTGCCCCAGCTTGGCACCCCTGCTCAAGCCAGAGCTGCTGCTGCAGGAGTTGGAGCACATCGCTGCTCTGCCGCCAGAGCTGGCGTCAGAGCCGCTAGGAAGAGCAGCGCCCCAGGTCCTGCCGCCCGCATTTGAATTTGCCCAGGCAATGGGCGGGGAGGAGGGGCCTCCGACCAACATGGAGCCTCAGCCACTGGTGGCCCCACTAACCGGAATTCACGGCAGAGCCCCCGTTTTGGAGGCCCTGGGGAAATTCCAGCGTGGGCAGTGTGGAGCAGCACTTTGCTCTTCCTAGACGCAGGCCGCAGAGAACGGCAGCAGCCTGCGCCAGGGATGTGTTGTGTGGCCGAGCAGCCCTGAGCCGGGGCCCTCCAAGTGCATGGGCCGCTCAGCAACTGCACCAGCTCCTCCTCTGCCACCTGCCCTCCTCACGCGATTCCGGGACCTCACCCTCACATGTAGCTGGGTAAGTTACCATGGCAAGGGGCCCCTTCACTGCCTCCGGGCTGATGCAGTCGCATGGGTTGCACGTATCTAACGCAGCTCCTGGCCATCACCCCCCATTTTCATCGGGGTGTCACTGCCAGGGAACCCACCCCCTACCTGTCCTGCAGTGCTATGCCTTTGCAAAATGCTACAGCACTGAGCATGCCCAGCAGTGTGGTAGTAATAGATGCTGCCTACCCATCATGCAGGGGTCACAGGCACTGGACATGCTCCTGGGCTGACGGGGCTGCTGTTGGGAAATATAGTTTGTTCCCGTAGGGTCCATATCCTCCACTTGCTGTGGGACACAAAGATTTTGTGTCTGCCTGCTCTGGCCTCTCCCCAGCCCCACAGCACTCTCCCCAGCCAGCCCCACTCTAGTTCTGCCTCTGTCTGCTAGATTCTGCACAGAAAATCAACTTTTTTTCAGATTACCCCCGCAATGAAGGAAAAATTAAACAGCACAAAAATGCACTTTATTTAGGCCTATATACTTCCAACTTAGTTATTATCATAGGGGAAGATGTTTGAAAATAAAAACCATAAATACAAATACAAGTCTGGTTTTACAAAATGAAAAGAAAAATATTTATGTTAATGAGCACATTAAGATGGGTCAAAAACTACATGCATTCAACACTGTCACAGACATGGCACAGCGACCTTGCTCTCCTTGCAGTTGGGAAAGATGAGACGGCAAGGTTGCAGCTGGACAGCATCATAGAACAATTTGCCAAGGAAAAGTGTCGCCGTGGTGCGTAATTAATAATCAATCAATAATTGGAATCAGCAAGCCAACACAGTGTGGGTGAGATTCCACTTCTGTTTAGGCCTGTGACTTTTGTTTTATGGATGGGTTTTTTTAACATTTTCTGTTTAAAAAAGCCTAAGGTAACGTGACCATTGGGCCCCATGCTTCATGTTTGCTGACCATGGTCTGACCCTTAAGTCTGCCCCAGAATAATACTCTTTCTTACAAGGGCATATATTTGGAGACTATTATTTAAACAGCATTTAAAGATGTGCCAGGAATCTCACAGCAAACAGACACGAGTCCTGCATGAAGGAGTTTACCAGGTAAGGCCTTGATCTTGCAACTGACACTTAGTGGAGTTCTGTGCTGGTGTAGCTGTCTACCCACGTGCTGTCAGCTGCAGCATCAGGGCTTCACTACAGGCAAGGTGTAATGAGAGGAGCTAACAAGACAGAGGGGAAGAATGGTGAGTAACACCATGTAATAAGATTACATGGTTATACAGTGTGTGCTACTCTGCAGCATGATAGAGCGCAAGGCTTTTTGATAAACAGAAAAAGGAAACAGTATGAGTCTTAATCAACAGCAGGTTTACCCACTGATGACGTGAGCCGTGATGATGGATTTTAAAAAGGAGAGTTTCTATTAGGCTACCCAGTGCAGGTCCTTTAGGACAGGGCATCTTCTGAGTGGAGGTGGCTGAGGGGCTTTCTGCCCCATTGGAGCTAGGAAAGAATCTTTTTCTGAAGCTAATAGGGTGTTCAAGAGGTGGGGAGTTGCCTCTCTGAGCCCAGAGGCAGAAGTAAAAGAACAGGGAGTGACGCTTTTGTTGAAAAGACATAGGATGCGGAGGGTACGACAAGCCACAAAATAAATGTTGGGTGCCTCCATGCAGAATTCTGAGGGTATGTAGACTACTCCTCAGTGTCTGAACTGTGCAACATTCTAATTGTGGTCTTCAGCTCTCCACGGGAGCCTGCATGCAACATTGTACTGGCATGTACGCTGGTGGAATAACACAGCAGGGAAAAAGCAGTCATAGTCAGCAAGGTCTTTTCCTAAAAGCCTTGGTTAGTGTTTATAACAAAAGTGTTAGTTGTTTGTAGTGTAGCTGTCGCTGTGTCAATCCCAGGATCTTAGAGAGACCGGTGGGTGAAGTAATGTCTTTTATTGGACCAACTTATGTTGGTGAGAGAGACAAGGGTGTTTTGGTCTTTTATATTTTTCCTGTGTGAGGAAATCTGTGAGGGAGTTTAAAATGGTATTTTCATCCTCTGGTCAGACGGCTTTAACTCTCTCTGAGATTTCTACCACAACTTCAACAACCACCATCCATCCATTAAACTCTCTGGAGCTCTCCCGCACCACCATCAATTTCCTGGACACCACGATCAGCTTCAATAATGGAATCCTCCAGACAGCAGTACACAAGGATCCCACGAATCACCACACCTAGTTCATAGATCCAGTAATTACTCCAAATATGCCAAAAAATCTGTTATCTATAGCCAGACACTCAGATACCACAGAATATGCTTCAAGGAGAAAATCTGGGATATACACCTTAACACACTTAAAACTGCTTTAACCAAACAAGGATACTCCACCAGAGAAGTAGATTGCATCATGGAACAGGCCACCCAAATATTCCGAGAGAACCTGCTTCAATACAGAAATAAAATCCCCTCTGACTGCACATCCCTAGCTGTCACCTACCACCCCACCCATGGAACCCCTATGAGAGATCATCAAATAACTACCTACATCCCATACCAACATCCCATACTCAATGGAAACCCCATCCTGAAAGAAACCTTTTCTGACTCCCACTTCTGGCCTTCAAATAACCCCCCAACCTCTCCAAGCTCATCACTAGAAGCAAGCTCCCCACAGACCAGGACCCACCAACTCAAATCGACATCAGACCCTGTCAGAACAACAGATGCAAAACCTGCAGACATGTCTCCACTGCTACAATGATCAACACCCTCCGCAACACACCTTTCAAGATCTATGCATCCTATATATGCCTATCACATGTGGTATGCCTCATCCCATGCACTAAATGGCCCGATAACAACAATGCAGGTGAAACCAGACAATCACTATGCTCGTGAACTCACACCGGAAAATGATAAAAAACAAAAACACTCTATTTACTTATAGAGGAACACTTTTCACAAAGCGATCGCTGTATATGGGGCCTATCAGTCTCCATCCTCACAGGAAACCAGCACAACACTTTCAAAAGATGAGCCTGGGTGCTTAAATTCATTACTCTGCTAGACACCAAAAATTATGGACTAAAGAGAGACAATGGATTTATTGCTTATAGCAACAACCTGTAACCCACTAACCCCGTCTCTTTGTCTTTTGACTTCAGAGGTATTACCAAGCTACTCTAGCTTGAATGGTCCCTTACAATATGTGCTACTTGTGCTAATCAACCTGTTCCACCTTGCATTTTTGCTGTGAGGCTGGGAGTTCCTTTCCCAGACCTGAGGAAGAGCTCTGTGTGGCTCAAAAGCTTGTCTCTCTCACCAACAGAAGTTGATCCAATAAAAGATATTACCTCCCCCACCGTATCTCTCTCAAAGAGTTAGTTATAAGTTACATTAAAAAAACCCTCCATAGTTTAAGCCCGGTGCAAGACCCCAGAGGATAGAGCCCAAGAATATGTATTCCTGCTGCTTCTCAACCAGCTGCTGTTGTAGCTCTTCCCTAGAGCAGCTGTTCAGGGGAGAAGGAAGCTGTGCTGGAGTTAAGCCATAGTTCACTGTGGACCATGTGGGACCCTGTAACCCATGAGAGGCCATTTTTCAGGAACGACCTCAATGAAGTTGGCTGTAATATACACAGAGCTTTTCCATCTTGTTTCGTTCGTAAACCCAACACTTCGAGAGTAAGACTCTCACTATGACCCAAACAGGGTGAGTGATGAAAAAAAAAACCCATGTCTATTCTTTTACGTTTTTAGTGAATTCCTTTGCTGAGACTTGATCCAGATAAGATTGAGGTGACGTTGCTTCATGCTGCGTTCAAACCTATTTTGTGCTGTCTTATTATTATGCTCACAAATTATCTAGCAAATGAGTTCACTAGCAGAAACGTTCACTGAAATAGGGCACTTTATGCAAATATCACAAGCTAAATTCCCACTTAACTCTTTGGGGACTGTAAGGAACATAGGAGCTAGGCCCAGAATGTAATGGCACCACTTTGATAAATGTACTGTGTTTCTTTCATTGCTTCATTGTTCTTGCCATTTGTCCATATTTTGAGGGGCTTTAATTTCTTGCCTATATTTTTTCCCTTGTTGGAATTCTCCCCCCCCCCTTTTTTTTTTTTTTTTTTTTTTTGCAGCTTTAGCTACATCCTCATTTGATGTCAATTCCGCTGAGCCAGAATCCAGCTGAGTCTGTTTGGTCCCCTGGTAACCCAAAACACAAACCGATGCATGTTGTTTTATAGACTAAACCTTCCTCTCTCTCCTTTAATGGATTTGAAAGTGTTTAGGGAGGCCAAAATTCCTACAGTTATTGCGGCTTGCACGCCCCTATTTTAATGCACTCAAAATAGCAACCAATTCTAGTTACATCAACAATCAACTCCCTTTGAGCTTTAGTCAGTGCCTTTCGTGGTACATGAAAGACTGCCATGGCATATCCTGGCTTTAAAGTGTTTGATCTAGTAGGGCAAGTTTCTTTAAAATGATAGTTATTTGCTCCTTTTATCGTCTGCATATTACATACGAATAATTACTATTCCTTAGCATAGTTGTAACAACATTCTGGGCCTCATTCTCACTTGACGTTATCATATGCACCCTGTGTAAAATGAATGCCAAGCAGTTGTGAAATGCTCCTGTATCAGAATTCTTCACTTTTTCACACTGCTCAGCACTCATTTTGCTCTGGTGTCAATGACTACACAAAGTGCAAGGCAATGAAGAGTCAAGCCGTTAGGACCAGATCCTGACCCACAATACAGCCACAGTGTATGTCATAAAGGAGCCATCTAGCGGCCCTAATTGAGCAGCTGGGGATTCCCCCAGCATGGGAAAATCCCTCTCTTGGGTAGAATTGGCTTTAAGCTGCTCACTCCTGGTCCTCCTTGACCTATTTGGCATGTTGGGGGCAGGACCAGAGTGCTACTGTTCTCTGGTGATACCAGCTGGCATAATGGCCAGTTGGGGGCTATTACTAGTTACCTTAAGGCTGCTCTAACATGTGCTGAGGTCTGAACCAACCCCTGGCAGTCCTCAGGAACAGGAGAGTATAAAAGTGGTACACAGTCACCTTCCCCCTCCCCCACCCTTCCCATACTTCACTCAAAGAGCAAGGCCCTAGTCTCCATTTTCAGTAGTCTAATAGTATCTGATTAGGGTACTCGGGGGAGGAGGGAGTCCCATCCTTTCCCATATATTCTCCATTGAGTTTAAAAACAAATGTTTCTGTCTCTCAGTATTTCAGCCATTTTTTCATACCATAAATGAGCTCACAGCATTTTCAGCCCATTCCTAAAATTTTCATCACTGTTCACATTTATTAGGAGCTTTTACATAATAATAACACTGAGCACTTATACAGAGCTCTGCATTTCAAAATGACATAAAATATTAACTAATTTATCAGCTTTGTGGCAACTTGCCCATAATACATTATCTTGTATATTATCTTATCCTTCAGTTAATTGTGAAAGTTCTGCCCATTTCAGTGATATTTATATTCAAGGCTTGAGAACCTCCAAGGTGAAAGGGTTAGGCAGCACAAGAAGGACTTTATACATTCTAAGATGCTTGCAAGATCTCACAGGCTGTGTAAGGCTGCCATTCTGTGAAAGACCCCAGGCCTGCAACGGGATCCTACAGGCATGAGTTTCCATCCATAGGGTTCTTTTGCAGGATCAGGGACAAAGTGATGACCAGCAGCAGTTCTGCCATTGAGAAGTGGATGATCTCAGAAGAATGAGAACCCAAAATCAGAGTAAAATAAAAATCAAAGATAAATAAATTAACATATTACAATAGCATCCAGAGGTCTGAATTGTGACTGAGGCCTCACTGTGCTAGATCCCGTGCATATGCATAGCAAGACATGATCCTGGCCCCGAAAAGTTTACAGTCTAATTTAATACAAGGTGCACCAGATGGGTGAGAGAGCCTGAGGGAGTGACTACTAATGCGATGTGCCTTCATCCCAATTCTATCCATGCTCACAGGTGTTAATTGAACACAGTCTTCCAGAGGAAGATCCTGTATGGAGGCAGTTGCTCCATTGTGCCAGGACAGCTGCTCCAACTTACGTGGAATCATAGCATTTAAGGCCAGAAGGGACCAACAGGTCATCTAGTCTGACCGCCCAGCCACCCGCACACTAAACCCGAGCTACCTTGAATCCAGCTAGTGCTTGTAACAATAGCAGTGAAGACAGCACCACCCAGGCTTCAGTGTGGATAGTGCAAGCCTAGCGTGGCCCCTGAATGCATACTTGGCTCACTAGCCCGCATTGAACCCCATGCTTCGCTGTCTTCATTGCTATTGTTGTCTGCGCTAGCTGGATTCAAGCCAGCATGGATAGACTAGCTCCTGCACAGTGCCTGCTCCGGTAGGTCAGCCTGTGCATAGCTTTTCCTGTGTAGACATACCCCTAATGTCACTTAGTGATAGCAGTGTAGCTGCTATTATATCACAGTGATGTGTGTGATGCACTTAGACCCTTTAGTGAGACATGCTGTAGGAAAAGCCTGTGATGGATCTACAGAATAGATCACTGTTTATGCCATTGACTCTAACTAAACTGTTTACTACTTTAATATTTTATGCATTCATTCTTGTTTTCTTCATAATCTTTTTTATGTATATCTTCATTAACATAGTAAATGGCAAATTAATTGATGCATGACAATAACACAACCAGCTCATCAAAAACATTTCTAAACACGGGGAGCTCTGCATCTCCAAATGAGGTAAATCTAAAAACAGTTACTGCCTAAATAGCATGCTAAGTAAGTAAAAGATAATCATATTAAAAGTAGGTGTTGCGACTAAATAAAACTTCTAAATGAAATGCTACCTTAAAATCATTGCTTTTAAGTTTCTTTCCCATCAGTCTCACAATTAAAGTTTTTAGCAGCATGCATCTTCCTTTGCCTTTGCTATCTTTAATTATTGTCATATAATTGGTCTGATTCTCCACTGCTTTGCATTATGTGTCGTCATTTACACCTGTGCAATATGTGCATCAGACGAGAATGGATGCGTTTTGTACCCACTTTGCACAGGTGTAGATGATTGCACAGGTTGAAAGGCAGAGGAGAATGAGACCCAATATTTATATAGCTGGGTAGGCCAGAATAAGTATGTGTAGAGTTGCACCAGTGCTGACCTGAATGATCTGACCTATTGGTGCTATAAGCCAATAGCAAAGATGAGTGAAGATAACCCACTGGAGTTGACAGTAAACATATGGGAAAAACAAAGTGAAATATGAGAAGACATATCAGGAATATATATCAAAAGTGAATAATTTGGGCAAAACAATCACTTTCCAAGCCTTTTACTGCCTGTACTGTTGATCCTTTAATTACACAACTTGCTTATCACCAAAATGTAGTTTCTGAAACCATCTAATCAGTAGCAGGTTTCAGAGCTGATCAGCTGTTGCTCATTACAGGTGATGTTTTCCTGTGAAGTCTGCACTTCATATTTTGCATATTTTGACCTAGTAATAACTTCAGTGAAGTTACTCCTGATATTCACCAGTGCAAGAGAAGACTTCTGCCTTGTGTACCATTGCCCTCTATGGAGGGAAATTCAAACCTGCTCAAGTGTGTAGGATCTATCACTCTCTAATGGCTACAGTCCACAGACTATATATAAGCCCTAAAGGTAGGATTTTCAGAAGTGTTCAGCATTGGCCTAACTCTTCTCCTATTGAAGTCAATAGCCAAACTCCAGATTAAGTGTTTTTTGAAGATCCCACTTTAATACTATTAGAGTTTAACTTAGCTCAGGTGTCAGAGTTTTTGAATGAGAAGCAGAGTTCTGTCCTCACTAATGTCCTTGAAACATGAGTTGTCACAGTGTGCAGCAAAGCTGAAAACTATGAGGAGCTCTGTCATTGATCTCCATCTAAATTCTCCATACAATTCTTCAGTGCAGAATGGAGAAGAGAATTTTGTCCTGAATCTCTAGTTATATTGGAAGCCTTTGGGTGAGAGTATATGCCCACAGATATATATTTTTATGGATGCTTGTATTCTGGTTTTGTAAAAAAAAACCTGCCCATTGGGATCTTACTATAGGCAGCCCTAGCTGTTCCACAAAAAAGATTTCAATGCCTGTTCTGTGGTCTCTTCTCTTCTGGAAACGTGCCCTTTACTGTAACTCTCCTTTGCTCTAACTAGACTTACAGGGTGAGAATCTGAGTTTGGCATGAGCAGGCACAACACTATTACGAGCAATATATTACACACGCTGACAATAACTGAAAATGTAGCCCTTACACCTATTCGATACCTTGTTCTTCTTCAGTTGTCATATACATCAGTTGAGAAATATCTTTATTTGTTCACAGATTCAGCACTCCAGTGTTTTACTGATATAATCTAGCTTTGGACAATATGTACAACAGACTTTGGGGGCTGCTTATACTTGTCTGGAGCCAGAATGTAGCACTTAATACAGGAGCCTTTTTTGTTTATTTTTCTCAAGAAGACACTTTTTTATTTGCGTGTACCTTCTAGAAACCAAATCCAGGTATTTTCTATGTAGAAAGTGTGGGGTAAATATCTGGGGCAAGATTTGCCAGAACACTCACTGCTTTGTGCCACTCCAGCAACACAAAACAACTATAAATCCAGACAGTTAAGCTTGCTTTAACAGCTGCTTTGCATCGCTGGCACTGAGCAAAGCAGCTGGAAGGTACCGATGAATCGGGTCCCTTGATTAGGTGTTAACAAGTGAGTTGTATTAGATAACCTTAGCAACTCTTAGACCTGCACAGGTAAATAGTTTGGAAGAGTTCTGTTATTCACATCTGTGTTAAATCTATAGAAAAGGACTACAGAGAGCTGAAAAGGCAGCATCTTTTGGGGGAACTTAATGCCAATAATACTGAGCAAGGCCAATTAGGGAGAGTAACTGTGTCACATACTAAAAGACAAAAAAACCCAACCAAACAGCAGGTAGGATAGGTACAAAACTCCATTGCAATCTAGTTGGTACATAATTCTGTGGTGAGAGAGCCCTATTCTGGTACAGCTCTCACTAGGGTGACCAGACAGCAAGTGTGAAAAATCAGGACAGGGGGTGGTGGGTAATAGGAGCTTATATAAGAAAAAGCCCCAAATATTGGGAGTGTCCCTATAAAGTCGGGACATCTGGTCCCACATGGGCATGCAAGGTTGTGGGTAAGGATGCCGGAGCAAGAAGTCTTTCCCCACTCCAACCGTTCTCCCAGTGCAGGGGGCAGCCACACTACCTTGAGTTTGGGCACTGTTCCCTCTTAGCACCTCTGTGTGTTCAAGCTAACCTAGCTAACGGGGCAAGGAAGAGCAAGGACATGGACCCATTCCACCCTCTGCACTAGCTAGCAGAGCTGCCAGGACACGCAAGGGGATATATATGCTGTAGCATCCTAAAGGATTATGTAGCAAGATATGATCCCCCTCTGTGCCTGAGAGTTGTGGGCAGGAATTATGTCATAATGAAACAAAAACCGTCCTAGAACTGCCTAGAACTGAGTAGCTAAACACAGTAGTTCTGAGTAGCTAAACACAGCCCTTAGCTTTGCTCTGTCCCAGTCATAGAATCATAGAATCATAGAATATCAGGGTTGGAAGGGACCCTAGAAGGTCATCTAGTCCAACCCCCTGCTCAAAGCAGGACCAATTCCTAGTTAAATCATCCCAGCCAGGGCTTTGTCAAGCCTGACCTTAAAAACCTCTAAGGAAGGAGATTCTACCACCTCCCTAGGTAACGCATTCCAGTGTTTCACCACCCTCTTAGTGAAAAAGTTTTTCCTAATATCCAATCTAAACCTCCCCCACTGCAACTTGAGACCATTACTCCTCGTTCTGTCATCTGCTACCATTGAGAACAGTCTAGAGCCATCCTCTTTGGAACCCCCTTTCAGGTAGTTGAAAGCAGCTATCAAATCCCCCCTCATTCTTCTCTTCTGCAGGCTAAACAATCCCAGCTCCCTCAGCCTCTCCTCATAACTCATATGTTCCAGTCCCCTAATCATTTTTGTTGCCCTTCGCTGGACTCTCTCCAATTTATCCACATCCTTCTTGAAGTGTGGGGCCCAAAACTGGACACAGTACTCCAGATGAGGCCTCACCAATGTCGAATAGAGGGGAACGATCACGTCCCTCGATCTGCTCGCTATGCCCCTACTTATACATCCCAAAATGCCATTGGCCTTCTTGGCAACAAGGGCACACTGCTGACTCATATCCAGCTTCTCGTCCACTGTCACCCCTAGGTCCTTTTCCGCAGAACTGCTGCCTAGCCATTCGGTCCCTAGTCTGTAGCTGTGCATTGGGTTCTTCCGTCCTAAGTGCAGGACCCTACACTTATCCTTATTGAACCTCATCAGATTCCTTTTGGCCCAATCTTCCAATTGGTCTAGGTCCTTCTGTATCCTATCCCTCCCCTCCAGCGTATCTACCACTCCTCCCAGTTTAGTATCATCCGCAAATTTGCTGAGAGTGCAATCCACACCATCCTCCAGATCATTTATGAAGATATTGAATAAAACCGGCCCCAGGACCGACCCTTGGGGCACTCCACTTGATACCGGCTGCCAACTAGACATGGAGCCATTGATCACCACCCGTTGAGCCCGACAATCTAGCCAGCTTTCTACCCACCTTATAGTGCATTCATCCAGCCCATACTTCCTTAACTTGCTGACAAGAATACTATGGGAGACCGTGTCAAAAGCTTTGCTAAAGTCAAGAAACAATACATCCACTGCTTTCCCTTCATCCACAGAACCAGTAATCTCATCATAAAAGGCGATTAGATTAGTCAGGCATGACCTTCCCTTGGTGAATCCATGCTGGCTGTTCCTGATCACTTTCCTCTCATGCAAGTGCTTCAGGATTGATTCTTTGAGGACCTGCTCCATGATTTTTCCAGGGACTGAGGTGAGGCTGACTGGCCTGTAGTTCCCAGGATCTTCCTTCTTCCGTTTTTTAAAGATTGGCACTACATTAGCCTTTTTCCAGTCATCCGGGACTTCCCCGGTTTGCCACGAGTTTTCAAAGATAATGGCCAGTGGCTCTGCAATCACAGCCGCCAATTCCTTCAGCACTCTCGGATGCAACTCGTCCAGCCCCATGGACTTGTGCACGTCCAGCTTTTCTAAATAGTCCCTAACCGCCTCTATCTCCACAGAGGGCTGGCCATCTCTTCCGCATTTTGTGATGCCCAGCGCAGCAGTCTGGGAGCTGACCTTGTTAGTGAAAACAGAGGCAAAAAAAGCATTGAGTACATTAGCTTTTTCCACATCCTCTGTCACTAGGTTGCCTCCCTCATTCAGTAAGGGGCCCACACATTCCTTGGCTTTCTTCTTGTTGCCAACATACCTGAAGAAACCCTTCTTGTTACTCTTGACATCTCTGGCTAGCTGCCGCTCCAGGTGCGATTTGGCCCTCCTGATAACATTCCTACATACCCGAGCAATATTTTTATACTCTTCTCTGGTCATATGTCCAACCTTCCACTTCTTGTAAGCTTCTTTTTTATGTTTAAGATCCGCTAGGATTTCACCATTAAGCCAAGCTGGTCGCCTGCCATATTTACTATTCTTTCGACTCATCGGGATGGTTTGTCCCTGTAACCTCAACAGGGATTCCTTGAAATACAGCCAGCTCTCCTGGACTCCTTTCCCCTTCAAGTTAGTCCCCCAGGGGATCCTGGCCATCCGTTCCCTGAGGGAGTCGAAGTCTGCTTTCCTGAAGTCCAGGGTCCGTATCCTGCTGCTTACCTTTGTTCCCTGCGTCAGGATCCTGAACTCAACCAACTCATGGTCACTGCCTCCCAGATTCCCATCCACTTTTGCTTCCCCCACTAATTCTACCCGGTTTGTGAGCAGCAGGTCAAGAAAAGCGCCCCCCCAGTTGGCTCCTCTAGCACTTGCGCCAGGAAATTGTCCCCTACGCTTTCCAAAAACTTCCTGGATTGTCTATGCACCGCTGTATTGCTCTCCCAGCAGATATCAGGAAAATTAAAGTCACCCATGAGAATCAGGGCATGCGATCTAGTAGCTTCCGTGAGCTGCCGGAAGAAAGCCTCATCCACCTCATCCCCCTGGTCCGGTGGTCTATAGCAGACTCCCACCACTACATCACTCTTGTTGCACACACTTCTAAACTTAATCCAGAGACACTCAGGTTTTTCTGCAGTTTCGTACCGGAGCTCTGAGCAGTCATACTGCTCCCTTACATACAGTGCTACTCCCCCACCTTTTCTGCCCTGCCTGTCCTTCCTGAACAGTTTATAACCATCCATGACAGTACTCCAGTCATGTGAGTTATCCCACCAAGTCTCTGTTATTCCGATCACGTCATAGTTCCTTGACATCACCAGGACCTCCAGTTCTCCCTGCTTGTTTCCAAGGCTTTGTGCATTTGTATATAAGCACTTGAGATAACCTGTTGATCGCCCCTCATTGCCAGTATGAGGCAGGAGCCCTCCCCTCACAGACATTCCTGCCTGTGCTTCCTCCCGGTATCCCGCTTTCCCACTTACCTCAGGGCTTTGGTCTCCTTCCCCCGGTGAACCTAGTTTAAAGCCCTCCTCACTAGGTTAGCCAGCCTGCTGGCAAAGATGCTCTTCCCTCTCTTCGTAAGATGGAGCCCGTCTCTGCCCAGCACTCCTCCTTCATGGAACACCATCCCATGGTCAAAGAAACCAAAGCCTTCTCTCCGACACCACCTGCGTAGCCATTCGTTGACTTCCATGATTCGACGCTCCCTACCTAGGCCTTTTCCTTCCACGGGGAGGATGGACGAGAACACCACTTGCGCCTCCAACTCCTTTATCCTTCTTCCTAGAGCCACATAGTCCGCAGTGATCCGCTCAAGGTCATTCTTGGCAGTATCATTGGTGCCCACGTGGAGAAGCAGGAAGGGGTAGCGATCCGAGGGCTTGATGAGTCTCGGCAGTCTCTCCATCACATCGCGAATCTTAGCCCCTGGCAAGCAGCAGACTTCTCGGTTTTCCTGGTCAGGGCGGCAGATAGATGACTCAGTCCCCCGGAGGAGAGAGTCCCCGACCACCACCACCCGCCTTCTCCTCTTGGGAGTGGTGGTCGTGGAACCCCCAACCTCAGGACAGCGCATCTCATGCCTTCCAACCAGCGGAGTCTCCTTCTGCTTTCTCGCCCCAGACATATCATCTGGTCCACTCTCCGCAACGATACCTGTGGAGAGAACATGAAAGCGGTTAGTTACCTGTGTCTGCGTTGCTGGAACCCGGACATTCCGCTTACCTCTTCTGGAGGTCACATGTTGCCAAGCTTCTTCACTGGCCTCTTGGCTCCTCTGTGCAACCTGCTCTATATCTGTAGAGCTTTGTGCCCCTAGAAGCCTATCCTGAGTTTCGTCCAGGAAATCCTCAGTTTCCCGTATGCAACGCAGGGTCGTTATCTGTTGCTCCAGACCTTCAATCTTCTCTTCCAATATGGAGACCAGCTTGCACTTTGTACAGACAAAGTCGCTTCTGTCCTGTGGAAGAAAGACAAACATGGCACATCCAGTGCAGGTCACAACAGCTGAACCCCCCCCTTCCATATCACCTTCCTACTACGAGCTTCCTCAGAGCAGTTTGCAAGACGTAAGCCTCACTGGGCTCACTCCAGGCGAACTCCCAGGCAAACTCCTGCTGTGAGCTGCTCTGCTGGTTCTCCGCCGCTCAGCTGGTTCGCGAAGCTCTGGCTATTTTTAAACAGCCAGGCTTCCCTGTCGCAAACAAACAGACACCCTACTGCCCGCCCCCTGCAGGCTAGCAGCCAATCAGACACTCACTCAGGCTCTCACACTGCCCCCCCCAGCAAACACACGAGCATTCCCAGTCAGTCCCGAGCATTCCCAGTCAGTTCGTGGCTCTGCAATAAACTCAGACTGGGGTAAGTTAAGAATTTAATGTAGTTACGCCTGCATCACACTTGTGCGAGAGAAAAGAGAATCCAGTCCAACGTGTGGCATGTGCCTGTCTTTATTGTCTATACTTTCATCTAGAACCATGCAGAGGGAAACTGTCTGGTTAAACAGCTGTTGCGTAAGCGCACCTGCTGGATAACATTTCTCTGGAAGTGTTTCCAAACTGTCACAAGTGGTAAGCCTCCCCATCTCTTGGTTTGTAATGCTGTGCTATGACATGTATTAACAGAATTATCTGCTTTCCGCTTCACAGTCATGTGCCTTCAGATTTCTTGTGAGTGTGAATACTGTATTTCTGAATGCGAGCAAGACACCCAGCGTTAACAGAATACAGAAGTGTGCTGTGGTTGATACTTACATTGCCACTTTCTACCACCTTGAATTCTACCCCTACTTATGGTTTTCATTTTTTTAAACCAGTGCATGTGATCAGTTGCAATAGCTTATTCACAATCCTGGCAGCAGAGTCAATGAAGTCAATGTGACCACCTTCTCTTAGGAACATGTTAAAATGGTGGTGTGTACTGTAACATGACAGCATCCTGTTGTCCTGCCAGTTGAAATTACTGCAGAAGATTCACTGTGGGTTACACCTGCAAGTGCAGAGATCCCATAGGCTGAATGTCTACTAAGGGACGGTTGTGACAGCCAAAAGTGATTGCAGCCATCTCTACACTGGGGGGTCCTTAAAGAGCCAGTTCAACCCAAAAAATGGTCAGCAGTGACCAGGAAGGGAACGTGACCAGAGTGACTGAACAATTCACTGATCTGGTGCACCCTCTGAGTTCCCTACCCTGATGGGTTTCCTATAGACCCCACTCCAGGGCCATGGCCCTTGATGGTGCAGAGGGGTTTTGCACTGCCCTGTTCCAAGCACAAAGTGGGCCCAACACTGCATAGACAAAAGCTGTGTCAGCAAGAGTGCAGCCAGGCAGGTTTTAAGACATAAACTTGATATACGTAAAATTATTTGAACTGTGGAATTTCAGTAGGTTATGGAGGAGGGATTGGGTTTGATCACTTTCAGTTAAGGATCAATGTAATTTGCAATCTTTGAGAGGATCAGGGAGTACCTGTGGCTGAGCTCAGTCTGAGATTTAGAAATTAGAAGAGCTCTACAAGATTATTCATTTCACACAACCCATCTACCACCATTTGACTTTCAGCGGGACATGGGCACTTCTGAAATTTTTACCCCTTATCTCTAGCTATGAGATGACAAGTTGACAAATGCACATGCGCGCATACTATCTATATAATGGAACAGGCAGAACAGATTAAGGCAGTCACTTTTGCTGGGCCTCTTGTAGGCACATGACCATAGTATGTCCATGACAGACATATCTGATTGTCCTCATAAATCAGCCCCTTATTTAAGCTTAAAATATGCCACTGGGTATGAAGGCGGGGTGTTCATTGAGAGCTTCAGACTGAGACATGAGGGTGTGGACCAAAGGTACAGGTTATGTGAGAGTGAAGCTTGTAGGAGAGAGTCTATCAATCCGTAGTTCTGTAGGTAACTGCCCTTGACTGCAAAAATGCTCCAAAATTGTAATGGCTTTGAGTTTGGAATAAGGACTCTGCCATTGCTCTGCATGAGAATACGTGGCATTAAATGAGGATATTGATATAATAGGCATCACAGAAGCTTGGTGGAATGAGGATAATCGAGACATGGTAATACCAGGGTATAAAATATATAGCAATGATGGGTAGGTCACGCTGGTGGAGCAGTGCCACTATATATAGCAGTAGGAAAACGACGCTGACCACTTGACCAGGATGGTGACAGTGACTGTGAAACGCTCAGGTTGATCAGAGAGGCTACACAGGCAGAAAACCCAATAATAATGGAAGATTTCAACTATCCCCATATTGCTAGGGTACATGTCACCTCAGGAAGAGATGCAGAAATAAAATTTCTAGACATATTGAATGACCGCTTCTTGGAGCACCTTGTCCTAAACTTACAAGGCAATTCTTGATTTAGTCCTAAGTGGAACACAGGGTCTGTTCCAAAAGGTGAATATTGTTGAACTGCTCAGTAAGAGCAACCATAGTGTTATTAAATTTAAATCCCTGTAGGAGGGGAAATGCCAAAGAAACCCACCATTGTAGCATTTAACCTCAAAAAGGGGAACTACACAAAAATGAGGAAGGTAAGCAAAAATTAAAAGGAACAGTCACAAGGGTGAAATGCCTGCAAGCTGCATTGAGACTATTTAAAAATATCATAACAGAGGCTCAAACTAAATGCATATCCCAAATAAAAAAAACCAGCAAGAGGACCTGTGATGGAGTGTCCACCCCACACAAGTGCTCAGCAGGTTAATGTTGGCTAGAAGAGGCCAATCAACCTTATATTCTGCACCTGAAAGAGAACCAGGGATTGATCAATCTAATGGCAGATGAAGCCTAGCTGGAGGCAGAGCTGGGATAGGATTATAAAGCAGGAAGAGGCTGCAGGGAAGAGGTTTGCAGTCACTCTCTAGAGGGAAAGAGAGTTGGCCAGAGACAAGGAGGAGATCCGGGGGGAGAGTAAGCTCTGGGGTCCTGCCGTGGACTGAGGAGTCTGGCAGTGGGCCAGAGGACTCTCCAGTGATAAACAAGAGATAGGGAAGGAGATAGAGAGGTGAGGTTAGAAGGAGCCCAGGGGAACAGAGCCTGAGCAAACCTGGATTGCTAGTCATAGGGCCCCTGGGCTGGAACCTGGAGTAGCGGGTGGGCCAGGTTCCCCAACCTGCCACAGGGAAGTGACACAGGACCTGGAGATTAGAATGGAAGTCCGTCTGAGACAGTGTACGGACAGCTTGTCTAGTGAGACTTTTTTATCTCAGAAGGGGAGGAACTATACAGTGACCTGGCTGGGGGGCTGAGTCACAAAGAAGAAGTACCCTGAGTCATAGAGAGAGAGGGTCCACAGCATAGGCACCCAACGGAAGGGGGCGCCAGATTGGGTGAGTGCCATTTTCCAGCCTTAAGGAGGCACAACCTGTGGTGAGTGGGACCCTTTTACAGGGAAAAAAAAATGCTACCATGGGTAAACAGCAGAGTAAACAAAGCTGTTAGAGGCAAAAAGACACTCTTTAAAAACTGGAAGTCAAATCCTAGTGTAGGACACAAACTCTAACAGCGAAAAAACCTTTAGGTACATCAAAAGCAGGAAGCCTGCTAAACAGTCAGTAGGACTACTGGACAGTTGAGACTCTAAAGGAAGACAAGGCTGTTGCGGAATAGCTAAATGAATTCTTTGCATCGGTCTTCACTTCAGAGGATGAGAGAAGATCCCTGCGCCCAAACCATCCTTTTTAGGTGGTGAATCTCAGAAACTGTCCCAGATTGAGGTGTCGATAGGTTTTGGAAAAAACAATAAAATAAACAGTAATAAGTCACAAGAACCACATGGTGTTCACACAAGAGTTCTGAAGGAACTCAGATATGAAATTGCAGTACTACTAACTGTGGGATGTACCCTGTTGTTTAAATCAGCCTCTCTTCTAGATGGTAGTTAGCTAATGTAATGCCGATTTTCTTTAAAAAAGGCTCCAGAGGCAATCCTGGCAATTACAGGCCTGTAAGCCTAACTTCAGTACCAGGCAAATTGATTAAAACCATAGGAAAGAGCAGAATTATCAGACAAACACAATATGTTGAGGGAAAGTCAACACAGCTTGCCTCACCAATCTATTAGAATTCTTTGAGGGAGTCAACAAGCATATGGAGGAGAATGGTTCAATCAATATAGTTTACTTGAGCTTTCAGAAAGCTTTTGAGAAGGTCCCTCACCAAAGGCTCTTAAAAAAAGTAAGTGGTCATGGGATAAGAAGGAAAATCGCCTCATGGATTAGTAACTGGTTAAAAGATCAGAAACAAAGGGTAGGAATAAATAGTTTTCACAATGGAGAGAGGTAAACAGTGGAGTTCCCCCATGGGTCTGTACTGGGCCCAGTGCTGTTCAACATATTCATAAATGATCTGGAAAACAGGGTGAACAGTGCGGTGCCAGAATTTGCAGATGATACAAAATCACTCAAGATAGTTAATTACAAAGCTGACTGCAAAGAGTTACAAAGGATTCTCACTAAACTGGGTGACAAAATGGCAGATGAAATTCAATGTTGATAAATGCAAAGTAATAAACATTGGAAAAAAGAATCCCAACTATACATACAGAATGATGGGGTCTAAATTAGCTGGTACCACTGAAGAAAGAGATTGTGGAGTCATCATAGATAGTTCCCTGAAAAAATCCGCTCAGCGTGCAGCAACAGTCAAAAAAGCGAACAGAATGTGAGGAACCATTAGGAAAGGGATAGATAATAAGACAGAAAATATCATAATGCCACTATATAAATCCATGGTACTCCCACACCTGGAATACTTTGTGCAGTTCTGGTCTCCCCATCTCAGAAAAGCTATATTAGAATTGGAAGAGATGCAGAGAAGAGCAACAAAGATGATATAGGGGTACAGAACAACTTCCATGTGAGGAAAGATTAAAAAGACTGGGACTGTTCATCTTAGGAAAGAGGTGACTAAGGAGGGGGGGGCTATGACACAGATCTATAAAATCATGAATAGTGTGGAGAAAGTGAAAAAGGAAGTGTTATTTACCGCTTCACATAACACATGACGCAGGGGTCACCCAATGAAATTAATAGGCAGCAGGTTTAAAACAAACAAAAGGAAATACTTCTTCACACAATGCACACTCAACCCATGGAACTTGTTGCCATGGGATGTTGTGAAAGCCAAAAGTATAAATGGATTAAAAAAAGAATTAGATACGTTCATGGAGGATAGGTCCATCAGTGACCCAATATGGCCATTCTTGTGTTCTTGTCAGTGATTGCTGTAGGCTTTTCTTGCAGTTGCTTTGTGGTAAGTGTTGTATGGATATAATGGCCACCTACTGCAGGTGTGTTGTGTTCGTCTGTTTAAAAAAAAAAAAGTAAACCTAATAGAAAGCAAAGTAAGGAGCCAACCTAGGGACTGCATGGGTCCACCAGCCATTCCCCAACCTGAAGTGGGATACAGGAGTCTTGGAGGCTCTGACAGAGTACACTCTGGGGGAGGACGGACACACACACACAAACACACACTTTTAATCTCCATAGAGCTTGTCAGCACAGAACCTACTCACTCATGCTGTGTGCTGGCACCACATTGTTTGAAAGTGCAGTTGCATTGTAATTAGTGCCAACAACACAGGAGATATTCCTATTTACAAAATTCCTATTTACAAATATTTATTTTAGTTATTTTTAAAAGATGCCCATTCAGTGTCTAAGTGCATGTGCCCATATTAAGACATGGCAATAATTTAGGACCAGTATCCAAGAGATTGAACCCTCTTAATGAAAGTACCACTGTCTCAATCTACCTGATCACCCTCTCCCCATGCCCCAGAAAAATCAAAGACCAGCCTTGCAGACCAGGGAGACCAACAAATTCAGGCTTTGGCAAACTGAAACAGGAAGAGTTGCACAGTTGAGGACCCTCACTGAGAACAACCTGCCACCACCCTCATAATCAAACCAGAGGCTACTAATCGAAGTGCTTCAGATGATCTGAAGTGCCGGAGGCACATCACACAAGGCGAGTTGCAGTCTCTGACTACCTAGAGTTGGTAGACAGACAAGCAGGACCCAATCCATTTAAAGCTCTATGGGCGTGATCCAAAGCCCACTGACGTCAATAGGAGTCTGTGTTGTGCAGGTCAAGCTAGATGATCATAATGGTTTCTTCTGGCCTGAAAGGCTCTGAATCTATAAACAGTTGATAATTTTTGCTTGAGAAATACAAAGAATATTTTTGTTACTAGATGGGATTGTTTAAATATTTAAAACAAGTTGCCTATTTCAGTGTATTTAACCATGCGTGGATGGCAGTGGGACAGAACCTCTGATCGAGCATACGATTAAACTGATTTTTACCAAACAGTATTCATAAAACATGAAGATTAAAACATTTGATTTGGTTCATGTACTTGTGCGGCTGGAATAAAAACGATGCACAGCATGCTGATATTTAAGAAACAGCTGCCTCCAAAGTGTACTTAAGAGCTATTTAATGAAAAGGTCAATTATCCATTGGTGATTTCACACCCAGCCTGTGCTGGGCATACCATAGCTCCAGAGGTAATGTCTTAGTCCTGTCTTGTTTCCCATAAAATGTCTGCAATGGGGTATTTAATCTAACATTATTCATCCACAGCAACCTTTGTCAGATGCTTGTTGGTGAGTCTTCACAAGTAATGGGCTTTTTCCCTTGAGCACTGTATTGTTTTGGTTTCATCCAATGGTGTACCAAGAAAACATCGAGCTGCTCTGATAAAAAGCTAGGAAAATGTGGGGAGAGAAATCTATTGAGAGCAAGCTGTCACACTTTGAAGGATTTTGTGCATAAAAAATGCCAGATATCCCTCAGGTCTCCTTGCACTTTATTAGCATGCCGTTTAGAAAGCACCAAAAATGAGTAGATTTAGGGGTGGGTAAATTTTTTAGCAACAGCAACCCCTTCCTTGTCACATACTTACATGGAAAACCACGTGGCCTGATGGTAAAAAGACTGGGGTTCTGATTTTCCATCTTCCCACCTTGTGTAGTCCTCTATACATTTGCAGAATGCAAAGAGTGTACAAAAGACTACCAAATCAGAATGATTGTATTTTACACTGGTTTTGCACTCTTTTTGCACAGGTTGAAGTGATTATACAAGGTGCAAGGCAATGTAGAATCTCTCAGGATCCTTTAGTGTAGAAGAGCACATATGCTGATCCCAGCTGAACCACTGACTCACCTTGGACAAATTTCTTGACCTCCTTGTGCCTCAGTGAAACCCAGCTAAAAAATTGGAAGTGCCTAACCAAAAACCTGTTGCTTTGCAAAGAAGAGAACTCCTGCAAAATGTCAGAGAGCCGCCCTTCCCAAAGCAATAACATGACATCATTTCCAAAGAGCCTGTTTGTGTGTGTGATTGATGTAGCGGGCAGAAGCTCTAGATTACTGTTCTTTCCAATGCGGTAGTGCCAGAAGGTCCCAGGATTGGGTCTCCTTGGTGCTGTGTGCTATGCAAATAAAGAACAAGACACAGTCCCTGCCCACAAGAGCTTGCAAAGGAGAAAATGAAACCCTAACCCAGGAAGGTAGTGGGGAAAGGGTGATAGCACACAAGGGCAAGCGGAGCAATTACGCTGATGGATGGCAAACAGTGTCTTTCCTTCATTTTTGACTTAGTGGTTCAGGTAACTGTTTTGTTTACATTACCAAAATATATTGTTGTAAGGGTTTTTTATGAGGGATGCGCACTCAGGGTTGAAGTGGGGAAGAGGAGGGGATTTTTGAAGTAAGAGAGGAAGGTGGATAAAAAAATATTGTTTTGGGGAAAGAGCTCTGAGGGTCTGGTTAGGGCTATCTGAACATGTCATTAGGCTGCAAACAATATTCTTCAGATTACAAATCCCTGCATTTCCGTTTTGCGTTACTGTATTTGCATGCAAACAATTTGGCTAGCACATGCCATTTTAGTTTTACAGTAGTCATAAAGCCAATGACTCTTGATTTTTAGCTTACAATGTTTACACAAAAAAAGATGTCCCACAGCAATGTTCTTGACCCCTGTGACTATCTAATCCCTGCTTTATCACCATCTCAGCTCTCTGTTTCACATTAAACATAATGTTTATATTGATGACACCAAACTTTTTCCCATCCATTCTTTGTCCCTGCCAACATCTCCACCTCTCTGTGCCTCTTTCTGTTATATATTCCTTAGTGCTTGGTTCCACTCAAATTTTCTCCACCCTATTGTCTCCAAGTTTGCGTTCCTTCTCTTAGACTAGAGTAAATGCCCTAATACTCCCTAATTTCTTCCATCTACCTCCTTGACTCTGATCTCTCCTTGTCAGATGTACCAGAAATGATCCATCAATGTTTATTTTTCCATCTTACCAACACTATCTTCAGGACCTCCTGTAGCTGGACCTGGATTCATAATATTATTCATACCTGCCCTTATCTTCACTTTCTGTCTGCCCACTTCCTTAATCCATGCACTCCCAACCTCCCACAACTTTTGATTACCACAATTCCCTCTGGACTGGTCTCCTCGCCAAATTTCAACTTGCCCAAGAACACTGTGACCATCTGTATTTCATCAAGAACTCGCAAGCATAACCTCATTACCCTGATCCTTACTTATCTTCACTGACCCTAGTGCCTCTTCAGATCTGACCTTACCAACTCCCTTTTCCTCTCCTCCATTCATTGAACTGGTTATGGGCAAAGCTTAGTCCTCACTGTGAGTCTCTGACAGTGGCAGTGCCTTTAGCCACATTGCACCTGTCTGATGGAAAAGCCTTGTCCTGAACTTAGTTCCAGTGAGTCCCCAGCCATTTCAAATCCTGCCTCAATATCCATCTCTTCTCTTTTCTGCTTACCGGGGAGGCCACGGCTCAGTGGGTAAGGCAAAGAGGTGGGCATCAGAAGGCCTGGATTCTGCTCCCAGCCTGGCCACTGATTTGTTGGATGACCTTGGGCAAGCTAAAGAATCACTTCTGTTTACCCAGCTGTAAAATGAGAATAATGAAACAAAGCTTTTTGCGAAATATAGATTAAAAGTGCAAGGTGCAAGCACCTTATTAATATTGTTGTTATTCACTTTGATCCCCTACCTCCACCTTTCACCATACTCTTATGTGCTCATCTTTTTCAGTTTTATAATCCCCTCTGTGTGTTCAGTATTTTTGTGCAAATCATGGCTTTTGCAGCAGACTGAAACTTGTTACCCTTCTTGTAGGAAAGACATGGTACCAAAAAAGAGCATTCTAATTGGTACAACGCATGAAGGACTTGTTTGCCACTCAGGTATAATAACATTGCCTTTCTTTCCTTGTTCTAGGGAGTGCTGCCGATTTTTTGGAGACAATGGCTTGACTATGAAGGTGTTTTTTATCAAGGCAGCACCCTTTGGTGTTCTTTGGACACTCACAAACTACCTGTACTTACATGCAATAAAGAAAATAAACACTACGGATGTCTCCGTGTTGTTCTGCTGCAACAAAGCTTTTGTGTTCTTGCTTTCATGGATCGTTCTCAGGGACAGGTTCATGGGAGTGAGGGTAAGTGTCTCCTTATCTCTCTGTCTCCCTCCCTCCTTCACTTTGACCCTTTTCCAGTTGTCTCATTTAGATCAGCATCTGCCACTAATAACAGCAGGTTTCTCTGATCTTTTAAAGAGGTGAAGTCATGAGATGAGTCAGCATAATATCCTTACAGAGCTTGCAGTCCTCCAGTCTGTACAGAAATACATTCATTACAAAACAAATCAGCGCTGAGAACCATCACTCTGTGGATCTCTAGCAACACTGCAGCCTCCTCTTCCTAGAACATGCTCTCTTTGCTCACTGTTCCTTCCAAATGAGATAACTTATCCCAGTCTGTGTCATGAAGGATAACTGGTATCCCCATGTGGTCATGAACATTTATCATCCTTTTGCCATTCTCTTTTGGTTAGAAAGGATTGAGCCTATGGTACTTAGAAATATTTTTTTTAGCTGTGCATTTCTACAGGTGCTTTACATGTCCTTGTGCATTTTTGTCCATATTCTGTGAATTCATTGGTGTATCTCATATCTGCATATGACACAAACCCTGTGGGATTGGAGTATTAAGTTCTATGTCACACCTGGTTGTGGACAGCAACTGATATAAACACAGATGGGGCTAATTCAGCTCCTATTTTTCAAGTATCTGTTTTTAAAAAGGTTTGTTTCTGTGTGGAAGTGCAGGGAGCAAAAATGCCCATGTAGTGTGCTCAGCAATCCATTCCATGACTTCACAGTTTGGGCTAGAATTAGTGAGATCTTGTGTACTAATACTACATAACACAGACTGTGTGAGTCAGTCTGGCAGATGAAGAGCTAGAGAGAACTATCGAGTCTTAGTTTGTGTCCGAGAGGCTAGATAGAGGGGGGAATTCTGGGGCAGGAGATCGCTGAGTGCAGCATTGTGGAGGTTGGAACTTGCCAGCACAGCTCCAAAAAAGCTCAACTCCAATGAATTCTCTGTTAGATTTTCTGCTTAATTCTGTGGGCCCATGGGTGGGAAACAGAGATTTCCCTGCAGCCTGCTCAACCTCTGCATAGACCTGCAGCCACACACAGCCCTCTGTTTGGTGCAAGAGGTGCCACCAATGCAGCGTACCCCTTCCGTGGGTGAGATGGAAGAGGGTGCCCACAATGCATAGCTTTGAGGGACAATCTGATCCAGAGTACCCTTTGCAGTTGTTAGAATTAAGTCCTGTCTCCCTTATGCCTTTGGAGAACATTCCAGCCCTTAGAACCAAGAGGCAACTTCTCACATTCCCCTCTGAGAGCAGAAGCAGCACCAATCAGCAGTTGGCATTCATCGACTGTCCCCAAAAGTGACACAGTGTCAGGTCTGTGGCTCCTGTAGTGGGGCTGAAAGCAACTACAGTGTGAAGACACCAGTGATTTACTCCTGCCCCATGACACCAGCTGAAGTGGAGATGAGGAGTCAGCGCTCTTCTCAGTAAGCCTGGGCAATATTTCTAGTTTGTTTTGGGGGAGATTTTAAACCCCAGGATACACAGAGATTAAAAATTAAACTTTAATAGAAGAATTTATTTCTGTGTGATTGAAAATCTTCAGCCACATTGTTGTTATTGCAGCAGGGCCCTGAGGCTACAATAGGGAAAATTACAAAAGATACAATAGGGAAAATTACAAAAAGGAGTACCTTGCCTTTCCAGCTGTTGTCTACACATTAACCTTTCTGACTTGACACTGAACTTACTTTAACTGGGGAGGGGGAGGTTGAGTAACCAGTAAGGGCGCCTCTGTAGGAGAGCTGTAGTGATTTTAGGGGGTGACTGTAATGCTGGTTGTGTTGCCTTTTGGATAAGAGGAAAAAGCAGTCAGGGTCTCTAGCCTTCCCATATGACTGTTAGTAAGTACCCCATTGTCCTGGTCAAATTCTAGTGGAAAACATTTACATCCTTCCCTCTTTAATTCTCCTGCATTTGCTGTTAGAGATGATATTCTTGGTGACTTTCCAAAGCAGTGTATAGTGTTGCTGTACCCTGTTAAACAACTGATGTGTTTCACCCGGTTAGGTGGCTGCATTTCTATGGTGAGTGATGCGAAGATTGTAATCATATAAAGAAAAGGAGTACTGTGGCACCTTAGAGACTAACTAATTTATTTGAGCATAAGCTTTCGTGAGCTACAGCTCACTTCATCCGATGCAGTGAGCTGTAGCTCACGAAAGCTTATGCTCAAATAAATTGGTTAGTCTCTAAGGTGCCACAAGTACTCCTTTTCTCTTTGCGAATACAAACTAACACGGCTGTTACTCTGAAACCTGTAAACATATAATCACACACACGGGCAAGAGAGATGGTGTGTTGGTAGAATGCTTTGTAACCCTGCGGGATGAAAGGCACTGTATAAATGGAAGATACTGGTAATGATGCATTCATGTCAGAAGGATCAAATCTGGATTCCTAAGCTCAGATCTGGGGTTTTGGCTTGATTGAGTACAGAGCTAATGACTGAAGATTGGATCCAGGTCTGAACTTTCCCCCATTTCACGAGAGGAAAAGAGGTGAAATGATGAATGGGCTGGATCTAGGGTTTGGTCTGAAGCATTTTTAATTATTCTTTATTAATTTTTAATATTGTCTTGGGATAAGCCAACTTGTCAGCAAACCAGTAGCAAATAAATGGAGACATGGTTCTCCAATAGTCCCTGATAAGGAAATAGTACTTTAAAACCATAGGTATGCCAAGGTATCGCCACCTGTTATTGATGGCATGTGGTACCAGGGGGAGGAACAACATGACAAGGAACGTTATATGTTATGGAGAGGTGCTGTACCCCTTCCAAACTTCAGGCCTCCACAATGGCACTAATCAAAGATTTAGTCCAAGTGGTTTTCACGAGAAACTGTCTCCCATTCGTGCTGACTGAGAGTGACGTGCTACATTCTCCTCACCAAGCTATTAACGGGCAAGGTGCTAGAGGATGAGGGAGAACTTTCTGGGATACTTGGATATTAACTTCTTGTCCGAGTAGTGACAAATGTACTGCAGGTGTGGGACATATTTTGTTTCCCCTGGAAAATGGGGCAGAGAGGACACGCTCTTCCTTGACTCCTTTGTATCTTTCATGGGGATTAGCAAGGGCTTTTCCAGAGGAAGGCCTGGGCATTTTGGTGGAGGGAAGATGCTGCAATGGGATTTTGTTCTTCTTTCTTTTCACTGTGTATTGAGTAGCAAGTGTGCTAGGGTACTTCCCATTGCGACTGGGGATTTGAATGGAGTCTCCTCCTCTTTCCTTGTTTGATAGCTGGCCGCCTTTTCTTCCTTCTGTTCCTTCCCCTTTCTGTAAGTTCCTGAGTCACAGTGGAACTGATCTATTCAGGTACAAGGCCAAACGCCACGTGTTTGGGATTAAATTTGGGGGTTAACTTCTAAAATGGTGGGCCCCTCTCTAAAATCAGGAGCTAAGTGTTTGGAGTCACAGTTAGTTATTATTTATTATTTACCTTGAGGCCAGGGTCCCACTGCACTAGGCACCCTACAAACATATAACCCTGCCCAAAAGAGTTTATAATTAGGGATCCATGTCTGTCACGAAAGTAATGAATTCCATGACTTTCTGTGACCCCCATGACTTCTGCAGCAGCCAGCGTGGCTGACCCCAGGGCCATCCAAGCAGCTGGCCCCGGGGACCGCCTGAGCAGCGGTCAGTGCTGCTGGCCCCAGGGACCATCCGAGCAGCAGTCCCCGGGGCGGCCAGAGCAGCCGCTGCTCCAGCGGCCCCTGGCAACTAGTGCCGCTGCCCGCCCCGCAGCAGCGACCCCCAGGGCACCCCCCCAGGAGCGGCCCCCATGGCACACACCCCACAGCAGCAGCTCCCCATGGCACCTCAGCAGCAGCCCTCCATGGCACACCCCCTGCAGCAGCAGCCCCTCAGAGCACCCCCCTGCATCTGCATCCCCTCCCCCCCCCGCAGCAGCAGCTGCCCCAAGATTTAGTCAGGGGTATTTTTAGTAAAAGTCATGGACAGGGCCATGAATTTTTGTTTATTGCCCATGACCTGACCATGACTATTACTAAAAATACCCATGATTAAATCGTAGCCTTATTTATAATCTACTGTTGATGCGCTGCACTAGTGTTTCAGATTCTGTAGGGCAGCTAAGCCTCAAGAAATAGTTAAAATCAGATATTGAGGGCTCAGTTCTCCACCATGTCCAAGCTCAGACACTGTAGAGGTGGGAGGAGGTGCAGGGAGCCGGCCTCAGCTGACTAGTCCTGTGTTAATCAACCCCAGTGGAATTTAGAGTAGCCTGGGGCCTGCTCTAACTTACACCAGTGGAGAAGCAGGATAGCAGAATTCTGCTCAACCAGACCCCTTCCTCCTCCCTATGCCAGCCGTACACAGTTGAGAGTTCCCTTATGTGAATCCATTCACCTTGTGCTGCCTGGGCCTCCAGCCTCCTGAGTGTGTGTGTGTGTGTGTGTGTGTGTGTGTGCGTGTGTGCTTTGGCCCATAGCAAGACCCTCCATGTCCTCCTGGTTTCGATAGCAGCAAAGATGGTCATCAGTCAGGTGCTACAGGCAAGTAACTTCCTCCAAGGCTAAAACCAACACCACTCTGTGAACTGGGAGGTATGTCAGAGCAGTCAACGTAAGTGGCCTCAGAAATGTTGTGTTAACACATCACTGGGAGCCTGGAAGTCTTCAGTTAAGACTCAGCATTCATGTAGCAAGTTATCAGCTTTATTGAATATATGCCCTTTGGCTGGACAGGACTAACTACAACTTCCAAAAGTCCTGTCTGAGCATGTGCTGGGGCTTGTGAGAAACCTCACATGGGTTCCTGGCCCTACTGTGGTTGTTCCAAAGTTCTGGTCAGTAACAGAGAAGGGTTCTTCCCTAGACATTACAAGGAACAAGAGATCCAAATCTGTATTATTTTGTGAGTATTTCTTTAGTTACCATCCAGAATAATTTATGATCTGTCACTTTTGTTTTACACACACACACACACACCATCTTTAGACTTCTCTCCTTTTCCCTTTATTTTGCTACCGGGCGATTGTCCAAGTAGGGCATGAGACATGTTACTTCCTTAACACAAGTTGGCCCAATGAAAGATATTACCTCACCAACCTTAGAATCATAGAAGATTAGGGTTGGAAGAGACCTCAGGAGGTCATCTAGTCCAACCCCTTGCTCAAGGCAGGACCAACACCAACTAAATCATCCCAGCCAGGACTTTTTCAAGCCGGACCTTGAAAACCTCTAAGGATGGAGGTTGTCTTCCTTAACACGACAGATAGCTAGTGAGGAAATGACTACCTTCAGAATTCCCTCCTAACGCACTGTTCCCCTACATTGGGTCTCATTTTCATCACACAGGGTGTTAGGAAACGTGTAAATATCTGCAGCCCAGAAGCTATGGTGAGCCAGGAATTCAAGCAGAATATAACAACATGCTTGATAGACTGAAAAGCTTTCAGAGAAAATGTGTGTAACATTCCTGATGTTGATAGGCAGTCTGAAGTTTAATCCAAGACCATATCTGGCACTCATGACATGCTTGATAAGGAGGCTGGAACCTCTGCAAGAGAAAAATCACTAGAAGTCTGGATTTAGTTGCTTTAGATTTTGACATCCGTGTCCCCCTTTCATGCTACAATCAATAAACTAGTTCGGCATTCAAGAGAAGTAGCCAATTGCTAATTCTGCATACATGTTACTGTGTATCTAAGCATGCCATGTCAGTGTGACTTGAATCTGGAAACACACACCAAAAGTCAGTTGGTATTGATTTTCAGAGAGTGCCTCCCTCCCCTGGGAGGCTCCGTTCACTGAAATTAGTAGCAAAACTTTATCATTTTTTCAGTTCATAAATGCACTATTGGAATTCTGGTTCTGCAGAATTGCTACTCTTGCTCGGGTAGAGTCAGTTGTGGCATTTTTTATCACATTCCTTTAAGTCAATATCTATTCTGCAGCTAAATCACTGCAGGTTTTGATCTCCTTGGATCTCTCAAGTTAAGAAGGGTTAGGCTGTGTTACAGATGCTACAAGAAGTGCTGAGTCTTGGGGTGTCTCTCTTCTTTCTGAGTCAGTATAGAACCAGTGCCCTAGCATTGGTGGTATTAAAGGGCATTGTATTGCTGAAGGTGCTATTAAGACATAACCCTAGCATCCTGACCACCTGTATTCATTACAAACCTGTAAGCTTTTTTCTTTCCTCAAGCATTGGCGTGTTAACCTGGATAGCATTGCCAGTTCTGCCTACTATGTAGTTTCAGCTGAATGCAGTACTTTTCCCTTCCTGGATTTAAAAAATTCTTTAGAGTTTTAGTACACTATTAAACAGGTGCCATCTTTCACTTCAGAGGTGGATGCACTTCAATTGTGGCAAAAGTTATCCTGGTATATTAGATAGAGATTGGTATAAGTCAAAACCCCATATCTGAGTATCCCCAACATTTGCTAATGTGTGGATCCAGATCTCACCTTTGCAGCTCAGACCCATCTCAGTATTAACTAGTTTGTAAATCCTTTTGGTATCCTCCTGGATGAAAGAGGCTATATGAATTTAAGATTAGGATCTTTTAACTTTATGCAACTTGAGCTCAATCCTGCATAGTGCTATAATGATAGACTCAAGCAGATCAGTCTATTTACCTTAACAAAGAGAAGGTTAAGGGGCAACTTGATTACCGTTTGTAAGTATCTACACGAGGAACAAATATTTGATAATGGGCTCTTCAGTCTAGCAGACAAAAGTAAAACAAGATCCAATGTCTGGAAGCTGAAGCTAGTCAAATTCAGACTGGAAATAAGGCATAAATTTTTAACATGGTAATTAACTATTAGAACAATTTACTAAGCTTTGTGGTGGATTCTCTGCCACTGGCAATTTGTAAATCAAGATTGGGTGTTTTTCTAAAAGATCTGCTCTAGTTCAAACAGGAATTATTGAGGGAAGTTCTGTGGCCTGTGCTCTGCAGGTCAGACTAGATGATCACAGTGATCCCTTCTGGCTTTAGAGTCTATGAATCCTGCGAAGTGCTGAGCTCTCTCAACTTCCATTGTAGGCAGACACTTGTCTGATCAAACCCCATCTCATCAGCATTTTTAATATTGAACATTAATTTTAGCTAAATAAAGGTCCCAGCAGTATACAGAATAGATACAATTTTCAAATATGTTTCAGTCTCTTCTGATTTTGTTCTTTGCTCTGTTCACACTACTCTAACTCACTAAAGAAACACTAGCAAAATTGTACATACGTGCACACAAGAGTAACCGTGCAGGCAGTGGCATGCCCATATATAGAAACAGGTTGCATACTTGATTACTTGTGTATGAACACCTTTGCAGATGCAACCTAGAACCTGAGTTCTAAAGTTTGGCCCTAAGTCTGTAAACTTCCTCCATCCATCCAGGTGTGGTATGTCAGATTAGTTAGTATTTAAGCCTTTCCGCTCTCTCTTGTAGCCTAAATTCTGTTATATTCTCTTAAGGCTGTAGATTTTTGGACTCTAGAAAAAACTGATGGGTTCACCTGCCTGAAAGTTGTATAACCTTATTACAGGGATCCCCTAGCTATGGTTTGAATAGGATGGATTATTCTAATTACGTCACAAAGAGAGCAAAGAATGTGAAGCCTGTATATGAGGTTTAAACAGGTGCCTCTCACCAAAACCACCACTGGCATTAACTGGCCTCCCTGTCAACAGTGCCGGCAGAGGCATAGGATTGAATGGGCTTTGAGACTGAATCCTTCCATCCCTAGATCGGCACAACTCCAAACAGTGTTGAGGAGTGCTGGCGGGGCAGTGTGGCAAGACCTACAGTGCCATGAGCCAGGCTGTGCCTATTGTGTAGAAAGAGAAATTTACCCTCAAGGGCAGTCAGTCCAACATCTTCAATGAACAACTAAAGTTCCTCAGGCAAAAATAGTATTCAGACTTTGATGCTCTGAGGAGTGACATTACAGCATTTACCTGGCTGATACATAAAATCTCCCTTTCCTTTCTAAATGGAACATGTATGATATGCTGGTCTCTCCCTGGTTTTCCACCCACTCCTTTTAGAATATGCAACCAAGATCTTGGAGGAGTGAAACTAACGAAATCTCCAGGATATACAGGGACTGTCATATTTTTATTGTAACTTCTTTCCATCCCTTTGCTTCAAATGCCCAGGATGACTGAGACACCGTGCTGACTTTCTTCCCTGTGGGATCCATATGAGTAGTCTATGAAGCAGGAGACATACTGCTCTCCCCACTCTACTGTGCCTACTGATCAGCACTGTCAATACTAAATACACAACACACAACCAATTTTCTCAGCTAAGTTCTTCGCCCAAATCAATGTAGACTCTATGCTCATAGGGTAGAATTTTCAAAAGCACTCAAGTGACTTAGGAGCCCAAGTGCTACTGAAAGTCAACAGAAAATGTGCTCATGGGTCATTTAGGCACTTCTGAAAATCCCACTCAAAATGTAAACATTCTTCTGAGTCATAAAGTCTATCTCCCCCTTTACATCTGAGTAAACTCACTGGCTGACCTGTAAAATACTCAGGTATTCTTTATTTTACTGATTTTTTCTATAAGCCCCTTTCCCCAGACACCTCCGCCGGATTTTAATTCATTCCTTCAAGCACTGGGAAATTCAAAGTCATGTATTATTGTCAAACACTTGCTGCAGGGGCCACCTGATGTCAAGACTCAATGACAGAGCTGAAATTCCCTCTTCAGGTTTATCAGGAGACAGTGCTCTGAAGAGCACCTCCCCTCTGGCCAGTTGCTCTGAGATCTGACACATTCTCTTCTTCACTGTTCCTTGCATGCAGTTTCCCAACCAACTGGTGGGGCTTGCACATTCTCTTAACACATTAGCAGACTATGCTGCTGTTTGTGGTTACTCTTTTCTCATCAATAAGGCTTGAAGTAGATGGTGCACAAATGTTGAGCTCTCATTCAGAATGGCTCTTAAATATTTCAGTCACCAGGGGCTGTTAAATAACACTTCCTTTGTTTGTTTGCTTCCTACCAGATTGTGGCTGCTATACTTGCTATTGCAGGGATAGTCATGATGACCTATGCTGATGGATTCCACAGCCATTCAGTTATTGGAATAGCACTTGTTGTGGGATCCGCCTCAATGTCTGCTCTTTATAAGGTAAATACACACAAACCTCTTCAGGCGAAAAAATGCTGACCACCGCATAGTAATGAGCGGGTCCCAACTTACCATTAAATACTGCGCTCCTAAGCTTTATGCAGGGCAACATCCATGCTCTTTTTATGGATACCTGCTATACGCACAAAGACCAGTTTAACATTGGAGAGAAATATTTATTTATGTTGACAACATCTGTCCCTATTTCAGGAGCAATAACTGCCTACTTTTTGGGGGCAAATGACTTGCACCAAATAATCCATCTGCTCCAATGCACTTCAGTGGGAGCTGAAGGTGCTCTGTGCCTCTCAAAATCAGGCACCTTTCATTTAGATGCCAAATTTTAGCTATCCAAGTCTGAAAATTTTGTCCAAAAGCTTTTTCAAGCTCTCGGCTTTTAAAGTGTCTGCGTACCCTTCTGACTCAGACCCTGATTCAGCAATGTACATAGCATATACCTAACTTTAAGCATTGATTTTTGTGGGAATAGTCGCATGCTTAAAATTAAGGTGCTAGCTTATATATTTTGCTGAATTGGGTCACCAGTCTGGGGGTGGGGAAAGGTTCATGTCAGGTTTTACCTTCTGTGAGGTTACTATAAATTTGCCAAAGATTACAAGAGTCCTCCAGTAAAAAAAGGGAAGTCAAGCCCAGATGCTGTAGCTCTAATGTAAACAACAACCATAGGAACATTTTTAAAACCACTAAACTTGAATCAGTCTGTCTTTAGCCCTCAGAAAGGAGGAGTGACAGGCCTAATGCCACTTTTTTGGTCTGTATTTGCTTTTGTTTCTAGGATTTTAATCAGTTTCTCTTTTGTTCAGAACAAGGAGTACGTTGTGATTATTGTCAGAAATTACAGGAATGACGGGAAATTAAAGTCCACCCCCTCCTAGTCAGTTCAGACAGAACAGTCTGACAGAATTCAGACAGAATTGCCTTGTGTTTTTGTTTATTGGTGATAAAAGGGGCATATGAAGACATAAATGTCTTGTTATGCACATACCAGATTTTCCCATTACCAATAGGAGAACAAACAGCTGACACTAGCTTGTTGTTCCAGTCCTCCCCTGCAGCCCCTTAGCCATCTCTGTTACACAGACACATTCACTATCTGTCTCCTCTATTCTCACTCCTTGTCTTTATTCAGTGAAATAACAAGACAGATTGCCCTGAGGGTGTCAAATGAGAAGCAACTGGAATTCAGATTCATTAAAGACCTTCTGATCCATAACGGACTCAGAATAACGAGTATGAAAAGTAGCTGCTTCGGCCAGCTCTGACTGTGAAGCCATTTCTGATGGTTTCCTGGCACTAACATGGTTTTGTGTATTGTGTTAGTATGTTCTCAGCAGAATAAACTCACTAAATAAAGGCGAGATGGTGGCTAATAGAATCTAACAACAGCCGCACTGCTAGCACAGTAACCTCTTTAGATTTTACTTGATACACACTAGCTTGATGTAAGACAAGAAACTCAGTGTGTTTAAAACCATAGTGAAATAGGACATAGAACTTGCTATCCTAGAACAGTGCAGTGGATCAATTAATCGAGCAACATTCAGGCTCCAACTCTTGCCCACATATAGTGCATGCATCAGAGCAAGGCAAAAGTTGCAATGCACCTTGGCTAATTTGTGCTTTGCTATTCCGGAGAAGGAAATGTCTTTCTGACCCCAGCTCATGATGGGAAGCAAGCTATCTGATAAGTCAATAGGAACGCCAGATAAGCCTTCTCTCTCCCATTCATTATATCCCTCTAGCATATTGCCTCTGACTCCTCTTCTCAAAGTAAACAGACAGGGGTTTGCAAATCACTCCTCTTTGTACTGCTGATCATTTCCACTGTCGTTCACTGGGCCTTTTCTGCTCCTGCAGCATCCTCCTGTCTGAGATAAAATTACCAAAGCTCAGCGCCCCCTCAGCTGAAAAAGTGAATGCTGGTCCCTGCTAATGATCAGAACTCGCCTTTTAATTTCTTTAGGGATGGTGGGGATGGGTCCATAGTCACCGTTAAGGGAAGTGTGATAAAATACTGACATCATGAGCCAGCCATCACTTTCTGTATCTTAAATGTAGCTGGTGGCTTTCTTTTCTACAAAATGTAAACAGGTTTCTGACTGAATCGAAATGAGATAGTAAGACATCCACATCCTATTGATTTACGCACTAAAACTTGGATTGAGTTATTGAATTTTAGCGACTAGCATTCAGTAGAGGAAATCCTGGGCCAAAGTCAGGTTTGATGTACTAATGTAAATGTAATGCAAACACTGAAGTCAATGGTGCTACTCCACATTTACGTAAGTAAAACTGAGAGCAAAATTGGGCCCCTCTGTAGTTACATAGGTAGATTGCTTTAAAAATCAATATTTTTCTCCTTTTCTTCCCCACAGACCTAAATCCCTTTAACAAATCACCACCACCAGAAGCGAAGAACCAAATGTTTAACTCTCCCCACCCTCTTTAGTACTTTTAACATAGCATTCTAAGGGGCATGGGGACTGAGATCTGGTCATTAGGATGTATGGCCTTTCATGGGCAATAGGATTTAGAGAGAGTTCACATACATGCTAGGCGAGTGAAGACTGTTGCCAACTGTCCAGTGGCCTATGGGAGTGGTTTGAATTCCTAGCAGAGAGAAGAAAATTTACATCATATAACCCACTGCCATAATGCAGTGTAATTGGCACTCTGGTTGCCAGGTGATTGGAAGCAAAGATGATTGGGATTGAAGGGGCATGGCAGCTGAATTGTCATCACATCCCTCAGGGCGATGACTAGGTCAGGGCTGAGGCACATTCATGAGGGGACAGAGGGAGGCTTGTGAGCATGTTGGGAGAGTATAAAAAGTAGCACGTCTTTATGTAATATCTCAGGTATAAAACACTGCAGCTCTTTTCTCCAGCACAAGATTACTGCTCTATTTATTTCATTTAGTATATTTACAGAGCTCCCAAAGATGTGAGTTTAGTGGTTTTACACACACACACATATTTTCACAGGCAGGAAACATTACAATTGAATTAAGGCTGCATGTACATCAGGAACCAAACTTTAAAATCCTTATAAGAATGGTCTAATGAGTGAAAAAAAATCAAAAGCAGGAGATTGAGAGTTATGGTTAATATTACAACCAGGATCAGGGCCTAGCTAAGCAACATGCCAGCCAGACAAAGGGGTCATGCACATTTATTTGTTCCCCAATTGTTTCATTTTTAGTTTTATTTTTACTTTTTCTAAAGAGAACATTACAAAGAAAAACAGGTTTAAGGGAATATTTTGGGGAAGCCACATGCCACTCCAGAAACTTCTTGTGTAATTCCTTCCTGTTTTGCAGGATAAAAAATGCTGAGCCTTCTCCACATACATAGTTTACATGGCATTAGTGGTAGCAGCAGCAGACGCAATCCTTGCATTATTATAGTGCTAGAGTGGAAAAGGGTCAGCTGGTCAGGCATGTTTTTGAGTTAAAGCAAACCCACTTATTTTTTCTCTTGCAGGTTTTGTTCAAACTTCTCCTGGGCAGTGCTAAATTTGGAGAAGCCGCCTTATTCTTGTCTGTGTTAAGTGTTTTCAATGTCCTTTTCATCACCTGTATTCCTGTCATTCTGTACTTTACCAAAGTGGAATACTGGAGCGCTTTTGATGTTATTCCTTGGGGAAACCTTTGTGGATTTTCAAGTCTCTTATTGAGTAAGTAAATGCTGTAAGTTCATAACATTTCCTGATGGGAGTGGAAGCTTGAGACATCATCTGGAGGGCCCATTGCACAGCTACAAATGTAGGTCTGGATCCTGTGATTACTGTTGGGAATAATGCTTACTGCCATGCAGCGTCCCACTGACAGCCACAGAACTCTTACAGCACTCGGTAGATTGCAGGATCAGGCCCATAAAGTTTATGCTAATGCATACTCATAAACTCTCCTTCACACAAGTGCAAAATGCCCATGGTTCTAATGGAATACCCACATGTCTGAAGATGTGGGCTTGTCAACTTTCCCAAGCTAACCAGAGCTCAGCCACGGCCTCACCAACTAGCAGTGGTGTCAGTGGGGCTTTTCCCATTGGCTTCAGTGGTAGTTAGATTTACTCCCCAAATGCATAGGAACCTCCAAAGACAATCCAATGTACTGCAGTACTGTTGGTGGTTCAGTAGGTGGCACTCTTTGCTTTAGTTAATGTCAGGGCTGTACTGTGCTACTGAAGGGATTGTGGTTTGTGGATGAGCTGTAAAACAAAAGCCTTGACTACATGTGAGCATTAAAGATGTCGTGCCACTAAATTAGAGGTATTAACCCTGGTGCTGTGCCCAGATTCTAATTTGGATAATTACATTCTGCCAGCTAAATGTGTCAATTGGAGATAGTATTTTTCCCTTCTTGTCCTAGATTATAGTGTCGTTCTTTGTGCTTTCAAACAGCTGCCATGTTCCACTACAGCAGTGGTTGCATTTTAGTTATTAAGCCAAGGCAATAGTTTTATATGAGCAAAGAGTGCAGAATTTGGACTTGGGTGTCCTTTGAGTTGAAAAGTGCCATATGCATGCAAGCAGTCATTTCTAGAATATCCAAACATACATTGTGGGTCAGACTCCCCCCGGCATATCCTTAGTGACTTCAGCAGAGTGAGACCAGGGATGAAGTTGGTTCCATAACAGCTATTTATTTGTCATAAAAACTCTATTTTAGTCACTATGTTCTCTATTAAAATGAAATGCTGTTTATCAAACAGGTTGAATATAATCATGGTTAGATTTACAATATGTGCAGCCATCATCCACAGGCAGTTGGTATGCAAAAATGCCTGGAAACAAATGCTTTTTTTACCCAGGATTTCCCAGATGACAACATTAAATTTTAAAATGGGACGACTGAATGGATAATCGTAGGGAATGAGGACTCTCATGGGGATGTAGTTGTGTTATTGAACACTACGGTGTGATATGGGACGCATTCTGATCTGTATGGCCCCAATCCTGCAATTGGATCCCTGTCAGCAGAGTCCTGTTGAAGTCAGTGGGCCTCCCACAGGCTCAAGGGTCTGCCCAGGCAGATCAGATTACAGGGTAGGGACCTTTGTATACAGGTAATTTCCAGAAATACTAATGGGAGTTATCTGAAGTCTGGGAAAATGTACCATTAAATACTCTCTTTGTACTGTAAAATAAGCTAAGCTTGGTTTCACAAGAATGGTGTAGCTAAAAATGAAAGTTGTTTTTCTTTCTTACTTCAGCATTCAATATTCTATTAAATTTTGGAATTGCTATTACATATCCTACCTTGATATCTCTTGGAATTGTACTCAGCGTACCTGTCAATGCAAGTAAGAATTTTTAACTTCCCTTTTTATTTTACTATATGTACAAAGCCTATTAATGTTTAAACATTCAAGAGAACTAAAAACTAAGAGCTTATCAGAGGTGAATATAATGATGTTTTGTATCCACACATAGATAGAGCAGAGAACAAACTGGCTAAAACAATATATATTTTCCTGCATTACATATTGTAATATTGTTCTTTAAACTACAGACCTTCCAAAGAAGATAGGATACTGCAAAATAAACTTGATTTGAAGTCAGTCATCCTTGTGATTTGATGAAAACTAATAGCTGAAGAAATGTACAACTAATTGAGTTCTTCACCAATTCAAAGGAATGTGTCTAATGCTAAACATACTTAGACCAATCATATTACATTTCAAAATGAAATTCTGAGAAATCATGCTGGGAGGTGTATAATAGTAACAGGGGTGCTGGAACAATTTTTATAGTGGGGGTGCTGAGAACCATTGAACCAAACTGTAAACTCTGGATATAATGGAAACACATCAAGTCAGGGGGTGCTGCAGTATCCCCCATACCCCTAGCTTCAGCACCTATGAACAGTAATAGTTCAGTCTTGGGCAAGTAAAATATCATTGGTGTTTAACATCCTCAACCATTATGGTAAAGATTAGGCTAGTAGATTCTGGCATGGACTGGTAAATTTTTATCACAATTTTATAAGTCTTCAACCTATAGCCCCTCTCAGGCAAGACTCTCCTGAGAGATAAGGGATTAGCAAGAGCAGCCACAGAAACTGGTGCCTGGCCTGGGAGTTTAAGGGGAGAGCTGGTCAGAAAATGGTATTTGCTGTGAAAAATGTCTAAAGAAATGAAAAATTTTCTGAGTCTTCAACAAAATAGTTTACCAAAACTCAAAAATATTTTTGGCGGCTGAAAAAAATATTCGCAAAAAGAAAAGGAGTACTTGTGGCACCTTAGAGACTAACCAATTTATCTGAGCATAAGCTGTAGCTCACGAAAGCTCATGCTCAAATAAATTGGTTAGTCTCTAAGGTGCCACAAGTACTCCTTTTCTTTTTGCGAATACAGACTAACACGGCTGTTACTCTGAAACCTAAAAAAATATTGAAATTTTTGAATGAAGAAAAAGTTCTGTGCAAATGTTTGCTTTGGGTGTGGGGGGAGTTTAAAGAGGAGAATTTCATCCACTCTATTTGTGGGGTTTTAAACCTCCCTTCCATTAGGCAGAGTGGCACCAGCACGTAATGGGAGAAGAATTGTCCAAACTGGGTATCCTCTGTCGGCCTCTGCCTCCTTTCTTCTGCAGGAGAATGTATCTGCCAGCAGGTTTCCCCTCCACTGCTAGAGTTACAAAAGGAAACAGGAAAAACTAAACACTTGCAGCTCCCACGCCTGTCCAAAGGAAAGGGAGACTATTCCAGCAGCTTCTCTGATTCAGAATCTAAGAGAAACAGAATGTGCCTGTCCATTGCCTCTCCCCTCTTGGCTCTTCATAGTGGGAAGGGTGGTTGGGAGCACCAGAGTTGTCCTCCAGCTCCGCACTCTGAGCATGCACACGCTCTCTGTCTCGCACATACACTTGTTTAGCTGGCCCTGGGCCTTTGGGGGACATAGGCTCCTTTTGGATACATTTATTCTCTTCCCCATGTCTCAGCACACAAGGTGACGCGGAATCACATCTTTGCTTGACATCGGCACTCATGAGGCCTTATAGTCACCAAACATGGTTAGCTCCCCTCTCCTATTATCTATTTTAACCACAGGTTCTGTATAGCTTGAGGCAGCTAAGGCCCAAAGCTCCTCTCCCCAACGCACAGCTGTGCAGGGGAGAAGAGGAGAAGATGTGAGCTGCTAATGCAGTGACTGCTCATTACTGCCCTGCAGTCTCCTGCACAGCAGAACTGCCCCAGGTCCTCTGCAAGAGCACTTTCTGCAGATACTCAGGAAGGGGGAAACAATGCATATCAACCACCACTCTGCAGCAAGATTGGGAATGAAATACCTATGGGAGGATTTGGCATTTAAAACTCACAAGTAAAAGTAACTTTTAAAGGAAATAAAATTTGAGGACAAAAACTTTCTAGTGGAGCCTTCAGAAGGTAAGATGTGGTTCTCTCCAGTGAAAAAACAATATACTCCAACATTATAGTATTGTAATTACAAGTGCTCTTTACTACAATGTGTTGTGCTGCAAACTTCATTTCATAATAAGTCAATGGGATATAGCAGTTAGCAGAGGGCCTTGCAAGTTAAGAGCCTTGGGTTCGACTCCCAATTCAGCCACTGACTGACTGTGTGTCCTAGGGCAAGTCACTTGATCTGTGGGGTCCACAGCTTTCTCATTTCTCTAATGGAGCAATTGCTTACCTGTCTTTATATGCCACTTTGAGATTGTCTGCTCCAAGGTGCTATGTACATGTGAAATATTGTTACATGTTCAGAGCAGATCTTTGTGTGCCAGGGTTGCTAAATCTTGTCATACCAGGGCTGCACATTCACACACTAGCAGCTGGTCCAGTGCAGCGCATCCCTAGCATCTTTTGTGCTTCCTCCTGTGGTGCTTCCCAAAAGGCAATGCAGGAATCAGTACAAAGGATTGTGGGTCACAGCCAGGCTCTGAGGAGGATGGTCGCAAGAGGCCTAACAAATCTGCCTCAGTGGAGGAAATACAGGGAATAGGATCAGGTTCATACCTCCCCTCCCCTGAACTCCAGACACCTGCTAGTGACCATCTTGAGAGTCACAACCCAGAAGTAAAAAAACACTATTTGGATAGCTTTACTTGGAACTAATGAACATACTGTTTGTGCAATGTCCTTTGCCATTTAATCCAAGTGTGAGGCTATTTACACTTAAACAATAAAAGTAAAAGCCTAACCTCCTTGCTATAATGAATAATCCAGATAAAAGACCCTCCAGAGCTCAGCACATTTTGAGCTTCTTAGGATACATCTGTTCCTCAAGGATCGGTTTTGGGACCAATCTTATTTAATCTTTTTATTACTGACCTCGGCACAAAACGTGGGAGTATGCTAATAAAGTTTGTAGATGATACAAAGCTGGGAGGTATTGCCAATTTAGAGAAGGACAGGGATATCCTACAGGAGGATCTGGATGACCTTGTAAACTGGAGTAATGGTAATAGGATGAAATTTAATAGTGAGAAGTGTAAGGTCATGCATTTTGGGATTAATAACAAGAATTTTAGTTATAAGCTGGGGAAGCATCAATTAGAAGTAACGGAGGAGGAGAAAGACCTTGGAGTATTAGTTGATCATAGGATGACTATGAGCCGCCAATGTGATATGGCCGTGAAAAAAGCTAATGCGGTCTTGGGATGCATCAGGAGAGGTATTTCCAGTAGGGATAAGGAGGTTTTAGTACCATTATACAAGGCACTGGTGAGACCTCACCTGGAATACTGTGTGCAGTTCTGGTCTCCCGTGTTTAAGAAGGATGAATTCAAACTGGAACAGGTACAGAGAAGAGCTACTAGGATGATCCGAGGAATGGAAAACTTGTCTTATGAAAGGAGACTCAAGGAGCTTGGCTTCTTTAGCCTAACTAAAAGAAGGCTATGGGGAGATATGATTGCTCTCTATAAATATATCAGAGGGATAAATACCGGAGAGGGAGAGGAATTATTTAAGCTCAGTACCAATGTGGACACAAGAACAAATGGATATAAACTGGCCACCAGGAAATTTAGACTAGAAATTAGACGAAGGTTTCTAACCATCAGAGGAGTGAAGTTTTGGAACAGCCTTCCAAGGGAAGCAGTGGGGGCAAAAGATCTATCTAGCTTTAAGATTAAACTCGATAAGTTTATGGAGGAGATGGTATGATGGGATAACATGCTTTTGGCAATTAAATATTCATGGTAACTAGACTCAGTGGCCTGTGATCATAGAATCATAGAATATCAGGGCTGGAAGGGACCTCAGGAGGCCATCTAGTCCAACCCCCTGCTCAAAAGCAGGACCAATCCCCAATTAAATCATCCCAGCCAAGGCTTTGTCAAGCCTGACCTTAAAAAAAAAAGATTCCACCACCTCCCTAGGCAACGCATTCCAGTGTTTCACCACCCTCCTAGTGAAAAAGTTTTTCCTAATATCCAACCTAAACCTCCCCCACTGCAACTTGAGATCATTACTCCTTGTCCTGTCCTCTTCTACCACTGAGAATAGTCTAGAACCATCCTCTCTGGAACCACCTCTCCGGTAGTTGAAAGCAGCTATCAAATCCCCCCTCATTATTCTCTTCTGCAGACTAAACAATCCCAGTTCCCTCAGCCTCTCCTCATAAGTCATGTGTTCCAGACCCCTAATCATTTTTGTTGCCCTTTGCTGGACTCTTTCCAATTTATCCACATCCTTCTTGTAGTGTGGGCCCAAAACTGGACACAGTACTCCAGATGAGGCCTCACCAATGTCAAATAGAGGGGGACGATCACGTCCCTCGATCTGCTCGCTATGCCCCTACTTATACATCCCAAAATGCCATTGGCCTTCTTGGCAACAAGGGCACACTGCTGACTCATATCCAGCTTCTCGTCCACTGTCACCCCTAGGTCCTTTTCCGCAGAACTGCTGCCTAGCCATTCGGTCCCTAGTCTGTAGCTGTGCATTGGGTTCTTCCATCCTAAGTGCAGGAACCTGCACTTATCCTCATTGAACCTCATCAGATTTGTTTTGGCCCAATCCTCCAATTTGTCTAGGTCCCTCTGTATCCTATCCCTGCCCTCCAGCGTATCTACCACTCCTCCCAGTTTAGTATCATCCGCAAATTTGCTGAGAGTGCAATCCACACCATCCTCCAGATCATTTATGAAGATATTGAACAAAACCGGCCCCAGGACCAACCCCTGGGGCACTCCACTTGACACAGGCTGCCAACTAGACATGGAGCCATTGATCACTACCCGTTGAGCCCGACAATCTAGCCAACTTTCTACCCACCTTATAGTGCATTCATCCAGCCCATACTTCTTTAACTTGCTGACAAGAATACTGTGGGAGACCGTGTCAAAAGCTTTGCTAAAGTCAAGAAACAATACATCCACTGCTTTCCCTTCATCCACAGAACCAGTAATCTCATCATAGAAGGCGAGTAGATTAGTCAGGCATGACCTTCCCTTGGTGAATCCATGCTGACTGTTCCTGATCACTTTCCTCTCATGTAAGTGCTTCAGGATTGATTCTTTGAGGACCTGCTCCATGATTTTTCTGGGGACTGAAGTGAGGCTGACTGGCCTGTAGTTCCCAGGATTCTCCTTCTTCCCTTTTTTAAAGATTGGCACTACATTAGCCTTTTTCCAGTCATCTGGGACTTCCCCCGTTCGCCACGAGTTTTCAAAGATAATGGCCAATGGCTCTGCAATCACAGCCGCCAGTTCCTTTTGCACTCTCGGATGCAACTCGTCCGGCCCCATGGACTTGTGCATGTCCAGCTTTTCTAAATAGTCCCTAACCACCTCTTTCTCCACAGAGGGCTGGCCATCTATTCCCCATGTTGTGATGCCCAGCACAGCAGTCTGGGAGCTGACCTTGTTAGTGAAGACAGAGGCAAAAAAAGCATTGAGTACATTAGCTTTTTCCACATCCTCTGTCACTAGGTTGCCTCCCTCATTCAGTAAGGGGCCCACACTTTCCTTGGCTTTCTTCTTGTTGCCAACATACCTTCTTGTTACTCTTAACATCTCTCGCTAGCTGCAGCTCCAGGTGCGATTTGGCCCTCCTGATTTCATTCCTACATGCCCGAGCAATATTTTTATACTCTTCCCTGGTCATATGTCCAACCTTCCACTTCTTGTAAGCTTCTTTTTTATGTTTAAGATCCACTAGGATTTCACCGTTAAGCCAAGCTGGTCGCCTGCCATATTTACTATTCTTTCGACACATCGGGATGGTTTGTCCCTGTAACCTCAAGAGGGATTCCTTGAAATACAGCCAGCTCTCCTGGACTCCTTTCCCCTTCATGTTAGTCCCCCAGGGGATCCTACCCATCCATTCCCTGAGGGAGTCGAAGTCTGCTTTCCTGAAGTCCAGGGTCCATATCCTGCTGCTTACCTTTCTTCCCTGTGTCAGGATCCTGAACTCAACCAACTCATGGTCACTGCCTCCCAGATTCCCATCCACTTTTGCTTCCCCTACTAATTCTTCCCGGTTTGTGAGCAGCAGGTCAAGAAAAGCTCCCCCCCTAGTTGGCTCCTTTAGCACTTGCACCAGGAAATTGTCCCCTACGCTTTCCAAAAACTTCCTGGATTGTCTATGCACCGCTGTATTGCTCTTCCAGCAGATATCAGGAAAATTAAAGTCACCCATGAGAACTAGGGCGTGCGATCTAGTAGCTTCTGCGAGCTGCCAGAAGAAAGCCTCATCCACCTCATCCCCCTGGTCCGGTGGTCTATAGCAACTCCCACCACTACATCACTCTTGTTGCTCACACTTTTAAACTTAAAAGTGATGGGATATTAGATGGGGTGGGATCTGAGTTATCCAGGAAAGAATTTTCTGTAGTATCTGGCTGATGAATCTTGCCCATATGCTCAGGGTTTAGCTGATCACCATATTTGGGGTCGGGAAGGAATTTGCCGCCAGGGCAGATTGGCAGAGGCCCTGGAGGTTTTTTGCCTTCCTCTGTAGCATGGGGCACTTGCTGGAGGATTCTCTGCTCCTTGAAGTCTTTAAACCACGATTTGAGGACTTCAATAGCACAGATATAGGTGAGAGATTTTTTGCAGGACTGGTGGGTGAAATTCTGTGGCCTGCGTTGTGCAGGAGGTCAGACTAGATGATTGTAATGTTCCCTTCTGACCTAAATATCTATGAATCTATGAATCTGCACTGGAAAAGGTGTGGTCTTAACTCAGGTTAAAATGACAGTGAAAGCAGGTCAGCTTTTCACGCAGGATAGCAGCTTGTGTTCCTCCCCAGGCTCCCCTATAGGTTGAACTCAAGCTGCTAACCCAAGTTCAAAGCTGAGTTGCCATGTCTTCACTGCTGTTTTAACCTGAGTTAAGACCATAGTGTATTTATTTGCTTATTTTTACTTTTACTCAGAAGAGCCAGGTTAGGGAGGTGAAAAAGAGGCACACCTGAGCTGTGCTGTCAGGAGTCATTGTAAAGCAAGGCTAGGCAGCAGGACTTGCTATACTTTTAAGTAGCTGCCTGTCAGTACTGGCTAGTATGCAGGGTGAGAGGTGCATTGTCAGACGTCATCCCTGTCCATATTTACAGCAAATTCTGGCTGCTCTCTGCCCTTGGTAATCTGGACTCACTGAATGTCCACGTTAAACTAACAGGGAGAGCTCCAGCCCCACAAGTCTGTCTCTGACATGCTTGTTCGCCAATGTTTCATGTCCAGAAGTCCACTAGTTCTAAGCGAGCAAGACCCCACCTATATTAAAAGCCTGCCCTGTGCTGCTTCTCTGCAAACAATGCACGGCAGTGTGTGTGTGTGTGTGAGAGAGAGAGAGAGAGATGCTGCCCCAACGCCGTGTCCCTTTTAATAATATCAGTTCAATGTTTCATACAGTTGTTGATCACTACACGAGTGAAATTGTCTTCAACAGTGTCCGTGTAATTGCCATTGTCATCATTGGCCTGGGCTTCCTCTTATTGCTTCTACCTGAGGAATGGGACGTCTGGTTAATGAAGCTCCTCACCCGCCTCAAAGTGCGGAAGAAGGAAGAGATCCCCGAGGGGAACGGAGACATTGTTTCAGGACTGCAGAGCAAAAGCAGGAGAACTCGCCCTTCCATGTCATCCTTCACTCATTAATGTTATTTTTATTGAAACTCTGTGATTAACATTGTATGTTATGATTCAAGGGTCTTTTCTTGCGAAGCACATATGTCCAGTATAGTGTACATACCTGTACAGTTTTGATATGATACAGTCTAAGGCATCAAGTTTTGGCATGTCCAATTTGCTTGCACTTTTTTCACATCAGACCTTTCACTTATAAGTACCACTTTAAAAAAAAATCAAAACAAGAACCTCTCTCCTCTTTTTCAGTGAATGTAATGTATAGTCAAATTATCTTTGCTTATATCATTTTAAAGATCAGTTTTCATGAGAAGCAGGGCAGATATTTTGAACATTAGAAACTGAATGACGCATCACACACTGTGATTTAAAATGAGCAGATGCTATGCTACATCATATGTTTATTTTCTACCAGAGCTATACTCATAACTTTAAAAGTTTTAAAAAAACCAAAAGCAAATCTTTTTGGGAAGATGGGACAGGAGCGAGAGGGAGATTAGGAAACTGCTCCGTGAAAATGAGTGCACTTTGTGCCAGGACAAGAGTGAGGTTAAAGTGCTAAAAGGCTTGCACTGAAGTAATACAGGAGAAGCAGTCAAGAGCCCAGCCTCCTTATACTGCTCATGACTCCACTCCACGTTTAAGATCATGCAAGAGACATACAGTGCCTTTTACAGAATCCTAGTCTTTAGCCGTGTAGAACGGGGTCACTCTGCAAGTAGCTTCTGTCATTTTACAATATAGGGGGCTCACAGTGCTCCTAAAACTCCCGTTGAAGTCAACAGGTGCCCACTACGAGAAACCAGACTTTATTGGGAATTTAGGGGGCTCAGAGACTGCAAGTTCATGCCCTGTGCACCTGATTCTCTTCTCACTTGCACAGATTTTACCCCCATGTGGAGTTACTCTTAATTTACACTGGTGTGAGTAAAAGGAAAACTTTACTTAAAATAAAATTAACAAGGAAGCTGACAGCCAGGTCTAGAGAAACACGGTCCGTGATGTATAGTATGAGCCCAACGAGGTGAATTGCCAGTAGCTTTTACTCTACAGTTGGGAGTTTTAAAAAGAAATGTAAGATATTTACATAAAATGTAATGTAACACCTTTTTATTAAACTTGTAAGCACCAGGATGTTTACTTATGCGATTTAGGTTCGCCATTAAATTTCTATCTGTGATAGATCACATGCTATGTAAAAAGGAAACAAAGTTATAGTTTACTATTTTTGAAGTTTACATTGTTGCATACAAAATTAAAATGTTATTTTCAACTGTTGCCATAAGCTGATGGTACCTGCTGTCACAGAGGCATACTTTGTGTCAGGCGAGTGTGGCGTTCACTTTGAAACTTTTTTAGCAAATGAATTTCAGAGTCCATTATCTGTTTGGCAGAACTAATTAATAAAAGGTTTAAAAAAATCCTAAATCAATGACTTCTATGTTTTTTCTTCCCGCCGTGCCCCTCCCCCAAACTTATAATAATTTAATTTGTTCTGTTTGAAATATTTTATCAAAACTGATGAAGAAGGAGGGAGATGAAATACAAAAATATGGCCCCAGTCCTGCAAAGGATTCTACAACCACAGCGTTTTACTCCCCCATGGAGAGCCCCACTGACTCGGGATAGAAAACTACATGCCTGCACCACCAAAGAGATTCATAAGTGTGGTCTCATACTGCCACCTGGAGTCCCATGGAAGTCAACAAGACTCCCTGTGGGTGTAAGGGGCCATTACTGACTGATCCCTTTGCAAGAGCAGGACCCATAACTATGGGCCCACTTTGGACAGGATACTGTATTTAGGCACCAGTCAGAAAAACAGAAGCCCAGCAGGAGGAACATAGGGTAAAAGTTGTCCATCCAAATCCTGACTTCCTTGAAACCACCAGGGACCGTGTTCTATAGGCCCTTTGTGATGAATATTTCTGATTCAGAGCTTAGTCCACATTATTATCTATGTACATACCCATATCTCTCGAGATCCTTAAATACCCACTGCTACAGAGATTTTTATGTGCTAAGACTAATCCGTGGTGGAGGAAGCCTGACTGGGCAAGTGGGTGGTGCCCCTGGGCGGTAGATGGAGCCCCCCCCCCTTAGGGGAGACTGGCTCTGCCTCTTCCCCACCCCTGCAGCCTGGGCCATGAGTCCCCCTCCCCAGCCCGGAGGAGTCCCGGGCCAGTCTAAGCCGTGCCATGCCTCCCCTCCCCAGACCCCAAGCCACAGCAGGGAAAAGCCCCTCAGCAAGCTGCCTTTGGCAGGGGCTACACAGCTCTTCCCACAACACCTGCCTGGGACCTTTCCCTCACCGATGAGCAGCTCAGCACCTTCTTCCTCTGACAACCGTTTGTGTCTACCTTCCCCCTTCCACACTTCAGACACTCCGCAAAGTCACACCATCACAAACTCACCCAAGGCCCCTTTGGCTTTAGAAGCACCTCTTGAGGGCCGCAGCTTCTCCGGCCTGTAGACCCTTCCTTTCACCACACAGTGCCCAGACATTCGAAACGCAGAAGTTTCCAGGATGGAATATGCTGCTTCTGGACATTGGTGCCCAGGAAGAATTCCCCTTACTCTTTTTTCTGATGGATTTACCTGATTGACTTTCCTTCACCAAGTGGAAACTACGGACCAGCTGCTGGCTCTTTTTGCAAAGGGACACAATCAGGCTAAGCTCCTTGGTGCGAGGCTGTGATTTGGATTCGAGCTGAGGTTGCTGCAGCCTCAGCTGCAGGCACAGAGGACTAACCACTATACGACCATGGCCAGCCACCAGGTGCCATGGCTGCTGAGCAGGAAATGCTCAGTTCTGCGCTCTCAGGGAAGCCACCTACTTCACCAATGGCCACAGGTATTAATCAAGTCTCTCCATTAGTGTCACAGTTAAAAGGTAACAAAAGGAAAAAAGACAGGAGACCAGCCTGCTGCCTGCCCGCTTTTCTCTCTTCCTCACCCTTTAACCGATTGTCCTCATGCCCTTGGCCAGAGTATTTCCCTTTGTGACTCCAAAACATGCCCCAACATGCAGGTCTTGAAGCTGGGCCCAGCACAGTGGCAGAAGGCGCTGTAGAGGCTTTGACCAGGGCAAGCAGGCAGGGGTGGCCTTGCAGGCTAATTGTCTCTCTGGAGGTGCAGGGTGTGAATGGAAGTTGCCATAGAAGCGGGTGAGGAATGTGCTGGCCAGGCCAGGCATTTCTTTCTTCCCATTCAAAAGGCACTGCCCTCCCACTCAGGTAATCAAACCCTGGTCTCCCACGTGATAGGTGGAGATACTCACCCCTGTACTAACATGGAGCAAGGCCAGGTTTGCACCGCATGCAACTCTTCGAGACCAGCTATGGCCAGCTTACGCCACACCCTGGGCCTCACCAGGCAACAACACCCCTTCCTCTCTTCTCCTTCCTGAAGGCTTTGGCTGCAGCAACAGCACAGGGAAAAGCCCTGTCCCTCCTCACATGCGGTTGCCTCTCACGCTCATCCATAGAAGCTTTTGATAGGCCCCATGCAGGTTCCAGGGCCACTGAGGAGGGGGTATTTGCCACTCACCTTCCTGGGTCCACCAGTAATCTTCCTGGAGTCCAGAGAGATTACTGATGACCCCCAAGAAGCTGAAAAGCACATGCTGCCCCAGAACCTGCATGGGACATAATAAAGCAAAAACTCACCCCCCTCCCACAAAAACCCTGCAACCGGGGGGGGTCTGGTGGCAGCAACAGTACCAGGGGAGGCAGGGCTGCTCTTGGTCTATTATACCCACAGCCCATGGTGTTGCCACAGTAAAACATTAACACACCTGATCTTTTCACCCTGTTTTTGGCGAGATGGGGAACACCCAGCTCGCCCAAAATACAGACCCTACAATCATTGCAGTCGTATTGGGGTAGCATTTACAAACCTACTCGTTCCTCTTTCAAATTAAAAATTCTTGCATCTCATGGTGTAGCAGGTTTTGCTGTTCTCACATAGCCGCCCCAGAGACTGTTGGGAACAATGCCAAATACCATGTACCAAAAAAAATCTGTTCTTGGTTACAAAAGCCCAAGAAATGGGATCTCCTCTTTAATTGCTGTGTTTTAGTGCACAGTGAGTCCAATATGTTCCACCAGGCATCCCACAGGATCAGAACCGTTTTAATGTCAGCTTCTTAATACATTTTACTAACAACCAATGTATGGGAAGGCCATTTAAATGCCAGTATAGGGCTTAAAACTAGGTAAAGATAGGAAGTTTGCACCTGGGACTACAGCATCAGTAAGACTGTGGTATGGTGAAATTTTAATAGTAAATACTCTAGGTTTAGAAAAGCCTTCCCAAGACTGACTAAAAGAAGGCAAAACACATGATTTATGCAGCGCAAAGTATAGCTGGTCCAAGTAGAGCCTGGGCAAAGCAGCTCACTGCCTTTGGGGAATTCCAAATTAGGACTAGCCAAATTGGTTGAAGGAAGCAATAAGACGCAACTTAAATTTCTTCATGAAATACACCACCCGAAGATGAGACCCTGATGAAGACCGGAACCTGGATGGGACTTGATGAAGTGGTCAACAAAGAGTGTGTGTGTTTTAAATTATATCTATGCCTTTCTGTAGAGCTGGGGGTTAAGGAGCGGGCTGAGAAGAAGCCAGGAAGGAATGGGAATAATTAGCTCCAGCCCAAAGGGATCAGTTGTAGAGCATATTGTACTGGGAAGAGCTCATGAGATGATCAGGCCGCCATGCCGAGGAGGACAGTGCGTGCTGTCTCAAAGAAGTGCACACAGAACTCGTAGCCCAGGGAGCGTGTGTTGGCAGGAAATGTAATGTTGGCTGTTAGTCATCTCTCTCTTTCTCTCACACACACACCCAGCTTTCTGTCTCCTATCTACTGCAGGGCTGACACAGGTACAATCCTCCCATGGTGGGAACTGGTGCTTTTAGTACCCTTTATACCACATTAACCCTTTTACAAGGCTATACAGGGGCTAGACCAGAGTGACAATCTCGCTCTGCAGTTAAGGATTTTAACTGCCTCACTTTTGACTTTAGAATCAGCTCTGAAAGTTTCTCTTATTTTTAATTAAAAGTTCTTCAGATCCAGCAAGTTGAGTCCTGTGAGGCCCCTGATCTACAGTGACCAGCTATAAGAAATGACAAAAAGGTTGTTATGTGAGAAGCAATTGAAAAGCTGGCTACAGAGGGGATGTCAGGCAGCAGAGCCTCCAAGCCCAGGCCTAGGGAACCGGGACCAGGAGAAACAACAACCTGGCCAAGAGCAAGTTGTTAAAGGGAAGCGCTGCTGCACTGAGGGACTGGGTGTCACTCTTGGCCCCAGATGCTGCAGTCTGCACTCCCCACCTCACCCAATGGCTTCTGAGGCTGGTTATGCCACATCCAGAATAGCTGTGCAGCCTCCTCCCAGCACTAGCTCTGCTCATCACACCAGCAGCCCCGAAGGGCCTCGCCCAGCCCAGCCCTATCTGCCTCCCCTTTCGGCTGCTCTCCTTTTTCAGGGGTGAGCTGGACTAGTTCCCCTCATCCTGCACTACGGCTTCCTCCACCCTTCAGGGACCGTGCCTGACCACTCTCAGACCCTGCTGCCAGGCATCACCCCTGCACCAGGTCCCTGGCTGTTTGTAGGCTGCTGCTCACACTGCCACTAGCCATTCCTGGTTACTATGGATCACTTAGTGCCCCCCCTCTCTTCATCAGTGCAGACTTGGCTCCTCCATCCTGGGGTGACCTGTGGCCCAATCTTTGCCCTCTAGGTCATCTGAAATGTGTGTGTGGAGGTCAGGGGGACCCAGTAATGAACAGCAGACTCATTAAATACATGAATACAGTACATGAAATAGCTCTATGGACAGACAGTACATAGCATCAGTGTCTTAGTCACTTATTTCCCCTGCTGCAAAACACTGTGCTGGGTTATTTCAGTGAAGTAGTGACAGTCGCCCTCCTCCCCCACAAGTCTTTTTTCTGGTCTGTTTTTTGTAGCATTGCATTGTGGCAGGCTCCTGCTTTTATCAGTATTTTTAGTCCTGGATCTCCACACTTGGTATTTTCATCGGCCCATGATTTGAAGCTATGCTCATTATTTCGAATGTTTCTTCTCTTCTGTCGAAGCTGGCTGTGTTTGTGTCAGCAGGGAGATGCTATGGGGAACAGCTGCAAAAAGACCCAGAGTCAGCCGAAATAGTCAATGGAAGAAGATAAGAAATTGAAAATTTACCTGAGCCTCCTGACCGCACCCAACCTGAGGACTTGGAGTACATTAGTGAGATTTGAAGAGCACAAAGTGCCAGGGGAGGGAGAGTGCTCCCTGTGACTCAGAATGGATGAGCCTCCTGCCCCCAACCCCACACTTAATAATTCCTTAAGATCTCCTGACTTCAAGGACTCTGAGAGGGAGTTTGCGAGTGATCACCTCACAGGGAAGAGCCTCAGCTCCCTCAACAGTGCCGGGAGGAGGAGGAACAGACTGAGCAACTCCTGCGGCTCTCTCTGCCTCATCTTCTGCTGAGGCAGTGGCATCGGTCTCACCACTGCCACCAAATCACTACCCAAACAGTTTCTGGACCTCCTAAGGAGGATTGCAGAGCCTCTCTTGATTGCCCTGGAGAATGGTCAGGACCTACCCACAAGGTGTCCATATTACAGGCCTTAGCGAGGTGGTGCCCCAATCAAGGAAGCCATATTGGAACCAGTCAAAGCAGTTTGGAACACTCCAGCCACCTGTGCCCTGACTCCAAAAAAGGTTAGAGAAAAAGTACTTTGTTCCAGCTAAAGGGGTGAAATATTTGTTTTCTCACCACACCCTGAATTTCTTAGTTATCCAGGCAATCACTGATCACAGTACACTGCACCAAACTAGATCCATTCCTTCCAACAAGGATGCCAGAAGATTGATCACCTCAGAAGAAAAAGTTTCTCTTTCACCAGCCTAGAGTTTCATAGAGCATATTAGCAGGCACTGATGTCTAAATACAACTTTATTAACGATAATAACTTGAGTTTGCTAACAAGCTTTCACAGGAGTTCAGGCCTCAGTTGCAGGCTATTCTTCATGAAGGAAAGCTGATAGTTAGATCATCCCTCCTGCCATTGCTGGATGTACTGGACACAGCTTCCCAATCCACAGTGACTGCGGTTGTCATGAGGTGGGTTTCATGGCTTCACTCCTCTGGTTTTCCCAAGGAAGTTCACACTACATGGAAGACCTCCTCTTCAAGGGCAACAATCTGCTTAGCAAAAAAATCAGACTAGTTGTTACATAACTTCAAAGACTCCTGTGCAACTCTCTGCTCCTTGGTTATTTACATCCAGCACCTTGGAGGAAGTACTCCAAACGACCTCCATATAGACAAAATCCTGCTCCTCAGCCCTGTTACCATCAAAGAGCAACAAGTCCCCCAGCAGGCAACAAAAGGTACACCCCCAGTACACAAACACTCTGCCATAATTTCCTTCATAGTCCCAGCCTCACACCAAAAAGTCTTTTTGATAGGTCCTTCAAGAGCCACCAACCAGCCTCCACACTACCAGATACCCTCACCCTCTTCAGTGGCCACCTTGCCAGGTTTTTTTTCCCCAATGTGGCAACATATCAGGTCATACAGATGGTTCTTAGAGATCATCTCCATTGGCTACTCCATAGAATTCCTTTCCATCCCTTCTCACAAGAGGACTCTCAGATAGGAAGTAAACTCCCTTGTCCAACTAGGAGCTACAGAGCTCGTGCATCCTCAACACAAGGAGAAGGGTTTCTATTCCAGATACTTCTTCATTCCTGAAAAGAAGGGAGGCTGTAGACCCATTTTGGATCTCAGACACCTAAATATCTGCAAACACCATTCAAGATTCAGGATGACCACCCTGGCCTGTTTAATCCCCTCCCTAAACCAAGGTGCCTGGATTGCAGCTCTTGATTTGAAGGATGCCTGCTTTCATACAGACATTCACCCAATGCACAGGAGGTTCTTGCTCTTTACAGTGGGCCTAGAACATTATCAATACAGAATTCCTCTCTTCCATCTCTCAGCAGCACCAAGAGTTTTCACGAAGGTGCTCTCCATGGTAACAGCATACCTGTGTCACCAGGACAGCCTAGTTTTTCTTTACCCTGATGACTGACTGCTCATGGGGCAATCATCGTTCTCTCCTTTCTCAGCCTCCTGCACTTCTTAGGACTTCAGTTAAACTGAGAAGAATCCACTTTAATCCCCACACAGAATAAAGATTTTATCGGAGTGACTCTGGACTTGGCCAAAGCATACAAACCATAGGAGAGAGGGACCTCATCATTCAGCTTTGACTGAGCCCTCAGACAACAGCTTGATCTTCCTTCTAGGCCACCAGGCATCATGAACTTATGTGACACCCTTCACAAGGCTCCATCCTTGGTGCCTTCAGGCATGATTATAGACAGTCTACACTCAGACCAGAGATACCCGAGACAAACCAGTCTCGATTCCCCAGAGCATCCTGGCATCACTCACCTAGTGGGAAAACAGAGAGACTATGTATGTAGGGATTCCCTTCATTCCCCCTCCACTCATAAAGAAGCTAGTTACGGATGCTTCCCTATTGGGTTGGGTAGCACAGCTGGACAACTACATGGCCCTAGGACCCATCAACTATCTAGCACTGAAATATTTTATAGCAATTGGTGTTATGTATAGATAAGATACAGATGTATAGATAAGAGGGTCTACGGGACCTCAAACAAGAATATAAAACAGGATTTTCTTGGCATGTTTTTAATTTAATTCTCCTGGGGCTGTATTATTTCTTCAATTAAAACGGAGATGAAATGATTATGCATGCCCGAAGTACAAGCAAAAGTTGATATTCAGAACACTGGAGCAAAAGAATCTTAACCAAGTGAAAAATGAGTCAGATGTCCCATACTCAGAACTAGGTGATCTGAAAACAGCTTTAAATTCGGCCTTCAATTTTTCTATTATTTCAGAATATTTTTAAAACTAAGCTATATATATAGATATATAAGATATATACTGATTGTACATCATTAAAATGAGATGCAGAGAACTTGTTCATTCAAATGATACATAAGTATAAGCAAAGTAGACGTGAGTAGCATTCACATAGAGCCTGTGATACTTTCTGATTCCTTCGGAACAGAATAAGACCAACACAGGCTGCCTCCTTGTTAATCAGAATTGCAGTTTTGTTTTGCTTTTGGATGCACAGAGGAGCAAGGATTGTGTCAGGCATCCTAAGAGGAAAAAGGTGTCACTCCATTTTTCAACATGAGCAGTTTCCCTGCAGCCATTCATCACGTTAATGGAATCCCCCATTGCATTACAGAAATTCTGTCACATTTCCAAGCAAGACCAAGCTGTATATAGGACAGAGACATATTATCCTTGCCCCCTGCTTTGGCTGAAAGATACAAAATGTGCTTTATGCAGCCTGGAGCAGGTTCAGCGGTGCCTGGGCAGAGTTCTATCCTGTAAGAAAGAACTTCACAACACTCTCCCTGGTCAATATATAACACTGCTATAGGTTTGGGCCTGATTTTCCTCTCCTGTGCCACAATTGTTCACGGCTTTAACCCCAGTGACCTCAACAGAGGATGCCCTGTTTAGCACCAAGGCCATTTAAGAATTCCCTCTAAAAGTGGTCCCCCTCTATCCAGTTTCTGATGAGTTAATCATGCTAGTTTTTATCAGGAATACTTCACTGGTCCTACTTACAGCTGGTAAATCCATTTTTGAGATGAAGGGATTTTGGGCAAGTAGATCCAGAAACAAGATTCTATAGCAGTAATTTTCAGCTTCTTATCAGAAGGTTTGGATGAGGAACTGGAAGTCAGTATGCTCTGGAGGAAGATTACAATTTCAAAGCTACACAAAATAAATAAGAAAGCTGATCCTTAGCAACTCACCTGGATGCCCTGAAATCACATAGGACAGGAAGCTTACTGAAAACTGAAAAGTGGTTGGTTACTAGTTCTCCTCAGAAGCTGAATCTAGTCCTGAAATCCTTTATTAAACTCCAGCTGAACCTTTGCATTCAACTATTGCATTTCATGATTCAACAGCTTCACTCATTACCTTCTGTTCACACAAAACACAGCCAACGAAATACTGGCATTTTCCACGAGAGGGTATTGCTGATAAGTGCACAAGGAAAACATTACACAAATTTGTTCCAAAAACCAGTGTGGATTTCCATAGCAACCAGGCGATCATCCTACCACGTTTTCATCCAAATCCAAAATCACAAAAGCAAAGGGAGATGCATAGATATCAGAGAGAGGCGCTTAACATGTATTTGGCAAAAATCCACTAGGAAAAATCAAATTACTTTTTTGCAACCAGTAAAGGATTGGCAGCTTCAAAAACGATCCTTGCCAGAGAGATTGTAAAATGTATCACTGGGAGACATTGTAGCTAAGATCACTTTTGTGTCTCCCCATAGTACCCTGCAAATGGTCAGCCAGCTGGGGAAATCAAAGCTGCAGCCTTTGAATTTTATGAATCCCGCCAAAACTACAAGTGTTCACATGGACACTTAGGTCTCACTGGGGTCCCGACATTTAGGCCTAGTGCTGAATCAATAGCAAGTAAGAGGACAGAGCCAGCCCAAGGCATGTGCAAAGTGTGCAGCCACACAAGTCCCCAAGCTCTGGAACAGCATTCCTGGAGAGAATAACTAGAGTGAGTTGACTAAAAGAGCTCCTACTACAAGCAGGAGAAGGAAGGTGCAAAATTTCAGCAGGACCTAGACCTTTCAATGATTTGCCCTTTCAAGCTGAGATGGAAAAGGACTACTGGTTTTACAACACCTCAACTCTATTTTTTTTTTTCTTTTCTTCAAAGCATGGAACAAAAAATCCCATGTAACTATAGCATGTAAATTCTTTACCCCTTCAGTACCCGGTTCATTCTAATTCTAGAGGAATAATTGATGGTGATGGAGTGGGGAGCAAATTCCTTTAATCCTCCTCTCCTTCCTCCAACAGAACAATCTTGCTGCCTCCTCCCACTCCAGAGGCAGAGGTGGCAGGATTTTACCCTTTCCATTTTCTTCCCATTTAGAAACGATAAACCTCCTTGGAATTTCTAAACATTAGAGATTACAATTTCTTAACTAAGAAAGTGTTGCAGCCAGTGCAGGGAAATTCCATATTAGACCTTGTCTGAAAAAGATAAAGAAGAACTGATTTCAGAACTAAAATTTACTGCTTGCTTAGGTATACGTGATTATGACTAGAACACTTTTATAATGTACAAGCAGATTAAAGTGAAGACCAATAATATATACACTTGATGCTTTAATATGGCCAATTTCATAAAGCTGAAAATACTTGTGAGCCAAATCAGCTGGAAGGAAGATTTTAATCAGAAAAAATGTGAATGATAATTGTGAATCTTTTAAGAACGCCTTACTAGATGCTCAAAAAGCCACAATCCTACAACTGAGGGAGAAGGCTGTGCTGCTTTAAAAAGCAACCTGATTTAGAGGGGAAGTGAAGGCAGCTATAAAAAAAATATATTTATAACAAATGGGAAGATGATAATAATGAATACATATCACAAGTTAGGAATTGAAGAAAACTGATAAGGGAAGCCAAGAGACAAAAGGAGAAATCAATGGCCAGCAGAATTAAGGACAATAAGGAGTTTTTAAAATATAAGAGGAACAAAAATAATCTTAACAATGGTATTGGTCCATTACTAGATGGAAATGAGAAAATTATCAATAAAAATGCAGAAAAGGCAGAGGTGTTCAATAAATATATTTGGTCTATTTCTGAAGAAAAAACAGATGATGCAGTCTCATAATATGGTGATTATAATACTCTTTCCACTCCACTGGTATCTCAGGAAAATGATAAACAGAAGCTACTAAAGTTAAATATTTTTAAATCAGCAAAGCCAGATAACTTGCATCTGAGAGTTTTAAAAGAGCTACCTAAGGAACTTGCTGGAGCATTAATGCTGATTTCCAATAAGACTTGGAACACTGCGGAAGACTGAAGACAGCTAATGGTGTGCCAATTTTTAAAAAGGGTAAACAGGACAACCCTGGGCAAGATAATAAAATGGCTAACACACAACTTGATTAATAATGGAATAAAAGATAGTAAAGTAATTAATGCAAATCAACAGGGTTTATGGAGAAAAGATCCTGTCAAACTATATCTTTATATATATATCTTTGATATCTTTTTTTGGCGAGATTACAAGTTTGATTGATAAAGGCAATAGTGTAGATGTAATGTATTTAGACTTCTGTAAGGTGTTTGACTTGGTACTGCATGACATTTTGATTAAAAAACTAGAACAATATAAAATTAAAATGGCACACATGACACGGATTAAAAACTTGCTCACTGATAGGTCTCAAAATGTACCTGTAAACAGAGAGTGCATCTGTTTCCATTGGTGTCCTGCAGGGATCAGTTTTGACCCTATGCTATTTAACACCTTTATCAATGACCTGGAAGAAAATATAAAATCAACACTCAGGCTAAGATTTTGTCATGCTTATTTTCAGTAAAAGTCATGGACAGGTCACAGGCAATTAACAAAAATTCACGGAAGCCATGACCACTCTGTGACTTCTGCTGCTGCAGCTCCATGGTTTCACCCGCCACCATGGTGGCTGGGAGTTGTGGGGTTCCCCCTCTGCCCGTCGAAGCTGCAGGGTGACCATATTTCCCAAAGAGAAAACAGGACACCGCCAGCCACTCACCGGAGGCATCCCCTTCCTCTCCCCCCAGTGAGGCTGTCGCCCTTCGCTGGAACCCTGAGGAGGGCCCCCATCAGGAGTCTATCACCTGTCGCTGGAACCCTACCAGGGCCCCGCTGCCTGCAAGCTTCAGAGTGCTGCAAGACCCTGGGGCTGAAGCAGAGAATGCCATGGAGGTCTCTGGAAGTCATGGATTCCGGGACTTCCATGACCTCCGTGACATAAACGTAGCCTTACATAGCCTGATAAAAGTTTGCAAATGACACAAAAATTGGGGGAGTAGTAAATAACGAAGAGGACAGGTCATTGATTCATAGAATCATAGAATAACAGAGTTAGAAGGGACCTCTGGAGGCCATCTAGTCCAACCCCCTGCCCAGAGCAGGACCAATCCCAACTAAATCATCCCTGCCAGGGCTTTGTCAAGCCTGACCTTAAAAACTTCTAAGGAAGGGGATTCCACCACCTCCCTAGGTAACGCATTCCAGTGTTTCACCACCCTCCTAGTGAAAAAGTTTTTCCTAATATCCAACCTAAACCTCCCACACGGCAACTTGAGACCATTACTCCTTGTTCTGTCATCTGCTATCACTGAGAATAGTCTAGATCCATCCTCTTTGGATCCACCTTTCAGGTAGTTAAAAGCAGCTATCAAATCCCCCTCATTCTTCTCTTCCGTAGACTAAACAATCCCAGTTTCTTCAGCCTCTCCTCATAACTCATGTGTTCCAGTCCCCTAATCATTTTTGTTGCCCTCCGCTGGACTCTCTCCAATTTCTCCACATCCTTCTTGTAGTGTGGGGCCCAAAACTGGACACAGTACTCCAGATGAGGCCTCACCAATGTCGAATAGAGGGGAACGATCACGTCCCTCGATCTGCTGGCAATGCCCCTACTTATACACCCCAAAACGCCATTGGCCTTCTTGGCAACAAGGGCACACTGTTGACTCATATCCAGCTTCTCATCCACTGTCACCCCTAGGTCCTTCTCTGCAGAACTGCTGCCTAGCCATTCGGTCCCTAGTCTGTAGCGGTGCATTGGATTCTTCCATCCTAATGCAGGACTCTGCACTTGTCCTTGTTGAACCTCATCAGATTTCTTTTGGCCCAATCCTCCAATTTGTCTAGGTCCTTCTGTATCTTATCCCGACCCTCCCACGTATCTACCACTCCTCCCAGTTTAGTGTCATCCGCAAACTTGCTGAGGGTGCAATCCACACCATCCTCCAGATCATTAATGAAGATATTGAAAAAAACCGGCCCCAGGACCGACCCTTGGGGCACTCCGCTAGATACCGGCTGCCAACTAGACATGGAGCCATTGATCACTACCCGTTGAGCCCGACAATCTAGCCAACTTTCTACCCACCTTGTAGTGCATCCATCTAGCCCATACTTCTTTAACTTGCTGACAAGAATACTGTGGGAGATCGTGTCAAAAGCTTTGCTAAAGTCGAGGAATAACAAGTCCACTGCTTTTCCTTCATCCACAGAACCAGTTATCTCATCATAGAAGGCAATTAAATTAGTCAGGCATGACTTTCCCTTGGTGAATCCATGCTGACTGTTCCTGATCACTTTCCTCTCGTCTAAGTGCTTCAGAATTGATTCCTTGAGGACATGCTCCATGATTTTTCCAGGGACTGAGGTGAGGCCGACCGGCCTGTAGTTCCCAGGATCATCCTTCTTCCCTTTTTTAAAGATGGGCACTACATTAGCCTTTTTCCAATCTTCCGGGACTTCCCCCGATCACCATGAGTTTTCAAAGATAATGGCCAATGGCTCTGCAATCACAGCAATGTGGATCACTTAACTGGAAGCTGGCAACCAATGTGTGTTTTAATATGGCTAAAAATAAAGGTATATATCTGGGAACAAAGAATGTAGGCCATAGTTACAGGATGTGGGACTCTATTGTGGGAAGCAGTGACTCTCAAAAAGATTTGGGGGTCGTGATGGATAATCAGCTGAACATGAGCTCCCAGTGTGATGCTGTGGCCAAAAGGGCTACTGCGATCCTGGGATGCATAAACAGGGGACTCTCACGTATGAATAGAGAGGTCATTTTGCCTCTATATTTGGCACTGGTGACTGCTGCCGCAGTACTGTGTCCCGTTCTGGGGCCCACAATTCAAGAAGGATGCTGATAAATTGGAGGGTTCAAAGAAGAGCCATGAGAATTAATAACGGATTGCAAAACATGCCTTATAGTGATAAACAGATTGAGCTCCTTGAGTTTATCTTAAAGAGAAGATCAAGGTGTGAGTTGATTATAGTCTGTAAGTGTCTACATAGGGAACAAATATTTAATAATGGGCTCTTCAATGTAGCAGAGAAAGGTCAAACATGATCCAAGGGCTGGAAGTTGAAGCTAGACAAATTCAGACTGGAAATAAGGTGTAAATTTTTAATTGTGAAGATACTAACCATTAGAAAAAATTACTAAGGGCTGTGGTGGATTCTCCATCACTGACAATTGTTAAATCAAGATGGGATGCTTTTCTAAAAGAACTGCTTTAACTCTAAGCATTATTATGGGTCAGTTCTCTGGCCTGTGCTCTACAGGAGGTCAGCGTGGATGATCACAATGGTCCCTTCTGGTCTTGGCATCTATGACTTAATTATAGTGGTCATTGTTCCCAGTCCCATCACTTTAGCCATCAAGCTGTGCCTGTGTCACCACTTGTGATCACAGAGCCAGATCCTGGCCCCTACTTAAGCTGCTTTCCACCACTCTGACGCGGTCCCAGATTCCCTATCTAGTGTAGGGTGGCATGGCCTGGGGAAAGAATGGGTGGCCAAAGCACTGCTGCGCAGTGATCCCTTGCTGCCAGAATTACCCTGTGAGGTCCATTGAAGCCAATACAACTTAGAGCCGCCCTAAGGCTGCTTGAAGCTGCTTCTTGGGATTAAAGCAGTGCTGACCAAGCCGCCAGGGTCCCTTTTCGGTCAAAACCCAGACACCTAGAAACCTTACCTGTCCCTCGCTAGGTCCCAAAGCCCAGGCTCCAGCCTGGGCCTTAATGTCTACACCACAATTAAACAGCCCTGTCCCCCAAGCCTCACAAGCCCAAGTAAGCTGATATGGGCCAACTGCAGGTGTTTTATTGCAGTGTAGACGTACCCTAGGAGGTCCCAGCTGAGATGTACTCTCACTCTCAACCTTAATGTCATTGTAGTTTTTGTTTGGGAACTTCCTTGTTCTTTGAAATTAAAAATATCAGACATGAACACTAAACAAGAAACTGAAACAGAATGTCACCATGTAATATTTCTAATGAATATATGAAGTATCAACATCAAATCATATTTTTTACTTTCACTTTTACGGCCATGTTCAGCAGTGCACTCTGGTTGATGTACCTCATTCTGGAGCTGCACAAAACAGCCACAAAATATGGGCCAGTTAAACTGTGTTTACAGCTGCTTTGTTTTGCCAAGCAGTGGGAAACAACTAAAATGTTCCCCTCCCTCCGGGTCTCAAATTCCTCTTAAAAGATCCCAAGGTCTCTGCCAGTCTGACTTGGGGAAAAATTCTTTTGCGACTGCAAATATGGTGATCAGTTGAGCATGTGGGCACGACCAACCTGTCAGACACCTGGGAAAGAATTCTCTGTAGTAACTCAGAGGCCTCCTCATCTACTGTCCCATCACCTGTGTTGGGAGAAATTTGCTAAAAGCAGTTGCTGATGGGCCATATGCCACTGTAGGTAGTCCCATCATACCATCCTCTCCATAAATATTTCAAGCCCAGTCTTGAAACCAGTTAGCTTTTTGCCCACACTACCCCCTTTGGAAGGCTGTTCTGGAACTTCACTCCTCAGATGGTTAGAAAATGTCATCTAATTTCAAGACTAAACTTGTTGATGGCCAGTCTATATCCATTTGTTCTTGTGCAAACACTGACCCTTAACCTAAATAATTCCTCCCCCTTCCTGGTGTTCATCCCTCTGATGTCTTTAACAAGAGCAATCATCCGTCCCCTCAGCCTTCATTTTGGTGGGCTAAAACAAGCCAAGCTCCTTAAGTCTCCTCTCAAAAGGCAGGTTTTCCATTCCTCTGATCATACTAGTAATCTCTTTATTTAACCCTACACATACACTCCAAATTCTCTCTCTCTCATGCCCCAACCTACGTACACCCTGTTAAGTTCCACTTCCTACCTTCTCTGTTGAATAGCTGTGGTGCAACTGGTGGTTTTTAAAAAGAAATATTTAGGATTAATAGTCACTTTTGGCATGATTTTTCACAACACATAGTTTCTGTCAGAAGCAGCAGAAAAATAGGATCTTCCAAGAAACTCATAAAAAACTGTCCTCTTCCAAAATGACCACCATGTCACACTGTTCTCATGTGGGAGAAGCCAAATTGTCCTCAGAGAAGATAGGAGTGTCCACTGCTGTCAGGAGCAGAGACATTCAAGCCCTCTAAGAACAACAGCTGCTAGTGTGAGCCGCTGTGGCTTCAGTCCCACTGAGAACACTGGTGAAGTCAGCCATTTTGAAAGTGGGCAGTTCTTGGTTGAATTCTCTGTAATAGACTATTATTCATCAGCTTTTGCTAAAGGAGACACTTTCAGTTGTGAAAAATAATGATAGAAAGTGACTGTTAAACCTAAAAGAATTCTTCAAATGTAGCCCATGCATATCTCAGTGCACTTTAACTATATGGGAAGTAATGAGTCTGCATTATTCTGTTATCATGATAATTCAAGATGCACACACAAAATGGTTCGACACCAGGGCTAAATTTCTTAAAGGACCAATTTTAAAATTAATTTTAACGAGCTATTTAATAGATTTACTTGTAAATTCTCAGAAAGCTTATGCTCTAATAAATTGGTTAGTCTCTAAGGTGCCACAAGTCCTCCTTTTCTTTGTGCTCAGAGAGTAAGTGTTATAATCTGGAATGGCGGAACCCTGGATATGAGTACAAAGCTGAAGCCTTAACTATGGAATAATGAGCAATGTTTTCATAATTTATTCATATTACAGTAGTATCATAATATTGCTTTCCAAACATATAGGAAGACAAATCATTCTGGTACAAAGTGCTGTCTCTATCAGAAATAGTTCAGCGGAATGTAGGATAAATAGTCTACTAGGCAAGAGATGTAACACTTCTGTACTATAAGATGTTAACTGGAAACCAGAGAATTTACAGGTTATAATAATGTGCATGTATTATACATTCCAGTCAACAACAGGCATCAGCTGATCATAGATCTGGAATACTATGTAAATCCCCAAACACTTCACCTCAAGACATTCTGGGACATTCTTGGAAGATGATTACCCGTTTCTTTCACACAGCAGTAATAACTACAAGCAAATGAACCCCAAAAGCTTTGATTGTTCACAGTTGGCTCATCTCACAAATCGTCTGGGATCAGCCAGGATTTCTGTCTTTCTGGTTTAATATGAGTTTGATATGAGTAATTCTCTTTCTTATGTTATGGGCACATTTTCTCCAAAGTAAAAGACAAGAGAGGCATGCTTAGAATTCTTACAGCAGCGGCAAGAAAATTATCACAATCATAATTAGAGCTGAATGAATAATTTAAAATAACTTAAGTTTTAGACAAATTAAGCCTTTTTTTCTGTTCATGAATTTTCTACAAACAGATTGCAAAATTCCCCAGTGTGCTCATTCTACAAAATTATTTGCAAATTTTTACAGTGAATAATTCATGGTCTGGAGTTCACTAAAAACAGTTCATCACAAATATCCAAACTGTGCAGTTTCTATTGTGCTGATAAACTACCCATAAAGTCACATGGTACTGTTTCTGTTCCTTGATTGGATGACCAAAGTAACTGACCAATACATCACAAACTGTGAATTTGAAAATTCAGAATACAATTTGCTATTTGCTATCAGCAAATAGTCCTGTAGTTGAACCTGAAATTCACTTTTCTATAATGTTCATGCTAGTAAAACTTTAATTCTCAAATGTTTGATCATAAAAGAGTCAAACATGGTTCAATCAAAATTTACTTCTGAATTCAATTAAAAATGTTTGAAAAACATTCTCTGCTATTCAATAGGCACTAATAATATCCTACATTTACATCACCCCTTTCAATAATAATCGTAATAAATACTTTGCATTTTTATAGTGTTTTCCATCAGAGGATCTGAAATTCCTTTATAAACACTAGTCAATAAACAGTACCACACTACTGTGGCTTACAAAAAATAGTCCAGCTATCACTGCATGTTTAAATAAAATTGCAAGAGTTTAGAATATGGATTGCGTCAAAGCATGTATTAGGAAATGTGCAGGAGGCAGTTTTCCCCCACCTTGCTCCACACACCAACCATGCAAGTTGTAGTGGGTCAAATCTTATCCCCACCTTGGGGTTTGTTTTTAGTCACAAAGGGAACTCCAAATGAAATTAAAAAAAAAAAAATCACTCAAGCCTTCTTCCCCATTTTGCCGGCTTAAAGGGTTCTCCAAGGACTGCTAAGCCCATGCCCTTGGTCCTCTCTACGGACCCATTCCCAATTTCTTTCTCTTAGGCCACACTCAACAGTGAGGCAACAAACCATACTGAACGTTATCCAGCAGCAATCTCACGTGTTAACAGGATGCAGTTTTCAGAAAAACACGGTCTGTTTTGTGTCTTGTTTACCATAAACATTCAAATTAAACACAGCGTTAAACAAAAAAGTTTGCATTACCTGGTTCTGAATTTTATTTATTTATTTATTTATGCTGCTGAACTCAATTACTTGAGATCTTTTTTAATGCTAATGTGGCAGCACCATTACATTTGATTTAATATCTTTGATTTACAGGCCTGCTTCCTGCATATAATCTAGTTTCCCAGCTGCTCTGAGTAGTGTTGGAGCAAACAGTCTGTTATACTTCTAGCATAATTGTTTTTTTAAGCTCTTCCAACTAAGCATTTTCTACCTTGCCCAGGTTTTGAAAGTTGGGGTGGTGGTCTAATTATACAAGGGTTCCTCTACTAAAGTCCTGTTGAGAGGACTCCAACATTTTAACCAAATTATCTGTGTTTCTGGAAGAAAAAAATCTGAGGTTATCTAATTTCATACTTCACAGCCCATCTACAAACACAACTGAGTCAGAGGTTACAAGGTTACAACATGGTTTTCCCTTCACCCAGTGACAGCAGCATTGCCATCATCTTCTTAGCGTATGCCTCAGGTAGCACATGGCCAGGATTCATCATTGAATTTTGTCTGCTGCTAGGATCATTAGCTTCCCTGGCTTGGGCCGGGTGCTGACAGGGAGTGCGATGTGAATGCTGAGCCATGTCCACCAGCGTTGCCACGATTTAGCTCAATTAAAAAGATATGTTAAATTACAGTTCTTGCTTGTCCATGATACAAATCTTAACTATGAAGAATCTGTGTCAAGGGACAACTGCTTCATAGCTGCAATCCATAACTTGGTTGTATTGGTAGACTAGAAAAGCTTTACCATGGGGCACAGCTTTTTGGGGGGCAGAAGGTGATCCAAGTCCTCAGCCATCTCAATCTTGGAGGCCAAATAAATGGCTGTAGATAAAGTTCCTGGCTTGGCCGTTTTGAGGTGCACGGATATCTCTGAGTCAGTGTTTCTTAACCTTTTCAGATTGGTCAGTCCTTATCTGAAGTAAAAAAAGGTCACAACTCCCTAACATTTACAATAAAGAGTAAAGTTTATGAGTGATCTTTTAACACTGTGGTTAGAATACCCACCTGGGATGTGGGCAAGCCCTAGTTCAAGCCCCGAAGCTGTTGCACTGTGGATAAATAATTTGAAGTGGAGTAGGGGGACTGGATCCTGGGTCTCTCACCTCCCAGATGGGGTGCAATACAGACTAGCGAGAGGTGGTATCATCATCTGCCCCGCAACCTTGGATGCCTCACAATGCCTTGCTGATATAAACCGCAGTCTTAGCCGCACACAAACAGCATGCAGGTCGCACACTGAGTGTCTGGGTATAGCTGCAATCCTGGTACAGCAATTCTGACTCTAACAGACTGTCGGCAACACACCAGCCTTGATTATCACATACTCCCAGTCCCGGATTTTCCCCCAAAATGTGTGTTCTGCAGTGTCCAGCCCTCTCCTGGACAGTTCAGATGTTAGCGGTCTGTTGCCCCTGTAAGGGATCAATGTACAGCAGTTCGCTACTTTAACTGGTGTTACCAAATAATTCTGTTTAAACACAGCACTAGATTAGTTTTGATTAAAGAATTAAACAAATTTATTTAACTACAGAGAGATAGATTTTGAGTGAGTACAAGTATAAGGTATTAAAGTCAGAAATAGTTACAAAAGAAATAAAGATAAAATGCTTTCTAGTAACTAAACAAACTAGACTGGTTCAGGGTAAAATCCCTTACCACATGTTCCAGCTCACCAAATTCTCAAGTCAGGTGCTGCCCTCACAGTCCAAAGGGCTGATTCCTTTGTCTTCTTAGGTGAAAGAGCAAGCGAGAGTGAGAGTGATATAAAGAGAGAATATATGGAGTGTTTTTTCCCCTCACTTTTATAGTACAGTCTCCCTTTGAAGTGGATTCTTCTGAGGATTACCCCTCAAAGCAAAGTTTATGCAAACAGGAAAGAAGGTGATGTTAAGTTTCAGATTTGTTCAGTTAAGTTCTGGAATAGGCTTCCAAGGGAGAGTATGGAATCCCCATCATTCGAGGTTTGTAAGAACAGGTTGGAGAAACACCTGCTTGGGATGATCTAGGTTTAGTTGGTCCTGCCTCAGCCTGGGGGCTGGACTTGATGACCTTTCAGGGTACCTCCCAGCCCTACATTTGTATGATTCAACAGGAGAAACTGAGAAAGGCCCACATCAGACTCCCCTGTAGCCAAGTGTAATATTAGAGTACTCACCTGTGAGGTAGCAGACCTCTGTTTAAATCCCTTCTCCTCAGGGGGAAAGGGGATGAGAATTAGGGATACCCTAATGAGTACCCTAACTGCTGGGCTAAAGCTTATGAGGCACGACCTCCTCCCTGTCCTTGGAATTTTGTGTAAACTCACCTGTAGGGCTCAAACTCAGAGCATGCTTATCAGATCAAGTCCTACAGCTGAGTTAGGCAGAAGAATGCCTATCTTCTCATGGTTCGTGCATCGCTCTGGGGTTTATGCATCCAGATGCCTGGTATTGGGCAGCAATGAGCATGCTCAGAGACAGAAACGTAGATGCCTAGCGAACTTTAACTGCAAAACCATAGGTGTAAAGTGAGTTTAGGTTCCTACAGCATTTGGTGGCAGCCGAGCAAGCGTTTTGTGAATTCCAGTGGGGCCTGATTCTGGGATTTAGGTGCCTAAAGTGGTAGTTAGGCACCTAAGTCCTTTTGTGACTCTAGTATCAAGTGTCCCCAGTGGAGAAATGTAATGCTGTACTTGTAAATCTTAGACTCTGCTTTTAAGGTGTGGTGCTGAGGAGTGCTAGACACCTACCAGCTCCCACTCACATCATTCGGAGCTGCAAGTGCTCAGTATCTCTCAGGATCAGGCCCCTGTTACAAACTTGTCTCTTGCTGTCAAAATTCCAGACTGTTCAAAATTGCAGCTCTGTGGGTTCCCATGGAAACAAACTCCACTGCTTTTTAGGCTGCCACCAGTAAACAGCAAAAATGTTTAGAGTTTACAGGCTTCTGGTCTATAAAATGAAAGCCATGATTCTTCTGGGTACAAACATGGAACTCTGCTAGCTTATTCCCAAGCCAGAAATAAAACCATTAAATAGGATTTACTATTCTGTATTTCTCACTAGTATTTCCACTGTGATTGTGTTTTCAAGCTGAGCTGACCAGTCACCCGAATAACCAGATCTTAAACTAGATGTATTACCCTATAAAGGTGCTAAGGGTAAGTTCTCATCATACTAAAAAAATACTGTTTATTCATTCTTGTTTTGCACTGGTCACTGGCTTAAACCCACCCAGAAATCAGTAATGACAAAGATATTTGTGGTAATTATTTGAAGGCTGCTGGGGAGGTCTATGTGAAACGAGCTGGTGGGCTCAGTCAAGCTGCAATTCACAATTCACATAGGCACCAGCACACAAAAAACACTTCCCCAGTTGTTATTAATTGGCACCGTAGTGAACAGTCATAGCAAAGTAGGAACCCAAACTATTCTGTTACATTCGGAGATGGTTCCTTTCAGCTCAGGGTTAAGTTATAGTGGCAGGGCCTCATGGTGGAAGCTCGCTGCCCCTGGCAGTGCCCTACCAGTCCTATTTATAAGCACAGGTCTCAGAGCTGTCAATCAAACTCCCTTCCCAACTGCTATACGCATTCAAACCCCCACACAGACAGGGACTTCCTTCTCCTGTTCTTCACTCCTGATACATTTTGCAGACTGGATGAAGACAACAGAAACACAAAAAGAAAAGGAGTACTTGTGGCACCTTAGAGACTAACCAATTTATTTGAGGATGAGCTTTCGTGAGCTACAGCTCACTTCATCGGATGCATACCGTGGAAACTGCAGCAGACTTTATATACACACAGAGAATATGAAACAATACCTCCTCCCACCCCACTGTCCTGCTGGTAATAGCAGGACAGTGGGGTGGGAGGAGGTATTGTTTCATATTCTCTGTGTGTATATAAAGTCTGCTGCAGTTTCCACGGTATGCAGGACAGTGGGGTGGGAGGAGGTATTGTTTCATATTCTCTGTGTGTATATAAAGTCTGCTGCAGTTTCCACGGTATGCATCCGATGAAGTGAGCTGTAGCTCACGAAAGCTCATGCTCAAATAAATTGGTTAGTCTCTAAGGTGCCACAAGTACTCCTTTTCTTTTTGCGAATACAGACTAACACGGCTGTTACTCTGAAACCTAACAGAAACACAGACGAACAGGAACATAAAATGTTCTGTATCCATCTTGTGCAACAACAAAAACAAAACAACCCTCCAATATCACATAGAAACATTTAAATGAAAATGACATCCTGTGACCTACTTTAACCTTTTTTTAACTTAATATCCTCCAGGTTTTAAATATTCTCCCTTTAAAAATTCACTGATTCCCTGTAGATGAGAAAAATCAATGATATTGGTGCATATGTACAGGAAGGAAATTTAAGGAGCTATGTAAATTTTTACTCCACTGAAAATACAAGTGGGAAAAAAGTTGGCAAAATGAAGTTCTATACTGATATGCAACAACTACTGAGTGTGACCTGGGATGCCTGACGGAGCCATCATTGAAGAAGCAAAGGTCAGGGCAGGCTGCAAAAGGGAGAGCAAATACTCACAAAACTGGTGGTTAACACTAAAGTTAAACTCACCTACCAGCCAGACTGTACTTTTGATCTCTCACACTGGTTATCAAGAAGTTTAAAAAAAATCACACAGCCTCCTTTTACTGCATTCCAGTTCTCTTGCTCCTAATCAGCACGCAGGTCCAGTACAGTGAGAAGTGATTTAAAACACTCTGCTCACTATACAAAATGTTCTTCTGCACCCGAAAGGGCCAGCCACATTGCCAGGTCAATAATAGGTTGGATCTTACCCAAAATACCACGCTGCCAGCCAATCCTTTAGTATGTAAAACTAAAGGTTTATTATAAAGAAAAAAAGAAAGAACAAGAAGATAATTGTTAAATGGTAAAGCACTCAGATACAACAGAGACTTCAAAGTCCACCTATCAGGTTCTTAGCAATACTGGTGAGTCTGCTGACTTGAAAGTCCCTCTGGAACACGTCCACCGCTTGGATCAAATACAAAATGGAGATGATGCAGCTGCCCTTTACATTTCTCTTGCCATGTGGCTTGTACTTCCTGTGTCCCAAACACAAACTTTACAACACATGGGCATGGAAAAGGCTTTGAGTTTTCAGTCCATAGCCATGCCCCTACAAGTCACGCTGACTCATAAGGTGTATTCCCTGGCTCCTTTCAATGGGTTCATTGTACCACTGACGACCCTTGATGGGCCATCAAGCAGGCTTACTGCTGATGCCAATCGGTCTAGGATGTCACCGAGAAACATAGCACAAGTTTGGAAACATAGATATACCATACATATCTATAGCTTATAATACAAGGTGATACAAACATATGAACAAGATTATCACGCTCGGCAAATTATAACATTTTCACAGATACCTCACTTGGCATACCTGGAATGATTCATCACACTTTTATAATATTGGTATCAACAATATCATAAAGTGTCCCACATATTCCATACCATACAGCGTCACAAGTATTACAAACAGAAGCACAAAGAATTAAAACTGACTGTCACAGTTAGACTGAAACAACTTAAAACCTGCTAGAACATATAGATTATAGTTGTGACCAGGTTTTTGAGCACCATACAAAGCAGTACTAATGTGTAAGCATATACATCAGAATTCATATATTCTACAGTGTATGTTTCTACATAATTATGATATTGCTTACTATGTGCTACACCTTCTAGGAGTCTGCTGTCTGCAGTCAGCGGCCATTTTTTGGCACTTAAACCACAGCCCTTGAGACCAGTGGAACTGAGCACGTTGGGCAGAAGCTAGAGGATGGGCACCACTGTTGCAGCCTGACGCTCTATGACTGCAGCCACCACCAGCCCGAGCGTGGAAAGGGCAGTTGAGGGACCTAATCCTCCTCTTTACCTCTGGGTCATCTTTCACTGTGACTGAGGAACAGCGGCTGTGCCATGTGGCCCCAGGTGGAGTGGGGAGGAGCAGGGGAGATATTTGGGTTGTTTTTTCTTGTCCCTGTCAGACATGGCCTGAGTTGGGGCCGGGGGACAGGTCTGTCCAAGCAATAATCCCCACTTCTGCATGGGAGATGAAGGGGTTCAGGAAGGGCGAGCTCCACGAAACCCCCTGGTCAGAAGGAGCCCAGGAATATTGGGTACAGTAACTCCTCACTTAACGTTGTCCCGGTTAACGTTGTTTCATTGTTGATCTATTAGAGAACATACTCATTTAAAGTTGTGCAATGTTTGCTTATAATGTTGTTTGGCTATGGGGGGTTGAAACCAGGATAGGCCGGCAGCACCCCATCAGTTCCCCTCCACCCACCCAGCGCCTCCGGCCCACCGGCAGCCCCACAGATCAGCAACTCCCCCCTCCCTCCCCACACCTCCCGCTCACAGCAATCAGCTGTTTCAGGATGGTCTGGGAGGGGAAGGGGGAGGAGCAAGGAGGCAGCGCACTTGGGTGGAAAGAGATGGGGTGGGGGTGGAGTGCAGGCAGGAAGAAGCGGGGTGGGGCCTTGGGGGAAGGGGTGAAGTGCGGGGCAGGCCTTGGCAGAGCCAGGGATTAAGAAACCCCCCCGGCACTTTGGAAAGAACAGCAAGAGGAGCAGCTGGATGATCCACCCTCTTTCACCCTCTGACTCCACCACCTCAATTAAGCTTCACAATCATCATTGCTGAGTACAGTATTAAATTGTTCATTTAAAACTTATATAGTATATGTATATAATGTCTTCTGTCTGGCAGAAGAATTTTCCCCGGAACCTAACCCCCCATTTACATTAATTCTTTAGGGAAACTGGATTTGCTTAACATTGTTTTGCTTAAAGTCGTATTTTTCAAGAACGTAACTACAATGTTAAGCAAGGAGTTACTATATTTTGCTTTCAATAAGTAAAAATGTCTTTTCCTTTTCGGAAGGGGAAGGTGGTGGTGGTAGGGGACTTAGAAAAACTCCCCAAAGCTCTGTCAGAAGCAGAGGCTCTTGGTCCACTGCCCATGTATGTGTGGTGGTAGAAAAGTCCAGGAAGGGGTGGTTCCTAGCCCCTACAAACAGCCACATTTATTGGTAGGGCACTGCCAAATTCACGGCCATGAAAAACATGTCACAGACCATGAAAGCTGGTCTCCCCTGTGAGATCTGGCTATTGTAGGGGGGTCATGGTATTGCCACCCTTACTTCTGTGCTGCTTGAAGAGCTGGGCTGCCGGAGAGCAGTGGCTGCTGGGCACCTATCCCAGAAGCCTGCGCTGTTGCCTGCAGCAGTGCAGAAGGGTGACATGGTATGGTACTGCCACCCTTACTTCTTCACTAATGTTGGTGGCAGTGCTGGCTTCAGAGCTGGGCACCTGGCCAGCAGCTGCAGCTCTCTGACTGCCCAAGCTTTAAAGGCAGTGCCTCTGCCGGCAGCAGCACAGAAGTAAGGATGGCATGGTACGGTATTGCCATCCTCACTTCTCCACTGCTGCTGGTGTCAGCACTGCCTTCACAGCTGAGTTCTTGGCCAGCAGCTGCCAGCCTCCGGCCACCCAGCTCTGAAGGGAGTGCAGAAGTAAGGGCAGCAATACCATGACCCTCCTATAATAGCCTTTCGACCCTCCGCTATGACCCTCTTTTGGGTCCGGACCCGTACAGTTACACCACCATGAAATTTAAGATTTAAATATCCAAAACCGTGAAATTCAAGATTTTTAAAATACCATGACCATGACATTTACCAAAATGGACTGTGAATTTGGTAGGGCCCTAGTTATCCATCTGCCTCCACACTTCAGAACAGAGGGGAACACCCCTCGTTTGGACACTGGTCGCAGGTGTGTCACTCTAGCTCTCTACAGCTCGTCAGTATCTCCTGAGAGGTAACCGGGTTGCGACAGTAAACCTACATACTAGTACCTGTGCTCCTATCACGTGCCTACAGACCCCCAGCTTCTCCTCCACATGCCCGTGCTTGGCTGCCTCCTGAATCCCGCGCCCCAGCAGCGTTGGCTGGGAGAGACCAAAGACCAGCCTCGGCCCAGGAAGCGGCGACACGCGCCTGGCTCAGCACTGGCAGGGCCGGGTGCTGCGCCGTGTGTCAATGGGGCCAGCCGAGCAGCCTGAGAGGAGTCGATCGGGAGCAACAAAAAGCCACGTTCAGGATTCACACTTCGGCCCAGCCAGGTGCAACCTCCCCCCGGGGCTGCAGCCCGAGGCCAGGACTCGGCTGGGCACCAGCGAGCGGGGCTTTGCCGGACCCCAGCGCCCGGCCTGACGGCTGGGGAGCCCGCAGCGCCAACCTGGCTCCGGCTCCGCCCCCGCCCCTTCGCCTAAGAACCAGGATATCTGTGCCTGGGCCAGACGGGTCCGCTCCCACCCCGCCCCGGGCCCCAGCAGGCCCTCAGCGCCCCCTGCCCAACGCTGCTGCCGGGAGCGAGAGTGACAGGAACAGGTGACGCTACTAGGCCCGGGCGTGTCTCCAAGCAACGCGGAAACGGCAGCCCCGCCCCCCCCCCGCAGCCTTGCGCACGCGCCATCTCGGTCCCCCTCCAGGTGTTGTCTTTGCTACCGTCACTTCCGGCTCTGTGGATCTGTATCCGGTCCGGGTCGGGGTCACGGCCTCAGCTGGGCGGACGCTGGAGGGACGCGGCGGGGGCGGGTGAGTGAGTCAGGTGCCGGGGGACAGACGCCAGAATCCCCCCTTCCGGCTCTGCCGGAGGAGACGGCACCGGGCGCGGGGCTTGCCCCGATTCCGTGCGCGCGGCGGGGCCGTGGCCGGCCCCTCTCTGAGTTCTCCCGTCGCAACGCGGGGGCGGGGGGGTTAATCCGCCTCGTGGGGCCAGGGAGACGCTCCGAGCCCCGGTTTCCCTGCAGGCGCCCCCAGAGGGGTGGGCTGACTTCAGCCGCTCTCTCACGGGAGTGGTGGTTTCGCTGTGCAGGCGCCTCGTTTTCACCACCCGATCAGAGTTTCTGTCAGTTTGGGGCCTGCGGAAATAACTTCAGATTCCTGTTATTAAACTGTAGCATGTACCAGGGGGCCAGGAAAGGGGGGCGGGGCGGGGGAGAGGATTAATGCAGTTTGTCATGTCACTAGACTGATTTAAAGTGTGGTTTGGTGTTTCCTCTTGCTATTTAAAAGGGAGCATATGCCCTGATTTGTAATTTGCGCTGGTATTCAGTTAAAGTGCAGACCCTTTCTGGTTCCTGTAAGTGGAAGCCGGCTGATGTGAAGCACCTGCCCTCTTTCTAAAATTAAATTTTGGTGGCTATAACTTGTATGGTTAAGCTTCTCAGACGTACAGCATCTGCATAGCAGCAATATGATTCATTTTATTTAGCTCTCCAGTTAACTGTGGGACAAAATCAAGTGGCACACGCAAGGTTATTGAAGCCATTACAAATGAAGTCTCACACCTTGCCAGTTCTTGGACCTTTTTCACTAACCAGTGCAACATTTGTGTGTGAATAAACTTGAGGCAATAGGCAGATCAAAGTGTTTATCAGGGACAAGACATTTACAATTTTATTTTATTTTGCCAGTAATAAAAATGTCAGCACCATCAATGGAGGAAAGGAAGGCTTGCTGGGGAGCCAGGGATGAATACTGGAAATGCTTAGATGAAAATTTGGAAGATGCATCTAGGTGTCAGAAGCTTAGATGTTCTTTTGAATCTAGGTGTCCACAACAATGGGTGAGTGCTAGTAGTTTTTTCACCAGTCATAAGATGCAACCTGACAGTTGTGTTGTATCAAAAATGAATTTCTTCTGCAAATTAATTCATATAAGCATTCTCAAGTAATGCCACAATCTACATTATTCATAATGCCTTAATACCTTACAGTAATATTTTGTTTTTTCGTTTGACACTGCTTCCCTTTAATTTTTCCAGTTATGTAACTATCCAGAATATTTGTACACTGGCAAAAACACAAATGTAAGCAATGCCCTACAAATAGTTAACTTCTGCTGCACAGCGAGCAACGCGTTACTGCTGTAGATCCTCTTAAAGATTGGGTATTTGTTTCATGGAGTAGTACACCGAAAAAACAAAACAATGAGTATTAAATCCAGAAGACTGCCTAGCCAGATAATTGGTGAAGTAGATTTCACTCTATCTATCTAAGTTATGTTGCTATACCACTGGAAAGGTATTTGGGAAATGTCCTGTCAACTCCCAGAAACAGGGAAATTAATGGATAATATCGCAGAAGTGAAAACACAGATCTCAAGGGGAGAACGCTCATGTAATAGTGGCAGGGCTTGCAATTGCATGGCACTTTGAGACCAATATTACAATGTGCTACATCCCATTTTTTCTGCTCCAGTGACGGAGTTCACATTCTAAACCATTAATATACACAACTTCAGTATCAATCTGGTCAAGTGTGTATGTGATCGAAGACTGTTCTTTCCGTAATCCCGTTAGATGATGTGTGAATAAGAACATTTCATGTTGGAGTCCCATACTACACCAGTTTGCTTTGATGAACATAAAGTGATCTCTTTTTAAAACAGGTAAAATACTTTGACAAAAGAAGAGACTTTTTAAAATACAAAGAACAGCTTCAAGCAGGAGAATTTCCTGGGACTACTGAAAAGTCATAGCTACGCATCAATTTATGAAACACAATCAATGAAAGAATAATCTTATGGAAGAGAAGTACTGAAATGCAAGGAGAACTCCTTGAGTTAAAAGTAACTGGTAACTTACACTGTATCTCTAGAAATTCATGCTGCTTTCCTTGTTGCAATGTCTCACTTTTGTGCGAGAACAGTAATTAAATGAAAAAGACTGACTGTCTGTAAGACTGTATATCAAAGAAATATGGTATATAATTTTTCCTATACCTGAATTTTTTTATTGTGTAACTAGGATGAAAAGCAGTGTTTCCCAGAAATTAATGCACTGAACTATACATCTATATTTTTGGGAGAATATTAAACTGTTTTCAAACTTGACAAGTTTTTCAATGCACGTGAACTAACTTTTCTAAAAAGCTCCTGCATCTTCCCCCCTTCTCTATGAAGATAATGTGTCAGTGTAAGTGAGCAGGTACACTCTATGCTATTTCTTTGAAAATTTTGTGAATCAATTAATTTCTGCTGTCTTACTGTATGGCCACGTTTTAGATAAAGATCAAGAGGTATAAATAACCACTGTATCTCATTTCTTATGTAGCTGGTTTTCATTTATGTATTTTTATAAATATCCGCACAATTATAGTTGAGATTCTTATGCCACTAATGTAGGTGAACAGTTTCTCAGTCATTAAGTATGTCACCAAAATATTTGAAAAATACAATGCTACAGGTATGATTACTTATGTCCTTGTTTGTATAATTTGGTGGCAATGATATAACCAACTCCTGTATTATTCACAATGGATTTGCTTCAGTAAAGGTTTGTTTTACGTGAGGTAGTCCTTAGGCAAAATAGCAGCTGCTTTAAAAATGGCATTTTCCAAATTGTCAGTGAAAAAGGCTTAAGAAAGTGTTGTGTATTAGGACAGGGCCCTACACTGAACAATTCACCCTGATAAATTACCAAGCATAGAGTTTACTGGGATCAGCAAACATTGTTTAGGTGTTTAAAACCTGTGTTTTAAAAATGGGTTCACTAACATTTATAGACATGATTTATCCCATACTCCTAAACCACCACCTCATTTCCTGATGTAAAAGACCCTAACTGGTCCTCTGCCAAAACTTCCAGCTTCACTTCTAAAAATGTTATCAATTCAAAATCTGCAGTATGTTGAAAATTTAGGGGGAGTGTAAAAAACTGGATTTAATATGAAAATGACCATCATGAAGGAATAATAAGATATTTCATACTTAATGTCAGTTTTTAAATTCACCTAAGACAGCTGCAGAATTTCAGGTCTGCTGTACCTAGATGCTGCAGAAAACAAAGCATCTTACCACAGACTACACAAGGGTGTTAGGTGTGAGTATGGGCGATCAAATTAAAACCATTTTAACCTCAACTACAGCTGTTGTGATCCGAACAACTGCTATTGTAAAAACCCTACATTTTGAAGTACACTGTATGAAACAGTTAAATGTCACTGAATTGTGTGTTCAAGGGGAGAAGAGTCTATTAACTCTGGTTGCTTCCACTGCAATAAGAGAACTATACATACGTAAGCAATACAAACAAGACTATTTATTACCAATAAAACAGTTGTATATAATCAGATAATACGTTAAGGAATTTAAAAACAATTTTTGTACTACACAACACCATTGTATGACATGCAAAATTTAAAAACATCGTCATTCACCCTGAGTCTGTAATTATTCCATGTGTTTAAAAACATATTTTACAGCACCATAAAAAGCCATCCAGCTGCATTACAAATAAGGCACAAGACTCTTGCAGTTATTTCAGTTGTTTTTGCTTGATTAGTTGTTGCCTTGTATACTCCCAAATCAGCAGAGCTCCACTTACATGAACGTTCAGTGATCGAATGATACCCTGCTGAGGAATTTCTACACAAACATCCAGATGCTGAATCAGGTTTGCTGGGATTCCCTCATGTTCATTTCTAATAAGGAGGAAATTAAAAAGATGTAAGTCTTTTACACAGAAAAGAAGAAATAGAAGCAATATCACTTCATGCTGTCTCCAATATGCACCTGTCTGGAGAAACCTGAGTGTCCCATAACAGAAAAAAACAAGAAATGAGCTTCAGTAGCAAACACCACTCACAACACTACTTGCTGCCAGCTCCACCCATCATGGGATAAGTTTCTTATCCATGCAGTTGATGCTTACTTCTTCATACGTATAACTGATGAGCACAAAAAAAGAAAACCTAAAAATTCCATAGCATTGTAATCGAAAACTTACAAAATACTAGAACTAGTGTCTTGCTTCAGCAGCAAATGTTACAGAAACACTGAAGATAACGGAAACTAGACAGCATAGTAGTTTAGTCCACTATCTTTTTGCTTTAAGAAAAACTCAGATTTATATTTTGGTTAAGTCAAAACCAAAATGAACCAAACGGTCTTATCCTAATAGATGTTTTCCACATCTTAAACATGAGACTATGCAGGGATCCTTGTTTAATCTTTTTGCCATGGGAAAACATGGAATTTGCATTTTTACAGAGAATCTTCAGTTTTTACATTTTGTGAAAATAGTTAATATATGTTTTTATTTTAACTAAATTTTATTGAAAGTACCAGTATCACTTATTCAGTGTATGCAACCTCTCCACTCTTATGGTTGATTTTTGAATGGGCTTTAAATTTACATAGCTAAACATAGCCCAATAAACTGCTTCTGGCATACAGAGGTTACTCAGTGGCCTATAGGAGTTCATGTTTTAATGCATCTCAAATTTCACTTCAGCCTCCAGATGTAATTAAAGTTATGAAAAGATGCCAAAAACTTTAAAAATCATCCGTAAAGATCAAGTCACTGAGTTTGGCTAGGACAAATTTCACATTGATGGTAAGCTTAGAATTTGTTTGCAAATGTAAATATATTAATAAAACATTGTGTTCACCTGATACCTATATACAGATAGTGTGGTTAGGGAAAGCTAAAGTTCAGCATTTCATTTTAATCACAGAAAAGTGTGGATTTTTATGGGTTTTTTTAAATCAGAGAAGTTTGTTTGTTTTTTTTTAATCAGGGAAAACTAGGATTCCTGCTGATAACACAAATGTTGCAGATCAAGACTGAAGTTTAACAGAACTGTAGCAAAGGTTGCACTAATCTCTTCCTATAACTTTAGCCAATGCTATTAGTTGCCCTGTCACAAAAACTTAAAATCACTCAGAAATGGAAGATGCTGAATTATAATAGCATACTCAATAGAAGGGGTGGTTCACATATAACAATTACTGATCATAGTATTTCCCCATTAATGCAGAAATAAAAGCAACAAAAAGCAAGGAATCAATTTCTTTACTTTTATGCAGAAATAGAAAGTCTGATCCTGGAGAGATTTCTGGGTTTCCATGGATGGGCCAGCTAGGGGATATCCAATCACTTAAATACTTGTGAATATCTTAAGTATTACCACACTGGTCATAGGCATCCAGGTCTGCTATTTCCAGTGACAGCACCTCAGTAAGTACTGCTTACACAGACTGTACCCCCTTCTGAATGAGGTCACTGAAAATAACATCACATAGCTATGCTGAAGATAAAATGGGTTAACCAAAGTGTGCAACATAGGAAAACAAAAGTGTGAAAAAGGAGGGTGAGTGAAAGAGAGGCTGTCACATTACAAAAGAGACTCAGGGCATTTATTACTGGATTTAACTTTAGCTCACTGAAAAGGCAACGTCTATGAAGCTCTACATTACCACTGTATTCTGCTCATGAGAGATGAGGGCACTCTCTTTGCTCTGCAGTGATTTCTGTGGCTGAGCAAATGAATTAGCATTATTGGGCTCTAAAGTCCCATCAAGAAGCCCTAGCCAAGGAATAGTGCCATGGTGTGATTCTTGAGGTGAGCCACGGAGACCACAGTTACAAAGCCCTCGTTAAAGACAAAGATATTTGATCCATGGGGTTCTATATTTTACATCTTTTATACCAAGTGGAAGAGAAATACTGTTATATACCATCTCTCTTCTTTCCTTCCACCAACATAGCTTGATTTTCTAATCATTAAACTGCTGCTTACGAGGAAGGGTGGCTTGATGGACCACAGTATGGAAACTACAGATACAGCTTGTTTGTAACTTACCCCAGCAATAACAAGGATTTCTCTGGAAAGCAGTATTCGGTCAAGTCAGAACTTTTAGCAGTTTGCTCCACACCTATGATAGTGTAGCCTTCAGTTTTCTTCTGCTGTAAATAATTAACAAGCTGAGATGGTTTCACCTGCATGTTAAGAATAGGGGAGAAATGTTACAAATATTTAAATATTTTCTATATAAAAATATATTACCACAAAAAACGTTTACACATTTCTAAAGTTGAGAATAGAACATTCTACAGAAGAAAAAAAAATTGATATTTTAAACTAGTTTTAAGATTTTTTTTTTTCAGACTGGTGGTAATTGGTAATATACAGAAATATACTAGGGCTCTGGGCTTCACAGATATTCGTATAACACAGATCATAAGTTTTACTGGATCTGTACACGATTATATCATATGGGAGTGTTACTGCAGATCAAGTGCAGGACATTTGGTGTTGCCCCAGCTTATGTTTACAATGACTCATTATAAATACCCTTTTTAGGAGGAAGTCAGTAAAAGAATGGAACTGTTGCTAGATAATGTAGTGGATAAAGGAAAGATTATGTATTAATAGCCGTGGTTCTTTGAGAGTTTTGCCTTTTCATCACTTGTGGGATGTGGTCCAATCCCCTGGTATAGCTAACCTTTGAAAACCTGCTAGAAAAACACCACCCACTGGGACTACACAAGTATCCATTCACAGCAACAAATGCTCAGGAGCTGAGGTGACAAGAGGCAGTGAGGCACACAACTGCCTCATTTCTTATTGCTAACAGCTAAGTCCTTGTGAAGATGGATGTGTAGTGTGAATATGCAGATGCACTACTCTTGAAGAATCAGTTACGGATAAGTAAAGAACAGTTACAATAACTTTTTCAAGCGATTGGCCTGTGGATTCCCCTCTTGGTGACTAACAAAAACAAGCAGTCTGTTTGCTTACAGACAGGTACAAGGAATCCTACATAAAGAATGACTGCAGGACAGCTCTACCAAAACAGGAATGAGATCTGGAAGCCTCTACTAAAGAACAGTGTCTTGAAATTGTGTGGACAAAGTATCAGAGGTGTAGCCACATCAGTCCGTATCCACAAAAACAATGAGGCCAGTGGCACCTTAAAGACTAACACATTTATTTGGGCATACGCTTTCGTGGGTAAAAAACCCACAAAAGCTTATGCCCAAGTTTGCATCTGAAGAAGTGGTTTTTTTACCCACGAAAGCGTATGGCCAAATAAATCTGTTAGTCTTTAAGGTGCCACTGGACTCCTTGTTGTTTATGTGGAGCAAGGACCACATAGCTGCATTGCAGATTTGGTTACAGGTACATTCTTCAAACAAAGGCAGCAGAAGCTGCCTGAGCAGTAGTGGAATGAGCTCTAATGTGGCTAGGTGGATCTAGTCTACCTTGTAATATGTCCTTATACAGGTGAAGGCCCATTTTGATAATCAATGGGAGGTTATTGCCTGACCCTTAATCCTATCAGCAAAGATCACAAACTGGCTAGGTGTGTTACTGAAAGATGTTGTCTCGTTAAGGTAGTATGACAATGCCCTTACTAAATCAAGCATATGAAGTTTAGCTTCCCAGGGGATTGAGTGACACTTGGGGAAGTAAACTTGGTGATTAATAAATTGGTTCATATGGAATTCCAAAACCACTTTGGGCAGGAGCTTGGGATGAGGCCTCAGAGTAAGCCTGTCCTTATGAAACTGTGTATATAAGGAGAAGCCCCCCATGAAAAACAATCTCCGCTACCTGAGCTGATGTAATGGCTACTAAAAAGGCAGTCTTCAGTGATAGGTGGTATACAAGGTTCAAAGTGGGGGAGCAATCAACCTTGTTAATACTACACTGAGATCCCAAGAGTGAGGGTCCCAGGGCAGCTCCTGGATTGGGTGAAAAAGCATGAATAAAGTCTGTAAGGAATATAGCCAGTGTAGGGTGAGAAAATACAGTGTGGCCTGACATGCAGATTTTACTGCTAGGTAGATCTTTATGGAGCTAACAGAGAGCCCCAGAATAGAGATATTATTGCTAGGTAGACAAAATGGGGCTGACAAAAAGCCCAGAATGTTTCTGTAATAGTATATAGTTCTGTATTGTTGAAATGGGTGTTGTTAGGGGAGATGCTGGTGCTCAGATGTCCAAACAGAAAACCACCACTTGGTTTTAGAAGTCATTCTAGTTGAGGCTTTTCTGCTTTAGAGCAGAATGTTCTGAACCTCAGGAGAACACCTTATGGTGTACATCAGCCAGCCAGCATCCACGCTGTCAAACATAAGGAAACTGAGTCTAGGGGTGGATCTAGCCTCCCGGGATGTTTTGTGAGACCACGTCATTCTCAGCAGGTAAGAGATTGGGGGCTGTATTGATGGTTCATCAGATCCAAATACCAGAACTGCTTGGCCCATCATGATAATCAGTCCAGCATCTTGCCTCACTTTCCTCAGGACCCTCAGTCTCACAGGAACCAGGAGCAAAGCATATATCAGTCCCTGCATACAGAGGGTAAGAAAAGCATCTGACGGGGGCCTAGACTGGAGCCATCTCTGGAGCAGAACACTTGGGATTTCTTGTTCTGGTCTGTGGCAAATATGCTATTGATTGGTATCCCCCCTTGCAAAACATGCTCTGCAGCACCAGGTCCTTGACTGACCACATGTAGTTGTCTGAGAACCGCTTGCTGAGGTGATCTACTAGTAATTTCTGTCTGAATGTCTGCCAGGGCTAGTGATATGAACCAGTGACAAATATGCACCATGTCAACAGCCAAATGGCCTGACAGAGCAGAAATGACTCGGCCCCACCCTGTCTGTTGACATAAAGTATAGCTGTACCTGGCCTACAGACAGGTCAGCTGGTACAAAATAGGCCAGAGGTACCGAAAACGACAGTACTGACATGCCGGCTACCAAGAGTGCCAAAGAGGTGTGTCAGGAAAAAGGAAGCCAGCGGATTTAGTCAGTACAACAAGCAATTTTTTTCATGGCCAGTAATCAGGTGCCAGAGGGACCCATCTTAGACTACTGGCTGCCCACAGACTCGTCTTAAGTTTTGCAGCCAAACATATGTGAATTCTTATTTCTCAGTCTAAAGGTCCTGGAGGGGGAGACCTTCATGTGTAGGCTCATCTCTAGAGTGATGCTCCTTCCTAAACCTGCTTGAAGAAGTCAACACATGGACTGAAGTTGACAACTGGGAGTTCACAGACATATCAGCCCTGGAGCTCAAGGTGGAATCCCGGTGCGCGGGGACACCAGCCAGAAGGGACTGGAGGGAAGACTAGGCCTTAGCTACATCCTCCTTCATGCCCAAGGAAGGTGTCATAGAGCATTTCAGAAGTAGTGAAAAAGAGTGTCCACCACTGAGGGGCATAGAAGCAGCACAGGAGAGGCATGCCTTAAACCCTAAGGTGTTAGCTTCCATCATAAAGAGCTTGACTCTAGCCCTGCCTACTGGGGTGGGCCCTAGGCTCACCGGCAGCTGTCCCTGATCACACTAGCGTGTGCAAGCAGCTCACACGCTCCCAGACAGGAGTTCCTTCCACACAGAGGTCTGCATCTTGCACACACTAGCCCAACCAGGGCCAGCTACAGTTGCTAGGTGTCCGGTTTTTGACCGGCACATCCAGTCGAAAAGGGACCTTGGTGGCTCGAGTCAGCACTGCTGACTGGGCTGTTAAAAGTCTGGTTGGCGGAGCTGGCAGGCTCGGTACATGGCTGTGTGTGGCTCCCTGGAAGTGGTGACATGTCCTTTGGCTCCTAGGTGAAGACACGGTCAGGGGGGCTCCACAATCTGCCCCCACCCTAAGCACCAGCTCTGCAGCTCCCATTGGCTGGGAATGACAGCCAGTGGCAGTTTTTGGAGCGGCACCTGCGGGCAGAGAAAGCACAGAGTTGCCTGGCCACGCCTCCGCCTAGGAACATGTTGCTGCTTCCAGGAGCCCCTCAAGGTAAGCGTCGCCCGGAGACTGCACCCCTCACCCCCTCCTGCACCCCAACCCCCTGCCCTAGCCCTGAGCCCCTCCTCCACACCCCAACTCCCTACCCCAGTCCTGATCCTCCTCCTGCACCCAAACTCCCTCCCAGAGCCTGCACTCCAACCCCCTGCCCCAGCCCGGAGCTCCTCCTACATCTTGAACCCCTCATTTCCGGCCCCACCCTGGAGCCCGCAGCTGGAGCCATCACCCCCTCCTGCGCCCCAACATCCTGCCTCAGCCCAGAGTAGTCTCCCACACTCCAAACCCCTCAGCTCCACCCCCCAGCCTGGAGCCCCCTCTTGCACCCTAAACCCCTCATCTTTGGCCTACCCAAGAGTCTGCACCCCAACCCCCTGCCCAGAGTCCCCTCCTCTACGGCTCCACACCAGAGCCCTCATCCCCTCCCACACTCCAACCCTCTACCCCAGCCCAGTGAAAATGAGTGAGTGAGGGTGGGGGAGAGAGAGCGACAGAGGGGTTACTGAGTAAGTGGGGGCAGGGCCTCAGAGAAGGGGCGGGGCAGGGGGCAAGGGTGTTCGGTTTTGTGCGATTAGAAAGTTGGCAAACCTAGGGACAGCTGCCAGTGGGTATGGCTGGGGACCGTACAGCCACACCGGAAGAGCTGTCTGGCTTGGGCGCTGGCTCCAGTGACCGGCAGCCCAACATCCTGTTGCTTTTGCCACTACGATTCCTGGTAGAGCTCTGCAGCTCCACGGATATCTGCTGTATATCTGCAGATATAAATTTTGTATCCACGCTGGCTCTACAGATGAGATTTAAGGGACAGAGACTGAGACAGTCTGGGAATCTAAATCAAACAATTACACAGAAAGTGCCTAAGATTAACTATTTATAATGTATTAACTATAACAATTTAAAAGGAGATTTTTCATTAAAACCAGGAAAGGTCCTTTTGACAGAGTGAAGGCCTTTTTTCTCACAACTAGTCACAGAAAGAAAGGAACAGAGGTGGCTGGGCAGAAGACTTCTTGTAACAACTCCAAATGTTCAGCGTTGCAAAGAGGCATGCTGCAATGGATATTTCTTTTTTATATAGTTCCCAAAGTTTAGCAGTACAAAGGGGTAGAGAAAGGCATCTCATAACTGGGAATATGCAGAGGCCACTTAAAATATAATGTTGTTCTACTGATAGAAAATACTAATCATTTTTGTAATCTTGATAGACAGCTAAATACATTTCCTGAGAACTGTGCTAGCCTAATGATTTTGAAGAGCAAAACCAAACAAAATATAAAGCTTTAGATTTATTCCCTCATGAACTTGACTCTATATGAAAAAATCCTTTTTGCATATAATAATATGGGAAATTATTAGTATTTACCCTAGAATCCTTTTCTGGAACACACTGGTGATTAGCTGATGTGTAGATGGGCTTTCTTTCTACTGAGTATGCTTGTGTGGTATCTCTGACTGGGACCTTGGAATACAATATTTATTTTTTTCCCTTTATTCCTGTCTTTATAATCTCAATTTGTCAGAAACCTATCAGAAGCCAAGTCTCACAAGCAGTATAAATTTATCATTACTATAGTGTTCTGTATAGGCTGGGTGTAGAAAATGTTGTTTAAATGCAGATCTGTTATCATGTCAGTGAAGTAGAGTATTGTATGGCTTTGTAATTTATTCTGAAAACAAAACTATTTTAAAGGATTGACAAAATTGTGTAAATACGGAGAATTTTACTCTTACATCAGAAATAAAATTTTCCAGAGATTAACTGTAAGTAGACTCAGACTGCTATGAAAATATACAAAGCTGACTTTGAAAACGTATATATCTATTAGGGCTGTCAAGAGATTAAAAAGATTAACCGCACTGTTAAACAATAATAGAATACTTATTTAAATATTTTGGATGTTTTCTACATTTTGAAATAGACTGATTTCAATTACAACACAGAATATAAAGTGTACCGTGCTCAAAAAAAAAAAGTATTTTTCAATTCACCTAATATAAGTACCGTAGTGTAATCTCTTTATCATGAAAGTTGAACTTACAAATGTAGAATTATGTACAAAAAAAACCCCTGCATTCAAAAAATAAAACAATGTAAAATTGTAGCGCCTGCAAATCCCCTCAGTCCTACTTCTTGTTCAGCCAATCGCTCAGACAGACAAGAGGGCAGCATTATCTTCTGTAAATGTAAACAAACTTGTTTGTCTGAGCGATTGGCTGAACAAGAAGTAGGATTGAGTGGACTTGTGGGCTCTGAAGTTTTACAATGCTTTCTTTGAGTGCAGTTATGTAACAACAACAAAATCTACATTTGTAAGTTGCTCTTTCACAACAAAGACTGCACTACAATACTTGTATGAGATGAACTAAAAATACTACTTCTTTTATCATTTTTACAGTGCATATATTTGAAATAAAAAATGATATACACTTTGATTTCAATTACAACACAGAATACAATATATATGAAAACGTAGAAAAATATCCAAAATATTTAATAAATTTCAATTGGTATTCTATTGTTTAACAGTGCTTTCAAACTGCGATTAATTTTTTAAACATGATTAATTTTTTTGAATTAATCGTGTGAGTTAACTGGGATTAATTAACAGCCCTAATATCTATACAAAACACTACAACCACAGGTTTGCATAGAGTGCTGAGTGTTAGACCTACAGTCTGAAGCAAGATGCCCTGATTTTGATAAAGTATAGAAAAGGCTCTGAAATCTACCTTGTAAATTAGTTTCAGACAAACTGTGTTATTAATTATTCTCATCATGTCACTAAAAGAATGGGCTAAACAAGATGAGATTAACAATATTTCAATGAATCACTTTAAGTTTTACAAAAGAATTTTAAATTTCAATGTACAACCATCAGCTGTAAAATACTACAATCAGAGTATGTTATAAAACAAGAGGCAACTAGTACAATCAGTTTCATTAACACAAAAAATAATCAACAAACCAACCTTTTAAAAACCGCAACAAGGATCTTCAAAAGCAGCAGGCTAATAATGCAAACATACCTTAATACTAGCATAAAACAGAGAAGCAGGTACTTGTGCCAAATGGGTAAAGCGGTTAATTTTCAGGAGAGGAAAAAAGAAAGTGAGACCCTTGACTTAGAGGGCATCAGTTTGAATGAATTTATATGTACAGTGCTCCTTTTAGCAGCTAAAATACTTTTTCCACCCACCTCGACAAGAGGAAGCCACTGTTCTGCAGAAACACTGAGATGCTGAAATTGCTTATCGTTTATATAATGAAGACTGCCAACAACTAAAGCAGATGCCCCAAATATTTCACTTGTACGACACAAACCTACAAATAAGCACAAGATTTAAAATATAAAGATTACTTTAAACAACAAAACTAAGATATTAAAGCACATGAAAAAGAGAAGACAATCTGAAAACAAATAATCTCCAGCAATATAAACATTTGTCTCTCTAGCCCTCTAGTTTTAGTCAACAGGGTTATTTCCACATGCTTTTCATGTATGTTCCAAGTCATGACTCTCGCAATGTCAGCAGAAAAAGGAAAATGCCTTCTATAAGCTATCAGTAGGTTAGAAATAAATAAATAAATAAATAAATAAATAAATAAAAAAAAACCAATCCCACCTTTACCACCATGTCCTATAAAGTATTCTGCAGTATTTACTTCCAATGATGTTACAGTGCAGTGGATCAGCATATATGTATGAGTTTTGGGTTACATACACACAAATGACACAAGGAGAAATCTCTGACCAGCAGGGTTAAGAACAATAAGGAGTTTTGTAACTATATTAGGAATAAACAGAATCCTCACAGTGGTATTGGTTCATTACTAGATGGAAATGGTATAATTATTAATAATAATTGCAGAAAAGGGCACTCTGAGTCCCAGTATGGGTCTCCAACCCTCTTTTTTTCTTCGGTAACTGGAAGTAACGAGAGTAGAAGCCTCTTAGAATTGTGGGCACTGGCTCTCTGGCTCCTATGCTGAGGAGATGGTTTATCTCTTGACATAGCAGCTCTTGTGAGAAGGGTCCCTGAAGAGGGTCCGGGAAGGATGTTTGGTAGGAGGAAGGAGGAGAAATGGATGGAGCGTCCATCCCAGTTGATCTCCAGCACCCATTTGTCGGAGATTATCCATTCCCAGATGCTGCGGAATGGGGTGAGATGGTCTCTCTGAAGGAATGTGGGTGGGGAGGGGCCGGGTTTCCAGTGTGAGATAACAATAAGTAGAATGTTCTACGGGCACCTCGACCAACCGTCAAAACTGTTTCTTTGAGGTGGAGGGTTGAGAGGAAATGGGCTGTGATCCTGACATCTTCCATCTGGGTAACCTGGGCTTCTTCATCTGGGGTTCATATGATCTCTGTGCTGAATATTGAGATGAATATTGTGATGAGTGGGCCTTGATTGGTGGCTGAGGACTATATCTGCTTTTGTACCCAGGTGTACAGATACTGTGAGATTGAAGAGTGGCCCTGGAATCTTTTACTTTGTGAAGGGAGGCGTTGGTCTTCTCGGCTAATAGCTTTATCCCTTCAAAAGGAAGGTCCTCCACAGTCCATTGGACCTCCTTTGGGAAGCCAGACAAAGGAAGCCATGAGGCTCATCTCAACACAATGGCAGTAGAGACTGAACATGCCACTGTGTCAGATGCATCAAGTGCAGACTCGAGAGATGTCTTAGCCAACAGTTAGCCTTCGTTGACTATGACTTTAAATTGCTCCTTATGAGAACTGGGGAGCTGCTCAATAAAAGAACTGAGTTTTGCATAGTTCTGATAGTCATATTTTGCCAGTAAGACTTGACAGCTTGCAACATGGAACTGGAAGATGGCCGAGGTGTATGCTTTCCTGCCAAAAAGGTCCAGATGCTTCCAGTCCTGGTCGTAAGGGGTGGAGTTAAACTGGTGTTGGCGGCCCTTAGAATTAACAGCGTCCACAATAATAAAATTTGGGAGGTGGGTGGAAGAAGAGAAACTCTGTCTCTTTTGCTGGCATGTAATATTTCTTGTCAGCGGGCTTGCATGTTGGTGGGACAGACGTGGAGGCCTGCCATATGACCTTGGCAGGATCCAGTAGCGCCTCATTAATAGGGAGGACCACTCCGGAGGATGTGGAGGGAAGAAGGAAGATCCTGGGAACTACAGGCCAGTCAGCCTCACCTCAGTCCCTGGAAAAATCTTGGAGCAGGTCCTCAAGGAATCAATTCTGAAGCACTTAGAGGAGAGGAAAGTGATCAGGAACAGTCAGCATGGATTCACCAAGGACAAGTCATGCCTGACAAATCTAATTGCCTTCTATGACGAGATAACTGGTTCTGTGGATGAAGGGAAAGCAGTGGACGTGTTGTTCCTTGACTTTAGCAAAGCTTTTGACACGATCTCCCACAGTATTCTTGCCAGCAAGTTAAAGAAGTATGGGCTGGATGAATGGACTATAGGGTGGATAGAAAGCTGGCTAGATTGTCGGGCTCAACGGGTAGTGATCAATGGCTCCATGTCTAGTTGGCAGCCGGTATCAAGTGGAGTGCCCCAAGGGTCGGTCCTGGGCCCGGTTTTGTTCAATATGTTCATAAATGATCTGGAGGATGGTGTGGATTGCACCCTCAGCAAGTTTGCAGATGACACTAAAGTGGGAAGAGAGGTAGAGACGCTGGAGGGAAGGGATAGGATACAGAGGGACATAGACAAATTGGAGGATTGGGCCAAAAGAAATCTGATGAGGTTCAACAAGGACAAGTGCAGAGTCCTGCACTTAGGACGGAAGAATCCCATGCACCGCTACAGACTAGGGACCGAATGGCTTGGCAGCAGTTCTGCAGAAAAGGACCTAGGGGTTACAGTGGACGAGAAGCTGGATATGAGTCAACAGTGTGCCCTTGTTGCCAAGAAGGCCAATGGCATTTGGGGGTGTATAAGTAGGGGCATTGCCGGCAGATCGAGGGACGTGATCGTTCCCCTCTATTCGACACTGGTGAGGCCTCATCTGGAGCACTGTGTCCAGTTTTGGGCCCCAAACTACAAGAAGGATGTGGAAAAATTGGAAAGAGTCCAGTGGAAGGCAACAAAAATGATTAGGGGACTGGAACACATGAGTTATGAGGAGAGGCTGAGGGAACTGGGGATGTTTAGTCTATGGAAGAGAAGAATCAGGGGGGATTTGACAGCTGCTTTCAACTACCTGAAAGGGGTTCCAAAGAGGATGGCTCTAGACTGTTCTCAGTGGTAGCAGATGACAGAACAAGGAGTAATGGTCTCAAGTTGCAGTGGGAGAGATTTAGGTTGGATATTAGGAAAAACTTTTTCACTAGGAGGGTGGTGAAACACTGGAATGTGTTACCTAGGGAGGTGGTGGAATCTCCTTCCTTAGAAGTTTTTAAGGTCAGGCTTGACAAAGCCCTGGCTGGGATGATTTAATTGGGGATCGGTCCTGCTTTAAGCAGGGGGTTGGACTAGATGACCTCCTGAGGTCCCTTCCAACCCTGATATTCTATGATTCTATGAATGTAAAATGTTCACCAGCTTGTAGTGCGACTCGCTCACTTCTTGCAAAGGTATTGGCAATGTTTCTGCCATCCTCTGTGCCAAGTTCTGGAACAGTTTAAAATAATCTGCCATAGTTGGTGGAAGGGGTATCACTGTCTTGTTTAGCGGTGATGATGAGAAGCATGCTTGCCTGTTCAGGAGGTTCAGAAGCCCTCGAGGTAGCAGCTCGATGGTGTTTCCTCGGTTGCTGGTAGGTCACACTATAGCAGTGGTTCTCAAACTTTTGTACTGGTGACCCCTTTCACATAGCAAGCTACTGAGTGCGACCCCACCCTTATAAATTAAAAACACCTTTTTATATATTTAACATCGTTATAAATGCTGGAGGGAAAGCAGGGTTTAGGGTGGAGACTGACAGCTTACAACCCCCCATGTAATAACCTTGCGACCCCCTGAGGGGTCCCGACCCCTAGCTTGTGAACCCTTGCACTAGAGATAAGGGAGACCTGTTGTCTTTGAACCTGCCAAGGATCACGGTATGGCCATTGCGATGGGAAGGGGCCAGTGGTGGGTGCCACAACTGACCAAACCAGGGGGACAATATGCCTGATGTCCATAGTGAAACGGGGCCCCATACAGCGGGTGAGAAGAGTGGCGGGAAACCACGTCCTCTTGCTCACTTTCTGACTGCAACAATGAAAAGGGTGGTGCATGGTACGAAGTCAATGGCAAGTCAAGGGCTCTGGGTCCCCGGTAATGAGCAGAGGTAAGTCCGGTGCGTCAGACACCAAAAGATCCGTCGCGCACTGGAAGTCTGGCAGTGCAGAAGGCATCGGTACCAGCGGTGGTTGTCGATGCCAAGAGGCTTGTACCGACGGGATTAGAGATGTGGACCTGAGAGCAAGGTCTGTTGGTGCCCAGTGTACCACAGGTGGTACCGATGTTGACATCGGTACTGATGGAGCCTTCCCCAGGTCAGATCTTCTAGGTTTTTCATGCTCCCATGGTACCAGTGGTTTCTTGCCTGGGCCCACTGGGTCATTGGCTGGAGCAACCCAACTTACTCCATTGGTATGATACCATCCATGCCCTGGATACCAGATTTAGACAACTTCAGTGCCATTGGTCCTGATGATACTGATTGAGCCAGAGATTGTTTTTAGCTTGATCAGGGATCGCTATGGGGACTCACTGACCTTTTCTTAGAGGCCTTACGTGAGTGGCTCACAGGCAACTCCCTGGGCTCACCTCCCTTCAAAGTAGAAGGTTGCAGTGGGGGCTCCTGCCAGGACTCCAGAGGTTGAAGTGCTGACTCAGTGAAGTGGAATTTGAGCTTCAGTTCTCTGTCTTTTCTGGATCTGGGCTTCAGTTGCCGACACAAACCACACTTCTATGGAATGTGGTTCTCTCTTAGGCAGCGAACACATTGTGAGTGTCCATCAGTCACTGGGATAGACTCCTTGCAACTGAGGCGGTTTTTGAAGACTGGGGTGCAGGGCATATCTTTGTCTAGGGGGTTCCCCCCACCCCCTGGACAAGGGGTTGGCAGAAGACAGTCTTTTTTCTTCTTCTTCTTTTTTTTAAAAGGCAAATGCCAAAATAAAATGTAAACGAAGTAAAGAAAGAAAAAGCGCTTTAATGGAAGCTAAAAATTAGCAATTCTAAAAGAGTTAATGATCTGCGAATGGACAGCTATAGCTCTGTCACTAGCCAGAGGCGGCTGAGAAGGAACTGAGGACGGTTCGCCTGCGTATGCTGGCTAGCCTTGTGGCCGGTGAGGAGCAGTGCATGAGCAGGCTGAACGGACACTGCTACTAAAGTTCTCTGATCGGCAGCGCGGGGATGCAGATACACGTACAATGGAGCCCCCACAGGGACACTACTTGAAGAAGCAGCAGTGATTTTTTTTTAATTTAATCAGATTTTTTAAAAAATTTAAATTAATCTCTTTTCATAAATAAACAAAATTACATTTGATATGTAAAGGCCTAAACTTAGTATAATCTACTAAAATCATCTAAATAAAATACAAAAAATAATATTCAAGCACTACATGTTTGTTGTTAAAATTTTAAAAAAAGTCAAACTCCTGAACTGGTGGTAGACCCTGGCTAAGCACCTGGAACTAGAGCTTGTCGAAGTGCTAACTCAGTTTTTGACAGCAGTAATTCCTTTGGCAGATGCAGAGTGAATATTTTCTTCATTTCAGTTTGTTCAACTAGTTCAGTTCAATGACTAATTCATTCAAAGTTGAGAAATGGCCTGGGAATTGAAAAAGCAGGAAAGCTTATTTTCCTCTTCCAATGTATGAATAAAAACTAGATGTGAAAAGATGTGATTACGAATTCTATACTCCTGAACGATATGAAGGCCAGAAACCATCAGTTCAATTCACTAGTTACAGATAATATTTACTTTGTTTAATAAATCAGTTGGTTTTAAAGGCAAAACATGTTTTGCTAAACATACTTTTATTTTTTATGTATCCAGCAGATTTAGGATTGTTTTTATTAGTTAAATAGAACTATCTGAAAACATTGTTTTCATAATTTATTTAATTCCAATTTCCAATCCAAATGCAGTTTAACACAAATCACAAGTAAAAAATTAATCTAAAAAATAAGAAATGTCATTTTTTCACCATTCTAACAACAAAAAATGTAAAGATTAAGAATCTGAATAAATATATGTTGAGCTATATAACTGCTTCAATAATGCCTATCTAGTGTATTTTCCTTTTTAGCAAAAAAAAGTACTAAATTATACCAACCAATAAGAACTAACTTTTCTAGGAAGATAAATAAAAAGTACAAATGCAAATAAGCTTTAAATTGATTATTTAAATCAAGATTTCCTGCTTACTGATTTAAATCATGAATAAAATCAGCTATTTAAATCACAAAGTCAATCCACCTTGCGCAAATAAAGAATTAAAAATATGCATTGAACCTTACCTCCTAAATTGGTGGGTTTATCAATAAGTGAGGCCACTACAATCAATCTACTGTTGGATTTACCAAGTTTAGCTGCACGGTCCTGAAATACCAATTCCAGGTCTAAATCAGGACTACTGTTTTTCCAAGGGATGATCTTTTTCTGAACATCTGTCCATTCTGTTTGGTTATCCGTTTCAACTAAATCTGAACCTAAGAAAAAGTGTTAGGTTTAAATTATTTAGATGTGGAAAATACTGACATGATAATGAAACTGTTTGGGAACCACTGTTTACTAGGACACCAAAGTGATACCCTTCTGAAACTATAAGGGTCACATATTATCATCAATCTCTATACATTATGCTAATAGCACAGCATAACTATATGCTCTACAGCAGTTTTTTAACAATTATGTTTAGCAGAGCAAGTACTGACAAAATATATTGCAACTACCAAACCCAAATAATTAATCTCAGATCAAAACATATATGAATTTGTATTTTACCCATATCTTGCTGAGACCAGTCACTTGGTTTTAGATTAAGAAGTTCAGTTCGAGAATGCAACCAATGAAATGCTGCAGGCAAAGAAATGTCAGTATATCTGGTAAATTTATAGAGTGGGATCCATTCATCTTCAACAAGTTCTGAAAGGCGTGGAAGGGTGTAAAATATTGTCTGCAATGTAACACAGGACTTTTAGGATAATCTCAGAAAAAAAATAAACTTCAAAGAGATACTAAACTAACTTCAGCATAATTTTATATTACAAATATTTTATCTATCATAAGCTATAACTTACTGATCAATACATCTCCGAATACTCATAACCTGGTGCAATACAGGAACATATATTTAACATTATGGTCATTTTCCAGTTTTAAAGATAAAACCCATAAAACCCTACCAAAGCAACAATCTAAGAAAATCTAAATTACAAATATTATGCTGGAAAATGCCTCAAACGTACAACTTTTCTAATGTTAAAAATTGTTTTTTGAAGGGGCTAGAAGCAGCAAAGGAACTCGGACAAACACTGGAAGCTTATATGGTAACTCCTCACTTATCACCGTCCCGATTAAGGTTGTTTCGTTGGTGAGCAATTAGGGAACATGCTTGTTTAAAGTTATGCAGTGCTCCGTTCCAAGGTCGTTTGGCAGCCGCCTGCTTTGTCCACTGATTGCAGGAAGAGCAGCCCCTTGCAGCTAGCTGGTGGAGGCTTCGAACCAGGGTGGACCCGCAGCCCCCCTATCAGCTCCCTATTCCCATAAGTTCCCTGTGTGGCAGCTGCTTAGCAGGCTATCAATTGCCAGCAGTTCAGCTGTCCCTCCCCCCACTGCCATGTGCTGCTCCTGCCCTCTGCCTTGGAGCTGCTCTCCAGAGCCTCCTGCTTGCTGGGGGAGGGGGAGAAGAGAGGAATGGGCGGCTAATGTCAGGGTGTCCCCTCCCCCCTGCTCCTGCACCCTGCTTACCCCACCTCCATAGAGCAGGGGGGACATACACAACAGGGCTCAGGACTGAGGGAGCTTCCTGGCAGCAGCTGCTGCAGTCTCAGCTTGCTGATTAACTTAACAAGGCAGTGTACTTAAGAGTGGTGTCAGTGTACTTAAAGGGGAAATGCGCATCTCTCTCTCTCACACACAGGGTGTGTGTCTCTGTCTGCAATGCTGACTTCCCTCCCTCCATTCCGGCTGCCTTGTAGAGCGTGAGGCTACATTAACAACAATGAGTTAACCCTTGAGGGCTCAGCCAATTGCTAGTTCATCATTTAGCAGTAAGGCATTCCCTGGGAAACATCCCACCCTCTGACTTCACCACCTCAACCACGCTTCACAATCATCATCGCTGTGTACAGTATTAAATTGTTTGTTTAAAACTTACACACTGTGTGTCTGGCAAAAAAAAAATTCCCTGGAACCTAACCCCCCCCCCTCCATTTACATTAATTCTTATAGGGAAATTGGATTTGCTTAACATTGTTTCGCTTAAAGTTGCATTTTTCAGGAACATAAACTACAATGTTAAATGAGGAGTTACTGTACCTCAGAGCACAGAGTTTTGAAGGGCAATTATTTTTTAATCCTCATATTTCAACAAAATAAAAAAAAACAATAAAAGATGTTAACTCCTAAAATAAGCCATAACTAACCCTAAATACAAAACATGCGGGTGGAAAGAGGAGGGGAAATCAGGAAAAAATAGAAAACCACAAATTGGAAATCCAGACCTTTTTTCAATTTCAATGGTTAGTTTTACTTAATCAGTGGAATGTTATGCCCCCCTCATATGTTGGTATAATCACTAAACTTCACAATAGTTTGGAACTAAAAAATGTATAAGTCTGAAAAAAACAATCCTTTTGTGACATTTCACTCTGTATTCTTTATGAAAATATGCTTTTGATATGAATATGACATAACTGAAATGTACTTCATGCAAGATGGATCTTGTAAGATATCATTGGAAAGGTTATAATTTATTGAATGTGATTATCCAATTTGTATGCCTGTATCATTTCTGTATCTGAAGTTAGGAATATGGATAATGTATCTGTATTTCAACTATACTACTTAGGGTGATGCCCACTGCTAACACTTCAGGTACAACAATGGAAATGCCAAAATAGGGCTGATGACCCTCAGCGAGGACAATGGACTGTGAAAAGGCTTGGCCTTCCTGCAGACACTCTATAGTTCCACTGACTCATGGATGCTGTGATACTACAGAATCAGCTGGTCTTATCACCTGATACTAAAGATTACTGGGATACTCGGACTCCTTGTAACTTTCCACTGGAAGGGAAGGGGGGGGTCAAGTTTGGGAAACAAAGGATTCCCGCCTTATGTAAATCCTGTTTAAGGGTGGGGAGGAAGGCAAGCAGACTCCTCCTCTCCATGGCCTGTCTGCCCAAGGAGAAAGACTGCGAAAGCCACCTGAAGGGAAGGGGTGGGGTGAGTCCAGACTGAGACAGGGTCCAGTCTGAAAAGGAATATAACTGGAACTCTGAATCACAGAAACTTTGCAGCCTGCCCAAAATAACATTTAGGGTGAGAAGCATATTGGGCTTAGCTTGCATATTTTGCTTTATTTGGTCAGTAATCTGCTTTGTTCTGTCTGTTATCTCATATATTCACTTAAAATTCACCTTTTGTTATTAATAAACTTATTTCTTGTTTACAATATAACCCAGTTTATGTAATTTCTAATGGGGGGGCAAGAAGTTGTGCATAACTCCCTCCACATTGAGGGAGGTGGCGAATTTCATAAAACCTTTGGGTTTATACCCCTTAAAGGGAGTGGGCACCAGGGTGTTGGGGTGAGCCCCTAAGGCTGAATCTTTCCAGAGTGGACTTCTGTCTCTCTGTGCAGCTGGGTGCGGCCCTTCCTGTGCGCTTGACTGGAAAAGGCTTGTGAGCCTAGCCCAGCAAAGCCAGGTAAAGGGGATCCAGGCTGGCAGAATAGGTTGACTCAGTGGCATACTAGCACATCAGGTGACACCCCAAAGGGCCCAAACCCGTCACACCTTTCCTTTGAGAAATTTGTCAAAATTTAGTCTACAAGAAAACTAAGGAGGTGATCTTAAGCTGAATCTTCCCGAAAGAAACAAGCAGACACAATTTGGACTCCAAAGAAGCAAGAAATGTAGTTCATTCAATGACTTCCTGTTACTGTTTTAGAGCAACAGATTGCAATCCTAGCTCGAGTGATTTATAGAAATGTATTGGGCCATAACAAAAAAAATTAAGATATTTAGAAAACTAACTGATCACCAATAGCATGGATATAGCATCAATTGACTATATAAACTATTATTTTATCAATTGAGATGCTCAAGTATAGAAGATGCTCCAAATTCATATTCTTATGCAATACATCTGAAAACAGGTATTTTTCCCACAGTCAACAGCAAACAAATTTCAAATTCTGCGAGGATGTTCTGTTTTTGTCAAGATAGTTGTGCATTTTTCCTCATTCTTGCCTCTTTTCTGCTTTAGGCACTCTACTCATGTTTTTCATCTTCACCTTTATTTTGCCTTTTTTTCTCTTCCCCTCTTGTTGATCACTCAGCTTCCAGTTATTCTGAGCCACAGTGATGAAACTGACCTGAAGGAGGAACTGATGTGTCTGACTTCAATGCATCTTTGTCTTTAACTCACAGAAAGTGTGTACTTTAGCTAAGCCACTTCAAAAAGCAGTTTACCAGCACATCATAGAACAAGTGCAAGAGTGACAGGAATGAAAATTCTGAAGGTGGGTCATAAAAGAAAAAAAAGTTGGGTCTTATTGGCTGCAACTGAGCTACTGCAAGCAATTGATCAAGCAACAAATACAAATATAACTAGGAAGGAGTTCACTTGTCTGTTTCCTCCAGATTAACCAGTAACAATTATAATACATGCCTACATTCCTGGGTTTTCAATTTAATTGATTTAGTTTTCTAGCCATGATTGCTATAAAAAAATAATTTTAAAAATCATTTGAGTCCAAATATATTTGTTTTGGTCTAAGATGCACCAAAATATTATGAAGTCATTTTTCATGATATCCAAAAATCAGTTACAACTGATCATTACTCATCATGCAGTAGAACAATGTCCAAATTACAAATATAGCAGCAAAGCAGTGAAAAATAATTGACCATTACATACAGTATTTTATACTTGCCTCTAGACTGTAATCCTTCAGGGGATGAAATGTTGCAAAAAAGAAATGATCTTGGATTCGTTGCCAATTCTTTCTAGCATTCCTATGTATTGCAAAAATACAGTAAGATATACAAAAATTCTACGTATTTACTTATTACAGTCTCACAGTAAAGAAGTCCAGTCTAAATGCATATATTATATATTGTGTTAATGGAAAAAGAGACTACTTTAAATATATATTCACCACTCACATTTATGAGACTCATTTATGAATACAATGAACTGGAAATAAATTCACTTTGTGCCCAGGAACTGGGAAGAAACATATCTCTATGAATTATGGTAACTAAGATAACTATGTTTGATAGAGAAAGGTATCATACCCTCTCAGAGAAGGGGAACAAAAGTTCTCTCAGGAACTCAGAATAAGAGGACTTATGAATGGTGACTATACAGATGAATAAAAAATTAAACAAACTAAACTGCTTAAGACCCCAAACCAGTAATAGGAGGAGTGTTCATGTTGAACTAATTACAAATAAATACAGTGCAAAAATAACAGATAATCAATTTCTCTATTATTTCAACCTTCTCTTTCTCTTGCCGTTGTTAGTGAAATTACGAACACCTAAAACAGTGCACAGAGTTGCATTCAACATTTTATTTCTTTGGATTTCAATGATACCACAAATATTTGCAGGAGGATCCTGATTCTCAAGTCTTGGCAGATAAAAAGATCCAAGTCTGCACACATTTGATCAGATGTGGAGTAGGGAGATAAATGAACAGATTATTAGCAGTGTTAGTAACATGTCAACATATTCACTGTAGATTTTCTGATGTGATCCCACACCCAGGAAGGGATTTGTAGTGCTCACTAAACACTACTCTTTGAACATGGATCTCCTATGTGAATGATCCTTTAAGCCAAGTACAGGTGAACCTCAATTTTATGAACACCAATCTTATGAATGGCCATTTATACGAACCATTTTTCCTCCACAGAAAAAAACAAAAGGTCACATAATGAGAGAAATGTTGATGAAAAATAAGTCAACATCCCTTCACATTCCAATGCTTTCAATGCACTGAAAATCACTTTGGAGTGGTTTGATTGACAAGATGACGGCTATGCAGTACACCATCTTGCAATTTATACACCATACCTACTGTAATGTTCAATGTTAGGAACTTTTGAATTTTACAAACTCATCAATCTATGATTAGTTCATAAAATAGGGGTTCTTCTGTAACTCCAAATGCAGGGGACACACAAGTACTGCCATTTCTTTATATATAGTTAAGAAATGCAAATCTTCTGGAAATCAATCTGTTAGCTTAAATATTTAAACACCAGTACTTTGTAAACATGTTATATTGACAAACTAGCCCCAATTCACAATGCAAGGAGAACAAATAAACATTTACTGTAGATTTATTAGCTAATAAGCTTTGTTCATTTTTCAATCTGGGAGGCAAGATGAGAAAATTCAGGACAGACTACAAAAAATTATAAGCCCTATTCCCCAAGCCACTAAACTCATCTCCATTGCACTGCTGATAGTCTGAATAACATAGTCTGCTCACATTCTCAGACAGGCACTGTAGTTATCAGATGAATGCAGAACTTTCTACTGAGGATTCATATTAAAGGAAACCTTTTAATTCTGAAACACAGAGAAGGAAGGAAGTTTTCTATAATTTCATTTTATCTGCTGATGACGTCTTTAAATTCCATTTTTAAGTGTTCTACTTAAATAGATGAAACACATCAAAATCACAAAGATTATCAAGTGCTACTTTACAAGATTAGACAAGTGGTTTAAGAAGGTCCTTAGACACTACAAATGATTCCAGCAAAGACAGATGGAAGAGCTGCATTCTAAATCAGAAGAATTTTACTAACCCTGTACCATGCATGTTTTCCACTTGATGAAGACTCGATTCAATAACTGGTGTCAAAGCTTCAAATTCTTCCACAAACAATGCTTTGCACATGCCCCAGATTTTCTTGAGAGCTACTAATGCATAAAGTCGAACACTGAAATTGTGGTTAAAACACCACTGTAGAACAACAAGAAGGGCTTTCTTCAAAATTGGTTTCTAGAAAGGGAAAAATATTCTTTAGTTTACATATTTGACTCATCACAGCATTTTTCCCCTGGAGAGCATAAGAAACAGTTTGGGATTGTGAGATAAGAACAGTGTTTTGCTAAAATGGTCAGCACTGAAATACCTAACACAGTTTCATTGAATTGCAATCTTTAGGTTTCAGACTTAACAACCCATTCACATGAATGGAACAGTTCACATCTCTCAGAACCAAAAGCTTGTCTGTACATGTAGTTATTCAGAAATGAATTAACTCCATATGTGGACACTTTTATTCCAGAAAGAGGATGCCTTTCTCCTGTTTAGCTTAATTAGCTTATTAAAAAACAAATACAACTCTTATCTATAAATGTTTAAACTTCATGTTGGCTTTCATTTTTAAACACACCAAAATATTATTTACTATTTGTATTACCATGGTACCCAGAAGCCCTAGTCACGGGCCAGGAGCCCATTGTGTTAGATGCTTACACAGAAAGAATGTGCAACATAAGTATAAGACAACAGATAGATACATTCAGCTAGACAGGAAGTACCAGGAAACAATGAGACAATATTGGTCAGCATGATAGATAGGCTGTGATTTCAGCACACCACTGGCCTAACCATTGTCACGTTTCTTTGCAGACATCACAGGAAAGAAGAGTTTTGAAGGAAAACAATGAGGTTGCTTTGAGGGTGATTATGGGGAACTCCTCACAAGCCTGCCATCTTCTCCTGGAGGTCTGCATCAAGCAATTAGTTAAATGGACAATGTCAACTTGAAATCTAATCAGTTTAAAAAAAATGAGTTAAAAATAGTCTCAGGTACTATACCATTCACTAAGTTCTCATGCGATTGTGGTTTTAAAAATCACCTTTTTCTATTTTTTAAATAAACGTATCTCTCTCCCCTCTTGCTGTGTGAAAACTCTCACACAAACTATAGAGGAAACCAACGTATTACCGAGGTGTGTGGAGGGGTGTGTATGAGAGTAAAACTGACTATACACAAAGTGACCAAACTGGAAAAAAAATACCCCAGAATGTATGTTTTTCCTTCAACCAGTTTCAGCTCAGTAATCTGAAATGCCAACTGTAATATTAGTTAATGTTTTTCAGACATAGGTGTGATTCTGAAGTTGACAATGTTCCTTTAATAAGCACAATTACTTTTACATATGGTCCAAAACAGAGAAGAGGACAGAAGGCAGAAGTGTGTGTAGGTTTCTGCTCCATAAGAAACACAAAAGGATGGGGTAGGGCAAATAGCTAAGCTAGGCTCAGAAATTTAATGGAACATCACACAATACTATCTAAAACATTAAACCATAAAACTGAAAGGGCACAATCAGATATTAACAACACACTAAACACACACGTTAAAAAAAAAACAAACTTTCACAACCATATCTTCAGGGTTGATTTTGTTTTTCTCTGATTTCCTTTGGCCATTTCTTCCTTAAATTTAATATTTAGGACAATAAGGGAAGAACTTTATTTAAGTTTGATAGTCTAACACTGATTAACTTGATCCTGACAACTTATACAAACAGGCCACTGAAGACAGCAGGATTACTTATATGAGTAATGGTTTGCAGGGTTGGTCTGTACATGCATTTGGACTTTTATCCTGTACAAAAGACTCCAGAAGTCATCTAAACTAGTGTTACAATGAGCACAGGAAAAGTTAACATTTGACAATTTTAGAGAGAGACTGACTAAATTACTAGGGAAATAAACATTTCCAAGATTCCAATAAACTATTACAAACAATTTTTTAAAATCCCTATATAATGCAATTGTGAGCATCCCTTTAAATGTTTGTTCTGGTTTTCTGTAATTTGAACTTACCTTCTCAGAGGTATTTTCAAGAATAATGTCAAAGTGAGACAACACAGATAAAAATGTACAGATGCTAGTTTTAAGCTTTTCTTCACCCTGAAGTGAACACAATGTAATCAATGGAAAAACGTTATATCTGTACCTTTTTGTATTTCACGAAGTGTTCTATAGACTCCAATTATAGCTACAGGCTTTGTAGCCACAATGACCATTATACTGGAAAAACATGTTTCCATTAGCAACACTTATTACAAAAATTAAGTAATTTTGTACAAGAATATGGTTTTAGTTATTCATATTGTTATCACTTTTGTAAAATATCTTAAGCAATAGTAACTATACTATGGTATATATGAAATAGGCTGCATTCCCAGTTAAGTCTAGATAAAAAAATATCACATCAATTTGTCCCTCTGCAAAGAAAAGCAAAGAGTGAAAACAACTCATCGGAATTGAATGAGCTAGAAAACTGAACTGTTTTGTTACTTGCAGTGGTAGTTGCTGTGTAATAGGGTGGAAACACATTGATGAGACAGCATAGGAAAGCTTGCGCTACTGTTACTTTTGGTATACCTGTTCTGTGGAAAAATAAGGAGGATTTGGTTTCCTATGTGGCCATTCCAGTACCTTTCATATTCCACTAGTAAGGTCAATTTCAAAAAATAAATTAATTGAAAAACATTCAAAAAAAGAAAAATGCTCCCAAAGTTTACTTTGTCAAATTGGGAGTCTTGGAGAAGAACTACATCATGCTTCACAGATGTAAGTGATATGCAGTGCTAATAATTCAGAGTTTAAGGCCAGAAGAGACCAGTAGATCCCCTAGCCTGACATCCTGTATATCAAAGTTCCCTACATTTCATCCAGTTACCCCTGTCTTGAGCCCAATAACTCATGTTTGAATAAAGTATTACTTATATTTTGCTAAAGCTTATCTTATAGAAAGGCATCCAGACTGGATCTGAAGACTTCAAGAGAAGGAGAATCTATTACTTCCTTTGGTAATTTGTTCCAAAGGTTAATCATCCTCACTGTTTAAAATTGTCTGGCTTCAGCTTCCAGCCACTGGTTCCTGCCTTACTCTGCTACATTAAAGAGCCTCATGGTACCTCATATTTTCTCCTGTAAAAGTACTTATACATAGTAATCAAGTTGCCTCTCAATTGCCTTACTGATAAATTAAACAGATTGAGGTCTTTAAGTCTCTTAGTGTGACGCATTTTCTCCAGTCCTCAAATAATTTTTGTGGTTCTTTTCTTTACCATCTCCAATTTTTCAACATCCTTTTTAAAATGTGGACACCAGAATAGCATACAGTATCACAGTATTGGGTTTTATCAGTATTGTGTACAGAAATAAAATCACCTGCATATTCCTACTCCCTGATTATACTTCCAAGGATCACATTAGCTCTTTTTGTCACAACGTCACATTGGGAGCTCATGTTGAGTTGTTTGTCCACTAAGACCCCTAAATCCTTTTCAGAGTCTCTGTTTTCCGGTCCCCCATTCTGTAGGTATGGCCTGCATTCCTTGTTTCTAAATGTACAACTCTGCATTTGGAGTATTCAAATATATTTTGTTTGAACAGGTCCAGTTTACCAAGCAATCCAGATCACTCTGTATGACTGCCCCACCCACATTATTTACAACTGTGCCAATCTTGCACATTTTATCAGCAATGATTTTATATGTATTTCTAGAGCACTGACTAAAATGTTGAGTAGTGTCACACATGCAAAAACCCACTAGAAACACCCCCTTTCAATGATGATTCCCCAATGACAACTACTTTTTGAGATCTCTCAGTGAGCCAGTTCTTAATCAATTTAACATGTGCTTATTGTATAATATTAATTTTTAAATTCAGAATGTCATGCAGTACTAAGTCAAATGCCTTAGAAAAGTCTATTATATCCACTCAGTTATGCAGCTACCATTGTCAACCAAGTTTGTAATTTCAAAGAGTGAAATCGGGTTTGTTTGACAAGCTCTATTTCCCATAGAAACATTGTGACTGGCATTAATTACAGGCCTAGTCTTTAATTCTTTGTCAGTTAAATCCTGTATGAACTTTTCCATTATTCTGCCTGGTATTGATGTCAAGCTAACCAACCTATGGGTTATCCCACTTTTCCTTTTTTATAATGGCACATTAGCACTCTTCCAGTTTTCTGGAATTTCTCTGGTACTCCACAATTTATTATAAGTTAACATCAGTAGTTCAGAGATCTCCTCAGTCAGCCTTTTGATGATTTTTGGATGCAAATTATCTGGGCCTACTAATTTAAAAATGTTTATCGCTAATAGATGTTATCTAACATCCCCTTCAGCGACGAATGGACTAGAAAGTATGTCTTCATCCCCATAGGATACAAGTACATCCTAAAGGTTTCAGAGTAACAGCCGTGTTAGTCTGTATTCGCAAAAAGAAAAGGAGTACTTGTGGCACCTTAGAGACTAACCAATTTATTTGAGCATGAGCTTTCGTGAGCTACAGCTCACTTCTGAGCTGTACATCCTACTTCTTTCCAAATATAGAACAGAAATATTTACTGAACACTTCTACCATAGATCTACCATCAAGATTAAAATAAATATTTACTTTATTTGTACATTTTGTTTGTTAACTGCTTTTTCCTTCCCTCAAGATGGTGAATTTTAAGAACTTTTTTAGCAACACATGAAAATGCAAAATATCTTGAAAGACAAAAAGTGAACAATATTCAAAATTGGTCTCCAAGACTCATAACTGGGTAACATGATGCTGAGCAAAAACAGCCACATTAAAAGCTGTAATTTATAAATGAGAATATTACTTATATGACACTTGCACTTCAGAGATGACACAACTTAGATGGGGAAACAAATTCGACTTTTTAACCCCTTTGTACTTCCAAGATTTGGGTCTTGTCCAAAGGCTGGCATGGCTCCCACAGTAAAACAGAGGCATGGCTCCCACAGTAAGACAGAGGAGTTCCTATGTCTGTTTTAATTTACAGTGCCTTCTATGACTTTTTGTGGAGCCATCCCACGTCCCGTCATACCCCTGAAAGCCCCTATGTTGGTGGCTGCCAGGAGGGGTGTTACTGGGCTGTTACACCAACACTAGTCTTCCTGGAGAACCACAGCGAGCATGGGGATTTCCAAGTTGGAGGCATCCGTGCAAGTTACAGCCCCTTTCACACCAAAGTATCATATCAGAGTGCAGCACAGAATCAGGTTCTGTGGGTTTGATCCTGTGTTCTTTAAGCTCTCAAAACACGTACTGACTTTAAGGAAAATTATGGATGCACAAGAAATATTGCACTAGATCCCATGTGTGTGAGAAGACATCTTATATTTGTTCAAATTAGACACATTATGAATGTCAAAATTCTTACTTACATGGCAGAAACAATTCCAGAATTTTTCAAGAAACTGGGGGTATCTGTTTAGAATCAAGATGATAATCCATTCTATTAAGTATTTTATGGATGCTTGATTGTTACCAAATCCAGCCTGAAAAATCTTGTCAAGAGTCCCAGTCAAAAAATTCTGAGCAAAATAAAATTAACCCCCCCATTGATTAGTCATCTAAAGTTTCATCAATAAATTTCAAAATCTTGCTAAACTACAAAAAACAAAAACTTTACTGTCATTTGTTCCTCAAATCTTGTTTGAAACACTTTGGAACAATCAAAGCAACAATATTTAATAGGTACATTTAATATATATATATATATATATGCTACATGTTCACCAATGTGGGAAAAACTCTACTTTGTAGGGAGATGCTGAAATATCTGGGGCCAAAAAGAAATACGCTGTAGAACTGCTGCTTTTGTCCCCCCTGCCCTATCCTGCCAAACATGTTAATTTCAACACACAGCAGAAGGTGGTCCTTTATTTTTCACTGAGAGGTAGCAAGGAAGTGCTGTGGTTTTTTAAAAAAATTACTACTGTATTAACAAAATACCTTATTTTCAAAACAACTGTTTTAAATAACCAATTCATATGAAGTGGGAATAAAGAGAGAGTATCTTTTGAACTTTTATATTATTAAAGATTATATTGCTGTGCCAGAATTTAGGTCATCACTATAACTGTTCTAAGAATGAATATAACACCTGTACAATTCTTTCAATGGCTTCTTTCAATTCATTCCATGCCAGGCACTGTGTTTTTAAGTGCATTATGACAGATTATCCAAACAATGCAATAGATTCCATTAGGAAGAAAAATAAATGAAATTCAAACAAGCACCAAAGGTTTAGAAAAGTAAATCCTAAACATTCTGAATATTTTAAATAGTAATATTTTTATTAAATGAAAACTAGAATCAGCAATCTGTCCATGATATTTAAGGGCACAAATCACTATTGTATCTAGGTGTTGGCTAGACAGAATTTAAGGACTAAATGTTGCAAATGGATCCAACCTGTTCACATCCAGACCTACTGAAGTCAGTTGGGCTTTCATGTAGGCACAGGGGTGCACCCATGTGGATCCATTTGCAGGATCCAGCATTAAGACAGCACATACAGATAACTGTATGTCAGCCTTCATGTAAATAAATTAACAATCAAATCTGTTGTAAGGTACAACTAATATTTTGTCTTTCTAGAAAAATTTATCTTACATGAGAGTTCACGTTGCAGGAATGAAGTTTATATTACACTGGACTTTTGGATGCCAAGTGCAAATATAGATCAAATATTTATGAAATTGCCTATTCCATTTAATATATTCAATTTTGTGTAACAAAATTCCTATTACATAATTAGATTCTATTAAAAATAAAAGCAATTATATAATTATATATATAATTATATAATAAAGGTAATACCTGATCAAGTTTTGGAAAAATAACTAGCAGCGTTTGCCACAACCGATTTTTAATTCTGTGTTGTAAAGAGTTCACATAGTAGCGTGTTCTAGATTTGGACACCAATTCATCCTGAAAACAAATTCAAAATACATGTAACAAGTCTTTAAACTTTTAAAATTTAAAAATGGATTAAATGGTAGGTATAAGTGGTCTCTTCAATAGCTCTTCAAGTATTATTCTGAAATGTATTGTTTTTTTAGAATTAATTTTGAAATCCACACACAAAAAGTAACTGAACTTAGCAAGGATACTAAGTAAAATTAGAAGGTCATTCTTATCTTAATGTACAAGCATACAAATCTTGTGTGTTGAGATGAGACTTCATTAACTTGAAAGAATGTGTCCAAAAGATTATCCAAAAACAGCACTTCCAGCATACAAGAAATTAACAGAAAATGCAGCATAAACAGAAACATGGATCCCAGTTTTCAAATTAGATTGCCTAAACTAGGGCATTCAAATTGACATTTAGTTGTATAAAATAAGTATTAAAGCTCCTACTTGCAGATATGAATATCCAAATGAAGAAACATATGCTCTAACTACTTAGTATCCAAATTGAAATTTGGGATTAGTGTTTTGATAATACTATAAACACTGCAATAATTCAGTTCTGGAGTTTGGCTCAGCTTGTAACTGCAGTTCTAGACAACGATACAAATTGGAGTTCAGCAAAAGAAACATGTTTGTATGAGAGAAAACAGGTCAAAAAAATTAAATATTAAGCAGCTGTCAATACAACACACACTAATTTAACTTTAGATCAGGCAGGTATTTCCCTACATATTCTTCTTTCCACTTATCAAAATATTTGACTGCAAGTATTTCCTTAACTTTTTTGTTAGTGCGTGTAGTACTCTGGAGGTTCAATTTGGATGTTATTATCATAACATGAACAAACTCATAATTTATTTACGGTTTTGTTTGTTCGTTTTGTTCTATTTTAGATTTAAGAAATAAAGAATGCCTATATGAAATCTGTAGGCACCCTAGAGATTAAACTAATGTCATTAAACTCACAACAGAATTGTAATATGCGCCCCTTGGTGTGTCTACACAGCAAAGAAAAACCCATGGCTGGCCTGTACCAGCTGACTCAGGCTTGTGGGGCTCAGGTTGTGGGGCTGTTTCATTGTTGTGTAGTAGACTTACAGGCTCAGACTGGAGCCTGAGCCCTGGGACCTTCCCACCCTGCAGGGTTCTAGAGCTCCAGTCCAAGCCTGTAAGTTTACACAGCAATGAAAGAGCCCCACGAGCCCAAGTCAGCTTGCACGGGCCAGCCTCAGGTGTCTAGTTGCTGCGCAGACATACCCTTAGTGGGTCACTGGCAGTAGGGATTGAATCTGACACACCTGTGGACCTAAATGCATGAGCAGCCTCTACTGTCTGAGCTGAAAGACCCATCTCTGTTAGCTCAAACTTCAGTGTGGTTCAGCCACTAGAAGTGGACACAGAGGCACACTATCAGTTATGTAATGACTACCATCCAGCAGCATTAAATATTCATACAAAATAAATTCAGCCAGCCAATAAATCAAAGGAACTGCCCCCACCCTCTTATGCCCTTAACTTTCTTCCCAATCCCTCTGTGTCAAATAAGTGGTTTTTCTGCATGTCCAGATGGTCATAAAATTTGGGCTCTTTCAGATTTTGGGAAGGAGCAAGCTGAGTCTTGAGACCCTCAAGCAGCAGCCCTCCTCTTTTATAGCAAGGGGAATCCAGGTCATGTGCCTCTGCTGACTGCAACTGTGGCAGTATGTCAGAAGAAGAGAGCTGTCTCTTCAGATAACATAAGAGTTAAATACAGACCAAATAAATACAAGCGAGCCCTATGCCAAATGGGATTTAATTCTGGCACAAGGGTCCTTGGAATCTGCGGCAAGTTCTTTTCATTTTCTATAAAACATAAAACTAATTGAATTAAATATGAAATTATGGAATACAACCAGGGCAGTAGCCTGTGTATTATTTATTTTGATATTAAATTCACTTTATTTTATACTGTGCTCCCATTTGCAGTTTTTAAGTTTCCATGCATTTTTGAATTCACAATGCATAATTGCTCTGCAGAAGTTGTCTATGGGGAAGGTGGTGACTTTGGCAGCTGGGTAAGGAACCGCCGAAGTTTCTGGCACGAGGAAGGAGGGGGTTTAGTACTGTGAGGTAAGTACATTAGCTGGACGTGTCTCATAAAAGTGATCAGCAGTGAAATAATTAACAACTTTGACACTTAAGGATGGGTTTTTCAAGAGACCTAAAGGGAGTTAAATGCTTAACTTCCTTGAATTTCAATGTGAATTTAACACCTAATTCCCTTAGGCTCTTTTGAAAATCCCAGCCTAAACTAACATCTTTAGATTTTATATTTAACCACCATTGAAATGAATAGGGCAACTAATATATCTCAGAACTAATGTTTCAGCCTATCCCCAGGAAAGGAAGACAACACTGCATTGGTTGTACTTGATTTACATTTTCTTCACACAAGTGAGCAATATGATTTTTTTTAAATTGATGCTTAGATTATGGGGCACAATATTATGGCAAATATTGGATTGTTCAGCTATGTCCACAATGGTAAATGCACAGGGCTTGAGTTACAACCAAGTTAAACAAGTATTTTATGGATGAGAAAACCAGTACTTTCAGCATAAATTTTAAAATCTGAGGTCAGATTCTCAGCTGGAAGAAGTTGAAACACCTTCACTGAAGTCTCTGGAGTTATGCAGATTTCCACTAGCTGAGAATCTGCCTCTTGATTTGCAAAAATACTCACAAGCAACTTTGACATCTAGGCCAACTGCAGGAATGTTCATGCCAAGCAAATGTAAAAAGAGGCAGGATTATGGACAAAACGAGTTTATTTTAAAATCTGAATTAATATTAAGATAGTTTTTACTCTAGTAATTGAGGGGGCTAGAGGGACATTGGGACTGGAAGAAAGAAGTGGGGTTAGATGTCCCTGCCAAACGTCATTGAATCGGTAGATAAGTAATTTGTTCATAGAATCATAGGATTGGAAGGGACTTCGAGAGGTCTTCTAGTCCAGTCCCCTGAACTCAAAGCAGGACGAAGTACTATCTAGACCATCTCTGACAGGTGTTTGTCTAACCTGCTCTTAAAAATCTCCAGTGGTGGAGATTCCACAACCTCCCTAGCAATTTATTCCAGTGCTTAACTACCCCGACAGGAATTTTTCCCCAATGTCCAACCTAAACCGCCCTTGCTGAAATTAAGACCAATGCTTCTTGTGTTATCCTCAGAGGTTAACGAGAACAATTTTTCTCCCTCCTCTTTGAAACAATCTTTTATGTACTTGAAAACTGTTATCATGTCTTCCCTCAATCTTCTCTTCTCCAGACTAAACAAACCATATTTTTTCAATCTGCCCTCATAGGTCATATTTTCTAGACCTTTAATCACTTTTGTTGCTCTTCTCTGGACTTTCTCCAATTTGTCCACATCTTTCCTGAAATGTGGAGCCCAGAACAGGACACAATACTCCAGTCGAGGCCTTATTAGCGCAGAGTAGAGCTGAAGAATTACTTCTCATGTCTTGTTTACAACACTCCTGCTAATACATACCAGAGTGACGTTTGCTTTTTTTGCAACAGTGTTGTTACACTGTTGACCCATATGTAGCTTGTGGTCCACTGTGACCCACAGAGACCTTTCCACAGTACTCCTTCCGTAGGCAGTCAATTCCCATTTTGTACATGTACAACTGATTGTTCGTTCCTAACTGGAGTATTTTGCATTTGTTCTTATTGAATTCCATCCTATTTACTTCAGACCATTTCTCCAGATCATTCTGAATTTTAATCCCATCCTCCAAAGCACTTGCAACCCCTCCCAGCTTGGTGTCATCTGCAAAATTTTCAAAGCGTACTCTCTATGCCATTATTTAAATCATTTATGAAGATATTGAACAGAACAGGACCAGAACTGATCCTTGAGGGACTCCCCACTGGATATTCCCTTCCAGCTTGACTTAAACCACTGATAACTACTCTCTGAAATTCATCTGGAATTTTAGTTTTTATGACAATTTTACAAAGCTGAAAAATAAAACAAGTGATAGTCCAAAATAACACCCCAAGGATTGCACAACAAAACTCAGGAATGGAGCTACCAAGCTGGCTTTCAATCACTTTTGCGCTGTTCTGATCTTGAACCAGCTGTGCGCTAGTCTAGTCACCTAACAGGACATAGAGCAGCTTAAAGTCTACTCTAAATTACACCAGCTGCCAATAGCCCTAAGGGGATGTCTCAGTAGCCAAGGATTGCTGGAGTGCATGGAAGCCCTGGGCCAAGGCCCTACACCAGACACAGGAAAGGGATTGCCTTAGGAGCTTACATGTCCGTGGAGGATCTCCCTATGCATGGGCAGATGATCCTCTCATGACAGCTATGGAATACTTTGTGCCAGGACTGGAGGATAGAGTAACCATAGGATAGCTGAAGATGGGGCCTTCCACCCCCATCCTCCAAAACTTTATTTTTATAAGCCAAACCTCTTAGAAATGCTTACAAATAACCTAGAGTTTATTGGACATGAAATATATTAGGCAACACAGTAGAAGGCAAGGGAAACCCAGCATTTTCAACACCACCAAGCCAAATACAAATTCTCAAGACAATGATGCTTATGTTTTAAATATGTGCAATGAAAAAAACAGCCCAGCACAAATGGAGCAACAAACCTGAGACTTGCCACTGTTACTTCCTTCTGGCTGAATAAAACTCTAATCTCATCCTCAAGCAATAATATAGCCAGGAATATTCAAATCACACTGACAGGTCTTGTGGTGGTAAAAAGATATTATTTATTGGACAAGGAAGTCAAAGCTAGAGATGCTTTAAAAAAAAAAAAAAAAAAAAAAGATTTTGACCGTTCTATAATACCCTTTTGAATGGTGAGTACCTTATATTTCAACTAATCAGTATGATACCAACATTGTGTATATTAAACAAAAATAAAAATTTACTTTATCAAGTAGTTTGATGACAAGGTCTTCCATAAACATCTTGTGCAATGTATTTGATCCATCCAACAAGCATAGGAATTTGACGGCACAAACTCGCACATAATGGTCATCTCTGTTTGTACTGTAAAGGCATGTTAATGATAGGTTATGTGACTACCCTGTCACTTCAGGAAATTAATTATGCCTGCAGAGTTGGGTAATAAATAGGTCCCTACCAAGTTCACAGCCATGAAAAATGCGTCACGGACCCTGAAATCCGGTCTCCCTCCACCCCACCCCACGCCGGTGAAATCTGGTCTTTTGTGTACTTTTACCCTATACTATACATATTTCATGGAGGAGACCAGCATTTCTCAAATTGAGGGTCCTGACCCAAAAGGGAGTTGCAGGGGGGTAACAAGGTTATTTTAAGGGTTTGAGGTATTGCTACCCTTACTTCTGCACTGCCTTCAAAGCTGGGCAGCCAGAAAGCAGCGGCTGTTGGCCAGGTGCCCAGCTCTGAAGGCAGCACCCCGCCAACAGCAGCACAGAAGTAAGGGTGGCAATACCATACCATGCCACCATAGGTGCCAACTCCATGGGTGCTCCGGGGCTGGAGCACCCACGGGGAAAAATTGGTGTGTGCTCTGCACCCACTAGCAGCTCCCCGCCCTGCCCCAGCTCACCTCCGCTCTGCCTCCTCCCCTGAGCGCGCCGCATCCCCGTTTCTCCCCCTAGCTCCCAGTGCTTGCTGCCACGAAACAGCTGTTTCGCAGCAGCAAGCAGTGGGAGGGAGGGCGGAGGAGAGGGAATACGGCGTGCTCTGGAAAGAGGCGGGGCCGGGGTGGGGATTTGGGGAAGGAGTCCAACAGGGACACGGAGGGGGCAGAGTTGGGGGCAGAGACTTTGGGGAAGGGATTGGAATGGGGGCAGGGCAGGGGCAGAGTCGGCGTGGGGCCAGGGGCAAGCACCCACCGGCGCTGGGAAAAGTTGGCACCTATGCATGCCACCCGTACTTCTGCACTGCTGCCTTCAGAGCTGTGTGGCCGGAGAGTGGCAGCTGCTGACTGAGGGCCCAGCTCTGAAGGCAGCAGCGCAGAAGTAAGTGTGGCAATACCATACCATGCCACCCTTACTTCTGCGCTGCTGCCAGCCGTTGCTCTGCCTTCAGGGCTGGGCTCTTGGCCACAGCTGCTGCTCTCCAGCTGCCCAGGTCTGAAGGCAGCATCGCCACAAGCAGCTGCACAGAACTAGGGTAGCAGTACTGCAACCTTCCCTACAATAACCTTGCAACCCCCGCTCCACAGCTCCTTTTGGGTCAGGACCCCTACAATTACAACACCCTGACATTTCAGATTTAAATAGCTAAAATCATGAAATTTACAATTTTTTAAATCCTATGACTGTGAAATTGACCAAAATGGACTGTGAATTTGGTAGGATCCTAGAAATAAATTTCCATTTACAAAACAGTGACTACATATGAATTAGGGTACCCTGAGACGTTTTGAGTGAGTGATCTCAACTCCAGGTTTTCATTACATTACGGACAACCGAGTATCAGGCTGTACCAAGCACTTTGTAAACTGAGAACCTCTTGGGTGAGAATGCTAAAGCAATAAGCCCCTGGAAGTGTCAAGTAAGGGCTGGTGATTGTCAATGAAGTTTTTAAGCAGCTATTGAAACTAGCTAGAAATGCTATTTGGGGGCGGAGGTGCTAGGGAGGAACCATTTCCTTGGGGCTGGGTGGAAGCGTGTGTCAAGCTGCACAAAGGATAAATGTTCTGGTGGCAATAGTTTTTCATTCAAATTCCCAGCTGCAGCAATGACGGGAGGCAGAACTTGCTGTTGAATTGTGGGTGTTAGACCAAACTGAAGAGTGGTCTACAACCAAAGGTGAACAGAGATCAAGACATACTGGTAATAATTAGGGCAGCCAAGAGATCAAAAAAATTAATCGCTATTAATCCCAGTTTTAATTGCATGTTCATCGGTGCAATTAAACTCCTGTTAAACAACTGTTACTAAGCTGGGTGCGCTCTCTTCAGCTGAGCGATCCCATGTTTGCAGAGGAGGGTGGATTTTACCTTAGGGACTCCACATGTGGCAAGAGAGGCGAGGCTGGTGCAGGGAGGCTGAGCTCAACAGGCCACTGTTCTCTATGGGATATCCCCAGAGGGGGATGGATGGGAACAATGAGGCACGGCACAAGGGGCAGGGCAGGGAGGGTCGGTTCCCGTCCCTGGAGCGAGGGGCCAGGTTGGGGGCATTGCGTGCACACGGGGGTTTGTCATCTAGTCGAGTCCCCTGCACTGACGGCAGGATTAAGTATTATCTAGGCAATCCCTGAATATGAACATAAATTAAAACATGTATGATTTACCAGTATTTGGGATAGAGTTTATGAACATGTTCATAAGAACTTGGCTTTGAAGAACATACAAATAATATAATTCCAACCCCCAGCAACTATGAAGGATGCAGTTACCATACATGTTAAATATTAAAAACATACCTTTCTGTGACAACATTGGCTGCACATTCATCTCCAAGATTTTCTACAAAGGCATGGACATCCTGAATGAGTCTTCTCATATGAAAAGTTATTCGAAAGAGGAAGAGAGAAAACACAATTAGGTGAATAAAATATGAAAAACAAACAGATTCTAAACAGTTCACTACTTCTACATTAATTCATAATCTCAAAAAATTTAACCGAGTAGCTAAAGAGCACAAAATCCTAACAAATATAATCACACATACAAAATGAAAATCTAATTAAATGCAGGGTATTTTATACCTTTGATCTCGCCTAAATACAGTTCCAAAGACACAGGCCTCCGTGATAAGTTCACTGTAATTTCCAGCATTTGAGAAGGGATTCTCTAAAGCACCTGTGTCATCAGATGTAGGAAATAACCACGACTGACAGCAATAACTAAGCACTATATTAAAGACTCCAGTTCTTGCAGTGGACATTTCAACTAGCTTGAGTATGATCTGAGGAGGAAAAAAAAGAGATTAAAATCCTAACTCCCAACAAAATATCTTATTGCAGCTATATTGGTCCCAGGATAGGAGAAAGATAAGGCAGAGGGTGAGGTAACTTATTTTATTGGAAGTTATATACATCTTTCATAGAGCAGTTGGTCCAATACAAGATATTACCTCACCTACTTTGTCTCTTTAGATTATTTAAATGTATTTGCAGTACTGCTTCAATATGTTGGGCTTGATTCCCGAGTCAGAGATTTGCTCAGCATTGTGAAGCTGAGGGTGTCTTAGAGCCAGTTACAATTCCCTAATTCTGAGGGCCAGTAGCTTGTCAACAATTCACCCATTATGTACATTTACTTCAATATATAAGTAAGGCTACAATTTTATCACAGAGATTGTGGAAGTCACGGAATGTGTGACTTCCGAAAACCTCCATGACTTTAGCCCACAGGTGACTGCAGGGTCCCACCACCACCCAGGACAGCCAGGAGCTGCAGGGTACCTCTGCCACCCAAGACAATGGGAGCCCCAAGCTCTGAGGCGGTGGGGGTACCTTGCAGCTACTGGCTGCCGCAGGCAGCAGGGGGAACCCAGATGCCCCTGGCCACTGACACCAGTGGGGTCCCCGCAGCTCCCCACCGCCGTGGGTGGCTGGGGGGATTCCCCCAGCTCCTGCCTGTTGTGGGTGCAGGGTACCCCACAGCTTCTAGCCACCATGGGTGCTGGGGGACTCAGAGTGGTCGCGGGGGGACCCCGCAGTTCCTGGCCAGCCTCCACAGCTCCTGGCCTCTGGCGCTGGGGGACCCCACAGCTCAGAGCTGTGGAGGAAGGGGACTCTGAAACTCTGAGCCCCCATGGCTGGTGCAAGCCCCTGGAGCTCCCAGCCAGGCCCCCACAACTGCCTAGCGGCTCCCCATTTTGTGATGGATATTTTTAGTAAGAGTCAGGGACAGGTCACGGGCTTCCATGAATTTTTCTTTATTGCCCATGACCTGTCCACGACTTTTACTAAAAATATCCATGAAAAAATCCTAGCCTTATATATAAGAAATGGTCACTCACTCTGTGCATTAACTGTGGTTCTTTGAGATGTGCCCCCTACGGCTGCTCCACTTTAGGCGCACTTGCACCCCCCTGCACCTTTGATCGGTGACTTCTCATAGCAGCATCTGTTCAGCCTGTGCGTGCGTATCACTCACGCCTCGTGCTCCGTGACATTGTTATACAGCCTGGGCAAACTGCAGTCAGTTCCTTCTCTACTGAGACGCTGCATAGCAGAGAACTCCGAAGTAGAGGGGAAGGAGGGCGGGTAGTGGAACATCCATAAGGACGCGCATCTCAAAGAATCGCAGTTACTGCACAGAGTGAACCACCATTTCTTCTCCTCCTTCTCCTCCTCCTCCTTCTAGAAGCGTCCCTTTGGGTGCCGCACACTAGATGAGTACTCAGCAGTTCCCGCTAAGGAGGAGGAGAGGGCTTTGGAGTTCAGTCCAATACTGATGAAAGTTTAGCCAAGCCAAATGCAACATCAGAAAGCAGAGTATTGAGTTACTGCATAGTGCTCAGCAGACACGGGTACAACGGTCCAAACTGCGGCTCTACATATTTCAATGATGGGAACATTTTTGAGAAAGGCTGTAGAGGTGGGAATAGCCCTCGTAGAGTGAGTTTGTATACCCCAGGGTGTTTGGAGATTAACAAATTATGCAGTCAGATGTCCACTTTGGAAGTCTTTCTTTAGAGAGTGCAGGCCCTCTTGAACAGTCTGAGATCAAGACAAATACTTCGGGAGTCTCTCTGAAAGGTTTAGTCTTGTCAATGTAGAAGACCAGGACGCCCCCGACATCAAGTGTATGTAATGGAGCCTCTTCTTTGCCTAGGTGAGGTTTCGGGTAGAAAATTGGAAGGGGAGTGGGTTGGTTTATATGGAACTCAGAAGAAATTTTTGGTAAAAACTTGGGATATGGTCGTAATATGATCTTGTCCTGTAAAAAGAGGATATACCATAAGGGACCTTATTTCCCCAACTTGTTGAGTCAACATGGTGGCTACCAGAAATGCTGTTTTCATGGATAAATGGAAGAGTGAGCAGGTAGCCATTGGTACAGACAGTGATCTTGTAAGGCATTTAAGAATCAGATTGGGGTCCCAAACTGGAGTAGGATGCTTAACTGGCAAAAGGAGAATTCCAAGCCCTCTAAGGAACCTCATTGTAGTTGGGTGGGTGTAATGAGAGTTGACGGTATTGTGAATCTTGACCACTCCTCGTGGAGTCCAGATGGAGCCCAAGTGGGTTTCTTCGGTAGTAGGTGAGAAGAGGTAGAGCTCTTCTTGCCACTGTGGTCCACTGACAGTACCAATGATCTCTCAGAGCCAAAGACTTCACAGTCTTTAGGTTTGAGAGTTCCCTTGATACCTGAGGAACAAGCAGCCTCACTGGCACTGGGTCAAAGAGCAATGGGTGCCAAAGTGGATGGCGTTATCAGAGACCACAACTTCTTCAAGGTAGATTTCCTACCTGGAGAACTCGAGCGACCGTCTTTGGGAGTCTTATGGGTACTCCTCTGCGATGCCCTTGAGGAGTGCAGTTTGGAGAAAGTGGAGGCAGCAGACTTACTCAGAGGCTGGTGTATGGGGGATCCCCTGGCCTGCATCAGAGGCTGGGCGCAGCAACCTCTCCATCATGAGGAGATGAAGTATGATCTTCCTGTTTTTTTCTGGTTCTAGATTTTAATGTCAGACAGAAGTTGCTATTTGGGGAAATATGAGATTCTCTGAGGCAACTGATGCACTGGGAGTGTCATCGCTCTCAGGGATTGCCTCCCAACAAGACAGGAAATGTCTGAAACCAAAAGAACCAGGGACATCCTCCCAGTAACGTAAAACTCTGAGGAGTGTAGAAAAGCTATCTATCTATATATAAGTTTGAAATATATTTTTTAAAACTACTACAGCTAAACTAAACTACTACTAAGAACAACTAAACTAAGGTAAAACTCAATGCAGACAACTGTTAAGACACTGTCTCAGACCAAGGTGGCTGAGAAGGAACTCAGGGTGGTTCACTCACGCAGTGGTGTGGAGCACGAGACTGAGTAACATTCATGCGCAAGCCAAACAGACACTTCTATAAGAAATTTCTAATCAAAGGCACAAGTGCACCTAGGAAAGGAGCACCCACAGGGACACTACTCAAAGAAGAATACAACGATCCAGTGTTTTCACATGAGTAAAAATCCTTGCCTTTGTCTGACTCTCAAATATTTGGAAAAAATGCATCTGTGTTTATTTTGATGGGTGTATATTTTTGGAGTTGTAGAAATGTTTCACAATTTAATGGAAAAAAATATAACTTCTATTTCCAAACTAAATTTCTTCATACATATGAAATGGTACTTTTTAAAATTTTCCCAACTGAGGATTAAGTCCATGGCAAATTTAAAGTTAAAATGGTTGTATTACCAAAGTGCAAAAGTGTGTCCGAACCATTTTTTTTAAGATGTGAAACCACCTTTCTTTGTCATTGTTCTGACCTTTCAAGTAGCTGAACAGATTTTTTTTTTTTTTAGTTTAAAAAGAACCCAACCCCAAAACCATAAATTCACTCAGCCCAAAGGGGCGTAAGTGTAAGAAATTGCAGGCCCAAAGTAGAAATGCTTCCAAAAAGTGGTAGTAAGCCTCTAAAAAACAGGGATTTAGAACACGAACAGTTCAGCTGTATTTTATACAATATCATTTGAAACAGAGTTTTAATTATGATTTCTTCTCAGAACAGTTTACTAAAGTAGAATCAAGCCCAGGGAAGGCAGAAGATTTTATGGAGTAAAATAATTTATTTCCAGAAAGATACTATTTTGCCACTATTATACAATTTTCTGACTGCCATGTGATCTGTCTTTGTAACCATAAAAAGTGCTGTGACTACTACAAACTAAAATACTCCTGGAAGAAGGATCTTTAACTGAAATTCTGGAACATATCTGATCTTTCAGATAAAAATAATTCTAGGAATATTTCTTAACATTCTTACAAAAAAATCAGACTCATGAAATTATTGTTATGAAATTCAAGGATGAGAGTTGGTAATACCACAATGAAGGAGGGACCTATACTGCTCTTCATCTATCTGTTTAACTTGCAGAGAACAAGCATGATACTTTCTGTACATTTCAACAAAATCCTAAAATCCTCTTCCACGGATTCCTTAACCAGTAGGGTAAAAATCCATCACATACAAAAAATAAATCTAAACTTGTGCAAGAGTGTGCATTAGTATGGATCCAGTGGAAAGGAGGAAAAAAGCAGATGAAATAAGACCATAAGCGCAGAGCTGTGGACACCTCTCTATGCATTCTATGGTGGGAGTACTCCATTTTTAGCTCAAAACTACCCTTGTGCCCACTTTTTGGCTAATGTTTTAAAGCTGGTACAGTCCACTGTGGTAGACAGCAGACACATTTTAGCTATATTTCTAAAGCAACTCAGTATCCCACAGTTCAATTTTTAATGTCTCTTAAGCTAAAAACTATAGGGACACTCTACAGGGGTCAATGGCAAGAGGTACTGCCACGGAGCGGGGTAAGTATGTACATAAGTAGACACCTGCTTATGAATTTTATCTTCATTTTCTTATGAAGGGACAGAAGGTAGGTTGGACTCTTAGTTGTGTATAGGAGACCTTCGTTACCTCCTTGATTCCTGCGGTCATGGTATGTCCCACTGCAGACAATGGGATAGCTGTCACAGAGACGCAAGACTCTCAACACTTGCACAAACATACCTTGGCATGAAAATATTTAAAATACCAACACTAACACAAAAACTACAAATATTTAAACAAACAGCAGCAAACAAACGATGGCTACAGCTCATAGGTTCAAACAACACCGAACATGTGATTGCCAGGTGTGGAGGTCTGTGAAGAGACAGACCAGACAGAGAGGTCAGGTACTGATTTCTACCACTTGGAATTATTTTACTTGTATATGCTAAGGCAACAACATGTCTTCTCTCAGCTGGGACACAAGCAAAGATTGCTACTGCTGAATCTGATGTAACTATTACTGAACGCAGATGCTGTTACATTTTAACATTTATTTGATGAAGTGGATTTCAAAGAGAATGCACTCAAAAAGAATGAACTGACAGAAAAGAAAATCAATGGATATTATTTTTTGAAAGCTCTAAAAAGAGGAGATTACTCACCTTGTGCAGTAACTGAGGTTCTTTGAGATATGCATCCCTGTGGGTCCACTTCAGGTGTCGGTGCGTCCCGGCGCCGTCGACTGGAGATTTACGGTAGCAGTGTCCACATGGGTCACGCATGTGCAGTAGGCATCTCGTGGTGCTGCGTCTAGCATGCACATGACCCAAGCCCTCCAGTTCCTTCTCTACTGCAGAGTCCTTACTGCGAACTCTGAAGTAGAGGGGAGGGGGTGTGAGTGCTGTCCCTGTGGGTGCTCCACTTCAGGTGAATGTAGAGCAGTGCCCCTCAGAAGACAGGAAGGACTTTGAGTTCATTTGAGTCATAGAGGTAGGTATGGTTAGGCCAACTGTGGCATCAGCCCTGGAGTCTTGAGTGATTGCATAGTGCTCAGTGAATGTGTGGACAGAGTCCCAAGTGGCCACCCTGCAAATCTCTAATATCAGAACAATGTTTAGGAACACTATCGAGGTTGAAACTGATCATGTGGGATGCACTCTGATGTGTGCAGGAGGGTCCACGTTCCAAATACGATAGCAATGTTGAATGCATGTGGAGATCCATTTAGAGAGTCTCTGAGTAGCTCAGTCTTCAGCCGAGGATGGTTGACAAGGAATTGGAGGGCTCAGGTCATGTGCGTGCTAGACATGGCACCAACAGCACCACGAGACACCTACTGCACATGTGAGGCCCGTGCGGATGCTGCTACCATAAATCTCTGATCGACAGTGTCGGGATACACCGACACTTGTCAGTGGAGCACCCACAGGGACAGCACTCGAAGAAAAATTAAGATTACACTGTTTTAAAACTCTTCCCAATATATATGGTTTTATCGGCCAAATACAAGCACAAAGCTTTTGAAAGATTATTTAGTTTCCCCATAAGAACTTCCTGTTTGTTATCTTGTAGCCTCTTAATGCAATTCACTCTTCACTATTGTCACAAAGGATATACTATCTTTCTATTGCACTGATCAAATATTTTTAAGGGGGAATATTTTTCCTCTTTAATCAGAAGTAGGAAGCCAGTGGAATAAAAGCTTTTTCTTGTGTTGACATAAGTCAAGAGATCACACAAAGTCCTTCAAGTCCTTATCTGCTTAATACTGCTGTGGGTGTCATCAAAAACTCAATATTTACTAAGCTACTACAAGAAGTATCTGAGATACTACATTTATTTTCTATTCTAAACACAAATGAAAACAACAATATTCTCAGCTACCACTATGTGGTAACTGTTGGTAAACAGCGACTTTTTAAATTAATTTACTAGGTAACAGATTATGAAAAAAGTATTCATAAATTGGTCAAACATAAATACAAAGATGAAGAAAGGAGCTAAAGAAAATGCTACCATTTAGACCAAAATTGACTACCATTATTTGGTGCCAAAATACACCACAATAAACTTGCATGCTGGCATCAAGGATCTAACTGTAAAAATGATAAAAAAAAATCCATAAGCTTTATAACCAATACAAACATCCAAAAATGGTTTTACTAAAACCCAGGAAAATAGGAACTTTCACTCAATTACAAATTTTCCTGAAACCCCCTCTCCCTCTTCATCAAATGTAGCTGAAGCAACTGGACTCTTGGAGAACAGGAAATGACATACCTCAACAAAATCAGTAAAGATGGATTTCCTGTTTTCCAGAATGGCAAGTAAAAATATAATAGAACTAGCTCCAATGTTAATAAATTCGTCTTTCTTTAAGATGGTAAAATCTTTGTTTTACAGGTTACATTTTTTCTCAGCATTCTGGAATCCTGGGAAAAAACCTCTCTACAGCCGCAGCAAAAGTTGTCTGTTTTAATAGTGTCCTAACTTCAAGTCTAATAGCTCGTCAATGTTATCAAAAGACAGATCTATAAACCACTGGATAAAGATACAAGTAATAATGCATACAGTAGATATGAAATTACAGCAAAAAACTCACTAATCAGACCAAAGGAAACTGCAATCATATTCATGAATTCAGAAGATCTTGGATAGCCAGGGAAGTGAATAATTTACAAGTCAAAGGTACAGTATCTTTCATTACCTATATCACGGAACAAGTAAAGGGGAACTGGATGAGTGAAACAAATTGTAATGAGATATAAAGCCTATCTCTTGTAGGTCACCATTTTGAAGCCAGCACAGATTGGTAGCGACCAAAAGTCATTGCCATGTAATGATTTTTTGTGATCTACTAGAAATGTTTTTTTTCTTTGTAGTTCATAGTAGACAATTTTCCCTCCACCACTCCCTAGAGCCCTAGCTGGCAGGACCAGCAGAGACGGCATAGACTTAATGGACCTGAAAATTAAACAACCTTCTTACCCCTAGAGGCAGTCCCTCCTGAAAGGGTGGAATACACTGTACTGATGTTCTGAAGATAAACAAAAATGACTTTGGTTCTAGTGCTCTCAATCCAGCATCTTTTGTGAGGAGAAAAATTCACTGAGATAGCTGAGAGAGGAAAAAATCATCTATTAAGAAAAGATGTCTTCCGCTCAAGAATTTACATGCATTTACAAAAAAGAACACTAACACTTACCTCCTTTATTTTTGAATATGCTTGACCCTTGCTACTTGCAGCAACAGCAAGAACTTCAGTGTCAAAAACAAACCAAACAAAGGCTTTTAAATTAGACCAAAATATTAGCTGTGTGTTGCTCAAAGAGGACATAACTTTCCAAGCCATATCAAATGCATCTATGCAGAGAGATTCGGATGAGCCCAGAAGCTGAAAATAAAGGGAAGGAAAGCAGTGTTTCATTTCTGGGATGGAAAAATTTTCATTATTGTTATTGACCATAGGTTTGCTTTTGTCTCTTACCTTGGGAACAAGCACTTTCATGCAATGAAACACAGGTAAAACCTGGTCAGAAGGCAAAAGAGTTAGAGCTTCCAGTGCAGACTGTAGAGTTCTTATTGGCCTTTGGACTGCAAGCAAAGATAGTTCCAGAGTCTCATCATTTGACAATGGTATAAATTTATGATACTTATTTAAAATAAAATGAAGGCAAACCCACTGGTCATGTACATAGCTTGCAACGATTTTCCCCCATCCTTGAGAAGATGTTGATTCTTCAAATAAACTGTAACAGAGAAAATACTTTTAAGTCCACATTAATACTTAATACTTCAGTTTCTTTACATACAAACTATAGGCAATAATGTAATGTCCTAACAGAAAAAAGATTAGAATCAAAAGTCTAAATGTCAATTCAACTCCCAGTAAATTCAGTGGAAAGATATCTATTCACTTCAGGAAGAATCAATTGAGTCCTAATTCCCTGTCTACTACAGAAAGGGCTAAGATGAGCAAATCCATTTAGCTTCCATCATATTCTGGATCTGAAGAGTAAGACAAATTCATTTAGCTCCTTAGACAACCTGAATTCATTAAATTATCACTTATGAAACTTGTATCTTGTCAAAAATTACCAAAAAAGTTATCTTAGAGTTACTTTACCCTGTATTAAAGATTTATAGAGAGTGACTTGAACTGAAGCAGAGACATACCTATTTTTTTCCTCAATATAAGAAGGCTTCTTTAATACTTGATTAAGTTGAACAGAGGAAATAAAACCTTTTAGGGTTTCAACAGCGTGTAGAGATTTAAGTTGCAGTTCAGGTTTCCGATCAATAATCTCACAAACCACAGTCAGTGAGGCCATACTAACTACTTTTTGAATCTGTTCTCCAATCTTTGGTTCCTAGTAATTAAAAATTAAAAATCAAAATCAACAGTATCACATACTAAGATTTCCCCTAATCAATTATGTATAATATACTGATGCATATTGAATACCCTTAAAATATACTATTACATATGAAAATCTGATTAGAAAGTACAATGTAGGGAAAAACGTGTGTGTGTGTGATCTTACAAATTACAAGCATTCCTTTATCAGCACCAGCCCTGTAGTTTGACTATGACATGACATTCATAGTTAACTGAGTGAGCAGAAATTAGCTTATGTACTTTTATTAACAATGGAAATGCTAAGAAATTAATTTCATTCTAGTATATTACAGCACTTGTGCCAGTACAGTTAAGGCTGAACAGCAACTGAGGTCAGTCTTAATTTCATATTTTCTGTTTTATGTCACCAACTTAGTGTTAAGCAAATATTCAAATGTATACCTGTCATAGGTATATTTTCCCCCAAATCAAATTCCTCACAAATTATAAGTTTGAATTCTATTATTTATGGAAATCTGGAAAAAAAAGTAAAATCCAGGCACGTGTAGCCAGAGTCCTCCAGGCCAGTAGAGAGAGTAGTTAAAGCAGTCTAGAAGGCAACAACAGTCACTTCAACTAAAGGAAAATTATTGTGTCTGAGAAGCAGAGCAAGCAGAAGAGACTATGCGATCTACAATAGTATAAAAGCTCACTCCCAACCAAATATATTAATTTGTGTGTAAAGATATACAGGAACAAATATGCAGGGGGAAGGAAGAGGGACAGAAGATTATATAAAAAATTACCTAGCACTGTCAATGTGTACAGCAATGTACAAAATGCAATATAATAACAGATTTTCTCACTGCCTCCAGCTATCAGAAACACAGAAAATGTTCCTAACCTCTGCCCACCTCCTCTATGAAGAATGGCTGTAAGAAACAGCTGCAATCTTTCCACAACACATAACTAACATAGAGCCCCTACTCAAACACTCATTAATCAGTTAAACCTCCTTCTGATTCAACTAAAGTATTGACTTGGGAAGAATTACTGAGTCAGGCCTCAATATACTGTTACAATATGCTACTAACCCACAAAAGTCATTTTTGTTTGATAATATAATAATTATGATAAAATCCCAAACAGAGGAAAAAAATCGAACTTGCTTTTCCACTTAGTCATGCAAAAATGATGCTAGTGTGTTTTAGCTCTCATTCTGCCCTCCATGTATGATTTAATTTCTTTACTTCTTTGAGCCTACTGATTTGTTCTGACAAGGATAGCATCGGAATATTAGAGGGTGCTTATCACTGCCACTGTAATTAAGGTTGAAAAACAGTTTCAAACATACAGTTCTGTTTTTACACAATTCATCACAACATTCACTTTGTGTACTAAAGATGACAGGTGATTTATGCTCTCCTCCCCCCACCAAAAAAGAAAAGGAAAAAAAAAAAGAAAGTGAGCAAAATCTGTCCATCCATTTTTCACTTTGTCAAGGCTGAAAATAACACATTTTTTCCATTTTAAAATTCTATCCTTTTAAAAAATATCAGGGGGCTACCATAAAATAAAAACAGATACAGATTTGGCATGAATATAATCCTCCTCTCTTTTTGAACTAGTATCTTTGCTTTGCTTGGGGGAGAAAAATAATTTGATTTAAGAAAGAGATGAATGAATATTCTATAGTGGATATACCTTAAACCTAGACAACCAACTTAAAAATGTACTTTGCATGCATTCACAGCTCAGTTGAAGACATTTTGCTCCCACTGTAGTAATCATTAAACTTCCACTAACTTAAAAGGGAGCAAGAAAAACACACACGCACAGGAAATTAAATCCCCCCAAAACCGTTTTGACAGAGCATTAATGCTTCTAGATCAAGAACTCAAGTCTGGAAATTCCAAAAGTTAAAGTTCCTCTAGCAATATGAATTCAGCCATGTTTCACATCAAATATTTTATATTTCTCTTTCGCTGAAAAATGAAAATATTAACATATTACTCTACATAACACACATGTATAACTGTGGGATATAAAACATGGGGGAATGAATACTGCAACAGAAAATGTTAGCTTTTGGAATTTCTTGACCTTCAAATTTAACGCTGTATTAATACTAACATTTGGGGGATGGGGTTTCAACTTAATTCTATTTTCAAAGCTATCTAACATTTTACTGTATTTTAGGAAAAAGTCTTTGAGCACTACACAAACCATCTTATCTGAGAAAAATGTGTTTATTGCCACCAAGGCATTGTTTTAGCTATATAGCAACTGTATACCTTTAACAAAGAACTAGGGTACTAATAATGTCCTTTGGGAAACAAGAGTGTTTCACTGCAACATAACACTGCAGATGAATTACACAAGTGAGTTTTCTGTAAAGTAATATATTCATTAATATTTGTATCATATAGTTATGCCATTACCCCTTGTAAAATTACCTGTTCATTGCCCGTCTCCTGCAGATTTCGAATAGAGGCATTTATCAGAGAAGAGATGAAATTCCAAATGGAGGGCCCCTTTTTCCAGCCAGCTTTTGAGCATAAATTCACCAGGTCTGACAATAATGCTAAGTATAAATTACAACGATCCAGATCTGAAACCTAACATGAAGAAGGCAAGCAGAGTCACTAAAGAGGGAAAAAATTAAATTGAAAATGAGACAGCTAGAAAAAGGCAGGAGCAGCAGCAACAATTACAGTTGAACAGTCTTTTCTTCTTGTGGCTAAACACACTTTCTTCTCTCCCTTCCTGTCAGGTTCCCCCATTCCACCTCAGGGTTCACGGAGCAATCAACAGCAACTCTGGAACTATGAAAGGAATCTCCAGTCTTCTTTTTTTACTAGAAACTTCCTTCCCCTCCATTTGACCACAGGCTCTGCCCTTCTTCCTGTTGGGTCCATAGATCATTTCAAGCGGTCAGTGCAAAATCAACTGTTTGATAACTGGACCACTGCTTTTTCTTCTTCTGCAGATGTCTCACCACAGAGTCCTAAGAAAAGAGCGTACACGCTTCTCCCCACTCCTACTTTGCTTTCCCACTACGTCTCCTCTATTTGTTCTCTGGCTTCTAGCTTCTGTGCTCCCTTTCACGTACTTCTCCTACTCCACACCACATCATCCCAACACGACCTACTCTCTCTCCTCTCTTCACCCACTGTGTACTTTCATGAACTTTACTGCCTTCTCTACTCCCAGAGAGCTAAACACCTTCTCTTCTTTAGGAACTATTAGGAAAGGGACAGAAAATAAGACAGAAAATACCACAATGCACCACTATATAAATCCATAGACCACCCACATCTTGAACAGTGTGTCCAGTTCTGGTAGCCCCATTTCAAAAAGGATATAGTGGAACTGGACAAGGTTCAGAGAAGAGCAAAAAAGATGATCAAGGGTATGGAATGGCTTGAGGAGAGAGAGGAGAGACTAAAAAGATTAGGGCTGTCCATCTTAGAAAAGACAAAACTAAGGGGTGATATGATAGAGATCTATAAAATCATGAATGGTGTGGAAAAAGTGAATAAGTGTTATTTACCCTTTCCCACAATACCAAAACCAAGGGTCACCTAATGAAATTAATAGGCAACAGGTACAATACAAATAGGAGAAAGTACTTTTTTTTACACAGTGCACAATTAACTGTGGAACTCCTTGCCATACAATGTTGTGATGACCACCAGTACAACTGGGTTCAAGAAAAGAACTATATAAATTAATGGAGAATAGGTCCATCAATGGCTATGAGCCTAGATAGTCAGGGATGAAACCCCAGACTTCGGGTGACCCTAAACTTCTGACTGCCAGAAGCCAGTAGGGGATGGATCAGGGGCAGATCACTCCAACTGGTCTGTTCTGTACACTGCCCCATAAGCTTTGGTATTGTCAGAGACAGAATACTGGACTAGATAGACCACCGGTTTGACCCAATATGGCCATTCTTATGTTCCTTTTCTCACTTTCACAAATCCTCTTCTCATTTCAGCCTTAGTCTTTGTCTCAGTTCAGGTCCCCTTTTCATCCCATCCTCTATTATGAACCCCTCTTGGACTCTTTCCATATCAGTTTTATTTCCATACTCCACACTCCCTCTCTGATTATGTTCCCTCTCAAACTCTCACTCCACTGCTGAAATGCTCACCCTGATCCACAACCTCTATTTTCCTGCTACCATCCACCTCTTCACTCTTGCTGAAACACAGCTCTTTTCTGATGCCTCAACCTCTGTTGCTACCTTCCTCTTACAAAGACCATCTTTTTGCACTCCCCCAAGTGTTATAAGTGACTATGAACTTCTCCCTCCCTCCCTGTTAGTCACTTCCTGTCCCTTCCTCCTTCCCATGCAACTTTCTTATTTGGAGTCTACACTGGCTAGTTTGGCCTAGATTCACAAAGGGACGTAGGCATTGTGACACTGAGTGTCACTTTTAGGAATCTAGAAAATGACAGGGACAAAACTGCGATTCACAAAGGCTGAGTTAAGCACCTTGGCTCCCCATACAACAAATGGGGAAAAATAGGCATCTCAGAATGAGATTTACAAAATCAAGCAAATTAGGCAAGAAAGTGCCTAAATTAGCCAATAGGAGACAGCAATGAGAAGAATGTGTGCTAAGTCCCACTCCTCTCAGAGAGGTAAGTGCTGAGACCAGGCTGCAGGGAAGTGCCTATCACTGCTAGCGATTTATAGCTGGGAACCCCTCTCATGGAGTCAGGTGGCATAAGCGCCTAACAGTGTTTCTTGTGAGAATGAGCTAGGCAGGTGCCTAACTCCACACAAAATGGCCAGAGGTGATATCCACCTTATAACTTTTAGCCGAATGGTTAGAGTACTCACCTGAGATGAGGGAGACCTGGGTTCAACTCCCCCCTGAAGCAGAGGGAGAGAAAGGATTCAAACTGGGGCCACCCACTGCTCAGCTGAGTGCAGTAACCACCGAGCTCTGGGATAGTCTCATGTGGGGCTCTCTCAATCTCGCTTGTTGAGGCTGTTCAATACTTAAATGGTCCCTGGGCCAGAGAGAGAGAAAGAATGACTCTGTAGCCTGGTGCTTCGGGCACTCTCCTGGGAGTTGGGAGACCCAGGGTCCAATGTTTTGTTCATTAGTTATCCACAGTGGAACAGCTGCAACAGGACAGACTGACAGAGCCCCATATCAAACTATCTCAGAGCTCAGGGGTTAGAGCACTCTCCTAAGAGGTGTTGGAAACCCCTGTTCATAACCTTTCTCCTACTCTGGCACAGAATGGGGAATTGAACCTGGGACTTAGACACTAAATGCTATTTTGAATCTGGACCTTTCTCCCTTTATCCTCTGAGTAGCCACTAACTACTGCTAAAATTCTTGCCCAGGTTCTCTCTCTCTCTCTCTCATCTTGTTTACAGTAACCTCCTTTCTGTCTTTCAACTTCTCACTTCTCCCCATCTAGTCTATCCAAATTGCATCTGCTGAAGTCACCGTCCTCTTGTCACACTGCTCACCTCCTTGTACTCACCTTAAAGGCCTTTAAATCTCTGATCTCATTTCCTCCTACACTTCTATTGCCACTCAACTCCCCACATTTCTCCCAACCCACTCATCTTTTTGCTTTATCTCCTTTCTCACTCTCTAGCTTTGTACTTTGTTATACTGCCTTCTATGCTTTGAATAGCCCTCCGTCAGCCAAGCCCCTCTCTTCTCCTGAAAACCTACCTCCTTCAGCAATACTACATTTCTTCTCATCACTATGTCTCATTTTACTCTTTCTCCCATGAACCGTTTATCACTAGTTTCGCCTTGTGTGTGTCTTGTAAGCTCCTTCGTAAAGCTCTCTGCTCAAGACCAACAGAGAGCTAGTACTCCTGGGGAAATTCTGCGCCAAAAAATAAAAAAAATCTGTGCATACTATTTTAAAATTCTGCATATTTCAGTTGTCAAAAACAACACAATATAATCACTCCAGTTTCAATTATTTTGGGAAATTATTTTAAAGTACCTGTCAACAAGTATGTCAACAATACAGACAACAGCCAAAAAGATTCCCCCAGGAGCAGAGAGTTAAAGAAACCCCTACAACAACCCGGTTCCAGTTGGGGGGTGTTGGAGGGGGCTGTGTGGGGCACCCAGAGCCCAGACATTGCATCTCCCCAGAGCCCAGCTATGGAGCACACGCACCCCCCCGCCCCGGATCGGACACTCACACCTCCTTCCCCCCAGAGCCAAGCCACAGGGCACCCCCTAGCCTAGACACCAGCCCCACCCTTGCACAGAGCCCAGCCGCGTGGGGCACCCCCCCCAGCCTAGAACACTAGCACCCCCCCAAAACAGAGCCCAGCCACGGGGCAGCCCCCAGATACCAGCCCCGCCTTTCCCCACAGAGCCCAGCCAAAGGGCAGCCCCCAGCCCAGAAACCAGCCCCAACAGATCCTTTACTCCACCAAGCTTCTATACTGTTCCGCTGGAGGACATGGTGTAGTGCGGCCCCCTGCCCTTCCTCACCCTTTGCTAGAGCTGGCTCGGTCTCCCAAGCCCTCTCCCGTCCTGGGAGAATGACGATCAAAGAGCATGCAGCCTCCAGCACTCCCAGGCTGGGCGCTCCAGCGGCCCTTAGCGGCAGCCAGAAAGTCTGTATGGAAAATAGGGAATTCTGCATTCTGCAGTAACGCAGAATTCCCCCAGGAGTAAACTAGTTATTAGCAATTTTTTAAGAAGTCAAATATCACCAGCACCTCTCAGGTTTCATTTTAGGACTCTCAGTGAAACCCCAACATGAAAAACTGTTTAAATTTTAACTAGCCTTTTACTGAATACAGTAAAGAGCGAGAGGGAAAATAAAATAAAATGTTGACCAGTACTATAAAAACAAATTGTCAAGTAACTTTCTCTCAAAACCACCAGTTCAGTACCTCTGCTATAGGATTTCTTTAGACCAGAGCAGTGACAATTAATGTAGTGAACTGTTCCCACTGTGCCAAATTTCAAGTCAGTTTGATGGCTGAGGTAAACCAATCTTTGCTGAATACCCTTTACTGGAAGAAACTTCAGATATCTGTCTCAGCGGGCTTTTATCAAAAACCATTAAAGTATTTCTATCCAAGATGATTTTCTGCGTGTTGAAATATTTCATTTGGAAACATGTAAAAATATTGCCAATTCCATGTATAACAGATTAACAATCAGAACTGTAATTAAAAAAAAACAAGAAATCAGACAGTATGTCTTTCAAGTACCTACAGTAAATACTTACAGTATTCAACTCACTTGTAGTGAGTCTTCTGAGGACAAATTCCAGAATACTTTCTGCAGCAGTCATAACAGAATTAGAGAGAAAACTTAACACCACATCTATACAGAAAACAAAACAAATGCACTATTAAAACAATGTACTTTTTTGTGTTAGAGAGATACATGATATACAAAGTGGATTAAATCAGGTTACCATACAATGTCAAGCTATACAGGAATAAGCATTTACAGTTCTCTTAAGCCTCTGATCATTCAGTATAAATGACTGCTCACTGTTTTATTGTATACTATTCTATTTCAGTGGGTTCTACTTCTCTTTTTGAGGGGATCTTCATCTGTTTGGTTAGAGGGCTATAAAATGGTGCACAAAATATAAGAATATAACATTTTCAAGCAATGTTTGTGATTACCTTTTTAGGGTTAGGCATTCTATCTTAAAGGCCACACACAAAGCTCTGCTGCTTAAAAATGTATAAAAACTTGATGCTAAGAATCCCTCAAATCTTCTCAAGTGTTAATCAATAAATCTGGAGGGTATTCAGAGTTCCAGATCAAATCTCATAAACTAGTAGGTCCAATTTAATGGCCAAGTAAACCTGTAGTTCATTGGTTTGCTGTCTATATTTATCAGCAATCAATTTGACTGAATAAACACCAGAGAGATCTCAAAGTCAATGAGATTATTCAAGTGCTTAAAGTTAAAGCACATACTCGAATGCTTTGCTGGATCAGAGCCTAAAGTAATTAGAACGACTCTCAAACTTTATTATAGTATATTATGGTATTCTAATGCCCAGATTATGTGTGTGTGGTTGTTGACCTTTACTACAAAAGTTTCTCGGTCTTGAATCAGCAATTTAAGTTAAGGCTGCAAAACAGGTTCCATTCAAACCTAATTTTCACAGTTTCATAATTTTGTGAAATATTTATTACTGGTACTGAAATTTTCCATAATGAGCCTCTACACAAATATAACTTTTTTCTGAAAAACAAGCAAAATCCCTTCAACGGCTTTTAAAGCTGAGTGAAAGTGAAAAAAAAATACACCTTTCCTGTTTTAAACCAAAACTACTATGATCATATACATCACTGAGGAGGAGTATGCTTATATGGGAAAATTATATATATAATATTTGTTTAACACATTTATGGTTGGATGCAAATTGCAGAATGAGCATGCACATCAGAAAAGATCACCATGGGCAAGACTGTCATTTGCCCAATGCACCCATGCAGAAAAGTAAGGGGTTGGGCTACCTGGAACACCAGCGTATGTAACGAGGACAAGAGCAGGCATCACTGACACTAGCCCTCCTTTACCTCCACAAAAGTAACCAGGGAATGGATCGAGAGGGGCTGGGAATGAACACAGCCACTGGCTCTGTTCCCACAATATGCCAGTTAGCACAGCTGAACTGGCACAGCGGGAGAAGAATTTACTACTACAATAGCCGGTAGCAGATACTTTCTCCCTTAGAATAAAAACAAAGCAAGCTGAGAAAGGAACACTTTCCTCCTCAGAGTCAGAACTCTTTCCTTGCTGCACCACACTCAGGGATAGATGTAAGGTCACAATCTGGCCCAATGTCTCTCAATAGACACATAAAGATAGATCTATTTCATTTGTACACACAGCTAGTTAAAATGGGGTTCTAGTCAGAAAAGCAACTATGTGAAAATGACATGTTCTAACTCTTATCAATTTGCTCCTTGTTTCTATCTAGCATTGTATCTGCTCTTTTTAAATGATTAAAATAAGGGTACTTAAAACACTTTGTACTTTCATAGCATTGCAGAGTGAAGTGGGTCATATTCCTTCTTGTGAGTGATCAAAGTTTAGTGAAGTTTGGAAAGATAAAGAGCTGGACCGTTTTCAAATGTTCATAACATTATTGAATTCCCAAACCATTTTTTCCCAAACTTTGTCACGAGCTTACTCCTCAATGAGGACCATTTAGAATGCTCAGTTTCCAAATTCAGCCGCTAATATAATGTACAATGGGAAAAGTTTTTTGTTTTTTTCTTAAAAACATCTGCATACACAACAGCTAAAAGAGAAAAGGAGTACTTGTGGCACCCTAGAGACTAACCAATTTATTTGAGCATGAGCTTTTGTGAGCTACAGCTCACTTCATCGGATGATGCTCAAATAAATTGGTTAGTCTCTAAGGTGCCACAAGTACTCCTTTTCTTTTTGCGAATACAGACTAACACGGCTGCTACTCTGAAACCAGCTAAAAGAGAGTTTCTTGACGCTTTCTAAAGTAGTTCACCTTTACGTAGAGACCAAGCATGGAAGATTTCAATAACTAAAATGTTATTTTCAGAAACTTATAAACAAATGAGAGCACAAGATTATAATGGAAAATAGCATTTGTTACTTAGGGAAGGTTACAATAAAACATGCACAAGACATAGTGCCACACAATACATTTGTATGGCACTTAGTCATAGAAAATGACAGGTATGTTACTACTGTAGGGGCTGTAGTGGGTAAACGTGGCAAAATGTACTTCACCACCTACGTACCTCAATCTATATTTCAAGGGAGACCACAGTGGCACTGAAAGTCAGACGGATAATACATCAATAAGGAGATGGCACTGAAAGCCTCTGCATGCTCTTTTTGCACCAACATATAGGGAGTCAACAGAACACAGGGAGGATAACAAAGTATTAAAGTGGAGTCTATCTGATTGGACCTGCTGTGAAATAAACATCTATGAAGCACAGGTTGAGCTCCCAGCAGAGATTCTCAAAGAATACCTTTGAGGATTTCTTCAAGGTTTTCTGTGTCACCTTAGAATTACACCAAAGAGCAAGCTCAGAGGAAAGCTTGGTACCCTTCCTGGAGATTTAACAGCCAAATCTTGCGCTGATATTTAATTTTTGAAATCACAGTTTAATTAAATGGAAAACTGCCAAATGCCAGAAACAATATGGACATATTTCAAAACTATATTGTGCTTATTATCAATGTTCTCTATTTATTAACATGGCTGAAAATGGCTCAGCTGACTGCTTGTATAGGAGTGCACATCTCTAGTTTGTTCACAAGGTTAAACATTGTAATTTTGTTGCTACATCAAATTATTACAGTTATTGCACCATATCTCCCCCTTGCATGCTGTTTGGTTCATGCTTTACCTGTAATAACAATTCTGCAAAGGGAACTTAGAAATTATTTTGATAAACCATAATGCAGAACAGAATCCAGCTAACTCTCCCATAGTTCTGTTGGCCCTCAAAGGTTATCAAGAGTAATAATTAGTAAAAAGTTATTTTTCAACGCTAAAGTCTGCAGACTCAGTAAACACAGGTAGCAGATCTGTTGAGTAAGAAAATGCCAATAATGCAGCCACCTTTCGAAAGGAACATCAAGTACATTTTTGTACTTTTTTTAAACAAAGCATTCACCACTCTTAGTAACATCACTGTACAAGCTTGAAAAGCAGAACCTGTTTGTTTCAGTTTTCCCCTTTCAATACAGTGTGTCCCCCTCCCTTTTTTTTAAATGGTAAACATGCCAACCCAACTTGGACATTTACTGTATTTCCCTGTTCGTGAATCATCAGCAAATAGGTCAGTTCATAACACTGGCAATTAAGTTTATTACTTGGCTTTACTCTGCAGCAGAGAAGCATGAAAACACAGCAGGTCATACCTAAAGAGTGCCTTTTCTTTTCTTACATGTCTCGATACCAAAGCATTTAAAAGGAGAAAAGAAGTTTGGAATTCAATCCTGCAAGGTGAAAGCAGTCTCCTGGGAGATTCCACGGACTGCTAGGAACTCTGCAGGCTCAATTCCCAAAGAATGGGCTCATAGTTATTTGTAATATGTTCATGCTATCCAGGTTCTAAATACCTGTGGGTCCAATCCTGAAGGATGCCAAGTGCTTTCTTGGAAGCATTCTACATCCTCAACTCACAAGCAGTGGTGGGATACGCCAGAAGGGCTTCTGCACGATTGGGCCCACAGTTTCTGATTTGGAGGGCATGGCCCTGATTATAAACTTTTTTATGTACATTACTTACGAATGGACATTACTTGACAATATCCATTTACCGTAGTAAATATCCACAAGTTTAATTTGATTATAAATTATATAGGATGCAATATACTAAAGATATCACTAACCATCTTGTGGACTGGACTGTTTTAACAAACAGGTCTGTAATAGCTTCAACAGTAGCTGTAGACTTTTATCGGTTTTCAGTGTTGGTATGTAAGCATTAGTGCCAAGTTTCAACAAGACATCCAGAAGAGGGTGCAAGAAAGACTTTAGTTCATCCCGTTCAGTGTTGCTTTTTTTGCTGCACAAAACAAAAATTAAAAAATATTCTGTGAACTTTTCTTACATGTCTAAGTCACTTGAAAATCTAGGACTTAGACTCCAAAGTCATTTAGGCACTTTTGAAAATTTTACAAGACAAGTTCTAAGGCAATTGACTACGGATTGATCCAAAGCCACTGAAGTCAACTGGAGTCTTTGCACTGGCTTCAGTGGGCTTTGGAACAGGCCCAGAAAAAAATTTGATGAGATTCCTACTTGCCTGTGTTTATTCTTCACCTCCTCCACATCTGCAGCCAGAAGAATCATTGTAGCAACAAGCTTAGCTTCAAACCAGTCAGGCATAAAGCAGTTTTCTCCTGATTAAAGAGAATTTAAATTTTCCATTATATTTTTTTTAAAATCTCAGTATGGTAATTTTAACTGTTAATGTAGGTTTCCAATCCTATTAACAGCAGGCAGTGATACATAAATGATTCATGAATTCAATATAAAAAATATCAGCGTAAATATTAATAATGAACACTTTGCATTCTTGTATATAAATTTAAATTAAACCAGGTTCATTTTCATCCTCTACCTACTACATAAGAGAGCATCTACCAGCCTTTTGGTTTTTTGCATTTAGGAGCTATTAATTCATAAAGATTAACTGAACTTACTTTTGGATGTAGGTGCCTTAAGGTAATCTTCCACAAGAGTATGTACATATGCACTTAATGAAGATCTTTCTTGATACTCAACATGGCAGTTTATGGACTTTCTGAAGCATCTGTCATGAGTATACAGCCAATCGCAAACCTAAATGAAATAAATGTTGCTATTTAAACACTTTTGCCAACTTAGGGTATATAGAAGAAAATAAGTTATCCGACACGATCCAATATGCTTAAATTCTCTAGAAGTGTGTATGGTGGTATACGTATTAATACACGTTTGATACATATGTAGAAAAGGGAAGAAATCTGCAGTATTTTTTTTTTTAAAAATCCTGTACTTGTTTAAGCTTTTCGTACTCATAACAAGAGTAGAACAGATGCTGAGCATAGTCATTACTTCATTAACCTGCTGTGCCATCGCATGCAGCTAGATCTACTTATTCAGTCAGAATGTTCTTAAGTCCAAAGATTACTCCTTCCATGTTTTTTCACTTAAATTTCTAATTCTGTGGCTGAATGTGCCCATTCAAGGTTGTGATATATGTGTATTTTGAGAGTTAAAATTCAAAATGGAAAGCAAAAATTTAATCTTACATGCAAATTTGTCTTCTTTTGGGAATGGAGTTCTGTTATTCTTGTAAATGCTGGGTTTTGCCACACAAACGAAAATGAGAGGCAATTCTCATGCAATTCTTTGGCACCCAAATACTGGCCCTTTAAGAGGTTCCCAGACACCCACTGCCTCAGAAAATACTTCCAAAACTATGAAAAAGGAAAGACAGGTACAGCAGATAATCATTCTGAAGAGAAGGCACATTTAAAGATAAGACAAAACAGTTTATTACTCCAGCAAACAAATCCTATATCCGCTAACCAGGGTGGATAAAAATCAATGATTTAAAAAAAAAAAAAACAGATTTTTTTTTTTATTTAAATCGGATTTTTTTTTGAGGGAAAAAAACCTATCTAAAGATAGTTTTAATTAAGATACATTATAGCTAAAAGATATCTCATCATGGAATAGGGATTATAAATTCTAATTCCATAGCATGAGACTAATATATTCCTGTAATGTTTAAGAAAAGTTTTGTAAATTAACTCCAATATCTCATGAATTAGGGACCCAATCTTATGGGGTTCCAGGGGCTTCTGTATAGATTCTTTAGGTTAATCTTTCTATCTACACAATGGGACTCAGTGCTCAGTCAAGAAGATACCATCAGAGATGCTGAGTTTTGCAGTTCTCAAACTGTGGATTTGTGTCTCCAGAGATAACATGCTTGTTAATAGCAAAAATGTTTTTCAATAAAATAAATAATATACAGAGGTGAGAAATAACAGACCTCAATTCTATTGTCCCTCTGCAAATTTGTGTACACAGAGTCAATCCCTTACCTCTCTCTAAAAGTGAAAAGTTTCAAAAAGTTCAACAAATAGAAGATTGTTGGGGGCGGAATAGGTCTGGACAAGAAGTCAGGAGATAAATGTGAGAAGGGTGGGACAGGCACAAAAAATGAAACTGTTTGGGCAGCACATTCCAGAAGTCTTGAGGTCTTTGAGTGTAGCTTTCCTTGATCTGAGATCTACCATACCATTCTCTCACTAGAAGGGAAAACCTATAATGGCAGCAGGCCGTAAAAGAGACTCAGTTTGGGAATATTTTAATGAAGTTCCTCTACCTGTGGGTAAGACAGGCATGCGTGCAAAATGCAAACAGTGCAACAAAGAAATGTAAGGCCTGGTTGCCCGAATGAAACAACATCATGAGAAGTGTTCCTTCTCAGGAGGAAGCTGTGTTGAAGATGATGAAAGGAACATGTCTGAACATGCAGGATCTTCGGGTTGGTAAACTATTTTTTATTTCATATTCCTTTCTTAAGGACTGCCTGTCTTCCTTCCGGACTATTCTTGAATTCTCATGTTTGAGCAAAAAATATAGTTGTTACTCTATGGTACTATCATTTTAGATGCAGTTGTGATAAAAAATAAATAGCTGAAATAGGCAGATCTTCCTTTTACAATTTCACCTTTAAAGTAGCACTGAGTGTCAGTGAATGCAATGAGTAATACTAAATGAGGAGTATGGTGGTAATAATTAAATAACTGCATTGACCTATTTGGTTTAGGAGAATCCACCCTCAACATACAGGATTCTGAAGACTATCCACCTTCAAGATCACCATCATTTTCTACAGTTTCAGAGTTATCTGCCAGGTAGGGTTTCACTCACATCATGTATGTCACATAGCCACAGTATATCACCTGGGGCAAGAAGGTAAAAAAATCTCCATCATCCAGAAACAACCATAGATAAGTTTGTGATAAGAACCAGCAGATTACAAAAAGAGGTAATTGATGAAAAAATTGCCCAGTTTATTTATGCAACAAACTCTCCTTTCTGGATGATTGAGAACCCACACTTCATTAACATGGTCCAGTCATTAAGACCAGGATTCAGTCCACCCAACAGAGCAGATGTCGCAGGCAAATTGCTGGATAAAGTGTATGAAAGAGAAATTGAGCAGCATGCAAAAGGTCTAGAGGGTAAAATGGTTAAACTGAGCTTTGATGGCTGGAGCAATGTCCGCAATGATCCTGTTGTATGTGCTTGTGTGACAACAGAAGAAGGGAATGTCTTCCTTACAGAAACAATTGATACATCAGGAAATGCACCCACAGCAGAATACTTACAAGAAGTAGCAGTAAAAACTATAACAAACTGTGAAAAAAAAATTCAAATGTCTAGTACACAGTTTGGTCAAAGACAATGCTGCAAATGTATCCAAGATGAGAAGAAATTATTTAGAAGAGAGTCCCAAGCTAATAACATACGGTTGCAGTGCTCATTTGATGCACCTCCTAGCCAAGGGAATGGCAAGGGAGAAAGCAGGCTGGCACTGTGGATACCTGGAAGTCTCTTATAGAACAAGCATTTGGGCACCAAAAGTCTGCATGAAGGAACTGATTCTGATTTGCACCAGGATATGGCTGAATACAAAAGTTACAAATTAGCTCATGTTCTCTCTCTGGAGAATGCTGTGGCAAAGCAGGGCATACAAGTCCGGTACGAGCTCAGCTCCAGCTCTTACACTGCTTTGAAGTGCAACAGAAGCTCTGCCCTCAGGAGAAAGCTGCTCTTGTGCAGAATTCAGGTGCTCTGCAGGAGAAAAGAAAAAAACAACCTACCCCTTCTTCCTTACCTTCTCACACAATGAAGGTGCATGTTAAAATCTTCTGACTAATTACCTGCTGGATAGCAGGTTGAGGGTTAAAATTAATCTCCTCCTTAGCGTTAAACGCGTTACAAGGTACAGATACAAAGCACAAATAAATTAGCACTCAGTACCAGAAGCTCCAGATGTGCCAGTACAAAAGGGACTGAAAATTAGTTCACATGCATAAAGTATTAGAGAATTAAAACATTAGCTATAACTAATACAATAGATCAGTACAGTCTATTACAGAACATTTTGATTAACACAAAACCAGCAGCAGTTTCAATTCTCACCTCCATCCATAGTATAGTCCCTCTGCTTAAGGACTCCTCTTGTCTAAGAGACATGAGAAAACTTGAAATCTCTGGAAGTGACACTTTCTCCTAAAGACATTATTTAAGCTTCATTAGTCCCCAACACACACACACACACACTCTCCCACACACACGTAATATTTTAGTGTGAAACTGAGAAGAGTTTGCTTTCATCTGGCAAATGATTCAATAAGAAAATAATCTTTTCCCTCTCACCCTCAAGTTATTACAGGGATGTGAACTTTCCGAAGAGATTAATTTTTGCCTTTTTTCAGTTCCTAACATAACTTAATCAGGACACACAGCTCATTTTCCTACAGTCTGATGTATCCATATTGAGATGTACACTGAAGGTGAATGAATGGCTTGAAGCGAGGTATTCACTGATGGCTTTTTTTCTTTTTAAGTGGGGGCAGGGTGTGTAAATGGACAACCTCAGTTATATTAATTTTAGATATTTAGAAGCCCTTGACTAATTCTTCTGTTTCTGCCTTTTCACAGGAAGCCCTGCTCAGGTCAGCTCATGGTCAGCCACAGCAAAATCTGAGACAGCAAAGAGAAAAGGTAAGCAGCTGTATTAGCAGACAAAAGAAAACGGGGTGGAGAATACAAAAGAGAACCTTTGATGTAGCTATCAGACATAAGCAAGAGTAGTGTGTACTCCCCTTCCATTCAGTCACATGGACACCTCCATTCTCACTGATGATCATATGACATCCTTATGGCAACTACAGCAATTGCTTACTTGGAAATATATTAGGAAAGAAAGTAATTTTAGATTATTCTAAAGAGATTTAGAGGATTAAAAAAGGGCCAGCAACTATATGATAGTAAGTTCTCCAAATACCACTGGTTGGGAATTGATACTGAGCAGGAAATTGCTTATCACCTCACAGCTACGGTGGCAGGTAAATAATAAACAACAATGCATTGGTATTATTAATTAGTACTAGTCTTCACCATGTGCTATGCATTGTCCAAGCAAGAAGACATTCCCTACCCCAAAGAGTTTATAATCTAAAAGAGCAAGACACACATGAATGGTGGGAAAGAGGGATACAATCAAAGTATGTATTTATATCATGTAGGTTTTATATACATCAGGGTGTTTTTTTTAAATTAAAACATATAAATTGAACTCAATTACACCATCAGCCTATCCACTGTGAGATGGCCAATGTCTTGTAGGCTTCACAAAAGAAGTGAGTCCTGAGGAGAGGGCTTTATAAATCAGTTCAAGGAGAACACACACATTGCTGGTATAAGTGAAAAAGGCAGAGAAAGATTTGTCAGAGGGGTGAACAACAGGCAGTCAGAACTAGCATCACTTGATGGAAGAGGCAGGAGGATAATGCTATCAGAGACAAGAGCAGGTAAGGAACAGGAGCAGAGTCTTGAAGGTGAGGAGAAGCAGTTTCTACTTACATTTAGATTTCTTTTAAGTTTAACATTAACTCTGGATTTCCTGGGTTTCTATTGCTTTTTTTTGCAACAATTACAACATACCTGTAATACTTTTACCCTTAAGTTACTGATCTGTATTCAGCCTTAAGTGCAGTTAAATGTAGTTTTTATCCAGGAACTTCAGGAACTTTGAATTTCATCAAACAAGATAAAAGCATGAGTCCTTGTTTGATGTCAAGTTTGAAGTTTAAAAAGAAAGTTTATCCAAAGCACCAAAATCATTTGAAAATTTTTGAACCACATTTTATAGCTTAAAAGTGCCCAGACAAACTCTTGTGATATTATAGGGGAGAAAAAGGGGAAGGGTTTCCTTCTGGTTCAACACTAAGCATGAGAAATTTCAGTCCCACAAAATAATTTGAGAATTAGACAATTTATATTCAAGATTTTAAAATGAAAGTGATATTTTAACCTGACTATAAAGTCACCATGCTAACACTATAACTATAATTTTAAAATCTTTTATGTCATTTTGAAAGTCTCTTTAATATTAAATTTTCATTTTTAAAGAAGTGTTTGTATGGCACCTAAGAGCACAACAGGATCCTGAGCCCATGACTAGGGATTCTAAGCATTTCAGTAATACAAATATCATCATCAATAAAGTACTGCAAATGAAATGCGGAACAAAAAGGATCAAGTTGTTTCATATGAAAAAACAAAGTTAAAAGAATTACTAGTACAACTGAATACAGGAACTACATCACTCAAGCACATTTTTCAAATGGATATTGCCAAAACTACAAATTCAGTCAAATCAGCTACTCCAAGTTCTATTTGGCAGCACGTATATATAGCATCATCATCTCTGAAAAATAAAATATTACACTAGAAAAAAAAAAGAGGAACTTACCACATCTGTCAAATGCATAGCTGTTTGAAGAAGAAAACACTGAGCAGCTCCCCGCAACAAAATTTGATGCGTGATCATAGTGCACTGCAGGACATCTCTGCAAATGGATAAATATGCACCTTAAATTATAAACAGATTTAGTAGCTCTTAAAATACATATTTACCAACTATATTTTAACTGAAGTTGTCAATATATTAAGAATGCAGAAGCACTCAGAATATGAGCTGCACTTTCTAAACATACAAGATGATATAATTCCTGCCCTGAAGAGCATACAATCGAAAACAAGATGGGTTATGATTCTAAATAAACACAAATAACTTTTGTTTAGTGACAATTAAGGTTGCATAAGGACAAACTCCACCAACTCAAAATCTGAAAAGCATGGAAATGAAAAGCTAAGGGAAGTCTCTATTCCATGTCACAGTCATATTGCCTACAATACTGTTGGTAAAACACTCCAACAATTCATAAGGCTTTCATTCACTTACATCTCTAACAGATATTGAAAAGCAATAGTACCCAGAATTCATTAAATTCTCATTCTATCACAAAACCTTAACAGCGATCTCAGATGCTCCTGTGCCACCAGATTGACATCTGCCTGTCACACATTCCATGCTTTTGGGAAATCACTCTCTTAACATTGCTGAGGTCATCGATAAGATTTTGTGCTAGAATTCAAAAGTTGATTATGTTGGGATAAGCATTGCTTTTCAGTATCTGTTGGAGACAGAAGCAAAACCCTTACAGCTTGATGGAGTGTTTATTATTATTATTAAGTGTTGCAGGCAATGTGAATGCCAGAGACTTTTCCCTTAGTTTTTCATTTTCATGTGTTTCAGATTTTGAGTTGGTTGAGTGTGTCCTGACACAACTCTAACCGTCACTAAACTAAGTTTTTTGTATTCATTTCCTAGTTCATTTTATACAAGGTTGGTGTACCTCAGTGGGCAGGTTCCAGGATCAAGCAAGGAAGAGGAGCTGACAAATGACTGAAATGTGAAATATCTGTATTTTGACACACACATCTTGAATAACCGCAGTTCCTGCACAAAGTGATTAACCTCTTCTTCTTCGAATAGTGTCCCTATGGGTGCGCCATTTCAGATTATTTCCAAGCAATATCCCTAGATGGAAGAGGGAGCTTTGCAATAGTGCAGAATCAAGACAGTACTGCAGAACCAAAGTGTCACATCCGATCTGACTGCATGGATCAGAGAGTAATGTTTCAAAAACATATGTACTGAAGCCCATGTATCGGCCCTGCATACTTCAGACACAGGTACATTCTTTGTTAATGCCATAGATAGCACATTCAGCTAGATTGTAGGCATTATCACCCTTTGGAAGGGATGAATGCCCGCAGCATCATAACACGTGATAATACATCCAGATATCCATCTTGACAGTCTCTGAGTAGAGTTCGAGGACCATGCAGATCTATCCATGATGGAAATGAAGAGCCCAGGTGACTTCCTAAATTGCTTGGCCCTATTTAAGTAGAAGACCAATGCCCTTCTAACATCTAGGATATATAAATTGGATTCCTGTAGAGAACTATGTGGCTTTGGGAATAACATTGGTAGATGAATGGATTAAGGTGGAATTCCGATATAACCTTAGGGGAGAATTTAGGGTGTGGATGTAAAGAGACCTTGTCCTTAAAGAACATCAGGGGGAGCAGGGGAGGATCTGCCATCAAGGCTCTAATCTACCTGACCCTACGGGCCAACAAGAATGGCTACTAAAAATGCTGTCTTCATAGATAAATGCAACGGAGAACAGCAAAAAGAAAAGGAGTACTTGTGGCACCTTAGAGACTAACAAATTTATTTGAACATAGTGTGCTGTAGCTCACGAAAGCTTATGCTCAAATAAATTTGTTAGTCTCTAAAGGTGCCAAAAGTACTCCTTTTCTTTTTGCGGATACAGACTAACACGGCTGCTACTCTGAAACAGAGAACAGGTTGCCACTGGTTTGAATGGTGGTCTCATAAGGTAACTGAGTACCAGGTTGAGGTCCCAGGTCGGGGTAGGGTCTCTAATCTGCAGGTTGTCACCTCCCAGAGCTTTAATAAACGTAGACTAAACCAGATGGGCAAACATGAAGAAACCATCTACCAGAGAATGAATGGCTGATATTGCAGCCAAATGGACCTTAATAGAACTGATAACCCCAATTTTCATAGATCCAAAAGACAATCCAGGATGACTGAAAGTAGCACCAAATCAGGCAGGAGGGAGTGACAACAACATTAATGGAAGAATCTCTTCTATTTCTGCAGGTAAGTAGTGCAGGTTGATCTCCTTCTACTAACACTTGTACTTCCATACAGCAGGAGGATTCTAACCACGTGAACTATCGGAGGAGCCATGCCCTGAAGTGGAGAACCACCGGTTGGGATGAAGCACAAAACCTGCATCCTGTGACAGGTGACGAGGAATGGTTGGGAGCCTGAACGAGATTTGGACACATACGTGTAGATGGTAAGGGTGCCAACCATCTCTCAGCCAGGTTGGCACTATACGCATAATTCTGGCTGGGCCTGGTCTGATCTTGTTCATCACTCTTAGTATCAGCAGCATTGGAGAAACACATAGAAGAGCCCTTTCTTCCAAGATAGAAGAAAGGCATCTTCCAATGACTAGTGGCCCAGACCCCCTCTTGAGCAGAAAAGACGACACCTCCTGTTCCTGGAGGTGGTGAAGACATCCACTTCTGGCAGTCCCCATTTTTGGACTATGCTGTGGAGACCTTGGGTGTCTAGATCCCATTCGTAATCCTGTGAGAAGTGTACGCTGAGGGAATTGGCTGTGGTGGTCTGAATACCTGAGAGGTAGACCAGTGAAATTTGGATTTGATGAACTGTGCACCAATTCCATAATTTTATGGCTTCGCCACAACAGGAAGGGGGATTTTGCTTGTTGATATAGAATGCATGATCTTGATTGATTTGCCTGTGATGAAGGATAGGAAATGAAAGCAAGAATTCCTGACAGCCCTATGCTTCAACAGATTGACATGGAGACTGATTTCTTGAGTTGTCCATTTGCCCTGAGTTGTGAGGGTATGGAGATGGGCTCCCCATCCCAACAGTGATAAATCTGTTGTTAAAGTTACTGATGGGGCTGCGCTACAGAAAGGAATGCCTGCACAGACATTGAGTTGATCCTCCCATAGTCTAAGGTGTTCCTCACGTGGCAGAGGAACTATCACCTGTCTACCCAAGGTGTCTTTGACTGGAGAACAGGTCATTCTGAGCCAACCCTGGAGGCAGTGGAGACACAGCTTTGTCTGATCGGTCACAAAGGTTCAAGCTGCCACGTGTCCCAGCTACTGAACACAGTTCCTCATAGATGATGCGTAGGGGGGCATGCAGCATTAAGTGCCCCACACCCAGATTTCTGCTTGGCCTGCTGGGGTGCGAGGAAGAGGGGCTCTGTCCTCCGCTGCACCTGCCCCTGGCATGCTCAGCTCCTGTCCCTGGCAGCCAGGCCTGGGCAGGGTGCAGAAGGGGCAGGACCAGCCACTTCTCATGATGGCTGCTCCAGGTCACTGCTCTGTGCAGAACAGCAGCTACTTGAGAGCCTGGCTGGGGAGATGGTGGCAGCAGCGGGCCGCCCCCGGCATGGGCTCAGTTGCCAGGGACAGAGGCTGAGTGAGCTGGACACCAGTGAGCTGGAAAATTGCTGTTGATGGGCAACCCGGGGTCCCAGTATGGTCATTGGAAGGGCCTGTAGTACAGAAGTGGCGATGGCATGCAGGATTGGTTCCACCACCCTCAATAATGAGTCCAATATTCCCTATGACTTTCAAAGAACATGTTTCTGAAAGAATATATTGGAGAACCATAAACAGAAATAGAGGAGGCTGACTGGAAGTCACTTTCATCCTCCTCCATCTCATCCAATGGAGGAGCACATGTAGAAAACAGTAGAGTCTCTTGTGGTCCAGATGACAGTAGGCCAAAGATCGGGATCCTAGTACCCACAGATTCTCAGTACCCACCAGGAGCAGGGACTCCGGTTCATCTGTTATTGAGAAATCCTGAGTATGTCTGAACTCCTGTGGTACTGACGCAGCATTCAAGGGCACAGTCACTGAAGCTGATAATTGATGTACTGAAATAGATGCCGACGGTGTCTAGCACCACTGCTTAATGTAGACCTGAGGTTAAAAAGGATTCTAAAGGGAGCGGGAAAGAATCCCCTAATTATCCTTCATGTGGGAACAAATGATACGGCTAGATTCTCACTGGAAAGTATTAAGGGAGACTATGTTAGGCTGGGGAGGACGCTTAAGGAAATTGAGGCTCAGGTGATCTTTAGTGGGATTCTGCCTGTTCCTAGAGAAGGGCAACAAAGGTGTGACAAGATTATGACTATCAATAGATGGCTTAGGCAGTGGTGCTATAAGGAGGGCTTTGGGATGTATGGCCATTGGGAGGCATTCATGGATAGAGGACAGTTCTCTCGGGATGGACTTCATCTGAGTAGGGAAGGAAATAGACATCTAGGATGGAGGCTGGCACAACTGATTAAGAGAGCTTTAAACTAGGAATTTGGGGGAGATGGTTGGGAGATGTCCAGGTAATCTCCACGCCAGAATTTAGCATAGAGTGGAAAGAAAATGAAGTAAGAGTGGATACAGCTGTAGGTAGGAGGAAGGGCAGTGTAGATACAAGTCTAATAGGTTATACTGGTAGTAAAATAACCGTGCCTAATAGGGTACAGAATGTGAGTGAGGCCAAACAGCAAAAATTAAGATGTTTGTACACTAATGCAAGGAGCCTAGGTAACAAAATGGAGGAACTAGAGTTACTGGTGCAGGAAGTGACACCAGATATTATAGGTATAACAGAGACCTGGTGGAATAGTAGTCATGACTGGGCTACAGGTATTGAAGGGTATGTGCTGTTTAGGAAAGACCGAAATAAAGGTAAAGGTGGTGGAGTAGCACTGTATATCAATGATGAGATAGAATGTAAAGAAATAAGAAGCGATGAAATGGATATGACTGAGTCTGTCTGGGCAATAATTAAATTGGGGAAGAAAACTATTAGAGCCTCCCCTGGGATAGTGCTTGGGGTGTGCTATAGACCGCCGGGATCTAATTTGGATATGGATAGAGCCCTTTTTAATGTTTTTAATAAAGTAAATACTAATGGAAACTGTGTGATCATGGGAGACTTTAACTTCCCAGATATAGACTGGAGGATGAGTGCTAGTAATAATAATAGGGCTCAGATTTTCCTAGATGCGATAGCTGATGGATTCCTTCAACAAGTAGTTGCTGAACCGACTAGAGGGGATGCCATTTTAGATTTGGTCTTGGCGAGTAATGAGGATCTCATAGAGGAAATGGTTGTAGGGGATAATCTTGGCTCAAGTGATCATGAGCTAATTCAGTTCAAACTGAATGGAAGGATTAACAAAAATAAATCTGCAACTAGGGTTTTTGATTTCAAAAGGGCTGACTTTCAAAAATTAAGGAAATTAGTTAGGGAAGTGGATTGGACTGAAGAATTTATGGGTTTAAAGGTAGAGGAGGCCTGGGATTATTTTAAATTAAAGCTGCAGAAGCTATCGGAAGCCTGCATCCCAAGAAAGGGGAAAAAATTCATAGGCAGGAGTTGTAGACCAAGCTGGATGAGCAAGCATCTTAGAGAGGTAATTAAGAAAAAGCAGAAAGCATATAGGGAGTGGAAGAAGGGAGGGATCAGTAAGGAAAGCTACCTTATTGAGGTCAGAATATGTAGGGATAAAGTGAGACAGGCTAAAAGTCAAGTAGAGTTGGACCTTGCAAAGGGAATTAAAACCAATAGTAAAAGGTTCTATAGTCATATAAATAGGAAGAAAACAAAGAAAGAAGAAGTGGGACCGCTAAAAACTGAGGATGGAGTGGAGGTCAAGGATAATCTAGGCATGGCCCAATATCTAAACAAATACTTTGCCTCAGTCTTTAATAAGACTAAAGAGGATCTTAGGGATAATGGTAGCATGATAAATGGGAATGAGGATATGGAGGTAGACATCACCATATCTGAGGTAGAAGCGAAACTCAAACAGCTTAATGGGGCTAAATCGGGGGGCCCAGATAATCTTCATCCAAGAATATTAAAAGAATTGGCACAAGAAATTGCAAGCCCATTAGCAAGAATTTTTAATGAATCTGTAAATTCAGGGGTTGTACCGTATGATTGGAGAATTGCTAACATAGTTCCTATTTTTAAGAAAGGGAAAAAAAGTGATCCAAGTAATTATAGGCCTGTTAGTTTGACATCTGTAGTATGCAAGGTCTTGGAAAAAATTTTGAAGGAGAAGGTAGTTAAGGACATTGAAGTCAATGGTAAATGGGACAAAATACAACATGGTTTTACAAAAGGTAGATCGTGCCAAACCAACCTGATTTCCTTCTTTGAGAGAGTAACAGATTTTTTAGATAAAGGAAACGCAGTGGATCTAATTTATTTAGATTTTAGTAAGGCGTTTGATACTGTGCCACATGGGGAATTATTAGTTAAATTGGATAAGATGGGCATCAATAGGAAAATTGAAAGGTGGATAGGGAATTGGTTAAAGGGGAGACTACAACGGGTCCTACTGAAAGGTGAACTGTCAAGTTGGAGGGAGGTTACCAGTGGAGTTCCTCAAGGATCAGTTTTGGGACCAATCTTATTTAATCTTTTTATTACTGACCTGGGCACAAAAAGTGGGAGTGTGCTAATAAAGTTTGCAGATGATACAAAGCTGGGAGGTATTGCTAATTTAGAGAAGGACAGGGATACCCTACAGGAGGATCTGGATGACCTTGTAAACTGGAGTAATAGGAATAGGATGAAATTTAATAGTGAGAAGTGTAAGGTCATGCATTTAGGGATTAATAACAAGAATTTTAGTTATAAGCTAGGGACGCATCAACTAGAAGTAACGGAGGAGGAAAAGGACCTTGGAGTATTGGTTGATCATAGGTTGACTATGAGCTGCCAATGTGATATGGCTGTGAAAAAAGCTAATGTCGTCTTGGGATGCATCAGGAGAGGTATTTCCAGTAGGGATAAGGAGGTTTTAGTACCGTTATATAAGGCACTGGTGAGACCTCACCTGGAATACTGTGTGCAGTTCTGGTCTCCCATGTTTAAGAAGGATGAATTCAAACTGGAACAGGTACAGAGAAGGGCTACTAGGATGATCCGAGGAATGGAAAACTTGTCTTATGAAAGGAGACTCAGGGAGCTTGGCTTGTTTAGCCTAACTAAAAGAAGGTTGAGGGGAGATATGATTGCTCTCTATAAATATATCAGAGGGATAAATACCAGAGAGGGAGAGGAATTATTTAAACTCAATACCAATGTGGACACAAGAACAAATGGATATAAACTGGCCACTAGGAAATTTAGATTAGAAATTAGACGAAGGTTTCTAACCATCAGAGGAGTGAAGTTTTGGAATAGCCTTCCGAGGGAAGTAGTGGGGGCAAAAGATCTATCTTGCTTTAAGATTAAACTCGATAAGTTTATGGAGGAGATGGTATGATGGGATAACATGGTTTTGGTAATTAAATATTCATGGTAAATAGGCCCAATGGCCTGTGATGGGTTTTTAGATGGGGTAAGATCCAAGTTACCCGGGAAAGAATTTTCTGTAGTATCTGGCTGATGAATCTTGCCCATATGCTCAGGGTTTAGCTGATCGCCATATTTGGGGTCGGGAAGGAATTTTCCTCTAGGGCAGATTGGAAGGCCCTGGAGGTTTTTCGCCTTCCTCTGTAGCATGGGGCACGGGTCACTTGCTGGAGGATTCTCTGCTCCTTGAGGTCTTCAAACTACAATTTGAGGACTTCAATAGCACAGATATAGGTGTGAGGTCTTTTTTAGGAGTGGTGGGTGAAATTCTGTGGCCTGCATTGTGCAGGAGGTCAGACTAGATGATCATAATGGTCCCTTCTGACCTAAATATCTATGAATCTATGACTCTTAATCAGTGCTGAGGGTACCACATGCATGAGTACTGACAACTATGCTGAACTTGGTGGTGCCAGTCCAAAGTGTCTGTGCTCCCCTCCTTGCTGGTAGAAGGTACCCAGGCCCTCCTGGAGCCATGTCTCTCTCCTTTGTGCTCTGGAACTTTATGGTCCCACTAGTACTGGAGGAGGAGTCCTTCAACTTAATGGTACCAAGTCAAGAGGTTGAAGCTTCAGAGACAGTGGATCTCACCTGGACCTTTTGGAGCTGGCTCCTTAAGCCCACTCCTCTTTGTGGAAGCCTTCCCCATCCTGGAAAGGAGAGGAGAGGGGGAAAAGGGCTTGGGGGGCAGGGGAGGGGGTCTCCCAACCTAACTCAGAAGCTGGCCAAAGGGCGCCTTCCATCATTAGCAGTCTATGTTTAATCTCCCTATTTTTCCTTGCCCTGGACTTGAGGGCCCGGCAGAAGTTGAACTACTGGGAGACATGGAACTCCCCTAAGCAATGGACACACTTTAAGGCCATTACTCACAGGTACAGCAGGAGAGACATCAGCTGAAACCTGGAGAGTCAGGCATTCCCTGCCTCAAAAAAACCTCTCTCTGAGGGGAAAGAGGAGTAAAACAATCCTCATTACTTATCTAACTCTAACTATCCTAACAACTAACTATAAAAACTATTTTACCCACTATAGAAATATTAGAAAAAAATCAATGCATGCTCAAGGCGGACATACTAGGGCTCCATCTCAGGCCAGAGCAGTTGAGAAGGAGCTGAGGGTGGTTTGCCCACATACCCCATACAGCCTCAGTATCTGGCACAAGGAGGCATAGGGCATCCATGCAGGCCAAATGGACACTGCTAACTGAAAAATCTCCGATCAAGGGCTCATGTGGCACATGCACACCTGAAATGGAGCGCCCTTAGGGACACTATTTGAAGAATCCAGGGTTCTATCTCAGACTCTGGGAGAAGCATGAGGCTGAGCGGTTAGAGACTGGATGTGATTTGATTATCTGAAAGGCAATGCAGCCAAACAGCTAAGATCTACCACATTAGAATCCTATTCCTGCTATTAACTTATTTGCCAAATGCAGTGGCAGATTTTAATCGTCTACGTTCTAGGATCCACATTCATGCCTTTGGTCAACAATAAGAGTGGAGCTGCATGAGGCTCATGATTGTCTCTTGTCCAGCTCACAGAATTTCTCCTAGGTTATAGGGGTATTTGGTGGGTGGATTGGCTGACTGACTTTCCTCTGTCTCTCTCACCCACCCACAGATTATTTCATCAAAGTGGATGTACTACATCATCAGTGCTAAATATAGTGGGTTCATCTTGGTGCATTTCTTTTTCCATTTATGGAGAAAAAGTGAAAAGTCATAACAAACACAAGCACAATGTATTTGTAATTGATACTGTATTAATCAGCACACAAGGAGCAGCACATGGAGCAAAGCAAAGAGCTCAATGTCTTAGATGTCCTGCAAAAGAGAATCTAAGAAAGATGAAACAATCCATTGAAAAACTTCAAAAAGGGATGATTTTGGAATTATTCTTCTCTCTGAATCAATCCAATTTTCAAACCAACAAGAAAAATGCAAATTGTACTCAAAATTTACAATCTAGGTTTTGGCCATGTTAATAAAAGTTTAAAGTGCCTGTTGAAATGAAAACTGATTTAATCTTAACTATAAATTCATGACCAATGCCTCCATAATTAATGATAATGTAATATTGCCATGAGTACTGCAAAAGAACCTTCTAATGTTAAACACATAGGTTAAAGGCACTATCCCCCACTGAAGAGCTCTCCAATTAAATCAAAACAACAGTTTCCCCTAAAAACTGCAGTCTATGAGTTAATTCACCCCCATTCGGTGGGTAGAAGTTGGACTGCAAATTTTATGCCCTCTAAGCAAGCGGATATAGCTTTACCCAAAGAGGGGAATTCACCCCTAAAACAGGGTAAGCACCATTTGAAATATTGCTTTCACTTGGAAGTTCGCCAGAGGAGAGTAGCTTTACATGCCAGAGAGTTCTCCGTAAAATCCTTAGTGGTAAAGGAAACCAGGAAATGCACTGAATTAGCACATCATTCTTGTGCCCTGACCATAACCCCTTCCCAGACAGCCTCACGTGCTGAGGGTTGTGGGAAGTAGTTGCAAAAACAGTGCTGTGTCAGGGCTTACAAAAGGGTTGTGCTTGCTGCTAAAATCTCTTAAGACAGACTTTCTGCCACTAGACCTTGGCATATCCACTAGGGAACTAACCAAAGACCAACATGAGAGAAAAATTTGCCACAAGTTTCAGTTTGTCCCTCACATTCACGTGGATGAGGTAATATCTTTTATTGGACCAACTTCTGTTGGTGAGAGACAAGCTTTCACAGCGCTCTTCTTCAGGTCTGGGAAACTAAGGCCATGTCAACACTAGCACTGTCCGCAAAACTTTTGTTGCTCAGGGGTGTGGGGAAAAAACAGCCACCTCAAGCGACAGTTTTGCCAGCATAAGCACCAGTCAACACACTCTCCCGTCAACATAGCTACCGCTGCTCATTGAGCTGGCTTTATTATGTCGACAGGAGAGCTCTCTCCTATCAACGTAATGCAGCTACTTGAGCAATCTTAGGGCTAGTCTACACTGACAGTGCTTTAACGTGCCTTGTGTGGTCGCAGCGCTGCTCTAAAAAACCACCTCCACGAGGGGCACGGCTCCCAGCACTGGGACACTGTTTACACTGGCGATTTACAGCGCTGCAACTTGCTGCGCTCAGGAGGGTGTTTTTTCACATCCCTGAGCGAGAAAGTTGCAGCGCTGTTAACTGCCAGTCAGCTGTGCCACTGTAAGCTTGTAAGTGTAGACATGGCCTAACTCAAAGTGTCACTGCCAAATACAAGATCTGAACTGACTGTGTGGCATAAGCAGTTAACACATATTTCAAGGGACCATTCAAGGTAAAGTGCCCCATTAAACACCTCTCCAGACACAGGGAGGAAAGGAAGAGCAGAGGGAGCAGCAGCTGGGAGAGGTTGTCAGTGAGTTCAGATTGTTGTAATAAGGCATAAATCCAATGTTTCTATTCGGTCCATGATTTTTAGTGTCTAGCAAAGCTATGAATTTAAGCTCCCAGGCACATCTTTTGAAAGTGTTGTGCAGGTTTCCTTTGAGGATAAGGACTGACAGGTCAGATATAGAGTGATCGCTTTGTGAAAAGTGAAAACTTTTCTATTGGACCATAGTAGAAGAGAGTGGGGAAGGATAGAGAAAAAGTTTCTTTACAAGTTTAAGCTTTCAGTCTTTCGACTGCATTTGATTATTTAAATTTTCCCAAAAAGAGTCAGTGCATTCCCCAGAACTGTTTTATTAGTCTCCCAGAACCTGTGCATAAGTAAGGGACATAAAACCGCTGAAGTGTGTTACCTTAGAGCATGAAGTCCTTCTGTACCCAGTGCTTTATATGATGGGATACATGCCAGTGCCATAGACAGAAACAAAATGGGAACAGCACACCAGTGCCTACTTGTCATCTTCTGAATAAACTTTAACAGGAAACTACCTTTAAATAAGAGCAAATAAAAAAAAATTATTTTGTAGGTCAGCTGAAATACTACAATATGGAAACTACTGTATTTTGAAAGAATATCTTGACTGAGAAAGTAAGATTTTTAATGCAAACTTCCATTTTGTATAGCCAGAATCCATTTAAATGATGGAGGTGCAGGGAGAGGAAAGAGTCCTGGTGCTTTCATGATAAAGATTCAGGCTCAGTCCTACACTGCTTGAGCAAGAAAGCCAAAATCAAGCCCTTAAACAGCAAGGATTATCTGCTACTATTTGGTTTCAATGTTAATATTTAATGTGGTTTTAAATGATCTATTTTATAACGGTTTCTAACTGACTGTGCAGTGCTACCAGCACTGCCACAGAAAGGACAGTAGCTTTTCAGGAAAACTGAACTGCACAAGCGTGAGACACTTCGTTTTAAATAAATACTTTTCCATCGACAGTTACTGAAATACAACTTCCTAGAAAAGCTTATTGAGTGTCCATTACTTCTCTTCTAACTATGTTACTGTGCGACAGGAAATTCAATATTTAATTTTTTTAAATGAAAGAATAAAAACTAGAGAAAACAAAATGGACTGCTTAACTGCGGAAAGATAAATTGCTTTCTAAAAATATTACATTTGGGCCCTTCCTCCTACCTCCTTTTCTCTTCCTCATTTGCCTTCTCTCCTCCCTCTGATCTCCTTTCCCTATCTCCTTTTTCCTCTCAACAGGTCAGCAAGGCTCCTCCTTCTCCTGAAAATATCTGCCATACATTTGTAACACTGTTCCAGAACTGAATTTGGAAAGAAGATTTACCATGTGCAAGCAAACAAGAGAAACCAAAAACTCTAATATACAACGCTTATTGTGGAGACCAGACCCAGGGACTGTAGGAAGAGACGTGGAGGAAGAGAAATGGCTCAATCCTAGGTTCTGATTTTGAAATATGATCTGTGTGATCCAAGAGTGAGATTGGGGCCCATCCCACCGAAATCAATGAATACCAGATGTATTTGCCAATTACTTCAATAGAAGGACTGAGTATGAATCATAAAATCATAAAAATGCAGGGCTGGAAGAGATCTCAAGAGGAGGAAAGTTAGTCAGTGGGTTCTTAAGCATTTTTAAAGTATTTTTTCTTTTGTTTGCTTTTGATTTATTTCGACGTTCTTTCTTGTAAACTTCTGACTTTTTGGTTCCTGCCAAAGGAAGCAAGAGGCTGAAGCGCTGTCTGCATTGCTGGAAAACAGCTTCAAAATTCTGAACCCAAAACCACTCAGAGCAGAAGAATTATCACAGAGACAACTGTACGTCTGAAGTACTGTCACTGAAAAATAACTCTACAGCAACTATACAAATCCCTGCATTATGACTGACCACTAAGACTGTAATCCAGAATCATATGCTGCATAGCTGAGAAATAACCATATGGTGTGTACACAGATCAGACACTTAGAACCAAAATGCCATCACTGAGAGAGAGGGGAAAGCTATTTCTCTGTTGTTCTCAGTGGGAATTACTGGGTGCGGAATATTTTTGTAAATCATAGAATTGTAGGACTGGAAGAGACCTCAAGAGGTCATCTAGTCCAGTTCCCTGCATCCATGGCAGGACTAAGTATTATTTAGACCAGAGGTTCTCAAACTGTGGTCCGCAGATAGTTCCCTCTAAGGTGCGCGCCTGGGCAACCGCACACAAGAGAATGAAAGGCCATCAACCTAATTAGTGGAGCCACGCCTGCCTGGACCCCGGAGAAGCAGCTCATGCAAGGTGAGGTGGTGGCCTTGGGGGGAATATGGGGTAAGCGGGAGGGGTGTGTGTAGAATTTGGGATGTGCAGGACTGCAGAGGCCAGAGAAAGAGGCAACTTTCCCCAGCTCCAGGGCTGCAGCTGCCAGGGAAAGAGGGCCCTCCTTCCCAGCCTCAGCTCTGTGGCTGCTTTGGTGGGAGAGAGACCCCCATTCCTTCCCAGCCCCAGCTTCGGGGCTGCCACAGCAGGTGAGAGAGGACACGTCCATCGCATTAGAAAGGTAAGATGACGGATATTAAAATATGAGTTGTGCGCTTTTATTTGTAGAACAAAAAAACATTAATGATTAAGGTTTTTTTAAACATATAGTGCTTTTTATCCAAAGCACTTTACAATAGTTAGCAAACGGTACAAACAACATTTGGAAAGATCATTAAGTGGTCTGCCAAGACCCTCAGCAATTTTCAAGTGATCCACAAAAAGAAAAGTTTGAGAATCACTGATCTAAACCATCTCTGACAGATGTTTGTCTAACCTGCTCTTAAAAATCTCCAATGATGATGGAAATTCCACAACCTCCCTAAGCAATTTATTCCACGGCTTAACCATCCTGACAGTCAGGAAGTTTTTCCTAATGTCCAACCTAAACCACCCTTGCTGCAATTTAAGCCCATTGCTTCTTGCCCTATCCTCAGAGGTTAAGGAGAACAATTTTTCACCCTCCTCTTTGTAACAACCTTTTATGTACTTGAAAACTTATGTCCCCCCTCACAGTCTTCTCTTCTCCAGATTAAATAAACCCAATTTTTTCAATCTTTCCTCACAGGTCATGTTTTCTAGACCTTTAAATCACTTTTGTTGCTCTTTTCTGGACTTTTTCCAATTTGTCTACATCTTTCCTGAAATGTGGTGCCCAGAACTGGACACAATACTCCATTTGAGGCCTAATCAGCGCAGAGTAGAACAGAAGAATTACTTCTTGTGTCTTGCTTACAGAGATACTGAATCTCTGGAGGTTTTGTGCCTCTTCCTTGGCACCAATGACAGTGATCAAGCGCTGGAGTCAGACAATACAGGAGGAGCACTGTGGACCAATACTGACATACCCAGCGCCCACTCCAAACTGGACAGCTCCAGGAGAGGATGAGTGCCACCTCCACAAGAATACACTTAAGCTTGGCCGCTCTGTACTTTTTTAAGCAAGGCTTATAACCTTTGCAAATGTGACATTTGTCACTAACATGGGACTCCCCCAAGTGATTAAGGCAGCTGGGGTGCAAGTCGCTCACCGGCATTAGTTTGCTGAATGAACAACATGATTTAATCCCGGAGATGGAGGTACAGTTCCAGTCCTGCTCCCAGTACTGAAAGCTGAACCTGGCAGTCTAAGACCTAAATCTGAAATTTATAAGTAGCTAATTATCTTAACTACAGATTCCCTAAATTCTATGAAACTTCACTAAGCAAAACTGGATATATTTTACAAAGAATGAGAGAAGAATTTGGAGCGATTACAGCCTTACAACTGCAACAACCATCATGGTTGGTAAGAAGGAACTGAGAAGGGCCAGCTCCACCCTTTATACCTGCATGCAGCAGCAGAGGATGCTCAAGCCACCCTAACAGGTTCTGCTGAGGGGAAAAAAAAATCTCCAGCAACCATGCATTGGGCATGCACTCACCTACAGTGAAATGGACATGTTCAGTCACTCAAAGAAATACTACTGCTCTTCCAAATTTGGTGTCTGCCCTGGTTGCCAAGTCAAAGAAATAATATTTCATGGAAGTCAGTGGGTTACTCCACATTGCAGCCTTGCAGTTTTCAGGGACTGGAAGGTTTCTGAGGCAGGCAATAGCTGCAGGCTATGCCCTGGTGGCATGTTCCTTGATATGCTGAGGGAAAGGTTCACCAGCCAACTGACAGCGGGTGGAAATGCACAGCATTTCCAACTGGATCATGCGACTGTTCCAGAACATGACATGCCAATATTACTGAAAGATAGACCAAGAGACCTGAATGTCAGGCCCATCTGCTTCAGGAGTTGCATACAGTCCAGGATCTTCAGAGGGTCAAATGGAGAATCTTTTCCACTTTGAGGAATAGGTCTTCCTGTGGACAAATCCCTAGTTTGTATGATAATTTTTTGAACCCGAAGAGAGGCATCTTTTCCAGTATTGCTAAAATAGCCAACACCCAAGCAGTCAGGTGTAATGACTGTGGATCTGAATGCATGATCTGATCTTAGCTCGAGATATGTCTGGGCAGGCTGGGAGATGAACAGGAGGTCATGCGGACATCTGCAGGAGTTCTGACACCCAAAATTGTCTCAGGGGCTATTAGGATAACTGTAGCTTTGTCCCTCCTGACTTCGAAGTTATCTTGAGGAGAAGGGAAAGTGGTGGGAAGGCATAGAGGAATGCTCAAGACTACCGGAGGAGAAAGATGTCTGGCAAGGAACCTGGGTTCACATCTCTTCTGGAGCGGAACTTTGGGCATTTGGTGTTGTCCTCTGTCAATTCTATTATGGGGGTCATCCACTGGCAGAATATGATGAACTTCATAGCCCATTCACGGCTAGTCACTGCATGCTTGCTTAGAAAGCCAGCAAGTCATTACTGATCCCCAAGAGCTGTACTGCCAGTGGGGTTATCCCATGTTGATGACACCCCTTCTAGAGCTTGATGGCTTTCTTGTCAAAGAGAGGATGATCAGGTACCTCCCTGTTTGTAAATATAGGGCATAGGTGATATGTTGTATATGAGAATCCAACTGTAGAGCTCCCCAGACCTGGCAGGAATGCTTCGCAGGCTAGTCTGATGACCCTCAGCTCCAGGATGTTCATGTATAGTCTTAAGTCATTTTAAAACCAGGTACCTTGCATCTGTAGTTGGTTCAGGTAAACACCCCAACCTGTCCCTGAAGCATCTGTGATAACAGTCGTAGTTGGGAGGGGACAGAGAATGGCCCCTTTTTTATATACATACACTGGGTCCAGTCCTCAAATAGTATCTAGAAGGGCTGGGGGTGCCACTGTGACCCTTTGGTACCTGTGGTATCTGGACAGGGCATACATGGACCTCAACGTAGCTGCATGGGCGAATGGCACTCAATCAAAGCTCCTATGAATTCTATCATCTATGATAGTGGGAGGAACAATTTTTTGTAGTTTAAGCTTAATCCTGGTTGGGAGAAAAGGATGTATTCCAAGGCTGTCCCCACTGGTACCTACCTCTGATCAGCCAACCGGGCAGACAGGAAATAGACATCATACCCTACCTCCTTAAATGTACCTACTACCAGACATTTTGTAAACACTTCTGGTGCCACTGAGAGTCTAAAGGGCAGAATCCTGTGCTGGTAGTGGTCAGGACCCACTGAGAGTCTAAGGTACTTCCTGTGCGCTAGATGGATTGCTTTATGGAAGTATGCATCCTATAAGTTGAGAGCCATGAATCAGTCTTGAGCTTGGAGACAAAATGATGGAAACAAGCATTACCTGAGATGCCATATGTATTTGCTAAGGCTTCTCATGTCTAGGTTAGGACAAAGACCCCCTTTCTTCTTTGGAATGAGATAATACTGGGAACAGAAGCCTCTTCTCCTGAACTCTACTGGTACCACCTCTGTGGCTCCCAGACAAAGCAATGAGGCCACTTCTGTTTGTAGTAGGCTATCTTAAGGAAGACATAGACAATGTCCTCTAACACCCATCTGACTGATGTCAAGGCAGACTATGTTTCGTAGAATAGAGTGAGGCAGTTTCTGAAGATGGCATTCTCTAGACTGGATCTGATGAGACTCTCACCTCATCACATCTGCTGACAAATCATAGGTGTAGGTCCTGTTGCTGATGAAGAGGAAGAATGATGCCCCTGTTGTATCTTGGATGTTTCTTAGCTTGATAGTCTGAGGTGGTAGGCAGTGTATGCTGTCTTGGTTGAGGCTGAGAACAATAGGTCTTGAGGTATGAAGCAGGGGTATTAATCACCAGAACGTGTAGGGTAGCTTTTGAGTTCTTTATGGAGTGAAGAGCACAGTCAGTCTGATTACTGAACAGCTCTGAGACCTCTAAAGGCAAGTCCTCAATTATGGCCTATACCTCTCCTGAGATGCCCGTTGCTTGAAGCCACAATGCCCGTCAAATAGTTACCAGAGTTGGCCATACACCTGGCCATGGTGTCTCAGACATCCATCACTATCCTGGACACCAGCTGGCCCTGCTTAATAATGTCCTTAAGGTCCTCTCTCCTGCCATGAGAGCTTACATTGACTTAACTACGTCAGTGTACAAGCTACAGTCTTGCTCCTGCCGACGTAAGTGCCCTACTACACCAACATAATTACTCCACCTCCACGAGAGGCATAAGGCTTATGTTGGTGTAGTTAGAGTGACAGAGTGTCCATGTAGACACTGCATTACTTACATCAGCTGTTGGCTGCTTGGAGTCAGACTGCACCCGTCTGGCTCCACACTGGATCCTGGGTGCTGCCTGGGTCAAAGATCCTGGGTGCTGCCCAGGCAGCTGCCCCACTCCCAGTGGGGACGCGAGAGGGTGGTGGGGGTCGCAGCCAGCCGGGAGCCCAGCAGGCAGCTGTGCCCCCAGCAGAGTACTGAGAGTCGGGGGGAGAGGGGAGGAAGAGCTGACGTGGAGCAGTGAGCTGAGAGCCCATGAAGCAGCCAGGCTCCTGGCAGGGAGCTGTGAGCAGAGCTGAGACTGGGCTCTCAGCTCCCCACACTGCCTCTCTTAGGTCAGTGGAAGTGCTCCTGGTGAGGACGCACACCACCAACCAAAGGAGGATAGTTTGGACGTGAACCACCACAGTAATTATTCCGGTGGCTGTAAGTCAATCTAACATAGGCTGACTTAAGTTTTTAGTGTATACGTGCCCTAAGTATACCTAGATCATCCCTGACAGATGTTTTTCTAACCAGTTCCTAAAAATTTCCAATGATTAGGATTCCACAACTTCCCTAGTTAACCTGTTTCAGAGCGTAAATACCCTTATAGTTAGAAAAAATCTCCTATTATCTAACCTAAATCTTCCTTGCTACAGACTAAGCCAATTACTTCTTGTCCCACCCTCAATGGACATGGAACCTATTGATCACCATCCACTTTATAACAAAACTTTTATATATTTGAAGATCATTACATCCTCCCACAGACTTCTCTTCTCCAGAGTACACATGCCGAATTCTTTCAATCTTTCCTCATAGGTCATGTTTTCTTAACCTTTTATTTTTGTTGCTCTTCTCTGGACTCTCTCCAATCTGTCCACATCTTTACTCTCGCTGAGTCCTCACCAGTGCCATTAGAGCAGATCAGTTACCTCCCATCTCTTACATATGACACTCCTTTTCATACATCAGAAAGTGACATTTGCCTTTTATGCAACAGCATTACATTGTAGATGAACATTCAATTTATGATCCGCTATTACCCCCAGATCCTTTTCTGCAGTACTACTGCCCATTCAATTATTCCCCAATTTTGTACTTGTGCATTTGATTTTTCCTACCTAAGTGTCGTGCTTTGTATTTGTCTTTATTGAATTTCATCTTACTGAGGTCAGATCAATTCTCCACTTTATCATGATCATTTTGAATTTTAATTCTGTCCTCTAAAGTGCTTGCAACCCTTCCCAGCTGTGTGTCATCCATTAACTTTATGAATGTACTCTCTGCTCCATCATCCAAGTCATTAATGACAATGAATAATACAGATGCAGGACAGACTCCTGCAAGACCCCAATTGAGGAATCCTCCCAGTTTGACAGTGAACCATTGAAAACTGTTCTTTGAGTACATTTTTGTCAATCAGCTGTGCACCCACCCAATAGTATTTTCATCTAGAACATAGTTCCCTTGGTTGCTTTAGAGAATGTCTTGTGGGACTATGTCAAAAGCCTTTCTAAAGTCACCTGGCAACAAAGATGAGAGATCCCTTGGTGGCAAGATGGGGCACTGATATTGATTTGCACTCGGATCTGGCTCCTCCTGATATTCAGACATCAGTGGCCTGGTCATGGATGCCACTGGGGAAACAGACTTTTCTCAATTATGAAGGCTTATTTCTCAATGCCTGCAATGAAGAGTAGACTTCCTCTAGAGGCAGCACCAACATGAAAGGTGCTCTCAGCTCTAAGGTCCATACTGGTGCTGGTAGGTGTTTCAGCACCGATAACGAACCTGGTTTTTCCCTAGTCTCATGCTCAGAGGCCAGAGTCAACACCAAAGAGAACACTGTCGGAGCACCAGGATTAGTTCCAGAGGAGTCTGCTGTGTAACAGTTTGCTCCCTCTCTCTGGTCCTTGACACTCTGTGGGGTATGAAGAACTTCTCTCTGAAGGCCTTGCTGTCTGTCCTTATGGGAGGACACAGATCTCCTTCTTGTGCTTCTGCCTTAGAGCTTGGAGCAGCCTCTTTCAGTGCCTGACATCAACATGGGAGTTGTTGAGGTCAGCTTCTTTCCTTGGCACTCTTTTTCGCCCCAGTCTTAGGCGATGCCTGACTGCTCAGTGGGTCACTTGATAACACTGGTTTGTTCACTAGTAGGATTTTGGAACTTGGTTTCCTTTATGAACCGTTCCAAAAGGTGGTGTTTCAGCCTTGTCTTGTGCAACTTGCACATCCATATTGATCATCTGTTTAGAATGTGCAATTCACCCAGAGAACAGAGATACCCACTGCATCCATCCTTCAGAGGGAATAGTTCATTGCAGGATGGACAGGACTTGAAACCTGCAGGTTTCAAGTGCAACATGTTGATGAACCCTGTTAGGTCGGGGGTAAAAGGTCTGTACATGGGTGGGGAGGGGGGATAGATGTACAGAGAAGGGGCATATAGGGTCTCACCAGCAAAATTTGGTCCAGGCGGGTCAGCTCAGATCATGGCAGTTGAAAACAAGAGATAAACGGTTCTGAAGAAGTTAGTCTGAGCTACAAACTAGCAACTTCCGGCTCTGTCTTGCTGGCACAGTTAGTAAAAGAGAACTGAAGAGACGTTGCGACTGTTCTTCCTTTGATGCCCTCACATAGGAGCACAAGGAAGCACATGCACAGCTCCAACAGATACACTTGCTCAAAAATTTGAGGTCTCATGTGCACTGGGCACACATGCACCTACAGTGGGATCCACCCTGACACATACTCAAAGACGACGACATTTTTGTATGAAAACATTTTAAAAACCAGAGATAGACAGACGATGGAGAACTCTTGTGATTCAGTCTATGACAGGTGCAGTACACTAGCAGGGAGAGAACACACTCGTAAACATTTACATTAGATACTGGAAATGGATCCATTACCCTTACTTCCCTTATCTTTCGAAAGAAAAATAATTAAAACATACTTTTTTCTTCTTCTGGAAGGAGTGTGAGGTAAGTAGACAAAAACTTCTGTAACTTCATCCCTAAAGGAGGACAAGCTCCTATCAACTGGCCTGGTGACCTGTTTTTAATCAAACATAAAATTAACTTTATGCACATTAACTGCACTTTATAAAGAGGGATCTCAAAGCCCCTTATAAAACAAATTAATCAAAAACATTACCTAATTGTCTAACTCATTAGAATACAAACAGCCAATCAAAGTAAAGTGTTTCAATATGAAGAATTGGGGGAGAGGGGGATTTTTTTTTTTTTTAAGTACTTCTGATACTTTTAAAGGGTATTGAAAATGTAAATATTGAAACTGAAATACAGCAATTGCCATGATGCGTACTGTGTGATACATGGTCTGTGTGTATAAAAACATCTTCTGTATTTTCCACAGTATGCATCTGTGGAAGTGAGCTGTAGCTCACAAAAGCTTATGCTCAAACAAATTGGTTAGTCTCTAAGGTGCCACAAGTCCTCCTTTTCTTTTTACGAAAAATATACACTGCTGTTGCAGCCATGTTGGTCCCAGGATATTAAAGAGACAAGGTGGGTGAAGTAATCTCTTTTTATTGGACCAACTTCTGTTGGTGAGAGAGACCATAAAAGGTATTACCTCGTCCACCTCGTCTCTCTCAGAAAAATACAGACAAAAAAGACTGCCCATAATATTTCCACCTCAACTCCTTCCCTGAACAGCCTTGACAAAGAGGGGAACAAGATGGGCTTTGTAGAGTGCTCAGAAGGCAAACAAATCCAACCTCTGGCAGACCAAGGAGAGGTGGAGCAATCTCCAAAACTGAGGATCTTTCATATAGAATGCACGGACAGCAGTTCCCTCTTATTTATATCGAGGGAGATCCAGATAGAATGCCTCTGTTGATCTCAGTTACGACAGAATATCATAAGAAGAGAGGCAAGCTCTCGGGTAATCAGGTTCCAAACCATTTACACTTTATGGGTTAAAAACAGCACCTTGAATTCTACACAGAAACATACCGAAAGTCAGCGGAGATCATGGAGATAAAGTGCTCCCAACATGCAACTCCACTTAATAAGCAGGCTACAGCATTTTGCACTACCTTCATCTTCTGAATATCCCAATACAGCTCCATGTATGACATTATAGCAATCTAATCTTGAAGTGACAAAGGCATAGATTTTTGTGGCAAGGGCCGTAGCAGAGAGAAAAGGTCACACTCTTCTTGCCAGGTGCAGAAAAACACTGTTGGTTTCAGCCCCAACCTGGGCATCCAGGAGCAGTTGGATCCAATGCTACCCCGAAACTGCACGTGTTTTACAAATGGTGGTTACATGTCCTTTATGAAGGGCACAGATGTAAGTTCTACCAACTCTTCCAGCTGCTCTCCCCAACCCACCAACACTATCTCAGGGCTGGTCTGCACTACAGAGTTAGGGTGGCTTAACTACATCGCTCAGGGCTGTGAAAAATTTCATCCCCTGTGCTACGTAATTAAGCTGTAATTAAGTCCCAGTGTACACACAGCGAGGCCAACTAGTGTAGACATCCTAGGTCTATTCCGGTTTGAGTTTGAACAGTAGGTCAACTAATACTTATCCAAACTCCAGGTTCACCGAGGGCGTTCAAAAATTAATTCTGCTGTTCTGGCTGGGTCGGATGTGATAGAAACCTAGAGCTGGATGTCATCAGCATACCAAGTGCACTACAACCCATGTCTCCTCACTACCCATTCTAGCAGACTCCAATACACATTGAACAAAAGAGGTCACCATAGATTCTTGGCCTCCAAGATACCCTGTAACAAAGCGTTTCAAAGTCTAATTACATAGAAATGTTATCAGTTTTGAATTTGCCACCTTTTGACTTCATTGACTGCTCCCTTGTTCTTGTGCTGGGAGACACAGAACAGAAGCTTCCTATCTTCACTATATTATTTTATATACTTTTATCATATCTACACTTATATTTCTCCTTTCTAAGATAAACAACCCCAATCTTTTCAATCTCTCTTCACATTAGAATTTTTCAATGCCCTTTTTATCACCCTCTCTGAACCCTCTACTTTTGCTGCATCCTTTCCGAGATAGGGTGGCCAGAACTACACACTTATTCCCAATGAGGATGTACCAATACCATTTATATAAGGGTATTATTATGTTTTTCAGATTATTCCTCATTTGTTCCTTATGCATTCTAACACTGTTTGCTTTTTAGACCACAGCTACACACCATGCCAAAGCCTTCACCGAGCTGTCCACAGTGATGCCATTTTTTTTTTTTTTAAGTTGATACAGTTCGTTTTAGAACCCTATGAGATGTATAGTTAATTATTTTTTTCTCCTTGGGTGTGTATCACTTTGCATTTATGAACACTGAATTTCACTTGACATGTTGCCCATTCATCTAGATTGGTCCATTCCTTCTGAATTTCCTCCAGGCCTTCTTTAGATTCGATTAAGCTAAATAACTTTGTGTCTTCTGTAAATTTTGCTACCCAACTGCTCGTTCATCCCCCTTTCCAGACCATTAATAAATACAGTAAACGATATCAGACTTAATAAAGAACCTTGAGGCATCCTACTATGAAACTTCTGCAAGGATGAAAACTGAACATTTATTCCTATGCTTTGTTCCCTTCTCTTAGCCAGTTTTTGATCCATAAAATTTTTTTGCCTCTCACCCATGACAAAGTAAGTTTCTTGAGAAGCTTCTTGTCCAAGACCTTTTGAAAGTATAAAAAATTACGTCAACTGGTTCCCCTTGCTTGACTGACAAGTTTAAAGTGATATCAACCAATATCTTATGTCAAATGTAATGGCCCATTGTTCAATACTTACTAAACTAAATAACCAATGGTTTACCTGCCATAGAGAGAACTTTCTGAAAGTGCATCCATTAACGGTCCGATAATAAACTGGAGAGAGAAAAATTAAATTTACATTAAAACCATTTTATATACATTTATACATTTTACATTTTATACACGCACGAAGTAGATTTTACTTGTGATAAACAAGATAGAGAAAGGGTTCCTACTAATGAGAGAGACTTTTATCATTACTAACCTACAGCAGCAAAGGATTAAGCAGTGAGCTTTGTACAGTCAGTCATTTTTGCTAGAAAAACAACACTAATAGAGCGGTGGTTTGCCTATTTGGTACAGAAGTTGGGCTATTGAGGAGAGGAAGTAAACTGATTCAAGGAACAAGAAAGGCATTAATATTAGTTGCACATGGAAGTTGAAAGGAGGAAGACAGTGAGTCTTCACTGATCACTAGTAAAAACAGTCAACTTTAAAAAACAAACAAACAAACAAGAACACACACAACTGTTCCTCACTACTGCATAAGTAGGGCCCTACCGAATTCGTGGATTGTTTTAAAAAATGCGTCATGGGCTGTGAAATCTGATCTCCGCCATGAAATCTGGCTATTGTAGGGGAGACCAGATTTCACAGAGTTGGGCGGCTGGACAGCAGCAGCTTCCGGTCATCAGCAGTGCTTTACTTCTGCGCTGCTGCTGGCGGTGGTGCTGCCTTCAGAGCAGGGCGCCCGGCTCCTAAGGCAGCAGCAAAGAAGAAGTAAGGGTGGCAATACCACAACCCCCCTACCATAGCCTTGCGACAGCCCCACGAGCCCCCTTGTGGGTTGTGACCCCTATGGTTACAATACCATGAAATTTCAGATTTAAACATCTGAAACCATTACATTTATTATTTTTAAAATGCTATGACAGTGAAATTGACCAAAATGGACCATGAATTTGGTAGGGTCCTATTCATAAGTAACCTTTAAGAGTACTATAACTGAAAAAGAAAAAAAAATTCACTTTGTACATTTCACAACACTTTGTATATAGTCAGTTCCTCTACTACAATCCATTCCCATTTGGGTCTGTTTTGCATAAAACAAAAAGGAAGAAAACTATTTTTTACAAAACAAGAAAAAAAAAGATTAGAACCATAACATTGGCAGGAGGACTCAGAGGCATGTACTGTAATTGTAGCTACTTTTAACCTTTTTTTAAAAAAACTGACTATAAATCAAGTTGGTGTCACTTTAATGAGAGATTGACCTTAATTGTATAAATCAGAAATTTTGGCTTTTGAGGTACTTGCAAGCTGTTTCTTAGAAGTGGGGCTGGATGGTGTACAAAATAGATCATTCATACCCTGCGAGATGTAAGCTAACTACTAAATCTATGCAAATGCAATATGTTATTCCAACAGTAAAACTGAGAGTGTAGTTTTAACAACTACAATCTCTCTTTATCATATAGTAAGACAGACTTTTTTCATAATTTATTATAAGAGATACAGTAAAAAACTGATTATTCAACAGTCTCTAGAGATATCTGAACCTTCCCACAATAAGGGGAGATAACCATCAGGCTTCAAAGTCTGTCCTTAGAGTAGTGAAATGCTGAGCATGGACTTCAAAACCTTCTCAGTAATCTCCTTCACAACCAGATGGTTCTGCTGAACTGAGGTGCTCAACAGCTCCAGTTCTGAAAAAGCTTAGGAGCTCTATAGAACTGGAACATCAGCAACCCTCAGGGAGAAAGAGATCATATCCAACCTTCATATAAAAAGAATCCCAGTTAACTGGGATTCAACTAATTAAGGTTAGACTGTACTGGTCCCTGAAATAAGGATTTGTGGCTAAATGGCAAGGAACACTGCAATAGGCACTCTTTCTTTGACCAAGGTAATCTTAGTCCTGAGATCACTTCTAAATAATGTCATTACTATTGATGTAGCTATACTTGATATGGTTTTATAGAATCTGTCTAACTCCTCCTCATGATTTAGGTAATCAATTTAGGAAATGTTTCAGGTTAAAATATCTATTTATCCTAGAAAATAGTTGGGAGGGAGGTTGGTTAGGGGAATGCTCTTACCTCTGAAAATCCTGGTGAATTTGGAAGGCGTTTTGTTTCATAAAGCTCCAGAAATTGAGCAACGCCTTCCCTCGTCAAAGTTTTGTTTTCACTCTCAAACATCCTTTTGTAAATGCACATATGCCATGATGGGTGAAACAACCAACAACCTGGTACAAAAATGACAACTTTGACTGGTGTGTCAAAGGATAGTGACATCAGCACATAATCTGTCTAGTAGTAAATTTTAAAGAAGTGTATCAAACTAAAGCGTAAAAAATATTGAAGGTATCATGACATGATTGTTAGCCATTACAAAACACTATTTAGAAAGATGTTATACAGGTAGCTGTTTATCTGGTGTCTAAAATGTGCTTTTCTCTAAAAACACAACATTTATTAACATAGCTTGAAAAACTTACTTAATGCTTTCTAGCTTAAGGACTAAAACTAACAGCAAGAGGGAAAAATACTTGTTTCTTTTTCTCCTCCAAGCCACTCTCTCTGTAATTCAAAGCAATAAACAGCTATCTACTGTACTTACTTGTGACAAACTGACAGTCAACTATCTATTTAACAGATTACAATTTAACTTACTACTCATATTTTATTTTGGTTAGATCTTTTTTTCCTTCCTAGATTCACTCCATCATGGTGTATCTTTCCCAGTGTTGTCTATGGTATCCAGTTCCTTCCTCTCCTTTGTCTACTGCAATGTTGCCCAGACAGCCTGGCTCAGAACCTCCCTCCCCAGCATGTGAGCCAGGGAAAGAGGAACTTAAAACTGGCTTCATTGGGTCATATTCCTGGCTGCTGTTCTCCTGGCATCCTAGCTCCCGCTGCTATCTTAAGCAAAAGCTTAAGTGGAAATGGGCCTATTTGTGAGGTGGGAAAGATGAGAATTAAAGGAATTTCATGGTGATAGAATAAGTAACTTTGCTGCAGGTACTGGTCTAAATAGCTCTGACTGTCAACACTGAAATCAATGGCACCAGTAGGTCATGTCTCACTTCAGACAGTAGCAGGGAGAGTTGAGCCATAGTTCTCACTCTGATTTGGTACCACAGGACTCATGAGATGATTTGGGCGAGGAGTGACGATGACTCGAGTGCTTGAGTAGCCCTTCTTGGATCTTGATTCAAGTTTTTGTTCCTTGTGAGAAGATCCTAGCGAAGATGACATCTCTTCTCCTCATGTGATCTAGGAGTCTTTGCATCCTTGTAAGCAGATGCAGAGCTTCAGGGGCTCTTCTAGTCAGTATATACTCAGCTCTGCCAACTCCTGTATGGGCTAGATCAGGGGCTGGATGCACTGATTGTTCAATAAAAGTAGTCCCTCAAACATAACTACTGTTATTTCTGTGACCTCTTCTTGAATGATTTGCAGATGCTACATTTCTCTCTCACATGCCCCTCTCCCCAAGAATATGAGGGATCTGATGTAAGCATTGCTCACTCGTGGGCATAACAGCCCTGCAGGAAGGACAATGCTTGAAGGCCAGGGACTTCTCAATTTCAAAGCTAATGCTGGAGGGTTTGATAAAAATATCAAAGGAAGATCCCATCCAGAATGAAAGAATAATTAAAACTAGTAAGCTATCTCCTAACACTACTCTATTTACAATAATATTTACAAGACATTAAGTGATAAACATGTGAGAAAGAGAGGGGACCATGGGCACCAGACACACTGGGAGCTCCAACTCCTAGCCACAGGCAATGCAGTCAGAGCATGAATAATTCTGTGGGCAAGTTAATGACAGAAAGGTAAAGGAGGTGTCATTTGATTCATAAAAATCTATAGACTCCTCATTTCAGTGGTGTCACCCTATCTATCATGACAAGAAAGATCCGCTACTCTCCCAGCTCCAGGTCCTCCAATTGGTGGAAATTTTGCTAGTGCAATGTCATCAAAAATGGGTAGAATTGGGTATCCTTTGAAAGCCCTTTTTCCCCACAAACACAATGGTACCAAATATGACAAAATTAGAACAATTATGTAAATATATATTCAAGAAAGTGTTTAAAATCAGCTCTCTTTTATTATACTTTAGCACAAGCATATCAAAAATGCAGCCATCACAAAATTAAATTGTGGCTCTCAACTGACAGTACCAAGCTATCAGCTAACGCTCATAAAATGAGAGCTTATTCCAACATTGTCAGCCTTTAACTCGACACTACACAAGATGCCAGACTGAATCACCTGTGTACGAATCCTGCCAATCATAGCAGCTAGCCCCACTGATAGCTCAGTTCATTTAACATTCCTTATGCAGCTGGAATGCAAGAACAAATATATCTGCAGAATTGAATCAAAATGTGTCATGACACTAGAGGTGTGCCTTTAAAGGCCTGTTCAACAGGCTAACTAAAGTAGTCAAGAGTGCTAAACGAGGGAAGATATGAGCAACCAGCAGGTACAAAATCAAGATGTTGAGAACAAAATTAATCAAGAAACAAAGGGCATGCAGAGCAAAAATGCCTGAATTGCCTATGCGCTAATAGTAGGAGCCCAAGTAACTAACAGAATTGGAATTGCTCATTTATGAACATAAATTTGATTTAACTGGTATTGCTGAAACCTGGTGGGATGATTCAAATAACTGGAATGTTAACATCAATAGTTATAACCGATTTAGGAAGGACTGAGTAGGCAAAAGAGGAGAGAGGGAATGGCACTCTACATTAAATATGGCTTTATCTGTCTCCGAGTCACTGATAACGCAGAAGAAAATTATCTTGAATGCTTATGAATCAATAACCGCACAGATAAAGTACAAGATGAATGATCAGACACACACAGATCAAACACAATTTGTTGGGGAAAAGTCAACACACCTTTTGTAAAGGAAAATCCTGCCTCACAGATCTACAAGAATTCTTTGAGGACAGTCAACAAACATGTGGACAAAGGTGATACAATGGATATAGTGTAACTGGACTTTCAGAAAGCTTTAGACAAGGTCCCTCACTAAAGGCTCTTAAGCAAACTAAGCAGTCATGGGATAAGAGGGAAGGTCCTCTCATGGATCAGTAACTGGATAAAAGATAGGAAACAAAGGGTAGGTGTAAATGGTCAGTTTTCAGAATGGAGAGAGGTAAAATAGTGGTGTTCCCAGGGAACTGTACTGGGACCAGTCCAACTCAATATATTCATAAATGATCTGGAAAAAGGGGTAAACAGTGAGGTAGCAAAATTTGCAGACAGTACAAATTACTCAAGATAGTTAAATCCAAAGCAGACTGCAAAAAGTTACCAAGGGATCTCAGAAAGCTGGGTGACCGGGAAACAAAATGGCAGATGAAATTCAGTGTTGATATATGCAGAGTAAGGCACATTGGAAAACATAATCCCAACTATGCATAAAACGATGGGGTCTAAATTACTGTTACCACTCAAGAAAGATCTTGGAGTCACTGCGGATAGTTCTCTGAAAACATCCACTCAATGTGTATTGGTAGTCAAGGTCAAAAAGCCAACAGAATGTTAAGAACCATTAAGAAAGGGATAAATAAAAAGACAGAAAATATCAATGCCATTACAGAAATCCATGGTACTTTGAATACAGCATGCAGTTCTGGTTGCTCCATCTCAAAAAATATATAGATTAGAATTGGAAAAGGTACAAAGAAGGGCAACAAAAATGATTAAGAGTATGAAACAGCTTCCATATGAGGAGAGATTAAAAAGACTGGGACATTTCAGTTGGGAAGAGAGATAAGTAAGGGGGATGTCATAGAGATCTATAAAAACATGAATGGTGTGAAGAAAATGAATATGAAGCGTTATTTACTCCTTCACATAACACAAAGACCAGGCATCACCCAATGAAATTAAAAACCAGCAGGTTTAAAGCTCAGAAAAGAAAGTACTTATTCACACAACACAGTCAATCTGTGGAACTCAATCAATAAGCTGTCTCTCACTCGCAAGAAGGACAAGTTAACTGCATACTTTGCAGAGGAAATGCTACAGCAGGCAAAAAGCTGCTCGAAGAATTTTGTCATCACACGAAATAACAAAGCTGTTACCCCACACTGTTCAATCGAGTTTCTTCATTAAAAGGCTGACACTAAAATCATCTTGCATCAATGCCCTAGAGAGAGTTGCAACAAAACTCCAGATTTTTGCACAAGACTACCCAAGACTTCCACAAGATTCTCTTTTTGTGCCTTCTGCTAGGGATCAGAATCGCTGTATAATCCTCAGAAGTGTGTCCCTATCACACAAAGCATTAAAAGCCACTGCACTGTCAGGTGTCCACGCCCTTTTAGGATGTGACACTACTGGAAGGCTGGCATGAAAAACCAACTTATCTTACTGGAAAGCACCTGATTCAGCCTCCGAAGACTCTCTCCTTTCCCTGAAGGTGCTCAGAATGGCTGAGACATTCATAACACGCGTTTACCATTTGAAAACTAACCTTACAACACTTGCCGAAATACAATGGTGGATGTTTTCCATGAAACTGACAAACAAAGAAAAATATTGCCACTGATTAAGGGATGTATTTATACTTGCTATCAAGAAGGCAAATCATCAAGGAATGGAACGGCTCTGGGATGATCAAGCACATCCAAAGCAAGCCTCCCCTATCAGGCATTGATAGGTCTTGGAGAACAGACTGATCACATGAGTTATATGTGAAATACCACGCGCTCCCAAATCAATCCTTCAGCTAATCAAATGCTTGTTTGCAAAGACCAGATGCTTGCCACCTTACAAATTTATGGCCAGCAGCCTGCCCTGAATGAAGATGTATGAGCACGGCGCAAGCAATATCAGTGTGACATGTCTAGCAGTGGTAGCCGGAGACAATACTGATGACTTTGATGAATAAATGTTTCCAGTCCTACATGTCAAGGTTAACTTCCCCAGGATGACCAAAGATCAATGTCTTTTTCATGTACACAATACATACCTGTGTTGAAGTAAAATTTAAAAAGTTGCTTTTTAAACATTTTCGTGAATATATATATCTACATAATTGTTCTAGGTTTGTCTTTTTTGGTGCTTTGTATTTGTGGGAGAAAAGGCTTTTAACTGACACTCAACTCAATCCGTTTCCGACAACATTGTACTAGCAAATTTTCCAAAAACCGGAGGACCTGAAGCTGGCAGCAAATCCACCCACCACAATGCAAAGGGTGACACCACTGAAATTATGATTCTGTAGATTTTTACGAATCAAATGACACCTCCCCTGCCTTTCTACCATTAACTTGCCCATGGAATGAGGTTTTACTACATTATGCTCCCAGATACTGTAATAAGAAGGAACTGAAGTGGTGTGATTTCACCCTTTATACCCTCAACTGGAGGCACCAAGAAGCTCATGAAAACTCTCTGACTCAAGTGAACTCCACACACACAGCTAAGAGAAACAGACACAAGTACTCAAAGAAGAATTAGGGGTTCTTGCCACGAAATTAGATTCCATCTTACTTCGGAGCACACTGGGCCCTGTCAACGTATGTTTGGTGGACAGTCTATAAATCAATATGGAAAGCAACCCTGGATAGGACACACAGCTAGCTAAAAGACAGTTGTTTCACGTGAATGGTAAGGAAAAAATATTACCATACAAATGAAAGTGTAGGTTAAAAAAACAAAACAAAAACCACACACACACATTGATACTTAACCATTACATTAAAATAATATCTGAAAACAATCACCTTACCTTTTTCCGATACTGCATATTCATACAAACTGTTTAACTTTGGTAAGACTGGCTTTATAACATGTATCTGAAATTAAAAAGCAGATTTTATGTAATTAATTTAGTTCAACACAAACCAAAAAGTTATAGCTATACTTATGGGTTAGAATTTGATCTCAGTCACACTAGTATAAAACTGGAATAACTTTATTTAATTTAAGTGAATCAGTACCTTTTGTAATTAATCCTAGGATCTGGTGCATGGTACTTAGGTAGTTTACAGGTTTCTTATTGAATTGCCTTCACTGTCATGCTGTTCTATCATACCAACCACTCACCCATTAGCAATTGACATTTTCATTCATGACTTAAAACAACTTGTAGATTTTCAATTCCATAAAATAGCACAATATATTTACTAAAATGTGAAATTTTAGTTAGCAAGACAAGTGTAGGAGTTATTTCTCTCAGTAAAGGCTATTTGTCGATACATTTCATTTTAGACAGTGAAGAGCAGCAAATGGTTTGACTACAGGTGATGGGTAGGACCCTATCAAATTCACAGCCATGAAAAACATATCACGGGCTATGAAACCAGACCTCCCCCATGAAATCTAGCCATTGGAGGGGTGGGAGATGGGCAGGGCTGGGAGCTCCTACCATCCACCAGGCTCCAGCTGCTAGCCCACCAGACTGGGGAGGGACGGGATTTTCTCTTCCTCTGCATGGCCACTCTCGGGGGGAGATCAGACCCACCTCTGGATACCTCCCCTTACTGCAGGAAACTCCACGGCTGCTGCTACCTCTGAAGGTTCTCAGCAGCACGGGTGAGATCAGACCCACCCCCATCTCCGGGAATCTCGTCTGGCTGCAGGAAGCTTCACAGCCCAGCTCCAAAGGCAGCACAGAAGTGAAGGTGGCAATCCCACAACTCCCCTTTATCCCCTTTGTGACCCCTCCATAACCTCTTTTTGGCTCAGGACCCCCATGGTTACAACACCATGAAATTTCAGATGTAAATATCTGAAAACGTGAACCTGACCAATTTAAAAACCCTCTGGCCGTGAAATTGATCAAAATGAACCATGAATTTGATAAGACCCTAGTGATGGGGTGTACAGATCCCACACTACGGATAAAAGGAGTAGTGAAACAGTACTGTGCCTAGAAGGCCCCACCTCTCAGCAGCTGCCAGGCATGTTCCCTATGGAGGGTCTGCTTAAACAGGAAGCTCTGGCAGTCAGCAGCGTGGGAGAGTGACGGAGAGACGGCTGCAAGAAGGCAAATAGAGAGTAGTTGCTGAAGCAGAGCAATATATAGGGGGAAGACTGGGACTGTAAGACATGGCCAGGAGACGGAGGGTCTGACCTTTCCCCCTCTTCTCCCTGACCCGAGGGAACAAGTGGACTCTGGGAGTGAGCTGGAAAGCTACCCCTGCATCTGGAGCTCTGTATTACTGAGACTGTGCAAGGAGAAGTCTGGGGCCATGATAAAACAGGGAAGGCTAATCTAGAGCAGCAACCAGAAGGAACTGAGCCACTCCTTGCCTCTCCCCCTCTTGAACCCTAAGCTGGACCTGCTGGCGAGGGAGGACCTGTGTCCCCTCCACCCCAAACACCTGAGAAATCCCAGAGGACTCAGGGCAGGAGCTGGCAAAGTGTGCCTTGGCCACAAGACTGCCCAGAAGAGTTATCCCAAGACTGAGAGAGACAGTTTGGCTGCAGCCTGACCACTAGGCCTGCAGGCCACAGAGCGAAGCCCACTACAGTATGGAAAAACAAATCCTCAGAACAAGACAATACAGGTGATGAGACTGAGCTGGAAGAATGGGAAGGCTGGAAACTAGCAGATAAAATAATATGACTAGACCATGGAGTGTGGGAAGGGAAGTCTTCATGTCCCAAAATGAATGAGCAAATACTACCCCACTTTGAAATGAAATAGGGCTAAAGTCAATAGGAGTCTTTTCATTGAGTCCAATGGAAATCAGGTCCGTAGTGACTTTCATCCAAGGATCTTTCAGTGGTTTAAAGTGGTGTATTAGTCTCACAAAGAGAAAAGGAGTGCCACAAATACTCCTTTTCTCTTTGTGAGACTAATACACCACTTTAAACCACTGAAAGATCCTTGGATGAAAGTCACTATGAGCCTGATTTCCATTGGACTCAATGAAAAGACTCCTATTGACTTAGCTCACGAAAGCTTATGCTCAAATAAATTTGTTAGTCTCTAAGGTACCACAAGTACTCCTTTTCTCTTTGCAAATACAGACTAACACGGCTGCTACTCTGAAACCTATATTCGTCTCACTTTTCAGATGCGAAACTGAATGCAATAACGAAAGCTGATTTTCATCTTCAGCTAAGTGACTTACCCACAGTCTTTCAGCAAACTGAAACTTAGGTCTCCCAACTGCAATCCCCTGCTCTACCCACTAGATTGATTGTTGTCTCAAAGAAATTGAGAGTGGGTTTCTAACGCCAAAAAAATTCCATCACACTAACTTATAAAAGCTACACGTTAAACGTTTTGCATGTGAAAGCCAAAAACTCTAAGGCAAAAAGCTTATAAAGCTGTAACAGACTACTTAAACATGCTTGTTAAAGCAAGATTACTAGTTTGTGATATTTGAACAAAATGTGTGATCGACAATACTGTTCACCATGTGCACATATAATCAAAAATACTCGACATGTTAAAACAAACGAAGTACACTTACCTGATTTCCTTCCAGAGTCTCCATTATTAAAATGTAATTTTCCCAAAATTGCAAAAGTTTGTCATTCTTCTCCACAGACCACCAGAAAAGACTTGATTCTAATTGAAAATATTAAATTGTTTAAATTACAAAGATATTTCTGCTCCTATCCTTCAAGCAAAAAGTGATAAAATGTCATCTCCAGCATGAGTTATCACCTCATAAGTGATAACACAGCACTTGATCCTACAGTCTTGTCACGTACACAACTCCTACTGAAATCAACAGTTTTGCCTCGACAAGGGCTGAAAAAAAAAAATCTAACTTTGTAACCTACTGAATTTTAACAGCAATTTCCCATGTGGCTGAAGTGAAAATATATGAACATGCACATATTTTTCTGATAAACCCATTTAAGACTAGATAGAAAAATGTGACAGTGCTAATCACCTGTCAGCATTTGCTATCCTTTCCAGATCTCATCACTCGTTTTTCCAATAACAGTAACTCATATTTTGTTACCTGCTGTATAAATAGTAAACTGACATGAAAGTGACACTTCTCTGAATCTGCTTGAGAAATTGAGTGTTTTATCACTTTGTGGGGATGTTCGATTGCAGATTTTATTTTTTAATTAATATTTTGCACTCACTTAAGTAACTTGCCCACAATCACACAGGAAGGCAAAGAAAACAGAACCATGGTATACTCATGCCATGTGCTTTTAATGACAGTGCAACAATCTTTAGAGTTTCAAATATTCTGAGACATTAAATATTTGAAAGTGTAAAGAGAGAATCTTGCTCCTACCTCTTGAACACCAAGCCCTAAATTATGCCTCTCTGAGTGGGTGCGGCATAAGCAGGGCCAGCAACCCTTCCCCATGCCATTTCAAGCCAGCCCTCGATGGCCAGGCTTCCATCACTGGGGAATAGAAGGGGGAACCAGTTGGTACAATTGGCAACCCTAGCAGCCCTACAGAGCATGTTTCAAGTTGCACTCTTCCCAGTGATCCCCCAGACTTCTGAGTTAAGTCTTCCATAATAGTCCACAAGACTGACTAGTCATCATGTGAAGAGTGTGGGCATAGAAAGTATTCTGCAAAATGAACGATCGCTTGAGAGGCTACAAAGTGGGTCAAAATTTGGAATGCACTTTTGTCCACTGTCCACCTCCAGCTTTACTTAAGCCTCAGTCAGAGGTTCATTAGAAAGGTGCTTAGTTTCCTTAGCTATTTAGGGAGGGCCCAGGGCTTGTTGGTGCTGATTTTTACCAAGTCTGAAATGAGGTTGTAACATGGTGGACTCCATGAACTGTTTGTTTCCGTACTTTATGGTTAACACATGCTTCTGAGCCATGTAACTGCAGAGTTTCAACTCAGCTCATAACAAATGCCAGGGTGTAAGCAGATCCTAACACCATTTTTGTGCGTGTACCAGTTAACCAAATTTGCCTATCTTCCTACCTCCCAATGCCCAGTACAAGAGGACAGAAATACAATTATCTCCCGGACACCAACAACTCTGCAGGGTACCTATGAAACAACTATCATCTGGGTACCCAAGCACTGGCAGACCAGCCTGGCTGTGCAGATCGCCCCACAATGCGGCAAGGCACACACGGCCGCGCAGGGTGGCAGGCCGAGGCCCGGCTAAGCTGTGCGAGTCGCTGCTGTGTGGATGAGCCGCGCGGGGTTAGCTAGGGCAGTCGGGGGGGGCTATGTACCGTCTCCACTGTCCGGGGGGCAGGTGCAGTCCGTCCGCAGCTGATCGGACACCTCCACCGCTCGCTTCAGCAGGTAGCGGGCTCGTTTCCGGCACAGCCCGTCCCCGTCGGTGAGTCCCTTCTGCATCACTCGCCAGAAGCCCCCGCAGAGCCGGGCGTCCCGAGCTGGGCCCTCCCCGCCACCATCCCCCTCCAGGCCGGGGAACAGCAGGTCCGCCAGGGCGGTCAGGGCCAGCAGGGTCCGGCTCACCCGGAGGGCGGCAGCGCCCCCCTCCGCCCCGCGCCCCGGCGGCAGCAGCAGCCCCTCCCAGACCCGCCCCAGGGCGGCGCGGTTCCTGCTCAGCGCCGGCAGCAGCCGCCCGGCCACCAGCGCTGCCGCCACCTCCTCCCCGGCGTCGCGCCCGCCCGCCCGCACCAGCGCCAGCGCCGCGTCCACCGCCCGCTCCAGCAAGGCCGGCTCCTGCAGCTCGGGGGCCACGGCCACCAGCGCCTCCACCGCCGCCTCGGCGCCCAGCCCGGCCCCCGGCGGCTCGGCCCGCAGCGCCGCCAGCGCCTCCCCGGCCAGCCGCGCCGCCAGCGGGGCCCCGCAGAGCCGGGCGCAGAGCCGCAGCGCCCCGCAGGCGGCCCTCACCAGGCGGCGCCGCTCCAGGTCGTCCACTCCCCCGCCGCCGCGCAGCAGGGGCCAGCAGCGCCCCAGCGCCACCTCCCCGGCTGCCCGCCGCAGCGCCTCCCCCCCGGCCCCGCCGGCCTCCAGCCACTGCAGCAGGAAGCGGAGGGTCTCCACGCGCTCCGCGGAGAGCGGGGCGGGCCCATCGCCGCCGCACACCGCCCGCAGCAGCGCGCAGGGGTCCGGGCTGCGCGCGAGGCCCAGCAGCGCGTCCGCCAGCACCAGCTCCATGGGGGGGGGGGAGGGGGGAGGCTCCGCGAGGGGAAGGGGACGCGCGCGCGAGAGTTAGCCCGGCCGCGCGACCCAGCGGTCACCGCCCCCGCTGCCCCGCCCCTTTCCCCCCCAGCAGCCTGTGCGCTGCCGTGGGGCGCCCAATGGTCTCCGAAGGCGGGGACGTCTCCCCCCCCAGTGTGGGAAGAGCCGAGGTGGAACCCCAGCTTCACAGCCCAAGCCTGGGCCGTTCCCTTGGCTGCAGGCCATGTACCTGTTATTGCGGGGATTGCCGCCTGTCTGGTCCGACGGTTCTGCTCGGATCGCGGTAACGTGGGTGACTTCGCCAGCAGTCAGTTGATGTTAACCCAAACTGGAGAAGGATTGTGGGCAAAATTACATGGCCTGGGACGTTATTACGCCTCCCCGCGACCCTCATTTCATGCAGTTTCCAAAAAATACACTGAGGTGAGGTGCTGCCCTAGATTGGTGACGTGGAAATAGTTCAAAAGGGATTACAACATTCAGAAGGAAAAAAGTGAAACATTGATGGTGTTTTGGGTTCAACAGAAACTTGTCCTCTCATGAAAAGGTATTTACACGCACACACACATGCTGTTTGCACAGATTCCTCTCCCCCATTCACATGAGAAGGGGCCTCAGATGCCTCTGTAGACACCATCCTTCCCCCCCTTGAGGCTTCTCTGCATATCTGAGATACCCAAGAGGGTGGGGGAGTGCATGTCATCTCCCCATCCAGCCCTAGTGTGGATGGCATTAAGGTACTCTGGATTCCTGCTGGAGGAAGGGCAAACTTCACCACTCTTCTCAGCAGGACTTAGTGGAAAGATTGGGGAAGAGATCTCAGTGTAGGGGAGTCCTCCAGGAGATTTTCCATCAGAACCCTGTCCTACAGTAACATGGAACCTAATTACAGTACATGCTGAAATCCACAGATGTGCCCAAATATACTAGATGCCTCTCCTTGGTTTTCCCAGTGCTGCTATGCAACAAGTAGCAACCCCTACTGTTTGCACATTAATTGCCTTATGGGGCAGCCTTTGCAGTGAGAAAAATACAAGGAAAGAGAGAATTGGGTACTGTGGCTGATGTTCACATAAAGATCCAAAGTATGTGGCCATATGCATTGCAGAAGGTTACTTGAAGTTGGGTAGGACAGGGGAAAGAAAAATACAAAACAACAGAAAATGATTGCATATCAAGCCACAGAAAAGAAAAGATAGTAATAGATGTTGCCTACAATTTTGTGACTGAGCTTTTGTGAGGAAGAGAAATGAAAGAAAAACAGTGCAAGCCAGGATAAAGGATAAGCTCTAGAATACTTGTAGCTCTTCCACATGTCCATGCTATCCTGAATGCATCCAGTCTTGTGAACCAAGAAATTAGTCCAACCTGAATCACAAAGTTCAGATCCAAATCCACACTTCTCCAAAGTTTGAGGCTGTTCAGATCAGATGTTCAAGCCCAATCTCTGGATGCCTGTAATGGAAAACTTGATTCCACAGGTTTTATGCTTCTCTCAGCAGGTGGTGCTGTTGTCATTGACATTTGTTTTTCCACTTTTTTCAGCTGTTTTGAATAAAAAAAACATGCAGCAAAAAGCAAATGTGTGGAAAGAAGAGTGAATATGATTGTATTAAAATGAGGAGTGCAGGGGAATGAGTGTTGATGTACAGAAAACAAAAAGGCATTTCAGAGAGAAAAGTCCTGAGATGAAATATTCATGGTATGTTTGCATGGAGAAAGGCAGACGAGAAATTATGGGAAGTAAAGGGACAATACAGAATAAGGCCCAAATTTTCAAAACTGACCCCAGGTTTTTAGGTGCCCAATCTGAAGTACTTGGGTGCTTAACACCTGCAGCTCCTCGATTTCAATTGGATCTGTAGATGATCAGCTCCTCTGAAAATCAGGCCCAGTGTGTCTCATGCCAGGCATCCAAAAACTGAGACACCCAGTTTGAACATTTTGTTCTTAAATATCTGAAGAAAATACAATCAGGCTGAGACTGGTGATTAGCAGCAGTGAATGAAGAAATCAAACTGATCAAGATCTGGCACTCCTGCACTGCACCATTGATTGCTTGTTCATGTTTCAGATATTACCACAGCTTGATTGCATCTTCATTTTTCAGATATTACTAGAGCTGATAGTGCCTAGCTTCCTTTCTTTGTCTAACTATATGCATGAAATATACACAAAGAGGAGTGCTCCTGGAAACCGCACTGATGCTGTTTTCACATAACAGAGTCCATAAGTAATGCTTTCTTCCATCTCTTTCTACCACTGGCTAGGAGACTCTATCCCTGTGACCCCAGGAGACCTTCTATGCCACGCTGTTGGAATTATTAATAATATTTGAAATTATTAATATGGGAAATCACCATACACTAATTTAACCATAAATTCCTTTATTAAATCCAAAGCCAAATGGTATTTATACAATTGCTCTAAACATACCTAAAAATCCTTAATAATAAGCAATTTACTACATCCCAACAGTAACGAAACATTTATAAACATTTGATCAAGATACTTACAAACAGGCTAAACCCAGGCATGCTTAGACCAATATTGGTTGGCTCCAGCGTGGTCTGGCAGGTATTAACAATGAACCCTTTAAGAGTTTACTTTTTATGCCTTTTAACAAACAAGGTATGTCATTGCCAATTACTGACTTCATCTAAAACCTATTTGGAGACAGTTTGCCCTTAATTCAGATGAGATTTATGACCTTTCTTCCCAGGGCTTTTCCCTCCCTCCTTCTTACTTCCCAACAGGTTTTCCTTTGCAGTTGAGTTCACATAGCTTTTAATACTGGTGTGTGGGTTGGGAAGGACCATGTTGGCTCATTTTAAGACAGATTCTCTTTGTGTTATTTAAAACCATCTGCAGTCATCCCTATTGGTCAGAGGCCATCTTTTTAGAAACTTCCTCTTATCTCATTAGTTATTCTTTAAACCAGACAGCCTCACAACTTCATTTCTTCTGGCGTTATAACTTACTGTTTTCAAGGCCTTCGTTCTTGCTCGTCAGGGCCTTTCTTTACAACATATATTCTTAACCAAACTTAAGCTAACTCTAATTCTTTAATTTTATATTTATTCTACACACACTCATTGCCAGAACACACTGTTGTTATAATCTACATCTCAAAGGTGTCATATAAGGTATCATATGTAAACTGGTGACTTGCTGCTCCTGCAAAACACTGCATGATGTATGTATGGGGTATGCACAAAGAGTTATACATGTGTCCTGCAAATATGTTCTCAAAATTTGTTTGGGAGGCAGCACATGAACCCAATCTGCCCAGTCAAAGGAATGTGTATTTACCTGTCTGACTAGCTTAGTTACAGACAGAGGACAATGTAAGTGCCTTTACCTATAAGGTAAATAAAGCCATCATGCTAAACAAGCAGGGGAATTGACCATTTACCAATCACCCCAGGGGACAGAATCTGCAGCCTAGGAAGCCTCCTGGCTCTTGAGGCAGAGACAGTGGATTTTGAGTAATATAAGTGGAGCAAAAAGACCTTTTAGTTATGCATCACTGAGGGGGACAAAGGGTGCAGCACCCTTCAAGCCTGTGAAAGTTGGATCCCCTAGTCTGGAGGGCTAGGGATGCTGGTAACTGGATGTAATTAAGAAAACTGCTTAGGCAAAGATTGTAACTTGCTAAAATTAAGTTTGAGGGCTTGGCTACACTTGTGACTTACAGCACAATAAAGAGGCCCGGGCGCACTAGCTCACTACCCGTCCACACTGGCAAGGCATGTAGAGCGCTCTGACTCCGCGGCTACAGCGCTGCTGGTACTCCACCTCGGCGAGTGGAATAACATTTGCTGCACCCCCGCTGGAGCACCGTGGCGCCAGTGTGAACGAGGTGTTGCATTACTGCACTCTGATCAGCCTCCGGAAACGTCCTATAATCCCCTTAAGTCAAGCGGTCACTCTTGTCATTGTTTTTGAATCACTGCAGGAATGCGGATATGCCCTTTGAAAGCTCCATTTCTGACAGCCGGCTGCTTATCTGCTCTGAGACAAAGCAACCATTAGTGGGGAATGCTGTGTGTGAGAGAGAGAGACTGGGGGGAGGGGGGTCTGCTGCTCTCTGAACTTACAAGACAGCATGCTGACATGCTCTCAGCCCCCAAAAAACCCACTCTCTCTCCCCACACATACACACAACACACTCCCTGTCACACTCCACCCCCCCCCCATTTGAAAAGCACATTGCAGTCACTTGCATGCAGGGAGAGCTGCCCACAATGCACCGCTCCCAGTGCCGCTGCAAGTGCCGCAAATGTGGCCACGCCAGTGCGGTTGAAGCTATCAGTGTGGACAGACTGCAGCGCTTTCCCTACTGTGCTTTCTGAAGGCTGGTTTAACTCAAAGCACTCCACATCTGCAAGTGTAGTCGTGCCCTCAGTCACTAGAAAGCATTTTGTTTTGTTTTATTTTTAACCATACTTGTCTCTTTTATGCTTGCTTAGTATCATTTAAAATCTCTGTTCTTTGTTAATAAACTTATTCTTGTATTCTTACAAAACCATCCCAATGCTGTGTGTTAAAGTGAAGTGTGGTCCTCAGCTAACCAATAACTTTGCTCCTCTGGCACAATGTCGCTTTCTATAAAGTTAAAACTCATCTGTGTGGGAGACGGAACCTTCTCAGAGGCTGGGCCAATGAATTCCCACAGCAACTAAAGACCATCACAAACCTCATCCCCTTCTGCTCTGAGTGTAAAGCACATTTCCTTGACATTGCCTTCTCTAACATAAACTTATAGCAACATTCCACACATGTAGCTACACATTATTCATTTTTTAAAATTCCAAAACAAAACACTTCCACGCACACACTTCTCCCCCAGAGAAAGGATGAGAGAAAAAACACGTGACAGATGTGTAGTCACATTGTTTAATGCACTATTGGAAGGCACTCAGATACTACAGTGATGAGCATAATATAAGTACCTGCACAGAACAGAATATACTTGGAAAATTACAAAATGTAAAATAAAAAGAGCCCCCACAAAAAACTCAAAATACCTGTAATATCCTAGTTATCACTTTGCAATGCAGCATTACTGAGACACCCACATTTGAATCACAGGCTCAAAGGCTAATGCTTCTTTGGTGAGCAAGGCTGGGAGCACTGCAGAAGTAGCTACATTCAACAGAAGCACCTGTTAGGATATTCTAGGAAGTTGATGATAATATAATATGTAAAGAAGGTTGTTCAAGATCTCGAAGGGGCACTGCTTTGTGGTATTTCGTACTCCCCTTGACAACACATTACATAAATATTGGTAAATATGTATAGAGTGAAGGCCAATTCTTTTTTAAAGAATAAGTGTAATATTGCTGCTATTTCCAACAATAAAAGAGCCTGCACAATATGCACTATTAATCTGAACAGGCAGGTTTCTTTTGCTGGTTAATTCAATTAAAAGTTCTCAAAACCTGAAGGCAATCCAGGTAATAAACTTTCTGCTCCTTCATCAGTTTAAAATAAAAATTAATCTACTTATTCACTTAGACCAAGAATTTTAACATCATCCAGAGTTTGATGCAAAATCTTTTCTCACTTGCGTCAGTGTAACTGAGTGGAAAATTTGTCCCTTTGTGTTTAAAGCAAAGCCGGAGTCCAACTGCTCTATTGCTGTCAAAAATCTTTCATTCTGCAGCTGAGAATCTAAATGGGTGGTTGGAAAATAGTGTTGTGTCTGACTTGGGCATTCCTAATGAATGAAAAGTTGCAAAGCTATAGTAGGTGGTATGTCACTGTGATCTGTAGAGGTGGAATTAAGCTGGTAAAGCTCTAGTTAGAGTGAGTGCAGTACAGTGGTCTGCAACAGCTATGTTCGGATGAAGAATTAGACTTAATCCTTCACCATCTGTCTTTATTTTGCAAACCTGAGTGGAGACCACAGAAAGCTCCACAAATCATGTTTTATCCCTTTCATGTGACTGAAGAGCATTTACCAGATAGTATGTAGAGGAACTATTATGTTCACCAGTAACAGTCTGCTTTCCCATTTATTAACCTGGATCACCTTCTTTGTAGGAATTTCCACTTAAAACTAGATAGGCTACAACATTAACTTTTAAACATTTATACGCACTTAGACTCAGAGCCAAGTTATTATGGTGAAGCTTAAACGGATGTCACCATTGGTTCACTAGGAAAGTGATAATGTTGTTAAGATGTGCATAGTCTAGATTTCTTTAGCTTTCAGCACTGAGAAGCTTATCTGAATTAGGCAGAAATATGATAATGGAGAACACAACTCTGAATGCCATCACTCTCCTTCTCATAAAATCAGCCTTCTTCATATAGGTCACCATGCATCAAATCATTTAAACATGTGCTTAGAGTTAAGCACATGCTTATGTGGTTTGCTGAATCAGGGATATAGAGTACAAGGAATCTACTGTCAATAAATTGGAAAGTAACTGTTCATAGTGAAGAAAGCACTATATTATTTCAGGGCATTATACTGTGCCAACTGCAATCCCTATTACAGTGACATTAATGGGAGCATAGCTTGAATAAAGATTGGGGATTTGGCCCATGGACTATAATAAAGTTATTGTTGGGGATTTGGCCCATGGACTAAAAACAGACCACAACTTCACTGCCATACTATGGGCCAGTCCAATTCCCATTGTCTTCAATGGGAGTTGGATCAAGCCCTCTTGGAGGTTTCCACTTCATTTTGACTCCTTGGTATTGTCTATCTGTGAACATAATATGTAGTTTTTCTTTTAAGAAGTAGGCAAAATATTTGAATTTTGAAGTTTCTTGGATTAAGAAAATAAATTACAGTTGAATAGTTTTTCGGTTACCTACTAGGCACAGGTCTTCTCTTCGGAAAGGCAGAGATAACATGCTACCTATGATAAAGTTATTTTTGACTTGGAAGACTGATGGAGACAACTAATTGAAACCATATTTGTCCTATGATTGTGAACTTAGTCTGAAGTTTAGGCACTGTGAGCTCAATTCACCATTGCTGTGCACCTTGTACAGTCATTTACACCAGTCCAAAGTGAGTGCAAGGTGGGTATAAAATGTTCTTCTTCAAATGACACCTCCAATCTAGAGTTTGTCAACTACCACCTTCCATCTTTTTCAGTCATGATGAAGTTGTAAAACTTCCACTCTCCTTTGGATACCATTCTCTCCGATGATATTTCTGACATAACTGGCTCTCTTTCTTCCTCTTCCTGATTTGCTTGCACTCTTGCCTGATAATATGAGTACTGGAAGCGAGCCGTTCTGTGATCGGCGAGCTACATGTCCACAAAAAGATGTTATTCTGTACAAAAATGTTACCATTCTTATCTGGTAGTATTTACATTCACCTTGAACTGTGTAAATGACTTCCCAAGGTGCAGAGTAACACTGAATTGGGCCCTCTGTGCCAACATCTCATTGTCACTTTTTGGCTTGCACATCAAACTATAGACTTCAAAGAGTTCCCTCTTAGTTTATTTTAGTGTGAGAAGTTTCAAAATAAAGACAGCATCTCATCAATTTGGTTGAGAACAGTACCCTTGAAAACATCAGCCAAGGGAAGCTCTAGTGTTTAGAAAATAGACCATAATGCAGTACGTTCTCTTTAATGAGTATGGCTAATCCTCTCAGTCTGCTCATATTCACAGCAGCGCCTTCTGAGCTGAGGTTTGCCAGTTACTTTGAAAACTCCTGACTCATTCCAATATCACTTAGGGCCTCCTTAATTGAGTGCAGAATATCTTCAGCATCAGAGGAGAGCCCTTGTTTGATGTTGTAAAAGGCTTTCTTGGAGGTTACAATCTCTTCATTTTTTGTAATTTACTTTAATCATTCATGGATCAAAGAAGAGCCCCCAGATTAGCTCCCTTTTAGAAACACTCACCTCACTTATACCATCTAATTACAAAGGAAGATATTTGATTTTTTATTTTTAAACTCAGCTTCCAAGATACACCTTTAGACCTTTTCCTGTACTGTTTCACAGGATTTATTTCAACAATATTAACACCATGTTTTCCCTCTGCCCCACCCCTCATTTCTCAAACCTCTTCTATTTTAAAAATAAAATAATGCTTTGCATTTTCATAGCACCTTCCATTCAAGTTATTTCAATGCAATTTTTAAACATGAATGTATTAAGTTCAGAGCACACTTTTGAAGCAGGCATTACCCATTTTACAAATGGAGAAATTGAGTCCAGAGAAATTAAGTGATTTTCCCAAGGTCATACAGGTCAAACAAGGTCATACTGATTCCTAGTTCTGTGCTTTAGCCATCAGACTATTTTGTTTGGTTAAAAAAAATACACACAATTTGAAAGCCAAGATAACTAACTGATTTGGGGCTACCTTGATTTTTGGATGCTTAATTGGAGACACCTTAAAGGGATCATCTTTTTAGAAGCTGAGTGCTCAGAACTCTCTGAAAACCAGGCCCCTTTAAGGTGCCACAGGTTGGGCACCCAAAAATGGAAGCATCCAAAATCACTAAGCCCCTTCAAAAATCTTGGCTTCTGGTGTTTTGTTTCTTCCCACCACCCGCCTTAGTTCTCTGTTTAATCCGTCTCTTCCCTGACAGATCAGATACCTGCAATGAGTTTAGCAGCAAGAAGTTTTAACAAAGTTTTCCTCTTTTCACACTTTGTCATTTTGGGCCCATTGTAAGACATGCCCATTTGTTGTGAATCTTCAAAAGCAAGCCACTAGCACTATGCTCTGGAGAGCAAGTAAGACACCCAGAGAAATAGTGGCTACCCCACACATTGTACTGAATTGTATGAAGGTTACTTAGCCCTGCGTAGTCCCTTTGCAGCCCAGCTCACAAAGTTTGAAAAACCTGTTGGAGATAGAGATGGGGATACAACAGAGGATGAGTAGATACACTCATGCTGTATTCCCAGTGGCTCTAACATACGCAATGGGCTGTCCAGCAGTCACTTCACTCCCAGTTGTTGTTCCTATATAGTTAACTCCAGATGGTTTGCTAAAGAGAGACAGTGTATATTTTTATCTCCAACATCATTTATTACTTTGCTCCTCACTCCTTTACCTTCCTAGCACCTCATGTCTGAACACTCCCTTTTTTTAATCTCTCTTCCACCCTTGTCTCTGTGCCTTTTCCATGCTCTTCCTTAGGTCTGGAACACACTGTATGAGGCAGAAAACCCAGCTCCTCGTTGGTCTGAGATCCTCAGCAGCTGCAGACACAACAGCCTGTCTTGCCAGCCTGAGTCCAATACATTTGTCAAAGACTAATGCCTTATAGATTTATTTTAGCTGGTGTACATGGAAAGTCATCTTTCTAGACCCTGGCAATTCCAAATGTTGAAAAAGAAACATCCCCACATATACTGTTTAAAACAAAGCAAGCCTAAAACACCTATTTATTTATTTAATTATTTAAACAGTATGTACATGAGCTAATCCTTAACCCCAGTTCTGTGCTTCTCTCTCTGTCAGCAAAGGGCCTTCCAAGGGGAGATATGCATTAGTTATCTGCTTGTACCTGGATGCCCAAAAGTACCTAAATAATCTCATTGAAGCCAAGGGCTGCCGGATTGAGCCCCTTTACATTGTATGATCCACAAGGCAGGAACCAGTGTATTGTGTCTTGTACAGCATGAGTACTATCAGTTTTAAAAATAATAAAGACGTGATAAGAATGACAAGATTACTCCAACACACAGTGGTAGCCCTGTGATTTTACAGGCATATAGGATCAGGGCATTTGAAAGCATCACACATATATTCTAACAATACAGATGGTCTTTTATTTAAAAAAAAACAAAACATGTGGAGTGATATTTGCAAAAGCACTCAGCATTGACCTAACTCTCCTATTAAAGTCACCCTTGAACGTTTGATATATGCTTAATAAACATTTCTCCTTGGGGATCTGACAGTTTTTCTTTTAAATTTCAAACCAACTTTGCAACCCACAGCCACAGTAGTTATTATTGTAAGTCTGCAGTCTAGTTTCCCTCTAGATCTGCCAGAGCTACCTTACAATTATCTACCGTCTGTGCCTTTTAAAATGATATTTGCAGCTCCAGCTGCCAATTTTTACACACACACACACACACACACACACACACACACACACACACACACACACACACACACACACACGAAAACCAAAACCCTCACAGACACATCTGAACTTCTAATGTTCAGTTAGCCCTATATATAAGTTCAACAATATGTAGCTGTTCTGGAGTGATCACAGTTACCAGGTTAAAATGTATGTACAAAAGTTTCCTCCTACTCTTCAGCTTAGATGCTTTCATGTACAAAGCTACTTCTTGGGACCTAAAGTCCTGAATGATATTGCTGCATATTTTTGGACAAAGAATATTTAAATACCAAACAGACACTCATGCTAGTGGAACTATAGGGCATTTTTTAAAGTGTGGTTCTACTCTGAAGAACAAATCTGTAAAAATGGCACTAAGGTTTGGAAAGGGTTCCATGTTTCTTCTCTCTCAATAGTTCCATATCAAATTTACCCCATTTCCATGATTCAACTCAACTTGGACTCTGAATACCAAGTCATGTTCTTTCTGACTTGTAGATCATCACTAATAATGAAGATACTGCAACTGGAGCTTAGTTAATAGTTCTGCTGATACGCAATGCAAGACAGAATCCAGCTCAAATAGTTGTGTTGGATCTACAGAGCTAATAAAAAATACAAATTAAAAAAAATCTTATTTTTGTCAGTAAAAGAAGCGGACTAAAAAAAAACCAAATTAGCAGATCTGGTGATTAACAGGGTGACGTTTTTACATACCCCTAAGCATGCCTTAAGTATTTCCCACAAAAGAGAAATCTCAGTATTACAGTCATGTAAAATATAGATGAGCTAGGGCACCTTCCACAAGAAGTAGGACTAGTTCTACATTATTCACTGTTCCTTTCATTTATGACTCCAAACTAGGGAGTCGCAAAATATATTTAAGAAATGGGGGATTAAGGGGGAAGAGATTAAAGGAAACAAACAAGTGCATGAAAAAGGGGCTCAGCCTACTACTGCAATTACAAGAAAACTCCTGCAGATGGCACATGAAAACCATCATGAGAGGTTATGTTCAGACTTCTGTTATGGATAATAGCCCTTAAGAAATATGTCCCAGGGTCTTATTACTTGCAGCACATAGTACATTTTAAACATAAATAGGATCAGAATTTCCTAGTCTTTAATTTTGTTAAAGTTTTCAAAAAGTAAAGTGAAATAATGCAAAAGCCATTTTGAATGAAAAGTCAAATTCACCCTATATTTTTAAAACTAAAATGTAGGGGATTTTGCTCCAAAGCCCATTGAAATCAGAGAGTCTTTGCAATAAAGATTACTTTGACCAGCCAAGGTACTGAAATGAGAATTTTTTCCAGTTATTTGGATTTATTGCCAGAACAAGTGGATAAGCAGCTGCACCTTCCAAGCATGCCCCAGCATGTTGCTTTGCTCAATTGCCTGGACATGATGGAGATAGGAGAAGGAACATTCCATATTTTTACCATACTGTGTCAAGTAACTTCTTTTTCAGGAGAATCAATGAGGACCCAGAATTCAGGGGTACATCAGCTTTGATCTCAAGTGATTTACGGTCATAGAGGTTGACATTTTGTTTTATCAGGTTTATCCTTAAAATACAGTTTTTACTTTTAAAGCCTTTCATATGGCAAGTCAAAACAGAAATTAAACAAGCAAGGGGACAGCCATACCGCATATCAGAGGGGTCCAACATTTTCATTCTGAGTGCCAAGATATTATAGCATCCAACTCCAATACAGGCTGCTAGTGTGAATTTTGTGGTACACTAGTCACACAGGCTGTGCAAGCACCAGGCTCTACAGATTCCAGGCCTTAGTGGGTTCCTGTACACACTCATATATTTCAAACAAGTAACAAGATGATTTTACTCAAGAGGACAGAAGATAAACTCACAATAACCTACGCACAATTACTTTCACAGTTGCACAAAGATCAACCCACCAGTTCCACACCCAATCCCTACGGGCAGTTCCGCATAAAGTTATAATAACTGTACCTCCTTCAGTTCCTCAAGCCTAGTGCCATGGATAGGTAATTCCATCTACCCTCTCCCAGAGGCAATGAAGCACTGGCCTGCAGAAAGGGTGAAAGTAACTTAAAGGACTTGCCGGTACTCCAGAGTCCCGAGGAGGGGGTGGGGCCTCAACCAGAAGAGGCGTGGCTTCTACCGGAAGAGGCGGGGCCTTTAAATCCCAGGCCCTTTAAATCAGGATTTAAAGGCCCAGGGCTAGGGCTGCGGTAGAAGCAGCTGGGAGCCCCAGGCCCTTTAAATCACTCCCTGAGCTCCCAGCTGTAGAGGTGGCTGGGAACCCTGGGCTCGGGGGCGATTTAAAGGGGGCAATTTAAAGGGCCCGGGGCTCTAGTTGCCGCTACTGCAGAGGAGCCCCGGGCCCTTTAAATTGCAGACGGAGCCCCGGGGGTCCAGCAGCAGGGCCTGGGGCTCCAGCTGCTGCTAGCATCCAGGGCCCTTTAAATCATCCCCGGAGCCCTGCTGCCAGAGCCCTGGGGTGTGGCGGTGGAGCTCTGGCGGCTATTTGAAGGGCCTGGGGGTAGTAGAGGCAGCGGGAGCCCCGGACCCTTTAAATAGCCGCCGGAGCCCCGCCGCCACTACCCCAGGGCTCCAGGAGGCTCCGCGGGCTATTTAAAGAGCCTGGGGCTCCTGCTGCCTCTACCACCCTGGGCCCTTTAAACCATCCCCAGAGCCCTGGGGTAGCAGCAGTGGGGCTACAGCGGCGATTTAAAGGGCCTGGGGCTCCAGCCACTGCTGGGACCCCAAGGCCTTTTAAATTGCCATCTGGGGAAGCCGGTCCACCCCGGGATGGCGCACTGGCTCTTGCTGGCAGGGGTGGCAGGTTTGTAGAAATTTTGGTGGTGCCCAGAACCTGCCCCTGCCCAAACTCTGCCTCCGCAAACTCCATCCCCCCCACACCTGTCCAAGGCTCTGGAAGGGAGTTTGGGTGAGGGTGGAGGTCTGGGGTGCAGGCCCTGGGCTGGGGCAGGAGATTGGGGTGCAGGAGGGGTGCAGGGTGCAAGGTCTGGGAGGAAGTTTGGGGATGGGAGGGAGTGCAGGGATGAGAGCTGTGGGGTGAGGCTGGGGATGGGTTTGAGGTGTGGGAAGGGATGAGGGCTTTGGCTAGGGCTGGAGATGAGGGGTTTGGGGTGTTGGAGAGACTCAGGGCTAGGGCAGAAGGTTGGGGTGTGGGGGGATGAGGGTTCTGGCTGGGGGTATGGGTTCTGGGGTGGAGTGGGGCAGGGCTGGGGATGAGTTTCGGGTGCAGGCAGGCTGCCCTGGGACTGGAGCCAGGGAGGAGGACTCCCCCCAGCCCTCTCCCCACTGGCAGCAGCAAGCTCTGGGGGAGGGGACCCCCTCTCCCCGCTGGCAGCACACTCAACCCGACACACTGTCACTGCATGTGCTCCTAGGGCCCCTCTCAGGTCCAGGAATCTCCCTCGCCTCCCCTGTGGTGGGTTTTGTGCGGGTGGGGGACTGCCATCACGTGTGCCTCCTCCCCTGCTGCTGCCCCTCACTGTAGCCTCACTGGGGGTGGGGGATGGGGCGGTGACTGCGGGCAGGGGGGCAGCTGTACTGGTGGAGGGTCCTGCCGGAAAATGAAAGGGTCTGAGGGGGAAGGGCAGCCTGCCCAGCCACTAGTTAATGGGGGGCACTAGGACCCCGTGGTGGCAGTTGATGCAGGGAGGCAGCATGGAGCTGCACGGGAGAGACAGGGACCTGGTGGAGCTGGGCCCAGAGGCCCTCAGCATTGCTGGAGCCATGAGCCCATATAACTCGCCTCTGCTGCTTGCCGGTACACCATACCGGGGCGTACCGGCTTACTTTCACCTCTGCCTGCAGACCCCATTGGCCAGAGTTCAGTACTTTTGTCTGTGGTCTCATTGGGGTCTATCCATACCATCCTCCCGAGTCCTGCCATGCGTATGCCGTTTAGGGTTGCCAACTTTCTACACGCACAAAACCGAATACCCTTGCCTGGCCCCTGCCCCGCCCCTTCTCTGAAGCCCCGCCCCTTGCTCACACTAGCCCCCCTCCTTCTGTCACTCACTCTCTCCACCCTCACTCACTCATTTTCACCAGGTTGGCTCAGGAGGTTGGGGTGCAGGAGGGGGTGAGGGCTCTGGCTAGGGGTGTGGGCTCCGGGGTGGGGCTAGAAATGAGGAATTCAGGATGCGGGAGGGGGCTCTGGGCTGAGGCAGCGGGTTGCAATGTGGGAGGGGTGAGGGCTCCGGCTGTGGGTGTGGGCTCTGAGGTGGAGCCAGGGATGAGGGGTTTAGGAGCAGGAGGGGGCTCTGGGCTGGGGGGTGGAGCCAAGGCATTCAGAGTACAGGAGGGAGCTCTGGGCTGAGACAGGGGGTTGGGGTGTGGGAGAGGGTACAGGCTCTGGGCTGGGAGTGCGGGCTCTGGTGTAGGGTTGGGGATGAGGGATTTTGGATGCAGGAGGTGGCTCCATGCTGGGGCTGAGGGGGTTGGAATGCAGGAGGGGGTGAGGATTCTAGCTGGGGGTGTGGGCTCTGAGGTGGGACCAGAAATTAGGGGTTCAGGGTGTGGGATGGGGCTCTAGACTGGGGCAGGGGGTTGGTGGGGTGGGGTGAGGGCTCCAGGTGGGGGTGCAGACTCTGGGGTGTGACTGGGGATGACTACCTGATTGGTCTGATGTGTTTTGCTCCTGTTCCCAAAATTCACACTGACATCCAGGGGAATTTTAGGTGAACAGGGAATGTAGGATGGGGTACAATCACCTCTTTAATGGCCACAGAAGAGTTATCCCCACTGGCCTATTACACTCAAGGTAGCCCCAAAGCACTTTGTAAAATAATGAGTGAAATATTGGTAGTGATATGATTGCATAGGCAAACAAAGTAACCACTATTCACTCAACAATAACACACTTTGACACTAGAGTAACCTTGACACTAGAGACTGTGTATGCATATAGTTTACAAATATCCTCAGGGATCAGCAAGTCCCACAGCAGCCCTCCCCCATCATACCAACTACTGAACATACGTTTCCAATTGGAGACTCATTTCTCATACAGAAGTTGAGATCTATCATAATATTTTCTGGAACATTTTTGCCTGCTGGTCACACAACAGCATGTCTTTATGCACACACAGTTACGATCACTCAGCAGACATGTAAAAAAATTCTCAATTTTTTTCAACTAAAGGAAAATGTGAAGGCATAAACTCAAAAGTAAGTGATAAAGAGAAAAGAGAGAAAACCAAGATGCTGTGGTTGTGGCAGCATCTTGAAACAAAATAGGGAAGTGTTGATATATTGAATGTTGTTGGTCTTGAACAGGATTTAAAGTAACTTAAAGCTGCATGGATGGGGAAAATGACCAACATAAGATTCTGAAGATTCTCCTGTTAATTGAACTCTTTGAAGAGATCGCAAACCACTCAAAAACCTGGATTCTACTTGACATGCTTGCCTTAGAAATTCAGACCAAACCTTCCTCTCTATGGAATCTAAGGAACTAGAAATCCCATGGGCCAGATCGTCAGCTGTTGTAAATCTATTGACTGCAATGGAGCTACTCCAATTTATACCAGCAGAGAATCTGGCCCCATGAGTTTGGACTTGTGGAATTCCTACCTGGACATTTCCTAGGGGTTGCATTGTCCCTCTTCATTACAAGCAGAGTTCAAGGCCCCAAAATGGGACAAAGAAGTAAATGGAGGGATCCACCAAAGGCCAGAACTCAATGGCAAAAGCCCTGGTCCTCCACGCTACTTCCCAGCTGATGAGATCCTATTCCTGTAGGAGCAATATTTTCCCCACTTCTACAAGCCCTTGTGGTGGGTGGCATGGGAAATGGCATATGTTAATACTGACCCCTTCAGCGTTAATTTACACCAGGAATGAGGGGGACAAGGCCAAAGAGAGCAGATGTCCCACCAACCTTTGTTCTGGCCAACCCCCATCCCATCTGTAAAGCACCACACCTGGGGACCACCCACAGGAGGGCTTCCATAGGAACAGGGGAAGGACAAGTCATGCTTTGAAACGGCTACTTTCCCTCCCCCATCCCAGATGCCCTAGTTTGCTATTCATGATAGAGGAAAGAATTGTCTATGCTTCAGTAATGAGAATTAACGCTGTAAAATAAGATGTAGAATTTCTAGGGTGAATGACTGATGAAAATGAGTTTAGAAATTCTGTTGAATTTTCAAAGGATGAAATTCATCTCTATGCAAAGAGTTTGCAGCAGCCTCTATGCACCACTTAAACCCTATGCTAAGTTGGAAGTCATCCATATAGCCTTGTGTGGGCACTCGGGTAAAATTCACCTAAAAAGCAGAGTTAGGAAGGAGAACTTATGAAGGAGAATACTTATTACCTAAATATCTATCTTTGCAGAGGCATGAACTTAATTATTTAATAGTTCTTTTCCCCTGTTGACTACTGTGATATCATATGCTGTATATCATACTAACAAAATAAATGCTTTGGAGGATTTTTTTTTCTTAGCCTCTTTATGTCAGGACCCAAATCTAAACTATGTTTGGTTAGCATTTATCTGGATAATGAAAAAGAAATCTACTCTAAAATTAACTACTAATTATTGATGGGACACTCATCATGTCAATCTTCTACTCACTATCTCAATAGAATGACTCAATAAGGCAACACCTTGTGAGAAGATTCATTTGTCATAAACGTCCTTGTTTCTTTGTAAAACAACCTAAAGCCTAACAAGCAACATGACTGTGATTAAATTGCCTGGGGCATCCTTTGAAAGCAACAGCATGGGCTGGATTCTGAGCTCACTTACACTGAAGTGAATCAGGACTAATGCCGTGAAATCAATGGAGTTAGACCATTGCAAACAAGGGGAGAATCAGGCCCTAGGAATCTAATTCCATGATGAAATTACTCGTGTAAATAATGAGTGTTGCCGTTCAACCTTTTTCTTTTTCCAAAGTGCTTTTAATGAATAATGAATTTTATGAATAAGCTTTAATGAATGACTGAATACATTTTAATGACTAAACTAATAAGATCATAAGTTAGAGTGCTTTCCTTCTAGCTTTCCTCTCCTCCTTCATCCCCTCCCCTGCAAACACACACACAAGCACCCTTTTAAAACTTCATATCAATCAGAGGAACAAGCCGGGGGTGGTGACAAGGAGCTACCAAACTGCAAAGGTGCACATGATGCACTCAAGAAAAAGAACAGCCTCTGTTTACTGTAAGTATGTGAGATATTCTCCAAGACACAAGCATTTGAAGACACTGACATTTAAGCATTTATTTCATTGATGTTTTTTTCAGAGACATTAAAATCCATACTTGTTAATGAAGCAAGCCAGAGGAGGGTTGTTTAATGACTCCTCTTACTGGCAGTTTAATATAGTGTATAAGGAATTCCTGCTGGAGGTCAGAGCGTCTTTTGTGAGCTTGTGTATTGTCAAATAATAATAGTATTTAAATAGAGTAACACTTTGTACTTCTATATTGCTTTCCATATGAGGACTTTAAAGCACTTCAAACATTAATGAATGAATCTCCTAGCACCCTGAATCATAGAATCATAGAATCATAGAATATCAGGGTTGGAAGGGATCTCAGGAGGTCATCTAGTCCAACCCCCTGCTCAAAGCAGGACCAATCCCCAATTAAATCATCCCAGCCAGGGCTTTGTCAAGCCTGACTTTAAAAACTTCTAAGGAAGGAGATTCTACCACCTCCCTAGGTAACGCATTCCAGTGTTTCACCACCCTCCTAGTGAAAAAGTTTTTCCTAATATCCAACCTAAACCTCCCCCACTGCAACTTGAGACCATTACTCCTTGTCCTGTCCTCTTCTACCACTGAGAATAGTCTAGAACCATCCTCTCTGGAACCACCTCTCAGGTAGTTGAAAGCAGCTATCAAATCCCCCCTCATTCTTCTCTTCTGCAGACTAAACAATCCTAGTTCCCTCAGCCTCTCCTCATAAGTCATGTGTTCCAGACCCCTAATCATTTTTGTTGCCCTTTGCTGGACTCTCTCCAATTTATCCATATCCTTCTTGTAGTGTGGGGCCCAAAACTGGACACAGTACTCCAGATGAGGCCTCACCAATGTCGAATAGAGGGGAACGATCACGTCCCTCGATCTGCTCGCTATGCCCCTACTTATACATCCCAAAATGCCATTGGCCTTCTTGGCAACAAGGGCACACTGCTGACTCATATCCAGCTTCTCGTCCACTGTCACCCCTAGGTCCTTTTCCGCAGAACTGCTGCCTAGCCATTCGGTCCCTAGTCTGTAGCTGTGCATTGGGTTCTTCCGTCCTAAGTGCAGGACCCTGCACTTATCTTTATTGAACCTCATCAGATTTCTTTTGGCCCAATCCTCCAATTTGTCTAGGTCCCTCTGTATCCTATCCCTGCCCTCCAGCTTATCTACCACTCCTCCCAGTTTAGTATCATCCGCAAATTTGCTGAGAGTGCAATCCACACCATCCTCCAGATCATTTATGAAGATATTGAACAAAACCGGCCCCAGGACCAACCCCTGGGGCACTCCACTTGACACCGGCTGCCAACTAGACATGGAGCCATTGATCACTACCCGTTGAGCCCGACAATCTAGCCAACTTTCTACCCACCTTATAGTGCATTCATACAGCCCATACTTCTTTAACTTGCTGACAAGAATACTGTGGGAGACCGTGTCAAAAGCTTTGCTAAAGTCAAGAAACAATACATCCACTGCTTTCCCTTCATCCACAGAACCAGTAATCTCATCATAGAAGGCGAGTAGATTAGTTAGGCATGACCTTCCCTTGGTGAATCCATGCTGACTGTTCCTGATCACTTTCCTCTCATGTAAGTGCTTCAGGATTGATTCTTTGAGGACCTGCTCCATGATTTTTCCGGGGGCTGAGGTGAGGCTGACTGGCCTGTAGTTCCCAGGATCCTCCTTCTTCCCTTTTTTAAAGATTGGCACTACATTAGCCTTTTTCCAGTCATCCGGGACTTCCCCCGTTCGCCATGAGTTTTCAAAGATAATGGCCAATGGCTCTGCAATCACAGCCATTGAAGAGGTGGGTAAATACATTATACCAGGTGGAAGGAAACTGGGGCACAGGGAGATTCAGGGCCACATTTTCAAAGTGTTCACCAATTTCGAGTGACGAGAAGCAGCTTCTCGGAGCTGCTGACCACCTGCAGTTCCCATTGACTTCAAATAGAGGTGTGTGTTCAGGGCCTCTGAAAACTGTGCCCCTAGTTAACTCAAGCTGGGCACCTAAAAACAGAGGCACCCAAAATTAGCAGGCACTTCTGAAAGTCTGAACCCACGGGATCTGACTACACTGCAGCTGGGAGATGTGATTCCCAGCAAGGGTAGACAGACTAGCACCAGCTCTGCAGTGTGAATGTTGCAGCATAGGTGGCAGCTCGGGCCTAACACCTGAGTCCAAGCCCACCCAACCCTCTGGGTCTAAGCTCAGCAGTTCCACACTGCTATTTTTCACACACTAGCCTGAGCAGGAATAATGCAAGTGTGTCTACCCACACTGGGAATCACACCTCCCAGTTGCAACAGTGACATACCTTCAGTGACTTCACCAAAGTCACATAGATAATCAGTATCAGAACTGAGGGCAACTTCTCCAGGGGGAAATGTGGGCCCGATGGGGTGGCATGGGTGTGTCGTTTTAATTGCTGAGAAAATTAATGGAAACAAACAAATAAAAAAAAAAGTGAGACTAGAACAAGGAAGGCAGTTGAGCACGTGTGTCATTATCTGATGAACCTGATTATGCCTCTGCACCTAGTGGATCCTGTTTAATCCTGCTGGCCACCAGCTTCTACGCTATCCTGTTTGTATTTACATACTCCATAGGCTTTTAACAATGTTATTGGGCTGGATCAGTCACATAATGCAAAAGGATTAGCCAGTTAGAAAGATTAACAAGAGACACTAACCACCAGATAATCGCCAGGGGGTAGGGAATGGGAGAGAGTCAACAATGCTCCAAAATGAAATCTCACTGTTCACTTAGCCTAGTAAATATACACTCAAACCCCATTCATCCAAAGCTCAGTTATATCAAATGATCATTCTTCTGAAAGAAGGTCACGCTCCAGCGACGTGGATCAAGCACAATGACACCATCCCATCCCCACCATGTAAGTAAAAAGGCATTGATCAAAATTACTTTCGTTTCCCCATCTCATTTGCATCTTATATCCATTTACCATTCCTGCAGGAAAGCCAGTATGGAACGCTATGTTTTGTCATGATAAAAATCACAGGTAAAGATGGTGAAAGGGGGAAAGGTCAGAGAAATATGCTTTGTATGTTGAAATCCTCAGGTTTTGTTCTGTTCCCCAGTCATCTAATTTTCCTGTGTTTGTTTTAGGGAAAACAACAAGAATAGAGCTTAACAGTGTGTATTTTTTGAACACAGGAGTTGCCATACCAGAGCTGATCTTTGCGAGACCAAACCAGCTCTTCATACTTTTGTCTGCAATTGTCTTCCTTTCTTTCTTTCGCCTGGGGGGAAACATGAACTTCACAATGAGGACCAGTGGAAAATATAGGGGATCTTTTTACAGCACATTGTGATGGTCACATAGATATTTAAAGTTACCTAAGTCAAGTTGTTGCGAAGTTACTCGTTAAAATTGCCTGAACAGGTACACTTGGGTATAAAAAAGATTTAAAATATACAGCTTAGCAAAGCAGCAGGGATCTTTCTGAAGCTACAGTGGGAGATGGACACTTCAACTTGGACTGATTCTTCTACTCCCAAGGTTTGGGCAATAAAACCCAGTATCTGCTGAGTTCCCAGGGGTAAGGTGCAGGCCTTGTGACTCCATAGCAGCCCCTTTCCAGCTGATTTATGCAGCAGTTTAAAGAGCCATGTGCCAACCTCTTACTGTGATTGCTACAGAACAGTGATTGAGAAATAAAAGGAAACATTCCAGTTTTTCTAGTATCCCACTTATTGCCCCTTGAGGACTAAATGCCCTCAGCAAGATTCTACTTTGACCCTCTGTGTTACTACAATGTTGTCCCTGAGTTCCTGCTCTCTTCTAACCTCTCAGGCCCCCCAAGAATTCCACCTTGCAGCTCCTAAGGCTCCCAGTAAAGCGTCTTCATCACAACCAGTCACACACAAAAAATTACAACATGCAGATATTTCATTTATTTTCATATGTTTAAAAATTGCCCATCACAACATCCTCGGCTCCCTGTAAAAACATCCTAACAGTGCACAAAACACATGGACTGAAGCCCCTATATAATTAAACAGACTCAGCACAGGGTTAAACTATGCAAAAACTCCAGAATCATCCTTTCCAACCAGAGCCTCAGCCAACAGATGGGCCTTACACTGTGCTCTGAGAGCCAGCAAGTTAGAAGCAAATTCCAGACTCAACAATCCTCCACTGAGATGGTCACGTGTAGGGACTGGTCACAAAAGCTGCCCCAGTGGATTTCAGTGGTCATGGCATAGCATGGGGAAAGATGCAATCTAGGATGCAAATTATATAGGGCTTTATAAATCACTATCTACACCTTGGGGCCTCCTCCTACCTCCATTAAAGTCAATGGCCACGCTCACACTGACTTCCATGGGAGCAAGGTGAAATGAAAAAGAAGCCTATGCTTCATTGGGAGAATTGATGTGACAGGCTCGCTGCAGGAAATGCCACTGAGCAAGATGGCAACTACACGCACCATTTGTAGGTGGTCAGTGGTCGTCTGTGATAGCCGCATGCGGAACACGTTACCATACCTCAAAAGCCATTGATATGTTCAAAGTCCTCTGCTTTTTGTGTACAACTGACCCCAATTCTAGCGCTAGCAGACAGTTCTGTGACAGCACCAGATAAAGGCAAACCCATTCCCAAGCAGAGTTTCATTCAGTTAAATATTAGGATAATAAAACAGTCAATCACAATACAGTGATTGTGTTTCAATTTCTCTGTTTTTAAGGCTTTGCTCCCTATTTCACATTTGCACAGAAATGTCAGTATGCAGCAGATTTTAGTAGTGACAATATAGAATTGCACTACAATAATAGGCAGTGGAAGCCAAAGTATTTGGCAACAGAGAAGGACTGGGACTTTTGACCGGAAAGTGTAAGACTTGGGGCTTCTATGCATGGCCTAGGTGTACACAAGATATCTCTCTCCAAAAGTGGATGTATGTGAATCTTTTGCTCTCACTCTGGAGGAACCAGAGCCATCCACATGGCTAGATCAGTTTACTCAGTGCTCCCCTGCCCTGCAGCAATCCTATAACTGGTGATGATCTGTTGGCTATGCCCAAGCACCCCAGCCAGCATATTCGCTGTTCTGCCACGTTATTTCAGGAGACAACTCTCTGCGGGGTCCTGTGCAGGAGGCAAATTCCACAACCAAGGTCAAATTCCATGGCCACAGAACTCACAAAGCCTTCAATATTTGATAAAAACATGAAAATAATAGAACTCGTGATTCCCAGGACAAAATTCCAGTTTTAACTGACAGAGGGTTTTTTCAACTTGACTGCCACAGTCAGTTGATTGTGTAAAATGCACTGTGACAGTTATAAATCATCAGGTACATTTAATAATGCCCCTTCACCAAAATTAAGTTAGTTATCAATTAATTTCTTAGACTGGCTTCTTTAGCTTGTTCTTCTCAAACTATTAAATTACAAGCACATGATTAACTATTATAGCAACTGCATTGCATCTTAAGATTGTCACATAAGAACAAAAAGACACCAAGAGAAGAGGTTTACCTTTAAGCTAGAAGGAATATTTTCTAATTTGGTAAAGTTTATCCATTTGTATTTTCAAATAAAAACAGAAACAAGAGAGAACACAACCAGTTATGTGGAAAGGCAGAAAGTGAGACAGTTAAAAATGAGCTCTGTTATTTCTCACAGTTTTAACTAAAAAGAAAAGGAGGACTTGTGGCACCTTAGAGACTAACCAATTTATTTGAGCATGAGCTTTCGTGAACTACAGCTCACTTCATCGGATGCTACAGCTCACTTCATCGGATGCATGCACTTAAATAAATAAATACATAAATAAATAAATTGGTTAGTCTCTAAGGTGCCACAAGTACTTCTTTTCTTTTTGCGAATACACACTAACACGGCTGTTACTCTGAAACCTATAATTATTTATTGAAGCTAGAGGTCACTGCGCACACAGTTCTAGAGCTTTCAGGCTTTAACCTGAAGTTATTGCATTTAACTTGCACTCCTGAAACAATGTCAGATAGTGTATCCCAACTGTTAGCAAATTCCAGCATCTAATCTAACACACACAGTTTCATTTTCTACAAAGTGCTGTTTCAAAAGGATAAATAGGGTGCCTTTGTCAAGGAATGTTGCTTTCCTTAACAATATAAACAACAGTCAACCTACAGATAGACTATCCACTTCATTCAAACCTGAATGTAAACACTTTGACTCCCAAGAAGGTATTAAGCATAGTCTGTTTTTTAAAATGGTTTACAGCAATGAGATACACTAGATACTCTGTCACTAAGTGTTTTTGGAAGAGGAAAAGAACTATTCAGCATTAAAGATTCAGGAATGTCTGTTGACATATTAAGGAAACAACCTCAGGGGACAGCTGACAAGGCTCCAAGAAGCATTACCAAGGGAACAGTGACGCAAATGTGTTCCATTTTTACAGGCTGGCAATTTGCCAGATTCTCTCGCCTGATGTCTGATGTAATGCTAATCCCTATCTGGGTTAGTGCTTAGATATCAACCATAGCAGCTCACTCTGCAGCAATCAATATAGGGCACTTTTTATAGAAGATAGTAAAAAAAATATTCTGTTCCTAATATACTAGGGACATGCACATTATAACAACAATGATAATGGGGAAACTAAAATGTCACATGAAATCCAGTAATCTTCATAAGTATATGTGTGCATAAATACGTTTCACACACATATATATTCACACATATTAATGCCAGCCCTAATTTATGGCCGGATTCAAAACCATTGACTTCAATGGGGTGTAGATCAGACCTAAGAGAAACTAGGAATCTAATATTAAATTACATATAAATGGAAGAAAACGTACAGCATGAAGCTGGCAAATAATATTTATGATCAATTAAGGCATAGTTAAAAGGTTTCTTTATGTAATAATGTTAATATTTTGCACTTATAGCACCATTCATCTGTGTATATCACAATGTTTTATAACACATTAATTAAGCCTCACAATACCCTTATGGGCTGCTAAGGGCCTATGTAGCATGGTGAATTGTCCCTAAACTGATAGGTAAAGGATACATAAAGAATTACTTCATTCAGGCCTGGAGTACAGTCCCCCCTGAGGTTTGATGGAACAGCTTTTTTATTAGTTCACAGCAACACTGCAGCGGCTAAGGACAGGAAGTGAAGATAACTGTACATAATAGAAATTTCCGGGGAATTTAGGGATTCTAAATCATTGAATCACCTGAGCAGGAATTTGTCTTGCTCTTAGGGAAAGCATAAATGAGCTCTCTAATGACCTCAAGGGGTTAGGGCCTTAGTTTTACATCTCGTGTAAAGGACAGACCGACACTCCAGTTGTACAGCATGCTCACCAACATTTTACATTCATTTCAGGGAGACTGGTGGTGGTCCTTAATTTGCTAATAAAGCCTATCTCAGTAGACACACAATGAAAGTTCCCTTATGTTACTTTGATGTATAGTAACATAAAAACACACATTAAGACTCTTGCTGAACATCAGTGAATGTAACACTTTGCCTTCTGTAGCGTCTCCTTGCTCGGACTGAGCTGGTAACAGTCCTATTTGCACTCCCCAAGATGTTCTCTGATTCAGCTGGTGAGCCCCAAGTAAAGTCTTGCTCTCAGGAAGCAAGATGTATGTGACTTTCCATTGTGGCAACCCCAAAATGCTGCCGATCATCTACAGAAGCCTGCATTTAGAGACAATTAGGACCAGCCCTGGAGTCCAGTCCCTTGTCTAGGATGCCGTACCTCCTGACCTCTGCACACAGCGCAGCGGGAAAGCGTGCTCCATGGTTAATTTCAAGAGGCCCCAGCCATCTCTGCAGCTGAGTGTGGGACACTGTTTCACCTGTTCCTGAGCTGGCAAGAGGTTCACTACCGAGCGGTATGTGTGGAGGTTTCTATTCCCCAGGGGAAGGCATCTGCTTCCCGATCACTCCTGAGCAGCTTGTGCCTGCACTGCTTTACATGCAGAAGCGTGCACTCCCAACAGCTCTGGGCCCACCCTGCTGGTTTACCTCCAGCGTAGAGAACATTCTGTAGAGCTCCTCCGTCATGACGGGGTCGCTGCTGGGCCAAACCTCAGTGCTGCTGTGACCCAAGTGGCAATGCCCAGAGCAGGAAGCCAGTGCCAGACCCACAGGACACAAGAGCAACCGCTGCAGGGTACATGCAGGGCAGGCTTTCTCTCTGACATGCCGCCACCACCACCACCGGGACCTCCCTTCACACCGGGCTGGTAGCGCGACCCACCTAGTGACTTCCCATACAGAAGTGATGGACACACAAAGAAGTCACAGTAGCCATGACTTTTTCACCATCATTACAAACCTGCAACCCTAATAATAATATACACGAGTCCCAACTTGTATCCAGAGTATCAGCACACATTATGGCTTGCACCTTTGTTGGCAAACTTAATTTCTTCTTCTATTCATCCAATTCTATTAAACAAAATATAGGAGGAGTTTCAGGAAAACAGAGGTTAAAACAGAAATTAATGCATCAGTAATAAGAGTTCATGGATTTATTTCTAGTGGATATGAAAAGAACTTAAATAACTTCATAATTCAGGGGACCCTTAATGGGGCCTGCTTCACAGAACAGCTTCACTATAGGTGACATTTCATGCATCAGAGTTTACAAAAGAGTGAGTTCCACTGTAATGCAATGCTTATACTAACCAGGCAACTGTCTTTAGCTTTCCAGAGAATTTGTTTAATGTGAATTGACATTCTTACTGCAACAGCCTCCTGAAATAGTCAAGTAGACTAGGAAACTAGTAAAATGTGGATTAAGCTCACCTTGCGTGTGAAGATTTAGGAAGTTGTGAAAACTTAGGAAGTTTAAGTATTGAGGAGTCTCTATTCTTACAGAAATCACTTTACTGTGTTTTTGCTTACATGTAAGAAGGAGTCAGAGAATATTTCTTTATAAACTAAATAAGGAGATAGAAAAACTACTTACCATCTTGTACGCACCAGAAGATAGGGTATATTATATGATATTATTCCAAATGTGCCATTAGTTTGTAGCAAATTCCTGCATGATAGAGAAAGAAACATATGGGCCCAATTCTCCTCATTTAAAGTAAATCTGGAGTAACGCCATGGAATTGCACTCATGTGAGGGGAAAATCAGAGCCGTTTACATCTAATACCTAGTCAACGTGCATGATTTTGTTTGTACATATTTCTGCTTATATTTAGGATTTTATTACATGTTCAAGAACATGCATTTTTGCAAAACATTGATGTAAATGTAGCTGGTTGTGTTTGACTTTCCTCTGAAATAGAGTCATCTGCATTTGTTATTTTTTCCACATGTTTATATGTACATTATATTAAATACATATTCTACCCACACAGACACACATTGTGTGTTTTATAAATATTTTGCACAGTTGGAAATATGTTGTTCATATTTTAGCATGTTTTCCCACGTGCAGTATATTTGGACCTAATTCTGCTCTCCACTACACCAATATAAAAGCAGAATAACTCCACTGAAGTCCGTGGTCCAAATTCTGATCACTGAAGTCAGTAGGGTCACAAGGGTATAAGTTAATACAGAATTTGACCCAATCAATTTACTCTAGATTTACAGAGAGAGCAGAATTTGGCCACTTATCTTGCTCACAGCACTGCACAGTTAAACAGTAGGGTCTCCTCATCAGAGGTCCTGTCTGAAAGATTCCAAACAAGTTCATAGTGCAGTTTAGATAGTGACGTGTGCTCTAATACTAAACACAAGAGATAGATTTCTTAGCATCAGTGCCCTGCAGGGTTTACTGCCGTCCTAGTTTCTCTTTCTCTCTCTCACACACACACTGCTCCAACAGTCTCTGATGAGCCAATTACTCTGAGTCAGGTATTATCATGCATCCTTTCTTACTCAGATCACCCCGCCTTCTTACTGTAGTTCTGATGTTACTTATAAAGAGACAATTCAAAAGAGATGATCCCATAGAAATTAAAAAATATTGTATTGATATAATCTTAATGCAAAGGCTCATGTGTATAATTCCTAGGAATCAATTAATAAAACTTGGCGATTTTAAGGATAATCCTTCTGTGAAATTCAGAGGGACTTAAAATGGCAGCTTTTTATTTTCAGGGCAGGAATTGTCCTCTAATTTCAGTGCAGAAATAATCTTTTCCCAGTCCATTCCATTATTCCTATGCACAAAGAAAATAAATTAGGGTGTGGTTTGGCTTAGCTGTTCCAAATCCTCTGATTCCATTCCAAAATGAAGGCCCTGTTAGGTACAAAATATATTCCACCTCCAGATTAGAATGACTGGTCCACTAAAGCTACTGCAGAGGCTAAGTAGGTGGATAGACATATGCTATATGCATGTTTATAGAAAGGTCACAAAGCAAATATTAGCAATCAAGAACATTAAGGGGACACTCCCTTTAGGATACATCTTTCTACACCCCATAACTAAATTTGCTGCTTCAGAGAGGCACAAGCCAGCTATTATGCTTTAATGTATGACAACATCTTGGTTTGACAACAACTTGGTTTAAGAAAATTCAGGAAATACCAGTGATAGATGGGTTTTTCCGTAAACAAAACAATGCCCCTCACCCTACACACACACAATAAAACCCCACACCAAATTTTGAAAAGACTTTGGAAATGTGGTTGCTTTTTAATGAATTCACAGGAAAAAATAGCTCATCAGAAATCAAGCCCGTAACATTCATTTTTTATTTACTAATAAATGACAGAGGGATAACAATTGTGGTTTAGGTCTTGTTTAGTGAATGTGCTTCTTTTGTGTTGTTAACTGCCAATTGTTATTTGTCTTGACATAAATCCTCGCTTCGATTTGTTTGAAGCTGCACTGACTCATGTATGTGTACCACTGCCCTGTAGTGGGTGGAGTGTCAGACCTGTCCAAGCATGAGTGACCATGTCACACTGTAATAGGTGGGCTGCAGAGGATAAGACTCCTGCTAATACAACTGATGAAGAGTCTCATTTAGCTCAAGGTGTAGAGGCCTGTGTTTCATTTCCCTAGGCTGCCCGTGTGTGATTTAGCTAGAGATGGACTGTCAATTGTTTGTGGCCACTGCTTTGTTAAAATAGGCTTTATGCACAATTAAAGAAAAGTGTACCCACGGTCCTAACATTAGTACTCCAGAATATCCAAAGATTCATGTCTTGGCACGAAGACACTTGTGAAGAACAGTACATAGCATTATCCCTTGAAATAAATGCACAACTTGCTGAGGAGTTGAAGAGGAAACAGTTGAACAACACGTGTCAGGGAGCCATAGGAAATGATACTTCGCTATCCTCAACATTATACATTCCTTCTACATCCTGCTGTATGTGACTGTATGACAATCACAGGAACTGAGCATGGGTCAGACTAGTTGGCAGGGCTGGATTAAATCATAGACAATCTAGACACATGCCTAGGGCCTAATTTGTGTATGGGATAGGGTGGGTCAGGTACTGGTGGGGGAGATGGCCCCACATCAGAAGTAAGGAGGAGCAGTTCTGGCCACCCCACTGCCCACTTAGGTTTGGCCTCACTGACCCTCTGTCATGATGGAGAGGAGGCGGAGCTAAAATTGAGTTGAGTGGTATTGCAACCCTGGTGCACTAGCTCGCAACACCACTCACTTTTGGCTCTGCCAACCCCCCTCATGACAGAGGGCTGGCCGGGCCAAACCGAAGTGGGCAGTGGTGCGGCCAGAGCTGCTCTTCCCGCCCACTGTTGTGGGCTGGCTTCTTCACCAGTACCTGAAGGAGACTAGCTGGAGCTTTGCCACAGTCATCCAGACACTGGATGGTGAGTGCCTCCATGTGGGAGCTGGTGGTGGGGTTTGCTTAGGACCCAGAGATGGGTTAATCCAGCCCTGCTAGTTGGAATCAGTCTACCCTCAAATCATAACTATAGTCAGTCAGGGTTCCATACTTTTGTGGCACAATGAATGTGGGAATTAAAAGCCTAGAAAAAAACTCCTTAAACCTAATCCTGACTCTTACACAGACTCTCTCTGGTTTGGGTAAGGCACATGGCACCTCTGCCTCAGTTTCCCCATTTGTAAAATGGGGCTAATAATACTTACTCCTCTACCTCACAGGGGAGTTTTGAAGACCCACAGTTTAAAGTAAAGTGGCTAGAAGATGAAAACTCTGATGCAAATGTCAAGTATGATCATGATTACCCATTGGTATCTCCATTTTTTTGAGAATTGCTTTCCCGTTCAAAACCAAGGAAAAATATTCCTTTTAGTCTGACACCATCAATGTTCTGCACTAAATTTCCTATAGATTTGATAAGGACACTCAGGAATATGAGAAAAGGAAACAAAATATGGTCCCCTGATCCTAGTTTACCTCACATCTCCCAGGAAATTGCTTTGAAAGTACCTGACATTTGGTGCAATGTGCTGCAGTCCCCAAGGCAAAATGTTTACCCTTTCCAAAGCGTTTTCACGAGCTCCAGGAATAAGCTGTTTCTAATGCAGACGATTCAGCAAAATCTAGAAGAAATGTGACACCCCAAGCTTTCCTTCAGTTTGGTGGTGGAATTTTAGCAAGAGATCTTGAGAGCCCTTGCCCAATATGTTGCTGGAATATCAACATTTAAAAATTCCAGAAAAAAATGTTTACCGGCCAGATTATTTTCTTCTAACTCAAGCCTGTTAAACCTTGGATTTGAAGGTAAAGTTCCAATATGATTAACCATGTTTAAAGAAAAACAGTCAGTACAGGCAACAGCAACATTATGCTTAGGTCAACATCTTCTAAGACACTACTGGAATGGTGAGTGACAATAATCCCTTGGTGTGTGTGTGTGGGGGGGGGAGCTGGGAGACTGGTGACTCGTTTGACTGTTATGATACTGGTTGTACTGGGAGATAATTGGATACAAACTACAGTAAATGAGCATAGAATGATCAATTTAATAGTAGCAAATGCCAATATTATCAGGGGTGGGGGGAAACCATTATTTTCCATCCCAGAAAAAACATTTAGCCTGTTAAGATTACTCTGACCCTTCCCTATTCCCTGCCAGAAATTGTTCTCTCTCCTAGAAATTAGATGCGTTTAAGCTATTGCATATGCCTTATAATATAGTTAAGTGATTTGTGCATATTAACTAGCTCTCCCACCCCCTCACTGTGAACTATTGTTTAACTTTCCTATGTGTCATAGGATTAATAAAATGCCAGAGAATAGGAGCTCACATGAGCTGAGCTCCAGGACTTGGGTTTTTAACCACACGGTCTGAGCCAGGTACCGCATGTCTCCTGGATTTAAAAATGTTCTCTCTGTTTCACTTGAACAAGTAAACAGATTATGCCAAATTTAAAAACAACCCCCCCCCCACACACACAAAAACCCATAAAGACATAAAGAGAAGGGAAGAATGGGACCAGTGGTGTAACGTTCCCTCCTGCTTTACCAGCTCTCCATTGTGCGGTGTTCCCCAGAGCCCAGACTGCAGTCTGAGCTGCCCCACTTTGAATACGGATTGTTCAAATCAAACAGGATTGGGACCAATTTTAGGATTTTGAAGAAGGCTGGGCCAGATGATTCTATGGGAGGACTCCCTGACTTTACTGTCCCCTCCCAAACTGACCAGAGGCATTTACAGTGAAGTGGGTGAGGTGGGATAGGGAGTCGTTGGGCCCCCACGGTAGAGTGCAGCTGTTCCTGTGCTCAGATTCACGTATACTGGAGCTGCCAATATTTGAATCCTTTTCCAAGGACATTTTCTAAATAAGCTGAGGACCTGGGAGCAATCAGAGGATTGTATACATATATTGGTGATTTTCAGGTTATTTTCTTTTCCCTTTCCACTAATTACTTACTCATAGATTTTTAAGGCCAGAGGGGACCATCGTGATCATTTGGTCTGACCTCCTGCATATCGCAGGCCACAGAAACTCACCCACCCACTCCTGTAATGGACCCCATCACTGGCTAAGTTACTGAAGTCTTCAAATCTTGATTTAAAGTCTTCCAGTTACAAAGAATCCACCATTTACTCTAGTTCATATCAGTAAGTAGCTGTGCAGAGGAAGAAAAAAGGAATCAGGGTCTCTGCCAATCTGATCTGGAGGAAAATGCCTTCCAAACCCCAAATATGGAAGTCAGTTAGACGCTGAGCATGTGGATGAAACCTACCAGTTAGACACCTGGGAAAGAATTCACTGTAGTAACTCAAAGCCCTTCCCATCTAGTGTCCAGTCTCTGGCTTTTGGAGATATTTGCCAACAACAGTCGCAGATGGGCCACATGCCATTGTAGGCACTCTCATCATACTGTCCATTCCATAAACTTATCAAGCTCAATCTTGAAACCAGTTAGGTTTTTTGTCCCCACTGTTCCCTTTGGGTGGCTGTTCCAGAACTTCTCTGATGGTTAGATACCTTCATCTAATTTCAAGCCTAAACTTGTTGATGGCCAGTTTATAGCCATTTATTCTAGTGCCAACATTGGCCCTTAACTTAAATAACTCCTCACCCTCCCTCGTGTTTAGCCTTCTGATGTATTTAATGAAGGCAATCATATCTCCCCTCAGCCTTCGTTTGGTTAGGCTAAACAAGCCAAGCTCCTTAAGTCTCCTCTCATAAGGTAGGTTCTCCCTTCCTCTGATCATCCTACTAGCCCCTCTCTGCGTCAATACATAGATATAGAATCGAGAGCGGTCAACAATAAGTGATGTAAACAGCCATCTCTGTAGACAAATAAAATGTCCGACAGGGCACTACAGTAAAATGTAGTAGCATGAAAGCAACAAAAATAAAATTCACTAACCTAAAGGCAGCATGTGTCTCTCCTTGCTTTTCCTGCCTTCACCCACTTCTGTATCCCATTTGTCTCTCCTTCCACCTCTGACTTGCTCTGTCCATCTCCATGTCATTCTTTTAATTTCATTCTATTTTCTGGTTTTGTTAAGAAGTCTCCCTTTTCCGCTGTCCTTTTCCATTTCTTTGTGAAATAACATCTCATGTCCTGTCCTGCTCTTTTTCAGCATCGTCCCCGTTCCCTCTTGACCGCCACTCTCGTGCTCATGCCGATCTTATGTTCTCTCTTCCTTCTTCCTCCTCTCTCCATGGCCTCCAGAATCTCCAGCCTCTTGATGGTGCCCCAGCCTCAGGAGCTACAACCATGAGAGTGAAGCTGAAGAGGACAAGTAATAGGCTGCCAAGCGTGTTCTTGAGTGCCACAGTTGTCCAGTTTCATCTAACATTGGGGAGAGATTACTTTCAGGATTAATTTTCATTTCAGGATTTCAAGGTCAGGAGGGGCCACTTTGATTGTCTTGTCTGATCTCCTGCATAGCACAGACCATAGGATACCAGTACTAATTCCTGCTTCAAGCTCAATAGGTATGTTTGAACAAGAACAGATCTTGTAGAAAAACATCCAGGTTTAATTTTAAAATTCCCAATGGTGGGAATCTACCACAGCTCTTGGCAAGTTGTTCCAGTGGTTAATTACCCTTACTGTTAAACATTTGTGCCTTATTTCTAGTCTGAGTACTTCCAGCTTCTTCTTCCAGCCATTGGATCTTGTTGTGCTTTTGTTTGCTAGACTGAAGAGCATCTCTATTATCACTTTTCTGTTCCCCATCTCAGTACTTATAGACTGTGATCACGTCACTCCTTAACCTTCTGTTTGATGAGCTAAATAGATTAAGCTCATGTTGTTTTAATTTGGTATAATTTTCTCCCCAAAATGCCAGAGGAAAGGTCAGCAAGGGAGGAAAATCTCAGCCTTTTCAGTTTTTCATGGTAGACAGCTATATGTGCCCCTGACTCCGTTGCTCCTTTCTTTCCTTACATAAAACGTCCATACTCAATCAGACCAAAGGTCCATCTAGCCCAGTATCCTGTCTTCCGACAGTGGCCAATGTCAGGTGCCCCAGAGGGAATGAACAGGCAATCATCAAGTGATCCATCCCCTGTCACCCAAACCCAGCTTCTGACACCATCCCTGTCCATCCTGGCTAATAGCCATTGATGGACCTATCTCCATTAACTTATCTAGTTCTTTTTTGAAACCTGTTATAGTCTTGGCCTTCACAACATCTTGTGGCAAGAAGTTCCACAGACTGACTGTGAGTTCCATGAGTTCCCCCGCCACCCTTCCTCTGTCCTATATGTTTTCACCTCAGTCTCTCTAGTCATATTTGGAGGTGGGAATTGTTGCTGTTGCTGTACCTAAGGCATGTATGTTGTAGAGCCAGATACCTTCTTCCTCTGCAATCTCCGTGCATGCACCCTGGAGCTGAGTCAGCTCCTCCAATGAGCTGCCCCCCTTGTAGCTAGACACCACACTGGCAGATCAACAGAGGATCAAGCTCAATCACTAGTGAGCAGCCAGCCAGTGGCTGGGAGAGTGCTGATGGCAGTCCTAGTACCAGCATCAGAAGCTCAAGTAGTGCTGTTCACAGCAATGAATCCACAGGGTGAGCCACTCCAAGAATGGAGACCCAGGGATTTAGGCTTTGCAGAACCCAAATTATTATTCTAATTATCTGTAGTAGAGACCCAGATAATGAAAACAAACAAACCAAAAAATCTGCCATGACAAACTTTGTACTCTAGTTCTCATTGTGAAGATAACATTCACAAGGTAAACGGCTAGAAGCTGGACCAAACTCTTCCCAAGGATAACTCTACTAACATCAACAAATTTGCACTACAGATAAATGTGGCCTACTATTTTAAAATAAAAGCCAAGATAAATAATGATATTTAAGGGATACTCAAAAAAACTGCTGGACCCGGAGCAACAAAATTCAGAAGCCCCAATGTCAGCCCTGTGCAAGATAGGATGCTAGAAACAGTCACACAACTGATGACACTTAGCTTTTCTACTTCATAACATGGTAGATCATTCTTCTTCCCAGACCTCTTCCCAAGAAATGTACATATTGAATAATTCTTTCTGCTCACACAGGGCCTAAAATTCACACAAAACTCCTCTGACACCGGGAAGCAATATCTCCATTACAAAGATGAAAAACCCGACACAGAACGGACTCATCTTCTAGTGACTTGCCCCAGGTCTCACAGGAAGTCCACGGCAGAGTCAGGAATAAAGCCAGACCTTCTGAATCCAGATCTTATGCCTAATCCACAAGACCACTGCTCCTTTCACCCAGCCTGTGTTTGTACAGTACGTTGACCTGACTGGAAGAGGCACGCTAACTTAAAATACATAAAATCCATGTATTGGGCCAATTTTAAAAAAAACGTTTTCTTGTCATAGTTCGTTGTTTTTTCTAACTAGACATTAGGCCGTCTCCATGAAGCGAGACAGCCTTCCTTTCAGAATTTTCCAGGAAGCACAGTTGTCTCCCACATGTTATGCTTAATGTAACTCAAACAAATGTTTTAGGAAATTCCTTCTAATTCAGTGAAATTGTGAGCTTGGCAATGGCACGCTGGAAATGAGACTGAAAGATACTGTTTTTTTGGTTTTTTTTTTAAGTGTAGAGGAAAGTTTGGTCTTAAAATTGGCTGCTCAGGGAGATAGAAACTCATGTTATGCATAAGGGATTTGGCAGGTCTGAACACAGAAATTTCCAGAAGTGTTTGCGTGGCAACAACTCTATGCCAATCCACATTTTTTAGCTATTCTGGCTAGCTGCCCAGCCTACAAGAAAGACTTGTATCTCCACACACTTCACTGGCTTCCCTGATGAGTTTCCATACTGCATGGCAACATTGGATAATCTTATTTGTGTGCCAAAAAAACTCCTGCTACTTATATTGTTACTAAATACCAGATGTGCTTAATAAAGAGTAAGTGGAGCCAAACCTAGGGTAATCACATAACCTATCATTAACATTTTCTAACAACAAAAATGCAATTGGAACACCAGATTACTGTTTTGCTTTGTTTGCTTAACGCCCTATTACTGGAACCCCTAGGGTGATGGGAACAGAACGCGGTAGGAGTAGACAGTTCTGGCACAGATGATGACGTTGTTTACAATCACACCCCTGCACATCTGAAACATGTGTGAGAAAGTAAAGGCTAAGCAGATTTCCTTTGCACTCAGCACAAGGGTCGAGAGGGAAGGGAAAATTGCAGCAGGAAGTCTACAATGAGCTAGAAAGTAGAGGGATCATATTTCTTTATCCCATGGTGGGGGATAGAACAAAACCACTGTGTGGGTTTGATCCTGCATTCCTTGCACATCCAAAGCTCCCCGATGCACAAGGAATGCAGGAGTGGGCCTTGTTAGATTAAATTTAATGACAACCAAAATCCTCAAGTCCATTAAAAACATATTTTTGTGTGTGGCAGGGTCCCAATCACCACATGAAAGGTATGCACATTAAAATGGGAATTCCACATGTGCATATCCCAGGCTGATCAGACCCTTGGGGGGGAAAAAGTTAAGTCATGCCAATGGCAACAGGCCGCTATTGTAACAGGCACATGATAGAAGGAGGGATGCAAATATGGTCTAACATTTATAGATCCGCTGTATCACCAAAAGAAAAGGCCTGCTGAGATGCAACAGGAACACTGTAGAAGCTGTGAGTCAACCCAGTGCAAAGAGATGTCATCCTGACTGAAAATAGATGTGGGTGAAAAGGCCAGCTTTTCCCCACAAAGTTCTCTGAAATGAGGAATTTTAATGAAACGAGTAGAAAAAGTTTTCCTTTATCAATGCATTTTTAATCTGCATTGTTATCTGTATGGCAGGAAAAAATCAGGAAAGATACATACAACTGAAACTTACCAGGAAAATCAGTTCTTCAGTGTGACTGTTTTTCATTTTTGGGTTGTGGAAAAGAAGATGACTGGGCCAAGGTTGGTGGGAAGTTCATGCATTTTTATACATTATGTGGTGCAGCAGCGATTACAAAACAAAGGCCAACAGCGGTCCCATTCCCTTGGTCCCTGAAGAGAAAACTCTCATTGATGTTATATAGGAGTTTCGCCTCTATAAAGATTGCAGCATTGGTCCCAGAATCCAGAGCCAAGGTAACAATGGGTGAATAGGTTACAATGGGTGTAGTCAGAGCAGCCTGGAGGCTAGAGGGTGGATGCCTTGACTCTTGATCTTACTGTTGTGTAACATGACTAAATACAAAAGTGCAGTACAGTTCCTCAGCAGGGACAAAGAGGAAGCCAGCACACAGAGGGAATACAAAGGCCTCAGTCCTGGAAGGAGAGCTACAAATGCATACCCTTCCTGCCATGTAGAGTCCAATTTACTGCAATGACACTTCGTGTGGATGTAAGAATCTGTGCTCTGCAGGATCAGAGTCAAAGCCCATTTCACTTACCATCAGTTTGATGATACTGGTTTTCAAGACTGAGGCAAGCTAAGGGTATGTCTACACTTGAGCTGGGGGTGTGATTCCCAGTTTGAGGAGACATACCCATGCTAGCTGTGATGGAGCTAATGTGCTAAAAATAGCGCATAGCTGCTGCAGCGGAAGCAGCAGCAGGGGCTAGTCACTCCAAGTACGTCCCTAGGGTCTTGGATGAGATTGTGCTTGGGGTGGCTAGCCCCTCCCACCGCTCCTGATCAGAGCTAGCAGGGGTACATCTCCTCAAACTGGGAATTATATCCCTAGCTCTCAATGTAGACGTACCACAATACAACTGGCATGCTGCTAGGTAAGGAAGACTTTCCATTAGCCAGCTTTCCACACTTGACCTCTGCACTGTAGTTCTGTTTTCCTCCTGCTTTGATTTTTGCTTCATAGACAATGTGCGCATCACATTTTCTTTATCTGCGTGTCATCACTCCCGCCTTTCCTGTCTTTGTCTGTTGTCATAATTTCCTGTGCTAGTACTACACATGTGTTCAGCTACTCCCCTACGGAGTCTTATAGACTTCACTGCAACTTGGTCAGGAGTAACTATGTGCATGCTTGTAACGCTTTTCAGGGTCAGCCCTTTAGATTGTAGGCCTGTCAGTGGCAAGACTCTCTGTGTAGCACCATGCAAATTTATGGTGCTATTATTATATAAATAAGCAATACAAGTAACATAAAGTAAGCAATAAAGCATGGCTCTGGTCATCCATCCTTCCTCACATTGCATTGTACTTTACTCCACAGGTAGTCCCACTGAAGTCAGGGGAGCTGAGCAAGTCCAGAGGAAGAAAAGAAACATGAGGCCCCCTGTAAAAGGGTAGCACAGAGTGAACATCAGCCTCCAACATCAGCCTTTCCAGGGCCTCGACACATCTTCCAGAAGGGTTAGAAGAAAGTATAGGAGAGCAACTAATCCCATCCCTTGTGTGAGCGCCTTCCCTCCCCCTGCCTCAAACTCCCCATTCCACTTCCAGCAGCCATTTCCAGTAAGCTGCCTTCTCCCTGGCTAGGCTTTGCCTTTGCAGCTCTAGCTAATATCCTGCACTGCCCAGAGAGACCCAAGTCCCTCTTAGTCCTAGGAGACTCCAAGACTGAACATTGACATGAAAATCAAAACCGGACTGAGCCAGTCCTGGTTTTCAGGGCCACAACATCTGCTCATCCTAGATGTGGGGGAAACTCCACATGGGAATGTTCACAGAATTTTGTTCCTTCTGAGCCTCTTCCTGCAGGTTTTAAGGCAGGAAGTGACAATACGGCCTGCAATTCTTTAAGTAAGCTGAGGAGAGTTTCTTCTCGAAAATTGACTGGGACAAGGAAACACTCTTATAAGGGAGTGAAATATGAGAACCCAGAGGCCAATCCCTAAAAATACCTTGTCAAATGGATTCTTTCCATGCTAGGCCCACATATTCCATTCCATCCAATGTACAAGAGGAGCTAAAAGAAAGGCACAACCTCCCACACTCACTTAGAGCCAGGCTTTATGAGGACCAAGGATTTTATTGTCTTTTTATTATTGTTTTTTAAAAGAAACACACACACACACACACACCAGATGATCCCTCCAGTGAACACCTAACCCCAGCCCAAGGTTGCTCTCCAGCTATACAGGCATGGAACACACTGTCTGGTTTCTCTAAACAGTCTTATTTGTAAATACGAGTACAATACTTGGCTCCTGGCAACCCAGTTGTACAGTAATATCCAGGATACAGCTTGCTTCAGCTATCCCCCCAGTAGAAACCACCCCTTTTCAGCAGGAGGCTCCATTCTGCTGGGTAAAGCAGCTTTTTCTGTCTCAAGTTCATGCAAAACTGAGCCCTGCTGCTCAGGCTCTTGGTGAAAGGATCCTTGACTAGAGCCCCTCTTTTCTGAAAGAAGTCTCTTTAACTTATAACTTGTAACATGCAAAACTGAGCCCTGCTGCTCAGGCTCTTGGTGAAAGGATCCTTGACTAGAGCCCTTCTTTTCTGAAAGAAGTCTCTTTAACTTGTAACTGGGTCCAGTTAGAGTATTTCCTGTTACCTACCCCTTGATTCTGCCTTAACCTCTTCCCTGCCATGAATCATAGAATCATAGAATCATAGAATATCAGGGTTGGAAGGGACCCCAGAAGGTCATCTAGTCCAACCCCCTGCTCGAAGCAGGACCAATTCCCAGTTAAATCATCCCAGCCAGGGCTTTGTCAAGCCTGACCTTAAAAACCTCTAAGGAAGGAGATTCTACCACCTCCCTAGGTAACGCATTCCTGTGTTTCACCACCCTCTTAGTGAAAAAGTTTTTCCTAATATCCAATCTAAACCTCCCCCACTGCAACTTGAAACCATTACTCCTCGTTCTGTCATCTGCTACCATTGAGAACAGTCTAGAGCCATCCTCTTTGGAACCCCCTTTCAGGTAGTTGAAAGCAGCTATCAAATCCCCCCTCATTCTTCTCTTCTGCAGGCTAAACAATCCCAGCTCCCTCAGCCTCTCCTCATAACTCATGTGTTCCAGTCCCCTAATCATTTTTGTTGCCCTTCGCTAGACTCTCTCCAATTTATCCACATCCTTCTTGAAGTGTGGGGCCCAAAAAATGATGCAGGCTAAAGGACACTCCATCACAGAACCATGCTGATTCCAGCTGGGCAACAAAATGGCAGGAGAAATGTGCAAAGTAAAGCACATGGGAAAGATCCGTGAGCACTCTCATACACACTGACAAGTCTTATATTACCTGTTACCATTCAGGACAAAGACCTAGATCAGTATTAGTGCACATCAGCTGGGCACTCTTATGTATTCTTTTTAAAGAACCAGGGAACAGCCAATTTAATTACAAGGCCACAAACACATTTACAACTGTTCAAAGGAACAACCTAAAAAATAAAATAAAACAAAACAAAACCATAGTTAACCCATGGAACTCCCTATCACAAGGTATTACTAAAACAAAGGTTTTAGTAAGAGACATATACATGTTAATTTACATGAATAATAAGAATATCTGCAGTTTACTAGCTAAGCTAAACATGTATAAAGGATATCAGCTCCCATGCAAGCAGGTCATTGACGGCTAGGAATTAGGAAGAAACTTTCTTCACAGGCATGTTATTGCAACATTGTCCATTAGGAGTTTTTTACATCTTTCTCTACAAAGCGCATAGTGTTGGCCAGGATACTGGACTAGCTAGACTTGAGAGGTAGTGTAGTTCAGTGGAGGAGGCACTGAAGTAGGAGTCAGAAAATCTGGGTTGTATTCCTGGCTGTATCATAAGGGACCTTGGGCAAGACTCTTTGCATCTGTTTCCCCTTTGTCTATTTTAACCCTGTGCTCTTTGATGCAGGGATTGCCTCCTATTGGGTACAGTGCCTAACACGAGGGACTCTGATCTGGGCTGGTTCTCTAGGTTCTATCATACTATAAAGACGTAGTTGCACCATCGGTTTGTACTGTTATGCCAGTTCCTGTACTTTCTACAAATGGAGACAATGGGCCTGATTCTGCTCTCAATCACACCAGTGTAAAATTAATCAATGAAACCATCTTGCTAGCTAAAATTTTTGTTAAGCATTGTTCTGTGCTGGAAAGATGTGAACCCAATTTTCATAGCCCATGCAGAAAAGGTCTGCCTAAATTCCTACTTGAGTTCCGTAGGTTTGATTATGCTCTCATTTACACTAGATTTATACTGGTATAACTCCACTAACTTTGATGGGGTTGTGCCTGATGAAGGCGGGGTTCCAAAGAGGATGGAGCTCAGCTGCTCTCAGTGGTAGCAGATGACAGAACAAGGAGTAATGGTCTCAAGTTGCAGTGGGGGAGGTCTAGGTTGGATATTAGGAAACACTAATTCACTAGGAGGGTGGTGAAGCCCTGGAATGGGTTACCTAGGGAGGTGGTGGAATCTCCATCCTTAGAGGTTTTTAAGGCCTGGCTTGACAAAACCCTGGCTGGGATGATTTAGTTGGTATTGGTCCTGCTTTGAGCAGGGGGTTGGCCTGGATGACCTCCTGAGGTCTCTTCCAACCCTAATCTTCTATGATTCTAAGGGCCTGATCCTGCAGAGTGCTCAGTGCCTTCCACAACTTTGGGCCACTATGGGAGTTGACAGCACTCAGCAACTTGCAGGATCGGGCCCTTTCATTGGTGTGAAATTAGAATCAGGACCATTGTGCCCTCATTGACACTCGCCATTCTTGAAAACAGGTTGTCTCTCCTTACTGGCCCAAGGTGAAGAACAGCTTCTTGTTTTCTACGCCAACTAAAGGTGCAGACATGCAATGTTTCTTCTCAAGTTTCCATCATGTCCGGCGCCCTGAATAAGGCGGCATGAACAATATGCGTATAACTATTGTATGCAAGAAAAAGGTTCAGAATATGGTGTTAGTGCTCCCAGCTCAGCTGCCAATAAAACTCCTGATGAAAAGCATACTTCCTTTGATGCAGCCTCAGTCAAGTGCTTTACAAATAAAGGTGGATCTAATATACGTTGTACTTGCAAGATGGTAAACAGAAAGTCCACTTGTGAAATCAATATGATTGACTATTCCAGAGAAATCTTAATGTAAATCTTTGAATTGCTCTATTGTTCTATGGACTTTGGCTACAAATTGTTCTGGACGCTATAGGATATTTGGTTGCTAATGGCTCATTTCTTATTGAACTCTTAAGGACATCATACATCTTTCGGGCTGTCAACCACCAGTGTATATTTTTCTTCATTTGCAGTATCATAGTAAAAAGAATATTAGATGAAGTTAAACTCCAGATGATAACGGGACTGACCATTTGTCTTCTATATGAATATTATTTGTATTCCAATATTATTGTGTTACAAGACAGATGGAAAATATTATTGACTCTGCAGAACAGAATGGATTTATCATTTGTTCACTAATTGCCCTTGGGACTTAATCACTCTGGGCCAAAGTGGTTAGGCACTAGTCTGTGACTCAGCAGGGCTGGGTTCAGGGCCTGGTTCTGCCACAGATTTCATGTGAGAGTCACTTAACATGACATCCTCAGAGGTATTTAGGTGTCTAAATACCTTTGAGAAGCTGGGCCTTAATCTCTCTCACTCCAGATCAGCAAGGTACTTGAGCACATTGATATGAATTAGACTCCTTGTGGGCTTAAAGTTAAGCACGTTTCAGTACTTTGCTTAATCAAGGACTCTGAGGTTCATGCCCTTATCTATCAAAATGGCATCAATAATATGTCCTGACCTTACTGCATGCCCTGATGCACTCAAATATCTTGGTGATGAGTGTCACAGAAAGCTTATAAACACATAAACTAATAAATAATCCCGCCCCTCCCCCGCAACCTGTGCTTCCCTTTGACAGCTGGACCCAACACACCTCAGGGGAGACTCAGTCCTACCTCAGTTTCCAGCACTGGCCCTCCCTTAGATGTTCTGCCATGGGAGAGTAGTCCCCTACCAGCTGCTCCATAGAAACCCCATAGGAGGACACTGCTTAAGGGCCGTACTGGCTGGCCTAGCTACTCAGCCCCTACTCAGTGCTGCCCATGCTTCAGGATTCATTGACTTACTGTGGGTCCCCACTAGAAGTAAATTACATCTGTTTTCTATCTCAGTTTCACCCACACGGTCTTTCTGCTGCCAAAGGCCATTCACCAGCGCCTGTCTGAACACAGCCTTTTCTCACTCCATTTCCTCAGCTTTTAAGATGGTAATGAAATTATGTAATGATATAAACCATATCAAAATCGGTGACTTTTATTCCGAAATAAGTGTGTTCACACACAGGTTCACAGACTTGCTCCCAAAAAATAAAAAGGTGTGATTTAAAACTGATTTAGTTATTTCAGTGCAGGCTTGTGTTTAAACCAGCTCTTATATTAGTTTAAAACCGGCTTTAGAGCAGTTTTATTTGCACTGCTACATTTACCAATGGAAGACAAAATAAAATAAACCTAGCTGAAATCAAATTAAGAGTATCCACACAAGGTTTTGCCTTAAGTTAACATCATACGTTTAGTCAAACCAATCAACCAGGCCTACATTTCTAACCCTTTTCCTTATGAAAATAGGCTTGAAAATGTAAAGTGATATAAGGAGATTGCTAAGGTTCAAAGGACCAGTCATCCAAGTTCTCCGTCTGCAGCAGGAGACAAAGTTTGGGGTGCACCGCAGAGAATCACCTCTCTAACCCTTCCCAAAACCCTTAGCTTGGCCCTGTGTGCAATGAGATGATCATGGTGACCAGGAAATGATTACATTTAGGGTTAAGGGGTGATGCATCAAAAAAGTTGTTTCCTAGGCTCAAGCAGGAATTGCTCTGCTTGTTGATATTTTCAGTCCTGCCTGAAGCAAGGATGGGCCTGGCTGGGATTCACCATAGGCAGCTGTCATGGTACAAGTGGCAGCTGCTGGAAAAGGAACATTCCTCCTCCATCCCCCACCAGTTCTGCTAGAATTGCATGGGAGGGGGCACATCATGCAGCCCCTGCCCTGGCCAGCTGCTCCAGCAATGTGTGAGGAGGAAGAGAGGAGAGAGGACCAAGCTGCTGCTGCACTGAGTATAAGTCTTGCTGAAGCCACCTCCTCCCTACTAGTTCTGCACCAGCGTCAAATCTACAGAGCCGGTACTGGGAAAGAGCCCGGCTCCTCTCTCACCTACCAGGGAAAACCCCCTGTCCCACCCCACCTCAGTGATTTGTTCCCTCATCTGTTAAACTGTTGTATTCTCATAACTAAATAGCACCCAGTCACTGCAGTGATGGGCTTCTTCGAGGTTTGTGTAATAATAATGATGGGCAATTCTGCAGGATTTGGCCCAATAATGATTAGTAGTAGTTGTATTATGGTAGTGGCTAAAAACTTCAACCAAGGTCAGGGCCCCATTGTGCAAGGCACTGTACAAACACACAGTAAGAGACAGCCCCTCCCACAAAATTTAAAATCTAAGTAGACAAGACAGTGGAGAAAAGGAAGTATCATTATCCCCTATATTAGGCGACGAGGCCCGAAAACCTGTTTGACTTTTTCCACGTTAATACAGGAAATCTGATGCCTGGTGAGGGATTGATGTCATGTCTTTTGAGTCCCAGTTCAATGACTTAACTGCAAGACCTACCTTCCTCTCAGTAATAATAATCAGTGTCTGTACAGCACTCTGAAATGGTAAACAGCTATGTAAGGGCTCTATTTATTACTCTAACAAGTGACACCTTGCTTTTCTTGTGCAAATTCATTTTAGAATTTCCTTAAGGGCCTTGCTGACCCTGATAAACCTGGATGAATTTGTGGGAATACCTTTCCCTCTTCTTTGCACAACAGCAGACAGCTGGAGTTATTGAGATACAAATCGTGTGGGTGTGGGTCAAATTTATTCTTTAATTAATCTTGTGTAACAATTGCATGTTTGTTCTGACACGAGAATCATTTGATGTAAAACCTTTTTGTATCACACCTTCTCAATGTGGTGATCCTTTATGATAACTCTTTCAAAAGAATTTCCTTGAGTGATCTGTCCACACCTTTCCCTTTTAGTTCCTCCCAAATGTCTCTCTGATGCTCAGGTCACCCCGTTCACCTGAAATTAAAACAAAATCCTGGTCTGAACAAGCTCAGGATAATCGGTTATGTCAATTCTGACCATAAAGCAGTCCCCATGATATTATCAACTCTATTTGTTCCTCCTATATTTGGAGCAGTATATATTTCACAATGGCACTAAATTTGGCAGGTTTTTATCCTGGTTCTTTATTGTATAAGCCCTGGGGCAAACAACAATAGAATGGAAGCTTGAATGGGCTTGTTTAATAGACAGACTTAAATAACCCATCTGCAGCAGAGCAATCACCTCTAAGTGCTCTAAGGCTGTGTCTCTACTAGCCTTTTTTCCCTAGGATTTCCCAGCACCACAATGGGAAATGCTAGCGTAGAGACAATGGTCAGGCCATGGCTGGCACTTTAATCACTGTGTTATCTAACCCTGCTCAAAGCAGGCCTAGGCTATACGGCATTTAGAAGGCTGGCAACTACCTCAGCCCAGTCCACCCTAGCGCTCTCACCTTCGCTACTACCAACAGGGCTGTATTTTAGGGAAAGCTGGCTAGTGTAGATAAGGCTATAGGGTCTGATCCTGCTGGCAAGGTTAATCCTTACTTAGGAGAGCGGTCCCATTGATTTCATTGACCTATTGCCTGTGTACTAAGGGAGCAGGGTCAAACGCTATTTTCCTCTAAGTTTGAAATGTTTTTCCAACGTCTTACTTTGTGCTGGCAGGAGGACTGGGCTGTGTTCTTTGTCTGAACAAGTCATAGTCAAAGTAACCATACGATTCCCCAGAAAACTCAAACCGGAAACATTATTCACAGGCATAGCTGCTGATACAGTAGCAGCCTGTCTATAGGCCTGATCCTGAAAGGTGCTGAGCACCCACAACTCCTGTTGCACTCAGTGAGAGCTGAGGTCACTCTGCACTTCACAGATGCTTTCAGCACCGTATAGCACCTCTCTGGCTTAAGGGCTTAGGATCCGTGATTTTAATGGTGTGAATACAGCTGGAGGGCTTGGCAACTGGAGTATGTTCTTATACATCTAAATTGACACCCATTTAAAATTATAATAAGACTTGAATTTATAAAGGAACACACACACACATGCTCAGGGTGCTGAACAACAATCACAAAACCAATTTCTCATTCGTTAATAAAAGAACAGCCTGACCTCAACAGCCAATGTGGGTAAATAAAGACAACATAAACCAGCAGCAGCCTCAGTGGCAGACATTTCAAAACACCTCCTCAGAAAACAATACATGTTTAGGTTTGTTTGTTTTTTTTAAATGGGGAGAGATTAAATGAGCCAGATTTCAGGAGACAGCGAGTTCCACCATGTTGGGGCTGCTACTGCAGCAGTTTGATCACCTACTGACTTCAGGCATGATAGTGGAACCCCTAAATACCATGTGGTTTGAGAGTGCAAAATCCCCTGCGGTGAGGCTCAAGGAGGGGGTCTCAAATATAACCAAAGCCAACCCCATTCAGAGCCACCTAGTCCAATAAGGCTAATTTAGACTGAATCCACTACTCAATATGAGCCCGATAGCTCAAACCCTTTCTGGCAATGGTGATGCTGCATTTTGAGCAAGCTGCAAATCAGCCTCCCAACGAAGAGGGAATTGCACCAATCGAGGTCAGGAAGATGTGCATTGCTGCCTCCAGGTCCTCATGAGATAAATAAGGGGATAACACACGCAAATTGCATCGCTAAAAACCACAAAAAGAGCCAGATCCTCTGCTGGTGCAAACTGGCTCATTTCACTTCCATGGAGCTATGCCAATGTACAGCAGCTGAAGACCTGGCTCAAAACGTATTCTTTATTTGTACAACTTGCTTTATTGTCCGACCTTCAGTTTCACAGATATACCAGAAAAGAATCTGATCTGTATTTCCCCTCTGGATGTGTTATGGTAAGACCTTTAGCTGGACACAAGCACCAGAGAAGTGTGCGTATACAGAGAGGGAGACTATATGTATTCTAAGCTGCTCAATCTGCAATGGTGTCATTTCTACACCGAACAACAGCACAGCATCACTATCAATTTCCCCATCCCAGTCTGCTAAAAAACAACCGATGCTAACTGCATACCAGAAATACCAAGTCCCCACAAAGCCTCTGCTGTCTAGAGTCTCTTTTTTGTCTGATTCATTAGATCTTTGGCAGCACTCCAAGTTTTTTGGAGGGGGATGTGGGGGACAGACTTCCTGAGCATACCAACAGCCTCATTTTGATCTGTGATACTGAGCACTCATTTCCACTTCACAGACTGTGCTGAGCAGTGCCACAGAGAGACAAATCCCAGAAGTGGAAGAAGAGTGGTGTGGGGAGAAAAGATGAAAGCAGAAAAGAGCTGCATTTATTAAGCTGTTTTTCTTTCAGTGAAGAGCAGCATTTATCAGTGATTTCATATATCATGTGAAAGGTGGCTTCCTGCCAGTTTCCAGGGATCCAAACAACCCACTGACATCATATGCTAAATATAGAACAGCCCTTGCTTTAGGTGAATAAATAATGCAGCTGCAAAGGCATAGGTCTTCCGTTACACATTTATTATGATCAGGCTGTCAGATTCTTATAATCAAAAGAATAATGTCCAATCCCAATAAGGAATGATTGGCAAAGAACTCAAAACAATTACAGACAATAGCTGATTATGGCAGTCTGCTGCTGATTTTCATGCCTCTGAAATGATATGTAGCTGTAAATCATGTTCTAGCTTTTCAACCCAGATTTGCTGTGTCCCTCCCTTTTCCTTCAAGCCGGGCTGCAAAGATGAGAGTGGGTGGAGAGGTTATGAACAAAGAACATTGCCAAAAATATGGAAACTTCGTTAGCTCTTGCTGTGGGAGGGGGAGAGACGGGTGAAGATATGATCAAATTATGCCTGCAGTAAAATAGCAGCCTCTGTGTATGTAACTGGTTTAATGCAAGAGGCTTTCCAAACTCATTCAGAGAGTTTTTAATTGATGCCATCCAGTGCTAATCACTCTTGATTCCTCTAATATTTTTATTTAAGGGAACCTGTATCTAACAAGCAAGTAACCAAGAGCTGTAGTTGGCTGTCTGGTAGCCAGGTGATGTCCCTGAAACCACCTGAAGAAGGATTAAGATTCATAATAAAATCCAACCAATATTTTCTCCCTTCAGATCTAAAGCATCAGATAGGAGGACAGTTTCTGAAACTATTCTTAATGAGGGGAGAATGGAAAAAGTAGAGCAAGAAATAAGAGGACAATGCACCATAAGAGCTGCCGCAAGGTGTTGGATCAATGACAACATCTGCATGAATTCTTTTTTTAACACAGTCTTGGATACAATAGATGTTGTTACTATGGAAACTGGTGTAAAAGCATCACATAGAAGGGAGAGGGCTAGAACAAAAGATGAAAAGTAAGAAAGATAAAAATTTTAGATCACACATAAGGAAGACAATGACACGACATCATCCAGGCTCATTGTTTGCATCAGTGCTCTATAACACATTGTGGTTTCTGCTCTGGACAGTTGAATGAAGACCTGTTATATTTGTGAATGATAAAGAATGCGGTAAAATTTGAGATGAGGAATCATCATCATCCCGTAATAAGCAGAAGCATTTAATACACCATGCAGCTGTGGATTCATCATGCAGCGTGAGAAATATTGTGCCGATGATTGTAATATTCTCAGAAAGTTATAGTGACTCATGCTTTTATTGCTATGAAGCAGCAAAGTGAAAATAACTTTACACACATTTGATCTTTTGGACATTGACAAGCCTTTCATATAAGAAAAATATGGCCTAATTTGCAAGTGTGTTGAGCGCCCATAGCTCATATAGAATTCAAAGGGAGTTGCAGAATACTCAGCACTTCTAAAAATCAGAACATATATTTTGAGTCAGAAAGTCTCATCAATTTCCAAAATATCAAAGGTGCATAAAATTATTTGCAATTTGCTTCTTAATTAGGGCCTGATACTGTTCAGAGCTCAGCACCTCCATAAGGGGCTGAGGATTCTCAGCACCCATCTAGTATAGTCCTGAATCAGGACAATATTTAAGCATTGGCTTAAGTGCTTACCTGAAGTGGAAGCTGAGAATCTTTGAAAATAGTCAGTTTACATATTTAGGTCTCTTGATATAAATGTAGGTACCTAGAATTAGGCACAGGAGTTCAAAATTCTTGGCCTCAGCATTTGGCTGGATCAGACTCTGAGTTTGCACAGTAGACTAATGAGTAAAGAAAAGTTGTAACTTAGATGCTGCTCATAGCTGGTAAATAGAAAAGAAAGTGCATGCTGTCATCAGAAGGAAGGGGAGGATGGGCATCAAAATGCTGGTGTGGGGAGCCTGCTGTACATAGGAGACTTGCATCATTATTCCAGTCACAGCACCATCAGTAAAGTTAGAAGGGTAAACCCAAAGGAATGCATTTCTTATGACTGAGAAACTTTCAGCGTGCTCACTGCACTAGAATAATGATCAGTAAATGCTGTGCTCAGCCAGAGTATAATGACTGACAGTGTCATTGTTGAATCCTGTCACTAGACATGTGCTGGGACTGACAGTCCCAAACCAAGTTTATATCCACAGTTACTGCCACGATACCATTTGGTAACTGACAGCCCACACTTTTGCTTTGGGCCAAGTAAAACATGTGACCAATTGTTTTCACATTTGTGATCAGATCCTCCAGCTTCTGGATGGCCATCAAGCAAGTGCAAAGTACACTTGTGACAGATCTTGCAACCCCGGGGAGTATCTCTGGGGACAACTTCTGTGTATTGTTGTAGGCTAGGGATTGTATTCTACCCCTTTGGGTGATGGGTTACCACAGCTCCTCCAGGAACTAAAAGCAGTTGGGGTGGGGGTTAATTATTGCAGTCCCTGGGATTTTAAACAGCTCCAGAGAAGTACCACCCTTGAGGCTGGTTTGCATATATTGGTCCAAACAGGTGCCAGAGGCCAAGGAGACAAAGAAATAACTTCTTTCTGATTCAGCAAACAAACCTGACTTTTGGTCCAAGGATTGGCCCAACCCTGCTGAAAAGACTGGAACCTGCATTGTCTCCATGGGATTGAAGGGGAGCTACTGGTAAAGTATTTAGATCCTGGTTTTGTTATATATGTTTTCTCTGTATGCTTTTATCCTGGAATAAAATGTACTTTGCTCTGGAACAGCTGTGTGGTCCCTGGTACATCACTGTCCTTCCAGAGAAACTAAAGATCAGAGGGATTGTTTGACCTGCTGGAGATAATCAGTAAGTCCAAGGGGACTGCGGTCTAAAACCCCTGTTCAGGGGGGACAGGACACAGGTCCCTGCCCAGAGAGAGGTGATGGCTGGAGGTCGGAGGGATTCCCGGAGCTGACCATGCAAGGGAAAAGAGGTGCAGTTACCCTGAAACTGTGACAGCACTTAGACAAGCAGCACAGCAGGAGCACAAACAAAATAGGGAGAAATAGTAAGAAATGGTCTGTGGTACAGGGTCTGGCTAGTTTGAGACCCTAGACTGAAGACACAGGGCAAAGGAACAGCGAATGAGTGGAGAGGAGGGGCTGCAGGCAAGGACAAAGTAACAGCCACCAACAACAACTATTGTTATTGGGGGTATTGCTGACAGCTGTTTGATATCAGGACATCAGCATATAACGGAACCTATGTGAACACATAGGTAGCAGAGACATATGATTTCCACTAGGAACTGACTAACCTGACTCACTGTGTACCGCAGAAAGCGTGGATCAAATCATTACCTGAAAAGTTACCTCAGATGTGCCTGTAATTTGGACAAGTCAGATCAAAGTTATTTTATTGGCATGACTATAATGTATGCACTGCCAAAGCTAATATATAATACAAATTAAAATGATATACTAACTATTGTCTCATCCTCATCCAGCATGAATATTGTAAAATGAAGAACCCTGGCCTCCTTCCTTAAAACAAACAAAACAAACAAAAAAAAACCCATGCATGAAAAGAGCCAAAGAAGAGCAGCTAGAAGAAAAAAGTGATCCTACACTGTGCTGGACGTTGTCTTGACTAGAGAAAGTGGTTGAGTTTCAGTTGGACTTAACTTAATCCATGCAGGGTAAAATCCTGTACCTCCATTGAACTGAGACTGTCTTTTTTATGTTCTAGCTTAGACAAGAGCCTAGGGTACAGCTTAACTAGCTAAAGCTTAAGAGTTTACGCTAGGAAAAAGCTTGAGTGGAGGTTGGGTTTTGCTAGCACTCATTAGCTAAACCTGACCTAAACTCAAGTGCTTTACTCCAGACAAAGCCATTGGGGTCTCTGTTTCCCTTAAGGGATCCATTCCTATCCTAATCTACGCTATGTTAAGCAGCAGCCACATGCCATTTTCAAGCTTAGAGGGAGTTGAAGTTGGATCAAAAGTAGCACATATACAACCACAATTTTCACTTGTATTAGCTACCTAACCAGCTAGAAGCCAGATCTTTTGTGAGACAGGACAATAACAAACACCTATCATTGCTGCAGAGGTTAGATGAGGCCATCTATTGTCATTTGTTTCAGTGGCCTGAGAAATGCAGCCGGTGTCTGAACTAAACCCAATTGTCATTCCTTAGGCCCATTCCTATTTCCACCACTCATCTTCCTTCCATAAGCCAATAAGGTTTTCTCTCCAGGTCAGACTGTTGACCCATCCAGTCCCACCTTGTATGGTGCACGACCCCCTTCACCGAGAGATAAAGACTGTATATATTTTGAGACTCTATGCTCTCTAGGGCAAGGATAGTCTCTTCCTCTTTGTAAGCCACCTAGCTCATTTTGGGCACTACCATGATCTAAAACAACAACAGCTTGTTCCTTCCCTTTCTGTCAGTTCAGTCCTTTGCCTTCCCTCCCTTCTAACCTGTACTTTAACCCTTCCCTTGATCTACTCTGACCCAATTCTCTCCCTTTGTCCCTCCACCCACACTACTCTCCTGCGGTGCTGCTTCTAGTCTGAGGGGCTCCAAATTGCATTGCACACCTGAAGGAAGCACCATGTAATGCAGGATTTCTACAATGCAGGGATCAGCTGGCATCTGGACTTTCATTTGTTCAGCAAAGGGAGGGATCATTTGAGGGAGTTCTGAAGAATGGGTGGAGCACAGTAGAATTCTTTACTTCAGTTTAAAAAAAAAGATGATAATGATTTGGGTTGAGTTTTGATCAACAGGACAGGTGACGTTTGGATCAGATCACGTATTTATTGAACCAGTTTATGCAGCTTCAGATGAGATTTGCCCAGGACCCAGCTGAACAGTTAAAGTAAACCTTGCCTAAGTCACAGGCCTTGGTTAACATAGCCCACTTTAAAGCCCTGCCTTCCATGAATAATATTAATCACTGACTGATTCCTTAATCAGCGTTATCCTCAGAGGTGTAAATTACAGTGACAGATGTATAATCAGGGAAGTCTTCCAAATTAATCTCTAAAAAAAAAAAAAAGGAAGGATCTCAATGCTGACTGCACTAAGCAAGGCCCTTCTGTCTATAACAAGCACAACAGCAGGACTAACAATGCCAGGCAAAACCAAGCTGAGAAATGGCCAAGTCTGAGAAGTAAGCTATTTTTTTCCTAAAGCTAGTAGCAGCTGACTAGACCAGCTATCATTCTTTATCATGAAATTGTCTTCCACTGGAATAGCCCAGTCGTTCAGGGTTCTGAATACTCTCTACAAGGCACTTCAACTCAACTCTCTACAAGGTATTTAGGTGCCTGACTCCAATTAAATCACACTGATCTTTAAGCACATTGTGTTCAGTGGGAGTTGAGGATGCGCAGCAACTCCCAGACTTGGGCTCAGAGAGGGCTCACCTGATATAAACAGGACTATGCATGTGCTTAAACATAACCATGTATTTAAGTGCTTTGCTTCATCAAGGCATGAGTGCTCAGCACCTTGCAGGATCCAGCGTAGAGGAAACAGATGGAGCTCTTTCAGACAGCTCGCTGTGGCATGAAAAGAAAAGAACTACATTGTCCAGACAGCATATCGGTTTTGTTGCTGCTGCTAGAACTGGCCTTGACACTTTCAGTGAAACTGCTGGAGTTTTGCTGTTATCTTGTGCACTTCCAGTTATTCCTAGAAGATATTGTCCTCCAGCAGATGAATTGGAAGCTGAAAGGAGAGGAAGGATAATGCTGCAGTTTCCAAAATGTTGCCATATCTTCCCAAAATTTCTGCAGCCAAACATGGTCATCTTCTTTTAAGAGCTAGTGTTCCACTCTTTCAAAGGTGATGTACCTGGTACATGATACAGCCCTGACAGTGGGTTTGCACAAAGTGGTAAAGCATCCATCCAGTGACCAATGTCTGCATAGGGTAGAAGAATATTTTATTATTCTGCCCTGGAAATGTGGAATTAAATAATTTTGTAAATCCATATTTAATAAAATGGGAAATCTAAGTTAAAAGAGTTTCAAGTTTAAGATTTAAAACTCAAAATAGGATTCATTTTAAAAAAATATTTAGTTAAACCTCTGCACGCCATGAGAGTTTTGGGTGTGCTAGGAGTACAGGATTGGGCCCAGCATGCTGTTTTATGTAGCTACTGCTTTATAATGTGAAATAAAGATAAAATGGATTATATAAAATGTTAAATATTTAATGGTATAATTAAGCCTTATTAATGTAATGTTCTTTATTTTTCAAATTAAAATTTCACAAGAATTCATCGTCAGCCCTTTAATTTTTATTACTTACTCAGGGAGTCTGTCATGCTTATTTGTTATGTATCTTCATAAACATTTGATTGATGTTAAATGTTTCACATTAAAAAAATCAGTTTATATTTTAGTTGTCATGGCCATGTGGAAATATTATTCATACGAGTCAGTGTTTATAACATGCATTACTTCTTAATATTTCTTTTGATATTTTTATTGCCATATAGGACAAATATAGTTCATTACAGATGAAAAATGGTTTAATCTTGAGGTTCTTTACAATGATCTTGTAAAACAATTAGTTTTTAAATGCTACTTTGGTTCTGCTTCCCCTTTGGCTGGTTCACTGCATGCTTCCCTGCATGCTTCCCTGCAGCCCACTGCATGCTTCCCTGCTCCTTGTCTTTCCTTTTGCCACTATCTCTACTTTCCTCCCTGTAACCTCCTATTCCTGCAACCCCCTTCTGAATGTCGTCCACTGTCTGGACTGCCATTCTCTTCTCCTTCAACCTCATCCTTAAAACACCTTTATGACACCTATAAATCCTAAAATGAAATAAAACTATCTCTAACGTTGAAATAATAAGGGGTAGTGATTTGTAACAAGTTAGCAGTTTTTAGGCTCCTCTATTGAGCCACCCGAAGCTCAGGACCTAGACCCCTGCAGAAAGATGCAGGTAGTTACTGCTGACAGGAGGATCTTAGCTCCAGGAAGCATAGAAGAGGGAGAAGGAATCTGGGGCAGAAGTAATTTGCGCTGGGATAGATGAGATTCTGCTGGGAACCCCTAGGTCCAGCCAAGTTTGAGGAAAAAGTTCAGCTCAGGTTTATGTATTGTTATTTGGGTTACCCATACAGCCAAACACCCACGTAAACTGGACTACATGCAGTGTGGGTTTGGTGCAGGATGGGAATACTTACATTCCAACTTTAGTTTAGCAACAATATCTAATTGTGGAACAGAGATGTGGGCCCTGCTAACCAAAGCAAGATCTTATTGTTCTAAACCTTCCTCCTCTTTTCCTCTTTGTTTTTATAATCACTTGCCATGCTCTGTCTCAGCCTAAGGCTTGTTCCTCCAAAACCTCACTCGTTCATGGAGCCCTTACTCTAGCATGTAAGTCCCACTGAACAAAATTAGACTGCTCACTGGACTATGGATAAGGCTCATGAGTAAGTGTTGCAGAATCAGGCCTCTGGACTGTCACTTTTGGAGGAAGGCAGCATGGGCCTGATCCTGGACACTTACTAATGCTAGTAACCCTTATACTGGTAGTTCTGCTGATGTCAGTGGGACTATTTTTGTGACTAAGGGTTGCAGGATCAGGCCCCATGTTTTCACTGAGTGTCCTTCGGCACATCCCTTAAACTCTCTGAGCCTCAGTTTATCCATCTGTAAAAGGGATAATGATACTTTACCTTGGCTGTAAACCACTTTCTCAGACAAAGACTACATAAGTACTAAGTATTATTATGAAGGCTAGGAAAAAAAAAGAAAAGAAAAAAAAAGACAAAAAGACATGCCCACTTGCTCAGGGTATGTAGAAATTTTGCCTGGGCAAATGGACAGACTGGGGCCAAGTAGCTTCTGGCTCCTTCCCTGAAAAGGAAAGGCCATGAAGGGGGCAGACCAGCCACAGAGCCATTGATCCTTTAACAGGTGGCAAAGGAGGGAAGCAGAGTGCTCCTTGGGCTGCTCCTTTCATGCTGGAATGGGGAGTAAGGAGCAGAAGTGGAGCTGAGCTGTTAGCCCTTTCTGGAGGGCAGTATCAGAAGGGCCCTACAGAAAGGTAGGGCTCAGTATTAACGGAGGGGTTGCAGCATTCATTGGTTTATTGGGGGCATTATTCACTGGGTGCAGCGCTGGGTGGGATAGAAATGATTTTTACTTGGGAGAGGGCAGAATTGATTGGGGGACAGAACAGTTTTATTTGGGTATGCGAGGTAGAACCGACCTATTTTGGAGTGATGGTGTGGCAATGCAAGTTAAGTAGGCATGGCTTTGAAGACCGTGACAGCACAGACATTTATACGCAGGGTGTTCAGGTTTATAGGCATCAAGGTGAATTTTCAAGTCCTGATTATTATTATTACTAGTCTGTCAAGCAACTTTCATATGCATGTTGCTGTGTAAATAAAAATCATAACAACGCTGCTATATGTTCCATGACGGCCCAGAATTCTGGAAACCTCTCAGATCTGAAGCGGCCTATGGGAACTGACTTACAGTGTTTACTGTATGAAGTATTTCTATACTGTCACTTAGCTACCCATACGTTGAAAATACCTATTTTATAAGTATGTGTAGTGCTATGTGATCATAGAATGAAAGACTCTAAATGCCTATGTACAAAGGCCAAAGATACCCATAGAAGTTAGGTGCAGAATCCCCTTCAATTTAAAGTGCCCCTTTCTCTTGCTTTTTCAAATGAACTGGATTCTCTTTTTTTAAGAGTTGCCTGCCAACCCACTGTAAATCAAGCAACTGCTGTGTGGTTTAGATTACAAGCACCACACTCATTGCTGTACGCATTTGGGACATCACGTCTCACAAGTGGTACATATACAGTGCTTGTATTCATACAGCTACTCCCGACCACCACAGAGACTATTTAAGATGTTCTCTGCATTGGCATTCTAGAGAAAAGAGGAGAGGACAAATTTTACAATTGGTGGACAAGTTGTCACATATCATATTGTGCCATACTAATCATGGTGTATGTACACAGTCACTATTGTTTCCAGTTCTGGTTGGGTACTGTTTGTCATGTATGCTAGGGCTTTGCCTGCAGTAAACAAATTAGAACCCGGAAGTCTCTGACTGTGGAAGACAAGGTGGTAAAAATGTCTGAATCCTGTCTGCACTACAACTTCCACAGGTGGAACTGTACGGTGGAGCATTACATCTCCCAATTTTCCTAGCATAGATGCAGGCAACCCAGCTGTCAATGCAGTTTTGCTTGCCTAGTTTCCACTGTGGGATGTCGAAGAAGCTTCATTAAGTTTACTTGGGGTCCAATTCTCCATTGTCTTGCACCTTGTACAGTCATTTACACCAGTGCAAGGTGAATGTAAAACCCTACCAACCTCAGAATGGGAGAGAGTTTCACACCCACTTTGCACTGGTGTAAACATCTACACCAGGTGAAGGACAATGGTGAGTGAAGTCCTTGGCGACTGGAGACCTGGTGTGGCCCTAACATCCTTTCAGTCAATTATAGCTGCAGGAAGCAAACAGGTGGTGCCAAATCTATATTAATTAGGCAATAGGAGTGCCAACAAATATTTCTTCACTTTAAACACATGCCACTTTTTCTGAAATGTGACAGTTTGGCAGCCAGATTTTCTACATCCTCTGTTACAGCACCACATCCTATGGCTTTAAGTTCACTTAGCATTTTCTTTTTCTTTTATCAAGATGAGCTGACAGCATACTGTAACAAAAGGCTTGCACTCCCATTATCGTTATCTGTAACTTGCCAAGTGACATTTCAAATAAGCAGAAAAAATCTAACTGAACTTGTAAAGATTTAAGTGCCGGAGGTAAAAGCAACTGTCTTTCAAAGTGAGTGCTTGCTATCAGGAATTTATACCGATTTTCATTACTGTTCCATATACTACAAACCCATATCGAATGTGGGATTCCAAAGAGGTGGAAACTCTTGGTTTTCCAAGAGGTCTGATTTGGAGAAGGGACTGAACAGTGAATAGCAAAGTTTGCAGATGATACAAAATCATTCAAGATAGTTAAGTCCAAAGCTGACTGTGAAGAGTTACAACAGGATCTCACAAAACTGGGTGGCTGGTCAACAAAATGGCAGATGAAATTCAACATTGATAAGTGCAAAGTAATGCACATTGGAAACCATAATCCCAATTATACATATATAAAGATGGGTTCTAAATTAGCCATTACCATTCAAGAAAGAGATCTAGAAGTCACTGTGGATTTAGCTCAGTGCACAGCAGTGGTCAATAGGGCTAACAGAATGTGAGGAACCATTGGAAATTGGATAGATAATAAGGCAGAAAATATCATAATGTCAGTAGATAAATCCATGGTGCACCCACACTTTGAATACTGTGTCCAGTTCTGGTCATCCTATCTTTAAAAGGATATAGTGGAACTGGAAAAGGTTCAGAGAAGATCAGCAAAGATGATCAAGGGTATGGAACAGCCTCCATAGTAGGAAAACCTAAAAAGATTAGGGATGTTCATCTTAGAAAATGGCCAACTGTGGGAGGAGGTGATAGAGGTATATAAAATCATGAATGATCTGGAAAAAGGGACTACAGAAGAGTCATTTACCCTTTCTCATCATACAAAAACCGTAAGTCACCCCATGAAATTAACAGGCAGCAGATTTAATACAAACAAGAGGAAGTTATTTTTCCACACAACACTCAATTAACCTGTGGAATTCATTGCCATGGGATGTTGTGATGGCCACAAGTATAACAGGGCTCAAAAAAAGGATTATATAAGTTCATGGAGGATAGTTCTATCAATGGCTATTAGCCAAGATGGTCAGTGACACAACCCCATCCTCGGGGTGACCCTAAACTCTGACTGCCAGAAAATGGGAGGGGAAGACAGGGGTGTATCATTCCAACTGCCCTGTTCTGTACGCTCCCCCAGAAGCTCTGGTGCTGGCTGCTGTCGGACACAATATACTGGGCTAGATGGACCATTAGTCTGACCCATTATGGCGGCTCTTATGTTGGTTGAACTAATATTTAGCAAATTGTTTTCTTCCTGGAGTTGATACAGGAATGTTCAAGCTGCGGGAGAATGGATAAAATGTGCAAGTCTTGTATACATTTTCATTATCACAGTTATGCACACAGAATCACTACAAATGTTGTTGAAACAGTACGGAATATGTGTTGTCCCTACTCTTTCCAGACTGTGATGGTCACTTTGTCTGATACTATGAAGCCAAGGCTTAGATAGGTGGGGGCAGAGGGAATAAACCCCTGCTTCAAATTGTCACTGCAACCTCTGCTAAGGGGTGGACAGAGTAGTATCTTTTTCAAAGCTAGTTCTTTAGCACTCGTTAGTCATGGATCTCAAAGTGATCTTGCCATGGTAGGACAGTGGTGCATTGTTATCCCTCTTTTAGAGGCAGAGAAATGGAAGTGTGAGGATGTTAGTATCATGCCAAAACTAAACACAGTAACGTCTGGAATAGAATTCAGGCCTCCTGATCCCCAGTCTGATGCTCTATTCACTAGCTACATCTTTCCATAAAGGGATATTGCTGCATTTTTCTTGATTACATTTGACTGGGTGCGGGGACGGGGGTTGGTCAAAATTGGAAGACTGAGTAGTTTGCTTGCCTGTGACAAGCATGTCACGTACCAGGCTGTTTGGCAAATGGCCACAACATACTGCCTCTCTGATGATTTGAGCAGGTGGCTCTTCACCTTGGCTCTGGAAACACATTTCACTTCTGCTGAAGGTTTCAGGATGTCTGAAAAGAAACAGAGCCGGGGGTTTCTTTGGGTTAGGAAAGCTGGCAGCTAGAGCTGGGGAAAACCTCTCACTTACACTGTTAAAAACCTACCACCAGGTAGAGGAACAGAAACATTTAATTACATCCCAACTGATTATGGGAAGAAGTGTAGTCCCACTGCCTTCCCCACAGCATCTAGCTCTAGACTATGTTGAACAGCTGGCATGTCATGGTGGACTGGGGTTAGTGAGGCCCCTTGTCACTCTATAGTCTATAAGGATCGGGCTCACTGTCATCTGTGTCACCACCATACAGCTTTCTACAGCAGTGCCAGCACCATTAGACCTCGTGCTGCCACCGCCGCTGCATCGGTTTGCTTCTGAGGACTCAGATGCTTCTGTTTAGGAATCATGATAGGGGAAGGCACTTGTACTTAGGGGTTGAAATTGGAGCTGAAATCTATTCCTGGCAAGGACTCTAAACTAAATTCAAGGTCAGAAATCAACAAAAAGTACCTGCCCTATTGGTACGTGTTGTTAGATGCTGCGGTCACTGTTTCTTTGGCAGTGACAGAGTTTAGGTTTACTAAACCCCTCTTTCTGGAGTTTGCTTATTCCCCTCCGCCATCTGCATTACTCTCCAAGCTTTGCTCACCACGCAAGTTGTGCGACCCCAAAATGAGATGCTATTCACGGCTGACTGTGCAGATCTTCACAACAAGAGCAGCCTTTATCTTGTTTATATTCTTGATCATCAGTGAAAAGCACTGCCTCTTAAATTGCCTTCACTAGGCTTCAGAGTTACTACCTCATTGAGATGAATGGGAATGGTTCACTCTGCCCTGAGAACTATTGTTTTAGGTTGGGTGCACACTCAGCTAAACACCACTGCATTTTCTTAGATCTTTCTCACATTCTGAAGGCTATTTTCACAACACACTGTTTTCACAACTACAAGGTCTAGAGATTTAATTTTTTTAATGAAAGTTCAGAGTCTGGCACACAAGATGGCAGCCACCACAGTGGAGTGCCAGCTCTCTAAAGCCTGCTGTACACTTAAAAATGAAGTGACCTAACTAAGTCGCTCAAGGCCATTAAAAATTTTGAGCCTTGAGCACTGTAGTTAGGTCAACCTAACTGCCGGTGTAGATGCAGCTGGGTTGATGGAAGACTTCTTCTGTCAACTTAGCTACCGCCTCTCGGAGAGGTGGATTAACTACATAGACAGAAAAACCCATTCCACTGATGTAGACACTTCCTACATTATGGTACTACAGGGCCTTCCCTGTGCCACTGTATAGGCTGTAGTGTAGATGTGCCCTAACCAGCCCTATCTGGCACCTGCCCTTTTTGCTTCTTATTCCTCTTAGGCCTGGTCTACACCTACACTTAGGTCAACCTAGATACATCACTCAGGGCTGTAAAAAATTTCATGTCCTGTGTGATGTAGTTAGGTTGACCCAGTACCCACTGTGGATGCAGCTAGGTTGATGGAAGAATTCTTCTATTGACCTATCTACCCTCTCCTGGATAGGTAGATTACCTACAATGATGGGAAAACTCCTTCCGTGGATGTACTAAGTATCTACGCTACAGCGGCACAGGTCTGCTGATGAAGCCACTCTAATGTGGACGTACCTGGTCTCTTATCATCACAGTTAGAGAAAGTTACTGTATTTGAGGCCTCAAAGTTTGCAAGCAGGCACAACTGCTATACCTTAAAAGTGTCTGCTGCTGCTTTGTCATGGCTATAGCTATGGAAAACAACTGCCACTTTTTTTTCTTTTTTTTTTTGGAGGGGTGAGGGGCAGTTAAAGGAAGCTGCTTGAGGGCCCAGGACATGGCTTGCTAATGCTGCTGCTCTAAAGTCATGACCAGAGCTGTCTTAGAGCAGAAGGGAAATGCTACAGCAACTGTGTCTGCTGATCCTTCTAGCACTGTTTTGGAGGCCCTGTCACTCCCAGATCTGTTTTCTTTAGCCTTAACTCCTGCTTCTTGCAGCTCTTTAATTAGATGAGGAAGAGACTGAAATCTGTAGGGTGAGCGATGTTTGTTTTCTCCTGTAGCACTGTGTTTTCACAGGTACAGTTGTCTGTAGTGCCTATCAGCACAGTATCAAATACCTCCCAAAATTCTAACGTGTAAATGCAGAGCGATAGTTCTTTCTCGCTCTCCAGCGCGCTGGGACTAGTTTTTGGAGTTATTGGGGGAAAGATCAGTTGAAGAAGTACAGTTTGCACATTACTCTGAAGTGCTCTCTCCTGCACACACAACTTCCACTTTTCAGGCTGACGGAATGTAGCAGTCAGAGGAGGTCATGACCATTTGGTATAAGTCACCCTCTCCCCCCACCCCAATGGCATTTGTATGAGTCCTATGAAGGGGCAGGGGGGAAGTTTGAAGAAAAGGACCAAAAGTTTGAATTTGCCTCAGTATTCAGTGGCAAGCCAGACCAGAGCACTGGGCTGATGCACTACTGAACAGCCAGAGTGCTGTGTTTATGGAGATCACGTCACCAACCTCTGCAGTTCCCAGGAAGCTAACTACAACACCACAGGCCAGGCCCTCAGCTGGTGTCAATAGGTGAAGCTCAAGTTGTTTACACCAGCTGATGATCTGATCCCCTTATGTAAAAGTGCAGCAGAGATGAAGCTGTCACCTAACTGCACTTGGAGAGTCACGGCCCAAGTTTCCTCTGCTTTGTACATGGTATAGCTGTTAACATCTCTGCAACGTACGTGTAAAGTGTTACCATTCTGACTTGGCTGTTTACACCCATGTTGCACAGGCATAAACCTTGCCTAGCACAAGATACGAGGCAGTGGACAATGCAGCTCACAAAGCCCTGCCATACCAATTCACTGCCACCATTTAAGAGTCATTCCATCTTGGGAGCCATTTTTAAAGGCAATGCTCAGTGGGGACATTGCATACAAGGGAAAGGCAGTAAGGACAGTGAATAAAGAGTACAATAGTCCAAGGTAAATTGAAGGCGGTGAATGGTGCATATGCAGATGGGCAGGCTGAGAAGAGTGGGAGGGAGAGAATTAATGAGGGAATCCAGGGGTGCTAATGATCTTTAGGAACTGGGATGGATTATGGAGAAAGGATGGATGTGTTTGTACCCCACCCTACCCTACTGTAGGAGAATGGGGGCTGAGGCAAAGGATCCCAAGACAACGGGGGCTGAGGCAAAGGATCCTGGTTGGAGGTTGACATTTTCCCTAGTGTGTCACACAAAACTCAGGGGTGAGTGCTGTGATTAGCTTTTTAGCTCTGAGAGCTTTTTAAAATCTTAGGTCTGGTCTACTCTGAAAAGTTATATTGGCATGTGAAGAGACCATACTGACATAACCCCCAGTGTCAATGCAGCTATGTCGACACAGCTAACTTTGTTCAGGGAGGTGGCATTACTACACTGAGAGGAAAAAACCCTTCCGTTGGTGTCAGCTGTGTCTACACTAGGCCTTTACTGACATTGCTATGCTGCTATAGTCTCCATAAGCCTAGAATATCAGGGTTGGAAGGGACCTCAGGAGGTCATCTAATCCTACCCCCTGCTCAAAGCAGGACCAATCCCCAACTAAATCATCCCAGCCAGGGCTCTGTCAAGCCTGACCTTAAAAACTTCTTAGGAAGGCGATTCCACCACCTCCCTAGGTAATGCATTCCAGTGTTTCACCACCCTCCTAGTGAAAAAGTTTTTCCTAATATCCAACCTAAACCTACCCCACTGCAACTTGAGACCATTCCTCCTTGTCCTGTCCTCTTCTACCACTGAGAATAGTCTAGAACCATCCTCTCTGGAACCACCTCTCCGGTAGTTGAAAGCAGCTATCAAATCCCCCCTCATTCATCTCTTCTGCAGACTAAACAATCCCAGTTCCCTCAGCCTCTCCTCATAAGTCATGTGTTCCAGTCCCCCAATCATTTTTGTTGCCCTTCGCTGGACTCTCTCCAATTTATGCACACCCTTCTTGTAGTGTGGGGCCCAAAACTGGACACAGTTCTCCAGATGAGGCCTCACCAATGTTGAATAGAGGGGAACGATCACGTCCCTCGATCTGCTCGCTATGCCCCTACTTATACATCCCAAAATGCCATTGGCCTTCTTGGCAAGAAGGGCACACTGCTGACTCATATCCAGCTTCTTGTCCACTGTCACCCCTAGGTCCTTTTCTGCAGAACTGCTGCCTAGCCATTTGGTCCCTAGTCTGTAGCGGTGCATTGGGTTCTTCCGTCCTAAGTGCAGGACCCTGCACTTATCCTTATTGAACCTCATCAGATTTCTTTTGGCCCAATCCTCCAATTTGTCTAGGTCCCTCTGTATCCTATCCCTGCCCTCCAGCGTATCTACCACTCCTCCTAGTTTAGTATCATCTGCAAATTTGCTGAGAGTGCAATCCACACCATCCTCCAGATCATTTATGAAGATATTGACCAATGCAGACATCCAAAAAGAATTGAGATGGGGGAGTCTGATGCTGACTGAGAGGAGTTAAGTTTCCTGTTCCCCTTCCCCTCCGGCCCCCAGAGGGCTGGATACTTGACTGATATTTTTCCCCCTCCATGGACATTTGCTCTAATTGAAATCCCTTTTAATTTCAGGCTGTGTTTGTATTTACTTCTAGACGTCAGAGATGATGCAGATTGCTAATGCATTTCTAAAATATTGTTCTTTCCAGTTGCCTGAAGTGGTTTTGGTACTTCTCAAATATGTAGAAACCAGCACATATACAGAAGGCCTCAATGGCCCTTTTTCCTGTGTAGTGGGAAACTACAGCTATCAACTGAAGATCAAGACCATCTGGGGATTGTACTTTTCTGGAATGAGGGGGGAAGCTTCCTCTCCACTACCCTTGTCCATCCTCTTTCCCTCTCTGTCTCATTGTTTGTTACACTCCCTTATTGCATCTTGCCTTAATTTAGATTGTGAGCTCTTCAAGGTGGATAGCCAATTTATGTTTGGGTATTCAAGAATACCCATCACCATGGTACCTGGGTGGGATTTTTGTCATTACATCACATGCAGAGTATGGGAAGAGGACTTCCTTCTGTTCCAGTATCTCTGAGGAGACACAGGAGCTAGGACAAGTGTGCTGTCCCAGGAGAAGTGGAAAAAATTTATGTTTGTTCATATAACATCTCTCCATGTTTGCTGTTGGTATCCTGTCATTCCAGGAAAGCACATATAAGCATTAGTGCTCTTAAGAATAGAATTAGGAGGTATCAGACAAGGCTAATGTAAATGGTGTTTCCACTGGTGGTTTGTAAAGGGGCAGAAGCTCTCAGAAGCCTAGAGTCGTCATTACGTCCTTCACCATAGCCAGCAAGTGGCTTATGTTACGACAATGCTCCAAATCCCACTTTAAGTCCTCCCGAGAGAGTAAATCTAGTTCGTGAAATGGCTCTTTAGAAGCCTGTCTAGTCTGTAAGGATGGATCTTTCTCAATGTTCTCTTCTAATACTCGACTGTTTCTTTCTCATTTGCTTACTTTTGCCTGCAGTGCGTCACTCAGAAAAAGAAAAATACAACGGGAGATAGAATGTTCTTGTGGTTCAGAGATCGAATACTCAGGAAACCTGCTTTCCATTTCTGGGTCTGCCACAGACTTCCTGGGTGCAGTCACTTAGTCTTTGAGCCTCAGTTTCGCCATCTGTAAAAAGGGCTTCATAATATTCACCTAGCTCGCTGGTGTGTTGCGAGGCTCATTCATTACAGTTTGGGAAGTGCTCCTAGTTCCTCAGAAAGAAGTGCTGCATTTTTCAATCAGTGTTTTTTAAACATAAGGTTTCTCAAATTCAGAGGATTATTATGGTGTGGGAAAGAAAAAAAAGAAAGCAGAAGTTTTGTGAGATCAGAAGTGACCCTGGAGGTGTACATTCTCCAAATTCAAAGCTAAAGGCAGTGGTTAAATCAGATTTAAACAATAGGGGGAGCTCTTAGCACACCAGCTAAGGAGGGAGGAGCTGTGGGGAGTACTGCTCTCCTACAACAGGTAACCATCAACTCTACCTTGCCTTACTAATAGAGAATCTCCTTTAGCTTTCAGCACTAAGGGCATATGCCAGTTAGTTGTACAGTTCTGATTCTAGTGTTTTGTGTGCATAATTCAGTGTGGAAATCAGGAACTTGGGGCCTATTTCTGCCCATGGATACAGGATGTAGCTACCTGGGTATCCGAAGGCACAACCAGGCCCTCTGATGAGTAAACTGTGTGACTCTTAAAAATTAAGCACAGTAGACCAAATTCTCTTCCCATTTACATGGATGAAACTCCTACTAACTTCAATGGGAGTTGCATGAATTTAAAAAGGGCACAAATCTCCTGTCATCAAGTTTATAACAATAATGCTAAGACCATATAGATAAACATGTACAATGTAACACCCTACCAACACCAGCATGCAATCCTCTCTCTCTCAAGCAAATATGTCCAAGTATTCTCATGCTATTGCCATTACAACTCTGACCTTTAAAGTCCCACCTCTGTTAGGGACTTGATTTTTACTAGTCCCTTGAGTGGTTGCTTAGGACAGATTTCATTGTACATCAGAAGACTCACCAGAGAAGACCCTTAAACACCTCTGTCTCCAGCACTCCAGCTGTCCTTGTGGTGGACAGCTCCATTGTGCCTAAGGAGTGGAGATGTCAACCATGGTCATCATGCCAAAGCTTCAGTCTATCTTTTAGATATCTTGAGCCCAGACTACTGAATGCCTTGAGGATAAGGACAAAAAAAAAAAAAAAAAAAAAAAAAAAAGGATTTTGAGTAGATGTGCTGTGGGAAGCCAGTGTTGAGAGCAGAAGACAAGTTTGATGTGCTCAGGCCTTAACCAGCAACCTAGTATCCTGGAGGTTCCTTTGTAGAAGCACCAAAACGGTTGCTTATTTATCCAAATTGATGTGAACCTTTGATCTTCACCAGGCTAGAAGTCTCAGAAGATCAGATTTGCTTGTGAGATTTTCATTATTTCGATTTGGGCTGAGAAATACCAGCAGGGTAGGTCCTCCCATAGTGTTTCAGGACTTGGGGGGAGGAAGGGAGATGTCAAAAAAAGCAGGATGGGCAGAGATATACAACATCCCACCCCACCACCAAAAAAAGTTAACCACATTTTTCTGAGCCCCAGAAGCAAGTGCTGGGGCAACAGTTTTTCTCTATTTGTCCATCTCCTAGCTACTCAGGTCCAGAGAGATGCATTTTTTTTAAATGTGAGGTATTTACTAGAGGTGAGGTAATAATTTCCAGCAAGTTATTTTACATGTGTTTCGCTTTTCTGTTGTAGATCATCAGTTTTCCTCAGATTTATTTGGTATTTGAAGTTACTTGCCAACTGCTCTTGGTTATACAAATAGTTTTTGGTCTGGAGAAATCGAGTTGCAACAGAAACTGAATAGCGTTAATTGAGTCAAATGGGCCATGCTGTTGTTTCTGCTCCCTGATTGGATCGGGCAGGTCTTCACTACCTGCCAGATTGGCGGGTAGTGCTCAATCTATCGGGGATCGATTTATCGTGTCTCATCTAGATGCAATAAATTGATCCCCGAACACTGTCCCTGTCAACTCCGGAACTCCAGCTCGCAAGAAGCGGAGTCGAAGGGGGAGTGGCAAGGTCGACTTACCACCATCCTCACGGCCAGGTAAGTCGACCTAAGATACGCAACTTCAGCTACGCGAATAGCGTAGCTGAAGTCAGTGTATCTTAGGTTGACCCCCTCCCCACCCCGGTGTAGAATCAGGGTTCCAGTGGGAATGCTTTACAAGTTAGACAGTCCCTTTGCCTGGATAATCTAATATTTGCTTAAAGTTTGCTGCTTCTGCAAATGATATTGAATGATACTTCCCTAGAATATGGGGAGGAAGTGAACACCAGAGAGATGTGAATGCAGGCAAAGAGAATTCAATGTCTATTTCAGTGACTATTTTTAGAAAATGTTTAATTATAACAATGGAGTTTGGTTTTATGAACCGTTCCTTCTTGTGACTGTTCAGCTACATGAAATAATAATTAAGTTTACTTGTAGTTTGATAAGAATGTGGCTATTCATTTGTGATGCAGCTCAGTAACCAAGTGTATTCCACTGTTGTACATTGGGTCAGAGTCTGATCTGATCCCCAGCCTTCATCAGGAGTTTAATCACTAAAACAAATACAGAAGAGAAGAGAGTTGGGTCTAATATATTTTGCCTACTTTAGCTACTAAAGGCATGAAAATGCTGAATGACTTTGTGCACGGCTGTCATTCCCTGATATTACAAGCTAACAACATAACCTTTTCGCTGCTAATTTTCAAACAAACACTTCCCTGTGGTGTCTTCTTTATCTAAGCGAAGCCAAAAGCCATACCATAGGCAATTGGTGTAACACAGAGCTCAGCTGAGACTCAGACATAATGAAAGAGGGATTACAGAGAGATAGTTAATGGACACAGCTGCTGCTGTAAGCTTCACTCTCACAGGCTCCACGTAGTAGGAGAGGCATCATGTTGCAGATACTTCTCTTGTGCCGCTATATACAGCGTCACTGGGGAACTCTCCAGAAACAGAACAGCATCATGTTGGTGCTGTCTGCCAGACTGAGAAAACCAATCACGCTCTTTGACAAGAAGGGCCTCCCACTTTCCCCTCCACTACCAAAGAAAGTCGCTTCTAAGGGCCAGATTCTGATCTCAGGTACACCACTGAGAATCTACAGCCACTCTGATAAAGCAGATAATGTTACGCCAGCATAAGCAAGATCAAATCAACCCAGAGACCTACTGTTGAGATAACAGGGACTAGAGAACATACAGGTGCCCAGGGAGGTACCGTGGTATAAAGATGCCTAGTCGCAGCCAGCAGAAATTCCACCTATGATTTGGAGAATGGTAGAAAATCCAATATTTGTTCAGAGTCAGAGGGGACGACAGGAGGAGAGGTTCAGTTCTGAGCACTGAGCAGCCTGCTGCAATGACTCTTCTCTTGACAAGAGCTAAGGAAGATGCTGTTCAAATCTGCCCACCGTTGGCTGGCTAGCTAGTAACTTAAAAAAAAAAAAATCAAACATCTAGATGTCAGCTAGCCATGGCAAGTGCACTGCTATATGCAGTCTGAGCCATCTGCAGATGCAACAGAGCTGATGCTTTCTGCAGCATGGGTTGGGAGGGAGAATATATAAGGTATGGTTTTCTCTCTCTTTGGATCTCCTCTTATTCACTTTTTTTTCTGTTATCTTTAAAAGAAAGAGGGAAAGCATAGATGCAGAACTGGAAGAGGATGCAGCTTACCTCTCTGAAGGCAGGTGTGTGATCATGCCTCAGTTTTCCAAAGGACTACTGTCTTCCCAGGGCTGGTAGGGCAATTTAGTCAAATCAAAAGTCTCCCACCTTCCTCCAAAAAAGTCCCTTGCCTAGATTCTGGCAACCATTACATCCTTCCCCTGTGGCTGAAGGGGGCTCCTCCTCTCTCCTTATATCAGACATCAAGCAATCCTTGGCACTTCTAGGCCACTGCACCTCTCAGAGACCTTTCTCTCAGTTGCAGGGTTTTACCACTACCTATGGTGGTTCCAGAGGGAAGCCCAGGACCTCCCACTACCGCAGGCTCCAGCCTTGGAACCCTGTACTATGGAACAGCAGTCTTCCCTAAACCCAAAACTGCCTTGCGTCATGATTCCCAAGGCCACTTCAGTTTAGGCCTTCTCACAGCCTCTTCCACTCCCAGCTTCCCTCTGCGTAGGGATCACCACTGGTCTTATTCTAGAGCCCTTGCTATTGCTCTTCCTCAGGTATCCTCCTCGCCCATCTCAGACAATTTCAGCCAAGCACCTCCCAGTCTCCTTCCCCAGCTCCCTCTCAGCCAAGAGCCACCCAGGAGAGCTTCCCCAGCCAGCTGTTGCTTTCCTCTGTTCTCTCTCCCACACTGAGAGCAGAAAGCTCTTTATATCCTATTGGCCCCTTCGTAGCAGGCTTAGCCATAGCCAGCAATCACTCAATCAAGGAAGAAAACCAGGCACAGGTGGGAGTAGGGTCCTGCACTCTTTTGTGGCCCAGACACTTTAAGCAGTTTTGGGATGCTTTCTAACTAAATGAAGAGTAAAATGTGTTTAACCCATTTGGCTCTGCACAGAGAACACCTCCATTTTTCAACTTGATGTGATTAAAATGAAGGCAAGAACAGACCTTCAACATGGTGTATGTGAAGGAAGAGGCAAGTTAACCTGGACAAGCCATGCTACGGGCACTACTGCTAAAATAATCTGCACAGATAGTTTGAGGAATCCCCCTTCTGTTAATCACCAATATATTCATGCAAACAATTGCACACTGTAACAACCACACTGGTCATACCAAAGGTAGGGCATTAACATGCCTTCCACTTGTAGATTCAAAGAGGATAAAACTGGGCATTTGGGCAGAAATGGCCCAATATCTGTCAGAGGGAAGGGGGGCTAAGAGACATTCCACCTTCCTCCCATAGCCCTTTGGAAGCCCCACTTCACAAATACCATACCGCTGGGGAGTTGTGGGCTTAAGAGGTATGGGTGAGTAGTAGACAGTGAGCACAGCCATTCTGTGTACCATCATCCCTTGTCAAATCTGTTGGGAGATCCCAGCAGGTCTTAATGCTGATTATCAGTGTTAATTTGCATGGTTTCTGCTCTGTGCTGCAAGCCAATACATACATGTCTGGCATAGTATACACCACATTAACGGGCGTTATGTGCAGTGAATTAATATAATATACACGTATATCTTGGGAAGTTATGTTAACTGAATGTATCATGCTCTCCCCACAATTCTGTTCACCCATGTCAAATATTCAGCTGTATTCTAATGCCATAGCTGAAGTCAGCTATGGCATTAGAAAATAGGAAGCCCGTCAAAGCCAAGATGCATGAATGGTGTGTCCTACCACAGGCTGGGACAAACCTCTCCACTCAACTGCTTTGGAATGAGGTATGCAAAAGAGAGATAAGAAAGACACCGTACACCAACAAGTTAAGGAACGGTTATGAACTGGTGGGTTGGATTTTAGTGCCATGTAAAGAGTTTTGTAACTTGTAAAATCAGACTATAAATACTACTAGCTGAAAAGCAGATTTTTGAAGCATACTTTCTGTTTAAGCTGAACATGCTGTGAGACTGTTCTTTCCGGAAGGAGGGTATGTCTATCTCCTTGTCGTATTGTACTGCTTTGTCTTCAGACAACACATTTGGCTAAGTTCGGTGTTCTGAACATTTTTAAGAATAAAGTGTGAATGTAGTCAACCAATTTGAATCAATAGTGCCATCAAGTTCCTTAAGAGGTTGGGGGTTGATGCAGGAGCAGGTAAGGAAGGGATTGATATCCCGTATCTGTGAGGCAGCTGTCAGGCAAGGGGGCAAGGAGGTTTGCGTAGTAGCAAGGAGGGGTTGATTCTCTATATAAATATCTCGAAGCTCTGAGGATGCACACAAAGCTTGCCACCCTTCCTTCCTCCTGCCATTCTCCCAATGGCAAATCACCTCAAAAACCAGCACAGTTTTCCAAGTAAATGTAACTCTTATGTGGGTTTTTTCCATAGAAGGACACAGTAGGGCCCAATGTTTTTTAATTCTTCATTAGTAAGTAGAATAGCAAAGCTTGAAGTGGACAGGGCCAACTGAAAAAGAAAACAGTTGAGAACTGTGCAGGAAGCCAGTAACTGAAGAAAGCAGTGTGATACTCCCAAGTCTGATACAGCAATCTCCAACGGACACACAGTGCACCATCAATATCAAAATCCCAAGGGATATTTTTGTAAATTGCCTGCTTGTTTTAAGAGACAACGCCTTTTTCAATCGTATCAATGCACATGCATGGCAGAGAGATGCAAGCACTAGGAAAATCTGGTGCATTTCAGGTTGTTAAAATAAATCTGATAGAAAAACCAAACTAAATTTGATTTGAAAAAAAACTCCAGCATTTATCAAACCTGCCATTTGCCAGTCAGGGAGCACCATGTCAGACTCCTATGTCCGCTCTGGTTCCATTCTCTGTCAGCTTCTAAGGCTACATCTCCACTACAGCCAGGATCCACGCTCTGAGATTAATCCACCGACAGTCGATTCAGCAGGTCTAGTGAAGACCCACCAAGTGGACAGCAGATCACTCTCCAGTCGACCCCATACTCTACCCCCAACGAGAAGAGTAAGGTAAGTCGACAGGAGAGTTTCTCCCGTCAACCCCCCGTGGTAACTCGACCTAAGGTACGTCGACTCCAGCTACTTTATTCACGTAGCGTAGGTCGACTTACCACGGTAGTGTAGACACAGCCTAAGTGCACCAAGGGAATAATAATGAAATACACCCCAATTGACAAATTCAAACCATTTCCCTTTGCCAGATGGTCTGCTTCTGCAATCCAATACTAACAACACTTCCCTATACCTTCTGGACACCTCTAAGGACACAGTAACAGCATAATTGGATTTTAAAAAGCTGTCCCAGATCAAAAAATGTGTTACAAATGAATGCCATTCCAACACAGAGATCTGCAAGTTCCTGAAACATAAACAAGGCCCTACATAATTTATATCATATAGCAATGATAATAATGAAGTATAAATCTGTTATAATTTAATTATTTATGAATAAATAATAATGTACTGTTGGTAATACATTCAACTACAATACATATTTATAACAACAGGATTTCTTATAAATAATTATAACAGGGCAGACTGTGCTTTAGAAATGTGACTGATAGTGCACATCTAGGCCCTGCTCCTACAAACACTATTGCATGTGAATAATTTTACACACGCGAATAAGCCCATTGAACTCAGCAAGTGTAAATGTTTGCAGGATGAGGCCCAACTTGGGTCAGTCCTAAAAGTAACTTATTGCAATAATAAACTTTGACCCAAGTAAGCGCAGAACAATTTAATTCTAAAACATTGTGCTTCATTTTTTGCCTGAAAAAAACCTTACTTTTGCATTATTTTCCCAGTTTCAAAGAGAAAATAATCCCAAATAATCCTCTCTCTATTTTACATTATTTTGTTTAAATTTAATCTTAAACTATATTTAACTACATCCAAAGAGGACTTATTAATTTGTTTTATCTAATCTTGTTTGATTATTCTATACTAGGGCTATTGGCGTAGTTTTGAAATGATTGCGATCTACTAAATGTATGGGTAGTATGACCAAGAGCAGGTCTACACTTAAAACACTTGATTGGCACAGCTGCACTGATTCAGCTGGGCTGCCGTAGCACTTAAGTGAGGATGCTCCTATGCCAACAGGAGAGCTTCTGCTGTCAGCATAGTTAATCCACCTTCCTGAGAGGTGGTAGCTATGTTAACAGGAGAAGCTCTCCCATCGACATAGGGTTGTCTACAAGGTCTGTATACTGATATAGGCGTGTAGTGTAGTGTAGTGTAGACCTGGCCCAAAAGACTGACATTTATTTATTGAACAGTGATGAGAGAGGTATACCTAAAGGGGCGTACCACATGTTGTTCCTGTTCTGAGCAACAGGAGTAAGTCTGTTTCCATTCTGCATAAAAAGGAAACTACTGCGTGGAACCCACACTAGTTTATGGCTGATTGCAAAGGGCAAAATGCTTGACTGGAAAACATGCCTTCCCCCACCCCCCAAAAGATAAAATATTAAGTAAGGGATTGATCCTGAATCCTTTATTCATTGACTTGAAATAGAGTTTTGCCTAAGTTAAGACTGTAAGATTGGGTCATAAATGTAGGGTTTTATTCAGAGCATCATTATGGCTCAATTGGCAACATTCTTGCTTCTGTCCCAGAATTCCCACCCTTGGACTCAGTCTTATCTTCCTTTCTGATGTCATAATACAATGCTGCAGCATTGAATTTTGCATGAGATACTCAAGCATAGGTCCCTTATTCATCATTTATCCCTTTGAATGCATTTCTTGTTTCTGATGCATACATGTTTCCCATGCATCTGTAGGCCTGGAGAACTGACAACACCACGATTTATGGGAGAATATTCCTTAATGTAGGCCATTATTATTGATGAGAACCCTTCCTGGAGTTGGTTTAACACCCTTTCTTCACTATCTCTTTTTAGTTGAATGTTGTTTCATCTCTTGGGATGGCCTATGTGAAATTCCCAGACAACAGTCTTAAAACCACTTGGATTGCAGTATATCTCGATTTATTAGCAAGTGACAGGAAGTCATTAACCAAAAGAAACAGTACGCATTGCATATCTGTACTGATGCAAGGCAACTGTAGCGCTTACTCAACTGCTTCCCTGTCAGTCTCTTGAGAGGAGCTATACACCCCATTGTAGGCTGGTTGTAGACATACAGCATTGTCAATATGTTTGTCTATGTATCTAACTCATTATTTGGATAATTCCAATATGAAATGGGCACATATCACATTATGCTCCATATTCCCTTGTGTTTTAATCGGAAAGAAACCTAAATGAATCCTAGGTCAAGTCCAATGAGAAGATTTAATGTGACCATAGAATACTATTATGGTCGTCACTCAGTGATACCAGAACAGCCTCACTGAAGTCAGTGAAATTGCACTGCACATAGAATCTGACGGTTATTATTTAAAAGGGTTCTAGAAGATACTGGGAGTGGGAGGTAGATAAGGAAGACATGGTGGGCAGCGCATTCACCTCAGATGATATCATACAGAATGACATTGTCTGTGTAAAATGAAAAACACATGAACTAATAATATTGCTGTTAATTATGGACTGTTTAACTCTGGGGATTAGCTATAAAATACAGAGTCTCTCATCCGCCAGGTCAAGTTCTGGGCAGGTTGGTAGTGACTGAAAAGTGTCACCAGATGATGATTCTTCAATGGCCTTCATGAAATGAGTTGGTTGGTCTCACTCCAATTCCTTGTGGAGTTCTCCAGAAAAACAAGCCTCCAAAATTGACATGCTCAGTAGAGAAGGTAGCAACCCCCAAAGCAGTTTATCCTCTTCAGGGCATATCTGTGGCACAGAATGGAGACACACACACTGCTGCAGCTCACACTGGTTCCCTGTTTACAGATAATAAATAGACAACTTCAGTTTCTAGGGCTGCCAATCTGGCATCTTTAATAAGCACTAAAATCACACACAGAAATCCCCAATCCATTACTATTAGTACTCTGAGAGATGTGGCAGGAGGCCAAGTGATTAGCTACTCAACAAGTGTGATAATTCCCAGAAAATACTCTGCCTGGAATGTCTTGCTGTTATTACGACATGGATTTCAAAAACGAAAAGAAGAAAATAAAAGATCAAAGTCAGTACTGCCCACTGACTGGTTATTATTTCCATGTGTCTGACAACAATGGAAGCTAGTTTTGATTGTGTCCAAAATTCTAAAGCTATGTTAATCCAAATAATAACTGAACCAAGATGGTGCTATTTAATTACCTCCTATTCTGTAAATACGTCATGGGAAAAAATGAATATGTTCAATTATTGTTACATTATGTTATTCTTCTCTTCCAGGAAAAGAAAAAGGTCTACACAAAAACAAAAGCTCCATCAATATAATCATACAAGGAAGTCTAATATTGTAAAGCAATGGGGGAAAATCAGTCTGTTTCATACCATTTATGCTCTTTTTTCTTCTCCTATTCAAAAGCAGGGGGCAGGAGAACAGCTCAAATGTCTAAGCTTAAATTTGGAACTACTTACCCTGCCTACAGCTTCAGATGCCAGCAGGTTTCACTCAACTCTTCATCCTTCAGAGGCAGATAAACTGAGATCCATCCCCATTTACTGTGTGAGGTCGTTTGGCTGAGGCCCCAAAAATCAAGTTCTTTCTACTTTACATGGACATTAAAGATTCCATGCCACTTTTTTTATATGAGTAGGAGACTTTTGCCTCCTCTGCTGATGTACTAAAATATATTACTATAAAAATGTTACAGTAGATTATATTATCATGGGGCAAGCAATCACATCCGGAAAGAAAGTACAGCAAGAGAAGCATGACTTAAGTAAACATTTTAAATGTTCAAAACAGCCATCTGGTGAAGGACTTCAACATTGGAGTGAGAGACTGTCAAGTTACGAAAATCCATAAAAGGTGATCTACAATGGGGAAGATGGATTAGAGCACTGTTCTTGTTTCATTATTACATGAAGTAGATCTGAAAAGGTATGCCTGGGTAGAGACAGGCACCTAAGAATGAATGCAATCCACAAAAGACAGCATGCTAGGCAGGAGCTGCCAAAGCTAGCCAATGGGAGGGGTATATACCAAGCCTCTCCCTTCTGACGGAGTTAGACACCAGTCTCTGCTTGTGATCCACAACTGGGAACCCCACTCCTGGAGTCAGGCAGCTTAGGCACCTAAATTCTTTCTGTCAAGAATGAATTAGGTGCCTGCTTCACTTCACACGCAACAATGATGAGGGTGGTGATGCCAAACTTCTAGCCCAGTGATTAGAGCGCTCATCTGGGATGGGGGAGACCCAGGTTCTACTCCCACCAGCCTGTCTGATGGGTACAAAGGATTTGAACAGGGGTCTCCCATCCCTCAGGGGATGGCTCTACTTCCTGAGCTATGGGATAATTGAGGGAGGGGGAGCTCCCCTCCCTCAGTCTCTTCTGTTGAAGCGGCTCTAGTCTGGATAAATAATTACAGAGACCATTGAAGCAGGGGGAACTGGCACCTGGGTCACCCAAGTGGGTGCCCTACTTACCAGACTACCGAGTCATTCCCCCTCTTTTCCTGGGCCCATTGACTCCTTAATTACTTACACAGAGTGGAATAGTGTCAATAAAAGAGATTGAGGGCACCTTACATCAGACAATCGCATAGCTCAGTGGTCTGAGCATGCTCCTGAAAGGTGGGGCACCCCTGTTCCAATCCTATCTGCTCCTATGGGAGAATTGAACCTGGCTCTCCCCCATGAATGCGCTAATTACTAGGATAGAAATATAAGGTAGATACTAGCAGTGCCACTGCCAGCCAGATTTTGAATGGGACCCGATGTAGTAGACAGCCTCTGAGCACACCTACTAGATCAAGCTCTGCAGGCAAAATCTGCAGAAGAGCACCTATATTCACCCCCTTAGAGTGCATGGATCACTCTAAGGCTTAGGTAGGAGACAGGCATCTAGGCACTTAGTGAAGCACCTGCTGAGAGGCAAAAACATAGGTGTCTAATGAATTTATACAGCAAAAATGTAGACATCAACTGAGTTCAGGTAGCAGCTGAGCAAGAGTTTTGCAAATTGCAGTGGGGTCTAAAACTGGGAGGGCTAGGGGCCTAAGTACCTCTGTGGATGTGGACCTTTAAATTTAAGAGAGGAAGCATAATAATATAGTTGTTAGAACAGGGGTATAGGAGTCAGGAGCACTATCTTCCATTCTGGGTCCTGCCATGGACTTGCTGTGTGACCTCTGGCAAGTCACTTAGCCTCTCTGTGTCTCAATTTCCTCCTCTGTAAAATGGGAATAATATTTACCTGCCTCACTTGGATGTTGGAAGATTAGTTAATGTTTGTAAAGCACTGGAAGATTCTCTCATGAAAGATGGAATAGAAGTGCAAAGTATTATAACTAAAACAAAGCAAAAGCCGTAGTCATAAAATAATTCATTGTACTTACAGCACTCGTTACATAAGCGTTGACAAGCAATGAAAACGGCTTGTCTACACTTAGAGTTGTTCCTGATTAACTGTTCCTGACTGTCCCCTAACTCAAGAACAATTCCCTGTATCAACAAGTCCCAAGTAATCCTCAACTGAGCTGACTACCTACATTTCAAGGAAATAGAGAACTGAATAATCAATATGGGGCAGCACCTTTATAAGGAATCCACTTCACAATAACTTATTGGTTATGCAAAACAATAAATAAATAAATGTGTATCACAGCATATAATCCCTTGTATGAATACTACTTGAAAACATACTATTTTGCTGGTCCTTAGTAATTCTTAAATTGCAGGTCATAATACAGCCATGAAGCAAAAAATAAAGGACATCCCTTAAAATACAGGCGAGTATATCATCTTACTCACAACCCCACCATGAGGTGAATGACCTACTGAAGGCCATACCGCAAGTCAGCGGCAGAGCCAGGATTAGAAGCTAGGAATTCCTGGCTCCCAGTTCTGTGTCCAGGTCATTAGACCATACCGTGCTTTGCAGAGATGACTTTTAAAACGGCCTTAAAATCGATCCAAGCATGAGCAAAATTTCCTCCGAACACATAGGTTCTGAAGGGGGTTTACCTGTGCGACTCTTCCCACCCCACCCTGGGAGATTTGCCTGATGACCCGCACTAGGTTCAGGGCAGTTGCGCGAGTGCCATGCGTTTGATCTTTCTTGGGTTGTGCAATGCTGGATTCTCCCCCTTGGAAGAAGCGGCATCGCTAGCAGCAGCCGTCGTTTACTATATTTGGTTCACCACGAGGTGACCCATCCAGATAAAGAGCGGTAGTCAACACACACGAATTCCTTTCTTGGTGCGGCTGAGGGAGGCACCGAGGGGCTGCTGGGTGCGAGGGGGGAGGGGGATTAGCACCTTCCTCGCTTGCTCGCTCTAATTATAGCTAGCGCAGCTGGTGCAGTTCCCTTTGGTGGCGGCGCGGGAGAGGCAGCCGGGGAGGGGGGCACGGGAGCTCTCAGCCCCGCGAGCAGAGGCAGCTTCCGGGGCCTGCGGCTGCTCCTCCCCATGCCCAGGCTGCACGATGAGCCAGCGCTTTGCTATTGTTATTGCACCAGGCAAGGGCTGTGTGCACAGTGACTGTACGAACTGCCTCATTCAGAAGGGGACTCCCTCCGCCTGGATTCATGGGTCAGGCACGTTTCCGTGTCTCGGGGGTGGGGGGAGGCTCTGCGGGCTCTCGCGCGCGCTCGCTCTCTCTGTGAATGGCGCCTCCCTGCTCCTCTCCTCCTCCTCCGCATGCCCAGCCTGGGGAGCTAGTGCTTTGCCATTGCAACGGGGGAGAACGAAATCCCAGCGTGGTCCCCACGGAAGTCCCCTGGAGGTGTCCCCCAGACTGCAAAAGGGTCAGGGTTCAGCCTCTGGCGCTGAGAGAGAACCACGGGACTCACAGGATGAGCCGCAGCGGGGAAGGTGAACGCGGTTGTGTAACTGCTAAGCACTGGGCGGGACTCAGCTTGCCTGTACCAGGGCCCTGAACGAGCCTGGCTCGCTGGCCCAGCACGTGACTAGACTGCAGCTCAAAAGCGCTGCCTGGGAAGTTAATTACTCACGACGCAACCCCGCTAATGAAGTTTGCACTTGCGAGAGTACTAATAAGACGCCACTGATTGCGGTGGGTACTGTACAACCACGGCACTGACTGCTACTGTAATTAAAAAAAAAAACAAACAAAAACCCAAAGTGAAGGATGTAACCAGTGCAATGATTAAACAAGGTACAGCCTCCCACTACACCCTTATTTCCTTCCCCTTCAAACAGACACCCAAACAAGACCTGAAAGTTAGGCCGAGGCAGGGTTACATTTTAGTACCTTGGATTGTGCAATGAATCTGGGTCAAAGAGGCATCAGGAACAATTAACAGAATTACAGAGATGCATGCAGGGGAAATCCAGGGTGGATGAAGAACGCCAGCGGTAGGTCCATGATCAAAGGGCAGCTGCTTTCCTCTTTCCCGATTTCTCTCTAGGCAGCTTACCTTTGTCTTGCAGGTCCTTTGGAGGCTCCTACTGCTGCCCCCTTGTTTTTTCCTACCCCGCTGCCCCAGATGTTCTTGTTAAACCCTGGATTTGTGCTGGAAATGGCCCACCTTGATTATCATACACATTATAAGGAGAGTGGTCACTTTAGATAAACTATTACCAACAGGAGAGTGGGTTTGTGTGAGGGGGGAGAGAAAACCTGGATTTGTGCTGGAAATGGCACAACTTGATTATCATACACATTGTAAGGAGAGTGATCACTTTAGATAAGCTATTACCAGTAGCAGAGTGGGGTGGGGGGAGGTATTTTTTCATGCTTTGTGTGTATAAAAAGATCTTCTACACTTTTCGATGAAGTGAGCTGTAGCTCACAAAAGCTTATGCTCAAATAAATTGGTTAGTCTCTAAGGTGCCACAAGTACTCCTTTTCTTTTAATAAACAGAAAGGCTCCAACCTGGCTCCAGGGCACAGCCTTCCTATGCACCCTCCACTCCCATCCACACACACTCTGCCTCTAAAGTAATCGCTTCCAGTGCACAGCAGAAACTGGCTTTACTGGAAATCATGCAGGGAAAAGAGTGAAACCACCAACAGGAGGCCTGCTTTTGAGGCACTGGGGAACCTCCCCCCCCATGTAAGTCCTATAATATTGGTGCTAAAAGATGTAAATTTGAGAGGTATGAGCCATGTAAAGAGCAAAGAGCCAAATGCTGGCTGAAGTAACTGCAGCAATCTTATTAAAGACCATGGCATTTTTGGTTTGTAAATGAGAGCAGAACCTACCCTGGGATTTTAAACAGGAATTGTGTGTTATCGAAGCCAGTAGCTGGGATTCCTTCTAGGGCCCCGTTTTCCCATATCAGTGCAGCAAATCCTCCCTAGTTTTTTCTGTTTGCCTTTGATCCTGTTTTGTTCCAGCACATGTATGAAAATACTCAGCACTGGTAAGTAAACAGCACTGCACACAGTCCTCCCCTCCCCCCCATTTATTTCCATTATGTAACTCCAAGGCAATTGCCATTCACCAGGGTACAATGTTATCCACAGCAGTTTGGTAACATACACAAATTAAATTTCTGAGAAAAGATACTGTAGCCCTGTTCCAACTAGCTGACACTGTAATATTGTATTTCTCTTTAGGATTTTCATTATTTCTCATTATACTAAAAGTAAGTTGTGTTTAAGTACAAATTATTAATCTCTTACTATTTTGCAATGTTATTATGTGTTAAGGATAATAAACTTTTAAAGATAGTGAATGGTAGAAGCAAGATTGCAAGTGTTAAATTGTGATAATATGAACACAGCTTACAACTTTTCTATGAACACATCTGGTATCATGATTCTTCTCCGTAGGGGACTTTGACTGTTCTACGGGGATAAATCTTCCCAAGCTGACTCAGTAAAAACTGTTCTTCAACTGCAGAGAAAGGAGTTTAGATAGTCTAGATGTGTGTTACCTATCTAAACTCAGTTATTGAAATAATGGATGTTGTACTTTATAAGTTCCCATTCCAGCTATGCAGGCCTGTTTATGGATGTTTTGTAGAAATGATTTTCTGAAGTGTATTTAGGATCTTCTAAAAATACTAGGGCTGCATTCCCCCCTTTCTCTTCCTTTTAAAAAGCAAACATTTTCATACAATTTCAGCTCAACTTCATTTGTGTGAAAAATGTATGATTAACAGTTAACTTGTACAGAGCGCATCTCCTAATAGTCTGGAAAAGGCAGTGAATGAGTTAATTCTGGCGCCCCAGCTCCAGAAAGCCTGGAATGATGAAATGGGTAAATATGTATTCCATTCATCTGTTAGCACAGCCTGACCTTGCTCTGTAACAGAGGAAAGGCGTGTCTTCTCAATCTCTCCGACTGAACAAAAGGCAAGCAAATGACTCAGGCCTTCTATAGCGTCCATGTGATTGAACATTTTCTGAATGATCCCATTTCCAGTCTTAGGAATCAGAAAGAGAAACCTTTTACACATTACCAAATAAAACTAATCTATAAATGGTCCTGAGGCACTTTCTGTGGGGACTGCCACATTGATAATATGAAACAAGAAGTGTGAAAAAACATCTTTGGCTTCTCTATTAATGTCAGTCTAGACTTTCTTTTTTTAACAAATCCAACAAACTCTGCTTTAATTTATGGTTAGAATGACTGTAATAGTAAAATGTAATCAGGAAGAGTTTTATTTAGAGCTGCAGTCACAGATAATGGATAAGAAAAACTGCTTTGGAACCTTCAAGTTGCATCTTCTAAAATAAACCCTTCATCCTGAATGCCCAGCACTCCATTTAGCACTCCTTACTCTGGCTAAACTTTGACAGAAGTAACAAGTTTTATCTTTAAGTGCAGGATTTAGGACCCTAAATGTAAATAGTTGACCAATCAAAAGATTTACTTTATTATTATTATTTATACCCTTTTCATAAGTATTAGTTCATAAAATACATGGTTGCCAGGGCCTGGTTTACAGAATGTCTCTTTAAAAAGAAGACCGCTCCAAAAACATACCAAGTTTTCTAAGGCCACCACAAAGGCCATCATAAGTCCAGACCATGGGGATGGCAAACACTATATTAACTATCACTTGGCATTTTAATCAGGCCATGGATTGCTGCAATCCGTGGCCTGATTAAAATGCCAAGTGATCATTAATATAGTGTTTGCCATCCCCATGGTCTGGACTTTTTTTAAAAAAAGGATTCCAGCCAACCTAGAATAAAGACAATCCTGCTCTCCTTCCTGGCAAGTGAAGTTCCACTGAAATCAGTGGAACATTGTTGTTGTTATCCCTGTAAGCAGGGCAAGTGGGATTTAGCCCAAGTGCAGAAGGAAAGGATCCAGGGGTACTGTTGACATAATAAACCACTAGAGAGCACATTCAAATGTATTTATACCCTTTTCTTAAGTATTAGTTCATAAAACACATGGTTGCCTGGTTTACAGCATGTCTCTTTAAAAAGAGGACCGCTCCAAAAACATACCAAGTTTTCTAAGGCCACCACGAAGGCCATCATAGTCTCCCTTATGCCATGTTACTTCCCCACCCACTAGGGGCTCTGATGGACGATACTGCACCATAATATACAAATCAAGAACAAAATGAGAGGGCTCTTACCCTTTTGCCCTCTACTCCTCTTGGAGGAATTTCATTTTCCCAATGGACAATTCGTTCTGCCCTTTCCATGTTTCAGCTCTCTCATCCCTGCTTTTTGCTTCCCTATATGGTACTAAGGACAAAAAGGTGTATTTTTAAAAAATCCTGTTGATTTTGCCACTACATCATTGCACTTCAGTGGCTGTAGACTTCCAATTTAATTTTTTCTTTAATTAAAAAAAAACAACCACTCACAGGAAGTGCATAAAGCTCCTAATATTTTATTTAATGCCAAAGATAAAAAATAGGTAAAAATAGTAGTGTGTTAGTTTAGCAGTTATAAACAACAAAAGCGGAGTGCAGGTGATATTCCAGCAAAAAGTAAAAACTTTAAAAAGAGTAATTAAAGTGAGATTTGAGAATCACACATTCTTCATTAAAACACTTTATTACTACGCAAACTATCACCTTTAAAAAAGTTTAAAAATATTAACAGTAGCACTATTGTAGCTAAAGAACTTTTTAAAAAAAGCTTTGTAGCCAAGGAAACACTAAATTGGTTTAGTGAATAACGTGATCATTGTGATGTCATAACTCAGCAAGCAACAAAATAAGACAAACTTAGTTCAACTGAAATTTGAGAAATAAAAAGGGCATACTGGTTTCAAGCACTTTTGTAATAACGAAATGTCATCATGTGTATTAGAATCAATTGAGATATCGGGCCTAGATGTCAGAACAGGTATAGTAACTTTTTGACATTTCTTTTTCACCTGTGTTGTCTGTGTACCATCACCTAGTACAACAAGGCCTGAGAATTCCCACCCTTTGAACTACTTTAAAGAATAAGTCCAAAGATGCTGTTGGGCCACAATATACTGACACACTTCCTCCAGATAAAAGATTAAGTGAAAGGTCTCCTTGGAGAGCCACAAAAATGTCAGTCAGACCAGGAAGCAGGATATGCTTGAGTAGCGGGAAAAGTTACCTTCCCACCTCACGTCAAGGTGCTCAAAGGTGAACAGTTGGCCAACACAGCAGAGCAATCATTTCATGCAGTTTTTAGTAGGGATATCATTTTATCAAAAACATACGCACTCCATACTATGAGTTACTATGCCAAACAACTCTGAAGAACTTGTTACCATCTATCGGCTTGAAATCCATTTTTTAATAAAGTGCTAAATACACATTTACAGAGACCATAGTGTTCCAAAGTATCCTTTACAGTTGTATATATGTGCGTTTTTTTCCAACTTGTCTGCATGTTTACATAAGACACCAATCTGAACTATAGGTATAATTTTAAAGCGTAATATTGACTCAATGAATTGGTTTACCATGCAAGTCTGTATTTAATATTACATTGACCTGTAATAAGAAACATGTTAGTGGTGTGCTCATTGAAACACTTAATAAAAAAATGACTATGGATGTGCAGTCTGAGTTTCAAATATTAATAATGACCATTAAAAAAAATCTTCCCCAAACGATCTACTCTGCATTAAATAGCAGCCTGAATATGATCATAACACTAGATTAAAAAGCATCCCAAACTGTTAAAGTTAGTTGAACAGATTTTTTTTTTCCCTAAAAAAATTGGAAAAATTATATTATTTGCCCCAGGGATGAGAACTTGTAGTCGTGTTTCTGCCCAGAACAATTGTTTATGACCAAGTTAAACACACCTAAACATCAGGGTTTTTGCAGTGTTGCTAATGAACTAAACAGCACAAAAACATCACTATAAGACTTAGCCATTTCTAGTAATGATTTATTGATTAAAAAAAAGTCTGCTTGCTGATTGATGCAGAAGCTTGATCAAAAGAAATGACTTTACAAAGAGTACTCCAAAGTAGTTTAAAAAGGCGGGGCATGCCCCTTTTGTGAAACCCTAATTGCTTTCATTCCACCAGTTTATTTTTTCATTTTCAGAAAAGTAGTATTAGGTTTGTTTTAAAAAACACACATAACAGAGATTACAGGTTTCTTCCACCCACATTTGGGCTGTCACTGAAATGCCCGAAGGCAATCCTGGCAGCACCTCAGTTGCTTCTGTCATTGTACCATCTTGTACCTGCCACTACCTGGAAATATGATGTAAGAGATAGTTAACAATACCAACAGTACTATAAGTAACTCATAAGCAAACTCAAAGTCCACCTGCACTATGTGCAAATTAAAAAAAAAACAAAACAAAAAAACCCACAACTTTAGTTTTCCCCAAGCATAAATAGTATGTGAGTGGCACTAAAACAGCTATGGATCTTTAAAGATGGCAGTGCTATACTGGTGTATACACCAATACAGTAATTAAGTTTATTACCAAAATTCTGCATTAACATTATGTAATCAATGAATAAATGCAGTTCTGTAATCTTACAACCAATCACGTGAACTGTGGTCAACTTTGCCTTTTTTTTCCTAAAAGGCAAACAACCCAGAAATCCCTAACTCAGCAGCGCCTCTCAAACATCTCTCAACATCCTACTATGAAGGCAACTTCCTTCTAGAAACAGAGGGGAATTGGACTCAGTCTAAAAAACTTGCTTTTGCAACAAGAGAACAATGTTTCAGAAAGAAACCACTTGTGCTTTCTAATATTCACCTGCCTTTCAGCTGTAATGGGGACATCCCATTTCACCCTATCAGTCTTTTTTCCCCACTACCATTTTATATCAAATCTGCACGCATCCAGCTTTACTCTGAGCAAGGCCCAAAAATAAGGAATCACAGACAGTAAGGCAATCTTTACAATGTCAGAAAATGTATTTGGCATTTTAAAAAGAAACAAGTGCATACAAATACAGCTAGAAGCATTTCTGGTTTGCCAAGTGCTCTCTAAAAAAAGCAGCGCAAGTCACAGCCTACATTGAACAGTAACTGTCACCAAGGAAGCACAACAAATAGTTGCTAATAACAAAAAGAGGAAATGCCTTTAAGTACATACCTTTTGTCTTCAAAAAAATATAGAAACACAATGTATTCAAAAAAATCAAAATTATACAGCCATGTTTTATGAAGTCTACATTTCCCTTGTCTTGGAGATATATATATATATATATATATATATATATTTATAGATATATACACAATTCAAGCAGTTTTAGTTACAGGTAATGTTGGGTTGTGAACTGGAAAAAGTCACGAGTCTCTCTCTTTTTTCACTTTCACATCTCCTGCAAGAATGGTCGCAATCTCCCCCTGCATGAAAGCCCAAGGGACATTGGAGCCCACCAGAGGGCATTTCTCCCCACTGGGACAATACACCTCGCCACTAGCTCCTTGCTGTTTGATGCTTTGTCTGGAGCAAGGGAAGCAGAACTTGTGGGAAGGGACTGAGGGACACTGAACAAAATGGGTGTCTTCCAGGCGCTCGTGGCACAGGGTGCAGCACAAGGGAACACTGGCTGCTAGAGACGAGTCCGGGAGGCTGGCAGGATGCACCGGCTCCAATCCCCCAGCAGTGTTTGTCCCCTGACTTGGCACCTCCCTGCTTGGACCCAGCCTTCTTTGGTTCATAGAGGACGGAGAGGGCGGGCTGTTGCTATTCCTCCTGGTGGTGGAGTGAACTTGGTTGGCATCTTTGGAGGAGTGGTTGCCCCCTGCATTGTCTGCTACTAAAATGAGCGCAGCCATAGGAGACTGGCCATTCTGGGCTGCTTCAGGCGGTGTGGTCCGGTTGGAATGAGGCGAGGCAGTTGGTGGTGGTGGGGACATGAAAGACGTAGCAGTCATGGACATTTTCATCCCTTCTGATGAGGCTGGCAACCAGGGTTGTGACTCTCCATTGATCTTAGGCGGTCCAGCTTCACCTTCTGGTTCTGGGGAAGGCTTCCTCTTCCTCGCTGCCCGAGCCCCTAGCAATACAAAGGAATGGGGAGGAGAAATGTGTAAGGAAAAAAAAATAATAATAATAAGCAATCAGATGAATGCAGCTATAAAGGAGTTACAGCTACACACATCAAGCTTGAAAAGGCTTCCATTTTAAATGAATACACAGCCAGGGCATTGCACACAAATACCAATTATACAGTATGACGTATGCAAATGCATACACACAACATGGCACACAGCCAAAGTATGTGTGTGTGGTCTATACAACTTGTGCATGTGCGCACTCACCCACCACTTGCAGGCATGCAACCTGCAGAAGCACACCCCTACAGCGCAGCTAGTAGGCGAAAAGGTTACTGGTGCCTTCACTGCAGCTCCTATGGCGAGGACGTCGCAGGGAGGGAAAGCCCTCTCCCTGTCAGTGTCTACCCGCCAGCCCTGACTCATAGCTCTCTGTTGTGCTGCTTCAGCACATGAACACGTTGCCGCCTAAGCAACGGTGCCGCGCTAGGCACCAGGAAGTGGAGTTAGGAGGTCGGAGTTGGCTATGGGGGGGTGGGGGGGCCGACACCCTCTTTCCCCCTCACCTGCTTTGGCCACGGCCCCGTTGCTCTCGTACCCCAGCAGCCTGCTCCCAGCCATGCCGGGCTCCTTCTTGAACTTGCTCTCAAAGGGCACCGCGTGGCCCCCGTGCTGGTGCAGCGCCAGCAGCGTGTCCCGCACCGTCTTGGGCTTGCCCAGCCACTCCTGCTCCGCTCCCCCGCGGCCCTTGCCCTCGACCCCCAGCTCCTCCGCCGAGCCCCGCGGCTGCTTCTCCTTGCTCTCGTGCTCGCCCGCGCCGCCGCCGCTGCTGCTGGAGGACACCGAGCCGGGCCGCTTGTGCCCCAGCTCCCCGGGCGCCGCCGGCGGCGGCTGCTGCTGGGAGACGGAGACCTGCATGGGGGCGGGCGCCCCTGAGATGGCGGCCAGCGAGGCGGCGGCGGCGGCCCGGCTGCTGATGCTGATGGGCGCGGACAAGGAAGCTCCGTTCATCAGCGGCACCAGGGTGGGCGGCACCGTGTGTGTCCGCCGCGGGTTCGGGCTCTGCCGGTTCAGCTCGGGCGGCTCCTCGGGCTTGGGGAACCCGTTGGGCACCAGGATCCCGTTCACCTGCCGGCTGCCGCCGTACTCGGCTCCCAGGCGGGGCGGCTGCCGCTCGGAGGCGGCGGCGGCGGCCGCCAGCGGGTAGCGCTCCAGGGGCTGCGGCTGGGGCCGGGGCACCGCGTCGCCCGCCACGGCCGTGTGGTTCAGCTGCTGCTGCTGCTGCACCAGGATCTCCTTAGCGCTGAGCGGCGGCTGCTTGGCGTGGGGCGGCGGCGGGGCCCGGCCCTCTTGGAAGCTGTGAGCCCGCTTCAGCTGCCGCGCCGTGTCGATGACGAACTCCACCCGGTCGGCCCCCTCGTAGTTGACGCAGCCCCGGCAGACGGGCTCGGTGAAGTCCCAGATCATGGCCCAGGGCATGCGGGGCAGGTCGCACAGGTAGCACGACTGCCTGCGGGAAGCAGCCGCCACCGCCGCGGACGACATGTCCCAGCCCAGGGGCAGCGAGCGCCCCCCGCGCGTCCTCCTCCTCCTCCTCCTCCAGCAACCGGAGACCAAACGGGCAGGCTCCGGCTTTGCAGCTGCCGCAGGATCTTCAGCCGATTGCCCGCCCCCTGCAAACAAGCGGGCTCCTGGGCGCGGACGCCTCCCGGCTGGAGTCACTGGGACGCGGGAAAGCGCATAGCCCCGTCGCTGCACCCTCGGCTGCCTACTCCAGCGCGCGGCTCACTCCGCCTGTCCCGCTCGCTCGCTCACTACTGCAGCCCGGGCGCTCGCTCTGGGGCGGGGACTCCGGCAGCAGCAGCAGCAGCCGCCGCCTGTGCGCTCTGCTCCAGTGACTCGATTCTTCGACAGTGCCTCGAAGCGCCTGCGCGCTGAGCGCCCTCTCCTTTGGCCGCCTGCTGCTGGTGCTGCTCCTTGAACTTCTGCCAAGAGTCCCAAGACAACAAGAGCTGCAAGAATAGCCAGCTCCCTCCTAGTCAGCCGAGGGTGGGGGAGCGGCAAGGGCTTGCACATGTGAATGGGATGCAAATAGGGGTCTTTTCGCTCCTTCCCCCATCTTCTTTGCAGCCTAGGAAGTGTTTGTGAAGTGCTCTGAGGAGAGAAGTGCTAATTATGTCAGGCAGGGTTGAAAAAAATCTTTTTATTGAGCAAAAGTGTTTTTAAAAACAATGCCACCTTACTTGATTTAAAAAAATATTTTATAGGATGAATTTTGTGATGGTTGATTTTTGGCTGGAATTTAATCTAACCTTTGTTCTAATCCTGCCTCTGACGCTAACTCGCTTCGTGGCCTTGAGGAAATCACTCCGGGCCCAATCCCTTTGACTTCACAACTTTCCCAATTTCCCCCCTCTGTTAAAAGGGGTTAATAATACCCAACAGCCAGGGGGTTGCGAGAGTTAGTTATGTGTACAGCGCCTGGAAGAAAGAAAGCGCTAAGTAATGTAATTTCCTTGTACATGTATAAGGATTGTTTTTTCATTGCCTTAGCCGAGGTAGAAGACCATTATAAATGCAATTGCTATTTAGCTCTTCTGGATTTGTAAATAATTGTTTCATTTGGTTCGGAAATGGGACATTCTAGGTTTCCTTGTCATTTGCAGCCGCAACCCTTCCATTTTCTAGTGCAGATTAGCAAAGAAACACAATCTCTCTCCTCCCCAACCTGCGGACATTTTTTTCCCTTCCTTCTTCCGCACTGAGAATTCCAAACAGCTCGTCTGACAATTGCAGCCAGTCAAAAAGAGAAAGGGATGTTGTTCTGTTCATTTGTCATTTGCACATGAAGTCATCATTCAACCCAGAAGTAGTCCAAATATATAGAGAGAGCTGTGTGTGTGATTGTGCAGAGTAAACAAAGTGGAAGCTGTTCTCTCAAACTCTTGCTTTTGGGTCACCATTCCCACAGTGCTGCTGCTGAGTTATGTAGGTTACAAAGGGAGGGATGGAGGAAGCTGAGCTCTAGCCTCTGACGTCCGCATTTTGTTTCAGGGCTGCAGCTGCGCCCTTTGCGCAGACTCGGTGAGGGACGTGACTCTATGCAATTGGCACTTGAAACCTTATTAAACGAAACGCACATTCCAGGGACAGACTCAGAGAGAGAATCTACAGCCAGCACCGCCGATGCCCCGTCACAGCACTAAGTACCGCCTCCCTTGCTGCTATTTCTGGGCTCTAAAAGCTCCCTCCCACTGCCAGGCTTAACTTTTACTTAACGTAGCAAGAAGAGCAGCGTGTACAGTACACAGGAATGGGTGTATGAGCCGCAATCTATACTGTAGTACTCTCTCCCTTTGCACTGACAACCAGCTGAGGCTTTTGTTACTCGGGCGTACCGCTGGTCAGTAACTGAGACAGGCTGGCATGAGGCTGATTTCCCACTGCAGACTATGTTGCTGTTGGGAGATTTGTTACTGCAGAACCGACTGGCGGAGGGCATGGGGTTGACTTGTAATTACAGTCCCAGCTGGGCTTTTTGATGTTTTGTCCTTTGCAGCCCACATACACGATACGTAGCGTGGACACAAGATATTTTCTTGGAGCTAATTAGTGCGATGTCATCAAAGCGAGCAAGTAAATAGATATCATGTCCTTGCCCTATTTGCAAGCGAATGCTTTCATCCAACTGCAGAGTTAAGCTTGGGAAATGACCCCCACCCCCCACCCCCGCCCCATCGTCAAACTCAGCTTATCTGTCAAGTTTTCGAGCTCCACTTTCTTTCTTTTCTTTTTCGAGAATCAAACGCCGTAGGCCGCTGTCTCTCAACACACCCCACCCCCAACCTTTCTTCTTTGGACTGGAATGAGCTGGCTCTGTTGGACGAGGCGAGTGTAAATTATATGATCTCCCCTACTGGCTTGGCCAGGGGGGTGGAATCTTGCTAAGGTTTCTACCGTGCTGCTGTTGAAAATGCCAGGTGCCTTGAAAGGTTTTTTTTTTAAAGCGCGCGGGGAGGGGGGGAAATAAACCACCCTCGGAGAAACAATTGTGTTGATCTTATGTCACATGAAAAACCCTGTTCTGAAATTACACAGAGGATATTTAATCCCAAAACTGAAGCGTTTTTTCATGCAAACGCCGCATGATTCTGCTCTGGGGGATTTCCAGAAACGGTGCCGCTCGCTAATGCGTCTTCCGACAGTGTCATTCCCCCCTACAGCGCGCGCGCGCCGTGCAACCGGTGTTGATGCAAAACCCGCTTCCCCCCACCCACATCAGTGCAAGTGCACCGAGGATTTTGATGCAACGCCGCTCATCCCCGAACACACCGTGGAACTAGGGGTAATACTTCCCGAACCAGTTGCAGCCGGTGATAACGCAGATCCTCACACACGCCACTTGCCCCCGAGGTAATGCAATCTGTCCCTTCAAGGGTTAAGCCGTTCCCCGCCCGTAAATCCTTCCCGAGTGAAGCAAGAGTAATGTAAACACCGCCTTGCACATTCACTCGAACCAAACCTTGCCCTTTTGGGGCTGCCCCGTCAGCTATAAACGAAATTCAAAAACATGGTCTAGTTGTAGGATCTCTCTCTCCCTCTCTCTCCCACACATAAAAGGAGAGAGTTTCTTTTAGTTTCCCATTAATCATCTGTTAATATTTTCAACTTCATGGGTATAGGAGCCCAGCCCTAGTGACTTTCCTGAGGTTAGCTTGTCAATGAAATGGCTAATTTTTGGACTACACTCCTGTCCTGATTTTCCCCCCCGGGGCTAAAAGGGTTAACACGTCTTGTTTTCTGCTTCACAACAGCTCCCCGTTCATATTGTGTCAAATTCTTTTAAAGGTACTTTTTTTTTCCTTCTAAAGAAGCTTTATCAATGTATACTAAGTAAACAGATCCTTGTTTTTGCCTTCCACCCACTGCCCTTTCTCTCCAGACTGAAATTGGATTCCTGCCAACCCGGCTGCAGAAATTGCTGCCGACACACTCGCAGAGGAGCGCAGGGTTTCTAGGGTGAGGCAATGCGTCTGCGATTCGCAGAGACAAGGCAGGAATTGTAATTGTACTTCATCATGTGATGACTTATGAAAGAGGAAGTTAGGATGTTTTAGTCACGTACTCCTTTGCCCTCTTGCTTAGCCTCTAGGTTCTTTGAAGGAAAAATTGCATGTATTTATATATGTTGGTTGGGAGCCAACAACGAGTGTTTGTGCATTTACGATCATGAGCAGTTTGCGGTGTTAGTAAAGGCGGGGGGGGGAGGGGGGAGCAAACCTTTCAGCTGTGGCAGGCTTTAAACTGGAGGGCAAAATTGCGATTACTTTCCCCCCCCATAAGAACCAGAGCTTGTTGGGAAAATCAAGATGAGCAATTTTAAGTTTTTAACTATCATTTTATCGCTTCCAGTTAACTCTGGAAAAATGGGAGAGAAACATTACAGCACTCGTGAAAAAGCTGCACACGATTTTCCTCAAACAGTGTCTAGATTAAATAGAAAATGTGGGTTTTATATCACGTCCTATAAGCTCCCCAAACCTGATCATTTCATGGCCTTACTAGTATGGAAGTCAAACAAAGGAGATATGTTCAGTTCTTTTTCTTTCTTTCTTTTTTACAGAATCTAGCCCATTGGGCTTAATCTATCTAAAGTACCCATTGTTATGTTATTGTAATACTATATAGAAGAATAGCGTTACTGCTAGTGGACACCTACTGGTGGTTTGTGGTAATGCCATGTTGCCTGCAGAGAACTGTTGAGGGCTTGCTTTACTCACAGTTTAATTGATTTCAGTAGGACTGCCTGTGGGTGCATGGTGAGCAGGATATGGCCCATTATAAAACAATATACCCTCAATTGTGCATAGTGAGACTGTTATTTCATCAGTGGTTTCTGCTGACGTTATTGAATTATTCGTTTGCACCACTAGGGGGTGCACACTTCATAACTGTAGGTCAAGCACCATCCTCCCTCTTTTCCCCCACTTCCTCCTTTGTCCCCCATGCCAGGGGCTTTGTTTGCCCCCATTTCGCCTTCACCCCCTACCTGGGTTTACTATTCTCTCCTCCATGTCAGGCACTGTGTGTGCCCCCCATTCCCTCCATGCTCCAAACTTCTCCCCCCCATTATTATTTCTTTTCTATTTGTCTGGGAGATATGTAATGCAGAGTGTCAACATGGTAAGTGGTATTGGGAGGATGGGCAGAGCTGTGATGGGGAGGGTGATAGTTATGCTGGAAGGTGTTAATGGTGCCATCAATTGTTGAGCTATACAGAATTTAAAAATCCATAGGGTTCTCTCCATTGAGAACTAAAATATTCTCTGAAATTTTGTAATTGATCCAATGCTGTGTTCAAAAGTTTTCATGTACTACCCAAATAAACAGAAATGCCACCAAGTTGAGTGTAGAGCCTCGCAAGTTGGGCCAACTAAAACCTGACATTAAAATACAGCCTTAATTTATGCACATTTTTGGGTACGCAGTTATTTTGCATTTGTGAGAACTAGGTACTTCAGTTTAAAACTTAAGGCCCATTCCCGAGGGTTGCCAGGTGTCCGGTTTTCAACCAGAACACTCAGTCGAAAAGGGACCCTCCCCAGCCTGGTGAAAATGAGGGAGCGAGTGAGGGTGGGTGGGGGAGAGCAAGTGACAGAGGGAGGGGGGATGGACTGAGCAGGGCAGAGCCTTGGAGAAGGGGCGGGGAAAGGGTGTTTGGTTTTGTACAGTTAGAAAGTTGGCAACCTTTGCAGCCAAAACTCCCATTGACTTACTGACATTTCTGCCTTGTTATTATTCTTGAACGTGCTAGGTTGCTTGAAAGGATTAGAAAAAGGTAAATGTAAGCTGACTTTAAAAGTGATTTACTTATTGAAGTACTGCAAGATATGTGCCAAATGATTCAGAAGCTAAAGCAACCACAGGGACTTGCCTATAGATGGCCACTCACTCTGCTTAGGAGAGAGGCTGTGATGGCCATTTTAGAAACCTTAGAAGTTTTGTTTTTCATTTAAAATACCATGTTCTTCTGTAAAAAAAAAAAAACAAAAAAAACCCCCAAACATTTCTATTTACAAATTTTGAAATATACAATTCACGCTGCAGCAGTAGTGAGGCAGCAAATGTTACATGCTGTTCATTCAATTGAAACTAATCCCTAAGGAAACATTTCAGCAAACTTTTCTAGTGAAAAAGAAACATCCACTGCGGAGACAAATGCCAAACGGTCCTGAAGGGGCCTCATTGTGAGGGAAGTTGAATTTGGTAAAATAACAGCACAGCCAAGGTTAAAATGAAAAGTACTACATTCAAAGATGCAGCTTAAAATAGCCACACTGGACTTGCTGCTCTGTGTCACAAAATGCCTGTGAGATTTTTAAAATAAATTTTTAGAAAGTAAAATCTAGGTCACATCCTGCCAGCTTTAGTCACTGACTTCAGTGGAAGTACTGACAAGAGTAAGTCTTATCTTATTATGTCCTTTTCTAATAGCATAGCAAGGACATAGGGCCTGATTCAAAGCCCGCTGTAGTCAGTGGTTTCAGAGTAGCAGCCGTGTTAGTCTGTATTCGCAAAAAGAAAAGGAGTACCTGTGGCACCTTAGAGACTAACCAATTTATTTGAGCATAAGCTTTTGTGAGCTACAGCTCACTTTGTGGGAATCTTGCCATTTACTTCAATGAGCTTTAGAATAGGCCCATAGTGAGACCTTCATCCTGCAAACATTTATGTGCGCTTGTAACTTTATGCATGTGAGTAGTCCCAGTGAATTTAAAGCCACATGTGATCTTAACTGTTTGCAGGATCAGGGCCTAAACACACGTGCTGATCTTCAAACATGAACACTACCATTGATTCCCATGGAACTATTTGTGCTTAAAATTAAGCACGTGTGTGTGTTTACAGGATCAGGCTTATATTTTAAAAAGCTGTTAATAATCATCACTATGTTGGATGTTTCTATGTATTGTACAGCTATTGTTCATAATGGAAGCTAACTGATGGTAGCAGAAGTTAAAGGAGACGCTGGATACAAAATAAAATGCCAAAAGGCGAGATTAAGGTCATCACACTAGCTCAGTTTGGAAGAAAATGTGTCAGAGAATCAGAAAAAAATCCAAACAGAAGTTTGATGTCAGCTTTTTACTTTATATGGAACCCTGGTATTGACTCTTTGAAGCTTGCTATGAGGGACTTTTTTGGAATAATTTCTTAGTGGATATAGGATACCATGTTTGCAAGACATTTATGAAAAGGAAACATCAGGAAGGCCTTGATACGCCACTTGTCCACAGATAAGGCCTGAAATATGGAGATGCTAAGTCTTTCCTTATTTTGTTATGATTTTTTTATGGTTTATTAATTTTTTTATGATTTTTCCTTTAAAAAAGTATTCATGCATATATATGAGTATGCTAATTTTCAGGGAGATACAATGTAAAATAACTAAATGCCCAATCCTGCAATGTATAGCAGACTACTGTGCGCCTGCTGAGGTAGTCTGCAGCAAAATTTGTAAGAGCAAAATGCGTTTGTTGGAGAGAATGGAAAATGTTAAACCTTTTAATTAATTTTGTTTTTAATCCAGCAGCTGACTTTTTTCATTTTCAAGTAGCACAGTTGAAAAATCTAGCAAAATGACCTTATTCTTCTGTGTTAGAGAGTCAGCTGCAACAGATATTTACAATGTGTCTTGCCAGGAAGGGACAGGATTATGAAAATACTAGAGAAGTTCAGAGGTTACTACAATCCAATTAAAAATAGAGACTTATAAGCAATGTTTCCAGGTGCCAGAAATGAGGACAGTTGATAAGTCAAGCTCCTAACAGTTTTTCTCAGATTGATAAATAGGGAATGTCACATTCTCTTATCCTTACACTTCGCCTTGCTCCTCTGCATCCAAAAATGCAATCAACAAATAGGATTTGTTGAGATCTGAAAGCGGATGGAGTGTACCCTGGCTTTGGATTTCCTGATGTGAGGGGTGGAGGGACAACGGTGACCCCAGTGACCCCTTTTAAAAATAAACAGGAAGTCATGGAATCTGTGACCCCTCTATGACATAGCTGTAGCTGTGTTCATTACTTTATACCCACATTAGTTCAATAGGCTACTAAATGCCCCACAGAAAATGGAAAAAGGACAAGAATTTCACAGGAAGCCTGTTACAAACTGAGACCAAAACACAGAAGTAAGATTATCATTTGGCAGGCGCAATTTTTTTTTTGTTAAGAACTCCTAGTTTGGCCTGAATACAACTAACAAACAATTAATCTTTGTCCCAAGCCTACACCCTATCCTTTGTCAAAATACTATGTAGGACATGAAATTATTGAAAGGAAAAGACAGAATCCATTTAATGGCAGTCAGGGACAAATATAAAAGCTGATTATGCTCGACCAACACAAATACAATATCCAGGAGCAGTTTATGCCAGTACGTTCCTAAAGTGTTGTGGAGATTTCAGGCTTTGCAACACTTTGTCCATGTGGATCCTTTTTGAACAGAGACCCTCACATATAATAAAAGTCTAAAATCATAGAATCATAGAATCATAGAATATCAGGGTTGGAAGGGACCCCATAAGGTCATCTAGTCCAACCCCCTGCTCAAAGCAGGACCAATTCCCAGTTAAATCATCCCAGCCAGGGCTTTGTCAAGCCTGACCTTAAAAACCTCTAAGGAAGGAGATTCTACCACCTCCCTAGGTAACGCATTCCAGTGTTTCACCACCCTCTTAGTGAAAAAGTTTTTCCTAATATCCAATCTGAACCTCCCCCACTGCAACTTGAATATCTGAGCCAAGGCCAAAACCCTCTCAAGGCTTGTGCCAGAACCATTAACGCTGTTTGCAGTGTGGAGGTTCCAGTATTTCCAAAATGTCCCCCTGAAGCAGTGAAGTTGAGCTGGTTGTCAGCTCCACACCAGACCAGCTAGAATGAACATGTTCCTCCCCATTGGCCTCTGTATATGGGCAGACTCAAACACTGCACAGAGTACAGCAATTTAAACCTTTAAAGGGACCACCATCAGCTTGAAATCTAGTCCAATTAAAAGAAAAGTTAAGGATAGTTTCAGGTACTACCCTTGGCCTTGTTTCTCCCTGCCAATTTTTTTGTGGTTTTACAATCACATTTTTCTATTTGTTTAAATGTTGGTCTCTCTCTACCCATTGAAATCAATGGGAGTTAGACACTTACATACAGTGCTTAAGTTTTGCCAGGGCTTGCCAGGCTGAGCCATGGCACATCTAGGCTTGGCAGTTCATAGTCCTGGCACCTCTGGGCTTGCTGCATTAATTATGAATGTAAAAAAATTGCTTGAGCCCCAGTACCTCTTTCATTACACATTAAGCACTGCTTACATATGTAGAGGATTTGGGCCTAAGTGCCCAACTCACTCTTTAAAGTGAGGCTTAGACTTCTAAATCAATTAGATACTCTTAAAAATTTTACTTGAAGTGCTGTCAAATAGACAAAATAAATTTAAAAGACAGAATTGTTATCCCTGTTCTCCTTCAGTAATATTACATAATGTGTGCAACTATGATAGGTAAAAATATTCAGCTGTTAAGGCATTTCATGATATATTTCTAACTTCTGAAAACAGCTACTACTTCATTGTTTCCATCATGCTTTTTCCAGTTTAAAAAAACCACCACAGTAAGCACTCTTGCTCACTTTGACCACTGTAAGGAGGCCACTGATAGGAATTATAATTAATACATGCAAAATTAATAATGATAACTAATGATATTTTGCACATTACCAGTATATCATAATAATAAAGATAATGCAGTTAACTTAGCTGCATAATAGCCTGTCAGGTATGTAGGTGTTAGTCTCATTTTACAGATGAGGAAATGGAAGCACAGGCAAATTAAATGACTTACTCAAGGTAACACAGAGTATTTGGCAGAACTGGTAAAAAAAACAACCCTCAGATCTCCCAGTTCTGGGCTTTAGCTATAAGATTATGTCACCAAGGATGGACTCTCCACATCACTTGTTTCCCCCTATATTGGGTTTGCCTGGAGGACTGTGCGCAGATTGTCCTTGCATTAGTGTCTGTGCAGCCTCAGTACCTGTACGTCAAAAGCATCTTCATATTTACTGTGTGGAGGATTGAATTAGGTGTGCAGGGTAGGCTCCAGGATTCACTTTTATTCAGTGGGCTTAACGTGCCATTTGACTGGTGCAGAAAGAAGTGCTGGTGAAAAGCGCTAGGCTGACAGCCTTAGGACTGAACCCCTGTATCAGTAACACAACTACATGGTGGACACATATTTCCACAGTGATTTACCAAGATCAGTAAGGGTGAGAGAGTAGTGCAGTGTCTATGCCTTTTCATTCATTAGCTTTTCCTCAGAGACTGCTATCAAGAGTAGCAAACTGTAGTGGAGGCCAGAGTAGAGACATTTTTTATGGTGGGGATTTTTGTACCTGAGGAAGTGGATTAATGCCACCAAACTCGTTCCACACAGGGCATCAAACAACTTTAGAAGGCAATAACATCTCAACATTAATGACCTGAGCTGGATTTGAATTGCTGACCCACGGTGAAAGGCTGTGTATCTCATTACCAATCCCCTGAGTCATCTACTTCCCTTCCACCAGTTACTAGTATTGCTAAATGTAACACCGCACACATTATAATTAAGAAAAAAAATTCAGACCAAATAAAAAAATGTTTGGAGCTTCTCAGAAACATCTCTGTAATAGCTGCTGCCTGACTCAGCCTTCAGTTAAAATTTTTGTGTGTAATTACATAATATTAGTATCCCGAGGAACCATCTCTGGAGGGGGACACACCCGAAGAAGAGGGATTCAGCCAATTCCATGGTAACACATCCTCCCTTTCTTGATCCAGGGATCAGTATGGCAAAAGGGACTTTGAAATGAGCTGGCTATGAGAAGTGTGGGAGTGATACACATCGATCCCAACACCAGTCCTGTGGCCTCCAGCTGGATTACCTTTCCAACAAACTCTCCCCAATGAAGTGCACGCCACAGCACAAGGCCCCAACTGGCCAAGAAGAATCCTGACTCCAGGATTCCGGGTGAGAGCAAAGAGTGTGTGCATCTCTGCTCTCACCTGCACTAGCTAGAGCAGGATTTAGCCCATATTATCCATATTATATATTATATTAGTAGTTAGGGCGGGATTTAGCCCATATTATATAGTATGCCGCACACACACCTGTTAAAGGAACATTATTAAGGCTGCGAAGTCAAGCATTCAAAAGATAGGAAATGCCAGAATTCAAGTTGCCTGTGCAACCTTAATTTGGCTCCTTGTGTGTATGGATTATGATTCAGTCTTTAATTATATGATCACATACTATTCTGTTCCTGGGACCCCAGCTTTATTCAGTGCATAGAATGGAGGGCGTTCACTTAATGAACAGCTATTCAATATTTGTTTTCTGCTAATTGTTCAATATGTGGCCCTAGGATTTATTTACAGCAGACTATTCAAATCCTGCTCTGAACACAGAATTATTAACTTTGTCATGGGCTTTTGTATGGTGCTCACTACTATAGTATCTCACTACCTCACAAACATTAAACCCCCGTGAAGTGAGGAAGGGGAGTCAGGAGCGGCAGAAGATCCCTAAAGGTGAGGGGACCACAGGTGCCCAAACCATGGCCCCATCCTTCCTGCGGCACCCCTTCCTCCGAGGCCCCACCCCTTCCCCGAGGCCCTTCCCTCACACCACCCCTTCCCCTGAGGCCCTGCTCCCATGCCACCTCTTCCTCCCAAGACCCTGCTCCCCGCTTGCTCCTCTCTGCCCCCTCTGCTTAGTCGCTTGCCCTTATGGCGGGTAAAAAGTGGGTGGGCCATGGCCCGATTGGCCTCCCCTATTCTGGCACCCCTGGGTGGTGGTGTCCCCATTTTACAGAGAGGGTTCTGATGCAGAGAGATTAAATTTGGGTGCCCAATTTGAGATAATTAGTACCTGATTTTTCTGAGTACTTAACATCATATACATTTCATATGTTCAAAAGACAACTCCCATTCACTTCAGCAGCAGCTGTGAGTGCTCAGCACTTCTGCAAAGCAGACCTTTGAGTCCCAAGTTGGATACCCAGAAAATAAGGAACACAAAATTAGTGATTACCTGTGAAAAGCTTTTTTTAAGTAGTTTGCCCAGCATCACATAGTAACTGTGGCAGGAGCAGTGATAGAATTCAGTTCTCCAGGGCAGCATTCAGTTGTCTTCACCATGAGACTCTTTTCTCTTCCTGGAATCCTCCACCTCATTCGCGATACACCCTGGCCCGGATCCACAAAGGAACTTAGGTGTTGCAACACTCAATGTTTATCCAAAGTGGAACAGGTTCAACAGGAGAGACAGAGAGACCCACATCAGAATATCCCAGTGGCGAGGGTCCTCACCATTTTAGTGTGCTGGCATAGACACTGACTTTCTAATGTGCCAGGGGATGCTCCCCCCAGCTGTGCCCCAGGCCCTGCCTCCACTTCACCTCTTCCCCCAAGGCCCCACCCCACCTCTTCCCACCCCACCTCACCCTGCCCCGCCTCTTCCCACCCAGTTCCACCCCCTCCCCCACAGCTTCCTGCCCAGTTCTGCCTCTTCCCCTAAGCGTGCCCCATCTTTGCTCCTCCCCTTCCCCCCAGCACTTCCTGCACGCCACAGAACAACAGAGCCATGGTGGGCAGGAGGCACTGGGGGGTGGAGGAGGCGCTGATAAGGAGGCTTCCCGGTGGGTGCTTAATACTCACCAATTTTTTTTCCCGGTGGGTGCTCCAACCCTGAAACACATTGGTCAACATTCCTCCATAGCGTTACTCTACTGAAACTATTGGACTTACACCGGGGTGAAATTGGCCCAGTGAGATCAGAAACAATGCCATTCAACACAAGGTCAAAAGGTTATGTAGCTAACAGATCACCACAGCATTTGAGAACATCATGCTTGCTTGGCTAGAGCTGGAATCCCAGTCCAGCATGTCTAAACTACTGTCTGTAGTGTGTGTACATGCTTAAGGAGAACTATGTCACCAGGAGTCCAACCTTTTGTTAAGTAACTTTGAAAAATATATCATATACATTATAGTGAATCACATAATGTGCTCAAGCCCCTCTTCCTTTGGAACGGACCATACTGGAAAGGCCAACACAAGCTGGAAAGAAGCATGTTGATGAGAGAGCTTGCTTACAAGAACTAAAAGAGTTCCATGCATTGGCAGACTTTTTGCTGAATAGGTCAGCAGGGTTTGGAAACTTGGTCCAAGACTTTTTGCATCTTTGTACAAGTTCCTAGTTGCTCACAGGTAGTGTAATACTCCCCATGAACAGATTTAAAAGAACATGCACAAGAGGTAAATTGTATGCAGGGTACACAAAGTGACAGATATTTTTAGAAATAAATTCTGCCTAGATTTTATATATTGCTTGTAATTTATACAAATTTTATTTTACAACAGTTATGGAAATTATAGCTAGGCTGTTTATAAATGCCAAACCCAACATAACATGCTCCACTAGTGTATTTGAATTGAGGTTAGATAACATACATAAATATACTTACACATTTCTATGATTCAGAATTTGATGCAGAGTAAATATGTAAAGAATCTGCTTAGGTTTTTTTCAACTCTTCTTCCAAAACTAGTAACTACAGGGGAAAAAAGACAGACATACATCATTTCACATATTTATAAAATAAGTCAGTGTGTCTGTTCATTAGGGCTTCAGAATCAGACTTCTAGATGCCTTCCTCCTGAATATAGTGGGAGGAAAAGGTAAGAACCCCTTTTCAGATGTAACCAGATACCTCATTTGACAGATTGTAATGCTTAAAATCCTTTCTAATAGAAAACATGTCAAGACATGCGTCTTTCAAATGCTGTCAAATAGTTCAGCCCCCATATTTTACATACCCTCCGGATTAGATTCATATGTTTGGTTTTAAAAGTTAACCTCTCCATTTCAGTAGGAAAAAAGGCAAAGCACTTTTGGTAGGTCTCACGCACAAATAAAGCTAGAGAGGATGCATGATTCATTATTACAGTGCATACACACTGAGATACTATAGTGATTAGCAGTATTGCCAATGACAAAACATTCAGGTTCCCTAAACATCATGAAATTGACTTTAAAAAATAAATCACCTTGAGATTTTTTTTTTTAATTTGCCTTCTGTTTTTTAAGCCTTTAAGGTTTTCAAGGTTTTCTCCACAAGTATAAGGGCTAGGCACTTTCAGCTTTTATTAAAGCAAAACAAAAAAGGACGCTCACAAAAATCACACAATTTTGGAGTGAAAGTCTGACCCACTGAAGTCAAGGGAAGTTTTGCTATTGACTTCAGTAGGGTCAGTGTTTCACTCAAGGAGCTGGGTTTTAAGGAAAATCCCAAATATTGTGAGATATGCAATCAAATTGAGAGTTGGCAACGCTACATATAAGACCCTGAAGCAATAGATAAATGCACAATTCTTTTTGCACCTGATCCTGCCCCCGACTGGAAGCAATGACAAAAGTCCCATCAGTTTCAATGAGAGCTGGACTGGGGCCTTTGCATATGTGGGCTCTTATAAAGTTGGTCATTCAGAGCTAAATACATGTATTTTTAAAAACCAAATACCATTATAGATATAATTAGGAGGAATATTTGAATTTCAAGTGATTAATTATTTGTGGCCTAAAATACTCAACAGTGTCTCTTTAAAATATTATTTGCTGGGTTGATTTGGGGGGGGGTGGGGAGGAAAGGGCATGCAAATAAAGAGTAAAGAGCTCATCCTCCAGGGTGAACTTCACCTCTGTCCAAAGGGTCAGCCTATTTTGAGGACTCAAGTAATGCAGGGTGTGTGCAGGCAGCCTGCACAGGGGTAAATTTCACCCACAGTCCTCTCTCAGGCAAAACAATAGGACTTTTCCCCAAGTAAGGACAGCAAGACTTGAGCTACAGCTAATCAACCTTCTAGCAAGTTAGGATTTTTAGATTTAAGCCAGTAAAATAAGTTTGATGTATTTTTGGTGTTCTGTTCTCCCTTCATGTTTTACTTGGACGGTGTAATTTAAATCTCATTTGGTTCTGCTACCATTTAGCACTGTTATTACAGCCTTGTTTTTGAAGACAGAAGAGTAATCCATATGTAAAAATAACAGTATTGCAGACGCAGACAGCAGATGGTGTTATTAAATACCTGGTCAAAGTCTAAGGTCAGAACACACTAACAATTAACAGGACATACTATCTGTTATTTAATGGGTAGCCTAAGAGATGTAAGGTATTTTTAATGCGGTGTAGGGTGGCCAATAGCATGTTCAGATCTCCATTCGACCCCTCCGTTGTATAGATATTTTGTAATACACTTGTCTAAACTTCACTGATATGAATAATCATATTCAGCTTTGCCTCCTGTAAAATTTCCCTCCTTTGGCAACTAATTCCTCATTTTAAAATTGGCTATGAGAATTAAAGCACTTAAAATGATCAACCTATTGTTGCCCCTTTTCTAACCTACTTGGCTAGTCAAAGTTTCTGGTTTGTTTATTTACAAAGAATGTGCAAAGTCCTATATCTCTAAACACAGAAGGAATCAAGTACCAGGAAATAGTTTCTTTTGCTCAGAGCACCGAGAATGCTCTTTTCAGCATGCACTCTGATCCCAAAAACCTCTCTCTAGGTGTCTTCCAAACCATCATTTCAGTTTTCTGTGTGTTCCTCTCCACCCGAACATTTCCCCAAGTTTGTCACAAGACCCAGGCGAACCCTCCACTCACCTGGTGCTAGTTTCTGGGCAGATTCTATTAGGTTTTGTTTTAGGTGTGGCTCCTTAACTATCTTTTACAACTGTCTTAAATGGGGGACTCAGTCACACAATTTGGATTGGTTCAAACTCAATCCATAATGTTTCACCCAACTCATAAGAGTGTGCTTTTCCCTTTGGGCCAGTCCCATTTAGGAGGGTAGGGTATAAATCCTATGTTCAGGTCCCTCTTGATGAGGAAGACTCTTCCTTCTTGGTAGATCCTGTTGTTGCTCAAAAGCTGTGACTTCCATACAAAATCCCACCCCAACCCTGCAAAAAGTCTTGTCTCCCATCCCCTCTTGAGGCCTGAATTAGCCTGGGCCAGATCACATAATCCTGATCCATCAAACAGGATCATTCTATTAAAACATCCACAACTGTCCCTAGTAGTGTAGTCAAGGGTAAAGTGAGCTTACTCACTTCTCATTTGGGTAACATGGAGTTTAGTTTAGGTTAGTTTACTCACTTCTTTTTTTAACCGCTATACCACGGCTATATTTTCATCCAATTGTGTGTACCCAGGGAGCCTGATACAGGAGACCTAACTCTTTCCAGTTTGTGTGCTCTGTGGTTATGAAAGACGGATGCCTTAGGTGCTCCTTGCCTTCTTTTAGAGCTATGATGCCTATTTTAGAGGTATAAGGAAAGCCAGCTGCATTACTTTTAGAGCTATAGACCTGTAAACAAGCTCACTCATTCTTTCTGGGGTCTTCAGGGAAGGTGAAGAGGCTTAAAAGTAGGCTGTGAACTGCTCTTCAGGGTAGGGCCTATCTTTATTTTGATTATTGTACAGTGCCAAGCACATTATCAGTACAAATAGAGTAATATACAGATAATGATCCTGTGACTTTATATATTAGTCTCCTACAAGGTAGACAATGGGAAGGAAGCAATCCTTTCAGTGGACAGAGACCAAAATTTTGCTGCCAGTAATACCTTCAATACTGTACTTTTAATCAATTATAACTACTCTCTTGCTAGGAACTATGAGTTTGTGAGCAAAGTACATTTTATTATTTACAAGGTTCAGATCCCAAATATAAACAGATGGTGCCAAGATGACTCTTACTGCATAGTGATCAAGGTATTTTCATATTCATGGACAAAGCATGAATGATTAAGTAAGCAGAACTAAAATCTGTGAGGAAAAGTATCTTATAACAATGCATACATTCACTGGGATGTTTTGTGTCTAGTTATTATTCCAGTCAGAATAATTTAATATAAAGAGAGAGCCTAACTGGACTCTTCTGTCTTTTGGATAAGATCAAATCAGGTAATATCTGGTGGACAAACACTAGAAAATCGGGAGGCCTTCTTGTTTTTTTTAGTAAGTCAGAGAGTAGTTCCATTCTTCTAGTTCTTGGTTGTATTTTTTCCCAGTCAGGATTGTGAGCTGCAAGGTGTGGAGTATCCTCATCTTCCAGTTGATTATGGAAATTGAGCACCTTAGGGTCTGATCCAGCTGCTCTTATCAGAGTAGTCTTACTCACCCAAGCAGTCCCATTGATTTCAATGGGACTGCTTGGGTGAGACAGGACTACTCACACAAACAAGGGTTGTGGGACTGGATCCTTCTTATGCAAGCCATATTTCTTTACTGGTAATGATGCTTCTCAAGGCAAAGGCCTGATTTCACTGTTGCTGCTTTCACATGTGGTCATGTTGGAGTGAGGATTTCAACACTGAAGAATATTTCTGGGCAGACCCTCAGCATCACTCAGACTTGGCTTAGATAGACTTTTTCTTACTGCTAGTTACATCAGCTGTGTTGAATTGTGACACTTTCTTGTGTGAGTGAATACTAGAAAACATTATGTAAGTGATTTCCAAACCATTGGGCCTGTCCTTCAGTGCTAATTTTTCTTATTGTTTTCATCTTGGTCAGCTGTTCCCCACATTTAATCACTGGTATATTTGATGGGATACTTCTGAGAGATTATCAGATTGGCATTTAACTAAAAACATTGTGAGAAAAATCAAGAAAGGAAGAGTTTACTGACATTGTTGCCAGGCAGTTCTATAATATTGACACCTTTGCCCAGATCAGAGGTAGGCCCTAGAGTAAATAGATCACTTGGGGCCTGATCATTTTCTCCCCTCATGCTATCGTAGGGACCTCACAGTATGTTCAAATGGAATCAAAGGCAGAGCTTTGTGATATGCCGCACTTTCTTTTTCCTTGAGTTTATGGAATCCCTTTGGGGATACAACACAAGGTAGGAATTCCATGGAGTAGAAGTCAGTAGGTCTGGGACAGGCCTGGAGCGTGGCTTAATTCTGCTGTACTCACCCTCTCAAAGCTGTGGAGAATTTGCGAGCAAGGATGGAGAGCTTCCAGAGGGCTGTGGTCACATTCTTCTCAACCCCGGATGGAACTCACCTGTTGGTGTTCTGCTGCTGCAGTCCGGAGTGAGCTTTGCAAAGATCTCCAGAAATACTTCTGCTTCCTGAAGTTCTGCTGCCACAGGTGGTCATCACAGCTCTGCATCACAGCCCTAGCCCACCTGTCATGCTGGTGGGATGAGCACAGAAGTGGCACGCCACCAAGTGAATCCACTCCATGGAAATATGATGCAGAAGTAACTGCTCAGTTTTATCGTTCTCCTCCTCCTCTAGCAGTATCTGCATGGCATCTCGGAGGCTGCATCCCAGCTCATCCAAAGCCATCCAGCTCTGTGACTGCTAATACATCTGGAGCACTCTGTTCCTACTAATGACTGCCGAGATCTTAAGGCTCAACAGTGTTTCCTTCATGCTGCCTGACAGCAGTTTGAAAATGGCTGTGGATCAATAAAAACAGAAGAATTATGGGATACCAGGAAAGCAATCATGGGAGTTTGTTAATTTGACCCCACTCCCAGAATTGCAGCAGGCTCCAGTAGGTATCCCACAATGCTCTGCAAGAAAAATCTCAGAATGCATAGAGTTTAGCACCAATACATTGCACCATGGGATATTTGCACAAAATGCTGTGCAGTTATTTAGAAAAAAAAACAACAAACCAACCAACCAACCAAACAAAACCCCATAGACTTGTGTGGGGCTCAATGATTCACATGGGAATAGTTTAAGCCAACACGTTATTTTGGTCTAGGTATAGCAGAAAAACATACTGAAAAACCTTTCAAATAGAATTGTAGAATCACAGAAATGTAGGGTTGGAAAAGACCTCAAGAGGTCATCTAGTCCAGCCCCCTGTGCTGAGGCAGGATCAAGTATACCTAGGGGTTCCCAAACCTGGTTATTGGCTTGTTCAGGGTAAGCCCCTGAAAGGCCATGAGACACTTTATTTACCTGTGCGTCCGCAGGTATGGCCGCTCGCAGCTCCCAGTGGCCACGGTTCGCCATTCCCAGCCAATGGGAGCTGCGGGAAGTGGCACAGGGCTTACCCTGAACGAGCCGTGAATCAAGTTTGGGAACCCCGACCTAGACCATCCCTGACAGGTGTTTGTCTAATCAGTTCTTAAAAACCTCCAGTGATGCGGTTTCTACAACCTTCCATGGATGCCTATTCCAGTACTTAATTATCCTTATTGTTAGAAATGTTTTTCCTATTATTCAACCTAAATCTCCCTTGCTGCAGACATGCCTGCCATGTAGACAAGGCCTAAATTAATGTTAACCCCATCTGCATAAAGAATCCCATCTTCTCTTTAGAGCCATGACATTTACCCATGACTTTCAGGGCATCCATAGATTGAAATGGCCAAGGCCCTCCTGCCGAAAAGAAACAAACTCATGGCTCTTACAGATGTTTTTCCCGTGTAGAGAATGCTATTGTTCTTGTTTGAACAGTGGAAAGCTTTGCTGAAATTCTTATAATTTATGCAAAGTGTCATTTTGTGGCTCCCCCCCCCCACCATCTTCAGACCAAATGGTGTGTTATAATGGCATTATAACAATAATAGATTGTATTGTATCATTTTGTTTGTATAATTTGTAGCAATTGGCAGGGCACTCAGACCCTGTGTACAGGCACTTTTATGTCTTCTAAACCGAAAGAAACACAAAGGAAATAATATGTGAAAGCTCTGATGACGTTTGAAAATTACCCATATTTTTGTCATGTGTGTGTTCCATGTGAAGGTGAAAGCCCTATGCAGCAGAGTCACTGCTCCTAATTGTATGTTAGGAGGCATGTTATAGAAATATTTATCTTAACAGAAAATGAAATGTGCAGGTAATTGCAATTGCCAGGTAATCTATCTGTAAAAATGTGTATATGAGAGCATCCATAGCACAAAAATGGACACAAAGTTTGTGCAACGCCCTTCCTCTGCCTTTTCTTCCTTAAATCCCAGAGAAACTCAAAAGAACCTAATAAAATTCAAGACAGCAAAAGAGCTATCCACAATGCTGAAACACTCCTTCACTCCAAATCATCTCAATGCCAGCTGTTTAATTTACTGCCATTTGGTTTGGTTTTGGCGAATTGGTATTAGCATTTTTGGTGGGCCTACAAAACAGCTTTTCACTGCCTCCACCCAAACATGACCCAATCCTGTCTTTCATGATCACACTGCTGTACAAGACCAGCCTGACAGTTCTGGTGAGGATTAATCCAATGATTCTTTGGGATAAATCCCAAATGTAACTGATTGCTTTTCTATAGAAGTGTGCATGTTAGGAGGAACCATAGAATGATGACCTCTCCAGTGCTGCCTCAGTTTCCCACTTCTTTGTGCCTCAATTTTCCAATTTGTCAGTAGGCTCCCTCTTGTTCATTAGGGCCTAATCTAGAGAAGAGAATGATTAAGAACATATTTTATTACAAGCAGCAGGACATGGACACACCAACGTGAATTAAACCCAGGACTCAGAATAAGCTGTTATGTGGCAGAACAGTGTACCAGAACCTCTTTCATGCTGCCTTATTCTCCTGAAGCCATGCCCTTTTTTAAAGCAAGTTTCTAGGTATTATGGTTGAGGAAACAGCCTCAAAAAAGGTGAATCAAGTGTAACAGATGCCTGCATTAGCTGAACCTGAAACAATAGCTCTGAGAGGTGTAAATTGTCCCATACATTTCCATGGATGCCAAGTCAGATAATAAGGTTGACATTTAAACTATTAACTATTTCACTGCTCAAAGCACTTGCCGCAGGATTACACTATGAAGGCCTGCACAATCTACTGGGAGTTGGGAAAAAGGAGAGGGCAAACCCAAGAAGCCTACGAGCCCAATGGGGCATCTGAGGTTCCTTGAGGGACAGCCAAGAAGCTCAGTGGGGGTCCATGAGCTTCAATGAGGGGAAGAAAAGCACAAGAAGTCCAGCAGAGTGGAGTGTATTTGGACTCCACTGAGAGAGACACAAGCCCAAGGAGCACAAAGACCACGTACAAATCTGTTTTGAATATCTGCGCAATGGACTGTGAGCCATGCCTCAATGTGGGTGGAATGTATTTGTGAGTAGAGCTTGAAAGAGTTACTGCCTCTTTCTTCTCAGATACGACCCCTGCCTGGTTAGAGCCCACAGGACCGGGTCAACAGCATTGTGCTACATTTTGCACATTCCCCAAATGAGGAGATTTATAAAGCAGCCACATGGGCGTATATTCACCAAACGCTAGACTTGTCACCCTCAGGGAACACAGGCTTTGATAGGCGAGTTTTCCAAGCAGTGATTTGAAAAAATGTTAGCCTGAGGGACCGTAATGCTTTCCCTCCCTTTTTCTGAACTAATTGCTAGTAATGTTGCACTACTGAGGAAGAAAAGAAATGTTGGTCTTGCTTCTAAATTTTCTTTCTCCAAAACAGGGTGTCTGACAACCCCAAGTCATCCCAGCATCAAGTGGCAGGGAATCTGGAATCACGTTCCTTGGAAAGAAATGTAAATAGTCATGCTTATTGCATTTCTCTTGAAAGTATTAGTACATTGTTATTAAAGTGTAAGTGTTTTATAGCTGTTAAAAGAAAAGGAGTACTTGTGGCACCTTAGGGACTAACAAATTTATTTGAGCATAAGCTTTCATGAGCTACAGCTCACTTCATTGGATGCATTCATGAGCTGTAGCTCACGAAAGCTTATGCTCAAATAAATTTGTTAGTCTCTAAGGTGCCACAAGTCCTCCTTTTCTTTTTGCGAATACAGACTAACAGGGCTGCTACTCTGACACCTGTCATTATAGCTGTTAAGTACACCATTCTGAGGGGTACACAATAAGGAACTCTCCACCAGCCTCACTGATCTTGTGGACAGACAGGCCAACCCAAAAACTGGCATAGAGCGGATCATCAATAACTCCATGTCTGAGTCCTGTGGATCTGCTGAAGGTTGGAGGAGCAAATTGACAGGTTTCAGAATGGTAACCAATGTGGAGCTAATGTAAATGCAAAAGAGAGGTTGTCCATGTCGCTATGTGGAGAGGATCGCATTCTGCATCCTGCAAAAGGGTGAGAGAGTTTCTGCTGCAGAATATACTTCCCCAGAACCCCAGAATTCTCCTTGTTACACAACCCTTTCTGAACCTCCCATCACTACATATGGTTCCTTAAAGACACATTCTAGCCTTTAATCAGAATTAGCTATGCACTGTTAACTGTCAACAGCTCTTTTGTTCCTCTAATGGGTGTTTGCTGTTGCAACATTGTGCTTATTAACCTTTGTCAGTGACTCAGCATGACCCTTACATTGAATACCGGAGTTTCAAGATGGGGTGAGGGTAAGACAGTGATGGCTTAAACAAGCATGTCTGCAGAGTATGTGTGGGTGGGTGGGGGGTGTTCTTTTTTCCTGTTCTTCTTTTAACCAAATCTTGATTCATTTTAAATATTTTTCCCACAAATAAACGTAGATAGGAAGTAAATGCAAACACGCCAATCATTAAAATGTCGTTATTAACAAATAGTCATTGATGTGCCTCTACTGTAGGAAGAAAGATGGATAGAATGAGTAAGAGCTAGAAGAGAAAAATAAAAGTTTCGGGAGAAGAGAGGAGAGGAATCCTCTGTAAAGAATTCAGCACGGAAGTAAAAAGATGAAAGACAAAAAGAACTCTGAAATCTAAAAAGAACAAAGAGATAGATGTTAGAAAAATCTGACCCATTAGGAATATCATTCAGCAGCTTTGCTTGTATGTAAAACGCAATTGTACAGTGTTAAACCAAGAAAGGTAATGATTAGTCTGTAACAGACAGCATGTCCACATGAAAAAGTTGCACTGATTTAACTTATGTGTGGTTTTAAACAGATTTAGTTAAACGAGTGGACACTCTTATGTTGGTTTAAACCAGTGTTACTTTAGCTTCTTTATTTTGATTCAAATAAGCCTGATTTAAATCAAAATAAGAGTGACAAGGTGGGGAAGGTAATATCTTTTATTGGACCAACTTCTGTCGGTAAGAAAGACAAGCTTTCAAGCTCACACCCAGTTCTTCTTCAGGTCTGAAGAAGCAGACCTGAAGAAGAGTTCTGTGTAAGAACAGAATATTCAAGAGCTGTCATTTCTGATAACGTATTTGACCAGTCTCTGATCTTGGGAGAATAACAAGATTTCCATCTGTGCAAGATAAGCTCTTTGGTTACAAGGGCAGCTCAAAAGGAAACAGAGTCCCTGAGAATTTGTACAGCCTAATTCCACCTGCATCCGAGTTAGTTTGAAAGTTCCAAGTGTTAAAGGAATATCCACAATTAAAATGTATTCTGTCCCACACATCTCTCCAAACACCCTTCACCTTAGCACAGACCCGAGCATGAACATCAATGAACCCGGAGCTTTCCTATGCCACCAACATTTAATATTCCTCTTTTATGCGAGTGTATCTTTAGGAGAATCTTATGTTGAGTGAACTGAAACTGTAGATCAGGTATGGATTTTTTAAATATTATGGCTGATATTCCATTAGGATAAGGGGGAGATTTAAGGGTCATGAGAGCATGGTCAGCAAACATGCAGCGTAGGGCCTAATGGTCACATCACCTTAGACCTGTAGAAGATCTATGTGTGAGCTCGAAAGCTTGTCTCTCTCACCAACAGAAGTTAGTCCAATAAAAGATATCACCTCACCCGCCTTGTCTCTCTATCACCTTAGGATTTTTAAAACATAAACAGCTTTTTAAAAAAATTAAAAGTACAGGCCTCAACAGAAGTGGAATCTCACCCAAATCATGTTGGTTTGTGAATTCCAATAATTGGACCCTTGCACCACAGCAACATTTGTCCTTGGCAATTTGTTCTGTGACGCCATTGAGCTCCAGCCTTACTATCTCATCTTTCTCAATTGCAAGGAAAGTAAGAAGAAAAGGAGTACTAGTGGCACCTTAGAGACTAACCAATTTATTTGAGCATAAGCTTTCGTGAACTACAGCTCACTTCATCGGATGCAGTGAGCTGTAGCTCACGAAAGCTTATGTTCAAATAAATTTGTTAGTCTCTAAGGTGCCACTAGTACTCCTTTTCTTTTTGCGAATACAGACTAACACGGCTGCTACTCTAAAAGGAAAGTAAGGTCACCCAGCCATGTCTGAACTAGCGTTGAATGCGTGTAGTTTTTTGGCATGTGTTAATGTGCTCATTGCACATTCAGCACTAGCCACTCCAATTGGTATGGTGAGAGAGAGTCGACACATTTCCATTTCTGGTAAAACATTATCAAGAGAACTTGACATTATGAAATTCAGGTACCTCTGGACTCCACTTGACAAAATGAACACCTCTGTGTCCTTGGTAAAATAACACATCTTGAAAGACATGATCTCATGAACCAAGTCCAAAGAAAAATATGAGTATTTTCCATGAGTTTAAGAACTTCTTCCTTTCACTCTTCTAGCATTATATTTTGAAGTCTGCTGGGATGGAGGAAACCAAATAGAGTAGCTACCTCTTGAAATCCCTCATACCAAGATTTTAGTTCCCCTACCATATTGCCTAAGACCTCAAAATATTTCCTTTGATGGTTATCCTTTGCACCTAACACAGAATCGTGGACAAATTCATCATCCATGTGGCATACATATCTCTTCCTGTGGCTTGGATCGTTTGCATTTTCAAAACCCATTGTTTCCCACCTGTTCTGAGATTCTTCTACAATTTCCTCATACTTTTCTTCAGATCTGAGCTTGCTGATCTTGTTCACTTTGCTGTCAAATGTTTGGAGGACTTGGAACAGGTCAATATTATTTGATGGGAGTATTCCAGAGGCTGCAGCCATGATAACTAAGATCCTATGCCACCATAACAGATTTAGGTAGAACATCCAATCCATCAGAGACAGGTTGCTTTTTGCTTATCGTATGTTCTCACTACTCCTGTGTTCAGTGACAGTTTCATCTTCTAGGCATTCAATTATACGCTGAAAATTTACTATCATTGCCTCAGTGGCTTTCATTTGAGCTTCCTATCTAGTCTTACAGAATGCCTTTAAATGTAAAGGTCTCCTTCGTTCTTCAGAAATATGTTCAATTTCATCTGCAGCCTCAATCCTGTCAATGTCTTCAGGGGCCTGAAGTGCATCTCCAATTCCTCTCCCATTTGCAAAACTGTATTCTTTTGAGCCAGAGTTTGAAGATTATTTTTATACTTAATAATTAGTTTTTTTCATCTATGGTTAGTCTGTGAAATATCTATATATTTCCTACAAAACTGAGAAGAAAACTTTCAGTTCTGGACTGGTCTTATCTTCAGCAGCATGGAACAGAACTAGATTAATTTGATGAGCTAAGCAATAGATGTAATGTGCATACATTTTGCCTCTTTTGCCTGAAAGATATTCTGTCATTTTTTGCTCGCAGTCCTCCACAAATTGCAGCCATAACACTGGCCCCGTTCATATACCTGTCCAGACATATATTTGGGGTCTAGTCTATACTTGCAGAATAAAACATCAGTTTACTGGTCACATAAGCATAGGTGCCGAGTGTCTAATCTGCCAGGGGGTGCTCCCCCTGGCTCTGCCAAGGCCCCGCCCCCACTCCACCCAAGGCCCCACCCAGCCCCACCTCTTCCTGCCCCTGCCTCTTCCCACCCCGCCCCTTCCCCACCCAGTTACACCCCTCCCCTGAGCGCACTGCGCCTCGCTCCTCCCTCCTGCCCCCCAGTGGTTACTGATGCTGTGAAACAGCTGATCCATGGCAGGTGGTAGGCGGTGGGAGAGAGAGGGAGGCGCTGATCAGCAGGGCCCACTGGTGGGCAGGAGGCACTGCGGGGAGAGGGAGGCTCTATAGGGGTGCTGCCAGTGGGTGCTAAGCACCCACCATTTTTTTCCCGTGGGTACTCCAGCCCCGGAGCACCCATGGAGTCAGCGCCTATGCACACAAGGACGTAGCATCTACCTCATTCTGCCACAAAACTTACAAAATTCTCTCTTATATCTACTTGTCCTTTGATATGATCAATATTAACAAAGAGAAGCAAAATGACTATTTGATCAGTATAGCTAATATCTGTGGTTGCATCTGCAATGACAATAAAACCGTAGCTTCTTTGCAGCTATTAGGTATGTGCCTCTTGGTTTCTGATGATAATCATCAATAATTGTCTTGCTCAAGTATTTGATTATCTTGGTATCACTAATATGATGGGAAAAAGTTATATTATGTCTGGCAAGTAGCTTAATGATGCTCAAGTAAATACCACAATTGTTTCTCTCCAGCACTTCACAGTGACCATGGAAGAGGAGACCTAAACTAGCTAAAGTTTTCACTGTGTCAAGCAATATTTTTAGTACTTACATTTTTTAATATTTTCAGATGCTTCTTTATTAAAACAAGCATTGATACTATGACCTTTCAAACTGTAGAATTGCCACATGACTACATGTTGTTTGCTCCTCCCATGAACAGACATTGACTTGAGCATATTCTTCCAATCCCAGTTAACCATGTTGGTTTTCAAGTTTCTTTATTTCCAAACAACCAATAAATGTGACCATATGTGAAATTTAAAAGATATGAGTTTGCTAGCCACTTGACATGCAAATCTTCATGCAGTGCTATTGTCATTCTGTAAAATGAAGATGAAAAATGATGGCTTGTAGGTAAAAAAGGAAACTATCGTTTTCGCATATCACTTTCAGTGGGCTGGAAAGGACCAATCTATACAAGCATACTTAATTGCTCAGCTGATTAAATGGAATCTTGAAAGCAACTTTTATTAGCTGGGCACTTCACACCTAGTTCATCAGGAACACTCATAGAATATCAGGGTTGGAAGGGACCTCAGGAGGTCATCTAGTCCAACCCCCTGCTCAAAGCAGGACCAATCCCCATTTTTTTTGGCCTCAAATCCCTAATTGGTCCCCTCAAGGATTGAACTCACAACCCCAGGTTTAGCAGGCCAATGCTCAAACTACTGAGCTATCCATTTCATTGTAGACCTGCTTATCTACAGGGCTTTTTGTTTTGCTCCTTTCAAATTGGGGTGGGTTTTTTTGGTTTTAAGATCACCTATGGTTGGTTTGTAGCTCATCTACATGGTCTTCATTTGTGCTGGTTTCAAGCAAACTTTCTCTGGAAATATCATCAGCCATGACTAGAGGTGCAACTTCAGTGGTACTGCACAAATTGTTTTCCTGATTAAACCTTGACACAATGACAGATTCATGTAGGGTGACCAGATGTCCCAATTTTATAGGGGCAGTCCCTATTTTTGGGTGTTTTTCTTACATAGGCTCCTATTACCCGCCACACCCATCCCGATTTTTCACATTTGCTGTCTGGTCACCCTAGATTCATGCTTGATGAATTGAGAGGCAGTTCTTGACTTTCTACTTCAGACTGCAGGAGTTGATCAGGAAGTTTACAAAATGACAGTTTCTGCTCCTTAGGATCTTTGGAGGCAGTTTGTAATGACAAAATCTCCTTTTTCTTTTGTAAAATCAGACTTGTATTTGTACTTAGGGTTTTCATTTTCAAACATCTTGCCATATGAGAATAACTAAACTGGAAGTATATAGGCCTAAATAAAGTGTATTTTTGTGCTGTTTCATTTTTCCTTCAGTTATAGGGGTAATCCTGAAAGAAAGAAAGAATAAAAACCTGCACCTGGAACCATCTTTTTGTCCCTCTGCCCTTGGCAGATGGGAGAGAGAAAGAGAGTGGCATGGACCAGGCAAGGCCCGGTCAGCCTTTGCTGACTGTTAAATCTGTCACTGACTGGGATACAATTAAAGTGCTCTCCAACTCAGTTTCCCAGGAGGAATTCAGTTTCTCTGGGCTTACTGCTGTTGCCTTCATAAAGGTAAGAGTATAATATAATAGCAGGCATGTCATAGTTACCAATATTTTCCCAGAGTTTTAATACGTTTAGTGATTCTGGAGCAGTCATAGCACTGGGACTGAACTTGTGTTCCAGTAACGTTTTAACTACAGATACTGCCACAAACATGATTTCTGGAGCTAACATGTACCTTCCAGGGCCTCAGATCATTTAAATGGGCCTGCTTGGCTTAACTGGGATAGAGCCGCCCCACTTAATGTTTCCACATTATTGGTTTATTTTCGACAAGAAGGGCTGAGATTCCCCAAAGGACTGAATCCTCATATGTGCCAGGGAATGGAATTTAAGCCTGTGGCTAGATAGGACTGTATTGCTCTAGTGCAGTGGCTGCTGTTACCAAAGACCTTGCCAGTAAGTATCTAAAGAGGGTAGAGCCCAGCTAACAGGACAGCGTCAAGGTGTACACTGATTCTTGTTCTGTATGTACCAACAGTACCAACAATGCCTCCTGGAGCAAATCAGCATGCAGGGGGAATGGACCTGCTGCTACAGCCATAAAAGGGGGGCCCCTGCTTCCTCCCTGCCCACTTTTGAGGTGGGCAATATCATCAGAGTCAGAGGCAATCGTTTTGCTCAGAGACAAGCAAGGGAAGGAGGCTTCATGCACTCTGCCCTCCTTGCACTTTTGTACAGCAGCAGGGAGGTCTGGCCCATTGTGTTTAATGGCACGTCTGTGCTGGGGGCATGTTGCTTGGGTGTGAGGAGAACAACAGATTGGAGGAAAATTTTGTCTCCTCCTACATGCCCCATAGGGTGCCCGTCAGAGCAGAACTAGTATGGCTCCACTGCTGGGGGAGGCAGGATTCCTGCACAGCTGGTATTTGGGTGGCGCAGGAGGCAGCATAGGTGCTGGAACTAAGGGTGCTGGGGGAGCTGCTGCGCCCCCTGGCTTGAAGTGGTTTCCATCATATCCAGGGTTTACAGTTTGGTTCAATGGCTCTCAGCACCCCCACTATACAAATTGTTTCAGCACCCCTGGGGGACAGTCTGGAAGAGAACAGGCAGAGCTAGATGACCAGTCACTAAGGAGTTCCAGCAGCCATTGCTTGCCATGGAGAGGATACAGCAGCAGGTGCTCCTAGAAGCTGTGGCGTAATGCTGCTGTCATTCCACAGCGGATTTCTTTCCTCCCACAGATCCATGCTGCTTAGAATGGTGTAGGGAAGTAAGGGGGAGCGAGGGGGAAGGAGAGATGTGGCTTCTCTTACATAACATCATTGATTGGTACTGAAGCAAGAGAAACTTTTATCTGAAAAACATGCAAGTTAATTCACCTTAAGTGAACTGGTTGTGTGCTATAGTGGAAGAAGCAGACAACCAGCTCTTTGGGGATTCTGCTAGGGAACCTGGGTCGGATGACTAAACCCTGGCTCTTAGGGCAAAGCTTTATTCAGGGGTGGTGAATGTGCTGATGAACTTTACCTGCTCCTGCCTCTGGAAGCAGCTATAGTCTAAAAATCTACAAAGGGGTTCTTTGTTTTGAAAGTTGTGTGTCTGTCTCTTTCTCATTTTGGTCCTCGTACCTTTTCAGTGCAGAAGAATTTCAAACTGGAAATGGGTTTTTATAGTTCAGGTTCTTTCTCTAATATACAATAAACCACAAGGGCATTCGATTCCGCAGAGCACAAAGTCTCTGATTTCTTTTTCTTGTCTCTTTTTTTGCCAGAATGTGGCTGATGGAAACCATCCCCCTTTTTGTTGTATATTTAATACAATGGTACAGTTCCCACAAAGTTACCCTTTGGAGCTAGTAATAGCAAGTCTGCTTTTCTCTCTTCAGGCAAATGAGAATGGGTGAGAAGACCCACTTAGCGTAGATTTTTACCTCTTCCGAGTTATAAGAGGAGATAGTTAAAAAGTCTCTTTCCATATTTCATCACTTGAAAGGACATGGTTAGTGTCACTGCATCACTTTAGATAGCTGTCTATGAGCTGGGTTGAAAGCAGTGCTAAATGGGACAGAGGTTTCGCTTGTGTCTTTGAAAAAAAACTCTCTTTTATTCCTAATGTATTGATGCTGTAATGCTCTTGCTGTCACAGCCCCTACTTATAAACCACTCCATCGCTTTCTGCATTTCTACTTTTACAAATATCATTATCTTCAACAAGACTTTGACTCCTCAGAATGTGTCTACATGGGAGGCTGTCCTTCGGGGTATGTGATGAAACCTGATATTGTGTTTTTTAAAGGTCTTCTTGTCTGGTCTCCTTTCCATCAGCATTTGTATGAAGCTGGTTATCAATTCTTTGAATTCTTACACCCAGGAAGTGCATTCCCTTAGAACGGCGAGATATGAAAATGTTACTTGTCCTGTGGATTGAATTGACATGAGAGAAAACTATTTCAAGTTCCTTTTCAGTGTTTTCCCAGCTCATAAAAATTCCCTCTTTGTGTCTAAGATAACATTTGATCATAGATGAATAATAACCCTTAGAAATGTATCACTGTTACCATCTTTCCGTTGATGACCCTTTATCTTAGGCCTTATTTAGGGTTCAGTCTTGTTTCCATTGAAGCCAGTGGGAGTTTTGCCATTGATCTGTTAATGGGAACAGGAGCAGGTCCTTTCTATTTCCATACAGAAAACTTTGTTAAACAAGAGGTAGCTGAAATCCAATGAAACACACTTTCAGCCTTAACACCCCAAAACACAACTTTCTATACATATATTTTGCACCATTAAAAGAATCCCTCACAAAAGTTAGCAAATGTGGAACTGACTAATAAAGGGATCCAGATAGTTCCCACTGCCATGTAACCCTTCCTCATTCACTATCACCCCACTGAATGTACGCTGCCCAGAATGTGGTGGTTCACCTGCCACCATTGCTGGCCACAGAAAGCACATTACACCAATGCTTCAAAGACTATACTCAGTTCCGGCTCATTTCTGGGTTCAGTTCAAGGTGTTTGCTGTAGATCAAGTCTTACCTCTTTAAGGACCTCATTCAGCAAGATACTTAAATATATGCTTATGTCCCACTGAAGTCAGTAGGATTTTAAGCACGCACTTTGTGCTTTGCTGGATCAGGGCCTAATGTCCTATATAGCTTGAGACAGAGCTACATGGAGGGCCACCTATCTTCCTATGTTCTGCCATGACAACTGAGATTAGCCAGTACATTTGACCTACAGTCCCTAGCTATTAACGTCCAGAGGCTGGTGGGAGGATGGAAACACTTATCAGTAGAAAGTCCTTGAGTCTGGTATTAGCTTCCCCTTGAAAAGGCAGACCTTCAGGGAACAGAGAATGGCGTGTTTTCTCAAGTGTATTTCTGAACAGTGAGAACAAGGGACACAGGTTCTACCAGGTTTTTAATTTGTGGATGGAGTCTATTTTTTTTCCTTTAAAATTGGGATGTGGAGTGTGTTGGTTTTAAGAAGTTGCACAAACAACCAGAGGATTTTGTAATGAGTTGCACTTTTACAAACTGAATAACAATTTTCATGTTCACATCTCCAACTTCTCGAGGAACCAAAATCATTCCTTGTGTAATCCCATGGAAATCAATCAGTAGAGAAGAAGTTAGCCCAAGGTATATTTATAGAACTCCATCCTTTGAGGTTTGCCACTGGCTTGTTGTCAGAATGGAGTGCATGGGGTGGTATGTGGAGCTATGTAACTGAAAGGAGATGGTGTCATTCTTTTTCCTGTGTGCTGAACCTTTAAATATAGAGGAGTCTGTACCAGCCAGTTGCAGGAGTAGCTTTGAGGTAGCTGCCACTTGCGGTCTTTCAGGTCAAATGCAGAATGTTACTGACTGAGGAACTCACAGTGCTGAGAACGAGGAGTACTTGTGGCACCTTAGAGACTAACAAAATTTTTTGAGCATAAGCTTTCGTGAGCTAAAACCCACTTCATCGGATGCATGCAGTGGAAAATACAGTAGGAAGATATATACACCTCTACCCCAATATAACATGGTTCTTGGGAGACAAAAAATCTCACCGTGTTATAGGTGAGACTGTGTTATATTGAACTTGTTTTGGCCCCCCCGTTCCTTGTTCCCTGACCGCCCCCTCCAGAGACCCCCCATCCCTAATCACCCCCAGGACCCCACCCCCTACCCAACCCCCCTGCTCCCTGTCCCCTGACTGCTCCGACCCCATCCACACCCCTTGCCCCCTGACAGGCACTCACTGGCAGCGGCGGGAAGCGGAGCAACTTGGCCTCAGCCCACTCCACTCTGCCAACTCCCAGCCGCGGTGCTCCGCTTCCTGCCACCGGTGAGTGCTGGGAGGTTGGGGAAAGGACGCCCCCGCACTCACCTGCGGCGGGAAGTGGAGTGACGGGGTCCCAGCCTGCTCTGTTTTCCTTGCCCCGGCCCCAGCCATGTTGCTGGGGAGGGGGCAGGGGGGTTGGGGAAAGGTCCCACACTCACCTGCGGCGGGAAGCTAGCACCACGGCTGGGAGCTGGAGGAGTGGAGCAGGCGGGGGCCGGGCTGCTTCACTTTCGTCGCTGCCGGTGAGTGCAGTGGGGAATCCCTTCTCTCAAGCCCCTTCCCCTGAGCGACATGGCTGGGGTTGGGGCGAGGGAAGCGGAGCAGGCTGCTCCCGGTCCCCTGCTAATCCCCCGGGCCACTCTGGGACTGCGGGACCCTCAAAAGTACCCCTCCACAGCTCCTGCCTCCCAGACCCTAACGGGGAGAACTCCGACCACCCCCGAGACCCTCTGCCCCTTATCCAACCCCTCAGCCCCAGCCCAGCATGGCATGGCACCCTTAACACGCTGCTCAGAGCAGCATGTCAGAGCTTTACCACATTGTGTGCGAACCCGCGTTATATCGGGTCGCGTTATATCTGGGTAGAGGTGTATATACACAGAGAACATGAAAAAATGTATGTTGCCATACACACTATAATGAGAGTGATCGATTAAGGTGAGCTATTATCAGCAGGAGAAAAAAAACCTTTTGTAGTGATAATCAGGATGGTCCATTTCCAACAGCTGACAAGAAGGTGAGAGTAATGGGGGGGAGGAGGGGGAATAAGCATGGGGAAATAGTTTTACTTTGTGCAATGACCCATCCACACCCAGTCTTTATTCAAGCCTAATTTAATGGTGTCCAGTTTGCAAATTAATTCCAGTTTAGCAGTCTCTCCTTGGAGTCTATTTTTGAAGTTTTTTTGTTGTAATATTGCGACTTTTAGGTCTGTAATCGAGTGACCAGAGAGACTGAAGTGTTCTCTGGATGGTTTTTGAATGTTATAATTCTTGACGTCTGATTTGTGTCCATTTATTCTTTTATGTAGAGACTGTCCGGTTTGGCCAATGTACATGACAGAGGGGCATTGCTGGCACATGATGGCATATATCATCACATTGGTGGATGTGCAGGTGAACGAGCCACTGATAGTGTGGCTGATGTGATTAGGCCCTATGATGGTGTCCCCTGAATAGATTCGTGGACACAGTTGGCAACGGGCTTTGTTGCAAGGATAGGTTCCTGGGTTAGCATTTTTGTTGTGTGATGTGTGGTTGCTGGAGAATATTTGCTTCAGGTTGGGGGGCTGTCTGCAAGCAAGGACTGGCCTATCTTCCAAGATCTGTGAGAGTGAGGGATTGTCCTTCAGGATAGGTTTGCGGATGATTTGCGGATGATACTAAACTGGGAGGAGTGGTAGATACGCTGGAGGGCAGGGATAGGATACAGAAGGACCTAGACAAATTGGAGGATTGGGCCAAAAGAAATCTGATGAGGTTCAATAAGGATAAGTGCAGGGTCCTGCACTTAGGATGGAAGAATCCAATGCACCGCTACAGACTAGGGACCGAATGGCTAGGCAGCAGTTCTGCGGAAAAGGACCTAGGGGTGACAGTGGACGAGAAGCTGGATATGAGTCAGCAGTGTGCCCTTGTTGCCAAGAAGGCCAATGGCATTTTGGGATGTATAAGTAGGGGCATAGCGAGCAGATCGAGGGACATGATCGTTCCCCTCTATTCGACATTGGTGAGGCCTCATCTGGAGTACTGTGTCCAGTTTTGGGCCCCACACTACAAGAAGGATGTGGATAAATTGGAGAGAGTCCAGCGAAGGGCAACAAAAATGATTAGGGGTCTAGAACACATGAGTTATGAGGAGAGGCTGAGGGAGCTGGGATTGTTTAGCCTGCAGAAGAGAAGAATGAGGGGGGATTTGATAGCTGCTTTCAACTACCTGAAAGGGGGTTCCAAAGAGGATGGCTCTAGACTGTTCTCAATGGTAGCAGATGACAGAACGAGGAGTAATGGTCTCAAGTTGCAGTGGGGGAGGTTTAGATTGGATATTAGGAAAAACTTTTTCACTAAGAGGGTGGTGAAACACTGGAATGCGTTACCTAGGGAGGTGGTAGAATCTCCTTCCTTAGAGGTTTTTAAGGTCAGGCTTGACAAAGCCCTGGCTGGGATGATTTAACTGGGAATTGGTCGTGCTTCGAGCAGGGGGTTGGACTAGATGACCTTCTGGGGTCCCTTCCAACCCTGATATTCTATGATTCTATGATTCTATAGGTTGTAGATCCTTTATGATGTGCTGGAGAGGTTTTAGTTGGGGGCTGAAGGTGACGGCTAGTGGCATTCTGTTACTTTCTTAGTTGAGCCTGTCCTGTAGTAGGTGACTTCTGGGTACTCTTCTGGCTCTGTCAGTCTGTTTCTTCACTTCAGCAGGTGGGTATTGCAGTTGTAAGAACGCTTAATAGAGATCTTGTAGGTGTTTGTCTCTGTCTGAGGGGTTGGAGCAGTTGTATCTTAGAGCTTGGCTGTAGACAATGGATCGTATGGTGTGGTCTGGATGAAAACTGGAGGCATGTAGGTAAGTATAGTGGCAGTAGGTTTCCGGTATAGGGTGGTGTTCATGTGGCCATCGCTTATTAGCACTGTAGAGTCCAGGAAGTGGATCTCCTGTGTGGACTGGTCCAGGCTGAGGTTGATGGTGGGATGGAAATTGTTGAAATCATGGTGGAATTCCTCAAGGGCTTCCCCTTTGGAGACAATGGCAGTAATCCTGACCCCACTGAAGTCAATGGGAGTTTTGCCATTGACTTTTGTGGAGCCAGGTTTCACCCATTATTTGTTCTTTTTTGGGCTGTCATTCCATAATCTGAAACAAAGTCATCTCGACTGAGAAATGTGGGTTTTGTTCTTTGCATATGGACAAACTAGCATGTGACCGGCTGCTCTACACTTAGTTGAAAATAGCTGTCACTATAGCAAGCGTGTCCACAGTAAATTTCAAGGATCATTTTTTTCTGCTAGAAGTGTCTTCCCCCTTGTCACCTCCCTAAATTCACAACTGCCTTACAGTATAGGTCAAGAGAATCAAACAATTCCTGTTCATGTGGCAACTACTGTAACTACCAGGCCACAGTTTAGTGGGGAATGTAAAGCAAATCAACAAAATTTAGGTGGTGATGGAGTAACATAAAGATCACTTTGGAAGCTGCTGTCAGCTACTAAGAAAATAATTTTAAATTAGACTTAAACCGGTCCTGAAACTATCCACCACAAGTGGTTACAAGTCTCAGTGTTGTATAACTGACCAGGGCTATTTCCTCTTTTCCTAACAACGATCATCTCATTTAGACTTCTTTGGCAATTCTTGCGTACTCATAAAAAGGCATGACACAGCATATCTTTTGTGGTTTACCTTGCCAAACAAAATTACCGTGTAAGTGTAGTTTCTTTGCCTTTGCATAACTAACGATACAAAGTAGATATAGAGAGAGTATCTGTGCTATGATACAAGCATAAGTCTTTTAAAAGTAGTCTTCTGTTCAACGTGATTTTAAAAATAATTACTTATCTTGAAACTGTTGCAGATAGTTGGGGAAAGTGAGAAAGTTTCTAAATGTCTATTATGTTTTAATTCTCCAACTATACTGATGAAATTTAAAAAAATAACAGCCACTATTTTGCAGCAGGGGAAAGGATTGAAAAGTAGCTGTTTATGCCTCCTGTCTGTGGGGACCATTCTGTGTCAGTTTGGCTCTCAGTATAGTCTAGAACAGCCTCAGGGTTACACTAAACTACACCAACTGTCAATGAGTGGTATCTGGGAGATGGGAATCTGTGGGGCATAAGAATAGCCCATCCACACCCATTTTCCCCTAGCCATGCCCCCTATGCCAGGGACTTATCGGGAGAAGTATGTATGAGCCACTTTGGGAGGTCTACACCATGGAAGAGGATTCCCCTACATAAGGGAATCTTCCAGTCACTGTAGCTGCCAACTCTAGAGCAGTCTTGCGCCAGTAAACAGGCACAAAGCTGCCCTAACAGACCTGAGAATCAGATGCAGTGTTTTTATGCTTGCTTTGCTGGTTGTGCAGTGACTCTAAAACAATAGTATAAACCAAATGAAATGCTGAGAGGTGATTCAGGTAATCTGACTGGCTCATATAAAGAGCATTAAGTTCCTGATCCTAGTCCCATGAAAGTCAATGGCAAAACTCCCAGTAATTTCAGTGGCATAGGATCAGGTCCTTATTTTCTAGAAGTTCTCTCTCTATACCAAGCATCATCTATTAAAAACAAAATTTAAAGAATCTCGGGGGCAAATGTTCACTCAGACTTGCCTGCTGGCTTCAGTGAGGTTGCACAAATAGAGCAGTGGGCAAAATTTAGCCCTATACCGCTATAATTTCCTCCTCACTTTTACACAGCATCAGGCCTTCAAACCCAGTCTTGTCATTTATCATCATTACAATTTAACATTTGTATTGTGGTAGTGTCTACAGGCCAACCAGCTCAGGGCCCCATTGCACTAGGCATTGCACGAATAGCGAGAAAATGACAGTCTCTGTCCCGAAAAGCTTCCTAGACTAGGGAAATGCCCTGCACAAGGTCAAGCCAAACCTTGTTTATTTCAACAGTTGCTGATCGGAAATGAGTTGTATCTCCTAACAGGTTTCAGAGTAACAGCCGTGTTAGTCTGTCTTTGCAAAAAGAAAAGGAGTACTTGTGGCACCTTAGAGACTAACCAATTTATTTGAGCATGAGCTTTCGTGAGCTACAGCTCACTTCATCGCTGTAGCTCACAAAAGCTCATGCTCAGATAAATTGGTTAGTCTCTAAGGTGCCACAAGTACTCCTTTTCTATCTCCTAACAGGTATCAAAGACATCGATACATTAAGTACATTGAAATGTCTCCTAATTATCCAAAAGCCTGTTTATCCACATTACTTCTAAGTCCACTATGCTATTGGATAAACGAGGTTTGACTGCACTGCTTAATTATTCAAGAGTCGTGTTGACATCGATTGATGTTACTAGTGTCCAAAGATGTTTTGGCATAAAAAGGCACCATGTACAGTAAATTGAAGTTATTCTTAGACAAGAAGGGCAATGCTAATTTCAGTTCTCCTCAAAACACATGGGAAAATAAATCAATGGTTGACAAATGGAAAAAAAAATCAGTATGGAAGAAGATGTGATTTGCCAACTGATAAGGGTAAGTTACAGCTAATGGCAATTTTCAAATATCTGGCAATGTCCTTCTGACATAGGGCTTCCCGAACACATGGTGGTAAAATCTTATGGCAACCGTACCACAATGGTGTCTCAACAACCTCATCTACAAGGTGTGTCAGCAGTGGGTACAGATGAATCGGCACTCAACACAGTTGAATGATCAATGCACACCAGGACAGACTGTGCCCAACACTGGTTCAGAAATCATGGTTAAAACCTGCTGGCAGTCTCCTGGAGTCAAGTTGTGTGGAGACAGTCATGTAGGAGAAGTATCACTTAACAAGAGGGCTGCTGCATTCTGCACTACCTGCTATTTCCAGATGGGATTGATGTAATCCCAAGTAAAGCACACTGCAGCATTCCAGTGTGGAGCTGACTAAGGCATAGTTAGCCATGGGAAAGCCACCTCCAAAAGCAAAAAAAGTCACAGCTTTCTGACCTGTAGAATTGTAAAAAGCAATCACTATCAACTAGACATCCAAGAGCTGCTGGGGAGACAATAAAACCTCTCAGGCTATGAATCTAAATTTAAAATAGTAATCATGGGCCTCAAAAAGGACCACTGTTATAATCTCTGCTATTTGTCCAACTATTTCACTTACCCTGATAAAGGTTATCTTCCTCTTTATCTCAGACAAATAATTTGTATATATGCCTCGATCTCTACCAGACACTAAGTAAGTCACTCCACTCTACTGGTCTGGTTGGATGAGATACAGATTAGTGTCATGGATAATGACGGTACGATAATCCAGATACCTCATCATTAACTCTCCCAATGGCCCTTTATACATATTGAACAGGAAGGTGGAACAAAAAGGAACTCTGCCAAACCCCACACAAGAGCAACCTCGAAGCAAGAAAACTGTTGCCCAATACTATCCCCTGGGATCTCTCAGAAAGAAAAGAGTGGACTCCATTCATCCATTCTTGGCCTGAAGGAGTGTTAGTGCTACCTTCTGGCCACGAGTTTCCAAAAGCAACTGAGAAATCTGAAAGAATCAACACAGACGCCTGGAGAAGATCATCAGCCTGCACAGTCTCCAGTCTGCATCCAGGACTAAAACCAAACTGATTGGGATAAAACGCCCCTAGCACTGCAGATGCTGCTGGAATTGTCTTGCCACAACCTTCCTGATAGTTTTCTGTAAAGAAAGAAGTGGAGAGAATGTGAGCATTAGGAGATGGTTTCTTGAACAAGTAGCTAACAGTTGGTTTTTAAAGAAAAGCTGGCATCTTTTCTCTTAAGGAGCCCTTGAAGATCAAACCCAATAATGGCCCCACCACTTTCTCACTGGCTTTCAACAGCGGGGAGTAAGATGGAACTGTGGTCCACACATGCCTCAGAACATCAGTGGGTGACATCCAGGGCTGGCCTTACCATAAGGCGAACTGAGGCGGCCACCTCAGGTGCCAGACTGTGGGGGGGCGCCACTAGGACCCAGAGTGTAGAAAATTGTGTCTCCTGCTGGTGCATATGTATTCTCTCTGCTCTAGATGCACAGAGATGGTGGAGTGCTGTGCCGGAGGGAGGAGGGCACAAGAGACATAACAGGCAGGCAGGAGAAAAGGTGAGAGGGAATAACAGAAAGCAGCAGGAGCCGCAGGGAGAGAGAGGAGGAGGAGCCTCTTAGGTACCTCTCTAGTACCCCCAGGAGCCTGGACTGATTAACACCAGCTTCTCAGGGAGCTTCCTGTTTCCTGCTGCTTCCCTGAACCCACTTAAGGAGAACAGGCAGTCAACCAAAGTAGTAGGAGCCAGTTAGGCCCTTAAGACGCCGATATCTTCCCTCACTCAGGCCCTGCTACCAGCCTGCTTATTTGTCCCCTTCAATTGAGTGTTGAGAGCCACTATAGCTGGCACAGAACAGCAGTCATGAGTGAAAGAAGAAAACGCCCCTCTGGGGCAGCATTCAGAAAAAGAAAGAAAGCAAAGGAAGGTTTTCTATCTAAGCAGGAAGGAGCTCTCCTGAGATACATAGACACACATGTTCACGGTGAGCCTTCCGGCCCCAGTGAGGATGTGAGTGGTGAGGAGATGCCTGATCTTCCAGTTAGTCAGACTGCAGGTGAGCTGGCAGCTACTGCACCATCCATATCTCCATCTCAAATGGATGTAACCATGCACATTCCTGAAGAAAAGTGTAGATCAGAGAAGAGTGTGGTGAAGGCGCAAGAAACAGCTGCTGCTGAGTTTAGTTCCTTAAGTCTCAATGGCCCAGGACTGTGGACCCACTTGATCAGTAGCCTAAGGGACTTCCTTGTACTGCATGGGCCACAGCAAGTGAAAAACTTCATGTTCCCCAAAGACAATGAAAATAGAAATTTCCATCCAACACATTACTGGCGTGATATCCCCAATGGTGACAAAGTGGAGAGGCCATGGCTTATGTACTCAGAAACCCAGAATGCTGCATACTGTTTTTGTTGCAAACTCTTCCAGTCTAATATTCCAGCCACATTGGGTTCTACAGGAACAAAGGACTGGAAAACATCTGGCTACAAATCTGGCATGCCATGAGAAGGCAGCAAATCACCAGAGAGCATTCCATAGGTGGAAAGAGCTTGAGATGAGACTAAGGTTAAAGGCCACCATAGATGATCAGCATCAAGAGAAGACTGCATCATAGTCTCTTTACTGGCAAAATATTCCGAAAAGGCTCATTGCCATTGTGAGAATGCTTGCTACCCAAAACCTAGCACTGTGTGGCACTTCAGATCAGCTGTATGTGTCACCAATGGAAACTTCCTTAAAATTGTGGAGCTGATGGCTGAGTTTGATGCTGTACTCTAGGAGCATCTAAGAAGAGTTACCACCCAAGAAATGTACACATACCACGACCTTGGAAAAACAATTCAAAACGAGATCATACAGTTACTGGCAACAAATGTCAAACAGAAGATTGTGGCAGATCTGAAGTCAGCAAGATATTACTCTGTTATTCTGGACTGCACACCTGACATCAGCCATACGGAACAAATGACTTTAATGGTGCGTTTTGTAACAACAGTAGAACCTAGTGAAAATGTCCCTGCAATGGTGACTGTCGGAGAGCATTTTCTAGAATTTATTGACATTGATGATATTACAGGACCTGGTATGACAAATGTGCTTCTTAAAAAGCTGGAAGATATGGGAATTGCAATAGCTGACATGAGAGGTCAGGGCTACGATAATTATGCTAACATGAGAGGAAAGAACAGAGGAGTGCAGACACGGATCCGAAAGTTAAACCCTCGAGCTTTTTTTGTTCCATGCAGTTCTCATTCATTGAACTTGGTGGTCGGTGATGCAGCATCAGTTTCTAGTGAGGCTGCTGAATTTTTTAATGTAATTCAAAGCATCTATGTATTTTTCTCTGCATCAACTCATTGATGGCAAATTTTGAAACAACATCTGGGAACATTCTCTCTGACGCTGAAACCACTGAGTGCCACACAATGGGAAAGTCGAGTGGAGGCGATAAAGCCTATCAAACACCAAATTGGGAAGATAGATGATGCCACAGTTGCCATTAAGGAGGATAATGCTAGGACAAGAACTGTTTGTGGGAGAACAGTGGCAGAGGGAAATGGAATCACCAGAAACATACATAACTTCAAATTTCTGTGTGGCGTAGTGTTGTGGCATGACATACTGTTTGAAATAAATGTTGTAAGCAAGAGAATCCGAGGTTTTGACCTTGATATATCTGGAGCAATGGAACAACTGGACAACACGAAGTCATACCTACAGTCTTACCAGTCAGATGAGGGATTTCAAAACGTTCTGAAGAGTGCACAGAAGTTGGCAGAGAAACTTCACACTGAAGCTATTTTTGCACCCTCCAAGAATACAAGAGTCACCAAAGAAGAAGAAGACATTTTGATTACAAGGCACGGGATAATCCCATAAGAGACCCCAAACAACAATTCAAAGTTGAATTCTTTAACCAGGTGCTTAGATTGTTCAATACAATCAGTTGAAGAACGTTTTATGCAGTTCAAGGAACACAGCAGTATATTTGGGATGTTGTATGATATTCCAAAACTCCTCACTATACCTGAAACCTACACCAGCAATGCAGGGCACTAGAGACAGGGTTGACACATGATGACCTGCGTGATATTGATGCAAGTGATTTAGGTGATGAACTGAAAGCCCTTTTAAGATACATTTCAGCAGGATCAACTCCAAAGGCTGTTCTGGAATATATGTGAACAAATAAGATGACCACCCTCTTTCCAAATGCTTTTGTTGCTCTGCGCATACTTCAACACTTCCTGTAACAGTTGCCAGTGGAGAACACAGCTTCTCCAAGCTGAAGTTAATAAAAACACATCTACGCTCCACAATGACACAGGAGAGGCTGGTCAACCTTGCAACCATCTCAATAGAGCATGAGCTGGCCCAGACTGTGGACCTTCAGGAAGCAGTTCAAATCTTTGCAACCAAGAAGGCACGGAAAGGACCACTTTGATTATTCAAACTGATAAAAATGCCAGTGTTTACTATGCAGACAAGAAAAGGTACATTTGCGGTTCAGGCGTTTGAAAGTTAAGTGTTACTTAAAATTTTTGAACAAGGCAATTTAAGTGGTTAGTTCTCCTTTATTGGGGTAGGTAGCAGAGCAGTACCATGAGAGGAGTAGAACAGGAAGAAGGCAGAATTGAGACCTTTCAAAGTTTTGGCCCAAGCGAGGGGGTATGGGGGTGTCATTTGAGCTCCCTGCCTCAGGTGCCAAAATGTTGTGGGCCGGCCCTGGTGACATCAGCTGAAACTCAAGCAGAGCAAACTTTGCATTTATGCCCTCCAGACACAGCTCCACTATGCTGGAGGCAGACAGCTCTGTCTTTATCTGTGAGTAAGCTTATCTGCAGCACAGTCTAAAATGCCTCACAAGTGAGAAATACTCAGCTTATCCACTGAGTGCAAATAAAAAGGGATCAACCAGGTTTTTCACCACCCAGAACAGTTAAGCTATGACTTTGCAGATGCTATAATAGAAACTAAGGGCTTGTCCACACTTACAGTGCTGCAGCGGTACTTAGTGAAGACACTACCTACACCAACAGAAGAGCTTCTCCTATCAGCATAGGTACTCCACGTTCCTGAGAGGCAGTAGCTATGTCTATGGGAGAAGCCCTTCCATTGACATGGTGCTGTCTAGACTGTTAGGTCGGTATAGAACTAAGGTTTTTGCATGGATTTTCCACACCCCTCAGCAATGTAGTTATACCGACAAAACTTTGTATTGTAGACCAGGGCTAAGAAACCGTCCTTCACAGCAATGGAAAACTTTTAAAATTTTTTCTGTTGTGGTCAGTCAGCCTCAGGATGAGACTCGGACACACACATAGGCAACAGCTTCTTGTTTTAGATCCTGACCGCTGTTTAGATAAGGGACATGTGTCGGGTAACTGTACCTTTAAGGCAATAACAGAATTCTGTTGAGCTCTGACTCTGTCTGTGGAACTGAGTGAAGAGTTGGCTTTTGAGCTGCAACTGATAGATTGAAGTTTCCAATAAAACAAGTGTTTGACAAGAGTATCAATGACCAATTTCATTGTGTGATTAAAATTATGCAGGGAAAACGTTTGAGTGTTTGTTAGTTCACACTAACACATCTGTACATTTCAAAGTAACGTAAGCAGTTTCCTTAAATTTAAGGGGTTGCTACCATTACTTAGAGCCATCGCCTCCTATGGCTTCAACTCCTACTGCTGCAGGACATATCATTAATAAAAAAAATGCTATAGTGCTGGAGATTGTTCTGGGCACTAAGTAGACAATATAATTAATTATAACAGTCCACGGAGGCTACAGATCCCAGTATGCACCCTGCATCTTCCATATTAAAGGTGACCTGCAAAGGATTGTTAAAAAGTTGGATTTGTACCCCCTTTTGCATTTTTATGATGTATGAAGAAGGCCTCTATGGTGGATATTTAGTTTGTTTTCCCCTGCTTATTTAATATCTTAAGAAAAGTCAGGAATGTCAAATCTATCCTTTTTAGCTTTGCTGGGGGACAGGTAGGTCTCAGATGTGTATCATGAGGTCTTGCTCTTAATTGAAGAGATGGCAGTGTCCTCTCTTTTAACAAAGACATCCTTTTTCCCATATATTTCTTGTGCATTGGAGTTAAATAAACTGACAAAAAAAATCTCTCACAGTTAGTTACTCAGTTACTTACCTTTCTCAGTTACTCAACTTTCAATCTCTTACAATATCATAACTTCGCTAGTTCTACTTGTTCTAGTTCCAGTTGCTAAAAAGTCTTCCAGGGTAGACAAGACCTTGTCTTTAAAAAAAAAAATCCCTTTCTGACTAAAGAAGCAATTTGAACCAAAAGGGGGTAGAAGAGGAATTAGGGGGCAGATCCTCAGCTAGAGTAAAATTGTCCTCGCTCCATTTGTTAAGTGGAATAAAGTCAAGTGTATATCATGGCCTACCTGAAATTGTCTTACCACATGGTAGTTTCTCCGTAATTTTCTTGATTTGTCTTTGCTTGTCTCTCCCATCTGAGTTGTCCTGTGCATCTCTTATTTATTTTCTAAAGATCTCATAGTTTTGTTTTTTTAAATTGACATTGCTTGTATTGTGATAGAGTGGGCAAAGCATGTATTGAGACAACTGTATAATACAGAGAACAGATCAAGAAATCTCTCTTCTTTCTTTAAAGAATTTTTGAGGAAAGGGGAGTATCCTGTGAAAATTTTTCACTTTTTTGATAAAGAAAACAAAATTTTTACTGAAAAATATTAGGTTTTCTTCCAAAAAACAGAAACATTTGACCAAAACGCAAATTTTTGTTTGGTCAAAAAGCCATTTTTCGTTAAAAAAAAAAAGTTGACCACCTTTAATAATATAGCCATAAACAAGTAAATCAAAACTTAACTACATATACAAAAACGTAAACAAGATGAGGAAGAAGGGTTTGTAGGAAGTGACAAAGAGGAATTTGTTTGGATAAGCATCACCTCCGTTCATGAGGATAAGATTACTATGGATTCAGTGAAGTCTAAGAACACCAGCTGTGTTCAAGTGAAGCATGTTAGCATTCTCGTCTCATCTGTGGCTTTCCTTGCAAATGTACATTCCAGCTTCACTTTGCTGAGCCACTTGTTAAAAATTAAGGGCTAAACAGCCTTTCCAGCTGGCTCTGTGCAAATGTTAATAGGTTTTGAACCTCCAGAGGCTGGGATTTGATGCCTGATTCTACTCACTGAAAGTCAATGCAAACTTTACTATTGACTTCAGTGTGTGCTGGATGAAGGCTTTGGGGGCCAAGTGTTCCCAGTGGAGGAGGGTCCTCATCTCTGAAAATTGCTTCCCCCTTTGGTCCAACAGATCTGAGCTTGTTAACCTCCAGGGCGCAGTGCAAAGTCAATCCATTCTCTCATGCTTTTACCTTAGATGGGTTTATCTAATGGGTATTTCGGTTTTAGTAATGCTCAAGTGGTGCGTTGGCGATGTTACCCATGCATGTCTATGTTATATTACAGGAGGAGGCAGCTGTAATTTTAGGGAGTGTTTTCTTATTGCCAACTATTGCTAGTATATTTGTAATGGGAGTACATCAAAGTGCACTACAGAACTTTTAGTACACTGGAGCAGTGTGCACATGGGACCTTACTGTGTGGCAAGCTAGTGCACTGTAGAGTCATACCCTGGCTTGCTGCCCAGTAACATCCTGTGTAGACAAGCCCTCAACTAGTAAAATACAGCATTTCACATCTCTCACGGTATTGTAAGGGTCTTATACAAAGCCCCCTGAATCATTGGGAGGGCGGAGGGGGGCTTTTCAATGGACTTCAATGGACTTTGGATCAAACCCAAAGAGAATATGGGCAAAATAGGAACCTGTTCTCCTCACATATTTGTTTTTGTGAGGAACCACGCTTCAGAGACCCAGTTTGTTAACATATGCTGTATTTGGCGGTTTTGCTTACCCAATTTTCTGTTTCTATGTAGTTTCCTCCTCTTGAGGTTCAGTAACCACTGCACTTGTCCTGGAGCCTCCCAGGATTCCAAGGCAGAGAGAGCAGCAGAGGATGTGGTAGACCCAACAGTTGCTAGATAAAATGAAGACGTAGTCAGATTTGCTCCAGCATCTGAAGCTAATTGGGAATCTTCCATAATAGCTTTTCTGTTCTGGGGCAGTTTGGGGCCTGCTTTCCTTTTGTGCTACTGTAGCAATTGCATATTTATAGGGATCAAATATATGGGCATGTTTAAATTGCACATGTGGCTGTAATGTGCTCAGAATAAGCCCTCCTGGGTGCCGGACTGAGATGGAGCAAAGTTCACAACACCCACAGAATCCATCCCAAGTTTTGGACAAGAATCAGGGGACATTTTGGGAGTTTTAATTGGTTCTAGCCTATCAAACCACACTAAATAAATAAAACTGCTAGTTCTTCACCTTAATACAAAGATTTAATATACTGCAGAAAAAGTGATAAAGTAATGAAACCAATAATGTTCTTTAAAGTGCAGAAGAGTAATGGCTTCTGTGCTAAGTTCAGTTTCATGACATGTTCACAGATAGGTGCAGATAAGCATGAAACCTGGTACTAATTTTCCAGACATGAGTGAAATACTAACTAGACAGAGGGTTATCTGTTTTGCTGCATTCTATTACTTTTTTGTGCAGTTACATTTCTCATTGAATTGAATAACACAATCATTATCAAACTCCTCTCTAACCTCCCTGTTCCTACCAAATAAACTTGTGGATTTTTCTCAACTGCCGACCTTTACATGTCTCAAAGACTGAAGAGCTTCTCTCAGAGAAGACGAGTGTTAAGTCTCCTGACCACATGGTAGACTAATCATGTCTTCAGTTAACTAAAGAACTTTAATTTAACAAAACAACAAGAAATAAAAACAATCTGAATTGAGTCAGCACGTTTTGAGGGGTGTTTTTTATAATTTGCGTCCAGTCTTCTCCATTCATGTAGTCAGTCTCCAACCAACTGATTTCTAAGTGATAGGACTTTTTGTTCCAGATTGTACAGAGTGTCACCATGGTTCTTAAAGCTCCCTACACCACAAGAAGTGTCCTAAAACTCAACTCTGCCGTCTTTATCTCCTACCTTGACCCAGACCGGCTCACCTCCTCCCACATCTCTTGGAGTGTCTCTGCAAATCTGCTTTACTTCTCTTATGAAATGCTGCTTGTGTTCACTGCTGCATCAACTGCCCTTTGGGGAAATCCTCATCGGTGCCCCAAAGTCCCCTCACAAATCTTAGATATCCAGACTCCTGAATGTGCCCCATGTCCTGCCTTTTCACAGGTACAAAGAACTACAACTAAATCATCCCTTGGCCCTATTCTCCCCAAACTCCACTGGCTTTTCTCTCAGATAAAGATCCAGTTCAAAATGGTCTTCATTTTTAAAAGCCTTCATGCACTTGATTTACACAGGCTCAGGGCTCTTTTCTTTTGCTAATCCCCTCCCTGCTCCCTTTTCTCATCTAGCTTTGGTCTCCTCCCTGTCCCTTCACAGGAGATATCAATTCTAGAACCTTCCTGTAGCTCACCTCATGGACTCTCTGATTTAGACTGTAATCTCTTTGGGACAGAGACTGACTCTGGCTATGCTCTGAAGACATATATTTTCTCCCTTGCTTGTACTACTTACTTTCTCTCTCCTCATATTTTTTGAATGATTTAGCTCTGTACTTATAGGTCAGACTAAATCATCATAATAGTCCCTTCTGGCCTTAAAAATCTAAAAATTGTCTAAGACCAAGAAAGCGTTTAGGTTTGCAACAGATATAAAAGGTGCTATCAAAAATAAAGTAAATTGTATTCTTAACCAAGTGCTTCAGTGTTCATCCCCCGATACTCACATCCTTGATGTAGCTGTTGATTACATACTGTATGAGAAGTGTAGGCTTCAGTGCTTTTATATGGTTTGCTTTACATTTGTCTATTTTTTGTTTGATGCGTGTACTGTTGTGTCACTAGATTACTTATAGCTATTTGATGTATTTATATAAGTTGGATATTTAGACCGCTATCTAGTCACGTCATTGTTATAAGGATTCACAATATTTCCTTCCTATCCAAATTCCCTGGGAGCTATGGTTGTTCAGGATGAGTGTAAAGGGAATGATGGAGATTTAGCAACATATTTGTTGCTAACACAAGCAGGTATTTCACTGACTTACTGGAGCTGTGCTTGCTTATGTCACTGGTAAATTTGATCTGTTTGTGAACAGTGCATGGAACCAGTGTCATGGCCTAGAGCAGTGTTTCCCAAACTTGGGATGCTGCTTGTGCAGGGAAAGCCCCTGGTGGGCCGGGCCAGTTTGTTTACCTGCCGCGTCCGCAGGTTCGGCCGATCGCGGCTCCCACTGGCCGCAGTTCACTGTGCCTGGCCAATGGGGGCTGCGGGAAACAGCGGCTGGTACGTCCCTTGGCCTGCGCCACTTCCCGCAGCCCCCATTGGCCTGCAGCAGCGAACTGAGGCCAGTGGGAGCCGTGATTGGCCGAACCTGCGGACGCGGCAGGTAAACAAACTGGCCCAGCGTGCCAGGGGCTTTCCCTGAACAAGCAGCATCCCAAGTTTGGGAAACACTGGCCTAGAGGCTGCTCCACAGAGGGGATAAAAAGTCCACCAGTACGGGCAGCTACGAGAGTCCTCTTTATGCTCAAGTGAAAGAAGCTTGTGGTTTTGGAGATAAAGATTAGGGATCTAGTTCCAGCTCTGTGTGTGTGTGCGCACGTGCACACACGCGAGAGAAATATTTATCTAGCTCTGGCTCACTCTCCTCATGGCTCCAGCCTCCCCACTCCTCTGCCTGATCCTGGCTGCGACATTCCAGCTCCCACCACACTGACCCCCCTGCCAAACACCCCCTGCCCAGGCCTGACACTGGCACCTGCCAGCTTGGAGGATGCTCTGCAGCCAGGGAGGAAAAGGGGCCACTTGGCCCAGGACCAGCTACCCTCATGGGCTACTGGCACCAGGGTCTCCAGAAAGGGGTGCAGGAGGGGTGTCTCCCTGTCCCCATACCTATGCCCCTTTGACACCCCCCACCTTGTTGCACCTCAGTAGCATATGAATCCTTTTCAGAAAAGAAAAGTAGAAAATCTTCCCATCCACATATGACTTGGGACAGACACTTAGAAACCATCTGATCTTTCACCTTCCCTTCCAGCTCCCCCAGACATATAAAACAAAAAGAGGAGCCAATAAAAACCATAAAATGTTTCGGGAAAGTTACAGAAAAATAATTGAATTTAATATAAATACTTCAGACCAGAACTGCCCTTTATGACCTTGCAAGGAAAATACACAATGCCTAATTCTGTAAATATTATGATGTAAATGACAAAGCAGGGAAATGGCTGGGCAGCCAGCATAAATGACAGCTAGTTAAAGATTACACTAATTAGCACAAGAACACTACAGGTATAGGAGTGGGTGGGTGAAATTCTGTGTCCTGCAATGTGTAGGAGGGCAGACTAGATGATCATAATGGTCCCTTCTGACCTTAAAGTCTACGAGACTCTATGAGGTGGATGTTCAAACAGCTTTTTCCAGTACTCTGAAAAGTTCCATAAAATCAGAAAGCCCGCCCAGTGTTTCCTTCTGGGAGACTTGGGTACTATACCAGAAAGGGGCACATTTCCCACCAGTCGTAACCAACTTTGCACTCATTGAAGGCAATGACAAAACTTCCATGGACTTCAAGGGGAGCATGACTGGGCTATGTATTTGTACCAGTATCTATTGTTCATCTTTAATTCGGCATCTAAAACCATACATGGAATGTAATTGTCTGCAAGAGATTTTGACTACAGTGATGCCAATTAAATGTTGTTGTTTTTAATGTATATCTTCAGGATTGGATCCCATAAAGGCATCACACACACAATTGCTTTCAAAATCCTAGATGAGCTAATAACAGCTAATGCCTGCAATTCAGAAGTCAGGAAACTAGAACACAAGAAATGCTAGGACAAAGTGCCAAACAGTTCTCCCCATTGCAAGGGCGACAGAAAGTTACATTTTAAAAAAAAGTGGCTGGCAACCTGCCAAAGCAATAGCTATACTATCTGCCCCAAGGTTGTATGTTAGAACCACTAAAGGACTAGTCCTGCAGGAGAAACTGAAGATATCTATGCAGAACCCTGGCTCTCTTTCTTGAAGACTGCTCTCCAGTGCAGACAGAAGTAACAAGCACCCACCCTGCCCCTGACAATAACTAACAGTAGGAGAAGAAACCTTTGGAATCTGACCTATGTCACGTGACTGGGGTCAAGAAATAATGGTTCTGCTCCTTGCCAGCTCTCCTGTGTGTCAGATCCTAGTTACAGTCAGCAAAATGGAACAGTATGTATATGAAATCCTTCAGTGCCAGGACAGGCATTGCGGCAACAGTTGGTGGAAGTGCCACTGTGGAAATAATGACAAAGGAGTATCAGCCCAAGGAAATAAAACCATAACAAAAGACAATTACACAAAGCAGCATGACAGTTGACTGTAAGTAGTGTGGTTTGAAGCATAAACCCAAACAGTACCCAGTGTTTGGAAAACTGTGTGCCAGCTGCAATGAAAATAATCATTTTGCTAAAGTATGCTTTACCAAGGGCAAAACTAAAAGACAGGCATGGATTAAGGCCGAATCCATGAATCCAGGCTGGAAAGGCTCCTAAGGACAAATGTTGGATCTTTGCCCACTGACTTGGCATAGGAAGTGGCTAGCGCTCAGGGGCAAAACAGGGCGGAGAATCACAATATAGCTGTTTGTGTATCTGCCCTTACAGCTGATCTGGCAGGGGACAGCTCAGCCACACTGGGGGAAGGAGCAGCTTATAGGAAGCCTTATGCCTTGAGAACTCCCACTGAGGTCCCCTTTCACACTGTGTTGGGTCCCCATCCGTCCATAGTCAGGGGAAGAAACCATTCAGATTTGCTGGTGGTGGTTGCTGCTGGGAAAGGGCAGAGAGCAACTGAGTGAATTAATCAGGGCTCACCTCGCTCTTCTTATCCAACTGGTCTGGAATCTAACACCTGACAGCAACTGAGCCAAGGCCCAGATCAGCTCAGTCGGCCATTCGGATTACTTGTTGCTAGGTTGAAACCCTTCCAGGACTGAATCTCCTGACTCTCTGTGCCCTCAAGTGATGGGAAAATGGTGAAGAAAGAGATACCTTAAATAACTCTGCCCCCTGAGTTCCTCATTCTCACCTCTATCAAAGAGAGAAGAAACCCCAGCAGTCCTATGGGAAGAGGAGAGAAGAATTCCCACTCCCCCTCCTTCTTCAGGCAAGTGGAAACAGGAAACCCTACAAGTGCCTCCCTTGATTTGGAAGCAGAAGGGAAAATGCATCCTCTCTCTTCAATGGGAATGAGGGAGATGAAATAACTACTCAATCCTTCTCCCACAACCATGCTTCAGTGGGGAGAAGGCACAGCAGTGGCAGACAGTGAATTGAGTGTGAATGTTGATGGTAGAGGCAGAAGCCAAGGGGTGAGAGATGGGTTTAAGGGTCAGTAGGGAGACAGAAAGTGGAAAGAAGGAAATGGAGGCAAAAAGGGAAGACTGAGGAGTTGGAGATGAAATGAAGGAGCAAAATGTTGAAGGGCTTGGGAAGATGTGTGTGGAAGAGGAAATAGGAGAATAAGAGGACCTGAGGGATGGAGAAAGATGATTACACAGGAAAAGGGAGGAAGGGAAAAGAGACACTGAAAAAGCATTCCTTAGATTGTAATCTCTTTGGGGTAGGGACCAGGTTTATTTTATGTGTGCATACAGTGCATAGCATAATGGGGCCCTTTTGGTCTTTGATAAAGGTGTCTAGGTACAACTGCAATATAATTAAACAATAGTGAAGATGAGTATGGATAAAAAAATATACAATATACAGAATGAAGAAAAATTGGAGGGAAGTGATAAAGAGAACACAAGCTGCAGGAGGGGACATATTGCAGCCAGTTTATTTAATTGTCTTTTTAACATTTAAAAAAGTTTAATGCTACAAATACCAAAAATAAAAAGACACAAATGTTTGATTCTGTGCAAAGTCTTGTATAAACTATAAACTATGTGAGAGTATCTGAAGAGTTTGTACATTCTGGGACACACACAGAGAAAGGCAATATCATTGGAGCATTAAGTGACCTGGCTTTACCAGTGTTGTGGGCAGTGTAGTTGTAGCCATGTCGGTCCCAGGATGACAAGGTAGGTGACGTAATGGCTTTTGTTGGACCACCTTCTGTTGGTGAGAGAGAGAAAGAGCTGTGTGTGGCTTGAAAGTTTGTCTCTCTCACCAACAGAAGTTAGTCAAATAAAAGATATTACCTCATCCATCTTATCTCTCTGGCTTTACCACGACAGTCCCAGTTTTTCATGTGGTGTCCCAAGAACTTCTTTCAGGACACCTGAAATGTCCCGGGGGTGTTTCATTGCACCAATCAAAACTATTTTTAATAACCACAAAATGTTTGTTGAAGATACATTGGTGCACTGAGAACAATTTCTCTTTGTTTACCCGCAGCGAACAGCCCAGTGGAAGGGGTGTTCCAGGTTCTGAACAGTGTTTGGAGTGAAGAGAAAAGCCAGAAGAGCGTAGATAATATCAAAGCTCTTCTTGTGCTCAAACTAAATGTTAATGATACTTGTTCAGAGGTTCACGATAAACTTATTCAGGATGCTAAATTACTGGAGAAATCCTCCTCTTCAAGAAATATGCTGTCATTGCTTTTGACTCAGTGTACGTCTACACAACAAAAGCTGTGCATGGCCTAACAGAGCTAGCTTGAATCCAGCTCGTGCTGATAACAATAGCCATGAAGACAATGCAGCACAGGTTTCAGCAGTCCGACACAGACCCTTTGTACGTACTTAGCTCATGAGCCCACTCTGAAGACTGCACTGTCTTGAGTGCTATTATTACCCATGCTAGCTGGATTGAAGCTAGCTTGGGTGGGCTAGCTGACAGTAGTGATGCTAGCACACACTGAGAAAAAAAATTAAAGGTTTCTTATGAGTATTTCATGTCTCTAAAAAAAAATGTTGCCACAAAACTATTTATTTTGTCCCAATTTTTTAATTTTGAAAATACTGTATTTGAGTGGCCCTCAAAAACTGTGTTTATATATCTCTGTATACAGAGAGAGAGAGAGAGAGGGTATATTATGCACATGCACCTTGTAGTATGGTAAACTGAGGGGAGTTATTGTGGATTTTTGTGGGACATAAAAAATGTTGGCTAGGCTTCATCTTCTTGCCTGACCAGCCCTAGGAGGTGGGGGGAGGAAGAGAAGGAGAGTCTGTTAGTGAGGAGGAAGTGTATGTGGAAATGAGCTTCAGTTGACTTTAATCCACCTCTGCTAAAAGGCATAGACATTTGCACACTGTAACTAGGATAGACATCTGTGAGGCAACTTATATTGAAACTGTTCTTTTTGAAGAAGCACTTGAAACTGCACAGAGCCATTCCTGTGATGGTATTTGCATGGCAATCTTTGACCACTGGGTAGCCCCACCAGAGGTTAATTAATGGATCAATCATATCCTTTAAAGATGAGGTATAAAGGAAACAGAAAGTGAGCCAACCACAAAAAAAGGTGCTGAGTGCTCCAGTTAACCAGTTGGAGTGGGGGAGGCATTCAGCACAGGAATAAGTTTAACAATGAATCTGGAGCCAGCCAGAGGACACACTGGGACCTATTCATTTATAGAGATTATTTACTTAATATTACCTTCCCTGAGGACAGCACCTTGACATGGTGATATGTGTGTTCCAATGACCCTGAGAGCTCTGCTGGCAGGAATATAGCTCCTGGTAGGACTACTCAAGCCAGATAAGTCAAAGGGAGCAGATAAATAGCAGCCCACTGGCCCTTTGGGTTGGGGGTTCAGCAATAGGCCAGCAACCTATACTAGTAAAAAAACGTCAAGTTCTAGAACCACAAGAAGGGAGCCATTCTGGCAAGCAGCATGACAGCCAGGGATGGCAGAGCCTCGTTCAGACCTTAAGTGATGTGCGATGGTGCAGGAAGGATTTAGATTCAGTACTAGCTTGGCAACATCTCTAGCTTATCCTTATTTCTGTTCTAAAATGTTCCCCACTGCTTGCTTAGTGAGGCCATTCAGTAGCTATTTCTGCAGCTGAGCCCAGATGCATGTTGCAGTAACAGGCCATCTTGAAATTAAGCAGTGGCATAAAAACAATTTTGATAACCATGAAGCCTGAAGTATAGGCCAAATTATACAAACAAGAAAGTTGCACTTAGACCCATTATGCCCCAGCAACTGAAGTGGCAGAGAGGGTGTTTGAACATGACCAAAGAAGGTAAAAAGCATTTTTTGCTGTTCATTGTAACACCAGACGGAAGAGGTTCTCTTAGGCAATCAAGCATGTGAAACTCTTGGGCTAGTTCAAGGAGCATAATATATCAAAGACACAAAGTGTGTCAGGGAATACACTATTTGCATCACTACAGCTAGAAAAAATACCCTTTAAAGTATTTTCCAAGGGTTTGGAACACTGCCTGAATTTGTAAGACAGCTGGGAGAGAACTACGGTAGAGAGAACTAGAGACCCAGCGTTTGAAAGCAATCGCAAATATGTGGCATGGAGTAGCCTCGTAGCTCAGTCGAGACATGTTTTCCATTCCTAGAGAAAGTAGAACTAGTAGATGGAATATTAATAAAAGCAGAGGGGCAACAGGGTCGAGTGCAGTGGTCACCAACTGGTCGATCGCAATCGACTGGTCAATCCTACAGGTTCTCCCAGTCGATCGCGATCTCTGACAGCGCAGAGTGGCTGCCACTAAGGCAGACTCCCTGCCTATCCCAGCCCCATGCCGCACCCAGAAGCAAACAGCACAGCCCTGCAGCCCCGGAGAGCCGGGGAGCAGGGGTCTCCCTCCGCACACTGCTCCTGCCTGCAAGCCCCGCCCCCACAGCTCCCATTGGCCGGGAGAGCTGCGGGGGTAGTGCTTTCATAGAGGGGCAGCACGTGCTCCCCACCTTTCCCTCCAGTGGCTGCAGGGGTGTGTTGGCCAGTTCCAGGAGTGATGTGGGGCCAGGGTAGGCAGGGAGCCTGCCCTAGCCTTGCTGTGCCCTCTGCTGACCAGGAGCCACCGGAGATAAGTGCTGCCCAGTGGGAGGCTACACCCCAACTCCCATCCCTGAGCCCCCTCCCAGAGCCAGCACCCCATACCTCCTTCTGCACCCTGTACCCCCTCTTGCACCCCAACCCTCTGCCCCAGGCTCAGCCCAGAGCTCCCTCCCACACTGCAAACCCCTCAGCTCCAGCCCAGAGCCTGCACCCCCTCCTGAACCCCAACCCCCTGCCCGGTGAAAGTGAGTGAGGGTCGGGGAAGAGCAAGCAAGGGAGAGGGTGGGGTGGAGTGAGCAGGGCGGGGCTTTGGGGAAGGGCCTCGGGGAAGGGGTGGGGTAGATCCTGGTTGCCTTTAGATTAAAAAAGTGATATTGGGTGTAAAAAGGTTGGAGACCACTGGTCTAGTGAGTAGGGTGCTGCAGCTGGGAGTGAGCCTCCCAGTAGCCAGACTCAAGCTAGCTCTGCTCAAGCTAGTGCATTGAAAATAGCAGCAGGTACATTGGTGCACAAGCAGTGGCTGAGGCTAGCCATCTAACCTCGGACCCAGGGCTTCAGGTGGGCTTGGACTTGGACAACCCCAGCCACCATCCGTGCCACAACGCTCACATGGCTATGATTAGCATACTGCTTTATAACCTCCACCCCAGCACTCTCTACTCCCACTCTGGCAACTAGCCATTCACAGAAATATATTTTCTAAGATCGACGAGGACCGGTCAAACAACACAACGTGTATAATTTGACCTCTGGGAGGAACATGTATGTTACCTCAGGAGTATGCCTTGCCCATAGTTTACAGGTGTCTATACCTTCTGTCTGTCTGTCTGTCTGTCTCTCTTTTTCTCTCTGTGTCTTCCCTATCCACCAATGTTCTTTTATTTTCCTTATTACATATCTGTGAACTATGCGGGGCAGGTACAATACCTGCCAGCAGGGGAGTCATTTCAGAAAAATTTGAGGAGGGGAGAAGTTGTGTCAGCACATAGACTATTATATGTGATTCTATTATGTCCTGTAAAGTTGGGAGGGGAAAAGGGCACTCTGGATCTCTGAGAAAGAAAGCAGCAGAGCTACTCAAGAGTGACTGCTTGTGACAAGGTAGAACAGCACTGCACAAGTCCCACTGCATAGTGGGTTATCACCGACCTCTGCCTCTCATGTGGATGATCTGGGTATGGTGGGGTGTTTAAAGGCACAAGAGAAGGGGCTATGGTAGTGGCTACTGAAGGTTAAGGGTATGTTTCCCGCCCCCCTGCCATCCTTTCATCTAGCTCAGAAGCTGGAAGGGTGTCTGCCAGTTGGGCCCCAGTGTTCTGTATGACTTGTTTTTGTTTGGAATCCTTTGTTTATGTCACTATATAATAAAGCCCTGAGGCAAGAGACTGAAACTCTGCCGCAGTGCCGCTAGGGAGAACATTATTCTTCTTCCCCAGCTGTTGGTCCTGCCCACCAGCCCACACTATCCTGTGTCAACAACATTAAAGGCAGCCAACAGATCTGAAAAGATCAGCACAGAAGTAGACCGCTTGCTTCTAAACTAGACTGGCACCACGGGTAAAAACCTAGTCCCACTGAAAAGCTAAATGGATACAAGTCAAAACAAACAAATGCAAAGCCCACCTCATTGCCCAAGATTTTCCTCCACAGTATCTGCACTCTTTTGTATTCATTAGAAAACCAAACCTATCTCCTAATATTATGGAAGGGAGAGAGAGAAAAAACCATTCCTGTCATTGTTTTATTCTGGGAAGGCACTCAAATATTACAGTGATGGATGCCAGTATCAGAGCCTAGACAGTGAGATAGATCCAATTGGTACTAGAGAGAGAGACAGGAAAACAGACGGAATGGAAATCCATTACCGTCACTCTGATGTTTGGGGAGAGGAATCACTGGCACAAAAATCCACCTCCAGAAAAGAAAAGAAACAGCAGTATCCTTTTAACAATTAGAACCTACAGAGGAAACAAAAATATTCTCAGCCTCACCAGGCGGGTTTACTACCCGTGCAATTGGGGTGGATATAGGTTAGAAGGATTAAGACATACAGATCTTTTAAGACAAATATTAGATCTCAGCATAAAAGGTACATGAGACCATCATTTTATTAATATGCAAATGGGTAGAAAATGACAAACATGGCTTTGCATTATGCGGATAGAAAGACAGAACTGGAGGCCCAAATGCTCCTTGGCATAGAACTAGATTTTGGCAGGAAGGGCCTCACATCCTGTTCTGTGTATTGTTCTGCTAACTTGCCTGGTGGCTGGGAAAGTTTCTTCCAGCTACTTACACTATCCTTACGCTGCAGCTGGTTTGCCTCCTAGCTATTGATTCACTTCCCCAGGCATTTCTCCGATTGTCGTGCTCTTGTCGTTGCGTCAGAGAATTCATTGGATTTGGGAGGTTGGTTTCAGACTGCTTGCTGCCAGAGCAAAGTTTCCGGCATTTCCACATTTTTAACCACTGAGAATAGTAAAAGCAGATGTGTGGATAAGTGAACTTTCAGCCGAGTTACAGGTGGAGTTTCAAGGGATCCCAGCTGCCTAATATGAGAAAACATGCATTTTATCCAGTGCTATTTCACTGGATAGAACACTATCTTCCATATTTATTGTTCCTGCTTCTTAAAAACACCACACACACACACAATACCCATGGGGTGCAAAGTCTTAGCACAAAGAGCAACTTTTTATATTTTATCAGTTTCCCTCCAATTATTATGTGTATATATATTCAATATATCTGATCCAATTTTAATTGTTGGGTGGTGTATGCAGCTTGTTTCTGCTTTGAATTACTTTGTGCATTGCACTTTTAAATTGAGAATTGTTCCCTCTCCCCCACCTTACTGCAGAGCTAGCTGCCATTTTGTCTTCAGCTACAGCTTGCTGCAGAGGGAGCACGCATACGCCGCGCTAACGGAGACCTTATTTTGGTTCATCCTTGTTTGAGTCTTCTCTACACAGGCAATGCAGGTTGTTAGGAGAGGGGAAAAGTCCATTCCAGTGTCGAGGGCCCACCCAAGGCATATTCACCATTTGAGTGGGCCGTCTGCGGTGCATATGCTTTGTACAGCCACTTTGCACAAGGGTAAGTTGTGCTCCCAGAAAACTGTGTATGGTTGCTCTTTGTGTAGAGCTAAACATAACAGTTTGGTGGATAGAACTGCACAGGAACCTGGTAACAGGAGACAGCACCTTTAACATTTAGGTGACTGGTTTGAATCTAACCCAGACTGCCTGTGCAAGTAAAGCTATTTTTGTTTAAAATTATGTGTGAGAACCCCATGAAGAATAGAGAAACTGATTGGAAATGTTTCAGTAGCCATTTTAACCTGTGTATAAAAAATGCACACTGGAACTCTTCAAACACTCGACGTAGTCAGCAGTACTTTGACCTCAGACTTCCTAATGCACTTGATAGATGACACCATAGTTGCAAATCCTGTCTTGCATTATTGCTTATTTGACTTCAAGGCAAATGGTGTTGCCAAGGCTATTTCACGATGGGTACAAGGGAAAACAAAAAACAATGAACCATTTCATGACAATGATGACCCAATGCAGTGAAGGGCAGGAAGACATTAGGCACTGATGCTTCTGGGTACGACCAGAACTTAAAGGTGACCTCAAATAGTCTGTTTAAAAAAAGAATAGAGTGTCATTATTTCACAGGCTGAATGGCCCTTTAGGGCATGCCCTTTAAGGCATTGCCTGTGACCAGACAGTTATTCCCCCAGCTGAGTGTGAGGGAGACTTAATTATAATGCTTGACCCCAGCTAGAAGGGGTTAGAGGGTCTACTTAAACAGGGCCGTGAACTCAGCTGGGGGAGTAGGGTTGCCAGGTGTCTGCTTTAGTCGAAAAGGGACCATGGTGGTTCCAGTCAGCACCGAGCCATTAAAATCTGGTCAGCAGCGCAGTGGGGTTAAGGCAGACTCCCTGCCTGCCCTGGCTCCGCATGACTTGGGGAAGTGTCCAGCATGTCCAGCCCGGTTCCTAGGCACAAGGGCAGCCAGGAAGCTCCACGCGCTGCCCCCACCTTGAGTGCCAGCTCCGCAGCTCCCATTGGCCAGGAACCACCGCCAGTGGGAGCTGTGCGTGGGGCGCCTGCGGGCGGGGACAACGCACAGAGCCCCCATGGCTACCCCTCCCCCTAGGAGCCAGAGGGACATGTCGCCACTTCCGGAAGCTGCCTGAGGTAAGCACTGCCCAGAGCCCACACCCTGAACCTCCTGCCCTAGCTCTGAGCCCCCTCCCACACCCAAACTCCTTTCCAGAACCTGTACCCTCTCCTATACGCTGAATCCCTTGGCCCCAGCCCAGAGCCTCCTCCTGCACCCCAAACTCGTCATCTCTGGCCCCACACCAGAGCCCGCACTCCCAGCCAGAGCCTTCTCCGCCTCCACACCCCTGCCTGAGCCCGGAGCTCCCGCTCACACCCTGAACCCCTCATGTCTGGCCCCATCCTGTGGCCCAAACCACCAGCCCAGAGCCTGTACCCCCTCCCACACCCCAACCCCCTGCCCCAGCCCCCTCATGCACTCCAAGCCCCTCAGTCCCACCCTCCTAGCCCGGAACCCCTTCCTGCACCCCAAACCCCTCATCCCCGGCCCCACAGCAGAGCCCGTAACCCCAGCCGTAGCCTTTACCCCCCCACCCCAACTCCCTGCTCCAACCCAAAGCCCCCTCCCACACCCTGAACCCCTCATTTCTGACCCCACCCCAGAGACCACACCCCCAGCCGGCTTTTGTAGCTGGCTAGCCATTCACAGTCTTTGTTTAATCCTGAGCTGATGGTGTCAAATTTGCAAATGAACTGAAGCTCAGCAGTTTCTCTTTGAAGTCTGGTCCTGAAGTTTTTTTGCTTTAAATCTGCTATTGTGTGTCCAGGGAGGTTGAAGTGTTCTCCTACAGGGTTTTTGTATATTTTTGCCATTCCTAAGATCTGATTTGTGTCCATTTATCCTTTTATGTGGGGACTGTCCAGTTTGGCCGATGTACATAGCAGAGGGGCATTGCTGGCACATGATAGCATAGATTACATTGGTGGATATGCAGGTGAATGAACCAGTGATGGTGTGGCTGATCTGGTTAGGTCCTGTGATGGTGTTGCTGGTGTAGATATGTGGGCAGAGTTGGCCACGATTATTAATTATTATTTATTTCCATTGTGGTAGTGTCTAGGAGCCCCAGTCATGGCCCAGGTCTTCATTGTGCTAGGTGCTGTACAAATACGAACAAAAAGACAGTCCCTGCCTCAAGAAGCATACAGTCTAAATCAGGGGTGGCCAACCTGTGCCCGAGAAGGAGCCAGAATTTGCCAATGTGCACTGCCAAAGAGCCACAGTATTATGTCAGCAGCCCCCCATCAACGCCCACACCCCACCTGCCAGCTGCCCTGCCAGTCAATGCCTCCCCTCCCTCCCTGTGCCTCACGCAGTATGCAGGAAGCTCTGGGGAGTGAGGAGAAGAGCGAGGGCGCGGCAGGCTCGGGGAAGGGGGCGGAAAGGGACGGGGCCTTGGGGGAATGGGAGAAGTGGGGGCAGGGCCTGTGGCAGAGGCAGGGGTTGAACAGTGAGCATTGGGAAGTTGGCACCTGTGGCTCCAGCCCCGGAGTCGGTGTCTATGCAAGGAGCTGCATATTAACCTCTGAAGAGCCACATGCGGCTCCAGAGCCACAGGTTGGCCACCCCTGGTCTAAATAAACATCATTCCCTGTATGGTTTATCCCTTAGCATTTTGGCAGCCCACGGGCCTTTACAGAAGGGAACAGAGAAGATCCCTGTGTGGAAGAGGAAGCCAGTCAGCCCAAACGAGTATTTGGTTACCCAAAGGGCTTTGCAGGGGAGTGAAACTAAAAATATTTTGCCACCCTTCCTCAGAGGAAAAGGACTGAAACGAGTCACTTATTCCTAAGAAGCTGTGGATGTGATAGAGGCCAGCACACTGGGACACATGTACAATATTCATTGATCGTCTCTCCTCACTGTTGTGAAAATTGTGGGCTGTGTTACAGAATTAGAGAGCAAATTGATGTTCTCAAGAAGATCAGTGACTGAAAAACTAATTGATTACAAGGTTAGTTTTAGATCCAGGAGGCCAAATTGCAGCCAAATGCAGGGCAGCCATCTGAATTCTAAAATGTAGCTTGTGACTACCCTCATCTTTAATCCAGAGGTGTAGCCTTGGGAGACTATAGCCCTGTGCTTGCAATCTGGAGCCAAACAGTGTCCATCTACACCGAGCAGATGGCCCTTCAATTATAGGGCCTTTCCCTTCCATGGGGAGATGTCTGTCTGAGGCTTGGTCTACACTCCAGGCCTATATCAGTATAACTGCATCACTCCAGCAGCATGAAAAATCCATACCCCCCGAGCAACGTAATTATACCAATCTAACCCCTTTGTGTAGGCAGCACTATGTCGACAGATGGGCTTCTCCCGTTGACATAGCTACCATCTCATGGGGAGGTGGAGTACCTACACCGATGAGAGAAGCTCTCCTGTTGGCATAGGTAGCATCTTCACTAAGTGCTACAGCAGCCCAGCTGCCCCACTGTAAGTGTAGACAAGCCCTGAGCCAATAAGTTACTGCAAGAGCTGGTTAGGAATTTTTTGACCACCTTTTTTTGTTGTTGTTGAAAAATGCCAATTGGTTGAAACCAAAACTTTTCATGGGAAAGGGTCAGTTTCTCAAATTTCTCTACTTGAAAATTTTTGGGAAAAAAGTTTTAAAAATTGTCAAAAATTATCCACATTTTCAAAACACACAAAAAATTAAGGTCTCCACTTTGAAAAGACTTTGTTTTGAAATTTAAGCTATTTATATTAGAATGTTTAAAAAAATTGTCGAAATCAAAATGAAACATTTGAATTGACCCAAATTTTGTGTTTATTTGCAGAAATTTTCAAGATTTTGACTTTTTGTCCTGATTCAGGAAAGGAGAAATTTCCAAAAATTTGCACAGGATGGGAAAACTGTTCCCACCCAGCTCTAGTCATTTTCTTGATGTGATTCTTAATTCACTAACAATAAGACCAAAACATTCAGTTTTGGATATTGCTTTCTGCTAAACAGTGTTTCTTGCTACTGGTCAAACACATGGACACCCAGTCACATTGTCTGGAATTATTCATTTCCTCCCATTTATGCCAGCTCCTTGATTGTTTTCTATCTGGTAAAAATTGACTTGTTTAATTCCCAAAGGACCTTTTCAGACACAGATTTCTCCTCAACGCAGTATTGCTGTTGTGCTCTTTAAATCTTGCAGACAAGGCCAAACAACCCCATTATTAATACTTCCTTACAAAGGAAATTGGGGTCTTTTACATAGCATTCTAGCTGAAGATACAGACATAGAACTTTAAGATATACCAATTATTAGCCTTCTCAATATTTGTATAGCTGAGAAGAATACATCAGATAGGTGGGACACAGTTTGTTACCGAAACTGCAGAGAAATAGAAAGGAAGTAAGAGACGTGCAAGGGATAAAAGTAGTGGTGTGACATGAGTTTTAGGTCTGGCTATCAAGATGGTTCTGAGGATGGGTTCTGTGAGGAAAGTAAGTTGTTGTGTGGATAGCTCTCTATCTAGCAAACCTGGTTATCAGGACAGTGATTAGTCTTCCAGGAGCCAGACATAAGGACAGCACAGAAAATGTGATTAGCCAACAATACTGACAATTAATTTCTTGTGTGGGATGTGTGAGAAAACCCTCCCTTCCTGTTGCATAGTGATAAGAGTGCCATCTGCAGCTGCAGCCAGATTCTGCTCTCACCGTTATACTGGTGTAAATCCAGATATAAGTGAAGTAACTGGATTTACTGGAAAACTGTGTGTATGTTAGATCAGACTGACATCCAGGGGCTTTTGTTTTAATTTATTTTTTGTTGTTGTTTAGTTTCCTTTGTTTTTTCTTGCCACTTTAAACAAAGCAAAAATATGATGCTGTATGCACTGTTGTTGCTGTTTTGCTCCGCGCTGGTTGAGTTAGTTTCCCAGAGGAGCTCTGTTTCAACTTGAAAGTTTCTCTCTCACCAACAGGAGTTGGTCCAATTTATGATGCTGACATTTGAGACGCCTTTAGGGGACCCGGGTTTCGCGTACTCCCTACTTCGAATTCTTTACTGTAATATCTATTATTGAATACATCAGGCCAAATCCTGTTGCCGGTTTCACTGGGGTTAATGCAAGGTAACTCTTTGATTCCAGTGGAGTTTCTCTGGATTTACACGGTGTAAACTGATACCAGGATACTGCCCATTTTAAACATCTTTTTACAAAGTGGTTACTGTGCAAGCTAAGGGCTTGTCTACACTTACAGCACGGCAGCTGTGGCACTTAAGTGAAGATGCTCCCATCTGCGTGATTAACCCATCTCCCGGAGAGGTGGTAGCTATGTCAATGGGAGAAGCTCTTCTGTGGACACAGTGCTGTCTACACCAGGAGTTTGGTTGGTATAACTGTGTTGCTCAGGGCTGTGGAATAAGTTTGTAGTGTAGACCAGGGCTAGGAGACAAAAACCAGCCTGAAAATCTATACCATCTTGGCCATTTAAAGTGATTTGTCTTGTAAATACTAGAACAATGTAGGGCAGGGGTGATGAAAGTCTGGCCTAGTGCAATTCAGGGATTTCTGCAATGGAGCCTGCACCTAGCCTCATCTTCCAAAAAAGATGCACTCTGTGCAGACGAGGCTCTTAGGTCCTTGGCTGGGGGTAATTCAGCAGAGCACCATTGACGTCAGTGGCTGCACAGACATACGCTAGCCGATGATCCAGCCCCAATGAGTCTCAGTCATGCCTCCTCTGCTGCTGCCTGTGCTATCGCAGCTATGCTGCTATTTATACACACTCTGGCTCTCATGGAGCTACAAGTATGTGTCCCCGAGCAGGGGAATCACACCCACAGGTTTGTCCTATAGACACAGCGTAAGCAGCCTTCGGCTAGTTGCCAATGTGGCTAGTTGCTAGTTGGCTGGCTAGTTGCCAATGTGGTTCTCCATTGGGCACAACTTGGCCTTGACAGCGTTACGGATTTACCAGAGAGCATAGCAAGCTGCTGTTATTGTTTCTTAAACAAACCTATTTTCCAATTACAGGAGTGCAAAATACATTTTGAGTTGAACAAACTTCATTTCTTTTTGGCTGTCTTTGTGTTACAGGTGTGCAAACAGCTGCTGTTGTTCGCAGACAAACAATTACTCCTAGGCTGTTTCCTCTGCCAAGTTTCAAAGCACAGCACACGTTTGAGTCCATATTATTAGTAGACAGTCCGAAATTCTGCCTGCCATCCCCCTTGGGTATCTAGGGCTTCCCAAGCAGTGGAACTAGTGTGGATCTGCTGAGTGGGGCCAGGTTGCAGGAGCTCACTCTGAGAGGCTCGAACACCTCCTGGTTGCTGCTGCTGTGTTGTGCTCCCTCTGTAATTCCAAGGAAGGTGTGGGGAGGAGTCTGTGGTGTGGCCAGTGAGTGGATCCACCAGTACATAGATCCACCAGCCAAACCCCCTACACTGGGGGAACGGCCACGGAGGTGATGGACTGCAGAAATAGCTACAGAGAGCACCATGCAGCCTGGGAGAAATGCTTCTATCCCCAGCCTATCCTCCATCATGATGAAGGGTGGGGCAGGGTCAAACCTGAGTGATGCTGAAACCCCACACACTAGGTTGAAATGCCAGTCAGGTGCCCCCCCCCCATTCCAGTTTCCATCATGCACAGGCTCCCAGAATTCCTTACTCTGGTACCAGCAGCAGGGGAGGATTTGTCCCATCCCGTGAAACGCCTTATAACTAAACGAAAGCATGTTTTGTCACACCCCCGAAACCAGGCCAGATTCACCAGGGCTTCCCACTAAACCCTAGCTGGCAAGTTCCCTTTTCATGTAAGCGACACAAGAGAGTTACTTAATGGAATGTCTCTGGGCCACTTGCACCTGAGCAAAGCACAAAGGAGGAGGCATCAGAGCCATAAATAGATACACATTAGACATCCAATGAAGTGAGCTGTAGCTCACGAAAGCTTAAGCTCAAATACATTGGTTAGTCTCTAAGGTGCCACAAGTACTCCTTTTCTTTTTGCGAATACAAACTAACATGGCTGCTACTCTGAAACCTGTCATTAGAAACTCTCTAAACATCCCCACATTTTGCATAGTTGATGACTTTCCATAATAGATATGGATGATAAACAACTTTAAATAAACTAAATATTTATCAATGTCACTTCATTTATCACCATTATGTTAAACTGAAAGGTATGGAAAGAAAACACTGTGCATTTGGTTGAAAAAACTCTGTGCAAATGTGATGAAAGAAGACTAAACTCAATGGGCCAAATCCTACTCTCATTTATACCTCAGCAACATCGCTAATGGGGATTTATAATGGAAGTGCTGACAGTGAAGAATTAGATATGGACTAAATAAAAAAAAGTGATTTGTAATATTCGGTGCACAAACCTTGTGGGCTCAGTACATGGGTAACAGAGTGAAATTTAATAGCCTGCGATACGCAGGTCTGACAAGATGATCTAATGATCCCTTCTGGCCTTAGACTCTGAGATGCTGTTGTCTATGGGCTTGTCTTCACTGTACTGTAAGTTTGTGAGGTAAACTCAAGGGCTGCCCCCCCCACCCAACTGTCAGGAACACACAAAAGTCTCTAGCTCAGGTTAAGTGGTGCTTAAAACTCAGGCTCAATGGCCCATCAGTGGGTTGGGGGCTAGGGGGCTGCTGAAGCTCAAGCTAAATATGTAGCCTGGGACACTCGGCCTGTCTGCACTACTAATAAAAATGCTTCATGCAGCCTCTTGATTCGAGTGTCCATGACACACACTAACATTGTGGAAACAAGCCCTAAAGACAAGCCCTAAAACAAGCAGAGTCAGAGCAACAAATCCAAACATCCTGAGCTTTGGAATGTTCCGATTCCGATGTAACATGGGATCCAAATGTTGTCATTCGGATCCCTCTCTGAAAGTAACCTTGCTTGTCACTTGTCCATGGTTGACAAGTAGAGTGAAGGGGAGGAGTGGGTAATTGGAGCCAAAATTTAGGGCTCCCTGTCAACAGACTCCTCCCCTTCATTCTCTATTCAGCACTAGTTCAGGGGCACCTTATGGTGCTGATCACCAGTGTCAACAATGTGTCAGTTTTCTAAAGCAGACAGTGCTTTAATGAGGGATTTTAAATCACTGCATAATGGAGTTTTATGTAAAATGTTACAAATTTGAGATGATTCTGAGCCAAGAGGTAAACAAAATTGCCTAGTTAGGATTGAAACGGCGTATCACATCACACTCTGATATCTGAGGTACAGATGACCTTTTCTATGGCACATGACAATGCATTAAGGAATCTTCTGTATTCTGAAACTTCGTGTTCTTCATAGTTTTTTCAAAAATAATTGACAGCTAATTCCCTTGGGATCTGTATCATTACAACATACTGATTTGTATATATTTACTGCTTCCAGGTTTTACCTTACTGGCTTTTGTCGATACCTATGCTGACAAGTTCAATCAGAAGACCCATCTGAAAAAGTAAAGATCCTTCAAAAAAATTGGTTTGGAATGCCAGCTGTATTTTAAACTTATGGGGGAAGTCAGGCTTGCCTTGTGACTGTAACTAAATGTGGTGCTCGTGAAACCTAGAGACTGAAGTATCTTCTTTATGCAGAGAACAGGCAGAGCATGAACAGTAGCAATATGAGCTACCACACCATGTGCCTTATACCTGTCAGTGTGAGTGGGAAGTGCAGTCTTTTGGGCAGATCTCAGCTGATGGAAGTTGTCATGACTTTTTTGACATCTCTCATGACTTCAGTGGAGCTATGGCAATTTACACCATCTGAGCCCCTCCCGGTCCATTCAAAGCTTGGGAGGAATGGAAAAGCAATCCTGGCCATTACTTTCTATGGCTGGTAAAATAATGGAACCAATGTGAGAGGTAACAGGGAATGTTCCTGTTAAGAGGGGTAACAGCAGTGTGAATGATCAACAGCCTGGACTTAATAAAGAACAAATTATTTCAGAGAAATATTTTTTTTAACCAAATTATAAAATGTGCCCTTGATTCTGCAGTGGCATCTGCTAGTATGAACCCCTGTGCCCATATGGAGTCCCACTGACATCCGTTGGACTCCACACTGTCACAGGGGGCTGTGTGAGCAGATCCTGATGTAGGATTGGCGTCTGAGTGGGAAAGAGAGAAAAAGAGCAGGTCCGGTATGTCTGGTTTTCAGTAAAGCAGTTGACAAAGTCTTGTGAAACCTTTCTTGAAATTAATTCAACTTGGCTTGGATTTGAGTATTTGCACATGGACTGAAAGCTGGACTGAGTACTGTAAACAAAGCAAAACAAAATGAGAAACAGCAACGTATCACACTGTGAGGGGCTGGCCAGTGGAGCAAGCAAAGGATCAGTGCTAGGCCAAGTTTTATTTCACATTTTTATTAACATCTAGAGGAAGAGGGTAAGCAGCACACTAGAGGCCCAGTCCTGCTGCCACTGCTCTGGGAGTAGATTTCCCACTGACTTCAATAGGAGATCCATGTGCATAACAGCAGCAGCACAAGGCCCTAAACTTGCAGATAATACTAAACTGGGAGGATATGCAAGCACCACAGAGGAGAGGATACAAATAGTGTAAAGGGGCTAGGAGGGAGTCAAAATATGGCTACAAAATTATACCCATCCAGGAAAATGAAAGCTTTGGGAGGGAGTGGGATGGAAGATAGAGCAACTTGTAAAGCAGCAATGCCGAGAAAGACATGAGGATGAGTAGACAGCAAATTGGATATGGGCTTTTAACGCAGTATATTGGCAAAACAACCTGACATGCTTGATTCTCCAGCATCTTCCAGCCACATTAGCGATGGATGGCACTCTGGTGGTGCAAAGCAGACATAGTCCTGTTTTAAATGGGCCTAGAATTATTTTCCCGTATAGAATCTCAGTCCTGCAAGTACAGTATAGCAGTTCCTATGACAAAGCCCTGCCATAGCTCCCTATGAAGGGGGCATGGCCAGGGAAAAGGAGATGTGGCCAAGGCATTGTTCCACCTTACCAGTCCTTGACTGCTGTTCTTAGTCAGGGTAAGATAGAACAACCTTCAGGCCCTTTTATCTTGTGCCAGGCACTGAGCTAGCACCCATTGGCCACAGGGTCAGGGAACTGCAAAGTTGACATAAAGCCATCTTTGCATCTCTCCAGGCCTGCACTAAGCAGAGCTCAGCCAGCCCAGAAAATTGAGGATAATGTATTTTGGGGCTGTGAGACTAAACACATCCTATTCTCTCTCTCACACACACACACATCAAGGAACTGATAGTGTCTCTCAGCATAGCACTGGTTAGCCCACATCTGGAATTCTGCCTTCTATAAAAGACAGATTGAGAGAATAGCAACAAAAATGATGAAAGGACCAGAAGATGAAGATTAACCTATGAAGAAAGGTTACAAGAGCTAAATCTGTGTAGTTTAGCTAAAGGATGATGGCCAAAGGACATACAAGTCTACAAGCAACGGATGTGTGTAACGAGCAAGCAGAGAGAGGAATTGCTGAAGCTGAGTAAGTATCTGGAAATATTTGTTTCCCAACAGCGGGTTAGATTAGAGGATGGCACAGTCTCTTAAGGGAAGCCCCATCATATGGGTGATTGGAAACTAGACTGGACAAAGTACTGGATGATATCCTAGAGGGAATAACTCTTCATCAAAAAGGATAGGGGAATGAACAAGATGAATTCATAGGTCCTTCCCATCTCCGTGAATCTATTTAATGCACTCACTTTTCTCTGTGCTTGAAAATAGACACATTTTAATCAAAAAGGGGCTGATTATGGTGATGTGAAAGCTCTGGGGCCTCATCTGGCAGAGTTCTCTTTGAGATTCCCAGAAGCAGAAGAAGAGAGCAGCCATTGTACCTTCTCTCTATGGAGTGTGGCATGCATATCCCCTGAGCAGGGCCCATGGTTCCCCTCTTCAGCCATGTTGAAGCTAGCACCTATCTTTGTGCTAATCTCTACACGCTCCGTACTCAGTGTATTGGTGGTCAGCTCCTGCAGATGCATGAAAAGAGAGGTGCTATGGGCTAGTGGCTTGAGCACTTAGCTGAGACTCAGGAGACCTGGGTTCTATTCCCTGCTGTACCACTGATCTGGCAAGAAACCTGAGGCAAGTTACTTTACCCCTATGAGTCTCACTTTCCCCATCTGTAAAATAGGGATACAGACCTCCTTTGTAAAGATCTTTGAGATTTAGGAATTAAGAGCAAGGTATTATTCATATTACTTGCCTCTTTTCCCCTTGGGCACCTGTGCAGGGCTAGGCACAATACAGCCCCAAATCTCAGAAAATATACAATTTACTCCAGGAGAAAAACTGGGGATTACATGGCAATCAATGAAACTAAGGAAACAATAAGGTAAACTTAATTGATATGAGCTGTATGGGGGGGAAGGCATCTTTCTATCAATGAGATCATTAATCCATTTATTATTATGATTTAGCTCTCACGTAGCACTTTTCACATATGGATCACCAGGTACATTACCAAGGTGGATGTGTTCTGATTTTAGAGGGGGAAATAGAGACAGATAGGTTAAGGTCATACCCTGATCCAACGACCTTGTTCCTAATGCTGTGTTCTGACCACTAGATCACATTGCCTCTCTACAATTATATTCCAGGGGACACAGGAATGCATCTCCCCCAACACACACACTGCTTCACCAACCTCCACAAACTATGCATTGAAGGTCCCTGCATTTAAGGAAATTGCAGGAGTCAGCATATCTGGATTGCAATGGATGAGCCTCATCCTAGAAAAGCCACCTTCATGATCATGGTATCTCCCCTGCCAGCTAATTACATAATTATGTAGTTGTTATTAATTATTTAAGGATCTTAATTCTTTGAAAAGGTGCCTTCAATTATTAATGGGCAGGGTCTGGCTGGAATGACTGCCTCCAGACAGCCTCACTGGTACAGTATACACATCAGTCATTCTGAAAAAAGCCACTGAATTTTCAGGCCATTGTTTAGTTAACCATTAACAATTCATAAAATTCCAGCTCCCTGCACAATAAGCAGCATTCTCTGAATGGTACTAGAAAATCCTATTTCTAGTCTGTTATGAAACAGAAGGTTTGATGTGCTGCCAGTTTTTATGTGGAACTTTGGAAACAGAACACTTCCTGCACTGTGAGTCTTAGACTGAGTGGCTGTTACATAAAGCTTTCCTACCAACTCAAGTTTATCATCATATACATTTTGTGTGCATGTGTGTATGAGAGAGAGATTCTACCAACTCAAGTGTATCATCACATACGTGTGTGTGTGTGAGTGAGAGAGAGAGACAGACAGTGGAAAAATCGAATCACCAAATGCAAAATAATAAAAAAAATTCAATTTTTTTTTGGATCATTCGGCTCTTCCTGTTTGTCCAGTGCTGACAAATATTCAGTGATTTCTGTCAACTCAGAAAGTGAAGGCAAACAGGAAAAATCAAAAATGCTAAGTTGTATAAGTACTGTATATAGGGGAGATATACATAGCTGCAGAAAGCTATGTATATAGAGATGGATAGATTTTATTTATTTATTTATTTATTGCCACTGACTGAGCTTTCATTTAAAGCACAGAAATCCCCTTTGGGCCTCTCACACTGTCTCTTGTGTTGCAGTGATAAAAAGGAAGTAAACATCACATCATCAGATATGTGCCAAGTGAAACAAACATGGGATGGCAAAACAGCACATTTGAAGAAGAGGGATACAAACCTTATATTCAAGATATTGGATCCAAACATATATAGGTCATTATCCAGTTGTTTTGCTGTGGGAGGAGATGCAGAACTCCAGTGGTTTATTGATATAATTCCTTGAAGGTGAAGGAGCCATAAAGTGATCTCAATACTGAGGCGTGAAGCAGCATCATGTAATATAGTTAAACAATAATGCAAACCATAGAAGAATCGATGGAAGAGGAGGGAAATGAATTCACCTAGAAAAGACTGAATATTTAAGTCCAACACAGAAAGATGTTTGGAGTTTGTGGGGGAAGGTGGAGAATCCCCTGGTTTCCTCTGCACTGATCTCCCATGCCCTGCAGTGTATAAAAGCCTCCTAAATAAAACGACTCTATTAACAGACTACTGTAGGACTAGAGTAAAGATGCACTCCAAGCTCTGGATCCAAACCTCAGTTGAGATATTCAGATCTGCTGTTCCAGTTCAGATCCATCTTTAGATTCTGAAATATGGCATTGACTCCTAAATACCATAATACAAGAAAGGGAATCAGCCAGGCAGGATTGTTTAAACTGTCAGACAACTCATAATTTGACAGTGATCCCTTTTTAAAGTGGGGGAAAGTGCAGGCTTTGAGTGATTCAGGTTGATCACCTTTTAATCTGCATTTTAGGTTTGAGTTTTCATTATTACAGAAGTAATTCCAAGAAAAAAAAACTAAAAAAAAAAAACTATCTTATTTACATATAAAATAATTAAGTCCTGTCTGACTTTTCTGCACTCAGGAGCCAGCCACATGTTCGGCTGCAGGGTATTGTAAGGGACAGGAAAATCTGGGAAAATGCTTGCACCAAATTGTTTTGGCTTTCCTATGTATTTGCGGTGTATTTAAGCTGCATATAAAATCAAAAGAAGATTGAGTAAGCCGGGAGGCTATATAGTGCATAGAAGTGTGGGCCTGATTCACAGCCCACAGAAGTCAATGTGCAATGATTGCAACGGACTTTGAACCAGGCCCCCTATGCATGGTAACCAAGATAGAATAAATTGCAGCAATGGACATAGTGCTGTAGTTTAAAATGAAGCTAGAGCAACATTTTTAAGATAGGGTTTTTTCTTGCTGCAGGCAGATAATGGAACTAGCCTCCAGACGTGTAAACTCTCAGCAGCCAGCATGATCATCATGAGCCAATTTCTATTGAAATTAGATCAATACTATTTTTTTCCCTTCCCCTCACTGGCTCCTAAGTGATTCATGAATCTGAAAACTAGTTCATGAATCTGAGAGGAAGGGGGAGAGGAGGAGGCGGAATATCTGCAGTCAGCAAACCTTGACTCTGTTTCATGAATCCAGGGATTAGTTACATAATGTTCTGCTGCCTGCTAGTTGAAACCAGTATTTAGGTTGCCGTTTAAAACTTTTACTTATTCAATTCCCCCCACTCCCCCTCGAAGAACTGGGTAGAGCCACGTTCTTTTACACACACACACACACACACACGGCAAAAATCAGAGCCATGTTATATAGCAACTATTTGAGTGTATGTGTATGTGACACACATCTTAGCTACACTTTGTGTGTGTGTATAGAGAGAGACAGACAAGAATCAGTGCTGCACCAGATAGCGCTCCTGGGTGTGTCAGAAATCAGAGCTACGTTATGTAGGAATTCTCTGAATGTGTGTGTGTTTGTGACAAGGTGGAGAGCCACGCTGGGTAATGTGTGTATATGTAAAGACAGACAAGAATCAGCACCACATTACCTAGCACTCATATGTGTACTTGTATGTGACAAGAATAGTTTAACCGGTTATGGGCCCTTTAAATCTGTACTGGAGCCAAGTCTCTCTCTCTGTGGAGTTTCATAAGGAAGCACATGATGAGAGCAGTTGGAAACCACATCTCTGTGAGTGCTGATTACAGCCGACTGAGGAAAATGAGATTTTTATCTTGCAGGAATTCAATTATCAAAAAAATAAAATACAGCCTCTCTGCCTTTATTCGGCTAAACTCACTGCACCGTGGTGTTTTTAATTTAACGAAAAGTGGTGCAAGAATTATTTAAAACATTGTGTTTTTTGTAAAGGAGAGAAGAAGAAGAAGAAGAAGAAGAAGAAGAAGCCAAAGTCACCCTGCTGGCAAATGAATGCAGCAGGGATGATGTCATTGGAACAGTTGGAGGAGAAAAGAGAAAAACAAGTCTGTGTGTGCTAATCCTGTTTGCTGCCCTAAAGGGAATGGAAGGCAGCCAAGACAAGGAGTTCTGGGAAACCATATAAGGGTGCCAAACAAGCTCTGCCGCCAACATTAGGAACTGACATCTTTGTTCTTTGTAACTTGGAAGGCTGCCAAAGGCCTCATTTCAGCTCTGCGGCATGATTACACTGGACATCTGCCAGCTGAGCTCTGAGCTCCTTTTCTTCTCTTGAAGCTTTTTGCCAAACATGCAGCAGTTGCCATGGCAGTGGAAAGTAAAGTTTATATATATATATATATATATATATATATATATATATATATATATATATAAAAACAACAACAAAGCAGAAGCACGCCTTTATCCAGCTGTGCCACATGTGCAGATATAAAAAGCAAGCTAACCTATTAATCAAGGGTTTTTCACCAAGACAGAGTGATAGCCATGAAAGCAGAAAGGTGACATGAGGATAAAACAATAAGCACACACACAAAATGGCCTGGCTGTACAGAGATGAGTCTATAGGATGTTTTCCTCCTCTATGTCTATCTGAAGTCATAGGACACCAAATTCAAAATAGAAAATCCTGGGATTGTCGCTGGTTTTGAAAAGGCTTTAAGATGTGAAAGAGGTTTATTTATAAACTCTGCTCCAGGACAGAAAACTAAACAACTGAAATTCAGTCGGCTTGCTAGGAGGAAGGGCTCTGTGTCAGCAAAGGTGCAGGCCAAACTATAATATTTCAAATTTTGCTCTGTACAATTAACAAACAATTATCCAGGATTCTTGTGTTTATAACAAGGGTTTTATTTAAATAGGCAAGCATTGCCTGATGGTCAGATTTCTGCAAACAACAGAAGAGGTGTGGTCCAAGCTTGCTTTCTTTTTCCACCCAGAGAGGCGTACAGTAGTTTCAGTTTACAAAGAGGCTGTATATAAAAAGTTCACTGCCTGGTGATTTAGATTTCACTCTACTATTTTTAATCAGCTTCATTTTTCACCCTGTTAGAAAGCGGAATATCTACTGGGAGGTGGCAAGTAAGCAGCTATCAAAGCCAGCAGCAGATATAGCTGGCATGTTTCTGAGGTCAAGGTTGGAGAGAAGCAGGGATAGGATTTCCAGCTCCTGTCCCCTCTCTCCCTTCATCTGACGCCTCATCTCTCCCAAGAGCTCAGTGCTATCCTCAGAGCATCCTCCTCTGAAACTCACTGTCCTGCCTGCCCTGAGAATTAGAATTATTTACACTACCATAAGTGTAAGCAACTCACTACTGAGTCTGTAACAGGCAAAGGCCCCTCAGGAACAAAGGAATTACCATAGCAAATCAAACCAGTGGATCCAGTATCCTGTCCGAGGGCCAGGACCAGATAATGCCAAGGAAGGTGCAAAACACCCAGAACAGTGAAGTGAACAAATTAGATAAATAATTTTTCAACCAGTGGAGGCCTCATCCATAACACAACTAGATCAGAGCTGGTTCTAAATAGAGGACAGAAAATTAATTACCTGAAAAACAAGTGAAGGGATGAAAGCTGTTAAGGCACCAGGCTAAGAATCAGGAGCTCTAAATTCTATCCCTGGCTATGCTGCAGATTTCATATGTGTCTGTAAGTCATTTAACCTCTTTGTGCTTCAGTTTCCCTAGCTGCTCACACCCAGGGTCTCAAGTGGGTTTATACAACCTGTGTTCCTGCAGCTTCATTGCTATTTTTATTCAAGCTAGCTAGCTCAAAGCTAGTTCAGGTATGTCTAAACATGCTGCAGTCCCACCTCTGACTGCAGTGTAGACATGTCCTCAGGCCTGTGCTCTAACTGCTAGACCCCCATTGAATTCAATGAAATTTACTTGCTTGAATTCACGAGCAGAACGTAGACCAATGATAGCTGTCTGTGGATAACAAACAGATGATAATCTAAGAAAAACTGATGTGTTTCTATAAATTATAGCAGACAAACAGCTTTGTTTTAGTTTAAGGAGACAGGTTGTTTTCTTTTTTTTCAGGTAATCTTAGTAAATCTTAGTAAATTACTGTATCGGTTTGGCATATTTGCCAGGGATAAACATTTTGACCATCATCAAGGGTGGTTTCCTCACAACTGTTGTGACTGTGACTCCATCTTGCTTCTGCTGAAGTCAAAGGCAAAAGAACAATATCATGAACACTATGGTGTTCTATGGTGCTTCTCAGCCACGCAGCTCAGTGTAAGAGAACAGAAATCATTATCCACACTGATTATATATTACACAGAAAGGGAAACAAAGACAGAAGGGTTAAACAACTTGCCCAAGGGAACAGAACCCAGGGCCTGACTCTCAGTCCCATCCTGCCTTGACTTCATTGGGAACAGGTGGGGAGGGATAGCTCAGTGGTTTGAACATTGCCCTGCTAAACCCAGGGTTGTGAGTTCAATCCTTGAGGGGGCCATTTAGGGAATCTGGGGCAAATATTGGGGATTAGGCCTGCTTTGAGCAGGGGGTTAGACTAGATAATCTCCTGAGGTCCCTTCCAACCCTGATACTCTATGATGATCATGTTGATTCTCACTGAAAATAGATCCAATACACACCCTCTATGGCAGATGCTGTAAAACCAAACCCACGCAGGGGAGAAGTCTGCATATGTCATCCTTTCACTCATCCAAGGTAAATCATCAAAATGAGACATCATATTCCTCCTTCCAGTTCCTGGTTAGCACTGAGAGAATTGGATCGAAGGATTGTTTTAAATGTTTATCTATCAAAAGTATAAGACTAAGGTGATCTTCATTCCCAGAGGTGAGAAACTGCTGGTACCTGAAGTGACCTTACTTTGCACTATATAGACAGCTGCTTTAAAAAGACACATGCATTTCAGAATCTCACTCAATTGAAGTGAAAGTGACATTTGCAAGTGAGTTGCCTTGCCTGTACAAGCTTTCCTGTTGTCCCTAAGATCCCGGAGCTGATTATTTTACCCCCCATTACCAAACCCAATTTAATTCCTTTACCCACCTGCACGGCAGAACTAATTACTTGCAGGCATTATGCTGGCACTAAAAATCAATGTACAGGCAGATTCCTGTTTGCACTTTTAGTCATCATGAGCCTCCAGAGCTTTCAATGTGAAACAGAACCCTCTGCTTTCTAGATAGACAAGTGAAACTTTCCCCAGTCCTCCAGATTTAGAAAAGAGCTTTGAATCATGCACAGGACTGGGTGCCAAGAGCTGCTCAGCTCTAATCCTAGCTCCACCACTCACTCACTGGTGCCTTCAGAAGAAAAAAAAATCTTAGGGACAAACCCAGTTCCTTCCTCAGGCATCTGTCTGTGCAATGGGGAATGACAATACTCCCCTCCCTGCTTCATGGGGGTGCTGTGAGGATTAATGTTTGCACAGCAAGTTGAACATGCAAAGTGTGAAATAAGTGCGGTACATTATTGTCATTAAATGTAATTTTGTATCTTTGAATTTCATAGGATTCAGTACAAATTTCTTGAACCAAGAAATGTAGCTCCCTGTACTGTGCTACTAAAAGCGCAGACTCCTTCGTAAATATAGTACAGTAATATTTACTGTAAGAAGCTTAGAAACAGGATTTAATACTGAAGGGTTATTCTTACATTACGTTAACAGAGCCTACTGTAGTATAATGTTTCTTAACTTCAGACATGGTAACCTAAGAAGCCCTATTACCACTCTAATACTATATAAAAATTATTCCTCATTATAAATCATACCATACAACAAAATGGATATAAATAGAGCCCCAGTGTGGCATTGGCATGGCTCATATTTCTCTTGGTTCACATTAAATGAGCCACTAAATTACAGTGTCCTTCTTTATAATATCATCTTCCAAAGCCAAGCATTTTATGTGTTATGCAGGGCAGTTATAACCAGGGAAATTAGCATGGGTGGTTTAAAGCGGCCTGCCCTGCCATGTGTGTGACAGGAGAGAGAGTGTAAAAACAGGGGAGAGTGAACTATCTCACCATCCTTTCCAAAAATCGGTCATTTGGAACATGCAATTTCAGCCAGGATTTGCTGTTCTACTGATACTTGACGAGGGGATTTGAACAGCCTCTTAAGCAAATATACATGGTCTGAGGGCCTGTCTACACATAAAACACTAAACTTCAGTGTAGACACTAGCTAGGTCAACAGGAGGGACTCTCCCATGAGCGTAGGTAATCCACCTCCCTGAGAGGTGGTAGCTAGGTCAACAGAATTCTTCCGTCAACGTAAGTGCTGTCTACATGAGGACTTAGGTCAGCAGCGGATTTTTCATGCCCCTGACTGATGTAGTTAAACTGACCTAATTTCATAATGTAGACTGGGCCAGAAGGGAGACAAGTCAGGTGTCTCTGGGGTTGAGGAGAAGGACTGCCCCCCACCCCAATCCTACTAAAAATTCTTTTCATGGGTACACAGTGTTTGGTGCCCTCAGGTGGGGCTGGGAGGATAGCAGGTTTCCAGAGTGGTGGTGTTCCCCACCCCATACACATCAGCAGTGATCCTCCTTGTCAGATACCATCAGCGTTATCTTATGTGTTGATACCTCTGCCCAGTGGCACCCCCTGCTTGGAGGTTTGTGGGTAGGCGTCTGCCAGGACCTCATGTGACACAGATCCTGAGGTGGCCGCGCTGCCCTGAGAGAAGGGGCTGCCTGCAGAACTGTGTCAATGCACTGGGCTTCTGTATATGTAGCTCTTTGCCAGAGTCTAATACTGTGACTGTCAGGATACTCACAAGTTTAGAAGGCCAAACAGCCGGCCTGGTCCAAAGCCGAGGTGGAGAAACTCTGAGACCCCCTCCCAGGAAGGACTGAGAGGTACCCCACCTGCCCTGCAGGGTTTGTCCTCCCTTGTGGGCTTGTCAGCAGAAGGGGAAGATGTGGCTCTTTGAGAGGGACTTTCATACTAGTACACACTAAGCATTCGTTACTAATCATAAACCCACATGCCTTCACCTGTTTTTTCCATCACTTCCCACCCTTTTTCTTGTTAAACATAGATTTCCTCTGTCACTTTCCATCTGCCCCTCCCACTTATCCTATAATGAAATGAGAGTCAAATTCTTCCCAGATGCAACTCCACTGAAATCAAGATCCGGTCTCTGTTGATTATCCCAGGGCTACCCCAGTCATGCCAGGGAGTAATTTGACTCATAGTATTAGACATTATGAACCTGGTGTAACTCTTGTTGAAATCAACATGGATCTTTCTATTGACCTCAGTGGGAGCTGGACTGGATCCCAGAGGAGTTGTACAGGAGGGGATGTACAGTACATGACGGGAGTTATGAGTTCTGGGTTCTGTTCCTGCTTCTGACACAGATTTGGGGCCTGATTCTGTTTTGACATTAACTCTGGTAACAAACCATTCAATTAACATTGGTAGAGTTATTCCAGATTTACACTAGAGTAATTACAATTGGAATCAGGACCTGGCTATGTAACATTGGACAAATTCTTAACTGCTCCATGCCTCAGTTTTCACACCTAAAAATGGGAATAATACTTCCTCATAGGACCAGAGTAGGGCTTAACGTGCAAATGTTTGTCAAGCAATTTGAGCTTATCCAGTGGAAGGTGTTGTAACAATGCAAAGGATAATGAGAGTTCCAAAATTCAGATGTAGTGTTTGGATCTAGGAGTTTGCTTCAGATTCAATTAATTATGATATCTGGCTGAGCAAAATAAAAATTACAGAATGAAAGTTGTACATCCCTAAAGAAACACTTCAGTAATTCAAGTCAATAATTACGGTTGTTTTATTCTATTTTATTTTTTTTAAAGGAGGGGAGGGAGTATTGCTAAACCTAATCTTGATAACATATTTTCATTATTTTTTCCAAATTTAAAGGAAACAGTTTTGTTTGAATTTCAGCATTTCCGTGCAGTGTTTGCTAGGCCCCATCCTTAGGGTGGCCAGATGTCCCAATTTTATAGGGACAATCCCAATTTTTGGGTCTTTTTCTTATATAGGCCCCTATTACCCCCCCACCCCCCATCCCGATTTTTCACATTTGCTGTCTGGTCACCCTACCCATCCTAGGTTTTGTGGGGGCCCAGTCAAATTACCCAAAGCAAAAACCTTGGGGTCTGGCAGAGATGGTTTGACAGCTGGGTTTAGGGGCTGGGGATATTCTGGGATGACTGCCTAGCAAAATAGTCAACCTCCTCCTCCTTCCCGCATTTTGGGGAGGGGTTGCTGTGGGCCAGGGTGTCACAGATCTCGCTGAGGCCCCCCACTGCTGGATGCATGGCAGGGTGTTGTTAGGGAATCCAAATGCTGAATCCTACGTGCCCTTAGCTTGCTGGGGCCGTGCAGAGTGTAGGCACTGTGCCTGGCTTTGAGCCTCTACACATGCACCCCAGGTCAAACCTTATGTCTGACACACCTCTTGGCAGTGGGACCCTCACAGCCCGAGTGTCTAGGTTCTGAAACGAGTGTTGTCTCATCCAAACCTCAGGAGCATCTCTTGCATGTTCCCAAGAATCCCACCAAAGGGGTGACCCTTCTGGTTTACAGTTTACCTCTTCGGGGGCATGCGCTAGTGAAAGCCAACAAATGAACAGACAGGCTTGGCACAGGATTCTAAACCACCATTACTCCTCACTTAGTATACAGCTCTATATACAATAACAAACACCCCTATATGCACTTCCCTGACCCAAGTTCCTCACCACTCTGGAGAGTTCTTTGGGCTTGGACAAAATCCTCTGGGGTGTCCAGGATCTTTCTCCTGCAGGTCATGGTTTCTTTCCTCCTGCAGCTAGCTTTCTCTGACCTTGTCTGGTCCTGCCATTAAACCAGACCTTTCCTTCCCTCCCCCCATCCACACACTCTGAAACCATGCCCATCTCTGTCTTGTCTCCTGCCTGAAGCATCCTGTCCTGTCACAGAGGGCTTGTCTACACATACCGCACTGCAGTGGCACAGCTGTTGATGATGCTCTAGGCCAACGGGAGAGAGCGCTCCCATTGGCATAATAAAACCACCTCCGTGAGCCGCGGTAGCTGTCCACACTGGCATTTATGTTGCTTAGGGGGAGTGGTTTATTCACACCCCGAGCAACATAAGTTATGCCGACGTAAGTTGTTGTGTGTACATAGCCAGGGACTCATGAGTTTATATGTACCCCTATCATCACCAGGTTTCTTTGTTCTGCTGCTGGTGATTTTCTGCTCACCCTCCCTGCAGAGAAGTTGGAGGGACTAGCTTCTCTCATCTTCAGTCAACCCATTGTCCCAAGGTGTTTCCATCTGAGTAGGCAACTATTAAGAATCTAATGGCCCACCCTGGTAGCTTTTCTGGGAGAGATTGGCTATCTACAGCCCTATCAGCAAAGGTGGATTCCACACCCACATAGAGTCATTCATTGATACAGCAATTTCATAATACCAGCTTCATAACATCAACCAGGATTCATAAGTTCTACATAGACTGATTCCCCAAAGAGTCACATGAGGCCCTCTGCAATGGCTTATGCATATCTAAGACAGGTGGAGTGTAGGAATATGCCTTCTGTCAGAACTGGCCGCCCTACTGTTTGAGCATGCTCAGTAATAACCAGTGAAGGCATTTTCTGAAACTGTGTCAGCTCTGATGTTTGCATGCCAAACTATAACACCGGGCTAGTGCAAGAGAGTCAGAAAGGAACTAACAACAAACCAGTCTCATTTCAGAGGCCAAACTGAGTAAATGGCAAATAGCAAGCAAGCAGCATAAATGGTGAAAAGTGAATATAATTTAAAGTCATGTCATTGTTCATTATCTACAGAGTCATGTAATAGGAACACAGCAGGAAATTCTAAACATACTTTTTCTTATGAAGACGCATGGCCCTTTAAATGTTCTGGGAGGTTACCTCTGTGTGGCCTTTGAGGGTGTCTAGCAAAACAAACGCTGCCATGACTAATCAATGAAAACTAAAAGTTCCTATTACCTGCAGTGTTTCCAACTGTGTGAGATAACATAAAACTGCAGGCAGCATCCCGGAAATTAACTAAAACTCCTACAGTTCAGCCCTTGGCATCGTACCCCCCTAGTGAAATGCTTAAGTAAATTAGGATTGTACAAACTGTGAAGTACCCAGACTCAGCATTGAACTGAGAAAGCTGACAGGACCTTGCTTCATAGCTTTCAAATGTATCCAGCTCCTCTTGGCAGACAGGTTATAAATCTGCTGATGTTTAACATATAGACCCCAATTAACAAGCAGGTAAAAGAAATAAAAATGAGTCACAAAGCTGGAGCCATCTCCCTCAGTCACTGCTCTCTCTTTCTGTGCGTGTGTGTCTGTGCGCGCTCTTGCAAAAACTAAACCAAGCACGATCCCGTCCTTTCACCTCTTCCATAGAAAGGAAGCAGTGAAATGGAGCACAGCACTTGATAAATAACTCTGCTAAATAGGCTGTCACAGGTATAAGCCTCTGCCTTCAGCCACCCCATCCTAAGAGAGAACCACTTCAGCTTATGTAGCCATTGTTGACCTTATGTTCTGGGAGGCTGGCAGGAGAAATGAAAGATCAGCAGACTGGTGACAGCAGGCAAGATGAAAGTCTGGGGGAGGTGGAGTAGGAAGGGAGAGCGTGCCCATGAAAGACTGCAGGGTCTAAAGGAAGATGATGGTACCCAGTTTTTTCCTCTTTCATTCAGTCCTATAGTGAGCTAGTACCAGATTGTAAATCCTTTACAACTACTGAAACCCTGGTCATTAATAGAATACTGCAGTTGGTATAGATCTGTTAAGCTGCGAAGCCAGTGTGTACAAACACACACGCGCACACACACACACACCCGAACCAACTACCATGTGAATTATCAGGATGTTGTCAGATGGAGTTCCTGGTTAAATACATATTTGCAGGGCAACGTCTAGTAAGGGAGAAAGTTTGGATGCTGCCAACCCCAGTCCTTTAGAGATTTTCTGACATAGTACTTCAGCTGCCAGGGTCATTAATTTTGAGACCCTGACTAAAACTGCTTCCACTGAATGGATATAAAGCAAGACACACAGGTAGCAATCAGCTCATAAACAGAACACTGAAACCTGATGTCTCTAGCTATCCTCTTCAGAGGATAGGGCATGAACTACACAATTCAGGTCAAGATTCAAAACGCCTTCCAGTTTATGGGGCTTTGGATCCCAGTTTTGGGACAGAGAGAGAGGGACAGCCAGAAAACCCCGGGGGTGTTTGGAATTGGGCGTTTTGGGCTAGGCCCACTTCTGTCATTTAACAAACATTTATAAAAAGGAAAGGAGGTGGCTATTGGATTTATCTCAAGAAGGTAGTGATATGGCCCAGGAATAATCACTAAATCATAAATAATAATAAATCAAAGGTTGTGTTTACAGATTCTACTATTTCAGTTAAGGTGGTGACTCAGCAGCTGTTGGGGGGGGGCATTTGTGCCTTTCCTCCTTGAAAAATCCATATTAAAAATGACAGCCATATTAAGAATGACAGCCTCAAAATGAATAAAGGAGGTCTGTTCCAAAGGTAGAGTTTTTGGTCAGCTTTGAAGTAAATTGGATAGGATGAAATCCTAAAAATAGCTTTGTTCAACAAAACCCAAGTCACACTTTAGTTTATTTTGCCACTTTGTAGCCGGAAAGACAGACAGGACAAGAAAGATTAAAATAGTTTACTGGACTCATCTAGTCAAGAGCTAGTACACAGCACCCCAAATTAGTCAATTCAAAATCTTTATAACAAAGTTATTAAACTAGCAGCCTCAGAAATTCCAGGACATTTCCTTCCTCCCCCACCCCACCGCCACGAATTTCATCCACCCCTCATTGTGACCTAGCTCTCTAAAGCTACAGAAAAATGTCCATCTTTCAACATCAACACAAAGGGAGCCGTCTCCCCAGCGCAGTGCTGCCACTGGGCTTTTACTTCAGAAAAGAACCTCTATTAGATACCTCAAAAGATTCCAATTCTCATTTAAGGTGGAGGAAGTGCACCTTTCATGGGGAAAGAATGGTATCTTTTAGGTAACTGAGCAGGTGACTGTCTCACTTGCTATATGACCCACTCAGCATTGCCCATGGAGGGTCAAAAGTCACCAGCTTTCTGGAGTTTGACTTAATGAACAAACAAATGAACAGTAAAACAGCATAAAATCCAGCCCAAGCTATATCCGTAGGCTTAACTGCTCAGCACTCTAGTCAGGTAATTCAGACTCTCTTATCTCTAAGCAGCCCCAAGCTGATGCTGGGTTCCTCCTATTTTTCACTCCCTCCAGCTGGAATCTTGACATTGCTGACAGGTGTTGTGGGGTGAGGCTGGCTTCAGTCCCTGGATTCAGGGCTGAGTATTAATTCCTCACTGGTGCAGTGTGGGATTTTACCACCTCATTACAGTAACCATTAAAAAAAAAAAAAAAAAGGCAAACCAACTCATTTTAGAGCAAGAAGCCTTAGCAATTTGGAATCTTAATGAGAGTGCATTGCTAGGATTGTGCAATCTGTTTCCTGCTAGAACGAAGAGCCCCAGTACAGTATTGCTCACAAGCTGCTACCTGTTTCAGTGCAATGAGATGCTCAGGCACAGACAGCTATGCTGAGCATTTTCAGAAGAGGAACCCTACTAAGGTTTTGTGATTCTGTTGCCATGGGAATATTCATTGCTTACAGAGGAGTTTGGGGGAACCAGAGGTTCAGGAAAACAATATAGACAATGCTGTGATGGGGTGCATTGCTGCAGCTCCAGTCACAAACAAGGCAGCTTTGCAAATGAAAGGGAAGAGATGTGATTTATCGTGACGGTTTTCGCTCCAGGTTTCTGGGACCAGTGTTTCCTAGTCCCCCACTGTTGCATCTGACACCACATCCCCATGGCCACATTCAGTGGGTGGCTAATACACTGCTACAGAGGGCAGGGTTTCTGTCAGGGGACTTTAAAAATGAGTGAAGAAAATTGCAGTATATTTGCAAAACCTTCGCAATAATCTTTCTGAAGTTCACAATTTCCCCTGCGGTGGAAGATTAATTAAAAGAGTTAGCTTTATTTTAAGCAGACCTGTATCTCTCTTATCATGCTGCCACCCCTTGGCCTTGTAAAGCTTCCCAACCCCTTTGTGGAACCCACAGAGCCTCTTTTTTCCCCTACCTTGACTTCTATGAACACTTTGAACTTATACAGCTCAAAAATACTTTGGGCAGATCCAGATATCAGAGGATTTCTCTGCAATGTACAAATATCCATGTGGAAGATAAATTTAAAAAAACCCAGCAGTCATCTAGCACCTCCTCCGCTGTCATTATCCTGTACTCCATAGCTATTCAGAACTTCCTGCTTGAGGGAAAGAAGAATCACGATTAGCTGTGAGCAGTATAGGGCTTGTGACGCACATTTGAGCTGTTCTGATTCTGGCCAATAAGATACACATAGACACAGGGCCGTACCTAGCCATTTTGGTGCTCTATGCATCCCCCCCGCGGGGGAGCTGCGGGGCGCCCCAGACCTCTGCGGGAGGCAGGGGGAACCACTCCCCAGCATGAGCCAGTGGAGCGGGCTGGGGCCAGGTCGCTCCACTTCTTGCCACTCGGTGAATGCAGGGCATCCAGGCCCAACCTCGCACTCATGGGGCAGTGGGAAGTGGAGTGACCTGGCCCCAGCCTGCTTCGCTCTGCTCCCCTGACTCCCAGCCTTGGGGGTCAGGGGAGAACCACTCCCAAGCACTTGCTGGCGGCACGGAGGAGTGGAGCAGGCTGGGGCTGGGCCACTGCACCTACCACCGGCGGTGAGTGCAGGCCCGACCCTTGCTGAAGTCCTCAGGGGAGTGGGGGCAGGGCTGGGGTGGAGCAGGGGCAGGGGCTTTGGAGAAGGGGTGGAGTGGGGGTGGGGCTGGGGCAGAGCAGGGGTGGTAAAAGGCAGGGCTGGGGCGGAGCAGAGGCAGGGGCCATGGGGAAGAGGCGGAGCAAGGGATGGAGCAGAACGCAGCTTGGTACTTTGCATATGGGTAGGGACGGCCCTGCATAGACACTAGGCAGCTAGTGACGCTATTCACATACATATTCACATATTTTAGAGTTGGGTAGATGGAGGTACAGAGAAAAGTTAATTGGCTTCGCCAAAGCCACATAGTCAGCTGTGACCAAAACGAACCTAGGAAGCTTGACTCTGATGGCTTTGTTCTAAAACCAATAAAACCATTCATCCCTGCAGCAGAGCTGAGCCTGGCCTCAATAAGGAGGTGGGGGCAAAACTGGCTTTATGTCACCTTACAGCTCCCTTCTCCTGGGCTGATCAAGGGCTGCTTCAGCACCCAATGCAGTTAAAGCAGCCAGACATCTGCCCCACCTTACATTCAATTACCCACAATCCCAAAAGGCCATTGAGGTGGCTGGGAACATCTAGAGCATAGCAGCACTTTGGCTGTGTCTCCATGCCACCAGAAATGCCCCCAGATTCTCTGCCTGTACCAGGGCTCCTGTTAGGAGCAACATGGAGCCAATACACCAGTAAGGGAAGAGTAGAGATCAACGCTCAATTCCTAACTCTGCCACAAACCTCCGATGTGATCTTGGGCAAGTCGGTTAATAGCTGGGTGCATCAATTTCCCATCTGTAAAATGGGGATAACGCTTATGTTCTCCCTCCCTTTAGATTTCTTATCTATTAAGACTGTGAGCTCTTTTGAGTAGGGACTATTTCCTTCTACATATATATACAGCTCCTAGCACAACGGGGCGCTAATCTCAACTGGAACCTCTAGGAGCTACTGGAATGAAAATATTAAACAACAACCATCTCCAGAGCCAGATCCACTGGCAAAAAAGAGCCATAAGACATGGTGAATTGGGACTACAGACTATTTTGTCTCAAACCTTCCTGGAAGATTCTAAAACTTATTGGAAGTCATGAGTTGATGCTCTTGCAGATAAACAGAACAAGCAAGACTATCTGAATGCACAGGAGAAGATGTTGGAGAAATACATATTGTCAGAAGTAAAATCTGTTTTTTCTGCCTGAATCGGTCTAATTTGGGACAGGTACTGTCCCTAATACAGCACCTAACACAGTGGGATTAGGTCCATGACTAGAGGTCCTAGGTGCTATGATAATGCAAAGAAATAATAATAATTTACTTCTTCAGTGTGGTTTCTGCCTACAGGTTATACCTATAGAAATAAATATAACAATACGTGGTGCCAAATCATTACATCTCAAAGGCCCTGTATTAGAGCCCTCCCTCCTACAAGGACAAACAGCTGTGATTCTCTCAAGAGCTCAGTTTATTACAATAAATAATAATAATAATAAATAATGACTTATATAGTGCCTTTGATCCAAGATTGTCAAAGTACTTTACACACAGATTCAGAAATTATGTGCAATATAATATTCAATTTACCGATCACTGGAGTGGGCTGGAAAGTGCCAGCCCTTTAACGGTGCTCAGCAGCTCTACACAACAGTTTAGAATACCTTACCCACATAAAACAACATGGGGATTTCAAGTAGGTGGAATGTATAATCATTTTAAGGGGAACCTGGCCAGAACCGAATACTGGAGCTAACAGTCCTCCTAACTGTGAAAAATGCCACAAGGTCTTTAATTACCACGGGTGGTTAGGGTTTTTGTTTTAAGTCTCATTGGAAAGCCAGTATCTCCAGCAACACAGTTCTCCACTACCTTTCTGAGGGATTGGTACCTGTGGCAGATTACCACAAAGGCCCACAGGACCCAGGCCTAGGGGCTCCTGCCACTTTGGGGCCTCCAGAAAAATCTCCCCCTGCTGTGGTCCTGGAGGAGTTCCTGTGGCAGGGGCACAGAGATTATCCTGTCTCTGGGCTGCAGCATGTGGGAGGGGCAGAAAGGAGTGGGGGGGGAGGAAGAGACAGAATGGGGTGGGGCCATGGGAAGGGCCAAAGGTGGGAAGGGCAGAACAGGGGCAGGAGTACAGGCAGAAGGGGTGGGGCGGGCCGGGCCATGGTTCTGGCACTGTGGCCCCCCCACTTGCTCCAGCCCAGGGCTCCAGGAGACCTTAATCTACCTCTGACAGGTACAGTAGTGGGTCAGAGGGAAGAGTGCTACATTCTGAATCACTATCCCCATTTTATAGTCTATATGGTTTATGGCACCATTCTATTACTGACAGGGTTGCCAACTTTCTAATCGCACAAAACCGAACACCTTTGCCCCTGAGGCCTTGCCCCTTCCCTGTGGGCCCTCCCCCTTCTCACTCCATCCCCCCTCTCTCTGTTGCTTGCTCTCTCCCACCCTCACTCATTTTCACCAGGCTGGGGCAGGGGGTTAGGGTGTGGAGAGAAGGAGGAGGGCTCCGGCTGGGGGTGCGGGCTCCGGGGTGGGGCCGGGCATAAGGGGTTTGGGGTGCAGGAGGGGGCTCTGGGCTGGGGCTGAGGGGTTCTGAGCTATGGCAGGGGGGTGGGGGGTGGACTCCAGGAGGGAGTTTGGGTGCAGGAGGGAGCTCAGGACTGGGGCAGGGAGGTAGGGGTGCAGGAAGGGGTGCAGGGTGCAGGCTCCTGGCGGAGCTCACCTCAGGCAGGTCCAACAAGCAGCGACATGTCCCTAGGCTCCCGAGGCTCAGCGACATGTCAGCTCCTAGGTAGAAGTGCAGCTAGGCAACTTTGTGCACTGCCTTCACCTGCAGGCGTCACCCCTACAGCTCCCATTGGCCACAGTTCCCAGCCAATGGGAGCTGCGGAGCCAGCGCTCAGGGCAGGGACAGCACACAGAGGCTCCCTGGTCATCCCTTTGCCTAGGAGCCGACTCAGCCGAGGGACATATTGCTGCTTCCGTGAGCTGCCGGGTAGGGAGCCTGCCAGCTCCGTGCCAAACAGCCTTTTAACGTCCCAGTCAGCGGTGCTGACCAGAGCTGTCAGGTTCCCTTTTTGACCGGGCGTTCCAGTAAAAAAAACAGACACCTGGCAACCCTAATTATTGAAGCATAGGCATGGAAGGCCAGGATTGAGTCATTAAGATAGCAGATGTGATCGTTGATTAAGGAAGTCCTGCCTGCCTCCCCTATATGTGAAATGAAAACAAAATGCAGGGAAGATGGAAGTGACATTCTAAATAAAGTTAGCAAGGAGGAAGCAAGTAAGGTGAAATGTAAGTGAGCTTCAAAGGGATTAGATTTTTATGAGTAAATGTCAGTAAATGTTGATTTCACTGAACACAGAAACAGGTGAGAAAAATATTTCCACTGATAATAATAAAAATTTACTAATTGCCAAAGAAAGAAAAATGCTGCTTGAGAACTTATTAGAGTTTGATTTAAAGACATTTGCGTTGTATATTATGACTTGTGATGTTGACAATTTGTGGTTTAAGAGTGAGAAAGCTTTAACTTTTTGAATCTCGGCGTCTACTGTCAGTAGAATATTATTGTTTGAGCCTCCCATTGTCTGACTCCCTGTAATTTTGCACAGCTGTGAACATTTAAATTGATAAAACAGAAAAAATGCTTACAAATAAACATTGATATTATAGGTCAAAACTATGAAAAAATAAAAAGCGAATTCTGCCAAACCTTGACGAAAGGAATCTTGCAGGACCCTCTAACACGGTAACCAGGAGATCAACACCTAAGTTGACAAGAACTGAAAATCTGTTTAGTTTATTACTGAAATTACAGAATTTCTTTATGGTTAACATTGGCTTCTGTGGATATGGAAATGTGTCTAAGTGGGGGAGGGGGGTAAGATACGGTGAATATTACTTTTGACAACTAAGTCCAGAATTTTCACTTAACCTTGCTGCATAAAATTTACTCTACATTTCCCCCAAATTAATCCTCAGCCATACCTGACAAATTAGGACAGGCAGGATTCAGGGAAGGAAATTAAATGAGAAAACTTGAGAGAGTGGGTTTGAGTTGGTTCTCATCAGAAAACCAGCCTTACATTTTCAGTAAGTCACAAGGTATAGCCTAAAGACTCTTGCCTCCCAGATAATCACATCATAACCCTACTGATCCTATGATAGGTCTTTCTAAACTGCAAATTAGCTTAATCAGTTCTGATCCTGGGAAATTACCAATGTTAAAATGTTTTGAAAGTGAGATAGTCACAAAGAACTCTTTGAGCCTCCTTCCCTAATCTTGCATGCCAGCCAACCATCCTTTCTTTATTCCCATCTGTCATAAATATAAAGGGAAGGGTAAACACCTTTAAAATCCCTCCTGGCCAGAGGAGAAACGCTTTCACCTGTAAAGGGTTAAGAAGCTAGGATAACCTCGCTAGCACCTGACCAAAATGACCAATGAGGAGACAAGATATTTTCAAAGAAGGAGGGGGGAGAAACAAAGGCTCTCTCTGTCTGTGTGATGCTTTTGCTGGGAACAGAAAAGGAATGGAGTCTTAGAACTTAGTAAGTAATCTAGCTAGATATGCGTTAGATTCTGTTTTGTTTAAATGGCTGATGTATATTCCTGTTTGTGTCTTTTTGTAACTTAAGGTTTTGCCTAGAGGGATTCTCTATGTTTTGAATCTGATTACCCTGTAAGGTATTTACCATCTTGATTTTACAGAGGTAATTCTTTTACTTTTTTTCTTCAATTAAAATTCTTCTTTTAAGAACCTGATTGCTTTTTCATTGTTCTTAAGATCCAAGGGTTTGGGTCTGTGTTCACCTATGCAAATTGGTGAGGATTTTTATCAAGCCTTCCCCAGGAAAGGGGGTGTAAGGTTTGCGGAGTATTTTGGGGGGAAAGACTTTTCCAAGCGGGCTCTTTCCCTGTTATATATCTGTTAGACGCTTGGTGGTGGCAGCAATAAAGTCCAAGGGCAAAAGGTAAAATAGTCTGTACCTTGGGGAAGTTTTAACCTAAGCTGGTAAAAATAAGCTTAGGAGGTTTTCATGCAGGTCCCCACATCTGTACCCTAGAATTCAGAGTTGGGAAGGAACCTTGACACCATCCCTCCTTTAAAACAGGGCCCTGTGTACTCCACCATTCTCTGACTGCAGAATTTGCTGCAAAAGCCATCCCTTGCCTCTGACTTCTGCTCCAGAATCTAAGCTTTCATCATCATAGCTTCTCACTCCCAAACCACAGCCAGGACCTGGTGATGTCACTTACCTCAAATAGTTCCTAGAGAGCAGAGGATGTTGCCAGGGGGTACTGCACCAGGCAGTATTCAAGTGTCTGCTAAGGCTCTCCACATTCATATTTGGGGGTCGTTCTTTAGTTTCCACTTGGTTATATTGTCAACAGTCTTGTCACCCCAGCTCTCACTTGATTTAGAGTACACCTGTGTTTTATTTCGATGTCAGTGCCCAGAGGGAGTTGTTCTAGTGGAATTAGGTTCTCCCAGGCTTTCATGTAGTGGGGAGGTGGAATTAAGTTTCTAACGCTTGTGGCTATAAAAAAATCATCCAAGTGTAACGTCCTGCAGTGATGTCTGCCTAAGGCCTTATTCTACACTGAAGATCTGCTCCAATATCCTGAAACAGTGAAAACCCCTAATATGGATTAGGAGCAAACCACTAAAGCCATGATTTGCCCCAATGGAGTTTACTGAAGTTTCAGGCGTTGGTACGCTCCATTGGTGGAAATAATGGCTTTGCCTTGTCTGCGCCAGGGATTTGCCCTAGAAAAGCTTCATTGACAGCTGACATCAGGGCAAACCCCCAACATCAACAAGGCCCCATTCTGCAAACAACCTGAAGCAGTCACTCAGTGGGTGGTATGACCCGCCCCATTCATCTCAAAGGGGTCTTAACTTTGAAATGATGCACATTTCATTTACAACATCCTTGACTATTTCCCCACCGATGACTTTAGCATCCAGTTAATGTGCTTACCACAAGCCCAAAGTGCTTCCCACATCTCCTGAGGGGCTAAAAGCCCTCACAATATCCTTCCCAACTGCAAAAAACCTCCAGCTGCTTCCTAATCATACCTAGGATGTGCTCATACATTTTCAGTACAAAATTCTACAACGCACTGAACATTAACAAATTAAAAATAAAATTAATAGAATCCATAGAAAAGGGGGTACTGCAGTGAGTGCATCACTTCTTTTCTGATTTAATTCAATGAAGGCAGATATCCTTTAATCTGAAGCTGCTGTGCAATGAAGTGCCACTCCGAAGCACGGTAGAATTTCATCGATTCATACATTTTAAGGTCAGAAAGGACCACTGTGATCATCTAGTCTGATCTTCTGTATAACACAGGCCATAGAATCCCAGACAATAATTCCTGCATCAAGCCCATAACTTCTGGCTCTGCGGATATGGGGAAAGAGGTGGACATGATATATCTTGACTTTAGCAAAGCTTTTGATACGGTCTCCCACAGTATTCTTGCCAGCAAGTTAAAGTAGTATGGATTGGATGAATGGACTATAAGGTGGATAGAAAGCTGGCTAGATCATCAGGCTCAATGGGTAGTGATCAACAGCTTGCTGTCTAGTTGGCAGCTGATATCAAGCGGAGTGCCGCAGGATTGGTCCTGAGGCTGGTTTTGTTCAACATCTTCATTAATGATCTGGATAAGGGGATAGATTGAATCCTCAGCAAGTTTGCAGATGACACTAAGCTGTGGGGGAGAGGTAGATATGCTGGAGGGTAGGGATAGGGTCCAGAGTGTCCTAGACAAATTTGATGATTGGGCCAAAAGAAATCTGATGAGGTTTAATAAGGACAAATGCAGAGTCCTGCACTTAGTACAGAAGAATCCCATGCACTGCTACGGACTGGGACTGACTGGCTAAGCGGCAGTTCTTCAGAAAAGAACCTGGGGATTACAGTGGATGAAAAGCTGGATATGAGTCAACAGTGTGCCCTTGTTGCCAAGAAGGCTAACGGCATATTGGGCTGCATCAGTAGGAGCATTGCCAGCAGATTGAGGGAAGTGATCATTCCCCTCTATTTGGCACTGGTGAGGCCACATCTGAAGTATTGTGTCCAGTTTTGTTCCCTCCTCCCCGACAGAAAGGATGTGGACAAATTGGAGAGAGTCCAGTGGAGGGCAACGAAAATTATAAGGGGGCTGGAATACATGACTTATGAGGAGAGGCTGGGGGAACTGGGCTTATTTAGTCTACAGACGAGAAGAGTGAGGGGGGAATTTGATAGTAGCCTTCAACTACCTAAAGAGGGGTTCCAAAGAGGATGGATCTAAGCTGTTCTCAGTGATGGCAGGTGACAGAACAAGGAGCAATGGTCTCAAATTGCAGTGAGGGAGGTCTAGGTTGGATATTAGGAAAAAGCTATTTTACTAGGAGGGTGGTGAAGCACTAGAATGGGTTACCTAGGGAGGTGGTGGAATCTCCATCCTTAGAGGTTTTTAAGGCCCATCTTGACAAAGTCCTGATTGGGGTGATTTAGTTGGGGTTACTTTGAGCAGGAGGTTGGACTAGACTACCTCCTGAGGTCTCTCCCAACCCTAATCTTCTATGATTCTTTGTGAGCTATGACATATCTTTTAAACAGACATTTAGTCTTGACCACATCCCGCGGTAAATTATTCTTCTAGTTAATTACCCTCTCTTAAAATGTTGCACCTTAGTTTTAGCTTGACTTTATCTGGTGTGACAAAGTTCCTTTCTCTGCCTTGGTGGGTCCTGCCCTTATTGGCGGATTTGCTTGCTCAGAGGTTCACGGCAGCCCTCAGTTTGGCCACTTTCATGGCTCAAATCTGCCGTTCACTCAGTTAGCCTCATCACTGGCCAGCACAGGGGAAAGGAAGAAGAACAATCCCTGCAGTCTCTGCTGATCCACCTAGTGGATCGGGGAACAGGCCAGAGACCTTCCCCTCTGGTGGAATCCACAGTCCAGGTCAACTCCTCTGGTATCATGTAGGGAGTTGGGGGGGATGGAGGGAACCTGGGCCCGCCCTCGACTCTGGGTTCCAGTCTAGGGCCCTGTTGATTCCAGCTGTCTACAGTGGCTCCTGTAACAGCTGCGCGACAGCTACAACTTCCTGGGCTACTTCCCCAGGGCCTCCTCCCAACACCTTCTTTATTCTCACCACAGGACCTTCCTCCCGATGTCTGATAACCCTTGTACTTCTCAGTCCTCCAGCAGTACGCCTTCTCACTCTCAGCTTCTTGCACCTCTTGCTCCCAGCTCCTCACATGCACACCACAAACTGAAGTGAGCTCCTTTTTAAACCCAGGTGCCCTGATTAGCCTGCCTGTCTTAATTGATTCTAGCAGCTTCTTGATAGGCTGTACGTGTTCTGATCAGCCTGTCTGCCTTAATTGTTTCCAGAAAGTTCCTGATTGTTCTGGAACCTTCCCTGTTACCTGACCCAGGGTAATATTGCTTTCTAATATATCTGCCTTCTATCACTCATCTGGCCCGACCCTATCACACATCCCCCCTCTCTGTTCAACACCACGGGGTTGGGCAACTTGGGACATCAGGCAGTGTATCCATAACAAACCATCTGCATTGCCATGGTGGCTTCCAGCGCGGTGTTGTATGGTGAATTGGAAAGGTTGTAGGGACAGAAACCATCTGTAGCAGCCGTGTTATTCCGTATCCGCAAAAAGAAAAGGAGTACTTGTGGCACCTTAGAGACTAACACATTTATTTGAGCATAAGCTTTCGTGAGCTACAGCTCACTTCATTGGATGCATGCAGTGGAAAATACAGTGGGGAGATTTATATACATAGAGAACATGAAACAATGGGTGTTACCATACACACTGTAACAAGATATACCTTCAAATCAGCGGCACTGCTATGGGTACCTGCATGGCCCCACAGTATGCCAAAATTTTTATGGCTGACTTACAACAATGCTTCCTCAGCTCTTGTCCCCTAATGCGCCGACTCTACTTGCACTACATTGATGACATCTTCATCATCTGGACCCATGGAAAAGAAGCCCTTGAGGAATTCCACCATGATTTCAACAATTTCCATCCCACCATCAACCTCAGCCAGGACCAGTCCACACAAGAGATCCACTTCCTGGACACTACAGTGCTAATAAGCGATGGTCACATAAACACCACCTTATACTGGAAACCTACTTATCACTATGCCTACCTACATGCCTCCAGCTTTCATCCAGACCACACCACACGATCCATTGTCTACAGCCAAGCTCTACAATACAACTGCATTTGCTCCAAACCCTCAGACAGAGACAAACACCTACAAGATCTCTATCAAGCGTTCTTACAACTACAATACCCACCTGCTGAAGTGAGGAAACAGATTGAAAGAGCCAGAAGAGTATCCAGAAGTCACCTACTACAGGACAGGCCCAACAAAGAAAATAACAGAACGCCACTAGCCGTCACCTTCAGCCCCCAACTAAAACCTCCCCAATGCATCATCAAGGATCTACAACCTATTCTGAAGGATAACCCATCACTCTCACAAATCTTGGGAGACAGGCCAGTCATTGCTTACAGACATTCCCCCAACCTGAAGCAAATACTCACCAGCAACCACACAATAAAAACACTAACCCAGGAACCTATCCTTGCAACAAAGCCCATTGCCAACTGTGTCCACATATCTATTGAGGGGACACCATCATAGGGCCTAACCACATCAGCCACACTATCAGAGGCTCGTTCACCTGCACATCCACCAATGTGATATATGCCATCATGTGCCAGCAATGCCCCTCTGCCATGTACATTGGCCAAACTGGAAAGTTCCTACATAAAAGAATAAATGGACACAGATCAGATGTCAAGTATTAGAACATTCAAAAACCAGATGGAGAACACTTCAATCTCTTTAGTCATTCGATTACAGACCTAAAAGTGGCAATTCTTCAATAAAAAAACTTCAAAAACAGACTCCAATGAGAGACTGCTGAATTGGAATTAATTTGCAAACTGGATACAATTAACTTAGGCTTGAATAAAGACTGGGAGTGGATGTGTCATTACACAAAGTAAAACTATTTCCCCATGTTTATTCCGTCCCCGCCCCCCTCACTGTTCCTCACATGTTCTTGTCAACTGCTGGAAATGGCCCACCTTGATTATCACTACAAAAAGTTTTTTCCTCCCAGCTCTCCTGCTGGTAATAGCTCACCTTACCTGATCACTCTTGTTACAGTATGCATAGTAACACCCATTGTTTCATGTTCTCTGTGTATATAAATCTCCCCACTGTATTTTCCACTGCATGCATGTGATGAAGTGAACTGTAGCTCACGAAAGCTTATGCTTAAATAAATTTGTTAGTCTCTAAGGTGCCACAAGTACTCCTTTTCTTTTTGCAGAAACCATCTGGTCACCCTTGCATTCTTCTCTTTATTTCGTTGCATCCACTGGAGGGGTGCATGATCGGTCACAAGGGTAAACCGTCATCCCAGCAGGTAATAACGTAGTTGTAAAGGAGCAGACTCACCCCGCGTCGCCTCTTCCTGGTCATCCAGGAATTAGCTCTTTTCCAGCCTGGAGTGCCCTCTGCAAGCTGGTGATCCGCACAGCTCTGGCCTCCATGTCCCTCAGAGACCCCGGTGCCCCTTTCTCTGGGGTTCTGCTCCTGGCAGTACCCCCATACTCTGCTTCTGGGTCTCCCCTTCCTGGGAAACCCCCAACCCACTATCCCCACCTTGCCTCAGTCTGGGCTACCACCAGTCATCATCAAGCCCCCACTCCCTGGGGCAGGCTGCAGTGTAAAGGCCACTCATCGTAGGCAAGGGGGTTCAGACCTGTTGTCTTCCTCTGCCTCCCAGTACTTCTATGGGCCTTGGACCAGGCCTTACAGCCTGGGGAGTTGCTAGCCTGGAGCTCTCCCACTCAGCCCGCTCCTTCCCCAGTACTGCACCACCCTCAATACCCTGTCAGGCAGGCAGCCAGGCCCTGCTATCTCCCAGCCTGGAGAGAGACTCCTTGGGCCTCTGGCTCACAGCCTTTTCATACAGGCCAGCTGGGGGCCTGACTGGGGCGTGGCCAAGCTGCGGCTGCTTCCCCAGTCAGCCATCCCCAGCCACAGCCCTCTCCAGGGCTGCTTTTAACCCCTTCTATTTTGGGAGCAGGGTAGCCACCCTGCTACACACTCTCCCTCTTAAGCCCACACACTAGGGGGAGAATCCCTAATGCCCCAGCATTGCTCTCAGCTGGGCCCGCAGGGAATCTCTCTCCTTTCGCATGCTCTCCAGTGCAAGGAGCAGCGCGCTCCCTTCCTCCATAGTTTGGGTTCCCATGGTAGCCCTTCCAGCTCCCCTATGGGATCCCACATTTGTCTGAGGCCTCTCTGCCCCTGACAATCCCCTCCTTTGGGCCCTGGCCGTCACCACCCCCTCCTTTGGGGCAGTTTCGGACCTGGCCCGTTCCTCCGGTCTCCCCCTCCTTCTCTGGGGGGTAGGCTGCTTTCCCTGTCTCCCCTTGTGGCAGAGGATGCACAACCAGTGCCCACCCCTGACCACCTCAGGGCTAGCTTGGGTCCTGCGAGTCCCCCGAGGGCACTCCCTCATCATGTGTCCCAGTTCCCTCCAGGCCCAACAAGTCCATGGCCCCTTGTTGACCTCACAAGGGGGGCCTTTTCTGGGTGGGGCCTCCTTCCTCCATCCCAATATGGGCACTCCCTCTTGAAGCGTCCCAGTCACTCACAGGCGAAACAGTCTTTGAGTCAGGTTTCATCGACAAAACAGTGGAGATGGACACACTACAATGTTCCTTCTACCGACAAAACTCTCCTGCTCTACTGCCAAAGAGAGGCATAGAGCTTTTTGCGGCAAAGTTATATCGACAAAGTGTCAGTGTAGACACTGCGTTTGGTTATGTAGCTATAAATGGCTTCCAGGAGATGTCCCACAATGCCCATCCTGACTGCTCTGGTCAGCAGTTCGAACTCTGCTACCCTGGACCTAAGTACACAGGCATCTACCCGTCCCCCTTTAAAGTCCTGGGAATTTTTGAAATTCCACTTCCTATTTGCTTGGCGTGGAGAGCTCACATGGCATCTTCCCAGCTGACTATGGTGGCTCCACGCAGCAAACACTCTCCTGCTTGGAGCACATCTGAGTTGTTGAATCTGCTGGCACTGTGGGGAGAGGAGACTGTGCAGTCCCAGCTCTGCTCCAGCCTTAGGAACTTCAATACCTGCAGGCAGATTTCCCAAGGCTTGTTGGATAAGGGCTACGAAGGGGACATGCAGCAGTGCCAAGTGAAGACAAAGGAGCTGAGGCTGGTGTACCAAAAGCCAAGGGAGGCAAACCCTCACTCTGGTGCGGTACTGAAGACCAGCCACTTCTGTAAGGAGCTGGATGCCATCACTGGCAGCGACCCTAACTCCACTGCCCAGAGCCCCGTGAATACTTTGGAGGGGCTGGAGGCAGCAGACCTAACCCTGAGGAGGAAGTCAAGAATGAGGCGGTCAAGTTGGAGGACAAGGTGGAGCACATGGTGCAGCGAGTCAGGACCTCTTTTCCATTCCAGAGGGATCTAGCCAGTCCCAGCCATCCATCTCCGGCATGCATGATGCAGGAGAGGAGAGCCCTGGTAAGTGATCTTTTTGAGTTGATGCTGCTCAGTTATATGAGGTAGAGCTGTCCTTTGCTTTATATATTCTAGAGGTGGGTAAAGGGATAGAAATGTACACGACCAGTTGTGTTTGTATGTGCTTCACATTCCCCTGTGCAGCTAAGCAGTGCAGTGGAACAGTGTGTTGATGCACACCGAAATTTCATGGGAATCCTCCAGAGAGATCTCTAGGAAACTTTCCTGGAGGTACTCGCCAATCCTGTGCCGAAGGTTCCTTAGCAGAGCTGCTATGTTCCTTCCCCTGTTGTAGGAAACTTTCCTGCACCAATCAGCAATCACTTGTGCAGGAACCAAAGCAGCACACAGGCGAGCAAACATAGGGACTGGGTCTGAAGCTGCATGCATGCAGGAGATGCAACCTTGCATCCTTGCTTACCCTCAAAAGAAAGATATCGGCTTCAATATCCCCACCTGCGGAAAATGGCGGCAGAATTTACAATATTATCCCTACTCGCCTGCACTGATCCCCTTAAAAAAACCCACTTAGACCCTTTGCCCCATCTTGAATGCCCAACCCCCACCCCGGCCTGAACTCACCAGCGTGCTTTTAATCTGCCCAAGGCACATTCCGCAGTCAATCTGCACCTGCTCAGCCTATTGTTGGAGCATTCCTTGCTGCTGTCCAGGTTTCCTGTGTAAGACTTCATGAGCCATGGAAGTAAGGGTACTCTAGGTCTCCCAGGATCACTGTGGGCATTTCAACATCCTCCACTGGAATATTCTGGTTTGGAAAGAAAGTTCCTGCTTGGAACTTTCTGTCCAGGCCAGTGTTCCTGAAGATGCATGCGTCATGCACCTTCCCTGACCACCCTGCATTGATGTGTCAGTGAAATGCCCATGGTATCTACAAGCACCTGCAAGAGCATGGAGAAGTACCCCTTTCTAGTGATGTACTCCATCACAGATGGTCTGGGGCCAAAACTGGAATATGCATGCCATCTATCGCCCCTCCACAGTTAAGGAATCCCATTGCGGCAAAGCCATCCACTGTTTCACACACACTGCCAAGAGTCAGAGACCTTCATAACAGGATGCAATTAGAGGCACTGCACGCTTGCATTAACACAGCCCCAGCGGTGGACTTCCTGACTCTAAACTGATTCACGACCAACTGGCAGCAGTCTGGTGTTGCCAACTTCCACACAGCGATCGCCATGCATTTCTCACTTAGAGGGCAGCTTTCATTTTGGTGTCCTTGCCCCGGGTGCTGGAGTGAGCTTCGCACAGAGTACCAGGAAGGTGGCTTTCTGCATCCGAAAGCTCTGCAGCCACTGCTTGTCATCCAGACCTGCATAACAATGCAATCCCACCACTCACTGCTTGTTTCCCAAGCCCAAAAGCAATGGTCCACCTGTGTAGCTGCTCCATGAATGCCAAAAGTAATCTGGTGTTTTCTTTCCACAGCACACAGCAGGTCAGGCAACTCTGATTCCTGTTCAGCTTGGATGCTCATGATATACTGCATGACCAGCCGCCATGTTTTCATAACAGTGACAACAACAGAGTTGTGCAGGATCCATTGTTTCAGACAGAGATGGCGGGCGCACAGTAAACAGGGGCCTTGGAAAAATGCCACAAAATGCAGTCAGAAGCCAATGGAATGCTGGGATAGAAAGAACTGCATCATGGGACATTGAGCTCGCACCCCGATGCACTGCGATCCACTCCACCTTCCCACAACTCCTAGCTGCAGAAAGTAGCAAGTAGAACAGTGGGATAGCTGTCCACCGTGCATTGCTCTCACTGTCAGTGCTAGAGCACCAAGCTTGGACATGCTCTGCTGACAGAAGGAGCATAGTGTGAACACGCACAAGCGATGTAATTATACCAGTTTTTGACTGTCGACTTAACTTCCGTTGACAAAACTTTGTAGTCTAGACAAGGTCTTAGATTAAAGAGCCATCTACTATCAGAAATCTCTTCCCCGTGCAGGTACTTGTAGACCATGACCAAATCACCTCTTAACTTTCTGTTGGATAAATTAAATAGATTGAGCTTTTTTAGCCTTTCACTATAATATATGTTTTCCAGACCTCAAACTATTCTTGTAGCTCTCTTCTGAACCTTTTGCAATTAGGTAAAGCCTGCCACAATGTGCATGGAGCCTCGCGTAAGAAATAGTTCTTCCTCAAAGCCCACCAAGGCATCAAAGAAGGAATTTACTTTAAATGGCATAGGCCTAATAATAATTATATTTTACTCTTAGTTTTTATTTATTTAAACACAAAAGCAGTGTTGATGCCATGTGCTGACGCAACCATCATCATCATACTTTGCATAAACTGTTCATTCAGGGAATAATGAATGCACAGATATTGTGGCCAGAGGACTGTCTGAAAGGAATGGAGACAGTCTTCTTGCTGGCCAGAGCTGGAAGAAGGTGTTTTTGGTGACAGCTCCTGCCTGATTGTCAAATATTAGTAATGAGTCCAGTGTGGCGCCCAAGCTACCCCACTACCTTCACTACCAGAGGGCAGGCACATTTGATTGACAGCAAGATGTTAATTCTCACCAGTTCCTCAAACCATTTCCCACTTCCAGCTACCATCGCTAGTCTGCCCAAGAGCAGACAGTCTGATGCAATTCACAGTACTTCCTACCAGGCAGGCAAAGCCACAGGAATGGACTCTTTTGCATTTTCTCTGCAGGTCCAATTCCAGCCTTACCCACAGGCTGGAGGCGGGAGAAGCCTGCAAAAAGGGCAAATAAGGAGGGAAATTAAGTTAAGTTGAACCACACATTTCAGAATGGCTATAAAGGTTCAGTTCTGGTTTGGATCTAGAGATGGGTGGAAGTTTGGGGAAAGTCTGACATTTTCCAAACCTGTTCGCCCATCCCTACTTTTTATGCATGTTGTTCTCCACAGACACTCATGTACCCTTTCTCTTTGTCAGAACCTGAAAGCACAGCCCTGGATTCCATACGTGAACCCCCACAGATAAACATCATAAAGCATCAGGTGAAATATGGCTGCATCAGCCTTCCTCTTTATTATGCTCATTCCGCTAGGGGACATAATCAGAATCTCTCCTTAAGTGTTTTTTTTTTTTTTCAGAGCTGGTTAACTTTTTCCTTTTTGTGGGTAGGGGATTTACAGGGCCAGATTGAGCTCTCATGGTCATCAGTGTAAATCTGGAACAACTCCTGTGGTTTCCAGGGAGTCGATCCAGATTTACACTGGCGTAACAGAGTTGGGAATCTAGTTCAGTATGGTTTCAGAGTAGCAGCCGTGTTAGTCTGTATTCGCAAAAAGAAAAGGAGTACTTGTGGCACCTTAGAGACTAACCAATTTATTTGATCATAAGCTTTCGTGAGCTACAGCTTATGCTCAAATAAATTGGTTAGTCTCTAAGGTGCCATAAGTACTTCTTTTCTTTTAGTTCAGTGTGGTTGATTTTGCTAGGAAACAAAGAGATGATTGAGAACAAAAAATCTACGAAGGTTGGAAACGTCTGACAGAAAATGGATCCAGGCTGAAGTCTCAATAAAAGTTTTAGGTTTTTGCATTTATTCATTAAAAGGACTTTGCCAAATCCCATGTATCATAATGCTGGGTCACATTCGGAAGGCCTCACTCAGTCCTTACTGTTCGGTGAGATGTTTGCCTGAGTAAGTACTAAGCTGGGACTGCAGGAATTGGGCCAACACTGCCCTCGCCCCCCACCCATTCTACCCTTCCCAACGTTTATATATCTTAAACACCAGTCCTGCAAAGACTGTTTGCTTGCTTAACTTCATGCACTGTGAACAGTCCCATTTAAGTCAATGGGATCATTCACAATATGGAATGTTAAGTGCATGTGTAAGTCTTTGAAGGATGGAGCATTAAATCTATAGTCTTTAGGTCTGTCTTCACTACATAGTTAGCCTAGGTGATGGGCATCTAGATCTGAGCCCCCAAGTTAGCCTAGCCCAGGTGTGTGTCTCCCTACTGTGAAGCCCTACCAGATTTATTATGTTCTTTCTGCTGTCTGTTTTTTCTGCTTTCACCCATGTTTGTCTGGGGGCACATCCCTATGTCACTGGGACCTACATGTACCACAACCACCAACTCCTCCCCAACCCTGCACATAAGCCTGTCTTGATGCTTGTGAGATCCACAACCTTCACTCTCAGCAAGCAATTCACCATGTGGATGTCCTGATCATCACAAATCCAACTATCTATATTTCTAATAATTGAATTCCCCATTATTATTACCTGGCTCTCCCTAGTCACTAGGTTCCCTCCCAAGGAGGGGTATCCTCAGTGTGAGAGAATATCATGACATCATCTGGAAGGAGGGCCCCAACAATGGGATTGTTTCCCTCTGCTCCAGCTTCAAGTTCTCCTGCCCCAAGACTTTCATCCTCCTTAGCAGGAAAGAGACTGTCAGACTGGGGGTGGGACCCTCTACTGTGTCCCTGAAAGTCTCTTCCATGTACATCTCTGTCTCCCTTAGCCCCTCCAGTTCAGCCACTCTGGCCTCAAGAGCCCGTACTGTGTTTCTGAGGGCCATGACGTGCTTGCACTGTATGCACACATCTGCCATGTGGACACAAAGCTGGTAATTATACATGCTGCATTCAGTGCAACAAACTGGATAGTCCCCGCTCTGCTGCTGGACTTCTGCCTGCATTATTTTGACTCTTGCAGAGTTTTTTGTTTGGTTTCTTTGGGGAGAAAAGGGGTGGTCATTGGCCTAAGTAAATTTTAGAGTTTGTTTGTAAGGTGTGTCTGCCTCTCAGACTCCCTCGCAAAACTCAGGTCTGCTGCTCCTGTTCGCTCCTCTGGTTGCGTAGGAGCTGGCTATTTAAACCTCTGTTCTCCCTGAGTTAGCCCTGCCCTCTTATCAAAGAATCCTAAAGGAATTAGGGATCAAAGGATAGCAGACCAGAGCCTCTCAGTTTAGCCCAGCAGGCCGCTTGGCTCAGCAGATAGCTCCAAAACAGACCACACTATAATCTTCAAGCAGGCAAGGAAACAAACAAGACCACTTCACCCCAAGGATCATGTAGTCCCTCCTCCTTCCCCTGGAGAACTCCTGCACCAATCTCCCATTTGCTGCTCCTGTTCACTAAGTCAAATTAGTTTTAGCAAGACATCAAAAACTGGGCAGGCACCAGAAGACTGGAGAACAGCTAGTGCAATACTAAGCTTCAAAAAGGAGAGCAGCAGCAATCCTGGCAATCTTTGCCTTGCAAGTTTAATGTAATGGGACACATACTAAATGAAGAAAACAATTAAGTATCTAAAAGGTGCCATGATGAGCAAAAAGTAGAAGGGGCTTATAAACAAAGATGATTTTGCCAGATAAATTTGATTATATATTCCTAGAATTATCAATAATTAGGAAGAACAGGAAGTGGTAGCTGAATGTACTCAGATAGTAGTAAAGCACTAGATGCATACATTAATCCAAATGAATTTATGTAGAGACATCATCAAATGAGTTGAACAGTAAACAGCCAAGTGTCAAATTGCAGGGAGGTAGCCCAAGAATTGGTGCTAGCTCATGCTTTATTTCCCACAGTTCATTAACGATCTAGAAAAGGAAACAGGCAACATGATTATTAAATTCTCAAATGATACTATATAGGGAGGAGATACAAAAATCAGCAAGGACAGAAACTTAGAGAGAAAAATGACAAAAATGAGACAACTTGAAAAATGCAGACTAATATGCCTGAGGGGAAATAATCCCAGATAAAGATATTCAATGGCAGGATGAAACCAGGAATGCAGCTGTGCTGAGCATACAGGAAATTAGATATGAGTTTGCAATTTGTCACAGCAAAAGGCCCACAATTTTGGGCTGTGCATCATACCCCAAAGCAGGGAGATAAGAGATGTTCTCTATGGATCGTGGGTGATTAGACCTGGAATATTGTATTCAGTTCTGAACCCCTCATTATCAGAATGACTGACAAACTGGAGGGAGTTCAGAGAATGATTGCAGGCTGAAAATATTGACTTACAAGGAAAGAAAAAAGGAGCTGAATATGTACAGATTTTTTCTAAGAGATAACTAAGGCTTGAACACCTAAAAAGTTTTAATTGTATAATTATGTCAGTAAGGGGTGCGATTTTTTTTAACGGACATAGTTATGCTGGAAAAAGGCTTAGCATAGATGCAGTTAAGGGACTTTATACCACTATAGCTTTTTTCCCTTCACCAAACCAGAGTAAGCTATACAAGAATAAGCCCTTTTATACAGCTGTAGCTGTGTCTGTACAAGGGGAGAGGGTAGGGTTGCCAATTTTAGTTGGACATATTTCTGGAGGTTTCATCAAATGACATAATCTTTAATTCCTGGAGACTCCCGGACAATCCTGGAGGGTTGGCAACTCTACGAGAGGGTTGCCATCTTAATTATGCTGGCGTAGTTCAAGTGGCCCAACTTTTAAGTGCAGACAGAAGGCCTAAATGGGAATGTAACAGTCTAAACAGGGGTATAATTAAGAATAACAGGGTGAAATCAGGAAAATGTAGGCTAATAATGTCAAAACAGACTTCCTGACAGTGAACTATGGAACAATCTCCAAGGAAGCAGTAGAAGTCTCAGAGTGACTTTGGGAGATTTAAAACTAGAAGAGACAAAACATTAGGAAGTGTACCATAGAGAACAATCCTGCACTGATGCAGGGAAAGGATCAAGATGGCCTGGTAGGCCTTTGCCATCTCTCACGTCTATGGTACACTAAACAGACCCACACAATAAGACAAAACATTCTACCTACACCCAAATGACTTAAAATTTAGCTGAAGTCCTTGGCCTATAAGTGAATAAATGCACTAGTTACTTGTTTACCGTCACAATCTAGTGCTCCTTAAAACGGTTACAATCTGATGATGGAGCGTTCTAGTAAATTCTATTCTCTACGACTCAGTTGCAGAGAATTCAGAAACAGACTGGACAAATTGTGTGTGTCCTCTCCAAAAAGCAATACTGTGTGTCCCTGAGTTCCCCCTGCTGGTTTTGCAGCAGCAGTTAACTAGCAAGCTTGGTTTCCAGAATTGTGCTGACATTAATCAATGCTGCAGATATTTAAACAAGCCAACAAAATGAGCCATATCATTTTAGCTGTATTCAAAACACAGAGGGAGAGGAAATCAATGTTTGTCAGATGGAAGACCACAAATCAGTAGGAAAAGAAGTGCCATTTTCAGGTGTTTAAAAGGGTATTATTAACAAAAAGAAAGAACAGCTCTAAAACTGTGCTTGATTGAGTCCTTTAAAGATGAGATAAAGGTGTTTTCTTTCTCAGTTGTGGTTTCGAGCCTTTTCACTCAGTCTTTGTCCAGCTGGGTTTGGCGATTGAGGTCTGAGAGCATGATTGTGTGTTTGTTCCAGCTGATATTAGAGTATGTTTGCTTCGAACAATATGGCTTTGTTCTTTTGTTGAATGCAGCAGTGCTGGAGCTGTTGCTTAGAAAAAGGAACAAATATATTAGGGAGTTACAAAAAATGAAATTTTGATTTGCTTGAGAGAACAGAGCAGTGTGCTTGAGGGAGTAGAATAGAATGATGTGTGAAGTCTGCTCACGGGGCTTACAGGAGGCCACCAAGCCAGTAGTTTAAGGACAGACATTCAAAGAGTGACACCCTCATGTTCCCCCCACCACCACCACCACATTCACACTCACATAACAGCTTCTTCTCAGATACGCCTGTAGAATCTTTTTCAGCATTCCCTGCAATGCTTCATAGGGGGTGGTGCTAGTTCCCACAGCTCATCTAAGGAGGTTCAGTGGTTGCTGGCTCAATATTTTGGGGGGCACGCCTGGTATCTAAGGACCAACAGTTGCAAAGTGACTCTGCTCTGCATAAAGTGACTTTATGAGCAGAAGAAGTTGGTGGCCCCAGTCCAGTTCCTAGTGGGAAGGAACCACAAAACCCACCACCACAGCTAGCACTCCTATGGGCAGCTCAGTGAAGGCTCCAAGGCTTGAGCGGATCTGGAGGCAGAGATTCATTTGCCTCTCCAGTAGCTCCTCCAGGTCAGAGTTGACCCACCTGAGGCACGTCAGCTGCTGCCTCTGCTGTATCTGTTCTGGGTCTAGAGGACTTCAGCTTCCAACACGATGGAAAAGACCCCTGGAGCTCAGCAGAACACAATAACCTTTCCTCCAGGGATTTTTTTAACGATTCTATTGAAGGTAATTAGAAATCCTGTTGAAAAGATCTCATTTTCTATTAAATTCTGTAGGCTTTTACAGTAATTTTTGTAGAGCCCTACCGGTTTCATTCTTATGAAATTCTCTAGGACACTTTCATAGGAGCAGGGTTGTGAGTCCATGAGAGAAGGATCTCATATGCATACTAAACACTATCCCACAGGAGTTGTTTCAAACCAAGAAAGGGAATTCTTTGTAAGTCACCAAACTTTCCCTCCCCTCTTTTTTTTGTTAGGCTAGTGTTTATTGGGTTTATTTTGGAGCTTTTCTACTCAATGCTGCAGATTATATGTTGTCTGTCTCTCATTCAGACATGAAAGTGGCTGGCTGCAGAGCCAAAACACAGACAGATATGGACACATGGCAGTTTTGAGAGTGGAAACAGAGCAGTGCTGTGGGACACTCAGTAGTCTGTTTTTCCACACACAAAGAGCAACCATATAGACAGAAGAAACCTGTTAGACTGAGAACAACAAAATAATGAGGAAAATAATTTCCCCACAAGAGCTCACAGTGTGTCTCCTGTGTAACAATCTGCACTGAACTGAGCAAAAGGACTGCAAAGTGCTTCAGCATGTACAAGTGCAGGACAAAGACAATAAAGGCATAAGTTTCAGAGCTGAAAATTCCACTCTTGGTGGTTTTGGTTTGCAGAGGGTTCAATGGGATCCCATTCATGGAGGGCTTGTATCCTTAGCTGGGAAGCAGGAATCTGAGGAGATTCAGAATGTAGACTCGTATCCAGAGAGACGGCGGGTGGGGGTGTGAGAGAAACCTCCATTTTCTCTCTCTCAGAGATATTTTATTCATTTATGTTTTCTTTGTTATTTTCTTTAATCTAAAATAAGTCACCTGTTCCTTAAGCTTATAACAGTACAGCCCAATGGATCATGTCACTTTATACTAGCTCATGACGGTTTTTTGTGCCTGTTACACTGCACTTTTACTGCCCCATCAAAGCAACCGCAACTGCTGATAATTACTTCTGCTGTTCTAAAATTTTCAGGAGCTGTAATCTAGTTTGATTTGCAGAAGATTGTGGGCCAGACTTGAGCTGCACACATTCATCCAAGGACAGGTTTTGGCCCTGTGCCTAGAGTCTGGAAATCTTGGTATTGTCTCTGACTGATAACATGTTTGCACGCCACGAAAATACGTTTTAGGATAACATTGAAGACATTGATTCATAAGAGATTAAATGTGTCAAAAACATTTAGTGGAAGGATCCTCTATTTTTCTGACCAGGACTTTGGAACAAGTGGAGACTTCCCCCAAAAAAATCACTTCTAAGGTTTACCCAAGCGCCTGGTGCATGTTGGGACAGGACATTGGAAGCATTAGCCAGTTCTGCATAACTGTCCGGACAGCGTGGATGTGTTTCACAAAGCTGATAGTCTGTGATTATAATATTGAATTTTAGTTTGTTCATTCCAAGCTCCCAGCGTTCTGGGACACATATTGACTGTATGTTAACCCTCATAGCCAATTTTGCTCTTTTATAGGAATTCCTCCAGCTAACAAATTGCTACATGTTACTGGTAGTTATCTATCCATTGTATTTGTTATTGTAACTTAAACAAAAAGAGAATTTCAAAGGATTCTCCTTGTGTAGCTCTGTTCTCCAGATCCCGTACACGGAAAATGCAAGATCCAAGCATAAGCATTCAAAATAGGGCATTTGTTGTCAGGCTTTCCATACGTATGGTTAACTATATAAAAGTACTATGTTTTCAAGAGATAAACAACTTCTAGGAAGAAATGGTAATTATATTTTAACAAAATCAGAATGGAAGACAATTGCTGTGTTACTTTCAAAATGTCATCACCTGAAATCACTTTGAAAAATGCAAGTTACTATATCCTAGAACCAGAAAACTACCGATTAGGTAAATGAGTGAGTGACTGGATGGCTTAGGGATCATTAACAAGTCTTTCTGCTGTTGGTTTGATTCTGTACAAGGTCAGTAGTGATCAAAAGCTCTTACCATCTTATTAGAGAGACAAGTGGGACCAACATGGCTTCAGCAACACTGAAAATTTACCATCTTATGTTTGATGACAAAGTAAGCTGCTGATCCCAATCTATGTCCTAACAGACAGGAATCCACCTCACAAAAACATCTACACAGCTGTTTTTAGTGCTGTAGCATGAGCCCAACTCTGTAGACTCCCTGCTGTGGGTTTAAAGGCAGTTTAGATGTACACTTAGGTACTCACAAACCTAAATCTCATTAAAACTCAGTGGGAATCAGGAACCTCTCTTTCCATGAGACTTAGGCATAGTGTAGACATAGCTTATGTCAGCAAAACATATGTTGCACAGGGGTATGAATATTCCACCCCCCGAGCGACATAAGTTACACTGACATGTACTTCTCCCACCAACATAGCTTATGCCACTCGTGGAGGTGGGGGTTTTACGCCTACAGGAGAGCTCTCTCCCAACGGCATAAGAGAATGCCTTCACCAAACATGCTGCAGCAGCACTGTACATATAGACATGGCCTTAGGTTCCTAATGTGTGGCATTCTGCAGCGCTGTAGATTTACACCCCAGCTTGATGCACACTAACTCTCCAGTATAGACAAACCCAGAGGCTCTTAAGTCACGTAGGAGCTTTTTAAAAATGTACCCAAAACCTGTTTTGCAAAAATTAATTCTGTACGAAGTGAGTTTATGTTTTCTCTTGTAAGTTGGTGACTATTTTAGCAGCTACATTGAATACTTCTCCACACTTATTCCACACAACGAACTTCAAACTCCCTCCTCTGAGAATGTTTTTATGTAAACAGGAAGAGAAAACAATTTTCACAGATTCTATAAGTACTGAAACCTATGATATACATTTCAAAAAATACGGGGCCTCTTTGAATGGACAAAGCTCGTTTGAAAAAGCTGGAAAATAAAATATTAGCGCATAATTCAGTCTCTGCCCTTCCAAACATTTCTACATTATTCTTAGTCCAATATTTCCCTTGCCAGTTTCATGTGAGATGATTTGGACACGTTTCAGTTCAGACTGAGAGAACACCACATTTGGCTACACCTTTCAAGTTGGTTCTGAATTTTGGCTCAGAACTGAACCTTGAAAGAAGCCTGAATTCTCTGTAGGTACTGTCTATGAGGGGGCTCTAGAGTGGCATTTATCCACATGTAACCTTTGAATGCATTCACCACTCAATGGAAATGCCCGAGTCAGAATGCCACCTGTCAGGAAGTGCACTGCCCTGTGCCAGCAGCATTAGGAGGCAGCATATTCATGGAAAGTGTTGGTTGGTATTTATATATTAATTATCATCATCATCAACATATTTTAATTAATGAGTTGCCCTGTGCCCAACGGCCTCTTGGCTTCTAAAAAAATATAACTAAAACCACATTTATTTACAAAACAAAAACAAAAAATAAAAGACAGCATGGCCCAATAGACCAAAGAATACCACGAGCCCTGACAGCAATGAGAAAGTGGGAGATTAGGAAATAGGAGCAAAGAGAAGGAGAGGACAGCCTAAAAGCTTTTAAAAAGATGGAAGAGGAAAGTGATGGGTGCTTCAGAACACAGAGATAGAGAAAGAGCTTAGGCTCCCATGCTCCTCTATGCATCTGTACACAAAGGGGAACCTTACCCATAGGAAAGGGAAGTTCTGCCTCTGCTGCACACACACACAATTCTAGCAGCGAGGGACAGAGAGGGTGTCATCTCAGCTCCATGGAGTTGGAGGAGGATCTCCTACTCCTTCGGGTACATTCTATAGAATTAACTAGACGTACAACCAAGAAGGTCCCATAGTGGTAATAACAATCCCATAGAATTGTACAGATAATGATAACTTTTTTTATAGGTAGCTGGGACAGAATTTTCTCTTACTTTCTATGGGTTAGTTCAAAGACTCATAGAAAGAATTTTATAGGGAATTTTATAACGCACTTTCATTAGCTTTTTGAGCTCCCCTATGGAATTTAATAGAAAATTCTGCCTATAGAAAGGTTTTTAATTAGGAAAATAGAGGTTATCCCCACTCCTTAGAAAATGATTTTTTTGGCAAAAATATGTCAGCCAAAAACTGAAATATTTCAGCCATAAACCACAATACTTCTGGGGTTTGACAAATTTTGATATTCTCCATGGAAAGCAGACACTTTTAATTTAAAATTTCATATAGTTGAGAACCCGATTCTTCACCAGAAAACATCTGAGGGAAAATTTGCAATCAGTTCTAGTTCTTGTTCCCGATACAAACCAATAGGACTTTCCCTAAGAGCAGGATCTTCAGATTACAGGGTTGGAATCTGTGGTGTTTCCTATGGTGGAACCACATCCCCATGGAAGAATGAACAGGAAACTCTGTGAGCTATTCCTGCAGAGGGGACCGTGGGGCCTTAAAACAGAAAAGCAGCCTGGAAACCTGAGAAAGTCCTGGTTGATTTCCTGGAAACTGAGCGATAGAGAACAGGAGAACAAAGAGGGAAGAAATAAAGACCTGCACGAGTACCCAGCCAAGGGAAAGAGCTGTCCTGCCACTTTAACTTTTAAGGCTAAGGCAGGACAATGAAAATCAGCTCAGAGGTGCCTAGCTAAAGCGCTGCAAGCTTGAGGTTTGTTTTTGTGGCACACAATGTAAAATATTTTTTGACAAACAGGATTTAAAGCAGTGATATTACTGGGCACTTATTGTGCCCAATCCTGCCATGTGCAGAGCGTCTCCAGCTTCCACTGGAATCACTGGGGGATAAGGGCACTAAAGATTGGACCCACTCATCAACTAACTAATCCTCCCCAACCCCTTGGGATGTAGGTAAACATTATACCTGGATCTACCAATGGGGAACATGAGACACACAAGTTAAAGTTCACATGCAGCTAACAAAAATTCCTCACTTTTGTGATTAGTAACACTCTTGATCATTCAAAGGGAAAGAATATTCAAAGTCTAATTTACTTTCTGTGATTGTTCATCTCTTGCATTTCACGCATGGTCTAGATAATACTTAGTCCTGCCATGAGTGCAGGGGCTGCATTAGATGACCTCTCGAGGTCCCTTCCAGTCCTCCGATTCTATGATCAGCTTGGTCAATGAAAATAAATGAGTGAAAGTGATTAAAAATCAAGTTATTCTTTCACTGCTGCTTCTAACTGCACATAACGAGTCTGTGGAAGGGAACACTTGCTGGCAAATGCTGTGGTACCAGATGACAGTGCACGGGCTACAGATGCTTCAGCACCTTTCAAGTTCACTTCCCACTTGGGTTACTTGAGCCTTATTATTTAATTTAACATTTTCTCTGGCAGGCTGCAGGTGGCAGAAATTTCTGCCTAGCACTATTTGGAAAGGGGAGGTGTTCCCCTTGCTTCGGCAGCTCAAGAGAGTTGGAGGTCATTTTCCTGAGAGATTCTTTCATGTGTGCAATCAGGAGGGTAGTATTGCAAACAGACGGTTAGCAGAAGCTGGGCTGCTCTCACAGGTGGCTCAGGTAGCATGCATGAGCATACAGCTGAATCCCAATGTTTCAAACCCAGAATACTGAAGAACCACACTATCTCAGATTTGTTTTCAATCATGTATCTGAAATGTATGTTGAAACCTAACACTGGTTTTATGCAAACCGAGTTTTAGGAAGGTCTGAATGTCCTCATAAAAAAAACCCAAAGATGACATATCTATGGAGGCTGCTGCTACCACCATGGTTCTACTGTGAAATCAGATGCAGACTTTTGTTTCTGTTTCATTTCACTTTCTGCTTCTCAAGCACTGACACTTTGCTGCAATGTTTGGCTTGGAAGGCGGGAAAACACTGACATCCAAACCTTTTTCCCTATTGGAATTAAAAATAACCATAGGAAAATGTGTATTGACCTTGGGATTTGTAAAGCCTTCTTTTAACAAAACCTGAATTCAAGTCCAGATTGCCCTGGCAATGTGCCTTTAAGTAATCTGCAAAAGACAACACAGCAAAGCAGTTGCAAAGTCAGGACTAGAATCCAGGCATTCCTGACACCCAGTTCTATACTCAGTCTACTAGCCCGCACTTTATTTTGAATAACTAAATCCCCATAAAGATATTGTTTGTTCTTTTCTTAAGCTGTTTTGTGTTGCATAAAATGCTATGTGTTTGGATTATCTTAGAGCTTTGAGGCATGAAAGGTTCTCTCCTTACCCTGTACTGTAATGTCCAAGAGATCCACTAAAAAGAAATGAGTAAATTATGTGTTTGTGAATAGCTGGATTGAGGGCCCTGCAGGCAGAAGTTCTCCAATTATTCACAGAGCAAGTCTAGCCCAGCAACAGCTGTGCAAGCTTCCCTGCATCACCCCGCAAACATGCTTTAAGCCTGACCTGGAGGGGCCACCTGGGAGGGAGTTCTCCATTCATTCAAATCCTTGGCAGCTCTGTGGAGACTGCCAGGTAAGGTGCCAACTGTGGTCGTGGTTTCTGTGATGTGAATTGTATAACTGATGGAGCTGGTGATGGATGTAGCTAAATAGTACATGATATTGCATGAGCTAGGTGAGACTGACACAAATCATGATCTTCTGAAAACATTTCCAGCAGCTCTGTGTATATGGGCAAGGGTTTGAGCTTTTCGTTACTGAAACCTTAGGTTCCTGTTTACCAAATATTTGTTCACTCTTTATACATAAGGGGGATGGGGAAATGAACCACAAAGGTGAGTGCCAAAACTCTGTTTTACGTATGGAAATCATGATCATGCAACTTCAAAGTTGAAAAACCAATCAGTCTACCACAAGTTCATTGTTTCTCCTGAGATTTCCGCCACTTCTTGGTTCAAGGCAGAAACAGCATGAGAACAGCCATTTATTCAGCGGGGGAAGATGGTGTTACAGTGGTCCCATGAAAGTCTTTACAAATGCCAAGACAAGCGGTAAAGCTCACTCCGTTTTTTCTTTGTTATTTCAGTGTTTCCATTGCCAATCATATATCATATGTAACACAAACACATACTCCCTTCCTTACCAGAGAAAAGACAGAAAAGGCCGATTAAATCATTGAGTCTGTCTCTCTGGCAGTGCTGGAATTTTTCTTATTTTCTAAATTTTACCCACTACAGTGTTAAGTGTCCCAAGCAATGGGGTTTCCACCCCTACCTGTGGAGAGACCCTCCAACAGCTTTAGTCATTTTTTTTAAATCAACCCTTGATTTTTCCCTCCTGCACACCTAATTCCGCCCCACCCCCCTCCCCATCTCCGAACCACCTCTAATTAGAAAATACTTCTAACTAGACAATATTTCTCTGGTAATGAAGTGTCCAGAAATGAGTACAACCATATAGCTGCAGCTTCACCAAAGACAAGCAGAGGAGGACAGGTGTCATCTCAACAAAGCAAGAAATGAGATTTTGTATTTCTGATGCAAAGGAGAACAACTGAGCATCACTTGAGAGCTGTGAATATTTTACCACAAGTCAAAGTAGTACCAGGAATTCCACATTTTGTGGCAGATTTTACCACTATCCATCATAATGTTTGTTCACCTTCTTAATAGTGCATAAAAGCCCGCTTTTCCCTGCTCCATTTTTAAATAGTTCCTTTTTAGACATTAGTCAAAAGAAAGAGGACCCAATTCTGATTTCATTTACATCAGTGAGCATCAGGAGTAACTCTACTGAAGTCAATGGAGTAGCACCAGTGTAAGTGAGAGGAGAATCAGGCCCAGGCACTACACACTGTTTGTGAAAGATGAGGAAATACCTGTTACTGAAGTCGGAAAAAGGAAGCCACTACCTCCCTGTTCACCCCACAGTCCCATCCCCCACCCCGATTTTCATTCTCTCTTCCACATGTTACTGTACAAAGGATATGGGAGGTACCCACTATCCTGCAAGTAGAGGGGACATTTTATGCACTCAGCAGCTGCAGAGCTAGTACACCGTTCCATTCAGGGAGGCTATTTTCTCAAGCTTGTAAGGAAGAGGAGGAGGAGGTGGGAATACAGCCTTTTTGTCTCCGGTGGTTCCCATCCCTAACAAGCCATAATTTCCCTTTTAAAAAACTGGCCTTGTCTTATGCACTCAAGTGTGTTTCAACTCTCTCTGCCCACCATTTCCCCTCTCTCCTTCTGTGAAAGCCCCTCCCTTTCTAGAGTTTTGCTGCTCCTGAGCTCAGACGCTGGGGAAACAAAGTTGAGGCAAAGTGATGGGAGGAAGGGTGCTGGGGACGAGGAGTGCCTATCGCCAAGAAATAAGGAAACAGATCAACAGAGCCAGACGTGTACCCAGAAGCCTCCTGCTGCAAGACAAGCCCAAGAAAGAAACCAACAGAACTCCACTGGCCATCACATACAGTCCTCAGCTAAAACCTCTCCAATGCATAATCAGTGACCTACAACCCATCCTGGACAATGATCCCTCACTTTCACAGGCCTTAGGAGGCAGGCCAGTCCTTGCCCACAGACAACCCGTGAACCTGAAGCATATTCTCACCAGCAATGACAAACCGCACCATAGTAACTCTAACTCAGAAACCAATCCATGCAACAAACCTCGATGCCAACTCTGCCGACATATCTACACCAGTGACACCATCACAGGACCTAACCAGATCAGCCACACCATCACTGGTTCATTCACCTGCACGTCCACCAATGTCATCTATGCCATCATGTGCCAGCAATGCACCTCTGCCATGTACATCGGCCAAACTGGACAGTCCCCACATAAAAGGATAAATGGACACAAATCAGATCTTAGGAATGGCAAAAATATACAAAAACCCTGTAGGAGAACACTTCAACCTCCCTGGACACACAATAGCAGATTTAAAGGTAGCCACCCTGCAGCAAAAAAACTTCAGGACCAGACTTCAAAGAGAAACTGCTGAGCTTCAGTTCATTTGCAAATTTGATACCATCAGCTCAGGATTAAACAAAGACTGTGAATGGCTAGCCAGCTACAAAAGCAGTTTCTCCTCCCTTGGTGGTCACACCTCAACTGCTAGAAGAGGGCCTCATCCTCCCTGATTGAACTAACCTTGTTATCCCTAGCCTGATTCTTGCTTGCATATTTATACCTGCCTCTGGAAATTTCCACTACATGCATCCGACGAAGTGGGTATTCACCCACGAAAGCTTATTCTTCAATACCTCTGTTAGTCTATAAGGTGCCACAGGACTCTTTATCACCAAGTGGAGAAGCCATCAAGAAAGAAACTGAGCAGCAGCAGTTCATGCTCTTCAGAGCACGAGGGAAAAATCTGGCCTTTAAAAAAAAAAAATATATGGAGATACAATATTGAGAGAGGCTCTAGCCCAGAAGTGGCAGTTGCAGGATGCACTTCCAGCTGGCCAGCAATCTGAAAAGAGGTCTGGGGGGGGGAACTGTCTGCTTAGCCAGAGGTTTTTACTAAGATACTTTCTAGTAATTTTGTTTTGTAAAGAAGTCATTTGCTAGTTGGCAGGATGGGCATCTCCACATGCCCCTAGGGCTAATACACTTCTGGTATTCTGCATTTGTCTCTAAACTGCTTCTCCTGCTGGCGTAGGCCTGCACGTTTCTCTCTCCACCCCTTTATTTCACACTGTATCTGTAAACCTAAAGGCTCATCTACCTGAGAACCAGTTTAACTAAAGGTGTGATTTTATAGCAGTGAAATCAGTGCAAAAGGCTTGGTGGAGAGTTATTTCAGTTCAAACCAGGCCTTTTTTTGTTTAATTTAAGTCGATTAGGAATCATTTTAAGCTAAACCAAAATAGGAGTGTCCATGCAGACATTCACACCAGTTTAACTAAATGGATTTAAAAGACAATTTAAGGTAAACCAGTGAAAATTTCCCATGTAGAAAAGGCTTAAGGGCCCAAACTTTTCCATCACTTACTACCATACAACTCCATTGAAGTCAGTGAGCTAAAGTCTGCCGTCAATTGCATTTTGGCAGCCCCATTGAATTCAGTGATTTGTTTTGAGGTAAGAACAAAATTTTGCCCATAATGTTTGCAATGGGCAGGGTGAGGGCCAAATTTGGCTCTGTACTTCTGTGAAGGTTTAGTCTTTTTAGCTGTAGGCAGTGCTCCCCTTTTGTCTGGCTAGATTGTTTTGAAGTAGAGTACGGTGTTAGAGTGTTGCATAATCATCATAAAAACTCCTACATGTAACTAAAAAAGGTGACCTTTGTCTCACACTCTGCTGAAGCATGTTTGCAACTCTATCACTAGGTGAGCCATGGGGTTGGAATGCTAGCACTTCAGAGCCAAAGAGTTGTTTGTTTAAAGCATCAGGGAGATGCACACAGGCTGTATTCCTCCTGCTTTGCTGTGGATGCAGGCAGAAGGTTACCGCCATCTAGTACACTGCACATGTACAATGACACTGCCGCGCAGGAATACTCCCGAGGCCCTCCTTGCCTGCTGCAAAGAGAGAGTGAGAGCCGAAGTTAGTAACATCCTCCTGGACTCGGCTTTCACACCAAAGGCCAGAATACCTTCTGACTCATCAGTTACAGAAACAAGCTTCTGAAAAATCAGGACTATTTCTTGTCATCTTAAACTTCCTTTGGTAAAAGTTTAATTACAAAAATCTATCCTGGATCTAACCCTTAGGAATCTGGGACTTGCTAGGACACTAGGGTGGCCAGATAGTAACTGTGAAAAAACAGGACAGGGAGTGGGGGGGAATAGGCGCCTATATAAGAAAAAGTCCCCAAAAATGGGACTGTCCCTATAAAAATGGGACATCTGATCACCCTATTGGACACTGGTCCTTTTTATTTCTTCCTTGGAGAAGGTGTTGCACCTCCACCTAACTCTACATAAAAGCCCAGAACCATTCATATATGTGCACACACACACACACAGACTATTACTCAGAGCGTCTACATGCACACTTTATACAAAGTGGAAAGGGAATTTGGGTGTCCAACTTGGCACAACTTAAAAGAGCTGAATATGCAGAGGGTGAGTGCTTAACATTTTCTGAAAGCCAGGCCTCTTTGTAACGGATCTTAAGCTGAGCACCCTAAAATTGAGGCACTGTAAATCACTAGACACTTGACAAATGAGGCCATAGACATATACAAATGCATACATACATGCACCCCTCCTGTATATCCACAGATACATAGAAAAATCCAGAATGAGTCTATGGTGAGATAGTCTTCAAAAGGCTAACTATGCATTGTGTGTGGTAAAACTTTCCCACCCCTATTCCTCCTATAAAGGGTATTGTTGAGATGTGTTTCAAACTCAGTTTTTCCTTTTGCAAACTGACCACTGGTTTTACTTCTCTGTTAGCTGTGATTAACCTGACCTACTGTTGAAACTCAGCCGGGTTGTTTGCTACATGACATCATCAGTGGACATTATATTTTTGGCGGTTGGTTTCATTATTTTTTTTTCCTGAGTCAACAGTACATTCTGTAGCTGCTATGGCATATCACACCTGCATCTTGTTTAGGAGACAAGTGAAACAGCACAACTTCCATCACATTATGTACCCAATAACACCTGGAAGTTATTTGCTTAAAACTCATGTTTACGTTGCTCATCTTACTCAAACAGGGAGTATGTGATAATTAGTGCTGGTGCAGTAATAAACCATCTTTGGTCATTCACATAGGACCTGATTCTGCAAACCTTATTTATCCAGGCAGTCCTACTGAGATCAGTGGAGCTACTCACATGAGCAAGGGCATCCAGATTTGAGCCCTTGATGGTCATACAGAAAAGTCACTCAAAGGGCACAAATTCTCTACCAGTTTCATAGATTCATAGATATTAAGGTCAGAAGGGACCATTATGGTCATCCAGTCTGACCCTCCTGCACAATGCAGGCCACCAAATCTCACCCACCCACTCCTGCATTAAACCTCTCTCCTATGTCTGAGCTATTGAAGTCCTCAAATCACGGTTTAAAGACTTCAAGGTGCAGAGAATCCTCCAGCAAGTGACCCGTGCCCCATGCTGCAGAGGAAGGCAAAAAACCCACGACCTCTTCCAATCTGCCCTGGAGGAAAATTCCTTCCCGACCCCAAATATGGCGATTAGCTGAACCCTAAGCATGTGGGCAAGATTCACCAGCCAGATACCCAGAAAAGAATTCTCTGTAGTAACTCAGATCTCACCCCATCTAAAATTCCATCACAGGCCATTGGGTTATTTACAGGCTATTTACCATGAATAGTTAAAGATCAATTAATTGCCAAAATCATGTTATCCCATCATACCTTCCCCTCCATAAACTGATCGAGTTTAATCTTGAAGCCAGATAGGTCTTTTGCCCCCACTGCTTCCCTTGGAAGGCTGTTCCAGAACTTCACTCCTCTGATGGTTAGTTCATTTCATAGGCTGCAAGGCTGTAGCTGAGAGAATTTGGTTCTAAGAATAAAGCATACTGGTTTATTATAGCTATGTATTTGGGCTCAGCTGCAATACAAATATCCCTATTACTATTAATAATTTGCACTACGTTAGTTTCTAGAGGTCCCAGTCAAGGATCAGGACCTCACAGGGCTAGGCCCTGTCCCAATAGGTAGTAAAAAGACAGTCCATGCCAAGCGGCTCAAATGTAGTTTTAAGACAAGATGTGACCAGTGACTGACCAGACAAGTTTGTGGTGGGGGGTGCAGAGTGGAAGAACAAAGAAACAGTAAACAAATGCTTTGTGCGTAGTTGTCAGTGTTCAGTTCATCACTTGCCTATCATCATATTGGTGTAAACCCAAAGAAACAAAAACACCTTGGAATGTGTACTGTATGTATGCTTTTTCTAGATATTTTGTTGTTTGCCTCATGGAGACATCCTTGGGGACAAATTCACAGAAGACCTAATCTTCTCATAGTATTACCACCCTTCAGGAATTTCAATAGCATGTGAAGCCCAGAACCAATGATACTTCTGCCCCATAAATGGGTCCCTTGAGGCAATGAAAAGAAATACAAATAAAGTCAGGTACTTACAATGCAAACACTAGAGTCCTGCGCACAGGACTAACATGCTACCCTAGCTACAAACACACACAAGTCTTTCTTGTCTGTTCATTGTTTTGGAGCAGGTTTCATGTGCTGTAGGGATGTAATGTGCCCCCGCTGATCCTTAGGGAAGAGATGGAGCACTGTATAATCATAATTAAGAAATAATAATGACACCTTTTAATTGGGAGAGTATGTATACATAGTAATTTCCCAGTGGAAAACATGATACACAATCCATCCCTTATCACCTTAGAGGAGAACAATTCAGTTGCAATAATAACTATGCAGAAGAGATGATTCACTCAGCCCCCACTATGAGTAGTCTGTTTTTGTTGGTGGGATCACTCACATGGTGATTGGCAACACTTGTATCAGGCTTGTTTGGGTTGCTCTGGAGTGTAACTAAGGCCCAGTTTTGGTAGCCCAGACCTTCTGTCCCAAATCACCACCAAGGCATCAAAAAACAACCATCTAGTCCCTGGCAGCAAGCACTTTCCTTATTTTGGTCGTATGTTCGCCATAACAGGCTAACCCTAAGCCTGATGCTCCCAAGTGCTAAGTACACTCAGTACTGACTGATGACATTCAGTCTTTTGTAGGACTGGAGACTATAGGGAGATTCTTTCATTGCTACTTCCCTAACCCAGCCCAGTAAATCCCTGTTTTAAAAATGAAAAGAAAAGAACGCCCAAGTCGTGTAGGAGACACTGGAATCCATCAGGTTAATTCAGATTAAATAATTTCCCAAGGTTTGGGCTAAAGTCCTTTAAAGGCATTAATATCAATGAAAACCCTTACTGCTTCTTGGTAAAATCTGACTTAGTCTTGGACCTCCCTGCTCTACATGTAGGATTAAATGGCTTTATAAGCTATCGGTATATAAATAAGAGGTCATTTGACTAAGCAGGCCAAACTCACTATCAAATGGTCTCTCCTTTATATATTGTTGTTTATAAAGCTATTTACCTATATTATACATATATTCATTCTGTCTATATATAAATAAAATAGCCTGGAAACTTCAAAGATTAAACAAGACTATGGGACAGCCTGATACAACTCTGGCTTGCAAAACACAAAGAAAAGAACTTGGAGTATCCACAAACAAGAGTACAGTCTTCGAAGAATGGGCCCAGGACTAGCCTGTTCTGCCACAGACTTCCTATGTGACCTTGGACAAGTCACATCACCTTTCTGTGCCTCAGTTCCCCAGCTATAAAAATGAGGGTAACAGCATCGCCCTACCTCACAGGGGTGTTGGGAGGACAAATACATTAAAGATTGCAAAGGGTCTACTAATGAAAACTGCTATATAAGAGCTAGGTATAATATTTATTATTATTATTATTATTATTTTCAGTCAGGCCCAAGAGTTCAGACACCAGCATCATTATGAAATAGCTGTGGATAAGCATTCTGGGTATTAGTATACCAAAAAGGACATGACATGTTGCTTCAAGAATGCCCATGATTGTGCACCAAAGACCTGTTCCAATGGCAGAGCACCCTCCAGTTCCATTGGAGTCACTATGCCCCAACTTCCTTTCCATAAGGTATGTAGTGGCTAAAATTGTGGAAGGTTTTCCCTTTCACTAGCCCCCATTTCTTTGTCACTCTAGGGGTTTGACCATACAGCTGGATCTGCTAATGATGAGCCTGAGTAGAGTGAAACTTGAGTCTTTAGTAGCACACTTGGTCTGGGAAGTCCCTGATCCAGTCTGAGAAGCCTCTTTTGCCATATCCACATGTGATCAGTTCTAGCTGCAACCATGTGGAAATACAAATATTTCTAATAGGGCTGTAGCATGAACTATGTTAACTGACCCATTCTATAAACGCCATGCCCCTCCACTCATGTAGTCTATAGCATGGTTCCATACTACTGTTATAACATGGTTCCTAGACAGTCACAAGAAACAGACTATACTGACCAAGAATACCATATTACCACCCTGCAAGCAGCACGTGTGCTTAACATGATTGTGAGAGTTATAGTCCTGATTCTGCTGAGAGGAGGGCCTTAGCGTGGAGAAAGGAAACCTCTGAGTTGCAAGTTCTGTCCCATCTATTTTCTTGAATTTTACTTAACTGAAGCAAACAACATGGTTTCAGGTCAGATTAACAAAAGGCTTTGATTCAGACACAGTTCTTCACAGACAAGAACCACTTCACAGTGAGGAAAATATACTGGTTACCTAATGTATTTTTTACACAGTGCCTCGCCTATAAGAGGAGAGAGAGAGAGAATTTCCATTGTCATCTCCCTCCACTACTCTAATTTAACCATTAACTGTTCTTGCTTCCCTTCCTCATAGCAGGTCAATGTGTAGGTTTGGCTATTTAATGATACAGTTGCATCAGTTAAAGAGGGCAGCTTTGTTACAGAGGAATCACTAGATAGTCAGGAAGCAAAGTGGACTGTTTGCTGCTGTGTTTATTTGCATAGCTAATTCAACAGTGCAATTCCTACTCATTGTTAGCTTATAGCTGAGCTCCAGAAACAAAGTAAAAGGTTTGGTCTGTTTGTATGCATGTTGAGTCCTTTGAGTGCACACTTTACTAACTAGGCCAAAAACATTTCTTAAAGCATTCGCTTTAAAGGAGATATTTGTAATGCAAGACATACAAGAATGGGGTGACCAGCTGTTCTACTTTCAATAGCATTGTCCTAGTTTTCAGAAAGCCAATCTACTTTGTGCATCTCTAAGGTAAAGTGGCCAAATGTCCTACTTTTTGTATATTTATGTCCTACGTGTGTTACCGTGGGAAAGAAAGGTATGTGGCTATCCACAGTAGAAAGGCAGGAAACTCTCCTCATTGTGACACGGCAAAAGAGGGCTAGTGTACATTATAAAAGATAGATAATGTGTTTCCAATTTACATTTTACAATTCATAGCATTTGTCATCTGACGACTTCCCCCTTTGTGATAGAAATACCCCACAGCACAATAACTTTTTTATTTTAACTGTTGCTATATTATTTGGCTTCATTCATTCACTGATTTAATATCAATTGTGCAATTCCACCTCACTAAAACAGGCATTCCACTTGTGGAATTTAGACATCTGGTCACCTTGTACAAGAATTGCCTGAGCATGTCGTCACATTGGCCCCAATTCAGCAATGCACTTAGGTCTTTGCTTAAGCCCATCCCTATTCAGCAAAGCACTTAATCATGTGCTTAAAGTTGACTTCAATGATATGCTTAAGCTTAAGTGAATATATAAGTGTTTTGCCGAAAGGGGGCCACTCTGCACATACTGGTACATCTGTGCAGTAGTCCGAGTATCTGAAATATTTAACCAATTTGGAAGTCGTAAACTTCAAAAATGGCTTTGAACATAAAGGTTTTGTCAGGAATCAAGGCCTGCAGCAAAGCCCGTCAAAGCAACCTCACAAGTGCAGCTGGCCTGTACTAAGCTGCCTGGTTGACTACACCACCTGAGTGGTGGGAAGAATCAGCAAATTGGCTCTTGCTCCCGGCAGCAGTTCAGTGGCAGCTCAAAGCATTTTCCCATGGCTGCATTAGTCCCTGTGCCTGCTTGTTCCCAGCCTTGCCTCACTCCCCAATCCTGACTTCACCTTTGACCCTTGGCTTCTGACTCCTGCTCTAACCACGAAAGCCATGGCCGGGCCTCTCACAGGTTTCTCTTGGAAAATGCTTGACAAGCAAAATGTATCACCCTTTGTAACGTTCCTAACAATAGTGACTTTCATGATCCGGACCTCAGAGAGACGAGGAGCTAACATGCCAATCAGCTTTATTAAGTTTTCATGAAAATGATGCACATCAAGTTAAAAAAAAAAAAACTCTCCATATTAGCTCCCATCCACATCCACTTCTTTGGCAGAGTTTAGTTTTAGCCTTTTTTTTTTTTTTTTGGTCTTGTACTGCTTCTCAAAAAATTAATTTTGAATATTGTATCTGAAGTAGAAACTATTGTGTCAGTTATTTATAAGCTTTATATTTATGTGAATGCTTTTAATGCTGGTTGAAGGCCCTGGAGGGTTAGCTCTGAAGAATGCAACACTAGGAACTAGAATGAAACCACAATGTCCTCCAACGACCCATTGAAGAGAATGGGAGCCCTGTGTGTTACTCAGTTCAGAATTTGGGCCTTTCAGCCATTACTCACCTAGGTCAACTTTGAACCAGTGATCTAGAGGAAACACCCAGGCCCAGATCACTGAAATCAATGGTAGTTAGGCACCTAAATCCCCTTGAGGGTCTGGGCCTCAGTTTCCCAATTACTGGTAAGTTTATGTACATGAAGTCTTTTAATATTTCAGAATTCCAAATACCATACTGCCTGAGTTTCTTGATCCTGTATAAAATTACACTAAGTGGATGCCCGAGACTGACATTGCACATCAGATCTGTTCTCTTTGTTTAATGCTCCAGTTACCAACTTCATAAATCTAGTTCAGAAGTTTGAATATAGTGTGGGGCTGGCTTGTTTGTTTGGGGGATTTTTTTAAAAAAACAACAACACAGTAAGAAGCTAGCCTCCTTCCGCTCTTCAAAGCTATAGCTACATCTCAGATATCAAATACTGGCTTTTATATAAGATGGGTAATGCATTTTCAAAGCAGCTGTATTGGCCCCCTCCCTCATGTTTTGACAGTTTGGTTTTAGTTAAAGCGTAATTAAACATCTCCAAAAGCAGGGCAAAGAAATTCAATCACTGTTTATACTTTGAAGAAAAAAAATCATTCTGTTCTTACTTGCAGAAGCAGAATTCATTTGTCCTTCACTCTCTGCACTGAAAATAAATAGTGGGTTTAAGCATCCACTATTATGGCAGTGCACAGCTGAGAGCAGAAAACATAACATCTGAAACAGACTGACCACTTGATGCTACCTCCATATGACAAATGTTATTAAAATAACACCCCTGGTGAGTCACTAGCATTCTGTGCATACCCCCGCACAAGAGCAGGAAGCGTGGGCATGTGTTGTATATAAAACCTTCAGGCAACAAGAAGTTTTCAAATAAGTTTAAATGGCACTCCCCCTAAACATACCATATCCCATTCTAATTGTGGTATTAGTACATCTGTAAGCTGAGTGATGCATCTACAAAATATTTGGTTGATCTGCAGTAAAAGTGTCCGTTTTTTCTAGTTACTTGGAATTTCCTTGAATACTACTTTAAAAAAGTACAGAGTGAACACACTTAAAGCAGTCAGGGGAACATACAGACTCTGAAAAGATGATAGGGTCAGTTAATCTAGTGTTCAGTAGACTCTTGTGGTTTTGTGGGAAGAACATAGTTATTACAGACTTTTGATTTTAAAGAGTTATTAATTGACAGGTATGCTCAGTATGTAGGGGTGGATATCCTTGGCTCTTTTGTTGATATTTAAAAAAGAGACAAACTGAATTCAGACTTTGCAACAAAAAGACAAAAAGCCATTTTGTGAAACAAGCCAGATGTGGTCAGGAAAGAAGTTTATAAACCCCCCTAACCTTGTTTGGTTATAAGCGGAGGAAGGAATGTTTTATTGTACTCAGTGCATCTGAAGTTTACATGAGGAGCAGAAGTGGGAGGGGCTCTGACCTAGCCACCAAAATAGCAAAGCTGCACAGCCCAGGAGAGACAAACAAGAGATCATGAGCTTAGTCCTGTTTTCGCTGCACCCAGTGCAACTTCAGCAACTGCAGTGGGGTTAACAGCAACAGAATTTGGCTTGCCTGTTATCACATTGTACCTACAAGTCTCTTTTCCTCCAGTGTCACAAGATACATTTTAAAGCACATAGTACACAATACACTGCTGCTACCACTTGTGACAATTTTGTAATCTCCTCATTCCCTTTTCGTGTCATTGTTCCAATTTCCAAGCAATAGACAAGAAGGATTTGTATTCCTAGACCAGGAGAGAAACGAGTGGACACAGATTCAGGAAATTCTTCCCTAGTCTATTTTTATTGAAAGTTCAATTCCTGTTATTACTTTGAACAAAGATAGATTAACAGCAAAAACTGGAGCAAAGTGTACTTTTCTTTACTTCAGGCCTCCACCAAAACATAGATCAGTCTTCAAGATAACTAGCAATACAGCTTCTCTGTCTGTTGCTTTTTCCAGGCTCTGCTGTTGACTGTTGTATCTCACCGGCTGTGCCTACGTTTCCCATCATTGCTAAAACTGATTCAGCTACACTAACGTCAACAACATGAGAGCCTTGAGTAGGAGCTGCTGGCCTCAGCCATTGTTTTAAACACTGATGAGCACCATTCCAAGCAGGGTTGGAGGAAACAAATCTGACTCAGTGTTAGCACTGGTGGAATGTTTTTGACATGCTGTCCCCCCATTCTGTGGTGCTGCATTTATCTCCAACCTGGGTTAAAGTTGTCCAGAGTAGGTGAAGGGTGGCCAAATGCCTTTTAACAATAAACCATGTTACATAAAATTATTGCTGGAAGAAATCAGATGGGAGCCAATGAAGTAGAGCAAGATCTTTATTTCAACTAAAGGAATCATTAAATTAGGGAAATTTGAGATTTCTGGTGAAGTTATATTATTGATATAGTGACAGATCAGAATCATTTCAAAATGAGAGCAAGTGTCGATATCTGGATCATCAGAAACTTGTTTTGATTGAACGCTTTTGATCTGACAAGGTTGCTGCCCATTTTGGAGAATTCTCATCTGAGAAGCACTTGGCAACTTTCTCATCTGACAGGGAGATTTGGGCATCATCTCCATTATTGCTACCTGCACATTTTGGGACCCAGCAATTTACTGTCAGATTATTGGTTTTTCTTTTTCCTGAACTTAAAAGATGTTCTCACTAGACCCAAGGAAGAGAGGGAGCCAGATGACATCACCATGTCATGGCTGTGTCAACTCATGGGATGTTAACCTAAGACACTGCTAGTAGATCAGTTCCTCCTCCCCCCCCCCAATCTTCTCCCTCTTGCCGCCTTCTTCTTTTCCTTCTCCTTCTCCTCCTGTCTGTAGAGTCCAATTTAACCAACCAGGACAAATCTATACCTGCAGTACTTTCCTGTGAGCATAGCAAGTTAGAAAAGACCCTCAACAGCCTAATCTTGCTGAAAAACATTGTCTCCTGTACTCTGGCCAGTGGAAAATTGAGCAACTGAGCCAAACATTCTCCACAGACAGGGGTAAAACTTGGGTCCAGGAGCGGATAAGTGGGTCATGTGCCCTGCCTAAAGCCTTCCAGCAATTAAACAGCAACTATAAGAGTCAGAAATGCCACCCACCTGCATCAGTCGTGGGGCAATTTGATGGGGCCAGCAGCAACAGTCCTAGTAGCAAGGGAGGGAGATAGTCACCAAGGGCCAACAGGTAGCTCCTCTCCCAGGAGTGTCTGGCATCCATTGGCCAGCTGGGGAGTGGGGAGCTGATTGGCCACATTCCCCAGCTTCCAAAATTTAACCCAGCATGGGGGCCATGTGGAGTCTCTTTTGGCTCTGTTCCAGCAGCCCCACCCTATCCACCCATATTAGGAATGGGAACCTGGCCTGACAGATGATGCAGTTCTAGCTGATCACCTGTTCAGGGGGTCAGAAAGGAATTTTTTCTCCATGAGGCAATTGGCAGAGGCCCAGGAGTTTATTGCCTTCCTCACAGCACCTCCAAGCCACAGTGGGTTAAGTAGGAATACGCTTAGTACCTAACTGGAGGTACTGGGATAGTTGTTTATTTGTCACAACTTGCAGCCAGTTTCCAGTGCAGTTAAGAGAATAAAATTAATGGTTCCCATAGGTAAAAGATCTATGATTGATGATTGACCTTGGGCTCATGTGATAGAGTGAGACCCTGTGGTCTTTGCAGACCGAGGACCACCCTGCTGCATCACTGTCCCTTTTGTGAGAGGGAGGGTGCCAAGAGAGAGAGAGTTGAGTCCTGGAGGGTAGGCTGAGGCGAGCCACCCCGTATTATGGGTTATATGGTAGGGAGCCCTGCAACCCTGGCGTTAGTTACGAGTTATATGCCTCGTAACCCCCGCAATGGAACCCATTAAATGTCTGGTATAGGAGAGGGGGGCTGATGGATGGGTAGTGCCCCTCCCCTGTATTGAAGTTGAATGAAAGTTGCAGCCTTCTGCTTAATTCCAAGCATGTGTGTGTCATCATATGCCGCTGCGTCCGCATCAAGTTGCACTTTTCTATCTTTTGCTATTCTTTTCTTTCTCCATCTTTGTGTACGTCTATCTTGTTTTGTCTTCAGAAAAAAACAGAATCAATCTGCCATGGAATGTGAGAACTACCACATAAAATGGCCTCCCATTTTGCTCCTGCCCCCCAGACATTTGGATGAGATTTTCAACAGTACTTAAGGCCAACAGGCACCCAGTTCCCACTGGCTTTCAGGAGGAGTTGGGCACCTAACTGCCTTACGCTCTTTTGTAATCCCCTAGATGTCATTTCACAGGCTTCCTAGCAAGGGGTTTTCACTTTAATGTAAGGAGAGAGAGGGAGGAAGAAAAATGGTTAAAATAACATTTTCCCCTATTTAATTATTTTAATTAAGTACTATGCAGTGTTCAGTGGTGTAGTGCCCTCATGTAGACCCTTCCACCCCAAGCAGTCCCAGTGTGGACTGAGTGCTAACAATTATTCTTTGTATTACTATAGTGCCTAGGAGCCCTAGGCCAGGACCCCATTGTGCTAGGTGCTGTACAAACACAAAACAGATAGTCCCTGGCCCAAGGAACTTATACTCCATGTATGAGACAAGAGGCAACAAACGGATAGACAGACAGACAGCAGAGTACAAGGGAACAATGAGACAATGGTCAGCATGGTAGGCAGTCGTCTCAGCATGCCAGTGGCCCAGCCATTATTAATTAGTTTGAAGGCATCCTGGCAAAGGAATAGCATCTTCCATCCAAGGATTTCATAGTGCTTTACACACAATAACCAACCCACACAATCCCAACGCTTGCTGGGTACCTTACCCCTGTTTTACAAATGGGAAGCTAAAGCACAGAGAGGACAAGAGATTTGCCCCAAGGCCCTAGAACCATAAGCAGAATCCAGATCTCTTGACTACTACTCCACAGCCACCACCACCATCTTCATTATGGCTCTCTCTCTTTCTCTCTCATCTACCCCAGGCACTTCCCTTCTCCCTCTACACCACCAAGAAAAGCCTTTTTAGAAAGTGTTTTTTCTAAAACAGAACAGGGACTACTGCAAACTAACTGAAAAGCTGGAGGAGATTTAGCCAATTTCAGCATTTATTGCGGCAAAACTATTATGGGCCAAATCCCCACCACCACCACCACAAAAAAAAACCCCCACTCCCTTCCACCCACCCCCCAAGTTGCCTTATTTTTAATTTATTTTAGATTTAAATAATAAAAACACTTACAAGAAGCCCTACAGGCCCCCGCATAATTAATAATACAACTAAATACGCGCCCTTGATATTGAAAAATGCTTCTTAATATTCCCTTCTCTCGGCTTCAGACAGTTGTGTACTACTGTCATATGGTGGCAAGGGAGTCTAGGTTATGAAAATATGCCAGTGCAGCACCCTGGAGTTTACCCTTTGACCTCCCCTTCCCCCTCCTTGCCATGATGTATCCGCATTCATTTTTGCTAAGTGCAAAGTAGAGGCCTGCTTCTGCTTCCACAGAAGTGAGCTACTCCAGTGATGATGATGATTTATTTCTATTATAGTAGCACCTAGGAACCCCAGTCAAGGATCAAGGCCCCATTCTGCCAGACATAGTACTAACAAGTAACAATGAAGACTGCTCCTGACCCACAGTTTAGGTGAGCTTACCTAGCTACTTTAGAAATGTAAATAACAAACATTTTGCCCCTAACCTCAATGGGACCAAGATTGGGCCTTTGTTTATCGGATGAAAACTTGCAAAATAGCACAGCAAATAGGAAGGGTATTTGTTTGGGACACTGTCCTCACACATGTCTGCCCCAAAACCTGCTAGCCTCACATTATGTGCAAGGTGTTCTCCACAGGAGGTGAGCAGTAAATAGAATCTGAGACTGTTCAAATTGCTACCTCCCAACTTCTGGTTCAGCCTTTAAGTTGTCTCTTTAAAATGGGACTGTGTTGGGATTGTGTAAAAGAGAGGCCTTTAGTTCTCTGGCCCCAGCCTCCTGAGGTTTCAGTTGCAGTTCACATGCAACAGAGCCGGCTTTTAGTTGTGCTGTATTTTGGGGGGAGGAGGAGTATATTTGAGAGCTTTAAAGAAAGCATAGATTAGTCAGCACTGCTGCTTGTTCTACTGTGTGTTATTAGCAGTACGAACATGTTTACTGAAGGCGTAACTGAGTTTCCACTATTTTGTGTCACAGATCCAATTCATCCCAAAGCACCATGAGATGTAAGCCTCCATTAGCTGATGTGGACTACTGTACGGCCACCATTACACATTATATTACTCCTTACTCACCTAAGAAGTCTTTGTTTGATTGTGTTTGATTGTTTTATTAGTGGCTTTGTTAGAAAACAATTTTTTTCACAATGTTGATGACAAGCACATTTTTTCCCTTTTCCATGAAAAACGTCAGGCCTTTTTACAGCTTTTTAAAACATTGTTGAAATAATTATGGTTTTGGTAATAAAAAGTTTCAATAACATTTTCTAGGATGAATTTTTTTAATTGAAAAACATTTCTGCAAAAATGTATATGAATGGAAAAAGGAGTACATTTCGAGAGGAAAACCTGACCCCCAAAATGTTCATTTTCCAACCATCTCTATACAAAACTGATTATCGGAATTCAAACTTTGGGGTTGTCTGGGCCTGGGCTTTTCATAAAGTCCCACCTCTAATACAAACAGCATCTAAGAATACTTAGAGTTGAAAAACGAGGCAGTAGATCATCTATGGCATAAATTACAGAAAATAAGTGGTGTAAAGAGAAAAGGAGGACTTGTAGCACCTTAGAGACTAACAAATTTATCTGAGCATAAGCTTTCGTGAGCTACAGCTCACTTCATCGGATGCATTCAGTGGAAAATACAGTGGGGAGATTTATATACATAGAGAACATGAAACAATGGGTGTTACCATACACACTGTAACAAGAGTGATCAGGTCAGGTGAGCTATTACCAGCAGGAGAGCCGGTGAGGGGGGAAAGGAAGGGGGAGGGGGAACCTTTTGTAGTGATAATCAAGGTGGGCCATTTCCAGCAGTTGACAAGAACAGTCTGAGGAACAGTGGGGGGGGAGGGGGAATAAACATGGGGAAATAGTTTTACTTTGTGTAATGACCCATCCACTCCCAGTCTTTATTCTTGTTCCTCAGATGTTCTTGTCAACTGCTGGAAATGGCCCACCTTGATTATCACTACAAAAGGTTCCCCTCCCTCGCTCTCCTGCTGGTAATAGCTCACCTGCCCTGATCACTCTCGTTACAGTGTGTATGGTAACACCCATTCTTTCATGTTCTGTGTGTATATAAATCTCCCCACTGAATGCATCCGATGAAGTGAGCTGTAGCTCACAAAAGCTTATGCTCAAATAAATTGGTTAGTCTCTAAGGTGCCACAAGTCCTCCTTTTCTTTTTGCGGATACAGACTAACACAGCTGCTACTCTGATTCCGTGGTCATTCGTTACATAGAAAAAACTCCCCTTCCATGAGTGTAAAGTCCTAGTGTCAGAAACAAACTAAGGCATGGATTCATAATACCAATAACAGAGTGAGAGAAATAGTAAAGGAGGGGCACAGAGAAAAGGAGGTACATGTTACAATGATTTTTGAGAAAAGATGGAGATACATGAAAATTGCTTTTAATAGCAGGGATGAGATTGCAGGAAAAAAGGGTGAGGACAAGTGCTGGAGGAGCTAGAAAAGAAGTAAGGAAAGGAGCAGAGGCAAAGTGTACGGGGGGGGGGGGGTCATGTAACCCCCCAGATTTGCTGCATGGCTTGTACTGAGCATGCTCACACAGACTGAGTGTGCTCAGTAACACTGCTGAAGCCAGCTGCCCTCACTCTTCCTCTTCCCTTCCCCCCCCCCCCCCATAGGCAAGCACAGGTCCTCTCTGGAGAGGAGAATCCTGGTTCTGCTCGCACTTACACCAGTGTAACTCCACTGATTACAGTGCAGTTACTCTCTGTATACACTGGTGTAAGTGAGAGTAGAATCAGGCTCATGAGGTAAGCAGACAAGTCCATGTAGGGTTTTCAAAATTATGGACCCAGTTCTCCACTCTGTTATAGTATTACACCACTAAAGTCAATAGGGACATGCTCCTGTAACAGAGTGGAGAATCAGGCTGAGGGGTCAGATTTTAATCAAATCCTGAAATGAATGGGAAGCCAGTGGAGTTCCTTACAGTTTGAAGATGGGCATGATGTGGTCATACTCCTTGGAAAATATGAGAAACGGGCGCAGCATTTTGTACATACTGAGAACTTGGGAAGTGGAATTTGCAGAGACAATAAAAAGGCAAAAGCCCAGGCTAAAAGGGATGGAGGGATGCATGAAGATTTTAGCATAAGTGGAAACAAAGCAGTGGCATCCCCAGAACTGGTTGTGTAGAATCATAGGATTAGTAGGGACTGCAATGGTCCTTTCTTAGGGTGTAGATGGAGATAGATTTATAAACACAGAAGATGTGGGAAGAGTAAGAGCCCAAGAAGACACACTACAATGATAGAGTCTGACTATAATAAATGCCTAGTTTAAACAGCTTAGTAACTTAAGTATTGTTGTGGGCATTATAATGGTACACTGGTTTGTACGGACAGAGATTTGCGGATTCAGCTGTGATGGCTTTGGAAATGACAGCAGCTGGATCTGCATGAAGCTTTCTTCTGTCAATTTTAACTTACTAGCTACATTTTTAACAAGCAGCCACTTCTTAAACCTGGCGCATGATTTTCAGGACATCAGTTCTCTTTCAGCAGCTTGTCACTTGCTCTTGCTCATCAGCTGTGGACATTTTTCCAGCAAAGGGCTCCCTCTTCCCAGATATGCAGTGCTGTGCTACTGAAATGTCTATGTGGTGTCAAAAACAAACCTTTTACAGCTACAGAAGGGCTACATTCTAATAAAATCCCCCCCAGGCCACACTCTGGTAAAAATCTGTTTGAATGACGACAGCTTTAAAATTCAGGCGAATCTTACATGACAAATCCCCTAATCATCATTTTCCATCAATAAAAGGTTAACATACTATATTCTGGGTACTGCACAGACTACAAAGACAGCAAAAAGCACTAGAGACATTATTTGTATGAGAAAAGCTTGAATTATAATCAGTGTAGCAAAAACCTTTAAGGATCAGATTCTAGAATTTCAAAAGGGGTTGGACAGTTATATGGATATCAAGAATATCCAGAGTTCTCATCATTCATGATAGCAAAGAGATTTAGGAAGGGACTTTAAACCTCATGTTTCAGGGCTTAAGCCAATCTCTAACTATTAGAGGCATAGGTGTTGATTTATTTTTCCCTGGGGGTACTCCATTCCTGCTCCACCCCATGGCCTCACCCCCACTCTGCCCCTTCCCCTGAGGCCCTGCCCTTGCTCCACCTCTTCCTGCTCCCACTCTACCCCTCCCACAAGGCCCTGTGCTTGCTTTGCCTCTTCCCACCCCTCCCCTGAGGCCCCCACCTGCCAGCTGCTCGCTGCCCTCCCTCAAACCTCCCCTGACAGCTACCGAACAGCTGATTGGCAGCCCCACCAAACAGCTGCGGCTGGTGCGTGCTGAGCACCCACTATTATTTTCCCTGAGTGCTCCAGCTCCAGAGAACCCACTGAGTTTGCACCTATGATTAGAGGTCACAATGAGACAAAGTGCGGGGGGGCGGGGCAGGGCAGATCATCCCGGCCTATTGCAGGGTTCTTGCCCTTTCCTCTGAAACATCTGGCACTGGCCACTGTCACCCTACCCAAAGTACAGGAGTTTGCATTGAAGTGCAACGCACTTTCCTTAGTACTACACAATGGTTGTGGGAAATCATAGTTTCGCCCAGGAACAGGGGAGCTAGTTTAGATCAATTAAAATTCAGTCTCTTTGGACTCAGCTCAAACAAAGACTTGGTTGAGGTTTTATAAAGCTTGGCTATTTCGAGTCCCCACCCCATTTTTTCAGGTCTTTGCACTTCCTGGTTTGGCTGGGACCCAAAGTACCTAAAATACCATAAGAACAGACTCTCCGAGCTTTTCTAACCTTGCTGGGACCAGAAAATACCAAAGATGTTAGGACAAAACCTGGTCTGGTGAATTTTCCAGTTTCTAAACTGAAGAAGTTCTTTTGGGATAACCCTCCTGAACAGAGATAGGTACAGATCCAAATTCTCCCAAAGATTGGGGGTGAGGTTTCAAAAACATGGATCTAAATTTAGTGGCTTGAGCCCATCTTTAGCCCAATGTTTGGAATCTCATCTGAACTGAACCTCTGAGCTCTCTGGTTTTAGAAACTTTACCCTTAAAGTAAAATTTTGTCTTTGGGTGCCCACCTATTACTCCCATTGAGTTCACTGTATCTAGGAACAGGATTCCCAACAAAGCAAATGCTTAGGAAAACAGAACAGAGTAAAAACTGTGGTAATAGCTTTAGCACTTTTGGGTCCTTTAGTTTATTATAAAAGGCTCACATCTCACTGTGGTATTTTTCCTCAGCTCTGAATCACGGGGCCCATTTTCAATATCCCATGCATTACTACCCAGGAAGACAGGGCAGCGCTTCAACTTCTGCTGGCTGGCAGGATGGGAGCAACATAGCAACTGTAGTAAAGGAGAATGACAGCTTGGTGAATGCTGAAACAGCCCCCTATGCATTCTTTCCAGGGGCTCTGCCATCTCTGCAAATATCAAGAGGCTGCCCTACGCCTACAAATAATGATAGTGATTCAACCCAGCCAGTTGACCCAGATGTACACTACTCTGTGCTCAGATAGCACAGTGATAAGTGCAGAGGCATAAAACAGAGTATTCAGAGTCCCTGAAAAGTCTGTAATAGAAAAGACCTTGGAGTTAAATATTTCTGAGCTCTCAGATGAAACCAGCTTCATCACAAGGATGTCATAAAGCTTAAAAGAAATCAGCTCATAGATTAAAAAAACTAGGTCAGACTAAACCCAGGCAAGAAAGAGATGATGCTGGTCAGAAGGGAAAATGCTTTGAAGACCTAGCTGGGGTATTGTCAAAGTGGTGAAAAGCCACAGGGTCCTGTTCAGCTCGTCTCTAAAAGTCTAGGTGATCGGGAAGCATCTGTGGCAAAAAAAGCCTCTGTCCTCTTGCAACTTTCCAGGAAACTTTACCCTTTCCTCCGGGAGGAGGATTTGGCCACAGTGAACGCTGATCTCCAGAATGGATTCACATAACTGGCCAGGTTTTGGATGTAACGCAGAGATTCCACTTCAGGAGGGTCTTCTATGAACTCATCAACCCTGAACTCGGATCCCTCCACTGGCTCCCCAAGCTGTTTCCATTGCCAATTCAAATTTCTGGCTCCAATTATATAGCCATAAATGGGCCAGGAACCCAACTACTTCAGCAGCCACATCTCTATTCATGTCCCATCAGGACAAATGCTCTCTCTGGGTCGACGAAGCAAGTGAGGATCAGAAACAACACATTCTCGGTTATCAGGGTCCCAACTGTAGAACAAACTTCCAGAGGAGACTGAATTAATCCAGAATCTGATCAATTTCAGAAAACTCCTTAAAGTCCTCTAGGAACCTCAGCATGTAGATTTCATTCAGCTGGGAAGCACTTAAATACTGCAGTGATGGCTGCTATAGAAAATGCTAAAACAGAGAGATTTCCTCACTAGATATGTAAGAGGTTTTATTATTTGCAGACATTGGGACATAAAGAAAAGGCAGCTTCTTTAAATGACCTATTTACTTTTTCTCTTTACAGTTGCTCCTTTCTCATTTAGTAGATCAGTTTGCTTTTGCCAGATGGATTCAAAGTCACCACTGTGATTTCAGTTTTTTCCTTGTTTCTTGGAAAGCACCACACAGTACCATGTCAAGAAAAACAAACAGAAAAGTTTGCTTAAGACCTATTTAAAGCAAATCATCAGTGGTACTTCCAATAACAAACCAGGGGCCAGCATCTGTACTTGTGACAAGACTGGGGCTACTGTGCATAAAAAGGGGTAACACCATTGCAGAATTACAGTGAAAATCTTGCCTAATGTGGTTCCTTGTATATTCAGCTTTTACATTTGCTATTTTCACTCACAAATTAAAATAAAGGTAGAAATCTTGGCATAAACTAAAAACTTTAAAGGGACAGTGTCAAATGGATTAAGCCCAAAATTTAGGCTTTGTGTAAAAAACTAGCAAAACTCAACATAAATGAATTAAAATACTAGACAAACTTCCACTCTCAACTTTTTTTAAACATTCCCCTGAAGTGCTGGAAACCCCCAAGCCACAGCAGTGTGCCAGCACATGAAAGCCAAGAAAGTAACACTGCTCACCAATGAAAAGTGAAACTGACTTATGAACAGAGACCCAGACTAGTTTTACTTTCTTAGCTAAATGAAGCTCACTGGGGAAATAAAGACCATAAATGGTGAAGAGGAGAGATGCGGTGAGGAGGTCAGATTTTGGTATTGCATAACTAAAACTAGGTTATTTGGATCCAGCATCCATTTTATCCAAAACACCAATGTTTGGGGTTACTGGTCAGATAGGAAAAGACTTGGGGCTAGATTTTCAGCTAGTGTAAATTGACGTGGCTCAGGAGTGGGCAAATTATGGCCCGGGGGCCGCATCTAGCCCTTCAGAGCTCCAGCCCTCGAGTTCCCGCTAGGGTGTGGGGTCCGGGACTTGCCCCACTCCTGCACTCCAGCCGGGGAGCAGTGTTGGGGGCTTGCCCCACACGGCGCGTGCCATGACTCCACACAGCTCCTGGAAGCAGCAGTGTGTCCTCCCTCCGGCTCCTACATGTAGGGGCAGCCAGGGGGCTCTGCATGCTGCCCCACCCTAAGTGCCGCCTCTGCAGTTCCCATTGGCCAGGAACTGTGGCCAATGGGAGCTGCAGAGGCGGCACCTGAGGACGGGGCAGCGCACAGAACCGCCTGGCCACACCTCCACATAGGAGCCGGAGTGGGGACATGCCACTGTTTCCAGGAGCTGCTTGAGGTAAGCGCTGCCCTGAGCCTACACGCCTGACCCTCTCCTGTGCCCCAAACCACTGCCCCAGCCCTGATCCCCATCCCACCCTCCAAACCCATTGGTTCCAGCCCAGAGCCCCCTCCCACACTCTGAACTCCGCATTTCTGGCCCCACCCCAGAGCCCGCACCCCCAGCCGGAGCCCTCACGCCCTCCCACACACCAATCCCAATTTTGTGAGCATTCATGGCCCGCCACACAATTTCCATACCCAGATGTGGCCCTCGGGTCAAAAAGTTTGACCACCCCAATGTAGCTATATGAAAGTTACCAAAGATAGCCAGATTTATATGCGCTGAGTACCTGGCTCTTGGTTTTTGACCCATCTTGTTTTGGGCTTTGTAAAATGCATTGCCCCAGAGGAGATCAGTCCTGGTAATGTGGGGATCAGTATAGCCAAGTCCAGACCCATTCACAACTTTGGAAAACGGGAGCAATGCTTTGAAGCGGCAATGGTGGAAGACTGGCAGCTAGCTGAAGCATATGGGCAACAGGCTCACAGCACTTCAGCCGGTTGAGCAGGCAGGCAGCTGTTTTGTGCACAAACTGGAGTCTCTACACTGCATAGCCATTCAGTCCCAGAAAGCGGGATAATAATACTTACCTACCTCACAGGGGTGTTGTCAAGCTAATTTAATTAGTGTTTGTAAAGCACTTTGACATTCTCTGCATAGAGTGCAAAGTATTATTCAACAGTTCCAGTTGAGAGCATAACAAAAGCTATGCCCAGCACAGTCAATAATGCTCCCTTTTGTTTACATAGGGCATTCTGCTGATATTGTACCCTGAGGCTATGGTTAGGACAGGATATTTACTAATATCTTCACTAATAGAAATGAAATCATATCGACCATGCCTCTAAAAGCAATATCATGGATATGGCTATTCCAGTGTGATTCCCACTTTGGCCCTACTAACAAGCACACACCTCCCTGGTTCTTGCTGGATTTTTTGTTTGTTTGCCCCCCACCGCCCATGTTTGTAAAGGAGAGATTCACAACTGTGAACATTCTTAGCAATGAACCTAATGCAGCAGCTATCCAAGCCATTCAAGAACAGAAAAATTCATAGCACTGGAATTTTTCCATTGCCAGTACCTTTTCATCCTTAAGATAAATGGCTTTTACTGACAGGGCTAAAGGCTCAGTTATTTTCAAAATACTTCTCAGCTTCACAGCGGCCATAAAAATTGGCTCTGCACCTGGCCAGCTGATCCAACCTGCAAAGGCCTCGTTTTCTTTTCTGCAGCAAGTGGCAGTTTGGTGTGCAGCAGAGCTGATGCAAATAGGCTAAAACTTAAATCATCAGAATTCATTTGATTGTCACAGATCCAGTGCTGTGCACTGAATTTCAACGCGGGGTGCATGATCGCCACAATGCATCTGCCTAAGGGGAAAACATGCAAACACCTATTCCAAAATCTAAAACATTGCAAAGGTGACCTTCCAAATCTGAATCTCCTTCACACACTTTGGGGCCATAATCCAGCCCTGCCCACACATTGCTTATATATGCATACATATTTCTAAGATACTTGCTTCTTCAAACAATGGACAGAGGTTGACTTATTTATTATTTGTGCCTAAAGCATCCAACTGATATCGGAGCCCCATCATGCTATATGCTTTATGTACACATTGTAAGGATTGTCCCTGCTCCCAAAAAGCTTTCAGTCTAAGTAGACATGACAGTAAAGGGAGAAGGGGAAACAAAAGTACAGAGAGATAAAGTGACTTGCCCAAGAGCACATAGCAGGTCAGTGACAGAGGCCGGGATAGAACTCAAGTCTATCAACTCCCTGTCCAGTGATCTACCCACTAGACCTTGCTACCGCCATTATGGGTCCAAACAAATTCTGGCATAGCTGCATATCTCCTCAGCTCTAGAATATTATCTCTGCCTTGCCTCATTTGAGATGTACAACAGTCAGCCGACTAAGCCTGACAGCAAAGTGAGCATGCTTGAGCTATCCATGTAAGGTCCCAACCCTTGGGTCAGTTTTCACTAACTGAATTAGTGAGAGAGCCAAGCCGTGTCCTGATCCATGCATGCGGCTCCCATTGAGGACAAGAACTGCACAGACTGAATGAGGGCATCATATGGCACGAAGGGACTAAAAGCCCAGAGATTAAATTCATTCTCCTCCAGCTTCTCTTAGTCAATAGATATGCCACAGGGCTTGCCACACCAAGAAGCTAATTTATATATTAGACATTACTTTTTCTCCAAAATAAACATATCCCAGATAAATAGCTAGTACTCTAGAGGTACTGCCCACCTCTCCCTGACTGGCACCCTACGGACAGTTTAATGAGCCCTTCATGTCTGGAAACTTGGCTTCAGATCCTGGTGTAAACGCACCGTCTCATTGATGCTCCCTTTAGTGCACAGTTCTAAACCACTGCACATTTAGCCCCTTCTGGCAAGTCCCTTCTCAAGAGATGCTTGTGTCTGGAATAGCAGGGGTGTTGAAGGTAGGGAATGGGACGCCTCATAGAAACTTCTGTGGCTACTGCCCACAGTAAACTTGACCTGAACTTTTGCTGTTTCTCCCTCACTTTCATGAGCCAGAATGGTAAGAATGAGAGATTTTTTTCCTGAGGAAGAAACCAGCCCTGCGTTGCAGCCTCACAGGGACTCAGTGAGCAGATTCAGTGGAGACTTCCTGAGGTCAGCGACAGGAGCTCTGTGCTACGGGAGGGCATGAAATGCCTAATGTGGAAATGTTTGCATTTGGAGCTATATGAAGTTACATTTAGCTTTTAACAGCTGCGGCGGCTGTTTATTGTAGCACAGAATCCTGGAGCTATTAGCTCACTTCTTGACAGTGACCAGATTCAGAGTGGAATGACTGCAAGTCTGCCGTAATATTTATGTCTTTGCCAAGGTCCCAACAATACCTTTCCTAATAAGTCTGACATATAAACAATCATTTCTATAGCTGAAAAACATACGTCCTCAGCCCATTGTAGTGCCAGAAGAGTTGTGAGGATTTTATTTTAATCTGTTATGCAAGTCTTTTTCCCTCCTACGTCACAAATCATAAGTGATTGGCTAGATAGAAATGTTTTGTATAGAATTGCTTAACAAGAAATCTGAACCTCCAGCGCTAAATTCTGCAGTTTGCTACATCCGTGTTACACCACTGAAGACCAGGAGGCTGTACTGAGGTAGTAGGAAGCAAATGTGCCCTTTAACTAGGGTGACCAGATGTCCCAATTTTATGGGGACAGTCCTGGTATTGGGAGCTGTGTCTATTATAGGTGCCTACTACCCCTCACCCCCATGTACCAATTTTTTACACTTGCTATCTGGTCACCCTACCTTTTACTTACATTGAGATGCGGCAGGAGAACGTGTGCTGCAAACGGGTACACTTGATTCAGGATTGTTTGTAAATGGAGGGGAGCATTTCATAAGAGGCTGTTTTCCCCACATAGATCACTGTGTTACTGACTGCGTTTGATGCCTCGAAAAGAACTTCTCCTTGTTTAGAGTTCTAGCATTACACAAAAGAAACATAACCTTGCAGCTGAACTGCAAACATATATATGTTTTGTTCTGGAGCACATTTGAACTGTAGTGCTGAAAGAAGAACAGACTGTACTGCCACAGAATGTTTCCCAGCAACACACTGTAGATTAGCCCTGACTTGCAAAGTTTAAAAAAAAAAAAAAAAAATCACGCTCATGAGTTATGTTTTCTGAGGACCCAGAGAACCATATCTTTGTTGGAACGGGAACTGGATGTTGGAACAACATCAACACTATGAAACATAAGATACACTTCACTGGTTCACACAGTTTATGACCTTGGATAGCTGATAAGCCACTGTAATATGATTTTTGAGCCCTGTGTTTTGCAAGCTTCAGGTACCAGGTGTTATTGAAGGTCAGTACTAAGAAAAAAAGGGCTCTCCCACAGCCGGGAGAAGGTTACAGAGAATGGTTTTTATGCAACATAAGCTTGTAGATGATTAACAATTTTCTTTCAGTTAACCACTAAGTTAATAGTTATTCAAAGCACTCCATTGTAATGGGAGTGGAGATGGGAAGATGTACTATATTAACCATTAATCTTGGACCGTGCAATAAAAATTAAAATGGAATATGGCACATAAGTATGATTAATTCTGCTCAAGAAGAAAGAGCATATGGCTGTTGGTTGGGATATTTTTGTTCTGATGTTGGGGGTGGTTGCAAGGAGCAGATGAGGATCTGTTGCTTGTAATGCTGCATTCTTCACGTTTGGCACTGTGCATTCATTATTCATTTCAGTTAAAAAGATCAAATTGCAGTTCACCTATTTCAAAAGGTGCCTGGCAAATTCAGAGCCTCCCCGAAGTTCCCAAACCCTGAATTGTCTTTTTAATTGCAGAGGGAAGAAGGGGGAGTGATGGACGGAATTTGGTGATTTGTTAGGGGTAATGAAAACAAGACTTTAGCAATGGCTAGAGCCAGACAGCGTGAGCAGCCACAGTGCAGTCTTTAACCACACAGTGGTTGCCAATGCATCTCACTCCTGACATGTAACACCCCAGCTCCCCCAGAGAACTGCAGTCCTGGTGATTCCTTTCAGACTGTTGCGTGCTTTTGCAGTGGGCAGAGATATCTGCTAAGGAACAGCCTGAGGCCATCAAGCTCATTTTCATTTGCAGTCTAAGTTGGATTTAAAAACAGGCCTTCAGCTGCAAAGGCTAATATTAGAGATAGGCCTGAGTGGCAGACTTTGGATCCATGTTTCCCAAAGCTCAGGGATGTTTGGATCTAGGGATTTGATTTAGCCTATGAGAGAAACAGGAACAGGTTGCAAAATCTTGGTCCAGATCTGAACTCTCCCCCACAAAAATCTGGGATTTCTGACTTGGGATTTCGATTTGGGCCCATCTGTAGTCAACATGAGTGATGAATGAACTGATTCAGGAACAATAAGAACTAACAGAATCCAAACCTGAACCAAATTCCTTTTAAAATTCAAGAATGTTTGACCAGCTGTTCACACTTGTGTTCCGTTGGACTCTGCACTTCCTGCGTCTGGCCAGAAGTAGAAGTTGAAATTACTGGAAGAGCTTTAGGTACAGAATTGGTGTCTTTCTGAACATTTGAATGTTTTATGAATCACACCAAACCATCAGCCTGCCTACTGACCACTTGTCTAGAAGCTAATACACATTGCACAGTCCTCTCTGCACTCATTATTTCAGATAATAGTGTCAATATCACATGTGCATTAAAAAAAAGTGGCCACAAAATGAGAGATCACTGGAAGGATGTTCTTATAAGAAAATAACTATATTCCTTGTTCTCGTTTTCCTCCTTACTCTCCTTGGCCATTTAAAAAACTGATTGATTGTTTATTCAAAGCGCATTGGTATATATTTCATAAAAGGTGCTATTGATTCTATAGCCTCGGCCATCTCTCCAAGCCAGGTCAATACAGTGAAACAAAACGTGTGAGAGTCCCTCAAACAGCTGTATAAACATGCTAAGGAAACAGAAACAGCCACAATAACACTAATAGCCTCAACAGCAAAGCATGGCCTGATCCTGCTAAAACCAAAGTCAATAGCAAAGCTATCATTCATTATAAGGGAAGCAGAAATTGCATGGCCTCACTATAGGCTTGATCCAAAGACTACTGAAGTCCAAGACAGGCCTATTGATTTCAGTAGACTATGGATTAAGTCCTACCTGTGAGTGTGGTTAAGAACGTTTAGTTTATTAGCCTGGATGTTTTTACATCAGCCTAGAGTATGGCAGTCCTAAGGCAATTCAGTCTGTATGTCCATCAGTGGATGGATGCTTCCACAGGGAAAACTCTAGATTCTGTTAAGAAAGCCAGCTATAGCCAGGTCTTGCAACAGCCATCTGAGATTCATGTGATCCAGCATGTATTTTGACAGCATCTTCAGGGCCAGGACAGGGAGTTGCGAGACAGGCCGTGCTTAGTGCAGATTGTCTGGAGCTCCTCACTTTGTTCAGCATGAATATTGGAAGGCTCCCTTGCTCACACAGGTCCACCTGCCCCTGAATTACACCGTGGAGAAGGAGGCAGAAATAAGGAGAAAAGGAAGTAAAATAAGGCAATTTCTGTCCTTATCTGCACAGCCAGTGTTGCCAAGCACACAAGCACAAAATCCGACTGCTGCCAGCTTGCAGGCAAACAAGAAATCAAACGCCTTTGTTCCATGACTGTTAAGCCCTCTGTATTGCGTTTCATATGCCCACTGTTTGTGGATCTATTAGGGAGGAAAGTACAAATCACAGTTAAGCAACATGTATTTTTTTCTTCTCACTGTTCTCCTTTCATCCCCTCTCCCTCTTCTGTGTTTTATTACGCCTGTTTCCTATTGGCAACGGTGCTGGGTAGTTATAGTTAATATTTGATCCAAGGCCAGGCAGGCACTTTGCGGAGATTTATAATTAGTTCAGGTACCAGAGCAGCTCCATTAGTGGGTACTTTACAGGTTAGGTTATTATATTATTTGGGCTATATTATAGTTCCTAAAGCTCTGCCTGAACTGGGACTCACTGTGCTTTTGCAAAGAGGCTGCCCAGCAGTGGGAGTCAAGCCCTCCCAACCCTTCTGGAAGAGTCAGCCAGAAGACCTCAGTGGGCCCCGACGAAGCACAGGTCAGAATGAGGATTGTGCCACTCTTGAATTCACCAGATGCAGAATGGGCAACCTTATGGCCCTGCCCAAGGAACCAGGTGCTGTAAGACACATGCAGTTCTTGAACTTGGAGAGAACAATGCTTTAGAGATTGTGGCGCAGGGGCCAATGGGTGGGAAGGCTTTTTGTGTTCCCATCTTGCACACCTGCAGAGGGCCACCTACTCTCCAGTCCTTTTGGGACCGTTTGATGGCAAGGACCGGAACCCACAGTAAGGGTTTCAATTCTGCGTCTCGTCTACAATTAACTTGTTTTCATATAGTTGCACATTTGGGCCCAATCTTCCTGTATTTCCTCAGGCAAAACTCCCCTTGCAATCAAGGAGAGTTTTGCCTGAGGAAGAGCTGCAGGATCATGCCCATTCTAAACTAATATGCTATATTTTAAATGGCCTGGATGCATTCCAGTGTACTTTGTGCATTTAATAGTATAAAGAATTACGGAATTCCTGCAGAACTGCATCTTTACCATAATACTAGCACCTAGATACCATGATGATGACACGCTGGAAATAATGACTGGATAGATTAGGTGGATGGAATCCTTAAAGCTAGGATTTAACCCATGTATGGTACCAAATTTTAGCCAGACCATGTAAACTGTTTCTCTCTGTATCTGGAATAATTTCCAATTAGAAGCAAGAATGCAGGTGAAAGCGCAGTTAAAAACAGACACTTCAGGAATAGAGAACTGGATTCTGATCCAGCTGAAGGTAGTGCCAAAATTTTCACTGCTTTCCATGGAGTGGGAGGAGACCTGGAGTTTGCTTCTACATGCATGCATGCCAGTTTGGAAGGTGCCTGACCATTGTATCCCAAGGCCGAATATTTAAAAGGGTGCAGCAACAAGATTAAAGGGAATGAATTCTGCAGTTCAAAAAGGGGTATTTTTTATGACCAATTAAGTGCATTTATTAATACTTAGTCCTGCCTTGAGTGTAGGGGACTGGACTAAAGACCTCTCGAGGTCTCTTCCAGCCCTATGATTCTATGATAACTGGAAGCTGATCTAAAAACTCTTCAAAAGCCATCCCAAATGAAACACTTGTGCGTGTTCTGTACTTGGATTCCCACCCACCCACTCCATTTACTAGCAAAAAATGTAATGAGAAACCAAAAATTCACTGGAAGGGAATGTATGATAATAGCAACAATAATACAGTGTACATAGTGAATCTATATAAATCCTGTTCAAACCATCATTTGGATCCTGGCTTGCAAAACACGGGGAAAGAATACATGCCCCCAATGGGCATGGCCAGATCCTTCAATTAAAGTGTGCTTGTGCATCAATTTCCTGTATTTTGGCACACAGATGCAGAAGGACTCCCCCATAGCCGCCAGACCTTTACTGAGCAATGGCATGCATTCAAATCCTCCTCCCTCCAAGAATACCATTTTACAGGAGGACAAACAAACCCAGCAGACAAGTGTCCACACCATGATATCTACCAGGTGTCACCCTTGTTAGTCCTTAGAGGAGTAGCTAAGGATTGAAGGAAGAGGGAAACTGAACTACCCTCAACTTAGAGTTGGTCTCTCAAGAATAGGGTTGAAGCAAGCTAGCTGGATGCATGGTGAGGCTTCTACTGCCTTTGTGCTCACTGAAACTTCTGTGGACAGAGCACTTCTGTCTCCAGGGCTATGGAACCGGTGCCTGTCACAAGCACTAAAGTAACCGAAAAAGAAAGCCCATAGCCCTTCCCACTCCAAAATGTTTACTGAAATGGTCTAGATCTTTTCTAAAAAAGATACAGCGTTCATAAAGCCTCAAAAAGCTCAACTATTCTCTAAAATTAAAAAATACCTAGCTCTGTTCTTTTAACACATCTTTAGATTGATGTATTTATTTTTCGATAACTCCTGGATTTCAAAGGTTTCTAAATGGAGAAGAACCTGGTGCCAGCAGGAGAGAAAGCAGAGAAGAAGAGCTCCAGCAATAGGAAAGCTTACCAGGTAACACAAAGCAAACACTTTGCTCTCCCAAATAGAGGAAAAGAGAACCTTGTCCACTCCACTGTACAGAGATAAGCAGGCAGCAGAGAAACGAAAGAGAAAGCCGGATGTCTCAGACTCCACTGCAGCTTAGAACATCAGGGATTGAGAGAATGTGCCGGTGACATTTTACCTCTTTCAAACAGTGGCTGAAGAGAAAGGGGATTCTGAAACCTCTTCAAAAAGAGCTCACTTTGGCTCTGCTGCCCACGCCTCAAAAATCTGTCTCCTTTGCAGAGGAGAGAGTAGAGGCAGGCAGTTCTTGAGAAGTGGTCAGCCTTAGATTCAAGAGTTTCCAGGAATAAGCAAAGAATAGGACACATGGAACCCGAGCTTAAAAGAACAAATTATGTCCAAACTCACATATTCACTTAGCGAAAGCAGTTCTTAGCAGGAGAAGAAATTGGATGCACTTGGGAACCAAGACAGGGTTCAAAATATCCCTATCCTTAATATATCAGTGATAAGGATTCTGAGGCTAGAGAAAAACTCAACCCTGAACTCCTGAAATTGGATGGTGTGGGTAAAATCCTGTCCCTATTGAAATCAAAAGTTAAATTCTCACTGACTTCAGTGGGGCCAGAATTTCACCAGACATTTTATACACCCCTACCCACCCACATTATATGAAATATACACATATTCTATATCACCAGGGATCACCGTTACACTGTCTTCCACCTTTTTTTTCTTTGTGTGCAAGCACATTGTGACTGTTGGGAAGACATGCTGTGGTGGTGTTCATTTTGGCCAATGCAAGATGTGGATAGCTTCTTGGGGGAAAGCTTGGACATTAGTATTGTCCTGAAACTCCTGGAAGAAGGGATTGCCCTGCACATTGTTTGAGCATCTCATTTCAGGGCTGGCACAGATGTGCAAGTAAAGCAAGTTACAATTAGAATAAACCTAGACTCAGTGCCACTGATTTTCTCCTCCACCGGGAAGCCACAAATAGAATATGGAGATGGGTTATAGGATCCCTACATGCAAAAAAACAGGAAGACAGACAATTGAGGCAATGCGAATCCTGCTATCAGACACTCCCCACTTCCCACGCTGGATATTGAATCATAGAAATGTAGGGCTGGGAGGGACCTGGTGCAGGGGCTTTAGAACAATGTTTATAGCGGGGGTGCTGAGAGCCATTGAACAAAATTGCAAACTCTGTATATGCTGGAAACCACTTCAAACCAGGGGGTGCTGCCACATCCCAGCATCCCTAGCTCTCTAGCGCCCCCTCCCACTCCCTCCTGGATCTGGAGAGGTCATCAAGTCCAGCCCCCTGTGCTGAGGCAGGACCAAGTAAACCTAGACAATCCCTGACAAGCGTTTGTCCAACCTGTTCTTAAAAACCTCCAGTGACGGGAATGCCACAACCTCTGTTGGAAGTTTATTTCGGAGCTTAACTACCCTTACAGTTAGAAAGCTTTTCCTAATATCTAATCTAATCTCCCTTGCTACAGATTAAGCCCATTACTTCTTGTCCTACTGATCTCTTTCCTCTTTATGACAGCCCTTAATATATCTGAAGGCTTATCAAGTCCCCCCTCAGTCTCCTTTTCTCAAGACATAACAAGCCCAGTTTTTGTAACCTTTCATCATAGGTCAGGTTTTCTAAACCTTATCATAATTTTTGTTGCTTTCATCTGGACTCCCTCCACTTTGTCCACGTCTTTCCTCAAACAAATCCTATACAAAAGTGAATCTTAAAAGCAGCTAAACCATAGGGATGATCACTTGCCAATTCCATATCATATTGCCACACACACTTCAGAAAGAGTTTGTACCTCTTAAACAGGCATATGAAAAGACAGGAGTGGAAACCTATTACTCTTAGCAAAATTCTGCATTTGTCAAGAAAAACCTTTATCTTCAGGGACACAAGTTCAGCTAATGCCTTGCTGGAAAAAAAATCTTTAAAGCCAACCAGCCCAGCTCTTCTGAATTCTCAGAAGGAAGAGGAAGATGGCTAATATGTGTACATTTTAATTGCTGTCCCACTTAAGGGAATCTGGATCCAAAATATGTTTTATTTGCCAGGTCCCTTATCCTCATTTAACTGTGGATTGATTTACAGTCTATCCTGCACTGAAGAGCCTCTTTGTCTCTCTTTTAATTGTTTATAGCTATATTAAGATGACAGTGCACACAGTAAAGACCATTAGGAGAACTTTCCTAGGCCTTGAGACAAGACTTAATATCGTAAAGATTTCAGTTTTATCTGTGACCCGTGTACTGAAACAAGCTAAACGCCTCCTTTTGGGGCATGAATCTTTATTAAGTTAGCTAATTAGTTATGGTCTATAACATAGGGATTTGACCTGTGTATAACTGTTGTAGCTCATTTACTGTCCCAGTCTTTATCTCAGTCACATATTTTATTTTACATAAAACTCAATTAAAAGTATTTGTTGAAAAAAAAAAGTTTACTAATCCATTGGATTTTGGAACCATTTTTTCCTCTGGTAGCCATTTTGGTTACATACTAGAACCTCGGAGTTACGAACACCTCAGGAATGGAGGTTGTTCATAACTCTGAAATGTTCGTAATTCTGAACAAACCATTACGGTTGTTCTTTCAAAAGTTTAGAAGTGACCACTGACTTAACACAGCTTTGAAACATTACCATGCTGAAGAAAAATGCTGCTTTTAAGTTAACCATCTAATTTTCAATGAAACAAGCATAGGAACAGTTTCCTTACTTTGTCAAATCTTTTTTTAAACTTTCCCTTTGATTTTTAGTAGTTTACATTTAACACAGTACTGTACTGTATTTTTTTTTGTCTCTCTGCTGCTGCCTGACTGGACACTTCCAGTTCCACATGAAGGTGTGGTTTACTGGTCAGTTGTAACTCGATGGTCATAACTCTGAGGTTCTACTGAAAGTAGTACTATCTGTTAACGTTCACCAATACTATCACAGAATCAAAGTAAAACGTAAACGTTCCCCCAAGCCAATAGCTCATTGGGATAACACAGTGAAGGCACATCTGTTTAGTAGCCAACAATACACAAAGGAGTGATATGGCCAGCATCATATTCAACTGCCTTTGACTGCCCTAACCCTATGGATTAGGTACCCATTTTTCAGCTGAGTAAACTGGAGGCGGCCTTTCAAGCAAGACTCAAATCCACAACCTTCAGGTACCAATCAGTTTAACCAGGACTACATTTCCAACTACCAACTCCCCTGGAACCAAACAGTTATGCCTTTGTAGACATTTGTTTGGAGATGCTGTGCAGTCTCAGAGAAGGGGACTGCCAGTCATTAGACCTAGGTTCCATTTCCGGTTCTCTCACTGGCTCACTAGTTTACCTGGAAGAAGATACAACCTCTCTGCTCTTCAGTTTCCCTAAGGTTCACACCATTTTGGCTTTGTTATTGTTAGCTGCTAAACACACACATTCAAAACACAGCAGACACAATCCAGCCAGTTTTGATATTGCACAAATGGAAGAAATTAGTAAAGTACCTGTTGGCACTTAACCAAGTCAATAATGGAGGTAGATTAAGCAATACACACACCTGATGTCAGAAGTGTAAGATATTCTCTCTTTAGTAATTAGACAGCAATTATGAAGTGAACAGCAACTACAGAAAGGATATATATTTCAAAATATAATTGTATTCTCAATCTGTCAGAAACTGCCACACCAAAACAAGATACAGCTCTGAAACTGAATTGTCACCTCCCCTCAAGGCACAATTGCTCAAAATAACTAGCTTACCCTTCCTAGGGTGGGAGCTTTCACTCTGTCATAATTAAAGGAGTACTTATTAGTAGAGTGTAGTTGAAGCTGGTAGTTTATCTGCAAGGTAGCTAGTCACATTATTTAGAATGAAAGCCAAGACGAGGTGAGGCGTTTTGGTATTGGATTACTGAAAGTACAGTTTTACAAAACCAGAGGCAGTTCAGAGCCAGGTTTCAGCATATCGAAGCCAACAAAGTTAGGAGCTGGATGGTTTGGATTAAAAGATTCTGATTTTGTCATCTCTATAGTGGTCAAACCAAGGGTGATTTAGGTCCCAATTCTGTTTTATCCAAACCACCAAAGTATGATGGAGGAAGGAAGGAAGTGGGAAATCTAAAAGGGCCAATTTTGACCCATCTCTAAATTTAAGATAAACGAAATTCATACATGATGTGAGCAGGCTTAACCCCTCCTGAAGTTAATGGGAGATGCGACTCCTTATGCTAAAGCTGACTTTGGCCCAATATATATATTAATTTCTTGCCTAGTCTGAAAGAGAACATCTGCCTTTACTCCATGTACACAACATACACAAGTGCCAAACTAATCGGGTGTTTAGTTCCATTAAATTACAAGTGGTAATAAGGACTAATGAGAATACCAATAGATTTTAAAGTCCGAAATAGCTCTTATCACCTGATCTGACCGCCTGCGTAAAACAGGCCATAAAATTTCACACTGACTCCTGCAGCAAGCCTGTTACTAAGCTCCATTTCAGTCTCTTTTTCATGGCTCCTCTTGGCCTTCATTTCCTTTGAGAAGTGAAACCTGTTGTGGTTTACTTTGAAAAAGGTAGAGTAAATCGTTCAGTATTTTCAGGCAGTGAGGTCGCTTTGTTATCTCTTGCCACATCCCCAGCAATGCTGAAAAAGCGGCATTGTGGTTTGACAGCTAAGATATTAGATCACCTCTTGGTAGAATGATGTATTATCTATTTATTGATATAGATAATTAATTCTCATAATTGCCCTGTGGAAATTGAAAAATCAAGTATTATTCTCATTTTCCAGATAGGGAAAATAAAACACGGTATGGTTTAGGGAGCTGTCCAAGGCTACAGTGTGAGTCAATGAAAAAAGCTTTTATACCACTATAGCCAAAGATTGACACATCTTAAGCAGCGCTCTCATCAGAAGGTCCAGTGCTTATTGAAAGATCAGTTGGCAGAGGCCTGGCCACAGATTTAGAGAAGACAAGGCCTCCTCTCTGGCCCACCAGAGTGGGCATCTGAGAAACATGTAGTGAGCACTGAGGGGGAGAGAAAGAGTAAAAAGGCAGTAGAGAAGTATCATGTCCCTACTGTTCCTTGGTGTAGCTCTATCCTTCCCCATCTTCCGTTTCCTCTTCCTTTGTCCTTCTTTCTGATTCTACATCCTCAGCCCTCCTCTGCCATTTCACAGTTCTTGTCAGTTTTCCACCCCCCCCCCCAGATAATTTTAAAAATTAATTTTACACAAGAAAATTAACTAAAGTATCTGTATATGTCTGTGTTTCTAGTTCTGGTGTCTACAACTCAAGGAGGATGTTGATAAACTGGAGAGGGTTCAGAGAAGAGCCATGAGAATGATTAAAGGATTAGAAAACATGCCTTATAATGCTAGGCTCAGGGAGGTCAATCTACTAATCTGAACAAAGAGAAGGCCAAGGGGTGATTTAATTACAGTCTGTAACTACCTACATGTGGAACACATGTGATAATGGGCTCTTCAGTCTAGCAAAAAAGGGTATAACACAGTGCAGTGACTGGAAGTTGAAGCTAGATAAATTCAGACTGGAAATAAGACACACATTTTTAACAGTGATGGTAAATAATGATTGGAACCGTTTACGAGGGCTTGTAGTGGAGTCTCCATCACTGAATCTTTATATCAAGATTGGATTTTTCTAAAAGATCTGCTTAGGAATTTGGGGTGGAGGGAAAGTTCTGTGGCCTGTCTTGTACAGGAGGTCAGACTAGATGATCACAATTAGCCCATTTGGCCTTGGAATCTATGAATCAATATACATATGTTTTGTGTGTGTGTCTGTGTGTGCTTGCGTGCACAGATATGTTATCTACATAGGCACATACATATATATAAAATCCCCAAGAAGCATGCAAAATAGGTAAATAAAATAGCCACGGTGTCTTATTGCTATAATTCTTATTCTCCCTTTCTGCTATGCTCCTGCTGTCTGACTTCCTTTGTTATGTTTTATCTGTGCTTAGATTATAACATCTTTGGGGTAGGCACCGTTTCTTTTATATGTTCCAGTGATTTGTCTATCAGATTGTAGGCACTCAAGTCACTCTAAGAGGAGCATACTACACTTTTGTGTTTTATGATAAGCTTCTGGCAGTGAGAAGCTTTAAAAGCAGAAATCTAAAGGGATAGACAACCTATCGTCTTCAAATTCCGCCATTTCAATTAATTTTGCATTCTCTCTGTCTTCGTTATGCCATTCCCTTCAAGTGAACCACTGTGCTGCAGACACAGGCAGAAGGTGGGTACGAGACAAAATTTCTGAAGGATTAAATGGCATAGAGCAGTACAGTTAGAAGGCATATCGTAAATGACTTTCCCATGGGTGCTGAAGGTGATCTAGCCGTGTTCTCTGAGTTGCTTACAGCTGAGACTTGAGCACGACCTCAGGACAAACTCCTACAGATTGAGAGGATATGTGAAAATTGCCTGATTCCTTTCCTCCAGCCTCAATCCATCACATTCTTTACCTCATCAGTAGCATCTATTAGCCTTGGCTCAAATCAGTCGCTTCCCTATTCCCACCCTGTATTCTTAGTCTCGTGCAGGCCTTTGGCCTGAGAAGGGGGACAATATTTCAAAACTGAATACCCTGAACACACTTCCTCTCCCACATTCCTACTCTTTAATATATCTATTCTATTTATTCACTGGGCTAGAAAGATAGTGAGAATGACTCTATAGCCTGGGCACTTACCTGGTGGGGGACATCCAAGTTCTAATTCCTGCTCCAATTAATATTTATTTATTTATACACAGAGGAGCTGTTCCAGTAGGAGAGATTAAGAGAGACCTAACTCCAGTATATCCCATAGCAAGGTACTCACTTGCAGTGTGGAAAACCCAAGTTCAATTCCCTGCTCCAAATGAGACATAGTGGGGACTTGGATCCAGTAGACCATATCCTGGGTGAGTGCTTTATCTATAGGGCATAAGGGGGGCATCCTCATCTCCTCTGGGGATTTTCTGAATGGGGTTACCAAATGTCCTTTGCTTTTCATAGAGAAGCAGTTAAAAATGCCCAGAACTGGAACTAAATATTTTGTTTAGGGTTGAACAAAACATTTTATTTGACCTGAAATTATTTTTTTCCAGTTTTTGTTTTGCTAAAAACCTATTTGCATTTCAGGTCTATCTGAGATCATCTCCTCTTCCCTCCCCCCTCCACCCCAGCTGACCAGCAAACAAAATGATTATTCATACAGCTCTGCTTATCATGGATACCTTCTGAGCAATAATCATTTGCTGCCCTTTACTGGGGTTTATAACATTGAAATACATGGAAGATGGCATTCTTCTTCTTGTCATATTTTGCTACAGTTTCTAAATGGCAGGGTACCAAAGGTGGTTGCTGGGATTTTTTTTTCCTTAAGCTAAAATAGACGACAGGTTTTTGGATGTGCCAACCAAGTTTGTAGAAGCCAGTCTCATAATGCAGAATAGGGAGAGCAAATTGGCCCAAAGCAACAAAGAATGAGATGTGGGCCAAATTCATTCCTGAAGTAACTCAACGGAGTTGTAACAAGGAAGAATTTGCCCCACTATGTAGGTAAGGCTTCCATCATCAATAGCTTTGACAATATTACCTCCCTCATCAGAAATATCAAATCTATCTCCAGAGCCTGTGCATACAGCTGACTGGAAATCTGCTCCCAGTTTCTAATGCAAACTGTCAGAAGTGGATTGAGTGGAGGTTTTTTTTTTTCTTTCTCCTAATCAAAGCACTTCTTGAATAAATGTTCTGTTACTTCAGGGAACTTGAGTGCCTTCCGTTAAAAGAGGAGAGAGCTCTCCAGTTACACTGAAACAATCTGGTTTAGAACAGGCACACATCAGCTGAGAGATTCATTTCCCCTGCAATAGTGTGTCTGAGTCAAGTAGGAGAAATGACAGTGAAGGGTGAAAATGTGACTTCTTCAGATGCTTCCAGGCTCCATATAAAGATTTATGCAGCCTCAACATCACACCCGCATTTGCCTCAAAAGAGGAATTGATATGGCCCCAAAAGGGCACTTTGTAGTCGCCCATTGCACCACACACCCTTTGCTATTTTAAAAATTTGTTAAAGCGAAGAGCATACTAGGTAGAACAGATAACCCACCTCTTTGAAAGGATATGGCATGCACAGCAACCGCCTCAGATAGGGGTCAGAATAATGGCATCAGGGAAATGGAGAGATAAGGGTATCTGCCAAACTAAGACCCCAGATGGATCCAAACAGCCCAAAACATGCAGAGGGAGGAGGGCTGAGAATGTGAATCTGGATCTCGGTTTAACACCCAGTCTGTCCCTCCTGCTGTAAAGGGCCATGCCAAAACCACAGACCCAAACACACCAAAAGTTGTGGAAGTTTTTTTAGTTATGTGTAATTGAAATCTGGATCTGAGTTGTGCAGCTGGGGCTTACTATAAACAATGCAAACAATAGAGAGACAAGGTGGGTGAGGTAATATGTTTTATTGGACCAACTTCTGTTGGTGAGAGAGACATGCTTTCCTGAAGAAGAGAAGCTTTGTGTAAGCTTGAAAGCGTGTCTCTCTCACCAACAGAAGGTGGTCCAGTAAAAATATTACCTCACCCACCTTGTCTCTTTAATATCCTGGGACCAGCATGGCTACAACAATCCTGCATAATACACACACTGCAATTTCAGAAGGTCAAGCCAGTTGTGGGCACTCCCTGGAGAACGTTTCCCAAGATACCAAGTAACCAGACTGGGAGTTTCTGAAAGATGTAAACCTGCTCTCACATTCCTCATGCCAAATCAAAGGAGGCTGTACTATGTACTCTCACATGCCCTCATGCCAGTACTGAGAAATGAGAAAGTGACCCCATTTACTTCTCACCATGAAGAAACACAGAAGCAAGTGATGTGTTGTCACTATCCATTTAGAAATACAGGCCTCATCCAGGATGAATGGTGAAACTGGTCTGTTAACTATTATCAGATAGCAATTTGCTATTTGCTTGTGGTAGTTTCCACAGTTATCAGTATAAATATTATGGTAGCACCAAGCGGCCCCCACAAAGACTGTATAGAACGCCTAGCAGTATGAGGCCCCATACACTTAGTAAGACAGGCTCTGCCTGGAAGAGCTTATAGATTAAGAAGACAAGATGGGGGCAGGGGGGAGGGGGAGGAGGAAATACTTTTAACCCCATTTTACAGATGGGGAACTGAGGCACAGAGAGGTTAAGTTACTTGCCCAAGGTCAGACAGGAATTCTGTTGCATACCTGTGAACTGAACCCCATTCTCACATCCTAAATCAGTGCCCTAACCACAAGACCACCCTTCCTGTGCTAGATGCCATACAAACCCCAAAGAAGGTACAGTACCTGCCCCAAAGAGCTTACCACCTAAAAACCAATAAGAGCTTGACATCTAAAAATATGAGAGGAAAAACACCTAATTCCAACCACATGAGGACAGTTTCCTTCCATTCTCTTCGTCAACGTGGCATGTGTATCTGTGACGAGAAGACTGTACTATACATCTGAGGTGTGGTTGCCCCTGGTGACTAAGCCTCCCTGTTCTCTCTGCCATACCACAGCTAATTTGAGGCCTGGGGAGGCCCAGTTGGCCTATCACCACGACTCAGCTGCATCATCTTCTTTTCTTCATTGACAGCACTGAAAGTGCTGCAGCACCCATTGCTCTTTTCTTTAGAGCCCAACTTCTTTGGGTCTGTCTTCTCTCTCTCAGGAGACTAATAGGATCAGAAATGTAGGGCTGCAAGGGACCTCAGGGGGTCCTCAGGACCTTAGACCATCTCTGACAAGTATTTGTCTAACCTATTCTTAAAAACCACCTATGACAAGGGTTCTACAACCACCTTAGTTAACCTGTTCCAGTGCTTAAATATCCTTACAGGTAGAACGTTTTTCTTAATATCTAACTTGAATCTCCTTTGCCCCAAACTAACCCGATTACTTCTCGTCCTGCCCTTGGCAGACATGGAGAACAATTGATCATCATGCTCTTATAACAACCTTTTACATAGTTGAAGACTTATGTCCCCTCCTTAGATGTAATTTCCAGCTTTCTGATCAAGCTAGTGTGCAAAAACTAGAGGTATAGCCCCCACAGCGCAAACAGCAGGATGGGCTAGCCACCCGAGTTCAATCCCATCTGAAATCCTAGGTATATACTATAGTGGCCATCCTCTCACTCACACTGCTGCAGTGCTGCTACACGGCTATTTTTAGTGCATTAGCTCAACCAGAGCTAACGCTGGTAAGTCTACCCAAGCTGGCAATTACACCTCCAGCTGCACTGTGGACATACTTTTGGGTCTTCTCTTCTCTAGAATAATGCCCAGTTCTTTCAACCTTTCCTCAGAGATCCTGTTTTCTAAACCTCTGTTCATTTTTGTTGTTCTCTGTGCTCTCGCCAATTTGCTCACATCTTTCCTAAAGTGTGGCACCCAGAATCGGACACAGTACTTCAGCTGAGGCCTCACCAGTGCCAAGCAGAGCAGAACAATTGCCTCTGGTGTCTTACATTTGACATTCTTGTCAGCACCTCCCAGAATCACATTTGCCTTTTTTCCAGCTGCATTACATAGTTGGACTCATATTCCGTTTGTGATTCACCATGACCACCAGATGTTTTTCAGCGGTAGAAGAAATAAGGGGGAAAAGTAAAAAATGAAAAAGACTGCAGAAATCTCACAAAAATTGTAAAAAGGGTCATTTTTAATATTCAGGGGAGAGAGGACAAAGATAATTAAAATACAACTGCTTTTTTTTAAAAAGTTCAGTATTTTATACAAAATATTTTTGTCAGAAAAATAATTTAAAACACAGTAAAATCTATAATTGCTTGATTAGCGGTATCCTACTTATTGTTTGTGAGGGGCACTGGGTTGGGAATAGAGCTGAAACCACACAAATGTTGCCTGAGCCACTCTCAGACCAGCTGGCTGAGGATAGTGGTGGTGAACAACATGAGGGAAAAGCATTGTGGGATGGAGCCGAAAGGACAGTCTGCACCAGTACAGCTATAACACCCAGTTGTGGAGAAGCATCTCAAGTCTTGCCCAGAGCTGATGCAGTCATTGAGTGGGGTTTTCAAAAGCACTCAGCACTGACATAAAACTGATCCCACAGAAGTCAGTAATAAGGCTTCTTTTGATTTCAATGGGCACAGAACTAGGCCAACGCTGAGCACTTTTGAAAAATCCCACCCATAGTGGTTAATGAGAACACATGGGAACATTCAAGCCCCTTTTGTGTGTGGACGCAAACATCCAGCTTCCTTGTTGCTATGAGCTTTGTGCAGGTATTGACAGCTGTGCAAAGTGACGGCAAGGTGTGTGTAAATGGTTACCTTCTGATTTTGTAGTGTTTTACACACTTTACTCTGGTGTTTATGACCACACAAAGTGTAGAGCAAAAGAGAACTTGGCCAAGTTTTCTGTAATAAGAATTCCAGGTGCTTTGATGGGTACTGCAAGAACCCACATTCTCCAGTATAGATGGGATTACTGGCTATAATGGGACACATTTTAGCACTCACATATGTTTAATATGCAGGTGCAGCTTGTGCGTCCCATCATGCACTACTCTATCTTGACAAGAGTGATCTTTCACATTGGTGTAATGATTCAACAAGATCATGCCCCATTCCGATTAGAACCCAGTGGAGAAGTCTGCTCTGACTGCACCACTTAGATAGTCAAATTCCTCTTCTTGGACACAAGGGTGTGGCCCTTGTGCCTTGACCAGTTGCCAGCATGGCCTTTGGGCTAATTTTGAGTACCTCTGCTCAAGCATGCTACACATTTACTCTCTGCCTAAGAATGACAAAAGGGAGTGAATCTAGATACTACCATTTTCACAACTTGCTGACTTAGCTATAGTGCCGTTGGGCAGTTTACAGTAAATTTATTTCACTTCTCAAATACTATTTCCTTAAGTGCAATGAATTGTGTGCAGGGAATTGCTGACAGTTCCTCTTCCTTTGCTTTACCATACCAACCAGTTCTCATTGTGGGAGAGCTGAGACACTGAGAACTGACAATTTGCTCCTTAATCTGTATTGTGGTAGCACCTAGAAACCTCAGCCAGGTTGGAACTCTATTGTTGTAGCTATACAAACACACAGTAAGATACTGCCCCTGCCCCCAGAAGCATACACAGAGAGATGTAAGTGTCTCTGGCAAGCCTGTAGTTCTGAAGCAGCACAAGAGAAATTTCAAACGAGAAATTACAGAACTGTGACCACCACCTATCACCGGTAAAACAAGACAGAGTTGTTGTCACCATTCACCCTTATGAACTACACTTTCAAACACTTCAGATCCATTCTATTTTACCTACCTTTGGTGAAGCCTAGGGCTTTGCTCCTACTAAATGCCATACAAGACTTGCAGTATTGTGTTACTCGTGTCCCCTACATTTGATTGCAACTCTGCCTCTCATCATAGTTCACTTTTTCCTTGGATATAGCATAGCCTGGATTCTTGGCACGGATATGACAACGGTCAACACAAAGCAAAGGACCTTCTGGATCTGAGTAAGGTTAAGGTCTGGCAAAAACAGAGGACTTGGGAGACTCCCTGTTTCCTGAAGTTGACACAATTTGTTCTTCATAAGTAGAAGCTGGGCTTGGGCAGTCCTTGTGTGATGGAGTGGATAGTGTCGTCAGCTGAAAAATCATTTGATATGGAGGGGATTATTGAAAATTGAGAAACATCAGCTAAAAGAGAATGACCTATTGTCCAACAAGTATGCAAGGGAAGGCAGAGATGCCCTGGGGAGGGAAGGATTCTAACTTCATTTCAAACAGAGACACATCTATTTATTAATGAATCAGCATCAGTAAGAAAGAAAGCAATTGTCTGTGGAGAAGGCAGGTAAATCATCTATGAAAGTTCCAACAAGATTTTGCATTAACGCTTCTTAAGAGATGGGAGGTGGAAATCCACCCTGTTTTCCAAGGAAAATGGAGATTAATCCACTTCTCAAGAGAATACACCCTCACAGAAATTGGAGTCCCATGTTTTATTCAAATAGGAACAGGATAGTTAGTCTGACAATACTGGTTAAAACCTGACCTCTTCAAAGAAATCAAAGACATAATTTGCAGACCTGCATAGACATTATGAGAGATACCTGGGAGAGAAGGAGGTGGGGTCTCTCTGCAAGACTGAAGCTCAGTGGCACAAGGGGCTGAATGAGGTGAATCAGCAAGAGAGAGAGGGCCTGAGACTCTGCCTGACAGTTCACTAATGATGTGAGCACCTCATATGTGATAACTTGAAAGGTTTGGGCCTACCTAGGCAAGGCTTAGGAACCATAGGCATAGGTATGTTCTGTGTGCCATTCATCTTTGATTTAGGTTGGTTTTTTATTTAAAAACCTTTTGGATCTTAGACCGTGTCTGGCACAATGCACCACAGTTTGTCCAGAGGAGAGGTCAGCAACCCTTCAGCATCTGAGGAGACAGATTCTGCACTTAAGCCACAGGCAGCTCCTCAGTGAAAGGCTCAGGCAGGGGTTCTGTCCCGTAGGTGTGGTCAGTGCTCTGGCTGGATTCTTCCTTACTGTTCTTCCATATCTAAAAAGAGTAACCATCTAATCTAACAAGTCATTCAGACTGAAAGTAAGGAAAACAATCCAAAAAAGAACGAATGTAAAAATCTCCCTACAAGAGCATCATGTGTTTATCTGAACAGCCATCTAGAAAGTGAAAGTGCTTTCCAAAATGGAGGACCTAACAGCACATTGGCAGGAAGCCTCCTGTCATTTAAAGGTGTAGAACATAGAAAACTGAATGATAACACTTTCGACAAGCATACATACAGCCTTGCATCCTGAAGCATGCAATGTGCAATGACAACAGGCAACAAACAAACTTGAGGGGCAAGGTGACATCTTGTGACAGTAGATCTTTCCACATCTCCTGATATATCTAATATGGCTCCTCAGCCACTGAAATGCAGCTCTCTCTGGGGTGGAACCAAGCAGCAATTTACAGCACCTAGCATAATGGGCCCCATCCTTGTTGGTCCTTAGGCACTACTGCAATAAACATAATTAATAAATATAAATACAACAAATAAAAATGGTGCAGAATAGTTTAAAAGGAACCACCACTGTTTAGCACTTCAAATGGTGAAGCAGAAGTTTCTCCTCCTAGAAGCTGATGCAATAGTTTAAAAAAAGATGTCTACTAATCATATCAGTACTACTGCTACTTGAGACTCAGAAACAGAATCATCCTGCTGTCATCTGGTCAGAAGAATGATTTGCCTCCACTGTGTGAGGCCACGTTCATATTACGTACTAATGCCATATGTTGCACTTTCTTCCTCTTCTCACACGCTGACTGCATATTTAGCAAACAGCAAAACCCCCTCACTGTGTCCGTTTCAGCCCATACTCATTTTATGTAGTCTTTAAAAAAAATTAAAAAGAAGAACTGATTTCTGAGATTTTCCTATTGCAAGAACCTTTGACAACTATCGGCTTTTGCGTGTTTGCTTGTTACAGTTGCTATTTCTGGAACTGGAGGCAGTTCCTCATTGACTAAAGTACTTGATTCAGAGCCAGGCTCTCTCAGCTTTCTTACTGGCATTGAGGATTACTAATTTTTACAAGTAATTGCATCTAGAAATTAGGCACACAATTGCATGTGTATTTTTACCTGCATCCCTGGGCTCCTGGAATTTTAAAAATCAGGCTGACAATGTTCATTGAAAAGTAGGGCTGTCGATTAATGGCAGTTAACTCACACAATTAACTCAAAAAAATTAAATGCAATTAAGAAAATTAATCACGATTAATCACAGTTTTAATCATAGTGTTAAACAATAGAATACCAAATGAAATTTATTACATATTGTTTCTTTTAAGAACACTTTCACTGCAGATTTGACAAAACGCAAAGAAGGACTGTGAGATTTCTAAAGATAACTACGGCACTCAACCCAAGATTTAAGAATCTAAAGTGCCTTCCAAAATCTGAGAGGGACTTGGTGTGGAGCATGCTTTCAGAGCAACACTCCAATGTGGAAACTGCAGAACCCAAACCACCAAAAAAGAAAATCAACCTTCTGCTGGTGGGATTTGACTCAGACAATGAAAACGAACATGCCTCGGTCCACACTGCTTTGGATTGTTATTGAGCATAACCTGTCATCAGCATGGACACATGTCCTCTGGAATGGTGGCTGAAGCATGAAGGGACATATGAATCTTTAGGGCAATTGGCACATAAATATCTTGTGACACCAGCTACAACAGTGCCATGTGAACACGGCTGGATTACCCAATAGGCAGACTAAACGCGTGCTTAGGGCACCAGCAAAGCAGGGCGCACAAAAACAAAAAAGATTTTTTTTTAAAATTTGATATTTGGTATTTCAAAAAAAAGCATCAAAATAGTCATCATGGGAAAAAAATCAGAACTTTGTTAGACTTCCTTACACTCCACTACACATTCTTCCCCCGTTTTTCTTTTCTCTTTTTATTACTTATCCCCACCTAAACCAGGGGGGCATCCTACTAACGTAGATCGAAATAATGCCAGGAAATCAGATCCTGTCATGTATTGCAATAAATTTATGTTTTATTATTGATCTATTCTTCTGAGATATACGTACTTGATTCGTTTTTTCCCCCTTTTATACACACACACACACACACACACACACACACACACACATAAAAATAGTGTACATTGTGTAATTTGGTGTTTTTGGCTTTTTTTAAGTTCAGATAACTGAGATAAGGGGCAGGATGAAACGTAACCAACTGAGTGGAGCACAGAAACGTAAACTGGCAGAAGAAAAAAAAACTAGTGAAATTTTACAAAATCTTCCAAAGCTGACATCATTTTTCAAAGTGAATCCATCAGAAGCAACATCTTCTCTCAGTAGCACAGACATTGTTCCAAAACCTGTAGGTATTTCAGAGACTGACCCTTCTTCTATTGGTGAAACAAACACCATTCCAGAACATGTGGATGTGTGAGAGAGACTGTAACTGATCATCCTACTCCTGGTGGTAAAACAGACATTGTTCTAGAAGGTGTGGATGTGCCAGAGACTGAACCTGCTCATGCTGTAAATAATAGGAGAAAAGATCCTTGTATGTGGGTTGTTATCAGTACCGATTATGTAGCTTACTGGATAGATTGTGGACCAAATGACTGTCAACACCACACTGGGCCATTTGAGAAATCACGTCGGACTTTTACCAAATGGCAAACAAACAAGATATTGTCCACAAAAAGAAGCTTTTAGAACAGAACAAATATGCCCTATTCATGCCATGTGCTGCACACTCTCTCAATCTTGTTGGCCGCCGTGCTGTTGATTGTTGTCCTGTGGGAGTAAGTTTTTTCTCAACAGTCCAGTTACTTTATACATTTTTCTCTGCCTCAACATACCGATGGGCAGGTCTTAAAAAATATTTGGGCAATGATCGTGTGTTGAAATCTCTTTCTAATACTCGCTGGGAGGCACATGCAGCGGCAACAAGTGCAATTCTGGAGTCTACTCAAAGATTGTGGATGCATTAGAAAGTGTAGCCGAAGACAAATCACAAAAGGGAAAAACTATACGAGAGGCAGAAAACATTGCAAACAAGATGCAAGAACTAGAGTTTGTATTCATGTTGACCATGTGGAATGAAATTTTACAACACTTTTACCACACAAGTCAAGCTCTCCAAGAAAAAGAATTGGATTTGAAAACATGTGCAGACCTCTATCAATCATTAGCAGACCACTTACACACTTTGAGGAATGATTTCAAAAGATTTGAAGACATATCAAAAGATATCTTGCCTGATACTAACTACAAAGAAGCCCAGTCTCACAAGCGAATCAGGAAAAAACAAGCAAATGATAGTAGTGCAACAGAAACAGAAACAGCATTGAATCCTAGAGACAAATTTCATGTTATCTACTTACTACGCTATAATTGATACACTTGAAGCTCATATGAAGAGGAGAGGTGAAGTGTACCAAGTAGTATCAAGTAGATTTTCTTTTCTAAACGATATGGATTTATCTGATGAACAATATTCACAAGGTTCCCAAAAGCTAGTTGACTCATACGCTGTTGACTTTGAACATGAATCTCTGTGGAGAAGTACAGCAGTTCCACTGTTAAATGCGCGCAAAGTTTAATGAAACAGGAAAAATGAAATTCAGTCACATTGATCTTCATGACACAATATTGAAAGACGGAATACAATGTGTATTTCCAAATGTAGAGATCGCACTACGTATTTTTCTAACATTAATTATTACTAACTGCTCCGCAGAACGCTCTTTTTCTCAGCTGAAAAGAATAAAAAACCCTCAGAGAAAAAACAATGTGTCAGGACAGACTTGATTCACTTTCCCTATTGTGTATGGAAGCGGACATGCTTCGTCGAGTCAGCTTCGATGAACTTATCCAGAATTTTGCAATCAGAAAATCTAGAAAGAAGCTATTTTAATTTCAGCATACATGTAAGTTATTTTATTTTATGTATAGTATTGTTTTTATTTTGAATTACATATGGGGGGGGGACCATAATCTTTTCAGTGCTTAGGGCCTCTAAAGGTCTTAATCCAGCCCTGAATGTGAATGCCTGTTCTCATTTTCAGGTGACATTGTAAACGAGAAGCGGGCAGCATTGTCTCCCGCAAATGCAAACAAACCTGTTTGTCTGAGCAATTGGCTGCACAAGAAGTAGGACTGGGTGGACTTGTAGACTCTAAAGTTTTACATTGTTTTGTTTTTGAATGCAGGATTTTTTACATAATCCTACATTTGTAAATTCAACTTTCATGATAAAGAAATTGAACTACAGTACTTGCTATGGGGGAATTGAAAAATACTATTTGTTTTTTATAGTGCAAATATTTGTAATAAAAATAAATATAAATTGAGCACTATACACTTCGTATTCTGTAATGTAACTGAAATCAATATATTTGAAAATGTAGAAAACACCCAAAAATATTTAGATAAATGCTATTCTATTATTAACAATGTGATTAATCACGATTAATTTTTTTAATCGCTTGACAGCCCTAGTGAAAAGTAATAACAGATGCAATGTACAGTACTGAGAAAAAAACTAGTATTCAAATACCACAGGGGCACCTAAACCATCCCTTGTAGACTGATGCCTAACTTAGCCTTAAACATGTCCAGTGAAGACGATTTCACAACCTTCCTTGATGGTTTTTTCCCATATAACTTTTCTGTACAACTTTCCATATAATTTTTTCCAGGACTCTTCTTACAATTCTCTCTTTCACCAATTCTTTAGTAGTAGGGCCATCTACATGAATGTAGGGATGTATTTGTTCCTAAGGCAATCAGTTGTTTGCGATAACATGATATTTCACTATATACTACATGCATCTGACAAAGTGGGTATTCACCCACGAAAGGTTATGCTCCAATACGTCTGTTAGTCTATAAGGTGCAACAGGACTCTTTGCCACACTACTATAGCGATTTTTAAATCCAGCTCTTAGTTCATTTTCCAAACATTAATGAATGTTTTATTCCCCATGTTACAGATATGAAAATAAAAACAAATCAATTAAGTGACTTGACCAAGATCATGCAGCAAATCTGTGGCGGAGCCAGGAATAGCTATTAGAAGATTTTTAATTCCTCTGTGTTGCAAATAAGAACTTTGATTTCTTTGTGTCTCTGTGCTCAAGTCACACCTATCTGCATCAGAAAAAAGACTTTCTTTTTAAAAAATGTGTTTAATGAACATGCCTCATGTTCTGCTTTGATAATATAATAATTTGTACTTCCCCCTTATAGTTAAAAAAAAAAAGTATATGCTACAGCAATGATCCCAAATGCTGCACTAACATTATTCTAAATGACAGCATTTTGGACTATTATTACAGATTACACTAACATAATTTTGTAAAACAACTCTACTTTTCATGCACAGCTCAAAGCACTCTACAAAATTAATTAACATTGCTCTACCTCCCATGCAAGCTTCTGATTTTTGATAAACCCTAATTATGTGGGAAAGGTTTTATCAATGTAATAGTGTAATTGTAATCATATTTGTCATTTCCCATCCCCTGCCTTTGCTTCTTATTCAAATATGCTTATGCTATGTGTGACAAAGTTCCTCCTCTACCTTGGTGGGTCTTATGCTTATTGGCAGATTTGCTCGCCTTGGAGCTTCACAGCAGCCCTCAGTTTGGCCATTTTCATGAACCCACAGTCCAGGTCAATTCCTCCTGTCTCTGACCAGAAGTTGGGAGGTTTGGGGCGTACCCGGGCCCGCCCTCTACTCCGGGTTCCAGCCCAGGGCCCTGTGGAATGCAGCTGTCTAGAGTGCCTCCTGGAACAGTTGTGCGACAGCTACAACTCCCTGGGCTACTTTCCCTTGGCCTCCTCCCAACACCTTCTTTATCCTCACCACAAGACCTTCCTCCTGATGTCTGATAATTCTTGTACTCCTCAGTCCTCCAACAGTCCGCATTCTCACTCTCAGATCCTAGCGCCTCTTGCTCCCAGCTCCTTACCCACGCACCACAAACTGAAACCCAGTTTCCTTTTTAAACCCAGGTGCCCTGATTAGCCTGCCTTAATTGATTCTAGCAGCTTCTTGATTGGCTGCAGGTGTTCTAATCAGCCTGTCTGTCTTAATTGTCTCCAGAAGGTTCCTGATTGTTCTGGAACCTTCCCTGTTACCTGACCCAGGGAAAAGGGACCTACTTAACCTGGGGCTAATAAATCTGCCTTCTATTACTCTCCTGTAGCCATTTGGCCCGACCCTGTCACATATGTTATACTACGTTGCCAACACCTGTGACCTGACCATTGGTTTGTTTATACCTGCCAGCGTGTTTCTTGTGGCCAGTCAGTTGAATTGCATGGAAGTAGCTGGACTGTAGGTGTGTGCACACGCCCTACACAGGCAACTATTTGCCACCCCTTTTGCGCCCAAAATCGGAGGCGAAGCCCCTGCATTCATAAACACCACATTGTAAACAGAATAGTGACTTAAATGGAGTAGGCAGGGAGATTTAGTCTACAAAACTAAAAAATTACCTAGCTCATTTTACAAGTCATTTGGCCTCTATAATTCTTGCCCATGGGAATCACCATCTCAATGGCTTTGATATAGGAGGTATACGACTTGTGGGCAATATTACTTAATGTGGCTGACATTTTTACAGTGTGTTTCATCCCACCGTCTCTTCACAACCTGCTGAATCCCTCCCTCTAACTTCAACCACTAGGATCATGTTATTGAGCAACTGTATGCAATAGCAGGTATTCTTCAGAAGATTACAGGAAGATTACAGGGACATTGCACCTGGAGTCAGTGCCATGGCTCGGTGGACTTGTAAGTGCATTTCAAACTGCTAATCCAAGTGTAGTTGCTTGCAAGCAACGGGGCAGGTCCTTTTGCCTCTGCCTTCTTTGGAAATGTTAGATGGCAATTCAGCAGCAGATTTCAGCTTCAGTTCCAGAGCAGAACAACCCACATGCTGCCTTTCTTGTCTCCCATATATAACCCTCTGGTCCTCCCTATGTTTTTCAAGTTTTACTTTGCCTTTCCACTGCTACTTGTTTTGTGGTGTCCCTTCAGTATTTAGGATAGGCAGACTGTGGTGAAAAGTACCTTAGGTAAAGAGAATCATTTATTTATGCCATGCTAGTTTTTTTGTCTATAACTGGGCTGGCAATCTCAGAATTCATACATCTTTTTAATGCTCTTCTCAATGTCGTCTTAATAGTTCTCTCTCCATCCCTACTGGTTACATCTTCATCTACATCTCAGAGTCCTCTGAGCAGTAGGTATATATATGTACGGGTATAAATATGTTACACGTGAAAATGACATTACACATGAAAATGACAACTGTGGAATTAAATCTACTTTGCAACAATTCTGCCTGTTCCTGCTACACACCTGGGTGGGGAACGTTTTTAAACAGATGTGTGAAATAAGAGGTTTCTTCAGTAATCATGGTGAAGGGGTAGGTGAACCTGTGGCTTGCCCACTCATTCCATTTTCAATAGGGAGTACATAACAGCAAAGAAAATGTTAAGCTTAGAGTACAGGAAAATTCAATCTATAAAATGATACAGGTGATTTTTCAAAGTCATTTGGTCCTATAATAGTTATTCTTAGGCTATGCCATACCATCCTATAGCATGTTTTGCAATACTGGTTTTGCAGGGTTTTCTGTTCGAGCGAGAGATGGACCTGGATATGTCCCCTAAATCCAAATATCCCTGAACTTTGTGATGAATCAGAGATTGGAATTTTACAGAAATCCCATTTCATCTGACTTGAGGGTTTGAAAATCTGCCCGTAGAACTGATTTTTGCAGCCCAGTCCTGATGTCTTACAGCATTCCCTTTGATACAGATGTACAAAGCTTCTTTTATCTCTCATCTCCATCCCTCATGGAGCTAGAAGTATTCTTTCTGTACCATTTTCTCTTCCACTCCCTCCCGCCTAGCCTCCCTTGAGGCCCTGTATCATAGCTATATTTAATCTGTTTTGGAGAAAAGGGGGGAGGGGAGGAGAGTCAGTGGAGCCTACAGTAGCTGAAAGAAAAGATGGACATATCTAGCACATGCCAAGAAAATAAACATGAAATCTCAAGCGTTGTCTGATTCCCAGGAATTCTGAGAAACCTGCCACTTTCTCACTTTGATTTGCTTATTTTACAAGCTCAAAGAATAAAGTATTGGATGTTAAACAGCAGCTGCCCCAGGAAATAATTCACTCATTCCACCACTGCAGACTTCAAGGAAAAATCAGTGAAGGGGGGAAAAAGCCAATTTCTCTGCAAAATATCCAGTTTCTCAGCCACTTTAGCAGTCTCTAAGTGAAAAGAATGTTTTGGTTTGGTGTCCCTCCAATTCTCGTGGTTTAGCTGAGGATTTTGGAGAATGTATTTACTACATAGCTAACTGCTAGAACAGATTTATCCTGCAGTTTGGGCCTTGCCATGTGTTGAATGATTATACAGGCCTGGAGGGAGTCTGAAAGCATAAACATTTGCTTCATAAAAGAGATTCTGCAGACAGGAGGCCAGAGACAATTGACTCTGGGTAATCATTTGTGCTTTGCTTAAATAAATAAATAAATAAATCCTCAGTTGCCAGAAGCCATAGCGGAGACCCCCACACACTTCAGGAACACAAGCCTTTTCCATAAAGGGCAGTGAATAAATCAGGACTGGTCTAGGAATAAAGCTGACGGTTGGCTGAATGCTATTCACAGAGTTCTACAATCCAACCATCCTCCTCGTGTTTAATATAGAGATAAACAAGATGAAGATTAGAGATTCCTGCATGCAATGCTTTGTCTTGACTTGGGTAGGCAAATTAATGAAAAAAATATGCTTTTGGACCTTGTTGAACCAGTGGAGTGTTTCACCATCATTTGGCTGTTCTCCTATGGGCTCTGAAGAGTTTTCATAGGTTCCCATTCCAGTTCAAACTAAGTAGAAATATCTCCAGTATCAAATATACAGTATTATACTCAGATACCACAGAGATAGGTGCTTTTGAAATACACAGGCAGATTTCCCTAAGAGTCATATTTTCGACCCTTGCACAGAATGGAGATCAAATGCAGAAAGAGAATAGGAGCTCAATCATCATCCCTTGGGGGCTTCATTCCTATCACCATTTTCCTCCAGCCTATTGTTTCCCAAGTCTGTATCCCTTACTCCTATAGATGCTAGGCATTTTTCTGTCCTTCTCCAAAGTGCAAGATCCCTCCCACAGCTCTCTCTGCTTCTTACTGACCCCCAATTCCTCTCAAATAACTAAAGAGTAGAAGTTGGGAAAATCCACCATTTTCATGGACTATATTTCTCACACTAAAAAAAACCACATAGGCATTTGAAATGCCATAACAAATGGTGAAATGTTGCCCGAGACCCAACAAGGCTTTCCAGACATCCTGAAATTTATGGTCTAGCCCCAATTTTCAAAGGGGGTGACCTACATCCCACTAGCCTCACCTAACTTGCAGAGCTTGAGGATGATTGAAGACTGTGACTTCATGTGTAACTTCACAATAGATCTCCACGGTGTGATGTGTTGGAGCAACAAGGTCACATGTGAAGTAAAACATTGTGACAGCATCCTGGCATCACATTGCACTTATTTTGTCCTGCAGGAAAAAAAAAAATAGACAAGAGACCCAGTCCCATCTATCAAAATAACTAAGTAAAGACCAAGCCTAAAAAGGACTTAATAGTCATCGCTGGGATGTCCTTCCAGATGATGATCTGCTGAGGATGAAGATGACTAAACTCCAGCTTTCTGGAGAGCTGGGGTGATGATAGAACCTCACTGTTCTAGGGAGTGCCTATTTCTTTGCTAGGAAAAGCATAAGAGCTGGGGTAGTCAATTATTTTTTGTCACGGTCCAAATTTCTTGGTCAAGGTATAATCAAGATCCAGACTTCAGAGAAACATTTTCCACACCACAATAACAATAATGATAATAAGTAAATAAAAAGATGTCACGGTCCATTCAAAAGCATCTGGTGGCCCAGATTGGCCCACAGTCCGCCGATTGACTATCCGTGTATTAGAGAGTTTGTGCTTGTGAAACACTTTGAAAATGCAAAGCACTATATAGGTGTAAAATACTATTTTATAGTATAGGACCTATGAAGCCGTGATTGGTCTCAGGCACAACTGTCCCTCTCTCCTGTCACAACTATTGTGATCTGTTGGATTGCTCTTGCTATCAGTTCCTGGTGTTGCGCGCTCCAAGGTCAACAGCGCCACAATTTTAGAGAAAGGCCTTCACCTTTGGATTCTGATCTTTCTCTCTCTCTACACTACGAAATTAGGTCGAATTTATAGAAGTCAGTTTTGTAGAAAGCATTTTTATACAGTTGATTGTGTGTGTCCCCACACAAATGCTCTAAGTGCATTTAGTAGGCGGAGTGCATCCACAGTACTGAGGCAACCGTCGACTTCTGGAGCGTTGCACTGTGGGTAACTATCCCACAGTTCCTGCAGTCTCCGCTGCCCATTTGAATTCTGGGTAGAAATCCCAATGCCTGATGGGGCAAAAGCATTGTCGCAGGTGGTTTTGGGTACATATCGTTAGGCACCCCCTTCCCTCCCTCTGTGAAAGCAATGGCAGACAATTGTTTCGCGCTTTTTTTCCTGGGTTACTCATGCAGACGCCATACCATGGCAAGCATGGAGCCCGCTCAGCTCACCGTCACCGTATGTCTCCTGGGTGCTGGCAGACGCGGTACTCCATTGCTACATAGCAGTAGCTCTTTGCCTTTTGGCAGCAGACAGTGCAGTATGACCAGTAGCCATCGTCACTGTATTCCAGGGTGCTCTTTTAGCCAACCTTGGTGAGATCGGTCAGGGGTGCCTGGGTAAACATGGGAGTGACTCAGCCAGGTCATTTCCCTTTTAAGTTTTATCTCATGGTGATTCAGTCCTGCCGGCAGTCCTACTGCACCGTCTTCTAATGAGCAGCCAGGAGACGACAATGGCCAGCAGTCATACTGCACCGTCTGCTGCCAGCAAGATGTATAAAGATAGATGAAGTGGATCAAAACAAGAAATAGACCAGATTTGTTTTGTATTCATTTTCTCCTCCCTTCCTCTCTCCCTCCGTGAAATCAATGGCCTGCTAAACCCAGGGTTTTGAGTTCTAGCCTTGAGGGGGCCATTCTGTTTCTCCTTGATGCAAAGCCACCCCCTTTGTTAATTTTAATTCCCTGTAAGCCAATCCTGTAAGCCATGTTGTCAGTCGCCCCTCCCTCCGTCAGAGCAACAGCAGACAATCGTTTCATGCCTTTTTTCAGCGCGGACGTCATAGCACTGGGAACATGGAGCCCATTCAGATCACTGCAGCAATTATGAGCATGATAAACACCGCACGCATTATCCAGCAGGATATGCAGAACCATAACCTGCAAGAAAGCGAAACCAGGCAAGGAGGAGGCGACTGCAGTGCGGTGACGAGAGTGATGAGGACATGGACATAGACTTCTCACAAAGTACAAGCCCATCATGGTGTCATTTGGGCAGGTTCATGGTGTGGAACGCCAATTCTGGGCCCGAGAAACAAACACAGACTGGTGGGACCGCATAGTGTTGCAGGTCTGGGACAATTCCCAGTGGCTGCGAAACTTTCACATGCATAAGGGCACTTTCATGGAATTTTGTGACCTGCTTTCCCCTGCCCTGAAGCACAAGAATACCAAAATGAGAGCAGCCCTCACAGTTGAGAAGCAAGTGGTGATAGCTTGCAATGCCAGACAGCTACCGGTCAGTTGGTAATCAATTTGGAGTGGGCAAATCTACTGTGGGGGCTGCTGTGATGCAAGTAGCCAACGCTATCACTGAGCTGCTGATATCAAGGGTAGTGACTCTGGGAAATGTGCAAGTTATAGTGGATGGCTTTGCTGCAATGGGATTCCCTAACTGTGGTGGGGCCATAGACAGAACCCATATCCCTATCTTGGCACCGGAGCACCAAGGCAGCGAGTACATAAACTGAAAGGGGTACTTTTCAATGGTGCTGCAAGCACTGGTGGCTCACAAGGGACGTTTCACCAACATCAACATGAAATGGCCGGGAAAGGTACATGACGTTTGCATCTTCAGGAACTCTGGTCTGTTTCAACAGCTGCAGCAAGGGACTTACTTTCCAGACCAGAAAATAACTGTTGGGGATGTTGAAATGCCTATAGTTATCCTTGGGGACGCAGCCTACCCCTTAATGCTCATGAAGCCGTACACAGGCAGCCTGGACAGTAGTCAGGAGCTGTTCAACTATAGGCTGAGCAAGTGCAGAATGGTGGTAGAATGTGCATTTGGGCATTTAAAAGCGCGCTGGCGCAGTTTACTGACTCGGTTAGACCTCAGCAAAACCAATATTCCCATTGTTATTACTGCTTGCTGTGCGCTCCACAATATCTGTGAGAATAAGGGGGAAACGTTTATGGCAGGGTAGGAGGTTGAGGCAAATCACCTGGCTGCTGATTACACATAGCCAGACACCAGGGCTGTTTGAAGAGTACAGGAGGGTGAGGTGCGCATCAGAGAAACTTTGAAAACCAGTTTTGGGAATGGCCAGGCTACGGTGTGAAAGTTCTGTTTGTTTCTCCTTGATGGAAATGCATCCCCACCCCCCACCCCCAGTTTCACTCTACTTTCCTATAAGCTAAACACCCTCCCCCCCACCTTCGTTCACTCCTTGCAGAGGCAATAAAGTCATTGTTACTTCACATTCATGCATTCTTTATTTATTCATCACACAGATAGGGGGATAAATGCCAAGGTAGCCTGGGAGGGGTGGTGGAGGAGGGAAGCACCGGTAGAGTGGTGGAGGAGGGAAGGACAAGGACACACAGCACTTTAAAACTTATTGAATGCCAGCCTTCTGTTGCTTGGGCAATCCTCTGGGGTGGAGTGGCTGGGTGGCCAGAGGCCCCCCCACCACATTCTTGGGCATCTGGGTGAGGAGGCTATGGAACTTGGGGAGGAGGGCGGTTGGTTACACAGGGGCTGTAGCGGCGGTCTGTGCTCCTGCTGCCTTTCCTGCAGCTCGACCATATGCTGGAGCATATGAGTTTGATCCTCCAACAGCCTGAGCACTGACTCCTGCCTTCTTTCAGCAAGCTGATGCCACCTACCATCTTCAGCCTGCCACCTCTCCTCGTAGTCATATTGTGTTTTCCTGCACTCAGAGATTGTCTGCCTCGACGTATTTTGCTGTGCTCTGTCAGTGTGAGAGGACAGCATGAGGTCAGAGAACATTTCATCACAAGTGAGTTTTTTTTGCCTTCTAATCTTCGCTAGCCTCTGGGAAGGAGAAACATATGCAGCTGGTGGAGGGGGAAAAAAGGGGAAGTGGTAGTTAAAAAGACACATTTTATAGAACAATGGGTACACTCTTTCACGATAAACCTTGCTGTTAACGTTACATAGCACATGTGCTTTCATTACAAGGTCGCATTTTGCCTCTTATTGAGGGTATCCCGGTTTGGTGTGAGAGATCACTCATGCAGGGCCAGGCAGCAGAATTCGGCTTGCAGGTAGCCATGGTAAGCCACAGTCTTTTGGCTTCTTTAACCTTCATAACATGTGGGAATGGTTTCAAACAGCAGCGCCCTCATTTCCCATATGAAGTAGCTATTGGGTTGGCCATTAAAAATGGGTTGGCAATTTAAAAGGAGGGGCTGGGTTCCGGTGTCCGAGTTCACGTGCAGCAGAAACCCAACTAATGCCTCCCCCACACACACACACCTAATTCTCTGGGATGATGGCTTCACCCCTCACCCCACCGTGTGGCTAACAGCAGGGAAGATTTCTGTTCAGCCACAGGCAAACAGCCCAGCAGGAATGGGCACCTCGGAATGTCCGCTTACTAAAACCACCCTATTTCAACCAGGTGACCATGAATGATATCACTCTCCTGTGGGTAACACAGAGAGATAAAGAACGGATGTTGTTTGAATGCCAGCAAACACTGGGACCATATGCTGCAATGCTTTGTTCTGTAATGATTCCCAACTACATGCTACTGGCCTGGCGTGGTAAAGTGTCCTACCATGGAGGACGGAATAAGGCTGCCCTCTCCAGAAACCTTTTGCAAAGGCTTTGGGAGTACATCCAGGAGAGCTTTATGGAGATGTCCCTGGAGGATTTCCGCTCACCAGAGGTCCCTTCTCCACCTTCAGGGTCCGGGAGCCCGCCTTGGGTGGGTTCGGGGGGTACTGGAACCAGGTCCAGGGTGATAAACAGATCCTGGCTGTTGGGGAAACTGGTTTCTCCGCTTCCTTGCTGTGAGCTATCTTCCTTGCCCCCCAAACCCCCTTCCATGTTGCCTCCCACTCCTTGGACAGAGTGAAAGCACAGGGTTGGGGTAGTGGTGGCTGCACCTCCTAGAACGGCATACAGCTCATCCTAGAAGCGGCATGTCTGGGGCTCTGAACCGGAGCGGCCGTTTGCCTCTCTGGTTTTTTGGTAGGCTTGCCTGAGCTCCTTAATTTTCATGCGGCACTGCTGTGGGTCCCTGTTATTGCCTCTGTCCTTCATGCCATTGGAGATTTTTTCAAATATTTTGGTATTTCATCTTTTCGAATGGAGTTCTGTTAACACGGATTCATCTCCCCATACAGATCCCATACCTCCCATTCGGTCCATGCTGGAGCTCTTCGGTGATTCTGGGACTGCATGGTCTCCTGTGACGATGAGCTCTGCATGGTGACCTGTGCAGGTGAGCTTGCCACGCTGGCCAAACAGGAAATGAGATTCAAAAGTTCGCGGACCTTTTCCTGTATACCTGGCCAGTGCATCTGAGTTGATAGAGTTGTCCAGAGCGGTCACAACTGAGCACTCTGGGATAGCTCCCAGAGGCCAATACCGTCGAATTGCATCCACAGTACCCCAAATTCGACCTGGCAAGGCCGATCTCAGCGCTAATCCCCTCATCTGGGGTGGAGTAAAGAAATCGATTTTAAGAGCCCTTTAAGTCGTAAAAAAAGGCTTCGTCATGTGGATGGGTGCAGGGTTAAATCGAGATAACGCTGCTAAATTCAACCTAAACTCGTAAACCAGGCCATAGTCCCCCAGGATCTGATATGGTAAGGTCTGGGCCACAGTGTAAGACTTACCTCTTATAACTGCCCTCTGGACTATTTTTCCATCTGGGTACATTGATGGATTTAACGTCTTTTTTTAGATCTTAACTTCATGGATTTTGTATTTGTAGTAGAATGTGCCCATGTGCAAAGGCAATGGGTGGTGTTTTTTACTATACTGTGATGCAATAAACAAACAACAGTAGCAACTGGTGTTGCCTGCTGCCTCGATCAACTTTGTTTAAACAAAACCCATTATCTTGCACAGCCACTGACTAGAAAGGATGCCATATGGCCATCAGTGATTTGAGGACTTAAAAATGGGCAAGGACATTTAGGACTATAGGATCTCAGAGGTAGCTAAAGGCCTTTGTGAAGTTGTTACTTCTCCCATTCCTGCCCCCACCCCAGCAACAGTGAACTTTTAAAAATTTATTTATTTTAAGGCCAAGATTCGAAGTTTACCATATTAGCCTTCATGTTCTTTTGGTCACTCCTGAAACAAAAGCAGTTTCCCCACATGCATACATTCTCCCATACTCGACCCCTTATCTGCCAGCCAACATTTTATATCAAGAAAGCCATGATTTATATTCATCTCTCAAGAACATTATTTCTCATCAGTTTTGCAAGCAGTGCCAAGTTTTCCCCGCATAGCTCTACAGAAAGCGAATTTTATTTCACTGGTCTAGGACTTCTAAGTAAACAAACAAACCCAAATTCCAAGTCTCCCAATTTGTCCCACTCTGATTAGTCTGATGCCTAACCACAGACCTTTGTACTCCTCTTTAATAATTGTGGATGCTGCTGCCCACATGAAATGTTATGCACATGGTCAAACCATGAGAAACCACACACATTTTTTCATTTGAAAATGCATGGCTGTACCTGTATATAAGCTCTGGATAATGTCCTGCAGTAATTTTGCACAACGAATTCCAATCCAAGTCAACAGAAATTTTGCGTGCACAGAGATGACAGGATTTGGCCCTAAGATTGAAATATTTTGTGTGACATTTCCTTTTTGCCACATACATGTGTGAAGAGAGGCTGTGCACTTAGGGAATCATCATAGGCTTCAAAAATAATTAGCAGCCATTTATATTAAATTTTAACCTCCCCCCCACTCCGCAGTATAAATCAACTACCACTGCTTTTACTTCACTGTATTAGAATTTCAGCTTATTTTATTGACATTGCATCATTTGCCAATTGCTCTGCCACTTGTGTGTGTTGAGGTCATCACTAATTTATGAAGAAAAACTTTTTCTCCCCTTTTAATATTTTATCTAGATTTTCTGAAAATACACAAACAAGCAATACTCAGACATGACATAACTGAATGCAAGATCCAAGTTCTTATTAGGTCCATGAGGCCACTGTGTTCATAACCAGATGGCTACATTATAGATTAAGTCATTCCCTAGGAGGACTATTGGAAAGGATATAATTACATTGTACAATCTGTTCCATAGGGACAGACACAGCAAAACTGAAATGCAGATAAGATTGACACTTTGATGTACTCACACTTCATTGAGCAACAGAGTCAAAGCTGTCAGACAGCAACAGAACGCAAGTGACATGTGAGAGTATAAATATTAACCCTATAACCTCAGCTACCCCTGATTTTCCTCCAGTCTTGCCTGGTCAATTAATGACCTACATTGTGCTGAGTTCACCCATTGGAAAGAGTAAGACAACAGCATCAGTGAGCTACATTCTAAAGGACACAGGGGAAAGTGTCTCGAGACAAAGTACTAGAAAAAATGATGGCACAAGAAAGAGAATAAAGCAAAAAACATGGGATTTGGGCCAACCAACCCCTGCAATCTATGCTCCTGAATGATGGAGGAAGGAACTTGTGAAGGCTATCATCCACACTTGATTCGCCCTTGGGCGCAGTGTTTGCAATGTCTAGTTCTTACTGATTCACCTCTATCCAAAGGGAGTCAAAGTCTGGAATTTTATCACTTAGCTTATGTACCAAATGTTCATGAAAGATGACCTTCTGCCACACTCGGTTCCCAGTTCCTAAGAGCAGTGCTATTCCCCAGTTAGCACCAGAGCAATGCCTTGGCACGGAAGAGGACAAAAAACTAGTACTGGTTGAATACAATGTTTTAATTATATTTGGTACCACAAAAAAGTCCTGGACAAAATATTAACTGCAGCAAGTGAGCTAATCTGGGAAGTTTTAGACATTTGTATCGAGTTTTATCACACTCAGAAATTGAAATTAATGGCAAAACTTCCACTGACTTTAGCAGGAGCAGGTCCATTAAACTCTAATGCAATTGGCATTAGTACACAAAAATCACTGATTCTCCTCTCACTTATATATATATGTAAATCAGGAGTAACTCCGCTGGTGTTAAGCAAGTTACATCAATATAGAACCAGTGTAAGTAAGAAGAGTTTGGGGCCCCATTTCTGTTAGCAAAGCACCTTAGAAGTGGGTCTGAACAGGAACCTCAGATCGAACTTCACCCTACCCATGATTCCCCTATCTAATCTGAATCCATATTTGAATCCATATCTAATCTGGATTCAAATATCCTGGCTTGGGTCCATCTGTAGAATTTGACCCCATGTTCCTGAAACAAAGGCTAAACCAACTCTCCATAACCAGTCTTATTCACAGGACAATTTGGAAGCCCAAATTTTGTTCATTCCTCCCAGTTTTCTTCCAGAAGCTTAAATTGCATTCAGAAGAGGCCGGTGGCAGTGCTGTTTCTCACCGGCTCTTAACAGGGAACTACCAGTACAACTAAACCTCTACTAATGAGATGGGATGTAGCAAGTTCTTTTCAGAATTTGGAATCAGATAGTTTGCTTGTTTCTCATCCCACACGGTCAACTAGTAGGTACTATCTGTTTTTACAGTACCGTGTATATCATGAGTTAAGGATTCCGTACTACTAGAAGTTGAAGTTGTGCCACATGTAAATGAAAAAGCAATTTGCCATAAGGGATCTTGGTCATAATGTTAATAGATTTGGTAGTAGCGCATTAGTCCTAGAATTTAATGCATCTACAATGCACCTACAATTTCTTGGATGTGTAGCTATGCTAGTATTGGGAGGAGAAAGGTGCGGGATAAGAGAATACTAGTGTTTGAGTGAACAGTACTGTTACTTTTTTCATTATCTGAGCAACTAAGCATCCACAGCTAGAGAAAGAACAAAAATCAGAACCTTAAATTCAAGCTTCTCTGATTTTCAGGTGGGTTCAAGTTCAGATTCCTAGACCATGACCTGCCATTACAGATTGGTACTGGGTTAAATCTATGCGAGCCATCATTCTCATGTTCCACCCAAGATGGTGGAAACTGTGTTAGAACAGGTGATCACATCAGATTCCCACCATTCAAGATAGCAGGAATCTCATAATATCTACTATTTGGGGCCAAAATCTTACAAGAACAATTTATGTGGTTTTAGCACCATTGTCTGTAAACTCAAGTCCTATACTCAAACCTGAATGTTAGCCTAAACTTGGATCCAGCTCCTGAGCCAAGCAGAACCTCCTCAGACCATCTTTATTTATAACCATGAAATGAACATGATTTGCATTCCTTGTTGACTTGGGCAAGTTTCCTTTCTCTCTCTCTCTCTCTCTCAAATGACAAACTACCTCCTAGCCCTATCTCCAGGCATTTATTTAATTTCTGATATGAGGAAAGGAAACTATTCTCCCCCCTCCAGGGTCTAGGATTTTGTACCATTAAAAATAAAAAAATAAATAAATAAAACTATAACCAGCTGTAAAAATATTCACTAAAGAAGTTGCAGATGTTCCTCGGAGAGCTACTGAATATTTTGGCACCTTTGCTCTGTCACTGAAAGTAAAACGTGATATTCAATTACAGCTGTTGTGTGATTTTATAAAATTGAAGGCAGTCAAGACAAATAGGTACTGGATAGAACCACAGAGAACATGGATTAGACAGGCCAAATTGGTTAAGGTTTTCAAAAGCACCTAAGAGATTTAGGAGCCTAAATCTTTGGGTGAAATCCTAGCCCCACTAAAGCCAATAGCAAAACTCCCAGCAACTTCAATGGAGGCCAGGATTTCACCCTTCAACTTTCAATGAAACTTAAGCTCTCAAGTGTCTGAGCCACTTTGTAAAATGGGACTTAGGACCCTAAGTCACGTAAGTGCTTTAAAATTTTTTACCTATTAAGACTACAGATCAGAGCCACACTGCGTGTTGCAGGAAGGTGTAAATTATCCTACCCTATTCCACTGAGAAATTGGAAACTGGAATGAAAATTCACCCCAAGAAAGAGCAAGCTGATATTTGGGTTTCCACCAGAAACTCCTGGCTTGTGGGTGTCAGGGAGAGAATGTTCTGAATCAGTGCACTCCCCAGCAGTTAGCCATACTCCTCTCTGAGTTCAAGGCAGGTTGTGGTTAGTTTGTGTTGCTTCTACTTCCCTCTGTAGTGAACGTACCCAATTTCAGACGCCTCCAGAAAACATCATGCCCATCCACAGAGTACTTTCCATTCCCCAAACTCCTTGATCTTCCTCTCCCAGACTCCTCAAAGGGACAGCCCATCTCTGGCTTCCTCTTTCTTCCCAACACATTATTTCACTCTGACCACGAGACTGAGATCCCATGCATCCAAGAATGCTGCCTTAATTCACCCTAAAGACAAGAGACATAACACCTAGCCAAGTCCAGAAAGGGAAGGAAGTGAGGCTGCATACAGATAATGGAATCAATCTATCAGTTATGGGGAAGAAGGCAACACTAATACAAACTGAGTTTTCTCAAAAAGACATTAGAAAGAGAATGCCTGTTCACAAAACACCACCAAGAGGAATGTAACCAGATTGTCTCGTGGTTAGAGCATAGACTGGGAATCGGGAACATGAATTCAAGTCCCAGGTCTTTCATTGATACACTATGTAACCTTTTTGTGTCTTAGCTTCCCCAACGATAAAGTGCAAATAATACTTAAAGCACTTTCAAAAAGTGAGCGAGAGCTTCAGATGAAACATACTATATCAAGTGTTATTACTGTTACTAAAAGGAAAGCCACATCAGTGGTGAGTGAACCTCCCAAACTTTTACTTGTTTGGGATTCAGAGAAACATTTAACAGTTCAAAGTCTTATCTGAAACTGACCCAGAATATGAGAGTCTGATGAATCTACAAAATTGAGTTGGAAGTCTCAGCTTTCTCACAAGGTTGCTAGCACAGCCTTTCCCACAGTACTTCAAGACTCCAGATTTCAGTCCCAGCCAGGAATCAGGAACTGAAGATGTGCACAAGAAAGGATTATTCCTTAATAATAGGAATAATCCTATTATTATTCCGTAAAGTACTTAAATTTTGATATGCCACCAACTATGCCTGGCAAATACTGGATGGGAATAATGTCTACAGAAAAAGGATGTGCATGTCCTGGAGACGTAGAGGGGGCCCAAACCATAAAGTTCAAATCCAGCTCCAAACTTTCCCAAAGTTCATGACTGTTTGGGTGTGAAATTTTGGTTTCAGTATGTTTATAAAGAAGGGGAAGAGGGAACCTATTTATATGGGATTTTCCCTCCTTAACAGCATCCCAGCCCTCCTCAAACTTACCGACTAATGTCTGATGAGCAAAGACAAACAAGATCACAACTCCACAATACTTTAATATGGAATTGTTGTCATTCAGTCAAACTAAAGAATATCAGAACCTTTCACAGCTGCATCAACATCATCTATTAAAAAGGCATGACACTACACAAAGCTTTGTCTATGAAAGCCAAGAGCCTAAATCAGCCAACGTTTGGAATGAGGCCATTTCTGAATTCTCATGTAAAATGATGCTGCCATATTGCTTACCTTCCACTGAGGTTTTCCACAAATTAACAGCTGTAGCAGACTCACAAGAAAACATGGGCTCCATCCAAGTCTTTATTCTTTGAAAATGATGTTTCTTAACTTTATTCTGTTCCATATGGAGAGGATGGGGGAGGGTGTGTGGAAATAACAGCCTAAAACCAAAATCTGAGAAAGAGATTGGGCACAAATCTAACATATAGTACAATGGAAAGAAAATAACTAACTAAAATAGCGAACGTGGTGGACCTGAAACCCCATTCCATTACCGTAGTGTGACAGAGTGGAGAATCAGACCCATTAAAACTATTTTAGAGACAGCCCTTAAAATCTGTGACCATCCTAACCACTTCGACAAGGTCCGACACAGTCTGTATTCTTTCCAGTCAAAAACCGCTAAGGGCCAACTCATTCCTATTTAAATCAAAGATAAAACACCCAGGGACTAGAGCTAGAATACAGTTTGCCAGCAAGAGCAGAGAAAATTCCATATTTTTGTTGGTTTGTTGAGCTGCAACTGGGAAGGTGATATCAGGCTGCTATTGCTGGTTTCAAATCATTGTCTTTGCTTTTGGTTTGAACTTGAACATCAGCTGTTTTCACCAAGCACCATACTGAGTGATATAGAGGGATTTATTCTGAGTGACAAACAATGCAACTCCACTTAAACCGGAAAGTACTTTGATTTTCAACATGTGCAGATGGCTTGTAGAGTCACTTGAGACAGAGAGAACTACCAAGCTGGCAATAAGATAAGAATTCTTAGAATTAGAAGACATTGATTCAAACACTGTGTTACCTTCTAGAGATGTGTGACCGACATTCTGATTAGGCTTGGCAGGGTTAGAGATTTTTACTGGTAAATGTCGATTTTACCACACACACACACACACACTCTTCTGTGGATAATAAATCTAAATTTACAGATAGGCAAAGGAAAAATGCTGCTTAAGGAGTTATTAGAGTTTGATTTAAGGATATTTACTTTGTATATTTTGATGTAATGTTGACAATTTGTGTTTTAACAGTTATAAAGCTTTAATTTTCTGAATCTCAACATCTACTGTCATTAAATAATTACCTGATCCACCTATTGACATGCCATAATTTTGCACAACTGTGAAAATGTAAATAGATAAAAATCTTTAAAAATACTCACAAATAAACACTGATATCCCCCAAAATTATCAAAAAATAAAAATCAAGTTCTGCCAAGCCTAGTTATTATAATATTTTGCATGTAGATACGGCTTTTCAACTGGAGGACTCTGATTTTACATAGTTTCACTACCAGTGTAATCCAGGTATACAGTCCATTATGGGTACTAATGTGTAACACCTAACTAACATTTGCGTAGTCTACACTTGGCTATGTTTACCCAGGAAGATGCTAAAAATCTACCTTACAATGCAAGTCTCAAGAAGATTCCTTTGCAAATGAATCACTTCTCTGAAGGGGGTGCCCAAAATATGAAATGGAAAACAGCATCACCGATAAGATTAAATAATATTTGACTTACTTTGCAGATCCTCTATAGATGGTTTGAACTCTAGTCTTTGAGGCAATGTTGTCCAATGGATAGGGCATTAGACAAGGAGACCTGGGTTTTATTCCTAGGTCAGCCACTGACCTTCAAGATGACCTTGGGCAAGTCCCTTCACCTCTGTTCTGGTTCTCCTCTGCTTTGTCTGTTTAGATTATAAGATATCTGGGGTAAGGAACTCTGTGTTTGTACTGTGCCTAGCACAATGGGGACCTGATCTCACCTGGGGCAGTGCACACAGTAGTAATAAAATGCAGTGTGATGTGTTTCAAACATTTTATCAGTTACAGGTAGGAAATCAGCTATGTGAAAGGTAAATAAATAGCGCATGGAGCTTGAAATGTCAAATTCCCAAGTAGGAACTGCAGACTTGTATTTCTTTCAGATCACTTCTGTGACCATTACAATTCAAGAACATTTGGTCTGATCTTGCAGGAAGGGTTGTCATCGAGAACATTTGTAAACCATCTAACACCAAAGTATCGGGGCTCCTAAAAGTAACCAAAACCCACTTTACAGGATCTTTTAGGAAACCTGAACAAAGTGCTGCTAAGCTTTCCCAGTGCTGTATGGATGAGCTAAGACAAATGATCTCCCAGTTGTGATTTCAGTTGTGAACTGAGCAAGTTAAAACAATTGTGGGTTTCTTTGAACATAGGTTTCTTGTAATTTGGAACTGGTTAGTAATCAGGGATTTAGGGACAGGGCAACTCAATAAAAAATAATAATTATTATATAGTCCTTTTCCTTGGTAAATCTCAATGCAATTTACAAAAGAAGGAAAGCAGCATTAGCCATGTTTTACAGATGCAGAGACAGACACACACAGAGATGAAGAGTAAAATTTTAAAAAGTGACTAAGGGTCAGATCTTTAAAGGTATAATTTAGGCACCTAACTCCCTTTGATTTCAGTGGGAGTTAGGTATCTAAACACCTTTCAAAATCTGGCCCTAAATGACTTAAAAGCCTAAATTCCATAGAAAGTCAATGGAAATGAGGCTCATATATCAATCACTTGGATCTAAGTTTTTAAAAGTTCTTAAGTGACTCGTCCAAGGTCACAGTCCATGTTAGTGTCAGAGCCAGGGATAGAACGCAAGTGTTTTGGCGCCCAGTTCAGAACACTATTCACTGGACGATGCTGGCTCCCTTAACCCTACTTTCACACCATCTACCAATACAAAGTTTGTGGCAAGCAAGTTGGCCTAGACCAGGGATGGGCAAACTTTTTGGCCTGAGGGCCACATTGGGGTTCCAAAACTGTATGGAGGGCTGGGTAGGGAAGGCGGTGCCCAAACAGCCTGGCCCCCACCCCCTATCTGCCCCCTCCCATTTCCCACCCCTTTTCTGCCCCCTCAGAACCCTGGACCCATCCAACCCCCCTGCTCCTTGTCCCCAGACCGCCCCCTCCTGGGACCCCCCATCCCTAACCAACCCCCCCAGTGTCCCACCCCCTATCCGACCCCCCCTGCTCCCTGTCCCCTGACTGCCCTGCCCCTTATCCACACCCCCACCACCTGACAGGTCTCCCGGGACTCCCACGCCTATCCGACCCCCCGTGTTCCCCGTCCCCTGACCACCCCACCGCCAGAACCTCTGCCCCCTGCTCCCTGTTCCCTGACTGCCCCCCATCCACCCCGCCTCCCGCTCCCTGCCCCCTTACCATGCCGCTCAGAGCGGCATGTCTGGCAGCCACGCTGCCCAGCCGCCACACTGCCCAGCAGGAGCTCGCAGCCCCACTGCCCAGAGCGCTGGTGGTACAATGAGCTGAGGCTGTGGGGGACGGGAGACAGCAGGGGAGGGCCCGGGGGCTTGCCGGGAGCTCAAGGGCCAGGCAGGACGGTCCCACAGGCCAGATGTGGCCCGTAGTTTGCCCACCTCTGGCCTAGACTCCCAGAGGTACTTAGGTACGCAAACCCCAGATGTAGGCAACTCAGTCTCGGTTTTGGCACCTAAATCCCAGTTTTAGGCTCCACTATGATCTACAAAACTCCTGCTGAACCCTGTAGATACCTACACTCAGTGCCTAAATTTTCAGGGTAAAAACTCCATCTAGGCCTATGTTCCAAACACAGAAAATGAGAGTCTTGAAGGATCTGAATGAAGCAACAAGTGGTTTGACAGACCAGAACGGTGAGGCCATTCTGTGCGGTAAGGAGTTGCACAAAACAAGGCACAAAAGTGGCTGTGGACAAACAACACATTGAGGTTGTTTGTACCTCACTCTAGCCATCCAGATGCCTATCTCCTGCCTAGCCCTCAGAGCAATTCACAAATCAGGGAAAATAGGTATTCAGCTGCCTAACTTGTGTGGAGGGCCCTATCCAATAGGTGTGTTGAGACGCTATCTACCAGATTACGTCCCTTTCAAAATCTGGCTGTCTTATAACTTTTATCCCAGTGGTTACAACATTCACTTGGGATGCAGGAGACCCAGGTTCAATGACCACCACTATCTGAGGAGAAGAAAGGATTCAAACAGTGGTCTCCCACCTCTCTGGAGAGCACTCTAATCACAGAGCTATGGGATACTCTGATGGGGGCGCGGGGTTCCCCTCGATCTCTCCTGTTGGAGCTGTTCCATTGCATATAAATACTTAAAGAGTCACTGAGTCATAGAGCATGACAAATGACACTGTAGCCTGGTGCTTAGTGCACCCACACAGGAGGTGAGAAACCCAGGGTCTGGTCCCCCTGCCCACATCACTCTTTAATTAGTTATATCGAGGGATCCCTACTTCAGACTATCCCATAGCTCAGTGACTTGAGCACCCTCCTAAGAGGTAGGAGAGCCTATATCAAATCTTTTTTCCCTACTGAGCAGAGGCGGGAGTTGAACTTGGGTCTCCCATCTCCCAGGTGAGTGCTCTAAACACTAGGCTAAAAAGTTGTAAGGTGGGCACCACCTCCTCCAGCCAGATTTTGTTTTGTGCGGAGTTAGGCACCTGCCTAACTCATTCTCACAATAAACAACTCAGGTGCCCAAGTCACCTGACTCCATGAGAAGGGTTCATGGCTGTGTATCACAGGCAGAAATAGGTGCCTTACTGCAGCCTGGACTTAGGCAGCTATCTCGGGGGCGGGCTTAACACACATCGTGCTCGCTTGCATCTCCCATTGGTTAGTTTAGGCAGCTTCTCTCCTCGTGTTCTGGTTTTTGTGACTCCCATTCCTAGACACCTCTCTCTCCCCATTCGCTGTATAGGGAGCCTTGGCACCTAACTCAGGCTTTGTGAATCGCAATGTTGTTCATGTTGATTTTTCTAAGTGCCTAAAAGTTAGGTGCTGTGGTGCTGAGTATCACAATGCCAAAGTATCTTTATGAATCTAGGCCATTCTGACAACTGCTCTTCATATTCATGAAATGCATATTGCAAGGGGAACCTTCCTAAATCAAAGGACAAGTCTTTGGTCAAACAATATGGCACAATAAGAATTTGGGACATTCATAACCAATAAAGCATAAATATTCACCAATAACAGCACTTCCAAGTGATCCTGCAGGTTACCTACCCTTAAGGAAAAGGTTTTATTCCTTTTTTGCTCATCTTGGTATACCAAAAAGTTATAGGTTTGAGAAAGATTTTGACATTAACTATACAAACTGGGAACTGCCTTGTATTAACATCTGAGCCTCAAGCTGGGAATTGTCACCAGCTGGTAACAATATACTGACGCCATTATTGATGGACTCAGCATCAGATGTTCTAAGCCTGCCCCTTGCCTGCTTTAATACTAGCTTCACAATCAAAAATAACTTTATTGTCCAGTATTAAAATATATGATTTAACATCGGTCCATCTAGCGTGGCATCCCGCATTACCCCAGCACTGGCCATAAGCAATGTTTCAGAGAAAGGCAGAACACAATTCACTGTGTAGTCCCAGATACATGAGGGAAAGAAGAATCCCTTCCTGACCCTTGCATATTAACCACCAGATGGTCTGAAGCAAAAAATAGGATTAAATGTTCCAGTTTTTAAACAGCTATTGAAACAGAACGTAGCCATCTCTGCCATGGATTCCCCTCAAAACGCACTCAGTGTCACAAATGATGCCACTCTCATCTGCCAACTACCAAAGGCAATGATTCCAGACATTTTCAAAGGAACTGAATATGTATTTTGATGGAAACAATACTATGGGAGGTACAACTTAGTTACAAGGAAGGAGATCCCAGGAGCTTGATCCAAAGCCCACTAACATCAGTTGGAGTCTTTCCATTGACTTCAACAAGCATTGGATCAGGCCCTAGAGGAGTTACCTGGTCTGCTTTTCCTCCCTATGTTTCTCTGCTCGCCCTGTCTTTAGGTTGGATTCCCCTCCAAGCAATAATCAATCACATTTTTTAAAATTTCTTTTTGTGTGGATCAAAATAGACATCTGTGACAGGGAAGGACAAAAAGAGCATGATGCTTTCTCATAGTCTTCTTTCATTTGCAGACTCAGTACATTGGCATGGAATTGTATTGCCTACTTTAGAGTAGAAATTTTATAAACACTCAGCAACTTTTTTGTTTGTGGGGAAAGGGAACAATGGATGGCTAAGGGGACTGATAATGAGAGAATTTTTTATCTTTAGTTCAGCAAAATATGTAGCCCAAGCTGGTAGGGACCAAAACTTGTTCCATTTTGTTGACTATTTGGTGGCCTATGTGAAATGGTCTTAATCCAGATACTAGCTTTCAGATGCCCACATTACACAAAGAACATCAAGTTATTAGACAAAATAAGAAAAATAACTTTTTCAACAACTGCCTACAGTATACCTCTGCAGGAAACACTAGAGAACTATGTTTATGTATAACAATGACTAGTGGTGGGCAAAAAAAAAAAAAATGTACAAGTAATCCTGTAAAACACAATTTTTTTACCCTCAGCTTGGAGGGGTAATCAGAAACTGTAAGTTTACCAGTTAGGGGCTCTATACTCAGTATATTATCTTCAATACCTAAGAATGGTTGTACTGTCCATGTCCTCCAATTGTTTCCAATAGCTGGTGTGGTTATTTTTGGCAGTTGGTTTGTCATGAATTGACACTTATTTTGTCAACAGATCTCAAGTGAAACTGCAGCCCCCTGCCTTGGAGGCCTTTCAGAAATATACAGATTACTCATTACGGGTTTTTAAGAACCTTCTAAGGTGGCACTTAGAGTTTGCATACCAATCAATGTCAGTTGTCCTCCTACAACAGCTTAAAAATAAATAATTTAGAATGGGAGGAGAGAGGAAAGGAATGCTCAGAAAGGAGAAGTCATTTTCAAGACATTATGAGTAGATCTGAAACTGTTCTTATGAAGAAAAATTCTCTCATTATCTTAGCTGTCATTAGCAGTCACATTGTCAAAAACTAGACAGGTGAGATTTAAAACATTCTTGTACATGGTTTAGACACAACGAATCCTGCATCTTGGTAGGGAGTTAGACTAGACAACCCTTATGGTCTCTTCCAACCCTATGATTCTATGAGCAAACAGAATATTACTTGCACAAAAATAGTCATGCAAAATGAGTAACTGCAAGGACCAAAGGGTCTCTCTCTCACAGGTACTGGTTGAGAAATTGTCTACTTTGTGTATGCAATTATCTGATTAAACATGCACCTGGCAGCTCAGTTTAAGTGACTATTTTTGGAAACGAGGGGCCATGTGTTCTCTCTCTAAAAGGGCTAATTGTCAAACAAAAGAGAAACGCTATAAGAATTTGTATAATGTCATTCATGACATACATCCTAAAACACCACATAGTAAAATAAAAATTAAAAGTGTAGTGTATAGACACACAACATGAAATATTTAGAATATAAGCCTAATAAGGACAGAGATACAGATCAGTGATTGGTGTCAGAGAAGGCTGGGAATTCTAAAGCCTAAATTGAGTAGAGCTACACGGATTTACACCAGCTGAAGCTGTGGCCTTCAGAGAAAAACTACACTATGTACAGGCTACATTTTAGGGCACACACACACACACACACACACACACATATTATACCCCGGCAACAGAGATTAAGATTTTCAGAAGTGCCTCAGTTTTGGAACACTCACTACCCTTTTGTGTCTCTCAAGTTGGGCATCCAAATATGGAGGCACCCAAACTAATCAGATGCTTTTTGAGATCTTGACCTTAATATTTGAAGAGATTAGGTGCACACAACTAAGACCTACAAAAGGAAGTTGGAGGGCAGAAGAATTAATGTGAAATGTTATAGCGTGAATGAAGTAAACTAGATTGGGAGATGTGTCACAAGTTGTGTGTTTATGAGCTACCTTATCATAGTTGGGTTTTGGAACTATTTCAGCCTATGCTAACAAAAAGTTTTTCCCCATTGACTTAAATGGGAGCAAGATCAAGCCCTCGGTTAGTAAATAATGCAGGATCTCTGGGAGTTTTACATATACAGAAAGCTCATTCCTCCTTATACATTATTAGATCTCACCACTGAACCTACCTCTTATCAAACACCTTCTATGTAAACTTCCGAGAGCCCTTCATTTGGCAGTAATGACTTTAAAAAGATAAAAGGCAAAGAAAAATAAATCTGAGAACACTTGCTTCAAGCCACACTTGACAACACATGTGAGAAGAAAGTCAGTTCCATAACCAGAGGACATTAAGAAACATCTCTCATTTCCCTCCTAAATAGCTGCTCTAACTTGTGCTGGGAGATAAACCACCTCTGTCCAGCCCTAGAATGTCTGAGGAGGAGGTATTCCCCGTCCTGTGCTGAGCAGAGTGTGGCCAAACCCAAGGCTTGGGCCCAATGAGTGAAGGTAATCAGTATCCAGGGCATGACATGAGGAAGGATAGAACATTATGAACATGCTGTTGCTTAGTTTTGGCACATGCCCATCTTGACCTTCAAAATTTGTTTAAACATAAAAATAATTATTAACTCATTTCCTGTCAGTTTCAGGGAAAATGTGAGTCTTAAAGAGGGATCTGAATGAAGCGGTATGACAGACCAGAACTGGGAGGCCCTCCTGTGCTTAAGGAGTTGCATGAAAAAAGGCACAAAGGTGGCTGTGGACAAACAACACATTGAGGTTGGCTTCATTGGCTGGAACACAAAAGGCGTTTGGGGGGTGCAGGGACATTCTGAGAGACCAGATCTGATATGGAGGAAGAAACAGAGTTGTGTAGGGCCTAGAAGGCAAGGTCAAAGTTTTGGTCTCTATGTTCAACACAATACTACAGAAGATACCAGGGAAAAAGAAAAGTCCAGAGGAGGCCACAGGAAAGCTAACTGGGCTAGAACCATTCACGTCTGCAGAAAAGCTGCACAAACCATGACTATGGTCACTGAAGAAAGGCAGGTAAAATAATATGTTACGATCAAGGTGTAGTAAGAATAGTGAGAGTAGATATACAATGACCTTTGAACTAATGGTCCTTTGAGCCTAATCTTGCTCTCACTGAAGTGAACAGTTTTGCCATTTCAGTGGAAATAGTGGTAGGGTTGCCAACCCTCCAGGATTGGCCTAGAGTCTACAGGAATTAAAGATTATGTCATGTCATGAAATCTTCAGGACTACATCCAACCAAAATTGGCTACCCTAAGTATCAAGCCCCATGACTTCAGGCACACAGAATATAAAAATAAGAACACAGGGAAAAGAGCATTTAAGTAAAGAGCTTTCAAGCAGAATCATACAGTTGTAGCAATTAGAGATGGGAAAGACCCTGTTAGGTGCCATCTAGTCCATCCATCTGTAAGGGCAGGATTGTTCCCTACAGTACATTGTCTTGCGCTTTATCCAAGAGGTGGCAACTCTGAGGGAAGGCCACAATAGTAGCATCCAGCATTGCCATTTAAACAGACAAAGACACATTTAAGTAACACAGATATTTAGCAGGAAAGAATACTGGAGCTGGCTGAGTAGCCAGGCTGAACTCAGCAGACTCCTGTGTCTTTAACATAGTATAATTCAGTGACAGTAGGGCCTAGCAGAGAATCTGCCATAGATGTTGGGGCCCCACCAGACCAGCTGTCTGCTGCTGCTGGTGCTGCTACCACGAGATTGCAGGAGAAGGCTATCCCAGCTCTTTTCACACAAAGAGGTGATGCTAGCAGGGTGAGGGAAGAGTGAAGATGTGGCCTCCATTCAAAGTGGATCTTGTTCCTGAAGGGGAAGAAGTCCTAGGGCATCTCCTGACAGAGGTGTTACCCTGATAAGAACAGTAGTGCCCCCAGAGATGGCAGGAGACTTTTTGCTTCCTGCAGAAGATCTTGCCGTTAACTTGTTTCCCATATTACCAATGTTAGGAAGGGTATGAGAGATTGTCATGGGAAAGGAAGACATCAGGGCCTACTGGAAAGGTGGTCACTGGAAGGAGAGAGGAGGGACTGCTGGAGGTATTAGGAAACAAGAGAGATGATGGGGGGCCTAAAAAAAAGTTAGGTTAAGCTCTGTATAAACATCAAGACTTTTCAAGACTTTTCTGATCCAAATCTCCCAGTCTTTTGAGGTTCACCCATCATTAACAACACTCCCCATAACTTTCTCAGGCTTTCTGTTTACACAAGCTAGTGCTTTCATACATAAAACTTGAAAACGAAAACATTAAAGAGCAGCTGGCGCCTCATGGAAAGCTAATAAAAAGTCTGTTTCCAAACAGTCCTGCTTCTATATCATAAATTTCTGTATTTCTCACTCCCCTCATTCTTTATTACTAAGGACATTTGCATGAAAACAGAGACTTTGTTTGTTAAGAGTTCATCTGCTCCTGCTGTTTAGTTCCCATCTGAAGTCATAATCCCTTGGGTGTGACATCACTATTGCATGCTCTGGAAATGATTATGAAGTCACAAACAGAGGATTAGGACTTCAGGTGGGGAATAAACAGCAAAAAGACAGAATCATTCTTAGTGCCAAATCCAAGTTTTCACAGAGGCAAAACTCTCACTAACTTTAAGGGGACTTACCTGAGTAAAGATTTCAGGATTTGGGCCTTAGAGAGGAAAGGTCTGTTTTCATGCTGTTGCCTTGATAAAACAAAAAAAGATTCAGGAAAAATACATAAAATAGAATACTTTCTAGATTGGGGATGGGATAAATCTTTGATAGAAGTCTTATTTGTAACTGGATCAGTAATTCTGAAGACATTTGAATCAGTCAAATAGTGCTCTCAGAAAAAACACAAAATTATGAAAAAAGAAAGGGAGTACTTGTGGCACCTTAGAGACTAACAAATGTATTTGAGCATAAGCTTTCATGGGCTACAGCTCACTTCATCGGTAGCTCACGAAAGCTTATGCTCAAATAAACTGGTTAGTCTCTAAGGTGCCACAAGTACTCCTTTTCTTTTTACGAATACAGACTAACACGGCTGCTACTCTGAAACAATTATGAGTTTATAGCGTTTCTTTAAATCTTTCTTCTGACATAAAAGTATTTACAGACGTTTGGCCAAAGCCAAAAAACACCCTCACCCACCACCAAGCATATAGAGTAAATAGATAGATTATGGACCAAATACGGCTCTCATATGTGTAACTCCTCTGACGTGGCAGCCAGTGCAACTCCACTGGCCCACAGACTGTATATTTATTGTAGCTGACCACATAACTTCAATGGAATTGCATCAGTGAACAGACTATAATCTGGCCCTACATTTCCCCAAGATTCTTCCAACAGTCTGTGGTAAGCATTATTTTACACGCCTGCCCAGCTTCCTCTGGCCGACCCACAGTCTACTCTGGGCAGCTGCTGCTGCATAGTAAGGACACGTATCCAGTTCATGCCTGCATTCCCTGATTTGGAGCCCTATATTCAATCCAATGCTGCCGCTGAAGCCTGGTCTCCTGATATTTCAAGGATAGCAAGTATTTATTCGATACCAATGGCTACTATTTAGTATTACCTTAAATAGCAGGGAGGGTGTGGGAATGGGGGGGAGGAGATTCATTTTATCCTTCCTTTGGAAAGCAAAATTCTCCTCTCAGTGGAACCAGTGCAATTTCATGGACTAATTTAGGGCTGGGCTGTGTATAGCCTCCACCGCTCAGAGCCCCAAGAGATATTGTAACTCAGGAGGAGCACTTAGTGAGCTGTAGCTCACGAAAGCTTATGCTCAAATAAATTGGTTAGTCTCTAAGGTGCCACAAGTACTCCTTTCTTTTTGCGAATACAGACTAACACGGCTGCTACTCTGAAACTTATCCTGTGCCATCCTTGTGGATACTGCAGCATGCTTCTCTCTCTGCACCCAATCAGCTCCTGAGGCACAAACCCTCTCAATCTACTTCTTGGATTGATGCAGATTATACAATGTCCTACTCAGCTCTTTGCATTTTACCCACCCATCATGGACCCGTGCAAGGGCCAGGGACAATCGGGTCTTTAAATGAGAAGACAATTTGGCCCAGAATATTTTCTCAGGTTTTCTGTAAGGTCTCAGTAACTTTTATAAATCGGGATAATTTATGATGATTGCTAAACATCATCATTTGAAGTTATACATGTTTGAAGAAGGCAACTTGGCAAAGTTAGTTTTTTATTTTTCTTTCTGCCACTGTCAGTTTTCTGAAGTGGGAGAAGTTTTGAAAAGTTACAATTGAAAGAATTAAAAAGGAATGAAAATGAAGCCATCATTCACTCTACTGTGTTCAGTGCCCACCCGCCCCCCAAAAGTGGGGAAACAATTTGAAATTTTGAACATTTTTTTGTTTTCAAAAACCAAATCAAATTAAAGATTTCATTTTATTTTGAAGATTTCCTGCAAACAACATTTTAAAATAAAAATATTCCTATCCAAATTTTTTGCAGGGAAAAAAAATTTTGTTTTAACCCAGCTCCAAAAATGAGACTGTAGAGTTTCCTGTGGTGAGCTCCAAAGACACTGTTGAGTCAGCGGACGAAAGCGACCGTGTTACAGATGCCCAATAAGTTTCCTGATGTTACTATTAAATTTTCCCATAAACATAACTACAGAAAGAGTGCCACACACAAGTGCTTATGCGGTTTCTGGAAGGTGACACCACACTGGTGATGGGTTAGGGCCTCGATTCGCCAAACGTCTGCTCATGCAGATTGGATATGGGGGGCTGAAGGCAGGTGGCTATTACTACCTCATCCAAAACCACTAAGCTCTGAGGCAAGTTAAGGCTATCTATGAGCAGCTCTAACTTACACTACTGGCATAACATCCCCCATCTTATGCCAGTTGAGGATCAGACATAGATGAGCTCTGCTCGACCACACCATCCCCTCCTCTCACTGACCAGCTCTGCCCCTGAAATACCCCTTCCCCCAAACACTGGCAAGGCAGAAATCAGCCAGTCACGAGGCAGAGAATACCCCTGAACAGGTGGAATTCTTCGCTGGCCATCTCTGGTTGCATTAAAGCCACTTTCTACATTTGTGTGGCCCAAAATGGCCTTAGCAGACCAGAGAATCTGACTCTACATCTGAAACAATTACTTCTCGACATACACAGCTTGCAATGCATAGTGCTCTCCGCCTCCCCCCGCCACCTTCACACTGTAATATAGCACAGTGATGACTAATAGCCTGCCTGCGCCATTGAAATGTTCAGTTTTTCTCCAGTTTTCTATAGTATAATGTAGAAGAAATTTCAGTTTCCAATTTCCTTCAGTTTAGTTCCTTGTTAGGAGCCAACAATTGTGACTGTTTTAGTTGGAATCTGAACGTAATCCCATCATGCTGTACTTCCTCTGTATGGAATGCATGTTATTTAACAGGACAGCTTTGATTGTTTTGGAGAGAGGCTCATTTTTTTGGAAAGAAAGAGAGAAGAATATATCAAAGTTGATTGGCTGCTTTCCCCTATTTTTTTCTGGCTGTTCTTTTTCCTCCTTGTATAAAATGTCAGCTACTTTGAACTGAGCAATCTTTCAAGAGGGCCACAATGCCAGTGTCATATGCAGCTTGCATAATAGAATTGGGTAACTCAGTTCTGTCATGTAAAGCATGCAGTAGAGTGAGATACACACAAGGCACAGAGGTGGCCAAACTCTGCTCTCAGTTACATTAGTGCACACCCAACAAAGTCAACAAGAATTGGGTCCAAAGAAATTAACAGCAGAAAGAGGCTCATAAAGCTCCTTTTACTCCTCTGTTACTTATCCCTGTAACATCTTACCCAATAGTACTATCATCTACAGCTGGCTGGGAAACAGTTTACCCATCCCATTAATATGTTTGAGAGTGAATTTTTCTCACTTCTCAAACCAGGGCAACAAGTCAAAATTTTGAAAATATTCGTGAACAAAAAAAATTAATTTCAGGTCAATTTAAATATTTCCTTTTGATCATCTCAAAGGGGTTTGTTTTGATTTAGACTTTTTTCTTTAAACAAAAAACAGGTCTTGTTGGTCTAATTAACTTAAATCCCTAAACAAAAAGTCATTTCAATTTGGAAAATTGGAATATTTCATTTTGAAAATGTCAAATAGAACATTTCCACAATTTTGAAACTTTTTTTTTTTAAACATTTTTTTGAGCTGGGAAATTCATCGAACCCAACCCTGTTTTGGGAATGGCTTCAGTTTCAATTAATCAGCATTTTTCAATGAAAAACAATTTAATGAAAAATTCCTAACCAGCTCTGCTATCATAAGAGACTAAAGCAGCTTCCCCCTCCCACATCTCTGAATAGAGTCCTTCAACACACAAGCAAAGAATACACAAAAAGGGGATAAATATTTTAGTGCAACTGAAGATGATTCTGAGGCATGACTGCAATTTTTGTTGAGAACCTCTGTGGCTTCCTCCTCTTTCCTCAGTGCTTCCCTTAGGACAATTCACTCCAGGACATTTCCATTTCCTCAGAACAGTGCTAGCATTCCGTGGAAAAATCACTATTGTTCATTTTAAGGAGGGAAGTGGGGAAATGCTCCCTTTTTCTTTCCTTCTAGCCCTTGTTTTTCCATTTCCTTACTTTCAACTCAAAGTACAGTAAATGTCCAAGGTCTTCCTCCCACCTGGCTCCCTAGGCAGTTTTATTTTAGCCATGATTTCCTTCTCCTCTAAACCTCTAATTTTTTCCCGAGTCTGCACTGTCAAACCCTTACATCCTCCTTCCCTTTTGTTATTCTAGACATCCCAGGATCATTCTGTTTGTTCATTAGGACACACTTCCACCCACTCCACAGATTCAGTATTCTCCATCGCTGCTCTGCATAAATGCTCTTCATCTTAGCATTAGTCTAATTATTATTACTTCTAGAAGCTGCTTTTTACTCTTCATTAGCAGCCCTCATCACTCCTCTGGGCTTTAAAATGCTTTATAATGTATATTCCTCCATGAGCAGAGGACAGGCTGTTGCAGCAGCAACAATTGCTACTCTGGGACTGTTTATTTCAGCTGATAAAAAATCATCAAACCAATTCGAAAGGAGCCCATCCTATGTTTCGGGTATCCTTACAGCCAGGAAGATTAGAAAATCATCAGTATCAACAGCAAGAAATAACAATGGTTCATCCCGCCATCCCTGCCTCACTCCCATAATGCTCCAAATGACAATTAAAGTGTCAAATAAAAAATTTACAATCCCTTCTTCTCCCAGGGCAACCTTCTCCTGCAAAGTCCTCCTGAGGAATAAAACTGGGCCTTGAAGCATGACCAGAAGAAAGGTAACAAAGCAAGGCTATAGCAGACCCAGGGGGAACTGAATTCCTTCCCAGCAACCCCCTCCCTTTTATTGTGAGAGGACTCCAGCTCAAGCACCTTCCCCGATCTCAGCTGTGCAGTGTGGTACAGACAGAGGCGGTCTCTGTGGTAACAGATCCTAAACAACTCAAGTTACAGTTAACACTAACAATCAAATCCTCCTTCAAGAAAGCCTTTCTGCTTGACATGTTCATATATAGTACTGCATGGAAGATGGCTCATATTTATGTTTTGTCTGGGCTTGCCCAGAAAGAATTTTACTGTCCACCCCAGAAGCTGAGCATGGACACTAGCTATCTGTATCTTCCACCTAAACCATTTGAAAGATCAAAGTCTACACCTTAAACACTCACTTCATAAGAAATCATGTTTCATTACCCTGTGAAAGATAGGGGATAGTCTGTTTTCTCCACTGTCCTGCAGGGTATTCCTCAGTGGGCCAAACTCCCAAGTGCATGAAGCAAACTGATTTGGGTTATTTAGGACTTGTCTACGCTTACATTTTATAGCACTCTAACTTGCTGGCTCAGGGGTGTGAAAAAATCACCCCCCTGAGCGCAGCAAGTCTGAGCGCTTTAAAGCACTAGTGTGGACAGCTCCCAGCACTTGGAGCTAATCCCCTCGTGGAGGTGGATTACCAGGAGTGCTGGGAGAGCTCTCTCCCAGCTCTCTTGCACGACCACACTCGCACTTCAAAGCGCTCCTGTGGCAGCGCTTGAAAGTTTCCAGTGTAGACATACCCATCGTATTAGAACCCAGATTGTCCCATCACTATTCCAGTGAACTACATAGGGTGATTCCGTATTTTGAAAGTCTGCTTGCAAGTGGAATGTTAGAGGATAGGAGGCTCACTTATACTAAATAGCAACAAGAAACCAGCTGCTTGAGCAAGGACTTAAAGGCTTGATGGTTTAACACGTTTGTTGCTGTCTTTGTTCAGTTATGAGGACTGTCACTTGTTTACGAGATCTGCCAGATACAATCTTTCATTCCCTGCTGGTACACAAGATAGCCTGTGCTTAGAGAGCACCTGCTGGGCCTATACTCAGGTTTCAATGGCAAACACTTAAGTGGTGTCCTACTTAATGTCTTTTCTCTTAACATATCCTATTCAAGCTCCTCTGTCTCACCCAGAAGACCCAGCTTAATCTTTCCACCAGCTACCTCTGTTATCTATACATCATCTCACTCCCTACACTCTTCCCAATCTTCTCACTTTTTTACTCCCCGAGTCACCCTTTCCCTACCACACACTTGGTTTCCTGCTGTCCCACTAAACACATTTTGTCATCAATGCCAAGCATCCTCTTTCCTCCTTCTAATCCTTCCACTCTTCGAGCAAATCCTTGTCATTTATGATCCCCACATTCTGCATCCCTTGAACTGCTTTCCTATGTCTTATTTAGACTGCAAAGGCTGTAGGCATGGCACTTAATGTACAGGTGAGTCGCATCATACACGCATTTAACTTATGCAAATTCAACTATACACCCTCGGCAAAACAACAACAACAACAACCACCACCACCAAGATACCTGTAAATAGTGAGGGCAATTCCACCCACCATTCAACTCAATGAGTGTATGCCCCAGAGTGAGCGTGAGATGGGAGACATGAATCTGCTATTCCCTCAGTCGTTCTCAGTTCCTGCATGCCTCTCATAGTGTGAGCATCTCGCCATGCTGAGTGTGATTCTAGTGTTTAAAGATACTGTATGTATTTTTTGTACAACATGGCCCCTAAACGCAAGCCAACTACTTTGTCTGGTGCTCAACCGAAGAAACAGTGATCTGTTCCAACGCTGGAGGAAAAACCGGCTTTGTTGGACTTACTGAGAGATGGTATGTCGGTCTCCAATGTGGCGCATAAATATGGCCACAATGAATCTAGCATCCGTGCCATCAACATTCGAGAGAGAGAGAAATTCATCAAGCCGTGGCATCAAGTGCTCCAACAACTGCTAAGGTGATGAGCCATGTGCGTGATAAGATTTTAGTGAAGACTGAAAAGGCATTAAACTTATGGCTGGAAGACATGAACCGTAAACGCATGCCTATCGATGGCAACACGCTGCGAGAAAAGGCTCTTAGCCTCTATGCGCTGTTCAAACCTCCCACCAAAGCAGGACAGCCTTCTGATGAGAAGGATTTCAAAGCCAGCCAAGGTTGGTTTAACAGTTTTAGGAACCGCTTCAACCTCAAAAACTGCAGACTACTGGTGAAGCTGCATCTGCCAATGAAGAGGCAGCAAAAGCTTACCCCGAACAATTAAAGAAAATCATAGAAGAAAAGGGCTATCTTCCGGAACAAGTTTTTAATGCTGACGAGACTGGGCTCTTCTGGAAAAGAATGCCCAACCGTACTTACACTTCGAAATCAGAAAGACAAGCCCCTGGCTTCAAAGCAGCTAAAGACCATGTGACTGTGTTGTTTTGTGGCAATGCGGCTGGGCATTTAATAAAGCCGGGCTTGCTCTACAGGGCTGCAAATCCCCGTGCCCTAAAAGGCAAGAACAAAAATCTCCTGCCTGTGTTCTGGCAATCAAATAAAAAGGCTTGGGTGATGGCAGCATTATTTCTGGATTGGTTCCACAAGTGTTTATTTCCGGAGGTCAGGCAGTACCTCGAAGAGAAAGGACTTGACTTTAAAGTGTTGCTGATCGTAGACAATGCTCCTGGTCACCCTGCGGCACTCCGGTTTGCACATAACGACGTTGAAGTTGTCTTCCCCCCCCCCCGCACCCAAATACCACCTCCATCCTCCAACCTCTCAACCAAGGCATGATTCGCTGTTTCAAGGCCACGTACATGAGGCTTATGTTCTCACGGATACGTAGCGCTATGGATGCTGATCCCAATCTTAATGCGATGGAGTGCTGGAAGTCCTTCAACATTGCCGATTGCATCACTTATATTAAGCAGGCAATGGATGCAATCAAGCCTGAAACACTCAATGTATGTTGGCGAAACCTTTGGAAAGAATGTGTGAATGATTTTAAGGGTTTCCCAACCATTGACAAAGAAGTGAAACGCATTGTTCAAGTGGTCAGCCAAGTGGATGGTGATTGATTTCATCAACGTCCTTGAGGAAGAAATTGAAGAATTAACTGAGAGCCATAGAGAAACATTGGCTAACGAAGAGTTAGAGGAACTGATAAAATCATCTACAGAAGATGAAGATGATGACAACGAACAGGAAGAGCCAGCAAGTTGGAATCTTCATAAATTTGCTGAAGTGTTCCAAGCAGCAAAACACTTGAATGATTTAATTTCTGAATGTGATCCCTCTATGGAACGAAGCCTCAAAATCACACGTAGTATTACGGACGATTTGAGACTGTATCAAGAAATGTTTGAGCAGCTCAAGAGATAACAGCGACAGCTGCCAATCACCATGTTTTTCAAGGAAAAAAACCCCAGCAGCAGATGAGCCTACGCAATCAATTTCTTGAGCTGAACCAGAGCCGACCACTTCATCTACGACTCGCTCTCATCACCCAAGCTCTCCGTCACCGCCGTCTCCTGGATCGACATCAAGCCCTGACAACCCCCTGTAATTACCCCCTGTGTAATTAAAAATACAGCACTGTAAAATTATATTTTGCATATGTACTCTATTATATAGACTGTACATTACTGTATACATTATACATATTACTGTATAGGGTTGTATACACAAAACCATGTACAGTATACTGTACTTTATGGGCGATAAGGGATTTTCAAGAGTAATTTGGACTATACGCAATTTTCACCTTGCACGCTGACTTTAGAACCTAACCCCCACATAAGATGCGACTCCACTGTACAGCACCATACCAGAGTTCTGTAACAACATGAAGTGGTCAGCACACCATATCCTATGTGATTAGCATCTCAGACTTCAGAACCAGGTGAGTGTCCTCCCTTCTATGGCCAAATTGTGGAGAGAAGCACCAACCCATTTAATTCCTCTCAAATGCTGGGATCTCCCAGAGACAGAGAAAAGAGATCTCTCCATCCAACAAATGTACCATTAAAAGAACCACCAGGGACCTTCTTCTCACATCTGTGAGAGCAATGATGCAGTGTTGTTAATTCTCATGATGTCATCATGAGTTTCATGATAATTATTGTTTTCCTTAAAGCCCCAGCTCCTGGAGTCAAGTGAATATGTGATGATTTCAGCCTTCATTTTTAAACAAAAATCGTTTCTAGCCCTTGTGGCTGTGCAGAAAGCTTCAAAAATGTGACCCCAGTGCACCCTTAAGGCTCAAAAATTAGAAGGCAAATAAAAAGAACACCAAATCTATTATTTTTACATAATCCTATGATTTTAAAGCCAAACTCATGATTTTTGAACATTTTTGAACATTTGGTGTTGGCAATACTGATGACAGCCTCCACTGTAAGAACCAGCTACAAGGGCAAGCAGTAATGTTCTTCTAACTAATTAAAATATATTCAGATTTGTTAGCGGAGATCTTCCTCTGGAGCCTGCTGAAGTTTCTGCTACACAGTTGAAGAGATCAGGAAATTGTGAGGAAGACATGGGGAGAGGGAGCTCCCAGAATCTGCGTAACAGCAACAGGAAAGCAGCACAAATAAACAGTTGCATCAACATAATCCTCTTTCTTCCAGTCAGCCTATTGTACTACTTTGAACAACTTGTTTTACCATGCAGCATTTTGTCCCCTATGTTAGGTAAGCAGAGATCTGCAGCTCTGCATGCTAATTCTATTTAGGTTCTGATGTTATGACAATGACCGCATGTTTCACGTCTACTGCATAAAAGCCACTGAGGCAAACCTTTCTCTGTTATACTCTTGTAACTCCACTGATGTCTGTGGGGGATGCAGATATATATCTGATCAGAGTTTGGCCTATTTTATTTATTTTTATTTCTTACTGTATGTCTGTGTCTTCTGTGGAAGGGTCAGAAGGCACATAACCTTCATACCCTTTCCTCTGACCTCATTTTTCCAATTCCTCTCACAAAAGCCATAGATAAGGGTCTGGATGGCTGATAGGATTTGTACTGGGTTGTGAAGCCTCTCTCCTGTGTGTCATTGTAACAAATTACCTCAAGTGGATGGTGACTGAAGAATCATTACTAGCCATAACTACAGGAAATAAGGGTGTGTTTCCAATGCACATCATGAGGAGTACCATCACCACTGACATACGTACTAACAGCCTGAATGGACAGGCCAAAGGCTGAATAAGCTGTGGAGACTGAACTACCCTCTCATTCCCTCAGGTCACTCTGGTGAGACAGTGAAAAGAAGCTTTCACTTCCACCATCAATGCTCTTCCTTCTCATTAGAAAAGAGCATTTCATTCACCTGGGCTGAACACCATAAGCACAAAACTCACTTTGGGGAAAAACCAAAAACAAACTAGGAGTCACCCAATGCCAGTGAATATTAAAAACACACACACACCCCAAGAGGGGAGGAGGATGCAATAGCCTATTATGCAATAATCTATTTAGTCAACCAGTAACACTTAGTGTACCATCAATGTCAGAATTAAAACCTCTCAAGACTGAGCACTCTCTATATGCTTCAGATTTAATGTTAGGATCAGCCAACGCCCTCTGGTCTGTTATGGGCTATCAATGCAAGTCCCGTGAATGCTGTTTCTAAGGGACCTGGGGACTTTACTGCCATTCTTGGGGGAAGAGGTTGCCATGCTGCTGCCTCTGATTCTCTGGGAAGTGAGATAGGGCCCCCTGCTACTATTTACTCCAGCTGGGTGGGCTGGGCCACAGCACAGGTTAGAACCAAGGACGGGTCCCACGATGCTTAAGGCCCCAGTTTGCTGCGGGCAGGGCCGGCTTAAGACAGCTAGGACAGCGACTGCAATCGGAATAGCAACTGAGCATTAGGAAAGCCTGCAGTGGTGTTGCCCATGTTGTGCTTGTTCTGTGGACACAAAGAGGATTTCACCATTCAGAACTACCACTCTCTCTTGTTCGTTCTAAAATTCATTTAAAATTGTCAAACAGTGGAGAGGGAAAAGCCATCCCCACCCCACACACTGTCCCATCCCCCTTGCATAGCACAACCTGGTAACTTCAGGTGATAGAATGCCATTTGCCAGGCAGGTTTTAAAACTGGGGAATTCAAATATTTCACTTTTTAGCCTCAAGCCCTTGTCCTCGTACCAAAGTTCCTCTCTCCAGATGCCACTTGCTTCCTTATGCTGGAGGTGATCATATTGGTGTATGATTGCTGATATCCCTGCAAGATAATTATTTGTATTGCAGCAACACCCTAATTTGGGGCCTTAAGATCAGGAGAGCCCTAGCTTGCTGTGCAATGTACACGTATACAGTAGAAATACAAAAAGAAAAGGAGTACTTGTGGCACCTTAGAGACTAACAAATTTATTTGAGCATAAGCTTTTGTGAGCTACAGCTCACATCATCGGATCATGAAGTGAGCTGTAGCTCACGAAAGCTTATGCTCAAACAAATTGGTTAGTCTCTAAGGTGCCACAAGTACTCCTTTTCTTTTTGCGAATACAGACTAACACGGCTGCTACTCTGAAACCAGTAGAAATGACAGTCCTCATCCTGAGGAGTTTATTAACTGCAAAGAAACACATCCCATTTTTCCCAACAGGCCGGCCTGCTGAGATTCTGAGTCTGTTTATGGTAGATTTATGACTCTAAACTGAAGTCTAAAGCTGGTTTTGCCATGAAGGCCTAAATAAAACAGAGATTCAAATAAGTCTGGATGAAGTTTGGCTAAGGATTAGAACTGAGACACCAGAACCTTTCAACTCTTCAGAACCTTTGAAGATACGCCCAACGCTAACTGAAGACAGACACGATTTATTTTTTGAGATACATTAGAGGTAACCTGCCAAGGGAACATAAAAATGGAAACCACCACAGAAATATGCTCTGAATGTCCCCATTAAGCAGGCAATGGAGTGTATTTTTTTTTAAATTGTTTTGTTAAGTCCCGAAACGTCTACTGGCCTGTTCCCAAGTTTGCTGCTGATGCCCCCAAATGCATCATTCTGGGTTGTTCTGATGTGACAGATATTGGAAAATTCTTTTGTAGTTGCATATTGATGGTCTGTAGGGCCTCCGTATACAAAATTGCTTTCATTTATTCATTTTTGCACATGGCGTTGTTTTCAGAGCTTTCCAAGCATCCCCAGTCTGCATATATGTCTGTGGTTGTTTCAATACACATTTCCTCTGCACGAGTCCTTTAAGTACTGTATTTTCAGGGTCCACATGCATTTTACTTTATTCCAGGGGCAACAGAATGCATCCTTTCCTATCAAATGTATCGCAGCTGAATTCCAGCAAATCCATCTAACAGATTTGTTGTCAAGGTAAATCTCTCAAATGTTCAAGAAACAGAGCTTTGCTAGATAGCTAAACAGAAAGCCCTGCATTTATTTCTCTCACTTACAGAGCTGTTTTGCTGCTTAGTCAGCTGTTACAACAATATGCAAAACCTTTTCTAAAAGAATTGTGGTAGAAAATAGCTGATCAGTAAGTCAAAATGTCAAAACTGTCTGGGTAGGTGGAGGCACTAACAGGAAAGCAGGAAACCTAGTCTGTAAGCTTAGAGCTTGTGGAAAGGAAAACAGTTTCCATTCAACACAGAGATTGCAGAATAACACTGACATGAGGGCTTAGACAAAGCCAAAAGTCATTTTCTCTATCCTAGTTTAATGATTTCTGCTTGCTGCAGCTTAGCACTCAAGGGAGGAAGTGTGGGTTTAGTCTACATTTAATGCTTTTCATTGTTCTTACTATTGATACTGCAGCTGTGGGGGGAGGGGAGAAGAGTGTGAATATATTGCACACACGCTTGTGCTTGTATATAAAATATTCCCCACTGAAATCAAAACCAGAAAACTCTTAACATTTAGCATGTTTGTACTAATTTTAAAGTCAGCACACTAGCTTGTTTAGAAAGGAACCACATTCACTGTAAACACAGCTCACCCAGACCAACTGTACAGACTTTTACCGGCAACCCAGCGTGACAGAACACACTAACTCAGATTTACCTTTTTTAAAAAAAGATTTTAAAGTTTGCAGCAACAGAATCATACAAGGGCTACATTCTCCCCTCGGATCCTCATAGTTGATCTCACTTTTGGTATTCACCTCTCTACATGCAGAGGACAGTCTCACACATGCGAAGAGCATCATGGATTAGATCTTCCATGCAGACCAGAACTCTGCACTAAACAATGGGAAGTAAACTATCCCTTCAGGTTTCAGAGTAGCAGCCATGTTAGTCTGTATTTGCAAAAAGAAAAGGAGTACTTGTGGCACCTTAGAGACTAACAAATTTATTTGATCATAAGCTTTCGTGAGCTACAGCTCACTTCATCGGATGCTCACCAACACCCCTCATTCAGCTAGGGTAAGACAGCTTTTCTATTGTAAATTACAATGATTTTCATGACACTGTAAAACAAAAACCAGCATTGCAAAACAACGACAAGTCACTTTGGTTTACAAGTTTAGAAAGTGTAACATCCTCTTAGTTCAGTTCTAAGAAGAGAAAACAAACAACTCAAATAAAGTAGGCGGGTCTCTGGGCACTCTAAACAATCAGCATAATTTGCTTTTCACATACTGCGGTATTTGACAGTGGCTGAGTTCATGTATCTATGTTTCTGGCTAACACAATCAGTGGTTTAGGTTTAGCTATGTCCATGCATAGGTCTTCATATGTCATTATGTCTAGTCTGTACCTCATTCTGGTTGACCAATCCACAACAGGCACTTCACCACCAGGCAACCTATACCAGCACAGGAACTTAGATAAGCATTATACGAGAAATAAAACAAAAACAAACAATCTATGGGTGACTTGCAGCATCCAAATAGCTGCTTAACCAAAATATGTATGAGCAGGAAACAGAGAGAAGTGTGGTTTGAACATAAACCTGAGAAGCTGAAGTTCCCAAATTCTTATTCCATAGCTGACACCAACTCCTTCTGTCACCAGGTGTAAAACACTACAACTCTTCCTCAATTTCCCAATCAGTAAGCTAAGGATAATTTTTTTTATCTGTCCCAGAAAGGTGCTGAGAGGATAACTCAGCTAATGTTTCTAAAGTGCTTTGAAGACTAGAAGTGTTAAAAATCACACTAAGGGGAGTGCCGAGCGGTCATAAATGGGTCATGTAGCAGGACAGTTTTAAGGCATTTTCTGAAGGACATTGAGGGAGCTCTGTGTCTATGAAGTTGGGAAATTGTTCCCGCTAAGGTACACAGAGCTCCCCCAGTCCTCTCCTGAAAAGTCACATGCAGCCAGAGAACTCCTGACTGAATGCACGTTTGATGAGGTTAATGTGTTCCGTTTATTCCAGAAAAGAAACAGAGCAGTTATTTTAGAAGTGGGTGTACTGTCTTTTATGTACAATACACAGAGAGGGGGGCAATTGAGTCAGAGAATGTGAATTTCTCATTTCCCTCACATTTTGCTGTCCACAGATCAGGAGAGCTTAGGCGCCATTTCCATTTCATCCTTTTCCCTCCTTGTTATTTATAGCTGCCAAAAATTGATGTATCCACATACCTCTCCCCAAGAATAAAGAGGGAATACTCCATATACTGCTCTGACTGACTGAGTGGTTCTCCCCTCTTCACCCCCTCAATCGCAGATGCAAGTAATCCCTAAACATCCAATATGAGCAAGAAGACTCTACACACTGCTGGACGGGATCTGTTTGAACTGCTGGAGCCTGGAGAAAATAACCCAAGCTCCAATCACGCTAGTTTTTAGCCAGGCAGGAAACTAGTTGTGAGTGGGACTGAACGGGAGAGTCAGCGGGACCTCTTCAAGTAAGCTTTCAATCTTCTCCTTCTTCTTCTTCTTCTTCTACAACTAGTACTTCCAGGGTTTGGGAATGGACAACAGGTACCTCTACACTAGGCAGCAAGTGCCAGCCCTGAGCATGTGGTGATCCCAAAGTAGGGGGATCCCACCATAACTACAAGGGCTACACATGCCTTCAAGGAGGAGAATGCTTGCGGCATTGGTCTGGCACTCAGGAGATTTGCGTTCAATCCCTAGCCTTGCCAAAAACTTCTTGGGAAAGTCACAATCCCTTTTTACCTCAGATCCCCATTTTACCAATGAGGAACAGACTATTCCTTCCCAACCTTTGTCTGTCGCTCCTGTAAGGTTGGTATTATCCCCATTTTATGGATGGGGAAAACCAAGGGACAGAAGATGGAGACTCTCTCAAAAGATTTGGCTCTAGTAGTTTTGGGTGGTTCTATATTTGGGTTCCCAATCTGAGTTCCCTAGGGCCTGATTTACCATAATTCTTGGTGTTTGAAATGTAGGGACATGGTCAGTGCACCATACCTTTGACACGTCAGGCCCTAGGCACCTCAGGCTATTGGTGAAAACTTTTGAAAGTACTGCCATTAGTTACTTGCCCAAAGTCACACAGTGAATTTAAGAGAGCTGGAAATACAAGCCCAGTTTCCAGATTCCCAATCTTGTGCCCACCCTTGAGGAGGCAATGCCTTTTACATTGTACTTTGTATTTGCACATTCAGTATTCTATGTTGTCCTGTGGTAATAAACATTCAGTCCTGCTGTGAGCAGGAATGAGTGCAGTGCTCTATATAGAACAAAAATTAACTGATTGAGAAGTTGAACTCCATTTTCTTGGTCCATTTTACAGTCTAGACATTCCTGCAGGTCTATGTTTAAAAGGACAGAAGAATTCCTGGTGTTTGAAAACTTTTTTAAAAAAATGTTTTCTGGTGCCAAAGCTGACAAACGCCTGCGCTCTGATGGAAAAGGCAGGAAAACAGGGCTGTTTCTGGGAGGAAATAAAAGTTTCTTTCATTTCCTCTTCTCTCCTCTTTTACACGGGTTACTATTAATTTTAAACAGCCCTGGCATTTCACAATAAGGGGGGGGGGGAAAGCTTGTTCTTTCCTCTTAAATGTATCAAATGAGTCTAATTCTGATTCAAAACCAAACCTACTGAAGAAGATGCAGCCTCTTAGTCCAAATAAGGCCCACAGCTATTTCATAGGAACATAAGATTTGCTATCTCATTTCATACAGCCTACTGATCCATCAAATCTAAGATTTATTCTACGATTGGACCATATCATACCTACTGCTTCTGAGGAAGGTAAAAAGTCTGCATAATGCACCCAACCATAAATATATGGAAAAGTCCTGTAGAATTTAATAAGAACAAACAAATAGCATTGTATAGAACATATTTCTAAAATCCTAGAGAGATGAATAGAGAACGATATCCTTCTAGAGAGTCTTGTGTCAGGTAGTATAACCACTTCTGTTATAGTCTATAGGCAGTAGTGAAAAGCAAAATAGAACATAAAATGCAAAGCAACCCAAAACTTTTGGTGCCTGATCCTGAGCGGTACTGAGCACCCACCACTCCCACTGTATTTCATATGAGTTGCGGGTGCTTGGCATTTTTGAGGACCAGGCCTGTAGTGTATAAAGTTAACCTTTTAAAAAATATGTAATGATACGAAAATAGACAGATACCTGGGAATAGCATGAGGAGCCTTGAGAGATTTAATGGAGCAATTAAGGGTCAGATTCTTAGCTCTGATACATAATGTATGAGGCTACACAATTCAGAAATCTGCCATGGCCTTGTAATGATGCCCACTGTAGCTGAACAACTGCAGAAAATATAAGGCCAGCAGGAAAACTACAAAGCTAGAAGAGGGAAGAGTAAAATAAAGAAGGGGCATGGTTTTTAATGGCACCCTTGAATTTCTAATCTAGATAATGCTCCCTCCAGCCCACTCTGAGTAAAGAAAGCAGCATGTGATATGTATGCAGATGTGCATACTGGAAGAAGAGAGTTTGGGTTTGTTTGTTTTTTAATTAGCTAACCAGCCATCTTGATTTTTGCAGGAAAGTGGAGGGATCAAACACTGTAAAGAGAGATTATTCCCTTGGCATCTAATCCTCTCCCATCACAGCCTCCTTGCTTAAACAGGAGACAATATTTCCACTCCTAACTCACTCTCAGGTCCTTTATCATAGAATCATAGAACTGGAAGGGACCTCGAGAGGTCATCTAGTCCAGTCCCCTGCATTCTTGGCAGGACTAATTATCTAGACCATTCCTGACAGATGTTTGTCTAACCTGCTCTTAAAAAATCTCCAATGATTGAGATTTCACAACCTCCCTAGACAATTTATTCCAGTGCTTAACCACCCTTACGGTTAGGACATTTTTCCTAATGTCCAACCTAAACCTCCCTTGCTGCAACTTAAGCCCATTGCTTCTTGTCCTATCCTCAGGAGGTTAAGAAAAACAATTTTTCTTCCTCCTCCTTGTAACAACCTTTTACATACTTGAAAACTGTCATGGCCCCTCTCAGTCTTCTCTTTTCCTGACTAAACAAACCCAATTTTTTTTTTCAATCTTCCCTTATAGGTCATGTTTTCTAGACTTTTAATCATTTTTGTTGCTCTTCTCTGGACTTTCTCCAATTTGTCCACATCCTTCCTGAAATGTGGCACTCAGAACTGGACACAATACTCCAGCTGAGGCCTAATCAGACCGGATTAGAGTGGAAGAATTACTTCTCGCGTCTTGCTTACAACACGCCTGCTAATACATCCCAGAATGATGTTCACTTTTTTTGCAACAGCGTTACACTGTTGACTCATACTTCACTTGTGTCCCACTATGACCCCCAGATCCCTTTCTGCAGTACTCCTTCGTAGGCAGTCATTTCCCATTTTGTATGTGTGCAACTGACTTCCTTCCTAAGTGGAGTACTTAGCATTTATCCTTATTGAATTTCATCCTATTTCCTTCGGACCATTTCTCCAGCTTGTGCAGATCATTTTCAATTTAATCGGATCCTCCAAAGCACTTGCAACACCTCCCAGCTTGGTATCGTCCTTAAACTTTAGGACATAAACATAAACATAAGTGTGCTCTGTGTGCCATTATCTAAATCATTGATGAAGATATTGAACAGAACCAGACCCAGAAACCGATCCCTGTGGGCCCCCACTCGATATGCCCTTCCAGCATGACTGAGAACCACTGATAACTACTCTCTGGGAACGGTTTTCCAACCAGTTTTGCACCCACCTTATAGTAGCTCCATCTAGGTTGCATTTCCCTAGTTTGTTTATGAGAAAGTCATGCGAGACAGTAACAAAACCCTAAAAGTCAAGATATACCACGTCTACTGCTTCCCCCCATCCAATGCTGCATAACTGCTTTGGAGATTGCTTTGGCTAGAATTAGATGGCTCCAGCTTGTCCTTTTATTTTCTGTATCCCAACATTTTCCAACACTTAGTTCTATTTCATCACTTCCCAAAACCTCTGCATTTAATGGAAAACTTTAAATCACCAAACCACCAAAGCAGCAAGAAGTTATATACATTCAGTCTGATTCCCTGCAATGCTGTGTGTCTACATAGGGAATATACTACATTTATTCAACACCTTTCCTCTCAAAGAACACCAGAGCACTTTACAAACTGCACAGTGATGACTCATCTGCTGATGAATGCAGCTACCTGTAGGCTGAAATGCAACCAATATTTAACAGCATACACACAATACCATAAGAATCAAATCCTGCTCACTTTACTCATGCAAGTAGCCCCACTGACTGTAGTGGGCTATTTGGGCAAGTCAGGAAAAAATAATTTAACCCCAGTTGAGGACATGGGAATCTCTTACTCAAATGAAATTCTAGATGGTTTCAGGTGGCAGAATGTAATTACCCAAGCTGTTATGCAGCCAGGACATGAGATAATACCCCTACGAGTCTGTGAAAAGTGCTGTAGCAACTTTAATTGGGACTTCAGTATGTTGTTGGGGTCCTCATACTTTTCCCGTAATATAGCCCATATTTGAATAGAGAGAGAAGGGATGGTCTCCTGGACCATCTCCCTTCCCAATCATGAGTGCACACACCCACTCCTACAGCAACTAATTTACATGGAAAAGTGAAACTAGGAAAGGTTTCATGTAGATTTAGCTGTGAACATAAGAATGGCCATACTGGGTCAGACCAATGGTCCATCTAGACGAGTATCCTGTCTTCCGACAGTGAAGTATCTGGCACTGGCCAGAGGGAATGAACAGAACAGGACAATTATTGAGTGATCCATCATCCCCTGTCATCCAGTCCCAGCATCTGACAGCCAGAGGCTTAGGGACACCCAGAGCATGGGGTTGCATCCCTGGCCATTTTGGTTAATAGCCATTGATGGACCTTTCCTCTGTGGACCTATCTAATTCTTTGTTGAATCCAGTTATGCGTTTCACCTTCACAACATCCCCTGGCTACAAGTTCCACGGGTTGACTGTGCGTTTGTGAAGCACCACCTCCTTTTGTTTGTTTTAAACCTACTGTGTGTTATGCAGTAAGTTAATCCTGCTTTTTGGAAAATATTAAATCTGTTGTCTCCTTTGGCTCTTCATCTCCCCTCCCCTGCACAAGTTCAGTTCCTCCTCCCAGTTCCTTCGCATATGCTTCCCTACTGCTTGGTCTCCTTCTCTCTCCCAACATGTGCTTCCCTACCACTTAGCTCCCTCCTCACTGGCACAAGTCGCTCATACACCTGGTACTCTTCCCTTCGCCTGGCTTTCCTGGATATTCCTCTTCCAGTGGCGCCTCTGGTTGCTCAAAGTGACTCATGTATCCTCTCTCCCTCCACACAGCAACAGCCATTAGTAGAGATGGCCAGTGCTGACCCCTCCTCTCAGTTTCCAGATGCTTTTGTAGGCCTTCAAGTTCTTCATTGCAATGGAGAGCCTGGAACCCTGCAGAAGCTCCTGGAGAAAAGAGTAGCCAGCCAGCAAGCGCTTTGTGAGCCAACAGTGGTTCATGGACCAGAGTCTGGGAGCCACTGATACATTGGCATAAAGTGGGCAAAACATTTGAACTTCACAGCCCCGTTTTTGTTTTAAAGTGTTGTTCTCAATATGTTTATCTTGTATAAATGAAAAAAAAAAAGGAGTTTGTGGTGGTGTGCCTTGAATTCCCTCATATTTGGGGCAAAGAGTATGAAGGCTAGCAGATGAAGGGCAAAATTTTCAAGAGAGTTCAGGGCCTGATTTTCAAAGCCTCTGTACCCACAACTGATATTGATAAGGAGCACAGATCCTATTTAGGCACCTAGATAAGGGCCACATTTTCAGAAATGTTCAGCACCTGCTGTGACACTTATGGCTAGATTTTCTTAAGAGTCTCAGCACGCAATGTACTGAGTTCTTAAATCTGGATGCAGCTTTGGAAATCTATTCCAAAATGTCTACTGTAGAGGTCAAAGGTGCATCTAGACACTTCAGTTCCATCAATGCAATCACAGGCTAATTCAGTCTCACTAGTTTTCTAAAACAAAAACAAAAACCGCAACCAAAACATTCCAAATGTTTTGAAAAAAAGATAGCAAGCCAAGTTAGGAAAAGAACAGTTCATCCATTTACAGATGGGATAGGTATATAAACAACTCCATAGAAAAAGAACTATCCGTTTAAATGGGCAAGTTAAACAAGAAATAATGAGACGTCGCTTGGTTTCTCACCCTTACACCCACATATGGAAGCTCTGACTTGAAAAGTATGAACCCCAGAAGGGGGCCAAGGAAGCCCCTAATTGTCTTATTGTCTAATATGACCATTTTAATGGTCAACTCTCTTCTAATGCAACTGCTTTTATGGGTCTCATTTCTTTATATGGCTGAACTGCTTTTCTAATTATTTTCCTAAATGTAATTTATTTATTTTTTTATTGGATGAAAAACACAAGTGTTCAGTCACTGAGTATTTCACTGCACTGAAAAGAAAAAATTCTTAAAAGTCTGAATTTCTTCAAAAAGCAATGTTTCCATTTCACATTTTCCAACTGCAAGATCTGTCTCTGGGAGGTTGTTTCCCCCCTGTCCTCCCCCCACCCATTTAGTGAAAAAAGCTAATTTACAATAATTAAAGAAACAAATACGTTCTTCAAAAGTCTGTGCTTTGATACATTTTACATACACTAAGAGCAAATGGATAGTTCTATCAGAATGAATTATTTGAGATTGAGAAAACAAAATAAGAACAAAAGTAAAGTCCTCATCAGGCAGCAACACAAAGTATGCCTCTTGTGTCAATCTGCACTGATATCTCTGGTGTACTGAAAACTCTGCTAAAATTGTAAGTGGTCGCTTTAAATTTAAGGGGTTTTCCTGATCCTACTTGCAGGCTAAGGGGCTCTGTAGGGAGGCACACAATCTGGGCCTAGCTTCAGTCAGTATGCAAACAGCCAGCCACCTAAAGTAAGGTTGCAGGAGATGTGCCACTCTGTTTTAGGGAGCAGCCAGCTTGGGCTCTCTGTTTTGGGGTTCTTGTGTGTTATCATTTTGAATTCTAAGAAATAAAATAGTGTTGCATTGCAACCTTCCAGAAAAAGTATTTATGTTTTTTAATCTAGCCTCTCTGCTTGCATGCCATGAACATAAACTCTACCTCTCAAAATGGTTGCCTGGAGCTGCAGACTCCTAGAAATGTAAAAGGGGCATTACACAGAAAACAAGTAACTACTATGTTGATACCTCAGCAGCGCCTAGAGACCTCAATCCATGATCAGGATCCCAGTGTTAGGCACAGTACAGACACACAATGAAAAGACAGTCTCTGTCCCAAAGACCTTACAATCTAAGTATTACACTCTATAGCCCTGATTCAGCAAAGTCTAATGCATGCATTTAAATGTACACACTGTTGAGACTCCACTAATGTCATGGGACTACTCTCTCCCCTAAAGATTAGTATGTGCATATGTCTGTGCAGGATTGGCACCTGTGTCTAGGGTGACCAGATAGCAAGTGTGAAAAGTCGGGACGGGGTGGAGTGGTAACAGGTTGCCTATAAAGATAAACCTCCTAATTTCAGGACATCTGGTCACTCTACCTACATCATAGCAGCTTTAAACTACAAACACCACAGACAGGTTGGTCTGGTGGTGGCTTACAAAGGTGCACTGTCACAAGAATGACCCAAGTTCAGCTTTCCTCCTCAGTGTCCAATTCCCCAGACTGGCTAGCAGGGCACTGCAGTGGCTCCATTACTCTCTACCCTACAGGGAAGTAGAAAGAAGATATATCTGCACTGAGAAGGGAATTCTAACCTATTTACCTTGCCCGAGATTGCCAGAGATGCCGTGTTGTATCCAGCTGATAACAACATGGATTTAACTAGAGGTGGATCTAAACTAAACTCCAAACCCAAACACCCCCCCAAACTTTGAGAAAGTTTGGATCCAGACTTCTGGCTTAGTACAATCTCTAGTTAATTAATGGAATCCCTTCTCCACCAGATTTTCAGCTGATGTATGTTGGTGCTGCTCTATCGCTTTTCAATGAAGCCACACCAACTTACACCAACCAAAAATCTGCTGCATATTCTCCACACAATCACAGCTGTCATTCACTGTTATTGGGTTGTCGGTCTTTCCCCGGGGAACTCTGCTAAACTTGTGGCAGATGGAAGTCACTCCTTACAGAGGTAATGCTCAGAATGGCAAGGAGAAAAGGAGAATGAGATAAAAGGAAGAGGTAAAACATCAAGGATTCTCAGGGCACTATTATTATTTCGTCCACTAGTTAGGCCTAATCTCTGACACACCAATTTTCAGTTCCACCCTCTTTCCCCCCCCCTTTTTTTTTTAAACCAGGGATGATCTTAATAGTCCTTGAATTTTATCATCAGGCCTCTTTGTCTGGACTAATTCAGTCTGTCTCCCTTTCCCCCCCCCCCTTTCCCATTAACATTTGCTGTTATAGGTTATTGTGACCTCTTGTGAGCTTACACTCAGTTTTTATAGTTGAGCTCACAATTAGAGTAAATTTGTAAGCCCAATCATCACAAGAGGCAAGCTGATAGGCACCACAGAGGACTCATAAGCTTATAATGCAGATAGAGGGATAAATTCTCCAGCGCTGCCAACTCAGCACTTCACCAGCACTAAATTTACTTCCCCTCCATCTGTTGCCCACCAAATCACTCACCCTCCAGTAATGTAATTATAACTTTTCAACCTGTAAATAGCTCTCCATTTCCCCCGTGCTCCATAGATGCCAGTGCCTCTGTGACTACAGACTTGCACACAAGCAGCTCAGGACATAGGGTCGCTTTTCACTGGACTGAAGCAGCCGTGGAATTCAGCAGCCCCCTGGGTGACTGAGCAGTCCTGCTTAGGATCACACTGCTCACCTTGGTAGTATGAGGAAGGGGCGAGAAAAGGTGCCCTAAACATTATCTGCTTCGCCTTAACCTTGGTCAGCATACTGCAGCTGATGGGGGATCCCGCTATAAGCGGTCAAAAAACTCACACAGAAAGCAAAGCTCAAATTGGTCTCATTAGCCACTCACATGTTCACAGAAACCAGACCAAACCAACCAGTGATGTCATGGTCATCTTCAAACCTGAAGGATGTACAATGACTATCCCAGAGGCCCTGCCACTAAAAGGCTCTGGGGCCAGTAAGACCCAGATTCCCAGGAAGCTGAGCTACATTACATGCTATACTAAACTTCTGTTAGTCTTTCCCTGATGTGTGCATCTAGAATAAAGGACTGGATTGTAGCTGGAAGAGAGCTCAGATCTCTGATTTGACATGTTGGAAGAGGCAGTTCCTTTGAAATTGATCTGCACTCCCTGCTGAGGAGTATGTGAGAATGGTAATACCATTAAGCACAGTGCTAGAATGAAGAGAGCAGGGCGGCTGCAAGCACCTCCAAGGCACCCTGCAAAAGTCATTTCAACATGGCTTTTCCATATGGCCCACCCTAAGCAGCTGTTCTCAGATTCACTATCTGGGGCTCCCCACAATGACAGTTTTGGCAGCCTCTTGTAGGCAGTCCCAGAAGAGACTGCAGTTTTGAAGCTACATCGCCTATCGAAATTGATATTAATTTTTCCAGCTCAATAGCTCAACTGCTGTGAAATTATTTGGCACTCAGTATAATCAGAGCATTTAAGTTGCTGTCTTATCAAAGGGCCTGCTCTGACTTTTATTTTTAAATGAAAGGCTGCTGTTAGCTTGTATGATGCACTAAAATGAAAATGTTGCTCTGTATACACAGAGAATCAATGGGCACATGAGTCATCAGTTTGGGGTCTGAACTTCCCCATGATTTGGGGGGTTGGTTTGGGCTCATCGTTAATTGCAGCAGAACACCATCCCTCTTGGGCCATCAGCAGGATTTGAAACTGGGAGCTTCAGATGCAAAAGCAGTTTGCTACCATGTGAGCTAGTAGCACTAGTTGACTAGTATCAGAGTGGAAGCCATGTTAGTCTCTATCAGAAAAAAAAAAGGAGGAGTCCTTGTGGCACCTTAGAGACTAACAAATTTATTTGGGCATAAGCTTTCGTGGGCTAAAACCCACTTCATCAGATGCATGCAGTGGAAAATACAGTAGGAAGATAGACATATACACACACACACACACACAGAGAACATGAAAAAAATGGGTGTTGCCATACCAACTGTAACGAGACCAATTAATTAAGGTGGGCTATTATCAGCAGGAGAAAATAAAACCTTTGTAGTGATAAACAGGATGGCCCATTTCAAACAGTTGACAAGAAGGTGTGAGTAACAGTAGGGGGGAAAATTAGCATGGGGAAATAGTTTTTACTTTGTGGAATGACCCATCCACTCCGGGTCTTCATTCAAGCCTAATTTAGTGGTGTCCAGTTTGCAAATTAATTCCAATTCAGCAGTTTCTTGTTGGAGTCTGTTTTTGAAGGTTTTTTGTTGGAGAATTGCACCTGCACATCTACCAATGCGATATATGCCATCATGTGCCAACAAGCCATGTACATTGGCCAAACCAGACAATCTCTATGCAAAAGCATAAATGGACACAAATCAGACATCAAGAATTATAACATTCAAAAACCAGTCGGAGAACACTTCAACCTCCCTGGTCACTCAATTTCAGACCTAAAAGTCGCAATTCTCCACCTTACTTAATGGGTCTCATTACAGTTGGTATGACAACACCCATTTTTTCATGTTCTCTCTGTGTGTGTATATATCTTCCTACTGTATTTTCCACTGCATGCATCCAATGAAGTGGGTTTTAGCCCATGAAAGCTTATGCCCAAACACATTTGTTAGTCTCTAAGGTGCCACAAATACTCCTTGCTTTTTTTAGTTGACTAGTAGTTGCTAGTCCTATTTTGTGGACAAGACAGACAGACAGACAATGTGCCAGTAGCTACAGCAGGATAATAGGGCAACCTGAAACTCACTTTGATCAAGATGGCAAAAAGGCTTGGACAAAAAATCCTAACAATGAACAATTCCCTTTCATGGGGACAACTTCCCAAAAATATAAAAATAATATTTTTTCCCAACTTGCCTATCAAATACGAACATCCTTGGGGGAAAAAAGATACATAGGATAATAGAATACTGTGACTGTCTTTTAGTGCCATTTGGGAAGCTGTTGATAGAATGCTGGAACAATCACAAGACTTTTTGGATGATCAAAAGCTGAATGAGTCAAGAACTAATCTGTGTCTTATGGAGAAATATCTTAGAAAACAAAACAATTGGCTTGTAATGAGATGATGTAAGCTCCATTTTTCTTTTCTTTTCCTCATTGTAAGTTCATCACTTGGTGCTTACATTCATGCGTCCATATATTAATTTAGATGTATGTCAGATAGAACTATGAATAGGTGCACCTTAGTTTAAGTACCCAACAATTATTATACACACATTGTTAAATTGACAACTCTCATAATCACCTAACATTAGCCTTTTACACAGAGAATTACAATAGACAAACTTCTCTGCTATATTGCCACTCACAATCCTTCTCCCATGTCAAAAAAGGGGGGGAAAGATGGGCTTTGCAGGTGAACAAACATTATTTTAGATCAAGTGAGGGAAAACGTTGTATGCATTTTCTTAACTTTAAAAAAAAATCCCACAAACAGTAAAATATGGGCCTGATTTTCAAACAAGTTAGGTATGTTGCATGCTTAAATTATACATGCAATTACCACAACTGCATGCAAATGACAATTGCCATTTCCATGTCAATTTGCCTGAACTGCACACACAGCTGCATAAACTGCCTGCCCAAATGTAACATAAAATTGCACAAGCATTTGCACACCTAGACACTTTGAAAATCTGTGTCTCGATGGATTGATGTGCATGAAGGAAAAATGGACCTGGATTTTTCTATTGCGGCAATATGTGGCTAATAATGATGACCACAAAAAGTTCTGTCAAGCACAAAGCTTGGGGTACCTGAACTTGGCAACCCTGAGGACAGCAATAGCAACTTGACGAGAGACCCTTATTCACTATTCATTAAAAACACATTTTATTGTTAAAAAACAACAAACAACAACAAAACACCACCACACACATACTATTGGCTTCTCCCATTATCTTCCTTAAGCAAGATCAGCACCAATTAAAACCTGCTATTCATCAGCTTTATGCTTGCCTTGCAAGTCACAGAGAGAAAGTAACTGCAGACCACATTTTGGGCATGACTGCCACAGTGAATAAGGATGGTGTTCAAATGTAGTAAAGAAACAAATATACTAAAAAAAACAAACAAACAAAAAAAAAACCATGCCTTGGTCCCAGAAACATTGCCAGTCACCGGTTGGGACCACATATCGCTCTGTTACACAGTGTATCCAGAAAAAAGAACTGGAGGACTTGTGGCACCTTAGAGACCAGCAAATTTATAGGAGCATAAGCTTTTGTGAGCTACAGCTCACTTCATCAGATGCATGCAGTGGAAAATACAGTGGGGAGATTTATATACACAGAGAACATGAAACAATGGGTGTTGCCATGCACACTGCAAAGAGAGTGATGCTATTACCAGCAGGAGAGAAAAAAAAAACTTTTGTAGTGATAATCAAGGTGGGCCATTTCCAGCAGTTGACAAGAACGTGTGAGGAACAGTGGGACGGGGTGTGTGTGTGTGTGGTTGGAATAAACATGGGGAAATAGTTTTACTTTATGTAATGACACATCCACTCCCAGTCTTTATTCAAGCCTAAGTTAATTGTATCCAGTTTGCAAGTTAATTCCAATTCTGCAGTCTCTTGTTGGAGTCTGTTTTTGAAGTTTTTTTGTTGAAGAATTGCGACTTTTAGGTCTGTAATCGAGTGACCAGAGAGATTGAAGTGTTCTCCGACTGGTTTATGAATGTTATAATTCTTGATGTTGGATTTTTGTCCATTTATTCTTTTACGTAGAGACTGTCCGGTTTGGCCAATGTACATGGCAGAGGGGAATTGCTGGCATATGACGACATATCACATTGGTAGATGTGCAGGTGAACAAGCCTCTGATATTGTGGCTGATGTGGTTAGGCCCTATGATGGTGTCCCGAGAACAGATGTGGACACAGTTGGCAACAGGCTTTGTTGCAAGGATAGTTTCCTGGGTTAATGTTTTCGTTGTGTGGTTGCTAGTGAGTATTTGCTTCAGGTTGGGGAGCTGTCTGTAAGCAAGGACTGGCCTGTCTCCCAAGATCTGTGAGAGTGATGGGTCGTCCTTCAGGATAGGTTGTAGATCCTTGATAATGCGTTGGAGAGGTTTTAGTTGGGGGCTGAAGGTGACGGCTAGTGGCGTTCTGTTATTTTCTTTGTTGGGCCTGTCCTGTAGTAGGTGACTTCTGGGTACTCTTCTGGCTCTGTCAATCTGTTTCTTCACTTCAGCAGGTAGGTATTGTAGTTGTAAGAACACTTGATAGAGATCTTGTAGGTGTTTGTCTCTGTCTGAGGGGTTGGAGCAAATGCAGTTGTATCGCAGAGCTTGGCTGTAGACAATGGATCGTGTGGTGTGGTCTGGATGAAAGCTGGAGGCATGTAGGTAAGTATAGCGGTCAGTAGGTTTCCGGTATAGGGTGGTGTTTATGCGACCATCGCTTATTAGCACTATAGTGTCCAGGAAGTGGATCTCTTGTGTGGACTAGTCCAGGCTGAGGTTGATGGTGGGATGGAAATTGTTGAAATCATGGTGGAATTCCTCAAGGGTTTTTTTTCCATAGGTCCAGATGATGAAGATGTCATCATCAATGCAGCGCAAGTAGAGTAGGAGTGTTAGGGGACAAGAGCTAAGGAAGCGTTGTTCTAAGTCAGCCATAAAAACGTTGGCACACTGTGGGGCCATGCGTGTACCCATAGCAGTGCCGCTGATTTGAAGGTATACATTGTCCCCAAATGTGAAATAGTTATGGGTGACGACAAAGTCACAAAGTTCAGCCACCAGGTTTGCTGTGACATTAAAATCGGGGATACTGTTCCTGACGGCTTGTAGTCCATCTTTGTGTGGAATGTTGGTGTAGAGGGCTTCTACATCCATAGTGGCCAGGATGGTGTTTTCAGGAAGATCACCGATGGATTGTAGTTTCCTCAGGAAGTCAGTGGTGTCTCAAAGACAGCTGGGAGTGCTGGTACGGTAGGGCCTGAGGAAGGAGTCTACATAGCCAGACAATCCTGCTGTCAGGGTGCCAATGCCTGAGATGATGGGGGTCCAGGATTCCCAGGTTGATGGATCTTAGGTAGCAGATAGAATACCCCTGCTCGGTGTTCTAAGGGTGTGTCTGTGTGGATTTGTTCTTGTGCGTTTTCAGGGAGTTTCTTAAGCAGATGGTGTAGTTTCTTTTGGTAACCCTCAGTGGGATCAGAGGGTAATGGCTTGTAGAAAGTGATGTTGGAGAGCTGCCTAGCAGCCTTTTGTTCATATTCCGACCTATTCACGATGACGACAGCACCTCCTTTGTCAGCCTTTTTGATTATGATGTCAGAGTTGTTTCTGAGGCAGTGGATGGCATTGTGTTCTGCCCGGCTGAGGTTATGGGGCAAGTGATGCTGCTTTTCCACAATTTCAGCCCGTGCACGTCAGCGGAAGCACTCTATGTAGAAGTCCAGTCTGTTGTTTCGACCTTCAGGAGTCCACCCAGAATCCTTCTTTTTGTAGTCTTGGTAGGAAGGTCTCTGTGGGTTAGTATGCTATTCAGAGGTGTGTTGGAAATATTCCTTGAGTCAGAGACATCGAAAATAGGATTCTAGGTCACCACAGAACTGTATCATGTTCGTGGGGGTGGAGGGGCAGAAGGAGAGGCCCCGAGATAGGACAGATTCTTCTGCTGGGCTAAGAGTATAGTTGGATAGATTGACAATATTGCTGGGTGGGTTAAGGGAACCACTGTTGTGGCCCCTTGTGGTATGTAGTAGTTTCGATAGTTTACAGAGTAACAGCCGTGTTAGTCTGTATTCGCAAAAAGAAAAGGAGGACTTGTGGCACCTTAGAGACTAACCAATTTATTTGAGCATGAGCTTTCATGAGCTACAGCTCACTTCATCAGATGCATCCGAAGTGAGCTGTAGCTCACGAAAGCTCATGCTCAAATAAATTGGTTAGTCTCTAAGATGCCACAAGTACTCCTTTTCTTTTTAGATAATTTAGTGTCCTTTTTCTTTTGTAGAGAAGCAAAGTGTGTATTGTAAATGGCTTGTCTCATTTTTGTAAAGTCCAGCCACGAGGAAGTTTGTATGGAAGGTTGGTTTTTTATGAGAGTATCCAGTTTTGAGAGCTCAGTCTTAATCTTTCCCTGTTTGCTGTAGAGGATGTTGATCAGGTGGTTCCAGAGTTTCTTTGAGAGTGTGTGGCACAATCTCTCCGCATAGTCTGTATGGTATGTAGATCGTAATGGATTTTTCATTTTCAGGCCTTTTGGTAGAACGTCCATCTGTTTGCATTTGGAAAGGAAGATGATGTCTGTCTGTATCTGTAAGAGTTTTTTCATGAAGTTGATGGATTTCCACTCCATATGGCTAAATTCAATGTGTATCCAGAGTAACTCCATTGGTTTACCCTGTTGAAGTCAGCGGAATTACACCATATTTATACTAGTATCACAGAGAGCAAAACTTGGCTCTGGGTGTGAAACGGGCACGAGATTGCTGAAACTCTACCAGCTGGACACTTCTTGATGACCTTACAGACCCAACATTTCTCCTGAAATTGTCAATCTAAGGTATTTCCAGAGCGCCTCTTGAAATGAGAGTGTAGGGCACATGTTGTTTGTGCTGTCTCTTTTTTAGAGCGTGACCCCTCTGTGACCTTCCTGTGTGCTTCCCTCTAGGTCTGTGTGTACAAGCAGCTCCTTCTGGGCAGCAATGAGAACCTCTTCCCCTGAGTGTTATAGCTAAACAAGCCATGGGTATTTTGGCTGCTAAACCTAAATCTGCAGCGTATCTGGTTCCCTGCTGTGACACAACAGCTGTCACTGTAGTGCCGGAGTACTTTTCATAGCACCACATCAGCGGGAGAACTGAGGGCCCAGCAATACAGGGATCAGATTGGTAATGGAGACAGAGTGAGCTGGGGGAAGGGGAAAAGAGAGGCTCTATTTCTGAGCTGAAAGCCTCTCTTCTCTTCTTGGCTGGTAACTAAATATAAAAGTTTCATTTAACATCTCCACAGTAGAGAAGAAAAGTTCACTTTAGAGGCGCTTTCATTTTTCTCCTCCTCTCTCATTCTGTCTGATGCTCAAGGAAAAAAAAAAAAAACACACACTTAAAAGGGATCTTTCTGGTGCTGAATCCATGCTCTTCCCTTTCCACTCTCCCTCCCTCATCTTCTCGAAGGCTCATGAGGAAAAGCGCTTTAAACGGCCTCTTTGGGGGGCAGTTTCATGTGTGCTTTGCCTGTACTCAGGTCTTCCTCTTTCAGCCTCTCTGATGTTGGGGGTGGGGTGGGGGGGAAGCACTACTATTAGAGTGAGTTTTGCTGCTCACATCCATGCTTCCCCTCCCACCTCCCTCGTTCAGATACTGGAAGTCTCAGATACAGGCACAAACGCATACACAAAATCCCATTCAGAACAACATCACAATGCAGAGATCTCATCCTGAATGTCAACTTTATAGTTTTAGCAGCTCTGCTGGCTCCTGCCCTTGGCTAGGTTTTCGTTTCCCTGTGGCTCGGGGAAGCGATTTGGGGCAGGATTTATTAGGCTTACAAAAAGGTGCAATTAAGTCTAATGGGCAAAGGGCCGGGCTTCCCCCCAGGCTTGCTTTTCACTGCTGGGCTAAAGGAGCAGGCAATGAGTGGGCAAAAGTCCGGCCTGTTGGCCAGAGACTGAATTTTTGGCCAAAACTTTGCTCCAACTCCAGTTAAATTGGTTTCCTAACATTTTCAAAATATATTCTTGAAATTGACTGAACAGCCATAGAAATGCCTGTTGAATAGGCAATTCAAATACTGTCCTTAAGGACCAAATCCATTCCCGATGTAACTCCACTACAGCCAGCAAAGCACCACCTAGGCAAGGAGGCACAAACATCCAATAAAAGGTGGTGGGGGGGGAGGGGGCAGACAGAGAATGGAGTGCAAGAATGAATTAGTCCTAAGCCACACATTGGGAGGATAGCAATATGTTGGGAAGGAAATATCCTATTTATTTCCCTCCCCACTGAGTGGTTGCAGCTATGTATCAAGGAGAAATTTGACCAAATAGGACAGATAAACTCAAGCCAAAACCCCTTATCTGAACAACCTAAACTTTGGAAAAGATCATCTCTAGGTCTAAACTCTGTGGCTTTTACCCATGTTTAGTCAATAATAACCTAGAGTTCTGGGTGCATTTTAGCTATGTAGCCAGCATGCCTTTTGTATTCTAGGTACTACCCCTTTAAATCTGCAAGGACTCTGCTGCTGCCTGTAGATACTAGCAGTCATTTTGTGTTCAGTTCCACAAAGACTGCTACCCAAGGCATGTGCACACGTGCGGACACACACACAGAGTATAACAGCCATGATTTCCAAAAGTTACTAGTGATTTTGGGTGCCCAATTTCAAACATCTTAAAAGGATCTGATTTTCAACAAGTGCTGAGTATGTGTTCTGTCAAAATCAGGCCCCTTTAAGCTGTTTCAAGTTGGGTATATAAGAACGGAGGCACCCAAAATTACTGAACGCTTTTGGGGAAAAAATTATTATTTTTTTGCAACTTCAGATTTCACTTCCCCAGAAGGTGTCAGCCAAATTTTCTTTTTTTTCCCCCCTCTTTATTTTTTAATGCATTAGTTAAAAAAAAAAAAAAAAAAAAAAAGACGTAAGAAAAAAAATTCAAACTCAGACAAGAGAGGAAATGAAAAGGGAAACTTTTAGATTTCTCAGCTCTCCAGAAAGCCCCATGGTCTGTGCAGAACTTTGTCATCATAACTGTTAGGTTTGTGGTTAACAACAGTGCAATCCCATGAGGCTTTGCATCATCTAAATCACTATATCAATAAGGAAGTACAATCACTTAACCACTAAGCCAGTTTCTTTTCTAAGCCTCATGTTGCCTTAGAAGGTTTTTAAACAAGATGCTTTCCTGTTTTTGAAACCTGTGCATCAGTATGGCTTGCAGGTTTCTTATCACTTGAAGCAACACTGACATGAATTTCAAAACTGCTTACTCTAGCACTCCCCTCCCCTCTCCACACATATATCTATTTACTCACAGGGATCCTTATTTACAGTATCTTCTTGCCAACTTCTGACACAGAAGAAAAAAACCTGGTTACACATTAAGCTTTATTGCTGAAGCATTCATGCCAGACAGTGTTCAAACACAGTTTACTGACTGACCTGTAGTTAGGATAAACCACACAAGAGGAAAATTTCAAAAGCAGTCTGCTTGTGTCTGCAGTACTGTTTCTTATTACTGCCATTTTAACCCCCACATCACCTTTATCTAGGCTAAGAACCGTCAGTTTTTCATAGGAAATGCAGTTTCATTTTCAGGAGAAAAAAAAAATAAAAAGTACAACCAGTTCCTTGTAAGGTCATTAGAGAAAACTGCCAAGAAAAGAGGCTCTCTGGTAAATATTAACTAGTGCCTTCAGTATAACTGTCCACAGTAAGAATCCTGTCCTAAAAAATGTACAGTGTGCAAGTCAGAACTCATTTTTCTACTAAAAAGCAAAAAAGAAAAATCATAATAAAATAATGTATTGTAGAATGGATCTGGTAAATCCATAAATTAGCTTCAATATGTCTGGTTTCAGAGTAGCAGCCTTGTTAGTCTGTATTCGCAAAAAGAAAAGGAGTACTTGTGGCACCTTAGAGTCTGTTTTTCACAGCAGCTTTGGAAAGATCTGCCAAACATAACAGCTTTGTTTGATAGTCATCTCTTGGCTTAACTTCTGAGCTGGCCAGTAGCCTTTTCACATTGCACAATAAATGCCTGCAAAATTAATCATAAACTCATTGGTTGGAACTTCCAGTGCTGCTCTCCTAAAGTGTATCTGCAGTCTACTCAGAAGTTCTGCCAGTGAGTCAAGTTTTGTTGTCTGCCCAAGCTGTGAGGACAAGTCATCACAAAAACAACTTGTGAACTTTACTCTTCAGCTCCTGCTTCTGTACTCTGTTAGCTGAACCATTTACCTTTAGATACACTTCACAAAATCCACATGACAATAATGAATATAGCAGATGCTTATACACTTTACAGCCTTTTTTATCACAATTAACACTTAGCTCATGAAGAGTTTATGTGTTCTAAAAAGAGAACTGCTTTTAGATTAACATATTATGTTCCCCCCACTCCAGATACGCTTATTAGCACTGATGTATTGTAGGTGCAGTACTGTTCTTGTGCTGAGATTCCTAGTTACATTGTTTTGTTAGAATGTATAAGTATCATCATCTGAAATCAGTGAATTTAGTGTTTGTGAAAAGTCTGGCTTGACAATCCTAGAGTCTGTGGTCCAGTGCACTGGATACTAGATAGAGAATGGATCGTGGGTTCTATTCCCACCTCTAGCACTGGTGTGATGTTGGGCAAGTTATTTTACAAATCCCTGCCTCAGTTTCCCCAGCTGTAAAATGATACTTCCCTACCTTCAGAAGGTCCTTTGATCTCTATGAAAGAAGTTCACTGAGTTTTATTAATTCTCCACACCACAGAGCGCACCAAGATAAGATTCCCTTAAAATATGCCACCACTATACCTCCATTCTGCCTTGGAGTGACTACATTTAGGAGTGACAGTTAATTCAGTCTCCATGGCCTCAGCTTGACAACCAGATAGGTAGCTGTGCTGCTGGTGGGGTGGTTTTCTTGGTTTGAGTTTGTTTTGTTCCGGTTTGTTTGGGGTTTGGTTTTGTTGTTGTTTTTTTCCTGCCATTGTTTTGGTTTTTTGTGATGAGGGCATCTTTCTACTAGGAACTGGACTGAGACTTCTAATTCATTTCATAGGCCACAAAATGGTCAAAGCCTGTAGCCACTACTGACTTTCGCTGAATTTGAACTGACAGCCAGCTCAATGTCACATTAGCAGTCACTGGGTTCCTTCTAGTCCCCTGGAGAAACAAATTGTTCAACCCAGCGATCTGTCTCCTTAAATACAAGATTTTTTTAAAATTAGCAATGCCATAGAAAAACAGAGACTAATTGCAATGCTTCTATTCTACATTACTGTGGCTAAATTGTTCCCAGTCAGTGCTAGTTAACCATCTGAATATACTTAAATTTACTATCAGATGAATATCCTAATAAGATAACAAAGGAGCTATGGAGGATTTAAATATAGAGGGAGGTGATAGAAATTATTTTTATAAAGGCCTCAAAATATATTTAATAGCAAAACACAAAGGAATAAAATACGTTTGATTAAAACCAGAGATACAAAGCAACCCATGTTTTATTACTATGTTTCTACTTATTATTTCTTTTCAACAAGGATAAAAATTTACTTGTGCAACCTCAGCTAGGAAGTGAGTGGAACTTTGAACTCTGCCATCTGGATAGTGGAATTTGTATTTTTGTAGCCTCAGGTTACAGGTTAATCCTGCCAATTTTGATTATTTGTAAAGATAGCTGCGCCCTCACAGCCTTTTGTAGACTGTCACTGGGAGGATTTCTGTAGAGCAAACTAAAGGCACAAAAATACTTGGGTCATCACTGCAAGGGCATTTGAGGGGGGGGGGAGGGGGAGGGAAAAAAAACAAGACAGCACCAGCTAATCTAAAATTATCCTTTTTATTAGGAGAGAAGACATTGCAACATGTGCTGGACAAATTTGCCTCATATTGCAAGTCAGCACAAACAGGAAGGCTGAGAGCAAACTGCTAATGGTGGAAATCAAGCTGGAGCATGCTCAGCAGATGAGGAGCAACGCGTGATGACAACACAATCCAGCTCCATCTGTTGATGTGTTCCTGCCGCTCCCCCCCATCCCCCCTTGGGCACTTTTCCATTTAGTCTTGCAAGCAGCTGGATCAATTTACTCTAGCCTGCAGTGCACTGCATAGGCATGGATGGAATTATTACTCATGGAAATCCCCTCTGTTTCGGTCCTTTGAACAAGGAATCAGGTAGCTTTCAAGCTCCTGACAATTAATAGCCCTTTGGTTGAGGGAGAAGAGTGCAAACATGCTGGAAGCTATGGGTTTCTAAACAGCTTGCTTAGTTTCTAGTAAATTAGAGGAAGTGGCTGGTTGAGGTACACAGTAATATTATCCTATGCAGTGTGCTCTTTATTGACGTCAGCAAGACGTCTCTCTCTCTCTCTGAGAGAGGCATATGGAGGTCAGCTTTGTGACAGGAGTATGTCTCATGAGCTTAGAGAGCCTCCACATTTCCAATAATAAAGCCACTGTGCAGACTCTGCCATGCTGTGAATTAGCGATACCAAAAATATATGCAAGTCACTTAAGAGGAAGGGGGAAAAAAAAATCTGTTGGAAACAGGACAACATTTGGGACTAACTGTACATATTTCTTTTTATTTTGCATGATTAACTGCTCTGACTAAGAGATCAGCTCTTCCTGTGGCTAAGAGCACATCCTCATCTCCGATTTTGCTTGAAATAGCGTACTTGGCTAACCGTGCCCCAGGACTGCTGTGCCCATAACACAGCAGAGATTTCGTGGTGCCTGTGCCTATATTTTCCCAATCCCGCAAAATCTATTCTTCTCCCTGAAGCCACCACAGTGCAGACTGGATTCAGAACACAATAATTGCCAGCTTTGCACTGAAAATAAACCGAGGTGAAGTTCAACCATAAAATTCATTGAAGTGTCTATAGCTGAATTTTCAAAGCTTACCCTCCATGTGCGGTATTCAGAACTTCACACGTGCAACCATTTGTAAACTCAGGTAAGACAATGTAGTATTATGTACACAGCACCATAGGTATGCATGGTTCTTGGAAAATGGACAAGTCCCTTCCCCCAGGAAAGTACAGTTCAAATAAAACATAACACTGAGATGACCATATTTTCAAAGTAAAACAACAGGAAACTTTTGTGATGATTTTTGCATTGTAAAATACTCAACCCAAAGACAAAAGTACACTTTTATTGTAAAAAAATATGTCCAAGTGTTGCTAATGTCAGCTTCTGACTCAACAGTGACCCATGCGTATTTCTCCAAGTGGAGGATTTTTTCCTGTAACTTAGTGTTCTGAATAAGGTCTTCATGAAACACGGAACAAGTTTTTTGAATATGCATGGTGACCAAGCTAACAGCTTTGATTGATGTCTACATTCATTTGTTTTTTTCTCCTGACTCCAAATACCATTCATCACACAGAACACTCTTTCCACTAGCCTATCCCTCATAAACAGAGAAAATTCTGCTCAGCATAACAGTTACTGAGAAACAAATACATTTTGACTTATGCAACAATACTGTGGCTGTTCTGAAAATTCCAGGGGCATCAAGACATCCTCTGAAAAACCAGGACTGCCCTAGTAAAATTGGAACATACAGGCACTTTACGTAACACAGCAAAGGAGGATAGTAAATAAAGAGTAGATAAGGTGTGACAAAGCTCCTGCTCTACCTTGGTGGGTCTTGCGCTTATTGGTGGATTTGCTCGCCTTGGAGCTTCACAGCAGCCCTCAGCTTGGCCGTTTTTTCTGAATTCACAGTCCAGGTCAACGACTCCTCTGTCTGACCAGGAGTTGGGAGGATTTGGGGGGAACCCGGGCCCGCCCTCTACTCCGGGTTCCAGCCCAGGGCCCTGTGGAATGGAGCTGTCTAGAGTGCCTCCTGGAACAGCTGTGTGACAGCTACAACTCCCTGGGCTACTTCCCATGGCCTCCTCCCAACACCTTCTTTATCCTCACCATAGGACCTTCCTCCTGGTGTCTGATAACGCTTGTACACCTCAGTCTGGTGTACCTCAGTCTGGAACCTTTCCTGTTACCTTACCCAGGGAAAAGGGACCTACTTAGCCTGGGGCTTATATATCTGCCTTCTATTACTCTCCTATAGCCATCTGGCCCAACCCTGTCATAAAGGGGATGTGGAAGGACAAGGATAATGTGAAAATGACAGATCATGTAATATACTTATTGTTAATGAAGCATCTTAGTAGCACTTCTCCAGTTTTTTTAATTACATTGATCAATTGAAATTTGAGGAAAGTATCTAAATGAAAACTGTGTGGAAGGGTGGGAAGAGGTCTGTCCAAAAACTTTAATATTAGAATTAAATTCAGAAGCCTAAATGGAATTCGGCAGAATTTTTGCAGAAAAATTACAGCGGTGCTAATGGAAGTCAGAGTGAGGCTCCCTTGAAAGTTTTGCTCTTCAAGGTCCCATTCAGCCTTTATCAGTAACATATGTGGGAAACTGAGGCACAGAGTGCAAGAATTGCCCATAATTACAATGCAATCATGTTGTTGTGCCAGTATTAGAACCCGCACCTCCAAATTTCCACTCATGAGCTTACACCACTTAACCACGCTCCCCTCTTCCTCGAGATCCCTGCTGCTTTAATCCCCAGACAAGACCTTTATCTTAGCTCAAGAAAATAACCCTGCAGATCTCAATGGACAGGAACCATTTATGAATATGCACTCAGCTAAGCCATACATGCATTTTATTAAATTTTAATTTATAAAAATTATGATTTCTCCTCCGTTTTTAAGTTAATTTAGTTCTGACTGGACAATCTTAAACTCCAAGTACACCACAGCTTGTAAGCTATTTGCTTTCTTTTCCCACTTCATCGAAATGCCTAAAGGCAAATTGGAGGGATCATCTCTTTGGCCCCATCTACAGTGCTTAAACAATCTTGATTAAGCACACTTTTTAAAATGGAGCTGTGGACAGACTGGGTTGTGACATGATTTCCCCAGCCAATATAGATGAGGAAAACCCATGTTACAACCCCCTTAGAAAATCCCCTGTGGCCAGCCAGGTCTGTGTTACAACCAGGTTATAACATGATTTGATCCCAGGCACACTGCCCAGCCAAACTATGTTAAAATATAGTTTGACCACAACAAAGTTTAACCAACACTGAAGCGGATAGGGCTTAAGGGTGGGAAAGTAGTCCCGTTTCCTTAGCATTAACTCAGATTGCCAGTTATCTGGTGGGTGTGGGATGTAGATGTTGATCCACTAGAAACCAGACAAAACTACCAGCTCACTTCACATAAGTCCCTGAACAGTCCTCAGCTGGTCATATGTGAGTCATGACTGATTTGGACGAGACTGGGCCAATAACTTCGGTGCTTAAGGTGGTCTCAGAAAGGTGGCGGGAAATCTATCAATCCTAGCCAAACTACATTTTCATGCACTTGAAACAGACAATTTGCCATTATGTATATATTACATACTGTAATAATATTCAGATCATGAAACTATCCATACCTATTTACTGTTATTGTTTTTCAATGAGGGTGTATACACCAGAACTTCAATTGAGGTGATAACTAGTTTTGATTTTTTAAAAATTTTAACGTACTATTCTTTGCCGACAGTGACAATTGTCCAGCATAAACTAACAAAGTCCCTCATAAGTAGGATCACTGGCTGATTTATTCCTCCATGTCACACAGTTCTTGTGATCTGCACAACGTCTTACTTTTGCCAGCCATGACTGAACATGCAACAATGGTTCAGAGTAATGGCTCAAAGCATGCTACAGGAGAGTTGTTAAATTTGAGCCACATGTAGGACACCAGCATGAACAGATGATCTTGAAAAAGTAGCAATATTGTTCCTAGCACTAAATCTGTGTTCGCAATTGGCACTCATGGGATGCAGTGATTTCACACAAACTGAAAGGCTTTTCAGGGTAACAGGACATCATTTTGCTCCAAAATCTTATTAAACTTCACTAGGCTTCCAAAACCTCGTGAGTATGCAGCTGAAACTTACAGCAGAGTTCCTTTATGTCCTTTTCTCCATACAAAATACTAGTTTCTCTGGTGGCCAAAATATGGACTGAGGACATTTACACTGGCTATGGGGTAAGCAGGACTTAATAGGAGTTGTGTTCTGTTGCAACGTGGGCGCATATGATTGAAAAATATTTGCATCCGATTAACGAGGCCCTGAGCAATCCAATCCCCCTCAGAATGTACTTTGTGTACTTCTTACTGTTTGTAACTACCATGACAAGCCAGCAAAATGACAAAAGCTGAGGGTTGTGCATATCAACCTATAATCATTGCATTCTTGTTCTTGTTACAAGTATGTCGATCACCGTCAGCCTTTTCTCAGCTTTCAAAGAGATTTCCAATATGGTATTTCTGTGACCAAATAAAGGTCAGAGTTCCTGCTATGATAAATCAGAGCCCGTTAGGTGGCAAATTCAGCTGACAGTCATCTGACGGGCGCAGCTGTGCACAAACTCTGAACAAGTTCCCCTCATATCTCTTTCAGGTTAGGCATGAAACTTGGACATCTGTTAGTTCCTGAATTACAGCACACATGCAATAACGGCCATACCCTGCTCTGGTGTTTATTATTTTCCAAGTTTTGCATCAACTCCAAACATAACTGGACCACAACATCCTGTCACTGAACCTTTCAAATGCAGCTGCGTTTGCTGCTAAAACGAATCGTGATTTCATATGCAGTTGGCCTCCCCGTTAAAAGAAAACAAAAAAATGTGAGGTTTGAATTTCCATCCTGGCTAGAGGGGTCATTTTCCCTTTTTGAATCATCTAGTTTAAATACATCACATGATACTTGTGAATGGGGCTATACAAATAACAATGACATCTTATACGGTGGAGGATCCCAACTTGTTCTAAAAACTCGGATACATCGAGGATCATGTCAGCGGTTACTGAAATGCAGCAGTCACTTTGGGGGCAAAACAGCAACTGTTTAGCTGCACTGGAGAACTTCACCACAGTTTTATGGGGCAAAGTGAAAGAGAACTTTCCCAAATGAACATGCAAGATTAATTCAAAACCCAAGTAGGAATGTGGCCAGGCTATCCGCCCTAATACTTCCCACACTCCTAGAAAAAATGCCTTTGGATCTTTAATGGCCACAGTGGTCAGGATGCATATGATGCAGAAGAGAACACCTCCAATAGCACATGGACCCAACAGCCATACTGGGGTTTGGTTTCAATATGGACTCAGCAAGAGGCATGCTGCCTACTAAATCCCCATTGCCACTTCCTGCAGCAACTCCTTGGAGGTGTCTCACTGAACACATACATAAAGAGCAATTCTGAATGTTTTTAACGTGTATTGTAATGTAAAGTGCATCCCCATTATGGTTCCCCTGCCCCTCTTCATTTGGCCCCTGCGAGGTTATTTTGCACTTCTTTGTCAGAAGGCTACTGCACTGAATCATCCTGTGTAACAGCCATCTGACGAAGCAGGAAACTATAGTGTGCCAAACCTCGAATGAGCAGCGCGGGGGGGGGGGGGGGGGAGGGGCAGGATTTTTTCTGTGCAGACAGTACTATTCCACTCTTCAGACAGTCATCGGGCTAGGTTACACGCATATCAACATCGCAGCCGCAGGAACAGAACCATGTGTTCTGACCTTGCTATCGTCTGTCCGAGAATAAGGGTTTTAATCCTCCCTCCCACATTCAGTTACAGGCAGCAGTGAGCTTTACCACTTTGACCTTTCAGAGAGTTTTGCCATTTGACCGGCTGGACATTTCTGTTCTGCCCTCTTTACAGCCTCACCAATGAGAAAGAACTGGATTGACCAGCTAATCAAAATACAGTCCACTCTAAAGGTCAATCCAGCACAGTATGCTACTGTCTTTCACAGAACTACTAGACTTGAAAACTCTGTTATCGCCTTCCTGTGACCATGGTTGTAATTACCACTTAAAAACAAGAACAAGAACAATTTCAAGATTGTAATGCTGTGGACTCTAAGATGCCGTTCCAAAAGGCACAGAGACTAGCTGACACAGATTCCTCTCCAAAGTAGTTTAGGAGGGATTCTCAACAGAAACTAACTTTTAAGGTCAATTGCCTTTCAAAGCTAATTATTCCTGCATGTGCTGGGCTGAATTCTCATGCTCATAATAAAACTTTGGGGCCCATTTAAAAAGAGAACCTGCAAAAATCATAGGGCCTTTGGTGTTTCAAAGGCAAGATAAATCCAGACATAAAACACACACACACACACACACACACCCCTTTTAGCTGACATGAACCAACCCTTTGCCCTAATAATCCAATGAAATAGTTGAGAAGTTTAGTATAGCAGATATATCGATCAGTTGTGACAATCAGGGGCCTGACAGCCCTAGGGGAGCACAAGGGGTCTGAACACCTTAAAAATAAGCAATTGAATCAACTGGTTGTATACAATGTTGTTGTATATAAAAATATGTCCAGTAAGGTCTTTTATGAATGCTTGTAATGTTCTGAACTTGATGGTCATTAGGAGATATGTACGGACTCTGGTTACAAATGTATGTATTTGTGTAGATATAAAACTGCTCATAATTTGTGCTGCAACGTTCAGCTTCACCTCACAACAGGTCAGCCAGGCAGGGAGGGGCTGCCTCCTCAGCCAGAGGAGACTGGCTCCAAGCACCTAGCATTGTACAACCCCGGAAAAGACAAGTAATGGGCCATTAACATTAATGGGGAACACTGAAAAGAAATCCCATTGGAAAACTAAGGGCTGGTCTACACTAAAAACTTACATCTGCATAGCTACACCTCAGATGTAGCTACACTGAGCTAACTCACCAGCCTAGCTGCTGTCTCTCAGGAAGGTGAATTACCTACATCAACAGGAGAACCCCCCCCCCCCGACCCCCTACTGGAGTGAGTGTCTACACTGAAGCAGCCCAGCTTCTGCACCAGTGCAGCTGGGCTGCTGCAGCATTTTCAGCGTAGCCGTAGCCTAAGAAAGAAGGGAATTTTCCCCACCATGAAATCACTAGAGTCGGGGGTGGGGGGGACCCTGTTAAAAGGAAAGGGATTTGAAGTGAAGGTTATCTAGAAACTGAGGACCAACATCAAGGCAGAGTGCTGTCCATGAAACACTAGATCCCCTCTTGGACAGAAGGCATGCTGGGAAACTGAGCAAAAGCATTAGGTAACTTGTTTTATAAAAGGTAATTTAGCTAACAGAAATGTAAAGCCTGAGGTTGCATCTACATGCCTCTTTGCTTCTCCTTACCTTTCACTTTCAAATCTATGTTTTTCTGTTAAACTGTTTGTTTATCTTAGCCCCAAGCAAGTCTCTGCTGTGCAAACAGTGCGGAGTGTGTGTACCCACGTGAACAAATAACTGGGGGCAGGTTTCACGCCTTTGGTGGTGATGAAGAGAGGGGAAAGTCCAAGTGTCTGGTAGTTGAACACTTTGAGGAGACTCGGTACTGAAAAGGATTGTGGGGTCCCCCTGCCAGGAGCAGGTAGGCTGGTAGAATCCAGGGTGAGACCTTTATGCTTTCAGGTTTCCTACTGGTGTCAGAGCTCTGAGCCATAGCAGCACAGCATTAAGGCCCCCAAGTTACAGGGCAGGTAGTGACAGAACCCCAAAACATCACCTGTATAAAGCTTTGTGTAGGTAGGTAGCCCAATCTTGAAGTCATCAGAAGCCTATGGCTAAAAACCCCACTCTTATTTTAAGTGTCTTCTCAGGTGATTTTTTATTCTTCAGAAGATTTCTCTGTTCCTCTCCATAAAAGTGTAAGTATAGTAAGAAAACCACCAAGGAACTGCCTCATCTCCAGGGTCATGGCATTCAAAAAGGAGAAACACCATAGTCCATCAGTGCAAATGGTTAGCAAACCAACATTAGTTTTCCCTTCTTGAGGGTTACAGCACCCCCGTATAAATGAACCAGAGACAAAACACCCAGTCTGTTCCCTGCAACAGCTTCCAGAAAAACCCTTTCCTCTGCACTCCAGCAAGCTCTCTCAGCTGGAGGCTCATGCCCCAAGTGCCTTAGTAGACACTGCCGGGGGGGGGGGGGGAAGGTGTTTATAAAAGCATTGTTTCTCAGATTGGTCTGACTACATATTTCCATGGCTCCCATCACCACAGTGCCTGTGAGAATCATAGATGTTTAAAGATTTATCCTGCTACCTCCCTCTATTACTATCCCCATTTAACAGCGGGGAACAGAGGCAGACACACAGGAGTCTGTGGCACAGCCAAGAGATTGTAGTTTTGTTCCCAAGTTCCAGCCCTATCAACCAGATCCTCCCCCTACCCCAGTTCCCCACTTGTGCAGGGCCCATAGCACTATTACAGACAGAGCTTTCTTGCTGGTCCACCTTTACAGCAGACCTCCAGCCCAACTGAGTAGAGGTTCCCTAATACAGGAAGTACCAGGTACATAATGTATATGGGACACAGTCACACAGGGTACAGACTGTGTGGAGGGGAGGGGACAGAAGTCACATGGACCACATTTCCATCCTCTCTCCCTCAGTAACTACTGAAGAAAAGGTCTTGGCCAATGGGAGATGCCAAGAAACAGCTCCTCTAAGCAGCATGTTCTTCTGGAAACCGTATGACTTGCAGAAAGAGAGACCAAGCTAATAGTGCTTGAAGCAATGCTAACCATTGCCCCTTTCCCATCCAATGGGATGCAGAACTGCCATGGACAGGGCAGCATGTCTGGAAGGCAGTCTTGTTGCTATTGATGGGGTGGAGGCAAGAGACAAGTGCAGAGAGGCAGTCCCTAACTGCTGCTGGTTGGGTATGTGAGGGATGGGCAGGTTTCCCACAGATCTCCGGCCTCTGCAGGTTTTCCCATCCCCACCCCCGCCTACTCTACATCCCTGCCAGCCTTATGGACTGAGGGAGAAGGTGTGCCTAAACCATAGCTCTTACCACAGCATCCTATGACTAATCCATTCCCTACCATCAATTTATACACAAGAGGAGAACAGAGAGCACATAGTGTACCTCAGGATAACTTCACCTGCCAGGGAAACACAGCCACATGTGGGATCAGACTAACCAGGCACCGGTAAACAGAGGTGTAACTCCAGCTCAGCTTCCCCACCCTCTGCACAGGAGAAGAGAATGAGGCACAGCCAGAGTGCAGATCAATCAGACTTACAGAGGAAAGCAGAAAACTCTAGATGAGTGGCTACCTGGGAGACTGACGAATAAGTGGCCTTGACGTAAGAAGGATCCCAGATCCAGTCACTATAGAGCTGAGAGGATGGCCAGGGCTTCTGGTTTGATCTCTGGCAGCGTAAGACAGGCAGTGGTGGATTAACGCACAGGTCTGCAGACATGCTCCCGCTACTACTGGCCTGGCCTCAGCAGCTGCTGCACTCCACCCTGGCTTCTGCTGCCAGGCTGCCCCTGCCGGATCCCTCCTGCTCCTGGTAACAGGCTGTCCCCACTGCCACCTGGGTTTTGTGCCCGAGAGCAACCACGTGCGGCCTCACTCCTCCTCTCACATCTGGCCTGGGGAAAAAAAAGCCTCTGCTCCCCCCAAAAACTACACCCTTGCCACCGCCCCTGCCCAAGGCTACTATGCCCATGTTAAAAAGTGCGCAGGTATGGCCCTCCCACTTTTAAAAGTGAGGGACCATGACCCTCCTCACCTCCCTGGTGCCCTTGGGCCCCCAGGGTGTGTGTGTGTGGGGGGCAAATATTCTTTGTGCCCAGGGCCCCAGTAAATCTTAATCCACCTTTGAAGACAGGTATGTTTTATTTGTCATAATTAGCACATTCCAAGCACCCTGGGGAACAAGCAGCCAAAAAGCTGCTTTTTTCTGTTCCACTGGGCGAATCACTCTGCCTGTTTGTGTGTGGCAGTCATTTAACAGTGCACAGCAATGCTAGGAGTGCAAGTATAGAAAAAGAACCTTACTGGATTGAAACAGCCAGGGAAGTGTTGGTCAGCCAGCCTGTAACGGCTCAATAAAACAGATATATATTTAATACTAACAAAAAAATAGCCAGCACCCTAATGCTAGCACCTTTACACTTTCTAAAAGATCCAGGGAATCTTAGAAAATCGCAAGTAGTCAGGCCTTTGATTTTACATAGACCTGGTTTAAAGACAAAAACAAAAGCAAATGTTTGTCAAGAAAAGTTTGTTGTAATGTAGAAAAATCTCAAGTAGATCTGGGGTTTTACGTTTCATATGTAAGGCAGCACCACCTCCACCTGAAATCTTCTGGGACACGGCTTCAGTGCTGACTCAGAGGGAAATGTGACATTTACTGAGTCACCAACACCAACACCTAGGGTTTTCCTTGAAGGTCTCCCATCCAGATACCAAGAACCTGATTACTACTCAGGCTGAAAAACAACATGGCTTACTTTTATTTTGTTCTCAGCAGCCCTGCTGTTCCTGTTGAAAGCATGATTAGTGATGCAACAGCCTCCGGTAGAGAGACAGTCTCAACGTGCAATGCAAAAGCAATTTAAAAGCAATCAGTCATCTGTTACTTTTCTGAGGCACTAACCAGCAGCATGTAACTGATTACTCTTTGGACTCAGTAATTTGTGATAAAACCATTGCTTTTTCAAAGCAACTTGAACTAGCCTGTATCCTGAACACTGATCAAGCACTTTGCTGTTTCCTTCAGCAACATAAGATGTGGGCTCACCTCCTCCCCAATCTGAAACACATCCAGCAGTGGCTATAGGATTCACCTTATCTCATACTCAGTGGACAAAGGAAAGTTATTAGATTTTGTCAGTGTGGACAATCTAGTGGTGTCACTTATGGCTTTAAGGACGGTTTCCCTACCTTTCTATGGGAGGACAAGTCAGGCAGGCATAGTGAACCATTCCAAAACACACACCATTTAAACAAAAGATGAATAGGGAAAAAACAAAAAGACAAATGAGCTTTCCTTTCTATTTGATTTCTTTATTTTAAAATTTTATTTATTTTTACACATTTACCGTACTCTTGAGCCTTGTCTTGGTTGGGAGAGAAAAGCCCAGCTGAAGTCACAGTACATGAAACTGTTTAGGCTGTAAACTCTTTTCTGATATTTAGTCCATTAATAAAGTGAAGGGCAAATGTTTCCACCTTATATCATAGCACTTGTGCACCATTCCATGGTCAGTCCAAAAACAGGTGAAGTCTTTAAAAAAAAAATTGTGGACAAAATAATTCAGCCACATAAAGATGTGGTCTTTATTAAAAACAGCAGCAACTGAAACGCATATGTCCTTTAAACCACCCTACATTATAGCTACAAATTTCTGCACCTATTAAAACAAGTACTTGGACAGGGCATGATGTTGGAGTGCTTAGTCTGTACAAAAAAAAAAAAGAAAGAAAAACACACCACACGATAAGAATAAAGTCCTGATTGTTGGCCATTGTGCAAGAACCTAAGGTAGATCCTCCCCACCAATTAAAGTAAGCCCCAGAACACTGCTGAAGTTGGAAAAAAGGAACATGTTTATTCCTGATGGAAAACTGACTCCCCATGATTCACTGTAGTCTGTGAAAAAGAATACATGGGGGAGGAATCTGAACCATAGACCTGCTCACGCCTTCTTCGGTATAACCCATAATCCACAAGTCACATGTGTCCATGACCCATAGTTTGGCTAGTGCAGGTGTCATGCATGGCAACCAGTTAGCTGCCCTGTGCACTGGCATAAAACTTTCTTTCCAACCTCCCCCATGAAGCAGAAATGTCATGCACAAGTGATCTCTCTCTCTGTCACACACGCTTCTCCTCCCAGCCTGCCACAGCTCCATACAGTTCATTCTAATCCAGCTCTGAATGAGATATCCCATAAAGAAGCAGCAGAGCAGTGTCCTGCTGAATGAGGAGGCAGGAAGGACACTTGCACCTCTTCCTTCCTGGACTGGAGGGCCCTATGGACCTACCTGAGAGCAGTCCTGAAGGCTCAAAATGTGAGGAATGGGCCAGCTGACTATTCTCAATGAAAAGAGCCGAAGGGGAAGTTCTGAGCGACTGAGACATCCTCCCTCTCCACACAGGACTGCTTATGTGAAAGGAGATTGTGGTCTCATAGACAACAGGGTAGGGCCGGTCTGAACATGCAAGAAAAAAAATGAAATGTGCTCATCTGGTATGAAGCAGGTGATTTTCTCAAGGGTTAGCTTCAGGATTGTGTGGAATTAAAAATCCAATGGAACCTGAAGGGCTGCAAGCCCAGGTTAATCAAACCCATCCAGTCTGGTTTGCAAAACCCATGTGCATTGAAATTAAGACGTTTTCAGAGCACTAGTGTGAGGAGAGAGGGCACACACTGAATTTTCAAACACCATGACAAGAGAAGAACAATGATCAATGAGCAAAGACAGAACCTGCTGGTGCAAAAGATTCATAAACACTCCAGTTGCTTTGGCATTCTGAGCCCATTCTATATTTAAGACAGAGCAAGTTAGCTTTAAGTCTGTTTTTGGTTATATTACTCAGGAATATTGAAAGAGGGGTACAGAAGAACATAACAGGGAAGTTGGCAAGGATTTGCATTGCCCATTAACAAAAAAGAGCACTGGGTAAATCTCAGAAGGTTTAGTGGTTGCATTGTGTTAAACACCCAGCCGATCGGCTTCACATCCCATGTTTGTCTTAAACCCTTGGGTCTGCAAAATTGGGTTGGAAATAAAAAACAGGCTTCTTTGGATGATGTGTGTGTTTATTTACAAGCTAGGAGTTTGATAGGTTAGACAGGAGGGAGGAGAGAGAAGGATCAGTCATGCCATGGATCCAAGCTGAGGTTTTGGGCTTAATCCTTTTTTAACCTGTGCTGGTAGAAATTGGAAATATTGTTTAAGTAGCATTTGAAAACTTAGTGGAGGAAGGAGCTTGTTATGGCACAATGTAAAGACCCCCTGGCTGGTCAAGGGGATATGATACTCTGGAGAGAGACTACTTTCTTCCCTGTCTGCCCAAGGATGCCAGGATAGTGAGGGGCTTGTCAAAAGGAAAGGCCTAGAATGCTCTTTCTGGGAGATCAGGTTAATCATCATGGCAGTACATGTAAGAGGAAACAGTCAGGCTCATCATAAAGTCTTAAGCTAAATCTTTCCTCCATTTCTGGTGCTTAAATTCTTTACCAGGCCTGGATTGTGTCTGCTCAGTATTGTAAGATCCAAAATGTGTGCATTGTGGCATAGACCTCAGCAGGATACCAGATAACTATACAGAGGAGGTGAGTACCCTTCATTCAGGTTAGATGGCAGGGTCCTATCTTCCTCATAGTTCTTTATAAAATTACACAAAACATCACCTTACAGTAAATCCTTCCTGACTAAAGAATTTAAAACTCTGCAGTTAGTCAAGCTGATTAAATGAATCAAACTTGTTAAGAATAGTTTTATCAAAACGTTTACATGTCTGCTGAACAGAGGTTCATGTGACTTTGAATTGCAAAGTAAACAGGTTTTCATGAGACGATTAAAAAGAGGATTCTGAACACTAATCACGTGAAAAATTAACCAGCACGACATGCACTTGTTTTAACAGACTTGTGCGTACCTTTGTTTATTTGAAGTCACATCCCTGGCAGATCTCTTACGCTTTCTAGAAATAAAGAAATCTTTTACCCAGAAGCAGCAGCAGCATTTCCTGATGTGCAGTTACAAAGAAGTATATTGTATCATATTGCCTTAGAAAAAGACTCCTGTACAAAGTGCAACAAGAGGTCATGGAATGCCAGTAACAGATCTGCATAACTTTTTGCCTAATATATGGCGTTTCACAAAATATTATAATCAGATAAAACTGACTGAACTTTTCAATCTGAATGTGGGTATAGAAGAATCACTTCTCACAGACACAAAATGTGAAACTTTCCATAGCTGTCCAACAGAACTAGAGTACATCAGAATGATTTAAGAAGGATAAAAAAAAAAGAAGAATTCCTCTTATATAAAACCACTCAATTTTAGTCTCTCAGATCTCTTTGTAGGGAGCTATGACAATCACTGTGTCAAGGTTCTGCTTACATGTAATAGAAGTTTCACTTATTAACAGTAATGATAGCATACTCATATTAAAAATTTTTTCCTGGTGATGCTTTAGCGTTTTCAGCAAGAGTCCTTATTCAAATAAAGAAACTCATTAACCTGACATCAGGGCTGGTCTAAGAATTGGGTGTAGTACTCTTGCTCAAGAGTGTTGCATTTAATTTATAGTCTATATATACACCTGATCTGCATATTTCTACTGATGGAAACAGTCAGTCATCAGAGATTTGATCTAGTAAAAGGAGGGTTGCTATAACTCAGAATGTCATCTTGTAGCCTAAAGAGATATCTCCTAGGAGATCCTGATTGAGAGAGAGACAATTCAAGAAATAACCATGCAATAAGAATGGAATAATCCAAAATCCCAGCTGTACTTTTTGAAAGTTGTGACCCTGAAAAGTGAACAAAAAACATTCCCTATTACACACATTCCAAATGAATATTACCCCTTGTTAGGAATTAGAGCTTTGAAGTATACACAGAGAGATTATTTTAAACACTGAATGTGCAAGCAAAATTAAAAGGTAATAGAAATATGCATTTCCCTTTTTAATCAAAAAACATGACAATAAATTATTCAAAATTAACATTTTTACAGTACGTTCTGCTAACAAAGTTAGAAGTGGAGTTCATCCTCCCACCCTATCCTCCATGCCATATGTTTCACTCTGCTAAGAATTTTTCTTTGGTTTACATGTGGTGGAGTGGAGAATATGAGAAGAAATTAGTTAAAATGGTTTCTGGCTGTTCTTTTTGCTGGCCAGCAGCCTCATTTTGGGTTTGTTTTTTTTTGTTTTTTTTTTCCCCCATTCATGTGTCCTCAGTCCTGAAAGGCACAAGTCTTACTTTGGAGCACAGAATACATTAGTAAAAGGGGATGATTGAAGACTATTTCTGATAGGTCTACTGATGGTACAAGTAGTGAATGATGTATTTCTCATGGGGAGTGAGGGGGCAGAAGAGTGTAGTTAAGGGACCAATTATAAAACTAGCACACATTATGAAAACCAGTATGTTGGGGTGCAGTGCAATGATTTAGTTATTGTTAAAGGTACCTTGTCATCTTGTCTGCAAACTGTGCCCTTGCTTTTGTAACAACATAGCTAATGGGAGAGGTTATGTTCCTTAGAAGCCTTCCTTGCAGCCCAAAAGTTTTTATAATGGTGTTAGAATGGCGTGAACTTTGAACTTAGACCTCTCATCTTTTGGGAAATGTAGTTTAGTAACTGGGTGGCACTTTTGTTGTGGTTCTGCCACTGGTCAAATTAAATAATGTGATTTTACTATGGGATTTTTTGTGTCAAAAAGTGGGGAGGAGTTATCTGTTTTATGGCGGTTTTTTTTAAAGATAAGTGGGGTTATTTTTGAATGAAAAGATGTATCAGTTATTTTTGGTCAGAGGAATCTAGCCAATCTCTTCCCAAAAGAGAGAGGGGTTGAACAGCCAAGTAAAATTTCTTTCTGTTGACCTTAAAATACTGCTAGAGGTCACATGGTTGGAAGCAGACAGAAGCGTGGGGCTAGTTACAGGCTCTCAGGCAGGACTTTCACTCATTTGTGCAGCAAATAACCCCTGATGGTGGCAGGCAGTAGTTTTCGTATGTATTAATTTTTTTTTAAAGTATTGATTAGCGTCTTCTTTATTTATATTGAAAGGGGGTGGAGATAAGGAGATTTAACTCTAAACCCGACAGTAGTTCTGCTGTCAAAAGCCTCTGAAGGAACATCCTGGAACAGAACATTCTTCTGTCCCACCCAACTTCAGTACGTGAAGCGGTGTCCCACTGCTGTTTCCCTGGTATACCTTTGGGCACTAAAAACACTCCACAGCTGTTTAAATCTGGAGTAATTGTCAGTGAATTTGCTCCAGTATCTTGCAGGCAGATCAAGCAGAAAGAGAGCTCCTTTTCCAAAACCCCCGGGGCCCACCAGAGGCAAGGAATCATTTCCAACTTTCCTTTCAGGGCTGTGGCAGTTTTTTAAAGTGACTCCTGGGATTTTCAAGTGACCAGTGATTTTGGGTGCTTCTGTTTTTGAGTGTCCAACCTGACACATCTATCTTAAAGGCACCAGGTTTTCAATAAGTGCTGAGCACTCACCTTCTGAAAAGCCCTCTCCTTTTAGGTTTCTCCAGTTTGATATCGAAAAATGGAGGCCTCCAAAATCTCTGATGATTTTGAAAATTTGGGCTGTAATGATTAGAACTCATGGGCATAAACTAAGGGGCAGAACGAAGAGGCTCTGCTCCCTCAGAGTGTTGCCAACTTTCATGATTTTGTCATGAGTCTCATGATAATTATGGTTTTCCTTAAAGCCCCAGCTCCTGGAGTCAAGTGGATATGTGATGATTTCAGCCTTCATTCTTAAAGAAAAAGTAAGTTTCTAGCCCTTGTGGCTATGAAAAAGCTTCAAAATGTGACCCCAGCAAAGCAGAAGGCAAATAAGAAGAACACCAAAGCAATTATTATTACTTGATTTCATTATTTTAAAGCCAATCTCATGGGTTTTGGAGAGCCTGACTCATGATTTTTGAACATTTGGGGTCGGTATTACTGCCTTTATTTTGCTGCTAATGCTCTTTCATTCCTGCCCCACCTCCACCACAATTTACCTCTCTCGTCCTCCTGCCATGATGCACTTTGCTCCATGAAGCACCCTTTCATGGTGGTGAGGAGCCAGCTGCCTTGACCTCATGATCTCTGCTGCTCTCCTGGCCTTGTCATATTTTAGTGGCTCTTCCTTGTAGTAGAAATGTATGTGGCTTGAGAGTGAAGAAACCTCCCCATACACTTAACCCTACTCAATAGCATCCCTACCCTTGCCACCAGCACCCAAGAGCAGCTACCCCCATCTAAGCACCCACAACCACCCCAAGCCAGCAACCTCACCCAGCATCACCCAAAACTAGCTATAGTTGGATGCCATGATCCCACAAAAATTATGGGATGGGACCACAAAGGATTGTGGGATTGGGGTCATGCCAAGAAATCATAGCTGAATGGGGGCTCTGGGCAGAGAAAGTCTGAGAACCCCAGTCTAGAACATGGAAGAATGAAACCAAATGTACTTGGAGAGAAATAATCTGGCTGTTCAGTGGAAGGGAAGCACTTGGAAATAAGTAAAACTGAAAAAGACCTGGTGTAGGAGTGACGGTAGACAGCAAATGAGATAGGAGTTTAGCATGTGATGTAGCAGTAAGAAAGTGCCCGTCTGATTTTGACCTACATACAGATATGAGGTATCATGTCCCAGACCAGGAAAAAGGTGGCCCTTGTCTCTTCACTGCAGTGAAGAGACAACACTCCTAGAATACTGCATGCAGTTAGAGGCATCCCAATGCCAGATTGACCAACTGGAAAGAATTCAGAAAAGAGCAACAATTAAATGTCAAAAGGAAAGATTAAATCACTCAATAATTACAGTTTGGTTTACTGATCATGAAGAGGAAGATGATCATCATCAAGCATCTGAAGGGTGTAAGCACCAAGGAAAGAAAATAATTGTTTACTGTAATCTAAGGGGATTGTAAGAGGATGCAACTGAAGAACGGAAAATGCAGGCTGGCAAAGAGCTCTGTTAGACTCTGGACAGGTATCCAAAAGGATATAGTAAAACACCCGTAATTTGAGCAATTTAAAACTAAAAGCATCCGTGAATATACTGTCATGAATGATGCTGATGCAACACTACAGAGGTAAGGTTTTTCAGGAGTGGGTGGGTGAGATTCTGTGGCCTGCGTTGTGCAGGAGGTCAGACTAGAAAATCATAATGGTCCCTTTTGACCTTAGTATCTATGAATCTACAGAAGTACCAAAGAGGAGAAAAAGGCCAAAGTGTCTTCTGGATGGTGGAGTGACTGGAAATGAACTATAATTGTGAGAATGGGCTTGCTGAAGGGACCAGACATCAGCAGGTGGGTGTCCAAGAGTTCTTCCTTTGATATCAGCCACTTCCGTAGAGGCCAGTTACCTCAAAGAGGCTGCCAGTGGGACTGCAGATACTCCAGAGCGGATCACAGTAGAATGGATCTATTGTTATAATTAACATTAAAGTATATTGTATATTATGTGCCTATAGTTCCAACGTAGGCTCTGGTGATTCTGTCTTCTCTCTTGGGGTTTTTGACATCAACATAACTGTCAATGGAATTCTATAGAACTGCATAATTCACAGCTGTGTTGCCTGTTATTTATTCTACATATTTTAACATTTATAAAGATGTAAATATCTTTTATCACACATATACTGTCAACACACACACACTACCATAAATTCATACAATTAGTTTACTGTTAGTTTCTACATTTTATCTGTTCTTAGATTTACATGAAACCAAAACAAATATTTTCCTCCATATTTTATCATTGTGTTTTTCTCACACAGTCATTTTCCCTCAGTAGTGAATTTATTTTAACACCAGACCATTAGAGGCAGGACCCAGGTTTCAAAGACAACAGGTGTATCTACAAAACAGTGATTCCCATCCCGGTGCTGGCAAATGTCCATATGTGCATGGGAATATTTTCTTACACAAGTTAACTAACTGTATGCACAAATGTAGGGGTTTGTGGGCACACATGTGTCCCTGTGGAGACATCTATAGTACCAGGATTTGTAATTTTGTCCCTGATGTGTTTATTATATGTTGTGCTGGTAGCACTGCCTACAGTTAAGGTTGCCTAACACTTCCCATTATAAGACTCTGTTTGCAGTTGCCTTATCACTTTGCTAAGCTTTAACTTCTTGGAATGATATTTTCCATTCTGGGTATCTGCCTCAGGCTTGATTTTTTGGTAAGCTTCAACTAACACAGTTCAACCATTTCCAAGAACAAGAGTAAGGGGAAAATGCTTTGTTTTGCCGTGTTAATAAAATCATACTGCTGTTTCACTGAGAAGCTCTAGCACCTCCATGCTTTGGAGTCGGGTCTTGAAATTTGGCAGTGGAGTCAACCGGGTAACAGGGATGTAGCTTTCCCATCCCCATGAAAATTTGCCCAATTTTGTCCAAATAATAACCCCCTGAAAAGCTCAGTTCACAGATGGTCAACAGAGGCTTGTTAGAGTCTGCCAGCTCAATTCTCTGGAGCTTCTACCTGTACTGGTCATGCTCTAGCCCAGGGATGCCACTGCCGAGCAAGACTTTCCCTTTGGGTTACACATGAACTTAGAGCAGGCAGACTGTCTCCTGTGCTCACTATACGCTACACATCTTCCATATTCTGCAACAAATGAGTCAGGGGGTCAAATAGACAACAGTTTCCTTTGCTGCACAACTGATTCATCCACAGAGCACAGTCCATCCTGTGAATTGAATGAAGGGCAGGGTACTGAGGAAACTGTATGTGATCAAGTAATTAAAGACTGCATCATAATACATACACATCTGGAAGCTGAATTATGGTTGCACAAGCAACCTTAATTCTGTCATTTCTTAATTTTTGGGTGCCTGACTTTGCAACCCTAACATTCTCTTCATATGGGCTGGGGACGGGGTTTGTGTATAATGTCCTAGGTTTTAAAAAAAGCTAAATGAAAAATCAAAATTCCATCATCTAGCATCACAAGGGTCAGCAGTAGAGTTGGAACTTTTAGATCCACAACACAGACATGTGCCACTTGAGAAACTACTAGCAGTAGTGGGTTATCATCTTCTATATGGGGGATGAGACACACACACTTTTGCAAGTGGGTTTCAGAGCTATTTGCTGACTACAGAGGAATTGTGAGACTCAGAAATCTTGTGTTCCAGTCCAGGTTCTGAAGGGGAATGTGCTCTAGTGGGCACAGATCCTTCTGCCCCTGTCCCCAGCCCCAAGCCTGACTCCTTCTGCTCCAGCCTCTTCCTGTCCCACTCTCCCTGCCTCACTGGCTTTCAATCCTCAAACCCTTGTTTCTGCCTCCAGCTCCCTGTCTCAGCTACCTCTTTCCCCACCAGCTCCAGTCGTCAGTCCCCCAATCCTCCTGCCTCAGGTCAGAATCTTTCCACTTAGCATTCTAGTCAGGCTGGGTCCTCCTTCATGCTGCCTGGGTGACAGCAGGGGGAACACAAAGCACAGGAGAGACCATCTCCAGGCTCTCAGTTCTGGTGTTTGGCACCACATGATCCCTGGTAGCTTGGAGCAGCAATTGCAGGAACAATCCTGTTCTGCCCCTGAAGCCCTGGGCTAGAGCATCCCCAATGCATTTGAAATCTTCAGAGAATTTACCTGTTAAATTCCAAGAAGTCTCTACTGAGCACGTGCAAGCTGAGATTTTTTTCAAAGGCTTATAACTCAGGTTAATTAGGGTATTTTTTCATAGGGAACCGCAAAAGGCACTTCCATGACGAAAAGGTCCCCCCTGCCAAATTTCAAGACTCTGTTCCAAAGTACGGGGGAACTAGAGCTTATCAAACAGTTTAAGTTTTTTGTTTTTGTTTAACATAGATACAGTGTATTTTTCTCTAATCTTGTTCATGCAAGATTGCTGAAACTATCTCGAAACTTTCAGCCTGTGGTAGACACGTGGCATGGAAAATTTCAGCCTGAACAGGAATGGCTAAAGACATATAAGCAGCCAAAAATTGGGTCTTATAATAGGAAATGTTGGGCATCCTTAATAATATGTGGTGCTACCAACACTACCTATAATATTGAATTCAAGCAGAGCATCCTATAATCAAGGAAGGGAGAAGAATGGAAGATTTGTATGTTGGATTTTAGGTTCTCTGGCATAGGGTCTGCTTTTTATTTTGTGTGTGTATAGTGCCAGACACATTTGCCCACCATCTGAAGTCAGTAGGTTCTAACCATAAATTCTTTGGGGCAAAGACCATCATTTTGTTCTGTGGTTGTACAGCACCTAGCACAATGGCGTCCTGGTCCAGGACTAGGGCTCCACAATACTAACAATACAGAAAAAGATTCCTTGAGATAAGCTTGGGATGTTGCTACATAGATCTACTGTATCCAGGAGAAACTTAGCTACTAAAGCAATGGGAGCCTTAGCACACCCTCAGATAGACCGATAAGTGTGTTATTAAACAGAGAGACTATTCTTTCAATAGCGCAGGATGCTTTGATTGCATTTTAATAATACTACAGCATGACTAATAGTGACACACAACACTCCTTTAACCTGTCTGTCACTCTCTGCTGAGCATATACTCCTCCCACCCATTCTCCCTTTGTTACACAATCACCATAAAAATAGATCCTCCCCACAAACCACTCACTCCAGTCCTGTGTCACCCCCACACTCTCTCCTGCTCAGCTGCTCGTCCGCACCCTCATCTCTCTGTGGTGCACTTGCTGTGAGGAACTAACCCTCCAGCCCAAATGCACCAGTTGCAGGCAGGAAAACCTGACTTCAGTATCTAACATACGTCAGGGTGAGTTTCTGTCAGGAAATGAAGTGACTTTAACCATATGAGAAGCACATGTGATCCTCTGCCACTTCATTTTCAAAGCAGGGGCTGAGCATCTATTTTTTAAGACCTGAGTAAGAGTGATGAGGCAATCCTGTGGGTTGACAGCTTGGGCCACTTCTTCCTTCTACCTAGTGCTTTTTTCTGAGAGGCCTCTCTAACACTGCGGTAATCAGCCCCAGAGACGAGAGGGAGGGGGGCCCTGAATTATCAGAGTTTTAGAGAGCCACACAATAACTGCCGAACAATACCTCATCAGTATACTATGGCGTCTGCAGCTTGTGCACTGAAGACAGCTTTGAGAGAGACTAACCAGTGCATGCTCGCATCTTACAGTTTTGCTAGTCAAAAGCCTGCTTATATAACAATGCGGTGCCTGATCCACGCAGAAGGGGATTTTTAATGTTTTTTTACTGACTATTAAGAGCAGTCAGAAAGAACAGAGGAGGGGAAATGGTTTCTTTTAGTTTCGCCAAGGAAATCCAGAAGGCTGAACCTATCCACAGAAAGCCATAGAATTCAGACCAAGTAGGTGGTAAGTAACCTGACTATTATGGGCCTGAGTGCTGCAACACAAGATGAGTTGGCAGATGAGTGGGGCAAAAACCAAGTAGGGAACACTTGTGTAGACTTTCAGATAAATAATTAAAAGGTGACTCACATCTCTCTCTAATCTCCCCACCCCACCCTTCAATCCCTCCCCATCTTTCTCCTTTATCTCCGGTTTTAAAGTCTTTCTCACCCCTCACTCTGTAGGTTTTATTCTTTTGGTGGACAAGAGACTCAGCAAAACTTTGTTATTTTATAGATAACAAGGTTATAAAGTATAAAACTGCTGAAAATGCCTTAGCCTGCAAATCTTTTCCACTCCCTGCCCGCAACACACACACCCCTTCAAAGTTCACACGGTTTAGTATGCAAGCTTCCTGCCGCTTGCCCAGTTGGCTTGCTATTCATAAGCAAACTGCACTCCTCCGTGTGCTCTCAAAGAAGAATAAGTATAAAAAACATTGAAAGTCTTGCTGCTGAGCCAGCAGGAAATTCAAACTGCTCCGAGCATGGGAACCAAGAGAATCCTTGCTGCTAGCACAACAGGTATTGTTCAGAAGGAAATCACTGCAGCAGACAGGAGCTCCTATGCAATCTGGGGGGAGGGCCGGATGGAGGGTGGATGTGGAGAAATATAAGGAAGTGCAAGACTAGATTAGTGCATGTATGTAAGAAAGAATAAGAGAACTGCTAATCCAAGATAAACCACTGCCTCACTGGGTGACCTTGGCCAGATCGGTCAACTTCTTTGTGCCCCGTCAAACCAGATGGAAAACTGGGGGTAAAAAACAAGATCTCTGTGCGTGTCTAGTTACTGGTTATTTATCTGAGCTGCATTTGCCTGGAAATGTCATTAAAATGTGGACACCATTTTAGAGTTTTATGAGGCTCCAAAAAAAACAAAAAAAACAAAAAAAAACACACACCAAAGTGATCTGGAAGCCTTAGGGGGAAGTCTGTCTTCTGAGCTGTCTGAGCAGAGATGCTGCAAAGAAACTAATCTGGGGCAGTAGGTCATCCCATCTCCTTCTAGCAGCCTTTCCAGCCAATTGATGCATCCATCTATGACAACACAATCTCAGAGAAGACTACTGTGATGCTGTATGACTGAAATATGACCATTTATATCACTGTTAGACAATTGCAACAAATCTTGCCCAAAGTATGTTATGTAAGGTGTCAATGGAAAAGTTACAACCTATCAAATATGATTATCCTGATTAAATCCATGTATCATCTCGGTGTCTGAAGTTATGACTATTGGCCATGGATTTGTATCTTATACATGTGATATTCCTGGGTAACACCCACCAGATAAGATTTACATGAGGCTAGTCAGCTTTGTGTTGGCCCATCAAACACACTTAGCTCTCACAATGGTCCATAGAAGAAACTCATTCCACCCAGATAACTCTTCCTGAGAAAACTTCAGGCTCCAAGGGGCTAATGTGTACCCCCTGTAAGTCATCAAGTCATGTAAGGACATGTGATATGCTCATGTGACCCTGGATGCCATCTTGTGCCAGTAGCTTTCCACAAACTGGGCTATGTAAGCTTTGAAACAGAAAAATTCCAGACACATGGCAAAGGGATATAAAAAGAGGGGTCTCCATTTTGCCTTTTTCCTGCCCTGATTCTCTTGACTGTGAATTTACAACTAAAAGGAGCACCGAGGACCTTCCAATCTTTTGGAAGTTATCAGAGAAACTACAAGCCAGCAGTCCATACCATCACTGCTGCAAACCTGATATAAGGACTTTGCAATCATTTTTATGTATGTGCTCCATTAACAACTACCTTGTTCTTTCTTTTATTATTAAATCTTTAGCTATTAGTTACTAAAGGATTGGCATCAGCGGGCTTATTGGGAAGATCTGAGTCATATATTGACCTGGCTAAGTGGCTGATCTCTTGAGATTGGAAAGACCCCATATTTGATTAAACTGGTTTTCAGTAACCACTCATCATAGAGTCCAGTGTCTGGATGGTGAGACAAGGGCTGGAAGGCCTAAGGAGACTGCATCTTTGACTTTTTATTAACTAATGTGGTGAGACAGAAGTTTACTTTTGTTACTGGCTTGGTATAATCTAATGATAGAATAACTTCCAGTTTGGAGTGAGTCTGCCCTATTTCTCAGCAGTCTGTCCTGAATCTGGTATTCTCATCTGTGACCCACTGAGGCACAGTGACAGCTACACACAATCCCAAACGTCTTGGCCATGAAGAAAAAGCTAGAAGAGCAAGACGGGGCAGGGGATGCACAGAATCACAGGACTGAACATGAGTAAAAGGCAACCACAAAATGAAAGCACTTGAGCCCAAATGTGGTTGGCCTCTAACCGCAGAAACACACTATTTTGAGTGGTGTTAGAAGTAGTGATGGGCCCAACACACAAAGTTCAGACCTGGATCCAGTTCTGAACTTTCTCAAAGTTCAAGGGTGTGTTTAGAGCTTGGGTTTTGATTTTACTCACTGTATAGATGGATGCCAACTTTGAAATTCAGTTCTGGATCCAGAGAGAAACTTCTTCAACTGCTGGGGATGAGGGGTGTATGTTGGATCTGGGATTTTGATCCAGGTCAGTCCCTACTCCTCCATTGGGAGAATGAGCAAACTAAAGCCCACACTTCTCCTTTGGTTATCCAATGACGATTTGAAGTAATAGTGCTGGTGATAGGTAAACTTAAAAAGTTTATAATAAGATTCACTTTGGATAAATACCCTAAAGATGGGATCCTAAGCCAAACTAGCTGAACCTCCAGAATCTACAGAAGAGGGAGATCAGGGCTAGGGGGATATGAATTGTCATCTCCCTTGGGCACCAAAGGAAATGCTGACAGAAAATTAATGCAGTATAAGGCTGTACTAACTGCTGTAGGCCCCCCTGAGTGTCAGGAAAATCCCTTTTGGTGGGCTGAGGCAGCAATGGCTAAGGAAAACCCTGGTAAATTGTCAGGGACTCAGCGTGAGCAGAGGGCAGTGGACCTGTGCACAGATAACACAGGGTTCTCAGGAGTCTTGGAGATCAGGCCATCTGCAAGGATTTCAGTGATGCAATGATTTAGAGAAACCTCTGCTAGGAGAACTTTTCAGAGTTTTCCTCCTCACACAGCTCCTTTCTGCTGGTATTTTATAAGAACAAGGGGGATGGAACCTGGGACCTCCAGAGTGAAACACTTTATCTGATACAGCTTGAGCTAAAGCTCTCTAGCTGGCATTGTCATACACTCACATCCCCGGTAGATCACAGAGGGGAACAGGTAATATGGATTGCACAAGCTTCCCCACACTGTCCTGCCATTGTGCCTCAAACAATCCGCTAGGGATGTGACTGATTCATTCTCCATGGCCCATTCACTTATACGACTGTGCTGAACGCGCTAGTTGTGTTGATAGCAAGACTACCAACCGGACAATAACTTTCATGAACTAGTCACATGAGCTGGATTTCAACCAACATCTTCATGCAAAAGGCTCTATAACCCATTACTGATTTCTGGAGCTATCCAGCCCCTACCACTGCACCCACATGGCGATTTGACTCACAGCATATTGCACACAGTCCATTAGTGGTTACCACAAGATCACAAATAGGAAAGTAGAACTGGTACAAAATGCTACTTCTTACTTAAAGAGGGACATTTCTCCCTTCATTTTTCATTTCACATACTATTTCATAAGTGACCTTCATTGTGAAGGAAAAAATACAAGATATTTTTTTCATATCTTGTATCCAACTTCCTATACTAAAATCTCTGGCTAGAATGAGTCACGATTATATCAGTTCTCAGGACATCATATTATGCTGCATCAAGGCTGGTACCTGTGTCTTTGCCAGCCACCATTAGGGCCTGCTAGTATTAAAACAAAACAAAAATCCTTGTGCAGCTTTATTTAAAGATTAACTACATCAAGACAGTATAAAGACATCATGGCATCCACAGTAATTCTATTGGTTTTATTTTTAGAAGTAATATCACAGGATTATAGCCAGACTGATAGAAATTCTCCTGGTTTCCTTGCAGAAAAATGTTTGTCAGTTCCTGACCAATGTGACCATGTCTCTCTTTTCAAACTGTTTTCCTTTGAAAGCCCTTATGTATGCAGTGGTCTGGTATGCAACTCCTTCCCCTCCCCCATTTAGAGATTTGTAGTTCTGCTCCTTTTTCATTGTGATAACTCCTGAAGCCCTCATCTTCTTCTGAGCAGCAAAACGGCTTTCTGAAATGCAGGCCTCTGGAAGATGGAAAACGATACCCCTCGGTTTGGGGATCAAACTTCCTGCTTCTTCTTCAACAATAGGGTGACCAGATGTCCCGATGTTATTGGGACCATCCCAATATTAGGGGCTGTGTCTTATATAGGCAGCTATAGCCCCCTCCATATTAAAAAAAAAAAGTGTCCCAATTTTATACACTTGCTATCTGGTCACCCTATTCAGTGGTCAAACCCACTCCCTGCCTGCCCCTGATTAGAAGGATTTGGAGGGGAAAAAAAAAAAAAGAAAAAACTCCACAAGTGAAACCTCACAGAATTTCCCTACCCTCACGGCCCTCTCCCAGAGAGTTTCTCATAGGAAGGAGCAAGCTAGTCTTTTGATCTCTCTTTTTATTTCATTCTCACTTTCTTGTTTCTCCCTGCTGCTGCTGTTTGAATGGCAGTACTCAAAGGCCATAATCCTTTATGCTACAGGGGTTCTGTTAGACAGGCTAGGCCCCAAACCAGAGGTTTAAATTTAAATGTATTATTTGTACTGTACTGTCGTAGTGGCCAAAGGTCCCAGTCAAGATCAGGGCCACATTGTGTTGGGCATGGTGTAAATATGTAGGACGACAGTTCTTGCCCTGAACTTCTTACAACCTGCAAGTGCCTCATACAAAGGGTGACATTTTTTCCAAGGTTACAGTGTCAAATATAATAAAGTATCTGACCAACAGCTTGGGCATCATCACCATCTTATGGACTGCCCCAGTGGCCATCTGTTCAAAGAAGAGGCATCCACAGGAGAGCAAATACTTTGGTTGCAGCAAGTTTTTCCTCTCTCAGATGAACACAATTTATATACTTACCAAGGCCCCTTGTTTAACACAAGATGCAACAAACAACAAGAGGCCAGGGAGGCTTCAGGGCACTCTGCAAAGCACAGTTTCTGGGAAGTGCTCGGTGTCTGGGATGGATGGAGTGTTTTCACCATGCAGTCTTTTCATTGATAATTGTTTGGTGGTTTATTTTTGTGGCATGATGAGGGAGAATTGACAGATTTGTGGTGTTGGATGGTTTTGGATTTAAAAATAATAATAATAATAATAATACAGCCCAGGAGAGGCACACTTTTTATTTTTCTGAAAATCAAAATAAATAAAATAAAAATATATTAAAAATATATAAGATTTTTAAGCTCTGCACTCTTTATATCATCTATGATGCTATCAGTAGGACAGGTATGGATTTCTTAAAATAGATTATTTTTATCTTGGCAGTGTCCCTTTAAAGCAAGTTACCCACATACACATATATGTTGCAAAATCATCTCCTGTGACATTTGTAGCCTTTGTTGATAGAGGAAAGAAAGCGACACATAGTAAGAGAGATCTTATCAAGCTTTTATTCACACACAAACCTTTAATCAATAATGAATTAAACCTTTTAAAAATGCTAATGTTGGCACTTATACAGAGAGACCAATGGACATAGTAAGTACCGATTCATAATTAGCCTTGCATCTTTTGCCAGTTTAATATAACTTCAATACGGGCAGCATTTTATTTGAAAAGGGATGTTGGTGCATTTATGAAAACAAACCCAAATCAAAATGCTATTGACAGAACAGCAGAGGAGGTACTGGTCTTGGAAAAGATGTCCCTTTGAATGTGATTAGCGTGGGGGAGGCAGAAGGTTTATAAGCAGTTTTAAGACCTATGTTAGTTCTGAACTTGGTTGCTGAGCTGTATTGTTTTCTAGAATTCTCCCAGGAAGTTTAGAGCTATTCTTGAAAGAGGAGGCTCCAGGTATATTGCTTTGAATTGGCATAGCATTGTTCATCTGAGGTTATCGAAGCACTGCACTGATGAATGATATTCTTGTGGTTAAGGTACTGAACTGGGACTCAGGAGATGTGGCCACTATTCCTCGCTCTGCCACAGACCTGCTGTGTGTCCTTTGGCAAGTCACTTAACCACTCTGTGGCTCAGTTCCCCATCTGTAAATTTTTATATTATTTCATTACACCACATGGGTGTTGTGTTACATGCTTTACTGAATGTATCTTCACATCTCATACTACAGTAATGAGCACCGTTGAAAATTCTATGAATAAACAGTGACATCAATCAGATACTAGAAATATCTATGATAAATATTCCGTTTGGATTCTTATACTGTGCAGATTACCATGCTCTCAATGGTCAGATTGATTTAATAGGGACATTAAATATTTACAAGTCTTGACCTCTTAACACCCTACAGATAGGTGAACTGAAGGACAGAAAGGTTAAGGACCCAAGATCTGTCCCAAGAATTCTTTAAGACACTAGTTCTCATAGAGGGAAAACAAAATCAAACAAATGTCTAGTTGTCAGACCAAGCTGCTTTAGAGAGTTACAGTATTCCAGAAAAGTTGGATTTTCTAAGATCAGGGAGGGAAAAAAAAAGTTCCTTTTTCAAACTCTTGTATCCCCATGAAGAGTTGTTGGATTACACCTGGGCAAGGAGGCAGTCTTCTATGGCGAGGGAACAGGCACAACACATTTCAGCTGTAAAGCTCTTTTTAATTGAGGGTATTCTAGTTTTGGTTTTCCCCAAAACCAGACTTTAATCGGAAGCAAGTTATAACCTTGCTGGAGGAGCCACTAATGTTGTTACTGTACAATAGTTGAGTAAGCTTGGAAAATGCTTTGGATCTGCAGGGATGAAAGGCGCTCCGTAAATGAAACCTGATATTTATGATTATTGCTCTTAAGGAACAGAGAGAAACACTTGTGTGAAATATGAATGGCCGGGGCTGCCAAAAAAATGTATCACAATGTTGGCTCCAAAGAGCTAGTCCTACTTCTCAGACATGGAGGACAACAATTTAAGAGGTGGAAAACATGAAAGCAGCAAAAGCGCTGTAAAACTAAAGCAGCCAACAGCCAGGTCTGCAGAACAATGGACTACCTGTGTCACCTTTTTCTTCTAGGAGGTTAATTTTCGGGCCACGTGACTGACCGAAACAGACCTGTCACCAACCAGAGAGAGACCAATACATCTGGGCTATGATCCCTTTAAGGAAAAACCTGCCACCTCATCAGGACACTGTGTGAGACTGGCCTGAGTGGAATCCTGGTATCCATTTCTGATCTCATTTACACCAGTGAGAACCAGGAGTAACTCTCCACTGAAGTCAATAAAGTTACAATAAGGTAGAATCAACGTGAGAAGAATCTGACTCATAGAATCTACTCCTGCTAAATGCCTAAGGGCAGATCCTTGGCAAGTGTAAACCAGTATTGCCTCATTGAAGTCTTTGGAGCTATGCCAATTTACACCAGCTGGGACTCCACCCCTAAACTGGCTTTCCAAGGTTTCAAGTGAGAGTGTCCAGTTAGAGAGGGTACAGGTCTGGTAATGAGAAGGATTCTAATCTCTGCTCTGGGATGGATGATGGCTGGAGAAACTGCCTTACAGTGATTTAAATTAGCTCAGTGTTTAGTTTATCAAAATGAATGTCATGTGTATAAGTGCCTTCTCAAGGAGAAAATACCAGGTACTAAAAGACTCTTGAATCTAGCAGAGGAAGGCATTACAAGAACCAATGGCTGGAAGCAGAAACCAAACAACTTTAAATTAGAAATTAGGTACACATATTTAACAGTGAGGGTGATTAACTATTCGAACAAATTACCAAGGGAAATGGTGGATTCTCATCTCTTGATGTTTTCAGATCAAGAATAGATACCATTCTCAAACATACAGCTAAAAATAAGTACAGGGCTCAGTACAGGGGTACACGGGTGAAATTCTATAGCCTGCGATATATGGGTCAGACTAGATGATGCAATAGTCCCATCTGGCCTTGAAATCTATGAATCATAGAATATCAGGGTTGGAAGGGACCTCAGAGGATCATCTAGTCTAACCCCCTGCTCAAAGCAGGACTCATCCCCAATTTTTGCCCCAGATCCCTAAATGGCCCCTCAAGGATTGAACTCACAACCCTGGGTTTAGCAGGCCAATGCTCAAACCACTGAGCTATCCCTCCCCCTTGGGTAAGGCACTTAACCGGTTTCTCTGTTCACCCACCAATAGTGCTTACCCACTAGCATAGAGGGCTTTGAGATCTGGGGACGAAAACTACTATATTAGATCAAAGGAATTAAAAAAAAAATACAAGTGCTAAGTACTATTATTATTTACCTCAGAATAAGTGATAGATAGAGGCAGTGTGATCTAGAAGATCTAGTGATCTAGAGGCAGTGTGATCTACCAGCAGTAGGAGACAGGAACTCATGAGTGCCTGTCTGAGCTCCGACACTGACTCACTATGTGGACTTGGGCAAGCCATTTAACCACTCTGCGCTTCAGTCTCCCCATCTGTAATATGGGTATCATACTTAACTAGTCCCTGGGAGTATTGTGAGGGTTAGTTAACATTTTCCATGTTTCATAGTACTGTAAGAAATCTTATGTCATATTTTCATTATACCTTCTGAATCCAGAGGTTTCGTGGAGTTTCATTCAATCAACAGCTATGGAACTACTGTCTACTGGATTCAGAGAGGATACATGTTGTTAAATAGCATGGCTGGCTGTGCACATTGCATGGCTAAGACTTATACTCATCGTAAGAGAGCAAAAGGAGGAATCTTGTAGCCCGGTTTGAAACCTGCACTCTAAAAATTAGTGAGCCAAACCCTGCCCAGGGGCTGTTATGTAGCAGCGTACTTCTGTGGGCTTTTTTTGTCTGAGTGCCTTTGCACCCCTATAGTACACATACTGAAGGTTGTATATAAGAAATGATGAGAGAGAGTCCTTGGCCTTTTTTTTCTAAGCTATTTAGGCCAACTCTGGCTAATCATGCTTTCCAATTCACACTCAGCCCACTGCCATGGCAACCACTTCAACACGGAGTTCATAGACTACTTCTGAAGCGTACAGCCCTTTTGAGAAACACACACAGTGATGTGTCACGAGAGGTGTTATAAGGGGAGAACGATCATCCGCTCAGCTGGCACATTCTTCTACACTTTTAAGACTGGTGGTATAAATTATTTCTTTTAACTTTGGCACTTGACTTCCCCTTTTCTTAGAAAATTAACAGTCTTATCAAGAAAAATAAAAAGGGGGAAGAGGAACCCACATCTCTAAATTCTCCCGTGGCCTAATTTTGTTACAGAAGGAACGTAGCAGAGTATGCCTAGCAACTGCCTTGTAAGAAACCCACAGGAAATTCAAATGTTGAGTAATGATTAGTGTTTTGTGTGTGGAAAAGTAGGATTGGATTTCTGTTTCAGCCAAACCCAGTGAAAGAAAGGCAACAGCCAGCGAGTGCATGGTGAGTGATGTGATCACAATATGGCTCATGATTAGAGATGGGCCCACACTGCAAAATGCAGGCCCAGCTCCAAATTTCCTAAAGTTCAGGGATGTTTGGATCCAGGGATTTGGATTAGGCCTTTACAGAAAGAAGGGTGTGGCTATGATATTGAGATCCATTTCCCCAAAAATCAGGAGTGTTTGATCTGAGGTCCAGGTTCAGGAAGACCCACCTCTTCTTCTATGCTTTGACTAGCATTGCTATTTGACAGATCTTCAGCATCAATCAGTGTTGGGCAAAGCTATTGTAAAATGTAGCAGAAGTGACTTTGAGCATTTATTTTATGATTTTGTTCAGTTTTTTATTCCCCTTTTTCAGTGTGGAGCTGTCAGGGATCTGACTGCCCGCACAAGTGTGCACTAATATATCTTATTCAGCAATGTAAACAGCTTAAAGACAACTGCTGTGGGCAAGATCCTCATGTGGAACTGGGATGTTCTTTAGAGAAGTCTGATGTCATGTATTGGTTATCCTCTAGAAAGGGGTGTGCGTGCACACACATTGATCCTTAACTGGGTGTGCTTATGCTATTTTTATAATCCCAACTCCCAGTGCCAACTGGCCAGCGGCCACAGACAAGGCCAGCCTCTGCCACTACCATCTGCTCACCACTAACAATAAACACCATCCTCCCTGTTACTGACCAAGAAACCAGAAAAAACTAGATGCACCAAAAAACAAATGCATCAAATCCAAAATAAATATCTAACTCAGTTTAAATATGTTATTCCATCCTGAAGCTATAAATCCCTCCTTCCCAGTGCTCCTAGCCACAGGAGAGAATGCTCTAACACCCTCTGTGATTTTCTTCCATGAATGATGTTATAGAGATAAGAGTCAGCTTCCCCCAAGGCACACAGGTAATGGTAGCTAGCAACAACTGGTAGGTAAATGATAGTCAGCAGCTATCTGACTGCCTGCTTTCCTGTGGTTTTTATGCACACATGCAATATGCTATAAACTCTGCCCATAGGCTTCCAAGAATATAAAACACTATAGCTTGATTTTAGTTCACATATTTTACTGTGAACCATTTTGCAACTTTGTAATACATATGTACAAAAGTATTACAGATACACACTACAGACAATACCATCCTTATGAAGTGTGAGGTGTGTGCTCAATGGGCCAAATTCTGCTCTGTCATTTCAGTGTAAATCAGTGGAATTACTCAGGATTTACACCAACAGCAGCAGAATTTACTCCAGTGTATCTGTGCAGCCTCCAACATTCCTGGGATGTAGGGAAGTATTTTAGAGATGGGGAGCTCAGGCACAGAGAGACTAAGACACTACTGAAGTTAATAGGGTCTTCCCATTGAACTTTAGATCAGGCTCCCTGTAACTTGCCCAAGGTCATGCAGTGAGTCTGTGGCACAGCCAGGAACAGAGCCTAGCTCTCCCGAGTTGCAGTCCAGAGTCTTACCCACCCGACCCTCTTTATCCAAGCATACCTAAATCTTTAGAAGCTGGGATAGTCGTGTCATTCAGTTAGCCGATATAAGTGAACAGTATAATAGAAAATACATTTTGCATCTGTTTTATTTTCTGCATTCTCTTCTCTGACAAAGAGATCTGACCACTCCCTTTGTAACACCTAAATAATACATCCTTCAGAACAGCTGCAGACTTTCCATATTGGAGACTCTTTTAAAGTTACATAGGTGCACAGAGCCTGTACTGCAATACGATCCCCTCTCAAAGGAATGCACACCATCTTCTCTAAGCATAGTCTAGACAATACAGATATTTTTCCTCTCAGGAAAATCATTAGTTTACACACCCTGTAGGAACTACCATACTGCATCATAGCATCAGATCTCTCTCATCTTGTATCCACTGCTGGGAGTTGACCTGCCTCCCACATGCGTAGATTAGAAGTTCAGAAGAAACCACCCCTGTGGACAACTAGAGGATTTCTAACACCTACCTCTGAAGCAACTGGCTCTGGTCACTGTCAAAGACAGGATACTGGATTAGATGGACCTAAGGTGTGATCCAGCATGGTAAATCCTGTGTTTCTGTGATTAGAGTGGGATAGCTAACCGAGCTGGATGAATACTGTGGAAAAGCATTTATGAGCATTTTTTTATGCAAACTGCCTAATTTAATTCAACAGGATTTGAGCCCCTTCTCTTGTCCATGAACATTTGTACAAGTGATTTTTTTTTTCCTCCCGAGTGCTCCTGGAAAGGGAATTCTCATGGATGGTTGTGCGGATGTGTTCACTTAGGGGTGTTCACATAGGCCTTTTCAGATCTCCCTCCTCCTATTTATAAAAAAAAGTTTTAGTCATCCATTTAGGAAGCAGAAATAATACTATATTAGGTAAATGACTAAAAGCACACTGTGAATAACTCAAAGACACAGTTAAAGAAAAGAGTTCCTGGAGAATACAGAGCCTAACATTGATTCACATAAAATAGTCATCAAACAATCACGAATAAGAAACACAGTGACTGCTTGTAGACAATTCAAGAAATAAATAAAATAGAATAGAATAGAAATGCAGCCTAAATTCATTTGATAGATTATCCTCTACAGATCTTTTACCAAGCTATTCTAGTCAAATGGATTAAGTTAGGTATTACCACTACACAACAGTTAAGGACCTGATTTGGAGAAGAATCCACCTAGAACTGCAGGGGGGGAATGTTGATAGACAGAATGTAATTCCTCCTAGTTGGAATCTGGCCATTACCCCCAATACAAAATGTATAGTACATTATATTACAAGTTTGCAACTTCATCCACAGGCAAAACGAAAGGCTTAAGAGCTACAGGCAACGACCAACTTGTTAACTAACGTATTGCAAAAGTTAGCTTCAGGAGGAAATGCAATACAAACAACATTCATAATTAGCCCCAACATGTACCTGAGTCTTTGCCAACCACAGTAAACTTTCCACGTCCCAAACCCTGCCAGAGCCTCCAGTGAATTGCTGCCAACACCATCAGTTCCTGGATCAGGAGGAGGGATATTTCCCTGATGTTCAGGACTTCCCTCCTTTCTCTGCACAGAGAGCTCAGCACTTTGTAAACCCCTTGCCACCAGGAGGCAGAAATACTGAGCATGCTCAGATCATTTTGATTAAGCAGGTGGTATGTATCAGGCAGAAGAAAAATAGGGTGGGAGGGAAAGGTGCAGGAAGTTCAAAGAAAGGAATGAGGGAGTTCAAGAGAAGAGAGGAATATAGACAGGAGATACAGACTAGATGTCAGAGACAGCTCCCAAGAAGGTTCTAAAGAGGGTGGTAGCTGGAGGCATAGATATCCCCTCTTTGTGGCAATAATTGTAAGTGGTCCCTAGCTGTCCACCACTAAGGATGTTCTTAATGGTGGGACCCTGTCTGCCAACCATCTGTTCCAGCTTGGGTTTATTGCCAAGGCTCTTTTTGGGGTCAAGCCATCCTTTGACTATGGATCATTACTGTGCAGGTTTCTCCTTGCATGGGACAATAAGTGGAGCTGCTTGTGCTGTGTGTTGCAGTCAGTTTAATTGAACATTTTCTGTTGTTTTATTTATGCTCCAGGAGGGTCTGTAAAGATACAAACTTGCAGTTCTGCCATTTAGCAGAGTGAGCAGGGCTGTGGCAGGCACAGGCCTCGCTAGCACCTTTGTTTGTACAGGGCTTAAAGGTCAAGCTGGGGCTAAGGTCAGGTGAAGGTGGACAAGTACATAATGGAGGAGGGAGAGTAGCAAAAGGGCAGTAAGAGAGAGGCCAGCAGCAAAGGGTCCCATAAGCAGGGCTTAGGGGGATACAGTTCCCCTTCCTGTATTAAAAATGGAGGGAGAGCACTCCTTGCCCCCTCCTCTTTGACTGACTGGAGCAGGGACTGCTCCCCTTCTGCTTCAGTCTCCTCTGACAGGAGGGAGAGAGAGAGGGTGGAGATCATAATAACAAGCTTAGCTCTGAACAGCTAGAGAGGACTCTCTGGCTTGAAGGAGGTAGCGGGACAGCCCTTGTGTTGATCGTTGTATCTGAATAACCACAACAAACCCCATGGAACAGTGAGTTCGCAACCCAGACCCAGCTGTAGAAGTACAATCTCCAACTTGTGAGGGCACACCAAATTTCATCAGGCCGTATAATGCTAAGGCAGGTTAGTCAGGTTATAATTGGCTCCTTCTGGGACTCCCAGAAGCTGCAGCATTCTTCCCAGCCAGAGTGGCACTCAGTGAAATTGAGAACTTGCCTCCTACCTTTTGGAAGGAATTTCTCAGATGCTTCCAATCTGATCTTTTTGCAGTGGGGGAGGTTTAGATTGGATATTAGGAAAAACTTTTTCACTAAGAGGGTGGTGAAACACTGGAATGCGTTACCTAGGGAGGTGGTAGAATCTCTAAAATGGGGGTAAAAATACTTCTTTTGTCTGTCTTGTCTATTTAGATTGTGCATGCTTTGGGGAAGGGACTGTTTATATTGTGCCTGCTACAAAGGGGCTTTAACTCACTGGGAGCCTCTAGGTCAGTGTTTTTCATCCTTTTTTCATTTGCAGACCCCTAAAATATTTCAGATGGAGGTGTGAACCCCTTTGGAAATCTTAGACATAGTCTGTGGACCTGTAGGGGTCTGTTGACCACATGGTGAAAAACACTGCTCTAGGTGCTACTACAAAATAAACAACAATAATAACAACATGCCCCTGTTTTTGTACATCAATTCAAAGAAAATGTCAGGTGGACTAAACCAGGAAAGTAGACCCCAAATACTCGTTTAAAAAGCCCCCAAACAAAGAAAAAAAATGAAACAGCATAGCGCAGGAAAGAAGAAACATATTGCTGTGACCAAAAGTGAAGTTAAAATCCCTGTGGATGAAAGAATTTAATGTAGCTATCAGTATTTCAGGAATCCCAATATAGGACCATAAAAAAAAAAAAACAGCATGTGTAAATATCCAAAACACTGCCTGAATGAAAATGGAGGTACTAATTTGACAAGACACCAACCTAGTTAGTGCTGAAACCACCCTAACCAAAATGCTGGTCACAGACATTTGTTTTTAGGAGAAGCCTAATGAGTGCTAACACAGTTAAATATGATGGAGAAAGAGGACACCGTCCCCAACATAGTTAAAATGCTAGGCAGTCTTTAAATGTATTTGGGACCTAATAGTGTTCTGTTCATCTCCCTGAGCCATGCCAGAACCCTGGTGCGATAAGGTGGAGGTGCTGAAGTAACTAAGCAGGCCAGTTAACTGCCCAGGCTGCACCTGAAGAAGGAGAAAGGGAGCAGGCCATTAATTGGAAATGGCCTCAGCTAGGCAGGAACAGGACAGTCTGTACAGAGCTAGGAGCTATGAATATCAAGGGGCTGTAAGGAAGTAGTCTACAGTCAGTTCCGGGGATGAGGGCGCTGACAAACCCACAGAGAAGGGAAGCTAGATAAGTAGGAAGAGACCCAGACTAACAGTAGCAAGAGGTAGGAATGTACAGACCGTAGTAGCTTATTATAAGGTCCCTGGTCTGAAACCCAGTGTAGAGAGTGGGCCTGAGTCCCCTACCAGCCACTGGGAAGTAGCACAGGGTATTGGAGATGCTAGCCAAACAGCTAGTCTGGAAGGACTTTGATTTCCCTGGAAGGGAAGGACCTTAGTGACCTGGAGGGCCAAGCCACAAACAGGAAGCTGCAGCTCCATGAGTGAGAGGGACTGCAGAGTGAAAGATGAGGGGTAGAGACATTACCAGAGGGCTGTGGTGCCTGGCAAGAGCTAATCCCCAGAGCTGCCAGGAGGAGTCACCATGTGTGGTGAGTGGACCCTGTGATGCCTAGACATAGATGAGAACAGCTTCAGTACACTTTAGAGATACAGGTAAGACACAGTTCCCTGCTATGCTCCAAAGCCAAATACAGCACTGAGACAATAGTGTTATAATGGAGTCTTCTGATCCATGGTTGTATTTGTAATGTAGAGATGACGCCCTACTGTCATTTGCCTACCCTTAGGTGCTGGAACTAAAGGTGCTGGGGGTGCTGCTGCACTGTCTGGCTTGAAGTTGTTTTCATCATATCCAGGGTTTACAGTTTGGTTCAATGGCTCTCAGCACCCCCACTATACAAATTGTTCCAGCACCCCTGTCCCTACCCATTGCAAACAAGGCCCCTCCTTGAAAACTATGTTAAAACCATGCTCTAGACTACCTACAGTCTAGTTACACATCCAAATCCACCACATTGAGACGCCAAAACACAATAGTTCCCCATCTATATTAGAATATGGTTTTGTCACGCATGTGTGACCAGGACCAAATCATGTTCTAACCATATTACATCCCTCAGGCCAGATTCTAATTGCATTTACTCCAGAGCATATTCACAGTAACTCCTTTGGCATCAGTGATCTCTCTCTGGTTTTACTTTGAAGTAACTGAGGTTAGAATGTAGTCTTTATATGGTTAGAACAGAGTTTAGTCCATTTCACGCAGGTAAAACTGAACCACGTTATAGCACGATCAGATGACAATCATGTTTGTTAAAACATAATGTTCCAGTGCAGTAAATGTTTGTACACCAGCTGTAAGAGGAGAATATAGCAACCTTATCAGAGAGAGAGAGAGCTTAAGTGTGTGTGAACTTAAGCTCTGACAATGTCACAATTTGTAACCCAGTTTGTAATGCAACTGGCAGGGAGGGCTCGAAACGTGACTGACATCTTCACTACTATGGCTAATACTCTGTTAGTAGCTGTGACAGCTAAGAATGCTTCGCCCCCGCCAGGGGCCTAGGCTGGTACATTGTTGTCTTCCAGCAGCTGGTTCGGCACACTAGTGTTTTGCTGTGTGGAGAGGACACCCTGACTCTGTGTGTGTGTGTGTAACTGGTTTGGCCAGTTCTCCTGCCTCCCAGCTGCCTGTGTGGTAGAACGTCCCAGAGTGCATTGCCCCACAGGCTGCCGCTCTGTGTACATGTTTCCAGGTGCTCTACCCACTGCTAATGCCCCAGGAGTGAGCTGCCTAGATTTTCCCAGGGTTAACTGACACAACCCAGGCAATGGCGTGTGTATGTGCCAACACAACTGCGATGGCAGAAAACTGCTGAGTGGACACAAATTGAGCCCTCTTCCTTGTACCCAGGGACCATGCCTCTAACTGGACAGGAGATCACCGCTGTGACTGCAACATGGATGGGCCTTTAAGGACATTTGCACGTATTACCCCTGATTCCTTGCCAGAAACATTGTGCTTGAAAGTGGTGCCTCGGGGAACAACGCATGAGATCCCATTTCATCCCCCTTACCCTCTTAGAAAAAGGAGGTGAATGGAATCCAATCCTGAGCCTGCACTCTCCACACAACACCGAAATGAACAGAAGTGGGTCTGCATCCATGTTTTTACCCAGATTCCTAGGCGTTGCTGCCTTTTATCTCCTGCATTCATTCGTTTTAATCAGCCCCCTTCAGCACAGCAGATCAGCTTAAAAAATCAGTCAGAGGGTACCTTTGGATTGTTTTATGGTGTGGGTAAGGAGCATCTGTCCACACAAACAGTAAGGGAAAGTGTGGGGCAAAGAGAAGGAACACACTCAAGGTTCAGTCCTGTGAGGTTCTGAGTACCTATAACTACCAATGACTTCTGTGGGTGTTGGGGGCACTTGGAACCTTTTGGGGCGCTCTGGGTACTTCAGAATGCTGATCCCCTAAGTTACAAAAAGCACTAATTTGGGTAGAGGCACTAGCTGCCTTTGGATCCTGTGTTTGTGGCTGAAAAGAGCAGAATGGTTAAAGACCCTGTCCTCAGGTAAGAGTGGGTTCTGCACTCAAATCATTTTGCTGTTAAATTGCCCTGTACTCATAGCATGATATCTGGCAGAATGGCGGGGAGGAGGAGGAGGAGCAGAGTGAATGTGACTCTGACCTTCCTGGAAGAGTGAAGTTATTGATGCCACACTGGGCTGAAAACTGAAAGCCCTGATGCGCTGTTGGCCTGCAGAGAGCAAATTACAGAACTCAGCCAAGCACGGTTCTGTAACACAAGTTGTCTAAATGAAGCACAGTTTCCTCTTACCAATCCCATTTTTTCTGTCTGAAAGATACTTTGTATGTTTTAATATTCTAGAAGCTGAAGTCTGGACACGAAAAAAGTTTGCTGTGATGGCATCTTGGGATACGCATTGGCACAAGTGGTTTGCCTAAGCGACTGCAGGGGTGAGGGACGCAGAACTAGTAGCAGATACTCAAGGCACACAGGAAGATTTCCTCAGTGTTTCTAAAGCATCAGCACAACCCATCCCCAAAACCTTGATGACAGAAGGAATAATCTGCTTCCTGCAGAACCCTGATGTAGAAACAATTTTGTTTCTATTTCCAGAACAGACATCTTTGGCCTGATTCTAATCTCACCTCCGTTTTACATGGGCTTCAATGACTTCTGTGAGTCACTCCATATTTACACTGGTGTCCGTGAGATCGGAATCTGGCCCAGATGGTGCCTATGACCCATAGACCATACTTAGCTCTTTCTTTGCTGAAAAATGACCAGGTGTACCAAGGTTTAGAAAGTTGGGGGGAGGGTCCCCCAGTTATTTTTCAGGTGAAGTCCGTGCTTGAGAAAGCAGCTGGGTTAATAGTGTTGGAGCCTGAAATCCTCTGTTTATCTACAGAATGGGTACAGCATAGGCCACATCAGTGCAAACTTCCTCACATCACCTCGACAATGTGCCTCAACCCTTCCCTGGGAGAGATTGCCTCTAAAGGTGAAAGGGAAGGTCCATTTCCATGGCTTACTTCATCCTCGGCCTCTTTGTCAGGCTGCCAAATGGGGACACACAGAGTGTCCCCGCCCCCCTGGCAATTAGCTCACCAACTCATTGCACACAGACCACCACCAACGTGGGCTGGACTCGGACTGGTGTCAGAGACAAAACGTTCCACTCTGACTCCTGTGGTACTGAAGATCCAGCCCTTTGCCCTGAAGTAAGAATGCCAGGTTACCTGGGGATATTCTAGCACAGCCCATACAGTGGTTGGGTGGATCCAGTGTTTCACAGCCAACTGACTACTAAGGAGTCAGATACATAAAACAGCAGCACTTCTGTTTCCCGGCTGGGAGGAACAGATTAATTGCAAAGATACAAATACACCGTTCCTAGTCACAGGTTAAAATTAAATAAAACAGTTAACAGAGCAATGCAGCTGTTCTGCTTGTAAAGCTGCAACTGACTTCCATTTCCTCCCCTGAAATAAACAACATGGACCCAAAGGGCCAAATCGTGGCCCATGCAGCAGTCCTGTTGCATTGCTGCATGAAGCAGCCCTAACAAGGGAGCTGAGGACCACAATGTGGGGGGAATCTCTGGCTGGCAAAGAACATAGCCACATCTACACCATAGGGTTTCCAGGCATCTGGTTTTTGACCGGAACACCCGATAGAAAAGGGAACCTGCCAGCCAAGTCCAGTTGGCCACCCACAGTGGGGCAGGCAGGCTCCGTGCCCCACGGCTCCTGGGAAGCGGCAGCAGTCTCTCCACCTCCTAGGCGGAGGGGCAGCCAGAGGGGCTCCACGTGCTTCTCCTGCCTGCAGATGCCACCCTGACCGCCAGCTCCACAGCTCTCATTGGCTGGGAACAGCTCAGGCTGCTGAAGAGGGGATCAGAGCTGAGAGTCCCTCCTCATCCATCCTATTGCCAGAGGGGAAGATTGGGCTGGCTTGTGAGTGCTGAGTCTGCCCAGGGCTCCACTGCTTGTCCTGAAGGCAATCCTGATCTCCATTCCAAATCAAAATGGCTCCTCTGACAACACTATCAACCTCACACACAGGGCTGCGTTCAAAAATCTCTGCAAACTCCAGGAGTGGAACATGAGGGCAGCTTTAGCACAGTAGGCACTGACTGAATGAGCAACAGCCAGCATGTATCTGAATGAGAACTACCCCACCAGCCTGCAAAGGCTATGCACAGTGTGTCTGCCTGTTACTAATTATATTTACTGGGGGTTTTTTAAACTTAAGATGAGTCAGAGAGGGAGAGAGAGAGAGAGAGAGAGAGAAAAGTCCTTTGTTGTTGTGGAAGCAGAAGGCTGTCTCCTGAGGGTGTGTGTGATACACTACTGTCACGGCATGACAATGGAAAAACTGACTGCTGAGCCAAGCCAAACCCCCATAAATCCCTAACGATATCTCTTCTGGCCCAGATTTTCTACAAGTTAGGGCCTGTACTGCATACAGAACAGGAACCAATATGAAAGAATCTCTCTCCTCAATGAAGCCAGAGTTTAAGAGTCCAGCTGAGCCTAATATTCCAGTTTATATGAAGAGATCCTTTTAAGAGTCTGTCACGTTAACTTAAAGGCGACAATCTGGCAGAAATGCGACAAGATCCCATCCCCCACACTTTCCCTCTCCATTAATATGAAGAGCAGATGGCTTAAATGAACAGACATCATTATTAATTACAATATTGTTACACAAACAAAGCACGCCTAACAATGTGTCAGATCTGCATTCATGTGGAACAAGAACAAAGTCTTTTTCTTTGCCAGGTAATTCTGCCACCTCATTTAATCTGATCGGAATGTATGGGTGCCAAAGGACTGACCTATATGTACATATATTTACACAGGGATAGTGAACTTACTGTGAGAAAACCCTGTCTTAGCAAGTTTCCTTGGTCTCCTGCCAGCCTCTACATGTTGGGCAAGTGACCCTACCCAGTCAAGAGTTGCATCAGTCATCCCCACTCCCAGGATGTCCGGGCACAGGAGCTGGCAGCCAGGCGAGATGCCGTAAACTGGTTTTTGAAACTGACTTTCCAAAGAACATTACAACACCCCAGATGATTTTCACTGGGTTTGTTTATTTCCTTCTCCATCCAGGAAGACCACACAGAGTTTGAAAAGATGTTTCGTTCTGGCAGAACAAAGGGGCGCTTCTCTGGGGCCTGATTCTCCTTCTCTCCCTCACATTAGTTTCATGCTAGAGTAACTCTGCTGAGGCCCCCGGTGTTACTCCTGACTTGCACCAGGGTAAGTGGCAGCCGCATCAAGTCCGCAGCTGCCAATATTTAGAAGAAATATTTCTAGGGGCAATTCTCCAAATAAGCTTCCTCCAGTGCCGGGGGGTGTTTCAGCTACTGTGCTAGGCAGGAGGCAACTGGTGACTCATTGCTGCTCTCCCTGTCTCTGTTCTGCACCCAGCAGAGGGATCAGCTGAAGCAGAGCGAATGGAGAGCCAGCCAGTTGCCAGCCTTCTGATCACTCAGCATAGGGGCCCCAAGTGCCGCTACAGTTCAGGGACGCTGGCTGGGGCGGTCAGCACCAGGGATGCGTATGTCAAGCCCAGGACAGAACTGGCTAGAACAGGGCCATTGGCAGTTATGACAGATGGAGCCAAATTCTGCTCTTGGTTACTGAGGTGTAAATTTATAGTAACTCCATCAGTTTCCACAGCTGCTCAGGATTCCTTTGGGGGTTACAGAACTGAAGCAGGACAAGGAGGTGGTGCCTCAAGACAAACCCATTTGGGGACTGGGGTAGATGGCATCAGCCTATAGCAGGTAGGGAAACCTGACAAAAATATTGCTTCTGGCATTCAACTGCTTCCACACTGAGTCACTGCTTAAAATGTGCGTAGGGAGGATGCCCATTACTCAGAACTTTCAGCAAATTCACTTCCCCTCTTGGCAACTCATTTTCCTCTTGCTCCTCCACTATTTCACGTTGCTGTCTAATTAGAGCTGCTTCTGGACCTCGCTGGGCTCTGAGCAGCTGTCACTCCCTCCCTCTCCAGCTCCACCTCTTGTGTAAAATATTTCAAGAGGTGAGGCTAGAAATCCTGCACTTCTAATCGTACTGCATGCAGCATGGCACAGCAAGGCCCTGATTATGCTGGCAAAGCAGGGGAGGAATGGCCACCAAAGTCAGTGGGAGCTGTTCATCTGCAAGGGCCCCATATTTCTAATGTGCCCTCCGGGTCTGTCTGTCCTAGGATGAGCGCACACAGGTTTACAAGCTGGACAAACCAGTGTAGTTTTCCCAAACCAGAGAGCGATTATTTGGCTGCAACATATCATATGACTTTGCTCTTAGAGTTACATTTTAACTGAGAATGTTTAACAAGTATGACTTATGGGCTTCTAAAATTGGCAGCAGAAAAATGAGCTGAGGGAAGTCATGGAAAAACCCCGCAAGCGAGGCCATTCCATGTTATGCACAATTTCTGGGCTCTTTTTCCAATCTTCTGGGTTTTTTCGGGTTGTGGAAAATATTTTCCAGATACACAGGCCTGGCCTCACTGAGTACATATTTATGCCAAGTTTATAAAAAGCAGCTGCAGACAGGGTTGAATGAAAGGATGACATTGCTGTCTGTCTTCCAGAAGGTGCTTCCGTTCACACCCTGTCCCAGAGAGCGAGGCTGATTTCTTAAACCTCCATGAATTTGTCACCCCCACACACAATGCGTATCTCTCAATGAAAACAAATCTTGTTTTGTGTGTGTACGTAGCAGTGGTGCCCAGTCACTGATTATTCTGGCTTCTGTCACAGGTATTAGGCTAGCTTTGCCTTCCCACCTCATGGCCCCTGCATTAAGCCAACACTGGTAGTTCTTCACATGGAGCGGGCTTGCAGGGTCAGACCCTTATGTTAAATTTGGGCAATGGCAGTGGGGCTCCGTACAGAGCTTAAGCCCCACCTCCCATTAGTTGTGCGTGTTCTGTCCTCAGTGGAGTCAAGCTCAGGTGCTCTGGGATTGCTGGATGTTAACAGCGGAGGGGACCATTAGGATCATCTAGTCTGACTTTCTGCATAATGCAGCCCCTCCAATTTCAACCAGGGATCTGGACCCTGGGCATAACCTTACATTCAAGCACTGGCTTGCCACCACCATTGTCTGTCTGCCTGATACACTAGCACAGTTGCCTGGAATTCTTGACAGCCATATCTAGCTATTTAGAAAAAAAAACAACCCAGAGTAAATGGAGATAAAAGGGTAAGGGAGGTGGTGAAGTGCAGATTGCACATTAGATTGCTGTACCCTGCTGCTTTTTGCAGTCAAATGTCTTAGAGCTGAGAATGACGGTGTTACATCAGGAATATCGGTCAAGACAATATTTCCTGGCAATTGTTTGAGAAAAGCTTTTCTCACAGCTAATTGCTCCCAGGAGGCTGCATTTTCTCTGTTTTTAGAAGGAGAGTGATTAAGAAAAGGTTTTTAAACCTCTGCACCCTGCCATGGGACAAAGAACTGGTGGGGGGGGGCACAACAGCTGTAATAGTCTATTAAATGATTTTGTTCTGTTCTCTTGATGGGGTGGTGGGTGGAATCATCAGTTTGGGTGAGATAAATGCAGAAAAAGCAAGAATTTTACAGGAAAAAGCGACTCCCAACTAGCAGGGTGTCATAGTGCCACCTAGTGGCCGTGGTGCCAGGAGAGCCGCCAAAACCTGCCACCGCAAGCTCACTCTCAACTCTGGGAATGAGGGTGTCTGGGCCAAATCTGAGTGGCACTGTGACCCTGGGCACCAGGTCACAGCATCCAGAGTGGGGAGCTGCTGCTGCTGCAGGGCAAGTACAGGGTGGGCTCGCTCTCCAAGAACCCCTCCCCAATTGTATGTTTGCCTAGGGCCCTGTGACCCATCTAGAACCTTGGTCAGGACCCACTGTTTGGGAAATGCTGCTTTAACCCACACTCCGCTGTGCATGGGCCGTTCTGCCACCTACCTCCGAGAGCACGGAGCGCTGACCCTGTGTGAGCATTGCCAGCTTCCCTGGCTGCCAAAATACCCGCAAACAACAAGGTGCATGTTGTCAGCTTGGCCACGTTCCATGTCAGCAGGTCCGGGCGGGGAGAATTGGAAAAGAAAAGTGAAAAAAGGGGAAGGGGGCATGCAAGCAGAGGCCTAAGGCATCAAGACTTTTTTAATAAAGGTTTAGAGGGAAACCCAAACGACACCTTCAGCTATTAGAGACCCAGGGACATAACAAACACAGATTAATAAGGTCCAAGCAGAAGTCGCTGTCACCAATTTTATTGAAAAATCTGCTGCCGACGGTGATAGACATTGATCTGCAAAAGGATTATCACTATGCAGCGTAATGAAAAATGTTATCAGTCCTGCTGAAAAAATTCTGGGGGCAATGCAGCAGAGGGGACACTTCTGCAGAGACTCATAACCAATAAGATCTTGGAAGCAACCAAAATGAAGAGAGAAATTAACTATACAGAAGCCAATTGTTTTTTCTGTGCACCATTTTATGACCCAGAGCAATGGGAAGGAAATAAGATAATAATAAATTCCACGTACATAGCACCTTCCATCCAAGGATCTTACTGCATTTTAGTCTCTGTGATGAATTATTACACTCATTTATAGGTGGAGAAACTGAGACACACAGTGGTTTATCCAGGCTCATGCAGTGAGTCAATTCATAGAGTTGAAGGCCGGAAGGGACCATTAGATCATCTAGTCTGACCTCCTGCGTATCACAGACAATTAACTTTCACTCATTTACACCTGTGCTGTCTAAGCCATTGGTTCTCAACCAGGGGTATGTCAACTCATCTAGATATTTGCCAGACTACATAAAAAGCAGTAGCGAAATCAGTGCAAACTAAAATTTCATATAGACAATAACTTTATACTGCTCAATATACTATACCCTGACATGTAAGTACAATATTTATATTCCAGTTGGCCTTTTTTATAATTATATGGTAAAAATGAGAAAGGGAGCGTTTTTTCAGTAACACGGTGCTGTGACACTTCTGTATTTTTCTATCTGATTGTGTAAGCCAACAGTTTTAAAGTGAGGTGAAACTTCGGGGGGGGGGGTACGCAAGACAAATCAGACTCCTGAAAGGGGTACAGTAGTCTGGAAAGGTTGAGAGCCACTGGTCTAAGCCCAGAAACTTGTCCTTGACAGAAACATATATTTTTTCAATCTTAATTCGAAGGCATAAAGAAAGATTTCCAGTGGTTAGTCACCTGTGAAGGTACTTATACATTGTAATCAAGTCACCTTGATTTTTTTTTTTGATAAACTAAACAGATTGAGCTCATTAAGTGTCTCACTATGAGACATTTTCTCCAGCCTTCGAATAATTTTTGTGGCTCTTCTCTGCATCCTCTCCAATTTCAAGATCCTTTTAAAGATGTAGACAGAAGAACTGTACTCAGTATTCTATTATTGGTCTCATTGGTGCCATATATAGAGGTAAAATCACCTCACTCCTCCTCCTCACTACTTCCCTGTTTATACAGCCAAGGATCACATTAGCCCTTTTTGTCACAGCAGGAGCTCGTGTTGAATTGTTTGTCCTTTATGACACCTAACTCCCTTTCAGAGTCACTTCTTTCCAGGATACAGTCCCCCATTCTGTAGGTCTGGCTTGCATTCTTTGTTCCTAGATGTGTAACATTGCATTTGGCTATATTAAAGTGCATGTTGTTTGAATGGGCCCAGCTGACCAAGCGGTCCAGATCACTCTCTATAACCGCCCTGTCCTCACCATGATATACAATGTGGCCAATCTTTGTGTCATCCACCAATTTTATCAGCAATGATTTTATATTTATTTCCAGATCATCGTTGAACATGTTGAATAGTGTCAGTCCAAGCGCCGATCCCGGTGGAACTCCATGAGAAACACCCCGTTTGATGTTGATTCTCCATTGACAACTACTTTTGAGATCGGTAAGTGAGCCAGTTCTCAATCCATTTAACCGGGGCTGGGTTTATATTGTATAGTGCTAATTCTGTGATCAGAATGGCTGAGCTAGGAATAGAACCCAGGACCCAGAAACCCCTGCCCTAACCAATAAGCCCGCTGGGATCAAAAATAAGATTTGGAGGGCTGCATTATTTTTGAGGAAGTGTTGCCTAGTGGTGAGGGCAGGTCAATGGGTGTGCGGATTTCTGCAATCCAGTGCCAGGCTCTGCCGCTGACTTACTATGTTGCTTTGAGAGTTGGGTGCCTAGCTCCTATTTGTGCCTTTGAAAATCTCCACCTAAACTCTGTGTCCCCCTTACCTGTCTGTATAATGGGTACCCCACTTTACAGGGATGCTGTGAAGCCTAATAAATAAAGCTTTATGGACTCGTTTGCGTTCCTGTGGGATGAAAGGTGCTATCAAGCTGCAAAATACTGATACATGTTTTTGAAAGCACACTGGTTATAAAAATTATATACACTGTTGCAATTGTAAGGTTGCTTATAAACTGTTCTCCACTGTATTATTGAAGTTTTACACCAGGGTAATTGTGATTTTATTGCATCTCACAGTGTTTGATGTTTAACAGAAAGTCCCAGCTTCTGGGGACAAGGGATTCAGGGAGAATCTCAGCTTCTATTATTATTATTTTTTAAACAAGATTCTGGCCATCATCCTTGTGGAAAAAATCATGGCGCTGTGACTTGAGTGCCCCCTACACACTCAACAAAAAGAACTCGGCGTTTTATTATTTTAAAAAGTCTTGTGATTTTTAAGCCAACCTCATGATTCATTGGGGCCTGATGATTTTGGAACACTGGGAGTTGGCATCACCCTGGCCTCACTCCCCACTGAAATCCACAAGTTTCATCAGGCTCAGGGCCTGCAAGCTGTAAGCTCCTGGGGGCAGGGAGTTCATGTCAATCTGCTCTTTAGAGGGCCATCCACAGCTGTAGTGGGACATAAGTTTTAAAAAAAAAATCTACCAGGGTTGAAGGCCAGTAGTTCACATACCTGGCAAACAAATAAAAGTTGGTCGTTGGTTCTGGCAACTGAATTGTGATGTGTGTGTGTGTGTGTGTGGGGGGGTGTTAAGCTGATAACACTTCAAAAACAGAGAAAAGCAAATGAAATGTGAATCAGCTGCTGACCCCTACTGGTTATGTAAATTGAATATATCGCTTGTCTCCACAGCAGAGACCTAGATACAAAACACTGGCTTTGTATTGCCTAGCAGAGACCCAAACTGAGGGCAGTCAGCAAACAGGAACAGAGAAGGCAGCCAGGAATGGGGTGCGGGGGGGAAAGAGAGCTGCTTTTCTTTATTCTATACAAAGATTTCTATCACCTCGGTTTAGGCGTTCAGAATGCTGATGGCATACAAGAACAAACAATGAGACCGCCTCAGGTGGTGAAGGTAAATTTGAGTCTGAAAGGAGTGCTGTACCTACCCATGATGAGCTACCACCACAAGTTGAGTAGTCAATTAAACATGTTAGAGGAAAGTTAAATAGGTAGCAACTTTCATCGAGAGAACGGTTGCTCATGATTCCCTTTCCTCCACTTCTAGATTTAAACTGGCCACTGCATTAGAATTAGTGGATCTGTACTATAATTCTGTAGACTTACACACCACAGATGAAAAGCAGTCTTCCCAAGGGAACAGTATAAAATACAGCAAAAGCTGTAAACCACCCCGTGCTGGAGCTCCAGCAAACAACTTGACTTTCACACAAGCAAATGTCATCTTTTAAAACATTCTCCCCCCTCCCACCCCCCGCCATCTCTTTTGTTTTCTACTAATGAATTTAGTGCTTGTGGTTAATGCCCCAGCAAACGTGCCTCAGGACTCGTGCAGAGAACCCACCTCCAGATCTGAGAGGGGAGGTAAGTTTCCTCCCCAACTGCCAAGAGCGGGTGTCATTGTGGCGGAAGTTTTTTGGAAGTTCACAGCTACCAACTAAAAAATTAGACCAGTGCCACCAGCTCACTTCATGCTGGCCCCTGAACAGGGCCCGAGAGCTAAGACCTCGCAGGTACTAGCAGTTTACTTTGGATTTAAACCAGCTACTGTATCCCATACCAACCCCCAACCTCCTTCATATTTCACCACTTTGGCACACGCACCACCCAGCACCTCCGCTCCTCACCAGTTTCACATGTACACATGGGGAAAGAGGAGCTGCCCTGTTCAATTGTTTTCCTTTAAGAACCGTTTGACACCTTTCATGAACAATAACGTACTATCCTTTCAGTCTCCACACCCTGCCAAAAAACGCTGCCACTAGGGAAACCTGGGCCCGCCTGCTACTTGAACCGTAGCCCTCTGCTAGTGGCAGTAAGGGAGAATCGACATTAGTTGTTTGGGATTAAGCCATATCACTAGTTCTCACCTCTATTTTGGCAGCGCTCCTGCCCCCTTGCAGTCCATTGGTAAGCAAGAGTTTGGTTTTGTTTTGCCAGAAAAGCAGCTTTTTGGGTTCATGAAAATATAGATGAACCCAGTAGGCAGGGGGCTGAAGAGCCAAAACTACACCCCCTCAGAATGAAGCTCTGCACTGACTCCAGTAAGGGTGGTCCATGGGATTGCCCTCACCTCTGCAAATCCATCCTGTGGGACACCTGCAGCATTGGCACAAATTTGTGTCAGGGTGTAAAATTGTGTTGCACCGTACACCACCACAAGAGGCTTTTAAAGAAGGGATTTTTTGCAACATAAGTCACTACATTACACACACGCATGTACATGAGTGCCCTCTGCTGCTTAGACTCAGCTCTGCTCAAGCCTGTGTTTGTAGTTAGCTGGAATATAATATAAGCCAGCATTTCACACCCCAGGGGGTGTGGGGTGTGTTGTGTGGTGGGCACAGCACACTCGGAGCGGGCAAAGTTACGTGAGCTCAGTGCTGCTCCCTGCCTCTATACTCCATGTGTGAAAGCCACCCGTGTTCTTCCTGCACCTTTGGTGGCTCTAGGGCAGGTTCACAAGCTCCAGCAATGTGCTACTGGCTTCAGTACTCAACTCCGCAGCGAGAGCACGTGTGGGCTGACTTCTAGGGCCACCTCCAACCTGAGCGGCATGTAGCCATTTTATGGGCCTGGAAAATACACAAAACCCACAAGCCAAGGAAAAGGACAAAACCAGTAAGGACACCAAATCAAGAGGAGCAATAGATAACAGAGGCAGAAAAGAGGAAGACAAGACACTGTAAAAGGGACAGTAGCAACTGTGAATGGGGCTGCTGGGGAGCACCCATCTACCAATCAATTGCAAGGGGGCTGGAGCTCTGCCAGAGTAGAGCTGAGAACTAGTGCAATGGCTTAATCCCAAACAGCTAACATCGATTCTCCCTTATTTCCAGTAGCAGAGACCTACAGTTCAGGTAGCAGGTGGGCCCAGGTTTCCTTATTGGTCGTGGTTTTTGGCCAGGGTGGGGAGATTGAAAGGATAATACCTTATTGTTCATGAAAGGTGCCAAACAATTATTAAAGGAAAACAATTGCCTTTAAAATCTGTGACCAAAATAATCAATCCCGTAGAGCAGAGAAGGAAGTGGGAAATACAGGATTTGCTTCTTAAGCACAGTGGGTAAAATCTTCACCAGTGCCTAAATCCCATGGAAAGTCAATGGTACCAAGCTGCTTTTGAGAATGTTACTTCCCCCTTATCTAGCCCCTGTGAGATGGAGGAGGGCACACCACTCATGGAGTGGTAGCTCTGGAATTGTCTTTAGTATGTAGCTGCGGTGACTGAAAGAAGCCAGCTCTTCTCTGGAGCTCACCACACTCCTCTCTTCTGACATATCAAATTCTGCACCCTGAGAGAGGTGTTATGATTGCTGTTCTGGCAGCAGAAGTCCAGCTCTTTTTAGAAGGCTAGGCTGACTTGGTGCAACTGCCAGAAACTTTTTTCTAAAGTGATATTGTTACTTGGCTCAGAACCTGGACTTACAGGGTACAGACAGAACACTAGGCCAGTCCCTGCAAAACAACTACATTTGTTCTTCCAGGGGAAGACTCTCCAGTCAACGCTGACCCAAGTCTCCTGGGGAAAGCTATGCCCCATTAAGAAAAACTTGCTACCAGTCTGCAAGCGTGGCTGCCATGACCACTGGGTTGAACGGGCCAAAGGTAAGTTGGGCAGGTCTAAGGAAATGTAAAAAATTGGAAACTAACCCAAGACCCTACTGTGGTGAAACCTTTGGGGGGGGGGGAAACTTTCTCCAGCTCAATGATGTAGGTGACCAGAGCTGACTAGCATGTGCCTTCACTGACTGAATATACTTAGTCACCTCTTCATAGAGTCCCTTGAAATTGAAATATGGTTAATTCCTCTTATATTGGTCATTTAAGGCCACTGAATATTATAGGGCCCTTTTGACACTAGTCAACACAACAGAGCCCCTCCTGGAGTGTGCAACTCGGGCCTCACAAAAGGAGTCTTCCTGGTGCTTAAGTAGTTTACACATTATGTTGGAGAAGGCTGGCCTGTTACACGGAGGGGCCGAGGACTCTTTAGTTTCCCCAAATTATTATGGGTAGGGATGTAACATTCTTCCAGCCCTTGCATTGGAAGACAAGTGTCAGAAATTTAGCATATCTGATTAGTTAGTCCTGGATTTGGCCCTCTTACTTAAGAACCATATTGATGAGAAGCTAGGAGCATGTGATTCTTCCTCCCCAGAGGACACCACCCTTTTCCAAACTACAATCATAATGTGGTTTGGCAAGTTTGATATTGGAGATGACAGAGGCCTTCTACAAAGGAATAGAACACTTAAAACAAGTTCTCTCCTTGGCCAATGTTTAAGGTTAAAAGTTAAAAGCAATTTTTAGATGACCGTCTGAAACCCCAATAAACTGTTTCAAAATCTAAAGTAATACCATATGGACTCACAAGCACAGATAAATCTTTATTGCCTTAATTTTGATTTTCAAAAATGAGCATTGGGTATTTAATATGTAGTAGCTTTATGTCTTTATATGTACAACATTACAACTGCATATTAGTATTAAATGAAGATAGTGATACTTTGATAACTCAGTGTATTTATAAAATGATTTTTTTTTTTTTTATCAAAATACACTTTTCACTAGGATAATAAATAAAATCCAGCCAAACCCACCTACACAAAGTTAAAATTAACTCCGGTAGATTTCAGTGTGGTACATCCTTCTTTAACTACTTTATTTGCCCCTTTTATCCCATCACTGATGCTCATCTTCTGGGCTAAGAAAACACTTATTTTCCCTCACTGTGGTGCGATTTCTCATTCCACATCATCTTCAGCCAAGCATTGTGCATTTACAATTCTCTGAAAAACAAAACAAAACAAAACAAAAACACTTAATTATAAAACTGACTAAGAAATTGATGATTGAAAATACATAAACAAAAAGTTTGGCATACATTTGACAAGGATTTTTGGAGATTATAACTGGAAAATCAAAGTACTGTGCAATATCTGATAAAGTCAATGTCATATAAATCACATCTCTTATTAGTGATGCAGTAATCACTTGTGTGTACTGTCACTGTTCTCTAAGGAAACAGTGACTGCTGTTCCCGATCATTGAGACAGTCTATCTCCCATGTTTATGCCACCTTTCATCCCAACTGCTTTAGGAATTACATACATACAGCACTGAAATGCAGTCACGCATGGGCTGGAAGGTGGCAATCAACTAGCATACACAACATTGCACAACACAGGGAGAAGGAGAGCTAGTCATCAAGAATACGCAGCCAAACCTTTATTCTTCCAAGGAGCGCCATGTGATTTTTAGCATCCATGTAGAGCAGACAGGACCTCTATTCTTAACACATTATCCAAAAGAACCTGCATGGTTCTCAATCCAAGAAGGATATTTTGAAACTAGAGCTACAAGGAGTTTTAGCTACTTAGCCATCCAAGATACAAGAAGTTCAGTTCATATACCAATCGTCTTCTAAGTTTAAGAGGGGACAATTTGCTTTCAGTTATATAAATTGAAAAACAAAGGTGTTAAAATTCTTGATCATGACACCTTCTTTTATTGCCTTCAGGCCTGATGTTCATGTTGTTTAGCTCACACAGACTGTATATTATAGCAATATGCACTGCGTTTAATTTCTGAGTATTTCCCTTATTAACCTGTATTTTTTCGGGGCTTAAACATGTAGAATCAAAATTCCCTTCAGGATTAAACTTGAAATGCCAGGTTCTATACTTGCAGGGAGTTTGACTAGATCGGACAGTGATTAGGAAGGGTTAAAATGGTAATTAAGATTTATTCCTCTTTTAGGTGTTGGGAGTAGGCACATTTGACACCACTACTCATAGCTACTCAAAGTGCAATGTTTAAAATTTATACAGAACTTACGATTTGTGTGAGTTTTGCAGAGTTTACAATGAGCAATGCCCACAACTCAGTATTGTTCTGACTTGCACGTTATTTAAAAAAGTATGTTCTATTGCAGAGAGCTGTGATATCCTTCTAATAAGATAAGCAAATATTTCCATTTTTCTGACACCACAGGATTGTTATGTCACGTGACAAAACATTCAGATGCATTTTCAGCACTGTATTATTAATGGTGTATGCGTATTAAAGATGACCAGCAAGTATTCTAGAAAACATTTTAATGTTTAGAAACAGGTCTTCAAAAGACAACTGTCAACTTCAGTTCCAGAGTGATGCACCCAGAGTGCATAATTCTGCAAGGACTTACAGAGATGACCTAAAAAGACTAAAAGCAGTAGTGGCTTCCATTACTTTGATGTGGTGTAGAAATGTTTTGTTTTTTTCCTTCATAATTATTTTATATTACCTAGAATATACATTTAAAACCACACCACAATAAAAGCTCCACCACTTACCTACCACGCTTACCCCCTGCCCCACGGGTATCTGGTAAGAGATGATTTGCTTAAAGGCATCAGAACTGGGGCAGATACTACAGCTTCAGAGTTGCTGATGCACAAAGAAAAGGGGACTCACTCAGTAACTACAGAGTTAACTTTTCCATTTCAACTTTACAATTTATTTTTAATCTATGAACACACAGTACTTTTCTCACACTCATTTTAAAAAAAGAGTCAGTGGAAAGGCACATTTAACATCTAAATGATGAATTTTTGTCTTCCCAGTGGAACCCATAAAATATCCACCTTCCATAAAGACCAGATAACTTCGGTGAAGAGTAGCTCCAATTATTTCCAATCCCCCAAAATGCAAGGGGGGGGGTAAGCTTTACATACCTGGCTAATTGTTGGGAGCTTAGTCAGAAGCATCTGGAACACTGGTGGTGGAAGAGTCTGCTGTAGGACTTGTAATAACTGCTGTGGCTGTCCACACACAGCAATGGCATTTGTCAAGTGGTCAACACCCTTTTCATAGTCACCTATGAGACATAAGGTTTCACTTCAAATTTTGTCTTTGGTGCATTATGTTGCATTGTTTGATTTACGCTACCTCTCTACATCTACAAAGTAGACTGCAAATATTAACCCCTCACCACCATGTTGAATCTTTTAATCTTAAATTTTCATTTCTGTTGGCTAATTTCTTTAAAAGTTTAATTCCACTAATTTCTGCTAACCTAAAGTATCATCCAACTGTGATTCTTAAGTCTAACTACATATATACTAAATACAGAAAGAAATTTGTCAAGAATTTTCAACATAGTTTTTAGACATATCTATCATTTCACTGCTTCCATTAAGTGAAAGGGGTTTGTTAAACGGGGGTTCACATCCTAATGATATTATCCCAGAGGAAGCTTCATTTATTGATGCAAAGAGGAATTGAACTGCTACATTTCCCACAGGGAAGCACTGAAAATCAGTTTCAGAATTATTGTATTTTAAAGTAACATTTTGTCTGATGTAAATTGAAAAATATGTAACTTTTAAAAGTAACAATTTGAAAACTAGTTTCTCAAGGGAAGCAGATTCTTCCATTGTTGTTATGCCTCAAAATGGTAGCCTTTTATGTGATTATTTATTTTATATTATATTAGGTGAGAAGTTTAGTGACTGTTTATTTGAAATATTCAATATTGTGTGGGAAAGTGTTTATTCCCCATATTTTTCATTTCTCCCCAAAGAAAAGACTGCAAGTCTAGTTTAACTTGTACATAGATGCAGGATAGATGGGAGATGTGTCAAGAGAACTCCATGAGAAATTACACAAGGTGACTGTAGAAGAGAATATTAAAATGGCACTTTGACCTACATCTGTTAAAACAATCTTTGCAGAATTTAAAAATATGGCATATTAAAGCTCTACAAAACATTTTGTTAATGCTTCTATGTCAGGCCACAACACTCTTCTCCCTGCCAGACTGGAGAAGAATTCCTTTTATAGCTTTGCATCTTAGAGACTTTTGCAACAACCACCTTGTGCTAGTAATTCCTCGCCAAGCTGTATCTCTTCAAGGAAGAACTTTTGTACAGCTTCAGCATCTTTTAAATCAGGTAACTGTAATACAACAAACAACAACAAATTGGCAAGGTCTCAAAAAGCATCAATTAATACATAAAACACAAAAGAGCTGCAACTTAAACCAACATTGAATAGCTACACATTTGTAGAGGAAAACTGCAAAAATGGGTTTAAAAAGCAGTATCTTAGAATAGCCTGTAAATTAGAGATTTAGATCAGAGGTGGGCAAACTATGGTCCAAGGGACCCTCCTGCCAGGCCCCTGAGCTCCTAGCCCGGGAGGCTAGTCCCCGGCCCTCCCCTGTTGTTCCCCTTCCTCCGCAGCCTCAGTGTGCTGCGCCGCCACCACAATGCTCTGGGCGGCCGGGCAGCGCAGTTGCAGAGCCGCGGCCTGACCCAGTGCTCTGGGTGGCACGGCTGTAGTGCCGCCAGCCACCAGTGCTCCAGGCAGTGCGGTAAGGGGGCACAGGGGCTTGGATAGAGGGCAGGAGAATTCTGGGGGAGTGGGAGGGGAAAGATGGTCGGGGCAGGGGTGTGGCTAGGGGTTGGGGCAGTCAGGAAGGAGAGGGGAGTTTGGATGGGGCGGCGGGGGGCAATCAGGGGCAGGGGTTTTGGGGGTTTCTCATTGTGGGCTAGACAAATTATTTTCCACATTGCTCAATAGGGGAATCACTATTAGTAAGTAAAGATGTTATCAAATCCAAAACTTCAGCTAGAAACTTAATACTTCAGGTATTCAGAATGCATCTGACTGATCTGGTAACCTTTAAATCCTCAAATTCCTAAACAGATAATCCTCTGAGGAGCTGAGCCCCCTCCGTTCGCACTCAGCTCAGAGAACTGGAAGAGCACAATATCGCCCAGTATTGGCCCCTCATCTGTTACGCATAAGAGAACACAACCCCCACAGAAGGTTATTTATGGAAGCCAAAACAAACAAAAAAAAACCCACAACCCAACCAGTGCATATTGCAAGAGGGATGTTAGCATTGGAAACAAGGACACAGCACCCTTTGAACAGATCCTGCTTACAATTAATCCTGATATAAACTAGACATTTTTCAAAACAGGACAACAGAAATGAACACAATATTACCTTGGAAAGCCCTGCTCTCTCTTTGGCAAGCTTCTGTTTCTTCCTTCCTGTAGATGAAAATATCATAGGTTTAATTTATAATGATAAAATAATCTTCTGTTTTTATTTTAAAACAGTGAATGGTCCAAAGTTCTTTTCAAAATAAGGAACTGATAATTACATGTACTAAACACTCATGGATGAAGGATGCAACCCATGCCCACAGCAGCATATCAATGAACCTACTACACAGGTGGCAACTGAAAAATCCTTTAGCAAAGGAAATTGCTACATTTTTAGGATGAATTATATTCTGTGCAGTTCTTTCTCTTTGGAGACCATCATGTTTTAACGGCCATCCATCCCCTACCCCAATCAGAGGCATTATGGAAAGCACTGGGCATACAGTCTCAGGAAGGATGGGTTCTTCTCCCTCTGACTGTGCTATGTACTACAGAAACCGTACTGTTGGTAACTCCTGTTCCATGCATGCCTGGCCAAAGAAGAGAGAAGGGAGCAAAGAATGAGTAGCACAGGATTATGACGTTAGGGGCTCAGGATTCCTTTACATATGCCTTTGCCTTCATGAGCAGCAGAACAGTCTGGTCTTCAAATCAAGTCAGCCTAACCTTGAGTCAAGTTACCTCAGTGAACAGCCATTTAAATATCCTTTTGGGCACTCTGCATCTCAGGTAGCTTATGGGCTGAAGAGGGCCCACTGGAGAAACATCACTAGCCACAAGCCCTCTCTAACAGATAAGAGTTAAGGGTAGGCTCAAGTGAGCAGAAGACAACAAAATCCCAAAATAATGTTAAAGTGAACAGAGTCTGAGCAACTAAAATAACGGTTGGGAAAGAAATGAAATTTACACGATCATCAGGTAGCATAGGAATACAGAAGTCGATTTAGGGCTTGTCTACACTAGAAAGTTGTACCACTATACCAGAATGGCACAGACAGTTCAAAATAGCACAACTCCTGTTGTGGTCAATGCAGTTAGGGGTATAAATGTGCTTTATATTAGTATAGCAATTTCTGTGTGGGAAGAAGAACAACTTTCATTGTGTTCCCACCCTTAACTGAAACAGTTATGCTGAAAAAAGTTTTTACAAGTGAAGACCAGGCCTTAATAAGTGTATTAGATCACTGGACAGTGAACAATTAGAGGTTGGCAAAAAATTGCTGATCATATGGGACATTAGAATACATGTAAGCAATTCCTCTAATGGCCAAAAGGATGTTTGGAATGGTAGATGGTCCACACTATGAAAACATCTGCAAACCCTTGCACCAGTTGACAATTTAATGTATGAAAAACTGGAGATCTACAATTAACATTGTTCATGGAAGACATTTATAAATTTCAACTTCTATCAAAATGACACCTGCGATACTATCCTGATCCCTAAATTTCCATAACACATTTTAGACTACTATGCAATATTGCAGATGGAGAAATACAAGTAGAAAAGATATTTGCAAAGAACATTTTGTCTCTAAATCTACCACTCAAAACAATTTATGCTTGAGAAATTAGTGTTCTCTCTCAGTTAACTCTCAATTTCCTTGATTTGCATATGCAAGTTTAGCCTGAGACTTGATTTACAAGGAAAGCAATTTTAAAAGGCAAATGTAAAAGGATCAAGAAAAACATTTAACATCTCTCTACCCTCCACGAAAATACATGCAGCAGCTGAAGTGCATTCAGCATGAGTACAGCAGCTACTACAAAACAACTATTTCCAGGGCTAACCACTTTGTAAGTTCAGCATTCAGAGATCTGCTCTTAAGGAAGAAAAACTTTGGTTTTAGAATCTCCTGTCAGAACAGGAAAACATCTACATTTTAAAATATCTGTTCATGATTAATCATAAGTAGGGGAGATGTATTTTATTCTAAGCCTGGAGAAGAACAGTCTTTAAAAAAGGAATATGGAGAAGATGCAAAAGGTAACTCTAGGTTGTTATTGTCTGATTATGCCATTTTAAAAAATAAGATTACATTTTGAGCCTATTCTTGGGATGCAGAGATATTTTCCAGTACTTACTGCTCAAATTATACTATACAAGTAGTCCTCAGATAAAAGCCATTGGGACCTAGAATTGTTCAGGCCAGTTCCAAAAGTTAATGCCATCATTTCTTCTAAAAGATTTTGCTTCAAGTTTTTAAAAAAAGCAAGCATCAGAGAGCCAAACCAATGTTTTTAAATACATTACACACACCCTTGCAGAGGCATTTTGAGGCCTCTGACAGTTTCAGAGCCCCAACCTAGAATGCTCACAGATCTACAACATAAATTCACTGGTTACAACAATTATAGAGAACCCTAACAAATGATTCTAGAGAATGTTCGTGAATTCCTTCGACATCTGTTTGCAGCAGCAATCTTAAATTATTCTTGGAGCAGCAGACAGGAGTATGGCTTCAGGCATGATAGCAAGGAGCAAAGTAATTAGAAAATTAGGCCTTGGAAAAACTCTCCCATGCAAACCTAAATAGAAATGAAAGTTTCCATCCATTCTAAAAAACCAAAATGATATTTTTTACTATATGAAGTTAAGGTTTATAAGAGGGCTTTGGGTTAACACAGAAACCCAAATGCTCATCTTGACTGTCTACTTTCATACAGAGACAAGGTGCGGGAAGTAATATCTTTTATTGGACTGACTTCTGCTGGTAAGAGAGACAAGCTTTACACAGCGCTCTTCAAGTGTGGCAAATGTACTCAGAGTCACAGCTAAATACAAGGTAGAACAGATTATTTAGCATAACTAGTCAAAACATTTCAAGGCACTATTCAAGGCTACTTAGCTGTGAGACTCTGAGTACATTTACCAGACCTGAAAGCTCGTCTCTCTCACCAATAGACGTTGATCTAATAAAAGACATTACCTCACCCACCTTGTCTCTCCAGTATCCTGAGACCAACATGACTACACAACACTGTATACTTCCATACAGAACTGTTGTTTTGATCAGCATTTGTGACCCAAGAACCGCTGGGTGCCAACTGCCAAAGGGCACTGAGGTATACAGATCCTTGGATTCACCCCTCCCTCCCCCCCCAAAAAAACCCAGACCTCATGTAAGGACCCTAATGAAAGCCTGTGTCACATTAGTCATCGGGGAAGAGGGATAGCTCACTGGTTTGAGCATTAGCCTGCTAAACCTAGGGTTGTGAGTTCAGCCCTTGAGGGGGCCATTTAGGGATCTGGGCCAAAAATTGGGGATTGGCCCTGCTTTGAGCAGGGGCTTGGACTAGATGACCTCCTGAGGTCCCTTCCAACCCTGATATTCTATGATCACAATGTATATATGCTGAAAATTATGTTCTTGTAGTTAAAGACGGGTCATTAAAAGGCAGATTACCTTGAGGCAAACTTCTACAGACAGGAGGTGGGAGACACTTATCTTCCTGGTGAACCATTGTGTATCTTACAATACATCTGAAGAAGTGGTTTTTTTAACCAACAAAAGCTTATGCCCAAATAAATCTGTTAGTCTTTAAGGTGTCACCGGACTCCTTGTTGTTTTTACAATAGAAGTCTGTCAGCATACGGCCTCAAATGATAAAGAAGAGCTTAGACATCAGAAGGAAATTGACAGGAAGAGGTAAACAGCAGGGGATGGGGGGTGGGGGGCGACTATTTTCAAGTGAACATCAAAGGTCTGGTATATCTGGGGGTGCAGAGACACACTGGCATTCCCTCAATCAGCCATCCTGGCTGAAAACACTGGGAAAAGGACTTGGGGTGAGCTATCCTATAAGAAAAAGATGGTCTTGTGAATTAAATTTAGGCTCTAGGAAGCATGTTATGACTTTGTTTTATATGTAACCATTTGTTTCCAATATTCATTTTTACTATTATTTGAATATCTTCTTTGAAAATACATTTATTCTGGTTTTCCCTATAAATAGATCCAAGTGCTGTGTGTTAAGTGGAGTAGTGAATCTTGCTAGCTGATGTGTACTATTCCTTTTGGAGTAGAGAATTAGGCTATATCTGCACTATGCACCTTTTAGCGACACAGCTGTGCTGCTAAAAGGTGAGAAGCATAGCTGCTGTTTGTCAGCAGGAGCTCTCCCACCAACAAAGCACTGTTCACACCAGTGCTTTTCATCGGCCAAAACTTTTGTCATTCAGGGTGCGTGTGTTTTTTTCACACCCCGAATGACAAAAAAGTTTCTTCGTTCAGGTTCCAGTGTAGACAAAGCCTTAGAGAGTTCTGAGAGTGTTCAGGGGAACAGGGTCTGGACACTCTAGGGATGCTTGGAGGTTGGTGTGTGCCTATTGCTAACCTGTACAGAGAGAGCAAGGCATGTTTGCATATTCAGAAGCTGGTGGAATTGGGGAGCTGATGCACAGCAGGCAAACCGCAAGACTTTCTCACACTAAGGACAGGTAGTACCAAAGTACATCACAGCATCCAAGAACCATTTCCTAAAATATAGCTTCAGGGACTAATGCTCCAAATGCTTACCGCATAAAATTAGTGAAGTAACCCTGGAAATGAAAGCGTAGACAACATTTCTATGCCAACCAATACTTGGGACAAGAAACACTGAAGTCAAGTAACCAGCAAATTTACCTATATTATAGTCTCACTTCAGTAATTGAACAGAGAATAGATCTGACACAGCAGCTTCCAACAGAAATTAATCTAAGCAAGATCAAGAGACTATCACTTTCAAACACTGCATGAGAGTTCAGTGTGCCAGTCACTTTCAGGATCCATGGGCAGTAATGCACTTTTTTACAGGAATCTGGCCTATTTATTTTTGCTGTGGCCTTTGATTCCCAGATAGTTTCCTTAATACATGCCAGAAAACAGAATAAGATATAACAGTATAACTGGGTTGGCCAATGAAGTCTTGGTGTCCTGTCCCCCTCACCACTCAGTATTTGACTATTCATTGCCATGTATATCCCTATGATAGACAATCCACTTGTGTGTGGTGCTTCCAGACAGATACATTTCATCAATGTCTAGTATCATGGAAACCTAAAAAGGTTATATTTGTTATCTTTGGATTGCATTAATTGTTAAGATCTAATGCCTAAGTTCTGTCTAATGTCTACACGAAGTAGTCATGAAATTCTCCTGCTGTTTCTCTACTACGAGCACAGTTCCACATGGTGGGAGCACCAATGCAGACCAGCTACTGCATTTTGACCACTGTTTTGTCTAACAGTTCTCAGAGCAGGCCTAGTCAACAGTGGTAAAGACAACACTGATCTGTGTACACCAGGGGTCTCCAAACTATGGCCCGCGGGCCGGATCTGCCCCAGGGGTTCCATTTGTCCGGCCCTCCAACCAACAGGGGAGAAGCGAACAGCTGAGTAGGCAGCCAAGCAGGCAGGGGGAGGGGCTGCCGGCAGCAGCTCGGGTGGGTGGGTGGGTGGGGGTAGCTCAGCTGAGGTGTGCAGAGGGGGTGAGTGCCCTTAGGAGCCAGTGTCCCCCCAAAAGGGGAGCCAATTTAGGGGAGAGTTGCTGCTGCAGCCAAGCAGGCACGGACCCCTGCCTTAGAGTAATAATACAAGCCAGATGCTTAATTACATCTCCAATAAATGGAGTAAAGAAGATGAAAATTAACAATTTCATAATGGTTAAATTTTAACTACAGCACTAATAGAACCAAACAGTCCCAACCAACAATGAGAACTTGGAGCTTCTCTTACCAAAGTACAGCCAAACTTTCAATCCTTTGTCATTTTCTTCAGCAGAGCAGGCATGCCTAGCAGGCACAGGGAGAAGGGAGCAGGCACACGGCAGAGCAGACCCAAAAGGGGGAGCCAACTTACAGTACCTGCATCGATTAACCTTTATACCTGATTTAGAATTTAATGCAACACTGACACAGTAGTGTTGTTTTTTTAACGATTTTGCATATATTTAATTTCTTTCACAGTTGCTTCGGCCCGTGAAGCCCCTTCAAAAATCTAATATGGCCCTTGTCTCATAAAGTTTGGAGACGCCTGGTCTACACCAACACACACTGTTACTAACACCTGTTGAGCTGTCCTGGTACTAGAGAAACAGTGGAAGCCACAATGGAGAATTTCAGAAAAACCTCCTTATCAATAAGGCCTTACAGTCAAGAGCCAAAGTCACATCAATATATGCAAAGAACCAGAAGAGGTTCTGTATTCTGATGCACTTCACATGACATTGTAATTGAAGATGCAGATGGGTCAAATGCAATGGAAGTTATCAGTCTGTTTACACAGGATTAATAATTTACACTTATGTAAACAAGTTTCAATAGAGGATCTCAAGAAACTTTAAGGCAGATGATCTAATAAAATGAAATCTCTATTATGAGTTTAAATTTGTCTTGAAAGCTCCATTAAAGACACTTGTCAAGTCACTAGCAGCTTCATTACTCGAGCATCCAGCTGGTATTTTTAGTAGTCAATATTTCTGCAAGGACACTTTGCAACAGCCAACCTCATTTCTGCCAACTGCTTTTTTAAAAATAGCTGACAAGGTCATGATTAGTACAGAACTGGATTTATTTCAAAGTCAACTTTCCCCATTACAATCAGAAAACAGTGGGGGTTTTAATCCAAATCCAACAATGAATAATTTCTATGACAGATTAAAAAAATACGCAAACAGTATTTTTATGGTCCCACAAATCAGAGCGGGGGCTGAGGATGCAACAATAGTACAGCAGATAAATGGATGTACAACTGTGTTACTTCAGCATGAAACTCTACATTTTTAATAATATCAGGTAAATATCCAGTTTTCAAGATTTCTGGCTGTTGACCTTTCAGTCAACGGTAGTTTGGAACTAATGACACATCTGAACTATAAATTTACATTGGCATAACTGAAAAATCCACAATCCTGAGTGATGCAGTTATACTGACCTAACCCTGGGTGTAGAGTGCGGAGGGAGGAGCTCTCCCTTTGGCCTAGTAGTGTCTCCACTGAAGTGCTACAGCAGCGTTTTCAGTGTAGACCTGCCCTTAGTAATACCAAAACGATGGCAGATGGGATAATCAGGCCCAAACTCTCTCATCAATGATATAGTAGCTATCTGGCACTTGCCAATATGAACAAATATATATAACATCTCAGTACATCAGAAAGATGACCATACATAGTACAAGTATACTTGGAAATAGACCAAGTTATTTTAGAAGTAAACATTAAACTTAAACAGTCAAACAATTCATTAAGTTATAAGATTGAAAATTGGGAATAAAAGAAATGAATACAAAGCCAGATGTGCAGAAGTGCACTATTGTAGCAATATTACAGATGGTTCTTGCACAGAGAAACCAAGTTACCTGCCCATACACTAGGTAGATACAGCTTAATACATGCTGCTTATCTGGCTTGTTGTCTATGAAAGCTTGCCTATGAAATCAAGGAAAGCATGCTTTTGCCTGTAAATTAGTGTTTTATAAATTACATGTGACAATCCAGGCAGGGCTACTTATTGATTATGATAGTCCATATATAAGAGTGTTAAATCTTTAAGGATATTTTAAAATCCAAGATTTAGGTTGTTGAGTACTCATGACTACTTTGACAGAAGAATGTAAATTATACCTATTTTTAGCATAGCAAGATATGGCTGTACTCCTCTCTGGCAAAAAATTCTCTTCAGTTTAGGAATGCTACATATTCAAGATTCTGTGCAGGGATTCTCTGACTCTTGACTGGCACACAAAGGTATCAGATCTGAGGAGTGGTTTATAAGTAACTTCCAGAACTCAAATTTACAGAAAACTACTCTCTTTCCTTTAAAAGCATAACTCAATTACATTAGAGCATTTGATCTACTGTTGAAGATGTGAAATAACAAAGAGCCACAGGAAATTAGCTCCGCATTTTGGATAGATCTTCAGTTTTTTCTTGCATTCATTCTTATTCTGGAAGCTATGGCAATAAAGCTACCAGAGGGGTTTGAGAATGCAGTAGGTAACAGCAAAATGAGCAGGCTCAGAGCCCTTGGGTGTCACTACTTTCCTCACTCAACAATTTCTCAAATCAAATTGTATGGTTTTATCCCCTTACCTCATGAAAGCATTGAAACTGCAGCCAGATAACGCTATATTACAGACACGCTCACATTTTCAGCCAAATTTGAATAAAGGAGGTGCTGTGTCAAAGGCAAGATTCCAATTCGAGGATTTAAATTTATTTAACAAATAACTTATGCAGACCACAGAAATATAGTCAGATAAAAATAATAGAATATCAGAGCTGGAAGGGACCTCAGAGGGTCATCTAGTCCAAGCCCCTGCTCAAAGCAGGACCAATCCCCAATTTTTGGCCCAGATCCCTAAATGGCCCCCTCAAGGATTGAACTCACAACCCTGGGTTTAGCAGCCAATGCTCAAACCACTGAGCTATCCCTCCCCCCGGATTCTCTGGTGCTAGAAAAAATTAACCATTCAGATCCAGCTAAATTTAGAGAAAAGGATAAAGCAACTCCCCATCTCTTTCACACAAATCACCGTTCACCTCAGGCAAACAGAAGAGTAACCATGAGCAACGGCAACTTCCCCAGCCTATTCTTTTTGGTCCTCCCCCATGAGTGAGACACCCCTGCACCGGTTTTGCATCTGAAAACTTCCCACCCTAACGTTTTACAAGTTGCTTAGCCTACTTTGATGTGCACATCTAGTAACCAAGGAAACAGGGTCCCACGCAGGGAGGTCTCAAGGAAAGTGGCGTGGATGGAGAAAAGACAGTCAATCTGGGACAAGACGCAGCTCTTCACCCACTCCAGCAATTTACGGCACGCAGGACCTTCAGACCGCCTAGAACGAGTTCTGGGCAAATCGACCAACTCACACGGGCTGGGGGGAGAGTCAGCTTCCACGGGGATGCGAAGAGGCAGCAGAGCACGCCCGGTGCAATGCATCAGAGCCCAGCTAGGGCCGTGGGGAGAAGACAGAGGCAGGGAGGGAGCCCCGCAGTGCGGGATGGGTGCGGAGCTGAGACTTTCCACGGGGAGGGTGGACCCGACAGCAGAAACAACGTGTGTCCCCGTGTCCGTCCCCCTCCCTTGGGGAACTCCGGCACGCGCATGGGGCGGAATCGCCAGCGCGAGGACAGGTGGGGCCGGTTGGGAGGGCGCGCGCGAGGCCTATAGGGCGAAAGGGGCTGGGATCCCGGACACTCACGCTCCCGCAGCCGGTTCTTGAAATTGGGGTCGCTCCGCCTCTTGCGGTCGAAGTAAATGCAGTAGCCGATGAAGAGGGCCCCGCAGAGGCCCGCGGCGATGGCGCTGGTTTTACCCACCATCATCATCCTGGCTGGCACCGAGGGAAGGGCCCCGCTGCGCCAACCCCCGAAGCCGCGCTCTGCTCTGCCTTACGCGGCACCGCACGCTACCCAGCCACCACCTTGAAGCGGGCGAAGAGAGAAAAGACCCTCGCTTCCGGGTGAGACGTCATCGACCCGCGCCAGGGATAGCTGTCTGTCTACGTGCCTGAACGGGACTCCCTGACTGCGCATGCGTGAGAAGCTCGGTGCCGTTCTCACCGACGCGCTCGTTCCCCTGCCTTCTCACTGCGCATGTGCGAACGATGGCGCTCCGTGCTCGTAGCGCCGCGAGGCGCGCGTGCCAGAGCCTGGGTGCGGTCGGGGCTGGGAGAAGCTGCTCCTCCCGCACGTGCCCAGGCGGCCGCTCCAGCGTAGAGCGGCCCGGCCAGTGACCCCCGGGCAGGGCGGGTGCAGCCCTGAGCTCCCCGGATGCGGGCGGGCGGGCGGGCCAGGAGCCCGGCCTCCCCGTCTCCGGTCACCGCACGAAGAGGCGTTTCGCAGCGAGGAGCGGGAGCGTCGCCTGTCTCAGCGACATCCCCCTTCCCCCTCGGGGCTTAGATGCCGCGCTGCCAGGCACCTGCAAGCCTGCCCGGCTCCGGCAGGGCTGAGCAGCCCACCCTGCGCCTCGGCCGCCTCCAGCGGGTGGTCGTTTGCTGCGGATCCGGGAGAGAGGCATGGGCCAGGGCTGGAGCCCAGGGTACCGGGTGCTGCACAAACACAGCAGAGACAGCGCCTACCTCAGGGGGTCATGGTCCTCCCCGTGCAAGCTAGGAGACAGCAGGTGGATACTGACAAGACAGGAGCGGAAGGAAGCACTGAGCCAATGGTGGGTAGCAGGCTGGGTCTTGTTCTCAGCTCACCACTGGCCTGGCTTGGCATTTTTTTGTCAGTGTCCCAGGCCCAGCAAAAGAAAGTTTTAAGGTTGGATTAGAAGGAGGCCAATATGCATACTGACAGCTATTTAGAGGGTGCTCTCAGGTGGGCAGTGAAGGCTATTATAGGCCATTTCTCTCTAGCATGTAGTTACTGCACACCCATTTCAACAGCCACATAACATTTAGAAAGCCAAAATGAAAGCCCCTTGCTAAGGCTGAAGATCTGAAAATGCTTGATAGGGTGATGGAATTACTTTTTGACCCATGATCTTCCCAGGGTAGAACTGCAGTGCCAGCTTTTTCCACAGGACATTATTAATCATGTCTATTACATTAGCATGTTGGGCACAACCAAAAAGGAAGCCCCATTGTTGGAGGCATTTTACAAGTCAGTCAGTCCCTGCCCTGAGTTTACAACCTGTCTGTATTTTCCACTGAATGCATCCGATGAAGTGAGCTGTAGCTCATGAAAGCTTATGCTCAAATAAATTTGTTAACCTCTAAGGTGCCACAAGTACTCCTTTTTGTCTCAAACTAGCCATTGTTGAAGCCTAATCGCTGCTCTTCCCTGCCCCAACTATTAGATCCATCATCTGATTGATTTTAAAAATAGCCTGTTTCTAATCAGATACATGCTACATTTTAGCAGCAGTTGTACCTTTAGCAGAGGGTCACTCAATTCATACCTTGAGTTTGTAGCCTGAGTTTATTGCACCTTGCATTCTGGTTCTGCCACCACAAGCTCCCTTTCTGCCACTTTCCCATTCCCCACTATTTCAGGGACTACTTGATATTCCCCCCAATCTTCCCACAGGGTTTTGTGTGTTCCCCAGTATCCCATCTTTCATACAGGGCCTGCCTTTTCTCACCAAAACTCAAGGCAATTTTTGCAGTCTTACACCCAGCCAGCATTACAATTCAGCTGCTAAAAAGAGAAGGGAGTCATTGTCATTTAGAAGCCAATCTTGCAAAGTGATGAGCACCCTCAATTTACACTGAAAGTTTTGGGGATTAAGGGCTCTCACATGATTTTTCATTGATAGGGCTCAGCCTTGACAGGCATATTTATAACAGAGAACATTTAGGCCTGTGTTGGTGGAAGAGTGTCTCCTGCCGCCATAGCACTGTGCACACAACCACTTATGTTGCTCAGGGGTGGGTTTTTTCAAACCCTTGAACGACAAATTTCGTTGATATAAGTGGTGGTGTAGACATGGCCGCAGACGGATGTAAAGACAAGACCAAAATGATATACTTTCCTTAAGCAAAATATGACTCAACTTGTAGTACACTGCTGTGTATAGATCCCAAGTAAGTGTTTTCTCCAACACCCCTCGTTAGTCTGATATATAACTACAGAACACACTTGCTGCAAGTTAAAGGAACATTGTCAACTTGAAATATAGTCCCCTTCATATATGCATTAAAAAGTAGTTTCAGATACAGTAGAACCTCTGAGTTACGAACACCAGCGTTACAAGCTGACCAGTCAACCACACACCTCTTTGGGAACCAGAAGTACGCAATCAGGCAGCAGCAAAGACAAGAAAAAGAAAAGGTAAATACAGTACAGTACTGTGTTAAATGTAAACTACTAAAAAGATAAAGGGAAAGCTGCATTTTTCTTCTGTGTAGTAAAGTTTCAAAGCTGTATTAAGTCAATGTTCAGTTGTAAACTTTTGAAAGAACCACCATAACATTTTGTTCAGAGTTACGAACATTTCAGAGTTACAAACAACCTCCATTCCCAAGGTGTTCGTAACTCTGAGATTCTACTGTACTATGCGTTGGATTTTCAAAAGCACCGAATTGACAAAATTGCTGCCATTGAAGTCAATAGAAATGTTACCAAGAGGAGTGGGCTGGCCAATACTGAACGCTTCTAAACCCACATACCCAGTTTCTGTGATTTTAAAATATCACTTTCCTAGTTTTTCTAAATGTTTCCTCCCCATTTGCTCCATGCAACACTCCACAAAACAAAAGAAACTGATTTTACAGGAGAAAGCTGTGAAAATGGACTATGCAAAGGATGATTAGAGTTAATGGAAAGACACTGAAACAACTGGTAATTAAAAAGAACATCCTGGCTCCAGGACATCAAATAAGGAGAGAATTTCCCCACCCTGATTAACCATGATTCACTGTGAACTGAAAGAGAAGGAAAATAAGTAGAGGAATAAGCCTTTTGAAAGGAGGTTTGAAGCGGAGGGTTTTTTTATCCAGAACTTGGATGACAGGCTTGAAGCAGGAGGCTGGCTATGAATGCTGGATCTCTCATATAGGTAAGTGCTGTGCTGGGGCAATAGGTAACTCTGATCAGAAAAGAGATTTTATCTGATATGAAAGTGAAAAGCCTGTGGTTCATAGAATCATAGAAGATTAAGGTTGGAAGAGACCTCAGGAGGTCATCTAGTCCAACACCCCTGCTCAAAGCAGGACCAATCCCCAACTAAATCATCCCAGCCAGGGCTTTGTCAAGCCAGGCCTTAAATACCTCTAAGGATGGAGATTCCACCACCTCCCTAGGTAATTCATTCCAGTGCTTCACCACCCTCCAAGTGAAATAGTTTTTCCTAATATTCAACCTTGACCTCCCCCACTGCAACTTGAGATCATTGCTCCTTGTTCTGTCTTCTGCCACCACTGAGAACAACCTAGCTCCATCCTCTTTGGAACATCCCTTCAGGTAGTTGAAGGCTGCTATCAAATCCTCCCTCCCTCTTCTGCAGACTAAACAAGCCCAGTTTCTTCAGCCTCTCCTCATAAGTCATGAGCCCAGCCCCCTAATAATTTTTGTTGCCCTCCGCTGGACTCTCTCCCATTTGTTTACATCTTTTGTGTAGTGGGAGGCCCAAAACTGGACATAATACTCCAGATGTGGCCTCACCAGCGCCGAACAGAGGGGAATAATCACTTCCCTCGATCTCCTGGCAATGCGCCTATTAATGCAGCCCAATATGCCGTTAGCCTTCTTGGCAGCAAGGGCACACTGTTGACTCATATCCAGCTTCTCATCCACTGTAATCCCCAGGTCCTTTTCTGCAGAACTGCCGGTTAGCCAGTCAGTCCCCCACCTGTAGCGGTGCATGGGATTCTTCCATCATAAGTGCAGGACTCTGCACTGGGCCTTGTTGAACCTCATCAGATTTCTTTTGGCCCAATCCTCCAATTTATCTAGGTCACTCTGGATCCTATCCCTACCCTCCAGTGTACCTACCTCTCCCCCCAGTTTAGTGTCATCCGCAAACCTGCTGAGGGTGCAATCCATCCCATCATCCAGATCATTAATGAAGACGCTGAACAAAATCAGCCCCAGGACTGACCCCTGGGGCACTCCGCTTGATACCAGCTACCATCTGAACATTGAACTATTGATCACTAGCCGTTGAGCCCAACGATCTAGACAGCTTCCTATTCACCTTATACTCCATCCAATCCATACTTCTTTAACTTGCTGGTAAGAATACTGTGCTAGACCCTATCAAAAGCTTTGCTAAAGTCAAGGTATATCACATCCACCACTCTCCCCATATCCACAAAGCCAGTTCTCATCATAGAAGGCTATCAGGTTGGTCAGGCATGACTTGCCCTTGGTATGCCCTCATATTTTGCTTATGAATCCATGTTGACTGTTCCTGATCACCTTCCTCTTCTCCAAGTGCTTCAAAATGGATTCCTCGAGGACCTGCTCCATGATTTTTTCAGGGACTGAGGTAAGGCTGACCAGTCTGTAGTTCTCAGATTCTTCTTCTTCCCTTTTTTAAAGATGGGCACTGTATTTGTCTTTTTCCAATCATTTGGGATCTCTTTCGATCACCATGAGTTTTCAAAGATAATGGCCAAATGGCTCTGCAGTCACATCAGCCAACTCCCTCAGCACCCTCGGATGCAGTGCATCCAGCCCCACGGACCTGTGCATGTCCAGCTTTTCTAAATAGTCCTTAACCTGTTCTTTCACCACTGAGGGCTGCTCACCTCCTTCCCATACGGTGCATTTTTATGTTTATTTTCTGTGTAACTTGTACGTTTGCTTTCCCTTCATCTTTGAATCTGTAGTTCTTCTATCAAATAAACTTTTCATTCATTTATATTTCAACCAGGTCTCTGGTGTGCAAATTGTATGGAGGGCATATGGTAAAGTAAGCTGGTTTCTGGGGGCTGGTTTCATGCCTCAAGGGTGATGAACCAGAGGGAAAAAATACGAGTCTGGTAGGTAATTAAGAACTTGGGGAGGATGTATTTGGGGAGACTTGGGACAGTAAGGACTGTTGGTGTCATCCTGCAAAGCATAATTAGGCTAGTGAGAGCCAGGGTGAGACTTTATGCTTATGGATTGGCTACTAGTGTCAGGAATCCAAACCATAGCTGCACAGCACAAACCCCCAAGCTTCCAGGGCAGGCATTGACTGAATCCCTTACTGGGCTTGGAGGTCCCCAAATTATCAGTTACGGAAAATTTTGTTTACAAAAAATTAACTGCATTATTGTTTCAAAGGGTCTGCTTCATAATTTCTTTCCCCTTGTCTATCTCATTTTGGCTTGTTGGGCATGTAGCCCATATCTGATGAAGCCAGTCTATGATCATTCTCAACTGTGGATTACTGCTTATAGTGTGGTAACACACTGGCATGACGAGGTGGTAGACACCATACAAAGAAAAGTAAGGTTTTGTCTACTTGGGAAAGTTTTACCAGTTGTAACTGATATAGTTATACTGGCATAACTCCAACTGTGGACACACTTATTCCAGTAGGAGTGGTTCCCTTTTGAGTTTAGTTTAACCCTCTTCTCAAGCAACATGTGCTAAATTTAAGAAATCTACTCTTATACCAGAATAAGAGTACCTACAAATGGGTGGGATGTGTTATATAGATTACTTAAAAGTCACACCTTCAGTCAAAAAAATAACTTTCCTCTGTAGCTATGCAGATAAGGTCTGAGACTGTAAACCAGTGGTGGGCAACCTGCAGACCATGGGCTGCACGTGGCCCATCAGGGTAATCTGTTGGCAGGCTGCAAGACTGTTTACATTGACCATCCGCAGGCATGGCCACCTGCAGCTCCTAGTGGCGGCGGTTCGCTGTTCCCGGCCAGTGGAAGCTGTGGGAAGGAGCGTGGGCCACAGGAACGTGCTGGCCACCGCTTCCCACAGCTTCCATTGGCAAGGAACAGCGAGGGATGTGCTGGCCGCCACTTTCCACAGCTCCCATTGGTCAGGAACGGTAAACTATGGCCACTGGGAGCGGCAGGTGGCCCTGCATGCGGATGGTCAATGTAAACAAACTGTCTCATGGCCCACCAGCAGATTACCTGGTTGCCCACCACTGCTGTAAACCCTTCAGGGCAGGACAAACTATGGCCCGTGGGCTGGATTTGGCTCATCAGGGATTTGGATTTGGCCCGTGAGATTGCCACCCCTGTGGGGCTATGGCAGGCTCCCTGCCTGGCCTGGCCTCACGCTGCTCTCTGAAGTGGCCAGCACCATGTCCCTGCAGCCCCTGGGGGAGGTGGGGGAAGAGGGCTCCACTCAATGCCCTCATCTGCAGGCACTGCCCCCCACAGCTCCCATTGGCTGGGAATGGGGAACCCTGAACCCCTCCTGCACCCCAACCCCCTGCCTTACCCCACACCCCTCCTGCCAAGTCCCTGAGGTGGTGGGCAACCTGTGGCCCGTCACCCCTCCTGCATCCCTGCCCTGAGCCCCCTTGTATACCCCACACCTCTCCTGAGCCCCCTCCCACACCCTGCACTCTCTCCAGCACCCCAACCTTCTGAATGTAGCCCCAGCCCTACATTCATGGCCCTCATGCAATTTCCCCACGCAGATGTGGCCCTCAGGCCAAAAAGTTTGCCCACCCCTGATCTAAATAGATAAGGAAACTTTGGGCCTGAATTCCATTGTATCTTATCAAATCTTTTTACTTTAAACTTTTTTTTTCTCTTTAGTTTACATTTAAACACAGTACTGTACAGTATATGGGGTTTTTTTTGGTCTTTGTCTCTGCTGCTGTCTGACTGTACTTCTGGTTCCAAATGAGATGTGTGTTGTTGACTGGCCAGTTTGTAACTCTGGTGTTCATAACTCTGAGGTTCTACTGTACATCAGTGGCTGTTAAGAGAATACAAGTAGTTCTGAAAACCATTATGCATATATAGCAGAACCTCAGTTATGAACTGACCAGTCAACCACACACCTCATTTGGAACTGGAAGTACACAATTGGGCAGCAGCAGAATCAAAAAGTGTGTGTGGGGGGGAAGCAAATACAGTACAGGACTGTGATAAATGTAAATTACTAAAAGAATAAAGGAAAAGCAGCATTTTTCTTCTGCATAGTAAAGTTTCAAAGTTGTATTAAGTCAGTGTTCAGCTGTAAACTTTTGAAAGAACCACCATAATGTTTTGTTCAGAGTTAGGAATAACTCTGTTCCTAAGGTGTTTGTAACTCTAAGGTTCTACTGTAGATAAGAAAAGTGGTTTGAAAGGTTGTGGTGGCGAGCCTTGATTGGGGTCTTGATGTGCTAGTTGAGCAGCAGAGATACTTTCCTCTAGCCAGAAAAAGGTTTGACTGATAATATCAGAACAGGAACTTGCTTTTTAGATATGCAAGATCTCTCTTTATCCCACATCCCACAAAGTGAGTGAGACAACCTTAACTTACAAGAAGTGTAAATCTGGAAGATAAGCAAATCATTTCCTTTTTCCTGCTTATAATAAATCTTGTTTATATTAAGATAACTGTTGTATGAGTAATTTCACACAGACATCTCCAAGGAAGAACCACCTCTAAAAAGGGAAGCGGCTGAAGAGTAAAGTGTGTCTGGAACCTATACCCTCTTACTATTTCAGTCAAGGGGTATGGACACAAGTGTCCTTCTAGTGAGTTATATTGCAATTAGGCTGCTGCAGATAAAAACACACATACACGAGAGAGCGAGATGAGTTGGCACCACTGTACAACTTTATATGTAAGAAACAGTACTAACAGACCACGTTTCCATTGGAGTTTATTTTATAAAAAAATTTTTTTTTTATAAATTCCAAAATTAGCAATGTAGCAAGATTATTTGTGTTTCCCACCTTTTGTTTTAGTCACACTTTTTGGTCTCTTTGTTTTCTTTTTCAATGGGGTTGCTTTTTCACCAGCAAATGAATTATTGGTATATCTCTTTGTATTTTTTAATGAAGTACCAAATCTGTGCTTTGGACCAGAGTTCTTTGCGTTGTCTGAACTTTTCTGGTTTTTCTCCTTCTCAACGCAGCGTTTCACTCTAAGCTTTCTTCCATTCACTTCGGAGTTGTTTAGTTTCAGAGCAAGATGTACAGCATCTGTAGTCTATTAAACCAAACACAGTTTTAAAGGTTGGACAGACATTACCTATAAAACCAGAAATCTTTTGTATACATTCTTCTTATGCAAAATTGTAAAATAGAAATCAGTCTGGATAATAGAGCATAGGTATTGTATTCAGGAACACGAGCAGACCTCTGTGCAATACCTAGTTACTCTCTGACAAATACTAGCTTTGAAAGCCTGATTCAGCAAAACAGAGACTTTATTCCATAGCCTATATGCCACTAGTATTAAACAGAACTTCCCACTGAAATCAACAGAGTTCCACTTAAAAATCTGACAGCATGTGATGGCTCTTGCAAGGACAACCAAGAGTCCAGTCCTGAAATCAAACAGATAAGTAACAATATTCTTTGTGCAGTCCACAGGATCAGGCCTTATACAGGTTTCTACAGCTTGGTGTCAGCCTATTTGTAAAAGTCTTCTCTATGATTTAATGAAGCAGGTTCCATAGGAGTCAGGAAATGTAACACTATATTTCTTATATCTGTATCAAAGTTAAATATTTTGATAGTATTTTCTTTCAGAAAAGGGGACTGGGCAGAGGGAACATTTCCTTTGGTAACTGGAAAAGACTTCCCTTTCCACCTTCAAATCACTCCATAAAATTCACTTTCCACTCAGTAGTCCACAACTCCTCTGATGCACAACACTTAGCAGTTTGTGTTATATCTGCTTAATTTACATTAAATGGCTAAGAGAAGCGACATGTCTCCCTATCTGTCTGTAGAGTGCAGTGTATATACTACCATTACTGTGGAAAAGTCAAAAACATAAGATTCAGGCAGACCTTCATTTAGTATTTGGAGAACTCCTGGTCTCCCCAAACATTATCTTTCCGTACCTCAAACAGAACATAGCCAAACCCTTTGCCAGTGCCAGTGTTTTTGTCTCTCACAATTCGAACAGCTACTACATTTCCACATTCAGAAAAGTGTTCTCGCACAGTATCGTCTTCAATTTCTGCAAGCAAGAGAAGTCACTGTGTGGTTAGCGTTATGTTAATGAAATAGACATAGCTTTAGGAGTATTACCAAAAACTCTGCTATAGTTTAAAATTCATATGCACATACACATATATTTTAAATGCTTTAGTTAGGCAAGTAAATTTGATCTGACAGGAAATTATCTACACATTTAACAATAGAGAATACATAAACTAGGACATTTATTTTGAAAAGTGCAGATTAAGTTTTAAGAAACAATACGAACACATCATTAAGCAGAAACAAAGGCTAGGTTAAAATGTCAGTTTATCAAACAATTTACATCTGTGGTTTGAACGGAGCTAAAATTATTATTTTTTAAAACGTGAAACAGTTATTTCACTTTCTATAGCTCTGACTTGTGCTTAAGTGATAATCAGTCTAAATGATAATAGGTCTGATGTGACACTTCTTACAAACATAATATACTTGACTGAAGGTGCTCCTGGTATAATGATACCAGTTAGGTGTGAGATTTTTGAATTGATATAGTTATACAATCACTAGTGTGGATGCAGTTCAATTGGTACAGGTTATTTCTCTTCCTGTAGGAGAATAAGCTATATTGCTCTAAGCCTCTTTATACTGGTATAACTGCATCCACACTAGTGGGAACTGTACTACTTTAACTATACAGGTAAACTTAAACGGATACAAAATTTGTGTATATAGACAAGGCTTCAAGTCCATGTCAGTGCACTCTGGAAATAACTGAACTGGTTCTTCTGCAGAAGCAGAAGAAAAAATATTTTTGTAAGTCTTACTAAACAAACTTTAAAAACAGTTACCAGAACATAATTTTTGCAATCTAGATTTTTAAGGCAGGTCAACTTTTAGATCTAAGTAACTTGATTGTACTTCTCAAAAAAAATTCACTCAACAACCAGAACTGAAAATGATGTTTTAGCAGCACTAAAGAAGAGATTACTTACCATCTACAGTAACTGGAGTTCAAGGTGTCTGTCCTGATGGATGTCCCACTAAAGGTGCACCGTTCGGTCTGCAGAAGCACCTTAGCCATCCTTGTGCCTTGCACTGAGGACATACAGGACTGCAATGGACAAACCACCCTTGGTTCCTTCTCTACTGCCAAGTCCCACAGACACAAGACTACAGAGCAGAAGGTAAGCAGGTAGTGGAGCACCCATAAGGATAAAAATCTCAAAGAACTCCAGTTACCGTGCAAGGTAAGTAACTTCGTCAAATAACGTCCCTATCGATGCTACACTTCAGCTGACTCCCAAGCAATCCTTCTTAGAGGAGCTGGGTGCTTTGAAGTAGGATCTAAAATTGATTGGAGGTTGGCAGTCCCAAATAAAATACCTGCCTGGGATGCATGCACTAGAGCACAGTGCTTTGAGAATGCGTGGATTGAGGCACACGTGGCAGCTCTGAAGGTTTTGGCAATAGGAATGTTCTTTAATATGGAAACAAAGGTGGACTGTGATCTGCTGGAACAGACTATAACCCTAAGAGGGCACAGGATAGCAGAAGTTTCATGGCAGCAGTTTCATGGCAGGAGAACATACAACCAGCAACCCCTTTGGAAAAATCTGTGGGCGGACCTAGGTGTTCCTTTAACTCTGTCTGCAATGGAAACAGATAATCGAGGAGAGTCCCAAAAGGGTCTACTCCTGTTCAAATAGACTATTAACACCTGCCTAATGTCCAAGGTATAAAGGATGGCATCAGTATTCCCTCTAATTTTTTATGTCCATGCGCAGAATGAATTTTGTTACGTTCACCAAAATGGAGGTGATGTGTGACACATCACCTTCATATTGGTGCACATAAAATTTATGTGGTGGGGGTGGGCTATGGGCTGGGGCAGAGAGTTGAGGTGTGGGGGGATGAGGGCTTCGGGCTTAATAGGCAGCTGTGCGGTCATGCAGCTTAGAGGGAACTTAGGATGGCATCCTCCCTAGACCAATGAAATTGTGTGTGAAAAAACTGACAGATGAACAGCCTGATTTGAAAATCCAAGATGATCTTACATAAAACCAGGGGGAATGTGGTTGAATGGATACCTTGTGTATAAGGAAAACTTGCGGGGAGGGCATCAGCCATCAAAGCCCCTAAAACTCACCATCTCTCCAAGCAGAGGTGATGGTCATGAAGATAGTTTTCTTGGTGGCGAAGTGTAAGAGTGAACCCGTAGCCAAAGGTTCAAAGGGAGGTTTCAGCAGAGAAATAAGGACTAAGTTCAAATCCCAGGCTGGGGTGGGCTCACTGATGTCTGGAAACAGGTTAGATAACCCTTTGATGAACCTAGAAGTTGTAGGGTGAGCAAACACCGGAGAATGGAATGCCACAACGTTCAATAGGCGAACTTAACGGAACTCAGAGAAAGGCCTGTTTTCTTCAGATCAAAAAGGCACTTGCTCTAGGATCTCCAAGAGGGGAGAGTCAGTGGAACACAGGTGTAATATCTCTTCCATTTCTGCAGGTAAGTTTTTTCTAGTTGATTCTTTCCTACTGTTCAACAGAACCTCTTGAACCTCTCTGGAACAGGAAAGTTCTGTCCCCAGAAGCCAACCAGGTAACGAACACTGTATGACTCAAGGCTTAAGTTGGGGTGAAAATTGTTTCCTGAGTCCTGAATGAAAAGGTTGCATGTTAATGGAAGACTGATAGAAGGGCGAGAGGACAGACGAATTAGGTATACTAACCACACCTGTCCCTGCCAAATTGTTGTAATTAAGATGACCATGGCTCCATCCTGCTTGATTTTGATTAAAACTCCGAGGATGAGCGATGTCGGAAAATAGGCATACATTAGGTTCTTCAACCAGGACATGAGAAAGGCATCTCCCAAGGAATGGTAACCTTGACCTCCCCTTGAGCAAAACTTTGCACACTTCCTGGTGGTGGTAGTAGTGGCAAAAAGATCTATTTCTGGAAAACCCCAAATGAGAAATCTGTTCTAGTAATTGGTATTGTGTTCTCACTCATGATCCTGAAAGTAGTTCCTGCTGAGAACTTCTGCTACCATGCTTTGGAGGCCAGGTAAATAAACAGCTTGAAAATGTGGTGGGCTGTCCACCAGTTCCATAACTATAGTTTCTGCACAAAGGAAAGGGGTCTCGTTCACCCCTGACAATTTATGTAGTACGAACTGGTCCTGTTGTCTGGTCATTATTAGTACAGATTGTGCTTTGATCATAGGAAGAAAGTGTTGGCAGGCATTCTCGACAGCCCTGAGCTCCAGAAAGTTTATATGGAGGGAAGATTCCTAGGCAGTCCCCCTACCCTCAATAGTATGTTCCTGAAGATGAGGCATAAAAGACATGCACCAAAAACTATGGTGATGGTGGGAGGTAGAGGGGTGAAGAGGATTCCCAAGCAGACTTTACCTGGATTCTTCCACCAGTCGAGAGAGACTAGCACATAGGAAGAGCTTGTTCAAACTGTGTCTGTTGGGAGTATAAACCATTCTGAGCTAGACCCAGAAGCAGCATAGTTGTAACCGGTCATGTCATGGGACAAAGGTGCATGCTGCCATGTGACTGATGAGCTGCAGACAAGACCTGGCAGTTACCTGAGGGCTCACATGGACTTGCATAATCAAATCTGCCACAGTAAGAAATCTGTCCTTGGGTAGGCAAGCTCTGCACATTGAAGCATGAACTCTATTCGCTAAACAGGTACGAGAGTGGACTTTTTGGTACTGAGCTGAAGTCCAAGCATGCCGAATAGAGTTGTAGCTTTTTAGACAGTAGCTTGGACTTGGGCGTAAGAGCTTCCTTTGAGTAACCAATCGCCACCATGACCAAGAAGTCTGAGCCCCCAGTGGGAAAGTAATACTTTTTATTTGATCTCTTCAAAATTGGAGGTGCATAAGCTGGAGTTTGCCAAATTATCTTGGCAGGCTCCAGCAATACCTCATTTATGGGAAAAATTACTTGATTGGAAGATGGTGTATGAAGAATGCCCAAAAGTCTATGCTACGTCTCTTGGACTTCTTCCAAGGGGATATGGAGAATGTCAGTGACTCTCTTCATCAAATCTTGAAATTGCTTGAAATCATGTGTGTGTGTTACCACGGGGAAAGGAGGGCGTAACTGCTTCATCTGGGAGGTCCGAAGAAATATCCGTTTGAGGGATAGTTTCCTTATCAGTTCTTTTTGCTTCGTCTTCAAACTCCTCCTCCTGTGGTGGGGATTGATGTGAGGGGAAGGAAGGGACAGAAGAGTGCTCTTTCTGATCCTCAATTTGAGAGCTATGGGCTCTGGAGAAATGTTGATGGTAGGCTACCCAAGGATCCAATATGGCTGTTAGAGAGGGTCATAAATAAAGGGAATGAGGCACCCAAGGTTTTTCATACCAAGGGGGACGTGGAACGGCTTGAGGCTTTCTGTGTCTAAAGGGTCCCTTGAAGAGAAGGTTCCAAGAGAGCCAGGCCTGGATTGATCATAGAAGGAACCTTGTATAGAAATTTGGGAGTCAGAAGAACTGTTGTCTCCACAGTCCAGAGGGGTGGCATGGAGGAGAGGAGAGGGGGAGACAACGGTGGAGTAGTAGGTTGTCTGTCCATTCCCATGGACATTGGAAAATCAGTTGGTTCCAATGAGTGATTTGTTACCAGGGACAAATTAGGCTATGCTACTGGGAGACTCTTCCTGCACTGAACAATGGAGACTCAAGTTCACTGGAGACTAAGAGGTCTCTGGAGAATCTGAATTCAGGCAGTACCAGGCGGATCTGTGTAGAAACTTGATGAGTCTCAGCAGTGGAAACAACCTGCAGTACCAAGGGTGGTGCAGAGTGCGCTGGTACCAGTTGATTGTGGTTCCCAGATCCATCAGTCAGCAATGAGGAAGTGGAGTTGCAGTCAGTACTGTCTTCCTTGGTGCAGAGTTTCTAGAGTCCCTAGCACCTGCATCATGCTTAGATGGTACCAAGGTATGCTTCGGTACCCTTGCGATTTAGCTGTACTCAAGGGTTTAGATGTAGAGGGACCCTGGGTTCGGAGGCCACTTGAAGCCTCAGTGGTACCCTTTGTGGGACTGGAGGTCTCCAGTACAGAAAGTCTCTTAGGGCCATCTTCTTTCTGAGGAGATCTGGAGCTCCTCTTGGTAGGTGATTTGGCACTATCACCTGTAGATCTCTCTTGTGAAGATCTGGAAGGTGATTCAGCTGAAGAGGTTGTTGGGATGCTGTAGTCACTTGAAGGCTGGTGTAGAGGGAGGGTATCTGGGCCTGGGTCTGATGCAGCTCACAGGGGCATTCCATCATGAGCCATCAGTTCTCTCTCTTTCCTGGAACTCTAGAATCCCGAGCTGATTTTTCACTTACATGGCATGTGAGTATCCCCAAGCAGCTGATACAGTTTGAATGGCTGTCATTAACTGGCAAGTGAGGCAATACTTGAACCCTGGGGATTTAGGCATGCCCCATGGAAAAAGGGGAAGGAGAGTTCCTTTAGGAAAGAGAGGGCACAGGAAGAAACTAAAAGCCTCTCAGATTATCACCCCTGCCCCCCCCAATAAAAATAAACTGTTAAATCTAATCTATTAGTATTAAACTAAAGATTAACTACACTATAAAGCACAAACTAGGTAGATAGCTAAATAAACAGGCACCACTAGACACTATGTCTGAGGCCAAGACGGTTGAGAAGGAACTCAGTGTGGTTTGTCTATCACAGCCCTATATACTCTCAATACAGAGCATGAGGATAGCTAGGGTGCACGTGAAGACCAGACGGGTACTGCTACCAAAAATCCCTGATCAAAGATACAAAAGGTGCAACACCCACAGGGACATTACTCAAAAAAGAAGGTGAAAAACAATGTATTTACATAGTTTGCTAGAAATGTATAACCACCGATAATGTTGCCATTTCACAGTTAAGTTTTAGAATAGGTTAACTAATGTTGAAGTTTTTTTAATATTTAGGTATCTATATACATTACCCTAAATCTTAACAAGTAAAGAAGTATTACAATCAACATAAGCGTCAATTATTTAACATTTACTGAAGAAATAAAATTATGGAATATTGACTGAATGTGAACATCCATTTAAACTTACCATATGAGAGATTTCCCACAAATATAGACCTCTTATTGTCATGCTAAAAATCAACAACAAAAAAAGAACAATAAGCTACTAGGTTATAGGCAAATACAGAAAAGTTCTTCTGAAATCTTATATATTACTTACAGAAGTGGCTTTTGAAGCAAGGTCAACTCTGATGTGAAATCCATTGGCAATTTGAGTTCCATTTCTATTGTAGCACAAGAAAAAAAGGAAAGCTATTAGAACGCAAACAGAAATGGCCAATGAATGACTAAAATGTTTGGATTACAACCTATCACTGGTCTCAAACATAACATTCTTAACAAAGGCAGTTTAAAAAAATCGTTAGACAAAAGTGCTTTTATTTTGAGTCAAACACAATAAACTAGACAATTCATACTTGTAATCTGACATCTGGTAAACCCATTCTCACAAAATATAATGCCATTAATGAGGAACAAAAATGAAACATACCTTTTAAGAGCTTTAGTGGCAGCACCTTCTTCCTTAAAAACCACATAAGCATTAATATATTTCATATTAGGATGCATCTTATGCCTGAAGAGAAAGACAGAAAGTTTACCCTATTTAAGCAATTCTTATGTTTCCCACCCTCCCACCCCATGGTCCTGTGCACATGTCCTGCAAGCCTTGATGTAATTTAAGGTAATGACCTCAGTTCTCTCAAATATACAATTAGCCTGGGGATTGTGCCCCAAACAGCAGTATCTACCACAGTAGCCAAAAGACCTTTACCCCCTCTTTAACAGTTATCTTTTTCAGAGCCAGTTTCTGCAACTTGCTGGGCATCCTCAACCCCTAATGAAATCCCCAAGAATTGAGAATTCTTAGTACCTTGCAGGATCTGGTCTTTAGTAAAGAGAAACACTTGTGTAGGGGCAAGTGATTATCTACAGCAGAAAAAACTACTTATAGGAATTTAAGAAGTTTGTATCACGGAAATCATGGAATGCCTATTTATACTGCGTTTGTGGTTTACTACAACAATCTGTAACCCAATACCCCTCCTTTTTGTCCTATAACTGCACAGGTAGTAATGGATCACTCTACCTTGAATGGTCCCTTACAATATGTGCTAACGACTTATGCTAAACAATCTGTTCCACCTTGCATTTTGCTGTGACACTGGGAGTTCCTTTCCCAGACCTGAAGAAGAGCTGTGTGTGGCTTGAAAGTTTGTCTCTCACCAACATAAGTTGTTTCAATAAAAGATACTACCTCACCCACCTTGTCTATTTTACATACACATAGAGTTGATTATTTTTTTAAAAGATAAAACCATACAAAATAAAAGATAGGAAGGAAACAATCGTGTGTGTGTGTAACATCATTAAAGCTTTAAAAAAAAAAAAAGGTTTCCCCTTTAGCAATAAAATCTGAAACTCAAAGGAGAACCTACTTTATGGCTGCTAACTTTTTGGATAAAGTATCCTCTGCTGGAACCTTCAAGACAAAAAAAAAAGCATTAGCTGAAATGCCTTACTGTGCTTATCAATCTATTTCAAATATTTGTGGAGGAAGTTCAACAGGTATTTCCACCCAAAGTAATATAGCCGCTCTATCAGACAAAATTATTCTAACAACAATTAGGGGAAATTCCAAGGAAAACCTTAAAATGATAAAGAATTGAAATTCAGTTGGTTTAGTTTGTTTCTTGCATTCTAGCATGGTGATTTTAATTTATACACAGCACTGATTTACAATGAAATTGCTATCTCTGTAAAATGTCCTCTAAATCTGTGTTATGGTACTTCAGTCAAAGATTATCTTTAGCAAAACAAGCAACAATATTTCAGACATTTTTCTCCCAAGGAGAATGTGGTTACAATGTAATCAAGTGTTATTATAGGAAGAACAATGTGTGTTGATAGCCAGGTCTACCACAGAAGCCAGCTCTCAAAAGGCTTAATTTAAGTATTTCTAAGTCAAGAAATATTGCTTGTGAACTAATAAAGATATAAGATTTATGAATGCTATCCTTTACGATTACACAGCTGCTTTTATCATATAACGTAAGAGGAAAGAACATACCAAAGAACGGAATCGAATTGATTCTATCTGTCCATATTCCTTAAAAAATGACTTCAGCATCTAAACAGAAATTACATGTATTTTTAATCCATTTTTTCAACCCAGTAATATGAATTATTATTGCTGAATAAGAAAGCATTTTTGTTTCACTCATATAACCCTATTATTTCTATGAATTACTATTACTATAAGATAGATAAGGGAAAAGTTCAAAATATCTTGTAGAGCAGCTTTTGCTCTGTCAAAAGCAGGAAAAATACTGAGTGCAAAAACTGAATTCAGCACTCTGTTCAAATACAAGGAACATCTATAAGATTGTAAGAGTATGATCCTTATTTATTTTCTTTAACCATCAAAATTATTCCTTGGGTTCCAAATTCTCTGCAGACTCCAGATGATGAAAGAAAAAGAAGCTGGTCTGGATTTAGCCTCTCTCACCCGCCTCGCTCCACGCTCCTGGTATTTATTTGAAATTTGCACATTTTATTTCATATAACAGGAATTTCTAGACTCAAATGCAAAAAACCCATATATAATAGAGCAACCTATTTAATCCTAATTTCTCCTATTTCTCTGCTACTGGTAGTAAAGAAGCAAAACACGTATCAATTTAAAATACACAATTTGTTAGAAGTAACAGTGGAAGATTGTATATTTAGTAAAAAACTAGACAACCAGTGAGTATATAATATAACTATATATAGGAAAATGCAGATATATATTCTTCTTTTAAGAGAAGTATCTATGGTCCAGAAAACGACCATTTGGTTAATTTCAGCAAGGGAGAAATTCATTAACTGTACAGGGAAGCAGGGTAATTATATACAAAGTAGTGCCTAATGCAGAAAATACATGAAGATATTTTCTCTCTAGCATCTTTCAGTCATAAGTGTCAGTTTTCAGACAACTGTCCTCTTCAAGTTGAGCGTGTACCTTTAAACTATTCACTTACCTGTACAGTACAGCTGATAGGTAAATTCCCAACAAACACAGTTCTCTGATTCTTTAGTATCTCCTCAGCTTCCTTAATTTGACTTTTCTTCGAGCACTGTTTTACATCCATTTCATTAGCTGAACTAGCAAGGCTTTTGGTGACAGCTTGAGATGTTCTATTTTTTAGCTTCTGTTTGACCTTGATCCCTTTTTCCTCCTCCTCTTCATCTGCCTGTTCCAATGCACACTCTCTTTGGCACAAGTGAAAAACACAACCGGATGATTGTTATGAAAAGCTTTGATTTTTCAGTCTCAAAAGAGAAGTTGTAAGTGTTCTTAAATTGTATTTATAAATGAAACTGTTCAGGTGCAATAACAAGACAACTTCCATTTTTAATGGAAGGATTGAAATGTTATATATACTAAGCAAAAAACAAACTGACCCATAACACTGAAAGTGATTATTTACCAGTGTATTGACTGGTCATTATTGCAATTTGATAGGTGTGACTGAGTAGACAGCAAAAGTAAATCAATTTGATACAAATTAAAATTTTGAAAGAAACTGAATTATTTTACCTAAATTAAGACTAAAAGTGAGTTGTTGTCTTTCTAACATTCAGGGCACACACAATTCGTTGGGGAAGTTTTCTGTCTACATGCTACTAGTTCTTAGTCTATCCAAGACATATACCAAAAAGGTTATGTGAACAATAACTGACATCTATTCAGTTTTAAAAGCAGCCTCTCAAATGTTATGGATGACGTCAGCAGAAACAGCAAATATAAGACTGCAGATTTGGATATGGAAGCTGTCAGTTAAAGATGCAACAGATGCGTCAGAGAGCATATAGGATGGTAACTGTATTTCTAAATGCTGGAACTGAGCGAATTTCATTGTCACCAGGCTAATACAAAGAATAACTTTTTCATCACTGGAATGGTAGTACCTCGCTCACACATACATTTCTGAGGGAATAGACAACATAACAGAGGGTTGCTCTGCCTCTCGGGTATGGGATTGCTAGGAGAAGAAAGTCATGGACAGCCTGCTCATCTACCAGCATATCTCCTCTTTGGGATTTAGGCTTCTTTCTTGTATAAAGCAGACTGTAACCTTAGGGAACACACCTCCTGCAAGAGGACACCTTAGTCCATGCCTCTCAGGGTAGGGGACTAATGTTCCAGACAGTCTCTGCCCTTAACTGCCAAAGGGCGAGGCATTTTATTCCCTATTGGGACAGTCTATATGAAATTATCCATAGTCTCTTTAAAGTCAAGACTAGAAATAGTAAAACAGAACAAATAAGCATTTTATTCTCTGACATAACTATAACACCAAGATTCTGACCTATCTACGTGAAGCTAGGCTGCATCGTCTTTAAAAAATCTTTACGTACCTGTTTGCCAACTTTTTCTCTGCTATAGACAGTTTGTTCTTTTTGGCTTTCTTCAGTTTTATAGGAGGTTCCCGTTTAGTAGATGAGCTCTGAGCTTCTGTTGCCCTTTCCACTTCTGTATGCTTTCGTTTCTTATTCTCCTAAAAAAAGGTATGGTGTATAGAAGTTTATTTCTTTAATATATGACCTGTTACAAAACAGAAAAGTTATTACATAATAACCTCCTCATTTTATGACACCCTGCAAAGCCATTCCAACGTTTTCTACCATGTGATCAAAAAAAAGAAAATTCATTTACAACACCTACAGAATATTTTATATGACATCCAAGTACATTCAACGACGAAATACTTAAGTACACAGCAGAATCTTCATTTTTTTTTTTTATTTTAACTGAGGTCTTGGAGGACATCCAGAACGTTGATGCAATCAAGGGTTCTTAAATTTAAATAAAAATGTCTGCAGTCTTGCAGCACAGAAATGAATTCAGAACAAGAATACTCTCTAGAGTACAAAGGTCTCTTTAGTACAACTGTTTTTACCATCAAGAACAAGGTGAAGATCAAAACTATTCAATCAAGATAAAATTTAAGTAAACTTTTAAGTTTTCATGAACTTCTGGTAGCTCATTTCTAAGTTGGCCATTTCAGGTGGCACAGACGTAGATATTTATACTGTTCTGACAGATACTCAAGATGAGGTTTGAAAGTGATCTCTCAAACTCCCACACCTCAGACCACTGGAGACAGTGATTTCATGAAGGGACCAAGCTCAGTTGATAGGAGTATGATGTGACCCATACTTTTCTTGGGGCCAAATCCTTCCTTTACATACTGTAAAATATAAATCAGGGCAGATTCATGGATAAGAGATCACTGAGAAACTGTATCTCATGCTCCTTGGAGACAAGAAAGAAAAGTGTTGTGTTGGCCCAAGTCTGTCACAAAACCGCTTAAACAGTTCTGATGAAGCTGGCATAGGTATTTTTAAAAGCCTTTTTGTTCAGCAAGTCTGCAAAGAAACAACAATCGCTAATGTATTACATGACACTTAAGGCTTATCATTACTGTACAGCTGCTGTTTACTAAATTTTTTTAATGTCACCTGATTTTCCTCAATTTGCATAGGACCATAAATAAAAATAATACTCGCAAATATGGAAGAATGTTAATGTGCTGTGCATCTACAGATTATTCCTTGATTGTTTTAAAGAAAAAAGTCCATGTCAGAAACAGACATTACTCCCATCTTAAGATAAAGAAAAGTCATTAAACTGTTATCGCTCAGTCTCTGTAATACATGCATGAGCAGACAAAAGTAAAAATGGCATCACTTCTACAGCTTGTCATGCCGATGAAGTATTGTTGTTTCTGTGATAATTTAATCTAGATGTAGTAGTAGTGCCAATATTACTGCAAAGGTTAGTTTATACATTAGCTTACAATTGGATTGGAGAACCCATAAAGTTTGTAATTCATCTTGGTTTTGGGGTAAATTCACTTGAAGAAATGAACACAGTCATTGAAATTTTTTGCACTATATATGTAAGCAGAACTTTACCTCCTCTGATTAATTAAATACTGCCAACTACTTTAATTTTTATATTGTATGTTCATTTTCCTTTTAAAAACTTGATAAAAGTTTTTCCTAGCACTTTGTCAGCTCCCATTTATATTGTTTTAAAAGTAAACTAAAACATTACTTAACTTCTATTTATTGCATAACCACCATTTTCAAATTCAACTGAAACCACAGATCTGTAGCAAATGCTAAATTAATAAAGGATCTGATAACAAGCAAAACTGATCAGATTGTGCATTGACAGTATGTCTAATATAACTTCTAAACCTTAATGATTTGATTCAATAGGGAAAGTTTTTCATTGGACAACAGTCTGGATGTATCATATACCAATCAAATGCTCATAATGCATAGATGTCAAAAAAGAGTCAAAGGTTTTTCAAATCACTCAACTGATGACCATCTGACAACAAACCAGAAGCCAGTTTGCTTACTTTGTACGAGTCATCTGAATGTGAGTTGTCTTACAAAGCAATTAAGGGCAGAAATTGCTGTTTAGCAAGTAAAGTTTTCTGTAATTCTTTCATTCCATTTTCTTCTTTTTGTGGAAATAAAATAAAATTTGATCTTTTATACAAGTTCTGTAACAGCTTGTAAATAATTACTGAGGAAATGATAAGATACCATGACTACCCCAGCACCCGCCAAAAATACTAACATTTGGGATGGTGAAATGAGGAAATATGATGGCATGCAGAATAACCACAACAGTGTATTAGTTACACTCTATCATATGCCAGGCCCTTAGCTAGTTTTAAGTACAAAAGCCCAACATATTGTCTTTTATTAATCTAATAATCAGATATGGTTAACTCCGTGAAGCCAAGGGCACTTACTGGTCTTTAATGAACTGACAAAGGACCTGTAAGGAGTGCTTCATCACTATTATATCTATATATTTAAATTATTTGTTCCCTCTCCCCACTTACATGTACTGTTTTGTTTGTTTTTATTTTGATGAAGACATTATTAGCCCTCTTGCTTCCTTCGTGGGAACAGAAGATATATATGGAAAGCTGCCACTACCTCCTTCAACTGTCAGACAAGTTAGTTTTCTGATATATGGATTTTATTTATATTCACAGTCCTCATCAGACGAGGAGCACTGGTCAGATACTTGAAAACTGGGAGTTAGATCCCAGTGTTCCAAGAAGTTTTCAATGGACTCTGCCTGGCCTAAAGGAAAAACCAAAATCATTTCCTATGAGAAGGGTCATTAATTTACAATGAAGTAACTATATATACATATATATTAAAAAGTTACTTACTCTTGGCACAGCAACAAACACTGGCTGTGTTTCAGACTCAGAAGCATTAAAAAGATGTGCCAAGGGGTGTGGGCTGCATGTTGTGGACTTATTTTGAAACAAACTGTTGACAACTTGTCCAATGACATAGTCTTCAGATGATGCACCTGCTTCATTTCGCTCACATTCCTTGCTATTAAAAAAAGGAAAAGAAATTGTTCATCTGGTGTCATTCAATACTGCTAAAGGTCTCAGTGTCGCCAGTGCTAGTCTAACTTTAGGTTTTAGGAGGTGCAACAGATTTAGAGAACCAACTCCAATATTTTCATGAAAATAGATCACTTGCACAGTTATAATTCTAACTATTTCCTAAAACAATACAGGTAAAGACAAAAATTTTCAAAATGTTGCATGAGGAAATAACCGCCATAGCCAATAACAAACTGGAGTCATGTGACTAAAACACTTTCTAATTGTTCAAAAGCTTTAAGGGAAACTATTTTGTAAATTAAAGCATCAGTTATCTCCAACACACTATACCGTGTGTTAAAAGCTGCAAAAATCTAAAAGAAATTAAACAACTTAGTGCTGAATTTCTTAAGACAAATAATCTTGTAGATGAAGAAATTAATTGAAGAAAAAAATTAAGAGCTAAGCAACTACATCTTGAATGACATTTTGACAGGGGAGCAGAGTGGGCATAACTGTTCATAAATATGTGGATGTGTCAATAATACAGGAAATGTAAGCATTAACAATACTTCACATTTCTATAAAACCTTCCAGCTAAACGTTATTTGCAAATAACATCAGAAACAAGAAGCCTGCCAAACAATCGGAGGGGCCACCAAGGATAAAGGCACTACAGGAGCACTCAAAGAAGATAAGGCCATTGCAGAGAAGCTAAATGAATTGTTTCCACTAGCGTTCACTGTAGACGATCTGAGGGAGAGTCCCATACCTAAGTCATTCTTTTTTAGAAGACAAATCTGAGGAACTGTCCCAGATTGATGTGTCAGTAGAGATGGTTTTGAAACAAATTAATAAATTAATCAGTAATAAGTCACCAGGACCAGACAGTATTCACCCAAGAATTCTGAAGGAACTCAAATATGAAATTGCAGAACTACTAACTGTGATATGCAACCTATCGCTTAAATCAGCCTCTGTACTAGATGACTGGAGGATAGCTAATGTAACACCAATTTTTAGAAAAGCCTCCAGAGGTAATCCTGGCAATTACAGGCTGGTAAGCCTAACTTCAGTACCAAACTGTCTGAAACTATAGTAAAGAACAGAATTAACACACACATAGATAAACACAATATGTTGAGGAAGAGTCAACACAGCTTTTGTAAAGGGAAATCATGCCTCACCCATCTATTAGAATTCTTTGAGGGAGTCAACAAACATGTGGACAAGGGTGATCCAGTGGATATAGTTTACTTTCAGAAAGCTTTGACAAGGTCCCTCACCAAAGCCTCTTAAGCGAAGCAAGCAGCCATGGGATAAGAGGGAGGGTCCTTTCATGGATCAGTAACTGGTTAAAAAGATAGGAAACAAAGGACAGAAATAAGTGGTCAGTTTTCACAGTGAAGAGAGGTAAATAGTGGGGTCCCCTGTGCTGTTCAACACATTATAAATGATCTGGAAAAGGGGGTGAACAGTGAGGTGGCAAAGTTTGCAGACAATACAAAATTACTCCAAGTAGTCAAGTCCAAAGCTGACTGCAAAGAATTACAAGGGGATCTCACTAAACTGGGGGATTGAGCAACAAAATGGCAGTTGAAATTCAGTGCTGATAAATATAAAGTAATGCTCACTGGAAAACATAATCCCAACTATACATACAAAATGATGGGGTCTAAATTAGCTGTTCCCACTTAAGACAGAGATCCTGGAGTCAGGGCGGATAATTGTCTGAAACCATCTGCTCAATGTGCAGTGGCAGCCAAAGAAGCTAACAGAATTAGGAACCATTAGAAAAGGGATAGATAATAAGACAGAAAATATCATAATGTCACTATATAAATCCCACACCTTGAATACTGTTTGTAGTTCTGATTACTCCATCTCAAAATAGATAAAAGAACTGGAAAAAGTACAGAGAAGGGGAACAAAAATTATTAGGGGTATGGAACAACTTCCATATGAGAAGAGATTAAAATGACTCAGACTGTTTATCTTAGAAATGAGATGACTAAGGGGGGATATGACAGAGGTCTATAAAATCATGAATGGTGTACAGAAAACGAATAGGGAAGTGTTATTTACCTCTCTTCACATAATACAAAAACCAGAAGTCACCTAATGAAAATAACAGATTTAAAACAAACGTAAGGAAGTACTTCTTTACACAATGCATAGATAATCTGTGGAACTCGTTGCCAGAGGATGTTGCCCAGGACAAAAGTATAATTGCATTAAAAAAGAATTAGAAAAATTCATGGCAGTTAGGTTCATCAATAGCTATTAGCCAAGATGGTCAGGGATGCAATCCCATGCTCTGGATGTCCCTAAACCTCTGACTGCCAGAAGGTCAACTGGACAACAGTGGATGGATCACTCTAACCGTAAGCATTCATGGACAGAGGACTGTTCTCTCAGGATGGACTTCACCTGAGTAGGGAGAGAAATAGACTTCTAGGATGGAGGCTAGCACAACTGATTAAGAGACCTTTAAACTAGGAATTTGGGGGAGATAGTTGGCGGATGTGCAGGTAATCTCCATGCCGGATTTTAACACTGAGAGGGAAGAAAACGAAGTAAGAAAGGATACAGCCGTGGGTAGGAGAATGGACATAAGGAGGAAGGGTAGTGTAGATACCAGTCTAATAGGTGATACTGGTGGTAGAATGTCTGTGCCCAGTCGGATAAAGAATGTGAGCGAAGCCAAACAGCAAAAATTAAGATGTTTGTACGCTAATGTGAGGAGCCTAGGTAACAAAAGGGAGGAACTAGAGCTCCTAGTGCACGAAGTGAAACCAGATATTACAGAGATAACAGAAACATGGCGGAATAGTAGTCATGACTGGAATACAGGTATTGAAGGGTATGTGTTGTTTAGGAAAGACCGAAATAAAGGCAAAGGTGGTGGAGTAGCATTGTATATCAATGATGAAGTAGACTGTAAAGAAACAAGAAGCGATGGAATGGATAAGACAGAGTCCATTTGGGCAAAAATTACATTGTGGAAGAAAACTATAAGAGCCTCCCCTGGGATAGTGCTTGGGATGTGCTATAGACCACCAGGATCCAATTTGGATATGGATAAAGACCTCTTTAATGTTTTTAATGAAATAAATACTAATGGGAGTTTTGTGATCATGGAAGACTTAACTTCCCAAATATAGACTGGAGGACAAGTGCTGGTAATAATAATAGAGCTCAGATTTTCCTGGATGTGATAGCTGATGGATTCCTTCACCAAGTAGTTGCTGAACCAACAAGAGGCGATGCCATTTTAGATTTAGTTTTGGTGAGTAATGAGGACCTCATAGAAGAAATGGTTGTAGGGGACAACCTTGCTTCGAGTGATCATGAGCTAATTCAGTTCAAACTAAATGGAAGGATAAACAAAAATAGATCTGCGACTAGGGTTTTTTATTTCAAAAGGGCTAACTTTAAAAAATTAAGGCAATTAGTTAGGGAAGTGGGTTGGCCTGAAGAACTCATGGATCTAAAGGCAGAGGAGGCCTGGAATTACTTCAAGTCAAAGTTGCAGAAACTATCAGAAGCCTGCATCCCAAGAAAGGGGAAAAAATTCATAGGCAGGAGTTGTAGACCAAGCAGGATGAGCAAGCATCTCAGAGAGTTGATTAAGAAAAAGCAGAAAGCCTACAAGGTGTGGAAGACGGGAGGGATTAGCAAGGAAAGCTACCTTATCGAGGTCAGAACATGTAGGGATAAAGTGAGAAAGGCCAAAAGCCATGTAGAGTTGGACCTTCAAAACGGAATTAAAACCAATAGTAAAAGCTTCTATAGTCATGTAAATAAGGAGAAAACAAAGAAAGAAGAAGTGGGACCGCTAAACACTGAGGATGGAGTGGAGGTTAAGGATAATCTAGGCATGGCCCAAAATCTAAACAAATACTTTGCCTCAGTCTTTAATGAGGCTAAATGAGGAGGTTAGAAATAATGGTAGGATGACAAATGGGAATGAGGATATGGAGATAGATATTACTACATCCGAGGTAGAAGCCAAACTCGAACAGCTTAATGGGACTAAATCGGGGGGGGGGGCCCAGATAACCTTCAAGAATATTAAAGGAACTGGCACACGAAATTGCAAGCCCATTAGCAAGTATTTTTAATGAATCCGTAAACTCAGGGGCTGTACCGTATGACTGAAGAATTACTAACGTAGTTCCTATTTTTAAGAAAGGAGAAAAAAAAAAAAGTGATGTGGGTAACTATAGGCCTGTTAGTTTGACATCTGTAGTATGCAAGGTCTTGGAAAAATTTTTGAAGGAGAAAGTAGTTAAGGACATTGAGGTCCATGGTAACTGGGACAAAATACAACATGGTTTTACAAAAGGTAGATTGTGCCAAACCAACCTGATCTCCTTCTTTGAGAAGGTAACAGATTTTTTAGATAAAGGAAACACAGTGGATCTCGATTTCAGTAAAGCATTTGATATGGTTCCACATGAGGAATTATTAGCTAAATTGGAAAAGATGGGATCAACATGAAAATTGACAGGTGGATAAGGAACTGGGTGAAGGGGAGACTACAATGGGTCACCCTGAAAGGTGAACTGTCAGGCTGGAGGGAGGTTACTAGGGGAGTTCCTCAGGGATTGGTTTTGGTACCAATCTTATTTAATCTTATTACTGACCTTGGCACAAAATGTGGGAATGTGCTAATAAAGTTTATGGATGACACAAAGTTGGGAGGTATTGCCAATACAGAGAAGGATCGGGATATCATACAGGAAGATCTGGATGACCTTGTAAACTGGAGTAATAGTAATAGGATGAAATTTAATAGTGAAAAGTGCAAGATCATGCATTTAGGGATTAATGACAGAAAATTTTATAAGATGGGGACGCATCTCTTGGAAGTAACAGAGGAGGAGAAGGACCTTGGAGTATTGGTTGATCACAGGATGACTATGAGCTGCCAATGTGATATGGCTGTGAAAAAAGCTAATGCGGTCTTGGGATGCATGAGGCGAGGTATTTCCAGTAGAGATAAGGAGGTGTTAGTACCGTTATACAAGGCACCGGTGAGACCTCATCTGGAACATTGTGTGCAGTTCTGGTCTCCTATGTTTAAGGAGGATGAATTCAAACTAGAACAGGTATACAGAAGGGCTACTAGGATGATCCGAGGAATGGCAAACCTGTCTTATGAAAGGAGACTCCAGGAGCTTGGCTTGTTTAGCCGAACCAAAAGAAGGCTGAGGGGAGATATGATTGCTCTCTATAAATATATCAGAGGGATAAATACCAGGGAGGGAAGAGGAATTATTTAAGCTCAGTGCCAATGTGGACACAAGAACAAATGGATATAACCTGGCCCTTGGGAAGTTTAGATTTGAAATTAGATGAAGGTTTCTAATGAAGTTCTGGAACAGCCTTCCAAGGGGAGCAGCGGGGGCAAAAGACATATCTGGCTTCAAGACTAAGCTTGATAAATTTATGGAGGAGATCGTATGATGGGACAGCCTAAATTTGGCAATTAATTGATCTTTGACTATTAGCGGTAAATATGCCCAATGGCCTGTGATGGGATGTTAGACAGGGTAGGATCTGAGTTACTACAGAGATTTCTTTCCTGGGTGTCTGGCTGGTGAGTCTTGCCCACATGCTCAGGGTTTAGCTGATCGCCATATTTGGGGTTGGGAAGGAATTTTCCTCCAGGGCAGATTGGCAGAGGCCCTGGGGGTTTTTTGCCTTCCTCTGCAGCGTGGGGCATGGGTCACTTGCTGGAGGATTCTCTGCACCTTGAAGTCTTTAAACCACGATTTGAGGACTTCAATAGCTCAGACATAGGTTAGGGGTTTGTTACAGGAGTGGGTGGATGAGATTCTGTGGCCTGCGTTGTGCAGGAGGTCAGACTAGATGACCATAATGGTGTCTTCTGACCTTAAAGTCTATGATTCTATGTTCTATTCACTCTGGCATCAGCCACTGTTGGAAGCCAGGATACTGGGCTAGATGGACTATTGGTGTGTCTCACTATGACCATTCTTATGCTATGTTCTTATTGGTATAGCTACAAATGTCCACTGATGTGTCAGAGAGGATAAGGTTTTTGTTATGTTGATGAGAGACAAATCTTCAAGCTTAGCAGAGCTTTTTTACCTTACCCACTTTGTTTCTCTCATATCCTGGGACCCACCTTAGCTACAACACTGCAAATACTAAGGAGTCGATCCACACTAGAGTTTATCTTGTAGCACAGAGATCCCTAAATCCAGTGGATTTAGTTACTCAGTAATGGCCCTTTACTATGGAAAGCCTTGGGTGCCATAGGGCTGCAACAGAAGCTCCTAACCAAACTCCTTTTGGCCTCTCTAGCATAGGGAGCATTGCCAGAGCATCCTGGCAGCAGCAATGTCCCGTAGGCAACTGCCACAAGAGACAGCATTCTAAGATCTCTTCTAACTTGCAGGAAAGGTATGAAACAAGACTGACATTTGGGTAGCCCCACAATAAGGGGGCTGTAAAAGCACTTTAAAATCAACTCTGCATTCTTGTAGCTTATGTAGGCTATACCGTATAATTTTCCAAGACCCATCTTTTCTTTGTGCTTGCTATCGATCCCATATACACAGCTGGCAAATTATATCTTTAGATGACAGTTAAAGTCATATACTATAGTTAGGCTTAGCAGCATTTGATTTTTTTCTTAAACGTAATTTGACACGCTTGTTGTCAGGTTTTTTTCCCAGATCAATTTCAATTTTCAGTTGTGCAAAGTTACAGTGGGGCTTTGAGACTGACGGAGTGACAGCACCCTGCACACTATCGGGGGGCGGTGGGGTGGGGGGGGGAGCACGAAAGGGAATCCGGGGCTCTGAGACTCTGCAGCGACCATCTGTGCAGTGCTGACCTAAGCAAGACCTGCACGAAAGACGCAGGTCGGAGGCGCCTCACGCCGGGCGCGCTGCGGCGCAGTGCCCGGCGCCTCGTGCCAACGCGGGACTCACCCTCGCCCCGACGTGACCCGGGACGCCCCCTGCCGACGGGGTTTCTCCTCCCCCTCATGGGGCTGAGCAGCGGGCGGGTCCCTGGATTTCTCCTCCCCGGGGCTGCGAACGGTGACGCGCCATCCCCACCCCCACCCCCGGGTAGGAGGCAGCGGACAAGGGACAGGCGGGACGGGGGGCACCCGAACCCCCGCTCCCGCGGCAAGCAGCGGCCGTTCCAGCTCGCTCCCCGCTCGCTGCTTCGTGGAGGCCTCGGACACGGAGCGCACGCGCGGGAGCCGGGGGGGGGAGGGGGGCGGGGCAGGGCAGGGGCGGGCGACGGTTGGTGATTGAGAAGGGGTGCGGGCCGCGCGCTCTCACCCTGCTCCGCGCGGCGCGGGCCTTGGAGCTTTCGCCGCTTGAGAAGTTTTCATCTGGGTGGGGGGGGCAGTTCCATTTAGACTCGACCCTCGCTCCGGGAAGCGCCGCGGCAAGCGAGCCGCGGAGCGCGCGACCCAGGCCCAGCGAAATGACGTTACTTCCGGCGTGCTGGTAGGTCAGGCTGAAGCGTTCGCGCGCCCCCTAGCGGGGAGGGGAAGCGAGGCTGCTATGGGCGTGAGCCAGCGCGCTTCCCAAAGGGCCCGCCCCGGGGGTGGAGCCGCGCGCGCCCATAGGCAGCGCCCGCCCTGAGCTGAGCCCCGGGGCCCGGGATTTTTCTGCTCTGGGGCCCTGCTTGGACCCCGCGGGTGCGGTCCGCCCGCCTGACGCCTTGCTACAGCGCTGTCAGGCCCCGCCAGCGGCCCCCTGGCCGTGGGGAGCGGAGGCCACCGGCCCGGAGGGTGCCTGGCACTGCCCCAGTGCGCGGGACTCGCGCCCCTGCCCGTGGTGAGCGCCGGCGCGTCCGTGGGCTGCCCCGACCGGAGCAGGGTCCCCGCTTCGCCCGTCAGGGGCCGTTCGCTTGAGCGGAGGCACAGGGCGGGGAGACCCGCCTCTCACTCGCTGTCTCAGGCGCAGCGCCCGGCCCGTCCGGCGCCACAGCAGCCGGCGGATGAGGCGGCGCGGGGCACGCGTGGGTCTGTCTGGTAGAGCAGCCTGCTGGGGAGCCCGGCTGGCGGCGCCTCCTGCCCGGGCCCAAGGGGGGAATGTGCCCGTGGCGAGATGCAGCGGCGCATTCGCCTTCCGCCTCTGAAGGCGCGATACCAACGTCGGGCCTGGCCCCAGCGGCAGGGCGGGTTTATTTTATTGCCCTCATTAGTGGCTGTGGTTTCTTTGGGGCTCTGAGGGCTTTGTTAAATTTCTGCCCCCTTTGACAAATGCGCAGGAGGGTGGGTGGCTCTGGTAAAGGAGCATCTTTAACAAATCGCGGGCTGGCCGGGGGCTGAGGGGACGATTCACTGTTTTTTTACTATCTGACCTAGGACAAATCTATTCCAGTATTTCTAGCGCTTCTCTCAGCCTGAAAGAGACTCTAGGACTGGCCTCTGGGTAAAGGAGGATGATCCTGTGGTAGCATGTGGAACAAAACAACTCTCAACTAAATACCTACTGGACACGGAAAATAAAAAGTATTGTAATGAGGCGTCCTTCAACAAGGAACTGTAAAAGGAAAGATCGCAACCTGTCACTAATACCTAAGGCAGGGGTTGGCAACCTTTCAGAAGTGGTGTGCCGAGTCTTCATTTATTCACTTTAATTTAAGGTTTTGCATGCCAATAATACATTTTAATGTTTTTTAGAAGGTCTCTAGCTATAAGTCTATATATTATATAACTAAACTATTGTATGTAAACAAGGTCTTCAAAATGTTTAAGAAGCTTCATTTGAAATTAAATTAAAATGCTGATCTTATGCTGCCGGCCTGCTCAGCCCGCTGCCAGCCTGGGGTTCCATTCACCTAGGCTGGCAACAGGCTGAGCAGGGCCGGTGGCCGGGACCCCAGACCAGCAGCGGGCTGAGCGGCTCAGCCCACTGCCGGTCTGGGGGTCTGTCCGCCAGCTCCTGCCAGCCAGGGTCCCAGCTGCCGGCCCCGCTCAGCCCCACTGCCAGTCTGGGGTCCCGGCCCTGTCCACATAAAGTACCTACCTTCTTCCTGGTTCTAGCCATTCTCTTCCTCTCTCTGCACTGAGATGAGGGTGGAAGTGCGCTGAGAACAGGGCTGGGGGTAAAGGAGCAGGCTGGGGGTTGGGGTGCAGGGTCTGGCCAGGAGCTAGAATGAGGGAGGGGGCTTAGGGTTGGGGCAGGAGGTTTGGCTGTGGAGCACTTACCTGGGCAGCTCCCATTTGGTGCAAGGGGTGCAGGTGGGAATGTGGGGGTGTGTGCAGGAGCTCCCATTTGGTGCTCAGGGTGGGGATGTGGGGGGTGCAGGAGTCAGGGCTGGGGGGGCTGGGTATGTGTGGGGGGTGCCGGAGTCAGGGCATGGGGCTAGGGTGTGTGGGTGGTGCAGGGGTCAGGGCACAGGGCTGGGTGTGTGTGAGGGGGGTGCAGGGGTCAGGGCAGAGGGCTGGGGGGTTCAGGGGTGAGGGCAGAGAGTGTGTGAAGCAAGTGCAGGGGTCAGGGCAGAGAGCTGGGGGTGTGGGCTGGGGTTGTGGGGGTGCTCCCAGCCTCCTGCCCTGAGTGGCTCACGGCAGGGGGCTGGAGGGGATATGCCGATTCCACCCCCTTCCCCAAGGTCCCCGGAGCAGAGAGCTGCTGCAGATCCGCTTTTCCCTCTCCCCCTCTGTAGCAAGGGCCATCAGCTGATCGGCCACAGGGCGGGAGAGAAGGAGGGGCAGGAACCCAGAATGCCTGGGGAAGAGGCTGGGGGAAGGGGAAAGCTTGCCTGCCCTGCAAGGAGAGGGCGGGGGGCAGAGAAGGCTGGGCCAGGCCGGATTTTTAGTGGCATGCTGCTGTCTGCCGGGGTCACCGGCCAACAGCAGTGTGCCATTAAAAATTGGCTTGTGTGCCATCTTTGGCACGTGTGCCATAGGTTGCAGACCCCTGATCTAAGGCCTTCAGAACCAGGGGACCATTCCCTTACTCTGTCATGTTTTGATTGGAGAGAGTCAACTACTTACGTTAATTTTCTACCTATGTTAATTTCTTGCTTTGATCATTTTATTTGAATATTCACGTCTGTTTGACACATGAGAAAACAGGTATTCCTGGAAATTCAAACACAATATTCACATTATTACACATAACCTGTGTCCTCAAAACACTTATTTTAAATGATTGGCACCCACTGAATAAATTTTTGATATGGATCCCACTACCAGAGGGTTGTAACCTGCTCTCTTAATAAGGCTCTTCATTACAAGACTGTCAGATATTCAGTAAGTACAAATCCTTGTCTCTCAGTCTTCCAGTACAAACATTATACTCTATCAGATCGCTTACCATAACACAAAAACTCATCTCCTGGAAACAAACTTGCACAGGATTCATTTATACACCAACTTCACTTCCTTTGCACAAATACATATTACATTTTCTGTACTTGCTATGTTACGCTATATTTAGGCTTGAAGGGATTTATTTTATTAGTAAATGTCAATTTTGCCATACACACAAACCAATGAAAGGTATTTATATCAATAATTGAAATTTACATATAAGCAGAGTAAGAAATATGCTGCTTGAGAATTCATTTGAGTTTAAGGATATTTATTTTGTATATTTGATCTGTTGACAAATTGTGTTTAAAGTTATAAAGTTTTAACTTTTTGAATCTCACCATCTACTGTCGTCAGTCTCCCCCACCATAATTTTGCAAAATTGAAAATTTAAATTGACAATCTAAAAAATGCTTAAATAATATGTCAACGTTATTTTAAAAAAATCAAATTCAGACAAGCCTAACTACAGCATATGACATTGACAGTCATCTAAAAGTATACAAAATATAAGCTGTCACAGCTGTGTATATAGTATAGATAGCAAGTACGAAGAAAAGATGGTTCTTGGAAGATTATGTAATGTATACACTATAGCCTAAGTGAATGACAGGGATGCAGTTGACTTAAAGGTATCTTTACAGTCTCCTGATTGTGGGGCCATCCAGGTGTCAGTTTTGTTCCATGCCCTTGCTGCAAGTTAGAACTGATTTCAGGATGATGTCTCTTGTGCCAGTTGCCAATGGGACATTTCTGCTACCAGGGATGCCCTGGCCATGCTCATGCTAGAGAGGCCAAGAGGAACTTGGTTAGGAGCCTCAACTGCAGCTCTGTGGCACCCCAGGTTTTCCACAGGCAAGGGCAATGATCAAGGGACTAGATCTGCTGGATTTAGGCAACTCTTGTGTTGTGGGACCCAACTGAAAAGTGCTGCAGTGGAGGAGAAAATTTGCTTCTCAGCCTACAATTTCAAAAGTTTAGTAATTTTCTGTGGCTAGGATGGCACACCGTAAAGGAGCTTGGTTTTCAGAGAGTGGGCTGTTCAGAAGTTTTCAAAAATCAAGCCCCCTTTAGGGTGTCAAACAGTGCACCCAGAAACTGAAGCAATATATTTACTCATTTTTAAAAATTAGGGCCCTAGTTCTTCATAGGAATATTAAGGGCCCAAATATGTCATGTGTTTGCTACTATAAGAGTAATATAATTTTGAATAAACATAGCCAATAGTGTTATGATGTCACATTGTATCATATTATGAAGAGGAAACCTTTCTTTTCAAGGAAATATTGGGATATAGAACCATAGGAAACTCAGAAAAGTTTGCTACATTAGTGTTTTTTCGGGGATGGGGGGTTTTACTACAGAATGTTGGTTTTCCTTTAGATATGAAAAGGATTGAACTGCCTGTTCAATTTTCTCACACCCATGATCTGCTGGGTAATAAAAAGACTCAAGAATTCACTCTTTGCCATGAGATGAATTGAAAATTCTGCTCTCTACTTCTTCTGAGTCTCCAAGTCGGGGGATGATGTTGCCCTCCTTCAGCAGCCAGCATTCTCATGGAAGTTTCTGGACCAAATTCAGCTATGTGTAAATTACATGTGCAGCATGCAGTGGCTAGAAAATAAACTGATACACTTGATTTGCTGTCAATTTTAAATTAAAAAAAAAAAAAAAAAGTCGGTAAACCCAAAAACTTTTTTGGGGGGAATTTTTGGCAAATCAGTAAGTTAACAAAATGTTTTGGGTTGGACAGAATGTTTCATTTTGATTTTGGGCACTATTTAACAAAAGCAAAGGAAATTTGGAAATGAAAGGCTAGAATCACCAGAGGACTTAGGCACAGATCTCAAAGCCAAGAAAGAACCTCTCCTGTTGAAGCTGTTCAAATAATTAAACATTAATTTGGTCACAGTAAGAAAGTGACAGTATAGCCTAGTTGTTGAGTACTCACCTGGGACTGGGACAGCAGAGTTCCAATTCCTGCTCCAGAATGGGGATTCAAATCTGGGTCTCCTACATCCCAGGTGAGTACCCTAACCCCTGGGCTATTTGTATAAGGCAGGAGCTCCTCCTTGATTTTATGACTGGCACTCTAAGTCTGCTTGAGAATCTATCCATACAAAATCGAAACATTTTGTTAAAAAAAAAATCAATCATTTTGGCATCTCAATTTTTTTCCCCCTGATAATTTGCCAAATTCTATACAAATTCACAAAGTGTTTTTGGTCAATCCAAATCTGCAACTTTTTTTTTTTTTGTGCAAAAAAGTTTCAGATGAAGAACTGTGCCCAGATCAAATCCTAAGTAGAAGTCTACGTCAAATTGGTAACTGTACTCACATTTTTGTTTTGGAATCGCAAATGTGAGAAGGACAGGGGGACAACTTTCAGTTCCATCTCGCAGCCACAGGCGTAAAAAGGAATTGCAGGTCGGTTGGCCCATTATTCCCTTTATGCTCTTGGCTGGGTGGATGGGGGTGGGGAGGGTGCAAGGACACACAAGGCACAGGTGTGGCCGAACGGACACTGCAGGCAAAAAGATTATAGTTTTGAGTGCTTGGGGTGCATGAGACCCACCAAGAGTGGAATGTATATGAACAAGCACTTGAAGAATTTTTATTACTTGTGATATGAGAGAAAGAAAAAGCTCAAATGATTCAAAGAGTCTAGGAAATTTGAAGATCTGACAGGTAAAAACATTTTTTTCTTGGAATTCGTGAGATACTGAGCTGCAGAGTACCATTTACAGAGAATTGCTTTTCAGAATGGAACTTCACTCTAGCACCTCTAGAGCAATTTATAATACTGAAAGTATTCATTAAATCACATGGAAAGAAATACAGTAAAGAAAGGGATAGTATCTGTATTTGATGGCAGGTTGCCTGCAATATTACCCTACTGCTAGTGAGAGTATCATTCACCTTAATGAAAAATGTGTGGTTTCTAGCTTTCCTCTCCACTTTTAAGAAGCAAAAAAATTCCCTTCATTGAGAAAGCTCCCAAAAATAGATAAATCATATTTCTGGGGAAGATGGATTAGGGGGGAAGATAACAAGGAGTAATTAGACCAAAAAAGATACAGGAAGGATAGAATCCTGACCTGCTTACTGAGACTGACTTCCACTAAATCCAGTAAGTGTTTTATTAGAGTAAAAGCTATTTGTCCAAAAAGCAGATGCAGAAGCATAGTCCAGTGGGTGAACTTTGCCCTCAGTTCCACAGGAGCAATTCCCAATGAAACCAATGCAAGTTACATCTACTGATGGGGAAACACAGGCACATGTTTAACTTTACTACTAATACCAGTCAATTAAGTCATTTAAATCAATGGGATTTCTCATGGTCCTAAAGTTAAGCATGTGCCTAAGTGTTTGGAGGATCGGGGCTTCAGATGGCAGAATGTTAGTAATAAAAATGATCAAGCCTTGCTAAACTGCATATTAATTATTTGTTATTTAACAAAGTCTCATTGATAATACATCAGTTTGCACATGCAATAGCATTTTAATCAGATGAGTGAAGTCTGTATGCATAGGATCAAATTCAGACCTAGGGTAAGCAGGAGCATTTCCAATTATTTCACTGGAGTTCTGCTTTCACCTCATCTGAACTTGGCCAATAGATATTAGAGGTCAGCAAATACCTTAAGCATCTTTTCTTTCACATTTTCAAAACTAACAGAATTAAAGTGGCTCAAATCCAGTCTTTAATTATACTGATGCAACCTCATTTATGTCAATTTGCCAAATTAATCAGTAGCATGGCTCTGTAGAGGATGAATTTGGCCAAATTGAGAAGAGAATTTGGCCCAGTATATTTTTCTCAAAATTATTCCTTATATATTTATTTCTTACAACACAACCAATACAATTAAGTTAACTGATTCTACAATTGTGTGTCATTTAAATGAACACACTAAAATTACTTAATTAAACTGTTAGAAACAAAATCAGGGATTCACAAACTATGGCATTTTATTTCAGAGGCCTTTGCTTACATTTGTACAATATATTACATAGTTCTCCATTGTCTTCAGAACCTAATATATATTTTATAGCTTTTTTCTATAAGCTTTTCCTTCCATGTTTGTCAACAAATTTTTACAGTCTTGTACAAATCTGAATACTTTGAAACCATTTTCAATAAAATCAGTTACCGTAAGCACACACTACGAAGACTGAAAACGCTTTTCTTAGAAAAGTCGAATGTAAAGGATTCTGACACTCTAGCATCTACAAACAAAACCTTTTGAAATTACATGTTGTATTGCCAAAAAACAAAGAAAAACATGCCAGCCCCTTTTTCCCCCAGCCAAAAGAAGTACACAGAACTACAATTAAAACAGTAAAACAATCTGTACAATAAAGTACTGTGTATTAACAGTGCCAGGTATTAAATAGCTTGAATGAACACTTCCGCAATATACAAATGTCTTACAAAGATGTATAATTAACAGGAGAGAGCTTGGGATTCATACAACATAAAATCAATACATGTGAAAACAGTTTTGAGTTGAGTCTGGATTTTGTACAAGGCATTTTTAAAAAAAAATGAATGTCTAACACTCAGCTAGCTATTTATATTAAAAACAACTATCCTTTTGTGGCAGTGTTCATATCAGCAACCACAAACGATATTAACACAGCTTTCTCCTTCTTGAAGTCCTCTCAGTTGCAGCTCGTAATAAAATAAGCATTACAAATGAAATATCTGTTGCTTTAAGGGAAAAGAAACATTTACAAGAAAACACAAAAATATAACTGTTATAATCCATTATGAATAAATATACACTTTAAACTGGCTAAATACAATCTTTATACATTGTTTAAGATTTAATACAGTTTGATAGCCATTTTCTTCCTTTTGTCATAATGTATTTTATCAAAATTAAAAAAAATACTGATTCATAGAAAAATGGCAAAGTACAGTAGTTCCATTCCAATTAATGGGTTATTAAAACCCATAGTTACCTATTAGCCTAATTCAAACCTGTAAACATTAGTCAGTCTTTTTAAAAGAGAATCTTCATATTTGGTTATCAGGACTGATGTCAAAACATCCTACTAACTGCAGGTTTTGAATTTAATACATGTGCTTGACTTATACAATTAAAGCCACTATGAGGTGACTTAGAAGTTAAAAAACAATTAGTTTGTACAAATGAAAATAGGTTCAATATTTGTCATAAATAAATGGAAAAATATCAAATGTTCCAGCTTTAACAAAATACCAGGGAATACATGTACAGTAAGCCTTAACACATCAATTAGGCCCAACCAACAACTGTATGCTTACTGTACTGTCTCTACAGGCAGTGAACAGCCTCTCCATTTGCCACAGTGGAAGGCCTCGAGTCACTAGACATACAATTCCCAGACAAGTTGGAAACAATTATTGCTTGAGGAAAAGCAGTTTGTTGTACTTTTTCTTCATAAAAGTGCACTTAAGTGCAAAGTTAGCTTGTCAAGAAACAATTTTTAAATACAAAATAGTGCTTGTCTGAATTTTGTGCCACTGTGCAGTATAAAAAAAGTGGCCCTCAGCAGCCATTAAGTGCAAAGTGCTTTGGCAAGTCCTGCTGTCACCTGCACTCAACTGACATCCCATTTTGTGATGAACTTGACATAGATGGTTCTGCTAAAGTTAACATAACTGCGGCTGTAATGGAACTGGAGGAAGGTGAGGAAGAAGAAGAAGATGTAATAGTGGCACCTATGACATAAAGAAAAACAAAAAGGTTTAAATAAATGTACTAAAATAAAATAAAAAAATACTTTGCATGTACATTAGCATCTCTTACCCGACGACCTCAAAGCAGATTATAAACATTAAAGGGACACTATCAACTTAAAACCTAGCCAGTTAAAATAATAAAAATAATTAAAAGTAGTTTCACCCGCTCCCAAGTGCCCCTGCCAATTGTTGTGATTTTGCCATCATGTTATATAACAAGAGTAGTGCAGATCAGAAGCTAATTTTATTTTGTGGCTCTTGTCACATGCCATTGGTGGTGGGTTAACAAAAGGTTCTAACCCTGTAATACAAGAAGGTCGGTATCCACTGACCCCAACAACTACTACAAATTTTTTTATTAATAATTAATTCTTTACAATTTCTTGTCGCTGTGTGAAAGACCAAGACAAACAAGGAAACTGACTGTATGGTCCATTATACTACATTACTATACATTACTATTACTATAAGGTGGGCAAACAATTGGTTGAAAAACCATATTCAGGGAATAGCTGTCAATGGTTCCTGTTACACTGGGAGGATACAAATAGTGGAGTCCCAGAGGGGTCTCTCCTAGGCCTGGTATTATTCAATATTTTCATTAATGACTTAGATAATGGAGTGGAGAATGTGCTTATAAAATCTGCAGATAACACCATGGTGGGAGGTGATACTTTGGAGGACAGGATTAGAATTCAAAATGACCTTGATAAATTGGAGAACTGATTTGAATCAACAAGAGGAAATTCAGTAATGACCAATGCAAAGTACTATACTTAGGGAGGAAAAATCAAATGCACAACTACAAAATGGGGAATAACTGGCTGGGCAGTAGTACTGCTGAAAAAGATCTGGGAGTTATAGCGGATCAAAATTTGAACATGAGCCAAGAACATGATGAAGCTGTGAAAAAGGCTAATATCATTCTTGGGTGTATTAAGAGGAAAGTCACATATAAGACACAGGAGACAATTGTCCCACTCGACTTGGCACTGGTGAGGCCTCAGCTGGAGTACTCTGTCCAGTTTTGGGTGCTACAGTTTAAGAAAGATGTGGCCAAACTGGAGAGAGGGGAACAACAAAAATGATAAAAGGTTTAGAAAAGCTGAGCTATCAGGAAGGTTAAAAAAATGGACATGTTTAGTCCTAAGAAAAAAAGAGTTGAGGGGGCAGCTGGTAACAGTCTTCAAATATGTTAAGGGGTGTACCAAGAGGACTGTAACAATTGTTCTCCATGTCCGCTGAAGGTAGAACAAGAAATCATCTGCTGCAAGGGACATTTAGGTTAGATAGTTAGAAAGTTTTCCCTAATATAAGGATAGTTAAGATCTGGATTAAGTTACCAGGAGAGGTTATATAATCCCCATCATTGGAGATTTTTTAAAAAGACATCAATCAAACACCTGTCAGAGATGGCCTAGGTATACTTAGTCGTGCCTTCGGTGCTGGGGGATGGACAAGATAACCTATCCCTGTTGCTTCCAGCTTTACATTTCGATGACTTCATTGTTTCCCCGTATAATCATGGTGTTGTCAAACGTACAAAGTGAACAAATGAAGAATAGAGAAAACTATTTCTCTCCAATATCTTTCAGCAGTAATAATATATATTATTTATAACAACAGTATGTATAACATTTTCAGAGAGAAGTGTGACTTAAGATGGTGTTCCTTTAAAAGTAGTTAATGAAGTAATGACTCTGGCTAATGGAGAGCTAATATTTTATAATTTACCATGGAATTCATGATAAATGATTTTATAGTAAATTATTATACTTATTTGTAAAAAAAATCAAGCTATTAATATTGAATTTTGCATACATTTACTAGAAAAAGTTAGTTTTATAAATCTTCAAAAAAATGTAGATCCTCTTAGAGAATAAAACAGAATACATCCCTCTGAAAATGTTCTTTTCATATGGAGTGCTGTTGACTAAAAATGTTGGATACCTGAATTGTATTTTTGTGGGATTATTTTTATTTGAATTCTTGAAGAATTTCTAGATATCTATACAAACATTTTTCTGACAACTTTACAAATGCTATTAACGTGAATGCTAGCCCAGGACATTGCATGAATTTGCCATACTTCTCAGATGGCTACACTGAAATCCCTAGAAACAGTGTCATGTGGCATTGTCAGGTAGTTTAAGTGCAAACATTTAGGCTTTGTATTTTAAATGATTATATAAACCTAATATTAAATAGAAATGTTTTCATGAATTTCAGTGAAAACCACTTTGCACATTAAATGTTCCCCTACAGTTTTTATAATACAAACACAGCAGTCCTGTGCTAGTGTATGAAATAGAAACAGATGAATTTTATTAGGTTTTCATTAGCTGAACAAGGTGCAAAACAGTAAGAAAGTCAGTATAAATGGTGAAAAGTACATTAGATAATTAAAACTGAAATTAAAAAACTCCCAACTAATCTGTCATTGCTTAAAAAAAAAAAAAAAGCATCCCATTCTGGTAAATCACATAAGCAAGTGTTTAACTTTAAGCACATGAGTAATCAGAGTCAATGTGATTACTTATGTGGTTAAATTTAAGCTCCTACCTAAATGCTTTGTTGGAGTCGGGCCAAAGATAGACGTTTGTCTTTCAAAACATATTTTTTTTAACCTGACAGTATTCTTTAAAAAAAATAAAGGCTGCATTAGTAGTGAAACAAAAGGAACTTGTGTACTGGATTACAGTATCATGGTTTCTATTGTTGGCATCTATTAAAATGACAAATGTACTTATATGGTATGCTGGAAAAACAATTTTTCATGAAGAGTTACCCAACATTTATGGAAACATAAATGTTACATGTGTTACAAAGATCAACCCAAGAAAAACATTCTTTTGGACTTTTAGTTTAACTTGTTGGAAATTAACAGGTATATGCATTAGAAATTTTTGGCAGAGATCTAAGGGCCACATTCCTCAGGTACAATGGGTAATCCCACTGCATGGCATACAGAGGACAGAATTTAACCTTAAGTACTTACTTTCCCGTTCCTTTTTCTTCAAGCGCTTTCTTCTTCGGTCAATGGAAGCTACCTCAGATTTTAAGGACAGGTAGTGTTTCCTAATTTCTTGCAATTTTTCCTGTAGGATTGTTATGCGCTCTGCACTTGTCAGATTTTCCAGGTCAGCTGTGAGTTAAATAACACCTCAGTTAATTATTAATATAGAACTGAAGTTTCCATAAAACTTTCTAGTTGTAAATTCTTGGGAGATGTTCAGATCCTATGGGGAGGGTATCGGAAAAGTATCAAGATAGAGGACAAAGCAGCGAAAAACCACAGCAACTTTAGTTGCCATCTACCACGATAGAGAGACAAGGTGGGTAAGGTCATATATTTTATTGGACCAATCACTGTTGGTGAAAGAGAGAAGCTTTCGAGCTACACAGAGCTCTTCTTCAGCTCTGTGTAGCTCGAAAGCTTGTCTCTTTCACCAACAGAAATTGGCCCAATAAAAGATATTATCTCACCCATCTTATATCTCTAATACAGTATCTTGGAACCACATAGTTACAACACAGCCAACATCTATCAATACAGATTTTTCTCCTCAAACACCACGAATGGCAGACAGGAAAATATTTTTGAGACGGGAAAAAACGAACAAACAAGGTTTTTTGTTTTATGTTTATGAAGATTAATAAGCATTTTCAGGATTAAATATCCAGAACTGAATCCTTAGATGGGCACAAATGGGGTCAAAAACAGGTGGGCATGAGTCTTAATTCGGGACAAGCAGAGCTCTGACAAGGAGAGTAGCATGGCCTTCAGGGAGCCAGCCAGTTATGGCTTCATGATTCTGTAGCACAGTCTGTGCTCGCTCCAATGTGAATTAGAACATACTAGGGGGCTGCTCTAAGTGAGGGACCGTACAATAACTGAGGATCAGTGTAGCATAACAGAGCTCTTCCTCCTTCCCTATCTACTCCCAATATGCCTCTTCTTCCCCTGGCATTTTATCCTGGGATGTTGGTAGGAACAGGCACTGGCTCTGATGGTTTTACTCTCACTGAGAGTTCCCCTCTGTAGGGAAATTCACAGGTGACCAGATATGGTTAAAATTCAACTCCTTTGTGCCACCTGAGAGATGCAAAAAAGAACAGATCTGACCCTGTGTCTAATGTGCAGGAGGGTAGGGAAGAAGGGAATAAAAAAAGAACCCTTATGGGAGCTGTGTGGGAAATCTGCACATCTCATTTGAGCGGATTACTGAGTGGGGTTTGGGTAGAGCAGGGGCATGACAGGTGGATGAAAGCACAGCACAGAGCCACATAGTTACAAACTTCTGAAGGAAAACAGAAAGCTATGCCGGCTATTCTCCCATCAGCAGCAGAAGTGGAATGTGACCCTGGTGTGACGAAGGAATTATTTTTAATTATGTTTCTTACAGTAGTGCCCAAGGACCAACCAAGAATGGGGTCCCATTGTGCTCAGCACTATACAAACACAAAGTTGCAACAGATTTTCCTTTTCCTGAGATTCTGTCCTCTCAAATTTCTTCACAGTTTCAGCAAGCAAAGTTTCTTTACTCTCAAGCTTTACTCACAGATTTAGGATTGGGCTCCAAAGGTTTAGCATCAGATTCTCTGGTCCTTAAAATGACTGAAGATGGCAAGTGAAGAATTCCCTGTGTGCAGGTGAATTCTCTGCTCCTTTTTATTCATGCATGTGTGCTTGGGGGAGAAGAGAGGATCATGGACGGTTTTATGACCAAGACCTAATTATCTGGACTTTTAAAATCAAAGCCGTAACACCTGGCTCTGAATTGTCCAAGGTGACATTCTAACTTGACCAGTGGAGCTCCTGAAATGGACGTAAAAGCCATGGAAAGGTATACAAATGAGACCTCATCACCAAGAAGAGAAAAGTCTTGACAGCCACTTCAGGGAGTGCAAGAAAGCAGTGCCTTTCTATAAAATTGAAGACATGAAGCCTGAGGAACCTGAATTGGAAGCTGATTTAAAGGCTCCTGATTTCCCAGCTCTATTTTTTAGGAACATAAGGGAAGGAGAGGATTGGCAGAAAAGTCAGAAGGGAGCGAGTACAATTTTAAACTGCCCTCTTCTCCTATCCCCCTTAAGCCCCGCTATGCTTTCAGCAGTAGCTTGTAGCCCAACAGCCACTTCTAGTTCCCACTTTACAAAAAAAACAACAAAAACCTAAAGTCTGAGTTTACAACAGAAACAGAGCTGAAAACGGCTGTTGGACCACAAACTATTGCTGAAAGGGCAGATGGACGTATGGAGGACAGGATGAGGGGAAAAGGGTCTTAAATATGTTTGTTACATTAAATAAGAGGTGTTGAAGCCTTTCCCCATGTGTTTTCTGTTGCTCTCCTTTTCTCCCCAGTAGAAGGATAGTGTTGCATTAACTGCCCCCTTCCCAAATTGTTTTCTAAAAGAAGGATTATTTAAAAAAAAAAGTTAAAATGAAGTTGCTCTCTAGTAGCAATAAGGCACTGCAGGGTCTGCATTAATCAGTTATTGATGAATTTTTCATGTGGATTAAAGTACATTCACTCCAACTTCATGCCTCACATACACCGAAGTTATCCAAGAACAGCTGACTAATACACAAAATGGAGAAGTTTATTGCTATAACAGGATATAAATCTGTTCTGGTTCCAGTTTTGCTAAGGTAAAATGGAACACAAAGAAATTTAACTGACTACCAAGTCACCAAGTCACTACTACTAGGTACTACTTCTGAGGGATCATCACAGGGGGGAAAAAAAGGTACGCAAGTCAACTTAAACATAAGAAGTATGAAATTCACACCAGTACTGGACAGTTTGCACAAAAACCTAAGAATGACTTTAAACCCTATGTGTAAAAAAATAAGTGGTATATAAGAAAGTGCACAGGGGTGGGCTTTCTGCATTTTGATCACAGTAAGTTTCACCCAAAAATAATTAAAAGTTAATCTTAGAGAAAGATAACTAAATTCAGAAACGTTAGGACTGAAAGTAATTCTGAAAGAAAATACTTTAGTATTTTATTTACTATGTCTTGCTACAAGAACAAACTAGATCTAGTTTAAAAAAAGGCACTTACACATTTGAAAACTCCATTTATAAACTTTAGGCAAACGATTATTCTGTTCCTTGAGATCAGATTCCTTCTCTCCATTTTTCCCACATTTTCCTGGAGATTGTGTTCTTGCAGGTGATTTGGTATGGTGAGACTTCATTCCTGTGGAAACTGATTTTGCTGGCTGAGACTTGGTCATACTTTCACCAGCAGAAAGTTCTTCACTATCACTGCTGTTTGCTGAAGAAACACAAAAATACACAACATAGGTTTATTTTATTATTCAAACCACTAACTCCTCAAGTACTGGTTCCAAATATCAGAAAAGGGGTTACACCTTTTTTTCAGTATATAAAGGGTTAAATGCATCCCTGGTGAAGAGAGGGAGGTACAGAGTGGGCAGTAGGATCTGAATTGCAACCCCATGTGTTGCCTATAGAGATGGTGCTTGCTTATGTTAATACAGAAACATTGATTTGTAAGTAGGCCCAAAAATCTATTTCTTAAAAATAGGTTTGAAAATAGTCAAGCTAGGCCTGGTAAAATATGAATAAAGTGAACCAAGACAATTTAGAAGCAAGCTGAAGATAAGTTAGGACACAACCCCAGGTCATACTGTAAATATGTTTGGTCCTAGCTGGTTTCTATAAGTGTTTTAGATACAGTGTTAATGTTTTGGAAAATGCTATTTATATTAATAGATATTGCTATGGCATTTATGCAGATGTTAATTAAGATGACAATGTTAAATAGCCAATAAAAAAGTAGAAAATATTTAATTATGGTAAAAAAAGTAAATTTAATGTTAATTAATTAAGGAGTATTATTATAATTAATTATTAAAAGGGTAGCATGCTAATTTTAGATTAGGCACACGCATCCACCACCAAGGTACTGTTAGAGAAAGGATTATGTCCATTCTTGTCATTTAGGTATTGATCACCCCATAATGCATTGTTTCCCCATCAAATGTGAGTATAAATGCAGTATAGATTATACTGTAATGCCTGTTTGCTTAATTATTTTATATTAAATAAAGTTTTTAATTTTACCACTTACTGAGTCGTTCAGAGTCCTCCAATAAATTAAATTATCTGTAACCACCCTGCTGGCTCGAGCCATAAAGAATTCAGTTTGGTTTTATTTGTTATTTTTAAATTACTAAGGGGGAACATATAAATCTAAGGTGACGCATGACCTGCCCTTAAGATAAGTAAACGGGTGGGTGGTGGGGTGTGTGTGAAGAAATAAAAGTCAAATTTTGGCCCCTGAAAGTCCTGCACAAAAACTGACTACCTGGGCCTTGTGTAGGGAAGAGTGAATTTCACCTCCAGAATTGTTCAGGTAACATCAGAGTATATTCAGTAAAGATGTAGCCTCCATTAGAGGATAATGCAAAGCAACTATCTAGTTTCATAGTGCAGGCAGGAAAAAGATCTATATATTCATTAATTAACATCTACTTATGAGGATATCCTGATGTTACCTCTTCATTTTTTATTTGGTTTACTTTAAAAGTCAGATGTACTTGTGAAGTGTTCCAATATGCAGCAAATAGTTTAGGTGGATGAATACAGGTCCTGTGTAATTACACTGGCAGTACTGTGTAAATAATACGACCTCTAAATTATGTGAAATTGTGTGAAAACTGACCTTGCATAGTATGTAAGTTCACTTTGCATAGAGTTCCTATTCCCTTCCTTAAAATGTATGTATTTCCACACCCCAAAATATTTTCTTTCCTTCCCTCTTTGACAAAAACAGGCCCCGTAAAGTGCCACGTGCTTACAAGTCCCACTTATTTCAATGGGAGCTGAAAGCTTTGAGCACCTTATAGGCTCAGTCAGAGAAACAGCATAGCAAGAAATTTTAAATACTCTTGCACTCAGCGAAAGCAGCTTAATCATTTTAACATTTATTATGAATTCTCTACTTAGCACATTTTTCTAAAATGTTATCTTTATATAAACACTTCCTTCACTTGTCACTCAAATACAAGATGTTCTAAGTCTAGGTTTCATTTTGCACCAAGTTGCTGTACTTACTGGTTTTGCTCTTCTTTTTGTTGTTCACCACTGATGTTTTGTGGCTTCTTTTCTGCTTTTTTGAGGAACCGCCTCCTCCCTGAGCATCTTTAAGTCTTTTTTGACCTGTACAGACTCCAATTTTAACAAATCATTAAATTCTTGGTGAAAACACTATACAACTTTGTATTTTAGGTGTTAAAGCATATCTATCTATATTAAAGCCTCAGGCAGATCCTCTGAGATTTAAGTTTACAGACAATCGTGACTTTTCTTCTCAGCGGCCATTAGCAGGATTTAATTATTTTATGTGTACACACAGGTAACTGATAATGGAGGGTGCGTGGGAAGCAGACAGTTTGCTAGTAGAAAGAGAAAATGTGTTAGATGTTTACAAGTAACTAATAGGTCATATGATTCAATACAATTTTTCCTAACACATATGGACCTTTTGGTGTTTAAGTACTCCAAATTAAACAGGCATTTGTTCAGATGGCAAATTTATCAAGATTCACTAAAAGTGAAAGAATCAGAAAAGACCTCCACTTCTCTTTGATAATAATATAGATTTTAAAAGGCCTTAGCAGTCTTGCAAACTCTGGAAACCAACAGTACCAACAATGTTATCAGAGTGCATTCACAGAACATGTAAGGCACCAATCAACAGTATCAGGTGTATTTTTTGGTGTGTTTTGTTTTTGTTTTTTTTCAGATGAGATGGGGTAAGTATGAACTCTAAAATTCAGGAATCCCTCTGGCTGGTGAATCAGAAGCATCCAGCAATACCATAATAAAGTAAGATCCCACCACACTGTGAATAAAGTCCATTAACATATGTCAACCATACACTTGTTCTTTCATAGTAAAAAAAAACACTTAGAAACTCTTCATCAGTGTAATTAGATGTGGACAGCATGTTACAGCTTAATTTCAAGGAAACAAATGAAGCCACAGTGCATTAAACCTGCTTGAATGATTTTCTGTTTTAAAGTCTAGCAGGCAATTCTGAAGTACCAACAGCCTTTCATTTTGCCTTTTCCCCACCTCTCTCTTTCTCAGATTTAAAAACTGAAAGAACTATTGGTATTTATGGCTATAGGGAATAAAATTAGAAGAGGAAGGGAAAACTGAAATATATCCTAGGACATCTGGTTTTAAAAAAAATTGCAATGGGAACTGTACAAGGCTCAGAAACTGCCTGATTTACAGATACCATGGGCTCGTGTAGCAAAATCATTCAAAAATTAAGGAACTACAGACACACACTCAATCCTGTTTTTAAACATGGGCACCTTGCATTTTACAAATGAAGAAGCATACAAATTGGAGAGGCGCTTAGAATAGAATATATAAAAAGTGATAATGTGTGACTGATACTACAAAACAAAACAGAACTTGAAAGGGAAAGGAGTCATCCTGGATTTCACACAGTACACGTTTTTTATACGTAGTACCTGGAAGCAGAACAGAAAAGTTTTCAACCTACTCATTATTAAGTGTGAGAGAGTTGTAAAGACTTTATCACAGGCTCCAAAACTCAATTTCTTTCTCTAATACTAATTATTCTCTTGCAAGAAGCATAACAAGAGCAGAACTAAAGAGGATACAGTGCTCTGAGAGCAGTGGACTGAGAAAACTTTCAGTTAAGCATTTTGCTCCTAAAAGTAGTTGCAAATTGCTAAAACGAAAAAAAAATTATATTGCAATTTCAGAATCCTGTTTATATCTCTGTAATTGTTTTCTTTAGCTTATTAATTTTTACACATATTATAGTAACTATGCTTATCTATGGGAGAAAATATGGCACACTTGAACTATTAAGTTGTATATTTTACAGAAAGCAATACAAACAAAACTTCGGAATGACAATTTTTGAGTAAGTGTCCTTAAAAACAAATGTGTTCCTTTTAGTCCATGAATCCAAAGGCAGCCATGTAAACTAAAAAATATTTGCTAGACTATAAATATGACTGGACTAATATATAGCTAATGGATTTAACAAAACAGCTTTTGGACCCAACCTTGAAAATACTTATACACGTAAACAAGTGCTAGCAGGATTGGGCCTTTTCTTTCCCCTCTTCCATTGTGGAGTCCTAGTAGGGATTTACATTTTTGCAGGTTAAATTTGAAAAAGAAAACCCATTTTTGAGTTACCTTAGTGAAAAAATTCCACGCTCTATTTTCAGCACTAGTGGCCTTAAAAATTCTAAATTACTTCCACAGCGGACCTTGTATGATAAATTTAAGTCTACAGAAATTGTCTTCAACTGATTTGTTGATATTTGAAAATGGCAGTCTATCAAGGAAAAGCTCCTAAACATCTACTGGATCACAAATACAACATAAAGCATCTACGTCTTCAGGGAGTATTAATAATAATTGTGAATTCTGACAGATGCTCCTTGAAAATGTATTCTATTAATAAAATTGTAGTCAAGGTTGATTGTTTTAAGTTATAAATATGAATAATGATTCTTCAGTTTGTGGCCTAAGAGAGCAGCAAATTCCTTTACAAAACTCACGCTAGTCAGACCTTAAAAATAAGTTTGAAATAGTTGCCTGAGGAACAATCCTGGATAGCTGGTTGTTCCAAACCATGAACACACAGTAAATAAAAATGTTAATGAGAAACTGTACATTGCATATTCAAATACAGTTTAAGAAAAGGTATCCAGACAATTTATGACACACAGACATCAAGTGTACAATGCTTTACAGTTTGGTCTGGGGTTCTGATGCAATCTCCAGGATACACCTTATGTTGCATTTCTGATTTTTAAAATATTAGATTGCTGACTAAAAGGTCAAGAAACACTTTCTGAAGGAGTGTCATATATTTACTTATATTTATATATATATTTACTTATTGATTACAGGCCTTTCTACGGCATTATTTTTACAGTTTTAAAAAGGTACAGCAGGCTACTGCTTCTTTTAAGAGTGTCAAACTACGAAGAGCTACAAAAGGATCTCTCAAAACTGGGTAAGTGGGCAACAAAATGGCAGATGAAATTGAATGCTGATAAATGCAAAGTAATGCACATTGGAAAGCATAATCCCAACTATACATATAAAATGATGGGGTCTACATTAGCTGTTACCACTCAAGAAAGAGATCTTGGAGTCATTGTGGATAGTTCTCTGAAAACATCCGCTCAATGTACAGTGGCAGTCAAAAAAGCAAACAGAATGCTGGGAATAATTAAGAAAGGGATAGATAATAGGACAGAAAATATCACATTGCCTCTACATAAATCCATGGTACGCTCACATCTTGAATACTGTGTGCAGATGTGGTCGCCGCATCTCAAAAAAGATATATTGGAATTGGAAAAGGTTCAGAAAAGGGAAACAAAAATGATTAAGGGTATTCAATGGCTTCTGTATGAGGAGAGATTAATAAGACTAGGACTTTTCAGCTTGGAAAATAGACGGCTAAGGGGAGATATGATTGAGGTCTATAAAATCATAACTGGTATAGAGAAAGTAGATAAGGAAGTGTTGTTTACTACTTCTCGTAACAGAAGAACTAGGGGTCACCAAATGAAATTAATAGTCAGCAGGTTAAAAACAAATAAAAGGAAGTCAACCTGTCAACAATGCACAGTCAACCTGTGGAACTCCTTGCCAGAGAATGTTGTGAAGGCCAAGACCATAACAGGGTTCAAAAAAGAACTAGATAAATTCATGGAGGATAGGTCCATCAGTGGCTATTAGCTAGGATGGGCAGGAATGGTGTCCCTAGCCTCTGTTTGCCAGAAGCTGGGAATGAGCGACAGGAGATGGATCACTTGATGGTTACCTGCTCTGTTCATTCCCTTTGGCGCACCTGGCACTGGCCACTGTCGGAAGACAGGATACTGGGCTAGATGGACCTTAAGAATGGCCCTACTGGGTCAGACCAATGTTCTTAAACCAATCTCCAAGTAATGTAGCAACAGTTAAACACAAATACATTAGCATTATAAGAAATGAGAGGAGGAATATATGTTCGTCAACAGGTTTTCTCTTTACCTTTTTCAGTATGTTCTGGTTCTTGTTGATTACTACTGCTAGAGCTGACGCTGGCATCAAAGCCTGTTGGAGAAATATTTCCTTCAGACTGAAGGTCCTGCAGCTCCCCCACAACACTATCCACTTCAATTGTGCTATCAGTTTCACTCTTGATGCTTCGTATCTCTTCTTGATTTGGTGCCAATGTCTCTGAGACTGTTACACTGGACTGATGTCTACTAGAATCTGTTACAGTGACAGATGAAGGTGATTCAGGGGTTGTAGGAGGAGTATTTAGCACTGAATTACTCCCACTGCTTGGAAATTCAACTTTCTTGTCACTCATTTCAGTTGGTTTCTCCTCAACAGGTTTAACATCTATGTTGACTAGTAAAGGCTTTTCTAGTTCAGAGCTGGGCAAAGAAACCTCTTCTGCAAGAGTCTGCAGCTGCTCCTCTACTGCAGCATCCTCAGAAGCATGTGGGGGTGAGGCTGCAGCCTCTGTGTCAGAGTCTGAAAAAAGTTCTTTCAATGTTTTCTTGGGCCACTGTCCCTGAATACTGGACCATACATCTTTTCTATCCTTAGCTCTGGTATTCTGAGGTCTTTCATCAGAGTTATTTAGAAGCTTTATTCTTTTTTCTGCCACTTCAGAAAACCCTGAGTAGAAACCACTTGTCCTTAAAGACTTCCTTTTCTCCTCTAACCCATTGTATTTTTTAGTTGGTGTTATTTTTAGTTTAGATTTGTCCTCCTCATCTTCATCTGAGGAGCTGTTACTACTATGTTCTAAGCTATGTGAGTCTTTGCTCTTGGACTTTTCATCTTTTCTATTAGGTGACCCAGTCTTTACACATTCCTCTGTGATGCAATACCTTCGCTTACCACGTTTTACCTGTGGCTTTGTTGTTTTATCTACTACCTCCTTTTTGACCTCCTTTCTCTTCTTTGTAGCTTCATCCTCTCCTTCATAGTCTGTATCATCAGATAATTCCTCTAGCTCTTTCCGCAATCTTTCGGGTGATTTGGATACTGATTTAGGTGGTGCTACTTCTGCAAGGGCTTTCCCTTCTTCTGGGGGAGATGAGCTGCTCTGCTCTTCTTTTGGACAGAGTTCATTTTTGTCCTGGCTCACAGTCTCATCCGGAGATTCCTCCTTGTCATCATTATGTACATTCTGGGCACTTTGGTCATCTTCCTGGTCACTATCATCAGCAGAACTTTCTGAAGCTATTAAAAAAAAATCTGTTACAAGTAATACTAAAAAAACAACTAATATACAAACATATTATAGATAAATAGTTAGCAATACACACTAAAGCTAGTACTATTAAAATCCTTTGTTTTCATGTACCCAGTAGAAAAAAAAACAGATTATTTTCAAAAACTTCATTTTATTAGGAAGTGTAATAGCTAGATAAGCAGCAATGTTTGTCAGTTTGCAAATCCCATATAATAAAATATCTCCAGGGAATTCCTTTAAGGGATTTGCATACTTTTTTGAAGAACCAGAGAAAGCATGAAGTGACAGATTCAAGTCTAAATAAACTCTGTTTTATTAATCCACACATATATGAATCTTCTATATAACACAAATGGACATGGCAGCCCAAAATAATGTTTAATATTAGACTTTAAATGCACTAAATCTTTAATATTAACTAATAATTACAATTTACAAATGCTATTTGCCCTAATCCCAAAACTGAAAAATGTAGATGTATAGAAGAAAAGATTAGGACATTTTCTAATTGCATAGGACTTGTAAATTCCAGCTTGGTTTATCATCTCTAAATGTTAATGATTTCTACTATTACTATTACTTGAGGATCACTACCATCAGAAGCTCACTTCTAAAAACCTTAATATGTCTGAAATCTGGGTTTGCACTCTCACGCATTCTATGTCCACATCTCACAAAATAAAGCTCACTTTTTCCTAATATCCTTGACCTTTAGCTAGCATCGTCTAAATTAAAAGTTGTACCAAGTTTTATGTCCAAAACTGAGGGCAAAATCATAGCCGCATTGAAGTCAATGACAAAATTCCCATGTCAAGCTTCAGAGGGGTAGCCGTGTTAGTCTAGATCTGTAAAAGCGGCAAAGAGTCCTGTGGCACCTTATAGACTGACAGATGTATGGGAGCATGAGCTTTCGTGGGTGAATACCCACTTGTCGGATGCATGTAGTGGAAATTTCCAGAGGCAGGTATAAATATGCAAGCAAGAATCAGGCTAGGGATAAGGAGGTTAGTTCAGTCAGGGAGGATGAGGCCCTCTTCTAGCAGTTGAGGTGTGAACACCAAGGGAGGAGAAACTGCTTTTGTAGTTGGCTAGCCCACAAAATTCAACCACAAAAGCTCAGGCTCCAATACGTCTGTTAGTCTATACGGTGCCACAGGACTCTTTGCCAAAATTCCCATGGACTTCAGTGGGACTAGGCTTTCATCCCAGTTGCTAGTTTTCAGGGCAAAACATATTCACTTTTGGCTGAAAACATTCATATCACACCCCAGTTTTAAAAAAAAGTTAAGTTTCATTCAGTCACCTACAAGTTCCAACAACACAAAGAGCTGAGGGTGTTTTTGTTTGTTTTTAGACTTTATTCTTTTGTGCTGTTTTGCAACTTTTTTTTTTTTAAATTTTAAACTGGGCACAGTATTGCTCCAAAATGAGGGCTTGTCACTTTTGCTCATGTGAGAGAGGATAGAGGTTCGAAGCTTTGAAGACTATTTATTAATAAACATTTCACAAAAATTTTCAAGCAGAGCCATTAGTTTACATTTTGAAGACTATCTTCACAATAAGAAAAGGAGTACTTATGGCACCTTAGAGACTAACCAATTTATTTGAGCATAAGCTTTCGTGAGCTCACGAAAGCTTATGCTCAAATAAATTGGTTAGTCTCTAAGGTGCCACAAGTACTCCTTTTCTTATTGCGAATACAGACTAACATGGCTGCTACTCTGAAACCTATCTTCACAATGAGGCTGGAAACTTGTGGTGTGTGTTTTTGGAAGGGTTTTTTAGGTGACTCAGGGTACAGACTTGACCCTTTTTTGTAAAGTGACTCAGGCTAAAAATAGCAGCGTAGATGTTCCTGCTTGGGTTGGAGCCTGGACTCTGAAACCTGGCAAGGGGAAAAAATGTCAGAGCCCAGGCTCTGGCCTGAGCCCAGTACCCGAACATCTACATTGCTATTTTAAGCCCCAGAGCATGAGTCCAAGTCATTTCACTGGGCTCTGAGACTCATTGCTGCAGGTCTTTTATTGATGTGTAGATGTACCCTAACAAACCAGTTGGCTGTGGGGCAGATGTACATGTCCTAGTGTGCCTTTTAGCATCCTAGGGCCCTTTACAAAAGGTAGCTGCAATCTTTAGGCACATGGCTAGGTGCAAGCATGTGACCTACAGGAAGCTTCCTGTCTCAGGCAGGGATACCAGACTAGAGAAACCCAGTGTCAGGGAAGTCCTAGTGTGTGTGTCTCCACAGTAGCTGGGAAAGAGAAGGCTTGGAAGAAAGATGGTCCAGCCACTTCTCACCTGCAGAAAGATCTGAGTTACCAGGTGTTTTGTATTGTTTTGAAAAGTTTTGCATCTTCATTGTTTATCAGAGAACTTGCTCAGATGAAAAGGATGGGGAACTGAACATGAGGGGTTTGGGCTTTGTTTGGACTGCCTGGCTGGTGAATCTGCCCACTAGCCTACAGCGAACTACAAATAAATGTAGATTTTTCTTCTTTATGATGGAGGCGTGAAAGGTTTGTGGATTTTGTTTATCTTTCAAAGTTGTTTTTTCTCTGCTTGTCACACTTCATTCTTTTTTCAGCTAGAAGCCCTTCCCGGATGACTGCAAAATGCATATTGGGAACTTTCTCAGATTTTAAATGAAGGGTTAAGATATTGAATTCTCAAAGAACTTTTCTCGCATTACTTTAGTTAAATAGGTATTAAAACATTGTTTTAGACTGTATATCTAAAAACACTCTTTCCCCCAATTAATCAGATTTCACTTTTAGTACTTGTGCTGTCATAATCCTGCTAGTTCTCCACAGAGTCTTTCAGTGTAGACAGGACCTGAATTTCTAATCTAAAGCTCCAGCAGAAAAAAATCTTCAAAACTCTTTCAGGTCTTTTTTATACATCATAAATAAGAGCAGTAATCCACTTTTCCTTTCTATGTCACCTTTAAATGAAACCTTAGATTAATATTGTCATCTGAAAGAGTCAACCAACCAAGTTCATAAATTCTACAGGAACCTGACTGTTTTCAAAAGCTTGAAGTGAACAGCTCCAAAACTTTATAAAACCACCCAAATATCCTAAAAATACTTAAGGTACTAATTACCAAGGAAAACTGAATGAAACAAACATGGAGTTTCTAGGCTATGATGTTTTTGCAAGTGGGGGATGGATCCTCAGCTGGTGTAAATTGGTATAGCTATATCAACTGCAATGGAGCTATGCAGATTTACAACCAGGCCAGAATCTGATGCATTATTTTTAAAGATTTTCAAAAAAGTTAGAGATTTCAGATAAAAGCATCTATTTTGAGAAAGTACTTGTGTACACGTCAAATTGGCTTTTGTGATTAAAAGCCAATTATAACTAACTTTGGAGTCACTAATGATGTCACTATCATGGCTCCTAAGTATTTTTTTATACTGGTAGAATTAGTTTCCTGTATAATTTTATCATTTTTCCATTTTGTTATTTCTAAAAAGAATAGCCAAAAATACTTTGTCAAAAACAAAAAGGGGAAAACACATCAGAAAAACTTTTCAAAGTATTATTTTATAGGTGAACTGATTATTTTTAAGATTACACAAAATCATCTGAATCCAGAATATCTATTCAGAAAGTTTGTGTATGTTTTAGCACTTTAGACAAAAATATGGCATTTATGTGCAAAATACATATAAAACAATTTATAAATAAAAAGACATGTACGGACAGACTCTGAATTTATAATAATCTCCTAATGCTCTGAAAGAAATTTCTTCTTCCACAAGTTTCAATTTATAGTTAAGGCTACATTTTAGTCACAGGTATATTAAGTAAGTCATGGACAGGTCACAGGCAGTAAACAAAAATTCACGGCCAGTGACCTGTCAATGACTTGTACTATATACCCCTAACTAAAATTTCGATGCTTTGCGGGGTGCGGGGGAGCTGCCCAGTGGGGCTGCACGTGCTCTGGGAGGCGGCAGCCGAGGGGTGCTGCTGCTGCTGGGGGGAGGGCAGTGGCCCATGGCCCCTGCTGGTGCTGGGAGGGGGCGTGGCCAAGGGGGCTCTGCGTGCTGCCCCTACCCCGAGTGACTTCTCCACAGCTCCCATTGGCTGGGAACAGCAGCCAATGGGAGCTGCAGGGGCGGCACCTTTGGGCAGAAGCAGTGCATGGAGCCACCCGGCCGCGCCTCCACCTGGGAGCCAGACAGCCCCCTGCCCTCTGAGATAAACACCGCCCAGAGCCCTCTCCCCCTCCCACACCTCAACCCCCTGCCTCTGCCCTGAGCCCCCTCCCAAACCCAAATTCCTGCTGCTGCTGGGGGGAAGGGGCACGGTGGCCTGAGACTGCCCCAGCAGTGGCTGGTGTGGCTAGGCTGCCCGAGGTGGTCACGCGGCCCGAGTGACTGCTCCACAGCTCCCATTGGCTGGGAACAGCAGCCAATGGGAGCTGCAGGGGCGGCACCTTTGGGCAGAAGCAGTGCATGGAGCCACCTGGCCGCGCCTCCACCTGGGAGCCGGACAGCCCCCTGCCCTCCGAGATAAACACTGCCCAGAGCCCTCTCCCCCTCCCACACCTCAACCCCCTGCCTCTGCCCTGAGCCCCCTCCCAAACCCAAACTCCTGCTGCTGCTGGGGGGGAGGGGCACGGTGGCCTGAGACTGCCCCAGCAGTGGCTGGTGTGGCTAGGCTGCCCGAGGTGGTCACGCGGCTCCTGGGCTAGCCGCTGCAGAAGTCCCGGAAAGTCATGGAATCTGTGACCTCCATGACAAACTCGCAGCCTTATTTATAGTTTGTTTCAATTGCTCTGTACTGTCACTTTTAAATACTGGTAAAATGATTACATACTGAATTAGAAAGTCCATGTACAATACCTTGTAGCCCATTAAGGATAGAAGTAATTTCTATGGATTTAACTGGAGCTTGTTCAGAGTTTTTGGCTTCAGTGTTGTCAAATTTGGACCCAGTCTCTGGTGATGTGCTCGTGTGAAAGGGTGGTTTTGACAAGCGTCGCAATTTAAAATTTTTAGGAGAATACTTCTCATCCTTCTCTTTGTCAGTTTTATTCTAGGTTAAGGAAAAAACCATTTTAAAAACTCTTCTAATGCTAACATATATAATTTAAGGTGTATTACAATTAGCAATGCAGACAGTGATTTTGAACACACAACCTAAGAATAAAAGTTTTTTCTTTGTTCCTTTACAAGGATATGCAAGTACTGTATTTTGTCTTATACACAAGTATGAACACCAAAAATGTGAATTACCTTAACACTTATATCTGATGAGGAATATTCTCAGCATTTAAGGGCTAAACTCTTCTTCCACTATGCTAGACCCCGCAGTAAGAGATACTGCAGAGAGAAGGCATGACTGTTGTGACAGCCTGGATTGAATGGCACACCCTTGTGCTGTGCTAATGAAGAAGGAGGAGAGGCTATAGGCAAGTCTGGCTCTATCAGAGGTACTGGATTCTAGTAGTCCTTGTGTTCAGAGTGCAGGGATGGCCATGGAGCTTGTTGGTGAGGGGGGGGAAGGTTGTTCACACTTTTCTGCCCTGCACAAGGAATTGATCAGGATCTGGCCAAAATATCTGTGGTTTTTTTTTAAAACCCCACAGTCGGCAAGAAGCTAAAAGTAAGATACAAGCCACATTTATGTAGGTTCAACACAGGTTTGTGCTTCAAAGCCAGCATGGTAGCTAGCAAATTTCATTTCCCAGAGCTGTGCTGCCATCACTGATGAGGGAATGGCTCTGTTTCCTGTTGGTGCACCAGACGAATTGGGGATGCGGGGGAAGAGGAGGAGGAAAAAGCTATTTTTCAAAAGGGAAGGACAAAAATCATTCTTAAAAAAGTGTATGCTTCTAAGAGGCTAACAGAAACTCATTTTAAATTTATCATGCATGTCCAAGTCCATTTAAAGGCTATAATTATAAAATCAGTTTACATGAAAGTAAATTAAGCAGCAAAATGATATAATAGAAAAAAAATCTACCTTTATTTTCTTCCGATGCTTTATTTTTGGCACATTTTTATCTGCTGGTCTCACTATCTTGTCTGCTTTTATCCATTCATCATATCTAAATGTGAAAGCAAGCATTTAAAATATATATATATAAACAGAATTTTAAGCAAATTTTCATAAGACACATTCTATAGGGGAAAGAAAAAGTAGTAAAACATGTAATGGAAACCATATGCAGACAGACTCTGTACATAAGAGTGAAAAGTAATGAATATATTTCTACTATATCTTCTAGTTCAAAAGAGAACGAGATAAGTTCATGGAGGATAGGTTCATCAGTGGCTATTAGCCAGGATGGGCAGGGATGGTGTCCCTAGCCTCTGTTTGCCAGAAACTGTGAATGGGTTACAGGGAATGGATCACTTGATGATTACCTGTTCTGTTCACTCCTCTGGGGCTTCTGGCATTGGCCACTGTCAGAAGACAGGACACTGGGCTAGATGGCCCTTTGGTCTGACCCAGTATGGCTGTTCTTCTATTCTTATGTACTGTAAAGTATTGCAAAATCTCAAATCTTTACTTTCTTAGCATATAGGGTAAAATTCTCCTCTCATACTGGGATGGTAGTATTCAAAGTTAATATTCTGCTCTCCTTTTGTGCATAAAATTTATATAAAATAATAATGAGATATCCATGCCCATAGGGAAAGCAGAATACTTGAGTCATATACTGCTGTACAGATATGTAACGTAAATGTTGCCAATATAGTATATCATCTTACTAATTAAAAACAAATTCTTATAATAATATAAAATCTCACTGCTTGGTAAAAAAAAGAAAAACTCCTTGTAGCTGAATCTGTGAAGGGATCAGTATCCTCCATAACAGTGGTTCTCAAACTAGGGCCACCGCTTGTTCAGGGAAAGCCCCCAGTGGGCTGGGCTGGTTTATTTACCTGCCGCATCAGCAGGTTCGACCGATCGTGGCTCCCACTGGCCGTGGTTCGCTGCTCCAGGCCATTGGGGCTGCAGGAAGGGCGGCCAGCACATCCCTCGGCCCATGCCACTTCCCACAGCCCCCATTGGCCAGGAGCGGTGAACCGCAGCCAATGGGAGCTGCGATTGGCTGAACCTGCTGATGTGGCAGGTAAACAAACCGGCCCTGCCCGCCAGGGGCTTTCCCTGAACAAGCAGCGGCCCTAATTTGAGAACCACAGCTTTATAAAAGCTCCCCTTGAGATCTAGAAGGATTTTTGCAATAGGAACTTTTTATTTGATATCAGAAGGTACCAGCAGTTAGGTGTTCTATAAATAGAACTAATATATGTACATCAACTGCCTCATGTGTCCCACCTCCTGAAACTGTACTGGTGAAGTACAAAATCCAAGACTGCTGAACAAATATATTCTCATTAAGAATATTCATGATAGAAATGTGCTCAGACTAGAAAACTAACAATTAAAAAAAAAAACCCACTAAGTAAAGTTTATAATAAACTCATTTTTTTATTCTTAACACAATACCTTGGCCTGCCTACACTGTGAATTCAAAAAGTGTCTGAATAAGAAATTTGTTAATTAAAAACAAATAAGTGTGTGTGTGTGTATAAACGGAGTTCATTTGGTAGTCATGAAAATGTGCGTGCAGTATCATGAAAATACAGTATGCAACTAGCACAACAGGGCAGAGCTAGATCTCATGCTAGGCTTTCTCACACAGATCTGACATTACACCTCTATTTTGACCTGTAGTGACTCTGCTATTACAGTCCCAGGCCACGTCTTAGCAACCACTGACACAAGTGCCTAACTCTAGTAACTTTTGTGATACTGACCAATGTAGGGATTGAAGAAGCCACCAAACTCATTTTCATTTATGACCTAAATCACGATTTGAACACAGGAGTCCAGAAGATAAATTTAGTGCTTTACCCATTCACATCCCCCACACTCATAAAACAAAGAATGACATTCAGAAACATAATAATGATATGAAAGGAGAGAGGTAAGGTTTGCTTTCATACTGGAACCCAAAAATGTTCGATATTGTTTTTCTACAGAGTAACATATGGACCTTTCTCTTTACTAAATGCTCACAAATTTTCAGTCTTCTTCCCTAGAAAATCTTAATGTACTGAGAGCAACCACACTATCAGGGACATGGTTTTGATTAAATTAATTTTAATGACCAGGTTAGACATAGGTAGAGAGATCCATATTTCTTTCTTTCTCTAGATCCTTAGGCAATAGGAAAACCTGCCAATAGCAAATTCATAACTGTAGTGGTTTAAAATAAGGTTTCTTTAGATCAAGCTCATGTTAACATGATGGAATCAAACCAAATAGAATTCTGAATGGACCTTGCACTCCAAAGCTAAGGGATTTTTTTAGATCTAAATTTATGAAAGAAAGCAGCACTAGGATTGAACATGTTCACAGAGAAAACTGAGTACTCTACAAATTTCACTTCAATTTTGATTATATCACTATACCACTTGCAGCCTTATTCACCGATTCTACATGCCGCCCCCAACAAAAATAATCTTCCACATAAAGACACTAACTTTAAACACTGCATGTGTCTCCAGTGACTTAAAACACTCAATGTTAGGTTAGATGTAGATCGATATTCAAAGGTTAGTATGTCATCACTGGCAGATGAATGACACTGGAATGCTGCCATACCAGTTTGTGTCATTTAAATTCAATATTCTGGTAGGAAATACCTATAGCTACATTAGACTGAGATGTTCAAAAAGAGGATTTGGTCATATAGTTCTCAATTTTAAATGGGAACTGGGTGTCCAAATCCCCAAAGTGGCTTTTCAGTGGAAAATGCTACTGTGTGCATTATCTATACCAACACACACATTTCAAATTTGAGAATCATAAACCTTTAAAGCACTCAGAGGTTATGGTCTTTAGGGACAAGTACAAAAGGACATTCAGGAATTTATAGATTTTGCAGGGTCTTATATTTTGCCCTATAGAGTTGCAACATTTTTCAAGTCACACAACTGAACCATCTCTACTTCATAAATGGGGCTTCAAATGATTTGCTCACTCAAGAAAAGAAGAACAAAAGTTGAGAATGTGAAAAGAAGCCCTTCAGTTCTAGGTTAAAAGAAACATACACTTTTAATAAGGGAAAAACCTGGGTTACTATGCTGCGAGTGAAATTCCCCAAGTGGACCATCATCTTCAGTGTTCCATGGTATTTCGAGATTTATGTGTACAGCACATAATTCCTCACAGACACTAGCATTAGAAAATATTCAAGTTATTAACATGAATCGTTGCCTATTGACACGCTCTGTTCACATGTCTGCATAATGTAGCCCCTCCCCTCACTTGGCGTGTGATCGGAGAATAGTAGGCATTTGAAAAAAGATAGATGCATCTGAAGGCGAATACCAGTTATTGGTAAATAAAACCTACTTATTCCAGTTTGGGATTCTAGCCACAAAATATCACCCTTTGGAGAACTGTGAAGTAGTGACTGCTCAGGGATGGATGGAGATGGTGAGGAGTGGAGAAAGGTCAGTGTTAGTCTTGCAGTTCTATAAAATCTAACAACTCACATACAGGGAGTTAGAAAAAAAATACCTCAGAAGCCACCAGGGCCCTGATTGAATTAATGGATCCTAAATACCTACCAGAACGGGCAACTGACTGTATATGGTACAAGTATTTGTATGAGTATGAAAGAATAGCACAAGCATGTAGGAACAAAGTTAGAAAGACTAAGGCACAAAATGAGTTACACCCAACAAAGGACATAAAAGGCAGTAAGAAGAGGTACTATAAATACATTAGGAGCAAGAGAAAGACCAGAAGGGAAGGACCAGTATGTCCCTCGGCCTGCGCCACTTCCTGCAGCCCCCATTGGCTGGGCACAGTGAACCGCGGCCAGTGGGAGCCACGATCGGCCGAACCTGCAGACATGGCAGGTAAACAAACTGTCCTGGCCCACCAGGGGCTGTCCCTGAACAAGCGGCATCCCAAGTTTGGGAAACACTGACCTAAAGGAAAAGAGGGTAGTCAGTATAGCCAATATGGATTTGTCAAGAACAAATCATGTCAAACCAAACGAACTTCCATCTTTGACAGGGTTACTGGCCTAGTGGACGTAATAGATCTTGATATTCTATGATAGGTATTCTTGGTCCTGACTCAGCACAGGGGGCTGGATTTGACCTCTTGAGGTCCCTTCCAGCCCTACATTTCTATGATTCTCTTTGGAAAGTTTACTATCTGAAATCATATTGCTTGGAGACAGGTTCTCTTTTGGCTCTATGCCCAAAAGGAAGGAAAGGTATCTTTATGAAATGACTCATTAAAAACAGAATGGTATAAGGATAAAAAAGGTAAAATTCATGTGAAATACTTTAGGGAGAAATCTATTACAAGGAAGAAGAGTCCATTCATTTTTATCAAAATTAAGACTGGAGGATTAAACCACGAGGGATTGAAGCTCCTTTATCTTTCTGGTTAAAATGATTGCCTTCAGAAAGCTTGTTTTGAATGAAAAGAAGGAAATAAAAATGAACACTCACTCATAGAAATGATAAAGAATTCATATCCCTCTAGGGGGATCCTTGCTGGTCCTGTGGTATTCATCCACACTGAGTATGCCATTAAGATGGACCACAGGATACAAGACCAAATCCTCAACTGAATAAAGTAAATTCTCTTTAGGAACATAGCAATAGCCATACCAAATCAGAACCGTAGTCTATTTATTCCAGGATGATGTCTCCAACAACAGCTAGTACCATGTGCTTTAGAAAAAACTCTGTAGTAGGCAGATCTGATGTAAGCTGGTCACCAAGAAAGCGCCCTCTTAATTCCTGAGAGCAAGAAGGTTGCTTATGCCCTGAAGTTTGAGGGTTTATATCCCTTTCAAAGCTTTTAAAAAAAATATTTACTATAACAACACAGAGTATGCTATTTATATAGAAGTCTAATCCTTTTTAAAATCCTGCTAAACTCTTGGCCTCAATGACATATTGTGGCAATGAGTTCCACAACCTATCTGTAAAAGTATTTCTTTTTGTTAAGAAGGTAAGGGAGCTGAAAACATTTTTGTACCTTTCTTGAATGATTTAATAAGTAACTATTAGGTGAACTTCTGGATTTTGTCCTTTGAGATGGCTCTCTCTGCTTGCAAGGCTCTCAGGAGACAGGCTAGGGTCTGACAAGGCAGTATCAGTGGAAGATATTTTCTTTTCACCTTCTTAATAAAAGCCCTGAGAGCACGGACAAAATTAACCCCCTGACCATCATCAATGCATCGAGAATTGAAAGGACAGATGCTGCAGCCTATACCATCGTAGAGACAACCGCACACAGCTTTCTGCCAAAAAGGGACAAAGCTTCTGCTATCCTAATAGAGAAAAGAACAAATTCAATTTTCATACTTCCTCTTTTTACTTCTTCAAAACACAGAGAAAAAAATTAATTAGTTTTGCACATTTAGCAACCCTTTTTCCATTTAAGACTTTGCTCTTTACTCTTGAATTCTGCACACTATCAAACAACAAGCTACATTTTGAGAAGAATGTATTTATTGACAAAGTGTGCCAAAATCCAGTGCACTTATGTGCCCAAGCCATGAAAAACATACCCAATACTGGCTATTAGTTATTATTAATAATAATTATTGGTATTACCATAAAGCTAGCCGATAGCACTACGCCTATATTCCAAGCTGAAATACATGGTAGCCCTACTCACAGCCCTTCTTGAACCATACGTCCCTCCTGCCAGTTAGTCACATGTACATAGGACTTCTCTTTGCACCCCAGGAAAGGGCTCTGTGTATGTGTGCTGGCCTTCTGCTGTGGTGATGGGGAAACGAAATGTCAGTGAGGCCCCCATACAAACACAGAGCTCTCTGCTGCGATGGCGTGTCCCCTCCTCAGTGCTCCATGGTGCAAAGGGTTGGGAAGGTGGCACGTCTAGGGCACCCTACTCCTAAAAGGAGTGATTATCCTGTGAGACTGCCACAGCAGCAAGAGCAGCAGCTGGGCTCCCCTTCCACCCTAGCAGCAACGGTGGCAATACTGGAGCAGTCTCTGCACACTCAGGAAGACATAACTGCATCGGTTTACACTCAGTTTGTGTTTGGAAGATTATCTTCACAACCATAAGGATTAGATTTTTTTTTTTTTTATTAAACGAAAGCTAAAATTCTGCAGAAGCTAATGGCACTCACCCAACAGAGTCCTACTCCAGATGGGGAAGTGGATTTTTCAAGCCCTGGATGAGTCCATATAAAATGAATAAAATAAACAGTCCTCAGTATCAGTTTAGTTAATGCCAATGACTGTTAGGCAGGAGTTTTATTTAGAGAGCAACCCTCATATTGAGGGTGCTTTAAAGCTGGTTTCCAAATGGCCTGGAGCATTAGCTAAAGCCTCCTATATTACTTAACCAGGGTCTGATGGTCTCAAGTGATGCCCTCAGGCAGGCTTCACTCTGAATATTCATAACTTTTCTCAATTACATACACTGTTCAGGGGCTCCTCAAACCTGGAGTACCTCAAGCCTCTTTTGCTTCAACATCTAACTGTGAAGCACAAAAAACTTAAAACAGTCAATTAAGTCAGTAACTAATATTTTCCCCAACCAAATTTCCAAAAGAAAAAGGGATATGGTATAATTTCAGAATAGCTGTAACGTCCAAGAATGGTGCATTTTGGGGTATCAGAGCATCTGGCAGCCAGCCTGTGAGAGTTTAAATGTCCTACAAAGATTGTTAATTTAGAATTTGTGCTGAATATGCCCCTCTGCACCATTCTATTTGGGGCATTCTGCACATATTGCAGGGTTAATTCATATTTCAAAACCCTCTGTAATTCACCTTTCGATGTATTTTATTTTATCTGCATAGTGCTGTCAGCTGAAAACTGCAAATACCACAATTGGAGGGACTTGCACTGCAAGTTCCAAGGAAGTTTTAGATCCACAGAAATTGTGCTAAATTCAGCAAGTGACCCTTGAAACCACAAAGGGGATCCCAGACACCTCTAAGCATCTGACTATAGTAACTTTATAAAACTATATATCAGCAATTCCAGAATGCAAAAATCTTATGAGAAATGTCTTTTCCAACTGAGAATTTTTCACTTTTTCGCAGGTCAACATGGTAGCAGGTTTGCAATTTTATGTCTGAGAGCATCTCATTCTCATTAATTCCACTAGGTTAGTTTCATCTCCGCTTTCAATCTTCAAACTGAATACAGAATAATCTTCTTCCCTAGGACTGTTACTTCCCAAAAGACACATTCCCCCACATTTCAGGAGAATGGTTAAATATACTAGTCCCCACCTCAAACAGATGTCATCAGAATCTAGTTCTAATCATTAAAAACTAGTAAGGTTTTGAGTCTTTTGGGATTAGCTTTAGCTACCTGGTCTAACACCAGCGTCGTCACTAGTGTAAAGTAAACCAAAGTTTCCTATTCAGGGGCAAAAAGGATATTAAGATTGTTCTCTATCTTGAGCTTTCTGGTTAATATTAGAAAATATGGGGTATGTAAACAATTTTCTTTCTAATAAAAGAGAACATGCATCTAGTACTAGTATCATTACCTCTTTCTTCCACTAAAGACAGTCTGATTCCTGTTCTAAGAGACCCAACTTAGATTCCCTGATCTGCAGTACCCACGTCCTTCATCCATATAAATAGTAATGGTGATCTCCTCCCTCACAAGATAAAGTGCAGCTAGGAAATTACTCAGTTTCAAGGCTTCCCTAATTAATACAAGAAAGCTGACAATGTCCTACTATACTTAAAAAGAAAAGGAGTACTTGTGGCACCTTAGAGACTAACAAATTTATTTAGCATAAGCTTTTGTGAGCTACAGCTCACTTCATCGGATGCATTCAGTGGAAAATACAGTGGGGAGATTTATATACATAGAGAACGTGAAACAATGGGTGTTACCATACACTGTAACGAGAGTGATCACTTAAGGTGAGCTATTAACAGCGGGGGTGGAGGGTGGGGGGGGGACCTTTTGCAATGATAATTAAGGTTGGCCATTTCCAGCAGTTGACAAGAACGTCTGAGGAACAGTGGGGGGTGTGGGGGGGGGAATCATTACACAAAGTAAAACTATTTCCCCATGTTTATTCCCCCCCACCCCCCGCTGTTCCTCAGACGTTCTTGTCAACTGCTAGAAATGGCCCACCTTGATTATCACTACAAAAGGTCCCCCCCCACCCCCCTGCTGGTAATAGCTCACCTTAAGTGAACACTCTCACAGTGTGTATGGTAACACCCATTGTTTCATGTTCTCTATGTATATAAATCTCCCCACTGTATTTTCCACTGAATGCATCCGATGAAGTGAGCTGTAGCTCACAAAAGCTTATGCTCAAATAAATTTGTTAGTCTCTAAGGTGCCACAAGTACTCCTTTTCTTTTTGTGAATACAGACTAACATGGCTGCTACTTTGAAACCTACTATACTTAGTATCACTAAATGGTTCTTCAAAGAAGTGTAGCGAAGCATAAATATTTTGAATATCTGAACAGTTAATATTACTTTCATCCCCGATATACTGATACAAGGCATGGACTGAAGAAGGGATAATATCTTCTTGGAATGGGAACTTCTAAGTAAATGCCATCAGTGTTGAAGAATTCTTGATTAGACTATTTTTGGTTTGAGGAATACATAGTAAATGATACAGTGTTTAGAATAGAGGAAAAAAACAATTTGAAACTTAAAGAAAAAAGAACAGAGATAAGAAGACCATGGATTCCAAACCAGCTAAGACAATTATTACCCGAACTAAGGTTTTTAAATCACTTGTTCCACTTAGAAATTGAGTAAAAACCAAAACTTAACTGAAAAAGAATATGCATGCGCGCACACACACATGTAGCTAAGATGAATCTTCCTGGAACAATAGAATACCAAGAAACAGCAAGGAAAAACAACTATTTTTCAAGTCTGGAATTGACTCAAAGATAGCTGTCAAGCTGAATATGGGACAGACTACATATGACACCACAAAAATTCCAATATGTTACCTTAAGTGAAGCATGTCACAGTTGTGACAAATGCTGTTTGTAGACATGGAGTACAGTAAACTCACCTGCCCTGATAGCAATTGATTGTCTAATCCAACATTTCCTGCTACCTCATTTGAATTAAACTAGCCTGTGTGATAGTCTTTATAAATTCCAGTAGCTAAATAGCAATTGTATGGGGTTACGAAAATTTCTGAAGGCCCAAAATGATTAAACACTTTTTGGTAAAATATATTATCTTTCAACCCTCCAAAAAGACTGTCCCCAATCAGCCACATTTTAGGAAGGAACACACATGCAGTTCAGCTGGCAGAAAAGATCAAACAGCAGCAAGTGAAGACTTCAAAACGCCGAAAATAACCATTGACCCCCGCCACCTCCACCAAGGTACAACAGTTAACTGAAGGAGCCCTTAATATCTAATACATCCTAGCTATAAGAAGGATCCCTTTGATATCAATCTATGCATTTGTTTAAAATTCAGAATTCACAGTGCACAAACATACAATCTTGACTTCTCCTTTAATAATGAAGCTGCTGAGGTCTGCAAGAGGAAGGTTGGATTTCAACTTCTGATTTTTTCCAGATTTAAGAAGTAGTGCTGCTTGAGTAAACCCCTCCGACTCTTTCACCTGGTAGCATGTTTGATAACATTTACTCTGAAGAGGCAGAGAATTTATTCGTAAAGCTCTTCCTAAGATTCTCCTTTGAATTAAAAAACAATGAAGACATCTCAAAAGGACTTTTAAAATGCAAATCCCTTTTGATGTATATGCAGCAACTGTCAAAGGCCCAGGGTGCAAATTTCATCAGTCTGGCTTCCTAAGGCAAGTCCTTTGTGGCAATGACTGAAATACTAGTAATGTTCCAGATCCTATCTAAACCCCAAACTAGACTGTGTTTCCCCCAGTATACTGACATTTAAGGAATGGATCCTATAGCCTTGTTTCTCTGAAATGCCTATTTGATGTTTCCTGAAGACTCTTTTTTATGTACAAGAAAATGAGGCCATTCCAGTATGGCGTACAAGCTACAAATACTGCAAGAGACCGAAGTCAGAGGCCTCAATAATGAATGGTAATTCCCCAGATCAGTAGTGGCTTGGGTGACGCATTCAGTGAAATCAGATCCAAACTGGTGGAAACAACGGAAGGAGAAAAGTGGCCTGCTTTTACAATTGTGACCCTTGCCAGCTGATCCGGCCAGCACTGTATAAGGTCCAAAGAAACCTGTGTTCTGTCTCTTGGCTAGAGGTACTAAAGTAATGCAAGTCCAGATGATAGGTGAAGATGATAAGAGGTTCATAAGGGTTTTCATGAAGAAAGTTAGATTTGCCTCAAACCTCTTGCTTCTAAAGCCCTGCTAATCTCATACTAAGTAAAACAAAGTTTAGAAGACAACAGCCTGAGAACAGTTATCAGAAAAGGACAGGTTGAAATGACAAAAAAGCAGAAGACTTGATAATTGACTTAAAAGACTTCAAGAAGCTTTAAGGTTTTTGCCTTTTTCAAAGTATCTTGTATCTTATTCCCACTAAAGTTTCTACTCCAGGATTTACTTCAAAAATATGTTAAGCCTCAACAGTTTTTCAATAATACTATATTAAGAACAAACTTCAGGTATGGTACCAATAAAATAAGAATGGCATAACAAGCCACCAGGCTAAGAAGAATCTTGTTGTTCAGAAGATTGCGGCAATTGGAAAAAACAGGTCTGAACAAGTGAAGTGTAATTATTTACTGCCATTTACTGATATGCAATTTAGAATCCTGGGTGCACAGAGTGATTGATATGTCTAATAAAGCTGAAAGTGAAATATGGTTTCTCAAGTATGGATGTCCAGCAAAAAATACATCTTTTTTCTAAATGAAAACTGGCCTCCTATCTCTTTTTACTGGTAAATGCCACCAAACTGCTTTTGTACTCTGTGCTGCACTTTGAGAAGTGCATATACAGATTTAGTCAAGTATATGATTACTCAAATATGGTATCCAGTAAAACTGGTTGAACAGAGCCACAGAAGAAATTTATCAAAGAACTATGCTAACTGCCATTTCCTTTGTTGTTTGGTGGTGTTTAAAAGAAAACTGAGACAGGATTGAGGTTTTCCTTGGACAAGCAACCTTAAGAAGATTTTTCCTAAGCTGTAAGTCACGAAGTACTGCATTTATATATGTTAAAAATCGAAATAATTTCATACAGTACCTTGACCTTCATAGAATACCAGTACTGAAAGTTAAGAGTACGGAATTCAATATTCAGTTAGTTTTTAAAATACACAAGTGTATTTTAGAAGTATTTTACGGAAGTAATCACTAGCTAAAACTTAAGTTACCTCACATTCCATCCACAGTAGTGCACCAAGTAAAGGACTTCTCCACCTTCGACATCAGAATCTTTAATACTAGCTTCATACATTTTTTGATTTTTCCCTCGTCCATACCGCACTTGGACTTTCATGCCTGGTGGATAGCATTCAAACTCTTCTTCCTCATTGTTGTCATTGTTGTCTTCCTCCTCCTCCTCCTCCTCCTCTTCCTCCTCCTCCTCTGCTTCTTCTTCATCTTCATCTTCCTCCTTATTCGTGTCATCTCTTGAAAGGTTTAAAAAATTGTAGAGTTAATAAAAGATACTTCATAAGCTTTTCAGTTCCAAACCACATATACTGATAAATACTGCGGATGCATTAGAGGCTGGAAACAGCAGGCTCCATATATGTGAAATTGCCTCAGTGTTATATTAGTATTATCAACTAAAAAGAATAGAGCAAAGCACACATAGAATATAATGACACTAAGATGCTTTTACAGCAATGGAAGATTAAAAAACGACGGTTTAGAGAAAAAAATCCATCAACATCTGAGAAGTGAAGTTGTATTGTATGGTAAAGAAATTGTTTTATGTTCTTAGCTTTTATTATTCAATTCTCAACTCCTTCATGTCGTTCCCTAGCTAAAATACGTATGTTTCCACCTCAGACCCATTCTTCTCAATATAGAGAAAACATTCCTAAGTTTCATTTTTCAAGATACAAGTTTTACAAGTGGTAACTTTCTAACACTGGCTACCATATAAAGATCTGTGCTCTGTTACATCCATTGCCTCACAATGGCCATGTATATGGGTCAATTCTATTTTGAAAGGATTGCCATTAAAGCAGGTTTTGTGCAACAAATCCTAAATATGAGGGTTTAAAAAAATATCCAATTTATGACCTTGTTATTCTTTGCTAAAGGTTTTCAAAAATAAAATAGCCAAGCTACACACACACACAAACACACACACACGTTGAGACCGAAAAATTTCACATGAAGTCTCTACAATTTCAGGTGTGACTTTAGAAACATAGGGCCAGATTTTCAGAGGTATTGAGCACAGATAAATCCTGTTGGTTTCAATCAATGACAGCTATAGGGGTGTTCAGCACCTCTGAAAATCTGGGGCTAAGTTTCTAGAGATGGGTGCTCAAAACTATAGAGGCTATTTTTGAAATGTTGGCCTTAACCTCTAAACATTCTCTAAGGCACATTCTTACTGGATTTTGGGACTGTCCTTATTCCTCCATATACAACCTATAATAGATCCATGCCATCCATGGAGTTCTTAAAAATCATAGGTTCCTAATCAGTTAAAACCCAAAAACCAGAACAAATATTCTTGCACATTTTAAAAACTGTATATAAAGAGATACAGCTATCAGCCTTTGAGTCAACTTCTGTTTTTAATATACAGTACACATAAGAAAGTCTATATTAATATTGATATTAGTCTATTTTTCCATATGACTGTACAGGCAAAAATATTCATTTAACACAGCCACTTTCTCTTTTGAAAGGAATCAAACAACATTTTACTGTTTTCTACCAAAGGCAATTGGCCGATATCAAATCACAATTCTTTAATTAGCTGCCATGTGATTTCCAAATAGTGGGCCAAATTCATCCCTAGCACAACTGCACTGATTTCAATGAACTTGTACCAGGAATAGATATGGCCCATTGCATGCATACATGCATGTGCCATAAGAAAAAAATTAAACCTCCCAGAGTGCCGATGTACTATGTTATCAGTTAACCCAAAATATATCTGTCACATTCAATACACACCAAGGATAGAGAGGACTCTACTAAACAGACACTTCCATCCTTAAAAGTCTACAGAGTTTTGTATTAATGAATATCACATCAATTATACAACATACTTCAAATGGTCTATTTTGCTAATGTAATTAAAACCACCGAAGTTATTAAACTGAAATATAACTAAACAGCTACTTTACAACTCTTTTCCTCTCCAATCTCTCCCATATAGTCAAATACTTGACCCAAAAATTAACAGGAAAACTCCCACTAAATTCACTGAGACCAGGATTTGGCCATAGGCTGGAGAATTCCTTGACAATCATGACCTAGACCTGTCTGGTACTTAGCTTTCAATAAGGTGCTCTCAAAGTGCTCCAGTGCTGCTGTAATTTACAAATCCTAGCAAACTGCAGCTCATGATTACAGTAATTTTAAGGACTTAAGAAAAAAAAAGTTATGGAAACAAAAGTATCAGACAGGGGTTGAGGGTGGAGCCAAGCTGCTGTAGAAGCAAGACATGCCTGAGAGTTTTCAGTGCCATGGAGATTTTCTGGCAATTTTAATGAAATAAACTTTATTAGAGAGAATTTTTTCAAAACCTGATGGCAGAATCCTTAATGATTTCTGAAAGAGGAAAATCATGCCTGAAAAGGAAAAACAAGGACTCTTCCAAAGTTTGTCCAATTACGGTGCAGCCGACTGTGAAGCAACCCACAGGCCTGGACTAGTCTGGAGTCTCCTCTTATCACCCACCAGATATGGTGGCTTTCTTGGTGCATCAATGGATTTCATGAGAAAACAGACTCTACAACAGTCTACCAGGACTTCTCTGGAGGGATACTGAAACCCTCATTGTAAAGCTGAGCAACTTGGATGGTCAAGTAGGTAAGGTGGAGAGCGGACTGTAACAGGTAGAGAGGGAAATGCCAGGAAGCATAAGGAAATATCATCAGAGATGGTTGCAGTTAAGAGTGCAGTAGAAGTGGCCTGGTTAGATCGCAGGTTGGAGAATCTAGAAAACCAAACAAAAGCCAAGAATATTCGTATTTTGGGAATAGTAGAACTGCCAGATTATATCCCTGAATGAACTCTGTGAAAGGAAAAGCATGTTCCAGAAGTTGCAAGGAAAGAGTGGAATCTGTTTTATGAAGGCCATAAACTCCTGTTTCAAGATCTCAAACCCAGTCATGAAGATGAAGAAAAAGGAACTGAATGCTGTGAAGCAGAAGTTCTTAGAGAAAATTGTGGCCATGGTAGTCCAGTGAGCATGGTAGAAATCTTATTTGGCTATCTATGCATGCATGTGAATGTCAGATTTCTTGCATTGCTGTTCATTCAAATTCTAATAAAAATGGAAAAAAACAAGACTATTGGCAACAATCACAATCTTAAAAATAAAAGCAAACAAAAACAAACCAACCAATAGTTATGACAAAGCTGCAGCAATATGAAAGCCCCCTCCCTTGCACAGCAGGAGAGATGCATTTATGTCGAAAAGGCAGACAATGGAGCACCACCATAAATGAAGCATTACCATAATTGTGTTCCAACAACCCAAACAATACCAAGGAGCTGGTAAGAAGGACTGGTTTGCAAGCAGCTCACTTATTTACATTACAGCAACCAGCTAAAGACACCCTCAAACTCCACAGAGTGGAAGCTTCAGCCCTTGCTTAGAACCAGAAAATCAAAGGCAGGAGGGAGCATTTATAATTCTAAAATATCTGGTAATAATAAAGCAAATATTTTAAAATATGTGTAAATACACACACACATACATGAATATCACAAAGCTCAAACAATACAGTGAGGGAACTTAAAACATTTTAAATATTTGAAAACTACTTAAAATTATAGGTACCATAATTTACTCTAGAGTAGCATTTCTCAGTAAATACAGAGGCACATAGGCCAAATACAAACATATCCACTGTGCGTGTATATTAATAAATAAATATGAATGCATGAAATAGTATGTGTTATGTGGGAAAGTGCTACACCTTGTAATCTTTAGGGCCATTGTGTCTGACAGAAAGAGTGTTACTAGTCATTATTGTAAAAGTTCTTCCGAGCATCTTTAGCCAATAAAACTTCATTTGATTAGGATTGTTGCACAACCCCAGGATGGGGTCTAAACCAAATCTAATCATACGTACAGTACCAACAACATGGCAGCATATATAAATAAGAATAATAAACAAATGTAAGTCTAATCTAACTAAGTGTTAAGTTAATATAGGGATCTGTAGATTTCTGGGGTGCTGAATCTTCTCTCAACCTTTTTATCCTCGCTTGGTCAAAATCAGAATGGCCCTCCTAAAGTGGGAAATATTTTTCATTATTTGAACACATTATCTGGCTTGAAAGGATTGGCTTTTTAGTTAAGACTCTGAACTAAGACTCAAGGAGATCTGGGTTCAATTCCCAGCTCTGCAAAAGATTCCCTATGTGACAGTGGGCAAGACATTTAATCTTTTTTGCACCTTAGTTCCTATAGTTAAATGAAGATAAGAACACTTCCTATCTCTCACGTCTGTTTAGAGTACTAACTCTTTGAGGCAGGGACTGTCTGTAACAGATTTTAAAGTAGCTATACTTGAACAAAAAAACTTCAGAAACAGACTTCAAAGAGAAACTGCAGAACTCAAAATTCATTTTCAAATTTAACACCATTAGTTTGGGCTTGAATAGGGACTGGGAGTGGCTGGCTCATTACAAAAGCAGCTTTGCCTCTCCTGGAATTAACACCTCCTCATCAATTATTGGGAGTGGACTACATCCACCCTGATTGAACTGGCCCTGTCAACACTGGTTCGCCACTTGTGAGGTAACTCCCTTCTCTTCATGTGTCATTATATAATGCCTGCATCTGTAATTTTCACTCCATGCATCTGAAGAAGTGGTTTTATACCCACGAAAGCTTATGCCCAAATAAATCTGTTAGTCTTTAAGGTGCCACCAGACTCCTTGTTATTTTTGTGGATACAGACTAACATGGCTACCCCCTGATACTTGTCTCTTATGGGTTTATATACGGTGCCTACCACAATGGCTCTTTATAATCTTGGTTAGGGCCTCTAGCTGCTACTATAAAAATAAAACATCTGCAAAATAGGTCTTTGGGTCTCCAACTGTAATTCTATAAATATGATGATGCATCAGGGGACTGGATATTAGATATACTTGAGACAGGCTGTCTAATATAAATGCTGAACGTCGACTTATTACTACTGCACATAATTTTAGTTTGCTGTTTTTAAATCTTAATATTTAGATTTTTGTCTCTCAGCTTGTTCATTTTCATACAAATGCTTTGGTATGGAATATAGCTTTTGGGCCCTTATTTTGTTTGACCCAGGAAAACTACATGGATTGCTACACATTAATATAGCATCCTTTATGTGGGACTCAAAAGGAATCATGTTTACTGCAGGTTTAATTACAGGAGTAATAATATGGAAAGATTGTCATGTGATTAAAAGGCAGGAAAACAAAAATATCAAAACAAGGAAGGAAGAAGCGGTGTCCTATATCATCTTTGAGGGCTATCTTGCCCCATTGGCTCACAATTGGGGCAAAAGCACCATGGACCACTGAGTACTGAAGATCATCCATCTCAAATACTCCATAAAGTTTCTTTTTTTCCCCCACATCAGACCCCTTCCTTCTGGACATCTCCCCTTCCCATCAATGCACTCTTCAACAAAATACAGATGCTCTTCTTGCAAAGGGCACCATAAAGCATGTGACAACTCCCTACATGGGGAGAGGTTTCTACTCCCTGTAATTCCTCATCCCAAAGAAGGGTGCAGAGCTCTGCCCCATTCTTGACCTTTGGCTAATAAACACCTTTATCAGAAAATCCAAATTCCACATCGTGACTATGTCGACTATTATCCCATTCTTCCCCTATGGGGCTTGGTTCGCGGCTCTCGACGTGAAGGATGCCTACTTCCATATTGACATTCACCCGGTCCACCAGAAGTTTCTCTGCATCGGGATGGGACACCACCACTACCAATTCTGAGTCGTCCCTTTCAGCATAGTGATGGCTCTGCAAGATTTCAGTAAGGTCTTCGCTGTCATGGTAGAACAAATGTGCCGCCTCAGCTACTTGGTGTACCCAGACCTGGACAATTGACTCCTTGTTGTGCTATCCCAACAAGAACTCATCTCCACCATTCTCATCCATCATCCTCCTGATCTCTAGAGGTATCTGCATCAATGAGAAGTTGGTGCTCATACCTACACAGATGATCAACTTTATGGGGCATTGTTCAACTCCACTGTGGCATAGGCCTTCCTTCCAGTGTATCGCTTCGGAATGCTGATGGCCATAATTGCAGACCTATGCCACAACCCACGTACCACGGTCCACCATTGTCTCTCCCTCCTTGGATATATGGCAGCCTGTACCTCTGTGACCCTGCTGCATGTCTACGCATGTGGTGCCTCCAACTGTGGCTCCTCTCCACCTACAGACCCCATATGGACCATTTGGAGGCCAGAGTTGTCCCCCAGACGATTCTTGCCTCCCTGACCTGGGGGACCGACCCTGCCAAGATCATGGTTATTAGCCCCTTCACCACCCCAACCCACAGGCCACCATCACAACAGGGGAGCCCACCTACACCATCATACAGCTGAGGGTGTCTGGCTGCCACAAGAGGCCAGAATGCATATAAATGTGCTAGAACTGAGGGCAGTCCCTCTTGCATTCCAGACGTTTCTTCCTTTCATTTGGTCCCACCATGTTCAACTACTCTTCAGCGTTGTAGTGGTGATATACATCAATAAGCAGGGCAGTGCCAAGTCTCCCTCCCTCTGTTCCGAGCCCATCCACCTTTGGAAATGGTGCATCAAACACCATGTGTAGAGCCCTGCCAAATTCACAGCCATGAAAAATGCGTCATGAACCGTGAAATCTGGTCTTTTGTGTGCTTTTACCCTATACTATACAGATTTCATGGAGGAGACCAACGTTTCTCAAATTGGGGGTCCTGACCCAAAAGGGAGTTGCAGGTTGGTCGCAAAGTTATTTTAGAGGGTTGCAATATTGCCACCCTTCCTCCTGCGCTGCCTTCAGAGCTGGGTTGCCGGAGAGTGGTAGCTGTTGGCTGGGCGCCCAGCTCTGAAGGCAGCACCCCACCAGCAGCAGCACAGAAGTAAGGGTGGCAACACCATCCCATGCCATCCTTACTTCTGCACTGCTGCTGGCAGCGGCTCTGCCTTCAGAGCTGGGATTCCGGCTAGCAACCGCTGCTCTCTGGCAGCTCTGACGACAGCGCCGCCGCCAGCAGCAGCACAGAAGGGTTGCAGTATGCAAATCCCCCTACAATAACTTTGTGACCTCCCTCCTTCCCCCCGTACAACTCCCTTTTGGGTCAGGACCCCTACAATTACAACACCGTGAAATTTCAGATTTAAGTATCTGAAATCATTAAATTTACAATTTTTAAATTCCTAAGCCTGTAAAATTGACCAAATTGGACCGTGAATTTGGTAGGGCCCTAACCATGTGACACTACAAGCCATGTACCACCCAGGCACCCAAAATTCCCTAGCTGATGCCTCAGCAGGATACTCTTCCTCAACCATGAGTGGGAATTGCACAGTGCCATACTCCAATACCTCTTCTACAAATGGGACACCCCGTTCTGGGATCTCTTCATCACTCATGAGAACTGCAAGTTGCCTCTTTATTGTTCCAGGGGAACCATATGGGAGGACTTGCAGGACAAAGCTCTTTTCCCCTGGACGGGCGACCTCCACTATCCTTTTCTCCCCATTCAACACCCGCAAGTGCTTTGCAAGTTTTGCTGGGACTGAGCTACCGTAAAACTTATAGTCCTGTTCTGGCCCCGTCAGTTTTGGTTCATGGACCTCCTCAGACTCTCCACCCGTACACGACTCCACCTTTGATCTCCTCACGCAAGATCAGAGCCAAGTATGGCATCCCAATCTGGGCCCTCTTCACTTCACAGCCTGGTACCTCTGTGTTTATGAACCACACCAACATTTCAGGAAAGGTTTCCTCAATACTCAATACTACATGGATTACTACACATTAATATAGCGTCCTTTATGTGGGACTCAAATGGAATCATACTGCCACCAATACTCTGGCTCACACCCCCGTGGGACTCATTTTATCAGCCCTCACAAAGCCACCCTTCAAGCCAATGGCAACATGCTCCCTGTCCCATCTCTCCATTAAAGTAATATCCTTAGTCGCCATTACCTCGTCTAGGTGAGTCAGCGAACTGGCGGCCATGATGGTTGACCCCCCCTTGCAACGTTTGCAGTTCTCAGTCAAACCATCAAAACTGGGACTTTGATTTCAGGTGGGTCGAGGAGATGGCCATGGCAAAGGCTGTGGGTCTCTGTTGCTGGGACTGGTGTTGCTTGCATGGGGCTTTCTGTTGCCCCTCGTAGTAGGCCAGGTAGGATGTATACTGGTGGGGAAGGAACTGCTGTTGCTGGTGCCTGCATTGTGGAGCTGGGGTGTAGATCACCAGAGACTGTAAAGTGGCGCTGGAGTCCTTCAAAGAGTGAAGGGACTTGTCTGTCTTCACATAAAACAAACTGTCTTTGTCAAAGAGAAGGTCCTTGATAATAGTTTGGATCTCCTAAGGAAAGCCAGATGACTGGATCCATGAGTCCCGGCGCATGAGGACAGCAGTTGCAAGGGAGCAAGAGGACATGTTGGCTGCATCAACCGCCACTTGGAGGCCCACCTTGGTGACCAGGAACCCTTCATCCACCAGCGCCTGAAACTGCTGCTGCTGGTCTGGTGGCAGTTCATCTGGAACTCTGCTAGCCACACATAGTTATTAAAATCGTATCTGGCTAGCAGAGACTGGTAGTTTGCAATCCTAAATTACAGTGCTGCTGAGGAATAAACCTTTCTCCCAATAGGTCAAATCGCTTAGCCGGCTGGTCTGGAGACGGTCAACTTTTGTGCGTGCTGGGGCACCCATTCCTCTGCTGCATGTACAACAAGAGAGGTAGGTGACAAAAGAGGAAGTCCACCCCCCTTAGCTGGGATACAATACCTCCACTCTGCCTGCTCTGGTGTGGGGGCATATGAGGCAGAGTATGCCACACTGCCTGTGATGGATGGAGGACTAAGAGCGCGAAGGAACAGTGATTCCAACTCTGGGTACGTGGTATGAGGCAACTGGAGAGGCATCGACCGGCACTATCATACCCTCAGCTGTGAACATAAGCCACCGCATGACACACGTGCACGTCAGCAGACATTGTTAAGAAAACCCTCCGGCTCCAGAGCCATGTCATGCATGCTCACCCCCATGTTTGGAATGCACATAGGAACCAAACACTCAAAGAAGAACTGCTGTGTGATGGTTTTTTCAGAAATTTTTGGACAGGTCATTCAAAAGAAAACAAAAAGACTTTTGCACACTTACACATCAGGAAGTTGGAATAGCCTGTTCAACATGAAGTACTGGGCTATAACCTCACAAGACCCGTTATTAAAATTAGTGGGGTTAAAGTATCAGCCTAAAATTGTATCTTTCAGCACTTTTAAATTGGGAAAAGGGCCAGCTTGGGGAGAAACTGCCTGAGCTCTACAGCTGACCTCAAATCTACTTCTAGTGTCAAGGAGGAGAGTTAGGAGACTCCTGTAGTAAGGAGAGCTCAAGAGGGATTGTCTGAAGTACAACCCAGCTCTGGGAGGAGGGCTGCGACCTCCAGAACAGGAGGAGAAACTGACTTTTACATGGAGCCAGAGTGGGTGTGAACTGGAGAGGCTAAACAAGTGAGTTATGTCTGTATAACGAGTTAATAGATCGAACCATGTGAAGGGGTATATGTTGGAACTGTGAATAAATCAGATTCTGCGAACAGTTTGAACTAACCTGCTCTGGGTAATTGCTGAAAAAGACCCAAGAGGTGCTGAGTGCAATGTACCTACAGGGCCACAACAGCCAAAAGAGGATATGCTAGAGAGACATGCCCCCATGACACATGCACACAAAAATACAATGCATAGACAAAATGGGTAAGTCTCTATATATGATGCTACACAAATGTAGTTGGTATAAATTGATCTTTTTGTGCTTACACTAACAGTGCAAAATTTAAACTGGTGTTCACACCAACTGTGCAAGGAAGACGACGCATTCCCCCCCCCCCAAATAATTTACTTTACACAAAATTAAATTTGACTGTATGAGTTAACTTTAATGTATAGTGCTTTATTTGGTCCAAAGCCAATCAATATGACTGTCAGCCAACCACACTAACCTACATCTTCCTGTGATATTTTAAATCCCTCTCCTACAATTTTACTTTCATTCATCACAAAGCCCTCAAAATATACCTCTTCTGACAAATAAAAAACTAGAGACAAGGTGGGTGAGGTAATATCTTTTACTGGACCAACTACTGTTGGTGAGAGAGACACGTTTTGGAGCTTACACAGAGCTCTTCTTCAAGTCCTTCACCCACCCTGTCTCTCTAATATCCTGGGACCAACACGGCTACAACATTAAATAAAAAATTATGCTACTTTTCAAAGTACTCAAAGAATAAACTGCAAAGGGCAGAAGAAAAACACTACATCTGTTAACCTGTTACCTCCTATATGTGAAACACAGCTGCTGACTTACTTTCTTACATATTCTTGTCATGTCTCTGTGCTTGACTACACTACCACTTAAGTCGATCTACGTTATGTCGCTCAGGGGTGTGAAAAAACCACCCCACTGAGCAACATAAGTTACATTGACTTAAAGCAGTGTCCACACTGTACTATGTCGGGGGCAGATGCTCTCCTGTTGGCATAGCCCATCTTCACCAGATGCACTACAACAGCGCAGCTGCATCGGTGCAGCTGTGCCAATGTAGGGTGGTAGTGCAGACTAGCCCTAAAATAGCAGCAAGTACCAGATACTTCAGAGGAAGGTGCAAGAAACCCCTCCAGAGGGCTGTTATGGAATAAACTATCCACAAAGAAAGCTTCTTCCCAATTCTGATTAGTTAGAGCTTGGCTTATATGACCTAAAGCATGAGGTCTTATATCTGTTTCAAAAATCTTCTTTGGTTTTTTAATCCTTACGATAAAAAGTCAGTATTCTTGTTATCCATATAAATGTTCAATTTTAAAAAAAAATCATGCTAAGCTCTTGGCCTCAATCTTGAGGGGGTAAGTTCCATGGACTAATTGTTCTGTGTGTGGAAAAGCACCTTTCAGTACCTTGTTGCCTTTCAGTTTAATTGACTATCCATGAGAAATCCCCTCACAAAAAAGAATGTTGGGCCAGATTGTTTCAATTGTACTTTATATATGTGGCATGTCTCCACATAAGGTATCCTTAAAGGACTTTTTTCTGTCAAATGATTCAATTTCTAGGAAGATAAGAAATGCCATATTGAAGAAAAATAGTCCATTTGGCCTTCAATAATTACAAAATGAATAATTCAATTCACACAACAGAGGAAGGTACCTAATTATGCAATACTACATTGAGGTAACTGGGGGACATTTCTTCCTGACACTAGTGGTGTTAAATTTATGTCCTGAAGTTGCCAGCCTTTCGCCATTTTATTCTTGGTGACATTAACTATGAGGGAATTCTAATTTAAGCAGAAGGATGAGTTTCCAAAGCCCTGGAAAGTTCTCTTTGAAACAGACAACATAAGAGTGATGCTCCACATACTCAATAAGAACACTAAGACACCAATTTTTCATTATCTTCTTTGGCCCAGAGATTGTCCACCTCTCAATCAGCACACAAAGACCCAACACATACATCAATCCTTGCCCATAGAGAAGGGGTGGGGAGATGTCAGCTACCTCGGCTGCTTTGTCTCCCTGTCTTCAGATCTGTGTAGACTACTTAATATGGTCAGGATACAAGAGTAGCCAGGGAATAGCACTGGAGAGGAATTAGTAAGCTGCAGATATCACATTTAGCTTCCCCTCTACACAAATTAAAATGGAAGTGAAAAGCTCAAAAGTTAATATCACCTGATTCTGTATTAACTTTTGCACAGAGCCCCATTGTGTTGCTGAACCCAGTTTAGAAGGGATTACAGGAAGGAGGTCAGCAGGGAAACCCTGTTTCAAAAGGAATGAGTGATGAGACATTGGGAGGTGGAGTTCAGGACCTCTAGAAAGACACTCCTGGCCTCCAGGAGATATCCTAAAATCTGGAAGCTGGGACTGAAATCCTGCCTTCCCCACAATGGAGCAGTCTGGTGGAAACTGTGCAAGGAGAAACTCATGGAGCTTCTTATCCTCTAGGCAAGCCTTCTCCTCATGTAGAGGAACCAATCTGGTCCCAAGTTAAACAGATACAAATTATTATTTGAGAATAGTTTTATAACTTTATTATTTCATTTACATTGTTATTTGGTTAACATCAGTATTAGAAAGATGTCCCACACTTTTAAAAGACCTTGCCAGGTGACATTTTAAAGACACTGAGCCAAATTCAGTTCTGAAGTAAGTGGCATAACTCTCTTCACTGCACTTTTCTTATTGTCTGGGTAGATTTCCAATTAAAAATGTATAATTTTATATTTTAACTATGCAAATTATTTTACCCTACATAATATATTTTTTGTATAATCAATTATTTACTATCCCCTTTCTACATGGTGAAATGTGTCAATGATGCAATATTTACACAATGGTTTCTCCAATTTCCTATGGGCCAAATCCAGTGCAGTGGCCACATCTATATTCCAGACCGTATAGCGAATGAAATCTCCATAAAACACAGTTCTAGAGCATTTCTGCACACCTTGTTCCCACCTGCAGCACAACCACACAAGTTTTATCATCTTTTGGGCTGTCCTCACCCTCAGACGAGGAAGGGGCAGGATGTGTGTTCAAAACACAATGGTTTTAGGATTTTCCAACTTTTGAATAGCGCTCAGACACACGACAATGTATATGCATTTCTTGTCAAGGATGTAAGTTGTTAGCTATGCTAAGCCTAATTAAGAACTGTCCATTCCATTTTGACCTCAGGGCAGACATACGAAGGTAATACATGGAACAAATCTTTTTGCGTTTAAATATGAAAACCTTTCTATCCATTGTTTTATGGAGAACACATACAGCCATGCATGCAGGGAGGAATGTTCTGCTTCCTTGTTTCATCCACTGACTAGCTGGGCCCCGGCACCAATATTACTTCATTTTAATTCACTTGCAAACACCTTCTCTTGAGGAGAACTGGATAGGAGTAACTTCTGATCCTGTCAAAATCATCCCTTACTCAACCAAAGACTGCTATTGAGAGATGCAAGATACTCCCTTCCCATAACACTATCTCCAAAACACTCCCAAGAGCAAGAGGTGGGAACCAGAAATCCATCCCATACAGGTAGCAGAGCTGAACAAACACTAGGCCACTAGGATGGCCACCTTATTTTTTCATCAAATAGACTTAAGTTACTTACACTTTGTATGTTTCCCCTTGCTCACTGGGTTTTAAATATTTAGTCTCTGAACCTCGAAAGACTCATACAAATGTTTCACTTTAACAATGTGAGTAGCCCCACTAACTTCAATAGGATTATTCATGATGCATGAAGTTAAGCACATGCTTATGTCTTTGCAGGATCAGGGTCTCACAATATCGTTTGATGTTGAAGTTCAAACATACTTTTAATTAAAAAATCAGTGACATCAGGTTCCTTAACTTACAAAAACCCCTCTTACCCTGATTTTTCTTTTTCTTCAGCCTCCATGTTTGTGTTAAGAATTTCCATTTCTTTAATATTCTCTTCCTCTTTATCTCCCAGATTGGCTTCATCTTCTGTTTTGGTTGAACTGAATTCCTTTTCCTGGTCAGACTGAGTATATACAGATTCTTGCAAGTTTTTTTTGTTTTCCTAAGAAAATATAAAAATGCAGTTAACCTACAATAGAAATCAACATGACAAACATTTGAAAAAAGGCAGACAAAACACACTTAACCAACTGGCAGAAATAATTCAAATAATTTAGGATTGTTACCATTCCCAGTATATACTGCTTTATTAAATGAGGTTTAACTTTTGCAGAAGGATTGCTTGAGTCAGAGCCACAGAATCTACCATTAATGTTTTAAATAGAAGAAACATTTAAAGTGAAGCTGCCAGAACAAATCTGCACCCAAATTTCTTTAAAAAAACCAAGCTTTAAAAACACTTTAGAAATTCTAGTTTCAATTATATTTCTTTCAATTCCAATGGAAACAACCTCTGAACAAAAAACAAACATTATTTTTTTTCTATGTGACTCAAAATTGTTTCATTGTGCCAAATTCATGAGAATCCAAAAGCGAAGCTGACTAGAAACTAAACTAAAAGTAAAACCAACTAGTCAATTTTCATTCTCCAAGCTGAACAGCACTAAAAAAAATTAACAGCATTTTACATGTAGTCATCTTAATAATCTTAGGTCCTAGTGTTTTTATGAAATGCAATTTTTAAACTGAAAGCTTCTCTTTGATGGTTTCCTTTTAAAGATTTTACACTAAATGCAGTGGGTCTTAAAAACAGATATCAAGTAGTGCTCCTGCCACCCTTTTCAGGTGTCTTTGGTGGGGTGGTGTGTGAGTATCTTAAGGCCCTGACTTACAAATGACTTCACTCAGACAAATCTTTACATCTACATAGAATCCCAACAACCTCAATGGTGCTTTCTAAAGGCTTAAACGTGTGCCTGAAGATCCCTCTGAAGTGCATAGGTCCTAGTCCTGCAATGCATTGCCCTGGGGCAGACCCCCTGAACTCTTGTGGAACTTTACTGATTTTGGGTTGGGGATGGGAATAGAAGGTGTCCATGCAGACGCAATGCATTGTAGGATTGAGACCTAAATCTAAAGCCAGGTTCAAAACAGAAACCCTACTATTACAGCTGCTGAGAGGATACAGCCCCTTTCAGGCCAAAGTAGGCCACACATTTTGGTATGATTTGACTGTAAGGTTCCCCAACAGCTGTGAGGTTGCAGCTGTTCTGTAGGAGGTCATGGACGTTTTGCCTCCAAGACCCTCTGTAGCAGCCAGCATACATTCAGAGATGGATCTGGCCCACAGTATGTTGTACTTATCCTCCTTTAGCTATGCAGCTGCTGTCAGCCACCAAACCCTATTTTCAAGCTGTGATATGATCAGTATTAATAATAAGGAAAGAACTATGCATTATCAAGACAACGTGCTGAACTGTTTAGGTGTTTGTTTGCTTTTTTAACTCAACCAAGGTGATTTCAGCCCTACTTAATACACTACCTCCTACTCCCCCGACAAACACTACCTCAATTTAGCAACTGGGCTTAACATAAACAAAGTATTTTACCAGAAGGGTGGGTTTATCATTTTCTTTACATTCATTATCATTCTCAGCTGGTTTTGTTTCTTCCTGTTGTATTATCACGTCTTCCTCCTCCTTATGCTCTTCTTTAACAACTTTTATTTCTTTTACATCCTGGTCAGGTTCTTCGAGCATTTTCAATTCTTTTTCTTTTTCACACTCTTTGCAGGGCTTATTTGTCATTTTCTCTGGCAATGCCATTTGAAATTCGATATTAGCCGATGTGCAGTACTCTTCAAAACCATAAAGATATCTGAAGGAAGAAAAATTACATTCCATGACATCATGCTAACATTAATTTACATATCTATTAACCTAGTGAGCTCTTTATACCTTTGTTAAAAAAGGTACATGTATTTCATAGGATACAATAAATAGGTTATATTAAAACTGTCTAATAAAATTTGTTTGTGAAAATCTGGTATCAGTTTGACCATTTTTCTTTTTTTTTGTTTCTACTTCTTACTATACTTAAACAAATGCAAATGATACCTCTTAATCAACCAGTATTACGGAAATACCAAAAATTCAGAAAACATTTAAGAACACAAACAGGAATAAAAATATTCTACCAATTCAGGAAAGGAAAAGTCCGAAGGTAAGGCAGTGTCCAGTTTGCTCAGCCCAGCAATATGGAAACTCAATAAGTGCTTCTCAGCTTGAATGAATTATCAAACCAATTTGAAAATTATGCTTATCATTACAACTGGCATTTTCTGAGCCTCCTAGAAAGAAGCCTACTTGATTCTGATTATTAGTTATGACATAGGCCACATGTGATGGCACGTTATAAAAACTGACAGAAACAAGCAATACAAGTGATAGTGGTTTGCCTTGAAACAAATACACTCCAAACTTCAAAACTGATAATACTCCCTGGTTTCAGTGAATTTGGGGTACGTCACCCTGTAACACAAAGTGACTTTTTACTGCAATACTGCATTAAGCATTTATTATTTTGCTGCGGACATATCCCTCTATCTTCCTTTCTCAAATGCTATTATATCTGCATCAGAAAGAAGATCATTCAAACGAATCATATCATTAGCAATGACTAGCTTAATACTACGGAATTTGAACTGACTTCTTAAAGTTCTTGGAGAATACTAATGGTAACACCATACTTAAATATTTACCAAAGATTATTTCACTGTGCTGAGATTCCTTGTTCCAGAAACCTTACCCCAGTAACGTATAAATATCATTACAAACAAGTCAAATGCTTGGCTTTTTCTTTTATACATTTATTTGTATGTTGTACTTATCCTCCTTTATCCTCTTCTCATTCTTGCACCTTTTTACCATTTTATTCTATATCTTTATCTTTACACTACAGAGCTCCTCCAGAACATCTAAAGAAAATCCACAATATTTTAAGCACTGGACTAACATAAGGCTAATACCTACCAAAAGTAGGGTCTTACCATTACAATAAATATTAAAAATAAACCAAAACTTGTTAAATCCACCATCTTTTACCTTTTACTCATTTATCTAGGAATATCAGTATCAAAAAGATACATATGTGAAAGGTTCTCTCATGATACCACATAGCTATCCCCAAACACTTCAATTCTACTGACCACTTCATAACAGAGCGAGAGATCATTTCACAAACCACCTCCCACCCTCCTACCATCCCAGTCCCCTACTACTGATTCCCCATTACTTCATTCTGTGGACATCATCAAGGGCTTTGTGGACCAACATTTGACAACAGCAGTATAGAATGTATAATAATGCAAGTTTTTCCACTCCTCTGATTTACCTTCCTATATGTTTTACCCTTCTGTTTTTTGTTTTTGTTTTGTTTTTTCCCAATACAGTAAAAGCTGTGTTATCCAGAACTTTGCCAACCAGAAAGCTCTAGAAACTGGCATTTCAGGGTGCCAGATCTGGGCGGCGCTCACCTCAGGTGGCTCCCTACAAGTGGCGACGTGTCCCTGCTGCTCCGAGGCAGAGGAACAGTCAGGGGGCTCTGTGCGCTGTCTCTGCCCCAAACGCTGGCTCCGCAGCTCCCACTGGAGATCCAATGGGAGCTGCGGAGTTGGCACCTGCGGGCACAGACCGCATGCAGAGCCGTCTAGCCGAGCCTCCGCCTAGGAGCAGCAGAGACATGTTGCCGCTTGCGGGGAGCCACCCGAGGTGAGCGACGCCCAGATCCTGCACCCAGAAACCCCCAACCCCCTGCTCCGAGCCCCCTCCTGCACCCAAACTCCCTCCCAGAGCCTGCACTCCCTCCCTCCCCATGCCCCAACCCCCAGCCCTGAACCCCCTCCCACAACCAAACTCCCTCCCTCCATTGGTAAGTATAATGCTCAGTTAACTGGAATTTTTGACTAACCAACACCCCCCATTCCCCCAACATGCCGAATAACAAAGCTTTTACTGTACTTTTTTTTAAAAAAGAGCAAAAATGCATCAAAATATATACATGTTTTAAGATATTGTGGCAAACGAACCCCCATCCAAAACCCACAGATTTAAGTTCCTCTGGCACTGGAGAAGTTTTTATATCTATTATTATTTTTTATTATTTGTATTATCATAGTGCCTAGGAGCCCCAGTCCTGGACCAGGACTCCATTGTGTTAGGTACTATACACACAGAACAAAAAGACAGTCCCAGCCCCACAGAGCTTACAATCTAAGTGTAAAACAAGAGACACCAGATGGATACAAATAGACCAAAGAGGGAGTACAAGGAAATCATGAGACAGATTGGTCAGCGTGGTAGGAAGCCGTCTCAGAACACCAGTGGCCCAGCTATTGTCAAGTTTTTCATAGGCTTAATGGCAGAGGAGAATTTTAAGGGGAGAAGAATAGTGAATTAGTTTTGCAGATGTGTACAGGAATCTTCTCTCAAGCATGAGAGGCAGAATGGGAGAATGCACAAAGGCGCTGGTTTGAAAAATTTCACAAGTGGGTAAAGGAGGCTGATATCATGGGTCAATAAGAGGTTAAGAGTTGACCTTTTGATGCTAAATCAGAGATGACAGATAGGGTGCGGAGAGGTCGTGAAGGACCCTGAAAGTAAAGACAAGTAGCTTATGTTTGACACAACAGAGAAGAAGAACATACATAACAGAAGAGATACAATCCTAAGTGTAGCATGAGGTAAACAACAACTTAGGCCTTGTCTACACTACGAAGTTTTGTCGGCAAAAGCTGCCTTTTGTAAAACTCTGCTATTTTGCTGACAAAATAAAACCACCTCAACGAGAGGCACAAAGGTTTTTGCGGCAAAGTTAAAATGACAAAGCATCAGCGTACATACTGCTGTTTGTTTTGTTGACATAACTGGTTTCCACCAGTATCCCACAATGTCTATTGTGACGGCTCTGTTCACTGTTTTAATCTCTGCTGCCCTGCAGGCATGCACCCCTCCCCTGTCAAAGCTCCAGGAAGTATCTGACAGCTGAGCCTGCTGCTCTGCTCTGGGATTGGGAACTAACCATTAAGGTGGAATGCTCCTGTTCTGCCCTGCACTAGGAATACAGCAGCTGGCAGACTGCTGTTGCGGGGAGCTGGGAGCAGGACTGCTGTGCTGCTTTGACATTCCTCAGCATAGAGAACTCACAGAGCTTCTCAGGATGCTGCTCCCAGCAGCTGAGGAGGCTGTGGGAGAACTTGGAGGGAATCACAGAACCATAGGCAGGCAGGCAGAGTGGGCTGCTTTGGGAGAGACTGCTGTGCCGAGCAGAGCCGGGGGCTGACTTGGAGGGGGTGTCCCCCTCCCCCTGCCTCAGGATAGGTCGGTCAGCCTGCTGTCTCCCCAACCCCAGACACACCAACCTCCTCTGCCTCCTTCCCACCCCAAACTTCAGTTGAAAAGCAACTGGCAAACTAGCAGGATGCCCCTGGAATGATAGGATAGAGAAACTGCAGCCTGTGACACTGTACCGGCCCCATGAGGCATTGCAAACCCTTCCCAAAGCACCCTGCAGCCAGTTGCACAGTGGGATAAATACCCACAGTGCACTGCTCTCTCTGTCAGTGCAAGAGCTGTTAGTGTGGATGCGCTCTGCCAACACAAAGAGCTAGTGTGGACATGCAACTGTGGTTTTAATTAAAATGCTTTAATTAAAAGTGCATAACTTTGTAGTGTAAACAAGGCCGTAGTCCCAACTCAGTGCAGGGGATTGGACTAGATGTCCTATCAAGGTCCCTGCCCGTCCTATATTTCTGAGTCTTAAAATTCCAAAATAATTAATAATACACAATTTACAGTAACTATTTTTCATAAAAGAGGTGTTTCCACTGGAATCTATACATAAACACCCCACAATGGTATCACCATTCATATTTCATCCGTTTTACACGTGCTGTATCACTTACTTTTTGTAAGCACATTTAACATTATATCCTGCAGCTGAGTTCAACACAGGTATTCCAAGATCCTGATACACCTGCTTCCACACTGCTCCACTTTCAATCTGTTACACACAGCAAAATACAATTGTGCACATTAATCTAGTACAAAACACAAGACTGACTTAAGTCTATTATCTTTGCAATAATAGATGAATGCTAACAATTTTAAAAAAATGTCTTCAGATCCACAAAAGAATCTAGTCAACAAAAAAAATCACTGTTCTGCTGCACAGAATTATTATAAAAAGAAAAGGAGTACCTGTGGCACCTTAAAGACTAACCAATTTATTTGAGCATAAGCTTTCGTGAGCTACAGCTCACTTCATCGGATGCATGAAGTGGAAAATACAGTGGGGAGATTTAATCTCCTCACTGTATTTTCCACTTCATGCATCCGATGAAGTGAGCTGTAGCTCACGAAAGCTTATGCTCAAATAAATTGATTAGTCTCTAAGGTGCCACAAGTACTCCTTTTCTTTTTGAGAATACAGACTAACATGGCTGCTACTCTGAAACCTAGAATTACTATAATCAGTTTAGAACTTCTGTCATTTTGCATTTCAGTAAGCCACAGTCTTAAACTGCAGGAGTCAGCCAAGTGGGTTATAGCAAAAACTTACTTTGATAGTAACCTTATTTACCCAATCCAGAGTTTTAATTTAGAATAAAGAAGGCAGTTCAAACTGTTTGTGGCAATTTTTAAAGTCCTGAATGGTGCTATACCCAGGTTCCCCAGAAACTGCCTCTATCAGCTCTTCCACTGCCTTTTTACACTCTTAATATGCTCAAGTTTTGTAACCTGTTTAGTATGCTCAGTTCCAACAGTCCTCAAAAGGCACTGTAACACATCTTGTCCTCTAAGTATGTGACCTTTTCTTAGCATCAGAAGATGACACTGCATTTTACTGCATAAATATACATGACCAATTTGTAAGTTAATTTATAAGAAGATGTCAAAAGTAGGAATAGTGCCTACTTCCCCAGGAATTCCAAGTAAGTGATCCAATTGCTGCTTCAAGTTCAGTTCAGCTAATTCCAGGCAGCACAGTCTTCTATATATGATCCACAATGGGGAGGAGTTAAGGATGCCATAGAACCCTTAACTCAGATTGCTTGCATTTGAGGTCTTGTGCAGTGATTTAGAAGTCTACTATTTGCTCAGTGTCTAAAACAAAGGCTCTCTCAGACCGGTATTCATTGAATCCTCAGAGAAAAAGGAAGTATTCTGACTGACTACATTATTATACAGCAATAATTAGATCTACCGCATGTATCACAAAGAAATTAGATTATATAATTTGTTTGAATGTTTGTTTTTTTAATAATGCTGCTGGGTGTATTATGTTGTAGGATTTACTGTTCACCTAGAGTTTTTGTATAGGAGTCTTATTTACTATGACTTAAATCTAATCTATCATATTTTTTCCTCAGACTTTATGCACCTAAAATACTTTCCATCTTAACTTTAATACTTACATTATCAAATCCTCCAAGCTTGTGTACAAGTCTGAATAATTTAAAGAGATTCAAATTTCTGTATCCAAGTACAGGTCGTTTATTAATAGGAGTCCCTGTGGAAGAATACAATTATTAAAATATTTTGAAGTGTGTCTTTTTACTGAGCACAAGACCAGAAATTTATACCTATACTATTTCACGTTACTAAATATATTACTGCAAGCTCTTTGACTCTGACCATATCATGTCCGTAGTACAGTATTTATTTATTTTTCTATTTATACAATAAGTATGGCCCTACCAAATTCACGGCCCATTTTGGTCAATTTCACGGTCATAGGATTTTAAAAATCACAAATTTCATGATTTCAGCTATTTAAATCTGAAATTTCACGGTGTTGTAATTGTAGGGGTCCTGACCCAAAAAGGAGTTGTGGAGGGGTTGCAAGGTTTCTGTGGGGGGCGGGGGTGTTGCGGTACTGCTACCCTTACTTCTGCGCTGCTGCTGACAGCGGCTTTGCCTTCAGCGGTGGGCAGCTAGAAAGCAGCAGCTGCAAGCTGGGAGTCCAGCTCTGAAGGCAGAGCCGCCACCAGCAGCAGCGCAGAAGTAAGGATGGCGTGGTATGGTATTGCCACTCTTACTTTTGCGCTGCTGCCCTCAGAGCTGGGCTCTCAGTCAGCAGCCACCACTGTCCGGCTGCCCAGCTTTGAAAGCAGCAGCGCAGAAGTAAGAGTGGCAATACCATATCACGCCCATCCTTACTTCTGCGCTGCTGCTGGTGGCGGCTCTGCCTTCAGAGCTAGGCTCCCGGCCTGCAGCCACTGCTCTCTGGCAGCCCAGCTCTGAAGTCAGTGCAGAAGTAAGGGTGGCTACACCGTAACCCCCCTAAAATAACCTTGTGACCCCGCATGAAACTCCCTTTTGGGGCAGGACCCCCAATTTGAGAAACACTGGTCTCCCCCCGTGAAATCTGTATAGTATAGGGTAAAAGCACACAAAAGACCAGATTTCACAGGGAGGACCAGATTTAACAGTCCGTGAAGCGTTTTTCATGGCCGTGAATTTGATAGGCTCTTAACAATAAGATAATAAATATCATAATCAAACTCTACAGCTTTATTTAAAAGCTCACTTTTATCTCAATCCACTAAAGATATTACAATTCATATGTGTGTGTGTGTAGGTGAAACAGAGGCCTCCGAACACAAGTCTTACCACACAATTAAGAGAGAAACTATTTGCTTTCTGAAAGCATATTTATTTGTAATCTCTACCTATATATCTGTTAAGGATCTGACATATTAAAGGGATATGTTTTTAAAGGCATTTCAGTTTCCCTTATCAGTAACACAAACATTCAGGTGGTATTACAAGGCACAAGCTAAAACCAGAATGAATTAAACCATTCAAATGATATTTGTCATTCTAAAATGCATTTATTGAGGCATCTTATTAAAATTATGAAATGGAATGTATGCAGTAATAGAATTAAGAACAAAACTAGGCATTAAATGCACAGCTATCTACAACACAGGAATATAGTGTGTGATATACAGGGGTATATGGAGCATATCCACTTATTTTGCAAAGCAGGGATATGTCTGCATTTTAGCATTCGTGAATGCTGAGAAGACAAAGAGGGTCAAGTGACAGACTACAATCTCCCAGATCACAGGAAGAAAAGATGGATATGGCCACACTCATTCCCAAAAATGAATTGCAAAGCAATAGTGGGTCATAGCTCAAAGCTTCAATATACATTGCATAACTGAAGATAAAACACCCACCTCTGTCTTCCATAAATTTGTATAACTGTTGTAGAAAATTCTCCCTTTCCTCTGGAAAAGGCTCTATTTCTTCCTAATATAAGTAATACAAGAAAAGAAAATTTATCACTTGTCTTGTTAAGCACTTCTAACTAGCAGACTTTAATATGGAAAACTATTGTTGCAAATGAAGTTTACATTACAAAGTTTGATTTACTGTAGAATTTAATGACACTGACAGCATGCTATACAGAGGGCATATGGTCTCTGATTGTTAAGCCATCTGGAAGCAGGAAAGGCTATTTCCAGCTAATAAAAACTATAAAACATATGGTTTGATCTTCATGGATTTTCAATAGATCATCATCAAAATGTCATAAGAATTCTTATAAATCAACACAAGCTCTCAACTGTGTTAAATTAGGCAGAAAACAGAGTCTGGTAGACACGAGTATTGCTCCTCAAAAGACTACACACAATTTTGAGATTCATTTGTCCTATAATTAGATGTGGTTATTCTTTAATGCCTGGATGGATTAAGTCACTTTTAAAGATGAAGTGGAAGGTAAAATTGTCCCTGCACTTTTTTCTTCAGTGGTTCCACAAGCCACTAGTAACACGCTGAGGTCAATGACATTACTCCTCTGGCAATGTGCATGCAGAGTACATAGTATACACAGAATTAATTAGAAACGAACAAATGCAGAATAGGTACATCAAAAATGTTTGTGGCTATTAAATTTATTACAGTAATAAACCCCTACATAGAATAACGATCAGCAGAGATCAATGGCAAGACACTGTGGCTCAGTCCAACAGCTCCTCCCAAGCTAGTTAGGAAATCCCCAGAAGTACCATGTGCCTCAACGGATATTAATTAATATTTCCCATATGAGTATCATCTTACTTCTAGTGTAATCAGAACTTCTATGAATTTTAATCACTAAGTTTAAGATATTTCAAAGAGGCACGCAGACTAAGAGTTAGTTTCAATTCTTTGTATTCCTTTTAATTCTGACCCATAGCAGACTTTCTGTGAGTATAACTGATATATCATTTCTGTAAATAAAGAAAAATTACTTTGTCACCATATCAGCTTCATCTTTCCCATTCTACTTCTTACCCTAAGCATTATGACTTCACCAATCCAGAAGCAAGGAGACAAAAGTATTATTCATCAAGATTTGTGTAGACGCACCAGAGCTCCGCTGAGAAACTTACAAAATTTGAATACAATTACTAAGAATATGATATAGATAAAAAAGATAACTCTTCACTTAATAGCCTCAACAGGTGGAGGGATGAAAGTAGGACTGACAAAGGCTACAATTAACAGAATTACCAGTAAGAAGTTTTCTCTTGTTGTACGTGTCCTCTCCCTCATCCTATAACAAATACACTAATTGGATACACAGTGGAAGTCAAGAGGAAAACATACTTCTGATGTGTTGGCATATTCTCCATTTAACATTAATTAATAACAAAAACTTGCATAAAAGAGGGCCATATAGTAATTTAGCAGATCGTATGGGTGAAGGGTCAGCCCAAGTTGCTGACAGCAGCTAAAGATTCTTAATCTTTAGTATAAAGTGAGGGAAAAGAAATTCCCATACCAAACTACTAATGTGATCACTGACATAGCTAAAAGAAAAGGAGGACCTGTGGCACCTTAGAGACTAACAAATTTATTTGAGCATAAGCTTTCATGAGCTACTGCTCACTTCATCGGATGCATCCGCTGAAGTGATCTGTAGCTCACAAAAGCTTATGCTCAAATAAATTTGTTAGTCTCTAAGGTGCCACAGGTCCTCCTTTTCTTATTGCAGATACAGACTAACAGGGCTGCTACTCTGGAACCTGACATAGCTAAAGATCTTTCTTGACATCAAGGTGAAATAAGGGAGGTTGTGCTGGGTCTGACTGAAATAAATACCTTCTCTCGCATGTGAAAAGAAGAAACAAAATAACAGCCAGGGATATTTTGCAAAATGAGAAGTAGGACTGTATTCTATTTAGACCAAAAGTCTCATATATTGTGGAAATTCAGGAGATTTCCTTCCCTGAAGTACTCTGGGTCAGAAGAGAAGGAAAAAAAGTTAGATTTGGCAAGTGGCTCACAACCAAGAAAATGCTTGTCACAAGAGAGTGACGACATAGAACCGTAAGAGGTCAGGGAGGAAAGCACTGACCAGATGTTCCCAGGAAATTTAACTAGGGTTTCAAGAAGTATCATGTATACAATTTCCTTCAAGCGCTAAGAGAGCCAAAAAGCAGAGGTGCTGTAGATACTGAGCAGAGTGCTGCAGATACTGCTACCATCCGTTGTGGACCCTATGGTATCTTACATTGCAATTTGACACTGCCAGCTGACTCAGGCTTACGGGGCTTGGGCTAAACGGCTGTTTAACTGCAGTGTTAAACTGCAGACATTTAAGTTTGGGCTTCTGTCTGAGTTCTGGGATCTTCCCACTTCGTGGGGTCTTAGAGCTCCAGCCTGTGACCAAACATCTACACCGCAATTAAACAGCTCCTTAGTCCGAGCCCCATGAGCTCCAGTCAGTTAGCACGGCCCAGCTGCGGGTGTCTAGCTGTAGTGTAGACACACCCTAAGATACTATTTTTGAAGCACAAAGCAGATACTTGTAACACCAAGTACCAAAACTGCAAGTAGATATCCCTTGTTGTAATTAAATTCCCCACTAGATTCTAGAACAATGTGCTAATGGGACAGAATTAAGATTTGATATGCCAAGATCTACAGAAGAGCGTTTGTACATTCTCAGAGTGTGCAGACTCAATGGATTTCACAGGGGGACTGAAGTGAGACACTGTAGCAAGGCGAGTTAATGATCCCTGCTATTCTGAGAATCTCATGAAGAACCAGACTGACTGTACTTTGATGCCAAGGCATCTTGGGAGATTGTTAGATGCAGACCTATAACCTTCAATATTCTGCTATCTCAGCCTATTGCTACATTAGATAATCTCATCTGTGTTCACTCTGGGAATACCAGTGTATCTGTCAGCATTATGAAGGTTAAAGGAGTCAGCAAAGTAGCTCGTTTCTAACTTGAGGAAGCAAGCAGCTCCCTGCTAACACTCATACTATAAATATTTTATTATAACTCAAAGTGGATCCTGGTCCACACCTCCATATTTGGCTGAAGCTAGATTTAGTCCTCCTATTCCCATCATACTAGTAAAGGAGAAGAGACTGGGAGGCAGAGGCCCATTTGGAGGGGGACACAGGACGGAAAGCAGCTTTAAAAAAAAAAAATCTAATCTCTCAGATTTCTATGGCACCTATCACCATGGTATCTAAGTGTGAAATGAAGATGATGGAAATGAAAAAACTGTTCCTACCCATGCCTTGAACGGCACAGTTAGAGAGGCCATGTGAGTAGTAATAAGGGAACCAATGAAATTCTTCATGGCCCAGGATGAGCTAGAGCAATCTGGAGGGGAAAGATTGTCTAGTTCCAAGAGTGCTCTCTCACATATTTTGTTGGAGGAGAAAGGCCATGCAGGGAACCCACAGAGCATAACAACTGAAATGGAAAGAGGAGACAGGAGAAAAACAGGGCAGGATCATATTGCTCCCACTCAAAAAAAGAAAGTGAAGCTCTAGCCGTTACTTTGCAAACCTCCAGCCCAGTAGATGCCAGAGACACTAGAGAAGCAATTTCAGAACTACCATAGCAAATCCCATTAGATTTGAAGGTGTCCAGAGCCAGGCTTGTTCACCAAGGCATTTAGGGAGCTTGCATGGGGAAGGAACAGCAACTCATGCTACACAAGCGAAGACAAGGCTGGCAGAAGGAGCTGTAGCTACCTCCCAAAGGCAAAGGCTCTAAAGGCCAAACCCTTAAAAACAGTAGTACTTAAGAGCTCAGATTCTCCTCACTCATGGCCTCCCAAGTGGACCTTCCAGGAGAAGTGAGCATAAGTAGGTGAGAATAAAAGACAGAGAAAGATATTGTTGCAGTTGGCAAACCCTGAAAGGACCATAGAAGGGCACCATATGAGGAGTAAGTGAGTCTGGAGAGGTGGCAGAATTCCAACCTCACACACCTGCAGCCTCCTGAAAAGCCCCAACCAGAGAAGATGGGTTGAGACACAGAGTACAGTAGTCGTTTAGGACCCAGACAGTTCAACCTTGTGTCTAATGCTCCAAAGGGTTGGGAGCACTAGGCTGCTGCATTGCAGTCAGCATTGCAGGGATGAATAACTTAGTCAAGAGAAACAGCCCCCACTCCCTGGCTAAAGGAGGGGTCCTCTGGACAGAGCCAGAATCTGAGCACCAGGAGAAAGTACAGAGGAAATAACAGAATCAAACCCCCTCCACACACACAGCCTCAGAGCCAGCTGTGAAGCAGAGTTCTTTCCTCTGACTTTCATCTTTTCTCGTCTTCTTTATTTCTGGACTGGAGACTGGGGGCGGGGGAAAGAACAGCTAATTAGAAGATAGGCACAGGACTGCACTCCATACTTCCAAAACAAAGGAGACAGAGGTAGAAGAGGAGTGGGTGGGCTGGCGCCTTGCCTGAAAGTTCTTCTGCTTCTTTTTGTCAGGGTAGGCAGAGAGAGATAACGTCTAGTGAACCAATTCTAGCATAGGAGAGGAAAGAGGAGAGATACAACAACTTAGACATTTTTTGTAATTATTTGAAAGATTAAAAAAGTATTAGGACAAATTCATCCCTCATGTTTCACCACCACAAACTAGCGGAAGCCAGGGCTGATAGCAGAAAGTCCACCTGAAGGTTGAGAAATGGTACAAGCTACCTGCAACTTCCTCTCCACAAGGAGGCCTGGAGCAAGAAGGCCTAGCCCAGCAGTGCTAGGGATGTGCCAGCCCGGCCAACTAGGAGACATGCTGTTCAGTTTATCTCCCAAGGAGTTTCTGCCAGTGAGACTCCCATACTGGCCTGTATACGCTGCTTCCCCAGCAGAACCCCTATGCAAATGGTGGTGGAATGTGAATTTCCTTAGCGTTTAAAACCTCCTTTAGAACAGCTGCCTCCAAAGGCGTGGGGTGGAGGGCAACTGAAAACTAATCATTAAGATAAAAACAGATATGTGTTTAAAGACAATTTTCAACTACCTTAAATATTACATTTCCTTTGCAGTGTCAGGTAAGAACATAAGACCAGCCATACTGGATCAGACCAAAGGTCCATCTAGCCCAGGATCCTGTCTTCCGGAAGTGGCCAATGCGAGGTGCCCCAGAGGGAATGAACAGAACAGGTAATCATCAAGTGATCCATCCTGTCGCCCATTCCCAGCTTCTGACAAACAGAGGCTAGGAATACCATCCCTACCCATCCTGGCTAATAGCCATTGATGGACCTCTCCTCCATGAACTTATCTAGTTCTTTTTGAGCCCTGTTATAGTCTTGGCCTCCACAACATCCTCTGGCAAGGAGTTCCACAGGTTGTCTGTGCGTTGTGTGAAAAAATACATCCTTTTGTTTGTTTTAAACCTGCTGCCTATTAATTTCATTTGGTGAACCCTAGGTCTTGTGTTATGAGAAGGAGTAATTAACACTTACTTATTTACTTTCTCCACATCAGTCATAATTTTATAGACCTCCATCATATCCCCCTCCTTAGTCGTCTCTTTTCCAAGCTGAAAAGTCCCAGTCTTATTAATCGCTCCACATATGAAAGCTATTCCCTACCCATTTTTGTTGCAATAAATATAGGTACAATAAATATGTATTTTTAACCACAGCTAGGAGACATTCAGTCTCTACAATTAGCTTGTAAGCATGCTGTAGTCATGAACATGTATTAGTCAGGGGCATGTTCTGTTCTTTTTTCGAGTAACTGTAAGATGCACTTGGCAGCACATGTCTCTCACTCCCTTCTCACCCCTTGCCCCACCCTGCCCTATCCCAACAACATAGCTCTTGGCCCTTACATATTACTGCTTCAGGTGCAGTAAGGGCTATATCTGATCCTAAGCTCAATCTTTGGATTTGGTCTTTCAGCTATCTTTAGCTCCTACTGATTCAGTCCTTTGACTGCATGTGTGAAGAGGTAGCTTCCTGAGTCCATTCATGGTTATTAATTTGGTTTCCACAGAGAGGTTTTACAAATAAGAATTTCATCTAAGAAAGACATGTGTATTAAAGATACAAGGAGCAAGAAAATCTGTGCTCTTGAGTTCTAAGCAGAGTGCCAATATACAGCTGATGAAAACAGACAGTTTGCAATGTTATACTTGCCTCTTCTTCACTGCTATTATCCTCCTTTTCTTTTTCATCTTCTTCCTCTTCTTCAGCTTCACTGCTGGAGCTCTCCTCTTTCAACTCAGTCTTCCAGTTACTGGGAACAGTTCTGCTTTTACGGAATTCAAGGGCTTGGTCAAAGGCTGCAAGAAGACCAGCATTTATTAGCATTAGAAGAAGGATCCATTTGCTCCAAAAAAAAAATTAAAAGAAAAGAAAAGAAAAGAAAAGAAAAGAAAAAAGAAAAGAAAAGAAAAGAAAAGAAAAGAAAAGAAAAGAAAAGAAAAGAAAAGAAAAGAAAAGAAAGATTAGGGGAAGGCAAGGGAAGAGTGAGAATCCAAATCATAGGACTTTAGCAGTGTTGTTCCGCAGCCACTCCTTATCTGCATCCTTATGCAGAGGTGCTCAGCCATGCATACCCAGTAGTCTCTACATCAGGCACTCCAAGCTATTTACAGTTGTTACTATTTATGCTGAAGTGATGCCTAAAGGCACCAACCCCCTCTGTTAGGCCATGTACAAACACATAATTAAGAGGCATCCCTGTCCTAAAGAATTTAGGGTCCAAATTAATGAAAAGATGCAACTTGTGGATAAATAAAAGGGTAGGAATGGGAAATAAAGAGGACTGAAGTAACAACAATATAAGCATTTATTTTGCAAAGATTAGTTGAGCACACAATGTAGCTTGCCGAAGAGCCCACCTCTTCAGCATGCAGAATGTGTGGAGGCAACCCTTTCAAGGCTATCCTGATGAGTGCACCATGGTGCAAACAACTTTATGAAGGTGCAACACAGGGGGGCCGGATTTCAGACAAAATCCATGAAGTTGGTTTCCACTACATTACTACTCCTTTTGTTTGTTGTTCCAGCATATATAATCAATGCATTACAGTTTTTATGCTTTTAAAGGTTGTGCTTGATGACTTTTAGAAATGAAAAATTTCTATAAGTCTGTAGACAACGTCATAGGGAAGCCGTATTTCTGTAATTTTACAGAATGCAAAAGCATGCTTTCTTACATATTTGGTGCAATATATACCACTAGCTAGTTGTAATTAATCAAGAAAAAAATGCTCTTTTTGTATTTAAAGGCTATTCTTACCTTGTTTTAACAAAGCATCAGGCTTTGGTGAAGTTTCACTAATTTCTTGAACATCTTTTCTTGGTACAGAAGCACTAAAGAATTTAAAAGAGTGTTGACAAGGCAACAATTATTTAAAGTATACTTCTTAAAAATCACATATTTTTAAAAGCCAGCATTTATCAAACTGGGGATCCTGACCCAAAGGGGGGGTCGCAAGGCTAAGGTCGTGAGATCAAGGATTACCATACATCAGATTTTCCCGGACCTGACCTTTTTTTTTGGTCCTCCGATCTCTGTCCGCGTAGGTTTTTGAAATACAAACAAATGTCCGTGATTTTTCCTGGCTCATCCTGTTTCCTTGCCTTCAGAACTGGGTGGTCAGACAGCGGCGGCTGCTGGCTGGGGCGCCTACCGCTGGAGACAGTGCCATCACTCTGCAGCACTGCAGAAGTAAGCGTGGAATAGTATGGTATTGCCATCCTAACTTCTGCACTACTGCTGGCGGGAGCACTGTCTTCAGATGTGGGCAGCTGGAGAGCTGTGGCTGCCCAGCTCTGAAGGCACAGCCACTGCCAGCAGCAGCGCAGAAGTAAAGGTGGCATGGTATGGTTACTTAGCTCTGTAGGGATGTGCACTGATGCCATGAAAGCTATGTCCAGAAACAAGGTGGCGGGTGGGGGGGTAAGGTCATCACTGCCTGAAATATTTTCAAAGGGAGGGCCCAGAGAAGAAAAATAGTTTGACAAGCCCTGTTATAAAGGGATAATATCAAACAATACACAGAGCTATTAAATGTGTAGAAAGAGCATATGAAATGTATCTGGACAATAAATCAATAAATCACGATTTATCATGCAATTTTATTTCAATAAGACAATATCTTCTTCAGCGAGTTAAATATTGCTGACAGTTAATTAAAATATACCCTTTTCACTATTATAGTTTTGTACAGTATTAAAAAAATGGAGCTGAAAAAATCCAACTGCCTTAAAAATTTGGGTGCACCATGAGTAGGGCTCCATGTCTGTCATGGAAGTCGCAGAAGTCACGGATTCCATGACTTTCCGTGACTGCCGTGATTTCTGCAGCGGCCGGTGTGGCTGACCCCAGGGCTGCCCAAACAGATGGCTTCAGGGTCAGCTGTTCAGGTGGCCCCGGGGACAGCCACACCATCCGCTGCTGGAGCGGCTCTGCAGCCAGCTGCTCAGATGGCCTCGCAGCCAGCCGTACCGGCTGCTGCTCGGGCGGCCCCGGGCAGCTGGTCCTAGGAACCTCCCGAGCAGCGGTGCCCATGGCAGCCAGAGCAGCAGCTGCTCTGGAAGTGGCCCCCAGCAGTTAGTGCCATTGCCCACCCCCTCTCCCCCAGGTTTAGTCAGGGGTATTTACAGTACAAGTCATGGACAGGTCATGAGACATGAATTTTTGATAATTGCCCATGACCTGTCCAAGACTTTTACTAAAAATACCCATGACTAAATCGTAGCCTTAATCATGAGCATCCATTCATTAACACATTCAGGAAAGCATTTGCTTAACAGCAGGTGTCACACACTTTAGATGGTGCACATATTTAATTGGTAGCTTCTATGTTTCTACTCACAATTTACCATCCTTGAAAGAACGAACTAGAACATTGTCCTTTTTCACTGCAATATCATCACTACAATCTGGACAAACCACCTACAAAAAGATAAGAAAGAGGTAAACATTAAAAAAAAGATATGCTGCATTTATAACACTTTGAGGAATTATTTAAAGCCTAACCAAGCAAGCCGCTTACCACCCTTACCTCCAACTGACTTCAATGGGAGTTGAGGGTGCTGAGCAACTCTCAGGATTTCACCTTTAAGGGCCAATCTTGCAAATGTTTAGGAGAGGAAATCTGCTCCTCTGTAAAAGTGTTAGGGGCCCTTAGTGAGGAAAAAATGGTTACTCACCTTCTTGTAACTGTTGTTCTTTGAGTTATGTTGTTCACATCCATTCCAATCATGTGTGCATGCGCTGCGTGCACAGTTGTTGGAAATTTTCCCCTTAGCAGCTCCTGGAGTGGCACCTTCAGCTTCCTGACAGAGAGGGGAGGAGCGGGCTCTGCCCTGTTTGTTTATGTAAAACATGGCGGTGGTATTGTGCACTTGAAGTCTGTCCTTGAAGGTCTGGCAGGCTAGTCTCACCGCTCTGAGCTCCTTTATATTGATGTGGAGCGGGATCTCGGACTGCGACCACCTGCCCTGAGTCTGTAGATCTCCTAGGTGGGCCCCCCAACCAAGGTCTGATGCGTCCGTTACTAAGGTCATGGATGCCTGAGGAGCGCTGAATGGGACTCCCTTGTACACCATGCGAGGGTCCAGCCACCAGCATAGGGTGTCAAGGACTCGTCCTGGCACTGTTACTACCGAATCCAAACTATGTCAGCCTGGGTGATAAACTGAAGCGAGCCAAGCCTGGAGTGGCTTGAGTCTCAGTCTGGCATGTCTGACCACATAGATGCATGCTGCCATGTGTCTGAGGAGACTCAGGAATACCCTTGCAGTCGTGGTGGGGTACCGCTTGAGAGTCTGAATGATTCCTGTTAGTGCTTGGAATCTGGACCCCGGCAATACCGCTCTCACCTGAACCAACCATGTCTAGCACCGCCTCAATGAATTCTATTCTTTGGGTCAGTGACAACGTCAACTTGTCCATGTTGAGGAGGAGACCCAGTCTCTGGAAGGTATTTGTGACTAACCAGACTTGGGATTCCACCTCCTCCCTGGAACACCCCCGAAGCAGCCAGTCGTCAAGATAGGGATACACCTGTACCTGCCTCTTGGAGAAAGGTTGTGACCACCAACATGCACTTGGTGAACACCCGGAGGACCATTGATAAACCGAATGGGAGCACCGTAAACTGGTAGCGCTTGTGATCGACCACAAACCTCAACAAAGAAATGTCTGTGGGCCAGACAAATGGCTATGTGGAAGTATGCAACTTTCATGTCGAGGGCAGCATACCAGTCCCCCGGATCCATGGAGGGAATGATCGAACTCAGAGAGACCATGTGGAACTTCAACTTTACCATAAACTGGTTGTGTCCTCGCAGGTCTAAGATGGGTCTCAGTCCCCCCCTTAGCTTTTGGGATTAGCAAGTAATGGGAGTAGAACCTCTTGCCCCTTAGTTCCTGAGGAACCTCCTCCACTTCCCCTAAGGCGAGGAGCGATGCACCTCCTGGACAAGGAGTTGATCATGAGAAGGGTCCCTGAAGATAGACAGGGAACAGGGGTGGGAGAGAGGGGAGGAGCAGAATTGGAGAGAATATCCCACCTCTACCATGCGAAGGACCCAACTGTCCGATGTTATAAGGGACAATGCATGGTAGAAGTGGGATAGATGGTTCAGAAAGCAGGGGAAAGGATCCAGTATGGAGTCTGGCACGCTGTCCTCAGGCGCCCCATCAAAACCCTTGTTTGGATCCTGACTGTGGCTTAGTCGGACCCTGGCCCTGGCGTGACGATTGGTTAGGAGGCCTACGCCTATTGTTCTTGCCCCTATGGTGGTGAGGATCCTGCCTTGGGTGGGGTTGATATTGCCTCTTCTGTTGCTGTGGTTGAGGCTTGAAAGGTTTTCTCTGGGTAGCAGGTGTATGTATCCCCAGAGACTTCATTGTTGCCCTTGAATCTTTGAGGCTATGGAACCTCGAGTCTGTCTGGTCTGCAAACAGCCCTGCACCCTCAAAGGGAAGGTCCTGCAGGGTCTGTTGGACCTCTGGGGGAAGACCTGAAGCCTGGAGTCAGGAGGTTCTCCTCATGACCATCCCTTAGGAGATGGTTCATGCCTCCGAGTCAGCCGCATCAAGGGAGGCTGAAGGGCCAATGCCTTCCCCTCCTCAACCAGAGCTGAGAACTCCACTCTTGACTCTTCAGGGAGCGTCTCTTTGTACTTGGACATATCATCCCAAGAGTTAAAGAAGGCGCCGCTCCAGGGGGTTCCTTAGCCGACCCAACGGGAGCTGCTAAGGGAAAAGTTTCTGACGACCGTGCATGTGGCATGTGCACACCTGATTGGAACGGACATGAACAAGCACTCGAAGAAGAATTTTTATTATGCAGACTGAATTTTTTAAAAATAAACTATAAAATATGTGCCAAGCAAAGGCACTGGCACCCACAAAACAATGTTTAAAAATAAACCCAGCAACAGCATAAATATAATGCAAATTAATCAACCCCCCAAGTCCTACAGCACCTCAACCAGCCTTACCCAACTTTGAGGGGGAGGGATAGCTCAGTGGTTTGAGCATTGGCCTGCTAAACCCAGGGTTGTGAGTTCAATCCTTGAGGGGGCCATTTAGGGATCTGGGGCAAACACTGGGGACTGGTCCTGCTTTGAGCAGGGGGTTGGACTAGATGACCTCCTGAGGTCCCTTCCAACTCTGATATTCTATGATTCTATATGCAAGGGGAGGGCCTTGGCGAATGCCATGAAGGCTGGCAACTCTGGATGTTATGGACCTGAGGAGAAAGGGGTTCCAAACATCTGGGACCTAAAGTAGAGTGCCCTGCCAGCCACCCCCACCTCTTACAGTAATGGAGCTTCAGTGCAGGCGACTCTACTGACTGCACTTGTCCCAGGGTATCACTGGGATAGAGACAATTTCTTAGATAGGTATATCTTATGCAATGTAGGACATTATAGGTCAAATGAACATCTACAATCAATTTGGAAATCAAGAGATAGCTGGTGCATTTTGTAGAGCATAGGTTCCATGTGCTCACAAAGAGAAATACTGTTTAATAACAGGTTTCAGAGTAACAGCCGTGTTAGTCTGTATTCGCAAAAAGAAAAGGAGTACTTGCGGCACCTTAGAGACTAACCAATTTATTTGAGCATGAGCTTTCGTGAGCTACAGCTCACTTCATCGGATGCATACCGTGGAAACTGCAGCAGACTTTATATACACACAGAGAATATGAAACAATACCTCCTCCCACCCCACTGTCCTGCTGGTAATAGCTTATCTAAAGTGATCATCAGGTTGGGCCATTTCCAGCACAAATCCAGGTTTTCTCACCCTCCACCCCCGCACACAAATTCACTCTCCTGCTGGTGATAGCCCATCCAAAGTGACAACTCTTTACACAATGTGCATGATAATCAAGTTGGGCCATTTCCTGCACAAATCCAGGTTCTCTCACTCCCTCACCCCCCTCCCAAAAACCACACACACAAACTCACTATCCTGCTGGTAATAGCTCATCCAAAGTGACCACTCTCCCTACAATGTGCATGATAATCAAGGTGGGCCATTTCCAGCATAAATCCAGGTTTTCTCACACATCCCCCAACTCCCATACACACACAAACTCACTCTCCTGCTGGTAATAGCTCATCCAAACTGACCACTCTCCAAGTTTAAATCCAAGTTAAACCAGAACATCTGGGGGGGGAGGGGGGGATAGGAAAAAACAAGAGGAAATAAGCAGCACATCAAATTCTGCACCAGCTGCAGTTTCTGAATAGGTTAAGTAGTAGCCCCATGCAGAGAACATTACAGCAGTCTTATTTCAAGGCGACAAAGGTATGGATCCCTGTTGCTAGGCCCAAGAAACAGATGCAACCTCCTAACCATCTGCAAATTGAAAAAGGCCATCTTGGCTGTAGCTGTTACCTGATCTTCTAATAGCATCCAGGACCCCAAAATTGTACACCTGGTCAATCAAAGGCAAATGCACATCCTCAAAGGAGAAGAAACAGCACTCACACACTATCACTTCAGGTGACTTACCTCAACCAACACCACTTCAGTCTTTTCTGGATCAAATCTCAGCCAACTAGCCCTCCTCTGTGCTCTAATCTCCAGATAATAAGTAATGCAAACCAATAGCTCCAGATGAGTCACTGGAGATGGAATTATAAAGCTGCAGGGAATCAGCAGACTGAAAATAATGCAACCCAAGCCACCTCACTAACTTTTCCAAAGGTCTCATGTACACATTAAACCAGAGGGATGACAAGATGGAGCCCTACAGAACACCCTCTCTAACAACATTCAGGTAGGTTAGATCAAGACTATATAAGAGCAGCCTCTAGTATACTCCTCATCAAAATTAGGTCTTTAAATTAAAGGCAATATGGTCTAACGCAGGGGTAGTCAGTTATTTTTCGCAAGGTCCAAATTTCTTGGTCAACGTACAGGCAAGGTCCAGATGCCAGAGACAATAATAAAAAATAACAATGATAGTAAGCAAATAAAAAGATTTTGGGGTCCGTTCAAAAGTGCCTGGTGGTCCAGATTTGGCCCATGGTCCAGTTATTGACTGCCTCTGGTCTAGTGCACCTAAACACAGGACTGTGAGCCAGAGTCCTCACTTCTAACCTTGGCTCTCTTACTGACTCACTGTGTAGGTTCAAACAAGCCTATGAACCTCTCCCTACCACAGAGGAATATTCTGAGAATTAGGGTTTGCCCAAAAAGAAAAGGAGTACTTGTGGCACCTTAGAGACTAACCAATTTATCTGAGCATAAGCTTTCGTGAGCTACAGCTCACTTCATCGCATGCATCCGATGAAGTGAGCTGTAGCTCACGAAAGCTTATGCTCAAATAAATTGGTTAGTCTCTAAGGTGCCACAAGTACTCCTTTTGTTTTTGCGAATACAGACTAACACGGCTGCTACTCTGAAACCTGTCAAGGTTTGCCCAGTATCTTGACTAAGCATAGCATTTCAGAAGCATCAAAGCTATTCCATCTTTTTTGCGGTCCAGAGAATATGTACTATGATACCAAATACAGTATAACAGAGTGAAAAAAACACATGCTGTGAAGTGTATTATTCAGCATTTTAAGTATATGTCTCTGTTATTCATACCAATATATAGTCATTATTAACTATAATGTACAATAAAATTAAGCCAAAGTTTCTCTACAACAAAATAACGTTATTTAGAAGATTAAATTTAAGGAGGCACTAAATCCTTGGCTCACAAACTGAGAAAATAAACCCTTGGAGGCAGGCATTTTATCTTTTTGGCACTAACTTTACACTATACACAATGTGCTGTGTATATTTATGGAGCCGCATAACCGATTACAAAGTTAACTTGAGGGTGGTTCCTGATAAGGCACCGAAAAAAGTACATACTTCATAGTACTTGGGAAGAATTAGTCCGCACAGCCACAATGGGGACTAACTTTATTTTTAAACTATATTTTAAAAATGCCCTCTGGTTAATTTGAGACAGGGTATGTTTCTGTAATTTATACAGATTACACATTTTTAAGTTTTAACTGCAAGATTGTGAGAATAAGTAAACTACAGCAAAATAGCAGCAAAAAGGCAGCAGTGAGTTTATTAATCATTTGTTGAGCACCAACAGTATACTCTGTATTGGCACATGATTAGGTAGAAAATGATGTATGAAACAGAAGAGTTTAAACTGGAGAAGAATGAGTGGAAGGGTGAGCAGCAGAACAAGTCTCGCATCTTGTTTTTTCAAGAGACAGTAACAACAAATTGTAAAATTATATTAAAGTAGATCCACTGTTTGCATTAACACCTTACATTATGAAAAAAATTTTAAAATCTAATTTGCTTTTCACTATTTATACTCTTCATTTGCTTTGGTATTTACTCAGTTTGGATAATGAAAGAGACTTCAATTTCACTTTTGTATTACAACATTTACGTTCTCTATACTGAAGAGAGTTGTATAAATACAAAAGGGATCTTACTTCTAGCCATATTAGGTTTGGTTAAAACAGTATGATCTACTGAAAGAGAATGATGTTGTTTGCTCAAGGAGGGTTATAGCTTGAAGCAGTTAAACCCACAACCAACCAGAATACTTCTGACTAAGATTACTTTTTTGAGAAAAAACCATACACACACCCTTGTTTTTAAAAAGAAAAGGAGGACTTGTGGCACCTTAGAGACTAACAAATTTATTTGAGCATAAGCTTTCGTGAGCTCACGAAAGCTTATGCTCAAATAAATTTCTAAGTCTCTAAGGTGCCACAAGTCCTCCTTTTCTTTTTGCGGATACAGACTAACACAGCTGCTACTCTGAAACCTTTTTTTAAGAAAATTAAGTACATTGAACAACAACTATGTTGTCCTATGAAATTTCGTAATAGTGATGTTCTACTTTCTAACCCGTGGGAAATTCGCACAACAGTACTATGTGGGGAAATGTAAACTTCATACTTGAGAGTAGGACAGAGCTTCTGAACTATGACTACTTACAAACCCTCCCCTCCATATGTATTACTCTGACAGTGGCTTGCAAAGGGTAGATCTCTGTGGAATAAAGTTTTGTGTAAAATAATCTGTGCTGACTAGGACAGCACTAAAAACTCTGAAAATAACCTGTCCTAAGCATGGAAGTTTTCATTTTGCCAATTCAAGTAGAGGCTTATTTTTGAGACTTTCTTCTCAGTTCCAGATTGTCCAGGTAAGCAACAGAGACAACACTATGTTATTATTATGGCTAATGTTATTGGCTACACTGGCAACAACCTGAGAGATTAAAATTGCTGGGTTTTGGTCACAGTGGTGGGGAAGTTTTATTTGCAAACCGTGCTGCACTACTGAACTAACTTTGAAGTATGCTGTAGTTTTAAATAATGACTGCCCCTTTGGTCTCTGTGAGAGAGGGATATGTGGTGATTAAAAAATATTGCTAAACTTCTCGATTTGTAATCCGCAGGACAAATACCCCAGAGAATACTTATTTTGTTTACCTAATAATTTCCAAGAAATACCAAGCTATTTTAATCTCCAAGAAAAAGCCAAAAGAAACATCTCCTGCCTTCACCAAGACCCTGGAAAGATGCATTGTAACCAATCCAGCTATACTTGAAGATCTTATCTCCCAGCTACCTTGAGTAACACTACCATTGATTTTCAGATAAACCCAATCCTACTGGAGGGTGCCGAAGGTACAATCAAGGGAACCTGTTGATCAGTTATGAGTGTGTCCAGGAAGCCTGTCCAACCAAAGGGACATAAAAAGGTTTAAACTAATAGAACTGATTGTCTCAAGAGGTACTGAACAGGAGGTATGGGGATACGCCACCATAGTTTTAAGTACAGCCTTCAATTAAGTAAAATGTTTTATTTCTTTACTTATTTTTAGTTTTTCATAATGCTACCATCCACTGACAAGAACATCTCACTGCTAAAAGAAAAGGAGGACTTGTGGCACCTTAGAGACTAACCAATTTATCTGAGCATAAACTTTCGTGAGCTACAAGTCCTCCTTTTCTTTTTGCGAATACAGACTAACACGGCTGTTACTCTGAAACATCTCACTGCTAGATATTCTGCCCTTTTTTGGCTAGCTTTTGCCGGCTTTGTTGATTCTCCCCTCCGAGCCTCCTCACCCCGACCTCAACAGGCACTGCTGCACTCCCTCGGAAAGCCACTGGACTGCACAGCAAGCCACAGGAGGAGGGGAGTAGCAAGTTTCAGAGTGAGAGCAGAAGATGACAGCTACTGCACTCACCAGGGCTGTTGGTGCAGTACAGCAACTTTTCAACAGAGGGAGTGCACAGGCCTCTTTGCTAAAAAGAAAAATAAAGAGTCTTCAGCAAGTCTGCCCCAAGAGCCAAAGAGAAATGAGCAGAATACCTCACAATGAAAAATTCATAGCCATTCTTATACTATGTATGAGAAAACCATTTTCTAAGTATACCGGCCAGATGCAAATGAAGTTTTAGGTGTTTTAGGTGTTTTCAGTTAAAAAAAAAAAAGCATTAGTTAAAATCAGATATTTAGTCAAAGATAGTTAAGTGGAAATTTCCTTTAAAACATGATAGTAATCTATCTTTGTATTCAGCTAGAAAGATCATGGAAGAACAAAATAAGGTACTTATTCAGTTACTGAGCATTTCTTAAATTATCCCTTTTAATGAATCTTGGTATTGAAATAAAAATCACAGTAATCTAGAAAAGCTAACATTGGTTATTTAGCAGTGAGCCCTAATTAACACAAGTTATTCAAGTGAAATTAAGAAAATCAGTAAGTCTGATTATTTGAAAGATTACAACCACATTAGCATTTGCTTTTATTAGCAAACTTTTTTGATATATATTTCCCCTGGACAATTATGATACTGTTTAATGTTAAGAAACATACTATTGTGTACATTGGTTGCATGTGAGCCACACAGGACAAAGAAAAAAGGACAATTACTATTCATTTGGTGCTTATAAAAGATTAAAAGCCTCTACAAAATAAAAATTAAACACTTACCAAGGCTGGAAACCACAGAACTTTCTTTTTATCCACATTAACATAGTCTACACACACGACTTTTCCTAGTAGTTCATCAGTTTGTTTCCTATCATCTTCATCTTCATCACTGGATGAGGATGAAGATTCTTCTTCTGGGCTACAATGGGAAACAAGAGAGACTTAAACTAAACTTCATGATAGTGTATAGGTTTATAACCTGCCAATCAGAGAGGGTACAAAGCTAACTATCTGAAACGAAATTAAAGCATGGATAAGAGGAGATTTTTTTTCAATTTACTATAGGAAATTTACAAAAATAGAAAAGGCTCCACATACTGTAACTCCAAAGAATTTTCAGGATGCAGTTTGATCACCACAGCATAAAAACCCAAATCACAGAACTTATTAAATCTTTAAATGCCTTCTTTTTTTTTTTCCAGAGAGACAAGGTGAGTGAGGTAATATCTTTTATTGGAACATCTCCTGTTGGTGAAAGAGACAAGCTTTCGAGCTTACACAGAGCTCTTATTCAGGTCTGGGAAATGTACTCAGCGTGCCACAGCTAAACACAGGTGGAACAGACTGTTTAACTTAAGTAGTTAACACATATGGAAACTCCACAGCATGAAGAAAAGGAAGCAAAGCTTAACAGCAACCCTTGTGTTTAGCTGTGACACTGAAGTGTCCAGCAATGCTCAGGCTACATGAAGGGAGAGAACTGAATCAGTTAGCCAGAAATCAGAATAGTCGAACATTTTCAGGGGCCTCAAGTGTCTCTTTAGGAATAGAGTTTCTTTCAACTAGAATGGAGAACCTGGTAGAACTGAAACCAAGAAAAGGTCTGCCTTTGGGACAGACTCCTCACAAATCTTGTCCTTTGGAAATCTGTATTATTTGGACTTGGCTGCTAGGAGAACTTATAAGCAAAGTTTTACAACTAGAAAGGGCCGAGGATTTAATGGCTAGATAGATAGGAAAGACGCCTTCTTCTGTGTCACCTTTCAATACAATTTTGCTATTCTTTAGTGGTCTGTTCTCCAATGACTGAAGTGTGAGATAAGGTGAATAACTGGAGGATTTAAAAAAAGTGTTACATGTCTCAATTTCCCTCCCAAATATATCTTTTCGTTTCCTTCTTTATCATGTTGTTAAGCATTTTTCCCCATTTTTTTTGAAATAGCAATTGCATACATTGATAATATTTTTAAAGAAGTCTTTCAGGCTGCTTCATAAGACTTTGGAACCTCTTGTAGAAAGAGGAGGAGTCGTCGGTAACCCCAATGTCTTTGTCAGATCAGTCAGTATGGTGGAGGGACAGCAGGGGAGTGGGGCAATAGAGAAATTGCTGCTGAGCTTTCCGTCAGTGTGGGCACAATTTGCCTTTCCTTTACTTCAGTTCAGTCAGTGTCGACAATAAGATAAAAATAACAGAGGGAGCTGTCTCTGCTGTGACCATGTCTATACAGACAAACACCCAGAGAAAATAAGTTTTAGTGAGAGAGAGACAGACTGAGGAAAGTACATCAAACTGACTCTGCCATAAGTCAGTTGGAAGCAAAAGGTGAAGCAATCAATCACAAACTAATGTACTGAGGGTGAAGAACAATGGTTTGGGCTCATGTGTAAATATGCTGCCTCTAAAGTAAAATTTTATTCACAGAGCCCTCCAAACATCATTGATGATGCTGGTGCAAACAAGGAAGTTAAGTGAAAAGACGTGTTAATTTCAAGCTCTGTTATTCCAATGGGGCAGGCTCAATGTACCAAAAAGAATAAAATGTATAAAAATCAAACACATTTAAGAGTATTATGAACAAGGGAAGAGTTTAATATAAGCAGTATTTTAAAAAAATGACTATTTAAATGTCTTCTTAAGCACCTGTCAGAACGAAAGTGACCCTACTGTATTCTTGTGAAGCACATCTTTCTTAAGTACTAAATTTATTGCTGAAGACTTCAGGGATCGGCAATTTTACTGTTTGAAAAATAACAGAATGTCTAAAAAAGGAATCATAAGGCCTTTTGAAATTCTTGATAAAACCCACTTCTACTGTATATAGTTATTTTTTTCCCACTACAGCACAAAATGTTTTAGTCTGCTTCCAAGAAGTACGGTTTGCAGTAGAACCAGATGGTCAATTCTGCAGTTTGAAATCTTCAGAAATCCCCTTTTCTCTGTTTTTTGGAAGGAAGTGCATTTTTTAATAGGAACACTGAAGCACTAGGATAGCCTTTTTGGTTGTGGTAATGTCTTCAGTCAATTGCTCTAGTCCAAAGCTTACTCCTGGGGGAATTCTGCACCACTGACCACATGCAGAATTTATGTCCCCTGCAGATTTTTTTTTCTCTGCAAAAAATACATTCTGCTGGAGAGGCACTGAAATTACACCTTTTCCCCATCGGGGCTGCTATGGCACCAGAAGAGAAGGTAGTCAGCTCAGCCAGCCACGGACAGGGAATGTGAGACTGCATTCCTCACAGTGCCTTGCCCTCAGGACTAAGGTAAGAAACCTCAAGGTATGGAGGGGATGGACAGAGCGGGGCACATGGGGCTGCTGGTGGGTCACATAGACTGGGGTTCAGAAGGGCTAGTGTGGGGGGGGAGACTGAGGTGGGAGCACAGGAGCTAGTGGGGTGACAGCATTGAACCAGGGACTGAATGGGAGTGGGGATGCAGGGTAACATGGGGACAAAGGGAAGCGGATGGCTGAGTGGTGGTGTAGGGACACATGGGGATGGGGGAGGAGGGATGGCTGAGTGGGGGTGAAGGGACACATAGGAACAGGGAGGAGGGGTAGCTGAGTGGGAGTGCAAGGACAAATGGGGAATGGGGATAGATGTACCTGACTGAATGGGAGAGGCTAGGGGTCAGCCTGGGTCTGCATGGGGGAGACTCCCCAATTCCCTAACAATCCCTACCCCCTCCAAAAAAAACCCAACTGTTTCATATTTCTCCCACCCGTACCCAACCACCTTCCAGGTTCACTCCAGGCTCCTTCCTGGCAATTACTTCCCTCTCCCTCAGCTCCCTGTTACCCCTGACTCCCAAGCCTTTGCACTGCTTCTGAGGGGAGCAGGAAATATGTTTCTGGATTGTAGTTTAAATGAATTATTACTCAAAGTTTTGTATTAATATGCCTAGTAATGAATGTCTTTCTCAGAAAACATTTCCTGAAACTATTTGGTTGTCTGTATTGTTACAGACATACTTGCTGACAGGTATTTCAAAATAAATGACCAAAATAATTAAAACTGGCGTAATTATATTGTGTTATTTTGATAAATAAAATATGCAGAATTTTAAAATATTTGTGCAGAATTCCCCCAGGAGTAAAAGCTGACAAATGAATTCCACAGAGCAAAATACTGAACATTGCTTTGCAGATACTATCCAAAAGGTCCAATTACAAAGCTAAAAGAGCAGTAACTTGGGTTAATAACAACTTCTGATAACTGTGTTAATAACTTCTGCTCACCATTGGAGCTGTTAACGCAAAAGAAAGAGGAATTATTCAACCGAGATTTTAATGTAGATTTTCTGTAGATCATGAATATCAAGATGTTTGGTTCCACGGAAATTTGGCCACCATATTTGTAGCAGTTTATTCTTCAATGTCACATTTGGTTGCAAATGTTGTACTCTTTTGAAAAGGGTGAACAATCTTTACCCATGGGACAAGAATTATGTAAAGAATTCCCAAAAGACTGCTTTGGGAGCCTAGAGGCTAAAAAGCCCTCTTGTCAGCTACAGCTATAGATTTGTAACTGTTTGAAAAAGTTTTCAAACAGATAGAGCCGAACACAATTTCAGCTACTGTTTTCAGAACCTATGCTAGTATCCTGCCAGAGGGAAATCTATTGCATGTTTTTTTCTTTTTTTCCCCCTTTATAAAATTCCTGTCCACAATGAACAGTGAAATTGTGCTAGCTGGAAAACACATTGAGTACTTGTTGCAATCCTTGCAGTACAGCAAAGCAGGAGAAATTATTTCCTGACTTACTCTTCAACTTTAGAATAATGTCACTTTTCATTCAACTTGCTAAGTATCTTAAAAATTTATAGAAGTCTGAAATATACAAAAACTTCTGGAATTAATGACACAATATAAGAAGGTAAATTAATGCAGAGCTCAAACAAATGATTGAAAAGATATTTAACTTACATATGATTAGATCTCCTTCCTCTGTTTGTTTTCTTTCCTATGACAGGAGTACCAAAATGTTCAGGGTTCGTGAGTGGGAGCTGATCTAATGTCTGTTGGAAGATCATTAAACTCATTAAAACTCAAACCAATAATTTTTCAAGAGTTTATACCAAGTCTAAGTTTGTATATACTTTAATAAATGTATTTTTTGTAAATGGAAAGTCTCCCTACAGACAATGTACTCAGAGCAGAGACACTGCTTTAAAAACAATGGCCTTGTCTTTTAGAAATTAACATTTCACAGCAACTACCTTCTTCCACGTGCCCATTCACACACACACACCCTGAAGGCCCTATTCTGAGACCACTTATCAGTAAAGGAGAACAAACTCAGGCAGCGGGACTGACATCCTGATATGAGATACTCCTTTCCCCTTGCTAGATGAAGCACATTCTGCTTCTGAAGCACCCGCAGATCCACATCCCAATTATACATGTAAGGGAAATGGACAAAGGTCCCTCGTAGAAAAACTGAAGTTAGCAAGGCTGACCAACAGAGACTGGCAAACCAAAATAAGCTAACTTTCTTATTAATTAATGACAAAATATTCCACAACTATGTTCTTGCAAGAAAGAAGAACAGAGTCTGGCAAGAACAACATGTTTCTCAAAGATTATAAACCAGATGTAGTTAGGAAGAGGGTACTGGCTGGAAAGGCTGAGAGAGCAGATCTTAATTTAGGTCTTTTCTGCATGAGGGTGAAAAAAAAGGATCTCAGAGACCTACAGTACCTTATAGAGCAAGCCTTTGAAATTGGAGTCTTATGGAGAAGTTGTTCTCTATTATCATTCACAATTGTAAATAATTGGTTTTTAGGGCACCTAGAGCTTTTTCTATTGGCATATTTTATTGTTATTTAAATAACAAGTTGAATAACAATGGAAGTTGACACAGTTAAGGGGCAAACTGCCTCTTAGAGCCCTTCTAGTCCTTCTCAAGTATACCCTCAAGTGACAGGCCCTGTGTCTTGTACCTCACTCTAGATGGAACCAGTGGTGAGCTGGAGCTAGTTCGCACTGGTTCGCTAGAACCGGTTGTTAAATTTAGAAGCCCTTTTAGAACAGGGTGTTCCGCGAGGGACAACTGGTTCTAAAAGGGCTTCTAAATTTAACCCGCCAAAAGTGGTGCCTTAGGCGCCGACTCCATGGGTACTCCAGAGCACCCACCAGCAGCTCCCCGCCCCACCCCTGGCCCCAGCTCACCTCCACTCCGCCTCCTCCCCTGAACGTGCCGCCCCGTTCTGCTTCTCCGCCTCCCAGGCTTCCAGCGAATCAGCTGTTCACGCGGGAAGCCGAGGTAGGCTGAGAAACAAGCAGCGGCTTCCTGCTCAGGCCCAGGTGAGCTCGGCCGGAGGTGAGGTGAGCTGGGGCCGGGCAAGGGGTGGGGAGCTGCCAGTGGGTGCTCTGTACCCACCAATTTTCCCCGTGGGTGCTCCAGCCCCGGAGCACCCAGGGAGTCGGCGCCTAAGGCGCCACTTTTGATGTGACCAGTGGGGGAACAGCTGCTCCCCATGCTCCCCCCCAGCTACGCTTCCCTTTCCCTAGGAGCCAGAGGGACCTGCCGGATGCTTCCTGGGAGCTGCCCCAGGTAAGCACCGCCAGGACTCCCCACCTCGTCCCCCCCGCAGGTGCCTCTAGCTCTTAGGATAGGGTGAGCACCCACTATGGTGGCCCACGAGACCCTCCTGCCTGGTTCTGGGCGCAGTCAGGGGACAGGGGAGGGGGTGGATGGGGCAGGGGTACTGGGGGGGGGCGTCAAGGAACGCGGGGGGGTTGGATGGGGCAGGAGTCCCGGGGTGTGGGGGTGGGCAACGACCCTCTCATAGGGTGAGGAGGGAACCTGTTAAGATTTTGGCAGCTCATCACTGGATGGAACCATACAACCAACTACTCTGGGATTTGGTCTCTGAGCATCAGTGCACCTCTCCCAACTGTAGAAATGAAATAGGCCCAACTGCAGTTGATGCCTGTAAGCTCTTTCACTCCTGGCACCCAGGAGCTGATTAAAGTGACTCAAGAACACATCTTCAAAATACAGGGTTTTTTATTCCTTCCCCAATGGTACAAAGCACACAGATTAAAGGGTAAAAACAATAAAAGGCATATACACGTGGGTCTTACTTACACCCTAATCTTTCCTTGTCAGATTTTTAAGTTTCCCTCACTCCAGCCAACCTCCATCTCCAGCTGAAAATAACAAACTGTCTTGCTTGCAGCAGGCTCTTTCTGTTTGTGTGTGTCCCCTTGCCAGCCTGTCAGCTCTTCCTGTCATTTCCTGGGCAGTTTTCTGGCCACTCACACAACCCTCATCCTTTTCTATATCCCGGGTCCTGTAATGTCTTAGTGTTCCCTTTTCTCTCCCTCTTCCTAGCCTTGGCAAAACAGCTATGTCACCAGGTTTGGGGCTGAGGAGTCGCTATTCATGATAATAAACCTGACTATTGTGTTTTCCTTGGGATGCCCTTATCTAGGCCGTTATTATACCTTTCCTACTTGGTTCCTTTAACCTTTTGATTTAACTCCATAGCAAGTAGCCCATCATATCTACACACATAAAGGCATGAATCATAGTCATAAAAAATATGAGATGAGATATTTCCCCCAGTTAGTTACACAATAAACAAATGTTACCACATTACACTTCAAGAAGTGTGAAAACTTTCTTTGTCTTACCATTCTCAATGCTATGCTAGTTTCAAACTATGAAGAATACATCAGATTCTCATTAAAAAATATTATGTAGGTGTGGTGGCCCCACCCCCCTGTGAGAGTGGGCAAAGACAGGCCAGAAAGGCTGCGTAAAGCGGCAGCCAATCAAGGAGGGCCTGTTAGAGAGCCAATCAGGGTTGGGCAAGAGGTGGCCAATCAGGGCTGGGCTCAGCCCTATATAAAGGCTGCCCATGAGAGGAGTGGTCAGTCTCTCCCAGACCTCCAGCAAGGAAGCATAAGAGAGCTCCAGCCTGTTACCTGCCGGGGCTGTGGGCCCTGATCAGAAGGGCCTAGAGGGGAAGTGACCCAAGGACAGCGGACAGACGAGGGGAGAGAAGGAGGGTATGGAGGCTGTTGCTAGAGGGTCCCTGGGTCAGGACCCAGAGTAGTGGGCGGGCCTGGGTCCCCCCTTCCCTCTTATCTCGCACCTGGCTGTGGGAAGTGGCCATAACGGACTGCACCAGACCCCTGAGGGAAGGGGTTAGACTTTAGGGGTGTGGTTGGCCACTGTGACAGGGGCAAACCAGGAGACTGCTGTTAACACCCCCACAACCCCAGAATGGGGTGAGCATGGACTAAGGGGCACTGCTGGAGGGCAGTGTCCTGAAGAGGACACTGCCAAGCGGGGAGCAATGCAGGTTCAGATGCCAGCGGAAGGCGTGAGATGGATTGGACACCACCAGTACAGGGCGCTCCACATGGACTGAGCAAATTCCCAGAGTCACCAGCAGGAGGCGCCGCAGTGGTGAGTCCCAACCCCATCACAGTAGGTCAGACTGAACTCACTGCAGCTGATGAAGCCCCCCCACCTTCAAACCAAAAAGCAAACGCACATCTGTCTGTTACTGTGATAGACGTTGCATATTTACCCAACACAGAATGATGGGCATGGACAGAATTAAAACCCTAGCTCAGAACAAGAGAACAGCACTGTGGCATAATTCTAAGGCTATGTCTACGCTACAAATTACTTTGGCGTAATTTACCTTGTTTAGGGGGGTGAATAATCCACAACCCTGAGCAACGTAAATTACACTAACCTAAGCACTGATGTAGACAGTGCTATGTCAGTGGGAGAGCTTCTCCCACTGACATAGTTACCACTGCTCATGGAGGCAGGAGTTATTAAGTCAACGGAAGAGCTCGCTCCTGTCGGCCTAGAGCATCTTGACCAGAAGTGCAGCTGCACCGCTGTAAATGATGTACACTAGAACCTCAGAGTTATGACTGACTGGTCAACCACATCCTTCCTTTGAAACCAGAAGTATTCAATCAGGCAGCAGCAGAAACAAAACAAAAAAGCTAGTAACGTACAGTACTGTGTTAAAGGTGAACAACTAAAACAAAAGAAGGGAAAGTTTAAAAAAAGATCTGACAAGATAAGAAAACTATCTGTGCTTGTTTCATTAAAATTAAGATGGTTAAAAGCAGCATTTTTCTTCTGCATAGTAAAGTTGTATTAAGTCAGTGTTGAATTGCAAACTTCTGAAAGAACAATCATAACGTTTTGTTCAGAGTTATGAAGAACCTCCATTCCTGAGGGGTTGATAACTCTGAGGTTCTACTGTAGCTTAGACATAGCCTAAGTGCTGAAGAAAGTGGAGGTGCAATTTTAACTTCAAGTGTAAAGGAATACTATCATGAACCAATTTGTAGAACTGCAGAGTAAACCCCCAATGACAGTGAGGGAACTGAAAATCAGTGATTTTTTGGCTAAACACCAAGTGCTCAGATACCTGAAAAGAAAACGGACTAGCAAAATGAAAAGTAGGAGAGGTTACCTTAATTAGATTTCTGCAAATCAGATACAATAATCTGGACTGATGGACATTCTTGTTCAGACAGCAGGGAGGTAGATTAACCTATATAATAATCTTGGCCAAAATTTTCAAATCTGGATTCCCAAAGTTAGGTTCCGAACCCCATATTTAATATATATAAGCAGCCCGATGTTCAGAAGTACTGAGCATCTACAAATCACTAAAATTCAACAGGAACAGCAGATGCTCATCTTTGAAAATTAGGCGACTTATAGTTAAATCCATATTTAGGTATTTAGGAGCTTAATGTTTGGCACATACACTTGGAATTTTTAGTGAGAGCATCTGAGCACCTTAACAAAGGCACAGTAAAAATGCCCAGTTCACAACATTTGAGCAACATGCTCAATTGAGTATAGCACAGAAAGCATTCTGCTCAGCAGGAAAATTCTTTCTCAAACAGCTCTTTCATAATTTAACATGTTCACATATATTGGTCCATCTGCTTGTCTGTCTGTTCACACAGTCTTGTGTAATAAGCAGAAAAATGTCTGACTTAACACTGTAATTGTTTAGAAAGTATGTGTATATTTTAGAAGTAATTAGTCTGTAGGCTAGACCATCAAACAAATATGAAAAGATTTCTGATTTGTGGAGAGACAAACATTTCTTCAAAGTAACAGGTGACAAGAGGCTATAATTTACCTAAAACAACAGTACACAGATGTATCTCAGATTTCAAATTTATTAGCTATTACAACACTTGCAAATTAACATGGTCACTTGCATCAGCTCCCATTAAAGTGTAATTATGTGAGAAGATACAAATCATGATGTGTGTCATGCACTATACTGCAGTATCTTTCTTCAATCAATGCTTACAGAGAAAGCTAAGAAAAGTATTTATAGCAAAAATAATTCAACTTATAAAGCAGTATCACTATTGAACCCCATTATGCAAAAAATAAATATGAAATGTCAATTTTGATGGCAACTTTTAGTTTGGAGAAGTCACTCCTCAAATCTTATTTCTGGGTGTAAAGGAATGAACTAGATTTTGTGGATTATATTTTGCATAGTCACCATTTTAGCAGCATTAATATATTTAGCCTTTGAAAGTCTGAGGCACTAATTAAACTGATGAAATTGGGATGAAAGACATTGTTTTGATTATTTTTAAATATAAACACTGTGGAATTAAGATGTATTCATTTTGACAGCAATCACTTACCTCACTTTCAGCAAAATGTCTCTCTCCTTTCAGGCAAAGAGAAGAGCGTCTAAGAGTCTTCTCATCCCCATCATCAAATACTGTCACCAGGGGAAAAAAGGAAAGGCAAATTATTAGTTAATAAACTGAAAAAAATACTTGCCCTGTATTTTCCTGCTACAGAAATATCCTTTGCTCAGTTCCCTGAATATTTTTCCTGTATAAAATCCAGTACTCTCTGGGACAGGGCTTTGAGAACCACCATTTCTGAACATGACATACCCAACCCCAGTTTCGTCACTAAGAGGGAGCACCAAACTAGATGGTAACTGTACTTTTCTATAGTTCTAGAAGTGTTTCAGGGAACTAGAGGATTGAGATCACCTATTATTCCAGGGAACTTGTGTAGTTAGGCTGTAACCCCAAACCCCACAACGTATGTGTTTCCACAAGCTGATTACAACAGGAGAAAACTCTCCATGGTAAGCTCTGAATTTGGTAGGTACCTGCATTATGGATCCTGGGCAGTTGGGCTCTGTATACTGTGTTTATTTTGCCTAATATATTTATCTCCTCCCCAACCCCTGGCTCAGGGCATCCTAATAATAGAGAGCAACTTCCTTTTCTTTTGTTAAGCCATTTAACATCATGAAGTCCCCACAAGAGGTATGTCTTATCTGGCCAAAAAGCGTGTGTGATCTATAGAAAGCAGATGCTAGCTCTGCCACACTTGCATATTCTTCTCCTTTACCTCAGTGGGAAACCTTCAAAATACGCCAGCAAGGCAACCTTTCCAGCCTTCTATCAGACAGAAGTACAGTAGTGTAGTGCATTTAAAAGAACTATCCTGAAACTGAAAACTTCAAAGGAAACCAAGAGGTCAAGGTTTCAGAGAAAGTCACTGAAATGCAAATCAGCTATTCCAAGATCTTAGAGAAAGGAGAACTTGCCCAGCAGCAGGCTTTTTCTTGAACATGTAGAACTCTATGCAAAAGCTCTAGACACCAAATAAGTCAGGTGCCTGTACATACACAAATGATGTTACAAAGATCAGAAGTGTCAAGGGCATGACTTAGTCCTTGTCCATACACCAGTAATACTGCTTTAACCATATATGGGTATCGTTAACATGTAAAATGGTAACAACCCCACACCTCAGAGTGGACTCTTATCAGTATATAAAAGGTGCCTTATACCAGTGGTTCTCAACCCGTTTCTTTCTGAGCCCCCCCCCGCCCCCCAACATGCTATAAAAACTCCACGGCCCACCTGTGCCAAAACAAGTGTTTTTCTGCATATAAAAGTCAGGGCTGATGTTAAGGGGTAGCAAGAAGAGCAGTTGCCCGGGCGACCAAGCCACAGGGTGCCCCGCAAAACTAAGTTGCTCAGGCTTCTACTTTAGCCCCAGGTGGCAGGGATCAGGGCCCCTGGCTTCAGTGCTGCATGGCAGGGCTTAGGCTTTCTGCCCTGAGCCCCAGCGCGTCTAACACTGGTCCTGCTTGGCAGACCCCCTGAAACCTGTTTGTGGCCCCCTAGGGGGCCCCAGGCCCCTGGTTGAGAACCACTGCTGTATACTATAGCAAAGGGAATAACCCATACTGGTAAAAGGCACCTTTGTTATAATAGTAATATAAACTGGACCCAAGCTAGGGATTGTACTGATTATTTTGGTAGGAAAGAATCATACACCCACATCAAAACCTGAGTGTAGGCAAGGCCTTAGCCCCACAAAAGCAAGGAAGGTTGACATGCCTTTAAACTGCTCTCCACTTGTGCCTAGGTATTGTAGACCATACAGTTTTCAAGCAGCTCCCAAATGCATGATGCTATAAAGACTTTGAGCCACAAACTGAATGAATCTCCAAGGTGTAACAATTTGCTGTATAACTGCTACGGTGTTTACCATTTGCCAAGTGAAGCTTTCGGCAGAGGAATTTGTGAGCAAGGTCACTCTCTGAATTAGTGATGTCACCCAGTACTTCAAGATGGCTGGGTGCTAATGTAAACTTAGACAAACTTGCTGAACAAGGAAACTGATCATTATGGAGTCTGACAGGAATGCCTAGCTCTAAACCAGACTTTCCTCAGATCCACAGATACCAATATATCCAAAGTTCTTTTCAGTCCTGCTTCTATTCACCCACCTGATAAAGTATATTCCTAATTTTCTGCTGCTAAGAATGTCATTTCACTCCAGAACTGTATTAGACACGATGAAGTTGCAGCTGTGATACCAATTTTCACTGATCCCACAAGATGGGCATCATCTAATCTGGTAAGCACAGTATCTTCAATCACATCTCCAGGTCAGCTCTCTCCTCCCTTCTTTACTTCCACCTTCCCTTTCTTTCTCAGGCTCAATCTTTGACAGCTGCATATGTCACTTTGAATCTCAAATTGCAACTCCTTGCACCAGCTGCCTCCACTATTTAGCCTGTATCTATTTCTACATCACTTACTTTGGCAAACTGCTGATTTCATGCATTTGTCACATCACATTTTACAATTCTATCCAAATTTCAGGCTATTTGGAACTTAGAAGTATACTTTTTTTATTTACATGTCCATACACTATTGCTTCACCACCTCACATGCTCACTAATTCCCATGTCTACTTCTACATTGCTTATGAAAACCTCTTCTTCATGGCCACACCCTTCTCTATTATTCTGCCTCTTCCCACCCCTTCATTCTATTTTGGCTTCTGTTCTGTCCATGTCTCTCCCTCATCCTACTTTCTTATTCTATCAGATAATTTCTTTGTAGTAATACCTACCTGGAAAAGCATACTCATCTCACAAAATTTCAATGTCTTTTAAAAGAGAAATAATGGTTACCTACCATTCGTAGTTGTTGTTCTTCGAGATGTGTTGCTCATGTCCATTCCATTGTAGCTGTATACGTGCCCACTTGCAGTCGTCAGAGATTTTTCCCTTAGCGGTATCCGTTGGGTCGGCTGTGTCAGCACTCCTTGAGTGCCCCGCCCATAAGCTGATATATAGGCACTGCCGACCCTAAGCCCTCTCAGTTCCTTCTTGCCAGCAACTCCGACAGAGGGGTAGGAGGACGAGTAATGGAACGGACATGAGCAACACATCTCGAAGAACAAAAACTACGAATGGTAGGTAACCGTTTTTAATTCTTCGAGTGCTTGTTCATGTTGATTCCATTCTAGATATATCAGAATGTAACCTGAGGACATTACTTTGAGCACCCAACGGCCCGTGGTCAGCTAATACCAGGACAACTGGAAGGGGTGAAGGCAGCTGAGGAAAGAGTGGGAGGTGACTGGGGCATCGTCCTTGAGCGCACCCTCAAAATGACTGCTTCTGAAAGACCCAAGCTGAGCAAATGAATGGGAAGATGACAGGTGTCGCTGCTTACCCCCTGGTCTCTATCCTTCCTCCTGTAGGTGCCCAGCCAGTGGGTACCCCTGGACCTAGACTGCGGAGGCAGAGGAGTTGGAGGGAGGAATGGCTTCCTGGCCTGGTGAGGAGTATGGAGGCACAAGGAGTGGAGGGTGGCACGGGAGTGTTTAAGGCCATGGAGTCTCAAGTCTGTGAGCTCGGAGAAAAGACCTGTTCTCTCAAATGGGAGGTCCTGTATAGTGGCCTGCATCTCCTGGGATAACCTGGAGGACTGCAACCAGGAGGTACGTCTCATGGCCACCGCATAGGCAAGCACCCTGGCCACTGAGTCAGTAGCATCCCAGTCCATCTGAAGGGCCCCCCTGGGCACAGCTGTGCCTTCGTCCACCAAAGCAGCAAACTCCTGGGCTCGATCCCACAGAAGGTCCGCCTTGAATTTGCTACGGGAGTCCTACAGGTTAAAATTGTACCTGCCTAACAGGGCCTGTTAGACACCTGAAATTGTAGGCTTGCCGTCAAATAAATCTTTCTGCCAAATGCCAGTCTCTTGGCATCTTTGTTTTTCAGCGTACCACTGACTTGGCCCTGCCTGTCCCTTTCACTAATAGCGGTCAATATCAACTAGTAATGCCTCTGGAGAGTGTGTATACAGATATTTAAACCCTTTTAGAGGGACATAATACTTTTTTCCTGCCTTCTTAGAAGTAGGCGGAATTGAAGACTGGGTCTGCTACAGCGATCTAGCAATCTTAAGGACTCCTGGGTGGATGGGCAGTGCGACCCAGGCCGGAGTGGCGGTGGATATAAATTTAAAGAGGTCATCGGACTCCTCTGGGACCTCCTCAATTTTTAAGTTAAAGTTGGTAGCCACCCTCTTAAGGAGAACCTGGTGCTCCTTAAAGTCATCAGGGGGGGGGCTGCCCATTTGGGAGGGACCCGCCACTGCTTTGTCCAGAGATGACGAGTGCACCACTGGGGGAGGGACGGGTTCCCCTTCCTTCTCCTTAGGTGCTGGAATCCCTATGTGCTGCCCCCCGTGTTGGATTCAGTACCGTGTTCCGACTCTGGTGCCTGCGGCGGTTTGACCAAGGCAGTCAGGGAGGACTGGTGGGAATACAGGACCGGCATTATGGGCACGGCCACGAGTTCCAGTGTGGCCATTGAGCGGACCACTGTCCCTGCTGCCATGCCGTCACTGCAGGTGCTGCGTCAGCTTCACAGTTTGGTGACAAATCACCCCTCCTTGGCGAGGAGCTGAACTCCCAGTCTGAGGCTGACCATCGCCCTTATGGCGACCAGGGCAGAGCCATCGAGGCCTGAGTCTGCCAACTGACCCTGGTTGGTGACTGGCGAGGTAAGGATGAGGATCGGTGCCTGCCTGACGAGTGGAACCGAGGGGATGGAGACCGGTGCTGCGACCAGAAGCGATCTCGTCCCAGTGGGGACCAACTTCTTGGAGACCATCTGGGCAAGGGTCACTTGCACAGTGGTGATCTTTGGCGGGCAGCTCACGGGTACTGGTGGTGGGGGACTGGTGCTTCAACTCCAGTGTCCCATGTGTTGTAAGGGAAGAGCGTGGCGTCGGGGACCTGGGTCTTCTGACCAGAGACTGGGAATGTGGTGCAGGGGTCCTAGGCCGCGGAGACGGGGATCTAAGCCTGTGGTCCGGGGACAGAGGGTGCTCCACTGCCCTATGGGGCAGTCCCATGACCGGTTTGCCCTTAGGCATTGGGGCCTTAGCCGAGTCTAGCACCTGGTATGGTGTCAGCCTGCTTATTCTTTAACCACTGGGGCCGCTTCAGGCAATGAGGGCCTTAGGTCTCCTTCTGCTCCCGGGAGTCGAAGGCGGATCCCTGGCCAGTCTCGGGGGTCTGACCTCAGCAGTGTCCTCATGAAGCCTAGGGGCAGGCACATGACCTGACACACGTCCTTTTCCTTCCGGTGCCGGGGTGCTCTTCCTCTTTTGCCACTTCTTCGGCACCAATGAGGGGGAACGGTGTCTGACGGAGCCAGTGCTGGAGGTGTGCTCTGCACCAATGCCAAGCTGCTCATTGTGGGATCAGAGTGGGAGGGCTCTGCAGGACAAAGCGCAGTCTCCATAAGGAGTGCCCTCAAGCGGATATCCCATTCCTTCTGGGTCTAGGGTGAAGTTCTTACAGATTTTGCACTTGTCCTTTCTATGGGACTCTCCCAAGCACTTCAGACAACTGTCGTGGGGGTCACTAATAGGCATCTGCCTGTTATATGACGAGCATGATTTGAAACCAGGAGAGCGGGGCATGCCCCACTCCGGGGTGAAGTCCTAGCTGGGACGCTAACTACCGAACTACTTCACACTTAAAGGCTAACTACGTATCTAAACTATATACCGGGGTGGCCAAACTTATGGACCCTCCGAGCTGCATACGACAATCTTCAGAAGTTTGAGAGCTGGAGCATACCTGCCGGGTCTTCTGCCTCGCAGGAGGAACCTGCCGGAGCTCAGGGCTTCAGCCTTGCTCCTGCTGAAGTCCCAAGCCCCGGCACATGTTCTCTGTGGGGCTGAGGCCCCGAGACCTCCCTCCCCACTGGGCAGAAGCCCTACCCGAATATAAGGCAGAGGTCCCAAGCTCCCCCGACAAGTCTGATAGGTGGAGAATGAGGGGTAAGCATGGGGGGCTCCACGAGCAGTACTTTAATTGCAAAAGAGCTGCATGTGGCTCGCAAGTCACAGTTTGGCCACCCCTGCTATATACAAAGAAGCCAGAAAATGGGCTGTTGAAGACCCGCTAATGCTCTTGCGATGGGAAAGACAAGGTGCTCCAACCAACCGTCACAGGAGGTAAGAAGGAGCTGAGCGGGGGTAGGAACAGCGGCCCCTATATACCAGCGCTTGGGCGCAGCACTCGAGGGGGTGCCACTGCCGACCCTACGGATACCACTAAGGCAAAACTCTCCAACGACTTTGCACATAAGCGCGCACATACCTAGAATGGAATGGACATGACAAGCACTTGAAGAACTATCACTCTGCTCAGAACTCACTTAGCACATGCTTCCTGAAGTCAGTTCTCCTCTGCCAGTTCTCCAGCATCAGTTTACAATTAGCAACCCTTAATAATAAATGGTCACAATTGCTAATATTTTTCTTTACCCATAATTGCAGCTAATGATGTGCATGAATGTATTTTCAATCTTGTTTTATATTATGCGCCCGTGTGTAACAAATCAGTCTACCAATTTAGAGGTCATGGAGTCCAAAATAAGCTTCATTTAGATTAGCCAAAAACATGGTCCATGCACAAGATCCCCACACCAACATTAGCCTATGTGATGGGAGAGACTACCTGTCAAAGGCAGCCTTCACCTTAAAAAACTGCCAATCAGGGGGAGTCAGTCTCCCCCTAATCTCTTTGTATTATGGAGCTCAGGGTGGGAGAGGACAAGTTTCTCAGTAGAAATAAATAATAATAATAAAAAAAATTTAAAAACCCTTAATTGGTACTTTCTATTTGCCTATATTAGGGCTGTGTTAAGGAGAGTATTGGTTCCTGAGACCTGAAAAACTAGTTTTACATGTACTCTACCCTTCTACCTCTCATTTACTGGTTGACGTGCCATGGAAACAGCACTGAAAAGCCAGTGCCATCTGAACTGGGCATACGAAAAGCAAGCTTTGCTAGCGCATTTGGATTAAGTCATCAGAAAAAATGTTTTAGGACTTGATTAGATAATGGAAAAATTAAAGTAAAAATCAACATTGTTATGTGCTTGTTTAAAGGAGCTATGATAGTTTTTATCTTTGTTCTAAACTAGGGGAAAATAAGTACTGTAAACTGTTACTGAAGTTGTTGTAACACTTAAAAGCACCATGAATTATTTCTAACTACTGTCAAAAGCAGGTACATGCTACAATATAGCATATTAGATATTCTAGAGTCCAGACCAATAGTTCTCAAACGAGGACCTAATGAACCACATCTAAAACTAAAGTATTTGGTGTACAACCGTCACAATTTATCAGCATAGTTAGATTGGATTCTATTCTGATTAAACCAACCTATATGTACCACAGTTTGAAGACTGCTTTTCTAGACTAATAAAACACATATCTTGTTAGGAAACTCATTTTTTAGAGTGAATCTCTTTTAAATATAAGACAACTCAACTTTGAATAACTTTGTCTACTGGTCTAGTATTTACTTATTTGCTATTTAAAAGTACTGAAGTATGTAATTTTCTATATGGTGCTAATCCTGTAAAGATTTATGCATGTGCTTAATTTTACACAGTTCCATTGACTTCAAATAGGACTACCTGCAGTACATAAAGCGTGAGCTTAAGCCTGTCCATATGCTAGTATCAAATCATCTTGACAAAAGTGTGCAGCACAGGGAACGCTGTTAAACAACTGCTTCTACAGATACAAAATCTTGTTTTTATTAACTACTTCCCATCGAGAATATTCTCTAAATACATTTATAGCCCAAAGGCATTTTCTCAAATTTAAAACAGATCAAGTGTTGATAATCTTTGGACAAGTGGTGATATTTTTCTGATGTGTACTTTCCAGTTTGAGGACATAGTTATCCATTTCTCTTACCTACAGTATACCAACTTGCATCTGTTAATTTGTTGATGACAGCTTCCTGGTAAGTTCCATCTGGATTCTTTACTTCTACAACAGATCCTACCTAAAATAATATAAAAGCTACTTAACTTTTGAGAACTTTCAAACAGACAATTCATCTCAATTAGGACTGAAAAATATTTTAAAATCAGCAAATCTTAATAAGGGTAAGATGCTAAAAATACTTTGCTTAGAACAGGTGCAATCTTGTGTTCCTCAGGTGCACTGAATTTCTAGTTTTGCACAGTTAAATATACTTTACCTTTTACCTTGGCTCAAAATTATATTTGTAAATTTGTTACTTTATTTTTCCAAACCAATCCAGATAACTGAATATGGTTCTTTCTTTGCTGCCAGCAAGTGGGGAATAAGAACTGTTTTGAGTGATGTCATTCTCTTGTATAACAGCTTGCCAGTTCAAACCATCCAGCTGAGTTTTTTCCAAAGCAACAGTGACTAAAATCAGAACCAATCAAACGTCTTAGCTTCAAGCCAAAAAGCCTAACAGTTATGCACTGAATGCTCACATCCCCTTCACCTCCAGAGGAAGGCGGCAATATGAAGATCGAGAGATGGAGAGCACTATAAGCCTATTCTCCCCACTAGTCTTTGCAAAAGACAAATCACGTCAACCATTTTTGCTTTGCAGCTTCCTTCAATACTGTTCCTCTACTACTCATGCCTTCTGTCCACTTTTATTCTTCTCTTTACTATCCTATCTGCTTCTGTGTTTTGTTGAACACAGAGAGGGAGGTGTAGGCCCTATGAGGTAGAGGTAAGAAGTGGTTTTCCTTTCATCAAACAACACTTCATTGGAAGATCTGAGCCAGTAGGATCTTCTTAAAAAAAAAAAAAAAAAGCTGTCACTAAATATTTCCAGAGGAAGATTATCTGAATTGGTATTTGAAACCTAAAATCCATATAAACCGGCTTACACTGAAATATTAAAGTTGAAAGAATGTGACTAATGTGTATTTTATATTTTGACAAATTCCTGTACTTAAACTTTGGCAAGTGGTCATAGTTGTACTTCTTACAAAAGTCCCATCCCTAAAACGTAAGTTCATTCTCCCACTACTATACAAGTCTTTACTTCTAGTAAAAATTGAGTAAATTGACTCAGTAAAATAGTCAACAAGATCTATTTCTTTAAATTCCTTGCCTGTAGTGTGGAAGCCCTTAGAGTGTCTTGTTGCACTGTTCAGTTTTTAAAAATTCAACCTATCAATGTGTCATGTTCACCTAGGATTACTGGCCTGGTTCCTCTTGCAAGGTTGGTTACCAGTATGTGATCCTTGGTAAGTTGTTTGATTGTTTGTTTCTGCATCATCTTTAGCCAGAAAGCTGGCTAGTTTGCTGACATCCACCCCCTGAATGATATTTGAAACTTTTTCAATGTTTAAAAACCTTCAAGCCTTGTGACATGCCAATTCTCAATTCTGGCTCTGTATAGATGCACAAAGCTTCAACAAAAGTTAGGGCATAAGCATGTCAGTCTTAGTTCTCGCCTAGTAGCAGGACCCAACCCTATTAAAATTGTGAATAAACATGATTTACTTTCATAATCTAGAGAGCATTTAGGGCTGAACTAAACAAAGTTGATATAGATATAGATACTAAAATCTGTAAGGACAGGTTTAAACTACTGCAAATGCCTGTGGATACTAAAATCAATTTAACATTGACTTATCAATTTAACATCTCTTGATTTGGTAGAGAATAAAGTTAAATCAACATAAACAAGGGTTAATTTTTTTAAGAGTGTCCACACAGGCATTTGCACCAGTTTAACAAAAGGAGTCTAAACAGACAAACTCATGCAACTTTGTTTGGATAAGGCTTTTGTAAAACTGGGGAACTAATAAGTGTGGCTCTAGGATTTCTCCAGGGAAACAGGGACATCCCTCATGCTCTTAAAGGAGCCCACATAAAAAAAGAAATTAGGTGTGTGATTTAACAATTACTCCACTTCTGGTAGGAAGGCATCAAAACATCTGCAAGCTGGTCAAAAAAGATTTGTGACCAAGCACTTAAACTGAGGAACCAGCTTTGTTTTCTCCCCTGGAGGCAGGGAAGAAATCTTAAATGAATCAGCTATAACTACTTAATATTCAGGGTGATGGCCAGTTTCTTGTTAACCTTCCCCCTGTGGTTAGCAGGGAATCTGCTAAACAAATGACCTTTATACCTTGTCACTCTACACTGGCAGTGCTGGGTTTCGCTCTTTGCAATGGGCAATGGAACAGGCTTATGTCATAGCAGGACTATGTTCAGACCACCCACATTTTTCCATATCATACCCTACATATTTAAAAACTCTTTAAATTCTCATTCCTATAGAAAGACACTGATTCTATCCTATAGAAAGATACTGGCTAATCAGTATTCCCAAAAAGGAAAAAAGTGTAACCTTAGATAGGCATAACTATCAACACATTTTAATAAATGACTGAATGAATTCTACTGAAATTCAAAAAATGTATTACCTTTAATGGGCCCTTTATGTGGTCATCCTGAACTTCCACTGTTGAAGAATCATGTCTAAATGTTACCTAGAAAATATAATTCAACTAACAATCACTTGATACAGTTGAACAGCGCAAGTACATAAAAGCGTAAGCACTCCTTTTTCTCCAATTTTCACCTTGTATTCAACCAGTCTCCTGTAGCTGTTCAATTTCCTGAAGCTCTGTCACTCAGATATTTTTTACAAGATAACTTTAAACACTTCCAAGAAGTTATTTTGCAAGTGACCTTGGTGCAAAGAAACACCGTAAAAAAAATAAAACTTTGCATAAAGATTTTAACTGGTGCAATCTAAAATGGTTGATCAGTGAAATAAAAGGATAAAGTCAACATATTTAGACCCAAAACATAGTCCTTAAAGCAATGGTTCTATTTAAATTTATAACTTTAAAAAAATAGCTTCAGATTGTACTCCTGGCCTCAGTTTATGATTTTACAATCTCACTTTTGTTTTGTTTCTCTCCCCACTGTTGAGTGAAAGATACATGTAAAACAGAGGAAACTATGTGGGGACGTGGTAAAAGTGGCTATAGACAACATGCTTTATGCACAAGCTGAACAGAATTCTCTAGCCTCTCAGTTGGTGATCTTAAGTGTTACTTGGAACAGTCAGGCTTTGTCTACACTGCCACTTAAAAAAGCACCCCCCCCCCCCCGAAAGACAAAAGTTTTGCCGCCAGGAGTGCTTTCTTGTTGACAACACAAACCCCGCTCGTAGGGGGTGGAAGCACGTGCCCATGAACAGCGTTTACACTGCCCAACTTTTAAGCTAAAAGCTGTGTAGTGAAGACAAAGCCGAGGTAAACTTTCGGAGGGGTGTTAAGTTGTCATTGTCCCTTTAAAGGTAAATACCATGCAATCTTGGAGGACTGTTTGGGTGTATGGCAACAATGTTTTATTCTATGCATGCATTCATATGTTGCTCAGGGGAAAAATACTTAGGTAAGCTAGAGTTAATTTCTTTTTTGGTGGGTAGGGAATCATGAGTAGTGCAGTTTTCTTAACTGCAAACACTAAAACATTTAAATAGACTTTATGAAGCACAGAAATGTATAGTTCAGGTGAATCAAACTACTTTGCATTCTGCTTCTTCATGCTGAGTGTCACTGGTCTGGCACCTTGACACTAAGCACCCCTGTATTCAGACCATACATACACTTGTAATAATCTTTATACAGAATATGCCTTGAGGTATCATTTAAAAACTAATAACTCACTGATCATTAATATTCTTGTGTAATGTATATACGCTGTGGGTATTAAGAGTTATGAATAAGGCTGCAAGTTTGTCCTGGAAGTCATGGAAGTCACCCCTCCTTGGCGAGGAGCTGAACTCCCAGGCCGAGGCCGACCACTGCCCTTACAGTGACCAGGGTGGAGCCGTCGAGGCCTGAGTCTGCCGATGACCCTGGTCGGCGACCGAGGGGATGGAGACCAGGAGGCGCTGAGCCAGGTAAGGAGCCAGTCGGCCCTGCCAACCTCTCCCCTCAGCACCAGGAGGGGTTCCGGTCAGCGTGCCGACCCCCGCCTCCCCTCACCACCTGGGCTGCCCTCCCCCAGCATACGCAGTGCCTCCAGGCAGACCCCACCCCCAAGTTTTAGTCAGGGGTATATAGTAATAGTCATGGACAGGTCACGGGCCGTGAATTTTTGTTTACTGCCCGTGACTTTTACTAAAAATACCTGTGACTAAAACGTAGCCTTAGTTATGAATATATACTAGGGTTATGACTGAAGTGTGTTTTTAAACCAGTCATGCCAGGAGGAGTTGGTAAACAGGTGTGAACTAGACAAAGAAATGTGTTTTCCCCACCTGGGAGTTACTTCCAAAGTACTTTGAAAGACCATGAGAATGTATTTACATATTGCCTAAACAGACCCATCAAGCAAACAAGGGATGGAGGCAAACTTCATACTAACAAATGGGGGAGGAGATAGCATTGTGTCTACAGCCAGCTGGAGAGAAAGAAGTTTGGTCTCGGTTTTACCTTTCAAAGAATATGTTGTAAAGATTTACTAGTCTATACAGCCAGGGGATGAACCTCAACTGATGAACAACTAAATCAGCAGACTATACACTTTTTATAATACAGAAATATTGTATACAGAGTGAGGTCTTTTCTCAGAGCCTATGGCGTGCTAATGATTAATACCGTGAATTATATGTATTAACACCACAAAGAATTATGGATATTCACTGATATTAGGTTGCACAGTCTTCCAGATAGGAGAGAAGGCAGCTATTTACCTGTCTCCTACATAAATTAAGAATGGTGGCATTAAACAATGGAAGCTCCATTTATCTGCAGGGCATGGGAAACCCACAGGAGGGAAAAAACAGCATGAGATCATCCTGCCTCTTGAAAAAAACTCATTGAACTTTGGAAGATAAGTAGGGTGGATAAAAATCAATGATTTTTATTAAAAAATAAAAAAAAGTCGGATTTTTTTTTAATTTAAATCAGATTTTTTGCATAAAATGCTTTTTGAGGAAAAAATCTTTCTAAAGATAGTTGTAATTAAGATACATTGTAGCTCAAAGGTATCTCATCATGGAATAGGGATTATAAATTCTAATTCTATAGTATGAGACAATATATTCATATAATGTTTAAGACAATTTTTGTAAATGAGTTCTAATAGTTCATGGCTTAGGGACCCAATCTTATTGGGTTCCAGGGGCTTCTGTATAGATTATTTAGGTTAATCTATCTACCCGATGAGACTCAGTGCTCGGTCTAGAAGATACCATCAAAGATGCTTAGTTTTGCAGTTCTCAAACTGTGGATTTGTGTCTCCAGAGATAATATGCTTGTTAACAGCAAAAACATTTTAAAATGAATAATATATAAAAGTGAGAAATAACAGACCTCAACCCTATTGTCCCTCTGCAAATTTGTGTACACAAAGTCAATCCCTTACCTCTCTTTAAAAGTGCAAAGTTTCAAAAAGTGCAATGAATAGAAGATTATTGGGGGTGGAACAGATCTGGACAAGGAGAAGAAGTCTGGAGATAAATGTGAGAAGGCAATAGAAACAAAAGTGAAACTGTTTAAGCAGCACATTCCAGAAGTCTTGAGGTCTTTCTGAGTGTAGCCTTCATTGATTTGAGATCTACCATACCACTCTCTCACTAGAAGGGAAAACCTATAATGGCAGCAGGCTGTCAAAGAGACCCAGTTTGGGAATATTTTAATGAAGTTCCTCTACCTGTGGGTAAAACAGGCATGCATGCAAAATGCAAACAGTGCAACAAAGAAATGTAAGGCCTGGTTGCCCGAATGAAACAACATCATGAGAAGCGTGCCTTCTCAGGAGGAAGCTGCATTGAAGATGATGAAAGGAACATGTCTGAACATGCGGGATCTTCAAGTTCGTAAACTTTTTTATTTCATACTTTTCTTAAGGACTGCCTGTCTTCCTTCTGGACTATTCTTGAATTCTCAAGTTTGAGCAAAAAATATAGTTGTTACTCTATGGTACTATCATTTTAGATACAGTTGTGATAAAAAAAAAAATAGCTGAAATAGGCAGATCTTCCTTTTACAATTTCACCTTTAAAGTAATAGTACTGAGTGTCAGTGAATGCAATGAGTAATACTAAATGAGCAGTATGGTGGTAATAATTAAATAACTGCATTGACTTATTTTGTTTAGCAGAATCCATTGTCAACATACAGGATTCTGAAGACTATCCACCTTCAAGATCACCATCATTTTCTACAGTTTCAGAGTTTATCTGCCAATGAATAGTGTTTCTGTCACATCTTATAGTCACATAGCCACAGTATATCACCTGTAGCAAAAAGAAAAAAAAATCTCGATCATCCAGAAACAACCATAGATATAAGAACCAGCAGATTACAAAAAGAGGTAACTGATGAAAAAATTGCCCCGTTTGTTTCTGCAGTAAGCTCTCCTTTCCATATGATTGAGAACCCACACTTCATTAACATGGTTCAGTCATTAAGACCAGGATACAGTCCACCCAACAGAACAGATGTCACAAGCAAATTGCTGGATAAAGTGTATGAAAGAGAAATTGTGCAGTGTGCAAAAGGTCTAAAGGATGAAATTGTTAACCTGAGTCTTGATGGGTGGAGCAATGTCCACAATGATCCTGTTGTATGTGCTTGTGTGACAACAGAAGAAGGGAATGTCTTCCTTACAGAAATCATCGATACATCAGGAAATGCACATACAGCAGAATACTTACAAGTAGCAGCAGTAAAAGCTATAACAAACTGTGGAAAAAAATTCAAATGTCTAGTATACAGCTTGGTCACAGACAATGCTGCAAATGTATCCAAGATGAGAAGAAATTATTTAGAAGAGAGTGAAGAGAGTCCCAAGCTAATAACATACGGTTGCAGTGCTCATTTGTTGCTTCTCCTAGCTAAAGATTTCAGTGTTCCAGAAACAAAGGCTAATGTTGTTCAAATTGCAAAATACTTCCGTAACTACCACTTTGCAGCAGCTGCTCTGAAAAAAGTGGAAGGAACCAAGCTAACTCTCCCACAAGACGTGTGATGAAACTCAGTAGTGGACTGTTTTGAGCACTATATTAAGAACTGGCCTAATCTGATGACAGTTAGTGCCATTTATTTTTTCACGATTTTGTTCACAGTCACAGCTGAAGCTCTCAACATTGGGCTTAAGAGAAATGTTGAACACATATTGAGTACCCTGAAGCCTATTTCTGTAGTCTTGAACAAAATGCAGGGAAATAGCTGTTTTATTGCTCATGCTGTTGAAATCTGGAAGGAACTGAGTGAGATCTTAAAAAGAGCAATGAGCAATGACAGTTAAATTACAAGCATTAAAAAAATGAATTGGACAAGCACTATCTCCAGCTCATTTTCTTGCAAATATTCTCAATACTCAGTACCATGGTCAAACCTTAACTGCTGAAGACGAGGAGTTGGCTATGACATGGACATCCATAAATCATCCCTCCATGTCGCCAACTATAATAAACCTCAGCCCTAAGGGTGAACCATTCAAGAAATATATGTTTGCTGATGATGATTTAAAGAAAGTCACACCAGTGAACTGGTGGAAGTCACTTAAGCACTTGTATTTAGAGACTGTTGAAGTGATAATCTCACTTTTAACAGCAGTAGCTTCTTCTGCCGGTATAGAAAGAATATTTTCTTCCTTTGGACTAATTCATTCCAAATTGAGAAATTGTTTAGGTCCTGAAAAAGCAGGAAAGCTTGTTTTTCTTTTCCAGATTATGAACAAACAGGAAAATGAAGGTGAAGACGACTGAGTTAGCTGCAGAAGCCAATATTTTAAGTTTCTCATGTTGACCTGGCTGACATAGTCGATTTTTGGGTTTTTTTTTTTTTTTAAATATTTCATTTAACTATTTTAGTTAAAAACAATTTTAACAAAAACAAACCTGATTTTAAAATACTTGAATGTTTAACTAAATTCAAAATGTATATGCTTGTTTTGTTAAAATATTATGTGTGTGCTGTTGAAGAAAAAAATACAGAATACATAATGTTGTTGTTTTAGTTTAATAAAACAATTTAAATGTCTGTCTGGTGATGTTCTCCTCTTCATACAGCATGGGAAGAAAATCATCCAAATATTAATGATTAACCTGTTGAATTGGAGATCGTTCACCTCCCAATGACTTCATAAATATCTGCTTCAATTACCTTTTGTAAATTAAATAACCAAACAATTATTCATTTTCTGATATAACTGTAAAACTAATCTGAAAAGTTTTCAAAATAAATCACTTTAAAAATGTACAGAGTGTACCTTCTAAAAATGAAGCCTACATCTATCTCTGAGTTGTGAAGAATATGTATTAAGGTTATAACAACCCACAAGAACGCACTTTTATGCCGAAATCCATGATTAAATTGAGTCTTCCGGACTAGTGATTTAATAATGATTTAAATCTATCTGATTTAAATCAAATCCACCCTGAAGTTAAGCAAAGACCAAAGACCATCTTTGGCATCCATTACTAGACAGACACAAGGGAAAGGCACTCTTAGGAACTGAGAAAGATGGGTCCTTCAACCAAAGGGGGGTTGAAGTCTCTGAAACTAAATATAGGTAAGAAACCTGTTTAGGCAAAGATCTTTTCACCTAGGAAGACAAGGGAAGTCAGCCCCTTGTGCTTTTCTGGAACTTCCTGACTGAGAGAAAGTCAGCCATGGCTAGGAAGAAGGGAGACTGGTGAGAGAAGCCATCTTGCACAAAGCCTGTACATCTTGCTGGATTAAGTTTCAGACTTTTAGATGTATATTTTCACATTTTGGGGGGTTTTAATCCTTTCTAACTTTATTCTTTTTACTTGGCATCACTTAACCTATGTCCTGTTGTTAATAAATTTTATTTTTACTATAAACCAACTCAGTGTACTATTTAAATGAAGGGGAGTATTTACCCCAATAAAGTTATTGAGCAGCGATATGCTTTCGTGTCTTCAGAGAAATAATATGGTTTGTTTGTTCCTCTAAAATGTTCGGGAGAGGGTTGGACATTGCAGAGCACATGATTTTGGAGAAATCTGGGTGTAGGGGTGTGTGGGGGTCACCTTGCAGTTGAAGTCAAAGTGGGATTGTAGACAGGCTGCTGATGTCAGAGCTGCTGAACCAGGGCTGTCTGGCACACAGACACTCAAGGTGTGATCTGCATGCCTGTAGGCTGATTGTGAGCATCCCAGGCTGGGAGCTACAGCAGCAAAGCACAGACAGGCACCAAGAGTAGCAACGGCAAGTGGTGATACAACCTCTTAATGGCCTGGATTTACACCCTCAAACTCTGTCACACATACCCACTGCACTTTGTGTAAGATGGAAATATTCTGAAGCAGGTAGCTTTCTTAAAGACTAATTCTTAACCCCATATTTGTAAAACTTGGAGAAACTCAGGTACTATGGCTTCTGTACAAGTATGAATGATAGGATGGATCCTTGTACTTCAACATGCAAGCAGTCTAATTTCAGTTGTGACTGTTTAAGACTGTAGTTCCAGACAAAGCAGGTATCTGGACAGACTGGAAACACCACATTCACCCGGAGGAACTTAAACTGTTGTATCCTACTTACAAAAGGGTAAACGAAGGAAGATAGTCATGAAGTTATCTGTATACATAATACTGTATTTGGGTTTTTTATAATTCAGTGTAGATGTACCAACAATTAATGGTCCAGGAACTTGACATGCAGGAGGCCTTGTGTTTAATGCTAACAAACTAGTTAAAGAAACGACCCCTTGCCAGAGATTTTGGAAGAAAAAAATCTAACTTTTTTTTAAAAATTAAGTTTCTAGCCTTCACTGCTGGGAAGAAAATTACTTGAGCAATGGTGTGTCAAGTCTAACTGAACTAGCTGGAAAAATAGCTCGAAGTATGAACTGCCCTCATTCATCTTAATTAGGCACTAACTAACTTAATTAGGCACTAACTAACAAGATTATTTACATGTCATAACTACTTAAAAAATGATCACTAAAACCTTCAACTAACATGCTTAGCTTTGGGTGCAGCAGTTTATATTGGTGATAGGGTAAAGATGGGAGAACTGGGTAAAACTAAGTTCATGCCCAACCCTATCTTGTGGGAGGGGGGAGGAAATGAGCCACCATCTCCATTCCAAAAGCCTCTGCTTTTTGAACCATGAAACTTCACTGCCTCCTACACCTTTCAGAAGCCCAAACTGCTCCAAATCTCAGCTGTCTCCCACTTCAATATCTATAATACGGTTGCACTGTTACAAAATTCTGTAGCACCCGTAAGAGTTGGGGGAAGTGTAAAAGTGAGACATTCCAAAAATGACTTCAATACCATTAACAAAAAATACTGAACTGATTATTTGCTTTAATATTTAATTCAGTTTACTGAGTTGAATGGAAGTTGATGCAGAAATAATGGTTCTTTGCTAAAAAACTTGAATTATGTTAAGTTCTTGGGCCTTTTATATAGGAATTTTTTTATACAAGACCTACAACCGCTTCTAGAAATACACGTCTAAGTTAAATGGGGAAGAGAGGAAAAGAGAACAGCTAAAGCTACTTGTTATATAGCAAGTAAGTCATTTCTAGCCCTGAAAAGCCTGTTGCTACCTTCCTACACGAATTATGTAAAATAGACCATGCTGATGACATTTAAACAGAATCTCAAAGCTAAAATTCATGTTATAAAGATAATTTTGATTTCCCTGGTAAGGAAGGTAGAATTGCTTAAAAGGAAGATGACTCCCTTATGTGTGATAGGAGACTGGAAAAGAGGCTACAAACAACTGGGGGTAGGGAAAAATGTGGCAACCAAAAAAAATTCAGAAGCAGTCAGCTAGTGATGAAAAATTCCCATATGGCCAAGGGTCAGCTGAAAATCTTTAAAAATCAAGAGTGTGCCAGAAAGAGTTGAATAACTTTTGGGAAAATTAGGCATCACTGTTAGATTAAAGAACTTTTTAAACTCCTTATTTGTTAAACATCTCAAATTTAAAATAGACTTAGGAACATCACTATTTTACTTTAGTCTATTTTAACTTCTTGCACTGCTGTAGCACTTAAAGGTCCCAAATAGGTACTGGGACTCGACTGTCCTAGGACTGCATAAATGTGTAGTGAAGAGACAATCACTGCCCCAGGAAGCTAACAATCATGGTAGTTCAGACCATAAAGATAAGTTAGTATCATCTATTTATAGTAAGTTTCTAGTCTATTTCACTTTCAGGTTTTTATGCACTAGCCCAGTGTGGTTGAATTGCATGCAGTGAAACCTGTATAAAGCTACCACTCAAAGAAAATATTACTTAGTGGTAGTGGCTATTTATCAAGGCAGGCTGGAAACCTTACAGAAACTGCAAGTCAAGATTTTTATTTTACTTCTAACACAATTCCTGTACTTAATTATATTTAATAGTTTTAAACTCAGTGGTGCTGTTAAAGAAATAACTCAGCAAATGTCATTTAAAAATATGACTACTAGAATGAAAAATATAAGAATCCTTTAAGTTAAAAAAAAAACAAACCAAAATTCAGCCTAGAATGTGATCTGTAACTATGATTCCATTGTGTTAATCACACAAAAACTAATGAGTGGAGTTTAGTCCTTCCCACAGGATCTTAAGGCAATGGTAGTTCAGAGGGTCAGGGCAGTACTCTTCCTTGTACACATGCTATAGGCAGATCTGACCAGAGCATGTGTGCAGGCTTTGGCAGCTCCTCACAGGTTACAGTGTAGTAGATCATTGTTTTGAGGGTTCAAGTGGAGCTACTTTTACATAGTTGCTTATCACATTCACGAGACAGTTGGTGGAGATGGAGTCACTTCAGCCTACTGCATCCTTTGGTCCTGCTATGACTGCACCTGTCACAACTATGCACACCAACATCTCAGATTAACTAAATTATAGTTTATTGCCCCTTGTGTTAAATTCTGCCTCAGCCTATGTGAACCTGACATTATCCATATTAAAATGTCCTTGTAGTTCTTGTATAAAACGGTTTTATTAAGACTAACTGGGGCAGGTGATGGATGTTTTCAGATGTTAATAAAATAAGACAGAGGCAACAAAGATTTATTCTACCACTTTCAGGAGATGCTTCAGGTAATCGTCAGGCCATAAAATCTGTTTTGTGATAACTTTTTATGGAAGGTCTTCATAGCACAGGCTAGTGGGTCTCACTTATATCCCACCCTCACTGCCTTTCCTGTGTCTATCATTTCATAGAGATCAATAAGGTGTAAGTTTACACTTTCCACCCATTGTTTGTTCATACTGAAGGCAGCTTCCTTTTACAGAATGTCTAATCCACTCTGTAAATGCACACTTTTAATAAATAAAGTCAAATTATATTAAATGCTTAGGGACACTGGAGGGCTTTCCTAACAGATTTCACTAAACTGGAGGAGAAATCCTTAAACTGTTCATGTTGCAACAACTTTGTGAACTGTTCTGTTAGCACCATATTTCGTTAAAGTTTTTTTTAAAATACACCCTATATTTTGGATGAGTGTTAGCTGTCTACCATTACAGCAGACACCAGCTGAGAGCCTAAGGCAGTGGCTGTCTATACAGAGGTAAGTCATGCAACTGGAGTCAAACACTTTATAATCCAAGTCAGTAATAGCAGAAAACAATCAAGTGCTCACTACAACAACGATGAAAACTTACTTTGGTGTTTCATTTATTCCAACCATGCAACCCAATGGAGGGATCTAGCAGGGATCAGGAGCACTTTTGGAAAAGCTCAGTACTGTAATATTCTGCTCCTAGATTTCAGCTGAGCTATAGTGGCAAAAACATTTTCTTGAAGATTCATTATTCAATTAAGTGTTTTGTCACAATAGCTCAGATGCAATTTAGCAACAGATAGTATTACAGCACTGAGTTTTCCTTAATTCTTGATCCCTCCTAGCTTTCTCCACTGCGCTTTTCATAGGCATGGATAAGAAAACTTGAGCAGGCGCTTTCCTAGTACAATTAGCCAAACACACAAACTTAGATGATCGATAATAGACTTAACTGCTCAAGACAAGTCCAGAAATTGCCCTCTATACTTCTAGTTGTATTTTAACAATTTTATAAAAGTCTTTAAAAGCTATACTGTGTATTCCCTCTACAACATACATATTGACTGTATCTGCTTTTTACTGATTGCTTCGACTATCAACTGGACAGCTTAGGGATCAGGAAGGAATTCCTGTCCACATATGAATAGCATTTAACAGTTAACTAGATGCTTCATCTGAAGATGGAAGAGGCCTCTCCTTTCTCTGAAGCAGTAGTAGTCTGCTAAATGGCAAAGTCATGTGTTCCTAAAAAGCACTGCCTTAAACCTACCTGTAAAAGTCTAAATATGGAAAAATAAATGTAAAATGAACTACATCTCATTATCTTAAGGCTTGTCTATACAAACAGATAGTACATGCCAAGTTGGAATGCAAAAGCATGTCTTTCAAAGTGGAAGTAGATAAAATACATGGGGGACCCTTTAATGAGCATCAGCAGGGTCCACACAGTCCCCTAGGGTCTGGCAAGCTAGTATGAGGCACATTTACTTCCCAAACTTGCCATACACTAACTATTTGCTTAGACAAGTCCCAAGACTATAACTGTACGACCAGCCTGTGGCTTTAGAGGCCACAGTGTGGGAGGCAGGCATAAAGGAATATCACAGGAAGAACGACTGAAAACACTGCCTGTAGAAAAGAAATAGGCATGATGCTCCTGAAGGGATGGTTAGGTATCACATGCAGGAGCCCTAAATGCCACACCTTTTTTCAGTGCCAGTCAGCATGGAAGGGGAGTTGAGTAGTGGGTGTGACTAAGCCCCTTGAGTGTATCATGAGTAAAGTGTATCTGCATGTTATGGCATTCAGAATATCCATTAATTTTTCTGAAAAATTAACAGGAAAACTACATACCTTGACTTTGACGAGTCTTTTTGCTGTCTTGATCTTGGCCTCACAGAAGGCTCCTCTATATTTAGCACTCACATCAGTGCCCACTGTCAAATATGGAGGCTCATCAATGGCCTGGAAGAGAGAGGAACACAAGGTGCCTTTAATCTCCCAAACACTTCCATGACTATCAGTCCTCAAACACAAGATGATTGATATTACAGCTATAACAGAAACATAATGGCTGTAATTGGGGAAGGGTGGGGACACCCTCCAACAGTAATAAGCTTGGTGTGGCTGGGGTAGTGCTCTCAGTAGGTCAACTGTTAGTCTGTTTTAAATTTGTGAAGTGTGTCCAAAGTCTGTGGTGAATGCTCTTTTGCGGATAGTAAAAATCTAAATTAGAAAATACCCCCTTAAATTTCTTGCAAATACTGATACCTTTAAAAGATTATAGGAATGTTTACAGCTTCTTCATACCCCCAAACTTTCCTAACTTAAAAAGGTAAATATCAGACTAATAAGATTACTTTATGGAAATGCTGTAGGTCTTATCTAAGCCTACACGACTACCCATGCTCGAACCTATCCCATGTGAACACACATAGGCAGACACATACTACTGACATCAGCTACTGCTACATCAGTTAGATGGCCATTCCACATATTCCAGTGGAAGGTCTTGGGAACGTATGACTACCATACCTAATCTATTTTCTTGGAGGAAGACGCACAAAGATCTTTTTTCTACTGAGCCCCAGAAAAGAACCTGAACTTAAAAATATAAATTCCTAGTGTGCTGGGAATGAGCCAGACTGAAGCCCTTGTCTTTGGGGGCTGGAAGAGGACCTTTAGCATTTAAGCCACAAATACATACCACATTCTATATATTCAGTAAGATTTTATAATTTGAGGATATGCTGAATTCTTTATACAGAAGCGGATGAATCCCTGCTTCAAGAGAAAAGTCAGTTCAACCTTACCTACAAAACCTCAAGGGGCACTTTATAATGTGTCATCTGCTCTCTGATATAACATACCTTTTTGTTTGATGCCTACTGTGCTCACTAAATTAACATTCATTCCTTAAACTCCTCACTATTTAAAATAGACATTTTATGGCACTGATTAGTCTCAAAACTTCGTCTTAAATTGATACATTATTTCAAGCATGTGTCCGGAATACTTTCAATACACTTAATTCTCCATAGTAGTCCTAGCCTTTCCTTTATATGAACTTGATTTCCTATGAAAAGCACCTGTTTCTACAATCCTGACACCAATCAAAATTTTTTCCCAGATCTTCTCTTAACAGGAGTAGGACACACCATTTTAACCAGTCACAAAAAGTTTTCTGGCATGTTTGTGGGCTGGCTAATTGCTTCACAATCTTGAAAGCTCACCTTCTGTAGAGCATAAAGCTTCTGTTAGTTAAGGATTCAGGCCTACAGTCACCATTGAGATAAATATTGGTTCTGAAGGTCAGTTAGCATGTGTACAGGACTTTATGCATAGAAAGCGCTATAAGTATTAAATATTGTGTACCCACTGCTGACCAATAAACATTGAACTCGTTTACAGGGACCAACAGATGTATAATTAGTGAAGACTGACTGTAGTAAGCATCATTTCGCTTCACTTGGTAAAATAACCCTATTGAAGGAATATTATTGAGGCAGACTGATATCACCATATTAACATTAACTAAGGCCCTAAGCCCCCACGTAGTTCTTGACGTACTGAGGAAGAGAGGAGTGCCACTTCCACAACATACTCACTCACTTCCTCCCTAACCTCAGAGTCCCCGTGCTGTGCATAGATTTGAACAAGAGCAAGGGTTTGTTGCCTGATGCCTTGTTGTATTTTGTAGTGTATCCAGGTGTTAATTTAGGAAAAAATGTATTCCCTCTACATCAGGGGTGGGCAAACATTTTGGCCTGAGAGCCACATCGGGATTCTGAAACTGTATGGACCGATGGGTGTGGTGTTATAAATTGCTCCCCATAGGAATGTGCTACTTACAGTGTACTACTTACGGCTGCCAGTCCTGGTGCTCTGAGTGGCATGGTAAGGGAGCGGGGAGGCTGGATAAGGGGCAGGGGGTCCCAGGGAGCGGACAGGGAACAGGGGCAGTTGGATGGGGCGGAGGTTTGGGGGAAGGGGGGGAGAAGAGGGGTGGTCAGTGGACGGAGAACAGTGGGGGAGGGATGGAAAGGCGTGGGAGTCCCAGGTGGCCTGTCAGGGGTGTGGATAGGGGTCGGGGCAGACAGGGAGCAGGGGGGCTGGATAGGGGGTGTGGTCCCAGGGGGGCAGTCGGGGGACAAAGAGCAGGGGAGGTTGGATGGGTCAGGGGTTTTGAGGGGGGTGGAAAGTGGGAGGGGGCGGATAGGGGGCAGGGGCCAGGCTGTTTGGGGAGGCACCGCCTTCCCTACCTGGGTGTAATGCATTAAATTGCTCCCTGTAGGAATGTGCTACTTACAGGGTGTACCACTTACAGCTTCCAGTCCTGGTGCTCCAGAAGTAGCACATTTGCGGCTTTCACAGCTGCGCTGCCAGGCATGGCGAGCTGAAGCTGTGAGGAGGGGGGACAACACGGCGGGTTGGCCTCCCCAGCAGGGAGCTCAAGGGCCAGGCAGGACGGGCCCGTGGGCCGGATGTGGCCCACAGGCTGTAGTTTGCCCACCTCTACTCTACATACTGATCAATCTTATACTTCTATAATCCTAAAGTTTAACTCTATTTAGCATACAATGATTATATATGACATAACATGTTAGTTAATTATAACCACACAGTAAATGAACAATAAACTAAAATCATTGGCTATAGGTGGGGGTCAGAATCTGGTGGGGATCTGATTCCCTCTCCTCAACCCTCAAGTTCAGAGGGGAATCTTGCCCAAATTACTGCAGACTATCTACAGTAACTTCCCCTGTTTCCCCATGGCATTCAGAATCCTTTCCACCTCTACCCCAGTGAGTGTTCTTAGAAGTAGCTGTGGCAGCACAGTGACAGGTGCTGCAAGAGTCATGCCTTCCAGAGGGCAGTGTAAAATGCAGGGGCCACAGTGTGAAGCCTGAAACACTTGGAATCCCACGCCTGCCAGAAGAATTAAAGAGAAACTCAGCTGAACTTTCCCAGTTTACACACTCACATGTAAGAAAGATTTCTGTATGAGATATGCTATGTGTGCTGCAATAAGTAATTATAACTGTTTTTGACATCTGCTATGACCAGATAGTTATGTGGAGTTATTTTTCTCAGCATGGACCTGATAATCCAACTTTCCCAAAGTAACAGCAGTACACACTGATGCACCTCTGTGACAGAATGGAAGTCTCTTTAAATAAAAGAGAAATGGTTCTAAAGTCTGTTTGTTAAAACTAAGGTACTTGAGCTTAGGGGGCTTATAAAAAGATCATTAAAAACTATCAAATTAAATAAATCAGTTCTATGATAACACTGTATTAAATAGCTATGCAATTGCCACCAGCCTTGGGAAGTGTTATGACAAATGACCTATTACAAGTTTTGTCACTTTAAGAAGAGCTCTCTGATAGGAGGAGCCTGAAACTGGAAGCCGTCTGCCAGAAGTTTCTCTAACTCACTGACTGAAACCAGAGTATGGCTGCTGTAGCAGGAAACACCTATATTTTCTGTCTGGGATCAGCGAGAAATCCAGGGACTGCATTAGATTAAATACGGATTGTAGTTAAACTAAATTTGTCCTCTTAAGGAGATTGATGAGCAAAGCTGCAGGCAAAGCTTTTCATGACTGATGGCCTGTTGAGAGTAACTTATCGAGAGCACAGGCCCAAGGGCCTGCTGGAGCTATGCTTTTAATATGCCATTGGATCTGTGCTTGTGGATACAGTAGGACCAGTAACACTAAATTTATTATTATTTTGCTAATAGAGGACTGGAGAATGCACAACTGCTCAGAGATTATCTATTTGTGCTAAAATGTACATTGTGCTGTAGGTTCTTATACTGACATGTGTGTGTGTGAAAATTATAACAATGGGTGGTATATATGGATTTCTTCCTGTTGCTCATTAGTTCCACACTTCCATATCTGGGCTAATTTAAAAATCAACCTCAGCCAAACAAACTAATGGTACTAACCAAGGAAGTGAGGTGGATGAAGACTAACTAAAAGAGGCACTCCACATTGTTTCAGAAAGGAATCTGCTGCAGGGGCCCAAAGAGGGCAGAGTGAATATTTACTGCAGGACTAGCTTTGTCAGCAACTTAAAAACTTCCTGTGTCAGTCTTGTGCATCATCATAGTGGGATTCACATGTATGATACAGCACAACCTCATTTAGGCACTGTAAACAAACCTGGAGTAATTTTGAAGCTATGGTGTTCTTTGATCCTCAACACATTGCTTCTTTTGCAGAAAATTGACCAGCATCAAAACAAATGATCAGCTTTAAAATGAAATGAGAAACTAATAACCAAGAAGAAAATACTTTTGTAATTAGTGTTACCCACTAGGCTTTCTAGAATACAGCTTTATCTGGTGCTTAATTCTTTAATTGAAATAGGAAGACTAGCTTCTTTGCTCTCTTAGCTCACTAGTTCCTCAACTTCAAATGAACTGTTATGTAGTTTAGTTGAAGAAAATAGTCCCTCTACATATAGAGGGGAGGTTATTGCTGTTAAAGCTGGTTTACCACTTAAATACAAGCTGTCTCTAGGTGACCTGTTATCAATTTCCACCAATTCAGTGGCTGAATTTTCTTTGGCACCCAACAATCCTTTTGGAGTGATTCAGCTTCAGCCTTCAAACTGATTATGCGTCATAGCAGTGTTTCCCAAACTTGGGACACTGCTTGTTCAGGAAAAGCCCCTGGCAGGCCGGGCCGGTTTGTTTAGCTGCCGCATCTGCAAGTCCAGCCGATCGCGGCTCCCACTGGCTGCGGTTCGCTGCTCCAGGCCACCTCGGCCCACGCCGCTTCCCGCAGCCCCCATTGACCTGCAGCGGCGAACCACGGCCAGGGCAGGTAAACAAACTGGCCCTGCCCACCAGGGACTTTCCTTGAACAAGTGGCGTCCCAAGTTTGGGAAACACTGCATCATAGGATTGACAGTTAGACACCCATGCCACAGAAAAAGCCATCTCTCCTACAGTTAGACATCAATCCAGCACTGTAGTTCTGATCTTTCAAATGAGATGGAGGAGCTAAAGATTTGAAAACACTTCAGAACAAATAGGAACACTTAAAAATTAGCATCTGAAGATCAAGAGAAAGTGACACTTTGTTCTTACATAGCTTCTTTTGGGACTGTTAATGAGGTCAGCTCTCTTTAGCTATGTAGGATGAGATCGTCACTGTACCTTCTTGCACAATTGTGCAATATTATTGAATCTGAATGATTCTAAAGTCTGTGGCATGTCATATAGTAACTAATATTACTTCTATATGCTGCCTTTTATTCAGGATTCCCAAGAGCTTTATATATTCACCTAAATTATATAATTTATATCCTAATCTGTGTTCCTCATTGTACCCCACACACCACATAGGATGTTCTGAGCAAGCCACACAGAAACAAGATTAAGCCTTAAACCAACAAACGTAGCAGACATGCTCAGGAGGAAAGCCAGCTCAGCCGTTTTGAAGGTAATGTGTGTGTGCGCGTGCGGGGTGGGGGGAGAAAGAGGGGAAGATGGGGCTTGGAAATTCTTTTACTTGTTATGTAAAGGAGGTCTGAAAGTCTTAGTTCTTTTAACATTAGAAATTCAGGTCCTTTCTAGGATGGAAGGGTTTGATAACTGCATAACTTAGTGAAATGATTTCAGAAGAGCCAAAAGAATGATAATTGAGCTGTTGAAAAGGGCAAGATTTTTGGTCAGAATTTTAAAAAACCCTTTAGGGTTAACACCTTTTTAAGTTCAATAACTTTTTCAGGCTGTGAAGAATTCAAACATTATCTCTCCTTTAACTAATGTGTTACAGCTCACAAATATGCCTAGATCCCCAAACAGGTCCTCAAAGTTTAAAAAAAAGAAAAAGAAATAAAAAAAAAAAAAGACCAAGCTTGACATGCCTGATTTTCTTCTAAAGTCAAAATCAAGCAGAAAAGACTGCATTCCTCAATAACTTTTTAAACTAAAATACTTTGCAGGTCACCTTTAAGAGAGGAACCTGTTAAGCCAGGAATGGGCAAACTTTTTGGCCTGAAGGCCACATCTGGGTATGGAAATTGTATGGCGGGCCATGAATGCTCACAGAATTGGGGATTGGGGTGTGGGAGAGGGTGAGGGCTCTGGGGTGGGGCCAGAAATGAGTTCAGGGTGTGGGAGGGGGCTCTGGACTGGGGCAGGGGGTTGGGTCGCAGGACGGTGCTCGGGGCTGGGACCAAGGGGCTCAGAAGGCAGGAGGAGGAACAGGGCTAGGGCACGGGGTTGGGGCGCAGGAGGCGGTCAGAGCTACAGGCTCTGGGTGGCGCTTACCTCAAGCAGCTCCCAGAAGAAGCGGCATGTTCCCCCCGCCAGCTCCTATACGGAGGCGTGGCCAGGCGGCTCTGCATGCTGCCCCGTCCTCAGGCACCACCTCTGCAGCTCCCATTGGCTACAGTTCCTGTCAATGGGAGCTGCAGAGCCGGCGCTGGGGGCGGGGGGCAACATACGGAACCCCCTGGCTGCCCCTATGCATAGGAGCCAGAGGCGAACATGCCACTGCTCTGAGAGCCGCACGGAGCCACAGCACATGCGGAGTGGGGCGAGCCCCAGACCCTGCTACCCAGTTGGAGCTCGAGGGCCGTATTAAAATGTCTGAAGGGCCGGATGTGGCCCCTGGGCCATAGTTTGCCCACCCCTGGGTTAAGCCTTCTTATGCCCTGCATGTCATCCACAATTTAAGTCGGATGCACCCATGCTGCAGCTGAGTTGGCACTTGCTGCATTTACCTATTCTTCAAATTTTAGCATGCCTTAGCTGCCCCAATCCATGAGCATTTAAAAAAAATTGAATAGTGGAAACCAAAGGTCCAAAACCAAGATAATACAGCAAGATATGAGGCAAGGTTTGCTTAGAGGAGCAAAAGTCAACTGTGCAATTCCTGCCTCCAGCTCTAGCAGTCACTCAATCCCCATCTAAATCAGATCTTTCAATTCTCCAAATGAATAATAATTTTAAAGGTTATAGGGAATCCATCATCTTACATCAGATTCAGATTTCTACCCCCTATTGGTAAATTAAATTTGTTTTCTTATGCAGCAGACTGCTTAAGGTATTCAGATAGACTATAGCATTTAATTTAGTTTTATTGAGACTTGTTAGAATGTAAGCATGATCTATTCAGTCTCAACCACTGCCTCTTCAGAGATGGCAAATTATTAAGCTATTTTGACTCTATGCTGCAGAAGTCATGCAACTAAATCTGATTAGCTTGAGATGACGGATTATTGAACAGGGTGATAATAAAGGCTATTGCCCCTGAAAAACAGGTGTTCAAGTTTCTTTTGGATAACACTTGTAAACCCAAATAACCATTTAATCTAGTGATTTCTATCTTAACCCCTTACATCTAGCTCAATACTTTTAGAGTACATTTTCTCTTCTAACACCCAACACAAAAAAATATTACTACTTGCACTACTGCAAGTTACATTCAGTTTCACATTTGTACCTCTAAGGGCAAGTCTACACTACAGCGCTACATCAGCGCAACTGCGCATGTGGTGAAGACGCATTATGCCAATGGGAAAGCACTCTCCTGTTGGCATAATTACTCCACCTCTGCAAGAAGCGGAAGCTATGTCTCGCTCTCCTGCTGACATAATGCCAGTGTGGACAGTGTGAAACTTGCATCGCTGCAGAGGACAGAGGAGGGGCTTTTTCACGCCCCTCAGTGACATAAATTATATCAACTGTAGTGCAGACCTGCCCTAATATACTTCCACTTGTCTACAACTATCTTACACAGAAGCCAAATCTGACAAATTCCTCCTCATAATACAAACTATTTTGCTGCTCTCCTAATAAACTTTCAATCTTCTCACTGTCACCACATAAAGCGTCCATACATTAGAAACGGACAAGGCTTAAAGTACTGCCTTCAAGAGTTTTGAGACAGACCAGCTTGTGAGGGGAAGACTTTCTTCATTTTTTTCATAGCTAAGCACAACTGCAGAGAGCTCCACACAGGAGAACTGCTCACAGAGCTTACTGCAGGATCAGGGCCACAGTCAACAAAACTACACTGAATACTATAGGGAAAGCTGCTGTTTATACTTCAAGTAACTCTAGAGGGAACCTATTTTACAACTATGCAACGTAGCAAAAAAGGGACATGAACTTAATTGTTCCTGTTATTGTAAGTATAAATTTTTCAGGAAACACATATTATTAGAACAGACTACATAAATTTATGCAGTTTGTTGAACTTTGTATCTAACATGATGCATATTCAATTTCACTGTTACAATAGAACCTGCTGCTACCTGATTGCGTACTTCTAGTTCCAAATGAGATGTGTGGTTGACCGGTGAGTTTGTAACTCTGAGGTTCTACTGTTGTTTCCTTTAAGTGAGGAGCCTTCACAGAGCAACAGTGGCGACAAACACTTGTTTAAGAAAGTGTTAAGTCACAAATTGGCATAACTCCTTCATAGCAGGTATGACACTTGAAACTAAGATTAAGATTTGCCTTTTTTTAAAAACCATTTCCAGTTGATGCTATCCCCTTAAACAAAGCTGTTGAATCTTTTCATTGTTCCCTCATCTTGTGCCAACCAGAGATGAGAGTCAACCAGCTTTTGACAGCAGTAGCCTCTTCTTCAGGTGCAGAGAGGAAATTTTCTTTTCAATTTACTCAATTAGTTCAGTTCAATGACTAGCTCATACAAAGCTGAGAAACCAATTGGGAGCTGAAAAGCAGGAAAACTTGTTTCCTCTCTTTCAATCCTCTTAATAAAAATGAAGTGTGAGAATGAGAACAACTACTTCTAAAATCTTGAAGGACAGGGTGACCAGAAACAATCAGTTCAATTCACTAACTACAGATTATACTTTCTCTGTTTAATTAATCAGTTTTAAATAAAAACATTAATAAATTGCAGCACATTAAGGTAGTCTTATTTAACTAAGAACCATTTTAAAATGGCGGTATGAATAGCTCAGTGGTTTGAGGATTGGCCTGCTAAACCCAGGGTTGTGAGCTCAATCCTTGAGGGGGCCATTTAGGGATCTAGGGCAAAAATTGGGGATTGGTCCTGCTTTGCGCAGGGGGCTGGACTAGATGACCTCATGAGGTCCCTTCCAACCCTGTATGAGTCTATGAAAATGCTGTTTGTGCATTTAACTGAATTTCATTTCCAATCCAGGTGCAGCTTCACAAAAATAACAAGTTAATACTCATAAATGAGAAATGTCTCATTTTCTACCACATTAAAAATGCAAAAATTAAAAATCTAAACAAACATATTAAGCTACAGAATAGCTTACAGTGTGTAGCATATCGTCCTGGCTAGCAAAAATGTACCAAACTTAGTGTAAAGGCTATATTTTGTTGCAAAACATGTTTTGAAGTTTATGCTAATAATGAGAATCAACTTTTCTTTAGAAAAGCAGCTAAGGTACATATGAAAAAAACAAGATGAAAATTTATTATTTAAATCATGGTTTCCTGCTTGCTGATTTAAATCAAGCTAGCCAGGTCAGGATCAAGGATCAAGTAGGCTCTCTCAAATTCAGGAACTTAAGTGCTGTGATTACCACAAATTCAAACTGTATTTAATTTTCTCATTTTATTGCTTTGAAGATTTTGGTATTCGATGTGGTACTCTAGGTTAGCATAAAACAAATCTGACAGTTTAATAGTAACAGAGCACCAGACCAGAAAACAAAGCATTTGGATTCTAGTCCTAGTTTCACCACGCACTTCCTGTAAAACCGTAAGTCTCTACTCTCTGCATCAGCTTTCAGATCTGTAGAATGGGGATAATACATACCTATCTCCAGGGCTACCAAGACTTCATTAATGTTTACAAAGTGCTTTGAAATCCTTGGAAAGAAAAATTGTATTTTCATAATTATTATTACGTATCACCACAGAAAGCAAACATTTTATTGAATCAAACACTTAAGAGCTGCTGATGGCTCTATTTAGAAATAATTCTGCTTCTGTATAATCCCGTCTGTATGTCTCTTTTCTTGTTCTTTATTCTTAAAGACTCTGCATGAAAGCAGGATATTTTGAATTACTGCTCTTGCTGTTTCTATCCCCACCTCTATTCCATAATCCTGTTTGAAGTCACAATAATTTCCATAGCAACCAACTGACATTTTTTGTAAGGTTTTAAAAAGCAAATTCGACTGACTTTGCGTTTTTATATACAGTTTTCAAGAGAAGCATATAAACTGAGTTAAGTTATAGCTTGGTTATATGTTAAGGATGAACTGTTACAGAAGAATAAGGTAAGTAACTAACCTGAAACTTTTCTAGGCTGCTTTTTGAAGGAGTTTATCAGGCTTCTCTAGCACAAAAATTTGAGTGACCTCTTTCAGTTTTAACAAGGTCTGAAACAGACTACAACCTCTAGCACAGAAACTGAAAATCTGAAGTGACTAATTGTTCAAACTTCCAAAGGACTTTTTAAAAATCAGGAAGGTTGTATATCTAGGAACAAAGGCTATATTTATTGCTTTCCAAGATACAGCCCATACTGTGACTCTGAAGAGGACTTAACGCACATCTGAATATATTTAGCTCTGGTCTACACTATTGCTTAAGGGTGTGGATTTTCCAAACCTCTGAGCGATGCAGTTACACCAGTCTAATTCCTGATGTAGACAACACTCTGTTGAGAGTAGGATGTGATGAAGCCGAAAAACTGCCAGCCAGAAAACCCAGTGTTTTAAAGAATGCCTTTTGGCCCAGCTAGCCCCACTCCACTATATCTGCAGCCAACACCAGGCCTGGGAGGGAGCAGGGGGGAGGGGAGGGAAGGAGAGAGAATAAAAGAAGGGAGCCTGGCTCAAAGGTTCAGGGCTGACTGGTGAAGAGGCAGGAACTTGCTGTCTCCCTGCCTGAAGGGACAGAGAACCAGGGCAGCCACCTGGACGTAAGCATTGGTTTCCCAGCCAAGGAGACTGAAGAAATCTCCAGCATGGGAGATAACTGACTGAGGAAAACCCCAGAGCAGTGGTTCTCAATCTATTTACCATCGTGGGCCACATATGCAGCTCTCTCTGTGTTATGTGGGCCTCATCCACGCTAGGTATTTACTATCTATGTGGCCCTGAAAATATCACATGGGCCGCAGCTGTGTGCCGACTGGGCTACAAGTGGGCCATGGGTTAAGAACCAACCTACAGGGAGATTGTGGGTCTTGTCCTCACCAGCTTGTGGCTGCCCATGCCCAAAGGAGCCTGGGACCACAGCAAGGCACAATCCAGACCGCTGGGCTGGGACCTGGTGGAGAGAGAGGGCCAAGGTCCCTCTCTCCCCAGCCCTAAAGGCTAAGGTCACTCGGTCAGAGGGGGCTGAGAACCAGGCAATCTCACCACTAGGGAGCCAGCCACCCAAGCCCCTGTTCCAGAGGGTTTCTGTCAACATAGCGACCACCTCTCAGGGAGGCGTAAATAGTGTCTGCACTAAGTGCTGCAGCTGCAGCACTTAGAGTGTAGACTAGCCCCATGGGGCCATGGTGAATAAGCAGCTCAACACTAGCTCCCAATCCAATGCCGTGGCTAAAAGGGCTAATGTATAACAGGAATATCAAGTGGGAGTAGGGAGGTGATGACTTGGCTTTGTTTGTTTTTTTAAACACCTTTTGGTAGCACCTGTCAGACCACTATTGCAGTATCGTACACAGTTCTGGTGTTACTTTAAAATAAATGTCTAAACTGGAAAAGGGTCACAGAAAATCTACAAGAATTAGTTTGGAAAATATCCTACAGGGAGAACATGAAGAAGCTCAATTTATTTAGTTCATTGAAGGCAAGGTTAAAAGATGCTTGATCATGCTCTACTCTTGGGGGAATTCTGTGCCACTGCGCAATGCAGAATTTACACAGAATTAATAATCTGCACAGAATTTCACTTTCCCCCACAGAATTAGTGCTGCACACCTGCTGGCTGTCACTAGTGGCTGCTGGATAAGAAGAAACCAGCTCTCCATCTTGCAAAAACAGGACACTGCTGGGGGGAGAGGGAGGGGGAGCTGGAGGGTGCCAGGCAGCTGCAGTTCCCAGCACTTCCTGAAGGAGGTGGCATGTACAAGCCCAGGACCCAGCATCAGGCTGTTTCTCTGAGGATTTGTGGGCTCTGGAGGGTAGGGGGTGTGGGTGTCTGAGATTGGAGGGACAGTTTTCTCCTCTGACACACTCAGACTGAGGCACCCAACAAAAGCATAACAGAGAAACAGGAACTGGATTGTTGCAGGGTTTTTTTAAACTTGCTACTCCTGGGGGAATCTTTTTTGTAGTCTGTATTGTTACAGACATACTTGCTGACAGATATTTTGAAATAAATTACCAAAATAATTGAAACTGGTGTTAAAAATTGTGTTATTCTGACAAATAAAATATATGGAATTTTGCAGAATCTTTTTTTGGCACAGAATTCCCCTAGGAGTAATACTCTAATTACTTAGGGTGGGAAATGATACTGGAAGACTATTTAGCAGGCAAAGTCATAGAAGACTCCAATGGTTCAAAGTTAAAACATTCAAACTGAAAATAAACTTTAATCACATGGGTAATTAGCCAATGGAACAGATTACCAAGGGATGGGGTAAATTTATCCATTACTTGGAGTCTTTAAATCAAGAATGGATGTCTTTCTAAAATGTTAAACCACAAATTATTGAGCTAGACACAAAAGGCATTAGGTAATCTGTAGCTCAGATGAACAGATCATGATGGTACCTTCAAACCTTAATCAAAGGAATTTGATCTCCATTTTGGATGAGTATTGAATCACCAAGTAAAGTGCTGGGATTGTAAAAAAAATAAAATAAATAAAGCTTCTGAAGAGTTTTGTACCAAAGGATCGAATAAGATTATTTTCTAACCAACTAACATTTTTAAAATATTCAGAATGGTTATGAACCAACCATCCTATAGTTTTCTAGCAAAGGAGACAAGCTTTATAATTTTTGATGTGAGATAATATACATCAAATCTTATTGCTCCATCCATTAGAAATGAGTTCAGTGCAGTAGCAGACAGATAGACAGTGCACATGTGGATGCATCTCAGTTTAGAATTGAGACCTTATCATAATACTAATTTTGAAAAGACACTACAAACACTTTGCTCAGCAACAGTCTGTTCACTGCTTTAGCTTTAAGAAGCAGAACTCTAGCAAACACCCTTCACCCCTTTGCCTCCCAGCTGTACAGGCCAAGTCAGACTATCTCTTCCTTATATTCATAGGTAAATGTAATCCCTGCAATAATGTGGCTACCACAGCTATCTCGTTTAAATCTAGGGTATCCCGTTATAGGAGGACTAGAATATCAGTGTGTTTTTCTTATTGTTTTCAAAAATCTGGTAGCATAACTTGGTAAATTTTTCTATAGTTGCTCTATCAGCTTTTGTGTGTTGTGACGTGGTAGTATAAATAACACTTCACTTGTTAAAGGGGATAGGTTGTCTAGGCCTGATGTTTCATTGTTTAAAAAAAATATACCATTTTCTTTACTGTGAGAAATGACTCAATTCAACACACGCTAGCGGTATTTGCAACCCAAACTTTGGGTTACTTTATTATGTAAGAATATGAAACTGTCTGGTCTATGCTGTCATGCTGAACAATTCTATATAGTGAAATGTAAACTAGCCGCTTAGAACTATCTATAATGTTGGTAAAACTGATGGAGAAACTAAAGATATAATATGATGATGTCTCAAGACCCATTATTACTGTAAAAATACTGTACGCCTCAAAGTTACAAGGCACAACGGCTTCGTACAGAAGTCATGTTAACATGGAATTATTCTAAGAATGAAATACAGAAAAGTTTTGTTAATAATACTGTTGTGATGCTTTGAGCAGTCAGGCATGATGATGTAGTTATTTATAGTTTCCACTTCTGAGTCAAAATAGGCTTAAACCAGTTTAGCTCCAGGTCAGTGTATCCTCAACTTTAAAGGCTAAGAGTTTAAAATCTCAGAATTTTAAATCCTAGCATTCTTTATCCTTATTTTAAGAACTGAAGGACTAAAAGTGATTTTAAATAAATGAAGGTGATGACAAAAAGATATTCTCCTTTGAGTACAGTCTGTAGAAAACCCCAATCTTTAGAGATAGACTATTATAACTTATAAAGGGACACATCTTCATTCTCTCTGAATTATGCAGGTCTTACGGTAACAAGCAAGATTACTTCAACAAAGATGAATATTCCTTTTTTCCAGTTTTTTTGTGGATGTGACACTACTTTCTGTAATCAGCTTTACTAATCACTTCTTTGTGATACTTAAAAATAGATCTATTGGAAAACTTTCCAATGGGAAACCCTCTAGTTGGAAAATGCTGATTCAACAAAATCTAAACATTTCACACACATATTGATGGTCAATTTTCTCAGAAAACTGACTGTGACGGGGCACACTCACCCTGCACTGAACAGGGAAGGGTTAACCCTATATTGTTGGCTGAGGAAACCATGCCCCCTCAACTCTACTGGGCATGCTCCAAATGCACTAGTATAAAAGGGAGCAGCTCAGCTCAGTTGTGGCTGACTGCCAGGGAAGAAGGAGGTATGCAGGAGACACTGCAACCCAGGCAGATACCAAGCTACCCATAGAGGCCCTGAAGAGTCTGGAGTTGCCAGGGACTGCACAGACCAGGGAACCCAGAGACTGCAAAGATGCCCAGATTACAGAAGTGGGAACTATGGTAGGAAGCAGCCCAGGGGATTTAGATAGTGGCCTGGTTAGTGAACTGGAATTTGGATTCAGCATGTTTTGGTTGGAACCCCCCCACTGACTCAGTGGCACACACTCCTGCCATTATGAGGGCCTGGACTGGGGCCCACTGGACAGGGAAGGCTTGGACCTCCCTACTTGGGCTGCCATCCCCCTTTTTGTACACGGCGGCCTCCTTCCCCACTGAGCCTCACTACCCTGCTACCAGGGACAAATGTACTGACTTTGGCCACTAGGCCTTACTGCCCTGCTAAGACGGGTGAATACTGCCCTGCCAACTGAAGCAAATATATGGAGCCTGGCCATTGGGCCACACTGCCCAGCTATTAGGGGAGAGTACACGGACTTTGGCCATTAGACCTCATCGCCCCGCTAAGAAGGGCGAGTATACTGACTTAGGCTAAGGCGGCACAAACGTAGGTTAAGTGCTTCCCACCTCTGTGCCCTAAGAGAGATGAGGCACACTCGGCCTGCACTGGACGGGGTCTACCCCAACCCTGTCACACTGACAAAACTCTTCATTTTCACTTGTTAGTGTATTAGAGGAGCCATTTTTGCAATATTTTGTTTTGCTAACAATTCCACAATTTCAACTTTTTCCCATTTGGGGAAAAAATTTCAAAATCTTGGCATTTCCTATTGGATGGAAATTCCAAATGTTGACCACCTATACTGACAATTGGGCTTAGTCTTATCAAAACAGTAACACAGGATCCTTTCAATACTTAATTGGTGTAGCCTGGCATAATATGGTTGGGTTTGTAGTTTAAAGATTTGCCCATAGGTTGCTGACACCAAGAATAGATCTATGAGGCCTAAGAATCAAAGGCATACGGTAAAATTGTGAATCCACCCCAGATCATTAGAGAAGGCCAGGGAGGAAAGATCCTTGGTGGAAGTCACTGCAAAACATAAAGGGAAGTGACTTTAAACTCCTCCACCCAATTTCAGGACCAATGGCAGACAACAGAGCACAAGTCTAAGATCTCTGCATAAGCCTAAGTAAGCCTCGGATTCCATCCCTGATGGCAATAAGGCTACTCCTGATTTACCTCTGAGAAGGCTCTTTCAATAAGAATTTCTTCCAGGTATTAAATTTGTGCAGAGCCTTCTGAGTGTAATAAGAGTCCAACCAGGAAACATAAGAGGAAACAAAATGGAAAGCCTAATATCATGCTTCAATATTACATCCTCTCCAGTCAGACTTCTGGAAGGTTCAGAACTGGCACAGGCAAGCTAGTTTTAGTCCCTGTTGGATCTAGGGTATATACAGCACAAACACACTAGCTTGGTCAAGCAGATGCCTTCCTCACTGACTTATCTTTGGGTTCATGTCTCTTGTTCAAGCAGGAGTGGAATTGGGCAGAGCTAAAATGAGTCCTCCTCTTCTTTAGTGTCAACAAAGATGTTTAAGGCTTAAAATCTGTAGGTCAACCAACCTCAAGCTTTCTGAAGGCATTTTGAGCTGAGCCATATCCTTAGATTTTCCCCTTAGATAATGGCACAATAAAAATTTAAGAATGCTGGGGCAGAGATGTGCTCAGATCCTCATTTCAGGTCTAATTAGCTTTATTCTTCTGATCATCAAAATTATGAAGCATTATCCATTCCTTTCAGCCTCCAGTGGAAAAATGTTAAAGTCCTACAACTCTGGCAAATGACCTGTAGTTCAGATAAAATTAATTAATTTTGACCCAAAAATAGAAAGCCCTTAAAATTTGACCTTCCTGGAGTCCACTGTGCCACAGTTACACTATGAATCCCTTAATGTCCCAGAACAAGAGACTGAACTGAAGGACAAAGGTAAACTAGCCAACAGACTGAACCTCTCTGAACAGCTTATCTACTAAATCAGAGGTTCTTAAACTGGTCTTTGGTTCATTCATGATGGTCTCTGGAGGGCTACTACTTCCATATTTTCACCTGTTTCTGGGAGTGGGGCAAAGCCTTTGATGGTCAAAAGGAATTGTGTGACAATCTCTCATCTTAAGTGTTGAGAACAATGAGAGAGAATAGTCTCTTCCTGCCACTGCTATGTAGAGGACTTTGAGATCTCATCCCGAGAGTGATCTCTACAGGAAATACTGAGAACCATAGATTTCTTCTCTACACTTCTTTCTGGGAACGCTGATCTGGGGAAGACAATATATCCAAAGTGCTACCTAATTCATCTCCCATGGCATTGTGTTGAAATATGCTATTCAGCTGGTTCTACTGCAGTCTACATTTAAAATAAAACCAAAAACCTAAAATCCCATGTGGTGTAAGACTTAGTTCTATTTTTAACAAACCCAGAGGAATATATAATAAAACAGCTGAAGAAAACACCATTTGTATTACATACTGCTACATTTAGTTTTTAATAACTAGGTTTAGGTAGTAACAGATCCCATGAAATACAGTGAGAAAAGAACTACCTGACTAGTAAAGGATCAAAACATTACAATAATATACCTTACAATATAAAAAAAAACCCACCTTGCAATATAGATTATTTTTTGTCTAGACTGATCTTTACTTGTAGTTTTACTTTTTTTTTTGTAATATCATTTCTCAAATAGTGAGGCCAGCTTCCATCCTATAAGGTTATTTAGATAACGAATGGAAAAATGAGCCCAAATCAATATTCTTAACTTTTTATAGGGCATTAGTCTAACCACTGCATGGCTGAAAGGAAAAATTCTGAGAAAACAGCAGTTAACCAATATTGATGCTAAGGACAACAGTTTTATGTCCACACACCACTCTTCATATTTAGAATGGTCCATAAGCAAAGCCTTTGCTTCTCCTCCCCCCACATGCCCACCCACTAACCACTTCCCCAGCAGCACTTCAGGGCAGGGACCATCTTGTTATGGTGTATATATACACACAACAGTACATAGCATGATGGGGCCATCATCACTAATTGAGGGCCCCAAACTGCTACATAATACAAATGATATTTAGAACAAAAACTGACTTCACATTAAAAATCCAATTTTAATAGTTTTCCCTCAATTAATTGTTCAGTTTCTGATCCCAGGAAAAAGTAGGAGAGGTGATAAGAAATCCAAGGATATCCAAACAGGACACAGGGGGAGGGGGAAAGTTTAGTCTGATGGCTGCCTATTTAAATTATTACTCATCCTATGACAGGGATGGTTGACATTAGACACTTATAGATTAACTTGTGGAGACAAACTAATTTTGGGGCCACAACTAAATTGACCTTTAGTGCAGAGATTAAAGATTCTACTTGCAACTTTTTCCCTAACAAGTGGGGGCCATAAGCCATCAACTTTTGCAGAATTTTAATCTTTAATGAAAGCTTAACCTTTACATTAGGAAGGGTTATCTTCACAATTACAAACTGATACACTGATCTTGTAGGCAGAGCTTCTGTCCCTTTCTAAGCATCAGAAGTAGACTGAAATTAAGAGGATTCTTATCTGTTCCACAGCTCCTATTCATAACCCTGTGGGCAGCAGTGAAACAGAGAATCATCTTAATTTACCTTGCTGGGTAAAAGATATCAGATCCATGAGATTCTCAAAACAGGAAGAAAGAAGGATAGAGTAATGGAGATGTCTTCTACATTCCTCACAGTAGCCTGCTGGATCTGGGCAGGGGAAAGAAACAAAAGTCCTCCCAGCTAGATGTGGGTGCCACAAAATAAACGGTAGCATTTCTGTCTACCACAGATAGACCCAATACTACACTTTACTCCTGACTGGCAACAACTCCCAGTGTTACCGAAATTACTCTTCTCAGAACATAGTATCAATCAGCGAGCCAGTTCTGTCTACACAAACCTATACGAGAAACCAGGATGAGATCACTAAACTTTTTCAAACTGGAGTTTATCAGGATCTGAAGCAAGACTTCCAGCAGTGGGAGGCTGTGTAATTGCAATGCACCCCTGCTTTGCCCAGATTAATGGAAATATCTGCCAGTACTAGGTCTCATGAGGAAAACATGCATGGATCATCAAGCTGCATAATCTTAAACAGAGATAATGGGATCTAATTCAATTTTGACAATGCCATCTTTAGATAGCAGTAGTCTTAGTTTGTTTTTTTTTTAAACTACAGCATTGTTCTGTAAAACACGTATGAGGAACAGTAATATTCCTAAATTGCAGAAATCTAACAAGAGTATATACATATGAGCTACTCTACTTCCTGTCAATAATCTATTGGTGATTTAGTTCCACAGGCTGAAGTTAACAAACTGGAGGTTGCTAGCAGTCCATTCCCCTCCTTATCCCTCCACCGCCACAGAGGCAAAGCAGTAGTCACCTGTGTGACAAACCACTACCTCTTCCCCTGTCTTGTGGGTGTTCAGAGCATGTCTACTGGATCAGGCCCCACAGGGGAGCTATGAAGGGGAATGCTAGCTTAAGAATCCCTCTGGGGTTTAGTACACAAGTTGCTCAACTCCATCAGAATGTAGGCGGCTTTGTACATGCATACTGGCAGAAGTTTTGCTACCTACATGACTTTACTAGTGGAAACTTACACACCTACAAGGTTGTGAATGCTAGTGGTAGCTAAATATTAGCCTTTTAGGCACCTAAAGTGAAAGTTAGGCACCTAAGTCACACTCGTAAATCTAGCCCTTAGTGTCCATTTAAACTGTTCCTTGCGGCTTATGAACACAGGCTTCAAAAAGTGAACTGAACGCAACCAATAAAGTGATGTCTCAGTCTATAGCTAGCCTGAAACAATAGACACAAACTGTTCCCATTCAACTAAATTGAGTTCTACGATTTAAAAATTATTGTCAGGATTCAGTATTAACCATTTTACTGATTATTATAGCTGAATCACCACTCCAATTAGACTTATGCCATTAGTGGATGTAGTGGCAGATAGTGGAAAGGGGTGCATATGTTGCAGTTGTGTAGCTTGATCCTGTCCATGGTGGGTGGAGTGAGGAATTCAAACCCACTCATCTCAAATTTAAAATCACCTCTGCCCTAAAGAGGAAGAGATGCAAACATTCCACAGCATCCAAAGTCTTACTGCCTCCTGGATACCAAAAGCAAATCAGATGCCTTTTTGGGTCCAAAAAGCACCAACTGTCCATTGATCTGATATTAAAACCTCTAGTTTTCACAATAGCTCCTACAATGCAGTTATTCCTTGTCAATACAAATCTGAAGCAAACTGAAAATGTACACTTTGGAGGTAGTATAAAGAAATGAATTTAAATTCCAAATATCTCACTGATTGAGTGTAGGTGTGAAAAGAGAGGAATCAGGGGACAGAGCTTCTTAATTCTAGAAGCCAGGCCACACAATTTAAGTCTATGCATACTACAGAGGAAATGGTCTGATTTTTATTCCACAGTAAATAGGAACTTCTGCATGTATAGCTATTCAGACCATCCTGCCTTCCAGAAGCTAGCAAACGCAGTAATATAAAGCAATGTGTTTCAGATGTTTTATACAATTCAGTCACCCAGAATCCCTCAGTTTCTTTGGCTCTGACTGCTGCACCGGTTCCGGTACATCATGATTGGCTGCTGAGGCCTATGTCTTCTGGCAGCCATTTCCAGGGAGTGGCTATGACGCTCCAAACCCTCGCTCTCACACACAACAAAAGTAAGGCATTTTAACTTACTGAGAAGGCCCCATTTTCCTATCATCACTTTCAGAAGTGCTGAAGCTATTCTGCAACACTCAATTATTTCTTACAACTCCTCTGGCTTTGTATTATCCCAGAACTGTGTTCGTGAGCAGCTCTGCCCAAAGACTGTTTTAACTCTTGGCTAAAGGGTTAAATGATTCCAGCAAGCAAAAATACCAGCTTCCAATGATCAGATAATCTGCCTTCTTAATAATAAAATCACTCCATGCTCTGGGGGAGGGTTATAGTTGTATAATGTTGCAATGATTTATGGGAAGAGAAGAGAGATTTAGGGGATACAGTCAACATAAAAAATAAAGGTGTGGAGGGGAAATCAAGCAACACCTAAGGTTATTATAATTGAAAGAGCAAAGAGTCTCCCTAGTTTTACTTGGCACAACTGACAGTCAATTCCACTGTCTCCCCCCCCCCCCCATAGATGAAATTCTGTTTTGTCATCAAAAGTTCTACAAGAGACATTTCTAGAAGACCTCAGCTAGCCACAAGAAAAATACAACATTCTAATAACAAGTGAGTTTATAAAATATTTATACTTATCACAACAATATAGGCAACTTGTAGATGTTGCTATTGTAGTAACTAAGGCCTCAAAATTATGAATTATTACTAAAGAACTGTGCAGGCATCTAGACTTTTAAAAAAGCAAAGAGGGTTGAGAAAAAAACCCTCAGTCTAACGACAGTTTCTTCGAACTCTCTAGTCTGAGGAAATGCAGAGTTTCTGCAGCCTTTCACAAGAGTGTACTGTTGGTGCCACTGATGAGTCTTCCTTTTTTTCCCCCTTGTCTGTGAATGAATTAAAATATAGATATCAAATACTAAGATACTATATTATGTTGCCAGATACAGTAGTTGAAAAATTTAAGAAACCAAACTCAACCAATTATTGTGATTAAATGATGTTACATGTGTAAAAGAAGTAGACTATAAGTGATACAGCTTTGGGGAAAATATCATAAACTTTAATGATAGGGTTTACCTCATGAGCAATCCTGTTAGAGAAAGATGAGAGTTGCATTCATAGTGATTTTAGTTTAGCAGTAAAGTGAAGAAATAAGGCTATTTGCAATCAAACATGCTTATGCTATCAAATTAGTGAAATACACCCATGCTGAAAAGGCAATTCATGTGTAACCAGACAGTGTGTTTATACAGACACCTGATCACAGAATAATAAGAATATGTAATTGTTTATTTGATCAATAAGACACAGCTCAAGCATACAAAGGTCCCATCATTGTTCTTAAAATAAGGAGAATAAAAATGGAGGATTTATATATCTGTTCCAGCCTGCTGGAAAACAATAGTTCCTGAAAAGACTTTACATATTTACTTTACATTGTAAAATAAGTCTAAAAAGCATCAAAGAATGTGGATGGACTTTGTATAAACTATGACCTTTAAACTGAACATTTCAGCAACTAGCAGAGTGATGATGGAGAAACTGCAACTTGAGCAAACATAGCCTGCAAAGTTGGCCAAGGGATGTATCGCAGAAGGACCCATGAAAAGCGACTCACAGAGGTAAGTTGCTGACCGAATCAAACCAGCTGGTATTCGGTGTATGGCCCAAGATAGGCTGTAGCTGATAGTATAGCCTAATTTATCTTACGCAAGCTGGTATGACAAGATGTTTTGCACCAAGAGAGTGGAAAACTCCAGTCCCAGTTGCAAGAACTCAAAGGTGATGCCTTGTTCCCCAAATGAATGGTGAGAGGACAAATATCACTTTGAATCTTTGGCAGAAGTATGGGCACCTTCTGATTTGTCCACACCAGCATCTCTGAGAAGAACCAACAAAAGAAATGGAATAAAATGGCCTGCATCCTTCACCACATTGCTTCAGTGAAAACTGAGGACACCGATAAAGCAGAAGACTGAGGTCCTGGGCCAGCCACCTGGGAGTCCTGGTGATATGGAGTATCTTCTCAGATAGGCACCTTTAACTATCTTTCTATTTTATAGGGGGAAAAAAAGGAGTACTTGTGGCACCTTAGAGACTAACAAATTTACAGGAGTTTATGTTGCCTGCTAGCACACTGGGAAAAGACTAATTATGTCCGTCCTTTGCTCCACCTGGATTTGTAGTCTCAATTCCTGATGTGAACAGGAACAGTTGAAAGCTGATGGCTGAGCAAAAAACTGGCAATAAGTAAACAGACTGACTTTCTCTTATGTGATGTCCCAAACCAGTCACTTGACTACTTCCTCAAACTGGGTACCTGATAAGTAAGGAAGCATACATGCTTCTGTATCTGCTTTAAAGATTGCCACAGAGTTAGCGTATTGTTCTTTTGTAACAGGTTAACTGAGACTATGAAACTCTGTGGTTTCATGCTGTCTTTCAAGTTCTAGGTGTATACAGACATAAAATGAGACCATGTGTGCAAGTCTCTTGAACTGTACTCTGTCTATACAGTTTGTCTTAAATGTAGGACCATATGTTAGATAGGAGTGTTTAATCAGATCCTGGGGCTAATATAATTCATTGGGAAGTAAGTTAAAAGAGTTGACTACTGTAAATCCATTGGGAAGGAGACCTTGGTGAATTGGCATGTAAGTAATTGATCAAATTGTCTTATGGTTTAGCTATGGCTGGCTCTTCCTCCATTGTGTTCGCAACACCTGAGTTGATAACCAACTGGCACAAGTGAGGGACTCAGTCTAATATCTAAACAAAATCACCTTCCCAGGACAGCGGTTGATTCTATTGTGGTTGTGGTGTTTGATTCTGAAAACCTGGATGGTTATCGTATCAACCAATTTTCTAGTTTAGGCTAGCAAAATCCAAGCCCAATACTATTTTTGCTTTCTTATGCCTTATGTTAGTAGTTGATGTTAAGGGTAGTTAATAAAATTGTAATGTAATTTTATAGTCCTTTTGTTTAGTTAAGCATCAAAATTCAAAGAACCCTAAGAAAGATAGTACAAGTAATCAGTATGCTTAACTAAGGTTTGTGTTATACCCTATCTTTCTTACAGTACTACAGAAAAGTCATTATTAGTGTGCTGGGATTTTAGAGACTAAATTTTATGATCAATAGGCTTGCACAACTACAAGTTTTAAGAAGGTAATTAAATTTATACTTCAGGATGTAAGGTATGTTTTCAGGTGACTAACTTCTCACCCACCCTAGAGCACTGTATGACTGGTCAGTTAAGTAAATAAGGGTTTTTGCAGTCCTTGAAAGCATCACATATTAGTCACTACCAAGAAGCAGAATACCAGGCTAGATGGACCACTGACCTTACTGGCAATTCATATGTACCCACATACTTTATAATAAAGAGACACTAACAGATTGTAATTCCTTTGGTACTCAAACATTTCCTTGTAAAGTTTCCAGAGATCAATCCCACTTGCAGATGGGATTCAATATCCTTCTAATTAAAACTGCAAAGGAAAGAATGTGCTGAAGTCATAGTAAAAGTATCCAGCTACAGAGTAAGGCATGTGTAGAGCACAATTATAAAATAATTCTGTGCTATTTACGGTTATATTCTTAAGCACCCCATATTTGCTTCACAAGCACCAACAACAATTTATATTGTGGCCAAAAGAGGATCTAACTCACTGTACTAAGTGCATTTGTAGTGTACTTGCCTGCTATAAATAACTGGCTTACTTGAAATCAGTAAATGTATACATAAATATCTATGCAATCAGTGTTTAAATCTCTTGATAAAACAAGTTGAGATTTGTGCACAGGCTAAAATATTTGAACCCATGAATGCACAATTCAGCTCCTGATTAAAAGGTCTAATAGGCAAAGTAAGCAGAAATTGATAAAAGGTGGTTAGAACTCAAAGATAGTACTCCATCTGCAAGTATAGTCCACGTGCATTCACTTGGGCAGAGGTTGGTACCCAGCAGTTGCATTGTGAACTATGAATTGATCTGCCACTATCTCTAGCTTTCTGCAGAAACACTCCATTACACCTCACTGTGACTACCTCATAGCTGCTTTTCCAAAGCTCCAGCAAAACACTTCTTGCAGAGCAGGGAGTGACTGCTGAACATTTATTCAGAATGGAGGCTAGCGTGAAGAACAAGGGCACGTAGGAATTCAGTCTGGCGAGCAGAAAATCTCTTATCAAGAAATGTTACTCTCTTTGCAAGTTAGGGTAGTACAGTGGTTCTCAACCTTTTTTGTACTGGAAGCCCTGCGGTCATCATCATCCCATCTAGCTACCTATCCTCCACATTTAGCAATATGGGAAGGCCAGGTTAGGCATGTTTCTAAATACTTTATATCAGTTACAGTGCACTAAGTAAGATTTCTCATTAGGATGGTACTAAATAATTTCCCTGGGCTCCCCCAAGGCCTTTGGAAATTTCTCAGAAGCCACTGCTTCTGAGCTGTACTAGGCACTGAGAAAGAGGTACCCAGAGGACAGCACAACTGCAGTGGCTTAGTACAACTCAAGTGTACCCACAGAAATAGCTGCTCAGCATTCAAAGGGCTAAATGGAAAGGCACAAGCGAAGCATATTTTACTCAAATACACAGGCAACAAGAGCATCAGCAGTGTAAGCTCATGAACTGTGACTTTTCTATATTCTTCACCACTGTTCTGGAGATGAGTAGTTCAAAGTATATGCTTATTCTGATTTTTGCTTTCCTCTAAAAATTGCTAAATTGCCAATTATGATGGATGAAACTTGAGAGGAACCACCATCATATTTCCACAAAAGGTGAATAAGTTTTGGTCAATACAGAACTGGGGACCGTAGAGGCTGAAAGGCTCAGCTCTTTAAGTCCACACACAAGTTTAAATTCTAAATTTTCATTATTAAAATACTAGTCTCTCACATGCATAGCATTAAAATACTTGTTCAGTCAACTGTATAAGAAAAGTCTGAAATGCTGTGTACTTTCAAGCTGCAGCTGAATAAGAAAACTCATGTATCTGTGAAAAATGTGCATGATCATAAGGCCTTGTCTAAACTACAGAGTTTTGTCAACAAAAGTTATGCCGCTTTAATTAAACTGCTGTTGCATGTCCACACTACGCTCCTTGTGTTGGCAGAGCGCATCCACACTAGCAGCTCTTGGTTTGACACAGAGAGCAGTGCACTGTGGGTATTTATCCCACTGTGCAAGTGGCTGCAGGGTGCTTTGGGAGGGGTTTGCAATGCCTCATTGGGCAGGTACAGCATCACAATGATGCAGGTTTCTCAATCCCATCATTCCAGGGGCATACTACTAAATTGCCAATTGCTTTTCAACTAAAGTTTGGGGTGGGAAGGAGGGAGAGGAGAGTGGTGTGTCTGGGGTTGGGGAGACAGCAGGCTGACCGACCTATCCTGAGGTGGGGAGGGGGGAACAGTGTGTGACAGGGAACAGTGTGTGACCTATCCTGGGGAGGGGGGGAAACGTATGTGAGAGAGACTGTGTGAGTGTGTTGGGGGAGAGTGTGTTGGCAGGCTGTCTCTAAATTCAGACAGCAGCCTGAACAACCAATCCTGCGGGAGGGGGACACCACTCCACATCAGTCCCCAGCTCTGCACAACACAACGTCTCTCCCCACCCTGCAGCAGCCCGCTATGTCTGCCTGCCTATGGTTCTGTGATTTCCTCCCACCACCTCCTCAGCTGCCGGGAGCAGCTTCCTCAGCAGCTCTGTGAGCTCTCCAGGCTGAGGAATGTCAAAGCTTCCAGGAGTTTGAAAGGGGAGAGGTGCATGCCTGTTGGGCAGCAGAGTTCAAAACAGTGAGCAGAGTGGTGAACGGAGGCATTTTGGGATCCTGGGGGAGGCAGTTATGGCGACATAATGAACAGCAGCACCTACACCAGAGTGGGCAAACTTTTTGGCCCGAGGGCCATGTCGCAGTGTGAAACTGTATGGAGGGCCAGGTAGGGAAGGCTGTGCCACCCCAAACAGCCTGGCCACCGCCCCCTCCCACTTCCTGCCCCTCTCAGAACCACCCACCCCAACTCCTTGTCCCCTGACCGCCCCCTCCCAGGATCCCAAGCCCTAACCACCCCCTGGCACCCCCCCCGTCCCCTTCCCCCCCCCAAACCTCCACCCCATCCAACTGGCCCCTGGATCCCCTGCCCCATATCCAAACCCCGGCCCCGACCCCCTTACCATGTCACTCAGAGCAGCACGTCTGAAGCCACGCTGCCCTGCCAGAGCCAGATATGCTGCCACGCTGCCCTGCATGAGCGCAAAGCCCTGCCCCCCAGAGCGCTGTCCGTGAGGCGGTGTGGGAAGGGGAACAGCAGGGGAGGAGCCGGGGATTAGCCTCCCTGGTCAGGAGCTCTGGGGCCGTACAGGACAGTAACGCAGGCCAGATGTGGCCCATAGTTTGCCTACCTCTGATCTACACGACACTTTGTTGCTTCAACTTTGCCACAAAAAACTTTATGCCTCTCATTAAGGTGGTTTTGTTTTGCCATCAGAAGTAGCTTTGTAGTGTGTACACCTCCACTGTTCAGTCAGCAAAAGTTGCCTTTTGCCTTTTGCTGACCAAAATGTGTACTGTAGAAAATGCCTAAGTTTTCAGTAAAGGCACTTAAGCAATTTGGGTGAAGACCAATAGACTTGCCCCTCCATCTTCCCACAAAAAGGCCACACAGCTTTTTGAAGTCTGAACCTTTGAAAGGTTGTCTCATTCAACTGTAAAACATTAGCTATACGTATTCTGTGGTGATATTCATATTTTCTTCTCTATGACTTTAAAATATAGTGCAAAAAACTTCATATCTTTTTAAAATGTACAAATGTAACACACAACATTTTGCAGTCCTACACCACATACAAATTCAACAATATATATAGCAATCATATTCTCAGATTATAAAAGCTACTGATTGTCCAGTTAAAAATGTTTTACTGAGGATTAGCATCATATATTCAGTGTTGCAGCTTCTATTATTACATTAGGTAGTATCTTCTGTACATTAGTTACCCTACTTGTAAAAATACTGATCCAAATATATCTGATTCCAAGATTGAGAACAAACGAAAAATAATCTACTTTCCTCCTAGGCTCATTTACTGGTAATTGCGACAGACTGACAATAGCCTATAATATCCAGAACAAACCTTGAGGAATTAAGATGTCTACTGAATTAAACTGAACCTTACTGAATGAGGGTTAATAAATTTGGGGTATTAAAAATGCAACTGTGTACATGTTATTATAGTATTGTATGTACATTCTCTAGTAGGGAGAGGATGCTAATGTACTTCCTCCCTTATCAGCCCTTTGAAGCCACCCCCTGGAAAAGCTACATAAATACTAATATAAACTAGATTCTTCAGGGACCAACAAACAAAGATAGGGTTTGGGGGGTAAATATCCTAGTTTTAAATGGACTCAGGGCCTTCTTCCTGATCCAGCAAATGGACAGAACCCTGGTCCACGGAGGGCCCCAATCCTTACAGTAGGGTTGGAAGGACTGGGACTACTGAGATTTTGTAAGACTGGGAGCTTACTCTCAGCTGAAGCTGTCACAAACTGGTAACCACAAGGGATCTCCTTGGGTGGGGGGTTGAAGGACTGCTCCTGACAGAATCCATGTTAGGATGAAAGTAAGCTTATTAGCACATGTGTAGGTTCCTTTATTGGCTGTAATATGTTTTCTTTGTAGTGCTTTTTAACCTTCAGAATAAAATAGGTTTGCATAAGGAGAAGTGTGTTTACACCTGTAAACAGTTTCTAAAGACAAAGCAAGCAGTTGTACGTGTACAGCCTGTCTTGGCTGGGAATAACACAGTGAAGACAGGGATTTGTGCAGCCTGGATGCCGGTCTCTGTCCAAGGAAGGCAACTGCTGAGGAGCTGAAGTCTGAGAGTAGGTGCTCTTGCTGGACCACTGAGGGGAAATACAGAAGCATTTACCCTGAACTGTGATAGTAACAAACTTTCCTCAGTTAAAGCAGACCTCTCCCCCCAACAAGCTAGCCTAGGTTACCTCACAGCTCCTGTATCACAGTTTCTACTAAATGATTCAATATTGAAGTAATGGATTTTCAAATTATACACTTTTATATGATATAAGGCAGCTGACATTTCAGCTATGAAAGAAGTCAAATTCTATCCAGTCTAAGTTATTCAGACATGTTCTATAAAGCAGTGTTTTCTTTTCTTTCTGCGTAACTATGTAAGCATGAGGAAATTGAAAAGTGACCAGAGGTTGGTTAGTAAGGGGTATATAGGGAGCACTACTTTTAAATGGAGTGGTTTCTTGCAAACCAAAAACCAATTCTGGAGAAAAATACACCACAAGTCTTACCTGTTCTCCTAATTCCTTCACGTGAGCAGACCCCAACTAGTAGTGTTCCTGTGCCACCCCAGCACTTCTGCTGCCACCCACACAGCTGATTAGAAAATGAAGGTCACTAAATTCCTAAACTAGTTTCCAGACTGTAGCATGAGCATGAGAGCCGTTGGCTTTCAGCTAACTTGTGCTGCAGGATGGAAATTAGTTACTAAAAGTTTAGAAGACATATTTCACTTTAGTCTATCATGTGTATACAACACAATGAACTGGAGTAGCAGACTGGCTTTTAGACAGTATAGTTGTAGCATAAGCATGCACCAGTGACCTCTGTAGGAGAACTAGATAGGTCACTGTGAAATAACTATTGTTGAAACCAATATGTAAATTCAGAATGAAGACGTTTAAAAAACACATTCTTCCCGTTGCATAGTTTTGTAGGTTTTGAATGAGCACCCCACAACACCTGAGTCTATGGAATACAAATATATCCACAACTATGTAAAACTGTAATTTAGGCTTGGCATATCAAAGCTCCAATTTTAAAGGTCAAGGTTACAACCACATTAGATCTAACCAGACACACAGCAAAACCCCATTTATCCAATCTAACTGGCACCAGGGCCAGATCGGATAATCAAAAATTCAGATAATCCGGAGAATGGGACAGTGCAAGGCTGCAGCACAGTCTAGCGGCCATAGGAGAGATCGTCCACTTCTGGACCTGTGTGGCTGGTTGTTTGGTGAATACGGAGAGTTGGATAAAGGAGTGTCAGATAAATGGGGTTCTACTGTACTTGGTTCACAGTGCATCTCTATAGTTTCTACAATATTCACTACTTCTGTTATCATACAGCTAGTCAGCATCAAGTAAATTTCCAAGCCAAAGCGAGAAATTTTATGCTAAGTGATCTCACTAATAAAAGGTAAAGGAAAATACCTTCATAAACACTTCTAATTTTTAAATACCTAACTATAGAGTTTCAGTTCCAATTAAATATCTGCAGCCCTAACCTTTAGATTAAAAAAACAAAAAAATGTACACCTCATATTGTAGGTCTTTTTTGTAGAGTTAATCCCCTGACTTTAAAAAAAATTTAAAATAGAAAGCTTACAAACTGTGTTACATAAAACTAGTTGTTGGAACATAATTATTTCATAAATAGGTACCTGCTAGCAATCCAAGATTCTTTAACCATCTGAAACACTCTTATTTTGCTAAGAGTCATGTGCAAGGCATGCAGTGTGATTAAGAAAATCCCAGCCAGAACTCAGAAATAGCTAAGCAATTCACACATCACTCTAGCTTTTCTCTAGTATAGGCCAATATGTGATTATAAGAGGGAAAAAGCTTTGTTTACCTCTAGTGGAACATCCAGTTTGGTTTTATTCCAACATTTATATAAACAAAACTGTAGGGTTTTTTCATCTTTGCAGCTTATGCACATAGCACTCTTGGTAGGTTGAGGTGGTATGTATTAGTATACAAGGGGATTAATTTCCTTGGATCTGGATATGCTGTTGTGGGGAATACACTGCTATCACTGGCTATAGGGTGTGGTACACATGTTAGGACATAATTTCTCAAGACTGAGGGCAAGGAGGCATATCAAACTTTCGCTGGGGGCAGGGAAATGGCAAGACAGGTCCGCTGATTTGAGCATGGGCTGCAGCTGGTGCTCTGAGTGGACCCTAGGATTGCTTCAGAGAACACAACTCTCACAGGAGAGCCATGACTGGTCTGTGGTGCTGTCAGTCACAGCAGCTCTAGATGGGAGGGGACTCCACCTGCTGAACTCCAACCTGTGGTAGAGAGTACTGACCCTGGTGAGCAGGAATACCTAGAGGAGTAGTATGTGGAGTGGCAACCCCTCCCTCCCGGCAGAATCCCCTCCACGTGCCCCCCCCCCCCCCGCAACTCCTCTACTCTCTCTGTAGGAAGAAGCCAGGGATTTGTGATTGAGGGGAGGGGAAGTTACCAAGTGAGGGTGCTGTCTAGTCATTTAAAGCTGGGGCAGTAAAGCGTGTGGGGGCACTGCCAGGTGGGGTTACAAGGAGTAGGGGGGTAAGCGCTGCCAGGTGATCTGGGAGAAGCATGGGATAGAAGGGCCCTGCTGGGGGGGCCTGTCAGGTGATTTGGGGGGATGAGTTTGTGGGAGCACTGCTGGGCAGTATAGGAAATAATCACAACAATGCTTCTGAAATAGACTGATCTTTACATATTTATCTTAAAAAAAATATCCAAGAGCTTCCAGTGGCTTAAGTGGCCTGTGGACCCCAGCTGAAAGTTGTCCCTCCTATTGAAATCTGAAATGGTGCCTGTGCCCTCCTGGATGTGGGGACAGGTCCATGTTAAAAAAATGCTAAGGTGGGAAGTGATTCAAAAAAGGATGAGAAACCCTGTGTTGGGAGACAGTATCACCGTTGTTCCCCACACAGTTCCAAGCCATAACTAAGCATGTTAAGTGAACTTCCATTTGTATCACTTTACTACTACTACTTAGTTCTTATATAGCATTCTTCCTCCATGGAGCTTTACAAAGAAGAGTAAATATCCTATTCTCTTTACACATATGGGAAGAATATGGCATAGTAAAGATGAACTGTTCACACAAAACGAGCCAGTGGCAGAAATGGGAATAGAACACAGATCGCCAGACTCCCAATTAATGCCCTACCACAGAATACACTGCCTCCCTCATCTGAAGGAAGGATCACTAAAACAATAATCAAGGCTTAGGCCCCAATCCTGCAATGAGCACAATACAGGCAGGCTCACAGTAAAACTGGGTCTTTAGAGTTCCATCCTCTAAATGCAAAAATGTCCATCATTACACTCTTTCAGTAGTTTATAAACAAAATCAGTCACATTTTTTAAGATGCATCCTGCTCTGTTTAATCAGTCATCTAGTTACTCTGTGATGCCGGTGAATAGAAAAAAAGAATTCCCTGTTCACTCTCTTCTATTACTTCTGATTAGACAAACTTGTATCCTTGCAATATTCTTAGGGATATGCAAATTAATTTACAAGATTGTAAACTGATATACATTTAGTTAGCATGAGACATGCTGTATTACTCTTTGGAAGCTTAAAACCAGCTAAAATTTTATTTTATTTTTGTGCTGTAACTCTAAAAAGGAGCTTCACTGTAACTAACATCTTCCAATTTAAATCCCAAATAAATTTATAGGGAAACTCCAGACAGTTGGTTTGCTCATCTTGACCACACAGAAGTTCAGATCTCATCATGAACAGATCATAAAACGTGTTAAAATCCTGCTAAAAAATTAAAATTCTTGTGGCTATGGCAGTCTGAATCTTACGTATAACTAAAGAAACTTTTAGCTTTTGTTAAAATACTGTCTAAAATATGGATCTATAAACAGGATTTCATGTTTGATATTTAAGCTTTAAGCCTTTTGCTACTTATTCAAAGGAGCTAAAAGAGGGGTTTTCACACTGTGCTATAGCACACTTTCCCCTCACATTTATGATTGCAGACTTCCTCATCTCCACAATTGTATATGTAGTAGGCACTTCGATGGATCCTTTAACCACAGTATCTGAACAACAGTATCTCCATGGTAATTACACATTTGTTTACATAGAAAAGTACTATTAGAAAAGTATTTCTATATATTTAGCTGCCTTTAGATCCTTTTGGAAAAAAAAAAGTTCACCACTCTGTCTCCTTTTACTCTAAATCAGTGGTTCTCAACCACGGGTCCGGGGTCCACACACAGGTTTCAGAGAGTCTGACGGGCAGGACCAGTGTTAGACTTGGTAGAGCCCAGGGCAGAAAGACGTAGCCCCGTCATTCAGCGCTGAAGCTTGAGGCCCAAGACCTGCCAGCTGGGGTGAAACCGAAGCCTGAGCAACTTCACTTTGCAGGCCTACCGGCGGTGTGGGGCCCCGGGCAGTGGCCCTACTTGCTACTCCCCAATGCCGGCCTTGGCTTTATATGCAGAAAAACAGTTGTTATGGCATAGGTGGGCCATGGGCTTTTTATAACATGTTGTGGGGGCCTCAGAAAGAAAAAGGTTGAGAACCCCTGCTCTAGATTTTGTCTCCTGCCCCTATCTGTTCCATCTCCCCACATGGACACAAGTAGAAAGAGCACCATGTATTTAGCCAACACTCCACAGACCAGCAAGTCATGAACACAATTTGGGAACTTCCATATAACACTGCCATAAAAGTTTAACTATAGTTTTTATTACTTACTAGATGCAACTATTAATGAAATACCAATATTGGCGCACTACTTTAGGTCTCATTAGTTATCCCCCCCATTAAAGAAAAGATATTGGGAATAATAGTTAAAACTGTACATTTTATGGCTCTTTCATTAGTAACCAAAAGGAACGTACTGAACGTTAAGTACTTTACTGTGCTTAGTATTGCCTACTGAATCCAGTTAAATAGAACTATTTGTATCCTCTGCTATTTCTAGTGTTTCCTGAATACAATGGTGTATATACATTTGATATAATATATATATGGGCACACATATACAGAACCCCAAAGAGGTATGACTCTAGCTGGAGATTATTGTATTTCCCGATGAATACTAAAGCTGACAGGCTGTACATATATTCCAATATTTTTTTCCTGCAGTTATACAACAAATGTAGTTAATAAGTTTTCTAAAACTTAGAAGCCAGATTTAATGCAGCACGATGAGGGCATGATCCTGATTAAGAACTCTGCGTGCTGCTGTAATACAAATAACAGCATTTAAAACAAGACACTGTATTCACCAAGAGTAAATCAGGGAAAAGACTAATAATCACACTTGTTAAATCTACTAATGAAAAGCAAGATTCTTCACAAAAACATCTAAATTGAGTGGAACAATCACTTCAATAGGGCTTGCCTACTATACCAAGTATCAATGGTCTACAAATGCCTCTGACTGACAATGGTGTATGTGGATACTGCACACAACACTAAAAAGGAAACTAAAAAGCTGTTTGAAAATCATTCTGCATCCTACAGCACTACCTTCACTGCAGAGCAACCCTTGTACAGACACCACCTCACGATTATTAATTCTACAGAACTCCCGTTAAGGCACAGAAAGTAAATCCATCATTTAACCTCAATTAATGCAAACATGACTGGCTGACATTTCCTCTGCAAGGTTACTTTCCGAAGCGGAGTGATTGTCCCCTATCCCTTCGTCAAGCTTGGCCCGGCAGCCATGTCCTTATTCCCCTACAAACGGTTGTTTCGGAAAGGGAACGACCTGGTCGCAGTGAACTTACACAGTCCCTCAGCAAAACCCGGCAGAGCCAAACCTGCACAGCAAACACCAAAGGCATCTAAGGCACCCCACGGCAGTGGGGCGAAGCAGCCTGCAGCCTAGATCCCAACCAGCGCCGAGCCTCGCACCGGGGAGTGGGGCCGGGACAAATCGTGCACCATTCCCTCATGCAACCCTCTCCCCATCCCTTCCCAGACAGAGAGACGATGGTTTTACCTTCATGATGAGCTCAGGCTGCGGAAAAAAGCCCCCGATCGGGGCTGAGCGGCCGAGGCTGGACCTGGAATTAAAACAAAGCACTGAGCCAGCGCACCAGCCGTTTGCACCGGAGCCTGGGGGGAGGGGGGGGGGAATCGGGCAGGGGAGCCGCCGGGATCCTGATCAAACCCCCTTCCCCCAGATCCCTCCACCCCCCATTTGCGATACCTCCCCATTCAGTCCCCCCACCCCCACCCCGCTCGGCCACTGCTTTCCCTCCAGCCCACACACACCGCGGCTCGGCTTCCCCTTCACTCGCTGCCATTGACGCCATTTCTGTCAGAGGAGGAGAAACTTGCCACAACAACAACCCACCCCCAGCCTCTCCAGCTGCTCCAGGATAGTCCCAGCTCCGCGCCCAGCTCACGGGGGTCGGGGCTCTCAATCCTCTCCCCAGAGGCCTGCGGGCTGGAGGGGGGCGGCGATGTCTGAGCCCTGGAACCCCCTCCCCACTTTGCTGCTGCGGCGGCGGGGGGGGGGAAGGCCGCTGCTCCTCCATTGTATGAGGAGGAGACGGGGGGGGGAGTGGCGGCAGCTCTCCCCGTTGGAGGGGCTGCGGCTCTGTGGATCCCGACAGAGGCGGCAGCTTCTCCCACCCCCATAAAAGAAAGCGCTGACTCCGCGACAGGAGTTGCAACAGCAACACCCGCAACTGCCCAGCGCAGCGGGCCGGACCCGATCAGCAACGAGGCAGCCCCCCTCGGGCTCCTCGCCGCCCCGCAGCGACTCCAGCCCTTCGCCCACCCCCCACCTCACGCGGGGGGGAATCAGCGAGTGCCGCCGCAGTCTCGCCAGGACAAAAACAACCCCGCTCCCGCCTCGGAGCGGCCTCAAGCAACGAGCCCCGAGCCCGAGCGGAGCCGCCCCGCTCCCTCAGCCGCTGGCGGCGGGGCCGGGGCGGCTCTTTCTCCCGCTGTCGCTGTTACCTTTGTTCCGCGGCGCCCGCCCGCGGCTCCCCTTGACCCGGGAGGAGATGGGGGACGAAGCCTCCTCCCGGCTCCGGACCCGTTGGCTTGGTGCTGGCCCCGGATCAATCCCCTAGGAAGGGCTCCGGCTACGGCTGCAGCTCCGCGCTGCGTATGATGGGGCCGATCCCCCCCCGTGCCCGGACCCGGCGCTGGCGGTGGCTGCTCCGCTCCGAGCCTCTCGCTCCCCTCCCCCCACCTCACAAAGTGACTGACGGATAGAGAGCCGCCCCCTTCCCGCCCTGCTCTTTCTCTATTGGCCCGGAACCGGTAAGGCCCACCCATCTCCCTGCACCATTGGCCCCCATATCGGAAACGCTAATGTCATTTTTCCACCAATTCTATGGAAACAGAGACATGACGCCGCAAAGGCTCATGGGTAACGCGGTTCTTTCCGTTGCCGCTCTTCGGCGCCCGTGAAGCAGCTGAGCTTCACACTCGAACCACAAATCCCATGATGCATCGCGCGTGAGGGGCCTCCAGGGGGTGGGGCGAAGAGAGGGCTAATTAAAACAAGTGGGAGGACCTAGCGCCTGCGCAGTGAAGCCCTGGTGGCGCATTTTCCCCCCAACAGTGGAGGGTGGTGGCGGCGGTAGCAGTTGAGGTGGAAGTGGGTGGAGCTTTTAACACCCTGCTGCCGGTGTCGGAGTTGGGGAGCCCGCCCGGGCCGAAACGGGGTGCGTCTTGGCCCAGCCCGGGAACGTGGAGGCGGCGGATGGTGCCCCCGGCCGGCGGTAGGTTCGGGCGTCGCCGGTCCCCTCCGCCAGCCCCCGTGCCCTGGGGGCGCGGTCTCCCCGCTGGTCGGTCCGTGTCGCCAGACCGGCTTCTCTGTGCTGCGGGGGGAGGCTCCCTGCGGGGAGCGACACCTGCCCAGCCCCCTGGCGCCTACCCGGCCCGCTGAGCTGGGCTCGGCGCCGCGCCCCCCGGGGCAACTTTGCGCTATGACACGAGCGCCCCGCTGCGCGCCGACTTCCCCGGGTCCTGGCCGGCGGGCTGCGGGAAGCGGAAGCGGGTCTCGCCGCAGCCCCCGGGGACAGCGCAGCCCGGTGCCTGCAGCGGGTCGTGCCCTGCCTGACCGCTCGGCCGGCAGGGAGACCTGAGGGGAAGCAAAGGGCCGGCAGCATCCAGACTCCGCATTCGCTTCGTTCCGGGGGGGTCGTGCTGAAAGCGGACTCAGCCTCTGAGGCTGGCGCCTCCGCGGGAGGCAGTGCTGAGCTGGCTCCAGATTTCTCGGGGGCTGCAGGGGCCGCTGCTTGGTTTCTCTCGGGTTTTTGCTGAAATGGCGCTGTAATTTAAGCAACAACAGCGTTTATATGTAATCAAAGCCACTGCTGGAGTTGATGTACCCAGCTTTTGGCAGAGGTTAGCAATAGATGGTCCTCGGGATATGCAAGATGGACTGTGTGTAGTTGAGTTTTGCTACTAAGTCAGTGCAGGTTCAGCCATTTGGTGTTCCATGGAGTATTTATCTTCCTTTGTGACGATATTTAAAATGCAGTTCAGCTCTGAAAATAATGTGGTTGTGGCATAGTTGGGTTCCATGGTGATATTTCTCTAACGTCAGTTTCATTCAGTTCACAAGTTAAAAGATTGTATGCCTGAATTTCCAGTCCTGCAAATTTAATGTAGGTTTTTAAAAGCAGAACTGTCTTTCTCTGCTTTCTTTGTTACCACTGAAAATAGACTTTAGTAGACCAAATTCTGCCCTTAGTTACACCTGACAACCCTATGAATGATGGCTTGGATCAAAGATAGTGTTTGCCAAGACATCACCGCTTATTGCTGTGTAGGTGCTGCTGGGCTAAAAGTGACTTTAAAGTAGTAAAAATCTGCACTTATGTATTCAGTCATTACTAATAGATACTAAATCTGCAATAAGATGGTATTTTTATGTAACCTCTGACCATGACTAATCTTAAATTCTTGGGGGAATTCTGCACCACTGCAGATTTGTTTCCTTGCAGAAAAAATTCCTTTGACAGGGAGGCGAAAGGAAGCTGCAAGAGCAGTCACGCACCACTCCCTAGCAGTGCAGGCACATTGTTTCAGGCACCCAGAGCAGCCAGTGGAGAGGTAAATCACCGCGGGGCTGGGGACACCCCAGCCAGTGGCTTTTACCCTGAGCCAGCCTCAGCTGCTAGTCCTGGCTGGGCTGGAGGCAGGAGAGGATGGGACTACTTCTTCCCCTGTGAGGAGTTGCTGGGGCTGTGTCAGACCCATCCCCAGAAACCTTCCCCAGCTGCAAAAAGCTCAGCATCCTCAGCTGTGGGAGGAGGGGTCTCTGTACAGGGAGCTGCTCCCCCATGCATCTGGACCTCCCATACCCAGATATCCCTGCCAAACCTCACCTGGTACATCCAGAACCCCCCTTAGCACTCCATACCAGAACCCCACCCTTGCACCCAGGCCACTCGCACTGAACTTCCTGCACTCAAACACCCACCCTGATGCCCCGTGCCACCCTGAGTCCCCACATCCAGATCCTCATGCCAGTGACCCCCAACTAGCTGCACCCAGAACCCCACCCCTGCTGATACCCCCCCCCCACTCTCAGACCCCTCCACTGAGGCCCAACCACCATCACATGGAAGTCCCTGCAGAGTCCGATTGCACCTGCAAACCCCACCACCACCAATGAGCCTCTATGCAGCCAGATCTCCCCCCACACCTACACCCCCGCCCCCACTGAGCTGCCTGCACCCAGATTGTCCCACACAGAATCCTCTCGCTCTACACCTGGATCCCCCACATTGAGACCCTCCACACTTGGATCCTGCCTGGTTGAGCCTGCCTGCCCCACACGTGGTGCAGAGGGGCAGGGCCTCAGGGTGTTTCTGGGGCAAGCCCAAGTCTTCTGCTGCATCGGGGTCAGGTGCAGCCTTACCGCAGAGTCCGTGTCTGGGGGTGACTGTAGGGTGATCTCCCGCCTTTGTGCAGCCAGTGGCCTGTACTCCCCACTTGCCATGCTGGAGCCTGTCATTTATTTATTGACAAATTAAACTTGCAGAATTTTGCATATTTTAAAAATATTGTGTGCAGAATTTTTAATTTTTTTGTGCAGAATGCCATTGAGTAAAACTTTTAAGATAAACCTGTAAATTGGCTCAATAGGAGCCATTTCAAGGTCCTGCTGAAACAGTAATAGTAAAAACTGCTTGGCATTCTTGAACTGCTTAGATTGCTAAAACTGGAAATTAACTTGTAATGCACGTGTTTTGGACAATGAGACTAGTCCGGTTTTAATTTCTAGTTTTCTTAGATGCTGCTGCTCTACAAATTGCAGACAGCATTCAGAGACAAGGTCGGTGAGGTAATATTATTTATTGGACCAACTTCTGTTGGTCAGAGAGACAAGTTTTTTCAAGCTTACGCAGAGCACTTTTTCAGTGTAAGCTTGAAACATTGTCTCTCACCAACAGAAGTTGGTCCGTTAAAATATGTTACCACACCCATTTTGTGTCTCTAATAGCCTGGGACTGACACAGCTACAACAACACTGCAAATGCTGGAGGTGATGTGCTTAAATAAAAATATTTTAGAGGGCATTTTGAATAAATCTAAGTTGCATTCATCTACATTTTGTGTTCCCTTAAATGTTGAAGTGATCCTTATGTTGAAGGAGTTGGCAAGCGATACTCACAAAATAGAATGCATTGAGCTAGCCAATTAGATTACTATATAGTCTAGTACCTCCTTGACCACTTAAGTTGTTGTGCTGCATGTCTACTTCTATTCTTTGTCTTTTAAATTAAGAGCTCTTTGGAAAGTGCTAAATACTGTGGATGTTAATGTAAACAAGTAATAGAATTGGTGGTAATAAAATGAGAGTGCAAAAATTAAGATAAAAGTTAAATACTCTATTAAAGTGTATAATTTACTGAGCTGTTTTGGCAACACTTGCCATCCTTAAGAAATCATTTATTCACAAGTGAAATATGTAGCTGCCTATGGAGTGGAACATACCTCTTTTGGTACCAACACCACCATGCAGCAGTCTAGGAGGCAAAGTGAAGAATAAATTTTCAGACTGAAACTAAACATTGTAAACTAATATAATAACAAAATTGGGATTTGACCAAAACAGCGTTGTGAACACCTCTGTTATAAAAGCTTCCATAGCCTCTTTGTAAGAGCAAACAACTTTTCTATATTAGGTCTGAAATAGAGCCTCTCTCTTGTATGTGCTTTTTAACCCTGCTGGTTCATCATCTTAGCTGCTGAATTGCTGATGCCACTTTCTTTGGAGGTCTCTTGTTCGATCACTGGCTTAGGTGGCATAATGACGTATATTTTAAGGTGTATCTACACTGGCGCGTTCAGGACAGTAAAGCTAAATTTATTGATTAAAAGTCCAAAAAGGACCATTGTGACTGTGTAGTCTGATCTCATATATATAACACAGGCCATAACTTCCTCAAAATAATTCCTAGAGCATATCTTTTATAGAAAAAGGATTAATGATGGAGAATCCACCATGACCCTTGGTAAATTTGTCCCAGTGGCAAATCCAGTCTGAATTTGTCTTGCTTCAACTTCCAGTCATTAGATTGTGTTATACCTTTCTCAGCTAGATTGAAGAGCTCATTATTAAACATTTGTTCCCCACGATACTGTAGACTGTAAGCAGGTTACCTCTTAACTTTCTAAGCTAAATAGATTGAGCTCTTTGAGTCTATCAATATAGAGCAAGTTTTCTAGTCTTTTAATTGTTCTCATGGCTCTTCTCTGAAACCTCTCCAATTTATCAACATTCTTCTTGAAGTACAGACATCAGAACTGGACACTGTATTCCAGCAGCAGTTGCACTCGTGCCAAATACAGAGGTAAAATTATCTCTGCTCCTGCTCGAGATTCCTGTGTTAATAAATCCCAGAATTACATTAGCTCATTTAGGCACAGCATCACACTAGACGCTCATGTTCCACTGGTTATCCACTGTGATAACCCCCAAATCTTTTTCAGAGTCACTGCTTCTTGGGAAAGACACCCCCATCGTATAGCATGGCCTACATTCTTTGTTAGATGTATATATTTACATTTAGTTGTATTAAACTGGGCACAAGTAAACAATGTGTTTTATCAAATGATCTCTAGATTGTTCTGAATCAAGGACCTGTCCTCTTCATTATTTACCACTCCCAATTTTTGTGTCATCAGGTTTCAGAGTAACGGCCGTGTTAGTGATTTTGTTTTCTTCCAGGTCATTTATAAAAATGTTAAGCTTAGGGCCAAGAACCAATCCCTGCTGGACACGACTGGAAATACAACTGATCGATGACTATTTCCTGTTTATAGTTACAGTTTGAGAGTTATCCATTAGCCAATTTTAATCCACTTCACATGTGCCGGTTTTATATCATTCTAGTCTTTGAAGTGTTTTGCGGTATCAAGTGAAATGCCTTAAAGTCAAAGTATACTGTGTCAACACCATTACCTTCTTCAACCAAACTTGTAATCTCATAAAAAAAAAAAAATCAAGTTAGTTTAACAGGGTCTATTTCCATAAACCCATGTTGTTTTGCATTAATTGCATTACCCTCCCTTTATTTATTAAACAAGTTCTGTATCAGCAACTCCCGTATTTTGCCTGGGATCAGTGTCGAACTGACAGGCCTATAATTCCCATGTCATCTCATTTACCCTTTTAAAAAAATTTGCACACATTTGCTTCTTTCCAGTCTTCTGGACCTTCCCCATTGCTCCAAGACTTTGGAAAATCAGCATTAAAAATCCATTGAGCTCCCCAATTAACTTGTATCCCAGAGGTTTTAAAAGAGCTATCTGGTGCTGCCAAGGTAAAAATATCTAACTTTAGTAGACATTCTCCAGAGAGATAATGAAATGGAAAGTGTTATCACCTTATGAGACTGTATCATCTGTTTTTCCCCCAAATACAGAACAGAAATATTTATTGAACACTTCTTGCCTTTTTCTGCATTTTTATTGATTCTACCTCTTTCATCTAGTAAAGAACAAAAAGAATGCTGGTAATGGTCCATAATATATTTACAAAACTCTTTTTTTTTTTTTTCTTATTGTCCTTAACTCTGCTGGAAGTAGATTTTTCTTTTTTCGTTGTGTCCCTTAGCTTCCTTTATCAGCTTGCTATAATTTCTAACTTCTGCCTTATATTCATTATTATCAACTTTCCCTTTTTTTCCCACTTGTTTTTATCTATATCTATATGCATGCTTCTACTTCCCCTATAAAGCAGATTAGTTTTGTTTTTTTAACTAGAACTGCTGCTTTCTTTGGTTGTGGCTTTTTGGGCATCTAGTAAGGTGTTCTTAAATAATTTCCAGTTATCATTCATTTTTTCTAATTAAATTCTTCCTCTCAGCTGATTTGGCTCAGAATTGTTTTCAGCTTTGTGAAATTGGACCTATTAAAGAACCATATATATATATATTTTTTACTGGTCTGGACTTTATTCTGCTTGCGCATTTATGATCACTTGTACCTAAGCTACCATTAATTTTAGTGCTATAATCACTTCCTCTTCTGTTCAGTCAGGGTCTAATAAAGAATTCCCCTGTGTTGGCTTCAATACATCTTGAGTTAGGAAATTGTTCTCTGTAATGTTTAGAAATTCCAAGAATGTTTTAGTATGGGAAACATGAGACTCCTAGCATATGTCAGTCAAACTGATGTCCCCTGTAAGCATGCACCTTTTTTTCCTAAATATTATAAATAGGTTCATATCGGGGTGGTCATCCTATTCCGTAGTGTGATTTGGTGATGTGCACCAGATACCAGCTAATACCCCCATCTGTTAGGGCATTGATCCGTACGTATTCAAGATTACTGTCTTCTGAGTTATCAGTGACTCAGAAATAGGGAATGCTATCTTGGACATAGTGCCACTCCCCCTCTCCTTTTGCCCACTCCATCCTTCTCAAATATGTTATAGCCATTTGTTTTAATATGCCAGTCATGCACATAATCCCAAAAGTTTTCAGTAATATCAACCAGATGAAATTTGTGCTCATAAATGAGCAATTCCAGACCCTTTTATTTGTTACCCCAGCTCCTAGCATGAGTGCAGAGGCAATTCAGGAATTTCTTCTGCAGCCTTTGGTTCCTTGATTGATGTTATTCACAGTGTCTTTTATATTTTTGTTTGTGCGCAGAGTGCTCATATCTTCCATCTTTTTATCCTTCTTTTTGCTATTAGTTTAACTTAAATTCACACCTTCCGTTAATTGAAAACGGCATGTTAAATCCCTGTGAATGCACTCATTCAGAAGTAAAGTGGCCTTAGTTTGCTCAAATTTAATTCACAGTGACCTGGAGATGTGTTCGGTGACAGAGATAACATGAAGCTGACTGAGACCGTGTTTTGTTTTTTCATTGGGAAACAGTCAAGGGGTATGTTAGTTGTTTAAGTCTTTTTTCCTAATTGCGGGCTCTCAAGCTCCTTCATATTGTGGACCATATATGTTAATAGAGCAGGTTTCATCGATCACCTTCAATCCTTTTTCCAACTGCATAACTTCTTTATGATAACTTGATCAGTTGCTTGCTTTCTCATTTTTTCATGTATTTGTACTAAGGCATGTCTAATGCAATAGGCAGGGTGGGGAATTTGTTTTTAGTCTTCATCTCCCTCTCCAGTTTCTAGTGGTGTTCTTTCTCTTGTTCCGTGTACAAGTTTCTCTGCCACCTTGTGCAAGAGGACACGCTTCTGTTGCCTGTATGGGGGGGGGGGGGGGTTAAATCCCTTCCCCTGCACAGACTTTCTTGTCACTCTGTTCTTCATGCTACTGGATGTGTTGCCTTGCCACCTGACCCTCTTGCAATGGATCTACTGCCGACTGCTTTGTTCTCCTCTTCATGGGACTCTTCTTGTGGCATTGACTAGCAGTTCCTGTTCTCTTTTTATAAGTAGTTAGGCGGTGGCTGTTTTTTTTTTTTGTTTGTTTGTTTTTTTTCCAGCTGCTTCTGTAGGATTCCCATCTCTTCTTGACAAAAATTAGTTCAATCTAAGGCTAGGCATTTGACCAAAAGTAATTGGTCAAATATTGTCAAATGTCAAACGGTCAGATGTTTTAAAGTGTTAACTATTAGAGCAGTACCAAAAGAATACTATATGATTTTCAATAGGGTTAGCTTTAGACTCTTATGCTTAATTACAAAAAACAAGTTACTTGAAGGAGTTATTTTAACTCCGAAAAATGTGAAACTCAATAAAGTGAAGTTCTGAAGAATGGTGCTGTCAATAGATTAGGTCACTGCCTACATTGGGGCATTCTTGGTGGAATATATAACAATATTTGACCTTGATCAAATAATAGATAGATAATTAACATTATTTGACTGCTCAGTTGACCAGATTGTCAAGCGTAGTCTGGACACCCATAGAAGCATCTGGAAACAAGAAAGAGGCAATGGCATCTTCTCCATGGACCACACAGTGGCTTACAGATCAGTATGGGAAACTGTCTTAACTAGAGACCTCTTGTTGTGAAAGGGCAGGGGAATTACATTTGGGCATGTATGTAACAGTTTGAAGTCATTGCAATGTATGAGTAGGAATTTTCTGAATATCTCGTAACTGATAGAAAACTTCATAAGGTATCACAAAACAACTTCTTTATCCATGTTGGAGAGTTGGTAAACCTATATGCTCACCTTTTTGAAGAACTCTATATTGAAAAATAATTTTTTCTCTAGAAATCTAATTTTGCAATAACTGCCAAATACGCTTACTGTAGCGGAACTGTGCACAACCAACTCTGCATATTGTATAGCTCTGGGAAACATCTGGGGGGAAATCTTAAATTTCAAATTCGTATTATCTGAAATTAACAACTTTCAGAATCTTAGTTTTTGGCTCTGTGGTTTTACAAAAAGGGCATGTGATGGATAACCAATTGAATACAGTTTTTTGGCAATATGATAAACTCATAGCATCTCATAATGCAGTTCATAGAATTGTTTCTTACCTTTCCAGGATCCCCATTTCTCTTTTTTTCCTAGTCTCTAGTTCTTTATCCAATTACATCCTTATTTTGGGGTAAGATTGATATCCTTACTTTGCAAGTAGTCCCACTGAATTTAGTGCAACTAATGGTGGTGCAAGGTACTCTGTTTAGTGTGAGGAAGAGTACTGCAGTCTGGATTACCCATAAATTAACACTTAAGAAGGCCGTCCTACCTTAAGTGTTAATTTATAATTTTTGTAATGCAAGTCTTTCTGTACATCTGGGGAAAACTGTTACCAAGAGCCATCTAGGAAAATGGTCTGGAAATAGTAAATTGAATACATTTACGTTTTAGCAAAAATTTTGATTACTCTCCTTAATATGCCTATTTTCAAAATGAGTACATTACATTTATAAATCTAGCAGCAAGGCTTTTGGCTGGTAGCCTAGGACATTCTTCAGCTATTGTTAGGGCAAAACACTCCGTACAAGATGCCTTCTAAACAGACAAGGGCTGCTGCTGAAGTAAAATGAAACTTCATACTACCACTGCAGCTCCAATCTTCAAATGACATTAAAAGCATTGAGTTTTGAGCTGCTGCATCTGCAGTGCAGCAAGAAAGGTTAGAGGTGAGAGGAAAGAAAATGGATTACAGAAAGAAATCTGAAAAAAGTCACAGAAATGGAGAGCCTGAGAGGAGAGAGCGGACATGAACTGAGAAATGAACATTTAGAAGATGAATAAGCTATACAGACAAATCCAGGATTGGCGGTAAGAGAACTTGAGACACAAATGGAATACATGGTAGAAAAAATAAGGATAAAGAGAACCAAACACTTAAACTGATCTAAAAGAATAGGACATAGCAGACATAATGGTATGGATTTTAAAACAAATATGAAAGAATGGGTAAACCAAAATTTAGAGTATTTGTTTTAAAATGTGCCTCTCAAATTCAGGTTGTCTGTTTTATTTTTAATCAGGAAACTTTAGACTAAATTTGTATTGTTTATGTCCAGGAACAAATACATACATTTAGAATTTGAATTATTCTGACTCTAACTTTTAGAAAGATCTACATAATGGTGCTTGATAGTAGTGTGGGATTCTATTAGCTAATTTTTAAATACCCGTTTTCTCCAAAATAGCTAAAATGTCTAAAGACCCAAACATCAAAGCAGATTCTAAAATTGTTCATAATGAATTTCAATTTAAATGGTCTTTGCTTTCTCAAAAATCAAAACAAGTTCCCCTGTTTTTTAAAATGTGCTGGTTAAAGTATATAAAGCAACAGCAAGACGCCTTCATTTTGTAATGTAAAGCCAATGATAGATAGAAAATGATAGGTTTCTTTCAAGCAACACTTTCAAGTGGCCTTTGTCCTAAATCTCTTAAGCTTGCTTATCTCTTCTTCCCTTCTTTCTTAGAATTAGGGTCTGGCTTCTATTTTATTTTTATATATGTGTGTGTGTATGTATGTATGTGTATAACCTTGATTGTAGTAGTAAGAAGTCTCCTTTCTTTGACAGAGTGAAACACTGCTTCTTGAAATGGAGGGAATGGAAGAAACATCTGAAAGAATTCTTTTAGAGCCATACAAGTATTTACTTCAACTGCCAGGCAAGTGTCCTTTTACCATTCTGTTCTGTTTTTCCTACTTGTTTTCAGAGCTTGATCAGAATTGTCCTCTTATTCTTTTGAATTTGTCCAGTCTTGACTTGTATGGACTTTGATTCTGAGTAGTTTAATTCTTTTACTGAAAGGAGCAGAATTTTCTATTTAGAAGAAATCTAGCACTTCTGAGATTGTTCCTCTGGTCTGTCCAATTCAGAGAAACTGTTCTTCCCCTCCCCTCACCACTGCATTCTAAGGAGCCAATATACTGTCTAATGCAGTGGCTCTCAACCAGGAGTATATGTCTCTCAGGAGTACGCAGAGGTGTTCCGGAGGTACATCAACTCATCTAGATATTTGCCTGGTTTTACATAGGGCTCTCAAGTGATTCAAAAAATTAACCGTGATTAATCACACCGTTAAACAATAATAGAATACCATTTATTTAAACATTTTTGGATGTTTTCTACATTTTCAAATATATTGATTTCAGTTATAACATAGAATACAAAGTATACAGTGCTCCCTTTCTATTTTTGATTACAAATATTTGCATGGTAAAAACAAAGGAAATCCGTATTTTTCAGTTCACCTAATACAGGTAATGCAGTGCCATCTCTTTATCATGAAAGTTGAACTTACAAATGTAGAATTATGTACAAAAAAATAACTGCACTCAAAAACAAAACCATTTAAATCTTTAGAGCCACTCAGTCCTACTTCTCATTCAGCCAATCACTCAGACAAACAAGTTTTTTTTATTTTCAGGGTATAATGCTGCCCCCTTCTTGTTCACAGTGTCACGTGAAAGTGAAAGAAGGTGTTCCCATGGCATTGGTGTAGTCGGCATCACAAGATATTTACATTCCAGATGCACTAAAGATTCATATGTCCTTTCATGATTCAGTAACCATTCCAGAGGACATGCGTCCATGCTGATGATAGGTTCTTCTCTATAACAATCCAAAGCAGTGCAGACTGACGCATGTTCATTTTCATCATCTGAACATTAGATGCCACCAGCAGAAAGTTGATTTTCTTTTTTGGTGGCTTGGGTTCTGTAGTTTCTGCATTGGAGTGTTGCTCTTCTAAGGCGTGTGAAGCATGCTCCACACCTTGTCCCTCTCAGGTTTTGGAAGGTGCTTCAGATTCTTAAACCTGGGGTCGAGTGCTGTAGCTGTCTTTAGAAATCTCACATTGGTACCTTCTTTGCGTTTTGTCAAATCCGCAGTGAGAGTGTTCTTAAAATGAACAGCATGTGCCAAGTCATATTTCATGTTATAGTAGTCTCGGATGATATGACAGAATGCAGATAAAATAGAGCCAGAGACCTACAATTTTCCCCTAAGGAGTTCAGTCACAAATTTAACACATTATTTATTAAACAAGCATCATCAACATGGAAGCATGTGCTCTGGATGGTGGCTGAAGCATGAAGGAGCATATGAATGTTTAGCATATCTGGCACGTAAATACCTAGCAATGTCTGCTACAAAAGTCCCATGGGAACGCCTGTTCTCACTTTCAGGTGACATTGTGAACAAGAAGTGGACAGCATGATCACCTGTAAATGTAAACAAACTTGTTTGTCTGAGTGATTAGCGCCTACAAGTCCACTCAGTCCTACTTCTCATTCAGCCAAAGTTTTATATCGTTTTGTTTGAGTGCAGTTATGTAACAAAAAAATTCCTACATTTGTAAATTGAACTTTCACCATAAAGAGATTGCACTACAGTAGTTGTATGAGGTGAACTGAAAAATACTGTTATCATTTTTACAGTGCAAATATTTGTAATCAAATAATAAGTGAGCAGTGTACACTTCATATTCTGCGTTGTAATTGAAATCAATATATTTGAAAATGTAGAAACATCCAAAATGTTTAATAAATTTCAATTGGTATTCTATTTAACAATGCAATTAAAACTGCTATTAATCGCAATTTTTAATAGTAACTTTTTTTTTTTGGTTAATCGCGTGAGTTAACTGCAATTAATCGACAGCCTGAGTTTTACAACAGGCTACATAAGACACTAGCAAAGTCAGTACAAACTAAAATTTCTTGGAATTTGTTTATATATACTGAAATGTAAATTTTATTTGTATATGGTAAAAATGAGAGCAATATTTTTTTCAGTAATAGTGTGCTGTGACACGTTTTTGTATTTTCATGTCTGATTTTGTATGCAAATAAGTCTTAAGTGAGGTGAAACTTGGGGATATACAAGAGAAATCAGACTCCTGAAAGGAGTGCAATAGTCTGGAAAGGTTAAGAGCCACTGGTGAAAGGGAAAGTGCTAAAGACTTGGTCCAGCTCTTGTGAAATGGACATGCTCAGCCCTGAGCCGACTATTGACCTGTGCCTTGGTGTATTTGGACCTTTTGATCTCTCTGTACTGTTGGTTTCTCAGTTATGCCCTTCTCAACATGCTGCTTAAACAGTTGGTAATACACCAGAATTTTCCTTTGGACCAATTTCTGCTGTTCTAGGTCACTTAATCTCCCCAGATGGTCAGCCAGGGGTTTTATATTGGTCTCAGGCCAGCTGGTAATATGCTCAGAGGAGGGCCTCCTCTGAGACATGGTAACACTTCAGGCAGAAGGAAGCTGATCATTAGGACAGTAACTCACAGATCAACAGCATAGCATATGTTGTGCCATGTGTACAGGTAAGTGGCTTCTGTAGCTTTCATCCCTGAGCAGTGAAGTGTAGAAAATAAATCTGAGAAGCCACCGAAGCAGTGACTAGTCCCATACAGGAAGGAAATAGTAAAACTGTTAGCGCATTACAGCAGTGACTTCCATCCAATTTGTACTCTGAACTCTTGAAGACTAAAAGTAAGTCTAATGAAGATGATGCGAATGCCTGTGCACACTTGAGAGAAATTTTAGATGTGGTCAGGTGGCATTAATAGGCATACTCTGGGTACAGATGGTCCTTTAGAATGCCAAATATCTGACGTAGGCAGGGTCTTGTAGTGAAACTTTCCTTTGGTTATGGTGAACTTTAATTGTTAAACCCTACGAGTGCAGCAGTTATTATCTGTGCGCCACATATAATTCCAGTGTGACTATCAACTATTTCTGGTTGAAGTGGGGAAGGAGAAGAGAAATTTCCAGTAACGCTCCTTGCTCCAGCCTAAGGGGAAATCCCTGACTTCTAATGATACGGCATCTCCCATTAGGAAGTAAATCAGAATGAATTTATGGTATTTCAAAGCGTGCTTCTCTCCTCCCCTCCCTCCCCCCCATGGCTGCCAGTAGTTCCTGCAAATGAACCACCCACTACTTGCCCCCTCTCCCAGGTAAAAGGAAATGTAGCTTCCTTCCCACCCTTAATAGTTATTTTCCTTATAACCAGAAGGTCATTTAATGTATTACATGTTAAAATACTGAAGATGAACTAACTTTTTGCTAATGCATACACTGTTTGTAGTAGTTGGAGCTTAGTTTATCAGAAACTCAGTAATGGGAGTTCAGCATCCTAAAGAGAAATCAGAAATGGACAGCAAAAATGGCTCTAGAAAAGTTCTTTTAAAAACTAACTTGTAAATGTAGCTCAGTTTTTTTCTTTTTAAATAGTTTTAAAACATACAGTAGAACCTCAGTTATGAACACCAGAGTTACAAACTGTAACTGGTCAACCATGCACCTCATTTGGAACTGGAAGTATGCAGTCAGGCAGCAGTAGAGACAAAAAAGCAAATACAGTGGTGTACTGTGTTAAACTTAAATTTACTGTTTTAAAAACAAAACTTTTTAAACTTGACAAGGTAAGAGAACTTTCTGTGCTTGTTTCATTTAAATTAAGATGGTTAAAGCAGCATTTTCCTTAGTAAAGTTTCAAAGCTGTATTAAGTCAATGTTCAGTTGTAAACTTTGAAAGAACCATAATTTTTTGTTCAGAGTTATGAACATTTGCAGAGTTATCAATGGCTTCCATTTCCAAGGTGTTCATAACGCTGAGGTTCTACTGTGATGTCTTTTCACCCTGTACATTTTTGGCTATGAAACTGACCATTTTGCTGATCTCCTTTATTATCATAATACTTTCGAGATTGACAGAACGCTGTTCCAAAAGAAAACTCTAAGGGGTCATCTAGAGTGTAAACAGATATAACATCTTTTTTTATCCTGCTCTGTGTGGAGAGGCATATGGTCTTGGCTATGACTGAGGTCTGTAGGGGACATTACTAGTCATTCCTTTTTAAAGTTTAAGCGTATTCTGTACTTTAGAAAGATGAGGGATTGACCCATCTCGGACTGCAGTCCTCTATCTATGGAAGAGATGACTGGTTTTGTCAGTGACATGAGCAGAGTATAGTAGAACCTGAAAGATACAGACTGACTGGTCAACCAGACACCCATGGGGAACCAGAAGTAAGCAGTAAGAGACAAAAAACAGAAGTAAGAAGTAAGAGATAAAAAACAAACCAGCAAATGCAATACAGGCACAATGCAGTACAGTATCTTAAAGGTAGGCACATCTGGGCTGTGTCCCCACCCCATACTCGCCACAGCGTGGGGCAGCCACTTACAGGTAAGAGGTGGTGAACGCTGTTTTCCCCTCTTCCCCCACTGGCTGGAAGGGGGACAAGCTTGCAAGCTCAGAGCTCAGGAAAGAAACTTCCCAAGTTGCTACTGAAACCTGGCCTGGAATGTAAGCTACTGAAGCCTGAACTCCTGCTTGCACGCTACGCTCTAGAGGAGCGGCTCAGTTTTAAAGGGCCACAGCCTGCACTGTGCGCCCACTGATGCTGCAGTGCCCCAGGGTGCCTCATCACCCGTGTAGCGCAGGGGGCTAGAACCAGCTGCCATTGCCCACTCCCACTTGCCAGGCAGAGCTGTGAGCCCTTGCTCCAAGCAGTCTGCCCTGAGGAGCATCCCATAGTGTCTTGTTCAGGGTTATGAACAACCTCCATTCCCGAGGTGTCCGTAACTCTGAGGTTCTATTGTAGCATGGAAGAAGCAGGCAGAGTGTCACAGCTCTGTTTGTGCATCTGCTTTGCTGCCTCCTTTCTTTTGTGTTACCATACACTTTAATAATTTCCTGGAAAGAAGGATGCATGGTGAGGTAGAAAACCTTTTTCAGATGACAGTTATTTAGGTTAGTCAAGTCCAGAGAACACTTCAGAGGGACCCTAACTAAGCTAACTGAATGGGCAACTTAGCAGCAGATGAAGTTCGATGTTGATAAATGCAAAGTAATGCAAACTTAGGAGTGTGTGGAATATTACTCACATACCTTAGAGAGTTCTAAACAGTATCCAGTCGGGAAAGAAACTTGACATCATTATGGACAGCTCAATAAAGATTTCTGATCAATGTGCAGCTGCAATCAAAAAGGCAATTTCAATATGTGTAAGGAATGGGATGAAAAACAATTCTGAAAATATAATAGCACTATAAATCAGTTGTTGATGCCCTTATCTAGAATACTTTGGCAGTGCTGGTCACTGCATCTTAAAGGAGGGAGATCAAAGAAAGTTTAATGAGAATGATTAGGGGTATGGAAAACTTCTCACTTAAAGACTGAAAAATCAAGGATTATGTACCTTAGACTAGAATTGATATAACAAATCTAGAGAAGGTAGATCAGGAGAACAGAAGGTCCTGGTCTCCTAAAACAAATGGGCATTCAATGAAATTGAAATGTGACAAATTCTATAATAAGGAAATGCTTTCTCACTTGGTATGTAATTACTGTGAAACTCATAGCCACAGGATGTCACTGAGGACAGGAAGGTTTCATATTAGTTTTGGACAATTATATGGGTAACAAGAATATCCAGAGATCTTTAGTTTCTCTCCTTTTAGAGTTCTGGAAGAGAGAACCTCATGGCTCAGGGTTTGTCTCTAAATAGCCTAGAGACTAGGTTGAGATCTTCATGAGGTGCAGCTGGTCCCACTTTTATCTGGTTTCTTGCATCTTTCTCTGAAGCATCTGGACCTGGCCACTGCAGAATACAGGATTAAGTGGACTGCAGGTCTGATCAAGTATGTTTCTTTTTTATTTATTTATATGTATATATGATTCCATTTCTACTCTGTAGAACACACTGATATAACAATAGTCTGGGAGCATAGTATAGTAAAACCTCATTCCATAGGCAAGGGATTTGTCATTTGACCTGTAAAAATCTACAGAATCATCATTTCCATGGTGTCCTCCTTTGTGACATGGAGGGGGAAGAGTTCCCCCTACTCCTCCCAGCTTCGCATCCTCTGGCTGGTGAAAATTTTGATAAGTGTTGTCGGAAATGGGTTCAGAGGAGTCTCATTCAAAAGCACTTTCTCCCATAAACACCATGGTACCAAATATGACAATCCTAGAACAATTATATAGATATTTGAGAAACTTTAAAAATCAACTTTTTTTCTTTTTTTAGTTATGCTTTAACACAGCAGTGCATTGGTCACATAAACCCATTGGTTTTGGCTAATCCTAGGGAAGGCAGCCTTGACATGGAGGATTGAAAACATTATTAATCAAAGTAGTCGTCGGTGTCATTTTCATCAGGGGCACCGCTGCTAAAACATCATGCTGATCTTTGTCTGCACTGCAAAGTTCTGTACAAAGTAAGTAGCTGGCCAAACATACGCAGGCTAGTGAGCATCTGGTGTTTGCATAAGAGCATTTGATTAGCTGAAGGATTTATTTGTGAGCTCATGGTATTTCATACATAAATGATCTGATCAGTCCATTGTCCAAGACTCACGTATGCCTGAGGAAGGAGGATAATTTTGCATGCACTCAATCACCCAGTGTCATTCTGTTACTGTTAGTGTTATCATTCTGATAACTTGCCCAGTTGATAAGTATAAATGCCCCCCTTGTTGGTAGCAGTTTTTCTGAGTGACCAGAGCAATCAGTGAGGTGAGGAGTTGTGGTTGGCAGGATGCATGTATGGGTATATGTGTAATCTACCATTACAAGTGGCTGTTGGTTTAACAAGAGTGACTGCTTCATGCTGTTTCTCACCTGTTACACATGTTGACAGTGTGCTTAATGGCTGCCTTCAAGAAGCAGGTATTCTTGAAACTCATGCCATGAGACCTAGTATAAGGCAAGTCTCGCTCACAGCTAGCACTTTCCTGACCTCTTTGACTTTTTCCTGGATGCTCAGTGTACTTCCTCTCCAACCTTCCAAATTCAGTTTGTGGGTGTGCTTGTTATAGCATATGATGTGCCACCGAGCATTGTTTTTTAACCAGATCCTTTGGAGTGGTATTCTTTAAAGATTCAGCTATTAGTCAGTGTTCCATCTTCCCAGTGATGCTTAAAAATAGGGAATTTTAAATTATTTTAGCATTGTATTTATGAAATATATGTTTCTGTAACTCTGCATACTTTTTGTGGATGGATTCTACTAATTTCTGGCTGAATGTTGACATTTTAACCAGTGCCTCATTACAGTTCTTGGCATAGTATACTAAGATGATGATCAGTATACTGAATTGCTTCTTTTTTTACTGATAGAAAATAAACTTAAAGCACTTTTTCCATTATAGTAATCTTTTTTTAAAAAAAACAAAAAAACCTGGCATCGTGTTCTGAGGATTAACTGATAAACTGTGGCCCTCAACTGACAGTATTGTGTTAACTGTATGTTTGTGCCTGCATCAAAGTATAATTTAAAAAACATTCATAAACATTTTCTCATCTATATCTATGGAATTGTTCTAGGTTTGTCATGTTTGGTACCATTGTGTTTGTGGGAGAAAGGGCTTTCAAATGAAACTGCAGTTAGTCCATTTCCAATGACATTGTATTATCAAAATTTCCAGCTGAAGGACCTGGAGTGGGGAGCTGCGGTAGAGATGGGTCTCATTCTTCCCCCTTCCTGCCAGCCCACAGGGGATGACATCATTTGAAATTGTGATTGTTGGGTTTTTTTTTTGTTAAACAAATCAAATGACATCTTTTACCTTTCTATCATTAACATATCCACAGAATTACACATGCTTCCAGCAGGGGCAACTCTAGTATAACTAGTTTGAGGAGCAGGGGGGTGACAAACCATTATTGGGGGAGCAAAGACTTTATTACACACACTTTATAGAATGGGGATAAATGTCTGACAATGTATTTACCTTCTTAAGTTTAATGAGCCTGTGGTGAGCAGCAGCAAATCTGTCGACAGCTCTTTTCAGTTCAAGAGACTTCAACTTTGTTTTTTAGTAGCCAGGTCTCTTAGCCGGTCACTTGTCATGCAGTTCCTCAGGTAATCTTTCATGCGTGGAAGGCATGAGAATATTCTTTCACAGGCAGCACTTGACAGAGGAGTAATCCTACCAGTCACACTTAACTTGTGTAGTTTGTGGAAGGCAAGTTTGTATTTATTCCAAAAATTAATAGCTGCAACAAACGGTCAGTCTCGTAAGTCTTCCCTTCTCTACATAGCATTCAGTTAGTTTTGGCAAGAATCTTGCCTCTGTCTCCACACTGTTTATATCGCATCTGAAGTGTTCTTGAAATGGCTTCAATTTTAGAAAGTCATAGTTTTCATACTTTGGATTAAGGCACCTAACACCAACAAGAACAGATTTATTTTCAGAAAATCTTTTTTTTTTTAAGTTCTCCAATTATTTGATCAAGCATTGTCAAAAAGGTGTGTAACCTTGAAACCTTCTTTATCTAGAAGGGATTATTCTTCACTTGATACTTCAGACAAAATGTATTCCTGAGGGTTTAGGCAACTTTCATACACAGCTCTGTACTCCCCAAACTTCAGGCAGCTTGAAAGCATTTTCTTAAGCGATTTGTAATGACTTGATTCCATATTTCATCAGATGCCTCTTCCAGATCACTCATGTTCAGAAATTCACTGATATGAATGTTCACAGATAAGCATACCTGAGACAAGTCACACTTAGCTGCTTGCAGGTAGTCAGGTAACTTTAAGAAGTTCAGTTTTCCAAAGGAGGACAATAAAGTCAGTCTGAACTAACACCTTGTGCATCCACTGCCCTGTCACCTCTTGATACAGCTGGTGACACAAGAATGGATTAAACTGTCTTTTTCACAGCGTTACAAGCAGAAACTTGTCATGCTCATTGAGTGTCTCAACTTCAATTCTGAAACTTTGGGTTGTGCTTTCTTTTTGAAAGGCTGTGAATTTAGTGAGTATATCTGATCCAGGATGGGGGAATCCAGTGTTTTGTTTTCTTTGCATACATCAGCAATAATTATATTGAGCCTGTTGTTGAAACAGTGAATGTGTAATGTTTGCCATACTACTTCCCGTAGGAACTTGCACGCTAAAATTTCCACTCATACCATTGGCACCATCGTAAGTCTGAGAAATGCAGTTCTGTATATCAGTACCACACTGACAAAGTGTTCTTCCCATATTTAAAGATTTTGCATCAGATGACTTGGCAGGATGGAAACCAAAAAATCTGTCATACAGTGCTATGCAGATAGTATCTCAACGCAACTGCTTTGCTAACATTCTTAATTTTGTCAACCAATATAGAGAAAATATTAGCCTCTTTCACTTCTTGGCTTATGCATTCAAATATAATGTCAGAAATGTTGAATTATTTCATATTGTATTGATGAATGGGTGTATTTTGCATCGCATGGTTCACTTTTTGTTTTCTTTAACACATCATTGTATTTGGCTGTTAGCGTTGGGAGCTGGAGGAAGTTGCCCTTGTCGTTGCTGCTTTCTCTTTTTCAGCAATTCCCCAGACTGCAGTTAGTTGCAGGACATCTGCCACAACTTTAATATACATGCAGTTCTCTTGCAGTAAAGCAAACGCGGGTCAGTAATTTGTGACTGAACTGAAAGACCATCTTTTGACTGAATGAAGTCTACCTATACCACTTGACAGCTCTTGTGATTCCATTTTCATGTTAGAGTCCTGTATCCTTTTTCCAGAGCTTTTTTTTTTTTCAGTTGCTGAAGCCATTACAAATAAACACAGATTTTTCTATCACAGTGGAGGTTGGAAAAAAATCTGCATGGGAAGCAGGAAGCTGCATTTGGTATTTTGCGACATTCAATCCGTGAACATGAACCAAGCTGCTCTTTTGAAACTGCTTACACTCGTTCTTGTATTTTATTTGAGGATAAGATCTTAAGTGTGTTTGCTTTGGGCCATCAGATACAACTTGCACAATATAACTTGGTCCTGGTGGAATCTTATTCCCTGGGATTTACCTTGTTATCAGCTGGGTTCCATTTCAGCTTCTGTTCACCATGTTACCCAATCGTTTCCTTCCACATTATCTTCGTCTGGTGGTGAATCTGATGCTGAACGTTCTACTTCAGATTCTTTTAAGGTACAACCTATGTCTCCACTATTGCGGTAAGTCAACCTTTGCTATGTGGATAACATAGCTGGAGTTGACGTACCTTAGGTCGAGTTACTGCGGGGTCTACACTATGCAGGATTGATGGGAGAAAATCTCCCGTCGATTTACCTTACTCTTCTCGTTGGGGTTAGAGTACAGGGGTCAACTGAAAAGCAATCTGCTGTCGATTTGGCAGGTCTTCACTAGACCCGCTAAATCCACCAGTGGATTGATTTCAGAGAGTTGATCCCAGCTGTAGTAGAGACATAGCCTAAGGTACAGAGTTCAGAGATTATGTTGATAGAGTGCTCTCTGTTGGTTTTTCCAAAGTTAGGCCTATTTCTGAAGTTCAAGGTGAGTCTAGGCAAATTTTAGAGTAGCTGCTTTTCTTTGAATTTTGTTTTCAGAAAAGTTCTGAAATTGTCAGTGACCATGTGCTTTTTTTTTTCCTTCAGTCGTGTACAGAAACGAGGGTCTCACAGGTGGGTCCCAGGCCCCTCTTGTTGGAAGCTACTGTTTTGGGCTAGTTTGGGGGGTGGGAGGGTGTAACTGCACCTGCCCCCCTGCGTGTGGACTGCCCCGGGCCTGGCCCAGTACCTAAGGGATCTGGCCAGGCTGAGAGCAGCTTGTCTCCCAGCTAACTCCTCTGACTTCTGTTTGCTGGGGTGGGGAGAGGAAGACAAGGTATCTGTCTGTGAATTGCAGTGTCATAGCCTTCAGAGATATTCCCCAGCCAAGCAGGGACAAAGGAATGGTCATCCGTTTAAATCTCACTTCAGATGGTGTGTCCTGTAGGCTGTGCATTTCAGCAGCAGTCTTCTGTTCTGAAATAAGAAAGTACCTGTTTGTATTTCGCTAATCACTTCCACAGTCACACCTCATATACCACAGCAGCAGAAGCGGTTTGTTCCCTTACTATTCTGTTTCTTCAGGCGGAAGGGGTAAAAAATATTTTTGGGTGAGAGGGAGGTGCCAGCTACCCCTTGGCATCATCACTGGCTTCCAGACTACAAAGTAAATGTAACATACTGAAGAAGTGCTCTTGACAACTTTTTAGTCCTACTAACCTTTGATATTGTACTTTTTTTTTTTTTTGTGAAGGATTTTGAGAATATCAGATTTGCTTCTATGGGGATCTACTTATGGTGGGGCTAGTAGCACTACCTAAAGTTGCCCAACCCTTCCCATTATAAGACTGTTCTCAGTTGCTTATTTTTTTTGTCCAAACTTAAGCCATTTGGGATGAAACTGTGTACTTCAGGCTTAAGTTTTTTGAAAATTTCAGCCAAAAACAACTCACCTGTTTGTGAAAAAAGGCTAAGGAAAAATATGCTTTTCTACCATTTCAAAAAATTCTGATTTACTTTTTTTGATAAGCTCTAAAGTCCACATGCTTTGGAGCAGGGACTTAAAATTTGGCTGGTGGATGGCTTTTGTGTCAGGGATATGCCTCTTACTGATCCTCTGACAATCCACCCAAACTTGACCAAGTTAGAAGCCTTTGGGAAAACCTGTTTAAACATGCTCATAGAAGCCTTAAGATTTTTAGCTGCTAAAATCGCCAAAGATTCTGTGCACACTGAACACGCTGCTTCTCCTACATGTGATTGCCTGACTTAGTGAACAGGATTATCCTGAACACCACAGTGGACATGTATCTTCTTGTTTTCATTGTTTGATATGTGACTCTAGGTCTCTTATTTTCAGCACGTTATTCAAACCCTTCTTCCAGTACAGAATTACGTCATTGTGGGCTCTTCCATGGTGCTCATCAGTGTAAGAGCTGAGTGCTTCACAAACATTGATCAATTTATTTTCCCTGTGAGATCGGGATGGGGAAAGGGAGTAGTAGTATCCCCATTTTACAAATGGGGAGTTGAAGTACAGAAAGCTTAAGTTTAACAGTATCCACTAAACTTGGGTGACCTGTTTGAGACACAGACCTGAGGTTTTTGGAGTACGTAGTATTATATGGCATTTTGTGTTCAAAGCACAGCTCCATTGACTTCATTTGCAGCTGTGAATGCCAAAACTCCTGCGAGTAAGACTCTATAAAGTATCAATTTGGATACAGAATTAGTGACCCCCTGTGAAAAGTGACATGATGTGCTTGTCACTCTGGACGGACTTCCTTTTCCCATTGCTGCTGGAGGAAGAGGCTGCTTGCTGTTGCTGCTGGGAGGGCAGGAGGAGGTATGTTGGACCCCTCTGTCCACTCCCACATTGAGTCTGCTCACCACCTGCCTGTCTCCACTTGCCCTGGGGCTGCAGTTACCTACCTACCTACCTACCTACCTACTAGGCAAGCTCACGTGGGTGCACATGTGCTCCTCCTCAGATTTCCCTCGCTCTGTTGGGCTAATGGGCCCTCTTCTCCCCCTGCCTGTCCACAAGTCCAGTCCCCCCATCCCCACCCCGTGGTTCACTGCTCCTGATCTCCCCCACCACATCACAGTCCCCCTTGTTGTTCCCTCTCCCACATTTCATTGTCTGAGCTATTCCCTTGCTCTTTGTTGCCTACTGCCTCAGCTGGCCTCGCTCTCCCCATGTGTGTTCCCTGCCCTTGTGTTATCTCGCCATTTATTGCACCCCCTCAACTTACTTATACACCCCTTACAGTGCACCTCAAAGAGCTAGATTTTTTTGCTCCCCAGTGCTGACTGTAAATCCCCATTCTCCCTTTCATGAGTTTGATTACTACTTCTAGTTTCCATTCGTTCTCTCCTCCCTGCATGTGCAGTCCCATTGAGAGGAGTGGGTAAGATCCGTTTTCCTCACCCCTTTTTTTAATATTTCCTTCTCTCTCACTCTCTCTCTCTTCCCCCTTCCGTGGCTGTTCTCACCACCGTTGCTTGGTGGACCCCAGCAATGGGTGAGGCTTCTGCTCTGGCACCTTCGTCTATCTGGTGGGAGAGACTGAGGGAAGGGGGGGAAATCCCTGGCCACCTCTGTCAACCTACCTTGGCTTTTTTCTCTAGCGCTAGGGCCCTATCAATTTCATGGCCGTGAAACGCGTCATGGACCTTGAAATTGGATCTCCCCCTGGTGCTAGGAGAGCCCCAGCAAAGGTGGTTCCGAGCTCCATCTGGGCTGGGGAGGGACAGGAATTGTCCATCCCCCTGTACAGCCACAGGTATTTGTGGGGGGGAGGGGAGACCAGACCCTCCTCTGGGGCTGCAGCAAGGGGAGGCACCCAGAAGTTCCTGCAGCTGTTGGAGGCGCCAGGAAGTGGGTCTGATCTTCCCTGTGCTGCTGGGAGTGCCCAAGCAGAGGGCTCCTAGCTGCTTAATCCAGGCAGAGCTGGAGCAGGACAGGACTTCCTCTTTCTCTGCAGGACTGCTCTTGGGTATCTCTCCTGGCTGCAGATAGCTCCACACCCCCTCATCCCCATTCACCTCCTGTCCCGCTCCCTTTGCAGCTGCCTGGGGAGGGGACATTGTACACAAAAAGGTTTTTTAAAAAAATCTTCTTTTAAGAAAACAATAGAGCTCGGAGACCCATCATTTAGCTAGAATGGAACTTGTGCATGCATTTGCAAGTGCTAATATATGGTTGGAAATCTTGATCACCCAAAGCTGCATGAGTTAATACAACAGAATGTACAAAATGTTGGTCACTTACCAAGTGCGAATAAGCTATGACAGAACTACCTTCCAAAGGCTTTTGCTACACATTTTGAGGAGATTAAGTCAAATTAACTCATGGGAGTCTTTTGCAATTATTTCAGATGAGCAAGACAACTACGTACTACATGTTCTTTTTGGCCTTGTCAGAAATAAAAATCAAAGATGTATAGACAAGAAAGCTAACAGTGCTCACCAACCGCATTTATTTGCGGGCTTTTAACTACACTACAGTTTCTCAAGCGATAATTAACAGTTTCAAAATACAGTGCAAACTTTGTCACAAGCTGCATTGTCACTTATGAAAGCAGATACTTTGCCAATCTTTCAAATTGGCTCTCTGAGATCTAATGCCAAATGCTGTCCATATTACATGTAATGCACGTATAATTTATCTTGTCAGTGAGCTGTGCAGATGCAAGTTTGGTAAAGGTAATAAACTGGTCAGCTATATTAAAAAGATATTTAAACACTACCCTAACCTCAAACTTCAATACAGGCAGCACATTGCAAACATGACTGAAGTTGGGGAACAAAAAATTGCACTTCCCCCAGAGCCAGTAATTACTTGTTGGGATTCAGTTTTGGCCTGTACAATACCATGCAGCTCACCTGAAGTACTAGTCTGAGCTCCTCTCAGAAGAGCTGACACTGAAAACACAGGTTTTAACAAAACTGTCAACCATTCTAAATGATGCTCAGCTGAAAGAGGATGTTCAGTTTGTTGCCAAGAATGCCACAGGACTCATGGACTTAATCATTTGGTTTGAATCTCGACATGTCACAATTTACCAAGCATACAACAAAGTAATGGATGTACATGCTGTTCTGGGCTGAAGCACAGTCAAATGAAAACCGCTCTGACAATGCTGAGTTAAATGGCAGTGCTCAGCAGGTGTATTCTTGCATGGCAAAGAAGCTCAAACAATACTACTACTACGGGGAAGAGTCAAGCAATGTAGCAAAAATGGCTCAGAAGTTTCACAACCTGCAGTAAGGTTCCTAAAAGCAGTATGTATTTTTGACCCTGCACAAATGCATCTGTTGATGGTGTATTTAACCTCACTTAATGCAATTCCTGGCTTTGATAAGAATTGTAGGCTGGAGATGCCTACTTAGTCTGCTTCTTTTGCAATATTTTTGTAATTTACCTGTACTGCAGTTTTGGAACTCCGCAGAATCCCCCATCTTGCAAGGCTAGCTAAGGGCTGTCTGACAATTCCAACAAACTGTGGATGCAGAGAGAGCAGTGTCTAAACGCGAGCAGGTGTTTTCAGTACAGAGACAGGGAATGAAGAAAGACAGTTGCTGGATGCTCTATGCTGACATTAAATCAAAGACATTTGAAACCAGAACTGTGTTTCACATGTTTTTGTTAACTTAAGGCTGTGACTCTCAAGTTTGAGGCTACCAATTGAGCTCTCTACCCTACAAAGCAGTCTCCAGTTGCTGTATCTACCAATCAGGGAGTTGAGCCCTGAGCGTAGTTTGTTGCTGTAAAGTGTCAATAAATTCTGTCGAGTTCACATGACTTTTCTTTATTTTACCAAAATAAACTGCTAATTGCATCTGGAAGGGGGATGCACTGTGTACAGTGACCCCTCCCCATGTGTCTGCAGTGTCTTGCTTCTTCCAAGCCGGCCAGGACTAACAGCAAGGAGCTCCTGGATGGGGCATTTCCTACAACACAGAAGAGATTACACCCACCTCCACCTCCAGGAACCTCCTGCGGCTGCAGGAAGCTCTGCAGTTGCTGCCTTTCAGAGCCCAGAAGTGAGGGTGGCAATCCTATGGTGTGCGCGCGTGCGCTCTCTCACACACCCACCCTGCAACAGGTTTGTGACCCCCGCCACCCACTCCCCCTGCACTCTGTATTTGGGTCAGGACCCCCTCCCCCCCCCTTACAACACTGTGAAATTTCAGATTTAAAATCTGAAAACATGAAATTTTACCAATTTTCAAATCCTAAGACTGAAATTAACCATAATGGTCCGTAAATTTGGTAGGGCCCTACCCATGGCTATCAATAACAGTTCTGCCAGCACCATCAGCACTTCCTGTAGCAGAAGGCACAGGCAGGGACCCCCTGCCAAACCATCACCACTGGCAGAGTCCCCTCTAATCAGCAAGGAGGGCCAGGCAAGAACAAGCTCTACCCAGAAATCTGCAATGGCTGCTGCTACCACATCTCCCACCCACCTCAACCCCATTGTCCCTTTTACCGGCTGTGGGAGCATCTGCCGTTCAACCCCAGGCATGTACCTAGGTGACTACTGTCCCATTGCCATCCATTGTTCCTCCATTCACCGCTACCACCACTATGGCCCCCACCACCACCTCCATCTCGGGCAGTCCACAAAGTTGTGGAGAGAGGCATTTTGGGTGGGGGCCTCTTTGTTCCTCTCAAGTCCTTAGAGGATTTGGCTGTAAGGGTGGCCCTCAGCTCTGTCCTGTCCTTCCTCCTCAGTGCTACCTTTTTAGCTTTCTCTTGCATCCCTGGGAAAACACCTCTCCCAGGACTCCCCTCCCCCCGGGTTGCAAGGATCCCATCCTCTGTTGCGTGCCTTTGTTCTACTGGCGAGTAATCCTCCCAGGTGCTACTGGTAGAGAGTGGCAGGGGGAATCTGGAGGGGTCTTTTGTAATACTCTATCAGGGCTTCTTCTACTGGATTCATTCACTGCTTTTTTTTTTCTGCCAGGCTTTGGGGCGTGTCTGGAGATAACTGTCCATTGGCCCAGGGGTGGGCAACCTGTGGCTCCGGAGCCACATGCGGCTCTTCAGAAGTTAATATGCAGCTCCTTGTATAGGCACCGACTCTGGGACTGGAGCTGTAGGTGCCAACTTTCCAATGTTCTGGGGGGTGCTCACTGCTCAACCCCTGGCTCTGCCACGGGTCCTACCCCCACTCTATTCCTTCCTGCCCCCTCCCCTGAGCATGCAGTGCCCTCGCTGCTCCTTCTCCTCCATCTCCCCCCCCCCCCCCCGCCTCCTGCACGCTGTGAAACAGCTGATAGAGAGGAAGGAAGCGGCGCTGATTGGCAGGGCTGCCGATGGGTGGGAGGTGCTGAGAGCGGGTCGGGGGGAGTTGATTTGGAGGGCAGGGGGCTGCTGACATGGTACTGTGGCTCTTTGGCAATGTTCATTGGTAAATTCTGGCTCCTTCTCAGGCTCAGGTTGGCCACCCTTGCCTTGGCCTGACAAAGGATGCTGGGCACCCCTAACACGCAGGAGGGTGCTGGCCCTTCCACCACCAGTGACCCTAACTGCTTGGTTCTCCCTCCTCCTGTGTGTCTGACAAATCCAATTTAGGCACTGGGCAGAGTGGATAAAAATCAATGCTTTTTTTTAAAAAAAATCAAAACTGGATTTTTTTTGAGGAAAACTTATCAAAAGATAGCTTTAATTAAGATATGTTATAGCTCAAAGATATTTCATCATGGAATAGGGATTATAAATTCTAATTCTGTCATATGAGAATATATTCATGTAATGCTTAAGAAAAAAATTTGTAAATGAGTTCCAATAGCTTATGGATTAGGGACCCAATTTTATGGGGTTCCAGTGGCTTCTGTATTATTTAGGTTAATCTTTCTATCTACCCAATGGAACTCAGTGCTCAGTCTAGAAGATACCATCAAAGATGCTTAGTTTTGCAGTTCTCAAACTCTGGTTTTGTCTCCAGAGATAACATGCTTGTTAACAGCAATAATGTTTTAAAATAAATATATAGAGAGGTGAGAAATAACAGACCTCAACCCTATTGTCCCTCTGCAAATTTGTGTACACGGAGTCAATCTCTTACCTTTCTCTAAAAGTGCAAACTTTTCAAAAAGTTCAGTGAATAGAAGATTTGGACAAATAGATCTGGACAAAGAGAAGAAGTCTGGAGATAAATGTGAGAAGGGGTGGACAGGCAGTAGAAACAAATGTGAAACTGTTTGAGAAGCATATTCCAGATGTCTTGTGGTCTTTCAGTGTAGCCTTCATTGATTTGGGATCTACCATACCATTCTCTCACTCAAAGGGAAAACCTATAATGGTTGCAGGCTGTAAGAGAGACCCAATTTGGGAATTTTTTAATGAAATTCCTCTACCTGTGGGTAAGACCGGCATGCGTGCAAAATGCAAACAGTGCAACAAAGAAATGCAAGCCCTGGTTGTCCGAATGAAACAACATTATGAGAAGTGTTCCTTCTCAGGAGAAAACTGCTTTGAAGATGATGAAAGGAACATGTCTGAACATGCAGGATCTTCAGGTTGGTAAACTTTTTTTTTTGTTTGTTTCATACTTCCTTCTTAAGGACTGCCTGTCTTCCTTCTTGGCCATTCTTGAATTCTCATGTTTGAGCAAAAAATACAGTTATTACTCTGTGGTACTATCATTTTAAATGCAGTTGTGATTAAAAAATAGCTGAAATAGGCAGATCTTCCTTTTACAATTTCACCTCTAAAGTAGCACTGAGTGTCAGTGAACGCAATGAGTGATACTAAATGAGCAGTATGGTGGTAATTAAATAACTGCATTGACTTATTTTGTTTAGGAGAATCCATCGTCAACCTACAGGATTCTGAAGATTATCAACCTTCAAGATCACCATTTTCTATAGTTTCAGAGTTATCTGCCAGTGAGAGTGTTTCAGTCACATGATGTGTGTTACATAGCCATAGTATGTCACCTGTAGCAAAAAGGAGAAAAAACTCCATCATCCAAAAAAAACCACCCATAGATAATCTTGTGATAAGAACCAGCAGATTACAAAAAGAGGTGATTGATTGATTGGAAAAATTGCCCTGTTTGTTTATGCAATAAGCTGTTCTTTCCGTATGATTGAGAACCCACACTTCATTAACATGGTTCAGTCATTAAGACCAGGATACAGTCCACCCAGCAGAGCTGGTGTCACAGGCAAATTGCTGGATACAGTGTGTGTGAAAGAGAAATAGAGCAGTTTGCAAAAGGTCTAGAGGGTGAAATTGTTAACCTGAGTCTTGATGGGTGGAGCATTTTCCACAATCCTGTTGTATGTGCTTGTGTAACAGAAGGGAATGTCTTCCTTACAGAAACAATTGATACATCAGGGATGCGCACACAGCAGAATACTTACAAGAAGTAGCAGTAAAAGCTATAACAAACTTGGGGAAAAAAAATTCAAATGTCTGGTACGCAGGTTGGTCACAGACAATGCTGCAAATATATCAAAGATGAGACGAAATTTAGAAGAGAGTCCCAAGCTACTCTCATTGCAGTGCTCATTTGATGCACCTCCTAGCCAAAGACTTCAGTGTTCCAGAAATAAAGGCTAATATTGTTGAAATTGCAGAATACTTCTGTAGCTAACTGCTGCAGAGTGATTGTTAACTGTCCCACAAGACATGCGATGGAACTCCGTAGTGGACTGTTTTGAGCACTACATCAAGAACTGGCCTAATCTGACAGTTTGGCTGTGACAATGCCACTTATTTTTTCACAATTTTGTTCACAAAGATCTCAACATTGGGCTTAAGAGAAATGTTGAACACCTGCTGGGTACCCTGTAGCCTTGAAGAAAATGCAGGGAAATAGCTGTTTTATTGCTGACGCTGTTGAAATTTTGGAAGGAACTGAGTGGGTTCTTAAAAAGAGAAATATGCAATGACAGAGTTCAATTACAAGCATTTTAAAAAACGACTGGGACAAGCACTATCTTCAGCTCATTTTCTTGCAAATATTCTCAATACTCTGTATCAGAGTCAAACCTTAACTGCTGAAGAAGAGGAGTTGGCTATGACATGGACATCCAGCAGTCCATCCATCCAACTATAATAAACTTCAGCCCTAAGGGTGAACCATTCAAGAAATACGTTTCTTTTAAAGAAAGTCACACCAGTGAACTGGTGGAAGTCACTTGAGCACTTTGGATTCAGAGACTGTTGAAGTGGTGGTCTCCCTTTTTAACGCTGCTTCTGCTGGTGTAGAAAGAATATTTTCTTCCTTTGGACGAATTCATTACAAATTGAGAAATTGTTTAGGTCCTGAAAAAGCAGGCAAGCTTGTTTTACTTTTCCAGATTATGAACAAACAGGAAAATGAAGGTGAAGACGACTGAATTAGCTGCAGAAGCCAGTATTTTAAGTTTCTCATGTTGACCTGGCTGACATTGTCTATTTTAATTCTTGGGTTTAAAAAAAAAAAATTATTTTAGTTAAAAACAATTTTAACAAACAACCCTGATTTTAAAGTACTTTAATGTTTAACAAAATTCAAAAATTCATATGCTTGTTTTGTTAAAATATTTATTATGTTTGCTGTTGAAGGAAAAAAATCCAGAATACATAACATATTTAGTTGAATAAAACAATTTAAATGTCTGTCTGGTGGTGGTCTCTTCTTAATACAGCATGGCAAGAAAATCCTCTAAATATTAATGATTAAGCTGTTGGAGATCGTTCACCTCCCAATGACTTCATAAATCTGCTTCAATTACCTTTGGTAAATGAAATAACCAAACAATCGTTCATTTTCTGATATAGCTGTAAAACTAATCTGAAAAGCTTTCAAAATCATTTTAAAAATGTATAGTGTATACCTTCTAAAAATGAAACCTACATCTATCTCTGAGTCGTGAAGAATATGTATTAAGGTTATAACCAACAAGAATGCACTTCTATGTAGCAATCCACGATTATATTGAGTCTTCCTGACTAGTGATTTAAATCACAATTTAAATTTGATTTAAATCAAATCCACCCTGGCACTGGGGTAGTTGCCTCTAACTGAGCTGACAGACCACTCAGCTGTTAAATCAGGTGGGGTACTCAGAAGGTTGGGTTGAAGCAATGTCAGGGAGCCAGTTCATCTTGAGGGGAGACTGCCTTTTCCCATCTTCCTATCCCTCATTTATCTGGTCCCCATCTGATCGCCCTTGCCTTGTGAGCCCACTTCCAAACAGCAATGAGGATTGGAGACTGGTGATGGGGAATGGAGGCAAGTGTGGCAAATGCGAGTCACAGGCCTAGCAACTCCCTCTGTTGTTAAAAGGGGGAGGAGGGACTGCTGTTCCTACTTCCACACTCCAGGAGAAGGTCCAGCAGCTGGAGCTGGCCAAGAAGACTCTGGTAGCAAAGCAGGACAATACTTACCCATCCTCTGGAGTCTCTAATTGAGAAGGCCTCAGAGAACCCGCTCATGCTACACACACACTTTAATCATCTGTTTCCCACTCCCTGCTGGACCACATTTACATTTCCCGTTTTTTAACATCTTGTGGGCCCACTCCTCCAGTGTGCATCTGGCCCCCTTCTTGGACCAACTTTTGGTGTCCATGATTGTTTCTCTGTTGCCTGAGCAGTCTGATCTTTCCTACGGGCATTTTAACAGCCTCAGTTGAGGGGCTTGGACCTTAGTTGTGGATAGGCTTAGGCCTGCCTGTTCCAGTTGCCACAACAGATACACACCTGACTTCCTCGAATGAGGTAGGGGTCCTACAGACAAGAGCCTCCTGCGCTACACCACCATGATACGTCTCCAAAGCAGATCCATTCTGAGCACTGAATGAGGCAAGGGTTTGGAGTATATGCAGTTAGACTGTATTCTTATGCATAAAGGGGCCAAGTTAAGGTTGCACAGGCAACCTTAATTCTGGCATGTGTTTGACTTTGCAATTTTAATGTTATTTACATGCACAGAATGACACTAAATTTTATGTAAAGAAGGCTTGGATGTTTCGCTATGGACTTGTATGCTTTTTCTGAGACCTTCAGTCTATATCTGTCTTCCCTTGAGAGTGATGGTAAATTCTTAGACATCTTTTCTCAATCATACCTCACTTGCATGGTTTCTCTCATCTTTTTTTGGTGGGTGTGGGAAAGGAGGAGACATGATGGGCAAGACCTGAGCCACTTCTAATTTAAAAACATTAAAAACCAACTTGAGGCTTTGTATCATAAATCAAAAAAGGCACACACCCATTTTATTTCCCTTTGCGGGTACTCTTATCCCTTTCTTTGAAGTCTACTTCTTTACCCCCGATCCCCAAATCTGAACTCTCCAGCTCTCTAGCAGTGTATGCTTAGCCTAGGAGCTTTTAACTTTCTTTTGGAACTAAGTTGGAAGTTGTGTAGATGGTGCCAAATTAGTTACCATTGTTTAAGAAAGAAATGGTGAAAATTGCATCGTCAACAGGGAGTTCTTGTTAAGCATGACAGCGTGGAAGCTGGATATTTGGGAGAAAACTACATGTTACCCCGCCTCCAACTGTTCTTTCTTGGTATGAAAGTTACCTAGGGTTGTCACCATGTTCCTGAAAGCACTATGATCTTGTTTGCAGTGAGCCACACCTGAAAAATCTTGCATTAGGTCCTCTCCACTGGGATGAGCCACAGTAGAAGCACTAAACTATTGGTCCTAGTGCTGTTGGTCACCTCTTTTGGAGTGTTTTTTTCACCAGTATTAATGGCTAGTTCACACTAGTCTTCTGCTCCTTATTACCAGTAGAGTTAGGTGATTTTTCAGAAAAAGCTTAGAGTGGACGCAGCCAGCAGGATGTGTTGACTTTGAAATTGCGTTCTGTAGAGGACTGGGGCATAGGAAGTCTGGCCTAGCAGTTACAGCTCAGCAAGGATCCGCACATCAGGGATGGTAGTCGGTGAGCAGGGGTCGGAGGAATTCCTAGAGCCGGGTCAGAGTCATATGCCAATTAGAGGTAGCACCAGGATGGAGTCAGGAGGCAAGAGTCAGGTTCATAGTCAAGCTGGGGTCGGAGAGGGGGATGAGGTGAGGTCTGAAGTTGCGACAGGCCAAAAGTCTGTGTGGTTGCCCAGACAACTTCCTTGGGCACCCTCCTAGATTAAATAGGGCACTTGGCCACTCAGATCTGCAGGGTACTGTCACTCCTGGGTTCCTTGCATGGTACTTCCTGTGGCACCTATGATCCATAGTGCTCCCTGGCTGTGGCTCCACGTGATCTCACAGTGGAACATCGGCAGTCCCAGGTTATAGTCCACAGATCCTTACACTTTCACTTCCCTCTGTAGCCCAGAGGGTTTTTTTGGTGTAATGTGTTTTTTAAATATGAATATTGGAAGGAGTTTGGTGTACCTGTGAAAACCTGTTTGTTTTTGAGGGAGAGGGTTGACCGTTAGTTGACTCTCAGAACTGTAGAGTCATCATAATACATTGAAAATGTGATGTGATAAGTACTACAATATTAAATAATGTTAAGACAGTAGTGTGGAAAACAGGCCTGTTACCTTTATACTGTCTGCTAAAATCTCTCTTCTGAAGTATGTTGAGGGGAAAAAAGGTACCATAAATAACTTTTAGAACTCTTAAGACATGAGAGGGAGTGAACTGTTAATATAAGCTTCTGGTGGTGTTTGGTGCTCTGCCTGTGGCTTTGTCTCCATCACAATGCATTTATTAAATCAAAAAGACACCCTGGTGTTTTAATACTATAATAAACCTGGCATAACACAGAACTAGGATTAAGACACATTGATCTAACAGTCTTAAAAATTATTTCACCATCTGTTAAACCTTTAACATTGCAGAGCAATAGTCAGCATGCTAGTTTAACTCTTATTTTTGTAAGTAAAGAATGCTTTGGTTTAGGCCCTAAATTTCAAAATTGGATTTCTTATTTTCCAACCGATAGTCTACTGTAAGACTAACTGGATATTTATCATTAAATTTTCCTTTTTTCTGGTGCGCGCACACATCCCACCCCACCCCCCGGATGTCATTATTCATCTCTTCATACCATGGTAATGGAGTCGTTCATCTAATTGGTCAGAAATAATCCTAATATAAATAAAGTTACCATAACGAACACAAGTAAACTTTATGCAGATGGTGTTATGGTATTAACGCTACTAGAATTTCAAGAAGAAATCTTAAGGTTTGGCAAAACATCAGGATATTAAAAAACTGGCAAATCAGAGCTCCTAGACGTAAGTGTGCTCTCTGATCTATGGAAAGATATGAAAGATAATTCCAAATACAAATTGGTAACTACTTCAGTAAAATACCTGGGAATACACATTCCTAAAAGCTAGCAAGACATAATTATGCTCCATTGATTTGAGTATCAAAACATATCTGGAAAATTGGTCAAAATACAGAATTCTATAGCTATGCAAAATTGCATCAGTTAAGATGAGTATCTTACCCTAAATTAACATCCTTTTCCAAACAGTTTTGGTTTTAGTTCTGTGCAATTCCTGATTAAACTAAATTGAGGAAATAAGAAATCCAGGGTTAAGCAGTCTAGTTTAGAAACCATGGCAAAAACTATTTATTCTATCAAACATTAAGCACCATTTATAAAGCTAGTCAAATTAGAAACCTAATGTACTGGCTAATGCCAAACCCTAATAAGCAGCAGGTAGACACAGAATGATTTCATTTTGAGAAATCAGATTCACCTGATTCCCTGGTTAAACATTGATTTTGACCTATAAGAGATTTATTTAATCACCCTTTTATGAAAGCAATAGTAGAAACTTGGGATAATTTATTTAGAAAGCTAAGCCACTGCTCATAGTAGATAATACGGAATTTAACCCCGTAAAAGCCTGGGAAGTTTTGATGTTTAGGAATTTATAGGTATATCAACTTGGCCAGCTGTTTTGAAACCACACATTTTGATTGCTTGAGGGTACACAACTTGCCAGAAGACACCAGAATTCCAATATATCAATACCAATAATTGAGAAATTTGCATACCCACCCACACAAAAAGGCAAACCTAAGCAGAAAACTGATGGAATTTGAAAAACTATTCACTACATCTGTGAAACACAAAGGATTACTCTCCATTCTATATAATCTCTAGCTTAGAGGAAATAGCTATGTTAATGAAAAGATGAAAAGTTGATGTAGGCATAGACACAAACTTTTGACTATGAAGGGAGAAACCCCTTTGACAATAGCCAAAGTTAAACTCAAAATTAAGATATTAAAATAAAGAAGGAGGCAGAAGGAGAAAAGCTTCATCTGTAGAGTTTTGATAGGAAACAGGTCACACATGTAAATGTAAGAAAAGCAAAAATTTATAGATAAACATGAGATGAGACTTCAACTGATACTATCAAGTAAAAAGAAAAGACAGTAGAAAAGCATCAACCATAATGTGATCAACGTCACTAGGTTTGAAGAAAGCGACTAGTAGCAGGACTTGTTAATACAGCTTTAAGGATTTCCATATGCCAACTTAGTTATGTATTTGTATATAATACTAAGTTTATCTCTAGATTGCTGTTATAAAAGAATGGAGGTGTTAATTTTTTTTTACTGCTGTTGCTGATTTGAACCAAATGCACGGAAAAGAATCCTATAGATGCGTCTTATGCAACCAGACCATGACCCTGGGTAGCTGCCTCAGTTAGTGGAGAAATCTGCTTTAAAGAGTTATTTTGGAGGCTTAATTCTAAAGGACAGTGAGGAAAATTCTGTGTGGGGGTGTTATTCAGTTGTCCTCTTCAAAGTTATATGAAAGTTGCTGAAGTGCTGCAACTATCCACACATTAGCAATATATCCCATGATTTTCTAGGGAGAGGAAGATGGGGGTTGGAGGCATGAGGAGCAAGAATCAAGAAATGCCAATCAAGTTGTGCTACATCTACCCTAAAAGATGATGTGGGAAACTCTCATAGAAAATGTGAGTGAAATGGGCATCCAATTGTTAGACTAGTACCTGGAAAACTTAATCCTCCTTTCTTAATGCTAAGGTTTTATTCCTACCGGGCCCCATCTTGTTATAGTAGTGATGGTAGAGGGAGAAGGAAATACTTCCCAGATATTGGATGTTTCATATGTTTGATTTTTATTTAAGCTAGCTAACTTTCTCTTTAAAAATTTGTATTTAAAATAATAACATTGGAAAGGTTGTCTTCTTATCCAGAGCTGCTACTTGTTTGAGTATTAATAATGCCTTCTGATTTTTCAAATAAAATTAGGTTTCAGAGTAGCAGCCGTGTTAGTCTGTATTTGCAAAAAGAACAGGAGTACTTGTGGCATCTTAGAAACTAACAAATTTATTTGAGCATAAGCTTTCGTGAGCTACTGCTCACTTCATCGGATGCATGCAGTGGATCCAATGAAGTGAGCGGTAGCTCACAAAAGCTTATGCTCAAATAGATTTGTTAGTTTCTAAGATGCCACAAGTACTCCTTTTCTTTTGCAAATAAAATTAGGTGGCTGGTAGTGTTCTGGTTAAAATCAGCTTGTTGCCATCAAGAATTACAGCTGTAAATGCATTGTGGTCTGCCTTGCTTTATAATAAGCTCTTTCTACTCTGAAGAGTAGACCACAGTATGCCTTCAGCTAGATAATTGCTCTGGTGTCTGGCTTTTCCCAGAGTGACTGACAGAGCAGTAATAATACACAATGGTGGGTTTTTTTAAAAAAAAAAGAGACTGAACACATCTGGTAAAGACTTTAAAATCTAAAACTACACTCCTTTTCCTTTCACTCTCCCGCAGATAAATTCCCAGTGCCATTTAAAACATCTGTTTCAGACCTGTCAGTTTTCTATCTGTATGTTTTCCTTAAATGTCTGTCTTTTCTCCTCTATTTGATTGTCCAGGCAGGCGGCAAGGAAGGTAGTGGCATGCTGTTGTGCATATACTCATTATATTAGTATGGCCTTTCAGAGGCTTTTCGTTCCTTGCCTTTATGCTATAGCTGTCAGCAGTTTTCAAAAACAGGGAAATAGAGCAAGTACACAAACTAAACTACACCAGTATCCCTGACTTTACTGACTCCTTAGAACAACAAGATGGAGAGATGCGATAGTGTTTCTTCAAAAAGTGGGTCACAGGAAATCTGAAAATAAAGGGAAAGATGAATGCTTTTCTGTACAGATAGTGTTCTTTCTCCTTGAATACAGTGTCTAGACAGCCTTACTGTTTAGGGTAGACTAGTCTTAACAATTCAAATACTTGTCTAGGACAAGTGACTAAAATATGCTAAATCCTTCATATAATGTAGGGGTCCATCTAGATTTCATACTAACGCAGAGCTGTATACCTCATGGTTAAATCAGTTATTGAACATTAAATGTTCTGTAAGCTTATTTTTAGGAAACCTGCTATAACAGCAGAAATAGCTGTCTAATGTGTTAAAACCAACTGTTCTCTCCGTAGGCATGTAATTCACTAAGGCGGAAGCCAAGTAAACAGTGTTGCTATGGGTTTGGTATAGTAGGTGTCTTACAACATTGCAGTAAAATTACTCAAGTGCAGTATTACCTTTGAATAGTCCTCCCCATAGAAGTATTGAAATACTTATTAATACTTCACCAGCAGACAACACTGTTCACTAAATGTACACAGTTGTAGGATATATTCAGTATCTTGAAACTGCAGGCTTGGTGCTGCTTTTTTTCCCCAGTTTGATCTGCTCCAAGAAAATCTCCTAGAAAATTTAAAGCACCTTGTTGGAGAATTCTTAGCTCATTTATCAGGAAATGTGAAAACTTACAGCACATAGCTGAAATGTGCTTGCTTGTCCCATTTGTTGAGTGTCTGGTACAGATAAGTTTGTTATAACTCAAGTCCTCTTAATGTGACTGAGGACCAATTTGAAAATTGTATTTGCACTTCATAGAATACCAGGGTTGGAAGGGACCTCGGGAGGTCATCTAGTCCAACCCCCTGTTCAAAGCAGGACCAATCCCCAACTAAATCATCCTTAAGTGTGTACCTACTACTGTTACAGTGAATACAGAAATGTCTTATAACAAGAGGTAGAAGGTGAGACTCTTTTTTTTAAAATTTGTGCACTGTTTCATTGTCTCTAGTCAATTGCACTTCGTCTTATGCATTAGCATGATGACTTTATTCTTAATCATAATATCAATCATAAGACATCTGTGTACCCTGGTGATTTTAATAGCCACGATATAGCATGGGGCTATTTAACAGATAGTGCTGCAGGTGAGCAGCTCAGTGAGCTGTTCAATGCAAAGCAAAAGGGTACCTTCCATTCAGCCTGAAGAAGGAAAAAAGAATAGACACTTGACTTACATTTTGTGTCCATTGACTCCAGCAGATCACCACTTGTTGCCTTTCAAACTGTCCTGGACCACTTCCTGCACAGTCAGCACTGGCCAGTAGTGGTGGTATACATTGTTTTTAAACTCTTGTCACTACCAGTGTCTCAAACATCAGTATCATACCAAAAAATTCTAAAAACTTTGACTCTTTCACAAAGCTGCTTATTGAAGCCTCAAAGAAGAATATCACCCTTGGTTACAGGAACTTCTTTATGTCATGATGGAGTCGAGAGAGCAAAACTCCTAAGGGAGTATGAAGCTACTGGTGACCTGGACTTAGCCACTGCTCTACTGGAGTTGACAATGGAGTCTACAACAGTGGTACCCAACTTTATTACACAAGAGGGCCACATAAACCTAAGCACAACCTTGTGTGGGCCAAACAGATTCTACATATTTGAATAAGCTTTAAAGTTGCCTGTACTGATTTATAGTTCATCTTATTTTGTGTGTATTTAGATAGACAATACTGTACGTCGCTTGTTTCTGTTTACACACCTGTGTAAACTAAAATGTTCTAAACGTGACACAATGCTAATAAATCTCCCTTTAGTATATTGTGTTGAAGCAGGCTGCAGGCCTTCTGAAATGCTCTGGCGGGCTGTAGGTTGGGCACCCAGGTCTACAAGATGATGACAATGGACAGCAACAGTGGAGGCCACAAACTTAGTGCACTCAAGCTGGAAAGCACGGAGCCTTCTGTGGTACCTAGGTGAAGTAGTGCGCATACCACATGTCACTGTTAGCAGCATTGCCAGCCACCTACCAAAAAATTCCAAAATTTTTGTAAGCTGACAAAACAAAGAGGCAAAAACACCTCTTACAGAATTCTGCCCACAAAGTGCCCCTTCATCAAGTCTGTCAGTCTTTACAAGAACTGAGATTGATGCTGGCATTGACAGATGGCACAATTAATGGCAGCGCTACTTATTGTAGTCCTCGCTGCCAGCAAACTCCCAACTACTTTGTGACAATCTTAGGACTGAAAGGGTCCTCGAGAGGTTATCCAGTAGAGTCCCCTGCACTCATGACAGGACTAAACATTATCTAGACCATCCCTGACAGGTGTTTGTCTAACCTGCTCTTAAAAATCTCTAGTAATGGAGATTGCACAACCTCCCTAGGCAATTTGTTCCAGTGGTTAACTACCCTCACAGGACGTTTTTCCTAGTGTCCAGCCTAAACCACCCTTGCTGCAGTTTAAGCCCCCTTGCTTCTTGTCCTATCCTTAAAGGTTAACAAGAACAATTTATCTCCTCCTCTTTGTAACAGCCTTTTAATGTGCTTGAAAACTGTTATGTCCCATCTTTTCTTCTCCAGACTAAACAAACCAACTTTTTTCAGACTTCCCTCATACGTCATGTTTTCTAGACTTCTAATCATTTTTGTTGCTCTTCTCTGGACTTTCTCCAGTTTGTCCAAATCTTTCCTGAAAGGTAGCCTTCAGAACTAAACACACTACTCCTGTTGAGGCCTACTCAGCGTGGAGTAGAGCAGAAGAATTATTTCTCGTGTCTTGCTTACAACATTCCCGCTAATACATCCTAGCGTGATTGCTTTTTTTTTTTTTTGCACTTATTACACTTTTGACTCATATTTAGCTTGTGATCCACAATGAACCCCAGATCCCTTACTGCAGTACTCCTTCCTAGGCAGTCCTTTCCCATTTTGTATGTATGCAACTGATTGTTCCTTCCTAAGTGGTGTACGTTGCATTTGTCTTTATTGAATTTCATCATGTTCGCTTCAGCGTGGTATCGTCCATAAATTTTTGTGTACTCTCTCTGTGCCATTATCTAAATCATTGATGAAGATATTGAAAAGAGCCATGTGCGACCCTACTCAGTATGCCCTTCCAGCTTGACTCTGAACTACTGATCGCTACTCTCTGGGAATGGTTTTCCAACTAGCTATGCACCTGCCTTCCAGTAGCTTCATCTTAGTTGTATTTCCCTAGTGTGTTTATGAGGTCATGTGAGACAGTATCAAAAGCCTTTACTAAAGTCAAGATGTGCCACATCTACTGCTTCCCCATCCACAAGGCTTGTTAACCTGTCAAAGAAAGCTATTAGGTTGTTTTGACCTTTTTTCCTTAACAAATCCATGCTGACTGTTATCACTTTATCTTCTAGGTGTTTGCAAATTGCTTAATTATTTGCTCCATTACTTTTCTGGGTCCTGAAGTTAAACTGACTGGGGTCTGTAATTCTACAGTTGTCCTTATTTCTCTTTTTATAGATTGGTAGTATATTTGCTCTTTTCCAGTCCTCTGGAATCTCTCCTGTCTTCCCTGACTTTTCAAAGATAATCGCTAATGGTCATATCTCCTCAATCAGCTCCTTAAGTACTTTAGGATGTATTTAATCAGGCCCTGGTGACTTGAAGACATCTAACTTGTAACTTAAAGTAATTTTTAACTTATTTCCATATTTTAGACTCTGAATCTGCTTCATTTTCACTGGCATTCACAGTCAAATGTCCAGGCACTACTAACCTTTTGGTGAAAACTGAAATGAAGTCATTTAGTACTTTGATATTTCCCCACTTTCTGTAACTGTGTTCTCCCCCTCATTGAGTAATGGGCCTGCCCTGTCCTCGGTCTTGCTCTTCCTTCTATGCATTTGTAGAATGTTTTCTTGTTACCCTTTATGTCTCTAGCTAGTTTAATCTTGTTTTGTACCTCAGCCTTCCTAATTTTGTCGCTACACGCATATTTGTTTATATTCGTCGTTTGTAATTTGACCTAGTTTCCACTTCTTGTGGGACTTCTCTTGAGTTTCAGATCATTGAAAATCTCCTGGTTAAGCCAGGGTTGTCTCTTGCCATACTTCCTATGCATTCGGATAGTTTGCTTTTGTGCTTTTAATAATGTCTCTTGGAAAAACTGTCAACTCTCGAACGGTTTTCCCCCTTAGACTTGCTTTCAATGGGATCTTACTTACCAAATCCCTGAGTCTGCCTTTTTGAAATCCATTGAAATCCACTGGGCTCTTTCCCTCCTACCATCCTTTAGAATCATGAACTCTACCATTTTATGATCACTTACACCCTAGCTGCCTTCCACTTCGGGTTTCAAATTCTCAACTAGTTCCTCCCTGTTTGGTCAAAAACAAATCTAGAACAGCCTCTCCCCTAGGAGCTTTCTCCACCTTCTAAAATAAATTGTTTCCAATCCATTCCAAGAACCTGTTGGATAATCTGTGTCCTGCTGTGTTGTTTTCCCAACAGATACCTGGGATTAAAGTCCTCCATCGCCACCAAGGTCATCGCCATTTTAAAACTTGGTGTGACTGGACTCCCGGGAGCGCTGCTGAGGTCACTCAATTAGGGTGAACTGCAAAGAATGGGGCAGATAATCCCCAAAGCTGGTGGATATTTTCTGTACTTACATTTACCAAGCCAGCACAAAACAGCTTCTTTATTACCTCAGTGGTTGCCCAGAAGCCAACAACACAGTTCCCTTGAAGTAACCCAGCCTCAGGCCTCCATCCAGGTACCCAAGTCAAATATGATTATTTCTGAGACTCTTATTTCATCATATAAAAGCAAAGGTTCTACCAATCCTAAAGGATTGGACACATTACCTCCCAGGTTAATGAATATTCCGGATCTTATCCAAATACACGCTTACAGTCAATTATTAATGAAACTAAAATTTATTTAAAAAACAGTATACATACAGACATGAGTTCAATTCCTGAGGTTCAGATTTATAGCAGAGATGGTAAGCTTTATAGATGGAAAGTTCTATTTTATTTTAGTCCATAGGTTATAGTCCAATGTCCAATATATTCAGGGTGGACCAGTCAGCACTGGGATCTCAATCTTGTGGCTTAAGCTTCTCCTGTATTGAAGCCTCAAGCAGATCTGAGATGACAGGATCAGGACCCAGAGGTCTTTTTATATCATTTTCTAGCAGCCTGTTTACCCATACAGTCCTAGGTAAACAGTAAGTTTTCGATTCTGTTTCCTGAACACCACCAGTAATTAGTTACAAAAATTAACATAGGGCAATTTATTCATTAGACAGTCTTTTACAGACTTCAAAGAGAGATATAGACAATGACATTATTTCACTCAAGATTAATCTAAATGTTAATATTCCCTTTTGATCTCTGAATTAATAGTGATAGTGACAGACCGGAACAGTCTGTTTATGTGGCTGTTCTCTAAGATACATGCAATTAGTATAACCTCTAATTCTTTAATACAGGTTTGCATTTCAAAGTTCTAGCCTATCCAGCCTTAATTACCATTTCTAACATGTTTCTACAGGCTGACTCTGGGTTAATTAGCCTACAGGGTACTTAACCCTTTCCGGTCATGGGCTACATTCTTTATAAGAATCGTTGCAAGTATATAACAGTGGTAGAAATAATGATTTGCATGGTTATATTTTAATTACACAATGTCACACCTGGAAAAGCATTTGATGACCCCCAAAAGCTACTGCCCTGTGTATGTTGTACAGAGGAGAGAAAATTACTGGAGCAGGCAATCCTGGCAAGGCAGACCACGGTTCCCGCAAAGTGATCAGGTTTCAGGGCAAGGCAAAGCTGCTGTGACCAGTTGTTTGCACTGATTACAGATATTGAGGCCAGCTTTCAGCAGGCACTTTAAACAAGTGCAACTTGTCATCCGCCTGTGATGCTGTCTGGCATAAGGGGCTCTGCTGAAGCTATCCAACCTGGTCAGTGCAATCAGATGGTTTTGATTCATTAGGTCAGTGGTTTTTGGACAGAATGTTCCATTTCTATCAGCAGTCAGGTTGGCAAAAAGGCGAATCTGTACAATGGCCTCCCAAGGGATCCGTTTATTCCCCAGCCAAGTAGTGGGTACCTGTTCAGGGAAAAAGCTTGCACACAGACCTTGTTGATATCCAACTAAATGTGTCTGAGACTTGTAACTGGCACCCTGAAGTCCATTGTAATGCCTTGGTTTCCAGGCCTCTCAAACATCCTTCCTCCAACCAGCCAGTGAGAGAGGAATATGTTGCATAAGTACAAGAAAGCTGTTACTAACCAAAGCTCCCGCTCCATGACAACCTGAACTTTTTCACCTGCCTCACACTCCTCTTAAGCCCCGCTGACCATTTTGAGCATCTAGAGAAGCTCTTCTGTTATCCAACTTCAACCCTGGCAGATGCAATGGGCAGGCTCTGACATAAATAACATGCACCATGTAGATGATCCCACCATTAAACCTCTCCTGGTGTCTTGGTCTGCTAAAGACAATGGATGAGTATCAGCCGTATTGAGACGTTACATGGATTGCGTGCACCTGCTGCACTAAAGAAGAATCAAGGATTTGCCACAGCATGAATGTGGAGACCTCCAAACTGTGAACCAAGTGCCCCACCTGTAAATGAAAAAGAGCTATCGCGTCTTCTGAGGCCGTCAAATGGATTTCAGACCTTTCTATTAACTTATAAATGTTGCTATTTCAATATGAAAGATGATTACTTTTGTGAACTTCTCTGAGGGGAACTCATCTGTATGCTGTTCTCCAGGCTGTGCAGTGTGAGTACCATGGTAACTTTTTTGCTGCTGTTTTGAAGTTTGGGACCAGAAGGACGTTTACTTTCCTGGACCTCTGCACAGGATGGAGAGAGAACTCCTCTCTTTGCTCCCCAGGACTCTCAACATAGATATGGGGCACTATATTTAGTGCTTTGCCCCTGTGCTCATCAACAGGTTCCAGGGGTAGTTTGGGGGAGAGCAAGCCCCCCTGAAAAGTAGATTATCTTGAGTAAGATCCCTACCACAGGACCGGTCCAGAAGCCAAGAGACTGTGGATTTGTAGGAGAAAGTAGAAGCCAAACCCGGCACTGGTCTCCCCCAGCAGAGGAGAGGCAGTGTTGGAACTGGAAGGGACCACACTCACAAGAGGAACCAGAAGGAGCAGGGCACAGGAGGTAATGGGGGTCCTAGTCTCCTGAGGAGACAGGACAGTGGGAGCATCTGGGCTGAGACCAGGAAGCAGGGTTGTTTATCCTGTTCCCATAAAGAAACCTGGACCATGTGAGTTGAGTTTGGAAGAGGCATGCTAGTAGGGATCCTCAGCCCAACTCGCTCCACAAAATCTGTGGCCTGGAGCAGATAGGCTGAGAAGACAGGAGAGATTGCCCTCTGCCTGCTGGGAAGACCACTGAGAGTGCCCCCCGCCAGCACAGGCTAGTCTGGGAGGGCTGGTGGGCACAAGGACTTTGTCATACCCAACATCCACTCATCTTCCATGGGAATAAAAGAGCCAAGAGCTGCTGGGCCTTTAAAGAAAGGGGTGGCTGACCTTTGCCTCCTGGGAGTGCATGCACAGCAAGGGGCTTTGACCCTCTCGTGAAAATTCCCGGTGCCCCATACTGTTCATACTCCCTGTTCTGGGTAGGTCCTTCACACAGCAATAGGAGAGACACACTCTTTAACTTAAACAGTCAAACTTTTTAAAACACTTGCAGGATGCTCAGAGGTTGGTCATTGTCCCCAAAACTAATTGTCATGTGAAATTGATCAGTTTCAAGTTGTCCTTTCTTTAATTTTGCTCTGCAAAGAATAGGGTAAAAACAGCCTGAAACCTGATTCTGGCATGCCCAGCTTTGAGGTTTGTATAGAGCTATTTTCATAGGAACTCTTAGTAAGCACTGATTTAATATTATTTTGAAATTGTCAAGGGTCTTAAACAAACTTGTTCCTTCAGGAAGCTGAGCTCAGGATAACCTGAACTCTCTCTTTATATTAAAAGATCTCTGTTTTAGTGTTATCACTAATTGATCTGGCAGTTACTATTAATTTTTTTTAAAAAGTATAGGCATATGCATATTAATGTGCATTAAACTGATTAAAATTTTATTTTTCTACTTTCTGATAAAACAGCAGTTAGACTTATTAGCTTGGCTCCTCTAAAAGTGAAATTTGGAATCTAAATCTTCTTTCATCTTTCTGAGAAAGTGGTGATTGCTTGCTCTATGTTGATTCATTCTGAGAATCAAGTATTACTATTAGGGTATGTCTACACTACGAAATTATGTTGAATTTATAGAAGTTGGTTTTTTAGAAGGCGTTTTTATATAGTCAATTAATGCTCTAAGTGCATTAACTCGGTGGAGTGCTTCCACGGTATCAAGGCTAGCGTCGACTTCCCGCAGTCTCCTCCGCCTATTGGAATTCCGGGTTGAGATCCCAATGCCTAATGGGGCAAAAACATTGTTGCTGGTGGTTCTGGGTATGTGTCGTCAGGCCCTCGCTCCCTCCCTCCATGAAAGCAATGGCAGGCAATCATTTCGCACCTTTTTTCCTGAGTTACCTGTGCAGTCGCCATACCACGGCAAGCATGAGCCCACTCAGCTCACTGTCACCGTACGTCTCCTGCGTGCTGGCAGATGCGGTACTGCATTGCTACACAGTAGCAGCCCATTGCCTTGTGGCAGCAGACAGTGCAATAGGCCTGATAACCATTGTCGTCATGTCCGAGGTGCTCCTGGCCGCCTCAGTAAGGTCGGTCAGGAGCGCCTGGGCAGACATGGGCGCAGGGACTGAAATAGAAGAGACTCAACCAGGTTATTCTCTTTAGTCCTGCTGGCAGTCCTACTGCACCGTCTTCTGGTGAGCAGCCAGGAGATGAGGATGGCTAGCAGTCCTACTGCACTGTCTGCTGCCAGCCAAAGATGTAAAAGACAGATGGAGTGAATCAAAACAGGAAATATACAAAAGAAATCTGGTGTTCATTTGCTCCCCCCTCCCTCCCTCCTTGAAATCAACGGTCGACAATCGCTTTGGTGAGGTCTGTCAGGGGCACCTTGAAAAGTTTAATGGAGATTCAGTCCTGCCTGAAATACTGGGGGAGGGATAACTCAGTGGGTTGAGCATTGGCCTGCTAAACCCAGGGTTTTGAGTTCAATCCTTGAGGGGGCCATTCTTTGTGACAGTTGTTTTTGTTTCTCCCTGATGAAAAGCCACACCCTTTGTTGATTTTAATTCCCTATAAGCCAATCCTGTAAGCCATGTCATCAGTCGCCCCTCCCTCTGTCAGAGCAACAGCAGACAATCGTTCCACGCCTTTTTTCTGTGAAGACGCCATACCATGGCAGCATGGAGTCTGCTCAGCTCACTTTGGCAATTAGGAGCACGTTAAACACCACATGCATTATCCAGCAGTATATGCAGCACCAGAACCTGGCAAAGCGAAACCTGGCGAGTAGGTGACATCAGCGCAGTGACGAGAGTGATGAAGACATGGACAGACTTCTCTCAAAGCATGGGCCCTGGCAATGCAGGCCTCGTGTTGCTAACGGGGTAGGTTCATGCGATGGAACACCAATTCTGGGCCCGGGAAACAAGCACAGACTGGTGGGACTGCATAGTGTTGCAGGTCTGGGACGATTCCCAGTGGCTGCAAAACTTTCACATGCGTAAGGGCACCTTCATGGAACTTTGTGACTTGCTTTCCCCTGCCCTGAGGCGCATGAATATCACGATGAGAGCAGCTCTCACAGTTGAGAAGCAAGTGCCAATAGCCCTGTGGAAGCTTGCAATGCCAGACAGCTACCAGTCAGTTGGGAATCAATTTGGAGTGGGCAAATCTACTGTAGGGGCTGCTGTGATGCAAGTAGCCAGCGCTATCACTGAGCTGCTGCTGTCAAGGGTAGTGACTCTGGGAAATGTGCAGGTCATAGTGGATGGCTTTGCTGCAATGGGATTCCCTAACTGTGGTGGGGCCATACACGGAACCCATATCCCTATCTTGGCACCGGAGCACCAAGCCAGCGAGTACATAAACCGCAAGGGGTACTTTTCAATGGTGCTGCAAGCACTGGTGGATCACAAGGGACATTTCACCAACATCAACATGGGATGGCCGGGAAAGGTACATGAAGCTCACATCTTCAGGAACTATAGTCTGTTTCAAAAGCTGCAGGAAGGGACTTTATTCCAGATCAGAAGATAACCGTTGGGGATGTTGAAATGCCTATATGTATCTTTGGGGACCCAGCCTACCCCTTAATGCCTTGGCTCATGAAGCCGTACACAGGTAGCCTGGACAGTAGTCAGGAGCTGTTCAACTACAGGCTGAGCAAGTGTAGAATGTGCATTTGGACCTTTAAAAGCGAGCTGGTGCAGTTTACTGACTTTTAGACCCCAGCGAAACCAATATTCCTATTGTTATTACTGCTTGCTGTGCGCTCCACAATATCTGTGAGAGTAAGGGGGAGGCGTTTATGGCGGGGTGGGAGATTGAGGCAAATCGCCTGGCTGCTGGTTACGCGCAGCCAGACACCAGGGCGGTTAGAAGAGCTCAGGAGGGCGCGGTGCACCTCAGAGAAGCTTTGAAAACCAGTTTCATGACTGGCCAGGCTACAGTGTGAAAGTTCTGTTTGTTTCTCATTGATTGAAACACCCCCCCCCCCCCCGGTTCACTCTACTTCCCTGTAAACTAACCACCCTCCCCTGATCCCTTCGATCACCGCTTGCAGAGGCAATAGTCGTTGCTTCACATTCATGCATTCTTTATTAATTCATCACACAAATAGGGGGATAACTGCCAAGGTAACCCGGGAGGGGTGGTGGAGGAGGGAAGAACAAGGCCACACAGCACTTTAGAACTTATTGAATGCCAGCCTTCTGTTGCTTGGGCAATCCTCTGGGGAGAGTAACTGGGTGGCCAGAGGAGGCCACCCAACCCCCGCCACCCCGTTCTTGGGTGTCTGGGTGAGGAGGCTATGGAACTTGGGGAGGAGGGAGGTTGGTTACACAGGAGCTGTAGCGGTGGCCTGTGCTTCTGCTGCCTTTCCTGCAGCTCAACCATACGCTGGAGCGTATTAGTTTGATTCTCCAGCAGCCTCAGCATTGAATCCTGCCTCCTCTCATCACACTGCCACCACCTATCAGCTTCAGCCCTCTCTTCAGCCCGCCACCTCTTCTGGTAATTTTGTGCTTTCCTGCACTCTGACATTGTCTGCCTCCACGCATTAGTCTGTGCTCTGTCAGTGTGGGAGGACAGCATGAGGTCAGAGAACATTTCATCACAAATGCGGTTTTTTCACCTTCTAATCTTCGCTAGCCTCTGGGAAGGAGAAGATCTTGTGATCCTTGAAATACATGCAGCTGGTGGAAGAAAAGAAAAGGGACAGTGATATTTAAAACACATTTTATAGAACAATGGGTACACTCTTCCACAGTAAACCTTGCTGTTAACATTACATACATGGCACGTGCTTTTGTTACAAGGTCACATTTTGCCGCCCCCCACCATGTGGCTAACTCCTCACCCCTCCCTGTGGCTAACAATGGGGAACATTTCTGTTCAGCCACAGGCAAACAGCCCAGCAGGAACTGGCATCTCTGAATGTCGGCTTAAGAAAAGCACCCTATTTCAACCAGGTGACCATGAATGATACTACTCTCCTGAGGATAACACAGAGATAAAGAACGGATGTTGTTTGAACGGCAGCAAACATACACTGCAATGCTTTGTTCTGCAGTGATTCCCGACTATGTGTTACTGGCCTGGCATGGTAAAGTGTCCTACCAGGGTGGATGGAATAAGGCTACCCTCCCAAGAAATCTTTTGCAAAGGCTTTGGGAGTACATCTAGGAGAGCTTTACGGAGATGTCCCTGGAGGATTTCTGCTCCATCCCCAGACACATTAACAGACTTTTCCAGTAGCTGTACTGATCGTGAATGCCAGGGCAAATTAATCATTAAACCCGCTTGCTTTTAAACCATGTATACTATTTAAAAAGGTACTCACCAGAAGTCCCTTCTCCACCTGGTGGGTCCGGGAGGCAACCTTGGGTGGGTTCGGGGGGTACTGGCTCCAGGTCCAGGGTGAGAAACAGTTCCTGACTGATGGGAAAACCGGTTTCTCCGCTTCCTTGCTGTGAGCGATCTACAACCTCATCATCATAATCTTCCTTGTCCCCAAAACCTGCTTCCGTGTTGCCTTCATCTCCATTGAAGGAGTCAAACAACACGGTTGAGGTAGTGGTGGCTGAACCCCCTAAAATGGCATGCAGCTCATCATAGAAGCAGAATGTTTGGGACTCTGACTCGGAGCGGCCGTTTGCCTCTCTAGTTTTCTAGTAGGCTTGCCTCAGCTCCTTAAGTTTCACGCGGCAGTGTTTGGGTACCTGTTATGGCCTCTGTCCTTCATGCCCTGGGAGATTTTGACAAATGTTTGGCATTTCGAAAACTGGAATGTGGCTCTGCTAGCACGGATTCCTCTCCCCATACAGCGATCAGATCCCGTACCTCCCATTCGGTCCATGCTGGAGCTCTTTTGCAATTCTGGGATTCCTCTGCTGATGAGCTCTGCACTCGCCTGCAGCTTGCCATGCTGGCCAAACAGGAAATGAAATTCAAAAGTTCGCAGGCCTTTTCCTCTCTACCTGGCCAGTGCATCTGAGTTGAGTGCTGTCCAGAGCGGTCACAATGGAGCACTCTGGGATAGCTCCCGGTGGCCAATACCATCTAATTGTGTCCACAGTACTCCAAATTCGACCCAGCAAGGCCGATTTCCACGCTAATCCCCTTGTCGGGAGTGGAGTAAAGAAATACATTTTAAGAGCCCTTTAAGTCGGGGAAAAAAGGGCTTCGTCATGTGGACGGGTGCAGGGTTAAATGATTTAACGCTGCTAAAGTCAACCTCAACTCCTAGTGTAGACCAGGGCTTAGTGTTTTTTGGGAGAGATTTCCAGAACACAGGATCAGTGCCTACAAATAGTTTTATAAACTTTTGAAAATATTTTCCCTTCTGTTCAAAATGTGTATTAAGGATCTCTTTGGTATTGGCTCTGTCAGACTATTTCTGCTGCCTTGTTGCTCACCTTTCTGGTGCCAACAAACTAGTTAGCGGATTTCCAGTGCGATGCAGAAACGGAAATAAGTCAAACTTCACTTTTGTTGTCCTGGCTGGAATACAGGCTGCTATGATGGCAGTTAGCCAGGGGGAAAAAATAAGACCTGGTATATTGTGGGAGGACCAGCTGCAAATGAAGGGGATGATCAATAAATAAAACATGAGATCAGTGCACTAGCACAGTGGTTCTCCAAGCCGGTCCGCCGCTTGTTCAGGGAAAGCCCCTGGCGCGCCGGACCGGTTTGTTTACCTGCCGTGTCCTCAGGTTTGGCCGATCGCGGCTCCCACTGGCCAACGGGGCTGCGGGAAGGGCGCCACAACCCCCGTGGCCTGCAGCGATGAACCGCGGCCGGTGGGAGCCGCGATCGGCTAACCCTGCGGACACAGCAGGTAAACAAACTGGCGCTCCAGGGGCTTTCCCTAAACAAGCGGCGGACTGGCTTTGAGAACCACTGCACTAGCAGATAAGGTGTTTTGATAGTTAAATGATTGGTCTGACTCTGAAACCTTGTTTTATAACTTGTTACATACCCAAAGAAGTCCTTAATGTTGATTAAATTTAGGTTTATAATATTTGTCAGTTGCTGTCAGATTTATATAAGCTACAGACTTGCAGTCTGGCCTTCATCCACCATGATCAACTATAAACCATTTTACCAATTTAATTACAGCAATGTCTAAGTATAACTTACTGTAACTGGTAGCAATATGTGGTGTAGCATTGTTTCTAGATAGCACCATGAGAGTTTAACGTGAGGCCACTGATATAACTAAGCAAGATGCTGTTTGTTCTATACGTTATGGAAGCAGTCCTCCTTTTCCTATTTCCTGCAGTACTTATGCTATTATAATCTGCCCTCTTAAGTTAAAACTCATTGGGGACATTGTTACTGATCAACGTTGTTATTGAACCAATATTTCTAACAATTACCAGCCACCACTATAAGAACAAGAGGCATGGAATTGTACTGGTATTTGACTTTTTGTCTATTCGATGTCATGGAATTGCCTTCCTCAATATTTAAACCTTTTTTACAGGTAAGCAAGTGAGAACCAAACTGTCACAGGCCTTTAATCACTGGCTGAATGTTCCAGAAGATAAAATACAGGTACCAGTTACTTTCTCTGTATTGCTTAAAAAAGGAGGTATTTTTAAAACTAGAAGAGATAGAGATGATGGATACCGTTAGTTTAGATAGTATTGAATACTGATGAATCCCCAACACTTCCATTTATTTTTTTGCTGAAGGTGGCTTGACTTGTTGGAAAGCAGTTTGCTATGGCTTGCAGCCTTATGAATTTAATGTTAATAAAAAGGAAAACATCTGCTTATTAACATTACACAAAATGTTAGACACAAAAAAGTAACCCCTTGGTGTCTGGCTGTGTGCCCCCGCCATGTGAGTCTGTCAAGTCAAACATTCTCTTCAGAAATCTAGTCTGCAGTGCATTTTTTCTAAATTAACTAAATCTAAGGTATAAAAGCTTCTCACCAAATATCTGACTAGATCAATTCTCCAACTCTTATTTCTGACAGTCTTATCCAGCCAGTCCCTACATTGATTTCATTAGTGACCATACTTCTGTACCTCAATGTTGAGGTTCTTGTTAGGACTGTCGAGATTAAAAAAATTAATCGCACCGTTAAGGAATAATAGAATACCATTTATTTAAATATTTTGGATGTTTTCTACATTTTCAAATATACTGATTTCAATTACAACATAGAATACAAAGTGTACAGTGCTCACTTTATATTTTTATTACAAATATTTGCACTGTAATACTATTTATTTTATTTTTCAATTCACCTAATACTAGTATTCAAAAATAAAACACTCAGTCCTACTTCTTGTTCAGCCAGTTGTTCAAACAAACAAGTTTGTTTACATTTACAGGAGATAACGCTGCCCACTACTTGTTTAGTGACACCTGAAAGTGAGAACAGGCATTCGTATGTCACTGTTGTAGCCAGGGTCGCAAGATATTTGTGTCATATGTGGTAAAGATTCATGCTTTGACCACCATTCTGAGGACATGCATCCATGCTGATGACTGTTTCTGCTTTATAACAATCCAACGCAGTGCGGACCGAAGCATGTTCATTTTCATCATCTGAGTCAGATGCCACTGACAGAAGGTTGATTTTTTTTTTTTTTTTTTTGGTGGTTCGCGTTCTGTAGTTTCCTCATCAGAGTGGTGTTCTTCTAAGACTTCTGAAAGCAAGCTCCACACCTTGTCCCTCTCAGATTTTGAAAGGCACTTAAGATTCTTAAACTTTGGGTCGCGTGCTGTAGCTATCTTTAGAAATCTCACATTGGTACCTTCTTTGCATTTTATCAAATTTGCAGTGAAAGCGTTCTTAAAATGAACATGTGCTGGGTCATCATCCGAGACTGCCATAATACAAAATATATGGCAGAATGCAGGTAAAACAAAGCAGGCGACATATAATTCTCCCCAAAGGAGTTCAGTCACAAGTTTAATTAACACATTTTTTTTAATGTGCATCAGTATGGAAGCATCCTCTGGATGGTGGCTGAAGCATGAAGGAGCATACAAATGTTTAGCATATCTGGCACGTAAATACTGTACCTTGCAATGCTGGCTACAAAAGTGCCCTGCAAACGCCTGTTCTCGCTTTCAGGTGACATTGTAAATAAGAAATGGGTAGCATTATCTCCCATAAATGTAAACAAACTTGTTTGTCTTAGCAATTGGCTGAATGAGTAGTAGGACTGAGTGGACTTCTAGGCTCTAAAGTTTTACATTGTTTTGTTTTTGAGTGCAATTATCTAACCAAAAAAACCTACATTTGTAAATTGCACTACAGTACTTGTATGAGGTGAATTGAAAAATACTATTTCTTTTATCATTTTTACTGTGCAAATATTTGTAATAAAAAATAATATACAGTGAGCACTGTACACTTTGTATTCTGTTATAACTGAAAACATATTTGAAAATGTGGAAAACATCCAAGAATATTTAAATAAATGGTATTCTGTTTAATCACGAGATTAATTTTTTTAATCACTTGATAGCCCTAGTCCCTTCATATTCTTTTTTGGGAGGTATACATAGGTCTTTTGTACACCTGCCTTTCACAAAAGCAATGATGATGCAATTTCCTTCGTCAAATAAGAAACGTGATAAGCTGGTAGCACAAGAGTAATGTTTCACTTAGAAAGGCAATGGAAAAGACCATGAATAAGAACTTAAGAATGGTCAGACCAATGGTCCATCTAGCACAGTATCCTGTGTTCCAACAATGGCCAACAGCAGGTGCCCCAGAGGGAATGAACAGAACAGGTAATCATCAAGTGATCCATCCCCTGTCGCCCATTCCCAGCATCTGGCCCAAAGAGTCTAGGGACGCTTCAGAGCATGGTTTTGCATCCCTACCCATCCTCGTTAATAGCCACTGATGGACCTATCCTCCATGAACTTATCTAATTCTTTTTTGAGCCCCGTTAGAGTCTTGGCCTTCGCAACATCCTCTGACAGTGAGTTCCACAGGTTGACTGTGCGTTGTGTGAAGAAATACTACCTTTTGTTTTAAACCTGCTGCCTGTTAATTTCATTCGAAGACCCCTAGTTCTTGTGTTGTGAGAAGGAGTAAATAACATTTCCTTATTTACTTTCTCCACACCAGTTATGATTTTATAGATCTCTATCATATCCCCCCTTATTCATCTCTTTCCCAAGCTGAAAAGTCCCAATCTTATTAATCTCTCATCATATGGAAGCTGTTCTTATACACCTAATCATTTTTGTTCTCCTTTTCTGTACCTTTTCCAATTCCAGTGTATCTTTTTTGAGATGTGGCAACCAGATTTGCATGCAGTATTCAAGACGTGGGCATACCATGCATTTATATAGAAGCATTATGATATTTTCTGTCTTATTATCTATCCCTGTCCTAATGATTCCCAACGTTCTGTTTGCTTTTTTGACTGCCGCTGCACACTGAATGGATGTTTTCAGACAACTATCCACAATTACTCCAAAATCTTTCTTGAGGGGTAACAGCTAATTTAGACCCCATCATTTTATATGTACAGATGGGATTTTTTCCCCCCAATGTGCACTACTTTGTATTTATCAACACTGAATTTCATCTGCCATTTTGTTGCCCAGTCATGGCAACTCATGAGACTTTTGCTCTCTGAGTAATGACAGGTTTCTTATTTGACTGCATTTCGGTAACTTGGGAGGAGAAAATAGTATTTCATAGGACAAGCAATTAGAAACCAGTTGGGCTTAACTTTCTGGTGCCCCTCTAACTGCCAGAGCAAGAAAACTGGCAAAAAACAGCAGCCTGTATCAAGAGGCTAGACAACATCTGACGAAGGCCTTTGTCCTTGGCTTGAAATAAATCATCACTGGAGGAAGAATAAAAGAGTAAACATTGCTAGCCACATGATACCATTGCTTGGAATGAAGAAAAGAGTAAAAAAACAAAACCACATCACCAAAACACTACTGTTATTAATGCTAAAGCCACAATTCTTCCCACACTAAACTGTGCAAGTCTCTAAGATTTTAGAACCGCAGTCCTTACCTGCTTTTAACTTCTTGTCCCAGCTTCAAATTGAAATTGTTCAATGACTGAGTAATAGTATGTGGCACTACTAACTGGGAGAATCATGATTCAGACTCGTATTTCAAACAAATGGACAGTATCACAGAGCTATTCTGCAGAAATGGTAAATTCATCCATATGACAGGTCAGACACTGTGGGAAAGACATACACTATACTAGACAAGTCATGGATTCCAAGGAGAGAAGGGACCATTGCAATCATCTCATCCGACCATCTGTATAACAGAACTTCCTCAAAATAATTCCTAGAGCAGATCTTTTAGAAAAAAACATAGCCAGTGATGGAGAATCCACCATGACCCTTAGTAAATTGTTCCAATGGCTAATTACCCTCAGTAAAAAAAAAAAATGTACACCTTATTTTCAGTCTGAATTAGTCTAGCTTCAACTTCCAGCCATTGGGTTGTGTTATGTTTCTCTGCTAGACTGAAGAGTCCATTATTAAATATTTGTTCCCCATGTCAATTCTTAGACTAATCATGTCACCCCTTAACCTTCCCTTTGTTAAGCTACTTAGATTCAGCTCTTTGAGTCTATCACAGGCATAGTTTTTAATCCTTTAATCATTCTCATGGTGTTCCTGAACCCCCTCCAATTCCTCAACATCCTACTTGAATTGTAGGCACCAGAACTGGACACAGTATAGCAGCAGTAGTTGCACCAGTGCCAAACAGAAGTAAAATAACTTCTCTACTCATAATCAAAAGTTCCGTTTGTGCATCCAAGCATCCTATTAGCTTTTTTGGCCACAGCACCACACTAGGAGCTTATATATTCAGCTGATTATCTACCGTGACCCCTAATCTTTTTCAAAGTCACTACTTCCGAGGATAGAGGCCCCCATCATGTAAGTATAGCCTACATCCTTTGTTCCTAGATGTACACATTTACATTTAGCTGTATTAAAACGCATATTATTTGCTTGTACCCAGTTTACCAGGCAATCCAGACCGCTCGAATCAGTGACCTGTCCTGTCAGTATATTTGAAAATTTAGGAAAAACATCCAAAATATTTAATAAATTTCTATTGGTATTCTATTGTTTAGCAGTGCGACTAAAACTGCAATTTATCGCAATTTTTTTGCCTTTTTTTTTTTTTTAGTTAATCACGTGAGTTAACTGCAATTAATAGACAGTCCTAGTTCCTATGCAGTGTGTGGATAAAGAAATCTGTTTCTGGTTTTTCTGAGGGTGGTATTTTAGGGACAGAATGAAGTTTGGTTGGGTGACCTGAACTTTATGTATTTGCCTACCTTCAGATGTGCTGTTTCTGTAGTGTAATCTTTATTTTGTGATTTCCATTTTCTTGTGTTAATATAAAGCATGGCAGTATTCTTGTTTGCTGAAACAATATTTGTTTCCATTCAAAGTTAGCAATTTAAAAGTCCTATCAACATCCTTGGATTTTAAATGTTTAACTTAGTCAGTGATTGTTCCTGTAGGCCCCTCAAGCAGTGCAGGGATTCCAGTGAAGTGTTGAAGCAATGCAGGAATAGGCCACATTCCTTCTGAGCCAACCTTTCTTCCATGTGGCTTCCGTTTCCCAATACTACTTGTGCCCAGGTGGCTTCATCGCATTCGTTCACTCCAAACCCACATACACTCTATCTAGTTCCCTGTCAGCTACTCTTCTCCACCCTCCATGAGCATCTGCCCATGGGCGATCCATGTTTTGAAAAGTACATTAAAATGTATAACTTTCAAATGTGTAGTATACTCTTTGGGCATATAGACATAGACTTTTTTTTATTATTGAGAGAACATCCTGAAATGTTATCACAATACCTGCAGATGATATCTTAAAATTTAGGGAAGGCTAAGACTCCTTAGGAGAATGTGGTTCACAGAAACTTCAGAGAGATCTAGCCCAAAAACGTAATGAACAGCAGTGTATGAGTGAAATAAAACTACAACACAAACTTCTGAGTGATTTTTCTTATTTTTTTTGGGTGTACCAAACTTTCCAGAGATTCTATAGTGGGATTATACAGTACATGAAATATCAGGGAGTTGGGTTTTTGTTTTTTTGTTTTTGTTTTTAATTTAAGGGGTAGATTTGAAAATCCTGCTTAGAATGGAAAGCTGGCTTCAGCCTTAGCTTGGAGCAGCTGCCACCTCTCTGTAATTCATTGTGACTCTAACTGCATGAAGCCTTGTAATATGGGGCAGTCCGCAGCATTCAGCTCTTTCTATTAATCCAGTGGTTCTCAGACTTTTGTACTGGTGACCCTTTCACATACCAAGCCTCTGAGTGCAATGACCCCCCCCCCCCATGAAAAACACTTTTAATATATTTAACAGCATTATAAATGCTGAAGGCAAAGTGGGGTTTGGGGTGGAGGCTGACAGCTCACGACCCCCCCTACGTAATAACCTCATGACCCCCTAAGAGGTCCCGACCCCCAGTTTGAGAACCCCTGTATTAAGCGTTTTTCTTTTGGCTCCAGTAAGGGATCCTACAAGGCTAACTTCTCAGAGCACTGCAGTCTTCAATCTCCTGACTGTTTACCTCTTCCCTAACTTAGCTATCACTTTTAAGCCACTGACAATCAAATTACATCTTCTGACACCTTTTTGTTCTTCACTGGCACCACACTGGCTGTCTTGACCAAATACACTTGTGGATTCATTTAATTTCTTCACCAGTCAGCTAAATGTCCGAATCACTTCTGATCAAAAGTGGCACAGTCAAACAACTGTTCCCTTACTTAAAGTTTGGACAGAAAATATCATCCTTTTTCAGGAATGCTGCATCTTGCATCTCCAAGTCAACATCTCACCCACCACCTTTGCCCCATTGCTTGTGAATGCTACTACACTAGCTCCACCGGTTAGGATGGATGAACATTTCTATTAGTCTCTTCTAGACTATTGCCATTTCTCTCCTCTAGGGCTTCCCCAAGTCCTAGTTGTCTGATTTCAGAATATGCAAAATTATGTTCTTCTCTTTTTCTCTCTAGTACAAAGAAACACTTCCACGCTACCCAATCCTGTCAATTCCACTGTCTCCTTATTTATGCGAGGATCCAGTTGAAAGCTGCTGCTGCTTATTTTTTTTAAACACCTTCCATGGTGTTCATAGTTCAACTCCAGAAGAAATCATCAGATTATATAGCCCGAGTTCCTGTATATTATAGGCCACCAACACCATCCAGACATCCACACATCTAAATTCAACAACTGAAATTAGACCAAAGTGTTACAACTCTCAGGAGACTCTTACTATGTTCATAGGAAGAGAATAGGAGAGACTGAGATGTACTAATGCCTAAGCCCCATACAATGGCAGGGAATTAAGTGAAAGATACCGAGTTGATCCTCACAGATTACCTATGCCCAAGATGTAGAGACTAAAACCCTCCAGGGACACTGCCAGTCTGATATGGGGGACAATTCCTTCCCAACCCCACATATGGTGATCAGATTCTGAGCATGTGAGCATGAACCTGAGAGAATTCTCAATACTATCTCAGACCACTGGCCCACCCTGCTCTGTGTCCTATCTCCAGCTGGAGCCATCTGATGCTTCAGAGGAAGGAGATCCAAAAAATGCATTTCGGCAAGGGAGAGAATATCCCTTCCTGACCCCTGCAAGTGACCAGCTGAAGCCCTGAAGCATGAGGTTTAGGAACATAAGAGACACAAACTGGAAGGGGAGCCCAGGATGGCTGAGCCCTGCGCCGGCCGTCCCCCCCAACCCCCAAACATCCATGTTATACAGTCTCACTCATAGAGCTTGACAAGCTCTTTCTTAAAACTAACTAGGTTGTTTGCCCCCACAGTCCTATTGGGAAGCCATTCCAGAAACTTAACTATTCTGATGGTTAAAAACCTTATAATTTCCAGCCTAAATTTATTAATGGTCAGTTTATATCCAATTGTCCTCGTGGCACTATTGTTGTTTAGCTTAAATAGCTCTTCATCTTCCCTGGTTTTTACCTCCTGATCCTATTTATAGAGAGCAATTCTTCTCTCTTCTTGGCCTTCATTTTGCTAGACTAAACAAGCCAACTGCTTAGTCTTCTCTCATAAAATAGTTGTTCCATCTTACCTCGCAGGCCACGCCCCCATCTAATGTACTCTGATTTCATACAGTCTCAATGCTAGCTGGTGTCTTTTCTCTATAGTTTCTGCCATTTTAAACTTGCTTTCCCACTGACTGTTCATCTGCTTCCAAACATCTCATCTTGGAACCACACTTCTCCCTTGCCTGCCTAAAGAGGAGATGGCAATGAGTTGTACTGAGGGGTGAATTATCGTTTTGGAGGGAGGTTACTAGTGGGAGTTCCTCAGGGATTTGTTCCAAGACCAATCCAGTTCAATATTTTTCGGAGTACCTTGGCACAAAAGGTAGGAGTGTACTAACGAAACTTGCTGATACAAAGTTGGGAGGCCTCATCAGTATGAAAGAGAATCAGAATGTTATACAGGAAAATCTGGATGATCTTGAAGACTGGAGTGACAGAAATGGGATGAAATTCAATAGTACAAAAATGTAGGTCATGAATTTAAGATCTAATTTCTGCTACAGTCTGGACCCACATCAGTTGAAAACAGAGGAGGACAGACCTGGATATGTTGGTCGATCCCATGATGACAGTGAGCTACCAGTGTGATGTGGCTGCAAAAAAAAAACCAACAAAAAACCAAGGCAAATGCGATCCTAGGTTGTATTGAGGAAGGCATTTCTAGTAGAGAAAAGTATTGATGCCATTGTACGCGGCATTGGTAAGATTTAATTTGGAATACTGTGTACAGTTCTGGTCACTCATGTTCAAGAAGGCCTTTTGCATGAAAATTTGTTTAATAACGGAGCTCTAGGGAGCCCCTCTCAACAGAGGGAGGAGGTGGACCAACTAAAAATAAGCAAAATACTAGTTAATGCTGTGCAAATGCAAAATATTCCACAAATTTAGAACTTATTTTACAATGTAAGACTTTTCTCTTCTTGTATTATTAGGTTATTATTGAAGTGACAGAGATGTTGCACAATGCCAGCTTACTCATAGATGACATTGAAGATAACTCAAAGCTACGACGGGGCTTTCCAGTGGCTCATAGCATCTATGGAATTCCGTCTGTAATAAATTCTGCTAATTATGTGTATTTCCTTGGCCTACAGAAGGTTTTAACACTTGATCACCCAGATGCTGTGAAAGTGTTCACTCGTCAGCTGCTGGAACTCCATCAGGGCCAGGGTTTGGATATTTACTGGAGAGATACATACACCTGTCCTACAGAAGCAGAGTATAAAGCCATGGTACTACAAAAGACAGGTGGTCTCTTTGGATTAGCTGTGGGCCTCATGCAGCTCTTTTCCCATTATAAAAGAGACTTAAAACCACTCCTTAATACACTTGGGCTCTTCTTCCAAATACGAGACGACTATGCTAATTTACACTCCAAAGAATATAGTGAGAACAAGAGTTTTTGTGAAGATTTAACTGAGGGAAAGTTCTCATTCCCAACTATTCATGCTATTTGGTCCAGACCTGAAAGCACTCAGGTGCAGAATATTTTGCGTCAAAGGACAGAAAATGTAGACATCAAAAAATACTGTGTACATTACCTTGAGAATGTAGGTTCCTTTGAGTACACTCGACAAACGCTGAAAAAGCTTGAATCTGAAGCATATAAACAGATTGAGTCACTTGGGGGAAACCCTGAACTTGTAGCACTAGTTGAACACTTAAGCAAAATGTTCAAAGAAAATGAAAATTAAATAATAATTGGCTTGACTTGTTCTTTGGGGAGGGAAACTTTAAAACCAGCGTGTATTAACTAGACTTTCTTACTAAATCCATGTAAAGAAAAGTGTAGAAATGATGCTTATTTAAAATTACTTATTACTGCTACATTATAGAAACTGCTATATTAGACAACATGTAAGTAGTAATTGAAAGGTATTTGTATACATCACAAATTATCTCTGCAGCTCTAATTACAACTGCTTACAAAATATTGCATAAAGAAATAAACTTGCATAGATCTGTTAAAGGTAAAATTGTTAATTTTAGTTTTTCATGTGAATCTTTCAGTTGTAATCTCCACGGCACAGTCAGTAGTATTTATTTTAGCTGTAGCGTTTGTGTCCTCTAAGAACATTGCAGGTTTTAATTTGAGATGGGTTTGACTAAATTTTCATATTAAAATTAATTTGCCCTATTTAGGAGCTTTTGTATTATTTTTAAACATGGAGATTTAGGTAACCCTTTTGCAATATATTCATTGTCCCTTTTTAAAGTTAACAAAAATATGTTTTATTAAAGTGGAATGGAAGGAGAAGGAAGGCTCCACAAAGATCAATGACTTTTTCTGTACAACAAACTAATCTAGATATGTCACCACAGAGCCAGATGTGGGGAATGGTGGTGTAATAGGCAAATCAGTGTTGCAAAATGGATTTGAAATAATGAGTTATTTTAATATGAATCATTCAGAGCAGTAGCTTGGCCAACAAGGGCACAGGCATTGTCAATTCAAGTGGAACTAACACTCTGGTCTGATATACCACTGTAGTCCCAATTCCTTGATAGTCTCCTTTAGGTAACTTAGTTAAGAGATTCCATCACAAGTACAAAGGAAGTAAATACTCCAACAATTCTTAAGTATGAGAACAGACTAGTTTGGTTATATCAAATCAGATGATTTTCTGACTTAAAGGTATGTCAAACGTGCACCAATAGCCAAAGGCTTATATTAGATGTTAAAGCTGGCATGCAAGTTTAAAAAACACTTCATTGGTGACATTTTAAAAAAAAACACAGATTAACTGCAAATAGTAACACAGCAAATGGTCACCTAGTGTCTTTAGTTACCTCTGCTTCAGATATATTGCCAAAAATTCTCCTTGTTATTTAATGTCTTAAACTTTAAAAGTAATTGAGAAAATATGTATGCGCACAATCCCATAGTTCTGATTTCAATTTCTGGGTGGCTCTAGGGTCACGTCTCCACTACAAACTTATGTCAACTCATGTTACGTCGGCATACTCCCACCACATTTAGTACATTGCTTGTGCATATGCATATTTGGCTCCTTGTTTTGGAGGTGCACATACTCACCAGGGGGCTTGTATCAATACAGAGTGCAATGTAGCTATACCACTGTCCAGTGCAATGTGTTTTGGGAAGTTTTAGCAATGAATGAGGGGGCTAAATTAAGTCATGCAGGGGTGACTAGGAGCATGGGGTCAACTTCACAGTTTGCAGTTGACTTGCTGTCTGCCATCTGACAGTAGCATGGAGCCTACATGGCTCAGCTCTGTTCTCATGAGCATTGCAAGCAGAGGATACACAATCGTGGAATATTTGCAGAGCCACAAGAAGACCCAAATGAGTGGGGAACATGACGATTCCTTGGAGGACAGATTGCTGTGGGACATAGTGAGAACCAGTTCAAAGTTATTAGCATTCATGGAGCAGCTGCAGATGGCGGAGTGCTGCTTCTGGGCTCAAGATACAAGCACTAACTTGTGGGATCATAAGATTTGGGATCATGAGCAGTGCCTGCAGAACTTTCAGATGTGCAAGACCACATTCCTGGATCTGTTTTGCCCTGAGCTCCCCCCAGCTCTCCAGTGCAAGGACACCAAAATGAGAACTGCACTGATGGAGGAAAAGTGAGTGGCAATTGCACTGTGAAACTTGTGATGCCAAATTGATTCCTGACTGATAGCAATTTGGAGTGAGGAAATCCATCATAGGGGTCCTTAATTGCCTCCTGCTCTGCAGGATGGAGACTCTAGGCAGTGCGCAGGACCTGATGGATGGATTTTCAGCAGTGGGGTTCCCAAACTGCAGTGGGGTTCCCAAACTGCAGTGGAGTAATAGCATGCATATTCCTATTTTGGCACCAGAGCACTTTGCCCCTGTACATCAGGAGAGGGGGCTACTTTTCTATGGTTATGGAAACATTGGTCGATCACTGGTTGGTTGACATCAGTGTGGGCTGGTCAGGGAAGGCGCATGATGCTCAGGGCTGTTCAGAAAGCTACACGAAGACACTCTTCTGACCAGTGGATTAGCACTGGGAACATTCAAATGCCAATATTGATCATTGGTGACCCAGCCTACCCCTGGCTCATGGAGCCATACAACAGCCACCTCAACAGCACCAAGGAACAGTTCAGCTATTGGCTCAGCAAGTGCAGAATGACAGTTGAATGTGCTTTTGGCTATTTGAAGGGTTGCTAACATTGTTTACTTGCAAGATGGGACCTTGGTGAGAAAAATATCCCACTGATTATAGTTATCTGCTGTGTCCTGCATGCTATGTGTGAAGGGATGAGGAAAAGTTTCTGCCAGGGTGGAGGGCAGACGGGCTAGATACAGGGGTCCTTAGAAGAGCTCAACTTAGAGCTATATGGCTCAGAGCCTTTGCAAGGCCATTTTAACAATGAGCCAGGTTTTGGAGTGTTCTCTACCTGGCCATGTTTTTTGGTGGCCTCATAGGAGTCATGTGGTGATTGCTGTGTGTCAGTGCACCTATTAATTTTGTTTGTAAATGATCCTATGAGTTGTGTGATGCTATGCAATAACAGCTAATTGATCAGAACTGCTGATCCCTCAGCAGCACATGCCTTGAATTAATAAAGATGAATTATGTTCCAAATAATAAATTGTATTATGTAACAATCAGTGCACAAAATGGGCAATTTTAAAACAAATACATTAAAATATTAACCAAACTTAATACCTTAAGAGAACAGAACTTATGAAAGGGAAAGGATACTCATTTCTATTTCATTTACATATACACACGTTGCCATATGGAAGCCACAGTTCATATGAAGCTGTGGTTGTCTTTAATGGCCCCCAGGGAGCAGTGATAGGGGTGGTGCAGTGACCTCCACTGTCATGTGAAAAGTTGGGGGCAGGGGGGGAATAGGGTGGTCCTGATTTGAGTTCTCATTGGACTGTAGAGGGACGCAAGCCTGGGATTGCTGGACCTGCAAGTCCACCAGAGTTTACAGCATCTGTGTTCGCTGCCTGAGAAGCCCCATTATGTCCTGGTGCATTTCCTTATTTTCCTGCTGGGACTCCTGGGCCTTTCTCCTGCCCACTCTTTCCCCTTCTCCAGGCTGTCCTCTGCATTCATCATCCAGGCCCTGTGCTCATGGTCCAATCAGCATGGGCATGCAGATCTCATTGAACAGGTCATCCCAAGTCCTCTTCTTTCTCCTTATTGGCTCAAGCATCCTAGAGGAGTAAAGGGAGAGACCCTGGAGGCTACAGTGACAATAGAAACAAACTTAAGATGCTGAACTCGCTCTCTTTGCTCCCCTAAAGTTTTAAGACTACATTCTTGTGTCTGCTTGGAATTGCCTATGTACTGTGCCAGTCACAGCATGAGCCTGGTTGAGTATGGCCCACCAGGAGTTGGGAAATGAGGAAATTGCTGGGTTGCATGATTCTAGTAGTAGATGGCACTGAATACTGGCACCATTTCCCACAGGCAATGGTGATTTTAGCTGATATAGCACTCCTGAAGGTAACACAGGCAGAGTCAGCACAGCTGCTGCTGGTGTCCCAAAGCCACCTGGGTCAAATGCTACTAGCTTGTGTACTGTAATGGTGCCTGCTGAAGTTGTTGCTGAATGGCTGGGAAAGTGTCCTCCATGGAAGACAAAATAATGCATTCCTCCCTTACACCTTTGGCTGAGGATTAGAGTACCTCTGTGAACATTTAATCAAGATCTCTCAGGAGGATTGAAGTATGTACAAAATGTGTATGTACAAAATGAGCTGGCAGACGACCTAAGCAGGTCGTTTCAGGTCCACAAGTGGTCCCTTTGCCCAGATGTCGCATTTTCAAACTTCCAGAGGTGTGGCTTTCCCTAGATAGACCCGTTCGCCACATGACACAACAGGAAATGCCAGCATTTTTGCTCCTTCCAGAATCACAGCGCAGGATCCAGAGCGGACACGTTCCTCCTTCCATGGGGAGGCCATCTCCTTTCTGTCCATAGCGCTCGTTCACAAGGTGCTCCTCGAGATCCGGAGAGAACAAGTTCAGGTCATATTGATAGCACCAGCCTGGCCTCGTCAGCACTAGTACACATCTCTCCTAGACATGTCTGTGGAAGACCCGGTCACCCTTCCACTCTTCCCAGATGTTTTAATGCAAGGTGACTGTCATTTTCAATAGCTGAACCTCATATTGCTTCGCCTCACGGCATGGAAGCTCTGTGGTTGAACCTGATGGAGCTTTCCTGTTCAGAACAGGTTCGACTAGGTCTGCTTGGCATCAGGAAACCCTCTACTAGAGCCACCTACCTTGCCAAGTGGAAGACATTTTTGATCTGGTCAGCGCAGCGCCATTCACTTCTGATACTAGCCTCAGTGCTGCTCATTCTGAATTACCTCTTCCTCCTTAAGTAGCAGGGGCTTTCGTTGTCTTCAATAAGCGTGCATTTAGCCGCCATATCAGTCTTCCATCCGGGTGCAGGGGGCCGCTCGGTGTTTGCTAACCCGATGGTCAGACTATTTTTGAAAGGGCTCGACAGGCTGTACCCCGTCAGCCGGTCCCCACCTGGACCTCAACCTGGTCCTTTCTAGGCTCATGGGACCACCCTTTGAACTGTTGGCAACATACTCCCTGCTCCACCTCTCTTACAAGGTGACATTCCTGGTAGCAATAACCTCGGCCAGAAGGGTATCTGAGCTCAAGGCCCTAACATCAGAGCCTCTTTATACCATGTTCTATAAGGACAAGGTTCAGCTCAGGCCTCACCTTGCTTTCTTCCCAAAGCTTGTATCGCAGTTTCACATCAACCAGGACATTTTACTTCTGGTGTTCTACCCTAAGCCACATTCCACCAGTATGGAGCAGAGACTTCACTCTCTGGATGTCCGCAGGGCGCTAGCCTTTTACATCGAGAGAATGAAGCCATTCAGAAAATTTGGTCCAGTTATTCGTGGCTGGCAGACAGACTGAAAGGTCTGCCAGTGTCATCACAACACATTTCGTCATGGATCACATCCTACATTCGTGAGTGCTACAACCTGGCGGGGTTCCTGCACCCTCAATCACTGCACACTATACCAGGGCGCAGGCTTCATCAACAGCATTCCGGGTGTAGGTCACTGCTCAGGAAATCTGGAGAGTGACAACGTGGTCCTCCATCCACACTTTCATCACGTGTTATGTGATTACCAAGCAGGCCAGAGACAATGCGGTCTTCGGACGAGCAGTGCGCCAATCCGTCTCCTAGGCTTGTGAAGCACCTGATTGGAATTGACATGAACAAGCACTCTAAGAAAAAATGGTTACTCACCTTCTCCTAACTGTTCTTAGAGATGTGGTGTTCACGTCCATTCCCATACCCACCCTCCTATTCCTCTGTTGGAGTAGCCAGGAAGAAGGCACTGAGGGAGTGGTGGGTCGGCAGGGCTCTATACTGAGCACCGTGAAGCCGTGACTCCAGAGGGCGCCCAGGCCCACTCGAAGGATGCTGCTAGGGAAAAATCTTCCAGCTTTTGAGTGTGTGTTCGCGCGCGCACACATCTGAGTGGAATGGATGTGAACAGTTACGAGAAGATGAGTAACTTTTTTTCGCTGTGTTGAGCAGCAGCTCTCTTACTACAGTTAGGATGAGAAACCACCTACTGAATTCTGCCCTAGGGAAAAATAAAATGAGTTAATGTTTTATATTTATAGATCATTACTGTCAGGTATACAGGCCACCTTCCAAAAACTTCTAGATTCTAAAACCCAGCCCCCAAACATTTAACAACTCATGCTCTTTCTTCTTCCCTATGTAATGACAGCTGAATTTACGGACTAGCCATGATCTCAGTCACCACCCATTTTCTTTCCTGTTCTCCTCCAGGCTTATAGACATTTACTGTTTCCTAATGGCTAGGGCAACAACCACAGTGCTGCTGTCATTCCTTCCCTTTTAGCTTTGACTCTACAGATTGAAATAGAACCTAATATTTCTAATATTAAAAAAAAAACAAAAAACTCATGCCTCTTGTACATGTGAGTGATAGAAGTGCAAAGAGTGAGGGAAGAGACTGAAGTTTTCTCCAAAAATCTTTTCACTCTAATTTACCTTTGTATAATATGCTTAAATGCTTTGCTGAATGAAGACCCAAGTGGTGTGCTAAGCATTTCTTCTCCTACCCGCCCCCCGGTTGGCTCTGCCCCCACACCCTTTTAAGGGATAATCAGTTAACCCAGCCAGTGGATTTCCTCCTTTCTTGTGGCTTGTAAAGCTCCCGTAGCAGCCTTTCCCAAAAGGTCAACTCAACCTCCTGGGGCATTATATACTCCCTTGTGCTATTTTATTTTCAGTATAATGTAAAATACTAAATGTGGCGTTTAGAAATGCACTTGCCATTGGAGAACATCACTCTTTTTGTCCACCTTTTCGTTATTGGATCAGTTCTCATTACTGTACACTTAGCAAATGTGAACTCCTATCAAACACAATAGCTGTATGTGGGGCTCAGTAGATGGTATGTCTCTTCTTTATTCTAGTCTTCATTGCTCTGCCTTCTCAAGGTTATAGGCAAATTCATTTTCAAGGAACTATCTGCATTTTTAAAAAACCTGTTTGAAACCAATAGCGCACAACCGTTCGGTCTGGAACAATGGAAGATTTTGCTGGATGAGGATTTAAATGGAACTCCCGTAACTAAGCTTTGAGGATTAACTGTTTCAGGAAAGGGATATTGATTTGTTCTTTCTTTCTTCCTGTACTGAGATACCCAGAGGTGAAGAACACCTTCCTGCTGAGAAGATTGGCCTGATATATCTTCATTATCTGCAGCCCTCTCCTTTTTTGAAGCCAAGTGAGAGCAGTTCCTTTAGCATAGTGTTTCAGTGCTAGCTCTTTCCTCTAGAAAAGCCAAAGTGAAGCACACCACCGTACTTAAACCTTTTCCGTTGAAAGGGAGAAATAACTTTAAAGGACACACAAAATCCTGCCGCTAGGAAAAGACTACATGGTGTGTAAGTTATGCAGATCTCCTCCCTTTGTTTATAAAACTACGTTGGAAGACCATGGGTATTACACTTAATTACCCAATTCATAAATTATCAGCTACTGATTAAATGTAACTGTCATACAACTAGGTTTTCCTGGTCATGATTAAAACTAGGGCAAAAATCAGTGAACAGTGAGGATAGTTACGTAACTGTATTGTGTTTTCATCTAACAGTCTGTTTCATGCTGTCTGGATGTTTTCATATAGGATGAACACCTTCCTTTACAACTGGTTAATGGAAATCAAATTAAAACTTGCTTCACTCAGTTTTGTGCTTGACCAAGAGAAGAGTGGGTGGAAGACAAGAAAATCTGACAAAGGTATTGCTAATCCAGCCATACTCGGAGTTCCTAATTTTAAATAGAGCAGCAGAAGCAAATACAATCTGCTAAAAATCTATGTATTGCATGACAATTGACTGAAAATGACTTTTTAGGGGTAGTCTGATATACCTAACTACAGTAGATTCTACTTAATAGAAAGCCTGATATTTACAACTTCCAGTTAATGGCAACATGTTGCTGGGAACCAATCCCATATCATTAACATCAATGTTAACAGGATTTGGATATTGGCAAGGGCATGCTGCTTATTAGCAACCTTTTTTGGAAGAAAGGTGCCACCTGCAGGCAAGTTTGGAGGCTGCAGCCAGGGAAGGATGTGCTGGGACATGACTTCTCTGGTTGCTGCCATGCAAACTTGCCCGCAGTCAGTGCTCAGCCTGCCCCAGACCTTCCTTTTGGGGCTGCTGTCCGGCAAATCTGTCTGCCCCCAGGGACCACACAGGAGGTAAGGGGCTATGGGTTGGGAAGAGAGGCTGTGGGAAGGGCAATAGGAGGGAGGGGGCTGCAGCCCTGAAAACCTGCCTGCACCCAGGAAGTAAGGGGATACAGGGTGGGAGAGGGGCTTTAGTCTTGATGCTGGAACATTGTGGTTCCTCTACCTGTGCTCTCCAGATTGTGCCCTGCTGGGGAACTTCACGCAAGGAAGGATTTGCTGAGCCCCAACCCCCTGGAGTGTGCAGGAAGAGGTATGGGTGTGCAGCTCTGTTGGCCCCAGCACTCCCGTTTCCTGTAGAAAGTCCCAGCCGCTAGGCTGCTGCCTTCCCTGCAGGCAGGTTTGCAGGGCTGCAGGCAGGGAAGGCTTCCAAGCACTTCTGTCCCTGGTTGGAGCTCTACAAACCTATCTTTCACTTATTAGCAACTGCTGGATAATAGTAACTTCTTGCTGGCAACCAGGGGGATGGACTCTACTGTACAGAATCATTACTGGATATTTTTTTAGTAGCTCTGAGCAGCACCTGCACAAATGTTAACTCTCCAGAAACTTGAAACTTTAGGCCCAGGTGCTCTTATGATACTAATTGTTTCTCAGATAACTGATATATACAGTGCTATAAAATAGAAAACTAAGATTTCATGCATCAATGTTGATGTTTTGTGGTTTCCTTTGCCAGTTCGTATCAACCCTCAAGTAGCATAGCAAGAAACCAGGGGCCTAGTTTATTGATCTCTCTTTCAAGCCGTGTTTTTCTTTTATAAAATTGACTTATTATGGGTATATCTTCACTGCAGAGTTAGTGTGGGCTCAAGCTCAGATATTGCTCCAGGTCACCCTTCTATGCATACATAAAAACCTCTCTTCTGAGAAAAGTGGTGCTTTTAATCCCAGCTAGCTGGCACAGCTGCGGGTAGGGGTGCTAGAGTATCTGTTCTGCTTTCACGTGGGCTGATAAGCCACCCACCTTGCAGTGAGGACACAAGTTAAATCATTTCCAATGTTTTCCTGTAATTCTCACACACCCCTCTCCATGTGCCCAGAAGGACAGACAAGTTCTCCCACAATTCACTGGGAAAGAACCACAGAGAAGATCAGTTTACTGCAGCACACAGAACCATGGGATCTGACTCCAGAAGCCCTAGCAACCCACTGGGGAACACAGCATCAGCAAGGATACACTAACTTAGGTAAGGCTTTGTAGCGTGACTTCTCGCACTTGGGCAAGGCTAACCACACAGGCTAACTGCAGTCAGACCTTTGTGAGGGAAAAGCTGATTTAGGCCCATGGGAAGCTGTCTGACGCAGTCTTCCTTCAGTGTATACATGTGGGACGTATGTCCATGCCACACACAGAAGCTACAGCTGACCGTGGAGAATCTCACAGAGCTGCCTTTGCCTACCCCCATAGTTTTGGGCTGAGACTGGAAGTACTTTGAAGTCTTGCAGGTGTGGGAGAGGGACTCAGCCCAAGGGGTTGATCATGAGCTTGAGACCATGGGAGAAGTGGAACTGGCTAATGCAGGAGTGTGGAAAAAATCCCAGGGAAGGGATCTCACAGCAGACAGGGGAGCCCCTGGAAGACCAGCTGGACCCACTAACTCAAAGCCCCATGGGTACGGAATGGCTGACCCAGAACAAGGATCGCACCATGAGCCGGGCATATGAACAGCTGGCTGCTGTCAACAGGGAGGTAATTAACCCACAGAGGGCAGTATGATGGCCAAACTTTGAGTTGAGATGGGAACACATTTACTGCGTGGTATAGGGTGACCCCCCAGGCTAGTAAAGTCTGGGCCTAACTCCTGGTGCTCCGTCCCTTTTGGAGGGAGTTTTTTCAGCTTGTGCATTCAGTGCCATGTGCCAACCACCTGGGGAGGGAGAAAACAATGGAAGGGATTACCAGCCAGTTCTGTTGGCTAGGCATCCACAAAGAGGTGAAAGATTACTGCATGTTCTGCCTGGAGTGCCAGCTGACAGGACACAAGAACACTCCAAGGGCTCCCTTGATCCCAATGCCAGTAATAGACGCACTCTTTGAGAGAATTGATGTGGACTTGATAGGGTAACTAGAGAAGAGCATGACTGGACACCAACACACAGTGATAATCATAGATTATGCAACACTGTATCCTAAGACTATTCTGCTTTGCACAACCGATGTGTTGACCATAGTGGCGGAACTCATGAAGGTCTTCACAAGGGTGGGGATCCCCACGGAAATAGTAACAGACCAGGGGACAAACTTCATCTCATGACTGATGATGAATGTATGTGAGCTGCTGAAAATCAAATCTCTGAGAACCTTCATCTATCACCCCCAAACAGATGGGCTAGTCAAATGCTTCAGCTGAAGGGGACTCTAAGAAAGTGTGTGGCTGAAGACCCCCACCACTGGGAGCATTCATTATCACACGTCCTATTTGCAGTGTGCAAAGTCCCCCAGGCCTTCATGAGTTTTTTGATCTTCAAGCTGTTGTACAGAAGTCAACCCCAGGGTATCTGAGATCTAGTTTGGGAAATCTGGGACCAGGGTAGTACAGTACATTCTCTGGCTATGAGAAAAGCTGAAGATATTAGGGGCCTTCACAAATGAAAATCTCTTAAGGGCCCAAGCATGTCAAAATAAATCTACGACAAGGTCGCCCGCCCACCTGAATTCCAACTCGGTGACAGAATACTGCTACTACTGCCCAGCTTGGAGTCAAAGTTAATGGCTAGATAGCAAGGGCCCTTCAGGTGGTATGCCAGGTGGGAACAGTGGAGTATGAGATTCAGCAACCAGGGAAGAGGAAAGAGACCGAGATTTATCAGATAAGCTTTCTAAAGGCCTGGCAGGACCATGAGATCATGTTCATAACATCCTTCCCACCCCCTCCAGAACTGGGCCCCCAGGCTTTGTTATCCAAGGACTCAGACATGGTTCTTCAGGGGGGAGGGCTCTAGCTATCCCCATGGGCTCCAATGTTGCAGGTGGTCTGATCTGTCCCCTGTTTTCTCAGCACAGCCCCAGAGAACCCCGCTGATTTCTCAACACATCATAACAGCCTGGGTGGGAGGTCCTGGACAGCCACTGCCCCTGGCCAGAAAAATGTGGGGCACTGTACATCAGGAGCTTCAGGCAATGTACCCTTCCACTAGCTCCACTGGGGGGTGGTAGAGGAATCTCACCACAGGTGGCAGAGCCCTATTGTCCTGGCGCTTGAGACGAATCGAACGACTCAGTGTTGTATTGACTTTAGGAAGGTATATCCCGTGCCCCAATTCAACAAGCTGTTTAGTGTGATTGGGGGCCGTGAAATACGTTGCAACCCTAGATGTGACCAAGGGCTACTGGCAGATTCCTATAACATATGGATCTCGAGAGAAAACGGCCTTTGCAACAACTTTCAGCTTGTTACACTTCAAGATGATACCCTTTGGCCTTCATGGGGCTGCTGCCACCTTCCAAAGGTTGACGGACGCAATCCTACGATTGTACCATCAGTGTGCAGCAACTTACATAGATATAATAGTTATGATTGGGAGAAACATCTTGCGCATATATTGGCAGTTAGACAGGCCTTTGAGGATGCTGGCCTCAGAGTGAACACAGCCAAGTGCTGACTGGGGTTTCATGAGGTGATGTATCTTTGATACGCTGTCGGAAAGGGAAAACTTAGGCCTTCAATCAGGAGAGTCCAGGCTTTGATAGACTTCCTTGTCCCATCAACAAAGAGGCAAGTTAGACAATTTTGGGGATGGGCCAAGGACTATGGACAGTTCATATCTAGCTTTGCCATGATAGCCACACCCCTCACGTACCTGGTGAAGAACTCTAGCCTCAAGAAGGTGCTTGGTCTGAAGCCTGTGACCAAGTCTTAAGGACCTCGAAATCTCCTGAGCAATGAATCAGTCTTCTGCCACTTGAATGTAACATAATGGTTCATATTCCATGACGATGGTTCAGATGTACGGTTGGGGCGGTACTGTCCCAGGACTTTGAGGGGGAAGAATATCCAATACTCTTCATCAGGCTTACTTGAGTATAGAAAAAGAGATCTTAGTGGTAAAATGGCCTATAGAAGCATTACGGTATTACCTACTGGGAAATCCCTTGCTCTTTATAATGGTTCATGTACCCTTCCACTAGCTCAGTTCCATATAGGCCACAGGCCAGGGAACAAACACTAGAATGCAGAGTTTTTTTTCCCTGGACAGAGGACTGCAAGACTTGGACTCGGACCCCAGCACCAGACTAAAGGGGTGTGTATGATGGGGTGGATAAACCCCACGCTGGAGCGTTAAGAGTGAAGGAACAACTCTGGGCTCAGGAAACCCCACCCTGACCGGCCTGCAGGGCATGTTCCATTTGGAGGAGGGACTTAAAAGGGAGTCTCTTCAGCACCGCGGGTTGGTGGACAGAAAGAGGCAGATCTGCATTCACCACTAGAGAGGGACTGTGTCAGGAAGACGTCCTTTGGAGAGGTCCGCTGTGTGTAACTGAGATTCCCTTCTCTCCTGAGACCCATGGACTAGGTCTCCAGGGAAATCAGCCGGCCAGGATGTGTCCTAAGGGGAGGGGCAGAATGTTAGGAACAGTCCATGGGAGAGTGTTAGCTGGACTAAAGGGAGCCACTGGATTGGAACCCAGTGAAGTGGGAGGGCCTGGGTTCTCCTACCTCACAACCATTAGGCAGGGCTGCCACCGCGGACTTTAAGCACTAGGTGGGGAGGCTCATCCCACTCCCAGAAACGCTTCATTAGTCATCACTTCAAGATCTGACTCCTTATTTGGAAGAGCTGTTTTGCAATCTCTTTTCAAATAACTCCTACTTCCCACCTCCTGGACAATGACTGCTAGTTAATCATTATAAGTGGGATCTGTGACAGGTTCCCCCGGGGGTGCCACCTTGAACTGGGGCACCACTGAGCCTGCCTGATCCACCAGCCTGGGCTCCCTTTACACTATACTGTGGTGACAGGCCCTCAAGCCTTCTCCAGCACACATACAGGTAGGGACACACCCAGCTGCAGCTATGTACAGATGTTGAGATCAGCTCAGGATGGGAAGGCTCAGCTAAGGCACCTCCCAGTTCCTAAGGCATGCACCCCCCTCTGGAGTATAAACCCAAAATTATACAGAGAACTGTACAGTGTAAGCTCATGAAATTTAAGCTGGCTTCAGGCTCTTAAGGGCAAGCTGCACTTGCTTGCAGCTTAAAACCCCAGGTATTCTTTTCACAGGCTAGAAATCCCTCTAACCTGCGTCCAGCCCTTCTCCCGAATTCAGTCCTTGTTTATCAGGTGTTTCCAAGCATCTCCTTTGGTTGGTGAGTCAGTGAAGAACCACGATGATGTCACTTCCCTGCCTTAAATAGCTTTTGCGTATGGCGGGAACCCTTTTTCTCCAACTTTAGTTCCCCCGCCTTTCAGTGGAAAAACACTGGTATTCTGTGATGGAGTCCAGGACCAGGTGACTTGGTCAGATGCCCCTGTAGGGCCACAGCAGCCATGACTGTTTGTAGCATCCTCAGGAAGGCTCCCCTATGGAAGATTAGCATCTTCAAAGACCTATTGTTCTCTCTAATGGCCCTTCCCAGCCAGCCATCTAGACTGATTGCATTCTGCCTAGTGGGAGTTCCCCAGGTGCAAACACATTTGTAATAGTTGTATAGATAATATTCCTAACTTCAGTTACCAAAATGATACATGCATACAGATAGGATGATCATATTCAGTGAATCAGAACCTTTTCAATTATATCTTACATGACCTTCTTGCATAAAATACATCATAGTTATGTCATAAGCCTATCATAACAATATTACTATGAAGAATATGGGGTATAATGCCACAGGATCCACATATGCAGTAACTTGAAGAAGGAATGTTAACTTACCTGATAGTAACTGTGGTTCTTTGAGAAGTTCTGCACATGTGGATCTCACGACCCACCCTCTGTCCCTGGAGCTTAGAGTCTTAGAAATGAGGATTCTGGGCAGTGAAGGAACTGAATGGCAGTTGGGATCACTGCGCCCTTTATGCCATCGTGACGGGAAGAAGAGGACGATGCGAGGGCATGCAGGGCACATGTGTGACCCATACTGGACACTGCTAATAAAAATGTTCTGATCTCCTGTGCTGGGGCACATGGATCCCATAAGTGGGATCCATGCGTGCAGAGCATTGTGAAGAACCACAGTTAATATCAGGTAAGCAGCTGTTAATTACAATATGTAGTGTTTGTGGTAAAATTTCCTTGGCTTGATAAGTATTACAGTATATGATTATGGGTATAACTTGATGCAGACACCAACCACTTTAAAATTTAATATTAATTCAATTTGATTTAGAAAATAAAACATTTATGCTTATTATTATTCCTTCATGAATGTGGTAAGTAATTGCCTTTTAATGTCCAAAAACATCAATTTTGAAAGATATGTACTCTAAAGTGATAGAAAATGTCTTAAATAATGTGAAAATGTTCCATTTTTAATTATTTCACAATGTTTTTCATCATCATTTTAACCCAACTTGTTTGATTTTTTATTTTCCTTATAATCTGAATATTTTTTTAAACTTTTTTTTGAAAGTTACCAGATGTGTTCCCCATTCTGGCCATGCATTTTTTTTTATTTTTTTTTTTTTTTTAGAACTGGTTCCAAATTTATTCTTGTAATATTTCAGAATCCTCTTGTTGCTTGTTTGTTAAAATGGAGTTAAGACTGAGTACACATAAAGAAAGATATAAAACAGCATACATCAAAAATGGACAAAATGAAGTTTTAATCCTTAGTTTTGTTTTCTTTCAAAGTTTTAAATGTTTATTAAGTAAGGTAGGTCAAGAGCAGAACACCTTGAGGAGACCCAAGCTCTGAAGGGCAATTGGAACCTTGTTGCAATGTAATCTGTCAAGGTTCCTTCCCCACTCTAAACTCTAGGCCACAGATGTGGGGACCTGCATGAAAGACCCGCTAAGCTTATTCTTACCAGCTTAGGTTAAAAACTTCCCCAAGGTACAAACTTTGCCTTGTCCTTGAACAGTATGCTGCCACTACCAAGTGTTTTAAACAAAGAACAGGGAGAGAGACCACTTGGAGACGTCTTCCCCCAAAATATCCCCCCCAAGTCCAACACCCCCTTTCCTGGGGTAGGCTTGATAATAATCCTTACCAATTGGTACAGGTGAACACAGACCCAAACCCTTGGGTCTTAAGAACAATGAAAAATCAATCAGGTTCTTAAAAGAAGAATTTTAATTAAAGAAAAGGTAAAAGAATCACCTCTGTAAAATCAGGATGGTAAATATCTTACAGGGTAATCAGATTCAAAACATAGAGAATCCCTCTAGGCAAAACCTTAAGTTACAAAAAGACACAAAAACAGGAATATACATTCCCTCCAGCACAGCTTCTTTTACCAGCCATTAAACAAAAGAAAATTGAATGCATTATCTTGATAGACTACTTACTAACTTAACAGGAGCTGGAAGGCTTGCATTTCTGATCTGTTCCCGGCAAAAGCATCACACAGACCGACAGACAACCCTTTTTGTCCCCCCACCTCGAGATTTGAAAGTATCTTGTCCCCTCGTTGGTTATTTTGGGTCAGGTGCCAGCGAGGTTACTTTAGCTTCTTAACCCTTTACAGGTGAAAGGGTTTTGCCTCTGGCCAGTTTGGATTTTATAGCACTGTATACAGAAAGTTGGTTACCCTTCCCTTTATATTTATGACACTCCCCCCCAAATCACAGAGAGGGTGAAACACTGGCTGTGATTTTTTCCTGGAGCTCTAGGAGAAAACAGAGTTAATAAGACACATGCACCTCTAAATATACTACTAACTGTTTAAAGACTAACAATATTTTCCACATCTCAAGAACAATTTTAACCAGTTGATTCTGGGAAACTTTCATGGGACAGTGCATCAGCCACTTTGTTAAAAGCTCCTGAGTTGTGTTGTATGTTGAAATCAAAATCTTGGAGAGCTAATCTCCACCGAATAAGTTTTTTGTTATTTCCCTTGGTGGTATGAAGCCACTGTATCGCAGCATGGTCGGTTTGCAGGTGGAAACGCCGTCCCCAAATGTATAGGCATAGCTTTTCCAGAGCGTAGACAATGGCGTAACATTCCTTTTCACTGATTGACCAGTGGCTTTCCCTCTCAGACAGCTTCTTGCTGAGAAACACAAAAGGATGGAACACTTGATTCAATCCTTCCTGCATTAAGACTGCTCCCACACCACGCTCGGATGCATCTGTGGTTACTAGGAACAGTTTGTCAAAGTCTGGGGCCCTTAGCACAGGGTCAGACATGAATGTCGCTTTAAACTGGTTAAAGGCCTTCTGGCATACTTGGGTCCACTGAACTGCATTTGGCTGTTTCTTTTTGGTTAGGTCTGTCAGTGGGGAAGCGATTTGGCTGTATTTCGGTACAAATCGCCTGTAATATCCAGCCAAGCCTAAGAAGATTGGACCTGTTTCTTTGACTTTGGGACAGGCCACTTTTGGATAGCATCCACTTTGGCCTGTAGGGGGTGGATAGTTCCTTGACCCACCTGGTGTACGAGGTAACTCACTCTGTTTAGGCCTATTTGACACTTCTTAGCCTTAACAGTTAGTCCTGCCTCCTTTATGCACTCGAAGACTTTTTTGTAGCTGTTCCAGGTGTTCTGCCCAGGAATCCGAAAATATGGTCACATCGTCAAGGTAGGCAACTGCATATTCTCCCAATCCCGCTAGGAGACTATCTACAAGTTTTTGGAAGGTGGCGGGTGCATTCCGCAGCCTGAAAGGGGGCACATTAAATTCATACAGCCCGACGTGTAGTGAAGGCTGACCTTTCCTTGGCAGATTCATCTAGCGGTATCTGCCAGTACCCCTTGGTTAAGTCCAAGGTAGAGATGAACTGGGCCCGTCCCAGTTTCTCCAATAGTTCATCTGTGCGTGGCATTAGATAGTTGTCTGGGCACGTTACATTTTTGCGTGGACTACCGTAAGCTAAATGCTGTATCTCCCCATCTATTTTGGGAACTAGAATCACTGGAGATGCCCATGCACTGCCAGAGGGGCGGATTACACCCATCTGTAGCATATCCAGGATCTCCCGTTCTATAGCAGTTTTAGCTTGAGGAGACACCCGGTAAGTTTGGGCTCTAATTGGGTTAGCATTACCTGTGTCAATGGAGTGGTATGCCCGTTCAGTCAGTCCTGGGGTGGCTGAGAACATTGGCGCATAGCTAAGGCACAGCTCCTTGATCCACTGTTGCTGCATATGCCCAAGGGTCATGGAGAGGTTCACCTCTTCCACGCCACCAGCACTTTTCCCTTCGTAGTAGACACCTTCAGGCCACTCAGTGTCATCTCCTCTCTGGGGTGTAAACTGACAAACCTTTAATTCTCTGGAATAAAAGGGCTTTAGAGAATTAATATGGTACACCTTAGGCTTTCGGTTGGAGGTGGGGAATGCTATGAGATAATTAACAGCTCCCAGGCACTCTTAGACCGTGAATGGCCTTTCCCACAACGCTTCCATTTTATGGGCCTGGAGCACCTTTAAGACCATAACCTGGTCCCCTACTTTGAAGGAACGTGCTCTGGCATGTTTATCATACCAGGCTTTTTACTCTTTTTGAGTATCTTTTAGGTTTTCTTTAGCAAGGGCTAAAGAGGTTCGGAGGGTGTTTTGTAGGTTGGTTACACAGTCCAGAATGTTAGTTCCTGATGAAGGTGTAAATCCCTCCCATTGCTGCTTCACCAACTGTAATGGCCCCTTAACCTCATGGCCATATGCAAGTTCAAATGGTGAAAACCCTAAACTGGGGTGTGGTACAGTTCTGTAGGCAAAGAGCAACTGCTGCAACACTAGGGTGCTTATTTACGAATTACGTATCATGGCCCCCAAAGTTCCATTAAACTTCTCCACCAGGCCACTTGTTTGATGGTGGTAAGAGGTGGCAACCAAGTTGTTCACCCAATGAGCTTCCCAAAGGCTTTCCATAGTTCCTGCCAGGAAGTTACATCCTGCATCTGTAGGGATGTCGGAGGGCCAACCTACCCTGACAATAATGTCTGTTAGTTCCTGGAACACACTTTTAGCCCTAGTGTTGCTTAGAGCTACTGCTTCCGGCCAATTGCCCAGCGGCCCAGCAATTTAAAAGGGCCTGGACGGATGGGATAGGTACATATTTTTTAATAAAAAATAAGATTAAAAAAAGAGAAATCCACTTTCCTGTTGCTGCTGTTCTGTACAGAGCACCGTCCCTCATTGTGACAGTGACAGTTTGCCAGATCTCTGCTGCACGCTGCTGGTTTGGCAGTCTGGCAGAGCCTCAGCAACCTTGGAATCGCGGAGCTTGCTGCCTCCTCTGGTTGCTCAGAAGCTGCTGTGCCTGCTGTCTGGCTGCGGGGCTGAGGACAGGGAGACTTTAAAGAGAAACAAGCTCCCTCTGCGCGACCAGATTTCCTCCCCCAAGGCTGCAGCTCCTTGCCCAACACAAGCCAGCAAGTTCAGCCACCCAATCGAGCTTCTCTGTTTGCCAAGAGGCAGTCGGGACTAGTTCCCCCCGTTCACTGCCACTAGCACTGGCTGACGAGCTGCTATCATGAGCGCAGGATGTGGGGCCACCTCCACCGCTCAGCCAGGGAACGAGGCATGGGTTTTCCCTCTGCCTTCGCCCCTGCCCGCCGCCTTGGAGATCTCCCAGTAGATGTGGCGCACCATGCCTGCTGTCTCCTCATTGCTCTGGGTGTTGATGTCCCACAGCACCAGCCGTGCAAGTATTATATATTTTAACTTTGTTGGTCATATTCAGTTACATCTTGTATATCAGTTTTTTCCTTGTCTTTAGATTAAACACCTCATTGTGATTCATGTGTAATTAGCCTACTTGATACTTTAGGTGTGTTCTTACTTTGTGCTTCTTTAAATTTCATTCCATAATATATTTATTTAATTTAAATACATAATTCAAAATAACAAATTCCCATGTTTATATTCTTGGTTGTTTTTTAATCAAAATGTGTCCAGTACCATGTCAAATGCCTTATAGAAGTCTACATATATTACATCAACACTTCCAGCTTTATCAAACAAACTTGTGATCTCATTAAAAATAATCAAGTTAGTTTGACAGTATCTATAGTAAACCCTCAGAGTTATGAATTGACCAGTCAACCACACACCTCATTTTGGACCAGAAATATACCATCAGGCAGCAGCAGAGACCAAAAAAAGTTAAATAGAGTATAGTACTGTGTTAAATGTAAACTACTACAAATATGAAGGGAATGTTTAAAAAAAGATTTGACAAGGTAAGGAAATTGTGCTTTGTTTTATTTAAATTAAGATAGTTTAAAGCAACATTTTTTCTTCTGCATTAGTAAAGTTTCAAAGCAGTATTAAGTCAATGTTCAGTTGTAAACTTTTGAAGAACAACCATAATGTTTTGATCAGAGTTACGAACATTTCAGATTTCAGTGGTAGCCGTGTTAGTCTGTATCAGCAAAAAAAAAAAAAAAAACAGAGGCGTACTTGTGGCACCTTAGAGACTAACAAATTTATTTGGGCATAAGCTTTTGTGGGCTAAAACCCACTTCATCGGATGTGTTATACCAATAAAATAAAACCCAGCAGGATCTTATTAAAGGGGATAAGGCAAAATGCCACTTTTATTGTGAATACAAAAAGAATCTTGTATATATAGCTATAACATTCCATTCAATTTCATATTTATTCATACATTCATTCATACAAACACACACAGGGTCTGCAAGGTTGTTATCATAGTTACCAGTCCTGAATGTAGCTTGAGTTCGTGGCTTGGGTTTGTAGCTTGTGGTGGCTAACTGGCCAGGAAAGCTGGGCACAAGGAAGGGCTGGGTCTCTGTTGGGCATGCACCGATGCCCTTCCATGTTGGCAGCAGAATGTTACCCTCCAAAGTCTTCCATCTCACCCATCCTTTTTGTAGGCTTTAGTTTGAATCCAGAGTCTATGGGTCTTGCTGTGTCACGCTGCCTCTGGGTTCGGTGTGATTGATCACCCATCAATTGCAGACATGACTTTCAGCCTGGGACCTGGTTTTGATGTTTCTTCAATTGTCTTTTTAGGGTGGACTCTTCTTGCTTTGTCAGGGCTGTTGTCTGCATCTTCAGCCGTTGGTGTTTACATTTTATTCCATCAGGACAGGCGGGGGCTGGAGGTTGATTCTATCATCCATACATACCTCATTCACACATCTAAACTACACTAATAAGATTACATCAGGGTTTTGAAAATGAAGGTTGCAGTAGGGTTTACAAAATGAGTGAGCATTTTAAAATGGAGTTTGGGACAAGTTAAAATGGAGTTTGAGTTACAATATGGACAAGTGTAAGGAAAGGCAGACAGTGAGCAGAAGTTACAATGTTGAAGCAGTGTAAGTTTCAGTGATTTAAGCAACAATTGGATTGAAAGTGAAACTCAATTAGCCAGTTATTGGGGTAACTGGTTTTATGAATGAATGTTGTGTCATTCATAAAACTTTGCTTTGCTTATGAAGTTATATTAATAAAGTGAACAATTAAAACCAATTTCATTGTTCAGTTCTACAGATGCATGCAGTGGAAAATACAGTAGGAAGATATATATACACAGAGAACATGAAAAAATGGGTGTTGCCATACCAACTGTAATGAGACCAAATAATTAAGGTGGGCTATTGTCAGTAGGAGGAAAAAAAACCTTTTGTAGTGATAATCAGGATGGCCCATTTCAAACAGTGGACAAGAAGGTGTGAGTAACAGTAGAGGAAAAAAATTAGGGAACTAGTTTTTACTCTGCGTAGTGACCCATCCACTCCCAGTCTTTTATTCAGACTCCAACGAGAAACTGCAGAATTGGAATTAATTTGCAAACTGGACACCATTAATTTAGGCTTGAATAAAGACTGGGAGTGGATGGGTCATCATGCAAAGTAAAAACTATTTCCCTCTACTAATTTTTTTTCCCCCTTCTGTTACTCGCACCTTCTTGTCCACTGTTTGAAATGGGCCATCCTGATTATCACTACAAAAGGTTTTTTTTCTTCTGCTGATAATAGTCCACCTTAATTAATTGGTCTTGTTACAGTTGGTATGGCAACACCCATTTTTTCATGTTCTCTGTGTGTATATCTGTCTTCCTACTGTATTTTCCACTGCATGCATCCGATTAAGTGGGTTTTAGCCCACGAAAGCTTATGCCCAAATAAATGTTAGTCTCTAAGGTGCCACAAGTACTCCTCTTTTTTTTTTCCCAAACATTTCATAGTTACAAACAACCTTCATTTCCAAGGTATTCGTAACTCTGAGGTTCTACGGTACGGTATGTTCCATAAACCCATGTATGTTGGCATTAATTACATCACATTCCATTAATTCTTGAGTTCTATATTAGCTGTTCCATTATTTTGCCCAGGATCACTATTAGACTGATAAGATGACCCAGATAACTATATGTCTGTTTACCCTTTTAAAAGATTGGTACTTCATTAGCTTTTTTCCAATCATCTAGAATTTTCCCAGTGTTCCAAAACTTTTATTGGAAATAATAATAATAATTAATAATAATAGTGGTTCAACTCAAGGGTTCAGTGAGCTGTTATATTAATTTAGATGGAGTAAATGGGCCTACAGAGACAAAGGTGTTAACATAACCCTGGCAGTGTCCAACAAACAGGGTTTGGGGTTTGGTATACCGAGACCTCGGCCTGCTTTAGTACCATGTCACCACACACAATTAAAGATACAGAAAAGGAAAAACAGTTAAAGCATTTTAAAAGTAAAGTATGAAGTAAGACTTTTTACTTTAACAACATCCATTTGTTTCCTCTCTCTCTCTTTGGAAAAGGAGTTCTTATGTAAGCAGTGTCAGGATGAGCTCCACCCTGACATCTGGTGGTGAGGTGTGGCAAGTTGTGGAAAAGAACTTCAGGGGCCGATCTCATTTGCATAGGCACACCCACCACGCCTAGAATGAGACCATAGCTGCCCAAATGGTCACTTTGGCTGCTGTGGGATCCCCAGTGTCTCTGTTATTGGGGCAGGAAGAATAAATTGTTATTACCCTGATTATGGGAACTGTGCTTGGAACTGCACGTGGCCTTTTGTTATGATGGAGGGATTCACCATCAACTAAGTAGCACTCGCTAGGCAAGGGTCATGGGTTCCAAAACTGTGTGAATGGAGAGAGGCTGGGGACAAGTATTAATACTTGGTGGCATGGGCCCCTTGGTGAGGGCATTACATGCTAATTGCACTTCCTCCTCTCTCCACTGTGGAATATCAGAGCTAATTTTGATTTCATTAGAAGTCTAGTTATAGGCTGCTGAGCTCACTTTGGGCTGACAGTGCCCCAGCACTGGGGCTCCCCTATTATAAGCTGAATTCACCTAAGAGCCTGAATTCAGACCTGCTGATTTAAACAGTAGCTATCAAAGCTGGAAATGTTTTAGTCTCCTTAGTTACTGTTGGAATAAAAAGTATTTTACCATCAAACTGCTCTTGAATAATCAGAAAAGTTCCTAGTAGTACAGCAATGAATTTCAGAAGTTTCACGTGTCAGTGAAGAAAACAGGAATTACCATACTACATCAAGACAGAAGTCCATCTAATCCAGTATCCTGCTTCCAAGAGTACCCAGTATCAGATACTTCAGAGAAAGGTGGAAGAACCCTGTGTTAGGCAGATGTAGAGAATCTACAAGTTAGTGACCAGGATAATCAGATATCAGCACCCAGGGTCAGATGCTCGAGGCCAGAGCCAGAGTGAGAGATCAGGAATTGGAGCCAAGAGTCACACCCAACTTATCTAGAGTGAGGAAAGGCTAGGGCCAAGACTAAAGCAGGGCATAGGAGCTATCACAGCTGTCAGCAAATGTTTTTAACATCTACTGAATTACTTATTCCTGGGGAAATTCTGTACCACTGCACGCACACAGAATTCATATTCGCCCGCAGATTTTTTTTCTCTGCAGAAAATACATTCTGCTGGAGAAGTGCTGCAGTTACACCTTTTGCCCACAGAGGCTTCTGTGGTGCCAGAACAGAGGGCAGCCATCTCACCAACTGTAGCAATCAGCAGCCGATCAGGAGGGGTCAGAGGGTGCATGCCCGCAGGTGGGAGACTTGGGATATGGAAGGGACAGACAGTGGGGCACATGAGGGGTGGGGTCATGCAGATGGGTTCAGAAGGGCTAGTGGGGGGACAGGTCGGGGAAGGGCTGAATGGGAGTGGGGGTACAGGGCCATGTGGGGATGGGGGATAACGGGTGGCTGAGTGGGGGTGCAGGTCCACATGGGAATGGGGGTGAAAGGACACATAGGGAAAGGGTAGATGTGCTGACTGAATGGGGGAGACTAGGGGTCAGCCAGGGTCTGCAAGGGGGAGGCTCCCCAACTCTGTAACAATCCCTCCCGCCTCCAAAAAACCTGTTCCATACTTCCCACACCCAACAACCCTCCAGGTTCCTTCCCAGTAATGACTTCCCTCCTCCAATACCTCTGACTCCCTCAAGCCTTTGCACTGCTTCTGAAGGGAGCAGGAAATATGTTTCTGTATTGTAGTTTAAATGAATTATTACTCAAAGTTCTGTATTAATATGCCTAGTAAGGAATCTATTTATCAAAAATTTCCTGAATCAGTTTTGTCTATATTGTTACAGATATACTTGCTGACAGGTATTTTGAAAGAAATTACCAAAATAATTGAAACTGGTGTGATTACATTGTGTTATTTTGACGATTAAAATTTGCAGAATTTTAAAATGTTGTGCACAGAATTTTTAATTTTTTGGTGCAGAATTCCCCCATGAGTAACTGCTGTAGCTGGGTTTTAGAGCTGGTCTAGTCTTGTGACTCTTCCAGTCAACCTAGCATTGTAGCTAGTCAGGCAGCTTACTACAGGCCAGCTGTGTTCATTAGGTGGCCCAGAGACTGGCTCTGCTGTAGGCCCTGATTCCTGACACTGAAGTCCATATTTGATCTCATTCTGATTGCTAGTAGTTAAAGACTGGCTTGTGTGCTGATGCTAAGGCTTAATATTCCTTCCAAAAATCGTGTAACCATTACTTATAACTCTGGATATTCTTGTCATCCATATAAATGTCCAATCCCTTTTTTTAATCTTGCCAAGTTCTTGGCCTCAATGATTTCATATGGCAATGAGCTCCACAGTCTAATCAGATGTTGTTTCCTTTTATTAGTTTTACACTTTCCACCTTTTGATCCAAACTAGCTATTTTTATATAGCTAAGGTATTTTATATCGTTGTGACTAGTCAAGCATTCTAATAAAAATATTATTTCTCTACCTATAAAATATCTGAACCCCCTCAAATTCAGAAATTGTTTACAGTATAGTCATGATTGTCCTAATAGCATAGGGGACACAGATTTTATTTGGATAATTAGGAGTTTGGATAGCTATGTAGACTCCCTCCTCAGGCTCTACGCTACCAAAGTCTCCCCACCCCTGGAACCTGTAATAATTGAAAGGACAAGAGCAGCAGTGCAGGGAGCCCTCTGCAGCCCTGCTGTCATACGAGTAAGTGAGCGGGTCTGTGACAGTGGAGCTGCAGAGGTGCTCTTGCCCTCTTGATTATCCAAACTCCTAATTATCCAAATAAAATCTGTGTCCCCTATGCTATTAGGACAATCATGACTATACTGTAAACAATTTCTGAATTTGAGGGGGTTCAGATATTTTATAGGTAGAGAAATAATATTTTTATTAGAATGCTTGACTAGTCACAATGATATAAAATGCACTGTTCTGTTCATTGTGTTCCTTTCAAAAGATCCTATGATTGGAAAGTTGCTTTGAATTTTAAATGATAGTTGAAGTTAGTGGGAGCAATATATTCTCTGAAAATTAGGTCCAAGGTATCTTAATTTGGGCACCTACAATCTGCTTTCACTTCAGAAATATTTTACCTGTAACTAGCTCAAGATCACACAGTGAGTTTGTGTCTGAGCCTGGTACACAGGGGTCCTCATTCCCAGTCCAGTATCTCATCCATAAGAACACACAGGACATGCTGCATCCTTGTGAGACATTTGTTAGTAATTTCCCCCCCAGTACCAAGATCTTGGTGGACTGGTTTCAGTCACTCATTTTAGTAATCATTTAAATTAGCAAGCAAGAAACCTTGATTTAAATAGATTTTAATAGTTTTACATTTGTACTTTTTAGTTGAAAGAAAGGTTAATTCTCATTGGTTGGTAAACATTAACACATGTTGATTTGCCACTAAATATAGTCTTTACACTAATTTTGGTGTTGCTTTTTGCTAACCACGAGGATACACACCCTATTTATACACAATTAAGGAATGTTATAGTTAACTTACATTTGTTCAATTTTTAATGTTTACATTTTTATGTTAGAAAATGGTGAATGATTTATTTCCTCAATGGTTATTAATTTTTTACTTGTGATTTGTTTCAAGTCTATTTGGTTGGAAAATCAAATTAAAAATGCACAAAACCAGCAATTTAAAATGTTTTAATTCCTTAAATAAAACTCTTAAAACATTTTTATATCTAACTCATTTATCAAAAAATGTATCAAAACATGTTTTACAACTAAAACTAATTAGACAAAGTATCTGTTGCTAATTAATTAATTTGATTGTTTCTGGTCACCATGTTCAAGATTTTAGAACTAGTCAATCTCATCCTTACAAACCTAGTTTGTATTCATATTTTTGGACAAGGAAACCAACCTTTTCTGTCTTTCTCAACTTCCAGTTTATTTTTAAACTTTGAATAAACTAGTTATTGAACTGAACTAGTGAAATAAACTGAAATAAAAAAAAGTGTTTTTGCACCTGCAGAAAAGACTATTGCTCATTTAGCCCTTCAGCAAACTCTGGTTCCAAGTGCTTAGGCTGTGACTACCCCTGGTTTCAGGGGCTAGACTTGCTTTAAAAAGTGGCAGCCAACATATATTTATTAACTATTTTAATCAATGAAAATTTAGGCCTTACCATAAATTGTAATAATTTCACTTATAATTTTAAGTAGGTTTATTTTTCTGAAATAAATTGGTGTTTAATTAAAAGTTCAATTTAAAAAAAATCATCAATTTTCATCCACGCTGGCCAACCTAGCGGAGTCTTATTGGAAAAGCCCACCCACTGCTAAAGGCCCCTCCCCCAGCCTAGCAGGAGGGACCACTGGACCCAGGGACCAACTGATTATGGGGGACAACTAATGAAAAACAGGGACCGGAGTGAGGGTCAGAGGTTCAAAATGAGGATACCGGTAGAGGACACCGAGCAGAGAACCCCGGACAGCGCCCACTGCTCCTCAAAGCTGTCGAGGGAGACAGCGGACGCTGCCCAGTGGAACTCTGCCCAGATGCATGAAACTAGGGAGGAATGGAAATAGGCCCCGCAGTCGCAGAGCACCCCCTCGTCCAACATCCTCCTCCTGGTATTGTAGATAAGAGACTTTGGCCAGAGCCAGGAGGAGGTTGATGAGGAGGTCTCGTGACTTTGTGGGGCCACGGATAGGGTGCACAAAGAGGAACAAGTGTGGGGAAAAGTGCAGCCAGCACCTCAACAAGAGGTTCTGGAGGAGCCAGAATAGGGGCTGCAACCTGGCGCATTCGAGATAGGCGTGCGCCAGGTTCTCCCTCACGGCGCAAAAGGGGCAGGCCTCAGGTACAGGGGTAAACCGCGCCAGGTACACACTCGTGTTCATGGCTCCATGAAGGAGCCGCCAACTAATGTCCCCGGCGGGCCGTGGGACCAAGGTGGAATAAAGGCTGGCCCACCGGGGCTCCTCACCCTCTTTAGGTGGAAGATAATCCCGCCATTTGGTATCGGGGTGGGACACGAGGGTGAGGAAGTGTAACATATGGAGCATGAGTGTGTACAGATGGTTCTGGCCATGGTTTGAAACCGGACCGACTGCAGGGTATGCACCTGGCAAGGAGTGTGGGAGCAGGGAGGCCGGTGGGGGGGGGCAAGAAAAAATGTCTGGAGGGCCAGGGGTGGGCGGGGAACGCCCTCTCGCAGGGCAGTTGGGTGACAAAGCGGCCTTCGCTTCCTGGAGTATGCGCCTAGGGGTCGGAAGGGTGGAATGCCCCAGGCATTGTCCGAGCGCGCAGGGCTCCACCCAGTCCACCTGTCCTAGTCCAGGAGGTCTCCGACTCTGGCAGTTTCTGCCAGGACCAACCTCTGACACACCGAGGGAGACACCGCCACCTGCACACGGATGCTAGTGGGGTCGCAGCTGAGCCCTCCCTGGCCCAGGCTGCTCACTGCAGCCCCGAGAAGCAGCGGGCTGGAATTATTCGCCCAATCAGGAAACGCACCGCAACCAACAGCCAATCAGAAAAGAGCTAACTGCACACCTTCCTCAGCGGCTCCTCGCCGCGATGCATCATGGGATTTGTGGTCCGGGTACCTCGCAGCTCCATATGAGGAGAGACTGAAGAACTCCCCGGAGTCTCTACGGCGCCGACTCTGTGACTATAGAAGGAGGAGGAGCGGTTTAGTGTTTCCGACGAGGCGACCAATGGGGAGGGGGGAAATAGGCGGGCATAGAGCGCTTTGAACCAATGGGAAGGCGGCGGGGCGGGGCGGGGCGGATCTCTGTCGGTTTGGTTGGGGTGGGAACGGTCCTTACCGGGAGGAGCGCCAGCCTGCCGGGGAGCAGGGGCGCTGCTGCGGGACTCAGGTACCGGTCACAGCGGCCAGCGGGAGCCGGTCAGGCTTCGGGACCCCCGGGCCAGGGACACGCAACGGCCCCCGCCCGCCCTGGGGAGCGGCTGGGTCCCGAGCCGCCCAGCTCCGCCGAGTCAGCCCCTCCCCGGTTCCGCGCGGGCTGCTTCGCGCCGGCTGGCGGGGCGGCCCCTCCCCGCCGCGCTCTGGCGGCGCCGCTGGTGCAGGGACCCCGCGGCCTTCTCCCGGCAGCGCGGGGCGATGGCCTCAGCGGGTCTGTCTCATGGGAGCCGCCCTGCCCCATGGTTCCAGCCCCGGCCTCCTCGCAGGGCTGCACCGCGCGGACCCGCTGCCGGGGGTGTCCCGGGGCCTCGCTGCTGCAGCCCAAGGCTTGACGGGCACATTCCCTCCAAAGGAGGGCGGCCTCTGCCCCGCAGACTTAGCCCCCACGGGGGCCTCGCTTGCGGAGCGCCCTTGGTCTCTAGGGAGAACTGGAAAACCTGCTTCCGGCTCAAGCTCTCTCTGAGCCGGGAGAGCCGCCTGATCTCGCCTCACCCCGCACAAAGATTGTCACCCCGCATGGCCATCACTCGAGCTGGTTAAACATCTGGAGCAGTGGTTTTCAACCCAGTCAGCACCCAGCTGTGACATCCTCAGGGCCATAGGGGTAGTAGAAACATAACCCACAGAGAGCTGCATATGTGGCCCACCCCGGTTAATAGGTTGAGAACCGCTGCTCTGGAGAGTTTCATTGTCTGTCAGAACACACTAGTCAGGTTTACTGTGTGCAGCCCTGCTGCAGGGCTGATGTATCTTATCCACCATTAAACGAAAAAGAAAATATCTTTTGTGTTAATTGCCTGGCTTTGGCTCTGTTCTTAATGGATGGTGCAACAGTAAGCATTGTATTGTATTGTTATAACCCATGCAGAATGCCTAGCTTTGAAGAGAGGATAATTCCCTTACCTCCTAATTCTGCTTCTTTGAGCATATCTGACTTGAGTCTCACTCTCAAATATGCAGTTAAGGGAGCTCTTGCTTCCTGTTCTTGAAAGGCACTAATTAGCAGGAATGCTCTGAGACTGGAGCACGTATAGGAAAGCCGAGTTTTTGAGATTGGTCTGCTGGGGAGTGGTTCTCAAACTGTGGGTTGGGACACCAAAGTGGGTCACGACCCTGTTTTAGTGGGGTTGCCAGGGCTGGCTTAGACTTGCTGAGGCCGAGGGCCGAAGCTGATGCCTGAGCCCCACCACCTGGGCTCGAAGCCTGAGGGCCTCAGCCCTGGGTGGTGGGGCTTAAGTTCATAGAATCAGAATTGGAAGGGACCTCAGGAGGTCATCTAGTTCAACCCCCTGCTCAAAGCAGGACCAATCCCCAATTTTTGCCCCAGATCCCTAAATGGCCCCCTCAAGGATTGAACTCACAATCCTGGGTTTAGCAGGACAATGGTCAAACCACTGAGCTATTCCTCCTGCCAGACCCCCGCCAGAGGCCCCATGCCCGGGACTGAAGTCCTGGGCTTCAGTTTTGGCCTCTCCCACAGTGGGGCTTTGCCTTTGGCCCCCCCAATTCTGGGCCGCTGGGTTCGGGTGGGCTCAGGCTTCAGTATTCTCCCCTCCCCCCCCCCCGCCTGCCCAGCCCTGGAGTCGTGTAGTAATTTTTGTTGTCAGAAGGGGATTGCGGTTCAATGAAGTTTGAGAGTGCCTGGATTAGAGCAGTTGTTTTCAACCTTTTTTCATTTGTGGACCCCTAAAAAAATTCAAATCGAGTTGCGGACCCCTTTGGAAGTCTTAGACGTAGTCTGCAGACTCCCAGGGATTTTCTGCAGCTCACAGGTTGAAAACCACTCTTCTATGGTAACAACCTTTTGCGGACCCCTTAGACATAGACTTTGGACCCCCAGGTTGAAAACCACTGGATTAGAGGGTCAGTCTTAAAAAATTAGGTGGAGTTTTCTGCATTATCGGAGGCATGAAACTTAGGAGTGAAAATCGTCATGATGGTCTTTAAAAATTAGAATTAGGAGGTAAACCACAATAAGAAAATACCTGTGACTAAAAAACTTGCTGAGTAATAAGTGTCATTTCTATAGCTATTCAAGCAACAGTAACAGAAAAATCAGATTTCAGAGTAGCAGCTGTGTTAGTCTGTATTTGCAAAAAGAAAAGGAGTACTTGTGGCACCTTAGAGACTAACCAATTTATTTGAGCATAAGCTTTCGTGAGCTACAGCTCACTTCATGGGATGCAGCTCACGAAAGCTTATGCTCAAATCAATTTGTTAGTCTCTAAAGTGCCACAAGTACTCCTGTTCTTTTTAGAAAAATCAGAGTGAGATGCAGGGGAGAATCTGTATTTGCCAGACTGAAAGGTATAAGACTGATGGAGGAAGAATTTTATTTTCTTGTCTCTAAGAGGAAATTGTGAACAATGAGAAACAAAACCAAAAATTGTAACTTAAAAGCACTTGTGTGTATTTGTCAGCAATGTTGTTTCCCTTTCCCCAGATCCTTAAATAAGTGCCTTGGACTGCAGATTTCTCACAATGACTAGTAGTGTGCCTTCTGATGTGCTTGGTCGAAGAATCCTTTGTGATACAGAATATGCAACTGTGAGGTACGCTGGTAGTGTTCCTCCCACAACAGGTAAAGTTAATGTTTTGTAAATGTAAAGGTTAACTTTTGTATGAGAAGCTACTAGCTGTAGATCATAGTGCCATTTGCTATCTGTCTGGTTTTGTTTACTAATTGATGCAGATTGGCCTACTTTGCTGAGCAGCTCTGGTAACTTTGCAAAATACTGTTAGCTTCAGTACAGCCTCATTAGTACTAAAACTTCCAATGGTTTCCTAATACCTAAAATGAAATGGAATTATTTTTTAATATAACTGATGATGTGGTGGAGTCATGACAGTATGTTAGGAAGGGGAGAAACTGATTCCAATGACCAAAAGCCTCACCCGTATAGCAAACCATCTTATTCTTAGGATAGTGACCTGTTTACGTGTACTGACCTTTTTATCCTAAATGGAATGTAACGTTATTGCAAGATCTCTTGCTTCCAGCATGGAGAAATGCTATCTGGGGCATACCACTTAAAGCAACCCTACTATGGAGAGGTCCATTACTCTCTTGGAAAATACTCATTGGGTGGGGTAGCCAGGGAATGTTGAAGGGAGAGGACAAGAGATGGCCTAGGACAGTGTTCCCTCTAATTTTTTCCATCCATGTGCAAAATGAATTTTGTTATGTGCACCATGTTGAGGTAATGTGCGTATGTGCACCACCAACAGAAACCAAAAACCTAGGTGTAATATATAAGTTTTAAAAAAGTTACCATAGGGATAATTACTCCAGCCAGGACAGGTTAGGCATTTTAGAACTCATTACTGAAAGAATTAAATTTAAGTGTAAGAGAAATAAAACTTATGAAATGCATAGACCAGTCAAAAAACTAAAATAACACACTTTGAAAGAAGTAACAATAATAATACAAGTATGTGTTGGGAGGTGAGTGTGAAAGACAGTGTGTATGTGAGACAGACACACACATGGGGGGTGGGGGTGTGTGTGTGACCGAGAGATGCGCGTTGCCCCTTTAAGTACACTGCCATTTTAAGTAGATCAGAAGGTTCAAACACAGCAGGAGCTGCCAGCAAGCTCCCTCCCTCCTGAGCCCTGTTATGCCCACCACTTCTGCTTTGTGGAGTTGGGGTCAGGGGGAGGGGCACCAGAAGTGCTACACCAGAAGTGGCGGCACTTGATAGCCTGCCCAGCCATGTAGCTTAAAGGGAATTTACGCCTAGGGTGAATATCTTGCAATAAACTCATAGATTAAAATTAGTTTTCTTGTCCTACACAAACAACAAAAGTGTGTGGTGTCTCTAGAACTCTTTCTATTAGAGCTTTGGGGTATGTGATTTCCTAAACAAAATACTTTTTGACATTACTTTAATTTTGAGGATGCTTTCTGATTGAGGTAATAACAGCCTGGGCTAAACAAACTGCTAGGTCAATTTCGTAACTCATTAACCCAGGAGAGAGGGTATAGATGCATAATTTTCCTAGCACTTGTAAAGTTTGAGGATTCTCTCTGTGCTGGCACAGACCCCCATTTGTGGTCCTGGGAGAGATAATAGTCCCTCTCCTACCTTTCTGTAGGACTGTGCATAGCCCTGGGCCTCTTTCCCTGCTCCTGTTTTCTCTCTCTCCAGACGCTTGAGCCTTTCTGAAGAATTCCTTTAACAGTTCAACATTAACAATCTCATCCAAAGTATAGTTTTTGTTAAAAATATTAACTACATTTTGAGAACTAGGAGGAAGAACTTTGCAGAAACATTTTTCATTGCCTTCAAAGTAAGTGTGGCAACTTTTAAGCCAAATCAATTTTTGAATGCCAGAATTATAGGTGGGCTTGTAAGTAGGGCTTTATATTGGAAATTGGTACTATAGAGAAAGGTTGTATACCCATAATGAATCAAATGTACTGGGCAGAAAATATCTGAACTCCAAATTTCTATTTTTTTGAATCAATATATTATTATTTATTATTATTTTTAAGGTCTTTGGCTTGGAGTAGAATGGGACAGTCCTCAAAGAGGAAAGCATAATGGCAGCCATGAAGGAATACAGTATTTTAAATGCACGTAAGTATCTTCTTAAGAAGATTACATATTTGACCAAGACACAAAGGGGGAAGAGAGAGATAAACACTGATCATACCCAGGAACAATAGAAATGGTGAATATTCGTAAAATATTCAGAGTTCTGTCCCTCAGTATTTAGGGCTTGTTCTAAGGGCCACTGAAGTTGCATTAAATCCTAGAGGCTAGATCCTACTTCTGGCTCCACTCATCCAAGTGGATCCAGTTGCAGGATCTAACCCATAGACTAATATCAAGCTGCTGACCTGGAGGTTCTCGTGCATCTACAAGGTTTGACTTCTGGGCACTATTACAGGTGGTCTTTGGTCACTCTGTGTCCTGGAAGGAGTAGAGGGCGTTTAGGCCCTGTAGTAAAGTGGGAAAATCATTGTGTTCTGCTGACTGTTTCCTTATGCAATTCTGTGGTGATGTTTAGTTTTGAATATAGCTAGAATTCAGATTTAAAATTATTCATAAATGCACTTCAAGGGGGTATACAAAATAATACTACGATTTCTTTCTCTTTGGTTTGAGGGGGAAGACGTTTGTTGTCTGATGCATTTAATAGACCATATTGGCATGCATTTTTTGGGGGGGTAACAAAGCCTGGTGAGAGCAAGCATAATATCTTTGACTTCCACTCTGTGTAAAATCGGTCTTTTATTCTTCCCTTCTTTAATTCTTGTCTGATGTTACTATTTTTGCCTGCCATTGTTAAAATTCTTTAGAGAGCCTTATATTGTATTTAAAAATTCAGTTAGTATTTTGTAATTTTGTGTGCTTAGAAAAAGGGGGAAAACTTGCGGACGTTTTAGTCTTCTGTGCTCCCAAGAAAACCCTTTAGAAATGCAAATTGTTATCCTTGTACAATTTCCCCAGTCTGGATCAAATTGGGAGTACTTGCATCAGAGTAAGTGGTATGGTGGCTTTTTTTTAATGTAATGTCTACATTGATGTAACATTAAGGTTATAAATAACACTCCCAAGTCAAGAATTGCAGAAGGCAAGTTGCTCAGATTGTACATGTGGAGTATTTTGGTACAGGTTACAGAGGTAAAAATTGTACTCGAAGTACATAACGCATGATTAAGCACAGGTTAATATTTTTATCCAAACTTTAAATCTTGTGTTTCCTGATTTATGGGTCTCCGAAATTAAGACTAAAAATTCTGGTAGAAATTTTTAAAAGGAAAATTATGCTGACCTCTTGACATCATAATGTTTTTCTATAATAATTAAGAGTTCTGTGTAGAAGACCTCTTTTTATTATCATGGAAGTGACTGATGTTGGAAACAATGGATTGTCACCACAGATTTTCCCTTCCCTTGTGCAAAGCTGAGATCTATCCATCCCCGGTGTATTAAAGTCTTTGGAGATTTCCAGAGAAGAGATTCTCACCTTCTTGTCACTTTCTTGTCTCCTGAAGTTCTCAATAATTGCCACAGGGGAGTTAACCTATTGTTAATACTAAAAAAAACTTTAACCAAAATTTAGTACTGTTAAATAGTGTAACAAGCTTTTTTTTATCAAACTAAATAATCAAATGTATTGCCATGAATATTTGGAGAGGAAGGGCCAGTTTTTTCTATTCCGATTTACTTTTTTTATGTTTTCTGTGAATTTTTTTTTTTATTATTTTAGTCTTTTGTGTTTTACCATTGGAAATGACTGCTGCGGCCAAGTGACAGAATACAAGATAATTTAAATACCATCTGTGGTTTTGCAGTGGAAACTTTATGCTTATATTTAATGTAGGAAGTAAACAGACTGCCATTCCCATAACAAATCTGAATGACCATCTGCTCATGCTAGTTGATTTTAGAAACTGAAACTTCTTGGCATCTGCAGATGAAGAATTTTTGACTTGTGTATGACACATCCAGCTCAAATCAGTAGGAAAAGTTTGTAATCTCTCTTCCAAAGCACAAGCAATGAGAGAAGAACTTCATGGTAAGGATTTCCTTCATGAAAATGAGTGAAAACTGGCAGTACCTGCCTTACTCTGACTCACATAACAGGAGATACGTGATATTTGGGACACTTTGTTCTCCCCAACCCCACCCCCAGCACAATATATAGCTGTTCTCCAAGTACCTCCCAGATATGTTCTCAACTTGTAGGCTGCAGCCAGGCCTGGTGTGGGGGACATGATCATCCATCTTTCTTTATGACTAGATGGGAAGAGTCCTGCCACTGTCTTCTGTTAGAATGGGGTTATGGTATAGAAAAGGATGAGAATCACTATTTTAGGGTGTCCTATAGAAACAGCAGTGCATGAGATGAAGCATATTTCTCTGTTTATTGAGAGAGAAACTGGATGTAGTTTACCCCCAGGTCACGTGTCCCAAGAGAGCCATAGGAATCAAATGGGAAACATCAAGATGAAGGGTGATTCCTACAGTTGTATCTAGAATTCAGTAGCATTACAAGACTCTCTAAAGAACTTGCTTCTCTCCTTCAGAAAACCTGGTGTTCTGAATTCTTAATGAGGGACAGCAGTTCAGCCTCTCCTTGAAGCTGTAGAGGAGTTTACCCATTATTTTGTTTAATGACTCAAATGAAAAATAAGCTAATGTTCCCCAGAGGGATTCCAAAATAGCTATTGCTCACCCTTAGCAAAGAGGCAGAAATAGAAGGGATGGATTCTGTTGGCTAATGTAAATCACAGCTTTCAGCCTGTATCTTCTAAAATTCAGGACTTATCTGGCATGGAAGCCCTAGAGGTTTCATTATCAGAAAAGGAGGTGATAAAGCTAAGCTTATTCTTTAGAAGAGAAAAGGGGGAAAATTATACAGCTCTGAGGGATGGATACTCTTTTGCCCTATATCTAATAATAGTAACTAATAAAATTAGGCTTAATGAAGATAAGGCCATTCTTAATGGAAGAAAAAGAATTACACATTACTGAACTCCTGTTAGCAGAAGTATTCCAGTTGAGAGTCCCAAGACTGCCATCCTTCTTAAATAGTGTAATTCATAATGGAAGTGGCCCAACTGCTTTGAATTCAGTTGAAGAAAAAATTAGTAAAGAGATCCTCTGTTTCCAAGATATAATTAGCTGCACTCTCCCTTAGGAGAGAGATATAATACAAGTATGTGCAGTGTATGTGTCTGTGTAAGGTGTCCAGCCTGAACAGGCAACTGACAAAGCCATACATACTCCAAAAAGTCTCAACTGATTATACAAAAATACCCAAAGATGATGCAGCTGTAATTTCTCTAATACCAGATATTGTGATTCTATGGAAAGGAAATCTTTGAGAGAATATAATAGAAAGCCAAAACTGTACAGTTTCTCCTATCAAATTTAAAATTTTGTGTATTATTTAAATCTGTTTTAATACCTCTTTTCAGAACTGTGCTTTAATTAGTGTTTCTCTGGCAATAATTGGTTCATGTTCCCCACTCATGAATACAGAGTATTTAAATTGGAGGTGAGGCTTTCACTTTTCTGCCTCAGAACCATTGTTTCTCTAACTTGGGAAGATCTTTCTGGAGAATACTAAAGTGGATGATTGATCCTGGTAATCAGCCTGATTGACAGCTTGATCCGGGGTCAGGAGTATAAGGGAAGAAGCCTCCATAAGAGAGGGTAGCTGCAGAGGCACTGTGAGAGGAAGGAATCCAGGTGTCCATGAGAGCCAGGAAGAATGAGCTATGAAAGATTGTGGATGGCTGTGCTCTTTAGAAGTGGGGTAGGCGTTCCAGACACAAGAGAAAGGGTTGAGGAGGTAGTGGTTAATGTGGGTGAGGACAGGAATGGTGGCACCAGGGAGGCTGTGGTGGAGATGGGTGTGGGATGTGGGGATGAAGGGGGGGCTAGGAGGTGGTGAGGATGTGCATGTGGGACCTAGATTTGTGCTGACTGGCAGAGAGAGAAAGAGGTGCAGGTGGAGCTAATGGGAACTGTAGAGTCGTGAGGGTAGTGAGCAAGGGGATTTGGAGCCAGTAAGGAGGAAGGAAGGGTGAAAGGAGGAGGATGACAGATGCCATGATACAGAAGTGGGGTGTGGTAGATGAACAGAAAAAAATTCATAGATGCTAAGATCAGAAGAGACCATTATGGTCATCCAGTCTGACCTGCACAACGCAGGCCACAGAATCTCACCCACCCACTCCTGTGAAAAACCTCTCACCTATGTCTGAGCTATTGAAGTCCTCAAATCGTGGTTTAAAGACTTCAAGGAGCAGAGAATCCTCCAGCAAGTGACCCGTGCCTCATGCTACAGAGGAAGGCGAAAAACCTCCAGGGCCTCTTCCAATCTGCCCTGGAGGAAAATTCCTTCCCGACCCCAAATATGGCGATCAGCTAAACCCTGAGCATATGGGCAAGATTCAACAGTCAGATACCCAGGAAAAAATTATGCTACACACCAGTCTCCAAGCCCAAGGCAGGATCCCATGCCGGTCCCAAAGCCATTTGTAATTTGTGTTGTGATTAACATGTAAGAGAGGTGGTGGTTAAGACCGTGATTGCAAAAGTGCTGTGATTTATTGCTTGAAGAAACTTTTGAATTATGTGATATGTAATAATTTTTTTTGGATGGGTGGGGAAGCTGAGCATTTAAATTGATCATGTTTTCAAACTATCAGGGGTTTTGAGTGAGAGTTTTTCACATCATATTAAGCTATTTTAGATAGTGATGTGGTTAGAATTATTAGGTTTTTATATTTTTATATTTATAAAAAAAACAGTGAAATTAGCTAGTTAAGTAGGATATGATGTATATTATGTGAAAGTATTTTCGATGCATTTTTTGTAACTACTGTAATCTGCAATTCACTATTGTATGTTTTGCAAAGCCAGTTTAGAAGTAGTTTTTAAATAAATAAGATACTTTTCCAAGTACTTTCTTATCCTGTGTAGGTATTTGGAACGTTTGTGAATACATTGGGGGGAAAGCCTGCTGCCAGTACTAAATTTATCATTAGGGCTGGTTTGTAATTTCCAACTGAAAATTTGGATGCATGATGCCCAAACGATTTCCCCTACTCTTGGTAGCCCCATAATGTCTCAAGATCATCATGTCAGTACGCACAACATGATTGCTAAAGCACGTGGTGTAGTTACATTGAGAAACAGTGTGTCTTGAATTTTGTAGAGGTTTTTTTGCTATGTTCTGATTGGCTGATTAATCCTTTCACTGTGACATGCTTTTATGTTGATGACAGTCTTTGTTTACATAACTGGTTACTCCCTCCCAGTTGCCTCCCCACCAACAAATGCAAGTTTCCAGACTGCCTCCCAGCTGACATCCTAACTGCTCATTTACTTCCTGCTGTGTTCTTCACCTGTCTGCCAGCTGATCTTCCTTCCTTCCCATTTACCCTGTATATTACTTCCACAGCTTGCCCTCTGCTGCTTCCTCCTAGCTGACCTTCTGCTGTATTCCTCTGCCAGCTGCTGCTGCTGCTTACCTTTGCTGTGAGTCCTGTCTGCCTCCATATTTACACACTGTGACATTAGCAAACCAGCACAGGTTAAAATTGGCAGCTAAGTAACTTGCGTGTGACCCTTAAAGGCAAATTGAGAGGAATTGTAATCAGGACATTTCACTTGTGCGTGGGCATCAAAAGATGCTTAAAAGGACTAATATGCTAGGCCCATTCATTTGTGTTGATAAGAAACCAAGGAAGATGCTGTGTATATGCAGGCAGAATTCTTGTCCCCTGCAGATTTCTTTGCTTCCCCACAGAAAAAGGATGGGGAAGCAAAGGGAAGCCACCAGAGTGGTGTCACACCCCTCCCCAGTAGTGTGGGCATGGCGTTTGGAGCAGCTGGTGGAGACTTAAATCTGGGGATGCCCGGTGGCTCCTACCCTGTGCTGGGCTCAGCTGCTAGTCCTGGCTGGGCTGGGGGAGGGGGAGGACAGGACTTCCTCTTCCCCTGCAAGGAGTGGCTGGGTCCAGGTCAGACCCACCCTCCAGAAACCTCTCCCAGCTGCAGGAAGGTGTGCACCCCTCCTGCACCACTTCCTGCCTCCATTGCTTCTTAACCATGGGGGACGGGGTCACTGCATGGGGAGCGGCTCCACTGTTTGCCCAGCCCCTGTACATCTGCATACCCTGTACCCAAAACCCCGCACCGAGCCCCCAAACCCCCACTCTCCCTGCATCCGGACACCAGCTGAGCCTCTCCCTCTGCATCTGGACCTGCACCCAGACCATCCCCTGCTGAGCCCCCCACACTTGAACCCCCACCCTGACGAGCCCCACCCCCTGCACCTGGACCACCTCACTGAGCCCCAACCAGCTGCACCTGGACCCACACCCCACCTGCACCTGGACAAGCTGAGCTCCAACCACCTTTATGTGGACCCTCACTGCAGAGTCCCATTCCCCCTGCACCCAGAACCCCCCAATGAGTCCCTGTGCATCCAGATCCCCTCTGCACCCAGACCCACCACCAAGCTCCTCACGCCCAGATTTCCCCATACAGAACCTGATTCCCCCCCCGCCACACACACACACACACACTAAGCCCCTACACATGGGTCCTGGTGCCCTTAGCCTGCCTGCCCCACACCTGTATCAGGGGCCAGGGCTGGGTGTACATGCGAGATCTACCCTCCTTGTCTGCTATCTTGGTGCACCTGGCAAGGAGGGGCTGGGCCCCAGGGTGTTTCTGGGGCAGGCCCAGGCCTTGCACTGTTGCTGCCTCACTGCCAAGTCTATGTCTCTTTGTGGGTGGGGGAGGGGCACCTGCAGGGTGATCTCCCACCTCTGTTCAGCTGGTGGCCTGGGCTCCCTGCCACCATGCTGGAGCCTCAACATTTATTTATTGACAAATAAAAATATGCTGAATTTTGCAGAAATTTTTTTTGGTGCAGAATTCCCTCAGGAGAATAGTATATACTGCATGAATCTAATGAATATTACCTATATTGTCTTCAGCTTATCTATCCCTGCAGTAATGAATAACCAGCAATTGCCTCATGTAGATCAGTGTAGCTGGATTACCTGTGTATGCATAGGAAATAGAATGGTAATTTCAAAGGGTGGGTCTTGGGGCTCAGCAAAGAGGAATCTTCAGATGCATGCTGTGCTCAAGACACTTGGCAGCATGTTTCAGCTATAAAAGAAAAACCTCAGGCACTATCCTGCCATTTCTAGTCTGCTTAACTTTAACAGAGAAAGTTTGAGCCATTGGATGGAGATCCCCAAGTAATTACTTGGGATGCCCCAAAAGATTTATGGAAAGACTCTAACAGACTCTACATCTAAGTTGTCATTTGGACTCCAATCTTTTGGATGAACCAGAGAGACTTATTACAAACTGGCAGATTTAACATCACTGCTATGCAGATCTGCAAACTCTGAAATCAACCGTAATGCATATGATTGATTTTAACCTCTTAACACACTTCCTTTTTTATATTAATAAACATTTAGTTTTTTAGTTTCCAAAGGATTTGCTACCAGCATGGTTTTTGGCTAAGATCTGAAGTATATTTTCACCAGGGATGTGTACCTGGTTCTTTGGAACTGAAAGAATCTAATATGTGATTTTTGGTTTTAATAATCTTTTATCACAGAAGCCTGGTTTGTCTGGATGGTGCATGAGGAGCTAGAGGGCCTGAAAGGGACAGTCTGTAGCTTCATAATACTAGTATAGTATTTTGGTAGCACACATTTGTTACTGACTTGGTGGAATCTTATGAGAATATACCACCGGTTTGGGGTACGTGCCCTGTTTCCTGGTAGCCTGACCTGAGATTGGCTCTCTTAGCTGTGTTCCATACTAAGCAGCATGACACCCATTACTACTTATCCCTACATCCCAGTGGTCCTCAAACTTTTTATCTTACGTCCTCGCTTACCCCTGTCCGTGCCGGGAGCGGGGGACACGGACAAGGGTAAGGAGGCCGGTGGCTGGGGCCAGAAGTGGAGTTGGGGGGCGCTCTCTCCCTGCCCCCTATGAGGGCTGGCCTGGGCCCCAGCTGTGCCCCCCAATGTTTCTCCATGCCCCACAATTTGGGGGGGCACACCCCACAATTTGGGGATCTTTGCTACACCCATTGCCACCTTCTGTTCGCTGGATATACCTCTGGCTTGCACACTCCTCCTATCTTCCCTGCTCCTCCAGTATTTTCCTCATCTTCTACCTTTCTGCTATGGTTTATTTCCCATTCCCCCCAAAAGGTGTTTCTATCTAGCCCTCTCCACAGGATGCTGCATCCCACAGCATTTTTTCCAGTTGCTCTCTGCCAATTCTTCCTCCTTCCGTCTGTGAACTTTCACTACCCATCTCTCTTGCTACTCCCTGTCTGATTTTTTCCCTTCACCCCTAAATATTTAAGAAAATACAGGGATGAGGGGGTGAGTTGATCTCAGACTATGTTGCTGTGGTCATTTTTAGTTTGTTTTTAGAGGTGGTCTGTTTTGTCTACTAATGATAATCTAATATCAGGCCCCTTAATATAGCTTGAAGGGGGGAAAATGGGTTTTGCAGCATGCCTAGAAGGTTAACAAATCTGGCTTCTGATGGACAGAGTGAGGAAGGGGTGCAAATTTCAAAACTGTGGGCCCCTCACAGAGAACACCCGACGTGCAGTCCTTTTAATTTATATTGAAAGGACTTCAGCTTGAATGTGTCTGCTGATCTCAAGCATAATAGTATGGCTCAGGGAGAGGGTAACCAGGACCCAAACCATTTAAGACTTCATAGATTAAAACCCACACATGGAGTTCCACCTAGAAGCTTATTGGGAGTCAGTGCAGATCCTGAAGCACTGCCCTCATGTGGTTTCAAAATGCAACTCTGCTTTAATAAGTGGGTCATAGCATTTTGCATTAGCTTCAGCTTCTGTATGGTTCCAGGTCATAGCCTCTTATAGAGCACATCACAGCAATGTAATCTCACAGTAACAAAGGCATGTTTAACTATAACAAGTCCCTTATATATTTTATTTTCATAAATTTCAGTAAAGATTTTATTGTTTGAAAAATACACAGCTATCAAAATTAGCAAAAGTATATAACACAGACTTACTATATGTAACCAAGTCTAAAGTAACCAGATGGCTCCATACCTAAATTCTAGAACAGAGTAATGGAGCAGTGGGATTTGTCTATATCTAGAACAAAGAAAATGCTTATCAAGGAGTAGTATATTAGACAATTCTTGCTAAATAGATCTGCAAAGTTAGTGATATTCAGTTTTTTCTAAGGAGATGATTAATGGCTAACAAATCAGGAAAAATCTATTTGTGTTATTGAGAAGACAAGTTTTATTTCTGAAGATATGTTTCTTAAATTTCCTCTAGAGCAGGGATGGGCAAACTTTTTGGCCCGAGGGCCATATTGGGATTGCAAAACTGTATGGAGGGCCAGTTAGGGAAGGCTGTGCCTCCCCAAACAGCCTGGCCCCTGCCCTCTAGCCGATCCCTCCCACTTCCTGCCCCCTAACTGCCCCCCTCAGAACCCCTGACCCATCCAACCCCACTGCTCCTTGTCCCCTGAAAGGCCCCCCGGGACTCCCACACTTATCCAACCCCATCCCCTGAACACCCCCTGCCCCCGAACTTCTGCTCCCTGTCCCCTGACTGCCCCCCCAGCCCCCTTACCACGCTGCTTAGAGCAGCATGTCCGGGAGCTGCGTCACCCGGCGGGAGCCAGACACACTGCTGCGCTGCCCTGCATGAGCGTGCAGCCCTGCCGCCCAGAGTGCTGGCTGCGAGGGAGGGGGGACAGCAGGGGAAGGGCTGGGGACTAGCTTCCCCGGCTGGGAGCTCAAGGGCTGGGCAGGGCTGTCCCGCGGGCCAGATGTGGCCCGCAGGCCATAGTTTGCCCACCTCTGCTCTAGAGTCTAGCTATTTACTGCTCTCATTCATTATAATAAGAAAAGGAGTACTTGTGGCACCTTAGAGACTAACAAATTTATTTGAGCATAAGCTTTCGTGAGCTACAGGTCACTTCATCGGGTGCATTATGCTCTAGCTCACGAAAGCTTATGCTCAAATAAATTTGTTAGTCTCTAAGGTGCCACAAGTACTCCTTTTCTTTTTGTGAATACAGACTAACACAGCTGCTACTCTGAAACCATTCATTATCATGCTTGTGCAGCTCACTTTTCTTCCTGTCCTACATTTCACTAACTCTTCTCTCATAATACTAAACTTGAGCTACCTCTGGAAATGGTATACAGCACAATATACCAACCCTCAGCCAGTTGCATCCATCCAACCTTATCAGAGTCTCCAAGTTTTCCTAGCATCAGGGTTCAGAGAATCAAATTTGTACTTAAAATGTAGCAGAAAATGTGACACAGGAATCTAGGTGCTCTTTTGTGGGCATTTATTGCTTTCAAAAAGGGAGTTCTCCCTTGGTAAATATAATCCTTCAAATCTATCTATCTATCTATATATAATGGTTCTACATGAACATTACTTTTTTGAAAGCATAAAATTAATCCATATTCAGACTTTGATGTGATTGAATGAATCAGAGTTGCAATGGTTTGAACTGGCTAGGTTACAATGCTATATACAGATAAACCAGATGTAAATGTACACATTTGTTAGTCACTTTATACAGTTTTAAATTATAAAGCAGTTTGAACATTGATTCATTCGTTTCAAAAGTGACTTGTCTTTGATTTGTGCTATCTCATGGAATACTGTTAAATGAGAGATTTTTTTTGTCTTTGGTGTTAGTACAAATATTCTCTAAGACTTAATAGTCAAAGTCCTGTGTACTCAGTGACAAGGTGGATCTAATCTAATTAAAGATCCTTTAATTTTGTTGGCATTCTGGTGCAGCAGACTAGCAATTCTGCAGCAATTTCAGATAAATTGAAAATTGAGGTTCTATTTAATTAAATAGGAAAATGAAAAACCTAGTCCGTGCAGTAGTCTGTCTGTTTTGATAGTCTATTTCATTTCTCACTGTCCCCACCCTTTCAGATTTCAGTTTACTGCAGATTTTTGTTTTGAAAACGTAACTGTAACATAAAGGTTGTCAGAGGGAAGCTGGAGGTTTTGTCAACTGATAGGGAACAGTTAGTTAGGGCTTTTTGGCATCCAAGGAAGCCTGGGAAGTGATATAGGATTGTGGGATAAATAGATTAGTTGGATGTTTTTGCTAAAATTATCAGCATTTAATGTTAACATTTAATTATAATCTTTAGGTTTTAAAGTTAGCATACCAATACAATGACGGCAATTCATACTGCTCATTCAGGCTGTTTGTAGAGACAGGAAGACAACACTGCATTGTTATAATGTCGGTTAATATTTTTAAAGTTTTCTTCATACCCCTGAGGGCTAGAAACAATTGTTTTTCTTTATAAAGAAAGTTCTTGGAGTGGTTACAGCTGGGTGTTCCACTCAAGTGCGCGTGTGCCCAGTGCACCAAAGCCAGAGAACTTTACTTAGCAATAACTATAGGGACAGCGCTCGTGTCTCTGGCTCCATTGCCCCTCTCCAGGCTATTTAAGGACAGCACCATACCAACCCCCTTCGGTTCATTCTCACCACCCACGGCTTGAGTCGGACTGTTCTATGTGGTGTTTACATCATGCTTCTTTCTATCCATTGTTTCTGGAGGAGTTGTATATAGCTAGTTTAATAGTGCCTTTAAGTTTTTGCTAGTAAGTAGCAGTCAGCAGCATATTTTAGACTGGTGGGATGCTCTCACCAGGTTTTAAACACAGACCGTTGTGTGGGGTGGCTGTACCAAATAGTGAACCCTGCACTCGGTGCTTATTGTGCCTGGGACAGGGAGACGTTAAGGAAAGGTGCTCAGTCTGCAAGTCATTCAAGAAGAGAACAAAAGTGATGAGTGACTTGTGCCTCAAGCAGCACTTTCTGGAGCAGGCCAGGGGGAACCGCTTTGACACTGGGGACCTCCATAGATAGTCCCACGGAGGCCTTTGGAACTGACATGAGGAGTTGCTCCAAGCCCAAGTTCTGATATTTCCTCGAGAGGAAGAGGGATCGCTCTCCTTCCTTTGGTCCTTCAAGGAAGAAATCTCACAAGACAAACCGATGCCATGCCAGGACTCGGAGCGATGCCTCCTCATCTAAGAGGAGCGTGCTGACTGGCACCATGATTCCTCGGGTATGTGGGAAGGAGCTGGGCCATCTAACTGCTCCCCAGTACTGTGCTGAGATCCGTTAGACACTGTACCATCGACTCTGGTACCAGCGATGGGGTGTCCATTGAGTCCAGTACAGATGATGTCAGCACTGACTTTGTCTGCATCAGTACTGCCTGTTTCTATGCCACTGGCATACCAGGTGGCATCAGACCTTCTCTGGCTCTCCATTCATGATTAATTCAGGAACATGCAGCTGCCATGGCTGCTGTTTGTTCTGCCATATTGTTTGCACTGCCTGCTCTGGTTGCAGAGTAGTCTTGTTCATCATAACCCGTATTCTGCACTGTCTAAGATTCAGACTGCAGAGTTGAGGGTACTGAGGGGCCCGTTGACACAGACGCTATTGATCTCAATGCCTTTAGCGCAGACATCATCATTGAGATCAGTGCTGGCCCTGGCTTCAGTACCATTGTCTGTCTGCTCTGGTGCTAAGGCGAAGTGTGATGCCTCTTTTGGTACTAGTGCCATCTCCATATTGGTTTTCAGATGCCCCCTCTGTTGGGGGCAGGGCTTCTCAGCTACAATCAGATGACTTCCAGGGCTAGTTGAGATGGAAAGGGGAAGATGTCCCCGAAATCTCTTATGTTTGAGACAACGCTCTTGGAAGTCCTCGGGATCATCCTTGGATCACCATTGGTACTGAGATTAGCATCTTTCCCATGGTGTAGTGATGGGGATTCCTTTCTCATACCTACTGGCCACCAATGCCATACCCTTATCCCAGTGGCCTCCTTGGGATGTTCATCAGTCTACAAGATTCCATTCTTTGACCTTGTCTGGAAAAGACAGTGCGAGGTCATTCCTACTGTGCCAGCTCACCCTGAACCCCTTGTACATGAACAAGTGCTCTCTCAGGAGCCTCCATTGGCCCCACTTCCTTCGACTGCCTCTTCACCAGATGACTCCACGGTACCAGATTCTTCTTCTTCCCTGTGCCTGAGGATTTTAAATTGTACCAGTGTGTCCTGAGGCATATGGCTTCTGCCTTGAGTATTCAGGCAGAATTTGTGCATGAGAATACACATAAGTTGTTGGCTATTCTCCAGTCCTCACTTCCGGGGAAGGTAGGTTTCTCAATAAATGAAGTTCTTTTGGAGCCTGTAAAGTCCTTATGGAATACCCCAGCTTCATTGCCTCTTACTGCAAAGTGGGCTGATAAATGATATTTTGTCCGTATGCAGGATTTTTTTTTCTATTCCCATCCAGCCCTAACTCTCTTGTTGCATTGGCAATAAATTATAGATCACAGCAGAGGAAGTACAAGTCCACGGCTAAGGACCTGGAGTCGAAAAGGCTGGATTTGATGGGAGAAAAATATTCTCAACCTAGTCGTTACAGGTGTGCATTACAGATCATCAGGCACTGTTCTCTAAATACGACTTCATCAATTGGGATGCTATGTCCAAATTCACTGATAAATTGCCAGGATCCTCCAGGGAAGACTTTAAGGCAGTCATTGAGGAGGGCCATCTGGTAGCCAAAATATCATTGCAGTGAGCTCTGGACATGGAAGATGCTTCCTTCAGAATTATGGCATCAGCTATGACTACGAGATGGGCCTTGTGGTTCCAGAATTCCGGCATTGCTCTAGAGGTTCAGCAGAGCATAGAAGACTTGCCTTTTGATGGTTGGCTTTTGTTTTCTGAGAAAACTGGTGAGACTTTACGTCCTCTTAAGGACTCGTGTGCTACATTACGTTTGTTTGGAGCGGGGGTGTAAACCTCCAAGGGATGTCATTACGGCGGTAAACAGAACTGCAGCAATACAGCTTGCAGCGGCTTTTCTGGTAGTCAGCCTTCCCTATTTTGTAGCAAGACTTCTCCAGGTAGGGTCATAGAGGAGGAGGCCTTCTGAGTCCAATTTTAACCAGTAAGCCCGCTCTCATCCAACGTTGAGCAAGCAGCCATTTTGAGCTGCACATCTAGGACACCATTCCAGTTGTGACCTCCCCATTCCCTCAGTTCACAGATAGGCTGTCTGACCTTTACAGTTCTTGGGACACAGTAACCATGGAAAAAAGGGTCCTCAACCACCATGAGATGGGGATATGCTATCCAATTACTGTCTATTCCCCACCCCTTCCCATGCCTCAACCCCATCGCTCTTTAGGGATCTTCCTCTGAACACAGGTTCAGATTCTATGTCCTTTGGGAGCTATAGAGAAGATTCCCCTGCAGCATCAGGGAAAAGGATTCTATTCCTGGTATTTCCTGGTCCTCAAGTCCTATATAGGAATGAGACCTATTCTTGATCTCTATAGTCTCAAAAAGTACAGCAAATACATGAAATTCGTCATGGTCACCCTAGCTTCTGTTCTTCCCGTATTGAATTACCATTGGTTTGCTGCCCTGGATCTTTGGGACATTTATTTCCATGTGATGACATTTTTCCTGAGCCGCAGGAGGTTTCTGAGACTTGTTGTGGCAGGTCAGCACTATGAGTACACTGTGCTCCTCTTTGGCCTGTCCTCGGCTCCATGCATTTTTACCAAATGCATGGCTGTAGTGACAGCGTACCTCAGAAAAAGAGTAATTCATTCCTTTCCATACCTGGATGGTTGGTTAGTGAGGGGCAACTCCAGAGAAAAAGTCCTTGCATGTCCAGTTCACACTGTTATCTTGATCATCTGGGTCTGGTTTTGAACAAGGGAAAGTGAACAGTACTAACTCAAAAAAACCCAACCCTGAATTCATTAGGGCCCTACTAGACTCTGAGTTGAGGGCATTTCTACCAAATGAATGCTTTTGTTAGCTGTGTATGTGTCTCCGCTCTCACCCTTCAACTATGATCCAGATGTTCCTGAAGTTAGGTCATATGGCCACGTGCACTTATCCAAGATTACGTGTTTGTCCTTTTCATGGTTGGTTGAAACTGATATATCTCCCAAATTGTTAGTAGTTGGACAGTTTGGTGCAGATACCATTGCGCATCCTAGAGTGGTGGACAGATCAGGTCAGTGTTTCCAAAGGTGTCCCCTTTGCTCATCATCATCCATCTGGGACCATAGTTGCTGATGCTTACACAGTATGTTGGGGGGCCCATATGGGGGATTAAAGGTTCAAGGTTTGTGGAGAGAGCAGGAAGTATTGCTTCATATCAATATCCTGGAGCTTTGAGCTGTTTACAATACATGCAGGGCATTTTGTGCAGATATCAAGGTCACAGTGATTCATGTACTCACGGACAACACCGCCACAATGTATTATGTGAACAAGCAGGGAGGTACCCGCTCCATCTGGTTTTGTCAGGTGGTGATAAAAGTTCTGGCGGTTCTGTATCGAAGACAATATCATTCCCACAGCAGCTCATTTACCAAGGTCCCAGAATCACTTAACTGATTATCTTGGCAGGAATTTCTCCCGGAATTTTGAGTGGTCTCTGAACAGCAATGTGCTGAGGTCCATTGACATGTTTGCAATGAAGGACAACTAGAAGTGACATACATTTTGCTATGGAGGGCTTCTCGGTCTGATGTGTTTCATTTGAACTGGAGATCAGTGCTGACGCATGTCCCCCTCCACACACCCTCCCCCAATATTGCAGTTGTTCCTCAGGTGATGCTCAAGCTGGGGATGTATCATGTCAGACTGATTGTCATTGCAGTGGCTTGTCTAAGACCATGCTTGTCAGTCTTTCTGTTCATCTGCCCATTCCTCTTCCTTGGTGTCCTGATCTACTGACTCAGTACCACAGTCAAATTTTGCATCCAGTACTGAACAGTCTGCACCTCACAGCATGGATGCTGATTGGTTAGATTAGAAGAGGAACACTGTTTCAAAGCTGTTTGACAGGTTTTCCTTAATAATAGGAAGTCCTCTACTAGGGCTTCCTATTCAGCTAAGTGCAAAAAGTTTTTTGATTTGATCCCTAGCTCGGGGAATTCAATCAATGCATGCCTGCATTCAGGACATTTTGGAGTACCTGTTACATCTTCAGTCTTCTGGTCTCTCACTTCATTGAGAGCCCACGTGGTGGTGATTTTGGTGTTTCGCCTTCCAGTCCAAGGGAAATCAGTTTTCTTGAAATCCATGGTAGTCAGATTTCTGAGTGGGATCATTAGTCTCTTTCCACTGGTGAAGAAAGTGATTCCTCAGTGGGGCCATAACACTGTGTTGGCTGTCCTCATCAGTCCTCCATTTAAGCCCTTAGCAACTCCTCTACCAAAACACAGTGTTTCTTGTGGAAATAACTTCCACAAGAAGAGTTACTGAGCTGTGAGCCCTAGTGGCAAACCCTCTGTATGCCAAGTTTTTCAAAGAAGGGGTGGCCTTGAGGGCTCACTCCAAGTTTTTCTCTAAAATGGTGTCACAATTTCATCTTAATCAGATAATATATTTAATTGTATTTTTTCCCAAGCCTCATTCAAATGCAGACCAACAGCATCTTCATTCCTTGGGTGTGAGACTATGCTTGGTGTTTTATTTTGAAAGAACTGAGCCTTTTTTGTTTCCTTTTCACATCAGCTGAAGGGTCAAGCATTCTCTGTACAAATGATTTCCAGGTGGATAACATCCTGTGTTACAGCGGTGAATGGGATAGCTTTGCCTTCACCTCCACAAAGTTTGAGTTCATTCGACAGGGGCCCAAGCATCTCAGTTGCATTTCTCGGTGACGTTTCAATATTGGACATTTTGGAGAGCTGCTAGAGGGTCTTCCATACATACATCTACCAAGCATTATGCTATTATGACTGCATCTAGATCAGGTGCAAATTTTGGAAAGGCAGTTCTGTGGTCGTTCTTCAAGTAGTCTCCAACCCCTTCCTAATGATATTGCTTATGAGTCACTTGAGCGGAATACACATCTGCAACCACTTGAAGAAAAGATGGTTACCTACCTGTACAGTAACTGTTCTTTGAGATGTGGAAGCAGATGTGTATTCCATGACCCACCCTCGCTCCTCTCTGCACTGGAGTCTCAATTCTTGATGTTCGGTGTGAAGGAACTCGGGGGGGGGGTGTTGGGGTGGCATTGACCTTTAATAGCCAGGGGAGGGGCTACCGGGCCAGAGGGTGCAAATGGTGCACCTACAGGTACTGATAAGCAAAGTTCTCTGGCTTTGATTCACGAGGTGCATGCACACCTGAGTGGAGTACACATCTGCACCCACATCTTGAAGAACAGCAGCTACTGTACAGGTGGATGACTGTTGTCTTTGGTTCTGGGGCACGATGATATAGCAAGGAATACTACAGCTATCTGTGGAATACACAAAGCACTAACAATTATTAATATGATGATGTTTACATGTACCTGAGATGGATAATATTTTTAGTTATGATTCTTTTAAAACAGTTACTTTAATTTTAACAATACCCAGAAATAACCCATTGCTGTGGATACAGTTCATTTCTCTTTTTCTATAAATTAAGATTTTTTTAAGGAGTGGAGTTAGGAAGAATTTAGTTCTCGTGTTATAATCTCATTACATTGGTACAAGTGCTGCTAATAACATCAAATGGGGGGAATTGGAGATTATACTGACTTCTGTTGATTGCAGTAAGGGGTGAGTATGCTGCTTGATACTTCACAACTGCATAATTCTACACCAGTAGTAGAATGATAATACCATATTTTTTCTAATATTACTCAAAGTAAAAATAATTTTAAAAAGTACCCAGAGAACAGGAAACTGTTACCAGAATTGCAGCATAATTGCAGTATGCCTGTAACATATTTTATGCTGAATTACTGATATGCCTTCTCAGCATTAATTGTATTTTAACAGTTTTTGTCTGGGAGTTATAACCATGACTACTGTTTTGTATTTCCTCTTTTTTTGTACACATCCTCTCTTTCTCTCTCTCCCCCCCCCATTCCAGTCACCCGACAGGAGGATCCTTTATCCGCCCAAACAAGGCAAATTTTGGTGTGGATTTTCTTACTGCAGTAAAGAACCGCTATGGATTGAATGATGAGCAAGATGTTGAGTGTGAGAAAGAGAATGCTTTAGTCATTGGAAAGAAGACTGTGGAACTTGTTGGTTTTGACTCTATTATAGAACAACAAAGGCAAGTGTCATTTATATATGTAAATCTGAGTTATATTATGGAGATATTTATATTGACGCCATAGTTAAGGCTGAGTTGAGTTTTGTCCTTTAAATCAGGAATTCAGCTTCTTTGTTATATATGAAAACTTGTGTAGCCTCCTCAAAAATAAAACACTTACTCTGAGTGCAGATTTTTTTTCCTGAGAATTTACAAATGAATCTGTTAATTAGTTTAGGAATTAAAATTAATTAAAATGTGTCCTTTTAAGATATATAGCACCTCATGTCAGACATTTTTTGCCTTTAAAAGTCTCACTAACGTATAACACAGACTCATCAAACTTTCCAAAAAGTTAAAACTCACTGAAGTCTTATGCATAGGCTACATCTGAATAATTTGTAAGATTAATGTTTTCCTCCTGTAATTTTTCATAACTGAAAATTTAATCCAGTCTGGATCCACAAACACTATTGTGTTGAGTTAAGGTTTCTGCCAAAGGAGAAACTTTCCATTATGGAGAAAACATGCGGGGGGGGGGGAAGAATGATAGTTAAACCTAGGAATAATAATCCACATGTAGCTTTGTGCACAAAATTTTAGGGAGTTTTTACTATTTGGGAAGTTGAAAGGTCTCTGACAGTGCAAACAGTTAAGATTAGATTGGGTGCCCTAATTGTGTATTTCCATAGTTTAACATGTTTGGGGATGGGGGTTAAGTTTAACCTTAACTGTGAATTTTCTGGGTTGAGAACACTTGGTTTGGGATAATTGCAGCATGTCTGTAACATATTTTACGCTGAATTACTGATATGCCTTCTCAGCATTAACTGTATTTTAACAGTTTTTGTCTGGGAGTTATAACCATGATTCTGTATTAAATATTCACAGACTCTGGGGATTGGTTGACTTGAGCCCGTAGCATAGCTTTTGGGCATATGTTTTTTAAAAACTTATGAGAGTAACCTTTTCATTAAACATTTATATCTCTTGTTTTTTGCTGGACCTTTTTCTGTGGGGGGTTAAACATTTGTCTAGAATTGTGAACTCAAACTCAACAACATTATGCTAGAGCGTATAAAAACCAGAAAGTGAAATGATCTGGAGACAGAAGCTGAAACTCATTAGTTTCACTGTTCCAGTTGAATTAAATGCCCCAAACCCTCATGATGAACAGTAAATCAGATTTGTAAAGCTCTTCATGTTTAGTTAATACAAGATGTAGTAACACAGGTGAGGAATTTCTTTTAATGGCTATCTTGACAATGTTACTTCTTAAAACTATGCATCCAAAACATCTTTCACCCTAACATCTTTACTATATGTAAGTATTATGCATCTCTTGCCAGTAGCCTTATGCAGGCTGGCAAAAGTAAAGACCATTACGTTTAATATTGCAATTATTTGTTTGTTATATAAATTGGGCCATAATTACTCTAAAAGCTTTTTGATATATAAAGGTGTAACTCTTTCAATTTTTAGTGCTCCTCTCCTATGCATGTGTAATGAGTTATATTTTGCTTCCGTTGGAGAATATGTACCTTAATTGGTGAGGTTTTAGTTCATATTAGTATACCACCTCAAGCTGTGATCTTGTCAGATCTTGGTTGGGAGATATCCAAGAAACTTATTAATATAGCACCACAATTTGCATTACGTTTTATAGACTAATCAGACATGATCCCAGTTCCTAGGTGCTCACAGTCTGACTTCACACAACAAAAGGTAATGACAGCAATTTGAGGGCTAAAGTAAGGGAATGTAGTTTATCATGAGATTAGCATTTGTCATACACATTAATGGGTTCCTTTTAAAATTCATGTTAATGTTCTATGATTGTTGTATGGTGTATGATTTGTTAGTGTTTTAATGTCGGTATCAACTCAGCTCAGTGGTGACTATGTTCTGTGAATAAAAAAGTCAAGGGTTGAAAGCCCACAGTACCAGTAATGAGGAATTGTCTTCACCTATTCTAAGTGGCTCTCATTCTTCTATCTGGGAAAGAAGAGGAGGAGGAAATTAGTTATTTGTTGATAATTGGTGTGGTGTATGGAATGGGCTGCACATATGCTGGTGTCTCCATGGAGCTCCTGCAGCAGTTGGGTGGTCTTGATTCAGTAGATGGCACTCTTCTCCTGTAAGCTGATACTGAATCAATTCACCCCCTCCCACAAATGTCATTAGAGGCTACTGAACAGTTGAAAATACCATTTTTTTTTCAGAAGAGACTTAAAACCAAAGGTACTGATAATTTATAATTAAGATTCCTGTAGCACTTTTTGTAAGAGCCTGGATGTTCCAAATTACATTACTAAATTTTGCATACTTGAATTACTCTGTGTGGTTTAAATCTGATAGGATCATTTTCTTTGCTGCTTTTACAAATTGTTCTGTAAAGTTGCTGAGGGGTATTACATGGGAGCATTTCTGTGATTTAGATGAAGGTGATACCACTATCTGGTAATATAGTGTTTGTATAGTAATAATTGTAAAAAGAATGTAAAATGCATAGTGTTTAGATTTAATATCTGGGTGCTTTTATACAATATATAATCTGTTCTGTTTTTCTCTGTTTGTATATAAATTAACATTCAGTATTTTTTTCATGTAGTCAACTGAACAAATTGGTAGACATCTCAGTGAGCGAATGTGCAGTGAGCCATGCTGGTCAGAAAGAGGAAATCAGCAGAACATGTCCTAGTATCCTTTTCTAAAAGTGTTTTATTATGTGCTACTATTTACATAAATCAAACACATGCTTTAAGCATTCCAGGTGTATCTGCAGACATTAAGGGATTACATTTACATATTTTTCAAATCAGTTTAGTTCATTTTTATTAAATTTAGGAGCTTTATTCAGTCTGTCCTCTAATGATAAATGCTTTTGAATGGTAGAAATTCCATAATAATGGGCACAAGTAGTTGTAATTAAGATACATTAGAGCTCAAAGATATCTCATCATGGAATAGAATTCATGGAAAATTCCAATTCTATAGTATGAGACAATATATTAATGTAATGTTTAAGAAAAGTTTTGTAAATGGGTTACAATAATTCATGGATTAGGGACCCAATTTTATGGGGTTCCAGGGGCTTCTGCATAGATTCTTTAGGTTAATTTTTCTATCTACCCTAAGGGACTCAGTGCTCAGTCTAGAAGATACCATCAGAGTTGCTTAGTTCTGCAGTTCTCAAACTGTGGATTTGTGTCTCCAGAGATAATATGCTTGTTAACAGCAAAAACATTTTTAAATAAATAAATAATATATAAAAGTGAGAAATAACAGACCTCAACCCTATTGTCCCTCTGCAAATTTGTGTACACAGAGTCAATCCCTTACCTTTCTCTAAAAGTGCAAAGTTTCAAAAAGTGCAATGAATAGAAGATTGTTGGGAGTGGAACAGATCTGGACAAGGAGAAGAAGTCTGGAGATAAATGTGAGAAGGGAGGGGCAGGCAGTAGAAACAAAAGTGAAACTGTTTGAGCAGCACATTCCAGAAGTCTTGAGGTCTTTCTGAGTGTAGCCTTCATTGATTTGAGATCTACCATACCATTCTCTCGCTAGAAGGGAAAACCTATAATGGCAGCAGGCTGTAAAAGAGACCCAGTCTGGGAATATTTTAATGAAGTTCCTCTACCTGTGGGTAAGACAGGCATGTGTGCAAAATGCAAACAGTGCAACAAAGAAATGTAAGGCCTGGTTGCCTGAATGAAACAACATCATGAGAAATGTTCCTTCTCAGGAGGAAGCTGCATTGAAGATGATGAAAGGAACATGTCTGAACAGGCAGGATCTTCGGGTTGGTAAACTATTTTTTATTTCATACTCCTTTCTTAAGGACTGCCTGTCTTCCTTCTGGACTATTCTTGAATTCTCATGTTTGAGCAAAAAATATACAGCTGCATTTTAGTGGCAGTTGTGATAAAAAATAGCTGAAATAGGCAGATAATCCTTTTACAATTTCACCTCTAAAGTAGTACTGAGTGTCGGTGAATGCAATGAGTAATACTAAATGAGCAGTATGGTAATAATAATTAAATAATTGCATTGACTTATTTTGTTTAGGAGAATCCATTGTCAACATACAGGATTCTGAAGACTATCAAACTTCAAGATCACCATCATTTTCTATAGTTTCAGAGTTACCTGCCAGTGAGAGTGTTTTAGTCACATCATGTATGTCACATAGCCACAGTATATCATCTGTGGCAAAAAGGAAAAAAAATCTCTATCAACCATAGATAAGTTTGTGATAAGAACCAGCAGATTATAAAAAGAGGTAATTGATTGAAAAAATTACCCCGTTTGTTTATGCAATAAGCTCTCCTTTCCGTACAATTGAGAACGCACACTTCATTAACATGGTTCAGTCATTAAGACCAGGATACAGTCCACCCAACAGAGCAGGTGTCAGAGGCAAATTGCTGGATAAAGTGTGTAAAAGAGAAATTGAGCAGTGTGCAAAAGGTCTAAAGGGTGAAATTGTTAACCTGAATCTTGATGGATGGAGCATTGTCCACAATAATTCTGTTGTTTGTGCTTGTGTAACAACAGAAGGGAATGTCTTCCTTACAGAAACAATTGATACATCAGGAAATGTGCATGCAGCAGAATACTTGGAAGAAGTAGCAGTAAAAGCTATAACAAACTTGGGAAAAAATATTCAAATGTCTGGTACGCAGGTTGGTCACAGACAATGCTGCAAATATATCAAAGATGAGAAGAAATTTAGAAGAGAGTCCCAAGCTACTAACATACGGTTGCAGTGCTCATTTGATGCACCTCCTAGCTAAAGACTTCAGTGTTCCAGAAATAAAAGCTAATGTTGAAATTGCAAAATACTTCTGTAACAACCACTTTGCAGCAGTTAGCTAACTGTCCCACAAGACATGCGATGGAACTCCGTAGTGGACTGTTTTGAGCACTACATCAAGAACTGGCCTAATCTGATGACAGTTTGGCTGTGACAGTGCCTTTTCTTTTTACACAATTTTGTTCACAAAGGTCTCAACATTGGGCTTAAGAGAAATGTTGAACACCTGCTGGGTACCCTGAAGCCTACTTCTGTAGCCTGGACCAAAATGCAGGGAAGTAGCTGTTTTATTGCTGATGCTGTTGAAATTTGAAAGGAATTGAGTGAGTTCTTAAAAAGAGAAATATGCAGTGACAGAGTTCAATTACAAGCATTTTAAAAAACGACTTGGACAAGCACTATCTCCAGCTCATTTTCTTGCAAATATTCTCGATACTTTGTATCAGAGTCAAACCTTAACTGCTGAAGAAGAGGAGCTGGCTATGACATGGACATCCAGCAATCATCCCTCCATAATGCCAACTGTGATAAACTTCAGAGCTAAGGGTGAACCATTCAAGAAATATATGTTTGCTGATGATATTTTAAAGAAAGTCACACCAGTGAACTGGTGGAAGTCCCTTAAACAATCGGATTCAGAGACTGTTGAAATGATGATCTCACTTTTAACAACAGTAGCTTCTTCTGCTGGCGTAGAAAGACTATTTTCTTCCTTTGGACTAATTCATTCCAAACTGAGAAATCATTTGGGACCTGAAAAAGCAGGAAAGCTTGTTTTTCTTTTCCAGATTATGAACAAACAGGAAAATGAAGGTGAAGACAACTGAGTTAGCTGCAGAAGCCAATATTTTAAGTTTCTCATGTTGACCTGGCTAACATTGTCTATTTTAATTCTTGGGATTTAAAAAAAAAAAAATCATTAACTATTTGCTAAAAACAATTTTAACAAAAACAACCCTGATTTTAAAATATTTGAATGTTTAACTAAATTCAAAAATTCATATGCTTGTTTTGTTAAAATATTATGTTTGCTGTTGAAGAAAAAAATCCAGAATACATAACGTTGTTGTTTTATTTAAATAAAACAATTTAAATGTCTGACTGGTGATGTCCTCCTTCTAATCCAGCATGGCATGAAACTCCTCCAAATATTCATGATTAACTTGTTGAATTGGAGGTAGTTCAACTCCCAATAACTTCATAAATATCTGCTTCAATTACCTTTAGTAATTGAAATAACCAAACAATCATTCATTTTCTGATGTAAAACTAATGTGAAAAGCTTTCAGAATAAATCACTTAAAACATGTATAGTGTGTACCTTCTAAAAATGAAACCTACTTTTATCTCTGAGTTGTGAAGAATATGTATTAAGGTTATAACAACCAACAAGAACACGCTTTTATGTAGAAATCCATGATTAAATAGTCTTCCTGACTAGTGATTTTAATCGTGATTTAAATCAAATCTACCCTGGTAACTACCATCTTTTATCAGAAGCGCTGCATTGGTGGTAGCAAAGAAAAAATTTAGTGTAGATACGGCCATAAAAATTGCTGCTGTTACTGGAGAAGCACTTTATTCATGGGCATCAGTGGCTGTGAATATGTAATCAGTAATAATACATTTCATTTCTTACATTTTGTGGTTATGTTTTCAAAATACATAGCAAGAATTGTACACCGTGTTACTAAAAGAACAAATAAGAATTATATATTCTTTACTCTAGACATAAACACTCTTCTGGACCTGTAGAACTGAGTTGTTTTATAAGTCTTAATGTACTATTTCTGTAACAGATTCCAGGATACAAACTAGGAGTAACTGAGCAGTAGTATCTGTTAGCTTAGACAGACTTACTCTGCTATATTTTGGTTCAAGAACACAATAGTTGTAAAGTTGTACCTCCGTTCTCTGAAAAAAGTTCAGAATTCTGATACATTTTTCTTAAAGTGAATTCTCAGATATCAGGAGTATAAATCTATCAAAAAATCTTTTGCCATCCTGGGAGAAAGTAACAGATATTGCTTGTCAAGTTCAGAATCTGGAAAGTCTTGATCTCAGGTGTATATATATGAATATATTTTTTTCATTTCATAATTGTTCCAAATTGTTTTGTTTTTTTATTTTTTATTAGGTATCTAGTCTTTTTCTGGATGTGCGATACCTTCCAATAGTGTGTCACATCAAGGAAAGAATAGATTCCCAAGGATGTTTGACTGTGTGAAACCAAATTCTCCAAAAGTGTTTAGGGTAGACATTTTTGTCTTGTCTATATGTCTCAAAGCTTTAAAGGAATACTATATACTAGAAAATCACAATTCTGACTCAAAAATGAGTATTTATATTATTGTTACAAATGACAATAAGACTGCTGTGGTTGAAAGAAACTCCTAAGGCTGTTGTGATTGCTTCTATTTTTTTGTTGTTTACTTCCTGTGTTTGATTATACATAAGGAACTGTCAATTTAATCATTTTCTAGTATATACTTGGCAAAGGGGAAATTGACTAATAAATTCCTTGTAAACATCAACAGGGGGCTGAAAAACCCTTAAAAAGGTTTATAGAAAAGCTATTTTTAAAATATTCAGAAAAATACTGTTTAAAGGGTGCTCTCTTAGAAACTAGACTTAAAAAAATCAAGTTGGTAGTATCCCTTTGACTCAGAATGGGAAGGTGGGCACTATGGAATTTCACAGTGAAAAACATTAAACCACCTTACTGCAATTAAGGTGACAGTTGCAAGCCTTTTGGATGTACACTCTCATCCTCACTGAGGGAGCTCATTTGGCAGCTACTAAGACTAGCTAATTTTATTAATTATCTATTTTCATTGTTGTTTTTCCAGACCTATTTTTCCTTGTATTCTAAAGTTGATAACTTAAAGAGTTTTCTCTTTTAATGTAGGAATGCTTTAAAACAAACTTGTTTTCCTTTTGTTGAATTGTTTTTAGCGTCTTGGGATTCTATCTCCTGGTGCTGCTTATTTCCCCCCCCCCGCCCCATTGTCCCAGTACGCTTTTGTTCAAGAGTCTGATTTTTATCTAGAGCATCATGTTTTATTCAGAATGTTCATCTTTCACCAAACTGAAGTATCCCAAATGCTTCAGGGGCACTGCCTTGATTTCTCTGGGACCCAGTCCACACCTGACCTGAAAGAATGCTAGTGGATCACAGTGACAAACCTGCTGGGAAATATCTATGACAATATTGATGTGTTTGCACATTCCTACTACGCACATTAAACCCCCCACCCTTAGGGGAGAAGAGTAGAGGCAGCTAAGTGGGAGCTGAGATCTCACTTTTATATGGGTATTCAGGCCTGCCTAATTGTTAGAAATAGATCTCAGAGAAATGAGATGGACGGGGAATTGAAGGGAGGGGACTTCAATGCTCTGTGGGCAATCTAATTTTTGTATTTGTAATTTTGGCAGAGGAAACTGGAGCCTTTGAGATGTGCTCCTTTTTATATTTTGTATGAGTCTAGTAGTATTTTTCAGGTACAGTAGAACCTCAGAGTTATGAAAACCTCGGATATGGAGGTTGTTTGTAACTCTGAACAAAACATTATGATCTTTCAAAAGTTTACAACTGCACACTGACTTAATACAGCTTTGAAACTTATTATGCAGAAGAAAAATGCTGCTTTTAACCATCTTAATTTTAATGAAACAAGCACAGAAACAGTTTCCTTACCTTGTCAAATCTTTTTTAAACTTTCCCTTTTTAAAATAGTTTACATTTAACACAGTACGGTACTGTATTTGCTTTTTTTTTGGTCTCTGTTGCTGCATCATTGCGGACTTCTGGTTCCAAATGAGACATGCGGTTGACCAGTTAGTTTATAACTAGTTGCACCATGGGTGGCAGGTATAATAGGCAGGAGAAGGCTGCTGCCGGACCCCCGGTTGCAGGGTTTGGTGGGGGAAATTTTTGCTTTTATTATTCCCCAGGCAGGTTGCAAGGCAGCTGAGAGGCAGTATGTGCTATTCAGCTTCCTGGGTTCATCAGTAATCTACGTGGGCTCCAGTGAGATTACTGATGAACCCAGGAAGCTGTGTAGTAAATACCACCTCCTCAACAGCCCCTGAACCTGCATGGGATATATCAAAAGCTTCAGGAAGACGCTTTTCCCTGAGGTGGCTTGGGGGGAGGTGGGGAAGGCATGGCATGACCACGACTGGTCTGGGGCACCTTCAGGCAGGTGTGCGGGGGCCCTCGGGGCACCTCCGGGCAGGGTGTCTTGGGGCTTTGGCCACGGGGAGGGGGGGCAGAACCGGGGGCTAGCCTGTCCAAAGGGAGGCTCCAGCTGCCACCCATGAGTAATACACGCATGCTGATTGTTGAAGAGGCTGAGACTGGAGTTTTCACTGAGGAACCTACTCTCAGGAGAACAACTTCTGATGGGGCTCCATTTTTTCCATAATTTCATGGCCAAGGAATTTGCAATAGAATTATGTTGTGAAATCTTAACTTTTATTTAAATAAATAGGGCAACCCCCTGACACAAACTCTAAGAAAACCTCCAAATGTGAACTGATACATTGTGGTCTTCCTGAGTTTGTAAGCAGACAGCTTGAAACCATAACTCATAGACAAACTTCTCCGTTCATCAGCATGGAGTATATTAACTCAAACATGTTTAAATATTAACATTAACACTTTGAAAGCTGATCCTTTTTAAGTAGAAATATTCAGCTAATGTTACCCATCATTGTTGGAAGAAATAGCAAAATATTAGGATAAGGGACAGTATGGCTGCTGGTTATTGTCATGGTTTCCACATTTGGGGAATTAGGAGTGCAGGTTCCCTTACTCCCAAATTAAGTTGCGTCTTCCCCTATCCCATAAGGGTAGGGAAAGACAAGATGCACTCCCCCAGTACCAAAAGACTCCTGGGTACCAAAAATCTTCCATACCTTTCTCTGTGTCAAAAGTCACAGTTGTCCCCATAGTAGCGTCCAAGGGCTCCATGGTCAATTTCTACAATGTAGTTGTGTCAATACAAAAACCTGAGGCAAACTGAAATTTGACGGTGACATACAATAAACTGAATTTAATATCAAAATAAAAAAGGAATGGTTTACTGACTGTATTCCTTCTCCTACTTAGTTCAGTTTAAAAAAAGATCCCAACTTTTAAATTGAAGCTATTGGTGATTTTCCATTTGTTCGCAGAATTCAGCGCCAGAATGCTGCCAAAATGAAGTTGCTGCAGGATTTAGGCCCAGTTTGCTGCAGGGTATACAGGGCCTTGACTAGTATCAGTAGGAAAAATAAGATAATTATTTTTAATTACTCTGATATAAAGTTTTAATCCTTGAGTGTTTAAAATTTGTAATCCAGATTTATAGTGTGTTTTTTGGAGTTTCAGAGTAACAGCCGTGTTAGTCTGTATTCGCAAAAAGAAAAGGAGTACTTGTGGCACCTTAGAGACTAACCAATTTATTTGAGCATGAGCTTTCGTGAGCTACAGCTCACTTCATCGGATGCATACCGTGGAAACTGCAGCAGACTTTATATATACACAGAGAATATGAAACATACAGAGAGAATATGAAACATACAGTTCTGTGGTGACCTAGAATCCTATTTTCGACGTCTCCGACTCAAGGAATATTTCCAAAATACCTCTGAACAACATACTAATCCACAGAGGTCTCCCTACCAACACTACAGAAAGAGGGATTCTAGGTGGACTCCTCCTGAAGGTCAAAACAGCAGACTGGACTTCTACATAGAGTGCTTCCGCCGACGTGCACGGGCTGAAATTGTGGAAAAGCAGCATCACTTGCCCCATAACCTCAGCCATGCGGAACGCAATGCCATCCACAGCCTCAGAAACAACTCTGACATCATAATCAAAAAGGCTGACAAAGGAGGTGCTGTTGTCATCATGAATAGGTTGGAATATGAACAAGAGGCTGCTCGGCAGCTCTCCAACACCAGTTTCTACAAGCCATTACCCTATGATCCCACTGAGAGTTACCAAAAGCAACTACAGCATTTGCTCAAGAAACTTCCTGAAAAAGCACAAGATCAAATCCGCACAGACACACCCCTGGAACCCCGACCTGGGATATTCTATCTACTACCCAAGATCCATAAACCTGGAAATCCTGGGCGCCCCATCATCTCAGGCATTGGCACCCTGACAGCAGGATTGTCTGGCTATGTAGACTCCCTCCTCAGGCCCTACGCTACCAGCACTCCCAGCTACCTTCGAGACACCACTGACTTCCTGAGGAAACTTCAATCCATCGGTGATCTTCCTGATAACACCCTCCTGGCCACTATGGATGTAGAAGCCCTCTACACCAACATTCCACACAAAGATGGACTACAAGCCATCAGGAACACTATCCCCGATAATGTCACGGCTAACCTGGTGGCTGAACTTTGTGACTTTGTCCTTACCCATAACTATTTCACATTTGGGGACAATGTATACCTTCAGATCAGCGGCACTGCTATGGGTACCCGCATGGCCCCACAGTATGCCAACATTTTTATGGCTGATTTAGAACAACGCTTCCTCAGCTCTCGTCCCCTAAAGCCCCTACTCTACTTGCGCTATATTGATGACATCTTCATCATCTGGACCCATGGAAAAGAAGCCCTTGAGGAATTCCACCCTGATTTCAACAATTTCCATCCCACCACCAACCTCAGCCTGGTCCAGTCCACACAAGAGATCCACTTCCTGGACACTACAGTGCTAATAAACAATGGTCACATAAACACCACCCTATACCGGAAACCTACTGACCGCTATTCCTACCTGCATGCCTCCAGCTTTCACCCTGACCACACCACACGATCCATCGTCTACAGCCAAGCTCTGCGATACAACCGCATTTGCTCCAACCCCTCAGACAGAGACAAACACCTACAAGATCTCTGTCAAGCTTTCTTACAACTACAATACCCACCTGCAGAAGTAAAGAAACAGATTGATAGAGCCAGAAGAGTTCCCAGAAGTTACCTACTACAGGACAGGCCTAACAAAGAAAATAACAGAACGCCACTAGCCGTCACCTTCAGCCCCCAACTAAAACCCCTCCAACGCATTATTAAGGATCTACAACCTATCCTAAAGGATGACCCAACACTCTCACAAATCTTGGGAGACAGGCCAGTCCTTGCCTACAGACAGCCCCGCAACCTGAAGCAAATACTCACCAACAACCACATACCACACAACAGAACCACTAACCCAGGAACTTATCCTTGCAACAAAGCCCGTTGCCAATTCTGCCCACATATCTATTCAGGGGACACCATCACAGGGCCTAATAACATCAGCCACACTTTCAGAGGCTCGTTCACCTGCACATCCACCAATGTGATATATGCCATCATGTGCCAGCAATGCCCCTCTGCCATTTACATTGGTCAAACTGGACAGTCTCTACGTAAAAGAATAAATGGACACAAATCAGATGTCAAGAATTATAACATTCATAAACCAGTCGGAGAACACTTCAATCTCTCTGGTCACACAATCACAGACATGAAGGTCGCTATCTTAAAACAAAAAAACTTCAAATCCAGACTCCAGCGAGAAACTGCTGAATTGGAATTCATTTGCAAATTGGATACTATTAATTTAGGCTTAAATAGAGACTGAGAGTGGCTAAGTCATTATGCAAGATAGCCTATTTCCTCTTGTTTTTTCCTACCCCCCCCCCCAGATGTTCTGGTTTAACTTGGATTTAAACTTGGAGAGTGGTCAGTTTGGATGAGCTATTACCAGCAGGAGAGTGAGTTTGTGTGTGTATGGGGGTGGGGGGGATGTGAGAAAACCTGGATTTGTGCTGGAAATGGCCCACCTTGATTATCATGCACATTGTAGGGAGAATGGTCACTTTGGATGAGCTATTACCAGCAGGATAGTGAGTTTGTGTGTGTGGTTTTTGGGAGGAGGGTGAGGGGGTGAGAGAACCTGGATTTGTGCAGGAAATGGCCCAACTTGATTATCATGCACATTGTGTAAAGAGTTGTCACTTTGGATGGGCTATCACCAGCAGGAGAGTGAATTTGTGTGGGGGGGTGGAGGGTGAGAAAACCTGGATTTGTGCTGGAAATGGCCCAACCTGATGATCACTTTAGATAAGCTATTACCAGCAGGACAGTGGGGTGGGAGGAGGTATTGTTTCATATTCTCTGTGTATATATAAAGTCTGCTGCAGTTTCCACGGTATGCATCCGATGAAGTGAGCTGTAGCTCACGAAAGCTCATGCTCAAATAAATTGGTTAGTCTCTAAGGTGCCACAAGTACTCCTTTTCTTTTTTTTGGAGTTATGATTCAAATGGATTGTATAGAAATGGTGCTTATGACACAAACAGAATTTTTGGATTTATTTGTCCCTTTTGTCAGAAGTTGTCAATTTTTTTTTAAAAAGGTTGGAAGTAGATACACAACTGTAGTAAAAACAATTCTGGTGCGGGGAGGGTGAGAGTAGATGAAAACTGGGGAAGCCCCTGCTATCAAATCTCTAAATGCTTGTCTACATGGGGAGATTTACCTGCATATCTATACTGCTGTACTGACATAGCTCTTCTGGTAATTTTCCCTCTGTATGCAAGCCCAGAGGAAAGAAATGCTTGGAGGGAAATAGGACCTAGAGTTAGTTTAAGGACACTATGGCACCATGAATAAGCTCTTTAATGTCAGCATTTTTCTGTGGCTCTGAGTCCTTAAAATCCTTATTTTATCAATGTTCTGGCATTTATGCATACTATTTAGTTCTAATTTTTTTTAAAAAATTAGTTTATTAAGGCAAAGTTAAAATAAAACCTTAGCATACTACACTGAACGTTACTTATTAGTTATTCAGGATGCAAAACTATGTTCTGAAGTGTCCCTAGCCTCTGTTTGCCAGAAGCTGGGAATGGATGATGGGTTGGATCACTTGATAATTAGTTGTTCTGTTTATTCCCTCTGAAGCACCTCGCATTGGCCATTGTTGGAAGACAGGATACTGGGCTATATGGACCAGTGGTCTGACCCAGTATGGCCGTGCTTATGTTCTTACAAGGTATTGAAAGAACCTGGCTAAAGATTCTGGATTGCTGATAGGGGAGTCCTCCTGTTCTGAGTATGCTAAAAAGGGTGGCTAAGTTTCTAAATACCTATCCTCTTTTTGGTGCTTCTCTTGTGTACATATCTGGTGTGAAAGCTTTCCCATTACAAGAAGAGCCCATATTCTATTATACCGCTATTTCATAGGAGCAGGAGTTGCATTTTTCCAATAGTGTACAATACAAAGTCTAGCTGCTAACAATAAAAAAGACATTTTTAACAAAATGACAAATTAATGTAGATCCTTTACTGGAGCATTAAGTGGGGTAGGTCTGGTAATCTCTATGACATTTTGTCATAAGATGAATCTCTTTAAGAATTTCCTGCTGCAACCCTCATTTTAATCTGTTTCCTAAGATACAGTGTCAAGGCTGATAGGCCCAACATTTGACTTGTCACTTTTATTTCTGGTAACAAATAATTCCTTTTTCCCACCTTAATGCTTCAGTACTTAAACTAACCCCTTCAGCTTCAGTACTTTAACTAAATTGCAAGGAATTCAGTACTTTAACTAATTGCAAGGAAAGAATTTGCACTCAAACTACCAAGGCATTTTTCTAAATAGGTTGGAAAATATTTAAATATATAAAGTCCTTGACAATGTGCCTCTCTAATCTTATGTGTTCCTTTTTGTTTTGAAATATGAAATTCTAAATTGGTGATTTAGTTTTATGCTGTAGAAATAAGAACCTGTTTATTCTTTTTATACAGTGAAAACAAGATGAAATTTCCATCTGCTTCTATAACCTGTACACTTAGTAAATTGAGGGTTCTGGCACTTAATCGAACTGGAGTAACATGGGCAGAGGTAATGAGCTTCTTACATTTATGAAGTAAATTGTTTTTATTTGTTAGTCATTTGGTTACATGGGTCAGTAAAAACATAATAAGGGCTTACACTTAGTGTAAGGGTGTTACACTAGATCATATAATCTTCCAAAACTGAGTCTGATCTATATTAGAGAAAAGATGCACCGGTATAATTAAATCAGTCTAAAATTCTTGTTACACTGGCATGAAACCCTGATGCGGACGCACTTAAACCAGGTTAAATTGGTAACTTGGTAAATTACTGAATTAAATAGGTTTAGTTTATCTGAAGTTTAACCTGGTTCTAATGTGTCTGCATTAGGGGTGTGTGTTTGTGCAAACTGATTTTCAGTTTGTTATACTGGTGCAACTTTTCTAATATAGATCAGAACACTGACTTTTTTAAAGTTATTTTTATGTGACTGACCCACTTTGATATAACCATACTGAGATTCTTTATGAAATGTGCTTCTGGCATCACTTTGTATAGTAGGTGTTTTAATATGCTTGTATTTATAAAGGAGCAGACAAACATCTGGTAGTATAGAGCCTATTTCTATGAACTCAGATACAACATAGGAAAATGAAAGTCTGAGTTGTTTCCATGCATGGAAACGTGCAAATTGCTTTTCCTGTTAGTTACCCTCGTCTTACACCTTGTGTACACTAGGAAGATGACTTGTTGCTGCCGAGGGGTATCAGCAGTGGGCGTTTTCCCTAGCATAAGCCTGGCCTAAAAGTGACAGATTAAATTGTCAACCTGCCTTTATCAGAAATAATACTGTGCATTAGATCCCATCCAGGACTAAAATAAAATCTTGAGGTTTCTAGGCTAAGCCAATTTGGCATAGTTCCACTGAAAATAGTGGAGATTTTTCAGAGCCCGATATCTTAGAAAAAGCCTTGTTTGGCTAACCTTAGAGTTTTCCCAAGTTCTTGATTTTGTAAACCAAACATGAAAATCCAAATGGAAAATGGTGGTTCACAGAATGGGGGAAGATGGGTGACACTATCCTGAAGTTACAATTTAAATGGCAATGTTGTCGGTTCCCCTGCAGCCTTTTCTTTTTGAAATATGGATTCCAGTCCAGTAACAGTGAATCCTGTAGCTGTGTGGAATCCTAGTGACTACCATCTATCTGTACTAGCAGATGAGATACAGGATCAGAGGTATAGTTACTATTAAATAGGAAGGGTTACTGCAATAAAATACGAAAGCTTATGCTCAAATATATTTGTTAGTCACGAAAGCTTATGCTCAGATAAATTTGTTAGTCTCTAAGGTGCCACAAGTCCTCCTTTTCTTTTTGCGGATACAGACTAACATGGCTGCTACTCTGAAACCTGAAATAAACAGTATTCCAGATAGCTTATTTTAGATAGTTATGGCATACTTTGAATGTGTTTTAAGTAAAATTTATATGATGCACAGATTCTGGCATATATACAGTTATACTACTAATACTAAATGAAGTTTTCCTATTAGGTTCTTCTGTGTGCTCCAGGGTGGCCAGCACTTGAAGAATTGTACCTTGCTTCCAATGATATTACAGTTTTAGAAAGGTATGAGGCTTAGCTTTAAATGCTAAAGTCATCCTTTTGTGATTAATATCCTGTATGCATAAAGTTATATGACATGTCTGATAAAAATTAAACTAAATTCCAGTTGTGGGTTAAATTACCATTACCATGGTAATCTTGCAAAGGAGATTTTGTGTGATCTGGGACACTTGTGTGTGAACACACTGATTTTATTATACAGTTGTGTGTATATGAATGTAAATATTTTAAAACAATTTAAAAACATAATTGCATTTTTTGTAATGCTTACAGACCCATTAACGTTCTACAGACCTTGAAATTGTTAGACCTTTCAAACAACCAATTAATTGATGGAAGTCAACTGCAGCTAATAGCATATCTTCCCAGGTAATTGTTAAAGAACTTTTACTGTAAATTTTGTCATGCTCTGTAAATTGATTCTTTCACATATGCTTAGTGGTTTGAAGCATGATAATATTGCCTTGGTAGTGAAGGTTACAGAATTTTGAAAATTAAGGTTTTTTTGCTCTTTTGTGAAGAGTATCTGAACTATTTAACATAATCTGGGGAAGGATTTAATTTTATTTTAAGATTTAATTAAAGCATGTTTTTATTAAGATATTTATGGAATTAGTGTGTGTTTTTTTTTTTTTTTTACACAACAGTTTGAAGTTCAGATATTGCAATTATAGAGCCATATCCTAGAGAAAACCCTTTTCAGGGCAACTAGCTCTTAGAACCTGTATGGGCTTCCTATGATAAGGAGCTTTGGAGATTGCTCCTGATTTAGGGGGGCAATTCTTTGGTAGTGGATACATAATGCCAGTTGTTATTAAATGCATTAAATAACTGCATATGACCTTCCTCCCTTCCTATATGTCCATCTGATTCTGGGAAATGAGGTTGGGCAACACACTGAATGGATTACTATTCTAATTGGGATGCAGTCAATCAGAGAAGATTTTTATAGGTGGCTATGTAGCCAAGAATGTTTAATTGGCTGGCAGCTCTTGTCTTTTAGCCATGGACATGAAAGGATCCCACAAGATTTTTCCTCTCTTCTCTCCTTCCTTCTAAAAAAAAAAGTGATTAGAGTGCGATGGAGGCAGAGCCTCACTTTTAATCCCTACGATCGCACGGAAGAAGGTACTTCCACCCACCTCCTGCTCCTTTCCCAGTTAACACTAGGACGATGGCTAGACTACAGAGCCTATGTCAGCATAGCTATGCTGGCATAACCCCCTAGTGTAGATGTAGTTTACACCAACAGAAGGAGTTTTTCTGCTGGTGTAGGAACACCATCTGCGCGAATGACATTACCTATGCCAACAGACGCCCTCTTCTGTCAGCATAGCTGCTTCTACAACAGGGATTTTGTCAGCATAGCTGTGTCAGTCAGGGGCGTGGTTTTTTCACATCCTGCAGTAGCTATGCCAATACAAGTTTTAAGTATAGACCAAGCCGAAGAGTTTGTCCACACTGGGGTATTTACCAACATACCTACACTAGTATAATTATTTGCTGCTGCTGTTCCTTGTGTGGATGTTGTCTTTGTGAATTTAAAGTGCCTTTTTTTTGGTTTAGGTTATCTTTTGTAGCGATAACATCTTGTTCCATAGATTCCTGCACAGCAGCATCTTGGTAGTTACAGTGCTGAGCTGGTGTGAAATGCCACTTTGCACTTGGGTATATGATTTAGGAAAAAATACTGTTTTCTCCCTACTCAACTTCATCTACTTCTGTGTCCATTCAAATATGTGGAACCTGATAAATGATAAGTTGCAAAGTTACTTAAACACTTATACCAAAAATAAGGCCCATAAGGGAAGGGAGCAGTAAACTATTTTAAAGAAAAAATCAAGCCATTCTGAAGATTAGTACCTCCAAAGCAAGCTGCCATTTTGAAAGCTTGGAACTCCACTGCTGTCCTTCTGTAAACTGCCTTTTAAACTTGGTTACCAGCTGTGAAGTTGGTAACAATGTTCTATAAATCACAAGGCTTGCTGTCAAAAAGTTAACATGGGTTGTATCACATAAAAACTTTAGTATTTTTACTAAAATCTTTCTAACAGACATACTTTAACTTCTAAATTTCAGATTAGAACAACTAATTCTTTCAAACACTGGAATTTCTTCTATACGCTTTCCTGATGTTGGATTTGGTAAGTAAAGTAAGCACTGTATTATATTTCTATATTTAGATCTTCACTGATGTCTTTTAAATTTATTCTCCTTTTCCTAGGATGCAAGACTAAAATGTTTCCGTTATTACAACGTCTTGCAGTAGATGACAATAAAATATTGCAAGTAAGAAAGATTTTTGGTGACTTTCACATTACTTTAATTTTTTGTTTAACAAGAATTTGTAAAATTGCTTTTTCATTTTCTCTGATTATGTATTATGTAATGGGAAAAAGCCTATGTCAAATTCTTTGACAAACATCTAGCTTTAGTTAGATTTTTAAAAAGCTTTTCAAAACTCAGCTTTACCAGAGAGGATTGGTTTGTTTATTTATTTATTAAATACATTGCAGAGAACTCTGTTTCTGGCCTTTAGCCATTCCCATGCAATGAATGGAACCCAAACACTTCAGCATTCTTCTAGTGCTTGAGTACCTGAAAGTTAAATTGATAGACCTATAGAGTTTCACTGTTTTGTGCTTCAGTGAATTGCAAAAAGTAAACAAACAAATGGTGAAAAATTTATATTGGATTTGAAAATGGTTTTTCAGTGTTAATAGTCCACAGCGGTGATATTAGAAATAGATATAACTGGTGAAGGGAAAAACAGAATTTTGTCTAGACAGTGTCCCGTCTGTGCTCTGGAAGAAAACATAAAATCATCACTGATAAAGTTTGCGGATGACCCGGAAATGGTAAATAACGAAGAGGACAGGTCACTGATTCGAGCAGTCTGGATTGCTTGGTAAACTGGGTGCAAGCAAATAATATGCGTTTTAATACAGCTAAATGTAAATGTGTACATCTAGGAACAAAGGATGTAGGCTATACTTACGTGATGGGGGCCTCTATCCTGGGAAGTAGTGACTTTGAAAAAGATTAGGGGTCACGGTAGATAATCAGCTGAATATATAAGCTCCTAGTGTGGTGCTGTGGCCAAAAAAACTAATAGGATGCTTGGATGCACAAACGGGACTTTTGATTATGAGTAGAGAAGTTATTTTACTTCTGTTTGGCACTGGTGCAACTACTGCTGCTATACTGTGTCCAGTTCTGGTGCCTACAATTCAAGTAGGATGTTGAGGAATTGGAGGGGTTCAGGAACAGCCATGAGAATGATTAAAGGATTAAAAACTATGCCTGTGATAGACTCAAAGAGCTGAATCTAAGTAGCTTAACAAAGGGAAGGCTAACGGGTGACATGATTAGTCTATAAGAATTGACATGGGGAACAAATATTTAATAATGGACTCTTCAGTCTAGCAGAGAAACATAACACAACCCAATGGCTGGAAGTTGAAGCTAGACTAATTCAGACTGAAAGTAAGGTGTTCATTTTTTTACTGAGGGTAATTAGCCATTGGAACAATTTACTAAGGGTCATGGTGGATTCTCCATCACTGACCGTTTTAAAATCAAGATTGGATGGTTTTTTTCTAAAAGATCTGCTCTAGGAATTATTTTGAGGAAGTTCTGTGTTATACAGATGGTCGGATGAGATGATTGCAATGGTCCCTTCTCTCCTTGGAATCCATGACTTGTCTAGTATAGTGTAGGTCTTTCCCACGGTGTCTGACTTGTCATATGGGAGGACTGTGAGATAGATGAATTTACCATTTCTGCAGAATAGCTCTGTGATACTGTCCATTTGTTTGAAGTATGAGCCTGAATCATGATTCTCCCAGTTAGTAGTGCCACGTACTATTACTCAGTCATTGAACAATTTCAATTTGAAGCTGGGACAAGAAGTTAAAAGCAGGTAAGGACTGCGATTCTAAAATCTTAGAGACTTGCACAGTTTAGTGTGGGAAGAATTGTGGCTTTAGCATTAATAACAGTAGTGTTTTGGTGATGTGGTTTTGTTTTTTACTCTTTTCTCCATTCCAAGCAATGGTGTCATGTGGCTAGCAATGTTTACTCTTTTATTCTTCCTCCAGTGATGATGTATTTGAGGCCGAGGACAAAGGCCTTCGTCAGATGTTGTCTAGCCTCTTGATACAGGCTGCTGTTTTCTGCCAGTTTTCTTTCTCTGGCAGTTAGAGGGGCACCAGAAAGTTAAGCCCAACTGGTTTCTAAATTGCTTGTCCTATGCAATACTATTTTCTCCTCCCAAGTTACCGAAATGCAGTCAAATAAGAAACTTGTCATTACTCAGAAAGCAAAAGTCTCATGAGTTGCCATGACTGGGCAACAAAATGGCAGATGAAATTCAGTGTTGATAAATACAAAGTAGTGCACATTGGGGGAAAAAATCCCCACTATACATATAAAATGATGGGGTCTAAATTAGCTGTTACCCCTCAAGAAAGATTTTGGAGTAATTGTGGATAGTTGTCTGAAAACATCCATTCAGTGTGCAGCGGCAGTCAAAAAAGCAAACAGAATGTTGGGAATCATTAGGAAAGGGATAGATAATAAGACAGAAAATATCATAACGCTTCTATATAAATGCATGGTATGCCCACATCTTGAACACTGCATGCAAATTTGGTTACCCCGTCTCAAAAAAGATACATTGGAATTGGAAAAGGTATAGAAAAGGAGAACAAAAATGATTAGGTGTATAAGAACAGCTTCCATATGATGAGAGATTAATAAGATTGGGACTTTTCAGCTTGGGAAAGAGACGACTAAGGGGGGATATGATAGAGGTCTATAAAATCATGACTGGTGTGGAGAAAGTAAATAAGGAAATGTTATTTACTCCTTCTCACAACACAAGAACTAGGGGTCACCGAATGAAATTAACAGGCAGCAGGTTTAAAACAAAAGGTAGTATTTCTTCACACAGTGCACAGTCAACCTGTGGAACTCATTGTCAGAGGATGTTGTGAAGGCCAAGACTCTAACAGGGCTCAAAAAAGAGTTAGATAAGTTCATGGAGGATAGGTCCATCAATGGCTATTAACCAGGATGGGTAGGGATGCAAAACCATGCTCTGAAGCGTCCGTAGACTCTTTGGGCCAGATGCTGGGAATGGGCGACAGGGGATGGATCACTTGATGATTACCTGTTCTGTTCATTCCCTCTGGGGCACCTGCTGTTGGCCATTGTTGGAACACAGGATACTGTGCTAGATGGACCATTGGTCTGACCATTCTTAAGTTCTTATTCATGGTTTTCTCCATTGCCTTTCTAAGTGAAACATTAGTCTTGTGCTACCAGCTTATCACATTTCTTATTTGATGAAGGAAATTGCATCATCATTGCTTTTGTGAAAGGCACGTGTACAAAAGACCTATTATACGTATACTCTCCCGAAAAAGGATATGAAGGGACTAGGGCTGTCAAGCAATTAAAAATATTAATCTCACGATTAAACAATAATAGAATACTATTTAAATATTCTTGGATGTTTTCTACATTTTCAAATATGTTGTTTTCAGTTACAACACAGAATACAAAGTGTACAGAGATCACTTTATATTTATTTTTTTATTACAAATATTTGCACTGTAAAAAACAAAATAGTATTTTTCAATTCACCTAATACAAGTTATAGTACAATCTCTTTATCATGAAAGTTGAACTTACAAATGTAGAATTATGTACAAAAAAAACCTGCATTCAAAAACAAAACAATCTAAAACTTTAGAGCCTAAAAGTCTGCTCAGTCCTACTTCTTGTTCAGCCAATCACTCAGACAAACAAGTTTGTTTATATTTTCAGGAGATAATGCTGCCCGCTTCTTGTTTACAATGTCACCTGAAAGTGAGAACAGGTGTTCAGATGGCTCTGTTGTAGCTGGTGTTGCAAGATATTTAAGTGCCAGATGAGCTAAAGATTCATATGTTCCTTCATTCGTCAACCACCATTCCAGAGGACGTGTCCATGCTGATGACGGGTTCGGCTCAATAACGATCCAAAGCAGTGCGCACCCACACATGTTCATTTTCATCATCTGAGTCTGAAGCCACCAGGAGAAGGTTGGTTTTCTTTTTTGGTGGTTCGGGTTCTGTAATTTCTACATCGGAGTGTTGCTCTTTTAAGACTTTTATGAAAGCATGCTCCACACCTCGTCCCTCTCAGATTTTGGACAGCACTTCAGAGTCTTAAACCATGGGTCGAGTGCTGTAGCTATCTTTAGAAATCTCACATTGGTACCTTCTTTGAGTTTTGTCAAATCTGCAGTAAAAGTGTTCTGAAAATGAACAACGTGCTGGGTCATCATACGAGACTGCTATAATATGAAATATATGGCAGAATGTGGGTAAAACAGAGCAGGAGACATTCAATTCTCCCCCAAGGAGTTCAGTCACAAATTTAATTAACACATTTTTTTAACTAGTGTCATCGACATGGAAGCATGTCCTCTGGAATGGTGGCCGAAGCAGGAAGGGGCATATGAATTTTTAGTATATCTGGCACGTAAATACCTTGCAATGCCGGCTATAAAAGTGCGATGCAAACACCTGTTCTCACTTTCAGGTGTCATTGTAAATAAGAAGCGGGCAGCATTATCTCCCGTACATGTAAACAAACTTGTTTATCTTAGCAATTGACTGAACAAGAAGTAGGACTGAGTGGACTTGTAGGCTCTGAAGTTTTACATTGTTTTGTTTTTGAGTGCATTTATGTAACTCAAAATTCTAAATTTGTAAGATGTTCTTTCACGATAAAGAGATTGCACTACAGTACTTGTATGAGATGAATTGAAAAATACTATTTCTTTTATCATTTTTTTACAGTGCAAATATTTGTAGTAAAAAGTGAACACTGTACATTTTGCATTCTGTGTTGTAATTGTTGTAAATCCATACATATGAATATGTAAAAAAACCACCCAAAATATTTAAATTTCAATTGGTATTCTATTGTTAACAGTGTAATTAAAACGGCAATTAATAAAGATTAATTTTTTTAATCACAGTTGATTTTTTTGAGTTAATCGCGTGAGATAACTGCGATTAATCGAAAACCCTAGAAGGGACCCATGCTGAAAGGTGCTTTATGTCCTCCTCTCCTGTTCACTTAACCATGATTGATTAATAATGAGTTACAATTATTATTATGGTAGTGCCTATAGGCCAGCCAGGAGTGTTCAGACTGTGCAGGCAGAGGCCCTGCCCTGCCGAGCTTATCTGCTAATTAGACCAGACTGACACAGGGTGGGGGAAGCAGAGTGAACAATGTGATGGTGGCAAATGGCAGGTTAGTTTCATGATTTTTTTTTTTGGGCGGGGGGGGAGGGGGGTGGTTTATTTAGGATGGATTTAGCTAAATGGAAAGAAAAGGGAAGGGGGCGAGGGGATGGGGCAAGGGAGTAGAGAGTGAGAGGGGTGGGTGTGGAGTGAAGCTAAGATGAGACTGAGGGAGAGGGAGTGTTTGAGCAAACAGCTAGTGAGCAGAGAAAGTTTCAACTGTAGGAAATTCTTGGAATGCCTATCATAGAATATCAGGGTTGGAAGGGACCCCAGAAGGTCATCTAGTCCAACCCCCTGCTCGAAGCAGGACCAATTCCCAGTTAAATCATCCCAGCCAGGGCTTTGTCAAGCCTGACCTTAAAAACCTCTAAGGAAGGAGATTCTACCACCTCCCTAGGTAACGCATTCCAGTGTTTCACCACCCTCACAGTGAAAAAGTTTTTCCTAATATCCAATCTAAACTTCCCCCACTGCAACTTGAGACCATTACTCCTCGTTCTGTCATCTGCTACCATTGAGAACAGTCTAGAGCCATCCTCTTTGGAACCCCTTTTCAGGTAGTTGAAAGCAGCTATCAAATCCCCCCTCATTCTTCTCTTCTGCAGGCTAAACAATCCCAGCTCCCTCAGCCTCTCCTCATAAGTTATGTGTTCTAGACCCCTAATCATTTTTGTTGCCCTTCGCTGGACTCTCTCCAATTTATCCACATCCTTCTTGTAGTGTCGTGTAGCCTAGAGGTCCCTGCTTTGGCTGTTTCTTCCTCAACTGGCTGGAGTCTTTGGCTGGCTCCTCTCTGCAGTTTTCCCATGAGGTCAGATGTGAGGGGCACCACCTGGGTCCTAGTGCCCCCATAATGTGGTAGGGGCATCGTCTCTTTAGTGGAAGTAGAGGATGTTCAGCACTTTTCAGGGTTGGGCTTTGAGGTTGTCGTTCCAATTTACTCAAAGGTTAATTGGGAACTGGACCACGTGACCTTTGATAGCAAGGCTTACATGATAGCAAAAGAAAGTGTTGTATCCTGAGAGGTATGTTTCTTTGATTTGAATTATTCTTTTAAGGTTTACAATGTTCTTGTGGTTAAAATGATTCATTAAGCTAAACCAATGACAAAATATGATCACGCCTGATGTGCAGTTCCTTGAGCATTAAGTTGGATAGGAATCAGGTGACTGCTAGGGAGTATAGATACACTGCTACTGTTTGGGTGCCCTTTTAAATTATTGGGAAAGCTTGTATTTTCTATATAGATATATTAACTTAACTGTAGTTAGAAATTGGCAAAATCATTGCTCACTAAATGTACATGTTGAGAATGAATTGGATCTCTTGTCTGATAAGTTAAAATTAAATACAAATGCTCATGTTCCAGAAGTGGCATTATAATACAATAGATGCTTGTTTGCAGCAACACCTTGTAAGAGCAACCGCCACGTACAAGCACCATTTCCCCAAGGAACACTTTCACTACTATGAATTGTCGACACTCCCCATAACAGCAACAGCTGCTTAGGAGTAACATAGCAAAAGGGCACTGATATAGTGCTACTAATGAACGCCTACTGTAATTATCTTTAGGTCACAGCTACATTGCTCTTTCCAATCCCTCTCCATGGTTTGAGAGCTTGGAAATGTTAAGTTCAAATGAACCCTATCACTTTTCAGCCTACCCATAACATAATCTGCCTTCATCTCAAATTCTCTTATTCACTTACCTAGCTTCTTTAAACTCAGTCATCAAGAGGCCAAATCTGCTGAACTATCTCTAATTCCTGAACTCCACTTTCCTATCCCTTCTTAATTTATACATTATGCACATGCATGCTGTACCTGCTCATCCTTCCTAGACCTTTATTTTTTTCCTCATCAATTCATCATCCATGACCCTATGTTACAAACTTTCTCTTTTCATTTGACCTTTCATATCTTGATCCTGATCATCTGTCTCTAACCTGCTCTGTTAGAGTATGTCTACATGGCAGTTAGACACCGCAGCTGGCCTGTGCCAGCTGACTCGGGCTCATGGGGCTGCTTAATTGTGGTGCAGATGTTTGGGCCCAGCTGCAGCCTGAACTCTGGGACCATCCCATCTCACAGGCTCCTAGAACTCAGGCTGCAGCCCGAGACCAAACATCTGCACTGCAGTTAAACAGGCCTGCAGCCCAAGCCCCAGGAGCCTGAGTCAGCTGACATGCGCCAGCCCTGGATTTCTATTTGCAGTGTAGACCTAGCCTAGGCCCCTGCTGTACCTTCTCCAGCATGATTCCCTGCAATTCTAGTCTCTCTTCACCATCTAACCCTGCACAGAACATTGCTACCTCTTGCATCACGTGATCCCCCAGTATAATATTAAATTAATGGGTTTCTATAGCCAGTCATGCTCTGAATGCATTGGCTAGGAGGCACTTCAAAATTAAAATGGACAGAAAGCCCTCAAAATAATTGAACTGTGCCATGGAAAGCAATGTCACATCTAGGCCAAGCTTACACCTCAATTCCAGGAATCTCTACATACAATGAACAGAAAGCCTTTCTGGAATGCTGATGTTCTAATATGCATCAATAATTTACACCCACTGAACACTCCCTGCATGTCCTGTTTGCTTTGCCACCGGTTTATCTTTCAGTTCCTTCAAAGGTGTCTTTCATTTTTATAAGCTAAGTGAAGTAAGATGAAAGTGGCATTCAGTAAAGTAGGTTGTGTTGAAATTCAAACAAAAAAAAAAAGATTAGGGTCGGCTAACAGAAGAGAAGTGTCACTGATGATGGTCATTGTGTGGGTAGAGTCTGTCAGGACTGTGTGCTGTTTTGTTCAGACCTTTTTCTTTTTTTAAAAAAATCCAGTTTTGCAATTCTTTCCCCTTTTCACTCCAGTGGTCGTTTATCAATGAGCTTGATAAACTACAATGTTTGCAGTCACTGCACTGTCAGAATAACCCTTTGATGGGCACAGAGAAGAACCCAGAGACAGTGAGACAGCTTATCATTGCCAAAATAGGCCAATTAAAGGTTCTGAACAAATCTGAGGTATGTGGTGGGTTTTTTTTTTCTCAACTAATCACAAAAAAAGTTCTGGAAAAAGTGTCACTGTAAAAGCATTTGGAAAGTGGGAGGGTGTCTGGAGTTTCTTCCTTTGTCTGAATGAATGCATGTGTATCGCTGGAAATCTTCACTTTGAAAATGGACAGAGTCAGGAAACCCTAGATTCTGTTCCTGGCTTTGCCATTAACTCATTGTAACCTTGGGCAAGACACTTAGGTATTTTTGAAAAATTTACCTTAAGTCCTGTAGATGTCAGAAATGGATCTTTCTCCCCCAACATAGGACTTAAATAGGTTTAATAAAACCATTTAAAGTAAATTGCCATTTTTCTTTCCCCCTTTTCAGGTCAGAAATTATAACATATGTACACATTACAACCTCGGTGTTGTCCTTTTCAAAATACAGTATCATTGTATTAATTGATGCTGGGAGATCTTGAAAATAAAGAGAGAACTTTCAAAACCCCATAACTTGTTCCATATTTAAGAAATCATTTAGCTCTGAGCTTTCATGCCTCATGATATTGTTTTCAGACTGTACTCTGAGCGCACTGATGACATTGACTAAACTGAGTCTGAAACAGTTGTGGAAGTTGATTTTTTTTCAGACTCTTTGCAGTTTTATAAGGTGCTGAACATACAAGTAACTAATATCTAGCAATCTTGTCTTTTGAAGGACCCTGAACTTGGGTTTTTTGGAAATGTAGCTTAGTGACACAGTAAGTGTTTTGTACTTGTCAATATAGATCTTTCCTGATGAAAGAAAGGGAGCAGAGCTTGACTATCGCAAAATGTTTGGCAATGACTGGATAACGGCTGGTGGAAATCAGAATCCAGACAAAGACAGACCAAATGAGGAATTTCTTGCTGCTCATCCTAGGTACCAGTTACTCTGCCTTAGTAAGTACAGTGGAGGTGAAATGAAAATTTCCTTGCTTTGGTATTATGTATGTTCTGATGTTTTCAGGGTACAGGGGTGGCAGAGATCTTTTAATTATTTGTCCTTCTGTTCTGGGGGCCCCCTTTATTTTTTCAACTTACCATATTTGAAGAGAAAGGAAGAAAACAAATCAAGGTCAAACAATATAAGGACCTTTCTGCCCACGTGCTCCTACTGGTTTGGAAAAGGCCAGTGTGCAGGACAGTAAACGGTCCTGTAGTCATTATCCCAATCTCCAGCGTTACTGCTTCTAATTAGTTCCAAAACGGCCCTCTGACACTGCCACTCTGCTCCTTTCCCTTTAAGTTTATAGTTTTTTCAGGACAGAAATACCCTTAAGTTGTCATACTCAGTGCCGTGCTGCAGGTCATGATTTCCACCGCAAAAAAGTCCTGTAGTGTCTGCGCAGTAAGGCAAACTGACTTTAAGGAGCTATTTACAGCACACCTGCCTACCAGGACCTTCTGGTCGATTTCTAAGGGGTCTCCCCGTAAGAACATGAGAGGGGCCATACTGGAGCAGACCAATGGTCCATCTAGCACAGTGGCCAATGCCAGGTGCTTCAGAGGGAATGAATGGAAAGGGCAATCATCAAGTGATCCATTCTCTGTGGACCATTCTCAGCTTCTGGCAAACAGATTAGGGACACTCGGAGCATAAGGTTGCATCCCTGTCCTTCTTAATGACTGTTAGTAACTGTTTCCAGAAATTTCAGCCAAAGGAGCACTCCACCAGGCTGGAGATATGATCCTATGCCCTGGCAGCTCCTCCAACAATCTGTAGGTTAAGTGATTTGAATTTCTTGTAAGACAAGGAGATTCTGTAGAGTTAATCAAATAGCTCCTTGTGTATGTTGTCTTCTGATTTCTTGCATATCCAGCCAAATTCTATTCCTCCATTTCCCATTAAGTAAGTAGCTCCTTGTTCCATTTTCCTTCAGTATCTATAGTGGCAGTGTCTATATACTGTCCCTGATTATATCCCACTACAGTAAAGAGACAGATGTAGGCGAGGCTGCCTTCTCAATCAGTCAGTTTTTCAGTTCGCAAAGGGCTTGTGGTGTCCAGTTCCTCAGACTGATCTTTGAATTACATTGCTCTGTCTTGCTGTTAAATTGTGACCCTTACGTTTGTGCTGCAGTTCCTTGGCCCTGCTTTACAACTACCTTCTTGCTTGGTTTTCTTTAATTAGTCCATAATATTGTTCAGATATATGCTATTACAAATACACAAAGCAGAGAAGCATGCTGGCCACAGCTACACACAGACTGTGTTTGTTCCTGGGTTGCTCTCACTGCTCCTAAGAAATGGATGTGAGCTGGAAAAGTGTTCTGGGTTCTGACAAACATGAATACTTCAGGTATCCTATTTTGCTTTTTAAATGCCCAGTATTCAAGTTGCTGTTCCATGCTAAACAATCTTCTCAGTAAGCCTCTGTTTTTTAAAAAGGTTATTATTGAAAATAAGTGAAATTATTCTCAGTATTATTATGTTTACAGGAGTTGAGATCTGCTAATTGATGTTTTTAGCTCACAGCACTGCAGGAGCCCAGCTACTGAGCTGCTTGACTCTGGAAAGCAGGACTGCTTAGCTTCTATGGAAGAATAACAGTGAGAGGCAGTAGAGTTTCATGGTCATTGCATGATCTGGATACCATGTTGTCCCACAGATAATTACTGGGAAGTTTTCCTATGTGATGACTTAAACCAGAGAAAGATATTTCAGCTAAAATTCTACACAACTTTCTTTTGTTTTTACCTTCTGTTTCCCGCTAATCTAGTTTGTTAATTCCATTTTTGTGTGTTTTTTAACAGAATATGGTGCTCCTGAAGAAGGTGAATTGAAACGACAACAGCCTTTCATTCTGAAAAATCAGCTGCTAAGTAAGAGGCCAGAAATTAATAAAATTATATATTTTGCATTTAAAATACTCTCCCTGAAGTAGTAAGGAAGAGGTGCTTTAAGTACCTTTGAAGCCAATTTGTACACCAAAAAGGAACAGTAAAGGGCACAAAAATTGCCTTCCACTTCATCTTGAAGTTGAATACACTTCCCAGAAACAAACTGATAGTAAAGGTTTTAGGGATGTATTTCCAGCTTTATTAGCATGGCATGTGTCAGGATCTCCCTTGTAAAGGTTCCTCGGACAGCCTTAACTCTGGTCCCATGTAGCTGCTTTGCAGACTGTACAACTGTGACTTATCTGGATGTATTACTTTTTGAGACATCAGTGAATTTTGGACAGTATGATCCCTGCAGACTTTCAGGATATAGCAGGGAGGGTGAATAGGAAGTATTATAACCATGGTATGCTTTAAGGATTGGTAGGGTAGACTGGGCTACTTTGATCCCTCGTGTCCCCTTATCCCCCATATGCATGCCAGAAAACACTATGATCCATGGGGGAGGAATAGCTCAGTGGTTTGAGCATTGGCCTACTAAACCCACGGTTGTGAGTTCAATCCTTGAGGGGGCTATTTAGGGATCTGGGCCAAAAATTGGGGATTGGACTAGATGACCTCCTGAGGTCCCTTCCAACCCTGATATTCTATGATTCTAAGGTCTGTGAGAGCTAATAGTTACAACCTGCCTTGGGCTATGGAGCTAAGATCCAAGAGTCAGAATCCAGTCAGATTAATATCTTCAGAGACTCAGCCTTACAGTTGAATGTAATTATCCTTGCCTTTCCAACCAGAGCATTTTTAAATTTTGAGGTAGGGAGCCATGATTGATTTAGCCAGTCTAATGGGAAACAAAAGCTTTCATTCTGCTGACTTGAACGGAAGTCCTAAATCAGGGGTACTTCTGTCAATCACATTTAAAAACCTTGGTATGTGGAAGGGCATTTATATATATATAAATTTATTTTTAAAAATGCTGCCTAGTATTCAACAACCTCCCTTTTTATTGGGGGCTTGGGAGAATGGCAGCCTGGGTTTTAGCTTTCTGGGATGTGCATTCCCAACTGAGCAAAAAAAAATCATGTCCCTCTTCGGGGGGCGGAGGGGGGGGGGAGGGGAGGAATGACTTTAGAACATTTGATCCATCCTAACTGGCATATTCACTGTTTGTGTTTTGCAGTTCACTTACTAAGTTGGAATTCCCTGCAGGATTTATGCAAATTGTATTCACACTTAAAGAAACAGAAATTAGATCCACTGGTACCAGGCATTAAAGTTCATATAATGAAACTGTACTCAAACTTCAGTTACACTTCTCATTGTGACTGACTTTGTCTAATTTTTTTTAAAGCTTTGACAATTAAATGTCCAGACCAACCGGATCAGAAACCCATAGAGAAGAAACTACCAGGTAAGAACAGGAATGTTAATTGTTTGTTTCAATGCCTCAGCAGTTCCTTTTGTGGTCTCTCCCCCTCCCCCTTTCTTTAAATGCTTCCTTTCCTGAAGAAATCTGGAGGCAGCTGCTTCAGAATGCAAGAATGCTGCTGAGAGGAGGCAAAGACCAACTTCTTCTCTTTACTGGGGCTAGTTTTTGGTGGAGGAGTTGCTAGCAGGATATGCAACCTTTCACCTCAAGGTTAGTAATGACAGTCATTACCATATGATGGCTGTACAGTAACATGTGGAAAACAAGCTATAGTCAGTCCAGTTCCTAGCGGATGCTTATACATCACAAGACTTAAGTTGGCACTGAGTGGCCAATGACGAATTTGCATGAGCATGAGCCAGTCAAGGGATACCTGTATGATTTTACCAACCTCTCTGCATTTGATAAATAATTTCATATTAACCTTAAACTTATAAAAAGTACTTGTGGAAGTACAACTAAAATTTGGTTGCCCTCAGACTTGTTTGTGATTGATGGAAAGGTATTTATATGTAGTCTCCCAGAAGTGGGAAAAAAATTGAATCTTATGCTTTGTGTAGTGATAGCATTGTAGCCCAAATTAGTTTCTGTGCTGTTTGGGGGGGCTCTCTGAGCATGATATTGTAAATGCACAAAAAATATTCATCTTCAGTATAGGCGACATGCTCCAAATTATGGAGCTGAAATTTTGCTAAGTTTATGGCTTGGACATCAACTCTGTGTTCCTTGCCTGTTTAGAATAGTCAGGGAAGACTAAGGCAGGAATTTAATCTAATGAAAGGAGATTCTCTAGAAAATGACATACAGCAATGACTATTATAAGTAGACCTTATATTCAGTTATGTCTAAACTAGAACGTTCTCCTGCCTCTTCACATCATCAGCTCTACTCAAGGCTTTGAAGGTCTGAGTTCTACTGACCTAGCTAAACCTCAAGGGAAGAACTGCTGTTAAATATTTAGACACATACTAAATGTCTGAATTTGTTCTATGAGGAAAGACTTATTCAGTTTTTATTCTAAAATAAAAAACATTTATTATCACAAGTTGCATAAAATCAGATACAACTTTTACAAAAATGTTTGATAGAAAAATAGTTTTCTACATACATTGTGTGATATTACAGAAATAACTCACTATTGCTGTGTCTTCAGATAAAGCTTCAAAGAATGAAAAAAGAATTCAATAACTCTGTACCAGACACACACAATGGGAAATCTCTCTTGTACAAACTGAACTTACTCAAAGTTCCATTATAAAAATATCGCCTTGGCACTATGTTATGAACCAATCCATAACACTACTAGCAGTTTGGTTGGAACTAATTAAATCCTGAAACATACCTTGATTTCTTTGTGCTTCGAAAGTTGAGACACCTGGTGCCAAAGAAATCACACCAAAATCTGAGTGGTAGGTATGAAAACTATACTAAAGGTCACTTAGACATGAAAGGAAAAATAAATCATGAAGCTATGTTGGATGAAAATATTTTTAGGTTGTAGCATGTTACTTATCGGTCTAGTCTACTGAAGTTGATTCAGAAATAAAACCATATTTGGCTGCAAGGATGTAAGTACATAATCAGGTTACTTGATTTTTCTTGACAGATTCTATGACTATTCAGAAGGTCAAAGGCTTGCTGTATCGTCTACTTAAAATTCCTGGTTCAGAACTGAAATTGTCCTATGAAAGTTCTAAAGTAGGTAACAAGTTGTATTTAAAAGGTCAACATTGCATTCTAAAATGCTATAGAATGAAACAGATTTCACTTAAAGGCCAGCAAAGGCCCTAAAAGTCAGATTCTCACTGACTACCATGGCCTGATCCATCTCCTTTGGACTTGAAAGATGGCCGGGGAAAAGAGACTTGCCTGAGTGTGTACATTTTAAAAGAGCCTCATCGAATGAATTTTTTTTTCTTCTTCTAGATGGAAGGCAAAGAAATTGAACTAGAAAATGACCTAAAGCCCTTGCAGTTTTACTCTATAGAAAATGGAGACTCTATCTTAGTACGGTGGTAACTTTTTTTAAAATGCAACTTCAGAAGAGGAGTCCACAGGCTACCCCAGGAGAGCATCTGCAATTTGTGCCACTCTTCTTGTACATATTTAATGTGGATTTCATAAACTGGGACAGAGGGCTATTTGAAATGATGCTTGTAACTCCTACATGTATATTTTCAATTAAAAAAAATTGGTGCATAATTGCAGGGATTCTTTTAAATTCCCAGATTAAATGGAAGATTAGTATGAGGTCTTGTGCAGCAAATTTCTATAGAAGAATCACTTTTATTCAGAACATGTAATCTAAAATCTCATGTGACATTTGTAAAAGTCACATGAGATTTTAGATTACAAAGACAACTGCTGTTGCACTAGAAAAGGACACAAACTCTGCTTTAAGTGAGAGAGAAAATAACTTTAAGCTTTGTTTTTTTCCCTCAAGGAATACTTTATGTAACACCACGCTCTAGCGAGAGGTACCTAGAATGGGGTGTGGAAAGTTTAGATCCATATTCTGATCTTGTTGCTATATCCTATTTACACATCTAGAGGGGAAAAAGATCACAATTAAGCTGCTGAATTGGAGGATTTATTCAAAATAACTTATCAGCATATTGTGGAGCTATACAGTTTAATGGATATTCTCTGTATGTTGCTTAAACTTTTTACTTTATCTAGATAGTTACTGAGTTATCAGAAAGATGCAAATTCCTTTGAATCTGGTTATATTATTTGCTGTAGTTCAAGATTTGGTATAAGCAAAGTTTAATATCTTGCATCAATCTCATCCAAATCACTAAGTAGTATACACAACCTCAATATAAATCCTAAAAGATAACTATCCCCACCCTACATGAGCAAGTACCATTTACCACCCTCCCCCCCCCCAATTTGCAGATTACATTAATCCAGTAAATAGATGTGCTGGCATGGAACCTTGCACCTGCTGACTCTCATGGATACCAGTGGTTCTGCACCTATCATCATCCTAATAGAAATCTAGAGCTTTATGTGCACATTAATTATCAATAGTCCTTTAAGATAATTTCCTTTTTTATAAAGTCAAACTTCTGGTTTTTGTCAGATTAACACCTCACCTATAGAAAAATGCTTCTCTGGACAGGATCACTCAATTTTTATCAAAATGGATGGGCAAATGTTAATTACATTATAGGTGAAATTTCCACTATTAAACACCACCTTAGCCGTCCTGATTGTGTATCTCCACAAGTCTTTATCATCTTTCCTCACATCTACAAGGATCTCCACATAATTCCTTCACTTTCCAGAGCTCTGTTAGTTCTTGTGGAGAATACTGAGGGGAAGACAGCATTCCCTTTTCACATGTCTTCTCACACAACCAGAGGCTGTCCTGTTTAAAAAGACAATGATTTCAGTGGGCTTTTTTGGAAGGGGACAGTACTTTACATTCACTAAATCTCACACACACACAGTCTATCAGAAATCAGTATTTCATGGTGTGGGACACTTGTTAATAATATGCCAGTAATTAACAGAGGCAGTGTGTATATAAATAAAACTCTGCAAGGCTCTTATGCTAATCTGAGAACAGACACAATAAGGTCAAGTATCAGACAGCTTACAGATGCATCAAGGTATCAGACAGCCCCTGACTGATAGGTGCTAGAAATTTTCCTGTGGATCAAATAATTCCATAATGGTCTCAATATGTATGTGGGGATGGGTGCACTTACATTTTGGTCTGATCTGGTCAGGCAATTCCTATATTCTTACACATTACCACTGAGTGTCTGGTTAACCAATCAGCCTTGAGTAGAAACTCTTGCACAAACTATTGTTAATAGGAGTGCTGATGGAAACTGGAAAGACAAGTGCCCCAAACAATGTATTCGTATAACCCCTCCACCTAGTTTGATATGTGCAAGATAGCAGAAACTGAAAAGTTATTTAATTAGAAGAAAGTCACCCAGTAGTAATCTGTTAAAGATTTTATCCTGTATGCACCCAGAAAGAATTATTTTGTAATTAACTGGGAGAAGGTGTGATGGAAATGTTGGTATATTGAACTACTCGTATGGATTAAAAAAAAACCCATTTGAAACTCCTGTTCATGCATTAAAACAGCTACTGCAGGAATGCCTTCCATGATAAGGAAAATTGTATTTTCCAGGGGCTGCCCAACTTGGGTTAAGAGCCATGCTACTGTACCAGGAAAAACAGAATTTCTGCAGACTTGCTCACCTGATATCGCTTAGGCCCTATAGCTGCCATCCAAATGCCCATACTCACATCTTCACCCTGTAGATGCATTTCAAAAACAAACATTAGCCTTGGTGCATTTCCAACTAATTATTTCCCAACTATGAAATTCTGAACCAAAGTCTGTTGTACACCATGTATGTGCAGTTACCACTAACTGAACAAGTAAAATATTAGCTTTATTTATATTATTTCTTAAATGTAGTTTTTTCTAAGCATCTCTTAAAAATATCTCCCACTCCTCCCAACATCCCTGAGGAAGCTGTGTGTTAAAATGGTGGATTTTACAGGTTAGGAAACTAAGGCAAATATAGTCACAGTGACTTCCAACACTAGACAGGGAGCCAATGCAAAAGTAGGATTAGAACTCTGGAGCTCCTAATCACAAATCTCACATCTCTCTCAACATAAAAATCTACTAATTAGCCAGAGCTAACAAATCTAATTCCAGAATCAAAGGTGTGGTGTGAGAAAAGGGTAGGGGGAGTGGGAGACCTTAAGGTTTTCTGGGGTTTTTAGCATGGGGCTTAGGTACCTGGTATGTCTTGAGTCTTTCAGAGTTGCTTGCCAACCATTGAACGATGTCTTTGGAGATAACATAACCAGACCCACAGGCAAAGGCAGGGTATGCTGGACTGGGATACTCCAGTTCTTGCCACTTCCCTGTCCGATCAACTGCCCAATTTAGTCTGAAACTTAAGAGCAAAATAATCATGCAAACTGCTTTTGAAGATGATATTTATAAAAAGCTCCAATAATCCATGCAATTTAGTCAATACAACTGAAGCAAACTAAGTAATGAATTCTAAGAAAAAGTGTAGAAAACTTTTCACTGGGTTATGATTCAGACAGTCCTATTTCAGTCTCTAAGGTGCCACAAGTACTCCTTTTCTTCCTGTTAAGAGTATCATTGAAACATTTAATTTCAAAGAGGCAATTATGCCATGTTAATTTCCTCTAAGAAGATTTGTAAACACACTAACAGAAAAAAGCATTGCTAGCTCTAGGGTGCATTTGCACGGTTACCAGCTTCAGCTAATTAACACATCTCTTGTCAATAAATTTGTGCTTCAACACACACCACAGTTCCCTAACTGTCAAAATCCCTACCCTGTACTTTTTTTTTTTTTTTAAACTTATGACAAATACAACAGGTACATCCAGAAGGCATGCAGTTACAGTGATAAGCATATTGGTCCACTGAGACCAAATAAATGCCCTCCTAAAAAATAGCAATCAAGGGGGAAAAGGCAGCAAAAGGCATATCTGTTATCCTTTAAACATGGCTAATTTTGCAGAAACCAGAACAATAATTTGGGATCCTGGACATAACAGAAATCACCTTTCTTCATGTGAGCCAACACAGTGTTCAACTCAAGCTGTCAGGGCACCAGACCTGGGTTTCTAATGTCAAATGCACCACTGATTTGCTGTTTGACCTTTGACAAGTCATGTAACTGCTCTATGCCTCAGTTTCCCCATCTGTAAAATGGTGCTTACAAGGCAGACATTCGCTGCAGGCCACACCCATTTAGTGCTTTTAGCAAAACAAGCAACAGGCTTTATCCACCAAGGTTTCTTTCTCCAGACAGGCCAGACTGTCCCCAGCAGGCTGCTGGTAAAATCCTAACAAACATACAAACTGAAGTCTAAGTTTAAAAATAGTAAAATAACCCCTTCCCCATGTTCACTTCCTTGTTCCTGATTCTGTCTTCAGCCCTTCCCGCGAAGATCAGTTGAAGGGGAAGGGGGAAAAAAGGAGAGCTTTCCTGATCTCTAAGGGTATGTCTACACAGCACTGTCAGCTGACACTGGCCTGTGTCAGCTGACTCGGCCTTGGGCTGAAAAGATGCAGTGAAGATGTTCAGGCTCAAGGACCCTCCCTCAGGGTGGGGTCCCAGAGCTTAGGCTCTAACCCAAGCCCGAACATCTACACTGCAATCTTACAGCCCGCAAGTCCAGGCCAGCTGCAGGTGTTGAATTGCTGCACAGACATACCCTAAGGGCTAGACTGTGTGGATGGTGCAGCTCTGGTGGAGGCAGGCTAGCCACCCAAGCCACAACACCCCCACAGCTACATTTGGTGAGCAGAGTGAGCATGAGCCCATCTATCCAGGCTGGGAGGCTTACTGCAAGCTGCTGTGCGACATACCGTAAGAGGCTCCAAACTCCCTTCATACTCTCTCCTATTGTGAGGGAGACTGTTCCTGTTCCCCCCTCCCAGCATACCTTAGGGTGAAGGCCTACTAACCCCACCATCCCCCTGGGCCCAGTTGAGAGGGAAACCTGGACTGAATCACACTTCTAGGCTCTGGTCCCAAGCCCTAGACAGTCAGCTGCCTGCGTTTTTTCAAACCATGAACTTCCACCCTGGGACCATTTCTTCTCACAGGTCTGTCCTTTAAAATACAACCCCTCAAGGGCTGAATATGGCTCCAGTGTCTTTTCTTCCCTGCTCAGTCTTAAAATACCACAATTCCCTATACATAGGAATAATGGTATTTACCGACCTTCAAACAATGTTTTGAGAAGCACAGTTGAAAAGTGCTATATAAGAACTAAATATTTTTATGAACAGGTCCTAGATGTAATCACAGCCAGCTGCCATAATTGTGTCAGTGTGCCAGGCTTTTACTATTTAGAAACAGGTTCTAACATGGCTTAGGTCAATCAAAAGCTGAGTGAGTTTTTATGGCCCAGAGAGCCATTACACACTGGCATGTCAGTTGCAGTGGGGTAGGTGCCTAGTACTGAACAACAGAAGATGAAGATGAAGACTGACATGGATGGGCAGAGGTGAACATGAAACTATCACGTTATATGCCCACACAATGGCCGGCTCTAGTCACTGTTAGCCATCTCTGTTTAACAAGCACTGACATTCACCCAAAAGTACTCAGCTGCAAGTGGTTGAGACCTTTTCTGCTTAGGCTTGTTACCAACAAGCAGTGATTCTTCATAAATTTTGCTAAGCAAAGCCTTAAGTATATTTAGATGGCATCAAGCCCTGGCAATTAAAGATAGAAGGCAAACATCATGCATTCAGGACTACAATTTAATTATTTATAAAAAGAAAAGGAGGACTTGTGGCACCTTAGAGACTAACCAATTTATTTGATCATAAGCGTTCATGAGCTACAGCTCACTTCATCGGATGCTGTAGCTCACGAAAGCTTATGCTCTAATAAATTGGTTAGTCTCCAAGGTGCCACAAGTACTCCTGTTCTTTTTATGGATACAGACTAACACAGCTGCTACTCTGACACCTTAATTATTTATGGTTGTTTGCTGTATATCCATCAGAGACAATGGATTCTACCATGAGAAAATCTGAATGCCATGTACCAAATGTAGGGTATAGGCCTCTATAGGGATTAACACAATTATTCTAATTTATTACTGAAATTTTAGGTTATTACAATCTTGCCTTTGTCTTTACCGAATGTTAGCATATTCCGTTATTTTCCTACACAATGCTTGAAGAACACTTGATAACTCACTCGGATACTTGGTTGCTTATATAATGAAATGAAATGTCTCAGCTACTCAAGAAACTTCATAAGACATTTTGGCTCTGTCAAGTAGTGCCAAGCACCGGAAGTATCAAGGGTATGGCCATGCTGCAATCGGAAGTGTGATTGCAACACAGGCTGGCAAAGCTTTAACCTAACTAGCATGGCTAAAAACAGCACTAAAGATGCAGCAGTGCGGGCTAGCACCACAAGTAAGATACTAGCATGCTTGGAGAGCCCACACCACTGTCTCTTCACTGCTATTTTTAGCCATGCTAGAATGGGTATAGCAGCCCATGCTAAAAATCATGCTTCCGACTGCAGCTTAGCCATAACCTTTAATCAGCCCCACCCTTCCAGTCCAGTAGGGCTTCTGCAACATGATAACATCCCCAAGATATCAGCATCACTGGTGAGAAAGTTTACAAAAGCGCTGCCAAGAGATTAGCCTAAAATTGAGTTTAACATTTCTATGTCCCACTAAAGCCACATTATTGTAATTGAAGGTGTTAACAGCGTCTCCTGTTAAACACCAGATGGCATGGACTGTGTACTTCTGGAGAGGAGATACTTGGTAACCTGTGTAAACAGAGACAAGTAGTGGAGTTTAATCTGAATTTAAGATTCTTAATATTTTTCCTGTGTCAAGACTGCTTCCTGAATGGCATACTTTCCTCAGTTTCAAAGGACTCTGTTAAGCTCACTCAATTCACATTGGTCAGTCTATTGAGCAGTGTGCCCGACTACAATTTGGTCTTGGCAGTTTTTAGGTATCATCACAGGAAAATCATGGCTAAAAGGAGCAAGAGTTAAAGGGAAGTGGTGGCTCCATCTCTTGAAATCGTCAGATCCAAGATTGGATGCCTTTTTGGAAGATGTTTTAGTCATACACAAATTACTGGCCTCAATATAGGTGTAACTGGGAGAAGCTGAAAGCTCTCAACAGTCCATTTGAGTTGGGAGTAGACAGCAGCGAGAATCTTAATGAGTTCATACAATATGATATTTTGTAAAAAAGTCTGGGTGAGGTTTCAAGCCTGTCAGTTACCAGGACACGACAGTAAGGATGGGACCTACCCTATGCAGCTGATACAGACTCTTTTAGTTTGAAGGTTAGATAAACCTTCCGGGGTAGGCTTGCTAATCATCATCATTAAAAATCTCTGAAGCCTCCTGTTTTTCTTTAATCTTAATTCATAACTAAGGGCCAAATTCTGAACTTTCATCCATTTTTACCCCCTTGACTTCAAGGAGTTACTCTTCTTTTACAACTTGAAGAGACCAGAATCAGTTTCACAGGGCAACCACCCTTAAAACTCATTTGACCAAACCTACCACTGATATCTCTGGACACCACCACTGAAGCCAAGGAAATTATGCCACAGATTAATGTGGTCCTGTGTGTCTGCAGTTCTTAATGGGGTGACAACAGAGTTTCCATTATAAGCAAGGCCACTGCAAGATGAATGTAAATTCCGAGCCTAGACCCCTGGTTCACAAGAGTTGCAGCTTGGAACATTCTGGTGTTTTTAACCCATTTCCATTAAAATATGAGAGTGTGTGATAATCTAGTCTGACTTCCTGACCACCACCAAACATAGAATTTTACCCAGTAATTGCTGCATCATGCCTGTAACTCCTGGTTGAGCTACAGTATATTAGAACAAAATCTTAAATCAAGATTGGATGTCTAAGTGATGTGGAATTCACCATATTGTTGGTAAACAATTCCCAGGATTGATTAATTAACTTCACTGTTAAAATTTGTATTTTTTTTCAATAGTAAATTCAATTTTCAGTGTGTCACAGACTATTTTATATTGACAATCCATAGCTGCCTTGTACAGCTGTCAGTGGGGCAAAGCTGGCATTTTAGCTGGTGGATAGAGGACAGTTGGGATTTCTTGGCAACTAGAATGATGTAGTAGGTAGTTTGGGATAAGCACATTAGCTGGATGTTTTGGTAACACGATCAGTAGTAAAATAGGTAATATTGACTTTTGTCATTTATAAGCTGCAGAATACATGGTGCCAGACTATAAAGCCAATTTTGTCCCCTCATACACAACCCTGTATTCTGAAAATACACAACCCATTTTCAACCAGAAAAAGTCATACTGCCCTGAAAAAAAAAAGGTAAAATTCAAAACAATGGTATGTTGGTACATGCTTGCAGTTTTTAACTTCATCTTATTTCTACACAGAAATATGTATTACCTACCACTTCCTATATGCTACAGAGAAATGTTATGTGCCACCTGACGCATGTTATAGCCCAGTATCAGAGGGGAAATAGCCCAGTATCAGCTATTGTAAGGGCACATTCTAGAACAATTATTAGCTGGCTTCTGCAACTCAGGATCCAGACCTGCTCTGACTGAAGTTATGGAACTTTACTAGTGACTTGAAGTGGGCACAAGGGGGGGAGGTGGCTCCATAAGGCAACTGCTGAACTGATTTTTACAGCAGTAAAACATTCCATAGACATATGGAGAAATTAAAAGATCCATGAAAAACGCAGTAAGCAGAAGAGTTTGAGACTCACTTGCCCCACCAGATATTTGGCCTGTTAAGTTTTTCGTGCATTATCCTGTTGAACACAGCTTCCAAATTTATGTAACAGTCGTCATCTGTCTTCAGCAACAAATCAAAGTTAGCTGATTCTACTGTCCTGTTGCCAAAAGAAAAATGGTGATGATTTACTGGGAAATAATTTTAAACTGCATTACAACTCCACAACGTAACCTGGATGCAACATAAACAGTGAAAGGCCCCATTGGAAAGGTAAGCCATTTGTCCTCTTCCTTTCAAATGTTTTTCCTATAGACTGATAGCGAGGACTGTGTACTAGTTCTAAAGAAGAAACACATAGCTGTTGTATTATTTTCATGGGTTTGTACAAAGTATGAAAGGAACCTGAGGTAGGATTTTTGCTATCCAGTACAGCTGATGAGTTTAACTTACAATGAATCTATCTAAAACAGCACTGACCTCAAAAGGATAGGAACTCCTGCTGAGAACTACATCACAGCTATTAATGCCAGGGCTTGTATAAAGGGCTCGTAGTCCAGCTAGCCTTCTGTATGAGAACAGCTGGTTCAAGGGCAGTGCAACTAGGAAAGTTTACAAGGAATGATTTGTAGTAATAATTGATTTGTAGTAATGATTTGTAGTAATAATTTGGTGCTTACCCTCTGTAAAGCACTCTCCAAATATTAAATGAGTAATCCTCAACATCCCTGTGAGGTACATACATTATTTTACGGATAGAGAAGCTGACTGTAAGGAGAAACTCAAAAGAATTAGAGTGAGATTATTCCTTGGTTTATCCAGAAAGACAGGCTATGTTTTGAAGGACATTCCTATATATTCACTTCCCCTAAGTAGCAAACTGTTTTCCTTAAATCCTTTATTACTGAAAAAGAAACAATTTTCTGCTAATGGGCAACCAGTCACCACAGAGAGTTAGATGACTTCAACTTTATTTCCCCTTTTAGCAATCAGAAGTGTTCTTCTGTTTCTCATTTGTGTATTCTACACTATTCGGCACCTTCCTTTGGTGGCTTTAAAAAAACCAAACACCACAGGTAGCATTTAAAGTTATTATTTAACAACGGAAGAATCAGCCCAAGTTCAACATTAGTAATTCCAGTGGCTTCAATTGTTACTCCTTATTTACAAGAGAGTGTGAACAGAAAACCAAGCCCATTGTCTTTACTGATGTGTAAGCATATATTTGGGAATATATATGCATAGTTGTAGGAGATTTGCTGCACATATCTAAATAGATCTCCTTAGACTATTTTTATGCAAGAGGTGCTATAAAATATGCTTGAGCTTTCAGTTAAATGTTCTCCAGTTAATTATCAATGCTATTTTTAAAGTTCCGATGACTCAGTTCTGATTGTATTACTCACTGAGGTCTTGATCCTGCAATGGGATTATTCATTTGTGTGTGTAAAGTTAAGCACATACCTTTGGGGATCAAATGTGAGTTTTGGGGAGGGGATTGCTGTTTACAAATAAATAAATAAATAAATAATAATAAATACCCACATATATTGTAAACTGAGCTTAGAACTGGAACTATGCAATGTTCAAAATGTTCTGGTATTTGTTTTTGATAATTACTCACGTTTATATCTTCCAATACATTTATGTTGTGCAAATGTACTGAAACTAAACAGAATTTAAAATAAAAAAAAAAATCTAATTTTTAGAATGAAAGGCTGTGTTTTTTCAGCTTTTATGGCTAACATCTCCAAGAAACCGAAACCTTTAAAATACATTTTACTCCAAGGAGTTTGCAGGTATTATCAATTGCTTTTTCAATTCATGTTTTAGATTGATGCTTCAGGCATTAATGTTTAGACCCTATTTTCACACACGACAGAGGGCTCTGGCAGTAGCAGGCAGCTCTTGTGCGACTGTTGTGATGACAAAGGGTGCTCAAAGCTATTTGGAAGGCCTTTCTGGTCTGAGTGCTGAGCCTCTCCATGTTGGGTGCTTGGTCCCATGAGGCACTGAGCACTTCAAGCTGAAATCTACCTTGCAATGGAAATTGAGGGTGCTCAGGACCTGACAGAGTTGAACCCTTTGGTCATGATACAAAGCCCACTGAGGTCAACGCCAGTCTTTCTGTTGACTTCCATGGGCTTTTGATTAGGCCTTCTGTTTGTAAATCAGGCTGACAGCCAGCATTTAAAATTTAACCTGCTGGTCTTCAGATTGGTTTGTGATTTCATGTTGTTAGCAAACATCCCAGGTAAGGCTGTGGGCATGATTTAACCCTAACTTGCATATGTGAATTTGTGGAGCAGATATCTGTTTTTACAGATATTTGGGGTGCGGAAGGGAAGGAGTTCAGTCAGTAAAGATCAATCCTAAAAACCGAGCTCTCACTTTTAATCACCAGATGGAGTAATACAATTTTGGCCTTTCTAGTGTGAAAACTAAACAAAACAAAAACAAACAATGAAAAGAGTAAATAATTTCCAGTTATAGTGTGTAATTTGTCAGAATACAGCATATCAGGGACTATCTGGCACCAGAAGTAACCAGGGAAATCCTTGATTAAAAAATATTTTTTTCCAACCTACCATCGGTAGAAGTTCAGTAATTTGGCTGGAACATTTCTGTAGGTGTCAACAACATCTACAAAAACAATATCATCATAGGCTCCGCTTTCTTCCTTCAATAATGCATCCTCCTCTTCAAGGTTTTTTAAGTGGTTTACAAACCTTTCAGGGCGAGTATGAAGGCTTTGTAAAAGACAATCACCTTCTAAAGGGGAGGAAGGAGAAATTATACATAGCCAAAATTACACATCTGTTAACATCCATGTGCAGTACACTACATACAGCTGTGTATATTTTTCTTGTACTAGAAGTAGCATATTTACATATTTATTTTATGAGTAAGCATCCAGCCAAAATCTGGATTTAGGAAATTTTGCAATTTTTTTTAAAAAATGAAGGCACTAATTTTACAAGTTTACAATGTAAAATGATTTACAATGATAAAAAGTAAAAGTTGCAGACAATACTTTTTTGGGGGAGGGAAGGGGAAGGAGTCATACATATACCAAATTCACAGTCCATTTTGGTCAATTTCTTGGTCAGAGGATTTTAAAAAATAATAAATTTAATGATTTCAGCTGTTTAAATCTGCAATTTCACGGTGTTGTAATTGTCAGAGGTCCTGACCCCAAGAGGAGGTATGCGGAGGACGCGAGGTTATTGTTGGGGGGTGGGAGGGTTGCAGTACTGCTATCCTTAGTTCTGCACTGCTGCTGGCGGCAACGCTGCCTTCAGAGCTGGGCAGCTGGAGAGCAGCAGCTGCTGGCCAGGCGCCCAGCTCTGAGGACAGAGCCGCTGCCAGCAGCAGCAAAGAAGGAAGGATGGCATGGTATGGGATTGCCACCCTTACCTCTCTGCTGCTGCTGGAGGGGCACTGCCTTCAGAGCTGGGCGCCCAGCCAACAGCCACTGCTCTCCATCCATCCAGCTCTGAAGGCAGCGCAGAAGGGTTTCAATACCGTGACACCTTCCCCCCACAAAATAAGCTTTTGACCCCCCCTGCAACTCCCTTTTGGGTCAGGACCCCCAATTTGAGAAACTCTGGTTTCCCCAATGAAATCTGTATAGTGTAGGGTAAAAGCACACAAAATGACCAGATTTCACGGTCTGTGTTGCGTTTTTCATGGCCGTGAATTTGGTAGGGCCCTACATATACCCTAATGAAAAAGGAACAGAATGCTTCTTTGCTCTAATGAAAGAATTCAAAAAAGTCTTAAGAATGTTTTATACAAATTATCCGGCATTCTACTCTCTACTTTTTACAGGATGAATAGGAGGGCTACCCAACTCAATATCAGTTTATCCTAAGCACATTTACCTGTAGCATAGACAGAGGCTGAAAACCAGGTTCTCACATACTGCTCTGACAAGGCTCAACACAACCGATTTTCATGGTACAGTCGTGCTGGCCTGTCCACATCTACCACAGTGAATAAACAGTTTTGCATAAGCATATTCAGGAAAAATCAGGGCAGGTATTCTGTACTACCTGAACTTTTAAGAATAGGGGGGAGGAGGCGGCAACGGGTTTTATAAATGGTTTCAATGCACTTTAAGATCCTCCTGCACAGATGTATGGGAGATTAGACTGCTCAATCATATCTGCCAGTCCTATCTACTCAGCACAGAAATGGTACTTGAATGTGGTTTGGCGTCCGACATGGTATTAATTGTTGTGTGGAGTCAACCATGTTACAATCTGATTACACACAGCAAAGATCTGTAGTGGAGACAGGCACTTACTAGCTCAGAGGAAAGCCCAGAACTGGATCCATTATTCCCTTATTTTCCTCTTGTAGTAAAGCTTTAACTCACTGAAAAGTTTTTATAGGCTGAAGCTGGTTTGTGTGCCCCCAAACCACATTTTAAAACTAAGTTAGTTATTTTACTTATGGAAAATAAATTTCTGGTTTTCCTTATGTCAGGGCAGACAAGCCAGCCTCACTTTTGAAAAGTGTTAATACAGAGCCACCTCAGTTTTTGCATTACAGCAGCTGCTCTGTGGTGCCAGTTTAGATGCTTCAGTACTAGGTGGCCCAAAGACCATGCAGAGTTTGAAAGGGCTCCCAGAGGCTCACACACAACCTGCTGAAATGGGTGCAAAGGGCAACAGCATTGCTGGGAAAAGCAAGCCCACTTTAGCTTTAATGTCACCATTAGCCAACAGTTGCTCCATAGTGTTGCAAGATAAACTGCAGTTATTGTCTATTCTAAATATAGGGGAAAAGTGGTAACTGTTAGCACAAGTTGACTTCTTAAAGACAACCAATGTAGAACTTTTTTCTTTAACTTGGTCTTTTGAACAAGAATTAAGGACGGGGACAGGGAAATCGTTTTGGACAGAAGGGGAAAAGGTTACTGTGTTAATAAAAAGACAGCAAAGAGATAAAAATTGGCTTAGCTAGGTGATAAGGAGCAACCAAAGATGTCAGCATGTCACCAAAATTTTACTTAGTACCGGACTTATATGAGAGAGGAATAAACTAAATGTAGAACTTCTTAGTCAATCAAATTAATATTGGACACAGTTTGATCATTCATTTCAGAGCTGTCATTTAAATGTTCTATTGTACGAGGATAGAGAGATTCTCTACTACATTTTTTGCAGACTTACCTTGAATAGTGTAAATAAAGCCTCCTGCTATTCCTTCCACACCTTCTGTGAATTCATGTGGCCATGAACCTTCCCCTGTCTGTTAGAGATTGATTAAAAACATTACAAAAAGAGAAATATGTCAGTAGCGAAAGTTGAGCTAATTCTCTCTCTAAATACAAAGCTTGATATAACAACTAAGAATAAAACTATGTACAGTACATGTTTTTAGATGGTTATAATTTTAGGATGAGATTTTTTAAACATGCCTAAGGGATTCAGGTGCTCTATTGTCATTCAAATTAATAGCAATGAGGCATCCAAAACAAAGGCAGCTTTCGAAATTGTAGCATTAATTTCTGTGTTCTATTCCATCCTCATATCACATTGGAAAGCTAGACTTGAAATTAAGAGGAAAGGGTTAAACTTTAAATGGCTAAAATACAAGGGCTCAGCATGCTGTTTGTGAATCAGCAGAAAGTGGTGACAAGGAAAGAGAATTCATCGCCTTAGGGTTGCAGTAACTGGGCAGAATTCACTGCTGGCAAAAATGGGTTCAAGAACAGTCTTTCATGCAGATTCAGCTGCAGTGAATCTGACCCATTATCTTTGAAGTCCACAAAGGGGAGGGGTGAACTTTATATCCACGCAGAGTGGAAAACAGGTCTTTAATACAGTCAGTGGCACCATTTTCTTGGTTCACCAAAGGGCTGGATCCCAAGGTGGGTGTAAGTAGAAAATTAAACCAATAGAGGAAGCCAGACTGATGTGACCTGAAATGACTGGACAATTACAAAGGAAACCTAGGGAGCACAGGGAAATGGGACAGAAAAAGATCTTAAGTTAAAGTTTTACCAAAAAATAATTTATGATTGGAACATAAGTAGTATGAAGAGATGACGCACCGTAGAGACTCTGAGAACTCCTCCTCCATCATTAACCTTCACTTTGTGAAGATTCCTAGAAACAAGGCCTTGAAGGTCCTGGCTTTCCCACACAATAGTACCTTCAAAACTCTGTTAAGAAAGCACACCACAATTCACTATTAACAGGAAAAAAAAATACACACACACACATATATATATATATATACATATATACACACACACACACACACACACACACAGACTTTAGAGAGTGGAATCAAATGGAAGTATCACAATTTTAATTAAAAAACAGTCAATTTTACATAAATGATAGTTTTATAATATAGCATAATGTTTTTACTTAGACTTCACTGCAGTAAAATCAGTTCTAGGTAAAGTGATGCATCTATGAAACAGAACCAGACAATGTGCTTTAAGTCAAATAACTTATTTCTCTACATCACGAGTGAGATTAAACTTTAACAGAAGTCTATAATGAAAGATTTTTTCCTTTTTATTTAAATTTTAAAATTTTATTTAAAAGGTGAACTGTAATGATTTTTAAAAATTAACTATAAAAACCAATGTTACAAACAGAATATATTATAAGAAATTTGAAAATCAATGCCTCTTTTAGTTATCTGCCAAGACTTGAGATTAGTGATCTCTGTTGATCCTGCAACAATCACTGACATCACCAAAACTTAGAGGGAAGCAGGGAATTTCCTTTCTTCCCTTGGTACAGGTGTCATGAGTTGTAACAGGAGAATCAGAGAACCCTGGCCTCAGTTCTTGGTATACAAGTAAAGGAGGAAATTATTGTCTTTTTTCCCTTTTTATTTAAACCGTATGACACTTTAAAAAAACCTAAGATCCTACATCACTAAGAGGCTATATGTGTAACTTAGTTTTTAAAAAGCAGTTCAGTCCACCTTTAAACTGATTTGCTGAATGCTACATATTATCCATACAGTATATCTCATATATTACTATTATTTTCTGTTGAAAGTCTCTAAGATGGTTAGGAAGGGACAGAGGGAATGCAATATAAAAATAAAAGTTAAAGTAGTAATTTAAAGTTCTATAGTTTTTTTAGGTAATCCTGTTCTGGTCGAGAGACTACACACTGAATACATTAACATTAGTTTCATGAATGTTAAACCAAAGCAAATGATTTTGTTTAAAGCAATACATGATATAGCTTTAAATCAATTCCTCATCTTCTAAAACAAAAATTTTGACACACTGCACATAAACGTAGCTATTCAAGCACAGAAACACCTCATCTTGTTTTAAACTTATCTACAAATGCAGACAGATCCTCAATGTTCAGAACTGTTTGCTAACTCTCTGCTGCTGTATGCTTCAGATCCCACTCTTTGGTTTCCAGTTACCTGAGCCTCTCCTTTGACCTTTTCCCAACTCATTTCCTTGTATTATCATTTTCTCCAGACTGTGTCCTCTTACTGACAGATCCAAAACAGTCCAGCTTGATTTCTTACAACTTCCTCCAGCTCTTTAACATCCTCCATCAATACGTCTTTTATGCTCATAGCATGCTTGATATTCAGTCACAGCCACACATTTCAAAAGTCTCATATCCTCCATCGTCTGTTGCTTCTAATTAGTTTTATCGTTGAACAATGGACCAAATCAGTACTCATCCTGGTGTGATCTTTGTGCTCAGTACCTCCACTCTGCTTACTTCTAATTATTTGTCATTTTAATATGACAAGTGGACCATTACTAAGACTTTTTTAATGTCAATGGCAGGATTCCCCATCACCCTAGGCTTTGAAACCTGGATAGCAGCACTTACCAAGCATCTGTATTTACAAGGTATTTTAGTAACTGCCTTTTCCCATGGTAACAATTTTTGCTTTAGAGATCAATAAATCTGGGTTCTAGTTCCAGCTCTGCCATTTGACTGCATGTGTGCCGTTGGGCAAGTCACTTAGCCTGTATGTGACTCAGTTTCCTCCTCTGTAAAAGAGGATATGTAAATACTTACTATACCCACTTCAAAAAGGTCATCGAGAGACTTAATCAATTAGATGGTTGAATGCAAGGTGTTCTAGAAGTGCCAAATATTATTGCTTTACATCTTGAGAGATGTGAGCAAGTTCACTAATGACTTTAGCCTTCAGCTATTCTTATTCCAAGCTGCCTAATGGAAACTTCATCTGTAAAAATGCGGAAAGGAGAACATTACCAGCGCACACCATCTGTTTTCTCCCTATTTACAGTCCATCCTCTCTGTAATTGGAGAGCATTGGCACTTATTATGAAGATTGAACAGGTGGACTGACATAATGTAATCCTGTTAAACTCCTTTCTGAATGTTACAGTGCCATGCCTTTTGTTGTTTGGACTATTTCTCATTAGTAACAGTCAGCAAATGGCACAGAGTCTTAATTCCATGTGAGTGGTCTGGAGCTCTGTGTAAAATAAAAATGCTTCTTTAAAACTTGTCTATGAATCCCTCCTTCATCCTTAGAAGTTTGCTGATTTGTGCTCGCTTGCTCCACAATCATCTGGAATATGAATGACTGAGCCTGTCTTTGACAATCTGGCCTGCCAACTGCTTGTTCTGAAGTTATAATTCCCTCCATCTTTCCTCACTCTTACAAGGATGAGCCAAAACAAACAAACAAACAAACCAAAAAACCAGCACTTTAGCTGAAAGACAGATGAAGTTCTTTGGTAATTTGAACAATCCAGTATTTCTTAATGTAGAGGAGTAGAGAAAGGTATTGTCTCATACCAATCTTGTAGCACTTAAACACTTCATTACAAACAGATCTCAGATAACTGGATGTCAGTATATGTGCATTAAATTTCTTCTGGGTGGTCCTGAATGCTTCAGCATCTTAAATATCACAAAGACTATGTGACAAAGAGTAAACCCCATCAATCCAAATGAGAAATGTCATGTCATCCTGTAGATATGCAATGCCAATAACATAGTAAAAATATCAATATAAAGCACTTGGAGTTTGTCTCTTTTCTAAACAATGCTTCAGACCTTTTTTTCAATAAGAACGCAAAAATGTATCAGGGGAACACTGTCAAACTGGGAGGACATACCTAGTGGGGTCTTGCAGGGGTCTGTCCTGGGTCCAGTACTATTCAATATTTCATTAATGACTTGGATAAAGGAGTGGAGAATTAGTTAATATATTTGCAGATAACACTGAACTGGGAGGGATTGCAAGCACTTTGGAGGACAGGATTAGAATTTAAAATGAACTTGACAAACTGGAGAACTGGTGTGAATTCAAGATTAACTTCAATAAAGACAAGTGAAAAGTATTTCATTTAGGAAGGAAAAATCAAATGCACAACTACAAAATGGGGAACTGACTAGGCAGTAGTACTGTCAAAAAGGATGTGCAGGTTATAATGGATCACAAATTGAATAGGAGCCAACAATGGCAAATATCATTCTAGGGTGTATTAACAGGAATGTCTTACGTATGACACAGGAGGTAACTGTCCTGCGCTACTTGGCTCTGGTGAGGTCTCAGCTGCAGTACTGTGTCCAGTTCTGGGTGCCACACTCTAACAAAGATGTGGATAAACTGGAGAGAGTATCCAGAAGACAGTGACAAAAATTATAAAAGATTTAAAAAACCTGATTTATAAGGAAGGGATAAAAAACAAACCTTGGCATGTTTAGTCTTGAGCAAAGATGACTGAGAGGGGACTTTATAAGTCTTCATATATGTTAAGGGCTGTTATAAAAAGGGTGGTGATCAATCGTTCTACACCCTCACTGAGGGTAAGACAAGTAGTAACGGGCTTAATCTGCAGCAAGGGAGATTTAGGATAGATATTAGGAAAAACTTTTTAACTACAAAGATAGTTAAGCTCTGGAGCTGCCCTACACCGTATTAGGCTTCCAAGGGAGGTGGAATCCCCATCATTAGAGGTTTTTAGAACAGGTTAGACAAACACTTGTCAGGGATGGTCTAGATTTACTTGATCTGGCCTCAACACTAGGGGCTGTACTAGATCACCTCTTGAGGTCTCTTCCAGTCTTATATTTTGATAAATTTATGTTACAGCTTGAATATGTATTAATATTTATAGCTGGAAAATAAGAGGAAAAAATTACAAGAGCCTGGGAATTTAATATAGTGGAAAAAACAATCGAAGATTTACAGGAATAAAATTTGAGTTGTGCAGAAACCCATCCCATCTCGCTATACTGTTGGGCAAAATATTTTCTAAAAATTAATACCATACAGCATCTGCTGCACATCATTTTAAATTAAATTTCTTCAGGGGTAAGAAATTTAAGCAGCATTAAATTGCATACAAGCCAGGAGTTCTCAAACTTTTTTTGCTGGGACCCCCTTTGAAAATATTTCAGGCTGACAACCTCTACTCCCATACCATCCCATTCTTACTTCTGCGCTGCTGCTGGCGGCAGTGCTGTCTTCAGAGTTGGGTGCCCAGCCAGCAGCTGCCATTCTCATGACCCCCCTACAATCGTCTTTGGTTCAGGACCCCCCAGGGGAGAAACGCTGAGATAAACTACCCAGTCAACTGCTAATTCCTCTCACAGGGACCTAGGTCCAAATTCATTCCTGTATTAACTCTTGTGAAATCAGTGGAATAATATCAAGGACTAAATTGGCCCTGAATGCCTAACTTACTCAGCCATTCATTTCCTCTCCCACATTTTCCATATAAACCACTTCACTGTATTTCTTCCAGGACCTAAAACCACTGACAGAAATCTAGTTCTATTTAAGACGTAGTTATTAGAACACTGGTTTAACAATATAAGAAGATATTTAAATTAAAAGAAGCCAAATTTTAAAATTATATCTGAAATATTTAGAGATTAGGAACTCACATGGAAACTGCTCCTCACAGATGGGAGCAGTCACTCAGTCAGCATTCCCACTTTAGGTCAATAGAAGTTTCACTTGCGTAAGGACTGTTGGATTAATAGGGATTTGATAGCTGCTTTCAACTACCTGAAAGGGGATTCCAAAGAGGATGGATCTAGACTGTTCTCAGTGGTAGCAGATGACAGAACAAGGAGTAATGGTCTCAAGTTGCAGTGGGGGAGGTTTAGGTTGGATATTAGGAAAACTTTTTCACTAGGAGGATGGTGAAGCACTAGAATGGGTTACCTAGGGAGGTGGTGGAATCTCCTTCCTTAGAGGTTTTTAAGGCCTGATTTGACAAAGCCCTGGCTGGGATGATTTAGTTGGGGATTGGTCCTGCTTTGAGCAGGGGGTTGGACTAGATGACCTCCTGAGGTCCCTTCCAACCCTGATATTCTATGATTAGGCCCTAACTGTAATAATGTTAATTCTATTTTCTTCCCATACTCTTTTTAAACTATGTTTAACCACTTCCTTCCAGTACAACCCTGAAAAGCACCATTTGGTACCATATCCCTACAGTACAACCCAATCTCAAACTGCAGGCACCATTCCCAAGTGGGATCACAAAACCTAGGACCCAGCCTTTGAAGCTTAGCAACTGCTGCTCACAAGCAGCAATAGTGTTAACAATACCAACCCACCCCACACAGCAGTGATTTCCAAACTTTTGAAAGCTGAGTCCCCACTTCAGGAAAATGAAACCAATCATACCCCTTGCACCCTGGCAGATGTGTTGTTAAAGGCAGATGTGTTTTAACTTACACAACTTCTGTACACTCTCCCACCTATGGCTAGTATTTCATGCACATTCCCCCTCACTTTGAGAAACACTAATATAGTGTAATTCATTATGTGATGCTTACACTTCAGAGCTACTGTTTCAGGCTCTCTGCAAACTCAGGCAGATGCTTCTGCATTGTTTACACCAATCTCATATTTTGAAAGTTTTCTTTGCAACCATAATAGCTAAAGAAGTGCTTTTTTCAAAATGAAAGCAGAGACTCAAGAGAACAACTGAGAGATCTGTCTGTGCCCCCTGGATAGTCCTTTGCACTTACCCCTAAAGGAACGGGAAATAACCCACTGTATGGAAAACACTATCCCACAGAATGTTAGTGCATTTCCTCTACAGACCAAGATTTGGAGACAAATTCTCACATAAAAGCTTCTAGAGCTAGCTCCAAACCACTGAATCATTTTTAAGAGATTTCTTAAGGCAGTGAACAGTAAATGAAAACCTCTAAAGCATTAGCTTTAAAGAGAGATACTAGCATCCAGAATGTGTAGTGTGGGTATTTCACCATCTCATGCCACTAACAGATATAAATGAAGCCTGAAAAATATAAAGAAATGAAAAGTAAATGCCAGTCTTACAAATCAAATCAGCATGGGAAATTAAACACTGCACGTACCTCTGGCAAAATGAACTGTTCTACAGGTTTGTACCACAATCTGTTAACTTGCACTCCACAGCTAGGTGGGCTAAAGCGAGCACTGAAGAGAGCTTCCTGTATGCAAAATAAAGAAAGGAAAACAAAAATAAGAAACTTACATTCTTAAATCACAAGGGCTGTAAAAACAATGCTAGCCTACATTATCTTAATTGGTTCACAATAGAAAGGACAAACCTCTTAAAGCAACCCCTAACATTTTTTGTTTTAAACAATGTTGTTAGCTATTTTTCATGCAGAAATAGCCCTTAAAACCAAACAGTATTTTGTTTTGAATTCCCGCCCCCCATATATTCACACTCATATATGGGCTCATGAGAAGTGCTGAATTGACAACCCTGCAGAAGGTACCCCCTGCAGCCCCCAGCCGTTGTGGGCACCGGCAGGACCCTACAGCTCCCAGCCGCCTGCGGGCTGAAATCATGAAGGTCTTTGGAAGTCACAGATTCCATGACTTCCGCGATCTCCGTGACAAAAATCATAGCCTTAGTTTTAGGATGCATTTGATCTAAACCTATGAGAAATTCACAGTTCATAAAATCTACCTGTCGTCATAGATAGAGTTTAGGAAGTCTTTATACCACCAGACTATACCAGCATTATTAGAATCCACTGAGAAGAAAAAGGTAACCTTTAAAAGATGGCAGGCCAATGGCTTGTGCAGTGATCAGATGGCGTATATGCAGGGGAAAAAAGGAGGCCAAAAGAAGTGTTGCAACAACTACAGATCTGGCCTGTGATGAGCTATATAACTACTAGGAAGATATGAAGGAGAAAAGACCAGCTGGAAACTTGCTAAGGCAAGAGAAGAAAATGACGAAAGATGTGAACGAGTTTGCTTATATTAGAAATGAGCAATTAGCAAAGTCTGAAGTAATTATTTTGAAGAAGGAAAAACAAAAAGATGAATGAGGAGGACCCAAGAGAGGAACTCACAACATTTAGGCTGAACCAGGGCATGACAGGTTGCAGGAGGAAGAGATTAGACAAGCATTAGGAAAATTAGAAAGGAAAAAGCACCCGGGCTTGATAAAGTACCAGTGGATGCACTGAAGTCGATGGGAAGGGAAGGCGTCATGTATTTTACAAGTCTGTTCAACAATATTCTTAAGAAAGAGAAAATGTCAGATGAATGATGTCAGTGCTTTGTGCTGCCCATTTTTAAACAGAAAGGAGATATTACACTGTATACTAATCATCATCCAATGAAGCTGATGCATATGCTATGAAAGCATAGAAGATTACTGAAAAGTAACTGCCTGGAATAGTTGAAATTTGGAAGGGTCAGTATGGATTTATGCTGGGAAGGAGTATCACTGATGCCATATTTTTGCTGTATGAATCTTCCTGGGGAAGTTCAGAGAAAAGATAAAGCTACTGGGTATAGCCTTTGTGGTCTTGGAGAAGGAATTTGCTCATGTACCAAGATAATTAGTTTGGTGGAGTACGAGATAGCAAGGTGTGCCAGAAGGATAGGTCCATTTTCTCCAGGATGTGTATGACAGAGTGACTCCTGTAGTCAAAGCCAAATGGGGCTACCCAACAGAAATTTTTTAGTAAATATATCCTGTATCAGGGGTCAGCATTGAGCCCTTTTTTGTTTGCGGCTGTCATGGATGTGACAAGTGATAATATACAAAGGGATCTGCCTCAGAATATGCTGTTCCTGGATGGCTTAGTGATATGTGCGGAAGATTGTGACACCCTACAAACGAAGGGTGGCAACACAGTTAGGAGCAGGCAGGACATAGAACATTGGTAAAGACTGAGGTTTTGATCAATGAAGGAGGACCACCAACCATAAAGGATATTACAGGCAGAGATCTTAGAAGAGTGAAAGACTTTAAATACCTAGAACCAATGAATGGTTGCTGGTAGTGGAGGCCTCCTGAATGATGCCCAGCATAGTACTAGAGCTGCTTGGTGCAAATGGCAGGAGCTGACCCAAGTTCTCTGTGATAAAAAGATACCAATAAAGTTAAAAGGTAGAGTGTATAAAACTGTAATTTGACCCATCCTAATGTACCGAACAGAGACTTGACCAGCCACAAGAAATCAGTATGCTCTCCACTAGAGAAATAAAGAGGTTGAGATAGTTAAATGGTTGGAGACTCCATGGTAGGAAACAAAATAAGGTTAAGAGGGCCTAATGTTGGTTGCCCATCTGAAGACAAGTTGAGGGAGGCTAGGCTACTTTGGTATGGGTTATATTGGTAGGATGGCCCTTGAAATGACCACGGACAGAAGACAACCAAGGAGGAGGGCAAAGACTCGATGAAAGGACTAGATATCAGAGGACCTTAGAGAGACCAATTTACATGACAGAGAGGCATACAATCATGGGTTTTGGAAGAAGGCTATAAAAGCTGCCGACCCAGAACAAGGAAGTGGAAATAAAGATGATGACAATGACTACAGATGGCCTAAAGTTTTGAGTCCATAACAGAGCTGGAAAACTACATAGAGATAATTACACTGGTTATGTGCTAAATGATAACAGTGTGCAACAACTTCTAGATGTCTAGCTAGAGAGTGGATCAGACTATAGAACAAGAATTACTAGCTTAACTGTATTTCCTTACTTTCAAACGTTCAAAGAGTGGTGGTTTTTGTTTGTTTGAATACATATAAGTCTTTAAGTTATCGATAAACTTGTATAACCTTAATTTCAACTAAAATTGTTTTGTCTTGGAATTACAAGGAACATTTAATTAAGAAGCATTTCTATTAACCCACACATTACTAATCTAAAGTAGTCTATAGTTATACAGAAAAAAATAATATTTTAATATTAAAAGTTTGTAAACCCCAGTTTTTCCACATTCTACAGATGACAAATGTGAAATAGGAAAGATGTATAGTTATTCAGCAGACAGTTCTTAAGAGTGCAGTAGGAAAGAAAACTCTTATTAGTGTATGATAGGTGAAATCATTAATTTGCTAGGTCATTAACACATACATCTCATTCTGCAGGCATTCAATCCACGATAGAAAGAAAAAATGTGCTTTAGTCCTCTTTGGTAAGATAACTATAATACTGTACCTCCTGTTCTGCCTGGTACAGTTTTACAGTGATATTCCTCTGGAATCCCACACCATCAGCATCATAAAATACCCCAAGACTAGTAATGACGATGGGGTAAAGAACTCGGAAGTTCACACTGACAATGCGGTCTTCAGAAAGCACTGAAGGCGTATCTTCAGGGAGATTGAATGCTTCGATTTCTTGATTCAAAACTGTATTTTAAAAATGGAACAAGGATTATACTTGCAATGTGAGTAGATTTATCATTCTGGAATTATGTATACATGGGAATGTCTGATGAATAATTAGCATGGCTGGCAAAGCGCACAAAGGTAATCAAATTCCAGAGGAAAGATGACTGACTGCATACAGCTGTAAGGAGATGTTTAGAATGATTTAGTAGCCTGCTGGTTATCAGCAACTGTAAGTCAGTGCTTGAGCATGTACAGAGAGCTGAACGGAAGCGCGCACACACACACGCTTATATATAACACCGTGCTCTATTTAACAAGAACAGCTGTTTTATTCCATCTCCTTCAGGAATCTGATTTATCGTTTGGAGGCTGAATGGCAACGACTGCTGCTTAACTGGAACTAAATTAGCAGAAGTGGCATTTAAAGTGACTCATTCCAAAAAGGCCAAGTGCATTTTACCAGGAGTTAGAATCATAGTTGTGAAATTCTAATACAATAGTTGCAAAGTAAATATTCAACGGAGGAAAAATGAAAGGCAGGAAATATAATTTTAGTTATGTATTTTATTGAGGACAGTGTTTCATTTCAAGTATTTTCTGACACTTATACTTTAAACAATTGCCTCTTCTCCTAAGGACAGATTCCGCAAACACTATCAGATGTAGTATTCACTTCAGTAGAAGTGGCCTCACATGGTCTTGTGGCCAAGACACTGGACCTGGACTATCTGGATTAAGTTCTCAGTTCTAAAGCAACACAGACTTGTGCAAACTTGAACAAGTCATTTAATGCTCTCTGACTTAGTTCCCCGTCTGCGAGGTGGGAACAATAGCCCCATGTGACAGAGATATTGAAAAGATAAATTAATTGGGGGAGAGTTTCCAAGGGACAAAGGATGTCCAACTCCAATGAAAGTCAATGGTCTGCCCTTTGTGCCTTGGAAAATCTCCCCCATTAATGTCTGCATATGGGGCTCAGAGGTGGGCTATATAAGTGCCTACATAGAGAGTAAGCTCTAAGTCCATTAGTATTTGCAGGATTGGGCCCTTAACTGGGACAGCCACTAAACCATCCGTGTGTCGCAACAAAGAGGATTCTGTTTAATATGATATAATAGTTTAAAAGATTATCATTCATACCTGGGTTAGTAATGTTCAGAAGTTTGCAGGAGTAAGGATCTTCTCTGTCCTCCACTGGCACACCACAGCCATGTGCACCTATTATAAACTTCACAAGGACACTAAAATAATTTGCTTTTATTAACACCTGTAATTTATTTTCATCTTCAACATGCTAATTTCAATGCAAAGACCTGTCCTTCCATAGTTTGAGCTTTCTGATTACCTTAAAACATTAGTCACAAAGTCTTAATACTGATTTTGTTTATTTGGAGTTTGACAGAAGAATAAATATTATTTAAAACTGAACTTGGCTCATAAGAACATTGTGCTTAGACATCCTATTCTTGACCATCTATTTATTTTAGTGAGTTAGCTGCACAAATCTCCGATGAAACACTGTATTAATACACACAGACAGCCAAGTGCTGTCATTTTAATAGAATTAATAGTTCATTTTAAAAGATAGTTAACTAAGAAACTATTCACATCAGGCAGAATGAGGAATTTCCTGTTATCAGTTGTTTTATTTCTCATTTTATTAAATAATGGGACATATCTGCAAGTTCTGTAACTATTACAGCATCCATCTCAATTTAGACATTCCAATTGTTAGGAAGTAGCAATTCAATACGGAAAACAGAAACCTACTTTAATGCAATTTTAAGGTTGAGAGATCAATTCCAAAAGAGAAGGGAAATTCAAAATTTGTAGTTCCCTCAGCAAACATGATCCTGCCTGTGCTCAAGTATTCTCTGCTAAATAGTATGCCACACTGAGTGGTCATGTAACGTACACATCTCTGCAATGAAGCATAAGGTAAATTTGCTGTGGAAACCATGACTGCATTTCCTGATTTTGATGTGATTAAAACCTGACCCATGATGAAGCATTAACATTGAATGTTGGTAATTTCCTCCTCTGACTCAAGATAAAACTCGCAAACACTGTATGAAACTTTAATAAGGGCTCAATCCTGAAAGGTGCCAAAGAGCATCTGTTCCTAGAGACACACAACTTCAGGACTTATGATTTAAAGTCCCCCCAGCCTCTGTTTGTATGTGAATGATCACAGCAAACATGGAAAGTGTGGTTATTTGGCTGTATACGCCTTCAAAAACACTGCATTTCAATTAATGCACCATCAGAAACAGCCTTTTTATGAACAGAGGGTGGTACTTTGGTGCAGCTATACACAGTCAACAAAATAGCTTTGCTGCACATGCTCAGCAATACATTTTTACCATTGTTGTATCTTGCTACCAAATTTCTCCTGACATCAAAACAGAACTAAGGTTACATGCTTGCCAATTACTACTACACGGTAAAATAAATCCACGTGTATCATTCAACTACACAGAGCAACCCTGTGAGCATTTCTTAATGGATGAAAAATGCTCTTGCACACATTCAAATAACAAATTTTAATCACATTCAAAAAATTAATTTCAATCCAGAGTGCCTATTATTTTTATAAAACGTTAAGGGAGAGTTAAGAATGAAAGTGCCCTGTCAGCCATAATAAAAGGTGTTTACCAGCATGAACCTATCTTTATTTTTTCCAAAATAAAGAATAAGAAACAAACAACATTTACTCATTTGATTCCTAGCTTCTCACCCAGCCCAAGCAATATAAATTATTTATAATAGGTTTACCGAGGGCTCAGCGCTGGATGTTGTTTCAAGTGCTTGAACCAAGTGTTCCTTATAACGTTCCGCAGCTCATGATTGTGTCGAGCGGATAATACACCGACGATAACATCGTAACGTTTCAGTTCCCACTGAGGAAAGAAAGCCAGTGGACCTAAGAGTTTAAAACAACAACTATTTATTACAGAAACATAAACCCAAATGTCTGAGCTGTAAACGTTAATTAAAAAACGCATCAGAAGTAAGTGTATTAAGCGTCCTGAGCATTAAAAAACAGAAACAGCATTTGTGTCACATTGTTCGTCAAAAGCCTGGAAGATGCTTTCAACATGCCACAACTACCATTACAGAGCTGTGAAATTATTACAGGAGAGAACAGAGAAAATGACTGCTGGTAAACTAAAGTAACCAAGTGCATGACATCTTCAAAGCTAACGAAAGAAAACCCCTCTGTAGGTTGAATGATGGGATAGCCAATTATGCGTGCATGTGGCTGCCTTCTGAGCAAGCTGCTCCGTGAGAGCACATCACAGCTGTTCTCCACATTTTGCATTGGCTATCAGAAACCTTCTGGGTGAAATTCAAGGTGCTGCTTACAATCTGCAAAATCCTAAATAGCCTGGCCTCAGCTGCCTCATGGACAGCCTTTCCTTCTCTGACCTACCACAAAACCCGGGGCCTAGTCATTCTTGACATCGGGCTTTTGCCACTAGACTATATCCACTTAAGCTGAGTGCGGTCACAGAGAGTGTTAAGAGACATGTCTTTGTCCATGCTGGCTCAGTTTCCACTGCCATTTAGTTTATTGGCAGGGCCTTCCTAGTCTCTGCCCTTGTAAAGTTGTGAGAGTGGGAAAAAGGGTTGGGGACAGGGGATTATCTCCCTATAGAAGGTAAATGTTTTCGCCTTGCTCAGTTGTGGGCATGAGTCTTCCCCAGATATACCAGCAATGGGCTTCATCATAAATGCTAGTAATAAATAACATTTAGATCTTGCTAAGCATTGTTTCTAAAATTTAAAGATTATAAAAATGGTACTTCCTTTAAAGTGAGATTCTGACTAAAGAGAAACCTGAGAAGAATGGCTAGGAGCCCACAACCAATCAGACAGACCGCTAATATGGATCTGCGTGGTTTTGTTCATCAGCCATTCTAAAGCCAAAAGAGAGAGGTTTATATTTAGCAGGGGTGAGGGATCACTTCCATCTCACTCTCCTTAATTTGAGACCTAAGCCAAACAGTTAAAATGAGTGAGTGCCAGAGTTCTTTAACACAGCTACTGCAAACAATACAGACAAGGTCATGTTAGACGTCTAATTTTAGGGTGTCTAAAAATATCTGCAAGTTACCCATTATAACCAGATTATACAATGTTATGTTCCAGACTTCTATCCACTACACCAGTGCCCTCATTAAACACTGAGAAGGAAACGTGTGTCGTGGTGACTGGACATGTGTGACCTGGGACTGAATTGGAAAAGAAGTAAAATATAATTTCTGAAAATCCTACGTCCATTGTGTCTCTGCAACAGACATTTTGCAGGAAAGGCACACAATATTAGGTTTTAAAGATAATTTACTTCTGCAAGCTGTTTAAACATGGATGTTTCAGCACACTTTCAATCTTCACATACTATAGGTAGAAAGTTAAGATATTAGTTTAATTAAAAGAATTTATATAACCTAGGAACTAACTCTGAAGGACCCAAAAAAATCTCTCAAAACATTTTCTTTCTACACAGACTAGCATTTCTTTTCTTCCTCAGAAACCTGCATGTTTTCACTAAAGCCGATAGTTACGGCTCTTGTAACAAATAAACATACATGGCAGTTTTGACAGATTTCAGGAGTGAGATTTGTTTGCTGCATGTAAGTGTGTATAACTGCTCTATCTAAGTAATGCCTGGCGAGTGTTAGAGGAGAGAATTCCCAGCTCAAGTCAGACAATCTTTCATCAGAATACTATTTGGTTTTCTCTTATATAGGTAAATGCTGATTATCTGGAGGTTTTAGATGTCCCCATCGACATTTATACAATTAGAGTTTGCCAGTACTCCCTATTAGCTGGTATCTGTAAAACAGCCATATGTCTGGTGGGACTGCAATATCAGAAGTAGCTCACACGTCCTCTTGTAATTCCTCCTCTTCCCCCTTCTCCTCACATATACCGTCTCTTACCTGCGTCTGCTCTATTTATTTCATTATGTTTTATATATCCTTGGCACTCTTTGTTTTGGTTACAGAGAGGCAAATATTAATTTAGCTTAAATCAATTTCTCTGAATTTAAGATAAACCAAAACAGGCCACTCAAACCAAAATAAGAGTGTCTACACAGGGTTTTGCACTGATTAAACTAAATTAGTTTTAAAACTGGTGAAACTCTCTCATGTGGATACAATCCCTTAACAAAGCACTTCATAGAGGCAGTCAGAGAGAGCCTTCAGAATTAACCTGGTTGAGATTAGAGGTAGCAGGTCCCTTCTCTTTTGTTTCACGCTGTCCGTAGATTTAGTAAAACAGCACCGCATCAATACTTTCAGAAAGTTGCCTTCTCAGTCATAAGAGATAGTCACTTTTTAAAAAATGAAAACAAATTTTGCTGAAATTGATGAATAAGTCCCCTGTTTGCCTGGCAAAGCTTCTTATTTATTACTGGTAAATGGGAAAGAGCATTTATTAAGCTCTAATGGAAAGGGTAACAGTTTGTCTTTAAACTAATATAAAGAAGAGATAAAGCTAAAGGAACAGAAAAAGATATTAACCTATGATGAACCATTCAGGAAGCAAGAGCATTGTATACATGTGATCTGCAGTAAAAGTTCAGAGAAAACTATTAGTGACTTCTGAGTCAATCATTTTATATTTAACTCAGAAGTGAACAAACTTACTGCATCATCATTCAACTGTTTCCACACATTCACAAGCTAGAGTTTTCTTTATGCATGTAACAGCAGCCTCCGATGTTGTCTCTATTATTGTTTATCTTATTATTAATTACTCATAATATGCTATTCTTACCTTATACTGATTATGTAACTATCTGTTTACAACTTGCAGTTTCTAAAAAGCTTAAACACAAGAAATGAATCATTGTGGTTTGAGGGCAGGGCTGGAAGCCAGACCTCTGGAGTTCTAATTCTGGCTGTGTTACGGACTCGCTGTGCCCCTGAGCAAGGCACTCTCTGTTGCTCAGTTTTCCCCAGGAGAAAATACTCACCTATCTTACAGGAGGAGTGTGAATACCAATTAGTTAATAACCATGAAATGCTCCGAAGATGTAAAGAACAATATAAAAGCATAAAATATTATAGTAACTGTAGATAGTGGGAGTGGGCTAAGAAGAAAGGAACATTTTTTGGTACGTTGGTCACAGAGTCATTAAAAATCAAGATTCAGAACTCTCCTAAGACTGACTCTCTCAGACACATTATGGAGCCTTAGGCTTCTCAGTGAATCTTTGCAAGTCTCCCCCTCTCCTCCCCCACTGCAATTCCCATGCTACATTCTTTTGGCACAAAATACTTACTTTCCCTTTGCTCTTTTGCCTAACCCCGTTAACTCATGGCAATAAGTGCAGTAAAATAAAACAGGCAGCTGCACTCACAGCTGCTAATCTGTGTTATATAGCTGCCATCCAGAGAACCTCTTGTAAAAATGTGTACCGCTGAGCTGAGTCAGGACACCACAGTAAGGGTTACATACTGGAAGGCAGTATATTGGCCCCAACCAGATTTCAACAACCTCCATCATAAATAGATTTTACTACTACTTTCTTTCGGAGACTATATGCCTCCTATTCACAGTGTCACACTCAGTGGCCAAATACATATTTACTGGCATTATCACCGGGGAAAGGATAAAAGATTCCAGTGCTAGTTAGACTCATAGACTTTAAGGTCAGAAGGGAACATTATGATTGTTTAGTTTGACCTCCTGCACAATGCAGGTCATAGAATCTCCCCCACCCACTCCTGTAACAAATCCCTAACCTATGTCTGAGCTACTGAAGTCCTCAAATTGCGGTTTAAAGACTTCAAGGTGCAGAGAATCCTCCAGCACGTGACCCGTGCCCCACATTGCAGAGGAAGGCAAAAAACCCCCAGGGCCTCTGCCAATCTGCCCTGGATGAAAATTCCTTCCCGACTGCAAATATGGCGATCAGCTAAACCCTGAGCATGTGGGCAAGACTCACCAGCCAGACACCCAGGAAAGAATTCTCTGTAATAACTCAGATCCCACTCCATCTAACATCCCATTACAGGCCACTGGGCATATTTACCACTAATAGTCAAACATCAATAAATTGCCAGAATTAGGCTATCCCATCATACCATCTCCTCCATAAACTTATCAAGCTTAGTCTTGAAGCCAGATATGTTTTTTGCCCCCACTGCTCCCCTTGGAAGGCTGTTCCAGAATTTCACTCCTCTGATGGTTAGAAAACTTCATCTAATTTCAAGTCTAAACTTCCTGGTGGCCAGTTTATCTCCATTTGTTCTTGTGTCCACATTGGTACTGAGCTTAAATAATTCCTCTCCCTCCCTGGTATTTATCCCTCTGATATATTTACAGAGAGAAATCATCTCCCCCCTCAGCCTTCTTTTGGTTAGCCTAAACAAGCCAAGCTCTTTGAGTCTTTCATAAGACAGGTTTTCCATTCCTCGAATCATCCTAGTAGCCCTTCTCTGTCCTTGTCCCAGTTTGAATTCACCCTTCCTAAACATGGGAGACCAGAACTGCACACAATATTCCAGATGAGGTCTCATCAGTGCCTTGTATAATGGTCCTTATCTCTACTGGAAATATCTTGCCTCATACATCCCAAGACCGCATTAGCTTTTTCCACGGCCATATCACATTGGCGGCTCATAGTCATCCTGTGATCAACCAATACTCTGAGGTCCTTCTCCTCCTCTGTTACTTCCAAGTGATGTGTCCCCAGTTTATAACATTTTTTGTTATTAATCCCTAAATGCATGATCTTGCACTTTTCACTATTAAATTTCATCCTATTACTATTACTCCAGTTTACAAGGTCACCCAGATCTTCCTGTATGATAGCCCGGTCCTTCTCTGTATTGGCAATACCTCCCAGTTTTTCTGTCATCTGCATGCTTTATTAGCACATTCCCACTTTTTGTGCCAAGGTCAGTAATAAAAGATTAAATAAGATTGGTCCCAAAACCGAACCCTGAGGAACTTCACTAGTAACCTCCCTCCAGCCTAACAGTTCACCTTTCAGTAGGACCCGTTGTAGTCTCCTCTTTAACCAGTTCCTTATCCACCTTTCAATTTTCATGTTTATCCCCATCTTCTCCAATTTAGCTAATAATTCCCCATGTGGAACTGTATCAAATGCGTTACTGATATCGAGGTCAACCAGATCCACTGCGTTTCCTTTATCTAAAAAATCTGTTACTGTCTCAAAGAAGGAGATCAAGTTGGTTTGGCACAATCTACCTTTTGTAAAACCATGTGGTATTTTGTCCCAATTACCACTGACCTCAATGTCCTTAACCACTTTCTCCTTCAAAAATTTTTCCAAGACCTTGCATACTACAGATGTCAAACTAACAGGCCTATAGTTACCCGGATCACCTTTTTTTCCTTTCTTAAAAATAGGAACTATGTTAGCAATTCTCAAGTCATATGGTACAGCCCCTGAGTTTACAGATTAATTAAAAATTCTTGCTAGTGGGCTTGCAATTTTGTGTGCCAGTTCCTTTAATATTCTTGGATGAAGATTATCTGGGACCCCCGATTTAGTCCCATTAAGCTGTTCAAGTTTGGCTTCTACCTTAGATGTGGTAATATCTACCTCCATATCCTCATTCCCATTCGTCATTCTACCATTATCCCTAAGATCCTCATTAAAGACTGAGGCAAAGTATCTGTTTAGATATTGGGCTATGCCTAGATTATCCTTAACCTCCACTCCATCCTCAGTGTTTAGCGGTCCCACTTCTTCTCTCTTTGTTTTCTTCTTATTTACATGACTATAGAACCTTTTACTTTTGGTTTTAATTCCTTTGCAAGGTCCAACTCAACATGGCTTTTGGCCTTTCTCACTTTATCCCTACATGTTCTGACCACAATAAGGTAGCTTTCCTTGCTAATCCCTCCTATCTTCCACTCCTTGTAGGCTTTCTGCTTTTTCTTAATCACCTCTCTGAGATGCTTGCTCATCCTGCTTGGTCTACAACTCCTGCCTATGAATTTTTTCCCCTTTCTTGGGATAGAGGCTTCTGAAACTTTGACTTGAAGTAATTGCACTTACTGATTTTTTATTTTTTTTTAAATAATAAAGGGATGGACTCAAAAGTTGTTTCAGGGACTACTGCATGCAACCACATTTTCTTATTTTTTACATGATTTACTCTCCCATGGGCTGCGTAGCTGTGTACAAGAATCAAACAAACTGAGTATACTGAGAAACTCATTATTCACAAAGTGCAGACATATGGACAAAATGAACGAACTGGAAAAAACAGAGAAAGACATTCTCTCTCTCCCCAGTCTTTTTCATTTATAGTCACCTTAAGGCATGTCTACACTTACCTCTGGAGCGATTGATCCAGTGGGGATCGATTTATCGCATCTAGTGAAGACGCAATAAATTGACCGCCGAGTGCTTTCTCGTTGACTCCGGTACTCCACCGGAGTGAGAAGTGTAGGCTGAGTCGACGGGGGAGTGTCAGCAGTTGACCTATCGCAGTGAAGTAGATCTTACCGCAGTAAGTAGATCTAAGTACGTTGACTTCAGCTACGTTATTCATGTAGCTGAAGTTGCATAACTTAGATAGATCCCCCCCCTCCCCCCCAGTGTAGACCAGGCCTTAGAATTTACCTGCTTTAGGGATTTCTTCAGTGATGTAGCTACGCCAATGCAACCCCCCATGTAAGTGCCAAGCACTGGTGCGACTTAACCCAAATGGAGACTGGGATACGTTACATCAGTGTAGGATCCACTTTATGTTGGTGCAGCACATCTACACAGGAGGTTTGCACTCACTTAGCTGCACCAGTGCAAAAATCCCTGATGGAGGTAAGCCCTTAGATGTTACTTATAGCTTCAGTAAGCAAAACCTTTTAGACAGAAGGGAAGTTTTTTTGTGGATGATACCCCTTTAAAAGAACATTCAGAGTTCTAGTAAACATCTCAGATGTAAAGAGGAGACAAAAGCACTGGAGAGGCTATTATGCTATAGCAGCTGGTAGTGTATCAGTGATGATACAGCACTCACAAACTTCTGGCAAGACCTTTTTGCCCTGAACTAGAGATCTGAGATACACTGACCACTACCACCAGCAATGGCCGTGGGAGAGGGAATGGAGATACAAAAAAAAAAAGTCCTGTTTGTGAAGTCTCTTGTCGATAGCACTAAACTTATTATTTGGCAGTTTAACCCATCATTACTAGTTGAGGCTGTCTTGGCCACAGAATGCCTTATTGAGGCATAGAATAAAAATTAAACTCAAAAGACGGCTACCACCTCAAGACTGTTCAGTGGCCTATTTAGAAATAAGCTGGTGGTATTGATACAATTCCCAGTGGACAGGTCTTTCTTACAAACCAACTTCACTACAATGGTACTTTTGTTGGCCTTTGGCCAAGAGGTGAATGACTAAAGGGGCAGGAAGAACGAGCTGCCACCCTCACCCCTAGAGAGTCCCTGTAGTAAAGGGCACAAGGCCATTCTCGGAAAGCTTGTGTGGCTGCTGCCTGTGCTCCGCCGGTTCTGTAGACCGACCATTTCAGATTCTACGGCTGTCAGCCTGCTGCCCTCAGAAGCAGATGAAAAAAAATCATTCCACAAATTATCGAGTTTTAGAGTGAGCAATCTAACATTTGCCTGAACAGGATGCTTGAAAAACTTAAAATGACCCTGTCAAATAAGTACTTTAGACCCAAAATGGAACACACTTTTATGAAGTGACATTCTCCCTTCAGAACGTGGTCTTGCTCACAACTTCAGAGGTTGCTTGTATATTTTGTTTTTAAACAAATTCTTACTCCACTAAAAAACCAAACACAGGCCATACTCACTTTCTTTCCCTCCGATACGTCACACAGAGAATACTCCATGCGCACTGTGGCACTAATTCAGCATGAGCCTAAGTAAGCAGGTGCATAATTCCATTCAAGTCAATGCCTAAAGTTAGGCACATGCTAAGTAGTCTGCTGAACCAGGCCATATGATGGCCAATGGCATTCATGTGCTGTTCAATATGTGGGAACTAGAGTCGGTGCTGTATTTTTTTTTTTAATTATTTGGCAGTAAAAGATTGACATTATACACACACACACACAGGGGCCCAATTCTAAATGATGCCAGATGCCCAAATAAACATATGTGGAACAATGTCTCAGAGGGCATTTCAGCAAAGGTGTACCTTGCAAAATTTAATGTGTGTTTCCTTCTTGAGGAGATACTGAAGTCCCTCAATAAGCAACTTCTGTTAGACATAGCCTCTGCCAGTGGTGCCATCAACTGAACATTTGCTTAGCACTGAGTCCATCTGTAGGGATTAAAGAAAATTGGGGGGAGGGGCAGGTTGTAATTAACTTTTCAGAAGCTGTTTTATCTTTCGCAATTTTATAATGTATTTTATAATATATTATGAAACTCATAAAAAGGAACACACAGGAAATCTTAGATTATTTCTGTTTCTGAATGGTTAAAAATGGGCTTCTCTTATCTCTACTTGCAGACACCACCTTGCCCTACTCCTGCCCAAAGCAGTATAAGTGACATTACCAACACATAGCGCAGGCTGGTAATGCCTCGGCAGAGTGAGAAATCATTAAATTCAGGACTCCAAGAAAACGGGAAATTGTAAAATCACATATTTGCTGCAGGGTCTTCAGATTCATGTTTTACTCAGGTTAATTTAGGCATTAATTGTGCAGTTAATAATGAATCAGGGCTATTTTCTTTTTACAGAAGTTTCTCTTCACTTTTTAGTTTTCTCTTCAATAAACATACCTCAAAAAGAACTATATTTGTTGAAGAGTTTTACAACTATCTGGTATGCTTCCAGAATAAAATAAGATACAATAAAGATATGCTGGATTAGATTAATCCGCGTTAGAGAAAAGTACAGACACATCACATCTGCCGAACCCTCATTTTGTAATTAGACTTCCAGATCTATTTCTCCTTTCTTTCAAAATGCATGCAGGCTATCCAGCCCCAAAATAACGTGAACAACAATTAACACAATATGCAGCTCAACTCTCGAGGAAACCTCCATTCAAAGGGCAAAATAATCCCCAGTGTAAATCTATTTACCACAACGGAGTAACATTAGGGTGAATTTGGCTCAGTATGTTGTGACTGATCACTGTTCATGCCACCTTTGACCCATGCTAGTGGCTAATTATGCGACTGCTGTGATGCCAAAGGTTAACTAAATGCCAACACACACACCAAGAACACATTTTTATGCCCCAGTTACTATAAAACACTTTTGAAATCAATTCAATTTTTGTTCATGCCAAAGAATCCAGGTGGTAAGGCAAAGGAGCAGAAGGCACACAAAATAAAAACAAAAACCCCTCACTAATCAATAATAAGTAACAAGGCTGGTTTTATCAAACAGTACCAGACCATCTTAATAATTCAAGTTTCAAAAACTGTTTTAAAAAATAAGGCCATTTCCTACTCTGTGGTATAAACCTATCACCACTTTATTAATGTTCACAAAGCACTTTGAAGAACAAAAATCACAGAACAATAGACATCATAGATGAAGGAAATCTCTTAGCTCATCTTTCCTCTCTCTGGCAATGCAGGAATGTTTCCTATAGTGTATGTGTCTGTAGAAGCTTTTAAGGTCTATTAAGTGCATGATCCTTTCACTTTCTTTGCAAGAGTGCTCCAAAGTGCTTTCTCTAGGAAACTATTCCATATACTGAAAGATTTCATTTTTACACTTAATATCAGGGGAAATTTCCTGTGTTTTTCTTTGCTCAGGTTCATTGCTTTATTCTATATGTTACTGTTAAACAAGCCCTGCACAATTCAGAATAAAATCTGGAAAGAGAGAATATTGTGCATTTGCTTGACTACTAAAGGCCTGATCCTGCTAGCACCTACTATTTGACACAGTGCGAGTAGTCAGTCACATGGACTACTTGCTATGGTGAGCATAAAGAATAGTAATAGAAGTGTCTGCAGGACTGAGGCCCCCCAAATAGCAATACATTATCAAAATCATCATCAGTATGACACTTAGGGCCAAATATTGGTCCTACTGAAGTGAATGAGAATTTTGCTATTGGCTTGAAAGGAACTAGGGTTTGTCCTGGAAAGAGTAACAACTGATGGAAATGGAAATCCACAGCATGGAAACAAAACAGTCACATACGAATACTGTATCATTTACCCTAACACTGCATTTCTGAAACTGTGACTCTGCCCTTCCTGGGGAGAGGTTGGTCTTTTTTCCCCAAAGGATACAAGTCAGCACCAGAAATATGAGGTGCAGGAAGTGGAAAGGAATATCTTTCTCTTGCTGGATCACTTCCTCAGGCAAGTCAGCAAACTTGTAACAATCTAATAAGCATTCAATACAAATTATTAGTTTTACTACAACTTGTGAAAAAAGTAGAGCAGTAGAAGTATAAATGGCCCAGCAACATGGTATGGAACTATAAACAGCCTATCCTTACCCTCATGTTTAAAATATTCTTCAACAACCCACAAAAAGCATTTCTTTCTCTCTACCAGGACACTTCTAGATCATCTTTTGGAAACGTTTACATTTGGAGAGCAATGCTGAAAAGTGACTATAAAAAAGGCATCAAGGGGTTCCCTGTTTACTGCCTCTCCATGACTCCAGATCAAAGAAAAAGATTTTTTTCTGACAGACAGTCCTGCAAGTTCAACCTAGGATCTGGAAAACCAAGCTGGATTTTTTCCTGCTCACGCATCACCATCATTCAGGTTCCACACGCCAGAACAGGCCCCCATTGACATATCTGTGACCGTAGTGACTTTACATCTGTTAGACAGGTGTTACTAATTGACTGTTGAATTTAGTGAACAATTCTACAGAAAAATGCCTAAGAAAGAACAGACTCCATCTCATTCTTTCTTAGCTGTGTAGATTCTGCCCAGCTAATAGGAGTCAGTACTAGTAAAAACATATTTTTGTTAATAAAATAAAATTAGCTATCATGACTCCAAATACATGGCTCCAAGCAGATCTCCTAAGTAATAAAACACCACTTTTACTTAGTCTCTTTTCAAAACAGAACATTTCCAACAAATTAAAAAAACTCCATAGCAAAGTTTCAAAAACCCACTGACAGGTAGCATGGAAAGTTATTTATGGTCATCTACTTCTAACAATCACCACCAATGGAGTAATCTCATTAGTTGATGAGAGTGCCTATTCTGACCAATAGGTATTAACATAAAGTGAAATCCACTTACACTCACCTTGATTTAGTATGAACCACTTTATAGTAAGGGCAATGCAAATCCTTACTGGTTTTGATTACACAGCAAAGTCCAAATGGCAATTCATATTATAGAACCTTGTCCTACACAACTGAAGTCAAGAGGAATTTTGTCAGTGACTTGAATGGGAGCAGGATTGGGCTCATAACTAAGTTAATCTACGAAAAAACAGATGACTCTCAATGAAGAAAGTTCCACTGTACTGCCAGTAATCACTTTGCTGAATTGTAATGAAGTAGCTCCAGTATAACAATACAGGCACAAAATTGTTCTCTTGTCCTACATAATTCTTCATTGTTTTCCTATAAACCCACATTACCTTTTCATGCACTTTTCCTCTGTAGGTTATCTAATAACAAAAAGCATTCTACTGGCTCCACACTAAATCTATATATCAAATATTTTCATGCAGGCTGCTTGGAATTTTTCAACCACAGAAATGCCTGAACAACTGTGTGCCCAGCATGTGCTTCTTCACTCAATCAGTTAAAGAGTTATACAACATCCAACCCTGCCCTAAAAGGGAAAAAATTGTGATCTCTAATGCAATGTGTTTGTATTAATAGAACTACTTCCCAAATTCAAATTACACACATGCTTAAAAAGAAAAGGAGTACTTGTGGCACGAATTTATTTGAGCATAAGCTTTTGTGAGCTACAGCTCAAATAAATTTGTTAGTCTCTAAGGTGCCACAAGTACTCCTTTTCTTTTTGCGGATACAGACTAACAGGCTGCTACTCTGAAACCTGACACATGCTTAAGGGTTTACAGGAGGGGGGCCTCATTGCTAGTTCTCTAAACTCAGGGGAATAAGAAGAGTTGGTCAATTTATTTCTTGTATATAATCTAACCAATGGATTTTATCACTTATTTTAATTGACCTAATTATTTGTGATCAGCTCTATAGATGGCCAAATACTATGCAGTACATTTATTTTTCAATTTCCCACATCACTCCTCAAATGATGTATTTGCAAGACCCCCCCCCCATACCATTTGGGCAGGTCTGCTGCTAGCAGCCCACCTCTGTGCTTTGCGGCCCTTACAACACCCCCTGGACGCTCTTTCTTTGAGAAAACTGGGAAAGGCTTAAGAGGGACACATGCTATGGGAGGGAAGCGTGAACCCCGCATTCCCACCGGGCATGCACCTCTGTCCCCTCCGGCCCAGCGCTCCCCCTCAGGGGAGGGTGCCTGCACCCTGAACCACCCCCGGCCCGCCTTGGGTGGGGAGTGGCAGCACCCCACCGCCTCCCGCTCCAAACGAGGCGTGCGTGCGCCCTGCCCCCGGCTGCCTACCTGCCGGGTGCCTCCCGGGGCCGCCGAGCAGCAGCCAGAGGTGCAGCGCGACCCCGACCGCGCACGGGCACAGCAGCACCAGCCAATTTCGCATTGGCCGCCGGCCGCTTCCCCGCCTCGCCCCGCGCCGGGGGCTTCCCGCGGAGGCGGCTGCTCGGGGCCGCCGCTCCGCAGCTATGCCCGACTCGCCCCGCCCGCTTGCCTGCGGCCGCCGGGAAGCGAAGTCCCGCCCAGAGAGAGCCCGGAGAGCGGCGCCTCCCTCCTACAATCCCCACAATCCCCCAGCGCCGCGCCGCGCCGCGCCCTGCTGCCGGGGACCCGGGGCTGCGGAGCGACCCCGGCCCTGCGGCCCGCCCGGCCGCTGCCGCCCGCGGCTGGAGGAGGGGCGGCGAGCACCCAGAGCGTAAAGGCGCCTTCTCCCTGGTTCGACCGCCCGCGGGGGTTTCCTTGCCGCCCGCGGCACCGTGCCTCGTCCCGAACGCCTCCCGTTCGCAAGAGGCCGCCGGCCAAGCTTGCTAGCGGTGGTTGTTGGAGACGGTGGGCGCCCACGTGAGAGCCGCTGCTCAGGGGATGGGCTCTCTGGAGGCGGATCAAGTTGGGCACCCCAAGTCGCTAGTCACTTTTAAAAATCTCAGCTGATGGCTCTGTCCTGAAGAGCTCACACGCTGGGATTTTAGTTCCTGGAACAAACTCATGGCGTTGACAAGGTTTGTACCGGTGCAGGCTGCTCTGGGGTCAACTGCACCAGTGTAAATAAAGCCTGTTTAGGCTAGGAGGGAGCACTGGCATGCCAGCATCCCTTTTCCCTATTCTGCCAAAACACCTTAAAGTGAGGGCTTGTTTTTCAAAGAAGTGTATAAGAAATGGGACAGCTTTTTTGTTTGGTTGGGTTTTTTTAGGGGACATCACATGCCACCCATGTTTGATGCTTGGTGCCAAATAAGCCATTTATGCATCTCAAAAACCAGGGGCGGCAGGTTTGTGTAATTTTGGTGGTGCCCAGAACGGGTCCAAGTCCCCGCCCCCATACATACCTAAGGCTTTGGGAGGGAGTTTGGGTGTGGGAGCAGTGCAGGCTCTGGGAGGGAGTTTGGATGCTGGGTGCGGGCTCTGGGCTGGGGCAGGGGGTTGGAGTTCAGGAGGAGTGAGGGGTGGGAGGGAGTTTGGATGCAGAAGGGGGTTCAGGCTCTGGGAAGTAGTTTGGGTGTGGGCTCTGGGCTGGGGCAGGGGGTTGAGGTGCAGGAGGCAGGCTCTGGGAGGAAGTGTGGGTGTGGGCTCTGGGCTGGGGCAGGGGGTTAGGGTGTGAGAGGGTGAGGGCTTACCTCAGGCAGCTCCTGAAAGTGACCTGTACACCCCTCTGTCAGCGGCTCCTAGATGGGAGGGGCAGGGAGTCTCCGTGCTCCGCTCCCTGCAGGCACCACTCCCAGATGCTCCGAGGGAGGCATACAGGGGTGGCAGGCGTGGCCGGGGGAGTGACCCAGCCCCGAACATTGGTGGAGCTGGGCCCCTGAATATTCCTGGAGTATAGGCACCACAGGCCCATATAACTCACCACCCCTGCTCACAACATACTTTTTATCTGATCATATGCTTTGTGTTGGGTAGGAATTGTCAGGTGGGGAGGAGGGAAAAGGGAGGGATTTAATTCAAAATATAAAACAGGTTAACTCTACTCAACCCTGACTTAGAGATGAGAAGGTAGCTCAATCTCTGTACTCCTTCAGTGGTGCTAATCAGTGCCATTGGGTTTTTTCCAGTGTAGACAACTGCTCTCAAGATGGTTAAATACCAAGGCAATAGGACACCTAAGAAATATTATAAGTAAATTTGATTCTATAAGGTGAAAGCATAATATACAACTTTCCTGTTTTTATTTACATACAGTACCAAGGAAAATCTAATTGGTGGTATCTAATTGGTCTGCCAATTATATAACTTTTGTTGGTTTCTCAAGCCCAGCTGTAGAATAATATAAATATGGTCATTTTTTCATTCTGGATAGAAAGAACCCTAGCTCTGCTATTCTTCAAAAAGTCCTACTTATTTTAGAGTCCAGGATTCAAACTGAGGAAGAAACACAGAGTTACTCTTGGCAGTTTTCTCAGAATCAGTTGTAAACAGTGTGGTCATCCCAGTCTTGCATCTATAAAACCTTTCCCAGACCATACACCATCATTTCTTTATAGCTACAGTATAGCTATAAAATGGAAGTGTCTTTAGTTATGGGTGTTGCATGCTAGCAGCTCCCTCTGCTGCTATCAATACTTAACAACACCCTTGGAAGATACAAGTACTCCTTTTCTTCTTGGAAGATAGGTAAGTCATGCTCCCTCACTTCCACAATGAGGGAACTGAACCACAGCAAGGTTAAGAGACTTGCCCAGGGTAATTCAGAAACTGAATGGCAGAGCCAGGAATTTAATGTAGATACGCTATCCTCAGTCCAGAGTCCTAATAGGCCACGTTCCTGTGCTCTTTTATGTTGCTCTGGAAAGGTAAAAGGGTTGTAAACTGCATGGAAGCAGCCTCTGAGACAGTTCCAATATTTGGGGCTTTTTCTTATATAGGCACTTTTTACCCCCCCCACACCCAATTTTTCACATTTGCACCCTACTCTGGAGAAACCTCAGTGTAAGGGGGCTCCCTTAGTGATACAGAGCTGATGGAATATCTCTCTGCTAGTCCCCCCACAGCCTAAGGTGTAAGGAGGCATGTTGGGGAGGGAGGCACCTTGGCCAGAGGCACATGCTGTGCTCTGACTAATCTTGTCAGCAGAATGGTTCCCTAAGGGGTTGTTGCAGCTAAACAGCCTAGAGGTTGCTCTAACTTGCACTGGAGACCAACCATGCGTCAGAGAAAGCTCTAGAATATGGGAGGCACAAAGCTCTCTTTGCTCAGGTTTCCCACTTCATTCTTGTGCCAAACATAGCTCAGAAAGATCTGAGAAAATGGCCCCGTTATCCACCATCTCCTTGCTGAGGGGCCAATACTGTTCTAAGTGAAGGCAATGACAAACCAGTGCTACTTGGAATAAACTTGAACACAGAACTTTAAAAATGTAAGAGGAAATGTGTTCTGTTTTTGCTGTGCTGACTAACAATACATAGACTCTCCTCTTCCCTCACACCTTAGACTAACAGATCATCAAACAATAACCATCTTCTAAGGGAACAATTCACCAATCAACTGAAATACAATACAGGCTTTTTAAAAAATTAAAAATGGCTTCTAGTCTGGGGCTCATTCATTACATACTGGATTAATGCTTACACAGTTCAAACCATCTGTGAGATAGTACAATATCATGAACAAGTATTTTTTTGTTTTCTAAGCCTATACCTTTTTCCTAGTATCTGTTTTATTGTTGCACAAAAATAAAACAATCCGAGAAAGATTCTCTTTCTTTTAATAATTCATCTTATACTAGCAAGATAGACTTCCACCACAATCCTTAATTATTCCAGTAAAGACAAAAGAATACAAGTGCCTCACTTTGGCAAGGAACCAGGTCTCCCACCACTGAAAATGCAGCACCTGTGTTACAGCACTCAGAAATACAATTACTTGGAAGAGGAAGTGAGGAATATCTTATGAATCTAAAATTACATAGGGAATTTTAGACATCCATGTAATGGATGTAATTACCATGATTGGAATATGGCCAGGAAACCAGGGTAACACTTTTGCTCTTGCAAAATGTGTCATGGGATCTTTAATAGGTGGGGGCTCTATTTTACATCTCATCCAAACCCCTCCATCTACACTAGCACACATACGCTGCTGACTCAACCAGAAGATTCCCATGGAATCACCCACACCACTTCCTGCAACTGCATTTTCTCTAGAGGTCACTCATCCAAGTACTGACCAGGCCTAATTCAGATTAGTTTAGTGGATATAATGCAGTTAGAACAAAGGATGAGATTACAGCAGAGGTGGGCAAACTGCGGCCCGTGGGACCCTTCTGACCGGCCCTTGAACTCCCAGCAGGGGAGGCTAGCCCCGGCCCCTTCCCTGTTGTCCCCTCTCCCACGCAGCCTCAGCTCGCCGTGCCATCAGCACTCTGGGTGGCAGGGCTCTGAGCTCCTGCCAGGCAGGCAGCTGTGAGAGCCACCAGCCTGCCCTGGTGCACCAGACTGTGTGGCTGGCTCCGGCCAGCTGGTGCGGCTGCCAGTCCTGGTGCTCTGAGTGGCATGGTAGGGCGGCGGAGAGTGTGGGTGTTGAATAAGGGGGCGGAGGGGGGCAGGCAGGGGACAGGGAGCAGGGGGTGGTTGGATGGGCCGGAGGTTTGTGGAGGGCGGTCAGGGGTGGGGAACAGGGAGGGTTGGATAGGTATGGGGGGCCTGTCAGGGGCAGGCTGGTGGATGGGGGGGCAGTCAGGGGACTGGGAGCAGGGGGGGTTGGATAGAGGTTGGGGGGGTCCTGGGAGGGGGCGGTCAGGGGACAAGGAGCAGAGGGGGTTGGATGGGTGGGGAGTTCTGAGGGGAGTAGTCAGGGGGCGGGAAGTGGGAGGGCGTGGGGGCCAGGCTGTTAGGGGAGGCAGAGCCTTCCCTACCGAGCCCTCCATACTGTTTCAGAACCCCGATGTGGCCCTCAGGCCAAAAAGTTTGCACACCCCTGGATTACAGGCATCTGGAAAAGTAGCTGGTCTTGTTGAACATGAAAGGATAGGGGACAAAGGTTTCCTTTGTTTTCTACACCATGGATTTACCTGACAAAATGATGCAGATGTGCAGTCAGTTGCCTCTGAGTACACAGCTGTGAGATTCACTCAAAACAGCTGTCAGGGTTAATGGAAGGTTGACTGATGCTGTTCTATCAGAAATACATGAGTTAACAGCAGACTGTGATTCTGCTGCTGCCTAGCTAGTACATCTGGAAAGAAAGATTGAGGATTAAATCCATAAAGGGATTTAAGTGTTGCGACATCTAACTTTTAGATGCAAAGTCACTTGGTGGAATTCACAGCCGTGAGGTAGGCACTTATGGTCCCTATACAGTGCTTGGAGAGTTAGGTGCCTGAGAATGGGCTCCACAAAAGCCCACACACTGAGTGGGAAGCCACCTAAATTGGCTAACAGGAAATTCCAAGAAGTGGGTTGTGGCCTAAGCCCCATCCCTCTGGTCTAAATCTGCGCTGTGCTTGAGATTCACAGCTGTGAATCCCCTCCTGGAGTTAGGTGTCTAAACTGTTTCCTTTCCCGCCTAAACTGTTTCTTTTCCCACCTAAACTGATGGGTGGGAGTAGGGGCAGACTCTCTTATAACCTTTAGCCTAGTGGAGCAGGGCCAGCAGAGGTTGCGCTTTCTGACAGTGTTGCCCCTCCCCCCGCAAAGCTGCAAGCCTGATCAGCTCCCCTGCTACAAAGCGCAGCCCCTGCTGGTGTTACTACATGCCTGTCCGAACCTTGCAGTTCACCGGGGGCCATACCCCCCAACTACACCCATGTTAAAAAGTGGGGGGTACGGCCCCCTGGCCCTGGCGCCATAGCCCCCCACATCAGACCATTCCATAGTGCAGGGGTTAAGGCGCACACATGACGAGAAGGGAAACCCCAGTTCAAATCCCTTCTCCACATCAAGCAGAGGAGAGAATTGAACAGCAGGGGTCTCCCACAAGCTGGATAAGTGCCCTGAACACTGCACTGAAGAATAGCAGGGAGATGTTTTCCTTTCCCCCATCCCTGGCTATTTTGTATGGGGTTAGGCATGTGTCACTACTGTTCTTGCAAGAACCCGCTTAGGTGCCTGGCTCCAGGAGAAGTTTACTGGTCATGGATTGCAAGTGGAGTGAGGCTGAGGACATACCCTTCTCCTCAACATAGGCTATTTAGGTGGTCTTCAGTCCCACCTACAATGCTGGCTTTTGTGGATCCCCTTCTCAGGAACTTAACTCAGGGTTTGTGGATTCCCCTGGGCGGAGCTAGGTGCTTAAAAGTTAGGCACTGCAACATTTAAATCTCTTTGTGGATTTTGTTGTCACTAAAAATAGAGTTTAGTAATACAGTACTGCACCATTCTATTTCCAATAAAACTATGGCTAAGATTTTCAAAACCAGAGGCTGAAAGTTAGGTTCCTAAATCAATATTAACACCCTCAACTGCAAATGAATTACTCACATTGTGTATAAAGTTAACAACATACATAAATCTTTGCAAGGTCAGGGCCCTCCGCACCTTGATATTGGCCTGATTTTCAAACATGTTGAGCATCCAGGATTTCACATTAAAAGTGGGAGCTGCTGGGTGCTCGAGCAGGTTTGAAAATCAGGCCAGTACCTAGATGCCTAAATATGGATTTAGGAGCCTAACTTTAGGTATTAATTTTTTAAATCTTGGCCCACATATTAATCTGAAAATGAGAACTCTGGAGATTTTTTTACCATGATAATGCCTGATTTTTTGATAGCTATTATGAGAAAACTAATGGATTTTGGACTGATAAGATTGTGAAAAGGAATTGTTTAAAAACTCTGACTCCAGATTTTTAGTATTTTATATTATCTACTTTACAGTATTTTGACTTTGCTGTCCCTACCTACATTAATGATTATTTTTACTTTATTGGCACTGAGGCCTTGTCTACACAGTTTGTGTACTGATTGAACTAAATCAGTTTAGAAACAGTTTATTTAATCTGGTGAAACTTTGTGTGGACATTCCTATATTGGTCTTAAAATCGGTTTAGCTTAAGTCGATTACAAACTATCCTATGCTGTTACAATCTGTAGCTGGCAGCCAAGATAATATTTCTTCTTCCTTTTCCTAATACTGTACAGCATTAGTTCAGATGACTAATATGTCTAACACAAATTGTCTCAGTTATAGTGCTGTAACCCACTGAAGAAATATGAGGTTTCACTGCTGTGAACAAAAGGAGACTATGGCTTGATACTGAAATATCATCTTCCACACTTACAAAAACACTTTCTGTCTGGTGACATTTCTTCATCCAATTTTGTGTACATGAGGTTTTTCTGATAGGAGACTGGGTGAAAATACAATGAGTGAGTCTCTTTCTCTCTCTTAGCTGATTTAACCTTCTTCATGTGCCTGATTTCTTCCTCAGTCAATGGGGTCAATCTGTTATGATTAGTTTTTCAGTTCACCTGTTTTTCATAGTTTTCTTTGTCCCTTTTGCTAATGGTCAAGGGTATTTGTGATTAAACAATGCAGGTTTATTCCTCACCACTCATCTTCTCCCTTCATTTGATCGGCAATGAATTTCTATTGTTTAATTTGGAACATTGCCACTTTTCCCATGGCAATCCACTACACTGTCATTAAGACAAGATAGAATATGATCGCATTGCAAAGATCAAGGAGGAGAAACTCAGCAGTCAGAGAGAAGGATGCAATTCTAACACAAAGCTTATGACATAAATTTCCTGTCTAATTATGTTGCTTCTTGTACCAGTGTTCTCAGTATTCAAGATTGCCCCAGTGTGAAAATCCCTTTTAAGAGTTTGTGATTTTTTCATGCAGCTTCATTAAGTTGTGATTTTTAGGGTCCTTGGCCACTTTTGTTTATTTTTGCCTATGCATATGTTGCAGTGCACACTGCCTTTAACCCACCAACCCTGTGGCAATCCTAGTGGGTCGCTACAGGGGCATTCTTCGGAGCAATCATTCATCTATTGCAGGGGTGGGAAAACTTTTTGAGCCGAGGGTGGGGAAATTGTATGCAGGGCCAGGGCAGAGGGCTGGGGTGCAGGAGGGAGTGCGGGGTGTGGGAGGGGGTGCGGTGTGCAGGAACGGGCTCAGGGCAAGGGATGGGGGCAGAGGAGGGGTGCGGGCTGTATGAGGGGGCTCAGGGAAGGGGGTTGGGGTGCAGGAGGGGTGCGAGGTGCAGGCAGGGGGCTTAGGGCAGGGCGTTGGGGGGCAGGGTGCAGGAGGGGTTCAGGCTCTGGCCTGGTGCCACTTACCTAAAGCGGCTTCGGAGTGGCAGCGGCGCGCACCGGGGCCAGGGCAGGCTCACTGCCTGCCTGCCCTGGACCCATGCCGCGCTGCTCCAGGAAGCATCCGGAACCATGTCCCTGCTCGGCCCCTGGAGGAGAGAGGGGCACAGGGCTCCACAAGCTGCCCTTGCTGCGCCTTCAGGTACCTCCCCCGAAGTTCCCATTGGCCGCGGTTCCCCGTTCCCGGCCAATGGGAGCTGCAAGGGATGGTGCCTGAAGGCAAGGGCAACGCACAGAGCCCTCTGCTCCTGCCTGCCGCCCCTCCCCCTTCCCCCCCACTTCCCCCCGCCTCCCAGGGCCCCAGGGACATGGTGCCGGCCGCTTCTGAGAGTGGCGTGGGGCCTGCGGGGGCCAGATCCAAAGCCCTGAGGAGCTGGATCCCGCCCGCAGGCCATAGTTTGTCCACCCCTCATCTATTGTATTTGATGTGAACAGATCCAACTGGAATGAAAATGGGCCCAGAGGGCTTTGCTCAAACCCCAGTTGCTGGGTAATAATGAATTATTTGAAGTATGTCATTTTCCTTATACACTTTCTGAACACTCAAGTTTCCACTCCTTCTGTCATAGAGACTCAGGTTATTTTTGTGACATACGCTGAATAATTTGATGGGCAGGGGCTGTTTTTTATATGAGCAATGAGCATAAGGTGGCACTACTCTTAAACAGTGGCTTTTGTACCTGGGAGCTAGGAATTTTAGGACCCAAGTTGCTGGCTGAACTTGGGACATCATGTCTTAGGATAAGTATTTACTGTCTCACATGTAGTAGTCATTACTCATGTCTAGCAAACATGCATTGTTAAATACCAGAGGGATAGGTACATACATCAGTGAGCCACTATGTAACATTGACTCTGCTTGCTTGTATCACTCTTGTCCTGACTGGGATGTTGGTGTTTTAGTGGGACACCAATGGCAGTTGAAATAAACAGGAAGCAGGGTAAAGGTACATGTCTGCAGAGTTACCCCCAAAAAGTTGTGTTTTTCATGCTTGGCCAGTTCTTACTTCATCGAAAATCAATGAAAGGCCTAGCAACGAGATAAGGGTTATATAGTCAGGACAGGCATTTTTTACATAGCACATTGACCAACCAGCTGATGCACTATATCAAACAATCCACTGTGCCTTCAGTAACACTGCTTGCAAAAGTTCAATGACATCTAAAGTTATGTGGACAGTAACTCTTAGGAAAGGGTAAATGCTATACAGTTCATGAGTGTTACAAAGGTGTTACCACCTCCCATTAATATAACAGGTTGCATTGTGGAAGGGTGGGGAAAGATATACTTAAATTTTTCCAGAGCTTATAAGCAAAAGGGACTCAAAACAAGTATGGATGAAAGCAAGGAACCATCAATTTCTTTCCTATATTCCCAAGGATCTTCAGAAAATTTGGAATATGGCTCCCATATCCCCTGCTAGGCAACATAATCAAAGGAAGGGCTATCTAAGAACAGGTATAGGTGTGTTCCTAGACTCCTCAGCTGGGCTATTAATGTTATCAATATATTGCTGACAACTCTGCAGGCAGAGGACAGACCTAAGGGACTTCTGCAAAAGTTGAAATCCTTGGAGCATGGACCATCCTTTTTAAACGGAAATCACTGCAAATAAATAGCTGAAGCTGGAAACAAGGAGAAATGTCAGCAGTATGTGACCAGTCAGGTCTCTATAGACCTCCCTGAACAGCCAGAGGGTTAGACACAATTGGAAAGTTTTGACCTACACAAGCTGTGCACACAGGGCAGCAAGAAGCCTGTACTCATTTACACTGTAAACGGAGGCAGGATTCCTACAACACGACTTTACCCATGGCTACTTTTCTAAATAATCTCTTATGGGAGACCTATGAAAAGGTTTAAAAAAATCCAGATTTGTACATCTAACTGTTTCATTCAATATACTCCCTTACTAAGAGTTTCAAATAATTACCTGCTCAGAAAGGCAGTTTTTCCTTTACTGAAGCCATGCTGATTTAACCCTATCACACTGCTGTTTAAATACTGCAGTGTTTGGTTGCATGTGAACTGGATCTTTCTATCTATTTACAGTGGTTGATAGCAAAATACTCATCAACCTGAATCTATAAGAATGACCCAAACCAGACAGTAGAGGTGGGATAGTACCACATCTATTAAAATTGTCCAACAGTCACATTTAAAATCCAGTTTTCAGTTGCTTATAACTTGGCCAAACTACAACTGTTAGGGCTGAAATTTTCTGTAAGAGCAGTGGCTGTCTCTAGACTGAATTGTTTTGGCAAGTTTCAGCCAGAATGTTTAATCTGATTCTAAGAACAATGTTAAAAAATTCTGCCAATTTTTTCTTTGAGTGCCCCCATGCTTTGGAGCAGAAACTTGAAATTGGGCAGGGGATGGCCTTTGTGTCAGGATCAGCAAAAGGCATGGCTCTGTGGAAATCTGCACAAATGTGGCTAGGTTATCAGCATTTGAAAAATATCAGATTGCACATACTCAAAAGAAACTCACTAGAGTTTAGCAACTAAAATCTCCATAGATTCAGTTCTCACTGAGCATTCTCGAGCCCCTTACAGCTTCTATATGTGACCACATCTACAAATCCTATCCCTCAAAGCAAATGACCCTGCTCCAGCTTAGGGTTATTGGGGCTCAGAAGGACTTTCCCTGTAACTACTGCTGTCACCTACTCTGGACCAGGGTGGGGCTGGGCTCTGGAACTGAGAGCAGGGAGCCTGTCTCTCCTGTGCTCTCAGTGATCCCAGTCAGTTGGCACCCAGGCAGCATGGAGAGGGAAACTGCCTGTTTTGAATGTTGAGGGGACAAAAATTGGACCGGGGAGAGGGAAAGTAGATTAGGAAAAGGAGACTGGTCAGACTGGGATTTGGAGGGGGTGGGGTGACAGGAGAGAAAGAAACGCTGAGTTGCTGGGCAGACTAGCAGCCAGGAGGAGAACAGACTGGAATTGTCTGGGGAAGATGGGAAATGGGGGATACTGGGAGCCAGTTGGCAGGTGGGAAGGGGAATAGTGAGATCGGACATGGATCTAGGGGAGCAGGTAGACTGGTACTGGCTGGACAAGGAGACTGGGACTGAGAACCAGTGGATGGGTGTGGGGAGAGAGGACAGATCTGACAATGAGCTGAGGAGAGAACTGGAATGAAAAGCCTCAGGAGTGGAGACGGGGACTGGGTAGACAAGGAGAATGGGACTGGATGGGAAGGGGTGAGGAAGAGCCAGGACTGGGACAGGCACAGGTTGAAAGAAATGGGGCAGAAGGGGTCAAGGTTAGGGAGTGCAGGGGAACAGGCAGAAGGGCTTATGACCTCTAGAGACCACTTCCCTCCAGAGCCTGAAATGGAACCCAAGATTCCTGATTCACTATTCCTCTGCAAACCTTCTGGCAAAGCATATCTCATCCCCTTCTAATGCTGGTCCACATAGACGTCCACCTACTATGGCTCTCGGTTACTCTAGTAGCTCGAGTGGCAGAGGTCTGTGCAGTTGATCTAGCTGTTCTAACCCCGCTAATGACCCATGATAGAATTGCCATTTTTTGTTTCCTTTTTTAAAATACCTAGGACATGAGACACCCAAAACTATGCTAAAGAACAGTAAGGTTGCAAAGTCAAATGCTCAAAAGTTAGAAAATGCCTGAATGCCAAACTTAAGGGTGCCTGTGCAACCTTTGTTTGGCCTTCTTGACAGAGATATTTATGACAGTATTTACATGGTCATATACTAATTTTTCCACAGAAACCCACACCATTTAGTGCACAGAATGGACCCACTCTGAAGGATGAGTCAGGGATGTGTAATGAAAGAGACAGTTTCTGTAGGACCCTGCTTCATTTGTTGCAGAAGTTGCAAGGTATGTAGCAAATGAGGTAGGAGATTGTAGGAAGAGGAAGGATGATCTCATGGTTAAGCCAGCTGAATACTGCCCTGGAGACTTGGATTCTATCACTGACTCTGGCCACAGACTTCCTGTGTGATGCTGGGCAAGTCACTTAAACCAGCATTTTCACAAGTGGGCATTAATTGTATGTTCTTCATTTTCTGGATGCCCAACTTGGGACCCAAGGATCTGATTTGCAGAAGTGCTAAACTTCAACTAAAGTCAATGGGAGCTGTTCTCTGAGTCTTATATAATACTAAGTACTCTGAAAAAATCAAGTCCTAGTCAACTCAAATTGGGCACCAAAATAGGTGAATACTTTTTAATCTTAATCTCTCTGTGCTTCAGCTCCCCATCTGTAAAACAGGGCAAATACCACCCTTTCACCCTCACAGGGGTATCGTGAAGGTACAGCAGCGGTGGACAACCTGTGCCCACGGACCATCAGGGTAATCTGCTGGTGGGCTGCGAGACAGTGTTCACATTGACTGTCCACAGGCACAGCTGCCCACTGCTCCCAGTGGCCGCAGTTCACCATTCCTGGCCAATGGGAGCTGCAGGAAGTGGCGGCCAGCATGTCCCTGCGGCCCATGCCGCTTCCCACAGAGCCCATTGGCTGGGAATGGCGAACCGCGGCCACTGGGAGCTGCAGGCAGGCAGCCGTGCCTGTGGACGATCAATGTAAACACTGTCTTGCGGCCTGCCAGCAGATTACCCTGACGGGCCGTGTGTGGCCCACAGGTTGCCCACCACTGGTGTACAGTAAGTAAGGCCTGGGGCTACACATTGAACTATGATGATAAAACAATACTGAATAGCTGCTCATTAATGGAGCACCATCCACCTGTGCACTGAATGATGCAGAAGTTCTGTGGAAAATCATGTAGGTAAAGACAATCATAATGCGTAAGTCCAAGGGATCTGAATTAAGGTTGCACAAGCAACCTTACTTCTGGCATTTCCTAACTTTTGAGTGCTTGACTTTGCAACCTTAATGTTCCTTTAACATAGTTTTGCGTGTATCATATATACATTCCCTCCTTTGAAGTGTTTGTTTGGCAGGGGTAGCTGTAAGATGTTATTCTGTTTTATGTCACTGTATGCTCATGGACACTATTTGTTTTCCTTATTTCCCTTAGTCTGAAATAAAAATAAGACTAAAAACATACATTTTGTTCTTTGTGAATGGCAAAACCCATAACAGCTGCCAATCTGGTAAATGTCAGCACTGGAAGGTTATAAAAGAAACTCTGCATTTTATATCCATCACATTCCTTATTTAACTTTTTGTTACATTTCCTGTGAAAAGAGACCTACTATGTTTAACTTCTGAAGTCTTTTTTGATCCCTAGAGTATGGGAAAAAAAATCCCTCTCTCTCTCTCAAATCAGGACTTATGGGATTCCTGCCCATGATAAGTAAGGAAGCAGCTGATCTGCCATGCAAAGAATCGCTTAGTCAAGAAACAGCCCAGGAATGTTAACAAAAAGTGACTTAAACCATTTGTGATAAATAAGTTGTTACATTAAACCTTTTTAAAGTCAAGGCCATTGGAAAGACTAACAGTCAGTCTATAGGTCTTTGCTATAACTATAAAGTTAAGAGGAAATGTGGATCTTCCTTCCTCTCACTAAAATAACTAGAACATCCCTTTACAATATGCTACACAAACAACAAGATTTCTGTCTTTAGGAGCCTAGAGAAGGGGTGGGCAACCACACACCCGCCCCTAACTGCCCCCTGGAACCCCACCCCATCCAACCCCCCCTGCTCCCCGGACTCCTGCCCCTTATCCAACCCCCCCCATTCCCCGCTCTCTTACCATGCTGCTCAGAGCAGCAGGAGCTTGCAGCCCCACGGCCCAGCCGGAGCCAGCCACACTGCCCACGCTGCCCGACAGGTGCGGTGGGCCAGAGCGCTGGCGGCATGGCGTGCTGAGGCTGCGGGGGAGGGGGGACAATAGGGGAGGGGCTGGGGGACAGCCTCCCTGGCCGGGAGCTGAATGGCTGGGCAGGACAGTCCTGTGGGCCGGAGTTTGCCCACCTCTGGCCTAGGGTGTGTAAAGGAAATATAGGGTACAGTTCAGAGACTAGAGGTATGTATGGTGTTTGAGAATCAGAGGAGTTTTCAAAAGTTTAGTGAAGGAGAGAAGAGACTGCTTGGTATACTTTAAGTGAGACATTGTTCAAAGCTTAAGGGGTGAGCTGAGTTCTGCTGTATCTAGGTTCTTATTCTGTGGTACTTACAACACAATCTGACCTAGACCTCAGGACTGGAAAAAAGAAACAGTAAGGGAAGTAGCTTGTGGAGACTGAATGAAGAAAGGTGGGCAGAGATGTACATGGTGGCAGAGTTGTGAAGTGCTTTGGAAGCGAGGAAGAGAAATCTGAATAGTGTATAGAAGATGGGAAGATTCAGGCATGGGAATTATTACAGAACAATCCCAAACCAAAACTCTGCATCCAAAGATCCCTAAACTTATTGACAGTTTAGGTCTGAACACCTCTAATGTACAGAACAGACACCCACATCTGATTCCCTCCTCCAAACTTCTAAATTCATGAGACCTGAATTTAGAAGTTTGGCTCTGGAACTGAACTTTGAGCCTCAGGCATGCATTTAGGTAACATTATGCGAAGCCCTGGTGTGGAGCTGAGGTCATGTAAATTAAAGTGCTCTCTCTGGGTTGCAGTTGGGGGAGCTGTATAGGAATATAAAGGAGGTTTCTCATAGCTAGATTTGGCTATTTAATCCCTTTTTCTTTAGAAAATTTATTATTTTATCACTTTGTCCAATAGGTGGCACTAATAAATCACTCTAAAAGACATTTTTTCAAGGTAGGAATTGGGGAAGGGAAATAGCTGATTTTAGCATAGATCTGCTATTTCATTCATAGATTTACATGATAAAATTACACTTGACAAAGCCTGCTATGCGTCTTTCTATATGATAGAAAAGTTGTTCCTATGTTTCGTCAGGCCTTGTATTTGGTAAAGAAAATGGGTTAAATTCAGCTTTGGTGTCAGTGGGTGCATACCCTTGATTTAATAGTGCTGTATAAATTTGCATCAAGCTGTATTTGGGCCACAGCTCAGGTTGTGGGGCTCTTAAAATATTTACATAGTACTTGCTTCAATAGTTTCACTGATGCTACTATCAACAATACAAGTAGAATACTCAAGCCAGTGTATTGAATTATGGCTACTAACATTTCTGAATAAAAGATGTTTTTAAGAAATAAAGGTATATAATTTCTCATTAGTAATCAGACTCTATGACAGTCTTAAAGGACTGTGATATCCTTAGTGTTTTCTATACCAGTATACACAATTGTATAGAGTTGAAAACACATGTAAGAGCTGATCTGAATGAATGGGAATACTATAAACCACATCATATCAAATTGCAGAGTTTGTTCTCATCTTTCGATAAAAGGATTATTGTAATATAATCAACCATTGCTATTTTGTTTTTTTAACATACGTCTTCATATATCACAGTTTTTGAAAGAGTGTTCTTTGCTTCTGGTAAGACATTAGATTGGTTCCTTTTAAATAAGTGACCTGGGTACGTGGCCATATAATTGTATTAAATTGACAAAGCAGATGGCCAAAGAATGGACATAGCAAAGGGCCAAATTCTGCTTTGTTACACCAACTCTAGGCTCCTCAGAGTACCTCTGCTAAAGCCAATTGAACTGTTCTAGATTTATCCTCAGTGTGACTAAGAGTAAAATTTGGTCTATAGGCTAAAACTATAACAATTCAGTTTAAACAGAACTTCCTCCCCTGTCCTCGAATGTCTATAATACAGTAGCAACAGCAAATCTAAAAGTCTTACCCATTAACAAAAACAGAACAGACTGCTGCCAGCTGACTATGGGAGCAGGGAAAGAGAATTCTGTCATGTGGCAGAGCAAAACAGTTTTCAGTGCTGGAACTGAGACACTTCAAACTGAGCATTCAGCAACCAGCAGAGCCCAGGGACTACAAAGTCAGGCCACAATGGGTTCAAAATATCCAGCCTCAGAAATGTCATCCATCCAACTACTGCTGGATTATATTTTATTATTAACTCATACCGGGGAGTCTTACTTCCTCAGAGCAGCAAGCACCTGGGTTATGTTCCAGAAGAATGAATCTTTAAATCACAAGTCAGAAACACTGATATTCAGCTTCCTTTCTCAGGGCCTGATTTGGTGAAGTGCTGAGTGTGTTCTGAAAAGTGCCAAGCACCCTCAACTTCCACTGAGAGCAGTGGGGGTATGCACCATCTTCAGGGCCTGATTTTGCAAGGATTAAATGTAGATTGACAGTGCTAAGAGCAGCATGGATAACACACAGCCAAATACCAAAACTAGACAACAGGCCTGATTCTGTTGTCATTCAGGTTATTGGGAGTAGGAGCAGGCCCAGTGTGTTGAAAATAAAGACCCATTGCTACAGTCTAGAGGGAATAATTTACGCAGGGGAAATAAAGAGGTTACTCATCCTGTCCAGTAACTGAGATTCTTTGAGATGCATGTCCCTATGGGTGCTCAATTGTAGGTATGGCAGGACCCCTGTACCTGGGATCAGAGATTTTAATCAATAGTGCCCATCAGATTGCACAGGCACATCTCCCCATCTCGTGCTGTATATATAACGCTGTGCAGTCCGAACGCTCCCCAGTTCCTTCTCTGCCGCAGATTTTATCTTTCAGCTCCAAAGCACAGGAGAGGAGACTGGGTAGCGGAGCAGCCAAAGGGATACACATCACAAAGAACCTCAGTTACTACACAGGGTGAGTAACCTTCTCTTCTTCTTCTTCTTCGAGTGATGTCCCCATGGATGCTCCACTGTAGTTGACTATAGACCAGTGCCCCTAATTGGAAGGCTGGGGCTTTGGAGTGGCATTTACTGTGGATGTTAGGACAGTGTATCCTAGTAGAGTATCTGATATAGCATCCTGAATAATGGTGTAGTGACGGCTAAAAGTGTTCACTGATGCCCATGTGGCTGCTTTGTAAATGTCAGCAATGGGGACATGGTTGAGAAAGGCAATCCAGGTGGAGAGTGAACATGTGGAATGTGCTCTAGTTCCAGGAGGAGGTTGTCAATTGTGTAGTTGTTAGGACAGATGTATACAGTGTGAGATCAGTTTAGAAAGGTGGTGCTTAGAAATGGCTGTGCCTTTCGATCTTTCAGTCATTGAGAGGAATAAGAGTGGCAATTTTCGGAAAGATTTAATTCTGTCCAGGTAGAAAGCTAACGCTCGTCTGACATCCAGGATGCGTAATGTTGCCTCCTGTTCGTTGGTGTGTGGCTTTGAAAAGATGCAGGGTAGGTGAATAGGTTGATTTAGATGGAAAGAGAATGGTACCTTGGGTAAAAACTTTGGATGTGGACATAGCCTAACCTTGTCGTTAAGAAAAATTATATACGGGGGTATGCCATAAGTGCTTCAATTTCACCAGCCTCCCGGGAAGAGGTGACAGCGACAAGAAATGCTGTTTTCATAGATAAATGAAGATGGGAACATGTTGCCATTGGTTTGAACAGAGGTATAGTAAGAGAGCATAGGATAAGGCTGGGGTCCCAAGCCAGTGTTCGATCCCATATGCGAGGGTAAAGATTTTGGAGGCCCTTCGGAATCATTTCGTGAGTGGATGGGTGAAGACGGAGTGGCCATCTATATCATAGTGAAAGGTCACAATGGCTGCCAAATGCACCCAAATGGAGCTTGTGGATAACCCCGATCATTTAAGGTGTAAAATATACTCTAGGATGAGGGGTAATGGAGTGCTCAGTGCCTCGACCTGATTGGAGGAGCACCAGAATTGGGATAATTTGTAGAGGTAAGTACATCTAGTTGTATTGTGCCTGCTATTCAAGAGTACTTAACTGCTTCTGAACATGTTATTTCCAAATCCTGGAACCATGGAGGAGCCATACTTTCAGGTGGAGCCACTGTGGGTTGGGATGGAGGATGCGACCCACATCCTGTGAAAGGAGTCGGACAGAGAGAGACTGAGGGCATACCGTCATGTGAATGAGGTAAGTGTACCAGATCTGTTATGGCTATGGCAGAGCTATAAGGATGACATGGGCTTGGTTCTCGTGGAACTTGTGGAGTACTCATAACAAAAGGGGGAAAGGAGGAAAGGCATAGAGTAACAGCTCATCCCATGCGATGAGGAATGTATCTCCCAGAGATCTGTGTCCTAGGCCCACTCTTGAGTGAAACGAGGGCAGCGGGAGTTCTCCAGTGTGGCAAAGAGATCTATGGTGAGGAATCCTGAGCAGCTGAAGATGTGTTGAAGGGCTTATGATCTTGGGAGAATCTCCTGCTCAATGAGTCTGCAGTGGTGTTCTGGTGTCCAGGGAAGTATGTGGCTGAGATGGTGATGCCCTGTTAGATACAGCAGTTCCATAATTTCAGAGCCTCCGATCACAGAGAACGGGACCTTGCTCCACCTTACCTGTTGATGTAGAACATGCAGGAGATATTGTGTGCCATGAATCTGATCATGCGATGTGCCATCAGTGGGAGAAGGACTGCTCATAACTCTAGGAGGTTGATATGTAGGATGTATTCAGTTAAGGATCATCTGTCCTGCACTGTATGAGTGTGAAGGTGAGCTCCCCAACCAGTTAAGGAGGCATCGGTTGTTAGGATCATGGACAGAGCACGCTGAAGGAAAGGGACCCTGACACAGACGTTCTTGGGCTGTATCCACCAGAGTAGTGAGTCCTTGACCTTTATAGGTGTGGATAGAAGTTTGTGAAGGCTGTGTCTGTGAGGTATATAGACGGTTTGTAGCCATTCCTGGAGACATTGTATGTGTAACCATGTGTAGTTTACTATGAATGTGGCTACTACCCTGTAGCTGAGTAGCTGGAAACAAGTCCTGGCTGAGATCTGGGGGCAGGTTCTCTCCGTGGATACAAGATTGACTGTAGCTGAAAATCTGTGAGCTGGGAGGAAGACTCTGGTTCGAATGGCATCCAACTGTGCCCTGATAAACTCCAGGTATTGCACTGGTGTCAGCGTAGATTCCTCCAGGTTTACATGAAGGCCGAGGCTAGAGAAAAAGTCCATTGTCATTTGGACAGTGTGAAGGGCATCAGTTTTGGATGGGGCCTTGAAGAGACAGTTGTCTAAGCATGGAAAGATGAGAACGCTCTCTTTGCATAGGTAGGCAGCAACTACCGCAAGGACTTTGGAGAACACACAAGGGGCTGTCAAGAGTCCAAAGGGCAGTACTTTATATTGATTGTGATTGGTCCTCATGATGAATCGAAGCAACTGGCTATGGCAGGGTATACTGTGATATGGAAATACGTGTCATGGAGGTTAAGGGCTGAGAACCAGTCCCAGTTGTGAGATAATGGTGGAGAGGGTAACCATCTTGAAGTGTTGTAGTTTGACAAATTTGTTTAGTTTTGAAGATCTAGGATTGGTCTCCACCCACCAGATTTTTTTTTGGACCAGAAAATAATGGGAGTAAAAACCCTTCCCTCTGTGCCAGGATGGGACTGGCTCTATGGTCTCCAGTTGCAGAAGATGAATGATTTCTTCTCGTAGAATGAGTTCATGAGAAGGTCCCTGAAGGGGGATGGGAAGGGAAGGGGCGGTGGGGGGGGAATAGATAGGAAAGGGATGGAGTATCCTTCCTTGATGATCTCTAGAACCCACTTTTCCAAGGTAATTAGCCGCCCTGATGGAAAGAAAGGGACTAGATAGTCGCCAAACTGATGGGATGTCAGAGATTGCTGTTGTGATTGGAACAGGGGAAGGCTTCTCGGGGCCTCAACCACACCTGCAAAATAGTTGTTTGGTTGAAGGTGTGTGAAAGGTAGCTCCCTTGAGGAGTCGTATGTCTGTGCTTGGTAGGGGGCTCTTGTCAACAGTGTTGAGTATCATAGCATCGCTAGAGAGTGTATTGCGGTGGTCGGGATCATGGGGGAAGTTGGTATTTCCCTGGGTGCCTCTTCAGTGTTGGTGTGTAAATGCAGAGAGAGATTGGAGAGTTGCTCAAGAGTCCTTAAGGGAGCATAGGGACTCATCCGTATGCTCCATAAATAATTGCGGTACCTCAAAGGGTAGGTCCTTGACAGTGGTTTGTGCCTCCTTAGGAAGTTCGGAGAGGTGCAGCAATTATGCCTGTGTCTCATGACTGTGGCAGTCACAATGGAATAGGCAGCGGTATCCACGGAGTCCAAAGAGGCTTATAAAACCGTATGGGCCAAGAGGTGTCCTTTGGATCTAAGCACCCAAAGTTACTTTTTTTTGGCGCCAGGAAGGTCTTAGCAGAGTTCCTGCATTTTAGAATATTTGAGACAATTGTACTTGGCCAGGACAGCCTCGTAATTGGATATTCAGAACTGGAGCATAGCAGATGAATAAGCCTAAGGGACCAAATAGATCCAATAGCTTCGACTTGGTCACGAAGGGTGGATCAAGGTTGGTACTGGCGTCCTTTTTCATGCACAGCATTGACAACTAGGGAATTTGAGGTGGGGTGAGAAAAAAGAAATTCCATGTCTTTTGTGGCAATATATTTTTTGTCTGCCATTTGCAGGTCAGTGGGATTGTTGCTGGTGTCTGCCAGAGCACCTTGGTGGGACTGAGAATGGCCTCATTGACAGAGAGGGATATTTTGGATGAGGATGAGGATTTGTGCAGTTTATGTTGTTGATCTTTCACTTTCTTCCACCAAAGGAATCTGGAGAGAATCTGCAATCCAGCGAAACGACTCTTGGAAGTGTCTGAAGTCGTCAACTGCAGTAGGGAGGCATGATCTTTTCTTCCCATGATGTGGCTAAGCGGAGTGGCGGTGGAACTTCCTTCTCCTTTTCTTCCTCCTCATCAGCTATGGGGAGAGGCTTAACCTCTGGTGGTTGAGAGACCAATGGAGATGGCAAACGTGTAGGTCTTTGGCTTTGTTCTATTGGACGTTTCCCAAACTGTGCTCTGTACGTGGCCCAAGGATTCCAGAATGGCCAATGTGGAGGGAGCGGCACATGGGTTTGCATCTGTGGAGGTCCATACCAGGGTCCTGGTCCAGTTGTGGATTGTGAAGACGTGTAGAGGACGCCTTTTGCGCCTGTCCAGAGTATGAGGGTGGGGATGGAATACTCCTTCTTCTCTTCCTCTTTTGTGTCGCTGGGAAAGGGCAGTGCTTGAAGGAAAAAGGGAATAATGGTGTAATTCCAGAGAGGAGGACGGAAGTGGAGGGAGGTCGTGTCTGAGTAGTGGTGACTCAGCCATATCAGATACAAGTAAGTCCTTAGGATATCTGAACTCTTGGGGAGGAGCATCATCGGCACTGGCGCATGTATTGGTACTGAGGAAGGGTGCATTCCCTTGAGCAGCCAGCAGATGGAATTGAAGACTTGCTCAGTGCTGATGGTTTGCTCGGTGCTGAAATGGTCATCAGCACTGGCAATATTGTTAGTGCCATAGTACGCGAAGTTGGCCTGGTCGGGGCAATTGGCTGAGTTTTGGACTGATCTTTGTTCAAGAGGATGAAAGTTGTTATAACCATGCTAGTGGGTTAACAGAAAACAAGAACAGATACATTTAAGACTAATTCCATCAGGGTTTCAGAGTGCAGACCATCATGCACAAAACAAAACATTCTAGAAGGTCTTCTGTCTTGATCTCCAGTGCTGAGACATGGTGCCAAAGGTTGTAGGTCTGCCCAATTAGGATCTTTAGACCTTTACTTAGCACCAGTAACGGAGGTACTTGGATAGTCCCTTGAGCTATGTCCCCGGCCAAGGATGTCGAGGCAACTGACCTCACAGGGGATGGTGTTCTGGTGGACAGAGCCTCAGAGGGTGATGAGGGAGCCCGTTTCTTCCCATCAGCCCAGGAAAGAGAAGATTTTCTTTTAGAGGGATGTGGCGAATGAGGGTCGACGGACAACCTAGCAGAGCATGAGAGTTGCATGGGGAAGGTGTGCGGGCTAGGGTCCAATGATAGATGCAGTGATTTCTCCATGAGGAGAGGTTGTAACCAAATGTCCCATTTTTTTCTGGCTCTCCCAGTCAGGTTACAGTAATGAGTACACTTTTGCGGGACATGTCCCTCTCCCAGACAGAGAATGCACTGTGGGTGACTCAGTTACAGGGAAGGCATCCTGGCAGGAAATGCACCTCTTAAACCCAGGAGATCTGGATATAAGGGTGAGGGGAAAAGCTTCCTGGTTGAGAAGGGCAGGAAGCGGGAAAACAAAGACCTAAGCTATGAACTAACGGGGAGGGCAAGATAGAAAAGCTTTTTTTTTTTTTTTAAGTGAGAGGATGAGAAAGGAAGAAGTAACGACTAAACTACACGAAAAATTAACAGCTAAGGCACTATCTAACAGGTCAAAAGGAGAAGGGGCTCTGCTGCAGATTTCATCCCAGACCAAAGGGGGTAGAGATGGAATGCGGGGTGGTTGGACCACACATTATATATACACATCCTGCTCATGGTGGGAGACGGGAAGGTGCGCATGTGTGGTCCGATGGGCACTGCTGATGAAGATCTCCGATCTCAGCTGCAGGGGGGGGTGCTGCCGCACCTACAGTGGAGCACCATAGGGCATCACTCAAAGAAGAACCAGTAAATCCCTGTCATAGGATAGACAGAGAGCATATTCTGTCATCAACTGAAGCCCCTTTTGGGGAATGAGGAGTACAATACCTTTCAAATAAGTTTTCATGTGAAGTTTCTGGGACAAGCAGTTTTTGGAGCTAAGATGGTCAAAAAGCTTAAGTAGTGTTGGAAGAAATTTCCAAACATAAAACTAAATTCCATCTCTCAAAAGCAGCTGATGCAAATCTTTGCAAGTGTGGTAAAGTAATAGTAAAAAATCCAAAGGGGATATGGGCAAAGTCTGTGGCTGAAAGAGACCATTCTTGAGAATGTTAGAGGTGTCACATGGCCCAAACAAGCATAAATGGGAAAGCTAGTTCCACCCTTAATTATGGAGTTCACCTTATAAACACCTTAAAAAGGTATATTCTGTTATTAACCCTTGAATAAAGGGCAATTCTTAAGTGATCCAGAACTGTTACCACTACATTGTCCTACCAGGTCCTTCTAATTAGGCACTATTTGCCCATAATATACACACACGTGTTAAACAGAATGTGAACAGTCTGTGAAAATGGGAGAACGGTATCCCATTTCCAAATAAAATTAGAGTCATGTGGTATATTCTCCTCAGATATATTATATACATACAATACGCCAAGTATGGATTACATATTTACCCCCTTTTTACTGTAAGCACAGAAGAGTCTCAGTAGGTATAAAATTAATTATCTTGATTTGGCTGAGTTTTGGACTGATCTTTGTTCAAGAGGATGAAAGTTGTTATAAACATGCTAGTGGGTTATTAGAAAATAAGAACAGAAACATTTAAGACTAATTCCATCAGGGTTTCAGTGTGCAGACCATCATGCACAAAACAATGACTTGTTTTCATTTCAATATAAGTTTACCAATGAACAGACTTGATTTTTGTAAACACAACTTTTTTAAACACTGATGCTCAAGTGTACTTGATGTGGCTCTTTAATTTACAGACATTAGAAGTAATTTGAAATAGAAAAGAATTCTAAGTAAGCTGTTGCAATATTAAAATGCTAGATGAGATTGTGTTAATGAGCCACAAATGCAAACTCATACAAAACCTTTGAGAATACAGCTGTATGGCCTACATTCCCCTCACTCTTTATTCTATTAAAACTGTATACATTGAGGAATGACAAGTGAACATGTTACCATGGTGATCAGAGTAGCCTTATGAAAGTTACAACATCATTTACTATGTAGAAAGGATTCCCTAAAAGACCTTATTAAGCAAGAAGAAACAATGTTTTTTTAAAGTTTTCAGAAAACAATTTTTGTTCCACTTATAATAATGTATCTGATATATATAGGGCCTTTCATTTTCAGTTATTTTATTTAATTTTTCCCAGGAATTTATCAGTGTTTATTACCACAACAACAAAAACAGGTGAAAATCAGTACAAAAAAGTCCAGCTCCTAATGATGTCAATAACAAAACTTCTACTGACTTCAATGGGAACAGGATTTGGTTGAAGCCTTACGCTTTCACACACAGAGAATATTCTATGCAATGAACCAGCGTGTCAAGACAGCACAGAACATCTAAACCGATAGAAGTCTTCTGGCACATTCTTCAAAGCACTGTGACAGACATCTGCATTTACCATTCCCAATGCCTTGACATTTTGTTCTGGTGGGATTGTATAGATAGGATCAGATATTGAAAAATAAGCAATTCGGCAGTGATTATTTCAGTGTGGGTGCACGGACTGTAAATGTAAACATTGAATTAAGGTGAAAGCTATACCACTCATGCTCAGTACATCATCCTTATCTTCTTCTAAATGCATCTATTTTAAACAAAGTATTTATATTTCACACATTCCTCACTGAGGACTTACACCAGGGCAGGTTTGAGGCTTTAAAGTCTATGTTGCAATCAGCAGCAAGTATTGGCTAACGGCCTACTTTACTTCTGTTCAAAAGCAGCAGCATAACATGCTCCATAGCACAGCCGAACTGAAAGAATGAACAAGAATTTACTCAAAGCTTCCTACAAGTTTAGATCATTACAATTTTAGAATGGGAGGCAAATGGCTTTTTGTATTTCTATAAGCCTTCTTGGTGCAGAGTTAAGCTAAAGGAAAAAGCAAGCCCTAGATTGTGCACTCCTTTATTTTCTTCAGCAAAGGAAATTTCAGACTCACAATGTTGCTTAATTCCACCAAGTTTTAAAGTAAAATTTGCTACAGTGTTCACTAAACATCCACATTTATAAATACCATTTACTGTACAGGATTGACCGTTCCAAGCAGCATTACAGCAGTAACTGGCGTTCTGCTTCAAGAGAGGTCATTCTGCTTTTGTTAGATATAAATTTGTCAAGGCAAATGAAAATAAATTACTCACCTTTTTAAGAAAATGAAAGTTAAAAATAGGTTCAAGAATATGTATGACTGATTTTGGTCTCAGAAGAATCTATGACTTGCAAAGAGATCTACCATTTAATATTATATTTGGTTCTTTCATTAAAAACCAAAACAATCTTTATTGATAACTGAAATTATTAAACTTATGCGTTGGCAGGAAAGTGAGGCTACCCTAAAACTGCATGTAAACCACTTATTTACCATAAAAATGTATTGTGCTTCTAAAAATATTGTAACTGTGGGTTTAATTGTTGATAACTCAGGGAAAATCTAATGCTAAAAGCATGCACCATCAGTAATGGATTTTCACAAAGGACATTTTTAATTACAAACTGACTCAAAGGATAGTACAAAAGAATTTCTTCTCCCTGAAGGGATTTTCAGATGCAGGCACTGGTATAATAAGGGGATCTTCTCCAATATGAGCATCACAGTACGCCAATAAATCAGCTGCAGCCTTGGATACCTAATAGGAGAAAAGAAAGTGATAACCATTATTAAACTTGTGATATTGAAATAGTCAGCATTGTTTAAACATTCCCATTTAGCCTAAAAATATCAGAAGTTCCCCTTATTAAAGCAGCAGATGATCAGCGTATCCACTTTTCAAGGTATTAGACCAAAAGGCTGAACCTGCTCTTACAAGGGCAGATCTTTCTTTCACATGGTTTTTCAACATAGGGGATAGGAAACAGTCTTGATTCATGGAGTTTCTTCCTAACTGTTCCCTCAGGAACAAACAGTGAGTTTAATACCCTTTGTGAAGTCACCAATTAATGTGATAAATACAGCATTTATTATAATCTGAATCTTAGAGTAAATTGTCTTAACATTTATTTGTATTTATTTTTTCATATTCATGGCATAAATCTAAATCTTCCAAAATACGCGGGTAAAAAGTTTTACTTTTTTCTGTCCTTATGGAAAAGTCCCATAGAAATTTAACAGAAAATTAAAACCTTTCTTATAGGGGTTTTTGAACTATACTATACAATTTAATAGCTATCTACCTCTCTGTTATACAATTTTGTGAACACTAACCTTCCTATGTGTTTTAGTTACTCTATTGGAATGTATAGGCTGTAGAGTGATTTCTATAGAACCCTATTGGTTTCATACCTATCAAATTCTATAATTTTTCCATACAGATGTACCACTCTCCTTGATTTAGTGCCACACAAAACACATACTGATTTGTGTGCTGGGGTCAATTACAATATCTTGATTTCCATTTCATGCAAAAATGTTCCATCACTAGCTGAAATCCTGCAACATTACTCTATTAAGTCTCAACAGGTTTCTTTACCAGGGGACTTTACTGGGAGCTAAAGATGCCCAGGGCCTTGAAGAATGAGGCTCAATATGAGTATTAATTGTTAGCCTTCAGGATGCATTGTCAGACCCACTTATTTTCCTCAGGCCTTTGTGATAGGGCTATGGCACCTAGTCATGCTGTGTCACAAAGTATGTGGAGTATTTTTGTATCATTTGACTGGCTGGCTGACTATTTCTGTTACGTGAGTTGAGCCATTTACATTTTTCTTTTTGTTTTTTAAAAGATTATTGTATCTTAAGTATTGGGACAGTGCCCAGAGCTTAGGATAGATGCTCTTTTTATCAGTCAAGCTATATTAAAATAATGGTGTACAAATAAAGGACAATGATGTACCAAATTCTCCCTTCAATTACAGACTGAACTCACTATCATTGTACCACTATAAACAAGAGGAGAATTTGAGCCTAATTTCTAATGTTTTCTAAAGAATTTGTAATCAGCCTCAAAACTCTAGCCTGCTCGTGCACAACTTCCTTTGGATAAGGCCCATAACATTAATGGAAACCTTTCCACTGACTTCAATAAGCTTTTAATCATGCTCCATATCAAGGAACAATTTATTCCATACAATTTTGTACTAACTAAAACATGGTGATCTGTTAGAAAACTTAAAACCGGCCAAATATTTATGATTGGAATCCCATTACAGACTCCACTCCTTAGCTGAGGAAATCAAAATGTTAAAGTCACGGATAACTAGTTTGTAGCAAGTGAACCATGCTGAGAGAGAGAGGGCTGGGCAGAGGCGTTACCCATGAACAACGAATCACTGGGGCAATACATAGCTAGGAAAAACAGTATTACATAGGGCAGGAAAATAGTTCAGTTGAGCAAAACTTGAGGGGAAAGTGGTCTGCAGAAAGGAACAGTACTTTAGAAAAAGAAACAGGTCAGACAACAGGAAAATAAAATGGTAAGTGGACCCTAGCTTCAAAGGAAGAAAGCAAAAGAGGTGAAAGGAGACTGTTTCCCCATTATTTTCAGACTCCCTCAAATATCTACTAGGTGAGATGTGGCAAAAGAAAAGATGATTTTTCACTTTCTTCTGGAGGTGGACAGGGGTCAGACAGGTGTGAATTGTAATAACCAAAGAGAACTGCAGAATCTTTTCAGCAAATCCTGACAGGATTTTCATTTAAATTCACTGGAGAATTTAAAGAGACTCTACAACAGGGGTGGGCAAACTTTTTGGTCTGAGGGCCACATCTGGGTGGGGAAATTGTATGCAGGGCTGGGACAGGGGGTTGGGGTGTGGGAGGGAGTGCGGGGTGTGGGAGGGGTTGCGGTGTGCAGGAACGGGCTCAGGGCAAGCGACTGGGGCAGAGGAGGGGTGCGGGCTGTATGAGGGGGCTCAGGGAAGGGGGTTGGGGTGCAGGAGGGGTGCGAACTGCAGGAGGGAGCTCAGGGCAGGGGGTTGGAGTGCAGGAGGGATGCGGGGTGCGAAGGGGCTCAGGGCAGGGAGTTGGGGTGCATGGGGGTGCAGGGTGCAGCAGGGGGCTCAGGAAAGGGAGTTGGGGTGCAGGAGGGGTGTGAGGTGCAGGCAGGGAGCTTAGGGCTGGGAATTGGGGGGCGGAGTGCAGGAGGGGTTCGGGCTCCGGCCCGGCGCTGCTTACCTAAAGTGTCTCTGGGTTGGCAGCGGTGCACACCAGGGCCAGGGCAGGTTCCCTGCCTGCCTGCCCTGGCCCCACCCTGCGCTGCTCCGGGAAGTGGCAGGCACCACGTTCCTGCGTGGCTCCTGGGGGAGGGAGGGACACAGGGCTCTGTGCACTGCCCTTGCCACGCCTCCAGGTACCTCCCCCAAAGCTCCCATTGGCCACAGTTCCCTGTTCCCGGCCAATGAGAGCTGTGGGGGGTGGTGGCTGGAGGCAAGGGCAACGCATAAGGCATTCCAACTTGGGTTAGAATGTTGATTGGTTACAAGTTCTTTATATGGGCATGATGTCTGAGAGCACAGTGATATGCAGGGTCACAGCAATTCAATATGAAGAAACCTATTACTGAGTCCATCCCTAGGCTAAGGCATGATATAGCCCCCACACCTAACTTATAAACCAATTTACAAATAGGAAAATGGAACACTTCCAGAAATAGAGAGTTGGCATACCTTTCAACAACATATTAAAACAACACTTCAGATTTACTAACGTCAGAACAAGAATCACAAGTAAGTTGTAGACTCACTACAGTATGATCCAACTACCCACTTACAACAAGCCATGAAGCAGCACAGGCCAACATTTCAGCTCAGTGATTGTCACAAGCTAAAACCTCCATCTTCTTCCCCATATCAAGCCCAAGAACTTTTGTATGGGGGAACCCCCCCGCACCTCAGGCATACACTGCATTAAGGCTGTTGGAGTGGCTCCCTGGCAGCTGTAGAGCTACAGCGACTGACTATTACAACAACAGCAAAAAAGTTAGTGATCATACTCCAATAGCACTAAGTCACATCAGGGTGAACTTTTATAGGTTACGGACATATTTCTGTCAGCACCCAAGAGGTGTGCTGCAACTGCCTACTAATGCATACCCTGCTGTGCCTTATTTCTATATGGAATGTACTGTGTCATTATCACATTTGAAATACAGGAAATGTTAAACAAAGGACATGATTTTAAACTTTAGTAACAGTTGCTCACCTTAAAATATTCAAGCTGAATGCTGCTTGGCAGTTTCTGTTCAATGTTGCATGACTCAGGACTACTTTTATCAACATCAAAAAAATCAAACCTAACATGACTTGCATCACATCCTTCCCTATTTCCCCAGTAAAAAAAACGGTTACTCACTTTCTCGTAACTGCTGTTTTTCAAGATGCGTTGTTCATGTCCATTCGAAGCAGGTGTGTGCGTGCCGTGTGCACGCCAGCCGGAAGATATATCCCCTAGCAGCGTCCATAGGGTTGGCCGGGGCGCCCCCTGGGGTGGCGCCTTCATGGCGCCCAATATCGAATCCTGCCAACCTCCCCACCCCCTCAGTTCCTTCTTGACAACCATTCCGACAGAGGGGTAGGTGGGTGGGTATTGGAATGGACATGAACAACACATCTCGAAGAACAACAGTTATGAGAAAGTGAGTAACCATTTTTTCTTCTTCAAGTGATTGTTCATGTCCATTCCAAGCAGGTGATTCACAAGCTAGAGATCAGGAGATGGGGTCGGAGTTATCCACTGAAAAGAGCACAGCTCTCCCAAAAGCCGCATCGTCCCTGGACTGTTGTGTAATTGCATAGTATGACGTAAATGTATGTATTGAGGACCACGTGGCTACCCTGCAGATTTTCTGAATAGGGACTTGTGCCAGGAATGCCACAGAGGAGGCCTGGGCCCTGGTAGAGTGAGCGGTTATCTGCGGAGCGGGCTACTTTGCCAGGGTATAGCACTCCCTAATGCAGGACATTATCCATGACGATATGCGCTGAGATGATACCGGAAGGCCCGTCATTCTGTCTGCCACGGCTCTGAAGAGTTGGACGGATTTCCGGAATGATTTAGCTCTCTCTATGTAGAAGGCTAAGGCCCTATGCACGTCCAGTGAGTGCAGCCTGCGCTCCCTATCGGAGGAGTGTGGCTTGGGATAAAACACTGGGAGGAAGATGTCCTTGGTCATGTAAAAATGGGAGACAACCTTTGGGAGAAAAGCCGGATGAGGCCTAAGCTGAACCTTACCCTTATGAAAAACTGTGTAAGGGGGCTCAGACGTGAGGGCTCAGACCTGAGCTCCAAGACCCGTCAGGCCGAAGTAATTGCCACGAGGAACGCAACCTTGAATGAGAAATATAGCAGGGAGCAGGTGGCCAGAGGTTCAAATGGTGGGCCTGTAAGCCTGGAGAGGACTAAATTGAGGTCCCAGGCAGGGACAGGCTGACACGTGTATGGGAAGAGCCTGTCCAAACCCTTGAGAAAACAACTGACCATAGGGTTTGCAAAGACCGAGAAACCGTCTGAACCCGGGTGGAAGGCGGAGATCGCGGCCAAGTGGACCCTTAATGATGACCAGGAAAAGTTCTGGTGCTTTAGGTGAAGGAAGTAGTCCAGTATAAATGGCATGGAGGTGAAGAGCGGCGGCTGACTACGTTGCTCCGCCCAGATGGAGAACCTTTTCCACTTAGCCAGGTAAGTAGCCCTGGTAGAGTGCTTTCTACTACCCAGGAGGACTTGTCTGACCTGGTCTGAACAAGAGAGCTCTGTGGCACTTAGCCATGGAGCATCCAGGCCGTAAGGTGGAGCGACTCCAGATTCAGGTGCCGGAGACGGCCCTGGTCCTGTGTGATCAGGTCGGTAACCACTGGTAAGGTGAGAGGGGCTGCTATGGACATTTTCAGGAGCGAGGTGAACCAGTGCTGATGTGGCCACGCTGGCGCTATTAGTATGACTCGAGCCCAGTCCCTGCGGATCTTGAGAAGCACCCTGTGGACTAGGGGGATGGGTGGGAAAACGTACAGCAGGCAGCCCTCCCATAAGAGGAGGAAGGCGTCCCCAATGGACCCCGCACTGTGGTTCCCGAGAGAACAGAATGACGTTTCTTGTTGTCCGGAGTGGCAAACAGGTCTATCTGGGGAGAGCCCCAAAACTGGAAGATTGAGCTCACCACGTCTGGCCGAAGGGACCACTCATGGCTGTTGAAGGTCTGGCTGAGGCTGTCTGCCAGTGTGTTTCACACCCCTGGGAGGTATGAGGGCTGCAGGTGGATCGAGTGCTCTATGCAGAAATCTCACAGTGCAAGGGCTTCTCGGCACAAGGGAGAGGAGCCTGCACCCCCCTGTTTGTTGATATAAAACATCACTAAGGTGTTGTCCGTGAGGATTGAAACACATCTGCCCGTTATGTGCGTTTTGAAAGCATGACAGGCCAGATGCACTGCCCTCAGCTCTTTGACATTGATGTGAAGAGCGAGGTCCACCAGAGACCAGAGGCCTTGGGTCTTGAAGTCCCCTAGGTGAGCCCCCCAACCCAGATCCGAGGCATCTGACACCAAGGTGAGCGAGGGCTGAGGGCTGGCAAAAGGTACCCCTGCGCAAACCATTCGAAGGTTGAGCCACCATAGGAGGAAGTCCAGTACCAGGTGGGGCAGGGTTACGACTCTGTCCAACACATCTTGGGCTGGTTGGTACACTGACACCAGTCAAGACCGGAGTGGGTGCAGCCTGAGCCTGGCATGCTGCACCACGTAAGTGCATGAGGCCATGTGTCCCAGCAGCTTTAGACAGTTTCTTGCCGACATCATGGGGAACTGTCTGAGGCCGTGTATGATGTCCTGAAGTGAGCGAAACCTGGCCTCCGGGAGGTACGCTCTGGCTTGAGTAGAATCTAGGACTGCGCCTATGAACTCTATCCTCTGCACCAGGGACAGAGTGGATTTCTCCTCGTTCGGGAGGAGACCTAAGTCGAGGAAGGTTCTCCTTATAAACTCGACCTGAGCCTCCACCTGGGCCCTCGAGCAACCCTTGATCAGCCAGTCGTCGAGGTATGGGAAAACCTGTATTTGGTGCTTGCGCAGGAAAGCCGCAACAACTGCCATGCATTTTGTGAATACTCACGGGGCAGTTGACAGTCCGAACGGGAGAACTGCAAACTGGTAGTGGCCTGTGTTCACCACGAATCTGAGGTACTGTCTGTGATGTGGGACTATTGCGATATGAAAATACGCATCCTTCAAGTCAAGTGCGGCGTACCAGTCTCCTGGATCCAGTGAGGGGATAATGGAGGTTAGCGGGACCATGCGAAACTTGAGTTTCTTTATGTACTTGTTGAGTTGTCGCAGGTCCAGTATGGGTCTGAGGCCCCCGTTGGCCTTCGGTATTAGGAAGTACCGGGAGTAAAAACCCTTGCCCCTTAGCTCCTGAGGAACCTCCTCCACTGCCCCTACCGAGAAGAGGGACTGCACCTTTTGACACAGAAGTTGCTCATGAGAGGGGTCCCTGAAGAGGGACGGGGAAGGAGGTTGGGGGGGTGGGAGGGTACAGAATTGGATGGAATATCCCCTCTCTACCGTGCGGAGCACCCAGCAGTCCAAAGTAATTTGAGACCAGGCACAGTAGAAAGGGGATAGACGGGACAAGAAAGTAAGATGGGAAGGATCCAAAGGTCGAACTGGCAAGCCGTTCTCGACCGTACCCTCCGGGTGGTCGAGTGGTACGGTCGAGGACGGCTTGCCAGGGTGGTGGTGGTGTAGAGCCCTGTGGGGCCCTAGGTTGGCCCGAGTTTTGCCCAGAGGGAGGATGTTGCCTCCTCTGAGTGCTCCTGTTCCGCCTATGTGGAGCGTCCTGGCGGTTCTGGGGTTGATAAGGACGAGGAGCAGGTTGAGGCCTAAACTGTCTGCGCTGGGTTGCAGGTGTGTGAAGCCCCAGCAAACGAAGGGTAGCCCTCGAGTCCTTCAAGCTGTGAAGTCTCTTATCCGTCTTCTCGGAGAAGAGAGCTACACCTTCGAAAGGAAGGTCTTGAATGGTTTGTTGGACATTGTGGGGAAGACCAGAGACCTGTAGCCAGGAGCCTTTCCTCATAACCACCCCTGTGGCCAAAGTGCGAGAGGCCACATCTGCTGCATACAGGGTCACTTGTAAAGACGCTCGGGAGACCAACTTCTCCTCCTCCACGAGTGCAGAGAACTCCCCCCGAGCTTCCTGGGGCAGAAGCTCTGTAAATTTTGCCATAGACAAACAGGTGTTATGTCCGTAGCGGCTTACTATGGCCTGTTGGTTGGCTATACGAAGCTGTAGACCTGATGTGGAGTAGACCTTCCGGCCAAACAGGTCCAGTTTCTTGGCATCACTGTTTTTAGGGGTGGAGCCTTGAAACCCCTGATGTTCTCTCTGATTGGCCACGTCGACGACCAAAGAGTCCGGAGGAGGATGCGTATAAAGGTGTTCATACCCTTTAGAGGGAACAAAGTAGCGGTGCTCAGATTTCTGGCCATAGGTGCCAGAGAAGCAGCGGTTTGCCACAAGTTCTTAGACGTTTCAGTTATTGACTGGATAAATGGAAATGCAACCCTGGATGGGCCGGAGGGAGCCAGGATGTCTATGACCAGGTATAAGTCTTCTTCTGCCTCCTCTGCCTGAATCCCCAGGCTTTGGGCGGCCTGCTTCAAAAGCTGTTGAAGAACCCGGTTGTCCTCCAAAGCTGGGGCCGGTGAAGTCCCTGCGACCGCTTCGTCAGGTGAAGACGAGGAAGAGAGAACCGGAGGTGGACCCAGTTCACTGCCTTCAGCCCTCCCGGGGTCCCTTGGCACGCAGTACTCGGTCTGTGGAACCGGCACCGATGAAGAACTCTGCATCTCAGCCAGTGCTGGGGCAGGTAAAACTGGTGGGACCGAGACCGTCGAGGTTGGTAGGGATGGAGCTGAGGCTTCCTCTGGTGATGTTGGCTGAGGAGCCGGTGCACTGGCTGAGGCATCGGTGCCAAAATCATGTGTCAGCAGGGCTGCTCCAGTCGAGGGCGGCCCCATCGGCGGCGGTGGTGGCGCTGACTGTGGCACGAACGACGCCAAGGACACAGACACCGTTCTGGAGTGTGGACCATGGACTTGACCCTGGCTCTGATGGTACGCCCAGGGTGTCCAGAAGGGCCACTGAGCAAGTTGTTGCCACTGCTGTTGCCAGGTATGGTTGGTGACTGCGCCGGGACTGGGATCTTCTGCTGTGCGATCTGCTTGATCGAGCCGAGTCTACCGCCGACTCCGAGGTCTCCGAATGAAAAGACCACGGAGGAGCAGTCCCCTGGGTCACCAACGAACGACGACTCGACTCCGGGGAGCGGTGTGCTTCCTGCATCTGTGCGGGCGGTGCCGGAGATGGAGACCAATGAGCCATCATGGTTGGCTTGCACCTGGAGTGAAACAGGGGTCATGCGGTCACCGGAGACTTGTCCCTCCTTCGGGGGGGAGGCCGGCACGGGGAGGTGCATTAGGTCCGTTGCCGCCTCGAACGCCTCTGACGTTGATGGTGGTTGTATGTCCACCAGATGGTCTGGGGATCGAGGAGGGTTCGGACTTGACTGGACCCCGGCTGGGGCAGGAGTCGACGAGACCCTGGGTGGAAGCGAAGTGGACGTGGTCTGTGCCGAGCCACTCGCGGACGGCACCGGCCCCTTAGGCTTCAGGGGGGGTGATCGGCCCCTCACTGGCCTCTTCTTCTTTACTGGCACTGGAGATGGAGAACGGTGCCGAACTGATGCCAACGCCCTATGTCCCAAAGAGTGGTGGTGCCGGTGGGCTTTAGAGTCCTTAGTCTGGCCCAATTCGCGTGCCGGTGGCGCCGGAGCACTGCGCACCAAAGAGGACGTGCTCGGTGCCAGGTTGTTGGGTCCCGGGTCGGATTGCGGTCTCAGAGCTGCCTCCATGAGCAGGAGTTTCAGTCTCTGCTCTCTTGGGCGGGTTCTTGGGCGGAAACCCTTGCAAATGCGGCACTTGTCCTTTTGGTGAGTCTCACCAAGGCACCGCAGGCAGGATGAGTGAGGATCACTCTTGGGCATAAACTTACCACAGGACTCACAGAGTTTAAACCCCGGAGACCCGGGCATACCCCCGGAGGGGAAACTAACTATCTACCAAACACTACTAACTATGTGATAAGTACGGGCGGGAGTAACTATGACTGGCGGGACTAACTATGACTCTCTTAAAGTGTTCTACTTTGGGGAGTCGGGCTCTTGAGGCAGGAAGAAGCAGCTTCGTTGCGGGGGCGGGGGAGTTGTCTCCTCCCAAGCGGCCGGGGCTCCGGCTGGATAAGGAGGTTGCACCTCTCCTCTTGAGGTTCGCTGATTCTCTCACTAGTCTGCACTGTTTAGGGGGAAAAGACGTGGTTTGCCACTGATCCTCCTACTCTGGTCTAGTTACTGGGGCAGCGAGAATAACAGATCCTTAACCTTCCCGCGGTGCCCGCCGGATGCCACCTATATGGTGGTGACCAAAAGGATCTGCTGCCCTGCCCCACAGGGTGACTGGGCTGGAAAACACCCTGTGGGAGAAGCCAACACTTCTGTGTTGAAAAACAATATGATAGCCGAGCCTCCGGGTTCGCAGCAAACTGCCCTCCATTGCGTTGAGAATTGTGGGTTTCTCTTGAACTGAGAAAAACTATTTACACTAAGAACAAAGACACTGCTAAGGCGCTTGCTGCAAGAGCGAGCAAAGTTCCAGCTAGCCATCATGGGCGGTTAAGAAGGAACTGAGGTGGTAGTGGGGTCAATGGGGCTCGATATTGGGCGCCTAGGCTGACCCTACAGACGCTGTTAGGGGAAAAATCTTCCAGCTGGTGTGCACGCGGCGCGCACACACCTGCTTGGAATGGATGTGAACAATCACTCAAAGAAGAACTGTGGCTTCCAGTTTCATAAAAACTCATTTACATCTGCCACAGAAATGTCTAAAATAATCAGAATTCATTGGTCAAACTGAAGTCTAACAAAGTTAACAACACGAGTGCTTCCTTAATACCTCCCCCTTTTTTACTGTTTTAAAATATGTATTTGCCCAATCTCTCATTTTTCAGATCATGCTTTTCTACTCCCCTCAGGATAAAGGGAGTATCTAGTAGTCAAAGTTACCAAATAGTTGTGAAGCTGAAAACAACTGGCAGCCTCAGGAGGACTGTGGAATTTTACCATTACATTTCAGAACAACAGAGGTGATTAAAACAGCTCAAGTTAGAATATAATCCTGTTAGCTAGCTGTACTGTAATTATAAGCTTTAAATGACAAGGAAAAATGCTGCAATTACTATGTCATCTGCCTTGTCATAGATTGTGAATAATTACTATCCTTGCTATGACACCCACTCCACTTATTCCTTTGCATCCAAAAATCAACAGATCCACACACATTTCTCAGCAACCCCGCCGCTTATCTCATAACATTATTCAGAGCCAGTTAGGGATATTTTCTACTTCCTTTTGAAAAAAAGGAAACAAAGTAATAGCTGATACAGTATGATACTTAAGTGTTTCAGCATTCTTTCTTGCTGAATTTTTCTACTCATGAAGGAGAGGAGATCTAACAGAGCTCAGAGTCTCTATTCATGGGACAACTATGGTGCAGCCAGTTGCGGCACTACATTCTCTTAACCTCTCTCAATTTTGATGACCTTCCTGGTTAGCAGGAATCAGCATCTTCCATAGACACCAGTAGTTGTTCTTGATGTGTCTCCTAGGTAGGAGCCATTACCTATATCAGCATCCTGATTCCATGCTGTGGGATCGATCCTCACCTTCTGTAGTCAGAAGACACCAAACTCAGTTTACTATTCTTCTACTGTAACTCATTCTTTAGGCTTATCATAAGCCATCAACAACAGCATTCCCCCCAGACACTGGTACACGTACCAGTATTGATGCTTCCAGCTTTTATGACTAGTAGAAGTCGTATCTCTCCCTCTCTTTAATGAGCTTCCTTGTTGGACTCCAGTGCATTGTCACTGCTTCCTTCTCTGATGGTCCACGGTGCTTGCTTTCTAGTCAGTTATAAACAATTTAATCTGCAATGAAGTATTGGCACCTCCAAATGCAACTTGTAGGACCACAAATCTTTGATATGAGCAGGCTCACATATCCTCTGCTGGTTACTGCATGTGAGGCAGTCACAGACAAGATGATGTGCAATGGAGTCCTTTTTGTTTCTTTATGATGTATGAAGGTGGCCTAGAAAGTTTATTTTAAGAAAAACATTTTCCTTCCTTTTTTTCTTGTCATTAGAAATTCAGGTCTTATCTACTCTGGAAGACTGATCGGGTAGTGAAGCTATTTTTATTCAAACTATTTAAAAACCACTTGTTTTTTGTTAATGTCTATTTAACTTAAATAGTTAAGAAACACTTGGGGAAAAGGACATCTTTAACATTCAGCACTCCTACCTCTTCAGTTAAGATCTGCAAGAGCTCTAAATTCACATCTTGAGACTACCAATGAGTCTTTCAGTAAAGACAGGATAGACCAGATTTGTTATATCTGTTATTTCTAAGGTTAAAAAATAAAAAAAAGCAGGCAGAAAAAACCTCTTAACATCCCTTTTCAAGTTTTCTTTGATCATAAAAATAAGGCATAAACTCAACTGTTTTATCCTTTGCAAGTCACTTTTAGGCTACTATGCTAATACAGTTGCCATGAAAGCCCTGGAGCCACTGGTTTTTCAGCACCTTATAAACTGCTATGATACAAATTTCTGTTTAGTTTGACCTTAGATCAGGTACCAAAATGCATTTGGAGAACAAATGATTGGGCTTTTAAGCTATCCGGGCCTTAAGCCTGCCTCAGCTGTCCATAATTAAACTGACAACAAAAAAGCCTCATTTCCCTTCTGCCTTTGTTGTTTTATATTTAGTTACAGAGCATTACTTTGTACTTCTACACATTAAGTTGTCTCTACTACGTTCCCTGAACAAGTCCTTATCAATAGCTAGGCTGTAGTTTGGTGCTGTAGCAGCTGTTTTAAGATAAGGCCCAGTAAATGAAATTAGGTTTGAGGGGAAAAAAGCCAACTGAAAACTGAGTTTTTGAAAAACGGGGATCTTAGTGCAGATACATGAGAACAAACAGATTTTCACTGAATGAAATGCAAATATGAACGTACATGTATACATGACAATTTCATCATCATGTAATAAAGAGGTGAAATACTTAAAGCTGTGTTTATATAGTTTTCAATGGAACTTTGCATAAGCAGTTTCCAATTATTGGTGAATAGATTTAGATAAAAGCACCAGTGATAATTGATATTCTGACTATTCACCTAAAAGCAAGAGTGCCTTTATTCACTCAGGATTACGAAAATGCCTGTATGACATTGAAATAGAAAGAAAATACTACATACATGTACATGATGCAGTTTTTAAATACACAATCACATATTTTTTCTCCCTCAGGTACCCTGCCTCATTTAGTGCATAGGATGGATTCACAAGGAGGTCAAGTTAAGGTTGCATGTGTAATCTTGTAACTGGCATTATCTAACAGTGCTTGGCTTTATAATTTAATAACTGTCTTTTAACTTTTTTTTACTGTAATATGTTGGAGTGTCACTTTAATTCTGGGGAGGTTATCACATCCAAAGATACTGTAACTTTTAAATGAGTGCTTTGAAGACTTACAGATTAAATGTAGCAATTTAGAAAATTAAACAAGAACTTTTCAGCTTCTTAATGACAACATTTGAGAATGGTATAAATTCTAGGGTAGTAGGTTTTATTCTGTTTTTTAAAATACAAAATGTGATTTCCTTGTATTCATTTTGCAATTATTTCAAATGTGTATTTGAACAACAGCTTGGCTGCTGTCCTCCTTCCATCTAGTCCTGCAGTAAATTCATTGTACTATTTGGGGGACAGAGTGGGTAAAAACTATGGGTGAGATTCTCACTCTGACACCATCCCCTGTATGTCAGGTAAGGGGGCGGAGCAACTTAAAACAGAAACTGAGGAAGACAGCTGTGAGGCAGCCATCTAAGAATCCCCTTGCAAGCACTGGCAAAGGAGGTGTGAAAGGTGCATCAAAGGTGGTCCTGCAGCTAGGATTCCAGACAGCATTGCAACCTATACGGCAGCCTCAGAAGGATGTAATAATTTAGCTCCACAGGGATGTCTAAATTATGGTGGGCCACTTAGCCCACAGAGAAGCCCAGAACTGGGAGAGCATAAAAAACCATGTTAGATCCCCTTCCCTTTGGGGGTTTGAGTTCTGTGTTGTGCCTCTGATCTTTCTTGTATTAATCAATGACTATGTATTCATATGGAGATATTTGATATGCTTTATCAGTGCATTCAAGCTCTTCCTGTAGAGATGCATGGATTGGACAGACTCCACAAATGCAGTGGTTAAGATGATGGACCCAAATTTCCTCAACAATCACACCACAGTAAGTGAAAAGCGCTTAAATTTGGAAATGGAAAGAGTCAGAGATCCTTGTGTGTATAATTTAGATTTTGTACAGCCCTCAGATATTATGACGTCCAATGTGGCAAGGGCAAGTTGTTTGAAAAAGGAAAGAACAAGAGGCAGATTGACATATGATAAACCTCCCACTCTATGTGAGGTTAAAAATACTGTTTTAAAAGTCTCTTATCGACCTTTCATGTGTTCATGGAGGTTGGTCTTTATTACTAAAGAACACACATGATTATGGTGCTTCACAAACTCATTGAAATGTAGGTCTGAAAGGGACCTTGAGAAGTCATCAAGTCCAGCCCCGGGTGTCAGGAACTAGGCTGGCTCTCGACATGGTTGTGTGGCAACCAAATGAGCTTGGCTAGGCCCAACAAACCCTCATTTAAGTGACTGTGCTCCCTGACTGGACAGGGGGGCCAAGAGATCAGATCATCCTTTAAGCCTTTCGGCAACAGCAGCACATTGGCTGCTTAATGTGTTCCATACTCACTGCTGCACCAGACCTGCTTCCTGCACCAGCCTTTGCTCCAACTGATGCCTGCCCCTAACTACAGCCTTAGTCCCTTCCTTCTTCAGAACTCCTGGCTCCGACCAGTCCCTTGTCTACCGACCATGACTCCAGCTCTGCCCTTTGGTTCTGTTTTGACTCCCAGTTCTGATCATTATCTTGTCCCCTGATTTTGCCCCAGCCAATAGGCCAGATTCCTGTTCTGACCACTAAGTCACACCACCTACACACCGGTCTGACACCCTGCACTGAGGCAGGATCAAGTAAACCTAGACCATTCTTGACTCGTGTTTGTCCAAGCTGTTCTTAAAACCTCCAGTGATGGGGATTCTACAACCTCTCTTGGAAGCCTATTCTAGAGCTTAACTACCCTTGCAGTTAGAAAGTTTTTCCTAATACCTAACCTAACATCTCCTTTGCTGCAGATTATGCCAATTACTTCTTGTCCTACCTATAGTGGACATGAAGAATAATTGATAACAATCTTCTTTATAACGCATATCAGTAAGAAACAACATCTTTAACATCTCTGTAAATATTTTTGGAATGGGAGCTAGAATTAAGCATTTGCTTTCGGTCTTTAAAGAAAATAGGGAAAATATGTATATACAAATATTTTCCAAGTATCACCATTCCATGTGAAGGGTAAATAAATATTGCTGATTGTAGGAAAGCTACAAGCTAGCAATACTAAGATTATTCTAGATCATGCTACGCAATAACTAAACAGAAAAAGTAACCCTCATTTACCCAATGGATTATTTTTAAATATTCTATTCAAGTGCAGGTTGCATATTTAAGAAATTAAAGCCTATTAAAATTAACTTCTTGCAATGGAAACATTTATTGTACTCTTGCACATGAGAAATATGAGTAACGCATGAAATTTATGATGAAATTTGTAAAACGGTTGGTTGGAGGAAAATTTAATTAAACTGAAGTGGACTTGCTTAAAAACACTCCCTCTTCCCCCTCATCCTTTATTTACTGAAGGATATGATTTTCAGACATAGTGATTAGTGACTGTGTGTGCAACATGACATCTTAAAAGGAAGCTGATTTTCAGGGTGCTTGAAAAACCAGGCCCTTCTAAAGTGACTAATGATTCTGCGTGCCCAACTTGTCACCTTTTAAAATCTTGGCCTAATGGAAGACATAGGGAGAAATGAAGAGTAATAATTCTACACTTTTCAGCTAAAAAAATTATGAAAATTTCTCTAACCAATATAATCTCTTCACCCCACATGCTTAACAAATACAGTTAAAGGTGTAATATTTTACCCACAAAAAGATGTCCTCAAATATCAGATGCAGACAAATCTGGAGAAGCCAAAATGAAATATTGCATCATTCAGCTTAATTCCCCAGGGCAATGACAACTCTGCTGAACAAAATAAAGGTGAAATTGATTGTGTATTTTGTGTTTCATCTATGTTCAGTGGTAACACAGAGTGACAGAACAGTGATTTAGAAGAGTGATGCAAATGCTAACAGCCAAAATGTTCTAAAGGGCAGCCTCCTTTACTATTGGTGCAATCTGCAACTGCAGAAACCGCTTTCACCTCAACCCAAATGCTGTTGGGCTTTGTCTTGCCATCAGGAAGAAAAGAGCTTGTGGCTCCTTTAAGGTTCCCCCACACTGATTACGAGGGAGTGCAAAGAAGACAGTTTCCTGAGCCAAGGGCAACTGGATGAGGCTGACTCAGGTGGGATGCCAACCATCTTGTGTATTGTAGGAGGGAAGGTATTTATAGACGGTTCTCTCCAGAAATAATCTCTCTCACCATGGACAAGGAGCACTCACCCTCCCCACCCATGGGATCAAAGTAGGTCTGAGTTTTATGATCAGCTTTGGGCATTGCTCTAGTTGCCTTTTTCTTTTGGGGCTGAGAAGGAATTTTTCACTCACTGGCAGATTGGCTGGGGCAAGATGTTTTTTTTTGCCTTCCTTACAGCAGTTCAGGGCCCCAGTGGGGTATTTAATGAGGGTAGGTCAAGTTCTTGCATCTTAACAGCTATCCAGTGCAGGTCATCATTCCATAAGGGGTCCAGTTCCCTGATAAATTGGAGTTGGGAATCTGGGGGAAGGGAGTTGGCATTCCTAACGTCTGGTACAGCAATGAGACGATCTCCCCACCTCCTTTCACCCTCATAGAGGGGAGGGTGGTGGGGTCCCAGCAATGTGCAGTTTGCGTAGAGCTGATGACAGCCCTTCCAAATAGGTGGGAATGATTAAGGAAAGAATGATGATGTACACTATATGATTTATTGATGAATATTTCCCAGATGAGTTAATAAAATTGTGGCCTAATTAACCCACATCCCTTGAATCTTTCTTTCTTCCTGCCGGGTTAGGACAATGCATCTACATTTAACTGCAGGAGCAAATCTAAGTACCTGTGCCTCAAACCACCTGACTGTGGGTGCAGACCAGGTAGTTAGAGATGCAAGTACTTCTATTTTACCTGTTATTATTTGCTGATGTACACTGTGCCCACAAAAAAAAAAAAAAGAAAAGAAAAAAAAAAGAAGTAGGCTGGGCATCAGTCCTTTGAGAAGTACCCTGCTTAAAGTCAGACAGAATCAATTATACATCATTGTTTTTTCATGTTATCATTCTTTGAACATTATTTCATATATCACATTGCAAAGTACTCCGATAAGGATTTTCTGAAGTACCAAAGGTGAAATTTTACGACACAAAAGTAAAGGGCAATTTCAGAACAATTGACTCAATTTACCTTTATCCTGTCCATGTATGCTTCCATTTTTAACTGCTCCACAGCTTTTCTTGCTTGAGATATATTGGTTGTGTTGTTATTAGACATGATTTCCTTCATTCTGTTTTCCCTAGAACAGTCAAAGTTAAAGCAATTGAAAAGTTGCTTTTCTAAACAAATTCTTACAGGCTTGGTTAAGAGTACACTTATCTAATGTAATATAGCGATCAGACTACAGTTAACTCTCCCTAGACTGATAAAATAAAACTGAATGTAAAGTTACCATTGCTAGACTGCATATCTATAAATGTAAACCACAGAAGGTGAGGAAATAAACAGTTGTTCAACAATCCATCTATACTCAATTCCCCTGTACATTAGCTACCATCCTCCCCACATATTTGCACCCTCAACCACAACTCTGAGCATAACTAATATGCCAAATCACAAATGCAAGTTTCTACACAAAAACTACTTAATTTAGATTGCTAACACAGATCATCCATTCACATAATACAAATACATCTGAACCACCATTTGCAATTTTATTCCAGGCCTCGCTTACACACACTAATACAAAGCCACATACAGTTCTTTTGTACATATGATTTATGAAAACCACACCATCCTGATATCAGTCATCAAAACAGATTACTTTTTAAGCAATAAGAACAGTCAGTTAAGACTGCTCACAGGTTGTTCAGGAAACGTGCTAGAGATGAGTAGTGGAAGAGAAGCAATCAAGGTTGTAAAGGGGAACTAAGGAGTTGAGCATAGATGGAGTGTTCAACTAGGTAAGTTCATGTAGGATCGGTCCATCAGTGGCTATTAGCCAGGATGGGCAGGGATGGTGTCCCTAGTCTCTGCTTGCCAGAAGCTGGGAATGGGTGACAGGGGGATGGATCACTTGATGATTATCTGTTCTGTTCATTCCCTCTGTGGCACCTGGCAGTGGCCACGGTTGGAAGACAGGATACTGGGCTAGATGGACCTTTGGTCTGACCCAGTATGGCTGTTCTTATGTTCAAAGACTTAACTGCTTATTTCCTTGGTTTTTATGGTTTCCATGATTGGGATATGTACTTTACCAGCCTAAACACAAAACAAACCCCCATGAAGTGTAGGAATTACCCTGTTTTTAAAGACAAATAATTATGTATTAACCTTGATACCTGTCTGCAAACTATGAAGGTAACAAAGATAAGATGGGTGAGATAGAATCTTTTATTGGACCAACTTCTGTTGGTGAGAGAGAGAATCTTAGAGCTTATACAGCGCTCTTCTTCAGGTCAGGGAAAGGTACTCAGTGTCACAGTGAAAGACAAGGTGAAATAGATTGTTCAGCATAAAGTGTTAACACGTTACAAGAAACCGTTCAAGGTGAAGTGGGTGGTTAACACCTCCACAGTCACAGGACAGAAGGTTAATAGGTTACAGATTGTTGTAATAAGCCATAAATCCACTGTTTTTGAGTCTGTGATTTTTAGTGTCTAGCAATGCTATGAATTTAAGCTTCCAGGCCTGTCTTTTGAAGGTGTTGTGCAGGTTTCCTCTGAGGATGATGACAGAGGTCACACATGGAATGATCATTCAGTGAAGAGTTCACCAACAGGTGATACGGTGTTTTTGTCTTTTATCATTTTTCTGTCAGAGTGTAGTGATTTTTTCGTTTCATCCACACAGTTGTTCTTGGGGCATTTAGTGTACGCACTACTGGGTTTACACTGGCTCTGGTGGCGCCAGGCCCAGGGGCCCACAAAGGGTTAATCCAGCCGGGCCACAGCCCAGCAATGTGAAGAGTCAGCAACTTCTGTGTGCCAGATGAAACACTAAGCAGCCTGGGGAGTGCAGTGCAGAGGTGCAAAAGGGACTGTCTGTTCCAGGGTGTGCTGGGAGTTGTAGTTTGCATGCCACTGTGTTCCACTGGGGCCCTGGGACCTGCGCTGCCAGCTACACTACTAGTCCCAGAATGCCCCATGCCATGCTACCAGCCACCCCAGCTGAAGTGGTCGGAGGGGACCAAAAAGAAATCCCAAACAAGGAAATGGTCTGGTGCAGGGAGAGGGTTCCCGGTGCTAATCCCGCTGCACTCCTCCCCTCCCCGAGTCTCCCCCACTCTCCTGGGGTGGCGGGGAGCTGGGGGCAGCCCCCCAGCGAATGTGATGCCTGGGGCCTCCTGGGCACTGTCTCGACCCTGCACTTCAGGGTGGGGGTTGGTTGTCTGTGGTCCCTGGGAGCAGGGTGGGCAGTGACAGCGGGGCTTGTCAGTGCTGGCTGGCACATCCCCTGCCAGTGGAAATGCCCAGAAATTGCCCCCCTGCACTCTGGGGAGGGGGCACAGCCCAGTGTTGAGGGAAAGAGGCAGTTGTGGGGCAAGTCGGGGTGCGAGGGTGGAGCTGGCAGTGACTCCATGTGGGGGGCTGTAGGAGAAGCAGGATGTTAAGGTGTGGGTTGGCTCAGTGTTTGTGGGGGGGGGGTAGTAGAAGGGAGGGAGATGACAGCCCTGGGGTGAAAGTGTGTGAGGGGGTGGGCAGTAGCAGGGAGATTGAGGAGAGCCTTTGTTAGGGGGTTAGTTGTGTGGGATGGGGACAGTAGGAGGGATGGGGGGGGGGAAGAGCCCAGGTGTGAAGATTGGGGTAGGAGCTTGAGCCTGGATTGTGGTAGCCTTTGTGCTAAAGTGTGTTTTCTCTCAGTGGCCCTTTCTCCCTGCAAAAGATGGGCACCAGCAATTTTCCTCCCCACACTCCTACCCAAAGTTTTGTAAACATTATTGTACCAAAGTAGAAAATGCAACTTTCAAAAAATGTATTTACGAAACATAACTTTGGGTGGAGGAGGTGGTGGTAGGGATATGGAGGTGCGACACCACTGACTGCTACATCCAGGCTTAATATGGCTCATAAGTGTGCTCATTAAGCACTTGTGTTCAGGGCCCCAAGCAGGCCCTGAGTGTTTAAAGGAAAAAGACAAAACTAACAAACAACCCCCATCCCACACAAACCAAATTCAGTGGTATTCTGGGTACATTGATGTTAGCCCAGTTTGTTCTCTGCGGGCTGAGTGGAGGTCTCAGTGTGGCTTCAAATATCTTATTTTGTTTTTCGAATAAATGTTTTCATCCCCATCCCAGCAATACCACATTTACTATGGCATCAATAGTGCTGTCATGCCGGGCCCACACTTGGAAGGGGCTCATCACAACCACACGGGGGCCCACAAATATGTTTGGCACTGGGCCCACAAAAAGTTAATCCGGCCCTACGTGTACTGGATGAGTTACGTCACCTATTGTGATGGGCATTCATAGGGCAAATAGGTCTTGAAAGTGGGGGGTTATTGATCACAGTAGCGGCAGAGGTATGTCTGCAGGTTTTGCGTCTGTTGTTCTGGCAGGGTCTAGTGCTGTTTTGAGTTGGTGGGTCCTGGTCTGTGGGGAGCTTGCTTCTCATGATGAGCTTGGTGAGGTTTAGGGGTTGTTAAAAGATCAGATAAGGGGGATTTGGGAAAGATTTTCTTTCAGAATGGGGTCTCCATTGAGTAGGGGTTATAGTTCTTTAATGATACCCCAGATGGATTCCACATCTTAACACTTAAGACTGTATTCACCAAATAAGGAAACTCCATCAGAGAAGTAGCTTGCATCATAGATCAGGCCACCCAAATACTCCAAGAGAACGTTATAGGCCTGGCTTGACATAAGGAACTTGCCTCATTTCTTAGTGAGCATAATTTAGGGTGACCAGATGTCCCAATTTTACAGGGACAGTCCCGATTTTTGGGTCTTTTTCTCACATAGGCACCTATTACCCTCTACCTCCTGTCCCAATTTTTGACACTTGCTATCTGGTCAGCCTAGCATAACTGGGAAAGTGAATGAAAGGTTAAGTTGTAAATAGGGACTTGACAAACAGTATGCCGGGAGTCAGGATGTTTGTGCAAGCAAAGATAAGCAGCAACATCTTGATGGTAGTAACGATGGACAAGATTACATTCCAGGTTTAAGATCAGTTTCCAGGACACAGTACATGGACAGAACATGGTATACAGGGATTGGTTCTTGCCAAGTAACCAATCCAATAATGTGTGAATTAATGTACAGCAAATGCAATGTAATGTGTAAATGTATATAAAGGAAGACGTTATCTGTGTAACTTTGGATGAGCGGTACACATATCTAATCCCCTAACGCTTGAGTCTAATCAGTTCAGTGTAGCTTTGCTGTATGCCATTGCCAAATAAAGGAACCTGAGTGATGAAATCCAGAGTCAAATTGAGTTTTTGGATCCCAGAGAACTGGATCAAGTGTTTTCTCAGTATTGGACATGGTGCTCTGGCTAAGCCAAGTGGAAAATATCTCAGAGGAAATCCCAACAAACCTGCTTCAATATGAAAAAAACCCCAACCATCTCACCACATGCTCCTAGTTGTCACCTATAACCCCCCCACTGGTGGTGTGCTTTTTGGACCTGAAGTTGGTAGAGTGGAAGCAGGGCTATATCAGAGGTAAGCAAGGGAAAACAGGGGGTCGTGAGAAGGAGCTCTGCTCCAGCAAGGCAAGGGGAACTCGACTACCACATCCAACTCTGGCTCATCCTTAGTGCCCCACCCCCAAACAGGCTGTTGTGCACAGATTTACTCCATGCATTTTGAATACCCTTGTATCTCTCCCTGTCTCCTGGAAGAGCTGCTGCATGGTACACCTCGGGAGGAGATGCTGAGGGAGCCTAGGGTTGAACATGGTCAGGGGATTGGGGGAGCCCAGGGCTCTCCAGATGGCCTGTAACATTAGGGAGCCAAGTTTCTTTGTGCCAAAGAACTGGAAATTGAAAGGTTACCCTGAAACTGCTGCTTCTGCTCCCACATGTACTGATGTAGTAGGACCTTGGGGAGCGGAGCTGAGAGTCTTTGGTCTGAGGCTTCAACACAGACACACATTGGTGTCAGGCATGTTGGAGAGCTGTGGCAGCAGCACTAGATAGCATACAGACACTAAGTTCAGATATCAGTGCTTAAAGGGATCCCCCCTACAGTGGTACTGCACAGTGAATGAGGGGACAAAAGATGTGTTTTGTGCAATGCAACAGTTCACTACTATGTCATCTCCAGAAACCTGGGTTCAAGTCTTGACTGGAAATCACAAATGTAAGTGTGCTTGGGTAGTTTTATCCAAGTCCCCCAATTTGCATACAATTCAGTAAAATTATACTCTGGGAGGAATTCTGTTTTACTGCATGTGCATAATAAATGAGCCACGCATTTTTAAGTTTTTGAGCAGAAATAAGCTTGTGCCGAAATGTTGCTTCAGTTCTGCCTTTTGCCCACCAGAAGGCGCTGTGGCGCAAGAACAGCAGAAGCTCCTAGCAGAAAAATAACTTCTGCAGTTATGCCTTTTGCTCACCAGAGGGTGCTGTGGCAACAGAACACAGGAACAGCTCCCTGCCAGCGAGGGAAGAGAAAGAGCCTGCCTTCTTCGCAGCACCTGTCAGGCCAGGTCAGGAGACAGGGGCTATGGGGAAAACAGACAACGTGGGGTGCTGGGGGGATGTCAGACAGGGGCTCGTAAGGGCTAGTGTGGGAGGACAGATTGGGGCAGGGGCTGAATGGGAGTGGAAGCACAGGGCCACATGGTGATGGGGGAGGAGGCGCAAAGCCACATAGGGGTAAGGGGGTGGCTGAGTGAGGGCACAGACCACATAGGAACAGGGGGAGGCAGCACAGAGCCACATAGGGATGGGGGGGAGTGGGTGTCTGAGTGGGGGTGGAGAGACATGTGGACAGGGACTGCAAGGACACATGGGGTGGTGCAGGAACACACTGGGATGGGGCAGATGTGCCTGACTGAACAGAAGAGGTTAGGGGTCAGCCAGGGTCTGCATGGGGGAAGCTCTCTAACAATCCCTCCCCGCCCCCACAAAAAACCTATTCCATACTTTTCCCACCCATACCCAACAGCCCTCCAAGTTCACACCTAGGCTCCTTTCCAGAAATTGACTACCCCCTCCCTCAGCTCCTCCATTACCCCTAACTCGCCCAAGCCTTTGCACTGCTTCTGAGGGGTGAGGGAAATACAGTTCTGGATTGTAATTTAAGTGAATTATTACTCCGGGTTCTGTATTAATATTCCTAGTAAGGAATCTATTTGTCAAAAAAACATTTCCTGAATCTTTTTTGTTGTCTGTATTGTTACAGACATACTTGCTGACATGTACTGTGAAATAAATGACCAAAAATAATTGAAACTGGTGTGATTATATTGTGTTATTTTGACAAATAAAATATGCAGAATTTTAAAATACTGTGTGCAGAATTTTTAGGCACAGAATTCCCCCAGGAGTAAAATTAGTTTCTGCTTTAAGACCGAATCCAACATCCATTGAAATCAGTGGAAAGACTCCAATTATTAATTACTCAAGTATTAAGAGGCAATGAGCATTTCAGATGCATTAGTATTGACATCCAGTGAGATCTACCATAATGGTGACAATGTCCCAGTCAGAATATATATATTTGTATAAGGCCATAGATGTGCATGGCACTTTACAGGTATAAAGTGAAACAAGTTTCCTGCCCCATGGAGCTTAAAAATCAAATATACAAGTTAAATGATGAGTAAATACAATATACAGGCATTTCTGGGTGGGAAGTGGGTGATTGGGGGGGAGCCTAAGTTCCCTGTAAGGTGCGCGGCAGCACAGCAGCCTATTTAGCGTGGTGCAGGCGCTCAGGGAACCCACCCAGCTGACCTGTCGCAGCCAGGGAAGGGGTGCGCCATACGCGCTGACTTCCCCTCTAGTCAGAGGGAGCTCTACCCCCATCTGTCACAAGCCCCGCCCCCACTCCACCTCTTCCCTACCTCCTCCCCCTAGCGTGCCCGGAGCTTCCTACATACCGTGAAACAGCTGTTCGCGGTGGACCAAAGGCACTGGGAGGGAAGGAGGGAGAGGAGTTGGTCAGTGGGGGCCACTGGCAGGTGAGAAGTGCTGGAGCACCCACTACTTTTTCTCTCTGGGTGCTCCAGCCCTAGAGCACCCATGAAGTCAGTGCCCCTCCCTCAGCCCCAACCCTGCTGCGGCTAGGGGAAGGGCGGCCCAAACTCAGCCCCGGACCTGCTGTGGCCAGGGGAGAGGAGCCTATTCTGTGGCCCCAGCCCTGGAGCTGCTTCAGTGGGGAGAGGTTCCTCTCCCCACCCAGCCCAGGTGCTGCAGTGGGGAGAGAGAGTTGGGGAAGAGTCCTCCCTCCCCAACATAGCCCCAGAACACTCTCCTGCCCCCCAAACCCTTCATGCCCACACCCCCTGCTGGAGTCCTCACACCACTGCACCCCAACCCTCTGCCCCAGTCCTGAGCCCCCTCCCACACTCTGAACCCCTCAGCTCAACCCCCACCCAATGAATTTTGTTATGTGCACCAATATGAAGGTGATGTGGCCTGAAGGTGTCTACTATGAAGGGAAAAGTGATGGTGGCATGGAAGAGGTGAACCTCTTCATGACCCTTGGGCATATGCAGTGACAGCAGATCAAGGAGCTGTGCACTAGCTACGCGCCGACATTCTCAGCCACCCCAGGACTGACTGAACGGGCATACCACTCCATTGACACAGATAATGCTTACCCAATTAAAGTCCAACCATCCTCAAGCTAAAACTGCTATAGAACGGGAGATCCTGGATATGCTACAGATGGGTGTAATCCGCCCCTCTGGCGGTGCATGGGCATCTCCAGTGGTTCTAGTTCCCAAACTAGATGGGGAGATACAGCATTTAGCTTACGGTAGTCCATGCAAAAACGTAACTCGCCCAGACAACTATCCAATGCCATGCACAGATGAACTGCTGGAGAAACTGGGACGGGCCCAGTTCATCTCTACCTTGGACTTAACCAAGGGGTACTGGCAGGTACCGCTAGATGAATCCGCCAAGGAAAGGTCAGCCTTCATTACACATGTCGGGCTGTAAGAATTTAACGTACTCCCTTTCGGGCTGCGGAATGTACCCACCACCTTCCAAAGACCTGTAGATGGTCTCCTAGCGGGATTGGGAGAATATGCGGTCGGCTACCTTGACAATGTGGCCATATTTTCGGATTCCTGGGCAGAATACCTGGAACATCTACAAAAAGCCTTCGCACGCATAAGGGAGGCAGGACTAACCATTAAGGCTAAGAAGTGTCAAACAGAGTGACTTACCTTGGACACCAGGTGGGTCAAGGAACTATCCACCCCCTACAGGCCAAAGTGGATGCTATCCAAAAGTGGCCTGTCCCAAAGTCAAAGAAACAGGTCCAATCTTTCTTAGGCTTGGCCGGATATTACAGGCGATTTGTACTGCAATACGGCCAAATCGCCGCCCCACTGATAGACCTAACCAAAAAAGAAACAGCCAAATGCCGTTCAGTGGACCGAAGAGTGTCAGAAGGCCTTTAACCAGCTTAAAGCGACACTCATGTCTGACTCTGTACTAAGGGCCCCAGACTTTGACAAACCATTCCTAGTAACCACAGATGCGTCCGAGCGTGGTGTGGGAGCAGTTTTAATGAAGGAAGGACCAGATCAAGAATTCCATCCTGTAGCGTTTCTCAGCAAGAAGCTGTCTGAGAGGGAAAGCAACTGGTCAGTCAGTGAAAAAGAATGTTATGTCATTGTCTACGCTCTGGAAAAGCTACGCCCATACATTTGGGGACAGCGTTTCCACCTGTAAACTGACCATGCTGTGCTACAGTGGCTTCATACCACCACGGGAAATAACAAAAAACTTATTCGGTGGAGTTTAGCTCTCCAAGAGTTTGATTTCGACATACAACACATCTCACGAGCTTCTAACAAAGTGACTGATGCACTCTCCCGTGAAAGTTTCCCAGAATCAACTGGTTAAAATCATCCTTGAGATGTGGAAAATATTGTTAGCCTTTATAATCTTGGTAGTATATTTAGAGGTGCATGGTTTCAGAGTAGCAGCAGTGTTAGTCTGTATTCACAAAAAGAAAAGGAGTACTAGTGGCACCTTAGAGACTAACCAATTTATTTGAGCATAAGCTTTCGTGAGCTACAGCTCACTTCATTGGATGCATTCAGTGGAAAATACAGTGAGGAGCATGTGTCTTCTTAACTCTGTTTTCTCCTAGAGCTCCAGGAAGAAATCACAGCCAGTGTTTCACCCTATCTGTGATTTGGGGGGCGTGTCATAAATATAAAGGGAAGGGTAACCACCTTTCTGTATACAGAACTATAAAATCTCTCCTGGCCAGAGGCAAAACCCCTTCACCTGTAAAGGGTTAAGAAGCTAAGATAACCTCGCTGCACCTCACCAAAATGAACAATGAGGAGACAAGATACTTTCAAAGCTGGATGGGGGGAGAAACAAAGGTTCTCTCTATCTGTGTGAGGCTTTTGCCGGGACCAGGTCAGGAATGCTCTTCAGAACTTCTGTTAAGGTAGTAAGTAATCTAGCTATAAATGCATTAGATTTTCTTTTGTTTAATGGCTGGTAAAATAGCTGTGCTGAATGGAATGTATATTCCCGTTTTTGTGTCTTTTTGTAACTTAAGGTTTTGCCTAGATGGATTCTCTATGTTTTGAATCTGATTGCCCTGTAAGGTATTTTCCATCCTGGTTTTACAGAGGTGATTCTTTTACTTTTTCTTTAATTAAAATTCTTCTTTTAAGAGCCTGATTGTTTTTTCATTGTTCTTAAGATCCAAGGGGTTGGGTCTGTGTTTACCTATGCAAGTTGATGAGGATTTTTATCAAGCCTTCCCCTGGAAAGGGGGTGTAGGGTTTGGGGGGATATTGTGAGGGGAAGACGTCTCCAAGTGGGGTCTTTCCCTGTTCTTTGTTTAACACACTTGATGGTGGCAGCATAGGGGTTCAAGGAAAAGGCAAAGTTTGTACCTTGAGGAAGTTTTTAACCTAAGTTGGTAAGAATAAGCTGAGGGGATCTTTCACGCAGGTCCCCACATCTGTACCCTAGAGTTCAGAGTGGGGAAGGAACCTTAACATGTAACTCTCGTTACAGTGTGTATGGTAACACCCATTGTTTCATGTTCTCTGTGTATATAAATCTCCCCACTGTATTTTCCACTGAATGCAGCCGATGAAGTGAGCTGTAGCTCACGAAAGCTTATGCTCAAATAAATTGGTTAGTCTCTAAGGTGCCACAAGTACTCTTTCTTTTTGCGGATACAGACTAACACGGCTGTTACTCTGAAACCTTTCAGATTCAAGTTGGCTTTTCTGCTTATATGGCAGCATGATCCAGTGGTTCAATGCTGGACTGGGAGTCTGGAGAACAGAGCTCTAAATCGCAGCTCTGTACTGGACCTGCTCCTTCCAAATCCCTTGACTTCTATGCCTCAGGTTCCCTATCTGTAAAAGTGGGGTGAGGATATATACCCTTGTTTGTAAAGGGTTATGAGATCTAGGAATATAAAGTGCTTACAAGTACAAAGAATGATATGCAATATAATATTACAGGGTCATAAGCAACTGTCTCCTGTCATTGTTTTGTCCACTGATAGCAGATAATCTTCATTTTGTTTTGATCCTCTGTTGGCTACGTGATAGAAGAGGCAGATCCATTTCTATATTTTTTTGCCATAGCACTTAAGTCCCGAGACAAAACTAGAAAGCTAATTTTATTTGAATTTTAAAAAAAAGTTATTAAACTCAGCTGAATTAAATGGCACGAGCAAACCAGCAAATTCTGGTTCCAACTGTTTTTTCAGAAATTCAGTCACCCAACCTGTACAGCAAGACACAAAGTTACAAGCATTACATCACACCATCAGAGCTCACTGGCTGATTATAGCTAGAAAGCACGGCACTATTTCTAGCTCTGATTTCGAAAGATATTTAGGCATCTAATGATTCTAATATAATTGCCTAGGCACTCTTGAAAATCCACTAAGTGCCAAAATACTTTTAAAAATCTGTCCCTAAGCCTTACAGTGGTGTCACACATACATATACACACACACACACACCCTTCCCAGTACTCTGAAAAAGCAAGATTTTCTGGAAGCAAGAACTTGCACAGTAGAACAATAGAAACACAGGAATGGTCCTACTCGGTCTATTCCAATATGCTGTTTGGGACATTCAGTGGCTAGGGCCAGAGGTGTAACAGAAAGCTGTAAACCTGGATGGCCTTGTTATCTAATTATGTGTCCAATCTCTTTTTGAAATCCGCTAAAAATTAAATACGGTTCTCACAAATAACTTCACAGTACGGTTTTCCTCAGTTCCATGTGCACAAAGCTACCAGGCCAACTGCACCTCTGATCACTCTTGGTCTCTTCAAGTGGACCCCATTCGGGTCTCAAGCCTCTAGCTATCACCTGTCTCAGGGTGAATTCACACGATTCTTCCACACTCAGACTGGGCTTTGGACTGCATCCCCTGCCACTAACCATGATTATCTCAGCATAGCTGACAGGCTCAGACCCTGCAGTTCTGTTTCCTTGGGGAGCAATGACTGGTATCCAGTAACCAAAGAGCCTCCTTAAAGCAAAGTATTATTTTATTTAGAAAAAAAGGATGCTAGAGAATACAGACTTTGAAGATGGTTTATTGTTTTATTTACAGTCGTATAGACAGTGCTTTGAAGCTGAGGCTTGGGCTGAAGCTCAGGAACTGAAGCCTGTGGGGGAAGAGGGGCTGTTGTGGGCTTGAGAGAGAGAGAGAGTTCCAGCCCAAGCTGCAACTTTTACTCCTGGGGGAATTCTGTACCAAAAAATTAAAAATTCTACACACAATATTTTAAAATTCTGCAAATTGTGTGTGTCAAAATAACGCTCTATTTCAATTATCTTGGTAATTTATTTCAATATATCTGTCAGCAAGTATGTCTTTGACAATACAGAAACTAAAAAAAAATTCCCCAGGAGTAGAGAGTTAAAGAAACACCTATGACAACCCAGTTCCTGCTTCTCTGCCCCCTCCCACTCAGAGCCCAGCCAGGGGGCCACACACTCACACACACAGAGCCCAGCAGTGGGGCCCCCTGGGTCCACACACTCACACCCCCTACCCCACAGAGGCCAGCCATGGCCCACCCCCAGCGACCCACACACTCACACCCCTAACCCCCAGAACCCAGCCACGCCCCCCCAGATACTCACACTCTTTATCCCCCAGAGCCCAGGTGCAGCCCCCCTGAGCCAGCCACTCGCATCCTCCACCCCCCAGCCCAGACACTTACACCCCCTACCCCTCAGAGCCCAGCTGACCCTCGGGCCAGACACTCACAGACCCTACCCTCCTAGAGCCCAGGGATCCAGAAGAAAAAACAACCTGCTGCTGAGTCCCAGGTTTGCACAGATTTCAGAGTAACAGCCGTGTTAGTCTGTATTCGCAAAAAGAAAAGGAGTACTTGTGGCACCTTAGAGACTAACCAATTTATAGGAGAGTGAGTTTGTGTGTGTATGGGGGTGGGGGGGATGTGAGAAAACCTGGATTTGTGCAGGAAATAGCCCAACTTGATTGTCATGCACATTATGTAAAGAGTTGTCACTTTGGATGGGCTATCACCAGCAGGAGAGTGAATTTGTGTGGGGGTGTGGAGGGTGAGAAAACCTGGATTTGTGCTGGAAATGGCCCACCTGATGATCACTTTAGATAAGCTATTACCAGCAGGACAGTGGGGTGGGAGGAGGTATTGGTTCATATTCTCTGTGTATATATAAAGTCTGCTGCAGTTTCCACGATATGCATCTGATGAAGTGAGCTGTAGCTCACGAAAGCTTATGCTCTAATAAATTGGTTAGTCTCTAAGGTGCCACAAGTACTCCTTTTCTTTTTAGGTTTGCACAGAGTTTCCTGCGCACCGCTGCCTCCTTCCTTCAGGGCATGCTGGGAACTGCAACTGCTAGGAACCCTTCAGTTCCCTCCCCCTGGCTTTGTCTTCTATTTGCGAGCTGGGCTCTGCCCCTAGTGGCAACCAACATCTCTGCAGCCCATTTCTATGGAGAAAAAAGGAAATTCTGTGCACACAACATGAATTTCTGCAAAATCCTGCATTGCGCAGTGGCTCAGAATCCCCCCCGGAGTAAACGTCAAAGAGCTGTCTACATAGCTATTTTTAAAGAGCAAGCATGAGTCCCGCTAGCCCAAGTCTGTTGACCGGGGGTGGGAGGCTCACTCCAAAGTACCGTGTAGACAGACCCTTACTCTATTCATACCCATTATTACTTATCAGTATTCTTAGACTACACAGTAGCTCCTTGTCCATCATATCATGTTTATATTGTCTCCTGTGCCCTGATGTAAATAATCTAGGTCTCTATAGCTCTGTTAGTGTGGTTAGCTGGCATTTTTCATATGGCCTTTTTCAGTCAAAGGATGTTTTGTTGGTTAGCATATCACATCAAGCAGCTGTTCCCCAATGCCTTCCTTCTGACATGCTGTAGCGGGCTCCTGGGAGCTCCATGATAACATTCTGCCATCCACCTGAAGGGGATTTGGGGATTATTTTTCTGCCTCATATAGAGTTTACTCCCTTTCTGGATGCTGCTAACTCATCCTTGCCAAAGATGACTAATCTCTGGTGTTTCTGAAGAGCAATTTTTTTTCTTTTGAGGGATCAAATTGTACAAAATGATGCTTCAAAGGCCAAATTCTGCCCTGATGTTAGCAGGAATTGTACAAATATTTGAGGGTAAAATTTGGGGCACCATGCACACCTTTTTTGGGGCACCATGCACATATACAGTGCTCTATAAATTCTTCTTATTCAGTAATTTTATACCATGCTGTCTCTATATTTTAACAAGCAAGGAAAATTTAGCTTGTCAGCTCTTCATTGCAAGGGCTTTGTCATTTTAAATATGCAGCACCACCGGTTTTCAGATAAGCTATATTTTAAAAAATGAAGATTTGAAGCCATTGTACAAATTTTCCTCGGCTTCAAATTATAATCTTAATTCAAGTGAGTGTGCTACAAAACTAGATCTGAGAAGCAATCTATTTTCTTATGTCCTCTTGCAGCAATTGAGATTGGTTGGGCTGGAATTATTAAAGATCATGTAGGATAGTCTTAAGAGTTTGGGAGTTGTGGCTTTCCTTCAGAGGCCCATAACTTTACTATCTTCAATGCTTGCCAGTCTATATCCGTGGTGTCCTTAGGGACAAAGCTCAATACATTTTTAGTTTTATGATTTGCAGCAGGATTTCTTTTCTCAAACCAGTTCTATAATTTATTGGGCCACGCAGAAGACTAGGACTAAGCCCAGTCTTGCTAACTTTTTTTTTCATACCAGTAGTCCTGTTGACTTCAATGGGACTGGCCGGTGGCCACATGAGTTAAGATTATTCACAGGGTAATGGTTTGCAACTCAGGCCCAACACTGCAAGGAGGGCCCTATTGCATTAGGAGAATGCAATTGCATTCGGAGAATGAACAGCCAAAGCTAGAGTCTTAAAGATGTTTAATGAAGGATAAACATACTGAAGGACTCACAGAAACGAGAGTTAGGAGGTTTGCTTTTACAGACATATTATATACAACAGAAGCTTGACAAAAATATGTAAATCCTTGGCTCATCACATCAGGGACTATAATATTTGCTATGTATGCTATCGCCAGAGTCTATACCATACATCCTTCCCTGCCCTCTGTGCACAGAGGTGGGAGGGCACCTCCCTGTAAGCTGGGTCTTACTCTGACCCCACTTACCTGAAATTGCTCTGTATATAGGATAAGAGAATTGTTCTACTGTCTCCCCTTCTCCAGGGTTACATGTGACAAAAAACTCCAAAAACTGAAATTGCCTAGGATTAAACTCCCCACCCACCCACAGGTAACTGTCACCACTGTTAACTGCCCACAGCAGAGGTAAAGGACATGCATAGCAGGACCACACTACTAGCATGGAGAGAGAGTATCATTTTCTTACCATATAGTAACTTCCAAAACCATCACTACAGGGAGGTTGCAGAATGCAAACAGGAATGTTTCTCAGACTTATGCTTGTACCATCATTGATCCTAAATGTGGCAAGATGATAGAAAAGAGAGGTTACTTACCTTGCATGATAACTGAAGTTCTTAAGAGATGTTTTGTCCCTACGGATGCTCCACTTCAGCATGTGCATGCACTCTTGATAGGGGCTTTTGCCAGCAATGTCCAGGGGTCTGTGCCTGTGCCCTACTCAAGCTCCGTGCAAGTATATATAGAGAATAGTGGGTCCACTGCCACTCCAGTTCCTTCTCAACCCTGAAGTCTAAGAATGACTTTGAAGCAGAGTGGAAGGAGGGTGGGTAATGGAGCATCCAGAGGGACAAAACATCTCAAAGAACTCCAGTTACTGTATGAGATAAGGAACCTATTCTTTGAGAAACTGTTCCTACTGAAACTGAGCTCCACTTCAGGAGATTCCCGAGCAGAACCTCTATTATGGAAGAGTGTGCTGAAGAGGCAGATTCACAACAGGACATAGAACAGTGATACCAAAAGCCATGTCAGCTCTGGAAGCATGCGCAAGAGCACAGTGCTGTGAAAAAAGCATGCACCAATGATCAAGTAGCAGCTTTACAAATATTTGAGAGGGGTACGTACTTCAGTAAGGCTACAGAGGTAGAATGAGCACTGGTGGAATGAGCAATCACTCTAGGAGGGCTTTATAACAGGCTAATATGCATCCTGACATGTTTAACATATAATGACCATACTGGGTCAGACCAAAGGTCCATATAGTCCAGTATCCTGTCTTCCAACAGTGGCCAATGCCAGGTGCCCCAGAGGGAAAGAACTGAACTGGTAATCCATCAAGTGATCCATCCCGTCACCCATTCCCAGCTTCTATTTATTATTATAGTCTTTACAGATCCAGTGCCCTTTCATTCGTTCCATGATAGAGACGAAAAATCGAAGAGAGGCCCTGAAGGACTCAGTCCTGTTGAGGTAAAAAGCAAGTCTTGCATCTAGTGATTGGAGACTAGCCTCCCTCTAAGAGTGTAAAACACCAGTAATTGAACATCTTAATTAATGTGAAACTCTAAAAAGATACCTTAGGTAGGAAACAAGGGTCCAGACATAATATCACCTTTCAGTGATGGATTAGCTAACAGGCCCATGGGGCCCATGCCCCCGGCCAATTAGGGGGCTCCGGAAAGATGGGCACACCATCCCCAGCAGACAGCTACCCCAGGGTGGCAGAAGCATGGAGCCCTGGGAGAAGCACTGGATGGGCGGGGCAGGGGAAGCCACTGCACTCCAACCCCTGCTGCAGCCCTGGGACTGGAGGAGCTCTAGCTGCAGCCTCAGGAGTGTGGCACCGGGCTGTGGTGGTGGGACAGAGCTTCTCTGGTCTTGGAGCCATGTGGGAGGGGTGGGGGGAGAAAGGAGTAAATGGGTTGCGGGGTAGCAGTGTGGGCGGGGGAGGCAGAATGGGGCTGGATTGTGGGTGGAACAGGGGCGAGGAGAAGGGGCAGAATGGTGCGGGGCCGCAGGCAGAAGGAGTGCAGAACACCCCCCCCACTTGCTCTGGCCCAGAGCCCCACAAAACCTGAATCTACCTCTTCCACCTTTCCATGATAAAACACTATGTATGGTGAGTCACCCACAAGGGACCCTAGCTCTCCTACCCTCACAGCCAAGGTGATATCCGTAAAGAACAAAGTCTTGAAAGAGAAACAGAGGGAACAGCTATCCATAGGTTCAAATGGGGGTTTTCTCAGCACATTGAGAACTAAGTTGAGGTTCCATGGAGGACTATGTTCCTTGAGTAAGTAGGAAAAATGTTAAACAGGCCTTTAATGAACCTTGCAGTAGTTGGGTGAGTGAAGACTGAAAACCCTTCAATGGGGTGGCAGGATGAAAAACTGTAAAGGCACCTAGGTGAACCTAAACTGAGCTCAAAGATAACCCACTGTTTTTCAAATTTAGCAGACTAGAGCATGCTAGAAAAGTGAAACTCAAGGAGGTATAGCTCAGAGGCAGCTCAGAGTCTGAAAAGATTTTCACTTTTTACAGGTAGGTTTTCCTTGTAGTGGATTTTCTACAATTGAACAGTACTGTTTGGAGGTCTGGAGATGAGTCCTTTCCTATGCCAGAGAGGCATCTAGTAGCCATGCACTGAGGTGAAGCAACAAGAGATGGCAGTGAGTCGTGGTCCCTGACTCCCAGGTAAGGAGACCTGCTATCAGAGGAACGTGGAGAGGTGGGTTGCAGGGACAGTCGAAGGAGCTCTGGGAACCATACTTGCCTTGGTCATGGTGATGCTATGAGAATGGCCATTGATCTTTCCTGTTTCAACTTATTCAGGACTTTGAGGAGTAAAGGCATCAGGGGATTCCTGAAGGGATAACTACAGCAACTCCCAGCCAGTTCTGACTGTCACAGGTGCTGACTTTGTCCTTTCCCAGGCGGCTGCTTGACCCCTGCTCCTCCCCAGGCCTGCCCCTACTCCACCCCTTCCCCCAAGTCCCCACCCTGCCTCTTCCCACCCCCTCCCCCACTCCTCCTTCTCCCCCCACTGCATCTCCCAGAGCCTCCTGCATGCCGCTAACCAGCTGATCCATAGTGGTCGGGAGGGGCGGGGGGAGAGGCACTGATTGACGGGGCACCATTGGGCTGGAGGCACTGGGGAGGAGGGGGAGGACCTGACGGGGGACTGCTGGCAGGTGCTAAGCATTCACCATTTTTCCCCCATGGATGCTCCAGCCCTGGAGCACCCATGGATTCGGCACGTATGCTGACTGCATCCTCCTCTCAATCAGGACCATCAGCACTTCGCGCTGGAGGGCATCACAAACACATATTTCCAGAAGACTCAAGATAAGGCAAATCTTCTGTAATACTGCATCGTTGAGCTCTCACTTGTAGTCGTGGCCCAAAAACCTGCTCAGGGAGACTGCTACTATGTTCCGTAACCCCAGGAGATAAACCACTGATCTCTCTGTGTCTTGTGATACACATCATTGCATAGTTTTATGGATTGTGTGCACAAGAACTCAGAGTAGCAGCCGTGTTAGTCTGTATTCGCAAAAAGAAAAGGAGTCCTAGTGGTACCTTAGAGACTAACCAATTTATCTGAGCATAAGCTTTCGTGAGCTACAGCTCACTTCATGCATCCGAATGCATCCAATGAAGTGAGCTGTAGCTCACGAAAGCTTATGCTCAAATAAATTGGTTAGTCTCTAAGGTGCCATTAGTACTCCTTTTCTTTTTGCACAAGAACTGGGATCTTGCTCCTCTCCTTGACAATTTATAAAATACATTGAGGGGTCCCTGATATGTTGGAGAAAGCAAGGCAAACGTAATGGACTGCCCTGAGTTCTAAAATGTTGATAAGGAAAGCGACCTCCTGGGGAGTCCCCTTGCCTTGAGCTGTGAAGTTCAGAAGGTGAGTGCCCCAACCTAGCAGAGAGCCATCTATGGTGATCTTTGGGGGAGGCGGATTTGAGAACAGAACTCCCATACAGACCTTTTAGGGTTTTTTCCACCAATTGAGGGAGTTGAGGACCATCCGGGTATCGATACCTGCTTGGATAGATGGTGCTTTTTGGGTTTGTAGACTGTCCTTAGCCAGGCTTGAAGTTATTTGGAGTGTAATCTTGCCAAAGATGGTATGAACTTACTGGCTACCACATGACCTGGGAGCTGAAGGTTTGTGGGCTCTGTTATATTGTAGAAATAAGGCTGGGTATCATAGCAAACCTGCCTGTGGGTAAGTATGCTCTGGCAATAGTAGAGTCCAGAGTAGCCCCTGTGAAGTTTGTCCATTTTGCGGGTATAAGTGTAGACTTTCGCATTAGGGCGGAGGCCCAAAGAGCCTTGCTGGATGCTGACTGTCACTCAAGAAATGAGCAACCCTTCAGAAGCTAGTTGGCCAGGTAGGAAAAGATGATTATCTCCATTTGACTGATATGGGCTGCAACTGCCAAGACAACCTTGGTAAAGATCCTTGGGGCAGTGGAGAGGCTGAAGGGTAGGACACGGTATTGGTAATGGTCCCTACCACCAACGAAACATATGTGGGAAGAGTGAATGGATATATGAAAATAAGCATCCTGAAGGTCCAGGGAAACAAACCAATCTCCCAATTCCAGAGGGAGAGTTACCATTCCAGCTGCCACAGTTTCCATTCTGAACCATTGTGACAGGAGGATGGGAGGGAGCTGGAGCTGAACTGAATGTAGTAAGCTGGTGAAATCACTTCCAGGATCTACCTGTCTGAGGTGATGAGCTGCCAGGAAGGAGTGGACCCATGGGCACTGCTGACAAAATCTCTAATCAAGAATGCATGGGCACATACACATCCTGAAGTGGAGCACCCATAGGTACAATTATTTGAAGAACAACATTTCTGATAGCTGAGAAATGTTAGATGATTGTTTAGAATTGTGGAAGTTCGAAGATATCAGCATCAGAGTATCCCAATGTTTTCCTTTTTTAATCAACTGTCTCCACTTGGCACCCAATTCCTCTCGTATTTTTAACCAGTACTTTATATAAAGTGGATATGTGGATATGCCTTTGCCAGTGCAACTCAGTGTCAAAAAAAAAAAAAAAAAAAATCCTGGGAATTAAATGAGTTGGTTTTATTTTGTGAGGTACTTGGAGGCTTTCCAGTTTGGGTGATCCATAAATAATTAAAATATTTATTAAAATTCAACAGCAGTGTTTTCATCTTAGGCAATTACTATATCCAGTACTACAACAAGCAGCCTCCAGGAATTCCAGATTTCACATACCGCCTATCAGATTCCACCACCTCTGTTCTCAGAACACAAGACCTAATATATGACTGAATTAATCTGCCATTTCACAAGTACAAATTCTTATATAATTCACTTAAAATCTCCCTTTTTCCATAAACAATTAAAAATGCAAGAACATGGTTATTTTATTTCATGCTTTCTTACTGTTCAGTACTTCCACGTCTCTGGTTTCTGTTCCACAGAAGTTCTTTTTTCATATTCACATTTCAGCTATTTTCTCCTATTAATTTTATTGAGCTTCCTATTTGTGTGAGTAACATCTGTTCTTTTCCTCTATAATTATGAGTGTTATTTTATTGTAATGTTTTCTATTTATAGCTTTTTTACATTTTAGTTCCTCTGCATTTTTATTTCATCCCCAACCTTATTTTATCCTTGCATGTTTCCTATATGAGAAAACTATGCTGAATTGGTTTTCTACCCTCTTCTCATTTTTGCCGGAGAAAATGGAAAACTAACATTTATTATTAATTTAATAAAATAGGCTTAAAAAAACCCCACCTTTACTAGATAGATTTTTGAAGAATGCATTTAAGACAGTAAAAGTACAACCCAGCCCAAAGAGAGGTAACAGTACATCTGCAAAAAAGATGCTATTATGTCTAAGGGATGCTGTTAGGTTCAGTTAATTAGTGTATGTAAAGCACTTTGAGACCATATACTGTAAAGTGCTATTTAAGGGCCCAGTTCTGCAGATACAGAAATTTTACTCATGTAAGTTCTACAATTGACTGAACAGGACTGTTTATGTGAGGTAAAGCTACTGACACATCTAAGTGTTTTCTGGACTGGATTCCAAGTCACAAATAATAGCCCAGATTGTCGTTTTCTCTCTCCTTCCTTTCTCCATTTGCAAGAAGTGATCCTCCTGGCACAAATCCCAGAGTTATCTTGGTATGTCAGACAGATGGGTTGGACATTACACAGGCCAGGCTGGGGACATAGTGGAAGGAGTGGAAAAGACAGGTGGATCTGGAAAATCACTGGACAAGCCACGGTCCAAGACTGTTCTAGCTTTTCCACAGGATCCCAGTAGCCACCATGGCGAGCATGTTTATACATGCCTGGCAGCAAAAGGGCCAACAGAAGCACACTGCCAGGATCCAGCGCATTGGCATAGGTTCTCTGTGCAGATGACCCTAGACTTTAGGTTTGGCCACTCAAGAGGACATCATCTTGCCCCTTACTGTTGTTTTTTACATTAAATTAAAATTCAAGAGAAATAAAATTGCTACATGTTCACAATTTCCCTTTTGTAAACAAATATGAAGAGATTAGGTTATTTCAGACTAATTCCTTTTTCAACTATATTTTCATTAGCTTGCAATGAGTTGAAGCTAACAAAAGACTATTAGAAGCCCAGAATGCTTCTCAGAAAGGAACATTTTCCAAGTTACCGCTTTGAATTTTCTGTTTTAAGTGCATTATCTTAATCTGTTTGCAAAACGTGGTGTATAGTTCACAGCACCATGACAAAAAATAGCTACCACCACAGCAGTTTCACAGGGAAAATTCTTCCTCCATAGACATGAGCTTCTCCTGGAGCCTAGCAGAAAGAAAGGCACTTTTCTGTGTCTCCACTGGACAAGCTAGGAGAGGCAGTGCTAAGCACACTGAACTAAAGGAGCTGCATGCAATCGGTCCACCTTAGCAAATAACCAGACTCAAAAGGAGAAAATTTATGTGCAATACTTGAGGCTTTTTAGATGGTTACTACAAAACAGCCACTAGTCGAGAACGATGCAGCCTCCTAACCTGCACCGATCTCTGGACAAAATAACAGGACTGCATGTTAAAATACAAGTTACCTAGCCAATAAAATTCACTGACCATCAAACAAACTCATTTCCTATTGAGAAAAGCAAGTAATTGGAAGTGTACACTAGGCGCCAGGCCGGGACTTACGTGTTCATATGTAACATTTACAGACATAGGTAAAGAACTATGTGTGATAGGGGGGTGACTAGTCAATTCTCTGTCTCTCACGTTTTCCAGCTCCCTATAAATAGGCAAAGGATCAGCCTCCCACCTCCAATGAAGCACCCGGTAAAACGGGCGCCGCTAGCATACCAATGTCCGCTCGGCAACGCTTCCAGGAGGCCAGCGGCGCTGACGTACCTTCCAAACACGTCGATGTTTCTGCGGGCGATCAGGCTTCTTCCAGCCCTTTCGCCTTCCTTAGTGCAACGACACCAGGCGCTCGCCCCTGCGCGGCCGGCATTTTCCACACGCCCCCTGCCCAGAGCGGCCAGCCCAGCCCAGCCCCGCGCAGACCCGCCGGCGGCGACTCAGAGCCGCTCGCCGCGGTAGGACCCGCCGGGGCCATGGACCGTCACCTCACTCAGCCTCCGTCTGCTGCCTCCGGGAACGCTCCCAGCAACCCCGGCCCCGGGCACTGAGCATCGCCGGGCCCGGGCGGCTCCCCCCACCCACGGCCAAGCGGCTCGGCAGGCTCTCCCGCGCCGACCGCGCAGCACCCGCCTGCCCACTCTCGGGCAGCGGCAGCCACCCACCTGCCGGCGCCGCGGCGGCTCGGAGACTGCAGCGGGCTCACGCCCTCGCCCGGGACCCCGCAGCAGCAGCCGCAGCCGGGCTCGGGGAGCGGCACATGGCGGGGCTGGCTCCGCTCGCCAGCCCGGGGACCCGCGCGCCCCGCTCAGCTACTCCGGGAGGAGGAAGGGGCGGCGGCGGCGGCGGCGGCTCAGCCCGCCCCCCGCAACAGCCCCGACTGGCAAGAGGCGTCGCGTCGCGCGCGCGCGCGCGCTTCAAGTCCCTCAGGTGCATCAGAGCGGGCGCGGCGCGAGTCACAGCCCAACTGCCTCGGGACCAGTGCGTGCGGCCCACGCGCCCCCCCCCCCCGGGAAAGTCCATTGTATTGGGGGGAGGGCAGGGGTTGACGTGAGAGAAAGTGAGGCGGCGGGGGGGGGGGGTGTTGGGAGAAGAGCCACTGCTGGCTCAGCCCACTGCGACCCCTCCCATCGAGGGAGCTGTTGGGTCCCCACTGCTCAGGCGACTCAAGGTGGGCCGGACGCCCTGTTCCCTTCCCATGCGGGGTGGGGGGTGTACGGATTGCCCAAGCAGCCACTGTTACTTCCTGTGTTTGATGGATGGATCTATACCTATAAGCAATTACGTAAAAATCAGGCCCGCCGACTGCAATTCCAGGCCCCCTAGAAAGGGATGGCGGAGGTTTGATTTGTGCAGGACGGGCTGGAGGCGGGCCCCCCTACACTGCCGCGGGCCCAGCGTTGCCACAGGGGCACGGAGCTGGACCACGTGCAGGGGCTGGGGCAACCTTGCACAGGATGCAGGCACTGTCCGCCTGACACTGGGGCGGTGCTCGCCTGCGCTGGCTGGTGTCCAGCAAGCCGCCAGCTGCGCTGATGGGCATGCTCTTCCAGCAGGGCCAGGGCTCCCACATGCCTGCCTGGCTGCCTTCGCTACCACCTGTACCACCCCATGCGCACCTAGGGGCCCTATGGCCCGCCCGGGCGATTGCCTCCTTTGTGCCTCCCCCCCGTGGCAGGCCTGGTAAAAATAGGACCTCTTCATTCTGGGTGACCAAGCTAAAAAGTGGGCTTTAGTTGCCTTAGTCTTAAAGAGCCAACATAACAAGCTGGTATCTATTCTGGCTCATGCACTAAAAATAAACTAATTTTCAATTCATGGCCAAATTCTGCCTAAGGTAGTGCCCCTGCTACAGTACAGCAGAAAATGGAGTTGGACAGAGGTCAGTGAAATTTTGGAAGTAAGAAGGGAAAGAAAGGGACTTTTTTTCAGCTATTGCCATTTAAAATATAAGTAATGTTGAAGGGAAAGGTTTCAGAGTAACAGCCGTGTTAGTCTGTATTAGCAAAAAGAAGAGTAGTACTTGGGGCACCTTAGAGACTAACCAATTTATTAGAGCATAAGCTTATGCTCTAATAAATTGGTTAGTCTCTAAGGTGCCACAAGTACTCCTTTTCTTTTTGTTGAAGGGAAAGGAAGAGAATGGGGTAGAGAGAACTAACGAAGGAAATGTTCTTCCCTCTAAGTCATGTGACCTCTAGCTATAAGCATTCACTTCTTCCTAGCTCCCCTTCTTCCCGCCTTTGTAATGTATTGATCCTTTTCAGAGTGCTTCATAAAGACATTCTTAGAGCACCACTGAAATACAGCCCCCTCTATCGTGTGGAAAGTGACAACAAAATTGCATTTACCCTATGGTACAGTAATAGGGGAGGAGAAATTTAGGCCATTACACTAATGGCAAACATTACAAAAATGCTGTGGAATATCTTATTAGCACATGGAACAGACAGGGTAATCTTTAAAAAAAAATAGCATATGCTATTAGGAAGTCTTGGTTCCAGGAACTGTGAGGCTGTACTTTCAACCAAACCCAACCATCTTGACTATATATTTTCCCAAAGGTTGTAAGTAAATTTTAGTTTAACACACACTGCAACATTTTTCAGTTCCCATAGTAAACACTTCAGTTTGTTTGATTTCCAGTGCTTTTACAATTATTTACAATTCTCTCCTGGCCTCGTCCTAGTAGCTTCATCCTCACCCAGGAAATTCAGCAGTAATGCATAATTCAGATGCGCCTTCCTAAGTAGCTTTTGTGATGTAAACACTCAACCCCTTGTAACTGGATTGAGATTACTAGTTACACACAGCATGGGTGATTTGAAAAAAAGCCACTGATCACTCACCTGGGTTTGAACCAATGACTCAAAAGTTACTGGTTGCTGAAGCACATATCCAGCCCCAATATAAACATATTTTACCAGTTCCCCCATCACGGCTTGTCTCTTCTTCCCCTGCTGCTCCTGCCTTGAGGGTCACCATCTAAAGGGGGTCGGTACCCACCTCCCTTGAGCACCCCCTGTGGTTGGGTATGTCCATGGTCTTTAAACCAGTCTATCCCTGGTATGGGGCTGTGTCCCCAGAGCTTCCTCCCTGGAGACACTACCTTCCTGCAGCCCTCCCCAGGCTCAGTCCCTGCAGCCAGCCAGGAGCTACTTCATTACTCCCCCAGTCCCTGCTAGCAAACGGTCTTTGGCTCAGTCCTAGCAGCCAGCCAGGAGCCTATTGCTCCCCCAGTCCCTGCCCCCACTTAGCTGTCAATTATGCTGCAGTTCCCTCAAAGGAGACCTGGTAATGTGAGAACCAAGAAGAACTGAATTAAAGTAGGTTGAAAAACAGTGGAGTATATAGAAAAGTATTTTCATGTTGCAGATTGTCTACACAGCAGTGTTCATACACGGTCATAACTATACAGAAAAATATATCTCCCTTGGGGAGTTTACAATCTAAATTAGACAAAACAGCAAGTGATCAGATTAGTAGCAACTGGAGGGAAAGTAGTTACAAAACAGATAATGGACCAAATTCTGCCCTCATTCACATCCAGGTAACCCTATTGCTTTTAGTGTGGGATTGCCTACATATAAGAGGGGTCCTGTTGTGAATGCAATCTGGTCATTTTACTTTTTAAAGAGAGTAGGTTAAGGTACAGGAACAGCTGCAAATGGCACTAGAGAAGTGAACAATGGAATGCAAACTGAAAAATGAATTGATAGACCAAACACAAAAAACTGCTGTAGGTATTGCATAAACAGCCTTTTATCTGTATTTGTATCAAATTAATGATTTATTACCCAACACCACAGGTGGCAGTGTATACAAAGACAGTGCAACATGTGATTATTTACAGGAATTTTCAGCCTGACATGCACATATACTATCATGAGGTGTTTTAATATTTCCAAAACATGTTATCAAGCTGAATAAATATTCCCTGCCCCCAAAAGTTCGTGTTTTACATAAAAATATAATATTGCACTTTTTACAAGAACAGCTATTTTGCATATCTGAGATTTATAACAAATGGAATGCTGCTTTTTAAAAAATAAGACTCCATGAGCAACATCCCATATTTAAATTGGGGAGCAAGTAAAAGCCTCCAAAACAAAAGAGTTTTAAATGAAGCATATCACTTCAACATGAACCAAAAAGCTTCTCAGTTTGTATTTGGAGTATGAAAAACATGATTAAAGCCAGCTTGTAAAATGTACCTGCAATATATGCATTTGAAAAAGTTAAATTCTTACAGTATGCAGCCATTTGCTTATTCTTCACTGGTCCAAAAAATCTATTTTCAGAATATGAACTCTGGGAAGATCCTTGTACTTAATGTATAAAGTTTTCTGAAAATCTAGAAGTTAAAAGATGTACACTTGGAATTTTCAGAATGCACAGATTGTGTGTATATTATGATTTGCAGGTATCTATACATATTTTGTCTTTATCACCAGATGACAAATTATAGATCTTACAGTACAGTGTTTTGCAGAAGGATAAATATATGCAATGAGTAAAAATATAGGCATTAAAATCTATATGGTAGAAGTGGAATGTGTAAGTGATTTAAAGGAAAAAATAGGTTTTAACTACTTAATAGGTTTCTGTTGCATTTTTGGGTTGTAACTTTTTTTTCCCTAGTGGAGGAATATGTAATTATGCTCAGCTGATATTGGCTTTCCGAATATTTAAGTTATTGAGCGTGTCAGTCCTGTGTGGGGGATGCCATAAAAAAATTCACCTTCAAATTCAATTGATAGGTTGTGAAGTATTAACTCCTGACTTGAATGCATGTTCCTTTTTCAAAGATTAGCACCTAGGAATAAATATCATATTTGCACTCTATGTCTGTGTAAACTTTTCTGAACTGACATATAAGGTGAACACTGATTAGACAAGCAGTTATGGTCTCATTCAAACATTTTACATGTATTTAACTCTCACATGGCACTAAATGGGAGCAGATGATATCAGCGCTGTTTTCTTTGTATTTTTGAACTGAGATGTATGCTAAATATATTCTGCCACTTAGATTCATAATAAGTAACTAGTGTTACGCATTTGTGCAATTTACAATTAGATAAAAAACCTTGTTTAACTATTGTTTCATGATGCCATGAGGTGTCTGGTTGTTACTAAAACACAGACACATTGGTTTCCGTCAGTTTCAAGACTGTCTTCTCAGCTCTAGTAGGACAATAATTAGCAAAAACTATGGAATATTGGGAATAACGGAAGTTCAATTTTTAGCATTATGACACACGATAAAATGGTTGGTGCACAAAGCAGTGACCTACTGAGTTACTTGCTTCTCAAAAAAAAGCAGTTTTGAATCCTCCATTTTTAAATTTTTGGGGTACTAACGCTAGAGCCAATTGGACTGTACTGACTGATCAGATACACACATTGACAATCTTCTTATAAATATTTAAGAAATTTTAATGCTTTTGGTACTTTACAACACAAAGAATGAAAGGGAAAAAGTCACCACTAGTGAGTCAAGATTTGGAATACTTGTGTTCAAGAAATTATTTTTAAAAATATTACATTTTACACTGCAGCATTTCAGCTTGTTGGTTAGAGCATTTGTGCACCACGTTGGTTGTATCCAGAACTTCCCTGTAACCTTGATATGGTTTAAAATTTGGGGCATGCATACACACATTTTACAGTAGCTTCAGATTGATGTATGCTTTCATCAACTCACTTGTTTTAAAGTTCAATACATTTCAAAATCCAATTAAACAACAGAGGTTCTATGATCTACGCTGGATTTAAAGTGCTTCAGCGATATGGTGATTTAGCAGCATGAAGAGTCGTCAGCCAGCTGCATAGCTGCTAAGGAATGAGTAGAACATGGGTAGTTTCAAGCGCTGCTGGTCTTTGCGACACCAAGCTATAACAGTTCCTTCACTATTTGCGGTGTACAAGTGATGACCGTCACAGGAAAATGTAAGGCTGAAAACAACAAAAATCTAATTTTATATCATATTTAGCAAACTATACCATTTAACTGAAAATACCAGAGGAGATGCTTTAAAAAAGACAAGTACAGCATAACTGCAGCCAACACAAAAATCAGTAGCTTGCCTTCAGTGAGGCAAGTTCCTATGAATGCATAATTCTAGTGCTATGTGCGCACACAGGTGGGCGTGGGCAATACTTACCTGTTCAAACTGTAATTCAAGGTGTCAGTTACAAACTTTACTGCCATAAATTTAACTTAATACCCAGTCAATTTGTTTTTCTCTTTGTCACTACAAGTACAATCTGCTGTGCTGCTCCTGCTGTCATTTCCTGGGTAGAACTGTCTCTGTCTGGCAGAATGTGTTCACAGTACAGGGTCCATGTCCCTGGAACCTGCTCTCAGATGGATGGCCAGAACCAGAATCTGGCAAATTTCATGGGATACTTTTTTTTGTTTGTTTTTAAAGGCAGGCATTTCCTGATTTTATCACCACAGTAAGTAAATCCACCAATTCTTGCTAATTGTTTTATTTCAAGAGACTTAAAAAAACAGAAACTTGTACAAAAGTCCTTGTTTCTAATTACTGTGAGGTGCTGCTGAGGTGATGGTTGGTACACATTAAATGAAATATGATTAAGTTAACTTGATGCTGAGATCACAGGTTAAACCTGCGACCCCATTACAAATGTGAAGAGAATTATGTTTCTGTGCAAAGCTGTCAGATGGGAGTTCAACTCTAGCCATTCACACACACATTCGGAATCCCTAATTACACATTTGTACTGTAGGACCCAAGTGTTTAGTTTGCTGAACTTACTGCAATTTAAAGAATTCAATGTAGGTAGAAACACCTCTTGTGCTCTATTAGGCCATGTCTACACTATCCACCAGATTAGTGAGTAGTGATCGATCTAGTGGGGATCAATTTATCGTGTCTAGTTGAGACGCGATAAATTGATCCCCGATCGTTCTGCCGTTGACTCTGGAAATCCACCACAGCGAGAGGCGGAAGCGGAGTGGACAGGGGAGCGGTGGCCGTCGATCCCGAACCACGAGGATGCGAAGTAAGTGATTCTAAGTCTATCTAAGATACGCAACTTCAGCTACCAGAATAACGTAGCTGAAGTCGATGTATCTTAGATCGACGACACCCCCCGCCCCCAGTGTAGACCAGGCCTATGTATCCTAACACAACTAATGTTAGAATAGTCATTTTTCTCTCTATTTAAAAAGGAATTTTTCTGGATTAACCAAACAGTTTCTATATAAATATAATTGATACCGTGTAATTTAAAAAAAGAATTTCTGCTGCTTAGAAGAGCAAGTCAGTATTTCAGAAACCACTATTACCAGGAGGATGTGGTAACAATGGTAAGTGTTGGCTTTAACAGTGATCATTGTAATATGTTTAAAAATGTTGCTTCAGTAATGGGCACAAATATAAATTCTTGTAATAAAATTTGTTACTATTGAATAATTATGAAACTTAGGGCATGATCCTGCAAGTCTTCATGCAAGGAAATTCCCACTGAGGGCATGCTTTAGTGGGAGTTTGGGCCCCAATTCTGCAAACCCTTTAGCATGAGTGTAGCTCTTACATAAGTGACCAATGAGACTGTGTGCGCGCAAAATTAACACAGGTGCTTAACTGTTTGCAGGATCTGGGCTTTTTTGTGCCAGCCAGGGGGAAGGGTGAGGGGGAAAATGCACAGCAACAAAATAAAGCCATACAAGTCATTTACTACTGAAGCTCATATTATAACCATTTCAAATCTGGAGTTAATATGTAAATCCTGGGGGAAAATATAAACTTTGTTTTAAAAGACAAAAGAGCAAGCATTGTTCAGTCCACAAGGGAATCCTTCAAGTTTCGGTCTGTGTTTATCTCATCATGGTAGCAGCTGGGAATAGTTATTACTGTCATGTTACAATGTATTTGTGCTCATTTTACTTTCATGGGGAACTAGTAGGATTGTGTGCCTGTTTGCAGATAGTTTTGTTCATCCACTTCCCCCCTTTGTCAGTGTCTTCAAAAGTCCAGATTTATTTTTAAAGGGAACTTGAATTCTTTTTATGCAGCAAAATTTTTTTACCTTACAATAGGTTTATTTGATTTAGGAAATGTAATTTCCCGCACAGGTTTCAAGTCCCAAGTACTCCACAGCCTGAAAAAGAAAAAGTAATTATTTTCTCCATATTCTACTTAAACATAAGTTTAATTTTAGAAACTGCAAACAGTTGAACAACTAGTTCAACTTTTTGTAAAGCAGAACATTAGCATGATTTTAAAACTGCATACAGTCTCAAAACAAAAACAAACATTGATTTTATGTTTTTATAAGTGTTTATCAGCAAAGTACTTTAAGAACTTGAGGAGGAGAGTGTATGCTCTTACCTTACAACCCCATTTTCTAACCCCCCTGCAATAACATTGATGGACACTCCTTCTGGCTGGTTAGAGAAAGCAACAGAGCATATGATTTCCCTGCAGTGCACATGTCCTACAAGATCACCATTTACCGTCCAAAGTCTCAGATCACTGCCCCCTCCAACTGTAATACAAAGTAAAACACGAACATTACAAGATTATTTAGACTATTTGAATAGCCTATGTCATTTAGCTTTAAAGGCCACATCAGCAAGAGATCAGTTTAGTAAAGATGAAAACTGACTCAGATCAGAAAACTGTACAAATACTGTACCACAGTTATTTTCTCTTTTTACCATATTGTTTGTATAGGCAAACCCCCACAAAATTAATATGATATAAACCATAGCACTTTAGCAGTAAGGAAGCTATATAACATTCTACTCACCAATAAGACTTTTTGAAAACACTAGTTTTCACGTTAGCAGGTCAAAGTAAACATTGTAATCTCTCTCTCAAGGTTTACCTCAATCTGCTAATGTGTTCGTTCACATTACAACTGCCTTGTCTTTACTAGGATTTTACCTCTTGTTAATTGCCCTATGTTAGCTAACACAAGGTAAGAACACACCATTTTTTCCTAGCGAAGACAAGGCCTGAGAATGGTAAAGATAAAGGAGACAAATATCTCAGGCTATGTCTACACTGCACACCTTACAACGGTGCATCTGTCCCACTATAGCCACACCATTGTAAGGCATGCAGTGTAACCACTCTTTATCACCGGGAGAGAGGTCTCCCGTAGACAAAATAAAACCACCCCCAACGAGGGGTAGTAGCTTCGTCGATGGGAGAGCGGCTCCCGCCAACAAAGTGCTGTCCACACCAGTGCTTTTTGTTGTTAAAACTTGTGTCATTTGGGAGGGGTGTTTTTTTTCACACCCCTGAGCGACAAAAGTATTAACAACTAATGTGCCGTGTAGACAAAGCCTCAGATTCGGTCTCGGACCTGGCCTTGGCCCTGGAATGCTAAGATCATGTATTCTGTTTCTCTAATTGCGAGAGGTCCTAACCTTCAATCATCCTTTAATATAATAATCTGCTTGTGCTATCTTGCAAGACTTATTTACAGCACTGATTTTGATCCACCTCACTCTTCATGGGAATACAGGAAGAAAGGAAGAATGAAAGCAGCTTCCTGAAGAGACCTTAGAAGCCTCTCCTTCGTAGTACGAGTTCAGCATTGAGAACCAAGACATTGTATGTATAAATGTTGGGACAACAAACTGCTTGTTGCCATATGGATTATAAAATTAATCTATTTATCTTGCCTACCTCCCTTGATGGGGGAGAAAATTAGATGCAGACAAAAAAAAGAAAAAAGAGAGAGGCCTTGTCCAAATGACAGCCTCAAATTAACATTAACTACACTACAAGACAGAAAAAGTAATAAAAAGGTAATGAGTGCTGTTCAGTGTGCCTCCTCTTACAGAAACAAATATAGTGCTGTAGTGTGTGTATGCAGTAAGCATCAAATCATCATGCACCTTAAGCTACTTCTAACTGCCCATGTGAAAATTTGACTTACTATCCAAATACATGATTGGGATGTGTGAGGAGGAAGAACAATTAAGAAAAAGTGGTTTTGTGCCATTTGGCTGCAGAGTCAGGGACTTTCTGGGAAAAACTCATTGCAGGGTTCCAAACTCTCTAGGGTTCTGCATTAACAACAAATACCTACACTTTCTTCTGGAGGGTTTTTCCTTAAAACCACCAAACAAAAAACCAGACTACTCTACAGAATTTTTCTGGTTCCAATCACAGCAAGATCACATTGCTTTTCCCGTTTGCTTTGAGTCACTAGGTAATAAACTCTTTGTTAATATAGTGCATATATCAAGGAACATCTGAACACTCCAAAAAGACTGTAGTTTTAGAAAATGTAATTTTGCTTTGTATAAGTAAAACTCCTTTGGAGGATACAGTATCTTGGAAAACAAATCACTACTATCATGAAAGTAATGCACTTAATAGAATTTGAATCTCTCAGGACTCAAAAGTTTCAAATCTTAAAAAAAAATCAAAATATTACACATACAGTTCTGTCAATCACTTACACTAGCATATTTGTAACTACAAAAAAGATATACATATCATACTGTATATAGAAATAAGTTATTGAGTTGATTAGTTGGCTGCTCAAATGATTCAAGTCACATGACAAACCATTGCACTGGGAAAGTTGGTTGATCTTTAAATCTGGTCTATAAATGTGGATAGGTTATTCATTCATGATACCATACATACCTGAATCACAAACTGTTGCAATATCACCTGTCATTTCACTAGCAGAGACTGCTGTCACAGGACTCTTGTGTCCAGCAAGACTTTGGACATAGCACAGCCTACAAAGAATAACAGATCTCTAAATAATCTGCAGTTTTCTTTCAGAAAACCAAAACTGAATTTTGGTTTCACATAAGATTAAAATAGTTGGAAAGTAATAGTGTAAAATAATCATTTCAGATTAAGATTCTTAACAGTTAGAAAGTAAGCCTTTTTAGGCTAACCGAGGAAATTATATTTGTACCTGTTCAAATCCCAGATGATGCAGGTTCCATCCTTGCTTACACTTATCATTATACTATATGGTTTGCAGACAAATAAGCTGGTTATCTCTGCTGTGTGACCATATAGATGTACTTGAGATTCCATTTCTATCTCAGAATGCTGAAAAATAATATATTAAAATGAGACCTGAATTAAACACAACGTATTTATTGTTTTGGAAGTGTGGCTTCCATTGTTTTCAATTGGATCAATATGTATAGATCTTAAGGAATGAACTGGCACTCCATGATTAAATGCTTCATATCTTCAGTTCAGATGCTATTTGTAGGACTTTTAAAGAAGCAAACACATTGCTTACATGAGTATTTGGAGTAAGACATTAGATGTGAAAGGCCCTATATTCTCCTACTTCTCTCACACACAAGGTTTGAGAAAAAGTTGTGTGTGGCTGGTTGTTTTCCAAACATGTTATGTCAGTAGCTCAAATACAGATGGCCGCTAGATCTCCATATTTCAGTTTGACTGGCTGGAGAGGAAATATTGGGGGTTGAGGGCCAGAAACATTTTGGAATTAGGAAAAACTAGTTCAGCAAGTGACAGTCAATGGCAATGACCAGCACTTTAAAAAAAAAACTTGGAAAAAAACCCAAGTTACTGGGAACATATTGAGCCAGTGCCAAGTCCTTAGATGGGGCTTACCTAAGTGTGAAATTTGAAGCTCTGCTCTAATATAGAAATTGTCAAAAATTAAATGCCAAAGAGAAGATGAAACTGCTAAGCAGAAGTGCTAGTTCTTGTGTTTTAAGAATTGCAATTCTTCAGACTTTTTTTGAAAAACAGCCTATAAATTAGAAGAGTTGATCAGAATTATAATTGTCCAATTAAGAGAAGTCCAGCGTACAAGGAGATTGGAATAATGTTTATACAAGAAAGGTAAATGTGTCTCTGCTACAATGAATTTTCCCATAGCTCCTCTTTACTACCTCAGAGCACAGTAATGAACAATTTAGAAATCTGGAAGAGAAAATAGGGCATACAATAGCTCTACTAAAAGATGAAAAGAGTCATCAGAGAAAAGGAGAAGGAACTGGTAATAGATTTCACTCACAATATGCTAGCTATCATTATCATTTCTATCACTATCTGAGCAACAAATAGCAACATCCATTTCTGTACTAGTTATATTGATTACCAGTCAGGACAAGATTGACCTTCAATAATCATAACATTTAGCGATTAGTTTCATTTAACCGATCACAAGAAAACGATAAACATATCTTCCTACTGTGTAGTATAATACTTGCTGATAAGAATATCCAGTTTCTACATCCCCTCGGAGTAATGTAGTATCTACTATTCATAGAAGTATGGTCTGCCATTATTTTAGAATTTTAAGAACAGAACTAAAACAAGGTTTTTAATGGTCAAAGTGTCAAGCCAAGATTAATTTTTCTGCTAAACTATTTTGTTTCCTCATCTTTCCACTTCCCCCATCTAATCTGTCTGTTTTGTCCACCTTTTGCTGACACCTACATCTCTGGGACAGGGATTCTCTATTATTTGTCTCTACGGCCCCTAGCTCAATGTGGCCTGATCCTGGATTGGAGTTTCTAGGCACTATCATAATACAAAGTACAAAATGATAGTAATGGGAAAGGATGGAACTCTAGGATCAAATAATTTATTTGTGCTAATAAGTAATGCAACTATGACTTTTCATGCCATCCTCTCTGCCTGAAACATGTGTGTAAGTACTGTGTGCCATGGAAGCTCTCGCCGCCTCCTTCAAATCTCTTAAGACTCATTTCTTCCATTTATCCTTCCAATGCTGATGTCCACTTCACTACACTAATATAAACACTCAACTCACAAAATATTTTTAAAGTGGCATAGATATAAAAATAAATTGATTTAAAGCTGGTCATATATTTAAAATGCCCCCTCTCTGTGTTAGGCTGGATGGCTGTGGTTAAGGCACTGGAGTGAGGGATCATACAAATAATTACCACACCGTTTCATCTATTCTCTCAAAAGGATATACAATAAGTTAAAATGCTTCCCTCTCTGTTAGCAAGAAAGCCCCAGATAGATTAGGAACAACTAAAGGGTGGAGCAACCCACTTGCCCAACATCCAGAACCTCTTGGCTGAGGCCTTCTAAGGGTAGTGATTTGAGTGACTTCTCATAACAGTACTTCAGTGTGTTTTGGATTACAGATATTGACAATGCCTGGGAGAAGTAACAGACAAGAGCAGTTTGTCTGAACATTTTCAAACACAGAGATATAGGTCACTAGAGAGCCCTGCTTTCAGAGTTCCAGACTCTTATGTCTGTCCATTAGCATCATACCTGTCTCCTTGCTTTAATGATTTACACATGATGATTTTCCCTGATTGACACTTCCTGTACTGCATCTATAATAGACTGTTCCAAAGCACTCAGCTGGGGGGCTGAATACAGAACAGATGCTAGTAAACGCGTTGGCATTCCCTATAGCCCTGTCTCAAGCAACTGACTAAACAACAGATGCTACAAAATTGGCAGCAAGGTCATGCTGCCTGAGGTATACAGAAGTGTCAGTGCTGAGGGATTCAGCAAACATGATCTCACAGAGGACACCTGAGGAGCAAAGCAAACTCCTCCTATTCGCAGTTCTAAAGTTCCTTATAGCTGTCAAATACAAATTGCTAGTTTCTTCATTAGCATTTTTAAAACACAAGTATTCTGTACAAAAAGTTTATTTCCTACGTTAGTTACCAAAAATATAACTGATATTGCTTGGGGGCTTTAAAAATTAATTGCTCACAGTGGGTGGGCTTTCCTAATGTGTGTGGGGCTTGAGCCATGAATTTCTGCAAAGTTTTAACCTTGATGCAGTGGAATCCTTCTCAATCTGCAGAGAGCACTTAAGCCTCTGTTGCTGCTCCTAGATTTATCAAGCAAAAGCAACATAAAACAATACTGTGGTCAGTTTAAGTGCTGCTATTCAGAACCCTGTGACATAAGATGAATGGTCAAGAATTGTGTCAGCGATTTGCTGCTTCTTGGGAAAAAATTATGAACTACTGAAGAGGATGATGCTGGAGCTATTCACAGAAAAGACGACTTAAAACAGAAGGCAAAATCCTGGCTCCATTACAGTTCTATTCTATTTTATCCCTAGTATCTAAGCTTCTTCCATCAATGCATGAAGCGATATGACTAACATCTGTCACACGTTAGTTAGTCTCATCACTGGGGAAAAGGTGTGCAGGGGAGTGTAAGGATTCTTTGATAAGGATTCTTTTTTAAATTATTTAATACATGATGTTATATGTCTACGTTAGAGAAGGCAAGGTCAGAGAAGAATGTGGTAAGGTTTGTGTAACAGGGTGCTGGCCAGGAGGTCCTGACCAGGCCCCTGTTAGCCCAGCTCCAATTAAAGGGCATTAATTGGGGCTAGCTGGGTATGGCTCGCCTAAGGGCTTGAGGAGAAACCCATGCAGATCTTATTCGCCAGGGGGTTATATAAAGCTGGCAGGAAGGAAGCAATGGCAGGGGGAAACAGGAAAGGGAGGAGCCTGTGGCTGTAGGTTCCTGCTGGCTGAGGAAGCTAGCTGTCCTCCAGGGAGCTGTGTTGTACGGACTGTATATAGATGGTGGTGGGAAGTGACACTGCAAATAAAAGGGCACTGGTGCCTGCACTCTAAGCAGTCTCCAGCTGATTTGTGGCATGAGCAGCGAAGGGCTCCGTTACAGTTTGCAAGAGTCCTTAGTTCCTGTGTGAGTTTGTGCCAGTCTCTTACTGGCCCCCAAGAAAGTTCTGTTTTCCGCACAAATGGGATTTAATCTTATTATAGAAAGCTCCATTGTACCACAGGACTGAAGCTGTTGATCGTGGTCTTCATTCCAGAGCTTTAGGTGATATTTTCGATACTCTGGGCCCAGACCATTAGGCGTCATGAAGATAAGGATCAAGGCCTTCAACCTGACTTGACGTTCCGCAGTAAGGCAGTGTAGAGAGTGGAGGACAGGTTTGATCGGTTTGTGGTAGCTAGTGTTCTTGAGGTGGGCAGCAGGGTTCTGTACTAGTCGGAGTTTCCAAAGCACGAAAGGCTTCATGCCCACCTATACCACAATTAGGTACTGCAGCCAAAAGATGATGAAGATGCGAATAACTGAGTCCAGGTCACTGTTCATCAGGATGGGAGGGCAACTCCTAACCAACTGGAGATGATAGAAAGCATTACATATGGATAGAGCTGGGCAAAGTTTTTGGAAAATAGTTTATTTGCTGAAAAATGCAGTTACAGTCAACGCAAAAGTTACTTGCAAATTTTTGTCCAGTTCACCAAACAGTTTAGAACAAACAGCTTAGTGATCAGGTCACCCAGATATGATATGGGACATCCAAGTTCTAGTCTCTGTTCCAAGGGCTATAATTATTTGTAAGAAGCTTCAATAGGAAAGATTCAGAAAGTGCCAAACCTGAATAGGACATACAGTAACTCCTCACTTGAAGTCGTTCCGGTTAACTATTTCATTGCTGATCGATTAGGGAACATGCTTGTTTAAAGTTGTGCAATGCTCCCTTATGAGGTCATTTGGCAGCTGCCTGCTTTGTCCACTGCTTGCAGTGAGAGCATCCCGTTGCAGCTTGCTGGTGGGGGCTTGGAACCAGGGTGGACCGGCAGCCCCCACATCAGCTCCCCACTCCCCTAAGTTCCCTGTGCAGCAGCTACCCAGCAGGCTATCAATTGCCAGCAAGTCAGCTGTCCCTCCCCCCACTGCCATGTGCTGCTCCTGCCCTCTGCCTTGGAGCTGCTCTCCAGAGCCTCCTGCTTGCTGGGGGAGGGTGTCTCCCTCCCCCCTACTCCTGCACCCCGCTTACCCCATCTCCATAGAGCAGGGAGGGACACACGACAGGGCTCAGGACAGAGGGAGCTTCCTAGCAGCAGCTGCTGCGGTCTCAATTTGCCGATTAACTTAACAAGGTAGTGTAGTTAAGAGTGGTGTCAGCATACTTAAAGGGGAAATGGAAAAGGAGTATTTGTGGCACCTTAGAGACTAACATTTATTTGAGCATAAGCTTTCGTGAGCTACAGCTCACTTCATCGGATGTTGACTAACACAGCTGCTACTCTGAAACCTGTCATTAAAGGGGAAATGTGCATCTCTCTCTCTCTCTCTCTCACACACACACAGTGTGTGTCTGTCTGCCATGCTGTCTCCCCTCCCTCCATTCTTGCTGCCTTGTAGAGTGTGAGGCTACATTAACAACGAGTTAAACCTTGAGGGCTCAGCCAATTGCTAGTTCATCATTTAGCAGTAAGGCATTCCCTGGGAAATATCCCACCCTCTGACTCCACCACCTCAACCAAGCTTTATCATCATCGCTGTGTACAGTATTAAACTGTTTGTTTAAAACTTATACTGTGTGTGTTTGTTTCACGTAAAGTCGCATTTTTCAGGAACATAACTACAATGTTAAGTGAGGAGTTACTGCAGTTCAGTGGTTAGGGCAATCACCTGAGGGGTGGGAACTCGTGTTGAAATCCTCTCTCCACGTCAGGGAGAAGAAGAATTGAACCAGGGGTTTCCCATGTCCCAGGTGAGTTCCCTAACTACTGGCCTAAAGAGGCAGCTTCCTCCTCCACCCACCCCATTCCTAGGTGTTATGTCAAAAGTGCCCCAAACTGAAAGAAAACTATTTCATCCCAACTGTTTGATTCTCTGAAAGTTTCCAAAAGAAGTGTTTTGTTTTTGCAGTTTTTTGGAATTGCCAGCAAAATGAAAAATCTATTACTTGTCCAGGTCTACTGACAGATGGTGTGTATGCAACAGCATAGTGTCAGCAAGCTGTCAAATGCTCTCCTAAGCTACAGACTGAACTGACCAATTGTGGACGTGCACCCTCAACTGAAGGAGATCTTACTATGGTTGCAAACTTTTCTAAGTACTTACCTCTGCTCATCAGCATCACTCTGTATTGCTTGGGTTCCACTTCAGCCAGCTTGTTCATCACCCTTGAGCTGTACATGGTTGTATGTAGTGAAGAATAGTCTGAACTTTGTGTCATCTGCATATTACTGACACTTGAGTTCATGTTATCTGACCAATTTGTCTAGTGGGTGAATGTAGATGTTCAACAGGCACTGGGACAAAATTGATTCTTGTTGGACTTCACAAGGGAGGGGTCTGGTGGCAGAGGTACTATTTTCCATCCCTACTCATTGGGTTGTCCCTCAAGAAAGGACTCAAGTCACTTCAGTGCATTATCGTGGACCCCGTCACTTCTCAGGCAAGACAAGTTTAGGTAGTGCATGGCTGACAGTGTCAAATGCTGCAAAAAGGTCCAGTGGAATGAGAATGGATGTCTTCCCTTCAGCCATCAATGCCATGAAAGCTGTTTCAGTTCTACGACCTGGCATGAATCCAGATTATGCCATGTCTAGAGTATTAACTTCAGTAAGGTGATCTTGTAGTTGGAGTTTGGCTAGCTTCTCTAAGTTTGCTCAGGAACAGGAAGTTAGACAAGACTCCCATTGACTTAAAGGAGACAAGGATTTACCCAGAGAGTTCAGGAGAGATAGATTAGCAATCCTCATAACAAACAAAAGGTTCTGGAGAGAAAAAAAAATCTCCTTCTCCCTTCCACAGCAGTTAGAGAGGGTAAGGTGGAGATTCAAATTTATCAGCCACCTACTAGTCAGGAGTGGATAGAAGAGCAATGTCCAGACATGGCACTTCGATAGAAACTCCAGTATCTTCTCCAAGTACCAGAGGGGCTGGCCTTCCCCTTTGTCAGGGTGCCCTGAGTTTGCTAGTGGGACCCCCTCACTCTTATCTTTCATGTCTGCATCTGGACAGTAGATTTATTCCTTTGGATAGTAACCGTCTGGAGTCCTGATGTTGACGTACTAGTAACTAAGTATAAAAAATGTAAAGTCCTCAAACACAACAAAAATCAGCATTTGCTTTGAAAATAAAATAGGGTAGGAAAGTCATTTATTTTTCAAGCTTCTTTAAAGGTGGATGTTGGGGAAGAGAGAAGTTGGACACCATCCAAATAGTTATTAAAATGCAGAATACAAAATTTAAATTATTTTGTGAAAATGTATATGATAGGATACTTTGAAAGCCTCTTTAGTTAAAAAACCAAAACCCCTAAATACAAGGCATTTTTAGTAACAAGTCTAGTTTTAAGAAGTGGAGTAAACAGCAAGGATAAGAAAAGAAAAATACTGTAAATAGCTAAATTCCTAATTATAAATTCTGTCTGATATACTTACCATATTGCTAGAGAATCTGTTGATATACGCTGTGATGACACCAGATTTGCTACCTGTAAAAAGCTGGCAACTGTCTGGTACCCAAGCACAACTTGTTACCTTGGAGAGAAAAAAAAAAAGATCCAGAGAAAATTAAGTACTATTTTAACTACATTCTATTTCATTACACCTAGCTATTTTATCAAATATGTTTTTACTGGCTTTCCTAAAAAAAACATGCAATAAATAAAATACCTGACCCAGAATGGAAGCCCAAGAGAAGTTTAATAAATCTGCAGCAGGTCACATACATTTTGCATAGTTAGAGTTAAAATTATGGATGAAATTACGTGGCGTATTTAAGATGCATAGCATAGAACTCTCAGCTCAAAGGGATGGAGGTAAGTGTTAAAGTAACTTTCTGCCCTCCTGATCCTTGGCTGGCTGGAGAGGCCGCGACATAACGTGGACAGTCCTAAGGGTCTGTGTAAATTATGGCAACCTCCCAGGGCTGTGTGCTTTGTCCCCATCCCTGATGCATCCCTCTCACAGATGCCCTATATCAGGGTTTGCAAGGTGATCTTTGGAAAAATATTCTTACTGCTGTCTTTCATGGTACCTTTGCTGCAAGAATCATATCATAGCGAGATGCAGGGCTTTCAGAGCACCTTTATGAAGTTCTGAATTTTATGTGGTATAAAGAGGCCAGTGTGGGGTGAGGGTCTCACACTGACTTTTTCCATTTTGTCTTTAATCAACATTTTTGACTTTACAGACAGTAGAACCAACAAGGAGACACTTATTCCGCAGCCCACACATACCAATATTTTAAGGCACCTATGATCTTGTTCTCAGCCTGGAAACAAACTGTTTGGAAAGTTCTATATACTCATGATGACATATCCAATCATGTTTTTTCTGCCATGGTAGAGGAGCTGAATCAGAAGCAGATTTTGGGAGCAGAGAGATTCAAGAGGGAAATTTAGTGGAGAAGAAAGAAAGAGGGATATTTGGTGGATGGAAATGGAAGGAGGACCAAAAAGGTATGGGGTGGGGGGGCATTTTGCAGAGCTTGAAGGGGCTCATCCAAAAATGGGTATGCCCCAGAAAACAAATGTGGCATTTAGAGTAATTCCAGGACAGACACAAGCGAAATACTAACCAGCAAAGCAAATGAGTGCAGCTGAGTTTAAACTTGGGATGTAAGTTTGTGTTTCCTACTCCATTACACGTTTTTTGAAGAAGTGATTGAAATCCTTATGATCACATAATAAAGAATGTCATCAAGGACAAGGTGATGGTGACATTGATAACAGGCTACAGAGCCTTACATCTCTGTGACAGGTTTCAGAGTAGTGCCGTGTTAGTCTGTATCCGCAAAAAGAACAGTACTTGTGGCATCATAGAGACTAACAAATTTATTTGAGCATAAGCTTTCGTGAGCTACAGCCCACTTCATCAGATGCACAGAATGGAACATATAGTAAGAAAATATATGTATATATATATATATATATATATATATATATATATATATACATACACACACATACACACACACACAATGAAAAGGTGGAAGTAGCCATACCAACTGCAAGAGGCTAATTAAGATGAGCTATTATCAGCAGGAGAAAAAAAAAACTTTTGTAGTGATAATCAAGATGGCCCATTTAGACAGTTGACAAGGTGTGAGGATAATTAACATGGGAAAATAGATTCAATATGTGTAATGACCCAGTCGCTCCCAGTCTCTATTCAAACCCAAGTTAATGATATCTAGCTTGCATATTAATTCAAGCTCAGCAGTTTCTCGTTGGAGTCTGTTTTTGAAGCTTTTCTCCTGCTGATAATAGCTCATTTTAATTAATTAGCCTCTTAAGTTGGTATGGCTATTTCCATCTTCTCATGTTCTCTATTTGTGTGTGTGGATATCTATATCTATCTATATGTTCCATTCTATGCATCCGATGAAGTGGGCTGTAGCCCACAAAAGCTTATGCTCAAATAAATTTGTTAGTTTCTAAGGTGCCACAATTACTCCTGTTCTTTTTACATCTCTGCGTCACTGGTTCAAGCATGAACAAGATTGCTAGCAACTAAAGACACTTATCTGATGGCATATATTAAGGGATATACAGGATCCACCTTAGTTCCCACTGGATATGTGCCCACATCACATTGAGCACCCTGCCGGTGCTTTTGGAGACTCTAAGGATTACATGGGCATGGATGCTAAACCTTGCATTGTTAGAAACTGTTCCCCAAAATAAAGGTGAGGTGCGCTGGGGTTCAGGTGATCAGGAATGGTGGAAGGCTATGAAATTTGCACTATCACTATCTAGGCTGTACATGTTCTCTATTAAAAATAGATTTCAGTTTTCAATGATGTCATATAGAGCACCTTTTACAAATACATTAACTTTACAGTTAGAAACATTTTAAAGAGTTTTACCTGGTGCAACTGTGAACTCTGTATAAAATTTATTGGAGGTTCACTTTGCTTGCTTTTTAGTCTTAAAATGTTATCAGCATATCCCCAACTCAGAATGGCTGACCACTGGATATCTGTACTGTGCATGCTTCTCACACCTGCAGGAAAAGCATTATATGTTTTGTGTCAAGTATGCTGTCACAGTTTCAGGGTTACTGCACCTTTGCCTCCCGCATCTCCAGTCTTCATTGAGGGTACCCACGTAAGTTTTTAGGCTTCCAACCACCACCTCTCTTGGTGCAGAGATTCATGTCTCTCTCCCTTCAGACTGAGGGTTTAGGCTTTCAGTCCCTTTGCACCTCACTGCAATTTCCCAGCAGGTCTGACTGGGATCCGGCACCTGTGGTTTACTCTTTCTCCAGCAGCTAAAGCAGTGTACACCAATTACCAAACAGCTTTCACAAAGCAAACTGTGTTTATATGCTTAGGGCAAAAGCATTACAGAAGAAACAAAAACAAAACAAAAACTAGACATATACTAAAAGCTTACTAGAGATCACCCACAACTCCAGCATAGGTCTCTGGTTGGTGCCAATCTTTCAAACCACATAAATGGGTTTGCTCCCTTGGTCCCAAGTTCATGTCAGCTTTGAGATGGATCAGGAACTAGACCCCAACTGGACACATCAGCTGTTTCTTTAAACAGCTCAGGCCTTTATTCTCCATCTCTGAGAACAGATAATCACCAGTCAATGGCCCTCTCCTCAGGGTGTAGCTTCAAATCTCTGGGTTTTTGCATAAAGGTGATTGCGGAATTTACATTAACCACTGAGCATTAGAGCTCATTGACATTTTTCCAAGTCTGCCATTTTGGCAAAGGTTTTCATTGAAATTTTGAATTTGGAAGGGAAAAAAAGGAGACAATTTTTGTGAATATTTCTGTGAAAATTAGGTCCTATTTTTTGCCCAGGTCTATTTGCTTCTGTGGGAATCACTGAGAACAACACTTCTGAAAGAGAGGCTACTTATTTTAGGTGCCTGTGGACTTCAGAGCCTAATTTTGCTCTTATTTTTGAAAATCCTGGCCAGTAAAATGCTTTAATGCAAGAGAGACAATTATTAAAACCCATTTGTACTTATATCAGTAGGCTTTAATTCCATTGAGTTAACCTGATAACCAAGCCTTCTGCCTTATGGTTCTACTTCTGTTTCCCTTACTCATCCTCCATTCCACCTTCCAACAAATATTCCTTCACTTCTCCCTTCTGCTGCTCTTCTATTCATCTACTTGTTCATCAACACTCTGCTCCTCTGGATATGCTGGCAAACAAAGTTATCTGCCTTTCCCTAACTGTTCTTCAAGAGGTGTTGCATGTCCATGGAGCACCCATGGAAAAAAGTTAGTTGGTGATATAGCACCCACAGGCAGCCACGCTCCCCGTCCCTCCCGCTGGCAGCCCTACTGATCAACTCCTCCTCCTCCCTCCCAGTGCCTCCTGCCTGCTGCAATCGGCTGTTTCACAGCATGCAGAAGGCACTGGGAGGGAGGAGGAGGAGTGGGGATGGGACTTGCTCTGAGGAGGGGGCGGAACTGGGTAGGAAGGGGCAGAGCAGAAGCAGGAAGAGGCAGAGCGGGGTATTGGGGAAGGGGCGCGCACCTGTGATTCCACTCTATGTGAGCGCATGCCCAGCGCACTTTTGTCAGAGATTTTTTTCCCTAAGCAATACCAACTGGGGCAGCTTGAATGCCCTCTGCTGCCATGCACCACAAGTATAAAGGGTGGAACGACTCCCGACCCACCTCAGTTTTTTCTTACTGGAAAGGCTCTGACAGAGAGGGGAAGGAAGGTGGGTAGTAGAATGAACATGTGCAACACATTTCAAAAGATCAACAATTATGGAAAGGTAGGTAACAGTTTCTTCAAGTGATTACACATATCCATTCCACTGTAGGGGACTACAAGCAGATCCATCTGGAGGTGGGCCCAAAGTCGTTTTGAACAGTGACCGTAGAACAGCAAGCCCAAATTTGGCATCATTCCTGAAATGAATGGCTATAGTATAATGAGAAGCAAATGTGTGCAGACAACCAAGCTGTTTTGCAACTGTCAGGAATAGGAACTTGTGCCCAAAAAGTCACAGAAACTTAAGAGGAAACTGGGTGTCCACCACCACAATGAACAATTGTGATCATGATAGCTAAACAATTTAGTCCAGGCCAGGTAAAAATACTACAGCTCTTCTGATGTCTAAAAACAGTGGAGCTTCTCTTCATCTCTGAGAGTACGAGGTTTTGGGAAAAATGGTGGCGAACAGATTGCCCGATTAATGTGAAAGTTGGAAACAATCTTTTTCAGGAATTTTGGGCAAGGGTGAAGGTAAACCTTGTCCTTATAGACGGCTGTATAGGGAGGCTTGAATACCAGAGTTCTCAACTTGCCCACTCCCCCTCACCGAGGTGAGGTGACAAATTAAAAATGCAACCTTCACAGAGAGGTGGAGTAAAGAACAAGTCATGAGAAGTTCAAAAGGAGGTCCCATTAACTTTGCTAATACCAGGTTCAGATCTCGGGGGGTGGGAGGGCATGTTCTTGCACCTCTAGACATATTCTGTCCAGCCTCTTCAAAAAACCGGATAGCAATGGGATTGGAAAAAATTAGGTCCGTTACTCTCTCATGGATGAAAATCCGTCATAGCTGCTAGATGAACCTTGCCAGAGCTACTGCTAGACCTTGATGTTTTAGGTACAGGAGATCCATCCATCACCTATTGGACTGAGCTCGCTTTCTGGTGGGAACAGATGGGAAAACACTTTCACTTAGCCAGGTAAGTACTCCTAGTTGAAGTCTTTCTACTATTTAGAAATACTCCTTCACACGCTTTGAGTAAGCCTGTTCCAACAATGTTAGCCATAAAGCATCCACACTTTTTCAGATGGAGAGCCTGGAGGTTGGGGTTGGAGGAGATGATAATGGTCCTGCGAAACTACATCTGGATCTAGAGTGGAGAGTCAGTGAAAATCTGACTGACAAGACTAGTAAAGTTGAGAACCATTGCTGTTGAGGTCCCGCTGGTGTTATAAGTTTGAGGTGAGTGTCACGCTGTCTGGAGTGGCTCACAACCATGAGTGCCTCTCTCAGGGCATATGGTTAAAAAACAGGGCAGAGACCCCACATAGTCCTGGAACCCATCCCTGACTGGGCAATTGTCCCTTATCATGTGACCCCCTGCCAGGACTATGGCAGGAACCATCGGGCACACGTCCCCAGTGAAAGATGCATGTCCTGTCTAAACTGGGACACATAGAACCCAACCTCCAAGCTTGAAGAGGAGGAATAATCAGACATCCAATAATGGGGCGGGACAGAAGCTGCCTCAACTAGAGAGCGATAAATAGAGCCCATGGATGAAGGTCCTGGAGAAGTCATGGTTAGTTTTCCCCTTGGAAGTACTGATTTCCAAGGCCAAGAAAGTGCAGGAGGAATCCGTATCACAAGCTGGGGAGGAACTGGAGTAGGGTCCTCGGGTACCAGTACCATCTGAAACACTTCCTGTGCTGCTGTGGAAACTGGCACTGGGAGGTTAAGTAGCTCTCTAGCCTCTGTATATGCCGCCAGTGTCAATGGTACTGGTAGTGCATCATGTTCATGTAGTACTGGTGGATAGCTCGAAGAAGCTGTAGTAGGTGTTTCAGGGGTTGCTCTTGAGGGATCTTGCTCTGGTTTCGGAATCCATGACCCCTTTTTAGTTGAAGGCTGTTTTGGGGAGTGTCTTTTCAGTATTCGTCCCAGGTCTCTTGCCTTTAGAAAGCTTCAGTACCAGAGATCTTGTAGAGTTAGGTACCAAAACTCTGGCGGCCTTGTGCCTCTTCCTCAACACTGCTGACAGTGATCGAGCTCTGGATTCAGACAAAACAGAAGGAGCACTCTGGACCAAACCTAATGCGCCCGATGCCCGCTCTGAACTGGATGGCTTTGAGGGAGGATGGAGTGCCACCTTCACAAGAATACATTTCAGCTTGGCCACTCCATCCTTTTTTGAGCAACACTTAAATCCTTTTAAAATGTGATATTTGGGACTCCCTTAAGGACTTAAGGCAGCTGGGGTGTGGGTCACTCATTGGCATTGGTTTGCTGCATGAATGACATGATTTGAATCCTGGAGATCGAGACATGGTTCCAGTACCGCTCCTCGTACAAAGAGCTGAACCAGTCAGCCTAAGATCTAAAATTGAAACTTATAACTATCATTACTACCGATTAAATTAACTATGAAATTATACGAAGCGAACTGAATATATTTTAATGAGGAATGAGGGAAGAACTTACAGTAGCAAAGCTATAATTCCTCCAACAACTGTCATTGTTGGTAAGAAGGAACTGAGGAAATTTGTGGACAGCTCTGCCCTTTATACCTGCACACAGTGGCATATAGCAGCAGAGGATGTTCATGTCCCAACCGGTACCACTGGGGGGGGGGGAGGGAGGGAAGAATATCTAACAATTAGGCACTGAGCGCACACTCAGCTACAGTGGAATGGACATAAACAGTCACTCGAAGAAGAACTGTGGATTTCTAGAGTTCTGATATTTTAAAAACTCTCAGTTGAGTTATTTTAACAAAAATACCAAACTAACTGAAAAGAATTCTTGAAATCCAGCACCTTTATTAAAAGCTGCTTAATAATTCTATTTACAATCCTTAGCAGAATAAGACTGCAAACTTGAGTACTCAGCTAGAGTATTAGAGTGGCACTATAAAAATATAGCGCGATTATGACTGGGCAACTAGTTAAGTTCTTCCAGTATTTCATATGTAGAGGGTAAACATGAAACTGATTTCTGGGGCTTCCTTACCTTGCTCTTTACTGTATATCATCAAAAGGCAGAATTTTTGGGACAAACCACAGATGGCCCTAGTTGGCAGAGCCTGCAGAGAGCCAAACCTTTCTCCATGTGGCTGGCTGAAGCAAACAACTGGATCTGGAGCACTTGGGGAACCTACATATTCCCCCCACTTTAAACCTTTTATCCAAGGCAAAGGACTCTAGAACAAAGACAAATAAAACACCAATTAAAATACTCCTATTTTATATGAGGAAAAAGTGCATTATAGATAAAAGACTCCTATAAGTGATTCTAGTCTTGTGGTGCTTTATATGACAGGGTCTATACTTTACTTTGTTATAAAGAATTATGCAAAAAGGCAATGTAATGTTCTATGCCAAGATATTAATTTCAAGTGAGTTCTATTTATTCAGAGACACAAGGTAGGTGAGATCTTTTATTGTGCCAACTTATTTATTCAGTCAGTTATTTACGGGCTTGACTAGAAAACTGGTAACTTGTAGGGTTCAAGTAACACAGTAAGATGAAACATCAGTTTTCCATTTCTATTAACATGGGCCAAATTCCCGATTAGGTTTTAGAGAAAATAAGTGTCTGAAGTAAATGAGGCATTTTCCCCACAAAGAATGCTAAACAAAACAAAAATGTTGATACGAATTGTCCATCATCACATATCTCAACACTGGACCAAGAATTCACCATTCAAGGCATGTAACTAACCAGCCAGCAAACAAGTATTTAAGTGCAGTGCAAGTACTGGCATCCTCTTTGCTTCAAGAAAGACTAGTGCAAATTTATTCTACTTTTTAATATATAAAATACTGCAAATTATAATATATTACAATGTAATTTTGCATTACTTCACTAATATTAGATTTCCCCCATGGTATAGCATTAACAGTGAGGTGCAATTTAGGGATTAGAATGCTCTGACGCATTCTATATTGACAAAGACCAGATAGCTGACATGGTAGACTATACTGATCTAATACAAGAATTATATTCAGTGCCTCCTGCACAACATATCTCAATGGTCCTGAATTTATTGGTCTCTCTCACATTTCAGTACTTTTATAGCTCCAAAAAAGTCATTCTGAGCCCTGATATTTTTAAGTTCAAAATGATATTTTATGGTACTTAAAGTCACTTGTATACTAAAATCAACAGATTGGATTTTTTTTTTAAAATGGTTACTGGCAGAAACCAGAAAGTAATTCTTTTGATAACCTTGTTCAATACAGAAACAAAAACTAATTCGCAACTTTCACATGCGTATTTACACATGGAAATTAGAGTGGTTGTTTTTCCATTAGTTCTTCCTAAACTTCAAGGGTGAGAAGAATGGTAATGAGGTTGTACTGAAAAATACTGACTCAAAAAAGACAATAAAATTATCCTACTATAACAGAAGAGCTGCTTAAGAACTTCTTTACTTCAGTTTGCTTACAGACAAATATCAGATGAAAATTTTTCAAAATGTCTTGAAGCTCAGTCTATAGTAAAGAGATTTACTAACCACAACACTTCCTACAGAAAGACACATGGGCATAGACTGAAACAGATTTGCCTCAGGCATGACAGACTATTTGATGCTCTGTGGTGCAGAAAAATCTCCTCCTTCCACTGTGAAGAGAGTGGAAGAAAAAACTATTTCAGTCCAGCACCTTCCGCCCCCCACCTCCACCCGCTATACACTCTGGGAGTAGGATCGGCAAGGACAGAAATTCACTGCCAGACAGTTCCTCCAGAAGCTTGGACATTGCAAGTCATTGTGCCAGTTCTGCTCTGATCCACATAATCATGAAATGTCTTAAAATGTGCAGAGGATATAGTGCTAACGCTTTTCATTAATACACTGTGGGTGCAGCTGTTTTGCTTAATTATTCAGATGTGTACCTTAGGGTGCAGTAATTACAGCCTGTGAATGCTAATTTAGCAATCTTGTGAATCAAATTACATACTGGATATACTATTTCTTTAGTGTGCTCCCTGGTTTCTCTGAAAGCAAACTGCACTAATAACCCCATGGCAGCGGGAAGTTCTCCATCTATTATGAGCCTGGAGCCAGGTCTGCTGACATGTGCTGTGTGGAACAACTGACGAGGGGTTTGTCCATATGTTTTTATCATTGTTTCCAGGGCTCTTCTTTGAACTGGATCCTCAACAGCAGAAACATCCATCCCAAAGTAGGTCTAAAATGTAAAACAGCAAACACAAAAGCTAAGTAAAGTTATCTTTGAAAAAAGTTTCCCAGCTAAAACTGCACAAGCTTAGAGCCAGAGTCTTCAGCCCTTCTGTAACTGACTTCTGGATGCAACAGAACTGCAGAACTACACCCTAAAGTGTTAAGGAAAACCAGCATGAATCGAAGTGACTATATGATTGACATTTAAATACTCTATTTTACCATGAGCAATTAAATTACAGTGAGTGAAACCCATAAAGTGAGACAGCCTGGCTGGACAAAGTCAGGCTGCTGCACTGCTAATATTTAAGCCTTTCAAGGAATGCATTTTGAGACCTGAAAATGTACAATTTAGGAATTCTTTTGAAATTGACAAGTCCTTCGTCATCTTGTTCTCCTTTCACCACGGTCCTGAGTAAATCCAGACGCTTTTGCAGTGTAATGCAGAGTCTTAACCAGTTCTGTGATCCGAAGTTAAAGCCACTGTAGGGGTTTAGCTTAAATGGGACATTAATTGGGTAGCAGGTAAGGAACACAAATTAAGATTGTGGAGGAGGGAATAGTACAAATGTTGTGCTCTCTAATCAGACACTTCACTTATCTCTGCTGCAGCCTTCGCTACAATCTGTCAAAGTGAAAGGCTTCTTTTTGATGGAAGAGGAAACAAAATACTGCATTTCTAAATATTATTGCAAACAATGACTAATTGTCCAATAGGCTTTTAAGTAGACATACATTGTATGACTATTCCCTACCTAGCTTTAGCCCAGGAAAAATTATTTAAAATAGACATAATTGACCTTCATGTCACAAGCCCTGGGATTTTACCAGTTCTTCATTTAAATATTCGGTCTTTTTCCCTGTTCTTTGATAGTTAGCTATTTCAAGGGAATTTGCCTAAAGCTGGATGTTTTCCAAGCAATCGGGTTAAACCAGCTCAGAGATCAAATAATTTTATACTATGAACAGATTACTTAACAAAAAGATACTTACAGCAGGATGGAAGACATTGATAGCTTGAACCGAAGCCTTGCCCTTTTGCTTATACCCAAACACTAAATCAATCCAGTTACAGATTGTCTGGGAGACATGATCAGACTCTAAAGTCTGACGATGAATCAGGATGAAGAGACGGGGATCATTACGAGCCCATGGGGGGAGATTGACATGGTTTACTCTTTCGCCATTTTGACGCAGGCCAAAATCAAAACCTAGAAATGTAAAGAGGAGGGTTTATATGGTTTTATTATTTACCATTTATATTACTGTAGCACCTAGGAGCCCCAGTCATGGACGAGGACTCTATGGTGCTAGATGCTGTACAAACACAAAACAAAAAGACAGTCCCGGCTCTACAGACAGATGGGGCAGTACAAGAAAACAGTGAGAATATTTATCAGCAGATAAGCAGTGGTCTCACCTCACCAGCGGCCTAACCGTTCTTTTTTTTAATATGCATCACTGAGAAGGAAAGTTTACGGGGAGCTCCACCCAACCAAGAGGGGCAACATGGCAGAAAACACAATTTTAGGATTTCAATTACAGCAACAAAAAAGAGGCCTTTGCAAGAGTTCTAGGTGTCCTGACACTTACTCATTCCTACAATAGTATAATGAACCCAGCAGTGTTAAAAAACATTCAGATATAAACAAGGTAATTTGAATCAGCCAGTAACTGAGCTACAAAAAAACAAAAAAGCTTCTGTCTGTCTCCCACAGTGCCACTATCTCCAGAAATCTTCTCCAAAAACCTCATAAAATAAGTATTTTCTGTACGATACCCAGAAAGTCCTCAAAATTTTGGTTGATCTATATTTAAAAAGAAATTTGCACCCATTTCACGCTGAGCAGCAATTTCAAAAGCCTTGTGAATCTATAGGCCTTTTTTCTGAACTTTGCAGGGAAGTGTGCTTAAACACAGTTCTTGCTGGAAAAGTGATAACATGCTTCTGGACCCTGGTGTAGAAATGATCTAACTATATTATAGAATTGTATACAGTAAGTGGGCTAGCAATATCCATGTGGAAAGCCATGTGATAAATTGAATCATGTACCTTAGCCTCACATGCACTCTGTACACTATATCCACTGGGGCTACTAGCATTCCAATTCTCTTAGCAGCTTCAAACAGATGGTACTTTTTCAGGTGGGGGCGAGGAGGAGGGAGGAGTACAAACCTCACAAATGTGTGACATCCCCACTGTGCAACAGCCCTACCTGAGGTCCAGAATGGGTAATATTCAGCACTAACATTGCTTCTTGCTATAGTCACTGAAGGTCTGATCTCTCTACTTGAAGTCTTCTACTGATTCAGTAAAACACTTTCTTCACCATCCTGCATCACTGATCCTTTCCATTCCATTCTCGATGGTCAGTCGCTCTTTCACATTCACCCCCGTCACTACTACCTAACTCCACCAGTTAAACTTAAATTGTAACAAGGAAACATGAACAATAAAAAAGGCTCAATCTTACAAAGTGCTGAACACTACTGTGAAATGTTGAATGCCCTCAACTCCCAAAGGTTTTATTGGGCATTGTTGGCACCCAGCACCTTATTGGATCTAGCCCAAGTCCCTTGAGGACAGCATGAGGACAGTAAACTCTCTCAAAACAACTGACAGTTTGTCAGAGCCTCTTGGGGAAACCCTAAAATGTAACTAGCTGAAAAAATGTAAACAGATTTATCAGAAGCATGACACCCTCAATGGAAAGGAGCAGATGCTCTTTCAGTTATAAGAAACAGATTTTAAATTTCTACATTTATCAAACATCCTTGTCTGGATTAACTTTTATGGTTTTCTTGAAATCAAATAAGATTATGGCAGTACACCTCATGAGCATGAAGTCTGGGCTTGCAGAACTAACAAAAGTGGCAACAGTAGAGTCAATCCTAAGCCTCCGTGGCTAAATATTCAAGATCCGGACCTGCCAGGTTTCCCCTTGACAATCAATTTAAAAACATGGGGGAAAAAAACAGATCATAACATGGAATTATCAGTTTCAACCCAGAGACCCAATCCTTGTGCCTTTTTAGAGATCATTTTGGCATTGTCTCGTATACCTTCTCTGTTAACTAAAAATTCTGGAAGATAGAAAAATTCTGGGATAAGCTCCTTCACATCAGTCATAGATTCATAGGAGGAGAGGCGCCAAGTTGTGTGGGTAGAATGAAAGGTTCTGTCTGGGATGTCAAAACTTTGATCTGCAAAGAAAAACACAGTTTCCGTTTATTACCTTGACAAGAGGAAAACATACAATACCAATTGCACATTGGTGACCTCAAAAAGTTCAAGTTCACCAACTTTGCTTGGCTGAGGCCTGAACATTTAGATCCCAATTGCTACATATGAGATCTAGAGCCAGAGACCAGATTTTTTGGAATAGATCACAGAAGATGTACAGACATTTTTAGAAGATGTAGAGTTTTGTGAGATGCACAAAGAGTTCATGTACTACATGTTCTCTTTATGAAAGCCTCAAAAGGGTCCACTGTCAAGGTAGGTCAGATTTCTAAGTTTACCATACTTGATAATTTCACTTTAATTTTCATTTGTCATATTTAACAAAATTAATCTTACCTTGATAAGCTAAGAACATTTTAGTGAAAGGAGGCATTCTAACTAGAAAGTGAAGTACGGTTCCACTGTTGGAGTAATGAGATCCATAGTGATAAGGCTGCACAGGAGGCATTGGGTCATCCTCTCTAGCTCCTTTGCGGTACTCCTCTTCCAAATACTAGAACAGGAACAGGTAAAACATGGGTGTCATATCTTACCCAACATGCTATTTAAAAGCTATATTGCTAGGATACTACACTAAGATATACGTCCTTCCAGCACTTCACTAGTGCCTTCTGTCCCAGACAATATCTGAAGAATTTAAGCTCTCATTTAGAGGAAAGAGCCTCACCTGGTGGGGGGTTTTCCCCCCCCAGTTGTAAAAATAGCTTCTGTCTGAAGTAATTATTCATTTTTACCACACAATATTTTTCTGGAAGAGACCATTCCAATAACTGTTTCCAATGCTTCAGGTTACACCTTTCAAAACATTAACCATGGTTTTTGGAAATTGTACTAACCATGGTTTGTCCTGTTCTACACCTGCAGTTAACTCCGTTCAACACTAATTCAGCTGCACCTGTTACTTTAATCTTTTTTCAGAAATAGGCAACTTCTATAGTGTGGACCAGGTGCCATTTCACCTTTAGAAAAAAGTATATCTTGCAGGAAAGAGACAGAATCCTGACTCTTCAATCCAAAAACTTATCCTTAGGGGTAGCAAATTTAAAGGGATAGTAAATATGAGTTTTTGTAACAAAAATGCAGAAAAATCCCATCAAAGAAATTTTCAGAAGTGCCAAAGTGACTTAGGAGCCAACATCTTGCATTCAAAAGAGGACTTAGGGCTAGATTTACAAAAAGATATCTAGGCAGAGATGCAGATACACATCTTTGAAAATCTCAGTAGGTGCCTAAGTGAGGTTTTCCTAAATCTGTTTGAAACTGCCACTGAAAATATGAATGTCAGGTTCACTACACTAGAAAGCCCATCACTCACATGCTTGAGCCCATACAGCAACCTAGTAATAAAGAACTGACATCACCATGGCAATGTACTGACTGAATCTGTTAGATCATTTTACATAAATATTGAATGAAGAGGAAACAGTGCCATACATCGATGGTTTCTGACAAAATTTCATTTTAAAAACATCAATTCAACCACAAATGACAAGTGTGCACATGCATACTTAAGCTTTTAAGCAACAGACCACCTGACTTTCACAATATATTGCTCTAGCGGTAAATACTGTTCTTTCTGTCCAGGAACACTGTTGTGTCATAATGTGGGTTTTTCACACTAAACTTAAAATCAAAACAAGTTCATACACACACTTTTGTCAAAGCACACTCCAGATCTTGATGCAAATCTAAATGAAAGGCCCATGTGTAAATGCTTTCCAGCCCCATCAAGTCATTCTCTATGGACTTTAATGGGGGTCCAGGAACAAGATACATTTGTGGACATGGTCACTGTGACTGCACCCCATATTCACCATAGTAATATTATAATATGGTTATGGCATAATTATGATGCATTTTGTGCAAGATAAGTCATGTGAGGAGTCATTGAAAAAATTATGATTTGCTGAATATGATTATTCTATTTGTCTGCATGTATCATTTTTGTATCTGAACACTATGTATCTGTACTTCAAATTTAGTTATGCATGGGAAACGCCCACCCGGCAAGATGCTTTCAGTCTAGAGAGCTGGTTGGGAAGGGCCTATTCAGGGCAATGAGCCATTAGGGAAAACAACAGGCCTTAGGAGAAGCATATCTCCCCCTCGCGAGCCTTCCTGAGAATGCTCCAGACAGCTTGTAAGTAATGGCTGCTATGATTCTACAAGGACATGTGACCAGGCCACATGATTCTAGACTCCATCTTGGGATGTTAGTATTTTTCCACAGACCAGTCTGGGAACCAAGTTTTGAAACAAAGGACTCTGGTCATATGCTAAAGCTATATAAGGCAGGGAGTGACATCATCTGTAGTTCTTCACTCCCCACACAGGAAGACACCTGGAAACACCTGAGGAACAAAGACTGAACTGGAGGAAGTGCTGGACCAAAGCTAAATGGATTTCTAGCCTGTGTATGAAAGACCTGGGGTTTCCAAGCTGTAAAGCCAGTGCAGCTTGTCCCATAAGAATCTGCAGCCCGCCTGTTTCGTCAGCCAGGATGAGAATTTGCTAGTTCATATCCTATCTTTCTAGTATCTTAATCTTAGTTTGTGTTTTGTTTATTTACTATGTAATCTGCTTTGATCTGTTTGCTATCACTTAAAACGTAACTTATGTTTTAATCCAAACCAGTGAGCCTTGATTGGAGTGCTTGTGGAAAATCTCTGCTTGGTTACCACAAGTATACATTGTTCTCTTCACATTGTGGGAGAGGCGGACCGGGTATTAAACCCATAGACTGGCCAGATTTGACCAGGGCAGGACAGTACTGCTCTGGGGTCTTAGGCTGGGAAGCTGGTGGTTAGAGATCCTGTGTGTAACTGCAGGTGGGTGTGTTTCTATCTATGTGAATGCTGGTGAAAGTGCAGGCTGGAGGGCTTTGCAGCTTGTCACAGCAGCACAGTCTGAAAGGGAGCCCAGGCTGGTGGGTCAGAGGGCGCAGTGGTACCCCAGTTCCAGGTGGCACCCCGGGGGGGAACCGGTCATAAACGCTCAGTAGCAACAGCAGGCAGCACTAATGGAATACTAATTCTACTCTATATGATCAGATCTATTTTCAAACTAGATTGATGTTAGGAGATTAGGAAATACTTTTAAAGATTTTGTGCAGTTAGTTTAATTGATAAATGACCCAGAATGTTTGAAGGCAAACATAACTGTTCTGTTGCATACTAGAAAAAACCCAGATGTACAATATAATTTTTTAGACCACAAAATGCAAGGCAATTTACAGAGATGTATTTCTTTGGCTTCTTTGGTTAACTTCATATGTATTTATCTCATTGGTCATGAATTTAGACCCCAACATACATCAAATATAAAGTACCAAAAGATGCACTGCAGTTTTTAGGATTAAGTTTTTTCTTGTTTTCTTATGTTCTTGGTTACAAAGAGACAGACATAAGACAGAAGGGAATCCATTTCCTGCTAACTGTTTTCACAATTGACTATAACATGCTGAAAATGTGAAGTCCCACAGAAATACATTAAAAAAACCCGCCACATTGTTTTGGTTTTAGATACCAGAAGAAAACACATTGTAGAAATGAGAGTTTAAGATACCTTGTAAGTATCCACATATCGATCTTCCTTTTCTTTAGACTGTACAGCTATGGGTTTGGCTAAATTTCTGTAATAGGAGAAATGTTGACATCTTATTTTCATAATGAAATTAGAAAATTCAGTTCAATGTACATTAACATATACAAAGACTGATCTTTTTAGCTAAATCAGATTAAGAAGAGTTAAAATACAGAAGGACAAATACAAAGGCAAATCCTAACAAAACTCTACATATGCGTTTAGGAAAATAAAATGACTATAAAAATACGTTCGTAATTTAAAATTGGCCATTTGATGTTAGTGCTAGAGGAATGAAAGTCATTCGTCCATAGAACAGCTACAGTATAGGCAACAGGTCACATATTCCCCATACTGCTCCCACCAGCATGTTTCAATCTTGACTTGTAGCATCCCTTTAAGAGTAATGCCTTGTCTACTGTGGCAAGGCACCTCCTCTGTGTTGCCAGAATTAGCACAAATCAGCCCACTCTGGCCAGTGTGTGTCTTCCCCCTCTGTATTTTCTTATCAGTATTTTCAAGGTAGGCCTCAGTTCAGGCCCAAGGAGCATGGTTGCCAACCCTCCAGGATTAGCCTGGTGTCTCCTGGAATTGGTATCAATCTCCCAGTGACTATTGAAAGCAATCCGGGAGATTTCCCCCCCCCCCCCCAATGTCATGTCACTTTCTTAAAATATCCTATTAAAATCTCCCGGAATAGCTTCAGTCAGAGTTGGCAACCCTATCAAGGAGGGTTCCTCCAGCTAACAAAATGAAATCAATTTACAAACACAAACAAAGGGGAGTAACTTTCCCTGCTTCCTTGCTGTGGAGGGTGTTGTCCTGTTGTTGGCCCCAGATGTGTCAGTTCTTCCCCTAAACACGCACTCAGCTTTGGTTATTTCCCCTGTAGGGAGGAGAACAGCCTCTCACCCTGGAGAAGCCTGTCTCCCTGCTGCCACTAGCCCTGCAGCAGCTCGTCTCTCCTCCCAGTCTCTCATCAGAGGAGGGGTTTTTAAAAGGTGTCAGGAAGCCCTTAATTGGACTCAGGTATCCCTAACTGACCTGAAGTAACACTCTCTCAGTTTATAGGAAAAAGGGCCTCTCTCATTCTAAGGCTAACATACCTGCCTTCCATCACTCCTCTTGCACCGGGTCCTGCACGAGGGCGCGCCCCACCCACCCTCCACCCCAGGCCCGCCAGACCTTTTTATCGGGCCCCTGCCCCGTGGACCCAACCGACCCCCTCACTGAGCTGGCTGCACGAGCTGCAGCTGGTCTGCTTCCAGACCACGCCAAGGAAACATCTATACACGCTCGTGCTCCATACCCTTCACACCCTCACCCTCGTGTCCCACCCAGATACAAAATGGCGGGACCTCTTGCCACCTTTGGAGGGTGAGGAGCCCCAGTGGGCCAGCCTATATTCTACCTTGGTTCTGAGGCTTGCCGGGGATATCAGTTGGCGGCTCCTTCATGGAGCCGTGAGCACGGGCGTGTACTTGGCACAGTTCACCCCTATGCCAGACACCTGCCCCTTTTGCGGCATGAGGGAAACTCTGGCACACATATTTGGAGTGTGCCAGGCTGCCGCCCCTATTCCGGCTCCTCACGAATATTTTATTATGCTTTTGGTTGCACTTTTCCCCTCACCTTCTTATTTATACACTCCCTATCCACAGCCCCACAAAGTCACGGGATCGCCTGGTCAACCTCTGCCTGGCCCTAGCTAAAATGGCCATCTATAAAACCAGAGTCAGGAGGTTGGCCGATGGAGTCTCCTGTGTCTGTGGGGCCTATTTCCTATCCTCTGTCCATTCACGTATCTGGGCAGAGTTCCTCTGGGTGGTGTCCACTGACTCCCTGGACGCCTTTGAGGAGCAGTGGGTGCTGTCCAGGGTTCCCTGCTCAGTGTCCCCGTCCGGTTCCCCTCGTTTGACCCTTTGACCACACTCCTGTTCCTGTTATTTCATTAGTTGTCCCCCGTATTTATTTGGTGTCCAGGTCCTGTGGATCCCCCTCTTAGGCTGGGGGGGGGGGGGAATCCTTTAGCAGTGGGAGGGCTTTGCCCGCCAACTTCCTGGATCCCAATAGGATCACTCCTCTTTCTCGATACAAGTGGTGGGACCTATTTCCATCTGCTGAGGGTGACGAACCCCATTGGCCAGTCTGTATTCTGCCTTGGTCCCACTGGCCACCGGGAATATTAGTTGGCAGCTCCTTCATGGAGCCGTGAGCATGGGAATGTACCTGGTGCAGTTCACTCTTATCACAGATGCCTGTCCCTTTTGCAGCATGAGGAAGACCCAGTTGCTGCCCCTTTTCCAGCTCCTCCTGGATTTACTTTTGTGGTTCTAGCTACACTTCTGCTCCCAGCTTCTAATTTATGCACACCCCATTTGTGGCCCCTCCTCGTCAACCTCCTCCTAGCGATGGCCAAAGTGGCCACCTATAACACCAAGGAGAGGATGCAAGCTGAGGGAGTGCTCTGCAACTGTGGGGCCTATTTCTGTTCCTCTCTCCATTCACATATCTGGGCAGAGTTCCTTTGGGCTGCATCCGCTGGCTCCCTTGACACCTTTGAGGAGCAGTGGGAGCTGTCCAGGTCGGTGTCCCCTTCAGGTTCCTTGATTCTGACCCTTTGACATTCACACCTGTCTTTGTTTTCGGTTTTGTTGTCCCCCATACTTATTTGAGTCCCAAGCTCAGTAGTTCTTGCCCTTAGGCTGGTTGAAGAATCTTTGGCTGGTGGATGGGCTTGCGACTGCCCACCTCCCAGAACCCAACAGGACTACTCCTCTTGCAGTTGCCTAGCCTGACTTTTTCACACTAGACACAAGAGCTGCACCAACTTTACTAAAATCCATTTTAAAAATCAATGTAGTTAAGATTGTGCCTGTGTGGACCTCCTTAGTCTGTTTACAACTAGCTGATATAGATTTACCTTTGGTAACTGGCAAGTTGCTCATATAGCATAATTCTGGTTTTGGTTATGTTTTGCTAAATTGTCAGCTCTTTGGTTACAGGCTGTTTTTTGTTTTTTCAAGGCAAAGGAATGTATATCAGGAAGTGCAAGACAGCAGGTATTGAGTGAGACCTGCCAACTACTGTGAATATAAATGCTGGTAACAGGTATACTACTCAAATTGACTAGATGAGCCAATGTTACATTCAAATACCATTAGACCAGATGTGTTTCCTAGCAATCTTCCTAATTAAGTCTTGGTTTATCAGGGTGAACACAAGTGGATTTTACTGAAATAACCAGTTTAATGAGTTATTTGGAAAGGAGTAATTTCAAAGATTTCTTGTTACCTATAAACAGATGGATCATTTAGGTCCAGTGTTTCGCTGGTGTAGTCAGAAAGTATAAAGGGAAATACTGGATACTGCATGAGATCATTGAAGGAACGGCCAGCATGTTTGTTTAAATGAGTCAGGTATTCAAAGTTGGTAATCTGTGCTGTGTACCATAGGTGGGTCAAAGCAGTAATGTTCCCATACTCCAAAAGATTAGGCAGGTTGTTCGTTAAGATGTTGTGGTACACATCATCACGGACCTAAAAAAATTATTGTAGTTTTATTCAAGCAACACATTTAAACTGTCATAAACTACGTCTCCTCCTACAGTATGTAAGATTCTCTCATTTACAAAGTTCTAGAGATCTGCTAAGATCATAACAATGTGATAAAAAGTCACAACATTACGATATTGAATTGGTTTAGTCCTGTAAGGAGAGTGATCCTGGAAAACCTGGATTTGTGCTGGAAATGGCCCAACTTGATTATCATACACATTGTAAGGAGAGTGATCACTTTAGATAAGCTATTACCAGCAGGAGAGTGGGGTGGGGGGAGAGAAAACCTTTTGTAGTGGTAAACACCCATTTTTTCATGGTTTGTGTGTATAAAAAGATCTTCTGTACTTTCCACAGTATGCATCCGATGAGGTGAGCTGTAGCTCACGAAAGCTTATGCTCAAATAAATTGGTTAGTCTCTAAGGTGCCACAAGTACTCCTTTTCTTTTTGCGAATACAGACTAACACGGCTGTTACTCTGAAACCAGAACATACCTGTGACACACATCCTGTCTATCAAAAAGCCTGGCTGAGCCCTTAACTCATATCAGCTTCCAGAAGTATCTAAGAATTCAAAGAAGCCTACCCATCATTTTTCTTAATGTATTCCATGAAAATACACATTTCTTCAATACATAATTATAAAAAATACCTTTATATACATATTCTATATTACCATGCATTAATGCCACACTGTTACCTTTGTGTTGTCAAAAGCTAAGAGTAAAGTTCTGCCATTTGTTAAAAATATTTCCACAGCATTGTCTCTTAATTGCCACCATCTCTTATGAACTTCCTTGATTTCTTCATATGTCCAAGAAAATGATGCTGGTTCAGTTTCCCTGTGAAAACTCTGAAGAACATATAGTACATTGATACAGAAAATGTTTTGCTCACTAGCCTTTAAAACTAGTCAGTTTCCATTTATTTATACTGCATACTGTAAACTAATGCTCTGTGTGTAGTAATTTACTTTAAACTTTGGCTTGTACTTTTGAAAATCTTTAATTAAGCTACATTTCTCTAATAGACAAAGAATTAAGTTGTTTATCAAAAACTTTATATAATGAAAACTATCTAACAGATCATTTGTTTTTAATCTGTTTCAACCCTATGTCAATACAAGACACTGTTAGGGATCACAACAATTAGCTCAATCAAATGTCATTTTAGGGTAATAAAAACAGTTTTGTTTTTTAATTTTATTTAAACACAAGTTTCACCTTTCAATAGATAAGTATATTATGATTCCTAATTCTGGGGTTCTGGTCCATGACTAAGGCTCCTACGCACTACTGTAATATATAATAAAATCTGGTATTTATATATAACAATATATAACATATTAAAAGACTGGTAGAATTGGGAATAATATTCTCTTTATTCTATAATGGAAGTTATCAATCTTACTCAGGGTATTTGTATGTTATTGCTGAAATGTTGGCAGATAAGCATTTTAAAATTCTCAAATAATCACACACAAATAGAGTAACAGTCTATGAATTCAAACTCCCAGATATCTTAATATACAAATTAAAATTATGGTGATTTTAATTGATAAAGCACCAAAGTTATTCTCAGTTCTAATATAGAAGAATGTGTGATCTGTGAAAAACTTGAACTCATACTCACAGAACTTTCTATTGTGTCGGAAGCATTGTCTTCAACGAAATACATTCCATATTTGCCTACAGAGAGGAATATTTATACAAAAGGTGACCGTTACTACACTAATTTGTCTTTACTTTTAACATCCATAAAAATGATTAGACATGATGTCTAAAGCACTAACTATGCTGTTCATAATAGTAAGTAAAAAGGACAGCACTTGGTGGAAATGAAGTTAAGTAATTAAATATTTGTCAAAGGATAGTATTTAACAAAACAACAACAATAAACCCAATGAGCACACTGTGAAAACTGTAGGAAAGGAAGGCCAAACTGACTAGTTGGGTAAGCAGGTGCAACTCCAGTAGTCACACAGAGTTAAGGCCAGAAGGGGACCACCATATTATCTAGCCTGTCCTCCAGTATATCACAAACCATTACCACAATAAATGCAGTTACAATCACCTAAACCAATTATTAATTTAGCCTGGAATGTCTGTTTTTAATAAAATTCATATAGAGGCTGTAGATATGTAAATAAACTGAGACTGAACAAAAACATTAAGTGCTCATCTTAGAAATTCATTATATAAATAAGTGCACAATAGACATGCAACTCAAAGCAACAACACACAAATAAAATATTCTGTATGTGGGGTAATCTATGACTATTCATCATCCCCTGTAGTACAATATGTGGAAAGTCAAGCAACATTTCGGCTATTCCAAAATACATATGAACCATATGTCTGGACAAAAATCAGTTGTGTGTTAACTTTAGAAAATTTAATCCATATGTTAACTGTGACACTGGCAGACCAGGCGCCAGCTCTTGCCAAGACTGCAGGCATTAGCTAAGAACTAACGAACTCATAGCTGGAGACTAGACTAGTTCACCTGTACCTCAGTTTTGCTCAAAATAGGTATTAGTCTTATAAGAATGTATTTAATGTTTAGACTCTGTGAAATGTTTGCAAGTTGCTGCATGCATTAATCTCACTTGTAATGTCGATATTCTATGCTCTAAGAAAATATGTAAATTTTGTCTTATAACTTCATAAATGTTTGCTCTGAACTTGCAAACCCAGGTACAGGAATTGTCATGCCACTTCTCCGCACTTTTCCGCCCCTCCCCACCACCTATTCAGGAGGACCATCAAAATTTAAATGGGGCCATTGTAAGACAAAGCTTTGTTAATTGTCCCATCCACCCATGGTTAAGTAGGTGCAGAAGGCCTGTAGCTTTGAATGCTGGAAAAGGTAAATGAAAAATCTTCACATCAACTCTTTTTTCCCCATCTCTTTGCCAAACTCTCACAGGGCTAGAGAAACCAAACTGAAGCCAGAGACCCTAGTCTACCCAGAAAGACACTGAATTGACCAGCTGTTGTGACCTGCACTGGATGTGCCATGTTTGTCTTTCTTCCACAGGACAGAAGCGACTTTGTCTGTACAAAGTGCAAGCTGGTCTCCATATTGGAAGAGAAGGTTCAAGGTCTGGAGCAACAGGTATCGACCCTGCGTTGCATAAGAGAAACTAAAGATTTCCTGGACTGACGTCAGGATATGCTTCTACGGACATAACGTTCTGAAGATTCAGAGCAGGCTGCACTGCGGGGACAGGACGACGGTGAAGAAATTTGGTAGCACGTGACCTCCAGAAGAAGAAAGGGGAGCGTCCATGTACCAGCAACGCAGACAGGTAAGTAACCGTTTTCATGTTCTCTCCACAGGTACTAATGCGGAGAGTGGACAAGATGATACATTTGAGGGAAGGGAACAGAAGAAGACTTCATCCATTGGAAGGCATGAGATGCACTGTCCTAGGGTTGGGGGTTCTACGACCACCGCTCCCAAGAGAAGGAGGCAGTTGGTGGCGGTCGGGGACTCTCTCCTCAGGGGGACTGAGTCATCTATCTGCCGCCCCGACCAGGAAAACCAAAAAGTCTGCTGCTTGCCAGGAGCTAGGATTCACGATGTGACGGAGAGACTGCCGAGACTCATCAAGCCCTCGGATCGCTACCCCTTCCTGCTTCTCCACGTGGGCACCAATGATACTGCCAAGAATGACCTTGAGCAGATTACTGCAGACTACGTAGCTCTGGGAAGAAGGATAAAGGAGTTCGAGGTGCAAGTGGTGTTCTCGTCCATCCTCCCCGTGGAAGGAAAAGGCCTGGGTAGAGACCGTGGAATCATGGAAGTCAACGAATGGCTACACAGGTGGTGTCGGAGAGAAGGCTTTGGATTCTTTGACCATGGGGTGGTGTTCCAAGAAGGAGGAGTGCTAAGCAGAGACAGGCTCCACCTAATGAAGAGAGGGAAGAGCATCTTCGCAAGCAGGCTAGCTAACCTAGTGAGGAGGGCTTTAAACTAGGTTCACCGGGGGAAGGAGACCAAAGCCCTGAGGTAAGTGGGGAAGTGGGATGCCGGAAGGAAGCAGGAGCAGGAGTGCGCGAGAGGGCAGGGCTCTTGCCTCATACTGAGAAAGAGGGATGATCAGCGAGTTCTCAAGTGTCTTTACACAAATGCAAGCAGCCTGGGAAACAAGCAGGGAGAACTGGAAGTCCTGGCACAGTCAAGGAATTATGATGTGTTTGGAACAACAGAGACTTGGTGGGATAACTCACATGACTGGAGTACTGTCATGGATGGATATAAACTGCTCAGGAAAGACAGGCAGGGCAGAAAAGGTGGGGAGGGGGGGAGTTGCATTGTATGTAAGGGAGCAGTATGACTGCTCAGAGCTCAAGTATGAAACTGCAGAAAAACTTAAGAGTCTCTGGATTAAGTTTGGAAGTGTGAGCAACAAGGGTGATGTCACGGTGGGAGTCTGCTACAGACCACCGGACCAGGGGGATGAGGTGGACGAGGCTTTCTTCCGGCAACTCATGGAAGTTACTAGATTGCAGGCCCTGGTTCTCATGGGAGACTTCAATCACCCTGATATCTGCTGGGAGAGCAATACAGCGGTGCACAGACAATCCAGGAAGTTTTTGGAAAGTGTAGGGGACAATTTCCTGGTGCAAGTGCTGAAAGAACCAACTGGGGCAGAGCTCCTCTTGACCTGCTGCTCACAAACCAGGAAGAATTAGTAGGGAAAGCAAAAGTGGATGGTCGAGTTCAGGATCCTGACACAGAGAAGAAAGGAGAGCAGCAGAATACGGACCCTGGACTCCAGAAAAGCAGACTTTGACTTCCTCAGGGAACTGATGGGCAGGATCCCCTGGGAGAACAACATGAGGGGGAAAGGAGTCCAGGGGAGCTGGCTCTATTTTAAAGAATCCTTATTGAGGTTACAGGGACAAACCATCCTGATGTGTAGAAAGAATAATAAATATGGCAGGCGACCAGCTTGGCTTAACAGTGAAATCCTTGCTGATCTTAAACACAAAAAAGAAGCTTACAAGAAGAAGTGGAAGATTGGACAAATGACCAGGGAAGAGTATAAAAATATTGCTCAGGCATGCAGGAGTGAAATCAGGAAGGCCAAATCACACCTGGAGTTGCAGCTAGCAAGCGATGTTAAGAGTAACAAGAAGGGTTTCTTCAGGTATGTTGGCAACAAGAAGACAGTCAAGGAAAGTGTGGGCCCCTTACTGAATGAGGGAGACAACCTAGTGACAGAGGATGTGGAAAAAGCTGATGTACTCAATGCTTTTCTTGCCTGTGTCTTCATGAACAAGGTCAGTTCCCAGACTACTGCACTGGGCAGCACAGCATGGGGAGGAGGTGACCGCCCTCTGTGGAGAAAGAAGTGCTTCGGGACTATTTAGAAAAGCTGGATGAGCACAAATCCATGGGGCCAGATGCGATGCATCCGAAAGTGCTAAAGGAGTTGGCGGATGTGATTGCAGAGCCATTGGCCATTATCTTTGAAAACTCATGGCAATCGGGGGAAGTCCCGGATGACTGGAAAAAGGCTAATGTAGTGCCCATCTTTAAAAAAGGGAAGGAGGAGGATCCTGGGAACTACTGGCCAGTCAGCCTCACCTCAGTCCCTGGAAAAATCATGGAGCAGGTCCTCAAGGAATCAATTCTGAAGCACTTAGAGGATAGGAAAGTGATCTGAAACAGTCAGCATGGATTCACCAAGGGCAAGTCATGCCTGACTAATCTAACTGCCTTCTATGACAAGATAACTGGCTCTTTGGATGAGGGGAAAGCAGAAGACGTGTTGTTCCTTGACTTTAGCAAAGCTTTTGACACTGTCTCTCATAGTATTCTTGCCAGCAAGTTAAAGAACTATGGGCTGGATGAATGGACTATAAGGTAGATAGAAAGTTGGCTAGATTGTCGGGCTCAACGGGTAGTGATCAATGGCTCCATGTCTAGTTGGCAGCCGGTATGAAGTGGAGTGCCCCAAGGGTCAGTCCTCAGGCCGATTTTGTTCAATATCTTCATAAATGATCTGGAGCATGGTGTGGATTGCACCCTCAGCAAGTTTGCAGATGACACTAAACTGGGAGGAGAGGTAGATATGCTGGAGGGTAGGGATAGGATGCAGAGGGACCTAGACAAATTAGAGGATTGGGCCAAAAGAAATCTGATGAGGTTCAACAAGGACAAGTGCAGAGTCCTGCACTTAGGACAGAAGAATCCCATGCACTGCTACAGACTAGGGACCAAGCAGCTAGGCAGCAGTTCCACAGAAAAGGACCTAGGGGTTACAGTGGACGAGAAGCTGGATATGAGTCAACAGTGTGCCCTCGTTGCCAAGAAGGCCAATGGCATTTTGGGACGTATAAGTAGGGGCATAGCGAGCAGATCGAGGGACGTGATCATTCCCCTCTATTTGACATTGGTGAAGCCTCATCTGGAGTACTGTGTCCAGTTTTGGGCCCCACACTACAAGAAGGATGTGGAAAAATTGGAAAACGTCCAGCGGAGGGCAACAAAAATGATTATGGGACTGGAACACATGAATTATGAGGAGAGGCTGAGGGAATTGGGATTATTTAGTCTACGGAAGAGAAGAATGAGGGGGGATTTGATAGCTGCTTTCAACTACCTGAAAGGGGGTTCCAAAGAGGATGGCTCTAGACTGTTCTCAGTGGTAGCAGATGACTGAACAAGGAGTAATGGTCTCAAGTTGCAGTGGGGGAGGTTTAGATTGGATATTAGGAAAAACTTTTTCACTAGGAGGGTGGTGAAACACTGGAATGCGTTAACTAGGGAGGTGGTGGAATCTCCTTCCTTAGAAGTTTTTACGGTCAGGCTTGAAAAAGCCCTGGCTGGGATGATTTAGTTGGGGATTGGTCCTGCTTTGAGTAGGGGGTTGGACTAGATGACATCCTGAGATCCCTTCCAACCCTGATATTCTATGATTCACAGATCTCTACAACTCTGTCACTCTTTGGATTTAGATCGTAACTCATTTGTTTATATATATTTGCTTGCTTTAACCTGTAAATAATTCTCTTATTTGTTTTTCCTAATTAATAAACCTTTAAATAGTATCAATTGATCTGGGGTAAGCGACTGGTCTCTTGGGACTGGGAGCAACCTGAATATGATGTGATTTTTGATGTAAGTGGCCATTTATCACTAAATCCAGTCTACGTGGATGGCAAAATAGACTGGAAAGTCTAAGGGGATTGTCCGTGACTCCATGGTGAGACTGTTACAGTGATCCAGGAGTTCACATTTGTTACTGTGTTGGTAAAATCTAATTATAGAACATACCACCAGTTTGGGGTATCTGCCCTGTTTTTTTGACAGTCTGCCCTGAGGTAGGCACTAACAGTTGTTAGCCACTCCAGACACTTTTTTTTTTTAAACACAAGAACATTTAGTCATTGAAACTGTTACACTTACCTAACAACAATTCCCCAGCTGTCTCTCTAGAAGGTGCTACATTGATGCATCTTCGATTCACTCTGCATATATACAAATAGAAACACTTACTACAAGTCATAAAATTCAGTAGATATCTAAAATTAACAGCCTCAAATACTATACACTATAACCAAGTAGACTTTTCCTTTCTGTGACCCCAAGTGTTCAAATCCCAAAGGAATGTGTAAAACTAGCTCTCACCTCTTTAAGAGTTGTGAGCACCTGAATAAAACAGTGACAACGTTCAAACTTTGAGAGAAATACCAAGCTCAAATTTTATAATATATGTTCACTTGTACAAATTTAGGATCTGGTGCTTTCCACATGCCCCAGCTATTTTTTATGTTAAGCTAATTTGGTACTTGTGAAAGGTGCTGGATTGACAGCACTGCAAAGTTAAAATCTAGTTATCCATTGAATATGTATAGTATAGGCCGTGAAAGTGCATATTTACTCAGTCAGCGAAGGGATGAGAATATAATTCAGTCTCCACAACCATTCATTTCTGGGCCTCTGCTGAAAGCACCAACAAGTTTCAATTGCAATGCTGACATTTGGAAATGAACCACAGCAAAGTCATTGATCATAGGCCCAATACCTGCCAGATGGTAATGACTTTCTACTGATTGTTAGGCTTTAAAATCAGCAGCCTAGAAGTGAAAAGCTCTGTAAACCCACTACAATCTCTCAAGTCACCCACTCTACTATATTTGCTGTTTTTAATTTATGACAAGCAAGTGAAGCAGGTGCAAGTTAAGTCTTCTTAAAGAAGAATATTTCCTTGTTGGAAAACATTGTATGATCTTATCCCTATTGTTCATCTCACGGTTGCCCCTCATGAACAAAGGCAAAAAATAAAAGTTTCCTTTGAGTAAGATTTTTTTCCTAATTCAAAGCTTACCTTATATTCTCACTTGCTGCTTTGTCTTTTACAGTGGAAGAGTGAGAGGAATGTGTTTTGTCTTCAAAGAGGTAAGACAAAGGGTGTTTGATCACTTCTATTGAAAAGAAAAATGTAAAAGAAAAATTGATTAAAATATTAACACTCTAGCTTTTGTGAAAATTTAGTTATAATCTTAAAAGTATTACCTTCCTGTTTCTGCCTATCTCTGAGCAGGTACTTATTTGGTATAGTTAAATAGCACCTCTGCAAACGGCGCCTCTCTCGGTTTGGGCCTTCTGTTGGATCTAGTTGCCAAGACGTTGGGTAGTAGACAGGATCATACCAGAGTGCTCTGAAAATGAAAATATTTTAGCATTTTAGAACAACATGACAACATATATATCTCATTTATTCTAATTAATTTTTTAAAAATTGGTGAACACATAACCATTACAAACAGGCATGAATTTCACAGTGAAACACTGTCCAAGTCATGTTGCTATAAAACAGAGGACTGGATCCTGCAGCCCCTTAGTCTCATGAGCTGTTCCATGGATTTTAATAGAACTACTCATGAGTAAGTACTGCTGGATTGGTCAGCAAACTGCTTGAAAGTTATCAAGGGAATAAGTAACAGTACCGTTGCATAATGTGGTGCTTAGTAAATTAAATTGCTACACTCAGATCTAATATAGCTTGTCATCATAATGGACACACTGAAGTTTGAGACCACACATTGTCGGGGGGGGGGGGGGGGGGGGGGGGGGGGGGAGGAATAGCTCAGTGGTTTGAGCTTTGGCCTGCTAAACCCAGGGTTGAGAGTTCAATCCTTGGGGTGGCCCCATTTAGGGATCTGGGGCAAAAATTGGGGATTGGTCCTGCTTTGAGCAGGGGGTTGGACTAGATGACATCCTGAGGTCCCTTCCAACCTTGATATTCTATGACCCTTTCCTTTTTAAAAGGTCTTGTACGCTTTTGTTTCCGCAGTAACAAGATACAGCATTTTTGTTGCCAGTCAAGATTTCTTGATTTGGCTTAATGCATTTGCAACAACACTGGCTGGAAGATACAGTTTATGCAAAACACTCAAACAAGATCTTTGTATTAGTCCTTCACTTTTGCTGCTGTACCTTTCTAACGTAGTATAATTTTATGTTGTTCCTTGCCCTTCGCCCACTAGGTACACTGATTATACTTGATAAAGGGCCAATCTATAGATATTTCAAGATCTAAAAATGCTTTTGATTGTCCACTTACATACAGGAAAATATACTTAGTAGGGCTGTCGCTTAATCGCAGTTAACTCACGTGACTAACAAAAAAATTAATCGTGATTAATCACTGTTTTAATTGCACTGTTAAACAATAGAATACTAATTAAAATTTAGCAAATATTTTGGATTTTTTTCTACATTTTCAAATATATTGATTTCAACACCATCACAAAATACAAGTGTACAGTACTCACTTCATATTATTTTTATTACAAATATTTGCACTGTAAAAAGGCAAACAAAAGAAATAGTATTTTTCAATTCACCTCAGACAAGTACCATAGTGCAATCTCTTTACCGTGAAAGCACAACTTACAAATGTAGGATTTTTTTTGTTACATAACTGCACTCAAAAACAAAACAATGTAAAACTTTAGAACCTGCAAGTCCACTCGGTCCTACTTCTTCAGCCTATCGCTAAGAGAAACAAGTTTGTTTACATTTATAGGAGATAATGCTGCCCACTTCTTATTTAAGTTACCTGAACGTGAGAACAGGTGTTTGCATGGCATTGTTGTAGCCAGCATTGCGAGGTATTTACATGCCAGATATGCTAAACACGTATGCCCCTTCATGCTTTGGCCACCATTCCAGAGGATATCTTCCATGCTGACGACGCTCATTAAAAAAAACTGCATTAATTAAATTTGTGACTGAACTCCTTGGGGGAGAATAGTAGGTCTCCTGCTCTATGGTTTTACTCTCATACTACCATATATTTCATGTTATAGCAGTCTCAGATGATGACCAAGGACATGTTCGTTTTAAGAACACTTTCACAGCAGATTTGACAAATTGCAAAGATGGTACCAATGTGAGATTTCTAAAGATAGCTACAGCACTCGACCCAAGATTTAAGAATCTGAAGTGCTTTCCAAAATCTGATTGGGACGGGGTCGGGAGCATGGTTTCAGAAGTCTTAAAAGAGCAACACTCCAATGCAGAAACTATAGAACCCAAACCACCAAAAAAGAAAATCAACCTTCTGCTGGTGGCATCGGACTCAGATGATGAAAATTAACATGCATTGGTCTGCACTGCTTTGGATCGTTATCGAGCAGAACCCATCATCAGCACGGACACATGTCCTCTGGAATGGTGGCTGAAGCATGAAGGGATACATGAATCTTTTGTGCACCTGGCACGTAAATATCTTGCAATGCTGGCTACAACAGTGCCATGCGAACACCTATTTTCACTTTCAAGTGACAATGTAAGTAAGAAGTGGACAGCATTCTCTACTGCAAATGTGAACAAACTTGTTTCTCTGCGCGATTGGCTGAACAAGAAGTAGGACTGAATGGACTTGTAGGCTCTAAAGTTTTACATTGTTTTGTTTTTGAGTGCGGTTATTTTTTGTACATAATTCAACTTTCATGATAAACAGATTGCACTACAGTACTTGTATTAAGTGAATTGAAAAATACTCTTATTTTTACAGTGCAAATATTTATAATAAAAACATAAAATGAGCACTGTATACTCTGTATCCAGTGTTGTAATTGAAAATCAATAGATTTGAAAAAGTGGAAAACATCCAAAAATATTTATATAAATAGTATTCTATTACTGTTTAACAGTGTGATTAACTGCAATTAATTTTTTTAGTGGCCTGACAGTCCTAACATTTAGCATTTCATAAGAGCTTAGAAGCTGCAGCATTAGCAAGTCACATTCATCTAATTTTGTTTTAAAATCACACATACATTTCAATTGCTTATAATATTAAAATCACAAGTGTACAGAATGGCCACATTTAAGTCCAGTAATACAGATCTAAAATGGCCACCACTTACCTATCATGTGTAAGTTGCTGAACAAGTTCCTGCCAATGCCTGCTAGCACTTAAATCTGTTTTATACATTCCTCTAATGTGCTGAATCACCTTCTTTCTTTCCATTCCCTGCGAAAAAGAGACTGCCTGGGTGATGTCTGCAGCGATTTTGGAAATATCTTTTGACTTTGCATCCAGACGCTGAGAGAGACTGAGAAAAAAGTAATATGAACCAAATTACAAAATGCCTAATGAATATTTAGTACTGAGTGAAGACAATGTACTGAATGCCTTAGAAGAGGGGTTCTCAAACTTCATTGCACTGCGACCCTCTTCTGACAACAGGGTGGGGGGTGGGGGAGGGAAGGGGGAGGAGGAGGAGACAGAGAGGGAAACCAAGCCTGAGCGCACCCAAGCCCCGCTGCCTCTGGTGGGGGGAGCCAAAGCCAAAGGCTTCAGGTTTGGCCCCAGCAAGTCTAATGTCAGCCCTGGCAACCCCATTAAAACATGGCCCGGCCCCCAGTTTGAGAACCGCTGCCTTAGAATCATAGGACCGGAAGGGACCTCAAGAGGTCATCTAGTCCAGTCCCCTACACTATGGCAGGATTAAGTATTATCTAGGCCATCCCTGACAGGCCTTTGTCTAATATGCTCTTAAAAATCTTCAATGATGGAGATTCCACAACCTTCCTAGACAATTTATTCCAGTGCTTAACCACCCTGACAGCTAGGAAGTTTTTCCTAATGTCCAACCGAAACCTCCCTTGCTGCAATTTAAGCCCATTGAAGAGTTTAATCAGTTAACTAGTTACTGTCCACAGACCCTTGATGTGGTAGGCTCACTGACAGTTTGATACATAATTTGCATTCTGGAGGGCATAAATATAAGTCGTGTACCCCTCTGATTTCTTAGCAATGACTAAATATTACCATCAAAACTCAAGCCAGCAATAAGCAAAAACAATTCTTGTGGAATGTATATTAACTAAATTGTATGATTGAAGTTTAAATTAATCTTCTGTACAGCAATGAACTTGAGTGAAATGTTGACTTTGAGAGACTAAACTGAGTGGCAAAATCTTGAGTTATTTTCTCAGAGTGAGACTTAACTCTGCTCTGGCTTCTTTATGCTGTGCAAAGAGAACAGACTGACAAAAATGGGCCCTAAAATGCTTGGATCTGGCCAGGGAAGAATTCCCACAGTGCAGGAAACTGGACCCTCTTGCAAGCCCTGGTGTAGGGGGCATGCCAGGTATCTGGCTGCAGCAAAGCCACAGCATGTACTGTTGTGGGGATTATGGACATTGCAGATGCCCATAGGCAGGGACAGGCTGCCATAACTTTGTAACAGGGCTGTCTAAGTTAACTTCTTACTTGAAAGAGGACAAACAATGAAGTTACTCAGAAAAAAAAAATCATCATAATGATCAGGAGCTACCACCGTTAGGGAGTAATTACTGCTAATCACCTGAGAGGTAAGCAAAGTAGCCTAAATACCATCTCCTAGGGGACACTACAGATAGTTGTTTTGACCAGGTTCAATAGGACCAGAAACCCGAAAACTGTATAAAGAATTAGCCTGATCGGACTCAGAAAGAGACTCATTCTGGAACAAAGACCTGAAATTGCATACAGACCTACCAGGATACCATGCAGATGATTGGTAATACCTGGTAAATTTGGCACACATGTAGACTGTATATTGTTTTAGGATATGTTATCTCGAATGCTTTCATCCTAAATAAACGTACCGTGCTTTGTGAAAGTTGGCAGGTCACTGGTAAACCTGTTATAGCCACTGGGAGATAACAGGACCATAAGCCTAAAGTAACCTCAGACTTGCTAAGGTGATCCCAATGAATTGCAAAGGGATAGCAGCCCTGAAAATCTAGTCTGGAGGGAGAGGAGGGAGATGGCTAGAGGCCTGAGACTCAAGAGGGTGCCTCTGAGGATGCCACAAAAGGAGCAGAGGTGCAGTTAATCCTGGAACTGTGACAAGAAGGTCGTCTTTTCCAGAAGCACCAGAATATTCAGAGGCAGTGCTGAGAAAGATGTCCCTTCATCATCATACGCTAAGCCTTCTTCCCAACAATACTTCAAAAAGTGAAAAGGAGCTAGGTAATGAGAGATAGAAAGGTTTTGAGCAGATTGAAGTCTGAACACAACTTAGTGACAACCTACATGGGGCATGCATTTTTGATGATTAATGGGCAGTTTCCACAGCTTCTACTGTTTGTATGTGTTCTGAACCTTTAGGTTTATTACGCCAGATTAAATCTGTATGGTATCCTTAGCCTCAAGAAATATGAAACAGGATTTGAACAAAAGCAAGGCATAAGAGGCAGGGGGAGTGTAAACAACCTTTATATGCTTCACATTTAACTTAGCAAGTAGAGCAACATTCAGCTTGGGGTTTGATTTGAAACAGTGGTGTTTTAGACATCTTTGAGTCTTTCAATGGATTATCTCAACCCCCACAAAAAATGTTTACTTCAAAAGAATGGCTTGAAGCATCATTCAGTGACAGATCGTTGGAATCCTTTCACAGAGAATTTAAAAGAGTCTAGCTCTTAAGTACATGATCACTTAACCCTGAAGGCTTTCATGAGCTTACATGGAAGTTTATGAATACTGTAGACTCAGGGGTGTCTAAGAAAGATGCTAATCCCACAACATGATTTCAAAGTTCAAGGCAACATCCTCATGAAGATTCCACACTTAGTATGGGTAGATTGAGCTTCAAGAAAAAAATCAAAAGGGTGACCAAAAGCACTTGAAGTGGCAAACTGCAGGATCATGAACTGAGACCTATCCTTAAGTATTTATCTCTGGAGAAACAGCTATATACGGTATTTTGAAAATTACTCTGCACTTTATACCTTCCTTGTTATATATGTCACTCAGCTATTCTATTTCTTGCCTATATTCTACATGCTAGGTGATTTTTGTATGAAAGACACTTTAATAAATGTAAAGTCTCTGAATTATAAGTGATCTGAAGTCTAAAAAAGGAGTTTTTAAATGGATGTTATATTTACCTATTACAATATATAAACTAATGCCTCCATTACCAGGGAATAGAAAAAAGGGCCCAATATGTTTATTCCATGTATCATTTCTTCAATTTTATGATTTTGTTCCACTGTGTAATTAGTGCATATTTTCCCTTTCCATCCAGGACCCCATAAAGTTATTTAACATACTGTTTCAGAGACAAGGCTGATTATTAATTATTAATAATTATTATTATTATACGTAAGTCAGCTAACAAAGTGGCTGGGCTGTCTCTCTACATCTCTACATTTCAGAGTAGCAGCCGTGTTAGTCTGTATCCGCAAAAAGAAAAGGAGGACTTGTGGCACCTTGGAGACTAACAAATTTATTTGAGTACAAGCTTAGTTTCTAAGGTGCCACAAGTCCTCCTTTTCTTTTTGCGGATACCACATTGATATACTTTATTCTGGATGATGTAGTCTATAAAGAGATAAAGCTCTTCGGTTTGGCCAAACACCAGTGTGGAGATCCACATGTGTATTTTCAAAGGGAAAGAAAAAGTGAAAGAGATAGCAACTAAACTACATTATGAAGAATAGTGGAAAGATCTGAATAATCCATCACAAACTATTAAAGATTAAACTGCATCAAGAAACAAGAGTCTGCAAAGTTCAAAAATGCAAATGCTAAGGCAAATATATGGAGGTTACTTACTGTAGCTAGAAGTTCTTCAAGAGGTGTGATCCCTATCTATATTCCACACATTTGGCACGCATGCGCACCATACGCCTGAGTCTGGAGATTTTAACAAGCAGTGGCCATTGGCCCACACATGCGTAACAGATCTCCTCATGCTCCCAAGTGAGAGAGATAAGAAGTGCAAATTGACATCCTCTCAGTTCCTCCTCTTACTGCAAATCTAATCAGATCCACAGCAGAGGGGATGGAGGTTGGGCAGTGGAATATACGTAGGGACCACACCATCTCAAAGAGCCTCCAATTACTGTAAGTAACCCCCACTTCAAGTGTTGGTTCCTATGTATATTCCACAAATGGGAGATTGACGAACAAGTATCAGAGTGGTGCTGGGTGTGAGGAAGTTGGCCAACGAAGATGTCTGTAACACTACAGATCCACTGCTGCACCTGCAGCAGAGGCTTGGACTAGTGCCTCAATATCTAGCAAACATGTATGGAGCTCAAGGTAGGTGCTTCTGCATATGTCCTTCATTGGTACCTCCTGTGGTAGCCTGAGCTCTGATGGAGTGGGTCGTTATACTGCCCGGAGGTGGAACACAAGCTAGTCTGTAGCATTCGATCATGCAGCCAGAAACCCTCTGAAAAATCTGAGAAGATATAGCCTGACCATGGGCTCTCCATGTTATCACGATGAAGAGTCTTGGAGACTTTCTGATAAACTCTGTTCTTTGCAGGTAAATGGCCAGTGCATGCCTTATGTCGAGGAACTGAAGGCTCTTCTCTTCAGGAGAAGCATGGGGTTTCGGAAAAAGGATAGGTAAGTGAATATACTGCTTATGGTGGAATTTGGAGACTATCTTGGGTAAAAATTTAGGGTGAAGGCAGAGGAAATACCTTGTGAAATACCGTAAGAGGGGGTCATGTTCACCATGAGGGCTGCTAGTGTGCTAATCCTCCTGGCTGAAGCAATAGCCACTAGAAACACCCCCTATATGGATAGCAACAGGTTCCACATCCCACCTAAGGGTTCATATGGAGGTCTAGTAAGCTTTGACAGCACAAGGTTCAGATCCTACAGTAACGTTGGTTTAGCGACTGGAGGAAAGGCCTTGATGAGGCCTTCATGAACCATGTCAGAGGTGGGAGGGTAAAGAAAGCGCCCATCTTCTGGGTGGAGAAAAGCACTAATGGCTGGCAGGTGAACTTTTAATGAGCTGATTGCCAGAGCAGACGTCTAGGTAAAACCAGGTAATCTAGAATGATCGGGATGCCATTTTCATCACCAACTTGCCCTCCCCTAGAAAAGAGAGGGAGGAACTGGGCTCTATCCTCAGAGGAAAGTTTGTTCTGAAAGGCCACCAGCCTAGAGTAGTTACTAAAGTCATACTTAGCTAGCAGGACCTAGTAATTGGCAATGCAATTGCAGACTCACAGATGAGAAGACCTTTCTCCCCAAGAGGTCCAATCTGATGGGGTGGTCCTTAGGTACTGAGACCTATTATGTTCCATCACAGCCTGTATGACCAGGGAGTTGGGACCAGAGTGGGAAAACAGGAATTTAGCTCTCTTTACATAACTAAATAGCACTTCTCAGCCCTTTTAGGTGTCCCTTACTCTCATGGGAAGCCCTAGAGGAAGAATCTTTGGACTTAGACACCAAGGGCTCCTAAGCATGTGCTCGGAGGGGCGCTACTCATTTGGTGAGCCATATATATATATATGGAGTGGGCGGTCTTTCTGTCCCAGATTGGAGAGGGGCTTCATAGTCTTGTCCATTAAGTATTTTGTACGGTTAAGCTCACGAGCTTGGGGAATTCTCTGTGGAAACAAGCAAACCAAAAATCTGGTTTGGGGAACTGAATAAGCTAAAGAATAACTATTTACAATCTTAGTTACAGGGTTTTCTGAAAGGCTGAAGCAAAAGAGGACACTGAATTCTGATTCAGACCATACGGCAGTAAGAAGGAACTGAGAGGGTGTTGACTCGCAGTGCTTCTTATAACCTTGCTTGGGAGCACAAGGAGATGTGCAGGCCAATGGACACTACTACTTAAAATCTCCGGACTCAGGTGCATGCGTACCCCACATGTGGAATTTATACAGGAACCAGCATTTGAAGAAGTGGAGTTTTGTGTTCTAACCAGCTGGTTGCAATGACATGTGCCACACATTTAATTGCATGGTTCACATGCAACGGGAGAAACATCCTGATGGATATAATCGTTAGCATTTCATTGGAAAGAATTATTTTTTTAAAAAAGATATATGGCAAATAAAAGATTAAATGTTCTGAAATTTAAATAATGTTGTTGGTTATTAGTGAAAGCAATCAGAGAACGTCACTTACAGCATAATAAATGTTGAAACAGGCATGGATATTGATTTTAAAAGATTTTTCATAAAAAAGTACATGGCATTTAGCAATGAGATTGCTAAATATTCTTCCATAGACCTTTTACTTACTTTTGCTGATTATTAATCATAGTCTTCTGCCAAGCAGCTTTGTTCACACATTCCTCTGCCTCATACTTCTTTTGATCATGAAATTTAAAAAAAAAAAAAAAAAAAAAAAAAAAAAGTCATTCCACTTTAACTAAGCAAGTTAAAATTTGTGCTTTGTTTTTCATCTGCAAGTTCCACATCAGGAACCATTTATAAAGTTACAACTGAGACACAAATCAATGCTCCCAAAGACATCAACAGAATCCAAGTCTGCTCACTCAGTGAAGTCATCTCTTCTCACTTAAAGGATCTTATAGCATCAGACACTATCATTTCAACAAGGAAAGGAGTTTACTGTCAAAAACATAAATGACTTGCAAAGACTTGTATCAACTGGTTCCATTCTTCTAAGCAGCAGAAGTTGTTTTTAATTCACATATGGCCTATTCCCAACTCAGATCATCATATTGTCTAAGTAATATATTTGGACATATAGTGTACATTCATAGCAACTATTCAAAAGCTTGTGTGTTAGAGACAGGAGGGACCTAATGTACTCCAGTCATTATGTAAACGTATTCAAGAGGAACCTGACCCATCCTGAAGTCAATAGCGAAATTAACAAGGACTCCAGTGAGAATAGGATTTGTCTCTCTCTTTTTTTTTTTTAAAACAATATAAAGAGTAATATATCCAAATGTTCTACTTTGCCACAATGCAGCTGGGGCTAGATTCACAAAGAAACATAAGTGTGGCAACACAAAGTCCCCATGCCTTACTTTTAAATGCCTAGAAAAATCACTGAAATTCACAAAGCCTGAGTTTGGTGCCTAGGCTCCCTACATAATGAATTGCGGGAAACGGTGTCTCAGAATGGGAATCATGGAAGAGCCAGCATATGAGGCAGCTCCCCTAAGCTAGCCAATGGCAGACGCTGAGGGGTGGGATGTGCGCTAAGCCTCAGCCCCATCAGGGCGTTTGGCATTTAAGGCCTGGCTGGAAAGGTGGTGCCTCTCTGTGCTTGGGATTCTCAGATGCAAATCCTCTCTTGGGGTTAGGCACCTATACCATTTTTACAAGAAGCTGAGGAGCGTGGGGGAGGAGCGTGGGGGAATGTGGTGGGATGGGGAAGGACTGCCCTCGTACCTTTTAGCCCAGTGGTTAGAGTACTTACCTGGGATATGGGAGAACCCTGGTTCAATTCTTCCCTTCTGCTTCAGGGGAGAAGGTATTTGAACAGGGACTGCCACCTCTCAGGTCATTGCCCTAACCACTGAGCTATGGGATATTCTGATGTGGGGCTCCCTCCATCTCTCCTGTTGAAGCTGTTCCACTGTGGATAAATATTTTTAAAACATCTTTGTGCTAGAGAGAGCGAGGAAGCATGAGACTAACTCTGTAGCTGGGCGTTAGAGCACACCCCAGGAAGATGGGTCACCCAGGATCCAGTCCCCCTGCTCTAGTGATTTTTAAAAAATTATTTTGGGATTTAAAGTGGCAGTCAGGCACCTAAGTCTTCTTGTGAATCGAGCCACTTGTCCTTAATGATATTTCTGAAAAGAAAGCTATTACAATAGAGCTAACAATCATTTGTTCAAACTGAAAAGGATAGTTAATTTTGTTTAAACATATTTATATTAAAGAGAAATGTAGTTATGAATAGTCTTTTCTGACAAGGAACATGCTGATTTGTTCACTACATTTTCCTTTTAGTTATCATAGTTTGTTGATTTTTCAGAAAAATGTAAGATAGCCTCTGGTATAATCAATCACTTGGATGGTTGGAAACCCAGTTCAGTGTCTCTGGATTCCATATTTAATCATTTTGTTACTTGATTTTTCATGATCTTGCTTATTTGACTAGAAAGGATGGTAACTGATTATTTTTGAACGAGATTACATTAAATAGAAACTGATTACTGAATTTTTTGCAGAAAATGTTACAGAAAATGTTGCTTATAATCATAACCACCTATTGACCTGTTAGACACTTAAAACACCTATTTATATTGATTGATAAATAATCTGAATATAAAAGTAGAGTTGGGAATTTGACCAATAAAATTGGTCAAATTGACCTGTCAAACATAGGTCAAATGTTATCAAATAATGTCAAAAAGGTCAAATATTTCAAAGCACTCATTTAGCAGAGCAGTAACATAAAAAGAGTAAGTTTATGGTCTAAGATTTAGACTTAGACATTTATGCCTAATTACCAAAAAACCCAGTTACTTAACTGAGTTATTTTAACTCAAAATTGCAAAGCAGAATTAGGTTCTGAAAAATGAAAGAATAATTATAATTTTTTTTGCAATGTTAGGTGAACATCTAAATGTGACAATATTCAAGACTGAACAGTTACAAAAAGAAAAAAGGAAACTCATCTTCTCTCTCTGTGGAGGAGGAGGTTTAAACACTGAACCCTCCTCTCTCCCCCACACTCCCTTTGAGTTAGTTTCTGTATGTTTGTCTAGTGAGTTTAGATTGTAAACTATTTGAGGCAAGGATCGTGTCTTTTAACTTGTTTAATATGCTTTGTAAATCATCATTTATACTGATGGCCTGGTATACACATACATGTACTAGAAGGTTCCAGTCAATCAAGATGCTCAGCTTTCAATTATCTTACCTTTTCCCCAACAGGTTACATTAGCATGTAGTAAAGTGAGTGATCAAGGTATCCGAATAAGCTTGCTAACAGATGGCACCATGATGCAGTCAAAAAGGTAAGCTTGCCAAGCCTAATAGAAACTGTGATCATCTTTGTGAAGTAGTTACTGTACACTACACATTCAAGTAGTATAGCGTTAATTGCAAATAATGATGTCAAATAATGAATTCTGGTTCACTAGGAAATGTTTATTAATATTCACACACCTCTTTCATGGCTTTAAGGAAGTCTGGTTCTGGTAGAGCACTGGGAGAAATGCATTTATAGCCACAAAATTTTAATGCATTCATAAATACTCCTGATGATGCTTGTTCTTCTTCGGTCAATTCATCCTTGTGATCATGCATTAACTCATACAGATAGAGGGCTAATTTAGGTCCATGCTAGAAGATGAATAAAAAAAGTATAGTAATTCTCATTTTTTCAGTAGAACACAAAGAACTTGCAATATAAATGTATATATTTTTATCTGTTACACTAGGGCAAGTTCTCTCTACTAATGCTCATGATTCTTGAGCTATTTTGGATTTTTCCTCTTCTGATATACAAAATCCCAAATTAGATGAAGGAAAAGTTTCTCTTTGAAAGAACAGACACATTCATATAGACTCCAGGACAGAAAAACCTGCACCTCAGCCCTCTAACTTCAACCAAAGTAATTATTGAGAGAAAGCTCGGAAGTTAAAAGTAGTGGTTGAAAGCAGGAAATATACTCAACGTAGTGCCCCAACAAAAGAACACTGCTGCTGAATTTGCTCTCTTCCCACTGCTTCTTTACACCTTACAGGGATTTTATATCCCAGTGAGAAACCCACATATGATCTGAAATACATGTGACTTAGGGGCATTAACTATTTACTTTGTTTTCTTCTCTGCTGTATGATAATAATAAGAAATCTGTGGCTCAGAGCCTAGAACACAGACACTATAGTCCAGACTTTTACTACAAAGCACCCTTTGAGTTTCCATGAGGCCTCAAATAGGGCTTTGCTCACATAAATTTCAAGCTTGTAACTCTGAGATATACACTTGTTGCTTCATAGACTGTATAAACAGTGACAGTACAGCTGAAGGGATGTGTCACTTTTGAGGAACACGGAAATGCAGTGCTCTCTAATATTACCAAAAAAAAAAAAAAAATCTGTTCAGCCATTTCTGAGTTATAAGGAGCATAAAAACACAGATTACGCAATCCCACTTAAAATTTTCAGAAATTCTCAGACAAGAATTTAAGCTTACAGTACAAGTTGACAGATTAAAAAAAAATTACAATATACTTTAATGAGCAAAGACTGAATGCTAAAATCCAGGACATTTGCAACTAAAGTTCCATCACCAGCCTAACTTTGCATCACTACCTGCAGAGTTCAAAGGCCGAAGACCTCCTTACCGATTCCAATCCACTCTCTCAGTATGGGCTACTAGCCACCAATCTCACACACACACACCCACACACACACACACTCTCTCTCTCTATTGACTTTAGTAAACCCACCTACCTGTAGCACCCTTGCCTGGTACATTACACATTCAAATGTGCCTTTGCAGAAAACAAAATATAAATGTTCCTCTCTCACTATCTATAAGGCAAACATGCCTGAAATGATTCCATCTTGCTTCCTACAGAGAGAAGGACACATGCAAGTGCACATGCCCACCTTATATGCGAAACTAGAAAGGCATATGCTAAGTAAGTTCACCACATAGTTACAAGTGCATCACCTGCCCACTAATTCATCTAATCAGGATTTATTTTAACGTTATAAATCTCCCAGCACTTTCAGACATCTGCCATTAAACACAACAAAGATCAACCTCGCAGGAAAAAGGTTTCCTTGTCTTCCCCCCCACCAAATGTGAAATTTTCCACCCTGATTATGCCAAAGGCTCAGGAAGGACAATGTTCGTCTCGGGCCAGTAACAGCTTGTACATGTGAAAATGCTAGTACTATGTTCTGCTACAGTGAATGCCAGCAGGGCTAGAAGCGAGACTTGACAACCTCTGAAACTAACTTCTTCTGTGCATCCACTGGAAAAAACACTCCTGCAAATATTTTTTAAATTTAAACCAGGATGTTTACGTGCAAGGGCTTCAGAAGTTTTTATGCTTAAAAATATAGCAGTGCTTACTTGCAGAGCTGAGTTGAGACAATCTCGCATAATCTCCCGGTGGTTTGTTTCACATACTATCTCCAAAGCTTGCTTTCTTTCTTGCAATGGTTGTGCTGGAGACAAAATATGCACTAGGAGTTTTCCAAGCTGCATACGGAATGTATCCTTACAGGACCAGAGGATTCTCTTCCACTGTTGCCTAGGCGAGCTGATTCTGCTTGTACCCTAAAGCAAGAAGAGGTTTGTTTTCCCCCCTCTCAGTAAACAGGGTTTCTCTGATCAGAACTTTGCATAGAGCAGTGGTCCCCAGCCTCTCTGTGGGAATAGCATATTCCAATTCCCAGAAGACTGGCAGGCGCCTGACACCCCGCTGCCGAAATGCTGCCAAAACATGGCAGTGGCAAGAAGCGCTACCGCCGAACTGCCGCCAAGAAACAGCAACATGTCCGGGCGGCATTTCGGCGGGCAGTTCTCCGGGGACCGTGCTCGGCGGCAGCATTTTGGCGGCATGGTGTCCTGCGGGCACACGCAACTGCCCCGGTGGGTGCCACTGCACCCACGGGCACCGTGTTGGGGACCCCGGGATAGAGCATACAACAAGCTTGAAAAGAAAACTGGAACAGGAAAGGATACAGTAAATCTGGTAGAAAAATCTTATTGAGGAAACACATTAACAAATAATTAATTTACTGGGACAGAGGTTTAAAGATGACCTTACAAAGGGAAAAAAGGGTTTTGATATATAAAGGTGACTTGAAGATTTTTTATTTTTCTGTTTTTTCTGACATTAGAAATTCAGCTCTGATTTAGGCTGGAAGACTACGATGTTGAACTAACAAGACAATGGTGTCATAACAGCCAAGAGAGTGAAAGTTGACCAACTCTGAGGGACAGGATTTTTAATCAAATTGTTTTAAAAAACCCTTATTTTTGTTAACTTTAAATCACTAATTATAAACAAACACTAGTTGCAATTTTTCATGAAGGAAGCCTTTGCTAGAGATTAACACCTTAATTGACGGTTTGGTATCTAGAGCTCACAGTAAACATTCCTGAGACCTCTGAACAATACTCAAGCAAAAAAGTCTAAGACCAGATGTGGCATTCCTGATAGTTCCAAGGTTAAAAGAGTTAATCCCTTTCAGGTCTTCCTTAAGTCACAAAGGAACAGAAAATGACAAGTCAAATTTTTATTAAATCCATTGCAAGCTCAACTTGGGAACACAGGAATACAGTGAACCAACAGCTACATTCAGGGAAACAGTTTTTGGACACGTGCTTTTTTTTTTTCTTAAATATATACAATTTCTTCTATGGCCTTGCTGAAATCTGAAGGATGGGAGCTCAGCTATGACGAGTCTCATAAGAACCGACAGAGAAAGGTTCACTTCCTCCAGACCCCACACGCCAAACCGATTTTAATTCCCCCCCCCCAATCTTTTTTTTTTTTTTAATGAGCACCAATTTATGCAAAGGTCAAAACTTATCCAATATCAGGATACTTTCTTATGCAATGGCCAAGTGACAAATTGCATTTGTATTATAATACCTGAGATGCAACAAAAACTGAACATTTATGAATATGAACAGTCCTACAGAGAGACAGCATTTGCCACAATGCTCCTTAAGCAATAGGATGTAATACAGACATACTGCCTAGTTACTTACAATAGATACTTTGATTCCTTCAACCATCATTTTGAACATTTCTTTCAGAAAATAATTTGTACTGCTAGGCAGTTCTTGTTGGTCCTCCTCTTCAGAGGCTTCCAGCTGGGATGCTGAAAGTCTGCATTGAATTGTGGTCTCTGGTGTACCCAACACATCAAGGCAATCTTCAGTAGGTTCTTAAATTTTAAGAAGCACAAACAGATCAATAAAAACAAAGGAATCCTTGTGGCACCTTAGAGACTAACAAATTTATTTGGGCATAAGCTTTTGTGGGATGTAACCCGCTTCATCAGATGCATGGAATGGAAAGTACAATAGGCAGGTATAAAAATACAGCATCTGAAAAGATGCGAGTTGCCTTACCAAGTGGGAGATCAGTGCTAACGAGACCAATTCAATCAATCAGGGTGGAAGTGGCCTATTCCCAACAGTAGACAAGAAGGGGTGAGTATCAACAGAGGGAAAAATGATTTTTGTAGTGACCCAGCCATTCCCAATCTTTATTCAGGCCTAATTTGATGGTGTCAAGTTTGCAAATTAATTCCAGTTCGTCAGTTTCTCACTGGAGTCTGTTTTTGAAGGTGTTTTTTGGGAAGAATGGCCACTTTTAAGTCTGTTATTGTGTGTCCAGGGAGACTGAAGTGCTCTCCTACTGGTTTTTGAACGTTACAATTCTTATGTCTGATTGGTGTCCATTTATTCTTTTGCATAGAGACTGTCCCGTCTGGCCAATGTACATGGCAAAGGGGCACTGCTGGCACATGATGGCATATATCACATTGGTAGATGTGCAGGTGAATGAGCCCCTGATGGTGTAGCTTATGTGTTAGGTCCTATGATGCGGTCTCTTTAATAGGTATGCGGACAGAGTTGAAAGATCAGTGGCATCTCAGACCATGCTAACTTAATCCTAGTGTACTGTAAGTAGTAATAGTCAAATATCCACTGTACTACTACACTGTGAATATATAAACAGTTAATCTAGACACTGGTTAAACCAAATTAAAAATTAGGAGTTAATCATTTAAAGACTCCATTCTGCAACTATTCCACATGCAGAACTCCCATACATTTCAAGTCCCACAAACAGCAAAAGTGGCCCCTAAAAAACACGATTCCCATTAAAAATTCAACCAATTCACGGAAATGGGGCAAACATAAAGGTGATTGACTAACTTTAGTAAATGGAAAGGTTCTGACAAGCCATATGGACACAGAAGCCACATACACTAGATTTCTATTGCATATAAGTTTCCTTAAATATGCTTCATCCTACTATTTTTGCATGCAATTTTATGCACCAAAGAACACAGTACAGCCCAATCCACTAATGGGCCAGGTCCTAGCAGGTAAGAACAAGGCTGTGTCACTTCCCCTGAAAATGCCAGTACTCTGTGGATTGGGGGCTAGGTGGTCCTGTGTCCCAAGAACCTCTGGATGCCAAGGTTTGTAGTTAAAAAGAGGTCACTCAAAGACAGTATGTCTTGAGACCAACTCCTCCAGACAAGGGATGGGGGGACACTTATCTTGGGCTGTGGGGGGGCACTTGGTGTATTGTATGTCCAATAGGAATTCAGCACATGGCTATAGGGACATAGGGAAACGGGGAAGGACAGTCATACAGAATTTCCACAGATCCATAGTCTACAGGGAAAACCTCAGAGTTGGCAGGTCTGGGTGCATGTGGAATGGATGGATGTGGCATTGGGAAGATAGGTGTGGAGAATGAGTAGCTATATGTATGCAAAGGGAGTGTACATGCCTACAGATATCTAGAACTGGAAAAGGAGTAGGTGTGGAGTGAAAGTCTGTATGTAAAGACTACAAATTGAGTGAAAGTGGTGGTGGAACGAATGCATGAAGTGGAGTGGGTGAGAGATATGCAATAGGTCTGTGCAAATTCATAAAAATTAGGTAAGTTATTTTTAAAAACTGTAAGTATTGTCAGGTATTCATTATTATAGAATTCTAAATTGACCTACATTTCTGTATCTAATAATCTCAAAGGTGAGAAGCAAACTAGGAAAGCTCCCCCTTGCCTTAGACTTAATCAGAATTAGATATTTGTCACATGAACTGGTCCAGTTCAGTGAAATAAAAATTAGATCCAATCTGTCAAGTATTTAATACAAGAAGCAGAGACTAAGCTCCAGTGGTGAGGATGAATTTTAAAATGAAAAAAACATTAATCCAAATTCTGAGAGTCATAACCCCAAATAAACTCCGCTCCCTTCATACCCACAACATATTAAGAACATTAATACATTTTTAATATAACAAAACACTGGCATTGTAAGGCAACAATAAAAATAAAACAATCCTTTGTCTGGCTATGCTGGAAGGAGGACAGGAGATACTGGATGTAGTTTAATTAGGCAACAGCTTTGGTCTTATATGCTTGGGAGGACCTAGCAGATAAAAGTGCACAGTGCAGGTAAATTGCTTAATCTTTTCAATATATACCTGGGGGTGGGAGGAAAAGGGCGAGGGCCTTCCATCTGCCTTCCCGCTTAACCATCCTGGTCCCCAGCCAACGCACTGCTGGGACCTCAACATTCTCACCTACCTCAAATGAGGGTTAAGAGGGGGCTATAAAGGAGAGGGAGATTGGCTTCATGCCATACCAGACATAGGAGCCCCAAATCCCCCTTCCTACATTTCCACTCCTTTAAAGGATACCTCCTTTAAATCCTTTACCAATTCATTTTATCTGATTACTGCATCCCCTCCCTATGGAGTACCTACACTGGACAGCCACTCCATGTTACATAATAAGTTGCGACATCATAGTCTAACTCCCATTTCATGTTCATCCCAACTAAGATCTCCTCCCGCCCGCAAACCCATCGTGGGGAAGGCAAAAAAACCACCCACTTTGCCGTGGTCAATCTAGTGGGGGAGGGAAAATTCCTTCCCAGCCCCCCCAAGAAAGTAGCAACTAGCGCAGCAGATCCTGACAAAACCCAGTATTTCACCACTTCCATGGGTGGAGGATGGGTACTGCTTCACCTGGTCCAGATGAAAGAGGGCTTTTCCTGCACCAGCATGGACCTATATAGTCCCTGCCGTCTCGGTCACCTGGGGGAGGGAAGAGTCAGCATTCCCACACTGACATGGTCTGCAGTGCAGCAGAAAGTGTCTCCCTTACTTTCTAGCCCTTAAAAGGGCACACACCTTTTCCAACAAGCCAGACAGCAGTCCCCACCACTTAATGGGTGGTGTGATCACTATAAGCATAGTTACCATATATTTTTTCCCCTGTTCCTACCTTGATAAATGAACCTGTTAACCGCTAGAACAGTGAGTCTCTGTAACCTCTGTATAAACTCAGTCTCAGTGGCTCGAATAGGATTCTCTTGGCTCATTCGCCGCTGCATCATCATGTTAAGTTCATCACTTGCTACTAAACGCATTTTCATCACTAGTGTGTCAGATTGAGCAAGAGAAAATTTCCTGGAACCTTTAAATATAGAGAAATATATCAATAGCATCCTCATGAATAGATTAAATATCACATTCGTAACTTCACTGCATGCACCAATAGCTCTCATCTAGGAAAGAAAATTGGTTGTGGTTATGAGGGAAAATATTTGAAATATATTTCTTTAAAAAGGAACAAGGAATGTCCACGTTCTTCTTTAAATTTGGAAAAGTGTGACAGTTTTTCCACTTGAAAATGAAATGTATAACATTCATGTAACAACAGGATTGAAGTTTAGAGTTTTGATGAAAAACTCATCTTAAACTATAGCACATTACCTGTTCAACTGTTGAATTTTCTTTAGCGTTTCCAAAATATTATTTCTCAGAACTATTCACTGTATAAAACAGCTTCTGAACAGTCACTCTTTCACTTCCCTACTTCTATAATGTTACCACATTACTGCTGTTATTGAAAAGTTAATTGTTCTTATACTAACATGCTTATAGAAAGTAGGTTTTAAGCAATGTGAACTAAGACCAGTGAAGTTAACAGCTCTGAAAGGTAAACACATTTTCATATTGATCTATCAAAAATTACTTTGATAGATGCATCTACTTCATATCTAATCCTGCAAAACATTTCCTGAGAAATGTTTTTGCAGAATGAATGGGTAAGCATGACCACCACTACTGCACCCGCTTCTGTAGGGAACTATATGAAGTGGATCCAGTAAGGTACCGGAGGGGCAGCTCCTGGTTTAACAGACTGAAGGAGGGGGGCATCAGAAATTGACTGCAGGAATAGAAGTGTTGTTTTGGCAGACGAGAAATAATGGAATCTTTCATTGCAATTGAACCTTTGTTTTAAACAGCTTTCAGAGTAATAGCCATGTTAGTCTGTCTTCGCAAAAAGAAAAGGAGGACTTGGGGCACCTTAGAGACTAACCAATTTATTTGAGCATAAGCTTTCGTGAGCTACAGCTCACTTCATCGGATGCGTACTGTGGAAAGTGTAGAAGATCTTTTTATATACACACAAAGCATGAAAAAATACTTCCTCCCACCCCACTCTCCTGCTGGTAATAGCTTATCTAAAGTGATCACTCTCCTTACAATGGGTATGATAATCAAGTTGGGCCATTTCCAGCACAAATCCAGGGTTTAACAAGAACGTGGGGAGGGGGGAGGAAAAAACAAGGGGAAATAGGTTACCTTGCATAATGACTTAGCCATTCCCAGTCTCTATTCAAGCCTAAGTTAATTGTATCCAATTTGCAAATGAATTCCAATTCAACAGTTTCTCGCTGGAGTCTGGATTTGAAGTTTTTTTGTTGCAATATAGCAACTTTCATGTCTGTAATCGCGTGACCAGAGAGATTGAAGTGTTCTCCGACTGGTTTATGAATGTTATAATTCTTGACATCTGACACTTTCCACGGTATGCATCCGATGAAGTGAGCTATAGCTCACGAAAGCTTATGCTCAAATAAATTGGTTAGTCTCTAAGGTGCCACAAGTACTCCTTTTCTTTTTGTTTTAAACAATTAACAGAACACACATTTTTTTATGTAACAGTCTTCAGTGAAATCTTAAATGCAGCTGAATGTAATGACCTAGATACAGAGAGCACCTTTCAGCCAAAGAATCCAAAAGCACTTCACAAAAATGATTCACAAACTATTATAGTCTGAACTGGTAGTGCTACCTAGAGTTAAGGTTGCATAACACTTTCCATTACAGCATTTACTTGCTTATAAAAACTAAAATTATCCATGCCAGGTATCTACCTCAAGCAGATATTTGTTGTTGTTGAAAGTTTCCATTAAAACAGTTCAGTTGCTTTTAAGAATGAGATTAAAGAAAACTAGGTTTTTCTCATGTTAAAAAAAAAGTATACTCTTTCAGAAGCTCTAATACCTACATGCTTTGGAGCAGGATCTTGAAACTTAAAAGTTTGCCCTAATTTATCATCCCCCTCTAGTAGTTGGTCCACATAGAGGAGGAGAACTCACTACTACTATCAGTTACTCTGTTAGCTTAAGTTGTAGACTGGATTTAAAGATCAGAACCCTGTTCACGACCCAAGTTGGGGGGTCCATCTGATACTATATGACAATTGTTTTTCAGGGTTTGTCTGACGATTAAGAAATTTTATACAAATACTGTACGAAAAAGAATGTAAGGTTGCAAAGGCACATGCTCAAGAAATGTCAGAATGAAAGTTGCCTTTGTGCATATGTTTTATGATGCAGTCTTTAAGTATATGATCACACAACCCTGCGGAAAAAAGCAGTATGTGATCATGTAATTAAAGACTATCAAAATGCAAGGACGACAAATTATATAGGAAACCTTAATACTGGCATTTCCTAAGTTTACTGTGTGACTTTGTAATCTTAATGTTATTTTAACATAAGGTGTGTCTGTGTGGGGAGGGGCTATATATGTGTGTTTGTTAACTCATTTCAAATCCAAGTTGAATTTGGCTTCTGGAGTCTTCAGGGATGATACAGTGTTAGGTGAAGGAGAAATTATTGCTACACTCCCTTCTTCCAACATATAAGCAACACTTATTCTGCACACCTACTGAATGCAAAAGTCATACATAAGTTACACTACTGTTCACCTTACATACAACACAGAAAACTTAGATCATCATTTTTTCCACAGGTGGATTTGCACTAGACTTCCACAGGAGATTCACTCACTTCTGCTGGGGTGTATTTTGCTAAATTTAAATGACGCATATTTATTTAATATACTATGTTTCCTAAATATAGCAGTACATTGATTGAGGAAATGGTCGTGTAGTACCAAAAGTAAAGTTGCAGGGAACTCATCAACACAAGTCCACACATACACACTTTTACAACCTGTGTCTCATTAAATGCCAGAGTAGAAAAATATGACTGGCTCCATCACATAAAGAGGGCAGAAGAAGCGATAAAATTCTCTTAATACAACATACTATACAATTTATCACTCACCAGCAATGCTTTTACGTTTTTGAAACATTGTGTGATGATGGGTAGCAGGTAAACGTAAAGAGTTAGCCAGATCCTGTGAGTCTTGGTTTGCTGTAGCTTTTATTAATTCAATAGCTGCCTGAAGAACTCTGAATTGCAGAGCAATTGCCATGTCTACAAATGAGAGGCAACAAAGAACATAGGACATTTTCCTCATGGTAGTTTACATAAATAAGTATCCAAAATGTTAGCATGGTTCTTATTTTCATTTTATCCTTTACATATATTTCTGTAACACCAAAATAATAGAATTTCACACATTACAAAACTTTTGAAAATGCATTTCAACACTGGTTTCTAAAAGAGGTGACAAGCCTTTTTTTGAGATGTTGATGGAAATTAAAAAGGGCCAGATATATTTAATTTTCAAAACCACACACTTCCAAGAAAGTCACTGCAAAACCACCCCAATATTAGATGCATGTCACAGTATCAGTTACAAAGCAAAGACTCCCCCCCGGGCTTGGGAAAAAACAGCCACCAAATTTTAATGTCTTCATATTTTTATTTATTAAAAGTTATAAATGGAAATAACTATTATATGGAATCTCTTAATATTGTCACTATTTTCATAATACTCCAAATATTCCATTCTAGGCCTTTTACCTCAGATGTCCAGGCAGAACTCCAGTTACTGGTACATATTTATAATCAACAGACTAGGACTGTAATTAAGCCACTATTGTACAAGGGTCACTTACAGGAAAATAAGGTACACAACCAGGTACCCCCTCAACTCTAAAAATTAGCTCTTTTTGTCATAGGAATATCCTCTATGAAATCTATGAGAAAGTTAGCAGTTCCATGGGATTTGAAAATGTAAGTGAAAGCTTATGACTTACTTTGGGTCTTCTCATTTTTATTATTTTGAAGATGTCCCAGTAGTATAATGAGGTCCTCAATAACACGAAAATACTGAGAACCTGAGGAACTGCAGGCATGAATTGTGACTGCTACTAGTAATTGTTGTATATCGCACACAAGAAGCTTGTAGTCATTCAAAGGAATGCTGTAAACAAAGTCAGTTATAATTACTACAAATAGTTTTTTGTATTCATATGAAACAATCAGAATTAAAATGGCACTAACACAGTACTTGGTATGGTTAGAAGAAGGAAAAGTAATTTACAGATAATGTTACAAAATCCAAACACTTCCACACTAAATCTGATACTGCTGAAGACAGGAAACAAACTGTTAACACAAAGACAACATTAGCTATGTTTTCATTCAGAAAAAGTGGACACCCAAAAATCTTTGGAAGAGATTCCAGTGTTAAGAATGAAGTTCCATATAACGGTCTTGAAAGCAAATGACTTTTACATTAAGTGAAGAACAGATCTGAATTATAATTTTTTCAAATTACTGAACTTTAAAACACTACCATTCTCTCCAGTTTTGCAACTACAAATTAGTTTTACCGAACAATCAAAATTGAGTATTTGTTCTGTGCCCTACTAACTGAACACATGAGCAAACAGTTTTACTTTCTCCTCACTTTAGATTTCAAAAAGAAAAGTGTATTAAATATTTTTAAACATCAGTTTTTTTGAGTAAACTTAGTGCATTATAAGATCGTTAACAGTGCAGCTATTCTTTGGATGGGAGACTATTCTTATGTAAACTGCATCTCTCCCCAAGTCTAGTTGCTCCTGCAGGTCAGCCACTGGTCACATTTTTAGTAGAATGCTATTGCTTCTTGTGCATGATTGATGTTTAGTTGTTTGCATAGTATAGTGTGGCTTACGTCTGGGTTTCCCAACCTGGGAATGATGGCCTGAGACAAGGAAAATAACTGACTTTCAGTTCTTTAGTCCCATCTCTGTCTTTCACTGAAGGACATTGCTCATTTAAGTCTCAAAGTTTCCTATGTTCTACACAAATGTAATGACCCCCTTAGTTTAATTGCTGAACATCATTTACATCAAAAGTAAAGAACTATGACTATAAGTCCTTTATACTAAAGAAATTAATCATTTTTTTATTTCCTACATTAATAATTTTGTTTTGTGTCCCTTATTTTTGGTCTTTGTTACAAACTGCATCCCACATTTGAGCCTTGGTAAGTTGAAAGGTATGCTTTTAGCAGCAGCCTCCTTGCCAACATTGGTCACTCTCTCCCAGCAGTTAGGACTCTTCTCTGCTGTAAAACTCAGCTGGCTCCCTGCCTATGTCATGCCCTCAGCATGCACAGCATAGCAGGCATAACAGCCAGCGGGGCAGGGAATGGGATGAGCCGCAGAGCAGCCAGTCAAACCAAATTCCTTCTCCACTCTACAATAAGTCAGATCCAATATGGAGAAAATGAGAGGGGCCAGGAGGATTCTTGAACATTTTTCCTCCTTCCAGTTTTGCATTTGAACTGTCCAATTTTTAAATGTTCAAACATTGGTTCATTTCAAAATAGAAAATTTTCAGATACAAAGACTCCCAAAAACTCTCAGACACTACCACAACTTGTACATTTGTTTTATTGGAAGATATATAAAATCATGAGTGGTGTGGAGAAAGTGAAGAAGGAAAAGTTATTGAATTGTTCCCATAATATAAGAACTAGGGGCCACCAAGTGAAATTAATGGGCAGCAGGTTTAAAACAAATAAAAGGAAGTTCTTCACACAACACAGTCAACCTGTGGAACTCCTTGCCTGAGGAGGTTGCAAAGGCTAGGACTATAACAGGGTTTAAAAGAGAACTAGATAAATTCATGAAGGTTAAGTCCATTAATGGCTATTAGCCAGGATGGGTAAGGAATGGTGTCCCTAGCCTCTGTTTGTCAAAGGGTGGAGATGGACGGCAGGAGAGAGATTACTTGATTATTACCCGTTAGGTTCACTCCTTCTGGGGCACCTGGCATTGGCCACTGTCAGCAGACAAGATACTGGGCTGGATGGACCTTTATAGTCTGACCCAGTATGGCCATTCTTATGTTCTTAGATTAGCTATTTAACTCATTTAATCCAACAAATTTGTTAGCTACAATTTACAGATGAATTGCATAATGGAAATGTTAGACAATAATACACAGTGAAAGTTAATGAGGTTTTAAGTACCACCATGATGAATGAGACAGATTTTAAGACTAAATTTACTTTAAGACTAAAGTAGCATTATCCATTGAGCCAAATGTACAACTATTGCTGACCAGGAGACAACTGCTGTGGGTACAAATTAAAGTACAATATCTAATTTCTTCAACTGAATTTAAGACTGCAAAATGTCTATTACAAAAATGTATGACTACGTTATCTGAAAAAACAAAAGTGATTTAGAGCTGTAATAATAGATACTTTGTACTAGATTTCTGTACAAAAAGTCAATTATCTACTATTAATTATATCTAAATTAATGTCACAAAAGAGTCCATAAAATCTGTAAGTTATGGTCTGATAAAGCAATTATGCATATGCTTAAATTTAAACCATGTGAATAATGCCACCCCTATTCAACAAGGAACTTAGGCACACGCCTAAATCCCACTCAGTCAATGGAATTTAAACACTTGCTCCCACCCCTCAAATTAATAAGAGTCATTGCCATGGTAACTGGACAAAACACTTTTTTGCTAGGTAAGTTTTCAAAAGAAGTGCTTGAAAGATGTGGTAACAAAGCAAGAAATGTCGGTTTTTCATTAAACAAGTTCTCAAAAGGACCAATGAGATTTTACAAGAGTTTCCAAAATTAGACCCACACACACAAAAAGTATGAGACATTTCTTCTCAAAAAGAAGGAAGAAAAAAATTGAGCACACACAGAGCTATCAAAAAGAAGTGCCTCTTAAGCATAAGTAAAGCAAGGCATTAAAGCAAGGCACACTGGGCCTGATTCTCATTTTCATTTCAGAATCATACCCAATTTGTTGTGTTGTTTAAACTGGACATTAAAAAAAATAATTAGAAGCATATATATGATTAAAATAATCTAGTGTAAACTTGTAAATTGTTTTTAGAGTGAATCTGAAATATTCAGGTAATGCAACACTTACTTTGTTTCTATACCATTAAGGGCTGCTAAAGTATTACACAGCACATATAGCAAACCATTATCAAGCAGCATATCTGCCATTTTAGAGCAGGAATTTATGATTTGTAGCAGAAGGCAGAAGGAATTATGCAGCAGTACGTTGTCATAGAGAGAATTCTCTATAAGTCCCAGAACAGGAATGACACACCATTTTTGAAAAAGTCCAGCATTTTTTACATCTTCCATGTCAAATCTATTAAAATAGAAACAAATAGGAATTCATCATCTGTCTGTAAAATAATCATCACAGTATGCACAACTGAATTTTCTAGATTATGAATACTAAGGAGAGTCTATGCTAACTGTTATGTACTGACCAGGGGATGGGAGTGATTTCCATGGCATCTCATTTCATGTCAGTGACAATGCTTATCTAATCTGTTAATGGTAATAAGAATTACAAAAAATGCTTGCAAGGCTTACAGGGAAATGAGACCCCTAAAAGAGATATTAATGTAGTTTTCATAAACTACAAATAGGTTTACACTACTCATTTCATAAATAGAAAAATCTGACTGTCAGCTTTTACTAAAAGCCAGTGGCACAAAAGTTCTCTCGTGACTCATTCTATTTCTCGTAATAAAATATTGCAACTGGCAGTGCCACTGTCATGAAATGAGGTATGGGTTTGCTGCAATAAAATAATCTACTGTTCAAGAGGAGGCTTTGATATACTGTATTCATTACTGCTGAAACTAATTAAAATCAAGGATGAATACCTTTTGTTCATTTCAACTCCAGAAGCCATAAACAGAACTACAGTCCTTGCATTAAGACTTTCTATCACATAATGGAAAAGGAATTAAAAATATATCGTCGTACCACTCTATTACTAATATATTCTGAAGTAAGCATCATAACAGATTCCTAAAAGGCTAAGTCTCATCCCCATCCACCTCAGTCCTTTCTGAGGAGATGTCTGCTTTTCTTCGTGGGGCTGGTAGGACATCTGGCAGGTTCAAAGCTTTCTATTAGCATGAATAGTTACCTTCTGGTATATGTAGGAAATAATCTGTGGGTACTGATCTCGCACTATAGTAGGCAACTGAAGCAAGAGCTTTTTCCTGATTGGGCAGACTGTGGGCCTTTGGCTATACCTGGATGTTAACTCTCCATTCTGTATTGTTAGATCTCTACAGTGTCAAACAGAAGGGTCTGACTAGCCATATATTCAGAGAAAAATTACTTCCCACCAATTTGGCGGAATAGGCTGCTTAAAGTGAGATTTTCTCTTTCCTAAATCCTTCTGTGGGATTCCTCCTCTTTGTGGTACAAGGATGTAGTACAAATTATAGAGATGATACTAAAGGAAACCTAGAGATTTTGATTTAGTTGCAGATTATGGTAGCAGTTGGCACAGAATTTTTTTTCTAGCTAGTTGTCACAATTTTGTAGGTAGGGTCTACAGTGGTGATTGAGTTATTAATATTGCCCAGTGTCTCATATGGGCTCTGACTGGAGAATGGCAAGGGCAAAACAGACTATGATGAGTTCAAAGGATGTAGAGAGGCCTCAATATTGAACAAGGATATGGGACTCCCTCTCTTCATGAAAGGTCAAGTGAAAGTGCACCATGTTCTGGTTGTTCAGTGGGCGTGGATGTGCCATTTTGCATGAGGATTGCAGAGTAATGTAATTAAGGGAAAACTGAGAAACTGAGTTTTTAGAGTTCCAATAAACTTGCAATCAGAAACATTTTTGGTGAGGAACTGTTTATAAGGCTGTCTGCTGTTGAAAACATGGTGGGACTTAAATGCAATTATATCCTTGCCATCAGCAGACAACTCAATATCGTTGTTTGAACTAAAACAGTGCACCTTCTGAATGCTGAAGAAAAGCAATACTTACTCTTCATCAAGACCAACAGATCGACCAATGAGCATTTCCAAAAAGCACTCCAAAAGTTCCTGAGTTCCTTGGTGAAGATACAACTGGTTGGCTAACAAGGAGAAGCCACGATTTTTTAAGAATTTCTCCTTTTGTTCCCTGGTTGCTCTGTTGAAATATGCATCCAACAACTAGAAAGAAATGCACAATTTTGATTCAAGATGAAATATTTTTATGTATCATTTCCTTGGAAGTTTAAATATTCTTGTTTGCAACATGTTCCATTCAGAAAGGAAGAGTTAAAATGCTTTAAAATTTTTCAGATTCCAAATTAAGTGACAAATTCTTTCCTTTGATTTTGTTTGAAATTTCCATTGACCTCAATCCATCCAAGAGAAGAAGATTATATATAAAAAACACATCTAGAATTATATAATCATAGGACTGGAAGGGAACTTGAGAGGTCATCTAGTCTAGTCCCCTGCACTCATGGCAGGACTAAGTATTATCTAGACCATCCCCGACAGGTGTTTGTCTAACCTGCTCTTAAAAATCTCCAGTGACGGAGATTCCACAGCCTTCCTAGACAATTTATTCCAGTGCTTAACCACCCTGACAGTTAGGAAGTTTTTCCTAACGTCCAGCCTAAACCTCCTTTGCTGCAATTTAAGCCCATGGCTTCTTGTCCTATCCTCAGAGGTTAAGAAGAACAATTCTTCCTCCTCCTCGTAACAACCTTTTATGTACTTGAAACTGTTATGTCCCCTCTCATTCTTCTCTTTTCCAGACTAAACAAACCCAGTTGTTTCAGTCTTCACTCATAGGTTATATTTTATTTTTTTATATATTACACCTAGAATAAGAATTATATTTATTTATATGAAAAATTGAACAAAAAAGTTTATTAAAAATCTATTTTACGTTTTATCTAAATTGTTACTGATTGGTGACTTAAGTGGTTTTATTTTTTATCTATCCATCCATCTACCGTTAACTAAACTTTTGAAGTTCTTCTTCAAACTACAAGCCAAAGCTACTCCGTAGTCCCTGCCTCAAGAGCAAAATTCTCCATTGCAAACTGTTTTCCTCTTCATAAAATGGAAAAAACCACTCTGACAAAATCGAGATAAAACCCATAGTCCGTTTAAGTTAATACCCAGGCAAGAGTCACACTGACTGCAATGGAAACTCTGCCTTGAGGAAGGATTTCAGGACTAAGCAAACACTAGAGGAAATAATTTTTGTATGATGCACTACCCCTACTGAAGGATGGTCATTTATTTTCTTATGTCACTCCAATTTTTAAGCGCTATTTGCTCCCATCATAGGATTTGATTTCTTTCATCTCTAACTTAAATTGTAGAATTTATATAACTATCAATTGAAAAGATACTTTTTATGAAGAAATTCTCAAACAGCTAAATATAATCAACTCAGTTTTAAAAAGGCTTTGTGGGGATAAGACTAGGGGAACATAATAAAGAAGTCAATCTTATTTTTGCTAACAATCTGCATATAAATAACATTTTAGATCGAACTTTGAATATATTCAAGTGAGCTAGTTTATATCTTTATCTGAGTTGCAAACATTTAGACTGTATATACTCCTACTTTAATGACTCCTTGTTGTATGAGAGGAGATGGATGGTTCACAAGAACGATAAGAGTGTCAGGCTGAATAAGTTTGTCTATCACATCTTCTAGCATGATATCTGGCAGGATTAAAAGAACTCCACGTAAGAGGTCATACAATCCACAGCATATAAGCACAAGGCAATCTTCTGTGGATCTGAAAACAAATAGGAAAATATGCTATTACTATATTGAATTTCCTATAAACCATAGGAGTGTATAAATACCATTAGAGGCTACCTGCAGGGGGAAAATGACCACACTGCACCTTTAAGTGCACAGGGGGGAAAGGGGGGTGTTCAGCTTACTGAGGGAGAAGGAATAGTGCTTTACAGGGGGGTGGGAGAGGCTCAAAAGCTGCTTCAAAAGGGGGAGTGGGTCAGCATGGTGATGCTGATTTATCCCCTGGGACTGGAAGGACTGAGCGGTTGAAAAAGGGGCAAACCTGGGCATGAGAGGCCTCTTTTTCCAAGAGCAGATGAAGCTGCTCCTTTTTAGGGGGCTGGGAAGGAATTTTTTCCTCACCACCAGATTGGCTTAGGTGGAGTGGAGGGGTTTTCGGCTTCCCCAGAGCTTTCACCACAGTGGGTTTGGGGGTGGGGGCTTTGTTATGCTGAGTGAATGTCAGAAATTATGTAAGTGTGGGGCAGATGTTCAGCGCAGGTACTCCATAGGGAGGATGTATAGTGACTAGATAAATGGCTTGGTAAAGGACTTAAAAGGGAAGTGTTGGTTAAAGGAGAGGAATGGGGAGGCTTGGGGCTCCTATGACTGGTCTCGCAGGGAGCCAACCTCCTTTTGTTTTAGCCCACCTTAGCCCTCCTTTGAGGTCCCAGCAATGGGTTGGGTGGGGAACCTGGATGGAAAAAGAGGGGGCTGGCAGAGCTGCCCTGGGTAGATATTGAAAGAACATGAGGATACCTGCACTGTACATGTTTATCTGCTGGGTAGTCCCAGACATCTAATAATAAAGTTGTGGCATGATTAAAACCACAGCAAGCGTCTCCAGTCGTCCTTTCAGTATAGCTAGACAAAGGTCAGACTAATGACAGTGTGACAAAGGTATTTGTCCAAACTCTTCCCAATGCTCTCCTCTTCTTCCTTTTTTAGGGCTTAATTCTTGACTGCAGTCAGTAGAGGGCAACATGAGCAGAGTTATTTGTATTACAGTAGTGTCCAAAAGGTTTCAGTCAAGTTCAGGGCCCCCCTGTGCTAGGCATCATATAAAACAGTTAACCCTTCAAGGCAGGGATTAGCTAAATAATGTGGAATTTGAAACAAAAGCAATTTTCTAGCACACTACTAGTTTAATGAATATATTTGCAAGTTTTCGCTACAGATGCAACACTAAATTTCAGACTTATTTGTTTAAAAAAAAAAAAAAAAAGCTAAGTATGTTGTCCTGAGCAAGAACCACAAAATATTTGTCGAGTCAAGGAGAAATTATTCTATATGCTGTGGCAGAAGTTACTGTACTATTAGAATTATTTCTGGAATGTTGAGGTATTGTAATGTTTCTTTAAAAAAAAAAAAAGAGAGTGTGCATACCTATAATCAGGTCTTTCAGATCTTTTAAAGGTCTGTTCACTAACTGAAGAGAAGGTAAGACTTTCCCATTCTTCAGGAAGTGCACTCCTATCTGTGAGGGTTGGCCAGCAAGCAACGGAGGATGATCCACTCTGAGCAGAAAACGCTAGACCCAAGCCTGCAAAATTATTTTGACTTTTCTGAAATGAAGACAGCCCCTTCAGATTGTCAGGACGGCGAAACAATGATTCAACTGCAGCACCATCCTCATTACTTTTCAGTTCTGCATTTAGCTCTTTGTTCTCAGATAATTCTAGTTCTTCTTTTGAAATGTCAACCAATGCTTCAGCAGATGTTAACTCCGAGTCACAAACTGTTTTTGCAGACTCACAGCTGCTGACACAGAGTTCCTCCTGTACCCTTTTTAATGTTTCAGAGTTTTCCACAAAAAGATTTTTTTCCTGTGGATCAACAGAGTCACTCTCCCCAACTTCCTGCAAGTCATCAATGCTTCTACCCAAGCTCCCAGGTAGGTTTTTCGGATGCACTTGTGGTGAGGAGGTAGGAGATGCTGGTAGGCTTTTGCAACGCCGTTCAGGTGCCTGAGTGTGTGTTATCTGTGGTACACTAATCTTGGAAATAATGTTTCCTGGGGAAGAGAACACAAAATACTGTTAGCATCTATTTTGTATTAGAAATGTTAATGTTCTGTTTCACCACCAACTAATATATCCACAAAATGCACCAAGTAATGTGCCTTTTGGCTTATTATACTGACAATCACAGTTTTCTCCCTGCCCCAAACATTAAATCAACTATGAACAGATACCACATTCATTTGGCATAGCAAGCCATAAAGTTTGCTCAACTATTGAGACATTTGATTTCAAAGACAAAATATTCAGTTTACATGAGTTACAGCATATGGCAATAAAATAATATATATACACAAGTTAATTCTCACAAAGCAGAATGATATTTTTTGGGCCCTCCTGATTTTGTTTTGATTTAAAGATTTCACCACTTAAATAGCAGATTCTAGAAGGTATGTTCTGTTATGTCTCATCCCTTCAGTTAAGTCAGTTGGCAATAAAACCCTGAACATATAAATGACTAAAGCTCTATATAATAAATAATGCCCTAAAAGATTAAGTGTTTGAATATGGCCAAATGTTGAATAAGTAAAGTTGTGTATATAGATCACTAGTGTTTAAAGGCGCAGCTCTGATCTCAGAGGCACAAACATGCAGCATCTAAAACTGGATTAGCCAGTCTACTTTTACTGAATGATAAATGTAAACTAAAGATAAATATTGCATCTTCAACTACTTCTGTAAACTAACTCTCAGTTCATCTAAATTTGTCTTATTCCGGATATTTTATTCCGTCTCCTCTTTGGAGCGTGTGAGCCTTCTTTCCACTCTGTATTCACAGAAAAACAATTTTTAAAAAGTAGAACTTAAGCATTTGAAGGACTATCAGCAACTATTGCACAAAAATATGGTTGTGCTAGGACACTACAGTCTTCATGAAAGGATGTTAGATCCGAGTATCTAATGCAATATTTCTAAAATCAAAAGTGATGCAATTTGACCAAAAAGGTTTTAGAATGATAGCTAATACTTCTGTCCGAAGTCAGTATATCAGGAATGCATTCCTAAGCACTGTCTGACACTTGCTGAAATAATAGAAACATATGAACCCCCTCCAGTAGTCAGTACAGAGCTGGTTGCTTGGGTGGTTTTACACGTCTTGCAGCTAAGTCAAAGATGCAAATGTAAGTGTGCAGCTCTCAGGAGCATCACATATTTTTGCAACAATCTGAGGAAGACCTGGCTATAACATTCATCTGTGATAGATGAATGGATAAACATTCTTTATTTAAAAAGAAATAATTTGTACTGAACTATAATTTATAATTGGTTTAGGACCTCATGTAAGAGAACGTATAATGAGTGGTATTCATGCAAAAAAAACTTATGAGGAGATTGCAACATTTCATGGCATGGCTCTAAGTGAAGTGAAAAGCATATCACTTTTTTTGGGGGGGGGGGGTGCACGGGGGGAGTCAAGCCTCAATCTAGCAGGTACATAACATTTGAAGAGCTAACTTGTAATATGTTTTTCACAAGGGAAGAACTGCTTCAACATTAACTGCAAAACGTATTATATTGGTCAGGTATGTGGTACTGTTGGGTTTTATATAATTGAAATTGCAACAGTCGCAAACAGGAAGTGAGAAATGGAAGCAAATCAAATCTATCCTGTAGATGTTGGCTAAATGGAAGCAAATTACATCTATTTTGTAGATGTTTGAATCCTGCAGTTTTAGCCAACAATTATACCTCATTGTGGATGTACATTAACTTCATAGTTAAGGCTGCACTGATAGTTCCATTGCAAGACTTTTTTTTGACCCAGCTTAAAATTTTGATCCAGGGATGATATTTGTTTGAAAATGTGTGTAATATACATTGAAAGACTACTTTTTTAAAATTCCAGAAGTCTAAAGCACTTTTCCCATACTGGTTAATAAAAGTGGGCACTTAATTTTTTGCTGGAATGACTTATGATTTGTTGGAAAGTGTGAAAATTACTAATTTGTACTTTATGCTAAAATGTTGCCTTGAAATCACAACAGTAGAAGATGATATTTTGGGACGTGGGTGGGGGGGGGAGGAAGAGGGGGGTGTTAATTTGCCCCAGCAATCTCCTTTGCATAACTATAGTATGTTTAGCACTCATACATGGAGAATGAAATCTCACTGACTACAAACTTTTTACATTTTAAAGCTCAACTGGAATATAGTGTACTGTAATAAAAAGCCCCGACAATTCTCTCTCAGGCAAGTAACTTGCTGGTCATCTAAGTCACACAATTTGGGATATACCTGGAATAAGTTGCTCCTTATAGGTTTTCCTACTTTATCTTTATCCTACTTTCTATAAAGTGTATTATTGTACTCACTGCACAATCAAACGCTGATTTTCTATTTTATACTAAACTAAAAATGGCCAAAATCATCATTTCTCATCATGCTCAAGTTATAAAATACTGATACAGTCTTTGTTATTTTGCACCAATGGACTGAATTTAAGCAGATTTTGCCACCACTCAAAATCTGCTTAAATTCAGTCCATTGGTGCAAAATAAAGACTGTTGCAAACTTTTCCCTTGCTTCATTGCCAAACCCAGAAATTGAGCATATGCTTTCCTAGCAGCAGGTATGCAATATAAATATTTTACCTCCCAGTGGTGAAGCAGTAAATCCAGCTGGACTTGCAGTTAAATGTGTAGGACTGTCAATTGATTTTCCACCAATGCTAGAATTTCTCAGGTACTTGATCGATTGGACCTTTTCCTGGAAAATTTTGCCATCTAGAAAAAAAAGGGGTGGGAGGAACAATGACTTAACTCTATGCAAGTTTTTTTCTTGGTGAATTAAAAAAACAAAACAAAACAAAAAAAACCCCATAGAAAACAAGTCAAAGTTAAGATTCAAAACATATCACTGCAAGGTTTAATGAGCCAAGCACTTTCCTTCCACATTTAAGAAACACATTACAGAATGAAAGAATTCTACTTTTGTTCAGTATAGTGGTGTTATACTTCACACTACGAGAATTTTTGAACCATTCCTCTCAGTGATTATATTCTGAAATGGTTCTCAAAATTATACATTTAAAAATAGCATTTCCAAGCTAACTGTTAGTAGCCATCTTGTTGAAAATTTTGTGACATCAAATAATGACACCCCTCCCTAATTCTCTTCCCCCACAAAAAAATTAGTTCCTGTATCAGATGAGCCAAGCCTCAGACAATCAGAAGTGGGCTCTAATTCTGTGCTAATAAAGTTGTACATGGAGTCATATTGGAGTGCAAATGCCAACAACTGCACACCATTCAAGTAGAGAGCCAATTACCCAAACTGAACATGCAAAGCAAATGCATCTGCAAAAGTAGAGTATGGTCTGAAAATTTGGCTCAACGCATTTAATATTTCCACCACAAAGGGTTTCACTATTTTCAAAACTACCTATCTACAATGTCAACAAGATAGATACTGGCAAAAAGCTTGGGAATGCCAACTTTAACGAGAATAAAATCTATAAAATGTATTTTGCACTACATAGATGTAAAAAATGCTTCTTTACAGAAAAAGATTTTAGAAGCCTGTACCCATTTTGTTCAGTACAGTAATGATTTACTACCACAGACTACAGGCCTGTTCTGGATTACAAATTTCCTAACTTCACCCACTTTCAAACACTTGTGTTCATTTTCTCTAGCTGAGTGCTGCCAGGAGATCACTGTATGTCTTCCACTGGTAGCTCAGAAGGATACTTGATGATAGTAACCTTGAGCAAAAGGAACCTTATGTGGTTAGTTGCAATTTGAAGGATCTCCCTCTTTCCTCTCTCCTGCCTCATCTCTGAGGGATCCTCTGACTGGATCCCTTCCAGCCTTAGCTGTCCACTCTGTCTTCCCTAAATATGAATTTTACATCACTGTCAACCAATCTCATTAAAAATTATTGAAGCTCAAAATAATGTATTTAAAATGGATTAAAATTCTAATACAGTTTGTTTTAAGAACAATAGAATCCTCTTAATTTGCAAATCTTGTTGGAACTAATGAACGAGTTAATCAATTGTCCAAATTATCCAAGTTAGCATGATGTACAGAACATTGCACGTGAATGATTTATAATAGTTTTCATTGGCTGCTTTAAGATGAAGTATTGTTAAGTTATGTAATATGCCTAAGAACTACAAATACTGTAAAATTGATGTACAAGGAGACATAAAACCAAACTGCCTGAAGTTAAGGCCCATACTTTGGGACTGCTAGCAAAACCACAAGTCATATCTGGAAAAGGGTTACTTACTAATTACAGAAGACAGTTTGCATGGAGCTACACAATCAAGAATTGTGCCCCTTGGGGCACCTTTCTAAGTATCAATGTATTTGGGAGGGTGCATGCACAACCCACTTGAGGCACTGAACACTGATGCCTGAGGATGGAGGAGTGACCTCTACCCTAACTGCTTATTAGTTCATTTGATTCATTTAAGAATTCTTTAAAAAAAGACGAAGATAGGGAAGGGGCTTGGAGCTATACACTTGTTCTTCTGAAGGAGCTACAATTAGTGACAAGAAACACTTTTCCTCTGAGAATTGCCTACATAAATTCACAATACTGGGAGTCTAACAAGCAGTAACAATCATCCAAGGAGAAGAGCCCAAGGAGAACTAGTTAGAGACGGCAGGAATGCTCTCCCAAATTGGCATTTAGATCTAGCTGCATAGTCAAGCAAGTATTGCTGTATGAATTTATTGACATCTCAAAATAGCAGCTCTGAAATACTTTTAACATGTTCACAAAGCCATATTATGAAAGCCATTTTTGATCTCATAGAATGTGCTCTAAAGCCCTCAGGTACTTAGACGTGCAATATCATAACAAGTTTGTCTAAGAGTTACTTAGAAGCTAGAGGATTTCCCCCTTGAATTGGTCTCCATAAACTGCAGTTGCATTTAGGGCAGTGGTTATCAACCTGGGGTCTGTAGACTATGTCTAAGGGGTCCGCAGAAGATTGTCACTAGCATAGAACACTGGTTTTCAGCCTGTGATCTGTGAACCCCTGTGGGTCTGCAGATTATGTCTAAGATTTCAAAAGGGGTCCACGCCTCCAAAAATTTTTAAGAGTCTGCAAATGAAAAAGGTTGAAAACCACTGATTTAGGGTATTCACGGATAGATTTTCACATTGGATCTATGTAACCTAGCCTCCCCTTATAAGCTAATTTGGGGAAGTGGTAAACAGAGTATGTCTAACCTTGGATCTGGAGGTGTAATCTGCAGCTTGAAGAGGCACCTTATGCTAACTTGAATAAAGCTTGCACACTAAAAATAGAAATGCAGCTGCTGCAGCATAAGAACTGGGAGGGGCTGGCTGCCCCAAGTACATACCTGTCCAAGACACTACGAACATGCTAGGGTAGCAAGCCCCTATCACCACTTGCACTGCCAAAGCTACATTTCTGCTTTTAGAGTGCTAGTTCAATCAGAGCTGGAAAGTACACCTTCAGATTGAAATGAAGACATACCATAAAATTAGTTTAGGTGGAACTTCAAGAGACCTTTCAGCTAGAGGTAAAACCACCGTATCTATATAGAACACTGAAGAGAAGGTACAAGCTAGCCCTTTCAAAAAACTCTCAACAGTAGGATGATTGAATATGAAGAACCCTGTAGGGTAAACTAACGGGGTTGCCTGAAAATCCTGTCGGAAATTAGTGTCCCTAAAGCAGATCTACTTCCCAATGGACAGTGCCGTCTAGAAGGTTACAAGCTTGCATACAATCCAATGTGGTGGATCTGTACAGGCGGTTCTCAAAGGAGATGTACTGTTAACATGTTGCAGACAACCCCATGTGTTAATTTAAAGGAACAAGGTCAGTTTTCCATTATTTCCAGCCAAAATGCATGGAACTCAACTGTTCTCTACAAACTATTTATGAAGTATTACTTAACATGATTTTAGTTATGTGAAAATGGCTGGCCAAGCTCTTTTGCTTTATTACCTACTGTTGCATAAACTGTAATTTTCAGTAATTTGGTACTGTGGTGCATTCACACATTCAGTATGTGTGATCCACAGAGAACCCTAATCTAGTCTTCCAAGTACAACTTCAGAGGTCAGGAACTGGAAGATTCTATAAGTGGTAGACTATTTGGCTTTGGGCAAGCCATTTACAAGTTAGTTTCCTCATCTGTAAGCCTGAGATAGTTTACCGACCTCAGAAGTGTTTACTTTTTAGAATTAATAGCTATCAAACACTTCAAAGATGAAAAAGAAGTATAAAATACAGCTACTAATTATTTATATATATGGTCTTTTGGGGGGGGGGGGGTTAATAATGAATAACCCAACCAGGTATCATGCAAAATATGAGGTTCAATTAAAGAATCTTTTTTGATAGAAATCAAAGTAGTTATAATGTATCACAAGAAATTTTGGTTGTAAGACTCAATTCAGTAGCTTTTGTAGAAATTACATGGTAGTGTACAGTACAGTCATTCACAGAACTGCTATTTATAAAATTAGCTGAGTTTTATTTTTAATCAATCAAATAGGTTGACATTTCATCTTATAGTCTATTTCTGGTTAAACAAAATATTGTATCTACCTATGTGCAGGGAAAAGTAGAAGTTGGTGGGATTGTGACAAACATATGTATTAGTGGGAGGGTGAACTGCTAAGAGGAAATTGAAGATCAGTGTCAGTAATTCCAGGTCTGGGGGAGATCCAAGCACTTCTTCAATTATTTTCACAAATGATCTACAAACCTCCCGAGGCAGGGATGTAAGATGCCCTTCCTTTTGCTCCTGAAAGAGAAATGCACAGGTAAAATTTCCTGAATGCTCAGTTTGTCAATTTATTTCATCACTATATTCTTCCATACAATAGATACAGGAAAAAGTTTTAGTACACTTTACCGAACTTGGAAGAAGTTACTGTGTCCATTCAATATTACCTGCAACTAGCACGCCTGAAACACAACTGTAATACTAATAAATTACACAGGTACACTTTTTTAAAAAATGGAAGTTTGTTCCATGGAAGCACTTATACATAATCTGAAGTTGCAATGTTAATGACATCTATAGATCTAATAAAAATTAATAGATTTTGAAATATTAACTACAATTGTACAACTATTTAATTGAATAAAAAGACCTAAGGTTAGATTTACAAAAATCCCACTAGATGGAGTTAGGAGGCTAAACTATTTAGACACTTTTGTAAGTCTTAGTAGGCATCTAACTGCCTCTTCTTCGGGCACCTAATTTTGTAAATTTACTTGTATTACAACACAGAAGTGCTTGAAATTAGCAATTGCTATTTTTTCTCTGAACTCCTCTAGGAGTTAAGTTTAAAAGGCAAATCCATTTACAATAATTTAGAGTCATAACACAAACAGAGGTGAGACTATTATTGCATAGGGCATTGGTTAGATCAAATTGTTAAGTGTTAACAAAGTGTTCAGTGCTGTACAAGACAGACTAAGATGGTTCTGTACTGGGAAGCACAGCCTATGAGAGTCAGATGTAAAACAAAATTCATTAGAAGCAGATGGGGGTGAAAAAAATGTCATTTTCTTCCCAGTCGCTTTAAGGATTAAGAGAGTTTGAGGTAATTCTTTCTAACAGGGGAGGAAGTGATGTGAATCAAAGATATTGAAAAGTATGTAAAGAAGAGTGAGCAGTGCCTTACATAATCGGCTTCAACTTGCGAACATGATCTAAGAAAAAAAAAGATAAACTAGGAGGTTATGCACAGCTGCAACAGACACATGTTTCAGAGTAGCAGCCATGTTAGTCTGTATCCGCAAAAAGAACAGGAGTGGATCCAATGAAGTGAGCGGTAGCTCACAAAAGCTTATGCTCAAATAAATTTGCTAGTCTCTAAGGTGCCACAAGTACTCCTTTTCTTTTAACAGACACATGAAATCACTAGGAAAAAGTGACTAAAGAAAGCAGTGTAAAGAAGTATAAGGTAAATATTGGGCATGTGTTTTCGGAGAAGGTAATTAAGAAGAGTAGGGTAAAGGAAAAATGGGATTAGATAAAATAGAACATCTGTAAGGAATAAGTCATCTAGCTTCATGTCATGTTCTAATTAATGCTCTTAAGAGGCATGCAACTATAGTTAAAAGAAAGGTACTCCTGTTTTGTGGCAATATTTGACTTCAGATTATGAAAACAAGTCAAGACATTTAAAAAAATCCATATTTCTTTATTCAAATGGAATGAGAATCATAGAGGTATATTTTATAGAGGTATATTATAGTCATACCCCTTCAAGGATATGCTACAATAATTTGTATCATTGTGTTTTCTTAGGAAATCATGAAAGTGACGGATGGTTATGCATTAAATAAAGTTTAAACCACCTTTTGAAAACTTATAAGGGCTGATTACAAAAACACTAGCCCTACCTGTGCTTTTCATTAACAGTGATTTGAGAGTAAAGCTAGACAGATATTCAGTATGGAAGATCTAATACATATTTGATATTACATAGAACAGTGTTTTTCAAACCATGGGTTGTGACCCACTACTGGGTCATGGCATGTAAGGCACTGGGTCGCATTGCTCTGGTCAGCACCACCAACCGGGACGTTAAAAGTCCCATCAGCAGTGCTGCCCAGTAAGACAGGGTAGTGGCTACCTTTTCCGACACTGCACCATAAAGGCGGCCAGCAGTGGGTCCGGCTCCTAGGTTGGAGGGCTCTGCACCCCCCGGGCTCTGCGCCCTGCTCCTGCCCCGAGCACTGGCTCCGCACTCCCATTGGCTGGAAACCAGTCAATGGGAACTGGGGGCGCGGTGCCTGCGGGCGAGAGTTGCGCACCTCCGCCTAGGAGCCAGACCTGCTGGTGGCCACTTCCAGGGTGTGGCATGGTCCATGGTGCCAGGACAGGTGGGAAGCCTGCTGCTGCACCACTGACTGGGAGCCACCAGAGGCAAGTCCGCACCCCGACCCTGTGCCCCATTCCCCTGCCACAGCCCTGAGCCCCCCCAAACCTGGAACCCTTCCTGCACCCCAACCCCCTCATCCCCGGCTCCACCCCAGAACCTGCACCCCCAGCCAAGAGCACTGACCCCCTCCCCGCAACCCAACCCTCTGCTCTAGCCCAGAGCCCCCTCCCACACCCTGAACCCCTCATTCCCAGTGCCACCCCGCAGCCCTCACCCCAACCCTCTGCCCCAGCCCTGAGCCCCTCCCACAGCCCAAACCCCTCATCCCCAGCTCTGTTGGGTCACAGGCATCAACCATTTTCTTCAACTGGATCCCCAGGAAAAAAAGTTTGAAAGCCACTGACATAGAAGGACCATCTTAGCATTCCAGTGGCAATGTTCTGGGGTATAGGAATCAGAGTCCACATCCCTTGCTCCTGAGGTTGGCAGGAATGGTGGCATTACACTCAGCCATTGGGGGTACTAGAGGATCTTGCATCAACCACCGATGACCTTTACAACTGATGTGTTCTGGTGAAAATACCACTACTTTATAATGCCTCCTAGAGGGTAAGAAGGGGGAAGGACTAATCTTTATGGGGACACTTAGAAAAGTAAAACTAAAAACATTGAAGAATGAGGTGCACTTTGTTTTTAGTTTAAACTGAATTATTTTCCAAGCACAAAATAATAGATAAGATTAAAAGTACCTGCAGAACCTGACATGTTAGCAGGAAGTGATGCACCACTCGAGCTTTCAACAGTTGTTTGATGTTAAACATCTGTTCGTGATGGTTAGCTCTGATAAGGATTTCCAGAGCTGCTAAAAGAGTTTCCCAAACACCTTGCTAAAAAAACAAAAACAAATAATAGTATAAAACAAGCAGCATCAAATATAGAACTGTTACTATCTCCCCATCTCTCTATTTTATAGGCTATGCTATCCTACTTTCAACAGATTAAGACGGTAATATGAAGCATTAACTGAATCAAGATGCTTTTTACCAGAGTTTACATGCACAGAAGGAAGAGGAAAATTAAAATTTTCTTCCAAACTCTGACCTAGAAGAAGCATGTTAAGGGGCATAATTTAGTTTTTAATCCTTAAAATTTGAGATTCCTTTAACATCTATACCAAGTTCTGCAAAGTTAATGAAAAACATCAAAAAATTATCACTATATGCAGTATTGTTGTAGCTGTATTAGTCCCAGAGTATTGGGGAGACAGGGTGGGTGAGGTTCTCTCTTTCAGGTCACCTGAAGAGCTCTATGTAATCTTGAAAGCTTGTCTCTCTTGCCATTAGAAGCTGGTCGAATAAAAGATAACCTCACCACCCTTCTCTCTCTAAAAATGTATAACAAAATTGAAGGATTTGCTATTATACCCTTGCTATAACACTGAAAGCAATCATGAAGATCTGTGCTATATTTAGGTTTATTCTGGGTACAGACTATTTTGGTAGCTATTTTGGTAGATTTTCAAATCGCCAAACTAGTATGTAGAGAGCAATTTCAAACTAAGTAAGGATGATGACAAAAAGGAAGTACTGTACTTTTCTTAGATAGGAATCCATTTTATTTATCTGTATAAAGAAGGTAAATACCTGTGCTTTAGACCATATCTTCCAATCAAGCAGCAACTCTTCTAGCAATTTAATATCTTGTATTACTGCAATGGAATCTGCATCAAGCATGAATTGTCCGCTCTCATTTATATTAAGAATCTCATCACTGCAGCATCCTTCAAGAAGTGTCTTAAAACAGAAAAACAAAAAGGACTTGAGGTTTTGATTGGAGTACTGAAGACCACAATTACATCCATCCATATTTTAAGAAGAGTTGTTTCCAGGCCATCCTTATCTGCATCTTTTCTAGAATTATGATGCAACATAATAGGCAGCAGGTTTAAAAACAAACAAAAGGAGGTATTTCTTCACGCAGTGCACAGTCAACCTGTGGAACTCTTTGCCAGAGGATGCGGTGAAGGCCAAGACTATAACAACTAGATAAATTTATGGAGGATAGATCCATCCATGGGTATTAGCCAACGAAAGCAGGGATGGTGTCCATAGCCTCTGTTTGCCAGATCCTGGGAGTAGGTGAGGGGATGGATCACTTGATGATTACCTGTTCTGTTCATTCCCTCTGGGGCACCTGGCATTGGCCACTGTTGGAAGACAGGACACTGGACTAGATGAACCATTGGTCTGACCCAGTATGGCCGTTCTTATAGGTATACTTAATCCTGTGTCAGCACTGAATTAGAGGTGGACTAGACCTCCCAGTCTTACATTTCTAGGATTCTATGAAATTTATAGAAACCCCTCATCTTTTTTTCCCCCTCTTAAAAAGGCATTTTAGTAATCAGAAAGCCCAGAGAGCTTTTTATGGCTTACCAGGCCTACTTTCCAGAAGTGATTAGTGAGTTTAGGTGCCCAATTTGATACACTTTAGGAGGGGCCTGATCCTCAGAAGATTGGTGTACAGCACTTTCTGAAAAATCAGGTCTCTCTTAGGTGTCTCAAATTGGCCATCCAAAGACTAATCACTTTTGAAAGCCTTAGCTGTAGACCAACTTCAGAAAACATGTCTACAGAATTTAAGGATTATAGTCTACCCTCTCAATAGGACAATGCACACATACATTATATGCCCATTTCAAATAAACATTCTCAAGCAAAAATGAAGCTCTGAAAGATTCAAAGGCAGTCATGGGGATGGTCAAATCTACATGTAAGGGATTACATAGATAAGAGTTTTTGCTTTCAAGATTTATTCAAACTCTTCCTCGTCTCTTCCCAAAACATCCTACAGCATCTACTGTGATAACAAAGTGAACAGTGTCAGTTCAGTCCCCTCTGAAATAATATTTTTAGCTTCCACTTCCGATTTAAGATTTCACCTGTAGGTTTCTAAAGTTGATCTTCTGTTTAGCTTGTCATCTTAAAATAACTTTGCCAAGTGGGGGACAATTATAGAAAATTATATTTGCAGTTGTTTCTTTCCCCTCAAACCCAAGTGGTTTCTGTAACATTCTCTCATTTCACCCATCCTCTCAGTTTCTGGATTGAGAGCAATTGTTCCTGCATTGGACAGGCTCCAAACCAAAAATCTGCATCCCAAGTAGGGCTTCAAATCTAGGACTAAGAGCATAGAGGATCTTCCAAACAACAATATAGTCCAAATTAAACTATACAAACATTTTTAACAGCACTATACCTTCAAAATGTGAAATCCAACAATACACTTGGGTTTGATCAACACCTGATGGATCATGGAATATCCATTACAGTTTTCCATCTCTTGTATTCTCTGTTGATTGTATTTTGTTAATGAGAGTATAACTTGTAGCGCTAAAGCTTGAGTCTCTTCACAGTTGCTGATATCAATAACCTAAAAATAAGCCAGTTTTAATAATTCAAGTGAAACATCTTTGATAGATCTAGTGTAATGGACAGATTTATAGATATTCTATAGAAGGTATTAATTACATGACTCCAGGCTACAATTTGTCTTAAGGCTCAGTTAGGGTTTCATATCTATACAGAAATAATATTCCATTATTCTATCTAAAAACACAGGATCCCTAATGGAGTTAATGAAGATCTTCCAACAAGTCCGAGACCCATGACAAAGATCACTGGAGTGAAAAAAAGATGCTCCAAAAAATAAAACCCTAGCAGAAAAGTATAAACAGCTCCCTATCATTCTGGGAAATCACATGTGCAGCAACTGCTCAGTGAGGGTGAGTATTTTATATAAACAGGAAGAGATGCTTCCTAAATGCTATAAAAGCACCTTCATTTATGGCTCCTGGAGATCTAGAACACAGCGGACTGCCTGTAACAACAGCAGTCTGCTCCAGTGTTAAAACTCTATTACACATAGCACCGAGGTAGAGGCAGCTGTGCTGCTGGATAAAGCTAGTAAACAGACAGTACAAGTATTGAAGCAGTAAACAATGGGAATGCAGTCCTGAACCCTACGACAGACAACCCATAACATTTGAATTAAGTCAGAGATGTATGAGAAGGAAGGCTCAATTGACTTTGTACACATTCAGATCCTACTCTGCTGTTGTGTACATGTAACAATGCTGCATTTATAACACCTGTGCTGTTTGACAGCTCTAAAATCATGCTGCAGTGGTGTGAACATTGTGTATGGTAGAATGTGTAGTTATGTAAAACTTAAGTAACATAGTAAAAATTAATAGGAATAATTTCCATTGCAGACTTTGCCTGAACACCAGAGAGCCTCATTCCCATACAAATTGATATGATTTATCAGTAAGATAATAATTTGATGGACTGTGCAAATGAGTCTTGGAATCACATTAATAAACTTTGGGAAACCAGACATTCCAAGTACAAGGACTCCACTTTAGCCCCTGTATCTGCTATGATTCAATATGTGGACAGACAAAAGATGCAAAAAAATCAACCTGCCTTGATTTGTTTCATTAAAAAAAAAAATTAAGATTAAGATTATCATTCTGAGTAAGGGATTTAGTTTTGATGAGACCTTTGTGTTAAACTATTTTTATTTAGAGCTTACCCCAAAAGTAAGCAAGCTCTATAAACTGCTTGTGCCCCTCCCCACACCCAGGATAGCATCCTTTAAGGTTTACACACGTTTAGATTCATTAAATCTAATTTGCACCACTTTGTCAGATGTGCACAGTGCACAAAATAGGTGAATTTGGTCCCATACTTATTACATGCACTATAAACACACAAAGTCTTTGTGCTAAAAAATAGAACTATGAATAGGTCCACTGTATTTCAAAACAAATTTTTTTTTTTGGAACAGCAGTTTGTAACCAACACATGAATTCAAATATTTATATGTGAATAAGGATGGCTTTTGAAGAAACATAATGGCACAGGTTAATGAAAAGATTAAACAAAAGTTACGTTTTCATTATATAAACTCCAAAATATTTTAAATGCAAGCCATATCTTGATATTTTAGAGGCTAATACCTCCATAAAGTCAGATGCAATGTACAATAACACAAATTAAACTCAAAAATATTGTAAGTATAATTTGCACAGGAACTTGCAGGATATAATCACGGGCTGTTACAACAGCTTCCTGTTTCTTTTAAGATGCACAATAACCACATTGCATTGGTTGGTTATGTTACAAACTACATTTTCCATAATGTCAAAAGCATAATTTTTAAAAAATAAGCGAATACTGCATTTCAAAATTCTAACAGGAGAGCTGAGTCTTAAAACCACAATAGATGTGTTAGACTGAGGGGGAAAATTTTAACAACGTTTAAAACTCTTACCCTAGCAAAGAGAAAGACAAATGCACCTGTTCCTCCAATCTCATGCAGTATGCCCTGAAGAGTTTTATATTCAACAGGCTGAAGCATTTTCAGGTGATGAGGATCCAATAAATTGCTCTGAACTTCTTTTGAACTGAAAGGTCTCTGAGAGGGCATAGTTTTCACTTGACTTTTCAGTCTAATAACTGGTTCATAGATGGTGTACTGAGCAGGGCAGCAAGTGGTATAGACAACAGCGAGACTTTCCTAAAACATACATTTAAAGAAAGTTCCAGTTTCTACTCAGTTCTTACTTTGCCTTAAAGAATACAGAATAAGCTTATGGCCTAGGAAATACAAAACAATAGCTTCAATAAACTTGTTTCTACTCCTCTCTCAAAATATCTTTCTAAATATACATTTGAGAGGCTGAGACACAATGTGGTTCCCAGGCTTTAGTCAGGATATTTGATTTCTGAAAACAGTCAGGTTTCAGAGTAGCAGCCGTGTTAGTCTGTATCCGCAAAAAGAAAAGGAGTACTTGTGGCACCTCAGAGACTAACAAGTTTATTTGAGCATCAGCTTTCATGAGCTACACGTGAGCTGTAGCTCATGAAAGCTGATGCTCAAATAAATTTGTTAGTCTCTGAGGTGCCACAAGTACTCCTTTTCTGAAAGCAGTCACTATCTGAGATTTCCCCTCCACCTTTCCCCCAAAACTTTTAGAAATATTGTACATTTAAAAAAAATAAAAAAAGGTTATTTACTGGTGGAAGGGATAAACAAGCTTCACTTTTTTTTTTTTTTCAAATGGAAAAGGAAAATTTTAGCAGTGCCTCATGGTGAAGAATACAGGTGCTCCTTTAAATAAAAAGGTTTGCTATAACACAATTTTCACCTTCTACTCTTTGTTCTCCGGTCTTCTAATCTGCTCACATACCAACATTCTTAAGGATGATGCCTAATACACAGGAGACTACTTCAGAAGCCTCATTAGATGAGGTGAAAAGGTAATGAAATTAGAGCAAAATTCACCTTCTATCATAAAAGAAATAATTCACCCCTCAACTCTAGACAGGGCTAAAGAGTACAGAAGCAGCTTGCACGGGGTTAAAAAAACAGGCTACGGTTTCATTTGAAAAATTACTATTTTTTTCCCTCTGCAAGTCTTAAAAATCAACTCACTCATGAACAGACAACTATATTTCTCTGAACATTTTGCTATTTAAATGTTTAGGTCTTCCTTAACTGTGAAACAAAGTAAGGTAATAAAAGTTGTGTCACTCTGGTGCATTAGGCATTCCACCTACACCACTGTTCCATCTCCTCTCCCCTCCAGCCCATTTATAAGTCCCTCTAATACCTGTAAGCAGGGATGCGTGCAGGAATTTAAATTTGACTGTTTTTGGAGAGGCATGTTAAAAACACACACAAACAAAAGGTTCGCGTGAACACCCCCCCACCCATGCCTGGCACTCTTGGGACGCCTCTGGCGGGGACACCCAGCAGTGAGGAGATAGCAACACTCTGTGTCCCTGCAGCCCGGGGACAGAAGCAGCAGCAGGGCTGCTGGCTGCCAACTGTGCTCCTCCTCCCACCCACACCCCTACAGTTGCTACTTCTCCTTCCCTGATGCTGGAGTCCCAGCCCTGCTGCCTGCTTTGCAGATCGCCCGCTGAGGTGAATCACGGGGTGGAGGCAGAGGCAACAAATGGGACTCCAGCATCAGGGAAGGAGAAGCAGTAGCTGTAGGGGTGAGCAGAGGAGGAGCTCAGCCAGCAGCCCTGCTGCTTCCTCCCTCCCCAGGCTGCAGGGACACATGGAGGTTTTTATGGAAGCCCATGCCCCTGCTTGTCCTCCCGTTGTGCATGCCTCTACCTGCAAGCTTCATGTTAACAATTAACAGAACAGCAAGTGAAGACAAAATAATCTTGATGAATGATGGAGGGGGCAAAAGTCATCTGCTACTTGCTAACAAGGTGCCCAACTCAACGTCCATTGAAATCAATGGGAATCCTTTCCACTGAGTTCTCACTGAAATCAATCAGGCCTCAGGGAAACTCCCATTTTTGGAGAGGAGAGGGCCTCAAATGAAAGAGCACAAAACAAACAAAACTACAAATAAAATCTCTTGTACAGACCAGCATTTCTGTGCCAATGTAATTTAAGGCCCCGATTTGTTAATGCACTGCTAAGAGTTTAAGACTCAGGCTTTAACTTGGACCAAAAACTTACAGTTAAAGGTCCAGTGTCCACTTCTTTCTTTTTCATAAAGAGTTCCTTAATTTGTTCACACTGTAGAATGTCTTTACTTATATATTTGGAGTAGTCAGTCATTGCTTTGCCATATTTACAAGGCATTATAGAGGTAAAGTCTGGCCCACAGGTGTATAAGTAGAATGCTTCCTCTGGACCAATCTTTGCACCTAAACAGAAAAATAAAAATCTAATTATCTATCTTCACACTGTTTACAATCATTCATATGCAAGCAACACTGAATTCAGGGATCTCTTTACTATTTAGTAGAGCCTTTATTTTTTATTGTAGTAAAATTGCATGTTAAAAAGTTTGTTTCGCTCATATTTACATGATCTTTACATTCAAAATATGCAAGTTAAATGGAAAGTTATATGTATATTTTTTGCTTTTAAATAGATAAGTACCATTAAAGAGAAGCAGATTTCCCAGATCCCATTTCCCAGCCAATTGTAGCAGTTCTTCTTGAGATGATGTGCAATGACCAACCATACAAAATGTTTTATTGCTGTCAGATAAACTTGTTTTTCTTGGTAGAGTGTAATCTAAACTGATCTCACGTTTCCTAAAATATAAATAAAAAAGCAGAGTTTAAATATTGCAAAGTTCTTGAAAAACCTATCTAAAATATTCAAAGTACAGTAAATTGGATTAACTTTCCAGGATTGTGTTCGTTTTTAAATATTAAAAGATACACTGTCAAGATATAAAATTAAACATATTAGCCTCTTAGATTACTACAAAAGCTTTAAGAATATATTTATAATGCATTTAACCATTTATACTACTTACTGTTTGCATTTCACTCAGTTTAGATAGTGAACCTAGAGACTATTAGTTTCACTTCCTTGTCAATTATTAGCAAACTGCTGTTAAGGCTTGAGGGACACAACAGAATTATGAGGTGCATAGAATTAACTCCGCACCCTTGCCAAAAAAACCTCTCACTAAAGCAAACAGCAGTTGTACACAGACAACTAGTTAATCTGAAATTGGATTTGTAATTCTAAATAATACTGTGCAATTTTAAGGCCCCGATTTTAAGGTGGAACAATTTTAATATTTTAACGCCGGAACGAAGATTTCCCAAGTCACTTGCCTGCTGAACAGATTCTAAAAGAATTTTTTTTTTTAAGGAAGGAAGGAATTCACAATTCTTTGTAGTATATCATATTTTAGAAGGCAGCATACCAACCACGTATTAATACTTCAAACACAGAATCTACACATCCTCCAGGATCTACACATTAAGAGCAGAAGATAATTCTCTGACATTCAACGCTTTCCTTCTGCTCCTCCCTCTCCAGCTCATTCTCAAAAAAATGAGTGCCCTGTCCTCCCATAAACATGCCTTCCTTCTCAGCAAGGCACCAAAAACACAAACAATTCCTCTTTCCCTTCCACAGATCAACTGCCTTCTTTATGCTGGTTACCAGCTTGCGCCTTGGAAATGATACCGGCTACTAGCTCCACACAAGTACCCTTTCTGACCCCAGTCTGAATTCTTGTAGTGTCCTGCCTATTCTACTGGTTCCCAACCAGGAGGAGGAGAACCAGTACAAAAATCACAGTGAGGATAATTGGTCATGTACGGGGCATGGGCCTGAGGCTGAATATGGACTCTGAAAGCAGATGAAAACTCACTATGCAAAATGACCCTCTTTTCCCACCCCAAGAATTAAGTCTCAACACTGTCCCCTCTATGAACCTTAGCTCAGTGACCTCTCTCTCTTCACCAGGAAAACCTTAAGGAATTATTCTGTTTCCACTAGCTGGCTCCTTAAAGATTTAGTTACAGCTTGAATTTTCTGAAGTGTACTTTACCTCTGACCAGAGACCCATAGTGACAGTTCTCCGTGGATATTCTTCTTGCCTTCTGGCTGTTGCAAGTATGTTATTGCCAAATGCTGCCACTTGCCTATAAGGAAAATGTTCTCTGGTGATTCAGCCTGTGCTAGCAGGCCAGCTTTCATTTCATCATTTGGATCCATACACATACTATGAAAATAGCAAAGAAAGAAACAGGTAAAGAGAGTTATGGATATAAACTTTTATTTATATTTCTAAACCTTCATTCCTAACTGGGTCTAAGATCAGTTTTATTCTAAAATACTTTTTAACTTTCATTTAAAGAGAGAGTCCAGCGGAGGGCAATGAAAAATGATTAGGGGCTGGGGCACATGACTTATGAGGAGAGGCTGAGGGAACTGGGGTTATTTAGTCTGCAGAAGAGAAGAGTGAGGGGGAATTTGATAGCAACCTTCAACTACCTGAAGGAGGGCTCTGAAGAGGATGGAGCTAGGCTGTTCCCAGTGGTGGCAGATGACCAAACAAGAAGCAATGGTCTCAAGTTGCAGTGGGGGAGGTCCAAGTTGGATATTAGGAAACACTATTTCACTAGAAAGGTGGTGAAGCACTGGAATGGGTTACATAGGGAGGTGGTAGAATCTCCATCCTTAGAGGTTTTTAAGGCCCGGCTTGACAAAGCCCTGGCTGGGATGATTTAGTTGGTGTTGGTCCTGCTTTGAACAGGGGATTGGACTAGATGACCTCCTGAGGTCTCTTCCAACCTTAATATTATATGATTCTATTAAATTATAGACATTCTAAATATAGAGAGCTGTGATCTTGTGGGCTGAGCACCTAAGTAGGAGTCAGGAACTCCTGAACTTGTAGCCTGGGGAAAGTCACTTACCTCCTCTCTGCCTGAATTTCCCTAGATATAAATTAAGAATAATACTTCCTTACTTCACTGGGGTGTTGTAAGGATTACTAAATTTAAAAAAGTTAATGAAGCACTTGGATACAACCTGTTCTAAAAGTCCATGGAATTGTCTCATTACCTACTTTATGGGAGTGTAAAATTATGTTTGTAGACAGCTTAAAAGATTAAACCCACTATACAAATGCTAAGTATTAAATCAGATCATGGGTTTTTCACCCATGGAATAGAAGCAATTTGAAAAAACAGCAGATATGATTGTTAAAAATGACTGATGCTGACTAATGCACTGTTTCAACTGATCAGGACTTTAAAATTTTGCCAGGAGACAATGCTCAGGGTAGTGGACAGCCTAAAACAATTAAAATTTCTGAAAATGTTATCTTACAAAGAACTGACTGAATGCTGAAATATTCATTAAAAATTCATTCTAAAAGATGTAATGCATACAGAATTAGTTGCAACATTTTTGCAACAGAAAAGAAAGATCATGCAAATAAAACCTGAGTAAATATTTATCACCAGAGCAGCTTAAATGAAGTTGCACTTTGTTACAGTACCAGCAACAGAAATATAAAGGAGACTACACCACAGATGTAGTATAAATAGACAGAACAACAGCACCACCACCTCAATTCTTAAATGTTAGTGGTAGCCTGTTAAATTTGGTGGTACTGGCATAGCACTTTACTTATGTTTTCAGAAATGCAAATACCTTTCTTGCAAATCATTTCTATCTAGAGTCCCCTTTAAAAGCTACTTCATCCTTTAGAAAGTTTGAGGGCAAACCCACCATCAACACCCACTGCTTCTGCTACCATCCATATAAGGCTGTGTGAAACGGTCATAACTAAAAATGCATTTACATTTTTACAAAGCCAAACGAAAAACATGGCATAGGAAACACATACTTTTGTTTCCTATGAATGAACAGAGACAGTCACACCTCCAGGAACCAACCCTGCATTAGCAGGTAACCCAGTCATGGGGAGTTCAATTTTCAAATTTAGATGAAAGATTCAACATTTGGCTGCTCAAATCAGCACGTATTTTTTAATTTATATAGCTTTGCTTTAACACTCACCAGCACAGTATCCAAGAATTTCAAACATTAGCCAATTTGGCCCCACAATATCTCTGAGGTAGGTAAGAATTAAGCTCATCTGTGAAATAAGGATAGGCAACTAGCCCAAGGTTTTGCAGAAAATCTATAGCAGAACCAGTAACAGAAGCCAGATTTCCCAGTTTCCAGTCCAATCTCCTAACCAGACAACCCTTTTTTCCTCTTTGAAAGGCACCTAACATTGTTATTTGAGTGCCTATAGTAGGTGCCAGACTCAGGGTCCAAGTAAAGTTGTTTGTATTTAAAAAAAAAAAAAAGAGCAGAATGTTTGTTTATTAGCTGCTGCTAAGTACTAAAAAGGGGGGCCACATTGCAGTTAGTTGTAACTTCATTAAAAACACCAGTCTGCTGGTTAATGTCCACAAATTTACACATTATGATGGACACCAACCAGCAGATAAAAATTTTAAGTTAGACCCAAAGTTGGCCTGACCAGGAGGATTGTAATTATCAGCATATCCTAGAGTTGTCTGGATCCAAGGTTAGAACAATTCAGCAATTTCCCCAGAAAAGACAACATTTTCTATTCCATTTTGATAAGCCTCTCACCTTACTTCCTCTCTTCTTCTGTCATGCTGCCTCGTATTCTTGGAACAGCTTCCCTATTCTTATGCATCAATTGCATTCTCTTCCTCCATCTACCTATCTAAGCAACTTCCCTCCTTCCTTCTTAATTCCTTCATCCCTCAGCTGCTGTCCTTTATGAGCTCTTATTTGTCTTACATCTCTTACAACTTGCTCTGCACAGGCATAGCATCATGTCTACCTGGACAAAGATGAAAGGCTGGAGCCAAAGCCTGTACACAGGGACTGTTTCTTTAGATTTGTAAAGCACTGTGCCATAAATTTAAGGCACAATGTCAATGATCTTTCTGTTTAAGTAAGCAGTAATCTACAGACCATAGCTTTGTCTTCTATCCTGGGGCTGACTCCATGCTACTACTCCAGGTCAGCTTGCATAAGAGGTCATACATTATGCTTGTTAGCCCCAAAATAGGAAGAATTGTAAATTGCATACAGTACCGAAATATGAAAGCTCCAGTGTTCAGATCAGCCCAGACTTGTATCATCAATGCTTTGGAACCCAATGAAATTATATGAATGCAGCCATCTTCAACAAGTTTGTCCCCCAAGTTAAGGTACTCCATTCGTACAGATTTGCTTTCTTCTAGAAAAATAAATAGATATTTATTAAATAATTATTAAATAAAATAGCATATATAGCATTTACAATTAACCATACCACAACAACATTTGTTTATGGTCCACAAAGTGCAAAAAAAGCAGCTTATATATCATAAGAAACGTCTTTAAAGGTGAATTGACTAGTATAAGCATTATGTTGTAGTTTCACCATTGGAGACCTAGGTCTTCCTTGGTTGGGTCTATCTTACATTGTTGATGTAAAGCACACTCTAGAAAAGTTGTGGGCAACCTGCGGCCCATCAGGGTACTCCGCTGGCAGGCTGCGAGACAGTTTGTTGACCATCCGCAGGCACGGCCCCCCGCAGATTCCAGTGGATGAGGTTCACCGTTCCTGGCCAACGGGAGCTGTGGAAACCAGCAGCCAACAGGTCCCTGTGGCCTGCGCCACTTTCCGCAGCTCCCATTGGCCGGGAACGGCAAACCGCAGCCACCGGGAGCTGCGGGTGGCCGTGCCTGTGAACAGTCAGAGTAAACAAACTGTCTCGCAGCCTGCCAGCGGATTACCCTGATGGGCCATGGGCAGCCTGCGGGCCGCAGGTTGCCCACCACTGCTCTAGAAGTTATCTCCACAGTCATGCATTTAAATTTTCCACTTTAGTTTAAGAGAAAAAGAAAAGAAAACTCTGGAGGCAATAAGTCTGCCTGTTCTTTGAATCAGCATCTTTACACAGAGCCAACTGTGCAGCTACTATAATTATATACAGGCACAATTCTCTTGTGTTTTAGGCCCTGACCCAGCAAAGCACTTATGCACATGAGGAGTTCCACTGAAGTCAACAGAACTGCTTGCATGCTTATAGTTAATCAGTTTAAGGGCTTTGTTGGACAGGAGCCTTAGTGTGCATCAATAAATACTTAGAATGTTTTATGGACAGAATGTGTTAAATATTTTCCCGTTACCACCGAGCAAAGGCACAAATCCTCAAATGGGAACAGGCATACTAAGTTTTGGATTTCAGCCTTTTTACTGTAACCTTGGGTAAAAAGGGTTAGTGGTTAGAACTTATTTTTTCCCTCCCTCACTGACTACAGTTTGACTAAATGTTTGTCCAGATTGTGAAATTTTTGAAAAGCTGTAGAAGCATGTGAAAGCAAAAGGTTTCAGGGTTGACCCTGCTTGCAGCAGCAGTCCTTTCCTCAAATATGTAGTCTTATTTAATTCAGATAAATTACTTGCTTGAATAAGGGTTTGAAACTATTTTGTGACACGAATTATAATCAGCATTATCAGCTCCCACTTAAAAACAAAACACTCTACAACTTCATCAACTTTTCAAATAAAGGACCAAAATGAACTCGGAAGAGACAGAAGCAGACTTCTCTGGAGAATCTCCAACTGAAAGTCAGAATACTTTCATTTCCTTAATATAGGCTATGATGGCACAATAGGTATTTTATCATCTCTGGCTTCTAATTCAATGAGAACAATAATCAGTAATGCTGAGAGAGCAAGTGAATAAAAGTGGGGGAAAACCCACTATGATACTTCCGAAATCAGTAATATCTTCTCTTATGGACACTTAAGGGTAACTGAAAATATTTAAAAACAGTTGAACTTTTAACTGTTTTCAAGTTAAAGCTGGAAGTGGGAGATCATTTTACCACATCTTATCGGTCCCCCAAAAAATAAGGGCAAGTTCACTCTTGGGTGCCATACATCGAAAGCTTATGCTCTAATAAATTGGCGAAAGCTTATGCTCTAATAAATTGTCATCTGATGAAGTGAGCTGTAGCTCACGAAAGCTTATGCTCTAATAAACTGGTATATAAAGTCTGCTGCAGTTTCCACGATATGCATCTGATGAAGTGAGCTGTAGCTCACAAAAGTTTATGCTCTAATAAATTGGTTAGTCTCTAAGGTGCCACAAGTACTCCTTTTCTTTTTGCGAATACAGACTAACACGGCTGTTACTCTGAAACCTGTAACAGTACAGAGCAGCTAATATTGAATAACAGCTTCCTGTTCAGTTCAAAGCTATTATTGTGTATGTCTAGTAGAAACATCTGAAATCCCTCAGCTTTATAAGTTCAGTAATAATATAAAAACTTACCTGTGCCACCAAAACTGCTCTCTCGCACAATTAGTGACTTGCTTCTTTTCTTCATCTTCTTCCCTTTTTCTGTGGGACTGTCTGTTTCTTGAACACATTCCACATGAAACCACAATGAGACACTGAAGCCCTCAGACATGTGCGGCCAACAGTTTTGCCCCACCAAAGGCAAGTGGATTGGGGCTACATGCCAAGAAGAAAGAAGATGGTGAGTCAAATTCTCACCATCTGCTTCCTTCTTATTTTGTGAAAACTTTGCTCTTTTTAATAGTCCTATGGTCTTGCTGTTGAGTGCACTAATCGATTTTTGTGAAGAACTGCTATTTAAATTTGGGCTCTTTAGCAAGGGGAAGGAGAGATATTGTAATGGACTCATATAGATATTCATCTCCACAATCTTCAAGATACCTTTAAGTAGTATCTCCTAAGAGAAACAAACAAGAAAAATAACCAGAATCAAATTATGTTAACACTATATAGCCAATGTTAATGCATAATACACAGCTTACATAGAAAGACTCAGATCCACATTTTCGGAAGTGGCCTCTGATTTTGCATGCCCAACTTAAGATAGCCTAATTTAGAGTTGCTGAGCACTAATTTCAAATTGAGTTGCAGGCTCCCAACATTTCTGAAGATTACGGCCAACGTTTCTCAAGTTAGACACCCAAAAAAATCTCATGCTACTTTTGAAATATTTTGGCCGCTGTCTGTCTTCTTGCTTTGTTGGTAACTATTTAAATAAAATGCCTATACCATGAAGTTATTCTTCCAACATGGAACAGACTGAATGGAAGGATATTCAAAGTCTCCTGTACAAAACTACAGATTGCAGTTCAGCAAAATGGCCACAACAAGCAATAGGCTCAAATATTGTTTAGTTAACCTTGAAAGTACTTCCTGTTCACAAAAAAATGGTAATTTCTAGGAAACTGGAAGGCTTTTTGCCCATGATGCAATTAACAGGAAGGACCTTCAATATATTATCCCTCCTCTCACCATCCTTCTCCCCACCCCAAAGCCCAGTCTTTCCTTGCACTTGAAGAATGCTCAAGTGCCTCCATCAAAAAAATTTATATCTATACCTCACCATCGCTTCTCTCCTACTTCTTCCCCCACATTTTATTGTGCCAAGCAAAAAATCTATTTTTCTACTAACTCGTGTTTACGCAGTGTAAATGGCAGTTATATACATTCTAACCAGTAACATTATAACAGGTTACTATGTTCCAGGTCTTTTTCTTAAAACTACCTGAAACAAATGCATATATTGATATGCCAGTCAATTTGTTCAGCCCCACTCTTTGTTGCATTAAGGAATTTTCTGATCTGTAGTATACTTACTGTACAAGGTGCTTCCTCTAAAAATATCCTCAATAGAAGGGTTAGCTCTTCTGCACATGTCCTTGAGCTCATCAAAGACACTAGAAGCTCTACCAGCACTATCTGGCATGCTACATAGATGATAAAAAGGTATCAAAATTTGTTTAAATAAAAAACATTTTTCATATACAATATCATAGTCTATATTGCTGCCATAACTTGCTTTTGGACGACATTAAAAGGAGGCAGAATAAACAGACTGAAAACATTAGAACTGACATATTTTGTGACATGTCCTCCATTAAGAATCTCAAGTTAAGAATATTAATGAATATAGCCTCACAGCTCTTATATGGGGCAGATATTTCCAGTTGCTAAAATGGGAACATCAGACAGAGGAGTTAAGCATCTCACCCAATGTCACAGCAAATCTGTGCCAAAGGCAAGGAACAGAATACATCGAATAGGACCATAGTTCACTACATTATGAAAAATGTTTCTAGGCAAGTGGGCTACTACTTATGTTCAGTATATTAAGTAACTATTCACACAAATGCCTAAAAGGAGAGAGTACCAAATTTTGAGTTTTTTATATACAACCTTACAATCAGATGAAATCATATCATTCTACCATTTCTGTGACAAAAATCAGATGTAATGAATACAAATTTAATCTACCTCATTTACTAAATTAGAATAGACACTTTTGGCAAAAAAAGCTTTTTCCTTTAATTAAAAAATTTTAAAAAAATAGTGAAATGGGAGCTGTCTGTTACTGAGACACAAATCTGGTCACTTCTAGGTTGGGTTTGTAGCAATCAAAAATCATTGTTACTAGACATTTATTCGATGGTTTAAATTACGTGCAATACACACATTACCACAATTAATTTGTATGGAAATCTTAGGTAAGAAATCACAGGTTGCTTGGTATACAGAGATACTCGCACCTCAAAAGGTGTCCCTACATAAATGGCCTATTATGAGGAGGCTTACACTGCCATGGCTGTATCTCCTGAGGACTTGATCCTCTAACATCAAGCTGAAATTTCTGTGAATGCTAATTTCACTTTTAAACATTTAAAAACAAATAAATTGATTTTAAAATGTATTATAGCAGTAATAAGGTAATTTTCTGTTGAAGAAGCTGCACTGTCATCTACAAAATACACTAAATTAACCCTAATCTCTTCTGTCCAGGTGTTCAGACAACCTTTCAAATCTTCATGCACACCTGTTTGGCATTATGCAGACTCCAATCACTCCCCCAACCAAAAACACCGAAACCAAAAAACCCAACACACTTTTGTACATAAAAGTGTAAAATGCAAGCATACTTGGATTGTACACGTAAATGTGGATATTTCCATGTGCCCATGGATGTGCTTGCCAATTTTGCATGTTCATTAATAATAGTTGTGGGCTGAAAGTTTGAGCATATATACTTGTAACTGTATAACATATACATTATAATAATTCCAGCATTTTTATTTATGTATTTATTTTTTAAAAAAGAAGAGTAAACAGCATTAAAACCCACAATGAAAACTGGAGTCCTTCTGTGTCAAGATGTTTAGGAATCCTCCCAAAAGACTTTTTACAGCTCCCTGCAAGAGAAAACTTTAAAGTTAGGTATATGAACAATTCACAGCAGTTTGAAGAGCAAAACTCCACAGAATTTGTTTTAAGTATTCCAATATATTCACAACTGATTTTGCCAAATAAAATGTTGCTAGTGATTTAATCATGATTTTTAGTATTTGTTCTATCAAAAAAACTACTGATCTTGCTTGCAAGATTCTGACTAGTTCAGATGCTTCTGATGATGAGACAGCCTTTGGGATCAAGCTATTTAAAGCATCAATTATTGAGCCACTGCCAGTCTGGCAACTACTCAAGAACTCATTGTTCTTACAGACTACATTGCAGGAACCTATGTCATCTTTTCTGAATCACCAGAAATTGATTAAGTACTGGCCTATAGTAATGTACTGTACAGATAAGCAAATTACACATTCTCATAGGTCAAGTAAAGGTGAAACAGTGTTTTAACATTTAAAGCAAACTCACTTTCACTTCTAGTAAAAAAATTGCATTCTTCATAATCCTGTCTCAAACAGTTTTTGTACATAATCACTAAACTGATTAGTCCAGATTTGTATTCCTTTTCTTCTTCCTAAAGTCAACATTGTGCTAGATTTGGAAAAAGTATTCTTGTCACTTTCTAAAAAAAAAAAAAATCAAATTATATATATTTTTTTGGGGCTTTTGAGTCTTCAGGAATGGAGTTTATTTAAATGCATCCTTAGAGAAAAAAGTGACTAATTAATAAACATACAATCAAAAACCTTCTTTCCTCAAGGGTCATAGGATGATTTGGGTTCTAAGGCTATCCCCAAAAGTTATTTATATTTTAAATACATTAAATTGTATTAAAATATAGCATTTCCCCTTTTTTGATGTCATAATTAAGCCCCAATCATCATAGGCAATACAATATGAAAAGACCACTAGATGGATTATTAACTTAGTCATAAAAATTACCAGGTAAAGTCCATACAGGTAAAACTACCACAAGAGTTACATTACTATCATTTATCAAGGGAATTGTTTATATTTGTACCAAAAAGTCACAAAAGCATATTTAAAAAAAAAGTCATGAGGATCTCATCCTAAATCAGATTAATCCGGTATTTTTTATCATTAATCTCAATTTGTCTGAACATCAAAGTATTCTGGGAGATAATTATATTACTATAGCTCTTAGAAGCTGCAACTATGCTTGGTACTACATAAACACATAGTAAGACAATCCCTCTCCCAAAATATTTTCCATCTAAATAGATGAGATGGACGAAGCATGGCAGGGGAAACAGGAACAGAGAAGTGCCGTGAGTTACCTTGTCACACAGCACATCAGCAGCCAAGCCAAGAATAATACACAAATCTCATGACTCTTAGATCAGAGCCCCATTCGCTAAATGACCCTGTCTCTGTATAACACACTGCTGTTTCATCTCAGGCCAATGATCAACCAGAAGATTGCCCTAAGACACTTCACCAGCGAATCAAAGGCTTTCAAAAAAAGATAGGACTAATGGCAGGGTGTAGATAAGAGATGGAGTAAGTGAGTCTACCATCCAATAGGAAGTTATTTAGTAGCTTTAGAAATGTGTTTGTTTTCAAGACCGTGGCTGTCTGGCTCAGGTTTGTCTGTATAGGAAGGTTTATGAAGAGGTGTGTGTGGTGGTGGGGAGAGCCAAACACATTACAGTAAGTTTGCAAAAACAACTTTAATCCATATATGCCATGTCAATTCACTGCGCAGACACTGAAGGTTTCCTGATACAGAGGGCATCAGTTGGACCAGTTCCAGATCACTGGTGCCCAGGTAGCTAATGCTTTTAATTTCAACTGTAAAGATTATCTAATATTTTATTCTAAAGATTCCTTGTTTTCATATAGGCAAAGGATTATATGAATGACAGATTTAACAGAAGATTTTTAGTACTTGCCACATTTTCCCCTTCATGGAGATACAGCTAAAGAATTTATTATTGGTTTTCCTCTGACACAGAAGGCTAAACAAAAAACTTCATCTGAATTTCTTATTTTAAATTCCAGTTTGTCTTCTAAGTTGCCCAGAATCAACAAATGATACACAGTCCTTCCACAATTAACTTGAGCAAGCTAGTTTCTACAAAAACTCTGTGGGAACAAAATAAGAGCACAAAATGCTTCAGAAATATTTAGAATGCACAGGACTTTCAGGAGATCACAGGCATGTATTCATAGACCGTGAAGGTCTTATGCCATATGTGGGGTATAGGTTTGTCTTTAACGAGTCAGTCTCTATTTAATTGGATCATGCACACAGATTACTTTAGCTCTGGGCTGTAATGATTCCTGTGGACTGTATGGTGCTAGTAAAAGGGTGGAGGGGAAAAAACAGGTCGCCAGAATGGAGGACAGAGAGTTATTGCTCCTGGATACACAAGTGTTTGGCCTTATGCTAGAGATACAAGGTGAGTGAGGTAATATCTTTTATTGGACTCACTTCTGTTGATGAGAAAAATAAACTTTCAAGTGACACACACCTGAAGAAGAGCTCTCTCAAAAACTCATCTCTTTCACCAAAAGAAACTGATCCAATTAAAAAAAATAATAATAATTAAAAAAAGTATTACCTCACCCATCCTGTCACTCTACTATCCTGGGCCCAACATGCCGGCAACACTGGCCTGATGCTGTAACATTTTTTAAAATATGCTGATCAGCTGCAAAACACTATCCACCGCGACTATAAACAGTCATAGACATAACAAGGCTTTGCCAATCTGAACTCAAAATCCAGACAAGTAAAACAACTTTCAGTACATCGTTTAAAATATACCATCTGGTAACGTAACTCTACATGTCACTAATTTGTAACTTCAGTCACATAAATACATTTCAGTTTGTATTAAATATTCCAATATAAAAAAATTGATAGGATGCAAGAGTATATACTTGAATATTTTCATGGTTCTCTTGCACAATATTTTCATCAGTTTCCTATTAATATACTATACAAGTTCTGTTTTGCTAATCACATTCATCTTTTACCTGTTGCATAAGGAAAGTGGCATTTTTCTCCTTCTGCCTGATGACTTTCAAGAAGCTCTGGAAAACATGGGCAAGTACATCTAGGCTTGGGTTGCCAGCTGAGAGCAAGTTTAATTCTAGCATACAGATTTCAGGGTATATTAATTCTCCTTGACTGATGTTTTCAGTTAGGTCACTGGAATAACTTGAAGGGACCATGCATCCCGCTTCTCTTTTAGTGTCTGTTCCTGAAACAAAAACATGCATTTTGTTGATTGTTTGAGGGTTTTTGTTTTTTAGTTATTGTAAGATTACTACTACTACAAGTAAAGAAACTTGCCACACAAACAATTGCAAGTGGTAGATTTATTAGACATCTTGTTCAAGTATTTCAGGTAAGCCATAAAAATTCTAGAATTCCCCTCTTACTCAGACAGATTTAAAGTACATGATACAGTTAGTCTTATAATATGTCTAATATAAGATTGCCAGGTGTCCAGTTTTCAACTGGAATGCCCAGTCAAAAAGGGACCCTGGCGGCTCCAGTCAGCACTGCCAAGAGGGCCGTTAGAAGTCCAGTCGGCAGTGCTGCGGATGTAAAGCAGGCTAGTCCCTACCTGTCCTGGCACCATGCTGTGCCCCAGAAGCGGCCAACAGGTCCAGCTCCTAGGTGGGGGGGAGGGGGACCCCACACAGGGCTCTGCGCACTGCCCAAGCCCCAAGCACCAGCTCCACACTCCCATTGGCCTCCTGGCCCCCGCCCCAGAAACCGGATCTGCTAGCTGCTTCTGGAGTGCAGCATGGAGCCAGGACAGACAGGAAGCCTGCTTCAGCTCTGTTGCGCTGCTGACCGGGAGCTGCCCAAGGAAGCCCGCGTCCCAACCTGGAGCCCTAACCCCCTGCCCCAGCCCTGAGCGTCCCCCACCCCCAAACCCAGAGCTCCCTCTTGCACCCCAAAGCCCTCATCCCCGGCACCAGAGCCTGCACCCCCAGCCCAGAACCCACAACTCCTCCTACACCCCAACCCCCTGCCTCAACTCGCAGCCCCCACCCGCACGCCAAATCCTTTGGCCCCACCCCCCAGCCTGAAGCCCACTTCCTGCACCCCCAGCCCAGAGCCCATACTGCCTCCCAAACCCCTACTCCCTGCCCCAGCCCAGAGATCTCTCCTGGACCCTGAACCCTCATTTCTGCTCCCACCATGGAGCCTGCACCCCCGGTTAGAACTCTTGCCCCCTACTGAACCCCAACCCCCTCCCCCAACCCAGTGAAAGTGAGTCTGAGTGGTAGAGCGCGAGCCACCAAGGGAGAGGGGAAATGTAGTGAGCGGGGGCGGGGCCTCAGGGAACGTGTGGGGTTAGGGTGTTCGGTTTTGTGCAATTAGAAAGTTGGCAACCCTAGTTTAATATCTATGCTACACAGATTTACAATATAGACAGAACCACTGACAGACACACCTAACTGAAATTACAACTCCAACTCAATTATAATTAAATGCATACTTTAGATCAAATTGTTATACAAAAGCAAATACTTACAATGTACGCTTAATTTGAAAAATCAGTTTTGTAACAAAAAGAACAATGGATGTGCATGTTATTAGAAAAATTAGTATATATATATATATATATATATATATATATATATATATATATATATACACACACACACACACACAAAGATTAAGATCAGACTAGGAAATATTTTACAAGGAAGATAACATTGTAAACAAAATTGAGCATAGCGTTATAAAAAACACTACTTACTTAGGATCCTATCTGGAGAAGAAACTGCTTTTAGACCACAATCAATAACACACTTCAGTGAGAATGACAACAGTACTTCAGAGCAATTTGACAGAAGCCAAAACTCAGTGCGTAAAACATTTCTCAATAACATTTGGGTAAAATAGGTGTGAACCATTACCCTCCCCTGCAATAAAGCTGTTTCATACTGCAAAAATAAACTGAAAATCTGTTATGGCCTGTGCAATCTATTCCACTTTTGCATGTTGAGAAAAAGTCCAGTACTTCACATAAATCACATGGTAAAAGCTAGTCTATAAAACAGTTAAAGATGATTTTGCCTGATGTTTGTGCAAAGTTTGCATTTACCTTCATTCTTGCTTTCACTATCAGGGTTACTTTCACTATCTGCTTCATAGCCTTCCTCTTCAGCAAAGAGTTTAAAACTACAGCACTGCGATTCTTCAGCTTCTTCAGAAAGGTCTTCAGGTTGGGACACAGACTCCTTTTCCGTGTGATGGATCTGACACACCCATATTTAAGAACAAAATCAAACTTAGAAACAGTTGCTTATAAGTTTCATTTTCATTCAAAAAACAAAATGCTGTGAGATCTTCCATGTCAGAATTACCTCTGCTCTTGAAAGTGGAGAGAACAGCACAGTCCATAAAACCTATTGGGAAATACTGCCTCTACAAACATGAGTCAAAACTTCACTTGAAAACAAAACAAAAAATCTAAAGGGGTTGAGAGTACTTTTTAAAAGCAAAAATGTAAGTTGATTTTTTTTTTATGATGAGTAAAAAACCGTATCTTAAAAACGAACCGGAAAAAGGATTCTGTCAAGTGACCCATGTTCTTAAACCTGACTTTCTGGCAGCATTAACAGTTAAAACGTGGGGGAAAAAATAAAAATCAGAAAATTTCATTTCCAATCTAACACAAACTGACTGCGACCCTGTGCAAGTATCTTGATCTCTTTTCTTTTGTAAAAGGGGGGATGATGGTTCCATACCTTGCAAAGGGTCTTGTGAGCATTAGGAGAAAAACATCAGGGTCAATCAGCCTCCCGCACTGAAGAGCTTTCTTGAAAATTCCTTTTTTTTTTTTTTGGGCGGGGGGGGGGGAGGAAGACTCAGGCAGGCAATTTATCCTTGTTGTAGAGCAGGGGTGAACATACTTTTTGGCCCAAGGGCCACATCAGGGTGTGAAACTGTATGGAGGGCTGGGTAGGGAGGGCTGTGCCCCCCAAACAGCCTGGCCCCCACCACCTATCCGCCCCCACCCACTTCCCACCCCGACTGCCCCCCTCGGAACCTCCGACCCATCCAACCACCCCCTCCCCACTCCTTGTCTCCTGACCGCCCGCTCCCAGCACCTCCTGCCCCTAACCGTGCTCCCCCCACCCTGGGACCCCACCCCCATCCAACCCCCACTGCTCCCTGTCCCCTGACTGCCCCTCCACCCCATCCACACCTTGACAGGTCACCCAGGGACTCCCACACCCTAATCCAACCCCCCCGTTCCCCGACCACCCTGCCCCAGAACCTCTGCCCCATTGAACTGCCCCCCAGAACCCTATACCCAACCCCGCCACCAACACCCCCTTACCATGCCGCTCAGAGTAGCAGGAGCTCGCAGCCCAGCTGCCCGCATGGCAGCATAGCTGTGGGGCGGAGGGGCGACAGTGGGGGAGGGGCCGGGGGCTAGCCTCCCCAGCCAGGAGCTCAGGGGCAGGGCAGGACAGTCCCACAGGCCAGATGTGGCCCACGTGCCTTAGTTTGCCCACCTCTGTTGTAGAGTGAAAAGTGAACTGAAACAAGTTTCAGATCTATTCTCCCTGAATCAATACTATGATATATATAGCTTGCTTGTTTTTCCTTTTGTGCATAAAGCACTTTCATTTATGATTGACACAGCGAATAAAACAGGCATCCACTAACTTCAATGGTGTTTACATGTATCCATGAAGGAATGACTCCCTAAAAGCATTACTAATTTTAAGCAAGCCTGTGCACATGCCTTCTGAGGTGACAATGTATGCTTTTTTATTTATGAGTAGCATATACAGGCCTGATCCAGCAAACCTTTACACATATAAGTAATCCTCTTAAATCAGATTACTTGTGCTTAGTGAGAGTGTTATGCTGTTGCATACCTTCTCTGTTTTCTCTTCAGAATGATCCAGATCAGCAGAATAATTTCCCAGCGCAACTCGAAGCAGCGAATCTAACAGAGGTTTTGCTAAGTACGTTTCAATTACTCTTGACTGGGCAAGCTGGTCCCGCATTTCAAGTAATATATCTTCCAGATACACACTCTACATGAGCAAAACAAAAACCATCCATTATGCTTGATGTTATTCTGTATTTGGCTAAATGAAAAAAAAATATCCGTACTATATTCAGTCCCAGTATTTATGCAAGGATTACCGTATCCTAGTTTATTTTTAGCTTCCCCTGTCCACCACCAATCTCTTATCTAAATGGATTGAATTCCACTGCCATTTACATTCTCAGCCACATCTCAATCACTTGAAATAGTATGAAGATCTGTTACTATCTGTCATCCAGTAAATCAAAATCTTTATTCTGCTGAAATTTAGGCCACTGGTTACTTCCCAACTAACAGTACAAAGCTAATACAATCAAGTTTTTAAAACACTTATTTCTTCCATACCCTTTTTCATATCCAGCAGGCTTTGCAAATATTACTCGTCACACCATTCCCCACTTTACTGATTAGGAAAATGAGACAAAGAGGTTAAGAAAGCTGCCCAAGTCCACAAAGCAAAGCAAAAGTCAGCTTGACCTGGTGTCTAATCCTTTGACCTCCAATCTGATCCCTAAACCTCAACCAAAAAAATGGTACTGTTTTAGAAGAAAATAAGGAGCACTACCCTTTGCCCACTTCTAAAATAAGTTTTCACTGAGTTACTGGAAGAAAATATTGTACATATATCCTTAAGAACTTCATGTAAAGAATATATTTACCTGGTGAAGCAACTCCACTTCCACTTTCTGTTGGGTACTATTTGCGCTGTGTAGACAAATAGTCAGCAAAGCTTCCAAGAGTTTTATACTGTGAAGTGACCACTCATTCTCTTGACTTACAAACTTCTTTCGTTCCTCAAGCTCATCAACAGTAGCAACCGAAATTTGTTCCAATTTCAAAGAATGGTCACAGGAGACACATTCAGATACCAGTTGTCCAGTAGCATCAGGATTTTCATCAAGACTATTAAGCTCCGATCGTGCCAACTGTTTGTTCACAGTCAAGTGATAGGAATCTCCTTTGAAAACGGGTTCATTAGAAGGACTGCCATTTAAACATTTATTATTTTCACTTAAAGTTCTCGCCTTTTCCTCTTGCTCCTTTTCTTTATTTTTGGCAAGTTTCTGGATTATCATGAGTATTAATCTATGACAAACTTCAAAACCACCAAGCCTATGGAACTGTCTCTGGAAAACTGAACTACACAAATAGATCCAACGACATATAGACCAAATGTCTGCTGCCCTGTGGATATGTTCTGGGGAGGGTAAAGTAAGGCTCTCTAGTGAGAGACATGGTAGCTTGTGACTCAAAGGCTCACTAGCTGTGCTATCATAGCCTGATGTATCTTCAGAATCATTAGCTGAATCCCGATCACACTCTTCTTCTTTACTTACACACAAAAAAGCAACACAGAGAAATAAATTTATCAAATTGACATGAACATCTTGATTGACATACTTTTTCTTCTTTGGATAAGCTTCTCTGAGGCCTGCATAAAACTTGCTCAGGCTTTGAGGAACATCAGAAATCTGCTGGCTACGAAAGGAAGTCACTAAATCTAAAATGGGCTCCTTTTGTTCATTATCCATACCCTCTAGTTCTGGCATTGCTTGGTCTTCGTGCTGATCTCCAAGGCAGAATATCAGAGTTTCAAATACTTTCAGAGAGTGACTTCTTACAGAATCTAAGTAATTCAGTTCTGTCATTTGATTCACTCCATTACAACTTAAGAACAGATTTTGTATTATCCTATGGAAGAAAGCACACAGAAACTTCACTATTATATAGGCTGGGCATAAACAGAGCTTTTTAAGATTCTTTGTCCCAGAGACACAAACAGCACACACTTTACTAGGATTCAAGAAGGAAGTTATCTTTACAGTAAAATGTATACCCAAGTATTACATACCAGGGTTACAAATAAATTTAGATTGGGGTCAAAGTTTACCTTAACCCCAACACTTTCCCATTAGCTGCTCTATTGGGGCTTATTGGCAAGAATCTATGGAGGACATCTTTTGCACTACTCTAGAGTCCTGATTAAGGATAATTCATTCGATGGTGGGAGAGAAGCCACACAATCTTGCTTCTCAAATATGGAATGCATAATGGCAGACTATTATAATGCACTTCACGTGGACTGGAAGAACATGCTGTTTAGGGCCACAAGAGTGTTTTAATTAACCTCTTCAGTTAAGTTTGCTCCAGAAGGTTTGGCACTTGCCTTTATGCTATACTTGTGCCTGAGCCTCTGATGCTCTTTTTAAAAAACAAACGATCATTTAGAATTATCTAACATGTTAAATGAACAATTTTGAAATATGTCATTGTCCCTCTTACTTCTGTTACACACTGGAAAGCACAAATTCCCTCTGAATATAACAATTTTGGAACATTATGTAACCACAGTTAGCAAGGATATTTGTTTGAATATGGACACAAACAAATGTACTTTTAATTTTATCTGAAATATTTTACAGGCAGGTTTTTGAGTCTGATGTTTTAAAATAATGTCATACTGTACACAAAATATTACTGATTACGCACGGAGGAAAAAAGCACTCTTTCATGTATTAACCCAAACTCTACTTATTTTAATTTCTAGGTGTATCTATTCACCCTCCACACAAAAAGTTATTAGTTCATACAAATCCTAACCCAAAGTCTCTGTAACCCTTTTAGGTATTTACATATTTCTGTAACAGCAAACCCCGAGCTTCCTTCCCCCTCCCCAAACCAAGAATACTTAGTTGTGGAAGTGGGCTATAGAGTTTAAAGACATTTTATAATCTTATTTATCTAAACCACTTCCCCTTTGTAGGGATGTACGTATTTTGGAAGTGCCCAAAAAAGGACGCAGCATTCCAGCTGTTCTCATTTTGACCTGCACAATCATTTGTCTCTTTGATTATAGTAATCATTTGATGAAATCTATGCCCTTTACTGCAATTGAACAATGTGTTCCAAAAGTCACACTGCTAACTTAAATACTCATGTGCTTTCCACTGCCCATTTTTTACCAAGCCATACATGGGCTGCCTTAGATAACTTAGTGACTCTAGTCTTCACTTTCCCCTCCTCAATCTTTCAATATTCACAAAGATTGTTTTCTAACAAGCTTATAAATTTCTATGCTCACCAGAATAGCTAGATTTTGTCACTATCAGTTTTCTCGAGATGTTATAAGTTTGGTTCTATTATGCATCCAGAGCAGTCTGTCTTTATAACAGTCACTTCACATGATAGATTGAAATTTTCAAGGTTGCAACTGGGCCACACAGACCATAGTCCCTTGCAGGAAGGGAAGAATACATCCTTGTTTGTGCTTTTAGCACATACCATACTTTAAGGGTAAAAAAACGCTCTCAATTTTTCTAGAATCTTCCCCTTATACTTCATGTTTTGCAAGTGCTGCAATTGTTTAACTATTTTTTAAAAAAATAAAAAAGTGAAGGTTTTCTATAAGAGATTAAAAACAAAAAAGAGTAAAGCAACAAGGAAGCAGTTCCTTGTCATTTTGGAATTATAAGAAATCCTACCTCAAGCCTCAAATATAGTTTGTTTGTTAGAATTATGGATGTACTAATAATTCTATGAATGCAGTTGCAATGGTAGATGTTAGACATAATTCTATGCAGTCTAATTCCTTCACAAAAAAGGCACATGAACCTATTCAACATGCCCAACTAACTTTTGCTTGAGGAATAAGAAGTGCAGAATAGGTTTGTATATCGCATTCCGTATAAAGGTTTTACACATTTCAGTTTTGTAGTGTAGATACTCTCATCCCAGATCTGAGACCTTCTGGGGTTTATGAACCTATTGAAAAAAGTTAGATAATAAAGGTCTCAATCCTAATTATTTACATGGTCCCCATCACCTTCATTTCCAAGTGTGTGCTGCTACCCAACCTCAAATTTATTACGTATTAATCAGTGATTAATGTACAAACATTTCTGTAATTTACAGCTACAGTTTTCCCATTAATAAATAAAAAATTAACAAACCTGGATTTAAATAATGCAGGTAGTGTCTGTAAATAAATTTGAAGCACCTCCTGGGGCAAACATCGGCTATGACAGCTGCATACGTGATTGCATGCTGCAGTTATACCGAGCTGTTGAGAATGATGAGCTAACTCAACCCCTCTCTGGAGCACTGGGTTATATATATAGTTGTATAACTTCCACTGAACCACCACATTGCCCTTTTGGATTAAATGGCAAATGTGGCTTGCTATCTGCACACTGCGTTGTCTGTCTTCTTCAAAAGCAAAGTCCTGGTAAGCCTCCAAAGCATCCCACTTCAACAACATGTCTTCAGATCCTCTACTAGGCAAAATCCCTTGAAACCTATAAGAGGGACATGAAAAATTTGATGCGAGACCAATATCAGTCGAGTTGCTTTGCAGGGTATCTTCTAGCTCAGCAAGCTGGTCACAGTCAATAGTACAAATATTGCAGGCTGCTTGTATAATTTTTTGAGACACTTCAGTTCCTCCCAGTTGATCCAATATAAACTTGCTAAGGATGCTCAATATGTGCTGTTGAAAGTTTTTTAACACTGGTAACTTGGAAGCTCGAAGTAATGGAGTAATCACAGACTTTGGGTCCATACAACAACATATTCCTACATTATGTACACCTGATAGAATCTGAGCACAGGTGCTGCTCAAAGAAACTTGCTGCAGCAAGTAGAAGCACTGATGAGCACAAACAGCAATGCAACAGCAGCGTTCAGGATAATGAACTTCTCCATGTACTACCTCCTCAAAGGGGTTTCTGGAAACCTGGTTTTTAAAAGCAGAAACTGGAAGCCCCGAGAGATCTCTGTGGTGATGCATGAAGTGAGAATACTCACATCGTCTATGCCTCTTTCTTGTACACATTGACTGATGAAGCTGTTCTGATTTCACTTTTTTGATAGTGCTGATTATTTTCATAATGCTGTTGATTAGGGCTTTTAGATGTTCTGAGGCTTCGGTAGTTATTTCCTCACCCCTTGCGACCAGCCATTCCATTTGAAGCACTGTCATTTCCAATAGTTTGAATCCCTGGTGTTGTATAAATTCGTGAACGAGATCTATAGCTTGACTAAAATAAAACGGATTGGAAGCTGCACTCTGAAGACAACAGATCAGAATCTGCAAAACCCCTTCTAGAAGCTCAGGTAAAAGGAGAGCTCTGTGGCGATACTTGGAAAACACAAAGTTATCTTGAACCTCCTGTAGTGTTTTCTTTTGTCTTGGAGCAAAAGGATCAGACTGCTTTTCCAAACAAGTTTTAATTTTTAAAGCGGCTCTAAGTAAGTCTGTTAGATTTTTTCTCAAGTTGTCAGGCATAGTTTCAGCATTGGTAATATCTATGGACAAAAGGTGCAGCACTGTTCTAAAGAGCATCCTTTGAACCAGAGCCACAGGTTCTTCTGTCCAGCCTGCAGAAACCACTTCACTTTCTGCTTCACTACTCACATTGCAACAGTCTCCAAATCCTGATAAGAATTCTATTAAGGTGGGCACTACAGTGGCTGCAAGTGCAGAATTGTGATTCAAGGTAACATCAAATTTACATACTTTTTCTAACAATGACAACAAGACATGGCACAAGTCAAATGGAGAATTGTCCATGCTGCTGACCATTGCTGCCGCAGCGGACTCAATTTTAACCTCAGATTTTGACTCTTGTGCTGGAACGATCTGTGTTGAATTTTCTAGACTCATGGGATCGGAATTAAAACTTCGCACTACTTCTGCCAGTAGGGAATCACCTGTTCTTGCAAGGTAGTCATCCCTAGGTGGGTATGTTATAAAAGGCTGTAGGATTTGAGACCGTCTGTGTTTAATCATTATGGTAGTCTTGTCGTCTGAATTGCCTTCTGAATCCGAAGTGGATAAATGAGATTTTCTTGCATCCCTCACAGAATACCGATGGGTGATTTTGCGCTGACGCCTAGTTTTTCGAGATGAAGAATTTAATTTTACAGGAGTCTGAAAGGATGGATGAACTATTCCTTCTAAACTTAGTTTTTCCCGTGTAGATCTCAAATAACTTGAATGTGTCTCTTTGGGCAGGCATATGTCAACTATGAAGGGTAGATTAAAATCTGTTGAAAGAAAAATCAGCATATACATTACACTTCAAAGTAACATGATCAAACTTGTATTAAATACATTTGGAGCACTTTATAACTTGAACATACATATCTTCATGATACATATTTGGTTAGTGTCTCCGAAGGTTTCCCACGGGACATTCTTTGCTTTTATTCATTCTTTAAACACCTCCAGGATAATTAAACAAAAAACATCATCACAAAATGGCTATTTACAATTCAGATTCAGCAATCTGATTTTCTTATTCTCAAAACAGGGACCCACCAGTTTCAGTTTCCTCCTATTAATAATCAAAATCTGGACTTTGAAATTTCTCCATTTTTTCCTTGAACAGCAGCAGCACTTCATTTCCCTTGCCTAGATCAACACAGACTAGGTTTTTGAGACAGAAAAAATTATATTTAGCAAAATATGGGTTTAGAAACCCCTCTTACCTGTTAAAAATCCCCTACTTTAAAGAAGCACACTAACATGCTTGGCTCTGGCTACATCAGAACAATACAACCAAAACATTAAAACTGACAAAGAGCTACTTAACAAGCTTTTACCTTTTACTGCGCTAACAAGTTGAATACGATTGCTTTTACAAGAAAGTAATTTGTTCAAATAGAAACCTAATGAAAGAATAAGCACTTAACTTACACCACTATACCTAGTCACACCATTGTACAAAATTGTCTAATTGCACAACACCCATGTGAGGTATTATAAAGCTTATCCTCAAACAAAGAGGGATAAGGCACACACAAGAAAGAAATTCACCCAATGCAACACAGCAAATCAGTGGCTAAGCTGATGTGAGAATTTAGTGCTACCCGATTCCCAACCCTGTTAAGAGAATATAGTACATGGTTCTCTTTAACAAAGATCCCAGAAAATGCTTGGTAATGGAAAAACTAAAAAAAGTGTGTATTTATAACAATGCAAAACTTGGTGAACTAAGTGTCTTAATTTAAGCTTCTTTCACTCCTACACAAATAATTCCTAAAAAAATATTCTGAATAAAAAAAACATATTACAACTGTTAAAGTTGACTTTCAAGGATCCTAATTCCAGTAGTTTTACCAATATGTGCCAAAGTTATTTTTTGATGGGGGGAGAAGAGGGGGAAATATCTGACACCCTTAATGCACTGAATACCCCCAATAGTGAGGCCAAAAGTGACATCCAAGCATATAATGTATATTGCTAACAAAAATTTGAGAACATCCAATGACAGCCTATTTGCTTTCTGCTTGTACCATGGATATGAAATGTAAGACTGCTCAGGGGTTTATGTAGGATTTGAGGATCATTATTAAGGGGTGAAATAGCCATTTTTAGTAGCCTGTATGCCTGGACTCCAATTATATCCAATAGCTAGAAACAGACATATAGGATGTCTCTGCATAAGTACTTACATACCCATTTTTCAGCAGTGATGCAGCTGCACTGGTGCTACCAATGCATAACTACTGTAGACCAGTTGCAGAGATTTTTACCCCCTACTTAGGAGCTCTGTAGATGAGATGAGAGGGTAGCAAAAAAAGCCTGTCCCTGGGTCAATGATAGAATTTAAACCATTCATAGCATCAGTGCAGCTGCACCATTGTTTAAAACCAGGTAAGACGTTCTCGCTGATCCTCATGCTTTATAAAAAGGCACAATTCTAGTGCTTGAGAAAGACCCTTATAATCAATTGCCAAAAAAAAAAGTATACTTCATGCAGTCAACGGGAAAGACCAACTGGAAAGAATGAAATCTTATTGAAAAAGAGAAAGGAGAAAAAAGAGAAAGGGGAAAAAAATTATACAGAAATGCAGCCCAATAGCTCCTAATGAGAGAAATGTTTCTTGAAGTTTACCACGCTAGTAATGCTAGCTAGGGATTCATCTGGGAAATGACAAAAATATTTTATAAACTGTACACAAACAGGTTTGAGACATTAATTTTTAAGTGATACATTGTTTTAAACTAATCCTGATAAAGTCACTAATTTATCACATGTCCACAAGCAGGCTTGTACTTGAGTCAGTCAAGCTGAAAATTAAACTGGGCTTAGCTGCCCCAAGATGGGCAGTAAATTACACATACAGTAGACTATCAGACTTGCTTTATAAGTATGGTGAATCTACACATGGTAATAAGACTTAGATAAACAAAGGACTTAAAATATAGAGGAATGTGGGGACAACTCTATGTAAGATACTTTAGTCTTCCTTCTATTGGTAGAAAGTATACAGAACTCAAAAAAAGGAAGTCACCAGTCTGAAATTTAAGACTCATTGCCTGATAAAATTCCTTATTATGTATGGTTTTGAATCCATCATTTTTAAGTCACATTATTACAATACATAATTTTTGCTATGATTCTGATAGTGTAGTATGATGAAAACATACCTATCGCTTTTTCTTCTTGGACAGGTATTTTCCACACCAATGGTAGAAGTGACAGGAGGAGAGTTAGAAGTTCTTCTCGACATGTCAGCTCCTGGATTGGAAACAAAAGTATTTTTAAAACTTCATGTTTTGTACTTTTACAGAAATAGCTGGACTTTTCCATCTGCCATAGATGTCCTAACGTAAATTTTGTTAAGAATTAAACACTCAGTTCCCTGCATCCCCAAAAGCTACACTAGAGAAATAACTAATCTATGCAGAAAAATTGTTCTGACCATAAGCCACAGTCAATCAGAAAGCATTGCAAATATTTAGCACATCTTTGCAATTGAGTCAATAAATGTCAAAGTTATCCAAACCTTTCTTGTTGAAAGACTTCCTCACCCAAGGGAGGAAAAAACATTAAGTGAAAACTGAAAGCAAGTAACTGTTGATCTGAAGGGAGGCCGTAAGAAACAGAACTGTGGGTGCAAGACATGCTTTTTTTTTTTTTTTTTTCAAATTAAATAGCATCTGTATTGCCTTCCCACATTTAAAAAAAATGTCCTTTTGAGGCTGTAAGTTACCTATTAAAGGAAGAAGTTATCTGCAACAAGGCACAATGGGAGAATGGAATTCTGTGGAGGGGAAAAAAGTTTATATTCCTGTAATTTTGTTTCTCTGAAATTGTCATTCCTACCGAGATTCTGGAACTCTCAACACTAAAAGAATTTTGAGCACAGAGGGCAGCAGGAAACAGGATAGAGCAGGGGTGGGCAAACTTTCGCCCGAGGGCCACATCTGGGTGGGGAAATTGCTTGCAGGGCCATGAATGTAGGGCTCAGGCAGGGGGTTGGGGTGCAGGAAGGAGTGTGGGGTGTGGGAGGGGGTGCAGTGTGCAGAAAGGGGCTCAGGGCAAGGGACTGGGGCAGAGGAGGGGTATGGGGTGTACAAGGCGGCTCAGAGAAGGGGGTTAGAGTGCAGGAGGGGGTTCCACATTCCCGGCCAATGGAAGCTTCGAGGGAGGTACCCACAGGGAAGGGCAGCGCATGGAGTTCTCCACACCCTGTCCCCCCCGAGGCTGCAGGGACGTGGTGCTGGTCGCTCCCCGGAGGTGGCAATCCCACAGGCCGGATCCAAAGCCCTAAGGGGCCAGATCTGGCCCCCGGGCTATAGTTTTCCCACCCCTGGGATAGAGCATGAACAAAAACTCCTCACTGGCCTTCATACACCACACTCTGTCAGGGTCAATACTCCTTAAGAGCGGAGGATTTTCCACTAGTCTCCACACTAAGGAACTAAGCCCCCAAGACTGGAGTTTTAGCAGATGCTTTTCCCTGAAGAAACAGTTTTTCAGAAGCCCCAAGAAGCTGTGAAATCAGCTTGCAAACATGTTATATTGTTCTTGGGAGCCAGGTAGATGATTATATTTATTTATAAATCAAATAAATAAAAGTAAAAAATACCATCTAGCTCTTATATAGCACTAATCATCCATACATCTCAAAGGAGTTTACAAACAAATAGTGGTCAGTATCATTTTATAGTGAGAGAAACTGAGGCACGGAGACTAATTTGCTGTGGTGGCAGCACCAAGGTTTCTGAGTCTTCTTCTCGTGACTGGGACTTGGAAGAGCTCCATCCCCTTGTGCCGAGCAAGTGGAGGGAGCATCCAGTCTCTTGGATTTAGAGGAAGATGTAGCCCCATGCTTATGGGAGTGCTTCTGAAGGTTCCAACGAGGCCCCACCATGGGGTCAGCTCTGGCACCAGAGTCAGACGTTGTAGTAGGAGGTGCATGCCTCACTGAATCAGGCTGATGTTCGAGAGGGTTCTCCAGCCTCGGTCTGAGTGCCGTCTCATGCCATCTCCATGAGAAATTTGAAGCTCAGCCTTCCGGCTTCTGCTGGAGAAGGATTGACAATTGCTACATCTAGTGCAACGTGAGTTTCTCCCAGGCAGTAGAGGTAGCATTGATGGCCATCACTGACCAAGAAGGATTGTGGGCAGGAGGCACAGATTTTGAAGCCCAGGATGCTGGGCACAGTCATGCGACTGCCTAAGAAACTGGGGGAGGGTGCATCAGGTGAACTCACAATTCTATTCTAAAACTATAAAACTACTTACTACTAAAACTAGGAAAGATAAACTAATAAAACTCTAGATAAAACTGGTTATTAAATTACAGCTGTGATCTTGTCAAAGTTCAGAGACGAGGATATTGAACATTCCAACCTGGACAAGGGGTGGTGAGAAAGAACTGGAAACGTGGTCTGTTCATCCTGCCCTTTATTGCCTTGGATGGAAGCACAATGCAAGTCAGGGTACATGCACGGACCAACGGATACTACTTTCAAGTTCTCCGACTCCAGGCACATGGTGTGCATGCATAAACCTCAATGGAATACAATAGGGTTATTGAAAGAAGAACTCTACCTCTTTTGCACAAGTTAACATTGCTGTTATGTAATACATGGATATTTAAGTCAGTTCTTATGGTCTTGGAAGCTTGTCTCCAGAGACAGGAGAATGAACCTCTGTCTCCTGAGTACCTATTAAAAGGTAAAAATATATATTGCTAACAGAGTTTCTCCTGGAAAGGAATGAACAATAGCTTTCAGCCCAATGTGAGCAGGACAAGTAGGTCTGTATAATCAATTCAAGATAGCTACTTTTCCAGATGCATTTATTTATGCAGGAACTTTACACAGTGTAACCTCTTGATTTCAGTGGAAATTTTAAAGAGGGACCTGCAGCACCATTGGTAAAGTATACAGTTAACTGCAAGCTACAGTGAATGTTTTTCCCCGTTACTTTGAAATCACATGTCTCAGCTACACCTTTGAAATGTTGCCCATTTATGCATATGTAGAATGATATCTTTTAATTACATGATCAGATACTACTTTTCCCCCAGGACTTCTGTCTCATTCAGCGCACAAGATAAACACATGGCACAGAATTATGGTTGCATGGAAAACCATACAATTGGTATTTATTAACTTTCAAAGGCTTCACTTTGCAACCTAAAGGCTAATATAGTTTGTGTCTGTAACTAAATGCATTAAAACACCTCTCCTAATATGGAACCAGGCATATAAATTTTAGTGGTGGTTCCATTCAGGTCATTACAGCCTATTCCGCTTGTTCCAGTTCTCTGTCACCCACTTCTCCTATGCCCAGGTCTACTTCCTCCCTTGGGCTGCTTTTTGCCACTTCCTTCTCCCTGACCAATGGGAAACTGCATAATAACAAAAGGAAAGCGTACCTGTCAAGACTATTTCTCTTTTGTTCTTCCTTCCCCACCTCAATTGTTCTCTTGTTCCCCATAACAAAGAGCAAGAGATTCCTAAAGATGTTCTTACAAAAAAGTTGCCACCTATACTGCTTAATACAGTGAAACAGGCAGGTAGTATTATCACTAGAATCAATGGAGCGAAAGGTAGGAATGAAGGCTTGGTCTACACTGAAGTAGTATCTGCATAGTTACATCAGTCAGAGATGTGAAAAAACACCACCAACTGACAGTTATGTCAACAAAACCTTCATTATGGACGCAGCTATGTCCAAAAAACAGTGCTTCCTGTCAACATAGTAACATCTTTCAGGGAGATAACGTTCCTACATGGGTAGAAAAACTTTATTAATGCAGGCCAAATCTCTACACTAGAGGGCAATGCCAGCATATCTATATCGGTACAGTCTCCACAGCATAACCTCTTCCTCCTGCAGTTCTCCTGACCAGTCTTCTACTGAATTTATTTTATCCTTGTTTTCTACTTATCTACAAAATGAAACCTTCAAGCACTTTTAGCACATTTCATTTTGCAATGAATCAGTACAAGTGAGAAATAAATGAAAATTTGCAATGTGCCAAAAATGCAGTGGTCTGCTATTAGGTACATCAGGTTTAGGGAAAAAAAACCCCAAACATTCCTATATTATATTTTTATATATTTATAAATATATAATAGAGCCCAACTCACCCCAAACAATAAGACTAGACAATCATACACAGCTGTTATAATGTGTTCCTCAAAGCACTATATAAACGTTAATAGCTGCCCACTTAACAGCTTTTACAAGTGTCAGTTAAAAATTATGTTAACTGACCCGGTATCAAAATCTCTCTCTCCTAGGCTTCCATCAGTTAAATATGAAGTTCTGATGACAAAAAACAAAAAACCCAAAACCTGTCTCTTATCCACAGATACAATATAAACAGAAAGTAATACAGTTAAATTCCCTCTAGACCTGGAGTGTAAAACTAACCCACAGAAGATATTAATTAGAACCTACTGTGCATCAAATTATATGAAGGTTGGCATGAACACAAATAGTATCAATATTCTACAATACTGTGGTTTCAACATGTTCTCGGAATTAGAATTAGGATAATGACGAGATTCTGAATCCCAAGATAATTATTTTTACAGGTTTAAATTCCATAAATAGCATTAACGAAGAGCTACAAAATTTGAGTGGGAAATTTACTGTTCTCCCTGGTACTTACAAATCTTCAAAGATTCATAAAGTCCTTACACAAATCTGTAGGTGCCATCATCTATAAAAAACATTTAGAATCCACAGAGACTGTAAAAGTGCATTTGTAATGTCAGTCCTAAAATTCTACACCTTTGAGACAGTGCACTGCAAGGAACTAGTTCTAGAATTGTCTGAATTTCTACTAAATGCGAATGAATACTCAAAAGTTAGAAACAATGCAGTTGTAAACAGGATAACTTATAAAACAAATAACTTAATGAGACCATGAAGCTTCATCTGCACCATATTAGATAGGTAATAACTGCATCTTAGTTTATCAGAGAGCTAATGTAATATTAAGAGTTGTGTTTTGCAGATAGCAGTACCACCTGCTTTTATGGAGATTCTGTTTGCCTTGTTTATTAAAATGTGTACTTTGTAGGGAAGATTTCTGGGTTGCTGGATTAGCTGATGTTGACATTATTTAGAAACAAAGACAAGAGTTGAAGACTATAGTATTATTGTTTAAACTGGAGACCACTATCAGAATAGATTAGAAATGTGATTATGGAAAAGAAGTGCACACAAACAAAAAAGCAACTATTAAAGACTTCACTACCATCTTGAATTTAATAGGCTTTTTAAAATTCCAATTTCTGTTTAAGTACAGTATGGCTTGTACATTTAAAAAGCATTTCAAAAAATACTAAATTTTTTCGCTCCGTGTTGATGTTATAAGGGTTTTTTTAGCAAGGGATAAATTGATTAAAAATGGGAAAACGCAAAGGGCTGGCAAATGAGCAAAGTGAACAAACTGAGAAAAAACATTATCAGCGTGAGCTAACTTTTCAGTTAAGAACAATGCTTTAGATTTCTGTAAGAGTCTGGTTGAATGGGAGAACCTGGGAGGAAACCCAGAGATGCATGTGAAATAGGAGATCACATTCTAGGGTGTTGGTGACACAGCGTGCATGGATATTGAACAGGAATGGCAAAAAAATTATACGCAAAAGCTTTTGGGGGGGAGGGGGGAGGAGACAGGACGACAGAAAATTGGATTTTTGACAACATGAGACTTAATTGTAAGTGTCTGCTTTCCTTCCTTTCCCTCCCCCCCCCCCGCCCACCTTGGGCTTTCGGTTGAGGGAAAGTCAAAATTCTCTGCTAAAAATTGAGTGAAAAAAGAGTTTGTTGGTTTTGCTGACATTTTATATAGGAAAAAAACCCAACATTTTCCAACAAGCTCTAGTATTTTAGCCTCTGAACAGTGGCGAGGAGATTTCCAATACTGCACTGTATAGCATCTCTAGAAGTGGGTGTCTCTCTCGTTTAGGCCTGCACCCCAACTACAAATTCTAGTCCCAGTACTGCAGTCTGATCTTTTAGCACAGACCCCGGAAGACCACCATGCTAGTGGATCTAGCTAGTGGAGCACTAGCTGTTTCAAAGGAGCATGCATTTACCTATTTGTCCTTTTTCTAGTAAGGACAGAAAGAAAACTGCTACTATTAAACAAAATAAAAAAAGTTTATGGTCTTTCACACTTCCTTTTTAATCATGTTCACACAAGACCATGCAAAATAAGAAAACCCAGAGAAGAAAGTACAAAATCTCAAAGGGAAAATACAAACAAAAAAGCTTATCAAAGAGGAACATCCTGCCACAAACATATTTTCTTCAAAAACACAACAGCAGAAGTGCAAGCTGCTGTAATGCAAATATAATCTACAAGTTACTCAAAACTATGAAAACTATTACCTGATCTATGTTGGAATTGAGCGTGGTAAGCAAAGTAAAACCACGACCCTGAACAAGGTATTGTCCAAGTGCTGCCATGTGAGTTTCCTCCTCTTCCTCCTCCCTGGCCTCAGCCCTCTGGACAACAGCATTGCAGAGACGATTGACATCTATCAAAAATTCACGTGCCAGTGAATTACTGGCACTGCTCATGTCTGAGCTGCAAATACAAAAAAGAAAAACAGAAGTATCAAAGAGTATCCTTGAAAAAGTTTACAATTCTCAAGATTTTGAACTGCACATGAAGTCTATAAGACTCAACAAGTTTAAAAAAATTATTTCTATTAGTTTAAAAAAAAAAAAGTGTGGCTTCAGCTATTTTCACCCTCCATGAACTACACTAAACGTAAGTTAGTCACTAATATCCACCATCTGTAAATTTGACGCATTTCTGTCTCTCATCCAGATCATGAGATATTTTCATATACTCATGATTGTTTTTATATTTTCTAACTATTAACATGCAACACTCATTTATACAATATCTATTAAATATACTTCCACAAAGCAAAAAAGTTTCCCTTGTGAATGTATAAAAGGAAATTAATGGCTTAATTCCAGTTTTCTAGTAACCTAGAAGTAAGCTGTAATGCCCAGACCGCATATTTAGCAGCAGCTAAAACTTAAAGGAAAATGACTAAGTCAGAGGAAAATCAGACATCCCATGATGCAGGATTTTTTTTTTAAAAAAAAGTCTAAATAAACACTGTGAATTCAAACTAAATGCATCTTCTCACTCTCTATAAAGTATGCATGCGTACTGTATACATAGGCTGGGACTTTGTTCAAAGAAGATTAAGAGAGCTAAATGCCCAAATCCTATTGAAATTCAATGGGATTTGGGCATCTAGCTCCCTCCTATGGTTTTGAAAATCCCAGCACCACTGCACAAGTGAGGCACAAGTACAGTAACTCCTCACTTAAAGTCATCCCAGTTAACCTTGTTTTGTTGGCGATTAATTAGGGAACATGCTCATTTAAAAGGTGTGCAATGCTCCCTTAGAGCATTGTTTGGCAGCCGCCTGCTTTGTCCACTGCTTGCAGAAAGAGCAGCCCATTGCAGCTAGCTAGTGGGGGCTTGGACTCAGGGTGGACTGGCAGCCCCCCAATCATCTTCACGCTCCCCTAAGTTCCCTGTGCATAGCCGCCAAGCAGGCTATCAATTGCGGCAGTTCAGCTATCCCTCCCTGCACTGCTATGTCCTGCTCCTGCCCTCTGCTCTGGAGTTGCTCCCAGGAGCCTCCTGCTTGCTGGGGGAGGGGAGGGAGGAGAATCATAGAATATCAGGGTTGGAAGGGACCTCAGGAGGTCATCTAGTCCAACCCCCTGCTCAAAAGCAGGGCCCATCCCCAATTAAATCATCCCAGCCAGGGCTTTGTCAAGTCTGACCTTAAAAACTTCTAAGGAAGGAGATTCCACCACCTCCCTAGGCAACGCATTCCAGTGTTTCACCACCCTCCTAGTGAAAAAGTTTTTCCTAATATCCAACCTAAACCTCCCCCACTGCAACTTGAGACCATTACTCCTTGTCCTGTCCTCTTCCACCACTGAGAACAGTCTAGAGCCATCCTCTTTGGAACCCCCTTTCAGGTAGTTGAAAGCAGCTATCAAATCCCCCCTCGTTCTTCTCTTCCGCAATCCCAGTTCCCTCAGCCTCTCCTCATAAGTCATGTGTTCCAGACCCCTAATCATTTTTGTTGCCCTTCGATGGACTCTCTCCAATTTATCCACATCCTTCTTGTAGTGTGGGGCCCAAAACTGGACACAGTACTCCAGATGAGGCCTCACCAATGTCAAATAGAGGGGGACGATCACGTCCCTCCATCTGCTTGCTATGCCCCTACTTATACATCCCAAAATGCCATTGGCCTTCTTGGCAACAAGGGCACACTGCTGACTCATATCCAGCTTCTCGTCCACTGTCACCCCTAGGTCCTTTTCCGCAGAACTGCTGCCTAGCCATTCGGTTCCTAGTCTGTAGCTGTGCATTGGGTTCTTCCATCCTAAGTGCAGGACCCTGCACTTATCCTTATTGAACCTCATCAGATTTCTTTTGGCCCAATCCTCCAATTTGTCTAGGTCCCTCTGTATCCTATCCCTGCCCTCCAGCATATCTACCACTCCTCCCAGTTTAGTATCATCCGCAAAGAGGAAGGGAAGCTAATGTCCGGGTGTCCCAGTTGCCTCTGCTCCTGCCCCCCGCTTACTCCTTCTCCATACAGAGCTGGGGGGGACACGACAGGGCTCAGGACTGAGGGAGATTGCTGGCCACAGCTGCCATCTCAACTTGCTGATCTACTTAAAAAGGCAGGTTTCAGAGTAGCAGCCGTGTTAGTCTGTATTCGCAAAAAGAAAAGGAGTACTTGTGGCACTTTAGAGACTAACCAATTTATTTGAGCATGAGCTTTCGTGAGCTACAGCTCACTTCATCGGATGCATACCATGGAAACTGCAGCAGACATCATATACACACAGAGATCATGAAACAATACCTCCTCCCGCCCCACTGTCCTGCCCCCCCACACACCCGATGTGTGTCTCTGTCTTCCATGCCATCTCCCCTCCCTCCATTCATGCTGCCTTGTACAGTGTGAGGCTACATTAACAACGTGTTAACCCTTGAGGGCTCAGCCAAATGCAAGATCATTTAGTAGTAAGGCATTCCCTGGGAAATATCCCACCCTCTAACTTCACCACCTCAACCAAGCTTCACAATCATCATCGCTGTGTACAGTATTAAATTGTTTGTTTAAAACTCTGTGTGTGAGTGAGAGAAAGAATAGTTTTTTGTCTGGTGAAAAAAATTTTCCTGGATCCTAAACCTTCCCCCCCCACCCCATTTACATGAACTCTTATGAGGGAAATTGGATTAGCTTAACATCGTTTTACTTAAAGTCGCATTTTTCAGAAACAAAACTACAACATTAAGCAAGGAGTTACTGTAAAGGGACTCCAGCATCTTTCCCAGGATAGAGCAGGCTTTACTTTCAAAAATCAAACTTTTAAAAACCATAAGTAAATTAGAACAAAACAGATTTAAAACTAAAACATCTCAATTTCTAATGAAGTTAATATTCAGTTTTGGATCTACCAGGATGGACAGTGGCCCTTTTAATTAATCAAATGATTGAAATAAATATTCATTAATAATGCATGTTGCTCAAAATGTGATTCTACTTTGGAGAAGACTCAAATGCAGTAGAGCAAGATTACTTTCAATTCTTCACATTATATATGTCCAAACATTTGAATTTTACTTTAAAATAAATGCACACAGTGCACTGGATTTCAGTATTTGGACACTATTTTTTAATATTTTTGAAAGCAAAAAATAAGAAGAAACATGTCTAGATTATCTCCTCCCCGCCCAACTATTATGAATTTTCTCTTTCCTCTCGTAAATAATATTATGGTAATATTGTTAGTTGACCAGTAACACACACCGGCAATTTGAAATGAACAGGAAGGGAAAATTATTTACGTTGTAACTTCTAATATTACAGAAAGATCAAAAATTATCTATGCTACTGAAAAAGGCATAGTGAAAGTGGCATGAAACAGTGGTGGTGCAGTAGAAAAATATTGGGTGCACTAGAATACACAAGAAGTGAAGAGCATAAATGCAGTATGACTCATTTCAGTTACTGGTAACAAGACTAAATATAAGAACCGAAAGTAAATTTAAAAATAGAGTTAAGATGTGAGATCAGTAAGAACAGGCCCAGGTGTGACTCCCTCCACACCAACGAATAGGAATAAGGATCTCAAGGACTGCTTAACTCCATTCTTTAAAATACTTGTATTAATGTTGCTGAAATGGAGGAAAAAACCCTGTGCAGTCATTATGTCAAATATGTATCTTAAAATAATTTTAAACACAAGCCTACAATAATTTTGGGTTTAAGAAGTTATGCGATACTCAAAAACTCATCATGTGAATGTTGTGATCACTACTTCTTCCACTGAAAGCTGCATTTTGCATGAGCACCTTTTCATTCATAGCAATAAAATTGTACACTTAAAGAGTACAGGTGTCTGTAACATCGGACATCCTAACACTAAGTGTTTGGTCATAGAGAAATCTCTGGCCAAGACACAATTGGAACGAGGGGCTGGCAGGGTGGTTTACATACATATGAAAAAAATGTGGCATTCAGGTCCAATCATTGCAACTTATGGTGCAGGCAGGAGCTAGGAGCACTACAAAAGGTGAGCCTTCAGCCTTGTGCAGTGGAAGAGTGGAAGAAAAAGTATGCTTTGTGACCAGAAAAAGGCTAAGCATGACAAGAGATCTTTGGAAGGAAAATGAAATGAAGGATGTTAAGATACTCAAGGAAAGGGAGAGAGAAAAATTCAAACAGAGATGAAAACAGAGACAAGAAACTCAGAAATGAACTCTTCCTTGTAAGAGATTTCAGTCTCCCCTATTTGAAAAAGAGAAGTGAGGTAAGTGTTGTTTTTTAAGTGTAGAGGCATCACTGATCTTAGCTGGTACCAATTATGACTCATGCAAATGCTACCAACGAAAATGCTATGTACACCTATGACGTAGAAATAAATATTTATGGTGTGTAATGTAAATGCTAACTGCTACTTACCAGGTTGTTGTTTTTAAATACAGCTTCTAACACATTTCTTTTCTTTTTACAAGAGAAAAAGAGATAAAACTTTAAGGAAATATTCCCAGAATTTATCTGTAAGACAAGAGACATGTTTGTAAGTCACAATGTCTTTAAAAAAATATCTGTAATATGCTATTTTCTAATTCTGAAGTTAATAAAGTTTAAATGTAGTGTTTCATAAACTTATGAAATTGACCAATAAATCCCTCTCAAGTCTTTTTTGAGTGTCAGGATGGAGGATTGACTCTGGTAACAGGGAATAAAGATTATGCAAGCTAACAACATAAAACAACATAAAAGCTACTGTAGTTCAAATATTTCGAGGCAAATTATTGACAAATGTTTTTCCACAGAAGTGATGCTAAAATTTTCAGATTAGCCATCATTTGCATGTATACACAGACTTTCTGAGCATTAACACCTGTGACTACAAATGAGGAGCAAATATTAGAAGCCATGAATTATACAAACAAATGTAAATGCTTGAGAAGTGCATACACAGGTGTAAGGACTAACATAACTGAATGCAAAGATGGAGGACCCTTATTTGGGTGCTACCACAAAAACATATAATATCCAATATCTAAAGGCCTAAATATGGGGGGGGGGGGAGAGAGAATTCATGAGTTTAGGAAAGAAACAGTAAATCAAAATCATTGCCAGGCTTACAATCATTATTACAATACAACTGACAAAGTGGGCAAGACCCTACCCTAGGCGAGATGAAAAGTAAGTGCTATGCTTAGGTAGGAAGAAGTATGCAGCATACAAAGATAAGATAGTCTTGGAGACATACAAAGATGGCTAGGAAAAAAAGGGATCCAACTTGTGACTCAGATGGCAGACTAACTAGGACAACAAGTTTAGGAAAAAAGCTTGCGCAAAAACCAAGGACCAGAATGAAGCTCCAGGTGTTTCACATGACGTATCTATCTGACAGCCCTCTCATGCTTCCCTGTAGTCTAGCCAGGCTACAATGTTGACCTGCAGTAGTTTCTCCAGCTTCAGGCAGCTATCTACCCCATCACTAGTTCAGGCAGGGAGTGAAGCAAAGTAAGTGACTCTCACCTGTGAGTAAAAATCACACAAGGAGATGCACAAATCTTGGCAGCTCTGGACATAACTATAATAAAACTGTCTAGAACTTGCAGCGTTGGGCCACACAGACACAGACAGTTATAAACTTTAGAGAAAATATACTAAATCAGAACATTTAAAATAGCAGTTTGTCTGAAATAGCCATGAAGGAAAATTACTGTAGACAGAGCTCCCTTTATGGCTCTTTGACTAATCACCAAAATTTAAAAAGAGCAGTTGTCAATCAACTGGAAAATGAAGTTCCTGATTATCAATATACTTTTCCCCCGTGTCTTTACAGTGTAAGAATTAAGGGGGGAAAAGATTCTTCTGGTAGTACTTAAGTAACCTGAATCCCTCATTCTTTTCTAAATAAAAGGTACGCTTCAGAAGAGTTATTTAATGTTTTTAAATATCCCAAAACATGGCGGTCTTTGAGTGACTATCACATACAACATCTCCCATGCTTAAAATTAGGACAAATATTTTTTAAAATATAAAGGCCATGATGCCGATCATGTAGCCTCAACTATGATTCAGTTTGTCAAACTGTCAGCGTTTGTTTCTTTTAACTTTTCAAAGTGAACTTTTATCTTCATCAAATGTCAACTGCTCAGTTTTCTAAGGTAACATGAATCCTTACCAATCCTCCACAGATTTCAGCCTCATGTTTCATCTGAGTTGTATTTAGAATACTACTTGTAGTTAGTGCTTATATACAGTAACACCTTTTGACTGAAGGTGCTTTAGAGCAATGGCTCTGTAAAGCAGACAGCAAGTATTCTACCAATTTAACTTAGGTAAATGACATATTTTCAAGGCTGTCCACTAATTTTGGGTGGACCATTTTAGTATCCTGTTCCATATGCAAAGAGGTGCGCACTCACAACTCCAGTTGACACCACTGCGAGTACATGTTGTCAGCATCTCTTGGAAGAGGAAGCTGGGGGTAAAATCAAGTGCAAGAAGTCTCAAGTTGAGCACTTAAACAATAAACATTTCTATAAATAAGAATTAGTTCATAAAAAAGAGAGGGCCTTTGCAAGCATCACTATTACCTCAAATGTGTCCTAAAAACTTATCAAATATGATAGCTTAATTATAACGTAGGCTGTATGGAAAGCAAATCTTTAGCATGTATTACATCTGTAATAGCAGCAAGGAGACCAGAGCAAAATAGCCAAGTAGTTTTCTGTAAAAATACCTTCTGCCGGTTTCTTATTGTTCAGTTTAGCAATTTAAGCACTTGATAAGACATATGAAGTGCTTTTAAGATCAATAATGAATGATTTCTCACTGTGATACAGTACTAGCATGCATTGTATACAGCTAAAGCTATGAAAACACACTTATATCGTATATTGTTAGACACCTTCTCTTCCTCTTGCTGACTATAGCATTGACACTGGTCTCTCACCGACTGACACTTGCTCTTATTCTGAAGTAGCAAGCAAGCAAATTAATATGATTAAGAAGAAGTAAGTCTAGAAGGCCAAGAAGCAGCCCTACAAATGTCCCAGTATCAAAACATCCCTGAGGAACTCTATCAACATTGCTTGGGCTCTTGTTAAATGGGCCCACCATCTCTGTGGAGGTAAGGTCTGAGCAACCTCATAAACTGGTTAATGCAGGACATAAGAACAGCCATATTCAGTCAAACCAATGGTCCATCTGCAAAATTCTGCAAATTTTGTTGGCCAATAAACAAACATGGAGGCTCCAGCATGGCAGTGGGCAGCACAGGCCACTGACTGCACAGAGATGGGAGATCACCCTGCATGCAGCCCCTCACCTTCCCGGGACACAGACTTGGCTGTGAGGCTGCACCCAACCCTGACACAGCGTAAGGGCCAGACCTGCCCCAGAGGGCCATGTCTGGGGCGGGTGTGTGTGTGGGGGTGCAGAGCCAGGAGTAGTTTCTGGAGATGCGTCTACCCTAGCTGCTCTCTGCATGGGAACTGAATTCCTTCCCCACTCCCAGCCCAGCTGGGACTAGCAGCTGAACCCAGATGGGGTGCGGCCACCAGATGGGGTGGGGGGGTGGGGGGGAGAAGAGGAGGTTCTGAATGAGGGAGGAGAGAGGCTCAGCAGGGAGGTCTGGGGGAGGGGGCAGATGCATAAGGGTTGGGCAGATGGGGAGGGGGGTGGTCTGACCCAGCACCATCAGAGGTGTCTCCAGCCCTGCCCCCACCCAGTGATTTACCTCTATGCTGGCTGCTCCGGGTGCCGAAACGACGCACCCACACTGCTGAGGAGGGGCGCATGACTTCCTTTTGCGACTTCCTTTTGCTTCCTCATCAGAAAGTCACTTTTCTGCATGGAAGCAAAGAAATCCACACGGGACATGAATGCTGTGTGCGTGCAGTGGCACAGAATTCTTCCAGCAGTAAATGAGGATCAGTTTGGCATGATCCAACTTCAGTTTGGGAATGGCTTATGGGATGATTGGGATCAGGGGAAAAGGTGTACATCAGAGCCAAACCCCAACTGAGGTGCAAGGCTTTGGTCAAGGAGCTCTGACTGAGACCCGCTTGACAGCAAAACTGACTGTTCTTCCTGTTGTCTCTTGTCCCAAAGAGATAGCTGGTTAGAAGGCCCCATTCTGCAAATATGGACTTCAGCACACTGGACTTCAGATATCACTTACTATTCTGTGAAAAGTTCCTGCCAACGTGATCAGCCAGGAGATTCTGAGCCCCAGATAAGTGAGTGGCTGTAGGAATAATGCTCTCCTTGATGCAGAACAGCCAAAATTTCCTCACCTCCTAACAGGGATGATTGGAGCAAGCTCCTCCCTGCTTGCACACGCAGTATATTATGGTAGGGCTGTTGGTGAGCATGTGAACTGCAGAGTCCCTGATGTGATCCCAAAAGGCTCATCAGACATCATAAATGGCTTGAAGTTCCAGGGTGTTGATATGCAGGGAAGCTTCCTGTTTTGACCACAAGCCCTGAATTTTCAATGTCCTTGGATGTGTTCCCCGGCCTACTGAGGAGGCATCAGTGACCTGGTTGGTGAGGAACAAGCAAATGGAAGGCCCTGGCATACATTATATTCAACTACCTACCATGGTAAGGAGTCCAGGATTGCTGGAAGCACTCAGACCAGCCTGTCCAACAAATGTCAACCCGGACGATAGACCAACTTCAGCCACATTTGAAGAGGACAAAGGCACAATCTCATATGCTGGATTATGTATGTGCATTCAGCCATAATGTCCAACAACCTGAGGCATATACGGACCATGGTTAAGATTGATGCCGCAGAACCAGACATAGGCCATGAATTGTCATAGTTCATTCTGCAGAAGTGTTCTCAAACTGAGAATCTAGAAGGGCCCCAATAAACTCAATTCTTTGAGGAGGTACAAGTGTCAATTTTCTACCTAGACAAAGAGCATGCTACTCTCTGCTGGTGTTCCCTTACAGAAACTTTCAGTTACACGAGTACATATTTCTGAAACACCAAATATTATACTTTTTTCTAAATCCAAGACATCAGTCCTATGTATGTTTTAGTGCTATGTGCCACTCTGTATGGGGCACAGAACCCATTTTCTGACTGACTCCTTGACTATGCAAGGTCCCTTTTTGGCAATTTTGTATGGCATAAGAATAAGTATTTGCATCTGTATTTGTTAAAAACCTGAAGATACCAAGATAAACCTTAAAAGGACAGAATTATTTGAGAAACAGGAAAGTCCAAAACTGTGAAGTGATGTTATAGGCAAGTTTAATGGCTAAAAGTAAATCGCTAGAATTAGTCACACTGAAGTGAAAACACTACTGTCTAAACATTTCAAACAACTTTGCACCATGCTAAGTTCCTTCTGTGGTTTGTTATAGAATAAGGATGATCTTATGGTTAATACACTGGACTTAAACTCGTGGTCTGTATAAATTATTGTTCGGACACAGACTTCCTGTGTGACTTTGGACAAGTCACTTCATCTGTGAAACAAGACACAGATTAAGATATATTCCCTCATCTATTTAGAATGCAAGCTCTTAGTGTAGTGACTGTATCTCTCATGCAGCTGCAAAGGGCCAAGAACAATGGGATCACAATCTCAGTGGGGACCTCCAGGTGTTAGCCACATCCACTGTTGGGGTGTTCATGGTGGTGGTGTGGTAACAGAAAAAACTTGTTCTTTGATGCACCAGACAAAAACAGTTTCTACTGGTAATATTTGTGCAGTCATATGGATCTCATTACCTTGAAGATTTTGCAAAACCTTTTATTTTATTTCAATTAAACTATTATAAAAATGATTGTGTCTTTCTTATAAATTGTTGATTTTACAGCAGGCATTGAATCTGGTGTCAGCATATCAGAGCAATTAGAAATCAGCTACTGTACTTGTATTTCTTGTGAAATGGTGCATCAGTATTGCTGTGGATTTACAGGACTGCACTACTTATCAACATGAAATAGACATCCGAAATGACAATGTCAACAAGCAGTGCTGCTTATGGAGCTATTTAGTCAGGCTTAATGGTCTGAATGAGAGAATGAAGTACTACCTATGAAATAAAGCTGGGAGAGTTAGTTAAGAGCATCTGTTTCTTGTAACTAACTACACAGTTTTTACTAAAAGGTTGTCTTAAAGTGGAAGAATTATCTAGAGGACTGTACAAGTGTCTTATTTCATCTGACAGGCAATAACCAGCCTCTGGAAGGGCAGAATGAGCATCAAGAATCAATTTAAAGAGCAATCTAGAGAGAGGAAAAACAGGAAGTAATGACAACTACTTACAAGCTGTCATAACCATACAGCTAAGGGTAGCCTAGAATTCCTCCTTACCTATATGGGGTTAAGAAGCTCAAATAATCTGGTTGGCACCTGACCAAAAGGACCAATGGGGAAAAGATACTTTCAAATAGTGGGGGAGGGTGTGTGCGCACTCTTGGGAAGCGGAGAAGCATCAAGTCAGAAAACTCCTTCTCCTATAAACCATCCTAAAAGTCTCTCATATTACAAACATTGTAAGTAAAAGCCAGGCAAGGTGTGTTAGATTATCTTTTGTTCTGTTTGTAAATTTTTCCTTTGCTGGAGGGAGGTTTATTTCTGTTTTTTTGTAACTTTGAAACTAAGCCCAGAGGAAGTTCTGTTGTGTTTCTGAATCTTTTGTTCCCCTGTAAAGTTATTTTCCATCCTGATTTTACAGAGGTGATTTTTTACTTTTTTTTTTTTTTTTTTTAAATAAAATCCTTCTTTTAAGAACTTGACTGATTTCTCTATTGTCCTAAGACCCAGGGGTTTGGGTCTATGATCACTTTGTAACCAATTGGTTAGGATAGTATTCTCAAGCCTCCCCAGGAAAGGGGGTGTAAAGGCTTGGTGGAATATTTTGGGGGAATAGGAACTCCAAGTGGTCCTTTCCCTGATTCTTTGTTAAATCACTTGGTGGTGGCAGTGTACCCTCCAAGGACAAAGAATTTGTGCCTTGGGGAAGTTTAACCTAAGCTGGTAGAAATAAGCTTAGGGGGGTCTTTTATGCAGGTCCCCACATCTGTACCCTAGAATTCAGAGTGGGGAGGGAACCCTGACACAAGCACACATTCAATATCTGTGTCTTGTCCTTTTTTGCTTTTTGGCAAATTTTAGTAAAAACAAGTACCCTTATGTTCAAAAGCGTAACAGTTTTCTAGAGTATTCTTCATAAAGCCACACATGGCACTCAGCACCAAATCAAACCTTTTCAATTTGGATATTTAAAAAAAATGAGAGATGCAGAGCAATCTATCGAACACAAACAGAAAAACAGATATGTTTCATGTATTCTGTAAGTAAATTCAGAGTGTAGGAAACCTGCCAGTTTCAACAAGCATCAGGATAAAATGGTTACTCACCTTCTCTGAACTATTGTTCTTTGAGATGTGTTCATGTCCTTTCCAAGGCCCTGCTGACCTGACCCCACCTCAGTTCCTTTTTGCCTGGTACTCCCGACAGAGGGATAGGAGGGAGGGTATTGAAATGGATATGAACACCGCATCTCGAAGAACAATTACAAGAAGGGAACAATTACAAGAAGGGAACCATTTTTTCTTTCGAGTGCTTGTTCATGTCAATTCTGATCAGATGAATCACAAGCTCAAGTTCAGGAGGTGCCACTGGTTGGAGTACCGCTCTACCAAACGCCGTGTAGTCTCTGGCCTGCTGGGTAATCACATAATGTGCAGTGAAAGTGTGTATGGAGGACCATGTCACTGCCCTGCATATTTCCTGGGTAGGAACCGGAGCCAGGAAAGCCGCTGAAGAGGACTGTGCCCTGGTGGAGTGAGCAGTGATCGGAAGGGCCAGCACCCCTGCCAGGTCGTAGCACTCTCGAATGCAGGACATGATCCACAATGAAATTCGTTGAGAAGAGACTGGAAAACCCTTCATTCTGTCCACCACAGCCACAAATAGTTGAATGGACTTCCAGAATGGTTCTGTTCTTTCGATATAAAAGGCTAGAGTTCTGCAGTCATCCAAAGAGTGAAGCCTCTGCTCTTTGCTGCTTGAGTGCAGCTTAGGATAGAACACTTGGAGGAAGACGATGTCCTGGTTGATGTGAAACTGGGAGACAACCTTCGGGAGGAAAGCTGAATGTGGCCTGAGCTGAACTTTGTCCTTGTAGAACACTGTGCAAGGGAGCTCTGAGGTTAGGGCCTTGAGCTCAGACCCTCCAGGCTCTTATTGCCACCAGAAACACCACCTCGTACAAGAGGTAGAACAGGGAGCACGTCGCTAGTGGTTCAAAAGGTGGTGCTGTCAGTCTGGAAAGGACGAGGTTGAGGTCCCAGCCTGAGGTCCCAGGCTGCCTGACTTGCAAGCCTAGTCTGTCAAGACCTTTGAGGAAATGGCTGACCATAGGGTTGGTGAAGACTGACTGGCCCTCTAAGCCTGGATGGAAGGCAGAGATGGCAGCCAAGTGAACCCTTATTGATGACACGGACAGCCCCAGCTGCTTGAGATGGAGAAGATTGTGCCACCTATATTAGACTGAGGTGAGTGTCGGGGATGAACGATGCTGCGCCAACCAGATTGAAAAAAATCTCTTCCACTTGGTAAGGTAGGTATCCCTGGTGGAGGGCTTTCTACTGCCAAGGCAGACTTGTCTAACCGGGTCCAAGCAAGATAGCTCTGTCAGGTTCAACCATGGAGCTTCCATGCTGTGAGGTGCAGTGACTCAAAGTTCAGGTGCTGGAGACTACCATGATTCTGAGTTAGTAAGTCTGGGCAGAGCGGAAGGTGACTGGAGCTTCCATGGACATTTCCGGGAGTAATGTGTACCAATGCTGACGAGGCCAGGCTGGGGCGACCAATATCACTGAAGCTTGTTCCCTCCGAATCTTGAGGGGCACTTTGTGAACAAGAGGGATGGGCAGAAACATGTATAGGCAATAGCCTCCCCATGGGGAGGCTGAACATGTCCGTGATGGAGCCCAGGCTGTGATTCAGGAAGGAGCAACTGCTGGTGCTTCCTGTTGCATTGCAAACAAGTCTATCTGCGGAAAACCCCACTGATGGAAGATTGAGTTTGCAACATCCAGGCAAAGAGATCACTTATGGCTGTGGAACAAACTGCTGAGATAGTCCGCCAAGTTGTTCTGTACTCCAGGGAGGCACGATACTTGCAGATGTATCAAATGCTCTGCACAAGTCCCACAGCATGAGGGCTTCCTGGCACAGCACAGAGAAGTGTGCACCCCTGTTTGTTGACATAAAACATCGCTATGGTGTTGACCAGGAGATGTGCATCAGTTATGACAGACAAGCGGGCTTGGAAAGTCTGGCACGCAAGGCACACCGCCCTCAGCTCTGACATTGATGTGGACAGTGAGTTCCACAGAGGAGGCTGCGACCTGAAGTGCCTGCGCTGTGCAGTAGGGGGGTGTATGCTCAGGGACTTGAGGGGGACCGTCAAGTCTTTTAAACTGTGCAGTTTTCTGTGTCTCTTCAGAGACTAGGGCCTGACCGAAGGGTAGGTCTTGAATGGTTTGTTGGACTTCGTGAAGGAGTCCAGAGACCTGAAGCCAAGAGGACCTTCTCATTGCCACCCCCGTAGCCATGGTTCGGGCAGCCGAGTCAGCACCTTTAAGATCCGCCTGCAAGGAGGCCCTAGAAATGAGTTTGCCTTCTTCCATCAAGGTATTAAATTCGGAGCGGGAGTCTGGTGGTAATAAGTCAGCAAACTTGGCCATCGCTCTGCAGGCGTTAAAAGGAGTACCTACTAATGATGGCCTGCTGGTTTGAAATACATAGCTGGAAACCACCAGTGGAGTACACTTCTGTCCCGAACAAGTCCACCAATGTGATATGGCCGTGAAAAAAGCTTATGCGGTCTTGGGATGTATCAGGAGAGGTATTTCCAGTAGAGATAAGGAGGTGATGGTACTGTTATACAAGGCACTGGTGAGATCTCATCTGGAATACTGTGTGCAGTTCTGGTCTCCCACGTTTAAGAAGGATGAATTCAAACTGAAACAGGTACAGAGAGGGGCTACTAGGATGATCCGAGGAATGGAAAACCTGTCTTATGAAAGGAGACTCAAAGAGCTGGGCTTGTTTAGCCTAACCAAAAGAAGGCTGAGGGGAGATATGATTGTTCTCTATAAATATATCAGAGAGATAAATACCAGCGAAGGAGAGGAATTATTTAAGCTCAGTACCAATGTGGACACAAGAACAAATGGAGATAAACTAGCCATCAGGAACTTTAGACTTGAAATAAGATGAAGGTTTCTAACCATCAGAGGAGTGAAGTTCTGGAACAGCCTTTCAAGGGGAGCAGTGGGGGCAAAAGACATATTTGGATTCAAGACTAAGCTTGATAAGGTTATGGAGGGGATGGTATGATGGGATAGTGAAACATCAATTAATTGCCAAAATTAGGCTATTAGCAGTAAATATGCCCAATGGCCTGTGATGAGATGTTAGATGTGGTGGGATCTGAGTATTAAAGAGAATTCTTTCCTGGGTGTCTGGCTCGTGAGTCTTGCCCACATGCTCAGAGTTTAGCTGATCACCATATTTGGGGGTCGGGAAGGAATTTTCCTCCACGACAGATTGGCAGAGGCCCTGGGGGTATTTCGCCTTCCTCTGCAGTATGGGGCAGAGGTCACTTGCTGGAGGATTCTCTGCACCTCGAAGTCTTTAAACCATGATTTAACCTCAGACAGAGGTTAGTGGTTTGTTACGGGAGAGGGTGGGTGAGAGTCTGTGGCCTGCATTGTGCAGGAGGTCAGACTAGACTATCATAATGTTTCCTTCTGACCTTAAAGTTTATGATTCTATGATCTTTTCACCTCCTGATTTTAAGAGGAGCATTCCTGAAACCCCTGACACTCCCTTTGATTTGCGGCATCCGCCACCAAAGAGTTGGGCAAAGGATGAGAATAGAGATGCTCATATCCCTTTGAGGGAACAAAATAGGGTCTCATTTCTCTTAGCTGTAGGGGGCAAAGACACCAGTGTCTGCCACAAAGCTTTTGTGGTCTCATTTATAGTCTTAATGAGTGGGAGCGCAATACCCGAGGGCCCAGAGGGGGCAACAATGTCCACAATGGGATCAGCATCCTCTATCAGTTCTCTGCCTGGAACCCCAGGTTCTGGGCCACCCTGCGCAACATCTGTTGCGGGACCCTGCTATTCTCCAAGGCCAGGGTCATTGAAGTGCCAGCAATGGCTTCATCCGGGGAGGACCAGGACGAGACAACCTTGGACGAGAGCACCAGCACATGGCCTTGGTCCCTACCCTCACAGCCAAGAGGGTCGTGCTGTTCATTGGATTGCACCGGAGGAGGCTGGATGTGTTGCCAAGATCTAGACCTCCTGCTGCTGGACATATCTGAGCGATAAGACTCCACCTCAGACTCTGAGATCTCTGAAAAGGAAGACCACGGAGGAGTGGTACTGGGCAGTGCCTAGACTCTGGAGATTGATGCAGTCCCCCTACGTGGACAGCTGGCACCAGGGAGTGGCTCTGTGGAGATGGGAAGCAGCGTGACGTCATCACCAGCTTGCTCCTAGATAGAATAGGAGGCTAGGTTATCACCGGTGCCTCATCTCTCCTTGGAGAAGGTGGTGCCATCAGGCGACTAAGGTCCTGAGCTGCCTCAAAAGTCTCCAGAGTGGAGGGGAGTTGAACGTCCCCGGCCATGACGTCTGGACAACAGTAGTGGGCTGGAATCAACTGGACCCCTGGAGGAGTCAATGATCCTCTGGGAGGCCCTGGTCCGGAAGCAGGCTGGATGGTCTGAGGCCTCCCTGCCGCTTGCTCCTAAGTCTTAGGAGTGGGAAAGCGCCCCGTCTCCTGCCTCTTTCTTCTGGTGTACCAGGGATGAAGATTGGTGTCTGCCGGAAGTCTTATGTTTGGCACCATGTCAGTGCCGGGAGTCCTTAGCCTCCTTTCTTTGTGCCAGCTCACGCTGCGCACGGGGGACACGTTGCTTGGCACGGGCTCCGCTGACCTGGGGTTGGAGTGCGGTCAGAGGGCTGCCTCCATGAGGAGAATTCCAAGTCTCTTCTCATGATCCTTAAGGGTCCTCAGCTGAAACACCTTGAAAATGCAGCACTTGTCTTTTTGGTGACTCTTGCCGAGGCACATCAAAATAAGAAGGGTGCGGGTCACTCCTTGGCATCAATTCCCTCAGATTTCACACAATGTGAACCCATGCCCCGGCATTGGGGAATGAAATGGGGTGGACCCTCCAATGGAAACTTAGTAGTTTCTCTAACTAATAATCTAACTATATACAGCTGACAGTGGGACACTGCTAAAGGTGCTTGCAAAAGCAATAGCAAGGGAAGTTCCAGCTAGCCATCACCAGTGGTAAGAAGGAACTGAGGTGGGATTGGGTCAGCAGGGACCTGTATTGGGCACCATGAAGGCATGACTCCAGAAGGTGCCCATGCCGACCTTACAGATACCGCTAGGGGAAAAATCTTTCGGCTGTCGTGCATGCGGCATGTGCACACCTGATTGAGTTCTTGTTCATGTCAATTCCAAAGAAGATCTTTCATAATATTCTCAGTTACATAATTCAGTACAGGACTATTATAATTACCTAGCTCAACTTCAATCACCACTGGTACATTTAATCACGGTTTAAATCACCACTGTTGCATTAGTGGCTTTACACTGGAATAAAATGTATGTGAAGATGAGTCATCATTAGCTGATAAAACGCTGGATTTCTTTAATACTGCACTCAATTATTTACTTTAGAAAGTATTTTTCTCTTCATGTCATCATTTGTACCTATTATTTCTGTTCAGTGGAGTATTTTTGTCATCCCTTCCTCTGAAAATATACCATAGCAATTTTAATTAGACTGTTTGTATTTTAGTTTGGGATTTGAATTTTAAATGCTGGCTCTGTCATTTCAATAGACAAAGGACTAGAGTCACAATGCAGGATACCGGTATACTTCTGCCACTTCAAAGGAGAAATACTCCCCAGTGTATTTTTGACTTACTATATGTACAGTATTACAAAGCATACTCTAATTACTGTGCTTAGTAAAGATATCTTTACATCATCTGCTGAAATGTTAAGTGAATGTTCACTTATCTTTACATTTGTTTCAAGGCATATTAAAAGCTTGGTGAAAAAGCTAATCTGGAGAAGGACAAGAACAACAAATCAAGCAGGGCCAAGAGCCCCAGTTTAGAAACATGGCAGCTACTAAGTGACATTTTTCCATTCAGCAGAGCCAGGACCAGAATGATTACCTACGGGTGCAGCACAGCCTTTTCAAATGCAGCAATATAGGTTCCCTCCATTTGCTATTGCTCAGAACTTTAGAGTCAAAGCTAGAGACTAGAACTCATTGAGGGAAAAATGGTTTTGATGAAAATGTCAATTAAAATGGCTTTTCTACTAAACAAAAGCAATTTTGTTGTGGAAGAAAATTAAGTTTAATTTATTTTTCCAGTTTCTTTTAAACTTTTTATTGAAAATTTCAGAACACAAAATTTTGGGGTGGTTTTTTTTTTTTAAATATCTGTCCATGAAATTTCTAAGACTTTTTTCAACATGTCCCATTAAAAGTAATCACATTCTTCAGCTTGCTAAAGAAAGAAGCTATTAACTCTTCCACTTTCAAAGTGAGTGAATCACTCAGCCTCCCAAGTGACGTGTGTTCCAGGCGTACCTTCAGTGAGACAGGAGCAATCCTATACAAGAACCATCCACCTCCAATTCAAGTGCATCAGCAGAAGACTAACCACATTTTGCCATTCCAAGTGCATCAGCCAATGATATTTAAGTAGCCTGGTTGACAGTCTCCGCACCACTGACATGAAGTAAAAATTACATATTTAGAAATGTTTCAGAGTAGCAGCCGTGTTAGTCTATATTCGCAAAAAGAAAAGGAGTACTTGTGGCACCTTAGAGACTAACCAATTTATTTGAGCATAAGCTTTCGTGAGCTACAGCTCACTTCATCGGATGCATTCAGTGGAAAATACAGTGGGGAGATTTATATACATAGAAGACATGAAACAATGGGAATGTAGCAACAACAAGCAGGGCCAGTGCAAGGATGTTTTGTGCCCTAGGTGAAAACTTCCACCTTGCACCTGCCCCCTGTGAGCCCTGCAACAGCTCCCCGCTCCCACACTCCGCCCTGAGGCGGCCCCCCCTGCAGCAGCTCCCAGCCGCTGCCCCCTCCCCTCAGCCTGGAGAGCCGCATGCAGCAGCTCCCCGCCCCAGCTCACCTCTGCTCTGCCTCTTCCCCGAGCATGCTGCCGCCACTCTGTTTCTCCCACCTCCCAAGCTTGCGGCTCCAATCAGTTGTTTGGCGCCACAAGCCTGGGAGGGAGAGAAGCAGGGTGGGGCGGCGTGCTCAGGGGAAGAGGCAGAGCAGAGGTGAGCTGGGGTGGGGAGCGGTTCCCCTGTGCATCGCTACCCCCTCCCCCCGTTACTTGCTGCAGGCGGTCCTGCCCGCATCCCCCTGCCTCCGCTCCACCGCCTCCCCGGAACGTGCTTTTGGCCGCCCCCAATCACTTGGCGCACTAGGCAACCGCCTAGTGGTACCAGTGGCCCTGTTAACAAGGCTACCAAATTTGCCTCTTTCTTTTTTAAACACTAAACAAAGACTGGCCTTTCATTTGACAAGAGCCTCAACTTTGAAATGTGCTATCAATGAAGCCAACTATACTTTAATAGAGCTTAAATTTAAAACAATTTAAAACAACATCCTTTCAACTTATCAGGACTGACATGGTTTATCTTGGCTCATGACTTCATGCGTTGTGAAGAACTATGCCATGATTCACAGTAACTAGCACTACAAGCAGGATGCTCACGACTGTATATTAAATTACATGCATTTCCATTAACTTTGGGGGTATTTTCACGAGTCACCTTTAAACGCTGATATTTATCAATACTCACCACACAGTATCTGAGCTACTACAATTAATTCCTGTACCAAGTATTGTAAATACAGTGGTCTCTCAGATATCAGTGAAACATACAATACTCAATTTACATTTAAACAGTCAGAGAAGAAATGTTTATACGAGACATGTTTTTCACCTTTGTTGGTGACTAACACCTTGATACAGGCTCTACAGGCATATATCTTCATAATATTACAGAATCATAGAAGATTAGGGTTGGAAGAGACCACAGGAGGTCATCTAGTCCAACCTCCTGCTCAAAGCAGGACCAACTCAATTAAATCATGCCAGCCAGGGTTTTGTCAAGCCGGGCCTTAAAAACTCCTAAGGATGGAGATTCCACCACCTCCCTAGGTAACCCATTCTAGTGCTTCACCGCCCTCTTAGTGAAATAGTGTTTCCTCATATCCAATCTAGACCTCCCCCACTGCAACTTGAGACCATTGCTTTTTGTTCGGTCATTTACCACCACAGAGAACAGCTAGCTCCACCCTCTTTGGAACCCCCCCCCTTCAGGTAATTGAAGGCCGCTATCAAATGCCCCCTCACTCTTTTCTGCAGATTAAATAAATTCAGTTTCCTCAGCCTCTCCTCATAAGTCAGGTGCCCCAGGCCCCTAATCATTTTCTTTGCCCTCCGCTGGACTCTCTCCAATTTATCTACATCCTTTCTGTAGTGGAAGGCCCAAAACTGGACCCAATACTCCAGATGTGGTCTCACCAGTGCAAAATAGGGGAATGATCACTTCCCTCAATCTGCTGACAATGCTCCTACTAATGCAGCCCAATATACCATTAGCCTTCTTGGCAACAAGGGTACACTGTTGACTCATATCCAGCTTCTCATCCACTGCAATCCCCAGGTCCTTTTCTGCAGAACTGCCGCTTAACCAGTTGGGTCCCCAGCCTGTAGCGGTGCATGGGATTCTTCCATCCTAAGTGCAGGACTCTGCACTTGTCCTTGTTGAACCTCAGATTTCTTTTGGCCCGATCCTCCAATTTGTCTAGGTCACTCTGGACCCTATCCCTACCCTCCAGAGTATCTACCTCTCCCCCCAGCTTAGTGTCATCCACACACTTGCTGAGGGTGTAATCTATCCCATCATCCAGATCATTAATGAAGATGCTGATCAGAAACAGCTCCAGGACTGACCCCTGGGGCATGCCGCTTGATACCAGTTACCAACTAGACATCAAGCCATTGATCACTACCCTTTGAGCCTGACAATCTAGCCAGCTTTCTATCCACCTTATAGTCCATTCATCCAATCCATACTACTTTAACTTGCTGGCAAGAATACTGTGGGAGACCGTATCAAAAGCTTTGCTAAAGTCAAGATATATCACGTCCATTGCTTTCCCCATATACACAGAGCCAGTTATTTCAGCTTAAAAAGGAATCAGGTTGGTCAGGCATGACTTGCCCTTTGTGACTCCATGTTGACTGTTTCTGATCACCTTCCTCTCCTCTAAGTGCTTCAAAATGTATTCCTTGAGGACCTGCTCCATGATTTTTCCAGGGACTGAGGTGAGGCTGACCAGTCTGTAGTTCCCCAGATTCTCCTCCTTCCCTTTTTTTTAAAAAAAAGTTGAGCACAATATTTGCCTTTTTCCAATCATCTGGGACCTCCCCCGATTGCCACAAGTTTTCAAAGATAATGGCCAGTGGCTCTGCCATCACATCAGCCAACTCCCTCAGCACACTTGGATGCATTAGTTCTGTCCCATGGACTTGTGCATGTCTAGCTTTTCTAAGTCGTCCTTAACCTGTTTTTTCACCACTGAGGGCTGCTCACCTCCTTGCCATACTGTGCTGCCCAGTGCAGCAGTCTGGGAGCGGACCTTGTCTGTGAAGACCAAGGCAAAAAAAGTATTGAGTACTTCAGCTTTATCTTCATCATCTGTCACTAGGTTGCCTCCCCCATTCAGTAAGGGTCCCACACTTTCCCTGACCTTCTTGTTGCTAACATACCTGTAGAAACCCTTCTTGTTACCATCACTTGCTAGCTGCAACTTCAATTGTGCTTTGGCCTTCCTGATTACATCCCTGCATGCTCGATCAATATTTTTATACTCCTCCCTCGTCATTTGTCCAAGTTTCCACTTCTTGTAAGCTTCCTTTTTGTGTTTAAGCTCACTGAAGATTTTTCTGTTAAGCCAAGTTGGTTGCCTGCCATATTTGCTATTCTTTCTGCACATTGGGATGGTTTGTTCCTGTGCCCTCAATAAGGCTTCTTTAAAATACAGCCAGCTCTCCTGGACTCCTTTTCCCCTCATATTAGCCTCCCAGGGGACCCTGCCCATCAGTTTCCTGAGGGAGTCAAAGTCTGCTTTTCTAAAGTCCAGGGTCTGTATTCTGCAGCTCTCTTACTTCTTACATACTACTTGTACATCATTTAACAATGATATTGAGAACCCGTGTGACATTCTTTGATTGAATAGAATATACATATCAATCAGAAGATTCCTGTAACCCCCTCTGCACACCTGTGTCAGTTCTCATTAAAGAGGTTTTTGAGTCACTTCTTCCAAAGGAGGTTGTGGAATTCACCTCATTGGAGGCTTTTAAGAATAAGTGGGACAACACACTTGTTATGGATGGCATCGGTTTAATTAGTCCTGCCTCAGCCCTGGGGACAGGACTTGATTACCTCTTTACCTCTTGATTACCCTAGTACTACCTCTACTTGATTACCTCCCTTCCAGCCCTACACTTGCATGAACCTATGATCCTAGGATATAATGGTTTTTAAACCATCAGACTAATTTTAAATGAATATTTGCACGATTCTTAGAATTAGCAAGTATTCACATTTTTGTAACATTGTGTTTAAACCAGTTTTAAAGTTAGTTGTTTGCTTTTTAATGGCAAACATATCACAATGGGTCCTCTATCAACCTTTTGGACTGAATGCAAAGGAAGGATTGTAAAAGTTTCGAAGAAGAGATGAACAGGCAGAAAAAGTGGGATCGGGGGGGGGAGGGGAAGAGACCCTATCTGCAGGTATGTATCAAAGGTTTGCTCTACGTTGGGAAGGTAAAGACGACACCCTGGCACCGTTCACTGAGAAAGCAAAAGGACAGCACTTTTGCTTCATAAGAAAGGGGTCTTAACCAGGCTTGGTTGAAACACACTGCAGAGGACTTTAAGCAGAAGGTTAACCTGTTAAGTTTAGTCTCTGGAAGCATATTATGATTTTTTTTTTTTTAATATATGTAACCACTTGTTACCAATACTCTTACTCATTATTACTTGCATCTCTATTCTTTGATAATAAACTTATTCTTGTTTTCATTATAAATAAATCTAAGTGCTCTGGTGTTGAAGTGCTAGTCCTGAGTTGAATCTTACAAGCGGATTTGTACTGATCCTTTGGGAGCGTTCAGTGAATAAGGGGTTGGACACTGCAGGAAATGCTCCAAGTATTCGGGGGGTTCATATATGTGCCTTTCATTACCTGTCCAGAGACACCGAGGTCTGAGAAGGGCTGAAAAGTAGCACTTGTGCTGCAAGAGGCTGTTGGTTTCAAGGAGCTGATCCATAGCAGGAATGGACAAGAATATTTCATGCTAAGGGCAGGTAGCAGAGAGGTGCCTCAACCCCGGGAAGTGTCACAAAAGCCTATTCCAGAGTTTAAACATTTTTCTAGTTAGAAGATAGACTCTGAGCCAGTGAGAGTTAAGCAACCTAAAAGCAACCTTTAAATGACATTTGAAAAATACTGAAATGGTAAACCTTTTATCATTTTTATTGCTTTCTTCTGGACTCTCTGCAATTTGTCTGTCTTTCCTAAAGTGGCACCCAAAATTGGCCAAAGTACTGCAGCTGAGACCTCACCACTGCAGAGTAGAGAAGGACAGCTACCTCCCATGCCTTACATGTATTAACAGGAGTGTCACACCTCAGAATGATATTAATAGTTTCGCATCCCATTGTTGGCTCATATTTAATTTGTGATACATTATAATCCCCAGCTCCTTTTCAGCAGTATTAGTTCCTAGCCAGTTATTCCCCATTTTGTAGTTGTGCATTTGATTCTTCCTTTCTAAGTGCAGGGCTTTGCGCTTGTCTTTATTGAATTTCATCTTGTTGATTTCAGACTAGTTTTTCAATTTGTCAAGATTGCTCTGAATTCTAATCCTGTCTGCCAAAGTGCTAACAAGTCCTCCCAGCTTGATGTCATTAGTAAATTTTACAAGCACACTCCATTATCCAAGGCATTAACGGAAGTACTGACTAACGGAACCAGGACTGAATGCTGTGGAACCCCACCAGATACATCCTCCCAGTTTGACAGCAAACCATTCATAACTGCTGTCAAGGTTCCTTCCCCACTCTGAACTCTAGGGTACAGATGTGGGGACCTGCATGAAAGACCGCCTAAACTTATTCTTACCAGCTTAGGTTAAATGCTGCCACCACCAAAGTGTTACACAAAGAACAGGGGAAGTGCCCACTTGGAAATGTCTCCCCTACAAAATCCCCCTCACCCCCAAGCACTACACCCCCTTTCCTGGGGAAGGCTTGATAAAAATCCTCACCAATTTGCATAGGTGAACACAGACCCAAACCCTTGGATCTTAAGAACAATGAAAAAAGTGATCAGGTTCTTAAAAGAAGAATTTTAAATTAAAGAAAAAGTAAAAGAATCACCTCTGTAAAATCAGGATGGTAGATACCTTACAGGGTAATCAGATTCAAAACATAGAGAATCCCTCTAGGCAAAACCTTAAGTTACAAAAAGACAAAAACAAGAATATACATTCCATTCAGCACAACTTATTTTATCAGCCATTTAAACAAAACAGAATCTAATGCATATCTAAGTCGATTGCTTACTAACTCTTTACAGGAGTTCTGACCTGCATTCCTGCTTTGTTCCCAGCAAAAGCATCCCACAGACAGAGAGAACCCTTTGTTCCCCGCCCCCCTCCCTCCAGCTTTGAAAGTATCTTGTCTCCTCATTGGTCATTTTGGTCAGGTGCCAGCAAGGTTATCTTAGCTTCTTAACCCTGTACAGGTGAAAGGGTTTTTCCTCTGGCCAGGAGGGATTTAAAGGTGTTTACCCTTCCCGTTATATTTATGACAACTGCTCTTTGAGTACAGCTTTTTAAACCTTGCGTACACTAGCCTACATTTCCCTAGTTTGCTTTGAGAATGTCATGTGGGGCTATGTTTCCAAAAAAAAAAAAAAAAAAAAAAAAAAAAGGTAATTAATTATGAGGAAAAGTAAAATTCAGTGGAAGAATCAGTCGGGAAAGTCCACCATCTCCAGTAACTTGCTGAGAAAGAGGATGAAGACTGGACAGCAGTTAATAGTTCTTTTAGAAGCAGGTAGGACATTAAAAAGTTAATTGATTCTTTGCCTCTTTGAAGCAGCCATGATTTCCCTGCCCAGCCAAAAATCATCCAAATTGCTGGCAGACTCAGCCTGACCTCTTGGATAGGGGTGGCAATGAATCCAACTCCTGCCTGACACTCACTAGGAAAACCATCTACATGTGTGTGTGCTCACAAAGACTGCCCTCTTCTCCCACCCCCTCCCCCACGCAAAGTAAAGAATGATGGGAGTTGGGACAGCACAATAAAGCAAACTAGACTAACCTAGCTCCATATTCTTTGAAGCAGTCCTGCTGTTTTTCCCCAGTATTTGGGCATCTGAAGACTGCCAACAACAGGACTTGACATTGCTAAAACATGTAGCCCCATCTACAATGCGATGGGAAACAGAGGGAATTAGGCTAACACTAAAACAGCTTATTAGAAAGAATTTCAAAAAATATGAAGAGGAGACATTCAGAGATAGTATCACATATTGTAGTACAGGTAAAGTTAATATAGCGGGTATATGAGCTCTCAAGATGACTTCTCAACAAGTAAGAGCATGAAATTTCCTGACATATCGTGGCAGAGCTCCGACCTTGTCCCTGTGGGTCCTGCGCTTCCAGGCGGTTTATGCTAGCCTCAGAGGCTCACTGCGACCGTCCACACAGCCCTTCTCTATAGGGCCAGGGTTACAGTCTACTGAGCCCTTTCCATCATAAGCAAGCAATGAGGTTGGTGAGAAATCTCCCACAGTCCCTGTTGTCCCTACGGGCTTATTCCAAAACAGTTTAGCCTCCTGTCCTGACAGGGGCCTGTCTTCCTTTCCCAGGAGGTGTTTCTGTAGTGGTGGGTTGGGGGGAACCTGGGCCCGCCCTCTACTCCGGGTTCCGTCCCAGGGACCCTAGTGGCAGCAGCTGTTGGCAGCCGACCTGTCACTGCCAGAGTTGCTACACTTCCCTGGGCCACTTCCCCACAGCTCTCCCACTTCTCTCTCAATGCCTTCTTCATCCTTACCTTAGTGCTCCCTTTCCAGTAGCTTGAAGGGGTCTTCATTACCCAGCCCTTCAGCTGCAATTCCTCTCCCCTGATTCCCCTCAGCTTGACCGGAGTGAGTCCTTTTAGAGTATCAGAGAGGTTTTAATTAGAGTCAGGTGTTCTCCCTAACCTAATGGCTTCAACTGACTCTTTGCAGGCTAATTTCCACCCTAGCCTGGAGCAGCCCCTGCTCTGGTCAGTCAGGGAACAGAAAACTGCTTATGCAGTGGCCAGTACATCTGCCTTCTACTACTCTGCTGTACCCAACTGGCCTGGGTCTATCACAATATGTACAGTCTTATAGGGTTTAATATAGAATAAGTTTATCTAAAATGTGCACTTAAAAGTATCCTAGCATGAACAATTGGAGCCGAACCAAACAAACCATGAGACAAAAATAAAGTGGTTAATTTTTGTCTAAAAATAAGACTACAGGTATCTCTCTCTCACACACACACCCCTCTTCTAGCTGTGTCAAAACTAGATTTTTATTATTAAGCAGATTTGCTAAGCAATATTACTATTTGATCATTGGATGTATTTGTGAAAGTCTCCTCAAAGATGAATGGTTCTGCAAGAGAGTTTTACCATATTTTAAGAAAGTGACTTTGCATTTAAAAAGTGATTTAGATTTATAAAGATATTCTGAAATAATCTACTCTGGAATTTCTTATGGAGTTTCAAAAAAGTATATCACATGGGACATCATCGGACTAAATCAAAAAATGTAGTCAATTCTCCTTTCCCAAAAAGGCTTGCTCAGTTTGGAGGAATTTTTTTTTGATTGCCAATCAAGTGCTTCAATTCAAGGAACAAAAAAACCAAACACATGGTGTACAAGTCAAGGACTAGACTATGCTTTTCTCAGGCACTCAAATCCCTATTGCAGTCAGTCAATTGGAGATTTAGATGTGCAAGAAATGCAAAAAAAAATTAAATAAAAAAATCAACCCATTTATGTTGCACAATTCTTTTACACTGAATCATAAAGAGCTCCGATGAAGTGAGCTGTAGCTCATGAAAGCTTATGTTCAAATAAATTTGTTAGTCTCTAAGGTGCCACAAGTACTCCTTTTCTTTTTGCGGATACAGACTAACACGGCTGCTACTCTGAAACCGGTCATAAAGAGCTCAGTTATACAAGACCCGAGTTGTGTCTCCAGGTCCTTCAGTATTTGGGCTTGGTGTGCTCTCTCAATTTTTAATTGGCAAGAGGAAAGGTGATAATGACCTAGATTCCCTTCCTTCACCTGTTTTCACTAGTTTATTGCCAGTGGGTACATCTGCACTGCGATAAAAAACCCACAGCATGGCTGCAACTGACCCAAGTCAACTGACTCAGGCTTGGGCTGCAGGGCTATAAAACTGAAATGTACATGTTCAGACTTATTGGGCTGGAGCCTGGGCTCTGAGATTCAAGGAAGGGGGAAGGTCTCAGAGGCTGGGCTCCAGGTCCTACCTACACTGCAATTTTATAGTCCTGTCACCCAAGTCAGCTGATCTGGGCTTTGAGACTCTACGCTGTGATTTAAAAGAACGTGCAGCATAGACATACCCAATGACTTCATTGATATTACTCCTGATTTTCCACTGAGAGAGAAAAATCAATCTTTAAGTCCTGAAAGATTATACTAATAAACAATGCCTTCAGATTCTCCAGTATTCTTACAATATTGAATTCTGAATAATCAAGAACGATTTTCCAAATCTTCCATTTTGTCCTTATTTTATTAGGTATACTAGACATTTTAAGAGGACATTTAAAGGAAGACAATTAAGCCTTCTACACTTATGGTTCCTTTTTCCAATCCTGAACAAATCTAATTTAATGTACGGTAATTTAACCTAATTAGTCAGTTCTTGCATTACACAGACATAACTTGATTTAATATTACTTATTCCTTCAAGAAGATTCTTCAGCAGTTCTCTCATTACTGCTGAGATGGGAATTGATAGAGTTAATCTCCTGTCCAGTTAAACAGACGTTTGCCCAAGACAGAAATTCAAAATTTGTGGAATGCAGCTACTTTATGCATACTTGTTTGTTTTGCCCAGTCTCTTCAAAATTCAAACTTTGCATTTTTGGATACATCATAGAACCCAACTGAGAGAAAAGAACGAACATACATACTTTATACATATATTATACATACACCCACACCCACCCACCCCAGTAAGCAACCTATAGCACGTGTGCCAAAGGCAGCATGCGAACTGATTTTCAGTGGCACTCTCACTGCCCAGGTCCTGGCCACTGGTCCGGGGGGGGGGCTCTGCATTTTAATTTAATATATAACTAAACTATTGTTGTATGTAAAGTAAATAAGGTTTTTAAAATGTTTAAGAAGCTTCATTTAAAATTATAGTCTTATAGAAAGAGACCTTCTAAAAATGTTAAAATGTATTACTGGCATGCAAAACATTAAATTAGAGTAAATAAATGAAGAGTCGACACACCCACTTCTGAAAGGTTGCCAACCCCTGATATACAGGATTACTTTAAGCACCTAACAAAACTACGCCTATATTTTAAAGATACAAACAAATCTTTAGCAGGAGTGCACCAAGATGACTACAGATTTTCCTTTGAACATTGTAGATGCGTTTTATATTTTTAAGCAGCATCAGTCTTAGAGAAGATGCAAAATAAAAGCAAAACATGCCCTGAAGAGCTTAAAAAGCTAAAAAACAGGGACCAAGACACAGTGTTATTATGGGTATTTAAAAGAAGTTATTTTTGTACTTAGTGTCTTCAATGTAGCAGTAGCATGGAAAGAGAATATTCAGGGCCTGAAAAAACCACTCTCCCATGGCATTCTGAAAAAAAAAAAAAAAAAAAACTTACCCTGGTATGTAATTCATTTTCCAAAGAAAGTAAGCTTTCATTTAGCAAATGCAATGTTCTAGTACTGATGGTTGAAAGGAAAATGCTTTTGAATGTAAGCTGATACAGTGCTACCTTCCTGACTCTGCAGAAATAGCTTCAGAGCCTCTGATGTTTGTAGATTTGCTGAAAGACAGCAGCATTAAAGTAACACAACTGCACCAGTTTTATCGCTAGAACGCGCATCTATATAACGCAAATTCGGATATAATGCGGTCACAGGCATAGATCCCAAATTTAAGTACAGTACAATTTTTTTTTATTTATTTTTTTTTAAGTATAGACACGATAAATCGACCACTGAGCACTCTGACTCTAGTACGCCACCAGAACAAGGAATGCAAGTGCAGTCGATGGGAGAGAGTCAGCTATTCACATAGCTGAAGTTGCAGATCTTAGATCGACCCCACATTGTAGTGTAGACAAGCCCTAAGACGATTGCTGTAGGCCAAGAATGCCGTGGAAGAAGAGGAGGAAGATGAAGTGGATGTCGTTCCAACGTCAACTGTGACCGTAGCCAGCTTAGAGACTGCTTTGAGATGGTTTGAGACGCAAAATGTTGAGCCTATAAAAATTATGCAGCTATGTAGTCTTTTGCAGTTTGCTAAGCGGAAGCAGCAAGAAGCAAAAGCAACTCACCGACTTTAAGAAAAACTAGACTAGTTTATTGTCATGTCTACTTTAAATTTCTAATAAAGCAACACTTTTTTTCCTCATTTATTGTTTCCCTCAAGTAGGAATTTATTTTCTAAGGTTTTCTATACTTTATGGATGTGACATTTACTGTCTACAGTCATTTCATTTTAACGCGGTCCCTGCTATAACACGGTACTTGGCATGGATCCCAAATCCCACGTTCTAGTGAGGGTCTGGTGTATTCTGAGTTCTGCAATCAGCAGTGTAATTGTCAAGAATCATGTCAGCTGCATACAACCGCTGCTTGGGAAAGCTCAAAGGGCTTGTCTTCAGTGCAAAGTTAACTTGAGCATTGCTCCTACTTAGACACTATGGCCTGGTCTACTCCACAAAACTTAGGTCAACATAAGCCATGTTAAAGTCGATCTATTAATGTGTGTGTCTACACAACCAAGTCTCTTCCACTGACCTAAGTGGCCTGTACAGTTAACTTCTGTACTCCACCTCCGCGAGAGGCATAGCGCTTGATTCGACATCCATGGATTGACATGGGGATAGTGTAGACCGGTGGTTCTTAACCGGAGGGGTCCACAGCCCCCTGGGGTTCTGCGAGCCCTTTCAGGGGGTCCTTGGGGTCCCAGGGCTGAAATCTGGTGCCCCAACCCCAGCACCCCCTGCGGGGCTGAAGCTGGGAGCAGCATGGGGCTGAAGCCAGCAGGGCCCCCCTCAAAGCCAGGAGCAGTATGGGGCTGAAGCTGGAAGGGTCTCCAGCAGGCCCAACCCTCCCCCCCAGCTGCACAGGACTGAAATTCCGAGCCACAGTGATTCCCATGGGCAGAGTTGGGGGGCATAGGGCCCTCAAACTGCAGTGCCCCAAGTCCCACTTACCCCCATTGCACCCTGGAGTTTTTATAGCACGTTGAGGGTGGCCTCAGCAGGAAAAAGGTTGAAAACCTCTGGTGCAGACACTGCGTTGTGTAATTCAAATGAACTGGCCTCCAGGAGGTGTCCCACAGGGCTCCACTGTCACTGCTCTGGAGAGCACTTTCAGCTCCACTACAAGTCAGCCAGGTACACAGGAAACAGCTGCTCCCCTGTTAAAGCCCTGGGAACTTTTGAATTTTCATTTCCTGTTTGATCACAGTGGAGAGCTTGGCAGCACAGCGGATCACCCAAACTCAAGGCTGCAAACGCACTCCAGCCTGGAGTACACAGGCGGTGATGGATCTTATTGCTGTGTGAGGAGAAGAATCTGTGCAGGCAGAGCTCTGATCCAGCAGAAGAAACACTGACATCTATGCCAAGATCACGCAGGGCATGGGGGAGAAGGCTACACCAGGGACATGCAGCAGTGCCACATGAAAATAAAGGAGCTTCGGCAAGTGTACCAGAAGACAAGGGAGGTGAACAGTCGTTCTGGTTCTGCCCCACAGACATGCCGTTTTTATGATGAGCTGCATGCGATTCTCGGCGATGACCCCCCACCACGCCAAAACGCTCGGTGGATACCTCCCAGGAGCCCTGGGTGACCTCGAGCAACAACGAGAAGGACATTGTTGACAAGGAGGAGGAGAATGTGAGGCAGGCAAGCAGAGGATCTATTCTCCTCAACAGCCAAGAACTGTTTTTAACCCAGGAGCTAATCCCTTCACAGGACCAGTTGGCAGCAGATCATGATGCCAGGGAAGACAACTCCAGTGAGTACACATTGTCATTCAAACTGTAGGGGTTACATGCTATTATTTTTTATGCTTAATCTGAACAAAAAAAAGTAGGTGCAGTGGGTTTTGGTGGCCACTCCAGCTACGCAGAGGGTGCTGGCCAAAAAAATACTGTTCATGGGGATGGCCCAGGAACACTCCAGGGAGACCTCTACGAAGCTTACATGGAGGTACTCTGCAATCCTTTGCGGAAGGTTTCTGGGACGGGCTGCCTCATTTCATCCACCACAGTAGGACATTTTTCCGCACCACTACAGTATTAACTCTGCTGGCACCATTGCAGCACACAGCAGAAGGACCAGGTCTGTACCCAGACACTTGCAGCATCTGCTCCCTTGCCACCTCTGTTATCCTCAGGAGAGTGATCCCGAATAGGGTCACCTAGGGGAAACAGGGGAAGTTTTCAATGCTAGCCCTTAAACCACAAACAATTCAACAAGTAATCCACCCCTGCCCCGTTTGATGAGATCTGGGTCACATAACCACACTTTCCCAAACGTGCCGTGGTTGTGGTTGGAAGGGATCACCGTGTATTGCAAGCAGCATTGAAAAAGAAGGGGGCAGGATGGCAGCTTCCTGTTTGTCTCCCTTCTCCTCCAACCTGGTGCCACTTTTGTAAAAGACACACACATACTCTATTTGAGGGGCTTTACACTAGTGGCTGTCCTCAAGTACCATCCAGGTTGCTAGGAGAAAGGGGGCTTTTCTCCAGTTCCAACTGGTGATCCCAAGGATGTCTTCACAAAAGCAGCAGCACAAAACCTCTCGCCCATGCCTCATGGCCTTACTCACCATGGCTGGAGCAGCAAACTAACTCTTGCAATAGCCAGCCAGTGGTTACATTGTGGCTTGCAGGGAAGTGCATTGAGGGGTGTTGGCTTTTTAATAAAAAAAAATAACCTTTGCACCAGAATCAATGTATGTACTGTCAATGCTACCCTTGTGCTTTGCATTCCTTGCAGCTGAAAACTTGTCCACTGGCACATCCTCCACACTGGGATAGAGACTTTCCCAGATTAGAAGGTGGACAAAGATGACTCAGGAGGACATGTTCAATGAGTTCATGTGGCCACTGAAAGTGACAAGACGGAGCTCAGAGCATGGACGATTAAACTGTCCGAGAACCTGGACATGGACAGAAGAGCATGCATGGAACAAAAGACAGTGTGCCACACAGGAAGAGATGCTGCAAATTAGGAAGGAGCAATCAGACATGTTAAGGCGTCTGGTTGAGGTTCAAGAAAGGCACCTGGATGCTAGAGTCCCTCTGCAGCCTATGCTAAACCTGCTGCCATCAGGGACTCTGCAGGGCTGAGACTGCAGGGCCGAGAGTGGGGGGTTGGGTATCCCTTGCACGCAACACCAGGGGAGGGTACAAGGACCAGAAGGCACCCATTCCCACACCTATGATTGCTATTGCAGTACATCTGTAAGCAAGCTTCCTTGTTTCTCCCCACCCCACAGTGTTATGAGCCCTTTTGCCATAGGTTATCTTACTTTTCTTTGCTGTCTCTGTGTGTTTACGCATAATAAAACTCAACAGATTGAGGAGAAAAGGCTCTTTCATTCAACACATGGTGGTTGGTGGGGGTGGAGTTTATGGGGAGAAAATGCACTAGAGGGTACAGTTTGGTAAGGAACATCACAGATAAGCGTCACATTACTCTGGCTCATTGAAAACGAGTTTCAGCAAAGCCTCACAGAGACACAGAGCCCCTCAGTGTGCTCTTTGTATTGGCCCAGTGTCGGGCTGCTCGGCAATCTGCCTCAACCCCCCACCCTGGTGGAAACTTTCCTCTTTGTTTCATAGACATTATGGAGCACACAGCAGGTAGCAATAACAATGGTTATTTGACCGAGGTCTAACCTAGTAAGCAAACAATGCCAGCGACCTTTTAAACATCTAAAGGCACATTCCACAACCATTGTGCACTTGCTCAGCCTATGGCTGAACCAATCTTTACTGCTGTCCAAGCTGCCTGTGCGGCTTCCTGAGCCATGGGAGCAAGAGGTAGGCTGGATCACGATTGGCATTTCAACATCACCAATCGTTATTTTGCAGTCTAGAAAGAAAGTCCCGGCTTGCAACTTTCTGAACAGACCTATGTTCCTAAAGATGTGTGCATCATGCACCTTTCCCGACCATCCCACACTGATGTTGGTGAAATGGCCCGTGATTCACCAGCTCTTGCAAAACCATTGAGAAGTACCCCTTTTGGTTTATGTACTCTTTGGCAAGGTGGTCTGGTGCCAAAATAGGGATATGTGTTCTGTCTATCACCCCACCACAGTTAGGGAAACCCATCATGGCAAAAACATCCACTATGTCCGCATGTTGCCCAGAGTCGCTACCCTTCTTAGCGGAAGTCTGTTAATAACCCTGCAAAACTTGGATCACAACAGATCCCATTGTAGATTTACTCACTCCAAATTGATGCCCCACTCACCGGCAGCAGTCTGGCGTTGCAAGCTTCCACAAAGCTATCACTTCTCCACTTGCATAATGACAGGTTTCAGAGTAACAGCCGTGTTAGTCTGTATTCGCAAACTGTATTCTCCACTGTCAGAGCAGCTCTCATTTTAGTATTGCTGTGCTTCAGGGATGTGGAAAGATCTTCACACAGTTCCTGGAAAGTGCCCTTACACATTTGAAAGTTCTGCAGCTGCTGCTCATGATCCCATAGCTGCATAATGATGCAGTCTCACCAGTGAGTGCTTGTTTCCCGGGCCCAGAAACAGCGCTCAACCGTCAAGGTGATCCATGACTGTTGCCAGCAACTACAAATTACTCTGCTCTGTGTCTTCCACCAAGGCTGTTTGCATGGCATCACAGCATTCCGTGCAGCAGCTCATGTACTGGCTGCGTAAATACTGCAGGATAAGGTGCAAATGCTCACAACAGTGTACAGCTGAGTGGGGTCCATGCTTTTCGTGCTATGGCGTCTACACGGGTAACTCATGCTTAAGAAAAAGGCATAAAAAAGGCTTGGTTTGTTTGCCGTTGATTTCAAGGAGGGAAGGAGAGGGGTAAATGCATCATGGGAGGCTAATGCCATGTTCCCATAACCACCTGCGCCAAGGTTTTGGTCCCATAAGGCACTGCAAGCCCAACCCAAAATTCCACTATGTGCACTGCGGGATAGCTACCCACAGTGCAGCACTTCATGCACCGATGTAAGCCCTTGGATGCACTCTGCCAACACTATGCTCATTGTGTTGGCAGAGTGCATTGTGTGGACATGCAAGATCGACTTGCTTAAATCAGAGGCTTGATGTCAACTTACATGAAGTCGTCTTAACTTTGTAGTGTAGACATGGCCTCAGCCACACACAAAAAAAAACCTTAACTTCAGGGTGGTAGTGCTTTTACTTCAAGTTGGCTGGCTTATCAGAGGGGTAAGGAAAAAGTAAGGGTATGACTACACTGCAATTAAAAACCCGTGGCTAGCCCAGGCCAGCTGACTCAGGCTCCTGGGGCTATTTAATTGCAATATAGATGTTCGGGCTAAGGCTGCAGCCCAAGCTATGGGACTTTCCCACCTCACAGGGTCCCAGAACCCTGACTACTGCCTGAGCCCAAACATCTACACCACAACTAACAGCTCCTTAGCCTGAGCCCCATGATCTTGATTCAGCCGGCACAGGCCAGCTGCGGGTGTCTACCTGAAGTATAGACATACCCTAAGACAGGGGTTCTCAGGACCAATTATTTAGTGGCCTCAAGAGTGTGGCCACCAACTCTTGCTGATGGCCGCTCTCACACTTTTTCCTAAAATACTTAATTCGCTTTAGGAAAAACAAATAAATATGCACATATACACATCCAAATCATTGTAATTTATTTATAGCTAGCTAGTAAATCTGTTGTGAAAAGTTAAACTAACAAAACATACACATATCACTTTTCACAGCAGACTTACTCAGCCCTGGCAAGTGTGGGGACAAATTAAGCCCCGGATGGGGGGGTTGGGGTAGGCAATGGGGGCCAGGGAGGCAGTGGGGGCCAGAGGACAGAGCCCGAAGCCATGCAGCTAGAGCCTGAAGCCCTGTGGCCAGAGCCTGCTGCCCCGCCACCCCAGGACTGAAGCCCAAAGCCTGAGTCCTCTAGTGTTGTGCCTCAGGGGGCGGAAGGGGGAGAGGAAAGGGGAGGCAGGGTCCAACCCCCTATTGGCGGCTCCAGCAACCAACACCAAGGCAATGTATCCAAGAGCAAAGGGGAGGGGCCACTGCTTCCCCCATCCCCACCTCAATTACATCTCAGAAGGTTGTAGCCGCATTTGAGTAACGTTGCCCTAAGAGGGGAAAGCTTGAGTTAGCACAATTCGTCAGCTGCTCACATGACCACTTTGTAGTGTGGACACAGGTTAACACAGCTCAAATGGTGTTCATTCTCTAATGCCTTCCCACAATTCCCTCCCGAGTGCCTAGAAAGGGCAGACAAATTCTCCCATAATTCACTGTGAACGAATGCTTAGCCCGACTCCAGTTACACAAAGGGCCACAGCCCCAGAAGACTTAATACCATACCAGTATGGACAAAGCAACTCAAATATTATTTTGCAGTGATGCTGGCTGCTCACAGTTGAGCTAGGCTAACTCAGGTCACTCAAGTTAACTCTGCATAGCAGCAGCAGCAAGCACTGAAGTGATTCATGGGTGAAAAGGGGACCCACAAGAAGTGGAGTAGTGGAGACCCTACTTTTTGCAATAGCAGGGAGGCTCCGGAGGGGTGAGAAGATATAAGAGACACCTTCAACAGGTGGAGATTAAGTTTCCAAATGTGTAAGACTAACTAGCCAAAGATATATATAAAATATAGAATTCCAAAGTGAAGCCCAGAGACAGCACCTTGGTGGAAATTTCAGCATTTGGAGGCAGAAGTGAGGTTGCCTCAAGACCTTACTGATAGGAAGGCACCCTTGCATATCTACATCTGCCTGTTAGGTCTAGTTCTTAGGCTTAAAATCTAATTCATAGGCTTAAAAACATTACCAGACATCTCTTAGCCATAATAATGTTTTTACTTTTGTTTCAATGATCTTTCATTTTTCTGAATTTGTTGGTAGCTAGAGATGTAGCATTGATAACATTCTTATATGTATGCCTCAATCGTCCCAAAGAATGAATATCTTCCAACTGCAATAAAGCCTGAAAGTTATAAAAATCTGTAATAGTAAACAATGTGACTTTTTCCCCTTATGTTACAATTTATGATTAAAAAAAATCTATAAGAAATCAAACTGATATTCAGATTTTTCTTTCCCTCCTAAGGCCAATATCTTTCCTTGAGTTAGTATTTGTGGTGCTTTATTTAGTCCATGCATGAGTAACATATTGTTACAAAGCTCATTACTTCTATTGTCAGTTAGCTACGGTTGGTACAGTGCTTTGAACACGTATATTGCTAAACACACTACTTAGGCAAAATATGCAGATAATCTAATTGAAATTGTGATGTCTTCAATAATTTTGATCTTTCTAAATAAATCCTTTTAGGTTTGATAAACATTGAGCCAGGAAATCTCTAATTAGGAAAGCTAGTGCAAGAGAATATTATCCTATTGTCACCCTGATGAATAAACTAGATGCCATAGAGATTGTATTTCTAATGTTTATTGCATTCCGCACAAAGTTAGTATTTTAACATACACACCAAATTAAAGTGGAATTAAATGCTTGGTCAAGAAGTCTCTCAGGCAAGTACAGTGGCCACCATCCAAGAAATCAATGTTTGTCTAAGGTTACTATAAAATATCTGAAATACTGGTTATTTACTATTCTATACAGTATATAGAGTATTTACAGAAGTATCCCATTTACTATGATGTGACAACTGTTGGTAAATGCTGCCTTTTAAAACTACTATTACTGTATGTCTATAAAAAGAAAAGGAGTACTTGTGGCACCTTAGAGACTAACCAATTTATTTGAGCATGAGCTTTCGTGAGCCACAGCTCACTTCATCGGATGCATACCGTGGAAACTGCAGCAGACTTTATATACACACAGAGATCATGAAACAATACCTCCTTCCACCCCACTGTCCTGCTGGTAATAGCTTATCTAAAGTGATCATCAAGTTGGGCCATTTCCAGCACAAATCCAGGTTTTCTCACTCTCCACCCCCCCCACACACACACACACAAACTCACTCTCCTGCTGGTAATAGCCCATCCAAAGTGACAATTCTTTACACAATGTGCATGATAATCAAGGTGGACCATTTCCTGCACAAATCCAGGTTCTCTCACCCCCCTCCAAAAACCATACACACAAACTCACTATCCTGCTGGTAATAGCTTATCCAAAGTGACAACTCTCTACACAATGTGCATGGTAATCAAGGTGGGCCATGTCCAGCACAAATCCAGGCTTTCTCAACGCCCCCCCCCTTTTTTTTCCCCCGGGGACACACACACACACACACACACACACACAAACTCACTCTCCTGCTGGCAATAGCTCATCCAAACTGACCACTCTCCAAGTTTAAATCCAAGTTTAACCAGAACGTCCGGGGGGGGGGGGGGGAAACAAGGGGAAATAGGCTACCTTGCATAATGACTTAGCCACTCCCAGTCTCTATTTAAGCCTAAATTAATAGTATCCAATTTGCAAATGAATTCCAATTCAGCAGTTTCTCGCTGGAGTCTGGATTTGAAGTTTTTTTGTTTTAAGATAGCGACCTTCATGTCTGTGATTGCGTGACCAGAGAGATTGAAGTGTTCTCCGACTGGTTTATGAATGTTATAATTCTTGACATCTGATTTGTGTCCATTTATTCTTTTACGTAGAGACTGTCCAGTTTGACCAATGTAAATGGCAGAGGGGCATTGCTGGCACATGATGGCATATATCACATTGGTGGATGTGCAGGTGAACGAGCCTCTGATAGTGTGGCTGATGTTATTAGGCCCTGTGATGGTGTCCCCTGAATAGATATGTGGGCACAGTTGGCAACGGGCTTTGTTGCAAGGATAAGTTCCTGGGTTAGTGGTTCTGTTGTGTGGTATGTGGTTGTTGGTGAGTATTTGCTTCAGGTTGCGGGGCTGTCTGTAGGCAAGGACTGGCCTGTCTCCCAAGATTTGTGAGAGTGTTGGGTCATCCTTTAGGATAGGTTGTAGATCCTTAATAATGCGTTGGAGGGGTTTTAGTTGGGGGCTGAAGGTGACGGCTAGTGGCGTTCTGTTATTTTCTTTGTTAGGCCTGTCCTGTAGTAGGTAACTTCTGGGAACTCTTCTGGCTCTATCAATCTGTTTCTTCACTTCCGCAGGTGGGTATTGTAGTTGTAAGAAAGCTTGACAGAGATCTTGTAGGTGTTTGTCTCTGTCAGAGGGGTTGGAGCAAATGCGGTTGTATCGCAGAGCTTGGCTGTAGACGATGGATCGTGTGGTGTGGTCAGGGTGAAAGCTGGAGGCATGTAGGTAGGAATAGCGGTCAGTAGGTTTCCGGTATAGGGTGGTGTTTATGTGACCATTGTTTATTAGCACTGTAGTGTCCAGGAAGTAGATCTCTTGTGTGGACTGGACCAGGCTGAGGTTGATGGTGGGATGGAAGTTGTTGAAATCATGGTGGAATTCCTCAAGGGCTTCTTTTCCATGGGTCCAGATGATGAAGATGTCATCAATATAGTGCAAGTAGAGTAGGGGCTTTGGGGGACGAGAGCTGAGGAAGCGTTGTTCTAAATCAGCCATAAAAATGTTGGCATACTGTGGGGCCATGCGGGTACCCATAGCAGTGCCGCTGATCTGAAGGTATACATTGTCCCCAAATGTAAAATAGTTATGGGTAAGGACAAAGTCACAAAGTTCAGCCACCAGGTATGTCTATATTAACTCCCCATACTAAATCTAGACAATTGCTTTACTATAGTTGGGAGATGACAGCATCGCCTACTATAAAGGTGGCCTCACAGTTCACTGTAAGACCTTATTTTCATTGCTTATAACTTTGCCAAACTAATTGTTTGGACTGAAAATTTCCATGCTGGATGTCAGTCCCAGGCTTACATTTTTGGGAAGATTTCAGCTAAAACATTTCAAGTGTTTCAGAGAATGAGGCAAGAGAAAATAACTGTTTTTCAAAGTTAAAAAATTCTGACTCTCTCTGTGAAGGTCTAGTACCCTGCATCCTTTAAAGGAAGGAGTTGAAATTTGTCAGGGGATGGCCTTTGTGACAGGGATGTTCCTTTGCCATCATTGTGAAAATCATCCACATTTAGCCATTATATATCTTTAGAAAAGAATATCAGTTTGCACATGCTTAGTAAAGACTTGAGTTTAACAGCTATAAAATGACAATTCTGTCCTCAATGTGCACGCTCAAGCTGCTTATAGAGCCTAATGCTGACCAGACTGCGTAAGTGCCATTCCCACACAGCAACTGAGCAAGCTCTAGCCCTCACAGATTCTACATGTGACAAATACCATTAGACTCGGCAAATACCATTCCCATAGAGCATGCTCCCGCCAATCCAGAGCTACAAGGGTGAAGCCAGACTTTCTACTGCCCAGCTGCTTCAGGCTGCATGGTGGCAGCATATAATGTACATGTAGCTACACACCATAGCAAAAAGAGTATTATGTCAACACTGCAGTGTGTAGTTACAGGTTTCAGAGTAACAGCCGTGTTAGTCTGTATTTGCAAAAAGAAAAGGAGTACTTGTGGCACCTTAGAGACTAACCAATTTATTTGAGCATGAGCTTTCGTGAGCTACAGCTCACTTCATCGGATGCATGCCGTGAAAACTGTAGCAGACTTTATATATACACAGAGAATATGAGAAAATACCTCCTCCCACCCCACTGTCCAGCTGGTAATAGCTGGTAATCTAAAGTGATCATCAAGTTGGGCCATTTCCAGCACAAATCCAGGTTTTCTCACCCTCCACCAAGCCACACAAATTCACTCTCCTGCTGGTGATAGCTCTAGCTCATGAAAGCTTATGCTCAAATAAATTTGTTAGTCTCTAAGGTGCCACAAGTACTCCTTTTCTTAAGTCTTGTGTTTCCTAACTTTTGAGTGCTTGACTTTCCAACCTTAATGTTCTTTTAATATTGTAAATATAATTAGCCACACAAAACTAAGATGCAACTGACTCAACTGAAAAGACTAGCTAATTAGAAGTAAGTTTCCCTTTGCATCTGCTACAGATATTGCCAAATACAAAATACCCGATTGCTTAGCTGCTGACATTTCCTGTATTTTGTTAATAGGCTCTCTCTAGTTATGTCAAAAGACACCTTACAAAGGAGCTCACTAAAAACAGGTTTTTTTGCAGTTAATACCTATACCAGCCCAAGGTACTTTACTTAAAAGCCCACAAACAAAGACAAAAAACAAGCAATTTGCCAATAAGCCAGGTAAAATGAAGAAAATACCTCTCTCAAGCATCATTCTCCTCCCCAGAAGTCCTGGTTTACAACAACAACAAAAAAGCTTTGCAGCATGCCATGCAGGTAAAAAAAATTCAAGCTATTTTGGATCAAGGAAGGGAGCAAATGCCCAAGTCTTTATAAAGACTTTCTACCCAGCTGCTTCCTCCCATTTCTAGAGAGCACAGGTGGATTAAAAAAAATAAAAAAAATCAATTATTAAAAATTGGATTTAAAAAACAAATTGAGGGTTTTTTTAAATAAACCTACTTTAAATCAAATTATTTTAAAAACCTGTGTTAAGGCCTAAACTTACTACAACCTATTTTTTATTGAAATAAAATACTTTCACAGTCCATGTTTGCTTCAAGTCTCAAAAACAAACAAAAAAAATCAAACCACTGAACAAGTGAAGTCACTGGGTGTGACATTCTATACCTTGGAGAAGCGTACTGTAACCCCATACTCCTCATTTTCATATAATCGCGATCTTGCATATAAAGCATTCCTTGTAAGGTATCAGGGGAAAGGTTATGATCTGCTGAAAGTCATTTCCCTATCCATATATATGTATCATTAATGCATATGAAGTTATAAGAATTGTGTTGTATGGTGGTCACTAAAACATGCTGTAGGTTAGGGAAATCAGCCAGATATTAGCTCCCCAGAGGCTACAGCAAGGAAAGTAACCAGCACCTGGGCAGGGTGTCAAACAACCCATCAACAACCATTGTCCAGCAAGGGAGCTACAATGCAATGACTCACTTGCATGAGGTCATACCTGGGAAATTGCTCAACCTTGCTGGGTGACTCAGCAACGCTCCCAAGACATGCCTGGACTTATGCTCCCCAAGCACATGGACTGAGGGTATAAAACAGACAGAGTGGACACATACTGGGCCCTTCTCCTGCCCCATCTATGCTACAAGCAACCAAGACATAGAGAAGACGACAAAACTCCAACACAGGAGATTGTTCCTTAAACCTGGGCCAAACCTGTATATTAAGGACTGCAATATCCAGTGGGGTGAGAAAAACTGCTTAATCTAGTTGCTGCCCAGTCTAATAGGATTGAAAGTTTAGACTCAATGCTTATATTGTATTTCTTTTGGTAAGTTTCAGAGTAACAGCCGTCTTCTGCAGTTTCCACAGTATGCATCCGATGAAGTGAGCTGTAGCTCATGAAAGCTTATGCTCAAATAAATTGGTTAGTCTCTAAGGTGCCACAAGTACTCCTTTTCTTCTTTTGGTAACTATCACTTAAAAATCTACCCTTTATAGTCAATAAATTTGCTTAATTGTTTTATCTTTATCATTGAGTTTGTATAAAGCATGGGGCAAATCTGCTCAGGTTTGACAAAGGCTCGTGTATATCCACTTTCCATTGCTGAAGTGGTGAACCAATTAATACATTTGCATTGCCCATCTTGAGCAGTGAAATACAGTATATTCCTGGGGTACAGTGCTGGAGGATTTGGCTCTGGTGCCTTTCTCTGTGTTATTCATGAGTGACTCTGGGAGCATTCATGCAATCCAGCTGGGTCTGGGGGTTCCACATGCAGTTGTGTGGTGTGAGCACAACGCCTGGAGGGGCTTGCTATTAGTCACTAGCAAGGCACAGAGAGACAGCCCAGGCTAGAGACAGTTAAGTGGGCACAGTGTCCTGCAGTCCCAGGTTGCACCTTGGGGGGATCCCATCACACAGGGTAAGCACCTGAATCCACAGTGCGTTGACGTACTAAACCAGCTTTTGACAGCAGTCACCTTTTCTGCAGATGTAGAAAAAATATTTTCTTTATTTCAATTTATTCAACTAGATCAGTTCAAGGACTAGTTCATTCAAAGTTAAGAAACTGAGTGGGAGTTCAAAAGCAGGAAAGCTTGTTTTCCTCTTCTGATCCATAAATTAAAACAATGAGGTCTGAGAGAAAGGGTGCTAAAAAAATCTAGAAAGACATGGTGATCAGAAACAATCCATTCAATTCACTAAACACAGTAAATACTTCCTTTGTTTAATAAGTCAGTTAATTAGTTGACACTAAAGAATTTTAATTGAAATATGTTTTGCATTTAAAACTATTTGAATACTGTGTTTGTACATGTGATTTAAATTTCTAACCAAAAGAGCAAGTAAAAATTAAATCTAGTAAATAAGAAATGCATCATTCACCATTTTCTAATTAAAAAAGTAAAAAAAATTATATAGCTTAGCTTATATTTACTGTCTTAATTGTATAGTGTACCATCCTAATTAGCAAAAAGCAGCACCAAATTTAGTGTAAACTATATATTTAGCTACAAATTAACATAAGAATCAGCATTTCATTAGAAAATATAAATGCAAATCAAGATTAAAATCAATTTAAATCAAGCTTTCCTTATTGCTGATTTAAATTAAAATTGATGATTTAAGTCACTGATTTAAATAGATCTACTTTGAGAGAGCACCAGTTTGAATACATTCTTTGATCTCAGTTTGATCTCTGAAACCTGTCATTTGATCTCAGTTGTAGCAGTATGTCACAGAAAGAGAAGCAAGTCTTTCAATCAGACAAGTCCCAGGCAACTTAGGGCTTTATAAATCAAAACCAACACCTTAAACTCAAATCAGAAAACATACAGAAAACCAGTGCAGATTCCAAAGCAGACCATAGGAAGATACACCACTTAAAAAGCAAGCTGATGCATTTTATTCCAGTTTCAGTTTCCCCAACAGATTTAAAGTGTATCCTCCTTTAATGTGCTGTACTGTAGTCCAAATATGGTTCAGTAAAGGTATGAAACATGGTAGAAAAGCCCACATCTGGGAACAGTCACAACCTCTTCATCTAACATACAAAAAAGTTGGCATCACTAGTACTGAAAACTGATCTTCCAACAATAAATGGGATTCTAGTCAGACCCTGAAACTGTGAACATGAGGAACAAATGGCCAAAATATGCCCTCAGCAGGCAGCTATGCTTTGCCAAGTCTTGAGGCTGTTTCCCCTCCAAACCCTTCAACTCCCACACCCAACATCACTGCTGTTTTATCTGTGTTGGGGCTCAGCCAGCTCACTCTCTTCCATGCCCCAATCCCAACCAAGTACTAAGGAAGGCATTCCACTGCACCATTTGAATCAGAAGACAAATAAAGTTGAGCATCCTTTGTATCCTGAAGGCAGCAACTCATGTTCCCTCACTAACCTTTCTAAAGCCCGCACGTACAAGAAATCAAGACGGCACCAGAAGAGTTTTATATAGGAGTCCTTTTAAGGCAAAAAAAGCATTTGGAAGTCAGGAACACCTTTGATCAACAGTATCAAAGGTAACTGATTGATCATATGATAGCATGGATACTTGATCCTATCTAAAAGCTATCACCCTCATAGAAGAATCCATCACAAGATCAAGCAATGCCAGTACTGCACTCTCTGTCCCATACTTAAGTCAAAAAATAGTTTGACGAGGGCCAAGGAATTCCAAAGCATCTAAATATGAGAGTTCGCTCATCAAGACTTTTCTTCTTTTCAATAATCTAAACCAGAAATGATTAGACACAAGACAACAGTTAACCAGCCTGTCAATGTCAAGTGATGGCTTCTTGATTAAAAGCTATACAACGCCTGCTCTCCATTAACTCAGGGCCTAGCACCTCCACAGTAGCCTTCCTCAGCCAGGAAGGAGATGGATCCAGAGCAAGGTTGTGGCATGAAGTTCTTTGGAGAGGACAGAATCTTATGTCATCTCTAGAAGAAAAAGTGAACGCCTTAACATCAAAGGTCAAAATCTGTTGCTGCACCATAATCCTCTCATGATTAAGTCAATCCCTTCTCCCCTCACAAAAAAGCCAAACACACCCAACAAAAACCTCTCTAAAATGTCACTGTAAATGATGTTACTGATTTTGATGAGAAGCTGGGTATCAAAACTGCAGAATGATTAGAACACAAAGACATCCAAACTACAGTATAAGCTAGAGTTGTCAATGCAATTATTTTGCTGCATGCTTAAAGGTAGAATCTCAAAACTAAAAGCCACTATGTTATCAGAAATGCTTTTGTTTATATTCCACAATATTTACAGACACTATTTCAATATAAAGACAATTTTTCATCAAAATAAACTTAAATACAGGATTCTTATATGTAAAAAATGTTAATGTGTATGTTATAGTTATCTAGAAGGAATGCTGAATTCTTGAGAACCCTTACTAAAACACTCATTTATCAAAAAGTTTGTATTTTAAGAGTTTCTTGCTTCTATGTTTGCATACCAGACATTTAACTTCTCAACATGTTCCATACGAATATCAAAGGTACTCCTACATAAGAATATAAGAATGGCCATATGGTCCACCTAGCCCTGTATTCTCTCTTCTGAAACTGGCTGGTGCCAGATGCATCAAAGGGAATGAACAGAACAAGGCAACTGAGTGATCCATCCCCTCTCATCCAGTCCCAGCTTCTGACAGTCCAAGGTTTAGGGACACCCAGAGCATCGGGTTGTGTCCCTGACCATCTTGGCTAATAGTCACTGACGGACCTATCCTCCATGAACTTATCTAATTCTTTTTTGAACCCAGTTATACCTTTGGCCTTCACAACATCCCCATGCAACAAGTTCCACAGGTTGACCGTACACTGCATGAAGTACTTCCCTAAGTGTGTTTTAAACCTGCTGCCTTTTAATTTCATTGAGTGACCCCTGGTTCTTGTGCTATGTGACGGGGTTAATAAGGAAGTTTTATTTACTTTCTTCACACTGGTCATGATGTTGTAGGTCGGTCTTTATAAAACCTCCCTTAGCTGTCTGTTTTCTAAGCTAAACAGCCCCAGACTTCTTAATCTCTTCTCACATGGAAGTTGTATAGAGAAGCGCAACAAAAATGAACCTTTCCCAATTCTAATATATCTTTCTGAGATGGGGCAAAATCAGAACTGCAATCAGTATTTGTGTGTGCATACCATGGACTTATGTAGTGACATCATCATATTTTCTGTTTTATCCCTTTCCTAAGGGTTCCTCACATTGTTAGGTATTTTTTGACTGCCACTGCACACAGAACAGATGTTTTCAGAGAACTGTCCATGATGACTCCAAGATCTCTTTCTTGAGTGGTACCAACTAATTTAAAACCCATCACTGTGTATGTACAGTTGGAATGTTTTCTAATTTGCATTACTTTGCATTTATCAACACTGAATTTCACCTGTCATTTTACTGCGCAGTAACCCAGTTTTGTGAGGCCCTTTTGTGAGTCTTTGCTATCAGCTTTGGACTTAACTATCTTGAGTACTTTTGTATTGTCTGCACACTTCGTTCCCCCTTTTTCAAGATAATTAATGAACAGCACTAGTTCCAGTACAGATTCTTGAGACCCCACTATTTACCTCTCCAGTGTGAAAACTATTTATTCCTACCGTTTGTTTCCTATATTTTAGGCAGTTACTGATCCAAGACCTTCCCCTCTTACCCCATGACTTCTGGCTATGCTCAAGAGCCTGTGGTGACAGACCTTGTCAAAGGCTTTCTGAAAGGTCAAGTACACTATATCCACTGGATCAACCTTGTCCACCCTCAAAGAATTCTAATACATCCTTATCCCTTCTCTCATTTTCTTACATTCTGCAGTGCAAAAGTGACAGGGAGAGGCATAAAGTTGGATATGCATGGATAGGAGGAGCCAAAAGCTATGGGGGGGGGGAGGGAATAAAATTAGTGGTATTTTTAAACCTGTAGGTACTAATTTAATTTTTGACAGGATACTCTGTTAGCTTTCAATTTAAAGTGACGAATTATCTTAAATGCTACCTATCTACCTCTGAACAGGAAAACATTCCCAGATTATTTCAAACACAGAAAGTTCCTCCCTAGACTTTTATAAACCAGGATAAAACTACATCCCAAATCTACTGTGCTTTCAACATTAGTTTTGTTAGTTCAACTTCTGTTCCCGAGGAATTCTGCACCACTGTGTGCACACAGAATTCATGTCCTCCAGAAATTTTTTTCCTCCATAGAATATAGATTCTGCTGGAGAAGTACTGCAGTTACACCTTTCACCCAGTAGGGGCTGCTGTGGCACCAGAAGAGGGCAGCAAGCCAGCAGAGAGGCTGTGTTCCTCACAGTGTGGCAAGGTGAGGAGGCAGGGACAGAGAGTGGAGCACACCGGGATGCTCAGAAGCTAGTTGGGTGACAGCACTGACCCAGGGGCTAATGGGAGGGGGCACACTGGGACAGGGGGTCAGATGTGCATAAATGAATGGGAGAGGCTCGGGGTCTGCAGGGGGAGGCTCCCCAAACTCCTTGTCTCTCCCACCTCCAAAAAAACAAGACAAAAAACAAACAAAAAAAACCCCACCACCCTCAGCCCTAAAACAACCCTGTTCCATACTTCCCCCACTCACACCCAACAACCCTCCCCAGGCTCCTTCCCAGCAATTACTTCCCTCTCCCTCAGCTCCTCTATTACCCCTGATTCCCGCAAGCCTTTGCATGGCTTCTGAGGGGTGCTGGAAATACACATCTGTATTTGAGTAAGAATTCTTTAAACTACAAGTTCTATATTAATATGACTAGTAAGGAATCCTTGTCAAAAAACATTTCCTGAATCTTTTTTGTCCGTATTAGGGCCATACTTGCTGACAGGATTATATTGTGTTGTTTTGACAAAATATGCAGAATTTTGTAGAATTGTAAAATATTGTGGGCAGAATTTAATTTTTTGGCACAGAATTCCCCCAGGAGTAAACTTCAAGAGGTGTTCGGGTTGGGTATGCAAAGGTCTCCACCCAAGTTTTTACAAAAAGGGATGGGGGGGAAATAAGAGGAGAGTTAGCATGTCTTGTCATGGTGTAATTTTAAATTGATACTATTAGAAAAATTCCATCAAACTAGACAGAATTCTCATGCACAATTGTGAAAGGTAAAAAAAGAATACATTTTCCCCTTCACGCTATTTACAGTGCTCCATGATCTTGAACAATCATTTACTGAAAGAAAAGGAGTACTTGTGGCAACTTAGAGACTAACCAATTTATTTGAGCATGAGCTTCCGTGAGCTACAGCTCACTTCATCGGATGCATACCGTGGAAACTGCAGTAGACATTATATACACACAGAGACCATGAAACAATACCCCCTCCCACCCCACTGTCCTGCTGGTAATAGCATATCTAAAGTGATCATCAAGTTGGGCCATTTCCAGCACAAATCCAGGTTTTCTCACCCTCCGCCCCCCCCACCAAACTCACTTTAGAAAATAACAGAACGCCACTAGCCGTCACCTTCAGCCCCCAACGCATTATTAAGGATCTACAACCTATCCTAAAGGATGACCCAACACTCTCACAAATCTTGGGAGACAGGCCAGTCCTTGTCTACAGACAGCCCCGCAACCTGAAGCAAATACTCACCAACAACCACATACCACACAACAGAACCACTAACCCAGGAACTTATCCTTGCAACAAAGCCCGTTGCCAACTGTGCCCACATATCTATTCAGGGGACACCATCACAGGGCCTAATAACATCAGCCACACTATCAGAGGCTCGTTCACCTGCACATCCACCAATGTGATATATGCCATCATGTGCCAGCAATGCCCCTCTGCCATGTACATTGGTCAAACTGGACAGTCTCTACGTAAAAGAATAAATGGACACAAATCAGATGTCAAGAATTATAACATTCATAAACCAGTCGGAGAACACTTCAATCTCTCTGGTCACGCAATCACAGACATGAAGGTCGCTATCTTAAAACAAAAAAACTTCAAATCCAGACTCCAGCGAGAAACTGCTGAATTGGAATTCATTTGCAAATTGGATACTATTAATTTAGGCTTAAATAGAGACTGGGAGTGGCTAAGTCATTATGCAAGGTAGCCTATTTCCCCTTGTTTCTTCCCCCCCCGACGTTCTGGTTAAACTTGGATTTAAACTTGGAGAGTGGTCAGTTTGGATGAGCTATTGCCAGCAGGAGAGTGAGAGTGTGTGTGTGTGTGTGTGTGTGTGTCCCCGGGGGAAAAAAAAGGGGGGGGGGGCGCGTTGAGAAAGCCTGGATTTGTGCTGGACATGGCCCACCTTGATTACCATGCACATTGTGTAGAGAGTTGTCACTTTGGATAAGCTATTACCAGCAGGATAGTGAGTTTGTGTGTGTGGTTTTTGGAGGGGGGTGAGAGAACCTGGATTTGTGCAGGAAATGGTCCACCTTGATTATCATGCACATTGTGTAAAGAATTGTCACTTTGGATGGGCTATTACCAGCAGGAGAGTGAGTTTGTGTGTGTGGGGGGGGGGGGGTGGAGAGTGAGAAAACCTGGATTTGTGCTGGAAATGGCCCAACTTGATGATCACTTTAGATAAGCTATTACCAGCAGGACAGTGGGGTGGAAGGAGGTATTGTTTCATGATCTCTGTGTGTATATAATGTCCGCTGCAGTTTCCACGGTATGCATCCGATGAAGTGAGCTGTAGCTCACGAAAGCTCATGCTCAAATAAATTGGTTAGTCTCTAAGGTGCCACAAGTACTCCTTTTCTTTTTGCGAATACAGACTAACACGGCTGTTACTCTGAAACCAATCATTTACTGAGACTTTTTATTTTGATTGTGATAACTGTATGCATACACTATGACTGCAGGACTGTAAGACAAGACAAACACACAATAAACATATGCTATAATATTGCCACTAGATTAGTAGGTATTAAATATTTACATTTAATATAAACAAAGAATATTTTGTTCATTCTCTAATATGAACACATTGCAACAGATATATTTAACAAGACACTCCACTGCGCATGCTTCTTCCTTTGGGGAGAGGATAAGAGAACAAACAACAGATACAGATGTTTAGTCACATGGCTTGATGCACTACTGGAAGCACTCCTATAATACAGTGATGAACGTGGCATAAAAACCTAAATAGAATAAGACTTGTTCACATACAAATAGACTATTTAAAATGACAGGTTATTGCTTATGACACTATTAAGTAGGTGAAGGTAAACCTAATGATAGCAAAGAAAATACTGAACACTGGAAAGATATAGCAGAGCCATCTAGGGAAGAGGGATATTAAAGTGCTCATGGATACATATAAGATAAGGCCCAGTAAGTAACAAAGGAAGTAACACTATGTAAGTATAACTTATTTGCTCTTTGCATTGTACAATACAGAAGATGTGAGAAGTTAACTAAACCAATCTGATTACTATTTACTCATTTTATTGAAACTCGTCAATCAAATCATATTACATGAAACAAAAACAGAATGCCTTAATAACACTATCTACCTAACCACATCTCAAGATACTGGGTGTGCATATCTCATACAACAGCAGGTGTCATCAAGAAAAACGTCCCAAATATGCTGTGCTACCAGTTAGTTACGGAACTCTGTAAGGCCACTTAAATCATCTAGAAAACACAGCTCAAACAACAAAAAGCAATACACGTTTCCTTGTAAATAACGAAGTTGGCTTAGTCCAATATCTTAGTCTCCTGAAAAACTTTCAAGTTTTCACTTTGAAGATTGGGCGGGGGAGAATGACCAAGCTTAGGACATATGGTGAAACCCGCACTAAGGATCTCCTTAGTTACTTCTGGGTAAGCATAGTCTTCTGTGCCCATCACTCTGTGCCACTCTACAGTACAAGCGTGATGGAGAGGACTATGAAACGGACAACGGTTAAGAAAAGAGTGAAGAAATCATCCAAAAAGGCTCAGAGAAGGGAGAAAGTTACATATCTAAGTTTTCCAGGAAAATGCTATTCCTCTTGTAGATAAAGTATTTTCTGAACTTAGTAACTGACTTTCGCTCATGCCGAGAGCCGCTACCCCCAGCACTACAATGTAATGTTTTCGCTCTGCCCGACAGCGGGTGCTCACCGAGGCTAATTAATGCTGTCGCCTCCCGACACCGCCTCTCTAACTCACCCAGACAGCCGCGGGGGACCGAGCTCCTGGATGGTCCTTACAGCACCAAGCTCAGCGCTGCCCCGGCCTGAAGAGGCTGGGCCCGGGACCAGCCAGTCGGGGCCAGGGACAGCGGTAGAGGAACCCCAAACACGGCTCTGCCCCAGCTACCAACAAAGTTACCGCCCGCCCACAAGCTGCGCTGAGGGGAGAGGGGCTTTGCGTGCCCCGGAGCCGGGGCAACCCCCCTCCCTCGCTGCTCAATGGGGTGGGGGGGGGGAACCCCGGACTCAGCCAGACACCCCGCCCGCCACCCCGAGGACAGATAAACAAACCCCGTCAGCCCCCACCACACACACACCCCTCAGTTCCCACCCCACCCCACCGACACGCACCCGTTCAGCTCCCCTGGAACTTTAGGCCCACACAGACCACGGGACCCCGCTCGGGCACCGGCACCAGCCCCTTACCGGGTCCCGCCGCTGTCACCGCCGCGTCCCCGCGCAGCGCCGGCCGCCCCGCTCTTATCCCTGTGACAACGGCCGCCCGCCCCTGCCAGGATCCGGCCTCCGCCTGCCGCCGGGACCAGAGCCGCCCCCTCCCTCTCCGTCACCCGGGAAACGCTGAGCCCACCCCCTGACCCTCCCGGCCCAGGCGACGCGCCAGAGACCAATCAGGGGCGCCGGCTCCCCGCCAGGCGATCACGTGCGTCCTACGGGCCAATGGGAAACGCAGCCCCGAGCGTGACTGGCGCAGGGGGATTCCTTGGGCGGGGCGCTCTCCTCTACACAGACCTGATCCCCTCATGCCCCTCCCACTGGCCCTCCCTCTACACCCCTCCCCCCGCCCTGACTCCCTCCCCCTCCCACTACACCCCTCCCCCCTGCCCTGTCTCCCCCACCCCTGGTTACCCCTCCTAGTCGTCCCTCCAGGTCCCCTTCCCCTTGCATCTGGAGTCACTGGTGGGAACAAGCTGGGGACCCCGGGGCTGGGCTCCGCTCAGTTTCACTGAGGGAGGTTTGCTGGGGGCACTTGGCCTGGTTTACACTTAGAGGTTTCCGCAGGAGACTAGTTCCGGTATGGCTGGTGATTTTTTTCCGCCCTGGTATTATTATACCTGTCCAAGCCCTAGTCTGGGGGGTGAGAAAAGTAGTTGGTTTGACTTGAGGGTAGGTGTCAGAGAGGGCTGCTTGCTACCACTCACCCTCTTCAAATGTTCTCTTGAAAAAAATCTTAAAAAGAGGAGAGTGTGTACCTGTGGCTGGATGAAAAATTAGTCATCTGTGTTTCCCTGATGATATAGTCCTGATTGGATCATTGCAAGAGGAGGTGCAAAAGTTGCTTGAAAGAATGGTATTGGAAGCAGAGAAGAAAGAGCTAAAGATGTCTCACGAGAAGACAGTGGTGACAGTCAGATGTGTTGAAAAGGCAGAGATAGTTTGATAGTTAGATAGAGATAGTTATAGATAGTTTCAAATCTGAGGAGACATTGGAGTGCGTTTAGCACTTCAAACCTGGGTAGGATGACAACAGGGGACACTAACCATCACTTAGGGATCTAACATAGAATTGGACTAACAGCTGCAACTCTAGAAAAACTCAGCCACAGCTGGAGAAACCAAGGTATTACATACATTACATACATGAAGTATTAAATAAAATTGCTGCAGTCTCTTATCTTTAGTATCTTGCTATATGGACATGAGACATGGATGCTAAGGAAACAGGACCTTAAGAGGCTTTCTGCTTCAAAAAAACTGAAATGCTACAGGCAATTGCAGTATGTTAGCTATACTGCACATATGACTAACGAGGAGGTAATTGCCTAGATTTACAGGAATGATATATCAAGAGAATCAGACAAAGAAAACTTGAGTTTGAAGGACACGTGAATCACATGAACAGAGGAAGATTGCCAAAGAGAGTGTTGCAGGGACTGATGGGGGGCAGGTGTGGTTCCACTATGGGGATGTTTGGCACACTTCTCAAAACTCTGTAAAGACTGTGAGACGTGAAGGAAGATTGCAGGCCAAGGCCTCATGCGTTGCATTTACTGTTCATTGTGATGTGACTGGGATGCTTTGCATAATGAAAGAATGCATGTATGTATACTACTATAGCTTATTTCAGTACCTGAATCAGAATAAGCACTCTTATGTTGGTATAATCACATATGCGTCCACACAGAGGGGGTTGCTTTAATTATGCTAATACAATTTAACTGGCAAAAAATTTTAAGTGTAGACAAATCTTTTATCTAGCAGACAAGGGCAAAATTCTTCCTCAGGCCCCTTAAGAACACTATAAAAATGGTCTCAGCAACTAATTCACTTTCAGAGAGTCTTCCTGGCAGTTCTGAGCATTCATTACACTAATAACAGTGGGAGTCCAAATGGAGCAACACCCAGGGGTCCTCAGAGTAGCAGCCGTGTTAGTCTGTATCCGCAAAAAGAAAAGGAGTACTTGTGCACCTTAGAGACTAGGTCTGTGAAGCTGAAACCAGGAAGGAGGCTAACAAGACACTAAATGCATGCAAAATGTAACATAATGTTGCAGCCACACATGTTCAGTGCAAAGGATAATGATACAAGTGTGTCAGAAGGAGAAACAGTCTATAACTAGGTACAAATATAGGTCTATGTGGGAGGAGATGAATCACTGAGCAAACAGCAGGGACCCAGAACTAGACTGGTGACATTGCTTGACCTATATAAATTTCACATGTCACTAGTTGATCATGGCAATACGGAAAGACCAGAGAAGAGATTAGGAGAAAATGATACAATGGGGTGAATGCAGAGATGAATTTAAATAAGAAAGTAATTCTAGACAGAATTTAAGGACATAAAGTCCATCTGCTGACTCCCTAAAAACGTTACACCAACTTAAACTCCCTTTAAACTCATTCTAGGTCTGCTTTAATACATTGAGGCTTGATTCTCATTTATACCAGTGCTTCTCAAGCTATCTGATGTGGGGGACCAGCAATTTTTTTTTCCCCAATGTGCGCGCAGACCGGCAGAGGATGGCTCGCGGACCAGCACCAGTCTGCGGACTACCATTTTGAGTAGCACTGATTTACACAACTCCCCAGGGTTTTGCCTTTGCCACTTCCACAGGAGGATAGGGGGGAACAGGAGGAGTGGCTGTAGCATACTGTTTTAACCCCAAGAGAGTCTAAAGACTTGCCTACATGAGAAAAACCAATTCAACTAAATCAATCTTAAATCAATTAATCTAGTTAAACCAGCGTAAACCCCTACTCCCACATAAATGCACTTCAACCAGTTTAAATCTCACTTAAAAGCAGTTCAGCTAAATTTGGCAATTTAGCTGTGCAAGCTCAACCAATTTAAGCAAGAGTTAAATTGGTTTGATCATGCCTACATAGGGGAGTTGAACTGTTTAACATCAATGTAGTTAAGCTGATATTTTTTTTTCTGTATAGAAAAGGCTTAAACTGTGTACCAAAGGAACAGAAGAGAGGAATGCAGATAAAAAAGCAAATAAGATGGTGTAAGAATTTATACATTAAACTCCCTGCTTTGACACTTTTTTGGCTCCTCATTGTATAGCTTACACCAATTCATACTCTTTTTACTATGACTTACATATTGTTAAGGGGCTATCCATAGATCTAGCCATTCTAAAGTCCAGGTCCACACTAAAAAGTTAAGTTGACCAAGCTAAGTCACTCAGGAGTGCGAAAAATCCACACCTCTGAGCGACATAGTTAGGCCAACCTAAGAATTCTTCTGTCGATGTAGCTGTTGCCTCTTGAGGAGGTGGATTAACTACAGCGATGGGAGAAACCCTCCCGCTGCTATAGTGAGTGGCTACAGTGAAGCACTACAGTGGCACAGCTGTGCTACTGTAGCTGTTTAAGTGTAGACATGGGTGATGTGTTAGCTAACTCCAGGTTAAATCCTAATGAAGAAAAGGCAGTTTGTAGTTTTCACACACTTAGCAGGTAGAGTTAAAGACTCAGCTCCTCCATAGTCTTTATCTCAAGCAGCTAGAAACTGCTTTGACTTCATTAGGATTTTACCCCAAGTTAGTTAACTTGAGTTAGCTAACTCAAGTTAAAAACACTTTTTGTAGTGAAGACAAAGCTGAATGGAATTTAATTTATCCTTATAGACTATCTCTCTGAATTTGGTCCTATGCCTCCTAAAATGTTTAAACAAACATGTTGGGGAGGAGGAAATGCTTAAGTTGGGAGGACATTACATACATGGGAAAGGAGCTATGGTTAGGTAATTCATGAAGGCATGAAGCTTTCCCTAAAACATGCCTAATGGAACCTGCAGTCGATGTCCACAGCTTGTAATTTTTACCACAATTTCTTGATATCTCGAATTTTTACCACAAGAAGCCTTACTTGTCCCCCAGTATTTGTTAAGGCAATAATATATCCTTAAAAAGGAGTTTCAGAGTGGTAGCCATGTTAGTCTGTATCAGCAAAAAGAACGAGGAGTACTTGTGGCACCTTTGTTAGTCTCTAAGGTGCCACAAGTACTCCTCATTCTTTTTAAAAAGGAGTGTCATATTGCACTGTTAGGGCTCAGAGCCTGTCTGCATGTGTACCAAGGACAACGTATCATGATGTTTGCCTTGACAGTTAAATCAAACACTCAGTGTTCCCATTATCAGAAACTTGTCCTCTCATTTAGGGCATGTCTACACTACAAAATTAAATAGACTTCACTTACATCGGCATACAGCCACCACAGTAATTACATCGCTTGTGCATGTCTACACTTTGCTCCTGGTGTCGGCGATGTGCTTCTTCACAAGGAGCACCTGTATCCATTGTACTGTCAGTGGGAGGCATTGTGGGATAGCTTCTGAAAGCCAGTAACAGTCAATGTAAACAGTGCAGTACCCTGACACTGCATCAACCTAGCGACATCAACATGGACTCTACACCTCTCGTGGTAGAGGAATTATTAAGTCAGCATAGCAGAGCAATTACGTTGGCAGTAGCGAAATTTTAGTGTAGACAGTTACATACTTATGTCAATGTAAGCTGCCTTCCTGGGGGCATTTGTCTCTCTCCAGCATGTAATGCTATGTCTACACTTAAACTGCTGCAACACTTCAGTGTAGATATTCACTACAGCCACCAGAGGCATTCTCTTGTTGCTCACCCACCTCCCCAAGAAGTGGTAGCTAGGTATTGGAAAAATTCTTCCGGAAACCAAGTGCTGCCTACACTGGGGTTAGGTCAGCTTAACTGTGTTGCTCAGGGGCATGGATTTTTTACACCCCTGAGAGATGTAGCTGGTTCAACTTAACTTTTTAGTGTAGACCAGGCCTAAGTTTTCCTCCTCCACAAGAACAAGCCCTTTGTCTGTCCTATCTCAACACAATCGTTAAATAATCTGTGAATGTCCATTATTACTGTAAGTAGCCAACTTTTTTTTTCTTTTGGTACAGATATCTCCTTGGCTTTTGCACAGATTTCAATTTCCCTCTGGAATTATAGCCCTGTCTGCTTAGCCACTTCAGCCTAGATCTGGAATGAAAAATATTAAGTATTTGTGGTTGTAAATTGCAGATCCATGCTACGGAGCATTTACTGCAAAACAGCATTTTGTCTTCCACAAAAAATGACAGTACCTTTTATATATATTTAGAGAAAAGTGGATATACTTTCAAAATCAGTCAGTGGGCCAAATATCTAAGTTTGTAAAATAATAATATTGATCAGAGCATTGTGAATAAATCATCAAACAAATGTAGCCTCTTTTTCTATCCTCTGTGGCAAGCTGATTTTGACTTTTACAAATGTATTCGTTCTACATCAGTATGGACAAAATAGTTTAGGTGAACACATTTCTGGCTCTGCAAATTATTCTATTTGCCTTCCTGATGTGTGATTGGTCACCTAATTAACATAGTATTGTTTCTATTCCCTGACTGGATGAATACAGCATTTTAAGCAGCAGAATAATGAAGGATGAATAATGAGTAAGACACGCCAATGAATTTCTGGGTGAATAATCTTCGATTCTAAAACACATGAAATATTCCGGGTTTGTGAACATTTTCACGTTTAGAAGGATAGTTGTTCAAATACTTGTAAACAAGAAATAGTCCATCTCCACAGATAACAGCAGAGCACACACGCTACATTTATTCACAGAAATATTTAACCAACTATAAGACTTCATCATACTTGGCACTTATTTATCACTTCGAAGTGCTGTGAAGTGGAGGTGTAAGTTACACAGCAGAGGTCAGCTGGTGAGAAAACAAGTGTAAGTGAATTTAACTTACATCCAGAAGGAAGAATTCAGCTGTGTTGTGTAGCCTTTTTCTCCCAATAGAAAGTGGCCACAAAGCAGCCAGAATGCACCCCTGAAATAAACCTCCAGTGCATTGTGCCTTGCCATCAGCCTTCTCCATGCCTTCCTCCAGTGTAGGAGGCATTGAAGTACCACTGGTGGGGGAAGAGCATATGTACCAAGGACAAAATGTATGGTGGCATGACTGGGGCATCCCTCTGCCGGTTCTAGTCTCTTGCTGTCAAACTGTCGAATTGGAATTCATTTGCAAATTGGATACTATTAATTTAGGCTTAAATAGAGACTGGGAGTGGCTAAGTCATTATGCAAGGTAGCCTATTTCCTCTTGTTTTTTCCTACCCCCCCCCCCAGATGTTCTGGTTTAACTTGGATTTAAACTTGGAGAGTGGTCAGTTTGGATGAGCTATTACCAGCAGGAGAGTGAGTTTTTGTGTGTGTATGGGGGTGGGGGGGATGTGAGAAAACCTGGATTTGTGCTGGAAATGGCCCACCTTAATTATGCACATTGTAGGGAGAATGGTCACTTTGGATGAGCTATTACCAGCAGGATAGTGAGTTTGTGTGTGTGGTTTTTGGGAGGGGGGTGAGGGGGTGAGAGAACCTGGATTTGTGCAGGAAATGGCCCAACTTAATTATCATGCACATTGTGTAAAGAATTGTCACTTTGGATGGGCTATCACCAGCAGGAGAGTGAATTTGTGTGGGGGGGTGGAGGGTGAGAAAACCTGGATTTGTGCTGGAAATGGCCCACCTGATGATCACTTTAGATAAACTATTACCAGCAGGACAGTGGGGTGGGAGGAGGTATTTTTTCATATTCTCTGTGTATAAATAAAGTCTGCTGCAGTTTCCACGGCATGCATCCGATGAAGTGAGCTGTAGCTCACGAAAGCTCATGCTCAAATAAATTGGTTAGTCTCTAAGGTGCCACAAGTACTCCTTTTCTTTTTGCGAATACAGACTAACAGGGCTGTTACTCTGAAAACTGTTTATAGGGGCCAGTGTAGCCAATACAAATGTTGAGATGTTTCGCAGGGCTGTTCTAATCTGCACCAGCAGGCCAATTCTAGGCCCCACCACCCCAAAAATCCAGATGAGAGAGACACTTCACCTCCCACCCCTACTCCTCAGCAGTCCCAGGAAGGGGAATGGCGCAAAGAAGGCTAGAGATGAGAGATAAAAAGCAAGCCAGCCTCATTTATCAATTGGTAGTTTTTCACTTGCTAAAAGCAAGGTGCACAGGGTCACTGTTGTGTATCCTGATACAAATAACTTGTTTGTGCAAAGCAGACACCACCTCAGCATTAAAATTTTGTGCACTTCTATCTTCTTTTGGGGGTTACTTTATCCAGATTAACCTCACTGGCGTGGACAGTAGCCCTGTTACAGATTCTGAATATGCAACATAACATAACATAGAACATTCTGTGCATTTAAAGCACTCTTTTTTCATGGTTATTTCTTCAATAGCAACAGACTAGTTTTTAAACCATTCTGATAGCATTATATAAGCTCCTTTTAATGCTTATTTTATTGTTTCCTTTTCTTTTCCAAATGTCTTGAGCTTTGGTTAGCTATTAATTTAACACTGTATTGTGGCCTTACAAAAATGAAAATAATGTTGGTTTTACGTAACTAATTCAGTAAGAGCCTCAAACTTATATTAGTTGCATTAACTAATTCAGTTGAATGGCCATTTGATGCAACTATTTCTGTTAGTTTTGTTTTATATGAAACACAATTCATCCTTTCAGTACTGCAGACAAGCACCCAGTAAACTGCATGGCAGTTTTGTAGAAAACACACACTTACAAACCCATACACTTGCTTCCCAAAAACCTCTAGCCTTCTGCCAAATCTTCCCCTTTTCTCCATAGGAGGCCAGATCCTGCTCTCTTTCACCACTGTCTAAATCTATAGGTTTCAATAGAGTTGCTATTGCACTACATTGGTGTGAGTTTATTATAGTCTGCTGTAGTGCCTCTAACCTATCTCATTCCTTCCTAACCCTTCCGCACCTCCTCCCTGCAAACAACCCAGTCCCTTCTCCCACCTATTTAACCTTCATGCTAAGCTGCTAAACAAATGCCCCATAATCCAGCTGTGGAACACTCCAGCAATCCTGATTCCCAGCCAAATGCCCCAGCCACCTTCCATCAGCCTAACCCTACTGCAGCCTCCACACCCTCCTCACCTTCCCAGTTTCGAGATATCCTATCCATGTGGAAATTAGAACTCATTCTAATGGATAAAAACAGTTTTAAGACTCTGCATCCCACCTGGTTTCCTTATGGCATTGGATTTCAAAAGCCAGATGGATGCTGCCACAGCATTCTATGGACATCTTTCTTCTGGGTATCCCTCTTATGGTATTAGATACAGATCAATTAACATTGATGCTGCATCTGCACAACTTGCTGCAGTGATGCTTCAGAATTTCTATTATACGGTTAGAAGAGATCACAGTTGACATGCAGGAAAGTTCTGGCTCATTTTCAGCTTAGTACAGGCAGTATTATCCTGCAGAGTGTTTGGTATTTTTTTAAAATAGTTTGTGCTGCTGTGACGGCAGCACTGCTGAAAAGAAAAAGAAAATCCCTCAGTCATCTACTATCGCTATGGAGCAACAGCATGAGTAAACAATGCAGATAGCTGGAAAGATTGCACAGTGTGGTGCAAGAGACTAAAAGCTTCCCAATGTGCAATATTATGAAGCAAGTCTGGTGAATTGTACATATGCAGATGAAAGGAGGGGACCAAACTTTTGTAGGGCAAAATCATCAGCTCTGAGGGTTTCATTATGAACTAAGTACTCTGGTCAGGTTTTCCAAAAACCTCAATAAGCAAATCTGGGCTGAATTTCAAGCAAACCGGGACTCTCCGGGTTTTGACTCAAAACCAGGCAAACTGTGCCACTTACATGCTTACAGTAAAAGTTAGTTGATCAAAGCTGGGCAGCAGAAAATGTGCACGTACAATTTTGAATCTCAATCATTTTTAGTTTTCTGTGTAATCTGTAATTGCATGGATCAATTCCAGAAGAATAATAAAGTTAAATTTTTATAAAAATTGTCCTTAAGTGTTTGTATTTAAACTGCATTGCAGCTATCACTTTATTCAATTCACTACATTCACAAGCTGGTTGAGTCTCTATTTCTTTTACACTATGTCCTATTACTTATTGTGTTATGATGATTGCTGTTCCAAATGACATTCACTTCAGTCAGGTATCCCAGTTCATTGTCAGAGAATAGTGTGAGCTCAGATTTAAATTATTGGCTAAAGTGATGAGTCATTTGCTGTTTAGTCAATTTGTTTTAGAATTGTTAAGTTTGCACTATTTTTCATCATAACAAAAAACATTTGCAAAAAGAAAAGGAGTACTTATGGCACCTTAGAGACTAACCAGTTTATTTGAGCATAAGCTTTCGTGAGCTACAGCTCACTTCATCGGATGCCTTCATTATCATACACATTGTAAGGAGCGTGGTCAGTTTGGATGAGCTATTGCCAGCAGAAGAGTGAGTTTGTGGGGAGCGGGGTGAGAAAACCTGTATTTGTGCTGGAAATGGCCCACCTTGATTATCATGCACATTGTAGGGAGAGTGGTCACTTTGGATAAGCTATTACCAGCAGGAGAGTGAGTTTGTGTGTGTGTGTTTTGGGGTGTGTGTGTGAGAAAACCTGGATTTGTGCTGGAAATGGCCCGCCTTGATTTTCATACACATTGTAAGGAGAGTGGTCACTTTGGATAAGCTATTACTAGCAGGAGAGTGAGTTTGTGTGTGTGGTTTTTGGAGGGGGGGGTGGGGGTGAGAAAACCTGGATTTGTGCTGGAAATAGCCCACCTTGATTATCATACACATTGTAAAGAGAGTGGTCACTTTGGATGGGCTATTACCAGCAGGAGAGTGAGTTTGGGGGGGGGGGAGGGTGAGAAAACCTGGATTTGTGCTGGAAATGGCCCAACTTGATTATCATACACATTGTAAGGAGAGTGATCACTTTGGATAAGCTATTACCAGCAGGAGATTGAGTTTGTGTGTGTGGGTTTTGGAGGGGGGGGTGGAGGTGAGAAAACCTGGATTTGTGCTGGAAATAGCCCACCTTGATTATCATACACATTGTAAAGAGAGTGGTCACTTTGGATGGGCTATTACCAGCAGGAGAGTGAGTTTGGGGGGGGGGAGGGTGAGAAAACCTGGATTTGTGCTAGAAATGGCCCAACTTGATTATCATACACATTGTAAGGAGAGTGATCACTTTAGATAAGCTATTACCAGCAGGAGAGTGGGGTGGGAGGAGGTATTGTTTCATATTCTCTGTGTATATATAAAGCCTGCTGCAGTTTCCACGATATGCATCTGAGGAAGTGAGCTGTAGCTCACGAAAGCTTATGCTCTAATAAATTGGTTAGTCTCTAAGGTGCCACAAGTCCTCCTTTTCTTTTTGCGAATACAGACTAACACGGCTGCTACTCTGAAATCTGTGTATATAATGTCTTCTGCAGTTTCCACAGTATACATCCGATGAAGTGAGCTGTAGCTCACGAAAGCTTATTCTCAAATAAATTGGTTAGTCTCTAAGGTGCCACAAGTACTTTTTGCGAATACAGACTAACACAGCTGTTACTCTGAAAAAAAACATTTGGTGTAATTCAATCTGTGTGTTTCCAGATTGATGTAATTTGGAAAATATTGCATTAGCCATTGCAAATGTGGGCATGGAGAGTCACCCAGAAGCACAATGGAAACAGAAATCATCATTGAAGTCAATATTGTTAAGGGAGAAGAGCGTTCATCCTTTTCCAAAAATAAAAGGAGTACCTGTGGCACCTTAGAGACTAACAAATTTATTTGAGCATAAGCTTTCGTGAGCTACAGCTCACTTCATCAGAGCTTTTGGAAAGCTGCAGCATTGTGCATTTTGCTTGGCCATGTTATGCCCAGGTCCATGTGCCTGACATGATGGTCCATCAATGTCCACATCACCATGGATTAGCACTGCTTTCTGTTAATGTATTTCTGCATTTGTTGGGGAAGGGAGGGTGGGACACATGGGTTCTGGCAGTGGCTGCTGCAGAGTCTGGGAAGACTACGTTTACATCTACCACATGATCATTGGCAGATAAGCCACCAGTGTATTATCCTGCAAAACACAACACCACCACACACTGTGGATTTCCCAAGCACAAAGAGACCAGTAACAATCTGAAGTAGGAAGCTTCCAGAAAGCAATCACAACTCTCTTTCTCTTGCTATTTAGAGTTTTCATCCTGGTTTTGCAATGCTGGTACTAGCTCCCCACAGGGACATAAAAAACGTTCCTCGCTCATTCTGAAATTCTGTTGCCACTACTGCTCATCTCAGGTCTTGAGAACAATTTGGTTCTGTCAGTCTGTGGTCATGGGCTGGATACAAAAGCTGTGCTCCACCCAATGAAGTACAGCATGCAGACAACCACTCAAATAGTGGCAGAGGGTGTCCAACCATTGTATGAGGAGTTCTGTGAGCTTATTGTTTTAATCTCTGGTTCTCTACAGGCACTGCTGGATCACCTCGATTGCTTTTCTGCAGTCACCTCAGATGGTCTTGCTTAGTCATGAGAGATTTCTGAGTGTTCATCTTGGCATCCATTTTGAGAAGATGAATATAAACTGGTGCTGTCATCAGAAGACTTAACAGGAATTACCCAGTGGATTATGGTAGCTTGACCTCTTTGTCCACAATTCAACAGGGCTTCGCTAGGTATCCCAAAAGGCCTTTTGAAATCTCCCAGAAGCCACTGCTTCAATGAGCTGGAACTAGTTTCTAAAGCATAGTGACCACAAATGGTATAGTACAACATTAGTATGGACGCAGTACAAAACTGCAATAGACCTGCACCTGACAGAATATGCCTAACGTGGAAACAACACCACTGATGCTTATACAAGTGCTGTTCCATCAGTTTAGTTCTCTAGTGTATATTTCCTGCAAGTGATTCTGGGATGCTGAAGCTTTGCTGTTTTACTCTGTGTAAAAACTCCCTTAACACATCCTACTTTCACTGAATCCATTATCAAATGCTGCCTCTAATGCTTCTGATGTCAGGAACTGCCACAGAGGTAGATTGACACTGATATAGCATCAACCCAGGGCAATTTCTCATCAGCCTTTAAATGATTCCAGTCTTTATCCTGACAGACTGATGCTGTACAGTACCATAATCACAGAGCACAACAAAGATTCATCTCCAGAGAGCTCAATTTCTTGTGTCAATTTAATATTCTTCATAAAACATGTGAGGACAGAATGACACTCCCAAATTTGACAAAGGCCAAGAGCGCAGTGAAAGCAGTATACTCGGTCTTCTGCCTCACTGCACTCTTGAACAACCTCCCTCTGGACATTGAGTGAAGCAAATCTTGTATTCTTTTCATAACCTGGAATACGATAAGAGAAACATAGTGCAGCTCAGTCACAGTTGAAGGTTGGAATTTCAGTGTAATAGCCAAAATGAATACTCATGGTCAAGGCAGGGGTGTATTTCTAAAAGGGGAAGCTAACGAACTTCCCTTTCCCAACCCACCGCTGCCCTAAAAATCAAAACAAAGCCCTGTGTCTTGGCTCTAACTACTGAAACACTTTCCAAAGAAGAAATTAAGTTTCTCTTTTCTATATGTTTTTCTGTGATTGCTAAAGGGGAGTAACAATGGTCTTGGGGCTGTGGTCCCAGACTAGAAGTCAAGAGATCAGCATTCGATTCTGCATTCTGTCAAAAACTTCCTGTGTGACTTTGGCCACAGTTTGTCCCTCTGTAAAATGTGAATAACAATGCTTACCTACATCACTAGATATAGTGAGATTTGATACACTTATATTGTGAAGTGCTTTAAGAACTCAAGTCATAGCTTTAAGTCCTTTCTGTGGGTTCCCCCACAATATTTGCTGGAAATTTCACGATGATACTAGTTTTGTCAAGAAAGAAATTCATACAATGCAAGACCAAGAGACATACACATAATACATTAGCAACACTAAAGAAAGTGAAAGCCTGTGTTTCTATTAGTCAGGAGCAGATGTTCAAGAAAAATTAATCTATGAAAATATTATCCTTGTGATCCTACTCTCAAGACTAGTGTTGGCAGATGTTGTTTACACAGGGTCAAGTTCTGGCTAATGTTGTGAAAGTGGCATAAGTAAGGGCCTGCTCCAGAGCCCCTTGAAGTCAATTGGAGTCCTTGAAAAGTGATGTAGTGTAATAGAAATGTGTGTGTAGATGTGCATGCATGGTGGAAGGTGGCGGAAAGGCCTAGGGACCATTGCTTGGTCTGTGCAACCACAAAAGCAAATGCAAACTATGCCAAAATTCCCCATGGACAATTTATTATATCCCCCCCCTTCAATATTAGCAATGGAACACTTGGAAAAGGCATAATTGAGGAAGCTAACTTTGCCATATACTCTTGCTACTCCCCACAGGTTTTTTGGAAAGCATATATATGCACTGCTGTCCAAAAATTGGCCCTTAGACTTGTAAAGGAATGGATTCTTTCATGCAGGATTCTCCCCTTGCTGTTAACTCATATCAAATGTCTGTTACATACCAAGTGAACCAATGACTTAACAAATATCATTGCCATGCAAGCTACATAGGTAAGTCTTGTTGCACAAATTTTCACTGTAGCTTATATGAAACTGCCTTACAGTCATTTCAAAAGAGGGACCCTAAATGCATTTTAATTCTTTCTTCTTGCTTTCTATAATGTTTATGTACTGTGAGCTAAATTATGCTTTCATGTACACCAGCAAAAGATAAGGAGTAACTTCAGTGCAACCAATGAAGTTATGCTGGATTTTCCCCACTGTTACTGAGACCAGAATTTGAATATCCAAGTCTAGCTAGGTCTAGCAGAACTTAAGCTAAAATAATTTAACATATATGCCACAAACAAATATAGTGCTGATCCTGCAGTGAGCTCTGGGTAGGCAGATCCCACTAAAGTCAATGAGGCTCCTTGCAGTCCCAACAGTGAGGAGCTCAATATAGGATCAGAGCCATAGAGAGCAAATGCACTTCACAAGTATATTAAGGGCAGAAACATTTGGAGGATATCTTGTGAATGGATGTTCTGCAAGTTACATGGTAACGTCAAGCATTTTTGCTCATGTGACTTGTTAGTGTTTCCTCTATCTATTATTAATATTTATATTGTGGTAGCACCTAGAGGGCAACCAGATCAGGGCTCTGTTGTGGTAAGTGCTGTGCAAATATGAGTCCCTGTGCCAAAACAGCTTACAAATCTAATGCTTAGGGGAAAACATTATGCTGTGTTCCTATTTTGCCAGTAGTATGAATTATGGCTGAGCTCACATCTGAAAATTCTTCATTCCATGAGAAATCTCATAAGAGGCTGAAATATAGCAAATGAGCAAAGCAATCCAAACGAGGCCAAAGAAGCAGGAACAATGGGCAGCTTAGAGAAGCAGTGCTTGCCAGAAGGGAGACAGGCTAGGAAGTGAATTCAGGCTGCCTAAAGTGGTCAGAAACTTTTGAGAGGGTTGGCTGTGGCAGGAAATAATTTTTTTAAAAAAAAGCACACTGAATGAATCACTTGATGCTCTGATTAAGAGACATGGGACTCTGTATCATGTGATAGTTAAAGCTGTACACTCTAGCCTTGAAGATATTATTTGGAACACAATCAATATGAATGGGCAGATGGTATTCATGAACAAGATTACAATTTCAAGTAAAAACAGGTCAAACCAAGTCACTTACAAATAGCGTTCAAAAATTCAAAGATATAAATTGTTTTATAATTTTGTAAATATTCAATTTTTAAACTAAGAAGCATGTTTGCATCTCTTTAACAGTTAAATCTTTACATGTAAAAGAGTAACAATCAGTGTCTCTTTCCTCTTTTCATTCGTCACATATATTTGTAAATTTCCAGCATGAAAAATTCCCCCCAAAAATACTAATTAACAGGTATTGACCAAAATAATATTTATAGAGCACCCCATGGCCAATAGCCTTTGAGTAAGTAACATAATGCAGTATATAAAATGAGACATATTGCAAACAAAACATAGTTCAATAACAGCTCAGGGAATGGGACCAGGGGAATGCCCTTCTCTCTGAAGGGCCTAGACCAGTGGTGGGCAACCTGTGGCAACCCATCAGGGTAATCCACTGGCAGGCTGCAAGACAGTGTTTACATTGACTGTCCATAGACACAGCCACCTGCAGCTCCCAGTGGCCACGGTTTGCCATTTCCGGTCAATGGGAGCTGCGGGAAGCCACACGGGCCACAGGGACATGCTGGCTGCTGCTACCCACAGCTCCCATTGGCCAGGAATGGCGAACCGCAGTCACTGGGTGCTGCGGGCAGCCGTGCCTACAGACGGTCAATGTAAACGCTGTCTTGTGGCCCGCCAGCAGATTACCCTGACAGGCCGCGTTTGGCTCACGGGCCACAGGTTGCCCACCACTGACCTAGACTTACTACCCCTGTCAAGGTTCCTCCCCCACTCTGAACTCTAGGGTACAGATGTGGGGACCTGCATGAAAAACCTCCTAAGCTTATCTTTACCAGCTTAGGTCAAAACTTCCCCAAGGTACAAAATATTCCACCCGTTGTCCTTGGACTGGCCGCTACCACCACCAATCTAATACTGGTTACTGGGGAAGAGCTGTTTGGACGCGTCCTTCCCCCCAAAATACTTCCCAAAACCTTGCACCCCACTTCCTGGACAAGGTTTGGTAAAAAGCCTCACCAATTTACCTAGGTGACTACAGACCCAGACCCTTGGATCTTAAGAACAATGAACAATCCTCCCAACACTTGCACCCCCCCTTTCCTGGGAAATGTTGGATAAAAAGCCTCACCAATTTGTATAGGTGACCACAGACCCAAACCCTTGGATCTGAGAACAATAAAAAAGCATTCAGTTTTTTACAAGAAGACTTTTAATAAAAAATAGAAGTAAATAGAAATAAAGAAATCCCCCCTGTAAAATCAGGATGGTAGATATCTTACAGGGTAATTAGATTCAAAAACATAGAGAACCCCTCTAGGCAAAACCTTAAGTTACAAAAAAGATACACAGACAGAAATAGTTATTCTATTCAGCACAATTCTTTTCTCAGCCATTTAAAGAAATCATAATCTAACACATACCTAGCTAGATTACTTACTAAAAGTTCTAAGACTCCATTCCTGGTCTATCCCCGGCAAAGACCAGCATATAGACAGACACAGACCCTTTGTTTCTCTCCCTCCTCCCAGCTTTTGAAAGTATCTTGTCTCCTCATTGGTCATTTTGGTCAGGTGCCAGCGAGGTTACCTTTAGCTTCTTAATCCTTTACAGGTGAGAGGAGCTTTCCCCTGGCCAGGAGGGATTTCACAGGGGTTTACCCTTCCCTTTATATTTATGACACGCCCCCCAAATCTCAGCTAGGGTGAAACACTGGCTGGGATTTCTTCCTGGAGCTCTAGGAAAAACAGAGTTAATAAGACACATGCATCTCTAAATATACTACCAAGTACATAAAGACTAACAATATTTTCCACATCTCAAGGACGATTTTAACCAGTTGATTCTGGGAAACTTTCACGGGAGAGTGCATCAGCCACTTTGTTAGAAGCTCCTGAGATGTGTTGGATGTCGAAATCAAAATCTTGGAGAGCTAAACTCCACCGAAGAAGTTTTTTGTTAGTTTCCTTGACGGTGTGAAGCCACTTCAGTGCAGCATGGTCGGTTTGCAGGTGGAAACGCCGTCCCCAAACATATGGGCGTAGCTTTTCCAGAGCGTAGACAATGGCATAACATTCTTTTTCAGTGACTGACCAGTTGCTTTCCCTCTCAGACAGTTTTTTGCTGAGAAACACTATAGGGTGGAATTCTTGATCAGGTCCTTTCTGCATTAAAACTGCTCCCACACCACGCTCGGACGCATCTGTGGTTACTAGGAACGGTTTGTCAAAGTCTGGGGCCCTTAGTACAGGGTCAGACATGAGTGTCGCTTTAAGCTTGTTAAAGGCCTTCTGACACTTTTCGGTCCACTGAACAGCATTTGGCTGTTTCTTTTTGGTTAGGTCTGTCAGTGGGGCAGCGATTTGGCTGTAGTGTGGTACAAATCGTCTGTAATAACCGGCCAAGCCTAAGAAGGATTGAACCTGTTTCTTTGACTTTGGGACAGGCCACTTTTGGATAGCATCCACTTTGGCCTGTAGGGGGCTGATAGTTCCTTGACCCACCTGGTGTCCAAGGTAAGTCACTCTGTTTAGGCCTATTTGACACTTCTTAGCCTTAACAGTTAGTCCTGCCTCCCTTATGCGCTCAAGGACTTTGTGTAGATGTTCCAGGTGGTCTGCCCAGGAATCCGAAAATATGGCCACATCGTCAAGGTAGGCGACTGCATATTCTCCTAATCCCGCTAGGAGACCATCTACAAGTCTTTGGAAAGTGGCGGGTGCATTTCGCAGCCCGAAAGGGAGTACATTAAATTCATACAGCCCGAGATGCGTGATGAAGGCTGACCTTTCCTTGGCAGATTCATCTAGCGGTACCTGCCAGTACCCCTTGGTTAAGTCCAAGGTAGAGATGAACTGGGCCTGTCCCAGTTTCTCTAATAGTTCATCTGTGAGTGGCATTGGATAGTTGTCTGGGCAAGTTACAGCATTTAGCTTACGGTAGTCCACGCAAAAACGTATTTCTGGTTTGGGAACTAGAACCACTGGAGATGCCCATGCACTTTCAGAGGGGCGGATTACACCCATCTGTAACATATCCTGGATCTCCCGTTCTATAGCAGTTTTAGCTTGAGGAGACACCCGGTAAGGTTGAACCCTAATTGGGTGAGCATTACCTGTGTCAATGGAGTGGTATGCCCGTTCAGTCAGTCCTGGGGTGGCTGAGAACGTTGGCGCGTAGCTAGTGCACAGCTCCTGGATCTGCTGTCGCTGCATACGCCCAAGGGTCATGGAGAGGTTCACCTCTTCCACACCACCAGCACATTTCCCTTCGTAGTAAACACCTTCAGGCCACTCAGCGTCGTCTCCTCCCTGGGCTGTAAACTGACAAACCTTTAATTCTCTGGAATAAAAGGGCTTTAGAGAATTAATATGGTACACCTTAGGCTTTCGGTTGGAGGTGGGGAATGCTATGAGATAATTAACAGCTCCCAGGCGCTCCTGGACCATGAATGGCCCTTCCCACAATGCTTCCATTTTATGGGCCTGGAGCACCTTTAAGACCATGACCTGGTCCCCTACTTTGAAGGAACGCTCTCTGGCATGTTTATCATACCAGGCTTTTTGCTCTTTTTGAGCATCCTGTAAGTTTTCTTTAGCAAGGGCTAAAGAGGTTCGGAGGGTGTTTTGTAGGTTGGTTACAAAGTCCAGAATATTAGTTCCTGGAGAAGGTGTAAATCCCTCCCATTGCTGCTTCACCAACTGCAATGGCCCCTTAACCTCACGGCCATATACAAGTTCAAATGGGGAAAACCCTAAACTGGGATGTGGTACAGCTCTGTAGGCAAAGAGCAACTGCTGCAACACTAGGTCCCAATCATTGGAGTGCTCATTTACGAATTTACGTATCATGGCCCCCAAAGTTCCATTAAACTTCTCCACCATGCCATTTGTTTGATGATGGTAAGGAGTGGCAACCAAGTGATTTACCCCATGAGCTTCCCAAAGGTTTTTCATAGTTCCTGCCAGGAAATTAGTCCCTGCATCTGTGAGGATGTCGGAGGGCCAACCTACCCTGGCAAAAATGTCTGCTAGTGCCTGGCACACACTTTTAGCCCTGGTGTTGCTTAGAGCTACTGCTTCCGGCCATCGGGTGGCAAAATCCATGAAAGTCAGTATGTACTGCTTTCCTCTGGGTGTCTTTTTCGGAAAAGGACCCAGAATATCCACAGCTACTCGCTGAAATGGAACTTCAATGATGGGGAGTGGCTGGAGAGGAGCTTTGACCTGGTCTTGGGGTTTTCCCACTCTTTGGCACACCTCACAAGACTGGACATAGGTAGAAACATCCTTGCCCATTCCCTCCCAGTGGAATGACCCCCCCAAACGGTCTTTGGTCCTGTTCACCCCAGCATGGCCACTAGGGTGATCATGGGCTAAGCTCAAGAGCTTGGCCCGGTATTTAGTTGGAACTACCAACTGTCTCTGAGGATGCCAGTCTTCCTGGTGTCCCCCAGAAAGAGTTTCCTTGTATAAAAGTCCTCTTTCTACAACAAACCTGGATCGATTAGAAGAGCTGAGAGGCGGTGGGTTGCTCCGTGCCACCGTCCAAGCTCTCTGGAGGCTTTCATCTGCTTCCTGTTCGGTCTGGAACTGTTCCCGTGATGCTGGAGACATCAGTTCCTCATTGGATTGGGGACATAGGCTTGGTCCCTCTGGAAGCGATATAGGGGATGGAGCTGTTTCTGTTGACTGTGAACCGCTCTCCGCTGGTGCACTATGTTGGGATTCAGGCTCCGGCTGAGCCTCTTGTGTAGGGTTATCGGCTGCTGCCAGTTCAGGTTCAGTGGGGCCCTCTGGTGTTGAGGTTGCAAGTACTGGATTCAGTGCTGACACGGGGTCTGGTGTTGGTTGTTCGGCTGGTTCCGGTTCTGGGACTGGTTCCGTCTGGGTCTCTGGGACTGGATCCACTACTGCTGTTGCAGACACTGGCCTGGGGTCCGGGTCCATCACCTCTGACCGGGTCCTGATAGAAGTTTCTGGAACAGAGCTATGCCTCACGGCTTGTTTAGCCTGGCTGCGGGTGACCATTCCCACCCTTTTGGCCTGCTTCACATGATTGGCCAAGTCTTCCCCCAATAGCATGGGGATGGGATAATCATCATAGACTGCAAAAGTCCACATTCCTGACCAGCCCTTATACTGGACAGGCAACTTGGCTGTAGGCAAATCGAAAGAGTTGGACTTGAAGGGTTGAATCGTCACTTGGATCTCTGGGTTGATTAAATTGGGGTCCACTAAGGAAGCATGGATAGCTGACACTTGTGCTCCGGTGTCCCTCCATGCGGTGACCTTCTTCCCGCCCACACTCATAGTTTCCCTCCGCTCCAAGGGTATCTGGGAGGTATCTGGGCCTGTGGACCTCTGGTGTGATTCCGGTGCAATGAACTGTAATCTGTTGGGGTTCTTGGGGCAGTTGACCTTTACATGCCCCAGCTCATTACACTTAAAACATCGTCCAGCTGACGGGTCACCGGGGCGAGGAGGGTTGCTGGAGAACGGGGTGGTGGGACGATAAGGGGTCTGGAGGGTTCTTTGGGAGGTAGGTGGGGCTTTGGGCGGCCCCCGGTAATAGGGTGTGGTCTGGGGTGGTCCCTTCTGGTCTCCGCTCCAACTGCGACCAGTTTTCTTCTTCTCTGCCACCTCCACCCATCTGGCTCCAATCTCTCCTGCCTCAATTACAGTTTTGGGTTTCCCATCTAGGATGTATCTTTCTATTTCCTCAGGAACACCCTCTAAGAATTGTTCCATTTGCATTAGGAAGGGCAAATTTACTGGAGATTCAACACTTGCTCCTGATATCTAGGCATCCCAATGTTTCACAATGTGGTAGGCATGTCGGGTAAATGACATGTCTGGTTTCCACCTTAGGGCTCTGAACCTCCGACGAGACTGCTCGGGTGTTATCCCCATTCTGACTCTCGCCTTGGATTTAAACAGTTCATACTTGTTCATGTGTTCTTTAGGCATTTCAGCTGCCACCTCAGCTAAGGGTCCACTGAGCTGCGGCCTCAGCTCTACCATGTATTGGTCAGTAGAGATGTTATACCCAAGGCAGGCCCTTTCGAAGTTTTCTAGGAAGGCCTCAGTATCATCGCCTGCCTTGTAGGTGGGGAACTTTCTGGGATGGGAAGTGGTACTTGGAGAAGGATTACTAGGGTTTGTTGGGATATTCTGCTGAGCCTTTATCTTCTCCATCTCCTCCACATACTTCCTGTCTTTTTCCTTCTCCTCCAGTTCTTTGTCCCTCGCTTCCATAGCTCTCCTGTGAGCAGCCGCTTGGTGTTGTTCTGCTTCTCTCGCTGCCTCCCTTTCTTGTTCCTTCTTCAGCCGCATGAGTTCTATCTGTCTTTCATGTTCCCTTTGTCTTTCCTCAGCCTGAAATTTGGCTAATTCGAGCTGTAGTCGAGCCGCGGATTTTGCCATTCTAACCTTTCTGTTTTTAACTAACTTTACACCCGAGGTTTAGAAATAAACAAACAAAACTTGGCTGTAAAATTTTGCTGTGCTGGAATAGAATACCTATTCTCTGATAGTGATTGTCAGCCTACAGAAAAAGACAATTCCCTTGTCTCTGCTCTGGGCCCAAATTAAAGCAAAAAACCTCCAACTACTTGGAAACCTGCTTACCCAGCCCAAAGAAAAAGCAAATGGGTAGAACACACACCCCCTATTTACTTTTAGGAAGAAAAGAAAAAAAACCTCTGGGTTGGAAGACTGTGAATTTCCCTGCAGGAGTTAAGTACCCTGCCTCCAGGCAAAGAAAACCTGCAATTCACAAAGATAATCCCCTTTTGTCTCTGCTTGGCCACAGTTTCAGCTGCTTTCTGGACTTCCTTTCCAAAGGAAAAAAAAATTTCCTTTTTAAAATCTGTATTTCTAGTTCAAAAAATCTCAACTGGATCTCAAAATGATTTCAGGTTAATCCCACCTCTGCCACCAGGTCAAGGTTCCTCCCCCACTCTGAACTCTAGGGTACAGATGTGGGGACCTGCATGAAAAACCTCCTAAGCTTATCTTTACCAGCTTAGGTCAAAACTTCCCCAAGGTACAAAATATTCCACCTGTTGTCCTTGGACTGGCCGCTACCACCACCAAACTAATACTGGTTACTGGGGAAGAGCTGTTTGGATGCGTCCTTCCCCCCAAAATACTTCCCAAAACCTTGCACCCCACTTCCTGGACAAGGTTTGGTAAAAAGCCTCACCAATTTACCTAGGTGACTACAGACCCAGACCCTTGGATCTTAAGAACAATGAACAATCCTCCCAACACTTGCACCCCCCCTTTCCTGGGAAATGTTGGATAAAAAGCCTCACCAATTTGCATAGGTGACCACAGACCCAAACCCTTGGATCTGAGAACAATAAAAAAGCATTCAGTTTTTTACAAGAAGACTTTTAATAAAAAATAGAAGTAAATAGAAATAAAGAAATCCCCCCTGTAAAATCAGGATGGTAGATATCTTACAGGGTAATTAGATTCAAAAACATAGAGAACCCCTCTAGGCAAAACCTTAAGTTACAAAAAAGATACACAGACAGAAATAGTTATTCTATTCAGCACAATTCTTTTCTCAGCCATTTAAAGAAATCATAATCTAACACATACCTAGCTAGATTACTTACTAAAAGTTCTAAGACTCCATTCCTGGTCTATCCCCGGCAAAGACCAGCATATAGACAGACACAGACCCTTTGTTTCTCTCCCTCCTCCCAGCTTTTGAAAGTATCTTGTCTCCTCATTGGTCATTTTGGTCAGGTGCCAGCGAGGTTACCTTTAGCTTCTTAATCCTTTACAGGTGAGAGGAGCTTTCCCCTGGCCAGGAGGGATTTCACAGGGGTTTACCCTTCCCTTTATATTTATGACAACCCCATAGCAAACAAATCCAGTCCCTTGATGGGTGACTGCTACTTTGAGTAATGTATGAAAATGGATTGTATAGACAAATCAGAGGGTAGCTTACCTTACCAGGGGGAATAGTAATCATTAACCTCTGCAATTACGTATGGAAGGCCCAACATTGCCCCATTGGAGCCTGTTTTGTAGTGTCAACGCCAATGGTTGGCTCTGGGCCACACAATTCATTCAATCTTCACATCTGTCACAGTCAGGAAGGAACCTATCCTTCTACCCCCCTAGGATGTTGGAGGAGGCACTGCTGTGCCCAGATGTCCCACAACTAAGCAGCCAACCAAGGTTGCTGCAGGAATCAGGCAGAGCTCTCCCGCCATCCCCTCAGAAGCCAAGAGGAGTTTTTAGGTAGGGAATGGGAGGGGGAGCAGCTGACATCATTCTCACGAGCAGGGAACAAGGAGAAGGGATCAGAAAGCACCGGGTAGTGACCAGCAGCTCAGAGCGGTGCCACTCCCTCCTACCCACTGTGAAAAGCGGATCAGCAACTCCCTTCTCCATCTCTGCAGCACCAGGCCCGGGAAGAGGAAGAGTGGGAAATAACTCCTGGGACGGTCCCCCCATGTCCCCAAGGCCTGGGAAGGGGGAGAAGAGGATCCCATTGTAGCTGCCCCATCAAGTCTGGGAAATGGAGTTGAAGAATGACTGGATCTGCAGGAGAAGCAGAAGTGCACTGAAGTGCAAGGGGCAGATGTGGGGGCTAGGGGTGCACACAATTAATTTGTATTTGGAGGAGAAACTGGAAACTCCACATCAATCAAGCAGCATTTTATACAAAGCTTTGTAATTAGATCTCAGTTGGGTCCCCTGCAGCAGGAGCCAAAAATAACCTTACTGAACACTCTGTCACACACACTAAAGGTGGGCAGGGAGAGTTCAAAATGACAGACCAAAATAACTCCACAAAACAATCTTTGGTCAAGAATCATGAGGTTGTTTTTTTTTAAAAAAAATCTCATTATTTTTGTGGGGTCTGGACTCATGATTTTTGAACTTTTGGGGTTGGCAATACTGAGACCGGTACATGCACAAGCCCATCCTCACAACCATCTCATGAAATCTCCTGCTGCAGAGTTTGAGACCCCGGGCCCAATCATACTCCCACTGACTTCAATATTAATGGTCTATTTGTATTGCAGTAGCACCTAGAACCCTCAACACAGACTGGGACCCTATTGTGCTAGGCACTGTGCAAACAGAAAGTAACAAACAGTCCCTGCTCCAAAGAGCTTACATTCTAAATAGACAAAACAAAAAGTGGGAGAATGGGGTAGAACATAAAAGTAAAATAAATATTAAGTGCATTACATAGGGCAGGAAGATGAAAGACAAGAGGGGAATAACAAAAAGACAAAGGAAAGAAGAGGTGACACTGAGAAGAGGTAGGGAAGGATGGAGGGCTAGTAGAGGGAGACTGAAGTGAAGAGACATGGGGGATGTCTGAAGTGAACAGCTAATCAACACAGGAGATAGAGATACACTGTCGAAACACAATGTAAGCTAGTTTTCCCCCCATTCCCAATTCTTGCTTTTCTTAACTTGCTGCATCAGGCACCTCCCTTTCTGTTGCCAGAGAGAGCCCTCTTGGACACAGAGAAAATATTGATCAGCATGACCTTGAAGAGACACCACAACAAATCAATATCAGACCAGTTTCCGTGCCAGAAGATGTAGAGTAAACAACTAAACAGCCTGACCGATTGCTTGCAACAACTTCAACATCTCTTTATAGCTTGGATGACAGGTCAGAGATGGTAAACTCATTCTGTGGTGACATTTTTATTCTGGGTCTGAGACACCTAATCACCACCTACTCAGAGTGTTACTTTTCTCCCTTTCCCCACTACCTCCAGTATGAATTTATTCCTTCTGAACAGGGTCAGATAGAGGACTTCAGTCTCCAGAACAGTCAATTAAGCTACAGACCTGGTAAAGCTACAGAACTGCTTGTGCTATACAATGCTTGTGTGCCTGAACCCTCAACTGCAGAGATCTCTTAAAGGAGTGGGCATGGAGGAGAGCTCAGTGTTCATGACCATACATTTCTTGTTCTCTCTTCTGAGACTTTCAGCAGTTGTGACAATGCCTGCCAGATGCTGGTGACAGATTTGTAACATGGATGCCTGAGGGCTGCCAGGTGGACAGTGAGTGCTCCTTTTAAAAGGATGCTGGTTCATTCTTTGTCTCTCATATGTCTCCATATTTTCTTTTTTATAGGCTGGGGCATCAAAATATATTGTAGTTATCACCAGGAAATCTAAAGAAGCTTCCTCAGAGAGGTGGAATTATTGGTAATTGTAAAGATTGCTTACTTTCTGAAGGCAAATATGCAGACTACTGAACAATCTAAGTACCTGAGTTGGAGGATTTAAATGGTGCATAGGCCTTGAGCAGGTCCGCTGTACAAAGGTGAATTCATGTCTGCTATCCATAATTCATTATTAGTGGTGCATGACTGGTCACTTGTATTATTTCTGTATTCTGATTGGATGACAAATAACGTATGCCAGGGAAGTGAACACTTTTGGTACAAGTGCATGAACAGCAGCTACTCCCTAACATTCTAAATTTGTGAAAATAGTGGGGAATAATTTCTCTTTTTTCATTCAGCTCTAGTCAAGCTCTGCCAGTTCAGCTGGAAAGATTAAGCAGAGCACATGCGAAGGTTAGACCTGCTATAGACACACATGTTTCATTTGTATCATATTGTTCATTAATAGGAGTATTTCTTTAAGTTGTAATTTGAACTGTGGATCAAGTACATGTGACAAAGACACAGAACATTAGTCAGACTTCAATAGGCTCAGTCACCTGGATTCAGTTTCCAAACTTTCCACTTTGTTGTTCTCATCAGATGTCACAAGCCTTACATCTACTCTTTCAAAAAGCATTTGGCAGTTTAGGGGAGCACAATACTGCTCGTGACAAAGGAAGGCATATAGCAACTCCGCCCCCCCCCACCGCCTTTATCCACCATCCTCTACATATATGTCTGCTTAGAAGCTGGCCCAATTGTCTCTTGATTTAAAAGCCAGTCATTTCTGTGAGAACCTTTAAAATTACCTTTTGACAAACATGTCCAAAAAAGGAAACAATATATGATGGTAAAAGCCAAAAGGTAAACATATTTAGCTTTTGCATCATTAGAATTATGATGAACAGATTGAATCAGAGAACAAAAACAAAAGAAGTCTGATCTTTATTGTCACTACAGCCCATTTACTGCTCTAGCAGCATAAAGGAGACCTTAATACCAAAGTGGTGTAAAGGGCATGAGAATCAGGCCCAGTTTGATAACAAGGCTGTAACTGGACCAGCCCCTCCCATACACCCCTTATGATCTAAAGCAGTTGGTCTCAACCTTTCCAGACTACTGTACCCTTTCTGGAGTGTGATTTGTCTCGCATACCCCAAGTTTCACCTCACTTTAAAACTACTTGCTTACAAACTCAAAAAGAAAAATACAAAAAAGTGTCACAGCACATGATTACTGAAAAATTGCTTACTTTCTCATTTTGTCTGAATGAGAATTTAGTTTTTAGTGACTTTGCTAGGCTTTTTACATAGCCTGTTGTAAAACTAGGCAAATATATATATGAGTTGATGTACCGCTGGGTGTACTCAGAGATCTTCCAGGGGGTACATGTACCCACAGTTGAGAACCACTGATCTAAGGTCATGCTACAAACAGCCTGCCTCATTTTCCTTTCTTGCATGTCAAATAAAAACTTTCCTTCAGGCTTTTTCTTGGCCAGAAATACCCTGCTGAAGAACTACATTTATTAATCTAAAATAAACTGCAAGTAAAACTCAAACTCTCTAAACAAAGTCTATTTCTAGATCGACACAAGGTTTCTCTTCCTCCTCCCAGGCCTTTCTATCTGGGGTCTTTGCAACTTTCCCCCTACTTAGACATGGTGTTACCTGGCAGTCTGGAAAGCATTATACAGATTCAATCACAATTTCCTAACCCTTCCCACCCTCCACTGCGGCATCTTGCTCCTTTTGTACTGGAATCACCTGATTCCTCTCAGGTGGGGCTCATCCTGTAATCAGAGTTGGCTTAAACCCAGGCTCTCCCAGGCCTATGGGGCAAGCTACTATTTTACAAAGGTCAACTTGCAAGTGAAAGAATAATGACAAACTGTTAGAGCTTTATTCTGCAAGATATCAGGTAACTCCTGGAAGTACTGAATATTTTCTACTTCTGTTGATTTCAATGGAAGTTGATAGCCCTAATCTCCAGCAGTTGCTCTTCACTTTGTGGTATGAACCTTTAGGGAGAACCAAAGAGGAGGCACAGAGCCACTTGTATGAAATAGCTTAATGGTCTAAGTATTGTCTGTTTAATGGCTACGCTGCGCATACCCAGGTATGTCTATGTTACAGTTGGAGCTGTGATTGCAGCTCAAGCAGACGTACCCATGTTAACTTTAATCTATGTAGCACAGTTAAAAATAGCAGTGAAGTACAGCAGTACAGATCTGGTCTGGGCTAGCAATATGAATATGTACCCAGAGTTCTTCAGCCTGTGCTGGAGTCTCCCAAGCAGCGGGGACTGCTGCACTGTGGAGAGAGGATAAAATGGGGTCCAGCCAGGGCTATCCCTCCCGTTAGCACCCCCCCCCCCGAACCCAAAATTGTGCAGGGAGACCTCCCCTACTCTGGAGGCACTAAGAGCCAGGCATTGCCTCCTCTCACCCTTCCGTTTGGGCTGCAGAGAGGAGCCAACCAGAGACTCCACCTGGTAAGATCAGAACCAGCTAAAGCAGGGCGCTTTGGACATTTCCAATCAAAACTAGAAAATGTTCTCTGATTTTCTCTGCCCTCTGTTGATTGGCTGCTTGCTCTAACCCTCCTCCTCCCAGTCTCTTCACCTCAGCTTTGTTCCACACCTGCTTCTCCTCCCCCTCACACCCTTCCCTTTAGCTGATCCCTTCCTAAGGAAGCAAGCCCCCAAAGAAACCAATGACAAAAACAAAAATTGTGGATCTAATATGATGCTTGCTGCCAACACACGGTTGTTTCCTTGTACTCCCTCATCCGTCTGTATTCATCTGTTGTCTCTTGTCTTCTACTTTAGATTGTAAACTCTTTAGGGCAGTTGTGGGCAACCTGCTTCCCACAGCTTCCATTGGCCAGGAACGGCAAACTGTGGCCACTGGGAGCTGCGGGCAGCCAGTCAGTGTAAACAAACTGTCTGGCGGCCTGCCAGCGGATTACCCTGACGGGACGTGTGCGGCCCACCGCTGCTTTAGGGCAAGGACTGTCTTTTTGTTCTGTGTTTGTACAGTCCCTGGTGCAATGGGGTCTGGGTCCATGATGGAGGCTCCTAACTACTACAATAATAAGAATCAGGTGTAGTTCACTGTATATAAATTGAGCACCCATGCAGTGTGGGTAGTATCTCTGAAACCTTACCTATGAAATCCAAGATCCTGTTTGTTTTATATGGGGATTAACATTTCTTGTGGTGTTTTTAAGAGAAAATATTTGGAAGGAAATAGTTTTTCTTCTCCACTTCTGTAATGCAGGTTACATTTTAGCCTTAAATTCACAAATTGGGTAGGATAATATCAAGACAAAAGTCAAATTTCACTAGCATTTTACCATACTCAGACTCTGTGTTACACCTTAAGTTGACGCTCCCTTGATTTATGTTCATGTTCACACAGTAAAATGTGCCAGACAGAGCCACATAAACAAGAGGAACAGTTCACTGAACATGAGAAAAAATTCAGCTCTTGAGAGACAGATTCAACATTGCCCAGTGAAGCCTCATCATTCAGCTTTAACTAGCCTGATAAATGAAAGGGTTTGGTGGGTGTTAATGAGAAGTGGCAGGAAGCCAAGAAGCAATGCTGAGCCTTCTTAATAAGGGGAAGCTACACAATAAATTCATGCCGTTTAGTACTATGAATGAAAGGAGGATACTGATACACCTCTACCCTGATATAACACAAATTTGGATATAATGCAGGAAAGCAGCGCTCCAGTGGATCAAAGCAAGTTTGATATAACGCGGTAAGATTTTTTTGGCTCCCGAGGACAGCGTTATATCGGGGTAGAGGTATACCTTTTAAAATGATAGCTTGTGTTTGATCGGAATACTAATAATTTATTATATTTTTACTGAATCTCACTTTCTATGTTTGTGGCGAATGAGTGATGGTCATAGCATTGGTTTTTATTCAAAAATGTAATGCTGGGGTCAAATCAACCCCTTTTGGAGTAAACCCAATGCTCCAAAAATTCCTGAAACAATGGGAAATTGTGAAAGAATACTGGGAAAGAGATCAGATCTGCAATATGAGCAGCAACCAGTGGGAGTGATTTCAGGGAGGTGTGTGTTCCACATAAAATAAATACTCCAAAAGCGCCTTCAGTAATGGCTCCTAGAGTCCCGGAACACAATGGATTGAGCTGGTTGCTATGGTTACAGGCAGACATGAAAGCTCTCGCTTGTATACCTCACCAGCTGCTGTTACTGGATGAAGCTGGTAGACTGGCAGCACAAATATGGAAGCTGAGCGGGCAATGAGAATACAGTCCTAAGCCACAGAAGAGACAACCCATAAGAGTTGGGGTAAATCAAAGGTTCATGATAAGGAAGGCTCTGCTGACTGGGATTTGAACATGCATGAATGCTGTTGCTGCCTACAGTGTGTGATAGGTATAGCACAAATATTGCATGTACAGCACTAACTGCTCTAGAAAGGTGTGAATACATTAATAGCAGAAAGTGCAGTGACGTCTAATCACCAAAAAAGGTACTCAACACAATTAAAGACAGGGATCATTACTACACCAGATCTCATCTATTCAGAGATGAGTCTGTTTATGAAAACTGTGCCCCCCCCACTCAATTACAAATGACTGAACGCCACACAGCTTCCATCTCTCTGTAAATGGGCTCCCCTATATGTCTATCATCAATGTGATTGTGATTTGACATACTGTGCATGTAACAAATGAATCTAGATTACATTAATAAGCTGTAACAACTCAGATACCCACGATACAGGGACTCTGCTGTGGTCCCATGTGCAGAGAGGCAAAAGTGCAAATTGAGTCTGTCACAACTAGTTTTAATTTGCTTCCATTTAATACTGCTCTTGGAAGGAATAATTTTGTGTGAAAGATTTAGTCCTGACCTCACACCTCATTTTTCTCTACAGCTCACCTAACAAGTCAGCAAGTCTTGTGCACTGCTTGATATCCACCCTGCCCTTGTCCATGGGATAATGTGGTAGCAATTTTTGTGAAACATACACACATTGAGAAGATTAGATATAACTTGCATCATTTTGCAAACTCCTCATCAGAGTAAGTGCACTTAAATGAGATACAGTGTTAGCAATTTTCTTAATGTTTTTACTGCCCTGGTAAATCATTTATTGGGGTAGCCTTTTTACAAAGTCCTCTCAAACACCATAAAATATATTCATTACAAAAGCCAACATTCTTTCCTTCAATAAACCAGGCTCCATTATCCAAGGATAGGTGATCAGTGTCCAAGTACAAAATAACTGTGCCTACGTGCACTAGCAATATTTAACTCCTCACTTTGTTCAGAGCTTTGAGATACCTTGGGCAACCTTTTTGTCCTCCTGCAGAAAGGGGTAAATGGCATTAACTCCTTGCCAACTGTCAAAGTATTACAGTTTTTTCCTTAGTCTTTAGAAATTGTTTCTCTCTCCTCAGGGTTGTGTGAAAGACCCACATAAACATGGGAAACTAACTAACCAATTGATTCAATTGGGGAGGGGAGAGTGAAACTTACACCAAGTGAAGATAAATGCACAAAATAAACCCAACAAAACTTTCTTCCTGTAAAATTTCCATTAATGTAATCTGAGAAAGAATATCAAGTGTTTCAGTGACTTTTAAGTTGATGGTTTCCTATCCTAGGCTTTCAAGGGAAACCGCCACCAAGTGACAGATCATTTAGAAAGTGAAACCTAACTACGGGGGAGCGCACAGGTTGTAAAATATCTGTTCCACAATTAATAAGTAAATTATCACATACACCTGATTCTGATCTGATTTACACTGGTTTAACAACAATGTAAGTGTTGATTTCAATAGTTACTCCTGATTTACACTGGTATAAGCGAGAGCACAATCAATCACCCTGCTGAAACTTGTAGAACAATGATATAGCCTGCCCTTGTGCACTCCAAACATAATTTATACTGTGGCTATATTTTCAAACTGACTATGTAAGATTGTGAAGTTTCATAGATAGTAAAATAAGCAAATACAACTTAGATCAGGGTGGGCAAACTTTTTGGCCTGAGGGCCACATCTGGGTATGGAAATTGTATGGTGGGCCATGAATGCTCATGAAATTAACAATTCAGAGATATTCAAATAAACTTTATTTCATAAAGATACATTTTAGTGGAAACAAACATTAAACCTTACTTACTATTATAAATATACCATCATAAAGTATTACAATACTTAAACCAAACTTGCCTCCTTTCCACGCCCTCTTTGAGTAATGTGAACAATGCACCTGGCACTCCCTGGCCAATTACTCTTTGTTTTATCCTCAACAATGGAAAATTAACACTACTAAAACAGCAGAGTCACCTCTGTCAACAAGTGGCAGGCACGTGGGCTAGCATGTTCCAGGCTCTGATGGCACATTTGGGTTGTGAAGCCCCAGTAACATGCATCCCCTCACGCAGTTCCCACCTGAATACGTGGGAGTGTCGGGCAGGCAGAGCGGGGCAAGCCCCGACCCCACTCCCTGGGGGCCGGATTAAAAGGTCTGAGGGGCCGGCTGCTGTAGTTTGCCCACCCCTGACTTGGATGAAAACAGATCTGTTAAGAAGGTGCCATTTTCATACCAGAATTTTTCCTGACCATAACTGCATGCCAGATGTACATAATCCTGGGATGACAAGGAAGAAAGAAACTGAAAGCAAGAACACATCCCCTAGTGCAGTAGTTCTCAACCCTTCAGCCTGCTTGCAGCCCAATCAGTACACAGCTGCAGTCTATATGACATCCTTAGGGCCATACAGGTAATATATATATATTGTGTAGATGCAGTCCACATAACACGCAGAGCACGGCATATGCAGCCCGCAATGGTAAACAGATTGAGAACCCTGCCCCTAGTCTGTGCTTAGAATAGTCAAGCAACAAATTGATGTCACTTTGAACAAGTTCATCTGCTGTACCATGAGTAATGCATTACATTAAGCAATTCACTAACGGCCCACTTTAAAGATTTCACTAAAAATCCAGGGCCTGTTACAAGCAGAGAAACAATCAGTATTAATGGATTGTGCAAATGTCTACATGGTTTTTAAAAAAACAAAAACAAAAAAACCCAACACATCTGGCTGCTTTCAGATGTTGGTAAAGCGCTGATTAAGGCTTTTGCTGCTGATGCCAAACAAAAATCCAGATCACCTATTGCTCTGCTAAATTTAGATCTCAACATACTTGCCATAATTCTAGCAACAGCAAAACACTCAGTCAGACTGAATTTCCAGAACAAAAAGTCAAATCTAAATGAGGCATTTGTTTCTTATTACCCAAGCAAATCAGAAATGGGCAAACATCATTCAAAACAACATAACTAACTGTAATGATTGTGGTTACTTATTAGCGTCAAATGATCTACTGAGTTTCTGGGGGTAATTATGATTGCAGAAGCATAGTGCATGCTGGGGCATCATTCAGAATGAAAGCCAGAAATTCACAACTTAAGGGACCAGGAATGAGAAAGGTAGGTGTTTATTGAATGTCTTTCTTACCCTTGCTACTACAGACATTCAGCATGTAATCTTACAAATAGCACATTTAAAAAAAAAAACTTGCAGGTCACCTTTAAGTGGTAGCTTCAGAGATATGTAACTATCTTTATCTAAAAGCCCATAAAAAGAAAAGTTAAGGGGGGAGAAACGGATAAGGATGGTCAGATGGATTCACCTTGAATAAATATGCTGAGCCTTTGATATACACACAGATTAGTGGCATTTAAAAAAGTCTGTTTCATATGTATTCATAACAACAATAAGCAGAGAACATTATTTGCTTAAGCCAGTTGGGAACAGGGTAACAAATAATCTGAAGGGTTGTTTACATGTTGAGTGACTGCACAGCAAGCCAGGGTCTGAATCTGCAGTGCACCAGCTTTCACACAGTAAACTTGCTGTGTGGACACTGCTACAGAGCAGCGAAAGTCCTGTAGTAGAATGCTAAGCCTAAAGGTGTTGAATTTAGGTCCCCAAAGTGGCAATTGGATGTACAAATCCTTTTCTAGATCTCTTCCTGGGTGTCCAGGATTAATCCCAGTGCTGACACTGACTCTTGGCAATCAAGTTCCTGCATCCAACATATCAGGTGTGTTACTGCACTATATGGACAAGCCCCAAATGTTGGATGCAGGAACATGATTGCCTGGAGTCCGTGTCAGAGCTGGGATTAGTCCCTGACTCTCAAGACTAGATCAAGAAAAGGAGTCAGGCTTCTAACTTCCACTTTAGGCACCTACATACAACATTTAGGTGTCCCTGGGATCCTCAAAACCCACGCTCAGTTGTTGCCTAACTCTGTAGGCACCTGAAATCCTGTGCTTAATTTGAAAAGAAAGAGATGCCAGGGTTTAAGCAATAGTGATGGCCTCCTCTGTATTGTGACTTCACATGCACTGTATGTGCGAGGTCATGCCTTGCATGCCACTGAAAGATGAGGTGTCAGGGCAGAGCCTCGGCAAGACCTGGCACAAAATAAATTCTGCTGCAGTCCTTTGGTGCCTAAATGTCCGCCATTAAAATTCCCTAGCTACCAAAGTTTCTACCAGTGAGCATGCACACAGTCATCTATCTCACCCCTAAGTCCCAGTGTGATCCTCAGGCAAGGTGTTCCTCTCCTACCTATCCTGCTTCTGGGACCTGATTCAGGATGCATGTTCAGAGCATGCCTAACCCCACAAAAATGTCCAGAGCGGTAGGTTGTGTACAACCTTTAGCCTGGTAGTTGGAACACTCACCTGCAATGTGGGAGACCTAGGTTCAGTTCCCCTTCCCTGCCTGAGGTGGAAAAAGAATTTGAACTTGCGTCTCCCACCTCCCTGAGAAGTACCCTAATGACTGGACTATGGGGTATTCTGGGGCAGGTCTCAATCTCTCCTGCTGAAGCTGTTCCACTGTGTATAATTAAATAGTCATTGAGCCAGAGGGAGAATGACTCTACAGTCCAGTTGTTAGGGCACTTACCTGAGAGGAGGAAAACCCAAGTGCCAGTCCTCCTGTTCCAATGACTAGTTCATTATTTATATGCAGCATTGCCAACTCTCATGTTTTTATGAGCCTCACAATATCTGGTGTCTTTTTTAAGGGCCCAGCTCCTGAAGTCATGCAGATACCCAAAAATCTCAGCATTCATTCAAAACCATTTGTTTCTATCCCTCAAGCTTGGGAGATTTGGCTCTTTGTGATGAACCAGGAGTCATAGAAGTCAAAGGTAGAAAAGATCTGTTAGAACATTGAGTACATAGCTTGTACTGTCAACAATTCTGTTTAGCTTTGGTGAAGAGTGAGTAAGTAGAACCTTTAGAACATTCCTTCCTGTTGCATGATTTAGTTCCCTGACAAAAAAAGCTTCAATGATTTGCTGAATCAAGGCCACAGGAGTTTTTACTGTATACAGCAATTCTTTGCTTTAGTCAGATTTATAAAGAGGGATTTTCAAAAGCACTCAGCATGGGCCTAATACTGCTCCCACTAAAATCCATTATAAAGCTCGCATTGACTTCAGGGGAGCAAAGTTAGTCCAAATGATGACAGTGTTTGAAAATCCCACTCATAATAAATATGTACCCAAGCGAGTGCCTAGCTTGGGCTCTTGGTGACTTTACCAAACGTTAAATATACAAAGAAAAAGAATCTGTAGCTGCTTTTCAACCCCTAATCCCCCTCACCCCAAATAACCAACCATAATAAAATCAAGTCCAAAGAGTATTCTTTCCTTTACCACAAACATCAGCATTATATTGCTCCTACCTCCCCAAAAGCGTGGGTAATTAGATGGAGCTTGCTGCATTTCCTGGAGGTCAGACTTCTGGGTAATTTTGGACTGAGTACGTTCTGAAGCTGAGGTCTTCTGACAGACAACACACTGCCATTCCTTCCTTCTCTCTTATACTGATAGTGTTCATACTCGACTGCCTGTGTTGCTTGCAGCTGTGGCAATATTGCATGAGGAGAAAGGTGATCTTTCAGGTAGGGTTTCATAGGTCAATATCAACACCTGTAACTCCAACCAAAAACAGTAGTCAGCCAGTGTATATCATGGCGCGTGGATGTCACATGAGCTTCTGCTGAGAAACACCATGTAAAAACAGGTTGCTGCACTCTGCACTAGCTTTAGTTTTTTAGATAATGTAAGATGTAGTCCCACATAGAACATGTTACAGAAATCTACTCTTGATGCAGCAAGGTCATGGATCACAATAATAAGGTCCACATTCAAAACAAAACCTGTCTCAATGGGTTTAGGTCAGAGGAAGATAGGAAAAAGTCTTTGACGCTGCTGGTACATGATCATTAAACAGCAGATAGGGACCCAACACACCACCACCAGATTGGGAACTCTTAACAACATAGGGCAATAGCATCACACAGCTGAATAGTCTTTCTTATTCCAATAATCTATAACTAATGAGGAGATTGCTAAACTAATGTGCCTGTTGTATTACAAACACACTCTAGAACTACCTAACTAACCACCTACCCAACTTCAGTGGTAACTTACGTAATCAGAGCAGCATCCTTTCATTGCACTGGGAATGTAAAGGAAAGACCGAGATTTTCTAGCCTTAAACAAGAATAATTCAGAGTCCTAAAATCAAGACAGTTAAGGCTTTCAGAGGTGTTTCCCATAAATTTAGCATGTTAAAGAGTTTGGAATTTCCCCAGTATTCAAAGATTTGTTAAATATTGACTTAAATTGCTCAGAGAATTCCTCAGCCAGTTCTTTTAAAACTTTTGGATATAAGCTATCCAGTCCTGCAGATTTAAAAATGTTTAATTTTAGTAGTTGCTGTTTAATATACTCCCTACTTACGGTTGGAATAGTAAGTGTGTAATTTTCATTGTAAAATGTGAATTAATCATCCAGCTTCTTTCCAGATACAGAACAGAAATATTTATTGAACATTTCTGGTAATTTTGCCATCCCTATCTACTAATGGACCTATAGTCTTATACCAGTGGTAGGATATCATTTGTTCTTTACATATTTAAAAAAATTCCTTCTTGCTGTCTTTAACCCTCCATTGCTACACAGGTTACAAAGTTGCATATCTTTGCTAAGATTGCAAAACCTGCCTGTTTTGTTTGCAAAACAAAAACCAACAGGTTAGGTTAACAGGCGTTTGCTGCTTAATGGCCCAAGAAAAGCTTTTGTAGTTTAGAAATAAATTATTTCTTTAAAATGAAAATATTGTAGCTACAGTATTAATCCATAATGTGGGTGGAAAATTCCTCATGCTATTTGAGAGAGGGAACAAGTTGTGTTATTTTTTTTTAAAGGCTGCTGTCTGTGCACAATAACTTTTCTCCATCAGAAATGTGTTTGACAGCATGTGTAGTGGAAGATGTATTGACTCAATATGCTGTACCTTAGGGCATAGATTGAATTCTTACTGTCTGTCAGGTCAATAATGTATGAACTAAAATGGACTCATATCAATCCTGGCTCCTTCAAATCCCCACAGACTTCAGAGCCATTAAAGACTTCACTGGTCTAGTCAACTAACCTAACTGTCTCTCTATGTAAAGAACAAAAGCTGTAAGGATTGAATACAAGGAAAGATACAGAGATGCAAACTGATCACCAGTAGGCAGGGATTGCTGCTTAAATCTCCCAGCTGGTAAGGTGTGGAATAAAAAAAAGCAGGACTGGAGACTGAGGGTCTCATCTGAAGCTGAGAGGAAAGCTAGGGAATTCTAAAAAAGCCTCTGGCCAGAGAAAGATAGGTAAAGAATAATAAAAATACTATAATGGCAAGGTGAATCTTCAGTGGTCTACTTCAGCCACATTTAAGTCTGCTTTGTATCAGAGTTGCATAAACACATTTAATGGGCTGCAGAGACTGAGTGTTTCCAGCATTCACAAACCATAATTATCCAATATCCATTTATGTTTGTAAAACCTTCTGCTCTCTCTCATTCTCAAAAGGGATTCCTACCCGGCAGGATTTGCTCCCTCTGAAATCAGAAGAAAGAATCACACTTATTCCAGTGGAAATTGGATCAGACCCTTATAGCCCAATTCCACAGACATGGGGCGCTCCTCATTGCATACAGGCCTCAAGCTCGAGTTACAGTGTGGCCCCCACCATCACTGTTCTTTGACTAGTTGTTTGTGTAGGGGTTTTCTGTTCTTTTAAGTGTCTCTTTAAATGGAATTTGAGCAGGCTGCCACCCTCAGCTAGCCTCTCCCAGCAGGCCCTTGAAATTATCTCCGCTCAACTCTATTCTAGACTGATAGCAAAGTCTCACAAATGAACAAAACTTGAAATAAATATTCACTAATTCAGATGTCCCTTTCTCCCCAAGTGTTCTTGTCGAGATGGAGTCTTTGCAATGCTCTGCCACAGTCTGGAGACAGAATCCACATTCCCCCTGGGGAAAGCTAACAGTCTTCTTCCTACTAGTGTCTCCTGTTATAAGGGAAGAGAGTGGATATATGCTGCTCTCCTTCCCAGGGCTTGTCCTGGTTGGCTGAAAGAGGGAGAGCCCAGCCCTGCTCTATACTGCAAGGTTCTGGTTTGGGGCCCTACAACAGCCGACATGGGTTGTGTCAGGACCACTTTATCTCTCTCACTCCTTAAGTATCTCTGCTGCAGAACTTCTGGAAGGGGGTAGCCTGGCTCCCCCAGAGACTTACCCCTCTGGCCTTAAAGGACCAGAATATCTCAGGTTTCAGAGTAACAGCCATGTTAGTCTGTATTCGCAAAAAGAAAAGGAGTACTTGTGGCACCTTAGAGACTAACCAATTTATTTGAGCATAAGCTTTCATGAGCTGTACAGCTCACTTCATCGGATGCAAGTGAGCTGTAGCTCACGAAAGCTTATGCTCAAATAAATTGGTTAGTCTCTAAGGTGCCACAAGTACTCCTTTTCTTTTTGCGAATACAGACTAACATGGCTGTTACTCTAAAACCTGTCCGTACACAAACTCTTCTCCCAGATTTTTTACCGTTTGAATGGTATTTATCTGAGTAAGGCAAATGTCTTCTATTTTTTTATCTAGGCTCAGATACTCAAAAGGTATTTAGGTGCCTGATTCACATTGATTTCAATACGTTTGAGGATCTGGGCCCTGCTTCTTAACTTAACATACAGTAGGATTACCTGTGGGGACTGAATGGCACAAGGAACTGGAAATTGGTAATCTGTCCCATATCAGTAGTGTTTAAGAGTTCTTATCATGCAAAAACTGCTTGGTGACTAACAGGATTGGACATAAGTTGATAGTTTCTGTTCAGTTTGCAGTGGACAGGTGTGCATATCACAGAAAATGCTGCTGCTGGCCATCTTTTTGCAGAAGCTAAGGACCGAAAGGACTGTGCAGATTCAACTACTTTCTCCCCTAGAGATAGCCTTTCTAGGTTAGGGTTAAGCACAACAGGGCAGTGTGGGGAGTTTGGACTATCATTATCTGTGCTAAACCTAAACAGAAGACTTCATTGTGAAGGGGCTGTTCTTCTGGCCCCGTGCACCAGTGCAAAATTCATTTGGCTTTAAAAAGAAAAGAATATGAGAACCGACCACATGACAAAAACTAAAATTGTAATTCAAACAAATACATACAAATAAACAAAGGAGTAGGAATTGTCCATATGCTCGATGTTGCCTCCCTGTAAATCCAGATTTGATTCTGGTTTCTTGCTCCCCAGGCTAGACAGGGCCTGGAGTGCCGAAGAGGCAATGTGTTGCATAGCTCTCAAACATGCCCTATGGCAGAGCTAGAAGCAGCACTGATTAGCTCTGAGCTGAATCCCTTTTGTCTTCCTCTGCAAATAAAGATCACCACAGGGCTTTGAAAAATGCAGGAGGAAAGAGGAAGTCTTCTATAGCCAACCAGGAGGCAAATCATTCTCAAAAGACAAACATTATTTTTAAAGTTAGAAAATGTAAAATGAACATGATACTTAAAGTAATGCTCAATAAGGTCTTTTTTAAAAACAAAAAAGCCTGTCATTTGTGCACAAATGTGTTTTCTTCTGAAAAAGAAATCTTTTAACCTTGTAAAGTGCAGTTTTTCCATTCAATACAGCTTTATGGCCTACGCTATGGAAAAGCACATTTTCATAATACCTTTAAGAAGGAGGACACAGAATACTTAATGCTCTAGCAACATGATAGATAGGGTAGTTTTCAGTGAATGAAGCAATGACTGAAACACTAGTGCTGCAACTCTTGAAATGGTGCAATCTGTCCTGGAGATTGCTATATTAAACTGCAGAAATGGAATGAAAAAAGTTATACAGCCGTATCATCTTGAAAGATATTTTATTGGGACTGGAATTTTCTGGGGCTTGGTAACTGAGTATAGAGCCTTCTGCTTCTAAATTGCTAGTTTAAATCCAACCCAGGTCAGCAGAAACAAAGGACCAAATTCTGCTCTTATTTGCACACGTGCCAATCTGAACTCACTTACTTTACCTCATTAGGCTGATTAAGACCTGTGCTGTTGAGAGCAGAATTTGTGGCCAAATTTGTTATCAACAGGCTGTTTTGGTTAATGTCAAGGAATCAGTTGGTGTTTTAGGCTATGTATCAATATCGGAAAAACCACCAAAACAATTGGTGGCCCCAGGAACTAGGCAATGGTTTTAGATCACCCATTCAGAGGAACGTAACAGAAAATGAAGAGAGCTAACTGCTTTGAAGCTCTCTTCAACCCGCCAGTGGGGTGCGTAACCTGGGGCTAGTCTACACTGGCAACGTTAGAGCGCTGCCACGGCTCCAAAAACACCACCTCCACGAGGGGCGCAGCTCCCAGTCCTGGTGCACTGTCTACACTGGCGCTTCACAGTGCTGAAACTAGCTGTGTTCAGGGGGTGTTTTTTACACCCCTGAGCGAGAAAGTTGCAGCACTGTAAAGTGCCAGTGTAGACAAGCCCCTGGTTTGACCCGGTTCAGAAGATCCAAGGCAGACAAAGGAACTTTGAAAGGCATAAAAAGGGAACCCTAGAACAACAAAGGAAGAGGCAGTATCTGCAGGAAACCAGGTGGAACCCCGGTTCCTAGAAGCACGGGTACCTGGGATTAGTTGGGCCTGCCTAAACTTTGAAAGCATGGTAAGCTGTAGGTCAGACAATGTGTGTGTCAGCCTTTTATTGTTTCAAGTCTTTTCTCTGAATATTATGCTGCTGTGAAAACTGTTCCGAGTAGAGCTAGGTGAAAATTTTTTTTTGGCAGAAACTGTTTTTTCACTGAAAACTGCAGATTTGCATCACCCAAAATATTTCACAAATTTGCACTGAATTCATCGAATTGTTTCAGTGAAAAAGTTTTTTTCCAACATTTTCAAAACAAAATCAATTTTTTATTCAAAACTACTTTTAGTTTCAAAATTTACTTGAATGTTTCTTTTAAATTAAAAATGTTTTTAAAAGCTTAAAAGCAAAATGTTTTGTTTCATACAAAATGATTCCCCCCCCAATTTTTCAGAATGGCCAGCAAGCTGAAAAATGTTATTTGCACAGCTCTAGTGCCGAGTCACTGTATTTACCTACTGGTCATAGCTCCTGAAGGTGCCAAACCCAGGTGGGCCTGCTGAGGAATTATGGTTGGTAACCAGAGACGCTGCCGCCCAGGAACCTGGTCCGTGAGAGGCAGAATTGAAGGATTCCATTCCAGGATAAGAGAAGGCAGGGAGTCGATACCTGAGGATGTGCACTCCGGAGAGACAAGTGAGGGGTCAGAGGCACAGCTTACTCTGTAACTATGAGATTGGTCCTTCTCAGTATAGAAGCATATTGGCACATCAACAAGGGGAAGCCTGCACTGCAGCAGTCTGTAGCATACATGTTTTGAGCATAACTAGAGTCTCCAGGTTTGTCTTCACTGCAGTGTTAGTTTCAGGTATAATTTGAGTATTACCCCCAACTTGACTTCTCTTCACACAAAAAAATATCTAGCTCAAGCTAAGTGGTGTTTTTAATTCAAGCTAGCTGGCCTCTCAGGAGGGATTGGTTGAGTGCTGCTGATGCTTGTGCTATAATGCAGTGGAGACTTGGCTGTGCTGCTAAGCCAAACACTCTGTACTTCTTGAGTGTCATTTTGCAGTGTCACTTGAACTAGGCTAACGAGTGTAGATAATTCAAGCTAATACTGTAGTGAAGACAAGTCCTCCAGACCTATCAATGCAGCATCTTTCTCAAGCCCTAAATTCATCCAGGGAAGATGGTATTTTATTCAAAGTTTAAGGGCATTGTTATACCAATAAAATAAAAACCAGCAGGATCTTATTAAAGGGAAAAACGCAAAATACCACATTTATTGTGAATACAGAAAGAATCATAGTAAGCAGTTAGTTATAGCTATAACATTCCATTCAATCTCATGTTTATTCACACATTCATTCATACAAACACACACACACACACAGGTTCTGCAAGGTTGTTATCATAGTTACCAGCCTTAGAGTTGCTCATGCCAAGCCACTGGCCAGGTGGCCTGGACATGAGGAGGGAGCAGGGCCTTGTCAGATGCTCATCTGATGCTCCTGGAAGTTGGTTTGCAGAATCAGACCCCAAAGTTCTCACTTTTTAGAGTCTATTTTTATAGGAATTTCTTCCTATGCCAGTCTATGGGAATTGCTTCATCATGCTGTTGCTGAATCAATCAGTAGATAGCACATTCCTGATGGCTCCATGCTGCTAGATGTTATCTTGTTCTTTGGTTCTCCCATTCTTGAGGCTGTTGGGTGGATTCCAGTCTGCCCTCCGGGGGGTCCTCTGGTTATTTCCACTTGACGCCTTCTTCAGCCAATGGACACTGGATTCTTAGGCTGGCACCTCCCTGATCATTCAGTTATTATCCACACCAAGCATCCATCCACATACATCCTCTATCTCTATTTTAATCACAATTGTTAATACAACAAAAGGGTGGGGAGTCTCTGGGTGCTGTTTCTGTTGTTAGAGTATTGCTTTGAGTCTCTCTCTCTGTGAATTGCTTTGAGAACAGACTCTGTCTTAGAATGTACTAACACAATTAGCAGCTTGCAAGTTTCACACATAGAGGGAGAGAAACAGTACCAAAAACCAAGAGACCTCTTAATTAGTAATACCCTGGAATTGAAACTCTGGGGAATCAAACTCATTTGTGATTTTAATACAGAACTTCTTTAATATGATCCAACAGCATGGCTACTCTGGAAACTTCAAAGCACTCCCGCGGCAGCACTTTGAAGTGAGAGTGTGGTCACGCTCCTGGTAATCCACCTCCACAAGGGGATTAGCTCCCAGCGCTTGGAGCCTGTTTACACTAGCGCTTTAAAGCGCTCTGACTTGCTGCTCTCAGGGGATGATTTTTCACACCCCTGAGCCAGCAAGTTAGAGCGCTATAAAATGTAAGTGTAGCCAAGCCCTAAGACTACTTCTTTTCTACCCATAGTTGTATGCAGTGTTGTTGTAAACGTGTTGGTCCCAAGATATCACCCTAGAGATTGACCTGTCAGTCCTCATCCTCAAAGGAAACCTGCACAACACTTTCAGAAGACAAGCCTGGGAGCTTACATTCATAACTTTGCTAGACACTAAAAATCATGGACAGAATAGAGACACTGGATTATCACAACAATCTACTAACCCACCAGCTGCTTTCCCACTCCCCTTCCTTTCCTCCCTATGACTAGAGGGGCTAACGGGCCCGTTCATCTTGAATGGTCCCTTTAAATGTGTGTTAACTACTTACGCCAGACAATCTGTTCCACCTTGTGTTTAGCTGACACTCTTTCCCAGATCTGAAAAAGAGCTCTGTGTAAGCTCGAAAGCTTGTCTCTTTCATCAACAGAAGTTGAGCCAATAAAAGATATTACCTCACCCACTTTGTTTATGCATAATATAAATATTCCCCACTGTGGAATGAGTGGGTAGAAAAGAGACAGAGGACCCTATTTTTGTTTTGTAGGATATTAATATCTGGGCCTTTTCCCCTACGCACAAGCTGTTGTGTCTTCAACTCTCCCTCATATACTAGCTATAGTAGTTTTACTACTTCCAATACACACACATTTGTGTATTATTTCATTAAAGATCAAAGCTCTCAAAACCAGAACCAGCCAACTACTGGCAGTAGCTAACACATTTAGGCCATAATACACGAAAAAGAAGAAGTCAGGCCCTGTTGACTGTCTTTATTATCCACCAGTGTAGAGATGAAATCATATTACTGGAATACTTCAGAAGGTAGCATAAAGTTACTTGATTCAACTAGCAAAAACTGTTGATCACTTTTCCAGTAGGTATACAGTAGTTTAAATTATGTTCCTGTTTTAAAAGAACTGCTTGGATAATCACACTGGAACTAAAAATATTATACATATTGCTTTTGGTTAAATTGATAAGTAGACTATGATTTTTAAGCCATGTCACTGATGTCACTGATGTTGACAGAGCTATAACTAATGATGCAAAAAAAGGTCTTGTGACATATGAAATAGGGCACTGAGTACAACTGGTTAAGCATTAGAACAACATTACTTGTGTCTAAAGAGAATGAGCCTTAATGTTACATAGGATATTTCAAGCTATCACATGTCTTACGTAACTGAAATTTGTGCAATAAAGATTTATTTACATAGAGCCAAATTCTGCTCCCTTTCTCAGGCTGGATAGTACATCACTGTGAGTATCTCTCCCAGAACATGTATAGCCAGGCTGGGGGGGGAGAGAGAGAAAAAGAGGGGAGGCAAGAGATCTAAACTATGTGGTACATTCCCTTGTGGGGGATATAGAAGATAATTCCCCTATCATTGTTGCTTTGGCAGCTGATGTAAGGTGTACCCTTGATAAAGGAGCTACCTGAGTGAGTAGCAAACAATTCTGTCCAGCCTCATTGTGGGCTGAATGTTTAACAGGCAAAACTGGCCTGTTTTTGGCTACCTCTTTCCCAAAAACATAGCTGATTCCTTCCCACCATGATTACACTGCTCTGCAGAATGTCACAAGTTCTTAAGAAGGTTTAGTGAGATCAGATATTAAAATAAGGAAGAATACAAGAGAGGAGTGCACAGTCTTTGAAAAGTCATGGAAGATGGGAGAGATTCCAGAAGATTGGAAAAGGGCAAATAGAGTGCCAATCTATAAAAAGGGAAATAAGAACAACCTATGGAATACAGACCAGTCATCTTGACTTCTGTACCTGGAAAGATGATGGAGCAAATAATTAAGCAATCAATTTGCAAATATCTAGAAGATAATAAGGGGATAAGTAACAGTCAGCGTGGATTTGTCAAGAACAAATCATGTCAAACCAACCCGATACCTTTCTTTGACAGGGTAACAAGCCTTATGGATGGGGAGAAGCGGTAGACATGATGTACCTTGACTTTAGTAAAGCTTTTGATACTGTCACATGACCTTCTCATAAACAAACTAGGGAAATGCATCCTAGATGGCGCTGTTATAAAGGTGGGTGCAAAACTGGTTGGAAAAGCGTTCCCAGAGAGTAGTTATCAGTGGTTCACAGTCATGCTGGAAGGGCATAAGAAGTGGGGTCCCGCAGGGATCAGTTCTGGGTCTAGTTCTGCTCAATATCTTAATCAATGATTTAGATAATGGCATAGAGAGTACATTTATAAAGTTTGCAGACGATACCAAGCTGGGAGAGGTAGCGAGTACTTTGGAGGATAGGATTAAAATTCAAAATGATCTGAACAAACTGGAGAAATGGTCTGAAGTAAGTAGGTAGGATGAAATTCAATAAGGAAAATGCAAAGTAGTCCACTTAGGAAGGAACAATCAATTGCACACATGCAAAATGGGAAATGACTGCCTAGGAAGGAGCACTGTGGAAAGGGATCTGGGGGTCATAGTGGATCTCAAACTAAATATGCATCAACAGTGTAACGCTGTTGCAAAAAAAGCAATCATCATTCTGGGATGTATTAGCAGGAGTGCTGTAAGCAAGATATGAGAAGTAATTCTTCTGCTCTACTCCACACAAATTAGGCCTCCATTGGAGTATCATGTCCAGTTCTGGGCGTCGCATTTCAGGAAAGCTGTGGACAAATTGGAGAAAGTCCAGAGAAGAGCAACAAAAACGATTACAGGTCTAGAAAACATGACCTAAGAGGGAAGATGGAAAAAAATGGGTTTGTTTAGTCTGGAAAAGAGAAGACAGAGGAGACATGATAACAGTTTTCAAGTACATAAAAGGTTGTTACAAGGAGGAGGGAGAAAAGTTGTTCTTATCCTCTAAGGATAGGACAAGAAGTAATGGGCTTAAATTGAAGCAAGTGAGGTTTAGGTTGGACATTAGGAAAAACTTCCTGTCAGGGTGGTTAAGCACTGGAATAAATTGCCTAGGGAGGTTGTGGAATCTCCATCATTGAAGATTTTTAATAGCAGGTTAGACAAACACCTGTCAGGAATGGTCTAGTCCTGCCATGAGTGCAGGTATGATTCTAACTCTTCCTGTCCTCTGCTAAACATATAGGGAGAGCTCTCTCTCCTCCCTAGCGGGTACTGTGAGAGCTGCACCTTCTCTTTCAGTCTACTTTAATCACGGAGCAAGGCAATTCTTTGGGATAAATCCTAAACTTAACTGACCCATTTTACATAAAAAGTGTGTGTGTGTGCACATGCCTCTCTCTCCTAGCTATAGGAGGGTCTTTATGCTTCCCTCCCTACCCAGCCCTGACTCTTGCTGCAGGAGTGGAGCCCAGCCGATTGCTAGGGTTGAATGAAACACACTGCTTACAGTCTTCTTTGTGAAGACAGCCTTGAAACTTGTAAAGAGCTAGGAACTTACCTTAAGAAACCCACCAAGAACAACCACAACAACAAAAGACAAACCCACCACACCAGCAGAAATCACAGACTTCTTCCTCAATGGGGCAAAAAGGCTGGTTCTGTGAACAAGGATCTCGTGTGAGTGCCCACCAGCCTCCACCGACTTATTAGTGGTTATGGTTAGGGCTGCGTCTGTCACAGAGATCATGAACATCACAGATTCTGTGACCTCTGTGACTTCTGCAGCGGCCAGTGTGGCTGGCTCCAGGGCTGCCCGAGCAAATCAGGCAGCCCCACCCACACCAGCCATTGCTGGGGCAGTTTGGATGTGGGAGGGTCTTAGGTCTGGGGCAGGGGGTTGAGGTGTAGGGCAGCGCTTACCTCAGGGTGGTGGTGGCGGGAGGCTGCCCGGAAGCGACCAGGATATCCCTGCAGCTCTTAGGTGGAGGGGCCCGGGGGCTCTGTGTGCTGCCCCAGCCCACAGGCGCCACCCCTGCAGTTCCCATTGGCTGTGGTTCCCGGCCAATGGGAGCTATGGAGCTGGAGCTTGTGGCAGGGGCAGCACGCAGAGCCCCCCCCGGCCTTCCCTCCCCCTAGGAGCAGTGGTGCAAGTAGAAATCATTTCTTGCCGGTAACTGCACTCATGGGAGGGACACAAGGAAGGGCACGTCAACTTCCCATATGACCGGCCATGTGATTCCTCCCCTAGTCTGGGCCCCCCACTCTCTCCCCGTCCCCTCCGACACACCCCTTACCTATCTAAAATTTTACAACTGCGTCTGTTAAACATGATAAAAATGATGCTTTGGGCCCCTGCTGCCACCTGTACTTCCAGGTGTCATTGAGGATCCAGCAGCAACCCAAATTGAAAACTTCTTAAATGACAGAAGGATAGGAAGGACAATCACCCCAGTTTCCCTTAACACACTATCAGTGCCTCCATTATGTCCAAACTAAGCTTCTGCCAGCTTGCCTGTATCTAAGTATTGCTCTCCACCAGGCACAAGGAACGCAAAGTTGCTGCGGCATCTGGGTTTGATGGAAAAGAGGCACAGAACTGTGTGTGACATGTGCATCTTGATAGAACTGCAGCCCAAATTGTTTTATTATTTTCCTCAGCATGACGTTCAGGAGGGGCAATAAAAATCAGCCTGGCAAAACATGCATGAGAACTGTCTCTGGACAGATAAGGAATTGATCAAAATCACATTCTCTGATCTCTTGGGGCCAAATCCTGTTCCCATTGAGATCAAAAGGAGTTTTGCTATTGAGTTCAATGGGAACAGGCTTTGACATTTGGAGAGGAAAGAACAAAACCACTCAAGCAAGGGCTATGTTGCTTGTACCACAGGTATCAAAGGCTGCTGACTTATGTGAGAAAGTCAGCAGACATCAGATCTTTGTCCATTGCAAGGGAGAAATCATCAATCAGTGAGGCTAGAACAGTCTCTGTACCACATCCAACTCATAAATCCACCTGCAAAGGATCAAGGAAATATGAAGGCTCCAGATTACCTTAAAGTTCTCAGTCCCTTGGTTAGAGTGCTCCCATTAGTATATGTTCAAAGTCCAGAGGCTAGAGCAGGAAAGAGGCCAAGCAGGAAAGAGGGAAAATGGAGATGTTTCCAGGCCAGGGCCTTTTAGCTTCTGCCAAGTAAAGGGAAATCTGTTCTTACTGTGAAAGATGGTGTTTGGAGTCACATGGGCAAGTTACATGTCCATCCCCCCCACCCATATTCTAGTTAGAACATTCACAAAAAGCCCATTACGTGTAGACAGGCATTTTCCAGGGTCCTTTGTGAGCTAAGTGTTCCTTAATGGGCCATTCAACCTGACTTGTCCCTTTGCAGTTAACTTTTTAATTTTCATATACCTGGTATGTGCTGAGGTGGTTTAAAGCATAATACAGGTTTTTAGGTTTGCAAATCTGTGAACCTCTGCCTCTGAGATTTTATTATTATTATTTTGCTGGTAATAATGTGGGAGAGTATCCTCTCTGCCCTCTGCTCATGAGGTTGTGTACGTGTCTAGCACTCTTCTGAACACGAGTTGGAAGGAATTTATATTTCAGTAAGTGTGGATTGATTCTTTTCTATTAGAAGGCATGTAATTTTTTCAGGTTCATACTGATTAACATAGAAAACAATTGGGGCAGTTTAAACTTTCTTCAAATTCTACAGAAAATTATGTTCAGCTATATTTTCCAGTACAGTGATGAAATGCTTAATGACTCACTTTCCCCAAAAATATGTTGTGTTCAGTCTGTTTATATGGGAGTTCTGTGAGGAGCCATTTCAGTATATGTATGACCAGTGGTCCCCAACCTTTCTGTGGGAATAGCACACTGCTATTCCCAGAAGACTGGGGTAGGCGCCAGAGACCCCGCCGCCAATATGCTGCCGACAAGCGGCAGTAGAAAGAACCACCGCCACCAAAATGCTGCCAAGAAACGGCAACGCTTCTCGTTTCAGCATTTCAGCGGTGCGGTGTCCTGCGGGTGCACGCAACTGCCCTGGCAGGCACCATTGCACCCACAGGCACCGCACTGGGGACCCCTGACTTATTAAAAGACAAATTATAAGTAGAACTGTATCCTAAACTGCATTATGGTATTGTACCCAAACATTGCATTTCAATGGGAAATTCAACTTCCTTTATGGGAACAGAACAGAACAGACTCCTGAAACTCTTACCACAAAAGTGGTCCAAAGACATGCAAACAGTAACAGGAGTCTGTTAGACTAGTTTGGCTGCAAAGAAGAATTCTGTGTACACTGGGGACAACACCTGATACCTGTCAGGTTCCAGAACTGGGCTGACATCAGAATCCAAACATCCTCTGGTCAGTGCAAGCAGAGGCATTCCTCTAATGATTTGGACTTGATGTGATGCAGTATGAACGTCATGGATAATTTAGACCAATGGGGAGAAACAAAATCAAAAACACTGTTTAAACACCATCTGTCGTCCCCCGTCCCCGACTGCTCCCCTCTTGAGGACTCCCAACCAATTTAACAGCACAATGCATATGCTAACAAACTTAAACAAGGCTTTGTTTAAGTTTGTTAGCATATGCATTGTGCTGTTAAAGCTATAGAAAGAATGAATGCCCTGCCTAGCCATGTTCTGCTCCTTTAAGGAGCAGAGCACAGCCCCACCACCCCCTCTGGGGGAGGGTGAGGGAGGCTAGTCCCAAGTCTTTCTGGTACCCCGTACCCCCTAAAAATCTCTTGCTGCGTTCTGGAGAGTATCACTTTACTTGCACTACTGCCTAGGAGCTGCAGGGACATGCAGAAATGGGTAGGGAGCCTGCCAGCCCCACTAACCCTCCCCTGCAGCACCAGGCGGGGCTCCCGGGCCACCAACCCTCCCCACCAGCACTAGTGGGAGTCCCAGGCCGCCCACTGTAACCTGCCTCCCCCCCAGCACCAGCACGGGTCCCGGGCAGTGTGCCACCGCCTACTTCCTGCCCCCAGCACCAGCGGGGGGGGTCCCAGGATAAGTTCCCTCTAAGTGGCACATCCACGCAGCTGCCTATTAAGCGCCATGCAGGCACTCAGGAATGTGGCAGGAAGAGATGCCTCTCCCCAAGCCCCAGACCTGCCACGGCGTACCTCCCCGGCCCCAGTCCAGCACTGCCCCTGCCGTGGCCGGGGGACAGGTACCCTTTTCCCTGACTGGGCCCGGACCCACCACAGCCAGGGGACAGGTGCCTCTTCCCCTGGCCCCGACCCAGCCCAGGCCAGACCTGCTGCACCCGGGGGGTGAGAGCTGTGGGGGAGGGGCTGGAGTCCTCTCTCCCCACCGTTGCCCCAGGGATCCCCACTGCACCCAAAATCCCTCATCCCCAGCCCCATCTCAGAGCCCACACACCCAGCCAGAGTCCTCAAACCCCAACCCTCTGCCTCAGCCTTGAGCCCCCTCCCCAACTCTGAACCCCTCGGCCCCACCCCCACCATATGAATTTTGTTATGTGCACCAACATGGAGGTGATGTGTCACATCGCACATGGGTGGGAAAGATTAGAGGGAACACTGGTCCCAGGCCACACACACACACCCTCAGCACCTGCAGCACCCCTGTTGTTTTACTTCCCTACAATTTATTATGACTGTTTAGATCACTGCACAATATATAGTAGTGATCAATGGCTCGATGTCTAGTTAGCAGCCGGTATCAAACAGAGGGCTACAGGGGTCGGTCCTTGGGCTGATTTTGTTCAACATCTTCATTAACGATCTGGCTGATGGGATGGATTGCACCCTCCGCAAGTTTGAGGATGACACTAAGCTGGGGAGAGCATGGGGACCAGGTTTGTAAAATTTTTGGTGGCGCCCAGAGGGTCTGCAGAGCTGTCCTGTCCATAGGACGGACCAGGGCAACCGCCCCAGACCCTGTGCTTTGGGGGGCCCCACACTTCAGGGGGATGTGGGGTCCAGGATGGCCTGGGAGGTTAGCAGGGGGAACCCAACCCAACCCAACCCCCTCCTCCGCTTTGCCACACCCCATTGGCTCCCAGCATCACCTGAGGGAGAGGTCAGAAGCTGGAAAGAGGCAGGGCAGGAGCTTGGGGGAAGGCATGGAATAGGGGCAGAGCAGAGTCGGGAAAAGGTGGGGCAGGGGCTTGGAGGAAGGAGTGGGGTGGCGGCAGACCAGGGGCAGAAGGGGGCTGGACTGGGCGGGCTGGGACCAGATCACTTACTGCTTCCGGTGCCAGGCCCCCTGCTAGCCCCCCAGGCTGCCCTGAACCCCGCCTCCCCCTGAAGTGCGGGGCTCCCCAAAATCTAGGGCCCGGGGCAGTTGCTCTGGTCCGTCCTATGGACAGGACAGCGCTGAAAATATAAGTCCAAACATTGGTGGAGCTGGGCCCATGTTCCTGAGTATTGGTGGAGCATGGCCACCACAGGCCCATATAACTCACCGCCTATCGTGGGGGGGGGGGGGCAAGGGGACTGGGGAGGGAGGGAGCTATGCTGGAGGGTAGGGATAGAGTCCAGAGTGACTTAGACAAATTGGAGGATTGGGCCAAAAGAAATCTGAGGGGGTTCAACAAGGACAAGTGCAGAGTCCTGTACTTAGGACAGAAGAATCCCACGCACTGCTACAGGCTGGGGACAGAATGCCTAAGCAGCAGTTCTGAAGAAAAGGACCTGGAGATTACAGTGGACCAGAAGCTGGATATGAATCAACAATGTGCCTTGTTGCCAAGAAGGCTAATGGCATATTGGGCTGCATTAGTAGGAGCATTGCCAGCAGATCGAGGGAAATGATTATTCCCCTCTATTTGGCACTGGTGAGGCCACATCTGGAGTATTGCATCCAGTTTTGGGCCCCCCACTAGAGAAAGGATGTGGATAAATTGTAGAGAGTCCAGCAGAGGGCAACAAAAATTATTAGGGGCCTGGGGCACATAACTTATGAGGAGGGACTGAGGGAACTGGGGTTATTTAGTCTGCAGAAGAGAAAAGTGAGGGGGGATTTGATAGCAGCCTTCAACTACCTGAAGGGGGGTTCTGAAGAGGATGGAGGTAGGCTGTTCTCAGTGGTGGCAGATGACAGAACAAGAAGCAATGGTCTCAAGTTGCAGTGGGAGAGGTCTAGGTTAGATATTAGGAAGCACTATTTCACTAGGAGGGATGTGAAGCACTGGAATGGGTTACCTAGGAGGTGGTGGAATCTCCATCCCTAGGAGGTTTTAAGGCTTGGCTTGACGAAGACCAGGGTGGGATGATTTACTTGGGGTTAGACTAGATGACTTCCTGAGGTCTCTTCCAACCCTAATCTTCTAGGATATAGTTTAATATTCTTCACTATTGCTTGTAGCACTGAACTTTCTAATTTCCCACATGGATTATAGATATAAATCCTTAAAGAAATATTAATCTTCTGCATTGGGAGCTCAACAGCATTATATTCTAAGCTTATTTCTTCATTCTCTACTGCTATCCAGTTTAATCTTTCCCTTATGAAAATACAAACACTTCCTCCTCATCCTAGTTTTCAGGCTTGCCTAAAGGCAGTATACCCTGGAATTTTAAACACAAGATTGTCAAGGTTTTCATGTTTCCTAGATACATATGACATCTGGTTAGTTTTCACTTCCAAGATATTTTCTTTTAGTTCTTGACCCTGTGCTATCAGACTGTGCGCATTCCAACAAAAGATTGAAATCCTTATACTACAGTCATATTTTACCATTAACTTCATTAAAAATTACACAAAGATGGTCCATTGACAAGTTGCTAACATACATTGTATATCCCAAACGGGGAAGAAATCAATGAAATTTTATAGCAAGGGCAAAAATACTTGTATCACTTCTATCATAAATGCAATAAACCCTTTTTTTTCATTACTAGTATACCATCGCCTATTCCTTCTCCAGTGTTTATCATATTCGTTATAGAATGAGACTGTCTTTTCCTGTGGAGTCTCTCTTTCTTCACCCCCTAATATGTTGAGAGCCTCCTTACAGCTTCCGCATAAGATCTGTTAACAATTTTCTCTCTTTAGCTTACCTTTCTGCAATACACCTTCTATATGTCGGTCTGTGATTAGCACCACAGTTACTACTTTTGACCTCTGTCCCTTCTGTACAGTTGTCATAGGAATACTCTCCCCTACATTTACCACATCTTGTTTTCACTTTACAAACAGCCCTACATCCCCATACCATTGGCACTTATAACACCTTAGTGGAGGGGGGATATATGGCTTGGTACTGAATATCTTAAACCCTAGAGTTCCTTTGGCTTGGTCTACACTAGCACTTTTGTTGGCAAAAAAATTTCAGCCGGGGTGTGAAAAAACACCCCCCCCCGACCAGCATAAGTTTCACCCACAAAAGCACCGGTGTGGACAGTGCTATGTCGGCGGGAGATGCTCTCCCATTGGCACACAGCGGCTACATGGGACACCTCACGCTGGTGTAGCTGCAGCAGTACAGCTGTGCCACCGTAAGGTCACTAGTCTAGAATCTCTCTGGTAGAGTCCCTCCCTGTACTGGAATCAGTACTCCTGTTGATGGCTTCTGCTTTCTACTCCTCATTTACTTATTAGTCATTTCCTCATGATTATTCCCTTCCCCCCCATCCCTACTGTTCCTCACATGTTCTTGTCAACTGCTGGAAATGGCCCACTTTGATTATCACTACAAAATGACCCCCCCACACACACTTGCTGGTAGCTCACCTTACCTGATCACTCTGGTTTCAGTGTGTATGGTAACACCCATTGTTTCATGTTCTCTGTGTATATAAATCTCCCCACTGTATTTTCCACTCCATGCAGCCAATGAGGTGAGCTGTAGCTCACGAAAGCTCATGCTCAAATAAATTTGTTAGTCTCTAAGGTGCCACAAGAACTCCTGTTCTTTTATTAGTCACTTGACACTTTATCTCATCATTAGTCAGCTCTAATGACACTCCATATATTATCCCCTTTCTTTCAGTTTAACACTTTGGTACTGACACCTCAACTTTTCTTATCGTTTTAGTTTTTAACCAGTTTATCAGTTTTGTTATTTTTACATTCAACCAAAAGATCACCATCTTGTAGCTTCCCTGGCTCTTACACTATCCCCTATGCTTTTTTTAATCCACTCAACTACTTTCACAGGGATTAACATCACCTAATCTTATTTTTTTGGCTAGGGATCTTACAATTATAACATTCTGGTTTATTTCCTTCCTCAGCTTTGTTTTTTTGCTGATGTCATTTGATTCTGTTTCTACTCTTGGTTCTCCCCCTCACCCCTTTGTATTATCTCTCCCTCTCTAATAGACTCTTCAGTTTCCCAAGTGACTTCCTTGGGGGCCAGAAAATCCTCTCTCCCCCACCAGGCCCAACCCCTTTCTGCTTGCCCCTCTCTGGTTTTATGTAAGCCCTTCCTCTTCCTACCCAGCTGGGTTTGAGCTCCACTTAGGGCTGTATCCAGTGTACATTTTACCCAGGCAGGTGCAGCCCATCCTGTCAAGTCGCTCTTTCTGAGTCATTGTAACCCCTTTCAGAGGTGGTGTTGGAGTGCCCATCGCAGTGGCATTTTATTTTCCTGTGCTAAGAAGCTTCCTCTATCTCCATCAGTAAGCCATCCTGTGTTAAACCACAGCAGTACAGGAAGCAGAAGAAACCATTTTTACCTTCAAGAGCCAAAACAGTGAACAATATATAGCTGCCCACCACAGCCCAGTAAAAGCACATTGATTAAGTGTCTTGGGCCAGCTATATATATTTGATTAAGATTCCCAGAACCTTTTTGGAAGGGATTGTGCACGTGTCCATAAAAAGATACGTTCCTCCCTTCCCTTTCGATTTGTCTCATGAATATTCAATAAAACACACACATTCCTAAGTGACTTACAGGCAGGAGTGATTTGTTTCTTTGTTTGTTAAATTCAAACTTAAGATGAACATCAAAAATACAGGATCAACATACTGGATGAGAAACCATTAGTCCAGTATCCTATATTCAGCAATAGCCCAAACCTAATGCTACTAAAGAAAAGTACACGTTCTTCTATAATGTAGCTAGCTAAATATGCAATGGTATCCATAAGCTTTGGTGAAAGTAGGGGAAATATCTTCATCTCAGACATTCAAACAAAAAAAAAGAATCTGTTCTTATTCATTCTCCCCCCGCCCCCCAAAAAATCTTTTTCTTGATCAGGTTACTTGTGAATTTCATTCAAAAATAGTTGATTTACTTCATTAACAGTCATCCAGAGCTAATATTCTATTTTAATTTCCTACAAAATAATAATTCAGCCTATTAATATTTCAGAGGGCAGAAGTGAAAGTTATTATATTTCAAAGTAGGGCTATCAAACAATTTTTTAATCGCAGTTAATCATGCGATTAAAAAAATTAATAGCCAATTGTGCTATTTAACAATAATAAAATACCATTTATTTAAATATTTTGGATGTTCTTAGGGTGACCAGATATCCCGCTTTTATAGGGACAGTCCCTATTTTGGGGTCTTTTTCTCACATAGGCACCTATTACCTCCCCACCTCCTGTCCCGATTTTTGACACTTGCTATCTGGTCAGCCTAGGTGTTCTCTACATTTTCAAATATTGATTTCAATTACAACAGAACATAAAGTATACAGTGCTCACTTTATTTTTGGATTACAAATATTTGCACTGTAAAAAGGAAACAAGAAATAGTATTTTTCAATTCACCTAATACAAGTACTATAATGCAATCCCTTTATTACGAAAGTTGAACTTACAAATGTACAAAAAAATAACTGCACTCAGAAACAAAACAAAGTCCACTCAGACCTACTTTTTCTTCAGCCAATTGCTCAAACAAGTTTCTTTACATTTGCAGGAGATAATGCTACCTGCTTTTTGTTTACAACATCACCTGAAAGTAAGAACAGGCATTCACATGGCACTGTTGTAGCCGGCGTCACAAGATATTTACATGCCAGATGTGCTAAAGATTCACATGTCCCTTCATGCTTCAACCACCATTCCAGAGGACATGTGTCCATGCTGATGATGGGTTCTGCTTGATAACGATCCAAAGCAGTGCCGACCGACACATATTTATTTTCATCACCTGAGTCAGATGCCACCAGCAGAAGGTTGATTTTTTTTTTTGGTGGTTTGGGTTCGGTAGTTTCCACATCAGAGTGTTGCTCTTTTAAGACTTCTGAAATCATGCTTCACACCTAGTCCCTCTCAGATTTTGGAAGGCACTTCAGATTCTTAAACCTTGGGTTGAATGCTGTAGCTATCTTTAGAAATCTTGTATTGGTACCTTCTTTGCGTTTTGTCAAATCTGCAGTTAAAGTGTTCTTAAAATGAACAACATGTGCTGAGTCATCATCTGAGACTGCCATAACATGAAATATATGGCAGAATGCGGGTAAAACAGATAAGGTGACCTACAATTCTCCCACAAGGAGTTCAGTCACAAATTTAATTAATGCATTATTTTTTTTAAAAAAAGCATCAGCATGGAAGCGTATTCTCTGGAATGGTGGCTGAAGCATGAAGGGGCATACGAATGTTTAGAATATCTGGCACGTAAATATCTTGCAATGTAGGCTACAAAAGTGCCATGTGAACAGCCGTTCTCACTTTCAAGTGACATTGTAAATAAGAAGCGGGCAGCATTATTGTTAGGATATAGATTCTAGTCAGGCCTGTCTGTAAAGGCCTATACTTTAAGAATTTAGGAATATGTTTATCATTTAGCTAGTTATAGAGATATAAGAGAGAGAATCAAAATCCCTATCTGCCTGTGTAAGGGCCTTCTCTCACTGTGACAGTCTGAGGCCCTGTTCTTAAGCTAAGGCCTTTGGCTAAGCAGTGGGAGCAGCCATAAGATGGAAAGTGTACGGTGACGTCCTCACACATTTTAAAGCAGTCTTATTGAAATAAGGCAATCTGGGGCTGTTAGAAAGGTGATCTGATCTATGACCTCCAGAGAAAGGGAAGAGCCTAGAAGATGTAAAAGAAAATTTAGTTTGATAGTTTTCTGTTTGGTAAGAACTCACTTATCAATAGACATAGTTCAGAAACCCTTATGTCTTTACAGATGTAGTTGTGGAATCTTCACTTCTGTATTGTTTTGTCATTATAGTTCCCACTTTGCTATTGTTTATTTGCATGGTCTCTGTCTGGTTCTGTGATTGTCTGTCTGCTGTATAATTAGTTTTGCTAGGTGTAAATTAATTAAGGTGGTGGGATATAATTGGTTAGCTAATCATGTTACAATATGTTAGGATTGGTTAGGTAAATTTCAGTAAAATAATTGGCTAAGGTATAGCTGTGAATATTATTATATAAATTAGGGGCAAACAGGAAGTAAGTTGGGATTTGAAAATAAGGAAAAAAAAATTTGGATTTAAGCTTGCTGGAAGTTCACCTCAATGAACATTGAATTGTTTGCACCTTCAGACTTTGAGTATTGTTGCTATCTGTTCACCCTAGAAGGACCAGGGAAGCGGGAGGGTGAAGAAATAAGCCCTCTAACAATTATCTCCCGTACTAGTAAACAAACATGTGTCTTAGTCCTCCTCCTTGTTCAGCCAATTGCTGAGTGGACTTGTAGGCTCTAAAGTTTTAAATTTGTGTGCACTGCACTCAAAAACAAGACAATCTATATTTGTAAGTTACACTTTCACCATAAAGTGATTGCACTACAGTACTTGTATGAGGTGAATTGAAAAATACTGTTTCTTTTATCATTTTTACAGTGCAAATACTTGTAATAAAAATATAAAGTGAGCACTGTACACTTTGTATTCTATGTTTTAATTGAAATCAATATTTGAAAATGTGGAAAAACATCCAAAAATATTTAATACATTTCAATTGGTATTCTATTATTTAACAGTGCGATTAAAACTGCAATTAATCGCAGTTAATTTTTGAGTTAATCATGTGAGTTAGCTGCAATTAATCAACCGCCCTATTTCAAAGTAATTCAATATGAACATCAGGCTCTGTGGGATTGCCTTTTTAAAGCTGGTGGTGAATTAAAGGCTGCATTTCCTTATCACATTCTGCAGCATATTAGAAAATCCCAAGTGTGCTGGGAAAGTGTTGAAAGATAAGGCGCAAAGATGTGCAGCCTGAGAACTGAATTTTTTGAGTGGAAGGTTGACTCACCTCAGTGTTTCCTATCTAATTGAGTAGAATATACACTTTATTTAAGATGCAAGAGGAACATTTTCCTATGCAGTTATATAAAGGGACTGAGTCATCTGGAAAGCTAAGCAGTTTAACGTTTTCTTGTGATCATGGGCTAATGACATACAGATACCAAATAGAGTAATAGACACAAATGAAAATTTCACCCCTGGAGCACAAGAGTCTCAATAAGGTTAGAGAAAATGAAAAGCCAGCCCCTATACATGGAACACTATTCACCATGCCCGATGAACACCTTGACTGCAAAAAGGGAAGAGAAACTATCAGGAATTAGCAGTGATGTGTGAAATCTCACAAGTAGAAATCCCTCCAAGGCAAGAAATATAACTGAGATCACTAGTACATCTCATCACAGGCTCATTGACTGTCTGGCCTGAGAGGGCTCTAGACACTGAAGCTGGGGCTACATGAGAACAGCTGGACCCTAAATATCCTCCCTGACCTGTTTGCCAGCGACATTCAGGGACCAAGCTGGAAAGGCTTAGGATTCTGGGAGGTCAAGGCAGCTATAGTTCTTCAGGCAATTAGGCCCACATGCTTTATGTATAGGCTGACCAGATAGCAAGTGTCAAAAATCGGGACAGGAGGTGGGGGGTAATAGGTGCCTATGTGAGAAAAAGACCCAAAAATCGGGACTGTCCCTATAAAATCAGAACATCTGGTCACCCTATTGATATACAAGGCGGCAAGAGCATTGGCTGCCCTTGCCTGATTAATGGGGGAAGGAAAGTGGATGAGGTGCTCAGAGGTAGGCTGTGGCTACCCTAGAGAGCTTACAGCAGTGCCACTGTAAGAGCTCTAGTAATAGCCACTCTAAACTGCTGGGAGAGAGCTCTTCCTATCAAGAGAATTAATCCACCCCCAACGGGCGGCAGCAATGTTGGTGGGAGAAGCTTCCTACCAATGTAGTGCTGTCCACACAGTTTCTTAAGTCAGTGTAACTTATGTTGCTCAGGTGCGTGGCTTATTCACACCCCTGAACGTCCTAAGTTATACCAACATAAGTGGCAGTGTAGACATAGCTTCAGAAGGTCTCTGCTTACAATGGGGTTGTGTTTGTAGCCTGGATGGAAGAGAAGGATTGAGACTCCAGGCTCCTGGGAGGAAGGCCAATGTTCAGGCCTGAAAGAAGCCTATGGAGTACTGTCAATCTCAAGACACCAAAAATCATAACTTGGATCCCTCTGGAGAGAGAAAAAAATCATGAGTCATTCCAAAAAATAAAAAATCAAGCACTTTTAAAAAAAAAAGAAAAAAGAAAAAAGGACTATTGTACTTTTTTGGTCTATGTTTTGCTTTTTTAATTTCCCCTGCCCCACCCAGAGTGAAAGGGACAATTAGCGTCACCAACTCTCTCAAATGTATGGGGTAAGGTGATTTTGGCCCCTGCTGTAGGAGCTCTCACCCCCACATCTGCTCATCCCCAACCCAGCAATTAATTCTTCCCCCAGTCTCCACAGATTCTTCATCCCCCTTTCCCAATTTTGGGATGAGGAGGTTAGGGGGCTGCAGCATGGTCCCCCTTCCCCTTTCAGACTGGGGGTGGTGCAGCTCTGGGGGCTCGTCACCCCTGTGCCCTTTCCCAGGTTCCGGCCCCAGCCAAAATCATGCCACTCGCAAACAAATCATGAGAATTGGCAACATTGCCTTTTGCCTGTGACAGAGCCTTTGCAGTCAAATGGCTGTTACAACAATACAGGAATATGTAATTCCAATAAGGGCTCTTGTCTACAAACCACACTCCATGGAATTGGAAGTCAAAGGAGTTGCAGGTGCTCAGGACCTATCAAAACCAGTCCATTTTTACTTGGGAGCCTATGATTTAGGCATCTATCTTTAGGCACTTAGGTTAGAAATTTTAGTTCTTTAGCCTTGTACTTAATATAATCATTAACAGCTAATGATGCTGCCTGTGTTTGTTTGTTTTTAAGAGCAGAAGGTCCTGAGTTTTGTCCCTGCTGATGATTATGAACTTGATGCAGTCCCTCTATCCTGATAACTTACAAGATATCCATTCTAATATATGGGAAAGCTCTGATTCCTTTCATGTAGGGACAAAAGTCTGAAGTTTTTCTTCCTGAAAATTTGCCTTCTCATATGTTTGGAAAACTCTCAGGAACAGCAATATTAAAAGAAAGGGCAACAGACATTGCAACAGCCACATACACAGCTATGTAGACTATGACATGCTGAAATTTACAAAAAGAAAAGGAGTACTTGTGGCACCTTAGAGACTAACCAATTTATTTGAGCATGAGCTTTCGTGAGCTACAGCTCACTTCATCGGATGCATACTGTGGAAACTGCAGAAGACATTATATACACAGAGACCATGAAACAATACCTCCTCCCACCCCACTCTCCTGCTGGTAATAGCTTATCTAAAGTGATCATCAAGGTGGGCCATTTCCAGCACAAATCCAGGTTTTCTCACCCCCCTCCAAAAACCACACACACAAATTTCAGAGTAACAGCCGTGTTAGTCTGTATTCGCAAAAAGAAAAGGAGTACTTGTGGCACCTTAGAGACTAACCAATTTATTTGAGCATGAGCTTTCGTGAACTACAGCTCACTTCATCTGATGCATCTGATGAAGTGAGCTGTAGCTCACGAAAGCTCATGCTCAAATAAATTGGTTAGTCTCTAAGGTGCCACAAGTACTCCTTTTCTTTTCACACACACAAACTCACTCTCCTGCTGGTAATAGCTTATCCAAAGTGACCACTCTCCTTACAATGTGCATGATAATCAAGGTGGGCCATTTCCAGCACAAATCCAGGTTTTCTCCCCCCCCCACCCCTATACACACACAAACTCACTCTCCTGCTGGCAATAGCTCATCCAAACTGACCACTCTCCAAGTTTAAATCCAAGTTTAACCAGAACGTCTGGGGGGAGGGTAGGAAAAAACAAGGGGAAATAGGCTACCTTGCATAATGACTTAGCCACTCCCAGTCTCTATTTAAGCCTAAATTAATAGTATCCAATTTGCAAATGAATTCCAATTCAGCAGTTTCTCGCTGGAGTCTGGATTTGAAGTTTTTTTGTTTTAAGATAGCGACCTTCATGTCTGTGATTGCGTGACCAGAGAGATTGAAGTGTTCTCCGACTGGTTTATGAATGTTATAATTCTTGACATCTGATTTGTGTCCATTTATTCTTTTACGTAGAGACCGTCCAGTTTGACCAATGTACATGGCAGAGGGGCATTGCTGGCACATGATGGCATATATCACATTGGTGGATGTGCAGGTGAACGAGCCTCTGATAGTGTGGCTGATGTTATTAGGCTCTGTGATGGTGTCCCCTGAATAGATATGTGGGCACAGTTGGCAACGGGCTTTGTTGCAAGGATAAGTTCCTGGGTTAATGGTTCTGTTGTGTGGTTGTTGGTGAGTATTTGCTTCAGATTGCGGGGCTGTCTGTAGGCAAGGACTGGCCTGTCTCCCAAGATTTGTGAGAGTGTTGGGTCATCCTTTAGGATAGGTTGTAGATCCTTAATAATGCGTTGGAGGGGTTTTAGTTGGGGGCTGAAGGTGACGGCTAGTGGCGTTCTGTTATTTTCTTTGTTAGGCCTGTCCTGTAGTAGGTGACTTTTGGGAACTCTTCTGGCTCTATCAATCTGTTTCTTCACTTCCGCAGGTGGGTACTGTAGTTGTAAGAATGCTTGATAGCCTTTCCTGAATTTCATCAGAAAAGAATCAAATACCAAAAGATAGCACAAAAGAAAAGCACAATAGCAGGAGTCTTTACTTCAGACAGAAAGTGCTTTTACTAGTAATGAGCCTGCTCTCACTCCCATCATTGTAAATTGAGCAGTTTATTTTGTGGGAGTCTTTAGGGTGAGAACTTAGACATGGAAGTCCTGTCTGCTCTGGGCAGGTCTTAAAGATCAAATGACACTATCATAGGATAGAGGTTTCCCCATATCTCTGCCCCAACGTGTACATGGTTTGGCTGCTGCTCCAAACCAAAAGATGATTTCAGTAATGCTATGTGTAAATTGGAACTGATTCTGCTCCAAAGTCAATTGAAGAACTCCCAATTTACTATAATGGGAATGGGAGTGGGAGCAGGCTCATTGCTAGTAAAGCACTTTGAGATCTTTCAGGATGAAAATCATAATAGCTAATGCTAAGCAGAGAGTTTTGGAAGAGACAGGAAACACATCGCCCCACATCTGCCTTCTGAGGGATTTCTGCCCCTTCCTCTGAAGCACCTGGAGCTGGCCACTGTCAGAATCAGGAAACTAGATTAAATGGACCATGGGCTGGATTCCCCCTGAGCATTCCTACACAATGCTCTATATGAAAGTATTAGTTCACTCAAACCAGTGTCACTCTCAAGGGATATACACAAGTATATATGAGATCAGTAAAACCATCAGGGTGCCTGTGAGACACCGATTTTAGTTAAAGGGATGTACTGCCTATGGGCCCGATCCAAAGCCCATAGAAATCAATGTAAAGACTCCGACTGACATCAGTGGGCTTTGGATCAGGCCTTATATAAACCCTGGAATAAAAATAATAACCCACGTGCTTTGTTTCAAAGGACCAAACAGGCCTAATATTTTAAATAAGCAGATTGTTAATAAAACCACCTTAAAATATAAAACTGTTTGAAAACCACATTGTTTCTGATTTTTCTGTTTTGAATACTTGCTTCACTGTGGTTCTCCTTTGCTTTCAGTTACTCCTGTTCCTCCTCCGTCTTTTAGCACCTTCCCACAGAACATTTCCACAAAAAATGTCTAGCTTCCAGGCATCCTGAAGAATTACTCCTCAGTTGTAGAAGCTTAAGTGCAACATAACAATTACTAGAAGTGACTCATCTACTGTTCATACTGACCTGAATGAATTATACAGTGCATCAAGTGTCTGCAAGTTGTATTGGTGAGGCTTAAACAAACAATACAAAACTCAACAGGTCAATTCTCCTCTCACATCTGAGTAGATCAGGAGGATTCAACAACATTGAAACCAACACACATGGACTGATGTGAAACTGATGAGAGATCAGAATCAAGTTCAAAGTTGTGGGTGATAGATTTTTTTTTCTGTCAGTCAAATAAAAGGTAAGAAAAAAAGGATTAGTTTAGAACCACATCGTCTGATTCTGACCTCGAATACACCAATGTAAAGTGGGAGTAACTATTGAAATCAATGGAATGTAATGGTGAGCATGAGAGGAGAATCAAGGCCAGTGTCTGAGACTGTCTACACTATAAACTAGGGGTGTGATTTCTCAGTACTTGTATGCATATTCAAGCAGAGAAATCACACCCTTAGCTCATAGTGTGGAAGTAGCCCTAGAAAGCATAACAACATGGGGCATAAGAAACACTGATAGGGCATGAACACTTAGTGAAACTCAGCAGTAGAGAAACAAATGGAGAAAGATGTATAAATAGAGCCAGTTATAGCTACGGACTGAAGTTTTAATTCATTAAGAAGAACCTGCTGTGATTCGTTCTACAATAATCCAAAAGTACACAACTCTGCATGACTTCCCGGCATGGAACTCCCACTGAAATCTACATGAGTCACTTGTATGAAGGGCTTGGAAGATAAGGCCCCTACAGAGTGAATTTTTGTAAATGTCAATTTTCAAAAGAGGCTTTTTTTAGAAACACCTGTACTGTTTTATTATCTGCAGCTCAGGAAGTAGGACTGTTGTCTTAGTAAGGGTGGCCATCAGCATAATACTGCGTGGTATTTTCCAGCAAAACCTTACAAGGAAGATGGAGAAAAGTAGGTCTCATCAGAAACTGATGATATTGAGAGTTTCAAAGTTGTTCTAAGGTAAAGCCAGTATTAAAAAACAAACAAACTTCTGATAATTTACTCTCTGGTTCATTACAAGCAGATGTAGTGGCAAGCATCTCTCATATTACTTTATGCTTTTCTCTTAGTTTCTGTTTCTGTATTATAGTAGCAGGAATAAAAACTAAAGGTCTGAATGCACTCACTTATACCTGTGTAAGTCAGGAGTAACTCTACCAATGTTAATAGTGCAAAACGGGTGAAAGAAAAATCAGAATCAGACCCAAAGAGTAATTAATCAATAGCAAAATAGAAAGGAAACTTCATTAATTAGCCAGGACAGTTTTTATGTGGATTACCTGTATTAAAATCCCACTGTACTAGGGCTGACCACAAGCTGCAACCACATTGTTTTAATTAACACCATTTTAAACAGCCCTTTGCACCAACTAGAGAGAGCAAATGCTGTTTAACAATCTGTTCTCCTTGTCTGGCTATTGCCTTTTAGAGAACGAGACCAGAGGAAATCTGCAACACTGGCCAAACATCGACCCTGGGCTTCCTAAATGGCAGCTGAGAACTCTGCCACCACCTACCAGTGCTAAAGGGTTTGCTGCTGGTAAAGAACACCAATGAGTCCATGTCTTTTCCTCTAAGAACTTCAGCTCACGGCACCAACTGCCTTTTCCATTTTCCACTTCTGCTAATTAGGAGTGCAGGATACAGAGTGGGTACACAGCAAGGGGCTGCTTGTTAATTCCTGGGGAAAGGCAACCTGCTGGTGGAAAAGGGTGGCTGGAGAAAGAAAAGAAGGGATCCTAAGGGCAACAGCAGTAGGGGGGAAAATCTCAAGCAGTAAATTTTAACCTCATCCAAAACAGAATTGTTGGCTTATGTGAGATCAGTGAGCCGCCAAGGTTCTGCAGGTTAATGGTTATTAGGTTTGCCTCATATACCCTTTCTTGAGGGTAGTTTCTTGGGTGGGGAAGTGGGAAGGTGTTCTGGATAAAACTGAGTATGTCTACATTGCAGCTGTGAGGTGCAATTCCCAGCCCAGGTAGACAGACTTGGGCTAGCACTACTCAAGCTAACTCGCTAAAAATATCGGTGTGGACATTGCTACACGGTACGGAGATGGACATGGTAGGTAGCCTGAGCTGCTGCCCCTGCTGCGATATCCACACTACTTTTTCAGTATGCTAGTTTGAGTGATGCAAGCATGAGTCAGTGGCGTAGCTAGGAGTGGAAATGTGGATGGGCCCCGACTTTCAGGTGGATGGGCAATGACAGACGGTGTTAGCTCAGCCCCTGACACCACACCCTCTTCCTAGCCCTCGTGCCCCCAGACATAGGGCTTCATCTGCCTCACCTTGGGCAATCACAGCCAGCAGCTCCTTCTCTGCTGGCCTCAACTCACCTCTCCTGGGGAAAAGCCATGGCACTGCCTCCTTGCCCCGCACTTGCAGGGGCCAGATGCTGTGCTGTGTGTTATTGAACCTGGCAGGGACCCAGCGCAGCACCCCACATGCCCACTAAGCCTCTCCCATCCGAGCAGCTGCCAGTGGGGTGCCCTTGAAAAGTGGGCACCCCACCCTGTTCCACCTGGCGCTTCTGCCAGGGAGCAGGAGAAGACCCCGCATCCCAACCCATTTCCCTGGCAGAAGCACTAGGCAGGCAAAGTAGGGCAACCTCCTGCACCCAGACTCCATTTCCCTGGCAGGAGCGTGGGGGGGGGCTTGTTGGGGGAAGGACTGCAGAAGGAAGGGGTGGGAAGGGGCCCCCACTTGCTCTAGCCTAGGGTGCCACAAAACTGTAATCAGCCTCTGGGTGGGGAGGAGGGCGGAGAGCAGAACAGCTGGGGCACTAATGTGTCCTTTGCCATGTCACTGTGTGAGAGTGCTGAGTGCGCTCCCGGGGCCAGGCAGCCCTGAGAGGTAAGGGTGGCGGGAACCCTCTGGACTGCAGCTCAGAAAAGGGCAAGGCAGATCTGCCGGAGGGAAGCTTTCTGAAGGGCGGGCGCAGAGTTCCGTCCTGGATTTCAGCTGCCACAGCAGCCCAACACCCCTGCACAGATTTGGGTGGGACTGGATGCAAGTGGGTGGGCCACGGCCTACCCCTGGCATGAGTGTCCACCTGTGCTAGGAATGGCACCTCCCAGCTCCATTGCAGATATTCTCTTTATCCCCATAACTGGTTGCATAGTAATCTCGTCGTAGATCCAGCCAACTGAAGCACGCCTTTTTGATGAATTCTGACATTCATCTTGGTTATCACATAGGCAGGCCATATGGAGTAATAATATAAATATTAAACAAGAAAATTGATGGGGAACTTGTGACTTCCTGGCAGGCTGACAACTTTTCATAAACTCCTCCAATGTTAAAAGAACGAGGAGCACTTGTGGCACCTTAGAGACTAACAAATTTATGTTATCCTCCAATGTTAAGCACTCTCACTGTACGTATATATTTATAGAGTCACAGAAGAGGCTACATGCACAAACCTTCCTCCTGGCTTATCTTTACGCAGCACAGTCTCACGTTGGGTGACACGAGTAGGTAGTGTTCATTCAACAGAGCAAGGGAGCAGAACAGATGGATTAGCGCAATACCTAATAAAAAAATCATGCTGCTCTATTTAGCTCACATGAGCTTCGTGATCTGGACAGTTTTATATTTAACACTTCATTGATTTTTTTCTCCTATCATAACATACTACAAGACGGGCAGAAATCTGGGCTTCATGCAAAATACAAAGGGAGACTGGCAATACGTAAAGCTAGGGAACAGGAGCACAGCAGAGATTGTATTTGGCTTATGACTGTTTTGTTATGACTGTTGCTTCATTTGTACATGTTTCTGTGATTAAAACATGGAACTTTTTTTGGCTCTTGGGGATTTTTTTTTTTAAAATCCATAAACACAAATTCTAATATTGCACCAGTGTAAATCAGGAGTGATTCCACTAAAGCCAATGGAGTTTAAATAGTGTAGGCAAGTACAGGCACAGGTGCAAAGAGCAGTAGTCTTGCATGATAGTCTCTCCCCCACCCCTCCCCGGTCTCTCTCAACACCTTCATTTCTGGACCAGATTTCAGATTTGCTTATCACCTTTACAAATGATTAGCATATTTGCCCAGCATTTCAAGGGCAGAATTTTAATTCTGAAGTGGGTAAATGAGGAGTCTCAGACCTCTTTCTGTGTGCATTGCTGCCTATCCTGTGTGCTACTAAATCCAGCTATAACAGAGTAGTGGTGTTGGAGAAATCTAGGTCAGACTTCAATCTGACCAAACTGGGAAAATTCTGGAGTTCTGTCAGACCTTGAACCTTGGTTGAACCTAGTAGTTTGCGACTATTTTTAAAAGCAGGAATACTACAGCCTGCAGTAAAGGAAAAACACTTATTTCGGCTTAACCAATCCACCAATTATAGTCTCTATTCAAACTGCGTGAAGGAGTGGCATGACATGACCTGTCTAAGGGAAGTTGACTGTTGCAGGTGTTTCCTCAGCTGATGGGATGTAATTATACATTTACACCTAGCTGCGCTAGGCATGTCAGGGAGGCAGGATGGTGAGGCCATCTGACATCCTTTAAGAGTTTGCATACATTCAAAGGGGAAAAAATCTATCACAGTGCAAGGGCCCTATTCACCATAAAGGGCTTTGAATGGGCCCTCTGCACTGGGCAAATTTCACCCAGATTGAATAATCTTTAAGAAATAGGAACAAAAGGACCTCCTTGCCCCTGACAAAATAGTCACAAGGGACACTGCACTGCAACCCTGCACAATGGATACGGGGATTTTCCAAACAGAGGTGGGCCAGTTCCCCGTACCCATTTGCGTGTTGAGCACTTCACCCAGACAATACATCTGCAGATGATGCCTTTAGAAAGGCTATGGTCATAGTTTGTAGACCTGAAAATTGACTCACCCTGTTCTTTTCTGTTTGAGATGTCCATGTATTGTATTTTTTTTAATGCGGATACGAATTCATTGGTCCTTTCCTAGAGACATGAGCATTTAATGCTCATGAAATGTCAGCTGTGGAGACGGACATTCTTTGCCTTTTTCTGCTTTGAGGAAGCATAGCATAGGCAGCAGCAGCGTGAACTTCCCCTGCCAACAGGCCCCTTTCTTGATCTGGAGGGACCACTTTTGTACAAAAGGTGGTGGTTTGAAAAAGCATACAAAACAATCTTTGTGGTCTCTCAGCTGAGACTGCCAACAAAAGATTCCAATTAATGGCAACTGTGGCAGGGGTTTTTATGTTGTGGATACCTGTCTACTAAGCACTACATGATGACAGTCAAACTCATTTCACAGAGGATTCAAAAGAGTCAGATGGACCACTTTCAAATTATTATTGACCTGGGCTGCAATTGAGCTGGTAATCTAAAAGATAAAAGCACCATCCTTATCCTATCACCAGCCCTAGAATAAATTATAAAATATAGCTTTGTAAAATAGAACTGTTATATGCAAAATGCTGGAATGTTTAATCCACTTCTAAAGAGGGGGTTGGCCATGACCTAAAATGTATCGTTGACCTTAGGTACTGCTAGAAAATAGTGCTAGTCTTATGTTTGACATTTGGCAATAACAAATGTATTTAGGCATAAACTTTCATGGTTAAAACGCACTTCAGCGTCTTCTCATTCTATATTTCTTTCTAGGTACTTATATAGCCCATCACTGTCGTTTTATCATCCATTTTGACACATTATTCTCCTGGGTACTATTAGCCTACTTAGTTATTTTATGGTTTTAATACAAAACATATCAAACCATCCTCTAGAAAATAATCTTTTCTACTAAGGGAGCCAGTTATACATAAAATATTTTAACACCTTAAAACACACAGCAAGAATTTCAAATTAGCTGTTGAGAGATCTTGTACACTAATAGACGTTTGCTACCATAATCTGAAATTGTCCCTTTTTCATGGAATCTTAGAAATACAGACGTGGTAAAGACCTAATAGGTCATCTAGTCCTCCTACAGGCTACTACAGGAACGCTCTCCAGTGTAGGGTGGCCCTGACGCATCCCCAGAATACATTACATCCCCTCAGTTGCATGAAAACTAGATATCGCTAACATTTCCATTCACGTTAATATAACCTGTACCAAACATGGCCACATTTAAGATGCTCAGCTCAGTGCTGAGTGTTATTGTGAAAGACTAACTCTGATTTTGAACGAGTTTAATGACAAGGCAACAGCCTGCATTTAGTTCTGTGTATGATTACACAACAGAATAAAAATCACAACAATTCAGAACTCTCTCAACAAAATACAATGTTCACTGGTGTGTAGAGAACAAAGGGACTATGTAAATCCAGTTAGATTTGCTAGTGAGAAGCCAACTGTGTGATGTGCCTAATTCATGGAGTACCATATGGCATTTATAGTGACTATAGGAAGACAAACTTCCCTTTTTATCTGGATCTGTACTTTTGCCCATCCCTGGTCTCTTTCAGAAGTTCTTTGTTCTTAAGGAACTCAAAGTACATATTTCTGCAGTCCCTGTTAAATTGACACATACCAGGAGCTCGGCCTTCCTGCTCTCCACATCCAGCTTATTTCTTTCATTTTCCAAGCTTTGGTCAGAGAGATGTGAGCATTGCTGCAAGTTATTCAAAAGATGAAGGAGCAGATTTTCTTCATTGCCATGTGCCTTAATGAAAATTTTCAGGTACCTCTCCTCACTAGTCAGACAATCTTAACTTGGGAGAAGAGATTATTTTTACAATGCCAAATTATTCATAGAGCTCATCCATGTCCACTTCTTTCATGCTCCAAGCACAAGCTGCTTCAGAAAATTTAAAAAGTTATGAGTTTTCCCAAGAATTATCTTGGACACTTCTCTGTGAAGGCTGTCTTCAGAGAAATCATACTTGTCCTACTTGATACTTCTTTGCTCTTTCATAAGGTCAAAGCGTGTGTCAATCCTGTCAAGTTTTTAACACCATTTACTATGATTCATATAAAGAAAAGGAGCACTTGTGGCACCTTAGAGACTAACCAATTTATTTGAGCATGAGCTTTCGTGAGCTACAGCTCACTTCATCAGATGCATATCGTGGAAACTGCAGCAGACTTTATATACACACAGAGATCATGAAACAATACCTCCTCCCACCCCACTGTCCTGCTGGTAATAGCTTATCTAAAGTGATCATCAAGTTGGGCCATTTCCAGCACAAATCCAGGTTTTCTCACCCTCCACCCCCCCCCCCCCCACAAACTCACTATCCTGCTGGTAATAGCTCATCCAAAATGATCACTCTCCCTACAATGTGCATGATAATCAAGGTGGGCCATTTCCAGCACAAATCCAGGTTCTCTCACCCCCCCCCCCCCACACAAACTCACTCTCCTGCTGGCAATAGCTCATCCAAACTGACCACTCTCCAAGTTTAAATCCAAGTTTAACCAGAACGTCTGGGGGGAGGGTAGGAAAAAACAAGGGGAAATAGCCACTCCCAGTCTCTATTTAAGCCTAAATTAATAGTATCCAATTTGCAAATGAATTCCAATTCAGCAGTTTCTCGCTGGAGTCTGGATTTGAAGATTTTTTGTTTTAAGATAGCGACCTGTCTGTGATAGCGTGACCAGAGAGATTGAAGTGTTCTCCGACTGGTTTATGAATGTTATAATTCTTGACATCTGATTTGTGTCCATTTATTCTTTTACGTAGAGACTGTCCAGTTTGACCAATGTAAATGGCAGAGGGGCATTGCTGGCACATATCACATTGGTGGATGTGCAGGTGAACGAGCCTCTGATAGCGTGGCTGATGTTATTAGGCTCTGTGATGGTGTCCCCTGAATAGATATGTGGGCACAGTTGGCAACGGGCTTTGTTGCAAGGATAAGTTTCTGGGTTAGTGGTTCTGTTGTGTGGTATGTGGTTGTTGGTGAGTATTTGCTTCAGGTTGCGGGGCTGTCTGTAGGCAAGGACTGGCCTGTCTCCCAAGATTTGTGAGAGTGTTGGGTCATCCTTTAGGATAGGTTGTAGATCCTTAATAATGCGTTGGAGGGGTTTTAGTTGGGGGCTGAAGGTGACGGCTAGTGGCGTTCTGTTATTTTCTTTGTTAGGCCTGTCCTGTAGTAGGTAACTTCTGGGAACTCTTCTGGCCCTATCAATCTGTTTCTTCACTTCCGCAGGTGGGTATTATAGTTGTAAGAAAGCTTGACAGAGATCTTGTAGGTGTTTGTCTCTGTCTGAGGGGTTGGAGCAAATATTGTTAACCTATCCAACTATACTCTCAGCCCAGCAGAAGCAGCTGTCCTATCTCGGGGCCTCTCCTTCTGCCCCTCCACCCCCACGAACATTATACAGTTCTGTGGTGACCTAGAATCCTATTTTCAACGTCTCCGACTCAAGGAATATTTCCAAAATACCTCTGAACAACATACTAATCCACAGAGGCCTCCCTACCAACACTATAGAAAGAAGGATTCTAAGTGGACTCCTCCTGAAGGTCGAAACAGCAGACTGGACTTCTACAGAGAGTGCTTCCGCTGACGTGCACGGGCTGAAATTGTGGAAAAGCAGCATCACTTGCCCCATAACCTCAGCCATGCGGAACGCAATGCCATCCACAGCCTCAGAAACAACTCTGACATCATAATCAAAAAGGCTGATAAAGAAGGTGCCGTTGTCATCATGAATAGGTCGGAATATGAACAAGAGGCTGCTCGGCAGCTCTCCAACACCAGTTTCTACAAGCCATTACCCTATGATCCCACTGAGAGTTACCAAAAGCAACTACAGCATTTGCTCAAGAAACTTCCTGAAAAAGCACAAGATCAAATCCGCACAGACACACCCCTGGAACCCCAACTTGGGATATTCTATCTACTACCCAAGATCCATAAACCTGGAAATCCTGGGCGCCCCATCATCTCAGGCATTGGCACCCTGACAGCAGGATTGTCTGGCTATGTAGACTCCCTCCTCAGGCCCTACGCGACCAGCACTCCCAGCTACCTTCGAGACACCACTGACTTCCTGAGGAAACTTCAATCCATCGGTGATCTTCCTGATAACACCATCCTGGCCACTATGGATGTAGAAGCCCTCTACACCAATGTTCCACACAAAGATGGACTACAAGCCATCAAGAACACTATCCCCGATAATGTCACGGCTAACCTGGTGGCTGAACTTTGTGACTTTGTCCTTACCCATAACTATTTTACATTTGGGGACAATGTATACCTTCAGATCAGCGGCACTGCTATGGGTACCCGCATGGCCCCACAGTATGCCAACATTTTTATGGCTGATTTAGAACAACGCTTCCTCAGCTCTCGTCCCCCAAAGCCCCTACTCTACTTGCGCTATATTGATGACATCTTCATCATCTGGACCCATGGAAAAGAAGCCCTTGAGGAATTCCACCATGATTTCAACAACTTCCATCCCACCATCAACCTCAGTCTGGTCCAGTCCACACAAGAGATCCACTTCCTGGACACTACAGTGCTAATAAACAATGGTCACATAAACACCACCCTATACCGGAAACCTACTGACCGCTATTCCTACCTACATGCCTCCAGCTTTCACCCTGACCACACCACAGGATCCTTCGTCTACAGCCAAGCTCTGCGATACAACCGCATTTGCTCCAACCCCTCAGACAGAGACAAACACCTACAAGATCTCTGTCAAGCTTTCTTACAACTACAATACCCACCTGCGGAAGTGAAGAAACAGATTGATAGAGCCAGAAGAGTTCCCAGAAGTTACCTACTACAGGACAGGCCTAACAAAGAAAATAACAGAACGCCACTAGCTGTCACCTTCAGCCCCCAATTAAAACCCCTCCAACGCATTATTAAGGATCTACAACCTATCCTGAAGGATGACCCAACACTCTCACAAATCTTGGGAGACAGGCCAGTCCTTGCCTACAGACAGCCCCGCAACCTGAAGCAAATACTCACCAACAACCACATACCACACAACAGAACCACTAACCCAGGAACTTATCCTTGCAACAAAGCCCGTTGCCAACTGTGCCCACATATCTATTCAGGGGACACCATCACAGAGCCTAATAACATCAGCCACGCTATCAGAGGCTCGTTCACCTGCACATCCACCAATGTGATATATGCCATCATGTGCCAGCAATGCCCCTCTGCCATTTACATTGGTCAAACTGGACAGTCTCTACGTAAAAGAATAAATGGACACAAATCAGATGTCAAGAATTATAACATTCATAAACCAGTCGGAGAACACTTCAATCTCTCTGGTCACGCAATCACAGACATGAAGGTCGCTATCTTAAAACAAAAAATCTTCAAATCCAGACTCCAGCGAGAAACTGCTGAATTGGAATTCATTTGCAAATTGGATACTATTAATTTAGGCTTAAATAGAGACTGGGAGTGGCTAAGTCATTATGCAAGGTAGCCTATTTCCCCTTGTTTTTTCCTACCCTCCCCCCAGACGTTCTGGTTAAACTTGGATTTAAACTTGGAGAGTGGTCAGTTTGGATGAGCTATTGCCAGCAGGAAAGTGAGTTTGTGTGTGTATGGGGGTGAGAGGGGGTGAGAAAACCTGGATTTGTGCTGGAAATGGCCCACCTTGATTATCATGCACATTGTAGGGAGAGTGGTCACTTTGGATGAGCTATTACCAGCAGGATAGTGAGTTTGTGTGTGGGTTTTTTGGAGGGGGGCGAGGGGGTGAGAGAACCTGGATTTGTGCAGGAAATGGCCCACCTTGATTATCATGCACATTGTGTAGAGAGTTGTCACTTTGGATGGGCTATTACCAGCAGGAGAGTGAGTTTGTGTGTGTGGGGGGTGGAGGGTGAGAAAACCTGGATTTGTGCTGGAAATGGCCCAACTTGATGATCACTTTAGATAAGCTATTACCAGCAGGACAGTAGGGTGGGAGGAGGTATTGTTTCATGATCTCTGTGTGTATATAAAGTCTGCTGCAGTTTCCACGATATGCATCCGATGAAGTGAGCTGTAACTCACGAAAGCTCATGCTCAAATAAATTGGTTAGTCTCTAAGGTGCCACAAGTCCTCCTTTTCTTTTTGCAAATACAGACTTACATGGCTGTTACTCTGAAACCTGTCATTATGATTCATATGTGGCTATCAACTTTTAAACTACAGTTGATGCTTCAATTAAGAATGGTGATGCATAACAGCATGGAACACTTCACAAAGTTCAGCAGCAGTCACATTATCATCATGAGGCGACACCAGCTTTGAGGAAGCTCCGTATAGTAGTTGAAGTACTTACACGACTTCTGTTTGTGCTTTTCAGAAGAAATGTGTTGATTCAAAACTTCCCTTCCATGATTGCTGACATCTACATCACACCTAGCCAGGCTGCAGAACACCCTGGTGCTCTCCTTGCCTAGTTTAAGCAATTAACTCATTCTTTTGACTATTTGGGATTAAATAATGTCTTGAGTTTTGGTACGGTAACTATAAAGCTCCAAGATGATGGTGCCTATACCGACCACAGCAGAGAACCGTGAATGAATAAGTGCTTGAGGGAACAAACTGTCTGTATGACCAATGGTGTAGCCCCGAATGAGAAAAATACCAGCACTTCCAAAACTGCATGGGTTTGCCCCTGCCAGAGTAATCTCACATGGACCATATGTGCAAGGCCATGCTGCACAGAGGATGTCATTTTGCAGAGTATGTTGCCCCATGCCTGCTGGCATGGCCTTGCATGCACAGTGCCTACAAGGGTCGCGCTGGGAATGGTGGAGTAGTGCACTCTGCATCCATCACGATACTAGACAAAACTGCATGACTGGCCCGTTGAAAACTAGATGAGGGGCCTGCCTGGCTCGGAGCCCCTGCTCCCTAGGTATGCGAGGGAGCCACTGCAAGGCACAGTTAGGGTTGCTTGGGTGCCTGCACAGGTTTGTGCCCAGGGGCGGCGAGTCATATCTCCACGTGGTGCCTTAGCATCAGCAATGTTCAGAGCCCAGGGGCAGAACTCCAGCAATACTTGGGGCCGGGTGTCCCCCCGGCCCCTCCTGCCGCCACCCCCACCCCGTGTCCCCCAGCCCCCTCTTGCTGCCCCCGGCCCCCTGCCGCACGCCTCCCCGGGCCCTGGAGCAGAGTCTCGCTGCCTCTGCCCCTAAGGTGCAGCTCCATGCTGCCTTCCTGCAGCAACTGCTGCCGCCGGGTCCTAGTGGCCCCCGCTCCACTGCCAGGGCAGACTGACTGAGCCTGACCTTCCACCTCAGACCCTTCCCTTTTCTGGTGGGACCCTCTACTAGAACAGGGGGCCCCTCCGCCCGCTTCTGCCCCATGCTGGGCAAGGAGTCAGCCCCATCCCTCACCCCCAGTGAGGCTACAGTCAGGGGCAACAGCAGGGGAGAAGGCGCATGCAGCACCCCCCAGCACCCACCCCGGGGGAGGCGAGAGAGATTCTGGGACCTGAAAGGGGCCCTAGGAGCACCTGCAGTGACAGTGGTAGGGGTGAGTGTGCTGGGGGTGTAGGAAAGGGGGGCTCTTCCCCCAGAGCTCACTGCTGCCGGCAGGGAAAGCGCTGAGGGGAGTCCTCCTCTCTGGCCCCGGTCCCAGAGCAGCCTGCCTGCACGCCAAACTCATCCCCAGCCCTGCCCCAGAGCCCACACCCCCAGCCAGAGCTTTCACCCCCCCCACCGCACCCTCAACCCTAGCCCTGAGCCCCTCCAACACCCCAAACACCTTATCCCCAGCCAGAGCCCTCATCCCCCTGCACTCCAAACCTCTGCCTTAGCCCTGAGCCTCTCCAAAACGACAAACCCCTCATCTCCAGCCCCAGGCAGAGCCCTCATCCCCTGCACCCTAATCCTCTCCCGCAGCCCTGAGCCCCCTCCACCACCACAAACCCCTCATTCCCAGCCCCAGACAGAGCCCTCACCCCCTACACCCCTACTCTTGCCCTAAGCCCCTCCCCTACCCCAAACTCCTCATCTGCAGACACAGCCCTCACCCTGCACCCCCTTCCGTCCCCAAACTCCCTCCCAGAACCTGCACCCCCTCCTTCCACACCCACTCCCAGAGCCTGCACCCTGCACCCCAATCCCCTGCCCCAGCCTAGGGCCTGCACCCCAGACCTCCTCTCCCACCCAAACTCCCTCCCAGAGTTTGGGAGCATACAACCTGAAGTCTGCTTAGAGCACCTAAACAGTACTGCACTCAGACATTTTTATTACAGTAGCATCTATAAGTGTTAATCAGGCATCAAGGTCCCATTGTGTCAGACCCTGTAGATACATTTTACAAAAGACAGTCCCTGCCCACAAAAGTTTACACTCTTAATACGTAGATATTACAGCAAAATGTACATAATGATAAAATGCCTAAAATATTCCTGCTGATACTACTACTAGATTACTGTTGCTAGCGTCTGGCTGACAGTCGCACTACTTCATTATAATGAGTTTGTCCCATCATATTTAGCTATAAACCAGTTTTAAATTTTTTCTGCTATTTTATTTTAATTTGAGTGTCCCAACTCAAGGGTTTCTGAAATAATTTTAATCCAAATTCTTGGGAATTTTAATGTGCATCTTTTCACTCTGTCATAATAAAAATCTTAATTTCTGTACAAGTGGCTTTAAACTATTCACCACACTTTTAGTGAATTTCATTTTTCTATTATTTAACACCAAACGGCCCCTGGTTCTAAATCCAACTGTCTAGTGTAGGTCCATGAGAGGCTCTGGGCACTTCTATCCCACACTGGTGCTGGGTTGGCAAGATGACAGACAAATGCTGTAGTAATTATATTACTACACTTCCACCTAGTGGTAAATAGTGTTCCAAACTGAAAAGAAGGACTTGTGGCACCTTAGAGACTAACCAATTTATCTGAGCATAAGCTTTCCATAAGTGTTCCAAACCACGCTTATTAAAATGGTCTAGCCCCCAGTCTGGTCTTCTGGGCTCCAAGTCTTCCTCTGGGATGGGACATTGTCCTTCAATGTTATGAGACATTACTCATGCTGCTCCCACATCATGAGATTGGTGGATTCAAAACCTCTGTGAAACTCCACTACCCTTTCCAGTGAGTCTGAGAAAGGTGACAAGTCAATTATGCAAAAAGAACCAGGAGGACTTGTGGCACCTTAGAGACTAACCAATTTATTTGAGCATAAGCTTTCATGAGCTACAGCTCACTTCATCGGATGCATTCAGTGGAAAATACAGTGGGGAGATTTTATATACACAGGTTTCAGAGTAACAGCCGTGTTAGTCTGTATTCGCAAAAAGAAAAGGAGTACTTGTGGCACCTTAGAGACTAACCAATTTATTTGAGCATGAGCTTTCGTGAGCTACAGCTCACTTCATCAGATGCATACCGTGGAAACTGCAGCAGACTTTATATATACACACAGAGAATATGAACCAATACCTCCTCCCACCCCACTGTCCTGCTGGTAATAGCTTATCTAAAGTGATCATCAGGTGGGCCATTTCCAGCACAAATCCAGGTTTTCTCACCCTCCACCCCCCCACACAAATTCACTCTCCTGCTGGTGATAGCCCATCCAAAGTGACAACTCTTTACACAATGTGCATGACAATCAAGTTGGGCTATTTTCTGCACAAATCCAGGTTCTCTCACATCCCCCCCACCCCCATACACACACAAACTCACTCTCCTGCTGGTAATAGCTCATCCAAACTGACCACTCTTCAAGTTTAAATCCAAGTTAAACCAGAACATCTGGGGGGGGGGGGGGAGGAAAAAACAAGAGGAAACAGGCTACCTTGCATAATGACTTAGAGGGGCATTGCTGGCACATGATGGCATATATCACATTGGTGGATGTGCAGGTGAACGAGCCTCTGATAGCGTGGCTGATGTTATTAGGCCCTGTGATGGTGTCCCCTGAATAGATGTGGGCACAGTTGGCAACGGGCTTTGTTGCAAGGATAAGTTCCTGGGTTAGTGGTTCTGTTGTGTGGTATGTGGTTGTTGGTGAGTATTTGCTTCAGGTTGCGGGGCTGTCTGTAGGCAAGGAACAGGGCAGGAGGGGGGGGGAGAATAAAAATGGGGAAATAGTTTTACTTTGTGCAATGACATCCACTCCCAGGTCTTTATTCAAGCCTAAGTTAATGGTGTCAAGTTTGCAAATTAATTCCAGTTCAGCCATCTCTCGTTGGAGTCTGTTTTTGAAGTATTTTTTGTTGAAGAATTGCCACTTTTAGGTCTATAATTGAGTGTCCAGAGAGACTGAAGTGTTCTTTGACTGGTTTTTGAATGTTATAATTCTTGACATCTGAATTGTGTCCATTTATTCTTTTGTGTAGAGACTGTCTGGTTTGGCCAATGTATGTGGCAGAGGGGTATTGATAGCACATAATGGCATATATCACATGGGTAGATGTGCAGGTGAACAAGCCTCTGATAATGTGGCTGATGCGATTAGACCCTATGATGGTAGGCCCTGAATAGATATGTGGGCAGAGTTGGCAATGGGCTTTGTTGCAAGTGTTAGGGGGCTTATTCCTTCACCCACTGACTTCCCTGGTCCTTCTCGCATGAACAGAGAGCAACAATACCCGAAGTCCAAAGGTGCAAACAATTTGACTTTTATTGGGGTGAACGTCCAGCAACCATGATTCCAGTTTCCTTCCTTAGTATCCTCCTTCCCAGCTCTGACACCACAGAGTGTTACACCTGTGGCCTTGTTCCCATTTCTTCCCTTAGCAAAACATGATTCCAATTTCCTTACCCCCATTCCTGTTCCCATTTCCCCTCTCCACACCCCCTCTCTTAGCTAGGTATAGCTAAGCAGAACTCAAGTTTTACTATATAGTCTGCAGTCAATCAGGAAGTGAGTGGGTGGGTGTTGGTGGGAGTGGGGAAATGGAAATTGGAATCATGTTTTGCTAAGGGCAGGAATGGGAACAAGGCCACAGGTGTAAGACTCTGTGGTGTCAGAGCTGGGAAGGAGGATACTGAGGAAGGAAACTAGAATCATGCTTGCTGGAAGTTCACCCCAATAAACGTTGAATTGTTTGCACCTTTGGACTTCAGGTATTGTTGCTCTCTGTTCATGCGAGAAGGACCAGGGAAGTAAGTGGGTGAAGGAATAAGCGCCCTAACATCTTGGTGCCGTGACTGACTCGGATGCATCGCATTGGATAGGTGAGTGGCAGCCTGTAAGTCCCCCTCCCCAACAGTCCACACAACTGCTTGGAGGGGGTATCGCGAACTCTCGTGATGGTAGTTGTGGGTTCTGGCAAGCCAGGGTAAAGGATTTTTTGGATAAATGGATAAGGAAGAACCAGGGCCCATACCAGGTACAGGGGTCAACCTGGGATGAGATTAAAAAGGAAATGGAGGAAGTGTTAGGGGACCCAGAGGGATGGGGGGTGGCTGAGGAGCCCACCTTCCTTGGTATATAGGTAGTGGAAGAAGGTCCCTGCCCCTGGGGACTGAACGCCTTCCAGGGAAAGGAGGCACTTCAGTCCGCTTGTGAGAGGTTTGAAGTAAGGGCAGCATTATGGGAAGCTGCCAGTAATCTTTCAAGTTTGGTGCTGCTTCAGCAAGGGTTGCTGAAGGGTTGTAAATTAGTTAAGGATAGTGAAAGATGATTTGGCACAACAGGGTTTAAAGTCAAAAGCAGAGTTAACAGACTACCTTTAGAGACTGGAGCTGGGACTTGGTCCTGGGGGAGTGGAGAGAAAGAAGGGGAAAAAAAAGTTTCAAAAGTGCAACCTGCCTTTCCACACTCTTGTTTTTCTGAAGTTTTAATGGAGGGTACTTTGGATACTTATGTGAGATGTCAAGAAGGAAGTTTGTTTAATGATAAAACCCAGTTATATAAATGTAACTGTATGTGCAAATCTGTGCAGTCACATTGGATGGAAGCTTGGTAATTAAATTATCCAAGGGGGTCAGGTAGAGTGGCTACTACCACCACTATGCTTCTGTCCCCAGAAGCCTTTACAGCTATTCTGTGGGAAAACGGGCCCTTTTCCCACAGAAATGGTCTATAAGGGACTGCTGCAGGCAGCAGGCAGAGAGAGAGAATGATCAAAATTATTTGACTTTTGGGTAATGTAATCAAAATCACTAAAGGATGGAAGGGGTTTCTATTGGAACTTAGCTTGGCTGCCCCTGGTTGTGTCTAGTTGTACAAGATGGAAGTGTAATCGGGGTACAGTTGTGTAAAAAGAGTAATCACAGTGCAAGGGATGTTAGGCAAAAGAGCATTTTGTGTCTGCGCACAGGTAAAAGGAAAGGAAAAGGGGAGGAATGATGGGAGCACTGAGCCTTGGGGTGGCTCTGGGGGATCAGATTGTTGCTTTGGTGGGTGTGCATGAAAACTCTGGGCATGGGGGAGGCAGTTAGACCTTGTGTAAAATTAATTTGGCTGGAGGTTAAACTATATGGAAGGAATTTGCATTTTCCTAGGATGTGTGCAGTGTATATTGGAGAAGGAGTAAAAGAAACGCAAATAAAACATGGTACTTAATTAAAAACCTATTAGGGCTCCAAAAGGGGCCACAATAGGTTGTGCTTTCTTTTTCAGATCTGTGTGTGTTTTTGGAGCAGGAGATGAAAGTGGAAAGTAATCAGAACTCTGGTGGAAGTAAAATGTTTCCCTTTTAAGACAGTGTCTGAGCTGCTAACAGCTTTGGATCCAGAAGCAAGCTAGTAAGCCTCTGTGTAAATGCAAATTACCTAGCTGATGGGCACAAAGGAGCTGCAAACAATGAATACATCTGGTCAGCAAACAAACTACTAGAAGACTCAGATTATGGCCCTCCAGGAAAGGGAGGTGAAAAACAAGTCATGCCTGAAAATAAGGGGGACAGGTTAACCTTAAGGGGTGTGTGTGTGTACAGTGCTAAAGTCTGAAGCTGTGTCTCAGCTATTACCTGAGAATAAACTTAAAGCTTGGTACAGCAGAGAAACTATTGCAAACATGGTCTGTTGTACAAGAGGGGAAATTGAGGTACACCACCTCATGAATTTCATAAATGAGTGGGGTAATTCACTAGCCTGACTATAGAACAAAATAAGGACAGCCTGGAGGTAATTCTTCTGTTTTTCCTGCAATTAGCAAGGAAATTTGTAAAAGAAAGTGGTATTATTATTAAGCAATAAGTCTGTCCCCACCATGGGGGTGGAAATTGTTTCTTTTGTTTTTCAGACACTCTATGAGCAAGCTGGCGCCAGCGGGAAAAATAACCCAGAATACCATGGATCTATGTTTTGTGTTTGGTGTTTGTCTTGTTGCTAGCATTGTTGTGTTTTAATGAACAGAAAACCTCATGACATGGGTGGGAGATGGCTTCAAAAGGCTGACCTTGTTGGGGGGGGGGGGGAAAAGAGGTGTATGGGAATGCAAAATACTCAACTAGGAGGCTAGCACCTGTGTAATAGCTACCGTGGTACCTGGAAATGCAATGGCAACTAAGGTGGCCCCCACAAGCCCCATGGAAATAATGAGAAGGGGAGGAGCTCACTGGGAATCAATGGAGGGGTGTGTAAAATAGTGTAAATCAATAGAAGATGTTTGGATGTGCCCCTCTATGCCTATAGAGGAGCAGGATCAATGGCCTATGCAAGGGGTGGACAATTGGGTGTACTGTGTATAAGGTGTTTTGCTGGGAATGTACATATTACTGGGGGCACAATTACACCAGCCCATAACCAAACTACACAAATCTACATGCTGCTACATGGACTTTGGTACACAAATGGATCTGTGAATCTTATTGCTGTGAATAAGCCAGGGCATACTGCCTGATTCCATACCAAATGGTCAAGCTGGTTTGGACAATATCCCATTTCTCTGTGAACATTCAATGGACTTATATGGACAAAAGCATGCAAAACTTGCAGGAGCAGCTTGTTGCAACTACTAGCAACTGGACACATAAGATCATGACCCTGTCGAAGGAGGAGAGGCAGTGTTTTGGGGGTGTCTCAGATGTTGGATCATACTGCAGTGGTCAGGACTCGGTGTTGCTGTGGATTTTGTATTATTAACTGTACTTGTGTTACATTGCATAGGGAGATTACTTATAGGTTATGTAGTAAGCCCTCCAAACCCTACAGTGTACTAGATAACCCGGACCCAACCTTCGCAGGCCCGCTATAATGGAAAGTCTGGAACACTAATTGGAATGTGTGTGGTATGCCTGTACAAGAGAAGGTGCAGGGCACTATACTACACAAGGGGTAGTGGGACAAATGGAATATCGACACCTTCCACCTTGATGCCTGGCCCTATCAGGAAATGTGTTGCCATATGTCCTATGCTTTTCCAGGGATACCTGGGCAGGAGGATCCCAAAAGAAAAAAAAGGGGTGGAGTGTTAGGATATAGATATTCAGGCCTGTCGGTAAAGGGCTGTACTCAAAGAATTTAGGTGTATTCTTATCACTTGGTTAGTTAGAGGTATAATAGAAAGAATCAAAATCTGTCTGCCAGTGTAAGGTCCTTCTCTTACTGTGACAGTCTGAGGCCCTGTTCTTAGATTAAGGCCTTTGGCTAAGCAACAGAAGCAGCTACAAGCTGGGAAGTGAACGGTCACATCATCACATTCTAAACTAGTCACATTGAAATAAGGTGCTATTGGGCTGTTAGGAATACAATCCTGTCCTGATAGTGCCTATCAGGTCCAGAGAAAGGGAAGTGCCTAGAAAATGTAAACGGAAACTTAGTTTGATAGCATCCTGTCTGGCAAGAACTCACTTATCAATAGCTGGGATGTGAAATCCTCACTTCTGTATTGTTTTGTCGTTATAGTTCCCACTTTGCTATTGTTTGTCTGTATAATCTCTGTCTGGTTCTGTGATTGTTTCTGTCTGCTGTATAAATAATTTTGCTGGGTGTAAACTAATTAAGGTGGCAGGATATAATTGGTTACATAATCATGTTACAATATGTTAGGATTGGTTAGTTAAATTTCAGGAAAATGATTGGTTAAGGTATAGCTAAGTAGAACTCAAGTTTTACTATGTAGTCTGCAGTCAGTCAGGAAGTGAGTGGGTGTGGGGAAATGGGAACAGGGGTAAGGAAATTGGAATCATGTTTTGCTAAGGGCAGGAATGGGAACAGGGACACAAAAGGCTCTGGTGTCAGAGCTGGGACAGAGGATACTAAAGAAGGAAACTAGAATCATGCTTGCTGGAAGTTCACCCCAATAAACATTGAATTGTTTGCACCTTTGAACTTTGGGTATTGTTGCTCTCTGTTCATGTGAGAAGGACCAGGGAAGTAAGTGGGTGAAGGAATAAGCCCCCTAACAGCCAGGATAGGTTCCTCAATTAGTGTTTTTGTTGTGTGGTTGCTGGTAAGTATTTGCTTGAGGTTAAGGGGCTGTCTATAAGTGAGGAGTGGCTTGTTTCCCCAAGATCAGGCCAGTCCTCGCTTATAGACAGCCCCCCCAACACCCCACATGTCAGGTATGCCTACACTAGAATTCATGAGCATTAACCAAATAAGTCAGTCACGATCAGTAAAAGGTGAAGTGCAGAATATGTTTAATGCTCTTTCTTGTAGGACAGAAGGTGAGAAAGAAACATTGATCATGCTTTTCTGCAAGAGTATAGGCAACCTTAAAAATACAGTAGGTAGAAAATTGGTCTCTTGCTCACTGTCAGACTAACATGAGTAGATCCAGCTGGAGTCACTCAGTTAGCAAAGGTTTCAGAGTAACAGCTGTGTTAGTCTGTATTCGCAAAAAGAAAAGGAGTACTTGTGGCACCTTAGAGACTAACCAATTTATTTGAGCATAAGCTTTTGTGAGCTACAGCTCACTTCAGTGGATGCATTCAGTGGAAAATACAGTGGGGAGATTTTATATACACAGAACATGAGAAAATGGGTGTTATCATATACACTGTAAGGAGAGTGATCACTTAAGATGAGCTATTACCAGCAGGAGAGCGGGGGGGGGGGTGACAAAAGGTATAGCTCACCTGGTATAACTATAGTAGTATAATTATGCAGGTATAAGTCCTTGGGTGGAACATAAGCTAAACTTTGTGGGGTGGGGGATGCCATTTCTACAAAGGAAGTTGTTCTGGTATAACTATTGTGCTATATTTCAGAGTAACAGCCGTGTTAGTCTGTATTTGCAAAAAGAAAATGAGTACTTGTGGCACCTTCGAGACTAACCAATTTATTTGAGCATGAGCTCATGCTCAAATAAATTGGTTAGTCTCTAAGGTGCCACAAGTACTCTTTTTTTAATTATACCCAAGTTAGTGGTAGTGTAGACCTGGCCTAAATCTTACCACTTATTCTTATGCCTCTCCAACCTTTCCTCTTTGCACACACTGCCAAAATTCTTGTCTAAACCCTGATCTCCTCCTCCCTGGCCTCAATGCCTCCCCCTCAAGCCATTCATATGCTAAGATCTTCCTGAGTCTTTGTGCTATGTAACCCTCCAAGTCTACTGGTTCCACTTCTCACTGTGTCAATTACTAGGGTTACCACATTTCACATTCCCCAAGAGAGGACACTGTCAGCAGTGCTGGGGGAGGAGAAGAGATGTGGAGAGGGGAGGAGGAGCTTGAGGGAAGGTACAGTTGGGGTTGCTGGTGTGGTGTGTGTACTGCAGTACCAACAGGAAAGTGCTGGAGGGAACACATGAGGGGGTGTGGCAGGGGTATTCGGGAGTGTTGGAGGGGTGTGTACACACTGGGAGGTGCTGATGGAGTTACTTGTAGAGTGCAGGAGAGGGGTGTGTACACACACCCCCTGGAAGGGCTATTTGGGGGGGGATGCTGGAGGGGGTACCTGTGGTAGGAGTATTCACTGGAGGTGCAGGGACAGTGTCACTCCCTGTCAGTGGCAAGAATGCAGCAGCCAGCGCCTCCTCCTTTGGGCCGCAACAACTGCTCTGCAAAACCCCTGACATGGTCTGTTTGAAAAAATCTGTCCGGACAGAAGGTGGAGAATCAAAAAAGAGGCAATGTCCAGGAAAACCTGGATGTATGGTAACCCTGTCAATTACAAAGTCTTATCCTTACTTTCAAAGCCTTCACAGCTTAGGAAGGGCAGAGCTATTACCACCTTTGCTCTACAAGGGATGCCAGCTCCATCTGCTTTTCTGAGGAGCACTTCCACCCATGCCACACCTGGAAGCCTCCAGTTAACATCCCTAAAGCCATCACTTTATCCTCTTCCAAGTCCCTCTTCAAAACACCCATCTTCCACTATCTATACAGGGAACTGCAACCTCATAATAGCTAAGAGGGTGGTGATCTGTGGTTACTGCTCCTGAGAGAAGGTGCACAGTTTAGCCAATTTGTTATTTTATACACAGTTTGGGATGAACCAAACCTGTTTAATTGGGTACCAGGTGCTGTAAATAATTGGCTATGTTTGTTTAACGTATTCTAAAAAACCTGATTCATGTGGCCTTAGCTAAAGTCCAAAAACTGACAGCACTTGTCTGTTAAAGGAGTATTAAAAAAAGTAAACTCTTAAAGGGTTCATTGTTAATACTTGCCTGACCAAGTTGAAGTCAGCCAATCTGGGTTTCAGCACCTCTAAGGTTCAGCCCTTTTGTAAGTATTTTAATCAAATTCTTATAAGTGTTGTGTTACTGTTTTCATGCAGTAAATTGCTTATTCCAATGGCTTTCAAAACACGTTTAGAGCAGTTGTAGAAATACAATTCAGCCTTTAACTTTAAGAATTTATGGTTAAATTGGTATCATGGTAGTATCCTATATTAACAATTATTTTCTGTAAAGGCTTTAAATCAAGTAGTTTGCAGTTCTATACAGTATTGTTACCGGCATGCTCAAGAGGAGACCATTTTATAGGCTTGAAGTGGAACAGAGTAGCCTGAAGGGGGCCCCCCTTCATCACCTTTTAGAGAAACTCTAAAAGAACTGAGAGATGTTTTAAAATTGTGCTAATTGAGACAAACTCTAGATAAAATATTTATGTGAAAAGGAAGTTAAGATGCATAGCACAATTCCTGATGGCTCTCTTACTTCAATTTTAAACTACACAGGTATATATTCTAAACATGTAAATAAAGTGTATTTTTAAAACTTCAGAGCCAAATCCTATAGTCTTTACTCAGTCAAAACCACTACTGACCGTAATGACAATTTTGCTGGAGTAAGTGTTGACTTCATAATGCAAGATTTAACCCTTAGGTGTCAAGCCAACATTTCTCTTGCTTTAATCAAAGCATCCTGAGTAAAAGTTTTTTTGGCAGTGACACTAAGGAGTGGCAGAAGAAAATCTTCTTGACAGGGACCACTGATTCCAATCAGACAGGTATAAATCGTGCAATAGTTCTGAATTTTACCTACTATCTGTATTGATACCCCTCATTGAGGCAGGAAATTGTAGGCCAATGCACTTTCATTCAGTTCAAAAATCTTACAAAAGCTGACCCTAATTAGTAGGGCAGAGATTCTCAAACTGGGGGTCGGGACCCCTCAGGGGGTCATGAGGTTATTACATGGGGGCGAGGGGTTGCAAGCTGTCAGCCTCCACCCTAAACCCTGCTTTGCCTCCAGCATTGTTAATATATTTAACACCATTATAAAAGTGTTTTTAATTTATAAAGGGGGGTCTGCACTCAGAGGCTTACTATGTGAAAGGGGTCACTATTACAAAAGTTTGAGAACTATTGTACTAGGGTGTCTGGAAAAGGCCTGGCAGATCACAACGTCACACAAATGAAGATGAGAGCAACCTCCATGTGTGCCATTTCATGCAAATCCCATGAGCTAATGGGCACATGCATTGTCGTCCCTATGACAAGGTTCACTTTGTTACCAATCCACTCTGCTCAAGGCAGTGGTAAGGGTAGAACATGAAGCTGTATAAAACATGGCAGCTGTGTGTGGGGATGGCTAGGGAAGCTGGTTGGTTTTGGATGGGTTGGGTGGGTGGATGAGGGGAGTGAGAAGGGGAAGCTAGGTGGATGCGGAGGTAACTGAAAGTGATGCAATATTGCCAACATCAAGCCCCTCCCCACCAAATCACGATTAGCCCAAAACTAGTAAATAGATGACTTGTGGATCTGCCCCACTAGTGGGGCAGCACAATCTAGAAGGGAGGACATGTGACCACCCCATGTGTCTCCTCTGCCCAGTGACACCCCCTCTCCCTGCCTGGCCTGGGGCCACCATGCTCTCCCCATCCTGTATTACCTGCAGGTGAGGGGGGGCTATGTCCTCCCACCAGCCAGGCCCAGTTGGGGAGTGGGACAGAGCTGCTTCTCCCATGGCTGAAGCTGGCTGCCCTAGGCAGCTGCTGTGCTGCACAGAGCAGCAACCTGATAGCCTGGCTGGTGTGGTGGCACCCTGCCCAGACCCAGGGGCTGGGGTCAGTGGCTGAGCGAGACAGAAATGTGTTGCCTGGGGCTAGGAGAAGGAGGGGTCTCTGGCTTGCTTAACCCCTGTCCCCAGCAGCTGCAGGGCAGCCTACTGCCACCGAGGCAGGTTCTTGCAGGCAGACACTGCACAGCAAAGCAGCAACCCTGTGTGGCTGGTCCTGCCCCTGTTGCTCCCCACCTAGGCCGGGCCCAGCTGCCAGGGACAGGGGCCAAGTGTGCCAGGGGGAAGGCAGAACAGGTGAGGAGAGCCCCTCTCTGTCCCCAACCAGGCAGGCCAATCTGGGGCTGGGCACTTGACCCTGCAAGCCTCTGCCCCCAGGTATCACCTCTGCTAGTAAGTCCCTTTAAAAAAAACCCTACACACAGTCTGTCCTTGTTGTTTTGACCCTTCCTATCCCCTCTGTGTTACAATTAGCATCACCCACTCTCTCCAAATGTACTGGGCAAGGTGATTTTGGCCCCTGCTGCAGGAACTCACCCCCATATCCCCAGCCCAGCAATTAATTCTGCCCCCAACCTCCCCATCAATCCTGTCCTCCCTGTGCCCACACAGGTTCTGCCTGTCCTCCCCCACATCTCCCTAGACCCCTCCCAGCAGTTTAGCCCCACCCCGAATCTCACCTTTGCTCCTTCTGGGGGGGCACCCCCCTTCCTCCCTTTCCCCTTGGCCTGCGGGGCTGCAGCAGGGTTTCATCTCTCCCTTTCAGGCTGGGGCAGCTCCAGTGGCTCTTCAACCCCCATCCCTTTGGAGGCCCAGTGCTGCAGGGAGGGAGAGGGGAATGTCCTGTGCCCATTGCCTACAGGAGGGGAGTATGAGGAGGGAGTGGAGCTGTGCTGAAATGCAGAGCTCTTCACTCCCTCCTCCACTCCTGTGAAAACGGCTTCTGCCAAAAGCAGCTCTGAATGGTTGCTCTGTGACAGGAGACAAGTGGGGTGAGCAGGCAATTAAAGCTCAAATTTGCTATCTATCATGAGACTGGCTCCAGGCTCAAATAATAATTTTTTTTAAAAAAAAATCACATCACGCATGGAAAAGTTGCAAGAGAGTTTGCCACACTGGTAGTAGGTGTCTGCAGTTGCTGTTTGGTGGCTGTCTATGGCCATAGAGGTGCGTAGGGCTGTTGAGAGGGCACCAAGGGTGCTGGGAGTGGCTAGTTCTGCCTGTGGGTGACTGGTGATGAAGGTTGTGCTGAGGGACAGATGGCTGGTGTGGGCTCTTGAAAGGAGTGGCTGGCTGCTGTGAGAAAGGTGAGGGAACCTGGTCCCAATACCGGGCCACTCCCTCCATGCTACTGCCAACACCCCTTTCTGCAGACACTGCCACCCACCACTGCTCCTTTCTCAATAGATCGCAGCAGGAAGAGGTGGTGCCCAGCTCCCTGATCAGCAAGTGTCATAAGTGCTCTAGCAGATAGAAGGCACAACTGCAGCTCAGCCCTGTGTATGAGATTCTAGCGGAGTTGCAGGGAGGAACGACAGGGCTGCCCTATGCATTTGTATTTTGAGCGATGTGGGGAATTTGGTGGTCCCTGCTGCCCAGCTCTGTTCAACACTGGAACTAAACCCATCAGACAGAATTAGGAGGAAACTAGATGGATTAATACCTTTTGAGTCAGAAAGTTCCTAGCCAAGTCTTGTTGCTCTGGAACTATAACACAACGAGCAAATGTGTTAAAACAGAGCAGTAAGGGAGTTAATGACTACCTACTTGTGATAGTGTATAGCAGCAGTGTGACCTCCAGTGGACGAGTAACTCAGCATCCTTCTCCCTTCCACAAGTGTTCAAGATGAAAAGGTGAGGGTGGGTACTTTGGAGAGGCAGAGCAGAATGCCTTGGAGAAAGCAAAAATCCACACATGGTGAGCTGGACCTCCAGACTGGAGAGTTTAATTGCTTGTGACAAACACTAACTCATGATGGAAAGACCTTGCTGATTAACTGCTTTGCTCCTACTGGTCTGGGAATCTTAAGATAGTAGCAGAACAATGCTCCCTAGCATTAGTCTGCTACTTTTATTCTGTCTGCCAGCTGAAAGGTGCTGTGGAGCAGGAGCAAGACCTTAACCTAGAGTTAAGGTCATAACTTGCTTACCAGTTAATTCAGTTCTAAGATGGGCAAGAAGAGTCCTGTTTAGAGCAGCATAGGATATCTACACTACCTAGAGCATCCACTGGGTTCAACTGACATTACATGAGGAATGTAACCCATGCAAAACAGTCACCAAGCTTTTGTTTGCTAAGCAAAAGCAAACATGACATTTATTAAAATAGAAAATTTTTTATATAAGTACCTTTAAAAATTAAAATTATGTTGATGCTCCTTTTATTTGTATAACAGCAACACCTACCTGCCCCAGTCCTGGACCAGGACACCCTTTTGGTCAGCACTGTATAAACACATAACAAAAGATAGTCCCTGACCCTAACAGTTTACAGCCTAAAGTATGAAATAGAAGTCAACAGCTGGCTACAGTCAGAGGTAGCAACATAAGGAAACAATGGTCACTTCCCATGAATATGCTAGCAAGTTAATTTACATGAAAACAGCATATTAAGCAAATATTAGTGGAAGAAAGAAAAGGAGTACTTGTGGCACCTTAGAGACTAACCAATTTATTTGAGCATAAGCTTTCGTGAGCTACAGCTCACTTCATCGGATGCATTCAGTGGAAAATACAGTGAGGAGATTTATATACAGAACATGAGAAAATGGGTGTTATCATGTACACTGTAAGGAGAGTGATCACTTAAGATGAGCTATTACCAGCGGGGGGGGGGGGGAGGAGGAGAGAACAAAAAGGTACAACTCACCTGGTAGCTCACGAAAGCTTATGCTCAAATAAATTTGTTAGTCTAAGGTGCCACAAGTACTCCTTTTCTTTTTGCGAATAGAGACTAACACGGCTGCTACTCTGAAAACTGTAAGGAGAGTGATCTCTTAAGGTGAGCTATTACCAGCAGGAGCCGGGGGTGGGGGTGGGGGGGAGAGAGAAGAGAACCATGATAATCAAGGTGGGCCATTTCCAGTAGTTGACAAAAATGTCTGAGAAACAGTGTGGGGGGGAAATAAACATGGGGAAATAGTTTTACTTTGTGTAATGACCCATCCACTCCTAGTCTCTATTCAAACCTAAGTTAATTGTATCTAGTTTGTCAAATCTGTTTCTTCACATCAGCAGACGGGTATTGTAGTTGTAAGAATGCTTGATAGAGAACTTGTAGGTGTTTGTCTCTGTCTGAGGGGTTGGAGCAAATGCGGCTGTATTGTAGAGCTTGGCTGTGAACAATGGATCGTGTGATGTGGTCTGGGAGAAAACTGGAGGCATGTAGGTAGGAATAGTGGTCAGTAGGTTTCCGGTATAGGGTGGTGTTTATGTGACCATTGCTTATTAGCACCAAACACCTACAAGATCTCTATCAAGCATTCTTAGAACTACAATACCCACCTGCTGAAGTGACGAAACAGATTTGACAGAGCCAGAAGAGTACCCAGAAGTCACATACTACAGGACAGGTCCAACAAAGAAAACAGAACACCACTAGCCATCACCTTCAGCCCCCAACTAAAACCCCTCCAATGCATCAAGGATCTACAGCCTATTCTGAAGGACAACCCATCACTCTCACAGATCTTGGGAGACAGGCCAGTCCTTGCCTACAGACAGCCCCCCAACCTGAAAACAAGTACTCACCAGCAACCACACAGAACCACTAACCCAGGAACCTATCCTTGAAACAAAGCCCGTTGCCAACTGTGCCCACATATCTATTCACGGGACACCATAATAGGGCCTAATCACATCAGCCACACTATCAGAGGCTCATTTACCTGCACATCTACCAATGTGATATGCGCCATCATGTGCCAGCAATGCCCCTCTGCCATGTACATTGGTCAAACTGGACAGTCTCTATGTAAAAGAATAAATGGACACAAGTCAGATGTCAACAATTATAATCTTCAAAAACCAGTCGGAGAACACTTCAATCTCTCTGGTCACTCGATTACAGACCTAAAAGGTGGCAATACTTCAACAAAAAAGCTTCAAAACCAGACTCCAACGAGAGACTGCTGAATTGGAATTAATTTGCAAACTGGATACAATTAACTTAGGCTTGAATAGAGACTGGGAGTAGATGGTTCATTTACACGAAGTAAAACTATTTCCCCATGTTTATTCCCCTGCCCGCCCCGTTCCTCAGACATTCTTGTCAACTGCTGGAAATGGCCCACCTTGATCACTACAAAAAGCTCTCCCCCCCGCCCTCCTGCTGGTAATAGATCACCTTAAGTGATCACTCTGGTTACAGTATATATGGTAACACCCATTGTTTCATGTTCTCTATGTATATAAATCTCCCCACTGTATTTTCCACTGAATGCATCTGATGAAGTGATCTGTAGCTCACGAAAGCTTATGCTCAAATAAATTGGTTAGTCTCTAAGGTGCCACAAGTACTCCTTTTCTTTTTGCGAATACAGACTAATACAGCTGCTACTCTGAAACCTGTCATTAGTGGAAGAAAATTTAAACAATTTTCTTGCAAAGCTGATTCTAAGCATTATATTCATCCAGTCTATGGGTATGTCTCAAAAACTGCTGGGAGCAGGCTTCCCAGTGTGGGTAAACACCAAAAGCCTGATTAAAAAAAAGTGCAGAGAATCCACAACTCTAATTCAAGTTAAGATGTGTAGGTGCTCAGCCCCTCTGGAAAAAAGTCTGTACAAGAGGAGGCACCATAAAATAGTGAATCTTAGAAAGTTTGGGCTCTAGTGATTGGTTTAATGTCCTACATTAAGCGAATGGCAGAGTTGGGACTGGATCCTGATTCCCAGTTCCTGCATTCTAATCACAAGACATATTCCTTTGGAAGAATAACTTCTCTATAAACATTTCAGTATTACCAACCCCAAGCATTCAGAAAATCATGAAACTAGCTTCAAAATTATAAGATTAAAAAAAAAAGATACATTTTGGGTCCTGTTACTGGATGTTTGCCTCTAGAACACCCCCTCATGGCATGGAGTGACTCCTGGCCTTGGTTTCCCTTTCTTCAGGGCTCCTCACTGAACTCCACAGCCTCATTTGACTGCTGTAGGGACTTGCTGCCCTGATTTGGCCCTCCAGCTACATCCTTAAGAAAATTCCACCTATTCTAGGGGAAAAAAAACAAGAAACACAAAAATACCAAAAAACAGCTCCTCCTTCTTAAGTAACCGGTGTTCTCACCTCTAATTTTTTCAGTGCACCCTCTGGGCTTGCCTTTCAGCCCCTCCTGTTTCCCAAGCATGTGACCATTCACAAGCCTTCCACACAGGCCTCTGCCTGCCTCGAGTTCTTCTCGAGCTCTTCAAAGCCTTTTGACAGCCATCTACTGCTGGTGACACCACCACTTCCTCTTTCTATCTAGGCCTCCATCTTATCTAGATAAAGGGCTGATGGAGGTTGTGTGACCCAATTTCCCTGCCCCTCCGCCCCCGAGGAGATGAGCTAATCATGCATTTTGGGGGTGGGGGAGGGGAAGACTAGGCCCATCTCCCCTTAAGCAGACCAGTCACCCTGGTGACCAAGTTCTTATGTGTCTTCTGGAGTCTAAACTGTGACGCTAGAAAATGTGACTAGCTCAATAACCATGATGGCTAGAAATTTCCTTTATTTAAAAATCAGCCTGAGATTCTCAGGCAGGGGTTGTGGGTTTAAGAGAAAAGTTTCAAGCGTCTTGATGCTCATGATAAAATGGAGAGAGCTGGCCAGCACCACTGTACATTTGTGTAGTCCTGAAGTAGTCAGTCAATACTGAGGGAATTGATACTCCATTTTTTTTTAAAATACTGCTTATGAATAATCATGACCAATACTTTTTTGTATTGCCTCAGTAAAATTTAGCCTAAGGTGTTAGATACACAAATGGAAAAATATAACTGGTTGCATTGCTCCACTGAAGTGAAATGAAATTCTTGTTTCGTTACTGAGACAGACTGATTCTCACACCAAGTCCTGTATTAAATGTGCAACATATTTCAGACCTTTCAGTTGCATTTTAAAATAGAACTGAATAAAGAAGCTACAGTTTAATTGTACAAGTCTGCCTAATGCTAATTTTAATTTGAAAAACCTCATTTTAGGGACAACTAGTTGAGCTTCTAAGAAAGATTTCATATTCAGGACATGAATCTCCCCAAAAGGAGAACTTTTTCTGTATATTAATTCATGACTAACATGAAAATATTTTTTGACAAATCCTAAATGCCGAGGTTAGAGTCACCTGTGCAATGTATCAGTTTAGGAAAGTGAATGGCAGTACCACTGAAGACTATAGTTGGTAAATTGCTTTCAGCCATTGCAAAAAGTTGTTCATCTTGTGACAGAACATAGACATGTCTGCCTCATAAAAGTTATGATAAATAATCCCTTCATAACCTTTGCTTGCTTTCAAAGCATCCAGTTAGGAAATAGGGGGGAAATAAAAATAAAAGACCCCTACACTGAGTCACCAATCACATGGCACAAAGAGTGACTTGTGAACAAGAACTTGAGGCAGTAGTCATGACAGAGTTCGCAAAGAGTTCACACAGTGCCAGAGAGGTCTCCCATTCATTTCAAACAACCATCAGTCACAATTTCAAATATGAAGTACCATTGTAAAAACAGATAAACAGAAAGAGGGGCTAGATCCAAAAAATACATTGCTTACTCTTACTGTCATGAGGTGCACCACTCACAACCAGACTGACACCTCCTCCTGGGGATTAGCTCAAGGCCGATGCCCACCCATGGTTTGCACGGTCACTCCATCTGCCTGCAGCTCCACTCACAGCCTCAGGAACCACAGCATCCTCTTCATGGCCCAGCCCTCCAGCAATGTGATTGTCCATGCTCCCCTCTTCCAGAGGAGCTTTAGCTCTCAGTAGTTCCAGGCAGTCCACTCACCTACTGGCTAGTAGGGGAACCCAGGCGCACCCTCTTCTCTGAATTCCAGCCTGAAGACCCTCAGCTCAGCTCTCTAAGCCTTCTCTCTCTGGGCTCACTACTCTGTCCCTGGGCTGCTTCCTGCCACTGGTTCCCCTTTTCTTCTTAAGCCTACCAATCCCCAAAAGCCACCTCCATCTTCCCAAAGAGTGAATACAGCCTCCACTCACTCCTCCTTTCTCCTGGGAGTGTTTGCCTTTTCCCAACAGCCCCTTCTGCTTTCAGCTCCTGGGCTTTATAGGCCCCACCTATCGCTGCCCAGCTGAGCTTCCTTAATCAATGCCTAATGGGTTAATTGGCTCATCAGGCCTGCATTCAACCCTGCAGAGTGAGTGGGGGGCAGTCACCCCATCACACTTACCAGTTTGCCCACATCTACTTGGGGGTATGAAAGATGGCTCTGTGAGAATGCAGAAAGGTTCCTTATAATTAGAGCTGAAGGAATGATTTGTAACTAATAATTTGTTCAACAAAGTCAGCTTCTCTCTGCTCACAAAATAGCAAGATTTTGAATCATGACTTCCTTGTGTTTATTGCTTGCAAGTATTCTGTCATCTTTGGTCATGTGTTAACTTTATGGGTATGTCTGCATTATGACAATAAACCTGCAGCACTAAGTCTCACAGCCCAGGTCAGCTGACTCTGGCTGTGGGGCCAAAAGTATCAGTCTAGATCAATGGTTCTCAACTTATTGCACATTGTTACCTGGGCCACAGGGGCTGGCAGTGGCAGCCCAGACCCTGTCCCCCACCACGCAGGGCAGGCTGGCTGCCCACTCCGGTTCCCTGCTGTGCCGCTGCCCCAGAGCTTATGGGGCCAGGTGGCTGCCTCAGACCCCAGAGCCCATAGGGCCAGCCAGGAGCCCTCACCCTGGACCCTCACTGCATGGCTGTCCAGGAGCTTATGGGGCTGAGTGGCTGCCCCTGACCCCATGGGGCAGGCCGGGAGCCCAGAGCCCAGACCGGCTGGGCAGCCTGGACCCATCCCCTCTCCATGCCAGGCAGCCGGGAACCTGGGACCCTGGCACGCAGCCAGCCTTTAGCACACAGCTGAGCTGGGCCACAGCCGTGTACTAATTGGGCCGCATGGGGCCCGCAGGCCAAGAACGGCTGGTGTGGATGTTTGGGCTGTGTCCGGAGCCCAGGCTCTGAGACCTTCTCACCTCACAGGGTCCTAGAGGCCAGGCTTAGCCAGAGCCCAGATACTTTCACTGCAACTTTATAGCCTTGCAACCTGATCCAGCTGATCCAAGCCAGTCACGGCCAATCTCCAGGTCTTTTATTGCAGTGTAGACCAGTGGTCCCAAACTTTTCAGGGTTGTGCCCCTTACCCCTGTCCTCCTCCCCCTGAGTAGGGCTGGGAGCGGGTCCATGGCTCTGGGCGGTAGGGGGGACATGGACAGGGGTAAGGGGGCTGAGACTGGGGGTGGGTCTGAGGCCAGGAGTGGGTCTGGGGCCGGGGACAGAGTTGTGGCCAGGGGCTAAGGCTGGGGACAGGAGCAGAGCTGCAGCCAGGCTGCGGTGGGGGCCAGCAGCCACTTCCAGCCAGGAATGGAGCTGCAGCCAGGCTGCAGTGGGGGCCAGCAGCCAGTTCCAGCCCACACCTCCAGCCAGGAATGGCGCTGCAGCTAGGGGCCAAGAGTGGGGGCAGGGTTGGGAGCAGAGCCCCAGCTGGGCCCACACCCTGGAGCAGAGCTGCGATGAGGCTGGGGATGGGGCCAGGACCATAGCTGGGGGTGGGGCCAGAGCAGAGCTGTAGGGGGGACTGGGTGGCACTCCCTCCCCGCCCCCCTGTGGGGGCTGGCCTGGGCCTGCCGTACCCCCACAAACATTCCTCCACGCGCCCCAGGGGGTGCGCCCTACAGTTTGGGGACCACTGGTGTAGACGTATCATTGTCTATAAATAATTGATATTTGAGATGTGCTGGTTACTTGTGATTAGTGAGATTGTCCCCCTTCTCTAATTCCAACATCCTGCTACAATAAAATATCAAAGGCAGACCACAAGTTACTGCTATTACCCCTATCCGGCTTAGAACAGAATAATTTTCACAATTATTTTGTAACAGTTGGATATTAGAAAAACACTTCAGTGCACCTCATAAACAGCTGAACCACTCAGTGCTTAATTTAACTTTCTGAGGATCCACCATCAGTACTTGTTATGAGTACGTTTAGAGGGGACAACATAAGCATCTTTCTCCTATTTTCCTCACCTACAGACCCCCACAAAAATGCCAGTAAAGCCAACAGCAGAATTCAAGTGGAGAAGAATCTGAACAAAACAGATGATTTAAGTGGTTATTACGTAAACTCCTGCCAAATCCCTAGATACATATCTTAGATTCTGAAGGCAACACTTAGTCCTTATAAACAGGACAATTGCGGGAGGCTTCTTAAAATTGTACAGTCTATTTCTTTAAATGTTTCACAACCTAATTTATGGCAACATCTTCATTTTCCATCAGATTTCTGTACTGTTGCCAAACTTTCTCCAGAGCAATATACTATGAAATGTTGCACTGAGAAACAGACCGTATTCAACCCAAGGTTAAATTGATGCAACATGACACTGCCATTGAGGGTCCATTCATCCTCTTATCCTCGAATAAATCACCTATCATTCTTAATTATATTCATGCGAGTTAAAATCTAACATCTTGTGACAAAATTGTGTAATCAGATAAATGCAGGTCAAGCAGTCTGCCAAACTGGAACAGTAACCAAGAGAATGTTGGGCCTCTGCAAACTATCCTGGGCTACCAGCAGCACCATGAGAAGTGAATTCCATGGAGATGATAAGCAATGGGAATCAAAAGCAAATCTACAACAACAATTCCTCCTGTTTCTCACACGCAGGCGTGAGGACCAGACCCACAATTTAATTCAGGTTTAGATGTATCCTTCTTGGAAGGATAATTTCAAATGGTATAAAATTTGAGACATACTTCATAGCAACATACGTTATGGCAAGTTTTCAGCTTTATTTCTTTAAGTGACTGCTTCTTCCCTATTGTGTAGGGTAAAGTGCCCCTGCAAGTGGATTTTACAGTGAAAGATTTTAAAAGCTGTCTACAGGATTAAGACACTTATCTTCCGTTGGAGGTTGATGTTTTCTGTCCTAACACTTATGCTTTATTTTTGGAGGTTGATGTTTTCTGTCCTAACACTTATGCTTTATTTGCACTGCATCGTATGGGTCCCTCCTGACGAGCCTGATACTATGATGAACTCAGTGCTGAGTAACAAATTTTCCTTTCTTTCCAGATCTTCGCTGACACTATTTTAAAGCGCCACAGGGCCAAATCCTGCTCCTAAGTACTGTGGATTCACAACTGCAATGGAAAACAGAATTCACCTTTTGTTGCTTAATACATTAGCATAGTGTAACAATACACATTCTGAAACTTATACAAGTAGATCTGAATGAAAGCATTTCAAAAACTGTTTAACTGACATCTCTAATAAATGAGAACTATTTTACCCTTGTCCTCCCCCATCCATTCTCTGCTTAAATTTCTTTTTTACTTTACCATTGAGTAAAGCCTCTCTCCTACAGTTTTCACTCTCCTGCAAATGTTTTCTTTTGAAGTATTTTCCTCTTGTTTTCTTTTGAAAGGCAAGAAAATCTGAACTCTAAACTTTGACAAGCCTTTTTTTAATACTCCACAGCACCCAAGGAGAAAGAGGTAGTTGATCTCCAGTCCCAAACTCACCATTTTTAAAATAAATTTGCACAGCACCTTTCAACTCAAAGCACTTCACAGATAATGTATATACCAGCACCACTGAAATGCAGCTACCTGCGAGGTAGAGGATGAGAGCCAACTGGTGCATAGCAGTTGACACTCGGGGATGAAGATGGATGGGGAAATTCCGCCAGGAACTGCAGGGAAAGTCCTGAATTTTATGCCATGCAGTCTTTAATGGTCAGACAGAGGAAGCAAGATACTCAGATTTTTATACATACTCCCAAACGGTAAACTGTAGAATGATGAAAAGCTGAGTCAATCCTTTTAAGAAGACAAATTCAAAATTAATACCAGGAAATACTCTTTCCACACAAAGTATAATTAGACTGTGGAACTCAGTGACGCAGGATCTCATTGAGACCAAAAATTTAGCAAGATTCAAATCTGATGTTTCAGGGTTTAAACCAATCTCTAACTCTTAAGGATTAGGACGAGTCCTACATAGGGGCTGGGGATTAGGCAGATTACCACATTTACCTTCACTGGTGTTTCTTGAACCTTCTTCTGACAGTGGTTAGCACCAGATGCTTCAGAGACAGGATACTGGACTAGATGGACCCTGGCTCTGATCCAGTCTGGCAATTCCTACATTCCTATGTTGCAGGGTCTTTAGGAATTCTTTACCTGATGCTTAGGCCACTAAGCAAACCCTCTATATGAAGTTTCCCCCAGTGGAAACTTCTAATATTCTCAGTACAAATCATTTAAATTTTTCTTATTTAAAACATTACTTATGTCTGGTTAGGATTGTACTGCAAGTCAGTAGCAACTACCCTTCACTGACTACTGGCTTTTTTCAGATGTGTGGGGGTGTAATTCATGTGTAATGATTACATCAAGGATTTTACTCTGAAAAAGTAAATCTATAAAAATGGCATCATGTTTGTTGTGTCTGATTCCATTTCAATTGTGCTTGGTTTATAACTTAAAATAGACTTTCTCTGTCAGCTCCACAAACTCAGTGTGAGCTCTAAGACCCAAGTTGAGGCCTTCTCTATGACATCAGTAATAAAGATTCTGCAGGTCCGATTAGGTCTTCAGTGAAACCTGTATACTCTCATTGCTTTTAGTTGGTTTGCACAGAACTAGTGGTTTGGAATTAAGCAAACAAGTCTGGTCATGATGCACAAGGAGGAACAAACCATGCTTCCACCCTCTGAGCTGCATTGACTCTATAGTGCTAACAGGAATAAAATCAGTGAAAACTTTGTTTTATTCAAGTCAGGCAGTACGACGCTGAATACACTAGGAGCAAATCTGTTGAGGAAGAAGGCGTCACTTTAATGTATTTATTTTTCAGAGCATTCCTAGAGGTTTTAAAATATGAAAAAAAAACCCATAAAACAGTTTATCCAGTAGTGCTGCTTGATGGTGCGTATCCCTAGGGCAGTAGTTCCCAAACTTGTTCCACCGCTTGTGCGGGGAAAGCCTTTGTTTGTTTACTTGCCGCATCTGCAGGTTCGGCTGATCGCGGCTCCCACTGGCTGTGGTTCACTGCTCCAGGCCAATGGGAGCTGCTGGAAGCGGTGGCCAGTACGTCCCTCGGCCCGCGCTGCTTCCAGCAGCTCCCATTGGCCTGGAGCAGCGAACTGCAGCCACTCGGAGCCACGATCGGCCGAGCCTGCGGACACGGCAGGTAAACAAACCGGCCCGGCCCGCCAGGGGCTTTCCCTGCACAAGCGGCGGAACAAGTTTGGGAACCACCCCCTTAGGATATGTATTGTCCCTGGATAGTAGGAGTAGCTGTAATGGTTTAGTACGATTAAGCTGCCACTGAAATAAATTGCAAAACTCTTACTGTGTTCATATTTTCAACGTAGCACTCTGTAAATCTGGTTTCACTTTGGGCATCCTGCTGCTGCCTATTCAGAATGTCTAGGCAAACTGTGAAGGTGATTTTTAGATCTTCTCCTGTTTTGTCTTACACACATACAAAACACCTAGGAAATGCCATACAAAACCTCCACTGTCTTATGAGAAAATTAAGATTGAAAAAAGTTAAGCACTCTAAAATCAGAAAATACCAAAGTTAAGACTGTGTAAACTTAATTCTGCCTCTCTGTGTCAAGGCATTATTTATATGACCACATACCGGCACCGCAGGACTTCTCCCACACATAACAGGGCAGAGTTAAGGTTCAACATACAGATTTAACTTTGGTATTTCCTAGTTTAGAGGTTATTGTTTGGGGTTTTTTTAATACAGAATTATATGATATTTATGACACTCAGACTCAGTGTTATCTTGGAATGGGAGGTCCCAAAGGAGATAAGACACCATTCAGGACATGTGTGACAGCCAAAGCAGAACACAGAATAGATGCCAATAAGTCTTACCAGACCAACCTCTTCATTCAAATCTTTCCTTAAAATATACTTTTTAGATAATCCACTAAAGACAGATGTGTATAATTAAAAAACCTGTATGTCTTTAAGATTGGCTCTTTATCCAATGCCCTATGGGCCAGATCCAAAGCCAACAGAAAAAACTCTCATTGACTACAATGTGCTTTGGATCTGGCCCTGAACTGCATGGTCTAATTTAGACCCTAGTCTTGCAGTTGATTCTGGATGGCTTTCAGTGCAATTGACTTCAATGGAAGTACTTGCAGGCGCCCGGGTGCTCTTGCATGGAGTCAGTTGAGGGATTGGGGCTTTAGGATCAATCAAATCTTGGGAACAAATCTTACTCTGGTCTACACAGTGACCAAGTTACGATGGTGCACTAAAATTCACCATCAGAAAATTTAAGAATACAAGACACCACTTGGTCGTGCAGGCAAAAGACATTTTTATACAAAAAATTCTTTATTGGCTGTACTACAAATAGCTGTACAGAGTGTAAACTTTAATGTATCACCTGATATTTGAATAATTCTGGAGGAACAGTTATTAAGCACCTTCATTTCAGTACATTATTGGTATTTACAGTTTTAAGACACATTAAAGTATATGAATACAATGAATTAAAAGTTATTAAAAGTTACACAAAAACGTTAACATTCTATATGGCATTTGATATTTTTGAGATAAATACATAATTAAAAAGGAAATTGTCAGATAGTTCAAGCTCAAAATTGGCTCTGTTATAGCAATGTTATAATCTGGAGGAGAACGGTCTCAGTTTTTTTAACTATAGCCTGGGGGTTTTTATTGTAATTTATCCCTGTGACCAAGAGATTATAAAGACAGCTATTTAGATACATGACTCTCACAATCACATTTGGTTCTTCTACTGCAGATAAGATAACCAGCCTGCAGCAGCAGGAGCAAAAGTTAAATCCTGTTCCCAGAAATGGTCTGCTGCAGCAGGGTTTATTAAAGGGTTTTATCATTACAATGTGTAATCTCTTATGAAACCTGTGCTGGATTTTCCTAACTGCTCTGCACGCATTGCTGTCAGTGGAGACACGCTCCATCTTCACACCCATTTCCAGCACAGATGTTTTGCCCTTGCTGTAAACTGACACATGAACAGGGCTTTTTTTTTTTTTAAAGCCCTGTGAGATTGTCAAAAGTGTTGCCTAACAAATACTCAACTGTCTTGGTTGTTCATGGTCTGTAAGAAAAGAAAATATCCAGGTTTGCCACAAAGAAAAAAAATTGGTAGGGCAAAATGGAAGTGTCATTTTCAAGCTTATAAAATAGTATCACAAAAATAGGAAATTGAAGATTTTAAAAAATACTTGACAGTCTCCCTTTAAAAACACAACACCAATCAATCGCCATTCTTTGATGAGTTATGGGAATTGGCATTTGTATCCCAAGTCTCAACTTTGGAGATATCCAAAAGCTATTCAATAAGTGTCCACTAGCAAGACAAAAAATAAACCTCTTGGGAAAATCCAGGGAAAATTTCACAATACCCACTAAAGTATTGCTGGTAGTAAGATGATTGCACACAGTATGAAGAGGCAACATGAACCAGTACAGGAGCTATCCCTGTGCTAAAGCATATTGGTTAACTTCCCGTAACATTATCAATAGCCAAAAAGCAAAGGTTTAAGAGAGCAGCTTTAATGTATAAAGGCTTTGGCAGCTGAGGGGGATGTATTAAAGCACTGTGGAGTTCATGTTGCCAAGGGATGTTCTCACGCACCCACTGACCATCCTTTGGACGACAGGCTTACTGCCTAACAGGAAGCTGAATTTGTGACCCTGCTGCACCGCTGCTGGGCTACAGCATTCCAGTCTGTAGCTGAATCGTTGTGTGCTCCAATGCACAGCACAGTCAGTGGTGCTCAAAATTCCCATGTCTCAGGCACATCAGGATTTGAGACACCCCATAAAACACAGGGTACGATAATTTTACTGGGAGGTTCAGAGCCCAGCACAGGAGCAAATGAGCCCCCAAGCTCCTCTTTAAAGGCAAGAAGGTGATGCTGCAGGGCGTGGGACCCTCCCTGGGCAGCACAGACTTACCTGAATGCCACCATGCTGTGCTATGGTGTATGTGTTGTGGCTTGCCCCCTGTAAGCAGCATGGAGCTTATCTTTACTGTCTTCATTTTACGCTGATAGCTGTGAACTATTTACAGTACTTTTCCCAAGGGAGACTCTGTTCTAACACATTTCCTGGTTTAGCGCTCAGTTTCTCTCTATACAATCCACTCCAACTGTGTTGTCAGGGCAGCGGCAAGAGCGGCCTTCTGGGGTAGCCAGGCATAAATGAGTACAGCCTCCGTTATTCACTGTGCAATAGTTATGCCCTATAAGTGAAAAGGAGTTTACATATTAAAAAAGCCTTCTAGGGTAAACCAGTTCATATAGTAGAAAAACCAGGAACGTTACAGAAAATATAAACCACGCCAGAGTTAGGGCTGCAAGTGCTTTACGTTTGATTTCTGATTGATCAGCTCCTGAGTATCATCCCCTCAGTACCCATCAGATACCAAGTACCAATCTGGATATCATGTAATGGAGCAAGTGGCAGGTGTCTGGAGTTGGGGATGATGTCAGAATGGACGGGGAAAGGTCCACAGGGAGCAGCAGTGATTGCATAGGAAAGGAAAAAAGGGTTTCTGAGTTTGGTTACAGGCAACATGAAGGACTATACTTAAAAAGCGTATCCAGAACTTTAACGTTCATAGTTAAATAAAATGCAGAGACAGTCAGTGAGTGAATGAGTGAACAGAAAGAAAGAAAAGGAGAGGACTCCGTCCAGAATCCTAAGAGATGTCATCCAAATAAAGGAGAAAGGGGAGGATGAGGAGCCATTAAAGGAGATGGTGAAGGAGTGTTCAAGCAAAGCAGAATAAGCAAGAAAGAAAGCAGTGTGCACTGGAAGCCAAGGGGAGGAAGTGGAAGAGACAGTATCAGAAGTAGTATATAGACCAAAGATGACGAGGTCACAGAGAAGAAGGTCATTAGTGACAATGTTTCACTTTAGTGGTGAGGGAGCAGCCAGATTTGAGGAGTCTAAGACAGAGAGAGTTAACTGTATATCTCCATGATTTGAGGGGCAGGGAGTCAGGATAGTATTTAGAGAGGCAAGTTAGATCATGAGATTTTCTTTTTAAAATGGACACAAAAACATGTTTGGAGAGAGAGACAGACCCCCCCCCCCCCCAATGAAACAGAACAGAGAAAGCTGGCCATGAAAAAACGTAAACTCACATTTGCTTAGATGGTTAGCTCTGTGGGGCAAGGACTCTCTCTTTGTTATGTACGTACATTGCCTAACACAGTAGGGCCCCAAGGTGCTACCGTAATACATATAATAAAAAACATTTAACACATTTCTCAATGAAGATATCTATATACTCATCCTTTTTTAATCATGCACTGTGGTAAGTAAGCACCTACATTAAACTACTCAAAATCAATAGCAAAATATCCTTTGAACACAAACTCTGTCACAATCTTGGTCTCAGCTGAAAAGAAAAATCTTACAAATCTAGCATCATTGTAATCCTAAAACATGAACTTTCTGTCGACAGCCAGACTGAATTTGGCCAGAAATAACAAGACTAAACAGTGGCATTAATTCCCAGAGAAACAAAAATTATTATTTCAAGGATATTAATTTCCTCCTCTAAGCCTCTATTGCTCAAGCTAAGTATGAAAAACAAGAGAAATAAAGAATATTGTTTCTCTGAAAAGAATTACCATTGACCATTACCAATTCCCAAGAGGCTTTTGGGACACGTGAATATTTATGGATATAACTCAAAAGCTTAACATTTACATAGGGCGAGAATGACTTTGCCTATTCTACCACCTACTGCTTCTTTAACTCTTCCTTTTTTAAAAACACAGGATTATTGATCCCAGCAGGAAGACTGAGACACTTCTATAGTTATGAATTTAAAATAAAATGAGGCCTAACTAGTGCCCTTGGGGACAGATAAAACATTCTGTTTAGCTGACTGACAATTGTGTGCGTTATTAAAATGGTGCTTGAACTGGTTGCATAACATGGACCCCATCTTAAGAGAGAGTGTCTTGTACACGCACTTGCCCCTCCCATTCATGACTGAACAGGCCACCAATTCCCCTCCTATTCATGATTCCGTAACGTTCCTATGGAGGTTATAGCAATTGCTTACATGGACAAAGCTGTATTTTTAGAATCCATTCATGTTAAGAGATGGAAACCATGTGACCAGTCTGCTTTCCACCAACCAACAGCAAGTACTCTGTGGGCCATAGCTTGGGAACTGCTGGATACCTACATTCACTTTCTATAGCTCCCCGAGAAACATAGGGATTTTGTGATTACCTTGTGGGCACTGAGCAAAAGCTGTAGTTATTCCATAAAGACGGGCGCGTTTGTGGGGCTGGAAGTTATCGTTCTCTTTTGAAATTGTGCGATCCACAGCTATAACAGCGTCCCTACAGTACACAAAAAGAAAAGTGTAAAGGTGAGCGAGGGCTTTCCCCTAAGATGACCTCAGAAGAAAAATACTGGAAGAGGAAGCACCAGATACCTTTTTACATTTTAACACCCTGCCAACTAGTAATGCTGAATCACACACAGGCAGACCAGAGAGTAGCCAGTATCCCCAAGCATGAAGAACCCCAGGGTCGGATTTGTTTGATACAGAATCCCACTTCTGTTAGGCAACCCAAATATGTCACAGCCCTGATTCTGGGGAGCAGAGGGATCTTCTAGTAGCAGGGCAAAAGTCTTTTTTGGGAGGAAGGAAAAGGTAAACATAGGCCACTCAGTCTGACCGCATCCCTCTAGGGAACGAGTTTATTGGTAATTTAAATACTCTTCTCCCCTACAATATTATTCCTGGCACGGCCACGATGGAACGATCCATTGTTATGGACAATGTTCCACTTCAAGAGAAATCTGACATTCAGAATTAGAAGGGTAGGAGTTCAGCCACGAAGGTGCAGTTGTTGCCTGCTGTCAACAAAAGGCGATGGGCTGGCAGAATGGTGACATTTTCCGCTTCCCGTTTTTAAATGGCATTCTGAAGTAATATTTCACAGATATTGGGTTCAACCTTGGAAACTTTTAGTCATGTGAATAGCCCTTACTCCCTGTTACTCCCAGTAGCCCTGTTGAAATCAGTGGAACTATTTGTTCAAGAGTCTTGCAGATAAAGTCTTGGTCACATGTTTATATGGATTAAAAACAAACTACTGGTATTTTAAAAACATTTAGTCTGGAATCTCATGTGCAAATTTTAGTAAAGTCAGCCTAGATCATAATGTGGCTTAAATCACCTGCCTACAGCAAACAAAAATAACTGTTGTCAACAGCTAAAATGTTTTCTTCTTCTTATTGACTGAACAGTTACATACTAATAAGGATAAGAAGAGCTTCAAATAATCAATTTCTGTCCTAAACCTCAAAATAAGTGCTGCCATAAGACATATTAAACCACCCCCTCATATTAAACCTATCCCTCTCACGTTCAGCATTAAAAGCATCTTTAGAGAACAAATTATTAAATTGAGAAAACAGTTAACTAGAAACATTAATACATCCAACTCTGAATTTCCACTACGCCCTGCCTCAGCTGATTGCCTGGAGAGAAAAAAAATAAAATCTCTAAGGAAGAATACACTCGCTGCCAAGAGAACAGACGCAGTGAACCTCAGTTTCTACCAGGCAGAAGACCAGACTAAAATACAACTACATAATTTCTTAAACAGATAACCTACCTCCTCCAGTCTGTGTAATATAAATTCTTCCCATAGCTTGTAATACTAAAAGGATACTGGACTCCTTCAAGGATCTTTCGTCGACCAAGTTGATTGGGATTCATACATTCCACCCTCTTGGTGCCTGTACACAATAAAACAATTTAGTCTTTGTATATGACAAACAGTTCTTTTTTGGGGGGAGGGGAGAAAGGGAAGCACAAGGACATAATCAAAAGAGCATGCATAGAGTATAATTTCCTCAAAGTCCTCCTCCCCCCTACCAAATACTTGTCCAGATCACGTCTCCTTATATGCCAAGCACCAAACCTTTTATAAAATGTCTCATTTATTCCTATGTGCCCACTTTGGTAGATCAGTGTTATGCCTGTGGGACTCCATTAGAACGACAGATGAAAGCCCATTCAGGTCCTTGTCTGGATATTCAGTTGGACTGAAAGATTACAGCAGCAGCTGCTGAAGATTGCCAGGGAAAATCTGTGCATATACGACAAATTTTGCTCACAAAGAGTGCGGGCCTGGCTGTCCTAAAGATTAAAGGATGATTTATCCACAGAAGATTTACAGCCTGGGGAGCAGCAGTGAAAGTTTCTCCACAGTGCCTCGCCAGTATACCGTGACTCTCAGCTGGGGACAGAGCAATTCTTTGACTCAGAAGACAGCTGAACCTCAATGCCCATTTAATTCTGTGCCTCTCTGCTGGGGCGACTGGAAGAGTGCTATGGTGCCAATATTGCAAAAGGGCAAGCTGGATGATCTGGCTGACTATAGTCTGGGTTAGCCTGACATTAATCCTGGGCAAAGATAATGGAAAAGCTGATAATTATTAAAGAATTAAGAAATAAGAATGGGATGAATGTCAGTCAAAACAGTTTAATGGAAAATAGTTCTTGTCAAAGAAATCCAATTTAATTCTTTCATGAAATTACAAGTTTGGTTGATAAAGATAACTGCAAAGATGTAATATACTTAAGACTTTTGTAAGGCACATGACATTCTCATTAAATATACAATATCAATAGAACACACATTAAATAGATTAAGACAGCTAGCTGACAAATCTAAAAAATAGTTGTCAATGGGGAATTGTCATCAAATGGGGGTGTTTCTCGAAGAGTTCCACAGGGTTTAATTCTAGATCTGATGCTATTCAACTTCATCAGAAATCTGGAAGTAAATATAAAATCACTGCTGATAAAATTTGTGGATGACTCAAAGATTTGCCATATGGTAAATAATGGTAAAGATAGGGCAGTCAAATAGAGCAATATGGTACGATGTGCCCATTCAAACAAAAAGTGTGTTAATTCAGCCAAATGCAAAAGTATATGTCTAGGAACACAGAATTCAGACCATACCTATGGAAAGGGGGCTGTATTCTGGGAAGCAGTGACCCTGAAAAGGACTTAGGGGTCATAGGGGACAAGCAACTGATTGTGAGCTCCTGGTGCAATGCTGTGACAAAACAGCCTAATGCAATCCTTGGATGTATAAACAGGGGAACACTGAGGAGGAGCAGAGAGGCAATTTTGCCTCGGTACATGGCATTGGTGAGATCGACACTGGAATATTGCATACAATTCTGGTGTCCACATTTTTAAAAAGATGTTGAAAAATTGGAGCGGGTGCAGAGAAGAGCCACACACACCAAAAAAAAAAAAAAAAAAAAAGATTCAAGGGCTGGAGAAAAATGTCTTCTACTGAGAGATTTAAAGAGATCAATCTGTTCAGCTTATCAAAAAGATGGAGAGGTAACTTTATTTCAGTGTATAAGTACCTTCACAGGGGAGAAAATACTGGATACTAAAGGAGTCTCTAGTGGAGAAAGACATAACAAGTATCAGTGGCTGGAAGCTAAAATCAGACAAATTCAAATGAGAAATCAGGCACACGTTTTTAATCGTGTAGATGATTAATCACTGGAACAAGCTACCAAGAGAAGTTGTAGATTGTCTATAACTTGTTCCTTCAACTAAAGGCTGGATACCTTTCTGGAAGACATGGTTAAGGTCAAACACAAGTAACTGGGCTCATTCAAGGGGTAACTGGATGAAGTTCTATGGCCCTAGACTCGATGAATCAAGGGCTAAATACGGATTAAAGATATACTTGCTTGCAGCAAACACAAAATAAGTCTACAGCAGACCTAGTGCTTTCTCCTTTCAGAACTAAAATCCTTCAGCTTGTAAACCTACTTTTGGTGAATCAGCAAGAGTTAATAAATAAAACAGTGGATACTCTGGGGTATGACTCTCAAGCCTGAGAAAAAATGAAGTCTAAACAACTCAAAGCATTTGCTCATGAGTCATGCTGTGCATCATTGCACTGGTTACCATGTTTAGCCTGTTATGCATTGTGAATATGAACATTTCAGCACCTCTCTTTACCTGCATCAACCCAACACAGCATTGAGGAGTAGGTGTCAAATGTCAGACCATTTGGTAATCCCAGATCATCTTTAACAAGAATCCTTCTGTTTGTGCCATCCATGTATGAAGTTTCAATTTTAGGAGCATCTCTATTCCAGTCAGTCCAGTAAAGATTTCTGAATAGGAAGAAAAGGAAAAAAGTTAAAATAACTGATCAATCCGAAGTGATTTTTCTTTTTTTTTACATAAAGGAAAACTTTTAAGGAAACAAAAGAGGAAACAGGGAACATTTAGATAGAATGGCAGAAAGCAGCATATTTGATCTTGATAGAAGATACTGAAGTATAGTGAAGTAGCATCACTTTAAAACAAAATTCATTTTCTAGCATTGGGTAGAAGCTCATTTACCAGGTGCCAAACAGAAAAATCCATTTCAACGATACAAAGTCAGTCCAGGTAAAAACAAACCACCTGCCCTGAGGCTGATTAGTGGGAGAATTCAGCACATATGTATGTATTTACTTTAATTCAACATTTTCTTCAGTATAACTTGGAAGAATATTTACCAACAGATCCGAACCAGAGGCAACTTCTCATCAACTAGAGTCAGTTGTCTGAAAAACCTCACGAGACTCAGAGCATTAACTGCCGCTAGTTCAACCTTTCGCCCACCGTTTTATTAATACTTTGGCTACATTCCCTGAAGCTGCCAACTAATACGCCAACCCTGCTGAAGTCAATGAGGTTCCACCCAGGTACTTGGGCCCACCCATGCAAATCTGTTTGCATGATCGGGAGACCCTTTACTTATACAACTTACTGGATATACCACATTTTCCATGAAGAGGAAAATTAGTGGCACTACTCCTTTATTTAGTCTTAAATATCTGCATTTTGAGCTGTCACATACATGCTCCTTTCACCAAAAATCTTGTTCAGTTAACATCTGGAAGGAGGATGACCCTTCCAAAGACTCTCCTTGAGAAATCTAGTCAGGATTCCATGATATATTCCCCAGTTCTCCCTTATGAACATTTCAAATTTTTGTTGCATTGCCTGAGTAGTCCTTGTTCATTACAGAAAGCTGCACTAATTTTGTTTAGCACAACTTCCTAGAAGTTCATGTGACTGGAAAAAAAAAACACAACAAAACAAAAACCTTTCATTCAGTTGTATTGGAAATTAAGTATTTTGAGTGAAATGACTCTTCTTGTTGGCAAACATGTTCCTGGAAAATGGCATTTCGGACAACAGCAGTTTAAGACCCCACGTATAAGAGTATGGAAATCAGTTTGTGCCCAACTTGCATTATCAATAGTTTACGAGTATTTAAATTAAACATAAAAAAATTTTGCATTAAACAGAGGGGCAGAGGGGTCAAGCCTGAGTGGTGCTGCAACCCTATGCATCAGATCACAATGACTTTAGGAGGGAGCTGTGCCCAGCCCTGTGGGACAGGAGTTGCCGGGGCAAGGTGTGTGTGTGGTGGGTGGGCTCACTCTCCAAACCCCCTACCTCTCTTTACTAGGCCTGGATTAGGGCTGTGGTCCCAGGGTGCTGCTACAAGTGGTCGATGCCCTCTTAGCAAAGTGAGAAGGAGGTGGCAGCAGTGGAGAAGGATAAGAAGGATGCTGGCCTATTGCCCCTTCCTTTCTCATGAATTTGGACCCTGGGAGGGTTGCAAAAAAAGGCTTACTTACTACATTGTAATGGGCATTCGTTTTATATCTCTCCTCAAGTCGTATATTGTTTGTTAACGCTGCACACCAGTAATGTGCTGTGAAGGTAATTTGTTATGGAGGTTACTTTTTTATTTTTATTTTTGTATGCTGCTGAGGATTGAGATAGGAATTTTAAACAATGAAAGAAAGAAACAGAGTCCTAAGACAACGCTAGGGAAAAATGTGCTAAACCACGAACAAGATGCTACCATAAAATTCATTGGAATGAGTTGGTGTAATAGAACAAACAGGGACCACTATATAGTGCTCATCCCCTAACACTTGCGACTTGCCTTAGTATTTGTAGTATTCTAGACAGACAACATAATGTGCATAGGACAGTTTAAGAAATACCCCAAATAGTAAGAATGAATCTATTTACTTAAGATAAAACTGGCAGGGGTTTAAAGGTAAGCACTGTAGCTGAAATGTTTCACGGCACAGCTGGATTTTCAAAGTTTCGGTAGAGTCTTGGTGTATGTTAATTAGGAGGCTGTCCCAAGCATAACAGTGTCAGAGAAAACACATCATGGGGTGTAGGTGAAGGAGACAGAGAGAATAAATAGGAAAGGTACTTGGATGATGGTCAGGAGTAGATAAAGGCAGAGATGTAGATAGAGAAGGAGTTAATGCAGTTTTTTGAAAGGCAGCAGAGTACTGGAAATATGGCTGCCATTAAGGAAAAAACAATAAGAAAATGCTTATTCTAATCCAATACTTCATTTGCTAATAAAAATGCATTATTATTGTGCCTAGGAAGAAATGCTTCTAATAAGCATTCTGAAAGAAGTTTTTATTTCCAATAAAACACCTAGTAATATATTATTTTATAGGAGGATATTTGGGACTGAGAAAAGGATACTGAAGCTTTATATCAACAGTTGAAGACAGTGTAAAAATGTAGAGGGACTTTCAGGATATATACATAGAATGTTCATTAAAAATAAATGTGTCTATAAAATATATATATACCCTCTCACAGAATCTGTTACTATGGCTCTGGGGTTCACCAGATCAGTGTTAAACAGCACTCGGCGCTGGCTACCATCCAGCCTGGCCACTTCTATTCTATCGAGGTAAGAGTCAGTCCAGAAAACGTTGCGACCGAGATGATCTATTGCTATTCCTTCAGGACTTCCTAAGTCTGGAACAGAACAAAGAAAATAAAACACCAAACAATAAGTTTGTTTCCTAATATAGTTATACTAAACACTTAACGGTTATTCCAGCTTGAGCAGCAATGTTTCCATTAAGTAATTTTCCTAATGCCTGTCCAATCACAATTAAGGCCAACAAACCATTTTATACAGAGTACGTTAACCTGTTACACGAGGAATATAAGTTGTACCTTACAAAATATAAAAATAGTGACTTATTGTTAAGGCATGCACTTCTACAAAAGAGATCTTTAATTGGCACCTGAAAGAGAGCAAATCTAATTGCTAGAGAGAACAACAAAAGTGACTAGTTTATTTCACTATTGATCGTAGAGAAAATTAAAGGACGTGCAGGTAGTTTAGGCTTGATGTCAATGGGGCTCTTCATAGGCTCAGGGATCAATCCAAACGGCACATCTCACAGGAACTGGGGCCCAGGTCAGTGGCAGTCAAGAACAACATACGGGTTTCCTGTGCTAATCACTAGACACTGCTGCCTCCCACAGAACACAAGCTGAAGTCACGGTTTAAATGTACTATAAATGTTTTGTTAACAATTCAATAGGGTTACACAACTTCTAAGTTGATACTTCCATAGATTTTTTCTGTTAATTTTAAAATACACCAAAAGCCCATGAATCAGCGGAAGGACTCCAATTGATTTTAATGGGCTTTAGATCAGCCCTATGGGCTATTAGGGGAGAATTCCATGTCAGGGATACAGTTCTCAATTAAATTCTGAAGGCTGCTTAGAATAATTTCTATAGAACCCAATAAACTTCTGGTGGTTTCATCCTTACTGAATTTTATAGGACTTTTTCAAAAATGGCTGTAACAAAAACCTACTCAAATTTAGAATTACAAGAATATGCCAAATAATTAGAGCAAAGGGAGGTACATACTCTATTTGAAATTTAGGAAACAAAAAACAAAAATCAAGAAAAAACCCACCACAATTCTTTGTCCCACAACATCCAGCTTTATATTGTGTTGTCAGGACCTGCTCCCTCCAATATGCCAATAACAGAGCTCCATTAGTCTGGAGCATGAAGCTGGCTTAGAAGGGTCAGGTGACTGTGTCCTTTCTGAAGGATGCACAATTCTATCATACTGACTATTTCAAATCTGAGATGCCAATGGACCTACTTAATTTTTTTTTTAATTTATAGTTAGGACTCACTTCTCACCCTGATAATTACACAAATTCTAACCCAAGGGCTTGTCTACCTACAAAAGTAACTATATCAGTGCACCTAAATTGGTATAGTCCCCTAGTGTGGACACAGTTATACCAGTATAGTTTATTCCCATACTGAAAGTGAACTATACTAGTTTAAGGCACTTTTATTATCTGTATATCTGCCAAGTGGTTCAACTGGGATAATTATTTTTTGTTAAAAAAAACAAACAACCAAACAAAAGAACCGAAAACATCACAACTTTATCGGAAGTAGTAATGCTAATACAAAAATAGGTATGTAGTGCTGACTTAAGAAGAAGAATGACTGGCAGGGAAACAAACACTATTGCTCATCAGTATTGAAATTATTCTATCCTTTTGGAAAACAAAATGGTCTTTGCAAAGATCTGGGGCGGGCTTACAAATCTTTAAAGTATGTCAGTACAAAAGGAGAAGAAACAACGCATCATTCTGAAAGCTATAGTTTTGTACTGATTACAATTTAAATACATCATAATATTTAAAAATGTATTCAAGTTTAACAATCAATCTCCAAAGTGCTAATAGAATTAACCCTAGATGGAATTTAAATTCAAGTCTGTGTTTTGCAGAGGGATTTTGTTTGGAACATATTTTAGTACTGTATGTGCATAGTTTTTCTTGGACAGTTATCTGTTCCAAAAGCAACAGGAAATAGCAGACAATGACCTATTACTCTGGTCCCAGTGATTTCTCACTCAAAATCATAGAAGGAGAAACAAATACTTTAAAAATATAAATAAAAAGGCATATTAAAGTTTCTTGTACTCAGCCAGCACAAAAAATTGCTCTACAGTTTTTAGGACACATAGGTCCACAGAGAAGAACGGGCTGCACACAAACTGAAACTAAATGTAAATACAATCCCATTTCAGACTAATTCCAGAGGTATAAACTCTGAATGAACCAGTAAGGAAAGATTGCATGGGGTTGTTTCAAAAGTGTCATAGTGTCCCTTCATAAAAAGAAAAGAAGTACTTGTGGCATCTTAGAGATGAAGAAATTTATTTGAGCATAAGCTTCGTGGGCTACAGCCCATGTCATCAAATGCATAGAATGGAATATATCGTAAGAAGATAGATATATGCATACAGAGAACATGAAAAAGTGGAGTAAGAGGCTAATTAATTAAGATGAGCTATTATCAGCAAGTGTCTAAATGGGCCATCTTGATTATCACAACAAAAGTTTTTTTCTCCTGCTGATAATAGCTCATCTTAATTAATGAGTCTCTTACTCCACTTTTTCATGTTCTCTGTATGTATATATATATATCTTCTTACTATATGTTCCATTCTATGCATCTGATGAAACTGTAGCCCACAAAAGCTTATGCTCAAATAAATTTGTTAGTCTGTAAGGTGCCACAAGTACTCCTGTTCTTTTTGCGGATACAGATTAACACGGCTGCTACTCTGAAACCTGTCCCTTCATGAAAACCATCTGTCAAGGAAGCTTTCAAATGCAGAACTACACGCCCCATTTCTGAATTTCAAAGAAAGATTAAATGAAATGAATTGAGTTTGTCTATTCATTTTCACATTTATTCATTATTCAGCCATTAAACAAGTCTTGTATTTCTCAACCCAAACTGGATTCCTGGGGAGAAACACTTGGGCAAATCACTAGGTGGGAATTTAAAAAAACCGGACACTGTGATTATCCTAATAAGAGTTATATTGGACCATAATCAGCAGAAGCTACATTGCCTTATCTAGGTATGTAACTTATTTGGGTCACAAATTGTGTGTGTGTGTGTGTGTGTGTACGTGCGCGTGTGCGCATGGGCAAGCACACGTGTGTGCATGTTGGACGAGTGGGAATGACCACCCACTCCAAGACTGAAATCTGCAAAGAACTGATCAAGGTGTACCAAGCAAATGTCAATTAGATTCCTCTCCCACCCCCAAATCATGCTTCTATATCCTTTCATCTCTTGCTGAGGTCAGCAGGCAGTGGGAGCTGCCTCATGTGGGGTGGAGACTCTCTCTCCCATCCCCAGGCACTGAACAGGAGGACTGCCGACTCCGATGGTCTATTAGTCAATTGGTCCGAATAGGAGAGGGTAGTGGGTTAGAGATCTGCTACCAGTGGTTTCCAGGAGTCCTTCCTCCCTGGCACAATTCTATTTTGAGCTGTCAGCCAGGAGATTTAAAGAGGCTGTGTGTGGCCTGAAGTAAATGTCTTTCCTGGCTGGCTAGCCAGAGGGAAACTTGGCCCCTGCTAGCATGTCTAAGGGAATATATTAAGCAGGTTCTGTGCATCTCCTCCCCCACCTCACCAGTCACTCCTAGGGCCATGATTTCAGTACACCAGTACTGGAGTCAGGCTGGACACAGTCCCAGGCTCTGCACACATGTATGGCTTATATGATTTAATATGATTTAAACAACTGCAGCAGAGGGGAAGTTCCCTGTGCGGAGCAGCCCTGCAGCTGCGGAGCTCAGGAAACTTGTAGCCTCGGGAGGCTACGCAGCTGCAGAAGCAGATGAGAGCTGAATGGAGCCCCATACCAAAACATGCCCCTGCAAAGCAAACAAATTCCAATCACAAAAACATGAACAAAGAAATAAATGTTCAATACAAAAACAAACTGCAAACCGAACAAGGGAGCTGCAGCACACGGAAAGGAGATAAAAACAGGAAAACCTCAATGTCTTCTGAAAGATTGGGAATAGTGCCTCTGCAATTTTGAATTTGAATTTTGGCTAGCAATGCACACCATGTAAATGCTAAATTGACTCCCCTCCCCAAATCTGTTTATAATGACTTAATAGGCACGAGGTTTGTTTTGCTACGTATTGCAGAAGTATGAGCACAGTTTAGCACTGTGACTGCTGAACAATCCATTATACTTCATGATGAAAGATTGTGGAAAGGTAGTTTATGGTGATATCCAATAGCCCATACCTACTACTACAAACTGCTGGGGACCTGTCCTAGCTCTTGTGATGGCAGGCCCATTAGAAATGCTTACTTCATCCTTCAAATCCCTCCTGCTGAGAGGCCTACAAAAAAACTCAACAATAGTTAAGTAGGTGGTGTGAGGGGAGTGCTGTTCATTACCCAGATCATAATCATCTCCCTGTTACCTTGTGCTCCCCTCAACATGTTCGATGTATTCACCTGTTGTCACTTGCCTTATACATAGATTGTAAGTTCTTTGGGGCAGGGACTGTGTTTTTGTTCAGTTTGTACAGTGCCTAGCACAATGGTGCTGGAGCCACTAGGTGCTTCCGCAATACACGTAAGAATAAAATAGACAGGTTTTTTAAATATAAAGATTTTTAAAACCTAAGATTATCCAATCACTTTGATTTCTGCCAATTTGATCTTCCTTTAAACAATCTAGCCTTGCAGCAGTAAGAGTAAGGTCATTGGCTGGTCAGTGCAGGTTGGTGTATGCAAGTCTTTACACTCCCTGCTGGAAATGAATCTATCAAGCAGAAACTAATATTGCTACCTGCTTTGATGATGGTTGTTGGCTCTCCACCATGCAAACTGGCTCTACTGATGGAAGGGCCACTGATCTCCGTCCAGTAAACCATCTTGTCCATGCAGTCATACGCAACTCCAATAACAACGCTGTCCTGTAAGTCAACAAGTGAATAATTACAGCCTCATACTAAATAACAGTTCTAAAGCTAGAAAGAATGGCTTAGGGGGTCTAAGCATCAGGCTCTACGCAGGGCCAGAGTTAAGAATAAGGGCCCAGCAGGCAAACGAACAGAGGGGCCCTGATGGGGGTCAGGTCATGGAGGAGAGCTATAGAGGCAGGTGGAAGGTGAGTGGCCAGGAGGAGCAGAGTTACAGCTGTTGGAGAAGTAGTTAGTGCAAGTGAGAAGCTGCTGCACCCCCACCCCCACTGCAGTCTGGCCAGAGGATACCCTCTTCACTCATCTAAAAAAGGAAATAATTGTGATTCCCTCCATCTCATGACAGTCATCCTGACAATTATCTTTGCAGTAGCCCACAAAACTTTTAATCGAAACTCCTTTAATTAATCAGGCCTTTAATTAATCATTTCCAATTCTGTTACATACACAGAGACCTACTGAGAGTTAGTGCTGAATTTTGTGGATAGTTCCAATAGCCTCCTTTGCAATGACTGATGCAGTCTCTTTGCCTTTTACTTATTTTCTCCTTTTCCTCCTTCGCCATTTTATTTTTCTTTCAAGAATCCTCATATTTCCCTCCACACTTTTCAGTGTTTTTCCTTCAGATTAATTTTTCCTCATCTCCCTCTTTCCCACATTCTTTCATGAGTACCTCTTTCCTGTCACTCTTTGTTTTTCTCTCATCTTCCTCCTTACTCTTTCCTTAACTTCTCTTTTCTTTCTAACTGTCCCATCTTTCTTTCCTTCCATTACCTTAAATTTTCTCCCTTCTGTCATGTCCAGTACCTACTCACACCCATCACACACTCTGCCACTAGATTCTAGAACACCCAGCCACCAATATACTCATTCACCCAACCACATTTCATCCACCCATCATTCACACCTTCTCTCCCCAACATACCTGTGCACCCACTTCTCCCTGGATGTAACCACCCCCACCACCATCACCCCTGTCCATCATGCACCCACACTGTACTGTGGGTGCCTCCCACACGCCCATGCGCCAACTCCTCACCCTGTCTACTAGACACATACACACCATGAATCCATTCCTCACTCATTCAAGTGCTAGGGCCCTCTAGTGGTGTCCCCACAATCTACTCTCCCAATGCTGGGGCTCTCAGGCAGCTCTTATACAGAGTCTGTTCTCTTCCTCCTGTACCCTACATTCCTTTAATGTGTGGTATGCAACGTTTAGTTGCTGCCTGCCACTAACCCACACACCCTAGGTGGCTGCATTTCATTGGTGCTTGTGCATGCAGTTTGTGAACCGCTTTGTATGCCTGGTACTATATTGAAATATAATTTATTAAATTAAAACTGTTAAATTAAATTAAATTATTTTTTTTAATACATGAACTATTCTTATTTAAAATGAACTACAACATTTCCTCTTCCTGAGAAAGTCAGTGGACAATCAGAAAAGATTTAAGACTCTTTAAGACTTGCAAAAGAAAGCAGAACCTAAAGAGCACACATTTAGATTTAAAAAATCCTTATTATAGCAATTGGATGGGACTTTTAGTCTGACACTCCTCATTTTGTATGGATTCCTGAGTCTGTCTCTTGTGATGCCTTCGTAAGATAAGATTCTGGCAGAATGGAAGAGTACAGAGAGTCCAGCAACCCCTTAACAAGGCATTTCAAAAACATCCATTAAAACGAGATTTATTTATGCATGGTGTTCTTGACCATGCGTTCAGGCAATAGGTCGCAGGGTGATCAGAGTGTTTGAGTGTTGCAACATGCTGTTTCTGCTTGACATTTACACAAATCTCTCTATAATTTAGCAACTGGGATAAAAAAAAACCCAGCTATTGTCAGTATAAAGGAAAGAGGTCGGAAAAGTTTAATTAATGATTAAACTAAGAGTTAATCTTATCTATGAAGGTTTTCACTGGAGTTTCTCTTTTAAATTATTTTATTCAGACCAGACAGAAGGAGCCACCAGGAATTTCCAGTTCTGCTTATACATCAACCTGACTGCCCAAGTTTGTACTGGGGCTGATATACAACATCAATTTATTATTGTATAGAATCTTCATACAATAGACAATGGACCCAATTCTACTCTTACATCAGGGCAATCCTACTGACATTACTCACTGAGTTGCACCAGTGTAACTGAGATCAGTATTTGGCCTACAAAGAATACCCAAGAAATACAAAAGTACAACAGTTACAACACCTGGTTCTGGTAGCCACTCTATAACGGGGGCTGGGACGAAAGGGGTAATGCCAAGTGTCAGGAAGAACAAATGAACATGCTGAAGTTGGGTAGCTCAAGGAATCAGATCATATCATTTAACAGAGTTAAGAGCAGTGGTGGGCAACCTGCGACCCATGGGCTGCATGCAGCCCGTCAGGGTAATAATTGACACGTCAGATGTCAGACTTGTCTGTCCCCTCTCCAGGTCTGGTCCCTGTGGGTGATAAATCCTTTCCCCACATTCTTTCCCACTGTTTGGAAAAAGGCTCTTCTTATCAAATGACTCCCTGATGCTTTTCAAATCCCATCCTCTTTTCCATGGCCTGTAACTCTTAACCAGTGGTGGGCAACCTGCGGCCCGTAGGCTGCATGCAGCCCATCAGGGTAATATGCTGATGGGCCACCAGACAGTTTGTTTACATTTGCACAGCCGCCCACAGCTCCCAGTGGCTGTGGTTCGCCGTTCTCAGCCAATGGGAGCTGCGGGAGTGGCGCAGGCCACAGTGACATGCTGGCCTCTGCTTCCTGCAGCTCCCATTGGCTGGGAACAGTGAATCACGGGCATTGGGAGCTGCGGGCGGCCATGCAAATGTAAACAAACTGTCTGGTGGCCCAACAGCAGATTACCCTGACGGGCCGTGTGCAGCCTACGGGCCACAGGTTGCCCACCACTGGTTAAGAGTTACAGGCCATGGAAAAGAGGATGGGATTTGAAAAGCAACAGGGAGTCATTTGATAAGAAGAGGCTTTTTCCAAACAGTGGGAAAGAATGTGGGGAAAGGATTTACCACCCACAGGGACCAGACCTGGAGAAGGGACAAACAAGTTTGACATCTGAAGTGATTAGGGAACTGACTGGAGAACAGGGTGAGATTCAGACAGATGACAGGAGGAGAAAAGACAGAAACTCAATGGAAGACCTTTAAGAATAATATGGAGTTTTATACTGGAGGCTGCAGTGGACAGGAAGCCAATGAAAGCCATGAGTCTGGGGGTGAGGTGTTCCCACACACAAGCTATAAGAGGTTTTTTTGGACATAAAAGGAACACAAGATTTATTCATGATGAAAAGCTAAAATGCTCTGTGAACCTTTCCTTTAGTGTAAATAACTCTTTCTGTAGCCACAGGATTCTTTATTACTGATATAAATAATTTCAATAAGAGTGAGAGGATACCAAATTTGTGTGGAGCACAGGTAAATTTGGGACTAAAATGAGTAAGTCCTTCAATGTAAGGGAGATTTGAGAGGGTTTCCTCTGTACACAAGGTCCATAATCTATCTCTTCAGTGACCAAGAGGACATTTTCTCCCTAAGCACCAGTGGCTATAGGAGGTACAATAGATACTCACTGGAACATGCAGTAAAGCTTTTGCATCAGTTTTCTTCATATTATTTTCCACCAGTGGGACGTGTTCAATCTTCCCACTTTGGGCAAAGAGTAAGTGTGTTCCTGGGGGCAGAGGAATTGAATCTGGTCGAACAGAGGGCCCAATAACAACAGGAGGAGCAGATGTGCTCAGACCTTGGTGACAGATGACGAAAAGCAGACGAAAAACTCAGTTCATGTAAATACAACAAAGCAAGCCATTATCTTCAGTGCATAATTACAGACATTTTAGAAAGAAATAGCACTATAAATGGATAGTAACAAGAAAGGTAGTACAACAGATATTATACAGCTTCTGAATTTTTCTTGCACACGGTGCTGCGACCGAGTGCGTTATAGCTAAGGCTGCGAGTGGGTCACGGAGATCATGGATTCTATGACTTTCTGTGACTTCTGCAGTGGCCGGTGCGCCTGGCTCAGGGGCAGCTCAGGCAGCTCCTGCGCCAGTCGTACTGGCAGCTGCTGGGGAAGTCTGGGGCAACCGCGCACCCACCAGCAGCAGAGTTTCGGTGTGGGAGGGGGCAGAGGCATGGGATGCGGGGAGGTGGGCTCTGGGTGGCACTCACCTGGGGGGCTCGCTGGAAGCGGTGACATCCCCTTCGCTCAGCTGCTAGGTGGAGGCATGGCCAGGCAGCTCTGCGCGCTGCCTCCACCCAGAGCGCTGGCTTCGTAGCTCCCATTGGCCAGGAACTGCAGCCAATGGGATCTGCAGGAGCAGTGCCTGCATGCTGTTGCCCTCCTCAATCCTCCCCACCAGCACCTGGGCTGCCCTCCCCGCACCAAGTTTTAGTCAGGGGTATTTTTAGTAAAAGTCACAGACAGGTGACTGGCTGTGAATTTTTGTTTAGTGCCTGTGAGCTGTCCATGACTTTTACTAAAAATACCCTAACTAAACCTTTACTAAAACATAGCCTTAATTATAGCCCCTCAAGGGGTTTAGCAATGGGCATGCTCCCACTGAGATAGCACAACTCTGCAATACTCCAGGGCAGCGCTGCACCTACACGGTATACCAGAATCCATTAAAAATAGATGCTGCAACAATTTAAGAGATACCCACAGAAGAGACAAATCCTTGAGTAACTTACATGGGGGTCGGATTCCTGGTCCAGTTCTGGTGCCATCAATCTCATTACCATCCCTATTCACACACCAACAATACCCAGTGTTAGAATGGCATTGAATTGGTTGGTAATTCCCGTGCTCATCACACTGAGGAACAAAGTGACCAATAGGTCTGGGCATTTGTGAGTAGGAAGAGTCCCTGCTAGCCAAAGCTTGTTCTTGTTCATGCTGACATTTAGTCTTCTCCAGTTCTGCAAAAAAATAAAGCAATGGATATTTTATTTTATACATCTGACCAGCTACAGGATCCTCGTGCAGCAGACTATGATGAAAGTATTCCAGACTCCAGCCTTTAAAGAAAGTTTTTACTATTACAAGTCCTGATGTCATATCTGAAAAGATAATGTGTAGTTACTTCAATGATAACCTGCCCAAATGGAAGTGTGGCACATTTGTCTCAAAACATATTTCACAGTCAGCGTTAAAAGTGTAACTTCATATAGTTTGAGATTATGAGCAAATGCTAGATTTTAATACGTTATGTGTTCAGATAACAACATCCACTAACAAGAATCATTCTGCCTGTCCATTGTGACCTAGAATGGAACTTCACTCCTCCAGGAGGAGGCAGCATAATGTGTAATCAATTTGCAACACCACCTCACCCCAAGAATTGTGGCTAACTAGCTATGCCATACTGTAGATGTAATTTTGTTTTGCAGCTCTAAAGGCCTAGTCTCCCTTCAGATCCACAAGAGCAAGTCCATGATAAGCAGCAGAAATTACAAGTTCTCTGCAAAAAGATGCATACGATGAGGTGAGCTGTAGCTCGCGAAAGCTTATGCTCAAATAAATTGGTTAGTCTCTAAGATGCCACAAGTCCTCCTTTTCTTTTTGCGAATACAGACTAACACGGCTGTTACTCTGAAAGTTCTCTGCAGAAGCCAAAAAGTGCAGTGCCTCCTTATGGCTTTATGTCACAAGCAGGGCGACATCCCTCTGGTATCTGCAAAGAGAAGTGTGGTCTGGTCCAAAAGGGGGGGGAACACAAACAAAGTCGGGGGGGGGGGGGAATCATAGGACTAGATTCTACTGTCTTGTAAATGTGTTGAAAAGAAGGGCGTATCAGGCAGAACAGATACACCAGTCTAGAAACTGATGACATGCAGCAGCCCCACCACCTGTGGAGATCTGTTAATAAAGAGGTCACAAAGGAACCATTAGCATTCTATATGCTCAGGAGGGTTGGACACAGTCCTCTGAAGAACAGGTTTTCCTAAGACATCACAAAATCAGTTTATGAAAAATATACTGTAATCAGATACCTCATGCAACAGGGAATAGTAGCATGAGCGGAACACTAACTTTTCCTTTGACTTGCCTTTCAGCATAAACAAACTCAAAACGTACAGACAAATGACTTTTTATGTCTCCAGACACAACTGACTGGATTAGTTTTATCTTACTTTTGGGGGTCCCTGCAGCGTTTGGGAGGGAAGAGATAGAGATCAGTTGTGACTGCACATCCCCTGCCTCCTTTCTCAGCCTGCAGAACCAGTTCTCCAACCAGCCAGCAACAACCACTCTGAACTGTTTGATGACAAGGTTTAACATCACCACTTTCATTTATTTGTTTGTGTTTTACACCACACAACAGCCTGGTAGGGAACAATGACTAGTATCAGCAGTACACCCCTGCGAAGCCACTCAGAGTAGAGCAGGCTCTGCAGATGACACCGCTTATTCATACGGTTTTACAGTCACACAGATACAAACCTTAGATTTTTTTAAAATTTATTTAAACCAGTTATGCAAGGACAGGCTTGGGACATGTCTCAGACACCTGGACACAATTAAAATCGGGAAATGCAAATGTCTTGAGAACAGTTCAGCGTCTCTAAACAAATGAAATATTTGGCCTCAGCTCTGACGTGGGTGGTGAAGTACATTGAGACAAGGGAGACCACACATTTTTAAGGAACACTACAGAGCTAATATTCTGTGTGTGTTTGAAATGATTATCTTCCCAGCAATGCACTCTAAAAAAGCAGGGAATGCAGTAAAGCAGGGAATGCAGTAATTGGCTTCTTTGCCCAAACCGTTTGCTTTTTTAAGAGGTCACGTTCTGTGTATAGCATTCTCCCGTGAAAGCTGAGGGTGTACAGCAGCGGGAGCCCAGCCACGTTTTTCTACTGTTCAAGGGTTTTAAAAGGAAACTATTATCCATCCAAATTATCTTTGTGAGAAGGCATCAGCCCCTCCCTCCTCCAAAAATGAATATGAATCCTAGAGGTTGGCCTTTGCTCCTCTCTGCCCCAAGAATTAATCATCAAATAGTGTAATAGCCTCAGTCACAACTGAATTTCTAACAAAACTAAACCAGCAGTTATTTTATTAACAACTTAAATTTCTAAATCTAAATCAAGAGAATGAATACATTTTTAAAAGGAGTTAGCTATTACGTATTATAGAAAAGAATGCATGCACTCCAATTGTAATCTGGTTGTTACATAAAACACGGTCTTACTACAGCTAAATAGAATGTCACAAGAATCTTGGAGTTCACATATGTATATGAACTTAGTTACATAGATACTTTCCACGCTGATTATAGGAATGTCAAAAACGAGATGGCAAAACCCACAGCAAAACAGTAAATTGCAAGTTACTCATGACTACCAATTTAGGTCTCAATCCTGCAAATATTTATACATGTGCTCAACTTTACTTAAGCAAGCACACACATAACTGTTTGCAGGATTAGGGCCTTAGGCCAATATTGCAATCAGAGCCATGTGGGCAGACTCTGAAACTCTATACAGTCACAAAGCTCTGCTCATGTGGATCCAATTGAAGGACTGAGGCCTTAATTTTGACAGTTCCTTTCCAATAGCTAGTTAAGAATAATATAGATGTTAAGAATGAAAGTTTCCAAAACACATTCCCAGTGTTCTCCTGAACTGAAGCCATAGTCAACAGATAAGAGTTTACAAAAATATTTATAGGAAAAGAGAATCTCAAGCAAAATAATTTCACTATCACCGCATAGACAGGAAGCTATAGTAAAGATACCTCCTTTCATAACCATAGCAGTTCACCTTGCAGTTTTGTTAAGTCTCCCCAACACAAACACAAAAACACATGCTTTACTTGCTATTGCAATCCTACGGACCAATCTTGCAAACATTTATTTATGCAATTAGTCCCAATAAAGTCAGTGGGATTACTCACATAAGTAAGAGCTTGTTGGATCAGACATCTAGTTTCCAGACTCTGGAGCCCAGGGCTTTTTTAAACTTTGAAATTCTTAGCCTATATTTATAAAGATACAGAAGACAGCTAAACAACCAAATCCCACTGCTTTTCAATGAGAGTTGGGTGCTTAGCTGCCCTTTGTGCCTTTGAAAATCATCATCTTACTCATTTGTGCTAGATGCTTATATGTATGGATTTGTGGTAAGCTTTCAGTTCCATCCAACTGTCTATAGGTTACCTTGAGATCTATTCTTTCATTCTTGTAAACAGCCTACTTTAGATAAATATTTGTATTTAAAATCTGTGAACAGAAATAAGATCATCATCAGCATATCTGCATTCTATACTGAGCACACACATTTATTTTGGATAGTCTTTCAGCATTTTTTTTTGGATAGTCTTTCACCCTTATTCTCATGCTTCAACTCATAATGCTTATTTTAGCTCATATTACAACATACACATAAAAGTTCATCAGCACCATCACCACCAACAAAAAAATGAAATTCTATCAACTATAACCACTTAGGTTTCAGAGTAGCAGCCGTGTTAGTCTGTATTCGCAAAAAGAAAAGGACCACTAGTGGCACCTTAGAGACTAACCAATTTATTTGAGCATAAGCTTTTGTAAGCTACAGCTCACTTCATTGGATGCATGAAGTGGAAAATACAGTGGGGAGATTTATATACACACAGAACATGAAAAAATGGGTGTTATCATACACACTGTAAGGAGAGTGATCACTTAAGATGAAAAGTACTCCTTTTCTTTTTGCGAATACAGACTAACACGGCTGTTACTCTGAAACCTGTCATTATGGAGGGCACTGCATTTAGCCGTATGGAGTGGAAATCTATCAACTGCATGAAAAAACTTGTACAGATACAGACAGACATCATCTTCCTTTCCAAATGCAAACAGATGGACATCGTACCAAAAGGACTGAAGGTAAAAAATCCATTACAATCTACATAGCACACAGACTATGCTGACAGCTTGTGCCACACGCTCTCAAAGAAACTGCGGAATCACCTGATCAACATCCTCTACAGCAAACAGGGAAAGATTAAGAATGAGCTCTCAAAACTGGATACTCTCATAAAAAACCAACCTTCCACACAAACTTCCTCGTGGCTGGATTTTACTAAAACTAGACAAGCCATTTACAACGCACACTTTGCTTCTCTACAAAAGAAAAAGGACACTAAACTTTCTAAACTACTACATGCTACTAGGGGCCACAGCAATGGTTCCCTCAACCCACCTAGCAATATTGTTAACCTATCCAACTATACTCTCAGCCCAGCAGAAGCAGCTGTTCTATCTCGGGGCCTCTCCTTCTGCCCCTCCACCCCCACGAACATGATACAGTTCTGTGGTGACCTAGAATCCTATTTTCGACATCTCCGACTCAAGGAATATTTCCAAAATACCTCTGAACAGCATACTAATCCACAGAGGTCTCCCTACCAACACTACAGAAAGAGGGATTCTAGGTGGACTCCTCCTGAAGGTCGAAACAGCAGACTGGACTTCTACATAGAGTGCTTCCGCCGACGTGCACGGGCTGAAATTGTGGAAAAGCAGCATCACTTGCCCCATAACCTCAGCCATGCGGAACGCAATGCCATCCACAGCCTCAGAAACAACTCTGACATCATAATCAAAAAGGCTGACAAAGGAGGTGCTGTCGTCATCATGAATAGGTCGGAATATGAACAAGAGGCTGCTCGGCAGCTCTCCAACACCAGTTTCTACAAGCCATTACCCTATGATCCCACTGAGAGTTACCAAAAGCAACTACAGCATTTGCTCAAGAAACTTCCTGAAAAAGCACAAGATCAAATCCACACAGACACACCCCTGGAACTCCGACCTGGGATATTCTATCTACTACCCAAGATCCATAAACCTGGAAATCCTGGGCGCCCCATCATCTCAGGCATTGGCACCCTGACAGCAGGATTGTCTGGCTATGTAGACTCCCTCCTCAGGCCCTACGCGACCAGCACTCCCAGCTAGCTTCGAGACACCACTGACTTCCTGAGGAAACTTCAATCCATCGGTGATCTTCCTGATAACACCCTCCTGGCCACTATGGATGTAGAAGCCCTCTACACCAACATTCCACACAAAGATGGACTACAAGCCGTCAAGAACACTATCCCCGATAATGTCACGGCTAACCTGGTGGCTGAACTTTGTGACTTTGTCCTTACCCATAACTATTTCACATTTGGGGACAATGTATACCTTCAGATCAGCGGCACTGCTATGGGTACCCGCATGGCCCCACAGTATGCCAACATTTTTATGGCTGATTTAAAAAACGCTTCCTCAGCTCTCGTCCCCTAAAGCCCCTACTCTACTTGCACTATATTGATGACATCTTCATCATCTGGACCCATGGAAAAGAAGCCCTTGAGGAATTCCACCATGATTTCAACAATTTCCATCCCACCATCAACCTCAGCCTGGTCCAGTCCACACAAGAGATCCACTTCCTGGACACTACAGTGCTAATAAACAATGGTCACATAAACACCACCCTATACCGGAAACCTACTGACCGCTATTCCTACCTGCATGCCTCCAGCTTTCACCCTGACCACACCACACGATCCATCGTCTACAGCCAAGCTCTGCGATACAACCGCATTTGCTCCAACCCCTCAGACAGAGACAAACACCTACAAGATCTCTGTCAAGCTTTCTTACAACTACAATACCCACCTGCGGAAGTAAAGAAACAGATTGATAGAGCCAGAAGAGTTCCCAGAAGTTACCTACTACAGGACAGGCCTAACAAAGAAAATAACAGAACGCCACTAGCCGTCACCTTCAGCCCCCAACTAAAACCCCTCCAACGCATTATTAAGGATCTACAACCTATCCTAAAGGATGACCCAGCACTCTCACAAATCTTGGGAGACAGGCCAGTCCTTGCCTACAGACAGCCCCGCAACCTGAAGCAAATACTCACCAACAACCACATACCACACAACAGAACCACTAACCCAGGAACTTATCCTTGCAACAAAGCCCGTTGCCAACTGTGCCCACATATCTATTCAGGGGACACCATCACAGGGCCTAATAACATCAGCCACACTGTCAGAGGCTCGTTCACCTGCACATCCACCAATGTGATATATGCCATCATGTGCCAGCAATGCCCCTCTGCCATGTACATTGGTCAAACTGGACAGTCTCTACGTAAAAGAATAAATGGACACAAATCAGATGTCAAGAATTATAACATTCATAAACCAGTCGGAGAACACTTCAATCTCTCTGGTCACGCAATCACAGACATGAAGGTCGCTATCTTAAAACAAAAAATCTTCAAATCCAGACTCCAGCGAGAAACTGCTGAATTGGAATTCATTTGCAAATTGGATACTATTAATTTAGGCTTAAATAGAGACTGGGAGTGGCTAAGTCATTATGCAAGGTAGCCTGTGTCCTCTTGTTTTTTCCTACCCCCCCCCCAAGATGTTCTGGTTTAACTTGGATTTAAACTTGGAGAGTGGTCAGTTTGGATGAGCTATTACCAGCAGGAGAGTGAGTTTGTGTGTGTATGGGGGTGGGGGGGATGTGAGAAAACCTGGATTTGTGCAGGAAATAGCCCAACTTGATTGTCATGCACATTGTGTAAAGAGTTGTCACTTTGGATGGGCTATCACCAGCAGGAGAGTGAATTTGTGTGGGGGGGTGGAGGGTGAGAAAACCTGGATTTGTGCTGGAAATGGCCCACCTGATGATCACTTTAGATAAGCTATTACCAGCAGGACAGTGGGGTGGGAGGAGGTATTGTTTCATATTCTCTGTGTATATATAAAGTCTGCTGCAGTTTCCACGGTATGCATCCGATGAAGTGAGCTGTAGCTCACGAAAGCTTATGCTCAAATAAATTGGTTAGTCTCTAAGGTGCCACAAGTACTCCTTTTCTTTTTGCGAATACAGACTAACACGGCTGTTACTCTGAAACCTGTCACTTAAGATGAGCTATTACCAGCAGGAGAGCCGGGGGGGGGGGGGGGGGGAGGGAACAAGACAAAAGGTTAACACCCATTTTTTCATGTTCTGTGTGTATATAAATCTCCTCACTGTATTTTCCACTGAATGCAGCCGATGAAGTGAGCTGTAGCTCACAAAAGCTTATGCTCAAATAAATTGGTTAGTCTCTAAGGTGCCACTAGTACTCCTTTTCTTATGACCACTCAGTCACTTTGTTTTTACACTGCATTTCTTTCCCCTCTTTTGTTAGTTTGAATTGTAAGTAGGGCTGTCTATTAATCGCAATTAACTCACATGATTAACTCAAAAAACTTAATTGCAATTAAAAAATTAATCATGACTAATTGCAGTTTTAATTGCACTGTTAAACAACAGAATTCCAATTGAAATTTATTAAATATTTTTGGATTTTTTCTACGTTTTCAAATATATTGATTTCAATTACAATTCAGTATAAAAGTAGACTTTATATTGTTAATTTATATTGTTTATTTTTTATTACACTTTATATTGTTATTTTTTATTACAACTATTTGCACTGTAAAAATGGCAAACAAAAGAAACAGTATTTTTCAGTTCACCTCATACAAGTACCATAGTGCAATCTCTTTATTGTGAAAGTGCAACTTACAAATGTAATTTTTTTGTTCCATAACTGCACTCAAAAACAAAACAATGTAAAACTTCAGAGTCTACAAGTCAACTCAGTCCTACTTCTTGTTCAGCCAATTGCTAAGACAAACAGGTTTGTTTACATGTATGGGCGATAATGCTGCCTGCTTCTTATTTACCATGTCACCTGAAAGTTAGAACAGGCATTTGCATGGCACTTTTGTAGCCGGCATTGCAAGGTATTTACTTGCCAGATATGCTAAACACTCGTATTCCCCTTCATGCTTTGACCACCATTCCAGAGGACATGCTTCCATGCTGATGATGCTCATTAAAAAAATAATGCATTAATTAAATTTGTGACTGAACTCCTTGGGGGAGAATTGTATGTCTCCTACTCTGTTTTATTTGCATTCTGCCATATATTTCATGTTATAGCAGTCTTGGATGATGACCGAGCCCGTGTTGTTCATTTTAAGAACCTTTCACTGCAGATTTGATAAAAAGCATAGAAGACTTCTAAAGATAGCTACAGCACTCAACCTGAGGTTAAGAATCTGAAGTGCCTTTCAAAATCTGAGAGGTGTAAGGCATGCTTTGAGAAGTTTTAAAAGAGCAACACTCCAGTGCGGAAACTACAGAACTCGAACCATCAAAAAAGAAAATCAACCTTCTGCTAGTGGCATCTGACTCAGATGATGAGAATTAAAATGCATTGGTCCACACTGCTTTGGATGGTTATTGAGCAGAATCCGTCATTAGCATGGATGCATGTCCTCTGGAATGGTGGTTGGAACATGAAGGGACATATGAATCTTTAATGCATCTGGCACATAAATATCTTGCAACGCCGGCTATAACAGTGCCATGTGAATACCTCACTTTCAGGTGATATAGGAAGGAAGCAGGAAGCATTTCTCCTGAAAATGTAAACAAACTTGTTTGTCTGAGCGATTGGCTGAACAAGAAGTAGGACTGAGTAGACTTGTAGGCTCTAAAGTTTTACATTGTTTTGTTTCTGAATGCAGGGTTTTTTTGTACATAATTCTACATTTGTAAGTTCAACTTTCATGATTAAGAGATTGCACTACAGTACTTGTAATGGGGGAATTGAAAAATACTATTACTTATGTTTTTTACAGCGCCAATATTGGTAATAAAATAAATATAAAGTGAGCACTGTACACTTTGTATTCTGTGTTGTAATTGTAGTCAATATATTTGAAAATGTAGAAAATATCCAAAACTATTTAAATAAATGGTATTCTATTATTGTTTAACAGTATGATTAATCGTGCAATTAATTTTTTTAATCGTGTGACAGTCCTAACTGTAAGCTCTTTGGGGCCTGGACCTGGTCTCCTTTCATATATGTAAGTAGAGGGGCATGCCACTGGCACTACATAAGATGTAACATTTAAAATTTTCACCATTATTCTAAAGAATTACACTATTGGTTATTAAACATCTACACAGTGTCATACATTTACCCATTGCTTTAGACACAAGGCTTCATTTTGCAAGCCCTACCACATGTTAATCCTTATGTGAGGAGTCTCATTACCTGCAAAGAAGCTTTTTGCTAGTAAGAGCTTGCAGGATCAGGCTCATACAATAGATAAGACACAGTTCCACATTGTGACACAGAGGCCCATTTGTGCAGCAACACATCAGAACTGACATACTCACTACACCTCACACAGTGGTGTCATATTTAGGGCCCTACCAAATTCACAGCCATGAAAAAAGCATCACGGACCATGAAATCTGGTCTCCCACCGGTGAAATCTGTTTTTGTGTGTGCTTTTACCATATATTATACAGATTTCATGGGGGAGATCAAGGTTTCTCAAATTGGGGGTCCTGACCCAAAAGCGAGTTGCAGGGGGGTTGCAAGGTTATTTTAGGGGGGGTCGTGCTATTGCCACTCTTACTTTTGTGCTGCCTTCAGAGCTGCCATCCTTACTTCTGCACTGCTGATGGCGGTGGCTCTGCCTTCAGACCTGGTCCCCCGGCTAACAACCACCGCTCTCCAACTGCCCAGCTCTGAAGTCAGCACCCCTGCCAGGAGCAGTGCAGAAGTAAGGGTAGCAGTCCTGCAACCCCCCCTACAGGAACCTTGCGATCCCCCACTGCTCCTTTTTGGGTCAGGGCCCCTACAATTACAACACCATGAAATTTCATATTTAAATAGCTGAAATCATTAAATTTACAATTTTTAAAATCCTCTGACCGTGAACTTAACCAAAATGGACCGGGATTTTGGTAGGGCCCTAGTCATGATATATACACAAGAGGTGTCAAGTAATATATCATTGGAAAACTAGTAACTCGCTGATCACTAATATTCTTCCATGATGTATGTATTGGGTATATACCAAGAGTTATGGATATGTGCTAGAATTATGTTCTTAAAGCAATTCATAAACCCACCCACTCTGCCCTAGATAATGGAATGTGTATTTGCTTGGCTGATCAACCTGGTCTGGCAGAGACACTGAAGGCACATTTACTTATAAAATACATAAAGCTATCAAGCTAACAAGTTGGGGAGAAGATATCATGGTGTCTACATTCCAGCAGGAGAAAAAAAAGCTTTATCTGGGCTACAGAGTCAGGCAGTCTGAACCTCAAATGATAAGCAAATAAATCAACTGATTGTATGTATAACACATTCCTGTATTATAAAAGTGTATCAAGTAAGTTCTTTTATAAAAGCCTGTGACCTAAACTCTTGGGTGTAGCAAGTTCCAGAATAGCATGCTACCTGATTTGGGACCTGTCTCCCGATGTGCTCCACTTACGTTTCATTCCATCTTTGTTTCTAACAGTCTCTATAAGGTTGAAAGTATGGACACTGTAGGATTGTAAATATGAACACAGGAAACCATTTTACTATACTATACTATATTTATACTACACAAAAGAATAAATGGACACAAATCAGACATCAAGAATTATAACATTCAAAAACCAGTCAGGGAACACTTCCACCTCCCTGGACACTCAACAATTGACTGAACAGTGGCAATTCTTAAAAACTTCAAAAACAGACTCCAATGAGAAACTGCAGAACTGGAATTAATTTGCAAACTGGACACCATCAAATTAGGCCTGAATAAAGACTGGGAGTGAATGAGTCACTACAAGAACTAAAAACTAATTTCCCCCTACTGTTACTCACACCTTCTTGTCAACTGTTTGAAATGAGCCACCCTGATTACCACTACAAAAGTGATTTTTCGTCCTGTTGATAATAGCCCACGTCAATTGAATTTTCTCGACTTCCGACTTGGTAAGGCAACTCCCATCTTTTCATGTACTGTTATATATATTTTCCTACTGCATTTTCCACTCCATACATCTGATAAAGTGGGTTTTAGCCCACAAAACCATCTGCCCAAATACATTTGTTAGTCTCTAAGGTGCCACTAGTACTCCTCGTTGTTTTTGGTTTTGGATTTTACTATACTTATTCTTATACTTATGTCTACAGTGACCAGCTGTCCTGATTTTATAGGGACAGTCCCTATATTTGGGGCTTTGTCTTATATAGGCGCCTATTACCCCCCACCGAGTCCTGATTTTTCACATTTGCTGTCTGATAACCCTACTTATGTCACTGATTTTTCTAGAATTTCAATTATATTTGTATATGTTAACTAAAGTTCAAAAAAAATTTATTTCACTAATTTCCATCTCCGTAATTAACTCTAAGTAGCTGCCTAAATAAAGAATGTGTTATATATGACAAATGCATGTCGCACTCCAATAAGTAATTTTATAATTGTAATAATCAATACGAATTCAGGGTTAAAAAGATTTTTAATAATCTGTTTACAATGGAACTAACAAAGTTAATGGGAATTGCAATGATGAAACTACCAAAACAAATGGATGGGGATTGTTGGGAATTCAATACATGACCTTTAGCACACAATGGTTAGAACTCCACATGCCATTTGAGTTCATATGTGGACGCAGAAGTTGAAAGACAAGGAAAAGCTAAACAAAGTCAAAACTTTTCGTCATGGAAACATTCATTATGGATGGAACATGTCCAAATGTGGATTTAGATTTATTTTATAAATCTAAGGGTAAAAAGGAGATAATAGATATAAAAAAAAATGAAGTGTACCCAGTATATAGATGAAAAGTGGAGTTGTTTTTTTGTCAAATATACACAGATAGGTCCAAAAAAGAAAAAAAAAACACAGATCAGGAAAAGTAGGGACAGCACATTGTACACCAAAATTAGGAATTAGTACATCTAAAAGAATATCTGATTTTGTAGCTGTTGTGATGGCCAAACTAGCCAATAATGCTAGTGTGTTACACTGGATCTGGGATGGATGTTCAGCAGCAGGGATCATGTTTTTGGGTTCAATATCAGGCCTTGTGGCACTAATAAAAGGGATTTCCACATGTAGAAGTGATTTAATCCATGAAGTTATATTTCTAACAACAGAGTTAGGATAGATAGGAATACATATAGCATTAGCCTGGATGCCAACACATATGAAGATAACAGGAAACAAAATGGCAGACAAAGTTGCTAAAAGCACTGTAAGAAATGGAAGGATTGACTGAGAAATACCCCTGAGTAAACAGGAATTGGCCTCACTGAACGCTCACAAATGCATAGTTGGAAACCAGCCTGCCTTACCTGTGGGTCAGTATAGTTAAAATAGATATTAAAGTTATAAGAATGTGTGTAGTGTTTAAAATTTATGGAATGCTTGTAGGGCGCTGCATATAATACTTACAATATGTCCCATGCTATAAAGATAATACTTAAGTGTTTGCGCTATAACTGTAAAATATTTGTTCTGAAACTCTAACTCACCAAACAGGAAAAAACCACCATCTAATGCAAAATGCTAGATTCCTACAGAAGGCGTTACCTCCTGCCAATCAGGAAGGACTGCTGAATCCAAATGGGCCATTGTGGAACAAAGACTTTGTCGATTGCTCCCCCCCATCCACCCACGAAGAGTTCTCCCATCAGCTTTGGCTTTAGGGAAATGGGGATAAAAATCTCTCACCAGAAGGAACTACGAAGAGTCTCTGTATGCTGTCTAGACTGTGATGGGCAGAGATATCTAAACAGAAGCAAGCGATCCCCAAGCAGCTTGGCTTGGGTTAGCACCAAAAGACATAAAAGCTTGCTTATTATAGACGCTACTATAACATTTTGAACTTAAGACTGTATCTTTGCGCATGTATGCTTACCTGCTTTAACCTCGTAAAGAACTCATTTCTTCTCCCTCGTTAATAACCCTTTAGTTAGTTTTTTATAGGCATGGCTAGAAGCATTGTCTTTTGTTTGAGATCTAAAGCGCAAAATGACCTGGGGTGAGTGACTGGTCCTTTGGGAGTAGGAGTAACCTGAATATTGCTGTGATTTTTGGTGTAAAGCGACCATTTATCACAGAGGCACGCTTGCCAGGGGTGACAAGATAGATTGGGGCGCCAAATGGGACTGTGTGTGACTCCAGGTTAAGGCTGTCAGAGTGCTTTAGGAGTTCACATTTGTTAATTGGTTGGTAAAATCTAGATTATAGAACACAAACAATTTGGAATTTGTGCCCGGTTCCTGGACAGTCTACCCTAAAGTTGGCACTCATGCTTGTGAGCCCCCCGCAGACAGCATGACACCTCATACAGAATGATTTAAAGAGAGAAGTGGCAAAAAATTTGGATCAATGAAAGAAGAGGAAGATGATTTTTTGAATTGTGCTTTTGAGTAGAGGATAATGAAATACAGAGCCCGGATAGGAAAAATGAAGTGATTTTGTGTAGAGTACTAACTGGCCACTGTGGTTTAAACAAAATTTTTTTTTGAATAAACAAACACAAAGATGGACTATGTATGTGATGTAAGGTAGAAGAAACAGTTGATCACCTTTTATGGGTATATAAGGGTTTTGATAAAGAAAGGGAAAAGTTTGAGGAATTTCAATGGCTTAAGCTAACAAAAGTTATAATATTTTTAGTAAAAATATCAGGGAAAAGGGTAGTATTAGAAAGGCTTTGTTACAATGTACATTACCTGAAAGATACAGGGCAGAATGGGAGAACATAAACCATGAGGTATTTAGGAGCTCCTCGTGGCTATAACTATCCAATCAAGTTTGCTTCACCATGGAAAACAACCAGAAAAAGAATGAAGTGGGGAGGCTCTGGAGATTGCAGAACGTGAACAGCTCTTTCAGGGAAGACCCTGAGACCAAGGGAGCTGTGATCTTAAGAGAAGCCCAGGGAAGAGGAGGCTGTGAGGAAACCTGGATGGGGTTTGGGCTAGAGGCCATGTCAGGAGGTTGAGATCCAGCTAGGAAGAACAGTGAGAACAGACTGGGATGGAAGATGAGCTCCAGCTGTAAGAGAAACACCTAGACACTAGAGTTGAGTATGGACTGTTGTGTGATGATGGACTTTATTTTGGGACCCTGAGGACTGTTAGGACCTATTTCTGTTATTAAACTGACCCCAGGCAGGGGTGGTGTTAATACAGAAATGAATTGTTTTAGATATAAAACCCAAGCAGCAAGTGCTGTTATTCATGTGAAATCCTGGGCATAGTTCTTAAGGAGCCTGTAAGAGGGGGCTAAAAGGGGTAGGTACCTGTAAAGAGAACCCAGTCCAGGAAGGGGAGCTCGGTAAATGGCCACCCTGTTACAGGGTCTGTGTACTGGAGCACAGTGACTCTGCAAAGGACTGAAAAATCACAGTAGACAAGTAACTGCACATGAGCTCCCAATGTGATGCTGCAGCTAGAAGGGTAAATAGGATCCTTTTATGTATAACTAGGGGAATGTCATGGAGTGTGGAGGTAATATTACCTTCGTACATGACACTAGTGAGACGGTACTGGAATACTCTGACCCATTTTAGTGTCCACACTTCAAAAGGGATTTTGAAAAATTGGAAAAAGGCTCAGAAAAGAGCTACAAAAATAACTTAAGGTTTGAAAAACATCTCTTACAGAGAGATACCTAAGATGTTCAATCTATTTAGTTTATCCAAGAGAAGCTTAAGAGGTGATTTGACCGTAGTCTACCAGAACCTACATGGAGAAAGAGATTTCTGTTGTTAGATGTCTCTTTAATCAAGCAAAAATAGCATAATGAGATCCAACGTTAGGGAGCTGAAGCTAGACAAATTCAGACTAGAACTAAAGCATGTATTCTTAACAGTGAGACTACTTAACCAGTGGAACATCTTACCTAGGGACGTGGTGGAGTCTCCATCACTTGAAGTCTTGTAAATCAAGACAGAATGTCTGTCGAAGAGATATGCTATAGATCAAACAGCAGTTATGGTCTTGATGCAAATACTACTGGGTGATGCAGAAATTATTGGGTGAGGTGGCTGGTGTTATGAAGAAAGTCAGACCACATGGTCTTAGTGATGTCTTCTGGCCTTGAAGTCTATGAATGTATAAGGATATCCTTCCTACAGCAACAGCGGTTTAATTTTTGTTCCATCACACTTTCAGCATCCCTGTCATTTTCAATTTATTTCAAGTTGTATGGGACATCTTCCTCCCCTTCGCCACCCACCAAAACTGATTATGCACTGGTTTTGTAATCATGCCAAATTCAGATATTCAGTGTTATAAGCCATTAAAATATTTTCAACTTCTGATCTACCAACTCAATCACATTTTCATTCACAAATGGAAGCTACAGCAAATGTTTTCATACTGTGCCCAGAGTCATTATGTAATCTCATAGTTACTTTAAGTTTCTTGTTTGGACAGTTCATTCTGGGTACCACAAGAGACTACACTGGGATTTTCAATTGCTAGTCCTGAACAGTCTCAAAGAGCAGGTTAAAAATGTCAACATTAAAAACTCACCCTTATTTATCAGTTTACTTTTGCTTTTGTCATCCTGCATTTGTAGTGATATACTACAAACAGTAAATAGACTTATGTTGTCAATTCATTTCTCATATGAAAGATTATACACACTAACAGTACTTGTGTGAGTTGTATTTAGTGGCCATAGGTCCCAACCTAAGAATCTTTTTTTCCCCTTCTGTTTAGTAAACATAGCCTCTGGGGTTTGCAGGGGTTGGAGGGCTCAGACATCGGTTTCTTTTTGAACTGAAAAAATGAAGCGTGAGGAAATAATTAAGTTCAGACATTCTTAGTAGCTGCTGGAATGTCAATGCTCACATCAACTCTTTCATTAACAAGGTGGCTAAGTTTGGAATGAATGTGAAATTTCCAACAGCTACTTCTGAGAGATGATTTACCATTTACTGGTTAAAAAAAAAGAAAAAGAAAATGCATAAAATAGATTGTTACTCCTTGTATGGAACCCAGTGTTTAAGATTAATTTTATATCAATGAGAATAAAGGCTGCATAAAGCATCATTTTGTCTATTAGACTCAGCAGATGCTTATTTCTGACTCTACCATTCTTAAAACCGAAATCTTGATGCTTATTAGTAAAGTTCAGCTCTAAGTCCAAACTCTGTGGCTTGGGCCCATCTGGGCTTGTCAGTCTAATTGTTTCAAGAGGCCCATTTCCGCAGTACCTAGACTCACTTTTTTGTGATAAAAAAAAAAAAATCATAAGCAGCCAGTTGTATAAGCTGCTGAAAAGACTATAGGTAGCAAGGACCGAGCAATTAGTTGAATGAAAATCTCCAAGCTGATAGCTACCTGGAGAGGTATTAGTGAATTAGTTTAGGTCAATGAGATCTCACCTTGGTATGGAAGAAGTAGGAGGGGAAAAGCCTGGATAGATTGTAAATTTGAATACAGTAGATCCTCACTAAAATACTCTGACTGGGAGATCCAGTGTGGAGTACCACATATTAAAAGTCAGCCAATAAAGTGAACAAAGCACAGTTAAAAAAATAAATTAGAAAATGTACTTGAACTACTTTTGACAAGTATATTTTGGTTTTAATTACTGATAAAACTTCATAACTATTAAACATATCAAAGTATATTTGTAAAACTAATGAAGTTTTAGCAATATAGATTCATGGATTCATAGATACTAAGGTCAGAAGGGACCATTATGATCATTTAGTCTGACCTCCTGCACAACGCAGGCCACAGAATTTCACCCACCCACTCCTGCGAAAAACCTCTCACCTATGTTTGAGCTATTGGATTCCTCAAATCGTGGTTTAAAGACTTCAAGGAGCAGAGAATCCTCCAGCAAGTGACCTGTGCCCCATGCTACAGAGGAAGGAGAAAAACCTCCAGGACCTCTTCCAATCTGCCCTGGAGGAAAATTCCTTCCCGACCCCAAATATGGTGATCAGCTAAACGCTGAGCATATGGGCAAGAGGCCTCTCTAAAGCATCTGCTATTACTCCTCTGTTGAAGAGTGGAGTAACCACAAGGTTTTTTGTGAGAATTACCAGTGTTGCAGCTTAGTGAAGTGCGAAGTAATAGAGTTCTACTGTATTCCAATCAGACTTAATTCACTAGCAAAGGATAAGCTCCTTACCTACCAAGCAGTTTTTGCAATCAAACTTTATGCACTGAACTAATTTGATGCTGGTGGTTTAGATATGTCCCTAATTCACAGCAGAAATCAAAAGGAAAAAAACCCCAGACACACAGAAAGTTTAATGAACCCTAGTAGATTCTTAGCCCTAAAAACACTGGATACTAAAAACCCTACCAGCTATTATATTACCACTAACACTGTTTTAGGATAGATCCATATACAGCAAGATATTTTACCTTGAAAGTGGAAGGTCAAGTAAGGTACAGGACTCAGAAAAATCATGGTGACCAGCCAAACAAATAGGGTATTAAACTCAGCAGATTTAAGGTGCAGCTGGAGCACTAGGCCCTTGGGCCCAGATTTTTAAAAGCATCTAGGCAAATTCCATAAAGAAATACAGTAGAAGTCATCCTACATAGTTGTAAAAATATTATGAAGCTACTACTATACTCTAAAAGTCACTTTGTATTAACCATAGTAGATTTAAACTGAAAGGTTTAGTAGACATTTGTTTTATGCAGTAAATACTAAACCATTAGTTCTGCTGTAACAAAGGGGATGCAACAGATGTCAAAGCAATATTTCTACATCTCTGATTTATGGAAAAATTTAGAATCTTAAAAATTCAGTTTGGTTTCAAATTACCTAAAAGTTCCTTCTCTGGCAAAAACTCACTTCTCATTTTCAGGTTAGTTTGAGAAATATTTAATGAGGTGAGAAACACTATATAACTTTCCATCAATATACATAGGTATTCATGCATGAAAACTAAGTTAAAAGAATAATGAAACATTGTCTTAAAAGGCGACAAAAGCTAGAGCTTCAGAATTAATGCTGCAAATCTGGCTTCAATCTTCTCCAGTGAGTCTAGTTAGTACAGAAAAGTCTACAAATATTGGATGATTTGACACACCACATGTGCTGTTAAGGAAGAGTTAGATAAATATGATGTGAATATAATGAATAAATATGTGAATGCAATGGCATGCTGAATTTGAACCCCATTGCTAGGATTGTATGAGCAAATAGCCAGTTCAATGCCTAATTAGCCTTGTGTATACACAATTGTGGTATCCACCCACTACATACAGCCCGAGTTATTTGACCTTTAGAAAATCAGGCCCTAAATACATTTGGGAGTCTCAGAATGCTTGGACACTAGCCACTGATCACTGAAATATTACGTTAAAACGATAAGGCTACTAATATTTTTTTTGCACAAGACAGATTGATAGCTATATTTGCCAAGTTGGTGACACTTAAAGGGGGGAAATGGTAATAAAGATGAAGACCCTAGAAACAGGAGAGTTTGTTCTAGCGATGAAATAGGTTAAACGTTTGTCCTCTAATTCCCGAGCTTTATTTCTGATCCCAAATTGAAGAACTGTAAAACTTTACCTCCTAACACACACTGGAAACCATCCCCACGATAACCTGCCTTACACTGGCAACTGAAGGACCCAGGAGTGTTGTAGCAGAAAGCATCTGGATGACAGCGGTTCTGTTGACATTCATCTACATCTGTAAAACAGAATATCAGGCAAGATAATTTCTCATGATATACAATAGTTTACAGATCACAGTTAAGTTGTTTGGTTTGGATTTTTTTAAGGTGCCAAAGTGGCTTAGGAACAGAAGTCTCATTTTTAACAGTGGCTAACACCTAGGAGCCTACATTCCACTGATTTTCAATGGAACTTCAGCTCCTATGCCACTTTGTTGCTTTTGAAAGTTTTACCCATATCTAGGTTAGGATTTGATTTCTAGAGGTAAAGCATGCAAAATTTATACAGAAAATTCTAAAAAAAGCATTGTTGACAGTTTACTAACACAGCTACCTACCCACATTATTAAAAATATTCTGGATTTCTGAAGCAATAGATTTATAGATTGGTGGACCCTATAAAATGGTTAGGATTTGGCTGGCAAAGGTTCCAGTGCATACAGTTATGGGAAGCCACCACTGCACTATAGTCCAAGCAATGCGAAAAAAAGCATGTTACTATTACAAATTCAGTGTGCCAGGCACGGTGGGACACATCCTCAACCGATATAAACGGACATTGCTCTACATTGATTTACACCAACTGAGGATCTGACCTGTTTTGTTTAGGTGACCATAAACTAACAACTGTTTAAGATTATTGCAACTTTCCCTTCAGAGACAGGCTACTTATCAACCACATCTGTAATGAGTCCTGGGTTACAAATGAGGGGGGAAATATAAGGGTTGGATTTTATGTCTGTCAGGAGACTTATCAACCAAGACACTTTCTATTTGAAAATTGGAAATAAGTGATTTAAAAATCAAACCAAGGCAGGTATCAACTGGCTCACTAGCATATATAATAATCAGCAAAACGGTACTAAATAAATAAATGGCGTTACGCACCCACACAGGAGCGTCCATCTCCAGAGAAGCCATCTAGACATGTGCAGATGTAAGAAGAGCCACCAACATACACACATTGGGCACGCTGAGGAATATCACAATTGTGTGTGCCCATCACACAATGGTTTATAACATGTTCGACAGCTGTAAGTTTAGATAAACACAAAATTAAAAATGAGATTTTACACGTTTAAATTTCCCTCTACTTAATCTGCAGCTAGAGATACATTTCAGAGAAAGAAAAGCAATTTTTCAAAGGTATAAATTACAAAGGAACCTTTGTTTTACTTATCTGTTTGTACTTACTTACACTATGTACCTTGCAGGACAAGGCCATTTTACAAATGAAGGGCTTCATCTGACTCAGCACCTTGCAGGTTTGGGCCAAAAATGTACTGTACTATGCAACAGAGAAGTCACCACAACACAAATACTAGCATCCAAAAGATTTTTCCTTTTTATAATTAATCAAAGAGTGGATGACAAAATGTCAGGAAAATAACCTTGTACAGGCCTATCAACATGTTGGCTGAACTATCCGTCGAACGCACTGGGAATAATTCAGTATCCCACTAAACTAACCCGGGATTGTTGTCACTTGGCAACAGATGGGACCTGTGACTCAGTAGGAGCCAAATACATTTGTAGATTAATGAGGAGAAGTTTTCGCTAATTGCAGCAGCTATCACACAATCTACTTACAGCTGTGTCTGCTATCACATTTCCTACAGTAACAACAGCTATTCCATGCCCAACACTACTTCTATCACTCTCCACAACTCCCCGTTTCCCACTTGTTGTGTCTAAGAGAAAGGGAAGAGGCAAAAAAGAATTAAAATAAATTTTGAAATCCCCTTGTCCCCAGAAATATTTGAATCTGGAACTCCTGCAGCCACAGCAGCTTTCTAACAGCTGGTGCATGAGTGCTCACGAAGAGCTAGCCCTTCATGGGCTCTTTTCTAGGAGGGACAGGGTGACTGGAGAGCAAGGTCTGGATTGCTTCTCTCTCAGCAGTACAGACATATAGATTACAATGCTACCAGTAAAAGCTGCTGCCACAGCAAGATCTATGATGAGAGTCACTTTTCTTCTTTTCCACATGAAAAGCCCTGGTAGAAAAGCACTGACACAGTTGGGATCATTTAGATTAGTTTCTCTGTGAACGTAAGGTTTAAACATAGAGCCACAACCACCACCGGTTTTACACTCTGGACTGTTTATCCTCAAACCCTCCCGACCCTGCAGCCAACAATCGGAGCACAGCACCCATTTACAACCCTTTTCTCCCCCGCTGATGGAACCAACAGCTGCTGATAAACAGCCCTATGCCCAACCCCATATTACCGGCTGCATTGTCAATGCGACAACGTATTACGCAGCAACGAACCAAAATATTCAGTAAAAACGGAGACAACTCCAGTCGCCTTGACATGTGCATAGGTCACAAGATTTTGGGAGTTTCATGCCACTTGCACTTAACACAAGCACTAGGAAAGAGCTAAAGGTGAGTAGGAGCACTGCCTTGAGAGAGCAAGAAGCACAAAAGAAGGCAACAGACACCCACTCAGGTGCTTAGATTTGCAGAGTGCTGACTCCCCATCCCTGGGGAAGGGGAAGGGAAGAAGAGAGCCACTGGATTTGTTTTCATCAGCGAAGTACTCTCCATTCTCCTTCCAGCCCTGTACACTGCAGAGTTTATCTTTGCAATGCCTCCGCCAGAAAGAAAGGGCCAAACTGGGGGTCAACGGGATTAGATCAGGGACGAATTTGGCCAGAGCTGGTCACCGGAAGTGCTACAAAGATAAACTTTATAGGTACATCCACATTACACACTCCTTACAGCGATGTGTAGCGTACACACCTAGGTAGCCCTCTTTGCACGGGCACAGACAGCAGCACAGGCAGCGAGGCACTGCTTCAAAGACACACCTGAAGCCTGTGTGTACGTCCCCAGGCATATATCCCTACATGGCCCTCGACAGCCCAAGCAGTGCCTACCCTGCCTACCCTGCTACTTTTAGCAGAGTCGTGTCCCCCTGCCGCCCAGCTGCAGGGTGGCACATTTGCCCTTTAAAATCATTCAATATTCACAAGACTGTCCAAAAAGAGTGTCATGCATTTTTAGACAAGTTGCATCTATATGATATTAAACAGGATGAAAATTCCACATGGGAAATTAATCTGTGCATAAAGAAATTCACTTTAAACATGCATTCTGTACAAGCACCTTCAGACTTAGTCAGCTACTATAAAAGTTGAACTTCTGTACATGGAAAAGCCTGAGAGCGAGTAAGGAAAAAAAAAAAACGTAGTGAGCCTGTACTTGCCCAGAGTAGGAAACACCTGACTATATATTCTTAAATTCAGGTTTCCACCAAGCAGATGTTGAAACAACAAATATGTAAGAAAGGAAATATTTAATAAAAAGTTACTTGGCAGAGCCAATAAAGTTACTTATTTAAAGCTTTCACAGGCCACCTGACATTACACAGCTAACAATAAAATTTCCTCAAAACCCTAGAGGCTTAGATTTCTTTTTAAGCAGGGATTTAGCATGGTTTTTCCCCTCCAGTGCTCTGCGGTTACAATTCCTTTTTAGCAAGTTCCAACAGGAACTTCAAGACTCCCAACCTACACCCAGCACTGGTCCACAACAGCATTAGTAGGGACTAGTTCTAAACAGCACACTACATTATCCAAATGATAAATCTGAGAGTTACATAGATTGACACCAAGGTGAAGATAGACCCTTATCTGGACTAAAATATAAGAGAGCAAAAAGAGCTGAATTCTCCCTCTTTTTACCCGTAGATACTTTTTTGGGAAGGAAAGGTGTGGAACAATTGTCTTTTCTAATCCCAAATCAGAAGGAATTTCCAACAGTGTCGAAATGTAGTTTCATAAATGGTATAATACAAGGGTAGAAGGTGGGCCTTTTGAACATTGGTATTTGGGTCCTACTCAGAGAATGTGGACTCCCTATTCCATGGTCCTCACATGGACTGCAGCCCAGGAGCAGCATAAGGTCCATAAAAGACGGGGGGCCCATGGTGCCTGAACCATGGCCCCATCCCCCCATGCTGCCCCTTCTCCTGGAGCCCCTACCCTCGCACCACCTCTTCCTGAGGCCTCACCACTGTTCCGCCCCTTCTCCCCAAGCTCTTCCTTTGCACCACCCCTTCCCCTGAGGCCCCACTCTGGCACCTCCTCTTCCCCCCCGGGCGTGCCCCCTGCTCACTCCTCTCCGCCCCTTCCCCCCCACCCGTCGCTTGCCCTTATGGCAGCTAAAACGTGGGAGGGACCATGGCCCCCTGGCCCCTCCTGTTGCGGCAACCCTGCTGCAGCCAGCTCACTTCAGGACCCCAACAATGCAGTCCAGCTCTCAGAAACAGCAAACAGAAAGCTTGTCAACACATGCTCAGAAGTAGGAGAAACACAAAGGGACAGTTTAAAACTGGAGTTAAGACTGACCTGCCTTAAATTTGAAGACATTGTGAAATGAGATGGCATGTTAGTAACTGTTCATTTTAATTTTTCCCCCTTTACAACTATGAACACCAATTATGTTTGGAATCCACAGCTGAAAGTAATAGGCAAGTATGAAACAGCTGAGATCTGAAGACAGCCAATTTTAAAATCACGTTTGTTTAGATTTATATTCAGCCTTCAGGACAACTTAGCTGAGAATTGTACTAGTAAAGCATCAGTCTTTCTAAGAGTCATAGATGATAATTTTCTAACGTAAAAAGATACTGCATCCAACATGTGGTAGCTCTGTTTTGGACCTCATCATGATGGATAAAGATGAATTATTCACTGGACTAGTAGTTGGTGGTTGCTAGGGACCAGTGATCATCAACTGATTACATTCAACATGGACAAACAGAGGACACTCCCAACCAGGCACTCCTCCGTTCCTCACCTCCCCCTGCCCTACATTTTAGTTTTTTATAAATTTTATCCTGTTTTTAATTTTTTTAAATAAAACCTGACAAAACCTGGAAAATTTAAAAAATAAAAATTGAAAACAACAAAGTCCTTAATCATATTCAGTCTGTGATCCACCACACCTTCCACATCCTTTTCTATTGTACTACCTAAATAGCTATCCCCCATTTTCTGCATTTGATTTTTCCTTGGCAAGTGTAGTACTTTGGACTTTTCTTTACTGAATGTCATCTTGTTGATTTCAGACCAATTCTCCAATTTGTCAAGGTCGTTTTGATTTCTGAGCCTGTCCTCCAAAGTGCTTGCAACCCCTCCCAGCTTGGTGTCACCTGCAAATTTTATAAGCACATTCTCTATTCCATTATCCAAATCATTAATGAAAATATTGACTAGTACTGGATGCAGGACTGACCCCTGCAAGACCCCACTAGATATGTCCTCCTAGAGTGACAGTGAAACATTGACAACTACTCTAAATATAGTTGTGCACTCATTTTATAATAATCTCATCTAGACCACATTTCCCTAATTTGCTTAGGAGAATGTCATTTGGGACATTAAAAGCTTTACTAAATCATGATAAATCATGTTGATGGCTTCCCCCACATCCACTAAACCAGTAAACCTGTCAAAGAAGGTAACTAGGTTGGTTTGGCATGATTTGTTCCTGACAAATGTATTTATTTATCACCCTATTATCCTGTTGGTGCTTAAAAAGTTAATTATTTAATGATTTGTTTCAGTATCTTTCCAAGTATCAAAAAGTTCAGTTAACTGGTCTATAACTCCCCAGGTCCTCTTTGTTCCCTTTTTAAAATGCAGGTTCTATTTTTGTCCTTCTCCAGTCCTCTGGGACCTCACCCATCCTCCATAAGTCTTTGATGATAAATCATTCATGGTTCTGAGATTGCTTCAGCTAGTTCCTTATGTACCCTAGGGAGAATTTCATCAGGTCCTGATAATTTGAACACATCTAGCTTAATTAATTCTTATTTCACCTGTTCTTTTCCTATGCTGGCTTGTGTTCCTTCCCACTTGTTAATATTAATCTTAAGTATCTGTTCTCAATTTTTTTTTAAACTCAAATTAAGCATTAAACACCTCAGCCTTCTTAATATAATTTGTTATGCACTCTCCTTTCCTGCTACATAGTGGACCTACATTTTCCTTCATCTTTCTATTGCTCCTGATGTACAAGGCTCTATAAGCCTCTTTTTATGTCCCTTACGAGGTGTAATTAATTTAGTGCCTTAGTCTTTCAGATTTGATTTTGTGCCTACATGCCTGTGCTATTCTTTTGTACTCCTCCTTCATAATTTGTCCATGTTTCCATTTTTTTAGTAGGATTCTCTTTGACTTTCAGGTCATTCAAGAGATCCTAATGCATCCATAATAGCCTCTTACTATTCTTTTTTCTTTGCATTGGGATAGTATGCGGTTGTGCCTTTAATATTGTCTTCTTGAGAAACTGCCTGCTCTCCTGAATTCCTTTTTCTCTTAGATTTTCTTTCCATGGGACCTTACCTACTAGTTCAGAGTTGTTAAAGTCTGCTTTTTTGAAGTCTAATGCAATCCTTGGATGTATAAACAGGGGAATAGGAAGGTGACTTTATTTTTGTTTACAGCATTGGTGAGTCTGATACTGGAATACTGCGTACAATTCTGATGTCCATATTTTAAAGAGTACATTTAAAAATTGGAAAGGTTGTAGGAAAGAGACAAACATTATTCAAGGGCTAGAGAAAATGCCTTCTAGTGACTTAGAGAGCTCAATCTGTTTAGCTTATCAAAAAGATGTTTGGGAGGTGGCTTGATTACAGTGCATCTTCACAAGGAAAAAGCAGTGGGTACTAAAAGGCTCTTTAAACTGTGAAAAAAGGACACACACCTAATGTTATAAAAATTCTTTGAAGGTCACCTTTAAGTGACTTGCCCAAAGGAACAGCTAGAATCAGAAACAGAACCCACGAAACCTGACTCCCACATCTGTGCTCTGTGTAATGGTCCACATTGCCCAAAACCTGCTAGTAAATGATTTAAGAAAATCTGGAACTAAACTCACCCACGCAAGTCCGTCCATCATCTGAAAACTGATAGCCATCAACGCACTCACATCGGAAAGTTCCTGGCTGGTTATTACAGACTGCATTGCTGCCACACACTGTCGGTTGCTCTGAGCACTCATCAACATCTGGAGAGTGTAACAAAGATTCTAGTTATTACAAAGGGGTGAACAATGTGGATCCTGGAAACAAGGGCATTACGCAACTACCAATAAATAAATAAATAAATAGATAGATAGATAGATTAATAAAACTAATCTAAGAAACCAATCCATACACCAGTTGTGTTGTTATTCTTTAACATTTCCAAAGAGACATTCAAGAACTTTCCACAGGTCAATAAAGGTTCCTTTCCTAAGATGACATGATTGCACAAAGCTATAGCAGTAAAGTGTATCATTATTGTACAATATGGATTCAACCAACAATTGCTGCTGTAACTTTAAGTTAGATTTTAAAATAAATGATATCTTTTGTTGTTCATATATGTGCTATGTACAGCATGAGCATCACTGATTATGCTGGAGGCTTGTTACTTGTGGAAAACTACACTAATGCATAATAATTTATTGCATGTAATTGTCAGAGATCACACATTCAGAAAATAAAATGGACTAATATTTTATTAAATTGTGCCATATAGCAGCTACCAACTATAGTTTAACTAAATGTAACATGTGGAGGACCTGTACAGATGTGATATTGATTCATAACTTTAACTGTAAGTCATGCATTCCAAGCTTTATATGATCATGTTTTATAGCTCTCCAGCCAGGAGGACCCCTAGTGTAGGCATCTATGGAATTTCTAATGTGACCTGGGATACATAGGAGGGACTAAATTATGAGAGATTTCAGAGTAGCAGCCGTGTTAGTCTGTATTCGCAAAAAGAAAAGGAGTATTTGTGGCACCATAGAGACTAACAAATTTATTTGAGCATAAGCTTTTGTGAGCATCCGATGAAGTGAGCATAAGCTTTTGTGAGCATCCGATGAAGTGAGCTGTAGCTCACGAAAGCTTATGCTCAAATAAATTTGTTAGTCTCTAAGGTGCCACAAGTACTCCTTTAAATTATGAGAGTAAGTCAAACAAAACAGCACATTATCACAGTTTAGCTTTGTCAGACTAATAACATATTTTACACTGAGAAGTTACCAAGTATAAAATAGCTGTTACTCTGTAAGTCATACATTAAACTGCAGAGTCCTGTGAAATACTTAAGATGTGAGATTTTAGACAACAGGAATGCCACACAACTGAGAAGAACAGACTTCTTTTCAGAACTGCTTCTATTTAGAGTCCAGTCTTGAAAAGATGGTTCCAATGGCTTCTATTTTTCCCAAACATACTAAGATAGTGCAACTGGCTATTAGAAATGAGGCTTTAGATTCCAAATCTTTACCCATTCTACAAAATTATTTAGAGTGCTCTAACAAAATACAGGTTCTATGGTAGTAGGTAGCTCTAATGAAACAGCTATATTCAATTTTTAACTAAAAGGAGGAGAGGTACACTTTTAAAATTACATAATAATTATACATTTAATAGTCTCTGGAAGTGAAAATGTTATCAGAGCCAAAAAGCAAGGGTAACCCAAAGACCTTTGTGATAATTTTCCCTCTCCTAGATAATTTTCTTTATCTCTTGTTTACAGAGGTTGCCTTGGGCTTAAAAAAAAAAAATCAAGACAGTTGCAAAGATTTTGGATAGTACGTTAAAAATAAATATTTATCTACACTTATCACAAGCAGTATTTGAGGTACCACAGCTATGTCCTTTTCTAAATAATGTACTACTAATTATATCCATTGCATAGCCCAAGACAGCCATAAACTAGCGTTTTACATGTACAAAGAGTTCAGTGCTCCCATCCAGGATTCTTAGTAAGACTTTGTGGAGACACAGCTGGGGGGGCGTTAGGTTTTAAACAGGCTTCAGAGTAGCAGCTGTGTTAGTCTGTATCTGCAAAAAGAAAAGGAGGACTTGTGGCACCTTACCTGAGAGTGATCAGGTAAGGTGAGCTATTACCAGCAGGAGAGCAGGGGTGGGGGGAACCTTCTGTAGTGATTCATAGATTCATAGATATTTAGGTCAGAAGGGACCATTATGATCATCTAGTCTGACCTCCTGCACAACGCAGATCACAGAATTTCACCCATCACTCCTGCAAAAAACCTCACACCTATATCTGTGCTATTGAAGTCCTCAAATCGTAGTTTAAAGACTTCAAGGAGCAGAGAATCCACCAGCAAGTGACCTGTGCCCCATGCTACAGAGGAAGGCGAAAAACCTCCAGGGCCTCTTCCAATCTGCCCTGGAGGAAAATTCCTTCCCGACCCCAAATATGGCGATCAGCTAAACCCTGAGCATATGGGCAAGATTCACCAGCCAGATACTACAGAAAATTCTTTCCCAGGTAACTCGGATCCCACCCCATCTAATATCCCATCACAAGCCATTGGGCTTATTTACCATGAATATTTAATTACCAAAACCATGTTATCCCATCATACCATCTCCTCCATAAACTTATCGAGTTTAATCTTAAAGCCAGATAGATCTTTCGCCCCCACTGCTTCCCTTGGAAGGCTATTCCAAAACTTCACTCCTCTGATGGTTAGAAGCCTTCGTCTAATTTCTAGTCTAAATTTCCTGGTGGCCAGTTTATATCCATTTGTTCTTGTGTCCACATTGGTACTGAGCTTAATCAAGGTGGGCCATTTCCAGCAGTTCAGAAGGACATCTGAGGAACAGTGGGGGGCGGGGGGGTACTTTGTGTAATGACCCATCCACTCCCAGTCTTTATTCAAGCCTAAGTTAATTGTATCCAGTTTGCAAATTAATTCCAGTTCAGCAGTCTCTCGTTGGAGTCTGGATACAATGCATCCGATGAAGTGATGTACTCCTTTTCTTTTTGCGGATACAGACTAAGACGGCTGCTATTCTGAAACCTGTCAGACGTTCTTGTCAACTGCTGGAAATGGCCCACCTTGATTAGCACTACAAAAGGTTTTTTCCCCCCTGCTCTCCTGCTGGTAATAGCTCACCTTACCTGATCACTCTCCTTACAGTGTGTATGGTAACACCCATTGTTTCATGTTCTCTGTGTATATAAATCTCCCCACTGTATTTTCCACTGAATGCATCTGATGAAGTGAGCTGTAGCTCACGAAAGCTTATGCTCAAATAAATTTGTTAGTCTCTAAGGTGCCACAAGTACTCCTTTTCTTTTTGAGGTTTTAAACAGTTCATTAAAACTGCTTCCTCTTTTATAAGCAGCTAAATTGAGGTTGCTTCACAATAAAATCTGAAAAAAGCAAAGCAACCCTGTGGAGTATTAACATATATACAGAGCAGCACTTTTAATCTAGAAAAGCTTTTACAGCATTGGCTATTGGTCCAAGTTTTTCCAGTCAGCAACAACTGAGATGGCATAAGGGGATCCAGTAAACCAAGAGGAATACCGATTCAGACTAGACAAGCAAAACAAATGAATTTAACAACGATTAATTACCTCAATTGTGGCCCAACCATATTATAAACAGAGTATGGCCAGACTCTGTGGACTGGGAAAACTGTGCTTTAAATTGTAAAATTTCACTTGGTCTTCACACAAATCTTCAAATTGGAATCCATTACTAACTGAGCCTGGTACAAAAAATAACCTAAAGATTGGACTTTATTGTCTTTTGAAGATAGTGGAAAGACTGCTATTGATTTCAATATTAACTGCTTTGATCAAGGCCATAGTAATATTTGTTATAGGTAGTCTGTGAAGAGAAAATAGCAATCCTTTTAGGAATATGCTGTGTATGTAGGTTTGGTAGCAGAGCAAAAAAAACTTTCGGGATTTTGAAAGGCAAAAATATTACAAAATTTCTGTCAGTCATTACGAAGTTCTAATATACACACAAGCTCACCAAGGAAAGAATGTGTGTAATTATTTTGAACTGTCTTCTTCCACTGTCTTCTTTTCTTTCAGAAAAAAAGCAAAAAAAACTTATTTAAATATTTAATATTATTTGTTTATACTATGATAGGACTCAAGCTCCAGTTAACCTTAGGGTTCTTTGTGCTAGGCACTATACAAAACACATAGTGAAAGAATTTCTGCCTCAGAAAGCTTTAGAGAACCATATTCCAATAGCAAGATTTTCAAGACATGTTTTAATAGTCCAGGCCAAAAGGGTCGGTTCTGAGGGTTAATATATTCCATCGATGACAAGCAGAATCTACACAAGCCATTATTCTGATGCATAAATGTTTCTCATACCGTAACAAACACGTCCATCTCCACGGAAGCCTACAGAGCATTCACAGGAGAACTGATTTCCTGTTCCTGGACGACATACTGCATTGGTGTCACAACCATGGGTACCAGTGTAGCAAGGATTTCGGCTGATATCAGCAGAACCATCTGTTCAAAGAGATTATATTTAACCACTGAAGATGCTAAAATGAGGCCAAGTTAAATGTGACTATCTGACAAACATTAGTCTCTTACAGCCCTTATTTAAAGGGAAGTTTAAAGTCTGAATCCATCCCTGCAGCAGCATGAGGACTGAGGCAGAGACTGAGGAGAGATTGCTTACACCTGCAGTATGTGTGGGGGCCAGTTTTGTGCCAGTTGGACTCATCAGGGAGAGGGGTTCCTACAGTTGAGATGCAGGTCAACTATCAGTCATGCCTTTTACCTCAAATATGACAGCACAAGGTCTTCCCAAGAACTTTTACAAAGGAACATGGGTAAATTATAAAAACAATACAGATGACACTTTTACACAGAAAAGCCCACAGCAAATTATATACACAATTAAAAAGCAAGGTTAAGTCAAATCACCTGTATAGTTACCTTCCAGTCTCTTGAGTCGCTAAATAAGATTGTTTTGTTTGGGTTGGGATGCTTTTTTTCAGTAGCTAGGGATGCCTTATTTCTACCTGTATCCTTGCTGTCAAAAACTGACATACTCCTTTCTATACTCACTTGGTTTGTATTTTTAAATTGTTCCTTCATTCATACCTAATTTAATTCCTGCAAAAAAGAATTTCACTAACTTGTCATTAAGGTTGCCCAGACTTATCAACCTTTGCACAAATATCCCTTAAAATAAGTGTCAGATTGAAACAAAAACAAAATTAATAAAACAAAACCCAACACACACAAACAAGTTTATCATTTGACTCAAATAAAACATTTTGTATAATTGGCTATTGCACATCATCCAGAAATGAAATGCTATGACTGGCTGAAAGATGGCTCTTAGAAACTAGCTTCTGTTTAATGGCACATGATTCATTCTAGTACTGGGTTGTTTTTTGACGCAGTGGGTTTCTGCTCCCATACAGTATAAAAAGGGATTCATTGACGACAGAACTGTTATTCATTTAAAAGATAAAAGTACATGAGGTAAATGAAAATTCTCCATGAATGTATTAGGAAGGAAAAGATTCATACTGGTATTTTCAAAGTAGCCTAGGAGTTAGGCACTCAAATCCCACTTAAATTCAATAGGAGTTAGGTGCTCAATTTACAAGAAGTATTTTGGACCTTTTTTAAGAAAGGTCAATAGGCATTTTTAATTCCAGGTAAGTAACGCAGATATATAATCTATTTCATTAACATCCAGCTAATGCAAAGTCAAATATAAAGGAGTTTATCTCCCACAATCCAAGCCCCAAAAGAGGAATTGAAGAATTATCATATACGTACCACTGACTGGGCCAATTGAGTTGCTCATAGCATATCGCAGAATTTGTTCGTCCCTATTATACAGGACAAAGACACTGTCTACTGATAGTTGCTGTGTGGCAGAAATAGCGTGATGTGAGTCATCGTGAATGCATTCGTCAAATGAGATGGTCTGTCGCCACTGGTAGGCTACAGTGTAGGAGGGAGAAATCCCATCTCGTTCTGGTTCTGTCACTGTGTACTCCCTGGTAGAAGATGATGTGATCACTGAAATACAATAAATACCACATGAGTAAGAGAGGAAAGGGAGAGTACAAAGCCCATTTCCATCTGCAGATATGGATCAAAGCAAGGTAGTATTAAACAGAATTTTACAGACAAGCAGCTATAAAGCACTCACGGCCGGCTCTAGGCACCAGTAAACCAAGCCCCCCCCCCCCTTTTTTTTTTTGGCTTCGGCAGCACTCCGGCCCTTTTTTTTTGGCTTTGGCTGCATTCCACTTGGGGCGGCAAAAAACTTAGAGCCAGCCCTGAAAGCACTGCCATGTTTCTCTATTCAAAAGGAGGAAATTTTACTTGATTTGGCCTGTCTTTTGCTTTCATGTATCAGAGTTTCAAACAATGTGCTAACTATTTATCTAAACATAATTTAGCAAATTTGTATGGTTGATAAGACATGGAGAAAAGGCAAATTCAGTTTAAGAAACTTGTTATGCAAGTTCACCAAAACAAGTCACTGAATGTTCAAAAAATCTAAAAAGAACAGCAGCCACTAATACCAAAAACACTTGCTCTTTGTTCATTTCAATATGTTATCTCGATTTTCTGACAAAATCCTGAATAAAATATAAGAACTATCAAATCTGCAAGTTCCATAGCAGTTTTCTGTATGGTGAAAAAGAGACCAAGGCCATGATCCTTCAAGAAGGTCTGCCTGGATTAATTGTAATGCCCAACCCCCTCTGAAGTCAGTTGAGCTCTAAATGGATACAGGGCACCACCTTCATGGATCTGCTCACGGGATTTAGGCCAAAAAGGTGAATACCTGCTATCTGGCAGCCCATTATTCAGACAAGTCCAGTATGCTATAAGCTTCTTCAAGGCGTGTCAAGCTAAGTAAATAGGCTGGTGAAATAAGCAGCCCTTTATGATTATGTGAGGTCTAATTTAGCAGATACATATTTCTGCAGTTTCTTGAAGGAAGAGAGACGTGGAGATGGGGTGGCACAAGGAACTGGAAATGGGCTAAACAGCCTCTTGCTTCCACGTTGCTCATTCATATCCTGCCCAAGTCACAGTGACAGATAGTTGTTACTACCACATAACTGGTAATTGACCTATGTGAACTGATACATACAGTTCAGTCCAGTTTCTAGTGGAGCATTGCAAAAAGCCTCACAGCAATACGTACAGTTAATGGTAGTCTTAGGGTATGTCTACACTACCTGCTGAATCGGCGGGCAGTGATCGATTTAGCAGTGGTCGATTTATCGCATCTAGTCTAGACGCGATAAATCGACCCCCGAGGGCTCTCCTGTCGACTCCTGTACTCTACCACCGCGAGAGGCGCAGGCGGAGTCGACAGGGGAGCAGCAGCAGTCGACTCACCATAGTGAAGACACCACGGTGAGTAGGTCTAAGTACGTTGACTTCAGCTACATTATTCACGTAGCTGAAGTTGTGTAAGTTAGACCAATCTCCCACCCCCCTCCCGCCCTCATTGTAGACCAGGGCTTAGAAAACAGACCAAGGACAGAATAGGATGGAAAACCAAATTAGCCTCTCTTCTTGAGCCCTCTAGATCAGAACTGAAACATTAGTAAGCAATGCAGGAAATTTTCACTGCTGCTGTCTACACTGCATCACTTTTGTAGATAAAAGAAAGGCCCCTTCACTGTCTCTAGAGTTGTCAGTCCAGCATTTTTTGACACCACATAATTAAAAAAAAATTTAAAACCTCACATAAGAGACCAAGAACATGCAATTTTCAGAGATAAAGGTTATTAAAACATTCTCACTGAGTTGTTCCAAAGAGCCAAAGAACAAATATATGGTAGTAAACTCTACACTGAAAACAGATATGAACCTATGTAACAGGCAATGTTTTTTCAGATTCTTATTTTCTCTTCTGATGAATATGGTTGATAATCACCTCCATTAATTCATGTTGCTTCTTACCAGAACTAGAAGAGTGATAGAGCTCATTGTATGGTTCTATGTGGACTGATGCACCAAATGGGATCTCGGGTACTTTGCCCTCCATTTCTGTGCTGATTGTAAGATGACCATGTTCATCGATTCCACTGAATTTTTGCTTGATAACCAACTTCTCATTACTGCCAAGGAAGGTAACTTCAGCTTGCCGTGTAAACTCACCACCTAGAAATCAAGATTAGGCAAACCATGACTAAGTTTGAATCCATCTAGTCAAACCGTTGTCCACAACCCTTCAAAACAAAAAAAGAAAACACAAACAAAAAAAAGCAAATATTTTCTCCAAGCTATTATGCAAGATCTTCTAATAGTTCACGATTTTTTTTCCATATAAGGGCAAAATTATTGTTCTAGAAATTCCATTGACACACTATCACTGAGTATAGTAAAAGAACCCAGACTTTTATGTACTAAACATTTTGAACTGTAAATAAGGCAGAAGAGAAGGTTTCAGATCAAGAGAAGAGGCAGAGCCAAAATATACAACAGTAAGTCTTATCATGTGTGGTATAGTTAAAAAGTGGTTTTATTCTTTCGAGAAAATATCTCTATTAAGAGATCACTGATTTAAAACAGACAGAAAATTTCTGGTCCCAAATTTTAAAAAAATTGAAATGTACATTATAAATTCCTGAACTAGCTTCCAGGAAGTCAATAAATAAATAAATAAATACACAAAAAACAAGAAAAAAATTCTATATTCAATTAACATACTGATGAGGCTGACAAAATTTGTACCACAGAACTGTAAAGCATCAAATTAAAAAAATGCATAAACTCTAAATCAGATTATATTCACAGATGGGTCTGAGAATTTGAATCAATCCAGAAATTCAGGCCCATCTCTAGTTATATGTAGCACTGAATTACAAAAATACTTCTGAAATGTATAGGAATTTTAACAAAAATCAGTGAATCTCTCACTTGCCTGCCAAAACTTCAGTTGAAGGTTCTGTATTTCCCCTGCAGCATTTCCCCTGGTGATATCATTAGCACCTAAAGCCTAATATGTTTTAGGTATTCATAGGGCCAGATTTTCATTGCATTCTGGCCTCTTCTTTGCAGGTGCTCAAAAGCAGCCAAATCTACCTAGCTGAGAATACCCCCAGCATGGGGGCCTTTTAGCTACCAGTGGCTGTATAGCCAGCCCAGCACAGAGGTACAAGGAGAGGGCTTAGCCAGGACAGAGCTAGCATATAGTTTATTTGGGACTATAAGCAACTGAAATATCTAACCTACATGGTGACTCAGCACAGCTATACCCTGATAATCAGGGTGCTGTAACTAGCTCCCCAATAACCCCACATCTTTTTTGTGTCAAGCAAAAGCTGAGCACAGCAGAGAATCTGGGTTGAAAGTCTTTTTGCTGCTGTAGGAGAAAACACAGATCCTTGCACTCCAGTCTTGGCAGGTAAAAAGTTCACCTTTCAGGCTCGAATTCTGCTTTCACCTCATTGTGTTGTATTTTTGTTTACAGGTGGGATTTTCAAAAATCCCAAACTCACTTAGAAGCACAATTCGTACTGAAATTCAGGGGGACTTGTATTCCTAAAAGACTTTGGGAGTTTTGAAAATCCCACCCTTTGTGTTATACACCTTGTTTGGTGCCTTATTTAAAATATTTCTCTATACAAGGCAATAAATATGCCCCCAAATGATTTTACAGTAATCAGAGGGGAAAAAACAGGTTTCCCCATTTAGGGATAACTACCAAGAGACTTGAAGTGGCTACAACCAAACATTTCAGTTGCAGGTGCTCAGCACTCTCACCAACGCTCTCTCTCACTCTGGCTCTAATTCTCCTGTCATTAGAAGGATAGCCTCCCCATAGCACATTGATAGACTAGGATAATATTAAACATCAGCAAAAGTGTACAGTCGGAGAAAGCTCAGGACTCTTTTCATGTGGTATCATAAACAAAAATCTCACCACATTTTAGGCAATGTCAGCAGGCAGCAGCTGTTGCAAAGGAACAAATGTAAATACTGAATTTTTGAGGACACCAAAACATTTACACCAAACTTTTTCATTTGAGGGTGTTTCCTTTCTACCTTGTTGCTTGTTAGGTGCTTCTTTCAAGTGTCTCAAGGCCAGCTTTGTTGCCATACCAGGGTACAACAAGACCCATTGGTTTCATTAGCATTTTAAATTTTATAAATTTATGTACAAGTATAATTTAAAAATGACTCTACAGATTTAAGTCTTTACCGTTTAGTGGGGAGGAGCATCTTTTTATGCTAGTTCTGTAATATAAAGGTTTCCCTATGCTGAAAGATTCTCCACACTTTGCAACAGTTGTGATTTATTGAATTAAGAGCCATTTACATTTTTATGACTATTTACACAACTGCCAAATAGCCAGCTGTATTAAGAAGGAACAAATTAAAGATGCAAGTCGAGGGAAATTGATCTTTCAAGTGATGTGATTGTGGTGTTGTAGCCAGGATGTTGGTCCCAGGATATTAGAGAGATGGGGTGGGTGAGGTAATATCTTTTTAATCTGGAATTTCCAAACCTGTAGAAGAACTCTGTGTAAGTTCGAAAGCTTGTCACTCTCACCAACAGAAACTGGTTCAATAAAACAGAGGTTCTTAACCTTTTTCTTTCTGAGTCCGCTTCCCCCATCCCCCCCGACTGCTGTGAAAACTCCACGGCCCACCTGCACCACAACAACTGTTTTTCTGCGTATCCAGTAGATTAAAAGCCAGGGCTGGCATTAGGAGCTAGTAAGCAGAGCAATTTCCCGGGGCCCCACACCACAAGGGGCCCCCTCAAAGCTAAGTTGCTCAGGCTTCGGCTTCTGCCCTGGGGGGCGGGGCTCGGTCTTCAGCTTTTTGCCCTGGGCCCCAGTGAGTCTAATGTTGGCCCTGCTCTCTGGTTTGTTTTGGTGGATCCCTTGAAACCGGCTCACAGCCCCCACACCCATGGGGCCCTGGACCTCATCCACCTGGTCTTGCTAAGTGACATGATTTTCAGTTATCTAGGAATTTGCATCTAGACATAGTATGAGTTCTCAACTGAAAAGCTGCTGCATCTGTACAAGCTGGTGAATTCAGAGTAAGTTCTAGCCACCACATGAGACACTGAGAAAACTCCAACAATGTGAAGTAAGAAAAAGAAAGGATCCTGGCTCACGCCTCTGTATCAAGTGCTGATTTCAAATTCCATCCATTTTTACCTCTAAAAAAAAAAGGGGGGGGGGCAACAGAAAATTTTACTCTGTTAACACACACAGACCAATTTTCAGAGGTGCTGTATACCCAGGCCTCCCAAAATACTTGGTCACCTGCTTTCTGATAACATCAGTTCATTGAATGGGAACTGGCTAATCCACTTCGACTCAGTGCTCAGGGTTTCTGGGTGACTACTAGGCATTTGTGCCTAGTGCAAAGTAAAAATTCCAGATATCTGTATTATATCAGCAAAAGAAATGGTCAGAAGGTTTGATATAGCACCAACCAACCAATACTAGTCAGGAAACAGGGAGCTTCTGCATCTTTCTAATAATTTACTTCAAAGTATTCTAGTTTAACAGTTCTCTTGCCTCAAGCCACAAAAAAAGTATAAAGCAGTTTTTTAAACAAGTTCTAATAAAAAAAAAGTTACCTGTAATACTGAATCCATTTCTATATCCTTGCTGCTCCACAGCAAACATCCATCCTATGATACCTCCAACAGAAGCAAGAGGAAGCAGAGAATACCCCAGCACCTCTGGAATAGTGCTGATAGCAGTGTATGCTCGCCCATGGTTCATCACAACGTAAGAATGGAGGTCAGTGTTCTCAAATACAACTGGAACTGGGTTACTTCCTACAAAGATTTTCCCTTTCACTTTCCCATTCACTCGCTGAGGAGAACCTGGTAAATCAAAAACACCAATGTAAGGTAAAGAATTTCACAAAGTAAAAACAGAATTAGCACATTGTTCAGAGCTACGTTTTCTAATCAGTGTATTAATTTTGTGCAAATAGAAAGTAGAAAATTAGTGTCAACATGCATGGCAAGAGACAGATGCTCACAGAGTTAGACATACAAGCCACCTACAAATGAGGTGTAAAGTTGCATAGGCAATTACAGTTTCATTGCTATGAAAAAGAGAGAGTGGGCAGAGTTACAATAATTAGATCTTGTCCTTTTTCATTTTTCCCAGGGATAGATAGTTGAATAAACAAGCTGTTTTGTGAAAGCACAGTGGTTCTCAAACTTCTGTATTGGTGACCCCATTTACATTGCAAGCCTCTGAGTGTGACCCCCTTATAAATTAAAAGAACTTTTTAATATATTTAGCACCATTATAAATGCTGGAGGCAAAGCGGGGTTTGGATTGGAAGCTGACAGCTTGCGACCCCCCAGGTAATAACCTCATGACCCCCTGAGGGGTCCCTACCCGCAATTTGAGAACCCCTGTTGTAGCATCTGCAAATAGTGAATGCCATACAGTAAAATCTGAATGCCATACAGTAAACCCCCTAATTATATAAATTCCTGCCTTCAGAGTCTGCCCTAAAGCAGTGTTTTTCTTTGCAACCAAGTATGGGATCACGGCATGTAAGGCACTGGGTTGCCTTGCTCAGCACCCAGGGACCCTAGCGACTCTGGTCAGCACCACTGACCGGGACATTAAAAGTCCCATCGGCGCTGCTGCCCAGCTAAGGCAGGCTAGTGCCTACCTGCTCCAACACCGCACTGCACCCAGAAGCAGCCAGCAATGGGTGAGGCTTCTAGGCAGGGGGGCCACAGGGCTCTTCAGACCCGCCCCCTCCCCGTGCACTGGCTCCGCACTCCCACTGGCTGGAGGGGAGGCGGTGCCTGCGGGCAATAGCTGCGTGGAGCCGCTCCTGTGCCTCTGCCTAGGAGCCGGACCTGCTGCTGGCCGCGGTGCCAGGACAGGCAGTAAGCCTGCCTTTGCACCCCAGCTGCGCCACAGACCAGGAGCCGCTGGAGGTAAGTCCACGCCCCAACCCCGCGCCCCAATCCCCTGCCCTGAGCACCCTCCAAACCCTGAACCCCTTCCTGCACCCCAAACACCTCATCCCCGGCCCCATCCCAGAGCCTGCACCCCCAGCCCAGAGCCCTGACTCCCTCCCAACCCCCTGCCCCAGTCCTGAGCCCCCCCAAACCCAGAACCCCTCCTGCATCCCAAACCCCTCATCCCCAGCCCCACCCCAGAGCCTGCAACCCAGAGCCCCCTCGCAAACCCTGAACCCCTCATTCCCAGCCCCACCCCACAGCCCGCACCCCAACCCTCTGCCCCAGCCCTGAGCCCCTCCCAACAGCCCAAACCCCTCATCCCCAGCACCATTGGGTCGCGGGCATCAACAATTTTCTTCAACTGAGTCCCCAGAAAAAAAGTTTGAAAACCATTGCGCTAAAGTATCTTCAGAGCTACAGAGTACAAATTTGCTCCTCCTTTATTTGAAGTTACTTCCATTAAGCAACCAAGATTTTTTGAATGGTCCCTATTGTGGTCATGGCAGGCTTCGCTGTATTTAAGGTGACACTGAGTACATTATAGTCCCACATTTTTCATACCTCAACTTTCCTCAAAATTCTGTCATATACAATTCGTCACTAGTTTTGCACAGAGGTAGTATTCTGGATTAGTATTTAGGGTGCTGTGGTATTTTCTAATGTATAAAGTACATGCATTAAGTTCAAGTTACATTAGTTTCAGATCTTTTATTTTCCTTGCTCTGGATTGGTTTAAATTTGTAACTAACACTGAGTTAAGTGCAATTTTTGCCTTTTGTAAAAACCAGAAAGCAAGGAAAGCGTTTAGTCAGTTACTTAACAGCCAAAATGCATGTACAGATTGAGTCACTAGAAGGATTACAAGTGTATACGTAAGAAATTCCTTTTTGGATCTCACACAAGCATGTTTAAATATAGAGCCAACAAAATCAAGCAGCTTAGATATTTGCTATAGGAGTTGAAAAAGTCAGAGAAACTGGAGTCATACTTTGACTCCAGTAGTAAAAGTCAGATTGTGCATTCCTTTTAAAGAAGTTTCTTTCTAGAGATGGGCTACCCCCTGAACTTTGCAGGTCTACGAAATTCAAAGAGTAACCAAGGTCTAGTTTTCCTTTAGATGTTCAGCTGTCCTAGCAAGCATAGCTGAAAAGCTTGTGTAATTTCTTATATTTACCTCCATTGCAAAATGGAGTAGTTTTAAACCATTCAGTGTATTATTCAAAGTGTCACCTTGGCTGCAATGGTAAAAAGTTACCCGCCAATGCCTTCAACCTATGCTTTGGGACTGAGGGTGCCCAAGCAGCCTTCAATTATTTTTCTCCACACAAAGCCCCATAAACTAAGAATTCAGATACTAACACTGGTCGCTAGTGGCTAAGGTGTCACATACAACAGGCTGTTCTAGCCTCTGTGCTCAATGTCTAACGTCTGGGGAGGCTGCTGAGTAGCGTGGAAGCTCTGTGTGAGCTGTGATGTGTCCGGCTCGCAGAAGCTGGGTGCTCTCCGCTGCCACAGCCCATTTTAACAAATGAAGTGTTAAGGTGTCAACACTGGAATAAAAGCTTTGATAACGAAGCTGTCCAGGATATAGTCATAAGAGCTCTACAAACAAACAAATCCCTGGTTTCCTAAATGCACAGTACTTAAAGTCGCTAAGTTTCCTGAAGAATATTCATTACATTTTAAGAAGTGGGCTGCCAAAGACTTCAGTATTCCCATTTGCTTATATGTGAAATTTACAGATATCCAACACGTCCCAGTTCGTCTGCTTCCTGTTTACATCGAAAGGGCGGAGAGAACTAGACTAGACACTGAGGGCATTAGGTTGTTAATTGTTTATTCCAGTAGACGTATGTTCCAGACATCCGTTTACATATTTTCTTCACCCCATAACTATATGGGAAAATGTACTTTTCCAAGCAATAAATATTAGGCAGGGTAACAATAAATATTAAGAAGCGTCACTTCCATCCATTTTGGACCAGTCTTGCACTCAGGGTCAGCATTCACGTTAGTGGGGCGAATGTTTTTCAAAAAGGCTTCCACTAGAGAGCAGTCCGCATTGCAATAACCCTATAAAAGAGGAATGCCTCATCATTACTGAGCGCCTACACTCGATAGCCAGCAGGATGAGAGAGAGAACCTCACCGCAGTACTGTTAGCCTCATCTGGGTTGGTCTAATAAAGTCTCAAGAATGTTCCCAAGGAACACAGTGCGACTTCTTGTAGTAAGATACAACACACTTTACTGTAGATTAGTGAAGCGAGACTTCTTGATGCCATGTATCTCCTCTCAACTAATGGTCTAAGGAAACAAATCATTCCGAAAATCTGAAGTGAGGCCAAAAATTGACAAGACAACTGCCCATTAAAGTGTCCTATTTAGACAGAAGGCATATGGCCCAATGCATAAGCCCAGCAAGATTAAAATAATAAAAAATAAAAAGTCTCTCGCAAAGTCAGCTTTCTTACTCTTTCATTCTGAACCAGGATCTGTGTTTGCTTCCTTTCAGTTGTTTTAAGGGGTTTTCCTTCCTTTTCCTCCTCCACCCCACCCACTGAATGTTCTTTGGAGGAGGAGGATGGTATTTGTTCTCGATGGGCCCCAGTGTAGTCTCCCCGGAGGAGCTCTGTGGCAGAGCTGTCAGGCAGAAAAAGGACTTTGCGTTGCACAAACCCTTTGAAGATCCCTAGCTGTCCTTCCCTCACATAATTCTCTAAAGCATAGTTGCTAACTCTACTGCAGACAAAAATGGTAATTGTGTAAGCAAAAGTCTGTTTTAAGAAGCTCCTTCCAAGCAGAGACTTGCCCTCTTAGAATCAGTGTCTGCAATTGTGCGGACAATTTGGTTTTCTTGTCAGTAGTAGACCATTATGCAAAACAAATAGGCAGTCAGTGCTATTGACAGTGGTATGAAAGCACTTCAACTGTGACCCTAGGTTCTAAAAAGCAATGCTTTCTCCATGTTAAGTTACATTTTCATCGTCATCATGGATACGTTCTTTATTATGTGTCCACTTAAACTTAGTTTATGTATGGCTTTCAAATAAATACACAAGATTAAGATTTTTCAAGATCGTTTAAGGAGTTTTACTTAACTCATAATTTTCAACTAGTACTTACAAAAACATTTAAATGCAGCAACCTCATCCCATTCTATACTAAAGAGGATTTTAAAAAATTAATTGCCTATGTATCCATATAACCGTATTACAAGTTAAATGTCTCATACAAAACGTTAGTACAACTATTTAGCTTTGAAAAATTAAATTACCTTCTGCTACACATTGCCTGCCATTTCCTTTGTAGCCAGCAATACAACTGCAACAATACCCGTTTGGATAGTCTCTGCAAACAGCATGAACGGAACACTGATGACGGTTGTTAGCACAGGTCTGTTGGACATCTGTATGGTAACGGAACACTGCAGGAAGAAAGACCAACCAATTAGTATTCTGCATATTACATTATAACCATAACATCCATAAAGATTCACAATAGGGCCAACTAGAACACAACACAATCCTGAGTTAGCTTCAGAATTTCATTGTGCCCATTTGATCAGCTTTTGGGAAAGGCAAACAACTACAATAGATTTTTGCTTGCCTTGCAATACATAGCTAATTTGCCCAAATATTCTAGTAAAAGGTACTGGGCCAGATCCTCAGCTGCAGTAAATCAGTCGAGCTCTACTGTCTTAAGTTATGTCAATGGAAGTACACCAATTAATGCCAGATGTCAATCTGGTCCTTAAGCTAAACATGGGGAAAGTTTCTCAAGGTTCTGGTTTCCAGCCCACACCAAAAGGGACAGCCCAGAAGGGACAGCCCATTCACCCACTGTCAAAACCCACACCTGTGCTCTTCCAAGCTCACAGATATAACAATCCTCACATTCTGAGCCCTGTCATTTCAAATAATTATTCTGTGTCGCACTTGGCTTCACATTTGGTATATTCATTGCCTCAACAAGTAGCATTGCTAGTGCAGAGCTTTTAAACACACAAAACCAGGGAACCCTAAATTGTACATAGCCTTTTGTAGTGGTGGCTCAGGGTTCTCTGACTTTATCAAGTCATCTGTGTTCTGTAAAGAGTTTATAAAGTTATACTTCTGTGAAAACAGTCTGTATCATACATACACAATCCTTACTAAGTGCAGCAACATATTGCAACAGTTAAAATGCAGGTCATTACTTTAACAACCATAATAACCAAAACAACTTGAATAAAAAATGTTGTTAAGACAGAGATACCTTTGAGACTATATTGCCCTTCAGAACTATTAATACACTTATTCCACAGAGACATTAGTCTCTCCACAGCATTCGATCCTTCAAGCTACTGAGAACAGACCCATTGAGGGACAAGTCTGTGGTAAGCACAACTGGCCATACATGTTTGTGGTCAAGTATTACAATTGGACTTGAAACTTTCCATACGTCCCCCTAACATTGCCAAAACTAAACAGATCTGTCTGGAATTTCAGAGGTCTAAGGGCAAATCAAAAAGAAAGAGCCAATTTGGGATGGAGGATGCAGTGGGAAGCCATTCTGGGGGGAAAATAGGCTATATCGAGCAGCTTAGAGAGCACCCCTTAAATAAATCTACTTTTCATGCAGCCCACACTGCCCATACAGATCTTTCATCGACATACTCCCATGATGGGGGAAGCAGAAAACAAGGGGATAAGGGGGATAGAGGAGACTGGTCTCAGGACAAAATGGAAGCCACACTGAGGTGCTGGGGTGGGAGAATGAGGTGAAAGGGGGAAACTCAGGTGCCAACCCTAATATAACCTAAAACAGTACAAATGACCTTACCAATCCCAGTATCCTCAATATCTTCAATATCTTCCACATCTATAACCTGAGGATACTGCTGAGGGAACTGGTGGACCTGAAACTGAGGCGGCGTTTTTCCAGTTGAGAGTTCTGGCTGTTGATTGAAAGAGGACTCTCTTGGAAGTGTCTCTGTTGTTATAGCTTTGTGTGGTGGTTGTAAGTCATCTTCCGAAGCTGACTGAGGAATTCTATATGTTATATGTTGTTGATCCCCTCTTCTGCTGGGAACATCATATGGTACTTGTTGCTGGCTTATTTCAACTGAGTCATGGTGCAATACAGCTGGTTTTGAGGTCACCCCTTGATACTGTTCATCATCACCAAATTCTGGACTGTTGCTGATTTTGGCAGGCACAATACTACTAGATGAGCTACCAATCTCAAAAACCCAGATTCCTTTCCTTCCAGAATTGCTGCTCCTAGAAAGAGAGAACAACCACACTAAATAAGGGGTCAGGTAACTTAACAGTAAATAAAAGAAAAGGAGTACTTGTGGCACCTTAGAGACTAACCAATTTATTTGAGCATAAGCTTTCGTGAGCTACAGTGTGAGCCACAAGTACTAAGGTGCCACAAGTACTCCTTTTCTTTTTGCGAATACAGACTAACACGGCTGTTACTCTGAAACTTAACAATAAATAGAAATTCTATATGAAAAACACTACATATTTGATTCTAGACTCCATTGATAAATACAACTACAAATTGGATGAATTATCATACCTATACAAAATACAGCTTAGCGTACATGGCTAAAATTTTGGATAGTACACCTCTACCCCGATATAACGCAAATTCGGATATAACGCAGTAAAGCAGCGCTCTGGGGGGTGGGGCTGCGCGCTCTGGCAGATCAGCATGTCAGCGTGTTTGGCTCCAACACGCTGCTCTGAGAGGCGTGTTTAGGGTGCCGGGCCAGGGCCGAGGGTTTAGATATGGGGCAGAGGGTCTCAGGGAGTGGTCATTAAACAGGAGGGGTTGGATGGTTCAGAGGTTCTGGGGGCGGGGCAGTCAGGGGACGGAAAACGGGGGCTTTGGATAGGGTGTGGGAGTCCCGGGGGGCCTTTCAGGGGGCAGAGGTGTGGATAGGGGTCGGGGCACTCAGGGGACAGGGAGGAGGGGGGTTGGGTAGGGGGTGGGGTCCTGGGGATGATTAGGGATGGGGGGGTCTCTGGAGGGGGCGGTCAGGGGACAAGGAGTGGGGGTTGGATGGGTCAGGGGTTCTGAGGGGTCAGTCAGGGGGCGGGAAGTGACTATTAATAACGGAAATGCTCGAGTCCAAAGCAAGTTCAATATAATGCGGTTTCACCTATAACGTGGTAAGATTTTTTTGGCTCCCGAGGACTGTGTTATATGGGGGTAGAGGTGTATTGCCAACATGTTTAATCTACATTGAGAACTAACTTCTTTCGAACATATCTGGAGGTTAGGGAGGGTTGGGAAGAAAAGGTGGTGTAATTTGGCCCATATTCATCTTGATAGCAGCACTCTGAACTTTTTGAATTGCTCTCTTTCCTTTCTGCCCTCTTCCCCACAAAAACAGAGGCAGGGGTGCTGGAACAAATTGTACAGTGCGGGTGCTGAGAGCCATTCAACCAAACTGTAAACGCTGGATCTGATGAAAACCACTTCAAGCCCCGGGGAGCAGCAGCACCCCCATAGGCAGTTCCAACACCTATGAACAGAGGCCAAGACTTTTCAAAAAGGGATGCCTAAAGTTAGGCTTCTCAGAAAGTGCCCCAATTTTCAAAAGGGCTGGGCACCCAATAGCTCCCACTGAAGACAACATTAGCACCCACTTTTGAAAAAGCATCGATCAGATTTTATGATTTCTAAGACAATGGCTAATGAAAGCTTATTAGCTATGACATTTTCTCACATTGCAGACTGCATAAAAACATGTCAGACAGTAGCAAGAACTGCGATTTGGATTTATTTATTTATTTAAAAAGCATACTCATGCAGGTTTTTGATGGACTCTTCATCATTAGCAACTGTATTGTAGGATCCTGGTTTTATCCACAAGTAGTAGTTTGTAGCGGCTTGACTAAAGCCAACTGTAGCAGGAATCTTTTCCTCAGCATTCTTGGAGTGTGCACTGTAGAACTGCAAACCATCTTCTGGATAAAGGAAAACAGCATAGGAACTGGAATCAGAAGAGGCTAAAACAGCCTGGAATGTGTTTCTCTGTGGGGAAGATTTAAATTCCATTACTTGTGGGAAAATATTCAAGATTAGAAAAAAAGGAAGACACTTTACAAATCAAAGTCAAGATCTGGGTTCACACAATGGGTTGTACATTACACAATTATTAGAGACTGTTAAATTCCTTTGAGAAGTTTTTCAAAGAAACAGATTTAATTGTTTTTTCAAAAACACATTTGTGTTGACTATGCTTAAATGTCACAATCAAAGTCTTACTGCAGATAAACTGAAGTCAATGTAAAATAGCCATTAGGATGCTTAAAAAAGCCCTAAGTTCAGTACTATGTTTAGCAAATTGAATAGTCCCTTTAACAGAAAAATTGAGTGGATTGGCTGTTCCTGGAAGATCTTGTATCAAATTCAGATGCTAATTACAAATGTTTGCACAGAATAGCATATTGAATTCACAGCTTCCGAAAATAAGGCCAAAAAAAAAAAAATGTTCAGTTTTCAAGTGAGAAATGTCCTTACACAATGGCTGGGTGAGATCAAATACTCATACTGACTTTCCAAAACTACTACATTTTCATTTATCAGATGTTTTCTGCTTCAAGGACTTAAATCCCAGCTGAAGCTCAACATGGAGATTAAACGAATATCCACAGAAAGTGAGCAGAGAAACTATCCTTTTAAATTTGATGAAACATAGTTCAATGAAACTCTCTAATTCAGTGCATTCTGGGGCATCTCAAGCCCCACATGGAGATGAAAAAGCCAAAGGTGTGCAATGAGGGGCAACACCCAATACAGGACCCCTCACAGTGCAAGCTTTACTGGATAACCAGCAGCAATGTTCAGGATACTTGTCAACCAAACAGACCATTCCTTTCATAAAGCCCAGTTTATACTAAGCCAATAAATAAATGACCAAATTAAAAAGCAACAACCTCAAAGCTACCACAACAAACTGGCCTTTGAGACGTCAAGGAATCAGCTGGCCTAGTGGTACTGCACTGGACTGTACATGATGTGTGTTTAGATGCAGACAGCACATCCAATTTTGAATTCTGAGCTGCATTTTTTATTTTTGGGGCTGTCGGGTCGGGGAGGATTTTGAAGGATTTTATTATTTGTTGGTAGAGAACATCCATGCCACTGCAATCGTGGCCCTTGCTGAGACAGTGTTCCAGTAAGGGCCATTTATCTGACTTTAGCTGTTTACCACTGCCCCAAGCATAGGCCCCCTTCTGGGGAAGGTGGATGCTATGCCCATGGCCTAGTCAGACACAAGAAGCTAATATTTGGCAAAACAAGTCCCTGATCCTGGAAAGACAGAAGCACATGCTTAGTTTTACACACTGTGAGTAGTCCCATTGACAGTGGAGCTAATCTCAGTACATAAAATGAAGCACGTGCTCACATCTTTGCAGAATGGGACCTAAAAGATTTAGAAGATGGGGTGGGGAGGAGGGATTGTAGCTCTCAAATAAATTGTGAGATTAAGTCCTAAGCATACGTGGATCATCATACATTTATCTTAAAGAGACTACTATGGAAGGCCTTATTTCAGATATGTGAGTTTGTGGTGAATGAGATGTGATCAATCCATAAAGAAATCAAGGGCTAGATTCACAAGAGGACTTAAGTGCCTAACTGCCACTTTAGACACCTAAATCCCAGAATCAGGCCCCACTGGGATTCACAAAGCCTCTGATCAGTTGCCTCCGAAACCTGTAGGCACCAAAACTCGCTCAATGCCTCAACTGCAGTAAAAGTTCACAAGGTATCTGTTTTTGCCTGAGCACACGCACTGCAGCCCCACACCAGGCATCCAGACACCTAAGCCCCGGAGCAATGCACGAACCAGGGAAAGACAGACAGACAGTCTTCTGCCTAACTCGCCTGCAGGGCCTGGTCTGGAAAGCATGTTCAGAGATCAGCTACCAGATCAGGCCCTACAGAGAAGTTTACACAAAGACAGAAAAGTTTACACAAAGGAGCGAGCAGGGAAGAACAACCTTCCTCATAACCTTTCGCACAGTGGTTAGGGTACTCACCTGGGATGTGGGAGACCCCCAAGTTAAGTACCACCCTCCAACTGAGGCACAGGAAAGATTTGAAGTGGGTTCTGCCACCTCTCAGGAGTAAAAACTAGCCACTGGGGCATGGTATATTCTAGTGTGGAGTTCTCTCAGTCTCCCCTGTTGAAAAGTGGATAAATAAATTTTAAAAAGTAGGGGGACTCAATCCTGGGTCTCCCACCTTTCAGGTGAGTGCACTAAACATCAGGCTACAGAGTCAGTCTCATACTTACCTGCTCTCTCTGGCCCAATCAGTGCAACAGCTTCAACAGGAGAGACAGAGAGACCCCTGTCAGAATATCCCATAGCCCAGTGGTTACGGTGCTCACCAGAGAGGCACCAGAGCCCAATTCAAATCTCCTCTCACCATCAGGGAGAGGAGGGACTTGAATTGGGGGTTTTCCACATCCAAGGTGAGTATCCTAACCACTGGACTAAACATTATGAGGGTGCTGCTGCGCCTCCTCCCTCCCTGATAGCTTCTTACTAAAACAACGTAGGCACCTCACACCAAGAGAGCATTTGCAGCTGAGAATCCCACGTTGTAGGAGGCACTTCCCGGTGGCCCAGACTTAGGCGCCTATCTATGAGACGGGGGGGAAATGCTTCACACACCCGCCTTGGCTTAGCATCTTCCATCTTTGGTGAGGGCATCACCTAGTGTGCTGGCTTTTGTGAATCCTATTCTGAGATGCCCATCTCTTCCATTCATTGTGTAGGGAGCTTAGGTGCCTAAATCCAGCCTTTGTGAATCCCAGTGATTTTCTAGGCACCTGAAAGTTAGACCTAATGATGTTGAATGGCACCACATTAAGTTTCTTTGTTAATTTAGCCCCAAAGTTCCAGGTTTTAGTACCTCTAAGTTCCCTGATTATTCCAAGTATCTGGCATATTTTTGGGTGTCGTAAAAGTTAACATAACAGCCCAAGGATAGTTTAAAGTTGAATAAAAAGGTTAAAACGTGAGCTTTGTCCTCATCTCCACCCACATGCTACAAGCCAAACTGCTTACATCTTTTAAATACGTCTGAGAAACTCCTCCCAAAAAATTCCTTCTCGTGAATGCTGTGATAAGCACAGAAAGCGAAGTGGTAAGGTATTTAAACTGAAATAATTTTGTTTTTGAAGTATGAAATATTACAATTGACACTTAAAACAATGGACCATGGAGGTACACTTCTGTTGCACTTGGTCTATCTTAGAGCTCTGTCTAATATTCACCTTGCCTTCCAGAGTGGGGTCTTCTCCACGTACATGGTAAGGAGCCACAAACGTCCAGGTAACAATGACAACACTGCTTGGATCAAAAGTGGCCTCAGGGAAACCTCGTTGGATATAGTCTGCAGCAAGCTGTAAGACATCAGGGGATGAATCTTCTCTATAAAACACCTTCCCACGTCCATCTGTAGTGTCCAGATCAGCCAAAAATGGAGCAATAGCTCCAAAACTGAGTGGAAACTGACCAAGGTATTCTTCTTCTTTTGATGGTTCATTCACTGCAATGATCCCATTAGTGGCCACCTAATAGAAAGGGTAAAATCATTTAGACAGGGCAGTAAGTATTGTTCACATGGCTATTTCATAAGTCTACACACTTTTGTAGTATTTTCAAACCCACTGAAACATTTCCGATTCTCAAATACCTAATATCAGTGAAGCTGAAGCTTGTATTTATGAGATAAGTCAAGTTTAACAACCTGTAGGACAATCCCAAAAACAACTTTTTATATCTATTTGGAGGAATCTTGGGGTTTTAGCTTCTCATGTTTCAGCAACAAGGTACATTAAGAACTGAACTTTCTTCTCTCTGAAGGATGAGATTTCAAACAGCTGTACTTCACAGGTTACCACATTCACCTCTGCTTATGGCAAATCAATACAAAATAAGCACATCTCACAAACTCCAAAACTCTCAATCTTTATAGATCAAAACCCAGTGCAAGCAGTCTTTTGTATGGATTCTCTTAGATGACTAGATACTAGCCATTATGCTATTAAAAATGTTTACATAAGAGTGCTGCTAGATACGGAAGCAGGGCTGGCTTTAGGGAAAATGGCACCTTGGGCAAGCCTGTATTTTGGTGCCCCGTCACCCACTGCCTCTCCCCACCTCCTACTCATCCTCCCAGACTCCTGCTGCTTTCCCATTAGTTCCGCCATCACCGCTGGCCCCCACTTCCTCCCCAGGTGCCTGATGCCTTCCCCACTCCCATTGCCCCAAGCTCCCTTCTGTGGCCTTGCACTCCAGGCCCACCCCACTCCTTGCCTCTTGACCACAGTACCCCCTGACCATGGTGCCCTAGGCAGTCACCCATGTCACCCACCCATAAGGCCAGCCCTGGATGAAAGTAATGAAGTAAATACTCAAACTTAGAATTTTAAAATGGATAAATAAATACTTAGGACAATTACTTTGTTGACTAACCAGTGAGCCAGATTCTCACCTAATGCAAACTAGTGTAGTTCCATTAATGTCAATGGAGCTATTCAGATTGACACCATCTTAGAATCTGGACCACACTACTTCTACACTGTAAGACCCAGGAGCAATGGTATGGATGACATTATACACTTGTAGGAGAGCTTGGGGCTGATGAAAGTGAGGGATCAACAGCATCATCATGTGCCCCCCACAGCAGGAGCAGAGATGTTGTGCAACTTTCCCCAACAGATCAGCCAATAGATCTTCCTCCCAACTTCCCTGCTTAGGGCTTTGTGCAAATGGCATAATCAAGCCATTCCTCACGTTCCTTCCTTACATTCAAGATTGCTGTAACTGTAGGTCCTGTCTACACTGGCAAGTTTCTGCACAGTAAAGCAGCTTTCTGCGCTGTAACTCCCAAGGTTTACACAGTGCCAAGCCACTCAGTGCGCAGAAACCGCACAGCTGCAGTGCTGTAAAAAACCCACCCAACACCTTTCTATACTGGGGCTACAGCACCGTGATGCCCGTGTAGACACTGTGGTCGATTACAGCGCTGCGACTGGGCTCCGGGAGGTGTCCCACAATGCCTGTTATCGCCTATCTGGTCATCGGTTTGAACTCTACTGCCCTGCCCTTAGGTGACCAACCATCATCCCCACCCCGTAAATTCCTTGGGAATTTTGAAAGTCCCCTTCCTGTTTGCTCGGTGATGCGAGCAATGGTCTCAGAGCATCTTTCCAGCAGCCATGCCTGCTCCACGCACCAGGCGATCCCCCGCCTGGAGCAATGCCAAGCTGCTGGACCGCATCGGAATTTGGGGAGAGGAGGCTGTCCAGTCCCAGCTGTGCTCCAGCAGTACGGATATACCACCTATGGACAGATTTCATGATGCATGACAGAAAGGGATCATGATCGGGACACACTGCAGTGCAGGGTCAAAGTGAAGGAGCTGTGGAATTCCTACCACAAGGCGTGAGAGGCAAACCGCCGCTCTGGTGCAACGCCCACGAGCTGCTAGTTCTACAAAGAGCTGGACACAATACTCGGCAGCAATCCCAACTCCACTGCGAAGACCACTGTGGCTATTTTGGTGGCTCATGTGTCAGTCAAGAGTGGATCGAGCCAAGAGGAAGAAATCCTGGAGGAGGAGTGGGAGGGGGACCCAGAGGCAGAGAATGACTCAGAGGTCAGACATGCATGTAGCCAGGAACTCTTTTCTACCCCAGAAAAGGCTAGCCAGTCACAGCAGGTGGATGTTGGCGAAGCGCAAACAGGAGAGGAGGCCCCTGGTAAGTGGATTTGATTTTGGGAATCACTGAAGCGAGGTGTTGGGGGCAGGAGGGTTGCAGAAAGCAGGCTTGTCTCCCACCGCATGCCTAGTCTGAGCAGTGGAACAGGCTGCTGATTGACTCCCTCACTTCGTGGAAATCTGCCTCAGAGATCTCCAGGAAACTCTCATGGAGATACTGGGCAATCTGCTGTCACAGGTTCTTTGGCAGAGCAGCTTTGTTTCTTGCCCCATTAACGGTAACTTTCCTTCACCACTGTGTCGTCACTGGGTGGGGTGGGGGGGGGAAGACACCACACACCATTGCTGCACACAGGCGAGCTGCATAGGGGCCAGGGCAGAAGCCACAGTCTTGGAGAAGACCCTCCCTTGATTCCCTGCTCACCCTCAGCAGCGAGATATCTTCCATAATGATCACATCCTGTGGAAAGTGTGGGGACAGGAATGATTATCAGGGCCCCCCGTATAATGCTGGCTTTCCCCAAGAGCCACATGCCCAGTGTACAGCAGGGTCCACGAAGAGTGATTTACTCTGCCCCTGCAGCTACTCACCATTTTGTGGCTAATGTGTGCTTGCCTGGGGCCAGCCAGTTAGTGACAGGTGTGTGAGTACTGACTGTGTTTTAAATCACTGAATCAGTGTTCTGTGTGTTGCAAACAATACTGTTTCTGTAAAATGTTGCATTTAAACTTCACAGAGATGACCTTGGGAGCCCAGCTTCCCTCTTTGTTATCGGCGGCTGAATGGCTGTGCAGAATTAGAAAGTGGCCAAGAAGAACTAGGGAGGACTTTCTGCATAATGTTACGATGTATTCCACGGCTGAGAAGCAGGAATTGAAGGAGTGGCGGGACAGCGAGAAGAGGAACTGAAAGGAGAATGCGGCGTGCCACAATGAAGCCATGGAGAGGTTCTTAAATGTTATGGCGCGCCAAGCAGACACACTCCAGGAGTACTTGTGGCATCTTAGAGACTAACCAATTTATTTGAGCATAAGCTTTCGTGAGCTACAGCTCACTTCATCGGATGCATACTGTGGAAAATACAGAAGACGTTTGTTTTTATACACACAAATCATGAAAAAATGGGTGTTTATCACTACAAAAAGTTTTCTCTCCCCCCACCCCACTCTCCTGCTGGTAATAGCTTATGTAAAGTGATCACTCTCCTTACAATGTGTATGATAATCAAGGTGGGCCATTTCCAGCACAAATGGGGGTTTTCTTCCCCGCCCACCCCCACAAACCCATTCTCCTGTTGGTAATAGATAAGCTATTACCAACAGGAGAGTAGGTTTGTGTGGGGGGGGGGAGGAGAAAACCTGGATTTGTGCTGGAAATGGCCCACCTTGATTATCATACACATTGTAAGGAGAGTGATCACTTTACATAAGCTATTACCAACAGGAGAGTGGGTTTGTTTGGGGGGGGGTGCGTGTGGGGGGGAGAAAACGTGGATTTGTGCTGGAAATGGCCCACCTTGATTATCATAAGGAGAGTGATCACTTTACATAAGCTATTACCAGCAGGAGAGTGAGGTGGGGGCAGAGAAAACCTTTTGTAGTGATAAACACCCATTTTTTCATGATTTGTGTGCATAAAAACAAACATCTGTATTTTCCACAGTATGCATCCGAAATGTGAGCTGTAGCTCACGAAAGCTTATGCTCAAATAAACTGGTTAGTCTCTAAGGTGCCACAAGTCCTCCTTTTCTTTTTGCGGATACAGACTAACATGGCTGTTACTCTGAAACCTAGCAGATACTAGACACTCGATACTAACATACCGAGCAGTTCTGTGCCTGCCGTCCCTGCAGCCACTGTCGCAAAACTCTTTCCCATGCTCTCCCCAGACGCTGCCAACACACTCTTATCAACCTCCTGCCTCCAGTCTATACCCACAGCATTCCACTCCTCCCCCTCACAGTCTAGCACTGTGGACTCCCACTACCCACTACACTCAACACCCATCCCTCTGCAGTTTGGCCCTGCTGAAGTACAGTACCCACTGCATTGTACTCCAAAGGAGAAGGCTGGATATGATCCCTGGACATACATAAATCTTTAGCCGTCCCGGGACGTCACCTCGTCCTGGGATGTTCCCTTCTCCCATCCCCCTCACCAATGTTTTTGTTGTTGTTGTTTGCCTCTCTCCTCCAGTTGTTTTTCAATAAAAGAATTGTGTTGGTTTGAAAGCAATTTTTATTCTATTAATTGAAAGCAAACAGAGTCCTGCAAAGCAATAGACAATTATGTTAAGCCTTCATATTGCATCATCTGCACCAATCACCTCCTAGCATTACAAGCACTCCCGAGCATAGCAACAAATATTAGTGGCTTTCAGCTTCAAATTGCTGCTTCAAGGCATCCCTGATCCTTATGGCCCCACGCTGCACCCCTCTAATATCCCTGGTCTCTGGCTGTTCAAACTCAGCCTCCAGGCGCTGAGCCTCAGCGGTCCAGGCCTAAGTGAAGCTTTCACCCTTCCCTTCACAAATACTATGGAGCATAGGCTATAAGCATTGGAATATTGTTATCGGCCGGGTCCAGCTTCCCATAGAGGCTGTGCTAGCAGGCCTTTAAATGGCCAAAAGCACACTCAACAATCATTCTGCACTTGCTCAGCCTATTGTTGAACTGCTCCTTGCTGCTGTCAAGTTGCTCCGTGTATGGCTTCATAAGCCAGGGCATTAAGGGGTAGGCGGGGTCTCCCAGGATCACAATGGGCATTTCAACTTCCCTTACGGTCATCTTCTAGTCCAGGAAGAAAGTCCCTGCTTGCAGCTTCCTGCACAGGCCAGTGTTCCAAAAGATATGTGCATCATGTACCTTTCTGGACCAGCCTGCATTAATGTCCGTGAAATGCCCATGGTGATCCACAAGCACCTGGCGAACCATTCAGAAATACCCCTTGCGATTAATGTACTTGGTGCCATCTATCGCTGTCTGGTGCCAGAATTGGAATATGTGTACCATTTATCGCCCCTCCGCAGTAGGGAAGCCCATTTGTGCAAAGCCATCCACAATGGCACGCACATTGCCCAGAGTCACAGTCTTTCGGAGCAGGATGCGATTAATGGCCCTGCACACTTCCATCAACATGAGTCCAGTGGTTGACTTTCCCACTCGGAACTGGTTAGCAATCCATCGGTAGCAGTCTGGAGTAGCCAGCTTCCACGGTGCAATTGCCACGCGCTTCTCCAGCAACAGGGCAGCTCTCATTTTCATGCCCTTGCGCCGCAGGGCTGGGGTGAGCTCATCACACAGGCCCATGAACGTGGCTTTCCTCATCCAAAACTTCTGCAGCCACTGCTCGTCATCCCAGACGTGCATGACAATGTGATCCCACCACTCAGTGCTTGTTTCCCGAGCCCAAAAGCGGCGTTTCACTGTGGTCAGCACGTCCGTGAATGCCACAAGCAATCTTGTGTCGTAGCTACTACGCATGGCAAGATCAATGTTGCATGCCTCTTGCTTTTGTAGTTTAAGGAATAACTCCACTGCCACTCGTGACGTTTTAGTGAGAGCGAGCAGCATATTGGTCAACAGTGCAGGATACATTCCTGCAGCCCAAAGAGGCAGGGCCCACAGTACACAAACGGTTGAAAGATGGCGCCAAATGTGGACGGAAGCACAGGGATTGCTGGGATGTGAAGCAATGCATCATGGAGCATTGAGACAGGACCCAGGATGCCCCGCGACCCCCTCTGCCTTCCCACAGCTCTTAGTGGCAGAAGAGGAAGAGACGTTCTGTGGCAATAGCTCCCCAGAGTGGGTTGCTGTCAAGTAATTTTGTTGGTTTCTCAAAAAACAATTGCATATCTTCATGTTTTGTTTTTCAAAGGAGATGTTCTGTTCAGATTTAAACATTACCCTGCATTATATGCAACCAAGCTTTGTACTAAGAAAAGGAGTACTAGTGGCACCTTACAGACTAACCAATTTATTTGAGCATAAGCTTTTGTGAGCTACAGCTCACTTCATAGCATTGTACTATTGTTCTACTGCAAAAGAACCAGACTATTGAAACACTGAAAAACAAATATTAGAAACCAAGCAGTCTGGATTCCTGGTGTAAAGTGAGTCAAGTGCACAGAATAAGCACTCATCATAAGTAGTGAAAAGTTGTTTTTTAAATTTCAAAATTTAAGAATTAATGCATTTTATTAACATACATAAGGAAATTTGTTTTTTTAAAGTATTATTTAACTTTACCATGTCCCTTTAAACTCATATAAATACACATTTTTATTAATGTTGATACAACTAAGTGAAAGCCCAAAAATTGAGATATATATATTACAGTTTAATAAAGAAATATTTTTATTTTAAAAAAAAGACAAAAAAGCTGAAGTTTTGTGTTGTCTAAAGACAGTAACAGCTGTACAGGTTTTGGGTTGGGTTTTTTTTGGCCTTTTAGGGTATTACTCTATTTAAAATGACAGGAAGTGGTGGCAGATTTTTTTTAGCATTTTAAACTGCTGGATTACACATTGTCAAGTTACATTTAGGGTTTGTAGTAAAACATACCAGACACACTATATACAGCTCTATCTCAATTAGTCAAATGGAGCAGCAGTGAGCGGGGTAGAAAAATGACACTGAATACTTTTGTAAAATCAAATTTTCAAATAAGTACATGGTACAAGTTTGTTTGTTTTTTGGAGTGTAATTACCAGACATTGTGGGGACATGACACTTTCTGGGTAAAAATTAGCTTTTGACAAATAAGGTTGTTTGTTTGCATAACTGAGTGCTGGTACAGTTAAAGCAACAAAACTTTCTAACATGAACAAGGCCAAAATTTAAAAGTATAAATTAAACAAGTTTACAAATGTAATAAAACAAATTAAATCAAGTTTAGTTAAAAGACTCCTTTCCAAAAGGAAATAACCTCAGACCTCTCTAAATCATTCCTCAGGTGATATCCACTATACAAATACATAACTGTTACACTGTGTCCTGTCAAACTGATGGTCAGAGCAAAAAGGGGTGGAGCTAAGATTTAGTTCTAGATTAGAAGGTCCTTCACTGAAATGCCTATGGACTATTAGTTCAAGCACCTCTTTTTATCTCAACTGTTAGAATATATATACAGAATTACATTTAATGAAACCTACATTAATAAACATTAAGATTGCAAAAATAAAGCACCCAAAAGTTAAGAATAATGTGGAAAGCGTTTCTTATCAAGTATAAAGAAATGCACATTTCATCACAACAACCTAAACTGACCCAAGAATTTTTAAAGTATTAAAAAAATTATTTTGGGGATTCTATAAATTAGTATATTATCAGTTAATATATTTATCAACTAGCAGTACTTTTTGTAAATTCTGTTTCTCAAGAGTAATATTGTATATGTAATTTAATAGAAAAAGTATAAAACACTTTTGGTAAAATTCCTTCAAGTGGGGACTCTATTCCAGAATATTTTTTTTTTATTCCAAATAATCATTCTGGCTGGTACGATGGACAAAATGCCAGATAATTAAACTAATTCAATGTATAATGGCTCTTGTGAGGGTCTGCCTCATTCAGTGTGCACCTGAAAAGATATTCAAGTTCACTGGAACGTTAAGTTACTAAGCATGCCTATACAGCACACAAAGTGTGATTTTAGAAGGTTCAGCTTTAACTGAACCAGGTTAACATGTGTTAAAGGCAGTGTAGTATGTCTGGTCGACTTTTAAAACGCATCAGATCTCTGATAAGATCTCAGGAAAAAAGACAATCATTAAGCAATGGTCTAGGCCAGGTTCTGCTGCCATATTAACACATGGATATCAGTATCAGTCTTCACTCGGCATGCCAATAAAAGTGTGAAATAGTCACAGCAAGTTCAACATAGAAAAAAACTGAAAGATTGCACCCCACAGATCTCATGCAAAGGAGCACAGGACTGATTGTCATCAGTATATTGGTGATGCTGCAGTCCAAATAACCCCCACTCCACTTAGTGGCCTCACACTTTACACTGAACAAGTACCTCTGACCATAGGTTCTTCCTGGAAAACACTGACTTATAATGTTCCTATGGGCAGAAAGTTACGAGAACACTGTGGATGCTACCAGAATACAAGCAGCAAACAACAACTGAAGGTACAGATTAGAATTCACTTAAGAAAACCTTCAAGCACCATTACTGCACCACTGTCTAATATGGTAACCAATATTGTCTCGTTGTTTTCTTGTACTGCCCTATCTGTCTGTACCCATCAGCTGTCTTTTGTCTTAGACCTAGATTGCAAGCTCTTTGGAGAAAGGACTGCCTTTTTGTTTTGTGTTTGCCTAGCACAACAGGGTCCTGCTGCATAATAGGGCACTTAGGCACTACAATAATACAAATAAATATTATTATTAACAAGCTATCCCCTTGGTCCTGCCACAGAGAAAGGAAAAAAGCCATTCAAATACCACTTATCTGCAGAGTCTGCAGCCATGGAAAGAATACCACATATAAAACTATAAAAATAAAGCAGGTGATAAAATTTAAGAGAATCAGTGTGGACACTTGCCTGGTCATTATTAAAAGGAGATAAAACAAACAAACGCTGTGCTGAAATATCATACACTATAAAAATTTCATTTACAAAAGGCCTGTGCAAGTCTTGAAGTTACTGATAAAAATGCATAATTGAATGTTTCAGATTATTTGAAACTTACTAGCTCTTAAATGGAAAAGGAGTACTTGTGGCACCTTAGAGACTAACAAATTTATTTGAGCATAAGCTTTCTTGAACTACAGCATCAGATGCATTCAGTGGAAAATACAGTGGGGAGATTTATATACACAGAGAACATGAAACAATGGGTGTTACCATACACACTGTAAGGAGAGTGATCAGGAAAGGTGAGCTATTACCAGCAGGCATGCAGGGGAAAAGTCTCTAAGGTGCCACAAGTACTCCTTTTCTTTTTTTTTTTAAATAAAAAGTGTGTGAGTTCTCCTCTCCCTTTAAAGGAACTCAGAATTAGATATTTATGCCCACCTGAAATTCCAGCTCAGGTTCTAGTTTCTACGGCTATACATCACTTTTTCCAGCACTTTTAATACCTATATAGTTCATTTTCAACAAAAATACTGATACATCCCACTTTCACTGTCTTGTGTTAATAGCTGTCTGAATTAGCACGTGATTCAAGTCATACATAGATATTAAGATATTCTAGATAGTGTGATTCAAGTCATACATAGATATTAAGATATTCTAGATAGTATGCATGCACGTACCCCACCACCCTAGCAGTTCTCTTAGCAGTTAACATCATGCTGAGAGTTCCCAAGGGATAAGGGGTGAAGTGGAGGGGGTCAGAACACAATTTAAGCACAGATATATCAGTCTTGAATTTGTCAGTTTTTGGTTAGATATTTTTTGCTCTAATTTTGCAGCTCACACAACACATACAGTATGAAAGTGATATTTCTTAGCTCCAGGAGAACAGCTAGTATTTCAAAATCTGTACACACTCTGGCTAAGCTGTTATGTGCCTTTTCCCCCTGCAGACCGCATATCCATGGCCTCCCAATACAGACTTGGTAATACAGACAGAGCTACTGTATTTAGCAGTGGGTTGATCAGAAACCTGATACAAAATAAAGCCTTATGACCCTGTAAATTAAGATTTTATGACAAACATATAATAAATGTATGCCAATCTTCAGCCAAGTGATATAGTTTTGAGTCAAGGTGCTAATGCAACTTAAGCAACACACCAGCAACAATCGCCATATAAAGCATCAACTCTTTCCTTTCACTAGCAAGACAGCCAGCCATACAAGGCAATCCACCAAGGAATTCACACTGGTCACTTATTTGGGGCTATATTTTTAAAATCCCCTGGTATGTGAAGAAAAATTGATAGTCATCTTAGAATCCAGTGCAACAAAAACATCAACCTTGTCTCCCTTTTCAAACCACTACTCCTGGGGAGAAGATAGTCTGTTCTTGCCTAAGGGAACAAATTAACTCAAAAGTCCAACCCTAGGGGAGACAGTGGGCTAGATTTCAACCTGTGCCCGGAGTCTGTGTGAGCAGACTAAGATTTCCAAAGGGGTCTGCACCTCCATTTGAATTTTTCAGGGGCCCACAAATGAAAAAAGAAAGTTGAAAATCACTAGGCTAGATCCTCTCTGATGTACAGCAGCCCAGTTCCACCGAAGTAACTGAATTTACACCTGCTGAGGATCTGGCTCGGAGAGTTCCGATCTGCATTGGTAAGTTTTGCGTTCAGCCTACGCCCTGTAGTGGAACAAACCCCCCGGAAATCCAGGCAACAAGAGCACTTTCAGGGAGGGAGCTACCCAGCCGAGAAAGGCGGGCGTGGGGGGGGGGGCATCTGCTTTTCATTGGGTCTGTGGTTAGCCAAAGTCTTCCAGCTCGGAGACCTCCCCACGTCGCCCATTGTACAGCGCCTTATCCCGGGGCGCAGCAGCGCTCGGCTGGAGAGGAGGGAAACGGGGGGATCTTCTACGCGCTGAACCCGAGCGGCCCGGCAGCAACCCGGTTAGTTATCTGCCGCGCCCCAGCCCGGTGACTCGCGGCAGCCCCCGCCCGCCAGCCCCGCACTCACGTAGAGGGAGCGGACTCTGGAGCCGTAGAAGCGCAGCGGGGTGCGGAGCTCCAGGGCCGGGGAGCTCACGTCGTCCCCGGGCTCCAGCTCCGCGTCACCCCGCTCCGCGCCGAAGGGGAAGAGCAGCCCCCCGCGGGGCCGGCAGCCCCCGGGCACGGCCAGCCCCAGCAGCGCCCACAGCAGCGCCCATCCCCAGCTCCGCCCGGGGAACATGCTCTCCTCGCCCGGCGCCTCCCTGCACAGCGCGCGGCAGCAGCTCCAGCGCGGGCGGCGGAACTCTGAAGCCCCCAAAGATTTAAACCCAGCCAGGGCTGGGGTGGGGAGGGGAGAGGGGGGCTCCTGCGGGGCTGAGGAGCCAACCAATGAACAAGGCAGCTCAGAGAAAACCAGCCAATCACAATTAGAGGGGAAGGGCTCCCCCACCCCTCACTGCATCCCGACCCCATCAGTAAGTCTCTTTCGTACCAGTAAATTAAATAAATTAAATCAAATCCATCAGCCTGAGTTTTTCCCCTGCTAACCCCATCCCCGACCGCAGCAACTCAAAGTACCCCCCCCACACTCCCTTCCCAGCCACATTGTGCCATAACTCACCCGACCAATAACATCTCTTTTTCTTGCAGTTGAATTGGAGGGTTTTTTTTTTTTTTGTAAGTTTAGAGAATGAAGCAGAACTCCTTAATGCGTTCCCTCCTACTCTCATGTTGATGCCGTAATTCTCTTAAGAAAACCAAAGTTCCCTGACTGTTGATAATACAACAGATTCCAACAACCGGATGTAGTGCTCATGTGGAGAGCAGCAGCAAACTCAGAATAAAAGTAGATAGTACATTTCCCAAAAGAGAGAAGAAATTGTAAAACATTCCTTTTCTCCCTATTTCCATTCTTATGTGGAAAAATATATATACAACAAATACATATGTACACACACACCTGTACATGTGGGAAAGGAGAGAGAGAACTCATTTTCTTGTACAGTTTTTCTTTCTTAACTTTGGAGTTTAGATCAGGCAGTTCAGTTTATATGAGATACTAGATCATCAAAAGATAAAGTGACCATAGTATATGTCTGGTTTCAGAGTAGCAACCGTGTTAGTCTTTATTCGCAAAAAGAAAAGGAGGACTTGTGGCACCGTAGAGACTAACCAATTTATTTGAGCATAAGCTTTCCTGAGCTACAGCTTACTTCATCGGATGCATTCAGTGGAAAATACAGTGGGGAGATTTATATACATAGAGAACATGAAACAATGGGTGTTATCATATGTCTATGTCACTATGTAGAACACAATACAGTAGTTGCAGGGAAAAAAGGATACAGAATAGAATGAGGGGGCTGATCACTGGGAAGGATGGAACTGAGGCCTGTTGAGAAGGAAAATTGTTTTCAGAGGGGCAGGCCATGGGAACCTTAGAAGGTCACAGAGAAGGAGGGGGCTTGAAGGAAGATCTCAGACAGCCTCATAAAGTTTAAGTCACAGCAGCGTGACATGTGAATGTTTGCCTGTTTATTAAAGTTGAACCTCTGAACCTTTTGGGATTCACTCATCATAAATCTAAATATGTCTATGTCACAATGAAGAACACAAAAGCCAGTAGAGAGTGGGGGAAAGGACACAATATAGCAAAATTCTATATGGAGAGAGCAACTCACTTTTGCACCCTTGGCAAAGTCAGATGCCCAGGGGAACAGAGGCACACAAAGGGCAATGTTGTCCCTCACCCTACACACATGTGCAAGGGAGTAAAAGGTTATAAGTAGATCGGGGTGAAATTTTTCAGGAGAATAGTTTATTCATTGAAAAATGCAGTTTTGGTTGACCCAAAATTATTCACAAGTTTGACTGTGTGTGTTCCTCCTTATAGCCGTTAGTCCAATGCTTAGGGCACACACCTGGGATGCGGGAGACCCAGGTTTGAATCTCCATAGAACAAGGACTTGTACTCAGATCTCCCTCCTCCTAGGTGAAGCATCCTTACCACTAGGCTAGAGGCTATTTTGGGGTGAGTTGCTCTCAATCCCTCTATTCCACTGTGTATAAATATTTAAATATTCATTGTGCCAAACAGAAAGCAAGTGAGACTGACTCTATAGCCTGGTGATTAAGGCACTCACGTGGGGGGTAGGAGATGTGGATTTAAACCTCTCTCTCTCTCCCAGATTCATAGGAGGGAATAAATGACTTGCAAGAGCTAACGTATGAAGTCAATATGGGGTTGAATCCAGATATATTTGCTAAAGAGAATCATGCAACTCCCAGAAAATTGATCTGGAGTTAGGTACATCTGGGAGGATGTCAGAATGCCATTTACTCTCACATAAGGTTTTTGATTGACAATAAAAGCTTCCATAAAGCACCTTTCATTCAGTATGTCTACACTACAGGGCATAGCCCCATAGTGTAGACACAGCCTACACCCGAGAGAAGGGGTTTTCCATTGGTGTAGGAATACCACTTCCGCAAGCAACAGTAGCAAGATAGATGGAAGCATTTTTCTGTTGACATACCTACATATACACTGGGTATAAGAATGACATAGGTGCCACACACAGTGATTTTTTAACATCATTGAGAGATGTAGTTATGTCAACCTAAATTTTAAGTGTACACGAGACCAGAGACATATAAGGTGCAGATCTGATGGCAGAATTTTGTCCATATTACAACAACCAATCATCACAGAACAAATTAATCATCCAGATCTCATTTCTTGTATAACAAGAACATTCAGATGCACATATTATGTCCCTGTTCCTGCAAAGATTTAGGCTTATGCTTAACATTAAGCACCGTAAATCCATTGACTTCAACAGGACTATTCTGTGCTTAAAGTTAAACACATGCTTAAGTCTTTGCAGGATCAGAGCCTAACTTTGAACTTTACATCTAATTTCTTGTACAGTCCTCAAAATCAATAGATATATGAAGGGCTCAGAAAAAGAAATCATAATTTGAGTTACACAATTATTTCCCACAAAACCATAAACACTTTTCCTCATTTAAGCAAAACTAGGATATAATCTGTGGGAAAGGATGTGGGAAACAGAACAGAAAGAACATTGTCACCAAGGACAAAGTATCTGGCTATATAAAAGTCAAATATCACAAATATCCCAACTGTCATAAGGTCACATGAAAAATATTAAACTCCTTATCTAAAGTTTTAAATCGATCCTATCTCCCATTGTCTCCCAAGGGGAAGCCTACCTCAAGAAGAAGAATAGGCAGTTTTGGGAAGTAGGAGAGGGTTGGGATGGAGCAACAATCTATTTTAAAACTTCATATGCTTTTCACAACAAAAAGGGCAGTATAACTATCTCAAGATTTACCACTTTGTCACTATATGCAAATTTAAACTTTATGCAACAAAAGGCACAAAAGAGAGGCACTATGTACAGACTTCAGAATAACAAAAAACGTGATTAGAGGAGACATAATGACAAAAGGTATAGTCAGTTTCTAACTGATTGCGGTGAACAGAGATGAAGCACTATTGTTCACAGAACAATGGGAATGGGATGTGAAAAGGCAAATTAGAGTGGAACAATGGAAATAGATATGTAAAAGTTGTACTTTATCTCCTATCTGCTGTGGAAAATTACTTCAAATTACTATGCTGTACCATTGGTGTCTTATCCTATCAGCCTTCAAAAGACAGCAAACAAAAGGAAAATGTTCTTGACATCTTGTGGTCTGGAAATGAGGAAAGGAGATTTTATACATCTCACATTAAATCATCACTCAATCTAAAATTTGCCACCAAATCCAAAGTATCAGTATGGGTCAGATCCTGCATTCTGTATTTACCCAAAACTTCCACTACAGTAAACTGAGTGAGAGTTTTGGATGCACAAGGAATACTGCATCAAACTTGACATGTATTCTAGCAGCAGACCCAAGGTGCTATTTCTGGACCTTTCAAGAGATGATCCACAAGGCAACAAAGGTAAAGTACATGTATGGTATTAGTGGTGGCTAGAAATTCAACAGCAAATATTTGGAAAAAGAAGCATCCAATATGTGCTAAGCCTTGACATTTTGATTTAAGGTTATTTAGAAAGTACTAGTGAAGACTGAGATACTTGCTCATAATTTCCCACCCTACCATTCCTGGCAATTTATTGGACAATTACATCACTGTTTGGCTATGATTTGTAGAATTTGTTTGTATAGCACCTGGCACAATGGGGCTTGATCCTGACTGCATCTCCAGGTGCTAAGGTAATGCATGCAGTAAAGAAATAAATTATCTAAAGAAAAAAGTTTTTCTCAGTCTAAACAACTGTGAATAAGCAAAATGGGCCCTTAGACAGAACACTTACTGATTTTTCCCTTCCAACTAGCTGATCAAAGTTATTAGAGAAGGAAAGATATCTTGGGGAAATGGATTGCCTGAATATCCATTTTAGCTAGCCCTTCTGGAGAAGAAGTGGAGTCCATTTTGGAAAAGTCTTCACGTATTTCTCCACAGGTGATATTAGTAGCTGAGAAACACGTAGAGTTGTAATGCCAATGGGGCACAAAGTAGCTTTTGCCCTCCAATGTTTATTTGTGCCTTGGAAGTGTCTAACTCTGTCTCACACCCTGTTTCAAAGGGTATGTCTACATGGCAAATGAAGGTATAATTGTAGTGTGGGTAGGCATATCCATACTATCTTTAATCTAGTTGGTGCAGGTAACAAGAGTAGTGAGGATGTGATGGTACGGACGGATTTCAGTGTGAGCTAGCAACCCAAGTATGTACCCAGGGTCCTTGGTGGGTTTGTACCTGGGTGGCTAGCCTGCGCTGAAGCTCGTACCACCATGTTTTCACTACTGTTGCTACCTGCATTTGTTAGATTAAAGCAAGCTCAGGTATGCCTACCCGTGCTACAATTACATCTTAATTTGGGTGGAGACATACCCAAAGTTGTTTCCTTCTCTGTTCTGCTCTGTTAGAGTGCTATGGCTGGAGAGTACAGAGCAATCTGGGGCATATATTTTCTACAAGGTAAAATGCATCCACGCAGTGTCTTTGTACGTTGAATGAGGATCCCAGGGAAAGATAAAACTGATTGTTTTACCCGAATACACAGGTTAAAATTGACTCTATATAGAAATGAATAAGCAACAAGCATCACTAACTCAGGCAGTTGCCAGTACAGCACAGAGCCTGGTAGAGCTCCATAATGAGAGAGAATGGATTTCCAAACAGGGGAAACTGAGGCTTTGGAAAATGCAGCCTGGACCAACAATCTCCAGATATTGGGCTTTATGAAAAGATTTGATGAGGGAGGAGAGATGTACTACAACGGTTGCCAGCTATTCTGGCTAATACTGAAGCCCCCAAAGTAGACCTTGGCCCGCCATTTAATTTAGTCAGTTTTCTGGAATCCACGTGGAGACTTTGAAGTATGCCAAATCAAAAGTCAGAAGCCCAGGCTTCTGAAGAATTCAACATTAGATATTAATATTTCCTATAATATGATAGCTTGTTTATGTTTTTTGTGTGACAGGGAATAGAGAGAGAGTCTTGGGGGCTGCTACCCCCTAATCCCCCATTAAAAAAAAAAAGTCACTTTAAGGGCACGAGGATGCTTGTGTTCCTGATCTCTCTCTTGGCCAACTAACACACATTGTTCAAAGTTTGCTGTATTGAAAACTGTCCTTTTCAAGATTAGAGTAAAGCAGCTGTTTCATATCCAATAAAACAGGAGATGGTAAATGCCTTTAGTATGACTGGGTGGTAATTATTGCTCTCTCTTTTCTATGTAGATCGTGATTCAGCAAAGCGCTTATGTCCTTCCCCTTTCAGGATAAACTTCCACACAAAAAGTAGCTGGCTCTGTACAGTTAGTTGTTTATAAAACACTGTGCACCCATAATGCTGACCAAACTGAATAAAGATGTTTTTCTTTCTTTCTTTTTTTAACATGTTTTTGTGCAAAGCCTGTGAATTTCCTCTGGCCCTGAAGCTGTCCGGATCCAGAAATGAGCAGTAATTCCATGAATTACAACTATTTATTCTTCCTGTCCCCAGGACTCCTTACTTATAATGCATTTCATTCCACTTAGTAACTGCAGACAAATATAAATAGTGACCCAAACATAGTTTCTTCCCAAACATAGTTTAACGTTTCATCTTAGCATATAACACTGTGGTTTTGTCACAGAAGAGCAATAAAAGATAAATATCTACATTAGGCCAATTCTGTGCAAGACATATTCACTTATTTAGTCCTGGGGAAAAAGGCATTATTTGCAAAAAATAGGGCTTGATACAGTAGCCCTAACGCATGTGGGAGGTCCCTTGGGGGAAGGAGAAGAGAGCAAGAACTCTCTTTTTTCAGTATTTAATATAAATAGTGACAGATTGTGAGCCCCTTATTCACATGCGGTAGTACATTACTCCATGAGTAGTCACATTTGTTTCAAAAGGACTATTAGCAAAGTAAGATACAATTCATAGTGGATAAGGGCAGCACAATCCAGCCTTTAGCGATTTAAACAAAACTTCCAGGCTTCTAAGCTGTAAATTTTTAAAAGTTAAAAATAAAAATTTACTTATATGAAATTAGCCATTTTCAGTGATACCCTTCGTATCAGAAAATGACTATTCTCTTTTATTTAGAATATCCCCATTCAAATATACATTCGATCTGGGCACAGATGTGCTGAAAACAGACTCAGAAGTCTAGGTTTAACAATGTATATTAGTAAATGCATTTTTTAAAGTGACCCAAAACCAAAATTTTAAATATAGTCGTACACATCAAAGAATGGTGATGGGAGGCTTTGTGCTACAGTGGAGAGAGCACTGGGCTTAGTGACTCACTATTGGGTCCCACGCTTAGGACACATGTGAACCAAAATTCACATTTAAAATACTGCCCTGCCTTTGGATGAGCTGTTTTGTCAATATCTTCATTACTTCCTGAATGTCCATATGCTGCTGTTTTATTTTTTTGCATTAAGGAAAGACGTCACAATGGCAGTGGTCTAGCACAGCTATTTTTGAGTTATTGATTCCATCCTCTCTTCAATTATTAGTGGGTGAGTTTCTCTCTACTATTTTTGCTGTTCTCTGATATGGTTTCAGCCCCTTTATTCCCCTTGAACGATAGCATTTTACTGCCTTTTCCTTTCCAAAAAAGGCTTTAATTCTGAACAGTATATTTTGCTTGTTTCCTTCCTGCCTGCCTTCTCGACTTCTAGTACCGGCTTAAATTAACTCTCAGATCTTTGAGCAGATACTTTTAAAACCACATTAGCCATTTCTTGTTCCTTGAATTCTTTTAAAGAGGAATCATGCCTGTTTCCTTAATTGTAAAGTCTTTCGGATTCTCTAACACTTCTTGCACTCTTACCATTTTAATACTTTTTCCTAGAGCACAGAGGTCACTGATATTTTTAGGGCCTGATTTTTATGGCCACCCTTCATTATCCTGAGTACCACCTTCCTCTATGTATAGGACCACTGAAATCAAGAAACTTACTCATGAAGTAAGGTGCTGTTCAGTATGAGTGAGGGAAACAGAATCTTACCCTTAATTCCCAACTATTTGCTTTCTTGAAATATAGTAACTCTTGTCCTGTTATATCCTATGCAATTGTTAATATATTGATGACATATTCCCCACAATCCCATCCCTACACCCACATCGTGGCTATAAAGTATGATATATAGCTGTCTGAACTGGACATGATTATTGCCTTCCTTACTCACAATGTGTGTGTGTATTTGTTCAATGAAAACACATAAATATATGTTACAATGGAATTTAAAAAAATAGTTAAAAGCACATATTATATTAGATATCAGATTTAATAAAAAATTGGGTTTACTTTCAAGTTTTTACTGATATTTTAAACCAGCCATTTGAGATAAGGACCTGAAGTCTTCAAAATTAGTAGAACCTCGGGAGCGAAAAACAGCATTGTATTCATTCTGAGGACATCCAAACTTTTTTTCTTCTGTGTAGTAAATTCAGTTCAGTACAAAACACAGACATCAGCCCTGTCCTAAATGTAACCATACTATGCAGGACTGGTAAGCAAAGCATAGATTTCTATGTAGCCATAGTAATAATAATACCACCAGCAGCACCTTTCACTTCTGTAATGCCAACCCTTATAAAAAGAAAAGGAGTACTTGTGGCACCTTAGAGACTAACACATTTATTTGAGCATAAGCTTTCGTGAGCTACAGCTCACTTCATCGGATGCATTCAGTGGAAAATACAGAAGACGTTTTTATATACACAAACCATGAAAGAATGGGTGATTATCACTACAGACGGTTTTCTCTCCCCCCACCCCACTCTCCTGCTGGTAATAGCTTATGTAAAGTGATCACTCTCCTTACAATCTGTATGATAATCAAGGTGGGCCATTTCCAGAACAAATCCAGGTTTTCTCCCCACTCCCACCCCCCACCCCAAAAACCCACTCTCCTGTTCGTAATAGCTTATGTAACGTGATCACTCTTCTTACAATGTGTATGATAATCAAGGTGGGCCATTTCCAGCACAAATCCAGGGTTTAACAAGAACATCTGAGGGGGGGAGGGTAGGAAAAAACAAGGGGAAATAGGTTACCTTGCATAATGACTTAGCCATTTATGCTCAAATAAATTGGTTAGTCTCTAAGGTGCCACAACTACTCCTTTTCTTTTTGCCAATACAGACTAACACAGCTGTTACTCTGAAACCCTTATAAACTACCTTTAAAGTAGGTAAATATTATTATTCCCACTTTACAGATGAAAAATGAAAGCACCAAGAGGTCATAAGTGACATGCACACAAAACATGTCAGTCACACTGCAAATCAGGGACAGAGCTGGAAATGGAACTGAGACACCAAGAAGTGACTTTACGAAACACACTAGATCATGCTTTCTCCCAAACTGAACACTTGTTTTCAGTCAAAGAGTTTCTCAGTAAGTCTCCAAACTGAAGCTGTGTGTTCTCTAATGCTCAGCATTTTAAGCAAAAGGAGAACTCAGATAAAGCCACCCAGCTCATGATAGTCATGGGCATAACAACTGGCAGAAATACACAGAGAACAGCACAAGAAAGATATATGGTCTTTGTTTTTAAGGTGAAGATGTAATGGTAGAAGAATTCTGTTGCTTTCTGATAAGGTCGGATTCACTGGCAGGCCTGCATTAATAAATGTGAGAGAGTCCCAGCATTTTTGCAACAATTATTTCCCTCCTGTGGATGCAGAGCCTTTGAAGAAGCGGTTCGAAAACTGAGGCCTGCTTCTAATTGTGCCGTAACTTTGAACACAGGAAATATGCCTGAGAGCAAAGTACAACAAACAGTCCCGTGTGACACAATAGCATCAGTCACCCACCAAATTAGCCCTGAGGGCACGATAATTAATTTTCAAATAACCCTCTACAGAAAAGAAGACCATGGCGCCCTCTGCTGGTCCCTGTTATGACATTTGAAGATAACTTCCATTTGAACTATTGTTAAATATTTAATACTTAATATTAAATTCTTAATTTCTTATAGAATACCTGAAAAAGTAACACTGATTCTAATAATTTTGCCATTACAGCTTTCCGAAGCAGAGATAGTGAGTTCTACACTACTTAAAGCTCAAGCACACAGCAAGTGCTTAAAACCAGCATAATAACATTAAATAAAAATGTAAATAATAAATTATGAACGTTTCTAATAATAAGATAAATGTTCCATATAGTCAACAGTTACTTAGCACATTGCCTAAAATGTAACTGTTTTTTTCTTTCACACTTTTGAGCAATTAGAACAATGTGAAACTCAATCCTGATATGATAAAAGGACAACTCAAACTGGAATTAGCAAGGTTCTTTAAGCTCTATTTACTGTGTGTGGGTTCATGAGAGACTGCATGAATGTGAATTCCCTTGACCCAGAAGATGCATCATATCCCTAGGTGTTATCAGGAGCATTTGGTACATCCTGATAAAGTTATTTTTATCTTGCAGGTCACCTTTAAATTATTCATCTCAGAAATCCATGTTCTGAGTAATTTTCAAAAAACCTTTATCTAGTTAATATAGCACCCATAACTATGGTATCTGAGCACCTCCTAAAATTATAGTGTGAACAGATAAAGATATATTTCTCTCTCTCCCACCAATCTCCAGTCAGCAGGGGGTAGACAGAGGGCTGTAACTGAAGTTAATGGCCTATTTGCATCAGCTGATGATCTTATTTAGTAATTTTTGTTTTCTATATATGTGCTTCCATAAACAGTAATGTAACTCATTATTCTTTGAATGGCTTATATACTGTACATCCAGGGCAACATTAGTTTCAGGCATGGCATGAAATGTAAATTTGGTTCACATTATTCTTGCTATTTACATGATTAAAAATATGTATACAGAAATTCCATGGTGCATTGGAAAAGGTCAGTTGCAAACACTGACAGTTCCAGCACTGTATAGGTTTAACGCAACTGGTCAGAATTTACAAGTTTTATAGTGTCTGAATCTTTTAAATTTTGATGACCAGCTTGTATTTTGAATATATTCTACATAGAACTTTATGATCCCAGGAACACAGGGCTACAAAGTGGATATGGTGTTGAGTATATTGATTTTTCCCAGAGATCTATGGCTAAATTCTGCCACTTATATGTGCAGATCAGTCACTTTGAGGCAGCTCCTCAGATGGTGTATGTGTCATAGCCTCAATCAAGTCAATCTGCCCTACTGACTTTAACTGAAATAGCACTCTCATTTTCCGAGGTAGAATCTGACTCTGGTCCTGTGGGAAAAATCTATATTAGTCACATCTGCTCTGAAAGAACAGTAGTGGCACTGTTGACAATTATTGGTGTGAATCTTTTCTACACTAGCTGTCTTTTATACCACTCTGGCAGCATGAAGTAGCCTCAGTGTAAATGAGAATCAAGTCCTGTATATTTCAGAAACTCAGCTTTTCTTACACTTCAAGGGTTTTTATTCCCAAAACTAACAAAAGAGAAGGAAATTACCTCATAAAAACTAAGTTTATAAGTAAAAACAATATTAAAAGTTTGGTTGAAAATAATAAAAGCAGAAAGAATCATAGTTAAGGCTGAAACGCTCAATCACATTGTTATTGCTAAGTTTTGCTGTTGGTAGGATCCACCCAAAATAGTGATTGGGTGGGTAATTGATATATTATATTCATTGGCACAACAGAATCTAGCTCTAGTTCCAAGTTTCTTGGATTTTCACCATTTAAGCTAGAATGACAACCCTTTGCACATACAATATTATAGCACCTTTCTTATAAGGATCTCAAAGTGCTTTACAAATAAATGTTAAGCTTCACAACATTAATAAATGTATTTTGCAGTAGAGTAAACTAAGGCACAGACAGAGGCTGTGACTTGATCCAGTTGCAGAGTCAAGAATAGAAAATCCAGGAATAGACCAGGTTGATAGTTTTTACATTTTTTAAAAATATGCCTTTTTTCTTAATATTACATTTGTAACAACAAATTTCTACATAATTGAAATTTTTCAGGTTTTCCAAAATCTTTCATTACGTTTTTTTAATTGAAATGTTACTGAAGTGATTACTGAGATTTTTCGTTTACCAAACACTGGGTTTGCAATAAATGAAAAAAAATATTTATTGAAAACTGGATTTTGGCCAAATGAAAAATTTCAGCAAGAACTTTGATAATATTTTCAGTAATTCTTTTGCTAAAAGTTATTTCCAGTAAAATAATGCTGCATTAAAAATGAAAAATGGGTCAGATTTTAGTATTTCTAAATGAAAACAACTTTGAACTTTTTAATTTTTTTGTGAAGCTGTTTTTGTTTTTTTACCAGCTCAGGAGTACTGACTCCCAAACTCAAATTTTAACCATTAGATCACACTGTCTTCTTTATTGCAAACTTTATCTCATGTGGTCATTTTGTTTCCTGTGAGGTCAGATTTACTGATAGACAGACGTAAGTAAACATAAAAAGAAAAGTTGTACTTGTGGCACCTTAGAGACTAACCAATTTATTTGAGCATAAGCTTTCGTGAGCTACAACTCACTTCATCGGATGCATACTGTGGAAAGTGTAGAAGATCTTTTTATATACACACAAAGCATGAAAAAACACCTCCTCCCACCCCACTCTCCTGCTGCTAATAGCTTATCTAAAGTGATCACTCTCCTTACAATGTGTATGATAATCAAGTTGGGCCATTTCCAGAACAAATCCAGGTTTTCTCACCCCCTCCCCCACAAACCCACTCTCCTGCTGGTAATAGCTTATCTAAAGTGACCACTCTCCTTACAATGTGTATGGTAATCAAGATGGGCCATTTCCAGCACAAATCCAGGGTTTAACAAGAACGTCGGGGGGGGGGGGGGTAGGAAAAAACAAGGGGAAATAGGTTACCTTGCATAATGACTTAACCACTCCCAGTCTCTATTCAAGCCTAAGTTAATTGTATCAAATTTGCAAATGAATTCCAGTTGAGAAAACCTGGATTTGTGCTGGAAATGGCCCAACTTGATTATCATACACATTGTAAGGAGAGTGATCACTTTAGATAAGCTATTAGCAGCAGGAGAGTGGGGTGGGAGGAGGTATTGTTTCATGGTCTCTGTGTGTATATAAAAAGATCTTCTACACTTTCCACAGTATACATCTGATGAAGTGAGCTGTAGCTCATGAAAGCTTATGCTCAAATAAATTGGTTAGTCTCTAAGGTGCCACAAGTACTCCTTTTCTTTTTGCGAATACAGACTAACATGCTGTTACTCTGAAACCTGTAAGTAAACATAGTAAAGCAGGGAAACTAGAAACAGACATAGATCCTAAATACCAGAATATTTACAAAAAGAAAAGGAGGACTTGTGGCATTTTTTTTGCGGATACAGACTAACACGGCTGCTACTCTGAAACCTGTCAGAATATTTATGGTAATTGTCTCCATCCTCAGTGTGGGAGGCCTTTGAAGAGACAGCTTTGAAAATTATCTGTCCCAATGCTGATCTTTGTATATTATACCATAATTTTGACCACAGGAAAGATGCCTTTGGCAAAGTGAATTTGTTAATTGACCTTCTGCTGGCAGGATTCTAAAAGTAATAGATTACAGTAGTAATTCTCAGCCTTTTCCCACTTGTGATCCAGAAGCCATTCACAGTTTCTTGCCATGATCCACTCAAATCCCATAGTCTTTTGATGAGTGAACCTTTGGGTCTAATGGCTTGATATGCAGTCAAGGCAATCAATCCAATCACCAATCTTCAACAATACCCTGCACCATAATAGCTATTGCTTAGCTAAAATGAGGGACTTCTGGAACCAGTCATTGACAAAGAAGGGCAAAATTGAGTGGGACGTTTGCTTTCCATTTTAAACTTGAAAATTTTATTTTTTAATTCATTGGATTAATTAAAACAATTATAAATAGGTATCCTGAGGCCAGTTTCATCTCTGGTGTAAATCCCCTACATATAAATTGCCAAATAAGGTATATCTCAGAATGTTTGTTACTAAAATAGACTCAGATTAAGTGACATTTTCTTTCATTGATGCATTTCGAGCTTCTGTAAAATTTTCCATCCACAAATCTGAATAATTGCACTGTTCTTAGTCACTTCTATTCCTATGTTATTTGTGTGTTGCTCTCAGTTAGTAATACAAGATGTCACTGTCTAATTTGCCATCTTAACAAAGTCACAGTCAGTGACAAATGTATTTCTTCTAATCATTCTCAGTGGTTTGGTAAGCTGTGGATGTGAGATATCAGCTATAACCCATGGCAGACCTCTCAGTTTTCATGCCATTAGATTCATGGAATGATATTTACGCTCCTCCGAAAAATGACTTGAGATCTGCTGATGAAAAATGCAAGTTAAAAGGTAAATTTTATTACCAACATCATTAAAAGTCAACATTTGCTAAAGACACAAGTTACCATAATTATCTCCTATTCAAAATAGGAGAAAACTATGGTATGTCAGATACCACTGTATGGTTATGGTGGAAATGTGGACTAGTGTCCTTCTGCTGCCTCATTAGAACCTTAGGGACTGTGGCCTGGCTCCTCAAAGGTATTTATGCAATTATTCCTACTGATTTCAATGGGAATTAGGTGCCCAAGTGCCTTTGAGGGTCTGTATCTGTATCATGACAATGATACAATCGTCACAACAACAAATCCCACTTAAAGCAATGGCAAAACTCTTATTTGTTTCAATGGGAAGGAGCAAGACGGGTTCTAAGTAAACACAAGCCTCAGATCACTTTTCCAAAGGTGCAAGTTTTTTAACAACAATTCAAAGGGGGAATTGATGGGATGTTGACCAGATCCACAGAACAAGTCATCACTCAGCAGGAGTAGTTGTGATTTTCAGTTCAGCTCCTCTTCCTGGCTCTTGGAATTTCTCCTGCTATAATTGGAAAATGCACACTCACAGTCACTAGATTGTTCTCAAATACTCCAGTTATTACTGATTTATGGGGCTGGAGAGGTGCTTTATTTTTTAACCAAAAGGTGGCAACCTCTCAAAATGTTTTGCCATAAAGATGTTTAACCTTGCACAAATGAGGGTAAGGAAACTGGTTTCCTCTTAATCTGGCCCTATAAAAAAAGAAATGTGAGAGGTAAGATAAAAGATAGCAGTTCATGATGGAATTTTCCCTACAATGACAGGATTAAAAGGAAGCAAATCTCATCACACTCATTTGGGCAAGGACCACATCTGATTAAATGTCTTAATAGCAAACGCTGTATTGAGGTTGAAGGGTTTTACTGTATAGCCTCTGCTTGGCTGTTCTGTTAACTGAGAGGATTGGAAATTTGCTTTTGGATAAGATTTATATTTGCTCCAAAACAAACTAGGGCTAGCATAGCTGAAGATGAAAGGGAGTACATCCCTGACAAATACCCCTTTCCTCCATCCCAGCTGTGAAATCATTCCAGGCCTCTCAGACCTGTCTTTTCCCAGCTTCCAAAGCTTCTCATTCCTGTTCATCCTCCAGCTGCCAGAGTCCTCCAAATACACCGCAGGACAAGCATCCTTCACATCCTGCAGCTACAAAGGCCTTTCCACACAGCCTAGGACAAACACTTGTTCCCCCAAAACCCCTCCTCCCACATGCAGTATCTCATCTCTTTGATGATAATCTGTGAAAGGTCTTGATTTTTCATTTGAATGATCTCATCACCCTAATATTGAGCGTTCACAGGATTTTATTATCAGAGGAGTGAGTAGTCTGCCTGTACTTCAGGGTGCCAGCCACTTTCCATTATAAGACCCTGTTTTCAGTTCCAACTACTGCAACAAAGGAGGCTGGGGTTCCTTACAATAGTATCATTCACCACAGACACACTCCTAGTTCACTCCCAGAGCACTGTCCACACTGTCCATCCTGTGCACTGAATAAGGCAAGGTCCTGTGGAAAAAGTAGTATGTGATCATGTAATTAAGGACAGTATCATAATGCATATGGACTGGGAGGTGACTGAAGGTTGCGCAGGCAACCTCTGTTTTGTCATTTCCTAACTTTTGAGTGCTTGACTTTGCAAACTTTATGTTCTTTAAATGTATCTTTTAACAGTGTAATATAATTTGAAATTAGATCTATTACATATAGACGCATATTCAAACAGAAATGCGAAAAGATAGCCCAGGATTTTATCACTTGCTTGTGGATGCTTTTAATTTGTAACTTTTATTTTGAAGGCTTAATTTGGAAGTTTAAGAACATCCATTTAAGAATGTTCCTTTCTTCTCACACTTTTTCAATTCCCAGCTTTCCTCCATCCACTTTGCCTACATAGCCTGCTGTGTTCTTGATCGGGTGACCAGACAGCAAGTGTGAAAAATCGGGACAGGAACTGCAGCCAATGGGAGCTGAAGAGGCAGTGTCTGCGGGCAGGGGCAGAGCTTGGAGACCCCTTCCCCTCCCCCCACCACCTAGGAGCTGCTGCCAGTGGGATGTGCTGGTCGCTTTCAGGAGCTGCCCGAGGTAAGCGCTGCCCCTCTCACCCCCACTTGCACCCCAACCCCCAGCCCCAGCCCAGAGCCCGCACCCCTCACCCAAACTCCCAGAACCTGCACCCCACACCCCCTCCCATGGCCAAACTCCCTCCCAGAGCCTGCACCCCTTACCCCCTTCTGCACCCAAACTCCCGCCCAGAGCCCGCACACTGCACCCCCTCTCACACCCCTGCCCCAGCCCAGTGAAAGTGAATGAGGGTGGGGGAGAGTGAGCGAGGGGCAGGGCCTCAGAGAAGGAGCGGGGCAGGGGCGTGGCCTCAGGGAAGGGACGGGACGGGGCAAGGGTGTTTGGGTTTGTGCAATTAGACAGTTGGCAACCCTAGCTGGGAACCTGACTTCCACAGAGAAGATTCATTGTAATCCACGATACCTGAGGGCCCAAACTCTCATTCTCTCCTCCAACGTGTTTTCCTTCCCATAGACAGCTGAAGACAGTGGGTGTTGGTCTGCAGGTGGACTGGGGTCACCCAGAGGTCGAAGGCCTACCAGTCTAGATGGGAAAGCTGAGGTGAGGGGCTAAGGCATGAATATTCTTTCTCCTCACCAGGCTGTTTATGGAGGTGGCTTTGGCTGGTAGGAACTTTGGACAGGTGACTTCAGCCCTGAGAACACTGCAAAGGGTTGTCCTCTCATCATCTCCACTGAAGGGAGGCTGAGATCAAGGAGGAAGCAAAGACTGAGTGCAGTCTTGGAGGCTAATGAGATAATATAACTAACATTTTCATCTCAAGTGAGGTGTCATTTCTCTCCTACTCCAGCCAGGTTCCTGTACAGCTAAAGGAATTACCTAGTTTCTTTACTCTCAGCTAAAGGTGGGTGGTTTGTAAAAGTCATCAGGTATCAAAGAAAATGATAGTCCAAAGATATATACATTTGGGTTCATTTTATTTGCAGAATCCTTAGTGTTAAACAAAAAGATACTGAGCAAAAATGTATAAAATAACCCTTCTCAATCCCTAGTGTAGAGTTTCCTGGTTTGTCATTTGTCCCTAACACCTAGGACACTGGTATTACAGACTCTCCCATGGGGTTTAGTTAAGCAGAATGAGGAGCCTTGTGATCTGTAATGTGGCAACATAAATCTCAGGTGGGTGGAACTCAGATCTTTCTGCTCCCAAAGCAAGGACTACAGTTGCCTGAACTAAAAGAGAACCAGGGCAAAAAGATATGTTAATTTCAAACAAAATGGAGGCTCTTGAAGGACTATATTGACATTATGCAAACTAGCAGATATTAAAGCAGCATTAAAAGCCAAGGAAAGAAAAAGAATTAAGTTAATCCCCTTTGCTGGATGCAGCTAAAATCAGCCCATTCTAAAAGGGCTTTTATTTCTGATTCATTAAGATTCTTATGGAGAGCAGAAGTCCCCAAGAACCACTGTTACAAGGATGCATTACAGAGATTCTGAGACCTAAGGAGATGGGGCCAAAGATCCACACAGATCCCTTTGCTCCACAGTTTGGAAGAACTATACCTTCCTGATCCCCAGTCTCCTCCCAGCTGATGGAAATAGGCAAGGAAATCCCTATTGAAGGGGAATACTTGGAAATTTCAGTTCCCCTCTTATGGTTCCCCATAAATAGTCTTATTTTCATGCAGATACTGGATGCCCAGGACAATGCAGGTTGCACAGAGCTGTTCAAATAGTGAAAGGCAACAAATCCATCTCAACACTTTTCAACCTTTGATTTGCAGGTTGCAAAATCCTGCTTTAAATCACACAGAATTATCCCATGAGGGATGAGGGAATCTCAGTAGCCTGGTCAGAAACATCAGGATTTAGAAGTCTTCTTACAAAAGGAATGTAGAGATGTCTTATTGGATCTGAGCTTGCTCCCAAAGAAATCAATGGGAGTTTCACAGTTTGTTGTGCAATGGGAGATTTGTTAATGGACGATCACTGGGAGCAGGATTGGGCCCTAGGGCTGAAAGAGATGGGAAGCTGTAGAACTGTCTGACACAATCTTAAGGCTACCAGACAAAGCTTTACACAAAAGTCCAAGGTGGCAAAGAAGACACCAAAGCTCTGATGCTGTTGGTTAATTAAATCTGTCCCATTCAATCACCCAGTCATTGACCTAGCATTTTGGGGGGCTCCCAGAAGGATTTTTTCCATGGAAATAGCACCTAAAAATATCAACCAGCAATTTCATGCTTTAAAGCTACTTGTATTTTGGTTTAATCTGATTATCCTGTGAGGGCTGGATCTTGTTTTCTATGCACAAGCTATACTTTCTTTGAAGGCAGTGGAAGCTTTGCCTGCATAAGGATTATAGGATAGATGCCTACATTTGTATTGTTGTTGACTACACAGTATGACCCAAATAAGGTCAGAAAAATATATCTGGTTTATCATGAGGGCTATGGAGAGATTTTTAGTGCATAAAAGGCACATGCCAGGGACAGCTAATGGAATCTAATGCTCATAGGGGAAGCCCATCTTCCAGGAGACGTTTTTCCTTTGAGAAAACTAGTTCTCAGCATATTGTTTAGTTTCCATCAGAACCTCCAAATATTTAATGGCACAGAGGAGCTGTATCCAAAAGACACTTTTATAGCCCGTAACTCAGAGAAGAGCCCAAACTGAGCAGAGATCAGAAGTGTCCCGCCAGAAGCATATTCCAAGCTCATTCCACATGCTCACATGCTCAGCAGTTTGGAAGCAACCAAAAAGCTGTATTATAAATGGGTTCTGCTTCTGACTGATGGCTTCCAGTATGTGCTTCTTGAAAGTGAGTCTGCAAACCAGCAGAGTTGGTTTATTCCTTCTGTATTAATCCATCCTTGGTATTTAGAGGGCACTAATCTTGTAATATCTAGGTATCAGCTATGTGATAAAGTCAAATTCCTGATTCTGCTTAGAGGAAACATCCATATTTTCTCATAGCACAGCTGCTGATTTGCTTCCAGTTGACCTTTCAGTGCTACATCTGGCCAGGATAGCTGATATTTTAAAAGCTTTGATTGCAAATATCTGTATTGTGGACTCGTGCTTGGCCCGCAGCAGCTGAAATTCAGGATGAACGATTGCTACACAGTTAAGTTTTTCCTTTCTCATGCCTTCTTCTATTAAGCTCTTTAGGAATTTATCTTTTCAAAAATCTTTTGCCCAGGACAGTGGAGAATTTGAAGTTGCTGAGCTGCAGGGAGGTTATCTGATATCTCTGTTGTAGACAGAGTAAAGAATGAGGCATTTAAAACTCTATGGCAAACTCCAATTCAGGGGAATGAATAAAGAAACTACCATGAATTCTAGAGTATTTTTACCATTCTTCTAGTCCAGAGACTAGTCTGACTGGTCTTGGTCTAACAGGAAGAATTCAGGCATGTGAGGAAGTCAGAGAAAAATATTGCCCAAGGATACTATAAATAAAGAAAAGACAGAGAGAGCTGAGAAACAAAAAAAACCCAGAAGTTACTTTGGTTCCTTATTACCCAGAGCAACAACAAAAAGCTATTTTCTCTGTTTATTGTGTCTGGTTTGGTTTATGTGGATCTGTCTCTACTTTTCCTACATAACAATTAATAATTGTCTATGTTTCCAGTCAAAGCAGCATTAAATTCTGCTATGCACCATGTGACCACCACACGGCATAGATCACATGATCAGAGGTGGCTGGGATGAGGCCCGTGGAAGTGTAGCAAGAAGTCAGCCATGTTGCCATTGCTTGTAGATGCCAAGAACCACACTATGCAGTATACTTCCACCACTGAGATCCATGGGATTAGGGGAGTTCATAGCTGTGGATCTCAGGCTGCTGCAGGAAGTGGTGGCAGCACAAAACTCCCTAGTTTTTCTGTACAGCTCCTGTCGCCCACAAAGAGGAGACGATGCAGCAGAAGGAATAAAGTCCACTGATCTTTAGAGGTCAAGAGTTTCCTCAGCTTTACACCAGAAAAAGGGAGATATGGAGCCCATTAGTATACCCCTCTAGGACAGCCTGACATTCATGAACAGATTGGCCTCTCTCCTCTACTCCCTCACCTTCACCAGCAACAAAACAAATAGCGAGCTCCTACCGCTATATTTGCTTCCTCAGCATAGAATCATAGAATCATAGAATCATAGAATATCAGGGTTGGAAGGGACCCCAGAAGGTCATCTAGTCCAACCCCCTGCTCAAAGCAGGACCAATTCCCAGTTAAATCATCCCAGCCAGGGCTTTGTCAAGCCTGACCTTAAAAACCTCTAAGGAAGGAGATTCTACCACCTCCCTAGGTAACGCATTCCAGTGTTTCACCACCCTCTTAGTGAAAAAGTTTTTCCTAATATCCAATCTAAACCTCCCCCACTGCAACTTTAGACCATTACTCCTCGTTCTGTCATCTGCTACCATTGAGAACAGTCTAGAGCCATCCTCTTTGGAACCCCCTTTCAGGTAGTTGAAAGCAGCTATCAAATCCCCCCTCATTCTTCTCTTCTGCAGGCTAAACAATCCCAGCTCCCTCAGCCTCTCCTCATAACTCATGTGTTCCAGTCCCCTAATCATTTTTGTTGCCCTTCGCTGGACTCTCTCCAAGTTATCCACATCCTTCTTGAAGTGTGTGGCCCAAAACTGGACACAGTACTCCAGATGAGGCCTCACCAATGTCGAATAGAGGGGAACGATCACGTCCCTCGATCTGCTCGCTATGCCCCTACTTATACATCCCAAAATGCCATTGGCCTTCTTGGCAACAAGGGCACACTGCTGACTCATATCCAGCTTCTCGTCCACTGTCACCCCTAGGTCCTTTTCTGCAGAACTGCTGCCTAGCCATTCGGTCCCTAGTCTGTAGCTGTGCATTGGGTTCTTCCGTCCTAAGTGCAGGACCCTGCACTTATCCTTATTGAACCTCATCAGATTCCTTTTGGCCCAATCTTCCAATTGGTCTAGGTCCTTCTGTATCCTATCCCTCCCCTCCAGCGTATCTACCACTCCTCCCAGTTTAGTATCATCCGCAAATTTGCTGAGAGTGCAATCCACACCATCCTCCAGATCATTTAGCATGTTAGCTTCCAGCTCACTGACCTGGGATGCTTTCTGCAATGTCATGAGAAGATGCTGATACCGTTAAAATAAAACAGTAAAAATGTGAAAGCCCACTACTGACCTTATTAACAAGCTTCTCTTACATATTTACAGGCAAAACTCAGCGGGTTCTAACAAGCACATGGGTTGCACTGAAACCAAAACCCATGATGTGAGAAGCATTTGAAACATTCAGTGTCTCACTCAGATTATGTTTTACTGTTTAATTTCGTGACATAATTATACAGGGGGGAGGCTGTATATTCAGGAAGGCAAAACCTAATGAATTAATATCCTGATGAATTAATTAATTGAATTGTATTTCATTTTGAATTTGAATTGTATTAATTGAATTGTATTTCATTTAGTGACATAATTATACAGGGGGGAGGCTGTATATTCAGGAAGGCAAAACCTGATGAATTAATTAATTGAATTGTATTCTCAACATTATTTTATTTTCTAATCTCAGAGTTGCACTGAATACTGTTTGATGGCCTTTTGGGCTTCAAGCGTTCCCTTAAAATCCTGTAGCAACTAGAGTTTTAAGCCTCACTGGGGACTCCGGAAAATCTATAAGTTAAATATAATAAGTTAAGAGTCACATAACATCCCAATGGGAAATGTTCTAAACCAGCATGTATGATCAATCTTCTGCAAATGCCTGGTAGGTTCAAAGTAATCACATCTGCCTAATTTATGGCCAATGTAAACAAGACTCTTCTTTCTCATTCAGGCCCTTAAGAGAAGTATGAACTTTCCCATTCACCTCAGGGGCTGTTAACTCTGAAATCATAGTTGAAATATACAAAATATATCAGTCACAGGTGCCCTTTCATTCCATTTCTCTCTCTTCTTGGTGTTTACACCCTTCAGAAATTTCTAGGTACCATATCCTCCAACTTAGTTGTCACTTATTTTGATCTTTCAATCTCTACTCCTATACCCATCCCTTTAGCCTCCTGATCATTTTGTTGTTCTTCCCTGAATTCCCTCCAGTTTTTAAATATCTCCCTAGGATTGAGGCACTGTAACTGAAAGCAGTATCCCTGGTGTTGTTACCCCAGCCCAGAGCTTTACAGAATGAGACTATTAACTCCCAACTCCATGGTGTAAGGTCTTAGCATGAGCAGTCCCAAAACACTCTTAATACTTCCACCGTCCATCAGCCCCTTCAGTATACTGATCTTCTCTGTCACCAGCAGATTTCGGACCCACAGTTTGTTGAATAGAAATGACAGGGGTCAGGATGTTGATTTTAGTGATCACAGTCTTCACACCGAGGATTTGTGCAGAATAAAAGCAGAAGTGGAATAAGCACTTTAGTTTCCAAGGACGTATATAACTGCACAAGACTTGATGCAACCAGCTTCTCATTCTATTTTCTTATATTTGGGTAAGAAGCTTGTCTGCCAGCCAACCTGTGGTTTGGGGTCTCAGCTGATGGAGCATCCTCAGACAATTTCTTTCATTATACTCTCAAATTAAAACAGAAATTACAAGAGTCCTATAGAATTGCTACAGAAGCAGCCTCTAAAAGGGGATAAGCTAATAAGACCTGATATAATTCTTGGGTTTGAGCTCAGGAGTTACTCTGAGAGGCCCAGGTATTCATAAGAAACATGGGTAATCCAAATACACACAAGAACTTAGCTGGATGGACAACACAGTTATGTATCTGGAGAAAAATTGTCTGAACTGCCAGTGTATAAAGTCAAATGTGAAGATGGTTCAGGACCTATCAAAACTTTAAATCAAAATAACTTTTTGCCCGCTGGCCAGGTCCTGCAAAGCCGATTTAAAAAAAAGACATTTTAAACTATATTTGGGGGGAGGACAGTCATCAACTGCAGAGTGTACCATCTGCACAAATTGATTCATTGACATTTCAGCCAGCAAACTCTAGTTTCCACTGACTCTAAAGATGAGTGTCTATCCAGAAAAGCAGCATTTCAGCTTGCAGGATCCAGATGCTCCTGAGTCTGTATTACCTGCTGTTGGAATTTTAGAGGCCCAGAACTGCGTGTCAGCTGAGCCAGACAGCAGTTTGACCCCTAAGGCTACCCTACCTTTTCTTCCTTTGGACTCTGACCCTTGGAGAGAGGACAGTAGTGCACCTGAATCTCCAGAATTTTAGAATGTCCCCAGAGATTCAGAGCCTGATGAAGGACAACCCATAGCTGAACCCCCCATGCTTTACAAATTCTGCATAGGAACAGGAGGTTAGGCCTAATAAGAAATTCCCTGATGATGCCCCAGGGGCACTAAATGAAACCATAATTATTGCTGTATGGCAATGGGTTTTGGCTTCTACATTTTCACAGTAAGCTCTGGTTCGAGGGCAGCTCAAGTACAAGAGTTGGAAAATATTAGTGTTGAAATATTGGTATTCCAGAGATGCTTTTACACTCATTTAGTGAGTTAAAGTTTGACAGCATAAGATGTGAACATTTGTTATAGGTCACTGATAAAATGTGACGAAGCATCATGTGTCACCTTTAGTTAATGTTAGCCACGAGCAACAGTTCTCGGAATATCTTTGCTGAGGACAGTGGAAGAGTTTGTAAGCCACTGTATACCATTGTCCTTGCATCCTGGCCTCTGCGTGGCATTTATAAGTCGACCTGGGTGAATGATAGATTGTTTCTGTTCACTGGCAATTCTAAAATATCAAAAAAGGTGTCATTTTGGGACAAACTAAAAATGAAATTTTTCAAAATTTTCAGTGAATTGAAAATAATGTCAAACCAGATCAAAACAAAACATTTAATTTCAACATTTCCAAAACATTTTGATATTTCAGTTCAAAACTATTCATGAAATTTGCAAATTTGTGCAGAATAAAAGCAGAAGTGGAATAAGCACTTCAGTTTCCAAGGACGTATATAACTGCACAAGACATGATGCAACTAGCTTCTCATTCTATTTTCTTATATTTGGGTAAGAAGCTTGGTTTTAGTTCAATCAAAACTGCATTTTCCAGCAAATAAACTATTTGCTGAAAATTTTTTACTCAGCTTTATTTATATATATCAGGGTAGTGGAGACTTTTGGGTATATCTACACAGCATCTAGACAACCGCGGCTGCCCCATGCCAACCGACTCGGGCATGTGGGGCTAGGGCTGTTTCATTGCTGTGTAGATTTCTGGGCTCGGTCTAGAGCACAGGCTCTAGGACCCTGCAAGATAGGAGGGTCCCAGAGCTTGGGCTCCAGCCCAAGACTAGAAGTTTACACAGCAATGAAATAGCCCTGCAACCAGAGACCCGCAAGCCCAAGTCAGCTAGCATGGGCCACCCACGGGTGTCTAGTTGCTTTGTAGACATACCCTTGGGGAGTGTGTAATGTCCCTCTCTTCACCACAGGCCCCCTAGTGGGGAAGAGATAATATGAATGAAGGTGAGGGGATAAATCTGGCATCAATCTAGGGGAGAAGTTTCTGGACTGGGATACAGAGTTGTCTGAGAGGAACTGAGAGAGAATCCACATGGTACCAGTTCCAGTATGACTAGGCCTCTCTACTGCTACTGTGTCACACAGGTGCCAGAGACTCTGATCATATCAACTGCTCTGGACAGCATTGACCCTGCCTGACCTACAGAACCTCCAGCAGCAACTTGCATGCGAGAGTCACTGGATAATGCAGAGGAGATTTCCAGTGAGGTTGCTCAAGAAGGAAGCCCCATTTATGACTGTGACATCACTCAAAATTCATCTGCATTTTGCTTGGATGTAATTCAGAAACTTAAATCAGACAGTGTAAATTACCCTGCTCCAATCTTTTACTGTGTGCGTTGAGGACTCCATCTAGCTGAGTGCGGCTTAAATGCACTGAGTTGTAGTTTGTATTGAACTATTTTTGAGTATATCTATTTCAGTTGCTGTATATACAGGTGAGTTGCATCATACGTGCATTTAACTTACGCAAATTCAATTATATGCGTTCGGCAAAAAAAAAAAAAAAAATAACAAGATATCTGTAAATAGTGTGGGTGATTCCGCCCACTATTCCACTCAGTGAGCATATGCCCCGGAGTGAGCATGAGATGGGAGATGTGAATCTGCTGTTCCCTCAGTCAGTCTCAGTTCCTGCGTGCCTCTCATAGTGTGAGCATCTCACCACGCTGAGTATGATTCTAGTGTTTAAAGATACGTATTTTTTGTACAACATGGCCCCTAAACGCAAGCCAAGTACTTCATCTGGTGCTCAACTGACGAAACAGTGATCTGTTCCAACGCTGAAGGAAAAACTGGCTGTGCTGGACTTATTGAGAGATGGTAAGTCGGTCTCCAATGTGACGCGTAAATATGGCCGCAACGAATCTAGCATCTGTGCCATCAAGATTCGAGAGAGAGAAATTCGTCAAGCCATGGCATCAAGTGCTCCGATAACTGCTAAGCTGATGAGCCATGTGCGTGATAAGATTTTAGTGAAGACTGAAAAGGCATTAAACTTATGGCTGGAAGACATGAACCGTAAACGCATGCCTATCGATGGCAACACGTTGCGAGAAAAGGCTCTTCGCCTCTATGCACTGTTCAAACCCCCCACCGAAGCAGGACAGCCTTCTGATGAGAAGGAATTCAAAGCCAGCCAAGGTTGGCTTAACAGTTTTAGGAACCGCTTCAACCTCAAAAACGTGCAGACTACTGGTGAAGCTGCATCTGCCAATGAAGAGGCAGCAAAAGCTTACCCCGAACAATTAAAGAAAATCATAGAAGAAAAGGGCTATCTTCCGAAACAAGTTTTTAGTGCTGACGAGACTGGGCTCTTCTGGAAAAAAATGCCCAACTGCACTTACACTTCGAAATCAGAAAGACAAGCCCCTGGCTTCAAAGCAGCTAAAGACCATGTGACTGTGTTGTTTTGTGGCAATGCGGCTGGGCATTTAATAAAGCCGGGCTTGCTCTACAGGGCTGCAAATCCCCGTGCCCTAAAAGGCAAGAACAAAAATCTCAAATAAAAAGGCTTGGGTGATGGCAGCATTATTTCTGGATTGGTTCCACAAGTGTTTATTTCCGGAGGTCAGGCAGTACCTTGAAGAGAAAGGACTTGACTTTAAAGTGTTGCTGATCGTAGACAATGCTCCTGGCCACCCTGCAACACTCCGGTTTGCACATAACAACGTTGAAGTCGTCTTTCTCCCCCACAATACCACCTCCATCCTCCAACCTCTCAACCAAGGCATGATTCGCTGTTTCAAGGCCACATACACAAGGCTTATGTTCTCACGGATATGTAGTGCTGATCCCAATCTTAATGTGATGGAGTGTTGGAAGTCCTTCAACATTGCCGATTGCATCACTTATATTAAACAGGCAATGGATGCAATCAAGCCTGAAACAGTCAATGCATGTTAGCGAAACCTATGGAAAGAATGTGTGAATGATTTTAAGGGTTTCCTTAAAGAAGTGAAATGCATTGTTCAGGTGGCCAGACAAGTGGGTGGTGATGGCTTCATCGACATCCTTGAGGAAGAAATTGAAGAATTAATTGAGAGCCATAGAGAAACATTGACTAACGAAGAGTTAGAGGAACTGATAAAATCGTTTACAGAAGATGAAGATGACGACAACAAACAGGAAGAGCCAGCAAGTTGGAATCTTCATAAATTTGCTGAAGTGTTCCAAGCAGCGAAACACTTGAATGATTTAATTTCTGAATGTGATCCCTCTATGGAATGAAGCCTCAAAATTGCACGTAGTATTACGGACGATTTGAGACCATATCAAGAAATGTTTGAGCAGCTCAAGAGACAACAGCAACAGTTGCTGATCACCATATTTTTCAAGGAAAAACCAGCAGCAGCAGATGAGCCTACGCAATCAACTTCTCAAGCTGAACAAGAGCCGACCACTTCATCTACGACTCACTCTCCGTCACCCAAGCTCTCCGTCACCTCTGTCTCCTGGATCGACATCAAGCCCTGACGACCCCCTGTAATTACCGTCCGTGTAATTACTCCCTGTAATTAAAAATACAGTACTGTAAAATTATATTTTGCATATGTACTCTTTATTATATACTGTACAGTACATTACTGTATACATTATACATTTATACATATTACTGTACAGGGTTGAATACACAAAACCATGTGCAGTGTACTGTACTTTATGGGCGATTTAAGGGATTTTCAAGGGTAATTTTGACTATAGGCAATTTTTGCCTTATGCGCTGACTTTAGACAATTTTTGACCTTATGCGCTAACCCCCGCGTAAAATGCGACTCCACTGTACTGTTTCATCTCTAATCCAAATGCCATGTTCTTTCCCACCTTCACGTAATGAAAATGATACTTGTGGAATGCCATTAGTCGCTTTTAGAAACCCAATCTGATTGCCTACAGAGTTCTACTTGTTCTGTGGCTGCCCTTATAGATCTTATTTATTTCATACCAGGTGCTTATTTAAAGTCAAATCCAGGGATTATTGATGCTAGGGCCACAATTTTAATTCTCTTTTCACAGCACTTTGAGTGTAAGTGTCACTGCAACATATATCTCAGAACTTAACATTTGCAGTTATAAGACTCATTTTAATTTGTCTTACACTCATCCCTCCTTTCCCTACCCCCTTCCTTTGTCCATCTTAATATTCTAGGTGTGTCTAATTTAGGGCCTTATCCTATGTGGTAGTTTAGGGTCTCCTGACAGGTGTGAGTTTAGGCCACTAAGCACATCTCAGGAAGTGCTCAGAACCTTACGGTAGTAGGCTATTTATCTTCTTTATCTTCCAAAGTCTTCAAACCTGGATGCCTAAAGCGAACCGCCTAAATCCATATTTAGGCACCTAAATATAAGTGGCCTGATTTTCAGAAACACTGAGCATCCACAAATCCCTTTCAAGCCATGGGATCTGGGATTGCTCAGCACCTTTGAAAATCAGGCCACTTATATTTAGGTGCCTAATAAGAGCATAGCTTTAGACACCCCGATTTGAATAGTTTCAGGGCAGGGCCAACATCTTTAAAAAAAATCTCTTTACAGTGCCATCCCAAGTTATGCATGCTACAGACGTGCTTATCGTTCATCATCATCATCATCACCATCATCAATATTCTTTCAGCGAGGCAGAAGTTAGCATGTCATCCTTTCCATCTGCAGATATTTGTCCAGTCGGCTTTTTTCATAACATAACGCATTATCTCCTCCATTGCTCAGATCCTGAAAGCCTTTGATAACAGCCCTGAAGTAGGAGTATTTTGCTGAAAGCAGACACTCCCACTGCTCACAGGAAATTTGGGAATCCCTGGGAACTATCCTGTTCTTTTCAAATCAATTTATTGTAGATTATAAAACAAACAAAACCCAGCAAGAACATTAATTCTGCTCCTGCCTTAGCCAGGATGGTTTTGTCATAACTTTCTACATAACTTTGAGGTGTTTCAGAACTTTATCTCTTCACAGTGCAGATGTCAAAACCACTCAGTTTCACTTCCCAAGCCTCATCCACATATGACAAACATTCACAACATAAGAAATGCCCACAATGGAAAGTGTTATTTTATAAAGCTAATCCCAAAGTCATGTCTGCATGTTTACCAATAAGCATCTCCAATCAACTATTGTCCCAGAGATGGCCAAGGTAGAAAATATTTGAGTAGGGAAATCCTGTGCAGTGACACTTATGCTCTAGCACGGGGGTTCTCAAACTGGAGGTCGGGACCCCCTCAGGGGGTCAGGAGGTTATTACATGGGGGGTCGTGAGCTGTCAGCCTCCACCCTAAACTCCGCTTTGCATCCAGCATTTATCATGGTTTTAAATATATTAAAAAGTGTTTTTAATTTATAAGGGGGGTTGCACTAATGAGGTTTGCTATGTGAAAGGGGTACAAAAGTTTGAGAACTACAGCTCCAGCACATTTTGTCATTTAGTGTTTTTCTTTTGTCCCATTTAAGCGGCAGACACAATACATTTAGGTTGATGCCTTAGCAGGGTTGCCAATTTTGGTCGGACATATTCCCAGGGATTTCATCACATGACATAATCTTTAATTAAAGATTAATCTTTAATTCCTGGAGACTCCAGGACAATCCTGGAGGGTTGGCACCACTAGGCCTTATATGTTTTTGGGCCCCTTCCACTGAAACATCTGATACTGGCCACAAACAGAGAGAGAGGCTATTGGATGAGGTGACCATTCAGTTTGGAGTGTGAATTGTATCTTCCCTACCAAGCACTGCAGGATTCTGTAATAAAGATCCAGGGCACTACAGCTTACTGCAGTGTTTTCAATAAAGGTTCCTAAAAGTCTTCTTAGTTAAACACTGGCAAATAAGTTGCTTGTTAAAAAAACTAGAACACAGCATCTGACCTGGCTATCACTAGTAAAAACATCAAGTAACTTCTTCCTACATAACACATCAGTGTTACTGACCCCATCTTAAATCAAGATTAGCATGTTTAGGAAGGGGTTTGGTTATAAACTTCTCAGGGAGGAGCTTCTTTGTTTTCTGAAGGATGGGCAGGGGTTGTCCACAAACATCGGCAAAGCGCACTGCAGCCTTCAGAATCGTTCCCTGCCAATTGCTGACACAGGCAGCCCTAATGAATCATTCTGAATTGTGATCATGTGCTACCAGCCGTCAGTGAGCTGCCAAAGAGGAAGTGCAGCTTGTTTTCTTTCTCTCACTTTCTTGGTTCCTATGCTGCTGTAAGAAGATGAAAGGAGGAGTAAGCAGGAGCAGAAGCAGCCAAACTTAATAAGCAACTCTTGACGATTTCTGATCTCAAATGGAGGCCTCTGAGTGGGACCCACTGAAAAATGACACCCTGCCACCGACACTGACACCAGCTGTCCCTCCATATGTGAAGCTGGGCCTGACCACTGTATATACTGTTTTTTATTCCCTCCTCTTTGTGTTCATCTATGTCCAGCTTTGGCTGGTCCTCCACTATAGGCACAAGAGGTTCAGTTACCAAACTGTCTTTCTGTTTCTGTGCCTATTTTGGGCCTCACTTAGGACTGTGCTCTTTTCATTTTACTTCAAAGATTTTGTCACAGCAAACTCTCTCAGACCCTTCATCTTCTGGCTTCTCTATTGCTTCCCAGTTTGCCTCCAGTTTTTCACACTGACACTGATGAATCTTTACTTCACTCAGGTAAGGAATGGACATTTCTGTGCCTGGGTTGACTAAGTACTACAAAATTGTAAAGCTTTACTTTTTTAAAGATTTGTAAGAGAGACGTGATTTCCTAATGTACCCAGGCAGGGAAAGAAGTACATTTAATGTCTTTAATTTGGAACTTTGTGTTTTGGAAGGCAAGTGACAACTACTACAATGAAACAGCCACCCTGGGGGAGAAGCAGTAAATAAATCTGTTGCCTAGTCAAAGGTGACATTTAACCTAAGGCTGAACAAATTGTACTGGAAACCTTGGGGTTATTTTACGGTGGCTGTCTAAAGTGCAGTTCTGCTCAAAGGGACACTGTAAAACCTTCTGGCTCAGCTGTTCTGTGTGCATTCAGAATCATATCGCATGGTTTTACTGACAAAAAATGAGATTTTGTTGTTTACTCCTGATGGCTCTGCAATGCCAGTATGAGTCATTGAGCTGGACTCTCTTTTTCTTTGTGTATCAGTAATAGAATTCAGAGTGGTAGCCGTGTAATAGAATTGTTAACTAGATTCCTGTTGCAGGTCCAATTATTATTCTTATTTGTATTACAATAGCATCTGGGGGCCCCAACTGAGACAACGGCTCCACTGTGCTAGGTGCTGTACAAACACACAGTAAAAGACACCCTCTGCCTCAAAGAGCTTATAATCTGAATAGACAAGATGGAACTGAGTGAAGAAAGTGTTATCCCTGTTTTACAAATGGAGAACTGAGACAAAGAAAGTTTGCCTGACTTGCCCAAGGTCAAACAAGAAACTTGGAGCAAAGCTGGGATTCGAGCCTAGATTTCCTGAGTCCTAGTGCCTTAACCACAAAGCCAACCTTCCTCTGAATTCTGCTCTTAGATTACCTGTATGAGTAATGGGTCACCTTCCTAGCATACCTGGACCTTATGGGTGAGCGTGCAGATCAATCTCCCTGCTTGAACACTCCACTGAGACTACCTATCCATTAGAGTGCAGGTTGTGATGTGGACTACCTATCCATTAGGTCCTAGACTGGGACCGGACTGCTTTTTACACACACCTTCTAAGTGGTTCTTCAGAGGCAACAACTAGTGTAGGTCTGCAAATTACAAATAATCTTACTGAAGAAAAGAGACTGGCTTCTGAAACCGAGAGCCACCAAATAAGAATGATAAAAACTGTATGTGTTAAGTGTGAGAGCTGATAGTGACCCAAGCTTGCTATTATAAGACGGTGATTCCCTGGCCGTTGTGTAATAAATTTGGTGGTGGTCCTGTTTCCAAGAGACAAGTGTCCAGCATCACACAAATCCATCGGTTACCATAGTTGGCTCTAAATGGTACCCTTGGGCCAAATTCACACACACATGCAACTCTCATTGAAGTCTTCTGAGAGAGAATTTCATATCTTGGCTCCCAGCCAAGAAGCTATGGATTAAAAGCATGGAGAATGCATGATGATTAGTAGTATAGGTAATCGATTCCTTTCATCTCAAAGAAAATCCAAAAGAGAAAGTGAGAGACAGAGAGTTTATATATATATACTCACATTTTCATTTTACTTGGATTATAACATTGCTGCCTGGTAGCACTTTGAAGCTATGTAATGAGTATGGTCAAGTGCATTGGTTCTCAACCTGTGGCCCAATCAGCACACAGCTGCAGCCCATGTGACATCCTCAGGGCCATACAAGTAGTATATCTATTGTGTAGATGCAGCCCATGTAATACATAGGGAGCTGCATATGGGGCCCACAATGGTAAATAGATTGAGATCCACTAGACATGGGGTTCTCAAATGGTAGGTCTAGACCCCAAAGTGGGTTGAGAGGCTGGTGTTGGCCCTGGGCCCCAGCAAGTCTGAAACCCAAGCCTCATTACCCAGGACTAATGTTACAGGCCACCTCCCAGGGCAAAAGCCCTGGGGCTTCAGCTTTGCACGCCCCCAGCCTGGGGCTGCAGGCTCAGTCTTAGTCTTCAGTCCTCCCTCCTAGGTTCATTTAGTAATTTTTGTTGTCAGAAGCAGGTCGCGGTGCAATGAAGTTTGAGAACTGCTGCACTAGACTGTAGTGTTTAGAGGAGGGGACAAAGTTAAGGCTCCTGGGTTCCAGTCTTGACATCAATTGTGCTGTGTCACCATGAGTAAGTCACAAGCACCCTAGACCTTACTTTGCCCCTCTGTCAATGGAGTATAATACTGACCTGGTGTTGTGAGGCTTTTAAAATTATATTTGCAAAACACTTTACGAGTAATGATTGAAAGGTGCTAGAGACAAGCAAATGATTACTGTATTTCTTGCCATTTGTTTCCGTGCTAGTTAATCCCATGGAAAGTCCCACTTGTAATAAGGCTCCACCCAGCTAAAACAAGGAGTTGAAATTAGAAACACAAGCACAGCCATTGTGGGAATATAACCTAATACATGGAACAAATTTATACATTTTTAGTTCATTTTTATTAGTTCTTTGCTTCCAACCAATGTGGGGAATGGCTTGTCTTATAATTAAACATGTTGTTGAGATTATCTTTTTTATGTACACCTACGTTTCCAAGGCAGACAAGCACGAACTGGTGTGAAAGGGGTGGGGAAAGAGAATTTGTTTTCAATAATCACTTTAACTTCACAAACCTGTTCAGAGGCAACTTCCCCCCCTCCCCCGTTGCAAAAGTAGACTGCAGCTGTGCCTCACTGCATGAAAGCCAACTGTTATTTAGTGAGAGGAAAAGAAGGTAGCTAGCAGAAGCAAGAAAGATGTGAAGCTCGTAAATGTTCTCCTTTTAAATGAGGGGGTGGGAGGGAAAGAATATTCCTAAATCCTTCCAACTGAATTAACTGATAAGAGCTTAAAGATCATTTGCAAAACCTTTGAACTTGAAGGGGAGTTAGCAGCTACTGCTGTCTTTTGGAGTGAAAGAGACAAGGTGGGTGAGGTAATACCTTTTATTGGACCAGCTTCTGTTGGTCAGAGAATCAAGCTTACAAACTGCTCTTCTTCAGGAGTAAGGACCCTTTATAAATAAGGCCTCAACTGTGCCTTAGATAAAATGAGACAGAGTGGCACCAGCGCAGCAGGGGTTTTCCTGAGTTTTGAGCGTCACCTGCAGCAATAAAAAACCCCAAAGGAATTGTAATGCAGTGGGGGAGGTTGTTAAACCTGCTGGACTAGTGAGAAAAGCAGTTACAGATAATCAAGGTTTTGACTGCCACTGACTGGGGTCCTTGGGGTTGAGTGCTGGCTGCCGCTTGGGAGTACGCAGACTTTTACTGTGCGGGGCTTTTGATGCCCTAGATATGGCATAGTAGTGAAGGGTGCTAGAAGAAAGCATACGTAATAGCAACGATCACTTCTCTTCCAAACCCAACTGCTGCAGGAAGTGCACATGTTTCCATAAGGAAGACAAAGATCCTGCTTCTGTGTCCATTCATTGGTGTCCTAAAGATAGAAAATAATATAACCCACTCCTTAAGAGTAAAGCTTCCTCTGCTTGGAAGCTATGAAACTACATGTCAGGTTAATGTAAGAACAAAACAAACAGCAGGGATATTACTTTTGTAAAACAATAGCAGGATGCCTGCAAATAATTACACAAAATGAGCTAGAGCAACTGATGTATCAGGTAACATATGGTAATATGCATTCCTGCCTCCAAGGGGTGTCTGCAAAACCTGCAGTTCTGCCTGCCTGACATCTGCCCCTCTCAACGCCACAGGTTTATTTTAGCTGTTCAAAACCATCAACAATTGTATAACTCAGCAACAAATATATTTCCTACTTTAATTGAATTCAAGAAATTTCTTATTTGCAGCCTGCCTGGTCGGGGTCCATTTCTTCTCTCTCTGATCTACATTTGTTGTCACTGACAAGGTTGAACAAATAAAAGCCTTGCGGTTTTGGAGGCAGTCACAAGAACCTAAGAAATCCTTCAAAGTCTGAGTTTAGAGGCATAGGCTATGGGTCAGCTGAGATGCTAAAAAATTTCCCCCTTTGGGAGGAATTCAGGGATAGGGTGGCATGTTTCATTTTGTTCTGTTATGTTTCAGAGTTTAAATGTAATACTTGCAGCACAGAAGTTTTGGGTGGGGGGGACACAGGTTCAAGTGCAGAGAGGTTGGGTGGAGAGGATGAAGTCAAGCAGACCTAGAGAGATGCTGGAAATTCCAAACCTTCCCTCATTCCCAGGACACATACAAAAAGCTGGTTAACAGGTCATAAGTTTAAACCATCAGGGTCAGACACTTTCCAAACATTGCAGATGACTTGAAGGAGGCTCTGTGATGAGGTGGAGGGAGGTTCCATCCCTAGGGAAGGATGGCTAGATAGATCCAGTCCTACCAATTCAACTCCTCATTTCCCCTCTCCTCTTGGCATCCTGATTGGGAAGTTTTCCCTGCTTCACACAGCTGCCATTACCCACCAAGAAGCAGCGTTTAGGCAACTGAGGGCAGGGAAAATCCAGTGCAAGGCTTTAAGTGACATAACCTAAATGGAATTCTAATTAATGTGTATGTTATCTCGGAGGGGAAAACAAGGGAAGTTGTTATCTAATTATTTTATATAGAATTTAACAATGTAATCTAGCCAGTAAGGGACAGAAGGTTCTTCTCATTAATAAAAAGAGGCAGTAGAAATCAATTAATAATTTTTAAAAATTTTTATCCAGCACTTATTCATTTAGAGAGCACTTTAAATGTACCCTGTGCTTCCCAGGAGTAACACTACAGGTGGTAAAACATAAGACAATATTCCTTGACATGTTGTAAGACATACAACAATACACTCTATGTGGTGGCTACATTAGAAAAATTAATACCTGCACAGGTGCTAAGTCGCTGGTATAAACAGGGCTCAGGTGTTTTTACTGAGAAAATGTTCATGACTTGATGGTAAATAGCCCTAGCCCTGGCTGCACTAGCATCTATGCTATTGCTACCAGCATTGGTGGTGGCTGCTGTATTACAAATACTGTAGAACAAGGTAAGAGTCAATCAGGCAGAGGTATAGGCAGGAGTGGGTGTTGCCAAGTGCTTTCAAGGTGTGAGGACAAACTTGCATGGAACATGGAGGAAGAGGAGGAAGTACAAAGATGGGCAAGTTTCAGAGTAACAGCTGTGTTAGTCTATATTTGCAAAAAGAAAAGGAGGACTTGTGGCACCTTAGAGACTAACCAATTTATTTGAGCATAAGCTTTCGTGAGCTACAGCTCACTTCATCGGATGCACTCTCCACAGTATGTGTCCAATAAAGTGAGCTGTAGCTCACGATAGCTTATGCTCAAATAAATTGGTTAGTCTCTAAGGTGCCACAAGTCCTCCTTTTCTTTTTGCGAATACAGACTAACATGCTGTTACTCTGAAACCTGTAAGTAAACATAGTAAAGCAGGGAAACTAGAAACAGACATAGATCCTAAATACCAGAATATTTACAAAAAGAAAAGGAGGACTTGTGGCATCTTTTTTTGCGGATACAGACTAACACGGCTGCTACTCTGAAACCTGTCAGAATATTTATGGTAATTGTCTCCATCCTCAGTGTGGGAGGCCTTTGAAGAGACAGCTTTGAAAATTATCTGTCCCAATGCTGATCTTTGTATATTATACCATAATTTTGACCACAGGAAAGATGCCTTTGGCAAAGTGAATTTGTTAATTGACCTTCTGCTGGCAGGATTCTAAAAGTAATAGATTACAGTAGTAATTCTCAGCCTTTTCCCACTTGTGATCCAGAAGCCATTCACAGCTTCTACCACCAATAGTAGCTTCTATTGACAAGCTGCATTAATTTCAATGGGGCTACTCATGGAGTAAGATACTACCCAATGGCAAAAAGAAAAGGAGTACTTGTGGCACCTTAGAGACTAACCAATTTATTAGAGCATAAGCTTTCGTGAGCTACAGCTCACTTCATCAGATGCATATTGTGGAAACTGCAGCAGACTTTATATATACACCGAGAATATGAATCAATACCTCCTCCCACCCCACTGTCCTGCTGGTAATAGCTTATCTAAAGTGATCATCAGGTGGGCCATTTCCAGCACAAATCCAGGTTTTCTCACCCTCCACCCCCCCACACAAATTCACTCTCCTGCTGGTGATAGCCCATCCAAAGTGACAACTCTTTACACAATGTGCATGACAATCAAGTTGGGCTATTTCCTGCACAAATCCAGGTTTTCTCACATCCCCCCCCCCCATACACACACAAACTCACTCTCCTGCTGGTAATAGCTCATCCAAACTGACCACTCTTCAAGTTTAAATCCAAGTTAAACCAGAACATCGGGGGGGGGGGGGGGAGGAAAAAACAAGAGGAAACAGGCTACCTTGCATAATGACTTAGCCACTCCAAGTAAAACAAAAAAACTTCAAATCCAGACTCCAGCGAGAAACTGCTGAATTGGAATTCATTTGCAAATTGGATACTATTAATTTAGGCTTAAATAGAGACTTGGAGTGGCTAAGTCATTATGCAAGGTAGATAAGCTTTAGATAAGCTATTACCAGCAGGACAGTGGGGTGGGAGGAGGTATTGGTTCATATTCTCTGTGTATATATAAAGTCTGCTGCAGTTTCCACGATATGCATCTGATGAAGTGAGCTGTAGCTCACGAAAGCTTATGCTCTAATAAATTGGTTAGTCTCTAAGGTGCCACAAGTACTCCTTTTCTTTTTGCAAATACAGACTAACACGGCTGTTACTCTGAAACCTGTCATTACCCAATGGCAGAATCTGACCCTCTGTTTTTCTGCTTTGGTGAGAATCCCTATGCCCTTGCACTACATCTTCTATTATTACTAGCACCCTGGGAGCTGCAGTACTGCAGAGAAATATTTACACATTTCCCTAGCATAATTTTAAACAGTTTGAATAAAAATCACTGATCATCTCTGATAAAATTCAGATGCAGCTCCACTAAAATGTACAGTCAATCCAGCACAGCCTCTTTAGCACTCTTTCATCTCAACTTACTGCCCTGCAGCATCTACTCTTGGTAAATTCTGCAACCAGTTTTTGTAGGGTAACCAAAGCTAATTAGGGCAATCTACAACCCTGTAACAACTCTTTACATCAGCTCTTAACACGTTGAGTACTACTTTGCTCATGAAAATAATCCTATTGAAATTAATGGTAATGCTTGTGTAAGTGCTACTCCATGTGAGTAACAGTTGCAGTATCGGCCCCTTAGTTAGATGTCACTTGCCTGATCTCTGCAATGTCATGATACTACATGTTCTCCAGTCATCCAGAGCGTTGTCTTCCAGGATAAACTGGATAAACAAAAGCTGAATTTCTAGTGCAAAAAGCATGCAAGAAAACAATTTAACCCCTGACCCCCTACAAAAGACCTCTTGGGCCTTGTTTATACATCACAGAGAAGCAAAACCAGGCATAAGCTTTTTGTTTATCTCCTTTAAGCAGCAAGTAAAATAAAACAACATAAACCTGTTTCTGAAGTCCTTTGAGTACATATTATTAGGGATGCATAGATAATTGAACACAGAATATTATGACACTACTATCAGGGATAATGCCTGGGTTTGTAGGCAGCCCAGACATTTGACTTACTTTTAAAAGATTAGAAACTGTTGCAGAAAATTCTCTAGACTTTCAGATTTTAAATGAGCTATTATTTTTGTAGGGCCTATTGAAAAGCCAGGCTCCCTCTACTCAACAATCACCATCTCCAGAGAAGAGGAGGCTAGTGCACAAAGACATTTTCCATTATAAGAGATATATTCTGTAAATAGCTGTTAAACAAAAAACATCAAATATTATTTCAGCTGTATTTAAAGCACAGGGAAAAAGTAATTCTAGTGATATGGAAAAGAAAAGACCAGTGGGAGGAAAATGGTTTTAAAATCAAATCATCCACACTAAAACATGCAACATAATTAAAGTTGGGTTTTTTTTTTAAATGGTGAGCAGGTTCCTTTTCAGTCCATGGCAAGGAAGCTGAGGTTAAATTCCCCCTTACAAATTGCATTTACTTAGAAAACATTTTAACCTGTGAAATACTAATGATGCTTCCATACCATTTTTGATAATCATGAATGTGTTCAAAGTGTGTGGGGATATTTGTTTTTTAAAGAATGTTATTTGAAAGAGGATATGTGGTTAAAAAGGTGAAACAGAATGCAAGATACAATCATAGAGCACAGTCAAAGGGAAGATTATGGCAGGTGGGCACTTCAGTCAGGGTATGTACTCACAGTCAGAAAAGATTTTTTTTTTTCATTTTATTTTTTTAAGATAACTAACATGCATTAGCTATTCTGCTGTAAAATCCTAGTGGAGACAAGGCACAAGAATTTTTTACTGAGATGTAGCTTGTTGAGTTCAATCCTATGCCCCTTAGCCAGAGCTGCCCACTCCTAGCTACATCATGATAAAAATCCCAGCTCCTTGCCTAGGTTTTGTTGTAATAACTGGGCCTACCAATTTACCCCATGTGTGAGCCTAACTGTGGGAAAGTGGACGAATGTTTATAAAGTATCCCAATAACCTAAAACAGTAAATGTATCTGCGAAAAGGTAAAGACAGACTAAATTAGTCCAAACAGAGAGGCCTATTGATATAACTCAAGGCCTGTGTTAAGATCCTGCCTAGGGTGACCAGATAGCAAGTGTGAAAAATTGGGACAGGAGGTGGGGAGTAATTGGCGACTATATAAGAAAAAAACCAAAATATCAGGACTATCCCTATCAAATCGGGACATCTAGTCACCCTAATCATGCCTGATAAACAAGAGAAGTAAGAAAAGGCTTTTGGTGAACATTAACAGAAGATGCAGCTGTCTGCCAACAACCACTGCAATGAAATTTACCATCATGGCTGCCACCCCTCACCGTCTCCCGGGACGCTGGGATCTACCGTAACACTGTTGGGCCTTTGTCATCCTGATCCCAAGAGATGTCCTGACTCCGGGCCAAGAGAGGGACCCAGATAACACTGCCACCTCCACTGCCTCCAGCTACATTCCAGACATGACTTGGGATGTGAGATTTTGACACACCCACTCACTCTTGTGTGTCCTTTTCCTTCCTTATTTCTCACCCACCTTATTTCTCTTTCCTATCCTACTCCTTTTTCCTTCTGTCTAATAAAAGTCTGGCTTAGCTGGCCAAGATTGTATATTTTCCAATGCTGCTGTAAGCTTCTGACCAGAAAAAGGCAGTTAAAAGCAACGATCTACAGCCTGGCACAAGTTTGTCAGGTCTCTGGGTGGCTAATAAGACTCTGAACCATGCCTATGCTTTTCCAGTAGTGAGGTAGCAAGTGAAAGTCAACCCCAGAGACAGAAGCTGCATTTTTAAAAAATGAACCTTTGCTGTTCTTTTCTCTCCCTTCTTGTGTGTGTTTGTCTTGTTTTATCTTCTAAAATGTGATCAGACTTTAACAGCAACAACAAGAGCTTCATTCAGCTCAGCTAACTTTTTCTCTTTTCCTTCGAAAGGACAGTTATTACCATCTAAGAAACTATCAGACAAGAGTTTTGTTCCTTCTAAAGACTCTCTCCAGCTAAAGGGAACAAGGAAAGTTGTTAAAATGAAAACCTTAGGCCATGTTTACACTACAGAGTTAAATCAACTTAAGTTACGTCAACAGTCATAAGCTTCTTTATTAACATCGGTTGTGCACGTCCACACAATGCTCCTTGTGTCAGAGGAGAGCGTCCAGAGTTTTTGCTCTTGCATCGACAGAGAGAGTGTTGCCTTATGGGTAGCTATCTCATTGTGCAACTCACTCCTTTTCTTTTCACTACCCTCTGTCACCCTCTGCCACTGGGAGCTCTGGGAACAGATCGTGGTACATCATGGGGATGCGCTTGCCATCCTGTGATGCAGTGTTTTCTGTCCCATCATTCCATGGGCTTCCTACTTCGTGTTGCACCATTTTTCAACTGCCCTTGTAAACTGTGTGACTGTTGCCTCTGCATGACAGCAGGGATCCTGAGCTGCTGATCATTCTGGTAATGAGACTTATGAACACAATGCAGCTGGTCCTGCAGTATTTCACGCACTGCCAAATAGTGACTTGCTGATGCCTGCTCTGCCATGGAAACAAATAATTTAAGATTTCTGTGGGCATTCATGGAGCAGCTTGCCATGGTGGACCATCAGTACTGGGCTAGGGAAACAAGCACTGAGTGCTGGGATCGCATCATGATGCCTGTATGGGATGATGAGCAGTGGCTGGAGAACTTTCAGATGCGCAAATCCACCTCTCTGGAACTGTGTGTGGAGTTTGCCCCAGTACAAGGATAACAGAATGAGAGCTGCCCTCACTGTGGAAAAGTGAGTGGCAATCACTGTGTGGAAGCTTGCAACTCCAGACTGCTACCGTTCAGTCGTGAATCAATTTGGGGTTGGAAAGTCCACCATGGGGGGTTGTGGTGATGCAAGTGTACAGGGTCATTAATTGCCTCCTGCTAAGAAGGACTGTGGCTCTTAGTAATGTGCAGGAAATAATTGATGGCTTTGAGGCAATGGGATTCCCTTACTGCGGCGGGGCGATAGATGGAACACATATCCAAATTTTGGCTCCCGACCATCTTACGATGGAGTATATCAACCGAAAGGGCTCCTTCTCTTGCAGGCGCTAATGGATCATGAGGGCTATTTCACTGACATCAATGCCTGAGTGGTCAGGGAAGGTGCATGATGCATGCATCTTTAGGAACACTGGAGTGCACACTGGGACTTTCTTTCCAGACCAGAAGATTCCAGTGGGGGATGTGCAAATGCACATAGTGATCCTTGGAACCCCGCCTACACCTTGCTTCCATGGCTTAGGAAGCCTGACTCTGGGAACCTAGACAGCAGCAAGGAGTGCTTCAGCAACAGGCTCAGCAGGTGCCAGATGACCACTGAATGTGCCTTTGTACGAATAAAAGGTTGCTGGCTCTGTCATTTTTGCTGGTTAGACCTTGTCATAAATATAAAGGGAAGGGTAAACCCCTTTAAAATCCCTTCTGGCTAGAGGAAAAACCCTTTCACCTGTAAAGGGTTAAGAAGCTAGGATAACTTTGCTGGCACCTGACCAAAATGACCAATGAGGAGACAAGATACTTTCAAAGCTGGAGGAGGGGAGAAACAAAGGTTCTCTCTGTCTGGGTGATGCTTTTGCCGGGGACAGAACAGGAATGGAGTCTTAGAACTTAGTAAGTAATCTAGCTAGATATGTGTTAGATTCTGTTTTCTTTAAATGGCTGAGAAAATAAGCTGTGCTGAATGGAATGTGTATTCCTGTTTTTGTGTCTTTTCATAACTTAAGGTTTTGCCTAGAGGGATTCTCTATGTTTGAATCTAATTACCCTGTAAGGTATTTACTATCCTGATTTTACAGAGGTGATTCTTTTACTTTTTCTTCTATTAAAATTCTTCTTTTAAGAACCTGATTGCTTTTTCATTGTTCTTAAGATCCAAGGGTTTGGGTCTGTGCTCACCTATGCAAATTGGTGAGGATTTTTATCAAACCTTCCCCAGAAAAGGGAGTGTAGGGTTTGCGAAGATTTTGTGGGCAAAGACATTTCCAAGCGGGCTCTGTCCTGGTTATATATCTGTTAGATGTTTGGTGGTGGCAGCGATAAAGTACAAGGGCAAAAGGCAAAGTAGTTTGTCCCTTGGGGAAGTTTTAACCTAAGCTGGTAAAAATAAGCTTAGGGGGTTTTTATGCAGGTCCCCACATCTGTACCCTAGAGTTCAGAGTGGGGAAGGAACCTTGACAGACCTCAATGAGGAAAATATTCCAATGGTCATTGGGGCCTGCTGTACTCTACATAATATTTGCAAAATGAAGGGACAAAAGTTTCCCCTGGGGTGGACTGCTGAGGCTGATCAACTGGTTCCTGATTTAGAGCCGCCAGATACAAGGGCAATTAGGGTGCACAGCGGGAGGCTATTTGAATCAGGGAGGCTTTGAATGAGCATTTTGACAATGATTCCCAGTGATGCATTCAGTCAGGCAATGATTATTTGCTGCCTTGAATTACCTCTGTAGTGCTTGCTTCCTGAGTGTTAATTGTAGTGAGCAAATATTCCTACCTATAGCCACTGTGTTTCAATGTTAGCAGTGATCAATATGTGTATTTCAAAAATAAAGACTCATTTTATTTCAAAGATTTCACTTTAATAACAGGAAAAAACACAATTTTGGTCAAACAGGGAACAATGCAATGAGGAACAGGCTTGTGGTTAGGGCTCTCACAGCTGTGTGTAACTCCAGCTTTCATTGGGAAACCAATCCCTAGGCATGGAGTGCATGGGGTACGTGCGAGGAATGCGGTGGGGGAATTTGCGGAGGGCGTGGAGCAGAGTTCTGTAGTGGCTGCAGGGGGAGCTGTGCCTGGATGTGCTCAGATTGCAGGGTGAATAAGGGACTTCATCATCTCTGTCTAGCCCTCCAGGAGCTTTATCATCCGCTCCTGTTCCTAAATCCTTTCCAGGCTATTCAAGCTGCGTTTTTCATTAATTTTCTCCCTCCTCTCTTGTTTCACTATGTGCTGTATCTATTAACTGCAGCACTTTGTGAAACATATCCTCTTTGTTCACCGCCTCATCTGACAGAGGCAATCCACTAGTGTGGAGGAAGGGGTTCTCAAGGCCTTTGCAGAAGCCAAAGAAACAGTGAATAGACACAGTATTGTGAGTGTGCTCAGAGCTGTGAATCACAAAAGTTATACACACTTCTTTCTTGCTGTTCCTGGGCTAGCACACAAGTCGGCCCAAGTCCCAAATATGGTGAGATCGGAGGGGGGGGGTGATATGGGGGAGAGGGCAGGAAGGGAAAAGAGTGGTTCACGAAGGGGGTTACTACAAGCAGCTAGGGAGACTATTTTGAATATTGGTACCCTTTTTCATAAGCTAGAGCAATCAAACCCAATATCTCACTCCTAAGGGTAACCCAGGTTGCAAGGGTGCATCTCCTGCATGCGTGTGGGTTCAGACTGGCTTCATATGCAGCTTGCCTGTGTGCTGCTCTAGTCCTTGCAGAAATACACTTTTGGTGGAGCAGCAAAGTTTCCTACAATGGGGGGAGAAATAAGGCGGCTCTTCCAAGGAACCTTTGGCAGAGGATTGCAGAATACCTACAGGAAAGTTTCCTAGAGATCACTATGGAGGATTGCAGGGACTGCTCTATGTACATTAACAAACTTTTCTGCCATGGACCCAGAGCAGAGAGGGATAGGTTCTGTTGTTAATTTCTGTTCCTTATCCCTCCTCTACCATATAACAAAGTACGTGAGAGCTCAGTCTCTTCTGACCATGCAGTATCAAAGCAAAATGAGCATTTACTGGAGCTCCCCTTTCCTGCGCACCAGAGCTGGAGTGCTGGGACTGGCTAGACCCCTCCAGAGTGGAAAAAGGGTCCTGACTTGCCACGCTACCGGACAACCCTGCCAGTTGCTCCACATCATCTTCCAGTGCTACTTCCTCATCCACCACTTCATCACTGGGGTTGAGTCTGCTGAACGCTGCCTCCAATCCCTGCTGAAGTATCCACAGAGCTCTTGGCGGTGGAGGTGGGGTCGCCACTAAGGATGGTGTGCAGCTCCTTATAGAAGCAGAATGCCTTTGGTGCCACACCAAAGCAATGGTTGGCCTCCCTTGCCTTCCGGTATGCCTGCTGCAGCTCCTTGATTTTAGCACAACACTGCTGCATGTCCCTTTTGTGCCCCTTCTACATGCCACCAGCAATCTGCCCACAGGTATCAAAATTCCTACGGCTGGAGTGAAGCTGCGACGACACAGCCTCCTCTCCCTATAGACTCAGCAGATCCAACAGCTCTGGTGTGCTCCACGCAAGAGAGTGTCTGCTGCAGAAAACCAGCCTGATCAGCTGGGCAGATGCTACGTGGACTGTGCATGCCAAGCAAATAGGAAGAGGAACTTTAAAAATTTCTGGGCCTTTAAATAGGGGAGAGGCGCATAGCTCAGTACCTTTGGGGAAGCAAAGTTCAAAGTGCTGACCAGAGTGGTCAGGATGGCATTGTGGGATGCCTCCTGGAGGCCAGTTAGGGCGACAAAACCAAGTGGAGTGTCTACACTGATGCTGCATCGCTCTAACTATGTTGCAAAAAGCGCTACACTGCTTGTCGAGGTGGTTTTATTATTTCGGCATAGCAGGGGAGTTACATCGGCAGGAGGAACATTTCAGTGTGTACACCTCCACCGTTTTGTCAATGAAAGCTGACTTTTGTCAACAAAACTGTGTAGTGTAGACAAGGCCTTACCTAATACTTTACATTTCAAATGCTTTAACTGTTTTTTCTTCTGTTTTGTATTTTTAATAAAAGGTTTCAAAGATTTTAATGGTGTGTTTGTCAAAGTAATAAGCAGGCTGAGGTCTCTGTATACCAAATGCTGAATAATGTTTAAAACTGTGTAATGTTGGACAGTCTCAGGGTCGTGTTAACACCTTTGAGTCTTTGGGCTCATGTATTCCATTACAACAGATTTTACAGCAAGATAACTAATGCTCCATAGCTATCTCTCTGTAAAAACACACCTTTTTTAGCAGTTAAGATGTAACCGGAGAGAACTGAATAAACTTCCGTAGAATACACTCGGCCTGATGCACATTTACACTGCTCCAGCAATGTAAAGGGCCCCTAACTTGGATGCAAACATTTATACCCAATTTAAGGCTATGCTACACTGCCAGGTAAAGGGACCTTAATGTAAATGCGAATCAGGTCCAAGGTGTCAACAATGGCTAGTCTACACTAGAAAGTTGCACCAGTATATTTATGTTGGTTAGGAGGTATAATTATTTACCAGTATAGTTATACCAGCATATGTCCTAGTGTGGATATAGTCATACCAGTGTAAAGGTGCCTTCTACTGATCTAGTTAGTTCCGATTCCTGAACTGGACTAAGTTATACCAGTGTATCTGCTCTAGGGTGGTTTTGCCACTCGGTATAGTTTAAGTGGCAAAATTTTCTAGTTCAGATAACCTGAAGGTGCAAAAAACATTTTATGAATCCTAATAACCTGTGACACATAAGATGGTTTTTTCCTCAGGATCATAGTGTATTTGTTCATTTGTATTTACTTTGTGAATGATGCAATTTTTTCTCCCTATTATTCCAGGTGATTTTCAAAGCTAAGTCAAAGTACTCTCCAGAACTACTTAAATACCGGTAAGAACTATACAAACCTTTCTTGTGGTAAATATTTTAAAATGATACTTTTGATGCCCACTTCTGCTGGTAATTTAGGAATGGGCGTAACTTGCCAACATTTAACACCTGAATTTTTTTTAAGTATTTATTTATTTAGGAAGTTTTAACAAGTCTACAAATCCTTGCCATGTAAATATCAGAAACAAAACAATCATTACAACAGTTGGCTTTTGTTTACAGAGACATACAAGACTATAGTCATCAGATCTATCTATCTGCAGTTTTATACAATTCTACTCAATATTGTTAATCAGATGTGAGTAGAAAGCATTCAAAGTGGATCAGTGTGGCTACTCACTGACAGGTTCATGTAGAAGCTTTTTGTAGTTGGGTTCAGCTGAATGCTCAGGAATAGTTAGGGGAAGGTTGTGTCAAGTGAGGAAAGAGAGCATTCAATCATCTGTATTTTGGTCAGAGCATAGGTTCTGACAACAGGTGTATGTGTGGTGGGGGCAGTCAGTTACATGTTTTGGTAAGAGGAGGAAGAAAGTTGAGAGGACAAGGAGCCAGGGAGGATGGATTCAGTCTGGTGACTTAGTTGGGGGGCACTTGGATGGGTTTCCAGAAATTTAGAGAGGTAAGGATGTAAAAGCTGAGTGTTTATGTTGAAAGATATGGCTGGTGTCTTGCTGGGGCCAGAGGGATTGTCCCGAATTAATAGGAGGTTCATTATAAGGTGCTGGTGGATGTCCAAGAAGCTGAGAGAGAGATTAATTAATTAATTTCTATTGAGGCAGTAGCCAGAGGCCTCAATCAGGACTGCGGCCCATTGTTCTGACTCTTGTACAAGCAGAGTAAGAGAAAAAAGAAAAGGAGGACTTGTGGCACCTTAGAGACAAACAAATTTATTTGAGCATAAGCTTTCGTGAGCTACCGCTCACTTCATCAGATGCATTCAGTGGAAATGCATTTGATGAAGTGAGCTGTAGCTCACGAAAGCTTATGCTCAAATAAATTTGTTAGTCTCTAAGGTGCCACAAGTCCTCCTTTTCTTTTTGCGAATACAGACTAATACGGCTGCTACTCTGAAACCAGAGTAAGAGAGGCAGCCTCTGTCCTGAAGAGTTTACAAGCTAAAATAGCAACTCAGGCTGAGAAAATGGAATTACCTGGAACTCTAATCTCATAGATTATAAAATCAGAAAGGATGACTGTATTTATGCTTTGTATTTTCGCAAAGTAATACAAAAGATCCTCTAGTCTGCCCTCCTGTATAATGCAGGCCAGAATTAATTCCTGTTTGGACTAGAACATATTAGAATGGTACCAAATTTCAGTTCTAGCCCTGTTGCTGTGTTGATATTTCACCATCACCTTGTGTTTTAAAACAAGACAGTATTTTCTGACTAGTTATTTGGTTTGTCCGCATCCCTACCATTCGGTAGTACATGGTGCTTTACCGACCATTAAAGAAAAAACATTTTTCCTGCCCTGGAAAGCTTACATTCAGGTTTGGTATGGATACAACTCAACAGGTAATAATCCGGAGCAGGAGTTTAAGAGCTGTTTGGTGGAATACTAATACAATAATTGGAAGGCTTGGTGAGGAGACAGCTAAACATGGATATTGGTTGAACAGTGTGTGAAACAGGTAGTTTTTGAGAAGACAATTGAATGAAGAAAGGGAGGATACTTGGCTGAGACCAGCTGGCACAGAAGGTGCAAAGATAAGAACAGAGAGTGAACAAAAGTGTGGCAAAGAGAGAGGCTGCACAAAGCCCGGTGATGAGAAGATGAAGGTAGAGAGGTAAACGAGGATAATGTTGCAGAGGGGTTTGAAGGTGAGAAACAGAAGCTTTGAACTTCATCCACAACTACAGATATTTACAGTAGTGCATTTTTCTACATAATTTGAGAAATGTATCTGTGTCGAGTGGGTAGTTATTAGAGACTTTCCATTCTGAAGTACGTAATAGCTGTACTATATGTCTGAGGATTAGTCTACACTACACAGTTTTGCCAGCATAGCGATGTCAACTAGGAGTATGAGGAAGAAAACCTCAACCCCTAGCTGCCATAGCCATGCTGACCTAAGACTCCAGTGTAGATGCAACGAGGCCAACTGAAGTGTGCTTCCGCTGCCACTGCTAATGTCATTGGGGGAGGTGGTTTTAGCAGAAAGGCTCCTTCTGTCAGCATATGCTGCACCTACACTATGGAGCTCTGCCGGCATAGCTCTACCAGTTTAGCTAGACGAGCAAACCGTTTGTAGTGTTGACAAGTCATGCACCCTGAGTCATGCACACACTGTCCCAACACACAGCTTCATACATATACTACGTTTTTTCCTATTGCATTCAAAACATTTAGGCATGGTCTCCACCCAGTTTTTGTACATGTATAAATAACTGTGTTGGTTAGGAATGTGAATTTTTTTCTTTTTTTCTTACACGGGTATCACTAGATAGGTGTAATCCCTAGTGTGCCCTATACTGATATAGGTTATTCCCCTTCTGGTACAGGATAGCTGTATGCTCGGGAGGTTGTGCCGATTTAATTATAATGGGATAGTGAAAGAGGTACAACATTTGTGAGTAGACAAAGCTGTAGTAATACTGGAATCTGTACTAACTGGATTGATTTGTCCTTATTTCTGAACACTGAATTCCTCATTTTACTTTTAATCGGTTTAAAAAAATATCTGCTATAAAGACAAAGTAACCAGGATGTGATGATGTCATAACTGTATAAACAAGGCAGTTGTGAGAGGGTGTGTTCTCAGGCCCTGTATTTATATAGATCAAGAAATGATACGATTTCAAGATAGGAAAAAGATAAATAAAACCCACCTTCACAGAGCATACACGTAAAGAAAACTTCCCTCTGCTCTCTAATAGTATCAGACACTCTGGCAAAGGGGCTCATTGTTATGTTTGTAATAAAACTACCAAACGTTTTCCCTGGTTTGGGGTTTCTTACAAAGGCCTGGTCTACACTATGAGTTTAGGTCGAATTTAGCAGCTTTATCTCAATTTAACCCTGCACCTGTCCACACAACGAAGCCCTTTTTTTCGACTTAAAGGGCTCTTAAAATTGATTTCTTTACTCCACCCCTGACGAGGGGATTAGCGCTGAAATTGGCCTTGCTGGGTCGAATTTGGGGTACTGTGGATGCAATTCGACGGTATTGGCCTCTGGGAGCTATCCCAGAGTGCTCAGTTGTGACCGCTCTGGACAGTGCTCTCAACTCAGATGCACTGGCCAAGTAAACAGGAAAAGGCCCGCGAACTTTTGAATCTCATTTTATGTTTGGCCAGCATGGTGAACTCACCTGCACAGGTCACCATGCACAGCTCATCATCACAGGTAACCATGCAGTCTCAGAATCGCTGAAGAGCTCCAGCATGGACCGAATGGGAGGTACAGGATTTGATCACTGTATGGGGAGATGAATCCGTGCTGGCAGAACTCCATTCAAAAAGATGAAATGCCAAAATATTTGGAAAAAATCTCCAATGGCATGAAGGACAGAGGATATAACAGGGATCTGCAGCAGTGCCATCTGAAAATTAAGGCGCTCAGGCAAGCCTACCAAAAAACCAGAGAGGCAAACGGCTGCTCCGGTTCAGAGCCCCAGACATGCCGCTTCTATGATGAGCTGCATGCCGTTCTAGGGGGTGCAGCCACCACTAGCCCAACCCTGTGCTTTGACTCCGTCCAAAGAGTGGGAGGCAACACGGAACCGGGTTTTGGGGGTGAGGAAGATGATAGCTCACAGCAAGGAAGCAGAGAAACCAGTTTCCCCAACAGCCAGGATCTGTTTATCACCCTGGACCTGGACCCAGTACCCCCTGAACCCACCCAAGGCAGGCTCCCGGACCCTGAAGGCAGAGAAGGGACCTCTGGTGAGTGTACCTTTGCAAATATTATACATGTTTTAAAAGCAAGCGTGTTTAATGATTAATTTGCCCTGGCATTCGCGGCCAGTACAGCTACTGGAAAAGTCTGTTAACATGTCTGGGGATGGAGCGGAAATCCTCCAGGGACAGCTCCAGAAAGCTCTCCTGGATGTACTTCCAACGCCTTTTGCAAAAGGTTTCTGGGGAAGGCAGCCTTAGTCCATGGTAGGACACTTTACCACCCCAGGCCAGTAGCACGTAGTTGGGAATCATTGCAGAACAAAGCATTGTAGCATATGGTCCCGGTGTTTGCTGGCATTCAAACAACATCCGTTCTTTATCTCTCTGTGTTACCCTCAGGAGAGTGATATCATTCATGGTCACCTGGTTGAAATAGGGTGGTTTTAGTAAGTGGACATTCAGAGGTGGCCATTCCTGCTGGGCTGTTTGCCTGTGGCTGAACAGAAATCTTCCCCACTGTTAGCCACGTGGTGGGGGGAGGGGTGAAGCCATCATCCGAGAGAATTGGGTGTGTGGGGGGTGGAAGGGGTGTTAATTGGGTTTCTACTGACCGTGAACCCGGAAATTGCAGCCCCTCCTTTTAAATTGCCAACCCATTTTAATGGCCAACCCAACTGCTACTTTGTATGGGAAATGAGGGCGCTGATGTTGGAAACCATTCCCACATGTTATGAAGGTTAAAGAAGCCAAAAGACTGTGGCTTACCATGGCTGCCTGCAAGCCGAATTCTGCTGCCCGGCCCTGCGTGAGTGATCTCTCACACCAAACCGGCATACCCTCAATAAGAGGCAAAATGCGACCTTGTAATGAAAGCGCATGTGCTGTGTAACGTTAACAGCAAGGTTTACCATGAAAGAGTGTACCCATTGTTCTATAAAATGTGTCTTTTTAACTACCACTCTCCCTTTTTTTTTCCCTCCACCAGCTGCATATGTTTCTCCTTCCCAGAGGCTAGCGAAGATTAGATGGCAAAAAAACAGCACTCGTGATTAAATGTTCTCTGACCTCATGCTGTCCCCACACTGACAGCACAGCAAAATACGTGGAGGCAGACAATCTCAGAGTGCAGGAAAACACAATTTGACTGCGAGGAGAGGTGGTGAGCTGAAGATGGTAGGTGGCGTCAGCTTGCTGAAAGAAGGCAGGAGTCCATGCTCATGCTGCTGGAGGATCAAACTCATATGCTCCAGCATATGGTTGAGCTGCAGGAAAGGCAGCAGGAGCACAGACTGCCGCTACAGCCCCTGTGTAACCAACCGCCCTCCTCCCCAAGTTCCATAGCCTCTTCACCCAGATGCCCAAGAACACGGTGCGGGGACCTCCCAGCCACTCCATCCCAGAGGATTGCCCAAGCAACAGAAGGCTGGCATTCAATAAGTTTTAAAGTTTTAAAGTGCTGTGTAGTCTTGTCCTTCCCTCCTCCACCACCCCTCCCGGGCTACCTTGGCAGTTATCCCCCTATTTGTGTGATTTGAATAAATAAAGAATGCATGAATGTGAAGCAACAATGACTTCATTGCCTCTGCAAGTGGTGATCGAAGGTGGGAGGGCGGGTGCTTAGCTTACAGGAAAGTAGAGTCGGGGTCAGGGCGGGGGGCATTCCATCAAGGAGAAACAAACAGAACTTTCACACCGTAGCCTGGCCATTCCTGAAACTTGTTTTCAAAGCTTCTCTGATGCACACCGCACCCTCCTGTGCTCTTCTAACCGCCCTGGTGTCTGGCTGCGCATAATCAGCGGCCAGGCAATTTGCCTCAACCTCCCACCCCACCATAAACATCTCCCCCATACTCTCACAGATATTGTGGAGCACACAGCAAGCAGTAATAACAATGGGAATATTCGAAAAGGAGTACTTGTGGCACCTTAGAGACTAACAAATTCATTTCAGCATTGGTTTTGCTGAGGTCTAACCGAGTCAGTAAACTGCGTCAGCGTGCTTTCAAATCCCCAAATGCACATTCTACCACCATTCTGCACTTGCTCAGCCTATAGTTGAACAGCTCCTGATTACTGTCTAGGGTGCCTGTGCATGGCTTCATGAGCCATGGCATTAAGGGGTAGGCTGGGTCCCCAAGGATAACTAAAGGCATTTCAACATCCCCAATGGTTATTTTTCTGGTCTGGAAAGTAAGTCCCTTGCTGCAGCTGTTGAAACAGACCAGAATTCCTGAAGATGCGAGCGTCATGTACCTTTCCCGGCCATCCCACGTTGATGTTGGTGAAATGTCCCTTGTGATCCACCAGTGCTTGCAGCACCATTGAATAGTACCCCTTTTGGTTTATGTACTCGCTGCCTTGGTGCTCCGGTGCCAAGATAGGGATATGGGTTCCGTCTATGGCCCCACCACAGTTAGGGAATACCATTGCAGCAAAGCCATCCACTATGACCTGCACATTTCCCAGAGTCACTACCCTTGATATCAGCAGCTCAGTGATAGCGTTGGCTACTTGCATCACAGCAGCCCCCGCAGTAGATTTGCCCACTCCAAATTGATTACCGACTGACCAGTAGCTGTCTGGCATTGCAAGCTGCCACAGGGCTATCGTCACTCGCTTCTCAACTGTGAGGGCTGCTCTCATCTTGGTATTCTTGTGCTTCAGGGCAGGGGAAAGCAAGTCACAAAGTTCCGTGAAAGTGCCCTTATGCATGCAAAAGTTTCGCAGCCACTGGGAATCATCCCAGACCCACAACACTATGCAGTCCCACCAGTCTGTGCTTGTTTCCCGGGCCCAGAATCAGCGTTCCACGCCATGAACCTGCCCGATTGACACCATGATGTGCACATTGCAGGGGCCCGTACTTTGTGAGATGTCTATGTCCATGTCCTCATCACTCTCGTCACCGCGCTGCAGTCGCCTCCTCCTCGCCTGGTTTTGCTTTTCTTGCAGGTTATGGTTCTGCATATCCTGCTGGATAACGCATGCGGTGTTTATAGTGCTCATAATTGCTGCGGTGATCTGAGTGGGCTCCATGTTCCCAGTGCTATGGCGTCTACGCTGAAAAAAGGCGTGAAACAATTGTCTGCCATTGCTCTGACAGAGGGAGGGGTGACTGACAACATGGCTTACAAGGTTGGCTTACAGGGAATTAAAATCAACAAAAGGGGTGGCTTTGCATCAAGGAGAAACAGAATGGCCCCCTCAAGGCTAGAACTCAAAATCCTGGGTTTAGCAGGCTGTTGATTTCACAGAGAGAGGGAGGGAGGAGAAAATGAATACAAAACAAATCTGGTCTATTTCTTGTTTTGATCCACTTCATCTATCTTTATACATCTTGCTGGCAGCAGACGGTGCGGTATGACTGCTGGCCATTGTCGTCTCCTGGCTGCTCATTAGAAGACGGTGCAGTAGGACTGCCGGCAGGACTGAATCACCATGAGATGAAACTTCAAAGGGAAATGACCTGGCTGAGTCACTCCCATGTTTGCCTAGGCGCCCCTGACCGACCTCACTGAGGTCGGCTAAAAAAGCACCCTGGAGTACGGCGACGATGGCTACCAGTCATACTGCACTGTCTGCTGCCAAAAGGCAATGAGCTGCTGCTGTATAGCAATGCAGTACCGCGTCTGCCAGCACCCAGGAGACATACGGTGATGGTGAGCTGAGCAGGCTCCATGCTTGCTGTGGTATGGCGTCTGCATGGGTAACCCAGGAAAAAAGGCGCAAAACGATTGTCTGCCGTTGCTTTCACGGAGGAAGGAAGGGAAGGGGGGCCTGACGATATGTACCCAGAACCACCCATGACAATGCTTTTGCCCCATCAGGCATTGGGATTTCTACCCAGAATTCAAATGGGTGGCGGAGACTGTGGGACCTGTGGGATAGCTATCCACAGTGCAAAGCTCCGGAAGTCGACGGTTGCCTCAGTACTGTGGACGCACTCTGCCGACTAAATACACTTAGAGCATTTGTGTGGACACACACACAATCGACTGTATAAAAACGCTTTCTACAAAACTGACTTCTATAAATTCGACCTAATTTCGTAGTGTAGACATAGCCAAAGAGAACGCTTAAGCCAAACTCACCTTTCTGTGAGCGTAGGCTGTTACCAGCAGGTCTCAGGCAATTTATGGTTTCTCGTGGAAACCACATATGAAATTTGATAGTTTCATGTGATTAAACCAGACAAAATTGGTGGTTTTAGCCAAACTTTGCTTTGAGTTTTTTGGTACAAATGAACTCAAACGCTCAAAGCAGAACTCAAAGAATGTGCACAAAGGGAAACTGAAGCAACAGAAAACATCTGCATGGACCCTCTCCGAGCAAAGCCCCCAAATGTTGCACAGCCCCAGTTATGTGCCAACCTCAAGGTCAGGGTTATGGACATTGGGTTGATACTTAAGAACTGAAAGGTACTATAAGGTACCAGGCGGCATCCTATACATTCATAAATAATGTACTTGTCATGGGTGGCTGGCCCTTCTAGAGGGAGATAGTCCTCAGCTGTGTTGCAGGTGATTTGCCTCTCCAGGTGGAGAGAATGCACATAACAGTGGGTCTGTGACTAAACCAGGCCTCTGAGGGAGTAGAAAAACAGAGGCTGTGGGTAGCCAGAGGAAGACATTGTAGAGGAGGGGTGGCCAACCTGTGGCTCCGGAGCCACATGCGGCTCTTCAGAAGTTAATATGCGGCTCCTTGTATAGACACCGACTCTGGGGCTGGAGCTATGGGTGCCAACTTTCCAATGTGCCGGGGGGTGCTCATTGCTCAACCCCTGGCTCTGCCACAGGCCCTGCCCCCACTCCACCCCTTCTCACCCCGTCCTGTGAGCCTGCCATGCCCTCGCTCCTCCCCCTCCCCCCAGCCTCCTGCACGCCATGAAACAGCTGATCGGGAGGTGCAGAGAGGGAGAGGGAGGCACTGATTGGTGGGGCTGCCGGTGGGTGGGAGGTGCTGGGAGCCGGGGGCGGGTGGGCGTAGATGGGGGGCTGCTGATGTATTACTGTGGCTCTTTGGCAATGTACATTGGTAAATTCTGGCTCCTTCTCAAGTTCAGGTTGGCCACCCCTGTTGTAGAGTGAAGGTGCAAGGAAAAATAATGTCTCCTGCAGTGGTCCCTGAAGTTGGGGCTGGGTAGAAAGAACCAGCTAGATCAGGGGTCAGCAACCTATGGCACACATGCCAAAGATAGCATGCGAGCCAATTTTTAATGGCACACTGCTGTCTGCCGGACCCTGGCAGACAGCAGTATGCCATTAAAAATCCTGCCCGGCCCACTCTTCTCTGCCCCCCACGCCCCACTCTCTCTTTGCAGGGCAGGCAAGCTTCCCCCTCCTCCCGCCTCTTCCCCCAGCTGCTGGGTTCCTGCCCCTCCTCCTCTCCCTCCCTGCAGCCGATCAGCTGACGGCCCTTGCTATGGAGGGGGACAGGGAAAAGCAGAGCTGCAGCATGCTCTCTGCTCCGGGGATCTTGGGGAAGGGGGTGGAATCGGCATATCCCCTCCAGCCCCCTGCCGTGAGCTGGTCAGGGCAGGGGGCTGGGAGCACCCCCCACAACCCTAGCCCACATCCCCAGCCCTCTGCCCTGACCCCTGCACCCCCCTCACACACCCCCAGCCCTCTGCCCTGACCCCTGCACCCCTCTCACACACTCCCAGCCTTCTGCACTCACCCCTGCACCCCCCCACAACCCCAGCCCTGACTCCTGCAACCCCACACATACCCAGCCCCCTCACACCCCATGCCCTGACTCTTCTATCCCCCACATCCCAACCCCTGCCCTTAGCACCAAACGGGAGCTCCTGCACACACACACCCCACATTCCCACCTGCACCCCTCACACCAAATGGGAGCTGCCCAGGTAAGCACTCCACACCCAAACCTCCTGCCCCAACCCTGAGCCCCCTCCCTCATTCTAGCTCCTGGCCAGACCCTGCACCCCAACCTGCTCCTTCACCCCCAGCCCTGTTCTCGGCGCACTCCGACCCTCATCTCAGTGCAGTGAGAGGAAGAAAATGGCTAGAACCAGGGAGAAGGTAGGTACTTACTCTATGTGGACAGGCCCGGGACCCCAGAGTGGCAGTGGGCTAATTGGCAGCGGGCTGAGCCGCTCAGCCCACTGCTGGTCTGGGGTCCCGGCCGCCGGCCCCGCTCAGCCCACTGCCGGTCTGGGGTTCTGGCTGCTGGCCCCTTGCCAGCTGGGGTCCTGGCTGCCAGCCCCGCTCAGCCCACTGCCGGTCTGGGGTTCTGGCTGCCAGCCCCGCTTAGCCCACTGCCGGTCTGGGGTTCTGGCTGCCAGCCCCGCTCAGCCCACTGCCGGTCTGGGGTTCTGGCTGCCAGCCTCTTGCCAGCCAGGGTCCTGGTCGCCAGCCCCGCTCAGCCCGCTGCCGGCCTAAGTGAATGGAACCCCAGGCTGGCAGCAGGCTGAGCAGGCCGGCGGCATAAGATCAACATTTTAATTTAATTTTAAATGAAGCTTCTTAAACATTTTGAAAACCTTGTTTACATATGACAATAGTTTAGTTATATAATATATTGACTTATAGAGAGAGACCTTCTAAAAATGTTAAAATGTATTACTGGCACGTGAAACCTTAAATTAAAGTGAATAAATGAAGACTCGGCACACCACTTCTGAAAGGTTGCCGACCCCTGAACTAGAAGCTTGGTTTTCCTTGTGGGGAGAAGACAAAGAAGCTAGACCAGGCCTTGTGTCTTTTCCTGAGATTTAGGGAACAGAGGAAGAGGCGGTTTCTCAGGGAGGAGGGACTGAGCCCAGATTACAGCTGGGTTCAAGGGCCTTTTTTTGTTTATTTTGGAACTTTGTTTTATAAAAGCTCCAACAAGAGCTATTACTGGACTTGTGAAAGCCTCTTTGTGAGTTACTGAGGAACCAAGAGGGGAAACTGAGATAAAACACTGCACCATCATCCCTGGCCACAAGGGGGTCCATGGGAAGAGGCTGAGCTGATACAATACTGAGATCCAGCATTTGGAAATCCCCAAGGGAGATAAACAGTCATGTTGCCCATGAAATTTCTGTTTTATCTTGCTATTTAAATAGATGATATGCCATGGGACTCAAGGCTTGGACTGGACCAGTGTGCGGCAGTATGATGTGGCAGCACCTCTTCCACACTGCCCTCTTGTTCACTGGTCTCTAAGCTTTCATTAACCAAAATTAAGTCTCTAGTTGCTGTGGTTGCTGAGATATCCTCCGTTCATGTTTTTGAGGACAAGTGATGCAGCGTGTCTGTCCACAGTTTCAGAACCTCATACAATACCTGTGAAATGAGTAACCTGCCCCGGTCTTTTCAATAGTTGCTAATTCAGAGGCACAGTGAGAACCCTTTAATTGTCAGAACTGTTCAGTCAGCTGAGGACTGAAATGCTTTGGTTTGACTAAAGTTATTGGGCTCAGTACCTGGGTAACTGGGTGAAATGTAAAGACCTGTGGTGAACAGGAGGTTAATCTAAAGGATCATCTGGTCCCTTCTGGTCTTAAATTCCTATGAAATCATGAAACCTGTCAATTTCACTGCTCAAATTATGTAAGAAAGGGGAGGGAAGATCATATTATAAAGAGCTGTACAAACTGTGAGTTACAGCTCATCTTGACATCAGGATTGTATGAGTGGCAGGAAAGTACCAACACTTTTGGCTGCCCCCAGTCCAGGATCCAAATGCAAGAAGACTGGTACAGCCCAGAGTGCACCTCAGTCCCTCTAGTGGGCAACCAAGGTCAAAAAGTCTAGCAGGGCATACAAGCATCACTGAAGCACAAGAAGCCTAGCACAACATACAGGCATGGGAGTTTTCAGACCCCACTGCAAGGGAGCTGAGCCAAAGGAACTCAGAGAACATGTATGATCACATTTGGAACATCTGTACAATCTATTGTGAATGGTGGCTTGTGGGTAGAATTTAAGAGCATCACCTTTGAGGGAAATAGTTTTCCTAATCTGAGCTAGAAGAGCGGAGTACTTTGTGTTGGGGGCCATGCATTGAGAAATGGTAGGGGAGGAGAAGGAACAGGCATGCCCATCGCTTAAAGCCTTTTGCGACCTGGCTTACATTTTATTCATAAAGTTACAATCACTAGAACAGAGAGCATAATTCTTCAGACCAATTCATTTATGTGAAAGATAAAAGCTTCAGGACTAACGTGCCCCTGACATTATTTTGTGGGGTATGATGGAGATGTTTCAGAATGTTCACCCTAAAACCTTCTGCAGGCTGGAATTTGATCTATAAATAGCATTAATGAAAATACCCTATCCTTAAAGGTTCACAGTGAGCACTATCTTCCTTCTGAGGGGTAATTTCCACCCCAGGCCATCCATGCTAACTGCAGAATGTAACTGGAAAAAATGGGATTGATTCATAAACATAAGTAGTGGCTTTAGGCTCTTTCAGTTCTCCCTGTTACATATAAAAAGGCTTTCAGGGAAGCACCCTTTCTTTTCCAATTACCAGTTCTGGCAAAAGGGAGCACTGACTCGTTTTGAAATGAGCTAACAGTGCTTTAGTTTTATATCATGATCAGGGCTGCAGATTTGTCATGACCTTTTCTATTTAAAAAAAAAAATCACAGAGCAACCATGATTCAGGAAATGCCACATGTTTAGGAGGAAGTGGTTTGTAAAGTCACAGCTATGAACATTCAATTCTACTTCTTTAAATGCAGGACACGTAAATCCTCCCCTCCCCTCCTCTTCGCCCTGCCAGCGGGGCACTGACCAGCCACAGCAGCACCCTGGCACCACACCTCTAATCCTGGCCTGGGGTGAAGGGTGTTGCAGAGTGACCCCTGCCCTGCACTCACTCTGCAATGGCAGCTCCTGTCCCATGGGGCTGGGTTTGGCTCTTGCTCCCTGCTCTGAGTGTTGAGGCCTGGTGCACAGGGTCACAGCACTGCTCAGGTTTGGCCTAGCTGCCCCTGCCTCATGACGGGGTGGAGGTGGGGGGTGGGTAAGGCAGATGTGTTAAATCTGAGTAAATGGCACAGCAACCTCATGTGCCAGGACACAATGCTGAGAGTGGGGGAGCTGGGCCAGTCCTTTGGGACAGGTGTTGCCACTGTGCGGTTACTAGGGGGCAAGCTAGCTTTCCAGCCCTGCCCAATTCCCAGTCCTCCCCTCTGCACCATGCTGGTGACCCTTAAAACCTACCTGTGATGCACTCCTGGGTCACAACCCACCATTTGGGAAATACCGCTTCATTAAAATCACAGACACAGACACAAAGAAAAGTCGCACAGACAAACAGAAATATCCTGGTATCTGTGACATTTCTAACACCATGACAAACCTGCAGCCCTACTCATGATTCATAAATTACACACTATTAACCTTTTGGGGCAATATTTTCCACTGCTGTGTAGGTGGGCAAAACTATTCTTACAGACTGAATTTAGATTACTCAAAAGAGAACCTGGGCATATATCCCAACCCCAGGCCAAACTTCCAAGCAGACCGCAAGATGGACTGCAAACTCACCTGAATGGCTTCTCTATTGGCCTAGGTTAGTAACTCTTAACAAAACCTGACAATACTGAAATAAGTAATCAATAAGAATGGTAACACTTTTGCTTATTTTTTTAAATTCTGAGACCGATTGTGATCTTGGCTCTGCTACTGCATATGGGAGTAAAGGAGCATAAGGAGCATCCTTATCCTTCTGCATGGACTTTGCGTTGCAACGTTGGAGATGTGTGGAGAAGAGGGAGAGCAAAGCACCTGCTGCCAAGTTGCTACCCCCCTCTCCTCACCAGATGACTGAGGAGTGGGCAGCTCTCAGACTCGCCGTTCAGGCCTTGCTCTGCTCTTGAGGTGGGGCAGCGCAGCTATGTGCTGCCCTTCACTTGGAGCGGGTTGCAAGGTGCCAAGCCATCCCCAAGTTTTCATATTTAGAATTTTGAATGTTCCCTCAAAGAAGCTGCATGTGACAAAGATATTTGGGGGAGGAGAAAGCAGCGTTTAGTAGCCAGCTGCCTCATGGCTTTTAGACTTTAAAAAGGGCTTCCTGTATTTGATACAAAATATGACTTTAAAAAATGGGTAGTCAGTGGTTCTACTCATGGCATTGAGTGTGTACAACACCCAGGCCTAAAGCCATAGCATTCCACACAGCTCGACCATTCAGCTAACAATGGCTTCCTCACGCACACTGAGTCTGGTTGAATGGTCAGAGGGATTCCCCAGAGATATGATGTGCAGAGCCTAGCAAAGTAAACACATCCGTTTAAAATAGATGTAAAGATCTGTCTATATTACATTTGTCTTATACATGCTTTTCTCCCATATGTGTTAAGACTGCCCCATCTTTCATGCTTTATCCCTTACAAGTAAGTATATGGCTTGAATATCAGTTTATTCTGGATTTTAAAAATAGTTGTGAAATCAACTGTAATCATCCTCGAGGCCACGTAGAGCATTCTGAATCAGTTTGGTGTAGCTGCTCTGTGTGTCAGCTGTGACAGCCTTGACACAGGGACAGTATCTTCCCTTGCTCTAGGTGCAGCTTCAAGCACACTGCTGACACTTGCTAAACAGTAGTTCTAAAAGCCTGTTTTTCCCTCTCCAGGTTGCCTCTCTATCTGGCTTCTCTCTTCATCAGTCTCCTCTTCCTCTTGGTGAATTTAACGTGTGCTGTGTTGGTGAGAACAGAGAATTCAGAGAGGAAAGTCATTGTCTCTGTCCGGGTGGCAATTAATGACACATTGTTTGTTCTGTGTGCCATCTCACTCTCCATCTGTCTGTATAAGATTTCCAAGATGTCTTTAGCCAACATTTACTTGGAATCCAAGGTAAAGTACATTTTAGAGATCATTTAAATCTTACTTAAGAATAGTTTTGGTCAAAGGAGACAATTTAGTGGGACGAGACTCAGGTTTAAAAAATTCTTTAGACTCTGCAACCAAGGATATTAATTCCAGAATTTCAACTTAGCCTTTCTTCCTTCTAAAACAGATCAATTGAATACCATGTAGTTTACCAAGATGCTTTCTGCTCTGCATTGTTACTAAAGATGCCATAGCACTTTAAATAAGAGTTTGCAGAAGTTGTCATTGGCCAGAATTTATCACATACCTCAGCTATATTTCAGTTGGCTGCTGTCCTCCACCTCAAACACAGCTGCATTTCAGTGCTGCTATATGTAGATAGTTGAAGAGCACCTTTGGGCTCCCTCAGTCTGTCAATTTACTTTAAGTCTTTAAGGGAGCAGCATGTCCATGAAAATAAACAGTAACACAAAGTATGAACTGTCTTCCGTGAATGGTGCATGTCCTTCTGTCAATGACTAAGGGCATGTCTACACTTACCTCCGGAGCTATCAATCCAGCAGGGGTCGATTTATCGCGTCTAGTGAAGATGCTATAAATCGACTGCCGAGCACTCTCCTGTTGACTCCGGTAATCCACTGGAGCAAGCGGTGCAGGCAGAGTCAACAGGGGAGCATCAGCAGTCGACTTACTGCAGTGAAAACACCACGGTAAGTAGATCTAAGTACATCGACTTCAGCTACGTTATTCACATAGCTGAAGTTGCATGTCTTATATCGATTTCCGCCCCGTCCCCAGTGTAGACCAGGCCTAAGGCTGTATTTAAAAGTACTTCCACTTTATAAAAATGGTCCAGTTGAAAAGGAGATTCACTTAAGATCCTGCAGCAGGTATTCTTTAAGGATATAGTCTGTTATGTTGACAAGTTTGGGATATGTTAAGTAGACAAACAGGCAGACTCATAGTTAGTGTAATGCTATTGAAGCCAATACATATTTGGCACAAAGTCAATAGAGGATATTCTGTAACATTCATAAATAGTAAAGGAGGGCTTATTTTCTCAAAGATCCCTTGACTTTCTGACTTGCATTAGGAGTTTAAGTCTGGAAGTAAATGACTAGAGTTTAATGAAAATATATTATCCTTCTCATCATGATGAAGCTGCCAATACTGTAAATTTCAGTTACTATGAAGAAAATCTTATAATAAAATTCTTCCCTGCTGGTTGGCCATCTAATTACTTTTCCTACTTAATCAGTGTGGACATACAACAGAAAGCCCATGACTGATGGGTAGATTTCAATCTGCAGCTTTGTGCTTTTCAGATTTTTCATTTGCTGACCAAACTGGCATGATCAGTGGATTTGTTTTACTACAAAGGAAGTTTATCCAACTCATGCAAATCATCAAAACATGAGGTTTTGTCAGAGCGGTGTTTACCAACTAGAGGTTGGGATCGATTCCTTCCTTCATTTTCTCTTCCCGCTGGAAATCCAATCTGTCCTACATGAGCAAAGAACAACAACTCTGAAATTAGCGTTGAGGTGATGGAAACATACAACATGCACACCAACAGCCGAACCTAGAAGTAGGAATAACCGCTAACGTATTGACTCCTATTGAACTGAAATGGGAATTTTGCTTGTGTAATTATTGTAGGATTTCATTACATGTGTTTAGTTTACAGCTCTGAAAGCTGGAGATTGTAGCCACGTGATTTTTAGCTTGAACTGTTAAAGTTGTTCTGAAATTCTTAGTAAAAATCCATGCCATGTGGTGATATAAAATTGGAATGGCAGTAGGGTTGCTAACTTTCTAATCGCACTAAAGTGAACACCCTTGCCTTGCCCCCTTCCTCCCCCTTCCCCGAGGCTATGCCCCCACCCCCACTCACTCCATCGCCCCTCCCTCTGTTGCTCACTCTCCCCCACCCTCACTCACTCATTTTCACCCAGCTGGGGTAGAGGGTTGGGAGGGGATGAGGGCTCCAGCTGGGGGTGCGGGCTCTGGGGTGGGGCCATGAATGAGGGATTTGGGGTCCAGGAGGGGGCTCTGGGCTGGGGATTGGGGCCAAGGGGTTTGGAGTGTGGGGGGGCTCTGGCCTGGGGCAGGGGGTTGAGGTGTGGAAGGGGATACGGGCTCTGAGCTGGGGGTGTGGACTCCGGGGAGGGGCCAGAAATGAGAGGTTCAGGGTGCGGGAGGGGCTGGGGCAGGGGGTTGGGGGAGGTTTGGGGCATGGGGTTCCAGGAGGGAGTTTGCATGCAGGAAGGGGTTCGGGGTGCAGGCTCCAGGTGGCACTTACCTCAGGCGGCTCCCGGGACGCGGCCGGCATGTCCGACTCCTAGGCACAGAGGCGGCCAGGGGGCTCTGCCCGCACCCACCACCCCTGCAGCTCCTATTTGTCACGGTTCCTAGCATTTGGGGTGGGAGCAGCATGCGAAGCCCCCATGACCACCCCATGCCACTCAAGGGACATGTCGCTGCTTCTGGGGAGCCTAGTGGAGCCATGTAGGGAGCCTGCCAGCCCTGCACCAACCACACTTTTAACAGCCTGGCAGCGGTGCTGACCGGAGATGCCAGGGTCCCTTTTCGACTGGGTGTACCAGTCGAAAACCAGACACCTGGTAACCCTAAATGGCAGAAATGCCCACATTGTGGTATTTGGAGATTTGGCACCCTTCCATTTGACTCTCACATCTGCTATCTCCCTCTGTTCAAATATCACAGGGGTGATAAAGTGCACAGGGGTAAATCCTGCATTCTCCTGCATAGTCACAGAGCCTCAGGAAGTGGAACTCTTTTAGTTCTACTGTGCAAAGTTGGGGCAGGAGTGGGAGGGCCAAATGTGGGGTACACAGCACTCACATAGGTAGAGCCCCATTCTTTGGAGATTCCTTGCATGGCACAAGCAGCAAGTGCATGACTAGAGTCTTGCCACTTCAGGTATCCTCAGCCCTCTGAAGAGGGCATGTAAACCTATTGCAGCTAATAGGGTTAAGCAATCTTTGTGGCCTGTGAGGAAGGAGTCCCCTTCCCCTACTCTCCCTGTGTATCTTCCCAGCAGCCAGCTACTTAGGCTGGACACTGCTCTGAGGATTTGGCCCATAGTGGACAAAACATTTTTATCATGCTATTTTATTTGTTGAGCTCAAAGTGATTAAAGCTACAACATATTTAAATATTATACTGCACTAGCCTTCCCTGTATTCTGGCAAAAACAGCACTGAAAAATGCCAGCTGCTTTCTTCTGTCTTGTGGTACCTGCAGCATGGAGAACTGAGCTGTGATGTCTGAGTCAACAGCTTCCTCCTCTGTTTCCATAACAGCATAGTTGATTCTCCAACACAGAGTGCGAATAGAGAAGTACGTAACAACTGTTTCCTCTTGACAGCATTTCCTGTCGTTTGCTATGGTCTCACCACAGCTTTCACAGCTACGTACCGTATTTCTGGTTTCAATCCTCTTATAAATATCTGAGTCTCTGAAGTCAGCACAAATGTCACTGCAAGCCAGGTCTGCCACCATATTATGCTCCCGTTGACGGGCAAGTCTAGCAGTATTTGCAGCATCCATCTAATCAGACAGTCAGTCATGCTGATCTACAAAGTTGTGAACTCACATCCAGGATGTCAAGCAGGCTGAGTAGTACCCGGGACACAGTGTATCAGATGAATCAATGTCTTAAGTCGTTTTGCTGCGAAGGGTGTGCTAGCTAGTTTTTCATAAATGGTGATATAATTCCCAAACGTAGGGGCTGACCCAGGCTTCTTGTGTTGGTAGGAAAAAATACTGCTTGTGAAGGGAGATGATCAATGTTGGCATAACTATATTCTCTATATATATTCTCTAACTATAACTATATTCTCTCTCAAGGACAATTTTTAACTCTGCTGTTGGCCAGCTTCATATACAATATATTGAATGAGCTCAGTTTTTACAATACTATGAGGGAAAAAAACAGCTAAAGCCTTCCTTTCTCCACTCATTCCTCCCACCTTTCCCTCCATCCCAGCTGCTCATGGTCTGCTTGAAGCAAAGAGAAAGGTGCAGACAGGACAGTGAATCTAGTGAGTGCTATGAGATAACCCCCAAAAAACCAGCCAGGCAGGCCACTGCTTGAGAAGACTCTACTGCTCAGAGTGCCAAGGGAAACTCTGAAGCAGAAAGCACCCTCAGACTGTCAGAGTTAGGAACACAAATTCTCACAGAAGGCAGAAAAAGGTCAATACTGCATTGACGTGACATTTATAAAAGTGTAACATCAGCGCAACAAGGCAATGGAATGTGGCATCTCAAGGGAAAGCACTCCCACTATACCATGCTGCATTCCTGTGTACAAAGAAAACAGTGCATCCTTGTACAGCTGGTCAGAGTTATTTGGGGTCTCATGAAACCATGCCCCTTCCATTCTGCCACAACTATACAGCTGAAAAGGCCTCAATAGAAATGTAGAGGAAGAAATATTTTATGTGAAGGTTTGGAGACCACTATAACCTGGTGAAATGACATGATGCTTAAGTAATTGTATCCTCCTTGTCCTAAGCCTTTGATCCCACTACTACTTGCCTTTAGACTTTGTAACCCAGGCTAGACATCTTGGAGTTATGCTTCTGCCTGGGTAGGCCCTCCTATCTCCTGGGTAGGCCCTCCTATTGTAAAAGGGCCCATGATGAGGTGGGCAACTTCCAACTCTGTCAGGCTCTGGAGCCCATTTATTGTACTATATGCCTCCATTGTGGGAAGGAGAGGGAGTCACGTGAGATGGAAACAAGGGTTTTCCCTTCCCTACAGAGGTTGAAAGCCTTACCTCTGCTCATCCAGAGAGCTCAGGACAACTTTGTTCTCTCTCATTTGGTTGTGTAAAAGGCTGCCACCAGGCCAGCCCCACAGAGTCCTTCTTGAGCCTCTTCCCCTCCATCTGTTATCTTGTCTGTATATGTGCCTGTCTCTAGGACAGAACTAACATTGATCCTTAGCCTAGTCCTGTCTGTGCCCAGAGATTTAATCAGATCTTGTCTCAGTACCTGTGATGCCTACTGTTATGGACTCTCTCTCTCAATCCCTACCCTCTGAATTTCTGCTGCAACCTGGCTACTCTCAATCCTGCATGTGGATCACACCATTCCCCTACAAACTCTATCCATTTCCACGTCCAACAGAAGAGAGCTCTCCTAACTTCCAAAACACTGACCAGGGCCCCACTCCAATCTACATTCCTGACCTCAAATTCACTTACTGTTCCACACACTCATCCTACTCCTCTAGTCTTTGCTCAATGAGACTCTCCTGTTGATACTAAATTATAAATTGGGCAAATCTGCAGAGTAGGATGTGAATTCCTATGTGCAATATGTTTACCAATAACTGTTACCAGCTGTTCTGTACTTACTCAGAGGGCTAATATATGGGTAGCATGTAGCTGTAAAATGCACAACATCGCATGATGGTATCAGTGCAAGATCTGATATAGGAAGTTCTCAGTCTGGTGTCGTGTTGGAGGTTTTATTTTTGCGTGAGGATGCAATGGATGATCTATCCAATAGGTTTTATTCCCCATGTACAACTCTTTTTTGATCTTATTTTAGGTACTTTAAGACTAGTACTTCCTGCAGTATTAGACAGAGTCATTGAATAGTAGCTGACCATGCTAAGAACTGGAAGCTTGGAAAAAGATTCCCAGATAAAAAAAAAAAAAGTAAATTTATTCAAGATTATACACAGTGAAGCAGAGATCACCAAGCCCATGCAAAACGGTGTTCTTGCCATTATCAGACATAAATACTAAAATATGTTTAACTCTCTCTTCTAGGGTTCATCTGTGTGTCAGGTGACAACTATAGGCGTGACCGTTATACTACTTTATACCTCAAGAGCCTGTTACAACTTATTCATCTTATCATTTTCTCAAACCAAGAAAGTCAATTCTTTTGATTATGATTGGTACAATGTATCGGATCAGGCAAGTATGAAGTTTACTGCTAACAAGGAAAACTGATCCTGTATAGTCAGAATTGACAACAAACAAGAACTAATACAATAAAATCCTTTGGATTTTTTAAATTAAAAAAAAATGCACCAAGTTTGTTCTGCTCCAAGACTATGATCTTTCCAGTAATAAAATGGTCAGGGAAAAATAATCCGGTCAGAAGAAAAAGCAGTCACAAAACCAACAATATAAAAAAAAACTTACCTTCTGGTTACTGCACTTTATTTATATTTATTTTTAAGATTTAGAAAGCCAACTCCCCTCTATTAAAAACAGGTGTATGGGATTTGTTTTGTTTTTTACCTTTAGTGAAAGGACTACTGAATAGTTTGAATCATATTTGAGTAGCAGTGGAGACAAGAAGGTGACTCCATTTACAATTTAAACATGTGGGCAAAATCGTGTGTCCTCTGAAGTCAATGTCAAAGCTCTATTGACTTCAGTGGGGTCAGCATCCCCCCATAAAAAAGAAGTGTTTTTCCTGCTCTATCGATAAAGAATAGCTGCATGTTCCCTTCACATAGCACCAGTTTTAACATATGATGATCGGTCAAGTTTTAATTAAACCAAAATGACAGCTAAGACTGAATGCTGGTTCACACAATTCCTGTTGAATTTCAATGGGAGTTGAATGCCTCACTCCCTTAGGTTTCAGAGTAGCAGCCGTGTTAGTCTGTATTCGCAAAAAGAAAAGGAGGACTTGTGGCACCTTAGAGACTAACAAATTGATTTGAGCATAAGCTTTTGTGAGCTACAGCTCACTATCCGATGAAGTGAGCTGTAGCTCATGAAAGCTTATGCTCAAATCAATTTGTTAGTCTCTAAGGTGCCACAAGTCCTCCTTTTCTTTTCACTCCCTTAGGTTCTTTTGAAAATCCCAGCCTTTGACCTCAGATGTTTACATCGTTTAAAAGTAAACAGGATAATGCTCAGGTCCCAGTACATGGGTGTTGGCTTAAAATCAGGGGAGTTCAATTAAATGGGAGGTGCCGTATCCTACCTACATTCCTGGTCCATGTGCTTCCCCTAACCTGCCACGAAGTTTCATGGGACATGGGACAGCCTGTGATGCCTCTTTTACATAAAAGCCTAATACCTTCTGCCCACCAGGGGGCTGGACCATTGCAGTGCATGCTGGCTGCTCTCACAACTAGAGATGGCCAATGACTGATCTTTCATTCTGAATTTAGCAAAATATGACTAGCAATTCCTGGTGCCTTCATTTTTGGGTGCCCATGTCTACACAACATTTTGGAGTCATTTGGAGTGAGCCTCTTAACCCCGTCGACAGACTCGGGCTAGTGGGGCTTGCACTGAACTCAAAAGGTTTTAATTTGTTTCTCAAAGCTTGAAAGAGTTTAGAACACTAGTATCTTATTTTCTCACTTTCTTGACAGTCTAAGAGCTTGGCAGGTAGCCACGAGACTTAACTATTCTCTGTAGCTTTTGGGTAAGGGAGAAAAGCACTCTAAGGATGATGATGATGATCATTTAAAAAGGAGGAAGGGAAAGGTATTGTACAAAATAAAATAGAATTTTTTATCTTTCCAAAGGGGTTTTTATTGTTAACGATTTGTAGCCAGGTTAATCTGCTGCTTTACTTTTATACACAGCTACTAGATGTTCCATCATATTCCCTTATGCTTACATACATTTCACCCTAAGAACGCTGATTTTGTTTCTTATACTTTTTAAAACAAACTCACTTTCTCATTTTTTAACATGCTGCTCTGACTTTTCAACAGGCAGATCTAAAATGTCAGCTGGGAGATGCTGGATACATCGTATTTGGAGTGATCCTCTTTATCTGGGAGCTGCTGCCCACTTCCTTAGTTGTTTACTTCTTCCGTGTTCGAAACCCTACAAAAGACCTAGTAAGTAAAACCTTTTCCAGGCACAACCTTCAGATAATCCTCAGAGCTCAATTTACTGTTAGTTTTTATTTCTCCACATTTTAACTTTTTATTTTCAAACTGTTCTCAGTAAAAATAAAATACTTTAGATCATCCAAACATACCACTTTCCCCTACTAGGTCGTTATTGTAGAAGATTTACCTGGCACTTGAGTTTGATAATGGGGTACAGTGTCTTTCATTTTTAGGGCATTGATTCAAAGCCAGCTGCAAGTTATCATCTGATAGCTGCTCAGTGGCACATATGAAATGAGTTTGATGGTCCTAGCCCAATTCTCTTTGAAGAAGTTTCCATATCACAAAAACCAGCACCACAGTTGGCACTGACTGAAATCTTGTTAGCAGTTTCAGCGGAGTGGTGAAGCCAAGGTTTGAAAGCTAAACATATGTTGGACTTAAGTAGGCAGAGAAACCAAAATATCTTCTCATAGCAGCAGGCAATCCCTCCAGATTAATGTGGGACACACTGGTAAATGTGTGGGAAAGTTTGCACTGCCATTTAGGGTCTGATCCTGCAAACCTTTACGCATGAATAGTCCTACTGAAGTTAAACAAGACAACAACTATGGACTACATTCTTCTGCTAAATGTTAGTGAAAGAACACATTAGCTAACAAGTTCTAACATTACACCTTTATATCTTGTCTAGACAAAACCCTAGGACTCTAGAAGTTTGGTAGGGTAGGGTTAGGAGGAGCAAGCTAGTCCTAATTTAAATAGAGAACTCTGTAACTTCACTCATTTTACAGGTACCTTTTACAGGGGCTATGTTCTTTACCTAACATTGCTGTTAAATGTGCCTGATCAAATACTACGGTTTTCATAAATTCAAAGATTTCAAGGTCAGAAAGGACAATTGTGATCATCTAGGGCAGTGGTTCTCAAACATTTGTATTGGTGACCCCTTTCAGACAGCTAGCCTCTGAGTGCGACCCCCCCTTATAAATTAAAAACACTTTAAAAATATTTAGCACTATTATACATGCTGGAGGTGAAGTGCAGTTTGGGGTGGAGGCTGACAGCTCACGACCCCCCCATGTAATAACCTCACAAACCTGTGAGGGGTCCCGATCCCCAGTTTGAGAACCACTGATCTAGTCTGACCTCCTGTTAACACGGGGCACAGAAGTTCCCCAAAATAACTACTTTTGAACTAGAATACTTTTTTTTAAATAACCAATCTTGGTTTAAAAATTGCCAGGGACAGAGAATCCCCCACAACCCTTGGTGAATTGTTCCAATGGTTAATTACCCTCACTTTTTAAAAATGTATGCCTTATTTTTGTGTGTGTAGAAAAATAACAAATAGGTTTATGCTTATCTATGTCACAGCAAGAGAAAAACTGAAAAAGTTAAATAAACAACCCCACTACAGTTAAGCTCACAACTTTCAGTACAAAAAAATCAACAAAAGCCCAAGCTCCAGATTCTTTAGTAAAGCCACACCATGAGTTTTCATGCAAATTTGCCACAAGATGGAGTCCAAGAGTCACAGGAGAGTATTGTAATATAAACATTTGTTAATAGTTGCAGAATTACCAAGTACTTATTAATATGCCGGAAAAGGATTGCCAAGAAAAGAGGAAGATTATATATAAAGCATTACTATTAAAACAAACTGCATCCACTAGTCCACAAAATATCTAGAAACAACCAAACTTTAGTGAAAACCCAACGTTTGGCTCTGCTTTCCTTATTTATAAATGGTGATTGCTTAAACAGAAAACTTTGGGGTAGTGTTGAGTTGGTTGCATTTTCCTCTCCAAAATTAAAAACTAGGAACTGCTTAGCTGTATTCAAAAATAAACTTTTGGTTCCTAGAATTGTTAAGGCAATAATATGCTTGTTTTGCTGTCTCTGGTAATTTGTTTTTGCCTGTAGAGCATAACTGAGTGCTCTTATGCTAACATTGCTAGAGTGTCAAGCAAGTGAACTGGGGGGAAATCCCACACGTTTACTGCTTGGGTTTTGGGTTGCTGTTTTTTTTAATACAAAAGGAAAAAAGACTGTAACTAGTTTTATGCCAATGAACAATGCAGGATCAACCCTTTATCTTGCTCTGGGCCAAGAATAAAAATGTTGCCCCAGCATATCCAGAGAGTCGGGGGGAAGGGGATACTGGCACTGAATGGAAGAGAAAAAAAATCAAGTGTGCATGGGAATGTGTAGGACAGTGTCTTGAATCTGAGCCACACTGTGGGTCAGAGTGAAAAAAAACACACTAGTTAAACTAAAATGAAAGTGGTTTGGGTTTTTATTTTTGTAAATGGAAAAATTGTGTGAAGGCCCCTTCACTCCCTCACTCAATGGATGTTTCCCCCTGGCTTGGCCCATGGCTCTGAGGTGAGTATATCACTGCTGAGAGACATAATAGCATTCTATTCCCACCCTTTAATTGGGTATAGTTTCATTGGGACAGATTGGTCAGTTTCCCTGGGTTAATGGGAAGCTGGTAGGGGATGCTGTGCCAGTAAAGATAGGAGAGTGAATTTCAGGACATTGGGAGGTTGTACTAGAGGTCATTTGCCTGGTGGCTACAGCTCTCCATCCCTTTGCCTGGGAATTCCTCATCTCCTCAACCTTATCATCCTACTGTATGCCTCTTCCTCTGTCTGCCGGGTCCAAATTGCTCTCTGTAAGGGAAGCAAGTGGGCGGTGTTATTGGGAGGGCAGACTGGGGTGGAGAGGAATTGATATGGAGCTAGGGTGACCAGACAGCAAATGTGAAAAATCGGGACAGGGGTGGTGGGTAATACGAACCTATATAAGAAAAAGATCCAAAATTCAGGACTGTCCCTATAAAATCGGGACATCTGGTCACTCTATATGGAGCCTAGAACAGACGTGTAAAGCAGCAGGTCTGGTAGCATGAGCACTTCCACTCATGGGAAGTGGGGAGTTGGTAGGTTTAAAGGGAGGAAATGGAGAAAGCAGAACAGGAGGCGAGAGATAGGGGGAAAAATAGTTGAACAGACTCCTGCCATATCTCTTGGCTGGGAGCCTTTGGCGAGACGTCGCCTCAGGGGTATTCTTTAGAAAATGAACAGGTGGCATCTCTGACACTCAGATACAAATGGATGTAACTTTCACTGATGGATGGTTTCCCCCCTAGACAAATCCAGGAATGATACCAAGCCATGGATTCAGTCCACGATCCTATTTCTTTGACAACCCTCGGCGATATGACAGTGACGATGATCTGGCCTGGAACATTTCACCACAAGGCATACAGGGCAGGTGAGGTATTGGGATGGTTATAGGAGGAAGAGATCAGTGAGGAACGATTAAATGTTCTACTTATTTTATCATGATTTTTGACCAAATTCAGACACAATACTTAGGGGTAGGGAAAAAAATCTGTTAGAAAGGAGAGTTCAGCAGGAGGATGCGTTAGGGAACAAACATGCATGTATGTGTGAGAGTAAGGGTGGGAGGCAAGGCATTAAAGATGGCAGCACATAAAGATTACAAGGATAACAGAATGAAGATAGAGTATCTTGATTTAACAGCTATAACAGAGGGTGCTGGCCCTTTAACGGGTAGGACCAGAGCAGTAGTTTCAGTTTTGAGTTCAGCTCTTTAAGGACAGAAGTTCTCAGACTTGTAGTTCAGGGTGCTACTAGGACAATAAGCTTGAGAGCAAGACAGACCGGGAGAGGAAATGGTATAAAGGCAAACTCCTTTTCCACGGGCAGCGCATGACTCCGGCATTTGGGGAGGCTGGCCTGAGCACCGGAAGCTCCTCTGGTGCCTGGACTGTGGCTCTGCTCTGGGGCCCTGCCCCCACTCAATCTCCTCTCTGGCCCCCTCCCCAGGGATGAAAGTAACTTAAAGAACTTATCGGTGCCCCAGAGTTCTGAGCAGGAGGCGTGGCCTCAAGCGGAAGAGGGCGGGGCCTTTAAATTGCCAACAGAGCCCCAGGGGTCCTGGCTGCCGCCGCAACCCCAGGGCTCCAGCAGTGGGGCTCTGGCGGCAATTTAAAGGGCCCAGGGCTCCAGCCGCTGCTGGGAGCCCTAAGCCCTTTAAATTGCTGTCTGGGGAAACCTTGCCAGTACACCGTACTGGGGCGTACCGACTTACTTTCACCTCTGCCCCTCCTCCGAGGCCCCCCTGCCCACTGAGTTGCTGCACCCCTCCCCCCTGAAGACTCCTAGCACCTGCCAAGCCCTCCTCTCCTCTACACACACCCTCAGTTCCCTGCCCCTTGCGCTCTCTGCTCCTCCCCCAAGCTGAGTACTCTCCCTGCCCTTTGAAGAACTGGAGCAAGTACAAAAACTGGGGAGGGGGGGGGGGAATTTGCTGCCCATAGGTACCCCTAATTGCCACCTGCTGCTTACCAGGAACACTCTGAAAGATTCTGGCCCAGGTGTAAGTGGCAGGGGGATCCTGGCCATTGCAGTCAGTGCTGCTCAGCAGCCATCCAGCTTAGCTGGCACTGGCCCTGAGGACAGCATGGTGGTGCCTGCCACACACAGTGATCCAGGCCTGCAGTGGCTTGGAAGGGAGGGAATGTCACACCCACTGGCTGCACAGAGCATAAGGCTGGCCTGGCGTCTTGTCTTGTGTAGCCCTTCCACAGAGGGACATAGCGGGCAGCAAGTATCTCAAAGGAGGGGCAGAGCAGGGACCAGAAGAGGTGGAGCATGGGCTACGTCATGAGGGGAAAGCAGGAGGGGGCCTCAGGGTGGAGCACGGGACCTATATGGGGAGAAACCTAAAGGGGGCAAGAGCTGCATGTGGACCTCTGCACTGAGGAGACCGGGAAAAGAGAGGGTCTGTGGTGAAGACTCTAGTAAGAAGAGATGTGGGCATGAGACTTCATCCTACCAGCTCAGTCTGTTCGTAAAGCAGTGAGGGGAGGAGCTCCTAGATAACTCTTATTTTGTACCTGAGAATCTATTAAATCACATGCAAGAGGGGAAACTTTACTCAGCGCTAGGTTTAGGTGCAGGGAGTGTCCTTTTCCACTGCTTGCAAAACACAGGAATTCTGTATATTTGAGATCCACCATGAGTCAGCCCCTTATTTTTAAAAATATTATTAGAGGAATAAGCACACTATGAAATAATCTTTAAGAAGACTCCCTTAGTAACTAATTCCCACCCATAGAGAATCCAATTCTTGTTTTTCCGTCTATTTGCATATAAAAATTAACTTGGTTGAGTTGGGTGCAGCTTTTTCTGCGACCCACAATGCAACCATAGTTCAACAAAGCTTGCCTGTTCACAGCTATCATGCTGCCTGGGGTGGTATCTTTGCATTTGGGGAAAATCTTCAGAGCCTTTGGCATACCACAGAGTGCTTGGAGGTCACACACATACTAGCACTGGTGACAGTGTAGTCTGAGATCTCCTACTGCCCAGAGAACCAGGAAGGAAAAGAGGAGGATCAGCCAAACTGCTTACAAAGGGCTGGTTAGGGAGTGCCACCCAAAGAACATCTTAAGTGTTTGGAACAGTTTATAGACAGACAACCATATGGCAGCCGAGCCAAGTTCCCAGTTACTGACCAAGTATTAACCATGTTGGATGTGAACACAAAATATGTTTAGATCCAGCAATGCTACTAGCTGGATCCAAGTTGTTGGAACAGGAATTTAGGCAGGCTTGACCTACTGCTGTCCAACATCCTTGAACACCCTGAACCCTAACGTGGGAAAGCGAAGCCATTAGGTGGTAAAAACCTTCAGTCATTAATGAACTGGACAGGATTTCAACCAGTAGCCTAAAGATGAAAGTCTCTCTAGTTCATGACCAATTCCTTGAGCCCACAATACTGCTGAACAGAGATGCATCGCTAAATAGCTGATCTGAGACTTAAGTACAAAGTCTACTAGTAGCATCTCTAGAATTTATGTAAACTATATTTATGAAGTTATAGTCTGTCCCATTTAAGTAAATGAGCCATACAGAGAATGAAGGCATCAGCCATAAATTCTTGTGTTTTGTTTTTTAGTTTCTCTCCAGATTATTATGATTGGGGACATCAACACAACAGTTTCACGGCTTACATAGGATCACTGCAGCCAGAATCAACAATGGACACAGAACGACCAAGCCCTATATAGCTCCAGTCAATGACAGTATTAAGACATTCCATATTAAAAAAATATTCTGAAAAACAAAGTTTAGCAATTTTCCTTAATCTGTTGGTTTTTAAGGGCACTGTTTTGTACAAGGAGCAATAGAGGTCTTTGCCACAGGATTCTCAGCATTCAAGGAAAGTTGTAGATTATGTAATGGTTTAATGTCATGAAGCCACATTTTAGTTGTTCCATTGTTCTAAGCCTTGTTATTTTAGACTGATACACATTTGCTTAACATTATGCACAAAAATACCCATGTTGCAGGATAAGTGCCTTAGTGGGCATAATGTAATCATTCTCTGTTATTTAAGAGATTTTTACATAAACTTAAACACTGTAACATACTGGAAATTCTTTGAGAATTTTTACAGTGTATATGAACAGGACTTTTAAAAATGCATACTTCGCTTTATAAAATACACCGTACCATTTATAACACACATTACAGTTGCCTAAATTGCATGTCAGTCTTTGGTTTTAAAACCCAGTAAAGAACAACATCACCCCCATTAAATGGCAGCATTTTTGAAAATTGTTGCTGTGTTTTTGCAGCAAATTCTGCTCTTCAATGTGAATTAGTGTAACGTGGCAAGTGAAGCGTTTCGCAGGCTGACAGAAGCTCTTGTGTTAAGGTTATTGTCTAACAGCATACTGCCTTTCTCCAAAAAGACTGTTTTCTGGTTCCTTCATCCTCCACAGTTGTGGGGATGAACCCAAAATAGAGGTTTCAGAGTAGCAGCCGTGTTAGTCTGTATTCGCAAAAAGAAAAGGAGGACTTGTGGCACCTTAGAGACTAACCAATTTATTAGAGCATAAGCTTTCGTGAGCTACAGCTCACTTCCTCAGATGCATATCGTGGAAACTGCAGCAGGCTTTATATATACACAGAGAATATGAAACAATACCTATTCCCACCCCACTGTCCTGCTGGTAATAGCTTATCTAAAGTGATTTCCAGCACTTTTTGTGCTGGAAATCACTTTAGATAAGCTATTACCAGCAGGACAGTGGGGTGGGAATAGGTATTGTTTCATATTCTCTGTGTATATATAAAGCCTGCTGCAGTTTCCACGATATGCATCTGAGGAAGTGAGCTGTAGCTCACGAAAGCTTATGCTCTAATAAATTGGTTAGTCTCTAAGGTGCCACAAGTCCTCCTTTTCTTTTTTCCAAAATAGAGGAATTGCTTTGCCAAAAGTAGGGGGAGATCCAGCAAAATGATCAAACTCATCTACACTGCTGTGTGACACGTGCAGAACTTCAGCCAGACTGACATGTACAAATTACAAGTAACCTTGGAAGATTACATATTTGTTAAATCCCATGAGTAGCCAAGCTGGCTATCTATATTTTAACATATATAAAAGAGCAATCCAAATGCCAAATCTACCACCGATAGACAAGAGATGGATTAGTAACCCTCCTTCAGCTTCTGGTGTAGGATTAGGTAATTCATTGACTCCTGCTTTACATGAGACATAAATATAAAGCTATCTTAACCTGGTTTATAGAAGAGGAGGAGCTCTGGTATAATTAGAAGTTTAGCTGTCTCAGAACACCATACATGGATGGATGCAAAATGGAACTTGCTCATAGAAAGCGTAAGGGGCGAGATAAAAGTATTTTGAGGAAGGGGGCCATAGTTCCCAAAGAAGTGAAGGGCTTGTCACATGTAGGTCATTAATTACTACAGAATACACCCCACCTTTTAAAGAATGATTACTTAACCGACAGTATCTTTGGTCCAGCGAGATCTGTGGTCTATATTCCACTCTTAGTGCACATGTGCTTGACGTCAGAATCTTTTGGTCAGCAGCATCCACTGTGCTGCACCTGCACCCTGAATACTCTCACACCCCTGATCCAAGGGGATAAACAGCAGGGGCACTAACAGCCCCCTGAGTTCCTTTATACAGAATCCAGATGTTATTAGATTCTGTAGTAGATGGAACAGAAGGTGTGTCATGGAATCTATGTATATGGACAAATATTTTAAAGAACCATGGTACCTGTTCTTTATAAGGTGGGCACGCATGGCCCAAAAGACACTGCTGGTCAAAATATTGCAATCAAGCACATTGGACACATATGCTGCTGGAATTATTATTTAAGCAGGGTATTATCACAACACCAATTTAACCATAAATTCCTTTATTAAACCCAAAACCAATTGACATTTATACAATTGCTCTGAACATGACTAAAAAGCCTAAATAATAAGCAACGTTCTGCATCCACACAGTAACAAAACATTTATAAGCATTTGATCAAGATATTTACAAACAGGCTAAACCCAAAGGTGCTTATTACCCATATTGGGCACTTGAAGTATTACATACCTTTCCCTTTACTGAAAGCATACCAAATACCACAAAATGTTGCAAGAGATATTACTGAGGTCTATTTTATTGTTGGGTTATATTTACTGCATCAGTTAAATGAAAATAATCAAGTAATGATACAAAGGCCTTATCAAATCTTAAGGTCTGAGCCAGATTCCCACAAGGAGACTTCTACAGGAGTCTGATGGAGTGAGGACCTTGGGAAGTGGTCACAAACATAGGACCAAACATCTCTCACTTGTACTGTACATGATGGCCTATACATGGACCCTACAGTTTCAGCTGCAAGCGGTGTTTTCAGACCACAATCAACATGGTATCATGCGTTGCTGCAGATTTTGTGAAGGTAAGACGGGGAAGCCCATTCTGTATCAGGTTTCAGAGTAGCAGCCGTGTTAGTCTGTATTTGCAAAAAGAAAAGGAGTACTTGTGGCACCTTAGAGACTAACCAATTTATTTGAGCATAACCTTTCGTGAGCTACAGCTCACTTCATCGGATGCATAAAGTGGAAAATACAGTGGGGAGATTTATATACATAGAGAACATGAAACACTGGGTGTTTGGTTACAGCGTGTATGGTAACACCCATTGTTTCATGTTCTCTATGTATATAAATCTCCCCACTGTATTTTCCACTGAATGCATCCGATGAAGTGAGCTGTAGCTCACGAAAGCTTATGCTCAAATAAATTGGTTAGTCTCTAAGGTGCCACAAGTCCTCCTTTTCATTCTGTATCAGTTTACTAGAACAAGAAATAGGATAGCTACAGCAATACTTCAGTAGAAAGCCATGTATGAGCAAAGGGAAGGGTTAAACACTAAGCATATCTGGCAGATCTGGAAACCCCTGTTCCAGCCACATCTACACAAAAGTCCAAGGGATGAATTTGGTATAAATTGTCTGGAGATGTGATGACATCTTTGAATTAAATGCATGAAGCTTCAAAAGGCTAGAAATCAAAGAGCATTGGAAACTTCAATCATGCTTGAGAAAATGGTTCTCTTTTGTGTAAAGCAGAGTGATGCACCACAAAGTTCAAACCCTACTGTGAAGTGAGAAACTTTTAGAAGTGATTTTCAAAGTAGCTCAGATGCCTCTTTGCAAATAGGTCAAATTATTTCTAGTTTAAATATAAATACTGTAATATGATCTATATTTCCCATTCCTACATCTCAGCTATTTTCTCAAACCAATCTCAGTGATATAATATTTAATAAACAGTCCCACTTCAGGGTATTACTACAGCAGAGGTTCTCAAATGGGTGGGGTGGGTCACAAGGTTATTACATGTGCGGTCACGAGCTATCAGCCTCCACCCCCAAGCCCCACTTCACCTCCATCATTTATAATAGTGTAAAATATAAAAAGTGTTTTTAATTTATAAGAGGGGGTCACACTCAGGCTGGCTGTGTGAAAGGGGTCACCAATACAAAAGTTTGAGAACCACTGTACTAGAGTATCTCAAAGAAGTAAAAGAAAAAGGATGAAGTTTTTTTAAGCTAATAAAAAAAGCCAAGCGGCTTTTAACACATGCTGGAAATCTTACATATTTGACATTTCACATTGCAAGACATAATCAGCCTAGATTTTCCTTGAAGTGAGAAATATTAGGGTTTCCACTGCTCTCTCCCACTTCAAAAGTTTTTTCCTGTATGTTAAAACAAAAGTAGGAAGCATGTCTTTAAGCTAAAAAGCTACATGAAGGTAAAATAAGGGGGAAAATTATTTGCCTTGTAATTCTGCTTCTCTAAAGATATCTGGAAGGATTCTCACGCCTGGATCTTAGCTCCTTAGAAGGAGACTGGCAAAACTGCCATAGCTCATAAGATTTTTTGATCACTCAGGGCAATAATAGGGGGTCAAAGCTTGTGCCAGTCTCCCATGTGACTGCATGCTGCACTCTTCCAAGTGCAAATGTTGCCCATTAAATATTCTGGTCAGTTCTGTGTGTGATTTAACACAGAGGTGGGCAAACTTTTTGGCCCAAGGGCCACACCTGGGTATGGAAATTGTATGGTGGGCCATGAATGCTCATGAAATTGGGAGTTAGGGTGCGGGAGGGCTCCAGCTGGTGGTGTGGGCTCTGGCGTGGGGGCTGAGGGGTACAGGAAGGTGCTCCGGGCTGGGACCAAGGAGTATGGAGGGCGGGAGGGGTATGGAGGGCTGGGGCAGGGGGTTGGGGCAAGGGAGGGGGTCAGGAGGGCAGGCTCCAGGCGGCTCTTACATCAAGCAGCTCCCAGAAACAGTGGCATGTCCCCCACATGGCTCCTATGCGGAGGCGTAGCCAGGCGGCTCTGCACACTGCCCTGTCCCCAGGCACAGCCCCTGCAGCTCCCACCGGCTGTGGTTCCCAGCCAATGGGAGCTATAGGGGCGGTGCTTGGGGTGGTGGCAGCATGCAGAGCCCTCTGGCTGCCCCTACGCGTAGGAGCCAGAGGGGGAGACGTCCTGCTGCTTCTGGGAGCCATGTGGAATGGGGCAAGACCCCGACCGCACTCCCTGGCTGGAGCACCTGAGCGGGACAAGCCCCAGACCCTTCTTCCCTGTGGGAGCTCGAAGGACGAATGAAAATGTCTGGATGGCCTGATGCGGCCTCCGGGCCATATGCCCACTTCTGATTTAGCACTGAAATGCGTTACCTAGGGAGGAGGTGGAATCTCCTTCCTTTGAGGTTTTTAAGGTCAGGCTTAAAGCCCTGGCTGGGATGATTCAGTTGGGGATTGGTCCTGCTTTGAGCAGGGGGTTGGACTAGATGACCTCCTGAGGTCCCTTCCAACCCTGATATTCTATGATTCTATTCTGTGATTCTATGAAACCTCTGGCAAATAAAAACCCAATTAAAAAGATCAACGTAAGCTAAAAAAAGTGTGCCTCAGGAAAATGGAAATACAAATGCAAAAGAAATACCCCTAAACAAAAGGCAACATCCAAACTCATGGGAGGTGGGTAGATGGGTGACAAGCCTGAAGGATATCTCCAGAGAAGCAGAATTTGCATGGTAAATTCATTTCTCAGATTCTCAGTTTTGGAGAGCTTGATGGATGTCCCCCAAAAGATTAAAAGTACAACTGCAACAAGCAGTAAGCAAGACCAAAGCCAACAACAGGGTTGAAAGAGAACCTAAATATACCTCTCAAAATCCATCTGGGGAAATAAAAAAGGAACACTGGCCAACTGAAAATAAGAGGGACACCCTGAAGGGATGATTTTAGTCCATGTGTTCATTTAGTTTACGAATTTGTTTGTAGCAGCTAGCTGTACTACTACTGCAGCTGTTTGTTAAACAGAGACTTTGAAAAATTAGGGGAAAATGAAAATATTCTTAGTTTACTAACAGCATTATCACATTAATATGTTATCCACCAACATTTAACACTGAAAGAAATGACATTAGAACAAAGTTAATTTCACAGTAAAAAGGTTAAAAATTATTCTAGTCCCAAAGATGACTTTGCAACATAGCGTAGCTGCTTATGGTTTAGATATGAATGCTTTTGCTTTGTGCTCATTTCAAGCACAGTTGTAAACAATTACTCAGCATTCAAAATTTCAGACCTGACGTAGGAATAAATGTTACAATAAAGAAGTTAACATGACAAGTTGTCAATACAGATTACTAGGCAGCAGTGAAAGTCTGCTCAGTACAAAAGAGACCAAGTGAGCTCTACAGATAATTCATCTGTACCTTCCAGTACTGCCTCATGAGAAAGCTGTCACTTAAGCATTGGTATAAGCACTCTTGCAAAAAAATAAAAAAAAAAATCATACAAACTCTGAAAATTCAACAACATTTTAAAGTTTAATACCCAGCATAAGAGTAAATTAAAATCTGACACTTACACACAACTTGAAACAATTAATATGCAAAATAGGTGAGGTCAGGTTGTCTTATAGCTAAAGTGCTAAGCATGAGCAAGCTAGAAATCTGGATGAGACCCCAGAATGCCAATAAAAATGGCCTTCTGGCCTTCCCATATGATGCAGCTTTTAGATAGAAAGATCTTCCATTTTTTTCCTTTTAAATCACTTGTTTCTTATCGACCGATTCTTTCCCTGCCATCCAGAACACACAGGTTCAGACAGACAATCTTGAGCTGAAGAAGAATGTAGTTTATTTGCTGCTTCAGTGCTTTCAGTCCACTGAAACAGGGCACAATGCAATGCAAGTGCACACCCACATTCAGGTGCCTTAAATAATGTATATTGTATAAACACTTTTACTGCCTAGCACTAAGGTTAGTTCGTTAACTCAATTGTTTACCAGATCAGATTGCTGGCTCAGTTTTTTACCTAACTGTTCTCTTCCCTTGCCAGACAAGCTGGCATCTTTTCACATGTCCCAATACCGAAAATATACATTTTACATATTACATCCTACATTTCTGCTGAAGTATTGAGCACTCAGAAAGCACTACTCTATAATTTACTAATGGTGCAGAAGTGCGTACAAATATTACAGAAATAAATACAGGGAGTCCTCGACTTTATGATGTTCAACTTGCAATGAATGGCACTTATGTTTCTGATTTGACATCCTGATTTGACTTCTGACAATCGGTTTCGACTTTATGACACTCGGTCCCATAATGAAGTGGATTGCAGTTCCAGGTTATGACCTTTCTACTTTTGATGCAATTTTCAGGAACCAATTGTGTCGTAAGTCCGAGGACTGCCTGCGTGTTTAACTTCATATTCAATACAGCCTTTGTGGAGTCTCGGATGATTTATTTTTAAGGAGCAATTCTGGATGATGAACAAGCTAAAGTTACTCCAGCAATGAAGGTACCCGACATATCTTTTCAAGATCTCCAGAATCCATTTGTTTAGCCAAACCAGTCAAGCTGCTGATCGCCCCCATTCTCAGTATGAGGCAGGAACGTCTGTGAGGGGAGGGCTCCTACCTCATACTGAGAATGAGGGGTGATCAGCAGGTTATCTCAAGTGCTTATATAAGAATGCACAAAGCCTTGGAAACAAGCAGGGAGAACTGGAGGTCCTGGTGATGTCAAGGAATTATGACGTGATTGGAATAACAGAGACTTGGTGGGATAACTCACATGACTGGAGTACTGTCATGGATGGATATAAGCTGTTCAGGAAGGACAGGCAGGGCAGAAAAGGTGGGGGAGTAGCACTGTATGTAAGGGAGCAGTATGACTGCTCAGAGCTCTGGTACGAAACTGCAGAAAAACCTGAGTGTCTCTGGATTAAATTTAGAAGTGTGAGCAACAAGAGTGATGTAGTGGTGGGAGTCTGCTATAGACCACTGGACCGGGGGAAGAGGTGGATGAGGCTTTCTTCCGGCAACTCGCAGAAGCTACTAGATCGCAGACCCTGGTTCTCATGGGTGACTTTAATCTTCCTGATATCTGCTGGGAGAGCAATACAGCGGTGCATAGACAATCCAGGAAGTTTTTGGAAAATGTAGGGGACAATTTCCTGGTGCAAGTGCTAGAGGAGCCAACTAGGGGGGAGCTTTTCTTGACCTGCTGCTCACAAACCGGGAAGAATTAGTGGGGGAAGCAAAAGTGGATGGGAATCTGGAGGCAGTGACCCTAAGGTGGTTGAGTTCAGGATCCTGACACAGGGAAGAAAGGTAAGCAGCAGGATACGGACCCTGGACTTCAGGAAAGCAGACTTCGACTCCCTCAGGGAACGGATGGGTAGGATCCCCTGGGGGACTAACATGAAGGGGAAAGGAGTCCAGGAGAGCTGGCTGTATTTCAAGGAATCCCTGTTGAGGTTACAGGGACAAACCATCCCGATGAGTCGAAAGAATAGTAAATATGGCAGGCGACCAGCTTGGCTTAACGGTGAAATCCTAGCGGATCTTAAACATAAAAAAGAAGCTTACAAGAAGTGGAAGGTTGGACATATGACCAGGGAAGAGTATAAAAATATTGCTCGGGCATGTAGGAATGAAATCAGGAGGGCCAAATCGCACCTGGAGCTGCAGCTAGCAAGAGATGTCAAGAGTAACAAGAAGGCTTTCTTCAGGTATGTTGGCAACAAGAAGAAAGCCAAGGAAAGTGTGGGCCCCTTACTGAGTGAGGGAGGCAACCTAGTGACAGAGGATGTGGAAAAAGCTAATGTACTCAATGCTTTTTTTGCCTCTGTCTTCACGAACAAGGTCAGCTCCCAGATTGCTGCGCTGGGCATCACAACATGGGGAGTAGATGGCCAGCACTCTGTGGAGAAAGAGGTGGTTAGGGACTATTTAGAAAAGCCGGACGTGCACAAGTCCCTGGGGCCGGACGAGTTGCATCCGAGAGTGCTAAAGGAATTGGCAGCTGTGATTGCAGAGTCACTGGCCATTATCTTTGAAAACTCGTGGCGAACGGGGGAAATCCCAGATGACTGGAAAAAGGCTAATGTAGTGCCAATCTTTAAAAAAGGGAAGGAGGAGGATCCTGGGAACTACAGGCCAGTCAGCCTCACCTCAGTCCCCAGAAAAATCATGGAGCAGGTCCTCAAAGAATCAATCCTGAAGCACTTACATGAGAGGAAAGTGATCAGGAACAGTCAGCATGGATTCACCAAGGGAAGGTCATGCCTGACTAATCTAATCGCCTTCTATGATGAGATTACTGGTTCAGTGGATGAAGGGAAAGCAGTGGATGTATTGTTTCTTGACTTTAGTAAAGCTTTTGACACGGTCTCCCACAATATTCTTGTCAGCAAGTTAAAGAAGTATGGGCTGGATGAATGCACTATAAGGTGGGTAGAAAGTTGGCTAGATTGTCAGGCTCAACGGGTAGTGATCAATGGCTCCATGTCTAGTTGGCAGCTGGTGTCAAGTGGAGCGCCCCAGGGGTCCGTCCTGGGGCCGGTTTTGTTCAATATTTTCATAAATGATCTGGAGGATGGTGTGGATTGCACTCTCAGCAAATTTGCAGATGATACTAAACTGGGAGGAGTGGTAGATACGCTGGAGGGCAGGGATAGGATACAGAGGGACCTAGACAAATTGGAGGATTGGGCCAAAAGAAATCCTTATTGAACCTCATCAGATAAGTGCAGGGTCCTGCACTTAGGACGGAAGAACCCAATGCACAGCTACAGACTAGGGACCAAATGGCTAGGCAGCAGTTCTGTGGAAAAGGACCTAGGGGTGACAGTGGACGAGAAGCTGGATATGAGTCAGCAGTGTGCCCTTGTTGCCAAGAAGGCCAATGGCATTTTGGGATGTAGAAGTAGGGGCATAGCGAGCAGATCGAGGGATGTGATCGTTCCCCTCTATTCGACATTGGTGAGGCCTCATCTGGAGTACTGTGTCCAGTTTTGGGCCCCACACTACAAGAAGGATGTGGATAAATTGGAGAGAGTCCAGCGAAGGGCAACAAAAATGATTAGGGGTCTAGAACACATGAGTTATGAGGAGAGGCTGAGGGAGCTGGGATTGTTTAGCCTGCAGAAGAGAAGAATGAGGGGGGATTTGATAGCTGCTTTCAACCACCTGAAAGGGGGTTCCAAAGAGGATGGCTCTAGACTGTTCTCAATGGTAGCAGATGACAGAACGAGGAGTAATGGTCTCAAGTTGCAGTGGGGGAGGTTTAGATTGGATATTAGGAAAAACTTTTTCACTAAGAGGGTGGTGAAACACTGGAATGCGTTACCTAGGGAGGTGGTAGAATCTCCTTCCTTAAAGGTTTTTAAGGTCAGGCTTGACAAAGCCCTGGCTGGGATGATTTAAGTGGGAATTGGTCCTGCTTCGAGTAGGGGGTTGGACTAGATGACCTTCAGGGGTCCCTTCCAACCCTGATATTCTATGATTCTATGATTTTCTTCTAATAGGTTTGGGCAGAGTCGTCCCTTGGGTACGGTGAATCGGGGTGACTGCCTCGGGTCCTGCACTTTGGGGGGCCCCGCGCTTGGATGAAATCATGAGGAGGCGGATGGGGAGGTGAGGTGGGAGTCAGGGGGCGAGCGGGGTGAGGAGGCTAACGGGGAGGTGAGTGGCAGGCAGTGGGGGTGAGGAGGATCCCCCCCACCAGAACCTACTCCATCCCCCAGCGCCTCCTGCTTGCCAGCGGGCTCACCGATTAGCACCTCCCCCTCTCTCTCAGCACCTACCACGGATCAGATGTTTCGCGGCTTCAGGAGGTACTGTGGGAGGGGAGAGGAGTGAGGGCGCAACACGCTCGTGGGAGCGGGCAGAACTGGCAGGGAAGAGGTGAGGTGGGAAAAGGTGGGGTGGGGTCTGGCTGGAGCCAGGGGGAGGACCCCCCGGCAGATTAGAAACTCGGCGCCTATTTCCCAGGTCCTGCACCCCCCTAGAGACAGCCCTGGGTTTGGGGACAGGATAATAAGAGATAAATAGGTAATTTAAAGTTTTTAAATTATACAGTTCCAGCACTAGAAATAATTTGGGGGTGGGGGAGAGAGAATAAAAACAACATACGGTAAGTCTAAAGAAAAGAAAATGGTACTTTCAATGAAAATAATCCTATAAAGTTATAGGAAGATGTGTGCCAGAGAAAGAGTTATTTAATTTTCATTTTTCAGATTCTGATATAGATAAGAAAGATTTGTAAATGTGTGTGGATCCCTCCAAGCAGTTCTACCTCCGAATTTTGGATTGTGGTAAACATGCTACATATTTTCATAAATTACTTTAGATACACCAAACATTCAGGTACTGTGGAGTCCTCAGGTAGGTGTTGTAGATGCTTTTGCTTATAAATTAACAGGCTACAGTACTTACAACATATTAAAGACCATTGCCCAGAAAAAGCACAAAACAATAAAAGTCAGATGGAGGATAGGTTTTTTCCTTCCAACCATTAGAACACAATTCTAGAAAACATGGCACAGTGTGGCATTTCATGCATATATATACAGCAACATATTAAACACAAGTAACAGACTGAAATGGGAAAAACATTTTTACCAAAACAATTTGCAAAGGTCAGTATATCTGTTACAGTTCTATCAAGTTTATATCATCTCCATCTCAGGTACTGGGATCTTCAGTTCAATAAGAGTGTCTTAACTTAACATGTACAGTTTGCACCAGATCTTTTTATTATCCCACTTAAATGGTATCAAATCCCATTGACTAAGGAAATTTCAAGCATTTTTTTTCTCCTTATTACGTTACTATATCAACTATTACAATCATTCTGTCATTTACACTAGGAAGTATATTTTTGTTCTGAAGTGAATGGCAGGCAAGAGCAGTGTTGACAAGCCAGCACTAGTCAGTATTTATCTAGAATCTAAAATAGTTTACACTCATGAGTAACAGTGCAACTGCCTCATTTTTAATATCAGAAACAGGTCTGCAAGTTGTTAAAATTTAATTTAATGTATAAAGAACTATATGTCATCTGATTCACATGGCAAAACTTCATAAGCAACATATTCAAAGAATGTACATCAAATACAGTTAAAAAGGTACATGACAGAGGAAAGTTGTTTCAACACAAATCTCTTAATAAGGAAAGTATTTCACTTCATTTGGTTACTGAGGAGGTGAGCTCCATCCTCAAATGCCACAGAATTGTCTCATACAGAGTTCTTTTAAGGTTCAATTATGCCCTGGTTACCCAGCCATATGTAGGAATAGAGGAAATAAACTCCACTGCCTTATACAGCTGCATTAGCCTTGTGTGGATTATGGCTAAGGGTGTGAGGGGAGAATAGCAGCTGTATGACCCCCTACCCCACCCCATATGAGCAAGTGGATGGAGTGGGTACACAGCAGTGATGCCAATGTCCATAAATGTTGGCCAAACTTTGGTGGAGGACGAGAAGATTAGTAATTTGTCTTTCCCCACAAAGCAAGGAGGGAGCAGGAGAGAAAAATATAACTGAGGCTTAAATCCTTTCAGGAGCTAATCCTGGGGCTATGCAGCTAATTTATTTTGATTTAAATTATAACTAAACAGATGCCTATCTAAGGCCATAGGGATCTGAACCCACCATTAACCATACAATTAAATCTCACCTGTGCACCACCTCACACAGGAGTGAGTCTAAAACCCTCCTCCACCCCTTAATAATTAACCCAAAAGCCAGGAGAATGACAAAAAAGGTAAATAATGGAGTGTCTCTCAGTCAGCTATAAGAAGTCATTAAAAACAGATATTTTAAATCTTAAGTGGCTGAGAACTAAAAACATGGCAGCTAAGAAAGGAAAGAAGTCTCTTGTTAGATTACCGGACAAGGAAACCCTACATTAACATTTTGAGGTTGTCATTAGTTTACTCACTGCCTTAAGACGTCTATTAACGAGTTATACCATTGTTATGTAACGATTAAATAGTAATGTATAAAGACCAGATATCAGCTTCAATGCTAATTTATTTAACAGCAACCAAAATGATTTTTCCATTTAATTTTCATCAGTTTGACTCCAAAGCAAATACGGAGAGCAGGATAGCCTATTTCCTTTTCAATCAAATGAAAAAGGTAGTAGTTTTGTTTATGGACTGGGAAGGTTACGAGAAGAACACAGTACATAATGCTGCTTTCAAAGCTTTTTCCCCTCTGAACTGTAGAGGGCAACATTATGGAATTTAACACACTTTAACATGACCTATAGTTACAATACTATCAGAGGTGAAAGTAAGCCGGTACGCCCTGGTACGGTGTACCAGTAAGAGCTGGTGTGCCGTACTGGGACCGGCTTTCCCAGATGGCAATTTAAAGCCCTGGGGTAGCAGCGGCAGGGCTGCGGCAGGGATTTAAGGGGCCCCGGAGCTTCAGCCGCTGCTACTGCCCCAGCCCTTTAAATCCCCGCCCGAGCCCTGCTGCCGAAGCCCTGGGGTAGCAGCAGCCGGGCTCTGGCGGGGATTTAAAGGGCCCCAGAGCTCCAGCCCCTGCTACTGCCCCAGCCCTTTAAATCCCCACTACGGCTACCCCAGGGCTCAGGCAGCAGGGCTCAGTAGGGGATTTAAAGGGCCCCAGAGCTCCAGCCACCGTGCTCCCCCCCCCGGGCCCATTAAATCCCAGCTTGAGCCCTGCTGCCCGAGCCCTGGGGTAGAGGTGGGGGGGCTCTGGTGGGGATTTAAATGGCCCTGGAGCTCCAGCAGCTGCTACCCCCCCAGGACTTTAAATCCCCAACGGAGCCCTGCTGCTGAAGCCCTGGGGTAGTGGTGGTGGGGCTCCGGAGTGGATTTAAAGGGCCGGGATGGTAGTGGCAGCTGGAGCCCAGGGGCCCTTTAAATCCCTGACAGAGACCGGCCGCCGCTACGCCAGGGCTCAGGTAGCAGGGCTCAGGCGGAGATTTAAAGGGCTTGGGGCTCCAGCAGCCACTACCACAGTGGAGCCCCTGGCCCTTTAAAGCTCTGCCAGAGCCCAGAGCCCCAGGGTAGCACTGGCAACCAGGAGCCCCCAGGGCTCTTCAGTGATTTAAAGGGCCTGGGGCTCCACTGCGGCAGCTGGAGCCCTGGGCCCTTTAAATCGTCCCTAAGTCCCAGGGTTCCCAGCCGCCTCTGCAGCTGGTAGCTCAGGGGTGATTTAAAAGGGCCCCGGGCTCCCAGCCGCCACTACCACAGCTGGAGCCCTGGGCCTTTATATCAAGATTTAAAGGGCCTGGGGATTTAAGGCCCCGCCTCTTCCAGTTGAGGCCATGCCCCCTGCTCAGGGCTCCGGCGTACCGGTAAGTCCTCTAACTTACTTTCACCCCTGAATACTATACACTTTATAAACAAAAACACTGAGTAAGATTTGGTAGGATGAGAAAGGTTTAAGAGCACTTTTTATTTATTTATTTTGTAAAGACCATTTTAAGTTTAAGAATAAAAGATGCTATAGACATATCTAGATACTGTACCAGCATTACTGACATTCATAATGTACTCAGATAACTTCACTAAATACTACATTTATTACAGCTTAAGCAAACTGTTCAAAAATGCTATTTACTTTTATTACTTCAGTTTTAAATTTAAACAACTGTTGGTTGCTACTGATCAGTAGTACTTTTTGGAACCTGATGGAGCAAATTAACAATCAATTTACATAAGATGGTCTATGATATACCCGTTTCATTAAATATGTTGAATATCCTTTTGGAGAAGATATGGTTAGGGATTGCATAGATAAAAGTATGCACTATTAAATATTGTCATGTTTTGCCATTTTAAAATGTATTTTTGAAAAAAATCAAGTCTATCAAAACAAGCTGTCTTTTTTGCACTGACCTTCTCATGCTGCTCAACAAACATAATCCCATTAAAGTCCATTCCAAACTGCATCCATTCTTAATGCATTTTCACTGCCCAAACAGAGAAAGAAGTAGGATATTTTAACTTCTTATAATGCTAAAAGAACAATTCCTAAAGACTGATCCTGTGATTCTAGGGAAGGAGAGGAAAAAGGGGAGGCTGGAGGGCATGTTTGATCAGAGCTCCTCATACTAGCAGTGCTCCACTAACAACCCCATGGGGTAGACCAAGGTTGCAGAGTTAGGGCTCTGGAGAAATAACGTTCATCCTTATTCCGTCAGCGAGAAGGCAGTTATGACAGTGTGTGCATGTGTGGATCAAGGAAGTTTAAAAACAAGGGGATGGTGAGAAACAGTTGGCATCAAGGAGGTGCCAAGGACCTCACAGCACAAAATAAATTTTCTGTTTAATTAATTTCCCATTTTTTAGAGTTATACAATGCAAGGAAATAAAAAAGCAAGTGAAAACTGAAGAAAAACAAAAAGAAAATAAGGATTTTCTTCTATACAGCTAGAATCAAGCAGTGACTACTCCCTTAGAATATTTTCATGTCCAATATTTAAAAGGGGGACCACTTATTTTTGTTTGAAGCAGCGCAAGTTCGTTCACATCAACATTGCATTCAAGATGTAGGAACAGTAATTTAATGTTAAACAATTATCCTTGAATGAAAGACAACAGTGAAACAAAGAAAATGTTTATAAAATGGCGATACAACAGAACAATGACCAGAGAGAAACTTGACAGGAGATCAGCATAATTTATGTGTTTAAAAACTATATACTTCATTCATAAATATCTTTCTAATTAATAACCATTCCTATTTTAAACATAAATATTCAAGTTGGTATCTGATTTTTTCATTTTTTTTAAAATCAGCTTGTAGTATAAGTCCTGTAAGGATCCATTTGTTTTTGCTTGATGCAGTCATTTAATGGTCATCACTACTGGGATGGGTAAAAACCATCATTACCTAGTATGTTGTAACAAAAGTTTAAAATTCTGCAACTCTTTTATACTTGTGGAAAGCCTGTAAAACAAAAACAAACCCGCTTTGTATTAGTATATGTTGAAAATAGCAAAGATATTGCAAATTCTTCTTCCATTTGTTTGTTTCAGGGCAGTAACTAGAGATTTTTAAGCAATTCTAAAAGTAAAACTTCTTTTCCCTCCAAAAATCTGCCCTATTTATAAGACTGACACAACTATATTTAAGTGAGAGATTAGAAGGATTTCAAAAGAATTCCCTTACTTCATTATTTTATTTAAAAGATGACCAAATTTGCTAAGCAAAGTTCAATAGCTGTTTAATCCTACGTAAACTGGTTTCAGCGAGGGGGGGGGGGGGGTGGAGTGCCAAAAACCTGTAAAGCTTGCTCAGTTGCCCAGAGCCTAGTATGAGGAACAAAGTGGAGGTTTTTCACCCTTAAAAATTGTAACTCACACTGATGAAATAAAACTTTAGACTGATTGTTTCCAGACAGGCAAAATTCTGCCAATTTTTTACCAATGAAACAGCTACACTAAAGATATATAGTGATGTGGAAAAAATGAGCACCACACACAAAACTTTGCTCATTTGTAAAACTGAATTAGAACCAAGCATGCTTTTTTTTTTTTAAAAGGTTCTCTAACATGCAGGTAACACTTTTGCACCTGTCCCACATTTTTCATGTGTGCACATTCAGGACCCAAAGTGCATCACTACTGAGAGAAGAGCTGCGCTCATAGTATTCCTGGCTCAGAAAGAAAAAGCATCAGAAATCTCATGATAAAGCTTGTTGAAGAGATTCAAAGCCAAAGTTTCTAAACTTAGTTTCTGATAGCTACGATACGCATTCATTCTTGTGTATTTATCCAAATATGAACATTGAGACTTGCCATCATCACTACTCCAAATAGTTCGCACCAAGGTGTTAGTGATATTTATAAACTTACTTACCCTTCTCCTCCTCCCCAAAAAAGGTAATCTCAACCTATTCTTTTCACAGATTTTATCAAGAGTTAACCTTAAAATCTACAGCCTGCTGTTAGATACCTTCAAACAAAAAAAGGTAAACTTACCTTCCAAATGCATTTAGGAGAGCAACTATTTCTTGACGTGTGAGTTGAAAACCTTTTGACGGGCTATTCTCGGGAAGGTTCTGAATCTCTTTTTCAGAGAATAAAATCTTTAGAGCAGTTCCTAAGCCTTGAGTCTAAAAGAAATTCAGCATTTTTAACCATTAATAAAACAGTCTAGTTCACCCTTGCAAATTGTCAAGAGAAATTTACTTATTCAGGCATAACTCCATCTTACATGCAACACTGCCTTCCCCTTCAACACCTGGACATGCTCCCACATGTACCAGTACACACCGAACAATGTGCATACACTCCTCCAATTACACACCAAGTTCATCTTCTCTCTTTTACACATACTCCTCACCTTCAAATTAATGAATTCTCTTCCCATCACCATCAAATTTCAGTTCTTCCCTCTCCCTAGCCGCTTCCTCCCAAATTCATGATTTTTCTTCTCTGCCGAACCAAATCTACTACCACAAAGCAGCAGCTCTTCAAGGTTGCTAAAGCCACCTGAGCCCCTCTCCCCTAATCAGGCATCCTCATGGCTGCCTCAAAAACCTCTCCCCCTCAATCAAACCATTAGGCTCCTCACCTCCTGGCTGCTCCACTTTCAGTGTTACTACTTTAGCCTCTGCAGGGAAAGAGGGAGAGGTTTCTGCTTTAACTCCTTCCCTTGTATGTAGAAAGTGGCTATTAGAGATTCTGAAGTGCTAAGGTGCCAGTTACCTTCTATCTCCCCCCCCCCACACACACACACTTCTATGGCCTTTGAGCAGGGGATTGGACTAGATGGCCTCCTGAGGTCTCTTCCAACCCTAATATTCTATGATTCTATTATAAGGACCCATTGGATCTGAGCAGGAGGCAGTGGTTTGGGGACAGTTTCAAGAGGATGCTGCAGGACAGAAGAGGTGTGTGCCTGGCTTAAGTTGGCCTCTCATGAGGAGAAAAAAGGATAGCGGAAGCACAGAGGAGCCAGTGAGGGGGGGATCCGGAGGATTCAGCAGAGGTCATTACATTTGCTCCTCCACTTATTCTGCTGCTGAGCTGAAGGAGGGTGAGTGGAGCTCCCTACATGCCTGATGGTGTAATGCCAGCAATTGCTCTCACAGTATTGGTTATTCTCAGTTCACATTTTTAAGACTATTTCCAACACTCAGGGGTAGTAACTTTAAATTCTGCTTTTAATTTAAGTTTAAGATCTGCAGAAGTCAAGACATTGGTAGTGTTATCAACACTTGCAGTTTTATTGTGAGTCTTGTAACATTTGGCTTCTTTCTTAAAGCTGCAGTTCCTGAAGGCTAATGAATACAGGAGAATCTCAGCTTTCATTTTAAAAAAGGTTCTAGCCCTAATGGTTGCAGAGAGAAGTCTGAAATCATGAAATGAGGAGGACACCCTAAAGATGCAGAAACTAGAAAGCAAACAGAATGCCCACAAATATTTGAAGTCTCAGGATTCTTAAATCAATCTCATAATTTCTGAATGTTTGTAAGTAGAAATACTGCATTTGTTATACTTGACAGAAAAGCTTCCTATTTTCTGTTGGCAAGGGCCATTTTGCAAGGTTCATCTATTTACTTCATATTAGACATATACACAAACGTGTCTTAAGATGGTTATAAAAGACATCACTAATGGGATTTTGCTTTTGAAGTTTGCTGAAAATTATGTTTCATAACTTTGTGAACATTTACATCTTAATCAGTGAAGTAACTGTGGCAAATATTAATAGTTTCTAGAACTTATTTTGAACATATAAGAAGTGCTATACAACATTTGAGCAATACCACATGGATACCAGAGAACTAAACAGTGACAGCCATCAAATTTCTAGATAAAAAGGCAGATTCCCAAAAAGGTATGCATACACAGGAAAGCAAAGGGGATTAGTCCTGCTTTGAGCAGGGGGTTGGACTAGATGATCTCCTGAGGTCTCTTCCAACCCTGATATTCAATGATTCTATGAAAATACAACGTACCTGCAGTTTGCCCCACAATCTGCATTTATCGCATCCAACACAATCCATTATGCGGGATATATTTTTGAAATGCAACCTGAATTCTTCCTAGCAATAAATACAGAAAAGAAGTTTCACACTAAGGCAGGCTTTTAAAAAAAGTCTAGTGCTTTAAGCAGTTTAGAAAGTAGCAGGCTCACTAATTTGGAGAATCTACTATTTGTGGAAAATATGGAATTCTGGTTGATGTTATGAAGTAGTTATGAAATTGTATTGTGGAATGCCTCTATGTGGATGTAAACATAAGAACGTAAAAACGGGCATAGTGGGTCAGACCAAAGGTCCATCTAGCCAAGTATCCTGTATTCCAACAGTAGCCAATATCAGGTGCCCCAGAGGGAATGAACAGAACAGGTAATCATCAAGTGATCCTTTTCCTGTCGCTCATTCTCAGCTTCTGGCAAACAGAGGCTAGGGACACCATCCCTGCCCATCCTGGCTAACAGTCATTGATGAATCTATCCTCCATGAATTTATCTAGTTCTTTTTTGAGCCCTGTTATAGTCTTGGCCTTAACAACATCCTCTGGCAAACAGTTCCACAGGCTGACTGTGCGTCGTGTGAAGAAATACTTCCTTTGTTCGTTTTAAACATGCTACCTATTAATTTCATTTGGTGACCCCTAGTTCTTGTGTTATGAGAAGGAGTAAATAACATTCCTTATTTACTTTCTCCACACCAGTCATGATTTTATAGACCTCTATCATATACTCCCTTAGTCATCTCTTTCCAAACTGAAAAGTCCTACTCTTATTAATCTCTCCTCGTACGGAAGCAATTCCATACCCCTAATAATTTTCGTTCTCCTTTTCTGAACCTTTTCCAATTCTAATACATCTTGCAGTATTCAAGAAGTGGTGTACCATGGATTTATATCGAGGCAATATGACATTTTCTGTCTGATTATCTTATTATTTCTTAATGATTCCCAACATTCTCTTCGTTTTTTTGACTGTTGCTGCACATTGAGTGGATGTTTTCAGAGAACAATCCATAATGACCCCAAGATCTCTTTCTTGAGTAGTAACAGCCAATTTAGACCCCATGATTTTACAATGTATAGTTGGGATTATGTTTTCCAAGGTACGTTACTTTGCATTTAATCGACACTGAATTTCATCTGCCATTTTGTTGCCCAGTCACCCAGTTTTGAGAGATCCTTTTGTAGCTCTTCTCTGTCTGGGACTTAACTATCTTGAGCAATTTTGTACCGTCTGCAAACTTTGCCACCTCACTGTTTACCCCTTTTTCCAGATCATTTATGAATATATTGAATAGGACTGGTCCAAGTACAGACCCCTTGGGGACACCACTATTTACCTCTCTCTATTCTGAAAACAGACCATTTACTCCTATACTTTGTTTCCTATCTTAACCAGTTACCAATCCATGAGAGGACCTTCTCTCTTAGCCCATGACAGCTTACTTTGCTTAAGAGCCTTTGGTGAGGGACCTTGTCAAAGGCTTTCTGAAAATCTAAGTACACTAAATCCACTGGATCATCCTTGTTCACATGCTTGTTGACCTCCTCAAAGAATTCTAGTAGTTTGGTGAGGCAAGATTTCCCTTTACAAAAACCATGTCGACTCTTCCTCAACGTATTATGTTCATCTATGAGCCTGACAATTTTGTTCTTATAGTTTCAACCAGTTTGCCCAGTACTGAAGTCAGGTTTACCAGCCTCTAATTGCTGGGATCAACTCTGGAGCCTCTTTAAAAATTGGCGTCACATTAGCTATCCTCCAGGCATTTCATACAGAAGCTGATCTAAATGATGGTTTAGAGATTACAGTTAATAGTTCTGCGATTTCACATTTGAGTTCCTTGAGAACTCTTGGGTGAATACTATCTGGTCCTGGTGACTTATTACTGTTTAATTTATCAATTTCTTCCAAAACCTCCTCTCATGGCTGTTAGGATATAGATATACAGGCCTGTCTGTAAAGGCCTATACTCTAAGAATTTAGGTGTATTCTTATCACTTAGCTAGTTACAGAGGTATAAAAGAAAATCAAAATCACTGTCTGCCGGTGTAAGGACCTTCTCTTACTGTGACAGTCTGAGGCCCTGTTGTTAGGCTAAGGCCTTTGGCTAAGCAACAGAGGCAGCCATAAGCTGGGAAGCAAACGGTCACATCCTCACATTCCAGACTAGTCACATTGAAATAAGGTGCTATTGGGCTGTTCGGAGTACAATCCTGTCCTGATAATGCCTATTGCCTCCAGAGAAAGGGAAGTGCCTAGAAGATGTAAAAGGAAACTTAGTTTGATAGCATCCTGTCTGGCAAGAACTCACTTATCAATAAGTGAGTGGGATGTGAAAGCTGGGATGTGAAATCCTCATTTCTTTGTTCTATCACTGTAGTCCCCATTTCCCTATTGTTTGTCTGTGTAATCTCTGCTGGTTCTGAGATTGTTTCTGTCTGCTGTATAATTAGTTTTGCTGGGTGTAAACTAATTAAGGTGGTGGGATATAATTGGTTAAATAATCATGTTACAATACGTTAGGATTGGTTAGTTAAATTTCAGTAAAATGATTGGTTAAGGTATAGCTAAGCAGAACTCAAGTTTTACTATATAGTCTGCAGTCAATCAGGAAGTGTGTGTGTGTGGAGGAATGGGAACAGGGAATGGGGGTGGGGAAATTGGAATCATGTTTAGCTAAGGGCAGGAATGGGAACAGGGACACAGGTAAGGCTCTGTGGTGTCAGAGCTGGGAAGGGGGACACTAAGGAAGGAAACTGGAATCATGCTTGCTGGAAGCTCACCCCAATAAACATCGAATTGTTTGCACCTTTGGACTTCGGGTATTGTTGCTCTCTGTTCATGCGAGAAGGACCAGGAAAGTAAGTGGGTGAAGGAATAAGCCCCCTAACAATGACACCTCAATCTGGGACAGTTCCTCAGATTTGTCACCTAAAAAGAATGGCTCAGGTTTGGGAACCTCCCTCACATCTTCAGCAATGAAGACCAATGCAAAGAAATTCATTTAGTTTCTCCGCAATGGACTTATCATCCTTGAGTGCTCCTTTGGCATCTCGATCGTTCAGTGACCCCACTAGTTGTTTAGCAGGCTTCTTACTTCTGACGTACTTAAAAAAAATTTTTGCTATTACTTTTTGAGTCTTTAGCTAGCTGTTCTTCAAATTCTTTTTTGGCCTTCCTAATTATATTTTTACACTTCATTTGCCAGAGTTTATACACTCCTTTTATTTTTCTCACTAGGATTTAACTTCCACTTTTTAAAGGATGCCTTTTTGCCTCCCTTATTTGCTAACAGGGGCTATAGCATGTCTCTGCCAGATCAGGGATAATAGTCAGTGATTGAACATTAATGGTTGCCCATCAGGAAGAAACACCTTGGGACAATGGGTTGGCTAAAGCTAGGAGAAGCTAGCTAGCTCCTCCAACTTCTCGGTAGGGAGTGGAGAGTGGAAAATCCTCAATAGCAGAAGGAAAAAACCAAGTGTTGGTAAGGGACATATAAACTTGAGGAACTCACAAAGCATGACACAGGAAGCTTTGAGCAAGAAAGAGGGGCATACTTTTGTGGCAAGGATGACCTGTGATAATAATTGTGGGGCCAGCCAATGTCAGAAAAAGCTAGCTAACCTAGAGCAGGAGAGAGGCTACATGACTCTGAAGAAAAACTATGATCTGAGCAGAAGGGTCCTGGACACCCCAAAGGACTTTGCCAAAGCCCAAAAAACTCTCCAAGCTGGGAAATTAAAATCTTGTGCAAAGTCTGTTTGTGTTTGCTTTCAATATCACATGTCCCTAATGACAAACTGTAAACTCAGAGCACCCATGTGGCTGGAATTTATAGCAGAGGGTGTGGTAAACTATGGAGAAGTCTGAGGGATCAGCAGTCCCTGGGACAAGGCAGTTGGACCACAAAGGTCCCAGCAGAGGATCTGCAGCCTGAGGGTGTCCCTAGAGATACCAGCCAGTGACAGTTGCCTGTATTCTGTTCAGGTTCAAGAGTCTGAAAGAGTACACATGACTCAGTAAGGTGGGCCCCAAACACAACATCCTAGTGAGTATTCAGATGTGGGAGGTCGTGTCTGTGTCTGTGTAAAGTGTAATTACTGAGTAATGTTTTCCACCAAAGGAGATGGGAAAAAACAAGATTAGGCATACCATCTCCAATTCCCTAAATGGATTTCCTGTGAAGAATTACAAAATAGATGTTTAGCAGAAAATATGAACATGCAACTATCTGTACATCATAGTGAAACTAGATGGCCTGTCAACTCATTTAAGGAGGCAAAATTAGGAGAGAACACAAATAGAATCCATATGTATCCACAGCATTTTATCTAGTTAGTAGCTGCTGGGCCTAACTAATTTTCTGACAATGCTAATAGTTTCGTCGGCAACCCCTGTAATATAAATAAAATTACTACACTACAAATGAAACAATGATATGAAGAACAGATTTGCACCTTTACTATTTACTAATTCAGTGATCCAAGTTTCTGAATCTGAACAAAAGACCATGCAATAATGAAAAATGTTGATCACATGGATGGAGTGCTTTAAGATTAACTATCTGCCTCTACGAATCAAGGTTTCCTCATGTAAAATTCTTACTCAAGCTTGTTTGGAACTGCATTACACCTCCCCACCTTGTTAAAGGATAAGATGAAGCTTCGTGGGAAACAATCTATTTAAAAACAATACTGCTTCTATCACGAAGACTGATTCCATGAATTTGTCTTGCCATAGTAACAGTGGCAGAACAATGCACTCCAGTACAGATTTCAATCTGCCAGGCTGAGGATACAAGAGAAAAGCAACTCGTAAGCAGCCTTAATGGTCATTTTTGGATTTGTCACGCAATCTTCTTTATTGCCAAGCAGATGAAATTAGGTCAATTTGTTATAGGTTACTAAGTTTCTTTTACAAGGTCCAAAACACAATGCTATTCTCATTGTCCCTTCCCTGCATCCACCCTAGGTACACTGCTGTGAAGGTTTATTAAAAGTGGTTCTATTGTGTAAGTACATCATATTCTGGGTTTTAATCATTCAAAAAAAATGTACATTAGGGATGTGTTTAGGACTTTACCTTTAACGACTTGGCCCCTTTTTTATCTCCTGCAAACATGGACTTTTCATCAAAGTGCATTGGAAAGGATCTGCTCAAACAAAAAATTGTAAAGAAAATCAGCACACACTACAATTTATCATCCAAGTTTACAGTATAACTCTACTAACTATTTTACAATTACTTGGAAGTTTCTGCTCTGGTTCATCGAAGACAAGTCACGATAGCCTGTGCGGCAGTGCTGATTAATGCAAACACACACTATAAGCACAGTAAACCACAAAGTCAAAAAAACCCAATCCTCTGCCATGTCTGAGGTGTGTATTAATCTGCATTAACATAAAGCCAAAAGTACCTCAGGATTATAAAAAGAGCATTATTAAAAAGTCAACTTTTTTGAACTCTCAGTCCATACAAAACAATTTCTTGGGATTGCCGTATACGGTACCCATTTTATAAATTTAACACTACCTTATTTGAAGCAGTTTATTTGTTTTGCAGAGATTTCTCTTTGCTCCCCTCTGCCCACTAATCAAGACCCCTTTCTCCCATAGATCCTCTTAGTGTTCTTCTTGCAGCCTAAAAGTTACTTAGTTTTGTTATGATTTAGGACATGAATAACTATCTGAGTTTTTCTAGTGCAAAACGAACCAGAAGGCTGACTGAGTCACACAGTAGAAGAGGGGAAATGAGGTGACCTACAACAAAGTCTAGTCAAAGGGATGCTAAATATGAGTTGGTTGTGGGGACTCCCAAGTAGCAGACATACAAGAGGAGAGGAAATTGAGCAACGGGATAATCTACTTGTAAAAACTGGTTTAGCAGCAGGATCTCTGCTAAAGTTAGATGCTACATTTTACTAATATTTTATATTAAATGGCAAGAAATCTATTTTGAACACCTGGGAAAATGAGGGTTGGATGTTTTAAAATATTTCTTAATGGCTCTAACAAGAAATGTTTCCTTCTTCTCCTGTTTTTTGGCCCCTCCTCCTTTCCAATGCACCCTTCCAACTTGTCTCCTCATTCTCTTCCCCACCATCATTTTCTTTATCCAGCTTTTCCAAACCTTCTATCCATCCAAAAGTCACCTCTGTTCCTAGAAGATGGCTGAAATAGCAATACAAAATCTAATGTCTCACTTTGTATCTCTGAAGATGTCTAGCAAGAGGGTTTTAGATTCAGCATCCTCTTGGACATTTCCAGTGTAAAGGTCTACAAATGAACGCTCGAAGTATGGTGCAACTTTTGACAAAGCACGCAGCTCAATCAAATATAAGAAATATAAATTCTTTAGCCTCCTTGGTCCTTCTCCTTTTGTTTCAATAGGGTCAAAGCGATGAATAAACTCCTTGACATTGTGTCCCCAACGAGGCTTCCCCCAGGTTTCTAAGCAGAGAACAGAAAGATAATTTTCAGTAAAGACAAACAACTACTGTACAAATACATAGACAAACTGTGTTTACATACACACATTTAATAGGCTTAATATATATACAAACAGACAGGACAAACAACTATTCCCAATGGCCATATAAGATGAGACACATTTTCAAGGCTCTTACATAAAAATATAAATTACCTTCAAGAAGATAGTTTGCACACAGATGTAAGTTGATGCTAACATGAAGTCCAGAAATGAGTTTATAGAATACTCTTTTCTCCAGACAAAGACCTGGTTAGAAAAAGCATTGATTATTAAAAATATCATTAAGATAAAAAAAATGTTCACTGAAAATGTGATGCAAAATTTGCATTGTTTAACTTTTAGTGTTGGACTTAGAATTAAGGAAAATGCCACTTTAAAAAAATTCCTATTGCTTTCAGTGGGAAGAGTTTATATCTTAAGTCTACCGTCTCACTCACCTGCCCCCCGCCCCTCCATAACAGGCACACTTGTTCATTACCGGAAGGCTTTTGTCAGCACACGTTAAAAAGAAAGGAGCAGTTAAGTATTTGGTAAAAAAAAATCAGAACAAATCTCCACGCAAAAAAAAAAAGTCATGTTTATGTAGTTTGGGTAAAACAGATTTGAAATAATCTACTTTGGCCTCTACAGCTAGGGAGACAATTGTACTAGTGACCATCCAGAAAGTAAAACAAAAATAAAAACTACCCCCCCCCAACACACACACACACAAAAACCAAACAAACAAGGTATCCCAACCTAATGGTCACTGCTATCTGCAACTGATATTTTATGGTCAAATTTGAAGGCAGCATTTGAATCTGCTAAGATTGTTCTTTTTGGTTGCAGGCATAAATGCACAAAAAATGGCAAGAATAAAACAAATACTTGGACAAAACTGGCCAAGATAAATGAAACTTAATAGTGGCAGTGGAAGACCTCAAGGCTTCTGCTTAACTATGATACAACTTAAATATCAAGATAGTTAAGATAAAACTGAGAACAAAAGAGGCAGAAAAAAACAAGACGGAAAGCAATTTCCTGGGGAAGTAGAAAGGGGAGGCAATGAGGAGAACATAAAGAGCACCAGCAGCCACAAAACAATTTCATCACAAAAAAGGTGATGATCCAGGCATATGTCCAGACCCTTAAGGACATGATCACTGACACCACCCATGAGGTGGTTTAACTGAAAAGTGCTATAGCAACTCAGAGGGCTGAAGACCCAAAAGATATTGTTTAGTGCAAGTATTCGAAAACTGAAACAACATACTGATGATATTTGAGGGAGCAAAATCAAATTAAAGGGCAAATTAAAGGGAAAGTGGGAGTCTTCAGTGGAAGGCAAACCAGAACAAGTCTTTGAGGAAGCATTTGAAGATGACAGTGGAGGTTGCATGACAAGAAATGGGAGGACAACACAGGAATAAAGGGCTGTAAGTAAAAGGACATGGAGTCACTTATGGAAGAAGGGGACTAGGAGAGAATCTGTTAAGGTCAAGTTAACTAGAAACCATATTTTCTGAAGTCAAGAAGCAGTGTTGCCCCCGGTGTAGAGAGAGAAAACTGATACGTATGCTACTTCCAAATGTAGAGATTCTGTCTACACAGCGGGGTAATGTGCAGGAGGGGATTGTGATTTTTAAAGTGCAGTAACGTGTTTCACATGAATTGGTCTATGTCAACTCTGCTGTTGCACATTAAAAGTTCCCTAGTGCACTTCAATGTAGTACTACGGCACTACATTGAAATGCACTAGGCAACTTTTAGTGCACAGCAACAGGGTCTACACTGATCCATTAATGCTCAACATCTTAATGCACTTTAAAAATCACCTTCCCTCCACCCCAAGTGCACTTTACCCCACTGAGAGGACAAACACTTACTACATATTTTCCAAGAGATTCTGGGTAAAATGGTCCTATTGCCAAACTGAAGTAACTGCCTTTTAGGAGGTCTGGTCTCCTTTACCGCCATATTATTTTATTTTAAAGAGCTGATATTATGCTTTCCCATGCTAGTAGCTGTTACAGCTGCTAACAGCAGCAGTAAATGCTTTATTCAGAACAAAGTTAGCTGCTTAAAAGGCTTAATGATGTTTTCTTGCTCCAATTAACAAAATATTCCTTTCCACACCTCTAGGATACCTTTGGTTGCTATAGGTATTAAACCTGCTTGGCATTTTAAGGCAATTAAAAGGTAAAAAATTGCTTTTTGCTGCTAACTGTTTTTTTCTCGGTCTTAAAACCGATTCTGCTTGTATAAATGAGCGGTTCAGCCACCCCTGCTTTCTAAAACATCTGACAATTAGTCCTAATAAAGATCCTAGCAATTTCTTTGTCTACTTCTTCATTTTAGATTCTAAAAATTGGGAGTCATGAGTAGCTAAATGGTGAGCATTTACAATAACAAGGCAACTGAACAAAAGAGGAGGTCTCCAAGTCTTTGAATGCCTCTTAAAGTACTTTTATTGCACAAAAATCTCTCTGCATAAAAAGAATGCATTCTGAGTATGATTGCTTGAATAATTTCAGGAGGCTAATTTACCCTGATTTCAAGTCCAATTTAGCTCACTCTAAATACTTTTAAAAAACTACACTACCAAAAACTCTTTATTTCACACACCATATGTAGGTTCATAAAGAAAAGATATTCATAAATCTTCGTGTAGATCAAATGAACATAATATACAATCACCTAGATTTTCTAAAACATGCATGAGGACAGTTTTGTCTACAGTACAAAACCCTATTGCTTAGAGACAACTCTCTCATATATCATGGATAATTAGACTTGGAAAGTGAATACCAGTGTTCTAGCAGTGTAGAATGTCAACATAAGGGTACAAAATCTCTTACACATACTACAATAACTGATCCACTAACAAACAATTACTGGCTTTGGGATGAAGATGTACACTCACTCCAGGCACCAACCAAATATGACTGACAGTGAGTAGGGATAAGAAATTGAGGAACACTACTGGTATCTGTTCTTTCTAATGCAATTAACATTAATTTTAGGCATCATTATATCAACTTTTCTTTTACCTTCTAGCCATGTGTAGAAAGATTCTCCTGAAAACACAAAAATACATAGTTAAATCCATCAGCATTCATTTGTACATATTAACATCCTTTAAGTAGAAACTAGGGCCGTCAAGCGATTAAATGACCTACACGATATCATTCATAAAGCTGGTCAGAACTGTTCAAATCTGTTCAAAAGGCATTTTTTATGGATAGAACTTGCACTAAAAATGGCTTTTTGAACTATATGAAAATTCTGTGGAAAGTTTTCATATCTTAAAAAAATAATTTTTTTTCCATCAAATGGAAAAAAATTAATCAGTTCCCCTTCTCTTTTCCTTTTTCACTCACTTTTCCACTAGAAAAAAATGGAAATAGAAAGAGGGGAGGACCCAAACCTGAAACCTCAAAATCTGTTTATATTCTCAACAAATTTTTCATTTTATTAGTGAAAAAATTAAGATTTCTATGAAATTAAAAAAATTCTTGTTTCTTCCAAAAATTTTCAAGGAAGATTCTTATTTTTGACCAGCCTACACCACTCATTATTTCACACACAATAATGACTCCTCGTCTCCTTTGCAAACTAAATTTTCTTACTCTTTTTAATCTTTCCTAACATGAAAGTCTTCCCATGCCTTTAATAATATTCAGTGATATCCTCTGGAACATTGCTATTTCTACTATATAATTTTTGAGATGGGGTGATCAAAAGTAATGAAAGTGTTCAGGCTAACAGCGTAACCACTGATTTATACAACAGCATATTTTCAACATTTTCTAACCCTTTCTTGATAGTTGAAAATCTTGTTTGCTTTGACTGCAACTGTGCAGGTTTTCACTGAGCTGTCCACAATGACCCCTAGATCTTTTTAGAAAACAGCAATCAAAGCATTTCTTATCATACACAGACTACAATGGGGGAAAAAAAGGGGGATAAAACACCCTGACTATATATAAAGAAACTATCCAGGTAAAAAAAAGTTGTTCTTTTCCTTTATCAAATAAAAAGATTACATCTGCCATCAATGGAAAAGAGGAGAAACGCAAAGCCCTGCACAATTCAGGCCCAAAAGACTTCCACCCCATGTCTTGTAAAAACCTTCCCAGACCCTCTTTCATTTTTTCACCTTTACTCTTCTTGCTATTCATGTATTCCAGCAGCAAGACCATAAATATTCTTATGGGAAAAAGACAGACAAGTGAACTATATAATTAGGGCAACTATTTTGCCTCTTTTTTTTTCCCCCACTGGTAAAAAGAGTAAAAATTATTTCTTCCTCTCCATCCAAAAGAAGTTTACGCAACAAGTAAACAATCACAATTACCGAAGTAACTCCCACTATATATTTAACTAGTATGGAGAATGTATTAAATCAGACTTACCATCATCCTCCCCTGGAAAAAAAGAAAAAAGTTGTAAATAAAGATCTAGGAACATTAGAAAAAAACCTTTTCCACTCTGTATGGGAAATGACACATGTACCCTGCTATACAGATATTTAAAGATGCAAGAAATGCTTCTTCAGTTCATGTCAGGAATCTTACAAATGGCTTTTCTTTTACACAGAAGATATGCTGTAGGTCAAACAGAAGTTATGGGCTTGGTGCAGAAATTACTGAATGAAGACCTATGGCCTGTGTTATGCAGAAGGTTTGGATAAATGTCTAATGGTCCTTTCTTGGTCTTATAATCAGTGAACTGTTCACTCCTGTGCATGTTACATTATAAAACACACTTAACATTTTAAATATAATTAGTACAGTACAATATTCAAATATACTTAACTGCCTGCCAACAGTTAATATCAATATCACCGAGCTAGGAGGTCAATATTTAAGTTTTTAATTAGACAAATTAAAAAAACACAGAAGGAAGTATTAGGGAGTAACAACAGAGACTCTGCCTATGTTCATGCATATAAGATATAGGGCTATATTGTGTTATTTTTTAGACTGAATTAACTGATTTCAATAGTGACATTTAAAAACAAAGACTGGTTACAATTTTGCCGATAGTCCTCATCTATGCTAAATGAGTCTTCCTTCATTTCCAACACGCAGGGTTTCTTTTTGAATGAATTTATTTACATTAATATTTCATTGTTATGGGAACTAGGCAACCATCAGTACAGAAACTGAAGACTTCAATTTAGATTCACTGAGAAAATAAAAACTAACTTATTTTCATTTAGAATTTTAACATCAAAATTCTATTAGCATAAAGTATGCCTACTTAACACTGCTTTTCAAACTTTCATCTTTAAGGTAAATCTTTCCAGTGGATCCCACTTTGTATAGTAGTGAAATGATACTACTTCAAGAAAACTCATTACTTATTACTAACTTGACTATGAAAGAAAAGTTGTTACTGTGCATTGTATTAGCCAATAAACATACTGAAGTGACAAAATTAGATGCTTGAGGAAAATAAATCAGATTCAAGATATGAATTTTGAAGATACTGCTGTAAGGTTTTTCTAACTCCCACCCATCTTAGTATGGGATTTTGACCTTGATCTTGTAAACACTTATAGATGTGCTTTAATTTGCACACAAGTAGTCCCAATGACTTTAATGAGATTGACATGCATAAGATTAAGCATGTGTGCAATTTAACAGGATCAGAGCACTAATTTTAGCTAATTAAGTTTTTGGTATATTAGGGTCAATTTCTTTATATTTCATGATCTAGTTTTTGTCACTTTATATGACACTGAGTGGACAACAGATAGTACTACAGCGTAGGATATTATTTGTATAATTTGGACTAGAAAATTCATTAAGGTGAGTTGAAATGCTTTTGAAAGTGTTTTAATAAGTACAAAATAGTTAAGAGACCCACCCCTGCTGGGTGCCAATGGATTTAAAGGACGATAGACAGATCGAGGCCTGAAAAAAAGTTAAAAAATAAATGATTTTTGTATTTTGAAGAAATGTTACTGTTCAAAGTATAAAGTGCATTTTCCTCCCTCCCCAGTTACTTGAAGCAGTTTTCTTCATAGATGCTGTTCCACACTCTCCATGCAGAGGCCCCTTTGTATCCAGTGTAACGTTCTGGATTCAGCAGCAAATCCACATACTGCGCATCCGGAGATCTCTCATCTAAACAGGAAACCCTTTGTTACATATTCTAACCAGTCACTTTAAAAGGACTGAGTTTCACAAAAAGCAGTTATACAGAACAAAGTAAAAGTGAGATCTCCGACATCAAACACTATCTTATCCTCTAATTTGGTTTTAAACACCAGCATAAATATCCTGTATATAATATACAGTGTTATACGCTAAAGGTGACATTAAATAAGATCTGCTTCATTCTATACAGGTTCTTGTACTGCTCTCATCACTGCAGCAGCTGAGTACCTTCCAGTAGGGCACTAAGCAACAGGACTAACACTGTCACGTGTGGGTCTCTCTCTTTCATTCTTTTCCAAAGAGAAGATTTGTGTATGCAAATGTAGTGGTTTTCTTTTTTTTTTAAAAAACATGCTTCCGCTGGAGAAGAAGGTGGTGAGGTCTTTGGTGGTCCTTTGCTCCTGTGTGAGTTCGTTCCACAGACTCTGACTATTGCAAGTATAGGCCCCAATCCTGAAAAAACTAATGCTTGGACTTAAAAGTTAAGCAAGTGAATGGTCCCACTGGACATTGGGTCAATAGGACTACTCAGGTGCTTTCAGTTAAGCAGTAGTCAATAGTGGGTCAGTAGTCAATAGGACTACTCAGATGCTTACAGTTAAGCATGTCAACGTACAGTAAGTGTTTTCAGGATTGGGGCTATATGTTAAAAAAGAACACTAAATAATGATAGAAATTAGGACTTCCAATGTTCAAATTCTTCTAAAATCTAGGGTTTATTTTATGATTGCTTTTACAAGATGTATTTCTCAAATTTTATTCATTAGCTAAAAGAAATTTGTAAGATTTATTTTTAGATGCTTTAGTCCACATTTTCTACCAATTTACAATGCTGCCAACTAGAAATATTTTATAGTGCATTTTAGAATGCTCTTATAGCCAGGAAAAGCTATAAATTGCAACAGAGCATTTAATCATTCCTCTTATTTCTAGGTATATTATTTAAGTTCAACATGAATGCAAAAGGACCACATCCAAAAATAAAATTTCAAGATAGCTAAATACAGCTTTTTCAATGCTTTTTTAAAAATGTGAAAGATAACTGAAATACTACTCCCAAATTATTAAAGAAGTAAAAACTAGAAAATTACATATAAATAAAATATCTGATTTGAAAGGTCAAAAACTACAACCAAATGTCAAGAGTGTGTCACCCAATCAATCACAAGAGTAAGTCAACAGAAGCCCCGAGCACTTGCTCTTGTAATGATGAATGACGAGCAACCATAGTAGAAAGTAAGAGCTGATCTAGCAATGAAAAAAAGAATACCATCAGAACAGCAGTTAAGTGTCATTTCAGAAGTGATCAAAGAAGAGTAGAGAGAGGCGGAAGGGAGACAGTCAGAAGCTAAAATCATCTTAGGAAGCTGAACAGGCAAGGTGCAGGCAGCAGGCAGAAATGATGATGATAGAGAGGAAGCAAAAGCCTATGCAAGCTATGGGTTCCAGAACTACAATCTACTTCCCATAAAAATCCATACAAGCCAGAAAAATATGTTTTATGTGTTCTAATACTTTCCAAACACTACTGAGACAGCTTTAGTTCAATCTCTAACCTTTGTTAATAAGTTATCTAGAATAGGCTGCAATAATCAAAACTACTATAGCAGTTACCAGAAATAACAGCAGCCATGTTCTGAGATGAAGACAAATGTCAACCCAAAAAGATCAATTTTTGCTAATTATTAAAAATAACATGTTTACTAAAGGTAAAGAGGATTACTTCAATCCAGAGGCAACTAAGAAAAAAGCGATGCGGCGAAGAAACAAGCTCTTTGAAAGTGCAAATTTCTAAAGGTTAGCAAAGGCAATACAGTAAATGACTGAGGGTATAGCTACACCCTCAGTATAGAAAAAAACAAAAAACAAACAAACAAAATAAAACCCCAGCAGCTAGCCTCAGAGCTCAGATCAACTGACTTGGGCTTGCAGGGCTAAAAATAGCAGCGTGATGTTTGGGTCCGAACTCAGAGACCCTCTCTGCTCCTAGGTTTCAGAGCCCAGGCTCCAGCACAAGTCTACACTTGTTAGACCTGCAGCATGAGCTCTGGGAGCACAAGTCAGTTAACTTGGGCTCTAAGACTCCCTGGAGCATTGTTTTTTGTTTTGTTTTGCTGTGTAGACATACTCTCAATAGGTTAAAGCAATTAGGTTTTGCGTAAGTGGTCTTATGTTTGCCCCAGTATGGAATGAGGATTTCAGCATCTTTTACTGTTACTTGTGCACTCTCTTTCCTTTTCATTTCCATAAAATATACACCTGTCTATCCACTATCAAATGCCTCACATGTCGGTACTAATAGAGACTATCTCCCTATGCCCCTAGGTTGTACTCCCCCACCCACACACACTAAGAACTTTCCTTCTACATGAGAAGGTCTGAGATTTTTATTTGGCCAGTCAGCACAAAATTAAGTCATTTGTATTACACCTTTAAACTTATTTACTGACAGTGCATAAATATGCTTTCTTAGAGAACTTCAGCTGTTTTAAAAGCTTATTCACTCCAATATCTATTTTACCATCAAGTTCACAAAAGTGGTCCTGTGAATCATCATATCTTGCCCAGTCAATGAAAGCCTCTTTACTTTGGTTACTGAGAAAAAGAGAAAATAAACACATGTAATTGAATTTGACTTGTAAAAATGCTTTTATTTTTGTTTTTAAATGTATCCATGAAGAGCTGTCAAAATTAGCAATCATAAAACCACACAAATTAGATAATTTTGAATACAGAGAATTGATGGTGTGCAATATCTCTGGAGCTAAATTTAAAATGACTGTATCCGAAGCACTGGAACATATCAACGAGCTATTGCCTGTTAGATGCTTGTAAATTTATCTCAGGAGAAGGAAAACGAATGCCTGTATTTAGACTTGTCATACAAACACACCTTTCATGGCAAGCTGGAGTGTAAATCTAACCTACACTAGACTACAAAGCACTAAGTGCCGTGTGGACACTGCTGCTGTGCACTAAAAGTTCCCTAGTACACTTTAGTCTGCCCTGCATTGAAATAGGAGTAGGTTAGAGCACACTAGGGAACTTTCAGTGTGTGGTGGAGTAGATACAAACCCCAGCTTCCCAAGAACCGTGTGTTCGTATAGACAAATCTTTATATATTGTAGAAAAAACCCTGCACTGGCAAAGATGGACATGGGTCTTTCATCTCCTCTGTCCCATTTCTAACATCAACTGATTCTACATTACAATAGGAGACAAGCCAATGATCTTGATTACGTATATTGCTTTGTAAATAGGATTATCCTCTTGAAAAAAACCCGAAGAAAATACCAAGGAATTAATTGTCACATTTCCCTAACTCTTCCTCTCCAATGACCTTGTAGTATTTGTAACAAACTCAAATGTTTCGGTTTTGAGCATTTAGCAAACAATGGTAAGCCAGCCATTAACTACAGCATTTCAAAACCAAACACCAATAAACTCTCTCATTGGTAGTTAGCATGGTGCCTTGGGAAGTAATGCATAATCCCTCAACCACCCATTCTTTCTGACCAAGTTAACCCAAACTCAGTTTTACGAACCTAGGACCCACTCTGCAACAAGATCCACAGATTCCTCTCTTTTTCACATGTTTGGAAAAAGCAGGAAGAACCTGAAGGTGTATCAGGTGGAGAGAAGCTCTACTCCTAGGAGCTTCCCCATCCAGTCAACTTCCTGTATTTTGCCAGTAGGCAACCCCAGTTCGATTAAATTCAGCCAAACAGGCACAATACCCAGAGCTAGGAGCCATTAAAAGGGTGAATTGCTGGGTTTGAAGGATTTGCATAGGAGGCATAGGTACCTCCTGGCCTCCACATAACTGCTATCTCCCACTTGTTCCTATATCAGGGATTATCTTCCTGTTCCCTCCCCAACTTAAACACTCACTTTCCATGTTCCCAAGAAGCATGCTTATCTCTCCAACCCTTTACATGCCCGCTGTCCACTTTCCCAACCTCGTGAGCTTTAGGAGGCTTTTCACACTTTAACTCCCTTTTTCTTGGGAGGGAAAAAAATTTCTCAGTGACAGGCCAGTTTGGCCCTTTTTTCTGCAGAGGGAGAAGGCTGGAACTTTTTTTTTTTTAAAATATGAGCAACGAAATTAGGAATCTTACTGTCTCCTGATTTACTATAGCTTACACTGAGCTTCCTGAAGCCAACACTCTTAAGATGATGTTGCCAAGAAGAAACATCTTAGAGTTCAGGTTTTACTGTTCAAAACTGGGGCCCGAAAGTATGAGATCTCTGCTAGGAAAATCCACTAAAGTTAATTTTATCTTTCTACCTTTTTTGGGAGGATGGGTGTTAGAAAATGTCCCAAAAAAAAAAAATTACATTCTGAAACTGTTTACCTACTCAGCTTTTAAGTGGGCCCTAACTCAGGAGCCTCTAATCCAAATCATTTTGAGTATTGTAGAAAAATATTATTCCTGCTTCAGATCAAATCTACTACTTTATTTTATTTTTTGTTTTGGAAGGATGGTGCTGGGGAGGCAGGGGGCAGGTTAGAGAAGAGGCCAAAGTTGAGCTTATAGGAAATTGGTTCCTCAACTATGGAGCAACTGCCATTGTTGCAGTGTCAAGCTCCTTTGATCAAAATGGCCCTTCAATATCCGGCTCCAAACTTTTCTCTGCTGGGAATCCAGATCCCCCCATGAAGTACTCAGTAAATGCTATGTTCTAACATTGAGATTTCAGAGGCTGAGATAATTAGTTCCGGATGTGCAGATAAAAGATTTTAGACCATTCTCTAATATTTGTTTGTACTACTCTGCCCAGGACAAAGTGGTAATAAAAAACCCAAATGCTCTTTTTCCTGGGTTTCCTGACTTTCCTGCTCAGAGTTTTGTATACAATAAAAATCTTCCTTTAAGAAAGGAAAGATATTTGTTCTCTTCCTTCCGATCTTTAGCTTCAGAGGTTTTTGAGTCCATTAACTCATATTTAACACCAGGGCTATTTTCCACTGTTTTTATAGGGACTATATAAAAGTGAAGAGAACAAAAAGCAGCAGTTTCCAAAACAACATACCAGAGTCAAGACGACCTTTTGTTGGTACTATTTACTTTAAGCACAGCTTACCTTAGAGTACTGTTAATTGCTCCCAGTTTGTTAGCTTGTTCACAGTCTTCCAGTTCTTTGGTGTTATTTGCTCTTTTTGAGTACTGTAAGAAAGGTTATATTTAGTACACAAACATTAACTAGAAATGTCCTTTACTTCACCTCTTTCTTAGGGAAGTCAAAGTTGTGCAGTAAATACAAATCTGTTGATATGGAAAACACAAGGATTCTGAGGATGGAAGGTAATCTTGCTCATTTTGGAATCTTCTCCAGAATCAAAGTTTCCTTTTAAAAAAAAAAGCTTAGAACCTTTCCTATGTAATAAAAATCAATGAAGTATTTGCTTGGACATTGTGCAGACACATTGAAATACAGCACCAATGCTGATGTGAACATTCCCTTTCAACTTAAATAGAGCACTAAATTCAAAGACTAGCGTTATGACCACAAGAATACTTACAATTTTAAGTTTGTACAGAACAAGAGCATGATCTGATCTAGGAGGTCATTCATCACTGGAACCTGTCCATCGGCAGGTAAGCACTTGCTGTGACTGAATTTAAGGACATTCCTATAAAGTCCAAATATTTTTGAGTTATGCTGGGGAAAGCACAAGTTGAAAGCATTGATGAATTGGACTCATAGGCTTCTTGACAGTCTTAGCAACGAGAAGCCAGTCATCAAGATAGGGGGAAATGGTGAAGCCACAATGCCTGATGTGGGCTGCTATTACTAAGAAGACCTTAGTAGTGACCCTTGGGGCTGTAGCAAGGCTGAATGGGATCCACACTGTATTGAAAATGGTCAGGGCCCACCAGGAATCTGAGAGCATCTGACGGGGTGAATGGCCACGTTAAAGTATGTGTCCTACATATCAAGAGCTGAAAACTACATGCTCTTTTCTAGGGATGGGATTATAGATGACAGCATAACCATGTGAAATTCAGTTTGCGAATAAGGCAGTTAAGATGGCAGAAATCAAGGATAGCCCAGCTGTCCTTTTTGGGTACTAGGAAGTATATTGAGTAAAAACCCTTTCCTTAATACTGAAGAGGTAACTGCTCACTTGCCAGGAGTTTATGTTGAAGACCCTGAACTTCCTCAAGGGAGATCTGCAGCTCCTCTGCAACACTATGTAACAGTTCCTGGAACTGCTTATGGTCATCGGGGGGAAGGAGATATTGGAGCAACTATTTATCCAAATATGAGGACAGTCTCGTCAGTACCGCCAGCTCCAGATCCATCTTCCTCTTCCATGGGGTCAGGAGGAATTTCTAGTTGTTCTCTTGCAGGTGAAGGGTGGACAGGTGGATCATGTCGACTCTGCAGAGTGGTACAGGTCCCAGTACCCCAGAGAAGGCCAGGAAGATGGGTCAAAGGGTGGCTGTGGGACTCTCCCTAGCATACGGTACCAACAGTTCTGAGGGAGGTGCTGAAGTGGAAGTTGGTTCCAGACTGGTCTGGGAAGACATGTTTCAGAGGAGGAGACATCAGTTCTTCAGGTTGTTCAGAGTCTCCGAAAAAAGAAAATACCTAGTGTGTATCTGTTGGCAGCACCAATGGTTCCACTGGAGGGAAACTATGGCTGTCCAATAGAATGGGAGACAGACTCCTCCCACAAGCTGCATCTCCTGATGGAGTCAGTCACCCACCCTCTGGTCTCTGGGTGAGGTCTCTCAGATCCAGAATAGGTCAAAGTCCACCCTTGGCCTTGGGGATAGGAAATATCAGGACTAAAATCCCTTGCCCCTGAACTCCTGAGGAACCTCCTTTATCTCCCCCAGAGTGAGGAGAGATTGCATCTCCTGGAGAAGGAGTTGCTCATGAGCAGGGTCGCTGAAGAGGAACAGGAAAAGTGTGTGTGTGGGGGGAAGGTGGGATGGAACAGAACATCCCACCCCTATCGTGCTTAGAACCCAGCGATCTGTTGTGATCTGGGACCAAACACGGTAGAAGTGGGACAGTCAGTTCACAAAGGGAGGGCAAGGATCTCGATTGAGTCCTGGTGCTCCGTCCCTGGGCGCCCTTCAAAGGTTAGGTTTCGGTGCTGTGGGCTGTTTGGACCAGCCCTGGCCTTGGCCTGAGGAGGACTGCAACTGGTGCCTCCTATTATTCCTGCTCCTTCTCCTGGCTGAGTCCTACCTCGGGGGTATGGAGTAGAAGTGGGAGGGGGGCTGGGGTTTGACACCACCTTGACCTCCTCAAGAAGCGCCACAAACTCTGGGTGAGAGTCTGACGGGAGCAATTCCTGGAACTTAGCTAGTACTCTCCAGGAATTGAAGGCATAGCGGCTGAGCACTGCTTGCTGATTAGCAATGTGAAGCTGGAGCCCCCCCAGTTGAGTAGACTTTACAGCCAAAAAGGTCCAGCTTCTTAGCGTCCCGTGACTTTGGGACAGGACCTGGTTGACCTTGCTGCTCTTTGTGGCTCGCTGCATCCACCACTAATGTTGCAGGTTGACGGTGGGTAAAAAGGTGTTCATACCCCTTCTGCGGCACAAAATACCTCCTTTCCACCTCTTTGGCTGTGGGAGGTATGGAGGCAGGGGTCTACCATAGCACCTTTGTGGTGTTTTGTATGGTCTTTAAGGGGCAAGGCTACCCTAAAGGACCCTCCGGGGCAAGAATGTCCACCATTGGGTCTGAGTCTTCTGGCACCTCCTCAGCCTGGAGGTGTAAGTTTTGGGCCACCCTCCTAAGGTGGTCCTGGTGCGTCCTATTGTCCATCGCAGGGAGTATGGTAGTGGAGGTGCCAGCTACTGCCTCATCCAGAAAAGAGGATGATGAAGCCCATGGGACTGGGTCCTCCTGACCCTCAGGTTCCCTAGAGGCTGGCTTGGATATGTCTGCCCTATTCAAAGCAGACTGTGGTGCTGGCTCGAAAATTGCACTTGTTTGCGAAGACCCAGGGTCCTTGTCACGTGGGGGTGGGAGTCTTCAAGTGCTGTGGAAGTATGGTGTGGTACCAACATGGCTGAAGGAGGAGCACAGGGCGTGGACACTACAGACGCAGCCCTGGAGCCCCACCCTTGAGCCTGATGATAGGTCCAAGGAATCCAAAAGGGCCACTGTACCAGCATATCCCGCGATCTGCGGTGCCGGGACCGAGACCGGTACCAACTACCTCGGGAGATCAATGACTTATCGGAGTCCAAGGAATAGTCTGAGCCATACCATGGGAAGAGCAGAACCCAACGGTGCCAGGGAATGGTAATGCGGCGATAGGGAGCAGCGCCATAGCATTGTTGGCTTGCCCCGGTGTTGAATAGGTGGTGGTACCGACATTGGTGCTGCAGACTGCACCATCACCAGGCCTTGCGCTTCCACCTGGACCAGTGGTTGCGCCTGCAGGGCTGGGGACTGTGCCGTCATGCCAATAAGGTTCTGCATGGCCTCAAAAGGTATCCATCATGGAGGAAAGATCAATCTCGTCCTCCAACTCCTGCCAAGTCAGGGAGTCCACAAGCATCTGAGGGCCAAGCCATGGGTGCCCTGATGTAGGACATACCCCGCTGGGATCCCTATGCTGTTTCCTGATGGAGGACCAACCTGTCTGCCTTCTTCTTATGTGGCACTCGGGACTGAGAGCGGTACTGCATGCTCAAACTAGCTTTGTGAGCCAGGGAGCGGTGTCAATGCTCCCTGGAGGTGTCTTTTTTCGGTGCTGAAACCGGTGTACCACTTCAGGTGTCGCTGGTGCCACTTCCGGTGCTGGCTGAGAGTGAACAGCCACCTCCATTAAAAAGAGCTTGAGACGACAGTGCCACCCCATCTTCGTCGTGGGTCTAAAGCTCCTGCAAATGGAGCACTTATCTGTTTGATGGCCCTCGCCCAGGCACTTAAGGCATGACGCGTGTGGCTCCCCCTTGGGCATAGGCCTCCCGCAGTGTTCGCAGGATTTAAACCCCTGAGATCCAGGCATACCTCAGTCAGGGAAGCTGGGGCGGGGGGGACCCCCCTGAAATAGGCTAACTAACTACAATTTTCAAGAACTATTTACAACTAACTAGAAGGTAACCACTAGGTAGACACTTGGGAAGCAAGAGACTGAAGGAATCTCCAACGACCGTCACTGGCGGTAAGAAGGAACTGAGCAGGCGGTGGGTCGGCAGTGTCCTATATTCACCGCCATGAGGGTGCCACTCCAGGACTCCACTGCCGACCTGACAGGTACACTAGGGGAAAACCTTCCGACAATCATGCACGTGGCATGCGCACGCACACCTACTGGAATGGAGATGAGCAAGCACTCAAAGAAGAAAAATGTATTTAGAAGGGGTGCTGAGCGCCATTGAACCAAACTGTCAACTTTGTATATGATGGAAACCACTTCAAGCCAGGGGACGCACCAGCACACCCAGCACTCCTAGTTCCAGCACCAATGTCTGATACCAGCAGAGCCCTGGACTTGTGGATTTTCTTAGAATCTCCTAAATCTCAGAGTCATGACAAGTCCTCATGAGCTCAGCAGAAAGACTTGTTTGACTTCAGTAGCATTGTATCCAACTTTTTTGAAGTGGACTTAGAGGAGGATTTGCTCTCCTGAGAACACTCCTGGCCTTCCCATCAAGACCCCAACAGGGGAATCTGTGGGAGTAAATTCCCTCACTCCTAAGTTGGATCTCACAGCAGGAGGCACACTCCTTGCTGTGTCAGGCCAATACATGGGGGAGGGGGGGAGCAGAGGGGAAGGGGATCCCCAGGCCTGGATCCAACTGTTTCTTCATGGCTTTTCCCCATTACGTGCTTCTTAAAATGAAGTTCTCCCCCCTTGACAGGTACACATGGGAAAAAAGCAGCAGATACTGCAGCATGCCACAACATGAGCCTCCCAGAGGCAGCACAAGCAGTGCTGATGGTCGTCACTGACAGAGAAGGAGCATCAGCAAGAACAACAGATTTTGGAGCCCAGAGTTCTGGACACAGAAGCGGCAGAAGTGCCCTAAAAGGGGGGCAGGGGGCAAAGGTGCCCAAATCATGGCCACACCGCCACACTGTCTCTTCTCCCCAAGGCCCCACTCATGTACCACCTCCTCCCCCACAAGACCCTGGTCCCTGCTCGCTCCTCTCCGCCCCCCACACCCCTGTTCGCTCACCCTTAGGGCTGGTAGCAAGTGGGAGGGCCATGACCCCCTGAGCGCCACCCCCCCTATTCAGGCACCCCTGTCTGGGCAAAGTCCAGTAAATGTATTGGGATACAAGGGGAGGGGAAATTCCCCAGTATAGGAATTAAACTATAAAACTTAGCTAAATACTGTCAGAACATTTACTTTACAATATATATATATATATATACACACATATATATACACACACACATATATATATATATATACACACACACACACACACACGCATTTACTGGTGGAAGAATAAGGAGACAAAAAGCTTCAGGCACTGGAAGTTCCAACCCAGCCCATGCAGTAGTAAGAAGGAACTGAAGAGATGTCCACTCCACCCGTTAACTCCCCAGTTGGAGGCATGAGGAGAGCAAGGCTACATTTGCGAACACATGGACACTACTTCCAAGAACTCTCCAACTCCAGAGGCATGCATATCTACAGTGGAATATGAATAGGGACCAGCACTCAAAGATGAACTACTTCTATTGTTTTTCAATCTGAGTCTGAAGGAGACTCAAACATATTTTTACATTTTCTGTTTACAACTGTTTTTCATAAAGGTCAAGAGTGACTGAAAGGTAACAGCCGATAGCTTGTCTTGCCTTAAACCAAGCATATCTGAATAGAGCTGGTGGCCTCACTTCTCTTCAAAGTAGATGTCCACACCACAAAAGCACCGTTTATATCTAGCAAACTTGACAGCAGTTTGAGAGAGAGACTGAAGAGTGAACAGAGCATTCTCCCTTTATAACCTGCCAATTCTGCATTTAATAAATTGTTAACTCAGTACTCTGAGTATTATTTATATTGTATTATATTTATTATAGGGAATACCTGGAATACTATAGATTCTGAGGACAAGATAGCTATTTTGCATGTGTGACTAAATACACCCCTGTATTCACACCCTACACACTACTATCATGATCTTTGTGCAAAATATGAATTGGGATGTATCATTTGAAAATGAATAACTGGCTAGTCAATTATATCATGGTGAAATGTACGTAGCAACATTATATATAAAGTTATGAATTCCCTCTGTATGATAGCACATGTTCAAACCCATGGAGCCCTAATTAGGCAGAAGTGGTTAAGCAGGTCCATCTTAAACAAAGGAATGTGTTTACCGCAATTTACATAAGTAGTAAGCAGGGTTCTTGACACAGCGAGATGGAGACAAGGCAAATCTGCATTTTGGCATATACAGGGGAGAAGAAAAAGCCTGGGGGCACCTTCATCCCCAGACTCCATATCACCTTCTTTACTGTGTGAATAAACTTTGCTTTGAGGGGTAATCATCAGAAGAATCCACTTCAAAGGAGGACTGGACTATAAAAGTGAGGGGCAAAAACACCCCAGTCTCTCTCCCTCTTCCTCCCCCCTCACTTTCACTGAAGACAGCCCTTTGGATTTTGGGGAGAGATGCTGACCTGAGAATTTGGTCAGCTATATTGCTAGGAACATGTGGTAAGGATTTTACCTTGAACCAAATCTAGTTTGTTAAGTCTTAGCTACTATGTACTGTAGTATTTCTCGTTACCATTTCTGACTTTAACACCTTGTACACACTTAAAATCTACCTCTTTATAGTTAAATAAACTTTTTTTTTTAATCAAAACTAATCCAGTGTTGTGTGTAAACTGGATTGTTTGGTAACTTGCATATTGACCCTTTACAGGGCAATGGACCTCTAATATCTGAACTGTCCACAAGAAGGCTGGAGAGTGCAGAACATGCCATTTCTGGGAATATCTGGGCCTGGGAATGTTGGGGGCCACCCTGGAAGTGGTAACTAAGGCTAGCAGAAACTGCTGACTGGAGTGTTACTGGCAGGCTGCAGTTATAAACAGACACTCTGAGCGTGACCTGGATGCTGCCCGTCTGTCTGTGAGGGGCCCAGATTGTGAGCTACTGCAATAATTCATTATGAGGCACCCGCACCCAAGGTTGCAGGGCAAGTGATGACAACCAATCATTGGTCTGTACTGCACACCAGAATATGATAGCATATTTAGGGGGTGACTGCCATAGGCACGAAAACTGAATTACCTTCTTTTCTTTAGAGAAAAGATCTCCAAAATAAAACTTGGCAAGGCAGTGTCAGGCCTTGTCTACACTAGGGACTTTCAGCAAAAGATTCGCCCCAGTGTAACCACCAGTTCAGCTGCACTAATGTTAGCTCTATCATAGACAAGACTCTGATGGCATCTAGCATTTTTACTACCACATTAGTTAAAGTGCAAAATAGTAATATGTTGGAAGCTACTGGAGAGTTGTCTATGGGGCTTCCACTATGATCCCAACATAGCAGGAAATTTTTACAGCCATAGAAGCTTGCACTCTTGTTCCCTGTGCTGTATCTGTTGCACTAATAGATATCAGCAGTTGAGGAATACCAATCAGTATGGCATCTTCACAAGCACTAGGTTTGTTGGTTTTTTGGTTTTTTTTAAACAGTCAGTGGTCTGTGGAAGCTATTCTCGTGCTAGTTGCCTTTTTTCTTTTGGGGCTGGGAAGTAATTTTCCCCCTCACTGCCAGATTAGCTGGCGCAGGGTGGCTTTTTTGCCTTCCCCACAGCAAACTAGGGATCTAGTGAGATAGATAAGGTCAAAATGTTGCAACTCAGTGGATAGCAGATGTGGCATGTGTCCCATGCAAATATCATTACAAAAGGAATACTGTTCCCTGATAAACAGGAGTTGGAGGTGAATTTAAGGGAAGACATCCCCTAAGAAACCTGCAAAAAGAGGGGCTGTGGCTCCTACTGTGCAAGAAGACCACCCCACACTTTTCCCCAGTTCCCCTTAACCTTCATAAGAGGGTAATGCAGTGGTGGTAGGAGCCCAGCATCATAGTTGGGAAGGGCTGATGGCAGCCCTCCCAAATAAGTGGAAATACTTAAGGAAAGAAAGATGCCCAGCTCTGTATGTTTTACTGACAAACGTTCACTGATATTTTAAGTGAATTAAGTCTAAGTGCCTAACTAAGCCACAGCCCCTGCATCTTGTCTTTCTTCCCACTGGAACAATGGAAGCCGGTTCAGCAGCTAGGAATGGAGCTTGGTTAGCAGCACTTTGAGCTCGTTTTAAACTCAGCATAGTAATTGTTATATTCCACTTTTTGCTATTAAAAAAAGATAAACAAAGTTTTACCATGTGTTTTGCCTTCCTTCCCACCCCATGACAAATCCATAAACTGATGTTATGAACCATTATTCAGGTAGTGTCTTAGGGTATGTCTACACTGTAACTAGGCACCTCCCACCTCACAGGGTCCCACAGCTCAGGCTCCAGCCTGAGCCCAGAAGTTTACACTGCAATGAAAGAGCCCTGCAGCCTGAGCCAGCTGGCATGGGCCAGCCACAGGTTTTTCATTGCAGTGTAGACATACCCAAAGTCATCATGCAAATACATCTTTTCAGACCATATTAAATTTTGTTGATTTGTTGATTGAGGAAACGACTGTATTTGGGCACATCAAAGGCTACGGAGGGGAAGAGGTGTCAGAATACTGTATCTTTATGCAGTAATGTGAGAAGTCAGTGTTCAGAAATATATACTAAAAATAAAAAGTGAAGTTAAAGAGATTTTAATCAGGTCTTCAGGAGAAATCAGCAAAAGGAAGAAATTATTAGCTGTAATGGAAATGTTACAGTTAGTTAATTTCTGAGGCTAGCTTTGTGATCAAAACTTCTCCTAAACTTCATTTTCCTATCTTCTGTGTATTTATAAAACCCTTTCTGTTCCATCTGCAGCCCACACAACAACATAGAATCCCTCCTCATACAGAAAATAATGCTGCCGAATAGTTTGTAAGTGCACTCAGACAACAGAAGGCAGACAAATTTGCATACTCACAGCAAGATATCAATAGTTTTAGCGCTTATATATTTTTTATAAAATGTATGTAAATTGTTATTTCTTTTCATAAGCATCAAATCAATGTTACAAGAGTAATAGAGCATCAAACATTTTGTATTTCTGTAATTTAAAATCATTTTATAAACATTGTGTTCTGTAAAGTTTTAGCAAGCAGAAAGTTTTTACAGCATAAATTATAGAACATTTAAAATACAGAAATAACAGAAAATGATGGACCCTTACTTCAAAGCAACATTAATGAGTAAGGCTATTCATACAAATTGACTTGGTTAGACTGGTGGTGCTTTGAGAACACTGCCTATCATGCTGACCAATATTGTCTCATTGTTTCCTTGTACTCCCGCATCTGTTGTCCCATCTGATATTTCAACTTTAAGTTCTCTGGGGCAGAAAAAGTCTTTTTGTTCTGTGTTTGTACAGCACCTAACACAGGGCACCCGGTCGATAACTAGGGCTCTGAGACATTATGGCAGAGGTTCCCAAACTTTTTTTGATGAAGTATTTCCTGCTGAGACCCCAGACAGCATGGAAGATGCCATTTTGCAGAGCAAAACTGTACCCTTCACGCAGTGTGACCACTTATGCATGCCATTGTGCAGAGTAAAATGGCGCCTTCTGAACATCAAGTGCTCGTATACACCATATGTGGGGGTCAAGCTGTTCAAAGCAAAATGGTGCCCTCCGCACTTTTGGGGTTGCAATCAAACAGTTTGGGAACCACTGCGATACAGTAATAAAAAGTAATTAGTGTTCTCTCTCTTGAAGATGTTGCAATGGAACACTGACAAGAAAAATCCCAGGACAACAATTCAGAGGTGGAGAGATCACCACAGGACTCAGAGAAGAGTGTCTGAATGAAGAGATTTGAATGAATTGGGGAAAACGAGAAAGAGCACTTGACTAACATGAAGGGGAAGACTGTCCCAAGCAAAGGGGCAGCATGAAAAATGTACTAAGCTAAGAGTCTGAGAAAAGAAGGATATAGCAGCAAGGACAACAAAGGATCCATATAAGCATAGGAGGGATCAGAGCAAAGACAGACAGTGATGAGATTATAGAGGGCCTTAAAAGGGGAGGGGAGAAGGATCTTGAATGTGATACCGAAAAAGGACAAACCAGTGAAGAGGAGAAATGAGCAGTTTAATTTTGGACAGAATGAGTGAGACGGTGATCGGACCATCCAGTAGGTTACTGGAACTGCAAGACTTTGCAGAGGAGCTGAGATTAGAAAATACACAGCTTTCTTAAGAGGTAGATTTTGGAGAAGTGGAAAGGATGAATTGAGGAGAGGCGAGCAGGAGCAGACAGTGTGCTCATGACCTAACAAATAATTAGCTGCTAGTTTAAGTTTACAAATCTCATTGTTGGGCTGAGTTTTCATCTCAAAGGATTAAATGCATCAACATACTGCGTCACAGAGACCCCTTGGCAAACATTTCACCTTAGACCTGACAAACTCACTACACCATATACCTTACAGGATATTTTTCCATAAAGAATAACAGGTAAGACGTATCTACACCTCAGCACAGCCCAAGAAAGTGCTACTGATATGGCTTCACTGAGCACATGAAAATACAAATCCCAATCAGCCCAGGTTAATGCAGCTACCTTAGACTTAGGACCCACAGAGGTGTCTGAGGGGACCCTAATGAATTTTGCAAGGTCTGACACATTGGTGGCTGAGATAGAAAGTGAATGGCAAGGTATGCCTAAGCTGGAGGGACACTGGTACCCAGGTGTCTCTGGTCAGAAAAGAGTGTTATAGAAGCTGACATGCTCCCAGATGAAAACGTAAAAATCCTTCCACTGGGAAAATCTGAAACTAATGTACTTAGCTCAAGCAGAGTTGGAGTCAGAAGGTTTAAACGTTACTTTAAAATAAAACAATGTTGAGAGAAGGGAGACCTCTCAATATTTATACAGGCAGGATAGGTGTCCGATATTCTTTAATTAAAAAAAAAATACATTACTGGCTCTCTAGTCATTCTGGCTTCTTCACCTGAAATTCTGTTATTAGATTCTTCCATCATGTTCATCATTGTGGGCTATGTGTACCCATAAGGTAACAGAACCCCTACCATGCTGCATGTCTGGGGACTAACGAATAGGCTCAAAACAGGGGGCTGCAGAGAGAGAAAGGAAGAGGACTTCATTTACGAGAACTCTGTTCCCCACAGAAACCACCCTTCCACTTTACCTTTTATTGATGTAATGCACCAAGCCACTTTTCTTCAGACTTGATTAGTCTGCTGAGACTCAAGGCTGCCAGTACACAGTGTTGGACTGAACCGTATGTGGCAATTATACCCACCAAATAACACCAAAGAAATACACACATACAATATTTGTAATTTGCCCACAATTCCTTCACAACGAATACATAAAAGGCATACGGGGGTTGTTGTTTTTTGTTATAAGCAAAAACTACACACACAAGACGACATATAAAAAAATAAAGTTTACCACGGATCCAAGGCTGAAAAAGGACAATAAAGACTATACATAGTATTTCTAATTTTGGGGTTAATTTTTTTTAATCAGAAAAATAGCTTGGAAAACAAAAAGACATTACTTACTTTATTAGAACTCCCAGCTTTAATTCCAATTGGTACTTTACTCTAAAATAAAAAGACAAATTACTATCTTTATGCACTGTTCACAAAAATGATTATGCCACAATGCTTGTAAGATTGATAGCTAATAAAGCTGTTAACTGTTTTCTGCAAGTTGACACCTTTTAATTCCTTGCTGAGGTGATTCCTAGTTCTCTCAACTTACGCTACTCCAACCCAAGATAAGAGCAGTCGGCTCCTTCTAGGTTGAAAACTTATTTCAATTTCTTTTAATTATTTGAAACTTATTTTTGCCTGATAAAAGCAATAGCTAATACTTTGGATACCCATCATTCAATTTTATCACTAATGGATACTATTATTAAAAAGTATTTCAGTTTTATTACCCTGAACAAAAGTAGCAATAACTAAAGTTTATTATGGCCAATTTTTTTTAACCAATTTAAGATTTCACTAGCAGATATTAAACATTAGAGACTAGAATGGTGTGTAAATACACACATTTGTCTAATAAAGCTCATCCCTACTATTTAAAGTAGTTCTGCAAAGTCTACAAAAATCTGCAAGAAATATTTGTCTCTAACCAATATGAACACAATACCTCAATTTCATCTGCCAAAACTGATTTTTTATGGCAAGTCTGGGGAAGATTAGCTTTCAACTGACAAAGTAAGACCTTCAACTCAACAGTCTAGGAGGAACTGAAGTTTATCGTGTGTATATTCCAAAAGCATAAGTTACATATACACACTGTATGCCTGTCCTAAGAACCCCTGAAAAGGTCAATTACTATAGATTTTACTCCCACACGTGTCATGAAACTTCATTAATCAATGTTTATAGAATGCTTTGGTATCTGGATGAAGGGAGCTACATAAATGCAAACTATTCTGACCATCCAAATTGAGGAATATTTGACCCACATTTTCAAATCGAGTTGGGCTCCTAGTTACACACCTAAACAAAGTGGCCAAATTTTCAAAAGCGCTTAGAACCCAGAAGCTCCTTCAGAGAGTACTGAGGCTGTTCATGACATTTGCTTTGGGGTGGGAAGGATAGAATGGCTGAAGATTAGAAACACGAGAAAAAGGCATAATTAAAAAAAAACTGCATGTTCAGGTTTACTCTACAATTTTTGCTACATTCTAGAATGTTCTCCAAAATTCTAAGCTTTAATTTAAAAAATACTCCTTTATCTTTTACAGTTGTAAAGATATGTTGTCAGTGTAAACAGATGTGCCGCTGCACCTATTAAAGTGGCATTACCAGAAGGTGGCCAGTCAAACAATGGACCAAGTTTATATGCATTCAGCTCTGATTATTCAGTGGGAGCTGTGTGCATGGTTCTGTAGATGTAACAGACCGATAGAGACAGAGATGAGAACTTATCCTGCCATCAGTGAGGTGCGCATTTAAGAGCTTAAGTGGGAGATAAATTAAGTGTTAAAATAAAGTATAGCATAAAACCTCAACAAGAATTGTTAAGTGTGCTCAGTTGATTCAGAAAATGCAAGAGTTAAAATGTTTCAAAAAACAACATTAACTTGACGATGTTGCACATATGTTGAATTGTCTATTCCCTTTTTCCTGGTTAAACCAATAGTTTTATATATAACTGCTTATCATGTAAAATCTGTACCATAAGATGAGCAATGAAGCCTAGTTAAAAGTCACAGAAGTTACACAGATCTATTTACTTCACATCACCTTCTGCTAAATACAGAATATAGTTCACAGTGGACAGTATAGTCCACTGGAGAGAACAAAGAAATGGGAGCCAGGAGACCCGGATTATTTTCCTGATTGTGCAAACAACTCACTGTGACTTAAGTCAAGCCACTTGAATGATCTCTACCTCAGTTTCCCTGTCTATAAAATGGGGATGTTTATCCATCCTTATGAAATCCTTGTGATTTCTGGAATAGGAGCATAATAAAAATTGTAATAAAATATGAAGTATGAAACTGTTATGTATCTACATACAGTAGAGACTGAGCCATTTTTGTACAAGTAGAGACATTATAAGGTAGTGCACCAATAACTTAAAAGAATTATGAATTCCACTCCAGCTTAACTATTTTAGAACAACCCACAGTGTTTTTAACTATCATCTGTTGGAAAAGGGAAAATGCACACTATCAGAAGTTTAAAACAAAAACTGAAACATTTTAACAGTTACATCAACTTGATCACACTTCTCTATGAACATTTTTAATCAACTACTGTTAAAAGTAAAACCACAGGATTACTATAATTAAAAAATTGTTTAATTTGCACATCTGACAGTGCTTTACATATAGTCAATTTCACTTTTCACTAATGATGTTGGTCATGAAATAAGACTATCATGGAGGGGAATAATGACTTAAAAGGAGAGGAATTAACTGAACTATTTGTGTTCAAGCTATTCAAACGGAGAAGTCTGGTGTTAGCAGTAGTTCCTAAATCTGCTACAGCACAGGTATAAATTTAAAAAAATAAAATGAAAAATTAAAAAGAGGATCTGCATGGGAGATGCAGAGATCGTTTAAACCAGGAGATAACCATAGAAGAAACTGGTCTGGCTATGTGAGAGAATAATGATTTCTTGTTTTACTTTGATCCATACCTCAGGACAAGGCTCTACGTGACAATCTCTGATAGAACAATGGCCATCATCAGCCCAGAATGGACATGGTCTCTTAAGATTAACCTAAAAAAAAAAAAAGGCAGAAACAGAAATATGCTATTAGCAAATTGATTTAGAGCTACTCCAAAGTCTAGCAAATTCGAACAGCATAGTCTTCCCGTTGAAGGATGGGGAGCAAGGAATCATTAATGATTTGACAGTCTACATTTTTTTTTAAGTTAAACAAACCTCCCACTTTCAGTATTTACTTCTTGTGAAGAGAATCAATAAACTCTTCCACTAAGACTGACTTCAACCCAAGTTGTTAGAATACTCCAGAGACCTCACAAATTAATTTTGTCTATGTACACAGATAGATATCTTGTATCAATAACTGATCTCCTGAAAATTAAGGCTGAATTAGGTGTTTTGTTTTGTTTTTGGGGGGGGGGGGGGTTGCATTCATTTCAAGGAAACAAGAATAGCAGAATACTAATGCTCTCTTAACCACAGAGCTGATGTACTCAATTATATTTGGATATACTGAAAGACTTACCAAAGTACAGTATCTTACTTTGTTGGTTACACTTCTAAAACCACATGCAATAGTCTTAGTGCAAGTAGAAGCAGTGAAGAAGGACCAAATGGTGACCTAAATGGTGAACACCAATGGCATTTTCTGATTGAGACTGCTATCTGTCAAACAGTAGAATAATAAAACAATGCAGTACAAATTCGGCTGTGGAGATAAGCTAAAGAGAGATTCTGAATTGTTCATCTCTGATCTTTTAAAATTATACTTTAACAATTCAGGTTACAAAAAACAAAACAAAACACTGTTTTCCTTCCTTTGAATTAGCCTTAACAACCAAAAAAAACACCTCAACACACCGATTGAGATTCAAAAGCATCCTCTTGCCCTATGCTTACCTCATACAGCAAAGTCTTTTGTCTTCAACCCCCAGAACTTGCCTGCACTGAGAAATTTAGCAGCGTAATTATACCAGTATAATTACGCCAGTAAATTTCTCCTTTTAGACAAGCCCCCAGAAAATGAGATATTTGAAATCCAATATTATTTCAATTGAAAAATAAATCAGAAAGCATACTAGTCTTTGTACTTGGTTGCCAAAGCATTTGCAGCTAAAATATGGCAGACTTCTGAGTTAAAAAACAGTGATCATTTAAACTCTTTCATGCCTAAGGTGTATATACTTTTTAAGACCTCATTTTGTTGTTCTTTTTAATGTGTCCCGTACAAAATGTTCCCTCAGTTAGTACACACCACACTAAAGGGTACTCAATGGATCAGGATATTATTTAGATTCAGTGTTGTCCAACTTGAACATCTTGCCAAGAGGTAGCTAAGTACCACTTTGAAACTGGTAAGAGTAAGGGACTTAATCATGCTATCAAATATGCAGGCTACAAATCTTGTTCAAAAAATCAGGTACTTTGTTCGAATGCAGCAAAACTGTTCCAGTTATGCAAGACAGCATTCACCCTAAAAAAATTTAATACTAAATTTACAGCAAAAACCTTTGAAGCAGATTTGTAAGTAAGAATTATATATAAGTAATTTAACAATTATATGCAGACTTTAAAGGAGATTTTAAACCAGAAACCAAACCCAAGTAGTTTGTTTTATGGAAATATAATCAAGAAGAAGAAGAAGAAGAATTTCCTATACAGCACTCACAGCAGATCTCAAAGCACTTCACAATCTAATCCTATAAAACAACTTGAAACTATAAAATTTAGAACAAAAACAATAAAATCTTAACTATGAACAAGAATAAAAAAGTTTTTCTACACATTTTGGAAAATGCATAACCAAGGACAAGAGAGTATAGCAGAAGTACGACTCAGACCATGCAGTGGTGAGAAGGAACTGTAGACATTGGTGGCCTACCCCACCATTTATCGCCTCAGGGGAAACCATGAGGCAATGCAAGAATGCATACGCGGACTGCTGAATAGTATTACTTTCAAAAGCTCCAGCTTCGGACGCATGGCACATGTGCATAACCCTCAGTAGAATACAATTGGAACCATCCAAAGAAGGTTAAGTGACTTGTCCATTGTCACATAGGAAGTTTGCACAGAAGAAAGGAATTGATCCTGGATCTCCCAAGTACTAGCCTAGGTCACGAGTACAGAGAAAACACAGATACCACAAGTACACAATTCCTATAGTTTAAGCATCAGAAACCTTTGACAAATTTTATTTTGGGAAAGTCTTGGATAGTTTACATCAGAAAATATTTACTTCCTCCATCTCTTTACCTTATTATATCATGGGTAGCACCCACAATAGGTAAGGTGAAGTTCTAATTTCCATTTTCACCACTATTACCCTTTAAGTGCCCATAATTTTCTCAAGTTAATTTGGAACTAAAATTTTCAATGCTTGTTTATAGCATAATGGTGAAATATTCTGTAAAGTCTAAGCAAACCATTCAGCCCTTTTTCAATCATCAAAACATTTAGGAACAAGCTACCTCACATATTTTCCCCCTTGTTTTCAAACAGAAGTACCGACTCTTGCATAACTCAAATATGCTTAAGCTAGAAACTCCATCCAGAAATTTTGAAGTTACAAGCACTTAAAGTCAATTTCATGCATATGGCGGAACCAGAACAGCCACTCAAACTGAATTTCTTTACTTCTGAGTACTCATTTTCTCAAGCTTAATGATACATTAGTGGTAGATTTTGTATTTAAGAAGTACATATACACACACAGAATAAGTTCAGAATTAAGACTGCATTTCAGTCTCTTTGCCCGTAACACACTTTCACAGGTCACACATATACAAGGAGGTAGAGTTACATAATGCCAGTACAATGGTATAAAAATTGTATATAGTATGTCAATACACCTGTATTAATCTGATACGTTAAAATGAAATTTTTAATGCACCACATTTATTCATTTCTAAAATAATTTTTGCCCAGTAGTGTTTCACTGCCTGGAGATAGCATATAAAATCTTATGTCCAATCAATTTTATACAAAATACTTGTATGTAACAAAACATAATTTCAGATTCCAAGCAGAAGGATTAGGGAGGACAACAGAATTATATAAATCTCCATGAATAGCAACAAGTACTAGAAGGAGTCTTCTATTCTCTAAAAAAGGCTTAATAATATAGCTCAAAAGTATTTATTTCTTTCCCTGTAGGAAAGGCAAACAAACACAGTGTTTCAATTAATGTTCTTTAATAAAGCAAACAGCATCTCCTACTCAAAGAGAAGAAACAAATCTGTCACTTACACTTACAGTACATTTTTTCTTATTTTTATTACAAATGAGGAGTAAGATATCCCTTAATTATGAATACCACCACCACCCCCCAAAAAAGCAGAAGCTCAGAAGCCAGTCTGTTACAAACAGGCCAAATCTTGATTAGTTACACAATGTTGAGTCCGAGTGATGACGTTTAGTAATACAATTTGTATTTCTGCGCCACTTTTTATCGGAGGATCCCGAAGTGTTTTACAGAAGTTGATAAATTATCCCAATTTTACAGATGGGGTAACTAGGAAACAAACAGTATGTGACTTACCCAAAGTCACACAATGAAACAGTGCCAGAGTTGGGAACAGAACTGAGCGCTCAACATCAAATCCCTTGTTTTAACTACTAGACTACTGCTTCCCCTGTTCTCTAAAAGAAAGCTGAGAAATCTACTACACATAGCACCAGCAGGTTTTCTGACTAGTAACTAAGTTCATACAGGCTAAAAATAAGAGAAACATTCTCTAGTCAGAACTGCTTTGCATGGCAAGCATCAATTGATGGAAGACATCAAGACCTTCTGAAATAGCAGCTCAGATGGAAAAAACAAAAATAATATTCAATCTGCCTTCCCTTAGCTAACTGCATTACAATGGAGGAAGTGCTTTAAATTCATCCATTTGGGGGGTGCTCAATTTATTTGGTTTTAAAGTAATTTTGCATTGAGATTTCTTTTTTGTTTTCTGTATTTTGGAGGAATTTATGACTTCTGCTGCAGTTGCAGAAGAAAAGTAGAATTCAGAACTCAGGAATTAATTGATCTGTTAGGCACAAAAGAAGGGGATGAGATTTTCAAAGTGTTTTGTTTTTAGCCATTTGTTATTTCTAAATCTCCACGTACGTTACTAATTTAGCATAGAACTCTTAAAAATTGAATATTTGAAATTAATCCTGAAAGTTAAATCTCTTCTAGAATAATTCAGTTCTTGAATCTCATTAATTCATACTAGCTGGGAGACTCAAGTCCTGCGTACAATGATTCAACGATTCTCCCCAATGATTTAGCACTGAGGAGCTGCACTAATGCGAAACTGAAAAAATTGCTAGTGTAGGCAAAACCATAGTAGATAAAAGTTTGTGATTTTAGTAAGAGAACAAATCAGTGAGACTCAAGTATACTGCATCACAAAATTGCATGTTTTCTTATTCTGACAGATAGACTTTAATTTTTAATTATGTTATCACTTCATATTATATTAGCCAACATGCTGCAGCATTAAGTGTAGATGTAGCCAAACTATGATCCGTGGAGAGTTGTCTAGTCATACAATGCTGGCTCTCCTTGTTTCCAGTTGCTAACTGCATTAATAGGTAACTAAAAGATATTAAATACTGCCCTAAAATTACTCTTCCAGTTTAGCAATTGCTATAGTTAACACAGGGATATCATGTAACTATGAATGAAGAAAGGGCAGGTGGTCCACAAGACTACATAAAAGATGGGGTCCACACCACAAAAAATTCAAGAATCCTTACCTTAATAAGAGTTCAGTAATAAGCTCTCACTACAGAACTACTAGCAAATCTTTGAAAAGTAGAGCAAGACTGCTCACTGTTTTGTAATAACTTTAGTAGCAAAGTGAGAATTAGCAATGTTCTGTCCTGACCCCAGAAACAAATGATACTAAGACAGAAATGCTAGCCCTAGACTTGATATGCTGCTAAAACAAAGGCATCTGTAATGGGTACTCAGTGACATCAGATGCATCATGTATTTCTTTCACATTTTAAAAGTCACATTAAGTAATTTTTGTCTGGATTAAGTCAATTTGTTTTAAAAGCAATTTAGTTCACTCAAGTGCAACCCCTGAAGATGATTAGATGCTTTTGGTCATCATTATTCTCAACAAATTTTGGATTGGCCTAGTAAGCAGAAGATAGCTAACTTACATATATGCTTATATTTAATTTTCTTCCCCTTCAGCAGTGTTATAGTCTATGCTTTGTTACTTCTTTGATCAGCTGCAAATTACAACATTGCTAGCAGTTAGCCTTAAATGCAGGACTTCAAAAAGATGTTAGCAACCACAAGATTGCCTGGAGTCTACCAGTCTTAAAAGGAAATAAGATTAGACATTAAACATTTTTCCATCCACAATACATAAAGGAGGTCAAAGCGCTATCCCACCCTGCCACTTCTATTGTGAAGAACTTTTCTTTTCTTCCTGCCTTAAAAAAAAGCACACAACAAACATTAGATATGTTGTTCTCATCTACCTTCTCTCTCGGCCCACAATCCCTTCCCAAAAAAAAAACTATGGACGAATGTAGAATTGCTGGATAACAAAAATACCAGACAAATGAAATTTGAGTAAGCGCACAAGTGATTTTTAGTCCAAGTGTTTAAAAACATTTAACTCAAATGCCTATGTAGCAATTGTGGGAAAAGATGTGTTTGTTAAAGATTCAGTACTTCGTTAATTGAAGGCTAAAAAAGCTCCCATTCCATTTCCAATAAATTCTGCAACAAAATCAAGGAAGACCAGATGACATTCCTGATATTAAGTTCAGGCCTTCTGTTACATCATAAAGAACCAAAATGACACAAGCTAACTTTTTTTTTATTATTATTATTAAAGCAGATTACCTTTAAGGAATCATAGACACATCTTTTTCTTTGACAATCTATCTAGGCTGCTTGGCTTTTCCACAGCATTTCTTTCTCACAACTTCCAGTCTCTCCCCCGCTCCCCCACATAACACCTAGGATACATCTACACTGCAATAAAAAACCCACACCGTTGAACCTCAGAATCAGGGTCAACAGACTCAGACGCACAGGGCTCAGACTGTGGGGCTAATAATTGCAACACATATGTTTGGTTTTGGGCTGAAGCCCAGTCTCTGAGACTCTCCTCCCAAACAGGGTCTTAGAGCCTGGGTCCAGCCTGAGCATCTACACTGCATTTTTCAGCCCTACAGCCTGAGCCCTGCAAACCCAAATCAGCTGGTCTGGGCCAGTGCTGCAGTGTAGACGTACCCCTACTGGCATTCTGAGGTCAGGTCAGGGGCTAAAAGTTAAGATACAAACTACTGAAGATCAAAAATATTTCCCTAGCAAAATGGCTAGATTAGTACCTGTTAAAACTGCAGATTTTAAAACCAATTATTTCTGCAGCAGAACCTCAGTGGCAAGAACCAAAAATCAAATTCAAAATCAGTTTCTCTAGCCATTACCTATGATGTGGCTAACCATATTATGAAAAAAAGATGTATCAAGATGTGATGTTTGATTTGTAGTGCACATGAGATGTGGAACCCTGAATTCTTACTATATATAATGATCCTCACTCCTCCCCTCCAATCACCCTTCTTCCATTATCCTAGCAGCCTGCGGGAGGGTGGGAGAGAGAATGGGAAAGGGGAATGGGAAATCAAACCTCTGGACCAAAAAAGTGAAATATTTTACTACATCCTTGAGGGACAAACCGTTCTCTGTCACTTAAACCATCTATTCCCTGACTGGGATGTTCTGACGTGAAACTGAATGTGAAAAACAACCTCCCATTTCCACTGCCTTGTGAATATTTCAAATTGCAGTAGGGCACAGTTGACATTTTGAAGACTGGTAATTCTGTATATGCTATTGCGACTCTTCTCAAAGTACAGCATGAAGTTTACTTCTTGAAAAGAGCAGGAGGAGAAATTTAGCAGAATAGTGACCTGCACGAGCAAGGTATCATTTCTTCTGCTCTAATGTAGTAGTATTTGTGAGGAAAACAAACAGTTTCATCTTCAGATTCAATTTGGATGTACAGTATACTCTCGCTTAATCAAAACTCCTACCCGAATCCCTTCCTTGTCACCCAGCATGAGATACATGGTGCAGAGGCCATGGGAAGAGATTCAGGCATTGAGGAGGTTTGGCTAATAAAGCAGACAGCTCCGGCCAGGACTGTAAGGAGGACAACAATGACAAGTGGAGGCTACCTCGATGCTGAATGGCTCCTGCAGTAGTGCACGGAGTCTTCTACAGCCCCACTATCATGGAAGTGAGCAGTGCAGAACAGAGACCCCCGGCTAGGATTACAAGGAGGAGTATGACGAGGCCCTGGATGTGGAGGAGGCCTCCCCACTACTGAACGACTCCTGCCATCTCCATTATAGGAACTTCTGATTCTATGAATAAAATCTATGTCCCCCATGCTACTCAGATAATTGCACTGTACTCCTTTGGTACACTCAGGAGTGTTAAGTTCAGGTCTATCAGATCAGGAATTCATTCCTCAGCAAAGAACAAGACGTGCAGTGCAAAGAATACAAATTTATTTTCTTTTCAATAACTCACTTGGGAGACTTAAAAAAAAAAAAAGTAAATTACAGCTATATTTTCTAGTCATGTGAACTACAACTGTGACCAAGTTGTACTTAGCCCTGGTCTACACTAGGAGTTTAGGTCGAATTTAGCAGCATTAAATCGATGTAAACCTACACCCGTCCACACGACGAAGCCCTTTTTTTTGACTTAAAGGGCTCTTAAAATTGATTTCCTTAATCCACCTCTGACAAGCGGATTAGCACTTAAATCGGCCTTGCTGGGTTGAATTTGGGGTACTGGGACACAATTAGACGGTATTGGCCTCCGGGAGCTATCCCAGAGTGCTCTATTGTGAGCGCTCTGGACAGCACTCTCAACTTAGATGGACTGGCCAGGTAGACAGGAAAAGGCCCGAGAACTTTTGAATTTCAATTTCCTGTTTGCATGGTCACCTGCAGCTTGCCACGCTGGCCAGAGCTCATCAGCAAAGGTGACCATGCAGAGCTCATCAGCAGAGGTGACCATGATGGAGTCCCAGAATCACAAAAGAGCTCCAGCATGGAGCGAACAGGAGGTACGGGATCTGATCGCTGTATGGGGAGAGGAATCCGTGCTATCAGAACTCCGTTCCAGTTTTCAAAATGCCAAAACATTTGTCAATCTCCCAGGGCATGAAGGACAGAGGCCATAACAGGGACCCGAAGCAATGCTGCATGAAACTTAAGGAGCTGAGGCAAGCCTACCAGAAAACCAGAGAGGCAAACGGCTGCTCCGGGTCAGAGCCCCAAACATGCTGCTTCTATGATGAGTTGCGTGCCATTTTAGGGGGTTCAGCCACCACTACCCCAGCCGTGTTGTTTGACTCCTTCAATCGAGATGGAGGCAACACAGAAGCAGGTTTTGGGGACGAGGAAGATGATGATGAAGTTGTAGATAGCTCACAGCAAGCAAGCGGAGAAACCAGTTTTCCCGACAGCCAGGAACTGTTTCTCACCCCCCGGACTCACCCAAGGCTGCCTCCCGGACCCGCCAGGCGGAGAAGGGACCTCTGGTGAGTGTACCTTTTAAAATACTATACATGGTTTAAAAGCAAGCATGTGAAAGGATTACTTTGCCCTGGCATTTGCAGCTCTCCAGGATGTATTCCCAAAGCCTTTGCAAAAGGTTTCTGGGGAGGGCAGCCTTACTCTAACCACCATGGTAGGACACTTTACCACACCAGGCCAGTAGCACGTACTCGGGAATCATTGTAGAACAAAGCATTGCAGTGTATGTTTGCTGGCATTCAAACAACATCCGTTCTTTATCTCTCTGTGTTATCCTCAGAAGAGTGATATCATTCATGGTCACCTGGTTGAAATAGTGTGCTTTTCTTAAGGGGACATGCAGAGGTGGCCGTTCCTGCTGGGCTGTTTGCCTGTGGCTGAACAGAAATGTTCCCCACTATTAGCCGGGGGTAGGGGTGTGTGTGTGAGGGGCTAGCCACGTGGTGGGGGGAGGCAAAATGCGACCTTGGAACGAAAGCACATGTGCTGTGTATGTAAACAGCAAGGTTTACCGTGAAAGAGTGTAGCCATTGTTCTAGAAAATGTGTCTTTTTAAATACCACTGCCTCTTTTTTTTTCTCCACCAGTTGCATGTGTTTCAATGATCACAGGATCTTCTCCTTCCCAGAGGCTAGTGAAGATTAGAAGGCGAAAAAAACGCACTTGTGATGAAATGTTCTCTGAGCTCATGGTGTCCTCCCACACTGACCTAACACAGACGACTGCGTGGAGGCAGACAATGTCAGAGTGCAGGAAAGCACAATATGACCGTCAGGAGAGGTGGCGGGCTGAAGAAAGGGCTGAAGCTCAAATGTGGCGTCAGCGTGATGAGAGGAGGCAGAATTCAATGCTGAGGCTGCTAGAGGAACAAACCAATACGCTCCAGCGTATGGTTGAGCTGCAGGAAAGGCAGCAGGAGCACAGACTGCCGCTACAGCCCCTGTGTAACCAACCACCCTCCTCCCCAAGTCCCATAGCCTCTCACCCAGACGCCCAAGAACGCGGTGGGGGGGGGGGGGGCCTCTGGCCACCCGGCCACTCCACCCCAGAGGACTGCCCAAGCAACAGAAGGCTGGCATTCAATAAGTTTTAAACTTTTAAAGTGCTGTGTGGCCTTGTCCTTCCCTCCTCCACCACCCCTCCTGGTGCTTCTCTCCTCCACCACCCCTCCTGGGCTACCTTGATAGTTATCCCCCTATTTGTGTGATGAATGAATAAAGAATGCATGAATGTGAAGCAACAATGACTTTATTGCCTCTGACAGTGGTGATCGAAGGGAGAAGAGGAGGGTGGTTAGCTTAGAGGGAAGTAGAGTGAACCAAGGGGCGGTGGGTTTCATCATGGAGAAACAAACAGAACTTCCACACCATAGCCTGTCCAGTCATAAAACTGGTTTTCAAAGCTTCTCTGATGCGCACCGCGCCCTCCTGTGCTCCTCTAACCACCCTGGTGTCTGGCTGTGCGAAACAAGCAGCCAGGCAATTTGCCTCAACCTCCCACCCTGCCATAAACGTCTCCCCCTTACTCTCACAGATATTATGGAGCGCACAAGACAAGGTCTATTTCTTGTTTTGAGCCACTTCATCTATCTTTATACATCTTGCTGGCAGCAGACTGTGCAGTACGACCGCTAGCCGTCATCATCTCCTGGGTGCTCGGCAGAAGACGGTGCAGTATGACGATTAGCCATCATCTTCTGCTGGCTAGAGGTTAAAAGACAGTGCACTGCCGGTAGGACTGAAATTGCCACGAGACGAAACTTAAAAGGGAAATGACCTGGCTGAGTCACTCCCATGTTTGCCCAGGCGCCCGATTAAAAGAGCACCCAGGACTACATCAATGACGGCTACCAGTCATACTGCACTGTCTGCTGCCAAAAGGCAATTAACTGCTGCTGTGTAGCAATGCAGTACCACATCGGCCAGAACCCAGGAGACATATGGTGATGGTTAGCTGAGCGGGCTCCATGCTTGCCGTGATATGGCATCTGCACAGGTAACTCAAGAAAAAAGGCACAGAACAATTGTCTGCCCTTGCTTTCACAGAGGGAGGGAGGGAGGGAACGGGGGCCTGACAATATGTACCCAGAACCACCCGCAACAATGTTTTACCCCATCAGGTACTGGGATTTCTACCCAGAATTCAGATGGGCGGCGGAGACTGCGGGAATTGTGGGATAGCCACCCACAGTGCAATGCTCCAGAAGTTGACTATTGCCTCGGTACTGTGGACACACTCCGCCGACTAAATGCACTTAGCCCTGGTCTACACTAGGACTTTAGGTGGAATTTAGCAGCGTTAAAGCGATGTAAACCTGCACCCGTCCACACAATGAAGCCCTTTATTTCGACTTAAAGGGCTCTTAATATAGATTTCCTTACTCCACCCCTGACAAGTGGATTAGCGCTTAAATCGACGTTGCCGGCTCAAATTTGGGGTACTGTGGACACAATTCGATGGTATTGGCCTCCGGGAGCTATCCCAGAGTGCTCCATTATGACCGCTCTGGACAGCACTCTCAACTCAGATGCACTGGCCAGGTAGACAGGAAAAGAACCGCAAACTTTTGAATCTCATTTCCTGTTTGGCCAGCGTGGCAAGCTGCAGGTGACCATGCAGAGCTCATCAGCACAGGTGACCATGATGGAGTCCCAGAATCGCAAAAGAGCTCCAGCATGGAGCGAACGGGAGGTACGGGATCTGATCGCTGTTTGGGGAGAGGAATCCGTGCTATCAGAACTCCGTTCCAGTTTTCAAAATGCCAAAACCTTTGTCAAAATCTCCCAGGGCATGAAGGACAGAGGCCATAACAGGGACCCGAAGCAGTGCTGCGTGAAACTGAAGGAGCTGAGGCAAGCCTACCAGAAAACCAGAGAGGCGAACAGCCGCTCTGGGTCAGAGCCCCAAACATGCCGCTTCTATGATGAGCTGCATGCCATTTTAGGGGGTTCAGCCACCACTACCCCAGCCGTGTTGTTTGACTCCTTCAATGGAGATGGAGGCAATACGGAAGCAGGTTTTGGGGACGAAGAAGATGATGATGAGGAGGAGGTTGTAGATAGCTCACAGCAAGCAAGCGGAGAAACCGGTTTTCCCGACAGCCAGGAACTGTTTCTCACCCTAGACCTAGAGCCAGTACCCCCCGAACCCACCCAAGGCTGCCTCCTGGACCCAGCAGGCGGAGAAGGGACCTCTGGTGAGTGTACCTTTTAAAATACTATACATGGTTTAAAAGCAAGCATGTGAAAGGATTACTTTGCCCTGGCATTTGCGGTTCTCCTAGATGTAGTCCTAAAGCCTTTGCAAAAGGTTTCTGGGGAGGGCAGCCTTATTGCGTCCTTCATGGTAGGACACTTTACCACTCCAGGCCAGTAACACGTACTCGGGAATCATTGTAGAACAAAGCATTGCAGTGTATGTTTGCTGGCATTCAAACAACATCCGTTCTTTATCTCTCTGTGTTATCCTCAGGAGAGTGAGATATAATTCATGGTCACCTGGTTGAAATAGAGTGCTTTTCTTCAGGGGACACTCGGAGGAGCCCATTCCTGCTGGGCTGTTTGCCTGTGGCTAAACAGAAATGTTCCCCGCTGTTAGCCACAGGGAGGGGGGAAGGTTGAGGGGGTAGTCACGCGGTGGGAGGAGGCAAAATGCAACCTTGTAACGAAACCACACGTGCTATGTATGTAATGTTAACAGCAAGGTTTACCCTGAAAGAGTGTAGCCACTGTTTTATAAAATGTGTCTTTTTAAATACCGCTGTCCCTTTTTTTTTCTCCACCAGCTGCATGTGTTTCAATGATCACAGGATCTTCTCCTTCCCAGAGGCTAGTGAAGCTTAGAAAGAAAGAAAAAACGCACTCGCGATGAAATGTTCTCCGAGCTCATGCTGTCCTCCCACACTGACAGAGCACAGACGAATGCGTGGAGGCAAATAATGTCAGAGTGCAGGAAAGCACAAAATGACTGGGAGGAGAGGTGGCGGGCTGAAGACAGTAAGTGGCGGGCTGAAGACAGGGCTGAAGCTCAAATGTGGCGGCAGCGTGATGAGAGGAGGCAGGATTCAACGCTGAGGCTGCTCCAGGACCAAACCAGTATGCTCCAGTGTATGGTTGAGCTGCAGCAAAGGCAGCAGGAGCACAGACTGCCACTGCAGCCCCTCTGTAACCAACCGCCCTCCTCCCCAAGTTCCATAGCCTCCACACGCAGACACCCAAGAACACGGTGCGGGGGCCTCTGGCCAACCAGCCACTCCACCACAGAGCATTGCCCCAAAAAAAGAAGGCTGTCATTCAATAAATTTTAAAGTTGTAAACTTTTAAAGTGCTGTGCTTAAAGTGCTGTGTGGCATTTTCCTTCCCTCCTCCACCACCCCTCCTGGGCTACCTTGGTAGTCATCCCCCTATTTGTGTGATGAATGAATAAAGAATGCATGAATGTGAAGCAACAATGACTTTATTGCCTCTGCAAGTGGTGATTGAAGGGAGGAGGGGCGGGTGGTTAGCTTACAGGGAAGTAGAGTGAACCAAGGGGCGGGGGGTTTCATCAAGGAGAAACAAACAGAACTTTCACACTGTAGCCTGGCCAGTCATGAAACTGGTTTTCAAAGCTTCTCTGATGCGTACCACGCCCTCCTGAGCTCTTCTAACCACCCTGGTGTCTGGCTGCGCGTAACCAGCAGCCAGGCGATTTGCCTCAACCTCCCACCCCGCCATAAACGTCTCCCCCTTACTCTCACAGATATTGTGGAGCACACAGCAAGCAGTAGTAACAGTGGGAATATTGGTTTCGCTGAGGTCTAAGCGAGTCAGTAAACTGCGCCAGCGCGCCTTTAAACGTCCAAATGCACATTCTACCACCATTCTGCACTTGCTCAGCCTGTAGTTGAACAGCTCCTGACTACTGTCCAGGCTGCCTGTGTACGGCTTCATGAGCCATGGCATTAAGGGGTAGGCTGGGTCCCCAAGGATACATATAGGCATTTCAACATCCCCAACAGTTATTTTCTGGTCTGGGAATAAAGTCCCTTCCTGCAGCTTTTGAAACAGACCAGAGTTCCTGAAGATGCGAGCATCATGCACCTTTCCCGGCCATCCCACGTTGATGTTGGTGAAACGTCCCTTGTGATCCACCAGAGCTTGCAGCACTATCGAAAAGTACCCCTTGCGGTTTATGTACTCGGCGGCTTGGTGCTCCGGTGCCAAGATAGGGATATGGGTTCCGTCTATAGCCCCACCACAGTTAGGGAATCCCATTGCAGCAAAGCCATCCACTATGACCTGCACATTTCCCAGGGTCACTACCCTTGATATCAGCAGATCTTTGATTGCGTGGGCTACTTGCATCACAGCAGCCCCCACAGTAGATTTGCCCACTCCAAATTGATTCCCAACTGACCGGTAGCTGTCTGGCGTTGCAAGCTTCCACAGGGCTATCGCCACTCACTTCTCAACTGTGAGCGCTGCTCTCATCTTGGTATTCATGCACCTCAGGGCAGGGGAAAGCAAGTCACAAAGTTCCATGAAAGTGCCCTTACGCATGCGAAAGTTTCGCAGCCACTGGGAATCGTCCCAGACCTGCAACACTATGGGGTCCCACCAGTCTGTGCTTGTTTCCCGAGCCCAGAATCGGCGTTCCACAGCATGAACCTGCCCCATTAGCACCATGATGCATGCATTGGCAGGGCCCATGCTTTCAGAGAAATCTGTGTCCATGTCCTGATCACTCACGGGACCGCGCTGACGTCGCCTCCTCGCCCGGTATCGCTTTGCCAGGTTCTGGTGCTGCATATACTGCTGGATAATGCGTGTGGTGTTTAATGTGCTCCTAATTGCCAAAGTGAGCTGAGCGGCCTCCATGCTTGCCTTGGTATGGCATCCGCACAGAGAAAAGGCGCGGAACGATTGTCTGCCGTTGCTCTGACGGAGGGAAGGGCGACTGATGACACGGCTTACAGGGTTGGCTTCAGGGAGCTAAAAATCAACAAAGGGGGTGTCTGTACATCAAGGAGAATTTCAGGCAGGACTTCACGGAGGGTTCCAATAAGAAATGGTGCACCTAAGTTATCGTTCTTATTGGAACAAGGAGGTTAGCCTGGCCTCTGATTGATACATGGCTAGATTTACCTCGCTGCACCTTCTCTGTGAGTGACTGCAGTGTGACCTAGAGGAATGAGTCCCCTAGACAGGGGAGGAGGCAAATGAGTACAAAACAAATCTGGTCTATTTCTTGTTTTGATCCACTCCATCTATCTTTTACATCTTTGGCTGGCAGCAGACGGTGCAGAAGGACTGCATGCCATCCACATCTCATGGCTGCTCGGCAGAAGATGGTACGACTGCTAGCAGTCCGTATCGCCTGCCCGCTCACCATAAGACGGTTCAATAGGACTGACTGCAGGACTAAAGAGAATGACCTGCTCAAGTCACTCCAAATTTAGTCCCTGCGCCCATGTCTGCCCAGGCGCTCCCGGCCGACGTGGCCAGGAGCACCTCGGACATGACGATGACAGCTACCAGTCGTATTGCACCGCCTGCTGCCAGAAGGCAATGGGTTGCTGCTACTGTGTAGCAAAGCCGTACCGCGTCTGCCAGCACCCAGGAGACATAGGGTGACAGTTACCTGAGCGGGCTCCATGCTTGCCGTGGTATGGCGTCTGCACAGGTAACTCAGGAAAAAAGGCGCGAAATGATTGTCTGCCCTTACTTTCAGGGAGGGAGGAAGGGAACGGGGGCCTGACGATACGTACCCAGAACCACCCGCAACAATGTTTTAGCCCCATCAGAGTGCTCCATTGTGACTGCTCTGGACAGCACTCTCAGATGCCCGATTGTTTGCCGTTGCTCTGACGCCGGGAGGGGCGACTGAGGACACGGCTTACAGGGTTGGCTTCAGGGAGCTAAAATCAACAAAGGGGGTGGCTTTAAATCAAGGAGTATTTCAGGCAGGACTTCACGGAGGGTTCCAATAAGAAATGGTGCACCTAAGTTATTGTCCTTATTGGAACAAGAAGGTTAGCCTGGCCTCTGATTGATACATGGCTAGATTTACCTCGCTGCACCTTCTCTGTGAGTGACTGCAGTGTGACCTAGAAGAATGAGTCCCCTAGACAGGGGAGGGGGGGAAGCAAATGAGTACAAAACAAATCTGGTCTATTTCTTGTTTTGATCCACTCCATCTATCTTTTACATCTTTGGCTGGCAGCAGACGGTGCAGAAGGACTGCATGCCATCCACATCTCATGGCTGCTCGGCAGAAGATGGTACAGTACGACTGCTAGCAGTCCGTATCGCCTGCCCGCTCACCATAAGACGGTTCAATAGGACTGACTGCAGGACTAAAGAGAATGACCTGGTCAAGTCACTCCAAATTTAGTCCCTGCGCCCATGTCTGCCCAGGCGCTCTCAGCCGACGTGGCCAGGAGCACCTCGGACATGACGATGACAGCTACCAGTCGTATTGTACTGTCTGCTGCCACAAGGCAAGGGGTTGCTGCTACTGTGTAGCAATGCCGTACCGCGTCTGCCAGCACCCAGGAGACATAGGGTGACGGTTACCTGAGTGGGCTCCATGCTTGCCATGGTATGGCGTCTGCACAGGTAACTCAGGAAAAAAGGCGCAAAATGATTGTCTGCCCTTGCTTTCACGGAGGGAGGGAGGGAACGGGGGCCTGACGATATCTACCCAGAACCACCCGCGACAATGTTTTAGCCCCATCAGGCATTGGGATCTCAACCCAGAATTCCAATGGGCAGCAGAGCCTGCGGGAACTGTGGGATAGCTACCCACAGTGCAACGCTCCGGAAGTCGACTCTAGCCTCGGTACTGTGGAAGCGCTCCGCCGAGTTAATGCACTTAATGCACTTAGAGCATTTTCTGTGGGGACACACACACTCGAATATATAAAACCGATTTCTAAAAAAACGACTTCTATAAATTCGACCTTATTCCGTAGTGTAGACATACCCTTAGACAAGACCCCTTAAAACAAACAGAAGTTACCTAGCATTCTCCCTTTTAGTCTACTCCCTTCCTTTCTAAAAGCTTCAACCTTGAAGAATAATACACAAAGCTTCAGAATTTGGGATTTTCTTTTTCTAAGCATATTGATACCAAAGTGGAGGGAGAGAAAAACATAGTGCAAAATCCCTACCACAAAAACAAAGACAGGAATACAGAAAAGTATATAAAGACATGTTTTCTGTTCCTGATTTCCACAAAAAGGATCCAGTTACAAAAATCTCATTATTTCTCATGAGGAGTTATGGGCTAATAGTAGAATATTCTGATATGCTAATTCTCAAGAATATACAGGCATCAAATAGTTTACCAGGAGATCGCCCACATATAGTAGACCACTTTAGATGAAAGATTACTACAGAACCTTAAACTGCAGATTATTTCATAAAAACAAACTGGTGTAGAGATATTCCAAATTCCAAAATGAGACAAAGGCACTAGAATCCATTACATATTTAGTATGTGTGTTTGCAGAAGGGACAATGAAAATACAGGCATTATGCAATCACCCAAATTAACAAAATACAGGGGGGAAAAATAGCCAAAAAGTATTTAGCAAGAAGTCTCATAACCATCCTTGCAGCCTCTAGCATTACAATCAGACTTACTGAATTCATCCCTAGTAAGCATTACTGGATATCTTGTCACAATTTCAGTATAAAATATGTAGTTGACTGGTCAGGAATCTATCACATTCCAAACATTTAAATAATGGCTTGGGTTTCTACATTCCTTAATTGTTTTGGTGCTTTTTTTTAATTTATCAAAATATTCCAGTATAAAGTTGCTCATTCCTGTAACTCTTCCACTAAAAAGCTTCCTTGCAATACAGTCGTGCTTGCAGACCACTTGGTGTAGGGAATCACTTGTCCATTGGATTACAATTTTAGTGATTTAGTGCTGTTTTAAACCCTGTATCAGTGGCAAATACCAGAGCTCAGACAGTATAATTTTCAATCAAAAAATTAAAGACTATCAAGTGACAAAAGGGTGTTTTGGGCTGCTAAGAAAGAAATTGAAAAGATTTCAGAAAAAAAAAAATGAAGATCAGACCGAGTTAGTCTATAGACCATCATATCCTGGATTTTCACTTAGCTATGTATAAAAGTGCCATTCTTACTGTACCTTGTAATATCTGAAGTAGTCTCGTTCTTGCAGTTTCTGTATTTTGGGGAAGATCTTGTAAGTATTGAAGTCATCAATGCTTTCTATATCACACAAGCAGTCATCCAACAGTCCGGAGAGCTACAAGAAACAAATATATTCTATTGCTTTACTGACCAAGATTCAAGGTAGTAAAAATTATTCTTAGATAAACAAATCAACCCCAACAAAAATTAGAGGATTTTTCTTAATAAAGGTGGATGAGGAGTTAGATAACTGTATTACATTAATGCATCATTAGTTTTCATATGAGTTGGGTTAAATCCTTGCTGAAACCAGTGGATGTAACAGCCACCCTCAATTTGTGCAACAGTTTAGCTCCTTTATGGAATCAGACAGCTGAAAAATAGTAGCTTACACTCAAAACAAAGGCATATGCAGGCAGAGAGATTTTGTTTTGTGTAGATGTGTGTGTCTGTGAAAGTAAGAAGGCAAGAGAGAGAGGCAGCAAGCAAGCATTAGACATAGCCACAGAAGCACTGATAGTCTGGCCCTCAGTGAAAGTTATGCGAGTTTTTGGGCCGAGTGCTGTCTAAAAAGGGGCTTGAACCACTGAGCAAAGAAATTGTCTCCTGCCTTTTGATTCTTGCTATGTTCAGAAAACAGGACTTTGTACATTCTTTGTAAATAAACAATAGTATCAAATGGTATCTGGCTGTGTGATCAGTTTCTCCTCAAACAAAACCATAGGACCCTGAATTTTGGATAACTGCTACACTCAAAGGGGGTGACAATATCTTATCTTTACACTTGTTTACAATAGAAAACTAATTTCTGATGCCATGGACTGGCATCAGTCCACCTCCAGGTGCAATACTATTTGAATGTAGTAACTATGGAGATTAATGCTGTGGTCCTGCAATTTGCACTTCAATTGAGACCATCTCTGTGGAGCATGTTGCAGCCTGAAGGGCCTATATTTCCCAAACCAGGAGGATATATCATGTTAAGACATGATTTTATGAGATGCATAGTACTGTCACAGAAATTGTTTACAAACTTGTGAGATTGAGCCCCTAATGTACATAAAAATCTTGTATTATCTTAACTTAAAATACTTCACTTCGAGTTTAAAATAAGTTCTGTTAACCCATTTCTAAAAGAGGCATACTTACATTATACTTTTTAAAGTATTTTGATACTTATCTACAGAATGTAGTAGGAAAAATATTAGAATAATAGACTGTTACATATATTACAATTCTAATAATAATGTAAGAGCAGCCACAGTGGGTCAAACTAATGGTCCATCTAGCCCACTATCCTGTCTCTGACAACAGTGTCAGATGCTTCAGAGGGAATGAACAGAACAGGGCAATTTTGAGTGATACCTCCCAGGTTATCCAGTCCCAGCTTTTGGCATTTGGAGGTTTAGGGGTGCCTGGAATATACAGTTGCATCCCTGACCATCTTGGGTAATGATTATGGATGGATCTATGCTCCATTAACTTATCTAATTCTTTTCTAAACTTAGTTATATTTTTGATCTTCACAATATCCTCCAGTTCTACAGACTGACTCTGCATTGTGTGAAGAAGTATTTCCTTATGTTTGTTTTAAACCTGCTGCCTATTAATTTCATCAGGTGACCTCTGGTTCTTGTGTTTTGTGAAGGGGTAAACAACACCTCCTTATTCAATTCCTCCACACCATTCATGATATTAATAGACCTCTGTGGCATCACCCCTTAATCATCTCTTGTCTAAGCTCAACAGTCCCAGACTCTCTGTTCACACGGAAGCTGTTCCATACTCCTAAACATTTCTGTTGCCCTTCTCTGTACTTTTCCCAATTCTAATATCTTTTTGGGTGACCAGAACTGCATGCAGTATTCAAGGTGTGAGCATACCATGAATTTATATAGGAGCATTATCTATTTCTTTCAGAATGGTTCCTAACATTGTTAATTTTTTTGACATACGCTGCACATTGAGAACTAAACATGATGATTCCAAGATCTCTTTCTTGAGTGGTAAACAGTTAATTTAGACCCCATCATTTTGTATGTATAGTTGGGATTATCTGCATTTACCAACACTGAATTTCATCTGCCATTTTGTCAGCCAGTCCCTCTGTTTTGTGAGATCACTTTGTAACTCTTCACAGTCTGCTTTGGACTTAACTATCTTGAGTTATTTTGTATCATTTGCAAATTTTGCAACTTCACTGTTTACCCCCTTTTCCAAATCATTTATGAATATGTGGAACAGCCCTGGTCCCAGATCCTTGGGGGACCTGGCTATTTACCACTCTCCACTGTGAAACCTGACCATTTATTCTTACTCTTAATTTCCTATCCTTTAACCAATTACTGATCCATGAGAGAACCTTCCCTCTTCTCTCATGACTGCTTACTTTGCTTAAGAGCCTTTGGTGTAAGACCTTGTCAAAGGCTTTCTGAAAGTCCAAGCACACTATATCCACTGATCACTCTTCTTCACATGCTTGTTGACTACCTCAAATAACTTAATAGATTGGGGAGGCATGATTTCCCTTTACAAAAGCAATGTTGACTCTTCTCCAACACATCATGTTTATGCATCTGATAATTCTGCTCTTTACTATAGTTTCAAACAATTAGCCTGGTACCTAAGTTAGGCTTACCAGCCTGTAACTGCCAGCATCATCTCTGGAATCTTTCTTAAAAATAGGCATTATATTTGCTACTCTCCAGTCATCTGGTACAGGGGCTGATTTAATACACACATAGGATTTGATTCTGTAAATACCTATAGGACTAATCCCACTGACTCCCAGGTCGCGACTCAAGTAAGCGTAGCTACTCACATGAGTAAGTATTTGCAGTATCAGTGCCTAAAATTACAATTTAAAACCCTAAAAGCATTTTTAAATGCCTTTAATAAATTTAACCATACTTGTAGATCTTAGTCCATGGTCAACTATAGAAATGGCAATAGAACAACGTAACACATTACTGTTTTTCAGTAAAACCTACAGCTTGTGTTTTAGTCTTCCAAACACAAATTAAGAGTTATTCAGCAAGCAACAAAACACTGAAGATAGAAGATGGACCCTTCAGAAATGAGGGGAAAAAGAAGATATCTGAGAAGTCCTGAGTCTAAAGACAAAACAATTTTTTAAAAAGACTACCAAAATTATCAGTGTTTACAACATAGTTCATATTGTTTCTTATCTATCTCCAATGATCTACTTTCAAAAATGAGAATTTTTTTTTATAAAATAGCAAAAAACTTCTTTGCAAGGTGTAATTTAAAATTAAACATTGTTGTAATTGTATTAAGATACTCTTTTAAGGTGTTTTAGTGGCCCATGTTATGAGTGAAGGCACAAGGCTCGAAGGTGATAACCCTCGTTCATGATAAAGCAGCACAACAGATTAAGGGTTTCAAGCTACTCATTAAATTTACAGAGCGGTTCTACTAGTGTGGATTACACACTCAGAGCTTTATCTTACTTCAAAGTACTCTATTATTCAGTAAATTAAATGCAACAGGTTTCTGCATCTTCTCTATTAGTGTTTGAATATTTGCATGGAAACAATTCTCTTTACTATGTTGCCAGAAAAAGAATTACATTTTAAAAGATCCTGTGTTAAAACATTAGAACAAATAATATTAAAAGCCTATTACTTTTCACTATTCATGCTGAGTTGTTGCGGGTTTTTTTGGTTGCATTTCACTGGTCTCTGACAATGAAACTAGACTGGTTAGTTCACTTGATAGGTATAGGGCCAAATGCTGCCCTGGCATGAGTTATCACATCTCCAGTGATTTTAATGGAGTTGCATTAATGTATGCCACGACTTAATTTAGTCCATAGCATTTTTCTGCTTCTTATACAGTACTTTTACTTCCGATACCATAAGGAATTTGCACCTTTGGAGAAAGGGATTTAGACATATAACTGAAATTTAACAAACAGTTTAATGAAAACATTTCTAGCGCTAATAGATTTGTAAAACTTTTTTTAAATAAGTATATTTACAAAAATTACACCTACAACACCTCATTAAATATTCCACTTCTTACCTTGGAAAACATGGCAATGTTCAGTTTTATATATAAAACTGAGGAAGGAGAAGAATGAGAAACATAACATAACAAGTCACTTAAATTAATGCTGATATTAATTTTTCAGTTACAACTGTTACATGCATACATGTTACAGGAAGCGGTAAATGGACCAACTAAATATAACCACAATGTATGCAATTCCCTCATCACAGTCTTACTAGCAACTATAAGATTCAAATTAATTACAAATTGAAAAATACTAGTGTATTACTTTTAATTTTATTTGTATCATATGGATCAAAAGTGACTACCCCACAATCTAGTTTCCAGGAACTGTATTAAAGTATTTTTCTACAGTGTCTGTTAAAATGATTGCTGTATATATGACATCCGATGTAACCTGTAAATGGTTAATTCTCTAACTTGTTTTCCAATATAAGTCAACCTTTTATAAAAGATATGCTTAAACATGAGTTAAGTTCCAAGTTATATGCATTTAAAATATGGAGTTTGTAGAAACAACTAAATTTATTATCTTGTGAAACATACAAGCTCTGAATAGAATACATGAATGCAGTAACATTGTTAGCACATTTATACAGACAACCTTAAAGGTGTGCTCTCAGGTGGTTGTATTTTAATTGCTTAAACATATTTCCTCATTCGAAAACCAACCGGGACACCTTGTTTTGCTCCTCACAGTTTTACCACTTTGCTGCATACACAAAATGAGAGAGAGAAAAAAAGCTAGTAATCAAAACACTGTAGAGAACCAGGGGGTAATAGATATGTAGAATTTGAACTGCAGCAACAAAAGATGTTTAATATTTTATTACAAATATATACAGCTGTCAAGCGATTAAAAAAATTGTGATTAATCGTGCTATTAAACAGTAATAGAATACCATTTATTTAAATATTTTTGGAAGATTTCTACGTTTTCAAATGTATTGACTCCAATTACAACACAGAATAAAAAGTGTACAGTGCTCACTTTATATTTATTATTACAAATATTTGTACTGAAAAAAATATATTTTTCAATTCACCTAATACGAGTACTATAGTGCACTCTATCATGAAAGTTGAACTTATGAATGTAGAATTATGTGCAAAAAGAACCCTGCATTCAAAAATAAAATAATGTAAAACTTTAGAGCCTACAAGTCCATTCAGTGCTACTTCTTGATCAGCCAATTGCTCAGACAAACAAGTTTGTTTACGTTTGCAGAAGATAATGCTGCCTGCTTCTTCTTTACAAAGTTACCTGAAAGTGAGAACAGGCCGCTCGCATGGCACTGTTGTAGCCGGCATCGGAAGATATTTAGATGCCACATGCACTAAAGATTCATGTCCCTTCATGCTTCAACCACCATTCCAAAGGACATGCGTCCATGCTGATGACAGGTTCTGCTCGATAAAAATCCAGAGCAGTGCGGACCGATACATGTTCATTTTCATCATCTGAGAAAGATGCCACCAGCAGAAGGTTGATTTTCCTTTTTTGGTGATTTGGGTTCTGTAGTTTCCGCATCAGAGTTTTGCTCTTAAAAGACTTCTGAAAGCATGCTCCACACTTTGTCCCTCTCCGATTTTAGAAGGCACTACAGATTCTTAAGTCTTGTGTTGAGTGCTGTAGCTATCTTTAGAAATCTCACATTGGTATCTTCTTATTTTGTCAAATTTGCAGTGAAATGTTCTTAAAACGAACATGTACTGGGTCATCATCCGAGACTGCTATAACATGAAATATATGGCAGAATGAGGGTAAAACAGAGCAGGAGACATAAAATTTTCCACCAAGAAGTTCAATCACAAATTTAATTAATGCATTATTTTTTTAACGAGCATCATCAGCATGGAAGCATGTCCTCTGGAACAATGGCTGAAGCATAAAGAGGCATAGGAATCTTTAGCGCATCTGGCACGTAAATATCTTGCAACGCCAGCTACAATAGTGCCATGCGAATACCTGTTCTCACTTTCAGAAGTAATTAAGAAGTGGGAAGCATTATTGCCCATAAATGTAAACAAACTTGTTTCTTTTAGTGATTGGCTAAATGAGAAGTAGGACTGAGCGGAGGTATAGGCTCTAAAGGTTTACATTGTACTCAAAAACAAAATAGTTATGTAACAAAAAAACCCTACATTTGTAAGTTTCACTTTCATGACGTACTACAGTACTCGTATGAGGGGAATTGAAAAATATGATTTCGTTTATTGTTTTACAATAAACATTAATATCTGTAATAAACATTAATATCTGTAATAAAAATAATATAATGTAAGCACTGTACACTTTGCATTCTGTGTTGTAATTGAAATTAATATATTTGAAAATGTAGTAAACATCCAAAAATATTTAATAAATTTCATTTGGTATTCTATTGTTTAACAGTGCAATTAATCGTGATTTTTAAAATTACAATTAATTTTTTTGAGTAAATCATATGAGTTAACTGTGATTAATCAACAGCCCTACAAATATATAAACCTTGGTTTAAAAAACAATTGGTATCCCTCCCAGTTTAAAGACTAAACAAACAGTGAAACTTGCATTAAGGTTTTTTAATGACAGCATTAAGGGCCACCAGCAAAAAACACACACAAAAAACAAAAAAACCCACCAATTCTGCTTTAAGGGCAATTTAACTTAGATATGGATTAATGTACCATTTATGTATCCCATGAAATTTCCAACACATTTTCATAGATTCATGGAGTTTAAGGCCAAAAGGAACCATGAGATCATCTACTCTGACCTCCTGTATATCACAGGCCATTAAGTTTCACCCAGTTACTCCTGTATTGAGCCCACTAACTCCTTTTTCACTAAAGCATAACTTTCAGAAAGGCATCCAGTGTTAATTGTAATTTGAGGACATCAAGAATTCACCATTTCTCTAGATAGGCTTGTTCAAATGGTTAATCACTCTCACTTAAAAATGTGCACCTTACTTCCAAATTGAATTTGTAAAGCTTGAGAGTATTGTTTCACTTAAATAAAAGGAATCTATACTGGGCAAGTGATTTATTGACAGTCCCTGGGATGGACACTTACTGTAGGGCAGGTTTCAAGGTATGAAAACCTTAAAAATGTAAACATATATTTAAAACAACCAAAAGAGACAACATTTGGCTTGCTCTGTGTGTAAATGACTCCATAGGTTTTCCCTAATCTCTTTGGCCAAAGCTTCACCTGCCCTCCCACATCACAACTGCTATCTTAGATATGGTTGTTTCTGATGAATAGAAGTAAAAGACTCTCCACTTCCATTGTATTTTTGGCATATGACACTCAATTTCTCAGAACAATTCAAAAAGAAGGGTAAGCATTACTATCTCCATCTGTACCAGGGGGTAACAGAGCTTAAGTTAGATGTCCAACATCACCAAAGAGCAGTCAAAGTAAAAGGAGACCTGAGTTCTGTTCCGAGCTCTAATTCCCAGATCTTTAAGTACTACCAATAGATCATACTATACCTCCCACTGACTTCCTAAAGAAGTCAGAGTTCTGCTTAAAAATGAATAGCATGATACAACCCATATCTTGTGAAACACTCTGGGATTGTTTAGGATGAAATTTGTACATATGAATATAAAAGTACTGCTTCCTGAATTAAGGAACTCCTCTATTTAACGTCTGAATCTTTGTATAAAAATATTATTATATCCCATAACAGAGAACTTCTCTGTGCATTCCTCTTTTCCAAATTTCATATAATACCCCAATCATATACCCTTGGGGCACGGTTACAAGTCAGCCACATTAAACGTCTGCTCTGCTACTGGTAACAAATGAAACCAAAATAGCTCCCCACTGAAACCTCAGTGCATCTCACTCAGCAAGAGGCAGCGGAAAGAAATATAAAGTCGATCCTGCTTGGTCCTGCAAACCGCTGAAAACGCGCAGTGCCCCCTCTTCGGATCCGCGGGGGCACAGGGCAGCCAGCAGCACCAAACCCAGAGTCCACAAAGCTCACGGGATCCCTCGGGACAGAAACCGCTGCGCGCACACGTGAGCCGTTATCCAGCTGCAGTCTGGCCGAAGGAGGAAAGCCCGGAACTCCGGTCCTCCTTCCCCTCCAGGGTCCCTCCCCGCCCCCGACACAGGCAGCCGCCGTCGCCCGAGCCCCATCTCTCTCACCTGGGCCTCCACCGGAGTCCAGATGCTGCCCAGCAGCAGGAGACGCACCGCCAGCCCCGTCCCCGCCGCTGTCCTCCGGGCGGCTCCGCGGGCGCTGCTCATGCTGCTCCCGCCTCGCCCCGCCACCCCGGGGGCCCTCGCCCCGCTCCGCCGCGCGGCCAAGGGCTCGGCACCGGGCAGGGGATGGACGCGGGCGCACGGGCACCGGCGGACGCTGTCGGCGCTGCCTCTGCCGGCCCCCTGTCAGGAGAGGGCGCCGCGCTCACCTCCGCCCGCCTCAGCCACGCTCCCCTGTGCGCTGCGCCGGCCCGGCCCCCAGCCTCCTCCCTCGCACAGCAGCGGCGGCGGCCACACAACCGCCGCCTGCCGCGCAAAGCACTCTGGGACTCGGAGTCCAACCGGCCGCGCGTCCCAGCCCGGCGTGGGGGCTGGGACGACAGGAGGCGGGGCCCCGAGCGACGGCCAATCAGAGATAACCACGCGCACCTCCAAAACAAGAGGAGATGACTTGGTACCTGTCACTGGCAAGGAGGGGCGGGGCTAGGGCTGCCCAGAGCCTCCTGCCCCGACCCCTTCAAGGGCCCCTGCGAAAGGGGCTAGGGGGCGTCCGAGAGGGTCTTCTGTGACGTCGTCTGCACAGCTGGCCGGCTTCTAGCCCGCCGCTATGTGTTCTGCGCCGCGCGCACGGATCTGGGGGGCAAACGCGTCCGTGGCTCCCCATGTGGCAGTCAGTGGGGGTTTCTTCAGGAGAGCCACACAGGAAAATACTCATTATTTTAAAGGTAGAAAATGTGATGGTAACCCCCCAAAATCAGTGGGGAGCTTGAGCAAACCTGGTGCCTGAAACCAGTTATAATTCCTAATGCACTGCTGCTGGGGTTTGGCCCATTACTGCAAAATATAGGATTGTTTTTAAATAAAAATAGCCATATTTTAGGGTGACCAGGTTTCCCGATTTTATAGGGACAGTCTCGATTTTGGGGGCTTTTTCTTATATAGGCTCCTGTTTCCACACACACCCTGTCCCGATTTTTTACATTTACTGTCTGGTCACCCTACCATGTTTTGACAATTGCAGGAGGTTACCATGGTGGTGGCAACACCATCTTGTACTGAAGACAATGGCGTGGTGTGAGGACCCCTGCATTCTTTGTCCTTTCCTGAAAGTGATTTGTTCAGTGACCTGGGACACTTCACTTAATTCTTCTCTGTCTCTGCCATCTGCAAAATGGTTACACAAGACAACCTCTATTATACAAGTCTCAATGATCTGAAACTGCTTGTTATCAAAAACAAGTCAGGTTCCCTCATCTCTACTAATTATACTGAAAATTCCCTTGTTATTTTTGCAGATTTATTCAGTGTCCCCTCCCTGTCATATTTATTAGCAGAGCACAGCCTCAGTTACCTACTTTTGCAGATGTGTTGTGCGTCTTAAATAATGAAGTCGCTAACGCCCTCTGAGAGCCATAGAGATAAGATGCTATAGAAATAGAAAGTATATTTAAAGATTAGCTCTTTTTATCTTTACTACCACTAAAATGCTGAAAAGTATGTGCTGAAGTTACTTTGAAAGATTTTGTTTAAGTAAATTTAATTAATTGAAGGTGGCTTTTTTTCTTTCAGATTAAACTTCCAGTTACTTCTTTCTCATCACATTTTCTTTCACAAGAGGCATTCCTAGAGATGGCAGCATGGTCTCTCCCTTTGTAACTAAAGGAAATGTAGGAAGCTGGGGAACATGCTTCAGTCCTGTCAGGTTTTCTTATTACCTGACTCCCTTGAAAAAGTAGGGAAGCTTTCAGCCATGTCCGTGTATTACAACCAACTGAAGTTCAAGCCCCTTTCCTGTCTGGCTTGTTTTTCAGAGGTCCAGCAATCATGGGAACTGCAATAGGAGTGATACCTCTACTGTTAGTCTCTTCTTTTCCAAAGGCCAAGGAGTTGGCTAAGTAACAACCAATAGTCCCAGGCAATTAAGTATATAGCTGTAATTCATTGCCAATATTTGCAAGAGCTCCTCTTTTTAATAAGAAAAGGAGTACTTGTGGCACCTTAGAGACTAACAAATTTATGTTCGAAAAGGAGGGCTATATGGATTTCAAGAGCAATGCTTGCTTCACAGATTTGCTAGGCTCTGGTGGCTAAAAAAACCTCTCCCACATTCATGAAAAAATACTTTTTATTCCTTAGAGATTCTTTACAGAACTATTGCATTTTGTAAAAATCTGAGAATGGCTCCTTAGTGATATACGAGGTTCTGTGTGCTGTTTCACATTAAACCTAAATTATGTGCAGCAGTGCTAGAATTATGGTTCAGTTTTCAATCCCACTGCCAAACTTCCCCCCACACCCCCCATGATCCTCCTAGTCCAACAGAATATCCCTTATAGGGATGATCTAAAGCCCATTGAAGTCAGTATGGTCTTTAAAATGATTTCAATGGACTTTGGATCAGGCCAATATTATCTATTTTCATATTAATTCAAATTTGTTTTACATTACCCCCTGACAAATTTAAATGTGCCACAGATTTTGGTATTGAAAACAACTGCATTGCTGAAGCTGTCCTGGGAAAAAATTTTGACAGTTAGGTAGGACGCATTTGTGAAGGTGACACCAGTGAATATGTGGGAGGCAGGGTTTTTTGAGGTGTTCTTTGAGTGAGAGAGAGAGAGAGAGGATGCAGTTGCTCTTTTCTTCCTCTTTTAGGTAGCTTCAGTTGAGACCATTAATTTAGGGAACAGAGGGTTCAATAATTCATTCCCCACCTAAGGAAACCTTAACAGCAATTTCTGATCCCATCCCACTCCAGAATCTGCCACTACTTCCTACAGCAGAGGATCAGTATATTTACTGAATGTTTCAGCTGAAATGATTAGTGGTAAAATAGTTAATGGTGACAATTACACTGCCATACTTAAACTTTAATGTCAACGCTCCACTGTATTTAATTAAAACAGTTTACACTTCTTACAGAGCTCTTGTTTCAGGCTGTCTGAAAATTAAAGTGACATCACTGCATTGGTTTACAATTGTGATCACATTATGAAAGTTTTCTTTACAACTATAAAGGACTGATTTTTTTCTTAAATGAAGGCATACATTCAGAAGCACTATTATGACAAACTTTGTAAAGCTCACAATTATGCAACCATTTCCACTGCCACATAATTGCATTATAGATAGGGCTCTGTTTATTTAATAGAAATTAGAGACAAAGTATTGAGTCATTGTTGCTTATTCAGTTGTCACTGCAGATTATTCTACTTTATATACAGAGAGCACTGTTTGCCTTTAACTCAGACTGGGCTTAATCCTGCTTGAATTGAAAATCAATGGAAATGTTGCTTTTGACTTTATAAGAACATAAGAACAACCATATTGGGTCAGACCAAGCATCCATCTAGCCCAGCACCTTGTCTGCTAACAGTGGCTGCTGCCAGATACTTCAGAGGGAATGAACAGAACAGGGCAATTGTTGAGTGAATCACACCTCATTGTCCAGTCCCAACTTCAGGCAGTCAGAGACTTAGGGACACCCAGAGCAGCGGGGTATGTCCCTGACCATCTTGGCTATTAGCCATTGATGGACCTATCCTCTGTGAATTTATCTAATTCTTTTTTTAACCCAGTTGTACTTTTGGCCTTCATAACATCCCCTGGCAACAAGTTCCACAAGTTGATTGTGTTGTGTGAAGAAATATTTCCTTTTTTTTTTGTTTTAAACCTGCTGCCTGTTAATTTCATTTGGTGACCCCTGGTTCTTATGTTATGTGAAGAGGTAAATAACACTTCCATATTCACTTTCTCCACACTATTCATGATTTTATAGATTTCTATCATATCCCCCCTTAGTATTCTCTTTTCCAAGATGAACAATCCCAGTCTTTTTAATCTCTACTCATTTCTGTAGCCATTCTCTGCATTTTTTCCAATTCTAATATATTTGTTTGAGATGGGGTGACCAGAATTGCACTCAATAATCAAGGTGTGGGCATACCATGGATTTATATAGTGGCATTATTATATTTACTGTTTATTATCTATCCCTTTCCTAATGCTTCCTAACATTCTGTTCACTTTTTTGACTGCCAGTGCACACTGAACAGATGTTTTCGGAGAACTATCCACAATGACTTCACAATTTCTTTCTTGAGTAGTAACAGCTAATTTAGATCCCATCATTTTGTACGTGTAGTTGAAATTATGTTTTCAAATATGCATTATTTTGCATTTATCAATATTGAATTTCATCTGCCATTTTAATGCCCAGTCACCCAGTTTTGTGAGATCCTTTTGTAACTCTTCGCAGTCAGCTTTGTACTTAACTATCTTGAATAATTTTGTATCATCTGCAAATTTTACCATCTCATTGTTCACCCCCTTTTCCAGAGCATTTATGAATATGTGGAACAGCACAGGTTCCAGTACATATCCTTGAGGGACCCTGCTATTTACCCATTTTGTACACTGACCACATTCCTATCCTTTGTCTCCTATCTTTTATCTCCATGAAAGAACCTTCCCTCATATCCCATGACTGCTTACTTTGCGTAAGAGACTTTGGTGAGGGACCCCTTGTCAAAGCTTTCTGAAAGTCCCAAGTACACTGTATCCACTGGATCACCCTCATCCACGTGTTTGTTACTCCCTCAAAGAGTCATAGAGTCATAGACTTTAAGGTCAGAAGGAACCATTATGATTTTCTAGTCTGACCTCCTGCACAAAGCAGGTCACAGAATCTCACCCACCCACTCCTGTAATAAATCCCTAACCTATGTTTGAACTTTTGAAGTCCTCAAATCATGGTTTAAAGACTTCAGGGTGCAGAAAATCCTCCAACAAGTGACCCATGCCCCATGCTGCAGAGGAAGGCAAAAAACTCCCAAGGCCTCTGCCAATCTGCCCTGGAGGAAAATTCCTTCCCGATCTCAAATATGGCGATCAGCTAAACCAGTCAGACACCCAGGAAAGAGATCTCTGTAGCAACTCAGATCCCACCCCATCTAACATCCCATCACAGGCCATTGGGCCTATTTACCGCTAATAGTCAAAGATCAATTAATTGCCAAAATTAGGCTATCCCATCATACCATCCCCTCCATAAATTTATCAAGCTTAGTCTTGAAGCCAGATATGTCTTTTGCTCCCACTGCTCCCCTTGGAAGGCTGTTCCAGAACTTCACTCCTCTGATGGTTAGAAACCTTTGTCTAATTTCAAGTCTAAACTTCCTGATGGCCAGTTTATATCCATTTGTTCTTGTGTCCACATTGGTACTGAGCTTAAATAATTCCTCTCCCTCCCTGGTATTTATCCCTCTGATATATTTATAGAGAGCAATCAGATCTCCCCTCAGTCTTCTCTTGGTTAGGCTAAACAAGCCAAGCTCCTGGAGTCTCCTTTCATAAGACAGATTTTCCATTCCTCGGATCATCCTAGTAGCCCTTCTCTGTACCTGTTCCAGTTTGAATTCATCCTTCTTAAACATGGGAGACCAGAACTGCACACAGTATTCCAGGTGAGGCCTCATCAGTGCCTTGTATAATGGTACTAACACCTTCTTATCTCTACTGGAAATACCTCGCCTCATGCATCCCAAGACCACATTCGCTTTTTTCACGGGCCATATTACATTGGCGGCTCATAGTCATCCTGTGATCAACCAATACTCTGAGGTCCTTCTCCTGCTCTGTTACTTCCAGCTGATGAGTCCCCATCTTATAACAAAAATTCTTGTTATTAATCCCTAAACACATGACCTTGCACTTTTTACGTTTAAATTTCATCCTATTACTATTACTCCAGTTTACAAGGTCATCCAGATCTTCCTGTATGATATCCCGGTCCTTCTCTGTATTGGCAATATCTCCCACCTTTGTGTCATCTGCAAACTTTATTAGCACACTCTCACTTTTTGTGCCAAGGTCAGTAATAAAAAGATTAAATAAGATTGGTCCCAAAACTGATCCCTGAGGAACTCCACTAGTACCTCCCTTCAGCCTGACAGTTCACCTTTCAGTATGACCCGTTGCAGTCTCCCCTTTAACAGTTCTTTATCCACCTTTCAATTTTCACATTGATCCCCATCTTTTCCAATTTAATTAATAATTCCCCATGTGGAACCGTATCAAATGCCTTACTGAAATCGAGGTAAATTAGATCCACTGCGTTTCCTTTGTCTACAAAATCTGTTACCTTCTCAAAGAAGGAGTTCAGGTTGGTCTGGCACAATCTACCTTTTGTAAAACCATGTTGTATTTTGTCCCAGTTACCATGGACCTCAATGTCCTTAAGTACTTTCTCCTTCAAAATTTTTTCCAAGACCTTGTATACTACAGATATCAAACTAACAGGCCTGTAGTTACCCGGATCACCTTTTTATCCTTTCTTAAAAATAGGAACTATGTTAGCAATTCTCCAGTCATATGGTTCAACTCCTGAGTTTACAGATTCATTAAAAATTCTTGCTAATGGGCTTGCAATTTCATGTGCCAGTTCCTTTAATATTCTTGGATGAAGATTATCTGAGCCCCCCGATTTAGTCCAGTAAGATGTTCGAGTTTGGCTTCTACCTCGGATGTGGTAATATCTACCTTCATATCCTCATTCCCATTTGTAATCCTGCCATTGTCCCTAAGTGCCTTATTAGCCTCATTAAAGACTGAGGCAAAGTATTTGTTTAGATATTGGGCTGTGCCTAGATTATCCTTAACCTCCACTCCATCCTCAGTGTTTAGCGGTCCCGCTTCTTCTTTCTAATAGATTAGTGAGGCATGACTTTCCTTTACAAAAGTCATGTTGACTCTTCCCCCAACAAATTGTGTTGATCTATGTGTCTGATAATTCTATTCTTTACTGCAGTTTCAACCAATTTGCCTGGTACTGAAGTTAGGTTTACTAGCCTGTAATTGCCAGTATCGCTTCTGGAGGCTTTCTTAAAAACTGGTGTTACATTATCTATCCTCAAGTCATCTGGTACAGAGGCTGATTTAAGCAATAGGTTAAATCTGGTTCTGGTGACTTATTACTGTTTATTTATTTGTTCCAAAACCTCTTCTGTCAGTGGGACCAGCATCAGGACCTGACTGTGGAAATGTGCAGTAATTTTTTTTTAGCAGACAATGAACCAAATTAATCATTGGTGTAACATAGTTGAAGTCAATGGAATTATATCTTGGCTAAATTTTGCCCAGTATATCTCTGTCTAATCTCACAAACTTTTAAAAAAGTTCCCTACTGTTGCTACATTGATTCAGCTGCACCAATGTTATTTTCCCCTTGTGTAGACAGGGCCTGTGTTTTCTAGGTTTTGTGAAATGGCTCTAGAGGAAACAGTTGTATTGCAAAATGCAAATCAGCCATAGTAGCAAAATGATAAGGCTGGTAATGTACATTGAACTTGCTTCTTTCAAGGAAAAGTGCAGCAATATTATAATAACTTGCCTGGGGCTGCTACTGGGAAGAGAGGGATAGTCTCATCTTCTGCCTTAATGGCATATAGCATGTTCAGCTGGGTTGAGGGGGATAAGTTCACAGTATATTTAATTTTTCAATGTATAGTGTGCTTCTAGGCACAGGAATGTAGATGTAAAATTTAAAATTAGATGATAATATTACTCTAAAAACGCAAACAATTTTTGGCACGTCCTATCCTTTTCTTACCATCAGCAACATGGAAGGCTCTGAATGTGTCAGAACATGTACAATTCTGCAATGTTGGTGGGTGAGTCAAAAAAAAGGAAATCCACACAGGAGATCTGCATCACTGAACTCTGCGGTGATGGCATTGCTCCCTGTTTTTGTGCATAGGTACATTTTGGGGCAGGGTGGGGAGCAGTGTGATGGAGCCCATGGATATTTACATGGATCCATTGGTCAAACCTTCCTTTGCAGTGAGGCAGAAGGGAGGCAAAGCAGCCACTGAAGCTAATGCAACCCTGATGCTTTACGACCAGTGGCTTCATTGATGCTGTATGGCCAGTTTTTCATTTCCCAGCATATCTCCCCTGCACATAGCTCATATATTCTGGCTGTGCACATGACCCAACATTTGGCACTCAGTATCTGGGTAAGGGTTTGTCACATGCTATGTGTTTTAATTTAGGAATGTGTTATTGCACAGCTGTAAAAGACGGCCAGCTTCACATTTCAGCTTAGTAAGTCCCAGCTGCTTTGCCAAGTTTGTGAAATGGGTTTCCAGAATCTCACACAGCTGGGTTTGAGAGCCTTCTGACCTTGAACTTTACAGGTTTTTCCTATTTGAACTTCTCATTTCTAAAGTTAGCAAAGTAAACTAGCAGAATCAATACATTACTGATTCCTCTTGCAAACTGGCAGACACCAGTGGTGGGAACATGGGGGCTGTTGAGTAACAACAGCACATATTGTGATAGTATCCTGCTCTCCCCACTGGTATCTGTCTGTTTAAAACCACAGCATATACTAAGGACTGATGGAAAATCACACTATCAGTCACTTTTTTAAAAGACAGAAATAGCAAAAGACAAAAGAAATGGACAATCATTCAAACAAAGAGGGATGTGTGTGGAAAGGTTCTTAAGAACATAAGAACAGCCATACTGGGTCAGATCAAAGATCCATCTAGCCCAGGATTCTGTCTTCCGACAGTGGCCAGTGGCAGGTGCCCCAGAGGGAATGAACAGAACAGGTAATCATCAAATGATCCATCCATCCCCTGTCACCCATTCCCAGCTTCTGGGAAACAGAGGCTAGGAATACCATCCCTGTGCATCCTGGCTAATAGCCATTGATGGACTTATCCTCCATAAACTTACCTAGTTCTTCTTTGAACCCAGTTATAGTCTTGGCCTTCACAACATCCTCTGGCAAGGAATTCCACAGGTTGACTGTGTGCTGTGTGAAAAAATACTTCCTTTTATTTGTGTTAAATCTGCTGCCTATTAATTTCATTTGGTGAACCCTAGTTCTTGTGTTATGGAAGGAGTAAATTGTTCCTTATTTACTTTCTCCACATCGGTCATGATTTTATAGACTTCTATCATATCCCCCCTTAGTCATCTCTTTTCCAGGCTGAAAAGTCCCAGTCTTATTAATCTCTCCTCATATGGCAGCCATTCCATACCCCTAATCATTTTTGTTGCCCTTTTCTGAACGTTTTCCAATTCCAGTATACCTTTTTTGAGTTGGGGCAACCACATCTGCACGCAGTATTCAAGCTGTGGGCGTACCATGGATTTATACAGAGGCAATATGATCCCTTTCTTAATGATTCCCAACATTCTGTTCGCTTTTTTTGACTGCTGCTGCACATTGAGTGGATGTTTTCAGAGAACAATCCACAATGACTCCAAGATCTCTTTCTGGAGTAGTAACAGCCAATTTAGACCCCATGATTTTACAATGTATAGTTGGGATTATCTTTTCCAGGGTGCATGACTTTGCATTTATCAACACTGAATTTCATCTGCCATTTTGTTGCCCAGTCATCCAGTTTTGAGAGATCCTTTTGTAGCTCTTCGCAGTCTGCCTGGGACTTAACTATCTTGAGCAATTATGTATCATCTGCAAATTTTGTCACCTCACTGTTTACCCCTTTTTCCAGATTATTTATGAATATATTGAATAGGACTGGTCATTGTTCTGTCTCTGTACTCTCTAGTATTAGGGACAAGGACACCAATATTTATCTTTCTCCATTCTGAAAACTGACTATTTATTCCTCCCCTTTGTTTCCTATCTTTCAACCAGTTACTAATCCATGAGAGGACCTTCTCTCTTACCCCATGACAGCTTAATTTGCTTAAATTTTCTATTTCTTTTCCCCCTTATTAAGCATGTAGCTCAATCTGGTGTCATTAAGGTCTGGACCAGGCAGGCCTTGAGCTACATACAAGACAAAGGGTTAGACAGGTTAAAGACAAGGGGTTAGAGTCAGTACAACAAGGACAAACCAACACGTATAGAAAAATCACAGAGCTAGATCTTTAGTATATCAATGAGTGGAGATTGTCCCTCAGTAATTGAGAATTAGGTTGGTTGTCCATTTAAAAAATACAATCATTACAATGGTATATTAAACTTAGTATGTCATCTTTTACATATTGAAGGAACCAAGGTACACATTTTATATATCTATATCATATCTTTTTATATATATATATATATATATATATATATATATATATATATATATATATATTCAGTGTAGGCATATTTGTTTTTTTAACTGAAACCACCTCTGGGGTGGAACTGGCAGCCTTTGAACAGTGCACAACAACACTACGCAACCATGTCTTCAGCCATGACATGGCATTCCTGTTGCTCAGGCATAAACTTAGAAAGCCTGGAATCCAGAAAATTCTTAGCTACAGTATATCCTTGTCTACCACTGAAAATTGTAGGGGAGATTCCCACCGTTGATCTAGCACTGGTGCAGATCTGTGTTGAAGAAACAAGTTTTATTTTCTTTCCAGGTCTTAGCTTGATTACTAGGTCAGAAAAAAGTTTGTACTTCAAAAGAAATCTTCCCGGCTGAGGATGCAGAGTCAGCAATTTTATTGCTGACTAAGATCTGGTTATTAAATAAGGGAAATCCACCATTTTCTGGGAGTATTTTTCAATAGTTAAATTACATGGGAATCATCAAACCAACCAGTAGCATGAGAAATCTGATGAAGAGACTCAAATTATATGACTCAAGCAAACACTTTTCCTTTGCTTGTTAATCACCAAGAAATACACAAGTGACACCAATGACGGGGTTTTTGAACACTCTTGCAGCCAAAGCTGTATCCATTTAACTCAATGGCATAACTTTTGTTTATTTCAGTAGAAGCAGGGTTGGGATCAAATAAAGGACCTGGGAGGATGGATTGGAATTACAACACAGAAGCAAATTTCTCTACAACTGTTTCTTTTATTAGAATTCAAGGATCCATAAAACTGAGACATTGAAAAATTGCTAAGAAATTTTAAGTGTTATTGAAAATATGAAAAATAGGTTCAAGTGTTGTATTTTAAATTAACATGAAAATTCGGACAATTGAGTATTTACTGTTTTCTTTAGATTTTTATCATGCACGGAATATGGAAAAATCAATTAAACAAAACTACGCAATTTCTTGTATTGCTATATATTAACAGCCAAATTCTACTTTTAGTTAGACCTGTGAAAATCCATTGATTAGTAGATTTATTTTGGTGTAACAGAGTAGAATTTGGCCCTAAAATAGATTAATTAATAATACAAATGTTGATTGTACAAAAGCAACTGATGTAAGGCTATGTTAACATATAACTGAAATATCTTAGCTACTTATGTACATATAATATAACAACATATGAGATTCTTTATTAAGAACATTATCCCATTTATTGACCTATTTGAAGAAATCTATATTATCTTTAAATATATTAAACCCATACATGAGTTTCTTTAAAAAATCTCTACCAAACGAGAGAGTTTAGCACAGGCTGTGTGAGTGTAAATGACAGAGATTTCTAAAACAAAAATAAAAAAAGATATTATATGAACACACATTACAGTAAAATCCTCAAAAATAAGAAGAGAGCCTTTAAAAAAAATTGCTTAAAAATTAGTCTGATGGCCCAGATCCTGAAAACACATTTGAAAGCCTGAGCCTGCCTTGTGATCCACATAGGCATCGCAGTCAATCCTCGGGGATCACAAGGCACGATCAGAGCCTTAACTTTAGGCATATAGGTACCCCGTTATTTACATCCGTAAGTATTTGCAGGATCAGGGAATATGCTTGGATTGTACAGTGTGATGTAATAAATTTATTACAGTTCCTAACTGCAATATTATATTGCTTTGTGTGCTGGAATATATATTTAATTTTAATTAATATACATTATGTATTTTTTAAAATAAAATGTATTGATTTTATTCATTATCTTAGCATAATTATATTCAGGAAAAGAGTAATAATGTATATATATATATACACACACACACACTCTTTTACTTTTTTCCTGAATATAATTTTCATATATATATATATATATATTATTCATTATCTTAGCATAATTGAGAAGAATTTATTTCTGGGAATATTAAATACATTCATGTATTTTATATACACACATTTCTATAAATATACATTCCTACACAAGAGAATCCATTTTATAATGAATAATTATATATATATATATATATATATATATGAAAATTATATTCAGGAAAAGAGTAAAAGAGTGTGTGTGTGTGTCTGTATATACACACACACACACTCTATAACTCTTTTCCTGAATATAGTTTGCATATGTATATATCTAAATAAAAACCAACTCTATACAGGGGAGAACGACTACTACAGAGGAAGAGCAAAGAAAAACACCTGGCTTTAACGAACGCTGAATGAGAGTTGATGGTAGGGGACGAGCCCCTAGAGGTGACAGGCACGTACACACCTCTGCCCACTTTCAGCCTCAGCTTCTACCTGCAGCTTCCGCTCCCGGGAGAGAATCTTCGCCTCCTGCGTTCAATACCCAACCAGGAAGTGGAGAAGAAAGCAAAGCAGAGAGGGAGGCAGTAGCGCCCGCTCGCATTAGGGTGGGGGGTTACCCGGCCGCGCTGGAGAGGATTTTCCAGTTACGCGCGCACACTAATCCGCAGCCTCCGCTTAGCACGGCTGCCAGTCTCCCCACGCACCCACCCGATGGCTTCTCTGCAGGACCCTCTGCCTGAAGGTAAAGTCTCCACGCCCCGCGGGGACGGAGGGTGCGCGCGCCCCGCTGGAGTCTGGCCGGGGGACAGGGCGGGAGCGCGCGCGCGAGCGGCGCGCGGCCAGGGCAGGGCGGCCGGTCTGCGCGGCTGGGGCAGGGCTGGAGGAGGGCGTCGGGAGCGTCGCTTGGGAGCTGCGGCGCGAGCGGGCGCGAGCGGGCGCCCGGGCTGGACACTGACCCTCCCTGACTCTGCTCAGGGCCGGGGCGGCTTTTTCTTCCCTGCTGTGCGCGGGCTGTGGTGGAGAGAGCCCGCAGCCGCTTCCGCTGCGCCTAGCCCCGCGTGTGTTTGCTTCGTGTGCTGCGGGGCTGTGTTCTCTGCGCACAGCTGATCAGTACAAGGGGCTTTCCCCTCCCCTCTTAGTCCGGCCACGCTGGGGATGGGATCAGAGCTGCCAGGTTTTCTCCCGAAGGAAACTTTGCCTATAAAAACTTTCAAGCTAGCACAAGTAAGCCCAGCAAGCCGCTCTGCTTTTGACTGAGGCCGCCAAGCCCCCCCACTCCTCTCCCCACATTGTGTGTGAAGGAGAGTTTTGGACGAATATTAAAAGTGATTCTTTGCATGTGCATAGCCCCTCACCTCTGAGGATCTCACAGTGTTTTACGATTCACTAGCTCAGGCATGAATAAATTAAACCTGGCAGCACCCGGAAAGGTGCAACACAAGCTATTACAAAGAGGTCCAAAAAGTTGCCTGCGCCAGGGAGGTTTTGCGGATTCTGGATCTCGCGGCATTACCTTTTTTTAACTCACTGTACCCATTTTATAGGAGTTAACTCAGGACTCCTGGCCTTGTCTAGACAAGCAGGGCTCTGAGTCCCCCGCACACCCAATCGTGTTAGCTAACAGTTTAGCATGTTCTGTGCTGGTGGAATTTAGCACATGCCCTTTCTACACTAGAGTTTAGAACACATATTAGTTTTTTGCTAGCTAATACGATCAACCCGCCCCCCCCCCCCCGCCACACAAACACCACCCCCCTTTTTTATCCTTTAAAACCAAGGCTTGAGGAAGTGATTAAGACCAACATTTTCAAACTTGATGACCACTGGCACTTAAATATGAATATGAGTGCATACCATTAGAAACCCGAGTTTGAATATTTCCACTTAAATAACTTCTGTCCAGTCAGTGGCAGAGTTTACACCCTTTATAACAAACTGAGAGATGTAGTACCAAAAGTAAACAGATTCAAATACAGATTCACCCAAAAGGCAGAATGTAATGCACTGCGGTATAATTGTATGTAATGCACCATTGTGTTTATAATGGTATTTCTGGACCCCATTTGCCTAATCAGTGCCTCCTTGTTTATTAGGGCAATATGTCTCTGGGCTTGTGTACATTAAGAATATTTGTACTAGTGTAATTACATTGATGTAGTTATACTGCAACAAAGGGGGGTTTACACCAGTGTAGTTTAATTTGGTAATTATGCTAAAATAGTTTAAGCTTCAGTACCTGCTGGTGTAGAGTGTCTACACCTGAGGTATATTACAAGGAGGGAGCTACATATATGTGATTACAGTGGTGCAAGTTTTCTTAAATTAGACAAGCCCTCAGCCTTGAAGCTACCTATCTTCCTCTGGCCGATAGTGGTTCAAGAAAGTACAGGGACTAAGAATAATAAAAATCCATTTGTTTTCTTTCTTGTATGATCATATTTATTTGAGTCAGAGAAAAATTTATATTAAGTTTTCATATTGATCTTTGTTTGCTGATAGCCCTGAAGAGAAATGACCTAGGAGAATCAACAGGAGTGGCCCTTTTCAGTGTCTAAGATATACATATTTTAAAAGGGCCTAAAACTAAAACTTGTCATACAAACAAGTTATCCCTAAACAATGGGAGAAAGCATTAAACTCTTTCCTGCAACAAGTAATACATTCTGGGGCTTCTTAAATAATTTGGTGTTTTCCACAACAAAGAATTTTTGCAAGTGGAAAAAAGTTATTTCCATTATAGAATTCTGCCACTTTTCACCAAAAATGCTTGTTCGTTGCTGGATGTAGAGAAATATCACTCTTTTCTACGTTTGGAAATTCTTCTAAAAAATGGTGAAAAATGATACTATCACATAGCTCTTGTCATCTCATCCCAGGCTTTTCTTGCCAGTGCCAAAAGCAGATCTGGGGAGAGGGATCATCGGATGGGATTCCACACATCTGAAACAAAATTGGCACTCTGGATATCCAAATAGCTAACACAGGAGTTTTTTTAAAACCTAAATAATGTTAAAGGCAGCAAAAGGTACTTGAATAAAATGACCACTCTAAACTGTGATAAAAATGTGTCAAAAATAAGTCAGCATAACCAATTATCCTTTGCGGCTGTAAACACACTTCAGAATGCTGAGGTGCCTTACAACTCCCTGGAAAGAGCTAATCAGAAGAAAAATCTAAATAAATCTAATTCTAAATAAATAAACTTCTTACATCATTTGCAAGTTCTTATGTCATAATGCATCGTATTATTAGTTTACGTCTGGCTGTGGAAATAACGGATAGTAGTGTCTGTGTAGGTTGTAAACTGTTCCGGACAGGGACTGCTTCTTACTATGTATGTGCAGCATTTAACGCAATGAGATCTCCATCTCCGTTGGGGTCTTTAGGTGTTATTGTATTGTAAATAATTAATAATAATGGCGGTGACTATGCTAATATCTGAGCTATGACTCTGACCTTGCCCAGCTAGTTGCAGAAGCCTGAGCAGGCTCAATGCGAAATGAGTGCTTGTGCAGTTAACAGAAGAGTTAAGCCTTCTTGCTTAACGAACCCGACTCCTGAATGCTTGCTAAATCTTCCATGTTATTAGAAATTACATCAAGCCAGAAACATTACTTCCTTCAAGTCCATTGAATTCGCTGTTTAAGCAAAAGTTTGTTGTTTCTCTCATTGGCAAGGAGAGTACACTTAACTTAGGGACAGGGAGCTATATTGATTTACACCGGCGGAGAATCTGTCTTCTGAAGTGCAGGCAGTGATATTTCTTCAAGTGGCAGGTCTGGCAGCATTGCAAGTATATAATGCTTTTACATAGGAGGAGGAAGAATATGGATAAAGGAGAGGATTTGTAAACCAAGAAGGACTTCATTAAGAATTTTAAAAAAAGTCTCTCTTAAGGCCAGTATGAGCCCTCTGATGCATAATTAACTTCAAGGGGCCATACCTTGGAACAGGATTGGCTGGCCCTGGACCTGGCCCTCAACTGCTCTTAAAGATGCAGGGCATCCTGTCACCTTCTTGGTTAGGCCAGTTATGGTAGCATCTACTTTACAACTCTGCATGGTACTTAGAAGTGCACTTACTTTTCCAAGTGCACATAGTTTTTTGGAGGGTCTGATTTTTTAACAAACTATGGATTGGGAATATCCAGGGGCCCTTTTCCATGGCCCCTATTTTTTTAGGCCGACTTCTTCTCTGATATTTTCTTGCACTTTGGCAACACTTGCACACCTTGTCATGCCAGTAAAGGCACATTGAATTGATTTGGATTCCTTATTGCCAGTGTCACAAATGCAGTCGTTATTAAAGCTTATGTCACCAAAAGTAGGCCCAGAAATGCCACTTTTAATTAAAAACTAGGGCTATCAAGTGATTAAAAAAATTAATCGTGCAATTAATCATGCTGTTAAACCACAATAGAATACCATTTATTTTAAATATTTTTGCATGTTTACTACATTTTCAAATATATTAATTTCAAATACAACACAGAACACAAAGTGTACAGTGCTCACTTTATTTTTTATTATGAATATTTGCACTGTAAAAAACAAAAATTTTATTTTTCAATTCACCTCATACAAGTACTGTAGTGCAATCTCTTTATCATGAAAGTTGAACTTACAAATGTAGAATTATGTAAAAGAAAAACTGCATTCAAAAATAAAACAATGTAAAACTTTAGAGCCTACAAGTCCACTCATTCTTACTGCTTGTTCAGCCAATCACTCAGACAAACAAGGTTGGTTACAATTTGCAGGAGATAATGCTGCCTGCTTCTTGTTTACAATGTCACCTGAAAGTGAGAATAGGCATTCGCATGACACTGTTGTAGCTGGTGTTGCAAGATATTTATGTGTCAGATGCGCTAAAGATTAATAAGTCCCTTCATGCTTCAACCACCATTCCAGAGGACAAGCGTCCATGCTGATGATGGGTTCTGCTTGATAACAATCCAAAGCAGTGTGGACTGCTGCATGTTCATTTTCATCATCTGAGTCAGATGCCACCAGCAGAAGGTTGATTTTCTTTATTGGTTGTTTGGGTTCTGTAGTTTCCGCAGCAGAGTGTTGCTCTTTTAAGACTTTTAAAAGCATGTTCCACACCTTGTCCCTCTCAGATTTTGGACAGCAATTCAGATTCTTAAACTTTGGGTCAAGTGCTATAGCTATCTTTAGAAATCTCACATCCGTACCTTCTTTGCGTTTTGTCAAATCTGCTGTGAAAGTGTTCTTAAAATGAACATGTGCTGGGTCATCATCCAAGACTGCCATAACATGAAATATATGGCAGAATGCAGGTAAAACAGAGCAGGAGACATACAGTTCTCCCCCCCAGGAGTACAGTCACAAATTTAATTGACGCATTTTTTTTTTAAAAGGAGTACTTGTGGCACTTTAGAGACTAACAAATTTATATCAGCATCATGCATCCGATGAAGTGGGCTGTAGCCCACGAAAGCTTATGCTCAAATAAATGTGTTAGTTTTTAAGGTGCCACAAGTACTCCTTTTCTTTTTAGGGATACAGACTAACACGGCTGCTACTCTGAAACCTATTATTTTTTTAAAGAGCATCATCAGCATGGAAGCATGTCCTCTGGAATGGTGCCCGAAGCATGAAGGTGCATACGAATGTTTAGCATATCTGGCATGTAAATACCTTGCAACGCCAGCTACAGAAGTGCCAGGCGAATGCCTGTTTTCACTTTCAGGTGACATTGTAAATAAGAAGCAGGCAGCAGTATCTCCTGTCAATGTAAACAAACTTCTTTGTCTTAGCAGTTGGCTGAACAAGAAATAGGGCTGAGTGGACTTGTAGGCTCTAATGTTTTACTCTGTTTTGTTTTTGAGTGCAGTTATATAACCAAAAAAATCTGCATTTGTAAGTTACACTTTCATGATAAAGAGATTGCACTTCAGTACTTGTATGAGGTGAACTGAAAAATACTATTTCTTTTGTTTATCATTTTTACAGTGCGTATATTTGTAATGAAAAATAATAACGCAAAGTGTACACTGTGCACTTTGTATTCTGTGTTGTAACTGAAATCAATATTGAAAATGTAGAAAAACATCCAAAAATATTTAATAAATTTCAATTTGTATTCTATTGTTATAAGTGCAATTAATTGCAATTTTTTAATCACGATTAATTTTTTTTAGTTAATCACGTAAGTTAACCGTGAATAATTGACAGCCCTATTAAAAACATGTTTAGATTGAGCTGACAGACTAGTAGCCATGCAGCCCGTTGCTAGACTAGCCATTTCTTCAGTTTTAAGCCGGACAGTCCTGTTTTTCTGTGGTTTGTCCCCTGTCTGGTACTGAGACAAAACTGAATGGAGAAAGCCATTTTGAAGAGCATGCCGCTCTGCCCCCACATGACAGGATATGTGGGAAGTCATACTGGTGGGGGCAGGATCATGTAGGTGGGGGCTACCAACACCATTCCTGGAAGTACCAGAATGTCCAGTATTCTGGGGACGTGTCAGGGGCCATCCAACTCATTGCCACTACAGAACTCGGAGTTTACATTATGACCTTTGTCATTCACTTCCCAGGCTAACTGGGCCTTGAAGGGTATGTCTACACTGCATCTGGGAGCCTCCCAACTAGGGTTCAAAGTATTGTGTTGGTGGAGCCTGTGCTAGCGTGCTAAAAATAGTTGTGTAGACACTGCAGCTTGGGATGGAGCTCAGGCTCTCAGGCTTGCAGGGGCCTGAGAGCCCAAACTCCAGCCCAAGCTGCAACATCAAAGCAATATCTACACAGCTATTTTTAGCATGCTTGCACAAGCCCCACCAGCACAAGTCTGGAAACTAGGGCTGGAAGGCTTGCTCCCAAATGCCGTATAAATAGGGCTGCCAGGCATCCAGGGCAATCAGGGAAGCTTCACGCAAATCCCCTGCGTCCCGCCCTCCCCAGTGCTGCCCCCACAGCTCCAATTGGCCAGGAACCGCAGTGGGTCTGCATAGAATAGATTCTGCTGGTGTACACTAATGGTTCCTTAGTGTAATTTAACATAGTACTGATTGAAGCAATATTACATTAAAGTGCTCGAGGGAACATTATAGAGAGATTACTCACTAGAGTATATACTACAGTATACATTACTCATTATAGTATATTGAAAGGGAAAGCCACCAAAATCTCAATTTTTGAACATCCACATAAAATTCAAAAATTGCTAAAAATACTCCCCCAATGAAATTAATAAATTCCGAAAAACAGAAGCACTAAATATAGTTCATCTTTAGTCCAAATTTACTTTCCCATTAAGTTTTGAGCTATATTCTGTTGTTATAATACTATATTAGTCCTCTTCATTATTAATTTCTTATATGGGGTATTTCCCTGTTTGGAGAAGGCCACTAATGCACAACTGAGTACAGCTATTCAGAGAAAGGAATGTTTTATCCATTTTAGCTGTTTTCTGGTTTAATTATTTATTGTTGAACTATTTATGATATTTTTAAAATAATAATTTAAAATATTTATTTGCACCTACCTGTTATCAGATATAACCTCTGATGGTATTGTTGAGAAGAATTTCTCATCTGTCAGCTAGCACCTGTGACTAACCCTTTATACTTTATGACGTGTTCCCATCGTAAATGAACTCCTGTGTAACTGATGTACAGTTTCATCTTGGTGAGCTGGTGAGGGAAAGTGCATGAGTGACCAAACAGACATAGTTTGAGGAACATGAAAAAGCTTACTTATTTCTTCTGGCAGATCATGCTGCAAAAGAGCCTGTGGAAGATACAGATCCAAGCACTTTTCCATTAGAAATGGTAGGTGTGTCTGCTTTTGTTCCAATATAACTTTAATACTTGGTTATCTAATATTTAGTTTATAGCTTTTTACAGATATTTAATTCTGGGATGCTCTCAAAAACCCAAGAGTATGCTTGGCTGAAACCGGGCACATGATTGTCTACTAGGTAATTAACACCATTGTACACAATGAAATGTTATGCAGATAACTTCAACTCAGTTGTAAATTAAAAAAATGAATCATTGCATCAAATGTATCTTGAATAAATCAATAAATAATCATGGGTGAAACCCACATTTAGATTGTAATCTTTTTCAGATAAGACTTTCTCTCACTAGGTGCTTATACAGTGTCATGTATCATACAGGAGTCATGATCTCTGTTGGAGTTTCCAGGTGATGCTATAGTACAAACAGTAATAATAGTACTGTGCATCTCCCTAGAAATTGGTATGAGATCTTCACCCAGAAACTTAATTATTGTTTATATATAGTCTAAGCACTTCCTTTAAATGTTTTGGCTGATAGCTAGATAAGGCATTAGAAATGCATGTGACAAAAAACAAGGCTCTGCTAGATGTGGGGGTGAACTGAGTGAAGAGATGTTTTACTGACTAATAGATTTACAACCTTCACTGCATGCTTTTCTTTGTTGGTGTGTCCTGGGATATTCAGAGAAGCAAATCTTATGCTGGCACATGGAGTATATTGGGTAAAAAGAATATTTAAATGCTCTGTAATCTTTAAAAAGACTCTTTGAATTTGGCTCTAGGTTGTTTACTCTGGGTAACAGTAAATAAAAAAAAGAGACTGATGATAAATATGTTATGCAGCCCAGAGTAGATTAGTGTATAATGTATCAGTATGGGTGTTTTTAAAAGTACCTTATCTTGTTTGTAAATTGTGGATTTGTCACGCAGCAACATGAATAATGAGAGGGAAAGCGATTATTTTCCTGGGGGGACTTCTTCCAATTCAGAAACCTAGTACTGAAGTATCAGCAGAAAACAGAGAAGAAGTGTAAATATTGACCTTAGCCTGTGGCTTTTTTGGGAAAATCAGTTTGGTAATTTAGGTCCTGATCCTGTATTGTGATCCATTAGTGCCAACTTCTGAGCATGTGTGAAGTCCCACTGAAATAAATGGGACTTTGCACAGGTCCATGCTAGCAGACCTTGATGTAGGAATGGGGTTGTTACTGCCATTTTGTGGTGTGTGATTGCTTAAATTAAAGACTCTGATCTTCAACTGTCTTTAAGGAATAATTTAACTCTAACTGAGTTATTATATTTGTCTGATACAAATGCAAGTTATTTTTTTTTAATTATTTTGTTTCTAAATGAGGAGGATTTTAATTTGTTTGGTGTGAGAGTCTGTAAAAAACTGATGGAAGCGTCTTCTTGTCTTTAGACGCTGCTAGAGGTAACGTGGGAGCAAGCAGATGTCTAGGTCTCGTAGTAAACTGTAGCATAGAAGTCGGAATATGTTTGTGTTGTAAATCAGCAGATATGTCCATAAACTGGGTAGCTGTATTTTAGTTTTGCATTTTAATCAGGTTTTAATTTTAATTTGCAAGCAAAGAGACCTTTCATTGTTCTTTAGTAAGAATGCTTGTAATAATGGGACCATCTTTATTATTGTGGCTACTCTTGATACACACCAGTAAGCTGAGAAACTGACCCAGAGAAATTGAGGCCACTGGCAGAGAGCTAAAATTAAAACTCAGAATTTCTTGGCTCCCAGTCCTGTGCTCAGTCTACTAAACCACATTGCATTTCAAGAAACTGCAGCAAAAACAAACTATATAATTTAGGATTGTAAATAATCCCCAAACTACCTGTGTTAGTAACTGTTTGGCCCATCTCTAATCATTCATTACTATATTGATGTGAACTTAAATGCCATTTTAAAAAGGCATAGTGGTAACTATAAAGTTTTCAATGTACTTTTTATTAAGTACTGGAAATAACAAACATATGTCTTGGTCTTTTTGGACAGAGAGAAAAGTATCCTGTCCAAGATACACGGCTACCTAAAGGTAAGCACAGCAAACTCCAGCTATTATAAATATGGTACATTATTGTAGTACATAGGTATACGAAACACACTGAAATAGTCTATTCATTTGTTCTGTATTTTTACATTGTAACAGTTTATGCAGTGTAATGATTTTTTTTTAAATGTGTGTTATTAATGTTACCTCTGGTGTTTGCCATCAGAGCTCAGCTTTGGTCTAAAAGCTGATTATATCAACAGAAGATCTTGGTTCTCAATTTTGAAGGAAGTTATAATAAGCCAATGCCACACACACATACACACACACAATTCCCAGATTAGAGGGAAATACAAATATTTGAAAAATGGCTTTGAGAGGGTTACCTGTGTGTCTGCAGGTGATCAGAAATGCATTTGGGAGCCCAGAAATATTCAGTGGACTTCTGCACTGATCAGATCCTGAGCCCTCCAACCAATCCCATCATTAAGCCTTTAATCCTTCTACCACACTAGCTCCCTTGACCTCTCCCTCTTCTTTATTTTTGCATCCCAGACCCTGCTGCAGGCTTCCTTCCAAGGAATGTCCTGAGAGTGCCTTGAGCCTCAGTACTCCTCCAAGCATAGTGTTCTGAATCCTATGGTGCATGTAAAGCCTGAGGACGGATCCAGGATCCAATTGGGAAGAGACATTGAAAAAGTTAGGGTAAAGACTGATGAGCTGGGTAAACTAAAACTGGGGTTCCAAGGGAGGATTGAGGATTATTTAAGAGACTTGAAGGAGCCAGCAATAGAAATGAGGTGCCATTGAGAATACCAAGAGAAGGGGAATAGATTGGAGGGGAGAAGGGTATAGTACTTTGAACCTGTTCAGTTGCAGGCAGACTGCTCACCTCTTCAAAGTGGTTTTTCTTAAAATTTCTTAAATTTTGGTAATTTCCCTATAGCTTTCCTATCTAAATTGTATTTTTTCTTACTCTTATGGCATTAGTTCATTGTATCTTCCCCTCCAAAGAAAATCAGATTTCTAAATAAACATGTAACTGTTTCAAAGCTGTTTAAAATCTGATCTACATGTTTAATACAATTAATTAAAAGTAAAATTGAAGGGAAATGGAAATTGTGGCATTTTCTGTTGAAAGGAAGTTTCATCATGATCAGTGTAAAGATATAAAAGTATTAATGGAGCTTAACATTTCCTGTCTGAGAATGGGAAGTGATGTGAAACACCTATTAATATTCTGTAAACTTCTGCAGTCTAAAATTTTCCTTATAATTAATTTTCTCAAAAGTCTAGCACTGTTGTGGGTTTGGAAACTGTATGACGTTAACCTTAGATTGTTCCTTAGATATTGGCCTCTTGATCTGCTCGAGAGCCTGAATTTTCATCACTATTCAACATGATTTGGAAAAAAAAATAGTTTTATAAATGTTGCTGAATCTATAAGTGAATAAAATGTGTTACAAGAGTTTGCTTTATACGGTTTATGGGCCCGATTCTTTAGTCGTTATTTAGGGAAAATTCCAGTTGGCTTTAATGTAATTGTTATCTAAATAGAGTACGGGATCTGGCCCCTTGTTTAAAAATAATTATATGGCCTTATCCAGCAAGATGTTGAGCACCCTCAAGTCCCATTAAAGTTAATTAAAGTTAATTAACTTTAATGGGAGTTGAGGGCTCTCATCACCTTTCAGGATTAGGCCCATATTTTTTTTTTCTCCAAGTTCACTTTTTCATCATAGTTACCGCCTCACCCAAATATTAGAGGCAACAGCCAAAAGAACAGACCAAGTGAAATTTTGGAGGTTGTCTTTTGAAATGTCAGCTGAATTCTTTGCCATTGAATCCTAACATAAGAGTGGCCATACTGGGTCAGACCAAAGGTCCATCCAGCCCAGTATCCTGTCTTCCGACAGAGGCCAATGTCAGGTGCCCCAGAGGGAATGAACAGAACAGGTAATCATCAAGTGATCCATCCCCTGTCGCCCATTCCCAGCTTCTGGCAATCAGAGGCTAGGGACACCATCCCTGCCCATCCTGGCTAATACCCACTGATGGACCTATCCTGCATGAACTTATCTAGTTCTTTTTTGAACCCTGTTCAAGATCATCAATAAGGAGTCTGTGTCAGATATCAGCTGCTGTCAGAGGCAGGCTATTGGATTTTAGGGATCAATGGTCTAATAAATAATGGCAAATTCTAAGTGAAAGAAGAAAAGAAAATCCTTACTTTTTTTGTTTGTTTATTTAAACCAGAAGGGGATATGGAGGTAAGGAAGCCAGTATACATGTCTCGTTCCTCTAACCAGAGTATTCAAAAAGATAAGAACAGTTGAGGCATTCCACTGTTTCTTAATAGGAGTCTTATTGCTAGAGAGAATAATAAACTCATATGCATTTTTATCCCTAAAAAGCCATTCAACATTATAAGAGTCTTGGAGGAATCTGACATGTCTAGGATAACCTCCTTTCAGCCACAAGTCAACAGTTCATCCCAAGTCAGTAGAGCAATTAACATATGGATTTAAACACTTGCTTAAAGTTAAACACATGCTGAAATGCTTTGCTGAACTGGGGCCTTATTAATCACAAAGTGAAATTCAACCCTATGCACAGAACTGGCAAAAGGCTTATGTATCACTTAATTCCTATTTTGAGAGCCTAAGTTGGAGATGAAAGGTAAATAGACTTTGTGCTGTCCCTATGCATAAGGGTGAATTTCAACCCACCTCTATATACTCACAAAGGTGTATAGACAGTTTTTAAGGTGCAGTGAGTAAAACCTGGGGGGGGGGGGTACGTGTGCTTCAGGAAGGGTCCGGAGCAGGATGAGCATAATCCAAACTTGGGGAGAGGAGAAGGCAGAATATCGAGAATTTTTAGAAAGTCATTTAGAAAGAGAAAGGAGTTTTGCTGATTGTCACGTACTTTCACTTTTTCAGCTATCTTTGATTTATTGGCTGGGTAAACACTATGTTGGTGCTGCTCCCGGTCAATCTGCTGAAGGAAGAGTGTAGCCCTGCTATCCATAATAGTGTGTTGGAGATGCAGAGTAAACATTTTACATATACCCTGATGTGTGACCTCTGATAGTGCTTTCTATCTGCACAGTCCAGTCATTAACAATTTAAGATTATGTTAAATCCCTTTTACATTTCCCAATGACCCATTATCGTATGCGATTAAATCTTGTGTGTTAGACTTGTATAAAGTCTGCCATATTTTTTGTTTGAGAGTCTTGTTACTTAAGCTTATATTTGGGTAAAAGACCAACATTTCAGAATCTCTTTGCCTTAGATGAGGAGTACCTAACAGATAAAGTTACATTGGAAATAGCATCTATTAACATCAGGAGTCTTACATCAGATTCTGACCTAATACAACAGGTAAGGGAAATGCTTTTCAAATTTAAACTATCTGTTTGAGAAACCCATGAGTGCATATTAAACTAAGCTTTTAAAGTTATTTTTGTTGATGAAAGAAAGCTATTAATATTAATCACAACTTTCTCTAGACTGCATGGAGTCATTCAGTAAAATGAGATTGGAAATAGAATATCCATTTAAGAATGGTTTCAGAGTAACAGCCGTGTTAGTCTGTATTTGCAAAAAGAAAAGGAGTACTTGTGGCACCTTAGAAACTAACCAATTTTTCTGAGCATGAGCTTTCGTGAGCTACAGCTCACTTCATCGGATGCATGAGTTTCCACAGTATGCATCCGATGAAGTGAGCTGTAGCTCACGAAAGCTCATGCTCAAATAAATTGGTTAGTCTCTAAGGTGCCACAAGTACTCCTTTTCTTTTTGCATTTAAGAATGCTGGGTGAAATGTACTCTATACTTACAGAGTGCATAGGCTGTGTGTATAGAGTACATTTCACCCTATTTGAGGGGCTTAAGTGGGACTTGAGTGGTGAATAGGTCTTGTGCTGACTCCTTTGCTTAGGATTGAGTTTTGTTTACAGTGAACCTAGTTCTAGTGACGCTGTACTTATAGTGCAGTGGAAATCCAAAATTGCTTCAATTTGCATCCAGGCTTGAACTCTTCTGACAAGGGCAAATCCTGCCCCCACACGCCATCCCCACTCAGCCTGCGGCAGAACAGATGTAGTTCCACTGTGCTGAGTGGGCAGGGAGCCTGGAGCCCAGGCAGGGTCATGCTGCAGAATCCAGTTCTACCAGAATTCCTTTCACACTGATATGGGGGATAGGATTAAAAACAGGGCTAGTGGATTCACAGCTATACAGAGCCATCATTTTTTCCTCCAGCCTTCACTTCCCCTAGATAGGGGTTTGCAACCAGGGAAGTGGTTATTGCAGAGCAGCCTCGGAGTTGGGGTTGGGGTTGTCTTATTTCTCCCCTGCATCAAGTCCTTATACATGGACTTTGAGATAGTATTTTTCCCACAGTGAAGCTTCACTCTAATGTTCCACTGTAAATGGGCAACACTGTGCAAATCCCATTGGCATGTCACAGTTATCACCTACCAGATAGTGTTAGAGGCTGAATTCCTGGGGATTTTCTCTTTTGGGTTGAGCAGAGGAGAAGACAGATTGGCACTATCTCATGGAGAGAAGGGATTTCTTATCATGAAGTGGAGAGAATTTGTTGCCTGAGAGTCCCTCTTCTATTATACTGAAACTGGGTATAATGAAGGCTTTTTATAGTGACAAAACACTTCACTATACAGCTGTTTCACTGGCTTTAGATTTGTAGGGCCCTCTAAAAGCCTATCTTGCCTGGAGGGTAGCTTGTTCTTCTGGTCCCTCTGCAAACACATAAGACAAATGTATAACTGCAAATCTAAACAAAGCTGTTTTTTTAATTAGTGGGCAATAAAATAGTCCTGTTAAATAGCAATATTTTAATGGACAGTTACATATCTTTGCAATAAAGTGATGTTGGATAAGCCTCTGTGCTTCAGAGTTGATATGTGGAAGATAGCTGAACTGCTAAAATAAAAAATGTGTATGTCACAAATAAGTGGCCTTTTGAAATCCTATAGTTTACAAGAAAATATTTTTTTATTAAACAAAAAAAAATGAGGACTCTGAGTCCATGGGAAATAAAACTTTACCTCCTTCTTTGCCCATGCTGTCGCAGTCCTACCATTGCCAACTGTCATGATTTGATCATGAGTCTTGAGATTTTTGATGTTAAAACCCCAGTTTCTGAAAGCACTTAGATGAGTATCTCGGCTCTCATTTAAAAAAAAAATAGATTTGAGGCCTCATGTTTGCAGGAAAAAAATATGAAAATATACGTGAGTGCACTCTAATGGCTCAGAAATCATAAGACAAATAAAAAGAACCCAAATTTAATATTTTTTTTTAAAAAAATCATGATTTTTAATTTACTCTCCAGATTTTGGGCCAGACTCAATTTTTCAATGCTTGGGTTGGCAAAACTGCAATTCCGATATATCAAACACCCATTGACTTACTCATAGACACTTCTCAACCAGATTCATATCATAATATGACCGTAAATTATCTCTATATTCAAGAGCAAGACATCCAGTTCTGGCCAACGTTTTTAGACAGTCATTGTTCAAGATCCTGAGTTAAAAGCTGCTGAATGAAAAGCCCGGGGCTGACATTCTATCTAGCTACAGCTGAAATGATGCTGGTAAGAGGAGGAAAGTACTTGGAGAAGATGGCAAGTACTTTCCTCTTACTTTGATGGGGGGTGCATCCATTGTTGAACCTTTCTTGAGCATGTACCAAACACTGTGATCATTTTGTGATGTGGAAGACTGTGCATTAGAGAACAGAAAGAAATCTGTAAACTCATCTGCATTTGTGACCATCCGGCCCACTGCAGTAGTGGGTGTGGCAGGGGAGATAGTGAAAATAGCATGCAAATGTTCCCTTTTGGGGGAAATGTGGGGAATTTTTGATAGAATATCTTGTACAAATTTACTTTCCCCGTAATTGGATGAGATCATGTGTGTATATGTGTTCACCACATCAGCTGAAACTACCTCTACTGGTTATAGGGTTTGCAAAAATCAAATTTTTATTTTTTTATAATTTTGATGGACAATATCAATGATTATTTTAAGCATTTTTTAATTTTTATGCATTTAAATTTTAACAGTTGTGGGAAGTGATGGGGTGTGCCAGACAATTGGGAAGGTCAAACAATAATTATGTAATGACAATAGATATGAGATTCAAAAAATTAACGCTTTAAAACCGTTAAAACCCAGATTGGCACATATGAAAATGTACAAAATAAATATCCCTAAATGAAACTGGAATAAGTTCTCAAGCAGCATTTTTTTTTCTTTGCCTATCTGTAAATCTTGATTTTTATCAATGGAAATATATTTTTGTCAGTTTGTCTCTCAATGGTGAAATTGATGTTTACAAATAATAATCTAATCCTTCCAAGCACAACTATTTGTAATGGATTTAATAATACAGTGTCAGTAGGAATAGGGCATCTTGTTATGATGTATTGTAACCTACACAGTTTACTTGTATTTGCATGCACAGCCTGCAAAATGCAGTGAAGTACTCTATGATACTTTTGAATCAATGACACTATACAAAAGTCTGCTGTATTTTATTGCACTTGTCTAAAGAGGAAACCCTTTCTGCTTTCATCTTCAAACCATTTTATCTGGGCTTGCACCCACACAACGAGTGAGGGCAGCTGCTCATGTCTTCTTACTCCCTTACTCATTTCAGTTTGCCTCAGCCACAGGGTCATAGTGCCTTCCTTTGGGTGTTAGATGTTGCTTTCAAGGAATATAGATGTTGCAATGACACATGTTGTCACCTCAAACTATTACATTATTTTCTCTACATTTAATTAGCTGACAAAAAGCAGTTGAGTGAACATTAGCTTCAAAAGAAAGAAGGTTTTGAACTGAGCCAGCAGAAATATTCAATTCCAGCCCTTGTCTAGAACTATTTCCTATATATAAAAAGCCTTTAAAGAAGCTCTGCCAAGCTGAGGATCTGGCCCACCCTCTAATAAAAAAGATGGGACATGGAAATCTTCGAAGTCAAACAATCTGAATCACTGAAAAGCTGTAGGTACTCTATAAAAAAAATTCTAAGGACTCCCCCCAAGATTATGGCACGTTAGTGACCCTTAATTGCAATTTTGCAATAATATTTCATGCCTATATGCCAGAAAGTCACCTTGTAACTGTTGTACATTGCCCAACCTACCATTTTCAAACACTGAGTACTTTAATGAACTAACATCAATAAAATGTCATTAAGGAAAATTAAACAAGCCAGGATAGCATGGGAGAGAGAGCACGAACTATTCCAAATATACAAGATGGAGTGTGGTACTGCATAATCATAAGGATAGTGAGTCATTCAACAGTTTTCTAACATTCAACATGTCTATAACCATAAGGTCCAATTCTGGGGTCACTGACACCTCGGGTGAGCAGTCAGCAAATGTGAAAAATCGGGACAGGGAGTGGGGGGTAATAGGAGCCTATATAAGAAAAAGACCCAAAAATCGGGATTGTCCCTATAAAATCAGGACATCTGGTCACCCTACTTACACCAGTGTAACAGTAAGGTGTTACTCCCAATTTGTACTGGTGTAACTGAGAGGTGAAATTAGCCTGAAGATTGTAGATGTCTTCACTTAACATGTTATCCACTGCTGTCATGAATTTCTGTGGGAGCAACCCCAAGACTGATCAGCAGAGATTTATAGTTACATACACGGTGCTGTTCTTTTCTGTTCTGTTCACAAATAGTTTTAATACAAACCTGTCACTACTGAGAGTGAAAATGATAGGTCAGTGCAAGAACTGTTTAAAACTCTAACCCTATATCATAGGATGAATCAAAATGTAAATATGTTGCATAAAAAGTTTGCAAATTGTCAGGAAACACAGACACATACACAAAAAGTATTTTCTGTTCAGTTAATCAGTTAAGTCAGTATCTTTCTAAACTGACTCTCCACTTGGTAAACTAGATCAATAAAGTTATTGCGTGTTATTTGAATACATGATTTTAATTCAAGGTTACTTTTTGTTTGTAGCCAAAAGAGAGTGATAGTCAAAGCAATACTGGAGAATCACTTTCAGGTAATTTATTGGCTTTACCATATATGTATGTAGTTATTTTTTATGATAGATTTTCTTCAGAAAAGTCTTTGTGAGGATGATGTTTAGAATTACGTAGAAAGGCTTGGGGATCCAGAGTATATGAGGCTTCTCTCTTTTGCTTTTAATATTCCATGCAGGGCATAGTGCCAGAAGTTTATTTGATTTATAGATAGCTACAAACTGCTCGTCAATTTTTTTTTTATGAAATTCACCTCACTGAGCACACACAGCAGAATGAGATGAAATTAAGATAGGGGCCAATAATGCATTCTCTGCACAGCCAGAACTTCAGTTAGGTCAAATGGAGTTAGCTTTGCTCATACCAGAGTAAAGTGAGCAGGATTTGGCCCATTGACTTCATCACAAGGAAAGCGGTATTACTTATATACCTTTATATTTAGCTATAAAAAAAAACCTGCAAGGCCTTATGGAATGCCTGAAAGCAGAGATGTCTCCCTCTACTCAGCCCTAGTAGGCCTCAGGTGGAGTACTGTGACCAATTCTGAGCACTACACTTTAGGAAAGATTTAAATAAATTAGAGGGAGTCCAGAAGACAGCAACAAAATTGATAAAAGATTTAGAAAAACTGACCTATGAGGAAATGTTAAAAAAAACCTGGGCATGTTTAGTCTTGAGCAAAGAAGACTGAGGGGGCCTGATTTCAATCTTCAAATGTGGTAAGGGCTGTTATCAAAAGGATAGTGAGCAATTGTTCTCCATGTCCACTGAAGGTAGGACAAGAAGTAATGGGCTTAATCTTCAGCAAGGGAGATTTAGGTTAGCTATTAGGAAAAAAATTGTAATTATAAGGGTAGTTAAGTTCTGGGATAAGCTTCCAAGAAAGGTTGTGGCATCTCCATCATTGGAGGTTCTTAAAAAAAGGTCTGACAGACATAAGAACATAAGAACGGCCATACTGGGTCAGACCAATGGTCCATCTAGCCCAGTATCCTGTCTTCCGACAGTGGCCTATGCCAGGTGCCCTAGAGGGAATGAACAGAACAGGTAATTATCAAGTGGTCATCCCTTGTCGCCCATTCCAGACCAAAGGACACCTGTCAGAGATGGTCTAGGTTCACTTAGTCCTGCCTCAGCACAGGGGGCTGCACTTGATGACCTCTCCAGCTCCCTTCCAGCCCTACATTTCTGTGATTCTAGGTCATGAGAGCTTGTGCGTCCCCTCCATGGGTGACTATATATTCTCATAAAACTGTGTTGTTGCACATTGTGACAGGTTGGACCCCCTAAGGTGCCACCTGATGTGCTGAGATACCACTGAGCCTGCCTGTTCTGCCGACATGGGCCCCCTTTTTACCTGTCTGGCTGAGCCAGGCTATTAAGCCTTCTCCAGCACACACACAGGCAGGGCCACACCCAACGGACACTGAGATCAGCTCTGGGGACGTCCCTAAAAATAGAAAATAATTAACAAGTGGGATTATCTATGAGAGTAGGTGGTTTTGAATATATGATTTGCCCTTTTATAGTTAAACCATTCACGTCTCCTATTCTAATTGTACCTAAACCAATCCTTGATATTGTGTACTCATTATTTCCATCAGTCTTTTGATTAATACTTCCTCTTGCAGCATCTGTTTTTCCAGACTTAATTTGAATATGGTTGGTTTTATATTCCTCTTTCAAACTTGTATGGTAAACAGAAGTTTTAAAAGGTCAAGTGGTTATAAGCTGTGCACATTATCCACCTTTCTGTTGTAGTGTCAGTTTGACCATGGGGGCTTCTCTCTTTCTTCATCCATTACATGGCAAAGTTAAAGGTTTACCCATTTCCCTCCAAAAGCCTAACTGTTGAAGAAGTGTCCTAGCATACTTTCACACAATAGGCCTGATGGATGGAGTAAGGCCTAATAAAAAGTATTTGCAGGTCAATATTACTAATGCTGGCTTTTGCCTTCTTCTAGGCTGTTACTGCACAAACTAATAGAAGTTACATTTTTAGTGTCTCTCTAGGACCCTTTTGATTCTTTCTGGAAGACTTTTAAATGGCAATCTCTGGTGTCATTACAATAAAGAATATTTCACCACCATACTTTCATATCCAGAAAGTAATTCATTGAGCTTCAGCCAGCTCTTTAGCTGCATGAAGAAAATAGCGATACCATTCGAAGTGAATACTTTTCTAAGCATTTGCCTCAGTTACATAGATTTGAAATAATCTCCCTTCACAGAACACAACAGAAAGGTGCACTTTAGTATCATTGGACATATTAGGCATTTGCTTTGTGTGTGTCCATTAGCAAAGAGAATCTCTACTGAAAGAAGACCATCAAATATTTTCTTAAGTCTGCACTGTTCTAAAGATGGCATTTTGGATGCACTAAGCCAGGCTGTGACATCTACCAACATAATTGTAACATTTATCTAGATGAGATGTTAACAGAGATCCTTTCTGTATAGCACTGTTGGCTGTGCAAGTGAAAGTTATGGCAATTTCCATAAAGTGAAGGAAATTCTTCAGGCCATGTAGCCCAGCCCACACATCATAGTGAAAAGTGGAATCAGTTTGACACCCTTGTTATAAATGAATGTGTATATTTTTAAAAATTATTGTTCTTTGGTTTTATCTTCAGTGTACAGCAAAGAAAAACATCAACAAAACTTAAAAGTAGTTTAATTCAATAGGGAAAAAAACTTTATATCCCCATTATTATTTCAGAAATAGTTCTAAGCAACATGATATTCTTCAGCATTGCCTGAGGGTTTGTGCCATAAAAAGAAGCCATGGAAGACAGAACAGATTCTAACCTTTCAATGTAATGTTTATAATTGTAGATATGAGGAGCTCCTGCAAAGAAAATGGCACCTGCTCCTTATGTTTGTCCCGTGCTCCAACCATCAGTGACTTGCTCAATGATGAGGACTTGTTGTACACAATGAGAATAAAGTTGGATCCATGCCACCCTACAGTAAAAAACTGGAGAAATTTTGCAAGCAAATGGGGAATGACCTATGATGAATTGTGTTTCCTGGAACAGAAACAACAAAGCCCTACGTTGGAATTTTTGTTGCGGAACAGTGACAGGACTGTGGAACAATTGATTGATCTGTGTAAATTATATCAAAGAATGGATGTTGTGAAAGTGCTGCTGAAGTGGGTGGAGGAAGAATGGCCAAAGAGAGGGAATGGAACCTATCAGAATCACTTCTAGGTCAAAGAAAATTGTATGCTTGAAAAATTGACTTATCTGATTACCACTAGTGAGAGGGAAGCTTTCCTTGTCAGTGAAAGGGCACATACCATCAATTTATGCAGAATGCAAGCTTTTATTATATATGTATTCCAAGCAAAGATAACCTTCCAAATGTGAAGAGACTATTACTAATACAGAGTTGTCTTCCTGAGTCTGCAAACATTTTAAGTCTTTTCCACTGCTCATAGATTTCCCAAGAAGGAGCAGAGTGAAAATGACATAGCATTGAGCAATATGACCCTTGCAATTTAGAACCTAGAAAGGAGTGAAACTGACAAGAATGTCAGCTTCCCACTGCTGTTGATTTGTAAAGTTTTGATCAGCAGCCAAGATGCTTGAACCCTTACTGGTAGCCCTGCCTCCATCTTTCATATCAGCTTCTATTTAGTAGGTGTCTGGTAATATTTCAAGACCTAACAGGAGGAATAAAAGGAGCTGTTAGAAGTGTTTAAATATTTTTGGTGTAGGAACCCCTCTTGTGTTTCCAAGATCAGTTTGCTTTTGCATTATTGGATTAATTTAATGTTTGAATACCCCATTTTGCAAAAATTTCATTTGGATACTCTTTTATATATATATATATATATATATATATATATGACATTAAATGAAACTGTTGTGTAATTCTACTACATTAAAATTATATATTGATTATGGAAGAAATCACATTGAATTCAGAGAATTTCCAAGGCCCACAACAGTTGGGGACAAAAAAGCAATTGAGAAAATGCTTTATATTAAAAATGAGTTCCAAGAGTTTTGAAGAAAACATTCTGTAGGGGGATTCTTATCTGTTTTTCTCAAATGCTTCTTGTTTTGAGGTGGGAAGATAGTTGTAGCCTCACCCACAGCGTCCTCAGTACTCACTAGGATTTTCCTGTTCAAAGATTGTGGTTTTCTATAAGAGATCACAAAACAGTCCTGTGGGCTGACCCATTTTACTCTTTACTTAGAGACCATTTCCTGCCTGAAAAACAACCCAACACCTTTGTGTCACTAAAGCCATCATAATGTGGCTACTGGAGAGTTTAAGAGGGTTTAAAACTTATCAGTTGTCCCAGGGATTTGGTCTTGTTGATACTTTGAATTTAAATGTTTAAATTTAAAATGTATTTTAGAAAGGATTAGCAATAACTGATTTTGCTCTTTTCCCTACAATTCTTACAATACATGTTCAAATATTTTAAAGTCAGTTTAAAAAAATCAGTGTTACAACAGAGCACTTATCGCTATGGTGTCACAAGAATTATGAGAATGCTGTTAACAATTTAGTAATACTATTCAAGTAGTTTTAGACATTCTTTTATGTTAACTAAAGCATCTTGGGTTAGTACGTTGGTGTATATAGCAAAATAATGGTGGACAACGTACCAAAACACCGGCCAAATCTAGGATGGGGTTACGGCTCATGTAGTGTTTAGTTTGATAAATTAGGAATGATCACTAAACTTCAGCACCAAAGATGCATGAAGCCAAAAGAGGGATTGTACATTGAGATCCCTACTTCAAGACAACACAAGGCCTAATCCATATTATACTGTGTATATTTTATATCAGTGGGGGTGATTACTGAGCAGCTAGAGGTAAAGGCCATCATTTTGAAACCTAGGGGCCAGATCTGCAGGCAGCATAAATCACTGTTGTTGTACTGACTTCAATAAAGATGAGAATAAAGTGACGTGATTTCAGAGGCTGAGTAGGAAGGGTCAAATTTTCCATAAAAACTGTTTTTTGGATGGCAAATTGGATTATTGACTAAATTAATTTTCATGAAAAGTATCTGCTTTCTGCAGGAAAACTGATTTTTTTTCATTGAAAAACTGAATGTTTGAAAAGTGAGACGTTTTCAGCAGAAAACCAAAATATTTTGAATGTGAAATGCTGCTGTGGTACGTCATGGAAGTTGTAGTTCAGGCACCTTCTGCTCCTATTTCCTTCTATGGACCGAGCTCCCCAGCCAGGCTTAATCTCCCATGACGTTCTACACCAGCATTTCTCAAACTGGGCTTCACGGACCCCTAAGGGTGCCCAAGGGCACTCTAGGGTGTCTGTGGGCCCTGCTGATCAACTCCTCCTCCCCGGCTGTTCCCCGGTGTGCAGAAGGCTCTGGGAGGGAGGGGGAGGAGCAGGGATGGGGCACGCTCAGGAGACGGGGGCGGTGCAGCAAGGCTAAGGCAGGCTTCCTTCATGCCCTGGCTCTGCGCCGCTCAGGGAAGCAGCTGGCATGTCCCTGCGGCCCCTAGGGTGGAGGGTCCAGGGGTCTTTGTGCACTGCCCCTGCCCTGAATGCCAACTTCACAGCTCCCATTGGCTGGGAACTGCAGCCAATGGGAGCTGTGGGGACTGCCTGTGGACAGCGGCGGCATGTGGAGCCATCTGGCCCCCCCGCCTAGGAGCCACTGCCAGAGGGATGTGCCGGTCACTTTTGAGAGCTGCCCAAGGTAAGCCCCACCTAGCCGGCATCCACACCCCTTCCTGCATCCAAACTCCCTCCCAGAGCCTGCACCCGAACCTTCTGCCTCAGCCTGGTGAGAGTGAGTGAGGGTGGGGGAGAGTGAGCAACGGAAGAGGGGGATGGAGTGGGGGGCGGGGCCTTGGAGAAGGGGCGGGGCAAGGGCTGAGTGGGGGTGGGAGGCGTCCCTGAAAAATTTTAAATCAAAATGGGGGTCCTCGGATTGCTAAAGCTTGAGAACCGCTGTTCTACACCCATGGAACTGCCACGATGCACTGCCTCTTCTCACTTAGAACAATGTGGTGTATAATGGGAGATGTAGTCCAACCCGGGAGCCTGACTTATTGAGAATGGGAGCATGAGGCACTGCATTGGTATTTCCAAATCAAAATATTTCAGTTTTCAGCAGAAATATTAATTTTTCCATGGAAAATTTGTAAGAAAAACAAATCTCATTTAAACAAAGTTTTCCACTGGGGGGAAACACCCCCCCCCCCGCCCATTTTCCCAACTAGCTCAAGTTCTGAGCCCTGACAGTTCTCAAGGAAGTCAGTACAAGCTGCAGGTGTTCAGCACCTCTGAAGAGAAGGCCACTTTTATTTATGAGCCTAAGCATGAATTTAGTTTAACTTTAGGCAGCTTGGTTTGAAAAGGTTAGCCTTAAACTTTATTACACCTGTAGTTGCTCATTATTACTATAGTTGACATAATAGGATTTATTTAATGTTTTTATCCTTGATATGGCATGAACTGGGTTAGACACTTCAAATATTTTCATACTTGAATATCCATGTCTACAAGACATTGGTCTGATCAGTCTTTGAATATGTTTCATATCTGTTATAATGTATACTATGTTAGTAAAAAAAATAACAAACCTTAGATGTTTAATTTTACTGTATTTGTTTTCATTTCTTAGGGTAAGCAAAAAGACTTTTAAAAGAATACAGATTTATAGATGGTTGGTGTTGAAGTACTCAAATCCAACAATCGTTGTGTATCACCAAAATACCAGCAAGTAGTTTTGTACTGAAAAAATGTTTAGATCAGAGGTGTGGAATCTAGACTACATATGCTTGCAACAAATATTGTCTTATTCTCATCAGCATGCATCATCACTGCAACATTATGAAGCACACCCCTTTCCTCCTCTCTCATGAAAGATAAGATAAGGAGATAGACAGTGAGAACAGAGGGAATGTTTAATGCTGCTGCAGTTTTTCTAGATTGGGACTAGAGAGGTGTGAAACCTCGATAGGTTGGGTTTATATTAGAAATTGGTTTGTGAACCTGGGCTAGCAGTTAGTCTTCAAAGGTTTGCACAATCTACCTAGACCTGAAATCTCATTACTTTCTTCTTATCCTCACACATCAGGACACAATCCTCACACTTAACTTTAACTCTTTTGCCAGGGGAGTTACTGCCCATCCTCCCTACCTTCCTGATGGGTTTAGGAGAGCCCTTTTCAAACTCGTCTTCGAGGAGGTGCATGGCAAACTAGCCTATTCCTCTTTAACTCCCCTGGCATCTTGCAGATGACAGGTAGTCTGACAGCAGAAGCAATGAGGAGAAAAGGCTCCTACATAAAATGTAACCTCAGTCTGGTCTCTGAAATCCTGCTATATTGCATCTATGGGACACCCCAAAGAAGTCAGACTATACATGTCCCTTCCCGTCAGACATATATAGAGGAATGAAAGGTGTTGCAGACTGTAGTTCTATCCCAGAAGACACCTAAACAAGAGAGAGGGTGATCAGCAAGGTTCCAAGGGCTTGTCTGGAGGGCAATTATAGTGAAACTTAAAAAAACCCTATATCCTGCAGATGAACTTGGAACTCCAAGCAAAAATAAAGGGCTGCAAACCAGTATGAAATACACTCAGTCCATTTCAGCTCACACGCAAAAACCAGTAAGTTTTGCATAGCTCCAATTAGCCTGATTCCCCTTCCTAATTCTAAGCCAACATATAAAACAAGTGAGGATTAATGTATCTGCAGAATATTTGATTCACAGGAGTTTTGACTTGGCTAAACTTTCTGGCCTGTGACCAAATTTATTTGGCCATTTCAGTAATTCCTCTTGCCTAAGGATTTGTGTAAAGAAAGTGCTTGTCCTTTAACAAGCAAGAGATCATGTTACAGATCGCTGATGCCTGTAGCTCCTTGTGGCTTTTCTTTCCTCAAGCCACCATTCTTTAAAGAAGAGTAACCAACTAATAATCATTCATTTAAATACTGTTCTCAGGTTTTAGGCATTGGGTCCATTGAGTCTAGCATTCTTCCGTTGCCTGTTCATGTTGAGTGACAGCAGTCCTATGGTGACAAGAGACCGCTCTCACCTAGGCCATAACATGCTCCCATTCTGCGGAGGGATATGGTAGCTGTCCCCCTTGAAGGGGGTATGCTTGACCCTTTGCTTTAGCCCAACAACAGGGTGGATAAATTGAGCATCTCAACACCTGGCACAGATCTGTGTTACATCTGGTAGTGGAAAGAGAGTGCATTTATCCGTGGCTGCTTCTATACCTGTCTGACCTGGTGCATTCTGTGTAATACAAGGGTGTGTGTGTGTGTTACTTTATCCTTCTTGGCTTCCTTTTACATAGGTAAACAATGCCATAGATGTTTCTCCTAGTATTTCAATGTGAAATGTCTAGTATGCAATACTATGACATTTTAAGTTGATCAGTGGGGGTTGAGGGGAATGGGCCCTTGAAATTTTGCAAGAAGTGAGTCTGAGAAATCAAACGCAGTCATAATGCATCCAGGAACACAGTTTCACCCTACTTCTGCATGGCTATGTTCTTTATAACAAAGTGTGGAGATGGTTCCTAGAGGTACAAATTTCCCTTAGTACCTTGCTCTATATACCTTCTGGCCTAAATTACAGGAGTCATCACTGTTTAAAAATCAACACTACACAGAAGCATCTGAGATGCAGTGGTTTCTTTGTCTAAGTATTTGAAGTCAATGGGGTAATTAAGATAACTAACTGAAATATTGTATGCGGTGATGTTGTAGGCATGTTGGCCCCAGGATATTAGAGCAACAAGGTGGTTGAGCTCTTGAGCTGACACAGAGCTGAATAAGACTTCTGTGTCAGCAGAAAAGCTTATCTTTCTCACAAACAGAAGTTTGTCTAATAAAAGACATTACCACATCCAGCTTGTCTATCTGAAATATTGACTTTTTAATGACAAACGTGTCTCTTGCTATAGCTGAGAGTGCCCATAATGCATTGCTTTCAGTATCTGCCTTATTAATAAGTGCAAGATGATCCCTCACACCTTAGCTCTGTGCATAGATCAAGGAGATCCACATTGGGGCCTGCAAGTCTAGTCTGCAGTTTCTTGCATGCAGATGGCTATGGAACGTCTTTCAGCAAATTAAAAATGGGTTAATCTCCTAGCTGTCTGTGCTGAATCACTTTGTTATCAATCATGGTACCTGTTGATACTGGCTAAATTATTTTAGCTTGGTAAAAGTCACCAGGGTTTTCATGGAAGACGTTTTTCCAAATGATAGATTATAATTTACAGCTGCTTTTGCGTCTTAGGTTTCTAACATGATCCTCTCTCATGTTGTGTTTGTGGAGTATAGCATTCATGGTAGCCAACACTATAATTAAGTCTGAGATCCCTTCTTTTCCAGTTGCTCAGACGTTCCTAAAAACTGTTTAGTTGGGATGAAACCTAACATGTTTGGGCTCATCCTAAAGAGGAATTTGTTTTGTTTTGTGTTTAGTAGATTAAATCTGTTCAACTGTTTGAGAGAGAATATTGAGATTTAGTTGTACCTATTGTGTTGCTATTGTCCTGTGTTCCAATCCTTTCCAGTGTAATAATTGCTGTCACACATCATTCTATGTACCCTTTAATGAAGAGAAAGATTGCAATGGAAGTCAATGAATATAGATCAGAATTATTCAGTGATGCTTTTTCCTACAGTGTTTTACTATCATCATCCCCCCATCTCAAAAAAGTATTTTACAGTAAGTCACAAGAACCAGATGCTATTTAGACAAGAGATTGAGGACACGGAAGACTCAAGCAGCTGAGCTACTAAAAATGTGTTAAGTCATTATAAATAGTGTGAGAAGTAGCCAGCATTGTACCCTATCTTAGAAAAAAAATCTAAGGGTGATCCAAGGGAACTGTAGGCTGGTGAGCGTTACCTAAGTACTGGGGCAAAACTGCTGAGAAAAACATTAGAGATACAGTTATGAAGTAAGAAAATGATGAAGAAAGAAAGGATGATTTAGAAATATGGGTGTTAGCCTAGGATTTGGAAGACCGGGGTTCAGTTGCGTGCACTGCCACAGACTTCCTGTGTTACTGTGAGCTGTGTCTGTGAGTCACTTAGTAACAGAGTTTCCAAAGGTATTCAGGCACCTAAAGATGCAGATAGACATCTACTGGGATTTTTAAAAAGTGTCTAATCTGTTTAGGTGCTTTTGTACATCATACTAGATGTCTATCTGCATCTTATGGCATCTAAACACTACTTATGCCTCAGCTCTTTTACAGATGGGATTCCTCATTCACAGGGGTGTTGTGAAGATAACTAGTCTAGCTGGTGAGACACTCAGATACTACGGTATTGAGGGCCATATAAGTATGTTAGATAGCACACAGATTAGGTTTTATAAGGATAAATTTTGCCTCACTATGTCTGTTTTATTAAACTCTTTCATAGAATTCTAACATATTAAGAAAGGGAGGCATGCCTGATCTTTTGAAAGTCTAAACAAGCTCAGGCAGGGGTTCTCAAACTGAGGATCGTGACCTCTTGGGGGGTCACAAGGTTATTACATGGGGGGTGTCACGAGCTGACAGCCTCCACCCCCAAACCCTGCTTCACCTCCACCATTTAAAATAGTGTTAAATATAAAAAAGTGTTTTTATTTTATTTTCAGCGCTGTAACATGCCAGTATAGACAGTGCACCAGCGCTGGTAGCTCCGACCCTCGTGGAGGTGGGTTTTTTTGCCGTGACTACACAAGCTACATTAAAGCACTGCCATGCAGCGCTTTAACGTTGCCAGTGTAGACTAGCCCTTTGTTGAGAAGTATGCAGAAAAGCAGTTTCTTTGGTCAACACGGGCCTAGTCCATACAGTCACATCATTCAGTGACTTCAACTGTAAGAACCCAGAAATAAAGCCATATGTATAGATAAGTTATATTTGTAGGAATAAACAAACCAGTAAGTGTTTGAGATCCACCAGATATGATAATCAGTGTGAGCTATACAATTGTATGTGTATCTACAAAAAAAGGAACGGTTACAGTTTAAAGCATAAAAACATGCTTGCATGTTTTGAAAAGCTTGAGAAGACACAAGTCAGTTTGTGTAAACCATGCATGGACTAACACATACAACAAATGTTGCTTGCTTCAGGGATGCTTTTTTCACTAGATGTCAATTATACAAAAGAGCTTCATGTATCACACAGAGCTGGTTTATGTGGCCAATGTGGCTGGCAGGGGAACTGGATGGATGAGGATCCAACTCCTGCCAGGCATACTGGCATAAACAAGCCCTTAATGATATGTGAAGCTCTTAATGTTGTGTCTTGTGCACAAAACATTTGCAAGATATGTTGTTTGGTTTATTCATTAACAGGAATGGTTTATCCAAATTGACATTTTTCTTAATTCCAAATGGCTTTTTATGCAAGTTGGGTGTTGGGGGTCATCCTCTCTAGGCCAAGCTCTGCTGCTCCCTCTCCCTGCAGGCCAGCTGCTTAGTCCCCACTCAGCTCTCTGGCCCTTGCTCCCAGTTCCTCCCTTCCCTCTCTGGGGCTGCATGCGCAGGGGCACCTTGGCAGCAAGCACCAAAATCTGGCTGTGCTCTTGTGATCAGGAAGCACAGCTCTCTTTGCAAAAGGCTTCTTCTGACTGGTCTCCACTGAAAACCCTGCAGGCTCTCTGACAGTTTGCTTGCAGACGGGTGTTCAGCAGACCAGGGGTTAACACTGATCTGTGCTGCTGCCATTGGCAACAGAGTGCAAGAGACTGCACCACAGATTGTTGGCATTGACAGTACTAAGAAATTTGTCCCAAGGAACTCTGGGATACATCTGGAGGACTTCTGGGACCCGAGTCAGGCCAGGGCAGCATACATGCAAGAAAGCAATAGAAATTGGACCCTAGGTCCCAACTTAGCACCGGCACAGACCCTCTAGCTCTGCAGGATCTGGGGACTCCAGGTTTGAGCCCTAGGTTCAGAGGTGCTGGAACAATATGTATAGTGGGGGTGCTGAGAGCCATTGAACCAAACTGTAAACCCTATTAACACAATGGAAACCACTTCAAGCCAGGAGGTATAGCAGCACCCCTAGTTCCAGCATCTATGCCTAGGTTAATACAACTAGTGTGTAGATGCAACGTGGGTTAGGCTTGAGCCCAGACTCAAACCTGGGCTGACTATGCTGTGTAGATGTACCCTAAGAGTCTTGAAGGCTTTAACTGGATAGGCAGTATTAAATAATGGATCATTAATTTTATTATATTAGGAATTGATTAGATAAGTTGATAGGCTATCTGGTTCACACACTTTTCTTGATCGTAAGTTTTTAGTGGCCACTTGCATCTCTTCTTTGGTAAGTGAATGTTTTAGCACTGACTAATGTTCTGGGTTTGATTGATAGATTAATGATTTTTCAAAAAGGTCAGTCCTGTGAATCAGATGCTGCATCAAACTATTACAGGTGCTTTAGAAAGAACATAAATGTCCCTGTTACTTCATATAGTTCCATCAGGGAGCTTTATAGGCACCATGATGCATGTGGTCTCCTCCCACCTCAGGAGGCTGTTAACGCCTTCTAACTGCTATTCCTTTAATCATACCATAGCTGTGTTGCTTCAGGGAGTACTAGTTAATCTGCATTAATATCCAATATACTTGGTGTATACAATGCCAATGTTACTTCAAGTGAAAAGGATATTGAAAGCTATTTCTCTTCCTTATTTTTTAAAAACAAATAGGCCATAGTATAATTTACTTTTAAAATCAGACCTACCTATTGAAATCCTGGAGGAGTGCTAATTAAAAATCAACGACATGATGTATAAGATAGCCTTCTAATTTTTATTATGGTATTCTGTCTTAGTACAAAGAATTAATGGTAGCGATTGTATCTTATTTATCTGTGTTACGATAACACCTAGAGGACCCAAACAAAATCAGGGCTCCCTTTTGTTAGATGCTATCCAAATACTTAGCAAGAGACAGCCCCGGCCCCAAAGAGCTTACAATCTAAACAGACATGATGGAGAGGAAATATCTCCCTTTTGCACCTAGGGAACTGAGACACAGAAAGATTGAGTGACTCGCTCAAGGTCATAGAGGAAGTTTGTGGCTCTCAGCAAAGATTTGAACAAGACTCTTTTGAGTCCCAGTGAAGAACCTTAACCACAAGGCCATCCTGTCTTTTGGGTTTTAAAATGTTGCACAGCTTATTGTTGAGACGTTGCTGAAAAATATTTAGCCATTTTTCATTTCAAGAAGTCATCACATTTTTCACTACTAAAGACTAAAAGACTGTAAAACCACAAAAAGAAAAGGAGTACTTGTGGCACCTTAGAGACTAACCAATTTATTTGAGCATGAGCTTTCGTGAGCTACAGCTCACTTCATCTGATGAATTGCATCCAATGAAGTGAGCTGTAGCTCACGAAAGCTCATGCTCAAATAAATTGGTTAGTCTCTAAGGTGCCACAAGTACTCCTTTTCTTTTTGCGAATACAGACTAACACGGCTGCTACTCTGAAACCTGTAAAACCACACTGTACCACAAGGTGGTATGGGCTGTCTGGTAATTATAGCCAGATGATATCTGAAAACCCTCTGGCTAAGAAGTATTTCCCAGTTTGCACAAAGATAAACCATTCCTGCTAATGAATAAACCAAACATAAAGTGGCTTGCAAATGTTTTGTGCTTGCAAATGTTTTGTGCACAAGACACAACATTATGAACAGGACCAAGCATCTGCCTTCCTCAGCACAGCCAAGGGAGGGATGAGCCCCAATATCCTGGCAGCCAGGAGCTGCCTGTCAGCTTTTCTCCCTGCTCCAGGCAAGCTCTGTGCAGCAGCAAGGAGCAGCCAGAGCCACGACTGTAGGAGGCTGGGGGGAGGTTTTGGGGCTGGCTCCCATTTGCTTCCCTGGGGATGTGTGTGCAGATGCTTGGTCCTGCTCCGCTGTTTGGCCCTTGCTTCCAGCTCCCCCAGCCCTGATCTCCCTGGGGCTGCATGTGGAGGGCTGCCTAGGAAACATGCACTCTGAGGCAGTGAATGGGAGCCAGCCCCAAAACTTCCCCACATCCTCCCAGGGATCCCTTATCTCTGCCTCCTAGGGTGCAGGGGAAGGGGACAGGGATACGGGATTCCTGGGGGGTGCTGGAGCACGCTGCATCTCATACACTGTGGCTGCACTTCATTGCTCCGCAGATGCCAGGCTGGGGGGTGGGATGTGCACCTTCTTTAAGATGTGCCAATCTTTAAAAAAGGGAAGAAGGAAGATCCTGGGAACTACAGGCCAGTCAGCCTCACCTCAGTCCCTGGAAAAATCATGGAGCAGGTCCTCAAAGAATCAATCCTGAAGCACTTGCATGAGAGGAAAGTGATCAGGAACAGCCAGCATGGATTCACCAAGGGAAGGTCATGCCTGACTAATCTAATCGCCTTTTATGATGAGATTACTGGTTCTGTGGATGAAGGGAAAGCAGTGGATGTATTGTTTCTTGACTTTAGCAAAGCTTTTGACACGGTCTCCCATAGTATTCTTGTCAGCAAGTTAAGGAAGTATGGGCTGGATGAATGCACTATAAGGTGGGTAGAAAGCTGGCTAAATTGTCGGGCTCAACGGGTAGTGATCAATGGCTCCATGTCTAGTTGGCAGCCGGTATCAAGTGGAGTGCCCCAAGGGTCGGTCCTGGGGCCGGTTTTATTCAATATCTTCATAAATGATCTGGAGGATGGTGTGGATTGCACTCTCAGCAAATTTGCGGATGATACTAAACTGGGAGGAGTGGTAGATACGCTGGAGGGGAGGGATAGGATACAGAAGGACCTAGACCAATTGGAAGATTGGGCCAAAAGGAATCTGATGAGGTTCAATAAGGATAAGTGCAGGGTCCTGCACTTAGGACGGAAGAACCCAATGCACAGCTACAGACTAGGGACCGAATGGCTAGGCAGCAGTTCTGCAGAAAAGGACCTAGGGGTGACAGTGGACGAGAAGCTGGATATGAGTCAGCAGTGTGCCCTTGTTGCCAAGAAGGCCAATGGCATTTTGGGATGTATAAGTAGGGGCATAGCGAGCAGATCGAGGGACGTGATCGTGATCGTTCCCCTCTATTCGACATTGGTGAGGCCTCATCTGGAGTACTGTGTCCAGTTTTGGGCCCCACACTTCAAGAAGGATGTGGATAAATTGGAGAGAGTCCAGCGAAGGGCAACAAAAATGATTAGGGGACTGGAACACATGAGTTATGAGGAGAGGCTGAGGGAGCTGGGATTGTTTAGCCTGCAGAAGAGAAGAATGAGGGGGGATTTGATAGCTGCTTTCAACTACCTGAAAGGGGGTTCCAAAGAGGATGGCTCTAGACTGTTCTCAATGGTAGCAGATGACAGAACGAGGAGTAATGGTCTCAAGTTGCAGTGGGGGAGGTTTAGATTGGATATTAGGAAAAACTTTTTCACTAAGAGGGTGGTGAAACACTGGAATGCGTTACCTAGGGAGGTGGTAGAATCTCCTTCCTTAGAGGTTTTTAAGGTCAGGCTTGACAAAGCCCTGGCTGGGATGATTTAACTGGGAATTGGTCCTGCTTTGAGCAGGGGGTTGGACTAGATGACCTTCTGGGGTCCCTTCCAACCCTGATATTCTATGATTCTATGATTCTATGTGTGTGTGTGTGTGTTTTCCCTCTGAAACTTACATTTGTCAAACTTCAAAACAGACAAAAATAAATAAGTTTCAGAGTAGCAGCCATGTTAGTCTGTATTCACAAAGAAAAAAGGAGTACTTGTGGCACCTTAAATAAAAAAACAACCAAACAAAAACACCATCATTGAATATCTCATTTTAAAAATTAACAATTGCAACATTTCATTTTAATAGTCTGACAGCCCTGGAGACTGATGTCCTAATTATCCTCAGAACACGTGCATATGGGCATTGTCCTGACAACGTGACTCAGCATAGAGGTTGGGAGCCCAATTCTCAGGTCAGGTGGTAGTTCAGTATCCAGCCTGTTCACACTGCAGTCACTCTACTGAGACAGGTTTCAGAGTAACATCTGTGTTAGTCTGTATTCGCAAAAAGAAAAGGAGTACTTGTGGCACCTTAGAGACTAACCAATTTATTTGAGCATAAGCTTTCGTGAGCTACAGCTCACTTCATCAGATGCATACTGTGGAAAGTGTAGAAGATCTTTTTATACACACAAAGCATGAAAAAATACCTCCCCCCACCCCACTCTCCTGCTGGTAATAGCTTATCTAAAGTGACCACTCTCCTTACAATGTGTATGATAATCAAGGTGGGCCATTTCCAGCACAAATCCAGGGTTTAACAAGAACGTCTGGGGGGGGGGGTAGGAAAAAACAAGGGGAAATAGATTACCTTGCATAATGACTTAGCCACTCCCAGTCTCTATTCAAGCCTAAGTTAATTGTATCCAATTTGCAAATGAATTCCAATTCAACAGTCTCTCGCTGGAGTCTGGATTTGAAGTTTTTTTGTTGTAATATCGCAACTTTCATGTCTGTAATCGCGTGACCAGAGAGATTGAAGTGTTCTCCAACTGGTTTATGAATGTTATAATTCTTGACATCTGATTTGTGTCCATTTATTCTTTTACGTAGAGACTGTCCAGTTTGACCAAGGTACACGGCAGAGGGGCATTGCTGGCACATGATGGCATATATCACATTGGTGATTGTGCAGGTGAATGAGCCTCTGATAGTGTGGCTGATGTGATTAGGCCCTGTGATGGTGTCCCCTGAATAGATATGTGGGCAGAGTTGGCAACGGGCTTTGTTGCAATGATAGGATCCTGGGTTAGTGGTTCTGTTGTGTGGTATGTGGTTGCTGGTGAGTATTTGCTTCAGGTTGGAGGGCTGTCTGTAGGCAAGGACTGGCCTGTCTCCCAAGATTTGTGAGAGTGTTGGGTCATCCTTCAGGATAGGTGGTAGATCCTTAATACTGCGTTGGAGGGGTTTTAGTTGGGGGCTAAAGGTGACGGCTAGTGGCGTTCTGTTATTTTCTTTGTTAGGCCTGTTCTGTAGTAGGTGACTTCTGGGAACTCTTCTGGCTCTATCAATCTGTTTCTTCACTTCCGCAGGTGGGTATTGTAGTTGTAAGAATGCTTGATAGAGATCTTGTAGGTGTTTGTCTCTGTCTGAGGGGTTGGAGCAAATGCGGTTGTATCGCAGAGCTTGGCTGTAGACAATGGATCGTGTGGTGTGGTCAGGGTGAAAGCTGGAGGCATGTAGGTAGGAATAGCGGTCAGTAGGTTTCCAGTATAGGGTGGTGTTTATGTGACCATCGTTTATTAACACTGTAGTGTCCAGGAAGTGGATCTCTTGTGTGGACTGGACCAGGCTGAGGTTGATGGTGGGATGGAAATTGTTGAAATCATGATGGAATTCCTCAAGGGCTTCTTTTCCATGGGTCCAGATGATGAAGATGTCATCAATATAGTGCAAGTAGAGAAGGGGCGTTAGAACAACGCTTCCTCAGCTCTCATCCCCTAAGTCAGCCATAAAAATGTTGGCATACTGTGGGGCCATGCGGGTACCCATAGCAGTGCCGCTGATTTGAAGGTATACATTGTCCCCAAATGTAAAACAGTTATGGGTAAGGACAAAGTCACAAAGTTCAGCCACCAGGTTAGCCGTGACATTATCGGGGATAGTGTTCTTGACGGCTTGTAGTCCATCCTTGTGTGGAATGTTGGTGTAGAGGGCTTCTACATCCATAGTGGCCAGGAGGGTGTTATCAGGAAGGTCACCGATGGATTGTAGTTTCCTCAGGAAGTCAGTGGTGTCTCGAAGGTAGCTGGGAGTGCTGGTAGCGTAGGGCCTGAGGAGGGAGTCTACATAGCCAGACAATCCTGCCGTCAGGGTGCCAATGCCTGAGATGATGGGGCGCCCAGAATTTCCAGGTTTATGGATCTTGGGTAGTAGATAGAATATCCCAGGTCGGGGTTCCAGGGGTGTGTCTGTGCGGATTTGATCTTGTGCTTTTTCAAGGAGTTTCTTGAGCAAATGCTGTAGTTTCTTTTGGTAACTCTCAGTGGGATCAGAGGGTAATTGCTTGTAGAAAGTGGTGTTGGAGAGCTGCCTAGCAGCCTCTTGTTCATATTCCGACCTATTCATGATGACAACAGCACCTCCTTTGTCAGCCTTTTTGATTATGATGTCAGAGTTGTTTCTGAGGCTGTGGATGGCATTGTGTTCCACACGACTGAGGTTATGGGGCAAGTGATGCTGCTTTTCCACAATTTCAGCCCGTGCAGATCAGCGGAAGCACTCTATGTAGAAGTCCGGTCTGCTGTCTCAACCTTCAGGAGGAGTCTGGAAGGAGTCTGTGCTGGAAATGGCCCACCTTGATTATCATACACATTGTAAGGAGAGTGATCACTTTAGATAAGCTATTACCAGCAGGAGAGTGGGGTGGGGGGAGGTATTTTTTCATGCTTTGTGTGTATAAAAAGATCTTCTACACTTTCCGTAGTATGCATCCGATGAAGTGAACTATACCTCACGAAAGCTTATGCTCAAATAAATTGGTTAGTCTCTAAGGTGCCACAAGTACTCCTTTTCTTCTACTGAGACAGCTACCAAAGGAGCTAATTATGTAGTTTATGTACTCATGTGCTCGTTATGGGCACCTGAGTCTCATCAATAGCACTGTCACAATGAGGAAACAGGGTGGGCAGTAGAGTTTTCTACAGTGCAACACATTTGTAGGGCTACAGCGTGGACACTATGAAGTGGGGAGTGGTGCTAAACACTCTGGAATAGGGTTACTTTGACTTAGGTCTGAACACTGCAGTGTGGACGCCAAAGCCCCATGTTCGAACATGGGTCAGAAAATCTTAACCTAGGGTTAAAATGCAGTGTAGACGCTCAAGCCCACGGTTTCCGGACATAGTTCAGCTGACTTGAGTCCCACTAACCTTAGGCTTCCATTGCTGCGTAGACATACCATTAGGGATTAATTCTGATCTCACACGGGTTCATATCAGGAATAACTCCACTGAGTCAGTGAAGTTAGTGTGTAAAACTGTTTTGATATCAGGTTTCAGAGTAGCAGCCATGTTAGTCTGTATTCGCAAAAAGAAAAGGAGTACTTGTGGCACCTTAGAGACTAACAAATTTATTTGCGCATAAGCTTTCGTGATCTACAGCTCACTTCATCGGATACCAGAATCAGGCTCTTAATCTTACCATCATCTTACAGCTTTACAAACTAAGGACTACAGGCTGCTTGTGCTCTTCTATAATGATCTGGTCTTTCTGGCACATTGTATAACATTAAGACTAGTGGGAAAAAACCAAACAGTGGCAGTCATTCAAATACCAATCCACATACAAGGAAGATCTAGAACTATTGTTTAAGAAAACCAATCAATATTACCTTCACACATAAATAATAAAAGGAAATGTTTAATCACTAACTTGGCCAAAGCTTCTGATGCTGTGAAATAGACATATTTGTTCCACTTTGAGAGCGGAATGGAGCTTGGGTTTAAGATAAGCAGACTTTATCCATTTATAATAATCATAAGCAGGCTCTCCTTAGCCATTTGGGTGCCCTATGCAGCCCCCCCGCGGGGGGACTGTTTGGGGTGCCAAGCCTTCCCCCCGCCAAGGTCTGGGAGGCAGGAGCTCTTGGGTGCCACTTTTGGGGGCCCCACAGGCCCAGAGTGGCCCGGGAGATTAGCGGGGGGCCTGGAGGAGCCCGCGCCGCTTCCCTCGCCCTGACCGCAGCCGTGCGTGGCTGGGGGGAAGGCGCCTGAGGGGAGGGACCCCCCACTCACCAGCAGCGCCGGGAAGCGGAGCAGCCCGGCCCCAGCTCGTTCTACTTCGCCAACTCCCAGCCGCGACGCTCCGCTTCCCGCCGCTGGTGAGGGGGGCGGGGCAGGGCGGTCCTTTCCTCGCGCTCACCGGCGGCGGGAAGCGAAGCACCGCGGCTGGGAGCTGGCGGAGTGGAGCGGGCTGGGGCCGGGCTACTCCGCTTCCCGCCGCTGCCGAGGAGTGCGGGCTCGCTGGGGGAAGAGGTGGAATGGGGGCGGGCCGGAGGCAGAGCAGGGGGGAAGGGAAGGGGAGGGGAGGGGGAAGGGGAAGAGGAAGAGGTAGGGCGGAGGGAGTTGTCCGGGGCCCCACACCCCTCTAGGGAGGGCCCTGCCCTTTGTAGTGGGCGCAGCCCGCGGACGGGCGAGGGATAGGGGCTGGTGCTGAGGCATATGCAGCACGCAGCTGCCTAGGGCACCATGAAATTTGGGGCAATTTGGTGCCCCAAGTTTCATGGTGACCTACGCAGCTCCATTATGCCTAAGGAGGGCCCTGATCATAAGAGTTACTAGGGTAAAAAGAAAAGGAGGACTTGTGGCACCTGAGACACTAACAAATTTATTTGCGCATAAGCTTTTGTGAGCTACAGCTCACTTCATCGGAGGCATGCAGTGGAAAATACAGTGGGGAGATTTATATACATAGAGAACATGAAACAATGGGTGTTATCATACACACTGAAACCAGAGTGATCAGGTAAGGTGAGCTCTTACCAGCAGGAGAGGGGGAAAAAAACCACCCTTTTGTAGTGATAATCAAGGTGGGCCATTTCCAGCAGTTGACAAGAACCGTGTGGGGAACAGTGGCAGCGCAGGGGAATAAACATGCTCTTCCTGTTAACGAATCAGCCAAAATATCTACATAACAACAAAATAACTACACTTTGATTATTAGACCTTTTTTACTGGCAACGTACAAGGCAGAAAAAAAGCAGCTTCCTTTGGACATCGCAGGTTGAGTTCACAAGCCTGGTACTTAGAAACTATTGTGTGTGAATTGAGAGAGTTTGATATGGAATCACTTAAAAAAAAGAGTGAACCCAACAATCTCATTTACTTTCAAGAAACCCTTCCCAGGGTATAAAACCAGCATTAAACTTGCACTCTAACCCAGAGCATAATTAAAACAAACTAACAAAACCAAAACTTCTTCAAAGCATATCAATCAGTCCATTATCACCTATTTTTATCTTCGATAACCATGGAAACTGGGGCAAAACTGGCTGCTGAATGATGGAAGAATATATTTCATGAAAAAGGCTAAAATTTACAACTAATAGTAGTTGGATCGCCTCCAACTAGCAGGAATGTAAATTGTGGTGATATGTTTATGCCAAAATTTATTGTAAACATGTAAAATATTATTCTGTATTTATTATTTAAAATTTTCAAAATCTTTTAGGTTTGCATACAAATGTATTGACTCTGGGTATTGAAAAGGGAACACATGGCCTATTGTTGAACAGATTTACACAGGGATGCAAGTGGACAAAGTCTGTAGGCCAGCATTTTCAATTTAAAGTTAAGGCCGCCTGTAGAACACCTGCACCTTCTACAGCATTCCCCTGACAACCGTGGGCACTGCAGCTGCACATCACCTCTGAAAAGAAGCCCCCCTTATTTAGCCATCAGAGACTTTCTTGTACCGTGGGAGTAAGCACATCTTAATGAGGAGCTGAACAAATCCATAATCCTCCGTAGAGATTTTGCTCTTATAAACAGAGTAAGAATTAAAATGCTGAGTGGGCTAAAATCAGATGTGGGCTGCAAGTGGAAGAGAGCTGAATGTGCAGCTTATTGTTTCAATTCATTACTCAGGTGGGAGCAGCTGTTTTGACTCTTGTTTACTGAGAGAAAGATGGAATGTAGGAGCCAGAATTTTCCACAGCAGCTGGGTGTCTCCTTAGCAGGAGGCGAGAGTGTTGTGCCTGGGGCAGCTGGGTTGGGTGGTCAGTGATGCGCATTTGTAGCACCCAGCGCATACACAGTGTTGTCACCAGTATTTTGCAGTATAACTCTTGTATGAACCTTCAGAAAGACACACCAGGTATAAACAATAACAACCTGTTTCACTGTTCATGAACATTTCCTTCCTTCCTTCAGCAATTCCCCACTTGGAAAATTGCTATCAATTCAACAGCTACAATTTTCTATGAATCAATCAAATTGGTTGATTGAAAAATTGACGGTACTGTTCCCAACATATTTTTTGTGCAGAAAGGGATGATCAAAGTTCAAATTTCATGGTGCCAGCAGTGCTGTTATTGTCACTCAGGCAAAGGGAACAGTCATGAAACTCAGTTCAACTGAAATGGTTTCCTTGTACTTTTATACAAAATACATAGGACTGTTCTGTTTTATGAGCAAGCAACATATTGCTCTGGTGGAAGGAGTTAAACTACATTAGTGGGAAAATTATCCTACCCTGTGAGTGTTCTATTGGGTGCATGAGTTTTATCATCTGGGTCCTGATTTTGTAACTAAAAGACTGAATTAAGCTTTGCATTTTCTGTCTCTTACTATGGCCTAATTCTTTTTGCCATTCACAACCACCACCAGTCACAGTTTTAACAATAGCATTGTCACAAGGAGAAAAGATCAACAGGAAAGTCTATACGCACTGCAGCCAAGCCAACTCTCATGAACTGATGGCAAGAATCATGATTTCTGAGTAAAATTAAGCCTCACTCATGATCTCAGTAGGATAGAACTCTCAAATGTCAGGATGTTTTCCCCCAGCAGTGGCACAAATGTGTTTCCAATCAAACAGGCGTTATCCTACCCTAAACCAAGGAATGAGGTTTCTCCATCAGGCAGTTAATTCCAAAAAACTTTGAAAGATAATGAGAATTCATTTACATATCAGATAAACAAAGCTATCAAGCTAATAAGTGGGGGGGAAGAGAAAGCTCGTTAGACCCCAGCAGGGAAGAGAAACTTCATCTGCGATATAAAGAAGGGGGAGGGCCAACCCTCAACTAAGCAACTGAATCGACTGGAAAAAATAAGCCTGACATCTGAGAGTAGCAGCCCCAAAGCGGCTGCTCCCCTGCCAGTCTGAGAAGTGGGAAAAGAGGTGAGGCTGGGGTGAGGAGGAATGAGAGGGCTATACTGATGGTGTGTTCTGAGTAGATGGGGTGAGTGCTGGGAAGGTGAACTGAGATTGGTGGGGGTTGATGGAGTAAGTGGTTGAACTGATGGGGTGGTGGTAATGGGGCTGGGGAACTGAACTGAGCGGGGGCTGAATTGAGGGAGGTTGAGTGGGGACAGAACTGATGTGGGACAGGATTAATTGCTGGATAGGAGATGGGCAGATGTGGGATGAGAGCTCTGCAGCAGGGATCAAAATCACCTTATCTAGCACATGTGGGAGAGCTGGCAACACTAACTGTCACATGTACACACCCTGGGGATAGGCAGAGGGAGTTCAAAAATCACGAGACTGACCTAAAAACACAATATAATCTTTTAAGTTCAATGAATAGAAGACCGTTGGGGGCGGAATAGATCTGGACAAGGAGAAGAAGTCTGGAGATAAATGTGAGAAGGGAGGGACTGGCAGTAGAAACAAAAGTGAAACTGTTGGAGCAGCAAAAACAACAAGGAGTCTTTGTGGCACCTTAGAGACTAACAGATTTATTTGGGCATAAGCTTTTGTGGGCTAAAACCCTATTTGGCCATTTCCACCTTAATTGAACTAACCTCATTAGCACTGACGCTCCCCCTCCCCGCCCACACACACTTGGTAAGGCATGTCCCATCTTTTCATTTGCTGTAATATTTGTACTGCTTTCTGTGTTTTTCACTCCATGCATCTGATGAAGTGGGTTTTAGCCCATGAAAGCTTATGCCCAAATAAATCTGTTAGTCTCTAAGGGTATGTCTACACTACAGAATTACTCCAATTTTACAGAAGTCGATTTTTGGGAACAGATTGTATAAAGTCGCGTGCATGCGTCCACACTAAGCACATTAATTCAGCGATGTGTGTCCACAGTACCGTGGCAAGTGTCGACATTCTGAGCGGTGCACTGTGGGTAGCTATCCCACAGTTCCCGCAGTCCCCGCTGCCCATTGGAATTCTGGGCTGAGCTCCCAATGCCTGATGGGCCCAAAATTTTGTTGCGGGTGGTTAAGGGTAAATGTCAGTGAACCCTCCGTCCGTAAAAGCAACAGCAGACAATCATTTCACGCCCTTTCCCCTGGATTGCCCGAGCAGATGCCATAGCATGGCAAGCATGGAGGCTGTTCAGCTCACCGCAGCAATGACCATTGTAAACACCTTGCGCATTATCGTGCAGTTTATGCAGAACCAGAACCTGAAAAACCAGCCGAGGAGGCGATGGCAGCACAGTGACGAGAATGATGAGGACATGGACACAGATTTCTCTAAAACCGCGGTCCCCGGCAATTTGGAGACCGGGTGTTAATGGGGCAGGCTCATGCCGTGGAACGCCGATTCCAGGCCTGGGAAACAAGCACAGACTGGTGGGACTGCATAGTGTTGCAGGTTTGGGATGATTCCTAGTGGCTCCGAAACCTTCGCATGCGTAAGGGCACTTTCATGGAACTTGCTTTCCCCTGCCCTGAAGTGCAAGAATACCAAGATGAGAGCAGCCCTCACAGCTGAGAAGCGAGTGGCAGTAGCCCTCTGGAAGCTTGCAACGCCAGACAGCTACCAGTCAGTAGGGAATCAATTTGGAGTGGGCTGCTGTGGGGGCTGCTGTGATCCAAGTAGCCAACACAATCACTGAGCTGCTGATATCAAGGGTAGTGACTCTGGGAAATGTGCAGGTCATAGTGGAAGGCTTTGCTGCAATGGGATTCCCTAACTGTGGTGGGGCGATAGATGGAACACATATTCCTATCTTGGGACCGGACCACCAGGGCAGCCAGTACATAAACCGCAAGGGGTACTTTTGAATGGTGCTGTAAGCACTGGTGGATCACAAGGGATGTTTCATCAACATGGGATGGCCAGGAAAGGTTCATGACGCTCGTGTCTTCAGGAATTCTGGTCTGTTTAAACGGCTGCAGGAAGGGATTTACTTCCCAGACCAGAAAATAACTGTTGGGGATGTTGAAATGCCTATAGTTATCCTTGGGGACCCAGCCTACCCCTTAAAGCCCTGGCTTATGAAGCCATACACAGGCACCCTGGACAGTAGTAAGCAGCTGTTCAACTATAGGCTTAGCAAGTGCAGAACGGTGGTAGAATGTGCATTTGGACGTTTAAAGGGTCACTGGTGCAGTTTACTGACTCGCTCAGACCTCAGCCAAACCAATATTCCCATTGTTATTGCTGCTTGCTGTGTGCTCCACAATCTCTGTGAGAGTAACGGGGAGACGTTTATGGCAGGGTGGGAGGTTGAGGCAAATTGTCTGGCCGCTGAATACCTGCAGCCAGACACCAGGGCGATTAGAAGAGCACAGCAGGAAGCGCTGCGCATCAGAGAAGCTTTGAAAACCGGTTTCATGATTGGCCAGGGTACTGTGTGACACTTCTGTTTGTTTCTCCTCGATTCTCGCCCCCTTGGTTGACTCTAAATTCCCTGTAAGCCACCCGCCCTCCCCCCTTTGATCACAGCTTGCTTGCAAAGGAAATAAAGTCACTATCATTTAAAAAACATGTATTCTTTATTAATTGATTATAAAAATAGGGAGATAACTCACAAGGTAGCCCGGGTGGGGTGTGGGAGGAGGGAAGGAAAAGGCCACTTCAAAACTTGTTGAATGACAGCCTTCTGTTGCTTGAGCTGTCCACTGGGGTGGAGTGGTTGGGTGCCCGGAGCCTCCCCCCTACCCCCACGTTCTTGGGCGTCTGGGTGAGGAAGCTAAGGAACTTGGGGAGGAGGGAAGGCGGTTAAACAGGGGCTGCAGCGGCAGTCTGTGATCCTGCTGCCGTTCATGAACCTCCCCAAGCCGCCGGAGCATGTCCGTTTGATCCCGCAGTAGCCCCAGCATTGCCTCCTGCCTCCTCTGATCTTCCTGCCGCCATCTCTCATCTCGATCGTCCCTCCTGTCCTCACGTTCATTGGCCGCTTTCCTGTACTGTGCTACTGTGTCCCTCCACACATTCTGCTGAGCTCTGTCAGTGCCGGATGACTGCATGAGCTCAGAGAACATTTCAGTGCACGTGCGTTTTTTTTGCTGCATTTTCTGAGATAACCTTTGGGACGGAGGAGGGAGGCTTGAAACATCTGCAGCTGCAGGAGGAAAAAAAGGGAGTGAAGTATTTTAAAAGATGCATTTACAGAACAATGGCTATACTCTTTCACGGTGAACAACACTATTCACATTACATAGCACATGTGATTTCAGTACAAGGTCGCATTTTGCATCTTATATTGAGTGCCTGTGGCTTTAGTGTTAGAGATCACACACACACAGTGCCGGGCAACAGAATTTGGCTTGCAGGCGGCCACGGTAAGCCATAGTCTTTCAGCTTCTGCAACCTTCAGAACAGCAGCGCCCTCCTTTCCTATACCAAGCAAAGCCCATTGAGTTGGCCATTTAGTGCTGCGGTTTTCATGTTAACGTGCAGCAGCAGAAACCAAACTAACCCCAGCCCCCATCCAGTTCTCTGGGATTATTGTTTTACTCCTCTCCCCACTGTGTGGCTGGTATCAGGGAAGATCCCTGCTAGCCAAACACAAACAGCTCAGCACCAATGCCTCCCCCGGCACCCGCTTGGCTAACTGCGGGGAGGATTTCTTTTCAGCCACAGGCAAACAGCCCAGTAGGAATGGCCACCTCTGAATGTCCCCTTAATTAAATTCCCGTATTTCAACAGGTTACCATGAACTTCAGACGTTCCTGTTAACTGCTGGAAATGGCCCACCTTGATTATCACTACAAAAGGTTTTCTGCCCGCCCCCGCTCTCCTGCTTGTAATAGCTCATCTTAAGTGATCACTCTCCTTACAGTGTATATGCTAACACCCATTTTTTCATGTTCTGTGTGTATATAAATCTCCTCACTGTATTTTCCACTGAATGCATCCGATGAAGTGAGCTGTAGCTCAGGAAAGCTTATGCTCAGATAAATTGGTTAGTCTCTAAGGTGCCACAAGTACTCCTTTTCTTTTTGCGAATACAGACTAACACGGCTGCTATTCTGAAACCTGTCATTATGCAAGGCACTGCATTTAGCCGTATGGAGTGGAAATCTATCAACTTCATGAAAAAACTCATACAGATACAGACAGACATCATCTTCCTTTCCAAATGCAAACAGATGGACATCGTACCGAAAGGACTGAAAGTAAAAAATCTATTACAATCTACATACCACACAGACTATGCTGACAGCTTGTGCCACACGCTCTCAAAGAAACTGCAGAACCAGCTGATCAACATCATCTACAGCAAACAGGGAGCGATTAAGAATGAGCTCTCAAAACTGGATACTCTCATAAAAAAACAAACTTCCACACAAGCTTCCTTTCCAACACACCTCTGAACAACATACTAATCCATAGAGACCTTCCTACCAACACTACAAAAAGAAGGATTCTAGGTGGACTCCTCCTGAAGGTCGAAAGAACAGACTGGACATCTACATAGAGTGCTTCTGCTGACGTGCACGGGCTGAAATTGTGGAAAAGCAGCATCACTTGCCCCATAACCTCAGCCATGCAGAACACAATGCCATCCACAGCCTCAGAAACAACTCTGACATCATAATCAAAAAGGCTGACAACGGAGGTGCTGTCGTCATCATGAATAGGTCGGAATATGAACAAGAGGCTGCTAGGCAGCTCTCCAACACCACTTTCTACAAGCCATTACCCTCTGATCCCACTGAGGGTTACCAAAAGAAACTACAGTATTTGCTCAAGAAACTCCCTGAAAAAGCACAAGAACAAATCTGCACAGACACACCACTGGAACCCCGGCCCAGGGCATTCTATCTGCTACCCAAGATCCATAAACCTGGAAATCCTGGACGCCCCATCATCTCAGGTATTGGCACCCTGACAGCAGGATTGTCTGGCTATGTAGACTCCCTCCTCAGGCCCTACGCTACCAGCACTCCCAGCTACCTTCGAGACACCACTGACTTCCTGAGGAAACTACAATCCATCGGTGACCTTCCTGAAAACACCCTCCTGGCCACTATGGATGTAGAAGCCCTCTACACCAACATTCGACACAAAGATGGACTACAAGCCATCAGGAACAGTATCCGCGATAATGTCACAGCAAACCTGGTGGCTGAACTTTGTCCTCACCCATAACTATTTCACATTTGGGGACAATGTTTACCTTCAAATCAGCGGCACTGCTATGGGTACCCGCACGGCCCCACAGTATGCCAACACTTTTATGGCTGACTTAGAACAACGCTTCCTCAGCTCTCGTCCCCTAATGCCCCTTCTCTACTTGCACTACATTGATGACATCTTCATCATCTGGACCCATGGAAAAGAAGCCTTTGAGGAATTCCATCATGATTTCAACAATTTCCATCCCACCATCAACCTCAGCCTGGACCAGTCCACACAAGGACACTACGGTGCTAATAAGCGATGGTCACATAAACACCACCCTATACCGGAAACCTACTGACCGCTATTCATACCTACATGCCTCCAGCTTTCACCCAGACCACACCACACGATCCATCGTCTACAGCCAAACTTTACAATACAACCGCATTTGCTCCAACCCCTCAGACAAACACCTACAAGATCTCTATCAAGTGTTCTTACAACTACAGTACCCACCTGGTGAAGTGAAGAGAGAGACTGACAGAGCCAGAAGGGTACCCAGAAGTCACCTACTACAGGACATACCCAACAAAGATAACAACAGAACGCCACTAGCCATCACCTTCAGCCCCCAACTAAAACCTCTCTAACACATCATCAAGGATCTACAACCTATCCTGAAGGACGACCCATCACTCTCACAAATCTTGGGAGACAGGCCAGTCCTTGCCTACAGACAGCCCCGCAACCTGAAGCAAATATTCACCAGCAACCACACACCACACAACAAAAACACTAACCCAGGAAACCTATCCTTGCAACAAAGCTCGTTGCCAACGGTCCACATATCTATTCAGGGGACACCATCATAGGGCCTAATCACATCAGCCACACTCTCAGAGGCTCGTTCACCTGCGCATCTACCAATGTGATATATGCCATCATGTGCCAGCAATGCCCCTTTGCCATGTACATTGGTCAGACTGGACAGTCCCTACGTAAAAGAATAAAAGGACACAAATCAGATGTCAAGAATTATAACATTCATAAACCAGTCGGAGAACACTTCAATCTCTCTGGTCACTCAATTACAGACCTGAAGGTCTCAATATTACAACAAAAAGACTTCAAAAACAGACTCCAACGAGAGACTGCTGAATTGGAATTAATTTGCAAACTGAATACAATTAACTTTAGGCTTGAATAGAGACTTGGAGTGGATGTGTCATTACACAAAGTAAAACTACTTCTCCATGTTTATCCCCCGCCACTGCTCCTCAGACATTCCTGTTAACTGCTGGAAATGGCCCACCTTGATTATCACTACAAAAGGTTTTCTTCCCTTCCCCTCCCCCCACCCCCCGCTCTCCTGCTGGTAATAGCTCATCTTAAGTGATCACTCTCGTTACAGTGTGTATGATAACACCCATTTTTTCATGTTCTGTGTGTATATAAATCTCCTCACTGTATTTTCCACTGAATGCATCCAATGAAGTGAGCTGTAGCTCACGAAAGCTCATGCTCAGATAAACTGGTTAGTCTCTAAGGTGCCACTAGTACTCCTTTTCTTTTTGCGAATATAGACTAACATGGCTGCTACTCTGAAAACTCTCCTGAGGATAACAAAGAGAGATAAAGAACGGATGTTGCTTGAATGCCAGCAAATACCGGGACCATAAGCTGCCAGGCTTTGTCATGCAATGATACAGATTACTTGCTACTAGCATGGCGTGGTAAAGTGTCCTACCATGGAGGATGGAATAAGGCTGCTCTCCCCAGAAACCTTCTGCAAAGGCTTTTAGAGTACCTCCAGGAGAGCTTCATGGAGATGTCCCTGGAGGATTTCCACTCCATCCCCAGACACGTTAACAGATTTTTCCAGTAGCTGTACTGGCCACGAATGCATCCCAAGTCCTCAGGGGAAATTAATCATTAAAAAACACTTGCTTTTAAAACATGTATTATATTTTAAAAGGTACACTCACCAGAGGTCCCTTCTCTGGCTTGGTTGGGTTGGGGGCGTATTTCAGTCAGGGTGATAAAAAGATCCTGGCTGCCAGGGAGAACAGTGTGCTCTCCTCAAGCTTGTCCTCCTCCTCCTCACCTTCCCCATCTGCAAAATCCTCAGGCATGGTAGAGAGTACCCCATCATCGGAGTCCATGGACAGGGGTGGGATAGTTAGTGGTGGCAGCCCCCCCTAGAATTGCATGCAGCTCAGCGTAGAAGTGGCATGTCTGGGGCTCTGTCATGGAGCATCCATTTGATTCTTTGGTTTTATGGTAAGCTTGTCTGAGCTCCTTAAGTTTCACACGGCACTGTGTTGTGTCCTGCTGTAGACTCTGTCCATCGTGGCCTTGGAGATTTTTTGAAATGTTTTGGCATTTTGTCTTTTGGAACGTAGTTCTGATAGCACGAATTCATCTCCCCATACAGCGATCAGATCCAGTACCTCCTGTTCAGTCCATGCTGGAGCTCTTTTGCAATTCTGGGACTGCACGGTTACCTGTGCTGATGAGTTCACCTGGCCAAACAGGAAATGAGATTCAAAAGTTACTGGGGCTTTTCCAGTACACCTGGCCAGCGCATCCAAGTTCAGACCGCTGTCCACGGCGGTCACAATGGTGCACTGGGGATAGCTCCCGGAGGCCAATACCATTGAATTGCGTCCACACTAACCCTAATTTGAAATGGTGATGTCGATTTCAGCGCTAATCCCCTTGTTGGGGAGGAGTACAGAAATCGATTTTAAGAGCTCTTTATGTAGACAAAAATGGCTTCATTGTGTGGACGGGTGCAGGGTTAATTCGATTTAATACTGCTAAATTCGACATAAACTCGTAGTGTAGACCAGGCCCAAGGGGTCACAAGGACTCCTTGTTGTTTTTGCTGATACAGACTAACACAGCTACCACTCTGAAACCTGTTTGAGCAACATATTCCAGAAGTCTTGAGGTCTTTCTGAGTGTAGCCTTCATTGATTTTGAGATCTACCATACCATTCTCTCACTAAAAAGGGAAACCTATAATGGCAGTAGACCGTAAAAGAGACCCTGTTTGGGAATAAGAACCATTCAAGAAATATGTTTGCTGCTGATGTCTTAAAGAAAGTGACACCAGAGAACTGGTGGAAGTCACTTGAGCACTTGGATTCAGAAACTGTTGAAGTGATAATCTCACTTTTAACAGCAGTAGCTTCTTCTGCCGGAGTAGAAAGACTATTTTCTTCCTTTGGACTAATTCATTCCAAATTGAGAAATTGTTTGGGACCTGAAAAAGCAGGAAAGCTTGTTTTTCTTTTCCAGATTATGAACAAACAGGAAAATGAAAGTGAAGACGACTCAGTTAGCTGCAGAAGCCAATATTTTAAGTTTCTCATGTTGACCTGGCTGACATAGTTGATTTGATTTTTGTTTTTGTTTTTTAAATATTTCATTTAAATTTTTTAGTTAAAAACAATTTTAACAAAAACAACCCTGATTTTAAAAAACTTGAAGTTTAACTCCATTCCAAAATTCATATGTTTGTTTTGTTAAAATATTATGTTTGCTGTTGAAGAAAAAAAATCCAGAATACATAACGTTGTTTTAGTTAAATAAAACAATTTAAATGTCTGTCTGGTGATGTTCTCCTCTTAATACAGCATTGCAAGAAAATCCTCCAAATATTAATGATTAACCTGTTGAACTGGAGATAGTTCACCTCCCAATGACTTCAGAAATATCTGCTTCAGTTACCTTTGGTAAATCAAATAACCAAACAATCATTCATTTTCCAATATAGCTGTAAAACTAATCTGAAAAGTTTTCAAAATAAATCATTGTTTAAAAATATATAGTGCGTACCTTCTAAAAATGAAACCTAAATCTATCTATGAGTTGTGAAGAATATGTATTAAGGTTATAACAACCAACAAGAATGCATTTTTATGTAGAAATCCACGATTAAATTGAGTCTTCCTGACTAGTGATTTAAATCATTATTTAAATCAATTTGATTTAAATCAAATCCACCCTGGTTGCAAACTTTCCAGGTATCCATTCTGCCACAGCTGTATGAAGCCATAGAAATAGGGGCTAGCAAGATTGCCTGTGTCATTGTAGTTGGCTGGAAACGCTATTGAGGAATTAGGGGAACATAAGTCATGGAAATATCTGTTGTGCCTGATGGTGAAGAAATGGGTCCTATCAGGTATGTTGGCATGGGATATACAAATTAAGGGCAGAGAAAGGTCCATGTAAGCCGGAGTTTAGCAGCTATATTAAAGTTCATGATGTTCTTCTCTGTTATACCTTAGCCTCCCACTAGCTGGGCTGGAAGAACTGCAGACAAAGTAGGAGTTCTTGCCTCAGAGAGAATGTTTGTAGGGGGTGGATACGATAGACCCAGATTTATGAGGATTTCAGCAACTAATCCTCCTTAAAAATATGTTTTTGTTAACAAAATGATAACCCAAATTTTATTAATTTTTATTCTTAAGAAGTAAGGGAAGGAGTGTTGCACCTGTGGAAATACCACAGTTCAGTGCTGAGGTGGAAAGGCTGTTTTGACGCATTCTCATTAACTCCAAGAGTAGTGGAATACTAGAGCCAGAAGGTTCCAGAACAGTTGGGGATGACAGTTGGTTGTACAGCTAGCAGGAGGGTAGTGATGTGTAATTAGCTATGTGGGATAGGAGATGGTATGTAGCTGTCTATTAATATTTGCTCAGGGTCATCACTATTTTGCAGGAATACCATTGTATGGCTTCTCAGACACTCCAGATATAAACAGTATTATATTTTCCTATAACATTTCCTCTCTTTAGCAACTCTCTGATTTGAAAATGGCTTAAAGCAAACCACGACCACATGATAATACTTCCCACCAATGAGTTGTTTTTGCTGAAGAACCTCCATGCTCCTTTATTTGTGGTGTAGCTAGCCCCACCTGGCATCTGCTCTACCAGCTGAAGCCACACATGTGGGAGCTAGGAGGCCTGTCTGTCCCAGTTGAGGATTTTGGCATGGTTGGCAAATGTTAGGAAAAAGGGGGCAAAACCCTGTAAATATTAGGGCTGGTTGTGATCATTTCAGGAAAGGGCCCTTCATCCGTTATAAAACAATTCCGATAGCCTGTTTTGAACAGCAGTAGCACTTCATTAGGTGGAAGTAAAAAGTCTGCCTTTGACAGGGGAGGTGTTAAACAGAGCTACCTTTCAGGATCCTGGTGAAAATCTGGACAAGTTATAACAGTTTAAATATTGTGCTTGGAGGTTTATTTTACAATGTAAATGGAAATAACTTAGTACTCTATTTTGTGAACATGAGGAAGTAATGCATATTTATTTACATAAACAGGCATTTAAGCTGGCGACATTTTGAAGCATCAGCACCCAGATGAGATGGGGCAGGTGGATTCTTGTTTCATTTCTAATGGTTAAAAGTAGGAAATTAGAACTTGCAAGCTGCAAATAACTGAATGTTTTATAATATTTGACATTTGGGGGGTCAGCACTGAGCTTGTTCAGGATCCCTACCTACCTTGAGGGGATCCAGAGACCCCACTAGGGGAAAGAAAACCAGGCCGCTGCATAGCAATATGATTAACTCCAGAGAAACAAGCCCTACTATGAGAGGGGACTCACTATTCCTAGAACAGATATTTTCAGTTAAGTAGGCCCAGTCAAATGCTGCTCTTGAGACTAGCAGCGGAGGTTGGGAACCCTGGAACTGACAGACTCAGTTCAGGACTGGGCTCCCCGGTACTATCTCTGGGCAAATACCCTGCCTGCCATTCTCACTAATCCCTTCCTAAGCCCACACGAGGATCTGACCCTCCCTGCTGCAAACTGTATATGGGACTGTTGCTGCCCATCACAGCGAAGAGAAAGCACAAACACATTCAGCAACCCCACGAAGAGCTTATTTTTACATAACTGTAGGCTTCTGAAATCCCATCCATGGGTTCAGATCAGCGCCACACACCTGGGCGATTCCTGATTTCTGCTGCCCATTCGTGGCTCCTGATAGAGAAGACAGCCACTCATTTGCTAGGTCTGTACTGCAGCTTCAAGCATAGGTGCAGGAACTAAGGGTGTGGGGGGTGCTTAGCACAGCCAGGTTTTACACAGGGTTCCACTCCTAATCTGAGGCTGCCTGGGACTCCAGTCTTGGTCCCGCATGCGGAGTCCCAGCTGTCAGCCTTGCGCCTGGGGCGCCGCGCCTGCCCCCAGCTGTGGCCTCAGCTCCCTTATCCCTGTCCATGTCCCCCTGTCCCAGAGCCAAGGCCCTGCTCCTGGCCCCAACTCTAGGTGGGGCAAAGGGCAGCGCGGACAGGGATCAGGGGAGGTGCAGCCCCCCCACTCTAAAAAGTGTTCCAGCACCTCTGGCTTCAAGTAGAGTTGCCAACTTTCTAATTGCAAAAAACTGAACACCCTTGTGCCGGCCCCTTCCCTGAGGCCCCTCCCTGCCCCGCCCCTTCTCCGAGATCCCGCATCCTGCTCACTCATCCCTCTCCCCCTGTTGTTCGCTGAACCACACCCTCACTCACTTGCTCATTTTCACCGGGCTGTGCGCGGAGCCTCCCAGGCCCCCTCCGCCTAGGAGCTGAAGTGATAGGCCGGCCACTTTCCAGGAGTTGTGCAGAGCTGGGCACGAGCCTGCCTGCCCCGCTGCAATGGCAAAAGGCAACTTTTAACAGCCTGGTTAGCGGTGCTGACTGGAGCCACCAAGGTCCCTTTTTGACTGAGTGTTCTGGTAAAAAAAACGGACACCTGGCAACCGTAGCTTCAAGATGTAATGCCCAGCTCAGATAGACACACATGCACTTGCTCTGATCATAAAAACAGAAACCCTGTCTGATGCATCTGATGAAGTGGGTCTAGCCCATGAAAGCTTATGCCCAAATAAATTCATCAGTCTCTAAGGTGCCACAAGGACTCCTCATTGTTTTTGATGATACAGACTAACACAGCTACCACTCTGAACCCCGTCTGAGATTCTAGTTACAAGCCTGAGCCACTGCCCATGCTGCCATGGCCACAATGCTAATTTAGTGCACTATCTTGAGCAGAGCTAGCACATGTATATCTACCCAAACTGGCAATTACACCTGCCAGCTGCAGTGCAGAGGGACCACGGTGGCCATGGCAATGCAGTGGAAACAGACTATGCTCACCAGTCATCAATTCCATACCCAGGCTGCAGAAGGAAGTAGGGTCGCAAGTTAACAGCAGATTCTGAGACCTGGCAGAGACAATCTGGAACAGGATGTGATCCTGCTGCATTACTCTCACAATGTAGCAGATGTCTGCAAGATGTCTGGCTTCCTGCAGCTAATCTGGAAGTGGGAAATGGGGGAAATCCCGCCTTGTGCCAGGAGCTGCGGGCCCTGACCAGGCTCCCCGTAGGGTGAGGTTTTCTCTCTGAGACTCAGCGTTTTAACTTGTCTCCCTGTGTATTAAAAGGAGCACTAGGAGGAAACTAAGCACCAAACAGCACCCCATAATCAAGGCTAGCTGGAGAGACAGGTGTGAAAGAAGTCTCCCAAAGGGTACCAGCTGCATGATGGTACTCAACAAATCCCAATTCTACATATATAAACCACTCCCAAAGATAAGCAGACACTTGGAGTGGATGTGATGGGGCTGGGAAGTAAGGAGAATGAGAACAGTAATGAAAAAGCTAGGACTACTTAAGGGACAGGAAAGAAGCTGTCACACATTGCTGAGTTTGCTTTGGGAGGCTGTGCTGGGACTTCAGAGGGGTGCCTGGGTTACTTGGATGGGGTTTGTGATAGGAACCTGGAGGGTAGCGAGTCTAGGCTCTAGGGCCAATATTGGGGCCTCTTTACCTTGTCCTACTGAAGCTGAGGCCTTCTCATTCTCCAGCTGAAGAGAGGTCACCTGGCTGCCTGCCCAGCAGACTCCATGGCGGTCCTAGGTGGCATGGGAGAGCATCTGCAGACAACTGTCTGTTACCTGTAAACAGTTCAGTGGTGAGTTGGAAAGACAAGGCTGCAGGCACTAGTGTCATGCAAAATCTGTATCCTCCTGACAGGCCTCCTGATAAGTTTTTGGAAGCAATGGAGCAGAAGACAATTATGGGGCTGATTTTAAGTTCCCCACCCTATACCAACCAGCTGCCATGGTCGGGGGCCATGATGCTAGCACTGAGAGCTAGCATCCAGCTTAAGAAAGAATTTCATTCATTCACCATGATTAAATTCAAACAACTATTTTAAAGTGCATGAAAAGAAAATAAAGTATAAAAAGAATAAAGCAATTTGTTTCAAAAAGACAGTCTGAAACAGTAATACACATGTGGTGGAAACAGAACAGCTGAAAATAAAGCTATGTATCAGCGAGCGAACTGTGAAACACACTGGTTCTTTAAGGAACGCCTGGGGGAGGAGGCTTTCTGAGCAGTGTACATGTGGTGATGTCATTGTGTTGGTGCATGAGAACCAGGAAATAGAAGTGGAGGAACCATTTTTGCTGTGCAAACAGAGTAACTAGCTAAATTAACCCACAACTGATCAAAATGGAAACAGATACATTTGATTTACAGTAAGATTTCAGTCTGAAGCTTTGAAGAGGTTATTCTTTACAAAGGTAAGTTAAATATAAATTAAATATGATTTAAACAGAGTGACAGTGTCCTGTCAGGGGGAAAAAAAACTTGAAATTTTAAAAACGCAGATGTATTTAGATGCAGAAAAAAGGGTTGACTCCATTGAGGGGAGCATACAAAAGAAATAAGAACTAGAAAATTAAAAGGACCCTGCAAGGTTAAAATCATATTTTAAAAATATGCCTTTACTTGTGTTGTTAAAAACTCCTCTGATTATTAAAATTGAAACCTTTAAAAACTAATTTATTTTACACTAGTCTTATTTTGTTTACTGTTTAGGTTTTTCTCAAATGAGTCACTTTCACTTTATACAAGTCTGTCTTCACTTTCTAGTTCTGATGTACTAGCACAATCTTGGAAAGTTTGGGAAACAGACATTACAGGGGGAACCTTTATATCAAAAGTAACAATTTTACTGCACTGCTTTTTTTAAAAAAGGGGATATTTCTCTTACTATTGTTTTTATGTAAAACTTGGTTTTTTACAATATCTGTGGTTTGCGTTTAAATTGACCTGACCACATCTCTTAAAGTAATTCTTAAAGCTCATGGAGAATGATAATCTGACTGACTATAGCAAATGGCAGGATTATTTGCCTATTTGGTGTTTATTACCAGGAATATTTTGGAGTTAGTGAGATATTATTACATCATTGTGACATTGAAGGTTATTACAATTTTTTTTTTCATTTTGGAGCAGAAATGTGTTTACCAGAAAACCCTAACTTCAGTCCCGCTCCGCATTTAGAAATAGAAATAATGCAGCTCACCAGTTTCAGCATTGGTGCTTTAGTTTAATGAATATTGCAAGTAATTTTCTCTCTGTTGACAGAGAGAGGAACTTGGGCATCTGCTGTGCATTTCTATCAGTGAATCCCCACCCACATGCAGAACCCAGCAATTATATATCATTCCCTCATTCCAGAAATACCTACATTCCAACTTTCTCTCCATGTTATGCCCCACTTTCTTGAAATTGCCACACTGTCCAAGGCATCCAGCAACACTGCCAAGATTTCAAATGCACCACAGGCTGAGACACTTAATATCAGATAGCTATGCCAGTTTGTACATGTGCCACAGAATTCTCAAGCTTGTTCATTTTCTATAGTCCCAGAGTCCTCTTTTTTAATGAAGTCTAGATTGCTGTCTCAGGTCATGGGAAGCAGCAGCATGGTCAAGTGAATAGGCTACCAAATTAAGAGTCATAAGATCTGGGTTCCATTTCTGGCTCTTCTACTAGCCTTCTCTGTACTGGGAATATCATATCTCTTCTGTGCCTCTGTTTCTCCATCTCTAAGATGAGGCAATGATATTTGCCTTTCTTTGTAAATTGCTTTGAGATTAATGGGTGAAAAACGTGATAGAAAAACTAAGTGTTTTGTTGCCACATAATAATAAAATATAGAAAAAATTAAAATAGAATAAAAAAAGTTACAATACGCCACACCTCCACTGAGAGACTGAAGTAAATAAATCATGATGCATGAGTACAATAGTCGACTTTGTTCTGATTGGTCAAATATATTGTAACAAATATCAGGCAGTAATACAGCAAACATAGGCCCCACTAAGTCTGCTTAAATGAAATTGCCTTTATTTGCATAATAGAATGCTACAAATAATATTATTGTTTATTGGTTTACATTTGGGTATTACATTCTGGTCACTGTGGGATGCCCTTCCGAAGAAGGGAGGGGTTGCTGAGTACAAGATACGCTAAGAAGCTGTAGTTTCATTGCTGTCCAGTGCTATCTGTTCAGTGACTCTGTCAGTACTGTCCTTGAAATGTTCATTGATATCTGGGATTGTATATGCTGAAGGACATAGAAAACAGAAACTTTGCATCTTAGCTGTAGTTTTTCCTAGTTTTTTCACCACATTAGCAAAGGTAAGAGAACCCATGGCCTTTTGATTGGTCAGGAGAAAGCAACGGTCAGCCTACAGACTCTCCCTCAGGAGATTTAGGAATTAGCAAAAGAAGAAAATAAAATTGCTCTCTTGCTTATTTCAGACCAGATTTTGCTTGGCTCTTGTGTAGGAAGTAGGAACGTGCAAAGAGCCTTCCCATCTTGCACTTCCACATAAGGACCAGGAACAACTGCAGTCCCTGGGTGCAGGGACCATTCCTTCTCAGCTCCTCTGTGGGACTGTGACTCCATTCTTCTCCCACAATTTCCATGCTAACAAGAAGATCTAGACACCTGTGTAGAAAGGAGAATGGTGGACCATGCTTAAGGACTGTGCATTGTCCACACTTCCAGGCACAGTGGGGAGCTATGGGAGAGATTATATAACCAATCATTCCCAGAGTTCTTAAGCAAGCTTTGTAGCTATGTACACATTGCCCTATGGTAAGGGGTAATGGGACAGCTAAGCACTTAATTTTCATATCTTGTACAAACTGTAAAATTAAGCCAGCAAATTCTTGTTAAAAATAGTATGTCAAAAAGCATGAAGAAGATTTAATATTTTGAAGGCTGAACAAGGATTACTTCATTCAGTTTTTTTAATTAAAACTTAATTTTGGTTTTCCAAAGGTATCCTTTCTTCAATGTCAACAAAACAGTGAGAAATTTAACTATATTCAAAATCCATCGCTGGTCACACCTAGCCAACAGACTTGGCTGAAGGAGGGAAGACGATGCCCTTGGACCAACTGCAGAAGACAATCCATAACCCGGTAATTCCCCATTGTGTAAACAGCTTCTCCCTGAGAACACTGGGCAGCTTTACCCCAAGGGACTTTGCTCTTACATGTCAGCTAGTCAGAACTGTGTGTTGTTTGTGTGGTGATAGGAATATTGAGAAATCTCCAAATTTCTTCTGTATATGAGAATAACACCTGCTGCTTTCAGTACAGTTCCTGTTAACAGGGGTAGGGGACTTGGAGCTGTGTGTATCTTCAAAGTTAAAGTAGAGTGTATCCAAAAAGGAGAGAGCACTCATAAATTTGGAGTATCACAAGTCTTATCATTGTGCTGTGTCAGCATTGCCCCATGTCAGTGGAAATGTGAGGCTTAAATCTGGTGGAGCACTTAGCTATACCCTTTTTAGGAGACAGAATTGGGCTTTTTGGCATGCAGAACAACTACCTGTATCTTCCCCATTCTTCTTCATAATTTCCATGTTCTTTTTCGGGGCTGAACCCAGCATTGTGTTATTCTTTATTATTTGGTAGTTCTAGGTTTGTGTGGGTTTCACAACCTTGTTCTTGCAGAAGATGTATTAATGTATCAGTTTGGTTTTGGTTATGTGAAGGAAGAAGTTGAATGGGAAGCTAGTTTCAAACTTAACTATGAAGGGAATAGCACCCTCCAATAAAAATACATATGAGCCTATATTACAGGCAAAGCTGGTAGCACTGCCTATTATGAAGGTTGCCCGACACTTCTCAGTAGAAGACACTGTCTTCAGTTGCTTATAACTTTGCTCATACGTTGACTGGGGTAAAATTTTCCTTGCTAGGTGTCTAAGTCGGGTTGACGTTTTCTAGAAAATTTCAGCCAAAATGGTTGAGTTGTTGCCAAGAATGAGGCTAGTAAAAAGTGTTATTTTGCCCTTGTTAAAAAATTCTGGTGACCTTTTCTTTTAGGCAGGCCATTCGTCCGGTTTTAAGCTGGACTGTCCTGATTTTGGAAAGTTTTGTCCCTGTCCTGCACTGGACATAGTTTTGTCCAGTATCATCATGCATGCAAGGGCATGCAGGCAGGAGCAGGCCCACGCTGTTGCGGAAATACTGGAATGTTTGATGTTCGAGGATGTGTCAGTGGCCATCCTGTTTTCTTTGAAAGTCCATGCTTTGGAGCAGGAACATGAAATTTGGTGGGGGGTGAAGGGGTAGCTTTTGTGTAATTGATGTGCCTTTGCCTTCCCCGTGAAAATCTGCTCAAATTTGGCCCAGTTATGAGTCTCTGAAAAATCTCAAATTGAACGTGCTCAATAGACTTCTTAGATATTAACTGCTACATTTCCAGAAATTTCTGTGCACATGGAGCATGCTCCAGTTCAGGGCTTATCTGGACTTTACTTGCAGTTACGGCTATGGGCTATGAAAGGACGGGCACATGAACTGAGAGCAAGGAGCCTGTCTCTCCTGTGCTCTCAATGACCCCGCTGCTGGGCCCAGGCAGAATAGAGGAGGAAGCTGCATAGTTCAAGACAAGGACAAGATCTGGACCTGTGGAGCGGCAGGGAGAGTAGATTGGGACAAGAAACCAGAAGGGGTCAGGGTCAGAAACTGGGACTGGAGGCTGATGAAGAGGAGCAGGAAACTGGGAATGGGAGTTTGAGTAGGGACACTGGGACTTAGGAGGGGACTGGGAGCCAGTAGGTATGGGAGGGGGAGACTCAGATTAGATAAGAATCTGGGAGTAGAGACTGGAAATGGGAATCAGTGGGAAGCTGGGAAAAATGTGTGGGAGGGACAGATCTGATGAAGAGACAGTGTGGTGGGAGAATTGGGATAGTTTGGACAAGACTGGGACAGGGAGCTGTGTGACTCTGTGATGCACTTGCGCCCAGCCAACCAAGCGAGCCAGATAGCTGTATATCTGTGACTTGTCCTCTTGTTATTACCACTTCTCCAATTAGTGTCATCTACCAACTTTATCAGTGATACTATGTTTTCTTCCAGATCATTGATAGAAATGTTAAATAGCACAGGGCCAAGAACCAATTCCTTTGGAAACCCACTAGAAACACACCCACTTGATATTTCCCCATTTACAGTTACATTTTGAAACCAATCACTTAGCCAGTTTTTAATTTTTAGTGTATACCATATTAATTGTATATTGTTCTAGTTTTTTAATCATGTCATGCAAGTCAAGTCAAATGCCTTACGGAAGTCTAATTATATTACATCAACACTATTACCTTTTATCAACCAAACTTGTAATCCAATAATAAAAAATAAATAAATTAGTTGACAGGATCTACTTTCCATAAATGCATGTTGATTGTCATTAATTATGTTACCTTCCTGTAATTCCATATCAACTGCCCTTTTATCATGCCCAGGATGGATGTCAGGCTGAGAGGCCTATAATTATCTGGTTATCCTGTTTACACTTTTAAAAATTGGCACGACATTATCTTTTTATCCAATCTTCTGGACCTTTCCTAGTGTGCTAAGACTAGCAGTCCAGTGAGCTCTTCATCTAGCTCTTTTAAAATTCTTAGGTCAAATTATCTGGACCTGCTGTTTTAAAAATGTCTGACTTTTAGTAGCTGCTATTTAACACCCTCCTGAGATACTAATAGAATGGAAAGTGTTAGCATATGAAATGACTACATCATAAGAATGGCCCTACTAGGTCAGACCAAAGGTCCATGTAGCCCAGTATCCTGTCTTCCGACAGTGGGCAGTGCTAGGTGCCCCAGAGGGAATGAACAGAACAGGTTATCCTCAAGTGATCCATCCTCTGTCACTCATTCCCAGCTTCTGGCAAACAGAGGCTAGGGACACCATTCCTGGCTAATAGCCATTGATGGACCCATCCTCCGTGAATTTATCTAGTTGTTTTTTGAACCCTGTTATGGTCTTGGCTTTCACAACATCCTCTGGCAAGGAGTTCCACAGGTTGACTGTACGTTATGTGAGGAAATACCTCCTTTTATTTGTTTTAAACCTGCTGCCTATTAATTTCGTTTGGTGACCGCTAGTTCTCGTGCTATGAGAAGTAGTAGACAACACTTCCTTGTCTACTTTCTCTTCACCAGTTATGATTTTATAGATCTCAATCATATGTCCCCTTAGCCATCTCTTTTCCAAGCTGAAAAATACCAGTCTTATTAATCTCTCCTCATACGGAAGCCGTTCCATATCCCTAATAATTTTTGTCGCATCATTTGTTTTTTTCCCCAAATGCAGAACAGAAATGTTTATTTAACACTTCTGCCATTTTTGCATTATTATTGATAATTCTACCATTTCCATTTAGTAATGGACTAATACTATTGTCTTGATTCTTTTTGTTCTTAATATACTTAAAAAACCTTTTTCTTATTGTCCTTAACTCTGCGGGCCATATATTTTTCCTTGTGTCTCTTTGCTTCCCTTATCAATTTTCTATAATTCCTAGATTCTGTTTTATATCCATTACTATCAACTTTCCCTTTCTTACATTTATTATTTTTTTTATTTTATTTTGTATAGTTGCCTTCACTCCCCCTTTAAACCATGTTGTTTTTTAGGCAGTTTGGCCATCTTTCTTGTTATGTTGGTTATTTAGAAAATCTTGCTCTCCAAATCATTAGATAAAACTGGGAATTTTGCTATATTGGTTTTGTTTTCATTATTCTTTTTGACCTAAACATCCCCAAATGTTATTTTGAATTTATTCTATTTTCCCCTCCTTCTCATAGGTTATTCCATACACTGGGACAATCCTTAGTGGTCTCCTTCCTGGAGAACTAGTTGTAATACAGGGAAGTGTTCCTGATGATTCCGACAGGTAATGTCTAAAGCCATATGACTTTTAAGAGGTTATATTGTGAATGAGCCTTTGAGAAGGCAAGCTGATCAAAACCCAACTAAACAGCTTTTCATAGCTTGTGGGATGCATATTCACTGGAAATGTTTTAATTTTTCTATCATAAAATTGGGGCATTATAAACCTGATCCTGCTTCTGTCAGTGGAGAGGCTCATTACTGTAATGAACATTGGATGAGATCCCAAGTTGTGTGACTGAAAATGGCTGAGATCTTTGGAAACAAACCCACAGCCTCAATAACAAACATTTTTCAGTTTTGAAAAAGTAATTAACATTATATTTCAAAGTGACACAATCCTTAAATCTTTAATTTATATTTAAAAACTGAGAACTGCCACCATATAGACACTTATAAAATATGTTGATTTATAAAATGCTCTGAATATATACAGTAGTGTCACACAATGCTGAATTTGTGTGTGTGTTAATAGGAAGCTAAGGAGTAAATAAAGGTTTCAAGGTGAAATTTTAAAGAGAATAAGTAACTCCGCACCTTGCTCCCTGGCCTCTGCCCACTTTTTTTGTCTCGTCGCTTGGCTCCCTTTGTTTCCTCCCTTTTTTGATCTTATTCAACTTCTTATGATCCAGAAACCTTTTCTCTCTAAGGGCAGTATCTGAAATAATAAAAGTGTTGTCACCTGGAAGAATCAGGCTTCAAATAGCAGGGAGGATGCATGATCTGGTGGCTAAGGTCCAGGATAGGGAATTGAGATCTAGGTTCTATTACCTATTCTTCCACAAGTTTCCTATGTGAATTTGGTCATTTAATTTATTTTTCCATCTTTAAAATGGGAATGAGGATTATTTAGAGGGGTAATGAGGATTAATTTATTGAAGTGTATGAAGTGCTCAGATGTTATGGTGATTAGCACCTGAGAAATGCTTATAAGTTATTCTAGTTCTCAGTAATAGATTAAGGGGAAGATTTTTGAAAACACATGAGAGTAAGGCACCCAACTCCCATTCATTTTCAGTGGGAGCTGGGAGCATAACTGTCCATTGTGACTTTAAAAATCTTCCCATTTTTGGTTAGATATAAATTAGTATTATGTACGTAACACTTCAGTTTTTTACTTCTAACTGTTTTGTAATCACCATAACTAGGTTTAATGCAAAGTTTTTGTATTAACAACCAAAATGTAATTAGATATATGAATCTGTTGAGAGATCACTTCTGGATGAGCTGAACTGAATGTGTGTTTTAATTTGTGGTCAGGTTCCAGGTGGACTTCCAATGTGGCAGTAGCACAAAACCTCGTGCTGATGTGGCCTTTCACTTCAATCCCCGCTTCAAAAAATCGGGTTCCATAATCTGTAACACTCTGGAAAAAGAAAGATGGGGTTGGGAGGAGATCACTTATGAGATGCCTTTTCAAAAAGGAAAGCCATTTAAGATTGTCTTTATGGTTTTGAAGGATAAATTCCAGGTGAGTCCCTAAGGAAGGTGAATATTTAGCCACTTGTCATGCCATAAACGCAAACTTATTTGGAAGCATCAGTGTCAGTATTGTTTACTGTTATGTACAGTTTAATTACAAAGAGAAACTATAGGCTTTCCGTGAAAGGGGGGCACTGTGGAGTAATGTATGCCTTTACTTTTATATACTTGTACCTGAAGAGTTGTGTGTTGAGGGAGCAAATATCTTCCTGATTATATGAGCTGTTACACAACCCCTCTCCTTTCCCGTGTGCAAAAGGGCTTCTCCTGAACACGGCAGCCTTCCTGCACACAGAAGAGTGCTGGACAATGCTCTCTGCATCAGTCAGAGGAAGTACTAAAGAGAAACAAATATCTATCCAGCTCCATCAGATTGAGATAAGACAAGTGTAGCTCTAAACAGGGCGTTGGAGCTGAGCCCGTGGAGCAGCTCCGGAGCAGTGGAGCTGCAGGTTTTTGCCTGGAGCTGGGGCGGAGCCGGAGCACGGCTCCAAAGCCCTGGCTCTAAATAAGTCTATAGTCCATATGCCATCAAATGGTGACGTGCTGAGAGAATCAAAATATGATGAGAGATGAAATATCAAAACCAAAGTATAAATGTGCAGTAAATTTATCTTTGTTATTGAATGCCATTAAACATTCCACACTATTGTAAAGAAACATAACTAGGCAAGTATTTCTGTTTCTCTACCAAACCCCATGAACCATGGTGTACTTTAACCTTGTTCTGGAGGAGGAAGATGACAATATCTCTGTCTCCACAGCTGTTTAATTCCTGGTTATTACATCTAGTCTTCTCTTGATTTTATCTCCAGGGCTTTTCAGAGTGGCTGGAGTACAGCTTTCTCCACACTACTTGAGGACTACGTTGTAGTTCATGAGTTAAAGAAACAGATTACCATATTCATTTCAAGTAACACTAGTGAGGTTGTGTAGTAGGGTCATTGTGGTGTGGTGCTAATATATAGAAGCGGAAGTGTTGGTGGGTGGGTGGGTGGGGAGAAGGGAATATTTAAACATAACATATTAAGAAAAAGAAATGAAGTCAGCGATTACAAGGTAATCAAGAAAATCAGACCCCAAAACAGTCAATAGACTTTATGCAACTTAACCATGATTATTATATTACCCATCATGTTCACTATTTCAATTTCAAAATGTGAAGGAAAAGAAAATGAATTTAAACCTAAATTCTTTGTTGTCAAAGGCATGTTCCAAAGCAAGAAGCTAAAACAAAACACGACTGACTAAAATTGAGAGAAATGTAAAGGTTTAGTAGTGATCTTCTGTTGAGTATATAAATACTATTTCAGATATCAGTACATTTCTGCCTTTTTCTCCCTCTTTAGGTGTCTGTAAATGAAAAACATTTGCTGCTGTACAACCACAGAGTTAACCTGGAAAGAATAGATACACTGGGGATATATGGGAAAGTACAGATTCAGACTATAGCGTTTGTTTCTAACAATGTAAGTTGCTGAATTGGATAGTTAATTTTGGGTTGCCTTTCCTTATGTCTTTCTACTTCATATTGTGCTGTACTGAAGTAAGATATCAACAGTGAAAATGAAGTAACACAGAAATAAAATCTATATTAACTTCAATATAGAAGTACAGTAATGTCTCCTGACATATCCAGTATAATGATTTCTTCCCCTATTCATCCCCCCAAAATATTATCTGAATGTTTTGTTCCTTAAATGTCAGATAAACAAGGTTATATTGTACAACTCTGAGCCTTGTCTAGAGCTACAGCTAATCATTCCTCTGCTCAGTGTTCGAATGTCTTTTTTTCTATTTTGGATTTGAATTTTCTGTGTTGGGGAGGGAAGCCCAGCCTACAAACTTACATCACAGTTAATATGAAAAACAGATTGGATGCAGAAATAGGCATGTGTAATTTACCCGCCCTGGAGACAAAGACCAGAATTTTCAGCTGCTTGTGCTTCAAAATGATCCCTGGAGCATCTTTCCCAGAATAATCTACTTCCAAACACTTGCATTAAGACAGAGCTAGAACTCTTTACAGAGTGTTTACTTGTATATGTGACCTTACTTTATCGACCAAAACAAACTCTAAATTGGCTGATTAGATGGTGAATGTACCTTTTTGAGCTTTGAGTCACCCACTGGCTGGGCTTCAATGCTTTGAGATGATATGGAGCAGCACAGTGCTTTCTCCTAATTGATTCAGACAAACTGCCAAATCTGTTGAAGGTGAACCAATGGGAGGGAACTGCTCAGTCGGTCTCTCTCCTGCACAACCCAGTATAGAAGACGAGACTTCTATTTATTACACAGGGAAGACATGCAAAACCCCACAGACTCTTCAGGTATGAAGGGGCAGATGAGAGTCTCCCCATCCCTCCCTTACTATTCTGGAGGTGAAGCTCAGCCTTCTGGGCTGTCAGTCAAATGAGGCCCTTGTGAAGCAGCCAGGTCCACTGCAACAGCTTCCCTGTTCTTTGTCCTAGCATGAGGAGATTAAGCTTGCTGCAGTAGACAGCAGCATGGGGATTGCCAGCAAAACAGTAAGGGAAGTGCCCCTCTTCACACCAGTGCAGACAGTGGCTAGTGAGTGCAACAAGGCAGCACAGCACAAGGGGTAGGGGAACAGCCCAGAAATGCAGTTAGGTAGGACAATAGTTCTCTCCCCTTCCATACCAAACTCTGACTCATTCCTTTTGTCTGCCTAAGAAGTAAAATTCCTCAGAAACTCAGGCGGAAGTATTTTTTTTCCTATGTGAAAGCTCCCTGGATTTCTACCTGCTAATCACAGCTTAAATCTTCCTTGTTTTCTACCAAACCTCTAGCCTGACTCAGGTCACCAGGGTAATAACTGTATTGAAGAGAGGCAGATTCTTTTGTATCTGAAAGAAACAGCAACTGAGCTCTGAAGAGGTGTCCACCAAGCTCCTTTATATATGCAGCATGTATGTAGCTCTATATCTGGGTACTTATATGGCCCTCAACATCTAAATGCCTGGATTAAATGTTAACCTGAAGTTGAATGTTTCAGTTTTGGAAGACTGATTCTGGGTGTAGTTTTGGAGCCAGCAAGTGTTGAACATTTTGACCTCTGCCTCCAAGTGCAATACAGAGAGAAAAACACATACGTTTTCTTAATCGTAGAAGAAAATGATCGTGTAATCACAGGTTTTCTGTTTTTGTATCTTTATAGTTTCTCTGTTGCTGTTTTGAGGCTGACCACAAAGTTGTTTCATTTTCTCTACTTTCTGTTTTCCTTCCCTGCTAGTGGGGACAGTTCTGCTAGCTTATGAATGAAGAACGGCGAGGGTTGCCCTGAAGCAAACAGGTTGAGGTTGTGAGCTGATATGAAAGTGGCTAGGCCAAAGCTTGTTCACGTTTAGCAATATTCAAATTCAAGATTCAAGTTACACGCCATGTGAATTATGTAATGTAAAAAACCAGATGACTGAAATCCCAAGATCCTCTAGGATCCTATCCCTTAAAGGCCCTGCAGAATTGTCTTCCTCATTCCATTTAGGAATGCTGAATGTGGTGTCCTCCAAAAAATCCCATCAGTACTATATTGAGGATCTGCCTGAAGGGTTACTCAAAAGCAATACAAGATGACAGGTCTCAGGCCTGTCAAGTGAGGGTCCAACCTAGAGCCAGATCCTTTTAGATAGCACAATGTGGTTTCACTAGATAGTCTTTTGAATAACTTTTAACCATAGTCACAGGATTTATAGTAGTCTAAAGCCACACATCTTCGTGTATAGTTCTAAAAAACTTAGTTTAGAATCAGAATTTTTGAACATGTGAGCAGTGATCTCTAAATATCTTTCCTCTGCAGTCTTCACAAGGCTCTCAGCCATCATCTTTAGGAATAACAAAGATAAACTCAGAAAATGTACGTATGCCTATACTGTGGTTATGTGATCTTCCCATTCTTTGATGTTCTAGTTAACTTTATTTATTTATTTGTAGGGAGTAGTGCCTGATGGTTCACAACTTGTAAGTATTGTTTTATATATGAAAATTGCAAATATTAAAACATCTGAATTGGTTTAGCTTCAACTTCCAGCCATTGAATTGTGTTACATCTTTCTCTGCGAGATTGAAGAGCCCATTTTTAAATATTGGCCCCCATGTAGGTGCTTATAGACTGTAATCAAGTCCTGACCTGAAACTATTTGCAAATTTGAAACAGAGTGTTTCGGCCATTCATAAAGTGGCCAGAGGAGTAGGTGTCCCCCCTCCCTCCCCTTTTAACATTTATCCCAGTGGGTAAGGGCACTCTCCTGGGATGGGGTAGACTCAGGTTTAAACCCCTGCTGTGGAACACATTCAGAATGGACTTTTTCAAATCACTGAAAATTCTGAAAAGTTTGGTTAGACCAAACCGATTTTGTTTTTTATTGAACTGCCACTGAACCAAAAAATTAAGTGGCAGCGTGCACAGCGCTATGTTGGCGGGAGAGCTTCCCCCGCTGACATAGCTACTGCCACTTGTTGAGGTGATTTTCATATGTCGATGGAAGAGCTCTCTCCCGTCAGCACAGAGCGGCTACACAAGCCATCTTACAGTGGCGCAGCTGTATGGGTACCTCTGTGCCGCTGTAAGCTTGCTAGTGTAGACATGGCCTGAATTAATGGGTGAAATTTTAATCCTGTGCACAAAAACTTACCAAAAAGGCAGATAAGCTTGCTCAAGTGCAGATTCCCACTACAGCTCCAACCCTTAAAAGCAAGGAAATATGGATTTAAAGGAAATACCCTGTGACACACTCCTGAAATCAATGATTGTCAATTGGATGGTGCCCATCCCAGAGAAGTACCTTCTACTGAAAGAATTCTACACACTACACTCAGTGCATTCATCTTACTTGCACAAATCCTTAATTCTGATATCAGCACCAATGGCCTGTGCCTGGAACATGGCCAGGGCCCACACTGCTGGAGGAATAATAGTATATTAAGGAGTTCCTGTACATCATGAGGGCTGTAGACGTAAGAGCTCTGCATGGAGAGGAGTTGCAAGATTCTCACCTAATCACATGCTTCCAGGAGCTGGGGTTTTAACAGACATGTCAACTATCATGAGACTTGTGTTAAAATCATGAGAGTTGGCAACGCTGCTGGCACTGAAGTCCCTTTAAATTGAGCTCGAGAAGCCTTTGAAACACTGATTCCAGCTTCGACAAGTTTTTAGCCTGTGAATTTAATATCAATCCTTTGACACACACACACACACACACACACCCTGCGCCTGCAGGCTCATCATCTCAGGCGGATGATGATGCCCATGTGAAGCCTCAGGGACCCTCCACACCAGCACAGGGGGCTGATTGCAGAATCAGAGGGTTGTTGGTACATTTTTCACAACTTCAGGGCTGTAATGTTAACAATGGGCTTGTTCCAACTCAGTAAACAGCACAAGTCAATTCCATGAAGGGAAACACCCAGTTGCTACTGCAGGTAGGACAAATTTCTTATCTCAGGAAAGTGAAACTTAGTCTGTTGCATTGTCCAGCAGTAGCCATGGCTGCAGAGAAAAGTCTCCTGGATGAAGCTACTTGTACTATCTGTCTGGAGTATTTTAAAGACCCATTGATTATCCAAAAGATTTTAAAAATTAATTATAAACACTAAATAAAGGATCCTGGAATGAACATGCCTATTTGCCTTCCCACCCATAACTTAGATCATCCTAGTGGTGGGTGAAAATAATTAATTAAAAGACATGGAAAATTTGAAAAAGACAAGTAGACATGTTCAAATTACTTAAAAAAATACAAAAGCAGAGACTGTCAGCAGGGAGGTGACTAATGGGGGTCATCAGAATGTGTATTTAAAGCCACAGGCTATAACTCTGAGCACGGTTGCCTTTTCAGGTGGTTCCTTACATTGCAAGGCTTAATTCTGCACTTCGTCCTGGACAGACAGTTGTCATCAAAGGAGAAGTGAATAAAAACCCAAACAGGTCAGTAAATCGCAGTGCTCTTACATTCTAGTAGCAGATTAAATTGTAACGTAATACTGTCATTGTTCATTACTCCTATTAATATCTGAGTTACTCTGTCATCAAGTCTGATTCTTCCTTACCTGCACCTGCCCAGAGGACACAGATCTTCAATCCTACCTCAAGGTGACCATCTGAAGAGATCTGGATGTCGTTTTCTCAGGAGCCAATCAGCACTGCTCCTGAGTCTTAAAGTGGAGTTCTACTCTCACAAGTGATTGTTTAAGATCTGCACCCTGTGTATATTCAGGGCCACAGCTGTTCAGTTTAAAATTTATGTTCAGCTCTACAAAACCATCACAGTTGTGTAACATGTTGACACAACTTATCAACCAACCAAATACAAATGATGGAAAGTACAGTTCTTCGTGCAGCCCTATTCTACACATGTGCATGATGCTTCAGTCGTAACACCTCACCTTCCATGGCAGATTACTTCAGACAGATCCAGGAACTGATGAAATGCATCACTGATTAAGTGCATCCAATCACCTTAGAAGAGGTCCAGGATTCCCACAATAAATTCCTGGACAGTTTGCATACTTATTTCACATGTGTAGCCCTTCCAATCAATGAAGTTTTATTGGAGCCCTCTAAGACTATCTGGCAGACTCCAGTGACAGTACCACCCATTTGTAAAGCATGGTTATAAAAAAAAATACTACATCCCAGCCAGAGAGTGAGTTTTTATTCACCAAACTTTGATAGTGGAAGAGGTTAATGAGCGCGATAGCCAACACTGTGCTAAATCTGCTTACAATAAGGACCAGAAGAAGCTCAACCTCTTTGTTTGCGGAGGAGTAATCCTTACAACCAATCAGGCACTTATGTCAAGCTATGACTATTTAAACAACAATAATTTAACACCTTTACTGAATATCTATGAAAGGTGCATTGTGAGCAATTCAAGACCATCAGCCAGGAGGGTCAGCTCTTAGTGAGAACCTCATTGCAAGCCTCCATAGATGCAACTGATACTGCTGCATGGTCCATTTCCACTGTGGATCATGATGCAACAAGCAACATAGCTCCAGTTGTCAGGCTTCCCTATGGAGGTACTGTAGATAATACTCTTGAGGACCTTCCTTTGGATGGTCGCATATTGTTTTTTGGAGTCTACCAACTACTCCCTTCGCACCTTGAAAGACTTGATGGCTACTCTTAGATCCACTGGGATCTATACGCCTGCAAACAAAATGTTTAGCTAGTCTCAGACGTCAGAGATCTCACCCAGCTCATTTTTCTAGCTTCTGTAGTTCACCGAAACTCTCAGCCAAGAGGCCCTGAATACTCAAAAAAGAAGACTGCTGCTGCCATAGCTACTTCATCCCAGCCACCCTGTCATCCAAGCATCAGTTTTGATTGTTTGGCCAAGAGTCTGAACCACTCACTCTACAGAGATTTACTGCAGCATTATTCCATCCTCCTCACCCCTTTTGGATACCACCTCTCCCAATTTCAGTCTGCATGGGAGAACATAACATCTGACATATGGGTTTTGGAGGTCTTAACACTGGGGTTATTCCATCAAGGTCATGTCCGTCCATCCCTCCCTCCTGCCCTCCTTCCCCATCCCTCTTCAGGGACCTATCTCATGATCAGTTCCTGAGTGAGGAAGTTGCGTCTTTCCTATGCATAGGAGCCGTAGAACCAGTTCCACTTCAGCACAGGGGGAAAAGGGTTTTATTCAAAGTACTTTCTAGTCTCCAAAAAGAATGGGGGATGAAGGCCAATATTAGCAGAAAACAGAAATTCAAGATGGTGATTATTACAGGTATAATTCCCGCTTTAGATTCCAGGGATAGGTTTGCATATCTCAACCTTCAGGACACACATCTCCACATTGCAATTCACCCCCTCACAAGAGGTTCCTTTGATTTACAGGTCAGCCACGTAAATACCGCGTGCTCCCTTCTAGCCTCTCCTGTGTGTCCAGGGTATTCTCAAAGGCCCCGGCAGTTGTGGTTGCTCCTGAGTGTCCTTTAGGCGTAACTGTCTTCTCTTACTCGATGATAGGAATCAGCCTGAGTAGCCAATCAGGAGGTTCTATTGGCCGTACAAATGACAAAGTCCTTGTTTCACCTTTATGGCCTCCAGATCAGTCTCAAAAAGATCATTTTGATTCAGGTTCAACAGATTTCATAGGAGTCTCTCAAGGTTGTGACAGCTGTGGACAGGTTTGTGAATCTACAGAATCTTATTGCTCAGATTTCATCAAGGAACTGTCTTCAGCTGTCGGGTGATATGGCAGCATGCGTCTTCATGATCCAGCATGCCAAATTATTCTCCAGTGTTTCCAGGAATGGCGCAAGACAGTTGACAACCCAATAAGCAGTCTCAACAGACAGGTCTCCATTCCTCATTGGGTTCTGGACTTGCTCAGTTGGTGGAAGAACACCTTCAAAGTCTGTGCAGGAATTCTCTTCTTTCCAGCTGCTCCAACTGCTATCATCATTTCAGACTCATTTCTTTTGGGATGGGGAGAGCATGTTGGCACTCGCATCATCCAGGGCAAATGGTTTTCACAAGAGAGTCTTCTGCATGTCAACATTCTGGAGTTGAGGGAAGTCAGCTTGCTTCCACTTCTGCCGCTGATCCAAGCCAAATCCATCAAGATCATGGCAATGTGGCCTGCATGTTCTACATCAATCAGGGTGGAGAGCACACACCTCCTCACTCTGTGCTGAAGGAATAAAACTCTGCAATTGGTGCATGGTCACCAGATATTCTTCTCAGCTTCTCACCTTCTGGGTATATAGAACACCATGGCTGATGATCTCAGCAGGCACCTCTCCCAGAATTATGAGTGGGAATTGGATTCATGAGTCCTCAACAGCATATTTCTAACCTGGGGATTTCCAGAAGTGGAACTTCTTGCCAATGCAACCAAAGAAAAGAGCAAGAAGTTTTGTTCAAGAGTGGGTATTGATCATCAATCTCAGGATGCTTTCCTCATTTAATGAACAAAGGCTTTCTTTGTGCTTATCCACTAGTGTCCTTGTTCTTGAAAGTTCTCAACAAGATCAAGCAGGACAAAGAAAAGGTCATTTTGTCTGCTCCAACTTGGCCAAGACAAGTTTGTTATCCTCGTCTTATTTGGTTTACTTCTCACCCACTGTGGCAACTTCCAATCAGTTCCCATCTGTTATTGCAGGATGTCGGTCAGACACTTCATCCCAAGCTGGAAGTTCTGCGGCTCCAGGCATGGCTCCTTGATGGTTCTTGGAGTTAGAGACTTCCTGTTCAACATGTGCTGTTAAACAGTAGAAAGGAGTCCATGCAACATACTTAACTTCAGAAGGGAAGGAGATATTACTTCTGGTGTATCTGCTCTTCTTTTCACTGTCCTACACTACCTGTTGGAATTTTAAAAAATCAGCTCTTACTAGGAGTTCTGTCATTCATTCATCAGCGATCCCTCGATTCGAGGATGATCGGTAACACAGATTTACATATGGGTCCTGAGATGCCACAGATCCAACCACAGTAGGTACAGATATTTCCTGGTGGGTCAGCTGCCTGCTGGGAGAAAGTTCTTTCAAGGTACACTTGGTGGCTATGACAGCCTTTCATTTACTGGTCGAAGGCTTTTTGGTTTTTGTTCACTCTGTCAAGATTGCTTGCTGAGGTCGGACGAATCTTTTCCCACAAATTAGAAAACATACTCCTATATGAGACTTGAACCTTGTCCTTATGCCTTATAAAACGCTGCTTTGAACCACTAACTATAAGTTCGTTGCTTGACCTATCAATGAAAATAGCTTTCTTGGTGACCAACACTTCTGCCAGGAGGATTGGAGAACTGGGGGCTTTAATGGCAGAAACCACCTTTCCCCATTTACAGTGTTCTTCCAGGATAAGGTCTTGTTGTGATCACATCCTAAGTTTTTACCTGAAGTGTTGGCTGAATTTCATATTATCAACCAGATCATTCACCACCTGTTTTGTTTCCCCCCCCCGCTCCCCAAAACTGCATCAGACAAGGAAGGAAGCTGCCTTCCACACCCCGGATGTCAGAAGGTATTTGGACAGAACTAAACCATTCAGAAAGTGTCCCACACTCTTTGTGTCAATTGCAGAAAGATCCAAAGGATCCACAGTCTCCACCCAGACTTCCAAGATGGATCTCTGAGTGTATCATTTCATGTTATGACTCAACATTCAGTCTCCTTGTAGAATTTTAGCCCATTCTATGAGGTTTCAATCTACTTCCATGGCATTGCTCAATGTTCCAGTTACTGAAATTAGCAGAGCTGCAACATGGACCTCAGTACATACTTTCTCAAACTACTGTGCTTTGGTTCATGCCTCTAGAGTTGATGCTGCAGTTGGCAATGAAGTTTTGTCTTCAGCATTAGACTCTATTCCAAAGATCACTTCTCCCTACAGGAATACTGCTCTGGAGTCACCTTCAGAGGAGCAGACATAGGGACACTACTCAAAGGAGGAGAGGTTACTTATGTTGTGTAGTAACTGGTGTTTAAGATGTGTCCCCCTTTGGGTGCCCCACTTCAGGTGCACATGAGCCCTCCTTCCCCATTGCTTCGGAGTTTCCTCTGCTGAACTTTGTGATAGAGAAGGAACAAGGGGGGTTCACCCACGCAGCCCTGTGTATCCTTAGTATGGGGCATGAGGCTGCGTGGAGGGCACATACATGGGCCTAATGGGCACTGGTACCGACGATCTCTGATCAAAAGTGCAGGAGGTGCATGCGCACCTTAAGTGGACCACCCATAGGGATACATATCTTGAAGAACTCCAGGTGAATAATCTCACCTTTTGTGTTAGGATTAGGCATGGACTATTTCAACCAAACTGAGTATTTCAGAATGGAGAATGAATACAGGGAGCTAAACTGGGAGTGTCTCAGTTTAGCCTTAATTTGTAACACACAATATCAAACCAATGCTACGCATCATGTTACTAACAATGTAAGACACTCATATGTGCCCGCTGGATTTAGCATTGAACAATTCTTCCTGTCACAGGAAACAAATCTTCAGTGTGATGCTATTGGACACTATGACAGAAGACAAGTATATGTACTCTTTTAAAAATGATCCACAATAAAAGATGAGCAGCAGGAAAAAGGAACACTGATCTAAGAGAAAAATGTAAGGGTCCAATCCAGCAAACAATTATGTACAAGTGTAGTGACTCTTGCTGGATCGAGGCACTAGATTTGCAATCTTTCCAACTAGGATTTATGTCAAGGTAGGTATTTTTTGATTTAACAGCATTGATGCTTGCTAAGTTCCTAATGAACATAACAGCTGTAGCCTATAGGATTAACCTGCTTGCTTGCATATATATCTTTTCTTATAGTTTAAGGATTTGGTTTATTGTAATAGGTTTATAGATTTATATTTAAAGAAAGTTCTGCTGTTATGCAAGGGCTCTACAGGCCATATCCTGTATGTTGAGCTAAGGGAAAGTTGGCATATCTATGTCTGGGATCTTTCACCTAGATAGATAATGGTAAAATGGCATAGGGGGTTTCCAAGTCTATACCCTCAAGCTTAAGAGGTACACCACAAGGAAAGAACCAAAATAACCGGGAGAACAAAAATAACGTGTGTATAATCTAATGTAATTAATGTGTGTGTACATGTCATCAATATGTACAAACATACTAGCCTATGGAGTAAGTGTACCCTTACATTTTTGTGGGTAAAAAATAAAGTTTGGGCATAAAAGGAGGGTTCAGACACCTGTGCCCTATAAAAGAGGGCCTTGCTAGAAGGCCTGTACTTGTTTTTCTTAAACTTTCTAAGTTCCAAGGGGACTAGGCTAAGCTTGGTTTCCCTAAGCTTTTGTTCTTAGTTTTATTAGGTTTTAAGTTTGTTAGTTATATAAACTCTAAGTTAGCTTCAATAGCTCTTAGCTCTAGCTTCTTCTAAGATTTGCACCTCTCACTCAAGAATTAAGGAACCTGAACCGCCAAAGGCGAGACTGGTCCTGTCTCTCTCACCACCAGGTTATCAAAAAAGCGTGTAAGGATATTAATCAAAGCTTAATTATACCATATGTATCTTTTAAATAGCAGTAATACAATTTTAACTTTGTAACTCTAATTATTTTACCATTTAATTAAAACTTCATTTATTTTAATAAAAAGTCTTTAAGGCTATATTTGTCTCAGTGTGAGCTTCCTGTCATACCACCAAGGGTCCTCTGTAAAGCCTACTGTTGTACCAATAAAATAAAAACCAGCAGGATCTTATTAAAGGGAAAAAGGCAAAATACCACATTTATTGTGAATACAGAAAGAATCATAGTAAGCAGTTAGTTATAGTTATAACATTCCATTCAATCTCATATTTAGTCACACATTCATTCATACAAACACACACACAGGTTCTGCAAGGTTGTTATCATAGTTACCAGCCTTAGAGTTGCTCATGCCAAGCCACTGGCCAGGTGGCCTGGACATGAGGAGGGAGCAGGGCCTTGTCAGATGCTCATCTGATGCTCCTGGAAGTTGGTTTGCAGAATCAGACCCCAAAGTTCTCACTTTTTAGAGTCTATTTTTATAGGAATTTCTTCCTATGCCAGTCTATGGGAATTGCTTCATCATGCTGTTGCTGAATCAATCAGCAGATAGCACATTCCTGACGGCTCCAAGATGTTATCTTGTTCTTTGGTTCTCCCATTCTTGAGGCTGTTGGGTGGATTCCAGTCTGCCCTCCGGGGGGTCCTCTGGTTATTTCCACTTGACGCCTTCTTCAGCCGATGGACACTGAATTCTTAGGCTGGCACCTCCCTGATCATTCAGTTATTATCCACACCAAGCATCCATCCACATACATCCTCTATCTCTATTTTAATCACAATTGTTAATACAACAAAAGGGCGGGGAGTCTCTGGGTGCTGTTTCTGTTGTTAGAGTATTGCTTTGAGTCTCTCTCTCTGTGAATTGCTTTGAGAACAGACTCTGTCTTAGAATGTACTAACACAATTAGCAGCTTGCAAGTTTCACACATAGAGGGAGAGAAACCGTACCAAAAACCAAGAGACCTCTTAATTAGTAATACCCTGGAATTTAAACTATGGGGAATCAAACTCATTTGTGATTTTAATACAGAACTTCTTTAATATGATCCAACACTACTTTGGAACAAAAACCTTATCTTCTAATCAAACAAATTGGCAAGCCTAAAACCCATTAATTTGGATAGTATATTATTAACCTCCTAAATCAGGGGAGATACAATTGCTCTCTATAAATATATCAGAGGGATAAATACCGGAGAGGGAGAGGAATTATCTAAGCTCAGTACCTACGTGGACACAAGAACAAATGGATATAAACTGGTCATTGGGAAGTTTAGACTTGAAATTAGACGAAGGTTTCTAACCATCAGAGGAGTGAAATTTTGGATTAGCCTTCCAAAGGAAGCAGTGGGGCCAAAAGACCCATCTGGCTTCAAGATTAAACTCGATAAGTTTATGGAGGAGATGGTATGATGGGATAACATGATTTTGGCAATTAATTGATCTTTAAATATTCATGGTAAACACGCCCAATGGCCTGTGATGGGGTGGGATCTGAGTTACTACAGAGAATTCTTTCCTGGGTATCTGGCTGGTGAATCTTGCCCATATGCTCAGGGTTTAGCTGATCGCCATATTGGGGGTCGGGAAGGAATTTTCCTCCAGGGCAGATTGGAAGAGGCCCTGGAGGTTTTTCACCTTCCTCTGTAGCATGGGGCACCGACCACTTGCTGGAGGATTCTCTGCTCCTTGAAGTCTTTAAACCACGATTTGAGGACTTCAGTAGGAGATGAAGTGAGCTGTAGCTCACAAAACCTCATGCTCAAATAAATTAGTTAGTCTCTAAGATGAAGTGAGCTGTAGCTCACGAAAGCTCATGCTCACATAAATTGGTTAGTCTCTAAGGTGCCACAAGTACTCCTTTTCTAATAGGAGCTCAGACATAGGTGAGAGGTTTTTTGCAGGAGTGGGTGGGTGAGGTTCTGTGGCCTGCGTTGTGCAGGTCAGACTAGATTATCATAATGGTCCCTTCTGACCTTAAAGTCTATGAATCTATCTATGAATCGGGCAACACAACTCAGTGTATCTCTAAGATAATTATTGTATATCATTTGCTGAATTTTTCATTAAATGTGCTGCACTCTGTCTGGGATGTATGTGCGGTCTCTTGCTAAGGGTAATCTTAAAATGTTTTTCAGCTTTGCTGTTAATCTAAAATCAAGTGACTCAAAGGATATTGCACTGCATCTGAATCCCCGAATGAAAACAAAAGTTTTCGTGAGAAATTCCTATCTTTGTGATAGCTGGGGAGAAGAGGAAAAAGATGTCACTAATTTCCCTTTCAGCCCAGGAATGTACTTTGAGGTAAGGTTACATCAATTAGGATTAAAAAAACAAACAATGCCTGTGTATTAATGAATGGAAATAGTTAAATGATAGCCTTTTTATCTCATGTAGTTAGCAGGAGTTAAGATTCAGGGACAATAACTTTCTTAAATGTGAGTGTAACTGTTTGGGACTGAATCTAAAAAAGCAGCTATAAAAGTTAAAATTGATTCAAAGTATGTTACTGCTATGAAAAAAATACTTTATTCAATCCCCCTTTCTCCTTTGAACAAGTGAAAGTGCCTGAATTAGCCTTTACCTGTTGCAAGTGATATTTTCAGTAAACTATGCTCTGTATGTCCAAGCTGCATTCTTTCCCTTGCAGTTTTAATATTAAACTAAAATATATATATATATATATATATATATATTTTTTTTTAGTAAGGTCCTACACTTAGGAGCGGAAGTTAAGAATTTGTCTGATTCTGAATTAGACCACCCGAGTCTTCATTTTAATCAAATTAAAACTTAAGTGAAAACCTGTTGTGTTCCTGTTCTTGCTTTCAGTTGTTAATTTTCTGTGATGTTCATCAGTACAAGGTTGCTATAAATGGTGTGCACATCCTGGACTACAAGCATCGATTTAAACAACTTGAAAAGATCAGCGTATTGGAGGTTACTGGAGACATTCAGTTACTGGATGTGAGGAGCCTGTAGCATCATATTCTTCCACCCTCTGTTGCCCTTTACTCAGTACAAACTGGTATTGAATAGCCCAGATCCATGTCCCATTTATCCAAGTTTCTGTATTGGTGTTTATCACAAAGTTGAGCCCCAGGAGTCAAAATCCTATTAGACTATATCTTCCCCAGTTTTCAGTATTTTGGCAAACTAAAGTCACTTTATCTGCTTCAGTAGGCATAGATCTCCTGTTATATGAAGAATTCAATTACTGTACCTAGCAATATAAAGATTTGCTTTATAGTATTAGAATAATTGCAAAATAATTTGTAAATTAGAACACAGAAGGCTGTACTATGGAATGCTAATAACTATAAATTCAATATTGTCTGTTGATAAGAGCTGGACTGAAATATGATCTGTATCTGAAAATGGACTGTCAACCTCTTGAGATCTAATCAAGTTCTAAGTATATTTGAAGCCTTATTGTTTATATGCAATGTTAAAGAGGAATTATGTAAGGAAAGAATGTACTCTAATTTTAGGGAGAGCACATCTGCAGTCTCATTGCTTTACTCTGGTTTTTATAAAAAGAAAAGGAGTACTTGGGGCACCTTAGAGACCTTACAGCTGTAGCTCACAAAAGCTTATGCTCAAATAAATTGGTTAGTCTCTAAGGTGCCCCAAGTACTCCTTTTCTTTCTGCGAATACAGACTAACACGGCTGCTACTCTGAAATCTGGTTTTTATGTTAATATAACTTGAAATTAGTAGTATTAGACCAGAATAAACTGGAATAATGCTATGATGAATCAGAACCCTGCTATATTAAACTAGTGAACGTTAGTGGTAGCTCTACATCTTGAAAAGGTATTTCAGCCCCAAACCTAAAACATCTAACCTAAGCTACCTAACAGCATGTCAGCTTTGCTGAATTTTTTTGAAAACAAAACACCCTCCCTGGGGTCCAAGTGATATTTTATTTTCTTGTCTACTGCACTGCAGCACAGATGCTCTAAGCCACTTCCTTGACTCTCATAGTTATGTCAGCTTCTGCTGCTAAGTGGCATTAAGTCGAGCCCCTAAAAAAACCCCTGGCTATTCTGGTGGAATTCTGTAATTTTAGCTGAGATCAAAGTGAAATAACACTGTCCTCTCTTGGGTTGATTTAGCTAGCTCTTATCTTGTCAATTTTTGGAGATACAGTATTATAGGAGAGATTCTAAAAAGAGCTCTTATCTTTTTTTGATTCAAGTTGCTCAGGAATAGAAGTAATCATATCTGTGTTTTTCAAAAGGGTGTGGACCCATGGATGCTATGCATTAAATCTGAGCTCAGAGGCAATATTCAAGAGGTTGACAGGCAAGAGTGTTCACCTACTACCCCATTGACTAAGTTGCACTATAATACGCTATCTGAAACAAATATTTTGTAAAAAATACTGATTAGCATATACATAGACCCCCTGAGGCCAACAACATTAACATTTCCCTGAGGAAATCTTTATATGATGCATTTATAACAGTTTACAAGGTATTGTCTGTGATACCATTTCCCTTCTCACATAGGCCATGAGGTTAAAAATGGAAGTGTTCTGATCCAATACTTCTATAATTTCATATCCTATCTAGTTATTTGCTAATGATTTTCAGATGGCAACTGTGGTGTGGGATATGAAATGTGAAATACAAGACTTACAGAAATACAGGCAGTTAGTGCAGTTGAAATGTATAATAGATGCCGTAGGAATTAATTGAGTTGACTGCTGTAAAATTGTATAAAACAAAGATGACCTTCCAAAAATTAAATCTCAATTTTTGTGAGCTATGACTAAATATTTAATGTTGGTCTTTAAAGTGTATACAAGTTCATTATCTTTTGATAACTAACCCAATCCCTTGCCATATTATGCATATGCTTCAAGCAGCATATGAAATGTAACTAGTATCTTTGACTATGCTTATACACCATTATTAATTTATCTATTCACTGTCTTAGTATGTCCACTGGTAGTGGGCATGATGAGGAAGAAAAGGTGTGCGAAAGTTTTGTTATTTAAAAGGTGTGGGCTAATATTTCGTGATTAAGTTTTTCTATAGGCTTAAGGTTAGAAGCACCAGGAAGTAGTAAAGTTAGCTTTCAGTAATAGTACCTTACTAAAAAATCTCAATGGCCAAAATTCCAGGTAATTTTATGAAATACACTAAAAGGGAGAGGTATAAGGTATTTCAGATTTTATTATTGGAGTAGTTTCTAAGTGGTAGGTACTAAAGGGAATGATCTAAGAATAGATACCTACTCTGTAGTTTCTTCTGCTTAGAGTACTTTAACTGTGATCTCTCCTTCAATCAGTGAAAAGAAAAGGAGTACTTGTGGCACCTTAGAGACTAACAAATTTATTTTAGCATAAGCTTCCGTGAGCTACAGCTCACTTCATCGGATGCATGCAGCGGAAAATACAGTGCGGAGATTTATATACATAGAGAACATGAAACAATGGGTGTTACCATACATACTGTAACCAAAGTGATAACTTAAGGTGAGCTATTACCAGCAGGAGAGCAATGGGGGGGAGGGGGAGAACCTTTTGTAGTGATAATCGAGGTGGGCCATTTCCAGCAGTTGACAAGAACGTCTGAGGAACAGTAGGGGGGAAAATAAACAAGGGGAAATGGAGTGGATGGGTCATTACACAAAGTAAAACTAATGACCCATCCACTCCATTTCCCCTTGTTTATTTTCCCCCCTACTGTTCCTCAGACGTTCTTGTCAACTGCTGGAAATGGCCCACCTCGATTATCACTACAAAAGGTTCTCCCCCTCCCCCCCATTGCTCTCCTGCTGGTAATAGCTCACCTTAAGTTATCACTTTGGTTACAGTATGTATGGTAACACCCATTGTTTCAACCAAAGTGATAACTTAAGGTGAGCTATTACCAGCAGGAGAGCAATGGGGGGGAGGGGGAGAACCTTTTGTAGTGATAATCGAGGTGGGCCATTTCCAGCAGTTGACAAGAACGTCTGAGGAACAGTAGGGGGGAAAATAAACAAGGGGAAATGGAGTGGATGGGTCATTAGTTTTACTTTGTGTAATGACCCATCCACTCCATTTCCCCTTGTTTATTTTCCCCCCTACTGTTCCTCAGACGTTCTTGTCAACTGCTGGAAATGGCCCACCTCGATTATCACTACAAAAGGTGTCCTCGTCGTCGTCCCCCCCCCCCCCCCCCCGCTGGTAATAGCTCACCTTACCTGATCACTCTGGTTACAGTGTGTATGGTAACACCCATTGTTTCATGTTCTCTATGTATATAAATCTCCCGACTGTATTTTCCACTGCATGCATCCGATGAAGTGAGCTGTAGCTCACGAAAGCTTATGCTCAAATAAATTGGTTAGTCTCTAAGGTGCCACAAGTACTCCTTTTCTTTTTCCGGATACAGACTAACTATTCTGAATCCTTCAATCAGGCCCATTTAAAAGTGCCCACACTAGACAGTGTTACACTGGCATGTAATTTAGATTTACTTTTCACTGTTAAGTCTTTTAAATGAAAAGTACGTTCCAGCTAAAACATGCTTCTGTAAACAGCCTCCTCACTCAACATTTAACCTCAGCCTAAGAAAAGTTGGTTTTTACCACAATTGCCTAGCTATCTAAAGAGCACTACGTAAAAATTATTTTCAGTTAACTTCACTTTTCTCCTAAAGTCCCTGTGTAAGTTTGACTTCCGCTCTGTAGTGTAAATCCTGCAATGCGAATAAAGTTTTTATTTTCTAAACTCCTTTGAAGTTGGATTCTTGTATAGTCATCTATGGTCAACAGCCTTAAATGGAGTATTGCTGGCTTCTTCACTTATTTTCTTCCACAGTTAAAAAGAAGAGACAGGAATAGAAAAGGTAACATCTGCCCATTCATTCTTCATGAAAGATTCTGAAACCAAGGTAGTTAAACTAGCAAATCTAGACAAAATACCTGATTTTCACAAATGGGTACACACAGTTGTAAGAACCTAATTCACATCACTAGTAACGTGCACATCCCTGTGACATATCAGACTTATGGCATAATGGTGATTATAGTAATCACTTTTTAAAGAAAACAGCTACAAAGAAAACACTAATTTAACAACTACTGTTTGAGGTTATAGGCTGGTATAATTGACACTCAAATCCCATAGAGCATAAAGGAAGAGTGATGTTAACTACTGTAAAGAAAACATCTCACAAAAATGTAGCTTCTGTAGTCAGGGACTCTGCTACTAGAAAATGCTTACCATAAATGACTAAAAAGCTGCAGTACAAACTTAACAGGATAGAAACTAAGTTTAGGAAAAAAAACAAAAAACCCAGAAGTCTGTCCCTTCTAAAACCTTGCAGCACATTTTAGTTTATTTATCCCCATTGTCTTTCCTGAACTGAATTCATACAGCGGTTTCTACAAGTTACAGTATACAGAAGTCAAAAAGCCATCCTGTAATATTTTCAATTTATTAATAACCGTGGAAATTGTCATGACCCTGAACAGCGTATAGGCAAGATCTTCGCAGTCTACTACAAAAAAAGGTGTTACTCTTAATTGGAGCGACATAGTAACTTTGTGGCAATATGATTAGCTCTTTTATGTGAGACAGACATTCACATCTCATGACTGAGACTTTACAACAAAGAGGCAATAGTGTTTCTTAGAAGTAGCTGTGGAGTGGTTCTCCTAAAATAACTTCCAGTTGCTGAATTGTCTTCTGGCACTGGTGTTCTACTTCTTCACATTCATCTAAAAAGGAAACATTAACAAAGATGTAACTAACCTATATGCCCTATCTCCACCCTCACCACTTTTCTTATGTTGTACGATCTCCCCACACCCCGTTTCATGGGTGTCTCTTTTCACACTGTATGCTCCTTTGGACAGGGTGTTCGGGATGCACTTATGGTGTTTGGGAAGCATTTACTAGTTGAGCATTACTGCAGCTGAAAAGGTAATGCAACAAAAATATTTCTGAAATAAAGTGGTTTTACCACTCACAAGAGTGCGGTAAATGTAGTAACGCTTCATAAAAACCTGTCCTAAAACCAGTGCCACAGTCTGATTGTTTGGGACTTAAGTGGTGCACAGGCCCAGTGCACAGAGGTGAATTCCCATCAGTTAGTCTATGGCTCCTAAAACAATGCATCCACTTGTTAACTAAAATTAAAAGTCCCATTAACACCTCAGGTATCAAGTCCCAGTATACTAATTGGTGTACTTAGCCAATGTCATAGTCACTGATTATTCTTTTAAAAAAAGAAGTTAACACTCAGGACAGTGGATTTTTAATGTGTCAGTGATCGATCACTGTCTTTGTTAAAGTTTGTTTTGTATCATACGAGTATTTCAAAATGGACAACCCAAATATCCTGGTTGTCAACTGAAGCATTGTAGGACATTACCTTCCATTAGCTCAGCTAAGAAAGGGATGGATTCTGGCAACAGCACCATGTAGTTCTCCTTTAGTTTCCCTGCAAGTTCTACCAAAGTAAGCAGAGCAGCAAATCGGACCTACAATAAAAAAAACAAAACCAAACCTAAGCCACTATATAGGGAAACAAGCAATACAGCATATTCTCAAACATACCTTTTAATACTCCATGTCTTAGATCAATTTAGTTCCCTTTCCATTCTCCTCCCAGTGCCTTTATTTGGGGAGAGGGGTAATAAAGTGAATTCTGGGAACTGAAGTTTACTAAACTACTTGGAGCCAGAGAGGCTAATGTAGTTCAGTCTCCCATATACATAAAAATTTAGAGCCAGTCACATCTTGCAGGGGAAAAGGACAGAATATTAGTCAAGAATTAAGCCTGGTTGAAGTGAATAGAGACATTAAGGAGGGATGGGTTTGTTAGGAGGAGGAAATTTTCAAAGTTAGCTGATAGACTGGACTCCTTTCATGAAGTCTTCAAAACATTTCCACCTCCAATGGGTCCTGAAGCACACCCAGACGGTTAATGATTCTGACCAACAGAACGGCAAAGTGAAAGGACCCCATGTAGAACACTGCCACCACCTCCCTCTACATTACATCAGTGGAGCTCCAGCACTTTTGCCGACTGCAATGGTGACAATATCATTGGAGGAGCGAGACCAGTCTTTTAAGAGGAAGAGCCCAAACCAGTTAGGACGTCAAGTGTAGTCCCAAGCTGCAACTTAAGTACTGTCTATAGAACTATTTTTAGAGCGCTAATGTGATCCCCGCTGGCCTGAGTGTCCACGCAGGGTGGGAGGCTCACTTCCGTGGTCTGTGTAGACATACCTTAAACATCAAGACAAACAGCTTGAATCCCACCAGGGAGCCTATAACCCTCCAGCAAAGCTTACAGAGCTCTGGTGTTTGTGCTCTTGAAATACTAGCCCTCTTAATAAAATGACTGCTGCATTCTATGTCAGTTCTAGGCTCCAGCTGGTCTCAAGGTGTAGCCCAAATTGAATGCATTATTGAAGGCTAGTCTCTTCATAAGAAAAGGACAAATAAGTGTAGCAGGTTCATATACAAAATAAAAGGTCTCTCTTTGTACTAAAAGCTGGGCTCCTAACTAGTCTGGGGTCCAATGAGATCCATAGATTATACACCAGGCTCAAAAAGATAGGCTATGTTTGCTTTTGAAGTTGTGATTAACACTTCCTAATTCTTCCAGTTGCTCCCCACAACCCATCAAAATTAGCCGAGTCTTAGCCAGTTCGCCCTCATCACAATCCCACTCACAAGACAGTAAGTCAACTGTTCTGCTCCATCAGCAAGCCTTGCAGAAATAGAGCTGGGTGTTATCAATTTACTGAAGACCTCACAACCTGTCATTCCTCATTAACCATCCTAAGGGCCTAATATACTTGGGCATAGGAGGATTAGATTTTTATCCATAAATGTAGATGTCACCATACACAAACAAACCCATGAAGATTTTTTTCCTTTGATAATCAAAATGCAAAGAAAGAAAAATGCTGCTTGAGAACTTAAGAGTTTGGTTTGTATACTTTGACATGTGGTGTTGACAATTTGTGTTTTAATGGTTATAAGGTTTTAACTTTTTGAATCTCAACATCTACTGTCATTAAATAAATTGCTTGACACCCCCCCCCGTGAAAACGTAAATAGATAAAAATTGAAAAAATGCTTAAAAACGAACATGGATATCTTAAAATTATCAAATATAAACATTGAATTCTGCCACACTTAGATATACTATAAATGTAGAACATGAACAAAAGGAAGACACAGTGAAACCCTGCTAAAACATAGGTCAGTCCTTGGGGACTGATGAACAATTGCCCATAATTATCTTCTGGCATCCATTCTGAAGCTATTCCATTCACACTATAGTAAAGGACCATCTGTATTAATAATACCAGTGTGTTATCTCATAAAGAGCAAATTTCATGTCAAGCAATGACCCAGCCAACCCACAATCTGCTTTCTATGCACAGCAGTTTAAACACACTCATATTCAACTTGGAGATAATCCAGCTTCATACCTTAGGTGAGGTGTGCCTTGTCTTCAGCAGAATCTGGTAGTTTAGTGGTTTCCATAGAGAATCATCTGCCATTGCAATTGAAAACTGAGCTATACATGGAATCAGGTGCATGGTCACTCTTTCCTGGAAGTTCTCTTCTCCTCCAAGCATGTTTTCTAGCTGCAGGAGTAAAATGATCACAAAGCAAGTCAAACAGAAAGGCCCAACTGTTTAACTGAGGCTTAAAAACATCCTGCTGCCCTCTCACCCTGCAACATCAGGTTAACATTTCGCAACACACGAGTTCAAAGCCTAATGGAGGGAGATTCCAAAGGCCAGAGTACTAAGGAAGATAAACACCAGTAAAGATGAAAAATCTAAGAAGTTACATTTTAAAATGTTGATTCCCCTAAAATCTTTCAGCTATGAACTCCCTCTTCTGGGCTTAAGATTTAATGGTACCATTGTTTACTGGCGCATGAAAAATTCAGGTTTAAATTCTTTGGGGTGCCATATCTTTGACTGATAAATGCTGTCTGAGAGCCCGCAGAGGGAGTGTACTTGGCCTGCAGGAGTTGGGGGAGGAGACAGAAAAAGCTTCTTCATGCAGCAATGACCCATCCAACTTGGGAGTGGTGTTGGCTGGCACTGCAGAATATCTAATTGTGTGATGGGGCAGTTTAAAAGGTCCGAGCAAAGGAGAAGGAGCTGGAAACTCCTGAGCTTTGGGCAAGTCACTTAATCCTTCCAATACCCCAGTGAGGTAGGTAAGTATTAATTTCTCTATTTTGTAGTATGAGAAAACTGAGGTGCAGGGTTATTTAGGTAACGCGTTGAAGTACTTTGAAGACAAATACTAAAATAAATAATAAATAATAATAATAATAATAATACGATTATTGAAAATAAAATGGGAACAGGGAGAGATTAATCCAAAGAAGGCCAAATCCATGACAAATTACAAGGAATATAATCTGAATATTTAATAGTCAGCAATAAACCTGTTAAACGAAATGGGAATACAATACTTGGATAATCCAGCAATAGTCTCCTTTCAATGTACGTGTCAGTACCTGGTCAACTAGGGGCACCATCAAGGTTTCTGCTCTCTCTTTGCTTACAAAACGCTGGGTATCAAAGAGGAAGATTTTGTGCAAACAGTCAAGGATGAACTGCAGCAATAAGCAGCTCTTTTCAGTACTGTTCTCAGAGTCAAAGAAAGCTTCATCTGCACGTGGGGAAAAGAAGGAAAGGAAAAACCATGAAGAAGCCACTTGCTCTGCAAACACCAGGAATTAGAAATATTGTTAGCTGTTCATGGAACTGGCTATAATGAAAGGAGAGATTATTTAGCAGTCGATGTTACCAACATTCTTTTTAAGAAATGAGTAAGTAGTAAATGGCCTATGGCCTGGATATCCCATGATTAAATCTAGTCCACATGAAATGCAATGTTCAATACGGCCTTTTAGCTCATTGCAGTTTGGAATATTATTGCTTAGATTAACGTTGTTGCTGCTGGATGTGGCATACAGCTGGGGAAGAAGGGGAGCACACAGCTTGTGGGAAAAGGTGCTAGGGATTAACTGAAGAACCTGACAATCAGTGCTACTGATGTACAGGCTGCCTAAGTATGGAAACATCCTGTCACCAATGCATTTGCTGGTTGCCTGAGTTTTGAATGGGGAGAGGAAAATGAAACAAAACAGCAGCAGATATTTCATCAACTAAGTTGTGGAGCCCAAGCCTGGCTGGTGTGTTCTATATGGCCATGTCAGGGGAGGCAATGAGTGAAACGTAAGAGAGCAGGGTCTTGAAACAGGCTTCACTGATCTCACAAACTGCAACTTTGGCTGACTCCAAAAGAAACGTCATGAGTGGAATGACTTCCCCTAGTTGAAGAATATTCCTTTCTTTGGACTTCTGGCCCAAACCCCCCAACTGAAGACATCCTTTTTGCATCCCCCAAATGAGTAAGCCACCTTGCTGCAAGATGCAAGAAAAAGGGGGAAGAAAACGTGTTAGGAGACAAGGGTGGGAGGCATGCAGAGACAGCAAGCTTACAGTGATATCATATTTCAACTGTTCCTGCTTTGATAACTATAGTAACTGGAGACCTACCAGTTTTGGAGATGTTAATCTGGTTCAGGGTATCAGCAAAAGGCTTCACTAAATTACCAGCAAACAGGTTGAAAAGACCCTTGAGCTTGTCTGCAATGCAATCAGCTAACCGGTAGAATGTCAACAGTCTGTCCTTTGAGGTGACCTCTGATTTGGACCAATCATATAACTGATGAGAGAGAGAGAGGTTTGTTCTACATTAACGCAGTTGTAAATACAGTTGTGCTAATACCAAAGGACTATATTAAAATTCCTACCTTGAAAAAGAGGGGTCTGAAAGAAACCTCCGAAAGCTTCATGACCATGCTAATTAAACAGCTAATAATATGGGTCTCTGTTCTACCAACTTCTTCCAGATCATCCTAGAACAAGTGAAAGGTATAATTCAAAATCCATACAGTAAGACTCAGAGCCTGATGAGCATCCTTTTACAAAGTCTAACTTTAATCTCTACTATGTTTAGGTCCAAGATACTTGTGTAACTAAAATTTTCTATTCACAAGGAGCACTCTCTCACTTCTCTCCTAGCTGAATACACAATTCTCAAAAGTGCAGAAAATGCATTTAGCAGGAAACAACCTGACACATTCTTGTAAAGAACTTCTAAAATTAACATCTAGTAGAAAACCACATCCATTCTTGCTCTTTAAGAATTGCCAGTACTCCACCTGTGAGTGCTCTGTTCTGAAGTCCAGGGCTTTCATGAAAAATGCTGTCAGCTCAGACTGATGGGAGATGAGCTGGTTTCTCTCCATAACTGCAATGTGCTCTTTAAGAATGTCCATAAGGGGACCCAGGCGGTTCTGTAAAAGATTAAAAAAAAAAAAAAAAAAAAGAGACAGCTGTTACCCCATAATTAAAAAAGTCACATCCATAGATCATCAGATCAACTGAATTCCTTCCACAATTTATTTTTAAAAAAAATACAGGTGAAAATCATGGTCTTTAAACAAATAAACATCCCCATTCACAATGTTAGAAACCCAAAATTTGCACCATTAAGAACCCAAAAGGTGCATCTGACCAAACAAAATAAAATTGATTTAAACCTGATTTTCATTGCCCAAGCTAAGAGAAATAAAAAAGTTGACAGGTTGTAAATAACTTGGATTTTATAAAATTCTTTGACTTCTGGTAATCTAAGGCACTATCAATAAAAGGTGAAGATGTGTTTGTTTACAATTTGACTTAAATAGGCAGTGTCCCTTTAAAGAGTTTTCTTTCCCTCCCCATCTTGGCAGCAGATTTTAAATGCCCAAGCATGAGATAGTAGCAAGGCCCAGAGGAAAGCTGCAATTCCTAATGTATGTCCCTAGCAAATAAATGAAAGCTTTAATGAACAGAACTGTCTTCCATACTTGCCATCTAGCATATGAATACTCTAGAGCCTGATGGATCCTTCCCTGTTCTAACTTTTCTGGTTTAATATAAAAATGCATATTTAAACTATAATTACATTTCCACTAACTTTACTAATGAATGAAAAAAATCATAACCTTCCAAGCATTTGCAAGTTCATTGTAACACTTGGTAATCGCTGGCAACAGAACTCTGGGACCAAGCTGTGTAGCTAACATAGTTTTCAGTGATGTTAAACGGAGATTAAGCTGGGACGAAGGGCCCATTTCCACTGCAATCCTTTCCAAGCGAACGACCTATCAGAAAATCCAAGAACAACAAAACCAGTAAAACAAATCTTTCAAGAGCTGTTTTCATAATCATCTCCTCCAGAAAAATATTGCGGTCTAGGAACCAACAAAGAAATCACCTACTTAATTTAAAAGGTTTATACTCAGTTTAATTAGCAAAGCATTTTGGAAATAAAAAGCACTACTGTCTGTTACTACTTTAAACACTACAATTTATGAACTTTGTATATAAGACTTTGTCTCCTGCAATACATGAAAACTGAAAAAGGGGATTCATCAGTGGAATAAGCAGAGGATCATTACATCCACTCTATTTATAAAAGCTGGAGTTTTTATTAATATATACACATTTGATCAACTTACTGGTACAGGAGAAAAACCCTCAAAATTCACACCCCACCTCCTAAAGTAGCAAGCTAAGTCTCTGCAAGGTTGCAGGAGGAGAACACCAGCTACATCATTCCATTTACTCGCGGAGGCTGAGTAGAAGCAGTCAGGAGATTTCCCCCAACCACCCAGATGGCCAAATTCTCATTTTAATTCACTGCAAAATCCTGCATGACCTCCATGATTTGAGCTTCCTCATTCTTGTCCCCTCACCCTCTCAAGACAGCGATGGCTCACCTGCAGCAAAGCATCCACCAGATAGGGGCTGAGGAAGTGTGACAGTGTTGCCACAACTTTCAGCAGCGCACTCACTGCGCTGAGCAAGTAAATCTCGTTAGAGACCAGCTCCTTTTTGTCTTTTAGTGTCTTCAGCAACGCTGGCATCAGCCTGCAAATAATCAAGTAAAAACACGCAGAGAAGTAAATCCATTGCCAGTTGCACACTGGGAGGCAACTTTCCAAATAGGCCCCAATCCAGCCTATAAAACTACAGGCACAACTTTCGTGTCTACAATGTCTCCGTGCACAGCTGCAGAATCTATTTTTGAAAACCCGGCCTTTTGGGATTCACGTCTCTATTTTATTTCTCAAAAAGCTGTGAAGATTATTAGATTTAAGGCCCTGCTACATTGTGAAACTGAGCATTCTTATTAAGGCTAAGGTGTTTTTAAAAAAGCTGTTTTATTAAATGCCTGAGTTCCATATGAACAGGCAGGACCAAACAGAGTTGTATCGTAGCTATTTTCCAGCTGTGCTGAACAAGGGTTCTATGTTTTAAATACAGTCAGGCTTACAATGGTAATATAGCCATTTGACAGATTCTGCAAGAACTTCTGGGATTATTAAATGATCTCCAATTCTTACACAATTAGTGCAGCATTTGCTTCGGAGTTCTCTCACTCTAAGTACTCAGGAGGACTCTTGGGCCTTTATCCATTTCTACAAAGCACACCGTGCACATACAGACTGCCAATTAGTTTAACAAGCCTTTAAGCCAGCCTTTAGTAATACGTTTCATCTGACGTAGTTCCTGCGGCAGTGAACCCTTTTATGAAAATGGACGATACCTTGGAAGCTGAGGTACTGCTAGTGGTTTCAGCGTATAGGTGACCTCAGCTATGCACAGCAAAGCACTTCCCATCACATTCCTTTCTTCCTTCCTCTCTGAAGAAATCAGGTCAATGGTGGCTTTCAGGACAGGCACAAAAGGCTCTGGATGGTCTGTGCCAAAACATTTGCACAGTAATTTGAGGCTGAACAAAGCAGTCTGCCTGTTGATGGCTTGCTCCTCCTCCTCATTGATTTTACGCTGGACAATAGTGATTAGCTCTGGAATTAGTTCTAAGAGCTGCCAAACCTAAGAGAACAAAAGAACACACAAATATGAAATTAAAAACATAGCTAGGTCCAGATCCTGCAAGTTAATGTGGGTGGGCGGACCACATTTTGGTATTCAAAAACTCACATTTCCATCTGAAAGTTCTACACCTGCCCTTACACGACATCTCATTTCTACATTAGCGGAAAGGTGCGAACAGTTTAAACAAAAAGAAAGGGCTTAACCCTTTGCCTTACTTGGACCTTCTGCCAACGTGTGCGCTGCTGCAATTTATTGTTCAAGAGATCCATTGCTTTACGTCTCACAGAAGGCAGCTGGTTGGTCATCAGTCCCCTAATGACAGGGATAAATGTCTGTGTTGGCAATAAGGCATTGGCCTGTAAAAAAAAAAAACAAAAAAAAAAAAACAAATGTTCTTTCCTGTACTGCACCATCCAAGCCCCCCAAAAAGTATAGAAATGTGCACTTCCTGAGAACAAAGAGAGGATCAGAAAAGAAGGGAAAGCATGTCCTGATAGTGCTTTGTTTGGGAAAGCAAAAGGAGAAAGTAAGTTCCTGCTACAATGTTTAATTCTCATACCGTAACTGCTAGCCACCAATTTGGAAATAAACTACCTTCTACTTGCTCTGCCTCATTTAACCCTGAGGATTCCTACACAATATTCTTCCACTCCAGGCTGCAGTTGGCTAGATATTATTCGCCACCAAAATAATCCTTCTGACATTGCTCCATGCACACTGGCTCGGAGTGGTGGGACAACTAAGTCGCTAATGGAAGAAAATTCAGCACCATTCACCCTGAGAACTGATGAGAACTCTGATCCATAGCTCCACTATTGCTGCTAGGGCACCAAGCCAACATGATATCTGTACTTCTGATTTAAAAAAAAAAAAAAAAAAAAGACTTGAAAAACATAGCAAGGCTTGTCACTTCATGTAAATTCTTCTGCAGAAATATTAGCTAACTAAAAGTCCACGTTAAAAGTTGTAACTAGAAAAAACACCAGAAGGCTATTTTCTTTCTGACAATATCTAGATGGCTCTATCCAACCACCAGGACGCTTAACAGAAAAATAACCATCACTGGGTTTACTTCACTTTGTTTGCTCTGCCTAATAATACTGCTGGCACTAGAAAATTAAAGTAACAATGCATCAGGTCCCAAATTGGTTGGTAAAGCTTACTAATGAATTATGTAACATAAAACCACCAACAAAAAAACCTTATACAAACGTTGCAAAGATAAAATGTTATATGCAGTGCTGTTGTAACCATGATGGTCCCAGGATATTTGCAAGACAAGATGGATGAGGTATTATCTTTTATTGGGCCAACTTCTGTTGGTGAGAGAGACAAGCTTTCAAGCTTACACAGACCTGAAGAACAGCTCTGTGTAAGCTTGAAAGCTTGTCTATCTCACCAACGAAGTTGGTCCAACAAAGATATTACCTCACCCACCTTCTCTCACAAAAATTAAAATGTAACAAATGTTATAATCATGTTAAAAAAAAAAAGGGAGAAGGAAAAACAAAGCCAACAAATGGAGTAATGAAAACTTACTTTATCTAGCATATCATAAGACTTATTGAGCAGAGCCCTCCAAAACTTTGCTGTTGGTTTGTCTGCATTTTCTTCCACTGAGTGTGCCACAACATTTATGTAGCAAAGAACTTCTTCTAATAATCTAAATGGAGAAACGTTTTTTCATGAGTAACATTTACAAAGTGATTTTATTCCTGGAGGGCAAGAAATTTCACAGACAATAATGAGGGTTAATAAAATACCCTGTACAGAAAACTATTTACATTAGATCTAGATATTAAAATACAAAAACCTGTTAGGAAATAGTTCAGGCTGGGGGCACATATTAAGAAGAGTCCATCTAGCCCTCCAACCATTTATCATCCTTTCCAAAGGATAAGGAGTCTCCCAAACACCTCGGGAAACGTATGAAAGCCCGGAAACAGGTCTAAGAGGTGCAGCACTTCACTTGTGCCACACATCCCTTCTTTACTTACTGTCATCCCATGCAAGTTACACCTTCCCCCCAAAACCTAAATTTTGCTGCACTGAAACATCTACTACAGTCAGCTCTTCTAAATTACATCTGTGATGACTGTAATACTCTCATTCTGACAAACGGGCTTACATCGATAAGGGATTTTTCCTGGGAGTGAAGGAGCAACGAGTGTTGTGGCTAGAAGAATTTCAAATATAATTTCAGATTTTTAGAGACCCTCTTATCATGGCAGCTACGTGCTCATGTAAACATTAAAGTAAATACATGAAATCACGCAAAGAGGAGAGAATTAATTTTTAAAAAAGCACTTCACTTGTCAAGAACAAAAAACCCCCCAAAATCAGACAACAGCTAAATCAACTGAAAAAACAACCTGCTTGTAATAAACTACAGAGACATAAGTTTGTAGGGGTTTTTTTTGTGTGCACGCGCACATGTACCTCTGCTCCAACTCCTGAAGCTCTTCAGCTCCACCACATTCGACTATCTGATTAACAACAAAAACAAAAAACCAAACAGTTGTTAGGACTGTATTACAGTAACACATTGGAGCTGCTTCCATGAAGGATACGTTAACATTTAATTACAATTTTTTTATAGCTGTAGTTTAGTCATAAAAAACCCCCAAAAACTAATGACAGGATGAAACCCAAGAAACTCAACTAAAGATTGTTGTAACATTGCTGATGAATGACACTGGATTACCACACTTCAGGTAACTGAAGTCCTCTGGGCAAGCACAGGATTAGCACCTGCAGTGAAAGCTTGCCTAACACTATTCTATCAATATGTTTCAAACCAGAGATGGAGGGATCACCTCTAAAAAGATGAGTTGAGTTTCCATGTCCTTTCAAGCTGTGGCCTCTCTGCTGAGACTACCAGTGCCCATCCTACTAATACCAATTGCAATGGTGGATTCGTGATCAGATACTTATCCACAAGAAAGAGACAGAACACTGACTCATTTCATGTAAGCCACCAAACTGCAGTCAGATGGATAGAAAAATGCTACAAACTAGGGCTAGATTTGAATCATTGACCTACATGTGAAAAATTTCACATCTCATCACTTCTCTGTTGAGCCACCCAGTTCCCCATAACTGATATTTTTTAAAAAACACAAAACCTTTTTGGTTCTTTAATATTTAATAGTATAATTTTTTACCTCTGAGTTAGAGTTTTACCAGATTCCAAGACTACATGGATTCACCAAATTCCAACACTATAACTCAAAAGATACCTTATAATATGTAATTCGAAATCACAAAATAAAAGGGACCTTGGAATTATAATGCTGGAATCTGGTGAATCCAGATAGTCTCAATAACTGATTGATATCACACTATTTGCCATTGACTTCACTGTAGCCAGGATTTACTCTGTCTTTTACCTAATGATCAATCACGCAGGCTAAATCTCTTTGTAAGAGAACTGGAGGGGGGAAGGAAACGAACAAAGAAAACAACAACATACCACCAAAAGAAACCCCCCAAAACTTTTACTGATAAATTGCAAAAAGACTTCAGAACTGTGTAAAAGGCAGTCAGCCAAATATACTTCAGAAAGCTAAAAGAACAGATGTGTTCAGAATGAAAAGAAAACCAAACCACTTGACAAAAAAAAAATCTGCATTACCTTTTTCACAAAACTTTGAGAAGCCAAAAGCTGTGCCATGAAAGAGACAGATAAAAATTTAAAATGTCGCAGTTGTTTGCCTGAGTGAGACTCCACATTAAAAAGCTGCACTTCTTCATCTTGTGTTTTCATCTTGCGTGTTCTTAATTTTTTTGGTCCAGGATCATCTGATAAAACATCCCCCACAAAAATTATTTTTGCAGCCATGACTAGGAAAGAAGCTTTTGACTGCCAATTACTAAAACTGAAATAAAATATTGCAACAGTTAAAGGGCAAGTAAGTGCTGCATTGTTCAGTAGTTGAGGTCAACTTGGGTAACTAAGATATAGGGTCCAACCCTACAGTCCTCACAATGGCAAAATCCCCATTGACTTCAACAGGAGTTTTGCTTGTGCAAGAATGGAAGGATCAGGCTCAAGAGAGTCTTCTATATTTTTCAATATATTCTCCTACAAAATGCCATCTGAAAGTCATCAGTTTTCTCTCCCCACTGTGTTAATTTTTTCATCATCATCAGTGACATTATACAATAGGCAAACCAAGGGCTCAAGCAGAACAGCGGAAACACTGTTCTGAACTCCAGTCAGTTTTGTGCTAGTCCTATTCATTTTGCAAAAGTCCCAGAATTATCCCTATATTAAGTCAGAAGCAAGACACTAAAATACAGGAGAGGGGAACGTCTCCATTTCATTAACTTCTAATACATATGTTGAGATTTTGTCTGATTCTTTCTGTATTGTAAATTGTATATATTTTATATTTTCTTTTGCATCTTCTGAAAAAGCTATATGGGAAATGGGCCATGAATAGGATGGCACCAAAGGGGAGGGCGGGCGGGCGGGGAAGGGGTTGGGTCACAAAATTCTAGACTGAGTATATTTGGAAATGTTGCTATCAGGCCTGTCCAGTCTCCCTTTGCTGGAAAAAGAGAGTCATATAAATATCAACAAGGAAGGGAAAACTCCTTACACTTAAATAATGGTTGTTTTTTGTTTTTTTTTAAAGTATCAAGACATACTGTTCAATGAGTGCCTCCACCAGAAACCTGCACTTAAAAAAATGCATTAAAATTGAGTTAAGTCCCTATATATATATATATATATATTATTTTTTTATTTTTTGCTTTAAAGAACAGCCTTATCAAACAAGCATATGCTATATTACACATGATATGTTCTATACACTAATTATTATGGTTGGTCCCTTTTTATTTTAAGCTAAACTACTTTGGAGAATCTTACTGTATTCTATGAAGGAAAAGTACTATTTGGCCCTGAATGCTAATTCATAGCATTCTGAAATGAAATTTTTTGGCACAAAAAAGGTATATACTTCTTAACTGTAGTTCTAACTGAATGAGAAGGAAAGATGCAGTTAAGGTAATCCTGCAGCCCAAAACCTTGAACAACAGAAGTAACATTAAGATTCACAAGCAACTGCAGAGCAAGTCCGTTTTGTGGTTACCTTCTTTGTTCTCTGGCAGTTTTGTTAAGTACTGGATTATTTTCATCAAGCTCTGGAACTGATGATGAACACTAAACTCACAACAAACAGTAATCCAAAATTCAACGTCTGTTTCCAAAACAGCATCCTGTTTAGGGATTAAACAGAGAAAATATTTATTTCAAGAACTAAAAATAAGAGAAAAAACTTTTGTTGTTGAATGTGTATGAATGTACGGTCCTAGGGAATGTTGCTGGAACTGTTATTAATGATAACAACAGCAAGATGTATTGGACTCATGTCCCCTGTGAATGGGCAGAGACCAACAGCTCATTCCACATACTGAAGGCTATCGAAAAGCCGTACTGTGGTAATGACTATGGCTTACCACTAACGTCACTATTTCAGATCCAGCTGATCAATAGTGAAATGCTCCACAATATTCTATTAAAAATCCTCTAACCCAGTTAGTGTGCACCTGAAAAAATTATCTGAGGTAGAGAAAACAAATCTCTTTTGCTACTGCATTAGTCAGTTTGGTGGGGTATTTTTTGTTGTCATCTGTCTTTTTTAAGCCCAACAGAAAACTACTAGATTTCTAGAGCCAAAGATTATTTTGATTTTTCCATCCCACAAAGATGGCCAGAACTGGCACATGAGAATAGAACCCCACAAAAATGTCAGCTAAACAAGAGCAAAAATAAGATGATGACAATGATTTTTACAGCACAGACTGAACCTTTTCCAATTTTTGACAGGTACCATGTACTGAATATTAGAATTAACCTCTAAATGCATTAGAAAAGTAGTCAGTAGGAAACTTATTGTATTTGCTGATTTTTGCACAGGAGAAAAAAAACTCCTCAAAAACCTGACCTGGTCTTTAAAACAAACAAAGCAAATAATATGGGCCCAGCTGAGCCAAGACTGGAGTACCACATGCACAGCAACCTAGGCAGGGCTGAATTTGGCCCAATAGGTTATGAAATATTACAACAGCTGTGCTATTAACATTGAATGTGATAGTTAAAACTGAAAGTTGTAATCTACCTAACTTTTCCCCATTAATAATGTTTGAATACTTTCAGTAGGTCACTCAGCCTGGACAAAAACTAGACTGATCTATTTCACTTCCCGGGTACCCTGCAATAGCAAAGTGCTGTTGTGTTTGGGGTCACAACGTGGTTGGGGACTATGACTAGAAAAATCTCCATTTATAAAAAAATGTAACCACCTCCTTTAAAAAAATAAAACACACACCCTGAATTTTCAGCTTAAACTATTCTAACAGTCTCCCTTTAACACTTTACATGAAGATCCTGGCTACACGACAAAAACACATACATTTCTGCAATATAATATGGTTTATTCCCACCTATGTGGAAGAATAAAATCGACACCAGAGAATCTCATTTCAGTAAGATACACAGCCAAGGAAAAAGAAATTTTAACACATAATTACTTACACTGTAAGCAATTTGGGGGCAGGGACTACCTTTTTATACCATGTCTGTATGGTACCTAGAACAATGGGTCCCAGGCTATGATGGGGTTCCTCAGTGTTACCACAATACACATAATAAACATTATCCTCATGTTTTGGCAGCAACACAGATGGTTTTTTTGTAGGGTAGGCAAAAGTCTTATCTCACAACTGAATGGAATACATGCTAGAGACACAAGGTGGGTAAGGGAATATCTTTTATTGCACCAATTTTTGTTGGTGAAAGAGAAACTTTTGAGCTTACTGTAAACTAAAAAGCTTCTCTCTCTCTCACCAACAGAAGACGGTCCAATGAAAGATATTATCTCACCCACCTTGTCTCTAATATCCTGGGAATGATGAGGCTACACCACCACCACCTCGAAAACATGCTGTTATTTTCAGTCTGGACATTTTTACAGTTAAAGAGTTCACCCCCTCATTGTTCTGACCTTTTCTCCATTGGTTGCTGCAGTCACGGTTTTGGTCACATGCTGTTCAAACAGGAGCACCAGAAGAACCCAGAGGAATCGTTCCCCTCCCAACGTATCAATCAGCTGAGCCAGGATGGGAAGGCGTCTGTGCTCAGGCACATGAGGCAAGGCATCCACAAACACATGTATGATTTTAATAACTACCTCCTCCACATTCTTTGCAGCCTCTGGAGCGCCACCATCTTCAGCCTATAAACAGGTTAGGGAGTTCAACAAATTATCCTACACGGGCACAATCTAATGAGGATTTTCTATGCACATAAAAGCAAATAAAGAGGTGGGAATTGTTTTTGTGAGGCACATAAAGCAAGACCATTGCCAAACATTATGATCACAAGATAAACATCTAAAGGCTTCATCCTGTAAAAATGTAAGGCTTATTGATATTACAAAAGTTTGCGCTGGCATAACGGTGTATGAGCCCCATTAATGTAGATGTGTTGCACCAGTGCAAAATGGGGCTAACAAAAGACTATGTTTTTCTAACCAGTTTTCAGTCGTCAAATTTTCTTTTGAGTTTTAGGAAAGTATTTTACTAAATTGCTCTCAAGTTGACTGGGATTTTGAAAATTACTCAGCAACAATCTAAATTTATGCCCATGAAGTCAACAGGAGATTTTCAAGGGAGACCAATGATGAGCACTTTTGAAAATCTCACCCTCAGCATGCATTTTAATTCTTGGTCAAATTTTACACTTTAATAAAAATAATTTTGGTAGGACCTAGAGAATATCAGCTCACTAACAGACCACTATCTATATGTAATAATTATGTGTACACATATATGCATACATAGATTTGTTTTCACATTGGATAATGGCTCAATTAGTCAGTAATTACAAGTTACTTTTCAAAATGTACTGGAGAACAGCCTGATTTCTCTAAAAGTGACATGCAGAGAAAGTAAAACAAGGGTTCTCTCTTTTTTGTTTCTTTATGATGTATGAAGGGGGCCTGAAAGGTTTTCCAACCAGAGATTTGTGTTTATTTTAGAAATTGAGATCTCACCCATGTTTTTCATGAAAATCCATGGACTACTGAAGAATGTTAGGGACTTGTCAAGTGAAAGCAGATTCAGGGAAAGTGCTTTTATTACGTCTTTTTCTAACTCTGTGTGTGTTTGTTTTGGGTTTATATTCATTTAGCTCAAATGGCCAGAAATAAAGAGAGTTAGAAGAAAAGAAATGACATTCCCATTCCCATAAATAAATACTATATGAGTCCAACAAAACCAGCGAAGGCCAGATTTGATACTCCTAATATTTCTTTGCTAAGTAAGTTACAAAATATTTTTATAACATTTCAGGCCACATTCAGTCATACAATCTGATAACATATGGTGTTTTAATCAAATCATTACTCGGCTTTTAAGTATGTCACTGAGACCTGTACACCAAAATACATGCTCCAGACCAGCTATGTAAGTCATCACTTTCATTCCACCTTCTGTAAAATCCATTTCCGCTCCCTCGATAAGGAGGATGCTTTTTCAGTACTACTTTTTATTGGACCTTAGGGCTGGTCATGTCTGTTATACCCAATAGAAATCTCAAGGAACATGCTATAAATAATTTACTAGTGCCTTAAAAAAAAAAAAAAACCCACACCCAAAATACTGTTCAGAGCTTTCTTCCTGCTTCTAATGAAAGAAAACATCTCACCTGTATAAGAGCAGGAATAACCATCTTCACAGTCTTATTAATTATTTGGAAACTATAAGTATCATCTAGACGCATGACGTTTGCCCCCATGAATGTAAAAATGGGCATGATGTTATGGAGAACTTTGTCCTGAAAAACAAAGCCCCAAAAAACTAAAAGGTTAGTGTTTTCAGTTTTAGATACTAAAGCTACTAATTTTTGTAAGGGGCGTGTATGTGTTTGTGGTTTTGCTTTTCCTCCATTCTCCCTCCCCACCTGTCAATATACTTTAAGGCTTTTTGACCCTTTCTTTATCTGAAATATTTTTTTTTTTTTTTTAGAAACAGTACTTAAAGTTTACTATAACTGAAAGAAATTAGAAAACAATTCTTTATTCAATTTTTTTTTGAACTGACTAGATTTCAAGTTGACGGTGTCTCTTGAAGTTATAGAGAGCAACTATGCTGAAGGGAATATAATAGTTAGACATCAAAACAAAAATCTAAGTAAATTAGTAAAGAAAAGGAATTGAGAGTTAAGGCAGACTAAGTCTATCATGCTCTTATATCCAGATAATGCAGTACTGTGGTATGCAAAATCACCTATGAGTAGATTTTCAAAGACACAAATGCCAATTAGGTACACAACTCCCACTGACTCTCAATGGAAGTTGGACACCTAATTGCCCCTCTATCTTTCAAATACCTGCAATACCAAAGGTGACACAATGTGAGGTAATGACTGAGCAGCTGCTTTAATTTTTAGTTTTCTGACTTCTTTAGGCTACCTCACAACCACAATATGAACTTAAACACAAATTCAATTTGAAACTTTTCAGTTTAATGTAGCCTAGCACTGTGAAAGCTCTAAAGATAACTTCTGACAATTCTTTGAGTACTGCTGATGGCACCATCTTGCTAAAGCCTGTGCATTATTGGTTTTATAAGAGCTGTGAACAGGTTTCCCATGCAGGCTTAACAAGCAGAATAAATATGCCATGTTTTAGGAAGGTATTTAATATTCCAGGCAAATATTTACTTTATTTAAAACACGAAAACCAGCCACTGACCCGGTATTAAAGAAGGATGGAAAATTGTTTTCATGTTATATATTGGGTTCCCCTAAAGCAATTAAAAGCTACCTGTTGAATAAATTTCAGTTTAATCATGGAGAGGAGCACTTTATTTTTCAACTTTTCAACTGGTAGACTGAACAACAAATATATGCCTCTATATATTGATACACTTTCAACACCACTTGCGTAACTTATTTTAACAATGGTTGCATATTCAAATTTCAGCCCACAGAAGAGAACTCCTATTTCAGAAGCAGTTTCAAAGACTTAAAACATTATTAAATACAATCATTACACTGTTGCATGAGATAAAACACACTAATACCACCTTTCATGGTCATATCTGGGCCAGACGCTCCACTATGCTGCATAGCATGGAGGGAAGAAAGAAGGAAAGGAGGTGCAAAAGGCCCTGAACACAACAGAAGGGTGGGTGAGCCATTTAACCTGAGGGGGATAATGTCATGCTGAACCATATTGCCCTTTTGTAATAAGTTCTCCATTCCCCAAGGGTTTTTCTGTGGGAGGGATAATAAGACCCTTGATAATTAGTGATTAACAACTCCATGGCAAAGTATCTTTCTGTTTTTAAATAAATAAATGGGAGTGGGAATCTCTTCAAAAGAACGTAAGGGACATCTAATTTTGTCCCGTTTCTTTCAGTAGTTTTCTCTCCTGAAGTCCTCTACATCTTCCCCTCTATCTTAGCTTTCTATCTTCCCCTCTCTTAAAACCAGAGACAAAAAAGAGAAGAGTTGTTAATAAACCTCACACACAACTTACAGGGAACATGCCAGCAGCAGTACCAAGCAGTAGCAGCGCGTGGTGATGTGTCTGAGGCATTTCTGATACCCTGACACACTGAACTACCAGCTCCACATTAAATTTCTCTTTATCAAGGATATCTGCAGAGGGGGGAAAAATATCTTGCTTAGTACTGTTTTTTAAAAAAAGATCACTAGTCTTAAAAACAGACATATTATTGCAATCCTAAAAGGCAGCTAATGTACAAAAGCTAGGGAAAGTTTTCCTGCTCCGAACTGGAAGCTGTAATTTTTACCTGACTGGATCCTGCTGCCACCTGGGGACAGTTTCTGACAGATGTTTAGCAAACAGCTTAGGATTAGCTGCTTTGTATATTCCATATTTTCCTGTTCTGTTGTTGAAGTTTCCAGGCATCTAAATGATTCAGGAGGTAGTCAGGGGTAGGAAGTGGAAGGATGAAAAATAAATTTCAGATAAACTAGTGGACTAGTCACATCTTAAAAATTCAAACCAGAGATAATATTCAAACAAAGAGACTTCCATAAAAACATCACTAATCTTACACAGTATGTGGAGAAATTTCCTATTTTATCTCAGTGTTCTTTTTACAAAAGCTGCCAGAAGTTTCAAACTACGAACAATTTGTACTTTTTCTTCATTACAGGCCCCTCAGAAAATAATCACTGTGCACTGAAATGTCATTTGAACACTTAATGTCACTGAAAGGAAAAGCTCACTGAATCACCCACTTTCCTTTGAAATATCCATCTTCCCTTGACTGTAAAAGGTAAATTTGAAGGTTTGAAAACTAATCACCAAATCTGTTAAAAATTTAAGTTACAAAATAAAGGGAAATTTAGGGATTTAATTTTTACAGATTAGGTCCCAAGACAGGAAGGCAGACAGGCAATTCAGCAAGGCTCTACCTGCCAAGATGTTTGAGTAACATCTGGCTTTGAGTACTTCTTTGGGAGAGGTATATGTAAAAACCAGTAAACATCCGGAAATGGGGCAAGAGAGGAATAGCTATAATTTCATTAGGCTGCTTTAAAAAGGGCAATATTACTACTTTCTGTAAATCATCCTTCAGCAGCCCTGAATTAGGAACCACAAGGTCAGTCTGCCACCACAACCACCAGTGGAGATCTGCATGACCATTCAGAAAATCGGGGTTTAGGGAAACCGTAGCACTCCCAACCCCCTTAATACAGAAATAAAGCACATGTCTGACAAGCTGTGTGTGTTGTACCACTCTCAAAGACCCACAGTACAGTATACAATAATGACAGCAGCCCTGTGTCCTGCTCTCCTGACTAAAGGAGTTAAAACAAAGGGTGCACTGATACGTTGCTGCCACAATGTTTAGGTATTAGCCCACACTCTAATGTTTTACATCCCCTATTAGTGAGGAGAGAACAGGTAATGACTGATGTTTCTTACTAATTTTTAATTAAGTGTCATTACCTGGCCAGCAGATTAAAAAGTACAGGTACTAGCACCTGAGGACGCTTGATCTTCTTCTTGTGCTGCAGTAATTCCAGAATGAGTGTAACTCTCTGCCAGTTCACACTGCTGATTTCCGGTACTGATTCCAGAACTTGGGGTTTTCTAAAAAGATTACAACTCAAGAAAATTAAGATATATTCATTCAAAGAAAATGAACTGAGCACAGCTCACTGTTAGAAAAGAAACCACCACCACTTGGGTAGAGATTGCAAAGGTTTTGCATGGCCTTTCAAACAAAAATAGAACCTCAGGATTTATCAAAAGAAAAAACAGACCCAATTGTAAAAAAAGAAAAAAAGTAAAATTACAGCATGCCTACTACACAGACACACCCCCAAAACACAACTCTATATTCCAAGATGGGTTCCTGCAACTGAAATTATTTTTCTGTTATTAGTCAGTTGTCTCAATGCTGACCCGCTGGGCATCCAGCTAATGGACAATAGTCTCATTTTAACTTCTGGGTGGCTAGGCACTGACTGAACTTGGTCCACCTGACCAAGAAGGGGCACGGCATCTTCATGCACTGACTCCAACTAGTAAGGAAGGCTTTAGAACAGGTTCAAAGGGGGTAGGTGACAAAAGCCCACAGATGAGATATAAGAAGGTAACTTCAGCAGAGGATTAGATATTTGAGAGCTGGGGAAGGACATGGACAATTACAGCAGGGTCATAGAAGCGACAAGAGGAAAATCAGTGGGAGAATCTGCTCAACATTTTAGATGTCTATTCACAAATGCAAAGAGTATGGGGAACAAACAGGAAGAACTGGAAACATTTGTGCACAAGCTAAACTATAACTTAATTGGCATCATTAACTTAACATTGGGATAAGTCTCATGACTGGAATATTGGTACAGAGAGGTGTAGCCTGTTCAGGAAGGACAGGCAGGGTAAAAAGGGAGGTATTGCATAATACATCAAGAATATATACAATTGTTCTAAGGTCCAGAAGGAGGTGGGATGCAGACCAGTTGAAAGTCTCTGGGTAAAGATAAAAGAGGTTAAAAAAATAGGAGTGACACCATGGTAGGGGTCTACTATAGACCACAAATCTGGAGAAGGTGGGGATGAGTCACTTCTAGAGTGTCCAAAACAGAAGATCTGGTAATAATGGGGCACTTTACTCAGACATTTCTTGGAAAAGTAATATGGCAAAACACAAAATTTCTAATTAAGTTCTTGGAATGTACTGGGGACAACTTTTTGTTCCAGAAAGTGGAAGCAGTAACCATAGACTTGCTTCTGATGAACAGAGAAGAACTGGTAGCAAATCTGAAGATGGCAGCCAATTCGGGAGAAAGTCTTCATGAAATCCCATGATTTCATGATTCCAAGGAAAGAAAGGAGAGAGAGCAATAAAATAAAAAGACAAGGGACTTCAAAACAGAAGACTTAAACAAATTCAGAACTGGCAGATAAGGTCCCTTGGGAAGAAAATCTAAGGGAAAAGGAAATCTAAGGGAAAATCTAAGAGTTCAGGAGAGCTGGCAGCTTCCTCAAGGAGACAATATTAAAGACAACAACTGCCAACTACCCAATGCGAAGAAAGGATAGGAAGAATAGTAAGAGGCCAATATGTCTCTATCAACCATTCTTTAATGACCTGAAAATCAAAGAGGAATCCTACAAAAAAGTGGAAACATGGACAAAAATGGAAAGGAAGAGGACAAAGAATAGAACAAGCAAGTAGGTACAAAATCAGAAAGGTTAAGGTGCAAAGTGAGAGTTACACCTAGCAAAGGACATCGAAGGCAATAAGAGGATCTTTAAAACATTACAAATAAGAGAGAAATGAAGAAAAGTGTAGGTCTTCTACTTGGAAGGGAAGGAGAGCTAATAACAGCTGACATCAAGAAAGCTGAGGTGTTCAGTGCCTATTTTCCTTCAGTCTTCACTAAAGTTTAAGGGTAACCAGATACTCAACACAATTAATATTAACAAGGGGGAAGGAACATAAGCCAAAATAGGGAAAGAATATTTAGATAAATTAGATGTATTCAATTTGACAGGGACAGATGAAATTCATCCCAGGGTACTTTAGGAACTACATGACGCAATTTCAGAACTATTATCTTTAAAAAATCTTGGGGGACAGATGAGGTCCCAGAAGACTGGAGAGATGCAAACACAGTACCTATCTTTAAAAAGGGGAACAAAGAGGACCCAGCGGAATTATAGACCTGTCGGCCCAACTTAGATACCTGGAAAGATACTAGAACAAATTATTAAAAGACTGAGGGGGGGCTCGATAACAGTCTTCAAACATGTTAAGGGCTGTTATAAAGAGGATAGTGATCAACTGTTCTCCATGTACACTTAAGGCAGGACATGTAGTAATGGACAATCTGCAGTAAGGGAGATTTAAGTTAGCTATTAGGAAAAACATTCCAACTATAAGGGTAATTAAGCTCTGGAATAGGTTTTTAAGGGAGGTTGTAGAATCCCCGTCATTGGAGGTTTTTAACACCACTTTAGACAAACACTGGTCATTGATGGTCTAGGTTTACGTGGTCATGCCACAGCACAGGAGGCTGGAACTGACTTCTTGAGGTCCCTTCCAGCATACATTTCTATAAGTTGTCCTCTGACAAACACAATCTAAGAAGTAATTTAATGAGCAAGACCCTCTGTAAATCAAGTGGATGAAGTGGTTGCATACAGAGGAAGAGATAGAAAGAGAAGGACTGACTAACTGAATGAAGGTTCTCTCTCCAGAATTTACTTAGTGAGGTTATAAAAATAATATGACTGAAGCTTTTACTAAAAATAAAATAAAATAAAAATAATTGCTTTTTAGTTGAATGGCAAGATTTTGTCAATATCCATTAAAAACTCACCCATGCATTTTCTTTACATATATGTTAATAGTAAAGACACACAAAAATAAGCTCAGGCCTGACGGTGCACAGCAAGTTCAATATATGATTTTAAGGTTGTTGGGTAGGGATAGCGGTCTTCTGTATCAAGCACTCTATCAGCTGTTTTAAATAATATGGGGAGGCTTTAAACTCTGAAGTCCTTGGGATTTTTTTCTTCTTTACCGATGTAGTCAGAGAAGTTCCTATGCCTTCTATATATTTTACGACATTCTCTCAACAAGTGGTGTTTTCTAAATGTATACAGACAAACGCTGTAGCTTCAACATCTCTATGCCCATTACCTCTGCTGCTGTATTTTCTGTCTCCTAGTTTGCTGAACGGTAGCCAGAGCTTTGGCTTTCTCAGGAGGTTCTAGCTCTACACTAATCTGCTCAGCATCAACTGAAATCTAGAGCAAAAAATAAAATAAATTAAGTACATATGAGCAACAAACATCTATCCACCCACCCAAGTATTTATCTGGCCTTGGTCATCATAATAGCTATGAAAGCCTGTCCTAACTGCATTTCTTATGTCAATCAGAATGCAAGAAGAGTTTTCATCTATGTATTAAACAAACAAATTACTATTAAAGCAACAGTTACTCTCAATATATTTGGAGTAACACTTTTTGATTCTAGACAAATTACTTTTTCATACAGAAAATAAAAATGAAGCAGAGTGGACTGTTCCTCCTTCCTCTGAAGTTCATTATTACAACATAATGAATTCATACAGATGTGATACTTACCTTTTAGGAATACTATTTTAATGCATCTTTAATGCATATTAAATTATATTTTAATGTGGTTTGTATGGCTTCTGATGACTATCATGTTAAGAATTTCATAAGCAATAAATATAATTATTGATTGCAATTTAACCTCAAATATCTTAACAATTCTGACTAGATTCCCAAGTCCCAACAGTCTGCAACTTACCCCTTTAAAAACACTGCTAATTGCCTGGGCACAAAGTGGGTTTTTGCAATTTAACAATAAATCAAACAGAACTCTCAGTAGCTTCTGTTGCACCTTCCCATCTGGCACTGCAGCAAAGAATGGTTTAGTGATCTGCAAGGTTAAAAAAATATATATATATACGAAGCCAAAAACAGATATACTTTTTAATGGCAAAATGTGAAACGTGGGAAAATATAATTATTTTTATATCTGTATATATAATGATTTACATATACACACACAGACACGCCAGTCACATTTATGTACACATTGTCCCACTTTTGTGACTGTAATACAATATTTGAAACAAACAGTTGATTTCTATTCCAAGCAAAGTTATTTCTTACTTATCTTATTACTACTACTTGACATTATATCTTTTCTTTTTGTCTCTTGAAAAACAAAAATTTGAGGTAAAGCTCCTGCAGTAGCTGGTGAAAAGTAAAGAAAATGGAGCAGCAGCAGCCGCCGCCACAAGCAACCCTGGATACTTATCTTATTCAAAACAAAAATATAAAAGGGAAAAAACACTTTTACCTTTCAACATTTTAAAGACAAAGAGCTTTGAGGTATCTGTTTTGAAAACACTTCAAAAGAGCTACCTGGATCTGGGAAGCTGGTACGTAAAATAGTTTCATTCAGAATTTAGGGCCTTCTAACTTTGAAAGAGTCTGTTTAAATTCACTCATCAACACTCACATCTGCTATTTGAATTTAAAAAAAAAAAAAAAAATGAAAAAATTTGTTCAGAAATACCTACCTGCCCAAGTGCTGTGATCTGGAAAGTTGGAATTCCTTTGTAAAGCTCCTTTGCAATGTGCAGACTTCTGATGAACAAATCCAGACTCTGCTGATCCTTACATAAGAGGGCAGCTGAATGTTCACTGTATTTCCCAAGGATGAGATACAGAAGAACAACTTCATCTTTCAACACTGTCTCGGGTTCCTTTAGCACTTTCTCCAGTAATCTATCTACTGCAGGCAACAGGTGAGACAGTATCATCTACAAGTGAAGAACATTTGTAAGAGGGTGTTTTTTTAAATCACCTGTTGCTTTAACAAACTTTCAGAAGAGCAGTTTCATTTTTAGTGCAATATCAATCACTGACATCACACTGTGTGTTACTTTTTATTATACTTACATGTCAGGGCATGTCCTTACCTCTAGGATGCGCCTTCCAATGTGAACGTGGCATTGCAGGGGACTTTGCCCATTAATACCCCTCCAGTAACGGGGGAGGAAGAGAAGGAAGGGTGGTAAAGACAGCTGGGGGACGGGGCTGTTAAGAGGGTTATAGATTGCTGTGATAAGCCATATATCCAGTATCTCTATTCAGTCCATGATTTTTAGTGTCTAGCAAAGTTATGAATTAGTTATGCTAGACGTTAAAAATCTTGGACTAAACAGAAAGACTGGATTTATACAGTGTTGTTGTAGCTGTGTTGATCCAAGGATATTAAAAAGAGACAAGGTGGGTGAGGTAATATCTTTTATTGGTCCAACTTCTGTTGGTGAAAGAGAGAAGTTTCTGAGCTTACACAGAGCTCTTCTTCTTCCAGACCTGAAGAGCTCTGCGTATACTCAAAGTAAAAGATTTAGCTCACCCACCCTGTCTCTCTAATACTCTGGGAGTGACATGGATACAACACCACTGCATAAAATCTATGCTCGGTTTTTCAGAATATTTATGATTACTACAGCTCCTACAAACCCTAAGTTTCTGGCAACAATGGCAATCATCCAGTATGCCATTCACAATCCTTTTAAATAGGATAGCCTGTTATAATGTATTAAAACTCACACGGACATCTATCACCATCCCTTGTTTTAATGCAGTGAACTAATGCATTCGGAAGCAGTACAAAGCAAGGAATTCCAAATTCACTGCTTAAAAGGGAGTTAAATAGACACAAAATAAATTTAATTTTAAAATACTGAACATGCACAGAGCATTTGTTACTGCAGTTCTGTGAAATCTTTCTAGAAAAATGTTCTTGAGACCTTGTTCCAGAGCCAGGAGGACTTTAAATTTGCCTAAGGACTCTGGTGCAGTGGTCCTACAATAGAAAAAGTGCATGGCCGGAGCATGGAAATGTTTGTGATAATCTTTGAGTTATATTTTGCAGATGTGTCACATTTGCATACCATCTTAAAGTATCATCCAAATGTCTGCCAAAAATACTAGAACATAAAGTCAGCAGTTACTCAAAGTTACCGTTGCTAAATAAAGCTGCATCTTTTGAGTTCTCTACATTTCAAGATACTTCCATCATTTAAACAAAAAGCCCAACAAATCTTACATCCTATCCATAAAATAAATTTAAAACCAGAAAGCCCACACGCACCTCACCATTGACCTGCTGAAGAATCTTCATCAAGCTTCTTGCAACATATGATGGACAACCAGGGTCTTGTACACAATCAAGTATGTGTTCCAAAGCTTCTAACAGCTTCTTCTGCTGAGATTTCTGTTTACTTTCTGTCTGCAGTTCCTCAAACAAGCTTCCCAAACTCTAGTTGATAAAAAAAAAAAAAAAAAAAAGTGAAAAACAAGTCCTTCCAACAGAAGTTAAGGGCCCCAGAAAGCTGAAACATTTTAAAGTGAATGCAATGTGAGGCAGATGTGAGTAAATTTAATATATTATTCATTTTTAAGTCCTTCTTAAGTTTATTTCTGACTGAAAGAGAAAAATCAAACTCTCTTACATGACAGATGTATGAACACTCCACGTTCAAATAATGTGTACTGTACAGATACAAGCTTTTATGAATCTATTGCTCTATACAAAATCTGGCTGGTTCACAGGACATTAGCAAAACAGCCCATTCACTGCTTGAAAGAATAATGTGAACTCAGTGTGTGTTTTAAAATTGTTGGGATTGCCTTTCTCTGCAATCCTTCTCATCCAGGGGGCTAACTGTGGGAAGAGGCTTCAAATGTCTACTTTTCCCTTTACAAGCTTTCTCTAGGGGAAAACAGACAAGTTCCTGGGCCTTTTTCCTCCAAGCAAGCGCAACTTTTGGAGAAGAGGGTTGGTGGCTTGTGGCCTCTTTTTCCACCCCAATGGCCCAGCAGAAATTGCCTTGGATTCCAGGGGAAAAATGACACAGGGCGAGAACCACCAAATTTTTCAATAAATGCTAGCTTTCTCACCAACAGCCTTGCCGCCCTGCCTTCCACATCTAGTTTTATTAGTAATTATTGTCCAAGAAAATGTGGCTATTTATTCAACAGAGGATCTCTTAAAAAAAAAATCAATCTTAAAAGTCAGTATGTTTTGAAATACAAATTATCTGCAAATTATATAATTTTGTTATAGACACACATGCTGATTTTCAAGTCGCATTTAATTTTTCACTATATGAACAGTGGTTTAAACATATTTATTCAGTCCTCAAGTATTTAAGTGAGCTCCACTGCAATTTCTTTTGCATTCTGGTTTTCCTGGCAAATATTTTGATAGTTCCTTCCCCAAAACCAGACTTTCCACTTTCTCAATGCCAATAATGGCTCTTCCCTTCACACTCAAGAAAGCAGAATGAGTGGTCTCCTAAACCAAATAGGGGTGGGAGAGAATAGACAAGCATCTTGTCTGTAACATGATCTCTACTAGCCAATAGAGAAGATGGAATTCCAAGTAGGTCCCTGAAAATTTATTTCATTCACATGCACTTCAACAAAAATCTTACCTGAGTCACATAAAGGGGATCAGTTAAGATCTCCTCCGCTTTTTGTACCAGATTATGAAGAATGGGATGAAATGGAGACTCCTTTATTCCAGTCAGGGAACGAAGACAATTAAGAGCAGCCCTTCGCACTTCACTCACGGGACTCCCCAAGTTAATCAGCAGAGATATTACCACTAAAAATGAAAATGGAAAAAATTTGTTAAAACTGAGCAGTTAGAATTCTTACATTATTATCTACAGCAATACCAACAGATTCCTTTATATTTAAAGGGTGTGCTCTTTTCCTTAAAAATCTTGAGGGATATACAGTAACTATTTTTAATATGAGCCATGTGGAAATCTGGCCATAAATTTCATCACCAAGATGCTTATATTATTGTTTAAAAATGAAGGACTTAAGTTTTACTACTAAAGCCTATGTAGCATCCTTTTCTTGTTTAAAATTTGTGTTACGCTCTACATAAAAACATGATGTGATTTCTCAGACACAAATTTCAAAAGCAGGTGGTGATTTGACAATTGCATGCACAAGTATTACATATGAAAACAACACTACAGCTCTGTTATAGTTTTGATTTGTCAAAGACAAAAACATTAGGAAATTCAAATGTATGGTTTCAACAAGAAATGTAGCACTCATAATGCAGACAGAAACAACATGACAAGAAAATGAATGTTTAACACTTTTTCTAGAGCACAGATATCACTTTTTATTAACATGTGACTAAGCCTTAGCAAGACAGAAGTATATGGTTTCCCTGTACCTGGGGAAGAGGCTGATACCAGCTGTTTTTTCTTTTGGGCAGCCTGTGATGTAAGCATTGCACACCCTATATACAAAGCTCGAGTCTGTAGCATCGCATTCACTGTGTAGTTTAGCTGATTTGAGAGGTTATAGTTATAGGTCCATAAAACTGAAAGGAATTTGAACAGATCCTCTGAATCTTCTAAATGTACCTTTAAAATAAAAAGTTAAATATATTTATTTGTTACCTCTTTGTCCTGTGTACCTTTACATTCTTTTATGCAAAGTACTTTCTCTCTTATGTTTTCTATTATAGCTTGAAAAGGTATTTACAGAAACACCCATTTCATTTAGATTGAGACTAAAAGTGTTGAGCATAATATAAAGCTAACATTAAGAATTTTTTATTCCTTGTTTGAGGACTCTGTCCTTTTTTGGGCAGCTGTTAACCCCTTGCTGCATGCAGCATTCTTTATGCCATCCTGAGAGCTTTCTATAATTTTACTTCAACTGAAGTCTTTTTTTTTTTTTTAACTTTTTCTTTCAGAGACTATTGAAATCAATGTCATTTGACACAAGGATTTCTGAAGCTCTTGTACTTTTAATACAAACTGGAACCTTATCTTTTCAGTTTGATTTGTGGTTGTCATCTAATGATCTGTTCTAACTTATAATTATTATTAAATATGAGTATTGTGGTGCCCAAGGCCCCAATTTGGTTTGAGGCCCCACTGCGCTAAGTGGTGTACAAACACAGCCCCTACCTCAAACAGCTTTTTTGAGAGTAAAGTACTGAAAGACAATTTGGCACCATCCTCAGGGGCGCAACCAGAATTCTTCTAAGGAGGGAGACTAGGTTATGCGCTAAGTAGCAGAGGTCACTACAAAAGATGTATGTGGAGGTAGGTGGCCCTGGGAAATCTGAGTCCCAGTGGAAAAGGAGAGCTGGGCAGGGGGAAGCCCTGGTAGGGAGGAGAGGGGGAGCTGGGCGGACAATAGGGGCAGTGAGGAAATGGGGGAGGACAGGGGATCAGGCAGTGACCCCGCACAAAGCCTGTCCGATCCCCACCTCTCCACTACCTGTGCCTGGCTCCTGCTCCTTATGGGGGGCTCCACTGTTTGGGTGGGCCCATACCTAGTTCCACCCAGTCCTGTCTATAACGTCCTTGGCTCCTTCTCATTCCATGCAGACTGGCCACTGAGCACACCCTGGCTGGGCCTGGCACCTGCTGGCTCACAGGACACTCTGCAGCCAGGGAGGGATAGGGGCTGCCTGGCCCAGGAGATTGGCTCCCTGCAGCCAAGCTCTGGCACCCCACTCATACCCTGCAGCCAGGCCCCCAGGTCATTTTCCCCCCCGAACATACTACATGCATTCTTACCATGTTATATGGTAAACCAAACAGCTAACTAGATTTCATGGGTTATGTTATCAAGATATACAACTGGACATAGTTAAGCACAACTACTTTTCTCTATTTGAAGCAGATCTGCCTTGCAGTGTTAAACATTTCTCCATTCAGGCAATCATAATCGCTATAAAAACTGTCCATATAATGAAATCTTCTGTAAAAAGACCTTGAGACCAAATTTTAAACCATTATAGGATGTTTATTAAATGCTTTCTGCTGTATATCAATGAAGACTAGTGCACAAAAAGCTATGTTAAAATACCTGAATTGCACTATACAGTATTTAGTCTTAGATTATATTTAGAAATCGTAATGGACTTCAGGCAACCCACAACCAAACCTTTTACAGAAATACATTGCTTAGTGCTTAAACAGTCTTCCATTCTCACTCAGATGTTACCATGAAGCAAATAAATATTTAAGCAGGATCCCTTGGAATTGTTCTCAGCTTTCTTTAAATTTTATGTAGCGATTCAAAACAAGTTAATGAAGAAATAATTCAGAATATTCACTAAGAACAAAAAAACACACACAAAAATACCTTGAACAAAAGACTCAGCAGTGCTCTGAACTGAAGAGCATCAGCTCCCTCACTGGCTCCACTGACAATGACGTCAAACAGCCCCAACAACAGGTGTAAATACTCTCTGCTCTTTTCATTCAAACTTTCAGGATTCCACCAGATTTCATCTATGGCCATGAGCAGGGCGGAGAAAAACAAAAACCCCATTATTAGTTGTATAAAGTACCTTCAGGGTATGTCCACCCTGTGAAAAAGGACGTAAGGCATGGCCATGACCAGCCCAGGTCAGCTGACTCAGGCTTTCGGGGCAGTAAAATTGCAGTGTTAACGTTTGGGCTTAGGCTGGAGCCCGGGCTCCCAGAGCTTCCCCCTTTGCAGGGCCTCAAAGCCTGGGCTCCAGCTGAAAGCCCAATCATCTATCCTGCAATTTTATAGCTTTGCAACCCAATCCCGAGTCAGTAGCATAGCCATACCCCTGAAACAACTCCCCCAACAACTTTGCAGCTGAAGAATCTAAGAAATGTGGCCGTTTTCAAGTCTAGAGAAAGGAAATTTCTAGAAATCTGTTTAGTGTAACAAAATAGTATAAGAAAGCAAAGTCTGTGTTTTGGAGAACAACTTTTAATGGGGAAAAAATCCCATGGACCTAATTTTTTCTTCCTTACTTCACATGGTCTGTGAAGGTTCGCGGTTTGAGTTCTGAAGCTTACCTTTCATAAAGGATATGGGAGGCTTCAGGCCACTAACAAAGCTTTTCAAGAGAAGCATGAGCATGGCTGAATCTTCTACATCAACAGCCTGACCACAGTTGAGCTTTTCTATGTATTTATTCAACAACTCGACTGACACCAAGCCTCCAGGCACTGACTCAATAGGCCATTTTGCAGGAATCATCTGAGAATGAAAACATAACTTGAATGTACACCCACACAACCCGTCGACTCTGCCTGCACCTCTTGCGGCGCTGGAGTACAGGAGTCGACGGCAGAGCGCTCAGGGGTCCATTTATCGCATCTAGACTAGACGCGATAGATCGATCCCCGCTGGACCGATCGCAGCCCGCCAATCCAGCGGGAAGTGAAGACATACCCTTAGAAGTCTTAATACCAGTCTTAAGAAAATGCTGACAAGTGTATTTTTTTTTTTAAAGGAACAGAGACAAGATTTTCTGTCCATCCCAACGTTGCTGATCTTGCTACTCTACTTATGAAAGAGACCTTACTCTCAACAAAAGGAGTATCATCTACAAAATTACTTAATTCTTACCTCTGCAGAATGACTGCCTTCGAGTTGTCTTATTTTTCCCTCCAGAAGACTGAAGATTCTGAGAGCCAATGACCAATAACTTTCTTCCATTTGTGAATTACAGCAGCACTGGACAAGCACAAAGCTGATTACGTGAGCAGTTACTTTCTGCCTCATGCTGTCAGATTCATTTTCAGCTACATGTATCAGACCTTCCACCTATTTAAAAAAAAACAAACAAACAAACCCCAAAAGCCACAACAGTGTAAGAGACATCACAATATGCTCTTTTTATGTCCTTGCTCCAGCAATGTCACAGGCAGCAGAAGTTCTAAACTTTCCCACACTTCCTTATCAACTACCTTAATTATGACCTGATATTAACACCTCTATTGGTGCGAGGTCAGTTTCTATGGCCAATTCAGTCACTGGTCTCTCCTCCAACAAGGGTACCAATCAATACAGAAAATGCCATTGCAATAGGCAATGTGAACATTTGCCCATGGACATCTGTCTGTCCAAACTGGACAGAGACCTTTAAACTCATTACATATTTGTTCTCTGATTGGCAAATGTTTTGCGGGAAACAATGCCCATAAAATAGTTTTGCTATGGTTACACTAATAAGGCACCTAAATGTAGTATTCTGTGTGTCGTATACAAGGTTTTCCTTTTTATGAGAGAGTTAATGGGCATTAAATTTATTCTGATCATTACATTTGGTACTATGCCATAAATATATTGTATCAGCAGTTGGATAAAATGTACAGCAGTTGCTGTAAAATGTAACAAACAGCATATTTCACGGTCCCACGAATCTCATTCTGTCTGCTATAGCGATCATCTATAAGTACATACAGAAGTGTGGATTACCATTAAAAAGAATGTATTTTAATTGTGCACATACCATCTGTAACATTAAGGAAGGATCCCCTGAAGTTATGTTATCAGAAAACAGCAGGATCATCCTCTGGTTGGCCATACCAACCAAATCTGCAGACTTGATGGATTTTATCACTTTTTCAAAAGCTATTTCCATAAAACAGAAAAGGTGGATACATGAATCACAAGTGAAAACACTGATAGCTTGACAATATTTAGAAATATTTAAACACTTTAAGCAATTAATTTTCTTATCACCAGCATCCTTGCTTTTCTTTACTAAGCTCTCAAACTATTGAAGCTTTCCATGTGCATTGCCTCTTGACCTCCCTTGCTTAATCCCACTCCTCTGTTTGCATCAGAAGAGTTTATTCTAAGAACATGTTATTCTTTCAAAAATAAAAAAGATCCCACTACTCAACATGTCAGCCACCCCCGTTTCACTGTTTCCTCTATTGTTTAAAGTTCCTTTTAAACCTGAATTCAACTAGAATTTTGCATCATTAAAGTCCAGATGACTTGGCCTCAACATGGCAAATCAAAATCCCAAAAAAAGTCTCCTCAAATCAGTTACAATTATAGATGTTAAATGAAACAAAAGAAAAAAAATCCCACTTCAGATCAAAGTATTTCTTTAAATTTGAGTAATAAATAAATCACAAGAGTTTAATGTATGAATACATAACCCACTTTCCAAAGCTTTTAGACACACATTAGGGGTGATAACTTCTTAGTGGTGGCCCAGCTCTCTACCACCTATATGAGTATCAAGTTCTAATGTCCAATACTTTTTCTTTACTCAAACCAATTGTTTTTAACAGCTTACCTTCTGGCCAGCCCTTCAACAAAGGATGTAGGGAGCAGAGGCCAGATTCTGATAGACAAACTGCCATTTTCCATTCTGCAGATTTTGAATTATTATTAGTGATTACCATAAATGGTAGCAACTGCATTACTATTTGATTTAATAGCTCTTCCCTCTCATTCAGAATCTCTTCTTTGAATAAAATGTTTACTGCTCCCTCAAGAACCTTATACCTAGAACGCAGGAAAAAAGAAAAAAAAACGCTGAAGGAGCACCACTTGATTACATCACCAATAACATTTCTCCAAATTATTTCTATTTCCTATTGATTCAAATTAGAGTTTGAATAGCAAGCCAGAGAGTAAAGGAAAGTCACAAAAAATATCAAGTAATTTCAAATCTCTCTCAATATAAAATTACCACTACTAAAGGAATCCAAAGTTAAGATATGACACACACCACCCACAACAACCACCTCACAACCCAAGCTCCATCCATTAATATTAAAAGCTTGGGGGGGAGAAAGGGGAAGACAAAAGAAACACAGGCACATACCACTTCCCGTTCTTTGAAAGATCAACTTTTTGAAATAGAGTCAACAGACTTGAAACAGTTATTTCTGGACTGATCTGTCCCTTGTAAATCTACAAACAAATCAACGGATGCAAAAATTAAATGACCAATATACAAGATATAAGATAATCTATGAAACTGTGATAGCAAGTGCATCACCAATCATATTAAGTAGAAAAATTAAACACTGATAAGTGAACTTATGTTGATCAGCTAGTATGTTTATTATAAGGAAAAAGAAAATTAAAGTAACTTCTAGCAAGCTCTGGTTTACTAGATCCATGAAGAATATGGTCTGAATGCACAGCTGGATGGAAAATGCATTGATTTTGAAACAACCAGAATGTTTCATAATGAAGTAAGTTTTTCCTCTATGTAGTATTTGTTAAATGCAAATAAAAAAAACCCAACACATGCTAACAAAAAGTTTTATTTCTGATCATTCATGCGTTCTGTTCATCTCTCTTTGTGGTCATTGGTATACCATTTCTTAAAATCAACCACTCTACAACTGTCACAAGGAAAAATCCTACCAGAAATACTAATAGATGTAATAATTAAAAATAGTTTATGTAATGATCTCTTCTCCCACAACATACAGTATTGCCTGATGTAGAAATAGTAGGCAGGACTTTAGTAAGTATGTCTCTAATCAACTGTGTTTAAAAAAAAAAAAAAAGAATGCATGCATGCTTATCCCTACCAAGACCAAAAAACTTTGATACAGATGTCTTTTCCTAACACCTAGAGCTTTTCTGGGAGGGGGCTGAAGGATCCTCTTATTTATTTGCATAAAATGGACAGAGTAGTTTATAGGATGAGCAGAACTCTGGATTAAAATATGTTCTAGTGACCAGATCAACACAGTACCCTGGGTTTAGTAGTCTCCAAGAAGAGAAAAAAAAAATGTAAAGTAAGGAATAGTCTGCTAGCTTTTTGCTTCTTGGTCCTATTAAAAGGATAGAGCTACACACAAATTCTCATCAATGCCAGTGGGGTCAGTGGAAGGGAAGGCACAATTAATATAAAGCATTAATTCCAGACCGCTTCTGAATATAGAGAAATAGCTAAAATCTCACTTGACCTATCAGGAAACATTGACTTACCTCCAAGGCACTGAGAGCAGTCATAACAACCTCCATGTTGTCATCCATAAGTCGTGCAAAAATGGCTTCTTCTATGAAGGACTTGTCAAAGCCCTCCTGAACAAAGAGGGAAAAGCAGTTAAGGAACATTAGTTTCCAAAGCCTTCTTGGCAGTATAACTTTCATGACATATGAACTCAAGTACAGGAGAATAAAAGCCTCAGTTAGGGAGATGTTAACTGCTAATACCAGTGGAAGAAAGAAACAGAAGTATCAGACTCCATTGTGGGACCACAAGCAGCTTCGTAAACTGGAATTAAACCCAGACTCTGGATGACAGGATCCAAGTTTAAAGAAACAACAACTGAACTGATTGAAAACAACATTAAGGATAATGTGTTTGTCTTGTCTTCAGTTAAAGTTTCTATAAAAAGACCCTCTGAAGATAACAGACATCATTTAACTTCTTTAAATGAGAGACAGAGGTACCAACCTTTGATGCTTCAATGATCTCCTTCAAATGCTGAACAGCCAAGACTCTGACGCGTGGCTGTGGATGATTCAGGCTAAGCACCAGAGAGGTATCCGAGTCTTCCAGAAACTGAAATGTACATTGCACAGTTGCTCAATGTATGTTGAAAATTAATCAATTAAACTTTGCGATTAATTGCGATTCAGATGCACCCGAAGAAGTGATTTTTTTTTTACCCATGAAAGCTTACACCCAAATAAATCTGTTAGTCTTTAAGGTGCCACCGGACTCCTTGTTGTCCATGTGTGAACAAGCCTTAAATTCTCACTCTGCCAAGGTAAGGAAGCGCCCACACTGCATTTATCTAAGGGTTCTGAGAAAACTTGAATGACTGAACCCAGATAGAGGCAGCTAAGAAGGTAACTCGAATAGACCAGATGCCCGCAGCTTATCTCAGCAACCCTGAAGTTGCTTGAACACGGAGTCCTGTGTCCTAATTTTACATACCATGATTTCATCAATTGGCCACCCATTTATAGAATCTGCGCTATTTATGCAGCTATGTTTTTCTTGAATTGGCCTAAAGTGTCTGAAACACGGCTTTTAATGGCCCATAATCTTTACCAGTTTGCATGTTTGATTTGGAGGTAGCCAGCTTTGAATATGAAGAAATTTAGCTATAAAAGAATGTAAAAAAAAAAAAAAAAAAACCACACATTAATGTTTTCTTGACAAAAAAAGTGTGGAGTACAAATGATTTTGCTGTGCACTGTTATGTGATATGCCCAGGCTTTATTTCTCTTTGGAGACAGCATGCTAGGAAGCTTGGAGTCACTAAATTCCTCTAGTCACTGAATATCATCAGCCTTTGAAATGAGTAAAAAGCAACACGATAACATTATGAAAAATGTCTTCACAACCTTCCTTGATTAGAATAATGGTCATCACTCCGCTGCCACCTTTTCTAATTTTGACAGTTCTGTCCAGCTTGCAAGACATTGACAATGTCCCAAAGTAACACTGGGGCACATGTGACCTTGTCACAACACAGCAGAAAATCATGACCAAAGCAGCACAATATAAGCTACTAGCCATTTATTCAAGTTGCTCTTTACATTTGGTAATTGTAGACATTATCACAGTTTTGATCAAGCACAATGGCACTTAAATCAGTCACAATGCAAGGAAAAAAAAAAAGAGAGAGAGAGAGACAAGAAACGACAGATACATTCCAGTATAATACTACTGGCTTCAAGGCAGCATACCAGAGTTGATTTAGGTCCAGAAATTGGGTCCTTACCTACCTGATATTTACTGCCACTCACTGAGAGAGAGATAAATTGGTGGAAAAGATCTTGCTCATTCTGATTTATAACATCTTTCAGATACTCTTCCAGTACCAAGTCTAAGGCTTTAGGATATCTGCCAACAACCAAGAGAAACAGGTTCTGCACAGAGAATTACTATAGAAGTTATGCACCAATTACAACAGAAATACATGCAGAGGATACAGAATGTTGGAACACTTGTTTGAATCACAGAATCATAGGACTGATTCTATGGACCTCGAGAGATCATCTATTCCAGTCCCCTGCACTCAAGGCATGACTAAGTATTACCTAGACCATCCGTTTGCTTAACCTGCTTTTTAAAATCTCCAATGACAGAGATTCCACAAACTACCATGGCACTTCACTCCAGTGCTTAACTACCCTGACAGTTAGGAAACTTTTCCTAATGGCCAAACTAAACTGCCCTTGCTGCAATTTATAAGACAACTGCATCTTGTTCTACCCTCAGAGGATATGAACAATTTTTATCCCTCCTCCTTGTAGCAACCTTTTATGTACTTGAAAACTGTTATGTCGCTTCTCAGTCTTCTCCAGGATAGATATCAATAATTTCAAAAATAAAATAAAAATAAATAAATAAAATTGGATTTTTGGGATAAAATGCTTCTTGAAGAAAAAGCCTGTCTAAAGATAGTTTTAATTAAGATATCTTTGAGCTATAATGTATCTCAACATGGAATAGGGATTATAAATTCTAATTCTATAGTATGAGACAATATATTCATGTAATGTTTAAAAAGGTTTTGTAAATGAGTTCCAAAAGTTCACAGATTAAGGGACCCAATCTTATGGGGTTCCAGGGGCTTCTGTATAGATTATTTAGGTTAACCTTTCTATCTACCCAATGGGACTCAGTACTCAGTCTAGAAGATACCACCAGAGATGCTTAGTTTTGCAGTTCTCAAACTGTGGATTTGTGTCTCCAGAGATAACATACTTTATTAATAGCAAAAATGTTTGTAAATAAATACCTAGAAATGAGAAACAACAGACCTCAACCCTACTGTCCCTCTGCAAACTTGTGTACACAAAGTCAAACCCTTACTTCTCTCTGAAAGTGCAGAGATTCAAAAAGTTCAATGAACAGAAGACGGTTGGGGGCGGAATAGATCTGGACAAGGAGAAGAAGTCTGGAGAAAATGTGAGAAGGGAGGGACAGGCAATAGAAACAAAAGTGAAACTGTTTGAGCAGCATATTCCCGAAGTCTTGAGGTTTTTCTGAGTATAGCCTTCATTGATTTGAGATCTACAGTACCATTCTCTCACTAGAAGGGCAAACCTATAATGGCAGCAAGCCATAAAAGAAACCCAGTTTGGGAATATTTTAAATGAAGTTCCTCTACCTGTGGGTAAGACCGGCATGTGTGCAAAATGCAAACAGTACAACACAGAAATACAAGGCCTGGTGGCCCAAATAAAACAACATCATGAGAAGTGTTCCTTCTCAGGAGGAAGCTGCGTTGAAGATGATGAACAGAACATGTCTGAACATGCAGGATCTTCATGTTGGTGAACTTTTTTATTTCATACTCCTTTCTTAAGGACTACCTGTCTTCCTTCTGGACTATTCTTGAATTTTCATGTTTGAGCAAAAAAAATATAATTGTTACTCTATGGTACTATCATTTTAGATGCAGTTGGGATAAAAAATACACCATAATAATACCTTGAGTATTGCTCATTGCATTCACTGACAGTGCTAATTTCACCTTTAAAATAGCACTGTCAGTGAATGCAATGAGCAATACTCAAGGTATTATTATGGTGGTAATAATTTTTTTTCCAAGAGACATCTAGGTAGCTGAAGTCCCCCATCACCACCATGTCCCGTGCTTTGGATGATTTTGTTAGTTGTTTAAAAAAAGCTTCATCCACTTACAAGTAATTCTTCAAAGGGTATTAATCTGATCGTGTTTTCATAAAGCTGGTCAAGAATATAAAGAACCACTAGTATAAATGATTAACAGAAAAGGCTCAGTATAACTTAAGAGTGCTGGGAGAGGCTAGCAGCTGAGGTGCTCAGTTATTAAGGTGATGGGGAATGTACAAGGATAGATTTGGCTTTAATTACATGTACTGTAAAGACCAAAATTATGCTTACATAGATCACTCAGCATACCTAAGTGACAAGTATGAAGTCACAATTAGGATAAAGGTACCCTAGGTAAATGCCATATGAACACAAATTACTAACAGAAGAATATATTGATTCACAGTTGACTTACCATACTTTCATACTGCACAAAATGCATAGGAAATAAAAAGTAACTTACTTTCTTTCAAGAAGTCTGATGAGAGGAAGAAGTTGTTTATTGAGCACAGCCATTTTGGTGGAATCAGATTCATTCTCCACACCATAGGAAATAAACTCTTCAAGAAATTTACTAAAGTGACAAAAACACAAATAAAACAGACATGTAGACAAGACAACACTAATCGTCAGCATTATTAATTGAGACGAATAGAATAGTTTTTGTGATTCATAGCATATGTTATAAATACAGGTTTTCTTCTGAGTTTAAATTTCATCCCCGAAGTAAATTTCTCTTTGTAAGGCCCCAAGCCGACAAAGACTTATCCATGTATTTAACTCTGCTCAAAGGAGTCATCCCAGTGAAGTCAAACACCCAGAGTTCAAACACCAATATGTCTGCAGGATCAGGGCGCGTCAGGAACCCATGAAAGCTGGGAAGGTAACAGACATTCTGACACAATGCTAATTATGTTGTCACAAATTAGGTGCTATTGTAGCTGAAGTTAACATACATTGTGGAAAATAATCGAAATTAGCTCACCAGGCCAAAAGGCGATCTAAATCCTTTTCCAGTGCTACACTTGTAAGTATGGCTTCTAGATGTCTCTTACAGATTTGGTTATCTGTCACTTCAGATTCCTCATGCTCCTCTTAAGAAGAAACACACAATTAGACATTTTTTAAAAGCAAGATGAACAGTTGTTTTAAAATAAACTCTCTACATTTATTACACCAACAACCACAGAAAAAAAAAGAGACAGCAGTTTCTTGTGGATTAAGCACATAAATGGGAGACTGGAACGTACCCCATCAGTAACACTATCCTGCTATGTGCCTTTGGTCAAGTCAAGTAACCATGTGCTGTACCTTACCTTCCCAACCTGTAAACTGGGGACCATAAAGGTTATTTATTTCCTATAGATCTTTCAATGATTAAATATTACGAGCTGCTCAGTATTATCACTATATGGCTGGAGTAAAAATTGTGGCAACTGTTACATATGGTCTCTCAAGCGACGTTCTATGTGCAGCACTTGACAAGGATCTTCGTAAAATTAGACTAGCTCTCACTAGATCTAGTCTCACCGGAGCACTGCAAATGAATATCTAGGTGCCTAGCACATCACTAATCTGCTGTTGCATTTAAAAAAAACAAAGCTATTCCACAAGCCTCATAGAAAGAAGACCACGAGCAGTTCCTCACAGTTTGGAGTAGTCTATCATCAGGAACAATTAAAACTGATTTATCTAGCGAAGTTGCTACAAGGGTTTACCCAGAAAGAACATTGGGCACATGCTAATATACCAGTAGCGCAGTCAATAATGGAGCAAACCAGGTGCGGCAGCAGGTAACGCAGAAGGGGAGTGACATCATATGCAGCTGAAATGCCATGCAGGATAGTAACCAGGTCTGGAATGTTACACAGGTAACGAAATGGCCTGCAAAGGAGAACACCAAAAGAAAGACTGAATATTGCTCTGGGTTATAGCTTAGCCATCACCTTCTATTATATAGAACTTTCAACTGTCCACATCATATTGTGAAGTGGCTCACCCTCAATGAAAAAAATAAAAAGGGTTACAGGGGATGCATTTCCCAGTTTTCACCGGTTTAAGAATTGGTGCATTTCACATTCTGCAAAGGTACAAGGTACTGCCAATCAACCATAACTGTGCCTTGTTTTTGGGCAGTCTACTTCCCTTGTTTCTTGAAGTAGTGGTGGTAGGGAAAAGGGAAAGATTGAGGGGTACTTGTATGTGTTGGGGAGAGATGAGTGGGTCTTCCTTAGAAGACCTCACCACCATTCAACTACTAGCTCCGCCCTCCTCCAGTGCCCAGTTGGGCTAGGACAGGTGATCCAAGGGCAGAAGGGAAGGTGGTAACTTGTGGGCTGCAAAGAGCACATCTACCAGCTAAAGGGAGGGGAGCCCCAGAATCTCTACTCCACTTCAGGGGAGGGGGGAGGAAAAGGGGGTTGGCAGAGGCCTCCCTAGTTACATGTGAACTAGGCAGCTGCCTGGGGCAGCCAGGCCAAATCTGCCACCTGAGGCCTATGAGGAGGGGGTGGCACACCGAAGTTTTGATCAGGGTGGCAGACTGTTCTGCATGGCCTCTGGGGCTGATATAAGGGGAAAGGGAGCAGAAGGATTGCAGAGGCATACTCATCTCAATGGGATGTGGTCAGATGGAAGGACGACACCCTTTTGGTAATGAATGAGACCTGAAACAATAGCTCTGAGCTACTGCAAAGTGCTCCATTCATCTGAGTGGATATTCTCACCCCCGCCTCAGTGCCTGGGTGCTGTGCCACACATTGATTAAGCATCTTACCAGCTTTCCATACTGCATGAGCATTGTGTTCCTGTGCCAAGCACCAAGGATGTCTGTTCCCAGTGCCCAGCAGGAGTTCAGCAAACCTATCCCACCAGAGAACTGATTCATTTCTGGTTGGAACTCTTGCTCTGGCCTCTCTGCTATCATCTGCAATGTGGCAACTAGTTCCTCCGTATCATTCTGTCCCCACCCCAGGCTTCACATCCTGGACACAGTCTTGCCCACCAAACCGTCCCAGGGAAGGACTTGGGCAGATAAGTAGATGCTGAAATTCCTCAGAATTGCATACACCACTAACACTTCCAAAAGGAGCACCATAATGGCCCCGGACACCAAGGGAAAGGTGGGTTGACCACACTAACGTACTCCGAATGCAGAACTCCAGAGAAGAGGATTCTAACTAATGGCTCTGGCATTCAAGTGCTTGTTCCTCTAAGCCACCATGTGAACACATTACTCTGTGTTTCACTCTCTAAGGAGTTTCTGAGGAAACAATAGCTCTCACAGATGAATAAGCATTAGCAATAAAGCTTCCAGAGTGCAGTAACTTCAGAAATATTTTTGAACTGGTTCTTAGTGCTGGTCAATATCCGTTCCCAGGAGCAGCCCATGCTATACATGTCAAGAAAAATTCTTTCTAACTCTGCATCAAAAAATAAGAACCTGATATTATAAGCAGCTCATTTTAGTGGGGCTGTAACTCAGAAAACCACTGACCAAGTTACCCCAAATGTGCACTATGGACTCTACCCTAGCCTCTCTTGTGCCATGCCAGTTTTCAAGCTAATCTCCTCATGCTTTTGCGATTGATACCTGAATATTACAAGCAGCTTATTTCTGGGGAGGAGCTATATCTGAGGAACACCTGGACAAAAAGACCTCAAACTTGTACCACTAACTCTACCCCTGACGAGACACAGAAATCTTCAAAACAATCTTGATTACGCAGGTGGATTTTAGAGCACTTTGAAATATTGACTGTCAAACAGTATGGTAGTCTCAGCCTTAACTATAGTGCTGTGACCACCCTATGGTAATGACAGAATCCTTTTAAAGATGGAAACTAATGATATTTAGGACTCAACTATTAAGAGGGAATCTGTCAACTCATGTATACTTACTTTTTCCCAAGACCCTCTCCCTTTTGGTTCTGAAGAAGAACGAGCAGGCAGGCCAATCCTTCTCTGGCTAGAGAAGGTGTTTTGGTCAAATTCTTGCTGATCTGTAATGTCAAGGACTGCACCAAGGAGGTCTCCATTGTCACTTTCATTGCCAACTGGCAGATGATCATGTAGGTTGCAGCTCTGTAATCCACTAGAGAGGATTTCAAACCCTACCAAGAGAGAAAGAATTCAAAGTGCATTTCTGCCAAGTTTAAGTTTAAAAAAAGTCTGTCTAAATAATGGTACAGGATACTCTTTGGCCAACACTAATGCAATTGCATTATCCCCTTTTCATCATGTTAAAGCTTTAGTGAGCTAATTAAACTTCAAATCTAGACAGAGAAAAAAAGACATATGCTCATTAACACTGTAGCAAAGCGGGTAAACAGAGCCACCGCCAGCAGCAGCGCAGAAGGATGGTATGTTATGGTATTGCCACCCTTACTTCTCCGCTACTGCCTTCAGAGCTGGGCCCACAGTCAGCAGCCACCACTCTCCAGCCACCCAGCTCAGAAGGCAGCAGTGCAGAAGTGAGGGTGGAGAGGTATGGTATTGCCCCCTAACTTCTCCGCTGCTGCTGGCAGGGTGCTCCCTTCAGAGCTGGGCGCCTGGCCAGCTGCCACTGCTCTCCTGCCACTGCCAACTCTGAACGCAGCACAGAAGTAAGGGTGGCAATACCACACTCCCCCTACAATAAATTTGCAACCTCCCCCTCCCTCCCCACATCTCTCTCTCTTTTGGGTCAGGACCCCCAGAATGAGAAAGGCTGATCTACCCCATGAAATCTGTACACTAAAGTATACAAAAGACCAGATTTCACAGTCCATGACGCGTTTTTCACGGCCAATGAAGTTGGGAGGGCTTTAGCTATGGTTATCCAGACTCCCTCAGCCTTGAGGTGCCGTATTACGAGAAGCATATCAGATCAAAGCCAGGCGGACACAGCTCCTTATACAGTCCAACAATAGCAATCCTGAACTGGTCAAGGTTTACTCCATCATGCAGGATTGTGAGGTAAACAGGTATTGTACATCTTTCATAGTTAGCAGAAGCAGCCACAGGAACACAGAAAAGTGAGCTATGTTTTGTTTACCTCGTCTCTTTTCTAATTTATTCCAGGGAGAAAATCCCTTTAGGAAGCTAATTACAGGATTCTAGCTGGCAAAATAAGCCACACTGTATCATGCAAGAGAATGAAATACTGGGTACCTTTTGTACGTAAGGGAGCAGTTTGGAGACTATAGTGTCTGTTATCTTCTCTACAGCACCAAGAGCAGACACAATGGTGGAGGCGTAAAAAGTAAACAGGACCCTCAACTGAGAGACGCTGCCATCATGTACAGAAAAGATCTAGAATGAAGGGGAAATAGTTACTTAGGCATTAGGATGATGATCAAAAACATAATTAAAGTATTTAAGGTCTCATGTTAAGAGTTCCTGTTACTACAGGATTCTGCTTAATAGCACTTCTGATATTAACAACTTCTGATTAACAGCAACATTTCACCAGGAACCAATCCTGGCCCATTGACTTTATTGTTAATGAGATTTGGATACTGGCAATGGCATGCCACTGACTGAACTCTTTTGAAAGAAAGGCCCTGACTGCAGGCAGGTTTGAGGGGCTGCAGCCAGGGAACGAAGCACTAGGATGTGCCATTCCTAGCTGCAACTCTGCAAACATGCCTACGGCTGATGCTCGGCAAGCCCCAGAGCTTCCTTTCCTGGCTGCAGCCCGGTAAACCTACTTTGTCGTTTATTGGCAACTTCGAAATAACAGCAACTCTTTGTCAGGAACTGAGAAGTTGCTAATAAGCGTAATCCACTGTATTTGCATTTTGCTTATCTTGGCATATTCCAAAATTTTAAGAAAATGTAACTGCTACATCTGTCTTTCTTCTAAGATTTTATTACTACAAGGTTTTTGGGTTTTTTTGGGCCAGTGATTTAAAACTATGATTCTTTCTACCACCTTGAGATCAATGGGTCTAACATCCACAATTTAAAACTATTGTTAACATTTCAAAGCACAAACTTAAAATAGCCATGACAACTACGAAGAGGTGCCCAAGCGCAAAAATTATTTTCAAACAGCGTGACAGGAATCAGGTGGCTTTTTTTCTTTTTTTTTTTTTAAATAAACTTAAAGCATCTCAATTTTCTCCATAAGGATTACAGTAAAAATCTTCTGGAGTCACTCTGGGCCAGTCAATTTCCTGCATTAACCAAGAAACAAATCTCCTTTGCCCCAGCCTCCTCCAGCTAAAGTGCCCTCTCCCCTTCACCTCTCACTGTATATACAGTGCTGAAGTTAGCCAACTGCACATTTTGTCTCTCCCACTCGGGATTTTTCCAATTTTGCCTCAGATATTGGCCACCACCAGAGCAGAAAGACCAATGGTCTGATCCATAGAATTTTCAATACTGTTCCCAATGACAATATTACACTAATTTCTATTAGGTTCTAACATCTCTGTAAATCAGAGTGGGCGCAAAGAAAAAAGATTTTCAGACGCTTCTGTGTATTGAGTACGTTTAGTGCTACACAATTCAGAATGTGCCAAAATAGCACACCATGATGCAAATACATAAGGGGGGAGGGGGAAGAGACACACAGACAGAAAGCAGAACTAGAACAATTTACCAACCTTTACAGATTTTGTCACCAGACTGCAAATGAAATCCATGAAACCCAGGTCTTTGTAGCAGTGTGTAATCAAAGCACCCCTAGCAAGGGGGACTCCTGGTTTCTGTCCAAGACAAAAATAAAAGAAAAAGGATTTAAAAAATATAAATAAAATTAGAATATGCTAAAGTGAAATCAAACACACACACAAACTTCATTCATCTCTCCAAACCATATTAAATGATCACAGATATCCTGATTTAAACTGAAACAAGTAATGGTTTCCTCTCACTGGACTTCATTTCATCCCCTTAATTTTATATCAATTAGTTGTACATATAATTTTATATGTTTCCAAGTTGACTGCAAACATACTGCATAATAAAAAGCAGATTTTTTTTTCCTTTGCCAAAACCAGGGCTGTAATGAATTCTCCTTTAAAGAGAGAGATCAGGAACAACATGTGGACGTTGTAGTCCCAATGCTGCAACAGAATCTTGTAGCCACGACCCACATCCATGGAGCTGCAAACAGGGGATTGGGGGGAGGAGGTGCATGATAATAGATACAATATCAGGACCAGGACCTTACTAAGTTCTATTTCTCATACATCCTCTGAACTGTATCTTTTAGCTATTTTACCTTAATTGGATGCAACCAATTCCATTTATGAGTTGGGTCTCCAATTTTTAACAGCTGAATAACTCTCACAAACAATTTAGTCTCATGGTACGGCAAGACACAACCAACCAAACTGTCCTCGTTGTAAAGATGGATATGAAACCTAAGGAAAAAAGCAAACACAATCAGAAATTTCATAGCACGAGGTCCATACATGCTATTCTTGCAACACAGGTTGCAAATAAAAACCTGAAACATAGAATGCCATGCTGAATCAGGCATGAAGTGCATCTAGACCTGTATACTGTCTCCGACAGCATCCAGGACCAGATGCTCAGTCCAAAAAGCAAGACACCCTGCACTCAGCAGTTATGGAATAACCTGCTCACAGGGAAATTGTCTTTCTACTCTAATTAGTTAAAAGTAGATCTGTCAAGCGACTAAAAAAAATTAAATTGCAATTAATCGCGCTATTAAACAATAAGAGAATACCATTTATTTAAATATATTTGGATGTTTTCTATATTTTCACATATTTTGATTTCAATTACAACACAGAATAAAAAGTGTACAGTGCTCACTTTATATTTATGCTTGATTACAAATCTTTGCACTGTAAAAAACAAAATAGTATTTTTCAGTTCACCTAATACAAGTACAGTAGTGCACTCTTTATCATGAAAGTTGAACTTAACTGTAGAATGATGTACAAAAAACCTGCATTCAAAAATAAAACAATGTAAAGTTTTAGAGCCTGCAAGTCCACTCAGTCCTACTTCTTATTCAGCCAATCGCTAAGACAAACAAGTTTGTTTACATTTGCAGGAGATAATGTTGCCCACTTCTTGTTTACAATGTCACCTGAAAGTGGGACCAGGTGTTCAGATAGCACGGTTGTAGCCGATATTGCAAGATATTTATGTACTAGATGCGCTAAAGATTCACACGTCCCTTCATTCTTCAACCACCATTTCAGTGGACATGTGTCCATGCTGATGACGGTTCAGCTCAATAACAATCCAAAGCACTGCAGACCAAGGCATGTTCATTTTCATCATCTGAGTCCGATGCCACCAGCAGAAGGTTGATTTTCTTTTTTGGTGGTTCAGGTTCTGTAGTTTCCGCATCAACGTGTTGCTCTTTTAAGACTTCTGAAAGCATGCGCCACACCTTGTCCCTCTAAGATTTTGGAAGGCACTTCAGATTCTTAAATCTCGGGTCAGTTAGAAATCTCATATTGGTACCTTCTTTGCATTCTGTGAAATCTGCTGTGAAAATGTTCTTAAAACAAACACATGCTGGGTCATAATCCGAGACTGCTATAACATGAAATATATGGCAGATTGCGGGTAAAAGAGAGCAGGAGACATACAATTCTTCCCCAAGGAGTTCAGTCACAAATTTAATTAACGAGTGTCATTAGCATGGAAGCATGTCCTCTGGAACGATGGCCGAAGCATGAAGGGCCAATACAATTGTTTAGCATATCTGGCAGGTAAATACCTTGCCATGCCAGCTGAAAAGTGCCATGCAAATGCCTGTTCTCACTTTCTGGTGACATTGTAAATAAGAAGAGTGCAGCATTATCCCCTGTAAATGTAAACAAACGTGTTTATCTTAGCGATTGGCTGAAAAAGAAGTAGGACTGAGTGGACTTGTAGGCTCTAAAGTTTTACATTGTTTCGTTTTTGAGTGCAGTCATGCAACAAAAAAAGTCTACATTTGTAAGTTGCACTTTCACAACAAGAGATTGCACTACAGTACTTGCATGAGGTGAATTGAAAAATACTATTTGTTTATCATTTTTACAGTGCAAATATTTGTAATAAAAAACAACATATACTTTGATTTCAATTACAACACAGAATACAATGTATATGAAAATGTAGAAAAAAATCCAGAAATATTTAATAAATTTCAATTGGTGTTCTATTAACAGTGCAATTAAAACTGCGATTAATCGCAATTAATTTTTTTGATCATGATTAATTTTTTGAGTTAATCGCGTGAGTTAACTGTGATTAATTGACAACTCTTGCTAAAGGGAAACAAACATTTCATTTTCAAAGATTTTAAAGCCAGCGAGGATCATTATGATAACCTGGTTTGAGCTTCAGCATAACAGGGCAGAGCAATTCTGCAACCCAATGGATGCATTTGTAACAGCCATTCGTGCTTCAGTATTATTAAATATTTTCCACTTTCTATATTTGCAAACATCTTATGTAAATAAGGACAGTAGCATATTACAAAATATTTAGTCCATTTTATCTCCCATTCTTTTCAGTTCCTTGGAATTAAAAAATATTTAGCACATACCAATATATTACACTAGACTATACCGGACAGAGTTCACATATTACATTGAAAATACATCAATTTTACATAGCCTCTTTCATTCTGAACGTTATCAAATAAATGCCTCTGTTGGATCATATTAAAGAAGTTCTGTATTAAAATCACAAATGAGTTTGATTCCCCATAGTTTAAATTCCAGGGTATTACTAATTAAGAGATCTCTTGGTTTTTGGTACGGTTTCTCTCGCTCTATGAGTGAAACTTGCAAGCTGCTAATTGTGTTAGTACATTCTAAGACAGAGTCTGTTCTCAAAGCAATTCTTTGTAACAACAAACTACTCACACAGAGAGAGACTCAAAGCAATACTCTGTAACAACAGAGACAGCACCCAGAGACTCCCCGCCCTTTTGTCGTATTCATCTCGCTTTGTTAACAATTGTGATTAAAATAGAGATAGAGGATGTATGTGGATGGATGCTTGGTGTGGATAATAACTGAATGATCAGGGAGGTGCCAGCCTAAGAATGTAGTGTCCATGAGCTGAAGAAAGCTTCAAGTGGAAATAACCAGAGGACCCCCGGAGGGAAGACTGGAATCCACCCAACAGCCTCAAGGACGGGAGAACCAAAGAACAAGATAACATCTGGCAGCATGGAGCCTTCAGGACTGTGCCATCTGCTGACTGATTCAGCAACAGCATGATGAAGCAATTCCCATAGACTGGCATAGGAAGAAATTCCTATAAAAATGGACTCTAGAAAGTGAGAACTTTGGGGTCTGATTCTGCAAACCAACTTCCAGGAGCATCAGATGAGCTTCTGACAAGGCCCTGCTCCCTCCTCATGTCTAGGCCACCTGGCCAGTGGCTTGGCATGAGCAACTCTAAGGCTGGTAACTATGATAACAACCTTGCAGAACGTGTGTGTGTGAACAAATATGAAATTGAATGGAATGTTACAGTTATAACTAACTGCTTACTATGATTCTTCCTGTATACACAATAAATGTGGCATTTTGCCTTTTCCCCTTTAATAAGATCCTGCTGGTTTTTATTTTATTGGTATAACACCTCATAAAATCCTGCAAAATGTAACAGCTGCTTCTCCGTCCCAGAAGAGCCAACCACAGAACTGGGAAACTTTGGTAAAGGACAATTAGACAAACCCATACACAGAATGCCATGGAATTTTTAATAGTCCCAGAGAGCATACAGACCCTTGTTAAATTCTCTTGTAACAGACCCATATTCTAATTTGCAAGGAACTAAATTTATCTTGCCTAGTAAAGATGAACATCTGAGTTGATTGTGCCAGGATTTGAACCTGTAGTTCAAGGAATCTAAGTTCAAATCACACCCAAACTATTCTAACAAAAAAAAAAAAAAAAAAAGGTGTGTGTCTCAAACTTATCTATTGACATGCATGCGATTTATATGATTACCTGTGAATTAGCCACTCCAAGCACTTTTGTGCTGGTTTAAGCATGAAGTAAGGAGACAAATGAATCAGGAATGATGAAATATTCTCATCCAGCTGCTCATTTACTGCTTTAGTCTGAACACTGCGTTCCAAGCCCTTTGATGTGAGACTGAACAAAGTAGAATGAAACATCTCAAAAGAAGGATCAATCCCCATTAGCTCTTCTAGGCCAGTGCACCCTAGGAGAGAAAATGGTGAAAATGGCTTAACACAACACAAGTTCTCTACCTCAAAACATTCTTCTCCTACCCATCGAAGAATCATCAACATTAGTCTGCTATTTCATACTGCACTCCTGTACATCACTTTCATTGAATGAGTCATGCAAACTAAACTATTATGGTCAAATGTTTTCCCCCCTCCCATAACTGTAATGTCATACTGTTACACAAAGTATATTTTGCCACACTAGAGATAGACACAACAATTCAAGCAGGCAAGCATACTTTACTAGAGATCTGGGGACAGGAGTAGAAACCAGTAACTCTGTAATTCTAATTCCCACTCTGACAGTAAAGTTCTATCTGTGAATTTGGACAAATCATACCCTCCCTCTGCCTCAGTTTCTTCATCTGTAAAATCAGTACTTATTGCTCTTGCCTTATAGGAATGTTACAAGGAGCAAAATGCTATAACAATGGTAAAAAGTATTAAGTGTCTTCTATGTACAGAACACACAGCAGAATAACCAAAATGGAATTTTCTACAGACGATCACTGAATATGTCTAGGAGCGGAGCTTTTGCTGCATTTAGACAGTTTTTAAATTGGCGGGGGAAAAGTACAACATAACTTTTCACCAAAACACAAGCATAAGAAATTAAAAACTTTTTAGAACTAAACTAAAATACATTATTTTCTGATCTATGAGATACATAGGCATGATGCAAAGAACAGCGTATATAGCCAATGAGTTGTTCTTCCTTTTACAGCATAATAAAATTAAAAAAAAAAAAACTATTTCATTATTGTAGACAGGCTTGTAAATACTACAAACTAAGTGCAAAGTGACTTTGGGTGCAAGTAAAGCAAGGAAACCAACCAACAGAGGGAGACATGAGAGAAACAAATGTTCAAATACATCAGGGGTTCGCAAGCTGGTGGTTGGGACCCCTCAGGGGGTGGTGAGGTAATTATAGGGGGGGGTTGCAAGCTGTCAGCCTCCACCCCAAACCCCGCTTTACACCCAGCATTTATTATGGTGTTAAATATATTAAAAAGTGTTTTTAATTTATAAAGAGGGAGGGGAAAATCTCACTCAGAGGCTTGCTATGTTAAAGGGGTCACCAGTTCAAAAGTTTGAGATCCACTGAAATACATGGATTCTCTTGGTGCTTAAATTCAAAGTTAACAGATACCTATGTTACATTAGATATAGATTGAGATAAGCTAAAAGGTCATCATCATGTTAAAACGAGGTCGATTTAATAAACTAGGTTAAAAGTAGTTTCAGGTACTACGCTTGCCCCGGAATCTCTCTCGTAACTTCTGAGGTTTTACAAACACATTTTTCTATTTTAAGAAGTTTTACTCTCCTACATTCCAGTGGGAAAGACTTACACAAATAGGGAGACTATAAAAGAGAAAGAGAAAACTAACTAAATCGAAGTGCTTTCAAAGGCACAAAGAAAAATAGGACAATTTTTTCCTCTAATCACTTTCAGTCATAGTGTTACCCTCAACAGAAGGTCATAACATTTTCTGACAGAAATGTGGCGTTTAAGCATCCGATGAAGTGAGCTGTAGCTCACGAAAGCTCATGCTCAAATAAATTGGTTAGTCTCTAAGGTGCCACAAGTACTCCTTTTCTTTTTGTGAATACAGACTAACATGGCTGTTACTCTGTAAGCTGACAGTGTCTCAATCGTGGCACTTACCTATTGCAAAGAAGGTGTCTCTGTCAATATTGGCAGCTTCCTTGCAATCAAACAGCAAGGATGCTGCTTCACTTCGAGACAAAAGGCTGGGGTCATTCTGAGGGAGAGCGAGCCGTTTCAGCTGGTGGGCGAGGGACGTCATTTTTTATATTTCTCTGGCAAAAGCCTAAATGTTAAAATAAGTAAAATAAAACTCACCACACACCAACAAAGCAACCCTGCAACAAACTGCATTTGATCTCTGCCCTAGTTTTCAGCAGGGCCTGAGTTTACCGACAATAAAATACCAGAGCAACTGACTGAAGGCGAGTTGGTACCAAGGCGTTCAGCGGGCACACGCGGGTGTAGCGCGGGGACGGGACATACCAAGTTCTGGTATGGTCACACTGCTGCGTTCCCGGTGACTCGCCACCACCCCGACACAGAGCAACTCATCACCCCCCGGCCGCCGGGCCCAGCGCGCTGAAAAATTTCCCAGAGCACAAGCTCTGCCCAAGCACCCGGGGTGTTTCCATGCAGCGGGGGCCAGACACCCCAGCGCTGCCGGGCCGAGAGGGGGGCGGGAGTGGGGGACGCTGGCTCTGCCCGAGCCTCATGGGGGGTCCCCGCCGCCCAAGCACCCGGGAGCTGGCGGGAGGGGGGGGTGGCGCTGCCCGTCTCACGGCGGGGGCGGGGAGGGCCGGTCCCTACCGAGCTCCCGCCGCACGCGCCTTGAGAGGCAGAGAAGCGAGGCGACCTACCCCCGCGGCCACGTGCGTCAAGCAGCCTCACCTCTGACCCGGAACCGGTAGCGCTGAAGGGGGCAAAAAAAACAACAACAACAAACCCGGCACGGCCAGTTGGGAGACTGAGCATGCGCGCCCCAAGTCAAGTGGCGAGCTCTGGGCGGGGCTGGGGGCCCGCGAGCTGGCTCGGAGTGCGCGCGACCCGCGCCGCAGTCGACAGCAGAGCGCTCGAGCCTCTCGCGTGCAGTCGCTGCGTGGGATGGGGCGGGGTTGAGCCGCGCTGCCGGGGGTTCGCTGTGTGTAAGCAGGCGTCGGTCCCTGCTCCGCCTTGGCTGTGGGGCGGGGCGCCCCTAGCGGCGGGAGGTAGCGCGGCCAGTTCTGTGGTTTGGGAGCTGCGGGATGTTTTGAAGCAAGCTTCCAGCTCGCGTGGTGGTGCCGGGACCATTGCAGCTGTGAAGCCCCAAGGCCCCAAAACCAGAGGGCAAATAAGAACTACCCATAATCTGTCAGTTTCCTAAGCTTAGAAGCTGCCTGGGAGAGGGACCATTATTTTGCCTTGGGGTTGTACAGCACCTAGCACAGCAGCAGGGTCTTCTAAGCCCCACTGAAAATAATTATTAATGTAAAATCTCATTAATTTTAAGAACGGCTCTTGATTTTTGAGTGCTTGGGGTTGGCAATGCTGAAAAATGACCCATCTTCCTACCAAATAGCTTCAGAAGGTCCTGTGCTGTGTAATATAAAGCCACCGGCCAGTTTAAAACCCTTATTTGTTACACTCAGGGATAATGTACTCAAAACCAAAATGAGAATGTGTTTTGTGAGAAAGTGGGAGAAATAGGGGGGAAATCAAAATTAAAGCCAATAAAAATTAATTTAAAACTTTGATTCTGTTTTTAATCAAAATTTGATCCCCAAAAGCAAATAATTCATGTTTTGCTTGATTTTTCACCCATTTTTCAACAAACAATGGAAATGATTTACTTTTTTAATTTTGAAAGTCTGAGAACATTTTTGTGAAATTATTTTCCTCTACAATTAAGACCGTGACAAATTTATTGCCCACTAATGCTACCTTAGGCAGCAATAACTTGCCATGCAATGTAAATGCAAACAACCAATACAAGTATAATCCTATATCTTGGAAAGATTTATGCACGTGCTTAATTTTAATACTAGAAGTAGTTCCATTGACTTCAGTGGGACTATGCACAGTGTAAAGTCAACCATGTGTGTAAATCTTTATAGGACTTAGGCCACAAAGAGCAACTGAAGGCTGATCTCATTCCTGAGAATAGGAGGACTTGTGGCACCTTAGAGACTAACCAATTTATTAGAGCATAAGCTTTCGTGAGCTACAGCTCACTTCCTCAGATGCATATCGTGGAAACTGCAGCAGGCTTTATATATACACAGAGAATATGAAACAATACCTATTCCCACCCCACTGTCCTGCTGGTAATAGCTTATCTAAAGTGATTTCCAGCACAAATCCAGGTTTTCTCACCCTCCACCCCCCCCCCACAAATTCACTCTCCTGCTGGTGATAGCCCATCCAAAGTGACAACTCTTTACACAATGTGCATGACAATCAAGCTGGGCTATTTCCTGCACAAATCCAGGTTCTCACATCCCCCCCACCCCCATACACACACAAACTCACTCTCCTGCTGGTAATAGCTCATCCAAACTGACCACTCTTCAAGTTTAAATCCAAGTTAAACCAGAACATCTGGGGGGAGGGGGGTAGGAAAAAACAAGAGGAAACAGGCTACCTTGCATAATGACTTAGCCACTCCAAGTCTCTATTTAAGCCTAAATTAATAGTATCCAATTTGCAAATGAATTCCAATTCAGCAGTTTCTCGCTGGAGTCTGGATTTGAAGTTTTTTTGTTTTAAGATAGCGACCTTCATGTCTGTGATTGCGTGACCAGAGAGATTGAAGTGTTCTCCAACTGGTTTATGAATGTTATAATTCTTGACATCTGATTTGTGTCCATTTATTCTTTTACGTAGAGACTGTCCAGTTTGACCAATGTACATGGCAGAGGGGCATTGCTGGCACATGATGGCATATATCACATTGGTGGATGTGCAGGTGAACGAGCCTCTGATAGTGTGGCTGATGTTATTAGGCCCTGTGATGGTGTCCCCTGAATAGATATGTGGGCACAGTTGGCAACGGGCTTTGTTGCAAGGATAAGTTCCTGGGTTAGTGGTTCTGTTGTGTGGTATGTGGTTGTTGGTGAGTATTTGCTTCAGGTTGCGGGGCTGTCTGTAGGCAAGGACTGGCCTGTCTCCCAAGATTTGTGAGAGTGTTGGGTCATCCTTTAGGATAGCTTGTAGATCCTTAATAATGCGTTAATAACGTTATAATAACGTTAATAACGTAATAACGTTAATAACGCATTATTAAGGATCTACAACCTATCCTAAAGGATGACCCAACACTCTCACAAATCTTGGGAGACAGGCCAGTCCTTGCCTACAGACAGCCCCGCAACCTGAAGCAAATACTCACCAACAACCACATACCACACAACAGAACCACTAACCCAGGAACTTATCCTTGCAACAAAGCCCGTTGCCAACTGTGCCCACATATCTATTCAGGGGACACCATCACAGGGCCTAATAACATCAGCCACACTATCAGAGGCTCGTTCACCTGCACATCCACCAATGTGATATATGCCATCATGTGCCAGCAATGCCCCTCTGCCATGTACATTGGTCAAACTGGACAGTCTCTACGTAAAAGAATAAATGGACACAAATCAGATGTCAAGAATTATAACATTCATAAACCAGTCGGAGAACACTTCAATCTCTCTGGTCACGCTATCACAGACATGAAGGTCGCTATCTTAAAACAAAAAAACTTCAAATCCAGACTCCAGCGAGAAACTGCTGAATTGGAATTCATTTGCAAATTGGATACTATTAATTTAGGCTTAAATAGAGACTTGGAGTGGCTAAGTCATTATTTAATAAATTGGTTAGTCTCTAAGGTGCCACAAGTCCTCCTCCTCTTTTATTAAGCACAGTTTAACCCTCTGTGTGCTTAATAAAGCACACTTCCATGTTTTAAAACCCCACACATTACTGAAGAGTATATTTTTGCAAAAGACAGAGCTATTAAAAAAGTGTTTACCAGGTTACCATAGACAGGTCATTAAAATCAGTATTTATTAGCAATATGATTATTTCAAATACTCTTGTTCAGAAAAGGCAAACAGGAAGTGCTCTGTTATAAATTCTGAAAGTTGTACAGGTTTTTCATGCACCTCTAGAAAAACGCCTCATTAAGGCTGGAGTGTCTGCTGTTTTGTTTTGTTAAACGCAAAGCAGCAAGGGTTCAGAATCGTCTCAAGAGCTCCCATATGGAGTTAATTAGGTGCACTTAAAGGGGAGCTGACTGAGCCGTTTCCCCTGTGGGAAGACAGAGGTGTTTTTGATCAAACATTAGCATCGGGAATTCTGGTAAAATATATAAATATAGGGATTATGGGGAAAGGTGGTTGGTTGGTTGGTTTTTTAATTCCCTAACAGTAAAGCTTAATAAAGGCAGAGACATTTCTCAAGTTTGTGTTATTTGTGTTAAACTAGGACTCCTGAGATAAACTTTGAACTTCAGACGCTTTTTTTTATGTTTAAGCCTGAGCCGTCACTTCAAGTTGTTCAGACTCTGGTGCTAGTACATAGCCCTGATAATGGTTATTGCGTTATGGTAAAGGTATCATAGCTCAGATTAATCCTGTAACTAGTTACTGGTAATCGCTTTTGAAGATTGAAGTAAATCAGATAAGCCATTTTTGAATTCTGTGTTTGGGGGGGAAAACAACTTTTTATGTTTTAAAATCTTTGTGATTTTTGTGAATTCATAGTTAGAAAATAGCTTGCTTTAAGTATCTACATTTGTGACTAACTTAATCCCCTGTGAGAATTAGCGCACAGGTCATGTCTGAAAAGATTTGGTTAAGAGATACAAAAGCTGGAAACTAGGGCTGTCAAGCAATTAAAAAAGATTAATCGCACAATTAAACAATAATAGCATACCATATATTTAAATATTTTTGGATGTTTTCTAAATTTTCAAATATATTGATTTCAATTACCACACAGAATACAAAGTGTACAGTGCTCACTTTATATTTATTTTTATTACAAATATTTGCACTGTAAAAAAACAAAAGAAATAGTATTTTTCAATTCCCCCATTACAAGTACTGTATTGTAATCTCTTTATCATGAAAATTGAACTTATAAATTTAGAATTATGTAAAAAAATAACTGCATTCAAAAACAAAAGAATGTAAAACTTTAGAGCAGGGTTTCCCAAACTTGTGGCTTGTTCAGGGTAAGCCCCTGGCGGGTTGTGAGACACTTTGTTTACCTGAGCGTCTGCAGGTATGGCTGCTCACAGCTCCCAGTGACTGCAGTTCGTCGTCCCAGGCCAATGGGAGATGCGAGAAGCAGCGCAGGCCAGGCCACCACTTCCTGCAGCTCCCATTGGCCGGGAACCTCACCCTTAGAGGATTTCCAGTAAGCTTCCTTTTAAAGACTATTCTCCTTCTAGTCTGGGTCCAGCAATTACTCACCCCCTGTAGTTACTGTCCTTTGTTCCAGTTTCTTTCAGGTATCCTTGGGGGTGGAGAGGCTCTCTCTTTAGGCAGCTGAAGACCAAATGGAGGGATCTCCCCAGGGTTTAAATAGACTTTCTCTTGTGGGTGAACAATCCTCCCTCCCTTTGTGTGGAAGTCCAGCTACAAGATGGAGTTTTGGAGTCACATGGGCAAGTCACATGTCCATGCATGACTCAGAACATGGTTCACATGCTTCCTTGAACGTCCTCAAGTAGACTTTCTTATGTGGATTAGAGCATTCCAAGATCCATTGTTCATTAAGTGCTTCTTGATTGGGCACTTAATTTGCACATTTCTTTCTCAAGAAACTGACCAAATGCTTTATAAAGGTTACTTAAAAATCAAGCCAATATTCTTAACTTCAAATACAAAAATGATACATGCATAAAATAGGATTAATAGATTCAGTAGATCATAACCTTTACAGAGATTGTTACATGGCATATGTAGCATAAAACATATTCTAGTTATGTCATATATACATTCATAAGCATATTTTCATAAAGCCTTTTGGGGGGGCACCATCACATCATGTTCTCGAGTAATGGATTGAACAGGTAAATTTCTTGCAAAATAAGGTAAACATCTGGCTGAAGAATATATTTTGTTTTGCCACTGATTGTGCTATGTATAAGTATCTAGATTAGCTCTGAATGGCAGATTTATTGTTCTTAGTTGGCACACATCTGTTATCTCCTGGACACTAGTCAAGTAGAAGATTCCACTTGCAGTCACTAAAACAATATATAAATTATAGCAATTAAAGGGAAAGAGGTGAAGAATGTAACTTTACAATGTAGTTTAGGTCTTCTATAATATAACATCTCAGGTTTCTAATTTTTTCTGCCCTCTGTACCCAAAACCACATTTCACCCCACCAGTAATCCAAGCAAACAGTAGGTCACGTGTTCACAACATATGGCTCAGCAGCAGATCTCATGTGGTACAGCTGTCCATTCCTAGGGCACAGCTGTTTGAGCTTCTATTTACCATTCAGCCAGCCAGTTGCCAGATATTTTGAAGGGTTAGGATGAACCACAGTTCTTTCCATGAAAGAGAAATAGTGTTCTCCATATCTATAGATGCTAAATATAAATAATGGTCCTTCTTGTCCAACTGGTTGTTCAAGTCATTACCCTCTCTCATTCCTTCAATTGCTGTAGTCTCTGTCTGATTCCTCAGACTTTTCCATAACTGGTTAGCAGAGAGATTGAGCTAGAAGTGCAGTATAGGTGATACTACCTGTTCCAACGTCTTTCATTCTTGAAGGTCCTATGGTTCATTTTGAGTAGCTAAGGAGAGAGGAAGGTATCCAGTGCTTGCGCCATTGAAGAGTTATAACAGTCTGACCATGTCCCAGTTTCTGCCCAGTCAGTCCCAGGCTCCTTGTCCCAGTAAATCTGGCTCTCTGCTTTTGAATCAGGCAGCTTCCCAATTAATGTTTGGGTCTAGAAGGGGTGTCATTAAGAACACAGGAGAGAGAAATTCTTTGCCCAAATTTTAGGTGCCTGGATTCACCACGGCCTGCAGTAGCCCAGAGCTGCAATTGTAGGGAAAGTTCAGTTCAGCCCTGGGCTGGAACATACTCAATGCAAACAGAATTTAGAGGTGAAGCTCCAGCAAGTCTCTACTGAGCATGTGCAAACTGTCATCCCCCTCCTCCCCTCATTCCGCAAGACTCATAACTTGGCCAAATTTAGACTGGTTTTCATAGAGGCAGCAAAAGGCACATTCCTGATACAAAGGCCACCCCGGCCAAATTTCATGTCCCTGCTCCAAAGAATGGAACTCTAGAGCTTTTCAAAGAGAAGCTTATTAGAATTTTTTTTTAACATGGGCAAAACAGCATATCTTTCGCTAGCCTCATTCTTGGAAATGGCTAAACTGTTTTAGCGGAAATTTTTTGGAAAAAAAAATTGAAACTGAGGGAGACACCCAGCATGTAAAATTTCAGCCCATGTGCTTAAAGTTTAGCAAAGTCATAAGCAACTGAAAACAGGGCTTTTTAATGGTAAATGTTGGGCAATTTCATAATAGGTGGTGCTACCTTAATCAAGGTGTTCATCTAATTTCAAGCAATGTGCTGTGGGGAAAGCAGTGGTTACAGATACCCTCTCTAGATTCATTTGCTGAAACAATCTTTCCAAAATATTGGCTGGTATCTTCAGCTTTGCCTGACTAATGTGTAAACATGTTGGCAGACAAACTTCATGGAATAAACCAGCTATTCTTCGAGCATGTCCCCACCATGGTCTGGAAAAAGGTGACAGGGGATGGAGAAATTTAGTCACTCAGATTTTGAAAACATAGAACAAGAAGCTGAAGCTGTTTGTCCTAGCTCTGTCCTATCATGGAGAGCAGAACAAATACAAATTAAGGTGTCAGTCCTGCAACCTTTGTTTACACGAGTAGTCCCATTGACTGTGAGTGTCAATAAGGATTATCCATGTGTTGCAGATTCAGGGTTGCAGATTCAGATTTTAAGGCCAAGATTTTCATAAATGACTGGATTCTGTGTGCCCCAAATTTTGGGTGCTCAGCTTGACTCCTAAAATAAGTCTGATTTTTCAGAAAGTATAGAGTACCGACCCTGTGAAAATCAAGCTCCTTTAAGATGTCTCAGATTGCACACCCAGAATCACTAGTTATTTTTTAATATCTTTGCCTAAGTTTTTATTATTTAGGTATCATCCACAATGCAAATATAAGAGATTAATCACAAACACAGTAACCCAATTTAATATGTAGTACATAGTAAATAAAATAAAAGATACTTTTATATTAGTTTATGCCCTATTTGTGCAATTTCCCCTGATTAATTTTTAGATATTAGCAGTAAGACATCTAAGAACATAGAAACAAAGTCTATATTCTGTGATAGATTGTATCCAATATATGCATTCCCTCCTATATTGCAGGAGATATTACGATTCCTTTTCCACTCCTCACACATTTGCTCACTTTTGAAAAGACTATTTAAACAAACAAAAAACCACGGGAAGGCCAACAGAAGACTACATTTAAAGTTAATACCTTTCTTAGGATTAAAATTCTTCTGAGAGCTAGGGTATTAATTCCCACTGTGAGATTTGCATTCATGAATAATCTGTACTTGGCCTTAACCCATGCGTTATTCAAGTAAACTTTAAACAAATATACTCAGTGCTTTGCACTTCCAAAATGATTTACAAATATTAGCCCTTACAACATTTCTTGGTGGGAGCAAAAATGACCCCTTTACTTCAGTGAGTAAAGAGACTATGGTATGATCATAATTCCCCATCTCAGTTCAGAAATGAGTTCTGCAGTTTGCTCACATATATGTGAAGAGCCTGAAAGCCCCAGGGATAGGCTCACAATTGTCATGTTAGGTATCAGACGTTGGGTCAACCTATAGGAACTATTGTCCATCTGGGCATTAAAATCACCTAAAACAAAGAATCTGGTCAGCAAAAAGCCTCAGGCAGCTCAGATTGAAATCTGAGGAGACCTGCATACCACTGCTATTCCCAATGTAACCCTATGTCATATCTCACAGATAAGAGACCAGATTCATGATTGGTGTAACCTCATAGAAGTCAGTGCAAAAAGAAAAGGAGAACTTGTGGCACCTTAGAGACTGGTTAGTCTCTAAGGTGCCAAAATTTTCCTTTTCTTTTTGCGAATACAGACTAACACGGCTGTTACTCTGAAAGAAGTCAGTGCATTTACACTCAGGATGAATTTGATCCAAAGTGAACAAACCACTTCCTACAGCTGAAATTATATACAAATAACATAGTCTCCCCAGTAAAGCCAATAAAGGACAAGGTGACTCTTGCAGACAGGGCTTGGTTTTACAAGCAAAGTCAAGGGCCTCCTGCATGAATGGATTATAGTTGGGGATAGTGAACATATTAGCTACCACACTTGCACTGGACAGCATGAAGGGCAATATGAGGTGTCAGCTGATGCCCACTGCTCCTGAGATGGGAACATGAATAAGACTAGTGGGTCTGATAATTACTGGAGAAGACAGCCACCTCCTGACTCATCTTCCCTTGCTTATCAAAATAGGAATTGGAGAACTCTAGCCCCAAGTAATTTTATCCCCCACATCACAGTAATATTGCTTAGTTCTCTCCACTGACTATTAAAAGGATACAGCTGAGTGTCCAAGTAAAGTTCTCCTAGGCAGAATGTAAGAACAACATCTTTGGACAATACCATCTTGTACTACATACATGTTCCAAAGAGAAAATAAAACCTCATGCTTCCAAATGCTTGATAATGATTCAAATGCAAGCCTCTGTAACTCAGTTGACTTTGGTGGCATTTACCCAAGGTGAATCTGACCCATTAACTGATCCTCACATCATTCCTGTGGAATATGTAAGAAGTAGTTATATCCATTTTGGATTCACAAGGCAAGTTGTCTTCTCATTTACTTCAGTGGGGTTGCAAACACTATCTGAGAGAATTTAGATCAGAGATGTCACAGCTTGGCTAAGGTCACAGAGGGATTCAGTATAAGAGCTGTGTTTAGAACTCAGCAGTGTCTAATTTCCAGCATCTCCCCCCACACCCACTTCTAACCTCTAGATCACACTGCAATAATTTCAAGGCCAGCCCTCCCTGTACTTATCATCATAGTTAGTTATTGCCTGGGACTCCTGTTTAGTCAGTGTTTGTTGCCAATTTATTCTAGGTACAGCAAAGTTTATGGAATTGTTCATGTCCTTGTTACCCGATACACATGCCTGTTCTCTTTGTTCAGCAATACCCAAACCATTATGAAACAATATAGCACATCTTTGAAACTATTCTGGTTAAATCAGGTACAGCCCATAATATAGCTCATAGATAGATTTTTTAGCTGCTGACATTCCTGAAATCCATGTTCTAAGGGCCTATTACAGGTTTTAGCATTGCACTAGAACTGTAATTTCTTCCTTAATATCTATCTGAGATGGGACTAAGCCAGCATGATACAGGAACACAGCCAAAGTTCTGAGAACACATATCTGTTCTTCTGAAAGTTTGTAATAGGCTATTCTATACCCCTACTCCTGCCCCATGCATTCTCATCACTGAATCATTTTTTAAATCCTGGATCTGTCTGACCATTTTTTCCAATCCTATGCCAGCACTATTTGTAGTTTCCCACCTGTCATCATGTGTATTACATTGTAACGTCTATCCAGTGCTACTGCAGTTCTAGCACTTTAACAGACTAGGTATGCTGTGTATAAATTACCATATACATTTCCCAGCTTTTCCTTTGGTATTATAGTTCCAATAATCACAAAGATACTTGGACTATCACTTCACTAATTCACATCATTATTATGAGATACCTCTATAGTCACTGTGGTAGGATACATGGAACCAAGGAAGCAGTCTCCCAGTGGAGCTAGGGATGCAGGTGTCATGGCCTCTCTTGGGTGGAATTTTAGAAGGGAGCAGAGAGAAATTTAGGACCTGAGAGTTCCTCTGATTCATGAAAGTAGCAATATTTGTCTAATCTGGGTTCTAAATTGGCAACACGTCCAGTCACTGTTAAGGGGTATGTCCTCCATTATATTAAATCTTTCAACATTCACAGTGCAGTTTGTTTATTATTATTTATTATTATGAATTGGAGTTGTGCATAGACAAGTTACAAATATGCAGTGAAAGAAAGTCTCTGCCCCACATTTCTCACCTACTCAATGTCACGTTAGTGTCAAGGAGAGCCAGATTTCCTGAGTCCCAGTCCAGAGCCTTAACCACACAACCTTCCTTCCTCTCTGTCAAAAAACTTGGCAAAACTTGATGGTTGCAGTCTCGTCAGCATCTTCTATGTACTCATAAAGCTGCCATGCTTTGGCAATATTTGTATATTCTATAAATGTTTCCTGCTGCATTTCATCCATGGTTGTGTTTCAGTGGCAGACAAAGTTATTCCTATATATAGATTGTGAAACACTTCGGGATCCTTTGACAATATCAGTTGTTATGAAACCAGACGTCTTTCAATACTCTATATTTCTTTTTTCTTTTTCTTTACTTTGAAACATGTTTTAAGTATTATAACTTTTCTTCATAAGAATAGTATCATTCATATATATCCCTATTGTGTTGAGAAATTACCTACTCTTCCTTCAAAAATCATTTTCTTGACTTCAAAAGTTTTTCTGTTAAACTCTCTTTATAATCATGCTCTGTTTATTTTTCACTTTTTAAAGACACACTGTCCCTAATTATAATAACACTTGGCTTTTACATAGCTAATAATACCTTAGCTGATTAAAACTGATTTCAGAAATCAAACAGGGCCAGACTCTGCAGTGAGCTCTGTAAAAGAGAGCCCCTGGGCCTGTGTATGCAGACAGAAGTGTCCACCTGAATCGAGGTTAGTGCAGGATCTGGGCCTAACTTTTCAGAATATATGCTCTTTTTAATTATTATTTTGCTCAACTAAGTCAGTGAAGCCAATTTAACATGTATTTACTGTTGTGTATTCTACTTCACCTCTTGGTGGTTCTGCACTAGCAAAATGGGTTGCGTTTGGCTTCACAGAAATGAGAGTATGTCTACACTGGAAACACTACAGCTACAGCTGTGGCACTGTAGTGTAGACACTTATTACAGTGACAGAAGGGGTTATTACAGTGACAGAAGGTAGTAAATCCTCTTCTCCAAGAGGTGGTAGCAAGATCAATGGAAGAATTCTTCCATCGACACAGCAGTGTCTACACTGGGGCTTAGGTCAGCTTAATTACATCATTCCAGTCCATGACATTTTTCACAATATTGCACAATATCGTTAAGCTGACCTGACTTTGTAGTGTAGATCAGCCCTGAAGGAGAGAGTCTAAATATTCCACAAAACTTCGTTCACTTATTTAATTTTAAATTAAATTACGTATATAACATGCAACTTCTTTCTATTTATATTTCCTTTTTTCAGCCACTCACCATTTTTAACAGAATCCAGAATATTGGCCTAACGTACCTTGACAATGTCTGCTTTAAATTCATTTAAAATCATCTTAAATTTTTTAATTTAAACTTTAAAAAAAACAAACAAATTTAGAGCTAGTATTTGTAACAAGTGAAAGGCTACTGGAAACCACACCAATAATCAATGTTGAAAGGAAAATGGCTTTTTGTTTTTGATCACTGGCTCAGGCTTATGTTGGTAGTTGACCCAAGGCGTTGACCCTTTAACTTTGAGGTTTTTTTCTCTTATTTTTTTCTCTTACACTTTGGTGAATGAAATGTGAAGCAAATGGAATTAACATTTAGGATTTTAACACATGGCATGGATTCTCCCTCTCTCTAGGATTTTTAGTATTTCCAAAGTTTTCTGTGGAATTGAGGTTTTCAATTTTTTTTAAAAAAGCAGTTTCCAGCCCTTCTGGTCGCAAAGCTGTCTTTCCTTATGTGACTCATTGCAGGCCTGTCTTACTGAGTCTGCAAATTCATCTCCATTTCACTGCAAAAGGAATGAAAATAGGGGGAAACTTCCCTTACAATGTTGCTACGTATATTTCACTATGACCACACTGACAAGCAAGCTATGAGTTTTCAAATGATACCTCACAAGGCATATTTGGTACAAAGATTATTACAGTAGTGTGTAGGGTGTGAATACAGGATGCATTCCATCACAGGAGGTTCAATGCAAGGGAGAGCAAGCAGTGTGACCGGTGTCTTCCCTTTGATAACATGAATTTCATAGGTGCTCCATGGGTAGGAAGTACTGTGAGGACATGCTGACTGAGTTTATACCCAGGCGTTACATTTTACTTACTTATTTAGAACGTGTTGGTTTCCTCTACCCCACTGGAGCAAGGGAGGTGACAGTCACATTCTACCATTGCAGCGCCTCCCTGGGAGGGGATTATGATTGGAGGGGGAGGGGCTGTCTTCTGTCTAGGCTCTGACAATTTACTGCTACGTTCTCCATCTCTGACCTCCCTGACACGCATCTCATTTCATCCAATTTGTCCAAAACACCACTCTGAAAATCATCATCTCCTCACATTATGGCTAAAGTATGTCACTTCCACTTTAAGTCTGTCTACTGGCTTTAAGTCCCTTTCCACATCATATTCAAATTCCTCATTCCCCCTGTCAAGGTTCATTGTGATTGAGCCTACCTGTAGCAGGGTTCTTGTTTCCTGTTCCACATGTCTTTCTCTCTAGTTTCACTTGCTTCGATGCTCACTTTTGGCCTGACTCTTCCCTCACTGACACCAGCTTTCTGGCTGTGTGACTCCCCCAACTTTAGTGGAGCCACTGCTGACCTACCCTAGCACAAGTTAAAAGCACAATCAAGCTTATGATCTCCCACTCATGACCCCACCTTCTTTCATGCCATTTCATTTGCCGGCCACAGCTCCCCTTGTCTCATAAAACACTGAGAGGGCTCCCTTGTCTCCATCAAATTCTGCCTTAAAACTCACATTTTTGGCTAACATTCTATCACTAACTTCTCAGGTACTTCCCATTACCATCTGCACAATTTATTTATAAAAATAAAGTTTTGTAACATAATACGATTTTCTTTATTTACAATCAAAAAATCTGTGTGCAATACAAAATAAACATCAAATGCTGCCCCCAAGAGCTCTTTCTCCTTCACTGTTGATACCCAGCCCAACCTCCCATTGATGTTGGCTTTACTCTTTGTGCTAGCTGAATATTAGACTGTAAGTTCCTTGGAATAATAACCTTGTCTTTTTGCTTGCCTCTGGCACTATATATACATTAAATAATAATAGTTCATTTTACATTACATCATTACATTACATCCTTTCCACAACCGTGTTAGATCTCAGGGTGGAAACTAGCTGTGACACCCGGGCACTCCAATATTCACCACTGTTATGTAATTAGGAAATGTTTTGTACAAAGTATGCCTTCTGAGGTATCGTTCTAAAAGTCTTGATCGGATAGACAGTAAGATCTCATTGGATTGTATGTGCTGCCGTCGTATGTGAAGTTATGAAGTCTGGCACTGTGTGTGTTACTGAAACTTGTTGTGAGGTTGAAAATGCCCACAATCAGCCTTTCAGGTATGACAGTAAAAAGGCCAAACAATGTTAATGGCTTGTGGAGGAAATGCACACAAGCACTAGGTTTACCCCAGGAACTGTGTACAGTAGAAACCTCTCAGAGATAGCCCTACACCATGGAAACTGTTTGACCTAGGTCACAGCAAAACTACTTTCCAGCAAGTGAGAAGAAGATATAAAAGGGGGAAAGTGATATCATGATGGGACCTCACTCTCTCTACAACAACAACACGCCTGGAAACATCTGAAGAATAAAGACTGAATGGGGGGAAGCCTGGGACTCCAGGTTAAAGGGTTTTCTAGCCTGTGTATGAAAACCTGGATAATCCAAGCTGCAAAGCCAAGGCAGCTTGTGCCTTAAGAATCTGCCAGCCTGTTTATCACTCAGGTAGGATATGAATTAGCAAATTCTCACCCTATCTAGTGTGTTAAGCTCAGTTCGTGGTTTTGTTTATTCACTAGGTAATCTGCTTTGATCTGTTTGCTATCATTTATAATCACTTAAAATCTATCCTTTTGTAGTTAATAAACTTATTTTATGTTTTAATCCAAACCAGTGTACGTTTGACTAAGGTGTCTGGGGAAAATCTCAGTTTGGTAACCACAAGTGTGTATGGTCCTCCTCACATTGAGGGAGAGGCAGACCAGGTGTTAAACCCATAGACTGGCCAGATTTGACCAGGGCAGGACGGTACTGCCCTGGGGTCCTAGGCTGGGAGGCTGGTGGTTAGAGAGCCTGCATGTGACTGCAGCTGGGTGTATTCCTACCTGTGTGAATGCTGGTGAAAGTGCAAGCTTGGAGGGCTGCAACTTGTCATGGCAACACAATGTGAGAGGGAGCTCAGGCTGGTGGGTCAGAGGGCTCAGTAATACCCCAGTTCCAGGTGGCACCCCATGGAGAACCCACCACACTAGTCTCTTCCATTTTTCTCTGTCATTTGCTGCTGCTTCCATCTGCTCCACATTGTTGAGATTGACTGACTGTTCTGCCCTCCCCGCTAGGGGTTCTTTGTAAGGTTTCTCTTGGGCCACCCTCATTTCCTCAGACCAGTTGGTTCCCACTTGACAGCTTCATGTGGGAATCTGTATGTTGGCATCCAGAGTACATGCCCCAAATATGTGTTTTTACTGATGTCCCAGAATGTCGAGTCTAGAATTAGTTGTCCATCTCCCTCATGATCTGCAAGATCTGCAAGAAACATTGTTCTCGCGCTCCAGTAACTAACTTTAAAGTGTTTTCTTGCTGCCAGCATCAAACTTTTCAGGGTTCAGGCTTCCAGAGACTGGCTTTCACCAGGAGCCTTCATGCAGCATGAGGGATCAGTGCTGGTCTCTGCTAAGCAGCCATTTTTACGAGGAGGGCTTCTGCAAATTCAGATACAGCATAGACACTGGTGTGTTGGTTCCACTCTCTGCCTGCAATAGTACTGTAAGCACATTCCATTCTTTTCATTTCTTCCATATCAAGCAGCCAGGAGAATCATGATCTGATGTAACCCTCTTTTTATTAATGAGAAATTGTTTTTGAGATTGTTGTTCAGCACCCTGAGTGCCTTTGCAGAGGGTGCTTTATAAATGATGATAATGGGTGATTGTTACAAAGATTAAAAAGAAAGGGATATGGTAATTCTACTTTTTCAGTTACATTAAACACAAAACAGTTGCCTTCTGTCATTAGATATCAAATATAATTCCCAGATCCAGCTTATTAGATTTTTAGGTCACATTATTCTAAGTCATGATATCTGTTCATTCCGGTGGGCAATGATTCTATGAATGGAGACTAGAACTGGTCACAAAATAGGCTTTTTTAGCTGAAAATTCCATTTTTGGCAAAAAATCAAAACCGGAAATATTTTGATTAGGAAATGCTCCCATGCTGCCTCATGGAAGTTGTAGTTCGGGTACGTTATGTTCCTATTCTCCTCTATAGGCTGTTGTCCCTGCTCAGACAACATCTCCTATGAAGCACCATAGTCTCCTTTCACGTAAGGGAAATAGTTGCACTGGGAGTCACTGGCCATAGTACATCATGGGAGATGTAGTCTGCCTGGGTAGCCTGGCCCATAGAGGCATATGGGGACATGAAGAAATAGATCTGCAATCCCATGAAACACCACAGTAGGATATCGGAATAAAAATATTTTGTTTTTTGGGTATTTGCTTTTTCTATGAAAAATCAAAAATATCCAGAGAAAGCAGGTACTTTTTGTGGGGAAAAAAAACCTGTTTTGTCGAAAACTCCAATTTTCTGTTGTAAAAGTTTAGACAGGAAATTTTCCGTCCGCTCCAGTCGAGACTGTAGAACACAGCTGACTATACCACCAACATGCAAGGGCCTTCGGAGACCCTAGTTTATTTCTTGATGGATGACTCCTCATTTCTCTTGTAATGCAGTTTGTCTGTTACTTTTGAGTATACAGTATTCTAATGATTTCCATATACAAGTGAGCAATTGAATATAGTTAATGACTATACCTAATATTCTCAATACAAATTTTTGTTTATTTTTTGCCATTTATTCACCTACTTTTATTGTATGTCATATAAAGTTATTTAAAATATTTTTAAAAATATTTTAATTGTAGAATTATTAAGGGGCATTTACCAGACTCACCGTAATGAAGACTGAAGCTAGCTTCCTGATGAAGGCCCTAAGACAGCAACTTATTAAACAAACACTAAGTACTTTGAATCAGAGCCATTAGCCTGATGTTAAAAACTCACCCCCTAACTTCACCAGATATTTGACTTGCTACATTTTATCCAAGGGAAGACTTTTTCTGGAAAGATTGATACAAATTACTGAGAAGTTTTAGAAACACAGGGTGTCAACATTTCCCATAATTTGCTTATTAAAAAGAATTTCCTATGGAATTTTTGCCTAGTTTTCATCTATAAACATCAACCTTCTCCTGTAGCGTTTAATGACTAGAAAAAGACTTTTCATTTGGGTTTTGAAATATTTAAAGTTATCATGTAAATACCCAAACCCAGATGACTATACACATTGTGTGTGTGTGTGTATAATTGATGAATAAAACCATCACAAAATATGTCAGCATAGTAATAATGTGCATATTTCTAAACTGTGTTCCTTTGGGATGACTGCCTATAGGCTGTCCTAATGTTACATTCACCCTTGTAGTTCACTCCTAGCATCTCAAGGGACACCTACCACTTAATACAGTGGCCGCAAATCTGACCTTGTTTGTTTGGGGGTCAATTTTGCTGAGCATTCTGTCTTTGACAAAAGGCTTTGACAAAGCCCTGGCTGGGATGAGTTAGTTGGGGATGGGTCCTGCTTTGAGCAGGGGGTGGGACTAGATGACTCCTGAGGTCCCTTCCAGCCCTGATCTTCTGTGATCCTGTGGTTTGTAGATGAGGAGAGGTTTGTGTCCAATACAAGCACTAGCACAGGGATGACCTTCCCTGGCAATGCTTGGGTGAGTGTTTAATAATAGACTAGATGAAGAACAAAGTAAACCTGCCTGCCAGTTCCCAAGAGAAATGTTCTCCCTAGGAAAATTAAAATGTTATGACATGGGAAGCATGGGATGTGCTTGTCTGAATTGTGTTTTCATTGTTCACAAGGCACCATAAAGAGAACAAAAAGTTTCCCCACTGAATTTTCCAAAAAACTTTTCCTAAATTATTGCCTTAGCAGTCATTAATTTATAATTCTCTCATTCTAACCAGGGGGGCAGATTCTGCAAACTGCTGAACATCCTCTGCATCCCATTGATTTCAGTGGGAGCTGAGAGTGCTCAGAACTTTGCTAGATCTGGCTTTTTTTCTCTCTGGTTTATATTCCAGTTCTGATATATTTAGTCATTTTGTTTTCTCTTGGTAAATGCTTTTCTATAGTGACTCATGAGAACCTTTTCAAAAAGGGAGATGGGGTGAAGTGAGTCAAGGGCCTTGAAGCTTTGGACCAACAGTAAGTAACATGTTGGTTTTATATGTGTGTGTGTGTGTGTATATAATATATCTTGATTCTGTTTTTTAATTTATAAATTGTAATCAGCTCTCCAAACTACAGATGCATGCACCAAACATAAAAAGATGAAACTTCAACAGTTTCTGAGTGCTATTAAAAGAAAAAAGACAGTAATGCAAATCACAGAAAATGTTCAGAGCCACTGAACAGAGAATGTATACAGAGGTGAATTTCCTTGATTAGACTTCCCTCCTGCAGATAAATCATTGCTCTTCTCTGCACAGTAAATACCTACATGTATTTGTGTAACAGTTTAATAACACTTAATAGCAAATGCAAAATTGCATAGTCTTCTATATACCAACAGATCATTCTGCTTCTGCTGATCAGGCTGAAGGTCTGCCTTGCAACTTGTAAACGAGAGACTGAAAAAGGTGGGGGCTAGTCCAGGCTGCTGAGCCACGTGACACAGTGGGGATAATAAGCAGCAGCAGTGAGCTGGAGCTGGGGCTTCTCTGGAGATTCAGCCACAGGGACCTGCAGCAGCAGCAGCAGCAGCAGAGTGGGAGGGAGGGAAGTGAAGTGAAGGTCATCACAGTTCAGCTCATACCTGTATCCTGACAGCTTCAACCTGTCCTGCCAGCAAGACTCATCAATATTAACACCCTCTCACCTTGAAAAAAGAAAAAAAGAAAGAAGGAAGCAGGGAAAAAACACCACTGCCTGAAATCAAAGAAAAAAGTAAAAAATAAAAATCAAGTAATAAAAGCCACAGCAAGTGTAGAGTTGAATCTGGTCCTTGAGCAATATGAACCAGATAGAAACAAGTATGCAGTACAGCTATGAATATGAAGATGATGAGTATATGATCCAAGAGGAAGAATGGGATAGGGACATGCTCCTGGACCCAGCATGGGAGAAACAGCAAAGGAAGGTCAGGAAAGAAAATAAACTGTGTGTCTGTCGATGTGTGTCTGTGGAATAATAATCACCGCCTTATTATAACACTTTATCTTGTAGCTGTAAATGAATGTGCACTAGTGAATTCAAGTGCTATAATTTTTGCAAAGGAATCTATGATCAGTTTTACTTTTTATATAAACATTTTTAGCTATGTTGTTATATATAGCTTATGAAATAGTCCTTCACTTTCACTTTTAGAATTCTTATATATAAATGGAGACTGTATATGAAATTAAATGAATATCATGAAAGTTTTTTGATACACTTTGATTCAATATTTTTCATGCTCACATTGGCTGTTGGCAGAGATTTTAACCATTCCTAAAATCACTTTCTGGGCCATATTTTCAAAAAGTGGCCTCTGAATTTGTGTAAATTCACCTGATTGCCTGTAAAAATAAGATAATTGAAAGTGTAAATGAGAAGCTATGCCTGCAATTACCCAAAATGCACTTGCAACTGCATATTTCCAGGAACAAACTGAGAGACCACTTTTGAAATTAAGGTCCTCTGAGTTGACTCGTATTAGAATTTACTGTCAAATCCAGTGGAACAGTCTTGTTAAGAAACTATAGTCTTGGGAAATGTTCAGGCTGAGGTTTAAAAAGTCTCTTTATTTACTGAGTTAGGGACTGAAAGGTACCCAGCTGTCGTCCTACCAACTTACAGAGACAACTCTGTAAACGCCCTGAGCATCCTACTGTGGAGGAAATGCTTCTTACCTTCTGAATTTTGAAAAACAGTTGTACCAGCATAGAGGCTGATGATGCTCGGTTGCTGAGTACAGGTGGTATTTATAATCTTATCAGCAACTTGATTAACAGTTTTGATACTCCACTAGATAATCACTAATACGGCTTCATTAAAACATGACAAAGTAGAAATCACCTAAGCTGTTGCATAAGCAGCACATGGGAAAGGGATGATCACATCCGATGAAGTGAGCTGTAGCTCACGAAAGCTTATGCCAAATAAATTTGTTAGTCTCTAAGGTGCCACAAGTCCTCCTTTTCTTTTTGCAAATACAGACTAACAAGGCTGCTACTCTGAAACCTGTGAAATATTTCTGTTATTTCCTAAAGTAACAGATAATGTTGAAATTTATAGCTGTAAGATCTGGAGTTATGAGGTCATCTGCTAATTGCAGAAATAAAATATGTGGTATCCATCAGGCAATTGGGCCAAATTCTGTCCTTTGCTATGTGTGAAGAGCTCCCATTGAAAATTTCAGTGGAAGTTGCATATGTGTATCTGAAGGTAGAATTCAGCCTATTGAACACCTACCCTCTGTATATAACCTCTTTCTCAATGTAAGAGCAATTAGTTGCTTTTAGCAGGAAACTAAGGGTGAAATCCTGACCATAGGTCAATGAGTCTTTTTTCCCCATTAAATTCAATAGGGCAAGGATTTCACCCTAAATTTCTACTTCTAGCAAAATTGCAAACCTTTCTCCTCCCTTTATTTTTTGTTTTTGTGTGTTTAGTTTTCAGGACCTGGCATGGTAGCATCTGTTCAGATACTACTGTGTGTAGGTAATGTGCACTCTGTTTGATGTCTTGAATACTGGTCTTTATATCTGTTATTTCAATTGTATCCTCTGGACCAGTAATAAAACTACAGCAGTCATCACTTAGATTTATTTTAGTTGGACTTTATTTTTTTATCTGGTGAGCAAGTGATTCTGATGCACTGTAACCTATGTGGCAATTAAAGTATGGAAGGCTTTTCAGGATTAGAAAATTGACGTTGTTCATTTTGTAAAGTATGGTACTTATAGTTTCTCTAAGGACCTAATACAGTTTCTTATGCAGCAAAAAACCACATTGTATAACAACTGCAGTTTTGTACAACAGTTTTGTATTTCCAAGTAGCATCAGGTAGATTTACTTTTCTTGAAAATATTGAATTCATAAGACTGCAGCATCCAGGATAAAATTGATCCTGTGTCCCATTTGAGTCTATGTTCTTGGCAGAGTGGGCAGATGCACAGAATGCTGTGGTAAAGAAGACAAAGTACTGAGGGGTTTTTAATAGTGTGGCAGTTGAATAACTCTTGGACAGTCCAGAAGAGTTTTCCTACAGTGAAAACCAGATATGCAGAGAATCTGGGTTTATTTTTGTTAGCAGTTAATCTGTTGCACATTTTTAACATTTGTTTGGGGTGGTGGAGGGAGTAGGACAGGGAAACGCTCATGTGAATCACAAACTGTGGACTCAGCATTTCTATCTCTTGTTCTATACCAGTTTGATTTTTCACTCCAGTTCGACAATGCTTCCGTGGAAAGTTAGCAGTTTAGAGCACATCAATAGATTAGCTATATTGTGGTTTTGTTTCTTTTCTGCCATGTGCATTTAAAACAAATGCCAAAGTGATGCATACATTTAAAAATGACTAAGAGAGGGCATTCTTATTCCTTGGTTTAGAAAGGAGTCTGATAGTATATTTTCCCCTGGATTAATAATATCTCAGTAGATGGCCTGATGGATCTGAAGTGATCTAAGGGTGTCAAAATCATTTTTTCAGGGTGCTAAAATAAGTTCCGGAAAGTACATTCCCCATTCCCATATTTACTGGAGAAGGCTGTATATGCTTGGGTGGGCACAACGCTTTGTTCAAATATAATAATGAATAGTGATCTCAGTGCAACCCTGGCAGTTGGCAGCATATATGTTCTATGAGACAATCTTGGAAGAGGACAAAAATAAATGCCACTGTTTCTATTGTTGGCTGCCCTCTCCAGACTTGCCATTTCACTGATATGCATGGTATGAGATCTGTCAACAGATGCTGGTAACACATGATGACGTCCATAGGATTACAATGGATATGACGCTAATTATAACCACAGCTCATAGGGTATTGAGTCTGCAGTAATCCAGGCTCTTGCTGTGGAATTCTTTGTTGCAGAAGTCTCAGTTAAATATGATGTACATTGTACAAAAGGAAGCTGGGGAGTAGCTTTGCTGTATCTGTTGTGAACGTGAACTGCAAATTGAAAGCTTCAGTTGGCGCAAAGTTTCAGAGTAACAGTTTAACCTGTGTAAAAGGACACCACTAAAGTGCAGCAGTTGGCAGTATACAATATTAGATGCTAATGGTGCAAAACATAATTGGGGATTGTAGGGTTTGAATTTCAAACAGAGGTTTGAAAGGATTAAATTATGAGATTATTAGTATGTCTTCATTATGCCGTGTGTAGAGATGCTTCCAATACATGCTGATCAGAAAAGTTCAATTTTTGTGTCTTGTTTTCATCTTCGGGAGAAAGTGAACAGAGTAAATTAGTACTTTGGAAGTTTACTGCTTAATAAAAACACAGTGCTTTGCCATTGTCAATATGCACTTTGCTTGCTTGGTTGTTTAAAAAATATTCTGCAAGTGATGTGGATGTAGACACTTGTTCATTTGAACCTAAAAGGAAGCCATCAAGCACAGTTTATATTGGGCCACTTACTAGTCATGGGAGATAATACCTTTCAGTCACTGCCAAGCTGGGCTGGATATGAACTGAAAGCCATACTTGCTGACAATGGAAAATTTAAAAGCCTAAGATTTCCCTTCTGATTTCTGCTGTTTCAAAACAAAAACCTGATATCTAATACATTTCAATAAAATATTTCAGTAATAATTCAATAGGGAAAAGACTATCAATTTACTTTAGGCAAATTGGGGCAATGGTAAACTCAAGAACTGAAGTCCTGTATTCTTTGCTGCCTGCCCCTTCGGTTTTAATGAATGTCATCTTTACAACTGGCATCTGATCCTGTGACACCGATGGCTGTGGCATTACCAAATGTCTTGAGATTCTGGAGTCAGTCTCAAAGGCTTTTGGAGTATTCTCAGGCTGAGGCTTGGGTGAAAAGACTGAGTATCAGCATGTATGTTGAAGACATTGACGTGAAAGGCATTACATCCCTTGAGCCCAGGTTTCCCCACAAAGGGCATGACATTGATATTTCAGGGTCATCAATTGGATTAAAATTATAGGTGGCTTTTTCAAATAAATTCTGTTGCCTTTTATTATTTGTGTCATATATAGAAACAAGTGCTCTCGAATTTTTAGACATAGGTAGGAAGACAAAGGTCAATCTTTCGGTTCTGTGTTTGTACAGTGCCTAGCCCAGGGGAGTTCTGGTCCTTGACCAGGGCTCATAGGCACTATCACAATGTAAATAATAATTATTAATAAGATTCCTGCCTCAAGAAACCTACAGTCCTAACACTGATGGGGCTGTGTCTTGGTGCTGAGGGTTCCAGGGGTAGTAATTTACAGGGGAAGTATTTTGTTACTCTAGTAAATTTGTTTTCACTTGTACGAAGCTATATCACTATTTCTTCATTTATTCCTTTTTTAGCTAACTTGCTTGTTTGTTTCCCACTAGCGCTCTCTAATGCCAACTACTTAACACTGTGCTTGCAGTCGTCTATTTTTCATTTGTTTAATCCCAGTTAAAATATTTCACATAAAGTGGGATTTTCAAAAGCACACTTTTTGACTTAACTTTTACTCCCCTTGAAATCAATGGTAAAAATGGGTGCATGGCTGTCATTGACCCAGCTGTGCTGTACAGTCCATTTGGGCAAGACCCTTACATCTGTGCAGAGTCCCATTGGAGTCAGTGTGTTTCTGCACGGATGCAGCAGTTCACCCACACAGATCAGAGTGAAGGAGGGGTGCTCTTACGAATAACAGCTTCAAATGTTATGGAAAATTCAATGCTTACCTTTTATCTTAACAAAGCAAGAGTATGCTGTTGAGAATAGTATTTGCAATTCTAAATCGGGGGGGTTGCCACTCAGGGAGGTATATTAAGCTGGCTTTTTAAAATACTGAGGGCATACATTTTTGTCCTGCGATGCCCCTGTAACTCCTATTTAATATTAATGGGAGTTATACATATGAATTGAGAGCAGACTGTAATTCCAAGTATGCAAACCTCTATTGAATAATTAGGTTCATCCATATTATTTTAACCTTTAACATACATGGAATTTAAATACTTAATTTCATATAGTTAAACATTGCTTGTATTACAGCTGATTTCTGGGCCCCAGAGACATTGTTTATTTAAAGGAATATATGGATATGTATTAAATACTATGAGTTAAGATATTCAACATTAGCAAGTCAGGAGATCCAAAAGGTAATCCTACAGCCCCGTTTGCTGTAACCCTGCTTTTAAAATATGTGGTTGTAATTGTTTTCCATTGGGAAAAGTTTCTTTTTCTTCCCTGTATTCTCACTATAAAGACAATATGTCAGAAGGGATTTTGCTCAAACTTAAAAACAAATTATCTTTGACCAGAGACCAAGAATAGATAACTTCTTAAAGGATGAATGTTTTGGAAAAGTTATGAGAGTAGAAAAATGGAATGACCATAATGGACACTGCTTTGGTCACACTGATGATTTTTCATATTGTGTATTAATAGGAGAAATGCTGGTCTTTTCTGCTTTTATTAACCAGATATAAAGATGTATTTGGTTAAAACGCCAAACCTGGCAGAAAGTATATATTGACTTCAGATACATTTAAGTAAGAAAACAGACTGTTTTATTGAATATTCTTATCCTGTGTTTACAGAATTATAATAGTTCATGGGGTAATAAGCTGTTATTGATACTTTATGTATTGGAATTTTTATTATGTTAACCTGTTCAATGTGATATTAAAATACAATGAGTTATAACCTCAAGCCTGTTTTTACTGTATTGTCTGTGTCAAGGAGAACAGAATGCTGCATTCTAGAGACTATCTCAGACGTGGGTGATAAGTGTGTGACTCTGGGGGGCTCGTATGCAGAGCCACCTTTACATCAGTGCCCCTAGTGGGAGTGCAGGGCTGAGAGTGGGATGTCTGTTTTGGCAGTGACAGATAAACAAGAGGACCTGAAATATAGGGAAGAGGGAGAAGTTGCGTGCTGGGAGCCCATCTAGAAATCTTTGTGCTCCTGATCTAGTGGCTACCTAGGCAGATAGATGCATGGAAGCTCATGATTCTTTTGAGTAGAAACATTGCCACCTTTTAAGTAAAGGACAGAAAGATTTATCTGATGCCTAAGTTTTATTTTTAGACAGCTTTTGTCATATAATGATTTATTGCTATGGGTTTTTTTAAACCTTGACATAAAACATTCTTGTTTGTTATTAAAGGAAATCATAAGCCTTTGGGATAAAGAAAAGATCTGAAGGTTGTGGACAGGTGCAATTCACTCTTCAGGATATCTGAACTAAAAGGGAATTTGCAGACTAGGGCAGTGTGTATGCTAGAAATCTTTGTCTCATACCATCCTTTGGAGTACTTCAGGCATGATTGTCTATCGTTGTCCTATAAATTAATAGAAAGTGTACTGGAACAAGATTTCTGGCCTTAGTTATACTATTATAGACAAAGCCAGCACAAGAAGTCTTAATCTTATTTACACTGGTGGTATAAAGGGTTCTTTTAAGGTGGGTTCTTTTAATTTCTGCTTAATTTAAGGCCTTTTTACACTGCTAGAGTAGCACCAAAGGGCCTTAATGTAAACAAGAATAAAATCTCAAAGTATTTATTTAGGCTAAATCCTGTACTCCTCTTGCATGAAAAACTCCTTTTGATTTCACTGGGAAGTATGCACGTGTGAAGACTGCCAGAACAGAACAGGCTTGTCAGGAAAAAAACACATTGTTTTGTATCCTACTAAATATCCAATCTTTGGCAATATACAGATTAATTTTTCCTTTATGATGTATTAATTTGGCATGTAAATCCTGTAATTACAGCCTCCATCATACTAGAAAATAAGAAAAGTTTGCATTTTAGAAGTATAGGCACAGAAGACTCTCTTAGGAAAGACTAGTCACCATTATGGACCAAATTATCCATCTAGTTAAACGTGTGCAACTTAATTGAGTTCAGTGGCATTGCACTGATGAACAGGAATTAAGAGAAATTGACTCTATAAATCTGTAGGCAACATCTGTAAATAGTTACAGTAAATTTCACTCCAGAGTCCATGCTGGCTTCCATCAGTGTAGCCTCAGTAGAAATACCCCTCCTTCTTGAAAAGTCTGACAGGGTGAGGAGAAGTTTAAAGTGATGGAAGGCAGCAGCCCCATTCCTCACCTCTGGGATAAAAGAGGTGATCAAGCCTGGGTTGCACACACTGTGGATAAAATAGGAAAAAGAAATTAAATGGGTGCCAGGACTGGTTGGAGATCACTAGGAAAATTAGGAAATGTAGAAATATTACTGTTATACTTAAGGGTGCCCCAGGACACCACTGTTGTTATTTGGAGTATAATAGTATCCACAGATTGTGATAGGCACCTTCCAATTGCAGGTCGACTTTGCATTGAGAGATGGGTAGGCAGACCTGTGCCTGTGCAGAGCCCCATTGAAATAAATGGCTCTATGTATCTGCAGAGGTCTGCTCATGAAGATTCACGGACATATAGTATATGAAGACAATCTCTGCCCCGAAGAGTTTCTAGCAATGTGATACAGACAGCAGGGTCTCCTTATGCCCACATGGAATCCCATTGAATTTAATGGGGCTCTATACAGGCACCTGTAGGGCAGGGCCTAAGTAAACAAGTAGTGTTTGAAGGGTAAGGGAGAGGGATGAAAACACAGTCTTTAAAAATAAATAAATATCAACATTCCCGCTACTTCACTACCTAGCCAATATTAATTGGCAATTTTTTGTCGGCATTACAGTAGATGTGTGTCTCTAGATAAGTGGCTTTACAGACTAACTTAGGGAAGGGATTCCGTTTGTAAGGAGTGCCATGGAGGGAAGTACAAAGACAGTTGTGGGAGATCATATCTCATGTGACCTGCAGAGTCCTAAAATGCAACTCCCAGCCATCCTCTCCCTGTATCCTCTGGGTGAGAACACAGTTGATAAACTGCCAAGTTTTTAATTACTGGTGATTAAAGCAGCAAAAAGCAAACAATTTATATTTATCAGGTTTATTTATCAACAGGTTCAAGTGAATATCATGGTTGTGTGCATTTAAAAAAAGGAATGATGTGCCTATAATATGAAAATTAGGTGCAGCCGCTGGGCTCGGGGCAAGCATCCAACATGGATCTTAGCATCGCAAACTTTCCGCACCCCGAGGCTAAGTGTTTTTCTCAGGTTGGTCAGGGTTTTCCTCTTTTAAACAGAAGAGAATGTTGATTGTTGAGAAGTTATTATATATTAACTATTTTCTAGTATTATGCCTTATATTGTAGATTCTGATCCTACAAAGGGACCCACAAACAGAGAGCCCTACTCTTGTGCAGCATCCTGCGGAAAGTAGTAGGGCTCCATGTAGGAGTCAGGGCTGTGTACGTGGATTGTTTTGCAGGATTAGGCCCTTAGAGATTGGTTTTAAGTTAAAATCGTAACATGCTGAATTCCTTTTGCTAATGTGACTTGTGTGGAATTGTGTCTGAGAGGAGGACACTGAAGCAGTGGCAGAGTGACCATATTTTGTTAGCGTGTTTGATATTTTATCTAAATATTATCAATAAACTCTACTCTGAGGGAGAAATAAATGAAAATTGTGGCCATATGTACCCAGAATATAAAAGAAAATTAAACAGAGCTTTTATGAAACTATCTCAACCAGCAATATTTCATGGTGGCAGAAGTTTATAGTTCTATTGGGAAATCCTTTTAAAAAACCCAAACAAAACACCATTTTATTTTAAGAAATAAGTGCATCGGTGCAGTACCAATATTTATTCATTTATTTTATTCCTTTCAATTTATAGTCATCCTCTAATCTGAATGTAGCACTTTTGCTTTCTAATGGGCAAATTCTGTATTACACTATGCAGTTCTACTGAATTCATTACAGTGGGACGGAACAACTGGATTTTAAAAATACTCAGTGTCCTTTATAACACAGCTGGCTAGATTTAAGCATTCTAGAACTGAACTTGGTTACAGAGGAATATGTTAGATTATTAATTTCTCTGGCATGTATATATGATACACTCCAGAGAGAAGAATTTATATGAAGTAGAATTGCCTAAAATGCTTCCTGATAAGGAACATAACTTTGTGGACATCACAGTCAAGTTAATATTGTTCAAAAATTAATTTTCTGGTTTTTTTAAGTTAATTTAAATATATTGAAAAATATACCTTTTTCATCATAGTTGGTTTCTAGGAAGTATATGCACCTCAGGCTGTTGTAATAAGACACTGGTAATATTTGCATTTGCAAACAGACTTGCATGTATACCAGCTTGGGCCAACCAAGGTTGTTGTTAATGCACTGGAGCTCTCTAAAAGAAAAAGCATTGATGGATTTTAGTATACATCGAACTGAGACCATTGGGCAGAGCCATTCACAATGTCATCAGGCACTGTGCAATGGTCCCTTTTCAGTTTATAAAATCAGGCATGAATTTAAGAAGATTACCTATTCCACATTATTTAACAGGAAAATACAACTGAATGATCACCTTCTGTGACTGTGCTTCTGTTCCTATACAGTAACTTTTCCCTGTGGTACTGGAAGCAACTGTTTTTTAAACTAACTAGGGTGGCGTGATTCTAATAATTCTCAAACTACTGGTGGGAAAGAATTACTGTGTAGGACCCGAGGTTCAGTTGCTGTCAGTGGTGATTTTCCTCTGTTGCTGGGGATGTTGGAACAGGAGAGAGAGCCTGAATAATCAGGTGAAGGAGAGGGAAGGAGAGCAAAATGAAAAGAGAGAGAATTGAGAGGGAGGGAGATTGAAACTAAGGACAGATACCAAACAGCTGAAGGGAGATTAGAAACCAGAGACCAGCCATGCCTGCTGATAGTGTGTGTGGGGAGGGGGGGAGGAGCCGGCTTCAGCAGTTTTACTGATCGTGCTCAGTCTGTATGACCATGCTCAATACAAGCCAAGTACCAAATCTGGAGGGGCATGTGACCCTGCATGCGCCCCACTCCCCATGGGTCACCTCTGCTAGAAACACACACAACCTGAGAAGTGTAAGAAAGAAATGTAGGGATATAATAAGAGACATGGTGGATAGGGCAATATCTTTTATTGAACCAACTTCTCTGTTGGTGAAAGAGACAAGCTTTAGAGCTACACAGAGCTCTTCAGCAGGTCAGGGAAAGGCACTCAGAGTGTCACAGCCAAATACAAGGTAGAACAGATTGTTTAGTATAAGTAGCTAACACATATTTTAAGAGACCATTCAAGGTAAAGTGACCTGTTAACGCCTCTCCAGTCATAGGACAAAAAAGTGGGATTAGTGGATTACAAATTGCTGTAATAAAAGACATAAAGCCAGCGTCTTTATTAAGACCATGATTTTTAGTGTCTAGCAAAGTTATGAATTTAAGCACCCAGGCTCGTCTTTTGAAGGTTTTGTGCAGGTTTCCTTTGAGGATGATGACTGATAGATCATTTTGTGATGTGTTCACCCACAGGTGATATGTTTTTTGTCATTTATCGTTTTTCTGTTTGAAAAATACCTAGCACTTTCATACTTTTGATCAAATATTTTGCACGCACATAACTGAAAAACAACTGGCGCTAGAAAGACCAAACATTAAATCTAGGTCTTTAAAGATAAAAACCACTGTGCCAACAACTCCATGGTATTGCCCTTGCCCTATAATGCAAATTCATGCTTCCTTTTCCATCAGATTTTTCCTTCCAACCTTTTTAGCTACCATACCACATTACAGAAAAAGATCAAAGATGATAAAGCTTGAATTAGTGGTGAGAAACATTCTTCAGTGTTTATCATGAAAAGAGAAGGTGGAGTGTGAATAGTTCACCCTCCATTGGCTAACTCAAGCAGTTCTTCCAAAAACCCAAACTTTTTAATACTTCAAATTGCAAAGTTACGTAGTAGGCAGAACACTGTCATGAAAATTTCACAACAAAATCTACTTGCTTGCCCATTTTACCATGATAATTGATAATCATTAAAAGAATAATATTTTACTTTAAAATTTTTTTCTCGAGGGTGAGTGGGTAAGTAGAATTTTAGAAAATTACAATAGGAGTTAAAGACTGACAATATTTTTCATAGCTCTATGATAAATCCTTGCTATTGTTTTTGGAGTCACACTTACTAATACCTCTGATTTGGGGCTGTCTACATAGGCAATTTGACCTTGTTGTGGGATTATGTTGTTGTTTATTATTTGTATTACTGTAGCAACTAGAAGCCCTAGGCATGGCCTAGGATCCCATTGTGCTCGGTGCTATATAAACACAGAACAAAAAGACAGTACCTGTCCCAAAGATTTTACCCGTTTTGGTTCTGCCTGTGTAGATGGAACCAAACCATATTTTAGCCACATTACTGAATCGTGTTACAGTCCTATCACTAATGCATTCTAACACAACAGGGGCAACTGGATGTAATTTGATGGCTTGTGTTGCATAGGTGAGAAGGGATCTAATGGTCTCTTGGGCCTTAAAAATCTATTACTCTGACATGATTAGATGACAACTGTGTTAAAATATGATACTTGACATAGTAAATGTCCCACAGTGGTGTGTTTTTATTTGTTTTTTTAAAGAGTAGTACAATATGCTTAAGTCAATGTAAGCTGAGGATACATTAGAGGACAAATGAACAGTTATCCAGAAAACCAGGCCAAATTTCAACCCCATTTTCAGAAATAGCTGCCTAAAAATTAGGCTCTCAGTTCTTGTTTAGGGTCTCGGTTCAGGAAAAGACTTCCACATGTGCTTAAATCCATCCCTACATGGGCCAAGCACATGCCTACAGTTAAGTATGTGTTTAAGTGCTGCCCTGGATGAGGATGCTTTCCTAAACTGGTACCTAAATAAGTGCCCTGATTTTTCAAAAGTATTGAACACCCAGACTCATCAGTTCCCACTGAATTCAATAGGAACTGCAGGCTATGCAGCACTTCTGAAAATCAGGGCACTTATTTAGGAACCTAAACAAGGGTTTAGGAGCCTATCTTTGGGCAAACTTTTTTGAAAATCTTGGTCCCAGCATAGCTTTCTGGTGCTGGAAAGGCTAATAATTTGCACATTTGTATGTGAGACGACAAGGAACTTACTGTTTGTAGAAAACCAATAATCACCTGCATGGCGTGAGCAAAGAAAACATAAATGCTGGTGCAGCTTTGAGGGATTTTTTAAGCTATGGGTCTTTCTTCAGGCTGTGGAAAACCTGTAGGGTCAAATTTCAATCCCATCTGTAGCTAGATAAACTTCAGTGGAGTTACGTCAGGAATCAGTTTGGCCCTATCTATTCTATTTAATGTCTTTATCTACACATATAGTGTATTATACATCTGTCACCAGGGTTTTGGCAAGCTACTAGAATTATTAAAAACAAACAAACAAAACACCATACAAATAGTCTGAAGATTGTACTTCCTGCCTTTGCCTTGTGGCCTGTGTTTCCATGACGCAAAGCGGCCCCATAGTCAAAATGTTTTATGACCAGAAAACATGCACTTTAACAAAGAACTTCTATGTTTACTTGACAAAGGATTTGCTCATTACAAATTCAGCGCTCGCTCTAAAAACAGATGTTCCTGCTCCCTGCATTTGAGCTGTCGCTGTTTATTATTTTTTTTCTATTGATTCTGGTTAGGTTCTTAAGCAAAAACAAGTTAGTTAATACCATTTTGTGTGCATATATAATGATGATATCTATTTATAGTCTCTGAGTAAGATATTTAAAAGCACCTTCGTGGCTTTGGCACACAAGTCCCATTTTCAAAAATGACTTAGGTATTTTAGTCCTATTGAAAGTCAATGGGACTTGGTGGCCGAAATACATTGGTGCTTTTGAAAATTTTACTCTCTGTCTACTTTGTCACAGAGCAATTGTGTTACTGAGGTTAAAAAATAACCAAGCACAATACATTTTAAATGCACCTCCTATATTTATGCCGTTGTATTCTAATAATAATAAAAAAGACAAAACCTTTAAAGTATTAAATCTAAAACGAATATTTTTTTTTATTTCTCAGTCAGCAACTGTGACTCGGCAGAGAAATTAACTTTCACTAGCTGAAGTATATGCTTTGTGTGCTGAGAAATACTGCATTTAATACACACAAGCGGGTTAGGTTACACAGTGAGCTAATGCAGAAGGCTTTTACTTCTGAGAAAGGGACCTCAGTTGAAATCTTGGTTTAGAGAAACTGAATTAGGTAGGCTTGAAATCTGTTATCTAACAGAGTACATATGCATTAATTCACTGTTCAAAAATACTCTGATGTCTGACCATAAATATATCTTCTTATGATCACTTACTAGTAAAAGGATATTAAAACACCAAATGGTCTTCAGATTGCATTGTCTCTTCTGAGTCTCTTCTCACTTTATTGGTGTGGAGGACATGATCTTACACTCGTGAACATTTTAAAAGCATGTTGATAAACTAAATTATGAAAACTTTTCTATCTACCCTATTAGTGGCTGAATCATACACTGGGGGAGGGGGGAGCAGGGGCGTGGCAATGTCACATATAATTAACAAGAAAAGATAGCACTGTGAAGAAAAAGCCTCAGAGAAAGCAGGGGAGACAGTTGGAAATCCAGTCTACTAAATCTTGGATTAGCCTACTTCAATTAATCCTACTATCTGGAGGGTATACCCTCCGTTTCACCCACACTATCATTTGGATGTAATTGTTTCCATCACATAACCTTAAATAGCCAAGGATCATTTAAAAATATGTCTGTATGGCATCTTCCAACTTATCTGTATATATATAATATATATATATATATATACACATCTTCTTACTATATGTTCCATTCTATGCATCCGATGAAGTGAGCTGTAGCCCACGAAAGCTTATGCTCTAATAAATTTGTTAGTCTCTAAGGTGCCACAAGTACTCCTGTTCTTTTTGTAGGGAAAAAAGTCAACCAGCACCTACACTGATGGTTCAGGAGGCAATGAGATGCCGGAAGGAGGGTGTTGGGGATCAGATGCCGCTGTTGATGATGGAAGAGCAGTGAGTGGGCCCTGAGACTGGAAAAGGGAACCAGAAATAAAATTCAGTGATATGAATGTTCATGTGCTGATGATGGGGCATTGGTCATGTTGATTCCCTCTGCTGAACTGACTTGGTGGAGAACTTTATCCAGTGCAGAGGGCATGTGCTCCACCTCAGAGTCCACGTGTGTAATACAGGTGTAGAAGTGCCTCTGCCGAACCATCAGAATAGCTAAGGAGAAGCTTCCTCTGGCACCTCCTCTTTCATCCTGTCTCAATTCTCCCTTTTCTCAATTCTAGAGGCAGTGACAGACATAGCAGAGCTTATGCAGTTTTTTCTACAAGTGGCTTGCCATAGGAGACTGGCCATGCAGCTGGAATAGACCCTACATGTAAGGTGCAGTACACAGAAAACGGAATGACATCTCCTTTCAGTTAGATCTCTACGTTCACACCCTTCATCATCACTCTGCCAAGCTACACATCTTCAATTGCCCCTAGCCCCTTTAACACTGTGTAGTTCCTTTTCTTGGAATAGCCTCCAGCTTGTTGATATCCTTCTGTTATGAAGGTGGCCAGACCTGAATATAATATTCCAGACATGATTTCACTTGAACTGTATAGAGGACCGATTACTTCCCTCCTTTGTGACTTGATGCCTTTGCATAGCAACTCAAAATCTCACTGGATTTGTTTGCTCTCATAGTACATACTATTTTTTGGTCTACCTCGCTATTTCACAGTTTTGCAGGAGTTGAACCTCAAAGGCTTCCCCACATCCTGCTGTTTACTCCAGTGCGGCGTAAATCTGTTTGGGGGCATAGAGATACCTCAGACATCACCATGCTCTACGGTGATCCAAAAAGCACCAGTACACTGTGCTTGCTAAAATATATCTGACACAAAGCTAGGTGACCCTGATAGAAGGAAATGTTTTCTTCAGCAGCACAAATGCCAGATTCTGTCCTTGATCCTGCAAGGTGGTGAGTATTGACTGAGAACTGCTGAGTACCATCAATCCTATTTATATCATTGGGAGTTAAGGGTACAACACCTTGCAGGTTTGGGCCCCCAGATGCATGCATGGTTTCCATTTACTTAAATGGGATTCACATATACAGTCAGAATTTGGCATTGTACTATATGTAAAACAAAGCACTGTAATGTCTTAATTGTTAAATTATTAAATGCTAGAACAATGTGGCTTACTGGAAGAGATCAGTGTGTTAATGAACCTTTGGTCCAAGGGGAAATACAAAATTAACCTTTGTAAGAATAAAAGACATCAAAGGCCGTAGTGTCAAAAACACAGCATTCAAGCCTAGGTATTATAGTTCTGTTCCATCAGTCCTTTTTTCCTATTTCTCTCCTCCCTCTCTCCCCCCCTGCCCAAAATTTTAACCTAATTTAGCAACTTTAGGTCTGGATCTGCTCTTCTCACAAGTTATGTGTGTCAAGCGGTCGTTTTTCACTCAATAGTACTTTCAGCATGAGAACACTTGTAAATTTAATAAATTATCCAGTTTCATTCACTTTTTGTAACATATTTTATATTTACAGAACCAACATTTTTAAGTGGCACAAAAGGGTCCTTAATTTACCTATTTTAGATACTTAAGTGGCCTCTATCACCATGGTATCTGAGGATATCACAATCTTTAATATATTTATCCTCACAGCACTCCAGTGAGGTAAGGAAGTAGTCTATGGATGGGAACTGAGGTATAGAGAGACTAAGAGTATGTCTGCATAACAAAGAAAAACCCGCATCTGGCCCATGCCAGCTGACTCAAGCTGTGGGGCTGTTTCATTGCTATGTAGACTTCCAGGCTCAGGCTGGAGTCAGAGTTCTGGGACCCTTCCATCCAGGCTCCAACCTGACCCCAGAAGTCTACACAGCAATGAAACAGGTCTGCAGCTTGAGCCCCATGAGCCCGCGTCAGCTGGCACAGACCAGTTTTGGGTTTTTCTTTGCTGTGTAGATGTATCCTCAGGAACTTGCCCGATCCTACAAGAAGTCTGTAGTGTAGTAGGGACTCGAAACCATGGCTCCCAAGTCTCAAGTTAGCACCCTAACCACTGGATCATGCTTCCTTTCTGATCGGTATAGCAATGTAATTTGGGGGCTAATGTATGTGGGAAATTTGTTAGTATTATAGATACTGTATATTGGCATAAGAGATAATATTTATTTAACTGTTATAGTGCTAATGTTATACCCTAAGCAGTTAACACAGATTAAAAGAACAGTCTTCAATACTAAAAAAAAATAAAGATCTTAATATTGTTATGGTGGGAGTCATTGGAGGATGTTGTTACACAAAGTATTACCAGTTTGTTTTCTTGGCACGCAAACAGTGTTCGGTCTTTGAAGATATACATATTGTTGTAAGTTTTGTGATGTATAGTCCTTTTGGGAGAGCTGTTGCCAACAGCTGGAGAGTTTGCTCTCAGCTTTACCTTGTCTAGCTAGAGTCAATTCTTTGTGCAGAGTTGCTTCCTGAGGCAGGGCATTGGTGTTGGATTGAGGTTTCTGAAAGCGGGAATTACCTGTATGCCATTTATGACCAACTCTGTTCAAAGATGATTGTGTATAGTATATGTAAACAAGCTATACTATGAAAATACCCAGACTGATGTCTTCTCCAACAGGAAACCAACCTGCAAGACCCAGAAATCTACTACCAATCAGCAGGGTAGTGACCATATTAAGGAACTGAACTCCCTATTTCAATATTAACAAAAGCCTGGAGATTAATTTGTATACTGGGGATTGGATAGCTCAGGATACTGGAGATATGAAGCCTTTCAGTTTTAGAACACAGTTTCCTGGTGCCCTACGCAGCCGCCTGCTGCCTGCCTGCTGCTCCAGCCCCTGCTTCGCCTCTTTCCCATGGCCCCCAGCCCCGCCCCCACCCCACCCCGCCCCTGCTCTGCCCCAGGCAGATTTTTTTGATATTGCATAAAAGTTGAGAACTCCACTGGTTGTGATGGGTTGCCTCGTTGCCTGCTGCAATCAAACTTGTCTTGTAACAAGGCCTGTGCCATCAGTGGTAATGAAACTTTCTGCATGAGAGAGGGCACTTGGAATATTATACCTGCTGTTCATCTGAAGTTGTAGGTCTCTATGGTGTAATCAGAGAGTCAGATTAACTTGTGAAGGATGCAGTGCCATAGGAATGTGAGCAGCCAATGGACCATCTCTGAGCACCAGGTATGGTTGATGGAGCCAGGATTTCCAGATGACCATGTCTAAACTGCTGCTGTCCATCCTGAGGTGACAAGCAGTCCTGCGCTGCTGCAGCTTTATTTACTAACTCTGAGACCATGTAAATCTATTATTTTTGTTTGCTAGAACAGGGCTTGTTGGTGTGAGAGAGCGAGAGCTAATGAACTATAATGGAGTTGGCACATTGCTTTGGCTCTCACAGCAAAAGCCCCTGTAGAAATTGGTGAAAGGAATGAAATTCTGTACACTGGTCATCTTTTTCAAGCTACGTTGACAGTATGTTGAACTGTATTCTGTGGCCTTACGTGCAAATTCACACGTTTAGGTTGTTGATTTTTACAATAGTAGGACCTATGAAATGCCACTAAGCAGTTCCATCCAGTAGAGGGTAATACTGTACACAAACACGAGACTGCACGTTACAGTAGGAATTTAGGCAGCTGTGTCATTTCTGGGTTTGTTCCCTTGTGTCTCTAGCTGCAGCATCCTTTGTCTCTGGCTGCAGCACCAATCGTCTCGTCTTGCTACAGGTAACCAGGCTGACCATATGGCTTCCTTGTTTTTCATTATTTTATATTTCAAGTTGTAGTATCTATATTATTTAAAATGTTTAATAGTGCTCTAACTGGATGGTATCGCCCTTGTCATCGCAGTGGAGTTTATATTAGGAGTTAATGCTGACAGTTGCAGTATTAACTCTTGCTCCTGCCTTCTTCCAAATCTGAGGCCTGATCCAAAGCCCATTAAGTCAATGGAAAAACACCTATTGCTTTCAATTGGCTTTGGATCAGGGCTTGGAGTAGGGATAGTTTGGAGATCTAGGAGGGGAGCCAGTATCAGTGCGGCTTCCAGAGTTCAGAATGAATCGTGCAGGCTCTTTGCAGGATTTCCCCGTGGATCTATTGGAATATCCACATTTTAATGGTAGTCTTATCCCTTCTACAGTCTCATAGACTTTAAGGTCAGAAGGGACTATCATGATCATCTAGTCTGACTTCCTGCACATTGCACGCCACAGAACCTCACCCACCCATTCCTGTAATAGTCCTGAGACCCTTCCCTCACAAGATGACAATGAGTTGGGAACAGTGTATGCAGTGATCCACATGCAATTTCCCCTGGAACGTCTCTGCCTGATGGGTTTTTACAATGCAACCCTTTTTCTGTTGACTCCACTAAAAGAAATCACTAATGGAACTGTAACAAAATGCTTGATGATCTTCTTGACATTTGCCAGTGTCCAGCCTTGGTGGTGATCTCCTAAAGTTATTCTTAAAGTGATATTTAAATGCTTTAGAATCTTCAGCTTTTTTTTTTGGCAATAATCAGGCCTGTGAAATGGACATGTAGTCACACAGTGATGGGAGTTGCGTATTTTCCAGGAAACCTTATCCTCACATAGGATTAGACCACCTGCTTTGTAAGAGCTAAAGCCTTCCCTGGCTGTTCTGTGTGCGTAGAATTCCCATTAATGCTATTGGAGCTTACATTATGTTTACTGAGTGGGGAATGTGCCTCTTTAATTATACACCTCATGAATAATAGGGTTGTGGGAATCAGTGATGAAAAAGACCTTTCAGTTTATGGAGTTGATCTCCTAGTAGGGTGGACTGTTCACTACTAGAAAAGGAGTACTTGTGGCACCTTAGAGACTAACCGATTTATTTGAGCATGAGCTTTTGTGAGCTACAGCTCACTTCATATTTGAGCATAAGCTTTTGTGAGCTACAGCTCACTTCATATCCGATGAAGTGAGCTGTAGCTCACAAAAGCTTATGCTGAAATAAATCGGTTAGTCTCTAAGGTGCCACAAGTACTCCTTTTCTTTTTGCGAATACAGACTAACATGGCTGTTACTCTGAAACCTGTTTACTACTATGATCCAGTGTGGTATCAATTTAATCTCTGATATGATCACTACTGCACTTTCAGACAGAAGAGCTTAGTAGGGCTTTTCCATCTCTGAATTCTAAGACCTTGTGATTCTTTATTTTCTAGTGCCTTTTCTAGTTTTTCTGGTTCTGCAGTTTAAATGACCTCACTGTCAGGAATTTTTCCGTGATATTTAGCCTAGATTTTCCTTTTCTTGATTTCTTTGAATGACTCCTACGTATGGTACATAATCCCTTGAACCATCCCAGATAGTTCACCCACTTCAAATATTTACATCCTTTACATAACCAAATTCAGTTAGCAAGTTGCTGTGCTAAACATTAACATTTCACTTGGCCAGTAGAAGACTTCCTGTCACTCAGTGATTGAATAACATTACGTTCCTGTAAAAATGACACTTCCAGAAGAGGTAGCATTTAAGGCTCCAGAACTGTAGGTCACCCTAGTTATTTTATGAAATTGTACCAGGTGCATTTTGGCTTTTGTTTTGGGGTGGAAAAAAGGAAAAGGGGTAAAATCCAAACTCGAGTTCAAACAACTGAAAAAAAAAATCGAATCCTTTATTTATTATTTCTAGTTCATACCAACTCAGTTAATGGTGCAGCCATTTCTACACATTTGTAGAAACTCCCCCACACGTCAATTAATAGCCATAAGGGTACATTTAAAACTGAAACTTAAATAAAATGGTGCCAGGCAGTTCCACTGCACTTGCAGCATATTACCACATGGTTGAAAAGGGTTGGTTTATTTTCTGTCATTTATTCCTGGCTCTGCCACTGACCTGCTGTGTGTCTTCGGGCAAATATCTTCACCTCTGTTGTCCCTTTCACCCTTCGTGTGTCTTGTTCAGGTAGCCTGCAAACTCTTTTTCTGAGGCAAGGACCTTCTCTCACTATGTGTTTGTACGGTGCCTGGCACACTAGGGCCTCTAGGTGCTACTGTAGTACAAGCAGCCAACAGTAATAGCTGCTGTTGTTTTACCCAGCAGCAAACGACAGAGCAGCAGAAGCAAGATATTATGTCCAATGATGGTACAAGCTGTACTTCGTATCAAATGGTAAAAACAGTGTAGATAGGTCACTTCAGCAACTGCCAAGAGGAAAATGAGAAGTCACAGTAAAGGAAGTTCCAATTTGAAAGGTTTCCTTCCCACAATGGAGAAAATTGTGTCAATTTATGGCAATAAATTCCTCAGTTATTGTAGCTTCCTCTGTGCAGGGCTTCCAGCTGGGTCTCTTTGCTGTTTGCGACTTGTACAGAAGTCAGTAGAGTGCCTGTTCACAGGGAGGAGTAATATGATCATATTATTCCAACTTAGCAATGACTGCCTATAAAGAGGCTGGTCTTTTTGGCTTTTTGGGCTCTTAATGGAGAGGAGCCTGGATATATTGAGACCTGCTCCTTAAGTCTTGTTCTGGTGGGTATTTGCATTCTGAGGGCTTGCAGCTCCCACTGGCTTCAGCTGGAAGTAGCATAGGTGTTCAGCACCTCTGGAAATCAGTCGCCCTTCTACAGTTCCACTATCACACTTTAAGTCAGTGGGTGACAAAGCGTTTGTTCCAGTGGCCCCTACACTGTGGAACTCTCTTGCTAGTTTAAATATTGTCACTTTGGCTTTTCAGCATTTTTCCTACTGTTTTACACTTCCACAGTTAAAATCAAAAAGGCGAAAAATGCAGACGTCAGCGTTCAATGATATCAACTTGTCTGTGTTTCATCTCCTATATGTTTGCATGGTATTCATTTTACAACATAAATAGTAAGCTATTAAATAATATTACTGCATACTTACCTGGGAAAACAAAATAGAAAATAGTAATATATATGCCATGTGGCTGAGTTAATCTTGCTATACATAAGAGTGAATTGCGATAGCAGAGTATATCAATGATCATTCCAATCCAGTATACTGTCTCTGACAAGGGTGAATACCAGATGCTTCAGAGCAAGATGGAAGAAACCCCAGGGTGGAAAATTATGGAATAACCTGATAAAAAACAGTGAAAACCTGACCTCATTAAATTCAATGGTAGTTTTGCCATTGACTTGAGTGGGAACAGGATTTCCTCCACAGTGTGTTCCTTTTTAACCCATTTTTCCTTCCTCCTCATCCCACATATACACTTGGCCTGGGCTATTGTCTGGCTTGAGACAATTTTCTGCAAGACAGTTTAACAGGGTAACTGCTCTGTTACGAGGGATAAATCTTAGCAGTGAAAAACACTTACTTTTGATTTTTTTTTAAAAGACAGCTTAGAATTTGCAAAATATTATACAGTGCTGCAAAAATTGCTGAGAGTTGTTTCTGAGCTCTTAATGATCTCCTCACTCTAAGCCATAAGACCATTCTACCCCATTTGTGTTTTTTCCATCATCTTGTGCCCCTTGGTGGGGGTCAAGACTTCATTGATAAATAAAATTATTATTACAAATTATTGTGGCAAGCAATCACCACTACATTAAAAAAAACAGACTCCACAGTACGGTATGTCTGACTGTAAACTGAAATGAATCAACACTTTAATTTCTTATTCCATCCTAATTGATAAGAATCCTATTAATTCCCATATACATTTGTTAAAGGAAGACCAGATCACGTAGTTTGCTGAGTGTACGTGTATGTTTTTTTGAATTTATACTTTAGTAATGAGGTTTTGTTTAGAGCCATGTAAGAGGCTTATAACTAGGAGTAACAGGACCAGAGAGAGAAAATGAGAATTTAAGTTAAATATTAGGGGGGAAGGAGGAATTTCCTAAAAGTGAGATTTCTTAGACTGTTCAATTGTCCTCCAGGGAGAGTGACAGGAACACCATCTTTTGTCACAGCTAGAATGGGTTTAGCAGATACTGTGTAGGGAGTCTTTCTGCACTGGCAGGTGGATGAATCAAGTGACCTAATTGTTTGTGTTTTCTATCTCTGATTTCTACATTCTTACTCAGATATGATAACAGTAATGGGCTAGATTCATCCCTGGGATAATAGTGCAGCTTCATTGACCTGCCTACAATACCTCTGAATTTGGCCCAATGGGTGTGTTGTATCACATCTATGCAACAAGTGTAAGTTGTGCCAATGGGGAAACTGTTCTCTCACTCTTGCTCTGTCTCTCTCTCTCTTTTAAACTAAAAATAATGGTAAAGTTTCTTTGTTACATGCATACAGCTAGCATGCAGATTGTGTTCCAAGCGGAGAGAAAGGCCCTGATGCTGAAGTCCCATGGACACAGGAGTCCATGCTAGCAGGTCGCATTGCAGGATCAGGGCTTACATTTTGAAATATGGATAATAGGCAGAAGCTGGCTGTGCTTCAAAGAGAGACTTCAGTCTCCTCTAGTAGGAATGTTCTGGCTTTCTCTCTGCAGCACTCTTGCCATGTACTCAGAGCACAGTAAAATACCACATATAGCTACAGAGCGAGTCATTGCATCCCATTTAGGCTTGAAGTAATGAACAATCCCAATTGCCACCATTTGAGAGAGCGGGGATATATCAGGATCAGTGCTGTGAAGCAAAATAATTGTCAGTTTTAAGCAGTTGTCCCTTTGAAGTAAATAGCAGGAGTCACCCAAGTGTGTGTATTAACACATAAATGCACATCCTTTTAGGAAACACTGCCAGCTTATATTTTCCACTTCTCTGAAGACCTGAAGATCTAGTTATAAAGATCACTTTATCTGAGCTTGCTCCCCTGTCCCCAGTTCAGTACACTGCAAGGTCCACAAGGCAGTTGTGCTGCGTCACAAAACAGAAATCTAAAGTATTAAGTTTTTTACTCGTGTTGCACTGTGTATATGTATGTGTATTTTGATCTATCATTGCTCGATTGCCATTGAGCACTGTATATTTTTATCTTATGGAATAATCATGGGTAGGGTTAGAAACAAAAAGAAATGATTCAGGAAGGCCAGTAGCTGTTTTGAGAGAGAAAACAAGAACTCTTTTAAAATCAGTTTGAATTTTAAATAGGTGGTGTAATTAGTATAGGAAACATAAAAAAGTTATTGCGACCCATCTTTCTTTGGTTCCATTGAATCAGTCAAAGAGAGCATTAGCCTTTTTGTGAAATGTGAGTACTAGCTAGTGGGAAACCATTGGAATTTCTCAATTAAATATCTCAAACGTTACATCAGGATCAAAGGCTCATAATTACAGTAGTGTTCTCCTTTTATAATTCTGGGGCAGCATCAAAAGAAAGTTAAATTTTTATCAGTACTCTAACATATGCAACATATGTGGGCTTTCCTATTACTGTAGGACCCTTTCTGCCTTCATACATGTTGTTTATTCAATCAGAAATACTATGTCCTTCAATTTGCATCCTTACAAAGGTACACATAGTTTTGGGGAGTTACTTGCACTAGGACTGCAAGTTGGAGTTACCCCAGTGACTGCAAATTCACATGTTCACGGTGATTCAGTTGCCTACGTGAAATCAATTTGGTCTTCTCAGTCCAGTTTTCAGTGAACATATTTTTACATCACAAATGACACAGACAATCCTTTTGGTGGTGATTGCAGAGAGGCCAAGCACTGCCTGCATAAAACCTGAATTACTCTGTCATCCCTCAACATAGGCTTTCCAAATCAGGATTGACACGATTGGTGGTGTGTTTTGGGAAAGTTTCCTACAGGGGTCAGAGAGTAGTCCAAATTCCTTGCCCTTTCGTTCATGGCTCTCTCTGCTTAGAGTGATAACACAGGTTTTCTTCTACTGGTAGCTTTTGTGATGGGCATTTAAAAAAAAAATTTAGAGTTTGCTTTTTGCAAATAAATTCAAACCTCAAAGGCCAATGCTCCAGGCATTTAATTGCACCTATTTTAGCATATACTATTGCTCTGTGATGTCAGTTCCACCCTGCTCATCATGGCAGTCTGCTACTCTTATATGCTCCCAACAGGTCAGCAGTGAAAATAATTTGCTTTTCCTAATTCTTCCTTTCAATCCCAGAGGATTTAAGATTTGCGGAATATAGTGTTATATGCTGGTTGTGTTTTGATCTCCAGGACCTGAGCTTTTTTGAATTGCTGCTTACTGACTTTTTATAGAGCTATTTGTCAGAGCCGGAGTAATGCCAATTTATGCTCTCAACAAATGGGATCACAATGAGAGAGTGAAAGAATGAGGATTAAACAAGATGTGAACTGTGGAAGGCGTCGCAAGGCTAGGTGTGTAGTGAGTTTTGTTCGGCAACTTCTTATCTGTGGCATTACTGAAGTCAGTAATAGTCTCTCTTTTGACATTAAATGATGTCTATATAGCTGTGTTTAGTTCTAGGCAAACAAGACAGGTTTTTGCAGCCACTGGATTATACAGTCACATGCAGATAGTCTGCTGGAATGTACATGAGCTGTGCTTTCAAGGAGGCACAAGGCAACCGAAATACAGATAACGGCATTTCATGAACAAAGGACTCGCACTGGAAAAAAACGCTGCGATGAGAAGCTGCAGTTGTCTCTTGCTGCATTTGACCAATCAGAACAAACTGAGACCTGGTGTAAGCGGGTGTCATACCATAAAAAGGAATCGTGCTTCAACAGAACTTCGTTTAGCCCACTGTGTAGGTTTTGTGGGTTGTAATCAGATCATTTTTTTAAGTTTACCATTTTTGAGAGACTACAGGTGTGAGTCCATGTCTTATGTTGGTAATTTTCAGTTTGTGGATCAATTTTGATTTAATGTTCAGACATGTAAAAATGTAATAAAAAGGACAGCAAAAATCAGCACAGAAAAGGCTTTGTGGGACAGTCTATAAAAGTGAAGATGAACTGATCCCTTGTCAGTCTGCTCATCTAAAACAGTTTGATTGGGCCAAAGTAGCATCTTTGATTTCTTTATGGAGTAGCAACATCAGCTGCTCAGTATCTTCAAAATCTTTATAAAATGAACAATAACATCAGCAAAAAGAGAAGGTAGGTAGAGCAGAAGAGATGAGAGGGAATGAAGAGGAAGTGTGATCTAGTGGTTAGATCACAGGGCTGCGTGCTAGAACATCTAGCTTCTATGTCTAGCTTTGCCACCGAGTTACTGTGAGCAAGTCATATAACAGCTCTATAGCTCAGTTTATCCATCTGTAAACTTAGTATAATAAAAAGTACCTATCTCTAAGGGCAGGTTTCAGAGTAGCAGCCGTGTTAGTCTGTATTCGCAAAAAGGAAAGGAGTACTTGTGGCACCTTAGAGACTAACCAATTTATTTGAGCATAAGCTTTCATGAACTACAGCTCACTTAATCAGATGCATTCAGTGGAAAATACAGTGAGGAGATTTATATACACACAGAACATGAAAAAAACACCCATTTTTTCATGTTCTGTGTGTATATAAATCTCCTCACTGTATTTTCCACTGAACGCATCTGATGAAGTGAGCTGTAGCTCACAAAAGTTTATGGTCAAATAAATTGGTTAGTCTCTAAGGTGCCGCAAGTACTCCTTTCCTTTTATCTCTAAGGGATGTTTGAATAAGTTAGTTTTCAAACCTCTTTGGGACCCTCCGATGCAACCATATTTTAGAATATTCTGTTGAGGTTCTTATACTGTGCTGATCATTGTGGTATTTAAACACTATGTAAGTACAAAGTAGAGAGGCCAACAGAGAAATTAGAGGTGGGAAATATTTTAATTTGCTTGGTTGATGAACCCAAGTATCAGATTAATCTTTGCTCAACAGCAAAAAAGAAATCAACATAACCCTCAATACAGTCCTGTGTTGAGATGGGTGAGATCACGAAAATAGCACTGTGACCTGTCTGTTCCCAGTTTTGATGGATCTATTTTTACCATCTGCTTGGCTGTTCAGACCTAGCCTAGTCCTGTGTCCCCAAAACAGTTCTGCAAAATACAATAGCATCTGAAAGTAAATGGATAGCCATCATTTTGGTGAGTGTGAAAGGCTCAGACATTTATTGGTTAGCTTTTCTAATGGGTGTGCCGGGTTTCCATGTAACAAGTTTTTGTGCATTTTATCTTTGGGTGCTTTAAGCTGTGTCTTCTACATTACTCTAATATCTCTCTGTCATAGGAGGAGTACTATAATTTCTGGTATTTGCAAATGTGCGCTACTGACCCACGAATACTGATTACACATGCTCAGAGATGCTAGAGGCAGACAAAAGCTGTAACAAGCTAGATTCTGGCAGTATTTGATTATGCCAGGTACCATCATAGGGCTTCATTGTGTGCAACCCTGTGCAGGTTCACATGTGCAGAGAGGGTGCTTTTTATCCTGGGGTTGGGGCCTGGTACAATCTGGTCCTTGCACTCCTGTGGGCTCAAGGACTCGGTGAGGCTAGTACCAAAAAGCAAAGCAAGCCAAAGTGAGAGGGCCCAGGTGGGTATGGGACCGTGGCCTTGCTCCCTCACAAGCAGCATATAGGGCTTCACATAACATGGAGAGCACACAGCACTTTTGTGGAAGGTGAAGCAGTGGCGATCGGGGGTGGGGTGGGGCGGGGGGCACTGTGTCTGAATCTGATAGGACAGCCTTTGACAGCCCTCGTTTGTGTAGTGTAGTACACTGCTCCCAGTGCAGAGCTCTGCCTGAAAGCCATAATATAGCTCTTAAGGCTTGTCAACACTAGCATTTGGGTGTTGCAGCACCCTACCAGGCCTGTAAAACACCTTGTGTCTCTTTCATATGCTGGGTAATAACACCCAAGATTCCATGCTTGTAAAATTCAACTGGCTCTTTATTAAGAGAACTATGTGCATAGATGCTACAGCTAACATTCTAGCCATATGCATATAGACTGACTTCCTGGTGCTTTCTCCAGACTCTTCTCTGCAACCTGGGCTCCTTCCTCCAAGTCCATACAAGTTGCTACAATGTTCCCCCCCCAACCCGACACATTTTTCCAACAATGCACAGGCACGCACACCACAGTCCCGTCTGCACTTGCTCAGTGCCAGTCTAGGCACAGTTGCATCCACAGTCATGTTTTTCTGCACTGCTGCCGTGCCACTGTGTGTAGGAACTGCAAATGCTGCAGCTGCAATGGTAAAGTTAGTCCCTGCAGTGCAATTCATAGATAGAGTCATAGACTTCAAGGTCAGAAGGGACCATTATGATCATATAGTCTGACCTCCTGCACAAGGCAGGTCACAGAATCTCACCCACCCACTCCTGTAACAAACCCTAACCTATGTCTGAGCTATTGAAGTCCTCAAATCACAGTTTAAAGACTTCAAGGTGCAGAGAATCCTCCAGCAAGTGACCCGTGCCCCATGCTGCAGAGAAAGGCGAAAAACCTCCAGGGCCTCTGCCAATCTGCCCTGGAGGAAAATTCCTTCCCGACCCCAAATATGGCAATCAGCTAAACCCTGAGCATGTGGGCAAGACTCACCAGCCAGACAGCCAGGAAAGAATTCTCTGTAGTAACTCAGATCCCACTCCATCTAACATCCCATCACAGGCCATTGGGAATATTTACTGCTAATAGTCAAAGACCAATTAATTGCCAAAATTAGGCTATCCCATCATACCATCCCCTCCATAAACTTATCAAGCTCAGTCTTGAAGCCAGACAGGTCTTTTGCCCCCACTGCTCCCCTTGGAAGGCTGTTCCAGAACTTCACTCCTCTGATGGTTAGAAACCTTCGTCTAATTTCAAGTCTAAACTTCCTGGTGGCCAGTTTATATCCATTTGTCCTTGTGTCCACATTGGTACTGAACTTAAATAATTCCTCTCCCTCGCTGGTATTATCCCTCTGATATATTTACAGAGAGCAATCCTATCTCCCCTCAGCCTTCTTTTGGTTAGGCTACACAAGCCAAGCTCTTTGAGCCTCCTTTCAGAAGACAGGTTTTCCATTCCTCAGATCATCCTAGTAGCCCTTCTCTGTACCTGTTCCAGTTTGAATTCATCCTTCCTAAACATGGGAGACCAGAACTGCACACAGCCCACAGCCCTGGTTTTGTCACCTCACAAGCCACTTACCTGTTGGCTGCATGCAGGGCTGAAAGCAGCAGAGGCAATTCTTGGCTGCTCTTGGCTCATCCCAGTCACCCCACTCATCCTGACACCTCAAGGGCCACAGTAGCATTCTAGGATGTAAAAATAGAACCGCAACTCAGATTTTATTAAACAATTTTAAACATTCAAATAGGCTTTTTTTTGGTCTCACAGAGAGTCCCCTGAAAATACAAGAACAAACATTAATTATGAGTCAATTCTGCGCCCACAGGCCCAAAATGCAAAAGGCTAGATCTGCCTCCATGGGCTGAATGAAAAGTCTGAAGAGGTATTTTTGTTTGTGCATAATTTACATAAAATTTACATATTTCTAAAGTGGGCATTTGATTGCACAGATCCCCCAAATCCATCACCTCTGCCCCATAGCCATCGCCAGTGATTTCAGTAGCTGGACACAGAAGGGGAGCAGAGTGCCCATTTAATTAGCCATGGAGTAGGAGCTTCAGAGAATCACTGCTTCCTCAAGCCGGGGGAGGAGGAGCGCTCCGGTCTGCTTTTACCACAGGAGGCAGAGAGCTGCGCTCCCACATGTTCTCCTCTCCCCCTTACTTTAACTCCGGACACATCTGTTTCCATACACTCCCTCATTTCTAGGGCCCTACCAAATTTGCGGCCGTGAAAATTGCGTCATGGACTGTGAAATCTAGTCTTTTGTGTACTTCTACCCTGTGCTATACCGATTTCGCGGAGGAGACCAGTGGCTCTCAAACTGGAGGTCCCAGCCAAAAAGGGGGTCAGAAAGTAATTGTAGGGGGGGTCTCAGTATTGCTATCCTTACTTCTGCACTGCTCCCTTCAGAGCTGGATGGCCAGAGAGTGGCAGCTGCTGACCAAGGGCCCAGCTCTGAAGGGAGCAGCGCAGAAGTAAGGGTGGCAATACCATACCATGCCACCCTTACTTCTGCGCTGCTGCTGGCAGCGGCTCTGCCTTCAGAGCTGGGTGCTTGGCCAGAGGCCACCGCTCTCCGGCCACCCAGCTGTGAAGGAAGCACCGCTGCCAGCAGCAGCGCAGAAGTAAGGGTGGCAGTACCGCAACCCCCCCTACAATAACCTGGTCACCCCCCCACAACCTCCTTTTGGGTCAGGACCCCTATAGTTACAACCTCATTCAAATTTAAATAGCTGAAATCATGAAAATTTACAATTTTTAAAATCCTATGACTGTGAAATGGACCAAAATGGACTGTAAATATAGTAGGGCCCTACTTGTTTCCCCCAGGGAAGCCACCGGTTTGTCTCCACCCGCTCATCAGCTCTCACTCACCCTGTCCTGCCATGCCACAAGTACCTCAGAGTCTTTTCTTTTCAGCAGCTGCCATGGCTTCACCAGTGGCTGAGTCCCTGCCTCCTCCTTTCTCCCCCCCCCCGCCAAGAGTGCTCCTTCCTCTCAAGTCCTTTCTGACTGGAGCAGGAGGGAGGAGCAGGAGGGAGGGGCTGAGGGAAGGGAGGGTGCTTGCTGAAATGTTGGAAAAGAAAGGAACATTGTTTCAGCCACTGGCCCAACCCACCCTGGTAGCTGTCCAAGGACTGAAACCCCTGCTGAGACCATGCTGAAGGTAGGCTCAACAGCATTTCTCAAAACTGGGGGTTAGTAAGGTCTGGTCTAGGCTGGCGCTGCCTTAGCAATGAGAACTGGACAAAATAATCAGGCTCAGTGGTTTTACAGAGAGAAAGAGAAAAAGAAAGATACTCTTGTTGTATGTTGTCTTTCATGATAAATTTAACCATGAAAACTTCCATCTCTGCACTTGGGTGTTTCACCAAGTTGTGGTCACAATCTGGAAGTTCATACAAGGAGGAAACCAAATTAAAAAAAAATCCATGAAGGATCAGGTCATATTGAAATACAGACGTTGTGCAGATTCTGTAATGACTGTGCATGGCTCATTGTAAAGCTTCCAAGAGACTGGGCTGTATTTCTTTTTCAAAAAGTCTGTGTTTAAAAAGGCATTTTGTTTCTTATCAATATTACTAATAAGCCCCAGGATTATCAATATTACTAGAAGTCCCAGGCAGCCTTGACAATCTCATCTGCATTGTTTGCTCACTCAGATGGTTCAGCAGTTGCTTTGAAAGATGCCATGGTGACAAGTATTTTGTTTTCCTTCTGCTGTTATAGACCTTTACAGCTTGGTGCAATTCCCACCTCAGGAAAGCAGGCACACAGATTGAGAACATCGAAGATGACTTCAGGAATGGCCTTAAACTGATGCTCCTCTTGGAAGTCATTTCAGGTTTGTTAGAAACAAAATGTCTAATGCATTTAGTAAACACCACCCCTGACTTTAGAACCTCGTAGAGATTTTGTAGTGCAAAACTATAACAGAAGTTAATCCTCGACCTTGAGGAGGGTTAGGAGCAATCTTGTTTTCCAGTTGCATGGGACAGCAAAACTCCAGTCCAACAAGTGATCTGTTCACTGTCCATTGGAGGAGCTGCTGACCTGTATTTAAGAATCCTGAGCAAATTGATGGACCATTGCATCTGATCTGAGGCTGAAAATAAAAAGTGGTCTCTCACCTCAGTTTCTTTGTAAATATTTTTGAATAGTAAAGGAAATGGATGATTTGTCCACCAAGCACTTACTGCTTTGCTAAATTCCTTTTCTGCCTCCATTCCTCTAGTTCTGAATCCCACTGCACACAATTGGGAATTGTGTGCACATTTGTGTCCCCCTCCTGCATATTCCTACTGGAAATTGTGTACCTGCCTAGTTCCCACAGAACAAAACCAGAAAATGAATAAATAAAAACCTTTGAAATAACCACAGCTTCTTGTTGAACAACCAGATCTGAGATCCTGGTTATCCTTGGACTGGGCAATTAAAAAAAAAAAGTTTTTTTCTTAGCCTGCCTCAGGGTGTCATCAGTAGGAAAAAAATGAGTGAAATACTCTCTTAAAAGAATGAAAACTGTTAAAGATCGGCAGTGCATGAGTGAGCTTAAAGAGTTACAGATGAATACATTTTAAAATAAAGGTTCTGTGCTTCTGAGCTGATGATGTCCCAAAGCCATACTATGACTGCAGCTGTCTGAACCATTTGGCTTTGGGTGATATCACAAACTGCTGTTGGAGAGACATAAAACCTGCAGGGTCCTTAGGCCCTGCAACTAAGAGTTTACTTTTCCTCTGCATGTGGAGGTCACAAATTTATTTTTTAACCATTTTATTCAGTTTTTAACCCCTTAGTATGAGTACTCCAAACTTTTTCTTTTCTTTTTTTAATTATTAAGCAAGCTTTTCAAAAGTTGGTGCCTAAAATCAGGCTCAGAAATCCATATTTAGAGACCTTAAATCAGGGGTCGGCAACCTTTCAGAAGTGGTGTGCCGAGTCTTCATTTTATTCACTCTAATTTCATGTTTCGCATGCCAGTAATACATTGTAATGTTTTTAGAAGGTCTCTTTCTATAAGTCTATAATATATAACTAAACTATTGTTCTATGTAAAGTAAATAAGGTTTTTAAAATATTTAAGAAGTTTCATTTAAAATTAAATTAAAATGCAGAGCCCGCCGGACTGGTGGCCAGGACCCAGGCAGTGTGAGTGCCACTGAAAATCAGCTGGTGGGCCACCTTTGGCACACGTGCCATAGGTTGCCTACCCCTGCCTTAAATAATTAGTGGTCTGATCTTCAAAACTTCTGAGCACTGAACAGCTCCTATTGACTTATTTATGCAAACCAGCTAAATCATCTATTTCCTCTGCCATTCAAAGGTGGGGAGCAGTCACCAGCAGACTGTGATTACCTGACGATGCCCCTGTGAAGAGGGATGGTTATGAGGGGCATATTGGATGATAAAGGGAAAGGATCAAGGGAAGGAGCATTTCTAAGTCATGTTTTTTTGTGGAACGCTTTGAATTTGTGTAGGGGGGATTTATTCACATATAGTTACTCTCTTGACCATTTGAGAAGACATAGTCATGCAGCCCTTGGTACCAGACGGTGGCAGCATGGCTCTGACAGTGATGGATGAGGTTGGGATAAGTCCAGAGGTGGCAGGGATGCCCACAGGGTCCTGACGTCTGGGATTTGTTCCCATTTAACCACACCGATTCTCAGATTCTGCATTTTTTCCAGGATACTCCTCTTCCCTCTTGTGCATCTCTGCCAATCCTACTGTCCGACAGCAGCTCTTCAAATGCCATGGGTTTGGGGAGATTTTACACAGAAAGGGATGACATGGCTGTCTGATTTATATGATTTCCTTCCCTTGTAATCAGGAAGGAAAGGATGATGAGCTATGAGGAAGGGCCTGTTCACTTCCTTTTTACTTTCTTTCAACTATAAAGCAGACACTAACAGCACAATAAAATATGAAAAGTGTATCCATTTATATACCTCTTATGTTTGGGCAAACATCAAATTTTATTCAGGTTTCACTGCTGTACCGGAAGATCAAGGTAAGAAACTTCTTTGCTTTTTTGTGGGTTTGTTCAAAGGCACTTGACATTCTTTCAGAAAAATACCTCCAGAATAACTGTTAGCTTTTAGAAAATGTACTGCATACATTCTATCTGAGTTTTCTAGTCACTGGTGTGTCTGTTGCCAGGTGCCTGTAAGAATAATTGCATTCAACTTGTTGTACTACAGGGGAAAGACTACCAAAACCAGACAGAGGAAAAATGCGCTTCCATAAAATTGCTAATGTCAACAAAGCCCTGGATTATATTGCCAGCAAAGGAGTGAAACTTGTGTCAATTGGTGCAGAAGGTATGTGGAAACACTTGACAATAGGCCTTGGTCTATAGGCATACATATCCCAAAGAAGCTAGACAGCAGAGATCAGGGGCCAAATTTGTCCTGGTGCCTCCTTGGCCATGGAAGGCCAAGGCCCCTGATGCATCTTGATGGCTTCTCTGCAGAGGTGGGAAGACAAGAATTGGAAAGATTTTGGGTGTGGGGAGATGTGGGTTGTGGAAGGGCTTGATGATTCTAGAATTTGCTTCTCTACATAGTTAGGTTTAATGGTCTATAATTTCTTGGCATTTGCCCATTCCTTTTCTTAAAGATTAGGACAACATTTGGTTCTTTCAGTGCCTTCTTTTATTCCAACATGCTATTAAAAACCAGTAACTTTAGAAATCAGATAGGAGTCTAGAATGTACCTCATACAGCCCTGGGTCTTTGTTTATCTCTTTAGTGAGTATAATGTATAGCGGACTTCTTTTGATAAAATTGCTTGGGAGTTGAGACCTATTCCCAATTGTTACTACGGTGACTGTACACGGTTACTACATTTTTAAGACCAAGGTTCAACATTCTAGATGCAGTTAAAAGAGTGGACAATGGAAAAAGTGGTGGCTGGAGCTGGTTGGATACTGAACCCAAAATGAAGTGGAACTAGATGTGACATGATTATTTTGTTGTTCTGCTCCAAATAGTCACTGTAGTTACATTAAAATACGTGATTGGCTGGTTGGATTTTGAGAAACATAATTTGATGGTTGAAATATGCAGGATCTCACAGCAGATGGGATTTGCCAAATGCAGCTTCCCATGGAGCTTCCCATTCAGCATCTAGACATTACAGTGATTTGTGCTATCTAAATTAGATTGTTTCATGGTTCCCACCCTTGATCTAATTGCCCCATCCCCATGTTTTTATCCTTACTCCAGCCTCCAACCCTTAACCTCAGGGGGCTGAGTGAGAGGGGGAGGGTAACTGGATTAGAGGGAGGAAGGATATTTAGGTAGGAGTGAGTGGGAGAACAACCTTCATGGCTTCAGAGGCAATAGTGCCACTTAGGTGAAGTTCGTGGGGGGCAAATGTTTCCCCTAAGGTTTTTGCACTTGCTCAAAGTTCCATAGGGCCATGTAGCTGGTGGGGGGTGAGCTATGGCCTGACCACTTTTAAGCCATGGTCCTATACTAAATCAGTATGGCTGCTGCTGGAGCATTATTCAGATTTGGTCCAGCCGCCCCTCCATTTATATGGAGGAGCAGCTGGGCCAAATGGTATTGCAACTGGGTATATAGGGAAACTGTTCCTGTACGACAGAGCCCCGGAGAGTCCATCAAGAACTTGACTCATGGTGGCACTGGCTCATACACTATGTGGGTCAGAGACAAGGACACCTGGGGTCCCTGTCGGGGGGGAAGGGAGATAAGCAGGGACTGGAAAGCGGTCCCTGCCAGTGTGTGTGTGTATGTGTGTGTGGGACACTGGAATTCCTCCCCCACCAAAGAAATATCTGAATTGGTGCCACTGTTCACAGGTATAGTTAAGGTTTGGGTTGGTGTTTCAGAGCTGCGGGTGTTCATTTAGTCCGTTATAAACAGGTATCATTTGCCAAATTCAGATCCAGATCTAGGTTCAGATTTCCAGCATCACCAGAGAACAGATGTGTCAAAGCTGAGTTTTTGGTGGACTCTACTCTGACTTAGATTAGACTGAACTGCCTGGTTGCTTACGTGTGTGTGTAGCTGTCTTTAAAATATTGATTTTAATTGTTCGTCTTTGGGTATTTGTGGTTTGCGCAGTCTCTCCCAAAATCAAAGCTAATATCAAAGTGCTGCTTTAATTAATGTTTTGCTGTTCTTCAGCTACTGAATAGAACAAGGAGAGCAAGGCGGACAAACTATGTAGCAGAAATAGAAAAAAAAAGTGCTCCCCCTTCCCCCCTCCGGTATACTTTATACTTGTGCTATTCTGAGAGCAATATTGTATTCTATGGACAGCAGAGGGCATTGAAGAGCCAATTTACATGTGGAAATAGAAATCAAGTGTAAGGCAGACTGTTTGCAGAGCTGGTATAGAAATACTGAACCAACTGGCCAAAATTAGAATTAAAATGGATTAAACAAATGGTCTGGTGAGTAGTGCTTTTCACTGTCACATGGGAATCTTAAATTCACTGGCTGAGGTGAAGAGCTCTGCTGACGGTTGCTTACTCTACCTGATAATATTTTATACATACTGACCAAGATTTTCTAGGTGCTTAATGTTAGGCTCCTAAATCCATAATTAGGCACTTAAAGAAGCCCCCAGGGATCTCTCATTGATTTGTGGGAGCTGCTGGGTGCACAACACTTCTGAAAATCAGGTCACTTATTGAGGTCTCTAAGTGTGGACTTAACGCTAGGCTCCTAAGTACCCATTTTTAAAGATATTGGCCCCTGTATATACTGTTTTCCACATGAAGATCTCAAACATGAATGAATGAATGAATGAATTTATCCTTACAAGACCACTGTGAGGTAAAGTATCAGCCCTGTTTTACAGATGGGAAAACTGAAGCACAGAAAGGTTAATTGGGCCTTAATGTAAATGAGAAGCAGGTCCGGGCTGAGGAGTCAAGAGTTCTAGGTTTCGTTCCCAGCTTTGTCGCAGACTTCTTGTGTAACGTTGGGCAAGTCGCTTAACTTTTGTGCTTCACATTCCTCATCTGTAAAATTGGAGATAATAGTTACAAAGCTTGATTCATTAATGTTTGGAAGCTTTTTAGATTATTGGGTGGAAGGTACAAAAGAAAAGCCAAGTATTATCATTATCATTATTATTTATTATAATAATAATAATATAATAATATTTATTTTGACACAAAGAGGAACATATAAATTAAAACAGGCCAAATGGTGTTTCAGCTGTGGCTACTGGTGGCTGTAAATCACCTAATCTTTCATAAACATTTTTGGGATATGTTTTAATTTCCAAAATGTGAAGTCATTGTCTCTACATCTGTTGAGGATCATGTGTAATTTTCTGACACTGAGCAATGAAGAGTCTGTAGTGAACCTAGTGCCACCAACTGTGATTTAAACCAGAGGCCCAGAATAAAGATTAAACCACTAGTCCTGTGCAGCTCTAGTGCAAAATTCTATTTAATGTATTTATGAGTTGTCTCTATTCAGTAAATGTGTGGTGTTCATAGCCCAGGAAATGGCCAATCACTGGTTTTTGTTAGTTTTTTTTGTTTGTTTGTTTTTTGGGTGGGTGTGACCAGGGTCCTTGTGGGGAGCCAGCTCTGGTCACTCAATTAGGGTGACCTGAAAAGAATGGGGCAGCCAAACCCCAAAAAGCTGGTGAATATTCCAATACTTAGATTTACCAAGCCAGCATAAAACAGCTTCTTTATTACCTTACTGGTTACTCAGAAGTCCAAACAATACAGTTCCCTTAAAGTGATCCAGCCTCAGGCCTCCATCTAGGTACCCATGTCAAATATGATGAAAATTTCTGTAAATCTTATTTCATCATATAAAAGAAAAGGTTCTACCAATCCCAAAGGTTTACCTCCCAGGTTACCACATTACCTCCCAGGTTAATGAAAGTTTCAGACCTTACCCAAATACACACTATAGCCAATTTTTATTAAACTAAACTAAACTTTGTTAAAAAACAAAAGAGAGAGAGAGTGTGGTTAAAAGATCAATATACATACAGACATGAGTTCAATTCACTGAGGTGCAGATTCATAGCATAGATGGTGAGCTTTGTAGCTGCAAAGAGTTCTTTCAGAAATAGTTCATAGGTTATAGTCCAATGTCCAAATGTCATATTCAGGGCATACCAGCATAACTGGGACCTCAGTCTTGCAACTCAAACGTCCCCTGATGAAGCATACACAGATCGAGATGACAGAATCAGGACCCAAGGATCTTTTATACATTTTCATGTCTTTTGACAAGTTGGGAGTTCAAAAGGTAATTAGCATGACTTTGAAAGAGGTCCATCACCGGTACTTCGCTATACGAATTAACATAAGGCCATTTGCTTGTTCCTCCACCATTCACAGTATATTTCAAAGTGAGATGAATACCGAGATATCATAGAATCATAGAATATCAGGGTTGGAAGGGACCTCAGGAGGTCATCTAGTCCAACCCCCTGCTTAAAGCAGGACCAGTCCCCAATTTCTTTCTTTCTTTCTTTCTTTTTTTTTTTTTTTGTCCCAGATCTCTAAATGGCCCCCTCAAGGATTGAACTCACAACCCTGGATTTAGCGGTGATAGAATATTCTTTTCACCTCTGAATTATCAGAATACAGCATAGACAGGGACTGCATGGTCCACCCTACTCATACATATGTAAATACACAAAAACACAATCATGTTCTCCCCACGTCTTATGAGGGTTATTTATTTTGCAGGATGTTTTAACGCTTTCTAGCCATGCGTCACAGTGGGTTTAAAGAAAAAAAAAATCAAATAAATTGAAGGTGCTTTTTTTTGTATCCTGGGTTGAATAAACTGAGAAATTGAGGAGACTGGTAGTACAGAAGATCATGAATAGGAAGGACCTCCAAGGAGTTGTTTGTTAGATGAGAAGAAAAAAATTTCAAAAAACAAAGTGGGCTGCTGAATCTGCTGAAAGACAAACAACTAAGTAAAATAGGAAAACAACAAAAAAACATTTTGGGCCTTCAGTCAACCTCCTCCCGCCCCCCAAATTTTTATCCCTTCTCCATCTTCTTCTCCCCAGAATAATTGTGGATGTAGTTTAGCTTATGATGGGTTTTGAGTGAATTGAAAGGTAGGGGCTGCAGTTCTCTCAAAGCAAACAGGCAATGAAAACACAGATATGCATCTGAAGAAGTGAGGTTTTTACCTACGAAAGCTTATGCTCAAATAAATCTGTTAGTCTTTAAGGTGCCACCGGACTCCTTGTTACAGATATGAGAGTTATTCTGGGGATAATATCCCTGATGGCCTGTAGAGGAGGGAGAAAGGAATGAATCAAAGTATGCTTTAATTACTTTCAGCAGTTTAGCAGTTTTGTTCTCCTTGCTTTTTGGTATTTTTTCTATGTATGTCAGATATGTTTTGGCTCTTTCATACAATGTTTTGGCTAAGGAGACTGAGGAACTGACACATCTACTTTATTGCTGACAAATAATTTGAAAGTTCTGTCTGGAGCCCTGGGAACAGCGGGATTGTAGTAGCCAGTCAGAATAGAAAGATTTGTATATTTGCCGTGTAGCTGTTATGAAATAATCACACAGGCCCAGATCCACAAAATTGTTTATAGGCTCCTGACTTCCATTGGTTTCAATGGAAGTTAGGAGCCTAAATACTTTTGCAGATCTGGGACGCAGCGATTATGCAAATACACTAATTGGCTGACAGTCAGCATGCTCCATGAGTATTGCAATCCAGCTATTGTACAGTTTGAGAAATGACTGTATAGTGATTCGTACATCAACATCCACAACCAATCAAAGTGCAAGGAAATGCGTATGTGAGGAAAAAACAACTGAGATATGCACCAGTTACGATTCAATCGCCTCTGATTGATTAAGAAAGTTCAGTTTTGGTATAATTCATGGTAAACTTCAGGAGGGCCGTGATCCTCCAGGGCCTATACAACGGTGGTAGCAGTGGCACATGGAGTCCTGAGAAGAGGGATGTAAATCTTGGAAAAATTAGTTGGAACCCCCTAAGAGTGAAGAGGAAAAATAAAAAAACAGTTATCTTTTTAACACTGATTATTGCACTATAAAAATAAATGTTACAATGAAGGGGCACCAGAACAGGGGAATCTAGGGGCCCACGGCCTCCCCTCTTTTAAAAGTGGGAGGGCGGTGCTCTTTCACTTTTTACTGGCCGCAAGGGCGAGGGATGCGGGGGAGGGGTCGGAGAGGAGTGAGTGGAGGGTGGGGCCTCCAGGAGAAGGGACGGCACAAGGCTGGGGCCTTGGTTCGGGCGCTGGTGATCCCCCCACTATTGAGGACCTTCTGCTGCTCCTGTTACCATGTCACTGTGCTGGGGTTTCCAGTACCTTGGGAGTTACTTCCACAAACTCCATGGAAAGGGGGAGAAAATCCTGATTGGGTTGCAAATAGAATTGGTGTCTTGAATCACTTTCAAACCACAGGGATAAAAAATGCCATTCAAATTACTTATGTGCATGCGGGCATTGTCAGTATATATTTAGAAGAATATGACTTAAAAGATAGCTGAACGTTTATCATTAGTAACACATCAGTGTACATACACAAAGTACTTTTAAAAAAATTCCTTGTAACTTGGCCAAATCAAATTGAATTTTCATCAGACAACCAAAAGGTGCACATGTAACCTATGGCCAAGTGCTCAGCAACAAACAGCTTTCATTGTCCTCAGTGGGTGCTGCTGGCTGTTGACCAGTTTTGAAAATCTGACCCTACCTAAGGACAATGGGTAAAATTTTCAAACCTGTCTAAAGCTTAGGAATTGAAGTCCCATTTCCAGAAGGGACTTAGGCACTAGGGTGCCTAAGTCTTATTGAAACATCTATGGAACTTAGGCTCCAAAATGCCAAAGTCATGTTTGAAAATGGAACTTCGGCTCCTAAGTCATTTAGGCACTTAAAGAAATTTACCCCCCTCTCTAAATCAGATTTCAAGTTTGTACACCACTAATGCATGAGAGCTGTTAAAAATTTGCAAAAAATTGTTTGTTCACTTGCTTTGTATTTGAAAACAGCAAGACTGATTTTGCTCAAACTTTAGTGCTTATCTACCTCGATAGCTATTCTGCAATAGCTATTCCTGATTAACTCCATGTGTGGATGCTCTTATTCTGGAGTAAGAGTGCAGAATAAGGCCTTGTCTACACTACTGCAGTAAGTTGACCCAAGTTATGCTACTCCAGTTACGTGAATAACGTAACTGGAGTCGATGTAGCTTAGGTCAACTTACTGCAGTGTCTGCACCGTGCTGCGTTGATGGAAGACGCTCTCCCGTCAACTTACCTTACTCTTTCTGGTGGAGTACTGGAGTTGACTACAGAGCTCTCTGCCATCAATTTAGCGGGTCTTCACTAGACCCGCTAAATTGACACCCTTGCAGCAGCGCCGATCTATGAGTAAGTGTAGACACATGGCCTAAGAGTGTGAACACATGGAGTTACTCGGGAACAGTTAATCCTCTTTAAATTCACACACTAATTTATTCCAGATTAATTGTTAAGTGTAGACAAGCCTTCAGAGAAATATTTTTTCCTTAGGTAGCGACTAAACAGAGAAAAGTCAGTCTGAATGGTGAAAATTTGAGAAAATCAGAATCAATTGAATAAAGCACTTTAGTATGGAAGTGGTGACCTTAGCTGTAAGTAATTTTCAAGCTTAATTAGCCTGAGCAGAACCATGAGCTTGTTGAAAATCCAACTAGAAGAAATTCTGTATAGGTTAAGAATTACGAAACTTGCAGTATAACAGATGTGCAGGATGAAAGTAAGAGGACACATTGCAAACTGTACTTTGTGAATTCTGGTTTCCCTTTTTTACCCTAGAAATTGTTGATGGCAATGTGAAAATGACCCTGGGTATGATATGGACCATCATCCTTCGCTTTGCTATTCAGGACATTTCAGTAGAAGGTAAGAATATACCCCTGGCTATCTTAAAATAGTTAGGGCAAAGCACGTCAATTTGAGTTGACGTTAAAATTAAGTAAAAAATCTATTTTTGTCAGATTACTGGATCACTGTGTAGTGGTACAACATCCGATTTACAAGATTGTCTGCCTGAGCTTGCTGATCTGCTAGCTTCCATATGCAATCCAGGCCTGGTCTACACTACAGTGTTAGATCGAATTCTGCTGTTTCCACACATCAAGCCATAGCTTAATCTTTGCCTCTTCACTGTACACTTTCGCCAGCTCTCTGAACTTCCTGCTTTCTGGAGCAAGCATCCTGTATCTGTCCACTTCTCCACCTCTTTGCAAATCTGATCTGAGTACATATGTTTTTTTCTTTCTCTGTACCTCTTAATTTCTTCTACTGCTTTAGTGTTTTTTTGTTTTGTTTTACTGTCCCTAAGTAATTGTATTCAACTCTGGAAGGTGTCTTGCAGTTTGTATGAAGGACATTTTCACGTGTTGGCTGTACTGTATTGTTGGTCAAATGCCTCTCTACTTAAATCAGTTTTAAATTGTGAAAAGTGTCACTGACAATTCTAGAAACTAATCTCTAGTTTCCACAGGAAGGATGTAATGTATAAGCAGTGGTAGTGCAAGCTTCCCACACTGCCCTGCCAGGAGTGTCATGATAGACCTGGAGGAACCACCTCTAGTGTTGAGATGAAGATCAGTCTCTAGGGTCTATTTAGTCCTTGATTTATGTGTTGAGACTGCCAACAAGGGGGCCAGTTGTGGTGGTGGTGGTGGCAATTTTGTGACATTGACAGCTAACCCCGGGGAAACGAACTGAGACCATCAACATCTATTGCACAGTCCCCCTCCCCCCCCAGCAGATAGTAACAAGTTCCAGCTTGTGAATGTTATTTAAAATAATAGGGAGTAGTCTACCTGAGCTCCTTTTCATTCTTTCTTTTTCTCTCTGATGTCCTTTACAGAGACTTCAGCCAAAGAAGGTCTGCTGCTGTGGTGTCAAAGGAAAACTGCTCCTTACAGAAATGTGAACATTCAGAACTTCCATCTTAGGTAAGATCACATTATTTCAAGGGATAAAATACAAGTGTTTTGCATCAGATTCTGCTCCCAGTTGTGTACATGTAACTAAGAGCATTATTTGGCCCTTAATGTTTAAACTGGTATATACTGGCTCATTCAATGTATGGGAAAAAAAGTTTTTACCGGCAGAACCCTGGCATAAGTTCAAGTTTATATTCAAAGTATAGATTATGCTATCTTCAGTTCTTGGTTTACGGAGTATGTTCCAGACTATTTTATTATTGCATGTATCTTTGGTTAGGGAAAATGTTTTCTTAAAATAATAGATGCTTATATTGTTTGAATTTTACCTTTTGGATGACAGAAGTTTTTAATGTGTAACACTTGTATTGAATCTTTATCTGGGAATTGTCTTTGCTTGTACATTTTGAAGTCAGGTTAACAGAACCTCTAAAAGCTTTTAGTATTACAAATGTCTTGTGTAGTATCCAATCCTACAAATTGCTGTACACAAGTTGATCCTTGTGCCCATGCAGAGTCCAATTGGTCCATCAGAATGGAGTATCTTGCAGGATCAGGGCCTATGTCTGTAAATTAGTTTTGACATGATCCCTAAATGGATGTAAGTGATGGCTCCATTATTGTCTCCAGGATCATTGTTATAAGGTCTGATCCTGAGAAGTACTGAGCATCTGAAACTTCCACTGAAGACAGGGGGAAGTGCAGGTGCTCAGCAACATTCAGAATGAGACCCATAATACATAGAAAGTGTTTAAATAAATTAAGCTTTTTTTTCTGCTGCCACTGTATGTTCCGTTGAGAAAAGCCCAGTTGTGGTGTTATAATTGCATGATATAAGTGACATTGAAAAAGACTCTTGGACAAGCATGTTCTGTTAGCCGAATCTTCAGGGGTTCATTTGGCCCTTGATATGCGTGTGACCATAAATATATTTGGAGGGTTATGCACATGCATTGAAAGCAGAACCTGTATCCTTTTGTGTCCTGGAGCATCACAGAAGCTAACCAGTTTCTACTCAGGACGCATTTTACATAACATACACTGTGTAAAGACCCCTGTAGGGCGATCAGGAATATATGGATTATAGAAGAGTGAGTACACAGTCTACTAACAGAACCACACAGTGAGGGTGGACCCATGAGATTTAATTATCTGGATGCAACATGGGCCTTCATGCATATAGCAAAACATTAAGTGAGGGTCAAACTGTCCAATGTAATGATTGTATTAACTTATTTTTCCATTTTATTTTCTATTGTTTGTTGTAAAGCTGGAAAGACGGCCTTGCACTCTGTGCACTTATCCACAGACACCGACCTGATCTTATTGACTACTCCAAGCTAAATAAGGTCATCAGTCTGGGTGCCACAGCATGCTGATCTGCAGTGATCTGGTTCACTTCCTATTTGCTTAGCATGTTTCCTTAAGGATGAGCTGAGAAGTGCTTACTAACTCTGACTGGTTTGCCAGGCTCCTGACAAAACTGATTCTGAGGAAGAAGGACACTCCCTCCTTTTCCTCCCCCCTTCCACCTCCCCCTGCCCCACTTCAGCAGCTAACATTACATACGCTTGGCCTGATTCTCCACTGCTTTGCATCTTGGGAACTCATTTATACCAGTGCAAAGTGGGTGTGAAATCCTAATAGAACCGAATTCCCCCCTCATGCTGGTGGCGGTGTTTACACCCACTTTGCATAGGTGTAAATGTAAGCGCAAAGCAGTAGCGCAGGGGTTCTCAACCTTTTTCTTTCTGAGCCTCCCTCCAACATGCTAGAAAAATTCCACGGCCCACCTGTGCCACAACACCTGTTTTCCTGCATATAAAAGCCAGGGCCAGCGTTAGGGGGGTAGCAAGCAGGGCAATTGCCAGGGGCCCCATGCCACAGGGGGTCCTGCAAAGCTAATTTGCTCTGCCCTTGGGTCTGGGTAATAAATTACCTCTAGCAGGAAATAACAAGACTTACAAATTAAAGTTCACAAAGAAAATATTAATTTCTTGTTACTTTGTTTTTAACAGAATTCCACCAATGTCCCCTACAAGCATAAACCTAATGGTGCCCTAACGTCACTAGGTTACAGACAAGGGGAGTACGTTATTCTCACAATGGGTCTGATCGTAGCAGAACAGAGGGCGCAAATGGGGTCTGACTGTGTTGCTGTTGAAATTGGTGGCTTTACTAGTTTAGAAAGTCTTCAAAAGAAAAAACATTAAAAATCTCATCTATCGGGGTCATGAATAACTATTTTAGGGGGTGTGAGGATGAGGGGCAAGCACATACCTCAGATTTGCCAGATTGTAACAGATGAACAATGCTAGAAAAGAAAGAGGAATAGAGTTGTTTCCTCCCAGTTTTGGGGATTTACAGTTAATTTCCTGTGCTCTAAAATGAGAATACAGCTAAAAGTCTCCTTCAGTGCCAGCCAGGGAGAAGACTTCATGGGCATGTGTGCAGTGCTCCAAAAGATCCATGACATGTTTGCGGCTGGCCTGGATCAGCTGGGTTGGACTGCAGGGCTAAAAATTGCAGTGTTAGCCCCGCAACCTGAGCCCTGAGAGCCCAAGTCAATTCATCCAGGCTCTGAGACTTGGTGTAGTGGGTTCTTTATTGGAGTGTAAACATACCCCATCATTGTCTTAACTTGCTAGATGCTACCAAACACTTCTCATTTGTGAAAGAGATTGTTAAGTCATAGATCGGATTCTTCATTCCCTGCTCCCCATAGTAAATAGATTCTACAAAGGAATTGGCTGTTATGGGAAAGCTTTGAAGAAAAAAAGAACTAAAATGAAATGATTTATAAAGCTGGTTCTGTTTTATAAGTATTAAAAAGTTATGCTGGGGCCTGCGAGGCACATAATAATAAATAGTCAATCGATTTATAATGCTAACTTAAACTCATAAAGTATTAATCTGAACACTAAGGCATTTGGAAAGTATTAATTTTGAGCTCAGTCCTACTCTTCTTACTTAAGGTGAGTAAGAGGATTTAGCATTTCATCTTACTTTTGGTTAATGATTTTCAACAGCAGTTTGCCCCCCATTTGTTCTTTACACTGCTCCTAAAACAATTCTATCCCAATTACAAATCTAAACCAAAATGTCAAAATTGTCAGCTAGCACCAGCATGGTCTCCAGTTTTACGCACACACCATTTTCTGCACAAACATACCTACTAGGTAAACAGACAACCTGTTTGTGCATTTAAAGGTACTTATGCATAACAGATGCTAACTTTCTGGAAGGCCTGCTGAAACCTTGACCACAGTGTACAAAACTTCCATAGTAAAACCATTTTATTTTTGTGTGTGCGGTGGGAAGATAGAACAGAACTCAAACAAATGTGCCTTGATGAGACTGCCGTGTCAATCATGTGCAGAATGATCGTAACATTGGGCTTTTTTCCTGTCCTGGCTGTGTTTGACTGGCTACTTGTTGGGTGTCTTAACAACTGTCTTGGTGTTTTTTCTTTTGGTATGATATCTGTTTCTCCTGCATGCCTTCTTTTCTTTTCTCATCTATGCATCTTGTGTGGACTTATCGTAGCTGGAAGGATGGCCTTGCTCTCAGTGCCCTTATCCATAGACACAGGCCTGATCTTCTTGACTATGACAAGTTAGATGAGGTATTTCTGTAGCCGCAACAGAGATTTTTAATTACTGTGGTTTGTAGCTTTATTTTATGGTATGGGTGATGGATATCTCCCAGCATCTCAGGCTTCACTATAATTTTAAACAAATCTTCTCCCAAATCTTCAGAGCTTTGATCAATCATTGATTATACAACGAACATACCAGTGGGGGGTGTCTATCACTCATCTATAAGAAAAGTATCTCAAATTAGTCAATAGGTTTCACTTAGATTTAGTCTAGTTTTTATACATATTTCATATCTGTAACATAGTTTTTGTACATGCCATTAACCCATGTTGTATATACATGGTGTTGCATGTACATAAATATATATATCCACAAATAAAGTTCCATAGATTTTAAATATTGGCCAAATTTTAAATGCCTTTTAATTGAAATGATGCAGCTGATATAACCTACTATATGAAATACACTTGATAGTAAAGTTAGAAAATGCAGCTATTGTGTATAATATACAAATGAGCCAAAATCTTTAGGCCAGGCAAAAGCCTTCATAACATATAATTTTTCAAATTGAGTGATGAGTATGATATATATTTCGAGGTACCACTGGGAACATTACTTACGTTTTGGAAACACATGCATAATATGCAGAAAATTAAATACTTCATACTCAGAAGATGTGTGAAGTACAGACTTCTATGAAACTTGGAATAATCACTGTGAGTTAAATCTCACTATTTTCACTGATGTAACCAAAAAAAAAAAAAAAAGCCCACTTGAGACATCAGGACCCCTCTCTAGGATAGCACTTTTATGCCAGCGCAAGACCCGGATGCTGCCTGCAAGGAACAGATCTATCTACTGGGAGAACCTGTGTCTCTTCTAAAGACAAGGTCTTCCACCAGTAGTGGCATTTTCAGAAACCAAGACCTCTCACAAAGAGTGTTTTCACCCTAATGTGAAACACTGAGGGTATGTCTCCAAAGTAAAACCTGCAGCACTGAGTCACAGAGGCTGGGTCAATTGACTTGGTCTCACAGGGCTTGGGCAGCAGGGCTAAAAATAGACATTCTTGCTTGGGCTGAAACCTGGTGAGGGGGAGGGTCTCAGAGCCCATGCTCCAGCCCATGTGGGAACATCTAGACTGCTATTTTTAGCCCCGCAGTCCGAGCCCCATTAACCCGAGCCAGGTTCTGAGGCTTGGTGCCACCAGTTTTTCTTTGCAGTGTAGGCATACCCTAAGACTCCAATATGAGATATCAGGGCAGCCTAAGGAGCATATTCCCTTGCCTAATTTTGAGACACTAAGCCCAACAGTAATCATCCTCTATAATTTGAGACATTGAACGTATACTTCTGATTTGGGGTTCACTTATTGTTCCCCTTCCTTTTTCTTCAAAAAACAAAAAGGAAACCATTGGCTTGATCCATAGGAGCTATAGGTTCTCAGCACCTCTGAAAGCCATGTTATATGTACATGCACAATAAAAACAAGTCACATCCAAACCAAGATCTAAAGGTGTTACTCATTCTGAACAGTAGCTTAGATTTCAGTAGGTTCCTATGCCTGAAGCGGCTTCTCTGTGCATTTCTGAGACTAGTTGTTCTTGTTTTTCTGTGCTTGTTCATCATTATATGTGAGCTTGACCAGTAGTCAGCTTATGAGCTTGCTAGAATTCACATCTCTGTACTATTCTGCATATATATATGTTGGATTTTCATCATAGTATATGGGTATATTAAATACATAATGTTTGTGTCCCCACAGAACAAATTAACAATGGATACCTAATCATATCTCATAGCTTATTAATGTTTTCTCTTGAAAAGATAGAAACGCATTATATATATATACACGTGCGTGTGTACACACGCACAGACTCACTCACTCACTCTGTATCAGGGGTTCTCAAACTTCATTGCGTTGTGACCCCCTTCTGACAAGAAAAATTACTATATGACCCTAAGAGGAGGGACCAAAGCCTGAACCTGCTTGTGTCCCACCACCCCTGGTGGGTGATGGCAAAGCCCGAGTCCCACCGCCCTGGGCGGGGGATTGGGGGTGGGAAAGCCATAGACGCAGGGCTTCAGCCCAAGGCAGGGGGCCTGTAACCTGAGTCCCAACACTTTGGCCCTGGGCAGTGGGATTCGGGCTTTAGCCCCAGTCCCCAGCAAGTGTAAGCCAGCCCTGGCATCCCCATTAAAAGGGGGTCCTGACCCACTTTGGGGTCCCGACCTACAGTTTGAGAACTGCTGCTCTATATCTATGAGCTCAGCTTTTTGGAAAACACTAATTATGACTCATTTCCAGTGAGGAAAATCTATGTCTTGGATCAGGCGGAATAACCTTCAATATACATACTGTGTATATTTCTTCTTGCTATGAGAAAAATGTCTGGTGTTTAACTGGTTCTCATTTTTGCTTTCATGCAGGATGATCCTCTAAGAAATATTAATCTGGCAATGGAAATTGCAGAAAAACATCTGGATATTCCAAAAATGCTGGATGCAGAAGGTGGGAGCTAAAATTTTATTATGTGCCTTGAATAAGAAGTACGCAGTAAAATCTGTCACCTTGTACATACATTTTTTTTAAGAATGCTTATACGTGAATCACCACAATGATGCCTCTTTATTATGGTTCCTTTTCAAATTATTCCTCCTTTTTTATTTCTTGTGTGCTGGATAATTTCACACTTTTTTGTTTAGTTAAATATTATTTATTATTTGTATTGCAGTAGCACAGGGTCCCAATCATAGATCAGGACCCCATTGTGGTAGGAGCTATATAAACAGAACAAAAAGACAGTCTTTGCCCCAAAGAGCTTAAAATCTACCTGTAACACAAGATGGTGCACAGATGTTAACAGTTTAAAAACACATGAACATTGTATACTGCTGAAATCAAGACTTTAAAAAGAGACCTATAGCTAATATAGTCCTTCCCAAATATACAGCTAGTAACATGTGCCACCCATGCTGGAAGCTGAAGTTGAGGAATTACTGTTTAAAAAAACAACAACAAAAAAACCTGTATTTGTATTTTTTCCAAATGATCAGTTTTAATGAGTAGTCCCATATTTGAACCCTTGAAAAAGACTTCAGAGTCTTTCTATAAATAATATGATGTTAAAGTACCTCTTTACTAACTAATGTTCTGTAGTTTGGGCATGCATGGAGACAAAATATGAACATTTGCTACTTTAAATATATTAATTCTGATCTGGTCTCTTGCCAGTTGACTGGTCTCAAAGGGTAGAATGTTCCCAAGCACTCAGTCTTAGCCTGCCTGCTCCCATTGAAATAAATGGCAGTAGAGTTAGTACTGGGTGCTTTTGAAAACCCCACCCAAATAACTCAGTGGTTTCTAGCATTGATTTCATGCTTCAGAATTCATTCTCTCTTTGTTCCTGGAAATCTGAGTCCTGTTTTAAGCAACACCTTGTCCTTCTTACTGTAAACTAAGATGCAAGGTAATTATTTAACACATCTACTATCTCCTTATTCATAGATATGAACGTCCATTACCATTTTTCTTTTTCGTCAGCTTCCTTAAATATTGTATTCCATATCCTGGCGTTTTACACCTTAAAAGAAAAAAGACGCTTTATTAGAGTCATCATTAATATGTGAAATCATCCAAATATGTGCTGTCAGCTTTTATTTCAATTTTCAGATTCTTTTAATGTATCCTTTTCAAAAGTTCGTTCTTAACCCCTGTAAAATAAAAGAAACTGATGCTGAATTATGAAATATATTGGTTCTTATGGTATAAAATCCCACAGCTAACTTTAGAAATTTTATCTGCTTTCCCTGGTCATCTCCCCAACCCTACTCCGGCTGCGTGTGAAATGGGCATTTTTGCATTGGTGCTAATGCCATTCAAAAAGCCTCTTCACTGATAATCAGTATGAAGTGCTTGGTCACTTTCTGTCTTTATCTGTTGCAGAGTGTTAAAGGGACCATCACTGTCAATGTGCCCAAACTTCAGTCATATCCTGTCATTTTAGTTATTTCCTCCCATAATGATGCAAAACCCATCAGCCTTCCAAAATAAGGGGCTGAACTCTGTTATGATTTATGTTGAGGTTAACTGAAAATAGAATCTGGCTCAAAGGCTGCAAAACTGTTAAAAATCAAAGCTTTTCTGAGTGCTAGATTTATTCTGGATCACAGTAGCACATGTATACCTGTTTTGCAGGTTTTGGATACAGATCAATACTCTGATATGTGAGAACGTAGAGCAGGGCAGGCAGAATATAGAGACACTGTTTTAACGTGCTTCACATGCACGTCTACATCCATAACTAAGTTACTAGGCCAAACTCTACTTACATTCACACATAGTTAACTCTGGAGTAAGTCTAGTGACTTAAATGAAGTTACTCTGGATTTATGTAAGTGTAAATGAAAGCAGAATTGATCCCAGGAGGTCTGCATCTGCCAGCCTTCCCCAATAGCTCTTGAAAATTGGGTCTTGTACAAAACAGTGCAATGTGGCAATGCTATTTCTGTACATCCTAGATATTCGGATATTTTTAACATTTCAATTGAGCAATTGATAATTCCTTCATTTATTGATTCCTAAAGTCTGATCAGCATTGATATGAGTGGATGAAAGCAAGAGGAATGACCTTGGGTTTTTTTTTTTGTTTTTTTTTTTTAAATCCTTGCAGCATGTGAGGTGGAATCATCATCAGATGGAAGTATATTGCCATTAGACTATCTGAGCAGTTAACCTTCTTCTTTCTACACAGATGTAGTAAACACTGCCAGCCCTGATGAAAGAGCCATTATGACTTATGTTTCCTGTTACTACCATGCATTTGCGGGTGCTCAGAAGGTGAGGTTGTAAAAGATGGATCAGATCTCACCCTTCACCTTCTGTGGGGTTTTTTTTAGCAGTTTTTCTCTTCTGATCTTTCCCCCCACTAGTTACTAGAGGAGCATCCTAGAGCTGGGCAAGACCTCATTTCCTAATTTTCTCTCTGCACTCCTGTCTCTGTATAGTCAATAGAAGTTTAGCCATTTGTTTGTTCTCCAGAAACATATTTTTCTGTCTCACTATTCTGTATCTTTACTAGTAATATCAAGTAGATCTCAACAGTTGGTTACTGACCTGGATAGCAGACATACTTCCCTCTATTTGAAACCTCTGTGCATTGACTTGAATCAACATTTAAAGAGCAAGATGAAAATAACAAACTCACATGGAAAAAAGAGATCCCAACAGCAGTCATATTATCTCCACCACCATGCCAGAGACCCTGGATATTATTCATGCTGTAAATGTAAAAAATATAGCACAATCTCAGAAAATATACACCAGTTTTGTTTTCAGGATTTTTTTAAGTGTTAGCATTTTAATGTATGTACAAATGCATAGCAGCATAAGACATTTATTATATGTGATGCAGACACAAATATCATATACAGACATCTAGGTAGAAATCTGGAATTGTATCTCAGCAAATATAAGCAAAAAATAATTACTGTAGAATCTCAGATTTCAGAGTAGACGTGTTAGTCTGTATCAGCAAAAACAATGAGGAGGCCTTGTGGCACCTTAGAGACTAACACATTTATTTGGGCATAAGCTTTCATGGCCTAAAATCCACTTCATCAGATGCATGGAGTGGAACATACACTAGGGAGGTATAAATACACAGCATATGAAAAGATGGGAGTTGCCTTACCAAGTGGGGGGTCAGTGCTAATGAGCTAATTCAATTAAAGTGGAAGTGGGCTATTCTCAACAGTTGACAAGAAGGGGTGGAATCAGTTTTGTAGTGCAAATGAGGCCAATGTGAACAAGGTGGCCCACTTCAAACAGTTGAGTTACAAACACCAGAGTTACAAACTGACTGGTCAATCACACACCTCATTTGCAACTGGAAGTATGCAATCAGACAGCAGAAACAAAAAAATCAAAAATCAAATACTGTACAGTACTGTGTTAAATGTAAACTACTAAAAAATAAAGGGAAATTTAAAAAAAAAAGATTTGACGAGGTAAGGAAACTATTTCTGTGTTTGTTTCATTCCAATTAAGATGGTTAAAAGCAGAATTTTTCTTCTGCATAGTAAAGTTTCAAAGCTGTATTAAGTCACTGTTCAGTTGTAAACTTTTGAAAGAACCACCATAATGATTTGTTCAGAGTTATGACTATTTCAGAGTTACGAACATCCTCCATTCCCAAGGTGTTCGTAACCCTGAGGTTCTACTGTAAAGAGAAACTCAGAATTGGACACAGTTCAAGTGTCACTAATAGGAAAATGCTCACTCTAGGGATACTGATATATAGTATTAAATAGCTAACAGATACTTTTGCAAGCTTGAGCTACTCTTCTGTAGAGAGGTCCTTTCCAGGTTAAAACAGCTAAAATTCCGTGAGTTATGTAGCCTGTCTTTTACATATCTAAGGGCTTGTCTACACTACTGCGTGGGGGTCGATTTAAGATACGCAACTTCAGCTACCTGAATAGCATAGCTGAAGTCGACGTACTTAAATCTACTTACTGCAGTGTCTTCACTATGGTAAGTCGACAGCTGACGCTCTCCCATCGACTCCGCTTGCACTCCCTGTTCTGGTGGAGTACCAGAGTCGACAGGAGAGCGCTCAGCGGTCGATTTATCGCGTCTATACTAGATGACAGATTTTAAATTGTTAAATTTGAGCCCAATCCTGCAGCCTTTACTGTTGTGAGTAATCCTTATGCATGCAGGTGGTCTCACTGAAGTTAATGGGTTTACTCCTGTGAGTTACAGTGCATGAATAAGGGTGCAAGATCCAGCCTTCTGCAAAGAAAAATAATTTCACTTCATTGTCCTGCAAGACCTCAGTCTGAGTTTCAGCATATTGATTTTTTTTTTCTGTCAGCACCAATAAATCTCACACACAGTTTATTCCAGCTTTGTCTCCAGAGTACAGAGCTGTGGGCCAGCACCTGCTTAGCATACAGAAATCAAGGCAGGGTAACAACCATTTTGTGCTTCTCTTTGTTCAGCCTGTTTTCTACTCCTCTATTTTTTTTTTGTTTTTTTGTTCTTTCCTTTCCTTCCCCGGCTTCCTTCTGTAGATATTGTGAACACTCCCAAACCTGATGAAAGAGCTATCATGACTTATGTTTCCTGCTTCTACCATGCTTTTGCTGGAGCAGAGCAGGTATTAATCAATGGTCCCTTTGAGTTGCTGTGCTTTTTGGTTGGTTGTTTCACATTTCCATGAGATTTTTTCACCTGAATATAGATCTTTGAGGTTTTAATCAACGTTCCCAGGTATTATTTGAATGTGAATGCTTTTTTTAACTAACTTCTAATCCTGATTCAGTTAAAAGCCCTGTAGCAAATTGGATTTTTTTTTTTGGTTCCAAAAGGTATTACCACTGATTTTGAGGGTCCTTAGTGGTTATAAAAGGCTATTTTCAGGAAAAGTAAGTTTAAAGAGACCTTGTTTTGCATATGGACCTCAGGCTGTGTTGATGCACAACTTTCCTTGCAGGAGCAGCTCTCAGGTGCACAATCAGAAAAAATATGCAACATTCAATTGACCCGATTAGAATTACCCCAGATTTACACTTGTATAGAAGAGCAGACTTTGACCAGTTGTGCACATTCTAGCAGTTATAAATGCAAATGACTTGTACAAACTGTGTGAACTGGGCTCTTAATTTGCTTGGGTCTTCTTTTGCATGTTCCTAACAAACCTAATAGATTTCTAGTATGATTTTTTTAACCTAATACCATAACCTGAACAATAGTCTAAGTCACTTTCAAAGTAAAGATTTATTAAATGACCCTGACATTAGTGTGAAACTACCTCCTATATAATAAGGCTTTAACATTTAACAGAATGAATTCTATGTTGATTTATATGCTATGCAGCACACTGAAGTTAGTAGAGTTTTACAGGGAGACTCACTGCAGAATTTGTCCCAATAACTCTGAGAAGGGCGAACTTACATATGAGTCATGAGCACTAACCAACAGTGATAAGAGCAATTTTTATTTTCAGCAGTCACATTCAGCTTACTTAAAGTTTGTATCTGCTTGTGAACATGATGACAGCTATGTCCTGTTTGTTTTCTGTATTTTACAGGCTGAGACTGCAGCTAACAGGATATGTAAAGTGCTTGCTGTGAATCAAGAAAATGAAAAGTTGATGGAAGACTATGAAAGGCTAGCAAGTGAGGTAAAGGCTAGCAAGTGATGATGATAAATTCAGTGCATTATTTACAATGAAAACAGAGCAAAATTAAAGTCACATACAGCTGACAGTCATCTTTGTCAGAGGGGAAGGATGGTTCAGTGTTTGGAGCATTCGCTTAGAACTTGGAGGAGCCAGGCTCAATTCCCTGCTCCATTACAGGCTTCCTGAGTGACAACGAACAAGTCACATAGACTCTCTCAGCCTCAGTTCCTCATCTGGAAATTGAGGATAATAGCACAGGGGTGTTGTGAGGATAGACATAGTAGGAATTGTGAGGCACTCAGATATTGCAGTAATGGAGGCCATTTAAGTAACGGAGAGAGAGATCTTTGAGGGTTTATATGTTATAACTGCTTGCACAAATAAGGAATCTTAAATTCACTTACTGTTTTCCATAATTCTAGTTTAAAAAAAGCTTCTTTCCCCTCAGCCAAAAATTGTAACATGATAGATAAATACAAACATACCTTTAAGTGATAAAAATAAGATGTTTAAGTATAAAGTGGTCCATAAGGATTTTATTTCAAATTGAAATATGAGGGTATAAGGTATGAGATATTTCACAGGTAGGCCAGAAAAAGGTATTTTTCAAGGTGTATCATAATGCATCCCTGCATCTGTGGAAGGGCTGAGACTCAGGAGAACAGTGTTTTCAACTCTGCCACATGCTTTGTGTGTGATCTGAGACAAGTCCCTCAGTTCCCCATTTGGAAAAGGGGGATAATGATCCTTTGCTGGATAAATTCAATAATATTGTGAGGCTCTCAGAATCTGCAGTGAAATTACCTACCTAGAAAGAGAAACAGATTAAAACTGTGCCCTGAATTTGGAACATGAACTTTTATCATATAAACCAGTAGTTCTCAAAGCTGGTCTGCCGCTTGTTCAGGGAAAGCCCCTGGCGTGCCGGACCGGTTTGTTTACTTGCCGCGTCTGCAGGTTCGGCCGATCGCGGCTCCCACTGGCTGTGGTTTGTTGCTCCAAGCCAATGGGGGCTGCAGAAAGGGCGGCCAGCACGTCCCTCAGCCCACGCTGCTTCCTGCAGCCCCCATTGGCCTGGATTTTTAAAAGTAGCTGGGGATTTGGGATAACTCAGGTTTTGGGTACTCATCTTGAGATACCTTGAAGGGACCTGATTTTCAAAAAGCCAAGTGCTCAACACCTTCAGAAAATCAGGGCCCTTTAGGATGTCTCAAATTAGGCATAAATTGAGGTAACCAAAATTACTAGTCATTTTTGAAAATCTTGTGCTTAGTTGTCACTAAGTCATTGACTTTGGCAATGACTCTCTTGTTAAAGAAAAGACACTGGAGTCTGTACATTCAGGATTATCGTTTCTTTTTTTTTTGGTTCCATTTTCCATTGCTTTGAGTTTTAATTGTTTGTGTCTGTATGTGATAGCTTTTAGAATGGATTCGTCGCACAATCCCTTGGCTGGAAGACAAAACTCCCGAGAAAACAATGCAGGCCATGCAGAAGAAGCTAGAGGACTTCCGAGACTACCGCCGCAAGCACAAGCCTCCCAAAGTCCAGGAAAAATGTCAACTGGAGATCAATTTCAATACCTTGCAGACAAAACTGAGGATCAGCAATAGGCCAGCTTTCATGCCATCAGAAGGGAAAATGGTTTCAGTGAGTAAAATACGGGTCCAGTCTCTTTTCTCCTTTCACCTGAAATGCTCAGTAATATGTGAATAGATGGGATCCAATTACTATTCCAAAACATCTTCACTCATTTCAACTTGCAACATCTAGTTCTCAAGTACCAGCAGTGCTAAATCAACAAGACTTATTTTATTCAGTACTTCATTCTAGGACCATTTCTCCCTACCGGGGGCCCTGTCTCTTTTTAAGGCTGCCTCCACTTCAGTCATTCTTCTCCCGCCATGAGAGTGGGAGACAAATCCCCCTTTTGGAACATGATCAGTACTGCTTTGTTGAAGGAGCTAAATTGTGTGATTCTGTCTGAAGCAAAGCTACCATTGATTTCATTTGGAGTTTTCTTCAATGCAGGACCTCAGAATTTGGCCCAGGATTGGCCCTGGCACAGTTTCAGTACCCTTTTCAGCCTCAGTTTGCAATAGATTGCTTTAATTGAATGGAGCCTTATAATCTGTGAAGACAAACAATAGTTCCTCCAAATTAACTCTCAGCTCTTGATAAGAGTTTTGGAGTTGAGAGCTTTGAGTGTTTTAGGTGTTGAATATAGCCAACAAATGTCTCTACTGTGCTGTAATCTTGTGTTTAAGCTATTCAGGTTTTATAAACAGGCAGTACTGTTAGCTGAAAAATCTATCTGGCTCACAAAATATCATAGAGACTGGCAGCCCTGGCTATAAATGGTGCATTTGCGCATCTGCAAAAGCTCGAAATATTCTGCAAAGACCACACAACAGGAATCAAGCTTTTTTTATTTCTCAGCCTTCTACATAGGCCAGAAAGCTTAGTGACTTTGTGTACCAGCGAAAGTGCACATTGGATTGCTTTTGCTATTAGCTGTTCCATCATGGTCAGCTTCTAAAGACCAAAACATTTTTATTTTGATAGTGGATGCACAAAACAGTACACTTTAAGGATATTCGCAAAAAGAAAAGGAGGACTTGTGGCACCTTAGAGACTAACCCATTTATTTGAGCATGAGCTTTCGTGAGCTACAGCTCACTTCATCGGATGCATACTGTGGCTGTAGCTCATGAAAGCTTATGCTCAAATAAATGGGTTAGTCTCTAAGGTGCCACAAGTCCTCCTTTTCTTTTTGCGAATACAGACTAACATGGCTGCTACTCTGAAACCTTTAAGGATATTATAAATCACCTTCACTGAAATTACAAGATATAAAATATGCACGGAGGCAGTGGATAGATAACTGCTTTGCATGGACAATCACATTTTGTACACATTGTTTCCATTTTGCATTCACCTACACACATTTTGTCTGGTGTAGTTTAGGTGACTATTCCTGAAAAATTTGGACCTAAATTTCCATTTTTGGAGCAAGATTGTAAATTCTTGCAGAGTTCACAAATTTGGGCAAAGTCAGAGGAGATACAGAGTAATGATTAAAATCTCATTCCCTTACTCATCCCCAAATTTCTCACAGGATATTGCTGGCGCTTGGCAGAGACTTGAACAAGCTGAGAAGGGCTATGAAGAGTGGTTGCTGAATGAAATACGAAGACTGGAACGACTTGAACACCTGGCTGAGAAATTTAGACAGAAGGCTTCTACTCATGAAACCTGGGCATATGGTAAGCAGACCTTGCTTAGAGTGTTTCAGGTAAATCTATCCAGCATTTTTGCGAAGATCGCATCATGGTTTTATCTGCATAGCCAGGTCTTGTGACCAACCAGTCAGAGCTCCATTAAATCCAGGAAAGAATCTAGGGAAAAGGCAGATATCAGCAGAGTGTGATTTACTGAACAGCAGCAAAGACAAAAGCATCCTTCCACTTTAAGGGTGACACATAAATACAACCAGGATTTGTTCCAGCCAAGTCCCAAAACTAAAGTTATATTAAATGGTGGCTTTCTTTAGCCAAGGTCAACAAGCAACGTCCTACAGTTTAGCTTACCTCCCCAGAATTTCAGGGAGAAGATGGGAATGAAAAACCTGGCTTTCTTTGATGTGGACACAGCAGCGAAATGAGGACAGACACTTGCATGGAATTAAGTGGCAGGCTACAGCTTTTATTAAACTTTAGCACAGGGGAGGGGGTGCTATTGCTAGTCCAACCCCATCATAAGTTAGAACAGCTAGCTGAGGGGCTCCTCTCGCACACAGCACTGCGATAAGGTCTCTTTCAGGACCTTACCACAGTAGAGAATCTATGTAATGCAGCTCTACCCCACCATGCCCCTCACACTCCCACCACAGCCCCTGTGCTGGCCATTTCAAACCAGAGTCCAGCCCATAGTGAGCTTGTTCGAAGCACCCAAATCAGTAAATGGCTGCCAAGTGAATGCCAGAAGTGAAGCTGTGATCATTCTGAAAGCCTCTTTACTGAGCATGTGCTACTCTGACCATGTGTCGTAGCTCTGACATGGGGAAATTACACATGACAGATACAGGAGAATATATAGCAAGAGAAATAATGGTCCCCTGTGGCCTTAAAATCTAGGAAATAGTATGTGGTGAACTGAAGCTGAAGTGGCTGTCTTTGAATTCAGTTGTCTCTCCTAACGATAAGAGTTGCTGATGAGTGAGAGATAATCTTTCAGTTTCCGATTTTATTTGCTTGCTTTTGTAATTTGGAAAGGGTCATAAGGATTTGGCATTTTCTGTTTAAAAACAAAGAGTGTTTGAAAAGACGGCCACATATCTCAGCCTTTATGGAGGTTTTGGGCGTGAGGCCAAAGTGAATAATGGATTGAAGGCAGAATTTCAAAGAAGATAATATATCTTTAACATAACTTACACTGAACATAGTGATCTGATTGCTGGCTACATAAGCCAGGTCTTCACTGGAAAAGGTTTGCCAATATAGCTATGCCAGCCACCCCACCCAGTGCTGGCATAAAATTGCTTTTTGCAATATAATTTATACCACTTCCCTGAGCAAAATAAGATATGCCAGCAAAAGGACTTTTATGTTGGTATACCTTATCTATAGTAGGGCTCAAAAAATTATACCCCTAGCCAACATTGCTATATTGGCAAAAGTTCTGAGTGTGGGTCAGAATTGTGTGAGGTTTGTGAGGGCATACTCATAGTTTTTATTTCCACCCTTTTTTCCCTTGGTGGTTTTTAAAAAAGAAATTAAGCAAAATTATTGGCCTTTTTAGGGGAATGGTTGTGTTTTGCCCCCATTCCTTTCTTCTTTGGTGTCCTTTCCTTACACTCTTTTTTTTCCCCCTTCTACTCTCCTTCTCTTTCAACAGCAACAAGACCAAAAGTTTCAAAATTCATACACCTCCACAGACAGTGAGAATAAATTGCAGTTCAGTGCTAGCTGTGAAAAAGGCCATTGAAGTGCTTGTCAGTAACTGAAAGATACAGAACCAAAAAACAGAGTTACCAGGCCTGTCTTAAACCATCACAAATAGTGGTTCACTGAGCCAAGAATCGTACCAGCAACCTGGATGTTTCTGCTTTATTACATCTTTGGGTTTATAAATTACATGTTAACGAAGGGCCAGGTTTGAGAATCCTTTTACACAGATTGGGAAGGAGTCACTCACCCAAGTAGTCCCACAGAAGTTAATAACTACTCAGTTAAGTAACTCTTCACCAGTGCAGGTAGGGAGTTGACAATCTGGTCCTATTCTGGAATGAGCCTGAATTACCTTGCTACTTATTCCATGTTATACAACAATGTGTCTGTGTGAAACAGGCTGATTCCCATGTGGAAAAATCCTTTAGAAATGAACAGAAAGTAATCTTTAGACAGGCTCATGAATGATTCCGTGGAACATAATAGAGAATCACATCCCAGTTATAGAATTCTATAGGATTGTTTCAGCAACCTACAGAAAATATCTTAATATGTTTTACAGGTTTATAAAATGATTTATATGTAATATTTATTATTTCACCCTATTAAATTTCATATGACTTTTCCAGTGAGTTGTTAATAAAGGCTTTACACAAGGGGTGAAATCTTAGCCCTATTGAAGTAAATTAATGGGAGTTTTGTCATTGATTTCAGTGGGGCCAGATTTCACACTGGGTGTATGATACTGATCAAAGCACCACAAAACTGGGCCCCAATTTAAATGACTGACTTGAGGGTAATTAATGAATTAGTAATGAATTATTGATATTTTTGTTTTTATTTTCAGGCAAAGAGCAGATCTTACTCCAGAAGGATTATGAATCTGCTTCTCTGACCGAAGTCCGCGCTATGTTGAGGAAACATGAAGCTTTTGAGAGTGACTTGGCTGCCCACCAGGACAGAGTAGAACAGATCGCAGCCATTGCCCAGGAGCTGAAGTATGTTCCATTTAGAGGCATGCAGCTGCTGACATTTAGCTGATAAACTCTTTCCAATGAATTCAATAGTGTCATAGGTACAATGTAAGAATTCCACAGATAGCTTCGTAAGGATATTATCTGAGCTGGTCATTGACACCTTTCCTTTCCTTTTTTTTTAATTGAACTAAATATAGACATGCAACTGAATACAGTTGTTTGAGGGCAAACATTTCAAAATTGACTTAACAGTAAGCTTTTGTTTCTGTAGATCTGCTGGTGGGTAAATTGTGTATGTGGTGGGGGTGTATGTGGAATTAGTTTACCAGTTCATGTGTTCTGCTACAAGAAGCGAGATGTAAAACCATTCTCATAAAAATTATTTATTTCATTTTACCCACGTGTGTATAATATAGATCAAATATTGCAAGCTGATATTAAAATAATGTCTTATATTTGCATCGCGTCTCCCATCCCACAGTACTTTATATACTTTAAAAACTAATTCCTATTCCTTCTCTGTATAGCATGTGTGTCTCGGTTTGTCTAAGGTGCTTGTCAGGCCCCCATTACCATAGTGTGTGAGGACCTCACAATCTTTAATGTATTTATCCCCACAAGCCGCCCTGTGAGGTGAGGAAGTGTTGTTAGCCTCATTTTACAGAGTGGGAACTGAGGCACACAGAGACTTGCCCAAGGTCACACGGGAAATCTGTGGCAGGGTAGGGACTTGAAACCAAGTCGACCAAGATCAATGCCATAACCACTGGACCAGCACACACACACAGACACACATGCATGTGTGCACACACTCAGAGAGAGAATACAAATTAGTTTAAGGGTCCAGTTCAGCAATACACATAAACACATCCTTAATTTTGAGTGTGTGGATAGTCCCATTGAATTTAATGTTGTTATACTGGAAATCAGTGGTACTACTCCCATGCTTAATAGCGTGTGCATTGCTGAATTGCAGTATAAATTTATGACGCTAACAGAAGACAGTGTGGACTAGTGGTTAAAACAGATGTATGTCTGGGAGTCGGGGCATTAAAGCACGGTTCCCAACCCTGTCTCTGACTCTGTGTCACCTGTGGCAAATCTCTGTCTCCACAGACTCCTACCACTGGCCCATGCCAGCCAACTCATGCTTGCTGGGCTGTTTCATTGCTGTGTAGACTTCTGGGCTTGGGCTTCAGCCTGGGCTTTAGAACTCCCCCATCTCGCAGGGTCCTAGAGCCTGGGCTCCAGCCTGAGCCCCGAAAGCCTGAGTCAGCTGGCACGGGCCAGCTCTGGGTGTCTAGTTGCTGTATAGACATACCCTTTATTACCTTTCCATGTTTTAGTTTCTTCATTTCTTTGATGGGTTAAATACCTACTGCAAAAGAATATTGTGCAAACTTTTTTGAAAAGGACTACAACTCAGAAACACCTGGGTCTTAATTCTCCACTAGCTCCAGTTGTGTCTCTGTGATCCTGTACTGCCTGGCCTCAGTCTAGAGCATCTGGGAGTCTACCCTAACGTATGTCTCTGGAGGAGGGACCTTACAGCTTTGCCATGAGCCTTCCATTCTTGTGCGGGGGTAGAGTGTGGCTAGCACAGGCACCAGTTCTATCACCTCATCCAGTGGAAGTCTCCCCTGTTTAGAAACAAATCCAAACAAATCCATCATCAAGTTAGAAATTGCACCTTCTGAAAATGTTTTGCCTACTATTGTTAGCAGTGACACCTAAGATTACTTTAACTGGAAGAGATTAGAGAAAAAGGTCTATTTTTTTTCCAGTTTATTTAAAAGAGAATGTATATATTTGGAGGAAAAAAAGACGAAGTAATTAGTTAGTGCCAAAAAGCATGAAACTTAAAAGGATGCACATATCAGTGAATTCTTCAGTTGATAAAACACTTGCCTTTCTTTTCATCCGAACCTGTATGGTAATAATGACTTTCTATTGTGTAATTGTTTGTAGAGAAGCTCTCAATGGCTCTCTCTAGAGATAATTTCTGAAAATGTCTAACACTGGTTCAGCTCCACCAGTATTAGCAGCATTGAGAGCAGAGTGCGGACAGCCTGGCAATTGCCACCATTGTTTTAGACGTGTCATTGATCTCTGCTCAGATCAGGCTAATGAACGCAATGCTTAAAAGGCTGGTTGGCCATCTACACTAGGGCTCCAAACACTTAACATCAATGAAGTTGGACTGGTGTTAGCAAGAAAGTGAGATTTTTGAAATAACATTCTTAATGCGGGCAGGGTTGGTGCTACATCCTCTAAGTCTGTGTTTTGCCAGCTTGAAGGGAACATAGCCAGGTGGTTAGAATGGGGCTGGATGGGAGAGAGAACTCTGCCACTGACTTGCTGTGTCATGTTGGACAAGCTACTTGTGGCTTGATTTTCAGAGGTGATGAATCATAGAACTGTAGGATTGGAAGGGACCTTGAGAGGCTAAGGAGAACAATTTTTGAACACCCTACTGACTTCAGAGGTGCTCTGCATTAACCTCCATGTGCTTACCTGTAAAATGGAGAAATCTCTGCCCAGTTGCTTAGGGGGGTTGTGAGGCTCAATTAGTCTTAAAACCCTTGGAGGACATTGAATGAAGGGTGCTATATATACATGCCAAGTATTAGTAGCTGCAAGCAAATGGGCAGCTTCCTTTGTATATTGATTTCAATAATTTTACCAACAGTTCCTCACAAAATTTTAGAAATTAGAGGTGAAAAGTCCTAGTTCCTCTTGACAGTGATATTTTTTAGGATTGTGTAAAAATTTTCATGCTAAGAAAGGTGCAATTGGAGCCTGAACTAAAGCTCATTGAAATAAATAAGGATCTTTCTCTTGACTTCTTTGGCCATTAGATCAGGCCCTTAAAAAGACCATCATTGACTGTGCTTCAGGTCAGCATGCCCTATATTTTTGGTAGCCATCTCTTGGCTGCCTGCAGTTGCTATTTTGAAGGAGAACAATTGCTGTGTGACCTTGAGCTGCACTGGTTACAGTTCAGTGTCAGCGATGATATTTTCTGCTACAGCAGCTGAGCCCACTAAGAGCATAAAGGTTAAAGTTGTTAAAAGCTTGTTGATTGATGGTGTCTGGATAAAGGATTTGTGTGTGTGTGAGCAGGATCATTCTAGTTTGGAAGCTGTTATGCTGTCACTGTGTGCCAGATTGTGAGACATTGTAAATCTTGGATGGGGCACTATTTAAACCTGGGGAAAAAAATCAGGGATTTCCCATTTAATACACTGTAAATGCTAAAAAGAATTAGACAAAATTGTGCTCTAAGGTGTATACTCATTTATGGTCCTATGCACTAATTCCAAGATTTTCACTAATCAGGATCAAAATTTCCGAATGTATTTTTTAAAATATTTATCTTACCTTGTGTAAAAACTTATATTCAGCCAGGCAAACAGTTATATTAATCTCCAGCATAGATGGACTAGAAAGCCTTTTGCTTCTGCATACCTGGGTTCAAATTGTGTTTATGGGCACAGTTACAAAGACGCCAGCCCTGATCCAGGAATTACTTAAGTACATGCTTAACTTGGCTTCTGTGGAACTACTCGTGCTTAAAGTTAAGCACATGCTTAAATGCTTTGCTGGATCAAAGCTACTGTCAGGTCAAATTTGGCCCATCTATGAGCCAAAATCGATGAAAGTAAGATTTCATGAAATCTAAAACCAGATTAGGATTAAGAAAAAAAGAAATACCTTTATGACTGTTTTAAATTCTAAAGATCATGGGATTTAAAAAAAACCAAACCATTTCACTGGTGGAATTCTCAACCATGTGCTGCAGCATTGTGTGTGCATGAAAAGCTAAAAGTTAAATTGACTAGAAACTCACTTTAAAAAAAAGAAAAGAAAAGTGAAAGCTACTCTATTTTTACTTATAATGGTGAGAGAATCACAAAAAGTAAACAGCGCAAGTAGTGCAAAAGTAAACTAGGTATTTACATTTCTTTCCTTTTTAATAATGCCTGTAAAATGTGACTTTTTTTTAAAGGAAATTTGTTTCTTAGAAGTTTATGGTGCCAGCTCCTCATGTGAGGTAGATTGGCATAGCTCCACTGAAGTCATTGGAGTCACACTGAGTTATACCAGCTGAGGATCCGGCCTATTATTTTTAAACTGTAGGTACCCTTTTAAAATTAGCATTGATAATCTCATTCTCTTCCCTATTTATCCACATCCAAACATGCAACACAAACTATCTATGCTTAATAAAATAGGATAGCAGGGATATTGCAGGTCATGACTGAGGTATGTTGGCAGAGCTGTTTGGCGAAGTTAGTACAGTATCTCCCAGCACTGACGGGTAGCCAGGACAATTAGTCCCTCACTTTCACAAAAGTGACATGTGCCCTTATCCTAAAAAAATGAGACAACTGGAGATCAATGATCCATTGGGCTAAAAATAAAATTTGCAATAGTCTCAGAGGTGCCACTTTGAAAATCTTCAAAAACACTTTTTATTTATTTAGACTTATGGTGCAAAAAGATACTGATACAGAAGCTCTTGGTGCCCTGACAATTTACTAAACTCACAATCCATGTATGAACATCATCTATCAGTAGGAGTATAACATAAAAAATAATTAACTTGCAGCCAGTACATCAAAACAGCAAAATTATGTCCCATCTCACTCCACCCACAGCCCCATACCCTCAGACCTCCCCAAAAGTGTTATTAATTAGATAGCTTTTACTGCATACTCTGAAGGTCAACAAATCTGGAATGGTCTAGAGCAGAGTGCGGAGCAGTTCCAGAATCAAAGGGCCCTCATGGAGAATGCCTTGCTCCTTTTTATAAATAATGTGTTTAGATGTCATATGGTTTCTCTCTAACCTTTTGCTGATCAGGGAACTTTTATCAAAAAAGCTCTTAGTTTCCAACAGTTCATTGGTTCTTGCTGCAGAGCCACTGAAGAGTCATTCTCTTACACACATACACTCTCTGTGTCTCAATGACTATAAGTATTTATCCACAGTGGAACAGTCATTGGGCCACAGAGAGAGTGAAAATGACCCAGTCATTAGGGCACCTACCTGGTAGGTTGGAGACCCTGGGTCCAATCCCCTTACACCAGTCACTCTTTCATTATTTATCCACAGTGCAACAGCTTCAACAGGAGAGATTGAGGATGCCCCACATCTGAATATCCCATAACTCAGTGGTTAGAACATTCTCCTGAGACATGGGAGTCTCCTGTTCAAATCCTTTTGCCGCCCCCCCCCCACATCTTAGACGAGTGCTCTAACCATTGGGCTAAAATTTACAAGGTGAGCACCACCACCTCAGGCCGGATTTTGAATGGGACCCAATCCAGTAGGCAGCCTCTGAGCATGCCTATCGATCAAGCCCACATGTGGCTTAGGTAGCTGAACATGTCTTTCCTTGAGGTTCATGAATCACTCTGGGTCTTAGTTGGGAGATAGCTATACAGATGCATAGAGGGAGGCTGCAGCGCTCATGCCAAGAAGTGGAAACATAGGTGCTGAGGGAACCTTTACATTGGAAACTTATGTGCCGAGTGAATTTAGAGGACTACGAGGTTCGGCGGGAGTTTTGTAGATCACAGTGGAACCAAAATGGGAATGTAGGCACCTAAATCTGGGGTTTAAGCACCTAGGTACCTCTGTGGATCCCGCCCTTAGTGCCTAGATCCCACACATAATAACACTACACTGCCTAACTGATTGCAAGCTGACTTTTTTAGCAAGAGGAGGAAAAAGAAGAGGAGGCATAGTTACTGAGAGCCAGTGCAACATGTTCACAGGTGCAGAATGTACAGTGTTTTCCTGTCTATTTGTTTAGAAAGCTATAGCTCTTTCTCTTCACTCTTTCCTAGCGAACTGGATTTTTACGATGCTGCAAGTGTCAATGACCGATGCCAGAAGATATGTGACCAATGGGACAAACTGGGAACACTTACGCAGAAAAGGAGAGAGGCTCTGGAGGTAAAATTGATATCAATAAGCAACTCCATTTAAAAAAATGAATCCTTCGGGATTTATAAAGACGTTGTTGCGTGTTAATTCCTGGAATCCAGACTGCAATAACCCTTTCCTCAGCTCTCCATTTCAGTTTGCTATGAGTTCATTTGCAATAGAGGTTGAATTGCTCAGTAATAGACTTGATGGTGCTTTGTTTCTTAGAAGTTTATGGTGCAGTTAGAAGTTATAAAGCAGCAGCAGAATGAATTTGGTCACCAACAGGTGACTTGTAATTTCACCCTTTGGGGATTTGATGCATAGCAGTGATATAATTAGGCAGCTCTCTTGTCATATTCCCTACAGCAAAACTCCATTTGAGCAGTAGGCCAGTGTCCAGGCTCTCTGGTGATGGAGGTTCCAAAACAGTGAGATCCAATTTACTAAAAGCCCTAAGCCTTCATGGCTTCCCATGAGATCAGTGGAAGCCACCTACGTACATCTCTGGGTTCAAATGTGACATGTATATGTTACTGCTCCATTTCAGACACGAAAGAAATGACTAAAGCAGGCCATTCATTTCCAACTGATGCAATTTAATTTGTTCATTTTATAGATCAGATTATCAGAAAATATTTAAAATGCAATAAATGGCAATAAAATCATTTAGGCCCTGATCCTACAAAGTCTTATGCACATACTTAAGTTTACATAAGTTTAACATGAAAATAATTTTAATGTCAGTAGTCTCACTGACTTCAGTGGCATCTTTTAAGATATCTCAGGTTGGGGAACCAGGAAATGAGGCATCCAAAATCATCAGTCACTTTTGAAAATGTATGCCCAAGGTAACTTGGACACTACTTGTATGTACATAAAATTAGCTTTCACCTTGGTAACAATGAATTTGTTTGTGTGCATTTATTGGACTTAACAGAGGACAGAGAAATTGCTGGAAACAATTGATCAGCTTCACCTGGAGTTTGCCAAGAGAGCTGCTCCATTCAACAACTGGATGGAAGGTGCTATGGAAGACCTACAGGACATGTTTATTGTTCATAGCATAGAGGAAATCCAGGTAAATTGGTAGTATGTTTTTGGTTTGCAATCCTCAGGAAGTCAAGAAAGGGAAGCTTTCCCTCTCACTGAATGGACATTGTCAACATGTGTAGGTGAAAACATATCCTGCCTTTAAGCTATCTTTCTGACAGAGAATGTCCTTTCCCACTCATCTGTGAGCATAAAGTGATAACCTATAAGCAGACATGGCCTTTTAAGGCAACTGGCTGCAGTACTTCTCCCCTTGGAAGGAGTCCTTAGCCAGAGATAAGAAGGCAGGCAAACCATGTGGAGAGCAGAACTTGGGAACACGGTGTCTCTTTGCATTTCTCATTATATGGCCCTTGGCAGTTGTTTGGGGCTCTAAGACACTAGCTATGTGGGACAGTATATGGGATTTGGCCCAGAACAGTCATATCTGACTGCACTAATGTTAACCTAATAATAAAGGCAACGTTGTGGAACCTAACGCTTTACTTCTGTGTCTCATTAAAGGAAAGGCATAATTTACCTTTCCACCCACTTTAAGACCACTTTATATTACCAGATAAGTATACAAGTTTCTTAGTATAAATGAGAATTGGGCTGTTCATTGTGCATAGTTGGCTTGTTGTGAAAGTAATTAAAGGCATTAATTTGTCATTTATTCAGTTGCACTCAACATTAGTGGTACATTTGTGCAGCTGTATTTAAAGGTATGGTCTCAAGTATTTAGGCCCAGATGCTGCATCACGATCTGCTAGGGAAGACCGCTTTGCCTATGCGGAGTCACACTATTTCATTGAGACTCCATATGGACACAGGGCTTCAAGTGAGAGGATTCCAAAGAAGTGTCAGGGCTCTAATTAATTTTTTCTTTTAAACAGGGCAAGGTTAGGGTGAGTAGAAAACTTGTTATGTTTTTTTAAACTTGGTGGGGAAAAGGAAAGGGGATAATAGTCACTTGCAGTATTGGAAACCCAAATAGCACAGTATTGCAAAACATCAAAGGTAGCATGAAAAATGAAGTGAAACTTATCTGTCTGGCTTTACTATTCAGAGTGCGTGAAGTGCAACAAAGTATGACAGTGAAATTAGTTTTTTTCATTTGCATTCTAAATATCATATGTTTTTAGAAACACAGGTAAAGAAACATTTTTCAGAAATGCATCATTTTCATCTTCACAGTGTCTCTTAAATACTTAAAAAACAGCAAAATATGGTCTGCTACCCCAAAGACCACCTTATTGCAAGTTCTGTCTTTTTTGAGGTGATCCTATAGGTGAAATTTTGTCTCCACTGGAATTTTGCCATTGACTTCCATAGGGTCAGGGTTTCATCCCATGTGTACAATGTATTTGGGGAAGAAATACAATTATTTATATCAGGCCCTCAAGATCATAGAACTGACATTACAACAAAAATCCTCATACTTTCCCCCTTTGTTTCTGATTCCAGAGTTTAATCACTGCCCATGAACAGTTTAAAGCCACTCTGCCAGAGGCAGATGGTGAGAGACAGGCTATCCTGTCGATCCAGAATGAAGTTGAGAAGGTTATTCAGAGTTACAACATCAGAATAAGTGCAAGCAATCCTTACAGCACTGTCACTATGGATGAAATCCGTGCCAAGTGGGATAAGGTATTGTATGGTAAAGGTGAAAATGACATTGCAGGAATAATGTTTTTTTGGTTGTAAGAATAATAAGAACAGAGACCTACACTAACTCTCAAGAAGTTGTCATGAATTACCAAAAAGAAAAAAAAAGTCTAATATCTGGGCTGATCCAACAGCATTCACTCAGGCAAAACTCTCTCTGCAATCAATGGGTAAAAACAGGAACAGCCCCATAATGAAAGCTCTTCCTTAAAAATCTTGGCTAGTTTGGACAGCAGAAAGTATGTCAACATAAAATTAGGCTATTGGCTAGAAGAAGCTTGGTTGTCATTATGGCTGCTGAAGAAAAGAAGCCTACCTATGTATTATGGAGAAACGTAGTACGGACGGATATTGAAAAAAAATATGAGTTACAGCCATATTTAACATTTTAAACAGGTTTCAACTCAATATTTAGTAGGTCAGTGGGGTAACTGATGTAGAACTGCAAGGAAAATTAGTTTTTATTATATAAAATATATTTAAAACGTTTTAAATGTTTTACATGGGATTATATTAATTTTAATTATACAATAGCATTACAGTTCCCTGAATTGCAACTGGGTTCCCCAGTCACGTGACTATATCATTAATGACTGAAGTACACAGGCCAGGGAACCAGTTCTGCTCCCATTGAAGTTAAGTAGGAGTTGGATCAGAATCCAGATCTGCATTGTGGAACTCTCTTTTTAAAAACACACCCATTCACACAGAGGACCAATGCACACCACCAAATACACAAACATATAGTGCAAACCACAAGAATGTGATCCCAACAAGTAACAAGAACCAAACTCACAGTTTCACCATAACAACCTTGTAGGGTAGGCAAAGTATCAAGTGCAAGTATCAAGAGTCTACCTTCATGGCTTTGCTTGAATGTAATGTTGTGTGTCAATTACTGTTTAAAGCTAAGTGAGACGAATGGGGAAGTGAATATGCTTAAAATAGCCTGTTTTTTTCCAACAGGAAAAACAGGGTAGTAACTAGACCAGGGTTAAAAAGTCTTAAACTTAAATCTAGCCAGAAATTAGATTTTCTTTTCCTTAGAAGTCAGTCTTTCTGGTCACACTTCCAGCCTGACTGGTTTCAAAATGCCCAGAAAGATATTGGAGCAAATAATTAAGCAATCAGTTAGCAAGAACAAATCATAAGTTCATAGATTCATAGATATTAAGGTCAGAAGGGACCATCTAGTCTGACCTCCTGCACAATGCAGGCCACAGAATCTCACCCACCCACTCCTGCGAAAAACCTCTTGCCTATGTCTGAGCTATTGAAGTCCTCATATCATGGTTTAAAGACTTCAAGGAGCAGAGAATCCTCCAGCAAGTGACCCGTGCTCCATGCTTCCAGAAGAAGTGAAAAACTTCCAGGGCCTCTTCCAATCTGCCCTGGAGGAAAATTCCTTCCCAACCCCAAATATGGCGATCAGCTGAACCCTGAGCATATGGGCAAGATTCACCAGCCAGATACTCAGGAAAGAATTCTCTGTAGTAACTCAGATCCCACCCCATCTAGCATTCCATCACAGGCCATTGGGCCTATTTACCATGAATAGTTGAAGATCAATTAATTGCTAAAATTATGTTATCCCATCATACCATCTCCTCCATAAACTTATTGAGTTTAATCTTAAAGCCAGATAGGTCTTTTGCCCCCACGGCTTCCCTTGGAAGGCTATTCCAAAACGTCACTCCTCGGATGGTTAGAAACCCTCATCTAATTTCAAGTCTAAAACTTCCCAATGACCAGTTTATATCCATTTGTTCTTGTGTCCACATTGGTGCTGAGCTTAAATAATTCCTCTCCCTCCCTAGTTTTTATCCCTCTGATATATTTAGAGAGAGCAATCAAACCAACCTCATAGCTTGCTTTTAACAGGGCAAAAAGCCTTGTGGAAGAGGGGAAGCAGTAGATGTGGTATATCTTGACTTTACACTTTTGCTACTGTCTTGCATGACCATCTCATAAATAAACTAGGAAAATACAACCTAGATGGAGCTACTATAAGGTGGGTGCATACCTGGTTGGAAAACCATTCCCAGAGAATAGTTATCAGTGATTCACAGTCAAGCTGGAAGGGCATATCGAGTGGGGTCCCACGGGGATCAGTTTTGGGTCCAGTTCTGTTAAATATCTTTGTCAATTATTTAGATAATGGCAGAGGGAGTACACTTATCAAGTTTGTGGATGATGCCAAACTGGGAGGGGTTGCAAGTACTTTGGAGGATAGGATTAAAATTCAAAATGATCCAGACAAACCGGAGAAATAGCCTGAAGGAAATAGGATGAAATTCAATAAGGACAAATGCAAAGTACTCCACTTTGGAAGGAACAACCAATTGCACACATGCAAAATGGGAAATGACTGCCTAGGAAGGAGCACCGTGGAAAGGGATCTTGGGGTTATAGTGGATCACAAGCTAAATGTGAGTCAGCAGTGTAACACTTGCAAAAAAAAGCAATCATTCTGGGAGGTATCTGGAGGAGTGTTGTAAGCAAAACACAAGAAGTAATTCTTCCTCTCTACTCTACACTGAAAAGGCCTCAACTAGAGTATTGTGTCCAATTCTGGGTGCCACATTTCAGGAAAGATGGGGATAAATTGGAAAACGTCCAGAGGAGAAAAACAAAAATGATTAAAGGTCTAGAAAACGTGACCTATGAGGAAAGATTGAAAAAATTGGGTTTAGTGTGGAGAAGAGAAGCGTGAGAGGGGACATGATAAGTTTCCAAGTACACAAAAGGTTGTTACAAGGAGAGGGGGAAAAATTATTCTCCTTAATCTCTGAGGATAGGACAAGAAGCAATGGTCTTATATTGAAACAAGGGTGGTTTAGGTTGGACATTAGGAAAAACCTCCTAACTGTCAGAGTGGTTAAGCATTGGAATAAATTGCCCGGGGAGATGGTTTAAATTAATCACAAGAGCCAGCCAAATATTTAACTTGAAAAATCAATAATTATTTGATTAAATGTTTTAAATTCAGCATTATATTTAGTCATTGAATTAAAGTATATAATAAAATGCCTTGAATTTTAAAAAAAATTACTGATAGCGGTACAAAGGTCCACTTGAAAGAATGAGTAATTTTTCTGTTTTATAAAAGTTTATCTGAAAAATAAGTTAATGTTTTGTCATTAAAACTTTAGAATAACTTGGGTCTGTTTTTCTCGTAAACTTAATAATAATTTAAAAAAAAACCATTCTCAAACTGACTGTTTTTGTTCTTCTTTCTCGTTTTCCATCTTCCACGAAGACCCCAATTAAACAGAGCATATCTGTTCAGGACAGCACTTACACATGAGCCTACATGCTCTTGTAAACAGGGATGCAACTTAGGCACATGTTTAAATGCTTTCCTGAATTAGGGCCAGAGCGCTTACTACCTTCAGTAGTTTCATTTCCATCTCGAGGGAGTAAACACTAAGCTCAGTAGAAAGTGGCTGCAGGACCGTGCTGTAATATTTTATAACTACAATGAGTTCTTCCAGGGTGTTTGTTGTGGTCTAATGATATGCCTTGCCGGTTAACAGCTAACAACCACCAACACAGATCTTTATTAAACCATAATTGACAACTCCCTGTCATGCTTTATTGATTCATCCTGTTCCGTCCAGGAATAAAATAAAAAATTAATTTCACTGCAGTGAATTTTCTGTTTCCTCACATGGGTCCACCTCAGTCAGTATTTACCTCATTGGTCAATAATGCTTAATATTCACTAAAAAAGAGAAGTCAGTACCTGTTGTTTCCTTGTACAGCACATCTCTTCCTTTCAATAGTTCTAGTACCTAAAGAACCGTACACAAATTCAAGTAAGAAATACACAATAGGCCACATGTAAACATTAGCTGAAACAGTCAAAAACTTCACAAAGTTTGCTCATGATTGAAAGCAAACAAGCATTTCAGGTAATGAAATAAACCTGCTCGCTAAATAGCTGTAGGGGGTGACCGAGGAAGGGGGAAACCTGAGGTGAGGAAAGCATCAATCTATGTGCTACATTATTTTTACACGTATGATCTAATCTTATCTATTCACATCACCCCCCATTTCTTTTGTGCATGGGCAGGTGAAACAACTTGTGCCCGGGAGGGATCAATGTTTGCAGGAGGAGCTAGCCCATCAGCATGCTAATGAACGTCTGCGCCGCCAATTTGCTGCTCAGGCCAATGTCGTTGGGCCATGGATCCAGACCAAGATGGAGGCGAGTATCACTGAGGCATCAAGAGGACGCTGCTGAATAGAACACACATCATTTTTCTCAGAATACTCCCTGCTGTACACACACACAGAACATCAGTGGCTTTCAGTGCCCTGCACCAGCGCTCAAACATTCATGTAACCAAGTCTTTTAAAGAAGGGTTCTAAAATAGTCAGAGCTTATCAAAGCAAATAAAAACCGGTCTAAGAAGATGAAATCATTTTGGAATAGTTTTTTGAGAAGTGAATGGGGACATTAGAGAGGTGATTTTCAAAGGCACACAGAACAGATAGGCACCCAACCACATTAACAGTCCATGGGAGCTGGACCTTCGAAGTCCTCTCCTAGATTATGATTATTAGTTTGGCTGTGTTCTTTCTATGTAAATACCATTGTCTGAATGTTGTCCTGAGATATGAGTGTGCAACAGAGGACGTTCTCTAGTTTGGAGGGAGTTTTGATTGCCACTGATTCTTAGTGTAAAAAGGTTACATTTTCCACGTAAATGTGTGGCAAACTAACAAACCTGGAGTTTAGATTTTTTGTTTCTTTTTGTGTGACAGGAAATTGCCCGCAGCTCTATTGAGTTGACAGGGACCTTGGAGGACCAGATGAATCAACTGAAGCAGCATGAACACAATATCATCAACTACAAAACCAATATTGACAAATTGGAAGGAGACCATCAGCTTATACAAGAAGCCCTGGTGTTTGATAACAAGCACACCAGTTATACTATGGAGGTAGTTATGAATTCAGTTCTGTGCTCTTAGGTTCATGTATCCACTTCCCCTAGTCTGAGGGAGTTCCTAGTTTATTTGCAGCAGAAGATATACATTACTAAGGCTCCATTTGTCTCGGCCATAAATTCCTGTGACAAAACCATGACTTTTGGTCTTTTTTATGAAGCCTATGGTCTTTGTCACCTGATCAGCTGCTCCTGAGAAAGACCCCGGTCCTGGATGGAGCTGATTGCAAGATCAGAGCATAAGACTCCTTTATACATTTTACATTGTGGACTTTCTATATGTTCGTGGAGGGTGGAACATGGATTGTTATATGGGTATGAACTGTTAAATATTATTGTTTTAATTGGAACATAAAAGATTTATTTGACTTTCCTCTTAATTTCCCATGACAAAAAACTGTATGCTTTAAAATATAGTTTGTCACAATTTTTCCTTTTTTTATGTCTGTTGTAGCATTTTTGTCATGATAAAGCCATGTCTTTTCCCACATGTTTGCCATGACAGATTACCAGCCAAGACCCTGGTCCTGTTGACACATATATATAAGTCACTTTACACACAGGAGTAGTCCCACTGAACTAAATGAGACTGCTCACATGTATAAAGTAACTCATGATTTTAAGTGTTCAAAGAGTTGGAGCCCAAGGTGGGAAAGTGACTATAACTGGAAAGCTTGGGAACCATGTTGGGTCAGCCAAATACTGTCCAGAATTAAACTGATGCTCAAAAATACAACAGCTCTTGAATCCAAGTGTTGCCATCTAAGCCAACATCAGACTTCATGGCTAACATGAACACTATGATCAAGAACCAATAGAGGGTATGAACAAGTATCAGTTTAGGAACTAATTTAATATTTTTTGCATGTCTGTTATACATGGGCAGCGGGTGAGCATGCCCTTGGGAGAGGCTAACCCCCAGCCCCTCCTGCTCTGCCCGAGGCCCAGCCCCTTCTGCCTCCCTCCCCCGCCGGAGCCCGGAGCACATCTCCCCCCATGGCCACTGGCCCCCCGCCTGCCCTTAGCCCCAGTGCTGGGCAGGCGGCATGGCTGTATCGCATTCTGCCCCAACACTGGGTGGGCGGCACAGCCATATCGCATCCAACCCCAGCGCTGGGCGGGCGGGCAGGCGGTGCGGTTGGAGCACCCCCAGCTCCAGCTCTGTGCAGGCAGGCAGAGTGGTCAGAGTGCCCCCCAGCCCCGGCACTGGGCGTGCAGGTGGCGTGACCGGAGCACCCCCAGCCCCAGCGTTGCCCCAGTCCGGGAGTCTTGTGCACACCACGGCCCTCAGCCTGCCTGCTGCAGCCTCTTGGCCACAGAAGGGAACAGCAGGCAGAAGGGGACCTGGAGGCATAGCATGGGTGGGGCCAAGCCAGGCAGTTTGGGGAGGCACAGCCTCCCCTGCCTACAATACCCACTGCCCATGCGGTTATATTTCTAGTGTACCCATAATCGTAGCACGCAGGAAGTGGCACCAAACAACAATCTATATAAATAATTTCAGATTGTGTTGTTGGTTTCTCTCTCACTGTCTTTTTTATCATGCTAGGTTTTCATTACCAGCCTAAAGAATCCATGTTTTCTCTCCTTAGCATGTCCGCGTTGGATGGGAACTCTTACTGACCACCATTGCCCGAACTATCAATGAGATTGAGACACAGATCCTTACAAGAGATGCCAAGGGTATCACCCAAGAACAAATGAATGAATTCAGAGCATCGTTCAATCACTTTGATAGGGTACAGTACTCCAACTTCTTTCTCATCTAACAGTTCTCCAACAGCAAGTCAGTATAACATTGTTTCCTTGCATTCCAAATATCAGTCTCTCTTTAAAACAAAATAAGATGCACTAAAAAATGGATAATTTTTCTGAAGTAAAAATGCTAAAAGAAAAAGAAAAGGAGTACTTGTGGCACCTTAGAGACTAACCACAAGTACTCCTTTTCTTTTTGCGAATACAGACTAACACGGCTGCTACTCTGAAACCTGTCAAAATAAAAAGAGGAGGCATATTCTCTTAAACTATAGCATTTATTATGCAGATGATTTAAAGATTAATTTCTGCTCTTCAATTTTGCTGTGGAATTAAAATTCAGAGAGATTGACAGCTAATTGAGTGTTTGTAACAACCTGTTAAAATAATGCAGGGGACTGACTGGATATTTTTGTATATGCTACAAAGTGATGTGGTCCCTTACCTTAAAGCAGGGGCCTGTTACATGCTCTCACCTGTAGTTGCTGTCACATATTAAGGCTTGATTTCGCCTGCATTATAACAAAAAGAAAAAAAGGAAAAAATAAATAACTTTTCCCCCTAGAAATATTCTGTTCAAGGAAGCAACTCAGCAGGGGCAGCGATTGTTTTCAAAGAAAATCCTTTTATGCACAGGGATTGTGTGTTTCAGTTCCTTAGTTAGAAATTAATAAAGTAGGAAAGAAAATACCCTTGTGGATGAATGTAACACACTGTACTGGTGATTCTCAGTGCAATCAAAGAAATGAAAGAAGTAATCAAAATGCACATGTAAGAGGTAAATAAAGAGATAGGTATGGATGCAGTAACAAAGCAAAACTATTTAATGCAAACAGTTATTTTCATACATAAGAATAGGGATGTGAGTGACATTCCCAGTTGGAAAACTATATTCACACACAATTTTGCTGTGTAGATGCTCATACAAATCTGTCTTCAAAATCCAATGCAAATCTCAAACACTGAAAATGACTGCTGTAATATAGCACCAGCCTGCTCCCTTCCTCCTTCTCCTCTGGCTTCTTTCTGTCATGAGGCTGTACAGAATTCCTCACTTTCTCCCTCTTACCACCTGGATTCCCTGAAAACTATCCTTGGTTCCAGAGAGCTTCACCCACTCGCAGCCTGACTCTGTCCACCCCATGGCCAATGCTAGCTCCTCCCTTTCATCTCCATCCTGATATTCCATTTCTTAGCTCCCCAGCTCCGAAGTGGCTACATGTATCTAGATTTGTAGCTGATGTGTATTGGATCCTGATAGTCAACATTTGGTATCTGGCACTTCAGACAAAAAGTAGAATTTTCAAATATCTACAATAGAAGCAAGGAGAGGGTAGATCCACAGGAGTCAGTGACAGATGTACTTCATTTTATGGAGACCCTAAGTGTAATTGTAGTGGTGTATAATTCCTCTTTGTATTCACTAAGGACGGAGAAGACAATATCACAGAGACAGAGATACATTTCCCAGGGTGAGAAAAAAGTAACATGCTGAAAGGCTTTCCCAATGCACTGGAGCAGATAATTGAGCAATTAGAGCTATTAAAAGCAGACGGAGCATCAGGCCCAGATAAATTACAACTTACAGTTTAGAAGAATCCATTGTGGGGAAGCAGGAACTCTGTGTAAAGATTTGGGAGCTCCCTAAAGAGCATATGCTTCCCTCACACCGCGTGGAGAAGGTTTGGAAGAGGTATGGTATGTAAGGGATAAAGGTGGCTGTGCCATAGTACAACTCACACTGTGTAGCCATTTCCAACACTTCCATAACTTTTATTGAATCCTTCAGAGCAGGAATGTCCGCTCTGTGCCTTTAACTTTCCATGGAGGGGGTATTGTTGCTAGGTGGTGGCAGCCCAGCAGAATGGACTGTCAAGCTTCTGGTGCTGCAGAAGGCCTAGATATGCACAAGTTAAGATCTATGGCAACTGGCCATGTTCTGATGGACCTGCAGCCTTTCCATGAACTGGCAGAGACACCTCCAGGTCCCAGAGGAAACAGTGCAGCAGAGCTGCAGCATAGAAAAGCCTATATAACAGGGTGTAGGAGAGAGGTGGTGCTTCCACACAATTTTAGGCAGGGTGGAGAGCATATGACCCTAAGAAAGAGGGTAAGGCCGAAGGCCTGGAGAGTAGTTAACATTCTGCAGTGTACAAATATAAGAAAAGGAGGCAAAATTTGAAAACACAGCTACTAAGCCAGGCTTCCTGTGTGCAACAAATAGTGCTAAAAGGGAAGCTGTTTCAAAGCACACTGAGGGCTTGGCTACACTTCCATTTTATAGCGCTCTTATAGTGAAAAATCACCCCCCTGAGCGCAGCAAGTCAGAGCACTTTAACGTGCTAGTGTAAACAGGCTTCGAGCACTGGGAGCTAATCCCCTCGTGGAGGTGAATTACCAGGAGCGCTGGGAGAGAGCTCTCACGCACGACCACACTCACACTTCAAAGCGCTGCCGCGGGAGGGCTCCCACAACAGCACTTTGAAGTTTCCAGTGTAGCCATGCCCTAAAGAATTGTTAATGCACAGTAGCAGGGTCCACACAGATAGTTAGGGTGCAGTAGGCTAATTCAGGCTACATTCACACCTCAGCTTGGTGTGAATTAAATGTTAGTGTAGACCAGTCCTAATTAAGGTATAATATAGTGGGCAAATGTGATTCAATCTACACAGACTAGAAGAAGGCAAATCTTTTTCATTAAACAAACACATTTGAAAGACTGAAGCTTCTTTTTCAATTTTACACTTTCCGTTCATCCTCCCAAACTTACACATTCAATGTCAAAGGATAAAATGTATCAACTCTGCTTCAGAGTTTCTTCAAGTACACACAATTATCAGTCCTCTAAACTGGCTGTTTACAGAGGTAAGGCAGATGTGGACTCGGCTATGAAATCTGGAATTGGGGTGAATGAAATTGGATCATCCAAATGTAGTTCTGTAACATGAAAGGCATCACATTTCCCTTATGAAGCAGAGAGCAGAAATGGGTGTAGAGATTTTCAATATAAACATTATGTTCTGAGGTTTGCTGACATATTTTCTTTAGCTTCTAAATCTTTAAAACACATGCATATCTGAAACAGGTACTGCCAGTATTTTCCTTCCCGTTAAGGAAGATTATATAGTATAGAATTGTTAGCTTTATAGCTAATCGACTATTGTTGCTAATCGTGGTACTGAATGGATAAGGTATTTAGAAAAATAAATAGAATTGAAGAGTGCAATTCAGTGATGAACAATCAGCAAGAATCCAAAAACTGAAAACCATTCCTGACCAGTAGACTTTAACTATTTAAACAGGGTCAGTTATGGATGCCTAAGTTCTGGGTTTCCTGGTACTTTTCCAGTTTAAATAAGATCTTAATGTTTAGAACTTTGCATGTGTGTGTGAATATTACAGAGTATTAATGTGCAGAGTCACTAAAAGCTCCATTTTTAATAGTTCATTTTGATCTGCATGAAACTAAACAGTTTATAGACAACTGCCAAGAATGGCTTCAATGAGATATAAATATGAGAGGGGAACTCCTTTTTTTCTCCAGGAGAAAAAAAAAAAGGGCAAATATTCAAAATCATAATGATCTTACCATTCAAACTCCGTTACTGTTACAGAACCTGAGTCTCCAATCTTGATCTGTTTGAGGAAGGGCATGAGGATGAGGCTCATGTTATTTTAAGCGGCCTCTGTATGTCTTGACTGTTGGAAAGATAAAACTCCATACTATTTAAAATGGAAAGGATGAGATTTTGGCTTGGACTACGGGCCCACACAGGGGAGTTAGGAGGAGTGAGTTACCCCTTTAGACCTCTGCATGGAATAGTTGAGCTTTGGGTCTGGGTGTGCTGGAGTAAGGTGTGCTGCATGCACCTGAAGCAAAGGGGCAGAGAGAGTTTCCGTCTCTCCCCAGTGCATCAACCAGCACAGCTGAACCAAACAGCTGATGTCGTAAATTCCCTTAGCTATAGGCCAAGAGTAAATTATGACCTCCCCTGTAGCAAGGGGGAAGCAGGGAGGGAATTATGTCTCAGACAGGTGTTGTTGTGGCATGGTACCTCCTGGGGCTCCTGAGAAGGTGCACCACTCCTTGCTCACGGCTGTGACTAAAGGCACAATCAAGCTCCAAGTATAAATAGGAATCTGCTGCCAAACTGTTATATTCCTTGTACTGCAATAGAAAGGCATAAAGGAGATATGGGGTACAATTTATTTGAAATATAACAAGATTTTTTGGGATGCTCCAAATGGTGTCTAATTGATTTATCATACACAGGTGACATGTGTATGTTGGCAATCAGTGCTTCTCAATCCCTTTATGGTTTCCACATGTAATGCTAAGAACAGTCTTTTTTCAGATTCAATATGTTTTAATAAACCCTAATTGCAAAGCATATGATAAAATATCTACTGCAGCTACACCTGCAATATCATAAATATTGAATTGGCTGATTTTCCACGTTAATGTCAGTAAATGTGGGCCATATTCTACTTTTGATTTTTGCGAAACCATTGATTTCAAATGGGAGCTCTGCATGGAAAACAGTAGCAAGGTATGATTGTATATGTTTATCTAACAGTAAAAACAACAGCTCCCTATAAAAGGATTTGCATCAACAAGCTTATGTAGATAAACTAACATTCAGGATACTTTTCAGAGTAACAGCCGTGTTAGTCTGTATTCGCAAAAAGAAAAGGAGTACTTGTGGCACCTTAGAGACTAACCAATTTATTTGAGCATGAGCTTTCGTGAGCTACAGCTCACTTCATCGGATTTATATAAAGTCTGCTACAGTTTCCACGGCATGCATCCGATGAAGTGAGCTGTAGCTCACGAAAGCTCATGCTCAAATAAATTGGTTAGTCTCTAAGGTGCCACAAGTCCTCCTTTTCTTTATTCAGGATACTGAAGCACACATTTGAGAATGCATTACTGTGGCTTGGAAGTTTGTATTTGTGTAAAGCTGTGTATAAATTACAGAGGGAAAAGGACAAGTTTCAGGGGGCTAGTAGTGAAACTAGATGGGAAATGTCAGTGTTTTTTTCTGGTTTGGCCAAAAAGGATGAACAAGTAAGGTTATTTTATATCCTTTTAAAAACATAATTAAATGTTTAATGTTGTCCCATAACAAAAGTATAAATAATACAAAGAACTATTTCTCTGTGACTAACCCCTTGCACTTTATTTTAAAACAAAAAGGCAATATAAAGAAATCTGTGACTTAATTGTAAAGTATCTTCATATCCCATGCAGTTATGGGGCTTTGGTGTATGGCAGAGGCAGAGATGTCTTTCCCGAACCAGGACTGATGCATATTACAAAATTCACTAAGCCTCAGATCCTGCCCCAATACATGGCACAAGCAACTGGGCCGTACACTGGGGAATCCCACTCAGTTGATGAAGTGGATACTAGCTCCTATACAACCTTCTCCCTGTCCTCTGCAGAAGGAATGATTGATAGATACATGTAGCAGTGGATCCACTAGCCTCACACTTCCCCTCCCTAAGTCTGCCCCCAAACAGCTGCTGCACAGCAACAGCTGGATTGTACACCATGCAGGAATGCATGCACAAATTTCGTCCCCCACCAAACCACGTGTGGTTGAATGGCCCTGTTCCGCCACTGTCCAGATTCTTTATGCTTGCAGAGAGAGGGACAGGAGTTGGCCGTTTGTTCCTATTTTTCATATTGTTTTAAGGAACAGGGTGATTTGTGGCCTTATAAATAAATGAGCTCAGCTCCCCTGGTATAACTTGGCCCTGGAGCTGACCTGGGGTGAGTCTGGAGAGTTATGAGCCAGCACTGATTGATGTGCTAAGAGAAATGCTCTGTTAAATTGTTTGAAATATGATTCTGTCCAGCAAATACTAGCCCATAAAATCTGACTGAAATTAAGGGAAGCATTTGCTGGTAATTACTAGTTTCAACAAACCCCACTTGAAATTTTCATCCTGCTTTATCTCTGGTTATTGGCATTGTACTGCTCCTTCTCACAGTGGAGCTGTGGGAGGTTGACAGCAGAGAGAGCCAACATAATTGCCTATTTATCTCCTTTAAAATGTTGGTGGTCAGGAACTGATTATGGCACCAAATTATTTATTTAATTTATAAAATGCACCCAGTACATCTCTTAATAGCATGTACGATTAACAAAATACATAACTATACAAGAGTCAGAAAAAGAAAAGGCTTGCCTCCTGCCTTTTAAATTACTCATCAGCTGACCAAGATCCTCTCTCTCGTGTAGAAGTCACAGAAAAAAGTTGGATCTTGATCTGTGACCTAAAGTTGTACAAACTCTGGCTTTGTTAGACCAGTAGGGGAAAAAATTTCCAGATTTTAGGGACAGACCTTAATTGCATGCACCTGAATTAAATCTATAATATGCCTCAACTGGGTCAGGGTTATGAGTGTGGTCTGAACAGGAAGGGAAGAAAACAGTCTGGTTTTGAGAATGCTGGGTGAGTTTGCGGGGTTGGTAATTAAAGAAACAAAACATACTTGGGAAAAAATGAGCAAATTTGATCTGGCGTCACTGGGAGACAATAAATGTGGGATCCCATGGTTCTACTTTTATAATAAATTTTCAGAGCAGATCCTCATCTTAATGGGTCATAAGAAGACAAATGGTTAAAACAAGTTATGTCATTGGTCAGGGTTTTCTTTTTGATCTAGGCCAGGAATTAATGAGTATATAAATATTTTCTCTTTTATCCAAGCTATTCTTACTCAAATTTTTAAGAATATTATCAGATCAAGGGAGAAGTAGCAATCCTAATCCAGTGGGAAAAATAGTTTTGTCTAGGTCAAGTTATCCATTGACTATCTCTCACAAATTGTATGGCGACAGAAAATGAAGGATGAAAATGGTAGAGTACAGAACAAAAATCCCTCTTCAGAGAAAATGCAGAAAAAAGAAAAATGGTATTTGTATAAAAGCAACAGTTCAACACTGTAGTTGGAGTAAACAAAAAAATTATCCCAAAACTCATGAAACCAATAATATACCAATAAACAAGCACACAGTGGATCTGATCCAAAGTTCATTAAAGTCAAATGGGAGTCTTTCAATTGACTTCAATAAGCTATGGATCAAGTCACATAATATCAACAGCTAAGATCTTCTGAAAAAAGTAAACATGAAAATGGATCCTCCTTATTTATATTAGTCAGATTCCATCTTAACAACTCATTATTGATATGACTTTGCAGTGTTCTTTAATAACCAACTAACCCACTTTATGACTTTTCCCTCCTCCTTGCACGTTCTGCATGCATGATCCATGATGTGCTACTAGGATGAATCTGGCGATCTGCAGCCTGATGCATTTAAAGCCTGCCTCATCAGTCTAGGACAGGTTGGAAATGACCTGCAGGTAGAGAAAACTGACGTATTATTATTTTCAAATAGACTTGTATAATACCAGCCTAAAGAAACCTGGGTTTAAACTCAAATGTAGCTGATTTTAAAAATGTTTGCATTTTGCTGCTTTTGTGTGATCCAAGGTAGTCTACTTGGATTCTAATGAGCTGCAGTGGGTCACTGCTGCCTTTCCCATCACACACTCATGTTGCCCTTTGTCCCCTGCTCATACTTCCAAGAGCAGGAGCCCTCCCTCTCCCTCAAGGAGGACCCATGACACCAGGATTCTGCACTGGCTATTTGGGTGTTCTTAGTACACATAGACCTTTGCCGACCTCTTCTACCAAGACCCCATTTTAATGTCCACTCTGTGCAATTAGCCATGAATGTTCCACTCACCCTGCTGCTGAAAAAACAGGCGCCTTCCTTTAATAAGAGATCTGCCATTGACCAACTTCTGTTGGATACAAAACAATACACTTTTCCTCCATCAACCCCACTGGCTCATATCTCTATTGTACTCAGAGTCCCATTAGCTAGAGATCAGAGGAGAGAGAATTCTTGAATTCACTTCCCATGTGGCAGCACACAGGCAGTTGGCTCTGGAGTACAGTATTTTCAAAAAGCAAAGATTTCTAGACTGCTAGTCACTAAAAAGTATTGCAATTTCTAATAAACCTTCCAACATTGAAACCGAAAAAGTATGGTGTCTCACAATGAAACAGCCTGCCTTTCCTGACTTTGGCTAGTTCAGTGACAAACTTTTCTCCTTGACTCTCTCTCCTTTCTGGTTGTGCTCTGTATGTTCATATGTTGTACTCAACCCACCCCTTTTCTGGTATCGTTCTCTGTGGTGTGTCTGTTTCATGTGCATTATGTGTTAGCTACTTCTTCCTCCTTTAAATTGATGGTGTTCCTCATGACCTGCTTTGGCAATACCTCCAATGAACATCCTCTTGTTCCATGGATCCAATCTTCTGGTGATGCACATTTGTCATCTGTACGAAAATGGTGATGATCTCCTGCCTGTCTTTGATATCTCAAACCTTTCCTCATATATTCCTTATGCTACTTGGATCAATAGAAGAAGAATGGGCTGATGGACCATGATGATTTCAGAGCTTGCTTAATTTCAATGGGTTATGATTTGGTATGAATTTTAAGATACAATGAAATTTGTTTTGCATATCGGTAATCATGCTAACCACGTCAGCATTAAAGGTTACCATAGTTTGAACATATTACTAACAATAATATTTACACTTTGGCTATCAATTCCAATTTTTTTCTATACTTTAAAAATGTAAAAAAAACATTAAAAGTAAAAATATACCCCCTGAAGACACCTATTTTATGGTTTGTTGCATTTAGCTTTGATTTATGAAATATATTCCATGAAATGTACATTGTATCAAATAAATATACAATTAAGTTCTTTCAGTTTATAGATCTATAAATTAGCTTTTTGTCTGCATAAAAAAGAATTATTTTGAGGCTTTAATACTCCTAATTCTTGAAAGGAAACTGTAGGGTTGAGATTTATTTATTTAAAATCTCTACATTTTTCATTCTCTTGTAACTGAAAAAAAATCTTAGGAATAAATGTAATTGTTGCCATGTATTAGGGAGATTTTAATAATTGTTTCTGCCAAATGTAGATACCATAATAACAAAGTGTATGTTAATTGCTAAGAAAAGCCTCAGTCCTGCAAGCTGCTCTGTGTGGGTCAACCCTCTTTAATGTCATTGTGGTACCACACTGATGCAAGGGTCCATCTGTGCAGAGTTAATTTTTATTCATATACTTCAATGGGAGCAAGAACAGATTTAGAAGAGATGATGGTATCAAGTTATTCTTTGAACATGTGAATTTAACATATCTTTGAATAGAATAGAGAAACCAGTATGACATTGAGCAGAACTGAACATGCATTGAATGCTTTGCATTAAAGTAACAGCTCAATTTAGGCCCCAAATTTAGATTCTGTTTGGAAAAAAATGTGTGAGGGGGGCACTTTCCAAGCTTCATAAGAATCAAAATGTTTTCATTACTTTTGAATATGTTTAACCAGTCCTCTTCAATGTTGTCCCAAATACAACATAACAGCTTTGTTGTGGTAGTGCAGAAAGTGATACTAATTATAAAGAGCAAGTGAAACCTCTGGAGACTAGTTATACTGTACAAAGGAAGAGAAACGGAAAAGATAAACAAACTTGTCACTCCATTTGTAACAAGGGAGACGCTGGTGTATGAATATGTACCATATACCCATGCAGCTTCACTTACCCTGGTCAAGGCCAAGGACTCAGTGCATCTTAAGTTCAGCACATGCTGATTAAGTGCTTTGCTGGACTGAAGCGAGAGTGCTCAGCTCTTTTCAGGACCGAGCCTGTGGTAGCAGAGAAACTTGATAGAGTGCTAAAAACAGAGAGAATATATTTTTTAATAAAGGATTAAGTCAAAACTCTATCATGCCACTATTTTAAAAAAAGATGGAAATTAATGATCCATTATAAATGATTTAGATTTAGTGTAGAAAATATTTCAGGAAGCAGAAAGTTAATTGAAGGGCACATACAATGCTTTTAGGACATTTTCAAAAGTGCCTAAATCCCATTTTCAAGAGTGATGTAGGCACTTTTGCTCCTAAGTCCTATTGACTTTCAGTCACATTTAGGCTCCTAAGTCATTTTTGACAATGAGACTTAGGCTTCTGAGTCACTTAAGTATTTTTATAATTTTTACCCAGAGCCTCTAGTAGTATGTCATAAAGATACATTATGTTGAAATTTGGTTTTACAGTTACTATCTTTTTCTTTCTGAATTTCGTCAAAGGGTGAGGCAGAGTTTGCCCGAATTATGTCCCTGGTTGATCCCAATGGGCAGGGAACCGTCTCTTTCCAGTCCTTCATTGACTTCATGACCAGAGAGACTGCAGACACAGACACGGCTGAGCAAGTCATCGCTTCTTTCAGAATCCTAGCTTCAGATAAGGTCAGTCCTTTTGCTCCTAGCTGTAAGGAATTCCCTGTATTTCAACAGCAGTGTTGTTTAACCTTCCTTTGATGAAAGTCTTGAACAAACTGTCTAGTATATCTAGGGTCTGGTTTTCATTAAGAAGACTAAAGTGCTCACCGTTCATTCTTGTGGTACTGGTTTGTACTTCGACCCAAGCATCTAACAGGAATGCAAGTGGAATTCAAAGCTGGGTCCTTATTCCTTCACATCACAAAGAACTAACATAACATGTAGATAATGGCGCAGAGAGTACACTTATAAAGTTTGTGGATACCACCAAGCTGGAAGGGGGTTGTAAGTGCTTTGGAGAATAGGATTAAAATTCAAAATGATCTGGACAAACTGGAGAAATGGTCTGAAGGAAATAGGATGAAATTCAATAAGAACAAATGCAAAGTACTCCACTTAGGAAGGTTTCAGAGTAGCAGCCGTGTTAGTGACTGCCTTGGAAGGAGCACCATGGAAAGAGATCTGGGGGTCATAGTAGATCACAAAGCTAAATAGGAGTCAACAGTGTAATACTATTGCAGTAAAGTGAACGTCATTCAGGGATGTATTACTTAGCAGGAGCATTGTAAGGAAGACACAAGAAGTAATTCTTCTGCTCTACCTCACACTGATAAGGCCTCAGCTGGAGCACTGTGTCCAGTTCTGGGCGCCACATTTCAGGAAAGATGTGGACAAATTGGAGAAAGTCCAGAGAAGAGCAACAAAAATGATTAGAAGTCTAGAAAACATGACCTATGAGGAAAGATTGAAAAAATTGGGTTTGTTTAGTCTGGAAAAGAGAAGACAGAGAGGGGACATGATAACAGTTTAAGTACATAAAAGGTTGTTACAAGGAGGAGGGATAAAAATTGTTTTCATTAACCTCCGAGGATAGAACAAGAAGCAATGGTCATAAATTGAAGCCAGGAGGTTTAGGTTGGATATTAGGAAAAACTTCCTAATTGTCAGGGTGGTTAAGCACTGGAACAAATTGCCTGGGGAGATTGTAGAATCTCCATCATTGGAGATTTTTAAGAACAGGTTAGACAAACACCTGTCAGGGATGGTCTAGTTATTATGTAGTCCTGCCTTGTGTGCAGGGGACTGGACTAGATGACCCACTGAGGTCCCTTCTAGTCCTACACTTCTATGGTTCTCTGATAAGATAAGATGCACTGAATAGTTTTTGCTCAGTGACACAGCTGCATATACAGTGGTCATGCTCTGCTTTCATGCATGTCCATGGAACAGTATTGTTTAAGGGGGTAAAATCCTCTTTATAATCTCTTTTCTGACTTCTGTGGCTTTGCCTGGGTGTGGCTGAGATGAGAATTTTGGCTGAGCAAAATACCATGGGGTGGTATGGAGCTGCCTGTCCCAGGAGAGCTTTGGGAAGCATTATCCTTCCTCCAGATGCTGGGCACACACAGGGAATGAAACTGCTGCACATCTCCCAAGGAAAGCAGAGCATGTTCTCCTCTCCACAGCCAGCTCTGCTGGCCAAGGCAATGCAGGAGTAGGAGTTGAGGAACATGCAATAGAGACGAACAGTGGTTTCATAACTCACTCCCCTTTTGGAGTAGTCTGTGACTGTGTCCCAGAGAGTGCTGCCAGCAAGCTGTTCTGTGCTCAGACTAGAACAGGACTGCAATGCCACCAGGCAGACTCAGTCTGGCCCCTGATATTGATTTTGTGATCTCGACTAAGAAGGACTAGACTTTGAATTCCAAACACATTTCAAATAGGAGTTTGTGCTGAAGATCACACTGAGTTCCCAAGAAAGTGAGATTTGAACGTTTTGCTGTTATTTTAAATAATGTCACAGGTATCCAGAGTGGCATTCCTAGGTCATTCTAAATTGAAAGCAGTAATTATTGTAATAAAAATGTTTATCTAAAAACTTATTATAATATTGAAGTCAACGGTATATAACTAAGGCTAGACTTTGACCCTGTCTATTTGCTGAGAGGATTATTCCTACCAGCTCATGGTTGAAGTTACGACTCAGGAGGAGAAATATTCTTGATCTTGCAAAAACAGGCAGGAAGTCCTAGTTTATTAATATTAGTTAAATAATCTGTTCTGTATCTGGGTTTTTTAAAAATAACTTTTTTTTTCAGCCTTATATTCTCGCAGACGAGCTGCGGCGAGAACTGCCTTCTGAACAAGCTCAGTATTGTATCAGAAGAATGCCTACCTACTCTGGTCCAGGTGCCGTTCCTGGAGCTCTGGATTATACCTCATTTTCATCAGCATTGTATGGAGAAAGTGACCTGTAATTCAGGAATTGGTGGTATTCATTGTATGTGCTGGAAAAAACAACTACCCTGATTTCCCAGTTTGCTTCTTGAAAGCTTTGACAAAATGATTAAAAAATTATTTTTACAAATATAGTAGGTACATTCAGTGTCAAATATTAGAAATGCAAATAACTAGCATATATTTCAGTGTGCAGCACTAGTAGGTATCTGCATTGATGGTATTAGTTTATCTGGCCTATATATTATTAAAATGTATTTTAAAGAAAAGGTAAATCACTAATTTTAAAAAAATATATTAAATTTGAGACCTATTCAGATAAAAAAAAAATTAAAGCTTGTGAAAATAAAAACTATTCAGACTAACAAAATATTTTGCCATTTTCAAACATTCTTCATCCCATATATGATGCTTTTACTATGTTCATAGAGCTACATGTTAGAAGTCATACTTTTTTCTTTCATATAAAAATATTACTTTACAGATTTTATGGTTTTGTATGCTTCTACTGGTGGAGTTTAAGAAAATAAAAAATGCAACTTTTCAGAGAAGAAAAATACCCATCAAGTAAAATACTTAACCACTAAAATAATCCCAAACTGTATTTTTATATCTTTTAAAGGTGGTTTTCTATTAACACAGAGCTGTAACATCAGAAGCATAATCTTGCAAACTCATAATAATAATTATCTTAATATCTTGTAATAAATCAACAAGCAGTACTTTTCCTTTTAAGCCTTTTACTTTGCAGCTGAGAGAGCACAACTTTCACAATCAGGAAATAGTAAGGAAGCTAATTCATGTAAATTGTATTATTTTGAAACTCTCAGTCATGTCTATTTTGAATAGATTCTTTGTTTCCTACTGTGTGAAACCCAGTTCTTTGTTTTTTTGGTGAACAACCTGCATCATCCCATGTGATGCAAAATCCTATCTGAACTAGCTTGAGTATGGTTGTGTTGCAGTTTTAACTGTATGTCACATACAGAATTCAGATTATAGTTTGTCTTCACTTCTGTTGAATGGCAGTTCTGCTACCATATGCTAGTTTGTTTTATCGGAGTCATGCTTCCATCTTGACAACCTGTAGAGAAATAAAGCAATCACTTTTTTTACTTGAATCCTAACAGACACTGAAAAATGCAATGTAACCAAACAAAACATTCACAAATGGTGAAGTTGTGAACTTTACAATCCAGTGCTACTAAAGCAATGATGTGCCTACTAAATAAACTCTGCTTTTCAAAACTTTATGAAGATTCAGTCATTGAGATTCATCTCGTGTTTCGTCTAAAGAACCAGAAATATTTCTACACATTAAAATAGGTTTAGATTTCTCTATTTGCTTAAAAGAATAAACATTCCATGCATTATCCTAGTGGTCTAAGGCCAGGGCTGAGATTGAATAGAACTGGGTTCTGTTCCCTACTCTCTGCCTTGGGCAAGTTCCTTAACCTCTCTGTACCGTTATTTTTTTCTCACTTATAAAAGGTAGATGACGCTTATCCACTTTGATGAATTGCTTTGAAACCTATAGATGCGAAGCACTACCTAAGTGCTAAGAATGATCATGTCTTTATTTGATTTTAATACTTGGATTAATATGGAATTTCCCCGACTGCTATCCAAATGAATGCTCAGGAGGCTGTACAGCTGAATCCTGTTGAAAAGATTCGTTAAGAGTATATCCCATGTTCACTGTTGTGTGTGAATGAATGTGTGTCTGTAAACCAGTGAGCTTCCAAATTAGGCACAGGCATGGAAACAAAATCTGTTTTACGGAAACAAAGAGTTATACTGAACATTAATGCAAAGGCAGTTCAGTGTGGTTATAACTGGCACTTCCACAAGCTACAAAATTTTTTACATGCAGCTGAGTGCTGCTTCAAAAAGCATGAAATTCTTCCCTATCTTTGAAAGCACTGAAACATTCGTTCTTTCATCTGAATGTTCCACTGATCAGGATAAGCGAGGAACAAAGCCATCAGCACCAGTAGGAAATAGCATTTGTAAAATAATGTTTGATCCATGGAACAAGTCTGTGGTGTCCAAAAAAAAACAGCAAGCAGAACTAGCCTTAAAGCACACAGTAACCTACACAAGAAGAGATTTAATCCCCCATCCAAACCTACCTAAAGATTTTATATTGTACTTGTCATCTGGCTGTTCCTTACACTTAAAAAAAAATTAATATAAAGTTTCCCTCCCTCTCCATATATTTGTTTGTTTACAGAAACCGAAGTTAAATAATTGAGTTTTGTTCTGAAGGGGGAGAAATTCATGGTCTTTCTGATATTTTCTGGGAGTGAGTTCCAGAGTTGTGGGACAGCCAGTGAGCACGCACTGTCCATTGTGCTCACAAGCATTCGCCTTTGTGCCTGACAATTGCATTGTTCTACTGAACCACTTTGTTTACATTTGGGGCTGGTGGCTGAATTGGCATTTGCTGGCTATGATGCTCTGATTAGATCCATCCCAGACTCCTAGGTGTAATGACCTGCAATATCCTAGAAGTCATGGATCATTATGGCCAAAATGGGGGCAAACATCCTAATGAGTTTTAAGATAGATCTTGTTAAATTTATGAATGGGATTAGGTGACGGGATTGCCTGTGACAGCAGGGGACTGGAGTCAGTGGCCCAGGAGGTCCCTTCCAGTCCTATGTTCCTACATTAAAGTGGGATACGATAGAGCAGAACCAGTATTCCAGTCAGTAGTAGGTGCTAGAGGATGTTTTTAACACCCATGGATATTGTGAGTTAGTGAGGAGTCGAGGAAGACTCCAAGGCTGTAGACTGTCTTAACGATTGTAGGGCTGAGTCTCTCGATGGAGGTGATGTTATGGGCATGGCCAGTTATTTGAAGCACATCCCTCTTCCAACAGCATTGCCTCCATTTGTCCTGGTTCATTTTCAGCCAACTATTCTTCAGCCAGGTGCTGACAGCACCCAGGCACTGGGGTATCTAGGAGACCGTAATGTCAGCTTTTTTGTTAACAAAATGCAGAGCTGATGTTGTCTGCCTATCGCCTTTAATAGAGATTCCAAAAGCTCTTGTTTTCTTATTCATTAGTCACAAAAGGGCTGGATCAGAGATGCCAGTAGTAGTTAGTGGCTTCTATTTCAGTTAGAATTTCCAGGACTTCATGCTGTTCCAAACCTTTGGCAGGATCATGCTGTGTTATTGATTACACACTCAGCTTGCTCCTGGTGTCTGCGCAGACCATCCCATGTACAGGTGATGTAATGAAGAAGGGAGACAATTCCTCAGAGCAGTTGATTTCAGATGCTAGGTGGAGGCATTCTGGAATATCACAAAGTTTGTGGTTCGGAATAATTCTGTGGGACACGACTTTGCCGCTGCTACTATGGAATCAACTGTATAAGCATATGCACGTATGAGCTCACTTCCCACGTTGGTGACAATGCTTCTCCATGTATTTTAAAGATCAGCCCTGACAATAAGTGGACTTAATAGATAAGGGACATCCCTAAAGGAAGAAGAGCTCTGTGTGTCTTGAAAACTTGTCTCTCTCACCGGCAGAAGTTGGTCCAATAAAATATATATTACCTCACCCACCTTGTCTCTCTACTGTCTTTTAAGAATGACCCACAGAAGTACAGATCCCTGTCCAGGCTGCTAGGGGTAATTCATTCTATTCTCCTCTAACCTGTAAGGTAGAGGATCTGTTTTTCTTTTCTTCCCAATCCCATTTTTCTCTCAGCTCAGCCTCCACTGTCTGTTGCCTCCTCACTCTCTTGGTTTACCCCTACCCCAATTGCCTGTCCTACCCAACTTCACATACATGAGGCAGCTTTTGCTTCAAAACAGTTGGAAGTAACAGGAGATAGTGGCCATTAAGGAGTGAAGAAAACCCTCCACACAATCACTACAGCCATTTCTGTGCTCATGAACAATTTTCAAGAAGAGTTTAAAATGAGGAGACCTGGCACATTAAGCTTTAGAACAAGCCAAATGAACTGTATTAGCTCAAAATCTTCATAAAGGAAAGGAAGACTTCTATAAAACACTCTTTCCCAATATACTACTCTATAAGATATAGTCAGGGGTGAAAGTAACTTAAAGGCCTTGCCGGCATGCAGGGCAGCCAGGGTCCTGGGCAAGGTCAGCAGGGCCTTGGGCAGAAGGGGCATGGCTGGGGCCAGACTCCCCCAGCCAGCCCTTCAGCGCTGTCCGGCTCACGCCTCCTGAGGCTCCGGCAGTGATTTAAAGGGCCCAGGGCTCCGGCTGCTGCCAGGAGCCCCGGGCCCTTTTAAATCGCCAGGCCCCGAGGCATCTACCCCTTCTGCCTCGCCCCCCATCAGCAACCCTGCCGGTACGGTGTTTAATGTCGGCCCGTACCAGCTTACTTTTGCCTCTGGATATCATTCAGGATTGCACATCTGTGGAACACAAGGACACAAAGGAAGAAATCAAAATAAGGCCCTGGTCTTGCAAGATGTTCCACACAAGCTGATGCCTTCTTCCCATGCAGAACAGGTTACAGGGTCTGGTCTAAAAACTGCTGATCAGTCAAGGAAAATCATGTTAATTGAGAAGATAGTGTGGTCTAATGTACAAGGCACTGGACTGAGAGTGAGGGGAAACTCCATTCTGAGCCCACAACTGCCACTAACATGCTGTGTGACCGTGGGCAAGTCCCTTCACCTTTCTGTGCCTCTGTTTCCCTCTGCCTTGTCTAGTCATATTGTAAGATGTTCAGGGCAGGTATTGTGAGTCTCTCACTTTGAGTTTGTTTAGTGCCTAGCCCAAAGGGGTTCCAATCTCAGTTGGCTTCTAAATGCTACTGTAGTACAAATGTATAAATAACAAACTGGACCCCAAACAGTGTCAGTGGTGCCAACTCTTGTGATGTTTGCTGTGTTCTTTAAAAAAAATATGCAGCTTCTGGAACCATGGAATTATCAGAGAATTTCAGCTTTCATAAAACACAAAACACACACAAACAACAAACCCAAAATAAGATTCTAGCCTTCATGGTTGCAGAGAAAAGCCTGAAAACATGAAGCCTAAATGCCCACAAAAAAACAATTAAAAAGACAAAAGCAAACAAAATACCCTCATAACTTTTAAGCCAATATTTGTTTGATTTATTATTTTGGAATGCTTGGGGCTGACAAATCAGAACACTTCAGTATTTAATCCAGTTCTTCATGTCCTGTGTCAGAAGCTGCCTAGTAAAATTTATTCTAGTCAATAGAGGGTATTAGTACGTACAAACTAGTCATCAATACATGTTTGATGATTTCTTTTCCTTAAATAGATTTTCCTCAGAAATAGTTACATTTGCCTTTTTTTTTAACAAAATAGTCTCACCTCCACCGATGTTGTTGTTCCTCTCAACAAGAATGTTTGTAAATTCAAAAGACAAATTCCAAGCAGAAAAGAAAATGGAAATCTAGCAGGTTTTAACAAACATCTGTCCTGACTTTCAGTGGTGCTGAGTATTTGTTGCTCCCATTAACTTCATGGATGCTCAGCGCTTCTGAAAATCAGGCAATTAGACCTCATTTTAAAAACTGGGTGTGACAAAGTTAGGCCGGATGGCTGCAGGAAAACAGATATGTTAGTCCTAGAATGCTAAAGGCCCTTTTTCCTGCAAGCTGGGAAGGGCTTACTTCAGGTCAATTAGGGACATCTGAGTCCAATTAAGGGCTGCCTAAACCTGTTAAAATCTCTCTCCTGCAAGGCTGGAGGTAGCAGGGAGACTGGTTTCTAGTGTGAGATGTTGTGCCCCTTCCCATAGGGAAGACACCCAAAGCCCAGTACCTGTTCTGGGGAAGGACTGACACCCTGGGGCCAGTGACAGGACCACACCTGTCCCAGTGAGGGGGCTAAGGAAAGGTATTTTCCTTTTGTTTTGGTGTGTTATAGACTTATTCCCTTTGTTTGGCAGAGGAGCACTTCTCAGGCCTGCCCTGAGGCCAACCAGAAAAACTCTGAGAAACAAACCCCAAAGAGGGAGTACAGACATGTTCCAGAGTGGAGGGGTTGATTTACCCCAGGCCCAGTCCTTGCCAGAGGAGGGAGCACTAAGTCTGGTGAGATAGAAGGGGTACCTTGCCACACTGGGGTTCAGGCTTCTAACTTCCATTAATTTCAATAGGAGTTAAGTGCCTCAATAACTCTGTGGATCTGGGCTTACATGTCCAATTTTATACCCTATACATACAGATTTGGGCACCTAAATCAGCAGTCGGAATAGGAAGTATTTATCCTCTGTAGACCCCTCATTGGGCTAGAGAGTGAGTGTGAGAACAACTCTGTAGCTCAGTGGTTCGGACACACAACTGGGAAGTAGAAGACCCTGGGTCTAGGCCCCCTGCTCCAATAACCCTTTCAGTATTTATCCACAGTAGACCAGCTTTACCAGGAGAGACTGAGACAGCCCTATGCCAGAATAGCTCAGTGGTAAGAGCAGGCTGGTGAGAGACTGTCTATTCAGATCCGTACTCCCCTTCTGAAAGAGAAGGGGGAATTGAAGCTGGGTCTCCCACATCCCAGGCAAGTGCTCTAAACTCTGGCCTAAAAGGTATGAAGTGGATGCTGGCAGTGGCACTTCCTTCTCTGGCTGTTTTGTGTGGAGTGAGGCAGGCACCTAACTCATTCCCTCACAAAGATGTTTAGGTGCCTAACTTGCCTTACTCCAGGCAACAGGTTCCTGTTCATGGCTCACTAAGATGACATAGGCACCTCCCTGCAGCTGGGACATAGGCACCTATTTCAGAGAGCGGGGAGGGGCTTAGCGCATTGGCTAGTTTAGGTGGCTTCCCTCCTAGCATGTTGGCTTTTGTAGTTTCTGTTGTTAGGTGCCTCAGTCTTTCCCCATTTATTGTATAGGGAGCCTAACTCAGGCTTTGTGGATTGCAGTGTTGTTCATGTGATTTTGTAGGTGCCTAAAAGTTAGGCATTGTGACATTTGGTGTTGCAATGCCTAAGTCCCTTTGTAGATCCCACCCAATGTGTTTCTGCCAATGTCAGTCTTGGAATAGAAAATGTTAATGTCTTAGCCATCACAGTTCCATTCATGTCAATTTAATATTTTTCACTTAAAAATTATTTTTAATTTTATTGTTTCACTTTCACAACTATGAAGACTAAAAATTTTAATTCTTAAATAAAACTGAAATTCTGCACACAGGGCCTATGCTGTGTACAAAGGGCAAGCATAACAATCATTAACAGGGAAAGAATCCATACTCAATAAAACTGTACAAATCACTGCTAACCCGTACAAAACAGTGTGCCAAAATCTGGGGGTCAGAAATCAGATTAGTTTTTTGTTCTTCTCTGAGAACTCAAGCTGTATGTTTTTGAAAGCATTAATAGGGGTGCAATCCTGCAACACTGATGAAATAAAGATTCACATTGTTCTTGCTTGAAGAAAGATTACTCATATGAATAAAAGTAGTGGAAATTGAGCCTCATATGAATTAAGATTGATCACACAAGAGATGAAAGTAGTTTTGTAATGGATATAATAGAATTGGCTAATGGATAGGCTCAACTGCTCAAAGTTCACTTTCTAATATATTTGGCTCGATTCCCTACTCTCTTACATCAACATAAGAGAATTAGGCGTATGTACTATGCCTTTAAGCCCTGGTCTACACTAGGACTTTAGGTCGAATTTAGCAGCGTTAAATCGATGTAAACCTGCACCCGTCCACACAATGAAGCCCTTTATTTCGACTTAAAGGGCTCTTAAAATCGATTTCCTTACTCCACCCCTGACAAGTGGATTAGCGCTTAAATCGACGTTGCCGGCTCGAATTTGGGGTACTGTGGACACAATTCGATGGTATTGGCCTCCGGGAGCTATCCCAGAGTGCTCCATTATGACCGCTCTGGACAGCACTCTCAACTCAGATGCACTGGCCAGGTAGACAGGAAAAGAACTGCAAACTTTTGAATCTCATTTCCTGTTTGGCCAGCATGGCAAGCTGCAGGTGACCATGCAGAGCTCATCAGCAGAGGTGACCATGATGGAGTCCCAGAATTGCAAAAGAGCTCCAGCATGGACCGAACAGGAGGTACGGGATCTGATCGCTGTTTGGGGAGAAGAATCCGTGCTATCAGAACTCCGTTCCAGTTTTCGAAATGCCAAAACCTTTGTCAAAATCTCCCAGGGCATGAAGGACAGAGGCCATAACAGGGACCCGAAGCAGTGCCGCATGAAACTGAAGGAGCTGAGGCAAGCCTACCAGAAAACCAGAGAGGCGAACAGCCGCTCTGGGTCAGAGCCCCAAACATGCCGCTTCTATGATGAGCTGCATGCCATTTTAGGGGGTTCAGCCACCACTACCCCAGCCGTGTTGTTTGACTCCTTCAATGGAGATGGAGGCAATACGGAAGCAGGTTTTGGGGACGAAGAAGATGATGATGAGGAGGAGGTTGTAGATAGCTCACAGCAAGCAAGCGGAGAAACCGGTTTTCCCGACAGCCAGGAACTGTTTCTCACCCTAGACCTGGAGCCAGTACCCCCTGAACCCACCCAAGGCTGCCTCCTGGACCCAGCAGGCGGAGAAGGGACCTCTGGTGAGTGTATCTTTTAAAATACTATACATGGTTTAAAAGCAAGCATGTGAAAGGATTACTTTGCCCTGGCATTTGCGGTTCTCCTAGATGTAGTCCTAAAGCCTTTGCAAAAGGTTTCTGGGGAGGGCAGCCTTATTGCATCCTTCATGGTAGGACACTTTACCACTCCAGGCCAGTAACACGTACTCGGGAATCATTGTAGAACAAAGCATTGCAGTGTATGTTTGCTGGCATTCAAACAACATCCGTTCTTTATCTCTCTGTGTTATCCTCAGGAGAGTGAGATATAATTCATGGTCACCTGGTTGAAATAGAGTGCTTTTCTTCAGGGGACACTCAGAGGAGCCCATTCCTGCTGGGCTGTTTGCCTGTGGCTAAACAGAAATGTTCCCCGCTGTTAGCCACAGGGAGGGGGGAAGGTTGAGGGGGTAGTCACGCGGTGGGAGGAGGCAAAATGCGACCTTGTAACGAAAGCACATGTGCTATGTATGTAATGTTAACAGCAAGGTTTACCTTGAAAGAGTGTAGCGACTGTTTTATAAAATGTGTCTTTTTAAATACCGCTGTCCCTTTTTTTTTTCTCCACCAGCTGCATGTGTTTCAATGATCACAGGATCTTCTCCTTCCCAGAGGCTAGTGAAGCTTAGAAAGAAAAAAAAACGCACTCGCGATGAAATGTTCTCCGAGCTCATGCTGTCCTCCCACACTGACAGAGCACAGACGAATGCGTGGAGGCAAATAATGTCAGAGTGCAGGAAAGCACAAAATGACCGGGAGGAGAGGTGGCGGGCTGAAGAGAGTAAGTGGCGGGCTGAAGACAGGGCTGAAGCTCAAATGTGGCGGCAGCGTGATGAGAGGAGGCAGGATTCAATGCTGAGGCTGCTGCAGGACCAAACCAGTATGCTCCAGTGTATGGTTGAGCTGCAGCAAAGGCAGCTGGAGCACAGACTGCCACTGCTGCCCCTCTGTAACCAACCGCCCTCCTCCCCAAGTTCCATAGCCTCCACACCCAGACGCCCAAGAACGCGGTGGGGGGGCCTCCGGCCAACCAGCCACTCCACCACAGAGGATTGCCCAAAAAAAAGAAGGCTGTCATTCTATAAATTTTAAAGTTGTAAACTTTTAAAGTGCTGTGCTTAAAGTGCTGTGTGGCATTTTCCTTCCCTCCTCCACCACCCCTCCTGGGCTACCTTGGTAGTCATCCCCCTATTTGTGTGATGAATGAATAAAGAATGCATGAATGTGAAGCAACAATGACTTTATTGCCTCTGCAAGCGATGATCGAAGGGAGGAGGGGCGGGTGGTTAGCTTACAGGGAAGTAGAGTGAACCAAGGGGCGGGGGGTTTCATCAAGGAGAAACAAACAGAACTTTCACACCGTAGCCTGGCCAGTCATGAAACTGGTTTTCAAAGCTTCTCTGATGTGTACCGCGCCGTCCTGTGCTCTTCTAACCGCCCTGGTGTCTGGCTGCGCGTAACCAGCAGCCAGGCGATTTCCCTCAACCTCCCACCCCGCCATAAACGTCTCCCCCTTACTCTCACAGATATTGTGGAGCACACAGCAAGCAGTAATAACAGTGGGAATATTGGTTTCGCTGAGGTCTAAGCAAGTCAGTAAACTGCGCCAGCGCGCCTTTAAACGTCCAAATGCACATTCTACCACCATTCTGCACTTGCTCAGCCTGTAGTTGAACAGCTCCTGACTACTGTCCAGGCTGCCTGTGTACAGCTTCATGAGCCATGGCATTAAGGGGTAGGCTGGGTCCCCAAGGATACATATAGGCATTTCAACATCCCCAACAGTTATTTTCTGGTCTGGGAATAAAGTCCCTTCCTGCAGCTTTTGAAACAGACCAGAGTTCCTGAAGATGTGAGCATCATGCACCTTTCCCGGCCATCCCATGTTGATGTTGGTGAAACGTCCCTTGTGATCCACCAGAGCTTGCAGCACTATCGAAAAGTACCCCTTGCGGTTTATGTACTCGGTGGCTTGGTGCTCTGGTGCCAAGATAGGGATATGGGTTCCGTCTATAGCCCCACCACAGTTAGGGAATCCCATTGCAGCAAAGCCATCCACTATTAGCAGATCTTTGATTGCGTGGGCTACTTGCATCACAGCAGCCCCAACAGTAGATTTGCCCACTCCAAATTGATTCCCAACTGACCGGTAGCTGTCTGGCGTTGCAAGCTTCCACAGGGCTATCGCCACTCGCTTCTCAACTGTGAGGGCTGCTCTCATCTTGGTATTCATGCGCCTCAGGGCAGGGGAAAACAAGTCACAAAGTTCCATGAAAGTGCCCTTACGCATGCGAAAGTTTCGCAGCCACTGGGAATCATCCCAGACCTGCAACACTATGCGGTCCCACCAGTCTGTGCTTGTTTCCCGAGCCCAGAATCGGCGTTCCACAGCATGAACCTGCCCCATTAGCACCATGATGCATGCATTGGCAGGGCCCATGCTTTCAGAGAAATCTGTGTCCATGTCCTGATCACTCACGTGACTGCGCTGACGTCGCCTCCTCGCCCGGTATCGCATTGCCATGTTCTGGTGCTGCATATACTGCTGGATAATGCGTGTGGTGTTTAATGTGCTCCTAATTGCCAAAGTGAGCTGAGCGGCCTCCATGCTTGCCTTGGTGTGGCGTCCGCACAGAAAAAAGGCACGGAACGATTGTCTGCCGTTGCTCTGACGGAGGGAGAGGCGACTGATGACACGGCTTACAGGGTTGGCTTCAGGGAGCTAAAATCAACAAAGGGGGTGCCTGTACATCAAGGAGTATTTCAGGCAGGACTTCACGGAGGGTTCCAATAAGAAATGGTGCACCTAAGTTATCGTTCTTATTGGAACAAGTAGGTTAGCCTGGCCTCTGATTGATACATGTCTAGATTTACCTCGCTGCACCTTCTCTGTGAGTGACTGCAGTGTGACCTAGAGGAATGAGTCCCCTAGACAGGGGAGGAGGCAAATTAGTCCAAAACAAATCTGGTCTATTTCTTGTTTTGACCCACTCCATCTATCTTTTACATCTTTGGCTGGCAGCAGACGGTGCAGAAGGACTGCATGCCATCTACATCTCATGGCTGCTCGGCAGAAGATGGTACAGTACGACTGCTAGCCATCCTCATCTCTTGCCTGCCTGGCAGAAGATGGTACAGTACGACTGCTAGCAGTCCGTATCGCCTGCCCGCTCACCATAAGACGGTTCAATAGGACTGACTGCAGGACTAAAGAGAATGACCTGGTCAAGTCACTCCAAATTTAGTCCCTGCGCCCATGTCTGCCCAGGTGCTCCCAGCCGACGTGGCCAGGAGCACCTCGGACACGACGATGACGGCTACCAGTCGTACTGTACCGTCTGCTGCCACAAGGCAAGGGGTTGCTGCTACTGTGTAGCAATGCCATACCACGTCTGCCAGCACCCAGGAGACATAGGGTGACGGTTACCTGAGCGGGCTCCATGCTTGCAGTGGTATGGCGTCTGCACAGGTAACTCAGGAAAAAAGGCGCGAAATGATTGTCTGCCCTTGCTTTCACGGAGGGAGGGAGGGAACGGGGGCCTGACGATATGTACCCAGAACCACCTGCGACAATGTTTTAGCCCCATCAGGCATTGGGATCTCAACCCAGAATTCCAATGGGCAGCGGAGACTGCGGGAACTGTGGGATAGCTACCCACAGTGCAACGCTCCGGAAGTCGACTCTAGCCTCGGTACTGTGGAAGCGCTCCGCCGAGTTAATGCACTTAATGCACTTAGAGCATTTTCTGTGGGGACACACACACTCGAATATATAAAACCGATTTCTAAAAAAACGACTTCTATAAATTTGACCTTATTCCGTAGTGTAGACATACCCTAAGAGCAGAGGACACATTAGAGGGAGCTGGACTGGGGCTAAAGAGAACTAGCTGGAAGCAGTCCAGCATCAGCTTCACCAGATATACAGCTAAGAGCGCATGGCTCTCCCTGTTTTAGGTAACTCTATTTTAATTCTAATAAAGTCTTACTTCTAAGAGTCCAGCCTGTGCGGCCTCCTTATGAATCCACAAGACAACACAAAGAGGTGTACTGTAACTCAAAGGAGTTACATTCGGTGTAAAGTAACATGACTAGAGGATCATGCACTCTACCAAACCAAACCAGAAAAGTTTGGGCTTGTCTACACTTACCGGGTGATTGACACGTGGTGCTCGATGCATCTAGTGAAGACCCACTAAATTGACTGCAGATCGTTCTCCCATCGACTCCTGTACTCCACTGGATCGAGAAGAATAATGGGGGTTGACAGGAGAGCATCTCCTGTCAACATCGCATAGTGTGGACCCTGCAGTAGTAGATCTAAGCTATGTTGACTTGAGTTACACTATTCACGTAACTCAAATTGCGTAGTTTAGATCAACTTTTCCCAGTAGTGTAGACAAGGCCTTAGTTCACTTCAAAGACTGACTTTAAATTTTTTCCTTGTTAAAGCTAAGCTGTTTCTGGAAGGGGAAAAAGCCAAAACCAGGCCCAAACATATTTGAAATACTAGAACTCAAATTGATTTAAATTATTTTAATCCTTTGGTAGCTAAAATACTTATTTGGATTTAAAGTGTCATCTTGATGCAATTAGAAAGAGGTTAGTTTTTCAGTCTCACAAAATTTCCAGTCTCCTGCAGAAACCAGGGTGCTGTGAATGCTGAGAGAGACCTGCACCAATGTTATAAAACCATATGTAGAACAGATACTGATTTAAATAACATTTCCTACTGGTGCTGTATTTGCCCTTCTTTCTATCCCAGTTGACCTTTTGTCCTAAAGATCATGTAAGAAATTATTTCTTTGGAAGTTTATAGAAGGTTGCAGCTTTTTGGGTGCTTACTGGTAGGTGGTAGGGAATATAACAGCTTGTCACAGCGTTAATTAGAGATTGCTGTTGAGTTTGATGGGCATTGGATCAGGCTATTTCTGCTGACTTTGACAGGTATTATGTTGGGACCATAGTATAATTCTGCCTTTGGACTGAGTAGCATGAAAGACATTTTGCATGCACATGTCTGGAGAAAGTGATGTCTGTGGAATCTGCATGTGGTCAGCTGGATGCAGAAGTGAAACAAAGTCAGCCCAAACTGACCATTATTATTTGATGTTGCTGCTATTTCTAGAACTCTGGTGACTGCCTCAATGTCACTAGCTAGAGAATATTTTTTGCTTTATTGAATTATAACTTACATTGGCTCTTAACTTGTATAAACTCTTCAAGACGGAGATAATTTTTTGTTATTTATTTATTTGTATAGTGCCTAGCACAATGGGGCTCTAAGCCATGACTAGGGTCCCTCAGTGCTATCAGAGTGCAAATAATATTGCCTCTCTTGTGCTGAAATATTTCACAACGTTTCACCTGTTTTACAGATTATATACTGATATCCACCCCCCCCCCAACTCTGAGATGGGTACATGAGAGCTATTATAAAAAAGTTTTATGGTATTTTTGTACACTAGAGGTTTGTCTGTATGTTAGACCAGGGGTTCTCAAAATTCATTGCACCACGACTCGCTTCTGACAACAAAAATTACTACATGACCCCGCGGGGGATGGACGGGGACTGAAACCTGAGCCTGCCTGAGCCCCGTAGTCCCGGGTGGGGCGGGCCAAAGCCTGCGTGTAGGGAGGCCAAAGGGCTTCAGCCCAAGACAGGGGGCCTGTAAACTGAGCCCTGTTGACCAGGGCTGAAGCCCTTGGGCTTCCGCTTTGGCCCTGGGCAGTGGGGCTCATGATTCGGCCACAGTCCCCAGTAAGTCTAAGCCTGTCCTGGTGACCCCATTAAAATGGGGTTACGACCCACTTTGGAGTCCCGACCCACAGTGTGAGAACTGCTGTGTTAGACAAACCAGAGTGCCATTAATAAACAATTACCAAATATATAACATTACATTTCTTCTTGAATGTATTTAGGTTTCAAAGTCAAACTCTCTAAAGTAGAGACCAGATTTATGGTTGCCTATGCAACCTTTTATTCAGTCCCCTTGTTTGTCCCATCTGTGTACTGGATGAGTGAGGACTCCTATGGTAAAAATAGCATGTAATGATGTAATTAAAGACTGTGTATCCTAATGGATACACATAAGGGGGCAAAATTAGGGTTTCATTTCCCCCCACCAGAGTTGGGAGTCCCATCCCTGCCCTGCCCCCAGAGCGGTTGGGATAGGACAGGACAGTGGGTTTATGTGCAAGATCTGGTGTGAGATAGTCTGGCTCTTCCCTCACTGCTCTAGCAGCTCCCAATTGTTCCCAGTGCAGAGCTGATGCTGGTTTGAAAGCAACAGAAAGGCAATGATCTTTTAATGCTCTAATGTAGTTAAATCTGAACTGAATTTCATGGGACTGAGACTAGGTATTTCTCTAGCTTGAGGCCATCCTCACTGCTGAATTTCAAAGATCTGCTGTAAACAATGGACATGTTAGAAGTCTTAGCAGAAAAAGTTCCAATAATCCTTTATAATGGAAAGTATAAATATAAGGATAGTTACCAATTACCTCTGTAATATTCAGCAAAAATAAAGAAACCAAGGAATGGAACCCCAGATCCCCTAATCTGTAACAATTAAGAATCTCTTGTCTTGTGCTCAAATACAAATTCAATCCTAATGATAAATGTATATTTAAATTAATTGTAGCTGAACAATATGACACCATATTGCGTGTATGCACCTACATAGGGCTCTCTCAATCTCCCCTGTTGAAGCTGTTCCACTGTGGATAAATAGTGAGAGAGTGATTGAGGACCCTGTCTCTCCCAACTATTTGGGGTGCCCTAACCACTGGAGTACAGAGTCATTCTCATTCACTGTGTCTTTTTGGCCTGATCACTATTCTACTGTGAACAAACACTTAAATGTAGTCCACTGGTTAAGGCATCCATGTGGGAGGTGGGAAACCCAGGGTCCAGTCCCTCTATTACAATCACTTTTTCATTTATCCACAGTGAAACAATTTCAACAGGAGAGACTGAGGAAGCCCTACATCAGAATATCCCACATCTCAGTGGTTAGAGTCCCCTGTTCAAATCCTTTCTTTGCTTCTAGCAAAGAGGTGAGGGGGCGGGGAGGAGGGATTGAACCTGGGTCTCCCACATGCTAGGCAAGTATTCTAATCATCAGGCTAAAAACTGCTCTCCTTGGATTTGGACTAGGATTTGATTTTGTAGGTGACCTCTGAGGCCACCTACCAGATCAGGCCTTGCATGTGACTTGGGTGGATAAATTGAATGCCCATCTTCCCCTGGTTTGTGAATCTGGGACTTAAGGCGATAGGTGTCCAGACACCCACAGTGAGGTGTGTTGTAATAATTGGGCTTACAAATTTACCCTAATTGTGAGCTCAGCTGTAAAAAGTATGTGAATGTTCATAAAATGTCACAATCACCTATAACAACAAATGTTGATGGGAAAAGGCATGAAAGGGAATCAATAGGCTTCTTTGAATTAGTACAAACAAAGGGGCTTACTGACATAACTCAAGAACTGTGTTAAGATCATGCTTTGTAAACAAGAAAATGTGGACTGGAAATTAACGAACCAAAATTGGTGTCCCAGATATTAGACCTAATTGAAGGACAAAATAAAGAGGAGATGGGCTGTTTCACCCACCACTCCCTTTTTGGTCCTTAAAGAGAGAGACTTTCGGGGGGGATTGGCTACTGGGGCAAGTTTCACTGTCATGGCTGCCACTCCTACCATTTCCTGGGATCCTGGACCTTCTTCATTCTAATCTTGAGAGATGTCCTGACGGGACCGGGCCAGAGAGAGGGAGCCAGATGACATTGCCACCTCTACCAGCTAAATCCTGAATACCACTTGGGATGTGAGACTGTCTGTCTCCCTTTCTCTCTCATGTGTCCTTTTTCTTATTACTACCATATTTCTTCACTTGCCTAATAAGAGTCTGGCTTAGCATATTTTGTAACACTGCTGAAAGCCTGTGACCAGAAAGAGGCAACTAAATGCAATACCCTAAACAGCCCATATTTATATGAGTTTACTAGGTCTTGGAGTAGCTGATCAGACTGTGTGCTGGGCCTGTGTTTCTCCAGACAGCAGTGAGGCTACATTTGAGAATCAACACTAGAGACAGAAGTTTCATTTTCTCTCCTTGCTGTTCTTTCCTCTCCCCTCTTGTGTGTGTCTTGCTTTGTCTTCTTAGGAAATGGGATAGCACTTTAACAACAACAGCAGTAACAACAACTCCAGCCCAGATCAACAAATTTCTCTTTTCCCCAAAAGAATGGTTATTAACGTCTTTGATACCATCTAAAAGACAGTCAAAAAGGGGTTTTTTTCCTTCTAAAAACTCTCTCCAGCTAAAGGGAAAGGGCAGAAGGGATGCTGTTAAAAAGGAAGTCTTACTTAATACCTTGCATTTCAAATGCTTGACTGTTTTTCCTTCCTTTCTGTATCTTTAATAAAAGGTTTAAAGGATTTTTAATGGTATGTTTGCCAGGCTGAGGTCACTTTATACTAAACCCTGAACCTTGTTTAAAACTGTTTAATGTTGGATGATGATTGGCTTATGCTAACGCCTTTGGCTCATCTAAATCACTACAACAAAATGCTGTGCACAAGCTCGGAGGCAGAAACTTAAGTGCTTCCAGAGTTCAGTGAGAGTTTTGTGGATCACAGTGCCTAAATCTGAGGGTTAGGTGCCAAGTACCTTTGTGGATTGGGGCCTGAGTAACTTCCATGCAAAACTAATAGCAATAGCAAAGTGGACTGCCCTCATGGAGTCTTTGGCACTTCTCCTTTATCTGGTTAAAATCTCTGCATAGGGTAGTGTGTGTTTTTAATTTTTGCTCTCTACTGTTATGGTTTTTACAGTTGATTTATTTCAGGGGTTTTATGTTGGTTGGCTTTTTGGGGGTAGATGGAGGTGTCATCTTACCAACGGTTGTGATAAATTCTCCAAAGTGATGAGGTCTTTACTTCAAGAGGGGATGTCTTTTTAAAAGGTATGCTCTAGTTCAATTACCAGTTATAAAGCTTGTTGTAGGAATTACTGAGTAAAATGCTATGGCCTTTGTTTATGCATGAAGTCAGACTACAGATGTATATAATGGTTCCTTCTAGCATAAATTTATTTATCTGATATAATGTACTTTGTGATCTCTTCTGATTCTTCTTTGTGACATACTGTAGCTTCCTCCACCATAGCAGCTTTCATCACGTCAGGGCTCCTAGATTTAATTCACTGTGTAACTTTCATCTGTCTGAAGCATATTTCATTTAGTGGCAAGTTCTAAGGATACACATTCAGGTTTACAATACACTATAACTGTTGAAATCAGCTCCTTGACAATAGCTAAGGTACATAAATAAACTGTAATTTTTTTCAGCCATATCTTGCAATCTTTATTATATTAGACCAGAATCTTTGAGTATGATACGTTAAAGTACCTGTACTAGATGTCATTCACAGAGAAAACTTTGACTTCTCATGTTATTCATTTTAAATGGGCTAATGCGTGTAATATTCCACTTAAGTTACATAACAGAAATATGTGCAAATATTTGTATTAATGGAATTTTTTTCCCTTTCATATATGGAAAGAGTTCATTCTACCTGATGATACATCTTGTTCCTGCTCTCCTCCACTACATTTATAAGGGAAAAACAGATTCTTCATCGGGTTTAATGTAAGCTTTATAAATACTAATATGAGCTAATGACCACATTAGTCTCTGTTCTTTTTAACAAATGTCAATTTTATATTGCTATTTGTCTAGTTATAAGTTTAAATTTCTTACTTGTATATACTAGCATAATTAATTTGTCAAATTGTATTTCTTCACTGTGAATAATCCCTTTTCTTGACTCATGAAGTTGATTTTGTGATACTTATTAGCAGCACTAAGTTATCTGGGTTTCTAGGTCTTTTTTGTCCCACAGAGGGTTTGTAACCAGTGCTGTGTTGGCTAATTACAAATATTTAAGTACCTTAAACCAAAAGCTGGCAGTAAGCTTTTGGCGTATTGCAAATGTCAGCACACTGGTATATTCTAGAACCACGGTTTGTGCTAGCTTCTTGGGGGCCACTTGGATCAGACGGACCTCTCCCAGAGACAGCAGTAATGCAAGAATAGCTCTATCTTGTCAAAGGTGGATCAGCCATTTCAACTGACTTTTTTTTTTCCCCTTTCAGTCTACTGCAGCCTCTCCAGAAGGGTGGAAACAACCAGTGCTGGGAGGGAGGCAGTGGGAAGAACACGAACACCCCTGGCTCTGGGCATCCCAAAGCCTCCGACTGCCAGCCCCTGGGATGGATCATTAGCTAACTACCCTGTTGTGTTCATTCCCTCTGAAGCATCTGGCACTGATCCCTGTCAGAAGACAGGCTACGGGGCTAGATGGGCCACTGGTCTGACCCAGCACGGCCATTCTTATATTCCTGTACTTGCCCCCAGCAGCGCAGGATATGCAGGGCTATGGAGCTGGGTCTGTCACAGGACAAAAGGGGAATGAATTCACGGCCCAGTACTCTCTGGTTTTTAGAGGTGGGTCCCTCCCTAGGCCTAGGCCCAGGCCCTGCTGCTCTGAGATCCCGGCGGCAGCTGCCGGCTCATCCCCTCACTGAGGCGCTCCCCCTGCCGCACGGCGGCAACCCCCGCCCAGAGCCGCCGGGCCCGGCTGCTGTGTCACGCGCTCGGGGAGCGGCCCAGGTGGCGGCTCGGGCCCAGGCTCGCTTCCCCGGCCCGGCCCCGCCCCGCCGCTGCCGGAGGAAGAGGAGCAGCAGCGGGCGGCCCTGCAGCTGCGGCATGTCGCCCGCCGGCTACAAGTTCCCCCAGCGGCCGGGTAACTACGGGGCCGAGCGTGGCGTGCCCCGGCGGCTCCCCTGGGCTTGGGGGGCGGCGCGTGGGACGCGGGGCTGCCTCGCCCTTGGCTCTGTGGGGAGCCGAGCGCCGGGGGCCGCCCGCCCGGGCGGGGGGGCTCTGCGTGTCGCCCTCTGCCAAGACCCTGGGGTCGGGGGGAGCGGCTGCAATCCTCGTGCAACCGGAGAGCAGCGCCTCTGCTGTCCGCCCGGCGAGCGTGCTCGGGCTGCGTGTGCTCCCGGGCTCAGAGGAGCAATTCGCTGCTCTGGGTTTCCCGGCGGGGAGGCTCCTGCCTCATTTTCTCCGTTACCTGGAAAACCGAGGCGCGCTGTCCCGTTTTACCGTGAAATGTATTTGTTCCACCCGCTGATGATCCTCGTGCGTAACTTTTTTTTTTTTTAAGGAGCGCCTGAAATTTAGAAACCTGCCTCTGACTCATCGGCCTGCCTGTACCTGGCAGGGTCCCGTGCCCCCGGGTTAAACAAACTTTGTAAATGATGCAAGTCGCCCTGCTGGTTAACTCATACGCTAGTGAGCGGAAACTGGAAATGCCCAGGATTCGGATGATCTTGTATTTGACCTCAAATGCCCATTACCTATTTAAACATAGTTTTTCGGTTGTTAACAGTGTCGATTAGAGTGCCCTGTCTCCCCCCCGCCATCTCGCTTTCATAGCCCCCTGGCTATAGCAGACAAATGGCTTAGACCCCCCCCCCCAGGGGTTCGTTGTAACAAAGGTGCATTGTATTTTTGTGCGTGCATTTTGCATGCAGGTAAAGTGGAATTTTCAGCCGGAAATGGTCTCAGAAAAAAGGCCAGGGGTGGCAGATTATCACTAAAGTTTCAAAAACCATATAGGAGATTGAAGAAATGCCCCCCCCCCTTTTTTTTTTGTAAAAAAGTTTCATAAATTCGAAACTCATCCATTATTTGGGTGGTGTGGAGGATAGGAGTGATTAGTGGGGTATTTGAACTTTTAGGTTTGGAAGTACTACGCAGATCTTTTTCATCATGTTGGTGAATATGTGAATCCAGTATTGACTGAAATAAAAATAGTACTAGTGGTAGTTACACTACCCACTAACACAGCATTCCCATATAATTTGCTTGTTTTGGTTTTCTCTCTCAACCTTCTTGCTCTTAGCAACTAAGCTATTTCCTGTTTATGTTTGAAGAAGCTTTTTGCAGGTGTCTGTCACAGTGTATCTTGCCTTTTGCTCATTGACTGTACAAAAGCATGTGCTTTTACTTTTTTTTTATATAAAGCAACAGATTATTTTATTCGCCAGTCTTTAAGGCCTGGTACTGTAGGGAGATGCATGTATGTGGACATATACAAAGCTCTGTTGAAGTTGGAAGGACCCTTCCCATAATCATTGCAGAATGAGGGTCCAAATAGACAGTTGCAGTTGATCAGATGGCTAGAGAGACTGTTAATATAGCAGGTTGTTTGTGTGTTTTGTTTTTAACTTTTGTGATCCGGAGAACCATGTTTAGATGATTCAGATGGAAAGAATGTTTTAAAATGTACTCAATTTTTCACTATTTACTGTTAGCTTATTTTTTGCATTTTTCTCAGTGTAGACGTTGAAGTGGTTAGGTCCACTTACTGTTTATTAAGTACACTCGGTGGAGAAAAGTAATTCAGTTTTGTAGAAAGAAAAGGAGTACTAGTGGCACCTTAGAGACTAACCAATTTATTTGAGCATAAGCTTTCATGAGCTACAGCTCACTTCATCGGATGCATTCAGTGGAAAATACAGTGGGGAGATTTATATACACACACAACATGAAAAAATGGGTGTTATCATACACACTGTAAGGAGAGGTTTCAGAGAAACAGCTGTCTTAGTCTGTATTCGCAAAAAGAAAAGGAATACTTGTGGCACCTTAGAGACGAACCAATTTATTTGAGCATAAGCTTTCGTGAGCTACAGCTCACTTCATCGGATGCATGCTGTGGAAAGTGTGGAAGATCTTTTTATATACACACAAAGCATGAAAAAATACCTCCTCCCACCCCACTCTCGTGCTGGTAATAGCTTATCTAAAGTGACCACTCTCCTTACAATGTGTATGATAATCAAGGTGGGCCATTTGCAGCACAAATTCAGGGTTTAACAAGAACGTCTTGGGGGGGGGGTAGGAAAAAACAAGGGGAAATAGGTTACCTTGTATAATATTTATTTGAGAGTGATCACTTAAGTTGACAGGTTTCAGAGTAACAGCCGTGTTAGTCTGTATTCGCAAAAAGAAAAGGAGTACTTGTGGCACCTTAGAGACTAACCAATTTATTTGAGCATGAGCTGAAGTGAGCTGTAGCTCACGAAAGCTCATGCTCAAATAAATTGGTTAGTCTCTAAGGTGCCACAAGTACTCCTTTTCTTTTCACTTAAGTTGAGCTATCACCAGCGGGGGGAGGATTTCCATATTTCCAAAACTGGTTTCATTCCCATTTACAATAACATCCCCCCCTTTCCCCCCCAATCAAAATTCTCTGCAAAACGTTATGAAGCCTTGATTCTGAGGTGGGTGGCCTTGGAGACACACATCATGGAGTCCCCAGCAGCTCACCAGGTGGGCAGGTTGGGAGGAAACCAATGGTCTCTCTGCTAAATGATGTGATTTGGCAATCGGCAAATCCTGACAAAAAGTATTTCATCAGAGTTTTTTCTGACCAGCTCTATTAGTTTTTTTTCCTCACACTAGCACAATGCTTGTGGTTTGCTTTCTAACACCACACGGCAGTGTTTGTGGATCTCTAAAAAATATTATTGATATTCACTTAAAAGTCAGGACACAGTTCTATTCATTTTAAGTTCTGAATCCCCCCTCCCCTCTTTTCTTTCTAAACAAAACCCAAATTTTGGACCTAAGGTCCTTATCCAAAGTGTGTTGAAGTAAATGTGAATCTTTCTGTGGTCTTCAACAATGAGCTTCGGAACAAACCTTCATTGTTTTGTGTTTCTTTTTATGCATGAATGTCCATTGTCCAAGCATCACTAACAACTGTGTTATATTTGTATTTGGGTAGTAGATGAATTCTTCACTGCTAAAGCATGTTTCCTTTGCATAAGGAAACTTTAAAAGGTGTTCACTTAGCCCTGAAAAGAATCAGGCAGCCTTTTTCACTGGAGCACGGTAATTGTCCGATCAAATAAATCTATAACTGAAAATCAAGTTCAGATGAGATACTTGGGTGTGTCCCAGACCTTTACCAAGGAAATAAAGTCTGTAAGGCTGGAGCTGACTCTGTAGTCCTTACTCAGGTGAAACTCCCACTTAGTTCAGTAGGAGTCTTGCTTGTGTAAAGACTGCAGGAGTAGGGCCCTGAGAGACCATGTACAAAGAGAGATACAAAATTTGCAGTGAAAAAGTGCTGATATAATGGAAGGGATAGGTCAACATCTATATGCCTAGTTGCTTATGGAAATGGTTACTTAGGCCCCACTTCTGCAGCTGACTCCATACAGGTGAATCTGCATTTACTCAAGTGAGGCTCCTGCGGCAGGGTTCTGCTCAGACAGATGTAGGGTCAGAGACCTATAACATATTATTTGCTCATGTTAAAATATCACAACTTCAGGTGCAGTACCATAACTGATCATTATTTTATAATAAAATAAATAACTCTTGTTTGAAATTAACTTTGAAAATTCAAGGTACTTATACTTAAAAAATTATGTATTTTGTGGGTGGGGGGAGGGATAAAGGAATTTCAAAGTTTCTTTCTTTTGTTTTAACTGTAATTTTTTTAATAGTGAATACCAAGAAGAGCTTGAAAGATGAAATTGACTCTATTTTGCGGGAGCGGATTATGGTTTTGGATGGAGGCATGGGGACCATGATCCAGCAGCATGCACTATCAGAAGAGGACTTTCGAGGGCAAGAATTTAAGGATCATCCAAAATATCTGAAAGGCAACAATGACCTTTTGAGTATAACTCAGCCTGATATAATCTACAAAATTCACAAGGTATTGAGTCGCTTGACTTCTGAGTGTTCTGATTTTAAAAAAAACCCTGACTCTTCTGAATGATTTCTATGTGCAACCTTAACTGTTAATGGTGTTTTTTTAATTTCTGAATTTCCCTCATCTTCTACTTAATCTTTTTAAGTATACCCTGTATTAGCTGAATCACCCTTGTTCACATGCTTGTTGACCCATCAAAGAATTCTAATAGATTGCTGAGGCATGTTTTTCCTCTACAAAAGCTGCTTTGACACTTCCTCAACAAATCGTGTTGATCTATGTATAGGATAATTCTGTTCTTTACTGCAGTTTCAACCAGTTTGTCTGGTACTCAAATTAGGCTTACCGGCCCATAATTGCTATGTTTGCCTCTGGAGCCTTTTAAAAAATTGATGTCACATTAGTTATCCTCTAGTCATCTGGTACAGAAAGTGATTTAAGTGATAGTTTACATACCATAGTTAGTAGTTCTGCAATTTCATATTTGAATCCCTTCAGAACTCTTGGGTGAGGACCATCTGGTCCTGGTTATTTATTACTGTTTAATTTATCAATTTGTTCTAAAAACCTCTGGCGCTTCAATCTGGGACTGTTCCTCAGATTTGTCGTCTAAGAAGAATGGCTCAGGTTTGGAGATCTCTCCGATCCTCTACAGAGAAGACTGTTACAAGTAATTCATTTAGCTTCTCAATGGCCTTGTCTTCCTTTAGTGCTCCGTTAGCCCGTGTCTTCCAGTGGCCCCACTGATTGTTTAGCAGACTTCCTGCTTCTGATGTTCTTACATTTTTTTTTGCTAGTTGTTCTTCAAATTCTTTTTTGGCCTGCCTAGTTACACTTGACTTGCTAGAATTTATTCTCCTTTTTATTTTCCTTAGTAGATTTGACTTCCAGTTTTTAAAGGATGTCTTTTTGCATAGTAACTGCTTCTTTTGTTTAGCCATGGTGGCCTTTTTTTGGTCCTCTGTTTTTTTTTAATTTGAGCCTCTATTATGGTGTGTTGAAAAAGTTTCCACACAGCTTACAGGCATTTCACTCTTGTGACTGTTTCTTTTAATTTCTGTTTAACTAGCTTCCTCTTTTCTGTGTGGTTCCCCTTCTTGAAGTTAAATGCTACAATTATGATCTTTCTTGGTATTCTCTCTCACCCCCACCCCTGGATGTTAAATTTAATTACATTATGGTTGCTTTACCAAGCAGTTCAGCTATATTCACCCCTTGGACCAGACTCTCTGTGTTCCACTTAGAACTAAATCAAGAATTGCCTTGTCTCTTGTGGGTTCCAGAACTAGCTGCTCCAAGAAGCAGTCATTAATGGTGTCTAGAAATTTTATCTCTGCCATCCAAACTGGAGGTGACATGCACCCAGTCAGTATGGGAATAGTTGAAATCCCCCATTATTACTGAGTTTTATATTTTTATAGCTCTCTTAATCTCCTTGAGCATTTCACAATCACCATTATTTTAATATTTTTACTGTGAAATATTAAAATTTAGTATAAAGAGAGTAATCTAACATTTTACTATAATCCTCATAATCTTTAAAGAACAAAAATGAAAAAGAAGCTGTGACTTAAATGCCCTATAGAGATTTAAGGGGAAAAAGCTCTATAGCGGTGTCTGCTCAGTGACCCAGTTGTGTCAACCAAACTGGATTGACTTTGAACTTTGGAAATTCTGCAGGCTGGAGCTCCAGAGTTTGTCATCTCCTTCCTCCCAACTAATTCATCTGATGAAGTTTACAGGTGTGGAAAGACCTATGTTTGAGCTCTTCAGAATTCTTGGAGGTTCAAGTATTTATAGAAAATAACCCTAAAACTGCCCCTCCAACTTCCTTAAATTTTAAATATGGTGGACTGGGCACAGAAGCGCCCCGTGCCTTTAAATAGCTTTTACGTGTCCTTCAACTGATAAGTAAGCTCCAACAGGAAGAGATGGTGAGTAGTCTATTTTCAAAAGTCAAAGTGGATTTCCCAGTTCAAGTGCATTGTTACCTACTAATATACTGTGTTCAGTAATGTTCTGTGCCTGATAAAATGACAAGAGCTTGAAGGGTCAAAATTGTTGTCATTTAATAAATGATTTTGGAGGTGAAAGTGAAACTCAAGTGTGTAAAAGATATCATAAATGTCATTGTGCCCTTTGGATCTGCACAACTGTGTGTGTGTGTGTACGTGCGTGTGCCCAGAATAGGGAGTAGAGAGGAGAACTATCAGTTTTCTGTTAGTTAATTTTAAAATTAATATTGTCTTTAACATTAGATATGTTCCTATTCCACCATCTGTTTGATTGAAATTTTATTTGCCTTAATTACCATTAAATTCATTTTTCTTCATTTAGAAAAATCCCAATGGTGTATACTCAATAGTGTAATCACATCAGTACTTTTATGACCCAAATATAAAAATCATCATGTAATTTTCCTTTAGCATTTGAAGTGTGTTCATCTTCTCACGCACTGTTAAGAAAATCCACACAATAGTGAACCCTAATGATATTTGTATTGGAGTAATATTTTGTTTATCTCAGAAACCTTTTTTCATTTCTAAGCCTTTCTGATCAGACCTAATAGGTGAAAGCTTATTATGCTTCAGGAGTGTTGAAATGGAATTACAGTGATTGTTCATTTGCATTTTGCTGAAAGGCCTAACATACAGCTGATTTCCCCCCTTCCTTCAGTGGTGCCAGAATTTCAACCCCAGCCTACAAACATGGTCATAATTTATTAAGGGTACATTTATACATAGTTTATAAAGAGTTAATAACATCTGTTAATTCCATTTTAATAAATGCTTCAGTAGGTTGATTGCAGCCATCTATAACATACGCTACTCATGCCTGTTATGTGTTTATAACATCTATTAGACCTTGATTCTTGAAGGTTGTCTAACTTGAAGCATATCAGTGAGATTATTTACACGCTTAAAGTTAAGTTAATCCATCTTGAATTGGAACCTTGATAGTTTATAAAGGGTTAAAAACGATTTATAAATATAACCTTAAACACTAAAACTCTGAGTAACCTCAAATGTGTTTAAACACTATTTCAAAGCAACAGGAGTAAGAACTGTAGGATTTGGTCTTCTGTGAATTGGGAGGCAATTATCCTTTGTCTTCAGCTGAAAATCACAAAATGTTAGAATCCGCTGACTCCCTTCTTTTCCATCCCCTGATCTGAAATCATTAGTTCTCAATTGTTTTTTTTATTGTTGCAGGAATACTTGCTCTCTGGGGCTGATATAATTGAAACAAACACTTTCAGCAGCACCAAAGTTGCACAAGCTGACTATGACCTTGAGCATCTGGTAAGAATTTTAAGCCACTTACATGTTAAGATATTCAAGATTTGTTGTCCCAGCAGCCAATATTAACCTAGTCCCCAGAGACCACAAGATTTATGTTTATTGCTAACTGCACACTGTCTCTGGGCACACAGGTGAGATTGGTTGGGTCTCTGGTGCTCAGCAGAGAAATATCCCATTTACTTATAACACATTTCCATTATTACGGTAATATTAGGATGAAAATTATACTTGTGATAGGACAGTTGTCAATGAAGGCACAGACAGTAATAATTTGTATTGGGCTTCATCAGTTGAGTATTCGCAGAAGAGTCTCATTCTGTGAACAAGAACATTCTGCTTCAGTGCTTCCAGTTTCACAAGATGGTGCCACACTGGAAATGTGTTTTGTCTCTTAACGTTGTATGTATATTTTATTCTTTGGCACAGAGGTCTGTCTTGCTTGCAGTAAGAGTTTTGCTGCAGTGCTTAGAACTCTCTTAAGCTCAGGTTTGTGCTGCCTATCGGTCACATCATTTTAAAATGATATCTCAGCAGATGGCATGACAATACCTGGAAACATACCATCTAAATCAGAGTTGCTGTTCCCAATAAGCTGCACTTACCTTCATAGGGCCCCTTCCTTCAAGGTGACAACTCCCGCTAACTTCGGTATCTTACAGAACTGGCCATTAGTCCCTTTGCCATCATTTAATTTTACAATATCCGTTTTAGACACAGACGTAGTAGATATGGTATCCGTCATATAATCGCATCACTACAGTTTGCTTTCTGAGATTGATGGAACAAAGCAATTCCCCATGCTGGGGTATCCCAGAGGTGTGTGTGTGTGGTGGGTTTTTTTATTATTTTTTATTTTTTTAAAGTTTTGCCATAATGCTTTCATGTGTTTGTCTGGCCTATAGTATAGAGCACTTAGAATGCACTGCATGCTGCCACAGAAGAGGGTGACTGACTCTTGTAAGTTTCTTAGTTAGTTTTCTTCATAGAAGAGACATAATGTACAGAATTAGCCTTTTCTGTTAGCACACAGTAATTTGGCTGTCATTGTTCCAGGTTTATCAGTTAAACAAAGTCTCAGCACAGGTGGCCAGAAAAGCAGCTGATGATGTGACTGCTCAGACAGGTGAATGGTGGTTTGTTTGCTTTTTTGTTTTTTTTTTCCTCTTTGTATTCAAACATTCCCTTCTACATGTTCTATCGTCTCATTACAAGCTTTGAAATGTTGTGACTTGGGTTGGTGCAGTTGGTTGCATCTGGGAGCAATGATGCTGCAAATTGGCTTCCAAGAGGAGCCTAATGCATGAGTGACTCATAAGCTATTTAGATATGCAAAATGTTACTCTGGTTCTTTCACAAGGTGCTGAGTGCTTCTTGGGAGTCCACAACTCCCACTGAAATCCACCTTCCATTATTTCACCCAGCATCTGCCAGGAGGTACTCAATAGCTCACAGCATCAGCCCTAAATGGGCAGTCGTTCCTAAAAATGACTTCTTCATCTACATTTCTGTTAGTAGAGACCTACCGATCTAACAAGAACACTTGATAAAGGGATAACGTAATTTAGAAGTCTTCACGTTTTCTCTCTCATTCTAACACCAAGCTGCATTTTCTGTTTATAAACCTGTCATTAGATTGTCCAGACAATACCTCCCTGATTTGGTTCTTTAAAAAAAAAATGTGCCTTAATTTTATATTTTTATTATATTTAAGTGGTTCACTGTTCTTTGTAACTAAATGTAGCGATTTGAATATCTGTTATATTGCACTGCAGTATTTCTTTATGGCGCTGTGCTGTGCATTTAAAAATGATCAGGCAACTTAAAGTACTCTTTGTTGCCTGAAGTTGCCTGATGATTTTTTTTAAATGCACAGCACAGCGCCATAAAGCTTGGACTGAATTGATGGCTTGCAATGGCATTGTTTGTAAATACTGCTGACCCTTATTGGATAGAATCAGAACTACTCAACTATCCAAAGCTAATTTAGATTCTCCTCTATCCCAAGTGGTGGGGACTTGTGCTTTTGGAACAGGACACTCTGAGTTAAATCTACATTGTTGCCATGCTGTCTTAAGTGATGGTTACAATATTATGACTGTAGGTGGCTAGAGTTGATGAGTGACATTTCTTCCCTTGTCTAGAGAGTAGACGATTTGTTGCTGGTGCTATGGGTCCTACAAACAAAACGCTCTCTGTGTCTCCCTCAGTGGAAAGATCAGACTATAGGAACATCAGTAAGTATTTGTAATTTAATTCTATTCTACCTTTTATGATACGTTACAAGAAGATGTCTTTGGATATGAGACAAACCACTTTAAACTAATTTTTATTTACAGCTTTTGATGAGCTGGTTGAAGCATACCAAGAACAAGCCAGAGGACTCTTAGATGGAGGGGTTGATATCTTGTTAGTAGAAACCATATTTGATACAGCCAATGCCAAGGTGAGACTTTTGGGAAAACTTGGAAGTGGTTTGAACCTTTTATTAAATGCCTAAATAAAAAATTCTGGTGTGGGAGCTAAGGCAAGAATTTTCCCTATATATTACTGATCCATCTTATGTTGAAATTCTGTGGAAACTATTGTGGACTAAATGGATTCATATGTAGGGGTTATGCATTGAGAATATATGCAACTGTATGAAACACATTAAATTCACACTCTGGATGTATATAGTAGATGTATGTAACAAACACACAGAGACTTTAAAAGCTTGGTTATCCTACATGCTGTAAATGTGAGTGACGAATAACAGTGTACAAATCTTAGCAAGTGCATTGGTGTGATTTTTTTGGGTCTAAAAGAGCCTCGGGCTGCCTAGCTGCTGGATACCACCACAATATGTGAGAGAACCTAGAGGTTTCTGGGCGTGAAGGAATGCCCTTGAATGTAGTAAATTCTTCCAGAATCTCTAGCAATATTGTATGGTAAGTTTTTTGTGTAAAAGGCTATTCAAGCCTTAACTTGAATTAACTTGTTGTAACCTTTATTTTTAAACAGGCAGCTCTCTTTGCTCTCAAGAAACTGTTTGAGGAAGAGTATGATCCCAGACCAATATTTGTAAGCACAAAACATTTTACTAACTTTAACTAAAATGATCTAATGTTTTTATGTGTGGTTCCCTAACAAGACTGAGGTGGCAGCTCAGCTGGTGATGGCATGGGTCCATTTTTTAAAAACAAAACACACACAGTATAACATGCAAAAAGTCAGTATGTTTTCTAGAATTGCTTTTTTTGTATTGTTATCCTTAGGACAGTGGGAAAACATTACTCTCTGTATTTTATAGGAGAATTTGAGGTCAAAGCATTATTATTTATAAAGCTTCATACTTTCTCATGGCCCTTCACAGATGAGTTTTTGAAAAGAAACTCCGGTACCTTCCCCAGAAAGCTTACAATCTAATGCGTCCAATTCTTCTCTGTATTGTGACTTCAGGGAGATTCCATGTGGGCCCAAGGATCTGCTTGTGCATTGTACAGTGCAGGATTGGGCTTAAATAATAACAAATATAGAAGTTATGGATGGTGAGGGAAGGAGGCGGGCTCTGATTGCAGTTAGGATCCTTAGCTGTTAACATCAACCAACAAACTGTACATCCCAAGAGATTTTATTTATTTATTGAAAATAAAGGTTAGCAAAGTGACCTTCTGAAGCTCTTTGGTCAGAAGTTTCTTTCTACTTGCTAGAACGTTTGGGGAGGTTGCACAGAAAAAAATATTCTGATTTCCTGCATGGGTTGCCTGTCATCACTTGGAACCAAACACTCTTCATCTTGCTTTGGCTTTTGAGAGGGCAGTATTAATAACATATGTTCTTATCCCCACCCCAACCCCAATCCCTTTTGTATTTTAGGTTTCTGGAACTATTGTAGATAAGAGTGGACGCACTCTCTCTGGCCAGACAGGAGAAGCATTTGTCATTAGTGTATCCCACAGTGAGCCACTTTGGTAAGAGAATGTGCTTTCTTGAGTCCATTATTCTAAGACCAGACAGTAATGGTAAGTTTTTTATAAGGCCCCGTCAACAGGAGATTGCTATCTGCAACCATATTTAACCGTGTATGTCGCTAGTATAGTGTAGTTTCCCTGTCCAGTGTAACCAGGAATTATTTTTCCTGAGAACCATGGTGTAGCATACCCCTCTTTTATGAGTCCTTATTACTGTTATGCAGCTTAATAAAGTTCCTGTCCATGGTGATAAGGGAAATGGTGCTAGAACCCTGCAACTAACAACTGGCCATGAGCACAGTAATTTTCAAATGCTAGTGGTGTGGTTCTGAACCCAGTGTAGCCAGGACCTAAGTGAGTCCCATGATATCTGTCTTCAAAAGTAGGCAGAAGGTGAAATAACTGCTTTCTCATGTAGAGAGATGAAGCTGCTTTTCCATTGTCTCTCTGAAGAGAGTCACTTCTCTACCTTCTTCGCCCCTAATAATGTGTGAACTGAGGCCTGATCCACATTGGACTGTGAACCATATTGGAAAATGGAGTTTGACTGATATAGACAAGACCAAACTGTTTTAAAATTAATGTCAGAAGCTGTGCTTGGATTTGAAGCCCAGACTTTCAAATTTACTTTGCAAACAGTTAATATCTGGGGTAGACTGGGCCTAGATAGATTTGGTGAAGGAAACAAATAATAGTTACAAAAAAGGGGGGAAGCAAGTAAAGAAAAGATTCCAGTGTCAGATCATAGGGCCAGGTCATGAGATGTCGTTGCAGCATCCTTTTCCCTGATTTTTTCCAAAATTCCAAATGTTCACTAAATTTTTTTCTCAAAAAGATGTATTTGTTCTGAAAAACACTTGACACTTCTAGGTGATTATTTAATAAAAATATATTCTTCTCCATGCAAACATAAATGCTAAAAATTTTTTTATATGAAAGCTTAGGTTCTGTAAAATTTGGCCGCTGCATAAGACAGAGCCCTGCATGTAACCATGCTTTCCCCTTTTTTCCCCCCATCCTTGTGCTTTTCTGTATTCTTTTCTCCCTGTTTCTCTCGTTACTTTTTTTTAAATCTTTATGTATTTGCCTGTAGTTAGCAAAATTTTCCTGCAGTGTTAAATATTTTCATTTGCTATTAGACATGTACTCGGTGTATGTCGTGACAAGCCATTCTTTGGTTTTTTTACAACAAAATCCCAGTTAAAAAAGTCTGTCATCTCCGTGATGCAGAAGTGTGAGACTGCACTAACATACAATGAACCCAGCTTTTCTGACATGTCGCGCCCCCCCCCCCCCTTGAAGAGCCACTTTCCCAGACCAGACTGTGCTGCAGAAGTAACATATGGAGTCGCTTGGAACAGGGTGCTGCTTGATTCGTTCACTATCACAGCATAGAGATCTATGCTTGGCACAGATCTCAGCCTCAGACAAGGTACTCATGACTCTAATGTCTCTAGGGAGGATAGAAGGAGCACTGGAGCAGAAACTAGGACTGTATTAAACAACATTTAATACAGTACTCTGGGCCTGATTCCGATTTATGCTAATGCCACTTTACACTGCCATGGCAGACGAAGCATTAAAATGAGAGTGAGTTACACTTAACCCCACTTTAAGGTCTCTTTACGTTACCAAAGTGGTGTAAATGAGTCTGGCTGTCTGTGTCTAGTTGTGCTCCCTACATGGAGTACATTATACCTGTTCTTGGACATCTGCACATGCTTTCAGTTTGCTCCTGAACATGATTTGGGATAATGAGTTTGATCTGTAAGTCACTGTTTTGATTTTGATTAAGGATCTTATACACACTCACTCTGTGCACGATCAGCATAGCTGATATTGGCTGAGGAACTGCTGGTTACAGTTCTTACAATTGAGCGTCTGAGGACAGGTGGCAGGGTATTCTCCTTGAACAGCCCTCAGATGTGGGATTAGCTTCCTCCCTTGGTCTGACAGAGTCCTGTTTGTTTGTATGTATGTATTGTGGTCATATCTAGAAGCCACATTCGGGGAAGCAAGGCTCTCATGAGCTAACTGCTTTACACGCAGAGATTTCCTGCCCCAAAGAGCTTTACAACCATTGCCAATGACAAGAGACAACTGGTGGCTACAACAAACAAATGGGGGAAGAGAAGAGATGGCCACAGTAATGGTGCACTGTAACTGCTGCTTATTATACTAACCGCAGTAATTTCACCAAGTTCTGGCCTAAGGTTGTTGGCCTTTGGGGCATGGTGAAAGGGTCATTTAATTTTCTCAGACTTTTTTGCCTGGGATGGGGGAGGGGGCTGATATTGGTTAGGAAGTACAACGTTTTGCCTTTAAATTGGGTAAGCATGCTCCAGGTTTCCAATAGGCGTACTTTCAAAATCAAAACATTACATGGTGCCAGCCTCATGTCAGCTCCTGCTGTGAGAGTAAATCATAGAATATCAAGGTTGGAAGGGACCTCAGGAGGTCATCTAGTCCAACCCCCTGCTCAAAGCAGGACCGATCCCCAATTAAATCATCCCAGCCAGGGCTTTGTCAAGCCTGACCTTAAAAACCTCTAAGGAAGGAGATTCCACCACCTCCCTAGGTAACACATTCCAGTGTTTCACCACCCTCCTAGTGAAAAAGTTTTTCCTAACATCCAACCTAAATCTCCCCCACTGCAACTTGAGACCATTACTCCTTGTTCTGTCATCCACTACCACTGAGAATAGTCTAGATCCATCCTCTTTGGAACCCCCTTTCAGGTAGTTGAAAGCAGCTATCAAATCTCCCCTCATTCTTCTCTTCTCTTCTCAGTTCCCTCAGCCTCTCCTCATAAGTCATGTGTTCCGGTCCCCTAATCATTTTTGTTGCCCTCCACTGGACTCTCTCCAATTTTTCCACATCCTTCTTGTAGTGTGGGGCCCAAAACTGGACACAGTACTCCAGATGAGGCCTCACCAATGCTGAATAGAGGGGAACGATCACATCCCTCGATCTGCTGGCAATGCCCCTACTTATACATCCCAAAATGCCATTGGCCTTCTTGGCAACAAGGGCACACTGTTGACTCATATCCAGCTTCTCGTCCACTGTCACCCCTAGGTCCTTTTCTGCTGCCGAGCCATTCGGTCCCTAGTCTGTAGCGGTGCATTGGATTCTTCCGTCCTAAGTGCAGGACTCTGCACTTGTCCTTGTTGAACCTCATCAGATTTCTTTTGGCCCAATCCTCCAATTTGTCTAGGTCCCTCTGTATCCTATCCCTACCCTCCAGCATATCTACCACTCCTCCCAGTTTAGTGTCTGCAAACTTGCTGAGGGTGCAATCCACACCATCCTCCAGATCATTAATGAAGATATTGAACAAAACCAGCCCCAGGACTGACCCTTGGGGCACTCCGCTTGATACTGGCTGCCAACTAGACATGGAGCCATTGATCACTACCCGTTGAGCCTGACAATCTAGCCAATTTTCTACCCACCTTATAGTGCATTCATCCAGCCCATACTTCTTTAACTTGCTGACAAGAATACTGTGGGAGACTGTGTCAAAAGCTTTGCTAAAGTCAAGGAACACCACGTCCACTGCTTTCCCTTCATCCACAGAGCCAGTTATCTCGTCATAGAGGGCAATTAGATTAGTCAGGCATGACTTGCCCTTGGTGAATCCATGCTGACTGTTCCTGATCACTTTCCTCTCATGTAAGTGCTTCAGGATTGATTCTTGGAGGACCTGCTCCATGATTTTTCCGGGGACTGAGGTGAGGCTGACTGGCCTCTAGTTCCCAGGATCCTCCTTCTTCGCTTTTTTAAAGATGGGCACTACATTAGCCTTTTTCCAGTCGTCCAGGACTTCCCCCGATCGCCATGAGTTTTCAAAGATAATGGCCAATGGCTCTGCAATCAGAGCCGCCAACTCCTTTAGCACTCTCGGGTGCAACGCATCCGGCCCCATGGACTTGTGCACGTCCAGCTTTTCTAAATAGTCCCAAACCACTTCTTTCTTCACAGAGGGCTGGTCACCTCCTCCTCGTGCTGTGCTGCCCAGTGTAGTAGTCTGGGAGCTGACCTTGTTCGTGAAGACAGAGGCAAAAAAAGCATTGAGTACATTAGCTTTTTCCACATCCTCTGTCACTAGGTTGCCTCCCTCATTCAGTAAGGGGCCCACACTTTCCTTGACTGTCGTCTTGTTGCCAGCATACCTGAAGAAACCCTTCTTGTTTCTCTTAACATCGCTTGCTAGCTGCAACTCCAGGTGTGATTTGGCCCTCCTGATTTCATTCCTACATGCCCAAGCAATATTTTTATACTCTTCCCTGGTCATCTGTCCAATCTTCCACTTCTTGTCAGCTTCTTTTTTATATTTAAGATCTGCAAGGATTTCACCGTTAAGCCAAGCTGGTCGCCTGCCATATTTACTATTCTTTCTACACATCAGGATGGTTTGTCTCTGTAACCTCAATAAGGATTCTTTAAAATACAGCCAGCTCTCCTGGACTCCTTTCCCCCTCATGTTATCTTCCCAGGGGATCTTGCCCATCAGTTCCCTGAGGGAGTCAAAATCTGCTTTTCTGAAGTCCAGGGTCCGTATTCTGCTGCTTTCCTTTCCTCCTTGTGTCAGGATCCTGAACTCGACCATCTCATGGTCACTGTCTCCCAGGTTCCCATCCACTTTAGCTTCTGTTAGGGGGCTTATTCCTTCACCCACTTACTTCCCTGGTCCTTCTCGCATGAACAGAGAGCAACAATACCCGAAGTCCAAAGGTGCAAACAATTCGATGTTTATTGGGGTGAACTTCTAGCAAGCATGATTCCAGTTTCCTTCCTTAGTGTCCTCCTTCCCAGCTCTGACACCACAGAGCCTTAGACCTGTGTCCCTGTTCCCATTCCTACCCTTAGCCAAACATGATCCCAACTTCCTTACTCCCATTCCCTGTTCCCATTTCCCCCTTTAGCAAAACATGATTCCAATTTTCTTACCCCCATTCCCTGTTCCCATCTCACACACCCCCATGCCCACCCCCACCCCAGTCACTTCCTCATTGACTACAGATTATATAGTAAAACTTGAGTTCTGCTTAGCTATACCTTAACCAATCATTTTCCTGAAATTTAACTAACCAATCCTAACATATTGTAACATGATTATGTAACCAATTATATCCCACCACCTCAATTAGTTTACACCCAGCAAAATTAATTATACAGCAGACAGGAACAATCACAGAACCAGACAGAGATTATACAGACAAACAATAGCAAAGTGGGAACTACAATGACAAAACAATACAGAAGTGAGGATTTCACATCCCAGCTATTGATAAGTGAGTTCTTGCCAGACAGGATGCTATCAAACTAAGGGTATGTCTACACTACGAAATTAGGTCGAATTTATAGAAGTCGGTTTTTTTGAAATCGGTTTTATATATTCGAGTGTGTGTGTCCCCGCAGAAAATGCTCTAAGTGCATTAAGTGCATTAACTCGGCGGAGCGCTTCCACAGTACCGAGGCAAGCGTCGACTTCCGGAGCGTTGCATTGTGGGTAGCTATCCCACAGTTCCCGCAGTCTCCGCTGCCCATTGGAATTCTGGGTTGAGATCCCAATGCCTGATGGGGCTAAAACATTGTCGCGGGTGGTTCTGGGTACATATCGTCAGGACCCCGTTCCCACCCTCCCTCCCCCCGTGAAAGCAAGGGCAGACAATTATTTCGCACCTTTTTTCCTGAGTTACCTGTGCAGACGCCATACCACGGCAAGCATGGAGCCCACTCAGGTAACCGTCACCCTATGTCTCCTGGGTGCTGGCAGACGCGGTACGGCTTTGCTGCACAGTAGCAGCAACCCATTGCCTTCTGGCAGCAGACGGTGCAATACGACTGGTAGTCGTCCTCGTCGTGTCCGAGGTGCTCCTGGCCACGTCGGCTGGGAGCGCCTGGGCAGACATGGGCGCAGGGACTAAATTTGGAGTGACTTGACCAGGTCATTCTCTTTAGTCCTGCAGTCCTATTGAACCGTCTTATGGTGAGCGGGCAGGCGATACGGACTGCTAGCAGTCGTACTGTACCATCTTCTGCCAGGCAGGCAAGAGATGAGGATGGCTAGCAGTCGTATTGTACCATCTTATGCCAGGCAGGCAAGAGATGAAGATGGCTAGCAGTCGTACTGTACCATCTTCTGCCAAGCAGCCATGAGATGTGGATGGCATGCAGTCCTTCTGCACCGTCTGCTGCCAGCCAAAGATGTAAAGGATCGATGGAGTGGGTCAGAACAAGAAATAGACCAGATTTGTTTTGTACTCATTTTCCTCCTCCCCTGTCTAGATCACACTGCAGTCAGTCACAGAGAAGGCGCAGCGAGGTTAATCTAGCCATGTATCAATCAGAGGCCAGGCTAACCTACTTGTTCCAATAACAACGATAACTTTGGTGCACCATTTCTTATTGGAACCCTCCGTGCAGTCCTGCCTGAAATACTCCTTGATGTACAGGCACACCCTTTGTTGATTTTAGCTCCCTGAAGCCAACCCTGTAAGCCGTGTCGTCAGTCGCCCCTCCCTCCGTCAGAGCAACGGCAGACAATCGTTCCGCGCCTTTTTTCTGTGCGGACGCCATACCAAGGCAAGCATGGAGGCCGCTGAGCTCATTTTGGCAATTAGGAGCACATCAACCACCACACGCATTATCCAGCAGTATATGCAGCACCAGAACATGGCAACGCGATACCGGGCGAGGAGGCGACGTCAGCGCGGTCCCGTGAGTGATCAGGACATGGACACAGATTTCTCTGAAAGCATGGGCCCTGCCAATGCATGCATCATGGTGCTAATGGGGCAGGTTCATGCTGTGGAACGCCGATTCTGGGCTCGGGAAACAAGCACAGACTGGTGGGACCGCATAGTGTTGCAGGTCTGGGACGATTCCCAGTGGCTGCGAAACTTTCGCATGCGTAAGGGCACTTTCATGGAACTTTGTGACTTGCTTTCCCCTGCCCTGAAGCGCATGAATACCAGGATGAGAGCAGCCCTCACAGTTGAGAAGCGAGTGGCGATAGCCCTGTGGAAGCTTGCAACGCCAGACAGCTACCGGTCAGTTGGGAATCAATTTGGAGTGGGCAAATCTACTATGGGGGCTGCTGTGATGCAAGTAGCTCACGCAATCAAAGATCTGCTGATATCAAGGGTAGTGACCCTGGGAAATGTGCAGGTCATAGTGGATGGCTTTGCTGCAATGGGATTCCCTAACTGTGGTGGGGCTATAGACGGAACCCATATCCCTATCTTGGCACCAGAGCACCAAGCCGGCGAGTACATAAACCGCAAGGGGTACTTTTCGATAGTGCTGCAAGCTCTGGTGGATCACAAGGGACGTTTCACCAACATCAACGTGGGATGGCCGGGAAAGGTGCATGACGCTCGCATCTTCAGGAACTCTGGTCTGTTTCAAAAGCTGCAGGAAGGGACTTCATTCCCAGACCAGAAAATAACTGTTGGGGATGTTGAAATGCCTATACGTATCCTTGGGGACCCAGCCTACCCCTTAATGCCATGGCTCATGAAGCCGTACACAGGCAGCCTGGACAGTAGTCAGGAGCTGTTCAACTACAGGCTGAGCAAGTGCAGAATGGTGGTAGAATGTGCATTTGGACGTTTAAAGGCGCGCTGGCGCAGTTTACTGACTCGCTTAGACCTCAGCGAAACCAATATTCCCACTGTTATTACTGCTTGCTGTGTGCTCCACAATATCTGTGAGAGTAAGGGGGAGACGTTTATGGCGAGGTGGGAGGTTGAGGCAAATCGTCTGGCCTCTGGTTAGATGCAGCCAGACACCAGGGCGGTTAGAAGAGCACAGGAGGGCGCGGTACGCATCAGAGAAGCTTTGAAAACCAGTTTCATGACTGGCCAGGCTACGGTGTGAAAGTTCTGTTTGTTTCTCCTTGATGAAACCCCTCCGCCCCTTGGTTCACTCTACTTCCCTGTAAGCTAACCACCCTCCCCTCCTCCCTTTAATCACCGCTTGCAGAGGCAATAAAGTCATTGCTGCTTCACAGTCATGCATTCGTTATTCATTCATCACACAAATAGGGAGATGACTACCAAGGTATCCCAGGAGGGGTGGTGGAGGAGGGAAGGAAAATGCCACACAGCACTTTAAGCACAGCACTTTAAAAGTTTACAACTTTAAAATTTATTGAATGACAGCCTTCTTTTTTTTGGGCAATCCTCTGTGGTTGAGTGGCTGGTTGGCCGGAGGCCCCCCCACCGCGTTCTTGGGCGTCTGGGTGTGGAGGCTATGGAACTTGGGGAGGAGGGCGGTTGGTTACAGAGGGGCAGCAGTGGCAGTCTGTGCTCCAGCTGCCTTTGCTGCAGCTCAACCATACACTGGAGCATTCTGGTTTGGTCCTGCAGCAGCCTCAGCATTGAATCCTGCCTCCTCTCATCACGCTGCCGCCACATTTGAGCTTCAGCCCTGTCTTCAGCCCGCCACTTACTCTCTTCAGCCCTCCACCTCTCCTCCCGGTCATTTTGTGCTTTCCTGCACTCTGACATTATTTGCCTCCACGCATTCGTCTGTGCTCTGTCAGTGTGGGAGGACAGCATGAGCTCGGAGAACATTTCATCGCGAGTGCGTTTTTTTTTCTTTCTAAGCTTCACTAGCCTCTGGGAAGGAGAAGATCCTGTGATCATTGAAACACATGCAGCTGGTGGAGAAAAAAAAAGGGACAGCGGTATTTAAAAAGACACATTTTATAAAACAGTCGCTACACTCTTTCAGGGTAAACCTTGCTGTTAACATTACATACATAGCACATGTGCTTTCGTTACAAGGTCGCATTTTGCCTCCTCCCACCGCGTGACTACCCCCTCAACCTTCCCCCCTCCCTGTGGCTAACAGCGGGGAACATTTCTGTTCAGCCACAGGCAAACAGCCCAGCAGGAATGGGCTATACTGAGTGTCCCTGAAGAAAAGCACTCTATTTCAACCAGGTGACCATGAATTATATCTCACTCTCCTGAGGATAACACAGAGAGATAAAGAACGGATTTTGGTTGAATGCCAGCAAACATACACTGCAATGCTTTGTTCTACAGTGATTCCCGAGTATGTGTTACTGGCCTGGAGTGATAAAGTGTCCTACCATGAAGGACGAAATAAGGCTGCCCTCCCCAGAAACCTTTTGCAAAGGCTTTAGGACTACATCTAGGAGAACCGCAAATGCCAGGGCAAAGTAATCCTTTCACATGCTTGCTTTTAAACCATGTATAGCATTTTAAAAGGTACACTCACCAGAGGTCCCTTCTCCGCCTGCTGGGTCCAGGAGGCAGCCTTGGGTGGGTTCGGGGGGTACTGGCTCTAGGTCTAGGGTGAGAAACAGTTCCTGGCTGTCGGGAAAACCGGTTTCTCCGCTTGCTTGCTGTGAGCTATCTACAACCTCCTCCTCATCATCATCTTCTTCGTCCCCAAAACCTGCTTCCGTATTGCCTCCATCTCCATTGAAGGAGTCAAACAACACGGCTGGGGTAGTGGTGGCTGAACCCCCTAAAATGGCATGCAGCTCATCATAGAAGCGGCATGTTTGGGGCTCTGACCCAGAGCGGCTGTTCGCCTCTCTGGTTTTCTGGTAGGCTTGCCTCAGCTCCTTCAGTTTCACGCGGCACTGCTTCGGGTCCCTGTTATGGCCTCTGTCCTTCATGCCCTGGGAGATTTTGACAAAGGTTTTGGCATTTCGAAAACTGGAACGGAGTTCTGATAGCACGGATTCCTCTCCCCAAACAGCGATCAGATCCCGTACCTCCCGTTCGGTCCATGCTGGAGCTCTTTTGCGATTCTGGGACTCCATCATGGTCACCTGTGCTGATGAGCTCTGCATGGTCACCTGCAGCTTGCCACGCTGGCCAAACAGGAAATGAGATTCAAAAGTTTGCGGTTCTTTTCCTGTCTACCTGGCCAGTGCATCTGAGTTGAGAGTGCTGTCCAGAGCGGTCAGAATGGAGCACTCTGGGATAGCTCCCGGAGGCCAATACCATCGAATTGTGTCCACAGTACCCCAAATTCGAGCTGGGAACGTCGATTTAAGCGCTAATCCACTTGTCAGGGGTGGAATAAGGAAATCGATTTTAAGAGCCCTTCAAGTCGAAATAAAGGGCTTCACTGTGTGGACAGGTGCAGGTTTAAATCGATTTAACGTTGCTAAATTCGACCTAAAGTCCTAGTGTAGACCAGGGCTTTGTTTCTTTTTACATTTTCTAGGCACTTCCCTTTCTCTGGAGGTGATAGGAATACAATCCTGTCCTGATAGTGCCTAACAGCCCAATAGCACCTTATTTCAATGTGACTAGTTTGGAGTATGAGGATGTGACCGGTCGCTTCCCAGCTTATGGCTGCCTCTGCTGCTTAGCCAAAGGCCTTAGCCTAAGAACAGGGCCTCAAACTGTCACAGTAAGAGAAGGCCCTTACACCAGCAGACAGTGATTTTGATTCTTTCTTTTATACCTCTATCACTAGCCAAGTGATAAGAATACACCTAAATTCTTAGAGTACAGGCCTTTGCAGACAGGCCTGAATATCTATATCCTAACAGCTTCCCCTACTAATTCTTCCCGGTTTGTGAGCAGCAGGTCAAGAAGAGCCCTGCCCCTAGTTGGTTCCTCCAGCACTTGCACCAGGAAATTGTCCCCTACATTTTCCAAAAACTTCCTGGATTGTCTGTGCGCTGCTGTATTGCTCTCCCAGCAGATATCGGGGTGATTGAAGTCTCCCATGAGAACCCGGGCGTGCGATCTAGTAGCTTCTGCGAGTTGCCGGAAGAAAGCCTCGTCCTCCTCATCCCCCGGTCCGGTGGTCTATAGCAGACTCCCACCACGACATCACCCTTGTTGCTCACACTTCTAAACTTAATCCAGAGACTCTCAGGTTTTTCTGCAGTTTCATACTTGAGCTTTGAGCAGTCATACTGCTCTCTTACATACAGTGCAACTCCGCCACCTTTTCTGCCCGACCTGTCCTTCCTGAACAGCTTATATCCATCCATGACAGTACTCCAGTCATGGGAGTTATCCCACCAAGTCTCTGTTATTCCAATCACATCATAATTCCTTGACTTTGCCAGGACTTCCAGTTCTCCCTGCTTGTTTCCCAGGCTTTGTGCATTTGTGTATAGGCACTTGAGATAACCCACTGACCGCCCCTCCTTCAGAAGGTCTGAAGAAATGGTTTTGGTACCTGATACGTGGTAAATCCAGTGAGAGTGTCAAAATATTTTCATTCATCGATTACGCTACTTGCCGCTAAAATATCTCCCCATTGAGGTGGGGCAAAGAGAGAACGACAGATGAGCCTGTGTTGAGAGAGACAGATGGAGCTGGGATAAGGCAGAGGGAAATGCAGCTGGTTACTAAGAAGAGACAACCTGAAAAAAAACAACAAAAAACCCCCTGAACTGCCAGTTTATAAATCGAACATGACATAAATGCAATTGCATCTACACTGTTATCTACATTTGGCATGGATGGCCTCATTAACTATCCTTATCTTTACTTTGCTTCAGCTATCCTGACTGAGCCCTTCCTTATATCATGAAAATAAATGGTCTTCCCATCTTTGTAATGACACATTTCCTGCTCCATAGTGCATGATGTGTGTGTCTGGGGGTCCATATAAGTGACTTATCTGTGTGTAACCTGTACGTGCTTAAACACAAAAATCAGTGGGGGGTGGTAAAATGATTCCCTTGAAATCTATGGTATATTTAAATAGAATGCTCCAAGCCAAACAGAGTTCAGAAAAGCTATAAAGTTACGTACTTAACTCTTATGCCACAACCTGTTAGAGTAAGGGGAGTTGCATGTTCAATTATGGAAAAATAATTGGACAGTATGCAGATCCCCACTCTCTGGCTATTAGAAGCCAACTGGAGCCCAGGGGTTTGTATACTGCCTGTATAGTTACTTCTCAGTAATCACACAGTCAGCATGCAAATTCTTTTGCTCTGATTCAGTTACCTGCATAATTCCCACCCAGGTACATGTAAGAAACATACAGTAGTTGATTTGACTTCTTTCCTACCCACCCCAGTCCCGAGCTGAGCTGCCCCTGAACTGTGGGAAGTTCCATGGGAGTATAACACTGTACCATCCCTACAGCCCTCTCTGTGGCAGGCTACTTCAGCTGGCTATTGGCCATGGTCTTGTCCCAGCACCCCCCTGTCTCCGTCCCATCCCGTTGGGGTAGCTTTTGTCCCTCTTCAGCCACTAGGAGTTGCTGCTGATATGCCTGGTTAGGGGAAGGCTCCTTTCACCTTTATCCCTCAGAAGCAATGTAAGAGCCAGTCAGTTTAGCACTCTGACTTTTTCAATGACAAGGGGTGACTTGGAGTCCATTAGAAGCATGGCTTGTTGTGAATGGGAGATCAGGGAACAAAGTATGTTAAAGGTCTTATTCTGTATGCCTGGAGCATTACCTTGGACATCAGTGTAGGAATGTTGGCTTTATTTGGATTCAGGAGAGGGCCCTAAGAGTGGCACTTGCCTATCTGATGTTGAAAGAAAATGTGTTTGTGCCTCATGCTGGTGAAATTGTTCAAGAAGCTTATGCATGTGAAAGATCTCTGCTGTAATGTTGTCTAAAGGAGCACTCAAGGACGATAAGGCCATTGCAGAGAAACTAAATGAATTCTTTGCATCGGTCTTCATGGCTGAGGATGTGAGGGAGATTTCTAAACTTGAGCCATTCTTTTTGGGTGACAGATCTGAGGAACTGTCCCAGATTGAGGTGTCATTAGAGGAGGTTTTAGAACAAATAGATAAACAGTAATAAGTCACCAGGGCCAGATGGTATTCAAGAGTTCTGAAGGAACTCAAATGTGATATTGCAGAACTACTAACTGTGGTTTGTAACCTATCATTTAAATCGGCTTCTGTACCAAATGACTGGAGAATAGTTAATGTGATGCCAATTTTTTTAAAAAGGCTCCAGAGGTGATCCTGGCAATTATAGGTGAGTGAGCCTCACTTCAGTACCAGGCAAACTGTTTGAAACTATAGTAAAGAACAGAATTGTCCAGCTCATAGATGAACATAATTTGTTGGAGGAAGAGTCAACATGGTTTTTGTAAAGGGAAATCATACCTCACCAATCTACTAGAATTCTTTGAGGGGGTCAATAAGCATGTGGACAAGGGGTATCCAGTTGATATATTGTACTTAGATTTTCAGAAAGCCTTTGACAAGGTCCCTCATCAAAGGCTCTTAGACAAAGTAAGCTGTCATGTGATAAGAGGGAAGGTCCTCCCATGGATGGGTAACTGGTTAAAAGATGGGAAACAAAGGATAGGAATAAATGGTCAGTTTTCATAATGGAGAGAGGTAAATAGTGGTGTCCCCGGGGGTCTGTACTGGGACCAATATTATTCAGCATGTTCATAAATGATCTGGAAAAAGGCTTAAACAGTGAGGTGGCAAAATTTGCAGATGATAAATTTAAATCCAAAGCAGACTGCAAAGAGCTACAAAGGGATCTCATAAAACTGGGTGACTGGGCAACAAAATGGCAGATGAAATTCAATGTTGATAAATGCAAAGTAATGCACATTGGAAAACATCATCCCAACTATACATATAAAAAGATGGGATCTAAATTAGCTGTTACCACTCGAGAGAGATCTTGGAGTCATTGTGGATAGTTCTGAGAACACCCACTCGATGTGCAGCGGCAGTGGAAAAAAAGCAAACAGAATGTTGGGAATCCTTAAGAAAGGGATAGATAAGACAGAAAATATAATGTTGTCTCTATATAAATCCATGATACGCCCACATTTTGAGTACTGTGTGCAGATGTGGTCCCCCTCATCTCAAAAAAGATGTATTGGAAAAGGTTCAGTAAAGGGCAACAAAAATTATTAGGGGTATGGAACAGCTTCCGTATAAGGAGAGATTAAAAAATCTGGGACTTTTCAGCTTGGAAAAGAGACAATTAAGGGGGGATATGATAGAGGTCTATAAAATCATGACTGTTGTGGAGAAAGTGAATATGGAAGTGTTATTTTCTCCTTCTCATAACACAAAAAACTAGCGGTCACCAAATGAAATTAATAGGTAGCATGTTTAAAACGAACATGGGAAGTATTTCTTCACACAACGCACAGTCAACCTGTGGAACTCTTTGCCAGAGGATGTTGTGAAGGCCAAGACTCTAAAAGGGTTAAAAAAAAAAAGAACTAAATAAATTCATGGAGGATAGGTCCATAAATGGCTATTAGCCAGGATGAGCAGGGATGGTGTCCCTAGCTTCTCTTTGCCAGAAGCTGGGAATGGCGACAGAGGATGGATCACTTGATTGCCTGTTCTGTTCATTCCCTCTGGGGCACCGAGCATTGGCTACTGTTGGAAGACAGGATACTGGATTGGATGGGTCTTTGGTCTGACCCAGTATGGCCATTCTTACGTTCTTATGTCTAAATCAATGAGGCATAGGATCTATCTGGTGAGTAAATTCAGTTGTACAAGCTTAATGCTGTCACTAGACAACTTAACTGATGCACGCAGTTTCTTCCAAATTTTAAAAATGTTTTAGCAAGGAAAAATGTTTCCAAACTGGATGGGTTGAGGCAGTTCTTTGATCTTTGTCGTCTCCATTTTTTCCTGTAGCAGAAGGCAGTGCCTCTTTCTCATTAAATCCTAGCATTTTGGATCTGCTTGTACTTTCACACCTACAGTGTAGAAAGCAGTAGGCACAAATGTTGCCAGGATATATGGTCACTTTCCAGTTGCACTTTGATTTCAAACCTTGCTTTACCATTCCCAGTGTTGCAGCAGGCTTGTGCCTCAGTACGCTAGTATTCTAGAAGAGCAAAATTAAGATGTTCCCATGGGATGTTGCAAACATAATGAAGCTTTTACATACTTCCCTGAGGAAAGTGGGCGGTACTTACTGTATATACTCATTCATTAGCCCGTTTGTTTATAAGCTGACCCCCCACCCCCAAGATGGATAGGTAAAAACTGCGTGACTCTTTCATAAGCCGACCCTATATTTCAGGGGTTGGCAAACTTTGGCTGCCGGCCCATCAGAGTAAGCCGCAGGTGGGTCGGGACGTTTTGTTTACCTGGAGCATTCACAGGCACAGAGCCCTTCAGCTCCCTGTGGCCACGGTTTGCTGTTACCAGCCAGTGGGAACTTCCCGCAGCTCCCATTGGCTGGGAACGGCGAACCACGGCCACAGGGAACTGAGGGACTCCATGCCTGCAGACGCTCCAGTATTACAATATATTAGATATTCAATTCAATGATTTCATAGAGTTTAAAATCATCAAATTTTGGTGTAGACCTCTTTATAAGCTGACCCCTGCTCTTTGATGCATCACCTTTTTACCAAAAATACTCGGCTTATGAACGAGTATATACAGTAATTGGAGCAGGTTGCTAGATAGCATGAGGAAAGTAATATATATTGTGAGTTCTGCAGGGGTAGCTCCAGCCTCTTCCCAGTGGGAGAGCTGAGGTGGGCTAGACTGAGGTGGGGGGAGCTGCGCTATGCATCTTGTGGGCACACTTTTTTTTTTTTTTTAACAATATGCACTTAAACGTGTGTTTTATCTGTTATCCTTAAAAGAAGAATAAAAATATATACGGATCGGTTTTAAACTTCATCTGTATCAGCTCACCGGTGCAACATTTATTCACAGAAAATCAACAGGAAAAAACTTAAGCCAATAAATAAACAAACTAATAATAACAATAAACAACTGCAAACTTCTGGGGAAAAATTACTATTTAAAGAATATGAATGGTTAATGACTTTAAATCTGAGCGTGTACTGTCTGAAGGAAATAGGATGAAATTCAATCAGGACAAATGGAAAGTACTCCACTTAGGAAGGAACAATCAGTTGCATGCATGCAAAATGACTGCCTAAGAAGGAGTACAGCGGAAAGGGATCTGAGGGTCATAGTGGACCATAAGCTAAATAAGAGTCAACGGTGTGACGCTGTTGCAAAAAAAGTGAACATGATTCTGGGATGTATTAGCAGGAGTGTTGTAAGAAAGACATGAGAAGTAATTCTTCTGCTCTACGCTGGGCTATTTAGGCCTCAACTGGAGTACTGCATCCAGTTCTGGGCACCATATTTCAGGAAAGATGTGGACAAATTGGAGAAAGTCCAGAGAAGAGCAATAAAAATAATTAAAGGTCTAGAAAACATGACCTGTGAGGGAAGATTGAAAAAATTGTTTGTTTAGTCTGGAAAAGAAGACTGAGAGGGGACATGACGATAGTTTTCAAGAACATAAAAGATTGTTACAAGGAGGAGGAAGAAAAATTGTTGTTCTTAACCTCTGAGGATAGGACAAGAAGCAATGGGCTTAAATTGCAACAAGGGAGGTTTAGGTTGGACATTAGGAAAAACTTCCTAATGGTCAGGGTAGTTAAGCACTGGAATAAATTGCCTAGGGAGGTTGTGGAGATTTTTAAGAGCAGGTTAGACAAACACCTGTCAGGAATGGTCCAGATAATACTTATCCTGCCATGAGTGCAGGGGACTGGACTAGATGACTTCTCCAGGTTCCCTTCCAGTCCTAAGTTTCTGTGATTATATTTTAAATTTAGCCATTTGCACATGGCAAAGTCAGCTATTTGGAAGTTTTGGAGACTCAGAGCTATAATACAACAACTCTCACTGTGGTCAGTCTGGAGCAGGGGACCTCAGTGCTAGAGAGGGTTAATTGAGCCACAGGTACTGTAGGAGGTATCACCCAAAACCTTTGGGTTCTGTCCTTAGCAGCAGCTGGAGGAGGGAATGGGGATGAATGTTGGTTCTCTGCAGCTCCTGAGCCCCAACCAGTTTGCAAACCTTAGTGTGGTCTGCCTGGGCCAGAGTACGTGCAGCTGCAGCAGGCACGTGGCAGAGAGCCGCACTCTGTAGATGTGAACCAGGCAGGGAGGCAGTAGGGGAGCCATTTCAGATTTTGGTAGGGGAGGGCAAGTTTAACTGTGGTTTCAGGGGCTACTTAGGCACCTGAAAACTGTTTTTTTTTTTTTTTTAAGTAGATAATAACTAAGAAATTAGCTGTCAGGAGCACTGTATCTAATTTCTGTATAAAGAAGTTTTTTATATAATACACGCATCAATCAAAAACACATTTGGTACTTTGTACACTGTCTTACATAGAGAGAGATAAAATCTGCTTCCTTTCTTTAACAGACATGCTGTTACTAGTGGGAGAGTAGTACCATTGTTGCCAGTGTTTCTTTGTTGTGGTGTTCTTGTTTTGGCTTTAAACCAGGAATAAATGCAATTTTTATTTTTTCAGTGTTGGCTTAAACTGTGCATTAGGGGCAGTGGAAATGAGGCCCTTCGTTGAAACAATTGGGAAATGTACGACGGCCTACATCATCTGTTATCCCAATGCAGGTGTGTGTTGTGTGCGTGTGTGTACACACAAAGGGAACTAGTCCAGCCTTTCCATACCACTAGAATTAATACACCAGGTAGATAATTTACAGGTCAGTCACAGTGTACACAATGTAGTTAGCTCATCATCTTCACTCCATTTTTTTTGTTATATTTCAGCACCCCAAAAAAGCTGCTATTGGCCTAGAAGCTTGTCTAGTGTGAGTTATTTGATCATTCTCATTAAAGGGTGTATCTCGAAGTTTAATTGAGCAGCTGTGCCTATCCACTTCAGTCGGAGCAGTTTCAGGTGAATGGTGGATAATTTAAATCTTTTTGGGGCTCAATCTTGCAACCTTTACTCTTCTGAGTAGTCCCAATGAAGTCATTCAAGCTACTTGTTTTAGTAAGGGCTGCTTATGTGAATAAAGTTTGAAGGATCAGGCTCTTTTATTGCCCCAAGCAGCTTTAAGCAAACATTTTCTGTGAAAGAGAAGTAGGGATGGATGGGAAATAAACCTCCGTTACCCAAAACTCCTTTGGTAACACATACGTAAACTGATTTTATTTTCTAGCAGCTCAAGTATCTGATATTCTAGCAGTTTGCTCCAAAACTTTTCTTTATTCTTTTACTATCCAAAATTTTATTTCCCGCTTAGAGACAGGATTTGATGCCTGGAAAAGAAAATAATTACTCTGAAAAGCAAGTAGTTTAAGGCCAGGTCAGACTACTACTCCCAACTCTGTAATTAAGAAAAGACTAATACATTTTTTATTTATTAGAAGTGTAGCAACTGCTCAGTTGAAAGGAAATAATGGCACTTTAACAGCACTCAGTAGCTATAGCAGCATAGGTGTTAGGTTAAAGGAAATAATTCCTTTAAAAACAACCCCCAAAACTTTCTTCCTACCTTACTGCATTCCACTTTCCAACTATTTAGGAAATAAATGTCATGACTACTGTGAGTTAGAAAAACATTTAGAATTTAACATTTTAAAAAAAAATTAGTTGTAATGAGGAATCACAAGTGAAGTCACCTTCAGGAGCAACTAATAACAACTCATTGAATGATCACAAGTGCAATAAGGCATTTTAGTTCTACATGTGCAGCTGCTTTAAATGTCTCCTCTTTGTGCGGTTTAAGCACATTGTAATACTCTAAAAATATTTCTCAAGGTCTCCCCAATGCCTTTGGAGGTTACGACGAAACCCCTGAAGTGACTGCCAAGCATATAAAGGTAGGGAATATTTCTCATGAATAGGTTTTACCTGTCACAGTAACATGGTTGTCTCTGCATTTACTTTATGCGGTCTTACTGTAGCACTTTGTTAATTGGTTCTCAGGCAAGTATCACCTGGGTATTTAGCTGGGGTCTCTTTTGTATGTTACAAACACCACTTTTCTCCAGCAGTTTGTAACCAGTTTGTTGAATAGTGGCACTTGCTGACTCAGATCAGGAGAAACTTCTATTTAATGAATTTTGAAACCCTAAGTCATTCCTGCTTTTTTTCCCGCCCATTAAGTAGCAGGAAGGTTGCTTAGCTTGTGAGATCTGCAAGCATTTGCACTCTTTCACTCTCTCACTCCCTCTCTTTTTGGAAATAGCTTACCCTCTTTTGTGATTAACTGTGAACATAAATCTCAGTGGGTGGGTGGGTTTTTTTTTTTCCCCGAGTTTCTGTGCAGGAAACCTGCAGTGGGAAAAGAAGCTCACTTAGGTAACACTAACCTATGTTGATGATTTCCAGCCTTTTCCATCCTGGGGCAACCCTCCCATCTAACAAAGATCTTATAGAGCAATAAAGGAAGGGCAGGGTGGTTACAACCCCCTGACAATTGATCATGACCCCCAGGTTGAGAAACCCTGGCCTGAGTTGGCAGGCAACACAAATTACAACAGTTGGAAATTTGGTTTCCAAGAGGATTTTCCCACTGATGGAGGAGGAAGCTAGCTACTGACTGTTAACTGTCAAGTAATCAAAATAAAAGTGAATTGAGTTTTGTATATTATCTTGTAATATACAAGTGCTTCAAAACATTTTGTAAAATAGGGAGTTAAGTACTGTGCATGCAAACTGAGCAGCCTTTATGCACTTGGCACTATCTTGCACAGTCATAGCCATTATAACCACTTTTGGGAGAGGAAGAGTTGTCCAGGACACCGGTTTTTCCATTGATTACTCTGCAAAGTGGTATTTGACCTTTGCTGTCCACCTGAGATTAGCAGAAGGGTGTGGGCTTTAAAGTGTCATCAGGAGGGCAGCATCTGAAGCAATGTGGAACATTTGGCCTTGTGTGTTGATTTACACTCACATTTGCAAATTTGGTCCACAGCTTTTAGGCCAGAGACAAGAGGGTTGCCATACTAGCAGCTGGGAGTGAATAAAGAGGAAGGAATAATAAATGTTACGGGGAAGTAATGATTCTGAAAACCAGAGGGGTAAAATTCAATGGACTACTTTGAGTTGGGTTTAATTCAGTAACATTGCTTCATTTCGGTTTTTTTAGGGAGCTTTAGCTTGCTTGATATTTAGAGAATATAGATTTTTTTTTTTTTTTTTTTTACCTTCGTTTTTGTGAATTGCCTGTTGTTGGATGCAGTTATCAACTTGAAACTAAATAGTCTTTTCCTTGCACACAGAGTTTTGCTTTGGATGGTTTGGTCAACATAGTTGGAGGTTGCTGTGGTACCACTCCAGCACATATCGGGTAACTTCACAGGTCATGTTAGTCTATTCAAATGCACAGGAAAGGAAAATGTCCCTGTTCCTCCAAACTGGAGTTCCATGATTTGGGTTAAGACCTCTTCACAAAAAGAATAGAGAACCCACTTGAGATCGAGCTGCTGTAGCCTGTGGGCCAGACAGTGTTGTGCTCCTGCATTAGTAGCCTGTTGTTGCAGGGGCTGGAGGGTGGTAAAAACAAGTGTAATACACCTGGTCCCCTGTCTTGACTAAAACTGTTGCAGAATAAAACCCTGTGTTCTCCTTTTCCTTCCTCTGCTGTGCTGCTCCTATAGCTTTTGTGGGATAATACTACAAAGCTGCTTTAAAGGGAAAAGGAAGAAAGAGACAAAGCCATGGCAAGGATCTGAGAGGGTTAAAATGACAGTCCCATCTGGTCGGGAGAAATGTTTCAGTACAGCCTCACTAGAAATAGTAATTTGGAAGACATCCTTCCTGCATTTATTCCTTCAGTGTTCACAAGAGGCAGACCCCCCTCTCCCACAGGGATAGGGAAAAGCTAACCCTTCTGAGCCATCATTGCTCTGATGCCCTGTGTAAGTGTAGGAGGCATGGCACGTTACCCTTAGTTGATTGTGAAGCCAAGAGAGGGAAGACGGCCATGCTGTCATATTAGTTGTGTTCATCCTGGGTTGCCTCAGGGCCATTAGGAGAAGCATCCCAGCTCAGAGAGTTAGTGAAATCCATCCCTTATTGCTGCTACACAATAATCCATGTTCGAGAAGTCAGGATTTTGGATGGGAACCTCTGGGGCTGAGCAGTAGTGTGGAGAATCTCTCTGTCCACCCATAAGTAAGGCTAAGATTTTTGTCCTGGTTATTTGTAGTAAAAGTCACTGACAGGTCATGGGCAATAAATAAAATTTCATGGAAGCCATGACCTGTCTGTGACTTTTGTTGGTGCAGCTCCATGGTTTCTTCTGCCACAATGGTGGCTGGGAGCTGTGGAGTTCCCCCTCTCCCCCTGCGAGGCTGTTGCCAGAATCCTGAGGAGAGCCACCTGAGGAGTCTGTTGCCCATCGATGTAACCGTGCCGGGGACCCGCTGGCTGCCAGCTCTAGTCCCTTGGCCCCAGGGGCTGAAGCAGAAAATGTCATGGAGGTCTGTGGAAGTCACTGATTTGGTGACCTCCATGACATAAGCGTAGCCTTACCCATAAGTAAATGAGGGGGTGGTAATCTTCCATTTTGTATCTGATAGAAGTCTTTAGCTCCATACACTTACTACAATTTGGATATAACATATTTCTGAAGAACATTTATTTTTGCTTTTGGCTGCACAAAATGAAATGTGTTACCCTTTGGCAGGGCTGAATTACAGAGGAGAGGGGTGTCTCTTTCTAGTACATTTCATTTGAATATTACACAGAGGATTTTGATTTTAATTAAATTATATTCTTAACTCCGGAGCTTTTTCTTGCCTCCTTCTGTTATTCAGGGAGATTGCTGAAGCAGTAAAAACATGTAAACCTCGCATTCCCCCCTCCTTCGTTTCAGAAGGATATATGCTGCTGTCAGGTAAGAGAGAGCATAACAGCTTGAGACTTTCATCTTGTGACATGTACTGAGTTACTGCTCTCTAGAGACCAGAAAGGATGGGCGAGATCCCAACTCCATAGCCAAATACACTGTCTTCTGAAAGTTGTGTATGCAGATCCAAAGTTCACAGCTTGGGCCCATCTCGAGTTACAGCTAAATAATTAGTGAAACTATCAACTTCATAATCAGTAGAAATGTCTCTTAGACCCGACCTACACTGGCCTCAGTCTTGTTTAATAATAGCCTATGTATCTTTCACCAGTGGATCTCAAAGCACTTCGCACAAAAGGATAAGTATGCTTATCCCCTTGTGCAAATGGAGAAATTTAGACACAGAGAGGTGAGCTGATGTGCTGCAGGTCATGTGGGAGGTGAGTGGCAGAGCCAGGAATAGAAGCCAGGTCTCCTGATCCTAGGGAAATGCCCCGTTACTGTATCATGCTGCTGGTTCAGGTTTGTAACACCGCTTGACTGGTGCGGATGGAATTAACCCATGGTAAATCTGAATCTAGAATGTGGGTTTTGAACCCAGTTTGCCTCTATACACACCAGCTAGCCAAAACCCTCTATAAGCCTCTGGGCCGGCTCTCTAGCCAGGGGACCATATAACATTCGCAAAAGTAGCAAGATTTCAGTCCTGTCTCTTCAGGGTTGGGTTTGATTTCTCCAAACCAAAGCAATTCAGCATACATTAAACAAATTGGGTCTTGGCTTAGGGTCTGCAGGAGGAGCCTAACTGGTCCCTGTAGGTCTTACTCTCAACTGAGCTGCTGCTGCTTGTCCTTTTATCAAAGACCTGCAGGATACTGCCTGATCTCTGGGTTCAGACCCATATCTTGGGATGTAGCTAATTAGTCACAGACAGAGAGCAGACTCTTAAAGGGCCATACCACCTTATGTTTCCTGTGTAATGGGAACCTTGTTTGATATATTTCTTAAATCCAGCTGTAAGGCCAATATACAGTATTTGCGGACAAAAGCTTCTAAATATTTTTTTAATGAATTGGGAAATTTTTAATTAGACAAATTAGCCATTGCCCTTGGGAGTCAGTTAGTAAGTTACTCATCATCCTTGTTGGGCACATTTCCAAAGTGGTAGCAGAAGGATTTAATGTCACAGTATGAAGTCACATGAAGGTATTTGCATGTTTGGAAATAAGCCCTGTCTTCAGCATTATTAATTAATCTTCTTGAGGAATTAATATTATATGCCATTTATCATTATTTTAACTTGTGGTGCTCATAAATTGGGATAGTGTTTTCAAGCTTGGATACAGTTAGTAGCTTAATTTTCAGAGGTGTTGAGCACCTTCTGGTTCCATTGACATGTTTCCATGTAAGCTGCATTTGATCGCTGTCTCTGAAACTCAAGCCAGTTACTCAGGTGCCTAAAGTTAGGCACCTAAGTTTGAAAATTACAGCTAGGGCTGGTTTATTACGTATGGTGTATAGTGCAACTACAAAGTTCTAAGGACCAACCTTGCAGCCATTCCACATGCAAAGCCCCATTGGTGTTGATGGGGAGGGATGTGCCCAGAAGAACTACAAGATCAGGATGCTAGAGATACCTGAGGGTGTGGCTGTGTAGAGTTTCTTTCTTCTAGAGGCTGTCTCCTATCAGCATACTCGTGTGATGGTCCACCTACACCAGTATTTTCTGACCCTTTGTAAAGGAGATACAGCTGCTAGAGCCTGCAATTAAAAATTTTGCTGTTGAAAAAGATTTTGTCCATTGCCATGACAATTTTGCGGACGAAATGATGTATTTCCAGTTTCAGCTTGATAAATTGAGGGATCCACATTCCCACAGATAAATCTGGTCTTATCTCTTGGACTGACAATAAATTGCTTATTCTCTACAATGTTTCCATTTTTTCTCTGCATTTTTACAAATTTTTTCTAAAATGTCTCTTTAAGGTCTTGAGCCCTTCAGGATTGGCCCATACACCAACTTCGTTAACATTGGTGAACGTTGCAATGTGGCAGGATCAAAGAAGTTTGCTAAGCTCATCATGGCAGGCAACTATGAAGTGAGCATCCCATTTAAGTTAGGCTTCTAACACTACTTTTTCTAAACAATTATATGGTTACAGTATTTTTCCATTGCATTGTATTACTAGTTACTTATTAGGTCTACATATAGCCCTCCTCTCACGCCAGCTATAGGAAGGTAAAATCTCCTCTTTAGTTTTCCTGGTTTTTTCTCATTGCTCTTCCTTACTTAGGTTCCTGGCTGAGCATAATAGCTGTTGATGAATCCACAGTTAGGGTTTTGCCAAGTTCTTTGTTAGCTAGTGTTATTGAAAGAGCTGTTTCTCCTTTAATACTAGCTATATAGCCAGGGAGAAAATAGAAAGAAAATAAATAATTATTGATTTGTGCTGTATCTTCAGCAGTCTGGAGCTAGAGATTGAAAGGGGGAGGGGGAGCAGAAGGGGCGGGATGGGGCGGTTTATAGGAAAGGTGCCCAAGAAAAGTTGGTCACTACAACTTAGAACAGTGCCAGCTCAAAATGAAAAGACAGAGTGGCAGATCCTCAGCTGGTGTAAATGTCATAGCTCCACTGAGGCAAATGGCAGTATGGTACTTTATACCACCTGAAGATTTGCCCCCAAAGTAAGTTGTTCTATTTCATACCATTGAGATAAGAGCTTTGGTTGGAGTGAGACCTCCTAAAATGTAGCAGCTGAGTCTGGCATGAGATGAGGAAAACTGAACCACAGTTTGTTGGGGCTGCGAGCAATAGAAAGGTGGTTTGGTTCTCTGCCCCCCAGATCAATCAAGTGACAAAAACAAAGCAAACAGACATAAGCATTCAAATAACGGAAGAAGGACTCTAATATTCTCCTCCTAACACACACATTGTTTTGCAGCTTAATAAACAAGAGAACAGCCTCCAATAATGAAGTACATACGGTATGTCTACACGGCTGGCCTGCTCGAGCTTGTGGGGCTCAGACTGTGGAGCTGTTTCATTGCTGTGTAGGCTTCTGGGCTTGGGCTGGAGTCTGAGCTCTGGGACCCTCCCACCCTGAAGTGTTCTAGTGACCAGGCTCCAGCCCGAGCCCAGAAGTCTACACAGCAAAGAAACATCCTCTCAGCCTGAGCCCCGTGAGCCCGAGCCAGCTGGCACAGACCAGCTGCGGGTTTTTCTTTGCTGTGTAGATCTACCGTAAGAGGCTAAGAAGATTTTAGTTTGTGACTTACAGGTCCTTACTGTAGTCCATTCCAGGAGGCTATTTTCCCGTAATCATTTGCAATTAAAATTGATTGTGACCATGTAAAGTTTTCAGTAAAACCCATTGCTAACTGTGTTTAAAATTGAAGGCACTAATAGGCCATTGTGACTAAATCATCACATTTTTGCAGACCAAATGACAACAGCTTTGCAGTACTAATGATTTCTGGGTAGGTATATTCATAGATTCCCAGGCCAGAAGGGACCATCGTGATCATCTAGTCTGACCTCCTGTATAACACAGGTCATAGAACTTCCCCAAAATAATGCCTAGAGAATCTCTCTTTTAGAAAAATATCCAATCTTGGTTTAAAAATTGTCAGTGATGGAGAATCCATCATGACTCTAAATTGTTCTGATAGTTAAAATTTAAGCCTTATTTCCGGTCTGAATTTGTCTAGCTCCAACTTCTAGCCATTGGATTGGTTAGACCTTTCTCTGCTAGATTGAAGAGCCCATTATTATGTATTTGTTCCCCATCTACATACTTACACTGTAATCAAGTCACCCCTTAACCTTCTCTTTTTGTTCAGATAAATAGATTGAGCTCTGAGTCTGTCACTATAAGTCATGTTTTCTATTCCTTTAATTCTTGTGGCTCTCCTCTGAACATTCTCCAGTTTATCAACATCCTTCTTGAACTGTGGACGCCAGAGCAGGACACAGTATTCTAGCAGCATTCACACTCATGCCAAGTATAGAGGTAAAACAACCTCTCTACTCCTTGAGATTCTCCTGTTTTTTGCATCCCCGGATTACATTAGCTCTTTTGGCCACAGCTGATCACACTGACAGCTCATGCTCAGCTGATTATCCACTCTCCCCAAAATCTTTTTCAGTTTCCCTGCTTCTTAGGATAGTCTCTCATCCTGTAAGTATGACCTACGTTCTTTGTTCCCAGATGTATACATTTACATTTAGCTGTGTTGAAATGTATATTGCTTGCTTGCGTCCAGTTTACCAAGTGATCCAAATTGCACTGAATCTGTGACCTGTATTTTTCATTATTTACCACTCCCCAAATTTTTGTGTCATAGAATCATAGGATTGGAAGGGACCTTGGGAGGTCATCTAGCCCAGTCCCCTGCACTCATGGCAGGACTAAGTATTATCTAAACTTTTCCTGACCTGCTCTTAAAAATCTCCAATGATGGCGATTCCACAACCTCCCTAGGCAATTTATTCCAGTGCTTAACCACCCTGGCAGTTAGGAAGTTTTTCCTAATGTCCAACCTAAACCTCTCTTGTTGCAATTTAAGCCCATTGCTTCTTGTCCTATCCTCAGAGGATAAGAACAACAATTTTTCACCCTCCTCCTTGCAATAACCTTTTAAGTACTTGAAAACTGTTAAGTCCCCTGTCAGTCTTCTCTTTTCCAGACTAAGCAAACCCAATTTTTTCAATCTTCTCTCATAGGTCATGTTTTCTAGACCTTTAATCATTTTTGTTGCTCTTTGGACTCTCTCCAATTTGTCCCCATCTTTCCTGAAATGTGGCGCCCAGAACTGGACACAGTACTTGAGTTTAGGCCTAATCAGCGCAGAGTAGAATGGAAGAATTAACTTCTCGTGTCTTGCTTACAACACTCCTGCTAATACATCCCAGAATGATGTTCTCTTTTTTTGTGACAGCATTACACTGTTGACTCATATTTAGCTTGTAGTCCACTATGACCCCCAGATCCCTTTCTGCAGTACTCCTTCCTAGGCAGTCATTTCCCATTTTGTGTGTGTGCAACTGATTTGTTCCTTCCTAAACGGAGTACGCTTCCACTTGCTGGATCTTGAGAGGTATCTTCCACAGTTTCCAAATGGAGGACCTGGTATCCATATGAAACTTAAGCTTGTGTGGAATTTCTTCTGGTCCTCTTTTCTCTGGTGGCCACAGGCTGCCTATTCTCATCTATCTCCAGCAATGTGGAATGCCACTGAGCTCTTGCCTCTGGTGGTTATGAACTGCCAGGACTCCTCACTGACTTTCTCTCCAATTCTTTGGTGGCCAGTTCTATTCTTCTTTGGTCCATTCTTCTTTCCCAAACCTGGCTATCTAGGAACTGCTCACCTTCTCCGATTCCCAGGAGCATTTCAACTTGCCCCACCAAACTGCAAATCTTTTCTTCCAGCGCAGTCACCAACTTGCATTTAATGCACAGGAAATCTCTTTTGGCTTCAGGCAGAAAAGAGCATGTGGCCACACCTCCACCACTCTTCCATGTCTGGCCTCCTTAATATTGCATGTAGAGTTGGAAGGAAAGCCTTTCTCACTCCCACTCTTAACTGCCTCTGAAATGCCTCTGTTTGTGGCTCTCAGGTTTGCCTAGCAAGTGACTTTTTATACAAAGTCTGCCGGTGTAGCTTAGCTCAGCTACATCCCTCACCCGTGAGAGCAATTAACCTCTGAGACTTCGGACAGCTGGGCTTCTCAAAGATCCAAGAGTTAGAGCCTCATGACCTTTTACAACACACTGATTGAAGCTCCAAGGATATGTGGGAGGACACCTACTTATCTTATGTCGACAAAGGAACCTTTATAAAACTAATCAGAGAAGGAGACGCTCTCATTTTGATAATCTACAACATAGGGTGAATTCAGAGAGCTTTGTTTGGGAAAGTGAAATAATGTCTCCATCATGACTAACTCATTTGTTCCGCTTATTCATTTTAAATCTCTCCATAGGAAGCTCTGAGTGTAGCCAAGGCCCAAGTTGAGATGGGAGCCCAGATTTTGGATATCAATATGGATGATGGAATGCTGGATGGGCCAAGTGCTATGGCCAGATTTTGTAACTTCATTGCTTCAGAACCTGACATTGCTAAGGTTGTACTTGATTCATCCCACAGCACATTCAATCAGATTTCTGTTGATATGTGAATCATATTTTGGTAAAATGTTGATACAGACTGTCATGTTTAGTAAACAGGAAGTGTGTGCATTCAGTTATCCTGCACTAGTTTTGTGATGGGAAAGCCACAGGCAACAGAATTTTGGGTTCTTTCCTTCCCTTTAGAATAGTGTCACATGTGCTAAGTGGCGTGCAGCAGAATGGCCTCCCACAGAAACACAGATTTTAAGCACACTCCTTCTGAGCTGCATTGTCTTTTATTGCCAACTCAAAGGCATGCTGCATTTTTCCTTTGGTTGGCAGAGCAGAATATCAAGTCCTTTTTAAAACCACTATGCACAATATAAACTAGCAGTAGAGTGCTGTGCTTAGCAGTGTTCTCATACGTAAATCTCATCTGTCTGCAGAACAAGGGTCCAGAGTTCACTGTAGATATAGGAAGGTTCTCCCACATGATACTGAAACCTGCTGATGCCAAGGAATTTGGCTTTCTAAAAACCAATACTTGCATGCTGGAAGATAAGCAGGGGAGGAGAGCAGGGAAGAGAGAGATCTCTGTATAATGTGCATGTTATGGAGGCACCATAGCAGCTCTGTATTTAGAGTTGCATTGAGATTTGCACTGAAAGCAAGTATTCTGGGTGCTATTTTGTTGGTAGATTTCTCCTGTTTTTTATTCCTATCCTTAAGCAGGCTTGAAAACCTGATGAATTTTGTGTTTGCTTTTCCAGCCTTTTGTTTAAGTTGGTGGATGGTTCTCAGGGAAAATTTGCTGCTAATTTGCACGTCCCCTCTTTATCTTTCTGCTGGATACAGGTGCCGTTATGCATCGATTCTTCAAATTTCTCTGTGATTGAAGCTGGCTTGAAGTGTTGCCAAGGGAAATGCATTGTGAACAGCATCAGCCTGAAAGAAGGTGAAGATGATTTCCTGGAAAAAGCAAGAAGGATTAAGTTGTATGGGGCAGCTGTGGTGGTCATGGCTTTTGATGAAGTGGGTCAAGTGAGTGTCACTTTCTTATTATGTGACAGATTTCACTTTTTGAGATGACCGGCACCCTATTCCCATAGGAGGAGGAGGAGGTAAAGTGCCGGTGTAGTTAGGGTCAAATACGATTAGAGGCCTATACAATCTTAGTAACACCTTCTTCGTCCCCCGCCCACCCAATCTAGAGACATTTTTGACCTGTTGGCCTGATTGTGTTGAGATAGCACCATATCCATGTGGGTAGTCTATTTGAAACAACGGGATTGATTGAATTGAATATACCATTCCTATAAGACTGAGAGTGACAGAATCAGACCTGAGCCATATAGAGCAGCCCCGGGCCCCATCATAAGAGGCCAAGGTCTGCCAGTAGTAGCAGCGGTATTGGTGTGCCACAAGGCTATGCCATCTGTACTAAATGACGATTGTGGCAGTGGGGTAGACAGGAATTTTATAGCAGAGATAAAATTTCTGTTTAAATTCTATAGTTCTTTTCCACTTCAGGTTTCTAGTTCAGAAACTGATTGGCATATGGATCAGAGAGAGAACTAAGCTCAGATCTATTTGTGAATTAGTTTTGTTCTTGCCAGAGCTGTCCTAAGTTTTGCTGCAATGCTGGAAATGGGGCCCATACCGGAACCGTGGAGTGTCTCTCTCAATCTAACCTACTTCCTTTCTCTAATGGACTAAACCAAGACCCCTCAGCTCTGAACATGCCTAAACTTGGACTTTATAAACTCAAAATCTCATCTTTTCCCAAGTTCATGGTGTTCGAATTGGTAACTCTGATTCATGAGAGACCTGCCAACTTAGCTCTGGAGCTTTGGTTCCATCCTGTCTCTTGTGTTACACAGCAGAAATGCTTTCTTTTCATACCCCTTCTTTTATTTTTCCAGGCCACAGAAACGGAAACTAAAATTGCAGTGTGCACCAGAGCTTACCACCTCCTTGTGAAGAAAGTGGGCTTCAATCCAAACGATATAATTTTTGACCCCAATATTCTGACCATAGGGACTGGAATGGAAGAACATAACCTGTATGCAATTAACTTCATCAGTGCAGCTAAAACCATAAAAGTGAGGGGTTTTTTGGCTGTTGCTGTTTTTTTTTTTTTGTTTTTTGTTTTTTTATTATAACGTCATGCAGATCTACTTAAAAAATCCCCAGTGCTTCACAATAATTTACTTCTTAAATTAATAATAGTGGACTACTCCTGTGAACTGCAGTAGTTTCTCAACACTGCTATGCTTCCAATAGGAAACATTATACATTATGTAGTGCTTTCAATTTAGCTCAGTCCATAAACTGTACCATAAATATATTGGTATTAATGAAATGAAGTAACATTCATAAAATGTCAGCACACTGGCCAAAAGGCCCCTCTCAAGACATGTGAAAGCTGACTTGTTTAATTAAGTTCAATTATTGTGGCTGGATTAGGTCAGGTTTTTGTCTATGCTCTAATGTAAGACTTTCTTTACTTTTTGTTTAGTCACAGTACACCTGTTGGGACACCCAGAAATAAAGGGCATCACTTGTATAAAGGCATGTCACCCATTCTACCGTTATATTTGAGGGGGCAATGTGATGGGTTCTATTTGTTGCCAGCCCTTGCAAACAGATTCTATTTGAGATATTTTCTGGGAGATGAGCAGGCAACACCCTGTCCTATCTCTGTCCAGGATCAGTTGAACTCAGAAAGCCTTTCCAGTCACCAGATGAGATTTTTGGATTCCAAGCTAGCCCAGGGTATTCCTGTGGCATGACTCTAGCGTTGCGTGTTAAGGCACTTTTGGCAGCGGAAGCACTGAGAATGGAGGAGCTCTTCCAGGTCTGGTTGTTACAGGATGTAGAGGTGGATTAGTTGTCCACCTTTCCAGAAGAGGGCTGTCAGCTGCTCCCTAAAAAACACAATTCAAGTTAAGTGTGTGTGTGTATGAAGTGGGGACACAGGCCTGCTGAGAGAAGGCAGGCGGATGCTGGGTATGTAAGTAGCAGGGCAATGATTGATTCCCTTTGGGAAGACAATGATTTGGAGGGTCCTTTATTTCTACACTCCCATAGTCTGAGCTGTTCAGAACCACAGTTGCCCAAAACCTGACCCAGATATTTAACAATCACAAAATAATTCCAAAACCAGGGATAACCTTGGAAGTGTTGGCAATCAACAGATGTGCGTGTTCTGGGCGATGGGTGACTTGCAGGTTTAAACTAGAAAAAATTGTGGATTCTTTGTATTTTGAAGTCTTTAAATTATGATTTGAGGTCTTCAGTAACTCAGTCAGAGGTTAGGGGTCTATTGCAGGAGTGCATGGATGAGGTTCTGTGGCCTGCAATGTGCAGGAGGTCAGACTAGATGATCATGCTGGTCCCTTCTGGCCTTAGTCTGAGAGTTTCTCAGTTTTAAGGAATTAATGAATTCATCCGTATCAGAGATGCATGGTAATTGCCCCCAAAATGCTATTTGACCCATTAACTTTTTGTCCTAAGTGCTAATCCCATAAACATCAAAGTTCTGATTTCAGGGAACTACAGAGGAGTTCTCTGAGGTAGAGTGGGAAGAGATCTCCATTGCATTCACTACAGTCAGGTGTTGATTGCTAGTAGGGCTTGTTGAGGAGTAGTATGGATGTGACTCACCGTACCTCCGCAAAGCAGTCTATTCACAGATCCACTGGCCATGTCACTATCTTCCTCCTTCTCCTCTAGTAAACTGTGGAAGCCTCCCACAGAGATTTCTCTGCAATGAGCAGAGGAGGCAGAATCCTCCTGCACAGGATGTCTGCTGCTTTTAGCCTCCCTGCTGCAAACCTTCAGCTTTGCAGCTACTTTTGGCCCTAGACCTTGGGCCTTATTAATAGGGCTGCAGGTTTGTCATGGTGGTAAGTGTCATTGATACTGTGGGTTCCCCCCCCCCCCCACCTAGTTGTCTATTACTTTTTATTGTGGACAGGATTTTTCTGTGTGTCTGGGATTTTCTAGGGCAGGAGTAGCAGGGAACCTGGGCCATGGTATGGCCACTTTTCCAGCCACAACCCAGTTTGGGGCAAGCGATCTGGTGGTGCTAGGGCTGGAGTGGGGGCATTGTAGGAAACAGGCCCTGCTTGCATGCTATGACGAGAGCCAACAGACCACAGGGCAGAGCTGGACCAGCCCCGCAGGATAGGAGCCACCACTGCCGGGTGAGTGTGGGGTGGGCTTGTTCTGCAACGTCTTACCCTCTGGGGGCAGGACTCCACCCACTTTAAATAGTGCTCCTGTGACTTTACGCTCCATTTACCCTCACCTTGTGACTTTTACTAAATTTACCCTGGCTGCTCTGTGAGTTTTGACTAAAAAATGCAGTGACAGCCCTTCTTCTTAATAAAAAAATCTAACAAACAGGATCTAGTTAATATTGGATGACAGATAATTAATTTACAGTTTTTGTTGAGAAAGATAATCTGTGAGTTGTTACTATGTTGGATCCCTTTTCTTCCTGGTTTCTTTGCTCAGTTTAAGGAAAAGTGAACATGTTAGTTGTTGTAGAAAGCAGAAGTTGTCAGACTTTCATAGTGTGGAACACATCTTGAGAGAGCAGCTCCCCTCCTGTTTACTATTATGTGGAACACCCCTCCCAGTCATGATCCCATTCATGATAGCCCGTCATCCCTTTGGGAACCACACAAGTTGCTTATGTATTGCTAGGTTGGTTCTTCCTTTTTCTGTTTCCAGCTTCTTCTACAGATATTCAAGTTCTTCTCTGCAAGGAAGAGCCTGGATAACTGTAGAAGCAGTTGGAACCAAGGAGAGGAAGGGAGGCACTATCATCATATGACTTGCCAACACCGCACAGACCTGGAACAAGTTCTTTGTGGATCATTAGATCCTCTCCAACACCTCTTTAGGAATCATTTCTGTAAAGTTTGACCATGCTGATATTTTGATCCTGTTGCTAGGAAACACTGCCAGGAGCTAAAATAAGTGGAGGCCTTTCCAATCTGTCCTTCTCCTTCCGGGGGATGGAAGCCATTCGAGAAGCAATGCATGGAGTTTTCCTGTATCATGCAATTAAGGTATGATGTGCTTTCCGAGTACATTATTTGTGCTCCACAGATATGTGGTGTGAGGTTTTATGGATATTGCTGCTGATCTTTTTTTCTGTACTCTCAGTACGGCATGGACATGGGGATAGTGAATGCAGGGAATCTTCCAGTGTATGATGATATTCACAAGGAACTTCTACAGCTGTGTGAGAATCTGATTTGGAATAAAGACCCAGATGCAACAGAGAAGCTTTTACATTATGCCCAGGTAACTTTCAGTGTTATGTCATTGTTAACCTTTTTACAGAACCTAGGCTGTTGCATCTAAGTGCTGACACACCAGGTAAGATTAAAACACACATTTATGTAGCCTCTGACAGGGAGTAGTAGAAGGTGCCCAGTTGGTGTAAGCAGCTCCGTTATTAAAAGCAAATGGGGAAAAAAACTGAACCAAATTGAATACGCTTACATCATGCCCTGAAGGTGCCTACCAAATCAGAGTCCTTCTGACTCCTAAGGAGAGCATGTGGCAAACGTACCTTCTGTTGAGACTGTTTTGCCTCTGGAGCAGAATTTCATATTGCACTAGGGGCTGGGATCATCCCAGGAAGTGAAGAGGGCTCTTTCTTTTGCAACTCCAGCCCCTACATGTCTTTTTGGAGGACAGAGAGCATTTTGTGTGTGCCTGAAAGGTGATCCGGTGGTAAAGGCATTCTAGTGGGACTCAGATTTGCATTCAGGTGCCAGCTGTGCCAGAGTTCCTGTGTGTTCTTGGACACGTCATTTAATCTCCCTCTCTTTCTCATCTCCCCATCTGTAAAAGGCAGCTAAAACTATCCGACCCCACAGGGGTGTTATGTTAATCGATGCATTTGTGAGAGACTGGTGATAGGGACCATGTAAGTACCTATCTAAAGGAATATGAAAGGTGCCAGATTAACAACCCTATAGACTTAAAGTGAAATTCTGGTCCCATTGAAACTGGTGTCAACCCTCCTGTGGATTTCCAAGTAAGTTACTAGGCACATTGTAGAATAATCGTAAACCAGACTGAAGAGCTATTTCGAATGACTGCAGGCCACACCCCTTATTAAAGATGAGGGGGACTATAGGATGTGTTATTGAAATGCATGGATTGTGTTTGGCCTGTAGGACACAACTATGTCCATGCCTGTATAATAACAAGGGCAGTAAATTTAAAATAAATAACAGGAAAACTTTTTTCTATCCATGTCATCCCTCGTCCTCATAGCACACACTTTATGTAAGACTTAATACTATTACTAAGGTTGTTTTGTACAATGCTTTTATTCTTTTAATACCAGTTGATTTACAAATTCTTTCCTGGATGTGATGGTAAACTGTGGATATTTATGGTATCTGCAGTTGCAGGGAGGAATAAAAAAACAACTAGAGCATTACAGTGAAATAGAAGAGCCAAAGGGTGTGAAAAATAAAATAGTTTAAAAGCCAGGTTAACAAAGATATTCTGGAACCTAAAAATTCAAATAGATGCTTTGGAAAATCTCACTAAGCACCTACGTGAGTTAGACATCTAAATACCTTTTGTAAATTTGGCCCGAAGTGGTGGTGGTGGAAGAACCAAAGGGGATTATTTTAAACCAGAAATATCTCTGTCCAGTAGGCTAAATGTCTTAATTTATGGTGGTGTCCCTTAATGTTAAAGGGAATTAATAGCCCAATCAATCCTATTCAACAGCCCTCAAGAGGGACCACGTAAGTGTTTCTGCAAGAGGCAGACTTTGAATGCAAATAGAGCATGAAAAGCAGTAACATGGTTGGGTAAAGCAGATGAGCTCTTTCTTCTGGTAAATCTTAAGAGCATGGAAAAATACAGTCTCAGTATGTGAATTGTTACTGTATCAGATATTGGACTCTCTACCCAGTTCTCAGGGTAGATGTTTTTATTGCAGAAGTTGGAACAGTCCCATGCTCTTTACCAAAAAGAGAGAATTTATCTATTCAGCACATCCCTAAAACCTGAATGAAAATTTAACATAAAATTCCAGTAGGGGATCTGTAGAAAATCCACAACTGACAGCTTTGAAATGTGGCCTGCACTGGAGATAGGAACTTTGGCTTGGGGGTTTTGTATGGCACTTTCTTAGAGCTTTGTATTGTGCTTCAGTAAAGCTTTTGGGTGAGATCAGCCTTATGCAGGGGAACCATGCAGGACTGTGTGTACTATACCACTAAAGCCCTTCCCTGAGTCTTCAGTGGTATATAAGGCCTTGTGCAGGCCCTGTGCATTGGAATGAATTTCACCCTTCAAAAATGTATTTCATATGTGTGTTTCACTGATTTGGTGTGGCATGTGTAATTGCTTTGATTTCTGCTCTGCAGAGAGTATTTAACTGTTACTGGATGCTGCACCCTGTAAGCCTACATATTTTCTTTATTCCTTCATGTCAACTGTAGAAATCCTTACAGTGCTAACATGCAGTGAGCGTGGAAACTGCAACACCAGATCAGACTAAGTCCATCTTTGGTATCCTGCCTCCAACAGCGCTTCAGAGTGAGGCAGCCTCCCTCCACCTCCCCTGCCTGTAGCAATGCACCTTGCCAGTCGTCCAGTGCTGCACACTGGGGGTGTGTAGCGGGGGTGGAGATTTCCTCTTTGTCAGTCCCACCTCCCCTGCGGGATCAGGTTGCACCTGAAACATGAGATTCATTCATCTCTTGCATAGCTGCAATATTCTTAGGGTGAAATCTTGGCTCCATTGAAGTCAATGGGAGTGTTTCCATCCTTAGTGAAGATGGTTTTCCATCCTTTGTGTCCAGAATTATCCTACTGTAAAAATCCATTCATAGTGTGGGCTTCCCCCCCCCCCGCGCAGCAGCAAATTCTATACATTAATTACATGCTACATAATTGTGAGTAAAATTGATCCCATTACTGAAATGCATGGCCAGAGGCCCAGCACAAGATTATTACTTTTTTTCTCCTTTTTCATCCATCCAACCCCATTTCTCCTTCTACTGTTTAAACTCTCTCTAGTTTACCACTTCCCTTTCAAAAATCTTATCCACCCTGCCTCCCTCTTTTATTTGACTTCTTGTTAATGTCTCTTCTGCCAAGTTTCTCTGTACTGGGGATTTCAGGGTGAGTGATGGCCTCCATGATGTACTCATCCTCTCTGTGCTTGACTCCCATAGCCTTCACCAATCTATAATCATTGTTGCCTGTATCCTGGATCTCATTTACAGCAACATGTGATTTTCTAGTCTCCTCTTACTCTGACTTACACTGGCCACTGGTTATTTAAACGTTCTCTTCTCTGTTTCATCCCTCTGCAAATTGGAGTCTCGCTTCCCTCAGGCACCTTTATATCCATATAAATGTGCCATCCTCATCTGGCCTCTCAGTTATCTCTGTTTTTGACCCAGCTACTGTGCTATCTGCAGGGGAAGTTGACACAGAGAGAACACCTGCTTGCTGTGTACATTACAGCTACCACTGTAGGTAACACTGGGGCAGAAAAATGCTTCCAAGTTTCTGGTGTAGACAAGGCATTAAGGAGAACACTTTGGCTCCAGCTGACTTTATTCTTTCTATAGATGAGATCCAATCTAGTTTCCTCTGTGGATCATCCAAAAGGGTTGAGGGCCATTTCATGAAGAGGGTAGAACAAGATCAGAAGGTTTATGGGAGAAGAGAATAAAGTGGTGTAAGGCTTGGTAGCTCTGCAGAAACTTTAAAGTCAGTTGAGCTCAATACAAATACATGGTCCTACCTTTAAAAGGCTGATAATAAACATCCAAAGCAATGGGATGAGACAATCAGAAGTCAATGAAATGTGGGAGTGTTTAGGGCAATTTTTCTCTTTCAAAATGCACCATGGGAACAGTTTGCAGAAAGCAAACTGACTTGAACCAAATGCACTGATGGATGTAATGATCTTCTGTTTCCTCAACCATGTACCTTTCTGGTGGATATTTGTGTATTTAAGAACAAATCCTGCTATGGGACTAAAGCCTGAAATGAGAGAAAGAAAGTGTATGTTGGCTATTTTGTACTGATGAAACTTCCCAGCATGAAATAGTTCTGGATGTCTTTTAATTCAAAAGTAATCCGGAATGTGGCGTAACATAAACTCTACTCCAGCAGAACTGAACTAATGCCAAATTAATTATTTAGGATTTTAAAATGAATTGTGCAGTGGGCTGGCCTGGGATCCATTTAAATTACATTCCGAAGTAGAAACCTAAAGTTGAGTACTTTCAGCATGTCTTATTAGTGGTGGTAGTGTTAAAGTCTTTTTTTTGTGTCTACATCTTCATTACAACATGCTTTTCAGAGGGTGTCAGTTTTATTTATCAGTAGAGCATCAGACGCATAGTGCTTTGTGTACTTGTATAAACAATACTACTTTCAAAGGCCTAAAAACGTTTAGTGTGGGATGTGTGTGAAGTTTTAAATTCTGATTCCTAGAAAAATAAAAGACCAGATTCTGAGGTTATGACTGTGTCCTGTACCCAGTCAAATTCCCACTGACTCCAATTCTCTCTCAATCCATTTTAGACTCATGCCCAAGGAGGAAAGAAAATGGTACAGACTGATGAATGGCGGGATAGCACTGTGGAGGAAAGGCTGGAATACTCACTTGTCAAGGTGAATTTATATAAAGTTACTTTACGTAGTCAAAGTATGCAGATATCATACCTGTGGCCCACCTGCTGTTACCAAGATATAGTCCTTAAGAAGGCCACTGTTGGCTTAAAATTCATAATCTTTCTTGCCTATGTTACTAATAACACAAGTAATTTCAAACAAATAATCATGTTTAGTTTTCACTGCTTAGACTCTTTCACTTGCAATTTACTCAACTAGGTGAATGGGAATTGACTGGTCAGCTTCACTTCTAATGTTCTGTTTCTACTCCATTTCACTTTCTGTTAAAAAGATGCTGGTATGTTTGGGATGCAAATGCGATGAAGAGCAGCGTTCATGTAATCATAAACTGGTTTCCATTGAAACTCTTTAAAAAGATTTGTTTATGTTGGGAGTTAGCACAAAATATAATTATGTAACTTCATGATTAGTCAGTGTTTGGATAGATGCTTGTTGTAGACAGTTTACTAATTGCATACAAAATAAAGAATAGTGAATTGCATAGAGAAAGTGAATAAGGAAGTGTTATTTACCCCTTCACATAACACAATCTAGGGGTCACCCAATAAATTTAATAGGCAGCAGATTTAAAACCTATACAAGGAAGTATTTCATTCAGTGCACAGTCAATCTGTGGAACTCATTGCTTGGGTATGTTGTGAATGTCAAAAGTATAACTGGGTTAAAAAAAATTAAATAAGTTCATGGAGAATAGGTCTATTAGTAGCTATTAGCCAAGTAGGTTAGCGATGCCACCCCATGCTCTGGGTGTCCCTAAACCTTGGAGAGCCAGAAACTGGGACTGAATGACAGGGGATGGATCACTCTATAAATTGCCCTGTTCATTCCCACTGAAGCATCTGGCACTGGCCACTATCAGAAGACAGAATACTGGTCTAGATGGACCATTGATCTGATCCAGTATGGCAATTCTTATGTTCTTATTACTTCTGGGGGGATTCTGTGTGACTGCACACCCACAGAAAATGCATCCCCACCCTGCAGAATTCCTGTGCTTCCCTGCAGAAAACTGTAGGGAAGCCGGGGGTGGGTGGGTGGGGTGGGGAGGTGGGGGAATGACCCTGGGTGCAGGGTTTTGGGCGGGGGGGGGCACCGAAGATTGCCCCCCTCCAAACAGAGGTGAATCATGGGGGGGACAGACGGGTTTACGTGCCACTGTCCCCCTCCCCGTAGAGTCTCATTGCCCCTGCACCCCCTGCACGAGCCCCTATATATCCAGATCTCCCACTGAGCCACTTTCCCACATATTGCCCCACGCAGAAACGTCTCTGTCTCAGGAAACACCTGGATTCCCACACTCCAAGCCCCACCACACTTGGATTCTGCTGGATTGAGCCTCCCTGCCCATAACTGGCGCAGAGGGGCAGGGCCAGCCCTTGCACTGAGTCAGGGTCAGGTGCAGCCTCACTGCTTTGTGTCTGTACTGGGGGAGGTGCAGGCTTCAGGGTGATCTCCCACCTCAACGTAGTCAGTGGCCTTTGCTCCCCACTGCCTGCTGGAGCCACATTTATTTATTGACAAATACAATTTGCAGAATTTTATAGAATTTTAAAATATTGTGTGCATAATTTTTAATTTTTTTGGCACAGAACTTTTAAGTTTGGCACAGAATTCCCTCAGGCGTATCTTATGCATATTTTAATGAGAGCAAGGCTGTCCAAGAAAAAGTAATTGAAAGATAGTTATGATGCATTCTTGAAGATAAGCAGTCTAAAGTTGATCAATTTTTGATTTTGTGATTTTTTTTAAAAGGACTCTGAAAATTATGGGGAGAACACCGACACGAGCGAACACACACACACACACACACATATACACGCACAGAGTGTGTGTGTATATATGTGTGGATTTTTATTTTATTTATATATATAAATTTTGTAAATTTTTTTTCAGGGCATTGAAAAATTCGTCATTGAGGACACAGAAGAGGCAAGATTAAACTATGAAAAATATCCCAGAACTCTGAACATAATTGAAGGGCCCCTGATGAATGGCATGAAAGTTGTTGGTGATCTTTTTGGTGCTGGAAAGATGTTTCTGCCTCAGGTAAAGACTAGAATAATCCCTGTCTCTTGTATTTCCACAAGTTTAACCTAGCCTCTCTATTATCTATCCAGTTGTTGCTTATAATCAGTGTCCATAAGTGGTTCTATCCAGCTTCCCTTTCCAAAGGAAGTGGAATGTTTAAATGCTAAAAAAGTAGATGTAGCTATTAAGATGATGATGTTTTTTGTTCTTTCATTGCACATGACCCTTCTTTGTAGGTGGGGTTTTGTTGGGTTTTCTGTTTTGTTTCCTTCCCTTTCTTTTCAATTCCCCATCTCTTTTCCATGCTGCTTGGTGGGCACCTCTTTGACCATTGCATTGTAATTTCATCTTCAGTGGATTTTACTTAAGGGCCTGATCCTGAAAAGAGGTGAGCTCCTTCAACTCACATTGAGCTATTTATGTTTGGTGGTTACTAAGCACTTGTCAGGATTGGGCCACACAGCCCTGCTCCTACAGTGAGCTCCAGGCACTCAGTGGGGCTCTGCATGGAGCAGTAGTTGGACAGCATGGAGCTCGCCGCAAGAGTGGGATCTGTGTTTGCAAATGTGTATTTTGGTTTGCAGGTTTTCTGTGACTGGTTAGAAAAACAGGCTGTTGAAGGGCTGTAGTTTCTCTGTGTCTGACACTCCTTTCCTCCATTTGTCAATTCAGGTGATAAAGTCTGCTCGAGTTATGAAGAAGGCAGTTGGCCACCTCATTCCCTTCATGGAAAAGGAAAGAGAGGAAAAGAGAGCTAAATCCGTCAGCATTGAAGAAGAGGTAAGTTGTGCTCTCTTGTGCTGTAACTCTGTAAAACTATCTTTCACTGAAGCTGGGCTATAGATCTATATGAATTGTTTGTTTTAAAAACCTGAAATCTAGGCCAGGCACACCTCAGTGTGTGAACTTAGGCGTGGTTCCAAGTGGATCTTGTACGAATTAGGGCTAGGAGTCCAAATCACGTGGCACGCTCAGGCTCCGCATGGCTGTGACCTGAAGCCAAACACCAGAACTTCTGTGGTTGGGTCTGAAATGTCGTATATGTTTTTAGTTTGAACTTCAGAATTTGTGGAATAACGCTGGTAAACTGAAAATGACAAATCCCATATGGCTTTGCCAATTATCGGGGGCCTGGATGCGATGTCAGATCCAAATTCTGCAGCAAGATCTGCTTTCTGCGGTTTGTCAGCAGCAGATGTTGTGGCAAATGGAAACTTCTGCAGCAGCATAATGTAAAAGAATTTTAAAAAATCAGGAGAAATCCAGAGAAATGGTAAACCTAAAATTTGTAAGTTTTCTTGGGCTTTTCCTTAGATGAATACTTTTCAATGGATTTATAGTTTTGTGCTGCGGACATCAAGGCCTCTTGATATAGAATTTATTTTCCATTTGCTATCCATTCTTTACATGGTTATGCCTTTCATGAAATAATGGTTAAACATTTTTTTTTTTTAAATGCTGGAAAGAAGGACTTTAATAGAAAAAAATTCCGTATAATTTAACGGGAGAGAGAGAGCATGTCTTTTTTTCTCTTTCTCCTCCCTTAGCCATCTCTCATGGATTTTTCTCTCTCCTGCTGGAGAATGATTTTGCAGACTTTTTTTCCCTTCCCTTCCATTCGCAGCAGCAACATATTCTTTGCTTCTGCTGCTCTCTGTTCCGAACCAACTCCTGTCTATTTTAAGTTGTGTGCACCCTAGTATTCCTCCTTAGGGTGACTGCCTGTATCTGATCCAGTGCCAATAAGAATCTGGACTGGGCCCCGTGTGAGCTTTGTGACCTCTGTGGCATTTGGTGAACTCTGTGTCACCAAAGAGGGAAGCTAACAGAGTTTGAGGGATTTTAAGAAAGAGTCAGCTCCTGCTCAATGTAAGACTGCTGCTCTGATGGGGAAGGTGGGAGAAAAATGAGCAAGACTGAGCAGTCCCTCCTGCAGCATCTGCTCGGTGAGAGCTATAGAGTCTTCCCCTGGAAATACTGCTCCTGGAGATAGCTGTTGAGCAGGAGGAGAATGCCTTGCAGCCTCCGTCTGAAAGCACGTTTGCACACTTGACAGACTTCACTTTTTCATGGTTCCTTCCAGGACCATTTCAGTCACTGAGAGGACAAAAGGTCTGCAACCACAGCCAGTAGCAGAATAAAAAGAGTAATTTGGGTCCGTAGCCATTACTGGAGCACTCCACCTCATTTGCAGCAATCAAAATGACCATGTTTAAATAGAGTACATCTAAAATAAAGTACTTGTCTAGTATAGATTTTATTTCTTCCTTTCCCCTTAATGTCTTTATTTCCTTAGAGCTTTCATCACTGGCTAAGTCTATAGTGGTTACTAGGTCATCATACTTTCATATAGTTTTCCCCCGCCACTCACTTGATTAAATAGATTTTTAAATTTATTTTTATGTATTCCAACAGAAAACGCTCCGCAAAATTCATCACTGTAGTTCCTCTAAGATGTTTCCTAGTGAACCATCATTAGGTGTGGTGTTCTCAAATGCCCTCTCTCCTAAAAGAGAGAAGTATTGTTAAGAGATTAGCCATTTTAGTAAACAGCAATATCCTTGAGGAGCTAAGGATTTGTAGATGATCAGAGATGCAAGCACTTCACAAAAAGACTTATTAGTGAGAGCAGCAGTGATTGCTGAAAGAACACTTCATTAGTAGGCACGCTGAGATTTATGGAGATGCATAATGGAAAGTGTTCTAGCAAGCCCAGAAAAGGCACCGGAGGCTCCAAGGAGGAGATCTGGTGACTGTTCCTGGATCCGTATAGGAGAGAAGATACTCAAAATGTATATTTCTAGTTGTATTTTAATATGCAATATTCTCCCCTCTGCCTGGGCTCTGCTTGATGCAGGGAAGCGGGGAGCCATCATGGAGCCTATGACTGCTCCCTGTCCTGCACCAGTCCAGACATGGAATTATAGCAGCCTATGGACTGCTCTAAGGTATGCCACTGACATACGGTTCTTGAGGGAGAATCACTATAGGGGACTCTACTTTTGCCACATCACTGGCAGTGCCCTCTGTGCCAGCATTGGGGGTGCATCTGGCGCTGGAGCTCCCTCGTCTAGGTTTACACCCTTGGTAGGTTCTGATCTTTAAGGGGAATTCTCTGCTGGCCATTGATGTCCCGAATCTGGCCAATTTGTGCAGCTTGAGTCATATAAAATAGCCAGGTTGGACTAGAGAGTCTGGCCCGTTATTACTGAGTTGTAGAAGATTCGAACTCTTTTGGTGTGTGTGAAACTTTACTCCTCAATTCCTTTCCATCCATAATTCACTTCCCTTTCAGTACAACATTCAAATAGATCAAAATTATCCTCGAGGCACAAACGTGCACTTGGTTCTGAGCAGTCGTTCTCCGTTCTAAATATTTTATCTAATTAAACTAGAATATTAGTGCAATTGTTATATTTTAGAGCAGCGGTACTACACAAGTTCAAGTCTGTGTAACCCTGAACAAAATAGGGTTCAGCTCTAAAACAGTTTTACCAGTTAAATCGGTCTCAGAAATCAGTTACTTTTCAGTTAATAATTGTCATTTAATATTGATTTGTGTTGCAGTAGCACTAGGAACCCCACTCGTGGACTAAGACCCCATTATGCTGGGTGCGGTACAAACAAATTGAGCCTTCCTCACAATTATAAATACTGAGATGTTTGTTCATCTTGCAGGACCCTTACCATGGCACAATAGTGCTAGCTACTGTAAAAGGAGACGTACATGATATTGGCAAGAATATCGTGGGAGTGGTACTAGGCTGCAACAATTTCAGGTAATGAGCTTAGCTGTTTGTCCCTGTTTTCTTTACAGTATAATATTCTCTTCTAAATTATAATAAAAATTGTTGTCAGAAGAAACTAGAATAGGGCAAAAAGCAAGGGGCAGGATTGCTAGTCCTATGAGTTAAAAACAGCAACAAAAAGAACCAGGAAACTGACTTAAACCCACAAGGTTTTAGAAGAAAAATAAACGGGTTACTTTTATGTGCCATTTGCTTTTGAACCTTTAAGGTCCTTTTTTTCAACTTTTTCTTCACAGCCACAAGCCCTTGAAACTTGAAGGTCTTTGAGAAGGTTGATAATTTCTTTTTTTTTAAAATTTAAGCTGAGAGGCTCACCTAGCACTGAGGCCCCACCATCAAAATCCAGGGGAAGTACCCACATGAAAAACCCAGCTTCCTGCTATCAGTTGCTGGGAAGAAGGAAAAGCGAGGATTTCAGACAGGGTACTGTCCCAGGATACTGCTTGGGGCAGGGACCTGTATTTCATATCAGCCTCTGGCTAATAGGCATCTTATAAATCTAAAATTCTTCCCTTTTCTAGCTACTGGAAAGAAGATTAAACTTCCTTTTTTTTTTTTTTTTTTTTGTCCCTTATGCAGAACATCCTAGCTGTTGCAAGGGGTGTGGAGGTCAGCAGCAAGCAGAGTACTTGGATACTTGGCTCCTCCCTCCCCCTTTGTTTGGCTTCTTTTCCCCATGAATAACTCCTTGTCTGCCAAAGCAGCATGGAACTGACATGATTCTTGTTGCTTTTCCTGCTGCCCACATGGTTGTGAATAGCAGCTTGTGGAACTGACCAGAGGCTTGTCAGCCTTGCTCTACTGCTGCTTTGCACAGTTATGAGCAGTAACAGAGGCACTTGAGTTACCTGTGCAGATTCAGAAAGGTGACACTGTATTGGTTTACTGTAAGTGTGTTTGGAAAGTTATTTACACAGTCATAAGGAATAGAAAGTTAATTTTCTTGTAAAGGAAAACATAAGTTCTACGTAAGTTTATGGTACAGGTTGCCTCAATTGCCCAAAGCAAGTGGATTTTTTGAGCCCTGATGTTAGTTTTTTGTATTTGTTTATTCTGTTCCTCTCTTCACACTTAAAATTTACCACCGTAATGTTTTACCATCAGTAACTTATTGCTTACTACTTTTTAAAAGCCTTCACTACATTAGTGTTTGAACAAAAGTTCAACAAATTTGAACAAAAAAAATGGAAGAATGAGTGAAGTTAAATACTGTCAAAATCATAGTTTAAAATACATTTGTTTGCCACCAAAATTGTTATGTGAAAACAGCACTGCTTTCCATATTATTTGTGTTTAGTTTATTCACATCTCTTCCCCCTCCATCCCTGTTTATTACATAAATAAAAATAATGTGGAAATTTTTTTAAAAAAAGTCGGACTGTGCAATTTCTCAGTCCTCTCCTCTCCCCGATACTTTATCCTCTGAAATCCGTTCAGGAGCTGAAAGTCCTCCAGGGTCACCAGTATTTCCAGAATAATAAACCTGCAAAAAGGGACCACCTCCCCCTTCCCCCCCACCACCTTTGCCTTCAGATTTCTGTGGTCTTCCTCTATAATACAATGCTGCAGTACTGGACCAGTGGTTTATAATGAAGTGTTTTGATCTTCATTCAAAAATGCTCTGTTTTTGTTAACTTTAGGAAGTCTTGTACCATTACATTTCTTTTCACAGAGTTATCGATTTAGGAGTCATGACTCCGTGTGATAAGATATTGAGAGCTGCTATTGACAACAAAGCAGGTACAGAGATTTCATTTGTACTTTTCAGCTGTTTGATTTTAAACACATTTGAATTATATTGCTGATGAGGCATACTTCTAAAGTTTGAGAAACTTATGAATAGCATGGCAGTGTAAAGATTTTACCGTAGATAAGTAAGAATTTAAGTACTTATTCTTTTTTTATTGTTGTTGCTATTTGTATCTGGTATTTACTTGACACCTTTTATCCAGGAATTTCAAAACACTTGGCAAAATAATACCTATGTGAAATGGTAAATCCTATTATACCCATTGCACAGATGGATAAACTGAGGCTTGGAGAGGTTAAGTGATTTCTCCAATATGTCACAAGTCAGAAAAAGAGTTAGGAATAGAACTCTTGGCCTCTAGAACCATTCTGAACTTGTAAACCAGTGCATGTTAAAACCAGAATTCATCTTTCTAGGACAATAAAGAACTACTTGTCTGGACCAAGTCCCAGTTGCTCTCAAATTATGTGTTGTGGCTTGGAGGACGTGAACTATGCAGGAATACAGATGGGGGTTTGAAAGCACCAGTATGGTAGATGAGGGTCCCCAAGGGCTGTGTGTATAGTAATCCAACTCCTTATGCCTTTTTGAAAGGGCGCACTCACCACTAGTGTGTCCTCTCATGGCTAGGCATGGTGTAGCAGGTTCTGTCACCTCTAAAGCTCCCGGCCAACAATCACTTTGGCCTGGTGGTGCTCTCTTTTCCTGGAACTCAGCCCTCTGCCCAGGTCATGATTTAAGTCCACCTCTTCCATGGTAACAAGAAGTGCAGCAAACCAAAGTCCAAAACCTTGTATCAGGTCCTCAGCCCTAACTCTGGGCCCTCTGGTCCTCACGTCTTTCTCTCAGGGGCTTCACTCCACCTTCTCCAGTGGCTGGTAAGGGAACCTAGGCCCTCCCACTCCTCTGGGTTCCAGCCCAGGGTCCTGTAGCGAACAGACAAGGTCTGTCTATTCAAATCTAACCCTGCTCCCTTTCTGGACTTCTTCCAACCATAGCCTTTTATGAGGCCTTATTCTCACACTCTTCTCTAAGGGCCAGGGATTTGCAGGACTCTCCCCTGGAATCTCCCAATCAAATTCCAAAGTAAAAGTACAAAAGAAAAGCCCACTTCTGCCGCCTTTGAGCTTGTTCGTTCATCCCTCTCTGGTGCTCTGTTTTGTTCCTCAGCTGAGCACTTTCCAGACTTTCTCCTTGGAAGTATAGGTTCTGCACTTTTATCAGAGCTCACCACTGGAGCGTGCTTCACCCTGGTGGCTGCTCCATGTGTCTCCTGGCCTCTTGACAGACTTTTCTACTTAATGGAGGATCCCAGGGCCAAATCTCACTTTGGTCTCTCTCCTCACAACTGCTCTAGTCCCAGAAAGTGACTGCAGAGTTCCTGCCTCTCCTCCCTGCAGTGCCTTTCTGCTCCAGATGCTCTGCCTTTAAACTATAACCTCTCAGCTGGGACTCATCTTTAACTGAGCCTGTTCCACACTCCAGCTACAGCCAGGCCTCTCAGGCCCACAGTAACTCTTTCAGTGTGTGTGCGCGGTATACACCCCATCACAGCCTTATTTAAATTTTGAGACTGTGGTACCTTGACCAAAATTTGAAGTGGTTTCTGCCATCTGGTTCTTCCATCTTGAATGCCTAACTTGAGATACCTTAGGTCTCAAGGTGGTTGGGAGATGCCACTGGTGGGCACCTCCCAACTCCAGCTGGAGTCAATGGGAGCTGCGTATACTCCATACTCTGAGAACGAGGCCCAATATGTCTAAAGTTGGGCAATCAAAATCATTTGCCTCTTCTGAAAATTTTGTATCTTCCAGTTAGGTCAAAACTACCACCCAGTGCTTCTGAAATACTATCTTTTATTAATAACTGCTGTGTTTTTACAGTACACTTTCTCTCTTTGGTGTCTGAAGCACAAAGCTGATTTTAAAATTTTTCATCTGTAGCTAAACTTCGTATTGTGCAATACTACTTTCCTAAGTAAATTTTTTTAACCCATTTTTGTTTAATCTGCAATAGATATAATTGGCCTGTCTGGTCTGATCACACCTTCTTTGGATGAAATGATTTTTGTTGCCAAGGAAATGGAGAGATTAGAGATCAAGATTCCTTTGTTGATTGGAGGAGCAACTACATCTAAGTAAGAAAGATATTTTGAGGATATTTTTAAAATACCATCAAATATAAGATATATATATATTTTTTTTAACAATACATAGAAGGGTAACTCTTCTCTCCGCCATGTACTGCTGCTGTTATAATTTTCATCTCGAGGAACCCAAAACTCTTTTACCACCATGGACCAGATCCCCACCCTCACAACACCTTCATGGAAGGAGCTGAGCAATTTGGCTCTGATCCAGCAAAGCACTTCTGAGTGTACTTAACTTTAATCGTATCATGATGATGCTGTCATCATCATCATGGCAAGTCCCTTTGCAGATCAGTCACCATGCAGATTCACCTTTAGCTAGGCTTTAAGCAGATGATGGTTCCATTGACTTCAGTGGGCTTGTTGACATGCTTAAAGTTTAAGCCTATTTTTAAGTGCTTTGCTGGATCAGGATCAGTGTGTGCAGCAGCTTGAGGATTGAACTCCGGGTCCCCTTGAAGCAGGCTAAGAAAGACACATTCTGGCCACTTGCACACATGCCACTAAATACTGAATTTGGTAGTCTGTTTTGGGACTGTGATCTCATTCTCTTGCATACATTAAAATGAAATGGTGTTACTGTTACGATTTTCTAAAAAACAATGTTGACACCTGACATCTAATATTAACCTTCTCAATAGATGTAAGCAGGTGACAACTCTGGAGATGGCAGAGGTCAGTTCTTGACCCTGTGGAAGCATTAGTATTGCTTCTTTCTTTACCAGCAGCTTGTGCATATTCTGATCAGTGGTTCCATTAGTCCTGGACCAAGTGGCCTTGGCAAGATGGTTCAGTAACATTACAGGAACTGACTAGATTAAGAAGACCGTTGTGATGTAAACTTTAAAATACAGCAACCTTTAAATCTATGAAATAACCTTTTTACTTGCATGGGTCTCATTCATTGCCTATAATGTTGAGATTTCAAATATTGAGACTTTCAGCCAAGCAATTTTGTCCTAATTAGTGGAGGGCTACCTGCCTCCAATCCTAAATGTTAGTCATTTGTGGGTCCCAATGCACAGTCATTTTGAAACAGCCTTGCACAGTTCATTCATATGAAGATGAAGTAAACTACAAGGATGTAAGCTTCATTTCAGATTTTGGAGAGTAATTTACATATGTACAGTTTGTTATATGTTGTAGTTTTGTGTATATGCAGGTGTGCAGACACAGACTACAATGCATGTAAAATGTATGTGGACTTTTAAATCAAAGGCACGTGCTTCATCACAGATTTTGGAGAATGAGGCATTTTCTTTATTACTCTTCAAAGTAAGATAACACATTTACTTTTACATTCAGACAAATACACTTCAAAGGCTGTTTATGAAGAGCCATCTGCACTCACCCTGTGGAGTCCAAGTTGCACCCATTCTAGTTCCTTTCCATAGATGAATGTCAATATTACAAACACAGTCATTGCTTGGGTGTGGGGAAAATAAGTTTTGCTGAGGGAGAAGGAGATGCATAGATCCACAGACAGGATATACATAGTTGGGCGTCTTTATTTTGAGAAGCACATACTTCCATTATTACTAAAATGTCTCTTAGTAATTGCAGACATAGTGGCAATGTATTACACTTGATGATTTTATGAAAGATAATTTTAAAAATATTAAAAAGATGCATTCTCACTGTATAACGGTGCCATGTATCTGTCCATTCAGGTTTTTTCCCACCTTTGCATATTAAAATAAAGGTCGGAAGAGGTTTGGACCTTAAGCAAATATTATTCCTTGATGACTGAAATCCCAGACATGGTTATCAAAAGAAACCAAACTAAGATCCAAAAGAGGTAGCTTTCACAATTTATACTGCAGAGTTATCAGTAATACATACATCACCCACCTTGTGTCTCTCTTATCCTGGGACCAGCAGTGCTACAACATTACTGCATATAAAGATTAATATGACAACTCATATTATGGGCTATATTTTTTACATTGCATTGTTAAATGCACAACTCAAGACTTCAGCACAGAGAATTGAAGGTGCAAAAATGTGGAATTATTTTCACTTTATTCGGAAATAATTCTAAGGTCTTAGATTCTTAAAGTTTAAAAATTAAACTTGCACTCAATGTTTAAAGTACATATAAGCATCTAAATAGATGGCCATGCCTATCCAGTTAATCTTTATTCTTTCGTACAGTAATGGCCCCCATTACTGTAGTATCTGAGTGTGTCTCAGTCTTTATTCTCAAAACACCTCTGTAACTTAGGGAAGTGGTGTTATCCCCATTTTACAGATGGGGAGCTGAGGCACAGATTGAGAAGTGACTTGCCCAGGGTGACACAAGAAGTCAGTGGCAGAGCAGGGGCTTGAACCCAGAACAAGGCTAGTGCCCAAACCACTGACCCATCCTTTTGCCCTTTTTTCTCCCGTTTTGGTGTGCAATACATTTTGCACATCTACATGTTACAATTATGTGTGTAATTCATTTTTTAATTACTGCAGTACTGGACACAACTGTCAAAACTAAGTACCACAGGTAGCCAAGTGTGCAATTTGGTGGTACTGGAAGCAAGAGTTTAAGGGTGTTGGAAGCCCTAGAGCAGTTGCAAGCAAGATATGATGTGTGTGTGTGAGAGAGAGAGACCATGTCTCCCTCTAGTGACTGGTCCTAGCAAGGACCTTGCTCAGACAGCTTGCCTAATGTGCGCATTACAAAGTTCCTCCTTCAGTTCAGGTGAGTGGGTGCTTGTGCTTTTGGTTCTAACGGCTGTGGGTTTGTTACATGTACCTACAATAGAATGCCTTATGTACTGTCAATCTCAGTACATCAGTTGTCTGTGTTAGCGGAACACTGTTAAAGGACAAGAGGCCTACTTAAACAGAAAAAAGAAAAGGAGTACTTGTGGCACCTTAGAGACTAACCAATTTATTTGAGCATAAGCTTTCGAAAGCTTATGCTCAAATAAATTGGTTAGCCTCTAAGGTGCCACAAGTCCTCTTTTTCTTTTTGTGGATACAGACTAACACTGCTGCTACTCTGAAACCTACTTAAACAGAAGTACTTGTAAGATGTACGGAAGGAACTATAATATTTTTTTCTAGTGGATTTAGCCTTAAACGTCAACCTCATGGGGTATTATGAGGCTCAATTAATTGATGAGCACAATTCTGTTCTGTATTGCAACCTTTTGAAAGTCAATGAGGTTGTGTAGGGGAAGCTGGCACAGAATTTGGTTCAATATTTGTAAAGAATTTTGATACCCTTGGAAAGTGCCATTATACATATAAATTATATCTGTGTTTTTATTGATCAATTTACAGCACATGAATGGATTAATTTCATCTTCTGTTCTAGTTGTAAATTTACGATTTCATTGTCTGCCAGAAGAAATCTTGGCTTTTTAAAGTCTTTATAAAAAGCACAACCTTGAAAGTGTCTCGGTGCATCATGGTTTTGAAAAGACTTGTACCTTGGTTTGCAACACTTACTTTTGTTCTGTTTTCCCATTTCAGAACACATACAGCTGTGAAAATTGCCCCACGGTACAGCGCACCGGTCATTCATGTCCTTGATGCATCCAAGAGTGTGGTGGTTGTAAGTTCTGGATCGCGGTTCTCCCGCTCAGACACACCCACCCCACCCCTTCCCATAGTGCTGTATATTTTATATGAAGTGGCCTGATCCTGCAAGTTCACCTGTGGGTAAAAGTCACCCTGTTCATGGGGCCAGATCAAGGCCTGTGCACTAGTGAAATCCCACTGAAGCCTATTTTGAGAGCCTAAGTGGGAATGAAGAGGTGCCTAAGTCTTGAGCCGGCCCTTAGCAAAGGGTGCATGTGCAGACCAACCATTCAGGTCCCTTTGGTTAGCTTTTAACTTTTAAGAATGTCACCAATAAGCCTCTTCCTGCTTTTTAAAAGCTAACTCCTACAGACCAGGTCTGCCTGGTAGTACTCATCATGACACTGTCACCAAGAGGAGGGAAACCCATGGTCAGGGATACCCCCTATCTTCTACGCTGGGTTGAGTTCATTGCCAAGCAGGGTTGTTTTCAGAGTGTGTCAGCGAGTGAAGCAGTGCTTCAGGTTTTTGTCAGGCCAGTTCATGAGCTGGACATCAGGCAACTTCCGCTTGGAAGTAACATTCCACATTATGAGGGTGTGGCCAATATATGGGTGAAATGAAGGATTAAAAAGTTATTCCATAGGAACTCACCGGTTTATCAGTTGGAATCATCTCTCACATTGAGAGCTGGCCCCATGGTGATACGAAGTAAGATTTGTTCCCTAGACCCAGCACTGCTGTACATTGTTGAAGCTGGTCATCGCCTTAAGGCATATTGTTTTAATCCATATCAATTGCCAGTATAATATCTACATAAATAAACACAATGCACACAAGGAAATCCAAATGTGATGAAAAATAAATATCTGCAACTCCCCCACACTGTCACTCTATCAGATTTGTATGGTGTTATGCTGCTTTTGAATGCAAAAAGCAGTCATGGACAAAATTAAATATTTTAAGAACAGAAAAATATCGTAGTGCTACTATGTAAGTCCATGGCATGCCCACACCTGGAATACCATGTGCTGTTTTGGTGACCCCGTCTCAAAGAAGATATATTAGAATTGGAAGAAGTACAAAGAAGGGCAACAAAAACGGTTAGATGTATGGAACAGCTTCTATATAAGGAGAGATTAAAAAGACTGGCACTGCTCATCTTGGAGAAGAGATGACTGGAGCACAGGGGATATGATAGGTCTATACAGTTGTGAATTTGTGGAGAAAGTATATAGGGAATTATTATTTACCCCTTCACACGAACCAGGGGTCACCCAATGAAATTAATAGGCAGCAGGTTTAAAACTAACATAAGGAACTATTTCTTTGCACAATGCAATCAACCTGTGGAGCTCATTGGTAGGGGATGCTGTGAAGGCCAAAAGTATAACGGTTAAAACAAGAATTAAGTAAGTTCATGGAGGATAGGTCCATCAGTGACTATTAGCCAGGGTGGTCAGGGTCACAACCCATACTGGACACAGAAAAAGCCCTAGGAGTCTGTTTATGAAGGAAGGGGTTCACCCAGAGGAGTTGTGGAGAAGAAAACCTGTGGAAGGCGGAGTAGAAAGAAACAGAGGGAAAGAGTAGTGAGTGGGTGTCTGTAAACTTCTGACTGCTAGAATCTGTGTCTGGACAACAGGGGATGGATCATTTGATAAATTGCTCTGTTCTGTTCATTCCCTCTGAACCATGTGGTCCTGTCCACTGTTAGAAGACAGGATACTGGGTTAGGTGGACCATTGGTCTGACCGAGTATGGCCGTTCTTATGTTCACATGTAAATTGTGATATGAATCATAGAAATCTCAAATTACATGCTTTTGCTCGTAAATATATTATCCTGGGGTTGGCTTATGCTTTTTTCAAACTTCGATTCTTCACATTGAGTAATTTCTTTTTGGGAAACACCTACAGTACTGTATCTTATAGATCTGCCCCCTTGACTCCATAAAAATATCATTTTCGTACTCCACGATGGATGCGTAAAAGCAAAGTATACGTTAACTTTATGGACTCTCTGTTTTTTCAGTAAGCCAGAAGTTTGAAGAAGCTTTGAGAATTTCAAATGTTAAGTCTTAGTTTTAAAACGATCATGTCGTCTAGAGTTCATGTTAAGTGATGAGTTTTTTCCTAACATGTTCTGTCATTAAAGACTGCATGCTTTAAATTTTAAAGGAAAGTAAAGACTTAAAGTACTGCCATTGAAAATGACTGATGATAGAGAAGACAGTTGCTCAAAGGACCTAATAATCTCCTCCTGGGGTAAAGGAAATAAAAACCTTGAGGATGGGGGGGGGGGGGGAAGGAGTGTCATCATTTCTCTTCCATATCCTCCAAACCTCAGGGAAACTTCTCTGTAGGCCTCAGGATCTACTTTTGGGAAGGGGATCTGCCAAGTGTTGGCAGAGACAGAGGACAGCTGCACTTCGTGGTGGTGTTTCTCCTGTCCCTTTCCCACAGAGATTTCCCCACTGGAGTTAATGCTGATGGGGGTCTGCATTATCTTACTGGATTCCCTCTTCTGAAACACCCTCTGATGGGATATTCCCAGGGGAAGCAGCTCCTGGCATCAAAGATAAACCCTGTGCCTCTGCAGTGCCTTTATGTATATGTCCCTGGACTAAAGCAGATCCAATGAGACATAAGGTTTCTGTGTATCAGTGTCCCTGCCTGTTCTGTGGGAAGAAAATGCTTGTTATGGACAAAATCCGAGCAGCATTGTGAAAAAAGTTTCTTTAATATACTGTTGAATTGCCTGAGTTTGGGGTTGCAGCTGAGAACTGAAAAAAGATGCTAACACAGACCCCAATCTCCTAATTGCAGTTTGCTCACTTGAGATGTTCTTACGATTTCCTGATTGACTTTGGCTGACTTGTTTCTCAATTACTATGATTGTCTAGCCCATTATATTTAACTGCCCGTTTCCACAACTACAGTGACATAAGGAATCATTTAAGAGACCTTGATTATAATTCAAGGCATTTTGCAGTGACAAGCTATTGAATTGGGTGAGGCTAGTTGCTGATTCATTGTCTTCTGTTCTGTAACTATTGTAGAAGATAGCAGTGTGGTGCTAAGATGGATGCTGGTGCATTCAAACTGCCTACCAAGGGAGTTATGGGGTATGTGCTGTTCCTCAGAACAGGAAAATTGCTCATAGAAAAGAATGTGGAATCCTCTGGCTGAGCCTTGGCCTGGTTCCTGGGCCTGCTCAAAGTCTGTTAGCAGTCTCCTCCTCTCAGCACTTTCCTTGGCCAGGCTGAACTCTCATACTGTCGTACAGGCATTGTGTCTTTTTGGTAACATGGACAAAAAAGAACATGTCCTAATCATGTTAAGGACTCAAGGAGCCACATCCTAACTCCAGTAGATACACAGTCAAAACATGCTTTATAACACCCACTTCTTTCTTTCCTTCCTATCTCCAGCAAATTGACCCTGTATGAGGTGAGGTTCATTCACTTCTTGGCCATCCCCTTGTGGCTGGATCTGGGGATCGCTCTCGTCTGGTCCAGCACCCACTTCTGTCAGTCACTCTGTCTCGACAGTGGTCTCTCCTCCCGTACTTCACAGCAGTCCCTCTTCATGACTCAGTCCTCTGGCAAGGTCAATGTGTAGTCTTCCCCTTCTGTGGTATCAGAGTTCCTCCAGACCAACAGTCTGTGCACCGTCCCAGGCAGTGCTTTGTGCCAATTCCCAGACTGTGCCACTTCCCCAGAGGTTGGTAGGGGAAGCTGGACCCATCTACTACTCCACATTGCAGCCCAGGGACCCTGTCAGCAGCCACCAAGGTCTACGCAGTCTCAACACTCGCTGCTCTTTCCCTCTGTTTCTTCCTACTCTGCTTTCCACAGGGTTTCTTCCCCACGACTCCTTTGGTTGAACCCCTTCCATCAGGGCTAGGCTCCCAGGGCTTTTCCTATATCCAGAGAGTGAATGCAGACCCTCTCCCTCAAGCCCTCTTCTGTTCTCAACTCCCTGGCTTTATACAAGCCCAGCCTGCTCCTGCCTTAGCTAGACCGCATCTTCTGTTAATGCATGTCATTGAAGCCTGACTCTCCCCTTCCCCGCCAGCCACCCCCCAGTGCGGCCTATATGGTTAATGGGACCCTTCTGAGGCCCTTAACCGCTTCAAGGCTGGTGTGGGAATGAACTCGCTATCACACAGTGCCTCTGCCCTCTCCCCACATGCATACTGTGCCTTCTCTCCCTGTACCCTCCCCAACAAATGTGTGTTGTGCATCCTCCAGTTTCTTTGCAGGCATCTTTCCTCATTGGGGAGAGAAAGGATTGGGTCTCTTTTCTTATCCTCTGAGCCTCCCTGGGTGGCTGTCACTCTGTCAGATGCTGCCCTTCTCATCTGGCGGTGAAGACAGTGGGTTACAGCACCCCTTGCCACCTCCCCATAGTGCGGTTTAACTCAATCTTTACTCCGTGTATGAAGTATTGGCCATTTTAAATTGGTTCCTTTCCCTTATGCTAGCCATTAACTAATGACTAACATTTAGCTAATTCCTGGGATGATGCTATCTGGGCATTAACTAATGTCCTGGGCTTTATTTTGACTTTATAGTAGGGGGTGGCTGCTGGCAAATGGGGACATATCTAGAATCATGCCTGCAGGGAGTCCCCACCCCGTCCTTCCATCTGCAAGTGGTTTCCAACAGCTCTTTCAGGCCAGGAACAAAAGGGGTGCAGGTAGTGGGGAGCAAAGCACGAGTAGGGTTGGTCCCATCTGAGGGAGTCTTGACAGCAAGGGAGAGGGAGGCAGGGTGAATCAGACTCTGTGCCTTTATGGGGATTGTTTCTTTCGGCACTCTCAGAAAGGCCAGAGAGCTGACAATGGCGGGGCTAGAGGTATAGCCTGGCTGCACCAGTCAGTGTTAGTTTGAAGTATTGTTTTAATATGTTTGACTTAGTCTCTCATCTACAATATGATGATTTACTAGCTCACTGGTACTTTAGTGATGGGATTGGGCTCTTCATTATCATCCTGATCTAGATAAGAACTGTCACAGTTCAGGGCAACCGCACCTGTATTCCCCCTCGGAGCTCCACCAAAGGCACCTGCTCTAGGCTCCTGGCTCCTTACCCATCACCTCTCTTGATCACACACCCATGTCTCCCTTCCCTCCTGACTGTGACTGCCAGCAGTCACAAGTTATCACACAGCTCTTTCCCAAAAAAACATTTATTCTTAAGGTGGAAGCATTACAGGGAAAACATTAAAACAACAAAAGACTCTACAGACATGCTAATAAGCTTACCCCAGAGATCACCCCAACTCCAACAAGGGCTCTGGCAGGGAGTCAGGCCTTCAAACCCCATAAAGGGGGTTTTCTGTGGTTACAAGTTCATAATACCCATGAATAGGTCAGTATTTCCTTAATTCAGCTTGAGCCTTTGATGTTGAGACTTCAGGAACAGAAAGTAAGCAGACGGTGGTCCCCTCCTCAGGCTATAGCTTCCCACAACTGGGGTTTTGCATAAATGGAGGTGGGTAATTTGTATTCACCTTTCAGTAGAGATTCCCCAGGCAAACCATTTGACACTGTTTGTTCCAAAAGTCCATTCTTGTCCGGCACATTGTTCAGTATAGTTCTTTGAAGTTCATAACGCTTCCCAGGGTTCACATCCTGTCCCCTCCCAGAGAGAGGTTATGTACAACCCTGGTCCACAATAATACACAACCCATTAATTTAATATACTGGGCCCCAAATGTACTAAAACTTAATTCAATAAGGCCTCCCAAAGATATTTTAGGAAATTGCTATGTCAGTCACAAGACCCACAGAAGCTACAATATGAAAGGCTGATGACTCACTTTGAAGTTCAAACTTGTCCATGCTGCAGCAGCTTTCCTACTGCTAAAACTCCCTTTTACTTTCTCAGTGCTCTCAGCTACTAGATGAAAACCTGAAAGATGATTTCTTTGAAGAAATAATAGAGGAGTATGAAGATATTAGACAGGACCACTATGAGTCTCTCAAGGTAAATAAAACTGCATTGTGTATTATATAAATTCTTTCCCTTCTAAAATGACCAGGGATGAGTATAAAAATATTGCTCGGGCATGCAGGAGTGAAATCAGGAAGGCCAATTCACACCTGGAGTTGCAGCTAGCAAGAGATGTTAAGAGTAACAAGAAGAGTTTCTTCAGGTATGTTGGTAACAAGAAGAAAGTCAAGGAGAGTGTAGGCCCCTTACTGAATGAGGGAGGCAACCTAGTGACAGAGGATGTGGAAAAAGCTAATGTACTCAATGCTTCTTGTGCCTCTGCACGGTAATTGAGATGAAGGCCTGGACAAGAGTTTTAGCTCTCTGGACAGAAAGCCACTGTTGAGTTTTATAAATGTTGGGAGAGAGAAAATTGATTTGGAGACAAACTGACTATGAGGGATGAGAGTATGGAATGCACTAAAGACAACTCCTAGGTCCTCTGTCTGAGAAGGCAGACAAAGAAGCATTCTCGAAGGTCAACCAGCTCTGACTTTGGCCTCTTTGCAAGTGAAGTTGATTTCAAAACTTAGGGTCCTCTGCTGGGAGCACCTTGCTTAAAGTTTCCCATAATTGCACTACCACTGGTGCAGCAACTCCTGGAACTATAGTGTAGACCAGGGGTGAATTCCTGAACCCATTGAAGTCAATGGCAAAATTTGTATGGACTTCACTGGGCCAGGATTTCATCCTGTGTACCGGGAACCACTGGTGGTCTTTATGGCTGTCGTCTAGACTTGCTCTGAGCAAGGTTAGACAACAGAGATAAAATGCAGCACCTTCCTATGCATCTGTACTCTTTTTTTTTTTTTTTTAAACTAATAAAGGAACTTAAATTTATGTGGGGAGATTAATGCTTGATAATCTTATAGGCTAAATCAACTAGAAATGTCTGTCAGTTAAGAGTAGTACAGTAAATTGATGAGCTCATTGTAAAGTACGTTTTATTTTAGTCTTACCAAGGTACTTGCTAGATGATGAGGATACATCTGAGGACAGATTTAATTTCAACGAAATCATTTCAGACTGTAACAAGGCCATTGAAGTTACTTTGCTCAAAGCTGAGAGGTTGTATAAATGTATCTTTTATTTCCATACAGGAAAGAAGATATTTGTCATTAGAGCAAGCTAGGAGAAAAGGTTTCCATAATGACTGGCTGTCAGACTATAAACCTGGTCAGTTTGCTTCTTTTTTTTTTTTTTTTTTTAATTGAATGCTTAATACTTGATAACCTCACTGGATATAGCTGTGTGGTTCCTGTCAGAGGGAGCATCATGACTTGAAAATAAATTGGTATCTGTTGAATTTGAAGGGATTGTTGTTGCACAAATGGGAGATCAGTGGCCTAAAATGAAGTGTTTTCTTTCTCTTGCTTGCAGATGTTTGGTCCCATTACATTTATTTTTGTTTCTTCTGATTTCCAACTTGTGAAAAACATAGCCATTTAAATATTTTATTTTTTTTATACATTGCCAAAAAGTGAGTGTTGTACATCATTTTAAAACCATAGATCCATTATAGTACATACAATCAAATCATAAAAATGTAGGACTGGAAGGTACCTCAATATGTCATCCTGTCCAGTGCCCTACACTCAAGGCAGGACTAAGTAATAACTGGACCATTCTTGACAGGTGTTTGTCTAACCTGTTCTTAAAAACCTCCAATGCTGGAAATTCCACAGCTTCTCTAGGTATGCACTCAGTAGTGCCTACTTTCACAGAGCCAAAATGCAGCACTCAGTTTCTAGTAACTAATCTTTATAAAGGTCCCTACTAAGGTATCAGAGAAGGTGGGAAGGTGCAAATGCTGGACCAATAGCTACACCATACCACTGCACATGTACCTTCACCATCTCCATCCTAGTGGATGTGTGGGAGTTGCAAAAGCTCCCATAGCTTCCCGACTAGCTGTTGTGTGGAACTCCACAGCATACAATGCTGGTGAACTGGGCTGTGTCTGAGTAGAAGAGTTGTATATAAAGCATCAATATAGAAAGCATTTAGTGGAAGGTTGTCTATGCATCTGCCCACTTCTGACATATTCTAAGCCCTATGATCAACAAAATAACTTCATGAGTCCAACACAATTAAGTACCAATCAATATTGATTTGGATAAACTAATGAAGGAACTTTAAATTTCATATGTCAAGACTAATGCCTGAGAATCTTCTAGGCTGGTGTATCAGATAATAGTGATGTTATAGTTAGATTTACTTCAGTTTATTGTGACAGTCTTCATCAGGATGACCACTTTAAATACTTCATTGTGGCGCACACATGCTGATAACGGTTCAAAAGCATTGGGAACGAGAAAACTAAGTTATAAATGGTAGTGATGATTTTTGTTTCCTTGCTGTATTGTGTACGGTAGGACCTCAGAGTTATGAACCCCTCAGGAATGGAGTTTATTCATAGCTCTGAAATGTTTGTAACTCTGAACAAAACATTATGGTTGTTCTTCCAAAAGATTACCAACTGAACATTTGACTTAATACAGCTGTGAAACTTTACTATGCAGAAGAAAAATGCTATTTTACCTTTAGTTTTTTTAGTAGTTTATGTTTAACACAGTACTGTATTTGCTTTTATTTTTCTCTCTGTTGCTGCCTAATTGCATATTTCCAGTTCCAAATGAGGTGTGTGTGGTTGACTGGTCAGCTCGTAACTCTTAAGTTCTACTGTCTGTAAAAGATTCAGCAATATGTGGTATTTCCCTAATGACAAACTACTTTAAAATCCTACAGTTAAACCTAAATTCTTTGGCACTCAAGTCTTTGAAGATTATAACCTGGACAGGCTGGTGGAATACATTGACTGGAAGCCTTTTTTTGATGTCTGGCAACTTCGGGGCAAATATCCCAACCGAGGATTTCCTAAAATTTTTAATGATAAAGCAGTGGGTGAGTATTGAAATAACATTTCTTGTATGAAGGCAATGCAGACAGATCAGTTATTTAAAATATATACGGTATTCTGATTGTTCACAAATACACATGAGCAACTTCAATTGAATTAGAAAGTATTTTAATAAAATGTTGGTACAAAAGATTAATAATGAAAAGTGAGTGGGAAATATTTAGGCCCCAACTGTAAAGAGTTCGCTTGTATGTCAAAACAAAGGAAAATATTTTGATGAAGAAAATTAGAGGGCTTGATATGTCTATATTCATTGTTGGATGACATCACTAGAAGCCCTGGGTCCCATTATGTATAATCTGAAAAGTACTTTTAAAAGAAGACCATTGGAACATATGTAATAAAGCTGCAATTGTATCCAAACCTCTAAAAATTAGTGTTCTTTCTACTATGCTATATTTAGAGCCCTGCAAATCTGTAGATATCTGCTTTATATCGGCGGATATCTGTATCCGCACATGCGGATAGCTGTGGACCATGTTTGTGGATCACAGATGGGATGCGGATACAAATTTGGTATCCACACAGGGCTCTGACTATATTGGGAAGCCAGATAATTTGGTATGTAACGTACATGAAGTATGTAATATACAGTAGCAGAGTTTGTAAATAGCTCCCAATTTCACTGGAACCAAGGAATGGATACTATCGACGAGAGGATGGTTTATGTCAAGTGTTCTCAAACTGGGTTGTGAGCTGTCCGCCTCCACCCCAAACACCGCTTTCCATCCAGCGTTTCTAATGGTGTTAAATATATTTTTAAAAGTGTTTTTAATTTATAAGGGGGGTCGCACTCAGAGTCTTGCTATGTGAAAGGGGTCACCAGTACAAAAGTTTGAGAACTACTGGTTTATGTGGTCTTGTATGTTTGGATAAGAAGACACACTTGGGCTCACTCTTTTAAAGCAGTATGGCATGGTTACCGGTAACAGTTTACAGCACAGTGTCTGTGAGGTGTTTGGGTTTAAGGGGGTCCCAACCACAATCTGATTTCTGGGGTATTTTAGGTACTTTCATGTACAGTCTGCCCACCTCACTTATTCTGCTCCACCTTTTTTACTGTACTAGAATTCTGCTGGCTGAAGTATTTGTGCAGAAGGTGTACTGTTACAACTGTGTAACCATGACCGCACTGACACCTTCTCTGTTAGCAACAGCTAAAATGCTACAGTAGTAACCAATAAGAAAAATGACTGAGGAAATAGCAGCAGGATTATCCAGAAAGTGTATTTATTTAAAAAGTGGGGAGGGGGAAGCTGGAAAGCTGGTTAAAGTTATGTCTTTTTTTTTTTTTTTTTTTTTTTTTTTTTAATAGGAGAAGAAGCTAAAAGAGTTTATAATGATGCTCAAACCCTACTAAAAACTTTGATTAGCCAAAAGAAATTGCAAGCCAGGGGCCTGGTTGGGTTCTGGCCAGCGCAGAGTGTTCAAGATGATATTCATTTATACGCAACAGAAGAAGCATTGCAATCTTCAGAACCAATAGCTAAATTTTACGGTTTAAGGCAACAGGTAGGAAGATGGAGTATTTGCTGACCTACTATAAAGTTCTTTTGCGTTGGCTTGTGAAGTTGGAACAAAGGGATTATGTTAAAATTCATGCTGAAAATGAAGTTAGCTATAATCTGAGAGCAAGCTACAAAGGAAGAGTCATCTCCTGATCCCCTTTCTGCCTTTTTCAAAAATTATTATTAATTAATAACATAAGATCTGTGAATGGTGAAACAGTGTATTACAGAACACTCCTTAGATTTCATCTTTTCAGATTCATTTTCTGTTTTTTCTTCTAATATTTTAGCAGCCATAAAGCACCATTGTGCATCTATGGTGCTGCATAACTTCATAATCAAGACCCTGTGTACCCGACCTAAATTTTGCACCAAGATCCTCCATCGAACTGGAAATTCTATGGGAGCTTAATTTATACTAAAAATGAGATTTTTTTGAATGAATTAAGTCTGAACATTAATAATGTCTTTCCTGCAGTTATCTGCAGTCTTTATTTTTGTTTAATTCTCACCTGGGGAAGCAGTTCAGAATAAACACATTTATTAGCCATTTCTGTTAACAGATTAGTAGCAAAATAGTTAATTATTGACATTTTAAATGGTCATCTTTCGGTTTGCATTAACACCCCATTCAGGTGAATGGAGAAGTTTGGATTTCTCAGAGTTACTGTTTCAAGCTATCCCAGGAAAATAATGTTGGTTCAGTTTATGCTTAGTTCATATTTTCAGAGTTATCTGTATGATCTTTAGAAACCGAATTAAAAAAAATATGAAAACTGAATTTCTGGAGCACAGTTTTGTGTACAGGTGTGGATTCTGTGAGACATGCAGCGGGATTTTGTCAAAGATAACAGCATTGTTAGATGATCACTGTCAGTTTACAAACCACATTTCCATCTGAAATTTTTTTTACTGCTGTTGTTACAAGAAAACCTTAAGATTACTAGAACTGAGAGAGATTAGGGGGGAAAGTTCCCCAACCCCCCCCCCCCGCTTTGTTTTGTGTGTTTGACAGCATTTTTTTTTTATAGCCTGTTTTACTAATCCTCTTATTCGGTCTGACAGTTTCCTCTGTTCGTGTCAAACAGTGTTAAAGATGGAAAAGGCCTCTCCATTGACCTGCTGTATCCCCCAGTGGCCAGTGTTCTATTGTTCCTTATTAATTTGCTAGTTGCAAAAAATCAAGGTCAAAATTCTCTTCAGCTCTGCCTGACATCTCTTCCTTCCCATAGCCTGTCCTCCTTTAATGTGCGGACAATACCAGTATCTGATTTGTGGAACCACCGCACAGAACTGAAGGGAGAGCGTTGTCTCTGATTCAGACCAGACAGAAGGCATCATGCATCTAGGCCTGGCCTATAGTACTTGCTTCCTGATATTGATAAGAATATCTTGTATCTAGAAGTCCTTCTGGTTTAAAAACAACTTCTCTCCTGTTGAGGGAAAATAGATGGACCCATTTCTAGGCCTGCCTGAGCAATGTGCTTTTTTTAAAAAAAAAAAACAACACACCCCGAGTTTTCTTTGTTGATGCAACTTTTGTTGTTCTTTTTAATTTTAGGCCGAAAAAGACTCCTCCTGCACAGACCCATATTACTGCCTCTCTGATTTTATAGCCCCCGGGGATTCTGGTGTTCGTGACTATTTAGGCCTGTTCGCTGTGGCCTGCTTCGGGGTAGACAAGCTGTGCAAGGAATATGAGAAACAGTGTGATGACTACAACAGCATAATGGTGAAAGCACTGGGAGATCGTATAGCAGAGGTAACAAATTTTATTACAGATTGGACGGCCGCTTATACTTCCCTTGAACTCTCCACTGGGCTCACTTGACAGCCACCTCTTCACCTTCTTAGATAAAAGTGGGTGTTGTGTGACACAGTGCGTCCTGTTCATTAAATCTGAAATGGAAGATTTCTTGCCACTGAATGTGTCTTGAGGAGAGAGAGGATAGTCAGCATGAGCAACAAGGGAATCTGAGACTCAGTGCAGCTTTCCAGACTTTTTTCCATCATGAGAGAGTTTTAGGGTCAAGTCTCAAAAAAAGCAAGTAGCTTTAAACAGGTTGTAAACTGGGCCTCTTTTTTAAAAGTATCTCTAACTCCCTCAGATAATTTTTTGGACCCTAAAATGACCTAATAGTTCTACCATTGGATACAAATGCAGGGATTCCATTGGCTTTAATGGTAACCGCACAAGTATATCCAAAGGAAGAATTTGACCCACTATGTCTAAGAACTTCTCTACAGTGGGTGTTTGTCCTGATTCCAGTCATGTGCCAGATTCTGGTGCAAACTTCTAGTGAAAACAAGGAAAGCTGGAATTTGCATCAGTCGAACTTCTCCAGTTTCAAACAGAGCTAAGCTCTTCTGACACAAGTAGCAGCTTTGTGTGTCTGTACTAGAAGTCTGTGATGGTGCAGCTACGCCACTGGCTCGAACCAGGGCAAATGGTACAGGGTAGGCAAGGTCTAAACATCTTCTCTACAGCTCGGCCCTGTATTGTCATCCGGTTACCAGCCACCTCCTTCCCATCTCCAGTACACAGGCTTGTCAAGCACCACCAAAAAAACCCAGAAGTGCTTTGTGTGTGTTTCAGTAGAATCAGTTTGCTTGTATGATGCTTATTTACCCATGGTGAGAGTTCCTACAAAGAAGTAAATGAAATCTGACCATGTCATTTCTGGCCTGGACTAAATTGCTGCTGTTGGCAATCTCTGCAAATTAAGAGAATACTTACTCTTTGTTCCCAGGCATTTGCAGAGGAGCTCCATGAAAGGGTCCGAAAAGAATTCTGGGCTTATTGCAACAGTGAACAGTTGGATATTTCAGACTTGCGCAGGATCAGATACGATGGAATCCGTCCAGCTCCTGGGTACCCGAGCCAGCCCGACCACACTGAAAAACTCACCATGTGGAAACTTGCAAACATTGAGGAGGCAACAGGTCCCTGCAACCTTTTTTATTTCCCCTTTATAAGGGGAAACCTGAATAAGGAGTTAAAACTCTGTGACAAAGTATTCAATGCAGAGCTGCATAAAAACAAAAATCAAAACAATTAATTACAGTTGGAAAATCTCTTTCCCCTCTCCTCCCCCACTCCTCCTGCCCCTGTTCCTTTGCTGCAGCCAGGGGTTTTTTTTTATGGAACAGTGTCATCTTAGTGTGTTCTTGTGTATTAGAGAATTTTGTAGGAGAATCTAGTTTGCATTTAAAAAAACATTTCTAATGTCCTTATGGCCGCAAGCAAACCTTCCAAAGGTGAACAGAGTGTAGATCAATGTAGTGCTGTGTTCCTCAGTCTGCAGAGAGCCTCAAACAGGACCTCTTAGAAAGTGTGAACTGCCCTGTTCCTCTCGTGTTGCTGTTTTAAAGGTCAGCTATTTCACTGCTAATCCCAAACTACCTTCCTAGGTGCCAAAAACCCCTAATGCTCCCTTCCCAGATGCCAAAATGTCTAGTTTATCCCTGAGAACTTCTACATTGCAGACCTGCATTGCTGATACAAAAATATGCAGCATATTGAAAACTGAAAATGTAGTGCCCAAGGAAAATTTTTTGTTTAATAAAAATAAATAACACAAGGAATATTGAACTACTGTTTATTTATCTGTTTAGTTAATTGAAAATCTGCATTTTTGAATTTGCCTAATGTTGTCACAGAATTTTCAGTTTGCCAAACAGTACATCTCCCGAACTTACGCCTGTTACTATCAGTTACTAAACAAAATGTTGTTTTTTCTTTCAGGTATTCAGTTAACTGAATCACTAGCAATGACACCTGCCTCCGCAGTTTCAGGTCTCTACTTCTCCAACCCCAAATCCAAATACTTTGCTGTTGGTAAAATATGTAAGGATCAGGTAACTTGAATTCCATGATCTAGTTGAGCTTCAAATAAACTGATTGAATAGTTGAAACAAGCAGTTTTCTGAGTATTTTGGAAACACTGAATCATGGAGACTTACTAATCAATGTGTTAAAATCTTTCTCCGGTTTCTTTGCAGGTTGAAGATTATGCCCTGAGGAAAAACTTGCCAGTGGCTGAGGTTGAGAAATGGCTGGGGCCCATCCTGGCATATGATTCGGAATAACTGTTTGTGGGATGGCAGGGGAAAGTCTCTGCCTTGCTCTTTCCCATTTCTTCTCCAGAAACAGAACAGAGCTGGACTTAGAATCTTGTCGTTTGCATCTATTGACAGAACCTCTCAGTGGGCTTTGGAGGCTGTTCACTTTGTAGTATCACCTGCTGACACACACAAAAAAAAAACCCACCACATATTTGTCTAATTCTTTGTTAATTTTTGGCAAAGTAGTTGAAATCTTCTACAGACCTCACAATCATAATTGTGCATTTCTGTGCCCAAATACTATAACTGGGCTAGATGTAGAGATCACAGGGTTTTCTTTTCCATTGTGGAGGTTTTGAGAACTGGCTCACACCTTAATAATCTTGGGACAAACGTTTGCACTGAAGCAAATGACTGGGTAAAATAATGCGGAATTTTGTTTCTGGTCTTTAAATGGCGTGTGTATCAGCAAGTCAAAAGACACAGACATTGAATAAAAGAATTCCTCATAAGTAATGGGGAGGTTATTTAGTGGGTAGGGAACAACCTGGGATCTATTCTCCCCCCTCACTATACCGATGCTTCTCCTGTATTCAGGAGAACACCAGACCCCATGCTCGTATAGCAATCTTGCTATATCAGAAAGAAGGTTGTATCACTAAGGCTATTTTGATTATTTTTGTTGTTGTAACCACCAAAGATATGTGGTGGTCTGAAACAATCCCAGTTGAAACAATCCCAGTAATGCTGTATTATCCTAAAGAATTAAATAGTGTGACTGAGCACAGAATTGAAAGCCTGGAATACTCCAAGCTCTGACAGGTCTTCTCTGGCTTTGGGCAAACCATGCTATCTCTGACTCTCACTGTCTGTAGTGGTAAAATGGGGATAATATTTCCTACCTCACTGGTATGTATTGTGAAATTTACTTTGCAGATGAAAAGAGCTACTGACTTTAATATGTTACTTGCAGGTAAGTCTTTGGGTGCCTGAATATTCAAGCTGTGGTTGCAATACCTTTGCTTACTGATAATGAAGAAAAGGCCTTTGGAAATATCTGCTATGTGTTTTCACACAATTACTACTTTTTAAGCAAAAACATGTTGGAAAAACTGTTACATGACAAAACTTTTGCATCAAATTACTGTGCTTAGTCATCTGATCTGAATGTAAGCAATAGATAATGCTACAAGTTTAGTCTCTAAATATTTAATTTTGAATAAATTCACTGTTTATAAATGTTTTTTTAATAATCTCTGCAGTAGGGACTAGTCTAGCTCAGAGCTATGTATTTAATAACTTTTAGGAAACACTGAGGAGAAAGTCCTGCTTTCTAAGTCTGGTATCTGTCAAAAACAATGATCTGTGTTGTAAAGAGACCCCCCCTTCTAAGTATATTGTTAGTAATCAATTGGTATTTAAATATTGCCTTACAATATTAACCTTCATCTGACTTTTGAAATGTACTAAAAAAATGCATATATGACTCCTTTAACAATAAATATTACTCTATGGGTAGTCGCAAAAAGAAAAGGAGTACTTGTGGCACCTTAGAGACTAACCAATTTATTTGAGCTTAAGCTTTCGTGAGCTACAGTTCACTTCGATGAAGTGAACTGTAGCTCACGAAAGCTTAAGCTCAAATAAATTGGTTAGTCTCTAAGGTGCCACAAGTACTCCTTTTCTTTTTGCGAATACAGACTAACACGGCTGTTACTCTGAAACCTGTCTATGGGTAGTGCTATCCTTGTCAAACCTCAGTTTAAAGTAGATCATTGACATAAAATATGCAATAAAATCTGACCTACTTTGTAGTTAATATACACTTTGCCCTATGATTCTGTGTTTAAGTCTTTGGATGGGATTTTCCCAAGCACGAAAGTGAGTTTGCTCTGAACTCATTTAAGTGCTTTGGAAAATTCCCCACTTAATCACCTAGAGATTATTTTTGTAAATAGAAACTACATAGAGCAAGAGACTGAAAGGCTTGATTCTCATTCACACTCAGGTCCCTTCACAATGCGAGGCCCCTGTACACTGCCACAGTGACATCAGAGGGCTTTAGTACAAATGAAAATCCAGTCCTAAAATGTCTCTCTTTCCCTATGAAAGTTAATCTTTAATGGCTGGAATCTTTAATTTTCCCGGCTCAGAATTTATAGTTGGGCCTTTTCTAGGTGCTAATAACTGGCATATCTTTTTTCCCCCCCTTGCTGGTAGATGGAAGAAGAAGGCCAGATTCTGATCTTGCTTGTATTGGCACATCTCCAAAGTAACTGCATTGAAGTCAGTAGGATTACTCTGGAGTTATGTTGGTATAAATGAGATCAGAATCTGGCTCCTACATCTTGATCTTCCACTGATAACAGTAACACAACTACCAGTAACTTCAGTGGAAGCAGGATCAGGCTGACTACTCTGAGTGTTACAAGAAAATGAAAAGATATAGTGGATATGACAATGTTGTGTTGGTACTTACCACTAGGAAATCCCAAGAGCCCAACCTTCAAAGGCTCATGCAAGTGCTTTGTCCATAAAAATGTACACAGAGTCATCGCTCCCACAAAAATCTCCATTTCCACATGCAACATGTGTAATTTTGCATGTATAAAAGCCAGTTAGGCAGAGATTCATTTTTTCATGTGTAAATAGGGTTTAGAGGGGTAATGAGTGCTAATACATTTCTGTGGGCTCACGAACTGTGGCCTCCTTTGAAAGCTTGGTCCTAAATGTCAGTTGACTTAACTGATGAGACACAAATTTGATCCCTTTTCTGACTCTAATTTGATCCCTTCAAAAGAATCACAGCAGGTTCTGAGAGAAAAGACCGTCCTTTGGATAGTTTTACCTTGTGAGCAAATCGATGATTTTTTAAAAGCAAACTTTGTTTACTTTCCTTGGGGATTCCTTTTATTAAAAAGACGTTAAGTTCAAATATGAAAGGAATATACTGCTTTGAAATTTGAGACAGCGGTGGTTAAAGTTGTCTTCTAAGTCTTTCCTGAAAACATTGTCCTTTTTCAGATCTCTCAAGATGGGACTTGAAATCTGCTCTCCCTGGTGCTTTATTTTAACTTGAAGGCAGGGCTTTAATTTTTAATCATTTAGCCATTTCCTCTTCCCTGCTGCACACACAGTTGGGCCTGCCACAGAGGCCATTCCTCTACCAAATTTCAAGTCTCCGCTCTAAAGCATTGGATGTTAGAACTTCAAAGAAAAGGTCGCCAGAATTTTTTAAACATTTCAGAAGAATGTTTTTTTCCTTAGCCATGTTCTCAGAAAGAGTGGAACCATTTTAGCTGAAAATTTTCAAAGTAACTCAGTCTATTGCAGTTTGGCAAAGTTATAAGCTATTGAAAACAGGATCTTATAATGGGAAGGAACAGGTAACCTTAATAATAGGCAGTACTACTAACTCTGCCTATAATGGTGCTGTTCTCGGGTGCTTATCTGACCCTCAATGTGATTTTTGTATTTAATTTCCTGAACTGTTTTGTATGGTTGGGTTGGATAAGAGGAGTTATGACTACTATTAATTAGAATTGCATTCAGTATAAAAGTTTATTACACAGTAGTAAGATGGAGTACACATCTTAATAAAGAGTGACCATAGTTAATGTACAGTTTAGTAACATGGAGTTTAATTCCACAATAATTTTAAATTATGCAGTTTAACAAAATACAGTAACAAGCCTTAAGGATGCTGAGCACCAGAGTAAAACCCACCATTTAACCTTTGCTGTTTGTGCAAAGTAAGCAGTGTTACAAAACCACTCTCAGCCATTTCAGGATGATTGTTTTTAGAGTTAGTCATGAAGGCCTCAGTTCATGTTAGTGTCATTGTCAAGGCTTATAGACACAAAATCGAGCCTGCTCCCCCACTTACCCATTTGCTAAGTCAATGCAGCATCTTGTGAGTACTTTTGTAAACAAATGCCTCAGATCTTTTATGCAGCAAAACACTTAAGTATGTGCTTAATTCCTATTGAAGTCAGTTGGATTTAAGCATATGCCTAAAGTTAATCATATATTTAAATGCTTTGTTGCATTGCAACTTCAATCTGTTGGCCCTTTTAACTAAATGGGGGCACATACTAATGCTAATGCACATACTGGATCTAATGCTGCCCAGACGTACGCACTTTACAGCCATGAGTAGTCAGATTCAATTCTGGTGACAGCATCTCCGTTCTGTATAAGGCATGGATTGTACCCTGATTGGTCGACCTCAAAGATTTCTGAAAGTGAAACTAGTCAATGGGCTGCCTAAATAATTAAATAAAGTAAGCATCACAGCTTGAGCATATCAGTTTCCACAAGCTCAGACCCTTGGAACAGGAGGAGAGATCTAGAACTGTATCTCTGGCTGGCAGTTGAAGACCCCTCCTACTGTTTAGAGGCAAGATTTATCACAAATACGTGCCTGCTGTCTCTTTCTTTGAGGCTCCCATTGGAAGTGCATAGTGATTCCAGCAGTCTACAGCTGCAATACTGCCTTAAACTGACATTTTTAATGTCTTGAGAGACCATCCATTGTGACCTCAAACTGAACTGGAGAATTTAGTGTGCATTAGTTTGATAAGTAACCAACACTTTTAAACGTATCTCTTTACACAGATGATTGGATTATTCTAAGATGAAAATTTCTCAAGTTATAAAAAGATGGTGAAATCTGTTTTGAACTACATCGTGTCATGTGTAAAGTATAAATGTTGGTTCATTCTGAAAAGGTGAATTTGTGGCTGATAGATTCCTTCTGCATTTCTGTACCCTGACCTTGTGAGAACAAACGTGCGGATGTTTCTGTAGATTAGCAAAGTGGTTTTTCAGAAAGCAGACAGATGAAAAGCTGCATTGGACAGGCAAAGGACTAATTTAACAAACTGCTCTTTAGAGATATGTTGGTAAAATTTATACTTGATTTATTGCCATAAATCATGCTGTTTTTTAAACACATGCCTCAATCTTGTCTGTGCTCAGCTGGTTTGATTTCAGAAAATAAGTGCTCCTGAGATGCAGTGCTTCTCAAATACAATACAAACAGCAACCCCCACTCTTCACCCAATCAGGAGTTTATAATTTACTGTTCTGCAGTGGCTTTCAATTAAGTTTTGGCTTTTTCTGATAGTCTCTCTAAACAGACAATTCCAGTTAGATGAATATGAAGAATAGACATATTCTTCTTTGAGTGCTTGCTCATGTCCATTCCATATTAGGGGTGTGTGCTTGCCACATGCACCAGCGCTGGAAGTTTTTCCCTGGGCGGTATCCGTAGGGGACTGGCTCTGGTGCCCTCTGGAGTGGCACCTGCATGGCGCAGTATAAGGGTCGCCACTGGCTTCCCCCCCCCACCCTCAGTTCCTTCTTTCCGCCAGTGATGATGCTGGAACGTCTGCTGCTTCGGCTAGCATTGATTCCTTCTCTTTTCTTGCAAACTTTGAAATCCTGTAAACTAATTATATGTAATTAGTAGTTTTCTTAGTTACCCTTAGTAGTAGTTCTCAAACACTTTGTTAGTCCCAAATGGGACGCAGGAGAGGGTTGGGGTATGCCTCTGTCCCCAGGCTTTAAGCCCTGCGATCGCTGCAAATGGCCTATGCCCGTCAGCAATCCACATACCCAGCTGCCTAAGGTGCTTAGGCATCTAATGAGGTATTTGCAAGTCCTTCAAACCTAGTACAAAGGAAGAGCGCGATATCCTTCAAGCAGCTCAGTAGTTCCTGATGCTCCCTGTGCCATCCTCACCTGCAGGGAAAACATGGGAAAACCCACGTTGGGACCTATGCGTGTCCCCGCATCAGTGGTACCATTCATCATAGAGAGGGATGTCCTGCCAGCGTTCGCCCGCCCACAGCCATCATGCCTCAGGATGGGAGAGGCAGGATCAGCGGAGCCCTCTTTGGTCCCCACACTGGGGGCACTGATTGAGGGACTTAAGGTATACCTCGCCAGTAGATTGGCACAGATCCTCTGAGGCATGTGTCACTCGGCAAGAACTCCAGGATCGGTCCTGACCATCTTCAAGGACCTGGTACCGATCGGGCACCAAAGACCGCCGATCGCCAGGCCGTCATTGCCCATCTTCAAAATGAAGGTCGCCCTACTCAGGACGATCCTCTCAGCAACTGGCTCATAGTTACTCCCAGTCCCATTCAACATCCCGATACTGGTTGAATAGCATGAGGCGTGGATTGCCAAGTATCCAACGCAGATCCACCGAACACCATCGGTCCCCGAGAGCCTGACCAAGGCAGTCTCACTCGGACAGGTTGGCTTTGAGATGCAGTGACTGGCACTGGTTGGACAAGAGCCACCGCTCAGCCCGATCCTGGTCGCCCAGGACCAACCACTCTGCTGGTAACTCCAGCTCACAGCGAGGTTCCCTGACTGAGGGACAAGCCCCGGTACCGACGTTGCTGACTACATTACCAAAACATGTCCCATGGCCCCAAAAGCAGTGGCCAGTGCCATGGTACCCGTGGAACCCTGGGGGGTTCACCCAGCCTTCCCAGGCTGCCTGATCAGTGTCGGGAGCCTCGTAGAGGCCAGCGGTCTCAGTATCCTGTCCCACTCCGGTGTTGGAGACTTTGGGGGGTAAGATCCCACAGGTCCAGGAGGACCCAGGGGAGCAAGCTGCTGGACCACGAGTGGACGTGGAGGTTCCCATAGCACCGGCACTGTCACCAGAGGAGGCTATCACAGGGCCCCCTCGCCCAGTTCCTCAGGATGATGCCAAAGTGCATCAGGAACTTTTGAAGAGGGTCGGTTCTAACCTGGGGCTTCAGGCAGAGGAATTGGAAGAGCCCTCAGAGATTCTGTTTGACGTCCTCTGCTCCTGGGCTCCTGCCAGGGTGGTTCTACCCCTTCATGAAGGGGTTTCTCAGATCACTAATGCCCTGTGGCAGATCCCCTCTTCCCTGGCCCTTATCTCTAAAAGGACTGTGAAGGCAAGTACTTCTTGCCATCCAAAGGGCATGAGTACTTATACTCCCACCCAGCCCCCAATTCCCTTGTGGTCGAGGCAGTTAACCACAAGGAAAGGCAAGGACAACCCAAAAATAAAGACTCGAGGAGGCTGAATCTTTTGGGATGAAAGGTTTATTCATCTTCCAGCCTTCAGCTGAGAGTGACCAACCACCAAGCCCTCCTTGGATGATATGACTTCAATATGTGGCAAGCCATGGCCAAGTTCGAAGGGTCACTCCCTGAAGCTTCCAAGAAGGAGTTCCGAGTGATCCTTGATGAGGGCACGACTGTGGCCAGGGCGGCCCTCGAGGCAATGGCGGACACTGCTGCCCACACTGCTGCCCATGGCTTCTGCTATCTCCATGCGGCGAGCCTCTTGGCTGCTCCTCTCTGGGTTAAATCTGAAATTTCATGGTGGTGTAATTGTAAGGGTCCTCACCCAAAAAGGAGTTGTGTGTGTGTGGGGGGGGTGGTTTGCAAGGTTATTGTAGGGGGTTGCGATACTGCTACGCTTACGTTTGCACTGCTGCTGGTGGTGGCGGCGCTGCCTTCAGAGATGGGTGGCTGGAGAACGGCAGCTGCTGCGGGCCAGGAGCCCAGCTCCGAAGGCAGAGCCACTGACAGCAGCGCAGAAGTAAGGATGGCATAGTATGGTATTGCCACCCTTACTTCTGCGCTGCTGCCTTCAGAACAGCTGCCACCCAGCTCTGAAGGCAGCATAGAAGTAAGAGTGGCAATACCACAACCCCCCTAAAATAATCTTGCGAACCCCCCACCACCTTTTGTGCCAGGACCCCATTTGGGAAACCCTGGGAAATCTGTATAGTATAGGGTAAGAGCACACAAGACCAGATTTCACGGGGGGAGACCAGATTTCATGGTCCATGACGCATTTTTCATGACCATGAATTTGGTATGGCCCTCTTTATGACCCAAGTACAATTCTAAGTATTATGATTATCAGTTAGCTTTAATCTGCCCTTCCCCATATAAAACTCCCAAAGAAAGACGACGACACGCTGGTTGTTGGCTTGCGGATTCACCATTGATTGTGTTCCTTTCACTCAGTTTATTTAATCTCTTTAGGTTCTGGCCAGAGGCGTGCCCAAGGGGTGTGGGGGCAAGCAGAGGCATACCCCGCCAATAATCAGTGGGGACACAGAACTTCTCCAGCTCCGGGGCCATGGCAGGGAGAGCGAGCTCCTCCAGCCCCCCTGGACCACGGCGAGATCACAGAACATGCCCCTTCCAAAGTGGTCAAATTTTTTTTATTCCTGCTCACGCCCCTGGTTCTGGCATATGCTAAATACACAACCAAGATATCCAAGTGCAACTACTATAGAGAGCTTTTGTCCCTTTTGGAGTTCTTGGGGTCCCAGCAGATCTCTAGCTTGTAAAGAATGCTGCTCTAAAAAGCTTGGTAAAAGTATTCAATGCTTTGTAAAAGTATTCAATGCTTTGTATTTTCCCAATACTTCTAATCCCTTCTCATGTGGTGGAGGTAGAGGCTAGGCACAGGTTTCACACTTACTTCACACTTAGTTGGGGGTTGGTCCTGCTTTGAGCAGGGGGTTGGACTAGATGACCTCCTGGGGTCCCTTCCAACCCTGATATTCTATGATTCTATGATTAAAAGAAGCAGTATGCTTTGGGTCTAGATAATAGAAGTCTGAGTCTTTAATTATAAACCTCCATTCCTTTGGCTGGCTGTAGTTACTGTTTAACTGTTCTTTTAACATAGTCCTCACTGTGCTCTGAATGAAAGGATATCTGGTTTGCCTACCTGAGACCCTGAATCTTGAATACTGCCAGCAGCTAGTGTCACAACTGCCAAACATGCCTACAGGAGTAGAGACAAAGATATAAGGGCAAAATCTAGAAAGAAAACGCTGATTATTTTGACTTCAAAGCAAATATACGTCCTATCAACTGTTTGTTTCTATGTCAGTTTCAAGATAAATTATTTAGTCCTCAGGTGTCAGACAAGAAGTTCCAAGAATCTTGCTTTGCAATTACTATGAGCTTCCCCATTCTACCAGCCATCAGTACTGACTACATCCCTCAGACAGCTATCAACCTGAATACATTAAAGGCTGAGTTGAGAGAGATGATAATCTAAAGAACAAAGGCCCAGATTCACAAATCCATTTAGGCTCCTAACTTCAATTCATTTTAATAGAAGTTAGGAGCCTAAATAGCTTTATGGATCTGGGCCAAAGCCCATAATGAGGCCTAGAAATGACATCAGAAGGAGACTCTCACATTCTTGCTCACAGTGGATTTTATCACTAGTAATGAAAAGAGATCAATACAGTTCCTTTTCCCCCCTCTGTAAGAGAGATTTTTCATTTCTTGTTCTAAACTATTGTGTAATATTGCTATGTACTGTTAACAGATGCGCCGTTCTATCTCAGGGGTGTTTACACTTAAGTGGGAATGTGATTCTTATGTATGTAAGATTATGAGACAGAGCTGACCAAATAATTCACAATTATTTACTTTAATTTATTCATCGGTGAAATATTGATGGTACTTTTTTTTAATTAACTCTATAGAGTGCATAAATGATCACCAAATTCAAATACAGAAAGGAGGCATGAAAATGACAAACACAAATTCACCTAAAAATCTGAGCAAATCTTTCAGAGTACTCACCCAGTCCTATCATTCTATTCTTTTTCAAAGAAAAAAGGAGTTAAGTGTACTGGAGTTACAGTGCCTTGGTTATCTAGAAATTATTCAATAAGTATTTGAATGATCATTTATGACCAGACATATGAAACCTTTTACTTAAGATTGCAGATGCTAGTGTAATACTAAACAGCAGACACCTACGCATTTTTCTTGCCAGAGGAATGATTATTGACATGACATAAAATTGTAGTGGTCCTTTTTGTGTGGTACATTTTTGTTGAATAATCCATTAACATTAGCTATTATACCTGCATGGCCTTGCTGGACACAAAACATAGCTTAACACCTCTAATTTCTTTAAAGGCATGATAATTGAGTAATAACCCAGTAGTAGCAAAAACATGTCTGAGCATAAAATGTCTCCTACAGTTCAAAAGACTAAAGCTACCAGTCATCGTTCACATAAGCAAACCAGATGTATGTCAAGATGCATACAAACATTTACAGTGCTATGATAACTGGGCAGCATTAAAAAAGAAAAACTTTAATTTTTATGTGTAGTTTGGGGTACAATGCGGTAGCTTTGAACATAACAGCACAGAAGGGGAATGAGTTGATGGAAGCTGTTGGCTAATCAGAAGGCAGCTGCTATTAGAATAGCAGCTTAGAAAAAATAGGCTTTTGTAGTTTGATAACCCCATAGTTGCTTAGTACAGTCAATATTGCTTGGATAATAGGGTGTGTCTGCTTAACGTAGACAGCCAGGATGGAACTTATTTCATAAATATCTGTTTAACATTCATGCCATTTTATAAGCAAACCTTTGTGCTTTGTAAGAGAGATGGCAGAATAATTAATGACAATGCTCTTTCAAAGTGAATGCTGCTCAGCATAAATATTCTTTCACATGCATAGAGAAAATGGATTTTAAACTTTAAAGTGCATAGCTTTTACGTGCTATGCCCTTTGTGCATAGATAATACAGTTTGTAAATCTTTACATGTTTTATTAGGATTTTATCCTTCACTATAGTTCCTACATGGTCTGTAAAACATCAGAGAGTACCCGCTTCTGTTATAACAGAAATTTTGTTAATTAGGATGATTTGTTGTTCCACTGAGGTGTGGATTAAATTCTGCTAAGTCTGATTGTATGAAAGATCCTAATACCGTATAAATAAGGGATTCATGGGAGTTATTCACAAGGGGACAATAATTTAGCTTGGTTGACATCTTAATCATCGAGGTTCTTATTGAACAGTTTTTATCCTCTTTCCATTTAAAATGTTTTTTTACTTGGAAGAAACTTCCAATTTTTTCTGTACCTAGGTGCTTTATTTTTGCACTTCTTAGATTTGCAGTGAGCATTACAAAACCCATGTGAGTCTATAGGATTACTCCAGCCTCTGTAAAGTACCCCCCATTTTCCCAGGGCGGTCCTGGGGGTAGGACAAGCAAATTTCCTGCCCCTGGCCTTTCTTAGCGCCTTCATAATAGCCTCAAAGTAGGTATCTTCCCCGCCAAAAATGGGGGCATTAGTCATCAGGAGCAGGAATCCTAAGGAGGGGTTCTTCCTTGGGCGCACCCCAATCTAACAGTGCCCCCCATCTCATTCACTGGGGTCCTCCTTCCCCCAGAAAGTTGGATTATGAAAGTTCAACTGCAGGAAAGATCATGTTAGGTTTTAGGGGTGATCCCTGCACTGGGGACCATTGTACTGGAGGGGAGGTGGAATACTACAGTAGATCCAGGGAGAGGCAATATGTGACATTTGCAGTCCCCCACAGGATTGGGTCCCCCCTTTTCTTGCCCTCCTTACAGGTGAGCCTACCCCTCACCCTTCACCACGACAAAATCCAGGTGGTTAAAATTAAGAAATATATGGTTCTGATGCCTCACATTGGAAATGGAAGAGGGGAAATACACTTTCCCATTGCATAAAAGTTACTTTGCTTGAGAGTGAAACAAAAGATAATGTTCTTCTCTTCAATACCTGCATCTTATTTGTTTGTTTTACTGTTTGGCATGGACAGGAATTAGCTGTCCACTAGAGACTGAATCATATTTTTTCCATTCCTTGTAATGGCCTGTTGCTTTGATTTGTTTTTAGGATAGTAGAAGTGAGAGGTGATCTCTCTGTGACTGCTTCTTTGTGATGAATTATGGCTATGCATTTTCTCACTGTTTTCCCATAAAGAGCTTTCTCGGGTTGCCCAAATTGGCCACTGTTTCCATAGGCTTGTGAGGGATAAGTCCTTTTTGTAAGTATGATAAAATACCTAACTAGTAATGGTCAGTGAAAGCAGGCAGAAAGGAAGGTCCTCTGAGGTAACTAACAATGTCAGTGTAAAGGAAATCTTTAGTGTAATATCAAAAATATCCTAGGCTCAAGATCCTGCTCCCATGAAGGCAATAGCAGCAGGAACGGGTTGCTAATTTGTCTAACTACATAGAAGAATAAATCACTAAAATGTTTCTAAAAGTGTCTAAAATAAAATAAAAATGAATAATTACCAATCAGTTTGGAAGGCGTTTGTTTCCTACACGGTGGAATTGAAAGAATTGGCTTCAGCATTTGTAAGTGTTATGCCCTATCTGATGCTCATCATGCTATCTTACAAACAGTAAAATTAGAAATGTCAGGAAAACTGTAAAGGCACTGGAAATTGGGAAGCATTGGAGTTATAAATTAAGATCTATAATTGAAAAGAAAATGGCTGATTTTAAATCAAATGCTAAATTAAACAATTTAGAATTGATTTAAATCGCTTTCTAATGGTGCTGCTGTGTCTCAATCCTACTGTACTTCGAATTACATTGAATCCTTGCTTTGAAGTGTCATCTAAATGGCATCTCCTCCTGAGCAAGAACAGACCCATTCACTAAATATGCATACTGAAATTAGAGATGGATACTGAACCAAAACCCTGAATTGGAACAACCCAAACAAGTTCAGATCTGGATCTAAACTTTGTGGCCCAGGCCCCTCGCTAAACTAAAACAGGTATAAGTGTTCCTAAGAACTGTGGTGCATATTCCTTTCTAAAATACGAAAGCAGGTAAGTGTCATAGTTAAGGTTGCGAAGCATTTTCCCCAAGTCCGCAGACTCTGGGAAAACAAGGCTGTCTCGCTCGTTTGCGCTCAGTTTGCCTTGAGTATATAGAGTCTGCCAAGGCTTCTCCTAAGGCTGTCTTAACTTCTCTCTCTTTCCTCATTGGTCCTTCTGGTCAGGTGCCAGCTAGGTTATTTGAAGTGCTTTTAACCCTGTACTGGTAAGGCAATGTTAGGGGGCTTATTCCTTCACCCACTTACTTCCCTGGTCCTTCTCACATGAACAGAGAGCAACAATACCCGAAGTCCAAAGGTGCAAACAATTCGATGTTTATTGGGGTGAACTTCCAGCAAGCATGATTCCAGTTTCCTTCCTTAGTATCCTCCTTCCCAGCTCTGACACCACAGAGCCTTACACCTATGTCCCTGTTCCGATTCCTGCCCTTAGCCAAGCATGATTCCAACTTCCTTACTCCCATTCCCTGTTCCCATCTCCCCCTTTAGCAAAACATGATTCCAATTTTCTTACCCCCATTCCCTGTTCCCATCTCACACACCCACATGCCCACCCCCCCACACACACCCAGTCACTTCCTCATTGACTACAGATTATATAGTAAAACTTGAGTTCTGCTTAGCTATACCTTAACCAATCATTTTCCTGAAATTTAACTAACCAATCCTAACATATTGTAACATGATTATGTAACCAATTATATCCCACCACCTCAATTAGTTTACACCCAGCAAAATTAATTATACAGCAGACAGGAACAATCACAGAACCAGACAGAGATTATACAGACAAACAACAGCAAAATGGGAACTATAATGACAAAACAATACAGAAGTGAGGATTTCACATCCCAGCTATTGATAAGTGAGTTCTTGCCAGACAGGATGCTATCAAACTAAGTTTCCTTTTACATTTTCTAGGCACTTCCCTTTCTCTGGAGGTGATAGGAATACAATCCTGTCCTGATAGTGCCTAACAGCCCAATAGCACCTTATTTCAATGTGACTAGTTTGGAATGTGAGGATGTGACCGGTCGCTTCCCAGCTTATGGCTGCCTCTGCTGCTTAGCCAAAGGCCTTAGCCTAAGAACAGGGCCTCAGACTGTCACAGTAAGAGAAGGCCCTTACACCAGCAGACAGTGATTTTGATTCTCTCTTTTATAGCTCTATCACTAGCCAAGTGATAAGAATACACCTAAATTCTTAGAGTACAGGCCTTTGCAGACAGGCCTGAATATCTATATCCTAACAGGCAATCTAGTACAGCTGCCAAGGAGGGATTTTATGCTACTGAATGGGCTGGCATACATAAAGGTTGCTACCCTTCCCCCTATATTCATGACAGTGTCCATCCTCTTACTTAGGTGGGTGATTATGTCTTTGAGCAGTATGACCTCCCTGTAATGAGGGTTCAGGTCGGCCCTTTTGGTCTCTTGGTATTCTGCTCTTCTAGTGAGAGTAACTACCCTGTAATGAGGGTACAAGTCACGTGGCTGCAGCTTATGAGGGATATTGAGCGTATTAGAACCCTGAGTGATTTAATTTAGGGTAAGGTCTTTGCTGTGTTGCCCTTCTGGCATTATGCCCTGTTGGCAGTCTAGTCAGCATGATAATCCTGTAATAAGGGTGCATGTCACAAGCCTCTCTCTCTTTTATGGGACAGATTGAGGCATTTGGTACCTTGAGCTATGTGGCCTGCCTGTAATTCAGGAGAAACTGCCCTTTAGGCTCTTGGCATTAGGCCCCTGTAGCTGGTTAATTGGAACGGACCGCCCTGTAATTGATGTGCAGGTTGAATCCCTCTCGTTTAGAAGGGATTAGGGCTATTTTAGTGCCATTGGTACTGATACCTGCCTGTAATTTGGGTTTAGGTCTCTGCCCTTTTGGCATTGTGGCCCATTGGCAGTCTAGCTAGTGTGACCACCCTGTAACTGGGGTGTAGGCCCCATCTCTCCTGAGAGCCAGTTTTGTACCATGGCCCATGTGACCCCCTCTGTAACCAGAGTTCAGATCTCTTCCCTTTTGTCTCTTGCAATTATGCTCTTTTCTTCAGCTAGTTTGAGTGACTACCCTATAATTAGGCTAAGAGTTGCTATCCTCTTTCTTAGGCAGGGAACATATCTTTGAGCTGTGAGACCGCCCTGTGAACAGGGCTCAGGTTGACCCTTTTGGCCTTTTTATGATGCCCTTGTGGCTGGCTAGTGAGAGCGACTACTCTGTAATAAGGCTGTAAGTCACGTGGCCCTGGCTCATGGGGGATATTGTTTGCTTTAGAACCCTGAGCAGTGTGGCCTCCCTGTAATGAGGCTCAGGTCTCTGTGGGCGGTCTAGTCAGCGTGGAAACCCTATAATTAGGGTGCATGTCACAAGCCTCTCTCTTTTATGAGACGTATTGGGGCACTTGCTACCTCTACCAGTGTGACCTTCCTGTAGTTGAGGGAAAGGTCTCTGCCCCCCTCTCACTTGGCATTAATGCACCATAAGTTGGCAAATTTGACTGACCACCCTGTAACTCAGGGTCTAGGTTGTATCCCTTCTTGATCTATGTGAGGGATTAGAAGCATTTTAGTAATTTGGGCAGGATGACCTCCCTGTAACTAGGGATCGAGTCCCCACCCTTTAGTCTCTTAACATGCTACTGTGACTGCTGGTCACTGCTGTAAGTAGGGTACAAGTTTAATCAATCACTATTTGTTGTGCGCCTGAGAAACTCTGTCCAGAGTCCCGGCCCATCACCCTCCCTTCCCAGCTTGCCTGGAATTCTGCAGCCAAGCCTCATGGCTTCTACCCGCCTCACTGCTGGAGATGAGATATTCTGCAGCAGTTGCTGGTAAATTCCAAAAGAGAGGTTTCTTTGGCAGTTTTGGAATTCTGTACTTTTGAGGTTAAGTACATGCTGAGAGAAGAGAGTAATTGGACATCCCCATAATTATGAGGTATTTCCAACATAAATTATACCATAATCTCACATAGTGAATTAAATTTAAACTGAATTCTTTAATCACGTTTCTAGAGCAATGTTAAATATTCCTTTTGTACCACATAATAAATATTGTTGTAGAAAACTTTTTTTTTGTTCTCTTCAGGTTTATAACCATGTCCATCACCCAATCATCTAAATTCATTGGAAGGATAAAGTCAACAAAGTGACTAGCATCTCTCTCCTATTAAATGCAGTTAAATGCAGAAGTATATAACAAACTGAATTTTAATTTATTAGTTGTATTAAAAGAAAATTGTTGATGAACCACAACACCAATGATTGAACAGTTTCCTGCTGCATCCTTTCACTGTTTCTATAACTCCTTTAGCAACATGAGGGAACACTGATAATACATCTTATCTAACAGCATGTATGGTCTCCCAAGAAAAGGTCTTAGTAGTCAGCCTAGAAAGTATGCTTTGTGCGTCATATGTTCACGTTCCAGTAAAAAAGCAAGACAGGGCTTTTGGGTTTAATTTATGAAACTTTACCTTTTATAATTCCTTCATAGCCATTTTAATATTTTTATTTAGGAATCTGGGATTATTAGTACGTAATCATTTTCACATTCTTAGTCTGTCTACAGCGAGTTGTTCAAAATTCAAGAACCATTTGGAAAGGATATAAGAAAGAACCGAGATGCCTGTGGTCACCCTAAAAAGGCCCCTGAAGAACCTATTTACACTTTATTTACACATTATTTACACCTCTCCCTTCTCTCAACCCTTAAGAAAACCCTCTTTTAATACCTGAACAGTGTCCGTTATGTGATGTAGAATTGAACTAAATTTCTACCTATTTTGAGTTGCTGCCCAATTACAAATAGTCAAAAGAACTGAAGAATTTCCATCTAAATGTTGATTTCAACTTCATAAGTTACAAAATATCTCAAATGTGTTTTACCTGCTTTTAGATTAAACAAATAATCATTGTTAGAAAATGTGTTCTGAATACTTGATTTAAAACATGAGTTGCCCAACTCTATAATGTGTGCTTCTGTTTTTGCTAACAGGTTACTCACTATGTATAGAGGAATAATTGGGACTCCATGAAGCAAAAACCTTAAATACAATGGGGTATGATCATAGTTTACTATTCCTGATAAAACACTATTTCCGACTAGGAGTGCAAAGATGTAACTGGAAGGAATGTATGTATTTGTATTACACACAAAAAAAACTCTGAGATAGTTTAAAGTTGCAAGGTTTGTTAATGCTTACTCCAGATAACGCCTCAAGTAATTTAAAGCTCCCTATCATACTTGTAAAAAGAAGCAAACAAAACTAAATGTTTGTTTGGAAATTAGTAGGTAGGGTATCCCCATATTTTGCAACTTTCAAGTACCTACTCTGCTTCAACTGTCACACCAACCAAATTACACTGCATATTCAATTTGCCCCCATTGTGTTAGGGTACTTTTTGATAGTTGAGCATATTGATATAAGTGGCAGTAGTGATATTTATCTGTTTGTTTTTTTTATAGTGTATTAAATGAAAGCCATGGGATGATGATGTGGAAGGTTTATTTAGGAATTTCTGTCAAATGTTAGCTATCAATACTGTTAGTGTAGAAGTGCAGTTTTGTGATTACCATTTTTGAAGTCTGGTATGAAAAAGGAGTGTGACTTGTTGAAAATATATAGATGGTTTTGTATGTGTATATTATTAGATGTAGTTTAGAGGGCAAGCTGAGGTGGTTTGTGGGGTGCTGTTTGGATGGTGTGAAAGTTAACATAAGGTATGTGTTTGAAAGTGGCAAAGTTTTAATTTTAAGATCAATAGGGAGCCGGGCTTACTCACTCTTCCTCTTGACTAATTCCAAAGTGGGATGAAGAGGACTCTGCAGAATTTATATTCACAGGGATCTTCAAGAGTTGAGCAGACCCCTGAGCACTTTAGGGATCCCCGAAGCTTTAAAAAGCTCAGAATGTAATAACTGCAGAAAACAGTTCAGTCTGTTAAGTGTTGAACAAAGATCTGTAATAAAAGATTCTTCACTTTTGTAATTTTATTCTGTACTGAAAATATTTTGCTAAAATCACCACTTTGTGATAAGAATTTGTGAAATGATTTAACAAGGTTTGATTATTGCTGCTTGATAAAACTTTAAATATTCCATGTTAAGATCTTAGGTTTAACTTCAGCTGTCATAACCATCTTGCTTTATTTTACTTTCTGTAACTTTTTATCTATTAATGTCATTTACTTAATAAAGTTTATTGGAATCCAGAGACAGAGTACATTGAGACTAATCCTGATTTTATAAAGTTGCTATGATTTCCTTTAATTTAATTGTGCTTTTTATTTCTTATTTTTATGTCCTTTGGAATTAGCTGACCTGTAATGGTGCACAAGTTTCATTTTTCTCTTGCTCTCTCTGATCACTTTTTTGCATGTGCGCGCACGCGCGCAGACTGCAGTGGGATCTTGAAACGAGGATGCAGAGCATACCACCACATTGATGTACACAGTTTTTCTTGAGTTTCCGAGGTGCACACGAGTGGGACTTTCTTTGGTCCCTGCATGTCACTTTATTTACTGTCCACAGGCCTCTAGTCAGCTGTAGGTTTTCCACTCTTGTGGATCTCCTGAGTTCTGCAGAAGCAGAGACCTGCACATTTGTTATGCAAGGCCCCAATGTTTTATATTGTAAGAGTGGCATAAAACAGGTGAGGCCCCTCTAATTTTCTGCAGCTTTCTAGCACAGGAAAATTCAAAAGTAGTTAAGTAAATTAAATATGGGGTCTAATACTACATTAATCTGCACTTAATGTTCAGAAATTAATTTATTTTATGGTATTACATTTTCAATACACTTCAGGTTTTTGTACATAAATGAGAAACTGCATGTGGGTAAGACAGCCAGAGAAAAAAGTGTTAAGTATCATACTTCGTTCTGATGCTGTGATCAAAATTTTAATTAATTGTCCACCAAGAAAGTTGTTTTCCCTTTGCCATTTGATAATTCCTTTATATTGCACCAGATGCTTTTTATTCTATTGAAATACATGGGGATGTGTTAGGGTGGCACTTCTGTTTTACTACTCTACTCCTATGACTTAATATTCAAATATAAGCAATTTGGAAAGCACATAATTTAATACTACATAATAGATCATCCACCTGCTGTATGGAAAGCAGAAACTGAAGGAAGAGAGGTAGGATTAAAGGGAAAAAAACAGTTTTACCCAACACAATTTGACAGAGGACACAGATGGAAAATTTATACACACACTGACTGATTTGCATGGAGAGAAAGAGGTCTGAAGCAACTTCATCTTCCCAGTGAAGTTGAATCAGTGTGAATCTCAATACTTACAGCTTCTTAATAGGTCTGCTGTCAGCAGTTTATGTTTATGGACTGGTGTGGTGTTGGGTAATAGAATGTCTTAGGTACCCACTATTACCAAATTTTGCAAGTGAGGGGTTAGAGACTATCTCATGATGAAGGGGGAAGCTGCAGCTTTGAAATTTGCTAGAGTTGGGGGGATGGGGGAGGGCCGGGAAAGAGCGTCTCTGCTTGGCTGCTTGTACCCTTGGGCTGAGAAACCAATCAGAGCTACAGGAAGAGCTCTCTGCCCTCCCCCCCCCCCCAAACCCAAAGCCATTCTCTCAGGAGAGAAGGAGCTAAAGATCTCAGAGTATAGGGTGTCTTCCCTCACTCCCTATGAGTAATGGAACAACTCCCTGCTCTTCTTCTGTTGCGCCAAGCCAAGGAGAAGGGGTGGACTGGCCCATGAACAGCATGAAAGGGGAGACCCTGCCACCCACCCAAGGCCTGGAAGGAGGGGGATGAAACAGCCCCAGGAGGAGCAGAGATGAGGCTGAGGTGGCAGTGTTCAGTTGATGGTGCTAGGACTTCCAGAGAGCACAGCCCTTGGAATTTTAGATTGCTAACACTAGTTAAAGTTTAAAAACACACCTTTTTTTATTCCCCAAATATAGACAGATGCCATGTCTCTCTGTCTCTCTGTCTCTCTCTCTCCAAGTGATGCCAAAGTGGGAAAAGAGAGAGGCTGCTCTGTGAGAACTAACTAAAATCTGTCTCTGCCCCTCTTCCTCCCACTCTTCTCTCCCACCTTCCAGGGTTTTATTCAGTTTTTCTTCATCACTTCCTCAATCATTTATCATTCCTGCTAACCTGAGTTCATGTATCACATACTCACATTTTGGACAGTAGAGTAGAAAGTATCCTATGCTCCAGTCTCTCAGTGATTTCGTAGTTACATCTCTAATTGGACTGTGGTTTTGGTTTCCCAGATTTTTCTAGTTCATGGTCCCTGTTCTTATTTGGTGAGAGTCAGGTTGAGTTTTGGGCTCTTCAATCTAGCAGAGAAAGGTACAACATGATCCAGTGACTGGAAGTTGAAGCTAGACAGATGCAGACTAGAAATAAGGCTACATTTGACATAGAGAAAGTAATTAACCATTGAAACAATTTACCAAGGGTCATGGTGGATTCTCCGTCCCTGACAACTTAATACAATCTTGAGTTTAAAATTTATTTTACTTAAAGATATGTGCTTGGAGTTATTTTCAGCTTGTATTATAGAGGAAGTCAGACTAGGTGATTGCAATGGTCCTTTTGGCCTGGGAATTTATGAAGAGAGAGATCTAGCCAGACAAACAATGGGAAACAATTTTGTGGATATTTCAACATGTCAACTTTCCATGTCACAGAAGTCAAAATGGATCAGTTGTCGTCCTCCTTGAGGTTGGGTGCTAGCTAAGTTGAGGAGGTAAGTGCGCCACCGACAGCATAGCCAATGGGTGGATGAAGAACTGGCTAAAACAACACGAATAAATAGGTCCCAACTCCTTGTGTGCTCCTCAGTACGCTCTACAATGTTGGTGGGGAGTTCAGTCGACAGGAGGCTGTTAAGAATCTCAGGGACCAGAAAAAGATTGCCCTCTCAGTGTGCACCTATAACTGCAGGACACTGACAAGAGATGATTTGCTCAACCATCTAATGGAGGAGAAGGCAAGGACAGCCTGTGACATCCTTGGTCTCTGCGAAACATAACCAAGAAAGGAGATGGAAGTGAAGTGGAGAAATGAAAGTACTACCATGTTGGGAAAAGGAGAAGGTGCAAGGACCGTTGGAGGAATCAGCTTCATCAACAAGGAATGGTCTTCAAAAATCATCTCCTACAAATTCAAGTCATTATGCATTGGAGTGCTACACCTCCATCTGAACAAGAACACCACCCTCAATATTATTAAGATCTGTGCCCCCACAAGCACAAGCAAAGATGATGATGTGGAAGAATGTATCAGGAGCTTGAGGAAAACCTTGCTCAAAAATCCACGTATACGATCATGATGGGAGATTTCAATGCTAAACTTGGAAGTGGGAAAGGAGGTGAAAAGTTCATTGGAAGGTATGGTATCAGCGAATGGAATTCACAAGGTGAGTGACTGGCAACTCTGGCAGAGATTAAATAAATGTTTATTGGTAACACCTGGTTTAAGAAGGCCAAGAGGAAGTGAACATGGATTGTGCTCAATGCGAAGAACATAATATAGTCAATCTCATTCTTGATCAATAAGCAGCACATTGTACAAGACATCCCAATAGTACCATCATTTAACACCGGTAGTGACTATCGCTTGCTCAGAGCATGGCTCAACTTCATCGAAAAGGTGGAGAAGAAAGCGCTACAGATGGCAAATCAGAGACAGCTGCCAAAAATATTCGATAAGGCAATCTTGAAAGCAAACATTTCTAAGGAAGACTGGAGTCTTATAGATAACTGCAATGAGGATGATAAAAACTTCACTGATAAATTGAGGCAATGTGTGAAATTATCTGAGAAAGAAAAACCAAAACGAGCAAAGGGAAGAATCTCCAAGGAAATGTGGAACTTGCTAGAGAAGCAGAGGAATGTGAAACAAAATGATGGTGAAAAACTTGAGTACTCCTGCCTCTGCAAGTTGATAAAAAGAAGACGACTAAAGGAGGACTTTGAGAAGTACCGAAATGAAAGGCTCTTAAAGATGGCTGAAGATCGCAGACGCCTCAAAAAATGCAAGAGGGAATTGACGTTGTACAGGTCAACAATAATGGTGCTGAAGAACAGGGATGGAAAACCAGTAGTTGACAGAACAGGGATGGAAGTGATCTGCAAAGATTTCAAGCCAAACTGTTCGCGTCTCAGATATATGTCCCTGTACCAACACTTCAACAGACCAATGACGTACTTCCAGTCCTCGTCAGTGAAGTTTGACATGCAGTTCACCAAATTAAGGAAGGAAAAGTCCCAGGTAGAGATGGGCAATCGAAATAAGAGCTGGAAGCCAAGACTTCTGGGAAACCCTTGCTCAGAGGTTTAGCAGTTACTTGGAAATGCAGAAGATACCATCTAGCTGGAAGGAGTCCAACACCATCCTGCTGTACAAGAAGGGCAATTGTGAAGATCTAAAGAATGGAAATATGCCTGCTCTCACATGTCTACAAGCTATTCACTAAAATAATAACAAACTGACTCTCTGCGTCTGGACAAGCAACAGCTGAGGGGGCAGGCAGGTTTTCAAAGTAATTTCAGCACAATGGACCATATTTTCACTATAAACCAGCTATTGGAACACACAAGGGAACACAAATTCCCTTTAGGTATTGCCTTCATCAACTATGGAAAAAGCGTTCAAAGTGTAGAGATCAATGCAGTGTTGAAAGCTCTTGCAGAGCAGAACATCGACACAAACTATATCAAACCATTAAAAGAAGCAAATTCTGACTGCACTACAGATATAACTTTATTTGATACCTCCCTTCGCATCCCAGTTAAGAAAGGTGTGAAACAAGGAGACGTGTATAGGGGGGTAGCTGTGTTAGTCTGTATCCACAAAAACAACAAGGAGTCCGGTGGCACCTTAAAGACTAAGATTTATTTGGGCATAAGCTTTTGTGGGTAAAAAACTCAAAACTCTTCACAGCCTGCCTTGAAATGGTAATGAGGCGGATGAATTGGAAGGGTGGAATCAACGTCAACGGAGAGCAGTTAAACCATCTCAGATTCATGGATGATATTGTGTTGATCGCCAAAAATACTGTTAAGCTACAGAAAATGTTGTGAGAACTCAACACAAAAAGCAGTCAAGTCGGACTGAAAATTAACTGCTCCAAAATTAAATGTATGTGGTCTGATACCTTGCCAAAAGCCCAAATAACAATCCAAGGAGAACAAATAGAATGGGGGAGGTCTAGGTTGCATATTAGGAAAAACTATTTCACTAGGAGGGTGGTGAAGCACTGGAATAGGTTACCTAGGGAGGTGGTGGAAACGCCATCCTTAGAGGTTTTTAAGACCCGGCTTTCTAAAGCTCTGGCTGGGATGATTTAGTTGGGATTGATCCTGTTTTGAGCAGGGGGGTGGACTAGATGCCCTCCTGCGGTCTCTTCCAACTCTGATACTCTGATTCTATGATTAATATGTCTATTTGGGCCAAGAAATTAACATGTGCCACGATCAGGAGGGTGAACTCTCACGAAGAAAGAAAGCAGGTTGGTGTGCATTGAGTTCTATCAAGGATGTCCTCCAAGGAAAAATCAACAAGGCAACGCACGCCAGTCTCTTCAACTCAGCAGTACTGCCAGCAAAGTTGTACAGCAGCAAAACATGGGTGCTGATGAAGACAGAGGAGCAGCAACTGTCTGTCATGGAGAGGGTGATGGAAAGAAGAATTCAGGGAATTTCAATCCGTGACTGAGTCCCTAATGAAGTGATCAGACAGCGGAGTGGAGTTCAGGATGTCGTCATTGACAACAGGCATAGTAAAATGCAATTGGGCCTGGCATATAGCGAGGCTCACTGACAATCGATGGACTGCAGCTGTCGCTGAGTGGTACGCACGGGAACTGAAATGACCACTCGGCCAACCTCCAAAGAGATGGGAAGATTTTATGGTGAAAAGACATGGCCGCACATGGAGAAGGAAGGCCAGGTTATGAAAAGAATGGAAGATGTGTTGTGATTGGTGCAATCTATATGAGGGCTGAAGGACTGATCTATCAAGGTGATTATCAAAATTGTTTTAATTTCATTTACCAACAGTCCAGTTTTCCCTCAAGAAAACAAACTTGTCAGTAACCATATTTATGATAAAATATTATGGAAAATTTATGAACAGCCGGTCTAATGTTGACAATTTTTATGAAAATGTTTTTTGAAATTTTTCATACAAAAAGTTTTTTCGTTGGAAAAATGGCCTTTTTGCCCCAAATCAGCACCACTCAGTGACTATGACAGATCCCTATGACATGCAAATACTTTGGAATTACAAGGTGTTGTATCAGCAGGAGGAACAGTCTACATTTTATAGAAAAGCAAACTTAGAACCAAAATGGATGGATTGCCCATTAAGGTCCTGATTGGGGCTGATTCTTATTTACATTAGGGCATCTTTATGCTGCTCCGGCAGTGTAAAGAAAACTTAAAGTAGGCTCAAACTTACACTTCCAAAGTGGTGTTAAACAGTCTTTGAGAATCAGACCATATACCTCTATACACTGAGATTTTATTTTACAACAGAGGCTATCACACTTCTTAATGTTAAAAAGAATGTCATTTTGACTCCTCCTCTGTCATTGATGACGGCACACTGCATGAGTAAACAATTGGGTTTTTTTAATATTTAAAACCTGTTTTAATATTTAAATACAAGTTAGGTTTATTAAAATTAATTGCCAATTAAATTTGAAATTGGCAATGTATATTAAGGTCTAAACTTTTTTAAAAAGTATTTAATGATTTTAATAAGTATTAAGCAATATCTGTTTGCTGACACAGTGTTAAAGAAAGTAAGTCACTGAAAGGTTGGAAGTCATTGACTAAGTACCTGGAATGAGAGTTTGAAGTGCTAAACAAGGTGGTGGGTTTTTTGTTTGTTTTAAACAACTGTGGCATCTCTGCAGGTTCAGAGAAAATATTCTCTTCAGTTTATTCAACTAGTTCATTTGAAATTAAGAAATCAGTTAGGAGCTGAAAAAGCAGAAAAGCTTGTTTTCATCTTCCAATCTAGGAATAAAAACAGACTATGAGAGGATGAGATCTACTAGTTCTAAAAATTGTGATGGACACTGTAACCTGAACAATTAGTTCAATACACGAACTACAGATAATGTGGCCTTTATTTAATAAGTCAGTTTTAAATGCAAAATGTTGTGATGAGAAAAAAAGGTGGTAACAAGCACATTTAAGGTAGTTTTTAAAAAACTAAAAATGAATGCTCTTTGTTTTTATTGAATTTTTATTTTTTATCCAAATAGAGATTGACACAAATTACAAGTAAAAAATTCATCTAGTAAATAAGAAATGCATCATTCACCATTTTAACATAAAAATATAAAAAAGTAAGTATCTGAATAAATGTAAGTTAAGCTACATAATTTCTTAATTTGTTGCTGCTATATTTACACACATTTTAGTGCAGTGCTTCTCAAACATTTGTAGTGGTGACCCCTTTCACAGGTAGCAAGTCTCTGAGTGTGACACCCCTTATAAATTAAAAACAGTTTTTTGTATATTTAACACTATTATAAGTGCTGCAGGCAAAGCAGGGTTTGGGGTGGAGGCTGACAGCTCATGACCCCCCAATGTAATAACCTTGTGACTTCCTGAGGGGTCCAACCCCCAGTTTGAGAACCCCTGTTTTAGTGTAAAGGCTATGCAGTAGTTTGTGTGCAGAATACACCCTATATCCCACATAAGAGACTTTTGACATGTTCTGCTTTGATTTTGGAAACTTAAATTCAGTCTAGGCCTGTTGGAAGTTCTTAACCTCTGTGAAAAGACAGTATCATTCCATAATTCCATTAGGAATTTCTCCAAGCAGAGCAGTAACTGTAATGTTACTAGACAAACTGCTCAATAAAGAACATTGGGGGGAAATTTTTTAGTTTCACAAAATATTGTAATTTAAGGCAGTGATAACATGTGATGGAAACTTTGTATGATTTAAAAAAGCAACAAAATTATTACTGTTTATTTTAACAAACACTTTTAAATGTTTTGAAAAGTTACAACAAAAAAATAAGAAAGGCAAAGATTTTCCAAAACCGCATTATGCCTGATGTTTGTTTATAATTTATTTTAATCCTATAATTTAAAAATATTATTTCTAATTTTGGGATTACAAATGTCTCTTATTGTGCTTTGTCCATGGCTGGGTTGTAAATTACCTTGCTTGGAATATTTCAACAAGGTAAGTGTTTCCATAAAGGAAAATTCTGTCATGCTTATTTTTGATAATTTAATTCTTGCACGGTGCCTTCTCTCACTCTTTTAAATTCACCTTCATATGCTGTCCATGTAGTTGCTCCAGAAAAGACCCTGCTCATAAAATTCCTTGATACCATCAAGGCCATGCTCAGGAGGGAAGTTGGAAACTGTTTGAACAAGGCTACAATTATGATCTGAGAAAAAATATATTTAACATCATGGGTTTATTATTGAGATTTTAATACACTCTTTTGTGTAAGTCCAGATACCCTGTGTCTTGTTTAACAGGCTCAAGCAGTGCAGAACTAATTAGTTGACATCAGAGTAATGTATAAAGTTCTTTGGTAGTTTATAAAGATGACGTGAGCTACCTGAACAGAAACCTTAGGTCTGATGATCTAATTCTGGGAACTAAGCAGGCATGACTGAGGGTGAGTGTGATAGGATCTCTGAGGTGCAACCTCAAACTGTGGGACCAGTGTCCCCTAAACTCTCCACCGTTGGCTGTCTCACAATGCTTTGCCAGTGACAAGAAGCAAACCCTCCACGTGCAGTTATCACTCAGCCACCAGTATACAGAGAGACAGCCAGTTAAATTCCATGAAGACACTCATGAACTATACAAATGGAGACACCAGCAAATCCCCCCCAGCCACAGAATTGCACCACAGAACTGTACCGTCTTTCATTGCTCAACAACACCTGTTGAACAATGCAAGCTCATTAATTAGGTTGCTACTTCGTCAAAGGGTAGTGGACGTGCACCAGCCTTTGTAATCTGAGCAGATCCCCCCAGGCGCTTTAGACACACTCACTGAAAAGATGATATATTCAAATAAGTTTATTAACTACAGAAAGATTTTAAGTGATTATAAGTGGTAGGCATAAAGTCAGAGATAGTTACGCAAGAAAATAAAAAGTAAACATGCCTTCTAAATCCTAACCTCTATTAGATTAAGCAAGATTTGGATCAAACAGCTTTTCTCACCCCACTGGATGATGCAGGCAGGTTACAGTTTTTAATACACCGGCTGAATTTCCCTCTTAGCCTGGAACCAATCTCCTCAGTTCTAAGTCTTTGTCTTCCCATCACTATTGTTGCCTTCAGCATAAGTGGGGGAGGAGAGAGGTGGTCTCATGATGCCACTGTCCTTTATTTTATAATTTATGTCCCAGGGAAGATGCTGGCCCAGACGTTTTTTGGTGGGCCCTGCTGAGTCACAGAGTTGAGCAATTCCCATTATCTGGTGCTTGCACAACTGTCTCTTACAGAATTGTAAGTCTCTTGTTTACATTTCCCTTGCTGGTCAATGGTCGCTTCATGTCCGTTTGGGTGTGGGGCACCTTCTTTGTTGCCACTGGAGTGCTAGCTGTGGGCGTCTCCCAGACACACAACATATTTCAATATGAACCATATAGCAGAATATCGTAATTCCATATATAATGATGATACACACATTGTGACAGAACAATGAATTTCAGCAGATCATAACCTTTCATATGATACCTTGCAAAGCATGCCCTGTATGAAATATCACAACCATTACCAGTTAGAAATATGAGGGTTACAGGGTGCTACTTTGAGGTACAACACATCACATTCGCTTGTATTTTGTTTGCCTTGTCTATTTAGATTGCCAGCTCTTCAAGGAAGGGACTGTGTTTTATCTATGTTCACCTTTTAGTGTATTTTGGGGAATTCACTGATCACCCATTGCAAATTTGCTTTTTTCAGATGGCTTTTTTCAAAGGGCAGGTGGAGTAGTGTTATGTCATGCCAGTACAGTATGGGGAGGAGAGAGGAAGGACAAGAAGTTTCTCTTTTCTCTAAGTCTTAGGCTCAGCAGTCTTCAAAAACTTCTGGGCAGGATTCCTATTTAGCATTCAAGAGAGCGCTAGGTGGAGGGATGTGGCTGCCATATCTGAGCAGGTGTCATTTGCCCTGAGCTAGCCAACACACCTGTTTTTCTTCACAATGTGGATACCAGGAGTTTAGCTCTAACTGGGAGAGGCTGCCGTGTGCTGCAAACTCTGCAATTTCTAAAGAGAGAGGGCCAAAATGTGGCCATGTGTAAGAAGGTGCAAATCCTTTGACTTCAATGGAGGAACAGTCTTTTGACAATGATGGATTTGACCTAAGGTTTCTATCTATGGCCCAGCTCCTGCTTCATTGGTACTGAGACACTTTGAACTTTTCATAGTTATTTAACAAGGTAAAATGGGAGCATAAAATACCATCTGATCTATTAAATCCCATCAACCTGACACATGTAAAATATCAGCTTTGTTAACATAAAGAAGAAAATCAGATGCCATAGATGGAAGGTTAACAGGCTCCAGCTGGTTAAATCATTAAGTGCTGCCACTGACTAGCAACTGGGAAGATGAATACAGTGAAAGGAAAGATACAAAATGTTGTCATTAACTTTAGGGTTCACTAGAGAAGAGCAAAAACTAAGCTGAAAAATATCAGCTGCAGTCAAAGACTTCACTGTCTCATGGGCATTGCTGTGTTCTACTCACAGCCCAAAGCTAATCAGGTTCTGACTCCTTGAGTTTACCCTTCAGCATGAAGAGGAAAATCATACTGTGCTAGAAAGGAACCTACACTCCATCTGACGGGCTACAGAAGACTTGTATAATCACCAGCACCCAAGAGCAGTGGAGGATTAATAATTCTGCTGCCCGTAGGCCCTGAAATAATTGCCGCCCCCACCCCCAGCAGCTACCCGCCCCAGCTCACCTCTGTTCTGCCTCCTCCCCTGAGAGGGCCCCTGGGTCCTGCTTCTCCCCGCTCCCTGCCAGTGCTTGTGTGGGAAACAGGTTCATGAAGGAGGAGGGAAGGGGGGGAATGGGGTGTGCTCAAGAGAGGAGGTGGGGCCGGTGCAGGGATTTGGGGAAGGGGACCAATAGGGGCAGGGAGGGGGCGGGAAAGGGGCGCAGGGAAGGGGGCAGAGGCCACGAACCAGTGCTGGGGGAAGTAAATTTGCTGCCCCTGCAATTTTGCTGCCCTAGGCCTTGTTGGCCTAGGCGTTAATATGCCTCTGCCCAAGAGGTTACCTCCCTTCTTAGTTCTCACTCAGGTGTAAAGGCTGGACTAAGAAGGCAGGGTTGGAGGCCTAAACACCCAACTGAGCACACAGATGAAACCTAGGAAACTTTGCAAAAAGTTACCTAGAAAATAGTGAATACAGAAGGCTTCTGGCAAGAGTGCTCCATGCAGTTCCCAGAGGGCTAGATTATAACTTAAGTTATGTGTTTGTTTTCTTTTTGATTTTGTTTGTGTAAACCCCCTTTTCTTTGCTGAAATCATCATAAGTGATTACAATAACGTATGTACAATTTATGAACTCCTGAGGGATTTTAAAGAAAATTGCTGTATCCTTGAATACTCAGTGAATATTGAATCAGCTATCTGCTACCAGGGCTGATGTCAAGCATCTCCCAGACCTGGATCAATGAAGAGTGCTTAACCTGAATTCCATTCAAATGGGAGCACCTTAGAATAATGGGATGTTTGCAGCCTAGGGAAAACCAGTTTGCCCCAACTTGTCTGCAGTGGGTGGGTTGGAGCAATGGAAATTTCCCAGCAGGAGAACGAAAACTGAGGTATTAGAACTGGTTCTTAAAAACTCAAGCTGGGAAATTCAGGAAATATAAAGTGGCAAGCTATCTGAGCTGGGGAATCTTTTGACTGCCTGATCAGCTCAAGCTGCAGAGAGCTTGCTGCAGAAGAGAATCTATGATCAGGAAGAGAAGACTGAGTCAGAGGAGTGATGTCTGGGGGACCCTGGGACTCCTGAAAGGCCCGGCATGGTGAGGATAAGAGAGGGACAGTTTTTGCATGCAGGGTTTGTTGTTTTAGCATGGATCTGTAAGTCTCTATGCCTTCTCTATGAATAAAGTGTATGTGTTTAAGAAGGTTTCAGAGTAACAGCCGTGTTAGTCTGTATTCGCAAAAAGAAAAGGAGTACTTGTGGCACCTTAGAGACTAACCAATTTATTTGAGCATAAGAGCTGTAGCTCACGAAAGCTTATGCTCAAATAAATTGGTTAGTCTCTAAGGTGCCACAAGTACTCCTTTTCTTTTTGTGTTTAAGAAGTTACTTTGTACAGTCTCTGAGTGCATTTCTGTTCCTGTCGTATTCTGGAAGGTTTAAACCCTAAATCTGACTGCCCAAGTGGCTGGAGCTCTGGGGAGTTTTGCTTAGTCTACTGGGGAGACTTGGAGGGGGATGGGTTCAGGACTGGGCTTGAATGATGAGATCCCACTTCCAAGAAGGTGTACCAGACAGGCAGTCTGCATCCCAAGAGTAAACCTGAGAGACCAGGACCAGACAGAGTCATTCTCAGTGGACTAAGCACTCAGAATCCTGTAGTTGAATCCAATTTGGAGAGTGTCAGTTCCATCCATTAAAGCCCTGTCTCCACCACACATATAACCAGATTGGGAACATGGTTCCGACAGGACTGTCCCCAAATCATGTTACAAATATGGTTCCAATTTGTAGTGGAGATAGGACCTTTAACATGTTTTGTAACCTGATTAAATGGTCTGTTCTAACTACAATTTGTGACAGTGTAAAATTAACCATGCTTCAGAGAACCAAAGATGGATTTATAATTTGCAGACCTTTGATCTAAAAAGAGGAGGCAAACTGCTTGGTGCCCTGCTGTTTCTTTGGAAAGTGGCTGCTCAGAACTTGAGGAGAGAGCGATATCAGCCCGTGTCACAATCTGGATTTGAACTTCCTCAAACTTTGAACTTGCTCAAAGGCTATTGTTTTGTACCATTACAGAGGCTGGGGTCAAGCACACAGATTTATTGAGGATCTTGAACATGTCAGTAAAATAGTGGATAAAGGGAAAACAATTGACATAATTCATTTAGACTTCCCAAAGGCCTTTGGCAAGGTCCCTCACAAGAAGTAGCTAAAGAAACTATGTAATCATGAGTAAGAGGCAAAGTACTGTCATGGATCAAAAACTGGCTAGGAGACAGAAATCAAGGATTAAGATTAAATGCCAATTTTCATCATGACAAAAAGGGTTATAGTTGGTTGCCTCTACCATATGTGACACTGTGTTGTTTAATACTTATGAATGGTCTAGAAAGGGTGTGTGTAATATAGTAGAAAAATTTGCAGATGACAAAATCATTTAGGTTAGTTAGGATCAGAGGGGACTTGAGGAACTTCAGAGAAACCTAAATAAGCTATGCAAATGGGCAACATGATGGCAAATGAAATTCAGTGTTGATAAATGCAAAGTAAATTGCATTTGAGGCAAATACCTAAACTCTTCATACACCTTACATAGCTCTAAATTAACAGTCTCATCTCAGGAAAGGGATCTGACTGCGGTCCAAAAGGCAAACAAGATTATTAGGATGCATAAGGAATGAGACTATAAATAAGATGGAAAATATTATCTCATTATATAACTGAATAGTGTGCCCTCAACTGGACTACTGTGAAGTGATCCCATCTCAGAAAGGATGCAGAACTAAAGGAGATTCAGATGAGGGCATAAAAATGATTAGGGGACTGGAAAAAGTCTCATATGAAGAGAGATTGAAAAGAGTGAAATTATTTATCTGAGAAAGGAGACAAATAAGAGGGGACACAATAGACAAACGTAAAATAATGAATGGTAGATTAAGAATTCCTGTTCTTCTTGTCTCATGCAACAAGAACAAGGGGGACATTCAATAACATTAAAAGGTGCCAAATTCTAAACCCTTAAAAAGAAATATTCTCCTACACAATGCAAAGTTAGATTGTGGAACTCATTGCCACAAGAAGTCATTGAGGTCAAGGATGTAGGATTAAAAAAGGGATCTTTATATAGATAACAAGGATATCCAGAATTGTTATAACTAATGATAAACATTTTGGAAGGGATATTAAACCTCCTATTTCAGTGCTTAAACCAATCTCTAACTATTAGAAACCAGGATGTGACCTAATATGGGTTAGGGAGGAGGAGGAAATTGATTACCTCACATCTGCCTACTGTGGGATTCTTATACCTTCCTCTGAAGCATCTGGGGCTGGCCACTGACAGAGGCAGGCTATTGGACTAGTTGGGACTAAGGTCTAATCCAGTCTGGCAATTCGTGTGTTGCTAAGACCTTTCCCAGTTTTCTGGGACTTCTAGAGTGTGAAGCGGTAGGATTTGGCTTTAGGACCATCTGTACTTCCTCCCCCCACCCCCAGTACTTCTTGTTGTTAGGTAAACATTCACTTTCAGGCCAAGTACCAGAGGTGAAGTGTATATTATTAATTTTAGAGGATGAAAGCGCAATTAATAAAACGTTAACATATTTGTGGCATATAGTTTCCTCAGAAGCCTTCAGAAAAGAGGTTTCTATTTAATTGCAGAAAGGACTGAAATATAGTAACTATAAATATGATGTTCCAGTAAGAGTGCCTGAAGTTCTGACAGAGCTGTTTGCTTTCCTGCAGTGCTTGATATTGGACTCCAATTAAGGAATTAGCCTAAGGACAATCACTTATATTAGTCACTATTTTTCCAATAGCTTAATCTATTTGCCTTTTGGTTTTATAGTTTTGTTTAATGCTTTAAGTTATTTTAAAACATTACTGAAAGAAGCAATAATATTCAGATTATTTATTAATTCTATGTCATTGTCCAGATACTGTATCTATAATAATAATAATTTAGAGCTCTATTTCAACGGGAATGAAATCTCTGTGACTTTTGTTGTGTTATCTCTGTGGGGCTTTTACTACGTTATTGCTGCAAAGCTTAATCATAATTTAGGAGTCATTTTTTCCCCTGTATTACTCCAGCAGTGTTTAGATTCACAACTTTTAGTGTCAAGTGGAAATTAAAGCTCACATATGCCTTTAGAAAGAAGGTAACCGACAGCAAGGTTATCAGAATGACTTGGACAAAAAATGCAATTTAGGTTTTGGAATCAATCTAATTATAAAAAAAAGTAAATCATCTGTTTAATTGTTTGAAATATAATAAAAATAAAAATAATTAACAATGAAACTTGGGGAGCTACCTTCTTATTTGTCTAGTGAATTAGTTGTGATAAAATAAATAGTGGAATGCTTTATTTTTTCATGCAAATATTTTGAGAATGTCTGGCTGTTTTTCACGCGGATATCTGTATTGGCACACAGACAGTTATTTGTGTCCACACAGGGTATTTGTTGCTTGCTCCTCTGATATTTGTCATCCAGGAAGCAGAAACAATCCCATGTGACTTAGGTAAACACCACAATGACAAATAATGAATAACCTAAGACAGAATACAAATGAATAATCCTCAAAATTGTGCCTGAAATATTTTTGTATAACATATCTGAATAACTATGAATATCAAATACATTAGTAAAACAGTCTATTTGCAGATCACTTTCTAACTGAAAAAAGGCTAAATTAAAATCTGTTTGCTCTGAATAGTTTGCCCAGTTCCAGTGACAATTTTGCGCTTGTCATCACTATAGGTATTAAAATGAGTGAGATATTTGCATAGTAAATAATGATGGATCCAAAATCTAAATTTCAGTTCTCCACACTCCACTCACCTAGTGCTCTAAGGTTTGTGGGGTGTTTGGATCACAGGCAGTGACGGATTAGCCACTGGGCCCATGGGCCCATGCCCAGGGGCCCCAACCAACTGGGGGGCCCCCGGCTTCCACCACCTGGCAGATGTGGGGGTAAGCCCCTGCAGCACCCTCACTCCCAGCAGAAACTATGGGATGGGGGAAGCCCCCCACCTGCCGCAACCCCTGACCCCAGCAGAAGCTGTGGAACAGGGGAAGCCCCCTCAGTGATCCCCTGACCTTGTCCCTGGCAGATGCTGTGGGGCAGCAGGGGAAGCCCCAGCACCCAGAACCCTGCTGCGGCCCTGGGAATGGAGGAGCTCTCACTCCCCACTACAGCCCTGGGATTGTGGCGTGGGGACAGAGCTTCTCCGGTGTTAGGGCCACGGTGCGGGGGAGGCAGAAAGGAGCAAACGGGTTGTGGGGTGGGCAGACTGGGTGGGGACCCTGGGTGGAACAGGGTGAGGCCCCAGGGGAAGGCGCAGAAAGGGGTGGGGCTGTGAGCGGGGCCGGAGGTGGAAGGGGTGGAACAGGGGCGGGACTGCAGGCAGAAGGGATGGGGAGGAGCTCCTCCACTTGTCATGGCCCAGGGCCCCAGGAAACCTTAAGTGCCCTCTGATCACAGGCTTCGGGTTCAGGCTCATTTGTAGGATCAAACAGGAAACTAGGTTGGCAAACTTTTGTAAAGAAGCAATATCTGGCATTAGCAAATGTGTATTTAAAAAGACAATAGATTTAGATTTATGTAAACATTGGTCAGGTTTCAAAACATTCAAAAAGGGTCCTAAAATAGGTTATACCTACTCTTAGTCTCCCATTCTGCCTTCTGCTCACGGCTGATGTCAGCCATTGCCCTCAGTGTTGGTATGCTCAGAGACTGCACCATCATGATGTATGAGTATTCAGAATGGTTTGGTGCTGAGACGGTCAGCAGAAATTTTTGCAAAGGACAGTGGAGTTATAACTAGCAACATGATGGCATATTTGACGTATTTCACATTCTTCTGTTTCAGGGTTCAATCAAAAGGAGGAGCAGGGCCGTCCCTAGGGGGTGTGGGGCCTGGGGTGGAAGTGACATCACTTCTGGGACCAACTGTGTGGGGGTGGGTAGGGAAGGCTGGGGGAGGTGGTGCCAGGTGTGTCTTTGCCCACAGTCTACACCCTCAGGGCCCCGCTTCGGCGGTGCCCTCCTTCCTGGGCCTGGGGAGCTGCAGCGGCACCGTGCCCTCTCGCTCCAGGGCATGCGCTCCCCCTTGGGCAGGGCTGGGGGGTAGCCTCCCCCAATCAGCGGTTCACCCTTTGCCCATGCAGCGCTGGCCCGTGGGATCCCCAAAGCATGGGGTCCGGCCCCAATTCACCATCCCCTAGGGATGGCTCTGAGGAGGAGATGGAGGTAAAGTTAGGGTACATGTACACAGCCTGCGGCAGTGAGCCTCCTCGACAGGGCTGGCAGACTTGGGCTGGCAGGGCTCATGTTAGCACTCTAAAAATAGCTCTGTCAATAGACAGTGCTTTGAAGTTGCAGCTTGGCCTACGAAGACCACCCCACACCCTGGGCGCCAGAGCCTGAGCTTCAGCCTAAGCCACAACTCAAAGAACAGAGTACACAGCTATTTTTAGAGCACTATGCGAGCCCCACAAGCACAAGTTTGTCCACTCATGTTGGGAAGCTCGCTGCCGTGGGTGGTGTAGAGGTACCCTAAATGGCCCAAATTCTCGATTTCAGCTGAACTACACTTGGCATAGGAACAAGATGGGACCAAAACTGGCTTTAAGCCACCGTTGTGCTTTTCTTATTGTAGTGCTCACTCCTGGTGTAAGTTAGGTTATGTCCACACTGCAATTAAAAACCTGTGGCTGGCCTGATCCAGCTGATTTGGGCTTTCAGGGCTTGGGCTAAGGGGCTGTTTAAATGCAGTGCAGATGTCTGGGCTTAAAACTCGCCCCCCCCCCCGTCCTTGCCATGTTAATTAACTGAAGCGATAGTGGGGGGTTACCATGGAGATGGGGTACTGAGTTTGGAGGGGGAATACGTAGGAAAGATGCAAACAGTTAGATTACAGAGAGAGAAACAGAAGCTCTTCATCTTCATTTTAATGGGATATGTGTATTGACACCTAGTATAATTTAGGGGTTAAGACTAGTAATTACGGATATTTTGAAGTGGTGCAAAATTGAAGTGTTTTATGGAGCAGGGTGTGTTTATTCCCAATTCCACTACCTTTTGGTTCTTGTCTTATTTTACCCCAAAGTTTTGTGTGTTCCTCTAGTGATCATTGAATGGCTCCCATGCTTGTTTCCACACCTTCTCTTCCTAGGACTGGAGAGTACTTCCTGACTCAGCATGCCATGCCTCCTCCCTTCTCAAACCCCACTTCTTCAAAGAGGTGGATAAACCTTTGCCTTTGATAGATGGAAAAAATTATTATTATTTGACATTAAAAAAAAACAGAAAAAAGTCACTCCCTTTAGGACACGCGCACTAGCCTCCTAAATGACGGCACAATCACAGTGTCCTTCTTCTTGCCTATGTGTGATCTTCTGTTTGTTCTCATCATAATTCAGATGCAAACTCTTTGGAGTAAGGGCATCTATGTATAATCTGTATTGCATTCTGACGCTAGACACAGCTCTGCAGCTCTTCATTAGAAGCAAGGCCCCATGTGCTAACTGCACCTCAGTTCAGAAGCAAAGCCCTCTGTTTCTGCTACACTCCAGTATGGCAGACTGGCAATGAAGCAACAGCTTCAGGTAGATTCCAGAAGGAAGACTTTTATTGAACTTAATATAAAAATGTATAATGTAATCAGTACAGCGGCACTTATTTATTCTGATGTATCAGAGTCATTTTATTTCAGTCTGCCACTCAGTTTTCAATGTGCCAATGTGTGTGGGTTGACAATGCACATCTTCATTGTAGAAATTATCATGGCAAGATGAAGGCAATTGGGATAGTGAGGATTCTGTCACCTGGGGAGGCATGGCATGTGGTTTGGGATTATGTGACAGCACATTAACTGAATATTCCTGCTGAAATGATCAGCAGTGAAGTAGTTAACAATGTTGAGGTTTATATTATCATCATTAGACTTCAGAATCAACCAGTCACTTTGATAATTGGAGCAGTTTACACCTGTCTCAGACTTACTGTTTTGGTTGCCTGAAGGTGGGATAAGCCAACAGTGCATCAGCTTAAGCTTGATTCACATTCAGAGGACTTGATTCCCTATGGTTATAAAACTGGAATGATGCAGTGGTAAATCAGTTCCAGAAGTTTTCTTTGCAACCATAAGAAATCTAAATATACCAGCTATTTAAAATGAAAGTTTCAGTTTTATAGAACAGTTGTGCACCACAGAATTGAAGAATACCCAAAAAAAAAAAGCCCAGATTTTTTTAAACAGTCAATATTCTTTGAAGCTAGCTATTTTTTTTAACTTGAGGAAGAAGATGTCTGTTAGTATTGTCAAGTGAGCTGTAGCTCATGAAAGCTTATGCTCTAATAAATTTGTTAGTCTCTAAGGTGCCACAAGTCCTCCTTTTCTTTTTTTGTTAGTATTGTGTGTGTTCAGAAATCATTGTCAGCTAATAGTGAAGTTCTTTTAAAACTAAATGTAACAAGCTGAACTCCAGAGTAGCCAGTCACTGTCAAATTTGGTGTGTACACAGGGGAAAAAATATTAAATCACTCTTAGGCTTGTGGCTAATGTGAGAGGAGAACTTCCCTCATTTTTCCACAATGCGTAAGTAACTGAAACTAACAGTTTAAAGAGAAATACCATGTCAACCTTCCCTAAAATATTGCCAGCACAACACTATAATAGTAAGTAACTAAAAAATCACAATAAAGAACCTAAGCACTGACTTTAGAGAAACAACTGCAAAAGGACAGCTGCTTTCTATTGTTCTAATGGGCTTAGCAACACCATGATCTCTCTAAATGATTTAATATAAAATTACATCATGTACAGTCATAGATTTATAATCTAGCAAATCTTGCACAACTAAAACTCGTATTGATTGCAATGGGAAATTCTGGGTACCATAAGGAATGCATTATCAAGCCTAGAGGATGTATGAAACAGTTTAGAAAGATAACATTTTAAGACAGTGTTAAACATAAAATAAAAATCATCTGGGGATCAGCTTTCACATTTATGTATCTTCTGTGTAATCCATCTAACATTTTTAGCCTAAAATGGTGATCACAGTCAGCAACAAACTACTTTCAAAGAGACCCATTGAAGTCTATGGCAAAACTCCCACTCATTTAAATTTCAACCAACACTCATTATTTCAGCTTCTCCAGACAATTTTTTGAATATTGACAAAGGCATCTCCCAGAGAGTCTGTAAAAAAAGTAAATTTCAACCAACTGCATGAAGAATATTTTTGTAAATGGTCAAACCAATTGCAGGCTGGCTACTCCAGCTGACTTCCACTGGGCCATATTTTGGACAGAAATGAAGTTTTACTGGCTTTATGTGGCACTTAGATACTATGGCATAGGTAGAATGGAAACCAGATTGATTCATAAAAATCACAGGTTGAATTCTTCCCAATTTCTTTTCTAGACCTAGCAATTGATTTGCTTGGGTGTAATAGAAGTAGAATTTGGTCCGTGTCTAGGAACTGAAGGATACAATCATTCAGAGTACACCAGGATTATTAAAAATATAGCTGCTTATTGAAAACATCAAAGACCTGATTCTGATCTCACTTACAAAAATTGTATGCCATTGCAACTCCTTAGACTTTAAAGAAATTACTCCTGATTTTCACCAACTGTTAGGGAAATTGGAATCAGCTCCCAAGACTGAATTATAATGATTTTCCCAAACAAACAGGAATGTGACTTGAATTTAAAGGTAAGTAAAGTGAGTGGAACAAAGACACATGCATGTGACAATAAAGTTGCCCATGAGGATTCAGGGTATTGTTTTAGTAAGTTATATAAATCTCCTAGCAGAGCATAAACCCACAGACGCAAGGATATTCGGAGTTAAGGCTGAAATTTCACCTTTAGCATTCCACTTTTAATGTATATTGTATATGCATTAAGAAATAGGGCATCTAAAAATAAACTATTTTTTTCAGAGCCTAGAACTCAAAGGCATCTGGGGGTTTTAACAGAAAACAACTTTAAAAAAATCTAAAAGGGCAACATAAACTCCAAAGCTAAAAGAATGTAGGAAAAAAGAATCTCATTCTCCCTTCATGCCAATTAATATTGCCACACACTGACACTGAAAAGGGAAATGAAAAGCTTTGAGCTTTGCTCTGAAGAACACCTTGTGGTTTCTATATAGGGGGAAAGAAATGCCATCCACCTGCCTCAGTGGGTGGGGGAACTCGATGGGACTGGAGGTGAAAGGGGAAAGTCCTAGCAGCCAGGTAGCTCCCACCCCCTTGAAGTCTCTGGCAACCATTGGCCAGCTGGAGGGGAGGAAGCTGATTGGCCAGCATTCCCCAGCTCCCAGGATTTAACTTGGAATGGGGCCAAGTGAAGCTTCTTTTGGCTCCATTCCAGCAGCCCCACCAAAATTAGGAATGGGACTCTGGGCTGACAGATGCTGTGAGTCTAGCCAATTGCCTTTTGGGGGGTCGAGAAAGATTTTTTTCTGCCAGGAGCTAATTGGCAGAAGACTTGGGAGTTTTTTGCCTTCCTCACAGCACCTTCAAGCCACAGAATGTTAAGTAGGAACGTGCTTGGTACCTAACTGAGGTACTTGGGTTGAGAGGGATAGCTCAGTGGTTTGAGCATTAGCCTGCTAAACCCAGGGTTGTGAGTTCAATCCCTGAGGGGGCCATTTGGGATCTGGGGCAAAAATTGGGGATTGGTCCTGCTTTGAGCAGGGGGTTGGACTAGATGACCTCCTGAGGTCCCTTCCAACCCTGATATTCTATGATTCTATGAAAATTGTTAATTCATCACAATTTGCAGCTGGTTTCCAGTGTGCTTAAAAGGAAAAAATGAATAGTTCCCAGAGGTAAAAGACCTGGAATTTTGGTGATGGACCTTGGGCTCACAGGATAGGATGAGATCTTGTGGTCTTTGTGGGTCAAGGGCTCCAGCCTTTTGCACCCTCTGTCCTTCTGTGGGGGGTGGGTAGGGTGGTAGGACTCAGAGTGAGCTGAGTTTTGGAGGGTAGGCTGAGGAGAACCAACCCCAAGTTACATGGTAGGACCCTCACATTGGAGCCAATTGAATGCTGATGTAGCCTTTTTAAAAAAACTGAATTGATTGATAGCCCTGTGATAAACTATAATGTCCGTACAGCTCCTGTGCAGCCATAGTTTCAGATCAATAGTGTGAAAGTTACCCTTTAAGATTCTCTTAGACTGGGAGACTCTTAGGAGCACACGAAGAACAAATACAGTGACCACAACCACAGTTACAAATAAAAAATCTTGTTTGTATTATAAGTTATGCTCATATACACATCTACACAACCTGAGAGAGCCCAAGTAATAGCCAATGCCACATTCATACTCACATACCCAAAGATGTTACAGAGTCTCTCAACAGGTGGTCATCAATAAAGGGGTGGTTCCTGCTGGGATCTTCCCTATGACGTCTTTCCTCAGGGTATTCCCACTTTAGCCCCACCAGGGAACCTCTTTTATATTTTTGTTCTTACGAGGCCTAACATGTTATGCATATGCATAAGAGCAGTATTTTCGCCAAAACTTGAAACTAGGGAGTGCATTCAAATTTACAGGGGTGGTGGGTGAGGGCCAAGGGATGAGACCATGAGGGCAAAGGTGGCGTGTATGGCCCTATAGTAAAAACTGGAAAATGTCTCATGCCAATTTTATTAGATTTAACTCATGTTTTAAAGGCATCACACGAATTATATTTGGCTACTCAAGCCTTCTATGAAGCACTACATCTATATCCTTCTTGGTTTCTTGTTGTAATTTTGCACAACTCTGTTAATGAACTTCTCGAATGCAGTGCATTCATTTTTGGTGGCTTCTCGTGTGCATTGTAATTCCAGTCCTTCTACAGATATGCACATTACTTCAGTCCCATGATCAGGCAGAAGGTGATTTCTTTCAGAACATAAAATTTTATTCAATGATGAAAAAGAATGCTCAGCTGTTGCTGTCATGACTGGGAGTAGCAAAATATGAATTCCTACTTCTTTCATCACAGGAAACATAGCACAAAGATCGGGTCGAGCCACTAGTGATGATAAAAAAGAAGTTGAAGTCAAATCTTCATTCATTTGTCATATGACATTCCACTTTGTGTTCAGATTCTCGATTCTTCCTGGTCACACAGCAGCCCCATTGCTGGTAGTGACTCATTCTATTCAACTGTTTGCGTTTTATAAGACAGGCATCTGTAAAAGCTACGTAGAGATTGAGTAGAATCCAGAAGTTGCTGTTGTAGATTTGTAAAAATCAAGTCTGTGTACTCTTTCAGCTGGTTAAACAAACACTTCTTTCCTCTTCACTTAAGGATTCAATATAACTGTCTTCATTAGTCAAGTTCTGGATTGAAGTCTTAGCTTCTCCCATTCCATTTTCAATGGATATCTCTCTGACTGATCCAAGTTTAGCTTAAATTGCTGGACAAAGATCTACTACTGTTGTAGCAGATGCCTGGATGGCATTGTTTAATGACCCAAGTGGTTTCAGCAGTAGACTTACAAGACAGAGAATGGTGATTGTCTTCTCTGAATGTAGTAGGAAAAGTAGTTCACCAGCCTATTTAGATCTGTCCCATCTTGGTAGATACTTTCCAAAGCCAGTAATAACGGTTGGAGTAATTTTAAGACAAGAGCGCAGAATTGCTCATGAGAAAACCAGACAGTTTTTCCAGGTTGGACTAATTTGAACTTCAGTCCCAGAGCATCTTCTATTTTTTCCAAGATGTTCAGTCTTTTTGGACTCTTGCTGAAAAAAAAGAGTATAATGACGACATTAAATTTGTGGCTTTTTAAATGTTTTTTGAACATTCTGCAGCTCATACTTGTGCTAGGTGAGTAGATCATAGAATCGTGGAAGGGATCTTGAGAGGTCTTCTAGTCCAGTGCCCTGCACTTAAGGCAGGACTAAGTATTATCTAGACCATCCCTGACAGGCATAGGTGCCAACTTCTGCTCACGCCGGTGGGGGCTCAACCCCCCTCTTCCCTCAGCCCCACCCCGACTCCACCCCTGCCCTGCCCCCTTCTGCCCCCATTCCAAACCCTTCCCCAAAGTCCCCATTGCAACTCTGCCCCCTCCCTGCCCCTATTCTGACTCCTTCCCCAAATCTCTGTTCCTCTCCCACCTCCTCCACACTGGGAGGGAGGCAGAGAAGTTGGGATGCGGCATGCTCAGGGGAGGGGGAGGAGGCGGAGGCGAGCTGGACCGTGGGGGAGTGGAGGGGAGCTTGGCTGCCGGTGGGTGCAGAGCACCCACTAATTTTTCCCCGTGTGTGCTTCAGCCCTGGAGCACCCATGAAGTAGGTGTGAAGTAGGCTCTTAAAATCTCTGCTCTTAAAAACCTCCATTGATGGAGATTCCACAATCTCCCTAGGCAATTTATTCCAGTGCTTAAATACCCTAGTAGTTAGGAAGTTTTTCCTAATGTCCAATCTAAACTTCCCTTGCTGCAATTTACATCTATTGCTTCTTGTCTTATCCTCAGAGATTAACAAGAACAATTTTTCTCCCTCTTCCTTGTAACAACCTTTTATGTACTTGAAAATTGTTATCATATCTCCCTTCAGTCTTCTCTTCTCCAGTCTAAACAAACCCAATTTTTTCAATCTTCTCTCATAGGTCATGTTTTCTAGACCTTTAATAATTTGTTGCTCTTCTCTGGACTTTCTTCCAATTTGTCCACATCTTTCCTGAAATGTGGTGCCCAGAACTGGACACAATACTCCAGTTGAGGCCTCGTAAGCATGGAGTAGAGCAGAAGAATTACTTCTTGTGTCTTGCTTACAATACTCCTGCTAATACATCCCAGAATGATATTTGCCTTTTTTGCAACAGCATTACATTGTTGACTCATATTTAGCTTGTGATCCATGATGACCCTAGATCCCTTTTTGCAGTACTCCTTGCTAGGCAGTCATTTTCCATTTGTATATATGCAATTGATTGTTCCTTCCTAAGTGGAGTACTTTGCATTTGTCCTTATTGAATTTCATCCTATTTCCTTCTGACCATTTCTCTAGTTTGTCCAGATCATTTTGAATTTTAATCCTATCCTCAAAAGCACTTACAACCCCTCTCAGTTTGGTATTGTCCACTAACTTTATAAGTGTACTCGCTATACCACACCTACCACTTCCCATCCCCCCATCCACAAGGCTTGTTACCCTATCAAAGAAAGCTAATAGGCTCGTTTGAAACACTTTGTTCTTGACAAATCCATGCTGACTGTTACTTATCACCTTATTATCTTCTAGGTATTTGCAAATTGATTGCTTAATCATCTGCTCCATTATCTTTTTGGGTATTGAAGTTAAAATGGCCTCTGGAGTGTGTATAGGAGAGATTAGAGTTACAATTTTCTCAAAGCAAAGCTTGCACTCCACAATGTCTAGAGAAGTTTTCAGCTCCATTAAATGTTTGGTGTCCAATTTATAAGCATTTAACTCTTCTAAAATGTGGGTTGTCACAGATCATAGAATCATAGAATATCAGGGTTGGAAGGGACCTCAGGAGGTCATCTAGTCCAACCCCCTGCTCAAAGCAGGACCAATCCCCAATTAAATCATCCCAGCCAGGGCTTTGTCAAGCCTGACCTTAAAAACTTCTAAGGAAGGAGATTCTACCACCTCCCTAGGTAACGCATCCAGTGTTTCACCACCCTCCTAGTGAAAAAGTTTTCCCTAATATCCAACCTAAACCTCCCCCACTGCAACTTGAGACCATTACTCCTTGTCCTGTCCTCTTCTACCACTGAGAATAATCTAGAACCATCCTCTCTGGAACCACCTCTCAGGTAGTTGAAAGCAGCTATCAAATCCCCCCTCATTCTTCTCTTCTGCAGACTAAACAATCCCAGTTCCCTCAGCCTCTCCTCCTAAGTCATGTGTTCCAGACCCCTAATCATTTTTGTTGCTCTTCGCTGGACTCTCTCCAATTTATCCACATCCTTCTTGTAGTGCGGGGCCCAAAACTGGACACAGTACTCCAGATGAGGCCTCACCAATGTTGAATAGAGGGGAACGATCACGTCCCTCGATCAGCTCGCTATGCCCCTACTTATACATCCCAAAATGCCATTGGCCTTCTTGGCAACAAGGGCACACTGCTGACTCATATCCAGCTTCTCGTCCACTATCACCCTTAGGTCCTTTTCCGCAGAACTGCTGCCTAGCCATTCGGTCCCTAGTCTGCAGCTGTGCATTGGGTTCTTCCGTCCTAAGTGCAGGACCCTGCACTTAACCTTATTGAACCTCATCAGATTTCTTTTGGCCCAATCCTCCAATTTGTCTAGGTCCCTCTGTATCCTATCCCTGCCCTCCAGCGTATCTACCACTCCTCCTAGTTTAGTATCATCCGCAAATTTTCTGAGAGTGCAATCCACACCATCCTCCAGATCATTTATGAAGATATTGAACAAAACCGGCCCCAGGACCGACCCTGGGGCACTCCACTTGACACCGGCTGCCAACTAGACATGGAGCCATTGATCACTACCCGTTGAGCCTGACAATCTAGCCAACTTTCTACCCACCTTATAGTGCATTTATCCAGCCCATACTTCTTTAACTTGCTGACAAGAATACTGTGTTTCAGAGTAACAGCCGTGTTAGTCTGTATTCGCAAAAAGAAAAGGAGTACTTGTGGCACCTTAGAGACTAACCAATTTATTTGAGCATGAGCTTTCGTGAGCATCCGATGAAGTGAGCTGTAGCTCATGAAAGCTCATGCTCAAATAAATTGGTTAGTCTCTAAGGTGCCACAAGTACTCCTTTTCTTTTTAAGAATACTGTGGGAGACCGTGTCAAAAGCTTTGCTAAAGTCAAGAAACAATACATCCACTGCTTTCCCTTCATCCACAGAACCAGTAAACTCATCATAGAAGGCAATTCAATTAGTCAGGCATGACCTTCCCTTGGAGAATCCATGCTGACTGTTCCTGATCACTTTCCTCTCATGTAAGTGCTTCAACCAGAACCAGTGTCCAACTTTAGGGTTAATAAGTGGCAATGCACTTAACATTGGCCTCCAGTTTGTAGTGTGTGGTATCTCTTGCTTAAAGTATGATGCAACAGTCAAGTTGGTTCACATAAACTGTGTTATATCTCCAGCATTCTTCACAGCCTCATTAAGTACTTCTAAAACTGGCTTTGACAATGACTGGCTTATAAGGCTTTCTGAATGTCGATGCAGTCTGGAGGCTTGGTGTTTTGCAGCCTTTTCACGTAGTTTGTCAGCATTGGCTTTGCTGATTGGACTGGCACACCAAGTTCCTCCAGTTTTACCAATCGCGGCAGTGGGAAACTTTCCTTCTTCGTAAGCTTTTTGCAAGAGGTGCACCAGTAGTCGTCTTTTGTAACTTCAGTAAATGGGAAAAGTTTGACTGACAAACATCAGGAATTGCCTTAGTTTGTGGAAACGCTGGTTCTTCAGTAGGTAGTTGTATTTGTGCTTTGGGATGTTTGGATGTAGATACACCACTTGAACCTTCAGATGACATGTTGGTTCTTGGTATGTTCTTCATCTTGGTTGGTATGACCACTGGGGTGTGTGTGATGGGAGAGTTTGTGGTTTGTGTAGGGCTGCATGAGGGTTCCAAACCTCCTTTTCCTTATGCATACTTCCCCACCCCATAAATTTTGGGGTGCTTCACATTTCATAGGTGTTTTCTTAGTTCCCTTTTTTCTTATTAGTGTCTTATTAACATTTATGTACACATTCCCATGGTAACCTGCGGTCAGAACAGAACTTCCCGTGATGTTACGATCAGGTGTCTTGTGAGCTAGATGGGTACATTGCAGTCTATTTTTCTGTAACATCATCTATTGGCATTTCCTTTGTAGTAATCTTCTGGGTTTATTGGCATAGGGCCAGTCTTAGGTCACCCTCTCATTAAGACAGCAGCCTAATGTGGCTAAGCTGAAATATTATAGGTCTTAGCCTGTAGGCCTTGAATTATGGCTTTACATTTTATATACCTAACACAGACTTGTCACTCCTAACTATTTGTCCTAACTATACCTCTATAATCCTATCCTACTTATTCATCACACATTGATTCTATATGACATAACATATGAATTAATTACAACAATAACACAATTAAATTATAAAAATGAACGAAGTGGCTACACTGGTACAGGATGGTATGGGTGATGGGGGGGATGGCACCTCCCCCTGTGTTTACCATTCGTGTGTCTGTCCTCATTTCAGCAGTCTATCCACATCAATTGTAGAGTTTCAGGCACTGCCTCAGGTGCACTCCACATTATACCTTGCAACAGACTCACCAGCTTCATTTGTCACAATAGGAAGCAGGATCCCTCTAACCCACTGCTACACATTGTACAACACATAGTACTGGGAGATATTTCCTGTCATTAGGCATACTACAGTGGGCTAAGAGTGCATTTTCAATCTTGATTCTGTACTACTTTGCTTTTGTGTGAGTTAAAGTCTTTAAACCACGATCTGGGGACTTCAATAGCTCAGACATAGGTGAGAGGTTTTTCGCAGGAGTGGGTGGGTGAAATTCTGTGGCCTGCACTGTGCAGGAGGTCAGACTAGATGATCATAAGGTCCCTTCTGACCTTAGTATCTATGAATCTATCTACGAACATCAGAATCCCCATAAAAAAAGAAAAGAACCTCACTTTTATTTTTTTGAGATGATAACATACGAAAGTAAATATACTTGTGTGTATGTGTCGTATATCTGGAGCCTTGCACCTGTACATATAACATTTAAACAATAGTGTAATATTATTATATAGTGCTTTACATTTTCATGATGCTGTACAAACACACTAACAAAACAAAAATGCAATACATTATTAAATCTGACTAGGTAAACAGGCATATTACTTTGTTTGCTCTAGGTACCTAATCATCCCCAGTCTTTAACCGTTGCTAATCTGAAATGAAATCCTATTTTAAATTTGTTTGGAAAAGAGTTTGATCCTCTCATTCTATTCCCTAGTCACCATTTGTCCACAGGACAAAAGAGTCAGGGTCTGATTTTGATCTTGCTGGCACAGATTTTATACTCCATTGACTTCTGATTTGTAATGGTGTAAGTGGGTGGAAAAACAATCCCTCACTGTCTTACACAATTCATCTTAACTGGTTCTCTGCTCAGGGTTTATCAGAACTGTTGTCAGCCAGCTCTGAGGTATGTTGACAGAGCAGTGTGAGAAGGTCTGGACTGTGTCTGTTTGTACTGTCTCATGCATACTAGTACTGTTTGATTCCTTACCTTTAAGAACATGAAATTAATATAGGTGTAAACACACAGAACTCAAAAAAAAAAATCAGTGGTTCTGTACTGTGATAGCCATTGTAGCATAAGCATTTTTCAGGCTTGTATTAGTTTCAATAGTAAAGATGGATGTATTTTTGGTTGTATCAGAATTATTTAGATTGGATAATTTTATAACTCTGTCCTCAAGTTATTTTACCCTTTTGCTGGGAGAAAAAGAAAATATTTATATTTTATTTTGTGCATATAGTAGATTATGCCACTAGAGACAGGAAGTGAAGAAAAACTTGTGAATTTCTTATAGGCTGTATTGTCAACAGGGTCTGCACAATGCCTTTGACCAATACTGTAGGCAGAAACTCTGTGGTGGCTCCCCTGCACTGGGACATTTGTTTTAGAGAGATAGACATATCTATGCCCGTACTCAAAAGACTTATGTTAATATAATATTAAGGTTATGAGTTCATATGCTCAAAATCCAGGAAATGAAAATGTTACGGTTCTCACAGTAATGTTAACTTGGCCACATTGCACATTTAACAACATACACTAACAGTATGATGGGTCTCTACACTGATGTATCTCAACAGAGACACTGTTGCTTGGGTGCTGAGGTCTTGGATGTTCAGCACACCAAGCAGCAGCTGTTCAGTGCGAGCAAGGGCCTGTCTTTCACGCATTGGCGTACCAAGGGCTCTCTATAGTTCTACTGTCTCAGTGTATCAAGGTAGCAGCATCAGGAAGCATTTCATACACTGATGCTCCTTTTCTCACTCAAGTTGTGGAAGAAGGGGAAGTGTTGCAGCTGAATTGCTTCAGGAGTAAAGGTAGCAACTCTATTCCTGAGCCACTTTCTCCTTTTAGGAAACTTGATGTGATTTGGCAAAGGAAAGTTTCAGGTGGAGAGACCTGACTTCCTACCACATTCAGCTTTTAAACAATGATATGTATTAATGTTGGTGATGCATGTTCATGTCTGAATGTAGGAGGGGAATAGGGTGGCATGGTCATGATTGGGAATGTTGGGTGAGAGAGAAACATATTTTGGAATGGGCTATGGGGGAAAACATTAAGAATAGGGCTGTGAAGGGACCAGTTGTGGGGGGGTGATGTGGATCATATATGGGGAGGCAAAATCAGGGCTCTGAGGCAGGACATGGGGAAGAGTGCTGCTGTGTGGGGGTCTAGTAGGAGAAACAGAGCTATATATGACAAACAGATTATAAGACCTCCATTTTGATAGCTGCCCAATGTGAGTAACTATCAGCACTGACATAGACTAGAGCTGGTCAGGAAATTATTTTTCCTATGAAAAAGTTTTACTAAAAGGAATTCCCTCCTCCCCCACTTTTGTTGAATTTTTAAAAATCTTTTGGATTTTTGTAAAAACAAAACAAAACCCCAAAACAAAAAACCCACAAACGTCCAAAACTGATAATTTTTTTCTGTTTTTTTTTAATAAACAAAAACTGTTTTGAGGTGCCAACAAGAAAAAAAATGGTATTCAGGTTTTTGGTTTTTCAATTAAAATCCATTTTTTTTATAAACTCCATTTTCAGATAAAAAATTATATTTTTGTTACGCCATTTTCCATGGAAAAAATGTTTTGATGGAAACTTGTCAATTAAACTTGTAATGACATTGGAGACATAAAATCAAAACACAACAAACTTTTAAAAAAGCCACCCCCATAAACATTAAAAGTCAGGAACTCACTACTTAACTCCTCATCCCAACCTTGCAACTGACAGCCAGGATTTTGCTTTTGCTACATCACCTCACCTTCACCCACCATCTATAAATACCAGTGTTGTCACTCTCTTGATTTCATCACCACTAATGGGCTTTTTGGGCTTCTGCTGGAGCCAGTCTGGGGATGACATGAGAAACTCCAGCCTTCAGAGATCTTTAGTTCTGCCCAGAAGCTTTTTTGGCCCTTTCTCCCTCCTTTCTGGCTGCTTTTCCCTCTTCCCTACCTCTTGGGGATGGGCATCCAATCAGAATAAAAGGTGGATTCTCTGTAACTTGAAGTCTTTTAAATCAAGATTTGAGGACTCTAGTAACTCAGACAGAGGTTATGGGCCTATTAGGGGAGTGGGTGGGTGAGGTTCTGTGGCTTGCGATGTGCGGGAAGGCTGACCAAACGCTGATGATAGTCTTTTCTGGTCTTAAAATTTATGAGTCTATGAGGGCTGCTCCAGGAGACAGATGGAGCTCTCTACCCCATAGGAGCTAACAGAAGTTTTAGGCTAGGGTAGAGGGAGCAGCCAACACTGTTCTCACAGGACAGAAGTGTGGAGTTGAAGAGACCCTGCAGCTGATTCCCTTCATTTCTTGGAGATGGGGATAAAGAGCACCTGGAACTGCCCCCCCAGCAAGGTCTGGGATGGCAGTGTGTCAAGAGCCCCTGGAGCTGCTCCCCATGCACACCAGGGAGAGCAGGACTGAAGCACCTTGACAGCTGTAGGAGGAACACACATGTGTGGGTGTGTTCCAGCTCCACACATAACATGCAGCCTTACTGACACCCACAAATGTCAATTACTAACAAAGTTTGGTATTGCATGTGTGTTTTTTTCCCATTACCTCACCTAAATAGCACTGCTACAGACATTACAGTAACTTCCTAACACGATCACAAGTTATTTCCATTTAGCAAATAATTCCCTCTCTTAATCTTCCAACACAACACAATTGACTAAAACCTTACACAATACACACTAATCTCCTGCTTCAACACAACACCAGTGCAACATTTTAAACAATTTGAAAACAATTCTAACCTTTCTACTCGGTTGGAGTCAAAGGTGGCAAATTTTGTGAAGAGAGGAGGGGTGTGTGTGTGTATGTGTGAGAGAGGGGAAATAATATGGAGAAGACAAAACTATGGTGGTTGAGGACTTTAGTGATTTCAGGGTTTTTTATGTTTGTGTTGATGATATACTGTATGCACTTGAGCAGCCTTAATAAGTTTTTGTTTTGGGTACATATGTTATACACATATGCCGTGTATTTGTGTGTGTGTGTGTACAGTGCTGCTTTGTGAATGATTCATGAAACAGTATTTTCAATTACAGTTAATCTTTCTTTCCCCACAGTTATTCAGAAAAATCTTTGCTATTAGCTACTTTGTACATTTCCTGATGATGTTTTGCTGAAAATTATACAAAACATTTCAGCCTTTTGATGGTTCTGTGAGCTGTTTATATAATTTCCATTTTTTTCTTACAGTGCTCTTCTCACATGTGCCGTAAGTGTAACACTTTTCCCCATTAGCTGCTCACCTTAAAAGATACAAAGGAAAGTTGTATATGTACTACAATCTAGCCATGGCCCTAATCCTGGAAATATTTACACATGAGAAGAACTTTACAAACATGGGTAGTCCCATTGAGTTCAATATGGCTGTTTATGTGTATATTTGGAGGATTGGGTCCTTAGTCAACGGCCCCAATTACAATATAGTTAAAACAGAAGACCCGGTTGCAATATGGTTAAAATTTGTAGCAAGGAAATCTAATCATATTTTTATCATTAGTCTAAAGTGTGTTTAAAAAATCATTTCAATTCAGTGCATGTGCATGAAGTGTGATTTGCAAAAACTCAAAACTCATCTGAATCACAAGCCACCTCTATTAAATGAGTACTTCTTGACCAATTTCAACTTTCCACAGTGAGAGCAGTTTTGTAGCTAGAGCTGTTTCAAAAAAGTTCAAAAGAATTTTTAAAAAAATTAAAACAATAGGGAAAATGTATTTTTTTGACTATCCTCCTACTCTAATGCCTAAAGAATTTTTTGATCATAATTATAAAAAAAATTGTCAATCAGAGATGAAGACTAAAAAATATCAGCATGAAAGTTTCTGAAAGTTATGAAACAACTGAAAACAGGAGGTTAGAATGGAAACTCAACTATAGTGGTCACTAGTCCCACAACCCCTAAGCCTACACACACAAAAGACCCTCCATTTTCTGTGCATGTTATACGTACAGAAAAATATGTAAACCTTATGTAAATACGCATGCACGGGTCCCAGTTGCTAAAGTAGCCACTATTTCCGGGTGCTTCAGTTTTGGGTGTGCAACTTGAGACAGGCAGGGCCTAATGTTTCAGAGGCTCCTAAATGGAGCTGTGGGTTTTCAGCACCTTTGCAAATCGGGTCCCTGCGGGGGAGGTCGGGGAGTTCCGAAGTGGGGCGCCCACAGCTAGTGGCCATTTGAAAACGCTGCCCACCGTCTGCAGCACGCCCCCCCCCCCCCCCCCGCCCCGCAACGTCCAGTGTGGTACACCAGCAGTGTGACACTGTCTGTGGGCCCGGTGTGCAGCCACAGGCTATCTGTCGAGTAGCCAGTAAGGGGCGCTGGGCCGCAGGTTTGCGTTGCAGAGGGAGCCGGCTGCGGATCACCTGCAGCAGCGGGGGAGCCGAGCAGCTCCGCCCTCCCCCCCCCCAGCAGTGAATCACATCCCTCCTCTTCCAGGCACTGGCACTGAGGAGATCGGGCAGCGCCGTCAACCCGCTGCGGAGAGAGAGCGAGACCGGCACAGCGGGGCTGGGGCTGCTGGCTCCGGGGCGCTCCCACTTCCCCCAGTCCGGCGCGGGGCCGCGCGTGAGCTTCTCCCCCCCCCCCAGCTGCAGCCCCGCCAGCCCGGGCACCGCCGCCGGGCGAGAGGGGGAGCCATGGCCGAAGGGGGCGAGGGCGAGGACGAGATACAGTTCCTGCGAACTGTAAGCACCGCGCGCTCCGGGGAGCTGTGGGGCGCGCGGGGGAGGGGGATAGGTGCGGTGGTGGTGGTGGTGGTGGGGGGGGCAGCCAAGGGGGAGCGTGCGCCTTGCACTGGTTTGAGGGGGGCTCCCTGAGCCGTGCCTATGCGGGGGCCGAGGGGTGCCTGGCGCGCGTGGGAAGGGTGGGGAAGAACCTGGCATGCCCGGAGCTGGGGGGGACTGGGGGGAGCTTGTGTCCTGCAAGCGTCGTGCCTATGCGGGGGCTGAGGGGGAGCTTGAGCCTTGTGTCCACGGTGCTGGGGAAGCCCCACTCCCCGGGGGGAGTTGAGGGGGGGGGGCTGGGAGAGCCTTGCCGGGAATTCCCCTTCTGCCCCATCTCTCGCCGGCTCTCCCAGGCGCGCACACGCGCCGCGGCAGAAAACCAGAACGCGTCGCCGTGCACCGAGCGGTGTCGGGGTGCATGTGTGTGGGGGCAGCGGAGGGCTCGCTCCGGGGAGCCGCGGCCCGCCTTGCGTGGTGGTTGGAAGGAGAGAAGTGTTGGGGCTGGGCTGGGTGGCTGGCCGGGTGCCTGCGTGGGAATGCAGCGCGAGGGAGCAGCCATGGCTCTCAGCTGTGCGTTAGCGATGCGGTGACAATTAAAAGTAACGTGCGCGGTGGCTTTGGCTCGCCTGTGGTTACTCCTGGATTGACCCCCGAGGCAGGGCAGGCTCTTGCTAGCGGACAATTGGAGAATGAGTGGTGCCGGGCAAGGCTGCATCACAGGCTCGGCAGCAACACCGTTTCCCCCAAGTATCTTTCAGCGCTCCCCTTCCACCCTCTGACTTGTTCTGTACACTGCAGATACTAACCAAGCAGCAGTGCTCAGCCTCAAAGCTGCAACTGTAGTGCCTATTGCAAAAACAAAATGAAAAGCAAAAACACCCCCTGCTCACAAAAAACCCCAACAACTGCAGGCATTATCATCACTGAAGGTGGATTAGTACTTACATCTTTTCACAAACATCTTTTTTTTTCTTCTTTTGCTTTTTAAATGCAGTACATTTTAAAGTGCCCAAGCATTTCTTCCCTCAGTTTGGCTCTGTATTATGAGTGCTGATTATGCTCATTTTGGACTATTTCTCATCAGCCACTGCCTTTATTCACCTCATGCACCATCTCCCAAGTGCTATTTATACAGGAAGTCCTAGCAAGTTTTACAAATAGGTGTTTTTGAATATTGCTGTACACAAATATTTAGGTAGTTTTGAGAGCAGTGTAGACTTTGCATATGTGGAGACATTGAAACTGTATGGTGTAGCTTAAACTTCATTTTTCTTTTTATTTAGCACAGTCACATTTTGAAAACATTTTTGATTTGTGACAAGTAATGAGAAAAAGGTGCGTGGGAAAAAAGGAGAAACAACTCAAGTAGCTGGTATATGGCAGAGCATGTTTGTATCATTTTTCAACATTGTGAAGGCTGGTTTGGATAATTCTCTTATTACATTGTCTGCTTCAAACTGGATTCATTAAAGGAATAATCTACTCTAAATATTTTTTGAATCCATCAAAACATCCGGTCTTGTTGCGAGTACAATTGTTATGCAATGTTGAAAAAGGGAACACAAAACTGTCCACTTTTTTTCTTGTTAATATTATGTGGCATGTACTGCAGTCCTGGCAAATAGATTTGAGTTTGCTTTTCAGCTTTCTCTGAAAGAAGATATGGCTTCACAGTCTGTGAGAGTTTGGTTGTTGTTTCCTGGTGCTAAAATTGGTACAAATATTTTGGAAGAGCTGTGCACTTACAGGTTTACTGCAGGTTTAAATGTTAAGTTTAGCTCATGGAGGTGTTATCTGAAATGCTAAATGGGGAAACTGAAGCAATGTGCATGCTAATGTCACACTATGTACATATAGGGTAATGTTAAAAACTACAGACCCTGACAGGAGCAGCTCATTACGTAAAAGAACTCTTCTGATAACGGATGTCCTGCTGTCAATAAAGAGGCAATCCTAGCCTGGGATTATCCTTTAAAAATTCTTAGAATGTTGGCCTGGTAAGAAAATGACCTTGAAGAAGGTGGCAATTTGGAGAAGTGGGAAGTTTTTTGATGGAGGGATTTAGACATACAGATAAAAAGGGCATTAGACATTTCCTTTTTTTGTGAAGTTTTGAATTACCAATCTAAAATTGTTTCTATATGGTGACCTGCCTTAATCCTCAACCTACCCCTTTCCCTCCCCTGTACACTTGCGCTGGGAACATTTGTATGAAAAGAGATGGAAAACTCATTTGTTTTTTAAATATTAAACAGGCTTCACCCTAATGTCTTAGTTAATTGTTTGCAATTTTTGACTAACCTCCCAGGGCTCAATATTTCATTTGTAATACTTTCTACATGGCATTGATAAAATATTTAGTTTGCAAACTGAATATTTCCTGATAATGAATGCAATTTGGGTGTCTTTATTTTTAATCAATTGGTTATTAGGGATAGAGGGGTGTATTAATAGTTTGGTAGATAAAACATACCATGAAGGACCTAGTTTGTGATCCTCTGTAAAATGCTTTTCTGTGTTCAGGTAATTCCATAGCGGATAATAATCTATAAACCCCACTACACTTCAGTTAGCATTCTTTGCACACTGCTGTATACAATCACTGCTGCATTTTTAAAAGTCACTTTTTAGATGAAATTGGAAAGGTTCTGCAGCATAAATGAAGTTTTGCATTGGAATGTCAGTATCATATGTTAGACATTTTATATTTAAAGAGAGAAAATTGGGGTTTTAGTCTTTACAAGTACAGTTTTCCCATTGATTTTTTTTAAAAATTATTTTTTTACATTCAACTAAATGTAAATTGAGTTTGTGTGTGTCCCCTATATTGGTCTATATTTTTGTGTTCCTTTCCTCTCTAGTCTCTCCTACTTCGTCTAATCTCCCTGTTTTTCTTTGTTTGCTACCTCTTCTTTGGACAAGATGGCTGCATGCATGGCTCCCTGCAAAACTTCTGCTGGTGTGGATTCTTGATTCCTTTTGCAACAAGTCTGATACATCCCATTTAGAGAGGAGAATGTAACCTTTTATTGCCTTGAGTCGCTGGAAGAGCAATGCTAAAATTGCTTTAGAATCCTTGAGACATGGACTAGAATGCTGCTTCTGTATCATTAGGCTAGTCCTCAGGGAAATGTTTTTTAGCCCTATGAATTTCACACCTCAGCATGGACGGTGTTCAGACTCATAACTTTGTTTAACATTCCATTTGGTAATAATCTTATAGTAGATATATAATTTTCAGCCAGAAACAAACTCCTCTTTTCTGGCTCCCCTCATCAAATGCATGCATGCAGTTGGGAGGGACTCGGGGGGAGCTTGTGCCCCGCATGGATTTGATGGGAGTGGGGAGAGCCCCCATCTGTATTAATCCTTGTTAATGTTAAGAAACAAAAGAACATGCATAGTACAAAATAAACATCCACATGTCAGTCTCTACATTCAAGAATATAAACTGTTTATAGCTCATAACAGTTAGAAATAACATGAAATTCTTTACCAGAATGTATAATTTGTCTGAAATAAAAGCAATTCAGACTTCCAGGGAAGAAGAACAGGAAATCTTTTCATATTAACAATCAGACTCCTTCCATAATACATATGTGAAAAGGCTGATCTTCTTGGTACAAACCTGGACTAGAGTTGCCAGTTTTGGTTGGAGGTATTCCTGGAGGTTTTATCACATGACAAGCTTTAATTAAAGATTAATCTTTAATTCCTGGAGACTCCAGGACACTCCTGGAGGGTTGACAACCCTAACCTGGACTCTCTAAAACCATCATAGGAAAGACCTATGGAACAGAGCTATAAACTATCACTGGAACCAAGCTAATCTTAAACTTTCAAGAGGGCGCTAGGTAACTGTATCCTTTGTATTGGATAAAGATGCTTTCAGGCTTTCCAACGCCATCACCTCCTGAATTTGATTTAACCTGTGATGTAAACGAAGTTTGGGAGCGATCATATGTCTAAAGTAGGGGGTAATTATGTTGTAATTTAAATGTTCCCAAGGAGCCTCCCCAAAAGCAATAGGGATGACTTTGGTGGGATATCAATTTCTGTAGCATTTTTTAAAGTTTGAGCTAGATTCTTCTTTCAGATATTTGTAACAGGACACAATTACAACACATGGAAACAAAACCAGCAGTGCTGCAACCCCTCTCAACAGGCTGCAAGGCAGCTAAGATCAATATGCTTGTAATAACGGTGATACCTAAAAGAAAAAGATAACAACCCGAGCAAATCTCCTTTCTCAAGATCAAACGGAATCATCTCTTTGAAGAATTGCAGGGTTATGAACTTAGTGAGGGCATTTGTGCCACAATGTTTAAGCCGTAACATCTCTTTTCCTTCCAAGCACATGCCCGGGGTGGATAATGGCATAGCGGATGGCCTGTCTTGTTTTCAGTTCAACAGATTGCGGAGGGCTTGTACCAGGCAGGAGCTAGTGACAAACTTGAGTAGATCCTGCTGGTGCTATGGAACCTTGGCATATCAGATTGGCGGTGGCATGCAGATCCTTGGCTCTGGGTACATGGCTCAGCTATGAAGAAAGTTGTAAAAAGTTCTTCCAATTTCAGGATCTGGAATGCTGGTCACTTATATGGCCCATCAGGAAGGGGTGGGTGCTGCAGTACATGGCATTTGCAACCCAGTTGTAGGAGTCCTCAATGATCCTTGCATAGTGCAAGGGGCAACTGAGTTCATTTGGGAGAATGGGGGTTCACCTATCAAACTTGGTGTGGGGGGGCAGGTCATGTTTTGGGCTGCTATACAAAAGGCTATTGGAAGATGTTTGTTCTGACTGGGTTGTGGGGGAGGTGGCCAAGGTAATTGCTGGCACCTCCTTGTGGCGGATGTCCAGTGCAAGTACTCCATAGGGAAGGCATCCAGTGACCGGATAAATGGCCTGGTAAAGGACTTAAAAAGGAGGTGCTGGTTAAAGGAATGGAACAGTGGGGGGTTTGGGGTTCCTATGGTTGGAACGGCAGGGAGCCAACCCCCTTTTCTTATAGCCCACCTTATAGCTATGAGTTGGGGGTGGATGGTAAGGTCCCGGCAATGGATTTTTCTGGAGGGACCGGGATGGAAAAATGAGGGGAAGATGGTGGAAGCCCCCTGGGTAATTACAGAATAAATAGGGGGTTACCTACATTGTACATGTTTATCTGCCAGGTAGTACCAGACATCTAATAATGAAGTTGCGGCCTGATTAAATCCATATCAAGTGTCTCCTGTCCTTCTTTCGGTATAGTTGGTCAATGGAATCTGTGTGTTCCACTCAGTGTTCCACTCTTTACTTAGCCTTTCTTCATTTTGTTGAAAGGGTAATTAGAAATGAAGTAGTATGTTTGTCTTTTAAAAAAAATAAATCTGTTGCTTCTCATTTCCCACCTGAATTTATAGTTCTCCAGTATAGCTCTCAATCTGCCAGTGCCAAAATGTGAAATAGGCCCTTAAAAAGTGTGACAGGGATGCAAAATCAGAGATACAGTTTAAAAAGTACTTCAACAGGAAGAGTGAAATTATGCAGGATTCACTTTTTAAGCATGAATAAAGTACTTTATTACTTCACTGTCAAAATTTAACAATTTGTAACATCATGACAGTAGGAGACCACTAGGTTTTCTGTGGATTTAAGTTTGAGTCTAAATGAGTGCCATGCCCAGTAACATTTGAGGGCTACAAGACCAAGTATTTCAAGATCACATTGGCCTCTATTCAGGAAAGCATTCCTTTCCAGGACAGCAATTAAATGAGATTTAAAGTGAAGCACATACTTAAGTTATGTACTAAAGTGCTGTCCTGAATTGAGGTCTTTCTTTCACAGTAACCACTGTGGAAATACAGGGAAGATAAACAACAGGAGCTGATGCGATCTTCAAGATCTTGCCTTCATGCAAATTGTTACAGATAATAAAAAGGAAAATAAACATGAGCTGAATTTCTTCTAGGTGTATCCTAGAGTGGAAAGCAGTAGTACTGCATTATTTTTCTATAGTGCTTTTCATATACCAGGTATCTTCAAGTGGTTTATGATGATGACTTAGATTCTGGTCGTTGCAGTGACCATGTGTAAAAACACAGCCACATATATACACTCAGCAAACCTTTCAAAAACAGCCTTGGGTGTTCGAACCAGTTTTATTGAGAGAGTACATTGAACAGAACACTCTTGTCAATTTTTAAAAGGTACCATTTATGACTCACAATATGTGACTCCTGGATATTCACCGGAGACTGTTATGAAGGACCACAGATCAGCATCTCATAAAAGGGATGGAATGGCTAGCATTGCAATGTATCCACCTTCCTCCTTCCAATACTGCACTGCAGTGTCAGCACTGAATATGAGCTCAGATTCTGATTTGGAATTGAGCTGAGTGGACTATAGGTAGTGAACAACTTATCCAACAAATTTAGCCCTCTTTTGTTTGTGAACTATATGCAAAAAATACCTTGATTTCTTACAAACTGGTTCAAGTATTTGAACACTTGATGTGAACATTGGAATATTCTTACTGGACCATACCAGTGATCAATCTACTTCACTGCCTTATGTGTCAGAGTTGCCTTTATCAGCTGCTTCAAAGAGAGGTTCAAGAAAGTTGCTTTCCAATCCTCGTCAGTTAGTTGACTAATGTCCTGAGGCATGAGGATTTCTATTCCTTTTAATATATAAATATATTTTAAAATCTGCCATGTATGGAGTTCATTGTTGGATCAAGGGCTTGGGTGGGGCTTCTCACAGGAGTTAAAAGCTATAGGATTTAAAAGAACTCTACTAGCTTGTAAATTAGTCGGTTTCAAAATATGAGTTTAATACAGTTTCAGTGTTACATCTGCTTATGAGTTCCCCTGCCAAGTGTTGTGGTTTTACACAGTCACCTATCATTTTTTTTAAAAGTTGGTTTTCTCACCGCTGTTGCTGTATGAAAGGTACACACAAAGGTCCTGATTCAGAAAAGTACTTAAGGTGCTTTTTTGCATAAGGATAGATTTAAGCATATGCTTAAGTGCTTTTCTGAATCAGGACCAAAGAGGGGAAACTGACTAGATGGGGAAACATTGAAAATGACTCTACACAAAGTGATGTCAAATGTACAAGTAAAATAAACTAAAAACTACAGATTTTTTTTTCTATAATTTTTCAGTTACAGGTGTTACTTGTTACAATAGTAGGTTAAACAATGTCAGGCAGGAAGTGTAAGTTTATGGTGTTCCTTTCAAATTACTTCTAAAATATTGCTTGAATTTCCTGAATTGACTAAGTCATTTGGGGTTTGGATTTGGTTTTGTGAGGGGTGTCTGAGAGTGTTTGGGGGAGAGGGGGATGGCATCTTTGCAATCACTCAAAACTGGACCTTGTTATAATTTCTAATAAAAATGGACTGATTCAAATTGGATTTTTTGTCCATTGTTTCAATATTGTTAATGAGTGAGCAGTTTTCGCTAAGCTTTAAAATTAATTCATCCTAATGAAATGTGTGAGAGGAGTTCAGATTTGTCTTGGTGTGACTTTGTTTCAGTTTGACTGGCTGGTGATGAAACAAGTCGGTAGTGTTCTTCCTGCAGTGTGCAATTGTGCCTCTCTAAATCTTACTTTGCTGATTTGTACACAAAACCAGCCATCTGTCTCCATTTCACTCAGCAAATATTTAATAGCAGATGCTGTAATGAGGTCTCATATTATGAAGATCCATTAACTTCCACAAAAATACACCATGGTATATTTATTAGTCTATTATGAGGTATTGACATAAATCATTAACATTAACCTACACTATGAACAAAATACACCTTGTGATATAGTGTCACTGCTTTTAATGTTTGTTTTGCTTACTAATTTGTAAAATATATTAAGTTGCAGTGGGTCTTACAGTCAGCATGAGTTAGTGACGTTCTATTATATGTATTAAGAGTAAACTTTGGTTAAGTTGAAGTCAATGGCAAAACTCTTATTGACTTCAGTAGAGCTAGGATTTCAACCTAAGACTCTTGTTTGCAGGCAGAATGCCTAGAAATGTACTCACAGTACTTATTATTCTATAAATATAATCTCAATTCTGGCAAATCCAATAAACATACCATGGAAAGACCCCAAATCTGCCAATATGGATTGATGAGATTTCTTTTATGGCTTATCTGATGAATCCCTTAGTGCAGCAGTTCTGGGAAAATTAAGCTGTATATGTTTTCAGAGATGGATTTCCCTTTCACTGGTAAAGTGGAAGTAAAAACAGAGCAATTTTATTTGTGTTTTGAAAAGTTAAGAGGTTGATCCTGTACCATCAAAGTCAATGGGAATTTTGCTGTTGACTACAATGTAAGAAAGATCAGACCCTTAAATCTTGTCCGGAGGTAATAAATAACTTTTTGGGGTGATATTTTGCAGACTTGGTTTCTGTGCAGAGGACAATGTTTTTAAGCATGAGGAAAAAGGTCAGGGCCACTTTTCAGAATGAGTGGAATGGAAATAAAAAATCACAAGTATTGGAGTGGTTAAGCCATGAATTGGTTTCCTTGTACTTCCAGTACTGATGCATCTGTGCCGCTGTAAGATCTCTCATGTAGCTTCTGGGTGCTGATGTGAGAGGACTCTCCCATCAATATAATTAAACCACCCCCAATGAGCACTGGTAGCTATGTCGGCAGGGGAAGCTCTCCTGCCAACATAGCGCTGTGCACACTGCCACTTATGCTGGCAAAACTTATAGTGGTCAGGGGATGTGTTTTTTCACACCCCTGAGTGACATAAGTTTTGCCGACATAAGTGGTAGTGTAGACATGGCCTTGGTGTCTACCTTTTGAGGAACAGAATGGGGTGGAAAGAAAAGAGAGGCACTGACACTACTCATTTTCTTAAATTTTTAGGGTGGGGGTGGGGGGATGGAGCTGTACAAGGAAATTAGCTCATAGCTGATCTTTTAAAAGTACTCACCAAGGTAAGGGCTTTTCTACACTACAAAGTTAGTCAATGTAAGGTAGCTTATGTCAACCTAACTATGGAGGCGTACATACTACAATGCTCCTTCCGCTGCTCTAATTCACCTGCTACACCAAGCTAATAAAACCCCCTGGACAAGAGGCATAGTGCTTAGGATGATGTAGTTAGAGCGACACAGTCTCAGTGTGGACACTGTGTCGCTTGCATCGACCTATGTGGCCTTCAGAAGGTGTTGCACAATGCCCACCATGACCGCTCTGGTCACTGTTTTGAACTCTTCTGCCTTGTAGCCAGGTACACAGATATGTGTTCTTTTCCTTTTAAAGCCCCAGGAAGTTTTGAAATTGCTCTTCCTGTTTGCTCGGAGTGGAGGACTAACAAAACTACTGTCCAGCTGAGCATGCCAGCTCCGTGCAGAAAACTCACTCCTGCCTGGAGTGCACCAGAGGCGGTGGATCTCCTGGGTCTGTGGGGAGAGGAGGCTGTGCAATTACAGCTCCACTGCAGCCGCAGAAACGATATCTGTGGCCAGATCGCTCGGGGCGTGGAGAAGAAGGGCTATTACAGGGACACATGGCAGAGCCATGTAAAAAATCAAGGAGCTTAGGCAGGTATACTGGAAGGCAAGAAAGGCAAATAGTCGCTCTAGTTCGTGGAGCCACAGACATGCTGCTTCTAAAAGGAGCTGCACAGCATCATCGGTGGTGACTCCATCTCCACTGCCAAGAGCCCCATGGATACTTCAGGGGGTGAGGGGGGACTGGAGTCCCTAGCCACTGGAGTGAACCCTGAGGATGACATGCTGGATGAGGAAATGGAAGCAGAACAGGAGGGGGGGCAGACAACAGGGAGATCTGGTGGTGTGGGGAGCCAGGACCTTCTTTCGATTCCAGAGCCATCTAGCCACTCCCAGCAGTCCAGCTGTGCTGAGCCTAATGCAGGGGTGGGAACCTCTGGTAAGTACTCAGTTTGCTTCAATACTGCAGGGACGCATCTGTTCACGTACTGCTTTTTTAATCAGGCTTGAAGAGATAGTGAAATAACCAGTATGGGTACAGTTGCTATTTGTTTCTCATTCCCCTGTACAGCTAGGCAGAGGGGGCCTCCAGAAAAGTTTGTTTATGCGCACTGGGATGTCACGTGAATCCTCCATAGAAAGTTCCTAGGAAACTTTCTTGGAGGTAATCTTTAGTCCTCTGCTGAAGGTCTCTTGGGAAGCCTGTCTTGTTTCTTCCTCCATGGTAGGACACTTTCCCGCGCCATTTGGCAATTACTTCAGCAGACACTATTGCAGCACACAGGCTAGCAGCATTTGGACCCAGTCTGCAGCCACACTCATGCAGAAGTGCTCCCTTGCAGTCTTGATTACCCTCACGAGTGAGATACTAGCTACAGTTACCACTGGCCCAGGAAAACAGTGCTAGTATTCAGTACAATAATCCAGTGCAATCCCCCCGCCCCATGTCCCAATTTATCCCCAGTGCCAGTATTTAATACAATAGCCCCATGTGCTTGTACTGATAATCCAGTGCTACCCCCACCTCTGATTTGTCCCAATTCATCCCCTTCTCCCCCTCCCCCCATGGGCCATACTTACCACGGCTGAGGCTACCACTGTACTCTGACTTTCAAGGGAAAGTGAGAAAGTTGTTCTTGTAATTTGTTTGGATCCAGTGTTGGAAGTGCACTGACAATAGGACCTCTGTCCATTGTTTCTTTAGCAGCTGCAGATGTGGCCTTGAAGGTCTCTTCACGCACACTGGCGGAGCGGCTCGGCTAGATCAGGAGAAGAAAGAAGAGGTCTAAGGAAGACATGTTCCAGGAGGTGCTGCAATCAATGAGAAAATGTGGAGGGATACTGAGGAAAGGAAGCAGGGCCAGGGCCAGATGATAATGTTGCTCAGGGAGCAAACAGACATGTTGCAGCCGCTGACTGAATTTCAGGCTGAACACATCTGTGCTCACCTCCTCTTGCAGCCCATAGAGAACTGCATTTCAGGACCTCCCGACAACCTTCCCCCATTCCACATATCCTCTGTGGCTGCAGCAGTACCCCAGGCACTCCACCCCATAGGAGATCATGCACAATGACAGCAGGACAGACACCCCGCTGTGAGAGCCTCATTGGCATATGTGCTTGAGAATTCAGTGTCCCTTCCCCTTTAAAGATACTTTTCCTTGTGTGTATGACATTTACCTCAACATGACATTGGTATGTTTGGATGGGTGTGGAATAAAAATCAATTTATGGAACGTGACTGAATCTTTATTATTCTCCAACACATGGTAACTGCTGCTGACATTAACAGACAGTGGCAATAGGTGCATTTGCATTGTTACAGTAGTGCACACACAGCAATCATTACAAGGTTCATACCACGGTGGAAAAAACTAGTGTCAGACTCAACATATTACAGCAACACATATTACTGTGGCTCATCATTAAAATGCTCCTTCAAAGACTCTCTGATCTGAATAGCTCCCCTTTGAGCCCCTCTAATAGCCCTGGTATCTAGCTGCTCAAAATCAGCAGACAACCATTCAATTTTCACGTGTCACCTCTGGGGAAACTTCTCCCACTTTGCTTCACAGATGCTATGAAGTGCACAGCAGGCAGCTATGCCCAGGGGGATATTGCCATCACTGAGGTCTCGCCTGCTGAGGAGACAGCACCGGTGACCCTTAAGTTACCAAAGGCACATTCAGCAGTCATTCTGCAGCTACTGAGCCTGTTGTTAAAGCGCTCCTGCTGAGCCAGTCATGAGCCATGGGAGCAAGGGATAGGCTGGGTCTCTCAGGATCACTGTTGGCATTTCCACATCCCCAATGGTAATCCTCTGGTCTGGAAAGAAAGCCCCCTGCTTGCAGCTTTCTGTACAGGCCTGTGTTCCTAAAGATGTGTGCATCATGCACCTTCCCTAACCAGCCCATGTTGATATCGGTGAAATGACCCTGGTGATCCACCAGTGCTTGCAATACCATAGAAAAGTAATCCTTTCTGTTTGATGTACTCCATCACAGAAGAACATAAGAATGGCCATACTGGGTCAGACCAAAGGTCCATCCAGCCCAGTATCCTGTCTACCGACAGTGGCCAATGCCAGGTGCCCCAGAGGGAGTGAACCTAACAGGTAATGATCTAGTGATCTCTCTCCTGCCATCCATCTCCACCCTCTGACAAACAGAAGCAAGGGACACCATTCCTTACCCATCCTGGCTAATAGCCATTAATGGACTTAACCTCCATGAATGTATCCAGTTCTCATTTAAACCCTGTTATAGTCCTAGCCTTCACAACCTCCTCAGGAGTTCCACAGGTTGACTGTGCGCTGAGTGAAGAAGAACTTCCTTTTATTTGTTTTAAACCTGCTACCCATCAATTTAATTTGGTGGCCCCGAGTTCTTATATTATGGGAACAAGTAAATAACTTTTCCTTGTTCACTTTCTCCACCCCACTCATGATTTTATATACCTCTATCGTATCCCCCTTAGTCTCCTCTTTTCCAAGCTGAAAAGTCCTAGCCTCTTTAATCTCTTCTCATATGGGACCCGTTCCAAACCCCTAATCATTTTAGTTGCCCTTTTCTGAACCTTTTCTAATGCCAGTACATCTTTTTTGTGATGAGGGGACCACATCTGTACGCAGTATTCAAGATGTGGGCGTACCATGGATTTATATAAGGGCAATAAGATATTCTCCGTCTTATTCTCTATCCCTTTTTTAATGATTCCTAACATCCCATTCGCTTTTTTGACTGCCACTGCACACTGCGTGGATGTCTTCAGAGAACTATCCACGATGACTCCAAGATCTTTCTCCTGATTAGTTGTAGCTAAATTAGCCCCCATCATATTGTATGTATAGTTGGGGTTATTTTTTTCCAATGTGCATTACTTTACATTTATCCACATTAATTTTCATTTGCCATTTTGTTGCCCAATCACTTAGTTTTGTGAGATCTTTTTGAAGTTCTTCACAGTCTGCTTTGGTCTTAACTATCTTGAGCAGTTTAGTATCATCTGCAAACTTTGCCACCTCACTGTTTACCCCTTTCTCCAGATCATTTATGAATAAGTTGAATAGGATTGGTCCTAGGACTGACCCTTGGGGAACATCACTAGTTACCCCTCTCCATTCTGAAAATTTACCATTTATTCCTACCCTTTGTTCCCTGTCTCTTAACCAGTTCTCAATCCATGAAAGGATCTTCCCTCTTATTCCAGGGAAACTTAATTTACGTAAGAGCCTTTGGTGAGGGACCTTGTCAAAGGCTTTCTGGAAATCTAAGTACACTATGTCCACTGGATCCCCCTTGTCCACATGTTTGTTGACCCCCTCAAAGAACGCTAATAGATTAGTAAGACATGATCTCCCTTTACAGAAACCATGTTGACTTTTGCGCAACAATTTGTGTTCTTCTATGTGTCTGACAATTTTATTCTTTACTGTTGTTTCCACTAATTTGCCCGGTACTGACGTTAGACTTACCGGTCTGTAATTACCAAGATCACCTCTAGAGCCCTTCTTAAATATTGGCGTTACATTAGTTATCTTCCAGTCATTGGGTACAGTAGCTGATTTAAAGGACAGGTTACAAACCATAGTTAATAGTTCCGCAGTTTCACATTTGAGTTCTTTCAGAACTTGTGGGTGGATGCCATCTGGTCCCGGTGACTTGTTACTGTTAAGTTTCTCAATTAATTCCAAAACCTCCTCTAGTGACACTTCAATCCGTGACAGTTCCTCAGATTTGTCACCTATAAAAGACTGCTCAGGTTTGGGAATCTCCCTAACATCCTCAGCCATGAAGACTGAAGCAAAGAATTCATTTAGTTTCTCTGCAATGACTTTATCATCTTTAAGTGCTCCTTTTGTAGCTCATAGACTCATAGATATTAAGGTCAGAAGGGACCATTATGATCATCTAGTTCGACCTCCTGCACAATGCAGGCCACAGAATCTCACCCACCCACTCCTGCAATAAACCTCTCACCTATGTCTGAGCTATTGAAATCCTCAAATCATGGTTTAAAGACTTCAAAGTGCAGAGAATCCTCCAGCAAGTGACCCGTGCCCCATGCTACAGAGGAAGGCGAAAAACCTCCAGGGCCTCTTCCAATCTGCCCTGGCGGAAAATTCCTTCCCGACCCCAAATATAGCGATCAGCTGAACCCTGAGCATGTGGGCAAGTCACCAGCCAGATACTACAGAAAATTCTTTCCTGGGTAACTCAGATCCCACCCCATCTAACATCCCATCACAGGCCATTTGGCCTATTTACCATGAATAGTTAAAGATCAATTAATTGCCAAAATCATGTTATCCCATCATACCATCTCCTCCATAAACGTATCAAGTTTAATCTTGAAGCCAGATAGGTCTTTTGCCTCCACTGCTTCCCTTGGAAGGCTATTCCAAAACTTCACTCCTCTGGTGTTTAGAAACCTTTGTCTAATTTCAAGTCTAAACTTCCTGATGGCCAGTTTATATCCATTTGTTCTTGTGTCCACATTGGTACTGAGCTTAAATAATTCCTCTCCCTCTCTGGTATTTATCCCTCTGATGTATTTATAGAGAGCAATCATATCTCCCCTCAACCTTCTTTTGGTTAGGCTAAACAAGCCAAGCTCCTTGAGGCTCCTTTCATAAGACAGGTTTTCCATTCCTCGAATCATCCTAGTAGCCTTTCTCTGTACCTGTTCCAGTTTGAATTCATCCTTGTTAAACATGGGAGACCAGAACTGCACACAGTATTCCAGATGAGGTCTCACCAGTGCCTTGTATAACGGTACTAACACTCCTTATCTCTACTGGAAATATATCGCCTGATGCATCCCAAGACCGCATTAGCTTTTTTCACGGCCATATCACACTGGCAGCTCATAGTCATCCTGTGGTCAACCAATATTCCAAGGTCGTCCTCCTCCTCCGTTATTTCTAATTGATGCGTCCCCAGCTTATAACTAAAATTCTTGTTATTAATCCCTAAATGCATAACCTTACACTTCTCACTATTAAATTTCATCCTATTACTATTACTCCAGTTTACACGGTCATCCAGATCCTCCTGTATGATATCCTGGTCCTTCTCTAAATTGGCAATACCTCCCAGCTTTGTATCATCTGCAGACTTTATTAGCACATTCCCACTTTTTGTGCCGAGGTCATTAATAAAAAGATTAAATTAGATTGGTCCCAAAACCGATTCCTGAGGAACTCCGCTGGTAACCTCCCTCCAGCGTGACAGTTCACCTTTCAGTATGACCCGCTATACTCTCCCCTTTAACCAATTCCTCATCCACCTTTCAGTTTTCATATTGATCCCCATCTTTTCCAATTTAACTGATAATTCCCCATGTGGCACCGTATCAAACACCTTACTGAAATCTAGGTAAATTAGATCCACTAAATATCCTTTGTCTAAAAAATCTGTTACTTTCTCAAAGAAGGAGATCAGGTTGATTTGGCACGATCTACCTTTTGTAAAACCATGTTGTATTTTGTCCCATTTACCATTGACCTCAATGTCCTTAACTACTTTCTCCTTCAAAATTTTTTCTCGATCGTCCAGGGGCCCCACTGGTTGTTTAGCAGGCTTCCTGCTTCTGACGTACTTAAAAAACGTTTTGTTATTACTTTTGAATTTTTGTCTAGCTGTTCTTCAAACTCCTTTTTGGCTTTTCATATTACATTTTTACATTTAATTTGGCAGTGTTTATGCTCCTTTCTATTTACCTCACTAGGATTTGACTTCCACTTTTTAAAAGATGCCTTTTTATCTCTCACTGCTTCTTTTACATGGTTGTTAAGCCACGGTGGCTCATTTTTAGTTCTTTTACTGTGTTTTTTAATTTGGGGTATACATTTAAGTTGAGCCTCTATTATGGTGTCTTTGAAAAGTGCCCATGCAGCTTACAGGGATTTCACTCTAGTCACTGTACTTTTTAATTTCTGTTTAACTAACCTCCTCATTTTTGCATAGTTACCCTTTCTGAAATTAAATGCCACAGTGTTGGGCTGTTGAGGTGTTCCAACCACAGGAATCTTAAATGTTATTAAATCATGGTCACTATTTCCAAACGGTCCTGTTACAGTTACCTCTTGGACCAGATCCTGCACTCCACGCAGGACTAGATCGAGAGTTGCCTCTCCCCTTGTGGGTCCTGTACCAGCTGCTCCAAGAAGCAGTCATTTAAAGTATCGAGAAATTTTGTCTCTGCATTTCGTCCTGGGGTGACATGTACCTAGTCAATATGGAGATAATTGAAATCCCCCACTACTATTGAGTTTTTTATTTTGATAGCCTCTCTAATCTCCCTTAGCATTTCATCATCACTATCACTGTCCTGGTCGTTGATAATAGATCCCTACTGTTATATTCTTATTAGAGCATGGAATTACTATCCATAGAGATAGTATTACTACCACAAGGTGGTCTGGGGCCAAAATAGGGATATGCATGCCATCTATCGCCACACCACAGTTAGGGAACCCCATTGCTGCAAAGCCATCCACTAATTCATGTACATTGCCCAGAGTCACAGTTCTTTGTAGCAGGAGGCGATTAATGTCCCTGTACACATGCATCACAGCACCCCCCCAGCTGATTTCCCAACTCCAAACTGATGTGCAACTAATTGGTAGCAGTCTGGTGTTGCGAGCTTTCACACTGCGATCGCCACTCGCTTCTCCGCTCCCAGTGCAGCTCTCTTACACAGGTGGGCAGGGGTGAGCTTTGCATACAGTTCCAGGAAGGTGGCTTTGCACATCTGAAAATTCTGCAGTCCATACCTGCATAACTATGCGATCCCACCACTCAGTGCTTGTTTCTCAAGCCGAAAACTGACGGTCCACCATGTGCAGCTGCTCCGTGAGATTGCTCAGCAATCTTGAATTGTTTCTTTCCATGGCACAGAGCAAGGGAGACACCAAGGCATCATCATCAGACTCGTAGCTCATAAAATACTACAGGATCAGGTGTGTTGTGTTCATAATGCTCACCACAGTACTGGAAAGCAGTGAAGGATCCAGGCTTTCTGACAGAGTTGGTGAGCGCGCAGGTTATAGAGGGTTGTTGAAAAGTGGCGCAAAATAGGAAGCCCATAGAATGAGGGGATGGAGAAAACTGCATCATGGGATGCTGAAACTGCCCCCAGGAGGCTTTGCAAACCCTTCCCAATACCCCCTCCGGCAGATGGTGGCGAGTTGCGTAGTGGGATAGCTACCCTTGGTACACCGTTCTCTATGTTGATGCAAGAGCTGCTGCTACTGTGGACGCACTCCACTGACACAAGGAGCATAGTGTGGACATGCAACAGCGGTTTAATTACAGCGGTGGCTGTATGTCGACCTAACTTAAGTCGACATAACTCTGTAGTGTAGTAATGGCCTCACTGAGCTATTTGACTGTTTCCTGGAGCACTGAGGGGGGAAGCTAAATAGTCCAGAAGCCCTGATTAGTATATATCTTTTCAAAGAACACGTCTATATTACAAACATACAGATTTCATATAGGTCTAGCTTTTCTCCTTAAGTCATGTGGATATCTGCGTGTACCTGTTAGAAGGCATTAATATCCTTGTAAATCTCTCATGAAATCTTGAAAGAATATTCAGACATCATTTCTGAGTGAGAAAGAGAATATGAAAAATATGGAGTTCATAGCTATGATCATTCCTGAAAAATATCAAACTAAAAAAAAAGTTAGTAAAAGGGTTGGAAAAAGTAAAAGCCACTGAAGATTTTCAGTCTTGACATCTTGCAAGTTCCTTTTATGATTTTGTCAAAACTTAAGAAAAGCCCTGTGATCAGATGTAATGAATAAAATCATAAATCTTCAAGGGAATTGGTCTGGGTTTGGTGAAGAAGTAGGGCTGAAAATTGAGTTTAGTATGTGAAGTTAGTTTCTCCATCATTCAAACAGTCTGAAAAAGCCTGTGCTAAATCTTCCTTCATTGTAGACAAAGGGAAAAGGATTACTTTCACTTCCCAAACTAACTGTGCTCAGTAAATTCTCTCATTAGTTGTGTGAGAATAGACTCATGTAGCTTTTGTGTTTGTCTTAACATTGTTGCTATCTCTGGTCTCTATTCTGCCCTTACTTATGAGACCTATAGTAAGTTCATGTAAACTTAAACATTTAAGCCACATCGGGGTGTTTCAGCAGTATACTTCACGTGACAGCAGTATTTGACTGCTTTCAAAATGGAATGCCTGTTGCCTGATGAGATGTATACATCATAGAAATGGATCAAAGAATAGGCAAGAGGGGGTTAGCTGCCCAAACTGAAATTTTTACAGTAATTTAGATTAATTACTAATTTTAATTAATTAATTTTAATTTTAATGCCTTAAAATTGCCATCATAACAAAATAGAGCTATTGCAGTATTCTCTAGCTGTAGGGAATACCACAGTGATGATATCAAGAACACAAGTGGAACATTTTTATGGGAAGTCACTGTCTGTGTGTCTTAACAGAAAAAAATGATGACTACCCAAAAAATAGTGTAGGCCAACAGTGATTCAAAGCAGCTTTGGTAGTAGTGTAATTTTATATATTTGTTTTATAAAACCACTGGTAATCTTGAATGCCGGTAAGTTGATAATTATATAATAATTCATTTATTTTGATATCTCTTGCTTTTCCTTATGTTAGAGAGAAAAGGTGGGTGAGGTGTTGTCATTTTCACTATTATATAATAGTGTTAAAATTTCTTCTTGGGTAAAGTAAATAGATTTTTCAAATATGCTGCTAAAGTGAGAGAGCTTAATGATATGGTTCTTTCACATTATTGAAATAAAGATATAATATAATCTTGTTAATTCACACTAAGACTGAGGCATCTATTGTGAATTGGAGACTTGAATGGCAGTGCTGGTTGCTCAACCCTTCTCAAAATCAGGGCACTTTTTAGTGCCTAAATATGCATTTAGGTTCATAATTTTTGGCAACCAAACTTGAAATAAGCAAAGAGTAACTAGGATAATGCACTGCAAAATGTACCATGTCCTTTTATTTTGACAATTATAGATTTTCTTTTTATTTAATATACTGTAGTAGATTTTTATAAAGCTAACAAAGCCTTAGTAATATTAGATCTCAGAACAGCATCTACTATCCAATATTTAATGAAAAGTGGGAAGAGACTTCCAGTTTTGTGCTCTGAATTAGTGTTTGCTAAAGCCAGTGGTTACTACATTGTAACATTTAAAATATTGTAATTATTTCCTGTTAGAAGTATGGAGATACTGCCATGTGTTAGATACCACAGTGTGGTAACAGCTGACATTATAATGGTGACCACTCAAGAAATGTGTATTAGTGAGTTTCTGATGTGTAGAATATTTTTTGTAGTATCATGACACAACTGTTTGTTCATATTCTAAACACTGTGAGGTCATGGAAAGCGGTAAGTGGTCAGGTGATTACAGACACTTCTGTTTTCATGATAGTTCATTATAGTTCAGCTTTTCAGAAGACATCATGTTAATAGATGCAGCACAAAAGCATGGGCCCCAACCTTCACTCGTCTAATGTGAGAAAAGGACGCAAAATTGGTCAGATCTTGACCGTCAGAATTACTGCAGGAGAAGAAAGTGAGGAGAGCTGGTTCAGCCCTTCTCTCTGACTCAATGGAAGCCCCTCCAGAGGATTCACTGTAAAGTCTGGGCTCTGTGTATAATGGGGGCATCCATGCTTGGGTGAAACCCTTCTCTCAGGTGATCTGACTGTGCGAAACTGCATAAGATTGGCATTAATTTCTGTGTGAGTTTAACAAGGGGCTTGCCAAGGGATAATGCTGGCCAAAGACCTTATACACATGGTTAATATGGAAGAATGGAAGAAATTAGAAAGGTGTACAAAGAATAATGCCAGACTGTGAATGGACTATGTAACCAACATGGTAAACACTGGATTGATATGATCCTCAATAACTATGAACACTGTGGCAGTATTAATAAACATTAGCATAAAACTGAGAATAATTAATGGATTTGTGTGCTGCATGTTCATGTACTAGTTAAAAATCAATATAATTAATAGTGCAACTGGAAAGAACAGGCTGGACACAAGATAATCAAACCTCTTGATATGGGCACGAGGAATTTGTCTCTGAAGCAGTCCGAGATAAGGCGCTTAGTTACTATGGTGATAGGGGCCATTTAAATACCTAGATAGATGAATGTGTCCTCTTGGTCCGACCACAATCCTGAGGACATTCCAGTTTTTTTCTTTGCAGCTTGTTTTTATTTATAGGAAGAAGAATAAAAATGGCTGTAAATTATGTGACTGAATATTTATTGTATGAATATATATCTAAATATGTATCTATAGTAAAGTGAACCTGATAGTACTTGTACATGGACCTAAACCACTCGTATATGCATTTACTCACCAATTAATTTTGTGGAATGTATCAAAAAAGACTGACCACTCTCCCCTCTGTTGGAGCAGCAGATAAATACTGTAATTCACTATATCTGATCCAGGCTTTAATGTGCAATAGGGATGACTCTGGAGACACACAAAATATTTCTATCAGCATCGTAAGTAGTACAATAGCCCTTAATCTTGGAAACTGGGATTCAAATTCTTTTAAGGTCACATATTAAATAAATCCTAGTTTAACCTTTATCCCTAATTGACATTTTCCACAGTAAAGATATTGCTAGTGACGTGGCACACGCTGGTCCATCGACGAGCTCTCCAACAGACATGCTGTATAACCACAATATTTTAAAGCAGAGCTGAAGTTGTACACCATATGATTATCTAGCATAACAGTAGAATGAGAGAGATCTAGCACTATTAATAAAAAGCCTGATGGAGAACAAAGAACCTGCCAGTTACATCAAGAGAAGTGTTATTGCCAGGAAATTAAAAGTAGCACATAGTGGCATTCATAGAGTGTGCCTGCTTAAACACAGGATCCAGAGTACAACACCATCACAGACGTGTGAATGTATGTATGTGCTCATGAGAAGCCCAGAATTGGAATAGTAAGGATAACATGGATCAGAGTTGAGATGCATTTATACACTGGTGTGTGGAAGTCTGCATAACACCTTCCCCACACTATGCTTGTCTTTAGCTTGCATGGTTAATCCTGGGAAATGCTTGTGAGCAATATATTGATATAAAACGGGGAAAAAAGTTGATGTTACATTTATCACTTGAATTTACTGCATATGACTGGTGGCCACATTGGCAAAAACTGAAAATTCCCTAAATACTGTAGGCATTCACCCAGTACAGTGTAATAGCTCTGAGAAGCAGTCTGCTGAATTAATGGTTTGCTAACTACATGGCTCTGAGTTGGTCTTTGCGTGTTAGATGATCCATTGTGTCAGGAATCTCAGCTTTACTAACTCCCTAATCACTTTTTAAATCTGAGCCAGTGAATCTTACGCATTTTCAAAAAGTCATTATGTATTATATACAGAACCATTACAGATTATTTGGTAAATAAGTAGAAACAGCTAAAGATTGAAAAGAGAAAAGGCTGTAAATCAAGTTGTCAACACAGAATTGTTCTTTATAGTATATATTGAATAAAGATTATTTTTTTAAATTAAAAACAACAACAAAAACCCTGCCAACCTATTAGTAATTAATATTAGGAGTCTGACAAAAAGAAAACAGTTAAGACATTTAGAGCTAATGCCTTTTCACTTGTACATACCTCTAATATAACTCCTGTAATTTTTTCTTTAGTATGGGAGTGATGCTGAAAACCTTTAATCACAGAAGTAGCCCCATTTAAATCAGTAGATTTAATTCTGCAGCGTGGTGTCCTTGAGGCTACACCTACATGTCCAATTCACCATTCTAATGGTGAATGGTGCCCCATTCAGGAAGGACATTATATTTGTACTGGGAGATCTGTGATAGCTTCTAGTTCATTTCTAGGTGCTTTTCAGGGTGTTGGCTTTCATCCACTGAACACTAAATGGTTTAGTTCCTGTTACCTGAGAGAATGCCTCTTCCTGTGAGTTGGTACAGTCATTGAGATAAAATGAGGTGCTCATCTTAGGTTTGGTTTATGCTAGGAAATTAGGTCAGTATAACTATGTGTGAAAAAACCATACCTCTGAGTGGCATAGAACTGTTCCCCTTTGTAGACAGCGCTGAGTCAATGGGAGAACTCTCCCGTCAGTAGAGCTACAGCCTCTCAGAGGGGCGATACTCACTTGTGTTGATGGGAGAAGCCCTCCCTAGGCGCAGGTAACATCTTCCCTGAAGCAGTGCAGGGGAACATCTGCAGCAGAGCAGTTGTGCCGCTGCAGTGTTTTAAGCGTTGTGAGGCCTGCCCTTAGAGTTCCCTGGGTTAGGGTCTGATCCTGCGCTCATTCGAGGCTATGGAAAAACTCTGATGGACTTTAATGGCGCAGGATCAAGCCCTTAATGGACTGGTGCCTGGGCATTTTCAGTGACGGGGCTTTTTATAAGAGGTTGATATTATTAAGTTTGGAATTACCTTTTCCTGCCCTCCACGTGTTGGTCTTATAGAGCTTGAGTCTCCAGAGTATGCTGCAAAGCTGATCAGTTACCCCTAGCTCTTCAGAAGGGAGATGGTTAGCAGGGGGATACTTGTTGATAGTCTTGATTATGCGTAATGCTGGTGGATTAATGTGGGTAATAAAGAGTCTTTAATTTCTTGTTGATTCATTTTGTAAGATTTTTAACATTTTTGTTTGTTTTGTGTCTGGAATGTAGAGGTAGGCAGCACTCGTAAATATTTGAAAGCATGAATAAAGATTACTCACACAAGTAAGGATATGCAGGATCAGGTGTAAGAATACTGTGGAGTTGTGGAATACGATATGCAAATTGAAATGCTTAACAGAGCCATCAGCTATACATGATTGAACTGGAGACTTCAAACAATATAATTATTTGGGTGGAAATCTGATTCTTCTCTGCACTAGTCATAAGAAACCTAAAACATACAGATTTTATAACATAAATCTGAAGAGGCATTTGAAAAGTGTGAGTTAATTTTATGGATGAACTCAAATGTGTACATATCCTTGGACTTTTTGGAAGTTTGGAAGCAGTTTGGTTTTCTCTCTTCCCTTTGTAAATTGGTTAGATTCAGTAAGAAAAACACGCCAGTGGCATTCAGCAAGGTCTCTTGCTCATGCATTTGTACTCATAACGGTAAAAAAAAAAAAATTACATCCCGTAGACTGGGAGAAGATTATTGAAATTCTCCCCCACAAACAGAAGTCTCCATCATGCTTTAAATTGGCTATTGGCTAGTTAATATGTGGCAGGTAATTTTTTCTAGTCCTGTTTCCTTAATTTCCCTCCCCATCTCCACCTTGTCTATGGAAAAGAGAAAGCGAGTATCCACTGCACACTTTGGTAGTCCCAAGGAACACTCAGTTTTAATTCAGAGGTAGGTGGGGTGAGGGGAGACACTGTGTCCTACCAGGTGAACTTTCCCTTCTTCTGGAATGGTGTAGTATGCTGCCTGGCTTTCTCCTGAATGAAAAGTTGGCTTGAATGAAAAGCGTATGGGGCCATCAGAAGTTTAGTCACAAGTGGAAGTAGGGAAATGATGTCTTTGGAGAGGAAGGAGAAAAATGGGTAGGTGGCATGGGGAGAATTAGACTGTACAGTGTAAAAATTAATGTATGTATTATTTGAGTAAACCACATCTGAATTTAGGAAGTAAATGGTTTATTGGCATAGGAGGCTGTTTTATTTTAGATTGACGTTCTAACATCAACTCTAATCCACTGAAATTTCTAGGCAGATGTCATTTCAAGATACAGTATCAATCTGCAAAGTTGGTATTTTTTATTGAGCACAGTATAGCAAAGGACCTTTTGGTTTATCAGAAAATATGAATTATTCTTTCCCCCCCGGAAATCCTGATTGAAGCCCTGGCTTGTGGTTTTGGGGCCTGCCAGAATTTCCACTGAAGTCAATGGGAGTCTGTCCATTGGCTTCAATGGAAATTGAATAAGGCTCTTTAAGATAAATTTATTTGTTAGTCTTGACTGATGGAATCACTCAGTATTTCAATGATCACAAAGACACCATTGGGGTGTCAATTAGTCTATTGTTAGTATATCCATATAGTAGTAGTCCAGAATATCTAACACATTTATTGGTTTTCCTCTTCCCTATGAACTCCTTATGGGTCCATTAGTGAAGCAAAATTGGAAATGTTCATTTTTTATTTTCTGAATTATTTATGTCTCTTACGTTACAATGTCTTTCTGTTTCATTTGGTAGTTCTAGAACTTCTAAGAAAAACACAGGTAAAAAATCTTCACTTTCAAACTAAGAGCCTGTCATAAATATAAAGGGAAGGGTAAACCCCTTTAAAATCCCTCCTGGCCAGAGGAAAACTCCTCTCACCTGTAAAGGGTTAAGAAGCTAAAGGTAACCTCGCTTACCTTTACCAGGAGACAAGATACTTTCAAAAGCTGGGAGGAGGAAGAGAAACAAAGGGTCTCTGTCTGTCTATATGCTGCTTTTGTCGGGGATAGACCAGGAATGGAGTCTTAGAACTTTTAATAAGTAATCTAGCTAGGTATGTGTTAGATTATGATTTCTTTAAATGGTTGAGAAAAGAATTGTGCTGAATAGAATAACTATTTCTGTCTCTGTATCTTTTTTGTACCTTAAGGTTTTGCCTAGAGGGATTCTCTATGTTTTGAATCTAATTACCCTGTAAGGTATCTACCATCCTGATCTTACAGAGGGGATTTCTTTACTTCTATTTACTCCTATTTCTATTAAAAGTCTTCTTGTAAGAAAACTGAATGCTTTTTCATTGTTCTAAGATCCAACGGTTTGGGTCTGTGGTCACCTATGCAAATTGGTAAGGCTTTTTATCCAACATTTCCCAGGAAAGGGGAGGTGCAAGTGTTGGGAGGATTGTTCATTGTTCTCAAGATCCAAGGGTCTGGGTCTGTAGTCACCTAGGCAAATTGGTGAGGCTTTTTACCAAACCTTGTCCAGGAAGTGGGGTGCAAGGTTTTGGGAAGTATTTGGGGGGAAAAACGTTTCCAAACAGCTCTTCCCCAGTAACCAGTATTAGTTTGGTGGTGGTAGCGGCCAATCCAAGGACAAAGGGTGGAATATTTTGTACCTTGGGGAAGTTTTGACCTAAGCTGGTAGAGATAAGCTTAGGAGGTTTTTCATGCAGGTCCCCACATCTGTACCCTAGCGTTCAGAGTGGGGGAGGAACCTTGACAGAGCCACATTCAGTAGTTGCCCCTCATACTGGGTAAATTCACCTCACTACGGAGGGCTAACGCAAAGCTTTATGAACAATTTGTGCTGGCCCTCTGCATAGGAGTGACATTCACCCACTCTGAGAACTTCTTAAGTTAGAAGTTCAAGTGTTCCTAAAACTCTAATCCTGTAAAGTAATCCAATTAATACTGTACGTTAGAAATTGTTAGAACTTGGAAGGTTGATTTATTTTCTGCCTATGGCATTCACATTCTTGTTCACGTAAGAAAGCCATGCTGTACTTTTTGATTTACTTATGGAGTAAGTAAACATGGATCAATATAAACAATAAAGCAGAGGGTTTATTTAGGTGGCAAGTGTAGGAGTTTGAAAGTTAATAAAATGACGTATCTTTATGTACGTGTGCGATTTTTTGTTGGTGAGTGGCTTTTTTTATGGTGATTTGTCTGTTACAGAATTACAGGTTGACAATTGGAACCACATCTAGAGCTTGGGAAGCACACATTGCTGCAGTAAGTTCTTATCCAAAAGTTATGGCTAGATATTAGTAGCTGTATTGTTTCACAATGATTTATTTTATTGGGGAGGAGTGGGAGAATGAACAGCTGTGAGGCTGAAATGGATTTATAACAGCATTATACTCCTTGAAATAGAATAATCTGCCACAGAAAACCATCAAATGCCTTTGGAAATTTCTAGTTGGATGTTTTTCTTACTGACTGAGAAGAGGAGAAGAGATAATTTAACAAAAATGTAGAAGACAAGCGGGTTTATGTAACACATTGTTGAATACACTGTAGGGGAATATTTCGTTCGCAAAAGGCTAGGAAAAAAATATTGATGATACCATGTGATTGTTGGCCATAGACCTGTAACTGATTCTGTTTTACAAAGTCATAGTGCACATTGGTTGCAAGTAAAACACTGGTTTCAGAGTAACAGCTGTGTTAATCTGTATTCACAAAAAGAAAAGGAGTACTTGTGGCACCTTAGAGACTAACCAATTTATTTGAGCATAAGCTTTCGTGAGCTCTGATGAAGTGAGCTGTAGCTCATGAAAGCTTATGCTCAAATAAATTGGTTAGTCTCTAAGGTGCCACAAGTAAAACACTGGCTCTTCACCTCATGGCTTAAATTCTACCAGCAGTCCTAACTGAAATTAATTGATTGTTTGACTAGATATTAAACTACCATCTACTCTGTATTCATGAAGCATTACCTATGACCCAGTTTGATAGTCTCTGTGAGAGATTTAGGGTACAGTTTTATTTACTTATGAATTGGAGGTGATCCTTCAAAGGAGTTTAAAGCTGCCCTTGATTATAACACACATATCCTCTTGATGCCAATTAGAGCTGCAAACCATCTCGGGCCCATTATGGTCACTGAGGATGCTAAGGTTCTGATCCTGTTCCCACTTAAGTTAATTGTAGAACTCCCATTGACTTAACGGAGGCATAACCAGTCCCTAAAAGTACAAAGCACTGAATGTTGTACTGCAGCTATCTACAATGAACTTAGCCTAAATGCATACAACAGGAGAGGCCCATTTTCTGTACTCTCGGTCCGTTAACCTTTACAAATATTAATATTTACCCTGAGCAAGCAACTAAAAAGATAGTCCTCAGCTTTGTACAGGTAGTTTCAAAGGTCTATATTGCACTGATAAAGGTTTCTTAAAAAAATCTTTAAGTTATTTCTTGGATGTTTGAACTTGCCACTAAGTACTTGGGTCTTAATAGACTGCCGGTGTAAGATTATGTAGCACACCCCTTCTGATAATTGTTCTCTTTTCTGGGAAGGATTAGGAATCTCCCTAAAGAACTGGATTGTCTCTATTTGTATGCTGAAATACTGTTCTTCTATAAGAACATTTGTTTTAACTGTATACTTTTAAAATGGCCCAAATAATTTGTATCATGTTATCTGCGCCATCCACAGGGTACCCCAGTTACCATTAACTGGGACAGAGGTTATCAGCTGTATGATTCAGTATTATGAAAGTTACTCAAGTGTTACTTTAGACCCCAAATTCTTTTTCACCATGAAAAAAGCAATCTTTTTTCTCAGAGATAAATAAGCTTTTTTTCATTAAGGAGAATTACTACTTCTTATCAGCTTCATAAATACACACATTACATTTAATTTTTTATCGTAACAGAGGAAGTTCATTTTGGTTGTATCTGAAATTCGGAGATTGGTTTTGTATCATTGCTGTTATTTTTAGATCAGGGCATTTATTTTGAGTACTATAGAAAACATCAGTTCTGCTTTCAAAATAAGACATTTTGCTCAGGCAGGACTTGATTCGAAAGGTGCTGAGCACTTCTGTGTGGTATTAAGTGTCTTTGGTCATGTCTACTCGAGCGAGCTTACAGTGGCACAGAAGAGCTCTCCCATCGACATAATTAAACCATTGTAATGAGCAGTGGTAGCTATGTTGGGGGAAGACGCTCTCCTGATGACATAGTGCTGTGCGCACTACCATTTATGCCAGCAAAACTCATGTCGCTCGGGTGTGTGTTTTTCACATCCCTGAGCGACATACGTTTTGCCGATATAAGTGGTAGTGTAGACATGGTTTTATGTCAACTCAGTGGGCGTTGAAGGCACTGGAGCTGTACTGCTGATCCCTAGAATGGTTGATTAGAATTCAGGGGTTCTCACAACAAATTTTCTGGTGGCCTCAGAGTGCGGCCACCAACTCTTATTGGTGACCGCACTGACACTTTTGTTCTAAAACACTTAGTTAACTTTAGGAAAAGCAAATAAGTATGCACATACACAAGCGGTGGGCAAACTAAGGCCCGTGGGCCGAATCCGGTCCATCAGGGATTTGTATCCGGCCCATGGGCCTCGCACCGCTTCCAGAATCATTGTAGGAGGCTCTTCGTATACTAGTTATTACTGAAGGTAGGCTGACTGACAGCTGTTCGCTTGTATGTGTATGAGTAAAGATAAAGAAGGCCCTGCCTGGAATACTGAATGTTATTTTTGCCAGGGTGGCAGTGTGATCAAATGGATAAGGCAATGGAGTCAGGAGAGCTGGGTTCTATTTTCAGGAAAATGTATTCTCTACTCAAAAGAAAAGGAGTACTTGTGGCACCTTAGAGACTAACCAATTTATTTGAGCATGAGCTTTCGTGAGCTACAGCTCACTTCATCGGATGCATACCGTGGAAACTGCAGCAGATATTATATACACACAGAGATCATGAAACAATACCTCCTCCAGTTTCCACGGTATGCATCCGATGAAGTGAGCTGTAGCTCACGAAAGCTCATGCTCAAATAAATTGGTTAGTCTCTAAGGTGCCACAAGTACTCCTTTTCTTTTTGCGAATACAGACTAACACGGCTGTTACTCTGAAACCTACTCAAAAGAGTAAATGTTGTAAATCTGGGGAGGATGCACTGTATTTTTCATACATAACAGAAGTTGAATCTCTGCTTTAAGTGCAAAAAAGGGAATTCAACCTTAACTATGGAGTTGCAAACAGCACCTCCAGAACTTCTGGCTCTGGCACGACAATGCAGTGTGCCCTAGTCAGATCACTGTAATCTTTGCATGCTGTTTTTTCCAACTATAAAATAGGAATGAAAATCTTGCTTGGAGATTGATAGACACAAATGTTATGTAAGAACTAGGCGTTGATTACTAGTTATTTTTGTTTTCCTGCTAGTTTTTGACCACTGCTGTGCACTAAGCAAGTGTTTTAATTAAATTGGCTACAGTGAAGCCTGGGTCTATTTTCTCAGTGACTACAGTTAATTTTAGAAACCATCAACAAGTGTGAATGGTTCATATTATTCCTTCCATTGTGCAATGCTGCATTTATCGACACTGATACACTAGGAGGAGAAACTGAAGGAACATCTACACTGGGATAAAAGCCCTGCAGCGTGACCACGGCTGGCCCAGATCAGCTGACTTGGGCTCTCCGGGCTCGGGTTCCAGGGCTAAAAATTGCCATGTAGATGTTTGGGCTCTGGCTGGACCCTGAACTCTGGGACCCTCCATCCTTGCAGGGTCCCAGAGCTCAGGCTCCAGACCGAGCCTGAATGTCTACACAGTAATTTTTCAGCCCAGGAGCCCGAGTCAGCTGACCCAGGCCAGCCATGGGTTTTTAATCCCCGTGTAGACATACCCTGAGAGGACTGAAGAGGGGATACTGTTGATGAAATGTGGGAGAGGGAAAGATATAATACTTAACAGCATTTCCAATCTATAAGAATATGGTATGGGACTAAATGAACTTTCCCCAAAAAAGAAATTAAAATGAGGTTCTACTCTGATAAGTGGCTTTCGTGAGCATAATAAGGGTTTTTAGTTTTTTAATTAGACTATATGACAAGGCAGCTAAGAGTGAGATGGATTCCTCTGGTACCATCAGTGGAATTATTCAATAAATTAAAATTACTGACATCCGAACAAACCCACAATAGGGAATGGGATTGCATTGGTGTTACTGAGAGCATAAACTGAAGACAATGGAGTTGCCCTTGTAGGAATGATGGTGTAAAGAGGCCTCCAGAGACCCTGGTTATTGTTAATGACGCACAAGAAGGAAAAAACTCATTTTGATGTTTGGATTATAGATTGGATTTGCAGGGCTGGCAGTTAAGAAAAAAAATGCATTTTTAGTTATGAAATGGGCACATCTGACCTAGAGCCATTGAGAGGCAATAAACATGTGTCATAAATATAAAGGGAAGGGTAAACACCTTTAAATCCCTCCTGGCCAGAGGAAAAACCCTTTCACCTGTAAAGGGTTAAGAAGCTAAGATAACCTCACTGGCACCTGACCAAAATGACCAGTGAGGATACAAGATACTTTCAAAGCTGGTGGGGGGGAGGAACAAAGGGTCCTCTCAGTCTGTGTGATGCTTTTGCTGGGACCAGAGCAGGAATGCAGGTCAGAACTCCTGTAAAGAGTCAGTAAGCAATCTAGTTAGATATGTATTAGATTCTGTTATGTTTAAATGGCTGATAAAATAAGTTTTGCTGAATGGGATGTATATTCCTGTTTTTGGGTCTTTTTGTAACTTAAGATTTTGCCTAGAGGGATTCTCTATGTTTTGAATCTGATTACCCTGTAAGGTATTTACCATCCTGATTTTACAAAGGTGATTCTTTTACTTTTTCTGTAATTAAAATTCTTCTTTTAAGAACCTGATTACTTTTTTCATTGTTCTTAAGATCCAAAAGTTTGGATCTGTGTTCACCTATGCAAATTGGTGAGGATTTTTATCAAGCCTTTCCTAGGAAAGGGGGTGTAGTGCTTGGGGGAATATTTTGGGGGCAGACGTTTCCAAGTGGGTGCTTCCCCTGTTCTTTGTGTAACACTTTGGTGGTGGCAGCTTTTAACCTAAGCTGGTAAGAATAAGCTTAGGGGGTCTTTCATGCAGGTCCCCACATCTGTACCCTAGAGTTCAGAGTGGGGAAGGAACCTTGACAACATGGAATCCAGGATGTCATTTTTCAGAGAGTCAGTTTTTGGAATAAACCTTCACATTAAAGTCTTGGGGCTAGCAAATACAATCCAAAGGTTAAACTTGACGTATTTTGAAAAGGTCATAACATAAAGTACATATTTTTTTTAAAATGGGGTGTGTGTGAGGGAGGTCATAATGAAAATACCAATTGACCGTTAGTGGCTCTATTATGGTGATTTTAGATATTCTAGAATCAATAGCATAACAGATTTAAAATAGATTCTCTAAGAATTGGAATGATTCCTTTAACATTTGGTGAAGCAGCAACTACCACTGAAGAAATTCTGTTTGCAGAAATTGGTTAGCTTTTCTATTTTAGATTATTGCATTTTAGCAGAGTATGTAAATTATTATAACTTGTACACTACTTTGAATTCAAGAAGAGTAAACATATAGGGATAATATCCAATGGCTGCTATTGAGGGCACGAGGGAAAAAGGTTCATAGAAGTGAAATTTGTCTTATGTGATACTTTTTAGATTGTGTTATGTATAGAACTCTTGTGACTAGCAGAGAACTCTGTTCTTTGCACTGGAAACAAAATGAATTTGGTGGTTACTACTGCAGGCAAAGGTCAGTCTGCATAAAGAAATTGTTATAAAATTTGGAAGCCTGCAGTCAGCTTTGATTTAAGAATAAAAGGAGAAATGTACCAGTCCCTCTGGCTAAGAAGTGACTAGGGTCCTTAGGTGAAATGTTTCACTTGAAATTTACAAAGCTGAAGTTTCCTCCACTGTATGAAATTTTCCCCTAGTAACAAATGATGTGCTGTTGTATGATGAGCTACAGCAGAGTGATGCCGAACCTAGTTAATGAGAAACTAAAAATTTCCCCACATGTTGGGCCTGCTCCTGCACTCCATACCGAACCAAAACTCCCACTGAAGTCCAATGTTAGTTTTTTCTGAATAAGGGTCAGGCCGCAGAACTGTCAGTACAGTTAGAGCAGGGATCACGCGGCCGATCGCAGCTCCCACTGGCAGTGGTTCGCCGTTCCAGGCCAATGGGGGCTGTGGGAAGTGGCAGCCAGCACATCCCTCAGCGAACCGCGGCCAGTGGGAGCTGCAATCGGCCAAACCTGCAGATGCTGCAGGTAAACTGTCTCGGCCCACCAGCGGATTTCCCTGACGTGCCGCATGCCAAAGGTTGCCAATCCTTGAGTTAGAGCAATGATACAGTGTTTACAGTAAGTAAACTTTTGTTTATTTTTATCTCAAGCAGGTTTCGGATGTGCAAACTGTGTAGAATGTGTGTGCCAAAGTGAACTGACAACTGGGAGCAGATTTCACACGTTTGGGGGTGACGAACCAGAGAGAAGAAGTCCAGGTGTTTGGTAGTTAAGAACTTGGGGAGATGGACTTTGCGGGGGCTAAGGACTGGATGAGGCAATGGAGTCAGGAGAGCTGGGTTCTATTTTCAGGAAAATGTATTCTCTACTCAAAAGAGTAAATGTTGTAAATCTGGGGAGGATGCACTGTATTTTTCATACATAACAGAAGTTGAATCTCTGCTTTAAGTGCAAAAAAGGGAATTCAACCTTAACTATGGAGTTGCAAACAGCACCTCCAGAACTTCTGGCTCTGGCACGACAATGCAGTGTGCCCTAGTCAGATCACTGTAATCTTTGCATACTGTTTTTTCCATCTATAAAACAGGAATTGTTTGAGGTCACACCGCAAGAACTAGGCGGGTGGAAGCCAGGGTGGGTCCTTATGCTTGTAGGCTGGCACCTGGTGTCAGAGAGCTGAATCACAGCAGCATATCATTAAGACACTGAAAGTTATGAGGCTGGTGGTGACAGAACCCCTTACTGGTCTGGATGATTCCTAAAGAATTGTGTGTGAGGCGGGGGGCGTTATTTATCATTAAATGTTTGTACTTCTTGCTTACATCCTCCAACATGACGCATTACTTTTATTGCCAGTAATAATATCATTTTAAACAAAGCAGCAATTTATATAGAAGAAAAATTGGCAAAAAACACTCATGCCGGGAAAGGGCTTGGCCTATATGTTAGTTTATCTATACTTATTCAGTATCCATCATTACCATTTATTCAAAATATAGCTAATACTTCTTAATCTCGTCATTGTCACTCCTTCATTTTTATACCTCAAGGTTATAAATTGGTATATGTCTATTATCTTCCCCCTTCATCTATTAGGAGGCAGGGAGAGGAGGTTTGGAGAGCACACTATGATTCTTTAATGTCAACATTACTTATCTTCTGCAAACACAAGTTTGTCAGGGGATTTTTACATTACTCTAAGTCCAGAAACCTTATATTTGTATATTGCCAAATCTCGTCATTTTTTTTCTGCTACCAATTTTGAGGTGCTTTGCTTTTTGGGCCTTGGTATTTAGTGGTTTTTAATGGTACCCCAACAGTATGGAGCTGCAAATACTTAATTTAAAACAATAAAATGCATATTAATGTCTTGTATTCATGACATTTCTGAATAAAAACAAAAGAACTGGGAAACAGAAGATTCACTTCAGGAAGCCACAGTTTTATAAAAATTAAAAAAAAAATTAAGAGAAAAATTGCTAAAACTGATCTAAAAGGATGGCTATTATGGCTTTATAGTTTATGAAATGTACATCTACAATACAGAGGGAAATGTTTGGCCTCTGATTGCTGAGTGGTGGCAGGAGCATGTAGATCCTCAAGTAGTATCATAGTTCAACAAAATTATTTGATTAAAAATCAAGGGAAATTTGTGAGCTAATTGATACATTCATATTCAAGTTTTAAGTGTTGGTGAGTGGGATGCAGAACGGCTCTAATCGCATGCTGAAGAATCTGAAGATGGCATCTCCATGGAAATACATGGATGCACATGCCATGTACTATTTAACTAGAAACTGAGGAGTTGTCTGATTATCTGGGGTAAGGGAAATATTTGCAGATGGAACATCCTGAGTTGCCTAATAATGATTGGATTTATTAGTCCTAAGAATACCTAAGAGAATAAAAATGGGAGAAATTCTCAGAAGATGTTTCTAAGGTGATCTAAGATGTTTTTTGGGCAATAAGTAAATTCTGGAATAGTTTTCTTGTATATGCCTAAAGTATTTTTGTTTCATGTTTCATAATAGTTCATGAACTGTTTTATTATCCCCTATGTTTCCTGTGTATGTATTTCAAGGTAGCCTATAATTTTTATGTTAGACTAAAGATGAACTTGTTTATTCCTTCTTCCTGCTTGTGTATCTGTATTCCATAAATATATGGAACACCAATTTAAGGAGGCTGGGAAGCAGTCTGCCCCGACCACTCTCAAAACATACTACCATAACACCTGCGAGTATCTCATCTAATCAATTCCCTCCCATCACAGGGGCCTCGAGCATTGGTAGCAACTTGGTCTTTCCTGTTCTCTGCCTGTGGCGCACAACAGTTTAGTCTCCTGAGGACTGAAATCCTTTAGTCTAACTAAAATTATTGGGCTCTGTGTAGGGGTTATTCGTGAAATTTAATGATTTATGATAAAGAGGAGATCAAACTAGATGATCTAAATGTCCTATCTGGCCTTTAAACTCTACGAAATCTATAATCTGTAAGCATTACAGAGGGATCAAGGAAACAAACCTTCCCCCTGAAGAAGTAGTCAAATGAAATACAAGATATTTGGTGAGAGCATAATTAAATCTGAGTTTTGACTCTAAAAGTCAAACACCAAATTCCCTTGTTATGATCAGATTCTGGGTCTCTAGGACAGTAACTCCCTTAGTATATCATCCATATTGTGGATGATTTTGGATGAAATATTTCCAGTATCAATAATGAATTCCTATAATGTGATCATTCTTTTAGCAATGGGTAATCTATGAAACAGAGTAAATGTAGTGTGTTTGCTACATGTGGTTTTTTCATCTTTTTTGAGCAGTGGAAAATAAGGAAAGGTTAGAGCAATGTATTAATAAAATCTTACAATGCATTGTGGTAGAGTAGTGTAACGTACAGATGACCCTCATATCTTTGAAACTTCAGTAACAGAGGTGTTCCTGCTGGGTTAAGGCATTTGAAATTGAATTTCTCTTTGCCACTTGGAGGCCACCTTCATTAAATTTCAGATGGATCAAGACTCTTTAATTGTGTTGAAATACAGTGATAGAATGCTTTCCCAAAAGTCTCCTTTCATCTCTTCCTCTTCCCCGCCCCAGCATAATCAATATCCAGGAATTTAATTGGATTTTACTAGGCTGAAATAAAACCAAAAGGCACTGCAATAGGCAGCTTTATTCACTGTCAGAAATAACACTGATGTTATCACCCAGCGTATCTGATCCAGCTGAAATGTGAACTAGCTCCTGTACATTTCTGAGTCAAGAAAAAGCAACCAAAACCGCTCTGAGGGATGTTGGCTGCCATACTACCAGGTCTGTAATTTACGATGTTTCTAACGAGAGCAAAAATACCATATTAAGGTGGAATCTGAAGAATAAACCCCAACAGGGATGTTTCTCATCTTAAAGTAGCCATTCTATGCAGCACGTTTAATATGCAAGAGCGCACTTGCAGATGTCTCGTACTTAAATGTGTTATGTAAGGTTACCCAACTGTTAGTTCACTGCAGATCCCATAAAAACAGTAACAAAAAACTGTATTCCAGCTAATTGCAGTTATTGGTCATGTGTATGTATGGGGGGCTGTAGAATTAAGCAGCTGACTAATATTAGAGGTTTATTTTTCTTGCAGTCCCTAAGAAGATACAAATTAATGAGCTATAAAATGATTAAATTATAATTATAGACAGGCTAAGTAGGAACACGGCTTCTGCTTAACACCAAGGTTACAGGGATAACTTTCTCAGAGGATGTATAAACATAGAGCAGGCTGGGGCAATTGTCTGAGAGTCCCAAAAGGAGGAGCACTCCTCATGTAGGTCTTCCACTGTTATAAAGGCAGTATGGTTATCATTATTCATAAGCCTTCTGTACAGTCTGTCATTAATACCTGTGATAATATAAACAGTGTTGCTTTTTATCTTTGAATTGCAGCTTTTACAATTTTACAATATAATTTTTTATGGAAAGTGCCCCATCTCCCTCTTTGAGTAGAACTGCTTGAACAATGTTAGATATTTGCAAATAACATTGAAGTCATTGCTTGTTCCATAGACTTTGCAAAGGAATTATTTTTAGCTTTATTCCAAAATAATTTCTAGAAACCTTTCAGTTTTGAAAATTTCAGTTTAGTTCTGTATGTATTGTCTCTGCAGTTTCACCCACCCCGCTCACCTTCCCCTTGTCTTTGGAAATTGTTCTTTTATCAAAAGTCTGAAGTTTTGCAGAAGGACCCGAGGAATTTAGGGACCTCTGGTCCTTTTATAGGCTTAGGTCCAAATATTTCAATTTGGAAGTGGGCCTCAATGGGCACTACTTTCTAGAAGATTCCTGAATCTTTGCAGCACCAGTATGCATACTTTGACTGTGCTTATGCAAAGAGAATACACTTTCTAGTCTATATAGGTTTTTATACTGTGCTCATCACCGTAATAGCTGAGCACCTTCCAATAGTACATTAAGCAACATGACGACATATGTGTCATGTGGTGTTTGTTCTCTCATCCTCTGCTCAGTGAAAAAAGCATGGGCTGTGGAGTGTCTTGTTTTGGTAGAGGTGTTTGGTTTTTTTTATAAATATACGTGTGTTTCTAGTGGAGAAGGCAAGGTCAAAGAAATGCACCTTACACTTGGAGTGGAAAGTGGGGAGGTTTTTGATGGTCCTTAGTTCTTGTGGGCATTCATTCCATATTGGAGAACTACAGTTCCTGGTGCATAACCTTTCTATCTCATTAAGCCAGAGAAATAGCATTACCTAGGCATATTGTTCCTTTCTTACCATTTTGGTATCCTTTTAATTTGGGAAATCTGACTCCTAATAAATCATCCCAGTATTAGTGTATTTCTCATGAAGAACTATATTCAATGACGAAAAACAAATTTATCAGAATGTCAGGTTAAAAATATTTATATTAAACAATTTACTGTACAAATGTTGTTTAATAATCCAAGGTATTAGTAAGGAAAGAATTTTAAAAAGCTAATTTATTTTTCGAGTTTTATGGTGTGGGTTCCCTTTTTGTACTACATAAAGGTGTGTGAACAATGAAAATAGACTGTTAGTTTTGGGTCTAGTCAGTTTTACAGTATATAGGGGCTAATTAGACTGCTCCAGTATATAACATCATAGTCATATAGTTTGACCAGAAGGGACCACCAGATGATCTAATCTGACTGCCTGTACATCACAGGCCACTAACCACCATCCAGCCACCCCCACACTGCCACAGCCCATGCTGCTTTATCAGAATTAGACTAAAGTATTACAGCCCTCAGGAGACTAAACTGTTCTGGGCCATAGGCGGAGGTGCCCAATGCTGAGGCTCCTGCAAGGGCAGGGAATTGATTAAGTGAGAAATATCCAGATAATCCTACCAAATGACCTGAGCCCCTACTGCAGAGGAAGATGAACCTCTCCCCAGGTCACTGCCAATCTGACCTGGGGAAAAATTGACTACACTGTTGTGGGACAGATAATCCTACCAAGTGAGACACCCACTGGAGAGATTTTAAAGAAGAGAGAGAAAACACAGGAGCTGTTTTTTGGGGGAAGTTGTGCAATGCACATGAGAACATCTGTAAGTAGGGAGATATGCTATATGGATATGAGTAGCGAGCAGTTTTGAGCTCCTTACGGACTGAGATGAAGGCCCCTAATTCCCACCTCTCCACAGAAAAACCCTGAATGCTTTGGGATCCAGTGAAATGTTTACATTTTCAGTTTCGCCAGCCCCAAACATTCAAAAATCATGGGCCAGGCTTGAAAAATCATGACATTTTAAAAAGGCAAATATGGGGATTTTCTTATTTGCACCTTTGCTCTACTTGTAAAATGGGGATAACAACATGCATCTCACAGGGTGGTTGTAAGATTTAATTAACTAAATGTTGTAAAGCACTTTGAAATGCTGAGCTAGCAGTGACAAATTATTACTGTTCATTAAACTATATTATTAGTTACCACAATTGTCTTACTGATTGATGAAGTACAGTCAGCTTGACATTGGGCGTTCTTAAAAGTTGAGCACCCAAATGACCTAGGAACTTTGATCACTCTTTTTTAGTTGAAAGGTAAAGTATAAATTACTGGTGTGTGACTTTCTCAACCCTATCGGTAAAATAAATCATCTTATAGAGTAAAATCATTGTAAATACGGATTCTAGCAGAAACTCGATCACTGTCTGATTTGTTAGAAACTCTTATCACGTCACTTGACTGCATCCTCTGCTCTTGCACTGATGTTATTCTTGTCTGCCTATTTGTCATTTGTCACAAAATGGCCCCCTGGGAATCCTCTCCGGCCTTAAGTACAGACCACACCCATTTCAGGTCTCCTTCACCAGCCTGTGCTTTATTATTTTGTTCCAGAAGGCTACAACCTGTAGTGCTATTAAAATTCCAAACCTAACTTTCCCATTTGATTCTAGGAAAGGGAGCAGTGCCTGCCTCTGCTTTCTCTCAATTTACCTGCTCCCAGCTGCTTCGGTTGCCACCCCCTCTAATTAGCCCCTTAGCTGCATCTCCACTTGTTAACTCATCTTCAAGTTAGGTCCCAATTAAGCTATAATGGTGGGGATTTGAGTGATAGGGTACTGAGTCAGCTCATGACTCAGCATACCCTGTTACATCATCTTCTTACACAAGCCTATTCCTACCTTCCTCCATGCTGTCCCTTACATATTGAATGCCCTTCCTGAAGTGATCAGAAAAGCCCCTTCCTTCTGCTCTGGATAATGATAATTCAAGAAATCATAGTCTGAAATGTGGTATGAGTATAAGGATCAGTGTTACTCAAGTCTTCTGAGCTTATGGGAAGTACACAGCATGACTTGGCAATAGATAGTTCAAGTACTCAAATAAAACATTGCTAAATTGCTAGGTTGCGTGACTTGGCAAGGGATAGTTCAACTACTCAGATAAAACGACAATCTTTAGCTGTATTATTTTGTTGCTGGTATGCCCCTCCCTGGGGGAAGTAGCAGTTATGTATTTTAGTGTTGCATTGCATGTTCTATTATTGTGACATGTGATAGAGCGCTAGGAGCCTAGAGCTGACCTGGCACTCTGGTCACTAATGTACTAGTTGTTTTCCCCTGAAGTGGTCTTACTTGGGAGATGAGTGCTTAATGGCTTAATTGGGCAGAGGCTGATGAGCTAATGAGAACTATCAACCTATCAGGTGGAAACAGTTAAAGGAGAGGAATTAAGTACAAGGGGAGGAGGTTGGCAGGGGGTAGGAGCCCCAGGATCTAGAGATCTTACCCTGTCCCTTCCCAAAGAGGTGGCTAAGGGGGAAGTTTATGTCCACTTGTATGTTGCTGCACCAGGCTACCGCTGTACTGATAAACTGGTAGAGGGGATCTAATAAATAACACATTGGTGTTTGTAAACTCAAAATTATCCAGCCTGTTTGTGGTGGTCCAAAGTAGCCCTGTCACATGACATTAATAGTTCAGTTACTTACTAAAGCATTGTTCTGAGCATAGCAAAGTACGAGCTGGATAAGAATTCAAACAGGTGTGCTTAGCCATAGGACCCCAAGGCTTATCTATGGCAACTTTGATAAAAGCCTTTGGGCTCCAAGGAGTCAAATCTGTGAGGTGCTGAACATCTTCTGGCAAGTGCTCAACACCTAGAGCTCCCACTGATTTTCATGGGAGCTGAGGGCACTCAGCACCTTGTGAGAGGTGGATCCTAAATACATAGCAGCTGCCAGAAACCTAAAATTGTATATGCCTTCAGCTTTTGAACCTAGCTCCCATCATCAATTGAGCAGGCTGTCTGGTAATGTTTGTGGTCTCTGCCTTTTTTTTTAGTTCTTTATGTAAAGGTAACACAACTAAAGGTAGCCCTTCAACTACAAAACATCAGAAACTTAGCCCTGGGACATAGATTCAGGCTAGAAGGGACCATTGTGATCATCTGGTCTGCTCTCCTGCATAATGCGGGCCATAGAGTTTCACCTAGTGATTCCTGGACTAGAGGGCATTATTCTTCCCTACTATGTAAGGATCTGATCAAATATCCATTGACTTCAGTGGGTGGTGTTTGAAGTCGTAAGTGAACTTTATCAAGCCCAATAACTTGTGGTTAAACTAGGGCAAGTGTCTTAGACTAGACATCCAATCTCTATTAGAATATTCCAAGTAAAGATGAATCGACCATTTCCCTTGATAACGTGTCCCAAAGATTGATTGTCCTCAGGGTTAAAATGTTGCATCCTATTTCCACTTTGACTTTTTTCCCAACTTCATCTTCCAGCAATCAGGTGTTGTTACAGCGATACATTATCAAAAATATATTTAGAATGGTCCATAACTATACACAAGGTAAGTGCCAGCAGTCCTATCTCAGATTTTAATTTGCATATTAGCTCATGCAAGCTTCAGTTTCATCAGGTCTGTTTATTGATGAATCCACTCTAATACTACATGCAATACCACAGGTTACCTTGCAACAGATTCAGTCAAGTTCAGCATGGGTAGTTCTAGACTCTCAACCTGTTTTTCAATTAATATTTTCTGCCTTTGTATTTTGTGCTAGAGCCAGATTCTCCTTTCCATCCATCTACATGTTTAATTCATTCATAAATCACTCTTATGGGCCCTACCAATGGTAAAATTATTGTACTTTTTAGGGTTTGGCTACACAAAGAAAATGAGTTCATGGCAAGCTGGGGTATGAATCTACCCCACACTAGTCCGCTACCCACTATCTGTGTAGACACAGCTGCAGTGAGTTAACAGTTCGTTAATTCAATTTGAGGTAGTCCTCTCTGAAATGGGACTAATCAGAGTACATTAATGAACTGTTAATATGCATCAGCAAAGTTCACACTAGAGTTAGGCCTTGTCTACACTATAACTTATGCCAGCAAAACTTATGTCGCTCAGGGGTGTGAAATAAACAACCCCCCTGAGCGACATGAGTTTCACTGGCATAAGTGGTTGTGTGCACAGCGCTATGTCGGCGGGAGACCTTCACCCTATAGCTACCATCACTTGCTGGGGGTGATTTAATTATGTCGGCGGGAGAGCTCTTTCCCATCGCCATAAAGCGGCTACACGAGCGATCTTATAGCGGCTCAAGTGCATTGGTACGGCTGTGCTGCTGTAAGATCTCTAGTGTAGACATAGCCTTAGGACAGGTCTACACTGGCAGAGTTACATCGCTGGCAGTTGCAGTGCCACTCAGCGCCAAAGGAAAGCCACTGTTGTGTGTTCACACTGACAGCTGCCTGCGCAAGAGCGTGTTTACACTTGTGGCACTTGCAGCGCTATTCGAAGTGGTGCTCTCTGGGCAGCTATCCCACAGAGCACCTCTTTCTCTTCTTCTGCTAAGACTTATGGGAAAGTGGAGGGAGTCATGTCCACTTGGCCTTCCATAATGTTTAAGAGCTGCTCCGCGGCTTCTTGACTTTACTTCTTGACTTGTTTCTTGACTTTAGCAAAGCTTTTGACACGGTCTCCCATAGTATTCTTGTCAGCAAGTTAAGGAAGTATGGGCTGGATGAATGCACTATAAGGTGGGTAGAAAGCTGGCTAGATTGTCGGGCTCAACGGGTAGTGATCAATGGCTCCATGTCTAGTTGGCAGCCGGTATCAAGTGGAGTGCCCCAAGGGTCGGTCCTGGGGCCGGTTTTGTTCAATATCTTCATAAATGATCTGGAGGATGGTGTGGATTGCACTCTCAGCAAATTTGCGGATGATACTAAACTGGGAGGAGTGGTAGATATGCTGGAGGGCAGGGATAGGATACAGAAGGACCTAGACAAATTGGAGGATTGGGCCAAAAGAAATCTGATGAGGTTCAATAAGGATAAGTGCAGGGTCCTGCACTTAGGATGGAAGAATCCAATGCACAGCTACAGACTAGGGACCGAATGGCTAGGCAGCAGTTCTGCGGAAAAGGACCTAGGGGTGACAGTGGACGAGAAGCTGGATATGAGTCAGCAGTGTGCCCTTGTTGCCAAGAAGGCCAATGGCATTTTGGGATGTATAAGTAGGGGCATAGCGAGCAGATCGAGGGACGTGATCGTTCCCCTCTATTCGACATTGGTGAGGCCTCATCTGGAGTACTGTGTCCAGTTTTGGGCCCCACACTACAAGAAGGATGTGGATAAATTGGAGAGAGTCCAGCGAAGGGCAACAAAAATTATTAGGGGTCTAGAACACATGAGTTCTGAGGAAAGGCTAAGGGAGCTGGGATTGTTTAGCCTGCAGAAGAGAAGAATGAGGGGGGATTTGATAGCTGCTTTCAACTACCTGAAAAGGGGGTTCCAAAGAGGATGGCTCTAGACTGTTCTCAATGGTAGCAGATGACAGAACGAGGAGTAATGGTCTCAAGTTGCAGTGGGGGAGGTTTAGATTGGATATTAGGAAAAACTTTTTCACTAAGAGGGTGGTGAAACACTGGACTGCGTTACCTAGGGAGGTGGTAGAGTCTCCTTCCTTAGAGGTTTTTAAGGTCAGGCTTGACAAAGCCCTGGCTGGGATGATTTAACTGGGAATTGGTCCTGCTTCGAGCAGGGGGTTGGACTAGATGACCTTCAGGGGTCCCTTCCAACCCTGATATTCTATGATTCTATGATTCTTTCTGGTGTGCCACGTTCTCCTTTCAGTCCCTCTTCTCACTATCCTGCCACTCCTTCAATTCCTGTTTCTCAGTGGCGGAGTGCATCATAACCTCATGGAGAAAGTCCTCCTTAGTTCTTCTTGGCCGCTTTCTAATTCTGTGCAGCTGTTCTGCTGCCAATAACAAAGAGGGAGGTTGGGCTCCCAAGGTCATCTCTGTGAAGTTTAAATGCAACATTTTACAGAAGCAGTATTGTTTGCAACACACAGAACACTGATTCAGTGATTTAAAACTCGCAGAAGCTACTAGATCGCACGCCCTGCTTCTCATGGGTGACTGTAATTTTCCTGATATCTGCTGGGAGAGCAATACAGCGGTGCATAGACAATCCAGGAAGTTTTTGGAAAGCGTAGGGGACAATTTCCTGGTGCAAGTGCTAGAGGAGCCAACTAGGGGGGAGCTTTTCTTGACCTGCTGCTCACAAACCGGGAAGAATTAGTGGGGGAAGCAAAAGTGGATGGGAATCTGGGAGGCAGTGACCCTGAATTGGTTGAGTTCAGGATCCTGACACAGGGAAGAAAGGTAAGCAGCAGGATACGGACCCTGGACTTCAGGAAAGCAGACTTCGACTCCCTCAGAGAACGGATGGGTAGGATCCCCTGGGGGACTAACATGAAGGGGAAAGGAGTCCAGAAGAGCTGGCTGTATTTCAAGGAATCCCTGTTGAGGTTACAGGGACAAACCATCCCGATGTGTCGAAAGAATAGTAAATATGGCAGGCGACCAGCTTGGCTTAACTGTGAAATCCTAGCGGATCTTAAACATAAAAAAGAAGCTTACAAGAAGTGGAAGGTTGGACATATGACCAGGGAAGAATATAAAAATATTGCTCGGGCATGTAGGAATGAAATCAGGAGGGCCAAATCGCACCTGGAGCTGCAGCTAGCAAGAGATGTCAAGAGTAACAAGAAGGGTTTCTTCAGGTATGTTGGCAACAAGAAGAAAGCCAAGGAAAGTGTGGGCCCCTTAATGAATGAGGGAGGCAACCTAGTGACAGAGGATATGGAAAAAGCTAATGTACTCAATGCTTTTTTTGCCTCTGTCTTTACGAACAAGGTCAGCTCCCAGACTGCTGCGCTGGGCATCACAACACGGGGAATAGATGGCCAGCCCTCTGTGGAGAAAGAGGTGGTTAGGGACTGTTTAGAAAAGCTGGACGTGCACAAGTCCATGGGGACGGACGAGTTGCATCCGAGAGTGCTAAAGGAATTGGCGGCTGTGATTGCAGAGTCACTGGCCATTATCTTTGAAAACTCGTGGCGAACGGGGGAAGTCCCAGATGACTGGAAAAAGGCTAATGTAGTGCCAATCTTTAAAAAAGGGAAGAAGGAGAATCGTGGGAACTACAGGCCAGTCAGCCTCACCTCAGTCCCCGGAAAAATCATGGAGCAGGTCCTCAAAGAATCAATCCTGAAGCACTTACATGAGAGGAAAGTGATCAGGAACAGTCAGCATGGATTCACCAAGGGAAGGTCATGCCTGACTAATCTAATCGCCTTCTATGATGAGATTACTGGTTCTGTGGATGAAGGGAAAGCAGTGGTTGTATTGTTTCTTGACTTTAGCAAAGCTTTTGACACGGTCCCCCACAGTATTCTTGTCAGCAAGTTAAAGAAGTATGGGCTGGATGAATGCACTTTAAGGTGGGTAGAAAGTTGGCTAGATTGTCAGGCTCAACAGGTAGTGATCAATGGCTCCATGTCTAGTTGGCAGCTGGTGTCAAGTGGAGTGCCCCAGGGGTAGGTCCTGGGGCCGGTTTTGTTCAATATCTTCAATAATGATCTGGAGGATAGTGTGGATTGCACTCTCAGCAAATTTGCGGATGATACTAAACTGGGAGGAGTGGTAGATATGCTGGAGGGCAGGGATAGGATACAGAAGGACCTAGACAAATTGGAGGATTGGGCCAAAAGAAATCTGATGAGGTTCAATAAGGATAAGTGCAGGGTCCTGCACTTAGGACAGAAGAACCCAATGCACAGCTACAGACTAGGGACCGAATGGCTAGGCAGCAGTTCTGCGGAAAAGGACCTAGGGGTGACAGTGGACGAGAAGCTGGATATGAGTCAGCAGTGTGCCCTTGTTGCCAAGAAGGCCAATGGCATTTTGGGATGTATAAGTAGGGGCATAGCAAGCAGATCGAGGGACGTGATCGTCCCGCTCTATTCGACATTGGTGAGGCCTCATCTGGAGTACTGTGTCCAGTTTTGGGCCCCACACTACAAGAAGGATGTGGATAAATTGGAGAGAGTCCAGCGAAGGGCAACAAAAATGATTAGGGATCTGGAACACATGAGTTCTGAGGAGAGGCTGAGGGAACTGGGATTGTTTAGCCTGCAGAAGAGAAGAATGAGGGGGGATTTGATAGCTGCTTTCAAGTACCTGAGAGGTGGTTCCAGAGAGGATGGTTCTAGACTATTCTCAGTGGTAGAAGAGGACAGGACAAGGAGTAATGGTCTCAAGTTGCAGTGGGGGAGGTTTAGGTTGGATATTAGGAAAAACTTTTTCACTAAGAGGGTGGTGAAACACTGGACTGCGTTACCTAGGGAGGTGGTAGAATCTCCTTCCTTAGAAGTTTTTAAGGTCAGGCTTGACAAAGCCCTGGCTGGGATGATTTAATTGGGGATTGGTCCTGCTTTGAGCAGGGGGTTGGACTAGATGACCTCCTGAGGTCCCTTCCAACCCTGATATTCTATGATTCTATGATTGAAAACACAGCCAGTACTCACACACCTGTCACTAACTGTCTGACCCCAGGCAAGCACACATGAGCTACAGGACTTCCAAAATGGTGGGTAGCTGCAGGGGCAGGGTGAATCCCTCTTTCCAGACCCTGCTGTACACTGGGCATGTGGCTCTTGGGGAGAGCCAGCATTATATGGGGGGGCCCTGATAATTATTCCTGTCCCCACACTTTCCACAGGATGTGATTATTATGGAAGATATCTAGGCACTGAGGGTGAGCAGGGAATCAAGGGAGAGTCTTCTCCAAGCCTGCAGCTTCCACCCTGGCCCCTATGCGGCGCGCCTGTGTGCAGCAATGGTCTTCCCTACCCCCCGTGACCGCACAGTGGCGCAGGAAAGTTACCGTTAATGGGGCAAGAAAGAAAGCAGCTCTGCCGAGGAACCTGCGGCAGTGGGTTGCCCAGTATCTCCACAAGAGTTTCCTGGAGATCTCTGAGGGAGATTCCCGTGAAGTGAGGGAGTCAATCAACAGTCTGTTCTGCTGCTCAGACTAGGCATGCGGTGGGAGACAAGCCTGCTTTCTGCAACCCTCCTGCCCACAACAACTCGCTTCAGCGATTCCCAAAATCAAATCCACTTACCAGAGGCCTCTTCTCCTGTTTGCGCTTTGCCAACATCCGACTGCTGTGATTGGCTAGCCTTCTCTGGGGTAGAAAAGAGCTCCTGGCTGCATGCATCTCTGACCTCCGGGTCGTCCTCTGCCTCTGGGTCCCCCTCCACCTCTTTATCCAAGATCTCCTCCTCCTCCACTCTCGACTGGCACGCGAGCCAATGAAGTATCTACAGGGGCCTTTGCAGTGGCGGTAGGGTTGCCACCAAGTATTGCGTCCAGCTCTTTGTAGAACTGGCAGCTCATGGGCGCAGCACCGGAGCAGCGGTTTGCCTCCCGCGCCTTGTGGTAGGCGTTCTGCAGCTCCTTCACTTTGACCCTGCACTGCAGTGTGTCCCGGTCATGGCCCCTTTCTATCATACATTGTGAAATCTGTCCATATGTATCATCATTCCTACGGCTGGAGCGCAGCTAGGACTGGACAGCCTCCTCTCCCCAAATGCCAATGAGGTCCAGCAGCTCGGCATTGCTCCAGGCGGGGGATCACCTGGTGCATGGAGCAGGCATGGCCACGTGGAAAGATGCACTGAAACTACTGCATGTATCACCGAGCAAACAGGAAGGGAACTTTCAAATTTGCAAAGGAATTTATGGGGTGGGGATGACGATTGGTCACCTGAGGGCAGGGCAGTAGAGTTCAAACTGATGACCAGAGAGGCGAGAACAGGCATTGTGGGACACCTCCCGGAGCCCAGTCTACACTGGCACCGCAGCACTGTACCCCCAGCGCAGAAAGCTGTACCCCTCTCGTTGGGGTGGTATTTTTACAGCGCTGCACTGAGTGGCGTGGCAGTGCGTACACCTCAGGAGTTACAGCGCAGAAAGCTGCTTTACTGCGCAGAAACTTGCCAGTGTAGACAGGGCCTTAGTTAGCAGCAGGCTAGTGCAGGGTAAATTCATTCCCCTGCTTTCTGCAGGCTAATTATTTGTGTAGACAATCCCTTAGTCTGCTTTATTCAGGTCTTTTCAGAGTGTATCTTATTGCCTGTTTTCTTTTTGGGTTTCCTCCATTTTATTCTTTCCGTTAATTTATTTCCAGTACTGGTTTTTGATGTATAATCTACCTATTTTAGTAGTTTAATTGATGGCAAATGTCAGATTACTGACTCCTCATTGCTTTGTTGAGTCAAACCATGTGGTAGAGGTATAGTTGTTTCAGTTTGTGATTCATGTCTCTTGGTTAGGATTCCAATGCAATCAGAGGTGGCCATAATTATCTTTTGATGTATTTAACTAGGAACTAGTATCAGATATATTTCCTCACTTAATTGATATTGTACCATCTTTTCAATGTATATGTATTAACATATATGTAGCTGCATGTGTGTGTGTGTTTACAAACACACAAACTTGGGTTACTTAGTATATTAGAAAATAAAGCTTTTGACATAAAAATGATTGATTTATATTTTATTTTGCTTAAGTAATCAAATTTCAATTCACTTTTGTATTATGATTTTGCAAAAGATAGAGACAAAAAAGTCTATTATTGATAGCTGCATCTACAGATCAATGCCATTAAAATCATACTGTGTGATGTCATAGCATTTATCATTTCTAGTTATATTATAGACCTGTCACTTTGTTGACTGTTGGAGTACCAAATAGAGAATGGAAGGTGTTCTGATGGAGTTTGCCTCATGCTGTATGTTTGGGGTTATTGCTAAAGGTCTTGAAACTTGTCTGTCTGTATGAAACCAAAATTATAATACATTGGAGTCTTGGTCTTCTCTTGTAGCTTACCTAATAATCATACCTAATCTATTTCAACCTGAAGATACCCAGAGAACATTACAAACTATATGTGTGGGTAAAGAGGGAGAATATAGATAGATACCATATGTATGTATATACGTGTACGCACACCCACTCTGGGCCAAATTTAAAAAATGCACATGCATTTGAACATGGAACTTGCATGTGCAATTATTTTGACTAGGCATGCAAATCAAATAAAGTATCTGTGTGTATAATGGACAATTCAGGATATTTGTGTGCACAAATGTCTGATTTATGAGTGAAATTTTGGTAACTGCATTCACTTTTCTACGTGCATTTATTTTTGAAACCTATAACCATCAGCCAGAGCATATCATACTTATTTCATCTTAATTTTGTGGTTTCTTGCATTTTACTAAGTCATCAGTGTGATTAATTGGGTTTATAGGCACACTGCCAACATTGTTTGATAGTTCTGGGCACTGCTGATACAGTAATGGAGATAAAAGCAGCAATGTTGATGTAAAGAAAGCCCTGTTCTGTTACTTATACACTTTAAAAATAACAAGAAATGTACAGACAATTTCAAATTTAAAAAAACTAAATTGGTGTAATAACCTTGTACTACATCTCAAAATGTGACTGGTCCTTTTTCACTTCATCACTTGTTAGATTATTCATACTTACCTGCTGCCTGTGGCTTGTTTGTTTGTTTTTCTTGCTGTACTGAGTTTGCCTGCTAAAACATAAAATTGCTACTTTAAGTTTGAAAAGTTTCCTGTGTGTTTAACGGTGTTTGATTGTAGGAGTAGTGATGTATTTGTCAAGTGATTTCTCTTTGCTCAGAATGATGATACACACTTTGACTAGGAAAACAAAGACTCACCTCTCTACAGTAGGGGGAGATCCTTTGTTTGCTTAATTGAAACCGTGTTGTCTAGTGGTCTTGTACCGTTAACAGTGGATTTTAGTGAATGAAGTATCCAACACAGCTTAGACTTCCTCCTGGCTGGGTTCAATAAAGATCTGGCCCGTAGCCAGCTCTGGATTCAGGTCTTCATTTTCAGGACTATTGCTTTAGGGACACCAGCTCTGGTGTTGCCGCAAGCCGGCAGTAAAAACTATTTTTGACATGCTGTATAACTCTGTTGCTCTTTCCAAATATGGGCTGCAATATTGTTAAAACACTGAGTGTGAGATCCTGGCTCTATTGAAGTCAATGGGAATTTTGCCATCAACTTTGGCGGGGCCAGTATTTCTCCCCACGTGATTTACAAACAATAAACCCAAGACACTGGGTTTGTCTGCCATATTTATGCACATCAGAGCCCCTTTGCTCTGCCTCCATGCTCTATTCTTTGGGCATGATGTTGACATATACTTTGTCTGAGAACAGGAGTTTTCCCTTTTAGAATAGCCCACCTGCTTACAAGAAAGAAACAAGTGGATGCAACAGACAGACGTGGTATTGTTCAAAGATGCGTGCACATCAGAGTGATTTTTAGAGCTACCACAAATGACACAATTCCTTTAAGAATATCAAGCTAGCTGTCATTGTGGCCCCATACTACTACTATCTCGTACAATTATATATATATATATTAGTTTGGTTGCCACTGATATATATATTCGTTTGGATGCCACTGATAGCTTAGTGACACTGTGAGAGAATTGCTCTGCTCCTTTTGTCAATACAAGTAATTATCTGTCTAAAGAAATAATTTTTTTCTGGCTGGTTACTGTCTGACTGTAGGCCCGTGAAGAATGATAAACTGAAGAGATTAAGAGGAGAATTTTGTACCAGGCTAAGAATCTTTTTCAATCACTAGTTCTGGGCTGCTAAGACTTCAAATGTGCTTATCTGTCAAAACAAACAAACAAAACACATCTGTTCCAATTTTTGGGTGAATCCCCAAATTCTCTATTGCAAACTGTTTTGTTTTCAATTACTGTGATAGGCCCATCACTTTCATTCTCTTTTTATTGGCATATCTGATCATTTAGCTTTGCACTTACTTCAACACAAATTAAAATGCCGCTGCCACATCCAGTCAGATTGCAAGCACTAACTGAGATTATGCAGCAATTTATTTCAAATTCAAATAAAAAAATTAATACTCAAGTGATATTATGAATGATGTACATTTGGTTTGAAATATAGAGTTGATCATTCAAAACAGCACCACTCTGCCTTGATCCCCGCAACTTCGAAAGTTGTTATTAATTCCCAGTTGTCAGCCATCAGCTATGCCAGATTCCAAATCTACTATATCAACAAGAAAAGTAAAGGGTTTTCCATCCTGCACAAATCTGATGCATGATAATGCTTGCTCAATTACAGAAGTGTCAGTGGATCCATCAACACGTACAGTAATAAATGTAGCTTTCTGTGTGCATTTCTGAGACCTTGTCTACCCTACAAGTTACTTAGGTATAATTTACGTCGCTCAGGGGTGTGGATTATTCACACCCCTGAGCAACGTAAGTTACATCGACCTAAGTGTCGGTGTGGAAAGCGCTGTGTTGGCAGGAGAGCTTTTCCTGCTGATGTAGCTACCGCCTCTTGTGGATGCAGGAGTTATTAAGCTGACAGAAGAGCTCTCTCCCATCAGCTGAGAGCATCTTCACCACAAGTGGTGCAAATGCACTGCTGTAAGTGCTTTAGTGTAGATGTAGCCTGGGACACTTCCCTAAGAAATTTTGCAAGTTCCTTCTTCATTCTGTGAGTGTCAAATGTAGGTTGAGCCAAAATTATGGCCATGTTAAAGACCAAGCACTTTTTATATAAATGTATTTAAAACAGTATATAAATCAAGAATTGAGTTGCAAATTAAACTTCCTGCTCCTGACAGCAGCAGCAAAATTTGCAACTGAAAGATTTAAACAAAATATTAGAGAGAAACTACCTCTCTTCAAAAATCAAATAAAATTGTTTCACAGCAGCAATAATCGAGTAGCTCAGTTTACTATGAAGCCTACTTTGGCTTGGTTGGCAAATTAAATTATCTCTTGCCTCTCTGGGAAATATTACTGTCTTTGGACTGCCTAATTCCAGCCTAGAGCTTGTAAATTTTACTTTCCTTTTAAAAATCGAATCAGACCAAACTGTCTCTTACCTAGCTGCTGCTACGCTTGGTGTATATCACTCTCTCTATGTGCAGGGGTGCTGGAACTAAGGGTACTGGGGGTGTGGCAGCACCCCTTGGCTTGAAGTGGTTTCCATCATATACCGGATCTACAGTTCTGTTCAATGACTTTCAGCACCCCCACTATAAAAATTGTTCCAACACCACTGTCTATGTCTTGATGGTTAGGACACTGGGCTCTTGCGGGAGAGACTCAAGTTTGAGCCTACGCTCTGCCAGGTTGAGAGCAGGGGTTTTTTTTAATCACAGATCACTCTGAATCAGGCAGAGCAGAGATTTGAACCTGGGTCTCCAATATCCTAGGCCATAAGGTCTCTCCAACCCTCCCCAGTTGCATTTTGTCCAAAACATTCCATCCAGCTCTCCTTAGAACTATCTGTCTGTAGCTGTAAAGCCCAGTCCAATCCATGCTTCTGATTAGAGCACTAATAGCCTAAGCAACACAATAAAACTGCCTCTGCAGCCTTAATTTGGCCCCTTTTTGTGTACCAGGATAATTACATGATCACATGCTCTTTTGTGCACAGGATGGACCTGCTCTGTGGGTGCATCAAGGTTGTATAGTGAAGGAGGCTGTTTCCTGTAGGGCCCCTGTTTCATTTGTTGCTGAACATGGAAGTTGTGTAGGGCATGAGCCACGGGGCTGCAGGAAGAGAAAGGATGGTCTCATGATTAGTGCAGATGAATGCTGCCCTGGAGAATTTGAGTATGTGACTGTTTCTTCCACAGTGTTCCTATGTGATGCTGGACAAGTCACTTTAACCAGACTTTTCACAGGTGTTCACTAATTGTATATCCTCATTTTCTGAGTGCCCCACTTGAGATGATGGGGCCTGATTTGCAGAAGTGCTGAGCACTCACAGCTGCAAATGAAGTCAGTGGGAGCTGTGCTTTGAACATATTAAATACTACATAATACCAAGTATTCTGTGAAAAATCAGGCCTGTGGCATTCTCAAATTGGACACCTAAAATTATCGGACACATTTATATCTCTGTAATTTTTCTGTGTGCCTTATTTACCCATCTGTAAAATGAGAATAAGACTACGACTTTATCTCATATGACAGTTTTAAAGAAATTCTTTAATGTTTATGAAGCACAGAGATACTACATGATAAGAACAATAGAAAAACACATGAGGATATTAGCAAGTCTGTCTTCAGGGTTTGAATGGTGTATAGTAAATAAGATACAGAACCATGCATGGAACAATGAGGATGAAAGAAAATACTGAAAAGGGGCTTACTTCATGAGCCCCTTATCTATACCAGAGGTGGGCAAACTTTTTGTCCCAAGGGCCACATCTGGGTATGGAAATTGTATGGTGGGCCATGAATGCTCACAAAATTGGGGGTTGAGGTGTGGGAGTGGGTGAGGGCTCCAGCTGGAGGTGCGGGCTCTTGGGTGGGGCCAGATATGAGGAGTTCAGGATGCAGGAGAGGTCTCCGGGCTGGGGCAGGGGGCTTGGGTGTGTGTGGGGGGGCTCCAACTGGGGGTGCGGGCTCTGAGATGGGGCTGGGGATGAGGAGTTGGGAGTGCAGGAGGGTGCTCCGGGCTGGGCCCGAGGGGTTTGGAGGGCGGGAAGGGGGTTGGGGCATGGGAGAGGGTCGGGGTGCAGGCTCCGGGCAGCGCTTACCTCAAGCAGCTCCTGGAAGCAGCGGCATGTTCCCTCTCTGGCTGCTATGCGGAGGCATGACCAGGTGGCTCTGCGTGCTGCCCCGTCCACAGGCACTGACCCTGCAGCTCCCATTGGCTGCAGTTCCCTGCCAATGGGAGCTGTGGGGGCAGCGCTTGGGGTGGGGGCAGCGTATGGAGCCCCCTGGCTTCCCCTATGTGTAGAAGCCAGAGTGGGGACATGCTGTTGATTCCGGGAGCCGTGTGGAGCCCTGGCACACCTGGAGCGGGGCAAGCCCCAGAAGGGCTGGATGTGGCTCCCAGGCCGTAGTTTGCCTACCCTAATCTATACTGTGCATTGAATGAGGTCAGGGTCTTGTGGAAAAAAGAATACATACTTATGTAGCTAAAGGCTGCATCATAATTCATGTGCACAGGAGGGCTGAATTAAAGTTGCTCTGCCTGTAATATTGCTATTTCCTTGCATGGGTCTGATGAACTACAGCTGTAAGGAATGCAAAGGGCAGGTCTACCCTTAATACACTGCATCAGTACAGCTGTGCCACTCTAGTGCTTAAATGAAGATGCTCTTACACTGATGGGAGAGTGTCTCCCATTGGTGTAATTAATCCACCTCCCAGAGAGGTGTTAGCTATGTTGATGAGAGAAGCTCTTCTGTTGACATAGCACTGTCTATAGGGGTCACTAAGGGGTATAGATTTCTTACATCCCTGAGCAGCATAATTATAGCAATATAGGTCTGTAGTGTAGACCGAGTCTGAGTCTTTCAGAGCAGTCAGGGAAGTATTCTTACATGTGGTGCAGCAGTAGCTGAGCTATAATTGTAAAACGTATTACTGTGTAAATTCTACACAGAATTTTCTACACAGCACCCCTGCACATAGAGAGTGATATAAAAGTAATGAGACTTGAGTATAAGATAGCACATTGTATCTATTACTGTTTTGCAGACTAGTGCAGTGTGTGTGTGTGTTTTTTAAAGTAAGAGAGAAAGAATGGCCGAAAAGAGCATACATCTCTGGGGATTATATGAGCAGCACATCTTACAATGCATGCTGCTGAGTTTCTCTTGCTGGCTTGTGTGTGTGCTGAACTAACCGTGGGCAGGATTTCCATATCTGCGTTTATGCCAAAATGATTAGGACTGAACCTTCTGTAACCCGCTGTTCCCATATAATTCTCTGTGGGCTTTAAGCAGCCACGCACATTATGTGCGGAGTAAGGAGGGGCCATGCTTCTGGTGCAAGAGGCTTCTTGTGGGAACCACTGAGCCAGCTCCTCCAACTCTTAAATTCCTCACTTCTTTCAGGAATCTGTAGCGCAGGGGGTATTCTGGGTATGGGTCAGGAGTGGACAGGGCCCTCTTACACCCTGGTTATTCTGCACTTCTAAAGTGCCCATTGTGGCAATAGTCTACTGAGCCATACTTCACAACCCCAGATTAAGGGCAGAACTAGTTGTCTTCCCACTGTCCCTGTACCAGCTTCAGTGCTGAAACAGTGACAAATCACGGCCTATATGCCTTCCCTTCTTCCTTTGTGCACTCCATGGGCTAGCTACTGTCTGGCACTATTGACTGAGGATCTGTCTCTATGTGCTTTTTATCAGCCATGTGCCTTATTCTGCCTGTTGAACTGAAGACAGGCTTCCTAGCCATTTATTTATAGTGAATAACTTATAACTGCATAGAGCCTGAGATTAACATTGTGTGAGGAAATAGAAAATGTACTGAAACTGCATCTTCAAATATATTTAGGAGTAAGAAATACAATAGCATTGATTCTCCATGGCCTTTCACCTTGTATAGTCATTTACGCCTATAAAAATGAGTATAGAACACTGCCACTCTGATTTGGCAGTGTTTCTACTCACTTTGGACAAGCGTAAATGAAAATACAAGGTACAAAACTGCAAGGTAGCAGGAATCAAGTATTGTGTCTTGTTTATATGTATGAACAGGGCCAGATTAAGTTTATGAGGGGCCTAAGCTAATGTGAGGGAAGGGCCTAAGTATGAATTACGTATTGCAAAAAAAATTATGAAGTCATCAAACATTTATCTACATACATATTTACATATTATTTATGTATGCAAATTTAACAAGTTTATTCTACTCTCAGGACACTCAATTCTTCAAACAGATACTTCTGAGTAAGAGGTAGGACGAGGGATGCCACACTGTCCTTCTCTTAGGCCTCCTTCCTCCCAGGTAGTGGAGTGCTCATCTGTAGGAGGATGAACACTGCAACGTTCCTGATCCTGCTCACCTCTTTCCACCTTGTTTTTCTGCCCTCAGCTCTCCACATGACACAGTGCAAAGCCAAGAGCTGCAGGTGTTTCCCCCAAGCTATGGACTCTACACCACATACCCTTTTGTTATGTAAAAGAAAACCACTCAGGTGTAAAATCCACTGAACAGAGGAAGTAGTAGTGGGAAAATTACATTGGGTGGCATTGTATTTTATGCTGTCTTGCTCTGAAAGCTGCCTCCCAGTGTTGCACTGGCTGAGGACAATGAATTACTGTTTTCACATTGAACCCAAATATTATTTGTGGGATGATACCCAGTTTGTGTAGTTAGTCTCCAGTGATCACCACATCAGGCCATTCTGTCACCGAGCTCTTCCACAATTAGAATAATAGAATAGAATCATAGGACTGGAATGGACCTCAAGAGGTGATTTAGTCTGGTCCCCTGAACTCATGGCAGGACTAAGTATTATCTATTCTTGAATGTGTGGTCAGCAGCTCTGTCATAAGGTTTTTTAAGCACGAGTTCTGTGTGCACCAGCCCCCTATGGTTTGCATTTGTTTCTTTTTAAGCTATCTGTAAGAAAAAGGTAACAGCTGGACGTGACTCAGATCTTTAGATGCTTGCCCAGTCATAATATTTATCACTTCTGCACTATGTTAACTCTTCAAAATCACTATGCAAACATTAAACAAACTTAATCTAAACCCTTTCATCTTTTGAATGGAGTTGACAAAACAGACCTATTCTCTGTTGTGTTCTCTGCCCCCAACCAAGGCTGCTGTAGTGACACCCTTGTTACATCAGGTCTGGTGTTTGATTAAGGTTGGTGTAGTATGAAAGGAGAGCTTCCTGTTTTGCATGTGTAATTCAAGCAGACCTTGCTTATTTTTTCCCCTTAAAGTGTTCAGAGTTTAGGGGAGGAAAGTGAATGAGATTCTGCTTATACTAGGTGGGAAAAAGCAGAAGGGACCAAAATCTATTCTTGTGCAAAAATCTGTTCTCCCTGAAGTCAATAAGGCTATACAGGTGTAACTGTCAGCAGGAATTGGCCTGTGTTCTCATTTCCTTCTTGAATCACACACATTCCATGCTTACCCAACATTTTCCATTTATTTAGCTTTAAGTTTTTGGGATGAAACTCAAAAGAAATTAAATGTGAAGTACTTTTATGATGGATTGAACTGCTAGAGAACCAGCAAATGGACAGAACCTGCCTTTAGCCTGTTCATCCAGTCTTTCTATCATAGCCTGCTAAGAAGTGGATTTAAAATCCTTGAGGGAGAGGGGAGGGAGAAACCTGCAACATTGTGTGTTGAGCTTCCTCCAGTGCTTTTGCAACCCTTAAAAGTACAAAGATGCTTTGGCCTGTGGAACTAGGCTGAGCATAAGGAAAGAACTTGGTTGCCTGTGCATCCCAGTACACAAAAAGACATCAAAGAAAAAAAATGGATCTTTTTGATTTTTAGTACAGTTCAATACAGTATTGAACACAGTACATCATAAATATTGAAGCCCCTCGACGGAAGGTACTGTAAAAGTTAAAGTACTGGTATCCAGAATGGGATGTTTTGTTTTGTTTTTCCTACAAATGTGTAGGAACTCGTTCCTTATACATGGAAGGGGCAGTAGTTCTGGATGGAGCTGGATTGAGTGTGTGCAGATTCTGTGCAAGCTGCCCACCCTACCGCTCTGGTACTGCCTCTTTCCCCTGCCAGCCCCTTGCCCTGCCCCCCCGCCCTCAGGCACTCACCAGTTGTCCAGAAGTGGAACACAGCACACATATAATATGATGGCTCCAGGAGGCAGTGTCCTGGAGCTGCCTACCAGCCTCAGCGGAGGAAAGGGACAGAGGGAGCCTCTTCCCTCCCTGACAGCTAAGCAGAGGTCTGGAGAAATCAGGGGTGGGGAGAGCGGTGGGGCGGGAGGGGGAAGCCTGCGCAAACTACACCCACAGCTGGCACCAGTGTCCGGTCACCAGTGTTAACTGCATACCTGGCAGTGTGTTCATGCAGCGCGGGGAGATGCAGAAAGGAGAGAGCAGAAGCCGCAAACTGCTGGCTGAGCTCCTTCCAAGCCACAGTGGGCTGCTTTGCCTTTCCTGCTGGCAGGAGCGCTTCAACGGGACTGCATGAGCAAGCTTGCCCTCCCTCACCCAGCCCTGGCCGCACCCCCTGCCTGACCAGTGGGGCCTTAAAATAGGAGGGCCTAAGGCTATAGCCTTATTTGACTAATGGTTAATTCGGCCCTATGTATGACTACATTTTGCTTTCACAGTGGTAGTATATTTTAACATACCTCCTAAATGAATGTATAAGCATATTATAATCTGGAGTTTAATAACATAGGAATTGCCATATTGGATCAGACTGGTGGTATATCTAGTCCAGAATTTGGAGAGAATGCTTGAGAGGAAAGTGTTAGAATTCCCATGCTGGATAATTATAGAATAACTTGCCCATCAGGGAAGCCTTTTCCTAACCCTCTCAATCAGTGGTTGGTTTTTGTCCCTCTTCTTTTAAAAAAATAAAAAAATCCTATCTAATATACCTGTGTATGTTCTCAGATGTCGCACACCTTTATGGACCAACCAGAGTGTGTTATACTTCTTACTTCAGATCCATATTATGCATCACAGAACTGTGCAATTCCTTCTTACATTTTTATAAGAAATTTTTGTTGTGTTCTCTCCTAGATAATACAGTGAAGTAACTAAATAAAGTGAACATTTCAAATTTGTTAGTAACTGACATTTTTATACATAAAATGATCAGTTTTATATCTGTCACAGATAAAAAAAACCCTACATACAGTATATAGATGGGTTTTACCTGCAAAGCATTCAATTTAGAGTTCTGTGTTTTCCCTGCAATAGTTGATTACATGACTCCATGACTAAATAAACCCTATCTGGCACCATAATCTCTCTCTCTCTGTCAAATCTCCCTTCTCCAAATGTCTTATGGACATTTCACCAAGGATGTTCCATCACCCTCTCAAACTCAGTCTGTACAAATCTTGTCCTTTTTCCTTCTATCCTCTCTCCACCTCTGCCCTTCTCTGTGATCTTTGACAGCTGTACCATTCGCCCTGTTTCTCACCATCATCTTTGAGTCTGTGTTCCTCACATATATGAACTCTCCTCAAATCATATTTCTTTCCTTTATAATTTCTCTAGAATCTATTCTTTCTTCATTATTCCTGATACCAATAACTGTGTCTACCCTTTGTCATCTGTTGCCTTGGTTACGCTGGACTTCTCCATTGTGGCAGGTCCTGTCTATCCCTCTGTCTCCAGGTTGATCTCTGCACCATTTCCATTAGCAGAACTGATTTTTCTTATCTATTTCCCTTGTCATGTTAGACCTTAAGCTCTTAAGACAGGATATTTATTTTTTCCCCTATATCAAGTACTCACTTTCTCTCTCATATAAATATTGAATATTTAGAAATTATAATGAATGCCTGAAATAGTATGTATTTACTGCATCACTGAATTCTTCAGATATATGTGGCTCATTCATAGTTAAAGTCCAGTCTGTTTTTTTAAAAATAAATTATACAGTGGTAGCACCTAGAGGTGCCGGTCAGGGATCAGTATCCCATTGTGGTAGGTGCTGTACAAACTAATAAAACAAACATTTGTGCTAGATGTGCAGTGGTTGTATTTATTATAGCTAGGATATTCAACCAAAAATCAGACATACACTTCTTGTTCCTCCATTTTGTTTATTGTTGCATCCAATAATTGTCACATATGTTAAATGGTCAACTTGGACGTTGAATCTTTGACTGCGTGGCTCTATGTTTTCCTTAATACCACCCATAGGGCTACTTTCATATTGCATGTAAATTGTATGTTTTACTTTGAAATACATATTTTTCTACAAAATGTAACATTCTTCTTTACAATGTTAGAAAATCACATTTCAGAGTGAGAAAGCTGGCTGTAAAATCATCCAAAAGAGTCACAAGTGTCAATAATTAACTGTCATTATGTTTTTTTAAACTCTGAACCATTAGGACGCTGGATTCCAAATGTCTGGTGTCCTCTCAAAGCATCTGTGCCATAAATTAATAAATGCAGTTGGGATGGGTCTTGTGAGTGTTGGAGCTGGGGCAAACCCTGCAAAATAAAACCAAGGAGTCTCTGATACCCATGCTACTTATGAAGCTACAATCCTGTTGCCGGCACAGAGTGCCCGAGGCAAGCAACGGCTGGGTTCTTTGCCCGGTGTGCGTCACGCCAATGACCACAACAGGGTGGAGAAGCAGAGAGATTTATTTGGAGCTCCAAATAGGGTGCAGGGAGACTAAGCTGTCTCAAATCCTGCAGCAGTGCAGCAGATTCCAGTATACATTTTATACCTTTTCCTACTTCACTACACAAGCTTATGCAACCAATTACCTGTTGCCCCGTACAATACCGTAGTCAATCAGCTAAAGCAGCCAGTTGTGTTTTTCCTCAGGAACATTGCCTGAGTCTTGCCTTATTTGGTCCTATTTGTTACTGGTTTTCACTAAACATTTCTGCCTTATCTATCTGTTTCCCAGGCCGAAGCTGGCCTTGGCTGGCAAGCCGTGTGCAAACCTGTCTGTTTGTTTGCTAGCTTCCTCAGAGTTATGCAGGATCACAGAGGGTTCAAGGACCAAAGGGGCCTTGGTTTATCCGGGCCTAGAACAGGAGGGCTTCCTCGACACTCGTGGTCTTCCACCCTCCCGAGTTACCTAGTGTAGTGCCCAGTGTCCCCAACAATCCCACACTGATATGTATCCCCATTGGGAAGGATTAACATACTATAAATCATACAGTTTCCCTCCCATAGTTGTTATTCTAGGCATTGCAGCATATTTAAATGTAAGAACACCCTTGGTGAAAATATTACAGTGGAATATTCTACCACAAAGAAGCTAAATAGCCTCCTCATATGCTTTTACTGATTCCTCACTGCTCTGCGAGAGGCATGAAATGCTGCCATCGCTGCTGCTGGTAACATAGTGTTTCATAACACTGGAGGACTGTAAATGCTTAGTGGCTGAGCAGATACTGTTTTATAATGTGCTTACACTGAAATGGCTGTATAGGAACTGAGGGTTGAGGGAAATCTGAAGCAGATCTCATTACATTTTGCCTGGCACCTTATTATTAATAGACCACATTTGCATGCTGCCCTGTACTTGCAGCAATATCACTGTTCACATCCTTTCCAAACTTGTGTAGCAACACCAAATAAAAGCTCTGTCCCAAAGGACTTTGTATGAGAGGACTAAGGATTGGTTGCTGTGACAGAGTGTGGGAAACTAACCAGGTGAGCCCAGGGCCGGATTTAGCACCTGGGGTGCTGAGCGTGGGGGACGCCAGGCTCGAGGTGCTGTTTTTGTTGTTAGTGACAAAAGGGAAAATAGAATTTGTTTGAAGTAAAATGTTTCCGGTATTCTGTATGTGGATTCATTTTTCACTAACCTCCTAGAATGTTCTGGACCTTTGTAGCATGTCATGGAACCTTCCTGGCTTTCTGAGAACTACATTTCCCTCGAACCTCCTAGAATGTTGTCAGCCATGCCCACGTGAGTATATAAGGGGCAGGGCGTGCCAGTCAATCAGTGAGATATAAGAACAAAGTGAAACCCCAGCTTCAATATTGTGAACCTTGTTTTATTGTGTAATTGTGAAAGTGTACTTGTGTTTTAAGACTTCAAGAGTATAAGTAGCGACTAGTAAAGGACATATTTAATGAGACAGCGGAGATATCTATCGAACCCCTATCAACACAACAGTATAAAAGAAATAGAACCATAGAAGATTAGGGTTGGAAGAGACCTCAGGAGGTCATCTAGTCCAACCCCCTGCTCAAAGCAGGACCAACACAAACTAAATCATCCCAGCCAGGGCTTTGTCAAGCTGGGCCTTAAAAACCTCGAAGGATGGAGATTCCACCACCTCCCTAGGTAACCCATTCCAGTGCTTCACCACTCTCCTAGTGAAATAGTGTTTCCTAATATCCAACCTAGACCTCCCCCACTATAACTTGAGACCATTGCTCCTTGTTCTGTCATCTGCCACCACTGAGAACAGCCTAGCTCCATCCTCTTTGGAACCCTACTTCAGGTAGTTGAAGGCTGCTATCAAATCCCCCCTCACTTTTCTCTTCTGCAGACTAAACAAGCCCAGTTCCCTCAGCCTCTCCTCATAAATCATGTGCCCCAGCCCCCTAATCATTTTCGTTACCCTCCGCTGGACTCTCTCCAATTTGTTCACATCCTTTCTGTAGTGGGGGCCCCAAAACTGGACACGGTACTCCAGGTGTGGCCTCACCAGTGCCGAATAGAGGGGAATAACCACTTCCCTCGATCTGCTGGTAATGTTCCTACTAATACAGGCCAATATGCCGTTAGCCTTCTTGGCAACAAGGGCACACTGCTGACTCATATCTAGCTTCTCATCCACTGTAATCCCCAGGTCCTTTTCTGCAGAACTGCCGCTTAGCCAGTCGGTCCCCAGCCTGTAGCAGTGCATGGGATTCTTCCATCCTAAGTGCAGGACTCTGCGCTTGTCCTTATTGAACCTCATAAGATTTCTTTTGGCCCAATCCTCCAATTTGTTTAGGTCAGTCTGGACCTTATTCCTACCCTCCAGCGTATCTACCTCTTCCCCCAGCTTAGTGTCACCTGTGAACTTGCTGAAGGTGCAATCCATCCCATCATCCAGGTCATTAATAAAGATGTTGAACAAAACAGGCCCCAGGACTGACCCCTGGGGCCCTCCGCTTGATACTGGCTGCCAACTAGACATTGAGCCATTGATCACTACCTGCTGAGCCCGACAATCTAGCCAGCTTTCTATCTACCTTATAGTCCCATCCAACCCATACTTTTTTAACTTGCTGGCAAGAATACTGTGGGAGACCGTATCAGAAGCTTTGCTAAAGTCAAGATATATCATGTCCACTGCTTTCCCCGTATCCACGGAGCTAGTTATCCCATCACAGAAGGTAATCAGGTTGGTCAGGCATGACTTGCCCTTGGTGAATCCATGTTGATGGTTCCTGGTCACCTTCCTCTGCTCCAAGTGCTTCAAAATGGTTTCCTTAAGGACCTGCTCCATGATTTTTCCAGGGACTGAAGTGAGGATGACTGGTCTGCAGTTCCCCGCATTCTCCTTTTTCCCTTTTTTAAAGAGGGGCACTATATTTGCCTTTTTCCAATCGTCCGGAACCTCCTCTGGTCACCATGAGTTTTCAAAGAGAATGGCCGATGGCTCTGCAATCACATCAGCCGATTCCCTCAGCACCCTCGGATGCATTAGATCTGGACCCATGGCCTTGTGCACATCCAGCTTGTCTAAATACTACTGTTCTTTCACCACTGAGGGCTGCTCACCTCCTCCCCATACTGTGTTGCCCAGGACAGCAGTGTGGGAGCTGACCTTGTCTGACACGTAAATACTGTTACTTCTTTTGCCATGCTTAACACTTAATGTTTGATGATTTTCTGAGGTGGAACATAGACTTTTACTCTCCCTAATACTGTCTGTTTTTCCCCATAGAAAATAAAAAATGGCCCCAAAGACGCTTTCAGGGGCTCAGTATAGGAAGCGACAATTTCAACTGAAATCTCGGTTGCAGCAAGGGACAAATTTGATGGGAAAGTATTTGAAACAGAACAACATAGACTGGGCTTTAGGCAGTAGTGATCATCCCAGTGCAGAAGAAATTGAGGAGCAAAGCATAAATTCAGTTATTTCATTTCAGTTATTCTTAAAATTAAAAAAATTTGTATAAGGTTAGAGGAAACAATTTTTTTATTTGCTTATATCTGGCATGAATAAATACAGATTTACAGATCCTAGCATGCAAATTTATAATCTTATATGACAGGGATTAATCATGCATGCAAATCATACATCAAAGTCATGAAATGGGCTAATAAAAATAAGGTATTCAAAAGTTTAACAAATGGAGGGGGGTGCCTCATCTGGAGAGCCTTTTGGTCTAGGGTGGGCCAGCACTCTGATCACTTAGGCACCAATCAGTTCCCCTGGAGAAGGGTGAATGGGGATATGTAGCTGATCAGGCTGAGAAGGCTGATGAACGAATTAGCCATTCCTTGAGAGATAAAAAAGAAGACAAAGGAAGGATGAGGGGGAGGAGCTGGGCTAGCTGAGTCAGGAGAGGTCTGAAAGGTCAAGGAAGAGAGACATCTGTTCCTGGCTCGGTACGAAAGGGCAGGAAATAGTGTTAATACTTTGCAGCGTGAGACTATATCGGTGTTTCGAATATAAATAAATTCACGCGAAGTTGCTGGACAGAGTCTGAGATGGGGCATCAGAGGATAGGAATGGAGTGTACCCTGTTACAGTTGCAAATAAGAAGATATTTACTGGTATTTGAGATCATTTGGAAGCGATAAACAACAAACAGTTACTGACTTATTGCTCAATATGAATAATATCATAATCATTTATATATGACACCAATTTATCTGGTCATAACAGTCTATTTTCAGCTATGGTAAATAAGGGAATTCTCCCTAAATTTTCACTCATACTTGCCCCTGCCTGTTAAAAAGTTGGGGTAAATATGGCATTTAATTCCTTTGATCTATTGTATACATTTTTTATGCCAGGCTTTGGTCAGTTAAATTATTATTTTTTTTGGTGATTCGTATGTAGGGTGACTTACACAGATTTCTAAAACTTATTATTAGTTGTAATGATAGCTGGGTAAATAGATGGGAATTATGGGAAATCACAATCTATAAAAATTGTGCACAATTTTTATAAGCTTTGCTATGAAAATTATTATATAGCTGCCAATACATTTGACATTTAGAAGTTGAGGCAGTAATGGTTTCACAGCAAGCTTTGGGAAGTGAGAAATCACATCAGCTATTTTAATGGGAGTCTGCTTTGTTATAGTTAATATTGGGAGCAATATGAGGTAGAGGATATAAGATGTAAATGGCACTTAGTGTTCTGAACCATTCCAAGAATACTGCAAAATGATTTTTCGGATTTTCTGGTAGGTTGAATTATGATTTTGTCAATGTAATATGTTACTGTTTCACCTTTGGTTGTATTTGTCAAAAGCAGTAGAGTAACTTGGGTTGGACTGACTTCTCACTGGTATATGTTTTCAAAGAAATTTGTTATGACTAATTCACCAGCAGGAGGAGTCTAGGTAGATATCTTTTGCTTCTCTTTCCTAGTGTTGTCTCAAAGTTCAGGAATTCCCAAATAATGATGTTTTCTCACTTTCCCCATTATTTGGGACCTGTGGAAACCTATAGCAAAATATGGATGGATATCTTTTGAGTTTTAAAAGTCCTACAAAACATCTGACAAGTGCTACAGCTGCTACTGGCAGGATTTATTATTAGATTGTGGCCTGCTCCTCCACAGGTATGCAAGGTATCCTCCTTCTGCACCTCTGTAGCAGTCAGGCACAGTTGTAGCCCCTGTACACCCCCTGTGCAGCTCCTAGAGTGAAAGACACACCAAAAGAGGTAGGGAGGATGTTGGGCCATGGAGAAGCTACAACCCCTGAAGTGGCGTGGCAGTAGGAGTGTTTCCCCGGCATGCTGGGAAACTGCAGAAAGATTTCTGCTTTCTCTAGGGGGAACTCCTCCCTGAGCTTCCTTTTGGGGTGGTACACTTCAGTGTACAGCCTTACACTGTGGGTGACTTATGTATGACTGAACTGTCAATTAGTACTGAATTCTTAAAAATGAGTGAAAAGCCTTCCTGGAATAACACATTTAAGTATGTCCTGTCTCTTTAAAAAAAAATTCAGATTTCATTTCTAAATTGGGCTGGATCCTGCAGTCCTAGCATGCACAATGCCTTCTGAAGTCAGTGGGAACTCCCTCTCACCCACCCCAAACTACAGAGAAATGTAATTTTAGTCTTTCTAATGAATGGTTATATTTTGAATGCAAGAATCGTGTAGGAACGTTTAATTCTTTACAATTTTGATATATTTTCTTTTGATAGATGAAATAGCCTGTTTCCTACTTTGTTTACATTGTCTAACCTTGCACATATTCTAATAAAATAAAACAGGTCTGGTCTGCCATGCATTCACACTAAAAATTCCCAGTTACATTAGTGGGAGATACAAGCCACCTTAATAGACAGTGTTCTTTGTCTTGTTAGAGAAACAGTGTTTGGGGTTATTGTTTGATTGGGAAAAACTATACAGCATTATAAGTATAAACAATGTCAGCTTTTTAAAACAAATGTGAACTGGGACCTCTCAAGTGGTACTAAATCTTTTAATATATCCTAAATGCTAGCAAGTCAGAGTTGCTTAAATGGGGGTTCTTTGAATGTGAGGGGCAGGAGGAGAAAGAGGATACTTGATTTCTATTTGCATTTGTAAGTTAAGTGAAGTAAAGACAACCTGTACTGAAAAATCCTTGAACAACCTTTTCTATAGTTTTTGACACATTCTAGAAAATGTAATAAATAACTATACTTCTGCTATGGAATTCTGCTGGTATACAATGATTCAAAAAGCCTATAGAAAGATTTGTTTATTAAATTTTGTTTTTAAAAGTAATTTCTATAGACCCTTATTACTTTTCTATAATCCCTATTGGTACATTCCCTATTAAATTCTATTGAACTTTCTATAATAGGTTCCGGTTATTAGGTTGGCAAGCAGTAGTGTACTAAAGTGTCCTATGGAGATATCTGGGTTCACTTCTAGTCCAGGCTCTCATTCCTTGGATTGGAGTAATGATGATATGATCACCACAGGGAGAAGATAGGTATTTATCTTATGTCCTCCTACAGTGACTCCTTGGGGTAATTAAGGGCTGAGTATTGACAAGTTTTGAATGGAGCCTCTTTTCCCTTGTCCAGAAGAATGGTGAATATAGCTTTGAGGACAGGCTGTGGTGTGAATGGAGAAAATGGGGCAATCTTGATTCTGACAGGGACATAGAAGCTCTCTCATGTCTACATTATTACTGTCTCAGTGGTTTTAGAGTGTAATGAAATTTCTTAATTTTGATTAGCATTTGAATAGCCCTTCTTCTACCATGGTGTGGAAGGGTTGAGTGAAAATTCAAACAGGTCTAGGCTTCCAGAGATTTCTTTTATAAAAGGCTATATTACAAGATACCCTTGTTCGATAGCTTCTGAATAATTATCTGTAACAAAGCAGTCTTTCTGAGGCTATTATTGGAAACAATATTACATGGTTCGTTTGCTAGTTTCGGTTTGTTAATGACAGATGAATTAGGAAAAGGACAAGCACAGATGAAACCTTCTAATCATTGTTTCAGCTGGCCATAGTAATTTTTCAGAGCACTTTAATGATTCTGTTAGTTTAAAGGTATGTAAATACATTACATCCACAACACATTCCCACATACTTGGGAAATAAAAAGTGCCTTCTAATCTACTAATATCAGATTCTCTGTATTTAGTAACTCAGATTATAAAGTACAAGGAGGTATTCTTGTGTAATCATGGTAAATCTTTATCAAATTAAATGTAGTTTGAAATGTGACAGTGCATTTATATGCCTTCTGTTGAGTTCAGTAATTAGACTCATGGTGAGTATGATTCATCCTTTCCAAATGCCTCCTGAAAAAGTTCTTCTTTTTGGTGTTCAAAGCACATTTGCTTTGATATTTTGAAATCAGTGAGGAAGATGAACAGTACCTACATATATAACACACGCACAAATGCCTTTTGAGATCAATAAATTCTGCCTGAGTGAATAAACAAAAACTGTGCGCATATGTGCACATGAGACACATAACTAGCATAGGTAGTAGGTGACAAGATAGAATCATAGAATATCATAAGATAGAGCGCCGCCCCCTCCGAATCTCTCTTTGCATTGTTATTTTCTGAGCCTCATTGCTGCCTGTGCACCTTTCCACTTGGGTGGCAAAGTCCTGTGTCTGCTGGTGGCAGGGCGAGGAATGGGATTGGGCAGGACTTCATTGGGGGGAGTGGGCCACCTGCACACTGGATTCCCAACAGGTTGAGCGAAATTCCTGAGTCCTGGGAGGGCTGAAATTTGCAAAGTTGCTGGTTGCAGCAGGCTCTGCTGTGCAGGAAGGCTCAGCAGCCAGATCTAGAGTGGGCCTCAGGCCAGGGAAGAAAAGCTATGGCATTTGTTGAGCCCCAGCAGAGGAGCAGGAGAGGCCTGTCTGAGTGAAGAATTGGGGTCTCCCGGGTGGAGGAGATGATAGTGGTGTGGAGCAGAGATTAGCGTCCCCACACTGGGGATCAGGATGAGGCTCGCAGGGAAGAGGAGAGATCCTGAAGGGATTAGGGGGTGAAGGGTAGTCCTGAGGAGGGAGAAGATCCTCAGGTGATTATGGGGGGAGCAGAGAGTCCTGGTGGGAGGGGGAGAGGAAGTCCTGAGGCTCCTGCACTAGGACCAGGAAGGGAGTGGGGAGGGGTGTTCTGCATCCAGATGTGCTCATCAAGTAACTTTGTGACAGGCACCTCCAAATCTGAGTGGTGAGAGCCAATTGACTGAAATGCAGAACTGGGATCAGCCCTGAAGGACAGGAGCCTCTGTTGCGGGATGAGTGCAGGGCAAGCACAGTCCCTCTCCCTCCACCAAAAATATCTTCACCAGCTGCCTGTGACAACTGGTGATGTGAGTGAGGACTACACAATCATGTGCTGCAACCAGTCAGTAACTCACTAAATAGTAGTAATAATAAAAAAGGAAGCATTTATCCTATGTCAGAGGATTGCTTCTGGACCCACCGATACTACTCCTTAATCAGCCATAAGGGTCTCAGATGAGCATGGCTAATCCCGCTATGTCACAAAGGACTTAAACAAAGAGCCATCTCCTCTAGCAGCAGCGCATGCTCAGAGCAAGGCATATTTAACTTCTAATTTTCTTAATCTAATTAAAAAAATTAGATAAAATTTAAGAGTAAACTAATAAAATCAACAGTGAACATTACATTTTACAAATGCTTTCAATGTTAACAACCTAACAACCATCATTGAGTGGTAAAAGTTATTTTTTTCTGCTCTAATATAACTCTTTTCTGTATAGTATCCCTCTAATAAATCTTCATTGGGAGCATATTTGCTCTAGCTAATTTCAGTACTAGTTTGAATTTATCTGCAATGCAGAAGTTGGCATCAGCTTCAGACAATTTCATTGCTTTTCCACTAGTTCACAGAAAGGGAAGAGAGATCACTACATTCTTACTGTTATTGGTTCTTAGCTTCTGACTATGAGACTTCACTTACCTTTAAGTGGTAATTACTTATTATTGGTCTTATAGTTACATAGATTATATAAAATAACACGAGATGATGTGGCTACAGATGATTTTTTTCCTAAGTACAGTTTAGGCAACAAATCTTTTACATAAAGGTCGTGGAAACCTACAAAAGGGGATAGTTGTGGGGGGGGGGCAGCAAATAGGATCTTTATTTGGCTTTGAAAGCATTACTGAATATTTGATGAAACAGACTGCTGCAGATCTCTGCAGTACAGTTCTAGTTGAATCCCTGCTGGCAGTTATGAGTAGGCTGTGCTTTCTGGGGATTGCAGTGGTTGAATCTCCCACATCACTCCTGGGGGTGGGAAGCATAAACACCAGTGAAAAGAAATCCATCTTTCAGAGTATAGACCCTTTCAATATTCAGGCATTCCTTCTCCAAAGTAGTGCAAGACAAACTTCTGCCTCTTCATTAGATGTTTTAATCGCCTTCTATGTTGATTCAGAATAAATAGCTCAGTATAGCGGTATAACTCAAATGTAACAGAACCCCACTTCATGTCTCTATTGGAACATAAAGGAGTAAACTCTGAAGTGTAACATTGTTACACAAGGGTCTCTGCTGTTTGGAATAATTTAATGCTATGAAGGACTTGACAGCATTGCCCTCCTCCCACTCTTTTCTCCATAGCAGGCAGATAAGCTGTGGAAGAGATTTAACTCCTGTTATCTGTAAAGAAGGAAATAAGGTTTGTATGGTTTAGGAAACATTAGAAAGAAGTTTAAGAACTCAGAGGACTCTGATAATCTTTATTTTAACCTTTTAAATTGTGCATAACGTTAATTAGGTGCATTAGGGCAGGGAAACCTCCCTTTAGTACAACAGTTATTTAGAGAGGATTTAGATTTTATCTTGTGAATAATGTTTGTATTTAGTCAGCTGTTTTGACAAGTTGATGTGCTGTAGTGATTTACTGTCCTGTTAACCTTCTGAAGTATGTCTTCTGATGGCACTGGGATGGGGCGTGTGTCCTGCACTGGTATTTAAGGGGTTAAAGAAGGCCTGGGGAGGCTGCGCAGGGAAGTGGCCAATAGGAGGGGCGCTGTGAGGAGCAGCCAATCCAGGCCCAGCAGCCCATATAAGAAGAGTTGCAGGGCCAGAGCAGGATCAGTAGCTGCTGGGGGCTCAAGGAGAGAAGACTATGTCCTTAGTAGGCTGCAACCCTTTAGTACCTTGGACAGAGCAGTGCAGGCAGGGATCTGGGGAGTAGAGAAGGAGCTCCAGAGGACAGCTGGGACTGAGTAGGGTGCTCTGGCCTCAGGGACGTGGCTCAGGAAAGTGCAGCGATAGTCGAGGCAAAGGAACGTAGTACAGTAACTCCTCACTTAAAGTCGTCCCAGTTAATGTTGTTTTGTTGTTATGTTGCTGATCAATTAGGGAACATGCTCTTTTAAAGTTGTGCAATGCTCCCTTATAATGTCGTTTGGCAGCGGCCTGCTTTGTCCACTGCTTGCAGGAAGAGCAGCCCGTTGCAGCTAGCTAGTGGGGCTTGGAACCAGGATGGACCGGCAGCCCCCCATCAGCTCCCCACTCCCCTAAGGTCCCTGTGTGGCAGCCGCCCAGCAGGCTATCAGTTGTGGCGGTTCAGCTGTCCCTCCCCCCACTGCCATGTGCTGCTTCTGCCCTCTGCCTTGGAGCTGCTCCCAGGAGCCTCCTGCTTGCTGTGCGGGTGGGGGGGGAGGGAAGAGGAGAGCTAATGTTAGGGTGTCCCCCTGCTCCTGCACCCTGCTTACCCAATCTTCCATAGAGCAGAGGGGACACACGACAAGGCTCAAGATGGAGGGAGCTTTCTGACAGCAGCTGCCTTCTCAGCTTGCTGATCTGCTTAACAGGGCAGTATACTTAGCGTGGGGTCAGCGTACTTAAAGGGGCAATGCACATCTCTCTCACACACACACGGTTTATGTCTCTGTCTGCCATGCTGTCTCCCCTCCCTCCATTCTTGCTGCCCTGTAGAGCGTGAGGCTACATTAACAACGAGTTAACCCTTGAGCGCTCAGCCAATTGCTAGTTCATCATTTAGCAGTGAGGCATTCCCTGGGAAATATCCCACCCTCTGACTCCACCACCTCAACCAAGCTTCACAATCATCATCGCTGTGTACAGTATTAAATTGTTTGTTTAAAACTTATACTCTGTGTGTGTTTGTGTGTGTGTATATATATATATATATAGTCTTTTCTCTGGTGAAAAAATTTCTCTGGAACCTAATTCTTATGGGGAAATTGGATTCGCTTAACATCATTTCTCTTAAAGTCGCATTTCCAGGAACATAACTACAACATTAAGTGAGGAGTTACTGTAGGTGACTGTGGTACAGATGGCTAGAGCCCTGCATGGATACAAATTTATACCCATGGATGCGGATATCCACTGATATAAATCGGTATTGGCAGAACCGTAGGGCTCTCCCAGGGTCCACAGCGGTGAAAGGAGCAGAACATGGGGCTGCCGCTTCCAGGAGCCAGCGCCACATGCTGGCAGCCCCACCCCCAGCCTTGCCTCTTCCACACAGCTGTCTGCATCTCCTGTCTGGGGGCATGCATGCCGCTTGAACACAAGAGCACGACCAGGGACAGCTACAGGCGAGCCTTGTGTCCGCCCCAGTGGGCAGGCTGGGGGCGGTACAGCAATGCTGGAGGAGCTGCCGGCCCTGGCTCCTAGGAGCGGCAGCCCCATATTCAGCTCCTTTTGCTGCTGCAGTTCCTGGGAGAGCCCTGCGGACTGTGATTTATATCCGCGGATATCCACATTCATGGATATAAATTTGTATTTGCGCAGGGCTCTACAGATGGCCCCTGGGCCAGTACCTGGAGCAGTGGGTGGGCCCAGGTCCTCCCCCCAGCCACTGGGTAGTGTCTAAGGGAGTGGAAGAGGTCAACTAGACAGCAGGGTCTAGAAAGACTGTGATTCCCCAGAAGGGGAGTGTCATAAATATAAAGGGAAGGGTAAACCCCTTTAAAATCCCTCCTGGCCAGACCTAAAATCTTCTTACCTGTAAAGGGTTAAGAAGCTAAAGGTAACCTCGCTGGCACCTGACCAAAATGACCAATGAGGAGACAAGATACTTTCAAAAGCTGGGAGGAGGGAGAAAAACAAAGGGTCTGTGTCTGTCTGTATGCTGCTTTTGCCGGGGACAGAACAGGAATGGAGTCTTGGAACTTTTAGTAAGTAATCTAGCTAGATATGTGTTAGATTATGATTTCTTTAAATGGCTGAGAAAAGACTGTGCTGAATAGAATGACTATTCCTGTCTGTGTGTCTTTTTTTGTAACTTAAGGTTTTGCCTAGAGGGATTCTCTATGTTTTGAATCTAATTACCCTGTAAGGTATCTACCATCCTGATTTTACAGAGGTGATTCCTTTACTTCTATTAAAAGTCTTGTAAGAAAACTGAATGCTTTTTCATTGTTCTCAGATCCAAGGGTTTGGGTCTGTGGTCACCTATGCAAATTGGTGAGGATTTTTACCAAACCTTCCCCAGGAAGTGGGAAGTGGGGAAGGATTTTGGAGGGAAAGACGTGTCCAAACCACCCAATAAACCCAGATAAAGTTTGGTGGTGGCAGTGGAAATCCAAGGGTAAAATAATTTTGTACCTTGGGGAAGTTTTAACCTAAGCTGGTAAAAGTAAGCTTAGGAGGATTTCATGCAGGTCCCTACATCTGTACCCTAGAGTTCAGAGTGGGGAAGGAACCTTGACATGGAGGACTTAAGTGACCTGTCCAGGGGGCCAAGCCACGAGGAGAGAGCTGCAGATATGGGAGTGAGTGAAGCCACGGATCGAATCAAGATGTGGGGAAAAGAAACTGTGGAAGGAGGGCCTCTAGCTCGAGCTAATCCTCAAAATGATGAGGGGGAGACACCAGACGGTGACTGGTGCACTGTGTGGCAGCACAAACAATGAATTAGGTGTTGGACTAAGTGATGTAGCCAATCCATCATAGCAGCATCATCCGGAGATGTCAGGTGCATCTATCCACCATCAAGATGATAAAGAGGACAGTCCATAACCAGATGGTGTGGTGTTTATTCTTGAGCTCCATAGTGGCAGGATGGGAAGCGCAAGAAGCCCCAAAGGTAAAGATGTAAGTTAATCTCCTCCTGTGACTACAATGTTGTAATGAAGAAGGATCTTTTGATTCACATGTGTGTTCTGAGGGGCATGCGAGAGTTGATCTGGGATGAGACTAGGGGATGCAGATATGAGTTGACTATCTGCCAAGAAGTGCACCATCGATCCAAAATATAGTCCTGCACTGCCTGTTGCCACTGTTCCTTAGAAAGGTCGTGTCTGATGCACTGTCTGAGAAGCACAACTATTTCAGAAAATGGGTGTCTTGATATGAATCAGCATTTTTGATGTGACTTTGAGATGAAATTGTAAAGTAGACTGTCTTGATAGTTGGCTACACACAGTCATGTGGCCTTCCTGCCTAATTGCTGGGGCAGCAATGTCTGCCAGGACCAGAAGGTTGGAAACTGGAGTTGTCTGGGTCGCACCAGTGATGATACAAAGGGCAGAGTTGATCGCTGATTCCAACTTGCAACATTGACAACTGGAGACCCAGGGTGCCATGCAGTATTTGGCAAGTGCAACAATTAGGGCATTGGTAGATATGGTTGCAGTGCTACTTCCCCCCTCCCCCCCGCCCCCATGAGTTGCCAGCAAGCCTGCGGAGGAGTGCAACTTACGACTGGATTTTGGTGCATGTCTTCTCGATAGTTTGTCAAAAAGACAGAGGGCATAAATAAGGAGGGTATGGTTCAGAAATGTTTGGCTTATTGTTCAGAAGGCCCTGCAGCTGTCGATGAGCTAACAGGTTGGCAAGATGTCAGTGTCTTCAGCATGTTTAATTTAAGTCCCCACTTCGTAAAGTGTTATGTCAAGGTCAGATAACAGGCAGGATTCCAGCTCTTCACAGCTTCTAGCTATTGCCAGGCAGATGTCATCAGTGTACACGAACCTTGTTGCCAAGGTGGGTGGCAGGTCAGCTGTGTATATATATGCTAAAGAGCTTTGGGATGAGTACAGATTCCTGTGGAAGTCCATTGTTCATTCAATGTGGGAGACTTGAACCATCTCCACACTTGATGACCACTGTTCTGTTAGAAGTAATTTTCATAATAAAATCTACAGGTTTCTTGTTTGGGAACGTCAAGTATAATTTTAGAACTAGTCTATGGTGCCAATTGTAAGGTGTAAGAAAGCGGGACCCAAACTTCCATTGTTGATGCACAGGGGATTTTGTACAGAGGGGTGGTTAGAAGGGGCACAGGGATAGAAAAAAAGGGAGAAGTAGAGAAAACCATATGGAGACAACCAAGGAAATGCAGAGTGGAGTCGGGGCAAGAAAGAAAAGGGGCACAGAGACTGGAGGGTAAAAGTAGGGTTAAAGAAGGGAAGACAGAAAGATGGGGAAGAGATGGTGAGAGGAAAGCCTGTTCTTGGGAGAGAAGAGAAATATAAAGTGAAGCAGGAGGGATCAGAAGGGAGAGGTGGTAGATGAAGATGAGCGGGGACAGAAGAGAAGTGAAGGTGAGGGGGAGAGTGGAGAGAAACAAGGGGAAAGAGGGAAAGAAGAGGTAGGAAAAAAATAGAGAAAAGGTATTCAGAGAAAAAAGAATAGAGACAGTCCAACTTGCCAGAAACAGCATTGTCTGTCATTGTGATATGAGATACTTTCCCCAAGAGTGGTTTAAATCAGGGGATCCCCAAATATGGGCTGTGGGCCGCGACACAGTCCTGGGTGATTCAGGGGGGCAAGTTGTAACTGCATCCTCCGGTCAAGCTCTTAGTAAATCTTTAAAGCCACGTGACTCATGTAATCTTGTTCAGTTTTTATACAAAATTGTGTTTTTCCTGTTTGAACACCACATTTGGCTCTCAACGTTTTTTAAAATGTAATTTTACTAAAACTGTTTGGTTTCAAAGATCTTGAAGCAATTCTTTGACTGGATGTTGCTAGGGGTTTCTATCATTCAATTGTATACCTTAAAACGAAAAGGAAACATACATTGTTTATTTACAGCATTATTGTTTATATGTATGTAATAAATAATTTCCTCAAGAAGTATTAATAGTGGGCCGTATGCGTATTGCAGCTGCACAGGTGGGGCTCAGGGAAGAAAAGTTTGGGAACCCCTGGTCTAATTCCATACCTCTCATCCTGTCCAACTGTGCACTTCTCTTGAAAGTGATAGAGGGGACTCTCAAGAACTGCAAGTGAAAATTCAGGTGCCACATTACTTATAAACGAAGCAAACAGACAAAATTCCTGTGTTTGCTGACCACAATATCATCAGAAAAATAAACCATGCTATTAAGAGTTAGGGCTGAAGATTTAATTGTGGTTTCAGTGCTACAAAATGCACTTAGCATATCAGCTGATAAACTCAAAGTATTGTGCTGTACTGTGTTTAGATGACACTATCAATTGTATTTATGTCTGCACATACCAATGTATGAAATTATACATGTAGGTAGGAAATTATATTGATTTACATTTATTCTTTCTGTGATTACTTGAAAATGTGCACTTTTATAAAGTTTTATGAGTTTAGGGGAGGGGAAAGGTTTCCCATTTTGATTTTGGAGGTTGACATAAGCTGATTTAGTTGGGGATTGGTCCTGCTTTGAGCAGGGGGTTGGACTAGATGACCTCCTGAAGTCTCTTCCAACCCTGATATTGTATGATTCTATGCAGCAGAAATTCTGTAGCAGTCATCATTTTAACCAATAATGAAACATGAATACTTTAAAAAATTTTGGTAACTAAATAACTTTTCAAATAAAAGGAGAAAAATATGTAACAGCAATGTTCATGCTTCAAGATGTATAGGACCAGAAAAGGATATAACTTTAAAACTTGTTATAGCAAACATCCTGTTTCAAGCTATGTTTGTTTTCAAAATGATTTTTTTTTAATGGCAGAATTTATTGTTAGTCTAACAATAAAGTTTGGGATACAGGCACACTCTGAATGTACTTTCCTGCTCCATAATTTCCCATTATACTGATTTTTAAATACTTTTTGATTCTCATTTAGCTTGTGCTTCCAGATCTAGATGAAGACAGAAGTCTGCTCTTTTAAAAATAGAAGTACCATAACAACCAATTCACTAACAGTTCCCGAAACAGAGAGAGACTAAGCCATTAAGAAAACATTCAGATTTTGATCTTCCATGAGATAGTGGAAAGGAGATTGAGTGAGTGAAAAATTATTTTTAAAATTTTGTGAAACATCTTTAATATTCTAAAGCAAATAAATTTGAGTTAATTGTGAAACTCCAATCTCCATCCCACTGTGCCTAGTTATTGCAGCATATACTGTACCTTACCTGTACTGTGCATTGTCCAGAGGCATGCTATACATTTTAGTGCGTGACAAGTATATAAGGATAGATTAACTTTGTTCCCCATCCCATTATTCTGCAAACCAAGAAAATTAAAGAACCCATTAATAATAGATGGCATTCCACCAATGTAATAAAATCCAGATGCCATCTCAAGTATGATGGATCTCAATATGCTAACGTTCTTGAATTTAGACCCATTTGCTGCTTTTGCAGCTGACAGAATCATGAGAAATATCAGACAGTTATACAGTGTGGTTAGTTTATTCATTGAAGTGAGAGGCTTAGGGTCTAATTATATATAATTGAAATCAGTATAAATGTTGCTATTGAGTTCAATGGGAGCAGGATTGGACCCTTAGTGAAAATTTTCTTCTAATTAATTTGCTGCACATGTGGAATAGTCACATTTTAAAATGTCTCAAATCTGTGCCTAATTATTTTTTCCCCACAATATCCATTCAACTGATATTAGCACAATGTGCTGGGATATTGGGAAACTTGCGGAGCACGTTGAATATATTTACTCTTAAGTGCCTGTTCAAGTTAATGTTCTATAACTCACCCTCCTTCTCTCTCCATCTCTCTCATATTCTTTTGTCTTTTAAGAAACTGAAAAGTAGAGGCCTTGATTTGGATCTCAATTATTCTGTTTTATGCCAGTTTCACTTACTGTTTAATGGAATTATTCCTGACCCACTCCAGTGTAAGTGGAATCAGAATCAGATCTTTTGTTTTTCAACTGTCAGCTACCTAAAAAAACAAAAAATGCTGGCCAAACCAATTTTTATTCAGATTTTACAAAGACATTTCCCTTTTTATGTTGAGAAAACTCTCTGGCACTTTCAACCTGGAACTAATCACGTGTGTGAAGTTATAAATCCTTTAAAATGGGGATTTTTAAATGGAGAGACTGAAAGTGGCTTGGCTTTAGTATCACAAATGTGACACTTTTATCGGGTAGTAGAGTTGGTGAGAAGCGGGTTTACTCAGAAACTTAATCAACAATCCCCTTACAAAATATTTTCACTATCCAGTTATGGCCTGGCCATTTCAATGATCAGCATCAAATTTCCATTGAAGTTAATGGGAATTCTGAACATAAAATAGTGGCATAAAATAGAGGAAAATCCCTGAAAAATCCAAAACTACCAGATTGTTGTCCGTCAGATTTCTCTGTTACAATGTCTACAAAATATTGACAGTGTCTAGGCAGTTGGTAGGCTGTGGCTGCTAATTATTAATTATTATTATTATTATCATTATCATCATCACGCCCATAACCGCATTGGTCATTGGGGCGCCATCACTGATGAGCAATCAATCGTCTCCACCCCTGACGATTGTGTGTGTCAGTGCTTACCAAACGTTATTAATTGTCTCCTTTCTCCCTTCTCTTCCTCATTTGCTTGTTTATCACCATATGTCTCTTGTCATATGCTACTACTGTAAGCTGTTTGGGGCCGGGACTGTCTTTTGTACAATACATCAGTGTACATGGCGCAGCACAATGGAGCCTTGATCCCTGACTGAGGTCTCTAGGTGCTTTGGCAATACAAATAAAATAATAATAATATTACATGATAAAAGAGCACACATTGTGTTTCTAGCATATAAACAACCATGGCCTTTTTATCACAAAATGTGTGTTTTTATGTGAATAAGAGAAGCATCTGAAGTATCACAAGCTAGGAGGGAAATTACAGTGACTATCAAACTTTATTCTTCAGGTTATAAATTTATCACCAGATAGGGTCAGGAAGAATTCCTTCGTTTTCTTATCACACACACATGGTAGAATAATATTGTACAGTTCTCGGGCCAGGTATATTATGATGGTATTTGCCTTCCAGAGAAACATTCAACATAGCCAGGTTAATGGACTACACAACCTTTCAGCTTTTCCCTGAATGTCATTTCATTCATTCTTCTGGTACAAAATGTACCAGACTAATGTCTACCTTTTTTTCTTTATTTTTTTAATCTAATTTTATAGTTTTTGCTGTACAAAAATGCAGAACTGTGTAAAGCCATATTAACATTAGTAAAAGCAATAATAGACATGGGTGATACAAGTTTTCTTTTCTAATATTAATTTTTGCATCCTATTTCCCAGCTTTATTACAGACTACTCCCTATTCTAGACATTTTAATTTAAATAGCTACTTTTAAAATTACATTTCTGTTTTGGCCAGTCATGAGTTCAGAGGTAGAGTTAACATGTATGAACATTTAAATCTTGCTGATAAGCAATGTAGCCTGTGAACCAGCAGATTTGGTAATTAGCTATACAGCTCATTTTTTAAAAAAATCTACCGTTCTGGGTTCACTAGCCAGTACTAAATTGACATTCTTTGTAACTTCAGTAATATAGAAAGACTTAAGGACATTTCAGAGGTCAAAACTAGTTACGTACAGAAGGAGAGTTAATACGAATAATATGCCCTGAAGGTCATACAGTACTAAAGCTCTTAGTAAACCAGTAGTTTTACTTAGTAAATACTGAGAGGTCAGTAAACCAGTAGTTAAAATCCCTCTGATTGCTTCAATCACCTGCCACCTCTTCTTGTAACTTTTTCTTGTGTATTTCTCTGCCCTTAATATTTTGGACCAATTTTGTGATTACTACAGCCAACATATAGTCTCGGCTTAGTAAGATACACTGTGCTATATCTATATAAAACCTGCTAAACTTCTTCCTGTTGTGCTTGTCAACCTCTGTGGAACCATCGGGGACGTGCAGGCTGCTGCCTTTATGGCTTACAAGAACGCTCAGAAATAGGAAAAATGGATGATCTGTTAGTTATTGCTTTGCTTGTACATGAAATCACCAAGGAGGATAGAGTGAGCTTCTGAAGGGGCAGTTGTTTTGAATTTCACGATTGAATAAATATAGGGATAAGCCAGGTCTTCGATAAATCTTTAGATTGTTTTAAACTATATACTTTTTTTTTTTGTTAAGCACTGACAGCATGTTCAACATAGCACAAAACTAGAGGAAGATTCAACCCCTGCCTCAACAAATATCTAAGTGCTTAATCAGCACTTCTTAATTTCACAAGTTCTGCTATAAAATGCTATTTCTATGACAAAAAGGAGGACTTGTGGCACCTTAGAGACTAACCAATTTATTTGAGCATAAGCTTTCGTGAGCTACAGCTCACTTCATCGGATCCGATGAAGTGAGTTGTAGCTCACGAAAGCTTATGCTCAAATAAATTGGTTAGTCTCTAAGGTGCTACTAGTCCTCCTGTTCTTTTTGCAAATACAGACTAACACGGCTGCTACTCTGAAACCTATTTCTATGAAGACACTGGTAAAAGCAGAAGTAATAGTGTACAGTAAGTGGAATAAATGCCATAGCTCTTTATGCTCCCCTATTGCAGAAAAACACACGGGCACAGGAAGAAGACTCTTAAAACTGCAGGGAGAAAGATTATTGGTTGCACGAAGAGACAGAATTGCATGGCTTTTAGTGCTGAGTCTGAAGGTTCACAGGGAACCCAATCCCAAGCTCACATCCATACAGAATGCCTGTCTCGCCTTGCTACTTCCTTTCTCCTTTCTCCCCTGGCAGCATGTCTCACCTGAGCATTGCTGCCATTCGTTTCCCTGCTGTGCTTGAACAGTTTCTCTCCCCCATTTCCCCAAAGCGAGTAGAAAGCACAAAGCATCAGTAACTTCTTTAAGGATTTATGCCAGTTTTTAGTGGCATTCATTCCATGTAGAGGCTTGTCCCTGGCTCCTCCCCATATCAGTCATATTGTTCTCAAATTCAGTAGAGCCACAGCTGAGTGGTGGTTGCGGAAGAACAACTTTTAATAGGGAAAGGAAGTGAGTTGCTTAGGTGCCACTCCTCTCATTCTGCAAGTTGCACTGCCTGTTTGCTATTCCTTTAATCCCTTCCAGGCTTTGCAAAGGAGGGGTGACACTGGTCCCATGCTAACCAAGGTGGCATACTTTGTCCTCTGATGTCCATAAGGGGCTCCAATTGAAGTCAATGGGAGGTGTATGTGCATATTAATTTAAACTTGTCTCTTAGCAAGCAGTCTCTTTTGAACCGAGGTAGATTTCTGTCAGTGACAGAGTGGTCTGATTTGGCAATTGGCTCTGTTGCAGGGGTTGTGAGGCTTCTCTGTATTCTTTTGATAGTGAGTGACTGTATCTTATTGAGACTAGTAGTCATTTTGACCTAATTTATACACATTAACTTATGTCTGAAGCTCTTTGGGGCAGGAAGTGTGTTTTTACTTTTCTATAAAGTTCCTAACGTCCTGTGGGATGCCCTGAATAATACATATAATGGTTTCTCTTTTACTGTCTGTCTCGTGCAAGACAGACACAAAAGCATGAATGCTAAAGAATTGCAAGTTGTTTTGAAAATGACTATGGGGCACCCCCAGCCACTGACATAAGTATGTACTTTTGGACTGAAGTATGATTGAATATCCGGTGTCTTCTGTGTGGTTTTATTTTTGGCCGAATGTGTAATCAAAAGTTAAGTGGCCATTTGGTTTTTATATCATTTCCAACCGACTTTATACAACAAGTTGAAGAAGCTCAAATCAATTTTATAGTTTACAATGTGTTCCCTGAATAAATAACTTTTTAGATAGCATATTAATAAAGAACCTCATGATAATGGATTGAGGAGTATGATTTATTTCATGAGAAATCATCTGCACTTTAAGGTAAATCCACATTTAGCATCAAATTATTTTAAATACCCTTTAGTTTTGGATGCCCCAGTTCCTGAGTGTCCAACTTGACACTCAGTGTCTTCTTTTCAGATGTGCTTAGTACCCACAGCTCCCAGTAACTTCAGCTGTGGTTGTTGATACTCAGCACCTCTAAAATTCAGGGCCTAGGTTTCTCAAGGTACCGAAAATTAGAGATTCCTTTTGAAAATTTGGACCTTAACGGTTAAAACATCCTAACGATTTATTTCATGGGTTTGATTTTACATGAGTGAAATTAATTACCAGTAATAATTACTATTACTTTACTTTTTAGGGAAATTTGTTGGGCAATCCTTTTAAACACAGCAGACATTGCAAATGCAGTTGCATAGAAGGGAGTTTACTGGATTCCCTGCCCCTCTTCAAACATGTAATTCAAAATACTGTAACCATATAATTTCAAAGAGTTAGTCACATCCTTAGCATTCATATATAATATCATTATGTATAACCTAAATTATGCCTAATTCAAGATGACATGTAATTCAATTAACTTTCTGTAATTTCAATTTCAATTTTTTTTAAAAATTTTCTTTATTGTATGAGAGGCATCTTGTATTCCTACAGAAATTTAATTCTGTTCTTTTCTATTGGTGGAGAACAGATTTTAAGATTTTTTTTTTTTTAGGCCGAAATTTCCAAAAATAAGCATCTAAAGTTAGGCTCTTAAAACCATATTTAGATATCTGCCTAATTTTCAAAAACTACTGAACAATCCAGAGGTCAAAAGGAGCTATAAAATACACTGTAAGAGATGCACTTAGATCTGTTGCACAGATCTATCTTTAAATTAATATTTACTTTAACAATTTTGGGTCCAGATTCAGGAAAGTATTTAAGATCTAACTCAGGTCTCATGTAAATCAATGGGATTTAAGTATATGCTTGAATTTAAATCATGCTTCAGTGCTTTCCTGGACAGGGATGGATTTAAGCATGTGCTTAAATGCTCTCCTGAATCCGGGCCTTAACAGAAAAATATCTCATGGTAATGAGAAAATAATATCTTTACAAAGGCTACAAGATACTTCATTTGTGATGTAAAGTATGATTAAGCAATAGGCAACTGTAAGGCTTAGTGGATATACACCCCTATTGATCAATGTACAATATGGCTGGAAAAATATACTCAAGTGATTCCAATTTGATCACACCCAAATTATGTCATTGTAGGCTTTCAAAAGTGGAATGGTGACAGACTAATTACAGCCTTCCTTTCTCTTAATATAATGAAGCCATTAATGAGCTTCGATCTTCAAACTTCTGTTTTTTCAGCTTGCATCTGTGCCAAATGGCATTGTACAGCTTGTCAGAGATAGAACAGTTAATTTCTATTAGCTTCTGAAACCACATAAAAGCCCAGAAAACAATACCAGTTGGAGGCACACTCATTTCCAGTGATGTATTACTTCATCCAGCCTTAGGTTTAAAATAATAACATAAAATCACTATCTGGCCATTATCTCTTTTCAGTAATATGCTGCCTTTTGAAATCCCATCATAAAATTATTTATGGATTATTTGCAGAATCCTTCCCCCTCTTTACGCCAGGTTTTGGTAAAGATAATGGCAGGCAGAAACATGACAACACTCTTTAAATGTCTTCATGCAACACTGCTTTTATCCTGTAAAATAATCTTATCACTCTTAGGAATGACACATAGCAGACTAAATTATGAGCAGGCGTTTCTGAGGGAGTAGGCAGGTGTGTGTGTGTGTTAGGCTATGGGTGATAAAATACCTAACAGATCAACCAGAGGTGTGAATTGAGGACTGTTCCTTTCTGATTGTTTGGGTGAGGAAGAAAATACAAAACAGTGAGTAACATTTTTTTAAATTAGAAAACATCAGCTTCCAACTTGGAAACGTTTTCATTTCTGTTTCTTCTCTTTTGGTATGATAAATATTCTCTTTCAAGCAACCTCCATAGGCAGAAAACAATGTCAGAAAGGCATAATAATATACATTTTCACATGTTTCTGGGTGTTTCTTTTAAAACACAACTCTGAATACATCACAGTGCCTCCTCATGTCCCAGCGTGGCCAGTTGGCTGGGGAAAAAGTGAGGTACCCATATGTTCCCCAGCCTGCAGAGTCCCCTGTTACTTTGCTGGCCTTACCAAAGAGAATTGGTGGGCAATTGCTGCTCTTTCATGCTCCCATGTGGGGTCCCGTGTCGTTACCCCTCATGTTTAAAAGCAGCTAAGGCCTTTGGGAGGTTTAGGAGGAGAGATGGATTGCAGAGCTGGTGACACTCAGCTCTGCCTCCACTCTGACCGGCCAGAGCAGTCATTAAAATCAATGTGTTTGGATGAGATTAGTGCAGGGATGAAAACTAGCAGGGCATAATTCAGTCTGGATAAGACTGAGGTGGTGATGGTTGGTTGAAGGATGCAACGAGAAGCAACAATATACATAATATCAGCTCCTCCAAGTGAGGTTATGTTTGCTGTGGGGTAGGTCTTGTCTACACTACCGTGGTAAGTCGACCTAAGTTACGTTACTCATATTACGTGAATAACATAACTGGAGTTGACGTAGCTCAGGGCGACTTACCACGGTGTCTGCACCGCACTGCATTGGTGGGAGACGTTCTCCCGTCGACTTACCTTACTCCTCTCATTCTAGTGGAGTACTGGAGTCAACGGAAGAGTGCTCTGTGATCGATTTAGCAGGTCTTCATGAGACCTGCTAAATTGACCCCCCGCTGCATTGATCTCAGCAGCATTGATCTCCGGTAAGTGTAGACATGGCCCTAGTTGGGAATCTGGTTAGACTTCAAGCCGTTATTAGACGATTAGGTAGTAGCAATAGCTGGATTTATTTTTTTCATCTTCATATGGCAAAACAAATTAGGATGATTTCTTCCAGGTGTGGATCTTGCAGCTGTCATCCATGCTTTCATCACCTCAATATTCAATATTTTTATTCAGTTCAGTTTTTTATTAGTGACTGTTGTCCTATTTATTAAAGTAGGAGTGCACTAGTGAAATTTGCTGGTGGTACAAAGGTAGGAGGCATCATCAATACAGAGGAGGATTGGAATAGTGTACAGGAAGAATTGGATGGCCTTGAAGATTGGAGGGACAAATGTGATGAAATTCCTTAGTATAAAGTGTAGGGTCATGCACTTAGGGTCTAATAGTAAGAATTTCTGCTACAATCTGGGGGCCATCAGTTGGAAGTGACAGAGGAGGAGAAAGACATGGATGTGTGGGTCAGTCACAGGATGTCTGAGCCACCAATGTGATGTGGCTGTGAAAAAGGTAAATGCAATCTTAGGATGTATCAGATGAGGTTTTTCCAGTAGAGATAGAGGGGAATTAATGCCATTGTACAAGGCACTGATAAGACCTCATTTGTAATGCTGTGTACAATTCAGGTCACCCCTTTTCAAGAAAGATGAATTCAAACTAGAAAAGATGCAGAGATGATCAGGGGAGTAGAGGACGTATTTTACAAGAGGAAACTAGAGGAGCTTGGCTTGCTTAGACTAACCAAACAAAGGCTGAGCAGGGGATATGACTACTGCCTATAGAAGATACATTGTGGAGTAAACACCAGGGAGGGTGAAGGACTATTTAAACTAAACAATAATGTTGACACAAGAACAGTTGGGTATAAATTGGCCATGAACACATTCAGACTAGAAATTAGAAGGTTTCTAATCATCAGAGGAGTGGAGTTCTGGAACAGCCTCCCAATAGGAGTTGTGGGGAGCAAACAACTTAATTTGTTTTCAGCATGAGCTGGGCAAATTTAAGTTGGATTGTATAATAGGGTTGCTTATGATCGGGGATTCTAGAAATCTGTTTGCCACGGAAAAACACAGATTTTGTGTTTTTTACAGAGAATCTTTAGTTTTTACATTTTGTGAAAAAATAAAAATATATACAGTGGAACCCTGATTATCTGATCTAAGTGGGACTGGGGCCAGATCATCAAACATTTGGGTAATCAGGAGAATGATTGGGGCTCTGGCTGTCAGCTTAAAAATTGTAACTATATCAATAAAACATTGTGTTCAACTGATAGCTGTATATATTGTGGTCAGGGAAATGAAAGTTCAGCATTTCATTTTAGTTGCGGAAAACTGTGGATTTTTATGGTTTTTTTAATCAGAGATTTTTTTTTTTTACCACGGGAAAACTAGGATCCCTGCTTATGATTGTGGGGGGAGGGTGTGGCAGCTGTGGGGGTCTCTTTTGGTTTATATCTTATGTTTCATGTTTCAGGGCTTCAACAGACCACTTGCAGGGGTCAGGAAGGGTTCTCTCCACCCACTCTCAATGTATTCTGGAGCTGTTCGATCTTCCTCTGAAGTATAAGAGGTGACCACAGCTGGAAATGGGACACTGGATGAGAAGGGCCAGTGCTCTGAGGTGGTACCAAGCAGTCTCTCTTTCAGGTGCTTGGCTGGATGGTTCTTAATCACATGCTCAGGGTGTAACTGATTGCTGTATGTGGGGTTGGGAAAGAATTTTTCCTCCAGGTCAGATTGGCAGTAACCTTGGGGATTTTTTCACCTTCTTCTGGAGGCAAATATCTGGGTATATCTCACTGCAGGCATATTATCTGGGTACATCTCACTTAATCACTTCCCAGCCATTGCAAGGGCCTCAGATATAGGTTCACCTAGGTCTCTGCTATTCTTTCCCTGGGGTACACAGTAGTCTAATCTCCTGTGGGCTATAATACTTTGGTCTAATTGCAGTTTTTGGGTTTTGTGTGTGGGTACTGGGTGGTGGTATTGCTCAGGAGGTCAGACTAGAGGATATGGTGTTACATTCTGGCCTTAAACTCTGACTCAGAATAGGACTACTGCAATGCACTCTACATGGGCTACAGCTTACCTGTAGCTGAAGCCAGTGCAGAATTTGGTGGTCCACTTGTTATGTGCTGTATACCTTCTGTGAATGCATCAGACTTGTGTTTAATGGGGAACATTGTAAAACAAAAAAATCCAAACCCAAAGACAATCAAACAAACCCACCCCCATACAAACCTCCAATCTAAAGTTCCATTTCTTAACTAAACAGATCTATAACCTGCTTGCTGATATTTATATCAGCCATTTAGAAATACCTAAATATTTATGAGAGACAATATCTTTTATTGTACCAACTTCTGTTGGTGAGAGAGACAAGCTTTTAAGCTATCTAGAGAAAAGAACAAATGTAGATAGCATTTGAGTCTCATCAGGAGCTTGCTATCCCAGAGTGACTCTTGTAATTTTTCCCTGTAATTATGCAGTGCAGTGGTTTAGAAAAATGTTGAATTTGTTCATTCATATTCTAGCCTATCAAAAACCCATATATGACACAACAGTATATACTGTAATTGTGTGGCATATTCATGATCACAAAAGAATATTTCCTTTGGGAGTCCCAAAGAACTCAGAATTTTGCATACAAGCTTCCATTAGGAGTAAAATTATAGTGTGACAATATTTACCATCTAATGAAAGTAGGAGTTCTAAAATGGAAAGGGCTCCTGGACAATTCCAGGCTCTCAAACAGCAGACTTATTATAGTTTATCTGCATTTGCTGGGGGGAACATTATCTGAGTTGTTAACTGAACTTTGCTTGAGATGGTAAGTGTTAGGAGTCAGAATGACTAAATGATAAGGAATCTGTAACACCAAGAAAAGTTGCAAACAAATGGTTTGTGTTAACAATGTTTCTGAATTTTTTTTAGACCATCACTATCATTACAATAAGCCCCAAAGTTGAACTAAAAACTCCTTATCCTATTGTGAACCACAAAATATATCATAGTGACACAAAAGACTCAAAATAGCAAATGGCAAGTGTTTCAAACTCAGTTCGTGATTCAGACCTTGATTATAGTGCTTTTAGCCTTTGTGTGAGAGAACATGGAAAGAGGTATAGGAGTAGATTAATAATAGTTATTCTATTTTTTCCCAATATCTTTAGAACTGTATTAACTTGTTGATATTTTTGTCTGAAAATGACATTTTTCTGTCAGTCAGTGGGATCATGGACACGATTTTGAAGATAAATTTAGAATTAATTTAGTTGCTATTTTTAGTAATTTTCCATAGTCTATAATGTTGACTTAGGTCTTCGGACCAATGCACTGCATCAATAATATGTATGATATAACTTTACTGGTAGTGCAATGGAAATTCACTACAGATTCCCTATAGAGTTACATGGGGTTGCTCATGTACTTTAGGGTTGAGACAAGCTGCTGCATTGAGGGTCAGCCAGACAAAGGAAGTAAGATCAGAAGATAGGGAAAAAAATCCTGTTATGTCCCCAAATAATATACAAATGTATAAAACAGTCCAGCAGTAAGGTCCACACAGTATAATCTCAAACATCTCTCAGCGTGCCTCAAATTTACCTCTAAACCACATGAAATCTTATTTCCTTTTATTCTGATAAATCTACAAGAGAAATATTACTGGCAAATCTTTGCCTCAAATCTGTCTGCTTTTGCTAGCATAGACTATAGTGGAGGCTTCTGGCACTGGTAAATCCACTGGGCAGAGAGGCTGTGAGAGTGGAAAGCAGCTGCGACCTCCCCTCTGCTTGGGAGACTAGGGAACTAGTAGAAAAATAGTGATGGCTGGGGAGGTGCATGTCTTCAGCGAAGCCCCTGGGCAGACTTTGCCAGTGGAATTCCTGTGAAACTTGGATTTTATCTTAAAGCTGCTCAACCCTAGTAGAAGTCCAAAAATAGAGCAAACAGCTGCCATGCCACCTGTTCTCCCTTTTGGGGCATAAGGGTCCATCTTGGGCACAGGGAGGCACAATGACACCTCTTTTCACCAATTTCTGTGAAGCTACCCAGCTGAATGATGTAACTTAAGTTTATAATATATTAGGTCTGCTAAAATAAACTATTCCTACATCATTGAAAGTTTCCCATATTATTTATTGCAGTAACTCAGGAATTTTGCCCTATGTTAAGGTTTTGCTGGGCTGAAAGGCTTGATTGCATATAGTAACAAATTGCCACTTGTTAGCTAGGTTCCTCATAGTCTATTTGAAGGACTTTCATCTGTAGCAGGGTCTGACCTTCTTTATTATTCTCAGACAAATAGAATTTGTGTCCAGCAGACTATGACCTTTCCAACGATTTCTAAGAAAAAAGAGAACCCCTCAACAAAACCTCTCTGCTCCTTTAATTCAGTGTAGAACCAGCTCCCTCTACTTGCTCTGTGTTGACTTAAGCTATATATGAGTTAAGAACACTTCATTTCAAAAGAGAAGTCTAGCCACGTATACAGCATTCCCGTGTGAAATTTGGAATGTATGGAGTCTCCAAAGACCACATATCTTATCTTATTTTATCTAATCTAATCTAATCTAATCTAATCTCTCTCTCTATGTACAAGTGGCAAAGAATTGCCCTTGAAAGCTGCAAAATTTACCACTAGGGGTGTGTGTGTGTGTGTGTTTGTGTTTTCTGGTATATGAGGAATCATTTTCACATATTTTTACTTAACAGTTTTGTTTTATTTAACAGTTTTATATTCCACACAAAATAGTGTAGGTCCAGGAGTTGCACTGGCAAAGACATTTGCAAATTATTAGCTTACTAATTTTTTTCTGCAGAGAAGGCTGCTTAATTTTTTTGAGTGGACTAAAGTAATAGAAAAGAGCTGAATAAACTCATCTTACATCTTGCTCCTACCTCCAGTTGGTCATTCTTTGTATTACAGTAGTGGCTTGAAATCACAACAAAGATCGGGGTTCCATTATGCTAGGCACTCTATGGAGTGAGACAATCTCTACTTTGAAGAGCTTAAAATCTAAATAGGCAAGACAGACAAAGGGTGGAAAGGGAAGGAAACAGGCTCAGAGAGAAGGCGGCCCAGATGCTCAAAGGTGTTTGAAATCAATGGGAGTTAGGTGTCTCAATACCTTTGTTGATCTGGGCTGGAGTGATTTGATCAAGGTCACACAGTAGGTCAGTGGCAGAGTGTGGAATACAACCTCCCGAGTCCCAGTCCACTGCCCTATGCATAAGATCATGCTGCTTCTCACTCCCCAGGAGAGACTCCTTCCAACTCTCTAGTCTTCACCTCATCCCCCAATGTAGATCAAAAGAGATCTTCCACCCCAGAAGGTGGCACGCCCCACCCTCCTGACATCTGTGGCCACTTCACTTACCAGTACAGGCCCTGTGCTGGTTTCTTGCTGCCTCTGATCTCATGTGCTGCAGCAGTTATCTTCTCCTTTGCTGCTTCCCTGTCTGAGGAAGGAGGTGAGAATTGCCATTTGAGGGAGGAGAGGAGAGGAGGTAGGTTGTGTTGATACTGCCTCGAGTCCCAAGAGTCCCCCTGATACAGCCTTGTCTCCCTGTAACCAGAACTTTACCCCTTTCCCTCACAGTATTCCCAGAGCTGGGCTTCTGATATCTGATGAAGCCAGTACACAGATAAACTATGAGCTTTATGAAGTTGTTAATGTAGATGGCTTTGTTTAACTTAAGCCACGTGCATGGGAAGGGGGAAAGGGAATCAATATTAGTTAAATGAAAAAGGACAATTAGATTTTGTTTTAAAAATTCCATCTTCTAAGAAGATATTATAAACAATGGAGAATAAAAGACAAGATGACATAGATAAGTCTTAAAATAATAGGAGATAGTAAGCCTGTTTTTTAAGAAAATGCACAAGCACCAGCACTGTGGATGTCTATTAAAAAGTATATGGAACTGGGGTGTGTGTCAAATAAATGTATAACATTATACAATGCCATAGGATCAAGGGTTGCATCTAACCTATTTGGGACAGGGAACTGTCTTTTCAAGAACTGCTATAAAAATACAGAGATGATAATCTAATGATGTATCTTTTAATTGATGTTTCTACTTTGCTTAAAGGTTAAGCAAGAAGGCAGCCAATGTGCCCCACTTTTATAGTAAATTACAGTTCTCTGGAAATTGTTATACAGTCTGCCTAGAGTGCCCTTGCTATATGTATCATAAAACATTTCCAACAAAGACACTTGTGTAGCCATATGGACTTGTGCTGTGCATTTTATCACAAACAGGCTAAAGTGGAAACAACCCTGGTTGTAATTTCATTTCGGTTATTGGCAAGTTGTTTCCTCAACTCCAGTTAACGTTAACAGGTCTGTGTAACTACAGCATTGCCAGTGAAAATTTAGCACTTGGGGAATTGTCGTCCACCCCAGCTCCCCCAAAATATTATGTTTCAACAGTTTCCAGAGACCAGTTAAGTGCATAGATAAACTTCCTTACCCCAACTTAAAAAAACTGAATGATCAGATCTTCCAGCCAGAAGTTTACTAACTTTAATGCAAAATATTAGAAAGGGTTTTGGCTCAGTATGATATGACAGTGTGGTGCATAAAGAGGTGGATACAGGTGAAGTTGTAAAGCTGCAAGGTGACTTGAGAATTATACATTTACTCCCCAACTAAGGTGACCTTGGATTTGTTTCCTTATTGTACAATTGGAAGAATAAGTATTTTCTCCATATTTGGATTCAGCAATAAGTTGCGACTGTGTAAATTACTAAGCTTAACAGGCCAAAAAGCAATTTATCCATCCCGTGGTCCAATAAGTGCTTGTGTACCCACGACAAAGACATACTCTGAGAAATGCCCTGATTCCTCAGAAGAAGATGCAGAAATTCTGGAAGAAGGACTCCAAGAAAGAAGAGGACAGCTGGGGGAGCCAGTTATGCTGAGTACAGTCATTAGAAGATGTAGATTGTAGTCATAGAGGAATAGAACTATATCAGTAACTGGGTCTATGAGGATTGAGAGAACCAAGTGGTTACTTGCCTAGTGTGGGAGAAGGTATCAGATATCACAGGAAAGTTAGGCAGCCTTGTAAAAAATACAGGGGAGGCATCTACAGTCATGGTACATTCTAGCATCTCTTTGTCACTAAATCTAGCATCTAATTTCTCTTTCCCACATTTCATAGTGTGTCATTCATTTCACAGATTGGAGTGCTACAAAAAAGGCTCACATTTAGGCCAACAGTGATATCCTGAGGTGCGCTACCCATTTTATGTCTGAGTGCTAACTTAAGAAGATAGTACAACAAGGGGAAAAACTCAACTTAATTGGAAAATATATAAGCTTCTATATTGCAGTTACACTATTTTTGTTTTAAAAAACCCTCATTGAGAAGTGGAGCCAGATGGGATTACAGTTGGGGAATTTGCATTTTCATTATACTTCTGTCTGTGACTCGCTATAGACCAGGAGCAAAGGCACCAACAGAGTGCAGTATATCAGCCCTCCAACCGTCTCTTGATGGCTTGGTGGCTTGATGCTTATGAGAATTTGGGTGTGTGGTAAAGACCATGACACTGTCAGAGAGTGGTGATGGAAAGAGAGATGGGTAGTGAGAGGGGGCAGATACTCAAGGGCATAGGAGACCCTAGGGAAAGACAAGAGATTGCATGGCTAAGGTGAAGGAGGAGGAGACCCAAGGACTAGGGGGAAGGGGACACTTAGGAAGGAGGAGGAATCTCAAGGTGGGTGGGAGACTGGAGGGAATGATCATGTTAGGGTAGATTCCCACCGCAGGGGCCATAGAAAAGTGAGATGCAGGTAGGAAAAGAAAGATTCAGATGTGCGGGGGAGAAGAAGCTGTAGACCAAAAAGGTGTTGAGAAGGCAGTCTTGAGGGAGGAAGAGATGTGGAAGGTTCAGAGAGACAATGGATTGCGAAGTAGGAACAAAGGGAAGGGCTGAGGGGGATAAAGTTCAGCCCCATGGAAGAAGGGGAGCAAGAGGGTAAGGATAACATATTGGGGAAGAAAGTGAGGGGGTGGACAACACTGTTGGGGGGTGGGGAGACGGAAAATAATGAAAGACAATAGAGAATAAAAGGAAAGCTGGTGCTGAAAGGGTAGGAAGAGAGACTCAGGGAGAAGAAGAAGCGGAGAAGCCTGAATAAAATGAGAGAAAACAATTGTGTGGGGGAAAGAGAGAAGGATGGTGAGAAACTGAAGAGAAATGGAAGGAGGTAAAAGCTGTCTCTTCATATTTTTTTTAAGTTAGGGCCATTTTATTTGCTGTTCCTATATTTTTATTGTATTTCCCTGCTAAACTTCCAAATTTCTTTCAAAGTTTGGGATGGCTCTTTTGAGCATTTGTTATGTGAATATTGTTGTCTGTCTATTTTGGATGTTATGGTAAAATAGGTGCTGTTCATTTGTTCTCTCTCACCATGCTCTCAATGACCTCAGCCAGCGTCCTTGCATTGCTGTTTGGGGAGGACAGTTGCTGTTCCCTCATCTTTGATTCTCTGGCCCAAGGCATTACTCTACTTATACCTCTGCAAAGGCAGGGTGGCTGATGAAAATGGAAATCAGAGGTGGAAGTAAAACTCAGAGCTAGTCAGAGGTGGGAGCTGGGGAGACAGAATAATCATCATCCCAGAATATTGTAAGAACTGAAGAACTGGCACATGAAATTGCAAGTTCAGTAGCAAAGATTTTTAAGAACTCTACCAAGTGGGCGGTGGGCTCCTGTGACAAAAGACTAGCACGTGTAGTACCTATACTTAAGAAAGCCGGGGTAAATGAACTGGACAATTACAGACCTGTTAGTCTGACCTTAGTAGCATGCAAGGCTTTAGAACAAAATTTTAAGGAAAGAATAATAAAAAACATGGAAGTAAATGGAAAATGGGATACAATGCAACATGGGTTTACCAAAGATAGGTCATGCTAGACTAACCTGATATCTTTCTTTAATAAGTTATTTTTAGATAGATTAGATCTATCACATTTCTCTATCTAAACTTTGGTAAAGCATTAGATATTGTACCACATGAGAAATCATTACTTAAGAAGGACAATATGGGGATCAGTACAAGAATTGAAAGGTGGGTAATTCTAATACCCATTTTAACAATAGTAACACACAGGTGAGCCAGACTGATTCCAGCTATGTATTTGGCAGTGTTCAGTTGAGACAGGGGGATCTTGGCCTGAGCTAGCACTTGGTCTGCCCAAGTCACATGTAGGTCCACTGTTGGTATTACGTTTTGGCGACATTCTGTTTTAAGATTAATCACTGTAGTTGCGCCAGTTTGATGCAAGTGGGCAGGCATATGTATTATCTTTCATTTAGTTGCTGTTTCTCTTTTTTAAAGGTAGTTGCTGCTAGGGTTGTCTAGAGATTAAAAAAATTAATTGCGTGATTAATCGCTCTGTTAAACAATAAGAGAATACCATTTATTTAAATATTTTTGGATGTTTTCTACATTTTCAAATATATTGATTTCAATTACAACACAGAATACAAAGTGTACAGCACTCACTTTATATTTATTTTTGATTACAAATATTTGCACTGTAAACACCAAAAGAAATAGTATTTTTCAATTCACCTAATACAATTACTGTAGTGCAGTCTCTTTATCATGAAAGTTGAACTTAGAAATGTAGAATTATGTCCAAAAAAATAATTGCATTCAAAAATAAAACAGCGTAAAACTTTAAAGCCTACGTGTCCTCTCAGTCCTATGTCTTGTTCAGCCTATCACTTAGACAAAAAAGTTTGTTTACATTTGCGGGAGATAATGCTGCCCGCTTCTAGTTTACAATGTCACCTGAAAGTGAGAACAGGCGTTCTCATGGCACTGTTGTAGCCGGTGTCGCAAGATATTTATGTACCAGATGTGATAAAGATTCATATGTCCCAACATGGTTCTACAACCATTCCAGAGGATATGCGTCCATGCTGATCCTCGATAACGATCCAAAGCATGCGGACTGACGCATGTTCATTTTCATCATCTGAGTCCGATGTCACCAGTAGAAGGTTGATTTTCTTTTTTGTTGGTTCAGGTTCTGTAATTTCCACACCAGAGTGTTGCTCTTTTATGACTTCTGAAAGCCTGCTCCACACCTCATCCCTCTCAGATTTTGGAACATACTTCAGATTTTTAAACCTTGGGTCCAGTGTTGTATCTTTCTTTAGAAACCTCACATTGGTACCTTCTTTGCGTTTTGTCAAGTCTGCAGTGAAAGTGTCCTTAAAATGAACAACACTTGCTGGGTCATCAACCAAGACTGCTATAACATGAAATATATGGCAGAATGTGGGTAAAACAGAGAAGGAGACATACAATTCTCCCACTGAGGAGTTCAGTCATAAATTTAATTAATGCATTATTTTTTTAATGAGCATCTTCAGCATGGAAGCATGTCCTCTGGAATGGTGGCCAAAGCATGAAGGGGGATATGAATGTTTAGCATATCTGGCATGTAAATACATTGCAATGCTGGCTACAAAAGTGCCATGCGAACGCCTGTTCTCATAGTCAGATGAGATTGTAAATAAAAAGCAGGTAGCATTATCTCCCGTAAATGTAAACAAACTTGTTTGTCTTAGCGATTGGCTGAACAAGAAGTAGGACTGAGTGGACTAGTAGGCTCTGAAGTTTTACATTGTTTTGGTTTTGAGTGCAGCTATGTAACAAAAAAAATCTACATTTGTAAGTTGCACTTTCACGATAGACATTGCACTACAGTACTTATATGAGCTGAATTGAAAAATACTATTTTATTTATCATTTTTACAGTGCAAATATTTGTAATAAAAATGATAATATAAAGTGAGCACTGAACACTTTGTATTCTGTGTTGTAATTGAAATCAATATATTTGAAAATGTAGAAAAATATCCACAAATATTTAATAAAATTCAGTTGGTATTCTATTGTTTAACAGTGCGATTAAAACTGCAATTAATCGCAATTAATTTTTTTTAGTTAATCACATGAGTTAACTGCGATTAATCAACAGTCCTAGTTGCTGCTTTTAGTCATGAAGTTGTAGAGGGACTTGATTCTGCACCTCCAGTCATGTTCAATTTATCACTATGCTCAAGATGATAGCTTTAATTATTTTCTCCTTTGTCACAGACCAGTGTGTGAATGCTCTCTCTGGCACACATTTAATCTCACAGCCAAAATAAATTGAAATTTTTAGTAGAAAAGTACAGTAATGTGCTTGCACAGAGAATTACATGAATATATCATTTTTAGTAATTGTCTTGCCTGATTAAAAAACAACCCCGAATTGCTATATATGTATTTATTTATATAATATTTCCATAGCATACATTTTATATATAAAATGTGTATGTATATATGTTATAGAAATATTAGTTATGGATATCAATATGGAATTTTTTTTCCAAACTGGATCAGTCTTCAATTGTTCTGTTCTTTCCTCTCTCTCTTAGGATGGAATTTATGCTTTGCAGAGATCTAGCACAAGTTATCTGTACCACCCATTTTGAAGAGTGAAGTTTTACTTAACTGGTGCATAGACCCCGAATTTCACCCAGAAGATAATTGTTGAGCAGTTGCTCATTAGTCCTGGGGAACTCTTGTGCAGGGTTCTGTTTTGTCACATCTTCTGCACTCCATGGGGCTACTGGAGGGAGATAGTGAGGAAGTATGGCCAGATGTACTATCTGTTCTTTTTCATTTTCTGATATAATCTGGATGGTAAAGTGTGTTTGCTTTCCTAGTGGCTCAACAAAACGGGGACTTGGGTGAAGACAAGATGGTTGAAGATCAAACCTTGTAAGATGGACTTAATGCTGGTTGGTTGGGGGAAAGATCTAGAGTGAATGGTACTGGAAAGAACAGAGAAGTTGTCCTCCACTGGTGAGGCTTAATCTTTGCCAGGAAGGTATCTGGGAATCTTAGATAGCCCTCACTGCATATTCCTTTAATCTCTAGTTCAGGATTTCTCAACCTTTTCCATATTGTGACCGTCCCTTCTGTCTATCTGGGACTCCATCCCGTTTAGCAATGTGAGAAGGACAGAATAGTTGCAACCATTGATATGTATTTGTGACTTCCCTGGGGTTGTGACCTCCAGGTTGAAAAACTGTTCTAGATCATGAGGGCTCTCTTGAAAGCAGCACCGCTTTCTACTGTAGACGTCTAAGTGCTTTAGGAAACCTGCATCTGCTGGTTGCTGGCTTCCTAAAGAATATCTCTATGCTATGCACACATTACTGGAATTTCATAGGGCTGTAATAGGCACAATAGGAAGCTTGCAGTAGAACTGCTGCATCACATGGAGTTCTAAAAGCCCATGTGTAACTTTTGGGCAAGTTAGGAAGTCCATCTCCAGCTGCAGTGGACTTCCTGAGCTCTGTAAAAGTTGATATGCTGAGTTGACTCCGAGTATAACTTTGGCTTTATTGACTGCTTTTAATAAGTGAAAAAAATTCCACCAAGAAAAACCTCCCAATAGTCAAAGGTACAAGTCCTTGCCAGTACATTCAGACTGAAAAAATCAAGTCGTTTCAAGTAGTAAGATCAACTCTTAGTTAAAAAAACTTCCTAAATTCCTTGTGTGATTTGCTTTAAAGGCTGTAGAAAAAAATTATCCTAGCATATGATCCTGCTGGTCAGTAAACAAATGATAATCAGACACCCCTGCTGCTTGGGTGCTGCAGTTTTGTGAGGCAGATGTGGGGACTGGAGCAGGAAGGACATCCATTCTATGGAGCACTGGTCCCTGAGAAACCCATAAGAATTATGTATAGCAAACTGACCCTGTCAGCACTAACTTCTGTGGATATCAAACCTTCTTGGGAGCAAGGGTCATAGAGCCCAGGCTGCTGCCCAAGTGGGAATGTCTACACTGCTATTTTTAGCCTCATAGCGCGAACCCCACTAGCTGGAGTCAGTTGACCCAGGTGCTAAGACTTGCTGCTGTTGGTTTGTTTTGCAATGTAGATGTACCAGTTGTGATGCAGAGCCCGTGGAGGCAGGGGATGATTGCCAAAAAAAAATAATGCAGAGTAGTTTGCCGTCCTTACGGATATTCTAAAATCCATGGAGAAATCCAGTAGATTATGGCCCTCAGATTCCTCCTTTATCTCTTCGAACAGAGGCAAAGGATTAAATAAGGACACAGAGATTCCATAGTCCTTTAAATCCTTGTGTACCTTTGGTAGGTCAGAAGTTTGGTAAGTGTTGACTTGGTTCAGTACACTATGTATCTTTGCCTCAACTGCTTCATAGTTTGGCTTTAAGATTCTGGAATTATGGTATTTCTTTTAATTATTTGAAAAAGTAGATTTTGGATGATGGTCGTCTAGAGCATTTAGTATCCATAGGAAAATCCTGTGTAAACCAGTTTGGACATGGATATAGAAATCAAGATGCATCAAGAAAAAATATTGCTACCAAACAATGCCTTTAAAATATTAAACTGAGTTTGTAGACATACTAGTGAAGAGGAAAGGAGGAGGGAGGAACAGACTGTGAAGTACTGTAATAAGTGTCACTTTACTGTACAAAGTTAAATCAAGAGTAAACCATGTTTGTCACTTAATTATTTTGTTACAAATCAGTTGAGTGATGTGCTTTATTCTACATGGCCACACAAGCTGTATCATCAGCATTATGTCCAAGAGCTTCATATTAGAGTTTAAACATATTGGAATCAGAGTATCTGAGGTTATTAATTTTCTTGAACAGATGAATTGTCAAGTTGAAGCTAAAAAAAGTTCTTTTGTCTTGTGGCATTTTCAAATGAGTTTGATTGATTCGCAACTGGTTACTTAAATCTGAGTTTTTGCCAGATTTGTATAAAATGGGTTATATTATATAAGATCATCAAAATTTTCCCGACAGAGACGTTGTCACTCAGTAACTTTGGTATAACATCTTTCTACAAAACAAGGCTCCTCCTCCATATCAAAACTGAGGAATTACATTGGAGTGAGTCCTAGTGATGGGCTGCAAAAAATGTTAATTGAGCTATCAGTTTGTTGGCAAAAGCAGATAACTAAATCTGACCTCTCTTCTGAGCCTGCTAACAAGGGTGCTAATTAACAAGTGGTAACATTGTTTTACTCACTACGCAGCTGGGCATGCACAGTTGTCTAGCTCAGTGGTTCTCAAACTTATTTTTCCACGGACCACTTGAAAATTGCTGATGTTCTCGGCAGACCACTTAATGATCTTTCCAAATGTTGTTTGTACCGTTAGCTAACTATTGTAAAGCGCTTTGGATAAAAGTGCTACATAAAAAAACTTAATAATAATTAATGTTTTTATGTTCTACAAATAAAAGCACACAACTCATATTTTAATATCAGTACCTTTCTAATACCTTTCTAATGCAATGGATGTGCCCTCTCTCCCCTGCTGCGGCAGCCCCTAGGGAGGGGGAGTCTCTCCTTCTCTCTTTCACCACAGCAGCCCCCGAGCTGGGGCTGGGAAGGATGGCTGTCCCTCCCTGGCAGCCACAGCCCTGGAGCTGGGGAAGGTCACCTCTTTCTCTGGCCACTGCAGCCCTGCACATCCCAAATTGCCCCCACCCCTATTCTCATCCCACTGCCCCCTCCCACCTACCCTGTATTCCCCCTACGGGCACCACCTCACCTTGCAGTGTGTCTTTTCCAGGATCCAGGCACTTAATTAGCGGCTCCACTAATTAGGTGGGTGGCCCTTCATTCTCTTGTGTGGGCTGCCCAGGTGTGCACCTTAGAGGGAACTATCCACGGACCACCTGAATGGAGCTTGCGGACCACTGGTGGTCCATGGACCAGAGTTTGAGAACCTCTGGTCTAGCTGATTTATCCTTCTGAACTTGCACAAAAATTCCTGAGGTGGAATATATGGGCTCTTTTTCAGCACACAGCAACACTACTCAACATTTTTAGTGAAGTGACTGAAGAATAATATGATATCCTATTGAATTTGCAGGGCAAATCTAGGTAAACTGAATGCAGTTACTCAAGTGGCATTTTGTACCCTGACAAAAGGTACCTTGAGATTGTTCTGATCACAAGTGGTTAGGCTCTCTGTTTTGTTTCAGTTAAAAAAATGACACTCCAACACGCCTGGGGCATTGGGTCAGTATTGATTCAGAGAGAACAGTGCCACTCACTGACTTGTCAATGCCACCTCTAGCACCAGTGTGGGTTTTTCCCCCAATCAAAGGTCTCCAATTAGTGAGCAGGGATACCCTGTGAGATTGGGAAAAGATCACAGCTCAAGGTTGCACATTTAGTATGAATACATCATGTGTTCGGTCCTCCCTAAGGTGAATTCTGGTGTTTTGAAATCACCATACTAAGATTGTAGCAGAGCAAAGCATTTCTGTGTTGTGACGCCATGAAAAACATTAACTTTAAGCTCCTTTCCTTCTTTCAATATTGTCCAGAAAGGGATTAAGATGTACAACCTTGTCTTTAGGTTATTTTCATAATCTTTTCTAGATTAAATAAAAAGGGAGGGGATGAGAGAGAGAAACACAGTACATCAACATGGAGGAGAGTATTAGGCCAGAACGTGTAGGTGTGATTAAAAGAGCAGATGCTACAATGGCAAAAGGAAAGCAGCAGGCTTTTATTCTTTTTTCCTTATGGATTTAACTCCTTGGGTTACTGTATAGTGTGTGCATCAACTACTGTTTTCATCACTGATTGTTTTGTGTCGATTAATAATGGATACTAAAAGTCTTCTTTTTCAAGACTGCTTTGTTTAGCATTCTGCCCCATATATGGAAAATCATCTTGATGTGTCTGGGTAGACAGGTTTTAAGAAATTTCTGTAAACTCATGTTTAATGGATACATTTCACTGATGAATGGATTTTCAAGATTGCAATAAAAAAAATCACATGAAAGAATTTCATCTGGAGAAAAGAGACAAGATTATATGAGTTAGAGCTACCTTACATAAAACAGACAAGAAAAACCCTGTCCAATATATTAAAATAACCCCTAAAAAGCCTGTATGTTGTTCACATATCAGACAATCAATTTATAGGGGACAGAACTGTTATTGGTCACTGTCAGAGCCAGCCTTACAGGTGGGCAATGTGGGTGACTGCTCAGGGCGCCATGGTGTATGTGTCATGGTCAAGAGGCCGCAAAAGGGCCATGCCCACCCAGGAGGTGGGGGGAAGGGACAAAGGGGGCGGCGGGGCGGGAGCCAGGTGCTCACACGCATCCCCTCTCCGCCCTCCTAGCAGCATGACACCTGCAGCACCGCTGCTGCTCTGCCTGCTGCTCTGTCCGCTGAGCAGCCACTGGCAGTGCAGGGAGAAATACTTACAGGGCATCAAAGAAAGTTCGCCCAGGGTGCCATTTTCCCTAAGGCTGGCCTGGTCACTGTGACACAGACACCCTGTTGCAGAGTGTCCCCCGTTTTTTGCAAACATCCCTCATCTCAGACCTACCAAACTTACCTCCCAGGATATTTATCCATAAAGAGTAACATGTACGGTATTTACAGAAAGCTTACAACTTGTCAAGATTCATAGGATGGGTAATATTTATGGAATAATGTATTTATATTGAAAGTATACTTTATGGACTTGGAGTAGAAATTAGTCACCAGGCGATAATGTGTCTCAGTGATGGCCCATTTGGCCAAGAGGGATTGGTCACCCTGCCTTTTTGGGCTGGTGAGGCAATGCAAGGCTCAAGTATTACCTTTGTGCAATATTAAGGCTTTGAATGGGAAACTATCAGAGGGAACATTCAAAACCACTTAAAGGTAAAAAAGAAACTTTGCAAGACAGGGGTTATAACAAGGTATCACCCTTTTGGCTAAACCATTCCATATGGGCCAGGATTCCAGGACTTCTGCTTCCCCCTGGTGTTCTCCTTTTCCCTCTGAGTCAGCCCAGAGAATGACTGCAAGCATCCACCCAGCAGCCCCCATTCTGCCCTTTCTTTCTGGTCTTATACTAGTCCCACCTCTGCTGCTCAGCTGGGCTCCTCTCCCAATCAGAGATCGCCTATCAAGCCTAACTCTCCCTCAGGTGTGGCCTCTCTGGTTATTTAACCCCTTCTGAGCCACAGCTACCCTTTCTGGGCTAGTGTGGGAGTGAACACCCCATTGCAGGCACCCAGATTGTAGGCTACACTGTGTTATTTATTATTTATATTATTGTAGTGCCTTGGAGCCCAGTCAAGGACCAGGAATCTACTCTGCGTAGTCCTGTACAGCTCATAGAACAAAGTGAGCTTACAATCTCCGTATAAGACAAGAGACAACAGATGGATACAGACAGACAGGGGAGTATAAGGAAGCAGAGACAATATTAGTAGCCACAAGTGTCAGTAGCCAAAGGTTGGAGGTTGGGAATTGTGGCAAGAATTTTGCTTGTATATAACCCCTTTCACCCAATGTTTTAAAAGCATTTTAGAAAAGTGGATAAGCATTATCCCTGTTTCACAGATGGGCAGCTGAGCAGGTTTAGGGATAGACCTGTGCAGGAGCTGGAGTTTCCATCCTGCATTTCTGAAAAAATATTCATGCTGAATTGGAACAAAAAACTGGATATGCTAGGTGGGGTTGCCACAGAGTTGGGGAGCCTGGGAAGCCCTGGCTCCCAGACTCCCCACCAGGTAGGCTGCTGGGAAGCCAGGGAACCGGGCAGCCTGAGGAGTCTTGAGAGCCATGGAAAATTTCAGTTTTGCTGAAACTGCGTTTTCCATCAGGAAATTCCCAGCCAGAATTAGGTGTGGGCCTTGACAGCTAGATGTTTATCCTAGGGCTTTGGCTGCTGCATTGGTGCTTGTCTTTGTTGTTCTCAATTTGTGCATCACAATAGATCAGTGGTTCCCAAATGTTTTACTGTGGTGATCCACCAACTGTGTTCTGTCTTTTTTAAGGGCACACCATTACCCCTGCTCCTGCTTCCCTCCTCCCCTTTGCAGCCTTACATCTCCCTCCTTGGCTTCCCCCCACCCAACCCCTTTGCTGTCACTCTCCCAGCCCTTCCCCCTTCTGCAGCCCTAGTTGCTTTGTCTTTCCTTGTGGCTGGGCCCCGGTGAGGTGCTCACTACTAGGTTGCTGACCACCACTTGCTGTTTCTGAGTGCTTCCTCTGTCCTGCTGCTGTGCATCGGAAGTGAGAGTGCAAGGGGATCACCTTTGCACATGTGACCCACCTAGACCCTTCCCCCAGTCCATTGGTGTGTTGGGACCCACCGTTTGGGAAACACTCCAGTATGTCCACAGTATGGTATATGTTGAAAAAATTGTTTGGTAAAACTGCTTTTTTGCTATCCTCTGTTGGTTTTATTGCTACTTGATCCTTCTAACCCTCCTCATCTCATTTCTCTGTTTCTTCCTCCTCTTGGGAAAAGATCTTTCTTTTGTTTGTACCATGCCAAGTATAAAGTCGCCCTGATCCTTGATCAGAGTTCCTATGTATCAATGGAATAAAATTCAATAATAAAATAATAATAACAACAGTAAAAGTATTTTTCTTTAAAAATATTTCAGATGCCTGCACTGAGTCATAGATTCATAGATGTTTAGGTCAGAAGGGACCATTATGATCATCTAGTCTGACCTCCTGCACAACGCAGGCCACAGAATTTCACCCACCACTCCTGCAAAAAACCTCTCACCTATGTCTATTGAAGTCCTCAAATCGTGGTTTAAAGACTTCAAGGAGCAGAGAATCCTCCAGCAACTGACCCGTGCCCCATGCTACAGAGGAAGGCAAAAAACCTCCAGGACCTCTTCCAATCTGTCCTGGAGGAAAATTCCTTCTTGACCCCAAATATGGCGATCAGCTAAACCCTGAGCATATGGGCAAGATTCATCAGCCAGATACTACAGAAAATTCTTTCCTGGGTAACTCAGATCCCACCCCATCTAATATCCCATCACAGGCCATTGGGCCTATTTACCATGAATATTTAATTACCACTGAGGAATAAGTACATAGAAAAGTGGTTTTTTTTTTAAAGCTCTTCGAATTACAAATGTGGGAAGACTTTAAAAATAGAAACATTTTCTTCAAGGCAGCATAAATCAAAAGGAACATCATATTTTGTAGAAGCTTGTTAAAGAAATTTCTCTTTGGCTTGATAGAGAAATTTCAGCCTGTGTGTCAGTGTTTTAACTTAAGAGTGAAAACAAGAGTTTAACTGAAATGACCTTCATTAGGGTGTCAATTCTGTGACCCTCTGCATATTGTGTGTATTTAGGGTGCATACCCATGTTGCAGTCCTGGTGCTGCCAGGATTCCTAAAACTTTATACAATGATTATTGAGTTAATGGTTTTTAGTTGCTGTCCTGAATACCTTGCTTTGTGTTTTCTAATTCATTTTTGGCCAGCATTTGAACCTGTGTTTAGAGACTCAGCAATAATTGGAACTGACAAAATAACCTGCTTTTAAATAAAAAGGATGGAAAAAAGTATCGATACTGCAGGCATTAAATCTTACTTGGCAGCACAATGAGAAAATGACACATTTTTCAGAAACACTTGGTGACAACCCTTAAGTTTCATTTACGATTGTATATCAGGTGAAAATGGCTACTTTTATCCATTGCTTGAAGAGCACTGGAAAGTGCAGGCTGTAAATGTTTTAAAAAGGATATTCCTGGCAATGTTTATTTAATTGGTGTTTAAAAATATTTGAATAATTTTTTCAACTAACTTCAGGAGTGGGTGCAAGAGAATGACTAAATGTTATATTTAATTGTTGTCTGATAATGTTCTTTTTGATATGTATGTTATCAGTTTATTATATTCTATCTTGACAGTTTATAAGGACCATTATCTATTCAGCCGTCTTTTGGTGTGCATGGGAGAGGAAATGTGTATGAAATGAATTTATGTGAATAAGGATCATATTCCATACTTTTTCTCTTGGCACATCAAATGTACCTAGCTGCCACAAAGCATGCAATAAATACATAAAAAAACAACTTTCTCTTTATCTCAGTATTTTTTATCATTCCATTAATCATATGGAGTTATGACCTCCATAGCATTAAATAAAAATCCTTTTGGCATGGATAGAAAACTACACACCATAAATAAACTACATTCCAAAAAGAGCTGATTAGGAGGCACAGCTAGATATGTTCAATACCATGAAATGGCTGCAGAACTTTGGTACAAAATCCCACATTTAACAAAGAAGTCATAGGGAAAGCCTTATACCTCTACACTACAATTTACTAAACAATAACCGGAGATAGATTTTGTCCCAATGCCCTCTTCAGCTATCTGAAGGTGATGGGGAAAAGGGGACCTGGCACTAAAAGTCCGGTTACCATGGGCAGGGAGTTGCCTGGCTCTGAAGAATCCCAAGGCAGCATGCATGCACTGGCTCAAGCGGCCCCTTGGAGGAGCACGGTTTGCAGGGCTGCAGCATAGGGCAGGGGCCCATGGCAAGCAGGGTAAGGGGCTCCCAGTCTGCATGGAACAGTCCCTGGGAGGGAAGTCAACATGAGCTTCCACACCAGCCAGCACTTCCCCCAGCTGGGGTCTCAGGCAGCTCCAATGTGGGAAGGGCTCGAGCAGTCGGGGAAGGAGGCTGCTGGGCAGGCAGCGCAGAGGGAGGCAGGAGGCTGCTGTGCAGGAGGGCCACGTTCTAGCTTGTCAGCGGGACTGGCTGCTCTTGTGCAGCTGCAGCGCTCTTCTGACCTGCACTCCCAGGTGGCCTGCTGGAGTGGGGCTTTGCAAGTCCCTTGGGGCTGCTCATGCTGGAGTTGAGAGGAGAAAGCGGTGAGTGAACGGGGGCAGGGCCTCGAGAGAAGAGATGGAGCAGGGGCAGGGCCTTGGGAAAGAAGTAGGGGCAGGGGTGGGGCCTCAGGAGAAGAAGTATGGCAGGGTGGGGCCTCAGAGGGAAGAGGCGGGGCAGAGCGTCCGGTTTTTAGAAATTAGAAAGTTGGCAACCCTTGTGTTCATCCACAGGTGGTAGGTGTTTTTGTCTTTTATGATTTTCCTGGGCAAGTTCATTTGAAGGCATGGTGATTGGTTTCACCTACATAGTTGTTATTGGGTCATTTAATGCACGGGATGAGGTATACCACATGGAGTGATTACAGGCATGTGCAGGATCACTGGATCTTGAAGGGTGTGTTGATGATCGTAGCAGTGGAGACTTGTCTGCAGGTTTTGTATCTCGTTCTGGCAGGGTCTGGTGCTGCTTTGAGTTGGTGTGTCCTGGTCTGTGGGGAGCTTGCTTCTGCTGGTGAGCTTGGAGAGATTGGGGGGTTGTTTGAAGGCCAGAAGTGGGGGTTCAGGAAAGATTTCTTTCAGGATGCCCATCGAGTATCACAACATGTGGTATACATTGTGGTGCACTAAATGCCCCAATAACTACATGGGTGAAACCAGACAATCACTCTGTTCTTGAATGATGTCACACAGGAAAACATTAAAAGACAAAAACACCATATCACCTGTGGGTGAACACTTGTCACAAAGTGATCATTCTGTATCTGACCTATCAGTCCTCATCCTCAAAGGAAACCTGCACAACACTTTCAAAAGATGAGCCTTGAACCTTGAATTCATTACGCTGCTAGACACGAAAAATGATGGACTGAATAGAGACACTGGATTTGTGGTTTATTACAACAATCTGTAATCCACTAACTGCCCCCCCTCCCCCTTTTTTGTCTTATAACTGCAGAGGTGTTAATGGGCCACTCTTTCTTGAATGGTCCCTGACAATATGAACTAACTACTTCCACTAAACAATCTGTTCCATCTTGCATTTTAGCTGTGACACTTCTTAGCATATGCACAATGTGCCTCAGGTGGTATGTGACCAGGATTCATCATCAAATTTGGTCCACTGGTTGGATCATTAATTTCCTCAGCCTGGGCTGTGTACTGACGGGGAGTGCAACATGAATGCTGATCCATTCCCCCTAGCTGTGATGCTGGGAGTATCTTTCCCAGACCAGAAGAAGAGCCCTCTGTAGCTTGAAAGCTTGCCTCTCACCAACAGAAGTTGGTCCAATAAAGACATTACCTCACCCTCCTTGTCTCTCTAATTCCTGGGACCGACACAGCTGCAACTACACTGCATACTTGATTCTTCTAAGAAATTTTCAGTGAGGTGTGGTCAAGAACATGAGAGAGAGGGCCTTGCAGAGCCTCATTAGAACTATTCTAAAACCAGAATAAAACCTTTTATTAGATCAGAAAGTGTGTGTGTGTGTGTGTGTGTGTGAGAGAGAGAGAGGTTAAAGCTTGGGAGAGTTGGCGTGTATTCTCAGCTATGCATCATACTTTCAGTATGACCTTGGGTGAGTTGTTTACTCTTCTGTGCCTCAGTTTCTTTTCTATAAAATATAAAATTCATCTACTTTCTAGGGGAGATGTGAAGCTGAATACATCTTTAGATAACTCTTTATGAACCTCAGATGGAAGTCACTATATTAAAAAATAGAGAGCACTCTAAGAAGATATATAATATTCCAAATAGGTAATAATAAGTCATCATAACCTGATGGCTAAGTGGGTTTGAACTACTTGAGCTTTGAGATTTGAACCACTTGAGCTGCCCTAGATGTGGAAGTCTGTATCCATCAGATGATTCATAGCCCTTAAATCATTTCCCCAATAGCTTTTGCTTTTGCCTTTTGAATTTCACCTTAGCAGCTGTGATAAGAACAAAGTTTACAGGGACTTTGTAAATAAGGATATGATGCTACTTGTTTAATTCTCTGGAATCTCTTTAGTTTCTGACAATAGAAAGAACACTTCCAAATGGCAAATTCACTTTTAATGACTCTGGTGATTTTGAATATTTTAACAAACACAAACAAAATTAATCCCCAAATGGTATAAAATGGTATAGCTGAGTCAATGAAGACTTCATAAATCCACCCTATTTAAAAATGGGAGAGAATATAAGTTCTAAATAAATGATTTGATTAATTTTTCCTCAGGACAGCTCTTGTTTTTGAAGATAAAATGTACAGAGGGGGGAAAAACCCTTCTCACCATGAATAAAATATCTGCTTTGTAGCTTAGCTTAATTTAGCTAATGAGAAGGTATTTTAAAATAGTTTTTCACCCACAGAGGTCCTTATCATTTTATTTTCTGTTAAATGATCAGTGTAAATGTATGGTTTTACAAAGTTGTTAGCAATATAAACCATATTCGAAACAGATGTAAAGGAAGCATATCCATTTCCTCTCTGAAATATGAGACACCTACCTCCCTCATCACCAGACTGTAATAAGTATTGACTATAGCACTAGACAGGAAACATTATGTAGTGTGAAGTGAATATATGCTTTTCACAAAGACAATACATTGAGATTGCCAAAACTTTACCCAATTGAGGGCCACATTGTAACCTGCCAGGAGTCTTAAGGTGACAACACCTTTAATAAAATACAGTGGTTGTTGCTGCACAGCAATTAAACATTCCAGCTTAAAACACTACGGTTTTGATCCTTGTGCTCATTAATTAAAGATAAGGGTGGCTGTTGGCTACATTATAGAACTGCTGCTCTTTGTTCCTTTCTCATGTCCCTTCAGGTACCTGTTAATTCTCTCCAAATATTGAAAACATTATTTATAAATACCTATATTCACTCTATTTTATAGGGTTTTTATATTGAACCCTTCACTGTGGGTATCTGAGTTATATCCTGCCCACTCCTCAACAAGTGCAAAGGACTCTGAAATTCCAGAATCAGTGAGCTTTTTTTGTGGAAAGGAACAAGGCAGGATTTAAGGACTCAATATAGGAAGTCTTCACTGCCTATGTGGCGTGAAAGTCTGCTCGGTAGGAGCTCTCAGTGCCTCAGCATGCTTTCGGGATAGATGGGCCTCCGGAAAATGATAGCCATGTTGGTGGAAGTGTGACTTTGTTGATCCACCCCCCATACTCCTGCACAGGTGGGAAGTGCTGTACTAGCTTGGGTAACGTCTGCAGCTGAAATAATGTCCGTGGAGTGTATCTGCTGCCCTTCTGTGGCCTGGCAGGAAGGATTCCCAGGCCCATGGTAGTCTCCAGAGCACAGCCACGCCACTTAAGCTGGTATGGTACCTTCATATGCAGGACTAATTGGGGCACCAATTTTTTTTTTTTTTTTTTGCAAGAAGAGTCTGCTTTCCATGGATTTTTTTTTTTTTTGAAAAAACAAATGCCTGAAAAGCAAAATGTTTTGATTTGTTCAGTTTGATTTGAATAGCCTGCTGTGATGTCTCTTGGGAGTTTAGTTCAGTTTCTTCATGTCCCCATTCTCCTCTAAGTGTTGGGCTACCCAGGCAGATACATCACGGTGAGGGGAGATTGTGGTAGATCAGGTGAGATGTAGTCTGACCAGGCAAACTAGCTCATAGAGGAGAATGGGAGCATGAGGCACCTGAGCAACTGCTTCCCTGAGGTGCCATTGCAGCATTTCCAAAGATCAGGCACAAGGAGTCAGATTTTAAAAAGAGCTCTGCTCCTAGTTTTTGCACTTAGATAAGAGCCAGTTGTAGTGTATGGTCTTGCCCCTTTAAGAGCTGAAGCTGGCCAACCCTGCATAATTCTCTGCCTGCCTCACCTGGAATGGGGTATGGGTTTAATTAGTGATATCAGCTGGGAACTGAGTAGAGGATTTCTCTATAAAGAGTAGCGGTGGCGGGGTGCTTAGAAAGACACAGTATGAAGCTGGAATAAGATTTCAGCTAATGCAGGGAGTAGTTGTTGAGAGTGGTCAGGCTCTGGTAGAGGATCCTGAGTGTTCAGGAAAAAGATCCCAGGTAGCAAAACCCTACTGGGAAAGATAGTGAGTATTACCTTTTTGAAGATCTGTGAACTTTATTGTGGAATTGATTTTGTTATTTTAATGAATCTATCCCAAAGAAGGGGTGTGGTTGGGTTAGAGAAGAGGTGTTTAGTAGGTTGATAGAATGATCCTATGGTTGAAAAAGGAAACTGAGGCAGGGTGCCTGCAGAGTGACCTCAGGTCATGAGGGGGTGCTTGGAAGGTGATTGGTTTGTTTTCAACCAGCTTTTCAGAAGGGCTTGATGTCTAGCAGCTTCTATTGTGACAGATTTTCAAAAGAATTGAGCACCCTTGGTTACATAATTTGCTGACCTGTTCTGGAAATCTGGCCATGTATTTTGGTGCATCAGGGGAAGCTGAGCTCTTCTGAAAAATCTGGCCCCAACTGTGTGTGTAGAACCCTTCTAAAATCCTGGTCCCAAAATCAAGGCACTCAAAAACAGTGCATACATTCAAAAATGTTAACCTTAGTATAGAAACATTTTTTTAAAATGATCACTTGAGTTATGAACACAATTAACAGTAAAAATAACTATTTAGTGAGTTTCTTTCATAACCTGAACAGTAACTCAAACATAAAATTGAATACACTTGAAGTTTTCAGTCCACTTCTGTAAAAAGGACCTATTCTTGCCACCCTTCCTTACCTGAGTAAAAGCTGCAGGATTTGGTCCCTTGTCTTCACAACAGTTTTCAGTACCAATTTTAATACCACTATGCATAATCAATGCTCAGGGCAAAGCGTTGAAAGCTGCAATCAAACTGGTTTTCTTTTTTAAAATGCTGTTGGTATCTTAGCATTTGCTGTAGTATGGACAGGACATATGCTTTATGAACTAGAAGCCTAGCTTACTTGGAAGCATATTGTCAAATCATTGTGCATTTTTAATACCCAATTTAAATCATGAGCTTGTCAGCTCTTGTGATATAGTTTCAAAAGAGTGAGATTTTGAAAACAAAGTAATTTAACATGAATCTCAACTCACAGATCTATCTATGTGAGAAATCAACTTCCTGTTAAATTTCACATGATCTTGCACATGTGATCTCCCCATGCCTTCCTTCTCTCCTCCCAATTATGATATTCTGTTCCATGTTTAAGAGTAACTTAAACTATCCTTGGAGCTTGTCTAAACGCATCCGATGAAGTGAGCTGTAGCTCACAAAAGCTTATGCTCAAATAAATTGGTTAGTCTCTAAGGTGCCACAAGTACTCCTTTTCTTTTTACAAAACATTTTAACTATAGTGATAGGTTATCTTATAATGTAGTATGGAGGCAGACATACTGTTATTAAGGTGCTTATAGCACTACAATTTTCTTCTGTAAGGGAATTAAGATAACTGCATTATCACTTTGGGGTTGTAATGCTTTAATAATTTCAGTAGAACTTCACATCTTATTGGTACAAAAACCCTGTGTTGCTGAGGCCTTACTGAATCAGGACATCTGCAAAGTCAACAAACATTCTAATCGCAGATCCTCTTAATCAGGGCTCTCCAGTTGCTTCATCCCTACCTACATCTGTCCTTGTCCCCATGGTGAAGACATACCCTATGAAAGGATACTGATAGCTACAGCACCATAGCTATGCTGGCATAACCCCATAGTTTAGACACAGCCTACAGCAACAGCTGGGGATTTCCTGTCAGTGTAGGAACCCCACCTCCCTGAATGACAAGTTGAAAGAAGCCTTCATCTCTGAACCTAGCATGTCTACACGAGGGCTTAGGCTGGCACAGCTGTGTTGCTCAGGTGTGTGGATTTTTCATGCTCCTGGCTGACACAGCTGTGTGAATGTAAATTTAAGTGTAGACCAGGCTCTGATCTTGCAAAGAAACAGGTGTTTAACTTTACACCCTGACTTCAGTGGGGCTGTTTCACAGGATCATGTAACTCCCCTCTAACCTCTTATTCCAATCTGTCATTTTATGATTCCTAGTTTGTACACTTCTTCCACAAGCACCTCTGGTTCCTCCCCTCCCCCCGCTCTCTTAGACATAAAATCTCTACCTCATTCTGATTAGCTTAACTGCTACCCTTTCTTCATTCAACAGCTTTCATTTATGCTCACAAGGTGTGAGTCATAACTTTTATTTAACCCCCCGTCAACGCTTTATTGAGCCATCAAGATAATGCTTATGCCTAAAAGTGTGTGCCTAAAAGAAGGCCAGGGCTTTATAAAGCAGTGACCAAGCGACCAGGGAGCTTTGTGATCAGGGACCGCTAACAGGGAGTTTCGAGAGGGAGTTCTCCAGGTGAAGGAGGAGCAAATACGAGACCCTTGGGGTAAGTGGCTGTCTGTAGTATGTGTTTGTGTTTCGGGGGTTACTTGCTGTGTGCTGAGCTTGTTTGTTTTGTTTGTTTGAAGGACCGTGTGCTGTGGCCAGCAGTTGGAAGCTGTGAGCTTCTAAACAAGGTTTGAACTCTAGAAGCCTCTGTTCATTGGCTGAGCCTTAGTCAGGGGGAGGGCTATCAAGAAGGCCGGGGCTTTATAAAGCAGTGAGCAAGCAACCAGGGACCACTAACAGGGAGTTTTGAGAGGGAGTTTAGAAGGGGAGTGGGAAAGGGGCAAGGTACACTTGCCCTTCTTTAAAACCTTTAAACTATAATCAAAACGTCTTGATTTAAAAAAAACCCTATCATTAACCTAGGTAGCTGTAGGAGAAAATGCAGGCAGAAGCCCAGCAGCAGAATGGGGGCTATTCTGTTTATTGCACTCAGTGTAGCATGTAGGATTACCTGCCCTGTGGGCGGGTGGCGTATGTGTGCATTTGGTGCAAGAAGCTCCTGGCCCTCAGAGACTGTGTACAGGCTTTGGAGGCCAGGGTGGCAGAACTGGAGGAGCTAAGGGAGGCAGAAAGGTGTGTTGCTGAGGCTTTCTGGGACACTGTAGATTTGTCCCACTTCCGGTCAGACAGCCCCTGCGCTGTTAAGGAGGATGAAAGGCCCAGACAAGGAGAGCAGTCAACGGGAACAGAGGGAAATCTTCCTATAGCTCGGACCCTCCTTCCAGACGATGTTGGGGTATCCTCTCGCACTGAGGTTACCTCTCCGGGGGAGGGAACTCCAGTCATTAGGAAAAGGCAGGTGTTAGTAATGGGAGATTCAATTATTAGAAACCTAGATAGCTGGGTTTGTGGTGACAGGGAGAACCATATGGTGACTTGCCTGCCTGGTGCGAAGGTTGCGGATCTCTCGAGGCATCTAGATAGACTTATGTGTAGTGCTGGGGAGGAGCTGGTGGTCGTGGTACGTGTAGGTACCAATGACATAGGGAAGGGTAGGAGAGATGTCCTGGAGGCCAAATTTAGGCTGCTAGGAAAGAGACTGAAATCCAGGACCTCTATGGTGGCATTCTCAGAAATGCTTCCAGTTCCATGTGCAGGGCCAGGTAGACAGGCAGAGCTTTAGTCTCTCAATGCGTGGATGAGACGATGGTGCAGAGAGGAGGGGTTTAGATTTATTAGGAACTGGGGAAACTTTTGGGTGGGGGAGCCTATAAAGGAAGGATGGGCTCCACCTAAACCAGAGTGGATCCAGACGGCTGGCACTTAACATTAAAAAGGTTGCAGAGCAGTTTTTAAACTAAGAGATACGGGAAAGCCAATTGCTGCAGAGGCGCATGTGGATCGGACAGAGACTTCTCTTAGAGGAGAGTCCATTGATAGAGATTCTCTAGGGTTTAGTCAGGAGGAGGGGATGAAAGAGGATAAAGTATGGGCCAGATCAGTTGAGAAACATTCATGTAAAGAATCTGACACGTCAGAAAAGGGCAGACAAATAAATAGTGACAAGTTTTTAAAGTGCTTGTACACAAATGCTAAAAGTCTAAATAATAAGATGGGTGAACTAGAGTGCCTCGTCTTAAAGGAGGATATTGATATAATAGACATCACAGAAACCTGGTGGAGTGAGGACAATCAATGGGACACAATCATTTCGGAGTACAAAATGTATCGGAATGACAGAACAGGTCGTGCAGTGGGGGGGGGGGGGAAGGGGGGAGGGAGAGTGGCCCTATATGTGAAAGAAAATGTAGAATCAAATGAAATAAAAATCTTAAATGAATCCACATGTTCCATAGAATCTCTATGGATAGTAATTCTATGCTCTAATAAGAATATAACAGTAGGGATCTATTATCAACCACCTGACCAGGACAGTGATAGTGATGATGAAATGCTAAGGGAGATTAGAGAGGCTATCAAAATAAAAAACTCAGTAATAGTGGAGTATTTCAGTTATCCCCATATTGACTGGGTACATGTCATCTCAGAACAAAATTCAGAGACAAAATTTCTTGATACTTTAAATGACTGCTTCTTGGAGCAGCTGGTACAGAAACCCACAAGGGGAGAGGCAACTCTCGATCTAGTCCTGCGTGGAGTGCAGGATCTGGTCCAAGAGGTAACTGTAACAGGACCGCTTGGAAATAGTGACCATGATTTAATAACATTTAACATTCCTGTGGTTGGAAGAACACCTCAACAGCCCAACACTGTGGCATTTAATTTCAGAAAGGGTAACTATGCAAAAATGAGGAGGTTAGTTAAACAGAAATTAAAAAGTACAGTGACTAGAGTGAAATCCCTGTAAGCTGCATGGGCACTTTTCAAAGACACCATAATAGAGGCTCAACTTAAATGTATACCCCAAATTAAAAAACACAGTAAAAGAACTAAAAATGAGCCACCGTGGCTTAACAACCGTGTAAAAGAAGCAGTGAGAGATAAAAAGGCATCTTTTAAAAAGTTGAAGTCAAATCCTAGTGAGGTAAATAGAAAGGAGCATAAACACTGCCAAATTAAATGTAAAAATGTAATATGAAAAGCCAAAAAGGAGTTTGAAGAACAGCTAGCCAAAAACTCAAAAGGTAATAAAATGTTTTTTAAGTACGTCAGAAGCAGGAAGCCGGCTAAACAACTAGTGGGGCCCCTGGATGATTGAGATACAAAAGGAGCACTTAAAGATGATAAAGTCATCGCAGAGAAACTAAATGAATTCTTTGCTTCAGTCTTCATGGCTGAGGATGTTAGGGAGATTCCCAAAACAGAGCTGTCTTTTGTAGGTGACAAATATGAGGAATTGTCACAGATTTAAGTGTCACTAGAGGAGGTTTTGGAATTAACTGAGAAACTTAACAGTAACAAGTCACTGGGGCCAGATGGCATTCACCCCACGAGTTCTGAAAGAACTCAAGTATGAAATTGCGGAACTATTAACTATGGTTTGTAACCTGTCCTTTAAATCAGCTACTGTACCCAATGACTGGAAGACAGCTAATGTAACGCCAATATTTAAGAAGGACTCTAGAGGTGATCCTGGCAATTACAGACCAGTAAGTCTAACGTCAGTACCGGGCAAATTAGTGGAAACAATAGGAAAGAATAAAATTGTCAGACACATAGAAGAACATAAATTGTTGTGCAAAAGTCAACATGGTTTCTGTAAAGGGAGATCATGTCTTATTAATCTATTAGCGTTCTTTGAGGGGGTCAACAAAGTGGACAAGGGGATCTAGTGGACATAGTGTACTTAGATTTCCAGAAAGCCTTTGATAAGGTCCCTCACCAAAGGCTCTTATGTAAATTAAGTTGCCATGGGATAAGAGGGAAGATCCTTTCATGGATTGAGAACTGTGAAGAACTTCAAAAAGATCTCACAAAACTAAGTGATTGGGCAACAAAATGGCAAATGAAATGTAATGTGGATAAATGTAAAGTAATGCACATTGGAAAAAAATAACCCCAACTATACATACAATATGATGGGGGGCTAATTTAGCTAAAATTAATCAGGAGAAAGATCTTGGAGTCATCGTGGATAGTTCTCTGAAGACATCTGCGCAGTGTGCAGCGGCAGTCAAAAAAGCGAATGGGATGTTAGGAATCATTAAAAAGGGGATAGAGAATAAGACTGAGAATATCTTATTGCCCTTATATAAATCCATGGTACGCCCACATCTTGAATACTGCATTCAGATGTGGTCCCCTCATCACAAAAAAGATGTACAGTACTGGCATTAGAAAAGGTTCAGAAAAGGGCAACTAAAATGATTAGGGTCCCATATGAGGAGAGATTTAAGAGACGAGGACTTTTCAGCTTGGAAAAGAGGAGACTGAGGGGGGATATGATAGAGGTATATGAACATGTGTGGTGTGGAGAAAGTGAACAAGGAAAAGTTATTTACTTGTTCCCATAATATAAGAACTCGGGGCCACCAAATGAAATTAATGGGTAGCAGGTTTAAAACAAATAAAAGGAAGTTCTTCACTCAGCGCACAGTCAACCTGTGGAACTCCTTGCCTGAGGAGGTTGTGAAGGCTAGGACTATAACAGGATTTAAATGAGAACTGGATACATTCATGGAGGTTAAGTCCATTAATGGCTATTAGCCAGGATGGGTAAGGAATGGTGTCCCTTGCTTCTGTTTGTCAGAGGGTGGAGATGGATGGCAGGAGAGAGATCATTAGATCATTACCTGTTAGGTTCACTCCCTCTGGGGCATCTGACATTGGTCACAGTCGGTAGACAGGATACTGGGCTGGATGGACCTTTGGTCTGACCCAGTATGGCCATTCTTATGTTCTTGTGTGTGCTTGTTACTGCTGCTCTTCACTCTGTAGCCTCCCTACCATTTGTTACTGACACGCATTGCATTGTACCTAAAAACTAGATTGCACGCTCTTTGTGCAGCGATGTCTTTCTATTTTGTTCTGAAGAAAGGGCTACTAAATTCTTTATTTTTATGGTGCTCAGAGGTGTGCGAAGCCCTAACTCCTTATGGGATATCTTTGCTTGGGGATTATGTAGCCGAGGTGTAGTCACACTGTATCTTGGAATACCTTCTGTGTGACACAATGGTGCACTCCGATAACTGTTCTTTCCAAGTTATAGGGTTGATTCTGCAACATACACTTTAATTTTGCAAGTAGTCCTGTTGGCTTCAAGGGCCTGATCCAAAATCCACTGTAGCTTAGAGGAGTCTTTTCACTGGCTTTGGTTCAGGCCTCAAGTGAGTGCAGGATGGTTTGCAGGACCAGACACCTACTGCATTTTACTAATAAATCTAGGTGCTTCATGGTCACCTCAGAAGACATTTACACCATACAACTGTGTGTGGAGTGTAAAAAACCAGCAGAAAAAACTTACTGTATATCCTTTAAGTCTACTAAGTTGCCGGTGACTGACAAACTAAATGCAGTAATGACATGTGAGTGACATGATGTTTTATTTGCTGCCAATGTGTAACTCTGTTTGCCAGGAAATGTCTTATCACAATCCATGTCATGAATAAAGCTATTCAGATTAATACTGAAATGTCTTTAGTAGCTGTATCGCAATAAGAGCCACAGCTTTATTCAGGTAGATTATTAATGCAGTAAGTATAAATGTGTGTTTATTGCAGAAGCTCCCCATATCCCTGTTCGCCTATGAAAAGAAATAAGGAAAGCTTCCCTCCACTCCAGTTTGCTTTATACAGTGTATTGTGATTGAAGCCAAGGCCTGCAGCAAGTGCTCAGCATCTGAATGTACTTGTCAAATGGCTGCAGCGATAATAGGCTGCGGATGATGCAGCCTGCATCCTTAGGTCTCCAGAGAGCCCTGTGCTGATAAGGCAAGCTTTGTTCCACTGCGGCATTCCAAAGAGTAAAGACAGCAGCAGTGGGCAGGCTTACGGCTTTGATGAGGGTAGGGAGAAGCAGTGTGTGTAAAAGAGCTCGTTGGTCCACCAGTAAACTGTCTGTGATTTGAGCATGGTTTCAATGCATGTTGCCAGTATAAGGAAATAAGGGATATTATTTTGCCTGCTTTGTTTTCTGTAACTCTGATCAAGATTCAGTGGACAGAATGCCACGCAAACCTTGTAATCTCAGCGCTGCTTTGCAGGTTTATAAAATATTTGTTGTGGTGAAATTGCCTATTTTGCTGTGTATTTTAGAAATTTACGCTATCTCACTGATCTGGAAAGGTGCCAGGGGACTTAAGGAGGGAGTGGGAGTTGTAGCTACGAGTTCCTCTTTAATTTTTTTATACTTCTCTAGATATACACTGATGAACACAGTGTTAACAATAACTAATATTTATACAAGCTGTTTTTAAAAAGTCATTTACAGTTTTTTTTAAATAGCTTTAAGTTCAGTTATACCAATTTGGCTTAATACTCTTTCCTCACCGTGAATTAGCAACATTAGTTAACATGGAGTACTTGTGGCACCTTAGAGACTAACAAATTTATTTGAGCATAAGCTTTCGTGAGCTACAGCTCACTTCTGAGCTGTAGCTCACGAAAGCTTATGCTCAAATAAATTTGTTAGTCTCTAAGGTGCCACAAGTACTCCTTTTCTTTTTGTGAATACAGACTAACACGGCTGCTACTCTGAAACCTGTCATTAGTTAACATGACTCTCAGGGCTGGTGGGTGCTGTGTTGCTGCAGAGTTACCCGACTTGATGATGAAACTCAGGGTATGTCTAAACTGCAAACGAAGATGTGACTATAGCATGGGTTGGCATAGCTGTGTTATCTTTTATCTAGCTAGCACGGGAAACAATAACAGTGTAGATATGGTGGCACAGGCCAGTGATCTCAGAGTCCCTGGAGATATGGAGAGGAGAGTGTTAAATGGATCCATTTTCTTGTTTTTTTTCCTCACTTTCAATTGAATGTACCACTAATTCTGACTGGGAGCAAAGAAGTTAAAGCAAAAGGCTGATATTTTCATATGACAATGGTAAAGAATCACTGTGAAGAGTTCCTTTCTTCTAATATTGAACGAGAAACTTTATTAGAATAAGGAAAAGGTATTATCACTGCAGTTATTTATTTGTCTCGGTTTCATTGCAGAGCTTGTCTGTATTCTTCCCTAGTGCCCTTTCTGCTACAGATGGAAAAGAAACTGGAATGAGGACATATTCACAATATTGATAATGTTGCCCCTCTGCTAAGCAGAATCAGATTTTGGAGCCTCACAGGGCCGTTCACGGCTTTGGAGCAAAAATAGATGTGTGCATGGTGTAAACAAACAAACTGGGCTACAAAAATTACCAAAGTCAGAGGCAACGCAATGGAGGGGGTCATGTGCCCTGCCCAGATTGGCTGTTTGACTTGTGCTGAGCATGCTCAATAACACTGCTGGAGCTGGCAGCCCTCACTCTGCCTCCTCCACTATCTCTGACCTGAGTCCTGTTTTCTGAAGCAGGGATGGTAAAAACAGCACACAAATAATTAGTTTCCTTTGGTAGAGACCTTGGGCCCAGCAATTCTGCCCTGTCCCTAAGCAAGCAGCAGCTCTCTTCCTGTGGCTCTCACAGACTCTCAGCCAAAAATTGACTATTTGAAGCTTAACACCCAGGTATGTCTACACTTAGAGCTGGGTGTGTAAATTCCAGGTGGAGGAGATGTACTCGAGTTAGCTCTGAGCTGGCACACTAAATAAAGTGTAGCCCATCTTGCCACTTGCACTGCCAGGACTGTCAGCCCCAAGTATGTGCCTATGGCCTGGGCACTCTATTTGTAGCACGCTAGCTTGAAATCATGTGTCCTCAATTTGGGAATAACACTCCCCCAGCTCCAACTGTAGACGTAACCTCACACTATCTTTGCGAGAATTTCTCATGGGTAGTTAAACTGTGTGTTTAAACTCACAACCCTTGCTCCAGCCCTACCTCCATTCTCTGAAGATGTGTGTGGCTATCAGGATTCCTTTGGTGTAACTCTTGTTCAATGCACAGGAAGCTCTTGGTGGGTGGGTGGGGAGTGGTGGTGTTGGATTTTTTTTTAATGTCAGACAAAGGAGATTGCTTTAACCCACATCTTACTTTTTAATGACTCTCTGATAAACACCACTGTAAGCCACCAAGACCTCTTTCATAACGATATACTAATATGGCAATGGATCCAACATACTGGAGAGCTAGTGTTGGGAGAACAGCTATCTAACCTATCCAGGAATACATGCCACACGCTGGGCACTACATCACAAATACATCTGTGTGACAGGAAGGAAGAATTTCTAGTAGCCACTTAATGCTTTTTACCCTTAGAGACTTGTGCCTATAGCGTGGTCAAACTCTGTGAAACATTATTAGCTAACATCAGAATCTGAGATAATCAGTTGCGAGGTCAAATGGAGGGAGAGGTAAGAAAACAAGTTGGTGTGTCTTCCACTCCCCTTTAGTGACTGACCTTTAAAAAGGGAGGAAGGGTGGAATTTCCCCCCTTCTTGCAAATGCTAAGAGAAAGAACTGGTATTGCTTTACTGTTCTTGTAGAAAGCATTAATCTAACATGCTTAGTTTGTAAATGCGTTGCTAGAAAATTAACTGATCATCCATGGGGAAAAAAACAGAAGTAAAATATTAATGTTTCTGCTGCAAAAATAAGAAAACAAGTAAAAACGAGCTAGATTTGCTTCCTTGCCTCACGATAGTGTGAGTATTTATTTAGTTTTATTAGCAGAGCTGGATCATACAAATTATACCTAAGAAAAAGATGTTGTACCAACCTGGAGCTTTCAGAGATGCACCTCACTGCAAAAAAAAACCTATTAAAAGGAATTGTGCTGGTTGACCATGCAAGAGAAACACAATGATTTTCTAAAATGAAGCCTAATAAAAACTGTCAGTAATACCTATAAAACTCTTTGCAGAGAAGTCCACTGCCTCTGTTTTCCATGTTGGCCTTTTGAATTGTGTCCAGTTGTGCTTCCATCATAACAGTGGAATAATTTTCTTCAGAGACTCTGAATTCTGAGATGATTTAACCTTAAGAATAGAATTTATGATAAAGTATTCAGCTTTAATTTCTAGATATACAGCATTCACATTGACTTTTTAAAATTGTGTAATGTTGAGTACCTTGGGCTAAATTCTGCTCTCAGTTGCTCTGGCGCAAATCCAGAGCAACTTCAATAAGTCAAAGGGTTGTTACTTTGGATTTATATTGGGATAACTAAGGACAGAATTTAGCTCATGTCCTGAAAAAAAAATTAATGCAAATGTTCAGTCTTACTAAATTGGTGGCATATTATTGCATCAATTTAGAAAAAAATCTGGTACCTGACCATGCAGTGTAATAATACTATTTCAAATGAAAAGATGGTTTCTTTGGTACCCTTTTTCCGTAACTTAAGTACCTATGTGATGACAATCTATTTTTCAAACTCACTCAACAACTTTATAGTGACTGTTCCACATTTCAACAAGAGAAACTATATGCCTGTCCAAAACAGAAAAGTGAGCTACAAAGCAGGTTTGTTCTTAGTTGAAACACTGTGTGTGGAGCTGGTAAATTAACATAATGGAGAGGATGAATGACTGGTACAACCAAAACATATTTGTATAGCCACATAGGTGCAGGGAGTGTACAGCTTATAAACCCATTATTCCAAGTCAATGACATAGCAAAAGACACAATTTAGCAATGTTGGACACAGTGTCACTTCTGTAATCTAGCCGTACTATAGTATAGTGGTGCTTGCAGCTGAATAACTGGATTAGAGTTCCATTTAGATATCCATTTCATGAAGGGGGATCATAGTTCACTGAGCTGGTTGAAATGACAGAAGAAAAGATTCTAGCTGATTTGTGGAAAAAAGTTATAACCCTTCACCTTTAAATATGACTGCAGCATTTCACTGAAGATGTGGTGTTAGTGTACCTTACTAGATGATGGTGAGAGACAGAAAAATATCATTAGGGTCATATCTGGCTTTTTGCAAACTAAAATTAAGGCAGATATGCAAAGACCAATAATCATCAATGGGGAACATTTTCAAAATGTAGTTTTAAAAAAGAAGCAGATGCAGGATTTGACAATCCCTGTACATAGAATTTTGTTTAACATTGGCCACACAATCTGTATGAAGTGTTAAGAAAACTTTTATGTTTATGTTAGATCAAAGGTGGGATGTGTGTGTAAGAAGCAGTGCGATCAGCAGTCACTTCAAATTATACAACAAATTGAATGTCACAAATGTTATCAGTTTTACAGAAACCTAACTGATTTCTGGAAAACAGCTCAAATATTGAGCTGAATTGGGATGTAATTTGAGTTATTAATTGAGACCCTGTTGTATTACTCTTCTTTGTACTATAAAACAAGTGATATGTTAATCCTAATGGACTACAGCATAATTAGAGATGGCACAGCAAGTTTGGGAGTGTTTGAAATATGGTCTTGGTCTAAATTATCTGATTGAGTCACAGATTTCAAGGTCAGAAGGCACTGTTGTGATCACCTACTCTGACCTTCCCCTTAGCACAGGTCATAGAACTGCACTTACTGCTCCAAGTGCTAAAAAAACAACCTCTTACTTTTATAGCAGACAGAACCAAAAACTCTGATGCACACACCTATGAATTTCGGAGTGTTTTATGCCATGTTACATGGCTTAGTGCTTTACATTCTGAATACATTTTCCTGATATCATCTTCCCCAATTTATAATAAGAAAAATCTGTGCAGAAAGATTTTGTATTTAAAAGCTGCTAACAAATACGATTTTTTGGGGAAAAAATTTACCTGCTGGATCATGAATTCTGGCTGATTATCTGCATCTCCTCTCTCAGAGAGGAGATGTTTGACTTAAAAACAAAAGTCAAAGATCTCTTTCCCTCTTTTTGGAATGTTTCTAAGATACAACTAAAATATCTAAAGAGCTTACTTTTATCAAGCCAAAATTCTTCTTTAAGATATCTTAAACTCAGTTGTGTAAGTTTTCTGTAACTAAACAAAATTAGTGACTAAAAAGTGTTCAGCTGTTCCCTGCAAAGGTATCACTATTTAAAGAATTTCTAAAAGAAAGCAGTGCAGTTGTTAGCTACCGTGTTATCTATTCCATTGGTAGAAATATTGGTTCCAAAACTTGTAGCTCATAATTCTAGTACTTACACTAAGAAATCCTGATTTACTGAATTTCGTAAATCAGAGGAACTTGTTCACCATTTAAAAGTCCTATTCTTCATCAGATTAGCAGTATGCTAACATTTTTATGGCTGACTTAGAACAACGCTTCCTCAGCTCTCGTCCCCTAGTGCCCCTACTCTGTTTGCACTATGTTGATGGCATCTTCATCATCTGGACCCATGGGAAGGATGCCCTTAAGGAATTCCATCCAGATTTCAACAATTTCCACCCCACCATCAACCTCAGCCTGGACCATTCCACACAAGAACAAGTGCAGAGTCCTGCACTTAGGACGGAAGAATCCCATGCATTGCTACAGACTAGGGACCGAGTGGCTAGGCAACAGTTCTGCAGAAAAGGATCTAGGGGTTATAGTGGACGAGAAGCTGGGTATGAGTCAACAGTGTGCCCTTGTTGCCAAGAAGGCCAATGGCATTTTGGGCTGTATAAGTAGGAGCATTGCCAGCAGATCGAGGGACATGATCAGTCTTCTCTATTTGGCATTGGTGAGGCCTCATCTGGAGTACTGTGTCCAGTTTTGAGCCCCATACTACACGAAGGATATGGAAAAAATGGAAAGAGTCCAGCGGAGGGCAAAAAAAATGATTAGGGGGCTGGAGCACATGACTTATGAGGAGAGGCTGAGGGAACTGGTCTTATTTAGTCTGCAGAAGAGAAGAATGAGGGGGGATTTGATAGCTGCTTTGAACTACCTGAAAGGGGGTTCCAAAGAGGATGGATCTAGACTGTTGGATGGATCCATGAGGCTCACTAACAAAAGCTGTAGCGTATAATGTGTTCTTTCAGTATGTGCTTAAGTATGTTGTTTCAACAATAGATCTGCAGCAGACTATGAAGAAAGGCATAATCTTTTTTTGGGTGGGATTTTCCAAAGTGCGTAGTTGATTTAGGAGCACAAATTCAAGTTCTTTGGCTGCTTATGTACTGATACTAGGCTTTGGGGCTTTGGTTAAGATTTAGAGGAGGAAGGATAGGGAAAGAATAATATTCTCAGCCATCTGTTCTGGGAAATAACATTCCATTGCAGTAATCACAGTACAGGGAGGGTGAGGGAGGCCAAATGTCAGACCCAGAATCAGGGTATCTAGCCAGGAATTAGAGATGAAGAGCAGAGTCCGTCTGAAGTAAGGAACAAGTGCAGGGTCTGTTGTAGCAACAGGCTGGTTACTGCCAGGTTGTACAGCAAGCTTCCTGGAACACTTTCCATGCTCAGATAGTATTCCTGGACCAATTGGAGGTCATGGAGATATAGGGGAGTAGTGCCAAACAGGTCTTCTATGGAAGGCACTTCCTGTGGTGCTTAATCCCCAAGGTTTATAAGACATTGATCACAGCTCTGCTATAGCTGTCAGGTTGTGGCGTGGAAGCATTGGTCACCTGTGGCCCTGCAGAACTGGATTCTAGTTCTCTGGATCTTTACATGTTGAATCAAGCTCTCAGCCACTTATAAGTGCTTAGATATATATTTGCTCCAGAAGAGGAAGAAGCTAATCTTGATAAAATGTATTTGTTACTCATTAATTAACTGCTGACTGTGTGCAATCGTAATTAGTCAGATAATGTCTACAGAGTCTTGAACATATGAAGTGCTGTGTAAATGCAAGTATTTTTTTCTTTTCTTTAGAAGCCCCTTTATTGGATAGAAATATATGTTATATAAGGTCTATTCCAGATCTTAATGGAAGATAAGTGGAGTTTTTCCACTTTTTTTCAGTTGGACCAGGATGTTAGTTTTAAGAAGATGTAATTTTAACTAAATTAAATTCTAGAAAGTTAAATCTTATTAAACTGTAACTGAAAAAGGAAGTGGTGTTGCTGCTCTTAACTTGATAACTAATACAAACAATAAAATACACTTACTTTCATGTAGAGCCTTCTACTTCAGTTCAATATTCATTAAAATGTAAACACTGATGTTAATAATTTTGAGTTAGCAAGTACACACTTCTCTTTAAGTACTATTTACATGCTAAACCGGAACTGTTAAGTATAGCAATTTTAAGTTATTTCTCCTGCCCTTGGAAAAAAATCAGTCATAATGTATTTAAGTTGGGAGTGGGGGGGGGGCAAAAGAGGGAAGTATCTCCCCTTTCTCTTTAATTCTCAACTCAAAGCTAAATGGTTTTTATTCAGAGTTCATTTTAGGTCAGACCAAGTATGTAAAATTTACCCCAAAGAGTACTTTTTTAAAAGTTGTGTTTAGAAAAAGATTTAGATGGAAACTGATGTGCATTCTTTACAACAGTAGCTGCCATGTGACAAGTGCAGTATACAATATTAAGCATCACAAGAGTGTGGCCTGCTTTGGAGAGTAACCAGGCAGCCATTGAGTGCCAGAAATACTGCGGTTCAGACTCTCCTACAATGGCTAAACTAGGCACTGACAAGGAGAATCCACAGTGGGTTCAGCTGAACTGGTGCTGAAAGCTATCTCATTACAAATCCAGATAGGCAATAAGCCATTTGGTAATATCTCAGTAACTGGAGGTTATCTTAATAACAATTAATAAAAAATAATGCTGGTAGAAAATTTAGTTAAAGGGAAAAGGTTAAAACCTATGTTTGTAGGTTTCATTTACTATCCTTTTGGGGATCTCAGCTAGACTTCTTTTTGTCAGTATGTCATAGCATCTGGACGCTTACAGAGCGAGCAAACAGTGCTTTGATACACAGAGCTCTTTTTATGAAACTGTAGGCCTGGTTTTTGGAAGTGTCAAGCATGTTCAGCTATAAGTGCACAAAACATCTGAAAATCAGACCATACCTTTGTCTCTGTTTTTCTTGATCTAAAGTAAAAAGCAACAGTCTGCCTTCAATCTGAATGACTGTGATATCAGCTTATTGAAAAAACAAATATAAAGTCTCCATGAGAACAGTGTTTTTTATGGTTATGGTGACTCTATGGTAGTTTACATTTTGAGTGGAAAAAAGGAGTAAAAGGAGTAGTAGTTATGACTTCTCTATCTAACAGTAGCCACTGGATACTGACAACTGCTGTGTTACAGGGGTGTGATAACCTTTTGTGATCCTCACCCATGCCAGGAAATTATCAGCACTCCTGCGTGTCTTGCCCTTATAAGAATAATAGTTCTGTAGCTCCATGCATCACACAAGCTTGATTTTTTCTTTTACATATTTGAAGAATAAAAGTAAAGATACTGAGTGTTTGAAAAATCACATACTGCACTCCTGTATCTTGTTAAATCTTTCAGTGGAAAGTCCCAAGTTATTAAAAACAGGGGATGGGTATACAAGTGTTCATTTATCTGAACCCTCTAACATGCATTCTCTGCATTTATTTCTGTACATGATTATCTGAATCTTGTATTGTACATTGAAATAAGGACATACTTTGTATTTAGTCCAGTATAAGGACATTCAGTGTTTTCTTTCACTATTAGAAAAAAGCAAACAAGGAATTCAATTATAAAATCTCTGTTAATACAACATTATAGTTGAATTTAGTGACACAAAAGTCAAGCCATTTTAAAGTTAGGCAGGTTTTGAATTTAACCCTATAACTCTATCAGAATCAATGGAGTTATACCAGGGATGAGTTTGACTCATAATTTCTATAGCAGGCATACCTCTTACATTGCCCATGTAATTAAAGAAAAAGAATTTATGCAAGCTATTTATTCTCATCATAAAAACAGTATTATACGTACAAATAGAATGAGTTGCAGCTGATGCAAATCTGTAATTTCAAACTTACTTTATGCTTAAATTTTCACCAATAATGCATTAATTAATTTAGAGCATGGTTTTGGAAATACTGCCATTGACTTTGTAGATTTGGTCCCTCTGTTTTTTGCATTGACCACATTACTATATTTGCACTATAAACAGTGTAGCTACAACTACATGTTTTACTGCATCACCTATATTAAGGAGTGAGATTGGCAATGGAGATACACAACTGGGCTTTAAAGCTCTTTGATATTCACTTGAGTCTTTGTAAGGAAAGATTTGACTCTCTCTCTTCCAGTTTGTAGTTTGCCAAGTTTAGAGTAAATTGAAAAAGCTACTTCCTAGAGCAAAATTGAAAAATACAGTATTTGCTGCATATTAATAACAGAATACTGAAACTTAATGGATTTTTCATGACCAGTTGGCTAATGACTGTGATAGTCTTGTGACAAAAAGAAAAGGAGGACTTGTGGCACCTTAGAGACTAACCAATTTATTTGAGCATGAGCTTTCGTGAGCTAAGAAAAGGAGTACTTGTGGCACATTAGAGACTAACCAATTTATTTGAGTATGAGCTTTCGTGAGCTACAGCTTAGCTCACGAAAGCTCATGCTCAAATAAATCGGTTAGTCTCTAATGTGCCACAAGTACTCCTTTTCTTTTTGCAAAGACAGACTAACATGGCTGTTACTCTGAAACCAGTCTTGTGACAAGAATTCTAAGACTTTTGATAGTGTGGATCACACTTCAACCGTTTGTCCTGTGGGGGCATCTCTTCTCCCATTTGCAACTGGGTGGATCACCTCCCTTCCCTTGCATAATCCCATCCTAGTCGACTGGCAACTACAGTAGTTCCTCTCATAGGAAACTCACATTAGGAAAATATTTGTATTTAGCCATCTTCTAGTGGGATTTAACAAGTAGAAACCAGGAGAGTAGCACCACAGGGCAACCAACTCTCCGTGTTATGGCTGTTAAGGAGGTGGGGGAGGGAGAGGGAGACAAAGTCTGGGGGAGAGCCAAAATGATCTGTGCCCAGGTTTTTTTGCTGATAAAAAAAAACTATAAAAAAGGATACTTGTAGGATGAAGTATATGATTTATTGATCATGAATATAGAAGTAATACAAGTTAATGCCACAAAATTATTGTAGTTGACTCTCCTTGGTTTAAAACAGATAGCTTTGATACAGGCAAGCTGAACACACTGAGAAGATACTTGCCCCTAAGGAAAAATATGTAATGATTGTCAGAGGCTCTTGAAATAAGCATTATGGGCAGTAATTGTTTGTTCATTCCTTCTCCCACCCATCTCTCAGCTTGCCATCATCTCTACAGAATTTGCTAATTTCTTCTGCTACAGAACTTTACCAGCTGGCAATAACTACCAGTTCCATCCTTTCTCCCCCCCAATACCCCGATTCTCTTCTATTCCTTACCTAGATCTCCAGTGTCCCCCCAGCTCTCACCAAAGCTGACCATAACCATACCATCTCTTCTACAAAGAGAACCACCTCAACTCAGCTTATGAAGTTTTTCCAGTCCAGCTGTGCATGTTGTTATCTTCAGAGTATTTTCCAACTGTATTGCATTTGGTATTTTTGATTTCTTTTTATTATATGTATTTGTACTATAAGTAACTTTTCACATCCCAGGGTGGATAAAAATCAATTATTTTTTTAAAAAATCAGATTTTTTAAAATTTAAACCTGATTTTTTATAAAATGCTTTTTTCCTCAAAAGTCGTATCTACAGATACATTACAGCTCAAAGGTATCTCATCATGGAATAGGGATTATAAATTCTAATTCTATAGCATGAGACAATATATTCAGGAAATGTTTAAGAAAAGTTTTGTAAATGAGTTCCAATAGTTCACAGATTAAGGGACCCAATCTTATGGGGTTCCAGGGGCTTCTGAATAGATTCTTTAGGTTAATCTTTCTATCTACCCAATGGGACTCAGTGCTCAGTCTAGAAGATACCACCAGAGATGCTTTGTTTTGCAGGTCTCAAACTGTGGATTTGTGTCTCCAGAGATAACATGCTTGTTAACAGCAAAAATGTTCTTAAATAAATAATATATAGAGGTGAGAAATAACAGACCTCAACCCTATTGTGCCTCTGCAAACTTGTGTACACAGAATCAATCCCTTACCTCTCTAAAAGTGCAAAGTTTCAAAAATTTCAATGAATAGAAGATTGTTGGGGGCAGAATAGATCTGGACAAGGAGAATAAGTCTGGAGATAAATGTGAGAAGAGAGGGGCAGGCAGTAGAAACAAAAGTGAAACTGTTTGAGCAGCACATTCCAGAAGTCTTGAGGTCTTTCTGAGTGTAGCCTTCATTGATTTGAGATCTACCATACCATTCTCTCGCTAGAAGGGAAAACCTATAATGGCAGCAGGCTGTAAAAGAGACCCAGTTTGGTAATATTTTAATGAAGTTCCTCTACCTGTGGGTAAGACCGGCATGTGTGCAAAATGCAAACAGTGCAACAAAGAAATGCAAGACCTGGTTGCCCGAATAAAACAACATCATGAGAAGCATGCCTTCTCAGGAGGAAGCTGCATTGAAGATGATAAATGGAACATGTCTGATCTTGCAGGATCTTCAGGTTGGTAAACTTCTTTATTTCATACTTCTTTCTTCAGGACTGCCAGTCTTCCTTCTGGACTATTCTTGACTTCTCATGGTTGAGCAAAAAATATAGTTGCTACTCTATGGCAGGGGTGGCCAACCTGAGCCTGAGAAGGAGCCAGAATTTACCAATGTACATTGCCAAAGAGCCACAATAATACGTCAGCAGCCCCCTATCAGCTCCAGCCCTCAGCGCCTCCCGCCTGCTGGCAGCCCCACCAGTCAGCACCTCCCGCTTGCCGCAGTCAGCTGTTTCACATGCGCAGGAGGCTTGGGGGGGAAGTGGGTGGGGAGGAATGAGGGCATGGCAGGCTCGGGGGAAGGGGCAGGGGTCTTGGGGGAAGGGATGGAGTGGGGGAAGTGCCTGGGGCAGAACAGGGGGTTGAGCAGTGAGCACCACCTGGCACACTGGAAAGTTAGCATCTGTTGCTCCAGCCCTGGAGTCAGCGCCTATGCAAGGAGCCACATATTAACCTCTGAAGAGCGCCATGTGGCTCTGGAGCCACAGTTGGCCACCCCTGCACTATGGTACTATCCTTTTAGATGCAGTTGTGATACAAAATAAATAGCTGAAATAGGCAGATCTTCCTTTTACAATTTCACCTTTAAAGTAGTACTGAGTATCAGTGAAGGCAATGAGTAATACTAAATGAGCAGTATGGTAATAATTAAATAACTGCATTGACTTATTTTGTTTAGGAGAATCCATCGACAACATACAGGACTCTGAAGACTATCCACCTTCAAGATCACCATCATTTTCTATAGTTTCAGAGTTATCTTCCAATTATAGTGAGTCAGTCACATCATGTATGTCACACAGCCACAGTATATCACCTGTAGCAAAAAGAAAAAAAACATCTCCATCATCCAGAAACAACCATAGATAAGTTTGTGATAAGAACCAGCAGATTACACAAAGAGGTAATTGATGAAAAAATTGCCTGGTTTGTTTATGCAACAAAGTCTCCTTTCCATATGATTGAGAACCCAGTCTTCATTAACATGGTTCAGTCATTAAGACCAGGATACAGTCCACCCAACAGAGCAGATGTCACAGGCAAATTGCTGGATAAAGTGTATGAAAGAGAAATTGACCAGTGTGCAAAAGGTCTAGAGGGTGAAATTGTGAACCTGAATCTCGATGGAGCAATGTCAACAATGATCCTGTTGTACGTGCTTGTGTGACAACAGAAGAAGAGAATGTCTTCCTTACAGAAACAATTGATACATCAGGAAATGCGCACACACAGCAAATACTTACAAAAAGTAGCAATAAAAGCTATAACTAACTGTGGTGGAAAAAAATTCAAATGTTTAGTATGGAGTCACAGACAATGCTGCAAATGTATCCAAGATGAGAAGAAATGATTTAGAAGAGAGTGAAGAGAGTCCCAGGCTAATAACATACGGTTGCAGTGCTCACTTGATGCACCTCCTAGCCAGAGACTTCAGTGTTCCAGAAATAAAGGCTAATATTGTTGAAATTGCAAAATACTTCCGTAACAACCACTTTGCAGCAGCTGCTCTGAAAAAAGTGGGAGGAACCAAGCTAACTCTCCCACAAGACGTGTGATGGAACTCAGTAGTGGACTGTTTTGAGCACTGTCTCAAGAACTGGCCTAATCTGATGACAGTTTGTGAACAAAATCATGAAAAAATAGGAGGCACTGTCACAGACAGAGTTCTCAACGTTGGGCTTAAGAGAAATGTTGAACACATGCTGGGTACCCTGAAGCCTATTTCTGTAGCCTTGAAGAAAATGCAGGGAAATAGCTGTTTTGTTACTGATGCTGTTGAAATTTGGAAGGAACTGAGTGAGATCTTAAAAAGAGAAACATGCAATGAACAGAGTTAAATTACAAGCATTAAAAAAACAAATGGAACAAGCACTATCTCCAGCTCATTTTCTTGCAAATATTCTCAGTACTTGGTACCAGGGTCAAACCATAACTGCTGAAGAAGGGGAGTTTGCTTTGACATGGACATCCAGCAATCATCCCCCCATAATGCCAACTATAATAAACTTCAGAGCTAAGGGTGAACCATTCAAGAAATACATGTTTGCTGATGTTTTAAAGGAAGTCACACCAGCGAACTGGTGGAAGTCACTTAAGCGCTTGGATTCAGAGACTGTTGAAGTGATAATCTCACTTTTAACAGCAGTAGCTTCTTCTGCCAGTGTAGAAAGAATATTTTCTTCCTTTGGACTAATTCATTCCAAATTGAGAAATCATTTGGGTCCTGAAAAAGCAGGAAAGCTTGTTTTTCTTTCTCAGATTATGAACAAACAGGAAAATGAAGGTGAAGATGATGGCGTTAGCTGCAGAAGCCAATATTTTAAGTTTCTCATGTTGACCTGGCTGACAGTCGATTTTTAAAAAAATCTCATTTAACTATTTTAGTTAAAAACAGTTTTAACAAAAACAGCCCTGATTTTAAAAACCTTGAATGTTTAACTAAATTCAAAAATTCATATGCTCGTTTTGTTATGTTTGCTGTTGAAGAAAAAAATCCAGAATACATAATGTTGTTGTTCTATTAAATAAAACAATTTAAATGTCTGTCTGGTGATGTTCTCCACCTAATACAGCATGGCAAGAAAATCCTCCAAATATTAATGATAGTTCACCTCCCAATGACTTCATAAATATCTGCTTCAGCTACCTTTGGTAAATGAAATAACCAAACAATCAATCATTTTCTGATATAGCTGTAAAACTAATCTGAAAAGTTTTCAAAATATATTTAAAAATGTATAGTGTGTACCTTCTAAAAATGAAACCTACATCTATCTCTGAGTAGTGAAGAATATGTATGAAGATTATAACCAACGAGAATGCACTTTTATGTAGAAATCCATGATTAAATCGAGTCTTCCTGACTAGGGATTTAAAACAAATCCACCGTCATATCCCCATTGAACTGTTGCCATAATTGTCCTTGATTTATTTGTGTAGGCAATACATTGTTCACTTACACAGGAGAGAAGAAATTGTACTGCTTGTGGTATGCAGGAGGTCAGACTAAATGTTCGTAATGCTGTATACTTTCTTCTATGAACCTATGATTTGTAAACCTGTATTTTGAGTAGCCAAGAGACTGGTACATTTGGCTTTGAAGGAGCACTGTGATTTACTTGTCAAGAATGTAGCGATATCATTTCGCACACATGCTCAGGATGAATTTAACTCTTTATCATAAGAAGAAAACATTCCTAGAAGCACAACACAGGTGTATGGAGGTGGGGTGGGAGAAGTATCTGGTCAATATCTCATATTTGGTCAGGTTCCAAACTAAAAATAAGCATTTGACTGTGAAGTATTTTTAGTACAAAAAGTTTTTACTTCAAAAACACATACAGTGAATAATTTCTTAAAATGATGTGCTAACCGTCTAAAAGCCTGATGGAAAAGGTCTTCTGTCTACATCATAGCCTGGTGCCAAAGCTGTGTTACTAAAAAGCCTGTATTCTCGCTGTGTGCCTCCATATCCTGGTGATTCAAGTCAGATTGAAAACAAAATATGATGTCTACAATTTCTAAAGATGCTTTGTATCTTGGAGGGGTGGGGGCAAATATTGAATTCCTTACTCAGTTTCTATTTGGGTCCTGAATGCAACAAAACTCCTACTGACATCAACACATGATTTACTGGTATAAAGACAGAGTAGAAACTGAGTACAGTTTTCAGGATTTGGATCTTGGCGGTTAAAATGGAAGGGAACAAAAACAGTAAAATCAAAGCCTTCATCTGGGAGGAAAAAATAGTATGAATTTTCCTAAGTAGGTCCTTTCCCTCTATATTCCAACTAGCTTTGTTCTGTCTGCCAAATTTAGGCTCTTTCTGTCTCCCACTCCCATTCTCTCCTCCCCTCTTTTAGACATGATTCCATTGTTTCTACTACACCAGCTTTCTGCCAGAGTCTCCCCCTTTTTTCCTCCTCTCTGATTCCTCATCTCTTTATTTACAATAATCTAGTGGGCTAAGCATGAGGAAGTGTTTGGAGCACTAGCCTATGGCTTGGGAGATGCAAGCTAGATTCCCTGCTCCACCATAGACTTCTTATGACCTTGGGCAAGTCACTTTAGGGCATGTCTAAACTGCGGTGATCAATCCACCGGGGGTTGATTTAGTGGCTCTATTGAAGACCTGCTAAATCGACCACTGATCACTCTCCCGTTGACTCCAGTACTCCACTGGAACGACTAGCATAAAGTAAGTCAACAGGAGAGTTTCTCCCATCGACCCAGTGTGGTGTAGACACTGCCATAAATCTGCCTAAGCTACTTCGACTCCAGCTATGTTATTCACATAGCTGGAGTTGCGTAATTTAGGTTGACTTAACCCCATAGTGTAGACTTGCCCATCTCTCTGTGCTTTAGTTCCCATCTGTAAAATGGGGATAATTGCACTTTCCTTCCTCACAGGGATCTTGTAAAGATAAATATTGTAAGGTGTCCATATACTATGAAGATGAGTGCCACTGCAATACCTAAGCTAGATGGATAGCATGGGGCTAGGATTCCTTTTCCTAACAGATTTCTCTTGTTTTTCAGTTCTTTGAAAGTGACTCTTTAAATAGCTTGTCTGAATTAAATGGTGCCAAAAGTCATATTTGTCATTGATGTGCAGTGAAGTAAGTCATGTTGGACAAAATTTTCAAGAGTAGCTTCCGATTTGTGTGCTCAATTAGACACACCTAGGACCTGATTTCAGAGGTGTGGAGTACCTACAGCAACTGATTTCATTTTGCTATTGTCTCTGAAAGTAAGGTTTGAAGTGTCTAACGTGGGGCACTCAATAAGGGAGGCACCTAAATCACAGGTCACTTTTGCAAATGTTAGCCTTAATTTTTCTCTTCCACGTCTTCATCTCTGAAATGGCTAAAATGTATCTTCTTTACAGGGTTGTTGTAAGGCATAACTGATTCGTCTGTGCATTTCCATGTAAGTATCAAGTGTTTTGTTAAGGACTGGCTTTGAATAGAAAAGAATAAATAGAAATCAGAGTTGTTGGTTTTTGAACTTGTTTGCATAACAACCTGGCCCAATAGTACAAAAACGTTTCCTTCAACTTAAAAACAGCAACAACAACAAAAAACACGTTACTGATATCTATTCTAGTGTATTCATGTGCTGTTGAGTACAGTTCTGTACCTCATTTACCCATTATTAGTGGTGTTAAATATGTACTAATATCCCTTAGAGAGATAGTATAACGTTTGCTACATCAACACAAATCCTTTCCAGATTAAAACTCTGAATTATACTTTACCAGATAGCAGCAGCCTCATTTCAGTTTTCTTCATAATATGTCTTAGGAGAAATAGCTCAGAAAGCTCTCTACATCCAGTATTGAAGTAAAACGCATAATTTATTAATTGAGAAACAACTCTATGCTTTGTAATAGAATTTTTTAGCTTATTTGTATGCCTAAAGCATGTCAATAGCCAAGAAGGACCGAGATTGTGGTGTGTTGCCTTTTATTTAGGTGCTGCTTTTAATTAGACTAATAGTTGTTTTCCATTTAACACTCTGCTGTGGTCTGTCTATCTCCTGCATATTAATTGACAAAGTGTCTTGTGCAAGATCATAACATTTAAAAACAAATGGGTTATATTGCATCTAGATTTCCCCCCTACGTTTGTTTAAATTCACATTGGTGCCATACAGTCATACATATCACATTTGACTTTATTAACATTTTCTTTCCCCCACTCATTTAAATAGTGCCCACAGTAACTTTAAAAAAATTAAGTAAACAAATATACTGCAGTAATTCCTCTTTAGACTATAGTGCAGTATTTATACATAATGTAAAGGTTTATTTTCAAAGGCATCCATTGTACAGAATTGGAAAAATGTGCATAATTAGGCGAGAGTAGCTTCAGAAAATGTGGCGATTAGAGGCTTATGCAACCCTTATTGCTACATATGAGAGATTCAGGGATTTGCCTAGGACAAGAGAGAACCCAGAATTCCTATGTAAATGTAATCAAGTCATGTCTGCTTCAAAAGCTCCATGTTTAGTTCAAGCAGCTATTCGGTATAAACTGAGACAATGTCAGGAGAGCATTTCTTGAGGAAGATGCTTTTCACCAACATGAGTGATGCTAGAAGCTATGTCAAGCATGTTAAGAAAATCAAACCTTTGTCAAGAAGACCAAATAGAAAGAACCCTAGAAAAGGAGGAAGTGGAGCATTCAGAGAGCTTAAAAGCTTTGTAGCTAGCTTGTGATACGAGGGGGAAAATTAAATAAAATATTTTAAATCTGTAGTAATAAACCAATGGTATAAGGTATGTCTGGAAAAATGTAGGTCTCTCCCTTCAACATTCACATTGATTGGTTTAAAGAAAAAAGAAAAGGAGTACTTGTGGCACCTTAGAGACTAACCAATTTATTTGAGCATGAGCTTTCGTGAGCTACAGCTCACTTCATCGGATGCGTACCATGGAAACTGCAGCAGACTTTATATACACACAGAGAATATGAAACAATACCTCCTCCCACCCCACTGTCCTGCTGGTAATAGCTTATCTAAAGTGATCATCAGGTTGGGCCATTTCCAGCACAAATCCAGGTTTTCTCACCCTGCGCCCCCCCACACAAATTCACTCTCCTGCTGGTGATAGCCCATCCAAAGTGACAACTCTTTACACAATGTGCATGATAATCAAGTTGGGCCATTTCCAGCACAAATCCAGATTTTCTCACCCCCCCCCACCCCCATACACACAAACTCACTCTCCTGCTGGTAATAGCTCATCCAAACTGACCACTCTCCAAGTTTAAATCCAAGTTAAACCAGAACATCTGGGGGAGACGGGGTAGGAAAAAACAAGGGGAAACAAGGAGTCTGGATTTGAAGTGGTATATGCCATCATGTGCCAGCAATGCCCCTCTGCCATTTACATTGGTCAAACTGGACAGTCTCTACGTAAAAGAATAAATGGACACAAATCAGATGTCAAGAATTATAACATTCAGAAACCAGTCGGAGAACACTTCAATCTCTCTGGTCACGCAATCACAGACATGAAGGTCGCTATCTTAAAACAAAAAAACTTCAAATCCAGACTCTAGCAAGAAACTGCTGAATTGGAATTCATTTGCAAATTGGATACTATTAATTTAGGCTTAAATAGAGACTGGGAGTGGCTAAGTCATTATGCAAGGTAGCCTATTTCCCCTTGTTTTTTCCTACCCCCCCACCCCCAGATGTTCTGGTTTAACTTGGATTTAAACTTGGAGAGTGGTCAGTTTGGATGAGCTATTACCAGCAGGAGAGTGAGTTTGTGTGTGTGGTTTTTGGGAGGGGGGTGAGAGAACCTGGATTTGTGCAGGAAATGGCCCAACTTGATTATCATGCACATTGTGTAAAGAGTTGTCACTTTGGATGGGCTATCACCAGCAGGAGAGTGAATTTGTGTGGGGGGGTGGAGGGTGAGAAAACCTGGATTTGTGCTGGAAATGGCCCAACCTGATGATCACTTTAGATAAGCTATTACCAGCAGGACAGTGGGGTGGGAGGAGGTATTGTTTCATATTCTCTGTGTGTATATAAAGTCTGCTGCAGTTTCCATGGTACGCATCCGATGAAGTGAGCTGTAGCTCACGAAAGCTCATGCTCAAATAAATTGGTTAGTCTCTAAGGTGCCACAAGTACTCCTTTTCTTTTTGCGAATACAGACTAACACGGCTGTTACTCTGAAACCATTGATTGGTTTGATACACTGTTTATTTCTATGAAATGTGATTTAAAAATATAATTTTTAAAGGTATTATTTCTCTGGGAAGTAAACCAGCACCAGACTGAACGGAGTTGTTAGGTTTTCCACACACTGCCATTTTTATCCCATCCCAGGGATCTGAATCTGTTTTGATTTGTATCTGAAATCTCTACATACCAGAGGATCTAGTTTGAGTGGTTATCTTCAAAACTTCCTTCCCAGTACATAAAAAATAGTGACTCTGTAGTGCTATCACAACTTTTGTATTCTGAGTCCATCCTGTATCCTCAGGCTTATAGAACGTCTCTGCAGCATCAGCCAAGTGCCCCTAGACCTTGAAAATAGCTTTTTCATTAAAATTGCAGAGAAATTCCTCTGGCTTCTTAATTGTAGAATATTAAATATTAAGGCAAAAATTGTTACTTACACGTAATTAAGATACAAATCTCAGAACATTAGCAATTAAAAGCTGGTTCATATTGTAGTTATGAATTTGTAAATTTTTTGTTTCATCCTGAGTATTCCAAAGGTCTTCTGTCTTAAGCTTCCCCTACACTTATTCTAGGACTCTTTTTCCCCCCCCCCTTCTCCTTTGGGAGCGGGGTGCAGGTGTAAACCATATGGGAGGAAATATAATTTTAAATTGTGGACATGGGCTCAGGAAACATAGATTTAATTCCTGACTCTGCCATAGGCTTCCTATATGACTCTTCTCAAGTCACTTAATCTCTTCATGCTTCATTTCCCCACCTGGGAATGGAGATAATTTCTTGTCTCACAGGTGTGTGAGGATAAATTCATTCACTGACACAGAGGCATTCAGATAATATGGTGACTGGGGCCATATCAGAAGCTAGATAAATCAGGAACCCATCTGTCTCTGAGGCAGTGGTATTCACTTTAGACCAGGGGTCTCAAACTCCATTTACCTTAGGGTCAGTGCCAGTCCTCAAATCCTCCCAGCGGGCCAATAATGTTACTGAAGTTGGTGTTTAGAAAAGAAAACGTTTATATTGTATTTTTTATTTTGAACTTCTTAGAAATAATAAAACTGGGATACAACTTTATACAATTCTTCACCTGCCAGAGATTTTAGTGTGTGCCAGACACCTGGCAATGCTTCAGTTTGTTGATGTTTGGCCTCAGTGACTGAGCAGTTGAAACCGTCAGGGTTGCAGCAAGGTGTGCATCAGATAGTTGTTTGGTATTTTGACTTGTTTATATTCATTGTGAAAAGAAGTGACGCTGACTCCATGGCTGACTCTGCCCGGCAACTAATGATGCTGCCTCCATGGCTGATTCTGCCCAGTGACTAGTGATGGTATCTCCGTCCCTCTCCCCCAGCCAATGGGAGTTGGGGAGTGGAGGGGGGGAGCCTGCAGCAGACATTGCTGGCAGTGTGTCTGCCTGCGTCTCTCCTCCATGGGCCGCAGTGGGGAGGTTCTTGGGCCACAGATGGCCTGCGGGCTGGGACTTTGAGACCCCTTCTTTAGACAAAAGGAGGATCAACATCTTCCTGGAGATCCATGCTAATGCTGGTCAACTCTATAAACATAATCTCCTGTAAATGTTGCTATTTCTCTAGAGCCCAAGGTATATGGACTTTGGTATCATATTCTGCTTCTGCTGTTTGGTGAGCAATAAGATCATCGATTTATTGCAAATCTAGGGCAGTTTGCAGAAAGCCACCAGACCAGCTAGGGAAAATAATTTCTGATGGAAACAGATGACGAAAAACAGTGATGCCTATTATGAAATGAGAGTTTGTTTTACAACAGCTGAGGTATTTCCTTCCCTCATATGAGCAGTAGAGACTTAATTAGTCTCACCTTTTTACTGATTCACCAAACTGATAGTTATCACTAGACAAACCCACCCCATTTCTAAGCCAAGATTTACTAACAACTGCTGTGATCAGGTTTCACTATTGAAATTCAATTAGTCTCAGAAAATATTGAACATTTATTTGTATACTAAGAAATATCTGATATTGCATTATCCTTGATTTTATTTTGATTGTTTCTTTCTTTCTTTTGCTGACTAAGTAAATGAGTTGACAATGGGTCTCCTAGTCTTTAGTGTGCTCAGACAATCTATCTAGAGAGCATGCAGAGACTAGAGCTGCATGTACTGGAGAGAGCATCTGCTCTCACAAGGGACTGCCATCTTTGAAGAGCAGTAGGAACAAAGTACTAGCTGAACTTTGCAGCTGACCAGCATTGGCAAGTGTCTCTTGTCATACCATTATGTCATACCATTATATAATTAATATATATTTGAGAGAGAGAGTGAAACTGACTGACTCTCACTGGTAACTTCCTTGTGTCAGCTACAGCAGTTCCTTACACATGGAAAAGTTTTATGTTAGGGAAGTATTTATGTATTTTTAGTTGTATTTAATAAGTATTTCTGAAAATTTTAAACCTATACCCTACTTCTGCTTTCAATTTTATCTCCGCCTCTCATCTGTTCTGTTCCTTGGGGTTGCTCTAACTTACATTCTTATGGCTGTTTGAGGTAGAGTTCTGTTTTCTAAATCTATCCGTCTCACTGATTTCAGCATAGTATTTAATGCTTTTGTTAGTGGGAATAACTGTGTATTTTGCTTAATTTCACTATTACAGTATTTAATTTAGAAAGATGTATTTATGTTAAAACTGAGACACTTTTCCCTTAAGTGGGAAGATTCCTGAGAGTATGGGGGGAGAGTCTCTTAGAAGGTAGTTAATTTCAGCCTAACCATCCATTAGTGGTCAGGTCTAAAGGGAGGAAATATGACTTGGGGAAAAATATGTATCTTTTATACTTAGGTCAGAAGTAAAGGATTTGGTTATAAGTTTATAGTCATTTTCTAGATTGTGTTCATTTTGACACATGATGGTGAAGTGAGACTAGAGCAGTAAAGGGAATTCAAATTGAAACTTGGGGAAAATAATTTTACTCTCCTTTTTTTAATGCATCTGGACATATCCTAGGACTGTTGTTTTCTGAAAACTCTCAAATTTCTTTTTGCAGATAGCCAATATTTCAGTTAATTAAATTAAGTTCTACATTTTGACCACAAATAGTTTTAATAAATTTCAACATACCTATACTCCAAGATTTTTAAAATCTAGGAGAAATGTGAGTCAGATGAAAATATTATTTCACCAGGTTTAATGCTTAGAAATTATAGTCAGTATTTGAAATCTACCTCTGGGATGTCATGCCATACACAATGTTTGCCGCCAATATGGTTGTACCAGACCCTGAACTTCGACTCAAAGCATGCTATTCAAATGTTTTTGCTAGATTTAAAGAAAATAAATTGAAATATAGTTTGCCATGTTACTGAAAAGGCACATTATATTTAGTCTGAAAGTCTTAAAATTTAAATTTAGTCTAGTTAAGGGCACCATGATTTAAGGACACAAATTCCATTGATATAATGTCTTACAAAGGTGAGTAAGTATCCCTATTATACAGATGGGAAAACAGGCACAGTGACTTGCCCAAGGACACACAACAGGCCAGTGGTAGTGCTTTGACCAGAACCCAGCACTCCTGACTCATTGTCCTGTGCCCTATCTGCTGGGCCTCTTTAAATGGCTAGAAGTAGGCTTTAAAGCTAACCCTCTTCTTCTGTCTTTGAGCCAGGCAATGACATTTCATGAAAACCAAAACATTCTGGAGCAAGAACACAGGAGAATGCATTGGGTGGGGTTCTAGTAGCCATGTGGTGCCAAACTGTACCCCCATTACAACCTGCACCCCATATAATAACCCAGTTGTGGGTCTTTGTCTCCTTCTAGCAGATGGATCACATAAAGAAGTTTGAGTCTGCTACTGCCTTTCAATGAATGGATCTGGTCCTTTAGCTCAGGCAAGAGAGTCTCATGCACTTAGATGCAGAGGTGCAGGGCTCGTTCCCCACGGATGACCCAGCCATGGGGGTTGTTGCACAATGGTACCTTCTTGAGAGCCTCAGCCTGGTGGGTATCTGTGCTTTTATACCACTTGCCTTTTAACTTTACATCCAACACCTTGTAGATCTGCAGGTGACTAAACCTTTATTGTCTTACCTCCTATAGTGTTGAACTTGTTTCCCATTAATAATCTGCCTCACCTCATTCTTCTGTGCTTATAAAAGACCACTAAACGTACTTCATTTTCAGGGTGTAGGTTCGGATTTAGCCACTGCTAGCCTCCCTGTTTGACTCTTCTCCTTTCCCCATCATTTTGTCTTGTTAGTATTGTACTGAATTTTTAGACTGTGTTCTATGATATTTTTGTTTTGCCCTTATACAAATAATACTGAAGTGGGTGAGGTATTTGTGGTTGTTTGCATTTCTACTATGTGGAGATCTGAGTGCTTCCACTAGGGTGAGGGCTGGAAGAGGTGCTGCTATATTAAACACAACTATTATGATTAGATGTCGTTGTCATGTTCTGGGCTCCAATCCAGACCAAAGGAGGGGTTGTGTCACTGCCTAGTAACATCGTATGCAAGGGTGACCCCAAACACACTCCCAGTTTCCCCCAAAGCTATTTGCCCTGAAGTGTTCAGCCCTCTCCTGCAACACTCCAAGAAATACTAGAGTTCATTTGTTCCTTTAAAGAGACAAAAGCACATTACAGCTTATTAACTTAACTGGGGTAAATACACCCTTCCCTTCAAGAACAGCACTGAGTTTTTCGTTGTAAAAAAACAAGTTTATTAACAAAAGGATGTAGGTTAAGTGATGTCTATTAGAAAGAATAATGCTAGAAAAGGTTACAAACAAACAAAAATAAAAATATACTTTTTAATGGTTAAGGCTTAACTCTATAAGCTACAACCTTGGTTCAGAGTAGCTTTCTTCCCAGTCTTTTTCTTTCCAGAGACTTCAGCCCATCTTTTTCAGCTTGCAAGAGCTCTGGCCCCTTGTCCATTCAGCGATGGATGCCAAGATGGCTTCTTCTCTCTCCTTCTCTTCCCAGACTCAGGCCAAGTCTACACTACAGACCTATATTGTTATAACTATGTTGCTCAGGGGTGTGGAAAAGGTGGGGGAGTAGCACTGTATGTAAGGGAGCAGTATGACTGCTCAGAGCTCCGGTATGAAACTGCAGAAAAACCTGAGTGTCTCTGGATTAAGTTTAGAAGTGAGAGCAACAAGAGTGATGTAGTGGTGGGAGTCTGCTATAGACCACCGGACCAGGGGGATGAGGTGGATGAGGCTTTCTTCTGGCAACTCGCAGAAGCTACTAGATCGCACAACCTGGTTCTCATGGGCGACTTCAATCATCCTGATATCTGCTGGGAGAGCACTACAGCGGTGCACAGACAATCAATGAAGTTTTTGGAAAATGTAGGGGACAATTTCCTGGTGCAAGGGCTGGAGGAGCCAACTAGGGGGAGAGCTTTTCTTGACCTGCTGCTCACAAACCGGGAAGAATTAGTAGGGGAAGCAAAAGTGGATGGGAATCTGGGAGGCAGTGACCATGAGCTGGTCGAGTTCAGGATCCTGACACAGGGAAGAAAGGTAAGCAGCAGAATATGGACCCTGGACTTCAGGAAAGCAGACTTTGACTCCCTCAGGGAACTGATGGGCAGGATCCCCTGGGGGAATAACATGAGGGGGAAAGGAGTCCAGGAGAGCTGGCTGTATTTCAAAGAATCCCTATTGAGGTTACAGGGACAAACCATCCCGATGTGTCGAAAGAATAGTAAATATGGCAGGCGACCAGCTTGGGTTAACGGTGAAATCCTTGCGGATCTTAAACATAAAAAAGAAGCTTACAAGAAGTGGAAGATTGGACAAATGACCAGGGAAGAGTATAAAAATGTTGCTCGGGCATGTAGGAATGAAATCAGGAGGGCCAAATCGCACCTGGAGCTGCAGCTAGCAAGAGATGTCAAGAGTAACAAGAAGGCTTTCTTCAGGTATGTTGGCAACAGGAAGAAAGCGAAGGAAAGTTTGGGCCCCTTACTGAATGAGGGAGGCAGCCTAGTGACAGAGGATGTGGAAAAAGCTAATGTACTCAATGCTTTTTTTGCCTCTTTACGAACAAGGTCAGCTCCAAGACTGCTGCACTGTGCAGCACAGCATGGGGAGGAGGTGACCAGCCCTCTGTGGAGAAAGCAGTGGTTAGGGACTATTTAGAAAAGCTGGATGTGCACAAGTCCATGGGGCCGGATGCATTGCATCCGAGAGTGCTAAAGGAGTTGGCGGCTGTGATTGCAGAGCCATTGGCCATTATCTTTGAAAACTCATGGTGATCGGGGGAAGTCCCGGACGACTGGAAAAAGGCTAATGTAGTGCCAATCTTTAAAAAAGGGAAGAAGGAGGATCCTGGGAACTACAGGCCAGTCAGCCTCACCTCAGTCCCTGGAAAAATCATGGAGCAGGTCCTCAAGGAATCAATCCTGAAGCACTTAGATGAGAAGAAAGTGATCAGGAACAGTCAGCATGGATTCACCAAGGGAAGGTCATGCCTGACTAATCTAATTGCCTTCTATGATGAGATTACTGTTCTGTGGATGAAGGGAAAGCAGTGGATGTATTGTTTCTTGACTTTAGCAAAGCTTTTGACACGGTCTCCCACAGTATTCTTGTCAGCAAGTTAAAGAAGTATGGGCTGGATGAATGCACTATAAGGTGGGTAGAAAGTTGGCTAGATTGTCGGGCTCAACGGGTAGTGATCAATGGCTCCATGTGTAGTTGGCAGCCGGTATCAAGTGGAGTGCCCCAAGGGTCAGTCCTGGGGCCGGTTTTGTTCAATATCTTCATAAATGATCTGGAGGCTGGTGTGGATTGCACACTCAGGAAATTTGCGGATGATACTAAACTAGGAGGAGTGGTAGATAGGATACAGAGGGACCTAGACAAATTGGAGGATTGGGCCAAAAGAAATCTGATGAGGTTCAACAAGGATAAGTGCAGGGTCCTGCACTTAGGACGGAAGAATCCAATGCACCGCTACAGACTAGGGACCGAATGGCTAGGCAGCAGTTCTGCGGAAAAGGACCTAGGGGTGACAGTGGACGAGAAGCTGGATATGATTCAACAATGTGCCCTTGTAGCCAAGAAGGCCAATGGCATTTTGGGATGTGTAAGTAGGGGCATAGTGAGCAGATCGAGGGACGTGATCGTTCCCCTCTATTCGACATTGGTGAGGCCTCATCTGGAGTACTGTGTCCAGTTTTGGGCCCCGCACTTCAAGAAGGATGTGGAAAAATTGGAGAGAGTCCAGCGAAGGGCAACAAAGATGATTAGGGGTCTGGAACACATGACTTATGAGGAGAGGCTTAAGGAACTGGGATTGTTTAGTCTGCAAAAGAGAAGAATGAGGGGGGATTTGATAGCTGCTTTCAAGTACCTGAGAGGTGGTTCCAGAGAGGATGGTTCTAGACTATTCTCAGTGGTAGAAGAGGACAGGACAAGGAGTAATGGTCTCAAGTTGCAGTGGGGGAGGTTTAGGTTGGATATTAGGGAAAAACTTTTTCACTAAGAGGGTGGTGAAACACTGGAATGCATTACCTAGGGAGGTGGTAGAATCTCCTTCCTTAGAAGTTTTTAAAGTCAGGCTTGACAAAGCCCTGGCTGGGATGATTTAATTGGGGATTGTTCCTGCTTTGAAAGGGGGTTGGACTAGATGACCTTCAGGGGTCCCTTCCAACCCTGATATTCTATGATTCTATGCAGTTACACTGACCTAACCCCCCAGTAGACAGCACTGTCTACAAGAGAGCTTCTCCCATTGACATGGCTACCTTCTCCTGGGGAGGTGGATTAACTACACTGATGGGGAGGCTCTCCCATTGGCTGAGGAGTGTCTTCACTTAAGCCTTACAGGAGCATATCTGCATCAGTGCAGCTGTGCTGATGCAGCACGTTAAGTTTAGAACCATACTCCATGTTTTGTCCTCAGACTCAAGATGACCTTGTGCTGTTCTTCTCTTCCTGTGGATTTTCCATCCTCCTGTTGATTTGTATGTAAATAGAGCTTCCACGGCTTTTGGTCACACCTTGCTTAATTTAATTAGGGACAGGTAGATAGTTGTCTTCCCTCCTGTCTGGAGGAAAACCTGTTTGTTTCTGTGTTTGGTCAGAGACTTTAAGGCATAATATCTGTGAATGTTCATTATTTCTCATAGCGTTAATACATACATTTCACAATTATATTATTCACCAGTGTCATTTAATTTTCCAATGATATATTAAAAGAAACATTTTAGATACAGATCTTGACACCAATGAGTAGGGATACATTGGTCAAGCCATCTGAAACTCAGTGCTAGATATCAAGAACCCCCGTGCTCTCTGGCTTTGGGATCCTCTTTGGGTCACATTTCCCACTTTACAAAGCTGCAGGTGCCACTAGCTGACCGGAGGCAACAGGTCAGAGTCCTCTTTCCTGGAGAGGGTGTTCACCACCAGATTTAGTTTCCCCTTTATGTAGAAGAAACCTTTATTGTCTCCTTAGACAGTTTACAGTCTCCAGGACATATTGGAGAGTATCCTTAATTTCACCTACAGAGTTGTTACAAACCTTTCACAGTGACATTAATGACTAGTGTGATAGATTTCAAATGATATATTACATGTCACCTTTTTAAATAATGACACTACTGTGTGTAGTGTAGTGAGAGTGTCAGGCCTGTTGCTGAGAGAGTAGTGAACCACAGATGGGCTTTTGTCAGTTGTGTCTTATGATCACAAAAAATATGATTATATATCTTTTTGTCTTGTACAGCACCAAACATACTGTCTGCCCTTAAAATCAGTAATCCATAAAAACCTTATGACATTACCATGATTTCTCCTTCTGTACCCATGGAGAAGAGTATTGAAAAGGAGGGGGGAAAAAAACCTCACTCCAAATCATAATTACTTATACTAAACCTAATTCTTTGCATGCCAAGCTAGTACTGATGTGTGTTCCTGCTTAAACCTCAGCATCTCTCCTCTGAGGTGTCACATTTACCAATAGATTATTCAGGAAAGTTATCAGGGCCATTGATTTTTTGTGAAGAATGAATAAATTACATTTCTATGATATACTTCTAACACTACTTGCTTGATACCTCACAAACTTAATGCTCAATTGCTGTAGCTTCTTTACTTCTATGAATTTGATATTTTCTTGTTTTGTAGCTGACTAAAATGTGTTGGACAACAAATTCTGTCACGTGTATTCTCACACTGTTCCTTTTTTCTGAATTGCTTCTATCACTTTCACCTTGTGTATTTTCACTATTATAGTTCTTTGGCATTTTTATCCTTTTGGCATTTTGTCCTGCTATCTTAATCTGTATTGATCTGATCTTCCTTACAGAGATTCTTAAAAACATCTGGTAACCCTGACTAGAAGGAATCTGTGGGTTTCAGACACTCTTACCTCTTAGGTAGGCTTATGATATGTACATTTTGTATTCCATTCCAGTTAATTTCCTCTATATCTCCTGCCTCTTCCTCAGCATCTCCATATCCCTCTTTTGTTGATCTTCACTGTATCCTTGGGTTTGCCTGATATCTTTAGCTTATTGGTATACATCTGATGTGTGCTTATAGCTCTGGGTGCTAACTTATCTACTCAGCAGGGTGTTGCTGCAAAACTTCAGAAAGCAAGGGCCACTGCATCTTATTGCACAAAATAGTCCTCATCCTCTACAATGGGCTGCGTGTTCCCATCCTTCTCCCCTAGGGGGAAGGCATTTTTTTCACCTTTGTAATCATCTTTTTGTTTTACTGTCGGGTGTTGATTTTTTTTTTTAAATTTGGGTCTATTTCCCCTCCTCCCCATGTTAGTAAATCAAGTTTCTAGAAATGTTCTTTATTTTTCTTCTACTGGCCCAGTTTTAGTCTGGACTGGAGTATATAAAGGAAGCTTTGGACTAAGGCAGGGGTAGATGTAGCAAAAGACGCATCTCTCTGTAGCGTCCCTTCTTAGGGTTCCCCAGTCACTGCTATCCCTGTGACCACTTCACCTTGGATGTAGGTGTGGGTGAGTACCTGCAAAGGAACCATTTGGGAACAGATGGCGATTGGAGATTGTTGTGAGTGGCAGATGCCGCAAGAGGTGGATTAGGAGGCTGCAGGAGAGACGACTGTTTCAGCATAGTATGCCCGTTAATTCTATAAACTTTAGCCCAGTCCTCGTGTGTGGCCTTATGGAGTGGAGCAGTCAAACAGGAGGCTCAGAGTGGGTTTGATGCTCTTAAAATGTTTATATTTGTGTGTGTGTGAATTTAGTGTTCATGAAAGGAATGTGGTTGAGAGCCCTTGAGATGCAAGTTCCTCTGTGTATGCACAGAACAGGTATGAAAAAGAAATGGGAAGTGTTTGTGCCAGATTCACCATGATGCCCCTGCCTGCCACGAGCCTCAAACCTGACCTGTAGTGGCCATCTCTAGGGATGTCAGGATAGTTGAGTTTCTATGCTAATTCAGTCCATGGCACCTCTACTGGGACTGCCAGCATGGTTAGACAGTTGTAGTGATGTTCTGTGATGTGAATAGCTCACCAGACTCCTTGTTACGTAGCCACAGAATAGAAGAGCTATCAGATTGCAAATGTAAGTGACCCATGCTACTGATCTGGTTTAGATTGAAATCCACCACCTACAGGTAAACCCTTAGCTAGCCAGTCCTCCCAAAATAATCTATATTCTAAACACCTTCTGTTTGGATCAGACAGAGATACATTATTACTAGGGTGGTGGTTGCAATAGTTATTGCATTCTGGAGTCGCAGGCAGGTCAGTGACATGCTGGGGCAGAGGCATGTCTTTACGGATGAAACTGAAACAAGGCCATGGCTTTGTTTGTTACGAAAAGGGTCTCTTTGGGACATTCTAGAATTCTTAAGACAGGTGTGCAGTGCTAGATGTTAGCAAATTAACTGGCAATGTGGGGCTTGTATCTTTGCAGTTTTTCACTCGGTGCAGGAGAGCATCTAGTTTTCCAAGTTGATCTTACTTGATCTTTCTCTCTCCAGATAGGTACAAGGAAAGAGCACATCACTTTAGTTTTTAAGTATACATTTATTTTATATATAGAAAAGGCAGAGGACAAAGTTTTCAGTGCTGACTGCTTAAAGTTAGGCTGCCAAATTCATATTCAGGCACGTAAAATATAAATTATTCTGGGGGTGTGGGTGGTTTCTCCGGCGTGGAATTGAGCAGCCCCAGATCCTTTTTACTTCAAAAGAATTATTGGGTGTCCATTGTGAGGCCACTTACATTTAGATGACTAGATATGGATTTAGAATACTCGCATTAGGCACTCAGGTTTGAAAAGTTTTTGGCCAGGATCTCTGTCTGTTAGAACAAAGAATTTATACCCTGTGTTCTCCTCAGAATACTTAGAGCTCTATCCTTGCAACTACATGCACAACATGCAAGGATCTCCTACTCCAATGTGAGGGTGAACAGAGGCTATGTATGTCCATGTCGATTAAGCAATATGGTGTTTCTCTGCACAGAGTAGAAGTGGTAGAACTTTGTGAACCAGCTTTCCTTAGTCTTAAAGTGGGCATATGTGGGTAGAATAAGGGCATTCCATGATGTCAGATGGGAAAGAGGTCTCAAGTGGGGTTCCACAGGGATCAGTTCTGTGTCTGGTGTGACTGAACATCTTTATTGGTGACCTGGATGTAGGAATAGAAAGCATACTAATCAAATTTGCAGATGACAAAGCTAGGAGGGGTTGCAAACACTTTGGAGGAGAGAGCTAACATTCAGAGGGGATTTTGATAAATTGGAGAACTAGGCTATAGACAATGAAATTCAACAAAGACAAATGTAAGGTGCTACATTTAGGGAAGAAAAACCGAATGCATAAATACAGAATGCAGAATAACTGGCTTGGCAGCAGCACTGCTTAGAAGGATCTGGGAGTTGTGGTGGATCACAACCTCAATGTGTGTCGTCAATGTGATGCTGTTGTGCCAAAAAAAAAAAAAAGCCAATGCAATTGTGGGTTGATTTAACAGAGGCATAGCATGCAAATCACGGGAGGTGATAGTACCACTCTGCTCAGTGCTGGTTAGGTTTCAGTTGGAGTACTGTATCCACTTTTGGTCACTGCTGTAGAAAGGATGTAGAGAAACTGGAAAGGATACAGAGGAGAGGACAAAGATAATCAAAGGGATGGAATGCAAGCTTGTATGAGCGAAGGCTGAAGGAACTGGGTGTGGGTGTGGGTTGTTTATTTTATTTATTTTTAAAAAGAGATGATTAAGGCGGGACGTTATAGCTGCCATAAAAAAGATGGAGGTAGAATGGTTCTCTCTTGCAGGGGGAGCAGGACCAGCGGCAATGGGTTCAAACTATATCATAGATTTATATTAAATCTCAGGAAAAAAAACTTTTTAACTGTAAGAACAGTAGAACTATGGAACAGACTGCCTAAGCAGTTCATGGAATCTACTTCACTGGAGGTCTTAGAGGCTGGGTAGCCATCTGTCTTGGATGGTTGACACACAAGAAATCCTGCATCTTGGCTGGGGTTTAGACTACATGATCCTTGCAGTCCCTTCTAATCCTATGGTTCTATGTCTAAAAGACATCACCTGTTTCTCTCATCTTCTAGGCAAAAAAAGCAACTTGGTAGCCATGCAGCAGTATGCTTGCTGATGAGTCATGTCTCCTCTGTCCCTGGTTTTTTATATTCATGTTGTAGTTTATGCTTATATTCAAAACACAGCATCTGCGCTGTGTAGGATCAAGCCCACAGTGGTGTTACACCACCAAACATTCTCATTCATTTTGCTCTCTTTTTCAGGGTTTATTTGCCTGCTTGAATGAAAGTAAAAGAAAGGGAATGCAAGGGGAACATCTCTTTAGAAATATATTCAGATAGGGTTGTGGCAGCTATTTGACTGTGGCCAGGCTTTGTGTGTCCTCCTTGATTTTCAGAAAGTAAGCCAGATTGAATGTTGGTCAGTACTAACATGGGATACCTCTATGGAACAGCAGCTGCTGTAATAACAGGTGTAGGTGATTCACTAGATCAAGATCTTTGCTTTTGAGTAAGTCCTTAGCAAGTGCTTTAGCATAGAGCTTGGGGGGATGGGAGGGTACTGTGCTGTTAGTACTGCTACCTTTTGGAGAAGCCATGAAACACAAATCATGACAATGTGTGAGGATACAGGGTCCACTGGTATTTTGAAAGAGTAGAGGCTGTAGATCCTGAGTCCTTGTTTAATTTCAAGTCATGTGTTTACATCCTGCCTGCCTAAATTCCCCCTCAAGGAACAACTGGAGAAGGTTTCATTCCTTCTCCTAAAAAAAGCTGAGTTCCACTCTGAAGTGGTTACATTTCACTAGTGGATGAAGTCATGCCTCAATCTACTTTGTATGAATAGATCATTGGACTAAAAAGGTATATAAACTTAAAGTGTTATTACTAACATTAGCTCCAGTCTTGCAATTGGATGTAGGGGGTGGATTCAGTGGAGCTCTGAACAGTTGTAGGGGTCTGCCAACACAGATCCAGTTGCAGAATTGTGGTTGTTTGTTACTTAACATAGTTCTGTTCTAATTTTCTGAACGCTTGTTTGTAAAGTGCATGGAAAGGAAAAGTGCCGTGTAAGTGCTTATTAGTACTACTTTGCTTCACTTTTGCATAAGCCTAAAACGTAGCCACTTTGCTAGAAACTCATGGACTCAAGAGCCCTCATACTGATGTTGGTTTTGTGGAGGTGTGGAGCTGGCACTGGGGGCAGGGACAGCGTGCGGAGCTTCCCAGGAGCAGGAGCAATAAAGGGCTGTAGGAACATAACGGTCGCTTCCTGGAGCTGCGCGAACCCAATCGGACTTCTGGCAACCCGGCGAGCTGTGCTTTCAGCTCCAGGGGCACTGACGCTTGGGTCTTCTGGCCTGGAGTGCGGAGACTTGCCGCAGCACAGATTAAATGAAGCAGCAGGTCAGAGCCAGGCTATAGGTTCCCCACTCCTAAGGTAGAGACTGAAAGAGATACAATTCAGAGATCTGAATAGAGATACAATTACATACTGCAAATAGCGAACATGTAGACCACACTGCTTTATCAAGCAGGCAAACAGCTCACTTAATATAGGACTACATTTTGTGGGTGCACAGTTAATGGAGGAAGTAAGGAGCTGCCTGCTCCCTGTATTTCACCTCCATCAGGTCTGGGCAGCCTTGCACTGGAGTCCTCTGTGCTCCATGATAACGTCTGAGATTACATGGTGCCCCAAGAGATGGGTGGAAAGTAGGGGAGTTGCCTCCCCTTATGTTGCCCATGTACTTGTTGTAGTATTTTGTGCAGTCCCTCATGCACAAGAGAGCTCCAGGAAGCATTTTCCTTCTTAGGGGAGAATGTCTTGGTGGCTGGTCCATGGAAGCACTTAACTCAGAGCAGCGCCTACAACCTGCCATAGAAAACAAAAATGGTGAGAGGGCCTCCTGCCCCATTTACATCTGCAAATTAAAAAGTCCAGTTTGTTTTCAGACTTTAAAGAACCCCATTCCACAATTTAAAAATACATGCTAAATAAAAACTTAGCAATAATGAAAAATTGAAAAACAATCACACAAAGGCATTTTCTGTATCTAATTATAAAAAAGGATTCAGTAGACAGGCTAAGCATGTAGGAAAGTGTGACAAAAGATAACTGCAGCCAGAAATGAACCCTTTCTAGTTCTTGAGACCCAGATGAGGAATGAATTTATTTAGCCTGGAGGCCAATGTTCTCGGTATAATGTTAGCATTAGAGCTGGTTGAATAGTTTGTCAAAACATTTTTTCAATGGAAAATTACTTTTCTCCCACAAAAATGGAAATCTTTACACAAATATTAATCTTCTTTGAAAATATACATATTTGTGTTTGAAAAACAAAGCCTGAACAGTGAAAAATATTGGGTTTTTTTGGGCAACTACCCAAATATTTTTAGCTTTTTTTTAAAAAAAAAAAAACTTGAAAAAATTTAAAGAAAATGCAAATGAATTTTTTGTTCATCAAAACTTAATGAGGGAAAAACTATTTTGTGATCTGCTCTAATTAATATCTGATTTAGGTCTTCACAAGTGAGAGTTTTTATGTGGTCTACTGCTGTATAAGATGAGCTGTAGTTGATGCATGGTAATTAGCAGCCCCATATCAATCTCACATTTGGTACCTGACACATTCTGGTGATGTCACACATTCATCTGGGCTGTCGGGTGGCTGCTGGAAGCCACCAGGAGCCACTGTTTTATTTACTGAGCAAGCAGCCAGATGGTCTCTTTGCCTCTGCTTCTCCAGCTGGAGCCAAGCATGAGAAGGAGCAGGTGGCATCAGCAGCAAAAGTGTATGGGAGAGGCAGAGAGCCAGAGGAGGAGTGCAAAGAGGGATGACCTGGTCGAAGCAATGAGCTAGGGAAATGATCACTGCAGCAGCATTCTGAATGGATGTGAGGAGGGCACAATTATATTTGTCAAGGCCAGAGAAGAGGATGCAATAATCAAAACTCTAGATGGTGAGAGCTTGGATGAAAATTTTAGGTAGGTGGATGGAGAGGAAAGCCCATGCGTATCTTAAAGATGTTACGCAGGAAGAATCTGCAAGATTTAAACATAGCGTGAAGGTGAAGATATAGGGAGAGGGCAGTCAGAACTAGTGCACAGGTTAGACATGAGCGAGAGGTAGGATGGTGGTGGTGTCCATAGGGAGCTGGGAGAGCTTGGGTTTAAGAGCTCTGTTTTGGCTATTTTGACCTTAAATTGACAGCTGGACATTCATGGTAAGATATCAGAAAGACAAGCCAAGATTTTTAGTTTGGCCTGAAGTTTGGCTTAAAGGAGGAGTAGAGGGATAGATCTGTGAATCACCACCTTTAGAGATGATAGCTGAATTTGTGGCTATATGCAAATTATTTACAATAAACCAATTACTTAATCAAATGTACGTAAAATGTTCCGTGGAGCAGCACAAAAGTCGGTAGCTCCATAAAAAGAAAAGGAGGACTTGTGGCACCTTAGAGACTAACCAATTTATTAGAGCATAATTTATTAGTCTCTAAGGTGCCACAAGTCCTCCTTTTCTTTTTGCGAATACAGACTAACACGGCTGTTACTCTGGTAGCTCCATAGACACTGTATTTTGCAGCTACTACATACACAGTGTTAATCATGTCGTGAAAAGGGTGCTCAACACTTGCATGTTTGGGTCCTACACTCAGTATTAATTGGCATTATCTAACTAGCAAAGAGGCTAATTTTTTAATCTTTGCTTTCTTATACCCATCTGGGCCCGAGGGATTTGTTGTCTTTTTGAGTTATTACCTCCTTCAGTACAATTAGGTGCACCTCTAATTTAAATAGATACTTAGCTCAGTTTTCTGAAAATAGTTGGTGTTTATCATCTTTACTTCTTTTTCTTGTGACAAAGATGTACTCGTGCTTTTGAACATTATTAGCTCAGAGGAGGGTGGAAGGGGCTAACCTGTTAAGAGACTAGGCTGGACAAGAAGGAAGTGGGATGAGCTATGCAGGGCTTTGGTGACAAGGACATGAAGGTTGAATTTTATGTGGTGGTGAAGGGGAAATATTAAAAGAATGATTTGGTTAGATCAGTTGGAAAGGTAGATGATCTTTCTTTAAAGAAAATCTTTTGCTGATGGAGAAGACACACGTAGGTGTAAATATTTACATATACAAATACAGCATGTCTTCAGAATCCAAGTACATGACAGATACAAGAGAACCAAATATAATGTTATGAGTGGCTGGGATCCCTCACTGAAAAACTAGGAAAGCATTATATAAATCTCTTTATTTAAAAATAAAGAAGAAAAATAGTCAAAATACAAGAAGTTACTACTAACAGTTTAAGATGGCTTATTAATTTGTGACAAAATCGTGATTCTATGAATCACATGAGAATTTTTTTTCCCCATGAGACCAAGATTTTACTATACTTTCTTATATTGGTCTTACAACTGGGTCTGTGTAACAGAACCCATGTGCCAGTGTGGATTCAACTGATGCCAATTGAGCGCCGTGTGGGCAAAGGCGTCCAGCTGCATAGAAACAATTACCAGAGGCAGTTACTTGTGCTCCTCACTGAGGGTGAAATCCTGGCCCCACTGATGTCCACAGGAGTCTTTCCAATTTCCAAGTAGCCACAGGCTGCTGGCGGAAGTAAAGTATGAACTTACTTAACCTCTCACCCAAAAGAATTAAAATCAGCTTCTCCATTTAAAAACAAACAAACACCACGTTTGTCCGCAAAAAACATTTATCTCCAGGAGCTGCAGGTAACTCTTCCCTGATCTTTAATACAGTACAAAAACTCTGTTAGTAGAGTCACTTCGTTAATTTAAGCAAAAAATCAACACTGCTTGCAACTAAACAGCTTCCAGTTACTAAACTCCATTTCCCAAAAGGCCACAAGACTAAAGTCAAAAGTTCACATAGCTCCATCAGATATTGCAAACGCCAGCATTTGGGCTATGCTTTCATTATAAAGGGATCTCTGGCTCCAGCCTGCAAAGAGGACACTGAAGATAAGTAGCTCTTGGCTCTCACTGACTATGCTGCTATGCTTTTGGAGACTGCAGCCTTTATGTAATATGTTCGTTCAATACCTAATACAATGGGGTGCACCCTGGTTGTGGCCTTTAGGTGTTGCTGCAATATGTGTTAAATAATAATAATTACAAATAGCCACCAGTAAGACCAGATAACTTTGTAACAAATATAAATATTATACAGTCCTCTCTGAGCGGTATAATACAGCACTTATTGTATAACCATCTTCTTTACTTTACCTTTACCCTCCCCCCCAAATATTTTTTTGGTAAAGATATTTGACTGTCTCTTTTTCTTAGTATACTTTGTGTGTGCTGGTGTTACCCATCAGCAGTGCTTGCACTACTATGCTTTAATTGACACTTTGGGAAAACAAAGTAATATGTTTATTAATAAACAATTAGTTAGGTGGTGTACAGGCTTCATGCCAAAAAGTATATCAATGCTTTGATGGATTCTCATAAGTGTGTCAATGTGTAACTGGTGCTTCATGTACCATTAGTCAACAAGCATCAAAATAGATTTTAAGATTTTTAGTTTTATGTTTGATTTCCTTCCCTATCCCCTTTCATTTTTAATGCTGCTGAATGGAACTAATTGGAAGCCTAGCTCAATGCAGGGAAGCTGGAATAGATGTAGTCACCTGAACGGATTTTCGGTGCTTCTGAAAATAAATGAAAAAATCATTTTCTTATAATATTTTCAATTAAAGGTGTTTTTGCTAGGACTTATTTCTGTGATTGTGCTGAAGGCAGTTCCCCTAATCAATCTGGCCCAGATCCTTCAGTCATGACCCAGGACTGATCCTGCCAGGTGCTGAGTGTTCCGTACAGTATGATGAATCCTGTCTCTTCCCTTTGAAGTAACATCTTGCACAGGTCCTTAGCACCTTTTAGGGACTGGGCATAGGCAGCAATATCTTAATTTACATATTTCTAGAGAAGAAAATAAAAAATAGAGCAAATGAGCACTGCAGCCCAATTATGTTTAGAACTTTAAATTTTGCATTTCCTGACTTTTTTTTGTAATTTTTACCTTTGCGTGCTTAACGTTGCAGTTGTTGGTTTTTAGTTTCCTAGGTGGTTCCTTCCTCCCCCCCCCCCCCAAAAAAAAAAAGCAGATGGGTTTAGAAATAGAAGAAATTAAAACTCTTTTTGGCTTGCACATTTTACTAGCTTATGTGGCTTTATTGGACTGGAGCAGGGCTGCTTGCTGTCTTATGGAGCACAGAAGTCCATCAGCTTTACCAGAGGTGTGTACATTTCTTGAATCAACCATGTGAGATGAGCATCTCTGCACGTGAATGTTTTTTATGGGATATATGTTCAATATTTACATTTTAAACTATTATAACTTAGTGAATCAAAGCAAAGGGTTTTTTGTTTTTGGCTTTTTTGTTTTTTTGTTTCAAGCCAAGCAAAAACACTAATCCTGTGAGGATTAGTTCCACACCAAATTTCAAATCTCAAACTTCAACTGTTTTCACTGCAGCCCTTTCCATGCACATGTGAATTTAGATTATTTTCTTAAAATGAGAGAATATGTATTTTTTACTTTCATGGAACTCAAAAAGGGCTGAAGGAATTTTAATAAAATGTTCCAAAAAAGTTAATCTTTGAGTAGACATGCAGCATGGATATTATAGCTCAAATTGTTAATTATTTGGGAAGTTGTAAGCATGTGAATACTGTGTATTTGCGTCCTTAACTGTAGTAGTCGCTGCCTATGATATGTATGTCCTAATCATCCAGAGGATTACTGTGGAAATGGGGACATGAGCTAGGAGGAACCTGTTATGATATCCGTGAGGTGAGGGTACAAAATGACTATGGGGATCCTCAAAAAGAAAAGGAGTACTTGTGGCATTGAAATAGAGGGTATTGAGCATCTTCCAAGAGCAAGTTCCTCCTGAGCACAACATTTATTTCATTTGCCAATAAACTGTCCTACTCTGTTCTGATTGGTTTTAAAATTATTCACTTTAAGTAGAATTTGTCTACAAGATACCCACAACAGGTATCTAATTAGTAATGTGTAGTTGCACTGCTAAGATCACAAGTAACTACTTGTAGTAGCGGTTGATCTTGCTCCCATTTAAGTCAATCACTAAACCCCCATTGGTTTTAGTGTTAAAAAATCAAGCCTTTAGTGTGTCTGTCTTTAGTGTGTCTGTGGCTTCGAGGACAGGACTAGATTATAGTCCTGTCCTCGAAGCCCCTAAACCACTGTACTGTCTAAATTGTTTATCCTTGTGGTGATTTTGATTGTAGGTAAATATTAATCTTAAAGAAGGATAAAATCCAGTAGTTTGGTTACTAACTTAATATTCACCTTTAATGTCTATTTCCATACCTCTTTCAGAGATTTGTGTTACGTTTCCCTGCTATGGGCATTGTTGATCAAGTTTTTTAATTGTTTCTTGGCCTGACCTCTCCAGTGTTATTTCTGAGGCATTGAGACTATTGATTATTCATTACTGCTGTCATGTCTTGATTCTCAGCTGTGTTGGGGCTTCTCTGATTTAAATTGGTTTGACTCCTGCATATTATAGTATCTTGAGTGATAATGCCCTAAAAGGGCTGCCTTCTCTCGGTGCAGCAAAGTGCAAGCTTGAGATTTGGCTCCTACTTGTTTTTTACTGCCTTTGTAGATTTTGCTGTAAGAATGTGCATTACAATGAACATACCAAGACTAATTGATACTGCGATAGATGCTGTGCACAATGCAGTATAATGTGCAAGCCAAGTTCAGGTGTAAAATGTTGACCTTTTCCCAATATTGCGTGCAATATATACACCTTTACCTTCCAAAGTGGGTTGTTTTATATCTCTGGTATTAAGATCTCTGCGTTGTTGGAAAAGGGTTATGAGACTCTCTAGGTAACCATAAATTCTGCTAAAATATATGGCAACAGATGGGAAAGGGCAAACTTTTTATGTCTAATTGCTGCTGAAGTAGCATTATTGGTGAATGGAGGCCTAGTAAAACCAGAAACATTGAATTATAGCTTCAATTCTCAGGAGTGGTCTTGCATTGAAATATATATGTAAACGTCTTGCACTATCTCTGGCCATTATGCTGTAATGTGAACAATATGTTCTACCCCTTTAGAAATGTCCAAAGTTTTTGTTATAATAAACACATTTCTATGTGACGTTGCTGTGACTGTGATCGATTTCTTAATGTCCCTATGTCTTATACCTTAAGTCTGAACAGAAAAACTGTTCAGATACTGAAATTTTAGTACTAACCTAAATCGTGGTATAATAGTCTCTATATTAAGCCATTACCAAAAAAAAAAAGTCCAGTTGGCCTAGCAGCATGCCATTAGTCTGTTACTATTGTCTGAAGAAGCTGGCAAGCGCTGTGGAGCTCCTACAGCCCTCCAGGAATGTGCATTTTCTCTCCCCTGTCTTCACCGCCTCTCTACTACATTTTTAAATTGCCTTGAGGAATATCTTGGGGCATGACAATGCTACAGTGGCACAGCTACAACTGTGTTGCTGTAGCACTGTAGTGTAGACTGGTTTTATGTCAATAGAAGGGGGTTTTTGTGTTGATATTGGTAATCCACTTCTCTGAGGCGGTAGCTAGGTTGACAGCATTATTCTGGCAGCCTAGCTGCATCTATACCAGAGTTAGATTAACCTAAGTAAGTCATATAGGGAGTGAAATTTTTTAACAGCCTTGAGAGATGTTGCTAGGTTGACCTAAGTTTTAGGTGTGGACTAGGCCTTAGAGATGGTTCATCAGTTAGCCCAGTTCCTGGCTCTAAATTCCTGTTACTACTTCCCTCTTAACATGATGTCCACAGCAGCTGTCTGTAGATAAAGGAAGAAATGGGGTAGAGTGCAAAGCCTCCGGTATAAAAGGCCAAATTCTGAAGTCATGATAGGGGATGCAGGGATCTTTGGGTTATAGGTAGAACTGGGATAACTGTTCAGCAGTTTAATCTGAATACACAGTGGTTCACTTGGGTCAGCTTCAAGTGAGTTTGCCAGACTGGTCCCTCAATCTTAGTTATCTGTTCCTTGGCTAAGGTAATGGGCAATAATGGAACATAAAAGCTCTTTATGGAAGAGATGTGATATTTTCCATCATTCACAACATACCAAATTTCAATAGCTACTCAAATTTTGCATAAGGTTCCTTTAAAGCTGACTGTTAACATGAATTTATGATGTATTAGTATTTATATTGGAGGGATCCCATTACAAGTGCTATTTAATGAAGTCTTGAAACCATTTTGGGAAGAATCTAAGTAGGTTGCCATTTTACCACTGAGACATTAAGATGTTAAAGGACTTTCCTCAAGTAATGCAGTGAACCAGTAGGAAAGTTAAGAATGAAACTCCACTGTCATTCCCTTTTATATCCGATAATTGGGAAGCAATGAGGTTAACATTTGCTGTAAATTAACACAATAATTCACACTTCTGTTGTCAAGTGTTTGAATATGATCACAGGCCTCAGTCCTTTACAAGCAAAACCTTTGTGCATGTGTTTAACTTCAGTGGGATTATTTGCATAGTTTAAATAACACGTGCATAAGTATTTGCAGGATCAGAGCCATGTATCGTTCCTACTTCTGAACGTTTAACGTTACAACAGTTGGTTTGCATGAAAGAATGAAACAGTCACTGCAAACTAATCTTGTGAAGAGGAAGGCACGCTAGGGTTTGTTCAGTGTCCGATTTGGACTAGCTACAATTTTTTTTTCAAACTAAGCACTATACCTTACAATTTTTTAATCTTTAGTAAGATACAGCTGTTCAGGCATCAAGAGTATTTGGGAAAGCTAGAAAAAATATTCATGTAGCTATATTTAATAGAAAGCCTACACTTTAAATTTATCCTGGACTAATGTTGTCTCACCTGTGATTAAACCATTATTCTGAATCTACTTTTCCTGGTTAAAATGTTAATTCAGTTTTCACTGGTATCTCTTACATCTAATAAATGTACCAGTGCAATCAAAGCAAGCAGGGCAGCAGATAGCTGCCTCCGGAAAATGGTTGATTCATATGTTTTAATCTTAGTAGTGATTTAATTTTTACTTTTAGTAAAACAGAGAAGCAGCTGTCTACTTCAGCAGTTCTCACCATGAGAACTTCCTAGGGACTATCTCCTTGAATGAGAATCCTTTAAGCTTGTTTAAGTGAAGCTTAACATTCTACTTGTGCCACAATGACATTCTTAGTGCCATGGTGGTCAGAGCACAAATGAAATGATGACAAAATTTCCCTTCCATGTGTAATACTGAAAATAAGTTGAGACCAACATGTTAACATGCCCGCATTTGATACTTAACATTTCTGATTATGATTGGTCCGGACTTGACCTTTGCCTGATATATTTTTTTTTATTTTAGAGCATTGGAAAGTTCACTTTGCAATCATTTATAAGACTATTGCAAAGCTTTTTCTAGTGTCTGTGTGTTATTTTTGAGGGAGGGTGGAAAGTGAAGTGCATCATATCCTGTAAATATTGTCAGAAGAAGAAAATATGTTAAAATACGTGATTGATAAGGTTTGATTTTTGTGCTTTTACCTAACTATGCAAGTGAAGAGATTTCCAATGCAATTATAGTAAAAATAAATGACAGATATCTTGGTGTTTTGGGTACCTACTAGTAACAATTTTCCATTCCCTGGCTCATTTATGATAGCCACTGCGTTTTTGTCCTGGGGAAGAAGTAGAAAACATTGTCCGAACATTACATCATATTCACAAGCTTGAAAGATTTGTGCATTTCTATACCTTTTTTTTTTTTCTTTTCTCAGCTTCTGCTTTCCTGCCTGCATACTGCACCTGACTAGAAGTTGCAAAGGGTTATTGTGGGTGTGAGCACCTCATATTAAGAAACTGTTTTACTATGTAGCTGAAGGCCCCTTAATTTTTCTTGGTTAGCATTTGCCGCAATATGCAGCATGCTAGTGGAGTCTCTCAGTTTTCTGTGAAGCATTCAGCTCTACAGTAATTCTATGAAGGACTACAGAGAAATGATTAAAAATTAAAAGTATCCTGCAGGGAGGGGTAAAAAATCTTTTAGTAACTCATACATTTTTATTATTTTACAAGATTGCTTTAACACAGAATGCACTGGGATCTGCTTATTAAATGTTCTGTTAATAACTGGACATACACAGTATATAATAATCTAGTCTTCTACTGCTGCCTGCTTTGTTTTCTTATGTAGATCTGAGCAGACCAGCATATAATGTTAGTGGCTTGAATATTTTAATCTTGAATTGTTTTTTTTATTAACTAACATTCTTTCATAGATTGAAAAATAAAACTTGAACAGAAAATATTCAGACATTATACAGTTGTATTTCATTTCTAGTTGACGATGGTTTTTTTTGGCATTCTTAAGTGTCAACATGGCAGTAACCCAGTTGCAGCACTTTTTGAAACACAGATTCCCTGACACATAGAAAACCATGGCCTCGTGCACTCCCTGACAAGCTGGACCTAAATTCAGCAGAGATCCTGAACTTTGACAGAATGAACATTCTGTCGCAGCTTAATTAAATAAGAAAATTTTAAAACGCCATATGTGAAAATGAATAAAGCAGTCAAAATAGTAATCCCTGTGTTTTTTATATTAAATGTTTGTACTTGATTTTGTGATACAGATTTTTTTTTTTTTTTTTTGACAGCGCACAACTGCATCATAGAAGTTGCCAGGGAGTAAGCTGGACATTCTGGTAGCTGGGTACAGCGCAGTTGAGGGCATTGGTGTGGTATTTAGGGATTATAGCCCATTAACTGGATACATCTGCCACAATGGTAAAATACTTACAAATGCAGTTCACACCTCTCATGGGTACTGGTTTTTAGGCTATACAACTTTTTTTTTTTTTACTTGGCTCATACTGAAATCATCTTCACAACCACTATGACTAGCAACATTTTGGTTTTAAACTGAAAGCTTAGATTCTGGAGCACATGGCTGTGGGAAAGGGTGGAATAAAGTGGATTCCCTCGTAAATTCAACAGCTGCAGGGCACACAGAACCTTGCTACAATCTATAACCTATATTTTTTTTCTTGTAGCAGGAATCACTCAAAGGAACGCAATAAGATTAACATTATTTGTTTTAACAAGTTGCCTTACCTTTGTTACAAGTAACACATCTGATTATTAAACCTGAAAATTTTAAATATACTATCAATGCTGTTTTAATTTCTCTTCGCTTGGCCTCTGGAAATAGACTAGTATTTTTAGTTCCTTTATAGTCTGACAAATTTCACTTTGAGATTCTCATGCATTAATAGAGTTGCCAATGCTTAGGGCTTCTGATTTTCATTTCTAATTGATAAATACCAATAAAACATCCTGTTTTTTTTTTTAAATTGGTGTTTTATCCAATAAACACCAGAAATGGTTCCATGTATCCAAGGGCTTGTCTGCACAGAGCAGTACTGCAGACTATAGAGGTGTGATTTCTAAAGGGCACTAAAATGTTGTGCAGTAATTGGTCCATGTAAACCTTGCTGGTACGTGCTAAAGATTCCCCAGTGTGCTTTAACATGGTGCTCTTTGAAACAATACTACGTTTAAGTGCACTAGGGAGCATTACAAAGACATTACTCACTACAGTATGGTAATGCCGTATATACTGTAAGGAGTAATGGATGTTGTTACACTACTCATTACAATATACAAAGAAAGCCCTGAATACCCCTAATTTTTGGATATCTACATAGAATTTAAAAATTGCTAAAAATACCCCTCCAAATTAAGTTAATAAACCCACAAAACCAGAAGCCCTAAAATGCTTCACGGAAATAATGTGTGTGTGCGCGTGTACAGTGCTTTTATCAGTAAATCTCAAATAGCAGATTTAATATCAACAATATGGTATTTAAGATGGACGGGCTGCATGTCCACATTGATCCACAGGTTGGCCTGTCTCCACATCGATGTGGAAAGATGGGGAGAAGAGGTATTAAATGTGTTTCTCTAAATGTTCCATGAGATATTAGTTCTAACTATCTTAAATCTACAATTTAGCCAACAAGCTTAATTTCTTGCTGTAATATCCAGCTTATTGTGAGTCACATATCTGAATCCCAACAGGTACAAGTTGGCAGAGATATAAATGTTTGTCAGCCTTTATGGCCACTCAAACTGTGGTTATAATTTCAGGTAAAGTGCTTCATGCGGCACAAGGAAATGTTTCACACTGTTTACTCCTTTCTTTTTGTACTGTGCTGTGTTATTGCTGCGGTTAGGATATCCTAGGAGCCCCAACTGAGATCAGAGCCCCACTGTGCGAGGCACCAGCAAACACATAGTAAGAGACAGCCCCTGTCTCACGAGAGTGTACGGTCTCAGCAGAAAAGGGAGGAGAAACATAAGTACAGGGAGGTGATTTGCCCAATGTTACATGGCTGGTCAGTGGGAGAGCTGGAAACAGAACCTCCTGGCTTGGTCCAGTGACTTAACCAGTAGACCTCTGCTGTATAGTGTGTGGTTATTTTCCTGATAGCTGGATTCTTGGGCTTGTGTTTTTGGTTATGAAGTTTTCAAACCAGGATTTTAAGACATCATAATCTTTGTTCCATTGATTAGTGGGGTGTGTGTGTGTGTTTGTGTGAAATCATCTGATTGGAGGTGGGTTTGGCCTGGAAACTGTTCGTTTTAATGGTTTATCTCTTTCAATTGTTCTCATGGTGGAAATGCTTAAGAACTGTGTTGTCAGGGTTGAGATTGCTCAAGGGTTTGTAATAGGGCACACTTTTCAGGTTACCATTTCAAATCCAGACCAGGAAGGTAGTGAGGGAAAGCTGTTAAAAATTGATGGCCTTTTTGTGGCCTTTCAACCTGGCTGGAAATTGAATCGTTGACATGCCTAGGAGAATTATTCATGTATGGCTGTCATGACCTTTTCATATGTAATCTTTTTGTTAATTTCTGGAGGAGGGAATGGACTGCATGTCAAAGATAGTAACAGGAAATTGAGGAAACCAGCCAAAGAAACTTTCCAAAGGAACTAGAGTACAAGAAGGAAATGTTTCAGAGTAACAGCCGTGTTAGTCTGTATTCGCAAAAAGAAAAGGAGTACTTGTGGCACCTTAGACACTAACCAATTTATTTGAGCATAAGAAGGAAATAGTCATCAAAGGTACAGTGGCTTTCTCATAGCAAGGAGAAGGCCTCTGATGAGAAATGGATGAACTGGAGCAGTTCATTTCATTAAATAAGGCAGTTTCAGATTGAAAGAAGGATAAATATATTGACAGTGCAGTACAGTGCTGAAAACAGATGGACACTAGAATGAGACTTGGTTTACAGTTACATTTTTTTTATATTGGCATAAAACCCCACATCGCTGTCCGACATAGCTATGCCAACAAAACCCCAGTGTAGCTGCAGCTATGCCAACAGAGTGCTTCTGTTGACCTAGCTAATGTTGTTCTGCGTGGTAGTGTTCCCACACTGGCAGAAAAATGCCTTCAGTCGGTTTAAATGAGTCTCCATGAGATGGCTACGCTGGCATAGGTTCTGAAGTGTAGACAGAGCTCTTATCTTTAATTTCACTCTAAGAAATGAGAGCATGCACTACAGTGAATGAGTGTCTCAGAGGGAAAGGTTTATTTAAGGGATTTAAAAACTGTTCTAGTTGTTTGCATTCAAAATAATCCCAGTTTTTAATCTAAAGGACCGGTCTCCGTAGTAACATTATTTATTTCCTAACATACAGCTGAATATCTACACAGAAACTTTCTAACAAGCTTTATTATAGAAGTAGAATTGCAACCATTGCTAATACCTGATCCTCTGGTTTCAGTCTGATAGTACTTCAGTGGAGGGGGAGCAAGACTTGTTGCTTGTCAACACATTGGGAAAATATGTTCTACGGGGATATGATTTCTAAATGGCATTAACATGTTGTGTATTGGTCCATGTACCCCTGCTGGTGCACACTAGCGTGCTTTAAAATAGTACTGTTTCACCCAGCACTGTGTTAAAGGGCCCCAGCAGGGTCTACATGGGCTAATTGATTTCTGGTGCACACTAACATGTTGTGCATTACACACCTGTGCAGCACATTATCTTACCAGGTAGATAAGCCCTTAGGCTAGTGTGTCAAATTAATTCCTCGTGTAAACAACCGAGTTCTCCACTGAAGTCTTGAGCAGAGTTACACTAGTGATGAATTTGACCCAGTGTGTTTTGAGAAGGGCTGTTCAGTAGCTGAAATCAATCCTGCAGCTGGTTTCATGTATAAATTGATAAATATGTTTTATAGAAAATATCTTCCACCACATCTGTCAACAAAGTTAGATAATAGGGTTGCCATTGTTAACAATGATTGTAGACAGATATAATAATTGTCATTAGAAACTGACAACTGAACTTGACGTTTTCAAGCTTGAGGGCCACAAAGATAGTGGAAAAGTAATAACATTTTCATTTGGGATGACTCATTTATCATTTCCAAGAATATTTATATTAGGAATCCATCAAGAACTTGCACACACAAGCTCATTGTATCCTGAAACCAAATCTGAGATTGATTCATATTGACTCAATATGATAGTCTCTGGAGGAAACTGTGTAACATGACTATAGTCATATGCAGAAATCTGTTTTCAGTTTGCCATGCACCATTAGTGTCACTAGAGAATTGTAGATTTGTAAGAATCCACAGTTGAAGGTTATAGTGGTGATTGAAGAGCAATGCTGTCAGTTTTAACTCAGTGATACAAGGTGGGTTAGGTAATATCTTTTACTGGACCAGCTTCTGTTGGTGAGAGAGACAAGCTTTTGAGCTTACACAGAGCTTTTCTTCAGATCTGGGAAACATACTCTAATTGTCACAGCTAAATACAAGGTGGAACAGATTGTTTAGCGTAAATAGTTAAACCATATTTCAAGGGACAATTCAGGTGAACTGGCCCATTAACATTCCTCTGGGGAAAAGAAAGGGCAGGGGGACGCAGCTGTGGTGGCAGCATTAGTGGGTTATAGATTGTTGTAATAAGCCATAAATCCAGTGTGCCTATGCAAGCCATGATTTTTAGAGTCTAGCAAAGTTATGAACTTAAGCTCCCAGGCTTATCTTTTTGAAAGCACTGTGCAGGTTTTCTTTGAGGATGAGTATTGATAGGTCAGATACAGTGATTGAGTTGTGAAAAGTGTTCTCCCACAGCTGATGTGGTGTGTTAGGGTTGTTTTTTTTTAAAATCATTTCCTTGTATGAGTTCATTCAAGAGCATAGTGATTGGTTTCATCCACATAGTTGTTGGCGTATTGAGCGCATTTGATAAGGTATACCACCTGTTGTGGTGAGCATGTCAGACCCATGGATCTGGAAAGTGTGTCTGTGGGGAGCATTGATCATTTGTAGCAGTGGAGAGAAGTCTGCAGGTTTTGCATCTGGTCTGGCAGGGTCTGACACTGAACTCAGTGTGATTCAGAAGAAAGCACTCTGCTGATCACAGAGAGTAATCTTCTTGTTACCCAAATGTGCTGAACCACTTGCTCAGTTTTACTCAGTTCTGTGCTGTGCTGAAGCCTACTAAGGTTATCTTCTTTTTGCTCTGGCAGCTCTAGAATCTGTCTGCTGACATGAGTTAGAACTCGCACTTTGTGCTATGTCAATATACCATGCTTAGATAAACTCTCTGCTCTGCCCATGTAATGTTGCTCTGTTCAAGAGGTGCACAAAGGTTTTCTACCTTATACTCAGGGCTTGTTGTTTGGTAGGCCCAGTGTGTCCTTGCTCTGGCACAAAAAGGTTTTATACCATGCAGTAACTACGAATCTAAATGTCCTGAGATACAATTTCTCTACTGACAAATAAATCTGGTATTGTGGATCAGCATGATACAGTTGTAAACTTATAAAGTAAGAAGATGACTAAAGTAGAGAAAGCAATTTGGGAAAGGGAGTGGAACCAACTGGTTTATGCTGCTGCTAGAGGCTGTATCGATTACTGCAACAAAACCACCATCTACTACGGTAGTGTTGCCGGCACCCAGTGCCGAGAGGCTGAACAACAGCTTGAGTGGTTCGTTACCCGGTGTGCTACACCCAATAATCACAACGGGGTGGAGAAGCAGAAAAGTTTATTTGAAGCTTCAAATAGGTACAGGGAGATTTGAATCTCAAATCCTGTACACAGAGCAGGAAGTTACACAGGCTTTTATACATCCCTTTTCCCAGCATACTTATCCAATAGCAAGCTGCCCCAAGTATCCATATAGCCAGCCAATCCAGTTCCCAGCTAGTTCCCTGGTTCTCTGTATCATTTGTTAAACTATACATAAAGCTGCTTTATTCAGCATTGTTCTTCCATATCTGCCCTGTGTGGCCTTGCTTAGTTTCAGGCAGTCTGACTCTGCAACATATTGTTGCAGATTCTCAGCAGAACTGCTGTGTGTGCCTCCAGGCGGGGGGGCCAAGGACACTTGGGCCTAGTACGCAGAGCTGCTGCAGTGCCTCCAGGCAGGAGGGGGGGCCAAGGACACCTGGGCCTAGTGCGAGGGGGCTTCATCAACACTCGTGGTCTTCCATCCCCTCGAGTTACCTAGTGGCCATGCCCCAGTTTCCCCAACAGTAGTCTTCACAATTTCACTTGTACTCCAGGTGATTTCCTGTCCTGCGGGATGATTTCTGAGGAAGACTATCTAATGCCTATGAAAATGACTCTTTGTACAGGACAAGACAAATTATTAAAGAATCAACACTGTATATATCCTGAGTAGGCCAGTGACAGCTTCTTTTTCTAGCTCTAACATTTCCAACATCTCTAGGATTGTTTTCCCTCAGGATAGTGCAGGCACTAATATTTACTGTGTAAATGGAATTTTACTATTAGTATTAATTATACGCAGTCTTGTGTTGCTAAAGGGGAGGAGGGTGGGCTTGTGGCTAAAGCACAAGCCTAGTAGTCAGAAAATCTGGGTTCTTCTCTTGCTTCTGCCACAGACTTCCTTTGCCTTCTTTGCAAGTCACTTAATCTTTTCATGGAATAATACCTACCTCCCCTGGGTGGTGTTAGGCTAACTCAATATTTGTAAAGCATAAATTATTCTAAAATTTTGTTAGGCAGAAAACAAGTGTGCAGTTGTCTTGATTTCTGTTGTAATACCTTAATTTAAAACAAATGTGTGAACTCCTTCGTCATTCATTGCACACTGTCTAGCTGCTGAATGATACACAGTTCTGCAGAAATAATGGTATGTGATTAAAAGTTGCACTGTGGGCGTGATTCTCTGCCTATTGAAATCAATGGAAAGATTCCATTGACTACAGTACTAACTGGATCAAGCCCTGTATGCATAAATATGAAGGGGCAGAACTAAATCAGCATGTGCAGCCATAACTTTTGACATTTTCAGGCATTAGGTGCTTAATTTTGCAGATTTAATAGTCTCCAAGTATTTTATATGGTATTTTCAGAATAAAGTAGTACCATGATGGAACATGAGCAAGACCATAGTTAAAGTTGCATCAGATTTTTCATTTTGATGTGGTTTGTATTGGATAACATGAATACCACATCAGCATGTCATAATTACATCAAACCACTTCTTAAATCTTTAAAGTAATATTGCATGTTTATTTACTATATCCTCCTTGCGGCTGTTAAATCCTGTAAAATATTGAAGCATCTGGAAAAGTAGTAGTCAAGTTTTTCAGATATTTTATTCAATGTACTGCTATATATATTTCCTGTAAATAACTGTTTACTTGCAACAAATTTCTAGATTGTCTATCATCAACTTTTCATGCAAAAACCTTAGTAGTAGTAGAAGCTACAGTATTTTGTTTCTCTTGCATAGTTAAAGCAACAAACTTGGAGCTAATAATCAGAAGGGGTTGGACATATGGAAGAAAAGTTTATATTACATTTTGTAGAAGCAGAGTAAATCCTCAGAGGGATTGTAATTTATACAGTATAACATTGTTTCAGAGTAACAGCCGTGTTAGTCTGTATTCGCAAAAAGAAAAGGAGTACTTGTGGCACCTTAGAGACTAACCAATTTATTTGAGCATGAGCTTTCGTGAGCTACAGCTCACTTCATCGGATGCATACCGTGGAAACTGCAGCAGACTTTATATATACACAGAGAATATGAAACAATACCTCCTCCCACCCCACTGTCCTGCTGGTAATAGCTTATCTAAAGTGATCATCAGGTTGGGCCATTTTCAGCACAAATCCAGGTTTTCTCACCCTCCACCCCCCCCACACAAATTCACTCTCCTGCTGGTGATAGCCCATCCAAAGTGACAACTCTTTACACAATGTGCATGATAATCAAGTTGGGCCATTTCCTGCACAAATCCAGGTTCTCTCACCCCCTCACCCCCCTCCCAAAAACCAAAAGGGGGGTGAGGGGGTGAGAGAACCTGGATTTGTGCAGGAAATGGCCCAACTTGATTATCATGCACATTGTGTAAAGAGTTGTCACTTTGGATGGGCTATCACCAGCAGGAGAGTGAATTTGTGTGTGGGGGGGTGGAGGGTGAGAAAACCTGGATTTGTGCTGGAAATGGCCCAACCTGATGATCACTTTAGATAAGCTATTACCAGCAGGACAGTAGGGTGGGAGGAGGTATTGTTTCATATTCTCTGTGTATATGTAAAGTCTGCTGCAGTTTCCACGGTATGCATCCGATGAAGTGAGCTGTAGCTCACGAAAGCTCATGCTCAAATAAATTGGTTAGTCTCTAAGGTGCCACAAGTACTCCTTTTCTTTTTACAGTATAACATTATTTCCCTTATCTATCTTTTCCAGGGTAACTTTGTATAGGAAGAAACAATTGGATACCCTTCATTTTTATCTTAACTGAACTATTCTGATGAACAAATGGAATAGTCATTAGGCACTCTGAAAATATGTATTAATCAATGATGTTGGGTTTTCACATTTGAAATGTAGCTACTTTAATCTGACAAGCATGTAATTTAAAGGATTTTCAGGAAATGTCATATGCAGTGTATATGACATGCATTTTTTTCTCTCTCTTCCTCACCCTACCAATTCAATAGTTAGTTGTTCTCTTTCAGTTAAAAGGGTTCAGACTGAAAATAATCTGCAAAAGAGGAAGTGTGGCAATAACTATTGCTTTGAGCCCAATCAAGTGTCCTGGGTTTGAAGTTTTTCAGTGGTTAGATGCTTGTGAGACTCAGATTCTACTAAAGATATTCTTATTTTAAAGCAGACTTGCATACAGACTGTGTGATGTTTTAATCAACTCTCTCCATTAGGCCATAGCACAGAGAAGGACAAAAATGATGGAAAGAAGATTGTACAGATGAGTAGTAGAATTGAGGTGGGTGGGCAAATAGCATGCAGGAAGGAGAAAGACAGACTGACAGAGAGAAAGGAAGGGTGCAATAATAGAGAGAGCTAGTAAATTCCAAAGAAAATAGTTGGGACAAGAAACATTGGCTTAGCAAGGAAATTTATTAATCATAGGCCAGGCCTAAACTAAAAAAATTAAGTCAACCCAGCTGCACAACTTGGGGTTTGGAAAAACAGCTGCATTTCACTTAAGAGCAGACTGCATTTTACTTGTGTAGTGAACACTTCCTCCACATTCCTTCCTTCTCAGGAGGTTGATGTGAAGCTTAATTAATGTATGGAAAATGCTTTGAGATCCATGGGTGAAATGTGCTATTCAAGTGCATATTATTTTAAAATCTGAGACACATCTGGATGGATCACTGACACTGTTTCAATGCTAAATGATCGGCACTGTATTTGGTAAGCTCTGTAGAGTCTAGCCACTATGAAATGAATGTCAGTCCATGAATGATGAGAAAGGCAAAGGGCATGGTTGATAAACATTTTGAAAAGTATAATGCTTAAAGTTCAATGCAGAATTAAAAATGAGACAGGATTGTTCAAAAACTATTACCAAACGGTGTGTCAGAAATACACAGAATGCAAATGTCCTGGTCCCTCCCCCACCGCTGATAGAGCATTTATGAAAGGTAATAGAGGGGCAGAAATAAAGTTGGGTATGTGTGTAGACTAAGCCTATTTGAACAATGATCTGTGGGAATTCAGTCAGCCAGCTGTAATCCTTTAAATAGTTGTAATATACTGAGGAGGTTAAGGATTAGTCAAGTCCAGGGCTTAAATTCTTAGAGTATTTCCTGGAGCCACCCCGTGCCCCCAACATGCTATAAAAACTCCAGGGGTTTGAAAATAATTACCAGAGTTCCGCTCTGGACAGCTCAAGGACTGGGCAAGTCTGACTACTCACATAGTGTTACTTTTCATGGCCTTAAAGGGGCAAAACCAAAATAGTATGATTATTTCAAAGAAATCATTCATGCTCAGCTGTGACTTAAAAATGATCAATAATAGAAATGATCTGATGATAAAAGATAGCATGCCAACGCTTTAAAATGTGCCATCAGCCACCCTTTACATGAAATGCGTGCCACTCATTCAAGTAATCAGGAGAGACTAGGTTGGAGAACAGAGATTATCTGAGCGCTGCAGAAGAAATAAAGATCTATTATAGGCCTATGCTAGTTGTCTGTGGATATTTGCTACCCACAGAAAACAGTTTCTTCTCTTAACCTGGCCCTCTGGTGTGTCTCTTTGGGCATGTAGTTTGCCATGTCTTGTGCTGTGAACTGGCAAACTTTTTCTTTTTAGGACTCTTTTTAAATAGTATTGTATGGATACTGGGTTCTTTTCCTCTGCTGAATCATTTAGTTGCTGGTATAGTTCCACCAAGTAGAAACAATTTATTAAGTAATCAAGTAGCTTATAATGAACAGCTATATTGCATATTAAGATCCTACTCGTGATGACCCATGGCTTTATTGCTCTGGTTTTTTTTTTTTTTTAGTAAATATGTGTGTGGTATGCTGGGAGATTTGTGTTGAGTTGTGGTATGGGGTAGTTCTGGGAGACGTGGTGAGTTATGTAGGTGGTTAATGCAGGGTGTATGCTGCAGTGAGGGATTACTGTGTGTGCTGGTTGTGTTTTGTGTCTGGGGTTTTTGTGTGTTTTGTGCAAGTGGGGAAGGAAGGTGGGCTGTGTTGATTTTTGTGTGCTGGGGCTGGTTGGTTATGTTGTCTGGAGTTGTGCTGAGAGATTTATGCAGGTGGTGAGTGAGGAGGGTGTGCTATGGAGAGGGTCTCTCTGTGTTTGTAGATGTCTGTGCTGATTGTTGTGTGGGGTTGGTTTTTGAAGAACTGTGGCAGTTGGGCAAAGATAGACACCGTCTCTCCAGTCTTCCTCTACAGTCAATGAAAGTGTTGCATGCAAATTAGCTGTAGAGTATGAGTGGTGATTGTGAGAGTCACCGTTGATATCACAATGGTCTAGGACTCTTGGCATGACATAGCTATGTCTTACTGAAGCTGTACATTGCATGGGTGTAATTCCTAGTCAAAATGGCTGAGAAATTAAAAATTGGATGGCAACAGACCACAAAACTCAGTGATGATTCAACACCGTGACATTCTGAATAGAGAGCTCTCAACCATGCTTGTAGCTGCTTCCCTTGCTTCTCAGTGACTCAGACATGTTAGACTTCAGGGTGACACACAGAGTGACACTACTGAAATCTTATTATTTAGATTACTTGTTGCTATTGGCTCAATAGTAGTCCTGGCTTTTTCAGAGTTGGATATTTAAACAAGAGTGACTTTGTGGGATACACAGTATCTATCCATTTTTCAAAAATGCAGCTTGAAGAATACAGCTTGAAGAAGGTTATTTTAAGGAACACGCTCAAAAATGAGCAATCCAGTTATAGTCCAGAACAATGCAAGAAGTTATTGGAATGTCACACTGTTGGATAATCAGCTGTAGCATCCTCTCCATCCTCTTTGGGACTGTGTTGTTGTTTGCCGTAATGCAAAGCAGGATATCTTTCCGTTGGCAGAGACATTATAATTTAATGATTTATTTAGGTACTGGCTGACATTCGAGGTCTAGTGTGGATAAGTAGATTAGCCTGCAACCTTCTCATGACTCTAAAATGAGAACTTGTGGGTGGGTACTGCATTACCTTTAGCAGGGATACAAATTCTTTGTGAGCTTGGGAGGAAAAATGATTTGTGGTTAAGACTGTGATGAAGGATACTAGAGATTTGGATACAATTCCTATTATCCCACAGATACTGTGTGACCTGGGGTAGGTGATTCAATCTGTGTAAATCATTTCCCTTGCGTAAAATGGAGATAACAATACTTCCCAACATCACTGGGGGTATTGTGAACTTTAGGACAGATTCTCTCCAGGAGGAGAGAGGACATGGGGCATTCAAATGACTGTGGACAACTTAGAGGGTGTACGAGGTATTTAGAATTATTGAATTCTTTAAATGTTTTTAAGGTGTTTTTGTCAACTACTGTTGACTGTACCAAAGGACTTTAAGCAGAAAATCAGGAGGGTAGGAGAGAAGTGATTAGGAGTAGGAATATCTAATAAAATGTGATTACCTAACTTTTAGAAGGATGCAATTATACCCATCTGAGACATAAAGTGCTTTTATCAATTTGAACCTGACAGGTGACTGACAGCTAAAATTGTGATGTCAGAAAACCTCTCCAACATAATGGATGGGGTGTAAAAGTGCTCAGAAGGTTAAAGAAGGAATGGAACCAGTTTGGGAAACTTCCTAATTAAAGATTTAAGAATATTTGAAAAGTACATTGAGTGCCCATTAAATAGTTAGGATAAGGCATACTTCAGTCCTCTTTACATGAGGGCTGAGAGGAAATTAGAAATAGGTCTCATTGTCCAGTCAGGGTTTGGGGGGCACAATCCAGTGTGGAGGTGTCTCCACTTGCCCGGCAACCCTGGGTGCCTTACAATGCCTTGCTACTGTAGCTCCCAGCCTGGGATGCACACAATCAGCAAGAAGCTTGCAGGTCATACACTGAGGCTATGTTTATCCAGCAAAGAAAAACCACATGGCTTGCCTGTGCCAGCTGACTGGCTTGTGGGGATGGGGCTGTTTCATTACTGTGCAGCCTTCTGGACTAGGGCTGGAGCCTGAGTTCAGGGACCTTCCCACCCTGCAGGGTCCTAGAGCCTGGACTCCAGTCTGAGTTTAGAACCTACACATCAATGAAAAGCCACGCAGTCCAAGTCCTGTGAGCCTGAGCTGACTGACCGGCATGGGCCAGCTGTAAGTTTTTCTTTGCTGTGTAGACACACCCTGAGTGTCTATGTGCTTAGACAGCCCTGGTTCAGCAGCTCTGGCCCCAGCAGCCTGTCTACATCCCCACAGCCCCATTCTGGCTCCCACCAGCCTTGGTTACAACCAATAAGCAGGGGTGCTGGAACTAAGGGTTCTGGGGGTGCTGCCGCACTGCTTGACTTGAAGTGGTTTCCATCATATACAGGGTTTAGTTTTCTTCAATGGCTCTTAGCACCCCCACTACACAAATTGTTCCAATGCCATTGCCAATAAGATGAATCCAACACACTCCCGGTCCCAAATTTCTCCATAACTGTGTGCCCTGAAGTGTCCACTTCGGAGAAATATTTGTTGCTCCTGTAAAGAGACATTCACATCACACTTTTTAACTCAACTGGGGTAAACAGTTTCAAACACAAAACTGGGTCTGTTTATAGTAAAATAAAACAAACCTATTAACAACAGGACATAAGTTAAGTGATACTAAGTAAAAGGAATAAACTTAGAAAGGGTTACAAGCAAACAAAAGTGAAAACCTGCATCTAAAAGTCTAAAACTTAATTTACCAACATGTAGGCTTTGTTCAAGATAGTTTCTCTTTCCAGCCACGGCTGACTTTCCATCTGTCAGGAGTTTCCACAAAAGTACAAGGTGCTGGCGTCTGTCACTTTGCATTAATTGCTTGCACCTACATTACACAATTGTATTAATAATCAGTGAGTTATGAGCTTTTCAATGACATGACACCTTTTAGATACAGGTTATAACAATAGTGAGTTGGGGTACACTGGGCTGGTCATGCAAGCTGAAACTTATTGCTAGATATCAGGGTGGTGCCCAATCCTTTTGCCCTGGGGCTGTTCTGAATGTCACAAGGTCTTTTTGTAGTGACTTTATAACAACTACAATTAAGGAAATTCTATATTTTAACACCTATGGTTATAGAAATATGTTAATGGGAGAACATACCCTGATCTATAAATAGGTGTGAAAAATGCACTGATACTCAGAAAATGGTCTACTTAAAGTTCTAAAGTCTATAGAAAAAGAATGGGATTTTTTTTCTGAGTCCAATTCTGCAGTGCAGTGATGGTGCAAATATGTCAGACTCCTCTAAACATACAGCCAACAAAAGCAGAAGATTGAATTCAGGGTATTACTGTTTAGATGCTTTTCTAGTGGCATGCACAAGAATGAAAATTAACTCAAATGAGCATTATAATTAACTAAATCTGACTCTGATTTACTCTGACAAAGACATCAAATGTTTTGGACAATATGGATATGTGAGTTCCATCAAGCCCAAGCTGCTAACTAAAATGAGAGGCTCAACCACTCCATGATTATACAGCATGTATTTCAAATTTATACATATCTGTGTACATTGCAAAACATGTCTGATTCACATTCTAGTCAGTGAAAATCTCATGGTAACCTATTAAGTCATAGGAAGTACATTTGGAAGGAGCTATTCAAACTTTTATTTATTTATTTTATTTTTATCTTATTTTTAAGATAGCATACTTTGTTTTTGAGCTACAAATTTAAGGGCAACGGGCCGTATGTTCCACTGCACAAGATAGCAAAATCAGAGAAAATCTGTATAAAATGGGTTAAGGGAGTGTGTGGTGGGGTGTGTCAGCTACACTGTATGCTTTCTCCTACCTTGTAACTATCAGCATCTCCTCCACACCAACATGTATTCTGGGCTGTATACCAGTAATGGGGGCATGGCCAGGTGGAAGTAGCAGTAGTCTGGAAATGTGGTGCTGCGTGTCAGGGAACTGCATTTCTGAAGCCAAAGAACCCTTTTAGTTATTGCTGCTTTAAGCAAATAATAATGATAGATGGCGTGCAAATGCAATACTTTTTTAATACTCTATCTCCAAGCGCTATGCAAAGGTGGATTGTCATTGCTAGCTCCGTTATACAGAGTGGTACAGAGATTCAGAGAGATTAAATTATTTGCACAAAGAAAGATCACGAATCAATGACAGAGCTGGGAAGAGAACTTGCACTTCCTCACTTCCCTGTCTCTGGTGTAGCCACAAGGCTACGCTGCCACTCTGCTTTGCACACCCTATTGGCAGGGTCATTGCAGGCAGTGGGGTGAACCAATGGCAACTGGTAACGGTGGTTGCTGTTCTAGTGGGGTTTGGATTGGTTAGGGGAAGGGGACAGGAAAAGGTTCTATGAATGTGTTCTTTGGAGAAAGAGAGGACTTAAGTTTCCAGACTGGTAACAACAAAAATTAACGTTCAAGTTTTTATTTTAATATTCTAAAACTAAGGCTTTATTAGAAATGATTTTTTTTGCCTCTCAATGAACAAAGCAGCTCTGAAGTACTGAAAGTTGGTGTACAAGAGGCCCATGTGGATAGATACAGGGTATAAGAAGAGTTCACCCAGAGGAGAGGTACTAGTTTCTAGATACTTGATCGCCCAGCTCTTTTATGTGTGAAGTTAATGTACTGCTGTACTGAGGCTTTATTTATTTTTGGGCAGTAATATATTTCAGCAAATTCTTGAATTTTCAGTGCCAAGCAGTCATGTAAAATGCATTAGTAACAGGTCCTGGAATCCACAGACTGATGCTAAGGATGAAAAGTCCCTTGGTTCACATAGTATATACAACCTTCCTTTGCATAGGAGTAAAAAATGGTGAGCAGAGTAGATAAGAATTTTCATTTTTCCCACCCCAGTTCTGCTCTCCTTGTGAGTTCAATAGACATTTAAGTGACTCTTCCCCAGGTGTTATTACATGGTTACATTCAGGTATATTATATAGTTAATTAAAATTATCTTGTAAGCAGCACATGTCTAGCTACAAAGAGCCATTGAATGTAAGTAAAGAGATTCTTGGGTCAATAAAATATTTCACAGAAGTGGTTGAGATGCATAGCATTTCCTGGGAATTAACACTACTTAACTTTACCATACCCCATTATCTCCAGCAACTTGAAGCTCAATCATTTATCGTGAAAATGCTTGGTCTACATATAGGACATAGAAGAAATGTAGCAGCTTGTGTGTGTGTTTAATTAAGAACTGCACTGATGACCATAAAAATGAGTTTCATACTTACAGGTTCCTACCTGCTTCTGGTTGCATTGATCAACCTACATTTTTGTTAGGTAATATTTTGTGCACCTGATGTTAAGTGCAACCTTTTCATAGTCACCTGAATGACATTTATTCTGGAAAAACTGTTTGTTTTTCCATTGTTTCATTTGTTTCATAAGTCAGAGTCAGCAAAGTGTTTAGTGTTTATTACATTACATTAGTACATTATTTTTGTTGTGATGCATTTCTTAAAAAGAAATGTGGTGTTAGAATATAAACACATTGTAGCAATGTTTTACTGCGACATCTAAGGCCCCAAAACTGGAAAGGGAGCCATCTGAAAGACTTTGGGAACAGATTCCTTTGCAGGATTGGGGTCTAAATTAGGATCTGTGAAAGTCAAGGGCAACATTTCCTTTGACTACAGTAATAGTAGGATTAGGGGCCCCAATCATTGTTGTGTCTATCCTTGAAACAAAAATCAATATTAATAGATGAGATGTTCATTATAATTCAAAACAAACAAAACAACATGCATCTTAGCGCATTATTGTGGTGATTCCCTCTGAATCATCCAAATTTTCCCTTCCGGGAATGAAAGCTACCCTGGGATTTACTTCTATTGCTGTTTGTGGCTGATTACTTCTGATGTTTAGCTATGCCTTTGTAAATGCTTCCCAAAGTCCTATAGGATCGAAACCATAACCATGTTCAATTTTTGTCTGTTTTTTGTAGGATGATGAAGTGGTTCTGCAATGCACTGCAACTGTTCACAAGGAGCAACAGAAACTGTGCCTTGCGGCAGAAGGATTTGGCAACAGGCTCTGTTTTTTGGAATCCACTTCAAATTCTAAGGTATAGCAAGCTGTCTGAATGTAGCGCTGTTTGTAATGTCATTAACAAGGGGAAAATTTCTTGTTGGTACAATATTGCTTGCTGTGACATATAGTAAACAAGTTATCTAAAGGCATGGGCAAGTCAAATAAATCTCCAGATACCATAATGAAGGTTTTAATCCCTCATGACACTTGCAGGCTGAATCCTTTGTCACTTACAGGCTGGATGACTGCAATATACTGGGGGGCTGGTCTTTGAAGCTCATCTTAGGATTTTGCTCCTTACTGCCAGTTCACTAGTGTGCTAATTTGGTGTGCTACAGAGCAAATTTAGTGCAGTGCAAAGATGCATTTCTTTAGTGTGGCATTGAGGCTGTTGCCAGAGGATATTTATCCCACCAGTGGGTATATGTGATAAAAGTAAGGGTTTATTTTGTGCTGTTTGCTTTGGGATAATTGTTTGTTTGAATCTCTCTAATGTGACAAGATACACAATCCTGGTGCAAATATCAAATTGTATCCAACCTACATAATGGTTTTCTATAATATAGTATGGTAATGATAAGAAGATTTTTTTTTTTTTCAATGAAGGTTGCTGTTCAACAAATGAGTGTTCACACACTGAGATTCAGTTCTGCGTTCATAAACTTGGCTATCTCTCACTGAAATCAAAAAGCCATTTCTAAGGGAGGAAATTAGACAGCTGTTTGTGTTAACTGATATTTATTGATATTAAGTAGCCACGTGTTTCTATTTTTATAAATATTTTTTTCTCCAGATCAGTTATAAATGTTTGGTGAGCGAATTAAATATATGAAAAGCATCTAGAAAGTAAGATCTCCAGAAGGGATCAGTATTGAGGTTGTTTAAAAAAACCCCCAAAACTTAGCCTACCAACTTCCATAGCATCACTTTATCATTAAATACATTATCTCTCATACGTTGCAGAGTAATGCTTTATTTTCCATGTCTCATCATTTTGACTGTATTATTCATCATCATAAAATTTTTATTAGAATGTTAATGATTCATTATAATAGCAATGATCTGGATGAATTCATTCATGCTGTTCCATTTTAAGTGAGTCTTTTTAATTATAAAAATACTTCAGGATAGAAGGAACTGCAGTACTAGCTGCCTCTAAGGCCAGAAAGTCTAGTTTATTTAATGAGTGAATTATCATTCAATAATTTTGGATAGTAAACATCCAATCTCATATAAAATGTTCATGACTGTGAAGAGAATTATAAATTTCAAAGCAGTTCTAATTCTTCAGTACCATCTTTTCCAGGTGCCTGATAAGTCACCATATACTCTGTTAGCTCTGTAAGAGTTGCGGGGGAAGGGGAGAAGACTAAAGGCCGTCGTTTTTAATTTTTCAAAGGCTTACAAGTCTTAAAATGAGCCCATCTGAAGAAATGAAGCATTGAGAGAGTCAGAGAATTATGAGACCAGCAACACAAAGCTGACTGGAGAAAGAGAAAATGAGAGAGGCATTATGGGCAGGCAAAAACATTATCTCTACAATACTTAAGTATGTGTTGTTATTTAGGCAAGAGCATTTAAAAGGGTTTTGTGGATATTGTAGACTGTCTTTGTTCTGTTTGTACAGCACCCAGCCCAATGGGGTCCTGGTCCATGACTGGCGTCCCTAGACACTACAGTAATATAGATAATAATAATAACCTTTTGAGAGGCCAGACAAGGTAGATTATAAAAAAAAAAAAAAATCAGTTAGAAGTCAACTATCAGTAAATGTAAATCAGTCTTGCCAGATCTCATCTATAGGTGTGTAATAGTTCAAGTGAAAAATGTTTACAGCTACCTTTTATTCTCAGTCCAAGTCAGCACAGACATTTGTGTCCTTGAACAAATGTTGGGGAGTGTCCAGACTAGCCTTTGCCAATAAATTTGAAAACATGGTAACTCCCTCAATCAAATAACGTGAGGTAAACACCCTAGTCAAGACAAGCCCTCAGTTGCTCAAGGTTCATGTTATTGTCACTCATGTCATACTCTAGTTCTCCAACAACTCTTCAGAGTTTTACAGGAGACACACAAACACACAAAAAACCCCTTAGGGTACACAAGTCTTGAATTTTTACTCAACAAGCAAGGAGAAAATGGAAAAACTTCCAATCCTACTTTGTTGCTTCTTTGTGACACCTAAGGCACAAACCTATTTTTTTCTTTTGCAGGTGAATTCAATTTTAAGTAGCTTTCATGATGTTAGAGCTTGTAGAAATTTTTCTAAATTTTGGCAAAAAAAGTTCACTTTTTGGGGGTGAAGGGCATTTTTAACCAGCTCTATTCCTTGTGTGGAAAACCCAGACCTTAGTTAGGCTTTATAGAACTAAAGGGACATTTAATCCATTTCTGTAGCCAATAGGATCTGTTTCTTTGTTTTGAAGACCAGGTCATTATTTGTATATACAAATCTCACTGATATGGAAAAAATGTTATGCTTTCTAAAGTGAATCATTCTTCTTAAGATCTAAATGCATGGTACTGGAGTAGTCCTTTCCAATATTAGCCCTCCAAAAATATTTTTCATCCCACATGTGGAACTTGTTTCCCCTGTCCCAAACACAACCTTACAGTAGTCTGGAGTTCAGGATTGGGAATATGCAGCCCTCCACTATTGTTGGGTTTGAGTTTTGATATTTTGTGAACCACCAGGGCCAGAAATGGCAGCTTTGTCACTAGAGAGTTAAGAATCCCTCTTTTCTAATAGCATAAGGGATTTTTTCCCTCTTGCTGACAGACCTTAAACATCATGACGTTATAATAGTTCTTCTATAAATCAGATATCTCTTTTTAGCGTTTTCTAAAATGTACTGTTTATAATTTTTCTATCCCTCTGAACCCTCTGCAATTTGGACTCATGGAACTAAGATATCCTGGCTTTATAAATAGTGAGGATATTTAAAAATAGTCTCAAAGATTTTAAAAAGCTACAAAAACATTCTAAAGTTAGGTTTCAGAGAAGCAGCCAAGTTAGTCTGTATCCGCAAAAAGAACAGGAGTACTTGTGGCACCTTAGAGACTAACCAATTTATTTGAGCATAAGCTTTCGTGAGCTACAGCTCACTTCATCGGCTGCATGCAGCGGAAAATACAATAGGGAGATTTTATATACACAGAGAACATGAAACAGTGGGTGTTACCACACACACTGTAATGAGAGTGATTAGGTAAGGTGAGCTATTACCAGCAGGACAGAGAAGAAGAAGAAGAAGAAGAAAAAACCCACCTTTAGTGATCAAGATGGGCCATTTCCAGCAGTTGACAAGAACGTGTGAGGAACAGTAGGGAGAAAAATAAACATGGGGAAATAGTTTTACTTTGTGTAATGACACATCCACTCCCAGTCTTTATTCAAGCCTAATTTAATGGTGTCCAGTTTGCAAATTAGTTCCAATTCAGCAGTCTCTCATTGGAGTCTGTTTTTGAAGTCTTTTTGTTGTAATATTGTGACTTTTAGGTCTGTAATCGAGTGACCAGAGAGATTGAAGTGCTCAAATAAATTTGTTATTCTAAAGTTAGGTTTTTATTTTTGTAAAACATCATAAACAAAGTAGGATGATATGGAGTGAAGGTTCTATTGGCCCTTATTTGGGGTAACATTGTTTGGGGTAGCCCCCCTCATGGTGATTCCACTAATTCAGTCATCCCAAAGTATTTAGTGAGATTCCAGAATTTTTTCTTCTTGTTGATTCGTTAATTTGGTGGGGGATAGTGAGTGAGAGTCTCCTTAGTTTTTTCTTTGGTTTAGTTGATAGCTTGGGGGTCTGAGTGTTTATCAGACTCTGAGGACATTGGGCCTGATCCAGTACCCATTGAAGTAAATGGGAGATTTGCCATTGATTTCAAAGGGAGCTGGGTCAGTCGCAAAGGGCCTGGTCTTGCTCCCACTGAAACCAGTAACAGAGGTGGAATTGATTTCCTTGGGAGCAGGCCCAGGCCCGGAGTGAGTATTTCCTTCTCGTTACTACTTGTTTGCTTTTAGGTGTGCTATGCATGATGGGAGGGTGAGGGAGCTCCCTCTCCCAGTGGTGGTGGTATAATTATTTTATACTGTGGGAGTGCTCAGTCACTACCCCTAAGACAGGATTCAATGATGGGTGTAATGAATTACTGAATGGGGACTGTCTACTAATCAGTTTATACATTGTGTTGTACAGTGGGGCCCTGGTCTTTGTTGGACCCTAGATACTACTGTAATAAACCTAAAAATAAGAGGAGAGAGGATAAGAGGTAATAATAAAAGTATCATGCTGTTTTCTGCTCTGGCCGCCTTCTCTTTTCTCAGTCGTATCCTTTTGCATGTTTCACTTCTTCTATGGAGCTCATAAACACAGCCACTAACCCATTAATATACTGTTCTCCTCTGTAGGGGGTGGTGGGTAGCTGTGCTGCCCCAGGAGGAGCTCCAGAAAAGATCTCTCCCTCAGACAAGTTAAGTTCCTTTGGAGCTTCTGTCTTGTGCTGGGAGGAGGGGAAGAGTAAGAATTATTGGCCCTGTAGTAGATGTAGCATACTCTCTTCTCATCTTATTTCCAGCTTATTCTATTCTGTTGGGTCCTCACCTGTGCACTTCCAGTTGTTCATTAAGTGATTTGACTATCTGTCACTGGACTAACATCTTGTGGCACGCACAAGGGGATAGAAACCATGTGTCCGCTTACACTCCAACTTACCTCACTCGTTCATGGGGAGCTAACAGGTGCATAACCATTGTTGTCCTCTCAGACTGAGGCTCATAATCTGGGTAAACCTGGCACAGCTGGACAGGGTCTGCAGTGGAGGTCTTATTCCTTACTTCCCTGCAGTGTTGTGCCAAGTCACAAGCGTGGCCTAAGTAAACTAGCATACAATGAAAATATTGCCGTTATGAGACACAAAAGCCAGAGTCTAAGTTGTGCCTGCAGATTATTTTATTTGCAAATAAGTACTGTAATAGCACTTGAGAGCACAAATATACAGATGCAAACAAGGAAGTTGGGCCAACATGTAACTCATTTTCTGTCTGAAATGGATGTGTGCATGCTCAGTAATCTATTTTTTGCGTATGTACATGTATTTTACTGGCACTTTTTAAGGATGACCTAATGTGTATTTGATATGCTGCTTTTCAGCAAACTGAAGCAATGCCCTTTTTGTATTTTCATTGGACAAGCTGCATACGCTGTGAATGTTTTTGCACTGGTTGTCCTGTTTGTGTTCACAGGTATCCAAATTCAGCCTTCTAGTGCATATTCCTTAAGGTAGAATACACCCTTATGCAGTAGAACCACGTTGAGAGTTATGAATTATTCATATAAAGGGAATAAATGGTGCTGTATGTTCTCTGAACTTTACAGTAGAACCTCACTACTAATTAAACCACTAATTTGCAAACTCAGGAATTATCACAGAATGAAGAAATAAATGGTGATCTTACTTCATGTGTCAGCAAAGCTTGAAGAGTGGAGTTATACAAATGTTAAGAGGAAGTCTGAATATCAGCTTCTTGGATGACCTCTATCCCCTTTCACCACCGTCTCCATCTGTTGCTTTTGCCACTTAATACTCTGAACATTTTATGGCAACTTAAATTGTTTTGTTAATTTCTAGGAAAGTGGCCTAAGTTTGTGGAATAAATTAAAAGTTGAAGTGGAGCAAATAGGTCTGTTAATAATGCAAAGGGAAAATATTTCAACAAATTCAGTGCATGCTAGTGTTCTGCATTTCATCTACCATCAATGGTAGAAATGCAGGGAGGAAGAGGGGTTGATTATAAAGGTTTCAGAAGCAATTACTGAGTTGTCAGACAAAAGTCACATATTTGGGAAAATATTTGGTGTTATGGGGTGGGCTTCTCCATATTTTTGTTTCCATATTGGGAGCTTATAGAGTGCAGAAGGACGGTACTAAATAGAAACACTGTGGGTATATCTTTTTTTATTTAAGGCAATATAAAAGTCAGTTTATAACTAGGTTTAGCCCTTAAAATGCTTTTGTCAGAGCATTTAGTTTGAAAAATGCTTCATTTTTCAGGCGGCTAAAGTAGACATCATAGAAGCTGATCATTTGTTCTTAGGGAGCATAGTATTTAAAGTTCCTGAATATGTATAGTAAAATTTAGGATCTTAATTATAAATTTGTTCACATTATTGCAGTAACTGGAGTTGTCTGTCTTAGCCGTTTGCTCTTTGAGCTGAGAGTCGATGTCAGATGACTGTCCTAGTTTCTGGAATGAGTGGGATTGATGCTGTGCATTTTTTTTTGTTGCATAATGTTAACTAATTAGGTGTAATGATGGCTTTGTTAGAAGACAAAGCTTTAACTGGGGGCAGACTTTTAAAAAAAAACTTATTCTCACAATGCGAGGGCCACATCCTGCCCGTGAATTCATATGCATGACTCCCATGGTAGCTGGGGGAGCTGCACAGGTGTCTATCATGTAAAGCATACCTTGCACTTATCAGTGATCTACCATAGTTTCGGAAAATCAAGGACCACCTTTAGGTTTCACTAAGCAGGAACTGAATGAACAGAGGCGTATTGGGGCTGATTTCTGGTTACAGAAATAGTGTTTCATGTAGCGTTGTTTTACCAACCATGCATGCTTTCTGAAATAACATTAAGGATTGCAGGGGAAGGAGACTGGCAAAAAAAAAAATCTCCTCCTTTTGGAGGGGTATTGCTCTGGTGCCTTGCGTTACATGAATAATCACTCCATAATGTCCACAAGAGCTACATACGTAGTCTTAGCAAGCAATGAATGGGAAATGTCCCTTTATTCATCCAAGGATTTAATCTTCTATCAGTTGCACATGAACTGATTCACAGTAGGTTTTTCTTTTTTCTTTTCTACGGGCCAGCTAGCTCACTATCCCACTACTATTTTAGTCTCTGACTTCCACTAATTTTTGAGTTTCTTTTTCAGCTCATCATATAACTTGTTAGCCGTGATAGGTGTTCAGTGAATTATGTTTTGAGTAGGAGGAATTTGCTGTACTTGTCTGATTTGAAAAGCAGCTATTGATGATTATGTTGTTCCTGCCCAGCTAATCATTAGGAAAGATCTGTGCTCTTTCAGCTCAGTCATGTTGTAGTGGTCCATGACTGGATGCATACACAGACATTACATTTGTCTGCTAAACTGCACTCATGCTTCCTGGGGAATAGATCTCTTGACTTTTGGCATCTATAATTTGAAGTAAAGCTGTTAGCTTGCTATAGGGTTAGTGCTCTTAGTCTTTATATAACCAGCTACTGAAGGGCAGCAAGCACAAATGCGGGCCCACCCTACAGGCTAGAGGCAGCAGGAAATAAACCAGGCAAAGAAAAGGAAAACTTCTTTTCTGGCAACTCCCTCTATTTCACCATAGTCTCCCAATTATGTCTCTCTTGATCCCTACCCTTTTGCCCATTGAGAGTGTCAAATTGTACTCTGTCCCAGCTGCAGAATGCAGTCTGCCTCCCACCCTTTAATTAGGGTTGCCAGAAGGCAACCTTGTCGGTTTTTTGACCAGAATGCCCGGTCGAAAAGGGACGCTGGAGGCTCCGGCCAGTGGTGAGGGGATGAGGAGGGGGTCTGCAGCAGCTCTCTCTGTGGAGCTGGAGTGAGTGGGGGAGGAGCTGTGGGGAAAGGGGGCTGGGCAAGGGTGTTCGGTTTTCTGAAATTAGAAAGTTGGCAACCCTACCTTTAATCCCATCCCTGAGTCCACTGGGACCCCTGCTGCATGGCTGATTGGGACACTGCTTAATCCAAGGAGTTTGGTTTTTAGTTTATAGGGGATGGGGAAGTGTTCTAAAGCTTTACCATTGGTTAATTACAATTCCTGTCCTGTTAAAAGTAAATTGTTTATGCAACTAGAGCTTATGATGGGTGCATAGAAAATCAATATAATAAAGGGCATCATGCAGTGAAGGCACATTCTAGCTGATTAAAATTATTTGAAGATCACCACTAAAGACTCTTCCCAGAATGTCCCAGGTTTGCCACTATTTTAGCTTTTTTTCCCGCTTCACAAAACAGCGAGTAAGATACTTTCTAGTTCAACAAACAGTTGTTAGCCTGTAAGAAACTGGAGATGTTGGTGGAAACAGAGAAGCATAGTAGGTTCTAGTAGTAATACAAAACCAAATGGTACTCTTTAATCTACTCCATTTATACAGTGCACAAGCTTTCTAGCAGTGGGGTAGGTATGAGGAAATTTTACAGAAAGCTCAGGGATAATATTCATCCGTCGTGTTTGGCAAGTGAACTCGCCACATTGCTTGATCCTGCTCTTTTTGGACCCAGTCGTGTTACATGTGTTGAGCTCCTGCTACTCCCACCAACTTCAGCAGGAGCCAGAACTCCGCACCTCCTGGAACTGGGCTCTTCATTGGAGAGGATAATTTACTTTCAACTATGTATAAAGATCACGCTACATCTAAATGCCACTTGCAAGAAGTTTGTGTATCAAAAAATGGCTTTTCAAAAGTTTCCCTTTGCTAGATGCAGACAATTCAGTCAATCTCTTGAGGTAGTGTATATGAAGCTAATATGTCTTTCAATAAATGAACAATCAAGCAGCAGGTTATGTGAAATTGTTCAATTTCTCCCCCCAACCCAGCATATAAATAGGCATTGGAGCAGGAGGACTGAGGGACCATGGGTCTCCTAACCCCGCCCCTTCCCTCCCCCCCATGAGTGCTCTACCCATGAACCTATAAAATTGTTCTCCTTCTGGCCCAATAATTTTTTATAGTGGAACAGCTTCACAAAGAGAGACTGATGCATCCCCGTTTCAGACTATCTCATAGTCCAATGGTTGGGGGACTCTTCTGAGAGGTGGGAGAGCCCCTGCTCAAATCCTTTCTCCCTATCAGACAGAGTGGGGTTGGGAGAATTGAACCTGGGCCTCCCACATCCGAGGTGAATGGTCTAACCACTGAGCTAAAAGTTATAAGGAAGGCACTGCCACATCCTTCTCTTCTGGCATTGCTTGCAAGAAATGGCTTAGGTGCCTAAGCTGCCTGACTGTAGGAGAAGGCTTCTGGACTGTGGGTCCCAAGCAGAAATAGGTGCTGTCCTGCAGCCCAGACTTATATAACTATTGCTGTGAGAGCGGTGCGGGGCTTAGGAGACACCCCCTCTCAGCAGCATCTTTCATTGGCTAGCATAGGGAGCTCCCCACCTGGCATGTATGCTCTTGTGGATCCCTTTTTCTTCGGTGCTTATCTTTTTCTCCATGTATTATATAGAGGTCTATGTGCCAAACTCTGGCTTTATGGATCTCATTGTTCTTCTAGTGATTTTCTAGGCACCTAAAATTAGGCGTTGTGATGCTCTGCATTGCAGTGCCTAAGTCCCTTTGTGGATTTGGGCCATAACACATAAAGGAGATGAAACTCTGCACAGGGCTACTCAAAACACAATATGAACACAATTTTTGTTCGCAATCATCCCCACTGGGCACACTGATAAAGCATAGGTAAACTGCGAGTTAGTGTTATTTCAAACACTGAGCAACGCTTACAGGCATGGAATGCCAAACTGAATCAATTATACAGTGAAGTGGTATTCCTTTGGATTGTATGCAGTCTTGTAGCCATGTTGGTCCCAGGTTATTGGGTGGGTGAGATAATATCTTTTATTGGCCCAGCTTCTGTTGGTGAGGGAGACAAGCTTTTGAGCTTATACAGAGGTCATCAAAAATCTGGGTAGACCTAAAGAAGACCTCTGTGTAAGGTTGAAAGCTTGTCTCTCTCACCAACAGAAGTTGGGCCAACAAAAGATGTTACCTCAACAAACTTCTCCAATATTCCTTAGGATTATAACATATACCTCTTAAGCAATGCAAGCCACAATGGGCCAGATCATCAGCTTATGTAAAATGGCATCGGAACTATGCAGTTTTAGATCAACTGAGGATTTGGCCTAGTACTTATAGAGATGATAAAGTTATGTCTATAGCACAATCCATAGCAGGTTATCAAATTGTTTAAAAAATATTAATTAAATATTAATCATTTCTGTGAAAGAGGTATTATTTATGCCCATGTCCATTTTATAGATGAGAAAACTGAGCGGCTAATTGTTTTTCCCAAGATCACACAGAAAATCTGACAAAGGCAGGCATGGAATCTCAGATTTCCTAGCCCCACTCCTGTTTAAAAAAAACAAAACCATAAACCAGAAAAACATTTACACAGTTGAGTAAGATATGACCTAGACTCAGAGATAGTAATCACTCATCTTATGGTGGACACAACTAAATGGATAAACTTACACTATTGTTACAGCTGTTTCCTGGATAGCCTGAATGCCCCTATTTCAGTAGTCGCTAATAAAGGGATTCCAGCTACAGTCTGTATTGCAACAATTTGGTGATTCCTATGATGATCATAATTTATGCTGAAGGCACTGTTAACTTTAAAGGAAGTTCAGAAGGAATCTAATTATCATAACATACAGAGCAACTAAATGTGAAGTTGGGAAGGTTTCTTCTTCCTCATTCTCCCCGTGCAGCAGATCAGCTGGAAGTGAGAGTACATTGCTCCAGGATGGATCCTGGTGCTTGGCTGTAATATCTAGCCTTTATTTGAGAGGCTAAATATTAATTTTTAACTTTAGATTTAGCAGCACAAAATAAGAATTAGTATACAACCTACTTCTTGCTTAAGCCTTTATTCATTTTATTTTATTGTATTTTATTTCTATTCCTATAGTTCCTAAGAACCCCAGTCATTAACCTGAACTCCATTGTGCTAGGCACCGTACAAACACAAAACAAAAAAGACTCCCTACCCCAAAGAGCTTACAATCTAAGTACAAAACAAGTGACTATAGATAGAGGCAGGCGGGGGAATACAAGAGAAAAATGAGAAAATATTGTGGAAGGGTCTAAGAAGAGTGAACAATGTAGTGGCAGCAGATGCCATGTTCACAATTATTTATTGATTTTTTTGGGGGATGGATTTACGTAGGAGGGAAAAAGAATAGACAAGGAGAGGGAGGTGATGGGGAGAGGGAAATGAAGAAAGTAAGAGGGGCAGGTGTGGAATGAAACTGAGGTGAAGAGACTGTGAGGGAGAGGAAAGGGGAGAGTTGGAGCAAACAGCCTATCAGCACAGGGCAGAGAAAGTCAGAGAACACTGTCCAGTTTTGCCTGGAATGTCCAAAGGTTCCTGCTTTGGCTGGAGTCTCTGACTGGCTGCTCTCTGGAAGAGCTTACCTTGTTACCTTGTTAGTCAATAGCATACATGTGTTTAAGTTTGAGGCTTATCTATAAATGCCACTATTGTTTTTTTTTTCAATTTAAAAAAAATGGAGAAACAAAGTGTACACTCAGCAAGGAATGGGAATTCCTTTTCAGAGCCCAACCACTTATCCTATTACTTCAAAATATTATGTTGCTATCGGTCAGTTCATATGGAATTTTCAAGGGCATATTTTTCAAAAGAATCTTCTCTATTACTCAGTAATAATCCTTTAAGGTTCAGATTATGGAGATCATAATTTCCATATCAGAGAGAAATTCAGGCATTGTATCCTGGCATTGATAACAAGGTATATGAACAAGATAGGATAAAGAATTACATAGGGGACTGAGAGTAAGGTTTTGTGCAGCCAAGTACTCGGAATATTGCATGCCTTAACCAATGCTGAATTTCACTGAATGGTGTAACGTTGTGCTTGAAGCAGAAGCAATTACAGGAATCTTTTGGAACGCTACTATAGAAGAGCCTCCCAAGTGAGGTGTTGGAAACACTGCGACCTTAAAAGATTGCGTAACACATTAAAAACTGGACAAAACCAGAAAATCTAATGTAGGGAGCCAACCTGACTGTGACAGGGAGAATAGACTAGACCTAATAGGCTTTTTCTTTATCTCTAGTAATTCACAACATATAATTTTCTTTGATTCACTCCCATCACCCATTGTTGAAGTGTCTGGACAGTTTGATATATTTTAAATTATCTGCAAAATTTTGCGTAACTGTTTGCATGCAGACCACTGGAACTGTAAATATTGCAATCAAATAGACAATTTCTCATCTGTTAATTTATGTAATAAATATAACTAACCAACCACCACAGAATATAACACAAGTTGCATATTTGATTGTGATACTTTTAATTTGAAGTTACTCTTTGGTTAGTTGCATAAGTCATCCAGTCGGGGGGAAAAATATGTAATTTATGTAATTAACCAGTATTACATGAATTGTGAATTTTCAGTATAATCTACAATTTGTAGTTTATTTTTTGCAAATATTTGAGTGTTCATGATTTCAAAAAAATATGCTTTTTCCAAAATATTTCTGGTAACATGGCACGATGATGCACAAATTGAATGGACTAGAGGAGATCTAGAGAACTCAGATTTTGGCAAAACTTGAAAGGTTCACAAATACTGTCAAATGAAAATTCACTGTCCAATCTGAATAAATATTTATGGGAAATTGTTCTATTTGTTTAGCTCTGCTATTGTTTATACATCTATGGATCTGTTCAGTCAAAATGAAAATCAGTTATGATGCTAGAGAATCTTGACTGAGATACTGCCATGAAAATAGAAATCTGGTGTAACAAAGTCAATTGCCAAATCTAACAATCCATACAACCGCATAACTGGATTAGCGAGTATTTGCCTAGTTTCTGGAATCCACTTGTTTTACGTTCCTGTTGTGTCGTCATTCTCCTGTTAGAAATAGTTGTTTGTTGTTTCATTATAGTTTGTGATGTTCTGCTTTAACCAAGTTAATCTGTTTAACAATGGCAGGGAGACTTTCACATCCTGTTCAAAACAGAGCCTTTGCAAATCCAGTTGGATTTTTTTTTTTTTTGTCTTTTAGTACAAAAGCACCAAGTCTTGGGAAAAGGTGCAGTGGGACAGGCAATAGATGATTTGACTGTGCATAGTGCAAGTAACTGTAGGAACATTCTGAGCTTTTTATAGACAAAAGACATTTTCCTCCCAGCTCTGTGACAGCTGTTTGGTGAAAGTAACAAAATAGTGGCTGCTGGCTCTAAGTACAGTACCACTGTAGTCCTGCTTATTATTTTATTTTGTTATAGAACTGCTAATGAAAAGTTGCAGTGACATATTCTATGAAGTTCTCACTGTAGGGCTCAGAAATTTTAATTTTCTCTCGGTTGCTTAAAGCAGAATACATTTTAATACACGTACAGTAGTTATAAAAACACTTTTACATTTTAATTATGCTGATAATGTAGCTGACAATCCTAGATCCTCGAATCACTGACAGATTTATAATATTGTATATTTTAAACTCAGAACACACGAAATTACAAGTGTTTAATTTACAGTAGGCCCTTGAAAGCTGTTACTTTACAGGATACTTGTTTAATTTGTTCATGTAGCCATGGTAAAACTGAGATTACTGCTTAGCACTGAATACTTTTAAAGCACTACAAAACATGGGGTTAAATCTTGTTCACCTGACTTGTGTGAATAGTCCCAAGCCAATGGAACTACTTGCATGAATCAGATGGCCTATGAATCAGTACATTCTCCCAATATGCCTCTGAGATTGTCTTCATTTTACATGTAAAATGAAGACAGTTTTTTCCATTCCAAAAACTTTTACATTTGCTTATACCATTCTGAAACTTTCATCTTTTCAGCTGAAATTTTCCAGATTCTGCGTTTTGCCCAAAGACTATATTTCTTCCTGCCCTGCCGCTCCTGCCCCCCGGCTCCTCAAAGTTTGAACAAAAAACATTTGGCTTGTTTTGACAGCAAAGGGAATGAATAAAGTATACTTTTGCCACCAAAAAAAAGAAAAGAAAAAAAGGGTTGTGACCATATTTTGGACAGTGCAGGCTTCTCGGAGGTTTGGGGTAGAGATCTAAAATTGGGCAGGGAGAGCTCTCCTTAAGTTGGAAAGATGTTTCACTGCTCCAGTGAACATTGGCCTTGATTTGGCTGAGTGAGGAGGATATACAATTTAGTAATAAATGCAAGCTGTTTTTAAATAACAATATCCCAACTGTGGTGGAGAGGGGCTGAAATACACAAGCGAAAATATAATATTTTTTAGGGTTCACAAAGTTAATAAATAGCTGTCTCACTGAGGACAAATATGCCTTCAAAAATTAAGGATCCTGATGAAAAAATAGTATGATTATATAACTAAAGACTATTTGAGTCTACCACCAGCATGATTATTTAAAGTGGGCTTTTTATCTGTGTAGGTGTATATAGATTTTAAAATCTATATAGGCACACATGATGTGCACGACACACAAACCACACTGGCACCTCCACCGTTCTTGCCCTACAGAATTGTCATCTCTACCTCATCTGTAAAATAGGAATAATGCTTAACTGCCTCTAGAAAACCATTTTGAAATCTATAGCTTCAATGCACTATATCTTGACTTTAATAAAGCTTTTGATACTGTCTTGCATGAACTTCTCATAAACTTGGGAAAGGCAACCTAGATGGAGCTACTATAAAGTTTGCGCAAAACTGGTTGGAAAACCATTCCCAGAGAGTAATCATCAGTGATTCACAGTCATGCTGCAAGGGCATAATGAGTGGGGTCCCGCAGGGATCAGTTCTGGGTCCGGGTCTGTTCAATATCTTCATCAATGATTTAGATACTGGCATAGAGAGTACACTTATAAAGTTTGTGGATGATACTGAGCTGGGAGGGGTTGCAAGTGCTTTGGAGGATAGGATTAAAATTCAAAATGATCTGGAAAAAGTGGAGAAATGGTCTGAAGTAAATAGGATGAAATTCAATAATGACAAATGCAAAGTACTCCATTTAGGAAGGAATGATCAGTTGCACACATACAAAATAGGAAATGACTGCCTAGGAAGGAGTACTGCGGAAAGGGATCTGAGGGTCATAGTGGATCACAAGCTAAATATGAGTCAACAGTGTAACGCTGCTGCAAAAAAAGCGAACATCCTTCTGGGATGTATTAGCAGGAGTGTTGTAAGCAAGACACAAGAAGTAGTTCTTCCACTCTACTCCACACTGATTAGACCTCAACTGGAGTACTGTGTCCAGTTCTGGGTGCCACATTTCAGGAAAAATGTGGAAAAATTGGAGAGAGTCCAGAGAAGAGCAATAAAAATGATTAAAGGTCTAGAAAACATGACCTGTGAGGAAATATTGAAAAAAATGGGTTTGTTTAGTCTGGAGAAGAGAAGACTGAGAGGGGACATAAGTTTTCAAGTATGTAAAAGGTTGTTACAAGGAGGAGGAAGAAAAATTGTTTTTCTTAATCTTTGAGGATAGGACAAAAAGCAATGGGCTTAAACTGTAGCAAGGGCAGTTTAGGTTGATCATTAGGAAAAACTTCCTGTCGGGTTGGTTAAGCACTGGAATAAATTGCCTGGGGAATATCCATCATTGGAGATTTTCAAGAGCAGGTTAGACAAACAACTGTCAGGAATGGTCTTGATAATACTTAGTCCTGCCATGAGTGCAGGGGGCTGGACTAATGACCTCCTTGAGGTCCCTTCCAGTTCTATGATTGTATATAAATGCCAAATACTATTTTTTTCTCCTGATTGATAGTTCAGGCTAGTCTTTTCTCTCATCTCTTATCTTTGTAGTGTCTTGGGTCTTCTCCAAAGCTTCCAAATTTCAGTTATAGGCTGAAGTGAGTTTCATAGTCCTTTCTGTCTGAGCCCTGGCTTTGCACACTGATTGGGTGGCTATGTGCATAGCCTTAGAATGCCCAAATTAAATTAATCACGTGTAACCTGGAGGACATTGGAGCTGCTGAGCTTTAGGTTCTTCAAATGTATGTGTGGATATGAAATTCACAGCAAGTCAGTCCTACTGAGATTAATTTGTCACTAAAAGGAATGGCAGGGTGTAATGTCACAATAGTATGGTGATGCCCGTACTGATAGCTACTATCTAATCTTTCCTGCCCAAATGATCAGTTTGACTTAGCAACAGGCTTTAATATTTTACTAATAAATAAAATCTCATAAAGAAATTGAGTGTTCGTGGAAGGTCTTGGATGAGTCCCTCTTCAGGTTATAGTCCCCAGCCTAACAGCAGTAATGAAAGCTTTCCCCATCCATGTATCCTAGCCCTCTACTGAAGGGAAGATGTTTAGGGGTGAGAGGCTAGTTCAGACTTCAAGCTGTTAGATCTCTTTGCTGATGTGAAAAAAAAAAGGGACAGTTTGTGATTACCTTCCCACTAGGACCACCTTACGTTACATGTGACCAAAGAACCATAAGAAACGATGACTTTGAATCTTTACGAACTTGGGCCAGCTTTGATCTGTGCTCCCATACAAATCCTATGAGCCATCCACCCCAATCTGAATGTCTCTTAATGGTAGCAAAGGTTGGAAAAACTTCAGTATTTCTTGGTATTCTTCTAAGTTACGACTCAACTGTGGAACGTTTGCGACCAGAAATAAATGAGGCAATTATTCTGGGAGATGTTAATCAAAGTTAATGATAACCACATAAATTATCAAAACCCATTTAAAATTAACTAGGCTATGATTAATTTAATGTCTAAGCTGTGGATTGATCATTAGCAAAGAGCAAAGCCAAATTGTTATAATATCAAGGTCTGTAATATTTTGCCTGCTAGAGCAGAAGTATAGTATAAAAAGAAGAGAACGATTGGGTACAAAACTTACGTGAAAAGTATTGTATGAGGTTTTCTAAAACAAAATATTATACTTTCTGAAATGTGAAGTATGAAAGAGATTGCCTATAAAATCATTTAAATATCCATTAGACAAGTATGAATAATGGGAAAGTGCTGCAATGTAGATTTTCTCTCTCAGCAAATTTATAGAAATGCTGTTCCTGTTCCTTCCATGGACTCTGGAAGAATGGCTAATGGTCAGTAAGCTTGGATTCCTTTGAAAGCCTCAGTCCTGCCTGAAATTAGCTCTGTAGCAAATTGATATATGGTTGGGACGGGGGTAATGGTATTGACCATTTAAAATTTACTTTCCATGAGCAAATTACTGTCCTGCATCTGGAAGCCTGGAGTGGGCAATGTGTATCACTGAAGCTGAGTCTTAACTCTGACTCAGCATGAAGCCCTTTAAGTGCTCTCATAACAACTTTTACTTCCCAAGGATGATGCCATCCCAAAGCTAGCTTGATAGATGGTAGCATAGCAATGAGCCGTGGTAGAGTGCATTAGCTGGATATTGCTGCATGCCTTGGTTGCATGTGTGGTGTGAGAGGGAAAGCCAAATGCAATCAGAGATGTGCATCAGTAGCACTTCAATACTAATATGCATGCCTCCTGACGGATCTGATCACTACTGGAACAATGGCTCATTAATTAAACTTAAAAATTTTGGATGACTTTTTTGCACTGTATACTTCAGTGAGAAATAGTTCCCTTTAGAGACATAAGAGAGAACCGTCCCAGCTATTTTGAATATGTATTTTAATTTTTTCTATTTTTGATCTTTTTTTTTAGATTGCCCTAGAGTATCTGTACCTTCCTGTCCTCAACACCAGTAATCAAATGCTCAACTTGTGTGTACATGCTGTGTGGGTGTATATATAGGCACATAAATCCTGCTGCTGCTTTCAAAACTGAACCACATTCCTAGTCCTTGTACCATGTGTCTTACAACAACAACAAAAAGACAATGGTTAGGCAAAATTCTACACTCAGATACATGTACCCAATCCTGTCACTTTTTTTAAAAAGGCAACTAAATCTGCATAACTAACTAAAGACAGAATTCACCCTTACGGGACAGATTTTGCTCTGTTACAGTAGTGTAAATTTAGAGCTTGACTTCATCTGTTTTGTGGAGTTATCTGGAACCACCCACTGAAAGACAGTGGAATCAACTCCAGATTTGCAGCTGAGATCAGAATCGAGCTCCAAGCATTTACAAATTCTTCATGTAAGATTGCAGCAGCAGCAACAGAGGGAACCAGATTTCACCATTCAAGATACTTTATGGCTTGCAACAAGAGATTGCTCCTGTATCATAGGGAAGACAAAAGGTGCCTGACTTTTGAAATACTTCTGAGACTAAATACTAACTAAATAGCTAAAGTTTACAGCATTACACCTGGTGTATTTACCACCAGCCTGAATCCAAACACTGGAGACTGTAGGAAATAGCCACTGTTTTTTGTTTCTAAATGGCAGTTGTAGAAACTTTGGACAGAGTAAATAACATGGGATGCTGAGAGCACTAAAGAGAAGGGAAGACATAACCAACCCTGTATGATGAGAGAGAATCTGATATGATATATGCACAGTAAGTGACACTTGGGATGTTGGACATGCATTTGTAAGCCAGCATGTACATCCATGCACATGCAGTTCAGTTTTAAGGCTGAAGAGGTGACTAGAATTCCTGGACTAATCTATGACTGCCTTGGCTTTGCTTCTCCTAGGTGACCAAGAACACTGAATCATGGAGCTTCTCCTCAGAGTGCACATGGGTGTGCGGTCCTTCCACGGGATGGCTGTTGGCCACCCACCCAATTTAGGCTTTGTACCCTTAGTAACTGTAGCCATCTATCCCACAAGCTGTCACCCCACTGTTAAACTTCAAGTAAATTGGCAGAAGGCCATCCTCTACAACACTACCTCTTTTTAAAATGAGATCTTTGCTTTGCTTTTCTGCTCTCCAGCTGCCTCTATCCCACTGAAAAGCCTTCTCCCCAGCAGCAAACCAGACCGTGCTTCCACAGTGCAGACAGATCCTGCTCAGTCTCTAGTACACTCAGCTCCACAGTGCTGCTGAGATCTGTTCTTGCTCTGCTTGCCAGCCCAAGGGCACCCTGCTCTCGGGTTATTGGGGCGGTCCTCCCGCCCTTCCATCTGCTTTCCTTCCCTTTAGCCAGCTTGCCTCTGTGAGCTTTGTTCACTGACTTTTTTCCCTTCCACATGTAATATATTAAGACCAGACAAGGACAAGTACATCTCTATCAAGTTTAGTTGGAAATGCACCTGCTTGCAACAAGTCTGATCTTGGCCAAAGGTGATAGAAAGTTTTTTGCTTTGACTTTCAGCAATGAGGTCCCAGCTGTTCTCTGTTGGAAGTTGGTGATACTGAGAAGGCCAAACCAACTAATCAGAATGAGGGTTAGGACTGTCTGTATCTTCCGCTGTACCTTAATCTTTGGGGATTTTTCCTTCAGTGGACCAGTTTATGCACTTTAATTTTCAACATCTTGGGACAAAAAAAATCTGTTCTGCTTTTGTTTAGCACATTTGATTATAAAAATCTGTTTCAGTTGAGTTGCTGTGTAGTTTATAGATTGGTATGAAGTGACTTTTTTCTCCATTCATAAGGAAGTTGCTGAGTTTCGTCTGTCCATATATACTGAGCTGAAAACGCTGCTTGGTAATTTTTTTATCCTACTGTGCTTCTCCCCAACTGTGAAAGACTGAGTGTAAAAGTCAGCACAAAGTAACTAAAAATAAAAAGGGCCTAAAGAATGTTGTAATAGATAAAACAATTTTTTATGCTTGTAACTTAAAATCAGCTAAACAAATTTCCTTCAAGCTTAAGGCTAGATTCTCCTTTCCATACAGTGGATCTCTATCTCAAATCACCTTGCAGGAATGAATCTCTCACTGATGTCAATAGGAAATTTGTACCTGTGCAGAAAGCAGAAAATTGGAATAAAAATCCATTTTGTATATTTGAGAGGAGAATGGTGCATATTAAAGTATGCTTTTCTGTTTAGTCGAGGAAAAGCAAGAGAAATTTCAACTCCAAAAAGGTAATTTAAAGGGAAGTTAAGGCACAGATAATAGAGGATTGCTAGTGTGGCACTGTAATAAACCACCAAAATACATTTCTTAAATGTATTTTGGTGGTTTATTAAGACATCTGTCCCCCCCAAACCCAGGAAAAGACACTGTATAGTGCGGTTCTTAGATTGATGTTGATTTTAAAAAAGTGAATGGAAATTGAAAGAATGGATCAGAGCCATAAATATTCATTTAGACTCCTTAAAATCCCGTGATTAACTCAGTTGTTCATAATGGCTCTTGTGGACCATTTATAGTCTTCCTTATTAAGACTTCTTAGGTGGGCAGTAGAGACTGAAATGATTCCATCCATGTTTCAAGCAGCAAAACAGATCTAGTGTAACAAACAAAACTAATTCATCACCATGGAAACAAAATAGATAATTTGCTTGTGCTATATCAAAAATTAATTTCCTAAAAGTTCTAAAGTGCTGCCTCTGCAAATGAAAGTGATTAAATTTATTACCGTAATAAATAAAAGTATTGATATGTTTTCCAAAAAGTATTTGTTTTTTTGCTTACATTTCAAATACAGAGTACTCCATTGTAAAACCTAATTTGAAATGTGCTGTTATGGTCATATCATTTGAGAATTTAAAATAAAAAAGCTGGCACAAAAGCTTTCAATTTTCTTTTACATAAAAATATACTCCACACGCTATTTCTAATTACCAACAACAGTTACTTAGTAAAACTTTTAAAAATAGTAATATAAAGGCATAATTAGTCACGTGGAAAACCTCCATCTTGAGAGTCTGATCAAGAGACTGCCACACTGATTTTTCAGATAATAAATAAAATTTGTGTGCTAACTTGAGATGACAAGACAAAAAAAGGGGGAGGCAAGAAAAAAAGAAACACCACAGCAATGCAATGACTCCTAAATGATCATATATATTGGCTTCTCTGTACTTAACTCTGATTTGCACGTGTAGTAGCTTGCTGCAAAATGATGCAGTGTTTCTGTTTTGCCATTGAGAAAAACACATGTTATGAAATGGAAATGTTTGTCAAAGGCAGGAGCCATTAAATACTGAGGAAAACTCAAGAAGCAGGCCAATCAAATCATATTGTCTAAATGAAGCAAAATGCAATGGCCCTATTCTCATTTGCATTATGGCCATTTTACACAGCTCTCAAACATTCTTCTGGCCTGTTGCAGGATATTGTTTTTCAGTTAATTTCTTGCTATTATAGTATTTTTAAGTGTTTCCTTTTACTATATGAGGTTTGACATTGACAGAAATGTAATTTTTGTTGATGGTTTAGGTATTTTGAACTGATTTATTTGGTTAAAAACAAGCAAGGTTACATTATGATCATCATGCCAACACTGAACCAGGGTACAAGTGTTGAATGTATAAGAAATAACTGAAAGCATTACAAAACGAAACAGGACTCAGACATTCAATGTGACTTTTGTATCCATAAGCAAGATCTTATATTTCCTGCAACAGGGATCTACACACCTAACTTCTGCGGCAAGGCCAAGTTTCAGTGGCTCTCAGATGTGGCAGACTGCTAATTATGTGGCAGATGCAAGTTACTGAGGAGCTAATACTTTTTAAAAATTAAAGTGAGCTGTATTTTTACAAAAAATTTGAATTGCTCAGATGAGATTCACATAATACAGTAGAATCCATTTGATCAGTGTACAGTTAAACAAGATGTTTGTTAACTTGTATATGTGCCTGTGAACCACTGTATGGGATTCTATTTTTGATTAATTGGCATGGGGTTGTCCTAATTACTTGCAAAATTAGTACATTTGTACTTATGGTGATTTACTACAAGATATTGTCCATTTGAGTTTTCCCTCATTGGCAGTTCCTATTGCTATCATGGTTGCCAGGCAGACTGACCCGAGTTTGTCTAATAAGGTTAAAATGTTGGACGTGTGAATCCCCAGCCATGTCACTGTTATCTACTGCTAAGAGTTTTAACATTTCAGAGACCAAACCGGGAGACATAATCACCAAAGGGAAATCATTGTGTCTCAGTGGCTCACCAGTGTTAAAACTTCACCACCATTGGGAAGGACGGGGAAAAATATTAGAAGAAAATACACCTTACCTGTGGCTTTAACAGGCAAAGATGCCAAAGGTGCAGGTTTTCAAGACCCATGTAGAAATGAGGAAGTAACAACAACAAAAACTACAGTAAAGGCTTAGGAGCTGCCTACAAATGTGCGGAAAAACAATGTCTTACTAATGTGACCATGCCATTGGAAACAGACTGTATGTGACTTTTAAAGGAAACTATCAGGAGAAAACTGTGTCAACAAACTGAACGTTTCCACTGCCCACCCTGATTCAATTCTTGTCACGAGGTAGCAGCTGATGCTCACCATCTGGAATTTAGACAAGGAGATGATTTCAGTCTTTTTTACTGTCATGCTAACCTGTCTGGGAATGAAAGAGTGATTTCTGGTGATAAATTGAAACAAACTACTGCACTGCTTGTTCCAGGACAGTTATATTTTTCTCTGTGCATACCTTTTGCTAATTCATCGATGGTTGGATTTTTCTACTGCTAGATGTTTTAGGAGGGGATTCTGCAGTAGAAAATGTGGAAAACTGGGAAACAAAGATGCTTTGTTAGTTGACAACTGTAGTGTCAACTCAAAGGAAAGATTCAAACATCCACTTATTTGTCTTTTCTCCACTTAACTCTACAAGTTTCTTTCAGTGATCTGAAATGAATAGGAAATCTGTAGAGCACAAATCTAATGTCAAAATAATCCAGACACTTCATGAAGTCTGAGATGGGACGCAGAGAACATGGATCCTTCTAAAACCTGGGACACTCTCCTTCTTAAGGCTGATATGCTTCAGGGTGATTTAGATCTGGATAGGGCTTTGAAATTACAGTCCTCACACTTCAGGATATTCCTTCCCATTATGGATGTAGAGGAACCACATCAGAGATATGATAAAGAGATGAAGCAATATCATGCTAATTGAAGGCTGATTGAGACTGACATTGGACCATCACAACTGGAACAACTGATTTCAACAATAGGCATGCTAACTAGTCTCCAAATGGTAACAAGACACCTGTGAGTGTGTGGTGTTCTTAGTCTGTGAGAACAGCTACAGAAAACTGAGATGGTAATCAGCTAGGTAGCTACTGAAGCATGGAAACAAAACAGTCTAAGGGCATCTTTAGGTATGAGCTACATAGGCATCTGACTTATGGTATTTCATTTCTGAGGAGACAGCACAGAAAACTGGGTGGTCATCCAGTCATTAGGCTATTACTAATCGCCGCCCTGCACTTAAGCAGGGAGGAGTTTAGCTGGCTGGCCGGGAGAAGAAGGCAATGCTTTCTGGCTTGGGGGAGGAGGGGATACGTAAAGCTGCTGAAAGAGTAGTCAGCGTTGTGGATGACTCATCACCTAGGAATGAGGGGTTTAAAGAGGTCATCTGGGCCTGGCCACTCCCCTCTTCACTCAAATAGGCTGGGCAGCAAATTAGGTCACAAATATGCCAGGTATTTAGCTATATCTGCTGTGGGCTAGCTAGCCCCACTAAGGGGGGATGGGAAGGAATTTTTCCCTTACCACCATATTGGCCAGGTGCAGTGGGGAATTTTTCCGCCTTCCTCGGTGTTTGTTCTACAATGCTTAACCTTCAACATCTGTTTTTCTTCCAAGCACGTGCCGGGCATGAATAATGGCATAGCAGACGCCTTGTCTCATTTCCAGTTGCACAGATTTCATGAGCTTCCAACAAGGGATAGCGGTGAACCCAGCACATGCCACGGGCTTTCTGGAACCTTGGAATGTGATGTGGTCAGTGGAATGCAGATTTTTGGCTCCAGCTTACAAGTTGTTTCCTTTTTCTTTTAAGGATTCTTGTCTATTCAAGGATCCGGAGGATGAGTCACCTATGAGGCCCTCCGTGGAGGGCGGTTGTTGCAGAACCGGGTCAAGGACAATGCAGCTGCTGGTGCCCCTCAACAATCACACATGGGACAATGGGTCCTTTATCCTCAGAAGGGCTGCTAGGCAAAAGGCCATTTGGAGATTTCTGGGAATGCAGGTGGGTGTGGGGAGGAGGCAGCCAAGCTAATGGCTGGTGCCTCCTTATGGTGGATGTTCAGTGCAGGTACTCCATAAGTTAAGGCACAAAAGAATGAAAAAATGGCTTGGAAAAGGAATTAAGGAGAGGTGCTTGGTAATAGAGCAAGCCGGGGGCAGTTGGGGACTCCTGTGATTGGTACAGCACGGAGCCAACCCCCCCATCATTATAGTCCACCTTAACCCCTCCTATGATGGGCTGTGGTCGATAAGGTCCTGGCAAGGGAATTGCTGGAGGTACCTGGATGAAAAGGTTGGGGGGGAGCTGGTGAAAGCCCCCCCTCCCCCTGAATTGGTAAGGTCCCGGCAGTGACTCTGCTGGAGGGACATAAATTTTGCACCTGCACTGCACATATTTTAGCCGCTGGGTTAGTCCTAGACATCTGTCTAATAATAAAGTTGCAGCCTGATTAAACCCATATCTAATGTTTCCTGTCATTCTTTCGGCATAGCCAGACAAACCACCATCTTCTGACTGCAGAGTATTTAATAAATCTGATAGATGTATCTATGGTATCCAGATTTTACTTATTTCTAATGATACCCAATGGGTTTCTCTCAAATCATCCTCCTTCTAATTCAGTGTATGCACACTGATATGGTCCATACTTACCCCATTCCTTTATTGGTAACTTAAATAACAAATTTTAAACCTGAACCTGTGCTGCTTCTTGAACTTGCTTTTTCTCAGGTTGCTGTGTTAAGGACTCCTCTAACCCTGCTCTTAGCTCCTTCTGCCACAGAGAGACACTCCAACATTTTATATTTCTGGATTTATATCTATTATATTGTTTTCTGCTGACTCCCATGGCAGCCAGAGTGGTGTGTTTTTTACGCACAGTCTGAGTGCTTTATAACAGGTCTGAGTCTAGAGAGAGCTATGCACCTGTATACAGGATCCTAGAAACTGACTGCCCCTTACATGGTAACATCTGAGTGCCTTATATATCCACTAGTCCTCCTGAATCTGATTTCTAGAGTATTTGGAAGCTGGAGGGACCCAAATGAATGATGTTTTGAGGGGGCTGACTTGGTTGTTAGGAGAAGGTAAGCCGGAAACAATGGAATGAAAGACATCACATCCTCTGTTGGCTTAGGGCACCAAAGAACCTAGCACTGGCTCCAGCAAGCTCTTTAAGCGCCAATATTGCAAAATCTCTTTAAATTACATCACAAATTTTTAAAAAGTCATTTTCATTTCATAAACTTGAGAGAAATGGTTCGTTGTCTTGGTTGTGATGAATACAGGTGAGCTGACACCATGGGAGTGCTTACACCATGGGAGTGACCATTCTGTTGGGGAAGCCCCATGGTTTCAGCCTTTATGTACAAAGCATACCCATTACATTTACACCTATTACACAGTTTTAGTAGGGATGGAACCATTAATCATCAGATAATCCATGGGATAAATGCTGGCTGAGGAACAGTTTTGGCTTGCTATTCCCTGTTCGCTTTGACTTTTAAAAGTTGATATGGTCTATATCTTAGTCTCTTTTTTTAAAAAAAAAAGAAAGAAAAAGAAAAAACTACACACACATACACATACAAGGGGCTTTTCCACTAGCAGTTTTCAAAAAAGGCAGAATAAGTAGGACTGAAAAAAGAGATTTTTGGCTCTGGAAGTTTGAGCAGGTTTGGAAGTGGGTAATTCATTCCAATTCTGTCAGTCTACTCCCATGAACAGGGGTACAGATGTTCTGCTTAAACCCTCATTCCCACTGTTCCACCTCAATTCTCAAAGTTAGGCACCAAAATGGCCTAGTTTTTCAGAGGTGCTGGGCAGCAATGGTACCTATTAATGTCAGTGCAAGATGTGGATGCTCAGCAATTTTGTAAATCAGGTCACTTGATAAGGAACCTAACTTTAGGTACCTGAGTTTGAACATTTTAGACCTGTGTAAACATCAAGTCAGTTCCCCTTAGCAACTAAGATTGGAAGTGGAGGGATGTCACAGCAAAAGCAATGTCATGGGCTCCATCAGAGGAACCAGGGAATTTGCTGATAACTTATAACAGAGAGAAAGCAGAAGAGACACAACCGTCTTTACAGCTGAAGATGATGGTGCTTCCGTTTTACACACACATTCATGAGACATTGAGGTCAGCATTGTTTGTGCAAGTAGATCATAACCCCCTTCATATGAAAAGATACATAGTTTTTTTTCTTTACTGAATGAACAGCAGAATAATCATACCAAGGGACAGCTTTGAGTCCATGGCCTTCATTGCCAGCCTAGGCTAGTGTGGCTGTTGGCATTATTTTAAATTAAATTAATTTAAAATTGACAGAGCCTGTCCTGAATATGTGCCTATTTTCTTCCAGGGTTGTTTCTGTGATGAGTCAGAATTAGAATTAGAGATCCTGAAATAATATGGAAAAAATCCACCCATTGTCTTTTATTCATGATCAGTAATGCTAAAGCCTCGTTCAATAGGCTTCTAATAAAGGGAATGGTTGCTTAACTGGCATATCAGGCTGCCCATGGAGGTATGCCAGTGAAGCACATTTTACTACACAAATATTAACATGGAGTGTTTTAGTACAGAGATACTGTGGCAATAAGCATAGTAAAATGCCCAGAGAGGTTATTATACAAAGAGTTCTAGAATGTAGGTAATTATCTCTAAACAAACCAACTATTGTAGTAAATATTAAAGACAGTTATACAATATTTCCTTATGTTGAATAGAGTTGAATGAGTTAAAATATATGAATTTGGTTAACATTACTGACCTCGAGATTCACATATCATAATCAATGATGCAAAGTTTAATAGTTATTCCGATATAGTTTATTTTTCATTCCCCTATCCCTACTGCATCATCTTTTGAAATTTAATATATTGCTGGTCTGATAATTGGAAAACCTACTTGTTTAAGTTCTTATATGCATGTTAGTGTATGATTATGACTGGGTTTTCCAGACAACTTTTCTATAATATAGATGGTACATAACCAAACAAGAACTAACAAAGAAAATCTAGTCCTTTAAAAATACTTCAGATGGAAACAGATAAAGCATTACTTGCTGCTCTTGAAGTCATCAGCCATATTTCATGTTAAAGGCCATTATTCGCACATTATCCAATTCTGCAAATGTACGTGAAATAACCTTCAAATAAACTGATATGAATACAACCATTACTTTAGCAGATTTTACAGTGATGTTGTTATACCAATAAAATAAAAACCAGCAGGATCTTATTAAAGCGGAAAAGGCAAAATGCCACATTTATTGTGAATACAGAAAGAATCATAGTATGCAGTTAGTTATAGCTATAACATTCCATTCAATTTCATATTTATATTCACACATTCATTCATACACTCACACACACAGGTTCTGCAAAGTTGTTATCATAGTTACCAGCCTTAGAGTTGCTCATGCCAAGCCACTGGCCAGGTGGCCTGGACATGAGGAGGGAGCAGGCCCTTGTCAGATGCTCATCTGATGCTCCTGGAAGTTGGTTTGCAGAATCAGACCCCAAAGTTCTCACTTTCTAGAGTCCATTTTTATAGGAATTTCTTCCTATGCCAGTCTATGGGAATTGCTTCATCATGCTGTTGCTGAATCAATCAGCAGATGGCACATTCCTGATGGCTCCATGCTGCCAGATGTTATCTTGTTCTTTGGTTCTCCCATTCTTGAGGCTGTTGGGTGGATTCCAGTCTGCCCTCCGGGGGTCCTCTAGTTATTTCCACTTGACATCTTCATCAGCCGATGGACACTGGATTCTTAGGCTGGCACCTCCCTGATCATTTAGTTATTATCCGCACCAAGCATCCATCCACATACATCCTCTATCTCTATTTTAATCACAATTGTTAACAAAGCGAGATGAATACAACAAAAGGGCGGGGAGTTTCTGGGTGCTGTTTCTGTTGGTACAGAGTATTGCTTTGAGTCTCTCTCTGTGTGAGTAGTTTGTTGTTACAAAGAATTGCTTTGAGAACAGACTCTGTCTTAGAATGTACTAACACAATTAGCAGCTTGCAAGTTTCACACAGAGAGGGAGAGAAACAGTACCAAAAACCAAGAGACGTCTTAGTTTAAATTCCAGGATATTACTAATTAAGGGGAATCAAACTCATTTGTGATTTTGATACAGAAGTACTTTAATATGATCCAACAATATTTGACTTCTAGCTTGAATGCAGAGGTAATAATTGCTAGTGTCGGTAGCAATTATCCTCCATGGAACTTAGAAATAATTCAATGTTACTATTAAGCTGTTGTAAATTTTCAACTGGTCACTGGTGTTTGTGACTTTGTGTGGCACCGCAGGGATGAGTTGGTGGGTAGTGATGGTTTTGTAGCAAAATGTTCCTAATATAACTCTAAATTTGCTCATTTAGTGCCTGATGCACAGCCTACTGAAGCCAGTATCAAGACTCCCATTGACTTCTGTGGCCTGTGAATTGGGCCCTTATGTCATAAGGGCCTCATCCTGTGAGTTGAGAGTCCCAATTCGCATGGAAGGCAATGAGGGTGGCTACACTGCAGCTAGGAAATGCAATTCCCAGTGCAGGTAGATGTGAAAAAGTGAGGATAACAAGAGGAAAGTTTTTTGTAAGAGTTGATGATAAAGTAAAAAGAGAGGTTTGAAAACAATTAACCTGATTTTTATTTATTGGAAAACAAGCAGTAAAAAGAGTAGTGTACCAGGTCCAGAATAGCTGACTTCTGAGCACAGTGGAATAGACGTTTGTTTGAACTTTTATTTGACCATGGCTGGGAGGGTTTGGTGGGGGGATTGGAATGTTACAGGCAGCTCAATTCTCTGAGATTAAATTAGAATGGAAAACTTCAAGTGTTTACCAAGTGGACCTCTTAGCAGTGAATAACCTCTTTTACATTTGAGCCCTCAGTTCTCTCACCGTGTAGTTGGGATAACTATTCTTCTCCATGTCACAGGTGCATTGTAAGGACAAACTAAAGTTTTGTGTGGTGCTTTAATACTATGACAAAATAGGCCATATTAATGTCTAGGAAGCTATTGAGAAACCATAGTAAGGAGAGTGGTAATGAAACTTATACATACTTAGGCTTTTTTTGATGTTGGAAGTTTGACTGAATGTGTGTTTTTAATATATGCCATGGACCAGGGTGATGGCACGTTTTTACTTTAAATTATTTTTATACTTCTAAGAAAACAAGAAAACATTTGCTCAACTTTGAGTTTCTTAGCGTAGGGTAATACTTTAAAATGCAAGCAATATTTTGATTCATAGATTCCAAGGCAGAAGGGAAAACCGTGATCATCTGCTCTGACCTCCAGTATAACACAGGCCATTGAACTTCCCCAAAATAATTTCTAGAGCAGTTCGTTTATGAAACATCTAATATTGATTTAAAAATTGCCAGTGATAGGTGATCTACCATGTCTCTTGCTAAATTGCTTTTAGTTTATTTAAATAAAATCCTGGAGGGTAATGAAATGTGTATTGGTTATAAAACAGAGTAGGATTGCTTTAAACTTTGGGATAATAAGTAACATTTTATGAGCTCTTAATGAGTATTGTGTATTACAGATACACTAACATTTTTTTCATAGAGGGAATGATACTTGAGGAAAATGAATTTGCAAACATCTAACTTTTATATTTAAGGGTTTATTTTTTTTAAAAAGTCCATGAATTTTCAGTGAACACAATCTTGTAATGCAAAATATATATGATGTAAAATAGATCTACAATACTCAGTAAAATGTTCCTGAAACTAAATTATACAACTAATATATGAAGAAAAGAGCAAGAACAAAGGAAAAGAGAGGTGCTGGATACACGAAGGAAAGGTGTAGAAGTATGAGTAGAAGTACGTTGATTAACATAAGAAAAGTCCTCACATGCAATGAGATTCTACTTTCTTAGCTTGTAATTTAGGCATTACTGTTTCATACACAGTCGTTCTGCTTAATTTTGTGATCCATTTTTATGCTGGGCTGTGAACCTGATTTTTTCAATGTCAACTTTTTGCAATAATACAAGCTTGTATTATCTGTATTCTATACTTCTTAGATAAGCTTAGACTGTGACAAAGCATGCAAGTTCTGTATGTGCCAAGAAATGCTTTCTTAGCCTTGACAATCACTGTTTCCTCACTAAAGGGAATCCACCCTGACCTGGACAGTGGCACAGAGACAGGTTCAGGCGACTAGTGCCCTAAGAAATGAAGAGTATTATCCACAAAGCAACCTGGGTGCCCTATTCTGGAGTTCAGATGCCTAACTTCCCATCTTCAGCACCACTACAATCCACAAAACTCTCACATGGCAGCCACCTGGCCTCCTAGGTGCCTAAACTCACTTGGCACTTAACTTTCCACTGTAAAAGTACCTTAGGTGTTAGAATGTTTCCACTGGGGTATGTGAATTGCTGTCCCACTCTAGGTGTCTGAATGCCTGTCTCCGGCCTGAGCCCCGGAGCAATTCACACACTGGAGAAAGACAAGCATTCGGCTGCCTAAGTCACATGCGGGGCCCATCCTGGGAGGCAGCCTCTGAACACTAGTCCCAGATTGGGTGCAGTTCAAAATTTAGCTGGAGGTGGAGGTTGTGATGGTGCCTGCCTTATAACTTGCAGCCCAGTGGTGTGCCAGCCTCTGGACTACAGAGTTATTCTCTCACATTCCTTCTGTCTCTCTCTGGCCAGATAAACTATTTAAGTGTATATGCACAGTGGAATAGTCATCAGGCCAGAGAGAGATACATCGCAATGCTAAGCCCTTTGTGGATTCCACCCGAACCTCTGCTCCCTTGGAAAGTCTGAGATGGACAACTAAATTCCCTGGTCCATGAGAGTGAGTGGGTAGAATAAAAAGAAATCAACTGGATTACTTCCTGAAACTGATACAATTAAGGAAAGGTGAGCCTCGTTATCTAATCAGGAGTTTATAAAAAGGACTGGTGCCTTCTCAGAGTAGGAGATAAAATACCTTCAGAGTAAAATGGGGTGTGGATATAAATGTGCTTAGTTTTTAAAAACAGTGTTCATAGAATCATAGAACTGGAAGGGACCTTGAGAGGTCATCTGGTGTTGCACGTATCTAGTCACACAATTATAAATATATGTGGCTTTTTTACCTTCTGTTTGTATTAATCATTCCCTGGCAACACAAAAGTAGAGGTTATCAGAGTTGTGTGGGCCACTGTATTTCAGCTGAACAAGAGCAATACAGAAGTAACACATTCAGTGCAGGTCTACACTACCACTTAAGTTGATCTAACTTACGTCCCTCGGGGTGTGAAAAAGCCCTCCTCCCCCGCCCCCAGTGACACAAGTTTTGTGCTGTCCTCACTGGCACTACATCACGCTTCTCGCCGAAGTGGAGTAGTTATGCCGACAGGAGAGCGCTCTCTCATTGACATACCACATCTTCACCAGAAGTGCCACAGTGGTTCTGCTACATCGGTGCAGCTGTGCTGAGATAATGCTGTAGTATAGACTTTCCCTCAGACAGGATGTTCTCTCCCTGTGACAGATTCTTGTTATTTGGGAAAGTTCACAGGATGGTCCAGGGCTTTACATATAGGTTCTTATTCCCCAATTTATGGGATCAGGATCATGGACACAAACCGGAAATGACAGGTATTTGGTGACTTTTACTCTTGCCATTTTAATCTAGTATAGATTGATAATATCTTTATTTTGCAATGGGACATCACCAACACATGTCTATAAGTTTCTAGTTGAGTCAGATTCTCACTATCGTAGTCCTGAATCTCTTATGCCAAGCTTCCTACATATTTGCAAATATTTGCAAATGTTCCTGAATGGTTTTTTAAAATGGAAATAGAGAAGGTGTGTTGGTCTGCCTTTTTAAATGCATATTTGCAATATTTTTAAAGCTTCTTAGAATATTGAAGAGTTAGTTAATTACATCCTGTATCGATCATATTTACCCAAATGGTATCTACATGGAATACGCAAGCCAAAAACTCGTGTTTTTTCTCTTTCCTCTAATTCTTAATTAACCAACTAGAGTAGGTCCAAAAATAGGAAATTTTTCCCCATGAATGTTTTGTGAAAAATATGTTCCTGCTTTTCACTGGAAAATTGAGTTTCCCAATCTCTCTTAATAAGTATCCATTAATTAATAAATGTATTACTTATTTTAATTATTCATATAGCCATATTTAGAGATCCCAGTCAGCACTGGAGGCTCATCATGCTAGGTGCCATACAAACACAGCGTGAAAGCAGAGTCCCTGTGCTGAGGATACTACAGTATTATGAAGACAGTTGGAAGTTCCTCATAGTAATCATAGTAGAAGTGGGTCTGAAGGGAGGGATTTGAAAGAAGGTAGTGGCTTTATAAGCTAGTTTGTGGTGAGTGCCTAGCACAATGGGGTTCTGCCCCAGGACTAGAGCTCCAAGGTGCTATGGTAATGTTAATAAATAATGTTCCATGCGTAAAGGGTTGCTTAGAAGAAAGTACAGTAGTGCTTGTGAGAAGAAAAAACCCGAGTGGAGTGAGGTAGGGATTTCAGGGAGGCCAGAGAGAAAGAGGTTGCAGTAGTCAAGACAGTAGATAAGGAACCTAATTTATGTGTAGGGTACCTTTATGAGCAAATATGTTTAAAAAAATAAATAAAACCCCAGCATTACCATAAGCAGTAAATAAAGCCAGTATTTATGAAGATGTGCAAAGCAAGAACACCTGAAATCTGCAAAACTGCATTTAGACTTGTATCTGCCTATATTATAGATTGCTACTGATCTGTTTTATCTGTCCAGCTTGTGATATTAAAGATTGCATCATAGTGCATGCACACTAGGGAGGAAAGGTAAGGAATGTAGGTTTGGTTGCCACCATCTTGGCTGATATATTGAGTATTGAACCAAGGACCTCTAGCTCTAAATGCATGAGTCGCTACAGCGTGAGCTGGTAACAGACCCATATCCTCTGTGGATCAGGAACATAACACACACTGACTCAGTAGGGGTTGCACAGGCAACCTTGGCTTTGTCGTTTCCTGATTGTTGAGTGTTTAACTTTGCAACCTTAATGTTTCAGTGTAGCTCTGTTTGGAATATTGTACAATATATAAACCGCTTTTAAGATAAAATAGATCTGTGTATACACACCTCTTTAGAAATTGTGTAATAATCGCTCTGTTTTCTGTGTTCGTGCTTTAGAAGTAGATCCGTTCAGATTCAATGAGACAGTAAGAGTGCAACGGAAGCTTTGGGAAGCGATTTTATAGCAACCTTTGGCTGATGGCAACCACATCATTAACGTAATCTTGTATTCTTTCTTCAATTAGAATGTTCCACCGGATCTCTCCATTTGTACTTTTGTGCTGGAACAATCCTTGTCAGTGCGAGCTCTTCAAGAAATGCTGGCTAACACTGAGGAGAAAGCAGAAGGGGTAAGTAATCCAACCTAGACTTTTTTGATCAACTGGAGATATATAACATTTCTTCCACAGTACTAACACGATGACTTCCTTTTTGTGTAGTTTTAGTCTCATTCTTCAGTACAGTAAGGGCCTCATCCTGAGGAATGCTGAGCACTTGCAACTTCCATTGAAGTCAATGAGTTGTGGGAGTTCAGCACCTCTTAAGATGAGGCCCTAAATTAGTGAGCTGACTGTAGGATTTGCGAAATTATGATTAAGGGTGGCTTAGGGAAAATGCATTCTTACTATCACTATAACAAAATAATCATAGTTTAGACACATAATTAAATCATGGCTTAAGAAGAATTAAGGCTCCTATCCAAATGCAGGGCTATGTGCCTGTAGAGCATCCTAGTGGCATATAAACACCACTGTATCAAATCAAAATACTCAGTAATATTAAAATGCAGAATCAGGCATGTTTTTAATTCTTTTAAAAAGATGACACTATTCTATGTGGCTTGAGCAAAAATGTCCACTAGTTCAGATTTAAAATTGAAGATGTCATATTAATCAGAGGTGTTAGATGAATACGGAAATTAGGCATCCTTGTATTCATGAGTGATGAAGGAAATAGCAACTCTGAGTAGCAAATAACTGTCTACAAATAAATCATAATAGTATGATTAATTTTGTGTATAGAGGATAGTTCATTTACCTTACAGTCACATAATTTAGGATTGCACACATACTTTGCATGGACTGTATCCTGAATGCTGCTTGCAATTGAGGAAGAGTGGCAAGGGAAGAGTGGCTGTAGCACTGGAGTAACATACAGAGACAAAACAGTGGAAGGGATTAATAGCAAATCTGTCACTCAAGATAGCTGGCAGGAGAAAAACAGACCCCCTGGAAGCTCTGAGAATGCCTGGGAGAAAGGAAGCTCCAAACTAATATGCTGTAGTCAGTCCCAGAAAATGTCAGGCATTGAGCCTAAAAAATGATAGTTGGGATATGAAATCCAGGAACATTCCCATGCATGCTTCAGAGCATGTGGTGTCTCTGAGCATTTGTTCCGAGGACTAACTGCAACAGCAGTACACAGAGTAGTATGTTTGAGATCTGCGCGTAATTACATACTTACAGGCTGGGATTGCTCTTTCTGGAATTTGCAAGTACTGCAACTAATAGCAAGCAAATCCATGGAGAAAGCATACACCAGGAGTGCAAGCACGTACTGCAATCATCCACCAAAAAAGCATGAGCTGTCAACACTGCCCCTGCCCTCGGAAAAAAAACCCCAAAACTGTGCAATTGCAAATGACGTCCAGAGATGTTGCAATGGAACTGTAGTGATGGCAATATGTCCACAACAATATTTGAGCATAAGTCTCTAAGGTGCCACAAGTCCTCCTGTTCTTTTTGCTGATACAGACTAACACGGCTGCTACTCTGAAACCTGACAATATTTGAGGAACTCAGTTGTTGTGTTCCTGTGACTTCTCATTCTGCCCCCAGTAAGGATAGGTCTGGGCCAACAATAGCAGGAGCACCATTGGGGTGAATCCAAGAGGGATCCAGAGCTGCGGCACATGGCGGAAGGGAGCATGTGCATGTTGTACCACGCTGAGGAAAAAATAAGATTCGCTTCTCTATTCTGGTTTCAGAAGGGCCACAACAGAACACTAGAAGGGACTGTTTTTAAGTCCAGTATTAAACATTTTTCTTTTGCTCTTAATCTTCGTATTTTTACAATGTTTTGTTCTATTGGCAAACTTTCTGTCTAGCCATAATTTTTTTAGTTGTAAGTTGCAGTCACAGGGCAAGCTGGCCTTTTGAAGGAGCACTTGTGATTAGTTTATCTCTCAGTCCAGAAGTACATTGAGAACAAAAGATTAGGAATCCAGCCTGATGAGCAACAGAAGGCAAGCCGAGGAACAGTCCATGAGAGTTCAAGTCTTCTGGGAAGAGGGAAGGTTACTGGCAACTCCCCAGAGTGCCTAGGCAGAGCATCTGAGAGACACTCACAAAGAATGGGAAGGCTTGTTCAGGAGATCCAGGGTCAGTGAGGACCTGGGGAGGGATTCGCTATATCAGTGAGTTGGAAAGGCTTGGTTGGAGCTGATTGCCATGGGGGGCATCCCTACAAAAATGGCGGCTTAAGAAATACCAGGCAGTTGTGTTGGGAAGGAACTGCTGAGCCCAGCAAGGGCCTGAAAGACTGTCGAGTCTGGGAAAGATGAGCCTGATCTGAGATGACACTGATCTATTTTAATAAACCAGAACCTCAAGAAGGGAATGTACTTGAATGAAATACAAGTCTATGTGCCATTACTAGGGACCCCAAAAAGGAGAAAGGGGCTGACTGAGACTGGATTAGGCAAGGCTTTGCTATGGTGACACATGTTGTATTGCGGTTGGTTATGAAATGTAGTTAGCATTTCAGTATCCCCACTTCTGATACAGGTAAGAAAAACATCAGCAATACATCATCTTCAAAAAAAGGGCCTGATTCTGGATTCCTTACACATGAAAAATGCCATGGACTTTAGCTGCAGATTTGAGTGCGCAAAGAATTCCAGATCAGGTGTAAGGCTTGTCCAGATATTGTAAGAAGTCCATCGTCCTTATTGAGAATTGTGTACCTTCGGCAGAGATCAGTGTGTGGGATTTACACAAAGTAAGGCTGAAATCAGATATTGCTGTTCATAAATAACCTAGCTCTTTTAGGAGCAGATTCCTATGTGTTAAGGTTGTTGACAGTCGGGGTACCTCCTTCAAACGCTCAGCCATGAAGAATAATAGGGACAATTCTTTACAGCCCTTTTAAATATCCTGCTTAGTTCTTGCCCCCAATATTTTGAGACTTTGAAATCTACAGGTTGATTATTTATTATATTTTCATGGTGGTCATTTTTGTAAAAAACACTTTGCCTTTATTTCCAGTAAGCAGTATTCCTTTTTTATTTTTTATTTTTTTAAAATAACATCAAAAACCAAAGTGTTAAAAGGAGTTCATTCTGCCTTTTCTAAGCCATACATATTTATATATTTAGTTACACATAAAAATACATTAAAGTAACACTATTAAGGTTGCAATGAAAAGCAGGCAAAAGTTAGAAAATGCCAGAATTAAATTTGCCTGTGCAACCTTAATTTAGCTCCCATCTGCATGTGCATTAAGATACAGTCTCCTTAATATCTGGGGGGGAAAAAAATCTTATGCCATTGTCATATAGCATAATATCAACTATTAAAGCATAACAGCTGTATACAATGGAAAAATAAGTAAAACACAAAGTATTTTTTACTTGAAAATTTCACTACGAAATTTAGCAATGAAGACCACTTGACAGGAAACAGTAAATGAAATTCTACAAAATTTTATTGTTTGTTTAAAACTATAACATACATATCCCTAGAGCCACATAATCGAAGACAATGAGAAACTCAAATATTTATGTGGAATGAAGACTGGGAAGATGTGGCAGTCTATTAAATGTACTTCAAGTTCACTCTCATTATGTCTCATTCAGAAGATACTAAGCAGATACTGTGTGGACTCCTGAGTATTAGTATAAGGTCATCTTAATATATCATGACAGAGATTTTGCAACATCATTCTAATTTATCTCATCATTAGCCAATGATCTTGTACAAAATATATAAATATATACACGTGTGTCTGTGTGTGTGTGTACACTACTTGTTCTCTACAAATGGCACCCCAGCCCCCAAAAGCCCTCCTACATTTCCACTAGTAACCGTGATTCTCTAATAAAGTAAAAAAAATGAAATATAAGGCAGGAGTGCTGGTCATGAGGAAACCCACCCCAAAGCCAACTAGCCCCATCATAAAGAATATACAGGGACCTGTCCTGTTCCCTCTCCATGATTACAGCACCTGCCAGATCTCAACCAATGCAGCTGATCTGACTCAGAAGTCACTTGCAAACCCAAACCTGACCACATCCTGCTGTGGAGAATTCTGTTCAATTTTTTCTGATAAGAATAGCAAATCCATGACAGACTTTCATGCCCTGACGTGCACGCATGCACGCGCACACTCTCTCTCTCTCACACACACACACACTCCTACCCTCCTTCCCATGTTGTCAGAACTAGGTCCTGTTCAGCGGGTGGGTATACCAGAACTGTTGAAATAAGCCTGCCTCAGAGCAGGGACTCTCCCATTCTATTTGCACTCTACGTATCCTAAGAAAATGGATTCTGATTGGTGCCTCAGTCTAGACACTACTGTTTTACAAAAACAAGAAAAAATGACCGGGGCCAGGGCTCCACCTTGCAGGCCAAAGTGAGAAGAGAATGCATCATACCGTTGTGACAGACATAGCTAATGTTACTATCAAAGAAAATACTCCTGGCCTGAATCACTTTTATGAATATCTGTGATGGACAGACATTACCTGTATAGTACATACTGATCTTTCTCTCTCACACATTCACATAAAAAGATACTGGCAAGTTGTACGTCAGTTACATTTTGTATACTTTGGTTAGACTTGTTTTGGGGGGCGTTTAATATATAACTCTAAGGTACTAGCTTAGCGAGCCTCATGTAGGTGAATCATAAATACAGAGGAGTAGAAGAAATATTATAGGACAAAGGAGAGCAAATGACTTGTATCATGGTATAATTGGGTTTGTTTCAGGGAACACAACACAAAGGACAAATGTAACTTAATTCAGCCACGAGAGAAGCAGGTTTTTGTTCTAGCTAGCATAAAGGCTGTATTTCTGCTCATGTTCAATTATGGTAAATTATCGTTTGTTGCCAGGTTAATTTAATTTTGTGTATCACTGTTTATTCATCAGATATTTATTTGATCTTTCTTTAAAATAATAAATACATTGTAGTAGAATGAAAGATGAAACTAGCTGCTTGTCAAATAAATTTGTCAGTAGCCAGTGTCTTTTTGTGAAAGCAAAAAAAAAAAAAATCCTTTAAAAAATGAATCATACTTTAAAAAGCATGTTTCAAACAAAGATCTCAAAATTCCTTATAATGAATAAAATCTTCACATCTGTGTGATGTAGATCCCCTCTCCCCACCTTTACATATGGGGAAACTGAAGCCCCATTGATTTCTACTAGCACCATTAACACACACATGGTTAATATTATTGTTCCAAAGAAAAAGATGAAAAGTTATGTAGCAAAATTTGCAGATGACACAGAGTTTGTCATGACTAGAAAAGATTATGAAGAACTGAAGAAGGCCCTAACTAGCCTACACAGTTGGGAACACTGTGACAGGTGAAATCCAATGTAGGTTAGGTTGACAAGGATGATTAGAGTCATGGAAAAAGTTCTACACAGAGAGGACTATATAGAGTAAAAATGACACTATTAAGAGGACATGTGATTATTATAATAGGGGCAGGTACCAACATCTATTAAGGTTACCCAACACTTCACATTATAAGACCCTGTTTGCAGATGCTTATAACTTTGCTAAACTTTACCTCTTAGGTTGAAATTTTCCATATGGGTATCTGCCTCAAGCTGAATTCTGTTTTTGAAAATTTCAGCCATTTCTGACAACAAGGCTAGAAAAAAATGTGTTTTCCACATAAAAAAAATTGGGTGGGCTTTTTATTTGAAAAGCTCTATCGCTCCTGTGTATTGGAACAGGGACTTGAAACTTGGTGGGTGTGGCCTTTCTTTTCACTGCCTGGGACTGAGCAGGGCTTTTCCTGCAACTGCATCTTTGGCTTGATGATGAACAGGTCAGGTCCATATCTTGGTTCTGAATCTGAGAGCAGGGAAACTCTCTCCTTTACTCTGATCCTTGTGCTGGGTCCAGACGACATGGAGGAGGAAGTTGCCTGATTCAAATGCAATGAGGACAAAAGCTGGACCTGTGGGAGATGTGAAGGGAGCACATTGGGACAGGAAGTCTGCAGAGTGAAGGGGAGAGCAGGAACTGGCATTGGAGTCTGGCAGGAGAGTGTGAAGTGGGAAACAGGAACTGGTAGTTGGGATGGAGGGAGTCTGAGACTGGCTGGCAAGGAAACTAGGAGCCAGGCAGGAGACTGGGACTGGCTCACCAAGAAGACTTGGACTGAGAACAAGTGTAGCGGGGGAGGAAGGTTAGGAGGAAGGAGAGATTTGATGAGAAACCAGGGTGTGGGGAAAAGAACTGAGATTGACTGGACAAAGAGAATGGGACAAGGAGCTGGGTGGGGCAGACACAGATTGGGTGAGGAGCTCTGCAAGGGAGATTGGGACTAGAGAATGTGAGTAGTAGTGTTGACTGGAGACTGGGGTGGGGCGGAGGGAGAGAAAGACAAATTGGATAAAAAACTGGGATTAGCTGGGCAAGGAGACTGAGGACAAGGAGCTGGAAGATTGGGGGTGAACTAAAATGACTGAACAAGAGACTGGCAGGGAGACTGGGACTGGGAAGGGGAAGCTGGAAGGGTGAGACTGGGACCAGGATGAGAGAACTGAGAAGTGGAAACTGAGACTGGCTAGGTGAGGAGAATGGGATTGGGCCAAGGAGCCAGTGGTTGGGACAAGACAGAACTGGGACAGCGACATATTGTGGGGGATAGGCCAGAATGGGATCACACTTGGGTGGAAGGAGCAAGAGTCTGTGTCCATGAGAGAGTGCTCCTCTCCAGAGCTTGCATTTGCCTGACTGGAGACTTGTAGAGGTGCTGAGCTAACAGCTGCTACTGAAGTCAGTGGGAGCTGTGCTTTGAACATATAAAGTGCTATATAATGCTGAGTACTCTGAAAAATCAGGTTGTTGGTGTCTGAAATTGGGCACACAAAATTAGAAGAAATCTTTGACCTTAATCTCTCTGGCCTGGATACACAAAAGGACTTAGATGCTGTGATGCAACGCATTGCAATACTTAATCTTTAGGCACCTGGAAAATCACTGGAACAACACTGCAATCCACAAAGCCTAGTTCAGCACCTAGGCTCCCTACAATGAGGGGGTGGGGCGGGGGGAAGATGCCTTAGAAGACGATCAACAAAAGCCAGCACATTAGCAGAAGGCCACTTACACCAGCGAATGGGAGATGCTGACCAATGGGGTTTGTCCTAAGTTCTGCCCTTCTCACCGGAGACAGGCACGTAAATGTGGGGTGCAGTGGTTTGTGCACTCGTCTGGGATGTGGGGGACCCATGTTCCAATCTCCCCCTACCTTGCCTCTTTCTGCCCCTGCCCTGCCTGCTCCCCTGAGCATGCCTCGTCCCTGCTCGTCTCCCTCCCTCTCAGCATCTTGTGCATGCTGCTGAACAGGTGTTACGCAACATGCAGGAGGCACTGGGAGGGAGGGGGAGGAGTTGATCAGCATGGCTGTGGGCGGGAGGTGCTGTGGGTGGTGGGGGAGCTTGGTTGCTGATGAGTGCTAAGCACCTGCTAATTTTTTTCTGGAGCACCCATGGAGTCGGCACCTATGCTCCTTCCCTCCAGTCTGGTAGGTGGAGAATGGGCGGGGGGGAGGGGGGGAGTGTGTGAGGGGCTCCGTGAGTCAAACTTTAACTGTAAAAGAGCCGCATACGGCTCGTCAGTTGTAGTTTGGCAGAGAGGCTTTCTCTCTCTGGCTCAATGACTCTTTGGACACCTAAGTATCTGTAAAAAGAAAAGGAGGACTTGTGGCACCTTAGAGACTAACCAATTTATTAGAGCATAAGCTTTCGTGAGCTACAGCTCACTTCCTCAGATGCATATCGTGGAAACTGCAGCAGGAGAGTGAATTTGTGTGGGGGGGTGGAGGGTGAGAAAGCCTGGATTTGTGCTGGAAATCACTTTAGATAAGCTATTACCAGCAGGACAGTGGGGTGGGAATAGGTATTGTTTCATATTCTCTGTGTATATATAAAGCCTGCTGCAGTTTCCACGATATGCATCTGAGGAAGTGAGCTGTAGCTCACGAAAGCTTATGCTCTAATAAATTGGTTAGTCTCTAAGGTGCCACAAGTCCTCCTTTTCTTTTTGCGAATACAGACTAACACGGCTGTTACTCTGAAACCTCTAAGTATCTGTGTGAATTTGGGCTTTGGGGCCTCAGTTCCCCATTTGTACAGCTGGGAGACTACAAGCCCCTTGTTGTACAAGGGTGTTGTAAAAATAAATTTCATTAATATTTTGAATCACTCCGATACTATAGTAATGAGCACCATAGAAAAGTCCATGAGGAAATTCATGTCTTCGGAGCAGGGGTTTGAATAGTTAAAGTAAATAAGACATGGAGTCATACATTAAACAATGGGGAGAAAACAAAATATTGAGTAGCTTGCTCACTAAGTGAGCACTATCCATCTTGTGCACTGAATGTGGAAGAGGCCTGTGGAAAATATAGTGTATGCTCATGTAATTTAAGAAGTACCATAATGCATATGCATTAGTGAGTCAAATTAAGGTTGTATAGGCAGCTTTAATTCTGGCATTTCCTAACTTTTGACAGTTTGATTTTACAACTTTAATGTTTTTAATGCATTTTTAGTGTAGGAATTGGGCATATAATTCCTATAATACATAAAAATACATTAAAAGGACATTAAGGACACTCCATGATGGGAAACAAAAAGAGCTTGTGAGGGACTTAAGGCAGGTCACTCCAACTAAAGACAAGCTGAGGGGGGAGGGAGCCTAGGCTATGTTGGTATAGGCATGTCCAGCAGAGATCAGAGAGTTATATTGCTAGGATTGCTCTTGCAATGATTGTGGATGGAGTTGCCCAACAGGGAGACCAAAAGCTCAGTATGTGGACTAAATATTGGCAGATCTTGGAGAGAACAATCTGCATGACAGCCTGGCATATGATCATGAGTTTTGGAAGAAGGCTATAAAAGTTGCCGATCCTGAACAGGGAAGTGACAAGAAAGAAGAAGAGAACTTAGCAGATAGCTAAATATTTATTTTTGAGAATATAAGAACCAAATATTTATAAGCTTAGGGGAAAATGTTTGACAATAATATAAGTGAATATGCAGTTAAAATATAAACAGATCAGTTATAATATGCACACTTGCTATAATTTTGTGATACCTGCAGCTATTGGCTGTTAGCTTTACAAAGTATTACTTCACACTAACCTTGTGCAAGGAACTTATGCAGTTTGTCCAGAACTTGTAATTGAATTAGTATAGCTTACCCCCTATTGGTTGTGGCCCACTGGAGGATGCCACACCAGTTATATAAGAACTCTGCGCGTGCCAGCCAGCATCCGCTCAACGCAACAGCTGCCTGGGACCTCATCCGTTAGGTGCTGTGTGGTATTCTTGGAATACAGCCAGTTGCTGTCTCAGCTGCACCTGAGTCTGCTGTGTGTATAGTTATGTGTGTGAGAAAGGGTCTGGTATGGTGAACAGAAGGGAGGAGAATCTGGGAAGGGATGAAGTCCATCCCTGCACAGCTTGTAGGGTCTGACAGAGTATCTGAAAGACCTGTGAGGTTTCCAGGCGGTTGTCACTGAGCAGCTCTGAAGTGTTATTAAAAGCCTAAGGATGGAAGACATGCTGCAATCGCACATGCAAACTTGTAATATAAACAGCAGATCTGCAGCTTCCACTTGCAACATGAAATTTGAAGCCACACTAGCTTCACCTTTGATTAAATCTACAATATCTTAAATGAAATGACAGGACCAATGAGAACATATGTTCTACTCTACTTAACAACTGTTTGTGTGGTCAGATAACATCCTTTGATGTGTGGCTATTCTTTAATAATCAATTTTTTTTATTTTGTTTGGGAAATACTAGAGAGCTATCCACTTTTTTTCATTTGACCCAATAAAAGAATAAACACAAAACCCTGCAAGACAGGAGTGGATGCTCTATTGTTTAAATGCTTTATTATTCTACTCTTGACACTTCCCTATTCCATATCTAAGGGTAGGTAGGAAGTAGGGAAGGATGAAGGATAATATTTTTAATCTTCACAACCAGAATGACTTTCTAATTCTTTTTTTTAATTTAATTGGCTAAATATGTGTGTGTGGAGAGAGAGATAGGGTTGCCAGTTTTGGTTGGATGTATCCCTGGAAGCTTCATCACATGGCAATCTTTAATTCCTGGAGACTCCAGTGCAATCCTGGAGGGTTGGCAACCCTTTAAAAGTGTGTGTGGAAGGGTATATTTTTGGAGGGGCATTAAAGAAGGGAGAAGGGTTTAAAATCTATATGCAAACCTTTAAAAATGATTCTGATAAGAAAACCCGAAACAATCATCTTAGAATCATTGAATGGTAGGATGTGGTGGATATTTTAGGACCCTGCAAAATCTGGCCTTTAGAGTGCCTGAAATAATAGCAGTCCCACTATAGGCTTAGTGGTAAGAATTTTCCTCTGTGCTGATGTTGATACAAAATTTCCTTTGATGTTACTACCAACAGTGGGTACAGTTAAAAAGTTTTTATTCTTAGAAAACAGGTATTCCCTGAGTGTATAATGGGAATAACAAATGTAGCTCTCCCCGAGGCGCGGTTTAAGACTCTGCCCTTCTCTCTCCTGGAAGCTTGGTATCACCAATATTAGGAGCAGCTTCTCCCTTCTCCTCTCATGGGTTGGATCCTGTGTTCTTTTTTGGCTCCTAATGCCTCTATCTAAGATGACTCCTCACAGTGCCATGCAGAGGGTGTTGTCCCTTGAGAAAATCAATACAACTAGCTGGCAAGGAGCGTAAAGCCCAGTACACAAGGGATAAATAAAATACATTAACAAAAGCTCCAGCAAAAGTATGAAAATAGCTCTCTTGCTTTATCTTCACCTTGGGGTGGGGCAGGGTCCTCTCCTAACCCCTACCAGGCTTGCTGGCTCCCTGATCTGGAGTCCTGTGTGGGTCTCGGCTGGCTCACAGTAGCCAGTGCCAGGTCAGATCTTTCTCTGGGGATGCTGGTCGCTGCATAGTGGGAACTGCCCAATCTGTGCAGCTAGATCTCATGGCAGTGCAAGAACTCCCTTTGTGGTGAGTGGGAGTTCAGTAATGACTCACTGAGCTGTGGTGTCACTCTCAGCTTCCAAACTCAAAACTGAAACTAAATCTGTTGTCTCTCTAAGTCAGGCTGTCCTTGGGCTGGGGGGCAGTAAAGTCCTGTCATTGGGTCAATGGACTGCTTGTCCAGATCACCCCATGGAGAAACTTCACTGTTGGCCTCAGAAAGCATTTCTAGATCCCTTCTGTCCTCATCCCTCTGTCCACAAATGCCAGGCTCTTGTAGCCCTTGTAGTTGTAGTCTTTTGGTAGGGCCCCCTAGAGGCTCAGTCTGGCAATTCAGGAGCTTGCAAATTCCAAGGGAGGGTTACAAACACCTTTCAAATGGTGGAGATACTGTATTCTAGTGAGGAAAATTAATCCTCCCCTGTACATAGTACTCTGTATTTCTGTAGCACCTTTCTTGGTGTTGTCTCTGTCTTTTATAAATGAGGAAAGTGAGGGACAGATGGGTTAAGAAACATGTCCAAGGCCACAAAAACTTTGGCAGAGTCATGAATAGAACCCAGCTTTCCTGTCTCCCATTTCTGTGCTTCAGCAGCCAGTATGGACTTTCTCCTGATTTAAGACCTTTGTCCTGGAATTGGATTTTTGTGGACAGACCATTATGCTTGTGCAGAGCCTCATTCAAGTCAGTGGGGTTGTGCTTGGGCCCACTCGCACAGATCTGATTGCAGGGAGCCTAAAACCCACAGTGTTATGTTAATAGATCAATTTATTTGTAAGGATGGACAAATCAGTCAGGCTGAAATAAGATTGAACCTCAACCTTCTCCCAAAACTCCAAACTGAAGCTTTTTAGAGGCTAGAAAAGTCTGGATACTGTCCCTAAATTATTTTGGTTTCTTTTAGGTCCTTATCAGAACCAAGTTTTTTAGTTTGCCCATCACTGCTTTTTGATTCACAGCAGTGCACAAAGTGTTCTGTTGGAGCACTGTTTCCAAATCTGGTGGTGTGAGCACAGAGAGGGCAGCACCTGGAAACCAGCTGGAGGGAAAGAGGAGAAAGGAGGAGGATAGCTTCCTGGCCCAAGTGCCACTTTGCTTCCCTTTGCAAACATGCTACCACAGCTGCAGGTAAAGTGACACAGCCCCTTGAAAGGTGCCCATGATCTCATTATTCTCCCACTGCGGCCACTTAAGGCAGCCAATCGTAGGAGCAGCTCATATGTTGAGAGCTAGGGTACTTCTACACTAGAAATGCATCAGTGGGTTCTTCCACTGGTGTAGTAAATTCACCTCTCTGAGAGGCTTTAGCTAGGTTGACAGAAGAATTCTACACTGCGGCTTAGGTTAGGTTAGCTTATCTATGTTGCACAGGGCATGATGTTTTTCACAGCCCTCAGCAATGTCATTAGGTCAAATTAACTTTGTTCTGTTGACCAGCCCTTAGAGGCTCAGGCAACAGCATGCTGACCTATGCTTTCTGTTCTTCCAGCTGAGCTGAGTTCAAATGGGGCCCAACCTCATGACGGCTACCACTTTCCACAGTATACTGTGGGGGAACAGAGAAAGGGCATTACAAGAGAAAAAGGAAGCCAGATAAAGAGCAATTCTTTTTGTAAAGGAAGTTAAATAAACAAAAAAGGACAGAACAGGACGAGAGGGAGAAAATGGACAGGAAAAAAGGTGGTGCTACCATAACCATGCAAGAGGATGTTGTGAGGAGACAAGGGAGTAATCTGTCTGCCAACCTCCCACAAGTGCATGAGGTGTCTAAGTCGAAAACGCTGTTGGTTGCCCAGATCTATTTTTGTTGCTTGCTAAATCCTAGCAATATTTCATATTGCTGAGTAAGTTTGTCTGCTTTACTCAAAAGGGCCCAATCTTGCAAGGTCTTGAATGCTCTGACTCCCATTGAAATCACCATCTTGCAAGTTCAGGCCTTAAAAAAAAACAAAGTTCAGAAAATAAACTTAATGAGCTGCTGATCTTTTAATTTCTATTATTATTAGGGGTGTATTTCATATTCAGCACTTAATGTGATGAGTCTAAACTGCATTCTCGGCACAAATTTTTTGGTGGCCTCAGAATACGGCCACCAACTCTTGCTGGTGGCCGCTCACACACTTTTTTCCTAAAATGCTTAATTAGCTTTAGGAAAACCAAATAAGTATGCATGTATACATGCCCAAATCATTGTAATTTATTTATTGCTAGCTAATAAATCTATTATGTAAAGTGCTATCAACAAACATACACGTATCACTTTTCACAGCAGACTTACTCAGCCCTGGCAACCCTGGGGACAAATTAAGTCCTGGATGGAGGCCTGGGGAAGCAGTAGGGGACTAGAGCCTGAATCCCTGCTGCCACAACCCAAAGCCTCATGGCCAGAGGATGGGACTCCGGGATGGAGCCCAAAGCTGTGTGGCCAGAGTCTGGGGACTGCTGCTGTGCGGCCAGAACCTGGGGCTGGAGCCCAAAGCCCTGTAGCCAGAGCCTGCCTCCTCTCCACCCCAGGGCTGAAGCCTGGGCCCCACTGCCCCTGGGAAGGTGGGGAACTCACCGGCTGCCTGCACCTACAGCATTGTGCCCCAGGTGTCTCTAGAGGAGGTCTGGGCCCAACCCCTGCCGGTGGCTCCAGTAATCAACACCAAGTTGGTGCATCCAGGAGCAACAGGGAGGGGGAGAATACAGCCTAGATGTGCATACGTAAAAGGAAAAACTGGTGGTGGGAAGTGGAAGGAATGGTTTTGTTTGGGATTTTTATTTTGGCAGTTAAGTTACCATCTACACTTTGGGCAACGTGTAGCATACAGACACTACACATCTAACTAGCATGGGTATAAATAGCAGTGTATATGGAGTGACATTGCATAGGTGAGTAGAGTATAGACATGCTAGAACCTTAGGCTTTATACCCTGCACTGCTCTCTATACATCCAACTAGTGTTCCCCATGTGTACATTGCTGTTTTTAGCAGTTTAGCATCCTGGTGCCTCCCCACTGGAAGGAAAGGCTCCAGCTGTGGAGAAAAGGCTCTGGCAGGGGGAAGGAAGTGGGGAAAGGTTCTGCCAGCTCTCCCCTGCCAGAACCTTTCCCTGTCCCAGGTATCTACAGCCTGCTTTTCATTGCGGCATGTAGCTGTATATACCCTATGTGCTGCCACCACCAGTGTAGACAAGGTATATGTATGTGTGTCTGTGCAGGGGTTTGTGTGTGTGCGTGCACACTTGTCTGTAGCTCAAACCCCTGCTCCTTGCCATCCATACCACAGTGCACAGCACACACCATATTGTGGACTTTGTGTGGGGAAATGTACACACAAGAAACGCTCTGTGCCTGTCAGGCCCCCTGTTTACCACTGTTGTCTGAAACCCCAGTGACTTTTCACACATGTTGTTAGATTTAAACCAAATCTTCTTTATAAAAATTATCCTCTAACAAAAGACTCTTTTGTACAATAGGTAAAGTTGCACTCTGTCACCTAGACTCTTCAGAAGGGAAGGGGGAGCAGCATTCACAATCTAAAAATAATCACTTTCCAGTTGATATAATATCTCTTTCTCAATAAGGCAGAAGAAATGTCTGTTGTCATATACTGGAGTACTTAGGAAAGCATTAGGGTTCTCTTTCTAGCAACGGATCTTCTGTGTAATGTGTCTTTTTTAAATTTGCCACAAACCACTTTGAAATGGTTTCGTACTTAAATCTAAAACCTCTAAACCCTTTGTTAACACGGGATGCAAACCTCCTGAGGATTTGGAGATTACAAACATTAACCAGTGCTTTATGCAATAGGAACAATTTCCCAAATGCCTTATCTTATGTCTTTTTGCCATATTTAAAGCAGTTTTAGATTTTTGATTCATGACCAACTCTCCTAGCTGTAAAAGTGGGTTTTTATGAGTTGAACTTTCAGCCCTTTTGCCTCCCAATTCAGAACAGATTTTACGGTTCCATCAATTTAAGTAGTACTGGTTTCTTCCTGGTTTATTAGATTTCTCCAGTTTAAGTCAAATTGAGAGGTGATATGTAAGATGGTGTAAGTTAGATATAAAAGAGTCTAAAGGCAGGTAATTTACTTGTGAGGAGCCAGGATATGTCATAGGTTCAGAATGGGGGTAGCCTATTTCAGCCCACAAAATTATACACCTCCTCTTAGAGGCTTTTCTTGCTACTTCCTTCCTCTGGACCATTGGACTGAATTAAACCAATTTAGACTCCTGTACACTGTCTCACTGGACAAATTCAGAAGGGATATGGTAAGGGAGAGTAAGTTACACTTTAGTAAATGGATGAGGTATAAGGGAGGCTAAAACGGTGTAACATACACACTGATGGATCCGACCAAGACTCCCTTAGACTCATCTCTGAATTGGTCTTATGATTTGATATACTGACAACAGAGGAGCTATCATGAAAGAGCTGCCTGACTAACTCTCCCTTGAGGGTTAAGGTTAAGCGTTAAGGTTGCCTGTCACCTTCAGTAATATGACCATTTTTTCAGTTGCTTATAATTTTTATCCAAAGCATTTATCCAAGCCTTGTATGTGTCACAGGCAGAACTTGTTTGGAAAATCATTAGTCAGAACGGTTCTGCTGTTCCTGAGAATGAGGCTAGGGAAGAACACAATGTTTTGTTCATGTTAAAGAATTTGGATAACCTTTTATTTGAAAATAACAAGTACTCTTCTGCTTTGGAGCAGAAGCTTGCCATTTGGCCAGGGGGATGGCCATTGTGTCAAGGCTGTGACTTTTTCCATCCCATTAAAAATCTGCCCAAGTTTCACTACGTTGTAAGCTTTTGAAAAATTGTAGTATGCAAATGATCAGTAGCAACTTCTTTTAGCAGCTATTTTCCCTGGTGATTCTGTCCTCACTGAACATCCCCCAGTGCAGGGCTGAGCAGGACTTTCCTTGCAGTTGTAGCTCTGGACTGCTGTGGGCCAAGCCAAAGTCGGACACAGGAACTGAGAGCAGGGAAACTCTCTCCTATGCTGTCTGTGTCACCCCTGCTGGGTTGGGTAATGTGGAGGAAGAAGCTTCCTGATTTCAAAGGATAGAGGACTGGTATATTTTGGGGGTCAACCTAAACCAGTGAGAGGTGGTTACCTATTGCTCTGGAACCCTGAGTGCCTTAAAATGCTCTGTGGCTGTAGTTGTCTGTCTGCCGATGCTCCCAGCCAGTATATGAGCTTGCACGGAGTGTGTCTGTTGAGCACCCCTCTGTCATTGGGATGCTCTTACAGTCAAGACCTTGATCTGCAAGGGCAGTTGATTAGGATAAACAGCCTGAGGGGAGTAAAACTAGGACCTGAGTCTGGTAGGAGGGAGTGGGGACTGAGTCTGGTACTGGCAAGCAGGGGGAGAGGCTGGACAAGTGTGGGACTGACGAGGCAAATGGGGATGAGGGGTAGACTGAGATTGGATGAGGAGTTGGGATTGAAACTAGGACTGGCTGGGTAGGTAGCCTGGGATTGAGGATCAATGGGATGGGGTAGGAGGTCAGGAGAGAGGGGAGACCGATCTAATGAGGAGGTGGGATGTGGGATAAAACTGGAACTGGCTCGGCAAAGAAACTGGGACAAGAAAATGGTGGAGGGAGAGAGACCGTGCTTGGATGAGGAACCTCAGGAAGGAGTCTGAAATTGGGAACTAAAGGGGACAGGGAATGTGGCAAGGTGGGAGACTAGAGGCAAGGTGGGGAGAGACAGACAGATCAGATGAGGAGTACGGGGGGTGGGAGGACTGAGTGACTTGGAAAGGAGACTGGAACTGGGATGAAAAGCCTGAGGAGTGGAGACTAGGACTGGCTAGGTGAGGAGAATGGGACTGGGAAGAAATGGGGTAAATAGGCAGAAGCATTTGTGCTCACTAGAACCCACTTTCTTTTAAAGCCTAGAACCCAAGATCTCTTGAGTCTCATCATTACTCTTGTCAGCAGAGAAAAAATACTACATGATTCTGTAATTAGAATGTATTGTAATGCACATGCACAAGGGGGAAAACTTTAATCTGGCAGTTCCTAACTTCTGAGAGCTTAATTTTGCAACCTTAATAATGTTCTTTTAAGCAGGATTTTTGCATGTAATTAACTGGTGATGCAAATAAAATTTGAACTAACCGTGGATGAAATCCTCTTTCTTAAATGGATGAAAGGACCTGTTGAACCAAAATACATGTCCATGCAGACACTAGAATGGTGAACATAGTATGGAAATCAAACTGACTAGGACAAATACATGCAATTTGTATTGTGCTTGTGTCCAAAGAACCTTAGAACGTTTTGTTTGACTTCCCCATATGAACAAGATTGACACATTAGCCACCAACTGGGCATCTTTTTCTCTTTTTAAACATTTCTGCCTAAGCTGCTTCAGTGTCTTTGTGCTGCGAGAGGTGTGCTACATTTTGGCTGAGACTTGCACAGATAGACCTGGCCATTTGTGGAACTTTTCATGAAACATTCTACTAAATTCCAACTGAGGCAGATCAAAACCACGCATCTAAATTTCTCCTTAAATTTCAGCTGGATACGGTATTCAGTTCATATTCTAAACTCTTATTTTGTGTTGCTAGGTAGAGATAATCAGCTGCTGCTGTCCACTGTCAGAGGTGACTGCATAGACATAGACCAGTGGTTTTCAGTCTTAAACAAATAAATCAAAGTGTGCTACCAGTTAGTCACACCTTTCTAACTGTAAAAGGTTCTGCTTACTGTCATTGGATGACCTGAACCTGTTTATATTGGACACAACCACTGACTTCAGAGTTCAGTGGTGAACAATGTAACTTTGAATTCCTTTTGTATCAAACACAATCGTTCTGTCTGTATGACAAGTGAGAAACTAAGTTTCCCTTGTTTCGTTTAAATTTTGCTTTCCTAATTTCATCCCATTATTTTTGGTTATACCTTTTGTAACATTCCCCCCCCCCCTCCGCCTCCACCTCTCAAGTGGAATTGATAGCTCTTGGATATTGATACATGGTAACTGTTATTGATAACAGTTCTTAACATAGAGCTGAGTAGAATAGCAGAGTCAGGGTCTGCTCTCTGGATCCAAGATCAGAATTTTCCCCCCCGATAGCAACAGTTTCCAGTCTCCAGGATGCCATTGTTTTGTTCTATAAAAAGCATGATGATTTTGTAGTAAACTATGCTAATCAAATTGTCATCTTTTTTCATGCCCAAAAGATATTGTGTATCAGAGCTCTGAAAGCAGGGCATTAAACTATAGTCTCTGGACTATATGAGAAGCTAACCAACCATAGAATAAACTCATGTAGTAACTTTTAATACGGTGTCCTAATTGTAATGTGTGAGCATATCTTCACCCTTTTTGATATTGAGAGTAATATTGGCAGACTCTTCTTGCACGTTCTTTAATCCATGTCAGGTCTTATTAACAGACTGTCAGAGTCAGATTGCCCACAGTGTACATGGACATGCATATGAAATATAACCCATTTTCCTACCATGGGAGAGGACTGAAATTTTAATTTCACAGATTTCACTCCAACTCCTAGATCATTTAGTTTTTTCAGGCAAATGCTGTATATGGCCACCGCTCATTTAAAACTGTGTCCCAACCTAATTGTATTATGAGCCTATTAACTCCTAGCTAATCATCCAGTCATGGCTAATTAATCACTTCTCCTGGTTGTCCTGTTTAAGACTTGTTTTTCACACCACTGAACAGGAAACTATTATCTGATTTTATTTTCAGGGTAGCCTGTGTACAAAGGGCAAAATCTGACCCACTTCCTCGGTCACTTAAGGCTCAGTAGGAAGTCGAGTCAGTTGGATTCCTCTGTGTCTGTTTGGGGAGGGGTGCAAAGATGTGAGGAAAGCCTATGTGAACTCCCTGTATGCAGCGAAACACAGTTAAATGACTTTCTATGCCTTTGTGATAAATGAAGTGTGTGTGTGGCAGGGGTGGGTGGGGGGTAGCTCCCTTTGATGGACACCCAGCCAGTTAGCTGAAAAATCCCTCTTGGTAGCTGTTCTCTACTTGCTTTACCTGTAAAAGATTAAAAAGTCCCCCAGGTAAAGAAAAAAAAAAGTGGGCACCTGACCAAAAGAGCCAATGGGAAGGCTAGAACTTTTTAAAATCGGGAACGAAACTTTCCCTTTGTCTGTTGTTCTCTCTCGGCTGAAGAGACGGGCAGCAGGAACGCTGTTTAAAGTTTGAACCAGATATGAAAACCATCAGATCATATCGAGAACTAATTTTAACAACCCAAATATATAAGTAAATTAGGAATGTTTAGGAAGACATGATTAGGTTTATTTCTGTTTATTTTTTAAGGCTTGCGGACTCCTCTGTGCTAACCTCAGATTCTTTTATTTGCTTGTAACCTTTAAGCTAACCGCCAAGAAAGCTATTTTGGGTGCTTAATTTTTGGAATCGCTCTTTTAAAATCTTGCAAAAGACTAAGTTCCAGATGTATTTTCTTCCTTTTTGTTTTTAATAAAATTTACCTTTAAGAACAGGATGGGATTTTTGGTGTCCTAGGAGGTTTGTGCATGTTGTTTGATTAGCTGCTAGCAGCAGCTAATTTCCTTTGTTTTTTTTCTCAGCTCTTCCCTGGATGGGGGTGTGAAAGGGCTTGAGGGTGCCCCACAGGGAGGAATTCCCAAGTGCTTCTTCCTGGGTTCAGGGGTTTTTTTTTTTGGGCATTTGGGTGGTGGCAGCATTTACCAAGCCAAGTTCAGAGAAAAGCTGTAACCTTGGGAGTTTAATACAAGCCTGGATTGACAAGTATTAATTTTTAACATCCTTGTAGGCCCCCACCTTCTACACTCAAAATGACAGAGTGGGGATTCAGCCTTGACAGTCTTAGAATGGAGGAAAATGATTGGTTTGGGAAGGAGTCCAAGTATAGCTGATAATTTTATGAATATTTCAGATCTGTCTGCTAACCCTTCTCTCCACCCCGGACTTTAGGGGGTCATGTCTTATGGATGTGACAGTCCTGCTACTGCAGCAAGGGGAAGGAGGTTAGATCTGTTACCCCAGATCTCTGCCCAACTCTACTTGGGCCACCACAAATAGCCTGCTTGCTTTGGTGACTGTCTATGATTTAAATTTAAATCCATCTTTTTTTCACAAATGTGTTCTGTTTTGTTTTGTTTTTTTTAAAGCCACTCATTTCGTAATCAAGTCTAAAGGGCACATGTTTAGTGCCGTATGCCAGGATTTAGCCTCATTACTCCCACTAATGGTAACAATCTATGTGATCAAATCCCAGTATAGCAGCTCAGTGCTGTGTTTGTCTAGCTCTCTAAACTTTAAATAATGGCTATGCCTGTATGCTCTTTTTCACGTAAAGACCTGGATGTTTTGTCTGAAATGTACTTTGTCACTTTCACTGTGTAGAAGTCTGCTCTTTTGCATCTCTTCATAATTGTCTTAGCAAGAATGATTTTGTAGAGGAGACTTCTGAGGGGTTGGTTGAGCAGTGAGAGGAATAGACTTTCCCCTCTATTTTCTTTTAATAACACCCTCCCCCCCCCCGCAAAATAATGAATATGAAGACTTAATTTGCAGTGTGCAGTACCCAGTTGCCAAAGTTGCTGTGTTCCGCTGAAAACAGTGGAGGATAGGAGTAGGTTGGATTTATATCTGCTCTCCATTCTTCCTTGTGGTAATGTCCACAGTTCTGTTACCATGGGTACTTCAGCCTGGGGGACAGAACCAGACCTTTCAGTCATTAGCAGCAGGGGAAAGGCCCACCTCATGAAGTTCCCTCCAGTTTTTAATGCCATCACAACAGCTTGAAGTTCAGCCAGCCCTTCCTGCTGCAGAACTTTTCTCAGAGAAATTCTGTTCAAATCTTAGACTAACAAAGTTGGTGTCGGTCTGATTCAAATCTGTGGGGAGATTGTCTTCTCAGTTCTGCTTCCTGTTGTGAAGTGTTTGAAGAGGCTGATGCCCTGTCGAGGGGTGAGCTGGGCCGAGGAAAGAAAGACAGAAGCAAAAGCAAGGGTCTGCATATCCTGCTTCCCTCTGACTAATTGAGTGTCTTGCTGGGGAGCTCAGCTGGTTCTGTGGGCAAAGTTTTCCCTCATAGCCCAGTCTGGGTGGGGTTGCCTTGGCTTTCTTCCCTTGGGAAGGAAAGGAAGTGGGTGGGATTGGAAAGATGCTGGCTCTGGGCCAAGGAGCTCCTTCCTTTCTCCATGAGGGGAGTAAAGCCAGAAGGGCAGCACACCAGATGGAAGATCTCCCTGTAGCCTGGATCAGCTACCACACCTCGAACTGCGGTGCTCAGCTGCGCTTCATTTCCCTGCACACCATGGGGAGAGGGCACATGATATAGCACAGATGTTGCCAACATTAGAAAGAGCAATAATGGGCCTCTGCACTAGTCCAAATGTAACTGGTATTGCTACCCAACATAAATATGGCTGTTTTCCCTGGTCAGGGTTTTTGCACATCTAAGCAGGGGAGAGCTTTACCTTAAAGAGTGGACTCTTCATGATGTAGGCCCTTCATGGGCAGCTGAGGACAGGCAGGCATTACCTCAGCCCCCTTCTTCAAGTGGTATCAGGCCAGCAATAAACAAACAAATATGAACTGTCATCTAACACTGCAAGTGCCCCCATATGCTTTCACAAGGAACACTAATATGGGTGGACAGGACAGTGATACATAGCTGGGTGCAGAGGGAAAAAAGTGGCATTCAAACCTGTTTCATGCAGGTATATGGGGTTTGGTTTCTAGCTAGTGATGTACTGGGAAACATTATGGCAAGCTGAGGCTATTTAGAGTCAGAAAAGTTGACATACAATCCTGACTTCTGCAAGATACCGTAGAAAGGAATACAGTCGTATGGCAGACTGAAGCATTCCAATGAAGTGCAACAAGAAAAAAATACCTCTTTTCAAGTCATAGCTAGAACAAGTGCAGCGCTAATAGCTCTGAGGCAATAGAGGGCAGCTGTCAGAATCAGACTTCAGATTGAAGTCTGGGAACAAAAAGAGCTACCTATAGCTTTGATCAAATGACGGTAAGAATCATTAGGAAAGGGATAGATAAGAAGACAGAAAATATCATATTGCCTCTATATAAATATGATATGCCCACATCTTGAATACTGTGTGCAGATCTGGTCGCCCCATCTCAAAAAATATATTTTAGAATTGGAAAAGGTTCAGAAAAGGGCAACGAAAATGCTTGGGGGTATGGAACAGCTTCCATATGAGGAGAAATTAATAAGACTGGGACTTTTCAGCTTGGAAAAGAGATGACTAAGGGGAGAGAGATAGAGACGTATAAAATCATAACTGGTGTGGAGAAAGTAAATAAGGAAGTGTTACTTTCTCTTTCTCATAACAGAAGAACTAGAGGTCACCCAATGAAATTAATAGGCAGCAGGTTTGTGGAACTCTTTGCCAGAGGATGTTGTGAAGGCCAAGACTATAACAGGGTTCAAAAAAAGAACTAGATAAGTTCATGGAGGATCGGTCCATCAATGGCTATTAGCCAGGATGGGCAGGGATGGTGTCCCTAGCCTCTAGAGGTTTGCCAGAAGCTGGGAATGGGCACCGGGGGTGGATCACTTGATTTCCTGTTCTGTTCATTCCCCCTGAAGCACCTGGCATTGGCCACTGTTGGAAGATGGGATACTGGGCGAGATGGACCAGTATGGCCATTCTTACATTCTTATGTCCAAGGAGGGTAGGTACCCTGTGAAACTGTGGAAGAATTACAGGAACAGTGTTACCCCATTCCCTGTCTCAGCAACCTATGGAGGGGGTTTTATTCATGACACGAATAAAATCATCCATCATCTACTTTAGATCAGAATATTACAACCCACTCTGCATCCTATTTCTACCCTCAGAATTGGGGACAAACAGAGCAGGGCCCTCTCTGAAACAGCTAAATAAATTCTCCCTGGAGGCTTACCTTCAAAGCATTCCCATGTCACCATTCTCAGACAATTATTTTTGTTTTTCAGATGGATGGGAGCCTTCCTTTTCTCCCACCCCGAGCTTTGATTATTGCCATTTGATCTTACATGTGCTCCTGGGGTATCCAGGAACGTGGTAGCAAGAAATATTAGCATTAGGGAAGAAGAAAATTCATCTATCTCTTCCGAGACAATTTTTTCTGAACAGAATTCAGTACAGAGACAAAGCTGAAACACACATACACAGTGATATAGTTCTTGGATTCAGGATGAACACTCACATGGTGCCAGAGAAATCAATCCTAGGCCTGGGCTGAGGATGAATGCTATCAGGTACCAGATCCCATCTCAGAAGAATGTTAACAGAAGATAAAGATGGCCATAAAGGAAAACAAGTAGCATCACAGAAACAGAAAATCAATTCTTATTGGAGCCTGTTGAGACTTCTGATATCACTCACAGGCATGCTTCAATATTCTAGAGTTCAGATGAGTTCTGTCCAATAATTCGAGGTCACGCCTTTGCATCCCACCCTATCTCATTCATTAGAAGAGATCCAGGTCTAGTTGTATACTCTGTACTCTCTCACCCGGTGAATGCAGAGAATCAATTTTTTTAAGGGATCTTCCCAATTCATGTCAGGGAATGGATACCAAAAAGAGAGAGAACACAACATCCACCAGCTAGAGCACAATAATACATTGAAGTCTTGAAGCAATATCCTTTCTAGAGATAACAGACCTGTGTAGGTCATGGCAGTCAACATGTCTGATTGAGTTTTCATAAATCACTAGGAAGAATGTGATCAGCCTTACCTCTGAGAGAGAAGTTCCATCGTGGGTGGAGCAAAGTTTTCCTCTCTGAATGTGCACTTCTCACTGAGGAGGAGATGAACACCACAACTTAAATTGTAGAAAATTGGATTAGCAGAGTGACTCCTACACCCAGAAATATCTCACTCATGGTAAGTCAGTTTGGTGGGCTGGTTCTTGATTGGTTTGCATCTGGAAACAATAAAGTGCCCTGTTGTTTCCCTGTTTCAAGACCTGGGAGGTGAAATGGAGAATGACCTCTTGCAAAATGGGCAAGGTCCCTGTTACATGTCTTTTCACCTTTTCCACTGCTACTCACAGCAATACAAAAGATAGGAATGAGACAGTAGCAGTGATACTGTTTATGCCTTTCTGGCTGAAGAGACTATGGCTTTCAGGCTTGATTAACTTAGAATTGAAACTTTGGATTTCACAGCGGTCTGCTGTCACATAACCTGTCCTTCATCTGAGACCTGACAGATTTAAAATGAATACTTGGGTGATATGATGATTTCTTTCATGGACTCCAATAGAGATGCCAAGAAATAGAACTTATTCCATTGGTTGGTGCAAAGTCCACAGCTAACTACCATGTTAAACCAGTGAAACAGCCTTAAGTTCCTTCAGGAGAGCTTTATTGTGCTTGTACAAGTGTGTGCAAGCAAAAGGTGACTGCTCTGTAGTATGTTGTCAGTATGGTCATAAAAAGAAAATATTGTACGAATCCTAATATTATATGCTTCATGGGAGTATCAACCTTATTCCAACTACAGCTGTGTAGAAAAACATATATATTTTCCTTGTTGGCAGTTGTGAAAAAAAAATCACTTGGGATGAACTGAAAATGAATTTTTTTAAACTCTTTGGTAAATTGAAAATTATTTTTGGGTTGATGAAATATTTTATTTTGACAAAATTGAAAAGTTTTGTTTCAATTTTAATTTTTAATGGTTTTGATTTTTTCATGAGAAACAGACATTTTGAAATAAAAAGTCACTTTGAACTGAAAAATCAAAATGTTTCATTTAAAAAATGTTGAATTTTTTTTATCAAAACAGTTCAGCAAAACTGACTCATGCTCAACGTTAGTGTTGCTGAATCTGTATTTTCCACTGACAATTTTTTTTTGTACAAAAAATGTTATCCAGCTCTAATTCCAACCCCACAAAGTAATAGAATATAACCCTGGACCTCATTCTGCTCTTTATAGCACTACACATATTGAATTCCTGCAGGAGGTGGTCATATACCCCTGTCTTTAGAGTAGGCCTCTTAAAGGTGATTATCTCCAATCAGATGAGTTTATTTTTAATTTGCAAATTGGAGTGTTCTCTAGTGGACTAGTACTGTACTTCTAATTCAGATAGTCCTCATAACTGTAATAGCATTCATTCCCTACATAAATTCAAGAAATATTCCTTTGTCAGTTAAGCATTAAAATCCAGTCCTTAGGAGCAGCAACAATCTCTGGGCAAAGTACTCTTGTCTCCTGTTTTGGGATCTGCTAGCTGGCCACATCTACATAAGTTCATCAAATTTTGCATAGTGGTCATCCAGCCTTAGTTAATGCTATTTTCTTTCTTTTGGCAAAAGTTGTAATATAAACATTAGAGTCTATGCCACACTACTTATATTGCCTTCCATATTTCGTTGGGAATTTGTTGTCCTGCGTAATAAATAATGGTAGAGGAAAATGTCAATATTTACAGGCCAGATTTTTAAAAATTAGGATCCTAAGGCAGTACTGAGGCATTTACATAATTGGCTTGATTTTTGAAAAGTACTGCGCCTCCAGCAACTTCCCTTGACAGCACCAGCATTAGAAATATGGCAGCATTAGTGTAGAATGGCTGCTGGTGTGTTTATCACCATGCTGTGAAAAATATATTGCTATATCTACAGTAGAGTGATTTCATGACCCTATTGAAGTCAATAGGAGTTTGACCATTGACTTCATCAAGACCAGGATTTCACCCCAGCATTCTTACTATTTACAACAAGAGTGAGAGGCTCTCCTAGAATAATGAGTGTATGTAATATAGTTTTAGTGATGATTTTGCCTGAGTAAGGACTAAAGGCTGCAGGATTTGGCCATAGTTAAGAATGAAGGGTTTCCAATGGAAGGATGTGTATTCTTACACTAGATTAAGGGTCATTCCCTCAAAGATAGGTGCAAGGGGTGCATCCACAAAATTGCCCATGCGCCATTATGCTTGCAAAGCCTGATATACATAATGTGTACAACTCAAACAATTCCACTCATAGACCAATCTGTACAGGTCCTTTTTGCATGTTCAAAAGCCTGCAAGTACTTGCAAAGGTAGGGTTTTGAGAGCGCCAATACATGGGTACAATGTGTACTGCAGCCTCTGAGAACGTGGTCTAAAGTTAAGCTTGACTCTTGAAACTGTAAAATGTTTTTGCTGTCTGCTAAAACAAATAGACAAGTCAGCAATAAGGAGGCAATTGATTAATACAAGTAATAATGCAGCTTGAGCTTTAAGTGGATTCACAGCCTTCCCAAAAACAATTCTGGCTGCCTAATTCACTTAAGTAAATTTTGGGTTTGCAGAAAAACTTCCAGAAGAACCATGGCAACATGATATAGCTTTAATTAATTTAGCTCTCTCTTGCATCAACTTCCCATCTGATTGTGAAGCAAAATAGCACATACGTACAATTTCAGCATAAGGGATGTCAAGAAAACAAGATGATGAATGGCAAACTCTCAAGTGAAATTAACCTGACTACTCCTTTTCATCTAGTAAGATATCTTTTGTCTTATTGCTTTTTTTGGCTTTAGGTATTACCTGTTTTGTTTTTTTTTTGTACAGCATGGTCGTTATTTCTTATTCATCTTAATTTATTTAAAAACATAGGAAGCTTAATTTTGAAAGGATTTCTCTAATATTGACTGCAGTAGATAACAAACTCAGGGTTCAGGTAACACATATTATCGACAATTGTTAGAATTGTCATAATGGATCTCAGTCCAAACAGTCAAAATCCCAGAAAACTAAGAACGAATGACAAATTGAAAGTTGTATAACAGTTTCTCTTCTCCATTAGTGGAATGTGGTAGTGTTGGAAATCCAAAACTCTCTATTAACTGAAATGATATATCATCAAAAAAGAGAAAACATTTGATTTTTATTGAACAGTTTTTATAATAAAACCTACATTTGGGGCCTGAGCGATCATTATATTATAGGGATTCCTCAGGTAATAAGGAACTGAAACATTTTTGTTTGAAATTACTCATATTTTGCACTAAAGCATTCAGTGAAAATTTATGAAGAACTACTACAGTGGTCTTCGTTAACAAAAGATCAGCAGCATTAGTTAGGAGTAAAACATTAGGGCATATGATTTACTGTATTGCAGTATTTTTTATTCTAAATATAAGGAAATACAGAGCTATTTTTTTTAGTGGCAGCCAGTGTATTTCAGTAGACAGTCCTTTGTCTTTCTGAAACTTTATAGAGAGGGCCCAAACATTTTCCCAGGTGATAATTTTTAAATTAATTACCGTATTAAACATTGAAACTGATTGACTCAGTTTTTTTCCCCCTTACAAAAGTATAAAATGACATTTTGGTGTTTTGTTTTCTACTGTTTTGCACGTAATGTCCATTGATGTTGGGCGTTATATGTTCCAGGTGACATTGCTGCAGAGATTAGGGTTGCTATACCCTCACCTCATATTAGTTTTCTATCTAATAGCACCCCCTTAAAATGAAAAACATTGGAGGGAAGCCATTATACCCTCTGAAGCAAAATGTGTACTGTTGTGGCTGCGCGCACAGAGGGGAGAACAGGCAGATTCTTTAGTGTAGTACAGTACAGTACATATTGGAAGCCTGTGGCGTACTTCAGAATACAGTTAGATTTGTGTTCTAGAATGTAGTATTGAATTAATTCGACTCCAAATGTGTGTTAATCTTGTAGTTAATTATCGGACTTCATGGTCGATATTTTAGGCTTTCAAAATTTGAAGTACTTTGCAGAAATTAATATTCAGAAAAACATAGCTGTTGGCATGTGGGGGAGGAGGGGAAGTAAATGGGCAGTGGCTTCTTACTTATCATCCCTGTTAGAGATTTCTGAAAATTTGAAACTGTGGTTCACTATATTCAAAGATATAGATGACTGATTTTTTGCTTTTTTCTTTCTACAGCTAGTTGATGTGGAAAAATGGGTATGTGCTTCTGTCTTTTATTTGCTTGATCAAAAAAATTCCATATTTGCCATTAATTCTTATGTCTGTTTTTGGTATCCTGTGTGTGTCATAACACTTGAACTTGCAGGGCTCAAAAGAGAGGCTATTACACCAGGCAGGGTCTGGTGATTTCTGAATCATTTTTCCATCAAAAATCACACACAGAAAGGATTTTTGTTATTTTTTCTTTTGTAATTATAACTTCTCTTGTAGTATTAAGCCCTATAAAATTCTGACTGTTGCCTTACAATTTTGAGCCTTGCTATCTAATGTTTTAACTCCATCCTGTAAAACCTTACTGTCTTTCCAATGCACACATTGTAATTTTGCAATGCATGGCAATAAGATAATTGTTAATACTGATAAATAATAGTGTCATTTTATGCAGCTCCAAATTCTGTGTGTGATGAATATTTTAAAATGGTGAACAGCTGCTACAGAATATATAAATATAAATGGTTTATAGATGTTATGGGAAAAATCTCTCAGCACAAATGTTTTATTTTGTGTTCCAGACATAAGTTCTTACTAAATGTAATGTATTGAACTATTTCAAGCCAGCAGGGTCAAACTTTCAAAAAGTGGCCTTCAACACTAGTGTGTAATCCATGCTTACAAAATGTGTTTCTCTGTCCCTTCTCCCCCTCTAATGGCTGGACCACATATGAGTTTGAATCTGATAAAGCCTTTGAGCTATAAGACTTGGATCTTTTAGTTCAGGCAGTTGAAGGTCATGCTTTTGATCAGATGTCCTAGGTCCTATCCCTGCTGCTGGTGCCCGAGCCAGGGCATCACAAGTGGCAGCCTGTATTAGGATTTGAGATGCAGGTCTCTGTGCAAACGTGATATAATTTCCATATTAAAAATCCATTTGCACAAATAGGTTTTTCCTGTGTAATTATCCTATGTAATTTCTATCATCTGCTCACCTAGGGGTGAAGGTGCTTATGCACATGCAAATGGAAAGAAGGTAGAGGCCTTTTTGAAAATTTGGCCCAGAAAGTCTAAAGACCTTCATGATTCATCAGTCCTTAATTTTATCTGCAAATAATCTGGAACATCTGTGGCATCCTGTTCCTGTATGTAAATGGGAAGAACAGCAGTTCTATAGTTACACTTTTTATTAAGGTTCCATTTATAGAGGACTAATACATATTTAATAGCTGGTTAATAAATATTAATTCAACAGTTATAGATTGTTACAGTCTAATTGTAAGTGTTTGCTTAATATAAGAGTAGCGGAACAATTTTTATGTGAGAGGATCTCAAATGCTTTATAAAGCATTAGTGAACTAAGTGTTGATAGGGAATGGAGTGTATTTTTAAACAGTGAGGGCCAAATGCTCCTCTCAGGTTAGCCCATGTGACTCCATTGTTTTTATTGGCATTGCATCAGTGTAATTGAGAGGTAACTTGGGCCATGACCAAAGTCATGTTCTTATTAGTTGATTGGAATCTCTTAGTGATGTCACAACTTTGCACCAACTTCCGGCATTGTTTTTCTGGCATAGTAGTAAATAGAAAAGCTTTTTTCAGCGTAAAATACATTTTGGGATTTGGGATAAATACATTGTTTGTAATATGCCACACCAGGATATACCGTATTAAGGTGTAGAAGCACCTGTCCTTGTCAGGGACAGATGAACGTATAGGCAAACGAGGCATGTGGCTCAGACACAAATTCTTGGGGGAATGGGGGGTGGCAACACGCATCATACTCACTGTGACTGGGTTAGCTATGGTATGGATCTATTGGGACTGGCAGCTCATCCTGCTGCTGCTCAGGGTGCTGCTCACTGTGACGGATGGGCAGCTGATCCTGTAGTTCTGCAATCCAGTGCACCAGGTCATAACACCACTCAGTCAGATTTGGCTTGGCTGCCCCTCCAGCATGGTGAGCACTGCCCTGAGCAGCAGCAGGATGAGAAGCTGGTTCCAGAAAATCTGCAGCCTGGCCATGGTGGGTGTACTTGCATGGCTGTTTGTTGTTAGCCATAAGAAAGTAGGGGCCTAGAACTCAGTGACAGGTTAATCTGGCCCTGGTCCTTGTGCTTTACAAAGCAGTTGAGATGTGAATTGGAAGCCTAATAATGCACATTCTGACACTGTTTACTGCTTAATCAAAATAATAATTTTGGTTTATTCTTGAAGATACTTATCCAATTATAAGAATAAGCCGGATATCCGAACATTCTCCGTATTTCTGCTTTGGAGAAAAGTTTAATTCAAGTTGCTAAGTCCTGTTTTTCATAACATCAGAAATCTTGGGCTGGATCCTAATTGTGCCAAGCATGTGTAGCTGGGATGGGAAAGATGACTCTAAGCTACCTTATATCTCCCAGGATACTGGGACTGAACTGACCCCTGGTGAAAGTTAGATTAGTCACAGTTCTTAACTCAGTGCACCCATGTCTTGACCATCTCTGCTAAAGCCCAGTTTGGAATGCTTCCTGTCTGGAGGGTGTGGAGTAGGTGGTATAAAGCCAGCTGTGCTAGCTTTAAATCATTGTGAAATTCCTCTAGCTTTTGGAAAATCCCCAACTTTAGGGTAATTTGAAGTGGCTTTTGCACTGCTGGAGGTTGCTAAGAGGACTTAACCAAGGCTGGGCATCTGGCCTTCAGTATGTTTTTTGGTACATATTCTTTGGATTAGAGCTTGGTAAATAACTGATTATTTTTTTTTGCTTGGTTCCAAAAAAATCTAAGGAAAACTTGTTTTCTCTATGTCTCCATGAGTATTGATTGTCATGCATAGTGGCAATTCATAATCTTTCATAATGACAATGAATAGTCATGGGGCTAGAATGAGAGAATTACTTTACAGCGTAGTGGTTAAGTAGTCACCTAGGATTTGGGAGATCTATGTTCAGATCCCTGCTCCACTGATCTGTTGATGCTATTCCACTTCACAAAAACAAGAGACCCATACTATAACCCACCAGTTTAGGGCACTCTCCTGCAATGTGAGCGACTCAAGTCCAAATCCCTTTTCCACATCAGGCAGAGGAGGGAATTGAACCTGGGTGAATGCTCTAACCACTGGGGTAAAAATTGTAAGGGATCAATTGCATCTGAATCCCAAAAAATGTTTTGGAGTTGAAACTATTTGGCCAATTCAACTGGAACTACGTTTTTTTGGCAAATAAATTATTTGTCCAAAAATTTTCACCCAGCTCTACATTGGATTAATTCAGTTAATATTAAAGGAACATAGCAACTTGAAAATTGCATAAGAAATGTGCAACTATTTTCTAGACAGTAGCAGAAAGCTGTTCAATATACTGAATACGTGATCATTGAGGCTGGATCCCTTGCCTCATTCCATATATCCATTCACAGACAGTTTCACAGGAAATTGAAATTCCATTCAGCTTCCTTATGCATGAACAAATCATATAGAATGCAGAGAGATAATTTACTTGTTCGAAAATTCCACTCTTTTTATTTATGCAGGTGTGCACCAGTAGATAGTTGTTGTTGTTGTAAAACATAAACCAGTGCACATGAGTGAATTTTTTTAAACTATTTCTGCTCTGCCAAATATGTATGATTTTATCGGATCGCTGAAAGTCATATCTGCAATCTAGAAACTGTGGGGCTGATCCAAAGCCCATGGAAGTCTTTCCATTGTCTTAAGTGGGCTTTTGATCAGAGAGAGGTTTTCAGTGGCCCTGATCAGAGAAACAGGAATATGCTTAAATGCTTTGCTGGATCAGGGTCTATGTAGCTGCAAAATGTTATCTTTCCATCACCATCCTCTGAGGCACTAAGAGCATCTCATAAAAAGTTCAGAAAGATTAGTAACACAAAAGCCTCTTTTTTCCCCATACTCCTTCATGTTTGAAAACAGCTCAACTATTTTTGGTGAAACTTTCAGGAAAAAAATAACTGAGAACAAGTGTACCAAATTTCAACTAAAAAGATGCACTTTTGAGAAAGTTAAAAGAAACTGGAAATGCCCTTTTCAGAATGGAAATGCTTGGGCTATCTTAATATAGGGGTTGCTATGCATTCCACCAGTAATAATGCGAATGAAAATGCAAGCTATCAAAAAAAAATTGAATGTGTAAATCCAGGGAATAGAGAGTCTAAAAGGATTTTTTTTGCATGATTTATCTTTCCTCTTAGAACATAAGAATGGTCATACTGGGTCAGATCAATGGTTCATCTAGCCCAGTATCCTGTCTTCCGACAGTGGCCAATGCTAGATGCTTCAGAGAGAATGAACAGAACAGGGCAATTTTTAGTGATTCAGGCCCTGTCATCCAGTCCCAGCTTTTGGCAGTTGGAGGTTTAGGGACACACAGACCATGGGATTGTGTCCCTGACAATCTTGGCTAATAGCCATTGATAGATCTATCCTCCATGAACTTATCTAATTTTTTTAACCCAGTTATACTTTTGGAGTTTACAAAAGACAGGCTTCTGTGTAATTGTGGACAGCAGATCAAGTGGTGGGGCCCCAAGACCTTGCCACCAATACAAGACAGCACTGCAGGGTCCAACTGCTTGAAAAATATCACTTTCATACTTGAATATGTAGGAACTTTATTTTCCTGGTATGTTTTCTTTAAGATGAAGGAAGTATAAATACTGACAGGAAAAGATGAAAGAAAATCATATATTCTTCTTCAAGTGATAGTCCCTATTTGGATTCCCAAGGTGGATGCACATGTGTGCCATGCACTGGAGTCAGAACACTTTTGTCGTAGTGTCCATTCACCCACATTTGTGTCATGCGTTGTCTGTGTGCTTACATCCAAGGCTGTAAGAGGCCGTACGGGTCAATGCTGCTCCAGTCCCCTCTTATTGCTGCATAGCCAGAGTCAGAACCCCTGTTCTTTGGTGTTCTTAGCTTGCTAAAAGAGCTGATTGCCTACTTTTTTCCCCTTGTATATAGGGTTTATAGTGGTATTAGTTGCATATAGTGTCTGATCGACTCAGCTAGTTAGGCTCCCCCATCGGACTTCTTCCCCCATCAGGGAGCTCCCCCCGCTCCCAGGGGTCAGTTGGATACAAAAACTGTACTTCGTGCCTGCGTTCCTTCTCTGTGAGTGACGAGGACCAATGGTGCCTTTTCTGCCTCGGCAAAGCCCACCTTGCTTCTGGCTGCACCATCTGCCAGTTGTTCCAACCCAGGACACAAGAAGCTAGAGAACTTCGCCTCCGGAGGTTTCTAGTGGAGTAGGCTATGCGCCCATGTGTGCAGTTAGATGTGGGACTGGTGGGTTTGTCAGAACGGCATCCATCGCTGCCAGTGAGTGCCCCTCTATCTTCCTAACAGGCCCTGGAGCCATCGGTATTGCCATAGCCTATGAAGCCACACTGTGAACATAAGAAGCAGTGACGTGAACATCAGGGCAGCTCCTCCATAGGGACCGCTCCACAGCACAGTGTTGCCTCCACAAGCCGAGCCAGGTTGGGTGAAAAGTCACGCACCAATCCAGCTGCTCCAACTCCCAAGCAGCCCTGGACCGAGCACAAGGCGAAGCACCGATGTGATCCGTCAGTGCTGCTGCCAGCCTTGCTCACCAGTCTGGTACTGCCATCACTGTCGACGCTGCCGGGCCCCTCTGGACTGTCGTGTGTGGTTCCCCATACGTCCGGTCACCTGGAATAGCTGATGCCTCCTGAGGAGCTTCTGCTCCCATACCCTGGTTCCCCACTGCTCTCCAATACCCCAGGCACCTCACTCCTGCCTTCTCCGGTGGATGAACTTCTCCTGCTCCTTGCTGACTGGCACCCTTCTTCCGCCCGCTTTGCACCACCAGCACTCTCAGCTCCTCCCCTGCCAGACCATCCTCAGAGTCAGAGTGCTTCTCAGAGCTGGATCCCTCCTTTCCCCCTACTCAGTGTTGCAGACCAGATCCCAGGCACCGACTGCGCTATCCATTGGCATCCGGCCCTACTGCTGAGCCATGGTTCCACTATCCCTGTGGCTTGCTGACACCGGTGATCTTTATGCTTCACCCTACTGGCCTCCCTAGGACCTGTATCGGGACCATGGGGTTCCGCCAGTGACATCTTACCGACCATCCCCTGTCCACACCATGCCCTCTTCAGTTTATGACAACCCTGGGGAAGACCTAGCGCAGCCAGTACCATTGGTGCTATCGGTCCCTACCATAGCCTTGTTGTCAACGGATGAGGCACTGATTCCACCCTTCCTCTCTCCTCCTTATAACCAGGAAAAATACTACAACCTGCTTCAGCAAGTAGTTGCGGCCATTGGCCTCATGGTATAATAGATCCAGGACCCACAAAACCAGCTCCTGGATATTCTGCCACTGCCGGGACCCTCCCAGATGGCCCTCCCTGTCTATGAGGCCATTCTGCAACTAGTGCCGTCGGTTTGGCATACACCAGCCGCCTGTAGCCCTATTCTTAAACATGCAGAAAGGTATTTTTGTCCCGTCTCAGGGCACACACTTCCTTTTCCCCCACTCACCCACTCCCCAAATCACTGATAGTTCATGCGGCGATCGAATGCACTTGCCAACAACACCTCAAGTCCACTCCTCCAGACAGGGCAGTAAAAAAGCTGGACCTTTTAGGCAGGAAAGTTTATTCTTCTGTGGGACTCCTGCTCTGTATCACCAACTATCAGGTCCTGTTGGTGAAATATGACTTTCTCACCTACTGCAAGCTTTCGGAGTTTCAGGCTCTTTTACCACCAGACAAGCAGTGAGACTTCCAGATGCTGCTGGACAAAGACAGATTGGTTGCCAAGCTGAGCCTCTAAGCAGCTGTGGATGTCGCTGACAATGCATCATGCTCTCTGGTGTATTCGGAGACTCCTGGCTCCAATCGTCTGGGTTCTCTAAGGAGGTCCAGACCACGCATGAGGACCTCCCCTTTTATAACCATAAACTTTTCAGTGATTAGACAGATGATTCCCTACCCTGACTGAAGGATTCTTGTGCCACGCTGTGGTTGCTCGGCATTTATACCCCATCTCATGGGCAGCAGAGGTCGTCCTTTTGCCTATGCCCCACACCCTCTATCCTCCCTACTTTCAAAGACAGCAGGAGCCATCCCACCATCACCAGTGTGCTCAGTGGTCTTGCTACTCCACCGCTACCACCTCCGCTCCATCAACCCTCCTGCAACATCAATCTAAGCAGCAGATTTGACTCCTCCATCGAGAACCGAGAAACTGTTCCTATCCCTTTCATGGGGCTCCAGGTCATCTTTGGGGGCTGTCTTGCCCTCTTTGCCCACAATTGGGGCATGAACACCATGGACCGCAGGGTGTTCCACATCATTCACCGGGGGTGCTCTATAGAATTCTTCTTTCCCCCCTCGCTGCCCTCTCCATGGTGGCTGTGGAGGTCCCTCCCATGGATTTCTCCTCCGAGAGGAAGCAGACATCCTTCTCTGGAAGGGTGCCATAGAACTAGTCCCCCTGTGTTACCAGGGCCATGGCTTTTATTCACCATATTTCCTTATTCTGAAAAAGGGAGGTGGCCGCTGTCTGATCCTGGACCTCTGGTTAGTCAACAGGTTCATACGAAAATTCACGTTCTGGATGGTCATGCTCCCCCTCGTAATCCCCTCCCTCTCCCAGGGAGCCTGGTTTGTGGCTCTCAATTTGAAAGATGCGTATTTCCACATCAACATTCACCCAGCTCACTGGAGATTTGTCTGTTTCAATGTTGGTGACACCCACTGTCGGTTTCTTGTGCTCCCCTTTGGTATCGCCACCGCTCCCTGGGTATTCACAAAAGTCTTCACCATCATTGCAGTCCACATGTGGTGCCTTGGCCACTCCGTGTTTCCCTACCTGGATGACTGGCTCCTAATTGTGATGACATGCAACCAACTCCTCTCAGCTGTCTGGGCCCTTTGGGCATTTGTATCAACAAGGAAAAATCAGTCCTCATACCTACTCAGTGGATCACCTTTATTGGGACCTACCTGGACACTCTCGTGATCTGGGCTTTCTCCCCGGTGGACTGATTTGCAACTCTCACTTCTTTCATTATGGACTTACACTGCAGTCTGCACACCTATGTCCATCAATGTCTTTCCATCCTTGGCCACATGGCAGCCTGCACCCCCATAATGCCCTATGCCTGCCTCCACATGCACTGTCTCCAACTATGGCTCAAGTTGATCTACAAACTGCAGACAGACCTTTTGGACAGGCCCGTCCTGCTCCCCCAGATTGTCCTGGCCTCCCTCAGGTGGTGTACCAACCTGTGCAAGGTCCTGGTCGGCACTCTGTTTACATCTCCCAGCCCCCATGCTAATTTCACCACAGACTCCTGCCTTACTGGTTGGGGTGCCCACCTGGATGGTCATACAGTCCAAGGCCTCTGGCACCAAGAGAGGCCAGGATGCACATTAATGTCCTGGAATTGAGAACTGCCTGTCTTGTCTGTCAGGCATTCCTCCCATTCATGTTACCCAACAACGTGGTAGCAGTTGTCTATATCAACAAGCAAGGTGGCTCCAGGTCTTCTTCTCTATGTGCAGAAGCTGTCCAACTCTTTTTCAAAATTGCTCAGCACCCGATAGCTCTGATTGAAAGCAATGGTAACATTTTAGCTCTTCAGAAAATTTGACCCTCATATGTCCAGGTGTGATTTTTTTTTTTTTAAATCCATGTGGATAATCCTCATCAAAATGTTTCCTTTACATAACCTTCAGAAAGCAAGAGATATTTTTCTTAAATGCTAAAATGCTGAAGAGTAGGTGCTTTATCCTGCACCCAGTGAAGTCAATGACAAAATTCCCTTTGACTTCAGTGGTGTACACTTGTGCCCTAAATATTTAAGGAAAAATCAAATTGATGAACCTTTTCTGCTGAAATCAAATACTAGCCTTTTTCTCTCCCTCAAATGAGTTCTGTTTGTTTCAGCCCACATGTACATTGGTGATAAGGCTATTCTTCATATTGGTATGCAAGTAAATCTTTTACAGTGAGAGAGGAACACATTTTAGATATTTTGTAAAACACTTACTTTCAAATCCCACATGGAGCTTGGTTAGGTAACAGAGAATCTGGATTGAGAGGAACAGAAAATGAGTTGAACAGAATAAAACAGAAGAGCTGGCCTCTAGGAAATACAGTTTGGAGATGAGCAGAAAAAAGAAACTGGGGGTGTTTCAGAGGTTAAAATGGCAGCGAGGAACTAAGCTTCAGCAAAGCATAGCAAAGGGTACAATACATCTGCAATATCATTTAAAAGTAATTAGTTGCATAGCTTAGGAGGCCTAATTACCACAGTTTCAAATGTTTTTAACAAGTCATCTGAGAATGTGAATGTTCTGTGAGAATTTTCTTGTGTGCACTGTATCACTGAGTACATCTATAGAAGTATAGATATTTTATGTTATTATGGGTAGAACCATGTTAAGAATGTTCCAGAACAAATACAAAGACATGGCCCTTTCCTTGAAGAACTTACATTCTTATTTTGGACATCACCTGAAATATATGGAGGACAAATGGAGGAAGAACAAGGGTCTCAGCTATGTCACCACATGGTCAGCCAATTTAGGCATATACACATCTTGATGACTTAAGTGAAAATTGAGAGAAGGATGGAAGAGAGAACCACATGAGGCTCAAATAAAGAGTTATACTAAAAGTTGTCTTTAATATGGAATTACTGTTTTACAGACCAGGGCCTAAAGGCATAATTTAATCCAGAACTGAAAGTCCTGCATAAAAAATAATTATTTTAAATTAATCTAAGAGTATTATGGATTATGTGATTTGATGAAGCTCTTTACTTTTGAGATTGTAGCTCAGTTCCATTTAAGGGAAATAAATGTGGTGATTGCCTAAATGCACTTCTCTCTCCAAGGCTGAATTGATGTGAGGTCTGAATTTTTGTATGCACCAGTAGAAATATCTTTCTAATATTCTATTATGAATCCTTTCCCCTTTACTATTCAACATCATGCTGTAGAACTGTTGTCCATGCATCACCAGTGGACTGCAGAAAACTCTGTTGCCATTGGATTGCCTATTTCTTTTTATTCCCAGCAGCTAAACCACAATAAAACCAAGCTAAAAATACACCAAAGACATTCCTAATATTAGGTTTTCATGTAAGCAATAACTATAGCTGTCAGAGGCATGTTACGATAAAGAATAAAAGGGGTATTGTAAGGAAACACTCTCTGTACTAAAATGTGGTCTAAACTATGAAAATGGCAACTACTTCAGTAGATAATATCAAATAATGTTTTACATTATATCGCCCCTTTCATCCATCAGGGGAACGCAGAGCACTTTGTAAACTACATACACAGGACTCACTTCACCTAGCACCAAAAAATCAGGCACAATGGGGGTAAAAATACTCCAGACAGCTGCAAAGCTGTGTGTTTGCTTCACAGAGGGGCAGCAGAAGCAGAAGAGTCTGTACACTTCCTATAATCCCCAGAGAGAAACTTGCATAGCATTTCCCTTACACTCTCTGTGGGAAGGTCAGTACTGTGTTAGGTCAGTGGCCAGTGGTTCAGTATGCTGCACCCATCTAGTGGGCCAAATCCATATTAGAGGGAGAATAAGGACCAACTCTCTGATTTGTGTTAGTTGTTGTTGTCCAGCAGCACAGACCGCCTGGTCAAATAAATTTGTTAGTTTCTAAGGTGCCACAAGTACTCCTTTTCTTTTTGTGAATACAGATGAACCTGGCTGCTACTCTGAAACCTGTCATTATGCAAGGCACTGAATTTAGCCATATGGAATGGAAATCTATCAACTTCATGAAAAAACTCGTACAGATACAGACAGACATCATCTTACTTTCCAAATGCAAACAGATGGACATCATACCAAAAGGACTGAAGGTAAAAAATCCATTACAATCTACATACCACACAGACTATGCTGACAGCTTGTGCCACACGCTCTCAAAGAAACTGCGGAACCACCTGATGAACATCCTCTACAGCAAACAGGGAAAGATTAAGGATGAGCTCTCAAAACTGGATACTCTCATAAAAAACCAACCTTCCACACAAACTTCCTCGTGGCTGGACTTTACAAAAACTAGACAAGCCATTTACAACACACACTTTGCCTCTCTACAAAAGAAAAACTATCTAAACTACTACATGCCACAAGGGGCCACAACAGTGGTTCCCTTAACCCACCCAGCAATATTGTTAATCTATCCAGCTATACTCTTAGCCTAGCAGAAGAATCTGTCCTATCTCGGGGCCTCTCCTTCTGCCCCTCCACCCCCATGAACATGATACAGTTCCGTGGTGACCTAAGATCCTATTTTCGACGTCTCCAACTCAAGCAATGTTTCCATCACACCTCTGAACAACATACCAACTCACAGAGACTTTCCTACCAAGACTACAAAAAGAAGGATTCTGGGTGGACTCCTCCTGAAGGTCGAAAGAACAGACTGGACATCTACATAGAGTGCTTCCATTGACGTGCACAGGCTGAAATTGTGGAAAAGCAGCATCACTTGCCCATTAACCTCAGCCGTGCAGAACACAATGCCATCCACAGCCTCAGAAACAACTCTGACATCATAATCAAACAGGCTGACAAAGGAGGTGCTGTTGTCATTATGAATATGAACAAGAGGCTGCTCGGCAGCTCTCCAACACCACTTTCTACAAGCCATTACCCTCTGATCCCACTGAGGGGTACCAAAAGAAACTACAGCATTTGCTCAAGAAACTCCCTGAAAAAGCACAAGAACAAATCCACACAGACACACCACTGGAACCCTGACCTGGGGTATTCTATCTGCTACCCAAAATCCATAAACCTGGAAATCCTGAACGCCCCATCATCTCAGGCATTGGCATCCTGACAGCAGGATTGTCTGGCTATGTAGACTCCCTCCTCAGGCTCTTCGCTACCAGCACTCCCAGCTATCTTCGAGACACCACTGACTTCCTGAGGAAACTACAATCAATTGGTGATCTTCCTGAAAACACCATCCTGGCCACTATGGATGTAAAGCCCTCTACACCAACATTCCACACAAAGATGGACTACAAGCCATCAGGAACAGTATCCCCGATAATGTCATGGCAAACCTGGTGGCTGAACTTTGTGACTTTGTCCTCACCCATAACTATTTCACATTTGGGGATAATGTATACCTTCAAATCAGCAGCACTGCTATGGTATCCGCATGGCCCCACAGTATGCCAACATTTTTATGGCTGACTTAGAACAACGCTTCCTCAGCTCTCGTCCCCTAATGCCCCTACTCTATTGCACTACATTGGTGACATCTTCATCATCTGGACCCATGGAAAAGAAGCCCTTGAGGAATTCCACCATGATTTCAACAATTTCCATCCCACCATCAACCTCAGCCTGGACCAGTCCATGCAAGAGATCCACTTCCTGGACACTATGGTGCTAATAAGCAATGGTCACATAAACACCACCCTATACCGGAAACCTACTGACCGTTATACTTACCTACATGCCTCCAGCTTCCATCCAGGAAACACCACACGATCCATTGTCTACAGCCAAGCTCTACGATACAACTGCATTTGCTCCAACCCCTCAGACAGCGACAAACACCTACAAGATTTCTATCAAGCATTCTTACAACTACAATACCCACCTGCTGAAGTGAAGAAACAGATTGACAGAGCCAGAAGAGTACCCAGAAGTTACCTACTACAGGACAGGCCCAACAAAGATAATAACAAAACACCACTAGCCATCACTTTCAGCCCCCAACTAAAACCTCTCCAACGCATCATCAAGGATCTACAGCCTATCCTGAAGGACGACCCATCACTCTCACAGATCTTGGGAGACAGGCCAGTCCTTGCTTACAGACAGCCCCCCAGCCTGAAGCAAATACTCATCAGCAACCACACACCACACAACAGAACCACTAACCTAGGAGCCTATCCTTGCAACAAAGCCTGTTGCCAACGGTGTCCACATATCTATTCAGAGGACACCATCATAGGGCCTAATCACATCAGCCACACTATCAGAGGCTTGTTCACCTGTACATCTACCAATGTGATATATGCCATCATGTGCCAGCGATGCCCCTCTGCCATTTACATTGGTCAAACTGGACAGTCTCTACGTAAAAGAATAAATGGACACAAATCAGACGTCAAGAATTATAACATTCAAAAACCAGTCGGAGAACACTTCAGTCTCTTTGATCACTCAATTACAGACCTAAAAGTTGCAATTCTTCAACAAAAAGACTTGAAAAACAGACTCCCAATGAGAGACTGCTGAATTGGAATTAATTTGCAAACTGGATACAGTTCACTTAGGCTTGAATAAAGACTGGGAGTGGATGGGTCATTACACAAAGTAAAACTATTTCCCATGTTTATTTCCCCTCTCCCCCCCCAACTGTTCCTCAGATGTTCTTGTCAACTGCTGGAAATGGCCCACCTTGATTATCACTACAAAAGGTTTCTCACCCCTCCCCCCCCGCTCTCCTGCTGGTAATAGCTCACCTTAAGTGATCACTCTCATTACAGTGTGTATGGTAACACCCATTGTTTCATGTTCTCTAGATATATAAATCTCCCCACTGTATTTTCCACTGAATGCTTCCGATGAAGTGAGCTATAGCTCACGAAAGCTTATGCTCAAATAAATTGGTTAGTCTCTAAGGTGCCACAAGTACTCCTTTTCTTTTTGTGAATACAGACTAACACGGCTGCTACTCTGAAACCTGTACTTAGGCTTTGATTCTCTTCCCAGGATTTGGCCCCAAGAGATTAAATACCATTTGCGGTTGAATGTAGGGAATTCAGGCTGGCAGATTGGGATTATCCAAACTGGAATCAGGTTAGGATACTTCATCTCTTTCAAGTGGTCAGGACCTTAGTATGATATTGTATCTGGAAAAACATCCTTCTTCTACCAAGCAGCACATCTATGGAAATCCATATGTGCAAAACTTCAGAGAAAAAACAAAACGTGTTAAATGTTCAAAATATTTTAATTTGTATTGAGAACTACAGTTCAATGCCTTATGAGTCGGTCTCAATGTAAAGATGAATAAAAAAAGAATTGTGTAGCACCATTGGATAGAGGGAGGCATTTGAACAATGATCTGTTTTTTTATAGACCAATAGATTGTATTATAAATTACAGTCACAACTATAGCCATCTTCTTAGTAAACTGGTTACTAGATGAAATACCAGTTGAGTGTGTTCTAAACTATAACACCTCGTGATGAACTCTAATGATGAATCTAGGGGGAAAATACTGGCTTCATTGAAGTCAATGGTAAACTCCCATTGACTTCAGTGGGGCTGGGTTTTCACCTAAAGTCTTTAATACTCATTGTAGAAATATCTCAGAACTCAAAGTATCATCAGAACTGAATCTGTCTTCTGGTCCATGCCTCTAAATATTAGGAGAACCTACAATGCATCCTGAAATTTCAGAATGTAATAAAATATTATTTTGTGCCTTATTGGCTAAAATGCAGGGTGACCAGATGTCCCATTTTTAAAGGGACAGTTCCATTTTTGGGGACTTTTTCTTATATAGGCACCTGTTACTCCCCACCCCTGTCCCTTTTTTTCACAGTTGTTTCTGGTAACCCTACTAAAATGAAAATCAATAACTTCTCAGACCTTTAATGCCTGTAATATAGAGCTTATTGTTGTGGCATCCTTAAAATTGATTTTGTATGTACTGTTTGTTATTGTAATGGACTTGGAAACATATAGTCATTTTTCATAGGTTTATGTGACTAAACATGTTTGGGCAAACTATGATCTCAATTACACTATTGCAACTTCACTGACAGGCCAGTGGAGTTGCATGTAACTTAGAAAAAACTTTTCCCTACTGTTAATTCTCTTCTTTCGTTTTGCTTTTTAGTTATGGGTGATGTTATTTTACTCATTGTTTTAATATCTGTTCCCCTGTTAGATTTCATGCCTTTATAAATCTATATTATGTATTTTTTAAAACTTCAATATAATCCTGTCTTTAAGCAATATCTCTCAAGGTCAGTATTCAAGTCCTTGTTTAGGATGGCATTAAGATATCTCATAGTATAACTCTGTGTAGTTAATTTCCAAAGATAAATTCAGGATTATTTTTCCTAGCCAAGAGCCCTGTGTTTACCTCCACTGTGAGGCATGGAGAGGGACAAATATAATGGAGCAGAAGAGTGTCCCCACTTCTAGCTTCCCGCCCCTGAGCTCAGAATACACGGAGTAGTGCCTCCAACGTATGCCCCCCCCCACCCGCCACATTCCTGGGAGTCCATCAAAGCCATCTGCTGATATTTCAGTAGCGTGGGAGCTCTGTGTCTCAGTGTAGGGAGATGTTGCGATAGCTGTGGAACTGTTATACATTGCACGCTTCCCTTTCTGAATGGCAGATTTTTTTTCAGCGGTGTTTTAATCCTGTTGAAAGTCAGCATTCTCCTTTTGCAGTGAATGAGAGATAGGAGATGTAGTTTGAAGACACTTTTTTTTTTTAAAAGAACCTTCTCTCACCAGGTAGTGGCAGATGTATCTAGAATGCTCTAGTTCTGTTCAATAAGTAGTGGTACCAATTTGTGGGGTGTGTCCGGAGGTTCCCCCTAAGGCTTGCACTGTACAGCTGTGCCCCTTACAAGCAGGCACTGTGTGCAGATAGGTGCCTGCCATGCAGAGTTGCCCCTCCAGTACTACTGATTGGGGGAAAGCTCTTGAGGGCTATCCTCCCTCTGGTTATTTCTGGTGCACATGGCGTGTAGTAGTGTGTGTGGCCAGTGGGGCTGTCTTTAGAAAAGGCACAGAAGTGATCCTAGGGATTATAAACTAATAAACCTTACTTCAGTACCATGCAAACTGGCTGAAACAATAACTAGAGTTATACAATACCCAGACAAACATGATATGATAGAGACAAAAGAGTACAGCTTCTATCAAGAAAAATTGTCTCTATAATCTTCTAGAATTCCTTGATCATGTCAACAAAGGTGAACCAAGTGGTAAATTTAATTTGGGTTTTAAAAAAAAAAGAGAAAGAAAAAAGACCATAACAACCAACCTTTGATAAAGGCATTCTCAAGAGTCTTTTAAGGAATCTCTAAGGAGTCCTGGGATAAGAAATAAAGGTACTGTAAATGATTGGAAACTGGCTAAGAGACAGAAAACAAGGTTCTGTACTTGGACTGACGTTTAATATATTTGTTAATTACCTAAAGAAGGGTCTGAGCAAGGATAGCACAACATTTGTGGATAACAGTTACGTAGGTGAGTGACAAGCAGAGAACTGAGGTTCTTGAGGGACTTAGTAGGAAAGGGCAACATGATGGCAGATGAAATTAAATGTTGACAAAGCTAGGTAAAGCACACTGGGAGGAATAATTTGAACTAGTTTTACCTCTTACTGGGTGATGGTGTAGCCATGTTGGTCCCAGGTTACTAGAGAGACAAGTGGGGTGAGATAATCTTTTATTGGACCAAATTCTGTTGGTGACAGAGACAAGCTGTCAAGCTACACAGAGCTCTTCTTCGGGTCTGGAAAAATGACTCAGAGTATCACAGCTAAGTACAAGATGGAACAATAGTTTAGCATAAGTAATTACCACGTATTCTAACTATGTAGAACTAGAAGAATTCTTCCGCCAACTTAATTCATATATGAGTTATTTGAAAACTATATTATGCATTTCCATAATTCTTTGGCATCATAGTACATATGGCATTTGGAGTTATTCTTTAGAGTTAATATGCAAGAAATATCAGTAGCAATTATGTTTTCTTAGTTTACTATGTACATGCTATTTATAACATGGTCACTGCTATCAGTTGTGTTGCTGTCTGGATCACTGCATTTTGAATGTGGAAACCTGCAGTGAAGTTAGAAGGCATTTGCAGAGCACATTATTAAAATATTTCAACTGTGACCCCTGTGTTCACTGCACTCCATTTTAATTTATACAATAAAAACTATTTAGTCTGATGTATGCTTTAATATGAGACTAAAATTGAGGAAATTATTGTACAGAATTTATGAAGAATTGTTTTGAGCAGATGTGCTTTCTAGCATATACTGTAATTGTATAGTAATTGTTGTGGTAAATTCTGCTTTTAAATATTATTTTACTTCAGTGCATCTTGTTGACTATTTTAAGGAAAACACAACACATTTTTAAGTGACTGAGAGCAAATATTCATTTTATGTTTTCTCTTTTGCTCCCCCGGCCCCATGGCTCTGCAGAAATTTATGATGAAGGTAAGCAAGCTAAAAAATTAGTATTGTACTTTGTATGACTTTTGACTATTCCATTTAATTAATTATTTATCTCTTATTTTTTAAAGTAAATATCAAACTTTCACCAGATTTTTACTTCTTGGACTTCTGAAAGCTTTGGATTTAGAAACCACACTAACTTAGTTTAAGGCTTTTTTAATGATCATGGATGGGCGGAGGTAGGCACTCTGGACTGTGTAGGGCAATAATATTTGAAGGCATAACTTTAACAGTGGCAGATAAACTTTTTCTTAAGAACTGTTTTAAAATATTTAAAGCAATTCTCTAAAGAGGTGAAAAACTTTCCCAACCTTTGCTAAACTGTATTTTAATGATTTTGAAAAGATAACATTTGATACATATTTAATAGCTTTTATATATTTGTTGTCTCTATTCTTTCTTTGTATCACCTCTTTTTATGGTTGGCCAATTTCTGCGATTTCCAATTAGTTGTTACGCAGTCAATGGGATTGGCGTCATACAGGGTTTGGCACATAATAATACATCTTGTGGCAATAAACAGATAAATGTCCCAGTAAAAAAAATAATGGAACATATTGAAAACAGGTGCAACGCATTCTGCTTCTGCTGTATCTGGAATGCTGCCATGATGGTTTAATACATCAGCTGGGATGGCTGAGCTCTTCTATGGCAATGGCATCTCCACCCCCAAGTCATCTGAATAAACACATTCCTGGATATGGTGCCCTAATTCTGGAAACTCTTTTACTTAGGGCATAAGGAAGTGCTAGGTAAATTTCAAAAGGTTTTGAAAAGTTCACATGAACCCTGAAAGGTTTAGTTTTTATTCAGTGATTTATCCAAAATGTGGTGTTTGTCTATTTTCTGCCCTTTCCTCTAAATAGTAATCTCTTTCTCCAATGTATCTGACTACCAATGTATTTATTGGTTTATATTCTCTGAAAGAAGTGAAATTCTTTTAAACTGAATAAAGGTAGAATAATTCAATATGTTGTAAACCCACAACCTGGGTTTGGGATTACAGCACGCAACCTTCCATTCCTGTATCTGCTGCTCTAGCCTATGGGCTGGAATAATGTCTCCACCCTGTATCTGTATAATTACTGATGCTTTCTCATGGTACACCTCTTGCTTGCCCCATTATCACCATCCAAATTGTCACTGTAGAACCAGAACTGCCATTAGTGCCTTTGAAAATCTCCTCCTTTTAGACTGATTCTCTAAATCTATAGGTGGAGCATAGATAAGCTAAGCATGGAAAGCTTCCCCCCATGAATATTTTTTTTGTGTTTGTTGTTTTTATTAATAGCCTCCATTCTCTCTGTAACATGAAATAGTACTTTTATAGTCTCTATTTGTATTATTTTGCTAATGAGCTGAACGTTCTGAGTCTGAATGGAGTAAAACTGGGCAAATCAGTGACCTGAAGGTTAAAGAGCAAGATCCCACCAAACTTGGATTTACAAGAATTGTGTAATGTTGTCATTGCAGTAGCTCTTACAGCATTAAAGTGTCCTCCATTCACCTCTCTGTATGGAGAAAAAGGAATTAAAGCAACTACAACTACAATTCCTACAATAAAATCATATATATTTGGTGGAATGACTAGCTTTACCCAGCATCAACACTTGACAGGTATCAAGAACTTGACATTAAAAAAAGAGTAGTCAACAATGTTCTTGTGCGTAATTCCCTATTTACTGTATTTGTCATGTGGCAGTTTTTAAGCCCATTTTAGCATTTTAAGCCTATGATAGTAATAAATTATCTGCAGCCTTGAGGGCCCAATTTGCTCTGGGAAATAATGCAGTGCCTCAGGTTTTTATGCGAGGAATACTACATTTTAATACAACATCAATACATATTGTTTTAAAGATTACAAGCATTGGATTAAAAACATTAGAGTAGTTGCCATTAAAAAAAAATCGACATTTGGAACAGTTACCACTGTATCTTGTAGTCTTTGCTTTAGAAGACATTGCTGAAGAAATCAAAGGAAGGTATTACCACTCTCTCTGTATTTAATAACTGCTCTTACTGAAAATAAAAGTTTACGTGTTATACAGTGGTCAGCCAAACATCGGTAGCATTTTTGTTTTTTTCCATATTTCGTGTAGATCATGGGGCCCATATTTTAGAAGGTTCTAATATGGAACAGTTGATTATTATTTTAATCAACTTTAACTCCTGTTAGAGCTTCACAACAATTTTTCCTTACAATTCCAATCATTGCACTTACATTTACCATAATTCCCTTCTCATGAGGTACCCATCATAAAATTAGTTTTTGCAGCTGCAAAAAAGCTGTTAACTTGTTCTTAAAAACTCAGAGTCTTTTTAGTGAATAATTCTTCATTACAATGCACTTTAGCTCTTGCTTTCTTTTCACACATTCAGCAGTTGTGGGATGTTGTTAATTGCTGGCTTTGGTGACTGGAACTGCTTAAATTTTTATATATTAAAGGAGATGCAATTAGGACTTCTGTTCAGTTATTCAAGCATTACAGTTCTGTGGTCATGCTCCAAAGAGTATCAGAAGTTACTGCGATTTATTCTACATAGAAAATTGCACTGATATCTTCATTTGGGTAAGAGCAGTCATACATTTACACATGCCTGTCTCCCACCAGTAGATCCATGAGTTAACTTCATATAGTTCTTCCTCTTTTTTTTTTGTTTTTGTTTTTTACTGGCACAGTTCTACATCACTAGTTAAATTGAGGTAGTGGCAATATGGTCTTGTACTTACACTGATGTAGTAACACCGGAGCAAGAAGTCCTCCCATTCCTATCCAACACCACACCACTCAATGAAGAATTGACCTGTGTGGAACCAGGAACTCCTCAATGGCATCAATACTCCGGTTATCCTCTGGCAAGTCTATCTGCCTTTGGAATCATCACCTGTATAAAAGGATTGGCTTTCCTATCTAACAATGGATATGAGATACAGATGACACTAAACTGGGAGGAGTAGTAGATACTCCTGAGGGTAGGAATAGGATACAGAGGGACTTAGACAAATTAGAGGATTGGGCCGAAAGAAATCTGATGAGGTTCAACAAGGACAAGTGCAGAGTCCTACACTTAGGATGAAAGAATCCCATGCACTGCTACAGACTAGGGACCGAGTGGCTAGGCAGCAGTTCTGCGGAAAAGGACCTAGGGGTTACAGTGGACGAGAAGCTGGCTATGAGTCAACAGTGTGCCCTTGTTGCCAAGAAGGCTAACAACATTTTTGGATGTATAAGTAGAAGCATTGCCTGCAGATTGAGGGACGTGATCATTCCCCTCTATTCAGCATTGGTGAGGCTTCATCTGGAGTATTGTGTCCAGTTTTGGGCCCCACACTACAAGAAGGATGTGGAAAAATTGGAAAGAGTCCAGTGGAGGGCAACAAAAATGATTAGGGGGCTGGAGCACATGGCTTATGAGGAGAGGCTGAGGGAACTGGGCCTATTTTGTCTGCAGAAGAGAAGAATGAGGGGGGATTTGATAGCTGCTTTGAACTACCTGAAAGGGGGTTCCAAAGAGGATGGATCTAGACTGTTCTCAGTGGTAGCAGATGACAGAACAAGGAGTAATGGTCTCAAGTTGCAGTGGGGGAGGTTTAGGTTGGATATTAGGAAAAACTTTTTCACTAAGAGGGTGGTGAAGCACTGGAATGGGTTACCTATGGAGGTAAGCCCCGGCTGGGATGATTTAATTGGGGATTGGTCCTGCTTTGAGCAGGACTAGATGACCTCCTGTGGTCCCTTCTAACCCTGTTATTCTATGATTCTATGAGAACTGCATTCCTCTGTCCGTCATCCACATGCGCAGTGAAGAGTTTGGACTGGGGCAGACAACAGATGCCTTCTAGGATACAATGGAGGAGGTTATGTGTGTTTGATCTCTACTCCTTCAATTCCCTTAGATGCCAGTCATATTGTGCACTATGGTGTGAAACTTCCCATCTAGCAGTGAGCCTGCAGGCAGTTCAGGGGTCCGGGGAATAAGAACACCATTCTATACTACACTAGACTTACATCGGTTCAGTGTGCTGCTATGTGGGACACAGGTGTTGCAGCATGCACTGGTGTAAGCCTAACTGTGGGAATGCTTTCCACCAAAATATCTGTATTGATTTCACTGAAGTGATGGAATTTATATCAGTGCAACTTCTATATATAGGCAAGGCTATGGAGTAGAAAAAACACAGGTGTGACATCCTTAAAGTACCAACCATCCAATCATCATGTGGCTTTGGACAATTAGTGTCTCCAGCTAGGTTTTTATATATAATAATTAAGACTTTGTGTTTGTGAGAGAAACCATGACTTGGGGTTTATTGTAATAAGAATTCACAGTCTTTGATGTCCCAAACAACACGTTTACTGAGTGAGAATCTTCCATGAATTTTTACAAATGTACCTGTATATATGCCCAGTTTATTTTATTGAAAATAAAGGATACTCTGACAAAAGCCAAAAACTTGATATTAAGTACATGCCATGATCCATGGATCGTCCTTAAAAACACTAAAATTATTACTTTTGAGTTGTATGTCCTTACAAACTGTCTGCCTTCATGATAGAATGTTTGATTGTGGTAGGTAAAACTTAGGAGAAGCAAAACTGTTATTTGAGGAAAAATTGAGAGTTGTCACCATGGCAATTCAGTGAGATTGAGCTTCAGCATTGCTATCAAACTGCCAGTGAGATAATGGCGTCTTGTTGCTGCCAATTCATTTTTTAGCTGGGTACAGTACACTTTTTTTAATCTGAAGCTCCAGTCAATTAAGAGCTCACTCCACCTTGATGGAAGAGAAATTGGAAATGCTGTGGATGAGAAAATAAAAACTTGGGCTTTCAAATGGGAGTACTCTTACATCAAAGTCTAACATTGGTTACATCTTTATATAAAACCATTGTAGCTATAGACTTAAAACATATTTACATGTGGATGATACGTAATGTACAGGAAGCTGTGAAAATAAATGTGCACTGTAATGAAGTCCACTCTATTAAAAAGTGACTCGTGCTGTAACAAAAATTATTAGTTTTTGTTGGCAGGCAGTGAGTATTCTGATTATATATAAAACAAAACATCTCAGTGTTGTAAAAAATTGCTTACCTGCAGTGTCTTTGTGTTAACATTGATTTTATTACTTGCCTAGTTTCATTTTCATCAAGACAATGTGCACTCATGTTGGCATTTTCAAGAGTATCATTCCCAGTTTTGGATGTCCAACTTGAAATGCCTTGGGCCTGATTTCTGAACGTTCTGACCCTTCACAGATCCTGTTGACTTTCAACAAGTGGTTTCTCAGGATGGGCATGAAAAATTGGGCAATTTTGAGCATTTTGGCTTTAATGTCCTGTCAGACAATGCAAGCTGTCTGATATCACTTGGACACCGGGAGGCAAACATCTGCGAATTTGGACATCCCTGAATGCAGTCGAAGAAGTGTGATGATAGTGCTTGGGAAATGGGGGACAATATTTCAGGAATCTGGGCTGGAAGGGGCTTGACAGGACCTGTTGATTTGTGGCTACACAGATGCACTGGCCATTCCCATATGGAAGGTAACACAACACACATCAAAGTTACATCACTCCTGAGGCCTGAAGAGTGGCTTCACTTCCATTTTCAGCCTAAGGGGAAAGATTTTTATCTCCCCGAAGACCTCTACAAAGAACATCTGTACTGAGTTTTATGGCTGGATGCAAAATCCATAATTTGCCCATATCAGTCAGATAAGAACATGTGATATGAAATGACAGTTTAATTCAGGAATCACTTGTCCAAGTCTTTTCTGAAAAGTCTCCAACTGAAGTAATATATTCTGATTAAAATTTCACTATGGTAAGAAGCAGCAAAGGTTTCGTGACTGGATTACACAGCTAAAGAGAACACATTGGCAATATTAACTACTGTCAAATCATCGAACTTCATCTGTATCAAAAAATTAATTTAACTAGCAGGGGGCAGATACCTTTGTGGTTTGAGGGTGTTGAATGGAAATAAAAGGAAATGTTACCTGGAAACCAATTATGTTTGGTAAAAGGGTCTAATTTTAATCTAACCTGCCCATCAACCACTTTTCTTTATCTGTACAGACTGCACAAGGTGGTGGTCATCGAACGCTTCTCTATGGACATGCAATATTGCTGCGCCATTCCTACAGTGGCATGGTATGTATGAATTTTACCTTGATGTGTAGATGTTGATGCCAGTGTTGGTATCTATTTTCTGTCAGTATATGGTAGCTACAAGTGATAACACTCAATCTATTGCCATTTAAAATTATCCTGTGAATTATTCACACAAGAGAAGTGTTTCTCCCACTGAACATATGGAGACAAAATGGTTTAGGAGACTGGTCTTTAGGAGAAAGAGTCTTTCAATTGTAGATTCTCTTTTGAAATCCAGCCCATGTTGATACAGACCAAAATAATTAATATCTGATCCCTGTCTGTTGACCTATGTTAAATGGGTTCATGATTTCTCATTTCCTTTCCCAATGGGATAGTTGTTCACATTACATAACCTACAGTATTGCCACAACTGCCATCTGGTTGACAATTTGAACACAGGCCAGAGATTGAATGGACAAGGAGACAGAACCTTGCATATATTTCAGACAGAAATCTTGCCATTTTCAATCCCTTTCTGGAGCTTCCAGGTTCAAAGCTTCCTAAAAGACCCATCAAAATCTTAGAAATTAGACTCCAGTGGAAATCATTCTGCTCTTGCCAGCATTGCTCTCCCTGTTTTTCACTGAAAAGCTGACATAGACGAAGACTGACGACATTATTTCAGAACATTAATCTTAGCTCAAGTGCTGTTCTCATTAACAGGCAGTTAAAATCCTGGTGCTTTAAAATAGAGTGGTTAGGATTGTTCAAGAAGTGATATAAAGTTCTGTAATAGCTGGCTGATGGCTTGTAACAGAATAAGAATCAGGCACGAGAAAAACTACTGATACATGTTATTTTTTTCCGGTAGTATCTCTGCTGCCTCTCCACCTCACGGTCTTCGATGGATAAATTGGCATTTGATGTGGGATTGCAAGAAGACACAACAGGTGAAATTATCTCTTAAGGAACCCCATGCCACTGAGGATTCCTTTTGTTTAATCATTAGATTAAATTAATATAAATGCAAACTACTTTAAAAAGGTGTGATTACAAAGTTAAAGGTGCAGAAGTTAAGATTCTTACAACGTTACCATGGCCATATTCCACATATGCAATATTTTATATTCCATTTTTTTCATACTGAATATGTAGTTTAATGTGTCTTTTTAGGCTATAAAATGCATGCCATAGGATATTAAGGATATGGCACATGCCCAAGTTATTGTTGCGGTAAAATCCTTGTGCATTTTTTTATTTTAATTCTACATCATTAATGTTGCAGTAATGTAGGTGGTTTGGCTTTTCCTTGATTCTTTCTTTCTTTTTCTTTTTTTCTTTTTTTTTTTTTTAATATTAAAGAGGGAGAGAGAGAAATCACCTCTGCTTACTAAAGTTAGGTGAGGGGTACAGATGAGTTTTCTCCTTTGCTGCTGCTGTTGACTGGAGACAATTTCCTACAAGGCTCACAGGGCTACAAAATTGTTTAATTAGTAAGATTTTATAATATATATTTGAAAAGGAACAATTTTTTTCCAAAAGCTGAAATATTAACTACTGTCAAAAATAACGGGCTTCATTATGGAAACTAATTTGCAAACAAATTAACAAATACTCTTGTTATGAGTGAAAGCTTCATGTACAGTGCCTTCTAGTGGAGTTAGAACAAAGAATTGACTATAGTCGTAGTAAAAGTAAACATTGTTAAATTAGCAGGTTAATTTTTGATAATCTCTTTTGCGTCCTCATTGGTGGATTTCCCCTCAATATCTGTGCCCTCGTTCTCAGAGGAGAATTTCTTTTTCCCCATCCTTACTCAAAACCTTGTGACATAGTGACCAGGAAAGTCTCTTAGTGAAAGAAGACTGGTTTGCATTTTCTAAAGAGTTTAGAATTTAGTCCTATCTTGTCATCACAGATCATGACCAGACCGTTATTCCAACACATGTGAGTTGTTCCTACACTCTGTTGGCTGAGCACGTATCCTCTTCAATATTCCCATCTCTGCTAGGGAAGGATATAAGCCTCTGAGCCATAACTGATTTTTTTTTATGGGTAATGCAGGAGCGATAACTCAAGGACAGCTTGTTCTGTCCTTAGCCAGTCAAAACTCCCATTGACTTTGGGTAGGCCAGCACTGCATCAGGGAGTGAGCCTCTGAGCCTGGGTCCACAGACTTGTGCTCGTGGGGCTAGTGCTCTATAACTAGCTGTGTAGACGGTGCTTTGATATTGAGACTTGGGTTGAAGCTTGGACTCTCAGGCCTGGGGGTGGGGATGGGAAAGGTGGATGGGGGGGTGTGTTGCCCAAGTGAGTAAAAGCGAGGTCAGGACATCAGGGCTCAGACCTTTTGAATCATTAAAAATAAACCCTTTGAACTTGTATTTAGGTTAAGAAATACGTTCAAATATAACAGGTTTTAATATCTCTATAACTCAGTCTCCTAGGATGGGGGAAAGGAAATATTGCCCATATTTTACAGATGATAACTAAAATCAGAGAGATTGACTACCCCTAGTGATTTAGCTGATGAATATACTGTCATGAATCATATTTCTGGAAGGTATGTCAAACAAAGTGTTAACTATATACAAGGTATTAAAGTACATATGGACATTAATAAGGAATTTTTAAAAAATCCAAATAAAACTGAAGAAATAAGAATAATCCCAAGCATTTCCTTTCTAATGTCTCTTTCATTAACCCATGACAACAAAGGTGAAGCCTGCTGGTGGACCATACATCCTGCCTCCAAACAGCGATCAGAGGGAGAAAAAGTGCGTGTTGGAGATGACCTCATCTTAGTTAGTATATCTTCCGAAAGATACTTAGTAAGTGCTACAGTAAGAATATGTAGATTGTGCTTGTCTTATAGAAATGATGTTCCAGAAAATGACAAGGAAATTAATAAAGCTAGTGCTCTACAGTTTGATTTGCAATTTTTTCTCTAAAGTATAGATTAAATAATACAATCTCAGTGTTTGATAAGATATAAATAGCTGTTAATATTGCTTGAGCATAAGAGCTAACACGGATATCATTACATAAACCAAAATTTCATAGGTCTGGAAGTAGTGACATTGGTATATAGGATAATGATATTGATATTACTGGTTCTTGCATAAATTTACTAATTGTATGAAAATGAAATAGTAATTATGGATTCATACAATAGAAGATCCTAACATAACTGTGGAATTGTATACTAGATCTGAGATTAACAGCCTTTTCATATATGAAATAAAACTGTATATCAGAATTAAAAAAAAATCTACCTGCATAAGGTTAAGGTTGAAAAACAAACTGGTCAATGAATCAATAATCATTTAAAAACAGATAATGAGTCTAAACTCATCTAATTGTGAAGGGAATAATCTTACATCATTACAATAGTAATCTAACTCCTCTTTTCTTTCTCAGGCCTTGAATTTCAGTGCTTTTTTAGTTTGTTTGTATCACAAGTACCATTTGTAATTTGTGAAATTCATTGTTAATTGTATTTTAAAGAAAAAGTTGGAAATATATCAAGATATAGTCCATCTATGATTTAAATAAGATATGATTAAGACTGAGAAAAGTGTAGATTTTAAAAAAATACATAAGCAAAAAAGTGTGTTTTTACCTATAGTCTATAAGTAACCTCTTTGGGGCTATTACAACCTACTTGGCCATATATATATTTTGGTAAACAAGATAATTTAGAGTAATTTTTTTTCATCACACCCATTTATTGGTGTTCTGTGTAAATCTTTTTGACTGTATCATCCCATCTTGCGTAGTATAGGGCAGAAAGAGAGCACACTACATCCTAAAATACAAGAGAATTATTGTGTTGTAATTCTGCCATCTTGGCTATTTGTTGGGGGTAGGTGGAAGGGATGGAAAGCAATGCATATAGATTGCTTACTATCTACTACGTCAGAAGTGAGCATAATCTTCCATATAAGAGGGTGGTCAATGCCAGATCTCTTTTGCCAAAGACTGCTTTCTATTTGCAGTGTAAAAAGTGAGTGTGGAGAATTAATAACTTTACCAGCAGTAATAAAGTATGTGACACACTTTCTCGGCTGAACAGTCTTGTCCCAAATCCAAGGAAGAACTACTGCATTGTTAGGGAGGCATTATGGTCCAGTAGGTGGAGCAATGGGCTGTAAATCAAGAGACCTGAGTTCTAGTTCTGCCTTTTTTTTTTTTTGCTGAGGTGTTGTGACACCTAGAGCAAGTCTCTTCCCTGCTCTGACCAGGGAATGCATGTGGTGGCGGGGCAGGGTCACTCTCTCCCTGCAGGTTTCAGAGTAACAGCCGTGTTAGTCTGTATTCGCAAAAAGAAAAGGAGTACTTGTGGCACCTTAGAGACTAACCAATTTATTTGAGCATGAGCTTTCGTGAGCTACAGCTCACTTCATCGGATGCATACCATGGAAACTGCAGCAGACTTTATATACACACAGAGATCATGAAACAATACCTCCTCCCACCCCACTGTCCTGCTGGTAATAGCTTATCTAAAGTGATCATCAAGTTGGGCCATTTCCAGCACAAAGGTTTTCCCACACTCCACCCCGCCGCACACAAACGCACTCTCCTGCTGGTAATAGCCCATCCAAAGTGACAACTCTCTACACAATGTGCATGATAATCAAGGTGGGCCATTTCCTGCACAAATCCAGGTTCTCTCACCCCCTCACCCCCCTCCAAAAAACACACACACAAACTCACTATCCTGCTGGTAATAGCTCATCCAAAGTGACCACTCTCCCTACAATGTTCATGATAATCAAGGTGGGCCATTTCCAGCACAAATCCAGGTTTTCTCACCCCCCCACCCCCATCCGCACACAAACTCACTCTCCTGCTGGTAATACCTGGACATGGCCCACCTTGATTACCATGCACGTTGTAGGGAGAGTGGTCAGTTTGGATGAGCTATTACCAGCAGGAGAGTGAGTTTGTGTGTGTATGGGGGTGGGGGTGAGAAAACCTGGATTTGTGCTGGAAATGGCCCATCTTGATTATCATGCACATTGTAGGGAGAGTGGTCACTTTGGATGAGCTATTACCAACAGGAGAGTGAGTTTGTGTGTGTGTTTTTTGGAGGGAGGTGAGGGGGTGAGAGAACCTGGATTTGTGCTGGAAATGGCCCAACTTGATGATCACTTTAGATAAGCTATTACCAGCAGGACAGTGGGGTGGGAGGAGGTATTGTTTCATGGTCTGTGTGTGTACATAATGTCTTCTGCAGTTTCCACAGTATGCATTCGATGAAGTGAGCTGTAGCTCACGAAAGCTCATGCTCAAATAAATTGGTTAGTCTCTAAGGTGCCACAAGTCCTCCCTTCTCTCCTTTGCTGCTTGGCTTGTACTGATCATGCTCAGTAACACTGCTGAAGCTGCTGCCCTCACTCCACGCCACCACCTCCCCCCACTATCGGCAGGCACGGGTCGCATCTCTTTTAAAGTGATTTGACGTACTGATTTAAAAACATTCCATAAAAGCAAAGTGTTGTTATAGTATCTGCACTGGGCTGTGACCACTTCCTTTCAGGGACAGTGTGACTCTGCCCAACCCAGTCAGTGTAGATCAAAATGATGTTCTCTTATAAATGTTGCTGGCCATTAGACTGGACCCATAACCAGTCTGTATTCCCTGTTGGGGCAACAGAGTTCTGTAAACATGTCTAAATGTTGCCAGGATGTACCACCATCTAATGTGTATTTTTAAAAACTGCTGCTTCACTGATGTGTGCCAAATATGTGTGGTTGATAGCAGAGCTCACCACTGCTAGCTTTCAAATATGCCAATCTTTTAACATTCAATTAACACTTTGTGTATTTCAAGTTAATAAGGATCTGGATAACAATGAATTGTTAGTCTTTTAAACATCCCTCAGAACAAACTCCATAGATATGAAAATGAAGTACAAGAGGAATGATGAAGATAAAATGAGAATTAGTAGCAATGAGGTCAGTGATGCTCAGGCTGAGTAATGTGTTAGAAAAGTACAGAAAGTTAATTTAAAAACTTGAAAACTGCAGTTATTTCAGTGCAGAGATGTTCAATACAGTGTAATAATTTCTACATCATAAGAGACACATAGTTACTGTACTGAGTATAATGCGGGTCTGCAACTGTATTATGCAAATCTAAGAAGTCTTGAGATTTGCTTCTCTTTCACATCCAAGATGACAATGACTTAAAATACAGGAAACTAATACTTTGATCTCTTTAGTAATGGAAGCTTCTTCCTGAAAATGTTTCTGCATTGCTGACTGACTGGGGGCAGGGAGAGGTTCCTTTCAAAAAAATATGTATCTTGATTTGGAAGATTTTCTAATACAGTGCAGCTGACCTCTGTCACCCTCCCAGGACAAAGGAACAGCTGCTTGTGAAATAGGAAAGGTACTCACTCTAAATCTTTATTTATGCCATAAAAGGGTCTTGAATACAAGAACCATTATGCAATCAGAGCCTGCAATCAGAGAGTGCAAGGGAATAACCAAAGTTGTTACAGGTGGGGTTTGAAGTGCAGCCTATTATTAAGCTTGCCCTACAGTTCTGATGATGAGACCCTCTTTTTACTTGCTTATGATTTGGCTAAACTTTAACAGTTTGGTCTGAAAATTTCAGCCCAAGTGATTCAGTCATTTGTGGAAATGCGGATGGAAGAATACATAGTTTTTCCCATGTATTCGGAGCAGGTTTTGAATAGCTTTTAGTAAATAAGTCCTGGAGCCACACACTGAATAATTAGAATAAAACAATTAAATTAAATAAATAAAATTGAATAGCTGCTGATTAAGTGAACACCATCCATCCTATGCACTGAACAAAGCAGGGTTTATATGAAAAATATAATATGTGATCATGTAATTAGACTGTATGTGTTGGATAAAGGTTGCACAGGCAACCTCATTTCTGGTATTTCCTAATTTTTGAGTGTTTGACCGTACAACCTTAATAGTGTTCCTTTTTAAGATAGGCTTTTTTATGTAATCATAATTAATTATGATAAAAATTTGGAAGGGATATTAAACTGTCAAACTATTAGAGATTAGGCTGATACCTAACATGGGGGACAGATTATCTCACATCTGCCTACTGAGGCATTCTTTCTCCTTCCTCTGAACATAAGAACGGGCATACTGGGTCAGACCAAAGGTCCATCTAGCCCAGTATCCTGTCTTCCAACCGTGGCCAATGCCAGATGCCCCAGAGTGAATGAACAGAACAGGTAATCATCAAGTGGTCATCCCCTGTTGCCCATTCCCAGCTTCTGGCAAACAGAGGCTAGGGACATCATCCCTGCCAATCCTGGCTAATAGCCATTGATGGACCCGTCTTCCATGAACTTATTTTTTGAACCCTGATATAGTCTTGGCCTTCACAACATCCTCTAGCAAGGAGTTCCACAGGTTGACTGTGAAAAGTGTGAAAAAATACTCACTTTTGTTTGTTTTAAACCTGCTGCCTATTAAAGCATCTGGAAATAGCCACTATCATGATGCAAGACTAGTTGGACCTTGGACCTTGTGTCTGATGTAGAGTGGCATTTCCTATATTTATATATTTCCTAGACTCAGGCTACAACCTCCCTCCCACCCACCTCTGACATTCCCTACTGTAGATGGGGGAGGCTGGAAAGGGGTAGTGTATATCTAGCAGTCCCAGCTCTACAACAGCTAAGGACTTACCATGGCCCCAGGGGTCCCTGGCTGGCTGTTTATGCTACCTTTCTGGCTGCTTTGCTCCATCAGATGGATGTAAAGGGACTGGGGTTTAGCAAAGTGTTCAATCCTACTAAAATTTCTTGGGTTTTGCCTAATTTTGGGTCAAAATCTGGAATTTTCAGCTCTTTTCCCAGAATGCAAGGGGCTGGTTCTTCCCCCCGCCCACACTCCCCCCCCCACCGCAAAACAAAACAAAACCAAAAAACCTCTACTCAGGTTTGCTCAAAAGGTTCAGAGATCTTTTGGTGATCCTGGGTTCCATTTCATTTTTGTATACAAACCTGTCAAGTTTTTAGCTGTGTTATGAAAACTTTACTCAGCTACAATATTAGGGATTTTACTTTCCCTCCCTGTTCCTCTCTTCCTTCTTGTAAGCAAATATAGTTTCTAAATGCTCTTTTGACAGCATCCACCGTTGTCAGTATCATGTATGTCCGCTGACTTGGACAAAACAAGTTGAATCAGAAGTGAAGTTATACGTGCCAAATTAGCAGGGTGGGTGCTGTTCAGTGATTTTTGTTTGTGAAGGCACTAAGCCGGTTTTCTCCCTTATGCTTTTTTTGAAGACTGCTTACTTTAAAATAATCTTAAAATCAAATGTTCTTCCCTCCCGCAGTATAAAGAACAGAAAGCATGAGGCTAACTAGCTGTAAATACAGTTATGTGAACTTTGATTCCATGCCTGGCATAAAAATGGCCATACCATGGTTATTTTACATCACATTCCCTTTGCCCGATCCCAGTCTCTATAAGGAGAACTAAGCAAAATTGTGAAGACATCCTTTCTATTCCATTGAATTCCCTCTCAGAGGCACAGCTTTTGTGAGGCAGGTCCTTTCAAGACATGATTTGGAACCTACTGGTATTGCTTGGTTGGCTGGCAAGGGTCAATACTCTGAGAAATAAAAAATGTCCCTCTCTCCCATGGCTGACAGGGTCAATACTCATTTAGAGCCATATTCTGGATGCTGCTGCAGAGTTGCATGGAGTTGGGGAGAAAGAGGGTACCTGGAGGGCAAGAGTCAGCTACTTGGTTCTCTAAGCCAGAGGTTCCACAACATTTTTTGCCAAGCCCTCCATCAGAGATGCGTGTCCCATGCATGCCCCCCTCTTTCTAAGGGGGGGACTCACCCTGTGCAGCTGCAGAAGTCTTTTGCTCCCTGTAGCAGTTGGGCAGTCTCAGTTGCTGGGACCCGGCTCCTTGCCTGTCTCGCTCCCCACCTGTGCAGCGGAAGCTAATGGGGCTGTGCTGAAGGGCTGGGGTCAGCAGGGGGCTCTCTCTTCCAGAGGATGAGTACTTCTGGGGTGTAGCTTTCAGCTCCCCACTCAGTGTCCCCACCAGCCTCCCAGCAGAGGAAGGTAACTGCAGTGGTGGGGGAGTAAGACGGTCAGGGAGCCTGGTCCAAGCAGCTAAGACTGACTGCATAGAGCCTCGCCAAACAGAGCTCCCTCTTGACTCTGGCTGTTCAGTGTGACCCTGTCAGGTCCTTATACCCCCTGGTAATCTCATTGTGCAACACCAGGGTTGCGTGCCCCCCTCCCAACCCCCCCGTTGCTCTAAGCAAAGAGAAGAAAAGGGCAAGGGTGATAGCCCCACTGGAGGGTCTAACGTGCTCCAAAGAAGCTGGAGCAAATCTGTGACCTCCATTTCCTACACTAGGTGATACGGAGCCTGCTTCAATGATGTTGCCATTGCTGGTGTCATGTAGAGTCCTGAAGCACCCTAGGAGGCATTGTTTGCAGGCAGAATATTTCCAGACACTGCTACTGGTGTGGTGCCCCCCTGAACCCTTTTCTCTCCTTCAGTGCAGCAGTGGCTTTAATAGCTGCAGTATAATCTTTAACATACACTTCTCAAGTTGCACCAGAAAGGAAGCCTTTTTTGCTACTTGGGAAGGGCTGAGAAATTTAAAGAGCACATAATTATCAGCTACCACTAGATGAGATATCAGCACTGACATGGCTTAGCTGTAAGGAAGCCTCCAGCAGGCTTTTTGTTTTCTTCTTATTTTGGTCTGTGCACACCAGCACATTCTTCAGTACAGAAACATTAAGTACATTTAAGTATTTAAGTATGTTTTTCCTTGAGTGAAGGAAATGTGTGGATTGAAATATATTGCCTGTTTCCAGAGTGCACTCTGTATTTCTCTCGTGTCAGCATTTGTGCATGCCTTGAGTGCTGAATTTAAAATAAAATGAGCTAGTCATTTGGAGCTATTGTTTTCTGGATGTAATTGTGATACTAGAGGCATGGCTTGAAGGTTCGTGCAGAGATTCCTTCTCATGTTTAAGCATTTCAGTAAATCAGAATGCACAAGATTCTGCAGTGAACACCAATGAACAGAGCTGTGATTGTGAGAGATTGTTTTCCTTTAGGCCAATATATATTATGTTAAATGAGGCTACAAATTATTGGAGAACCTGCTGTGCTAGAGGAGATTTCAGTTTTTCAGAAATCATAGATAGGCTGCAGAGTTTACATATATTTATAAAATATTGTGCTTTCCTTTGATTTAAACACTATGACTGACTAACAGCTGTTTTTGGGTCTGATTCCTTTCCTGTTGGAGGGGGTGCAGCTAGCAACTAAGGTTGCCTGATGCTGTCCATTACAAGACACTATTTTCAGTTGCTGCTTAGTTTGCCAAAGAATTTGGGCTGAAATTTTCCGTGATGGGTGTCTGCCTCAGTCGGATTTTTTTTTTTTTTTTTTTTTTTTTTAATTTCAGTGAAAATGGTCCAGCTGTTTCTCAGAATGAGATTAGGGCAAAAGTATGTAGTTTTGCCCATCTTGAAAAAGGTCCTACAGCTAGTTCACTGTAAGGATGTACCTTCTGCCATCTCTGCGAAAATCAGCCCAAATGTATCCAAATTATCAGCCCCTGAAAATGTTTTCACATATTCAGTAGAGACATCTTAAAGTCTGACTGATTCATTTTCCAAAGATTTGTCTGTACTGAGCATGCTCCATTCTGAAGCTGCAAGGGCTGAGCAGAACTTCACCTGCATTTGCTCCACCTGGCTCGTGGCAGCAGGGGCTGTGGTGCCAGGTGCAGGAACTGAGAGCTGGGAGACTCTCTCTCTTCCGCTGTCATTGTCTCCTTGATGGCTCTCAGGCAGCAAGGAGAAAACATCCCTCAGCGGAGTGATGAGGGAATTGCAATGTGGGAGACTGGGACAAAGGTGGACAGGAGAGTGGGACAAGAGGAGGGTGGGTGGTGTGGGGGGGCTGGGATGAAATGGTGTCGTTGGGGGTATTGGACCCTGGAGAGAAATAGGGAGGGTGGAGAAACTGGGACAAGGACAGCCTGGAGGACATGGGGCAGGAAAGGGACAGACTAGTGGAAGAGCATGGGTTTTCCTCAGAACCTGGAATAGAATTTAGGAATCCTAAGTTCAACATTCCTCTCCTGTCTGTCCATAACTGTAAAACCCACTGGCAAAATGTATGCCTCTTCTTCCTGTATTGGCAGTCCATACAGTGGTGACAACCTGCTACTGCTCTGTTACTTGTTATGTCAAGTGCCAGAGGCCTCTGCTCTGCATCTAAACCTTCTAACCCTGATGATCAGTGTGGGAGTCAGTATGGTTCCATAGGGTGGAATTTCTGAGGTTTTTTTTCAGTTTGCTTTTTTAAAAACAGCATGATATAATCTTTAATTACATGGTCACATTCTGTTTTTTTCACTGGACCATTCAGTGCACTCAGTGGATGGTGCTAACGGGGTGAGTCAAGTTGGATAGTTAATGAGGCTGTTGTCTGTAGGATCTGTGTTTCATTTGTTAAGAAGTTGAAAGGTGTGCAGTGAATGAGGCAGGGTACTGCAAGAAGATAAAAGAAGGTTTCATAGGTAAGGCAGTCGAATGCTTCCCAGGAGAACTGGATTCTCTCTCTGCCACACATTTCCTATGTGATACTGGGCAAGTCACTTAAATGAAATTTTTCACAGGTGGCCACTAAACATATGTTGCTAATTTTCTGGGTACCCAACTTGAGATACCTTTGGTCTGCAGAAGTTCTAAGTAATGACAGCTGCGAATGAAGTCAACGGGAGATGGGCGGTGAAATAAAATGCTATAAAATACTAGGTTCTCTGAAAAATCAGACCATATTCACGTGTTTGTACAGTGCTTACCACAGTGGGGTTCTGGTCCATGACTACGGCTCCTAGCAGTGGCAGACTAGCCAATGGGCCCACAGGGCCTGTGCTCAGGAGCCCCGGCCAATTGCGGGGGTCCCAGAAAAATGGGCATTGCGCTCCCAGCAGACAAGTGCCGGGGTGGGGCAAACCCCTATGCCCTAACAATGCTGCACTCCCTGGCAGCAGTGCTGGGTGGGTGGAGCGGGAGAAGTGGCAACCCGGTCCCGTGCAGAAGCGTGGGGTAGCAGGGGAAGCTGCGGGCCTGGGATTGGAGGAGCTCTGGCTCTGTGCTGCAGCTGCGGTCCCAGGGCCCTGGCAGTGGAGACAGAACTTCTCCGGTCTTGGGCTGCAGTAGGGCAGGGGGGAGAAAGGAGCAAATGGGGGACACGGTTGGAGGGGACAGAATGGGGTGGAACGGGGAGGGGCCGTTGGGGAAAGGGGCAGAATGATGTGCAGTTGTGGCAGGCTACAGGCGGAAGAGGTGGAATGGGGGGCAAGCCTGCAGGTGGAAGGTATGCTGAGGGCCCCTTCCCCCCCACTTGCTCTGGTCCAGGGCCCCACGAAACAGTAATCCACCTCTGACTCCTAGGCATTACGGTAATACAGATTAATAATAATGAATAGCCTCTGTGCTTCAGTCACCCATCTCTAAAATGGAAATAATTATTCCATCTTTCCTTGCAGGGGTGTTGGAAAGATAAATTTATTAATGTTGGTGAAGCATTCAGGTGATTCAGTGATGAGCAGTATAGAAAAGCCCATAAAGAAATTAATAATTCTGTATTCAGAGCAGGATTTGAATAGTGCACAGTATGCGACACATGGAGCCACACACTGAACAATGAAGAGAAAAGAAAATATAAAGTACCTGCTCATTCAGTGAGAACAAACCATCCTATGCACTGAATGAGGCAGGTGTCCTGTGGAAAAAGCATAACTAGGAGATAGCATTCTATTCACATTAATGCTTGTTACCTGATTCATCTCAATGAGCTGGGAGCTCAGTAGGCAGATTTGCAATGCTTGTATTATGTCATAGCAGTAAGATATGTACTCAGAGAGACCAGGCAGGAAACAGAAAGATGGGATGACATACCACCATTATGCTGTTGGTAGTTGACATTCTATTATTTTACAAAAAGAAAAGGAGTACTTGTGGCACCTTAGAGACTAACCAATTTATTTGAGCATGAGCTTTCGTGAGCTACAGCTCCCGGATGAAGTGAGCTGTAGCTCACGAAAGCTCATGCTCAAATAAATTGGTTAGTCTCTAAGGTGCCACAAGTACTCCTTTTCTTTTTGCGAATACAGACTAACACGGCTGTTACTCTGAAATCTATTATTTTAGTGATTACCTGTTGTAGACTGTCTCCCAGCAATCTGAATGTATGTCAGATATAATAAAAAAAAAATGAAGGCCCATGTTAAAGTCACTGGTGTCAAGAATCTGCCATTGCTCCTCAGGTCTGATCTAGGTAACTTAGTTTAGGATTTTCTAAAGCACTCATTACTTTGGTTACTGTTACAGTCCAATAATTTAAAATACACTTCTGATAACTGTCTAAATGTTACTGTATGTGAACAGTTGTTAATTTGGTAAAGTAAATAATAATAATTAAAAATCGAAGTTCTTATTTACCGGACAGTTCTCAGTAGCTTCTCTGTAGTCTTTACAGTACATCAGAAGTCCCCAAATACCTATTAATGGAACTGATTCTGACTATGTAGCGTGCCGGCTTTGTAGGATTATTGCAAGTGACATCTTTTAATAGTAGAATGTCTGAGACAACAAAAGATATCTTCACACTACTTAGAAAAACAGCAAAAACAGATAAGGCAACAGACTTAAAAGATAGCCATGTGATGGTTGCTGATTGGGCACATAAAGAACTGAAACTGAGAAGGAGGGTTATCAAGGATCTACAATCCATCTCTCTCACAAATCTTGGGAGACAGGCCAGTCCTTGCCTACAGACAGCCCCCCAACCTGAAGCAAATACTCACCAGCAACCACACACCATACAACAGAACCACTAACCTAGGAACCTATCCTTGCAACAAAGCCCGTTGCCAACTGTGTCCACATATCTATTCAGGGGACGCCATCACAGGGCCTAATCACATCAGCCACACTATCAGAGGCTTGTTCACCTGCGCATCTACCAATGTGATATATGCCATCATGTGCCAGCAATGCCCCTCTGCCATGTACATTGGTCAGACTGGACAGTCTCTATGTAAAAGAATAAATGGACACAAATCAGATGTCAAGAATATAACATTCATAAAACAGTCGGAGAACACTTCAGTCTCTCTGGTCACTTGATTACAGACCTAAAAGTCGCAATATTACAACAAAAAGACTTCAAAAACAGACTCCAATGAGAGACTGCTGAATTGGAATTAATTTGCAAACTGGATACAATTAACTTAGGCTTGAATAGAGACAGGGAGTGGATGGGTCATTGCACAAAGTAAAACTATTTCCGCATGTTTATTTTCTCCCCTCCCCCACCCCCCACTGTTCCTCAGACGTTTCTGTTAACTGCTGGAAATGGCCCACCTTGATTATCACTACAAAAGGTTTTCTCCCCCCTCCCTCCCTGCTCTCCTGCTGGTAATAGCTTATCTTAAGTGATCACTCTCCTTACAGTGTGTATGATAACACCCATTTTTTCATGTTCTCTGTGTATATAAATCTCCTCACTGTATTTTCCACTGAATGCATCCAATGAAGTAGCTCACGAAAGCTTATGCTCAAATAAATTGGTTAGTCTGTAAGGTGCCACAAGAACTCCTTTTCTTTTTGCGAATACAGACTAACACGGCTGCTACTCTGAAACCTGAGAAGGAGGGCAATGTATTAGGCACTCACTCCAAGATAGTAGAGAGTACATTAGCAAAGCAGATTACACATTAAAAAAAAAGGGAGACATATGTAGTGACAAAATTAAAAAGGCCAAGGCACAAAATGAGATTAAACTAGCTAGAGACATAAAGGATAACAAGAAAATATTCTACAAATACATAAGAAACAAAAGGAAGACCAAGGACAGCATATGCCTGTTACTCAATATGGGGGAGGGGGTGGGAACAATGACAGAAAATGTGGAAATGGCAGAAGTGCTAAAAGATTTCTTTGTTTTTGGATCTCACCAGAAAGGTTAGTAGAAACTGTTTTTTGTTCCAAAGCACCAAGAACCTTTATGTTCTGCAGAATCACTTATATGACTTCCTTTCTAATGCAAATAGAGACTTGTTATGGGTTTAGTCTAGTGCTGCCTCCGCTACTCCCTGGAAACAGTGACTAGGTATGTCATTATTCACTCAGTTGTTTCAGAGGGTATTTTCCTCCCTTTTCTGCCTACTTCTCCTCCACATAGATATTTTCTCCTCTATAATGGCTCAATATAACCTGGACCTTACTTGGATCAGGGAGAACCTGTATCTGCATCATACTTCTGGTGAACTTGGTGATTGGTGCAGCAGATATAGATTGGCATGGTGAATGCAGTTTAGACATACATTTAATTCATGAGATGTAAATCCTGACGCATATCTCCTCCCCCCATCCCCAAGTGCATTGAGAAGCACGGAGGATGAATAAACCAGTGCCAAATTTAGAAAATCTATAATCTGTTCCCAGATTGAAATGAATAGGCAACCACTGAGTCTAAACACTCAGAGGAGATGTTAGTAGTGGTGAAAGAGGCAATGAATTGGCACCAGACTTTCTGCTTCCCTCCGAGGAAGAAGTCATAAACAATCTCTATTCTAGTATAGCCAACCTATAAATGATAACAAGTGTAAATTCCAGTGATGTTGTATATTGAGTAGGGCTAAACCACCTTTCATTTTCAGGTGTCAGAAAATCATCAGATGGATTCATGGTCCAGGATACTGCTAAATAAAATTACAAGAGACTTTTGAATAACTTGAAAAATAATTTTGGGAATATCAAAGGGGAAGTGATATAAAATAGGGGCAGATTTCCATTTTGATAAGACTAATCTTTCCTACCCAGGATGTTTTCTCCTTGCTTTTAGTTAAGATCAGCTAACTTTATGGCAGACTTCGCCATTTCTGTGGTGTTTAGATGGATTATCTCTTTCTCTCTAATGTGGACTATGCCTGGGGCACTCGCACCTCTACCAATCTATCCTAGATTATTGTAATTCTCCCCTCATTGGATTTCTCTTGTATCTGCCATGTATGGGGTGTGGCTTCCCTGACCTGCTTGACCCTACATAAAAACCATAATGTTACAGGACAGGAGCAGATGCTTGTATGTTGTGAACTGAGGACCTAGATACATATTGCTGGGCTTCATATGTAGAGATAAAATTTAATGAATCAGGATTGGATTATATAACAATTTTGGATGGTTCAGAGGATTTATTTTTCATTTGTAGCTACTGTACATGTGTCCCTGTGATAGAATGTACTGAATATGTAAGCCTGGCCTGTGAAAGTCAAGGGAGACTATTCCTGTGTGTGAATACTGAATGAATGTTTCCATGTGATTTAATTAAAATCTGATAGGAATTTTTAAAATCTGTAATAAATATCTAATTTCTCTCCTTTGTGTAGCATCTGTCTTATGGCAATGGTAGCTTACATGTTGATGCAGCCTTTCAGCAAACACTCTGGAGTGTAGCCCCAATCAGTTCAGGAAGTGAAGTAGCCCAAGGTAAGATTGACTTGATTTTAGTTATTAGAGTCCCCCGGACTGTGAATTAAATAATCCCCCTCAAAAAATCTGCCAATGATTAGTGTACTGTAGCAATGGGGTTTCCCTTGCATGAACATTTGATCTCACAAATGGATATAAAAAAATATGTTCCAAAAACAAAGAATAAAAACTGTGCTGAAGTGTATAATAATGATTTTCTACACACTTATTTCTGAGGAATGAAAAAAATGAACTAAATGTTTTTATCCTAAAGTCACATTTATGTTGAAAATAAATGATAGAGTACTTTACAGTCCAAATTTAAAATTACTCTCTCATATCAATCTTAAGGTTGCAATATATATAGTGACCCCTATGTTTAGGTTACCAAACAATTTCTATATATGTGTGTAGCCCACACTAACACAGTGATGCTGTTTGTCCACCTCTAATAGTTAGAGCACATTTAGAGGATTATGAGTTTGCTACTGCTTCCAGCTAAGGGCCTTGTTCTTTAACTCAGGCAGCAGATGTTCATGCTTTTAAATCCAAAGGGCCTGGGTTCATTCCCTGCATCTGTCTTGAAGGACGAGCCTAGGACTTGCTGGGCAAGGAGAATGGGACTGCTTGTGTGAGGAGAATGGGACTGAGACGGGCCATGGATGAGGACGAGCCAGGAATGGGACAGGCTGTAGAATGGGTCTGTTATATTTAGGGTCTAGAAAGAATTTTTATTCAACTGTTGAAGTGAAATTTGGGCAAAGGATTCCTGAATTTCAACACCATGACACGTTAGTACATCTGTGGAAGGAGGCAGAGGAGAAAGAGGGATCCTTCTTACAAAATAATCTCTTGTGGCAGAAAACTCAATAATTTGTAATTCTGTAGAAAGTTAATTTTGTCATTTACTTTTATAAATACTGTACTGACAGTCCTTTTAGCAAACTCACAGACATACTTACTTTCCCAATCTACTGCAGGGTGTATTTTGTTTTTTAAAAAATAAACAGAACAAAATAACACCCACCAGTTTAAATTTTTTTAACTGACAGATTTTTCTGGAAGGTATTTCTGCTGGTTTTGTTCTGATTTGATTAACACTGTCATTAACACCAATTATCTTCATTTTCCTTGTTCTGTGAGGGTAACAGAGCCATTTTACACATTCAGAGCTTGAATAAAATGGTGTCTGCCTACAGTGAATTGTTAGGCAATTATCAGTGCATAGTCTAGCATGACTGAAAAGTAGTAGCAGATGAGGTGTTCATACCCACAGACAATCATGTGAAAATGATGCCAGTTTTGCATTTTTGTATCAGAGCATTTGATTGAAACTCAAGTCAATACAATTTTTCCTTTTTGTCCCTTTTATAGGTATAGGCATTTAACTACCTAATTTGACTTAATTTTTGGGAGCAGCATTTTCCCTTGCATAGGTGATCATCTGGGTAACGTCAGAAACAATTACTATTAGTAGTGAAGACTTTATTACAGCAAAGCCTGCAATCACTACTGTAATTAAGTCTATGTCCTTTGTGAAGGAAGGGTGATCTTGAAGTTAAAGCACTGATTTTGTGTATGACCCTGGACAAATCACCTTGGTCTCTGTGCCTTATTTTATCTATAATTAAAATATGGATAATTGTTATCCCAGAGTGCAAGGTGACATTCATTTAATTAGTGTCTATTAAATGCTTTGACATCGTTGAATGCAAACTGCAAAGTTATTGGTTCTAGGTATACGTAATTCCAGAGAACACCTGTTCTGGATCAAAATTTTCCATTCTCTTAAAAAAAAACTGTTATAACTTTAGCTCTTTGTTTTACATTAGTTTGTAGAAACAAGAAGACATTTGTGTCAGATTTTTGAAACATTTCAGTAACATAACAATGGCTTTTATTTAAGTAAAAATGTACATAAGTCCATTATGTGAAATAGGAATTTGTAGCCAACTTAAATGAATTTGTTACTTTGTAAAACTTGGTTGCACTATTTTTCACAAACCTGTGTTAAGGAATCAGCAAACGTAAGTTGCTTAGTGGAAGTGGGTCTTTAACTACAAGTCAAACAAGACTGTACTGTAAATTGCATGGGGGCAGTTTACAAAGAGTTTCTTTGGGCAGTGTTTTGCCTTTTGAAGATGGGCATACGTCTGAATACACATATCTGTATTAACCCCAATATCGATCCATATCACAAAATTAAAATGTGTCTGGTAATGACTCCGAAGGAATCATAATAAGCTATCATATCAAAATCCTTTACCTACAAATCAAAAGTTCACTTCTGAAAACTCCCCAAATAAATTTGTACTATCTCAAAATAAAAGAGAAGAAAGCCAAATGCTAATCCAATATTGAATCATAAATGTAGGCACTGAATTTGCTCAAGAGCATATAGGGTTGAAAGGGTTTTTTCTTAGTATATACTTAGATTTCAAATATTCATAAATGTGCTACTTTTAACATTTATATTTGAAATTCTGTACACTGTAATTGCTTTGCAATATGGCTAAAGTATCTATAGCAGTCACAGCCTTTCTTGTTATAAGATTATATAACTATTTCCTTTCTAGCATCCTATTTTCACATGTTCATAACTTTCTGAAATGAATACTTTTCAGGCTGAATTTTTTCCAGGCTTGTTTTGTACCCAAAGATAAATGCTTTTTCAAAAAGTTGAACAAAAGTATATCGAGAATAACTGTTTTTGAGTATGAGGAGGGTGGGACATTCTCCCCCGCTCCTACTTTCAAAAAACAAAACAAAAATCAATTTTTTTCCTGTTAAGGAAAACGCTCCCATCGCCTGCATCTACCTGTTCAGCTGTCTGTTGAATGAATGAATGAATGAATGAATGAAAAACCTGGGAGAAAAACAAATGGGTTATGAACATATGAGTGCATCAAATACATATGAAGAATGGTTCGCAAAGGGGCAAATTGAGTCCCCAGTGCCTAGGCTGAGGATCTTGGCAGGACATTGGGAAGACCTGTGCAAGAGGAGGCGAGGAATTCACATACCCCTGTCACATAGTGGCAGTAGAACCGCTCTGTGGAGGCTACTCCTGGAGCATGGCCATGCAAAGAGCTTGGCACTGCTGCGCTGGAGATGCAAGCACCCAGTCCTGCTCCCTCTCTCATGAAAGAGCGGGCACTAGTGCTGCACCCAGGGAGATAAAGGCAGGATTGGCTCCATAATGTGGCTAAATCTATTTCTATCCAAGGACAAAATATCTGATACAAAGATTTTATACCAGTAGGATGCCAATGGCAATTTTACTTTCCTTTTTGCTACTATAGTAAAACCAAGGCAATTAAGCCCTCAAATCATGTACAGATGCAGATCCTGATATAAATCCATACTAGCAAGGAGAAATTCATGGTTAGGCACTGAATTTATTACATTTTGGCAACACTAGTATAGCTTTTCAGGGTAATAAAATCTCATTGAATTGAATTGGAAATTGACTGAATCTCTGTCCTCTTAGCTCATCCTATTATAGGAAGGCATTGTGAGGCTATCATAACATTCAGTCAGTTTTTAGTACCACATGCACAAAGAAAATGGGGCTGAAGGAAAAGGTTCTAATTTCCTGATGTTCTTACTTTTACTTTTGAGATTTAAGTGAGTTCATTAGGGATTTATTACTACTGTCTTCAATTTCACATGTGCTGTGTACCATGCACACTTGTGTGTGCTTGCAGGTCCCAGATCTGTATATGCACCCATGGTATGGATATGGGGAACAATTGGAGACTGTTCTGAGGCCAGCCAGCAAGTGAGCTTTTAACATTGTTTGAACATGTTTTTTGTGGTTCAGCTCAGACCAATATCCATGACTTTCTCTTCTTCCTTTCATTCAAGGATATCTGATAGGAGGTGATGTGCTGAGGCTATTGCATGGTCACATGGATGAATGCCTGACTGTTCCTTCAGGGGAACATGGAGAAGAACAGCGAAGGTAGGACTTGAAGACTAAAACACATACAGGAGTAACAAGCTTTATTGAATTAATTTTGACTGTCACTGATATTGCAATATTTCAGCATGTTAGACTGATACAGCCATCGCTTATCCTAAGGAGAGATCCCATTGAGATTAACTCTTGGTATGAAACTTACAGCCTACTCTGGAGTTCCCTTTTTCAGTTTCATTAACCTTACTTCCTTTTCAGTTGCAAAAGAAATAAACTCTATTGGAAGTGGACTTAATCTAGGAACATCAAGCAGGTCAACTGAAATCAGAAGAAAACGGAAACAGATTTAATTTAAAAAGTTAGCAACTTTTAAATTAATGACTTGAGTAACCTTTTTGCTTGTGTCCTTAGCCAAAAACCAAATCTGGGAGCATAAATGCCAAGAAACCTTCACGCCCACTGTGCTAGCAACTGACCTGTTGCGATGGACAGAATGGCAGGATTAACTATGTTCTCTTCTTATGATTGATTTGATTCCTTAATGTCCACAAAGACCTGTAGGCAAACTTCATCAGTTTTTTCACTACTGATCCATTCTGTAGCATACACACTACCTCAGGAGGTGATATAGCAAGATCTTACAAGCTGGGGGGCATAGGTATTTCTTTGATGGGAGCCTCTGAAGGAAATCTAGAATGCAGCTGGAATTTGTAATGGTAGTTCAGTGTGTGAGTCTGTCTTTTGAATCATTACATTTCACCACTACCTCAGCATGGTGATAAGGAACAGTATTTGGGGAGTTGCTGTGTCTCAGATGAGTAGTCAGATGGATGACTCAAATGGGAGGTAAAATAAGAATTCTTTACTTTTGAGGTGTTATTGAACTATAAATTAATAGTATGGTCTGTCACTCCAAAATGTAGTTTTTATGTTGTATGAAAATGTGATTTTTCGCACTGATTTATCAGGACAGATTATTTCTTCAGTTGAATTAGCTGAATGATTATAGAAACTAGTACATGGAGGAGAAGATACTTGTATATAACTCCTGAAATATTTTAATAATTGTTTGATTTCTAAGCAGTCAAAGTAAATTGTTATCTCAAGACAGTAAATTACTTTGTTTGTAACCTACCAGTTTGTTTGTAGGGTAGCCATTTTGCTAGATATGCCCCAGAGCTCCCTGGATTATGTTTTGCTTCATTCTTGCTTATAGCATTGCAGATTTAAGGTTTTGCCTTGCATGTCTGCTTTTCTGGGTTCTCTCTCCTGCCTCTTAAACACAATAAATAAGTCAAAGATTTTTTTTAAAGAAAAGGGTGACTGAAGGTAGGCTTCTGAGCTCAGATTCAGGTGGCTAAATACTGGCTTGTGAGTCTAGTTTCAGGCACTATAGCAGGGCAGATAACTGGTTTTTTTTTGGTTTGCTGGCAAGTTTGAAAAGTTGGGAAAAAAAGTGAAGACGTAAAAAAAAAAAACGGTTTACATAATCTATTAATGCAAGCAGAGGCGTTATAGAGAGAAGCAGGCCAGGATAGGATATACACTTATACAGATGTGAAAAGCTGCTTAGATATAGGAAAATAGGAACAGCATATAATCAAAAGAATTATTTTTCTCTTAGTGTTTCAAAAATATTTCTCCCCATATTCCTTGTGATTCACTAATTTCCATATTAGGCTTGCTCATAAAACAAATCTTTTCCCTTCCAAGTTGTCTTCTAAGACAGCTAAAAGAAATTAGATAGCCCTTGCTGGGTAAAACTTTTTTTTTTTAGGCTAATGAAAAGAATTACAGTGGTCGCACTTAAGTCCGTTCCCCTCCAATATTACTAGTTCCAGTGGTATTCCCCATTTAAAGTTTTTGGAATATCTCTTGAACCCTAGAATGGTTTCAAAATGGAGACATTTTTTTGAAGTGTGACCATTGCATGTATTAGATTTAGATACTATATAATAGGCCCATATGGTGAAGCATTTATTGTTGCTTCCCCCCAGGAAGTGCTACTGTGAATAGACTGAGAAGTAGGGGGAGGATCTTGAATATTGCCCGTCCACCTTTTTGTGTAAATCCTGCAAAGCTTCCTTTAACTGCAGTGAGATAACACATAAGGGCTTGCAGCATCAAGTACTGATTTAATGAGCTTTAAATTAAACACAAATTAAAGAAGAAAATAGGGCTGTACCTTTACGATAGGGAATTATATTTCTTCTTAAACTTAATATACAACATAAAAAATCCCATACATTAAAAGAAGCTTAAGGGTGCAAAGTCCAGCATTCCGAAATTAGGAAACACAGTAACATGTCTCACATTTTTCTCCTCTTGACATATTCACAAACTTAGCTACTGCATAAAATCTTTTTTATATCTTATTGTGGACTAGTACTCCCCGCCCCCGGTCTCTGACAGGAGGATGCACTCATCTCTGGGAGATTTTTGTGGAGCCTAATTTCAGTTGTTAGAAATGTATGCATACTTTATATCTGACATGTGGCATTTGGCTACTGACAGGGCTACACCCAGAAAGGTCTGGGCAATTTTGGTGGGTGGTAAACTTGTAGGATTCACTATTTGCCTTGTAGAATTAATTATTTGCCCTGTCCTTATTTCTCATGCATTTAATCAACGTAGATCAGGGATACTGAGACTTCAGTGGTTCAAGAACCAAATTAGCAATCAGCATTACCCAAAAGAGCCACAGTAGTGTGAATTCATTCTCTGTCTCTCTCTCACACACACATACACTCTCTCTCTCTCTCTCTCTCACACACACAGCAAAATGACTCACCTAGTATTATTATTTTATCAAATACAATTGGTTGACAACATAGTAAAAGCATCCCGATTGGTTAATAACTTAAACTGGTTAATAATTAAATCACAGTGTTTTAATATCATGTGTTGCAAAGAGCTGCAGGAGACACATTAAAGAACCACTTGCAACTCATGAGCCTCAGTCTGAGTATCACTGCCTTAGATATAGGACATTTTGTACACAATGTATGTACTAAAGTTGTGCTATATTTGGAGGTATGTTTATTCTGCATCATCTGTGCTGGTAACTTTTGGAATTGTCTGAAGGCAGGCTTTAATCATAAAGCTAGAATTGTGTTTTGTTTCAGTAAGTCTTCAAAGACCAGTTCTACCTTTCAAAATGACAGCTTAAAAATTGCATTGCAGGATCCTATACCCATTCTGACTCACTGATTTCTGAATCAGATTTGCTCAGTTAGTGAATAAAAAGATATTTTTCTCCTAAACCTTTTTCTCAAATACTCAAAAGATTAGATAGCCCTAAAATACCAACTTTATTGGATTTTGTTGCCTGGCATCAGATGTCTATAATGAATAAATCATTTAAGTATGATGGTTTCTGTACCAGACAGCTTTGTTTTAACAGTTTATTTTTGTGTTATGTTTTCCAGTGCATGTTAAATTTATTTGAATTTGCATGTGGGTAGATAGGTTGAGTAGGTTTCTAAAGGTTACTAAAATCAATAATAATACAAGCATTGTGTGCAACATGTGACCCTCTCTCAAACCCTTACACTCCTTATACTCCAATGTAATATGATTGGAATTTGGCTGTATTGTTTGTGGTGATATATGTCCCTTATTAAAAATTGTTTAAAACTATTTAAAAATTTGTGTAGGTTGTTGAAAAGTACAGATGTGAAGAAGGGAAGAAAGTCTGAAAGCTCATTTAAGTGTTCTGACAATATTCATTAATTTAGAAAAAAAATCAATGCGGTAAAGTAAGATAGAGTTTTTGGGAGCAGTGCCTTTGCCACAAATGCCAGGTGGAACGACTGCTCGTAAAAGAGGCTTCACTAGCCTTTATAATGTATTCATAGGAGACAGACTAGTCTGCCTCAATACATGCAAATGAGGGAGCAGTTTTAAGCAGGTTCATCTTGAACTTGTAGATACCTAACCCATCAAGTAATTAACGACTAGTTGGAGGGTAGAATGGAGGGTGGGAGGTGGGGAGGATGGAAAAAGTTGTTTGTGATGATACTTTAGTTCAAGTGGTAGAATACTGTGGTGTTTTAGAGGCAACAGTATTATTTTTCATAGATATTGTGATTTGACCTGACAGGGAGCTGAGCACTCCAGCCCTGACCCAGCAAGAGCACTTAAAATGGGGCTTCACACATACTTAATCTAAGCATGTGTTGGGTTGAGGTCAGAGGGTACAGAACATAGTGGGATGGTGCCCTAAAGCTGTATTTTACTATTCTGCCCCCCCCCCAATCTATATGCATATTAAGCAAGGCTGTGTATAATCTGTAGCAAGCGAGATCTGAAGTATGTAGTGTTGATTTTTGTAGCACTCCAATGAGGCAGGCTGGAAATTCTACAGCAGCTTCAGGGTAAATAAAAAAAAAAAAATTTTTTTAATAGAATTATATAGGAGAAGGAATAATACATTCAGTTCAAAAGTCCTTGTTTTTCTCAAGTTATTAAATTCATTGTTTCATGCTGCCCCCTAATTTTCAGATTTCAGTAGACATGACTCGTAACTGAATTATAGAAATTGCTAAAGGTTAAAGTGGAGGTTTTGGTAGCTAACTGTAACCCTCAGAGTCCCGCGATGCCCACTGGCAGAGGGCCCACTATAATGTAACTCATATAAGGCCTGACACCCTCTCTACCCCCAACACGTTGTTGTAATATATATCCAAAAGTTATCTTGTAAACTGGTGATGGGCTGGTTAGGAATATCATAGCATGATATATGTGCGGGTTGTATATAAAGAGTTATGTATGTGTGCCGGGAATATGTTCTTAAAATGTGTTTTGGAGGCAGTGCATAAATCAAGTCTGCCATAGACAAAGGAATGTGGATTTACCTGTCTGACGAGCTTGGATACAGGCTGAGGTAAAAGTACATTTACATAGAAGGTTAACAAAGCCATCAAGGTAATAAGTGGCAGAGGAAACCAGTGAGCACATCGGGGGACAGAGTGCACATCCCAGGAAGTCTTTCTGGCTCTTTAGACAGAGACAAAGACAGTAGTCTTTGGAAAATATAAGGGAGAGGAAAAGGACATTCTAGTTATCCATCACTTTGGGGACCTAGGGTACAGCACCCTCTGGTTCAGTTGGTGAAAAGTGAAAGTTGGATCCTCTGGCCTAGAGGGCTAGTGATGCTGGTAACTTGATGTAAGTGAGAAAACTGCTTAGGCAATGATTGCAACATGTTAAAATTTAAGTTTTAGTCATTAGAAACCATGTTCTGTTTTTGTTTGTAAACAAATCTGTTTCTTTTTCTTATTATCACTTAAGTCTCTGTTCTTTATTAATAAACATATTCTTAGTTTTACTATAAACCATCTCAGTGCTGTTATTTAGTAAAGAGTAAGTCCTAAGCTAACAGACTGGTGTGTGCTCTGTCTGTGTGGAGGCAGCAAACTTAATAATTTCTGTGAGTGCGCAGTAAGAAGGACTAGACACTGCAGAGAGGTGTGTCTGAAGAATTTGGGAATTGGGGTTCACTCCATGTTATCTGAAGGGCAAGATATAGACTGTCAGAATCTCAAGAAGTTTGCTGGTGAGGTGTACTGACTGGTGTGGCAGGGATCTGGGGACACAGTCTAATTTCCAGCACAATTCACTCTTGCTGAGACAGAAAGGTAACACAATGGCTTATGGTTCTGGGTTCCTGATGAGAGCTTCACAGTAAGAGACGGAGGTTTTTGGCATGGGGTAGGAAAATGCATCTCCTCTTTCATTCTCCTTGTGAGCTGGATTGGAAGAGACTATATTTTTTTGGCAGGACTTGAACTCCTAGTTCCACACTTGAGCACCCTTGACAGCAACTAGCTTTCTCCCAATCTCCCACCTCAGTATTGGCCTCTGCATTCAGCAACGATGAATAAGATATTAGCTGAATTTGTCTGCTTAAATGATCAGAAGTACAATAGTCAATAATACTGATGTTACATTTCCATCACTAGGTATCATCGTTAACACCTGAGGAGAATGAGAGATAGTTTATACCTTTCACAGTTGCCTGCCTGTAGACAAGTCAGACATCACTGCATTGGTTACACTCAGTTCACGTTTGGAAGGTTTTCTTCACAAAATATATTATTGCATACTCAAAGGAGTTACACTGGTGTAACAGATTTATAGGGTGGAGAGTCAGGACTGTAACATTTGTAATATGAAAGCTTAGATTCTGTGTTCATTTTTGTGGCTGGGGACAGATTCTGCAGCCAGTTGCAAGACTGTGCATTTGTCATGAAGTTTACAGATGCACTAATAGTAAGCAAATAGATTATATTGTTGTTTGGGAGGTGGGTGGGGAAGGAGGTTAAAGCTGTTGTTTTTTTAAAAAAAATAAGTTAATTTAGACACAACTATTTTCTGGTCTGTTTTTGAAGCTAGCTTACCCTGATGACAAAACACAAAAATGTGGTGTGTGCCATAAAATAAATGAAAAAGTGAATGTTGGGATTGTTCATAGTTTCCAAGGTGAGAAGGGACCATTGTGGGATCTAGTCTGATCTCCTGTGTAACACAGGCCATAGAACTTCCCCGTAATAATTCCTAGAGCATGTAAATTAGAAAAACATCCAATTGATTTAAAAATTGTCAGCAATGGAGACCCCACCATGACTGTTGGTAAGTTGTTCCCATGGTTAATTCTTCTCACTCTTGACAATTTCCTGCTTATTTCCAGTCTGAATGTGTCTAGCTTCAACTTCCAGCCATTGGATCATGTTATACCTTTCTCTGCTAGACTGAAGAGCCCATTACATAGGCGCTGACTCTGGGGGTGCTCCAGGGCTAGAGTTTTTGTTTTAAGGATTCCCATGAATTTCAAATTTCTGCCTACACCCATGTGAAGTTTTATCCTTAACCAAAATGGCTGCCACCTTTCATTATAGGTCAGTGTGACTGAAATCAACAAGATGGCTGTCAACTGATGTTGTTTCTAATGTGGCTGAAATGAGGCTGTGACATGTGAGGGCCAGACAAGACACAAGAGAATGTGGAGGAGCAGGGATTAAGACTATGTGGGCAGCAGGGAGTTGGGATGTTAGGAAACTATGAGGTATCAAGGGAATGTGGGGGGCAGATTGAAAGGAATGCAGGGTGTGACATTCTATACCTTGGGGGAACATCCTGGAACCCCCATAGTCCTCATTTTTATATAATTGGGATCTTACGTATACAGCATGCCTTGTAAGGAATCAGGGGAAAGATTATGACCTGCTGAAAGTCATTTCTCTATCCATATATATATATATTGCATTAATTAATTAATGCGTATGAAGTTATGAGAATTGTGCTGTATGGTCATTAAAACATGCTGTAAGTTGGGGAATCAGCCAGACATTTGCTCCCCAAAGGCAACAGCAAGGAAAGTAGCCAACACCCAGGTGGGGTATCAATCAACCCATCGACAACCATTGTCTAGCAAGGGAGCTACGATGCAATGTCTCACCTGTATGAGGCCACACCTTGCTCATCCTTGCTTGGGGAGACTTAGCAATGCCCCCAGACATGCCTAGACTTTTGTTTTCCGAGCATGTGGTCTGAAGCATAAAACAAACAGAGCAGACACATACTAGGCCCTTCTCCTGCCCCCACCTACGCTGCAAGCAACCAAGACACTGAGAGGAAGACAAGACTCCAATACAGGAGACTGGCCCAGGTTTAAGGAACAAACCTGTATATTAAGGACTGTGATATCCAATGGGGTGAGAAAAACTGCTTAATCTAATTGTTACCCAGTCTAATAGGGTTGAGAGTTTAGACTGCGTGGTTATATTTTATTTCTTTTGGTAATTAACTCTGACTTTTTGCCTATCACTTAAAATCTACCTTTTAATGGTAATACATTTTTATCTTTACCAGTGAGTTTGTACGAAGTGCCCATCTTGAGCAGTGCAAGACGGTATATTCCTGAGGTACAGTGCTGGGAGCTGGGGTTGATTTGGCTCTGGTGCCTTTCTCTTTGTGATTCATGAACTGTTGGGGGCAAGTGAATATAAGAGGCAGGTGGGAGACAGCAGACTGTGGGAGGGACGATATGAGTAGGACAGCTACCTATCCTCTTTATTTAGTGAGGGATACAGAGGAATAGAGTGGTAGCTCTTCACATCCAGGATGATGGTAAGTGGAGTCCCTTCTGAGTAGAGCACAGGGAGGCCTGCAGTTTGGGCATCTACTTAAAGTTAAATTTTGAACCTGAGATGATCACACACAAGTGAGGCATGGCTGGCTTTTCCATGAATCCAAATGAATCCAAAAGTAAGCAGAAAAAAATAGAGTAGCTATTACTAATTATGGTGTTGAGCACCTTAAGTCACAGCTGAAAAAACCCAGCATCTTGTAAGAGTAGCTCAGCACCTTGCAGGATGTTGCCTTAATGGGACCTGGACATCAGTGATTTTACGATTCAAAGAATTGTGTGTTTAAAAACCCCAAAATATATTAAATAATAAGATACAACAAGGCTAGCTGGTTTCCACAAAAGACGAATGCATCATTGATATGAAATTAATTGAAGGAAAGCAAAATATTAAAATTATACAAACTGATCTCATTTATAAAAGTCAGTGGGATCAAGATGTCACAGTAGCTACCAGCAGTCTATTCCCAAGAAAAACCTCAGAGAGCTTTACCAAATATACTTTGATGTATTATTTTCTCTTAAAACTTGAAAAGAATATTGCTTTGGAATAAAACCTGTTCCTCTAATATTCTTTATAACTGCAAAGGCTGAAGGCAGCATGTCCAGTTAAAAATCATACAGTTTAAAAGCACATTTCTTCATCTCTGTGTTAGTGATAATTCCTTTGATTATTACAATAGGAACACATTTTAATATCAGATATATTATATTTGGGGCAGGGGAGGGATAGCTCAGTGGTTTGAGCATTGGCCTGCTAAACGCAGGGTTGTGAGTTCAATCCTTGAGGGGGCCATTTAGGGATCTGGGGCAAAAATTGGGGATTGGTCCCGCTTTGAGCAGGGGGTTGGACTAGGTGACCTCCTGAGGTCCCGTCCGACCCTGATATTCTATGATATAGACTCATAGCCTTTATGGCCAGAAGGGACTATCATGAGCATATAGTGTGACCTCCTGAACATTCCAGCTCACAGAACCTCACCCACCCACTCTTGTAATAGGCCCATCACCTGTGGCTGAGTTACTGAAGTCCTCAAATCATGATTTGAAGTCTTCAAGTTACAGAGAATTCACCATTTACACTAGTTTAAACTTTTTACTTGTTTATGCTGAAATACTTTTGCATTTCTCTAACTTTGGACAATGAAAATTAATTAGTTTCTCTTTATTTAAGACCCACTTCTAGTTGTTTTCACTTTTAGTTTCTCATGCATAAGCATAATGATAGAGTAAATAGGGTTGCCAACTGTCTAATTGCGCAAACCCAAACACCCTTGTCCCACTCCCTTCCCTGAGGCCCCATCCCTGCTCACTCTATCCCCCCTCCTGCCGTCGCTCGCTCTCCCCCGCACACACTCACTTTCACCGGGCTGGGGTAGGGGGCTGGGAGGGGGTGCAGGCTCTGGGCTGGGGAGTGGGGCCGAGGGGTTTGGCGTGTGGGAGGGGGCTCCAGGCTGAGCCTGGGGCAGGGGGCTGGGGTGCAGGATAGGGTGCGGACTCTTGGAGGGAGTTTGGGTACAGGAGGGGGCTCAGGAGTGGGGCAGGGGGTTGGGGTGTGAGCTCTGAGAGGGAGTTTGGGGGCAGGAGGGGCTCAGGGCTGGGCAGGAGGTTGGGGTACAGGTGGGGGTTTGGGGTGTGGACTCCAACTGGGTGTCACTTACCTTGGGCAGCTCCCAGAAGCAGCCGGCATGTCCGGCTCCTAGGCTCAGGGTTGGCCAGGTGGCTCTGTGCACTGCCTCTGCCTGCAGGCAACGCCCTTTGCAGCTCCCGTTGGCTGTGGTTCCTGATCGATGGGAGCTGTGGAATTGGAACTCGGTTGGGGGGGGAGGGCAGCACGCCAACCGGACTTTTAGCGGTCTATTAAAATCTCCCAGATTGGTTTCAGTAGCCACTGGGAGATTAATTCTGATTCCGGGAGACTCCCAGCCAATCCAGGAGGGTTGGCAACTCTAATAGTAGAATGAAAATATATATTTATATTTAAAGTGCTTTCATTCCATTTTTAAAATGTATTTCCAGAAATATTTCTATGGGACGTAAGTTTTGTGAAATATTGATTTTACAAAACCTGAACTTTGGATCATATTTGACCCACCAGTGCATAGATTACAATTCTTTTCAAGGCCTCTGCATTCTGAAGACAAATAGTCCCAGGAAACACACTCTTAAATGCCCTTTACTTTTTCCATTCTTATTTCATCCCATTTCCTTGCATGGCCCATGTTTTACTTTAGACCCACTTTGCTATCTGCTACTTATTCCCCTTTCCTTAGCAGAATGTTTGGGCAGATGTCTGGTTTTGCATCCAAGATATTTCACATATTCATAATTTTACGGTGGAACTTATGCAGCTTGCAACAAAATAGGCCATTCCCTGAATGCAATTTGTTGAAGTGTGCAACTTGCAATAATTTCAACTGTTTTCTCTGATTTATTTCCCTCCCCGGCCATGTGCATTTCCCCCCCACTGTTATAGGTATGATTTTCTCTGACTTTCTTTGCCTTTATCCCTAGGGAGTATTACAGTGTGTAACAGAAACATATTGTACTGTAGCAGTATTTGAGGCTCAGAATCTACTGTGAATATGTACTGATGGAAATAAAGAAGAAAAAGAATGGGTGAGATCCTGGTTCCAATGAAGTCAATGAGAGTTTTGCCATTGACTTGAACAGGGCCATGATTTCATGCATTCTTTTTTGTGCAGTCAGCATACAGAAAATGACCTTTTCACCTGCTGTCTAATTCAAGTCATCAGCATGATCTAAATATGATGTTAAGAATCTGCTGTGGCTAAATGGTTTCCTTACCAGCGTTTTTGAAAAAATTATAAACTCAAGTAATGGCTAGAGAATCCCTTCTTATCTTCTTCCTCTTTAAATTTGAGTAATTTGTTAACAATGTTTCTGAATCCTGTTTTTGGAGAACTGTCTGTAGCTCACGAAAGCTCATGCTCAAATAAATTGGTTAGTCTCTAAGGTGCCACAAGTACTCCTTTTCTTTTTGTCTGACACAGAAGCTTTAAAACATTGTTTGGATTCCAAGCAGCTTGAAATGGTCCCTGCATTGTGTTTTGTGTCTTCTCTTGAAATTGTAGCACTGCATTTTTTCTTTATTTGTTGATTATAATTTTGAGGATTTATTTATGAATTCATAACATCCAGGGCATATCTAAAATTATTGTAATTAGGGGGCAAGTTGGTGTCTGGAGCAGACATGCACTGAATTGCTTGTGAGAAATTACATAGAATTGTTTTTTAATTAAACAGCTGAAAGCAAGATGCTGTGTTAATACTAAATTAAGGATGTACAGCTTTTTTTTTTTTTTTTTTGAGAGTCAGGAAATACACATGTGTAAGATTCCTCCAGCAATGTTACTCAACCACATAACAGATGTTGCTATTTTTCTTGTTAACTGTACAACTTAATTATTTAATTTTATGTTTTTGAAGGTGTGTGATAAAATACACATGATGCGCAATGCGGCCAAGTTAGTGTTGTTGTAGAAATTTTAAATTTTGTGTTTCCTGAGTCTCTTGTTTTGGAACTTTGCATGAATGTAAATGTGGATTTTTTGTATTTGTCCTTTTTAAAAACAAGCAAACCTTATACCACAAATGTATGTTGAAATTGCTCTTGTTTGTTAGTATGTAAAGATATTTCCAGTTAGATTCTGACGTTGGGTTCTCATTATGATTGTATCATTATTTGTGTAGAGCCCAATGAAAAACCCAGCTAGGAACTCTGTTAACCTAGCGTAATAAACAGTTCCTGCCCCAATTTAGGTAAAACAGACACAACATCAAGAAACAAGATAGAATGCACATGCAGAAGGAAGTGAGTTACAGTTTTCAAACATTGTGTTAGAGCCACAGTTATTTTTTCCAGGGGTAGAGCTTGGTTGATTTCTTCATTGTTTTCAAAATCTTTAGTTGGAATTTTGTTAAATTGGGATTATGTAAATAGAAGAAAAAGGAAGAGAGAAGGGACAGAGGAAAGCAAGAGGACATTCAGCAGGGAAGGAAGGTGGGGAGCATGGAGAACCTGTGGAGTAAGTCTGAGCTGATGGGATTATAGGGGAGGGAGCAACAGGGAAGCAAATATCCACTCAGCACATGGAAATGTCCTGAGTCAGAACTGTGGAAATGTGGCTTGATGTGACATCACTGTTCCGCAATCCCTGCTTCTTGCCTTTGCTCCTGCTGGCTTGAGTTTCTGTAGCCCTGTGGGCTGGTTCTTCCTTGGAATTTCTTTGTTTGAGCCCACATGGCTAGGAGTAGCAGGGGGGAAGGTGCTGCCTGGGTCTTAGTATCTCCAGCGTAGGGGGGAATCAATCCTGTATAGTTCTGGGAGTTCCCAGGGGAAGGAGTAAACCTGGCTGTGCTTCATATCCTCTTCATGCTTTTGAATCTCCTAAGGCTATTGCTTATGTTTGCCCCTGCTGGCTAAAGAGTCTGTGTGGCTCTTGGGGCTGGCTCCTCCTTCCCTGGAATTCCTTTCTATCTTAGGCTACATGGCTAGAGATAAAGAGGGATGCCTAAGGGCTGCGGAGAAAGAGGATGAATTCCAACCTGGCTCCTGTTCTGCTTTGGCTGCAGACAGTGTTTTCTGCAAGATTTGGTTAACAAAATAACGTATCTAATTACATTATGCTGGCTGTATAGTTGCAGTGGGAAAAAATAGAAATTTACATTGTTTCAAAGGATTATTTGACATTTTCAGTGTATTGCAGAATGCAGGAAGAATTTAGAGGCCTTAAAACTGGGGGAATGCATAACTTTTTCACACCTGCTGACATAGTGTTTCATGCCTTTAACATAGTGTGCATACTATGTTGTGGCAAATTGTTGGGAGACTTTTGGTTTGTGAGTCTTTCACTGAAAAGTAACAAATAGTTACAAATAGTCCTGCCTGAAAACTGTACCAAGAATCAGCAGGAGAGCAGCAGCCCCTGTGCTGGCCCAGCCTTTTAGTACTAAGGCAAAAGGGACGTATAAAAGGGTATGGGAGTTAATTAGGCTCTGCTAACATTTTAGCAGTTGCTCCATGAGCACATTCATATGTGACTCCTCAGTTAGTTATCTTTATGTATTTTTACATTTTTTCCTCTCAAGTCAAGCAAGGGCACGACTGAGTATTCGGACTATTTATCTGCACAATTTCAACTGTCAAGCATCAGGTCTGTGCGCAATAACCACGTCGTAAAATAAAAGTGTGAAGTATTTATTTTTCATCTTTTCCAGACTGTATTAACTCCCCTCTTCCCATCTGGATGAGCACGTTTTCTTCAATTATGTCTATCTTAGGTACTTCTATGATCTTCAGTAATGTAATACAAGTTCTTTATCTTCACAATACCTCACACGAGGTAGGGAAGTAGTATTTTCCCCACTTTGTAAATAGGAAGGAAATAAAAGTTTGCAAACTTAGCTATAGCGTTCACTTGCCTCTGAAGCTGTAGTACTTTCCTGATTTATGTTTCTGACATTCCATGTCAGATGAGTTTGATGGAAGTTACAAAATATGAAGTAATATCCAGTAAGAGAAAAAAAGGAAAACAAGGAAGGAAATGGGAAGAAATAGGAGGAAAGAAAGAGAGCAGATTTCTACCTTTTCATCCTAAAGCACAACAAAAGCAGGGAGAATATTTAATCTTGTCTGTGGGTTTCTGGGCACTTCCCACCTGTCAAATCTGTACCTCTAAAAGCATTATTAGATGAGATGGAATCATCTATAATGCTGTAGACTCTTTTTTGTGTGTATGTCTTTGTATATTTAGAAAATGAGAGGCTGCTCAACTGAAAAATTACAGGACTTGGAAATGATATTGGCTGCTGCAGAAGAGTCAGTCAAGTCCACACCAGCTTCTCTGTTAATAACTGTTATTAGAAATAAAGATTTTGGTGCAGTAATAGGTGCTCTGAGTAAACCCTTTTGAGCTGCACGTGAAGGGCCTTGGAGCTTCTGATGTTGCTGATTGTGTTGCATGGAACTTGAGGATGTTCTGTCTACATATGTGATGTGGCTAAAATAATTTCTAGTTGTGTAGTGAACATCCATAGGGCACCGAGTTTTTAAAGGAAAAACGAATGTCACATCAAATATCATCAAGAAAATTCATTTATTTTGAACATTTCTGCTGGGCTAGAGAAGAATATCAAGGAAAATATAGGGGGGAAAGGTCCATTGTGGATAAGACACTGTCATTTATTTAAGCTTTGAGAAATGAAGAAACATTTAGAATCATCTAATTTGTCTGCTGCACATAGAATGTTGGGTCTTTCCTGGGGGGCTCAGGAATACAGTTGGAGTGGACAAATAATCTAATAGAAACTTTGACAGTAGGAATGGAATGTGGCAGCAAAATAGTAACTATTTTTCTCTATGGTTTTAGTTGGGACAGAGTGGCCGAAGGGTAGAAAAATATGTATTATGAGAATTAGAGAATACATATTTCCTCTGACATGGCTCACGATCCTGATGAGATGTCAAAGGCTATCCTGTCTAAAAGCAGAAATCATATGAATTAAAGTTCATATGGCTTTATTACATTCTGCTTAGGAGTGAAGAGAGATAAGGAGTGTCAGAAATTTTGAGTCCTGATCATGTTGTGCATAAGTTTTATAGCTTCTTTCTTTGCACTGTATTTGTCAAATTTAATCTATCTGGATTCTTGTATGGGGTCCATCTCTTTGGTGTTTAAAATTATATGCCCAGCATATACTGATCAATGCTGTTATAAACAATGCTGTTATAAGGCCCAAAGTATTTAAACATTCACATGTCTTTGTCATAGTAATAATGTATATTAGTTGCACCGTGTGTGTTTGTGTGTGTGTGTGTGTGTGTGTGTGTGTATATATATATATATAGAGAGAGAGAGAGAGAGAATGCATTAAGCACATAATATTAATAACAGTTATATAGCCCAAATTGGCCTTTATCTTTTATAATTCTTTTCTCTTGTGCTAACTATGCCATAATACCCTGTGTTAGCTGAAGTAAGTTTTGGCTTAAGTAGATAGGAAAACTGTCATGATCAGCATATAAATGTGTTCTCCTAGCAACAGGTAGGGAGTTTCTTTCACAGGCCAGTAGTGGAATGTCCCAAAGGGAAAGGACAAGATATATGATTGTTCTACCCTGTTACAAACAAAGGATGTACTTTCATGCACCAATACCTGGAATGCTAGTATGCAAAACAGAGATAAGGAAAGGAACTGAACAACAAGTTAAGGAGCTGTGAGGAACTGATGGCTTGCCTTTTAGTGTCATGTAAAAAGATGTGTAATTGATAAAATGATCCTATAAATACTGTACTAATGTATAAATAATGTACTAATGTATGGGATACAAGATACAAGAGCAAAACAAAATGAATGGGCATTGAAGTTCATCATGTGCATTGTTAGTTCCATGAGTTTTTTTTTTTTTAATTTTGAATAAGCATTTTTTAATCTTTTTGTTAGCATTTCTTTCATGGTTTAGGATTTGTAGGAAAAAGCGTGTTTTACGGCAGGACTTTGAGGAGGGAGAGTGATCTCTGGTGGAGGGGAGCGTGTGCTAGAGGGATCAGCCACATGGGACAGTGCATGGAGATCAGTGGAAGGACATGAAGTGAGTAATTATGTATGTGGCTTCAGCAGAGTGAAAAAGGGAGCAGAAAGAGGAGAGGGGGGTGAGGATGAGGAGTTTGAATTTGATGCAGGAGACAAAGAAAGAAGCAAGTGAAAAGATTCAAAGGGGCTGGATGTGGTCATCAATTTCTCTTGAGGTGAATATAAAGGCTTTTTGTTTGCATCAACAGGAAAATATTGATTGAGTGAAGGACAAAGTTAACTTATAGCTCTCTAAGGACAATTGATCTTGATAGGAAGCCAATAAATGAATCAGTAAATCGATTAATTCAAAATCGATTTGACAGCGATATCACAGCATGTGAACACTGATAGCTTTTGGGGGAGGGTAGCTCAATGGTTTGAGCATTGGCCTGCTAAACCCAGGGTTGTGAGTTCAATCCTTGAGGGGGCCATTTAGGGATCTGGGGCAAAAATTGGGGATTGGTCCTGCTTTGAGCAGAGGGTTGGACTAGATGACCTCCTGAGGTCCCTTCCAACCCTGATATTCTATAATTGCTTATTCAGAAATATGGAAATCTCTCCACTGTGACCTCGAATTTCAAAATCATAACTGCTTTTTCTTCAAAACTAAAATTCTGAAAGGGACACTATGCTATAGGTCTTGGGTGGGGGAACAAAGAAAACAAAAACCCACCCAAAAATTATCTGTCTTTTGATTGGTAAGTAATCACTTTTCCTGTAGTCTGTCTGTGAAATCAGAGAAATACTCTTGCATATATTGTCTCAGGAAGGAAAGAATTAAGAGAGAAATTCCCTCCTATACTTGTCTTTTGTCAGTCCAACAAGGACTGATAGTAAAGTTAAAAGCAGTCAGCAAAGTTGAGGACACTTAATATAGTACTGGACTGAGAAACAGAAAGGACTTACATAGAGGGCTTCAGCCCTACAATAACTATATTATTATTATTATTTTAATTGTTTTTCCCATCTTTGAATTTTGGGATCCAGTCTACAGCAGCATTATTGGTGAGATGGGTCACCATGCTGGATTCTCCAGCTCCTCTTTAGGTCCCAATTCTAAGGTGCTTATTATAAAAAATCACTGACTCATCACAAGACCATGATCATCATAATGAGCTAGAGTTGTTACTCTTTGTAACGATAATAATTACCCTCTGAAAAGAATGAGCAGCTGTCTTTTATTACTAAGAAATATAAAATGGAATGCCAGTCCAGCACAGGGCACTGGGGACGGAGTTTGATTTCAGTGGGGCTCTGTGCTGTGAGGTTTACCCATACAGTTCTCAGTGTAGGATTAGGACCTAAAATATTACAGATGACAAGTAATTTACTATTCTGACGGTTATATGCATTTTTAAAGTATCCTGCACCATGGGATTCTTCCACAAATGTCATATTATATAACACATGCCCCTGGGAGGGATCATGGATCTCCTGACTTCTACACAGGATCTCATTGGAGGGGTCAGGCTTCGGTTTGTCAGGAGCCTAAATTATCCAGTAGGAAAATTACTGTATTAAGAGTTGTATTAGGCTCAGCCTAATTTATTGGAAACTGGTTCAACAGCTCTGCCTCCCCTCCTTTTGAGGAGTACCTGGAATTCTCTAGTCTAAAGTGTTCTAGGTCCTGGTCAGTTAAGGATTTGCAAATGAGGTTTAGGACTTTCTGCTAGACTCAGAACTGGATAGGCAGTGTATGAAGTAAAGAAACTCATATTCAAAGTGGCTGAACAGAGATTAGATCCTGTTGATACATTGTATAGTCAATTGCTTGATCACACTTTGGTTTGGTATGAAATATATTTAAAAGACCAAATAACCAATGCCATTCAGGTTTATTGCTAAAAGTCAATAATACTATAGTATAGGAAGAAAGGTTCAATAAGATACCAGTTTTTGGGAAGCAGTCTCATTCAGTGTTGTTAAATTCACCTTATACAGAAGGTGTGCTCCTGAAGTTATACCCCTAAAGCTGTTGTTGTTTTTTTTTAGTCAATGTGTTTACAGGTAAAAATGCATTGTGTGTGTCATCTGAAACTAGAAACTTTCCACTTTGTTTTTCTGGTATGTCAAGGTTCCTCCCCCACTCTGAACTCTAGGGTACAGATGTTGACATGGTACCATGGTGTTACCCTTATCTCTGTGTTCTGCACACATGCATTCCAAGTACCAAGGGGATGAAGGCACCCCCTTGGTTTGTACCAGCATAGAACACTCATGAATCTTCTCCTTTGCATTTGGGACATTCCAGTACTGGCCTGTGAAAGTAACTCCTTACCTGTTTCTATAGTAAACACCCATATGTTGTGATCCTGATTTACTTTTTCAGCTAATGCAAGGTGTTGTGGCATATGTAGCATAAGTGAACAGAATTATAGAGAGACATAAGCCAATTTAGGTTATGTAGCTGCTAGAAATGTTATATAGATATATAAAATTCACACCACATATATTAATATACCTATCTTAGCCTAGCATATATGGGTCAACAATCCAAAAAGGCAAATTATTTGTTACAGGTAATGGAACCTATATCAGTCTCTTTCAACTGTAAACATTTTCTTAGATATAGCATTAATAACTTCACAAATATGCACTGTACCCAGAAAAGGTTGATATCTGACACAAGGAAAGGAATATTTATGACTAAGGCTTGAGCTCCCAAAATTCACACTGACAAGTGACAATTTCTTTGATTTTTTAAAACCCCCCATAATCTTAAAGGTAACAATGTTGCATTATATATTCACTCAGAAGGACCCCAAGCTCTTCACACGCTTTACCAGTGGATTAATAAACTAAACACAGAACAACTTGGTCCATCACTTAAGCGTGTAGCCACCTGTGTGTGAAATACAACGGCTATCTGAGTACATAGAAAACACGCAGCAGGTTTGAGCAGGATATGAAGAGACTATCTTATATAATTGGCTTTTAAGTGTAACTTTGAATGTCATCATCTGAACTAGAATTGTGCCAGGACACCAACTTTATTAGACAGTTACAATAAACCCATGTTAGTCTTAAATAAAATGACTGCCAATTCAAACTGAGATAAATAATCTCCTGTTGGGGTTTGGACTAGATGACCTCCTGAGGTCCCTTCCGACTCTGAGCTTCTGTGATCAGAAGTGTGGTAGAGAGCACAGTGTGGGCTTTCCTTCCACTTTCTAGTGCTCCAGAACAGAGGCAGTCGGTGTCTGCGCTGTCTCACTCCCAGAAGAAAAGGAGCAGCTATTGCCACAGGCAGTGCTCCATGCCCCAGAGGGTGAAATGAGGTTACAGCCATAGTTCCAACCTCCCTGTGCAGCAGAACTTCCGTGTTGGGAGGATACAAGCTATTTTTTCCCTCAAAAGTATAGCAAAGCTCATAGGTGAGCCTACCTCCTCCAATGTCTCCAGAGTCATTACATCTGGTCTTGATCTTTGGAGGCATAAAACCTCCAGCCACCTTTACGTAGGCAGTATGCCATCCCCTAGGGACCCCAGTATGGTTCTTTTTCTAAGAACTATAACTAAGCCCTTGAAGTTTATTTTATTTATTAATCCATTTATAATCCATGCAAAGCACCATGCTGTTATGCATATAAAACTAAAAGAAAATTGTTAATTAAAAATATGAAATAAAAAGGAAAGCTGTTTAGATAAGATCTTAACATTTTTGACACTGAGAAATAAAAAGAAAAGCTGTTAACATTTGTGACATCTAGATTTGTTTCAAATCATTTGGTTGTACTTCATTATCTCCTCACAGTATAATTTAATATTTGCTTTTTATTGAATCAGGTACATTTCAACAATATCAAAATGGAATAGATTATCTCATTTAGTGCCCTGCATTGCAGTTAGTGAATTTAATTGGTGTGGCTGCTGTGTCCCCACACTGCTCTGCAATATTGTAATAAGAATATGAATTGGCTCATGGTTCTCTGGGGGAAGTTGGTATACAGTAATCTATTTTTAACCCATGTAATTAATTCATTATTGTAATTGGATGTTCAGTTGTCTTGCTGCCTTTTTGAGATTTACCAATTGTCATGAAGTGCAAACTCCTGCTGTACATCTCACAAAGATAAGCACAAGTGTGTTAGGAATCAGCAAGTGGGAACATGATTAATTCTGGTTAGCCCCTACTTTCGTGTCCCAGTAATGTCACTTACAGCCAAGAATTGTGCAGTGTGGAGCCAAGAATTGTTCAGAGAGCTGAAGAACAGAGGAAAGGATGAGCTGTCCTTGGTGCTGTAGTTACAGTATGTGAACTCCAAGGAATTAGTGAGCAAATTAGCAAGTTCTAGGCCCTAGTGACTTTGTATTAGAAGGAATTAAATAGATTAATGTCATGATCAAGAAGAACTGGTTGTGTTAGGCTTAATAAACAGCCATAGGTCAGACAAAAGACAGCGTCATTATAGTGTGTAGTATTGTTGTAGCTGTGTTGGTCCCAGGATATTAGAGAGAGAAGGTGAGTGAGATATCTGTTATTGGACCAACTTCTGTTGGTGAGAGAGAGACGCTTTCAAGCTTGCACAGAGCTCTTCTTCAGGTCTTCCTAGAGCTCTGTGTAAGCTTGAAAGCTTGTCTCTCTCACCAACATAAGTCGGTTCAATAAAAGATATTACCTCACCCACCTTGTCTCTCTAGCTTCGTTATACAGACTAACTGAACAAGCTAAAGATTTGTAGTAAAGATGAACGTCAGACTCTTGAGGACTCTGAGTTTATTACAACTATGTTCTCTTGAAATAAAAATGCCTAATGGCATGGGTCTGTAAGCTTAGAAAAAATATTTAAAGGGTGTATTGGAAAAAGGAAAGGAAAATGGCAGGAGTGTTTTATGGAGCGCCTCACTGGGGAAGAGGAATGTATTTTGTGGCCCTGACTATACTCTTTTTCTCCTCTTTTAGGGAGAGGAGCCTGGCTTGTTGTGTGGGCTCTTGCCCCCTCTTCATTTTCTGTTGCCATTATATTTGTCTGTATTTATCAGATTATGAATAATATAAACTATTGCAGGATTTGTTTCTCTGTACTGCTCTTCACTTAGTAATTTGAATCTTTATTGCACTTAACAACGTATATTTTTGTTTTCTCCATTATTCCAGTGTGAATCTGAAATAACTCCTTTGTATCCAAAGGAATTATTACAGATTTGCACAGGTGTAACGGAAAGCAGTGAGTGTTTTATCTCAGTAATGTCACCTGCTGTTAAGGGTTACTGTAAAAACTCTGGGTCTCCTTCAGTAAGGATTAAAATGTAATGAAACACAGTTCATTTGGACTCTGAACTGCTGTAAGTACTAGATAAATGGTAGTAATGGGGTACATCAAATGGAACAACAGTGAAAGCCACTTTGATATAAAGTAAATTCTAATAATTATTTTCTGGGGATGGAAGAAGGTAACAAATGAAGATTAGACTTCATGTTAACGCACACACATCTGTTATTTGTCTAACATTCTAAGTTTCAAGCCAAATTCTGCCTATCTGTGTAACCTTGTTGATTTCCGCAAGGTTGCACTGATGTAACTGAAGATAGTAGCTTCTTAGTTTTATATATGCTACAATTTGTTTAAGAAAAGCTAAATCTACTTTGGAAGAAATAAAATTTGTTTGTTTGGCCACAGATTTCACTCTGCCTTTCTTTGAAACCAAACAGCAGTGTGATGAGGAGTTTACCCCACACATGCTGTGAAAGTATTAATATGGATCTGAGAGGCCAATTAATCTGCCTGTTGCACCTGGAATGTGGGCCTAGCCTAATTAGAAACAAAGTCCAGCTAGGGGAAATCAGGGCTTGTTTCCCTAAAGAGCTGGGTGAGCCCAGTTGGGAGGAGGAAAGTTGGAGGTGAGGGAGTTCACTTTCACTCTCTCTGAAGAACTGCCTGGAAGTCTGAGGAAGAAAAAGGGGAGAAGACCAGACAGGTTTCTCTAGGGGCTAGCTGGAAGCCCAGTTGGAGCCTCCCTGAATACATGACTATGGGGAGAAGTGGTCCAGCCCCTGAATGATGTGGTGGATTGAGAGACAGAAGAACAGTCTAAAGCAACAGAGGCATGCCTGCAATGAGGTGGCTGGCTGCTGAGTCCAGCCATGCTGACGGTTTAGATTTTGTATATATTACTTGAGTACTTTGATAAAGGACTCTTGGACCCAGAAGGGGTAGAACTCTGTAAAGTAGTCTGGCTGGAGGGACAGGGCACTCCTATGGCTGGAGTAGGCCAAAGGACAGTCTGGCAGGGAGGGGGAAAATTGAGGCAGAGCTGCCACAACACCACATCTGATCATAATGGGGTGGGTTGGGGTAGCAACTTGCTGCAGACAGTTATGAAGTGAGGGAGACTGACTGTAGAATTTCAGTGAGTCCTCTGCCACAGCTGAGAAGGTAGTGGCATCCCTGCTCCTCTCTGTTGACTGGGAGTTAGGGGTGACAGCCACCACATCTACAAGGTAATTTTCTTAGATGATACGAGGGTTGGATAGGACCTGTTCTTCTTGTGCCTAGACTAGTGGGGACTTTATTTTACATTAGCTCTGTCTACTCCTCACTCTCACACGCCAAACAAATACCCTCCTAATTCCCAGATATAGGGCTTTGAGTGTTCATTATTGTACATATAGCATGCCACCCTTTCTCTTGAATAAATTGACTGGCCATGGAGCAAGTATTCCTGGCTTTGGGAGATTTTTTTGTGTGCTTTCTTTAGAAGTTCACATTGGGCAGAGAAATTATATTTCTAATGTTAAAAAAATAAACTTTCATTATTTGGCTAATCTGTTATTTACTTTTGTCTGTGCCTATCCTGTAGCTTTCTCTTCTTAAATGCAGATGGTGCCCTGAGGGTAGCTCTCTTTGTATTATGGAGTTACTCATTCTTTCAGGGTAGAAGCACTTTCAGGGTAGAAGCACTCAGTTTCACTTTGCAGTCCTGCAAAGCATTATTCATAGAAAAGCTACAGCACAAAGAGAGATTACTCCATGGTACCATATTCATTCATAGAAAATGGGTGAGAATGTGCTAGAAACTATTTTCCAGTAAGAGGCTGCTAAATACTGTATTTACATTTCCCAGTTTTTTCCCTGTAGCCTGCTTTCCTCTCCCATTAGCCTCCAAATTCCTCCCAGGTGAGCATTCCAGGACTCATCCTTCCCGTTAGTGGGGCAGCCAGTGGCTTTAGGCCCTTAGGATATCTGAATGATCTTGAGGACAAAAGAGGATGTAGGTTGACATAAAACAAATCAGTTCAACCATAAAGAACCCATTCTTTCAGTTTCACTCCATGTATTTCTAAAGGTATTTTAAATTACACTGGTCTGGGATTCATTATATATTCCATCCTGGATCATTGCCAAACAAATACCTGTAGAGTATGAGATTAGTGCCATATTTCAGGCTTTCCAACATTAGAAATAATTTTGTCTCCTGCAGGTTTCAGGATATCACACAGAGTTCACTGAGTTCACACACATTTTAATGGCCTTCTAACTGCTAGAACAAGCCTTTATACTATTTGAAAGAAAGAATTCCAACCACATATAGCATCAGTCTTGAATTTTGGTATTTTGTGAAATGTCAGCTAATTTTATAGGGAAATAAGCAAAAGGCTAATTAAGAATTTTATGATTTTAAACAGTGTGTGGCTGCTTATGTGTTGTTTAGTAGAGCCTCTGTTGTGGTAGGCCATGTACAAAAAAAGAACAAAACATGAAATCATGGTACCTGACTTGGAGCACAGGTTTTCAGAATGTTTATTGTGCTCTTGAGGGTTGATTTCAATAAAAGTTTAAGATTTAACTGGCACTGTTGTTCCCTCTGCAGAGACGTCTGAGAGCTTGTTGGAGGCCCCTCATGCTGTTGCTGATAAGCTATTCCTGCAACAGACCCAGGAAATTAAATATAGAAAATATTAGACTTGATGGTGAGAAACCAGCACAGGGTTTTATCCAGTGCAAATGTTTTCCAGGCCTTACACCTTTTCCAGGCATTACATCAGGACTCATGATCAGTGATATTACTTTGATGTAATATTGTTTTTTCATGCAGTATGAAAGTATTAAGCCAACCACAGCTGTATGAAAAATGCCACGTACTGACATAGGCAAACTTCTGAATATATAAGTTCAGATACAATATGGCAAAAGTTTCTTTTGCTTGTCATCTGGTTCATAATATTTAAGAAGCAATCTGCCTTGACATAAATGAGCTTTAATTCTTTTTAACACCTACAGTTGATAAAGAAAAAAGCTTTTAGGATGATCCAAATTATTAAAATAATTGATATGTTCTCATAAATGGAACAGTGTTAAAAGGATCAGTGTCAATCTGTACTTGGGGGGAGGGGATGGGGGAAGAAAAGGAGCCCCTGCCAGAAATCAAGGCCAGATCTCAACTTGTGCATATTGTCAAAGATCTATTAAAGTCAATAGAACTCTGACTGTATATGCCAGCTGAAAGGCTGGCCATGACTACTTAAAAATATCATCCCAGTCCTTACTCAGGCAAACCATCCACTAATTACAATGTAAATAGTCAATGGGAGTTTTGCTTGAGTAAGAACTCGCAAGATCAGGTCCATTGTTTGGCTCATCAGCAATGCCATCCTAACATATTGTGTAGATCATACTAACAGACGAACAAGCAAATGGTTAAAAGCCTATTTCTAATTTAGCTAAAATCCCATTTTTAAAAAAACAAACAAAAAGCCTGGTGTGAAATCCTGGCCCTACTGAAGTCAACAGAACTCTTTGACCTTGAGAGGGCCAGGATTTTACCCCCAATGTTAAGGAACTGCCCCTACACCTTTTCTTGAGGTAGATGCGCACAGAGAGGAGACTGACTGTGCATGGATCTTGGAAGGAGTTATCTGGGTCAGTGATTTTTATTTGAATTTACACAAAGCATATTTTGCTTCTATTTTGAGTTACTTTTTTCTCACATAATTTGAAACCTCATTCATCTAGGATGTCAATAATGTGGCTCCCTCTGTTTAACTTGTTTCCCCAACATTTTAGCTTTATCTTTTAGCCCTGGATTAATATTTTAACATTTGCTCCTCTTATGCTTTATTTGCCTCCCGTTGACGCGTTGGAGTTGGAATTAGTCCTTCCTTATCTTCAAATAAGTATTTTGGCACATTTGTAACTTCTTGTGTTATTCTGTTGTTTTTAATGAGAAATTCGAACACCACCATCTTACTTCTGGTTTTGAAATATCTATTTTAGTGTTGAGTTTTGCTATTCAATGTTTTAATCTTCAGATTATATATTTTTTCCCCTGGCAAATTGATCCTTAGAAACACTGAGGTTTACATTTTTGAATGTGGTATAAATGTGATAGTGGAAAGAAATGTTTGATAAAATTATGCATTTTAAAAACAAAATAATGTATATGAACAAGTGGATCAGAACATTTAAGGGACAAGTTATTTTTGAGTTTGATAACCATAATTGTTAAATAACAGTTAACTGGATTGTCTTGGACCTTGAAATTAAAAATCCTCAATTAACCGAACAAATTGAAAGTTAAAGACGAGATATCAGAATTTTCATCTCAGAACGTTGCTTTGTTTGATTTACAGAACTGTCCATTATGAAGGTGGTGCTGTGTCGATTCATGCTCGTTCCCTTTGGCGACTAGAGACTCTAAGAGTTGCGTAAGTAACAATATGCAAAGAAAAAATATATACAATATAATCAAACTCGATCAGCTGTATGACTTCAGTCAGAGTAGGGTCAGTCTCTAAGTCAGTAGCACAGTAGGTAAAAACTAGAAGCAAACATGAAAGCCCTGAGTCAGCAAGGTACTTAAGCGTGTACTTAACTTCAAGCACATGAATAGTTCCACTGTCTTCACTGGGACTACTTGTGCTTAAAGATAGGTGTGTGCTTAAATATGTTGCTGAATCACATCCAGGTTCGATTATTCTGTTTTAATTTCAAATATTTGTGGTTTTATTTTCCCTTTTCCAGTCATTTATGGTTATGGACAGCTCCTGCATGGTGGTCATATTCCAATAAGATTTTATGTTACTATGCTTTGTCCCCATAAATTTCTGATGCATTTTAAAAAGCCCCAAATAAACCGAAAAACTCGCACAAAAGTATGATGTAAAGTTGGATTGCTTGCTGGGAATTGTGTCTTATTTAGCTGTGACTGTAATATACAAGCATGCCTTAAAGTTTCACTCACAAGTATGCAGTTATGATAAAATGTGAAGTGACAAATTATCATTTTAGAGACTAAATGACAATAGCTGTGGGGAAATGTTACACTCTAATGATGTTGTTTAATCTGTGCATGCCATTTAAAGGGATGATGTTAAAAGACGTTGAATATATATATAAGGGGAATGGAAGGATTTCCCTCCACTCCCCTTTAGTTGCTTTTGGACTAAATTGTGCTTGAGCAACAGCAATGAAACCATGAGAGAATCGCTGCCTTTTTGTTTCCCAAACCTTTCTCTTCACATGTTTCAGGGTAGTATTTTACCATCAGTGTGTACCACCTGGCAAATAATGGAACAGGAACAGTGAGTTATGTTACAATTTGATAGTCTTATGGCATAACTGACAGGCAATGTGTACAGACTGCAGGTTTAGAGAACTTGTCAGAAGAATCTGCAATACAAGTCAGCCCTGACAGGAGTAATCTTTCTTTACAAGGAACATGACTGTTACTATCAAAATGTTAAACTTTTTTTTTTTGGGTGGGACACAATTATTGCCAAATTTCAGATGTATTATTTTGTTACCAAAGGTGTCATCTTATAACTTTCCAGCTGGTGCTAAGTAGACAAATTTATGTGCATCAGTGATTAGAAATAAATTTTGAATGTATCGAATTGGACACATGATTTGTGACAAATCAGTCTAATCTGTATATATGTTTGTTATTACTACTATACAACACTATATTGTGCAACATTTACATGTTTAACAAATAAAGACTAAAATCTGTTTCCTGTCCTGAAAATCTCTCTATCAATGACTCAGACCTGCAAACACCACAATAAGTAGTGCTGATTAGTGAGAGTAAACCCAACATTTTACATTCTAGGACTCCAATCTTGTAGAGATTTATGCACATACCTAGCTTTATCCCATAGAAGTCATGAGGCTACTTAGATTAATGTCTTTCCAGGCTTGGACTGTAAGATTTTTTTTTTTGCGGGGGCAAGGCTTGCTCTAGTAAGTATTATACTACACGGTTTTGTGTGCAGATATGGTCACAGAGTTTCCTGGTACATTAGATGGAGTAACATAATATGCATGTGCATTCTTACACATTCTTGAAACTTTCGGAAAGGTTACTTGAATCTGGGAGTTTTTATGATTCAACACAGAGGAAATATACAACAGCCCAGATTTATGCGTGTTTTCGCTAATATAAACCCTGGCACAGGCACCTGGATATTGAAAGTCCAGTAGGGAGGGAGGTTGTGACAACAGAAAGTGGACTCAGTATTTCCTCTGAGAAGAGAATAGGAGAGGAAGGCTTGGACAGAGCAAAAAGATAGGGTTTAGGCAAAGAATTATCAGAGGGGGAAGGATAGCACGGGCTATGACTAGAAAAGGAAAGATCAAGTGGTGGATGGAAATGAGAGAAAGGCCTAAGTAATTGCAAGGAAAATACATTGGAATTGGAATAGCTTAGTGTTCCTTTTATGGAACCTAGAGCTCTTGAAAGATCTTGTTTTATGCTATTCATCTTTTCTTTAGAAGAATATTTCTTAATAAGATTGGTTCTAAGACTATTATTGCTGTTGGTTCATAAATCAACACCCCCTCTTTTTTACAATTGTGCAAGCCCTGTCACCAATGCATCACTGTTCCCCGGTCCTACTTCCTTTTCCCAATTTTTCTTTTTTCTTAAAATCACTGTCTTTCCTCCTCTCCACCCACTACAACCTGGAACTTGTGCTCTGGCTGTCCAGCTTCCTCCCCCAGACTATGCTGATGGGATTTTCCATACAATTTTTTCCATACAATTTCCATTCTTGTTTTTGAATTCTCTTCACTAGCACAGAACCCCCTGAAGCATTGCACAGCTTTGATTCCGTAGCCAGTCTCAATGTAAATTCACACCAGACTGTTAGGAATCTTTTGTACAGAGCAGCTGGTGGTAGCGTTTATCATTGTTTTGCTCACAGTAGTCTGTGGGCTTGAGTCTGTTATGCTAAAGCGCTTTTATGCCATTCTGGCTGTGCAGAGGGGGCCTTTAAGTGGTCAGAAACAGCCTGCTCAGAATATTCACTACCCAGAAAGCTTCCTCAGTGGTTAGAGCTAGTGTAAGGGCAGTGCGCGCTCTGCTGCCATCTCTCAAGGGCAAATTGGAAGTGTGGTTGGGGTGCATTACACTTCAGCTATTCTCTTCTTCCTATAGTCCATAATGGCCATGTGAAGCAGTGTAAGTTAGAGCAGCCCTAGTCTGCTCTAAGGTAGGCTCCTGCATGGCTCCATAATGAGGAACGCAGAGATTTTCAGCCACTTTTGCCTTCCCTGGCCCAAGTGCTGCAACGTGATCACTGAGACTCAGGCCCTGGGTCTTTATATGGTTGAATGATGGAATCTTCATGCCAGCTGACAGTAGTATGTATTGGATGTGTTTTGGTAGTGGGTGCTCACCTTGCCATATAAAAGACTTAATGGGGGGGAATGCATTTATGAGATATAAATCGTCCTTCCCTCCCCACCTAAAAATCCCACAGCAGAGTTCAACATTTTTACTGTCATTTAAAAAAAAAAAAAGAGTAGGCAACAGAAATAAACCCTGTCTCTCTAGTGTGTTTTAAAACAACCAAGAACCTCCCCAATTCTTTAAGAAAATGGAAGCCAAGAGGTTACTTATATTGTGAAAATGGCTGCCAAATGTGTTTTCAGGATTTACACAGACAGTATACCTAGCACTTATGAAGAGGTGCTTAAACAAATGGATATTTTTATTGCACAGATAATAGTCTAAATCTGTTACACTGGTCTACAGTGATAATGACGTATGTGATGTGCCTTGAATAGGACCTAGGCTAGTGTACAGATGCATATGAAACACATACAGGGAAAAACTTTTAATTTGTTTCGGAATTTAATTTGTTTTGGAATGTGCTTGGGCTCATTCTAAAAGTACATAAGAATTTATATAAAAACAAAAAGGGGCAATGCAAGCTTCTGATATGTGGGATAATTTAGATTTAGTTGAAATAGAATATCTGTAGGTTCACCAATACCAGTCAGTGATATTTGACCCATAAATGATGAGTTTGAGCTGTTTCAAACAAAATGGAATATTCTTTATTTGTATTGTGATAGTACCTAGGAGCCCCAGTCATGGACCAGGACCCCATTGTGCTAGGCACTGTACAAACACAGAACAAAAGAATGGTCCCTTCCCTCCCAAGCGTCCACTCTAAGTAAAGTTTGAGAGGTCCTATGAGAGAAAGCTGATGGAGGAGTACCTCGACACATTTGGAGTACAGCCAGGAGATTAGTACAGGAGGCTCAGTCTGAAGCAGGGAGTTGGAACCCTGCTCTTTCTGTGCCTCAATTTGAAGTCCACTGTGAGTGGAACTCCAGGGTGGGAGCATCCCTTCTTCTTTCCCTTTATCTCCTGCAGAATGTGAAGCATATGGGCAGGCTCTTGTTGATTGGTTTTATAATCATTTTGTGAGCACTGTATCTGAGGGCACAGACAGCTGAGCAGAGGAGTGATCTGGGAAGCTCAGTGAACTTAGCTACAAGTGGATAAAATGTTGAAGTGAGGACCTGGTTGGTCTTGGCTCATACTTTGGAGCTGAGATCTCCTCTCCTGGATGCAATAGGGTATCTGTAAAATCCTCTAGTTACTGAAATCCATCTGTGAATTATTTCTGTTTTTCTGTCAGTAAGCAGCCATTTCTGCAACATCTGATTTTTTTTTTTTTTGTAACGAAAGGGGACTAAACTTCCTCTCAAATATCCCACTGACAGCTTCCTTTCATTATACCTGAGAGGACTTCTCTTGAGCTATGGCAGAGTGGCTCAGGGGAGAGGCACTGCATATGCAGGTTTCAAGCCATTCGGATGGTATTTCCTTTTGTCAGTGCAGAAAATACAGCTCAGAGAAGTAATCTTTTCCACCAGTGAAAAGATTAAAAAAAAAAAAAAGAACCTGTTAAACTGTACTGATGGTGTTCTTGGTTCTAGTCAAAGCCTCCTGTCTCCACTTCTTTGGGACTGGAAAAAGTCATAATTCATTTACCTTTTTCTTTTGTCATAATACTTTTTATTAACAGGTTAATTTAAACATGAGTTTATTGTACCTCTTGGAGTGATACCGCGTCAGATAGCCAAAAACATTGTAGCTTTTTCTGTTAATACTGTACTATGACGGGTGGACTTTGACATTCTGTGCCAATGATTTTGCAACTAATCTGAATAATAATGAATCTTTAAATATGTTTGTTTGGTCTAGAACATTAAATTTTAAACATTTTGTTTAAGAATCCTTCTTTGAACTTGCTTTATTAGGTGGAGTGGAAGCCACATTAGATGGGGACAGCTATTCAGACTAAGACATATAACAACAGGGAAATATTTAAGCCTCATGGATGACAAGAGTCTTCTTCTTACGGACAAAGAGAAAGCTGACGTGAAATCTACAGCATTTTGTTTTCGGTCTTCCAAGGTACAAAACAAATGCAGCATTAATGTGCCTGGCAATGTTTGATTTCTCTTTTAATGAGCATTCAAATACATTTAGGGAAAAAATAGAGAAATGAATGAAGTGAAGGTGCTACCAAACATTCAATTGCGTTTTTATCCCTGTGGGCCTCTTCTATTATCTGCTTCTGTATTCAAGCTTTCAGTTAGCCCAGACTCAATGCTGCACCTTAGGCTTTCTATGAACTGAATTACGTTTGTCCGTTCCTTGTGGCATTTATACATCTTCCACTATATGGCTTAGCTGAATCCTTCCTATTTTTCTACCTTTTCACTATAAATAAGGAAATTCAGAATAGTAGAATTAATTCCAAAAAGCTATATTACATTATTTCCCTTGGGTAGTGCTGCTTGGTGGTTTTGTTACTCTGTTTACCCACTTATGAAAAATCTCCAGGTGTCTCTAACAATTTTTCTGGGAACTTCCGTAGTTCTTTCACTGTTTTTACTTCGTTTGGTGAGATGAGAGGCAGTTACATGATTGTTTCTTTTAAATTAAATGAAGAAATCCGTTTTATTGAATTAAACGATTTATCTGTGAATCTAATGTACATTTAGGTTAGCTGAAATTATGTATTCAGCATATTCGTTTAAAATTTTTTGTAGGTACTTCAAATTAGGGAAGTGTACATTTTTTGTGTAGTGAGTGAACAGTTTAAAATGTGCTGTGATTCAATTTGTGTTTGCAGTTGCAGCCTAATATCAGTGAAAATTTTCGTTTTTCCAAAATTAGTACTTTTGTTAGTTTATCCTTTACAATGTTTGCTTTTTGTTACAAATTTTAACAATTGTATTAACATTTCTGTGGGAATTTTCCTTAGACATTGTATAGTTTCTTCCATTGTACACTAAGGGTCATAAACAATAATTAGGCACCTGAAATTGGGTATATATTTTTTGTGTAATCTGGTGTTGGGGATTTTTGGTGGCTAGATCTGGTGGCTATAGTTTGGGTGCTCAGACAATGGCTTTCTCTCTCCCAATTAGAAAAACATAGTGAAAAAGAGCACTGTGACAGTAGAATCCTCAGACATGGCAGGAAAAACAGTGAAATCCTGTGTATACAGAATTCTTAGGGGAATGCTCTAAAGCTTCAGATACATGATGATGATTTGGGTGGAGGGGAAGCTAGCTTGTGGGCTTTGAAAAAGTTACACTCTGGTTTGAGATCCTCCTCTCTGCTCTTGCCCCTTTTTGCCACTCTAGACATTTTACCCAGAGAAAGGGGTCCTGTGGTCTGATCCTGTATTCCTTACACGGGCAGAAATTCCATTTAATTTAGTAGAAGATGCACCTGTGTGAAGGCTTCAGCCTAGGAAATGCTTCACGTGTCTTGATTCGTTAAAGTACTCTGCTTGTTGAGGCATTTTAATCTTTGAGTTTCTAAGAATTACAACATCCAATTTCTTGAGATCTACTTCCTTTATTTTTAATCCAAGTGTTCAGTAAGCTTGCATCAGTTGTTATGAATGCAGTGTTTAAAGTAGTGGTAGTTAGTAGTGGTTTTTAAGCTATTATTTGAGAGGCAACCCAACTTCTAGAATCTTTGGAGGCCTCAGGCCAAAAGTTTTGATAATCTGTTATGTTAAAGAGGAGTATTTATCATTATTACCATTACTGAAGGGCAAGACTGTGGCCCAGCTTATGTGCTGGCTGAAGAGACCAGTGGGGGCTTAACATGTTCTCTTGTGCTTGTGTTGACTATTACTGCTTTCTGGCAGCAGGGGGAAATTGGCTCCTCATATTTTACATCCCTCCCACTTCATGTAGGTGTGGGGGAAGGAGTCGTAACTAGGAAAAATCTGGAATCTGTCTCTCTAATTATAGTGGCACACTGGGGAGGATATGCTGCAGCTGGTATAGACCTGGCACAATTTACTCCTTCACAGGAGCAGTAGGGTGAACACAAGGCAATTGTGACTCCCCTAGTCAGTCTCCTTCTGGGGCTGCTTCAGGGACAGCCCAACAACCTGCTGGAAAAGTCACATTGGGAGATGACCTCTGACTTGATGTTAATTTTGTGATCGTCAAAATCCATTTTAACTATAGACTGTGGAAGAGCTTGGGGAAAGACCATAGGATGTCTGCACTTAATTGCTGAAAATGAATTCATTACACTTAGTTTGCAACTCAGAATTTGTTAAATTAGTGTCATGTTTTGCTGTGAAATAGAGTTGTCAGGCCTCAGATTTAGCAGTGGGGGAAAAATTAACCCAAAGTTTCTTGCTCGATGGTATCAAACTTAAGTGTGGTCAAATCATAGCTATCCCAGAATGAGTTCTTTAGAGGAGGGAAGTCTGGAGTCTCTTTCCCCTGAATTGGAGAAAGCAGCTGAAATTTTGCTGTGTGCTCATGAGCCTGTAATACTAGTCAGCTCAGAAGGAATGTATCTGAGCAGGGCATGGCCTTGACTACCTCTACAGTGACGAACATCAGCAGGAGGAATATGTCAAGAAAGCCAACTACATTTTTCCTACGGGGGCAGCAAGTCCTGTTCACCCTCATTCCAGTGCTTCTTTGGTTATAATGCCTCCTTCCACGACCTCAGAGGTACACACCAGCACCTCTGCAGGCAATAACTAACTGCAGGTGCAATTGAGAAAGCACTGTTATGGCTTGTGTCATGAATTGAACACAGTATGTATTGTGGGGCTATTTACAGTTTAGATATCAGGACCCGGTTTTGACTGGCAGAAGGAACTGAAAAAAAAAATCAGAATATTCTCTCGTATTAATGTTCTTTAAACATCTTTGCAAAATAAAGAAATGTGATGCCCAAAACTTCATCACACATTAAATAGTTAGAATTTTAATTTGAAAATTGATATTGTGAGCAACAAACAGCATTTTCACGTGGGAAGGATTATTTTCTGAAAGTCAGGTTTTTGACCAATTATATATTTCAGTAAGAATGATCATTGTTAAATAAAACAGAACTAAAATGCATTCGGTTTTTAAGATAGTTTATTTCTTCTTTTAAATTTACAACCATTTCTCCTCCTCCTACACCGGGGCCACCAATATATGTGAGAAACTTCCAAACCACTTAGTTCTGATCCATATGTAAAGTTCACAGGCATTCAGATCAGTGGATTTGTTTTATGCCCATTTCTGTTATATACTTTATCTAAATTTTTGTCAGTTCCCTCTCTTTCTTTCTTTAATATTTCTCACAAACAATTGTTTGAGGTCAGTAATTAAAACCAATACTGATGCAGAATTCAGTATTCGTCAACTCTTTTATATGTAGCTGTTTATGGGCTGCTGAATGCCATAACTGCATCCTTTAATGTAGCTTGGGAATACACAACTATACTCTACTAACAGAGGATTACAGATTCAAGATTAATGGGAATTTCTCCTATTTCTTGTGTGAGGTTGGTCAATATAGTAGCTTTTTCACCAGCTTGTGGAAGCTGTGGAATGGACATAGTCAAAGGGATAATCTCAAGTTGTCAGAGAGGGCACATTTTAAATAGTTTGTCCTGAGGTTTTAAAAATTCCTTTAAATAAATAAAGAATAAGTTTGGGCCTTTTTCTGCTCACTGTTGTGTTTTATAAGGATCATTGGAGGGTCCTGGGAGCAACATACCTAGGGCCACCCCTCCTTACATTTGTGTGCACATGCTGGCCTGAAGTGTGTTCAATTTCAGCTTTGCCGCTGTCACTGGTAAATGCTCTTGCAGAGCCTGGGGAGGACCATTCATGTGAGAGTTCTACATGAGGGTAGGACACCTGACCAGTGACAAATCAGGGAAGCTAACTATATACATAGTCACAAGACAAACAAACTGGGGAAAAAAAGAGATTTTCTATTTGAGTTGTGGTAATCTTCAGTGGTGCTTGCTATAATAGCAAGAACAAATTTTTCAGCTGGAAATTTGATTTAGAAGTTGACTGGGGCTTTATAAGGGTTTTTCCCCCCAATCACAGCTCAAAAGAGAAATTAAAACTTCTATCCACTAGAGTGCAAACTGAAGATGTAGCTAAAGAATGCTGTAATTGAAAATCTGCCATGGGAGAGAATAGGGAAATATACCATCTGTCTATATCTAGATGCTGGAGGAGATGTTCTTCTGGCTGCTGTTTTAAATTCCCCAGCTCTTTTAGGAGTCAGGTGCTTGTTTCTAAACAGACTTGATAAATCAGAAGGAGTTCCGTGGTTTCTTAGTTAAATTGCTGGGTTGTTGGCTGTAGCTACACAGCTTCTTACATCCAAGGACTGGGTCTTAAACTCTGTCTTGTCAAATGCCATGTCCAAATGTGTAAGTGCCCCCATCAAAATGTGTAAAACAATGATCAACCTATAGTAATGAACTGAACTATTGAGTAAGGACTCGGGTATTAATGTAAAACATAAGTTTAATATAATTTTTTTCTCTTGAAATAATTTAAGCAAACAATTCTAATTGTCAATAAGGCTGATAGAATGTAGAGGTTATTGCCCTATAGCACACAGCTGTCTAGGATTACTTCTAGCATTTTCTATAGAAGAATAAAAAACTAATTCATGTAAATGCCATTTTTTAATCCAATAATTGATCATGTAAAGTAGATTTATTTTGATATGCTGATTTTAAAATTGCTGCATTCCTAACCCATTGAAAATTCTTTAGGGGTTACTTAGGCACAGAACACTGAGTACTTGGAATCCCGAGAAGTGCTTGAAATATCCTCCTCAGGACATGCTAAACAAAATACAGATGCTGCAGCAGATAACCCTCATTTCAGGGAGGCTAAACACATACATAAAGGAGAATTGTAGTGGGATTCAGATTCTTGAAATGCATGGGGGAACTAAAATACATTTGGATGATCAGAAGTTTGGTTACTCCACAGTCAATAGAACACTGGAGACATGTTGGCAGGTTCTTAGTAAAGGAGGTTTGAACAATCTCATATGCCCTGTTTCTGCAAACTGTTCCATGTGGATGTCCTTTTGGCTTCTGGGAGCAGAGTCTGCCAGAGTGGAACTATTTGCAGGATTGCAGCCCTAAGTAAGTAAGCAAAACTGCCATAAAAATATGCCTTTTGCAGTAGTTTAAATGTGTGGGGTTTGTATATTGTAAATAAGACTTTAGCATTTTCTTTTTGTGTAGTGGAAAAATATCATTACATAATAAATATTCAGCTTTATCATGTTTCTTCTTTCTATACAAAAGTCTCTTCTTTTCTCCCACTAACTTTTAAACAACACCCCCTGATTTTTGAGGGGGCTGAAATATGTCAATTTTAATAAAATGCTGCATTATGATACACTTGTGAGTATTACGCATCCAGTCTGACTCTTTTTAAAAGAGCTCAGGAAATCCATTAAAATGTCACTTGAAAACACAAGTCATACTGTAGCTTTCTATTCATTGACATCTGATAGAATGTCAACGTCAAAGGAATGCCACAAAAATTACGGGAAGGGGATGATGATAAAGGGTAAAATTCCAAGAGCAAAACTTAATTATGTGAATCTTTAGTATGCATATTGCACAGGCACTATATAGAAATATTGAAGTAAAAACACACTTTCAAGTCTAAGTAGATTGAATCATGCACATTCAACACTGATATTAAGATACAGTTATGTTACATTAGCCTTTAAAAGTACAAGGTGGTATGCACAGAAAAAGACCTGTATTTATGATGATTTCCTTTTGGGGAGAGCTGTTCACCAGGCTCAATTTTGGAAGATTCTGTTAGAATTGTTCAAACTAAAATTGTCCAGTTAAGATAGGTTTATGGTTGCTTTACTACACTGGAGTGGAGCATACCAGTGAATTCGGTTCTTTGTATTCTGATTTAATGAATGGAGTGTGAAGAATTCTGAACTTTAGCGTGCTTTAGAAGTTGGTGTGCTGACAATGTCACAAGTAAAAAGAAAAGGAGTACTTGTGGCACCTTACAGACTAAGGTGCCACAAGTACTCCTTTTCTTTTTGCAAATACAGACTAACACAGCTGTTACTCTGAAAAATGTCACAAGTGTGATTTCAGTACGGTGGAGATATAACTATGCAGAGCTCTTGCTTTATAAATATAATAAAGTTAATCACACTGGGGAAAATGTCCAGTTGGGGGAGGGGGGAAAGAGGAAAATAGCATGTGATCATGTAATTAAGGGCTGTAGCATTACAGATAAAGTGGCATGGGGTCCTTCATAATGTGGAGATTGTCCAGCAGGCATCATATCACTACCAAATCATAGTGTGATAATTTCAACCTTTTCTCTGACAGCGATGAGGTGGTTTATATTAGATCATATGATGAGTCCTCTGAACCTGTTTAAACTGTCTGCGTATGTATTACCAGGAAGGCATCATCCTGCTCTGACTTTCCCTGGAGCACCCTGCAGTTTCCTCTTACCCTCATGTGCAGCCCAGCATACAACTGCCTCCTCTCTGCCATGCTACTTCCACTTTCCCCTATACCCATGCCTCCTCTCACATCTCCTCCTTTCCAGTTTCCCATCTACCACAGTCCATCCTTCACTCCCTAGCTTTCCTAGCCTCTATATTCTTCACACGTCATCATGCTGTCTATAGAATTCAAAATACTATAAAATTGATATAGGCATGACCTATATGGGGCAATAGCTGATGGTCCCGGAGTGCCTTGTAACACTGATAACAATTATGGAAAGAGTTAAGCTGAATGTGTTTCAGTTCATTCTAAACAAAAACTTGACTTGTTTGTTAGTTGCCAAGGAAAGTTCTTTGGATTGAGGTGGGGACTGAGATCGTGCTTTTCACATTGTCAGCATGCAACCTTACACAGTAAGTGAATGATGTTAACCATTGTTGTAGCTTCCACTCCACCTCAGATATGTTCTAGCCGTGTCTTTATTCTCTATAACAGTTGATATTTGTTAAAGAAAGTACTGAATATTTTAATTTAAACTTTCCTTTCCCTTTCCATATATATCATGTTAAGATGATACTTTACAGAGTACATTTATTAATACACATTTTGAATTAACAAAACAATGCAGTGAGTATTATAATACCCTATGTTAGTAGGGACAAATGTAAATATATTTTTTCTACCATAGTTACCCATGTTCAGTGGAGCCCTGTCCTCTTTATAATACTGATTTTATCTGTTTCTGGACATCAGAACCTGAGATGGCCACTCTTTCAAATTGTGGTTTTGTTAGACGTTTTCCACCTTTTGTCCACAGGAGAGAGACAAAAACTTCCTATGCTTAAAGTTTGTAGTAAAGTCTTAGAGAAGCCAAACTGAAAAAGACAATCTTAGACTGTGGAAGTACATGGATAAATGCCTCTAGTTAAAAAAGACTAGTGCTTTTTGGCAATTCAGAAGCTTGAAATCAGCTTTTCATTTGTTCAAGTAACAGTGGGACCTAATGTGGTGATTACTGCATCAGTATTTGCACACAACTTGCTACCTTGCCTGCTGTGTGGAGAAAGGGGTTTCCAATGCCAGAACTTGCACCTTTAAAGCCTTACACCCTTACATTCCAAGGGGGTGCATCAGGGCTGCAAAGCTGACCAACACCACCTTTTTACAGCAGGTTCTGACCTTGTTTCCCCCTCATCCCCACCGCCATAAAGCACTACTGCCTTCCTCCAGCAAGCCTGAACAAAGGCCACCCTGCTTACAGTGCAGGGCAGTCATTTGTTCAAGTAACAATGGGACCTAATGTGGTGATTCTTGCATCAGTATTTGCACACAGCTTCCTATTATAAAAGCTTTCACATTTTTACATTTTTGTTATCTCCACATATTTGTATTACATTTTAAAATAATGTAATGTAATACAACACTAAGAGACATGATATGAACAAATAATATATCTAAAGCAAATATCCATGAATTAATTATGAGCTAAAAGTATATTCTACAATCAGTATCAGATGCATGAACAAGTCAACTATTACAATATATCAAATAATTGGCTGGAGGAAGAAAAGAATTTAAATCACCCCAGGAATTCAAACAGAGCAAGATTAAAATCTGCATCAAAAGCAATTTAATGAAGTGAATCAATGAATATATTTTCTTAGGATGCCTAATGTTACCAAACTTAAGTTTAAGAATTCTCTGTGAACAATAATTTAGAACTTTTTTCAAGTGCTTCAGAATGCATTTATAATTTTTGTAGGAGGTAGAAATCCAGTCATATTTGTGAACAAAAACTTTCTGATGATACTCATGACTACTCCATTTACGTAAGCAATGCATTGCAAATCCCTCACTAACTCGGAGATTGTGTTTCTCTTTAATTCAAGACAAATATCCCTTGACAGCCTTCACTATCAAGCCGCGTCCCCAGACTGCTGCGGTTGCTATGCTAGAACCATTCTAGTCATTCCCAAAGCATTGGTGTGAAAGGGTGGAACAGCCAAGAGAAGGTTAACAGCTACCAGCCTGTCACATGACTCTGCAGGGGACTGAAGGAAGGGGCATGCCCTCTTTGTAGCTGAGCAGGGGTAGGGAAAGACCTTTGGAGACTGCAGCTGGTGTTGGTCAGGGGAATCGCTTTGTTTTGTGTTACTTCACGTTTTTGTGTTTAAATAATACATTGTGCCCGCCAGCTGACACTTGGTGGAGAATACATACAAACAGTTACTATAGCCGGAAGACAGAAATAGGTAGGGAGGCCCTGTTGAAATGGCTGGGGAAATGATGTCAGCCACTGTAGTAGCTGCAGCAGCTCTTGATCCAGAAGCAACAACACAACAAGCACAAGCAGCAACAGTAGTCTCAATGGCAGCAGCAGCGGTTTCTGCTCTAACTGCTGGATCAGGATGGCTGGAACTCTCAGATGAGGGTGATGCCTTGGTTACTTCTGTATCGGGGAGGATTTCTTCACTAAGATGGGGCTGGAGGAGAACCCCGAGGCCTCCCTGGAGATCTTTGAACAGGGGGCAGGTGCGCACCAATAGCCCTAAGATGTGTGGGCCATCAAAAGAAACCCTGTCCTTGACAGGGAAGGCTCAGACTGCACATGGTGCTATGGAGGGGACCTCCCCAAAGGCCTATCGAGCATTGAATGCAGGCATGTGGACTATTTGGGACCAGCAAAGAAGGATATTTTTGCTAGTTATGATTGGAAGAATTTGTCCCAGACTCTTGGCTTTGAGCAGAGGCTCAACAGTTATGGGATTTCTGTTCTTGCTGGTTAAAGCTCGAGGTATGTTCCCCACAGAAAACTGTAGAGATGGTGGTGCAGGAGAAGTTTTGTCATATGCTACCAGGTAACCTGCCTGGAGGAGGCAGCATACCTTATTGAGAAATTCCTTAAGGCAGAACTGGACTGTGGGACTATTCAGAGACCTTTTGAAACAGGCTCCTTCCTTGAGACTGAGGCTAGCAGTGGCTGGGGCTATGAGAGAATAGCCAGAGATAACAAAACTGCGACTGGAAGGGCTCCCACTGGGCTGCAGGGCCTGCTTACAATCCGCCAGGTCAAGACCGCAGCAGACCCTGGCTCAGGGCAGGGGCTGGAGATGAGGGACCAGTGGTATGTAACCTATCAGTTAAATCAGCCTCTGTAAGATTATTGGAGGGTAGCTAATGTAATGCTGATTTTTTAAAAAAAGGCTTCAGAGGCAGTCCTGGCAATTTCAGGCCAGTAAGCCTAACTTTGGCACTAGGCAAATTGGTTGAAACTGTAGTAAAGAGCAGAATTATCAGACACACAGATGAACACGATATGTTGGGGAAGAATCAACACATCTTTTGTAAAGGGAATTCATTCCTCACCAATGTATTAGAATTCTTTGAGGGAATCATCAAGCATGTGGACAAGGGTGATCCAACTGATATAATGTACTTGGACTTTCAGAAAGCCTTTGACAAGCACCAAAGGCTTTTAAGCAAAGTAAGCAAACCCAGGGTAAGAGGGAAGGTCCTCCCATGGATCAGTGACTGGTTAAAGACAGAAAACAAAGGGTGGGAAAAAGTGATCAGTTTTCACAATGGAGAGAGGGAAATAGTGGGATCCTCAAGGATCTGTACTTGGACCTGGCTGTTTAACATCTTTGTAAAAGATCTGGAAAAAGGGGAAACAGTGAGGTGATAAAGTTTGCAGATACAAAATTATTCAAGATGGTTAAGTCCAGAGCTGCCTGCAAAGACTTACAAAAGGGATTTCACAAAACTGGGTGACAGCAGCAAAGTGGCAGGTGAAATTCAATATTAAGTACAAAGAAATACACATTGGAAAACATAATCCTAATGATATAAACAAAATGATAGGGTTTATATTAGCTGTTAGCACTCGAGATCTTGGAATTGTTGTGCATAATTCTCTGAAGACATCCGCTCAATGGGCAGCGGCAGTAAAAAAAACCAAAAAACAAAAAACTAATAATGTTAGGAGCCATTAGGAAAGGGATAGATAAGACAGAATATGTCATAATGTTACTCCATAAATCCACGGTTTGGGCACACTTCAAATAGGCAACCAGAACTGCATGCAGTATCTCAAAAAAGATGTATTAGAATTGGGAAAGGTACAGAGGAGGACATCAAAAATGATTAGACATTGAAAAGATCAACTTAGAAAAGAGGGGACTAAGGGGGAGAGGGGATATGATAGGTCTATAAAATCATGAATGGTGTGGAGAAAATGAGTATGGAAGTGTTATTTACCCCTTCACAGGGATCACCCAAAGAAATTAATAGGCAGTGGGCTTAAAAGGAGGTAGTTCTTCACATGGTGCTATTAGCCCGTGGAACTTGTTGCCATGCAATGTTGTGAAGGCCAGAAGCATAAGTGGGGTCAAAAAAGTATTAGACACTTTCATGAAGGACAGGTTCATAGAATCATAGAATATCAGGGTTGGAAGGGACCCCAGAAGGTCATCTAGTCCAACCCCCTGCTCGAAGCAGGACCAATTCCCAGTTAAATCATCCCAGCCAGGGTTTTGTCAAGCCTGACCTTAAAAACCTCTAAGGAGGGAGATTCTACCACCTCCCTAGGTAACGCATTCCAGTGTTTCACCACCCTCTTAGTGAAAAAGTTTTTCCTAATATCCAATCTAAACCTCCCCCACTGCAACTTGAGACCATTACTCCTCATTCTGTCATCTGCTACCATTGAGAACAGTCTAGAGCCATCCTCTTTGGAACCCCCTTTCAGGTAGTTGAAAGCAGCTATCAAATCCCCCCTCATTCTTCTCTTCTGCAGGCTAAACAATCCCTGTTCATCATTGGCTATTAGCTGAGATGGTCACGGATGCAACTGGGTGCCCATAAACCTCCACCCGCCGGAAGCTGGGAGTGGATGAAAGGGGATGGGTCACTGGAAATTGCCGTGTTCTGAAGCGTTGGGCATTGGCCACTCTCAGAAGACAGATGCTGGGCTGGATGGACCGTTGGTCTGACCCAGTATGCCTGTTATGTCTCGTGTTTTCAGACACATAGTTGTATACTGGAGCAGACTTTCTTGTTTTCTTTACCTGAACTACTTTGAGATCTGTCGTACTGGTGTTGCTTGTGCAGAACTCCTGCTAATTGAAGATTGAGTAGGATGAGCAGAATTTGTACCTCTGAGGAATGCTCTGCAGAGAGCATAGGCTAGTAAAACTGAAATCTGATTAACCAATATAAGGTCTGATTCTCCATTTTGTTTATACCATTTTATGCTAGCTCACTGGGATTAAACTGACTGGAAAATCAGATCATAGAATATAAAATATGTTCTTCAATAATGTTCACCTGGATTTTGTACAGAGAAGATCTCTCTCTCTCTCTTCATTCAAGTATTTGGCTGACAAGCTAGTGGTTTTTATTGCTTCCCCCTTTATTAATCATTTTGGCAATGAGGGAATACAACAATGTCTACAGTGTTCTTACAGTTCCTTCAACCAATGAAAATAACATCCAGCATTCAATGTTTGTTGCTGTGTTTATTGATTAATTGGGCTTGCACCTTTTTTCACTTTAGGAAAAATTGGATATAGGGATGAGAAAAGAGGTTGATGGAATGGGAGCATCTGAAATAAAGTATGGTGACTCAGTATGCTACATACAACATGCAGACACAGGCCTGTGGCTCACGTACCAGTCTGTGGATGCAAAGTCTGTAAGAATGGGATCTGTGCAACGCAAGGTAAGACCGTGAGTAAGGATACATTTCATTCACTCACAACTGTGTGCGACATGGGAAAAATTGAAGAAAATCAAAGGCTGCTGTTAATTTCTACATCTTCAATATTTTAAGCCTTCCTTTCTATCAAATATTAGGGGTTGTCTTCTAATAAATATAAATATAAAAATAAAATAAAAGTGTGGTCTTAACTTAGGTTAAAATAGCAGTGAAGACAGAGCAGTTTGGCTCCCCTAAGGACTTTTAACTCGAGCTGCTAACCCGTGTTGAAAGTCAAGTCGCTGTGCCTTCACTGTTTTAACCTGAGTAAGCTCCGTAGGGTTAGCTAACCAGAGTTAAGACACATCATTTCTTGCAATGGAGATGTATCCTAAAGCCTTGAAAATCAAGATGGCAGCCTGCATCAATTCCTTAAGTTAAAAACTAAATCCAACTACTCTTGTTAGTCTACAGCTGTTAGCTTACAAATGTTCTTGAATTTGATAGTGCTCAAAGGAAAGCTGTTTGGCTCATTGCAGGAAAGAACCATATAACCGTCTGAGAATGCTAACAGTACCATGTAGAATTCTGTTCTCCAGTGGTCTATAGTTGTGTTGAGAAAGCACTTGAACTGAACATCTGTGCTTTCAGGTGTGGGCAATGTTCTGAAAATATTGCCTTTTGTGCAGAAATTTTTGATTCTTATTTTCAGTCCAGAGGTGTATTTTTTCCCCTGAAATATGATGATTCTATTTGTGGTTATCGGAGCATTGAAAAGGAGGGGAAAAGGTGCTTTTCACTCTTGAGCCATGTTTCAGATGCTATATTTGCACATTTTTTTTATTTTTAAATTTCTAACATGGCATGACATTAATTCTTAATGAAGAAAATGCCTGAGATAAAATAAATCCTGTGTTCACTGTGAATGTTTGTCTGAAATATCAATTTATTTGAATGAGTTCATCGGATAAATGCACCAGCAGTTTGCCTTTCTGTGTTTAAATTTATCTTTCAATATTTAACAAGTAAGGTGGCAACAACAACAATGTAATATTATGATTAAGATTTTACACTCTCACACACTCAGGAAATTTGAAGTTATAATTTGCACAGCAACTTGGACATGATCCAAAATGCATTGAACTCAATAGAAAGACTACTACTGAAATCAGTGGGCACTGGATTAGGCCTACAACAGCCAAGTAATGGGAAACCATAACTTTGATTTTTTATTCTTGTGCATGGAAAATGTTAAGCACAACAGTGCATTGAAGTTGTTTTCTCATATGATCAACATAAACACAGCTCTGTTAAGAAAAGTGTTTGCTTTATGTATGTTGTTAGTATGTACAACATTTTTTTACATGAAAAGTATCCCCAAACATTTACGGTAGAACATAGGTGGTGTTTAAGAATATGTTAACTGACATCGTTTAATACACTAGGTTTAATATCTTTAAAAACATAATAGCTAGTCATGATGTCATGATCAAATCTAGGCTTTTCTCTAGTGATCCAGGGTGTACTAAGAAAGAGGGCCAGTAAAAGGGTTGGCATCCAGGGTCAGCCATTTCTGGACGTGGCTGAATTTTAGAAGGTTTTATGTGCAGGTGGATAAGGGGAAAGAGCCGATGTTCAGCATAGTTCTTATGTTTCCCATTCCTAATATATTCCCATATATTTACTTTCCTATGGAGGTAAAGCCATATATATTTTGATATGACCTTAATGTGGAAAACACTGACTTCTGATGGCTTTGTAGATAAGCCTTTCAGAAGTGGTAGTACTAAAATTGTCATGGAACTGGACATGCTTTAAGTAATACCAGGGTATAACTGGATACCAGGCACTAAATTACAGGCTAATCTGATTTTGATTAACTTTGGTTTCTCTGTGTGTATTTTTGTATTTACTCCACCCCTCCCCTCACACTACATATTTTACAAATAAGGAACATGGAACTTCCTTCTGTTTTTCTTTGCAATAGCTGGTCTTTGTCTCTGTCTTGCAGGCTATAATGCACCATGAAGGCCACATGGATGATGGTTTGACCTTGTCCAGATCTCAGCATGAAGAATCCCATACAGCACGAGTCATCCGTAGTACAGTCTTCCTTTTCAACAGGTTTATAAGGTATGTTTTACTGTGGACCTTTTCTGTCGTCCTTTTCCTTTCCCATGTCCCACCCCAAATGATCATTGACATCACGGTGAGCAATTTAGCTTTGCAAAAAAAAAATAGACCAATATTTGCAATAATAGGCCTTGTAATTCTTTATCAACAATAAGCAAAGGGGAATCTGCAGAAGAATTACTGTCCATTTATTTTCTCCATTTCTAATCTTCCCTTCTCCAACCTTGATATAAATTTATAAACATTAACGTTGACATTAAGATTCGAACTAAACATAAAAGAAAAATTTCATCTGCCAGAATTTGTGAGGCTATCAAGCAGGCCATGAGGTGCTTTATTTTCTAACTACAGTTAAAATTGATGCTTTTGCCAGGAAAAATGAAAGAATAGTGTTGTTGCATAAAATAGTAGCAGTACAGTACAATAACTGTTGTAGATGGGCACCAATTATTGCAATCATCCTTCCTGCTTAGAGCTTTTTATGATTTTGTTTATTTGTTCTGATTGTGGGTAATAAAATACTGAGTGTGACTGCATTTTGGCTGATATGTTTTATATTATTCTTATTGCCTTATGACCAAACTAAGTGATTTTTAGTCAACACTAAAGAGTGAAGTCATAAGCTTGCTGTTAGCTAAACCATGGCCTTCAAAATCGTTTTGTGAAGACACGAAAGAAAAATAAAAAAATCAGTTTATTATCATATATATTTGGTGGCACAAAATATAAGTTTTATTCAACTATACCACTAGCTCAAGGCCACTCTATGGATAGTTTGCCAGGTGTCCAGACTGCCTTATGCTGGTTAAAAATAAAGCTGGAACAAGCAAAGCACTTTCGTCTTCAGACCTTGGGTTGTGGGCATGAATGTACATTCCTTCATGGTATATTTGCATCTGCTAGTGTCCTTAGCAGGCTATGCCAGGATCACACTAGAGCCATGTCCTCATCTGCATTGCAAGATATCTGCCTTCGCTACCTCGTTACCTATGGGCTCCTTATATAGTTATGCAAGGTTAAGCAGGATATAGCCCTTTCCATCACACTACTTAATTGGAGATGTCATTTTTCAAATTCAAAAATCTTTAATTTAATTCCATTGCTTTTCTCCTCCTCCTTGTCTTGCTTGCCTTGCTGTATCATTTTACTTTGCAAACTTAGGCCCAGTTCCAGTAATGCTCTTAAGTAATGCTTAAATTTACCTTCACAGTAGCTCCAGAAGAAGTCAAAGGACCTACTCATGTGAAAATTAATCGTGACCTTGAGTGCTTTGCTAGATCAGGGGTTAAGTTCTTACTCTTTGCTGTATTGTGAAATTTCAAACCTGGACAAATATGGATTTACAAATAAAACCTTTTGAGTTTTTTGGAAATGTATGAGAGATTCTGCAAAAACATTTTAGAACTTTTTGGGAAAATTTTTTCAGAGAACATATCCCTCTCCCTCCTCCGTCTTAAAATAATCCAAGAATTGGAATTCTAGAACCATTAGAATTGTCATGATTTCTGACATCTCCACCTACCATTTATATCTTTTAAAAAGATTTTATTTTTATTTCTTCGTAATCTCAATATTTTGCTGTAAATGTTTTCTTCTGAAAAACCTGAATCTTCCTCCTTCCCATCACACCATTAGATCATTATTTTACCGAGTTTTCTCTTTCCACTGTGCTCCCTTTGTTTGCTTTTTTGTCTTTTATGTTGTTATTTGTTTCTCTAATATCTTGGAGTGTATATAAATTGTTTTATCAATTAATATTTTGGCCTGCTGAGAATGAGAGAATTGTAGGCAACTCAGCATAGTAAACTTTCCCACTCTGAACCCTCTCTTAAATGGCACTGGTAAGAGCCTAATTCCTGAACCTCTTTGTTAACCCAATAGCTCACAAAAGGACATTCTTGTATTGTTTCTGACTGTAGCTGGAAGTAGCAAAATAATGAGTGAGTCTCATGCTACTCCCTTCCCAAAGCCAAAAGAGAGCTGAGATATTGGTTTCAAGTGTGTCTGGCCTGGATCCATGTTCACCCATAATATATAGATATGCTAATTTATTGAAAACGTAAATCTCCATTTACTCATGATGTGACAGACAGAAGTGCCTGCTAGAAGAGTTGCCTATTATGTGACATTCGAAATAAAGAATGTAGAGTAAAGCCCTTGATAGTTTCTTTTTTGTGAAGGCTCTCTTAGAAGCTCCTAAGAATGCTATACAGGAAAAAGTGAGAGAAAAAGTATTGTTATGGTAACAATTTTAAAAATGTAGGTAACGCTGAAGAAGAGAAATTATGTAGAAGTACAAGTGGCATCCATATTTCTATTCTAACAACCCAGTTTTAGCATGATGTTATTCTAAGAAGCACAAATTGAATTAGATCGTATTTCAAAGCATTATTTACGAATTTCTTTGAAGGAGCATGTTTCTTAGATTTCTTTTGGAAATAATTATGAGAATTCACCATTTTTGTGTATGTTGACATACTTTATTGTACTGTGAGTAAATTGATTGTGTGCTATTTATTGAGATTTTATTTTTGTAGCTTGGTTCTTTCTAGCTCACCCAGGTAAGTAAAACCATAAATTACTGTTTTGTCTGAAAATACTGTCGTGTATTGACTTTGAATAAGAGGTTGCAAAAAGGATAAAGAACTATGATAGTTATTTCTGCCTGAGAGTTTCACATTGTAAAATAAATCATATCGTAGACCCCAACAAGTTGCTTAAAGATGTCCCCCATCTTTGACCCTATGAGCAATCCCGTTGACTTCAATGGCACTGCTCACATGCTGAAAGTTGGGTACATTCTGAAGAATCTTGCTGACTCGAGGCCTGGGACCTCAACAGTTGGTGACCTTAATAGAAAGATTATTGCATAGGGCCCAATCCTGCTCCTGCTGAAGTCAGTTGCAAAGCTCACTTCAAAGGAAGGAGGGGCAGGGCCATAATAAGTGTTAGTTATGTTTTTGAGTTATTTTCTGTAACTGAGATCCTTCTTTCTTCATTGGTAACTATTCCTCCTGCTCCTACAGTGATTCCTTCAGAATGTTTTCTAGTTCTAGCTCTTCATTTAGTGTGTAAGTGACCTTGTCATAAATATAAAGGGAAGGGTAAACCCCTTTGAAATCCCTCCTGGCCAGGGGAAAGCTCCTCTCACCTGTAAAGGGTTAAGAAGCTAAAGGTAACCTCGCTGGCACCTGACCAAAATGACCAATGAGGAGACAAGATACTTTCAAAAGCTGGGAGGAGAGAGAGAAACAAAGGGTCTGTGTGTCTGTCTATATGCTGGTTTTCTGCCGGGGATAGACCAGGAATGGAGTCTTAGAACTTTTAGTAAGTAATCTAGCTAGGTACGTGTTAGATTATGACTTCTTTAAATGGCTGAGAAAAGAACTGTGCTGAATAGAATAACTATTTCTGTCTGTGTATCTTTTTTGTAACTTAAGGTTTTGCCTAGAGGGGTTCTCTCTGTTTTTGAATCTAATTACCCTGTAAGATATCTACCATCCTGATTTTACAGGGGGGATTTCTTTATTTCTATTTACTTCTATTTTTATTAAAAGTCTTCTTGTAAGAAACTGAATGCTTTTTCATTGTTCTCAGATCCAAGGGTTTGGGTCTGTGGTCACCTATGCAAATTGGTGAGGCTTTTTATCCAACATTTCCCAGGAAAGGGGGGGTGCAAGTGTTGGGAGGATTGTTCATTGTTCTTAAGATCCAAGGGTCTGGGTCTGTAGTCACCTAGGCAAATTGGTGAGGCTTTTTACCAAACCTTGTCCAAGAAGTGGGGTGCAAGGTTTTGGGAAGTATTTGGGGGGGAAAGACGCGTCCAAACAGCTCTTCCCTAGTAACCAGTATTAGTTTGGTGGTGGTAGCGGCCAATCCAAGGACGACGGGTGGAATATTTTGTACCTTGGGGAAGTTTTGACCTAAGCTGGTAAAGATAAGCTTAGGAGGTTTTTCATGCAGGTCCCCACATCTGTACCCTGGAGTTCAGAGTGGGGGAGGAACCTTGACAGACCTGATAACACAGAAACACTCTGAGCAGGTGTAAAAGTTGTGTTTCCTTTGTTTTGTCCATGGTATTTCCTTCATCACTCCAAATATGAAGCTGAATGGAACTGATATAAGTCTCCTTTACCAATTCTCTTTTCGCAATGCATTTGACTTATTGTTGGCGAGGAGGAAGCATTGAGAGGACAGTCTTAGAGCAGAGAACTCAGGTCTGATTTTAAAGCAGTGAAGAGAAAAAAAGACAATGACAAATCAATTCATTTTCAAAACTTAGAGAAGTGTTTGAAACTCACTTTAGGGGCCTTGATGCTCTCAGCAAGAAAGTGAAGTCTTCCACAGTTGACTTTCCCATTGAGTCAGTCAGTCTGAGCCTTCAGGACTTGATCGGCTACTTCCACCTGCCAGATGAACATTTAGAACATGAAGACAAACAGAACAGGCTAAGAGCACTGAAGAATCGACAAAATCTCTTCCAGGAAGAGGTAACATTTTTTCTTTACATTGTTACTGTACTTCCCACTTTGTGTACGCCAGTAGGGTTTTTACCTGATTTGACCTAACAATAACGTTATAGGTAGCTGGGTGTCTTGTGGGAAACCCAGGTTTAGGAGTAACCATAGAGCTCAGTATGGTAGAGGGGACACTTTCAATTATGAAAATAGCTTTTGGGAGGACATTTTGATATTAAACTATCTGCACTAATAGCATCATTTTGAAAATCTAATTTCTTTTTGTGAGTTTCATGGATGATTCATGTAACTGGCAACCTGTAATGCTGAGCCTAGTTTTAGTAAATTTCTGTTGCAGTACATCAATTGTCAGAATCCAATCTGATAAATCATTTCAGTAATTTTTTAAAATTTATTTTAATTTTGAGATGGCTGCACATCTGATACTAGTTTTGCTTATGTGGGATATCCATTAGTTTTTTTCGGGTCTGCTCCTGCCTGTGATCTGTACTTATTTGGATTTTTTGGAGGGGAAATTAAAGGTTTTATTTCCTTTCCCTTTTTAAAAAAAATACAATTTTCTGAACATCAGAATTACTAAGGTGCCATTCAGGATCCCTGAATTATGATCTTATGTTCTCCCCTCAAATGTAATTAGTAATTACTGTCATAAAAGACTCATTAGCTCCCTCTCTTTGTACTGGATTATGCCCTGATGCAGCAAGGTACTTAAGCATGTGCCTTAGTTTAAGCATGAGAGTTATCCCATTTACTTCACTGGTGCCACTAGTAATTGATCTTGGAACTCAGGTATTTAATTTCACTTTGGAAGACTCATAGAGCAAATATGCTAGTAACAAAGCACTGTAAAATATTCTTCAGCATTTTCCTTAATAACTTCCCCCAGAGATAGCTGGCTGCATCTGCTACATATCTACTTTGTGTTTTACATTTATTTTTCTTTTTTGTCATGTATCTTTTTTTTCTTGTCGTCTTTTAATCTACATTGACATCTTTGTACTGAAGAGATATTTTCTTCTCTGAAAACCTGAACTTTTTATTTCTAGGGTATGATCAACCTTGTCCTTGAATGCATTGATCGCTTGCACGTGTACAGCAGTGCAGCCCATTTTGCTGACGTAGCTGGGAAGGAAGCAGGAGAGACTTGGAAATCTATTCTAAATTCTTTGTATGAATTACTAGGTAAGACATATTATGGTTGTCTGGGATTTTTTGACAGCAAACTAATCTATTCAGGTGAAATGGAAATCTGAAACCAAAGACCACTGAAATTATCTAGGGACTATATTGGAGAAGACCTTCCATTTCAGTGAGTGTGGAAGAGTAGTTATGAATAAAAGGAAGTGAGTATGCCTTGATTAAAGTAAATGGATATCTTGACAAATCCATGATTTTTGCATTTGTATCTTGCACATTGTTGGAAAAAAATATTTATATTGTAGTGTTGCCTAGAGGTCTCAGTCAACATTGTCAGGTTCTGTATAAACACGCATAAAGGCACAGTCTCTGAGTGGGGAGTGCTGTTTTCTGGATGATGTAAAACTAAGATCTTGACTACCTGTGGTCATTAAAGTTCCCATTACCTTCTTTGTAAGGGTTTTGGTGTCCTGGCCAAATTTTCACTTATGTGGTAGCCTTCTGTTTCCTGAACATTTCTCCCAATAATTTCAATTGGATACAGTATTCTTCACTTTCTGTTCTGTTACTATATGCTGCTCCTGTTGACTGATTTTCATCCCAGAGGTGGCTGCTCTTCAGTTGTGGGCAAAATGACTATATAAAAATAAATCCTTCACTTCTAAACCAATGGAATAAACTTAAAAATCAACATAATAAACTGCATTTATTTTGCTATATTTTCCTGCCTCACCCATACTCTGCCAAAACTAATTGAACATTTCTTACCTTGTGAGCAGCTTTCAAATAGATGCCATTTTCTTCAAATAAAACAGACAAAATCTGCCACAGGAATGTTCCATTCTTTCCCTCACAGTGTGGATCAGATAAAAGCAGAGATTTTGCTACATGAAATCATGTTGCATTATATGTAGACTAGCACTGGAGGGGGATGTTGCACACACTTTGCCAGTGGGTTTCAGATATTTGCTGACCACAAAGGAATGGTGAGACTCGGGAATCTTGGGTCTCATTCAGGCTCCAGAGGGGAGTGTTCTCTAGTGGGCACAGACCTTTCTGCCCATTTTCCCCCACAACTCCCCAAATCATCCCTTCCAACTTGCCCCAGTCCTGTCTCTTCCCCACCCGACTCCTCATTACAGTCCCATTTTCCTCACCTCACCAGTCCCAGTCACTACTGAGGCATATGGGAGGTTTTGGAGGTGGAGATTAGGTGGGAAACTTCAGAGGATGAGGGGGAAAAGGAGCAAAAAGAGGAGGTGGATCACAGGAGTTCTGATCAATCTTTTTGCAGAAAGCTGGTGGGATATTGTGTGGAGAGGGAAGAGGTGTCTGAAAGGCTTTTAAGGGGAGGGAGCTGAAGGCTGTGAATAGGCAGCCAAGCTTGTGGGGATGAGAGTCAGTGCTGCTGTTTGAATTAACAAGAGAGAGTACAAAGTTGTAGTGGATGGAAGCCTGCATAGCATCTTGACTTTATTCAGAGGCATTTGGCATCAAGTCTAAAAGGAATTGGATGTTGGGAATAAATGGAAAGCATTTTGTGGTGTAAAATAGAGAGCGGCAAATGCATCTTGGGAGGTGGGGAGAGAACTGAATCAATAGTGGAGAAGTGGAGGCTGGGAGAGGCAGAGCAGTCACAGATACCAATGGACTGATGGTCACAGAAGAGCCAGGTGAGGGCAGTGGACAGAGGGAAAATATGAAATACAGAAGGAGGAAGTGGATAGTGTTCAGAGAAAAGGAACTCTACTATTGAGTGATCAGAGAAGGAGCGCTCTTTAATGAAGACAAGGTGAAGTGAGTGGCCATTCTGGTAAGTGGGGGAGTTGATCCAGGGCTAAAAGTTGAATGAGGAGAAAAGGGTGGGGGAACAAAAGTCTATCAGGTTGGACAGAAAATCAACATTAGGTCACTGAGAATGTGGGTGAGTGGTAGATGGTGATGAGGGAATGAGAGAGCATCAGGTGTCAAAATAGGGTATATGGTGGCAATATCGGAGAAACCAGATCTATCACTAATAAATGAATGGAGTGGCTACTAGATATATTTGCATTTATGTTTTTCTTTGTATTACTTGTAGTGTGTGCTCATCAAGTAGCTCTTTGGAATACTTAATCCCAGTGGCCATTCGGTGGTTTTTCATTAGTTTTCCTCTTGTAATTGTTTGTCTGCAGCGATAGTGAACTTTTCTGCAAAGGAGTCACAGCATGGACTGTGCCTCCTGTATCCATGCTCAAAATTTTGGCTTCAGCTGTAGCTGACTCAATCTGAGTAGCAATGGTTATTGCTTTTTCTAGTGTAAGTTGTGGTTCTAGAAGTAAGTGTTCCCTTACAGGAAGCATGGTTGTTTTCTCAATGAGGTGGTCTCTAATCATCTCATCTGCCATATTCCCAAAGTCACAAGTTACAATCAGACTCCTCAGGGAAGCAACACTCTGGTGAAATCTGTAGCGATTAGCTACTACATTCACTTTTGACACAAAAAAGTTCTTTAATGCTATGAGTGCAGTCTCATATTTATCATCTGCAAGGGGAAACGTGTAAAATATACGCTGCCCTTCTGCTCCAAGGCAGTGGATTAGCAGAGCACACTTTCTTACTTCAGAAATCTCTGTAGCACTGATTGCAAGCAGATAAGTCTCAAACGTATGGATCCAGGCATTAAAAGCAATTGGAGGCTCACCCGGGCTTTGTAGAAAGGGTGCAGGTGGGTTCAGAGGCAGAAGATCCCTTCCTTGTCGCCAAAATGTTATAGCAACCAGGCAAGGTACTAACAAACGTCAACAGGACTTTATTTTTAAAGTGGAAATCTCTTACCAAGCTGCTGCTGCACCCTCGGTAGCTCTCACTCCGCCTCCTCAACTTCCCCTCCTCCTTCCTGCTTCCTGTCCTTTCAGACTCCCAACAGCCAGTGCTCCCAGTTCTAATAATTACAAGCAGCATCTAAACACTACAGTAACATTAAAAATGCTATGGCTCAGAAACTCTCTGAAAAATGAAATGTGTAATCAAAATGCTTGATAGCCTATTAAATATACTAGCTCAAAACATGGTCTTATAGTTCGTTGTTACAAAGAATGACCCTTTTAAGAAAAAAGAATATTTAAATGAGTTAGCTTCTATGTAGAATGTGAGCGTTTGTAATTTTGATGAATTTTATATCTCAAATGTGTGATTTTAGGAATGCATCTCTTCTATATCACTTCTGCCATAATAGGCCATTAGGGATTCTCTGTGCTTTGTGATTAGTTGTGCTGGTTACCTGAACAGTACTAAAATTATCTACAGCTACAGCTGAATGCCTCTAAATGAAGCTTTAGTGGAACTGTTCTCTGATCACCATTTCCCACTCAGAGTGTGGTTCTACAGGAACAGAGAAAGATGATTTGCCACAGACCATTAGGTTTTCAGCCTCTCTTCCCCTGCTTCCCTAAAACCACTCTGTCAACTCACTGGTTTAGTGATGTAAAGGATTAGCATTCATACCCTGGCCTTTCATGTCTGCAGCAGACCCAGCTTCAAATCATACTGAGGCCACAATTCTAAGGGTGTAAATGCATTTCCTAATGGCATTGAATCAATATCTCAAAACCATAGCGCAATATAACATAACTAAGAACCAAACAATATTACTTAGCCCTCATAGAGTGCTTTTCATCTGTAGCTCACAAAGTGTTTTAGGAAGTTATGCAAGTATTATTAGCCCTTTTAACTGATGGGGAAACTGAGGTATAGGGTGATTCGGAGACTGCCCAAAGTCACACAGTGAATCAGTGGCAAAGCCAGGTACAGACCTGGTCTCCTTAGCCCTTGAAATATACACAGTCTCCCAATGTGATCAGCAATCTCTCTTGACGAGAATGGCAGGGGAAGTTTCTGGTTAAGATTGATGCTTTGGTAGAGCTGCATGTGAAGCTTGCATAAGAACAGCAGTTTGCACTGTTCCACACTCTAGATGGAATTGTTAGTCCCTGGTAGGTTTTTTTCCCCCCTGGGAAGAAGGTGAGGTTCTTCAAGTCCTGAAATTGTCACTGTGTACTCCTCTCCACATTTACTTCTCACCATCTGTAATTCCATTTCTGTCCAAGGATGAACTTTGCCCAGGGTTTTTTTTTTTTTTTTTGGATGACTTTAACACTACTTGTGATAACACTGTAAATGCTTCTTTTAAACTATCTTAAGACATGATGTTTTGAAGAGTGAAGCCTTGTTACCATCAGAGACCTCTTCTGGTCTCCTTAATTTAGAGATAAGTGATGGTAGCATAATTCTTCCATTTAGAATTTATGTAGAAGTTCCTTTGTTCCCGATCAAATTTTTTTAATATCGTACCTTTATAGTACTGTGAAGTACAAATCCCATAAGGGCAGAAAGTTTGACAAACATTTCCTGAACATAAAATTCATTGTCATCTTTTTTCTTTTTCTTTCTTGAACATACTTATTTTGCCAGTACAAGGTAAATCCTACTGTCCCCTTAGGTTTGTGTGTTCCCCCTCCTCCTTTCCAATACCCTCCTGCTCCTCCAACAGTAATGCTATGTAGGATTTGTTCAGAAATACCAATGGACTTACTTTTTGTTCCTTCAAAATGGACTACTTTGATATTCAAGAAGGGATCTAGGAAGATGACTGTTGGCTTTAGATAAATTTTTTTTACAGTGATGGGCAATTTGATGATGACAAAATCCTACAAATTTTATTATTCAATAGAATCATTTGCCAAGTTGTTTTGCATCTGGTTGGTTGGATCACGGTTCATCACAGGAATTATGGGGTTTCTGTTCATGAGAATTGGACACATTTATTAACTTTTTTTTCTGTTTTTCTTCTTTTAATAGCGGCACTTATTAGGGGGAATCGTAAAAACTGTGCTCAGTTTTCTGGATCTCTTGACTGGTTGATCAGCAGATTGGAAAGATTGGAAGCCTCCTCTGGTATGTTTTTCAGTATTGTATCTCCTTTTTCATCCCTCCCAGTTTCTTCTTCAAAAATTTATAAAGAAATGATCAAGCACTCATTCAGTCATACTGTTCTGAATTTTTTGTGCGGATGGGATAATAGATTGGAGTGGGGAAAGCAAGATTTGACCCACAACTTTCATTGGTTATCATTGTAGTTCTAGGTATACTTTTGATACTCTTTTAATGTTTACTACTGTATAGTGATAAAAACTAGGTCAATCTAGAGATCTATGGAAAGCAATGAATTAGGGTTGTTGGTTTTTTTCCTTTTTCTTTCATTTCTATTGTGAATAACATTTGAATTTGGTCTCATCCTTGGTTACCTTTTTATATTATCACCACCATTTTCCAATTGAGGCAAACAGGACCTCAGCCCAAACTGTGAAGTTCACAATTTTATTTTTTCTGGGTTGTCTCTTTCACCAATAGAGTCTATAATTCCCTTCACGTCAAAGTCTATTTTTGTTCTAATAAGTCTATCAAACTATAATGGTAGATATCTTAAATTTATATAGTGTATGTTGTTCTCAAGAACCACGGGGTGTGTGCATCTGTAATATAGGCACAATTAGGTAACTGTATTTGATAAGTGAGAATATGATTGCCAAAGTCAGAAGCCTATTCCTGTTGAAAGGTGCTATTGGATTTTTAATGGGTGATTAAGACTTTTTTTTCTACAGTTCATGCAGAAGATTATCTTCCTGTCAACAATTGCCCTCAGCATGATATGTATGCATTGGTTTTATAATGATATGAGGAAAGGTGCCACCTTGTGAATCATTAACATGATTTTTGTAGTCCCTGAATTTCCCTTGAAGGTTTCCCAGCTAATCACTGTTCAGGCTCAACCTTGCCTAGTTATGAGATTTTTTTATAAGCTTACAGTGTTCTAGAGTCTTTCATGCTTTGTATGATACAAACTTTTGTTGCTGGACTGGCTCAGATAGGAAGTACTCCCCAGGTTTATGTGCCTAAAGTCTCTCTTCAAACAACTCAAATACACTAGTGAATTTATTTCACTGTGGAAAGTAATGCAGGAGGCATTCTCTTCATATCTAAAATAAATTCAGTGGAACCTTATGGAAAGTAGCTTCCTTCTGAAGAGGTACTATCACTGATATGCAAAATACAGAAGCAGGATTGCTCACATGAATAGTCCCCAAACAGCATATCCTGCCAGCAAATCTTTGTGTTGGCTTTAAGGTAGGACTTTTAGTGTACAATACCTTCCAAGTTCATTGGTAGATTGGTTTCTCAAATAATATGTGTGGTTGTCAGAAGGCTCTAACTATTGGTTATGTTTTTTTCCTCATAAAGTACATTTGCCTGTTTTGAAACTCTGGTTTTGGTTATTGGGAATATTACTTTTATCAGCATATTTAAAGCCAGAACGAAGTTTTATTTTAAATGTGATACTGAAGAATTCTTATTTTTGTATTTTAATGATTTGGTTTTATATCTCCAAAAGATCTTGGCAATGCAAAATCTGGTGGTATTATGTAAATTGCAACAGTGCTGGTATTGGTCAGATTATCCATGTCATTTGGGTGATGGAGGGGGAAGGGAAAGAGTTTACCAAAGCACTTTATAAAGTGGCTGATAATTCAATGAGTATGGGTGCAGAATGCTACCATGAAAGATGGCCCTCAAGTAAGTTTGTCAAAAAGGAGTAGGTCTTTGTTATACTGTTTATTTCAACATTTAAGGCTGCTGATTGCTTTTCAAAATAACAAAATAATAATAATTAAAGCATTAATAAAAAGTCTAACTCTTCTCCAACCACTGAATCCCTCATGCATTTAAGAATTATCTTTAAGCACCTATGTCTTAAATTGAGTTTGCTTTGCTCAAATCCTTTCGGGTGAAGCTTACCCCAGTCCAGAGAGACAGTGTAAAAGCCCAAGAGGGACTTAAGTGGTGCATATGTCTGTTGTGATTGGATCCAGCCATTTGCTCCCATCTGCATCTAATACCCACTGGGTCTGGGAAATGACTGATCACTGTTCCTAGCTCTAGGGGTGTCTCATGCACGCTCTCAAGTACTTCAGCAGTAGGAGCCCACAGTCTGACTCTGGAACCATTGCCACAGCTCCCCAGAGCCCCAGTTGCTTAGATACATTCTTCAGAGTCCACTCATTGTGGGAGCTCTGGTTTCCTAGTTATGCTCTTCATGGACACTGTGGCAGTAAAGCAAGGAATTACAGGCTAAGCAAAGGAATTTCTTATACACACACTTCTCCCTTGAAAAGCACAATCGAGTTCCAGATGTATGGAAAACAATGAACTGCTGAATGCAATCCTCCTGAGTGTCCTTCCCAGCCTTCTTAGCCTGATTGTCTTCTGGTGGTGAAATAACTCAGGGCTTCTGGGCAGAGCATTGTTCGGTCAGTGGTTCTGCTGGTAGCAAATCCATTGTTCCACTAGGGTAGGCACATTCAGTGTTGATAGCTCTTGATTGCTCTGTCACAGCTTCCCCTGTATAGTCTTTCCATAATATGTTAAATTTCCACTTAAAAATAAATGCTCAAAGCGACATTAAAGCTTATATTCAACGTGGAGGTTGAAATGTAACATGGCATTCACAGAACCAAAATGGAATTAATAAATTGACAAAGACATAGGCGATATTGTAAGTATTAACCACTGAGATTATCTTGGATACATACATTTTCCACTTCTTCCCTTTTCTGTTTCTGATCATTTTTCCACCCCTCACAGTTAGCCTTGTACAAGGTGAACAGGAAGGAGCATGGGTGGGTCAGAAATTGCCTGGCTTATACCTAGACTCTTTAATAGTATCTCAGTTATTCCCCATGTAATTACCTAATTTCCTTACTATCTTGATTAGGCCCTGTGCCAGATGCCCAGCACATCTTGATGTCTGGGGTGACCAACTGGCACTTTCTCTAGAGAAGCTAATAATGATGGACCCAGGCACCTTTGATTGCTGAATTGTACTTCCAAGGATCCCTGCTTCTACCTCCTCTGGAAGTAATAAACTAAGCATGGGATTCACATTATCATTAATGTTACTCTGGCGGCTCAACATACTTTTGTTTTTAACTTACCAACATTCAAGGTAATTCTTTTAAAACTTTAGAACAGAGGTTTTCAAACTGCAGGTGGTGTGGAATGTATTCTGGAGAAGTGGAGGGGTGAGAGAAGCCGCTCTGCCTGCAGAACTGCATGGCCACAGAGTGGCGGCTGCTGGCTGGGCACCCAGCTCTGAAACCAGTGCCACCACCAACAGCAGTGGAGAAGTAAGGGTGGCATGGTACGGTGTTGGCATTGAAGGTAGCTCCGCTGCCAGCAGCAGCAGCAGAGAGGTAAAGGTGGTAATGCCATCCATTGCTGCTGGCGGTGGCACTGCCTTCAGAGCTGGGTGCTCAGCCAGCAGCCACCACTCTTCACTCTGCCTTCAGGGCTAGGCAGCTCTATATGTACTTGTGTGGCAGGGGTCGGGGCAGAAATTATTACAAACACAAAGAAGTAAGGCACGATCAAATACATTTGAGAACCACCGCCTTCGAACATACAAAACTAGGAAATTGATTGAGTAGTACCGTGGATTGTACTGAAAAGGAATAGTTGTGCGGAATAATAAATAATTGGCATTTAGGATGCTCAGCAGTACTCTTCTGCTTAGCTATGCATATTCAACATGACCTTAATATTTCTAGAACTCCATTAAGTCAAAACAAAATTTCTGTTGGCCTGGGTGGCTTGATGAGAGATACAGTAAATATTTTAAGGCATTTTATTTTATAGCTCTGAAGTGCACATCCCTGGGAATCTGGGCACCACTTGAAAGATATTTATTTATTTTACCAAAGTGTCTCACTTCCCACTAGTTTAAAACAGTCAATTTGCTTATTTATTACAAAACTCTTGTTTTTTAAAATTTGATAGTGTGATTTATTTATTTTTTTTTTTGCCCGTTTCCACCTCCTTCATTTTGATCCAGTAGAAAATATACCAGTGACAAATTTTCTAGCATTAGAGAATCTCTTGCATCCCAAGCCAGAAACCAGGGTTGTATTTCTATAAATTAAAATGCTAATTTAAGGGCTGTTAATCCAGTTCTTTTTTTTAATTTGTTGATGTAATAGTTATATTTTTTTCTGTTCTAAATAAATTTTTTTCATTCTTTTAAAAATTATCTTTGTCAAACTGAGAATGTACCAGTATGATGTCACACAGGCAGTTAGGTAGATTGTAATCAAATCTTGACTTAACAGCTATAAATTGGGATCCAGGGAGGAGTGGCTGGGTCTAGACATTTGAGATTGATTTTTGACTGTTTCCCAAGAACACTTTCCATGCTGACAGTCACATTACTGATGTGAAGGCGAAGTAATATGATGACTATTACAGGTAATATTGCAAAGAAAAATGACCATAACCTTTTAGCCTGTTGTTCTTTCCCCCGCTTTCAATGTAGTGGGTTAAATAAAGTATTTATGGGAAGAAAAGAGGACTACTATGACACCTGTCTTGTACACTTCATGCAAATTAATTCCATACCTCTTAGATTTGCTCAAAATTCCATGTGCAATGCAGAACAAAAATGTGTATACCTTTATTGTTTTGGTTAAAGATTGCCAGGCAATGAGTTCTTTTGGTGAATAACTTGCAAACTGGGGGTGAGTCATAAGACAGAGAGGAAGAGCTGAGAAACAGGTGAGCTGAGGAAAAAATATAAAAGGGATATCAATATAACCGTTCTTTCTTTTCCCATTTTTCATGAGCTATTTTTCAAGAGTGTAGATAATTTAACAATCTAGCAGAGAATAGCACAGTTTTATTTAACTTCTCTGTTCTCTGCCAAAATAATTTGTCTTGCAAATTTCAGCTTTAACTAAAAAGGAAAAATGGATATAAACAAATTTTAAAAGAAGCAACATCAGGGGCACACGCACATCTGATATGAATTTAGTGCATAGGGGTTTTTTATTGCCTTGAGGCTTTTGAACATAGTAGACTCTTCTGTCACTACTTGCATAGTCTGCACAAATTTCTTTTCACCACCAATTCACAAGCCTCACCAGGAGCAAAAGCCATTAATCCTTTACAAAGGAAAGAAAGACATGCATTTGCTATGTAGCTTTTGGTGAATTGTTTAGAAACTTGAATGCTTTAAATGGATATGATTGATAGGCTTATCCTGACTGACTTACTGCGTCCTAGATAGAGCTGGCTGAAATTTTTCATGAAATACTGGTCTTTGATGAAAAATGGCCATTTTTCCAGATTTTCAGATTTTTTGATGAAAAATCTCCACTTTTTACCTTTCCCACTCATCTATCTATTCAGCTGCACAATGGAAAGAGGGGAAAATAAAAGAGGGGGCACAAGGGACAGAAAGGGGATGGGGAAACAATAACAGAAAACAAACTGAAAGTTGAAAAAATCAATTTAAGTTTTTTTGGCTTTGTATTTTAATTGGAGAATTCAAAAAAAATAATTAAAATTGTCAAGAAAACTTGTTTTAAATATGATTGAAACATACCTGTATTTAACCAGCCCTAGTCCTACGAAGAGCTCATCTCTTCTGGGCATGCTGGAGCCCGGGGATTCAGAGGTTGCGTGGGACTTCCTCTGTAATTGCTGCTTCCAGCGACTGTGGGTGGCTGTTGCACTGTCCTGGAACAGAGAGTAGAGAGACTCCCTCTTCTACTCCTTAATGCTTCCCATGCTGGTGCCCCTGCAGTGAAGAGGAAGAGTGACTAATATGGAGAGGGGACACAAGAGTTGGATTTGGGGGAGCATAGGGAGTAGATTGGGACAAGCATTTGGATGGGTGACAAATTGTGAGTTGGTGGGCAGGGGATGAAGGTCTGGGAGCTGGTGGGGTGGAATGGGGAAGACTGGCTTGGCAAAGAGACTGGGAACCAACGGATGGAGAGGCTGAGTTTAAATGAGGAACTGGGAGTATTGGGGAGTCTGGACCTTGCTGGGCAAGGAGAGCGGGACAAGGAGCCTGGCTGTGGAAGACTCAAGCAGGGGTGAAGACTAACATTTCATGCGGGGAGATGAGACTGGCTGGACAAAGAGACTGGGAATGGGATGAGGAGATGGAGTGACTGGAGGTACGATGGGCAGAAGAGGTCAGGCTTGGGGAGAGTAGGTGCAGAAAGGTCTGTGACCACGAGAGTATTCTCCTCTCCAGAACTGAAAGGAAGCCTAATTCTCACCATTCCTCTGTTATCAGCAAATAGTTGTGAAAGCCAAGGGCAAAGTGTGTGTACCCCACAAGCTTCTATTGCTATCAGTCACTCCATTAGCTCCCATGGCAGAGGGCTATGCTATAGAGCTAAAGGTTCCCACTCTGCTGATGATCAATCAGCACAATTCCATTAGCTTTAATGTTTTTCTCAGTTTGCTTTCAGCTTGCCTATTACACTAGCTACACAAATCTTTGTTAAAAGAACATTAAAGTTGCAAAGTAAAAAATACAAATGTTAGGAAATACCAGTTTTGGGGAAAAAAATAGTACGTGACCATATAATTAAAGACTGTATCATAACGCATATACACAAGAGGGCCAAATTACAGCTGTACAGGCAATCTTAATTCTAGAATTTCCTAACATTTGGTTGTCTGACATTGCAACATTAACAGTCTTAACTTTTTCTATTAACGCTTATTTGGTGTAATATGGATAACAACATCACCATTACATAACATAACTTAAAATGTATAAGGTATATTATATTAACCTTATAAAAGGCATAAGCCAACCAACAACTGTTTTTCTGCTGGGGGGAAAAACTTTTCTTGTAGTCAGGTTATTATATAATAGTCTAGTATTGGATTTCTTGCACTTTCTCTTCTGAAACATCTGATTCTAGCCACTGTCATTGACAACCACTGTATCAGGAACCATCATGGTCCAGAGGGTTCGTTAGCACTTGTAAGCTCCAACCTGCCACCCAGTGACCTGCTAGTTGTTGTCAGAATAGGAACTGAACTCCACAGAGGACCCCAGTCCTGGAATCCGAGTGGCAGAATGCTGGGGGTCCTGATTGGTTGGCAGCTTATATAAAAACCCAGCACAGGACAGGAATATGTACATGCAGCTAGGTTGTTCCTGCTTTGTACTGCTTCCCCTGAGATACCTGCTCCTACTGGCTGCTGCTGATCTCCTGGTAACTTGACCCTCACTGACACCTGACCTTGATTTGCCCTCTGGCCTGTCTCGGACTGTGATTTCCTGGAAACCTGACCAGCGGCTTTGGAACAATTTGTATAGTGGGGGTTTGAAAGTCACTGAACAAAACTGTAACCTTTGTATATGGTTGAAATCTCTTCAAGCCAGAGGTGTGGCAGCACCCCTGAACCTAACCCTGTCTGACTCCTGACGCCAGCTCCGGCCAGTAGGTCAGACCATTCATGTCCTGGTTGTGACACACTGGTCTGATAAAATATGGCAATTCCTGTGTTCTTCAGTGTGTTCTTCATTATTTTTTCACAATGAGTATGGACATAATGGCATTTACAGTAATATAATGCAGCACTCTGAGAGTTGACCATTAGTAGTGGGATCAGCAATAACTTTTAGGTATTGAGTCTCTGGGAGGGAGGGGCTTAAGACTTCTGGGTTGGAGCAGAAGGGTAATGGAACTGAACAACATTCAGTGTACTGGTTTCAGAGTAGCAGCCGTGTTAGTGTGTATTCGCAAAAAGAAAAGGAGTACTTAGTCTCTAAGGTGCCACAAGTACTCCTTTTCATTCAGGGTAATGTCATGATTTCAGTTTGCCCTGCTTACTTGTTCACAAATCTGTGGTTATATGGAACTGCACTTGTCATCAAGGTGCGCCACTTTTTTCACACAAATCTACATGTGGTTCTGGTATTTTTGTGCGTTAATCTTCAACATATTGAAGTCAGGAGCTTTAAGAACAGAAGAGGTTTAGAGTAATCACAGCAATAATAATAATAACAGTGACTTGATTGCATTTTTGAATGTTTGATTTGAGTCATATTTCATCCCTTGTTGTTGTGTCATTTGGTTGTTACACTGTTTCTCTCTGGGATACAAGGCAACTGGATCTTATTTGTCCCAATACTGGGGTGCCAGCCATTTCAGGGGGCTCCAACATAATGTATAGAATGCATACTACCGCTATTTGTGATGCCAGCAACACTGCTCTGTGAACTGGCAGCAGCATAATCAGCCACCTTTCACTTGCATCATTCATTGATTCTAAATGTCTTGTGAGAAGACTGATCAGAATTCTAACCTGCTGCTCCATCCTCTGCTGCTTCCTCTCCAGCAATAGTTTTTTTTATGCTTCTCCCATATGCCAATATATACTTGTCAGTTGACATATTAAAGCAGAAGTGCCACCAGGGGGCATTGGTGCCCGCCCTCGGTGCCCTGAATGTTGCACAACGCTGACCAGATGTATCAGAATCATAGAAATTGGAAAAGTTACCTCGTGCTGTGTTTTCAATGTCACAGGCACATTTTTGTTCTCTTCAGCCTTTTTCTGTGGTATTCCTGTGTCAAAACAGCATATTTCCATTGCTGAATGGCCCTCCTTAATGCTATAGTCATGGATCATCACTTCGTATAAGTTGTTACATTTGTTGCCTCAGTCACCTTCAAAGGATCAGCAGCAGCCGTGGAGGCAGACATATCCCTAGGCAACTGATTTGTCAGTTTCCCCCCTAGTTTTGTAATAAGAAACACACACATATCCCTGTCCCTCACTACTACTCTCTTTCCCTGAGACGCCAAGGGAAAATGTTCAGTCAATGTCAGGGCAAGCACTGCTCTCACCATAGGAACAGGGATCAGCTGTCACAACTGTTTACCGAGTAGTGACATGTCTCAGCAGGGGGTGATTACAACTGATATGAATGATTCTACAAGGACGCTTCCACCATTTTACGGGGTATTCTGACAGTATATGCCAATGTTTAGAAGTCTGATTCTCTTTAGTGAGGGAAGTGGAGTTGTCACTTTGGGACCTTGAGCCATGCAGGTCTCCTCATGCAGTGACGTCTAATACTGCCTTTGATGAGGAGCTTACAAAAGAGGGGACTCCTGGTGCAAGACAGCAGACACCTGTGTTAAAATCACCTCTTTGGCTCTGCCATTTAGCATCACCTTTTAAAAATAAATAGAAATAGCCTTGATTTCCCACAATCCAGTTGAGGAATTTCATCAGTTTCGTATGGAATTTTTTACTTAGATGGAATTCTTCATTGTGAAAAATTTCTACCGGAACTGAAGGGAGGTGGCTTATGCCTTCATGATTGTGGAATTGTGGGGGCTGGTTTGGCCGACAGTGGACACCCAGTACTCCTATGGGGTGCGTGGCAGTGAGGAAATACTAAGGTGTTAAGACCACCTCTGCCAAGCTTGAGTTGGTCCACTCCCTCCTCTGGCCTAGCCCAGATCTTCCCATCCCCCGTACCTGGGGCTTCTGCAGAGGGCACCAAAGACACTGATGGGAGCTGCTGGTGCTGAAGTTAGGATGTGGATTCTTTAACCTCTTGAATCCCATGCTAAGGATTGGATACAGTAATGGAGGGAAAACAGCACAATAAAGATAAGGGATTTAAAAAAGGCAGACTTTTAGCAAACTTGGGGAGTTGGTAGGTGAGATCCCATGGGAAACAAGTCTAAAGGGAAAACAGTTCAAGAGAGTTGTCTCTTTGAAAAACTGCTATTATTAAGGGCACAAGAGCAAACTATCCCACTGTGTAGGAAAGACAGGAAGTATGGTAAGAGACCACCCTGGATTAACCAGGAAATCTTCAATTATCTGAAACTCAAAAAAGGGTACCACAAAAAGTGGAAACTAGGTCAAATTGCAAAGGATAAATATAAAGAAATAACATAAGTATGTAGAAACAAAATAAGAAAGGCCAAGGCATAAAATGAGATTAAACTAGCTAGAGACATAAAGTGTAACAAGAAAACATTCTACAAATACTTTAGAAGCAAGAGGAAGGACAGGGTAGGCCCGTTACTCGGTGGAACAATAACAGAAAATGTGGAAATGGCAGAAGTGCTAAATAACTTTTTTGTTTGTTTCCACCAAGGAGTTTAGTAGCAATTGGGCTTCTACCATAGTGAATGCCAGTGGAAATGAGATAGGATCAGAGGCTAAAATAGGGAAAGAACAAGTTAAAAATTACTTAGACAAGTTAGATGTCTTAAAGCTCACGAAAGCTTATGCTCAAACAAATTTGTTAGTCTCTAAGGTACTGCAAGTACTCCTTTTCTTTCTAAAGTCTCCAGGGCCTGATGGAAATACATTCTAGAATACTCAAGGAGCTGGTCAAGGAGATATGAGCCATTAGCGATTATCTTAAAAAAGTCCTGGAAGGTGGGAGAAACTCCAGAAAATTGTAAGAGGGCAAATATAGTGCTAATCTATAAAAAGGGAAATAACTTGCGGAATTACAGACCAGTCAGCTTTTAACTTCAGTACCCAGAAAGGAAATGAAGCAAATAATGAAGCCATCAATTTGCAAACACCTAGCCCTGGTCTACAATACAAATTTAGGTCTAATGTAGCAGCGTTAGATCAATTTAACCCTGCACCCATCCACACGACGAAGCCATTTTTTTTTATTTAAAGGGTTCTGAAAAGTGATTTCTGTACTCCTCCCTGATGAGGGGATTAGCGCTGAAATTAACATCGCCAGGTCGAATTTGGGGTAGTGTGGACGCAATTCGATGGCATTGGCCTCAGGGAGTTATCCCAGAGTGCTCCATTGTGAGTGCTCTGGATAGCACTTTCAACTCAGATGCACTAGCCAGGTACACAGGAAAAACCCTGGGAAATGAAATTCAAAAGTTCCTGTTAGGCCAGCGTGGTGAGCTCATCAGCTTAGGTGACCATGCTTTCCCAGAATCGCCAAAAAGCTCCAGCATGGACCCAACGGGAGGTACTGGATCTGATCGCTGTATGGGGAGACGAATCCATGCTATCAGAACTCTGTTCCAAAAGACTAAATGCCAATATATTTGCCAAAATCTCCAAGGGCATGATGGACAGAGACTACAACAGGGACCCGCAGCAGTGCCACATGAAAATTAAGGAGCTCAGGCAAGCCTACCAAAAAACCAAAGAGGCAAATGGCCGCTCCGGGTCAGTGCCCCAAACATGCTGCTTCTATGATGAGCTGCATGCAGTTCTAGGGAGCGCCCCTACTACTACCCCACCGCTGTCCTTGGACATCTGCAAGGGGGGAGTCTCATGCAACAGGCATGAAGATTTTGGGGATGAGGAAGAAGATGATGGTGAGGATGAGGATAGCACACAGCAGGCAAACGGAGAAACCATTCTCCCCGACAGCCAGGAACTGTGTATCACCCTGGAGCCAATACTCTCCCAACCCTCCCAAGGCGGACTCCCGGACCATGAAGCTGGAGAAGGCACCTTTGGTGAGTGTACCTTTGTAAATATAATACATGGTTTAAAAGCAAGCGTGTTTAATGATTCATTTGCCCTGAAGATTTGGGATGCATTCGTGGCCAGCACAGCTCCTCCTGTTAAATGGCCAACCCCATGGGTGCTTGGTATGGGAAGGGAGGGCTCTGCTGTTTGAAACCATTCGCACATGTTATGAAGACTGAAGAAGCTGAAAGAGTGTGGCTTACCATGGCTGCCTGCAAGTTGAGTTCTGTTGCCCGGCCCTGCGTGTGTGATCTCTCACACCAAACCGGCAGGCCCTCAATATAAGAGGCAAAATGTGACCTTGTACCGAAAGCACATGTGCTATGTAATGTTAACAGCTTGGTTCACAGTGAAAGAATCTACCCATTGTTCTCTAAAACGTGTCTATTCAAATACTACTCTCCCTTCTTTTCCTCCCACAGCTACAAATGTTTCAGTGCTCCCCCTATCATCTCCGTCCCAGAGGCTAATAAAGAGGTGAAAAAAGATAAGAATATAAGAGGGCGAAAAAAGTGCACTCACGATGAAATGTTCTCTGAGCTCATGCAGTCCTCCTGCACTGAAAGAACTCAGCACAATGCATGAAGGCAAACAATGGCAGAGTCCAGGAAAGCAGAAAATGAATGCAAGAACAGGAGGGACGAGCAATATGAGAGGTGGTGGCAGCGCGATGAGAGGAGGCAGGAAGCAATGCTGAGGCTACTGGGGAATCAAACTGATATGCTCCGGCATCTGGTGGAGCTGCAGGAAAGGCAGCAGGAGCACAGACCATTGCTGCAGCCCCTGTGTAACCGCCCGCCCTCCTCCCCAAGTTCCATAGCCTCCTCACCCAGATGCCCAAGAACGCGGTGGGTGGGGGGGCTCTGGGCCCCCAACCACTCCACCCCAGAGGACTGCCCAAGCAACAGAAGGCTGGCATTCAATAAGTTTTGAAGTGCAGTGTGGCCTTGTCCTTCCTTCCTCCCCTCATCCACCACCCAACCCAGTGCTTCCCTCCTCCCCCACCCCTCCCAGGCTACCTTGGCAGTTATCCCTCTATTTGTGTGATGAATTAATAAAGAATGCATGATTTTGAAACAACAGTGACTTTATTGCCTCTGCAAGCGGTGATCGAAGGCGGGAGGGCGGTTGACTTACAGGGAAGTAGAGTGAACCAAGGGGGCAGGTTTTCATCAAGGAGAGAAACAAACAAAACTGTCACACCGTAGCCTGGCCAGTCATGAAACTGGTTTTCAAAGCTTCTCTGATGCGCAGTGCGCCCTGCTGTGCTCTTCTAATCACCCTGGTGTCTGGCTGCGCGTAATCAGTGGCCAGGCGATTTGCCTGAACCTTCCACCCCACCATAAATGTCTCCCCCTTACTCTCACAGATATTGTGGAGCACACAGCAAGCAGCAATAACAATGGGAATATTGGTTTTGCTGAGGTCTAACTGAGTCAGTAAACTGCGCCACCGTGCTTTTAAATGCCCAAATGCACAGTCTATCACCATTCTGCACTTGCTCAGCCTATAGTTGAACAGCTCCTTACTACTGTCCAGGGTGCCTGTGTATGGCTTCATGAGCCAGGGCATTAAGGGGTAGGCTGGGTTCCCAAGGATAACTGTAGGCATTTCAACATCCCCAACAGTTATTTTCTGGTCTGGGAAGTAAGTCCCTTCCAGCAGCTGTTGAAACAGACTAGAGTTCCTGAAGATGCGAGCATCATGAACCTTTCCCGGCCATCCCACGTTGATGTTGGTGAAACGTCCCTTGTGATTCACCAGTGCTTGCAGCACCATTGAAAAGTACCCTTTTTGGTTTACGTACTGGCTGCCCTGGTGGTCCGGTCCCAAGATAGGGATATGTATTCCAATGTATTCTATCGCCCCACCACAGTTAGGGAATCCCATTGCAGCAAAGCCATCCACTATGACCTGCACATTTCCCAGAGTCACTACCCTTGATAGCAGCAGCTCAGTGATTGTGCTGGCTACTTGGATCACAGCAGCCCACTCCAAATTGATTACCTACTGACCGGTAGCTGTCTGGCGTTGCAAGCTTCCAGAGGACTATCGCCACTCGCTTCTGAACTGTGAGGGCTGCTCTCATCTTGGTATTCTTGCGCTTCAGTGCAGGGGAAAGCAAGTCACAAAGTTCCATGAAGGTGCCCTTACGCATGCAAAAGTTTCGCAGCCACTTGGAATCATCCCAGACCTACAATACTATGCGGTCCCACCAGTCAGTGCTTGTTTCCCAGTCCCAGAATCAGCGTTCCAGGGCATGAGCCTGCCCCATTGCCACCAGGATGTCCACATTGCCAGGGCCTGTACTTTGAGAGAAGTCTGTGTCCATGTCCTCATCACTCTCATCACCGCGCTGCCGTCACCTGCTTTTGCAGGTTCTGGTTCTGCACATACTTCAGGATAATGCGCAAGGTGTTTACAATGCTCATAACGGCCATGGTGATCTGAGCAGGCTCCATGCTTGCTGTGGTATGGCGTCTGCAGGAGAGCAGAGTTGCAGCAGAAGCGGTGGCTGACGACAGATGCCACGAGAATAGATATTTATAGAGAATGACGAGAGGACCTGCGAGGTGAATTCAAGAGAGCAGGAGAGCAGAGTTGCAGAGGAAGCAGTGGAGGATGATGGTTAGCACTCCGCACATTTCCTGAGGAAGAACACACGTACCTGGGAGCCCATGGCAGACAACATGGAGAAATTCGCTATTGAGACAATAGCAGCAGAGCAGAGTTGCAGTGGAAGTAGTGTATGACAACAGTTAGCAGTCCTACTGCACCGTCTGCTGTCGGCAACACCCAGGACACAACAGCGGCGGTGTTGGCGAGCTGAGCGGACTGCACACTTGCCGTGGTATGGCATCTGCGCGGAAAAAAGGCATGAAACGATTGTCTGCTATTACTTTCATGGAGGGAGGGGCGACTGACGACATGTACCCAAAACCACCTGTAACAATTTTCTGCGGGTATTGGGAGCTTAACCCAGAATTCCAGTGGGCAGCGAAGACTGCGGGAACTGTGGGATAGCTACAGATAAGTCGATGCTAGCCATGGTAGTGAGGATGCACTCTGCCGACATAATGCGCTTAGTTTGGACATACGCAATTGACTGTATAAAATCAATTTCTAAAAATCGACTTCTATAAAATATCGACCTAATTTTGTAGTGTAGACATACCCCTAAAAGATAATAAGGTGATAAGTAGCAGTCAGCATGGATTTGTCAAGAACAAATTATGTCAAATCAACCTAGTAGCTTTCTTTGAGAGGACAATAAGCCTTGTAGATGGGGGAGAAGTGGTAGATGTGGTATATCTTGGCTTTAGTAAGGATTTTGATATTGTCTCGCATGACCTTCTCATAAACAAACTAGGGAAATACAACCTAGATGGAGCTACTATAAGGTGGGTGCAAAACTGGTTGGAAAACCATTCCCAGAGAATAGTTATTAGTGATTCATAGTCAAGTTGGAAGGGCACATGAAGGGCAGGGATCAGTTCTGGGTCCGGTTCTGTTCGATATCTTCATCAATGATTTAAATAATGGCATAGAGAGTACATGTATAAAGTTTGCGAACAAAACCAAGCTGGGTGGGGGTTGCAAGTGCTTTGGAGGATAGGATTAAAATTCAAAATGATCTGGACAAACTGGAGAACTGGTCTGAAGTAAATAGGATGAAATTCAATCAGGACAAATGCAAAGTACTCCACATAGGAAGGAATGATCAGTTGCACACATTCAAAATGGGAAATGATACCTAGGAAGGAATACTGCAGAAAGGGATCTGCGGGTCATAGTGGGACACAAGCTAAATATGACTGAACAGTGTAACACTTGGAAAAAAGCAAGCATCCTTCTGGGATGTATTAGCAGGAATGTTGTAAGCAAGACACAAGAAGCAATTCTCCTACTTTACTCCACTCAACTGGAGTATTGTGTCCAGTTCTGGGTGCCACATTTCAGAAAAGAGGTAGACAAATTGGAGAAAGTCCAGGGAAGATCAACAAAAGTGATTAAAGGTCTAGAAAATATGACCTGTGACAGAAGATTGAACAAATTGGGTTTGTTTAGTCTGGAGAAGAGAAGACAGGGGACATAACAGTTTTTAAGTACATAAAAGGTTACAAGGAGGAGGGAGGAAAAATTGTTCTTGGTAACTTCTGAGGATAGGACAAGAAGGAATGGGGTTAAATTGTAGCAAGGGTCGTTTAGGCTGGCATTAAGAAAAACTTGCTAACTGTCAGGGTGGTTAAGCACTGAAATAAATTGCCTTGGGAGGTTGTGGAATTTCCATCTTTGGAGATTTTTAAGAGCAGGTTAGACAAACACCTGTCAGGAATGGTCTAGATCAGTGGTTCTCAAACTAGGGGCGCCGCTTGTTCAGGGAAAGCCCCTAGTGGGCTGAGCCGGTTTGTTTACCTGTCGCGTCTGTGGGTTCGGCCGATTGCAGCTCCCACTGGCTGCGGTTCGCCATTCCAGGCCAATGGGGGCTGCAGAAAGCAGTGTGGGCTGAGGGACCTGCTGGCCACCTTTCCCCCGGCCCCCATTGGCCTGGAGCGGTGAAGTACGGCCAGTGGGAGCCACGATCGGCCAAACCTGCGGACACAGCAGGTAAACAAACCTGCCCAGCCCGCCAGGGGCTTTCCGTGAACAAGTGACACCTAGTTTGAGAACCACTGGTCTAGATAATACTTAGTCCTGCCATGAATACAGGGGACTGGACTAGTTGACCTCTCAAGGTCCCTGTCAAGGTTCCTCCCCCACTCTGAACTCTAGGGTACAGATGTGGGGACCTGCATGAAAAACCTCCTCAGCTTATCTTTACCAGCTTAGGTCAAAACTTCCCCAAGGTACAAAATATTACACCCGTTATCCTTGGACTGGCCGCTACCACCACCAAACTAATACTGGTTACTGGGGAAGAGCTGTTTGGACGCGTCCTTCCCCCCAAAATACTTCCCAAAACCTTGCACCCCACTTCCTGGACAAGGTTTGGTAAAAAGCCTCACCAATTTGCCTAGGTGACTACAGACCCAGACCCTTGGATCTCAAGAACAATGAACAATCCTCCCAACACTTGCACCCCCCCTTTCCTGGGAAATGTTGGATAAAAAGCCTCACCAATTTGCATAGGTGACCACAGACCCAAACCCTTGGATCTGAGAACAATGAAAAAGCATTCAGTGTTTTACAAGAAGACTTTTAATAAAAAATAGAAGTAAATAGAAATAAAGAAATCCCCCCTGTAAAATCAGGATGGTAGATATCTTACAGGGTAATTAGATTCAAAAACAGAGAACCCCTCTAGGCAAAACCTTAAGTTACAAAAAAGATACACAGACAGAAATAGTTATTCTATTCAGTACAATTCTTTTCTCAGCCATTTAAAGAAAGCATAATCTAACACATACCTAGCTAGATTACTTACTAAAGTTCTAAGACTCCATTCCTGGTCTATCCCCGGCCAAGACGACTACAGACAGACACAGACCCTTTGTTTCTCTCCCTCCTCCCAGCTTTTGAAAGTATCTTGTCTCCTCATTGGTCATTTTGGTCAGGTGCCAGCGAGGTTACCTTTAGCTTCTTAACCCTTTACAGGTGAGAGGAGCTTTCCCCTGGCCAGGAGGGATTTCAAAGGGGTTTACCCTTCCCTTTATATTTATGACAGTCCCCTCGAGTCCTACAGTTCTGTGATTCTATGATTCACAGTGCCATTTTTGTTCAGGGATCCTTTGTGCTAGACACTTTACAGACATAGCAAAATACAGTCCCTAACAGCTCTAATCTAAATCTACTTGTATTGGTCACACTGCACCCTGAAAACAGCTGTCTCAAAATATTGAAAACAACTTTTTCAGGGGTTATTTCCAGTAATGGACAGTGGAGATATCCTCATGGAAAAAATAAGACTTTTTATATCATCATCACTCCATTTTAGGGTTAAAATATCATAAGAACCACTGACCTTGCTGGGAATGTGCATTTCTGATTTTGGGGTGTCAGGTTTGCCCCTACTTCGAATAATTTTAAAAATAATTCTTACCTATTTTCCAGGGCACCAATGCTGACTCTCTCTCTATCACGTGCATCCCTGCACAGAGCCCCACTTTGACGGTTCCTGCTCCCAACAAGTCAGTTCCTTCCCACTCTTACTTCTATTCTCTCGTTCTCCACAGAGATGTTGTCAATTCTGGCAGGAGATCTGAAGGTGCAGCATGGTGGGGGGAGCACAAATGCTAATATACACCTGTCTCCATCCACACCTGCCTGCTGCCCCCACAGCAGTGCTGATTTCACCTAGCCCCTATATGGCTGGGCTCCTGGCTCCTCGTGGCACTCCTCTTTAATGCAGCTGGGGATTTGAGGCAGCAACTGTATATGGAGCTAAGGTTGCACTGAGGTCTCTGTGCTGCTGCCTGGGCTTTCCCAGCGTTGATGCCTTAGTGCATGCACAGGCAGCTCCCCATAGCACTGATGCCTAGTAGAGGGCTGCTGCAGTTAAGGGCTGGGGAACGTCACTGGTGCTGGCAGTACTGGAAGAACATGGAAGAACATGGGTGCTTTCATATAAGAAAGAAAAGGTCCTTTACATGTAGATGTTGCAGCGCAAGATGGAAGTTGTTGGCATTATTTTGGGGCTACCTACTGGGTTGGTTCTTTCAGCTCCTTGCTTTCATGAACACTTGAGTCTGAGAGAGTTGAAAAGAAAATCAGTCGCTTAAAAACTGACAGAGCCACTTTCAAGATCCCTTATTGTCACAACCTAGAAATTGCGTAGAGTTTGAGTACCGATTTATTTGTTCTTTTGAAAGCTTTTTTGAATAGTCGACAATGCAATAATTTTATAATAGATTGTTTCACATTTTATGTAACATACTGGGATTATGATATTCAGAAACAGTTTAGGATTTTGGGTGCATAGACTTTTTTGCGGGGAGGTGGGTCCAATTTGAATCCCACTGAAAAAGGTCCCCATTCCCTTGTAATACCTAAAACACAATCATTGGATGTCATCAATGGACACCTGTCTCTCACAGGCATCCTACCTAGTAACACACCAGATTTGGCTCAGGACAGGACACCAGGAGACACACAATGCATTTGGTGGCTGTTTCGCTGTCCGAAAGACAGTATGAGAATTAACCTAACAACGTGAATCCCCTTAAAGGGACCTGAGTATATGATACTTATCAGGTTCCCTTTAATTTATCTCAAGTTGGGCACTATCCAACCATCATGTTTTTGTGATCCAAAATCACTAGTCACTTTTGAAAATTTAACTTTGAAAATTCATTTTTATGATAATGTAGTAAGGGATCATATGTGTATTTTATAAGTTGTAAAGGAGTCTTTATTAAAAAGTTGGCTGTTCAATTCTTTTGCATAACGAGGCTCATTCTATTGAGGAGCTTAGTAGAGGCTGGAAAGATTTTTGAAATCTTTGTTGTTAAAATGTTAACTTTTGTGCTTTTATGATCTTGGAGCTAGTGATAAGCACTGTATAAAAGTTTAGGGGTGAGATTTTCAGAAACACCTAATAGACTTTCAGTGGGACTTGTGCTCCTAAATCACTTAGGTGCTTTTGAAAATCCCACCTTCAATCAATCAATCTAATGCATCCAGCTTCTGTGCTAGGTCACAGAAGTCTTGAAGATTGTTATTTGTGGTACAAGAGTTCAGATTCAGGTTGTTCTGAATCAGTCTTATGAAAAGTAGGTCACTTTAGTACTGGCCGCCTGATTCCAGCATGATCTGCAAATTCACTCGTATGTTTGAGTTTTCCAGAATAACATCTAGGGCTCAATTCTGCAAGTTACCAAGAGCTCTGGCCTCTGAAACAATTAAGCATTTGCTTAATTTTAAGCATGTTAATATTGATTGAAATTAAGAGGACTTTTATGCTTAACTTTAAGCTTTGTGTTTTTTGGATTGGTGCCAGAAAGTATACATACCACATGCTTTGCAGTGATATGTATACAAAATGAATAAATGATTCTTGAAATTACATCTTTTAACCAAAGTATAATGACATGATGTATTCCCCTAAAATAATCAATTTTTCTAAAGTGCCACTTGTAAAGGAAAAATAGTAATTTTTCTTGGCCAGATTGAAATTTAATTCAGCTTTACTATGGAAATTTTCTAAATTTTGTCTCCGGAGTGAATGTTTTCTTGAATTTCTTCCAGTGAAAATAAGGACTTGAAGATGTGTATGGTTCTAAGCAGAACATCCATTTCTTCAGTGATGCCTTTCAGTGAGAGTAGTTAGGATACAAAGTGCCATTTCTAAGACCATAGATGGTAATCTGTTAATATTCCCATTATAAGTACCACTACATGAAATGATAGCATGAAACCATTTGGGACCATAATAAGTACATTTCTAGTGATTCTCTGATGTATTCTCACTCACCAAATTGAAGCTTAGGCTGTTTTCAGCACTCCTGTCTGAATCCCAACTGCATTACAAAGGAGATTTCAGAAGGAAGAAGCTATTTGAGGTCAATTATATTTGAGTGTAGACTCTCTGTTCTTCAAGTAAACCACTTTGAAGATATGTCAGGGGAATGTGGTCATTTCTGCCAGGAAATCAGGCAAGCTTTCTAAAATAGAATTGTCTATTCTCTCTGCTGCCAGACAGTTTGGTTATAATAACAGTAACACTTAAAACACCACAACACCTTACTTGGCAAAAGAGTCTCAGAAAAGAGAGTCTAAAACCGGAATAATTTGTCTAAACTCTGGAGTTTAAATAGAATGAGGATCCAGTTTTAGATCACCCCTTGTTTTGGTTTTGATTGGGGGGGTGGGGAAGAGTATTTCTTGAGATTTTGCAGAGCCAAGATTAGCCTGGCTTTGTTTAGTTCTACATTTCATTCTCCTTATTAAGAATGACTTACACTTTGGGCAAAATTGTGCTTGCTTACTTATGTGCATACTTGCATGGAAGACAATAAATGTATTCATGTGAATCAGATTAACAGAATTTGATCCTATCTCTTATAATAAGTAACAGTAACTTTTTGAAAATCTTTCAACATATAAAATATTTTAAATTTATTTTATTCTTATTCTAATTAGCAATGGTTTGTAAATATCTGTAAATCACAAGCAGGTACCATCATGTTTTAGAAAGCTAGGAAACCTTAATGTTAGCTATCTCCAGATTTAAGATATTTATGTGAAGTAGATCATTCTCAAATCTCTCACTTAGAATCCTAATTGGCCTTTGGGTTTTGAGCTGAAAATCTTATTAAAGATAAACCATTTAGATTCTTTCTTCTCACTTTAAAAAATGATATAAAAGTCATTTTAAAACTCCCATATATAATTTATATTCCCTCGGGCTTACTGGATATAGTTTGCAGAGTCAAGTAGATATGAGGTAGAATTTGGTTGGAATACAAGTAATCAAAATCTTTAAGACTGAAAAGAAGTTAACTTAACTTTCAGAGCAATATTTATCTGTAAATAAGAGACTTCATGTGAGATGTGGAGTGCGTGGATCTGTGTGTCCTACAGCAGGGGTTCTCAAGCTTGTTTCATAGCGTCCCCCTTCTTTGTGTCTGTAGTGGTTTACGCCTTCGCCTGCTCCCCCAGGCTCCCGGCCAGCAGCTCCCGCTCTCTGGCTGTCCAGCTCCGAAGGCAGAGGGGAGAGCGACAGCTGCCAGCTGGGTGCCCAGCTCCGAAGGCAGTGCTGTTTCTAGTGGCAGTGGAGAAGTCTGGGTGGTAATACCGTACCATGCCACCCTTACTCCTCTGCTGCTGTTGGTTGCAGTGCTGCCTTCAGAGTGGGATGCCCAGCCAGCAGCCCACTGCTCTCTGGCCACCTAACTCAGAATGCTTTATGATTTCACAGCCTTCTGCTAAGGAAGGTGACCAGCTAAAACGAAACACAGCATCTTATATCTGAAGTGACCTTATTGTGCATACAAAATAGCTAACCCACCAAAAAACCCCAGAAAAACATAAAAACCCCTCTTAATAAAGGACATGATCTGTACATATAGGGTATAGCCGGCCTGGAAAACCAAATTTGTAGTCTCCTGATCATACTTCTAAAATTTATAGAAAAGTGGAAAAACAGAAATTCCAACTGTCATGCTGTCTGAAGGGGTTCATGATCATGAGTGCCAACTTCAGGGAAGACTGTCAAAATCACAGCAGACACCCCAAACTGGTGTTGCATTCTATAATTAGATTTCACCAACCCTGTAACAAATGTGAACTCCTGGATCGCTGTAACAGTCCTACCATGGAGTCACAGACTGTCTCCTTGGGCACTCCAGTGATAAATGGTCACTTACACCAAAAATCACAAAATATTCAGGTCGCTCCCAGTCACTTACCCTGGATCAGTCTGTACCTTTGATTTCATACCAAAGACAATGCTGGTAGCCAATCCTATAGTACACTAATTAAGGATTTATTAACTAGGAAAAAGAAATGTTATTTTCAGTTTAAAGCAGGCAACATCTATGCACAAATGAGTTCAGTCTATGGTTCCAAAAGGTGACAGAGATATGTAATCTGCCAGAATTGAATGTCTTTTTAGGGCTAACCCAGGTTGACCCCATGAATCTCTGCTTTTTGTTTCTTAGCTCCAGCCCCTGTAAGAGTTCAAACAGCAAAGAGATGAAAAATCTTCATGTTAGCTATCTTTATTTCCCCCTTCCAGAACTCAAACTCCTGGGATGTGCTTTCTTGCACATAGCACCGTCATGGGTGTAAGAGGGCCATTCTACCAGCCTTTGAATGGCGATGTTCCACAATGGTTCATCTGGTCTTGATAGTTCTTCTGGATGGGGAGGGGAACCACTTTTTCTGACTCTGTTCACAAATTTCAGAGCAGGCATTTTTACAATGATGAAGAAAAACCATATAGCACTGGATATAGACATTACATGTAAGATTAATGCATGCAGCAACTTACAAGCATCTTATAGAGTCTAAACACTGAATATATTCTTACAAGTTCAACACCGATCCTGAACAACATGAACATACAGGTGAGCTGGTCTGGCTTCCAGCTATGAATTTGTCAGTGCTTAGCTGATGCCTACAGCCTTGGCAAGAGCTGGCACTTCAACCATAAGGACTGGCACCATAAGCTGGCACGTTCAACCATAAGGACTCTCCTCCCTTGTAGTTGGCAGCAGGGTTTGAATTGAGGCAGTTTTGATCCTCAGTACAGACCCCTAACCCTTGAGCTAAGGAATTGTTTTGCCTTCTGTGTGGAACACTCCAAGCAGGGCCGTTTCTAGGGGCGGGTGAGCAGGACATGCCTACTTCCAGGAGGCACCATACTTCTATGTCGCTCGGGTTTTTTGTTTTTATTATTATATTTTGCTTGCCCACTTGTGGAGGGGAGGAAGGACAACTCCTGACTCTCAATACTATCCATGTCTGTTAGGTTAACTTTGCATATTGGAGACATGTTGATCAGTTATTTGGATTTTCTCCCTTCACTGAAGTGAACTAGAATGCTATCCTGCTTCCAGTGAGAGCAAATCAATGTTCAAGGAAGCAAATCAGTAAGAAAAGATTGAATACTTACAAATGTAATATACATTTAAAACTCTCATATAACAGCCTCCATTGGGTTTTCCATCATGCAGTGACAACAGTGCAATGGTTATTCATACCAGTGTGAAAATAAAAACAATTCAGTTTAGTTTCTTAATTCTTTGAAAACAAGGTCCCTGTCCCAAAGACTGGTAGGTTCCACAGATGAGTGCCCCTCCTGACATACCTCCCCACCCCTTTTTACTGAGGAGGCTTACACTTCTGCAGGCTACATACATGTGAGTCTAAAATGGTGAGAGAGAGACTGCCCACAGTATTTTAGAGCTTTATAAAAAAACACAAACCCTTAAATTCCATCTGTGGAATGCAGATTATTGAGCTTTGGTGTCATGTGCTTATGAAGACATACACTGCTTAATAAACTAGCCTTCATATTCTGTCCCATCTTTAGTTTGAAGAGTGTCTTAAATGGAAAAATTCTAAACTAAAAACAGTCCTGTTGTATCCAAAATAATGCTTCTAGCAAAATTCCATTAGATGTCAATTAGCCCTAGAAGAGAGTGTTTCTGCTAGGAGTGTGGACTGGTGATTAGAGAGCAAGACTGAGAGGCGGCAGTTCCTAGTGCCTTTACTCACTCTGCTAGTGATTTGCTTTGTATGATGGGGAGGTCACGTAACTGTTCTGTGCATCAGTTTCCCCATGATAATACTTATTTACCTGCCATTTGGGAGTGTTGTGTAGCTTAATTCATTAATGTTTCTAAAACTTTTTCAGATTCTTGAATGCTGTAGAATTGGAAACTGATTATAAAAGTCAAACATATATGTAAAAAAATTATGTAGGATACAAATTAGATTAAAAATTAAACCAGGCCTGAAGAAAGCAGAAACCAGTACTGGGAGACCGTTCTTATTTTTGTCCTGATCTGGAGTTCTTTATTGAAGCAAAATTAAAAGATGAGAATTTGTGTGAGTAAAAAGGTGTTTGGGATTGGACCTCTTTAGCACTGAGACATCACAGAAGAAACAGAGTGGAAAATGCAAATATTCTGTCTCTTCGATGCATAAATTAAAACAAGTGTAGTGTCTCACTGTCTGGAATAAACTTCAGCTGATATTAACTAATCCTTCTAAAAATTTAAAGAAACAGTAGCATACTGGATAAACTTGTAAAGTGCAAACTGAAAATCTGTTAATCTTCTAAATGTTGATCTCCAGAAAACAGCAGAGATTAGTTTTTGAGTAAGTAAGGGAGAAATAATTTTTAAAGACACGTATGAAAAACAATTATTTTTATTCTAGGTATCTCAAATTTCATACACTAGGGATCACTGCATCTGACTGAAATTATCTGCTAGTCTTCAAACTTCTTTCTCCACTTCATGTTGACCCATTAAAATAGAATCTCCTGCCAGCATTTATAATTAAAACCCTCCACATCCCACTGTTGTTTGTGTGGATGAAAAGATCATGTAAAAGTAGAAACATCCTTGGTTTCAAATCTCTGTTAGATAGAGTTGTTGGTGTGATACTTTGTGTGTTTCCATTGTTTCTGTTAGAGGAACTCATATCAGTAAACACATTCTTCTTGACTGGATCACTGTTAGGCAGCTCCAAGGAGAGAGGGACAGGCCCATTTTGTTTTACCATGAACAAATAGGCATATTTCAATCAATGTGTGATCAAGTTACACATTCAGAAGATGTTGTCCAAGAACGCAGGGCACTTGTCCATGGGAGGATATGGCTGCCGGGAGAGCATCTGCATCTGTAGGGTTTTTTCTGTGTTTGATACCCAGGGCTCGGTTGCTACAGTGATAATGTGTGATAGATAGAGAGGTGGCTGGTTGGTCTGGAAATGGAGTCGAGGAGATAATACTTGCTTATTCAACATCATTTACTTCTTCAACATAGGCTTTTTTTACTGTATTAAAAACAAACAAAAATCTTTGAAAATAAACCCAAAATATTGTGATTGAATCCATAATCTTAGTGTTGTTCTATCACACAAGCCTGGAAATTCAAAAGTTATGGTTGCCATAGTAACCATAACTTAGTAACACTGGATCTCATGACATGTGGAGTACTGTTGGATTACTGTTCATGGCCATGCTGTTAAATGTACGCTACAGTGAGGCAGTGAGATGTGACTGAACTAACACTGTGTTGGAATGTGCTGACTTCTGTGCATTGAAATTTCAGGCCTAATATTGCACCGACTAGGACTCCATTCTACGAGGAGTGGTTGCCCTTGGCCCTAAGATTTACCCTCCTCTATTCAGTGAGCTTGGCTGGCTGTTCAGCATTACTATGGACTTGATCCAGTTCTCAGTGAAGTCCTTGAAAATCCCAGTGACAATTATTAGCTCACATTTTATTGGGGAATAAAACTAATCTGGGCTTTCAATATCAAATGAATTGAAATTGGCTGTTGTGCCATACATTGCTACAGACAGAGCAGCCCTGGCTCATAGAGGATAAGTAGGTGGAGGTAGGAGTCTGAAGAAGCCAGAAAAACCTTTAAAATTTTTTTTTTTTAATAAAAGGTATCCCTAATCCTTTCTTTGCAATTGTTTTATCTTTCTACTAGCATTTATTTTTCATAGGATGATACATTGCACAACCTACACACCTTCCCCCAATAAAACTAATGTAAAATGTTTTTGTTTTATTTTAAAATTAAAACTAGCATTCTTACTAAAAGCAATAAACCACACCAGGAGTTAGATACCGATGAATTTCTCTGGAGGTTTTGGGCCTTCCATTTTATGTGTCACAAAGAAGCATGTATCACTAGTCTACCAATACATGCCTGTTGTGGCTTATTCCTACAGTAAAGCTACTAATGGCATTAAGTTATTTAGCTTTGACAATACAAATATACTAGAGAAGTTATTTGCAACTCCTCTAGAAGGGAACTTTATGGTATTTTTATAGAGACCATAGATTACTTTATCATAAAGGATTCCTGAATTATGCTTATAATATTATTCCATATTTCTTTCATACATTAAGAAGTTAGTTAGTTAATGCAAGTGGGTTCATTTTAAGGCCACTTGAAAGATACTAACTACTTTTAATTCTTTCCATGCCTGCTGTATTTCAATTTTTCTTCTTTTTGTTTTATTTTCAGAAACACTGATTACTTTGCATAATGTGGCATTTCATAAACGCTATAATGATGTGTTTTCTTCAGATATTTGTTATTTTTTGTTTTGTTAGGTAGTTTAGAATATTTTTAGATTCGTTGAGTCCCCACAAACAGCTTATTGCATGCCAGACTATGTTCTGTTGTTCCTCAGATTGTCCACCAAAGCATTTATTTTTCTCATTAAAAGATGTCAGCATGTTGTGTTAAATTTGTTTTGCTCTCTCCATCCTTACTGGAGGGTTGGTGTAATAGCCTTGGTTTAGATTGCTTCTTTTCTCTCATCTGGGTGTTCTGTTCCTCACAACAGCAACAAAATTCACATCAATAAATCAGAGTAAACCTTTTGTCACTTGAAGAATACTTCTTTTGTGTGTCCAAATAGTGTTTTTTATTGTGAGTAAATTGGAACTCAATAATAAAAACATGTTCGTAAAGTCATAGAAGCATGCTTTCTACACCCCTCTGGCAAACGCTTGCCGAGTTTTGACAGAAACTTGTTCTAGATTTTATATGTTGAGGACAGTTGTTTCCTCATGCTGTAGTCTTCAGTGTCACGGTCACATGCTATAATTTCTTCTTTAGTTAGGGCCTGATCCTAGGCCCACTGCAGTCAGTGTTAAAAATCTCATTGACTTGCGTGGGATTTGTTTCATACCCTCAGTGTGCATGACAGATGTAGTGTAATGGATGCGGCAGATGACCAGTATTTATATTTATCCTTACTCTTCAGTAAGTGTCCTCTAACTCATTCACTACACACTGTCCATCCTGTGCACTGAGGACCCTCACTGAGGGGTGAGGAGTTCTGATTGGTGGAAGTGATGTTATTTTTGCTTTTCTTCGTTCTAGCTTCTGAGAAGAGTGAGAGTGTATCTCTGCCCTTTTAGCTGCAGGGAGGAGTGGTGGCAGGATTTCCCCTTCCGACTGACACACTAGCAAATGGGAATATTCTTCATTTCTAGTTTTTGTGAGGTCAGCAAATACATCCTCCATTCCTATCTGCAAGAACATGAGGGATTTCTGTCCTCTTCCTCTCTGACGCTTGGTGTGATGGGTGCTCTTGTTTCTGAGGTAGTAGTTGATCTTTTATTCCTCCCTTCACTCCGTGTACTAACAGGAAAGATGTGACATCTCTTATGCAGCTGGGTCTTACAGAGAAGTATTGGGTGGTGCTTCCTTCCATAGCAGAGTGGGAATAGATGCTGTGGTGTTACCACTGCCCGCTTCCAGGAAAAGAGAGCATGTATCTCACTCAGAGAGTCAGGGTGTGATCTTGGAGACAAGGGATGGGGGAGAGGCAGAAGGTCACAAGAGGCATGACATGACAGGATTAACACTAGACCTTGTGTAACTGCTAAGCTCAATACTGCTTCTCAGCCCTCCTTTTCAATCCTGTGACTTGTTTCTTCAGGAGGCAGCAACAGCAGCAGTTGATAGCAATTAACTGCATGCATGATGCTTATGGCTGCCAAATTTGGAGGCCCCCTGAAGCAATGGTGCCTGGACCCAGTACACATGGGATCCTGTCTTACTGCACATTGTAGGGATTTAAGTCTAATGATTCTTAATGGCAATGACTGCTGCTTTATTGGGATGGTAATTACGTTTAATTGGGAGGCTACAGGTGATTTAGTGGTTCTTAGTTCTTTGTGTGTCTCAATTTCATCCTGATTCTATTTGTTTGCTTCTTAAACAACAGCAGTTTTCAATCCCTGCTTAGCTGTGATATACACAGAGCGTATGAAGTGCTTAAAAAAAAAAGAGTACTTGTGGCACCTTAGAGACTAACAAATTTATTTGAGCATCAGCTTTTGTGAGCTACAGCTCACTTCATCGGATGCATGCAGTGGAATTTCCACTGTATTTCCCGCTGCATGAATCCGATGTCGTGAGCAGTAGCTCACGAAAACTTATGCTCAAATAAATTTGATAGTCTCTAAGGTGCCATAAGTACTCCTTTTCTTTTTACGGATATAGATTAACACGGCTGCTACTCTGAAGTGCTTCAGGATGTCTTGCTCCGGCTGCGAGAACGTTCCCTCCAAAACAGTGACATACACCGGGTCACTGTGTTAGGAATCTCACATCTGCCCCTCCTCCAGCATTGGGCAGGATTCAAAGTTTCAGTTTTGGTGCATTGTTAGTGTGACTGAATTTTTTTTTACATATTTCAGACAATATTATGCTGCGGGAAAATATAAACACAAACACACACACACACAGTGTGTGTGTTATGTCTGTAGTACATACGTAGGGTGAAATCTTGAGCCTTTTGAAGTTGGTGGGAGTTTTGCCATTGACTTCAGTGGGGCCAGGAATTCTCTCATATTTTGCTTGTGAACAATAATTATCAAATGTATCTGCAGAGATCAAAGTGAATTGTAATATACTACTCTTCTGTTAACCTTGTCCCTAAATCCACTTGTTCTGCTAAGCCTATCAGTAACAATATCAACATGATATTCTTTTATTTTATTTGTTCACTGTATACTGTTGAAGGCAGCAATTTTAAAACTTTGTCGATTGCTGGGCAAATGCAATGTGCAGTGACGCCCATGTGTAGTTATCTATATAATAAGATTACTGGGATGTCACTCTCTGTGTCACTCTGAAGCCTAAACTGTCTAAATCAGTGTGAAGTGATGGAAGCTGCTACAAGCATGGTTGAGAGCTTTCAGTCTGTTACTGTCCAATTTTTTAATTTCTCAGTCACTTTGACTTTATGAATTACCGTAGCTGTACATCACACAGGTATAAAGTATGTATCTGTGCCATGCCGAGAGTTTTAGACCTTTGTGATATTGGAGGTGGCTCAACCGATTATTACCCTTACTTAACGTGCATGCAGCAATTTTATTGGTTATATGAGGGTGACTGGACAGACAGTGGGTTACCCATCTCCTGTTTTGGTCAATGGGCCTGAAGCCAGCAAGTGGCTGCTGTTTCCCTACAGTTTATCCGCATGGGGGAATGAGGCTGCCCTTAATGAGGTTGGCTGCCTCCTCCCATTGTTTTCAATGCGACTGAAGCCATCCCCACACACACAATGGCTGCCACACTATCATTGATGTACTACACAGGGAATGTGAGGAGAAGTAGAGACTCTGTGAAAGGTGAATGGGGATAATGGGGTGCTGGGGAGGACCAGGAGTCTGATGATGTTTCAGGGGAATGGGGTGCTGTGTTGTTTGGGGACAAGAGAGAGGCTAAGCTGGGCACAGAGGATAGTGGTGGGGATGGGAGATGGAGGGGGTAGAACAACAGCTCCCCCAGCCTGGGTGTAGTGGTTGGTAAGGGGGGTCCCCTCCAAGCAGCCAGGGGAAGGCAGTGTTGTAGTGTTGCCAGCTCTCACAAACTGATCACAAGTCCCAGGATTTTAGGGATGACTCAAGAAGCTTCCCTGTGCCCACAGTCTTCAGGAGGGGTCATGTTGGCAGCACTCTGTTCTAGAGCCCTGGGGCTGAGGATGCAGACCTGCCCTGCCACTGAGCCCTGCCTTCATGTAATGCCCTATAGGAGAGAAAGGGTCCAGGGGCAGCATGATGTGGTTGGAGGAGGGGGAATTTGGGAAGTGGTGCTACTGGGACCTGGGCAGAGGAGAAACCCCAGAGCAGTTGGAGAGTGGGGGAGTCAGGGAAATGGTGCTTCGGGTACAAAGAACTAGAACAGAGGTTGGTATGTTTGAGTTAGGTGAAGTGCACTGAAGTTGTCACATGCACATTATTAAATTGCAATTTTTACATGTTTTGCATTCATATGCTTGTTGCCTAATATTTTTGTCCAGGAGTCACATGACTCTACAGATTTCATGGGGGCAATAGCACAGACTTTCAGCTAGTGAGATTATATAATCAATACATGATTACTATTTTTTACCTTCTCAGGAATTCTGGAGGTTTTGCACTGTGTGTTGGTGGAAAGTCCAGAAGCTCTAAACATTATTAAGGAAGGACATATTAAATCGATTATCTGTCTTTTGGACAAACATGGAAGAAACCATAAGGTATGTAAGATATTTCTCTGAATAAAGGAACTGCACTGAATAAGAAAAGCAGGTTATCTGTAAAAGTGAAATTCCAAATGGTAAAATGTGTATCTCATTCGAAGGGATGGGGTATCAATACAGTTCCCTTCAGTAGTCCATGCTGATTCTTAATGTTCTAATATGAAAAGTAAATTACAGTGAAAAGAACTTAATTTCTTTTATAGGTTTTAGATGTCTTGTGCTCTCTCTGTGTATGCCATGGAGTCGCTGTGCGGTCTAATCAACATCTAATCTGTGACAATCTCCTACCAGGAAGAGATCTCCTCCTACAGACACGCCTTGTGAACCATGTGAGCAGGTAAAAGAAAAATATTTACTTAAATATAGATCATCAAAGCAAAAGGAATCTGAGTTCTTGTGCTAAGACGATATCTGCAGTCATTAAGAGAAAAATCTATTTAACCATAGCACAGGAATCACCTCTGTGAATCTTTCTAAAGACAATGTGTTAACTGGCATATTGTGGCTTTGATAAATTATATCCATAAGAATCTGAACAGGAACTATAGCCAGCTGTCGTAAGTAAAAGCAAACCTAAACTTAATTCTGGGGCAGTGTTGCAGTAGTTAGAGAACCGGACAGCTCTAAATGGCTCCCTGATACACCCCCATTCCTACACTGAGCATATGTTTATGCAGGAGAGAATTTGACCTTTCAAGTGAAGGGTCCTATACCAGCAAATAAGTAATTTAATCATTGAGTGGGAGGAAAAACGTAAATATAAAAATGTGAATGATAACAATGTGATAACAAAAAGAAAAGGAGTACTTGTGGCACCTTAGAGACTAACCAATTTATTTGAGCATAAGCTTTCGTGAGCTACAGCTCACTTCATCGGATGCATTCAGTGAAATTTTTTATGCTCAAATAAATTGGTTAGTCTCTAAGGTGCCACAAGTACTCCTTTTCTTTTTGAGAATACAGACTAACATGGCTGCTACTCTGAAATGTGATAACAGACTTTTTAAAAGTCTTTTAAAATCAAGATTGGATACCTTCCTTAAAAAACAAAACAAAACCACAGGCTCTAGCTCAAACAGAATTTATGGACTTGTGAAATTGTTGGGTGAAGTTCTATGGCCTGTGTTACACAGAAGGTCACACTAGATGATCACAATGATCCCTTCTGGCCTTAAAATCTATGAATGAACTTCTGTACCTCATTTTAGTGATCTATATTGCTAATTTGCACGAATGGCTGGTATACCATTATGAATTATTGGATTTACAAATTGGTGAATAAGTGAACATTTATTTTACAAATTTATTGTAGTTTTAGTTATAACATTTCACAGTAAAGTGTTCTGTAGTACATTTTATAAGTGTAATAAAGTCCTAGTACTGCAGAATGAGACCATTCTACAGTATCTACTCACTATACTTTTTCTGTTGGTGCGGGAAGAGGCTGTCATTATTGTGTGTGCAAATTTGAAGGTGTGCAATGTGAATTAGTAAAGTTGTACAGTAGAACCTTAAAATTACAAACACCAAAGTTACGAACTGACTGGCCAACCACACACCTCAGCTGGACCCGGAAGTATGCAATCAGGCAGCAGCAGAAACAAATGAAAACGAATAAAAAAAATTAAGGGAAAGGGAACTGTTTTGGTGCTTGGTTCATTTAAATTAAGATGGTTAAAAGCAGCATTTTTCTTCTGCATAGTACAGTTTTTCAAAGCTATATTAACTCAATGTTCAGTTGTAAACTTGAAAGAACAACCATAAGATTTACAAACAACCACTATTCCCAAGATTCTACTGTACTTAAAAGTGCACAGTATTATTACAGGTGTTTGATTAGTAGTGCTGGTTTAATTGCTGAAAATTACAATTTTGATTGAACTGTATGGGAAGCTTTTCCACCAGAAATTTTGAAGAACTTTCATTTTGTTCTTCACTTCTAATGAAACAAGACATACATTCAATAAGTGGTAAACACAAATTGAGAAAAAGAAATCTAACTACTGTAACATGTTCTTCTAATCTGTTTTTATGGCTACCCATTTTCCCCCTTTGTTTTAAGCATGAGACCCAATATCTTCCTTGGGATCAGCGAAGGCTCCGCCCAATACAGAAAATGGTACTATGAGCTTATGGTGGACTATGTGGAGCCCTTTGTGACAGCAGAAGCTACTCATCTTCGAGTGGGCTGGGCTTCAACAGAGGGCTATTCACCCTACCCTGGGGGAGGTGAAGAATGGGGTGGAAATGGTGTTGGCGATGACCTGTACTCTTATGGATTTGATGGTCTTCATCTGTGGTCAGGTAAAGCATTTTTAATTTTTTGATAAAGGGATGTGGGACAGCCATTTCCAGTAAGTCTGTGGTATCTAGCAGCATCAAAATAAATCATGTATGTAGATGACATGGGGAGTAGATGGCCAGCCCTCTGTGGAGAAAGAGCTGGTTAGGGACTATTTAGAAAAGCTGGACATGCACAAATCCATGGGGCCGGACGAGTTGCATCCGAAAGTGATAAAGGAATTGGCGGCTGTGATTGCAGAGCCATTGGCCATTATCTTTGAAAACTCGTGGCGAATGGGGGAAGTCCCAGATGACTGGAAAAAGGCTAATGTAGTGCCAATCTTTAAAAAAGGGAAGAAGGAGGATCCTGGGAACTACAGGCCAGTCAGCCTCACCTCAGTCCCCGGAAAAGTCATGGAGCAGGTCCTCAAGGAATCAATCCTGAAGCACTTACATGAGAGGAAAGTGATCAGGAACAGTCAGCATGGATTCACCAAGGGAAGGTCATGCCTGACTAATCTAATCGCCTTCTATGATGAGATTACTGGTTCAGTGGATGAAGGGAAAGCAGTGGATGTATTGTTTCTTGACGTTAGCAAAGCTTTTGACACGGTCTCCCACAGCATTCTTGTCAGCAAGTTAAAGAAGTACGGGCTGGATGAATGCACTATAAGGTGGGTAGAAAGTTGGCTAGATTGTCAGGCTCAACGGGTAGTGATCAATGGCTCCATGTCTAGTTGGCAGCCGGTGTCAAGTGGAGTGCCCCAGGGGTCGGTCCTGGGGCTGGTTTTGTTCAATATCTTCATAAATGATCTGGAGGATGGTGTGGATTGCACTCTCAGCAAATTTGTGGATGATACTAAACTGGGAGGAGTGGTTGATACGCTGGAGGGCAGGGATAGGATACAGAGGGACCTAGACAAATTGGAGGATTGGGCCAAAAGAAATCTGATGAGGTTCAATAAGGATAAGTGCAGGGTCCTGCACTTAGGACGGAAGAACCCAATGCACAGCTACAGACTAGGGACCGAATGGCTCGGCAGCAGTTCTGCGGAAAAGGACCTAGGGGTGACAGTGGACGAGAAGCTGGATATGAGTCAACAGTGTGCCCTTGTTGCCAAGAAGGCCAGTGGCATTTTGGGATGTATAAGTAGGGGCATAGCGAGCAGATCGAGGGACGTGATCGTTCCCCTCTATTCGACATTGGTGAGGCCTCATCTGGAATACTGTGTCCAGTTTTGGGCCCCACACTACAAGAAGGATGTGGATAAATTGGAGAGAGTCCAGTGAAGGGCAACAAAAATGATTAGGGGTCTGGAACACATGAGTTATGAGGAGAGGCTGAGGGAATTGGGATTATTTAGTCTACGGAAGAGAAGAATGAGGGGGGATTTAATAGCTGCTTTCAACTACCTGAAAGGGGGTTCCAAAGAGGATGGCTCTAGACTGTTCTCAGTGGTAGCAGATGACTGAACAAGGAGTAATGGTCTCAAGTTGCAGTGGGGGAGGTTTAGGTTGGATATTAGGAAAAACTTCTTCACTAGGAGGGTGGTGAAACACTGGACTGCGTTACCTAGGGAGGTGGTAGAATCTCCTTCCTTAGAAGTTTTTAAGGTCAGGCTTGACAAAGCCCTGGCTGGGATGATTTAATTGGGGATTGTTCCTGCTTTGAGCAAGGGGTTGGACTAGATGACCTCCTGAGGTCCCTTCCAACCCTGATATTCTATGATTCTATGAATGCTAGGGCATTTGGGGTAAAATGCAGAATCAGAGTTCCATTCTGGGTTTTTTTAAGTTGACTACTTTCATCTAAAAGACAGTTGAATTCAAAACAATGCAATTTATAGATGGAATCATAATCTGGTTCCGCCCAAGGCTTTTTTTTTTTTAACAGTGCATTCCAAAGCTTTGCTTTAAAACTTCAAAGGTACAGAAAATGAAGTCTGACAAGCATTCTCACAGTGGTAGACTGGATTTCTAATCCCTCTGTGATATTATAAAACCAACATGAGATATTTAGGCCATATCAATTTGGGGTGGGGTGGGGGTTCTTTGATATACTCATTTTAGTTCAAATGTTTAGAAATTCTTAAAGCCAGACAATGGGGACTTACGTAAGCATACTGGCCTATCCATTCTGTGTATGTGATGCATATTGAGTTTGTTTGAATATGTAGTAAGGAAACTTTTGTGTCATACATTTTAAAAGTACTTCTCTGTGTTTCTGTTCAGATAGAAGGGAATGCATTGATGGTGGGGTTTTCAAAGCCACCCAGGTGATTTGGACATAATCCTTAAGCAGCTTCGAAAAATCTCAGTGTAAATGTGTAAACCACTCCTGTAGATGCCATTACAGGACATGTTCTGAGAAGTTTAGATGCTGGATATTAAGTATGTATGCATGTGATGTGTGTGAATGGGTTATCTTAATAGAATACAATATATGATATTCACCAGGTAGGGAAGATGGAAGAAACAGAGACTATTTAGCAGTGATATAAATATTTTAGTTGCATAAATTTAGATTGACTGCATGTCTCATGAATGTTTGTGTGTTTAGACTGGAAATCCAATCATAAAAGTGTCACTGGCCCAGGATAGAATTAATCTGAAATCATAGTTTTTACCCTTACATGAGAGAAGTATTGTGTGCTAACTGTAGGAGAGGCACTGGATATACTATTGGAATTAATCAGTTTTGTTTTTTCTTTTGCAAAAACCTTATTCTATTGCTGACTGAGGCCACTGTGGTGATATCAAGTATCACAGAGAAAAATATGTTCTCCATATTTGTCATAAACTTATGCCAAGAAAGCCTATGCATAGCACAGTATCCATATATTTCTATTCTCTGACACTGTCTCCCTTTTTTCCTCATCTGTGCTGATCATGTGCATCCCCTGAGCTGAGGTTTGTTTGTTTTTTAAACCTCTATCCCTGGCATGTCTTCCTTCTGAGTCTCCTGCAAACTGAATAAGTTTGCCAGTTGGAGCTCTTGTCCCAGTGACTTAGACTGGTGAACTAAAGAAGTCTTGCTAGATGGAGAAGGTACCTTCTCCTCCACAGAACTATGAGTTTTTAATTCTCTGTTTAGCTGGGGTTGAAATTAGAGCTGTGTGATTGTGAAGAATTGGACCTTATAGGTCACTGTACGTTGGAAATGAAAGGGATGTTTGTGTCGTCGAGGTGTGTGTGAGAGCATTTGGATATTCTGATCTGGTAAGGCGTGTAAATTGAGGTTGGTCTGGATGTTAGTTGTCCCAACTGATGTTTTTAAGTGTTGAATTGATAGGATATGCACTTGAGCATTAATTGAACTCTAAGGGTCTGCCTACATAGTACCAAAAACAACCCCCCTCACCGTGGCAGTGAGTCTTGGAGTCTGGATCAATTGACTCAAACTCCTGTTGTGGGGCTAAAAATAGCCGTGTAGATGTTTGGGCTTGGTTTGGAGCCTGAGACCTCCTCAGCTTCAAAGGAATCATAATGAAATATCTCAGAGACGCAGCAGCACGGGAGCTCTGGGATGGGCAGGAGGTACTGTAGGTAAGAGAATACTTTAGAAGCCAGAAACTACTTAAATATAAAATGAATGGAGCGGGGGAGAGTGGTTTTGTTTTTTGAGAGAAAACAGTAGAAATTTTCTCTCTCAAGAGTGCTCTTGTACTTTGTTCCTCTTCCAGGATTCCAGTAATCTCATTTTCATTTAAGGTTGCTGTTGCATTTCCAGAGTGAAATGTAACATAATGTCCTTGAGCTGTTTTTGTCCCAGCAGGGGTAACATACAGTATGTATTTTTTGTCCATGATAAATTGCACTCAAATATCTGGTAACATATTAAGCTGTTGCTTCTTAGTGCTGATCCTGGAAAGGTCAGGGAAGAAATGCCAGTTACCATAAAACAAGACAGAGGAGAAATTATTTTTCCAATTTACATATAAGATTTACTTATGATTATGATTGTTACTATTTAATACATGGAGAAAGACTTGCAGCTGATCCTGTGACTTGTGCCTCTGCTGAGTAGAGGAAGATAACAGAGGTCAGTTTTGATTTTAAAAAAAGTAGGTTTGTACGTTCATATTTTTATTTTCCATTTTTGCTGAGAAAATTTCCAGGATTAGAAGCAATTATTCTTTTTATTGAATAAAAAGAAGATCCAATTAACAGTCACTTATATTTTTCGTTGCTATGAGAAAAATTAAAATGACCAGTCTCAAGTAATTTCATGCCACAACAAATAGCCTGATCAGAGCCATCACGTAAAGTAATTAACTGACTCTCCACCGCATGCTCCAATAGAAAATCCCCCCTCAAGCTACTCAGCCTCCACATGCCTGGGAAAAGTGATGGAGTTTGAACATCAAACAAGATTCTGGAGAGTAGAATTTTCAAAACACATAAGGCAGCAGGTATGGACACCTGACTCCAGGAAAATGGAAGGCCATGACATACAATGATTAAACCTGGACTTTTTATCCAGGTCTTTAGAGTCTGTATTGGAAATGATTCCTCAGAGCTCAGCCGGGGATGATCTGTGAATCTAAACTGCACAACCAACATCTCAAATGACCTAATATTATCTAAAGCTAAGTTAAAATTGTCTCGATCACAACTGCTCTTACAAAAAAGGAAGGTTTTTTGTTTTTTGTTTGTTAAGACAGCGTAAAGTTTTTGGGGCATGGAGCAAAGGTCCCTATACCCACAGTTTGCCACCAAAAGGAAGGAAAAGAGACATCTGGGGACCACACAACCTATTGTAATCTCAGTGTTGCAAGGTGATGGGTGCTCATGAGGTCCTAGTGAGCACTGTTTTCCCAGGAGGTTCCTGAAGCTCTTTGGCACAGAAAGGGCTTATCTTCTTTTTGATAAAGAATTCAGTCTGTTCAGCATAAGTCTTTCACTGTAAAGCATTTTCTCCATTCCTCAAGTTATTTTTGTGGCTCTTTTTTGCACCTTATCGAATTTTCAACCTTATTTTTACAGGGAGGACCTGAGAACTGGCAGTGCAAGTGGGGCGGTCCGGTCCGCCACACCAGCAAGATATTTATAGCTGGTACGGCATACCGGAAAGACAAGGGCCCCATGCCGGCAGGTCCTCTGGCACAGCTGTATTGCCCCCAGCCCTCCCACGCAGCGTGTCCTCTCCTGAACCACAGGGCTCTCCCAAGAACCGCAGTGGGGAAAAGAGCAGAAAGTTGGGCTAAGAGGTGGCCCCACGCCAGGAGCTCCTCACGCTGGCAGCTGTACCGCCCCCAGTCCCACCCCCGGCCCTGTCTTCTGGGAGGGCTGCTGTACAGACAGAGGAGACCCTGCATGGAAGGGTTGGGTGGTACAGCCGCACCGGAGGAGCTGCAGGCGTGGGGCCTCAAGTTCTGCTCCTTTCGCACTGTGGTTCTGAAGTCTCTAGTGCAGTGGGAGGGAGGAGGACAGGGACCCACCTCTCCCTAGGGTAAGGGAGGGTGGATCATGGGGAGGGGACAGGGAGAGCGTGGAGGCATCAGGCTGGGGGTCGGGTGGGGAGAAATCATGTGGAGAGTCACGTGAGGAGGTCACGTGCCTCCCATTTTCTGCTGCCCCCCACCCGGTAAGAAATGGATTACATTTGCACCACTAATGAGAACTGTATGTAGTATTCTAATATCTGTTTTACCAATGAAGCATACTGAGATCAAATCACCTTTCTGCTATTGCTTACTACTCAGTTTATGTAACTAAGGGTCACATTAGCCCTTTTTGACACCATAAGTGGCTAATACAGTTTAACTGTAGGGTTCTGTACTTAATATGCACTCTGCTTTGCCCGACGTATTCCAAAAATTATAGGTCTCATTTTTAAAATCCATTTCCAGAGGTTTTTCACTTGCATATTTCTTCCCATATCTCATGTTATAGATAAACAAAATGCCAGAAGTGTGTTATATCTTACCTCCAATTTCTTCTGTAGATGATTCTTCTTGGAGATCAGGAATTTTATATGTAATACAATGAGATGTGTTATTTAAATGGGTGCAGGGGAAGAGAATGATACAGTCTAGGGTTAATTGAAATCAGAGCAAAGTAACAGACACCTCTATGGTGAAAAAGTATTTACAAATCTTCATTATTTCTGTTTTAGAGCTTGATTATGATACCTTTTATTTACGCTGAGTAGTACAGTACTCCACAGAGTAAACAAGCGTACCACAGTCTGGCCCTTAATAATGATACTTCCTGATTTTACATCTTCAAATCACTTTACAAAGAACAAATTTATGTTTATCTTGGATGATGAGACATATTATAGATTAGCATTTTGATATATTTTACTCCACACTATATCATGGGCTCGTTGATGATAGAAGAGAAGATCTAATTTTATTTTTATGATTAAGATATTCAGCACTCCTCATACGTTGTACAGAATTTGATAACTGAAACAAAAGTCAAAATAATACACATTTCTAACGCAAACGTGTGACATGCATTGTTAGTTTAATCTTCAATTAATGTTCTGGGGAGTTGGGTTCGTTGAGTGTATACATTAAACTATATTTACATAGAATATAAAAGGAAGGAATTTTTGACACAAGCTCCTGTTGTGATTGTGGGGTTTGGATGCTCAGTAGTGATATGAAGGACTTTTATTTCCAACCTCCCTGGCAACAAGCACCAAAAGTCTGAAATACTGATCTTCTATTGGTCAGTGGCTCAGAAGCATCCCTAGAGAGCCCAGGTAAGATCCTGGCCAGCTAATGTAGGCATTTTTTAAATAAGGTGTATTTTTTTCTCCTTCAGGTTTTAATCCACTTTTTGGAATTTGGAATTGTGGTGTAAATGGGGGTAAAATTTCAGTTTTATGAGTTTTTTTGAGCCTCAAAATAGGACCATTATTTATTTCCAGATGCATTAAGCACAAATGTGCAATAATTAAAATAATATTTGCAGATGCCAGTGAGTGCATATCTGCACTTTATTACAAGTTTACTATTAATTCTTTGATAATCTAGTATTGATATCTCTGAATCCAGGCACATGTACTCCATCTGTTTACCTCATTATTTTTTTTTTTAAGTAAAATTTTTAGGTTTTAGTGAAACCTTTTCTATGTGACTCTCTAAAGTTGTTCTAAATGTATTTCCTTTTCTCCATAGGCTGTATTGCACGGACAGTGAATTCTCCCAATCCTCATCTGTTAAGAACGGATGATGTCATCAGCTGCTGTTTGGATCTGAGTGCCCCAAGCATCTCATTCCGGATAAATGGTCAACCAGTTCAAGGGATGTTTGAGAATTTCAACATAGATGGCCTCTTCTTTCCAGTTGTCAGCTTTGCTGCAGGAATAAAGTTAGCATCCATTGTAGTTTTTCCTGTTTTCAGTGAACATGTCCAATTATTCCCCTGCTACCATCCCCCTCATTTCCCTTTCTGACATCTGCCTTCTTGGCATGTTGCCTGTTCCATAAAGGTGGAGTGAGGTAAGAGCTGAAAGGAGTCCTGAAGGGATAGTGCACCTGGCATTTGTCAGCATGCGAACATGTTCAGGTAGTTCACTAATATACTCCACTTAGGATTTAACAACATCTTCTGTCTCCTTTCTTAGCTGCCAGCACAACATACATTGCTAACATTCGGTGCCAGGCCAGCCTTTAAGCCAAACTAAAAGAAAAACATCCATTTATGTACATGAATTTTTCTGATTTCTGCAATGTAAAAAAATGTACTTTCCATAATGCACCAATGGCAGTGTAGTCTCTGTTAGTTGAAGATACACAAGCACAATTGGTCAGTTCTGTCTGCTGATTAGGTGCACTCTGGGATTTCTTGCTAAAGCTAAACTCTCATAGCATCGTCTACCAGTAAAATGTTCTAACTAAAACTAAAAGCTGGCTCTTTTGGGACCTGGAAAAGAGCTCTGTGTAAGCTCGAAAGCTTGTGTCTCTACAACTGAAGTTGGTCCAATAAAAAGATATTACCTCATCTACCTTGTCTCTCCAGTAAAATGTTCTAGCACCTATAATCTGGCCTCAGTTACACATGCTCATGTCACTTCCTGGCTGTACTACAGCAATGCTATCTTCCTGCATATGCAGCTGTGGGCCCCCAAGGACCATCAACTAGCACAGAATGCAGTAGCTTGTTTCTTCAGCAACACAGGCTACTGCTAGGACATTTAACCTGTATTCTGCTCACAGTGCAGTTTTCCAATAGAATAACAACTGAGATTCAAGGTCTTGGTCCTCTAATTCAAGGGTGCTCAATGGTTTGGGCTCATGCTACCGAAAAGATTGCTTCACATTTTGGGATCCAGAGTACCGTCTGCAGGCCTGTTGCCCAGGCACAATGGAACCACATGCTGCAAGGCTAAATCCAATCTATGCAGGCCCAAAGCTTTGCTGGTAGCCGCTCCAAGACTGTGGGACAAACTCCTACAGGAATTAACCATCATCAATCATACCTTTCATTCTAAATGCAAAGTGTACTTTTTCCACATTACTTCTGCTAATATATACATATAATACAATGTACATATAACAAATTATATTAAAAAAATCCTCCCCACATAATTTCTCCTTGAGGAGAAGGAGAAAGAAAGAAAGAACCATATGTGAATGATATTAGTCAAATAGCTCAATGGACTTCTGGAAGGTGTTGAGATACTACTGGGATGAGGGCCATATAAGAACCAGAATAGAATAAAATTCAAATACACAACGTTCTCCTGTGGTGTAACTCTACTGAAGCCATTATAGTTACACTAGGGATTAATTGACTTTTTTTTTTGGTATCTTCCAAATCACACTGCACCAAGATGAATTTCTCAGTTTTGTATCACTAATTTATGCTCATCTCTGTACTCAGAGAGCCTTGCAGTGGCAAAAGTGATAGGCATCATTGTACAGCTACAGAACATGGAAATGTGGAAAACTTGTACTGTTGAAAGTAAAATGAGTTTTTTTGTGTCATGTTCTGAAGGTTTCACATGCTATTGGAGAGAGTATGGAATGATTTTCCATTGAGTTTTTGGGTCTCATTTTTCAAATCTCCCAAACTTCAGGGATGTCAGAGGGAAAGGTTCTGGGCCTAGTTTTAGCTCTGATTGGCAATCTGTCTGTCTCCAGGGTTGTGGCCAAACTTTGGATGCTTGGAAGGTTATTGACTTCTAGGCATTTTTAGCAAGCTGGTGTTCTCTCACTTTCTTCTCCATTATCCTCCATCTCTCTAAAACTCTTGAATAAAAGGTGGAGATTAGCTCGTGGAGTGGCCAAATCTCTTCTAGTTATGCACCTGTTCCTTCTTCATTCCTTCTTTCTCCCCACAATCCCCAGTGCTAATTACCAGGTTACATTTGAGAGGAAAATGTTTAATATGGTGAAGAAGTTGCAGGTTTTAGGTTGCCATTGAGGGCAAAAGACTAACCACAGATTTGTACTGGAGGTGTTATGATTGCATAAATTGCTGCTGTTGTTTACAGGGTACGTTTTCTGCTTGGAGGCCGCCATGGAGAATTCAAATTCCTGCCTCCACTTGGGTATGCACCTTGCTTTGAAGCTGTTCTACCAAAAGAGAAGCTAAAAGTAGAACATAGCCGAGAATACAAACAGGATCACCAATGTACAAGAGATCTATTGGGTCCAACCATCTCTTTATCCCAAGCAGCCTTCACACCAGTTCCCGTGGATACTAGCCAGGTAAGGGAACTAAACACCACAGTCTTTCTCAACTATAGACATTGCAGGCTCAGGTTAGCTTCATGTTTGAGCTTGCAACTTGTTTCAAACATGTGGGTTTCCTTTCTGTGCTGATTTGGTACATTTTATTGCTAACCATTGAGAATACTGGGACATGCAAAGCACAATAAAGAACTTGTTGCTACCTTTTAGAAATTTTATTTATTTCATATTCATGAGCCTTAGGACATCACATGTTGTTTTATCCTTGGAGTGAAACTAGATTAAAACAGAGTGACCTTTGAAGTAGTGGTAACTGTGGGGATGATACAAGTATTTTATTATGGAACTTTTTATTGATACAATGTTTTAAAGGTGAAGGCTTGTGATCATGTTAGGTGCACTGGGCCACGTTTAACCCTGTTTTATTTACTGAGGTTGCCATGTGACTGAGAGCAGAGTTTGGCTCATTATGCACAGAAAATGGTATAAATTAAACTTGCATTATCCTTGTGCTTTATTGAATATCGGTATTTATTATGGAGAAATAGAAAAGTTGACAAATGAAGGCTAACATTAAAGAGAAATGTGCTTCTAGCTCCAGCTATGACAACAGATAGCAAGTAGTCTGTTTAATTGGGTTGATCCTTAGAGAGGCAACTGACGCATCCCCAGAATGCCGGCCATTGCTACACTTCTGGAATGGTGTGGGCCCGCCCCCACTGGCATGACCTCCCACACACCAGGCATGTGAGGTCGCACCAGTGGGGATGGAGCAAAATGGCATTCTCCACGGTACCACCAGGCAGGGACAAACCTTTCCAAAAACAGGACTGGCTTAAAACTGGATGAATGGCCTGCCTGTTGATCCTGCTCCCACTGAAATGAATGGAAATATTGCCATTGGCTTCAGTGTATACAGGATCAGGCCCTAAATGTTCACTTTTAGTGAACTTTCAGCCATAAAATGGTTGAACAAGAAAGAACAAATCCTCCTGTGAAACAGACAGCACATGTCCAGCTATGTAATATGCAGCTTTTAAGGTAGACTAAGGCTGAGGCATACATGTTTTGACAGTGCTCTTTTATACAGTAATGACTCTGAGACAGCTTGCTGGAGATTTGTATGTTTAATAAATATAACTCTTCTGTTTTGTGGGTCCTGTCATGTAATAGTGGTGAGTAATGTAATATCAGGTTTGTTAATAATTTAGCACTATGTTCCAGGAGTCTGTTTTTTGCAGGAGAGTGGAACTGATTTCGGGGAGAGCTAGGGTGATTTGTATTCCTGATTTCCCTTACAGGGCTTTTTTTACCCAGTCCCCTCCCAATCCTACTCTTTCTTCAAAGTTGGCCCCAAAAGATTGATCTTCTGCAGGTTTGTTTGGCAGCACCTCTGCTTCATCTCACCGATATAGTGGAGTGGTTTCAGCGGCAAATTCTTTTTCTCATGCATCCCCGCATCAGGCTCCTGGATCAGTGCCACTCTTGCTCTGACTTTTGCCAGTTACGCTCATAACTGCCTCCTAGCTCCCCTTTGTGCACTGAGTAGGGAAGCAGCAGCAAGGTGGATCAGCCGAAGGGAGGACAAATCAAAATTGCCTGCTAATCACAAAACTGAAGGGGACCCTTCCCCTGCAACGCAATCCCGATTCTTGGAAGGAAGCCCAATGGCAGATTTTCTTCCTTCCTGCCCCTGACCTTTCCTAGTCTTGGCTAACATTAACATTGGCGTTCTGGGGATAATTTAAGGACAGGCCATGGAACTTTGTAAGGGCTCCACCATTTATAGCATTACCCTGTAAAATAGTGTGTTTGGTGTGAAAGGGTGGCTGCTTTTGTTCCCTCATAGTATTTCCCAGTGCACCCCTGAACAACAGACCAGGACATTCATTAGCAGCTTATACTAAAATTATCAGCAGTAAAATAGTCAACAGTATTCACGCTAATAGCATCATCGTTAGGGTTCAGTGTTAACATCTAAATGCGATGGGGGAAAAATGTAAATTCCAACCCCCAGACTACCATTGCCTCTATTTTACAGGAACAAAAGATATCCTAAGAATTCAGTCTCCAAAAAAAGTAGCTTGTTTTTGCAAAACTACATGGGAGAAGAAAGCCCTTCGAGAAATAGTACCAATGATTATATAGCATATTGAATCTGTAATTGTTTTCTCTAGATTCAGTACCCATTTGAAGCTAGTGGGTAATGTGGGATATATTTTGTGAGCACAACTTACCTACACATTTATTTAGATTCTTATAAGGCCACCATTAGAATAGTGTATAAGCTCTGGAAGAGAGTGAAAATGCATTGTACATATTGATACAACACTTCCCATCAAGACACTTACATTGTGTGTGTGACCTTACTGGTTCTTTCCTACTCAGTGTAGAGAGGGGAGCGAGCAGGCAGGTATGAGAGCAACGTGACTGGAGTTGAGGACAGAAACTTGCACAAAGCTCACTGAATAACATTGGGGAGAGGTGACATTTTGGTCAAGAGCAAGTCACTGCTTTTATGAAAAGTGAAGGCTGACCTATTTTCATGATCTTTAATGTGTTGCGGGAGTCAGAGACTCCCCAAAATTCTGCCTAAAAATTCAGTTTTTCCTTTCTATTCCGTACATTTGTAGACAAACTGTTGAATTTTTAAGTTTGTGTTGGCAAAATGACAAAGTGCTTTTCTAGGAAAACGTTGGTAAACTTTTAGACTCCAATTCTGTCTCCAGTGCACTCACTGTCTTAGGAACTGCACTGTGTACTGGGGAGTTTCGTGGGGGATACTGGGGAATCTTTCCTTCTCCCCAGGCGCCATGTGCTCTACTTATCACCAAAACATCAGAACCTCTCTGTCTGCTGGGGGAGGGATAGCTCAGTGGTTTGAGCATTGGTCTGCTAAACCCAGGGTTGTGAGTTCAATCCTTGAGGGGGCCATTTAGGGATCTGGGGCAAAAATTGGTGATTGGTCCCGCTTTGAGCAGGCGGTTGGACTAGATGACCTCCTGAGGTCCCTTCCAACCCTGATATTCTATGATTCTGAGGCAGGCTGAGGCTCCTGCACCAATGGAGGAGTCTGTAGTATTTATATTCCCTTAAACAATTGTTATGGAAAGCATTTTGCTGAAAAATGGACATTTGTGTTAGTGTTTTATCAGGTAACTGAAGAAATACTGTCAGTTTGGACAGCTTCTAGATATTTTGGAGGAATTTTTTTTCCATGTTGTGTCTACATCTCTTTCTCCGTTTCCCCTTTCTGGCCCATCTTTAGAGCCATAAAATACTCAGAAATGCACAGATTAACATGTATCTGTTGAAAGAGCACTTGAAAAACATATGAATTTCATTATGGTTGGCTTGAGAGATCTCTAATTTAGTCTAACTGACTATTTACATTAACAGTGTTGGTTATGAGAGTACAGTAGCTGGATTGCACAGTAGTACAATTTATCTGTAATAGGCTCTGTCTCTCTTCTGTCTTTAGATTGTATTGCCTCCTCACCTGGAAAGAATTAGAGAAAAATTAGCGGAGAACATCCATGAACTCTGGGTTATGAATAAAATTGAACTTGGCTGGCAATATGGCCCAGTAAGTACCTTTTTAAATTTCACATTCTGTTAATTATTTTCTTCTTGTACTGTGTGGTGACACCACTCTGATCATACTGGATTTTCTCCATTGCTAAAACGGGGTAGATTTTAACCTTCTCCCCAATAGTTGGAAACCAACAGTATTCATATAGCCAAAAAGCAAAGCTATTGGGCCAAATCCTGGTGTCCATTAAGGCTGCTTTATGGTGAGTTTTAAAGTCGGTCTAACTGGCGAGGTGTGGCTTCCCAGGCTGGTGTAGAAACAGCACAGCTGGCTCTTCTTTTTCAACTTGCACTTGGACAGGAGACCGTCAGAGGAAAAGAGTTGCAAGTGGAGCACCACATCTGTCTTGGCTGCAAAACAGTTTTTGGGGGGCAGTGCAGTGCAATGTAAAGCAGCCGTAAGGCTCCTGTAACATGTCAGGGGCATGCTGTCATTATCTCCCCCACCATGGGTGTGCACTATCTTCCCTCCCCGATAGAAGTGGAAATCATGGTCATGGAGTCAATGAAGTAAAGATCAGGATTAACTCTTGGATGGACTTCTGTTGGTAAACTCACTGGGTTGCCAAGGGAATAAGCCATACAGAACCGGTGCTCCTCAGCATGCCTTGCCTCCCTTGATCAACAAGCACCTGCTAGAGTCCCAGTCTGAGTGTTCATGGAAAAAAATAATTCTGTGGACTCTCAAGGAAAGAGAGTTGCCAGGAAATCTCCAACTGTCCCTCAACCCCTTATGTGAGTTATATTCTTTTTGTGCCTATGTTAAACTATGATTTTATTGTTTATGTATTTCCCTAAACACACTAGGAAAATACAACCTAGATGGAGATACTATAAGGTGGGTGCATAACTGGTTGGAAAATTGTTCCCAGAGAGTAGTTATCAGTGGTTTACAGTCGAGCTGGAAGGACATATTGAGTGGGGTCCCACAGAGATCAGTTCTGTGTCTGGTTCTGTTCAATATCTTCATCAATGATTTAGATAATGGCATACAGAGCACACTTATAAAGTTTGCGGACAATACCAAGCTGGGAGAGGTTGCAAGTACTTAGGAGGGTAGGATTAAAATTCAAAATGATCTGGACAAACTGGAGAAATGGTCTGAAGTAAATAGAATGAAATTCAATAAGGACAAATGCAAAATACTCCACTTCGGAGGGAACAATCAGTTGCACACATACAAAATGGGAAAGGACTGCCCAGGAAGGAGTACAGTGGAAAGGGATCTGAGGGTCATAGTGGATCATAAGCTAAATATGAGTTAACAGTGTAACACTGTTGCAGAAAAAAAAAAGGCAAACATCATTCTAGGATGTATGAGCAGGAGTGTTGTAAGCAAGACACAATAAGTAGTTATTCTGCTGTAATCCACGCTGATTAGGTCTCAATTGGAGTATTGTGCCCAGTTCTGGGCGTCACATTTCAGGAAAGATGTGGACAAATTGGAGAAAGTCCAGAGGAGAGCAACATATTCAAAATGCAAAAGTTGTTGTTTTCAAAAAGAAAAAAATACATACAACCTACAAACATACTTTGAACACACAATCTTATTATCAAATAATGTTTACAGTTTGTAGAGCAGAAGAATCTTACAGTACTATTTTGATTTTACTTCAAGTTTAGAGTGTGGGGGGAAGAAGCTGTGATCCAAGACTAAGTAAATTCAATTCATGACTGAAGCGTGGATTTTCATTGGACCCCGCATTGAGTCCTTTTCCCATGTGGATCTCTATATACCGTGAGCAAATTCTGAAATTGAAAGCTTTCAAAATACATTTAAAAAGCGCATCCAATTCTTATCTCAGTGTTCTCTATCTCAGACTGTACAAATCAGTTTCCAATGATTTTGCTCCATGTGGGAGTGGGTAAATCTTTCCATTGTCTGGCCAAAGAACATTATGTAATCCATCTAACCTGAAGAAATATTCCATGTAGATTCTGTTCATGTTAAAAATCAATAAATAACCTGTTGTACTCAGTTCAGCTTGATAACCATTATCACGGAGTTTGACAGAAAAAATGAAAAGGAACGATGACTAAAGATATTTTGAGGGTGTTGTGATATGAAAAAGCTATGGTAAGTAAATACCATGGCAAATGGTGTCCAGTTCATTTACTGATACATAGGAGATAGTGAGCTGATACTTTCCATATATAAGACAGAGAGAGTCTGATGAGAGAACAAATTTCTTGTTAGCAGTACCACATCTGCGAAAGAACACAAAGTTTTAAAAAAAAATCTGTAGTATTTCATTCTGCGTTTGGACTTATTGTTATGATGTTTCTGCTTTTTTTCATTAAGAAACTTAAATAAAAATTGAAGGGAAAAGCTCCTGGATTTGATGCAACATGCTGGGCCAGGCAATCACTTTAAATATAGTAGATGACTTTTTTCTGAGGTCCAAAAAACTTATTTGGCAGCACCTTCATGCCAACACAACTATTACAGACTTTCTTATTTTTTAACTGTGACTGCAAATTCAGCATTTTAGAAGAACAGATCAGGCTAAGAGTTGGGAACTAATTGTACATGGTTTGCTATCTGCACTTCATTGAGGGCCTTTCTTTTCTTGGAACAAGTAAACAAAAACCTATTTATAGCTTTAAGTAAAAAAAATCCAGTTTAAATAATAATACAAATGTTCTATTTGTGTGTCTATATATATCTTCTTACTCTTCTTACTGTATTTTCCACTGCATGCATCCGATGAAGTGGGTTTTAGGCCACAAAAGCTTATGCTCAAATAAATTGGTTAGTCTCTAAGGTGCCACAAGTACTCCTTTTCTTTTTGCGAATACAGACTAACACGGCTGCTCCTCTGACATATAAATATTGTTTTTTAATAGCAATAGTGTAATACTTCGCTTTTGCAGCAAAAAGATCTGAGTGTTTTAAAATCATTAATGAAGTTATCTTCACAACAGCCCCATGTGGTAAGTATTACGATCCTAATTTTATAGATTTGAAATAACCTTGAGGCACAAAGAGATAAATGATCTGATCACGATCCCATGGAAGTCAGGGTAATTGTACCACTGGTATCAAGGGAGCAGAATACATCTTTGAGATCAGGCTCCTACGTGCTTGTGGCAGTCTAAATACACAAAATATTATGAATATCACAATAACCAATCCACTGCATTTTCTCATTCCCTGGGGGGGAAATAGTAAATTAAAAATGTGTATTAAAATAATACGAAGGACTTCTTGTTGGGTAAAATATCATATAGTGACATTCTTTTGTTATTTAACAAGGCTCCTGCATAACTGAGGGCTAAATTTTCATTCTCTGTCAAAACACCTGAGTGAACTGACTTCATATGAGGATCTATTCTGAGATAATGGGATGCTCCTACTTCTCAACCTGAAACCAGTGGGTAGAGCAGTGGCAGATCCACTGTGTGGAGGTTACTGCAGCTGTCAGACTGTAGGGTAGCTGCATCTCATTATACGCCTCGGTTCAACTTTTGGCCAGTTGAGTTGTATAGTTGCAGGAAGCACTGGCACATGTCCCTTTCCCTACCTTAGTTTACCTATGGCCATTTAACAAACGCTGACATGACCAAATGGAAAATGTTAATCAAGATGCTGCTTCTCAGAGTCTCAAAATTTAAATGACCCAAACGAAAGAAAGTTACTAAGGACCAGACTGTGCTTCCTGGGTATCTGCACACAGAAGGGATCCTCTGCATGGGAATCCCCCAACTTCCATATGGAACAAAGAGTTCAGCCATCTACCTCTAAGGTACCACCCCTAATCTAGATCCTACAGAAGTGCACAAGGATTGGTAGTTTGGGATGGAGCCAGAAGGATGCACGTTCTCCATCTCTTTCAGTCCCTACACATATGCATGGGAAAGGGTTGCATCTGTATTGTTTTTCATGAAGCCCTGCAAAGATGGCTGCAACCAAGGGAATCACTGGTAGTGTGGATCCAATGAAGCCATGCTAACAGGGATTGAAAGGGGTTGAATTGTTGCAAGGACACAGGGCCTTAGAATGAAAGGCACCTGGCCCTCCCAAGGATCTGTTGGGTTTAGGAGTAGGTATTGCAGCTTTTTCCAGCAGGTGCAGGGGCAGTAGAGAGGAGAAGAATCCTCAACTTGTGTTCAGGGATTTTTTTCCCCAGAGCTCTCCCCCCTGAATGTTTCTGCAGAACTGGTGACCTAAATTTTCATGTTTACTATGCCATTTTCAGAGACTGGCATCTGTCAAGAAGCAAAGTTAATTCAAGTTTCAACAACAAACTTGTATGAGTGCCAAAGAAAAAAATATACATCCATTTCCCCCTGCATTCTAGCCCTCTATTGAAAAACTTTTGAACTAAATTTGTTGAGTTAAAAGTACTTTCAGTTCAGCAATTATTGTACTTTTCACTTACACAGCACCTTTTAGCTAATAATTGCAAAGCAAACTTTAATTACTCAAGCCTTGAAACATCCCTGTGAAGTATTATAATCTTTTTATGGATGGTGTAATTGAGACCACAGTGGTTATTGCTTTCTCACTTCAGTGGCAAAGCTAGAAATAATACTCATGACATCTGTCACCCTGTCTATTGTTCTAACTCTTAGGCTCCACTCCCTGATTGAGGCTGATGTCAGAATGAAGCTAAGAATGGAAAGTTTCAGCCTGAAAGGAATATTTTTGGCAAAGCTATGACTGGATGAAATGAAAAGGTTTTGAAAATGACTCCCTTCTTGACTCTACCTCCCATTAATAAGAGTACATTATTTATGCCAATTTTGTATGTGTGCTTTACAGTTTCTGTCTGCTGGTATCCTGCTGGCCATCTTTGAGTCATTTTCTGAAACACATTATTGCCTGAATTAAGAGAAGGGGAGGTTTAGCCTTAACTGAATATCATTGTTATTTTTTTCTGTATTATGCACATCAGTTGAGCCATGTAAGTCCCATACACAAATTTGCACAAACTACTCTGAGAATGGGAACAGACAGTCCCTAAATGATATTTGAACTGACTTTTTATGATGCAGTCTGTCAAATTATGCTGAGTTCTATGCAATCCTTAATGTCTTGGTTATCTTTGAATAATATTTTTAAGTCTATTTCAGTATGTTTGTCTCAGTGTGTACCTGTTGTGAACTACTGAATAATATGTACTGATGCTCATGTTTAAAATGTATTACATTTTGGATTTGTCTTATTTACTGAGAGCCAAATTTTGCCAATCTTCCTTAATGATTAATGTTTTATGTTCTGAAATTGGGGCTATTTTTGGATCAAAGAAATACCCTGTTTCAGTAGGGCTGACGATCAGTTCCAAGTTTTGAGGGTCTTTTTTTTTTTAATCATTACTATGGTTCTTAAGGCACATTTAAACTCTCTCCGTTATTGTCTTGCAGGTTAGAGATGACAACAAAAGACAACACCCGTGCTTGGTAGAGTTTTCAAAGTTGCCAGAGCAGGAACGAAATTATAATTTACAAATGTCACTTGAGACGCTGAAGTAAGTTTCTACCATCTACAGTCTTACAGCAAGTTTTTTTCATGCAACTAAGCAGCTGTGGTGTCATAAATTCTAATCCAATCAATGAAGTTTGTTTATCTGTAGGGTAGTAATACAGAAACGACAAACTACTGTATATTGATGAATAATAGACTTGAGACTAGAAAAGGCCATACTAGCTAAACAAACTGTGGTACTGAAAGTCCATTTCTCAGTCTCCAGGGAATTTGAAACTGTCCAAGGTATTATAACAATAATTATCTCCCTGCCTCAAAGCAACTTCCTATTAGTACTGACTAGCACTGCCTGCTTTGGTATGTTTGAGATTGTCACACCAACACAATGACAGTTTGATAATGATGAAAGGACAAGGAGAGCCATTTTCCCCTGGGACAGAAGGTGTGAGAAGTGGGTCCAAAGTGTACCTCACAGAAGTAGGAGGAACCCTTTATTTTTAACGTTGTTTAGTTCTCATTCTTTAGGCACAGTTTTACAATAAACAGTGATTTGTGGTCATGAGAAGCTGGATAAGACTTACTTCAGCATACTTTATCTGGATGGTTGCCACCACCTCCGACCTGCCGATGAGCACATACATGTGTGAATTTTACAGACCCTCCCAACTTGGAATGCTAGAGTATTTCAGCTGGTCACTATTGCTCATCCTCCATCTGCAGTGTGATGCTGCCACTATATTAATAAGAGACTTTCTTGAAAATTCTCTCCTTACCTGTAATAAAAACGTCAAAACTAGGATGTGTATCGGTTTTCCCTATCTCTCTTCTCTGCAGTCTGTTAATTTGTTTTCCAGTTTAAATATATGGCCTTTTTTGTAACCTTAATTTAGAAAAGAGATGACCCTGCAGAATCAACATACATTTTAAGTGGCACTTTGATGGAAATGTTCCTACTTTCCTCTAAGAAAAATATGCTGTGTATATTGAGAGTATGACTCAGTGTATACCCATGGAGTGTAGGTGCAAAGAACTTTTAGGGGGCTTGAAGCATCCTCCCCAGAACACGTTTTGGAAATACCAGATACTTGGTTAAAATAAATTGCTCTTCAGATACATTTCTATGAGCACTGGTGAAAAATTGTTTCTGGCAAGAATGTTTTGGCTGTATCCACTTATAAGGTGAACTCCATCCAATGCAGGAAAATCAGCCCAACTTTCTGTTCAGCTAAGTGGCAACATTTCAAGAACAGCTCATGGGATTCTCAATCAGTACAGCACTGTCATTTTCCAAGATAATCTCTGTCCAGTTTGTGAAACTCCAAAAGTGATGCCATCAATTTTGCCTTCAGTCTCAGGGCCAGATTAATTGTTGGATTTATAGAACCATGACATAAACATAGGAAGCCACAGTCTCTCATAACATTTAATGTATACTAATAATATCCCATTGAATACCCATCATGGCTTTTATGGGGTCCTGACATTTTTACAGTCCCAGGTCCTCATAGCCTTCTAATCTGACCTGGGAAAAAACATAAGTCATTTTGTGTATGTATAATATGAAATTAGTTGTTTTGTATAGTGATATTTTTATTACTCATAATATATAGAATCTGCTAGTTAAGTGAATGGAGGGCCACTGTATAGCAGCTTGCCCACCCTGCCGCTTTAATAATGCATCTGATTATAGTCCTGCAAGAGCCTTACTTTTGTAATACTGGACCTTTCTTAAGCACACACTGTTAGTTGTGTTGTATTATGGTGACTTTGTCATGTAGAAATTTATCCACTAGGAACTAGAATGAGAGTGTCAGACTCTTTTCATTTCTGCTAGTCTACACGAGTGGAAGAATAGTGCATTAATCCACTCTTAATGTCCCCTGTAGTGATTTGAATCTGAAGGTACTTTCAGTGTAGCTTGAATAGTCCTTTAACTGAGGTTTTAAATCTATTAGTACTCAACTTCAATGGGGGGGGGGGGAGAAAGAGGGAAAGGAAGCATCTTTTTTTTTTAAAGCTTCTTATAACCCTTTACACAACAATGTCATAGTCTTCACATTTTGTATTAGAGTGTTCGTTCAAAACTTGAAAGCGCTGTCTCGAGGTTTGAGGAATAGCTCTGCACTTTAATTAATTTTGTGGTTGTTGACAGTTTTCTGCCAGCCTTACTAGATCAGAGATGCAGAAATCAAAAAAGACTTGAATCATATCATCTGCCACATCTTTTCTTCTTGTTATGCTTCTATTTCAGTATTTTTGGTAGTATTATGGTACACCTTCACAAATATGAAGTATAAAAATAATATAAACTGTAAAATGTCAAAATTCAAGAATGAGTTGTCACTGAAAATGGTTTAATATTAAAATATGTTTATTTGGTTTTCATGCTATACTATATACCTTAGTCTGTGAGAGGTCCAAGTGATTTCAGTGGGTCTATGTGAATTGTAAATTTAAGGGTGATTATAATCTGACTCAAGGCCCCAGTTTCCCCTTCCTCCACTTGTGGCTCCCTGATTCAGTGCCAGTTGGTCTGGATGCAAATTAGAGCAGGAAGGCTACTGCTATAATTTACTCTGCTTGTGTAAGCTCTCTTATACCAGGGAGGATTTGGTGTAGCAGAACTCAATTTCCCCATTCCACCTCTGTTAGCGGGGGTTCTTTTAATCCAAAGCTCTTGGTAACTTTTACTGTGTGCGAAGTGGTGTCAGGAAATAAGGGAGACACGGCCATCCGACCGATAGATGGCTGGCACAAACAGGACAACACAAGAGTGTTTTCATTTAAAGCTAAACTTTACTTAGTCTCAAGCATTTACACACATCCGCAACAGGTTCGTAAAACACCCCAAACCCTAGATAATTACTGAAGCTGAGTGTGGCCTTCGAGTGGCACCGTGACAGGCTTCCCGCTGGCCAAACTTCCGTCTGTCAGTGGGGACCCCAAGATGCATCCAGAGGGAGCGTCCCAGAAGAAACCCTTCTGAGAAGTGCAGCTACCTCAAACTTTTCCCCCTTAGTAATACAATGACATATCCCTTAAAGAAAACTTGCTAAGCAAGCAGTTTTTAAAGGTCCAGCAAGAGGGTTTTTTTTGATCATCAATTTAACCACATATGTTTTGTTTTTTCCAATGTGTCCATGCCTAGGGGCCCTGACAAACATTCCCGGGGGCACATATAGACAGACTTCCTATTTTTCTAAAATACATATATCAGCAATTTTAACATTCTTAGCAGGAAGGACGTGGGGTCAAGCCGCCTTGTCTGTGGCACCTGAACCCCCCTGCCCTCCTGCCTTGGTTACATTAAGGCTGCATGGCCAATTTACGACCTGCTGACTTGGCTACTTTTAATTATAAGCAGTAGTGGTTCAGTGCTTCCTGCTGACTTGGCTACTGTTAGCAATAAGCAATGGTGGTTTCAGGCATTTTACTGATTTGCCAAAATCTTCCCGTACACCTTCTTCCCACAACACACCTCCCCTCCCCTTACACTGGTGATGGTTGGGAGAGCTGGCATAGGAGGTCGATACACTGTTAGCTGTAAGCTAGCAGATGCTCCCTATGGGCATTCTCCAATGGGAATCTCCAGCTGGTGGCTTTAGTGAAATGGAGAATCTGGGTCTTAGTGTCTAGTCTTACCCTGGATAGGAGAAAGTGATGTGATTAAAGGGTTGAGCCTCTTGTCTAATATACACATTTATACACTATGAAATACTGTATTGGTGATTGACAAGTAAGTCTTCAGCTATCAAAGAGTTATTTGTGCAATGTCAGAATATTTTTGCACATGCAAGTTGGAGGCAATGTAGAAGACTGAGCCCCTTGTCCTGGATTAAATTTCTGTTTTCTGAGGGTCAGTGGTATAACTCAGTTCATCATCTAGTCTTGTATTGTGCATCAACAATTGAAAATAGTGTTAATAAGTTCTATTTCAGAGCTTATTTTTTCTTTTTGATACTAAAAACAAATACGAATTTATGGGACTGAGCATAAGTTTTAAAAAATAGACCAACAAACATAATTCCTTATTGAAAAATAATCAATAGAAAATTTGGGTTCATAATAGATAACAATACTATTTATTTTTCATACAGTAGAAAAAATAAGATTTAAGAATCAGTTGAAGCATATGATCCATCTGCAAGGAGAAATAAATATGGTATTGCATAACACCCTGAGCAGCAGTATGCACCGGAAAGTAAAATCAAGAAAGAATGGTATAACTAGAATCAGCCCAAATCAAACCTTCCATCCCCAGCCCTTTGAGTGATGGGAAAATTGGGATCTTAATCCCGATTTCATATCTCTTGGGTCTCTCTTTTAATCAGTCTGAGCCAAAGTTATGGATAAAAACACCCTCAAATTCGGGGAAAGTTCTAATCTGGGTCCAAACTTGAGGACTTATACACTTCTGTAGTTTTAAGAGAACTAAAACATATCCAGCCATCTTACTAACAGCAAATTTGTAACTCTGACACTGGAAAAATTAGGGTCTGACACTTACCCCTCTAATATCAGCTAAAATATTTTCTAGCACAGATAAGCCCACTAGTTGCCAATTAAAATATCTGAAGTCTGTCTTCCTAAAAGAATCACATTTTAAAGATGACAGGTGACATTTTCTGATGTTTTTCCTTTCATATCATCTTAGAAATGAACACAGTCTAAAAAGATGTTAACTGAGAGCAGTGATCCCACTAGTAAATTGTCAGTACTTAAAAGGGAGATGTTCCTGCCCTCAGACTGCGTGATAAAAGTCAATAAAATATATCTATCTGAACTTTTACAGCATATTATAATGTAAAACAACAGTCATTCAGTCTATCACAAACATGATGGTCTTTCCTCAGTTGATAGCTTTAGGCTAACAATAACAACAAGAAAATGTAATCACAGTTTTTGGCAAACCAGAACAAAAACTGTGGACCCTTAGATTGTACGCATTGTCCTCACAAGGCAACATATGATCATTTGTAGGCCTGTGGATTTGAATAACCTGTCTGTTCAGCCTGTGATAGAGGACTGTAAAATGCTTCAGTAGAGGTTCGATTACATCAGATAAAATGGTCATGGCGTAGGACAGTGTTGTCCAGCCTTTTCAGGTTGATGACCGTTTATTCAAAGAAAAAAAATTCAGGACTCCTTTAAATTTACTATAAAAGTAATTATAAAAATGTATCAGTGATAAACCTGTATAATTCACTTGTGTGTAGATTTTGAGAGATGGATGGAGAATATTTAATCTTGAAGGATAAAGGCGTGTGGAAAGTAGGCAGAGTAGTGAAGGTTTCATTTTTTTAGATCGTACTAAAAATTTCAATGACTCATGACCCCTCCGATTTCCTTCTGTGATACCTTTGGGGGTTGTATTCATTGGCTGAGTAAAAACTTGTGTATGTTATATAACATGCCGTTGCAGAAGTTTATTTGGTTCCATGCTGAAAAAAGTGTAGTGGTGTTGTTTCAAAACAATAGCATTTAAAAATCAAACATTTTCTAAAGAAATAAACTGAATGCACCTTCCTAGAATTTCTGATCTTTGACTCCTGCCAGTATTTCATCCTTTGATATGACAAGGGTGCCACCTTTTTTTTAAAAAGCCAAAATGGGAGTCCCACTTAAAGAAAGAAAGTTAAAAGTAGAGTATCAGTACGCTGTTTGGCTTGGCCAGAGTCTGAGATCACTGCAGAGGTAGTATGCTCTGTCTCTTCGGGAAAGGAACACCTTGTTTCATTCGTCCACCAAGTTCTCTGGCATATCAAAGGAGCAGTATTGACACTACCTGGAGTAAACAACCTATCGTCCTCCTTTTCGGAAGTGAAGTCAGTGTTTCATGGACTCCTTGATTATGAGTTGGGAGAAAATAAGAGTTGCTAATTGTCTCAAGACATCAGGAAATACAAAAAGAATGACAGTTTATAGTCATGATTTTTAGATGGTATATTGAAAAAATTCAGAAGGCTATACCAATCTATTCAGAGTCAATTTACAGCTGTGCGTATTATATTTATATTGTATTTAACTCAAAAGAGAGTATTTAGTATCTGCTCTGCTTACCTGAGGAGCCTTTTCTGGAATGTGTATGGAAACAGAAATGTACTTGACCAATATAATTTTTTACTTTTAATAAACATTTTTGGGGGGGAGGGAGGGGAGGAGTTTTTCATCCAACTATCTTAGTCAGATGTATTTGAAACTTTTACCCATGACAGCTCCTTTGTAATAACAAGTCTGATCTAACATTTTAAATAGGCTACTTAGAAGTATCCTAATAAAGTTTTCCAACAGTATACAGAAGTGTGTAACACACACCTCAAAAGAAGTGCGGTAAGAATCTTTACATAAAAAAGGAATTTTATGTTGTAGTTCTTGTAGGCCTAATTTGACATAAGGGTCCTGTTCTGTATATCTGATAACAGAAACCAATATATAAAAGTGACAGTTTATCACTGGTTTTGCCTTCCAGAACCCTGTTGGCATTAGGTTGTCATGTAGGAATTGCTGATGAATATGCTGAAGAAAAAGTGAAAAAACTGAAACTTCCTAAGAAGTAAGTCAAAATTCAAACACATCCTTTTTATTTTGTTTTATTGTTTAATGAGGGAAGAAGAGTTGAGGAGACTGAGTTCTAATAAGTGTGTGTGGAAGAAAGGTAGGGAGGGAAGAGGGAGAAGAGAAAACACTAACTGTAGCCCACAGGAGTCAGCATGTAGTGACATTTTGACTGTGATCTTCAGCTTTTTGGGTTGGAAATGTATTACGGACCTCCTTCATCTACTTTGATTTTGTATTTGGTACCCAGAAAATAAGTGAATAAAACATGGGTCCACGCATACCATTGCACTGCATGTACGTCATGCATGTTCATATTACCTACTATCATCACAAGACTTTCTTTGGATCTTGTGCTCCTAACTCATTAGGTGTTTTTCAAAATCCCCTCATATACATACATATTCAGTAAAAGCTTTTTTTATCCAGGATGTTGGGGGAATGTGGGGTGCTGGTAAGTGAAAAATTCCGGTTAACTAAGAGGCAAGGAGTTTGGGTGTGGGGGCGTGGTGCGGGGTGCTGGATCCGGGGGATGCTCACTTTGGGTGGTTCCCCACAAGTGGCAACCTGTCCCTGCTGTTCCTAGGTGGAGGTGCAGTTAGGCGGCTCTGCGCGCTGCCGCCACCCTGCCCCGAGTGCTGGCTCCGCAGCTCCCATTGGCTCTTGCGGGTGGAGGCTAACTGTGTCTCCGCCTAGGAACAGCAGGGACAGGTTGCTGCTTGTGGGGAGCCGCCTGAGGGGAGCACCCTCAGATCTGGCACCCCAACCCCCCCCGCACCCCAACCTCCTGCCCCGAGCTCCTTCCTGCACCCAAACTCTGTCCCAGAGCGCACGCACTGCACACCCCCCACCCATGCCCCAGCCCCGCACGCCGAACCCCTCGTGGCTGTTCCTCCGCCTAGGAGCAGCAGGGACATGTCGCTGCTTCTGGGGAGCCATGCGGAGCCAGGTATGTTTTTTATTCTTGTTTTCTGGAGTCAAGAAAAAAAATTTAAGGGGATGAAGGACTATAATTTCTAACTCAAAAAGATGATCAAAGTTAGAATGTCACTACCCGCTGACTCCTGTGGGCTACAGCTAGTTTCTTTGCAAGAATAAAGAAAGGAAAATAAGGAATTGGATAAACTTCCCCAAACTCTTCTTCATTAATGGCATTCTGAAAAAGGGAGAGTTAAGACTAACTAAGGTGCATATTCAATATCTAGGTAACAGGAAATCATACTTGGTAATACAAGAACTATGCCACTCTATCCATGACAATGTTCAGAGTTTTTGAATTCCATTGGACTGGAGATCATAACTTCATTGCCTCTGAAAAAATCAGAGGTCCCAACAAATGACCCTTTAAATTGAGATGTGGGCAGAAAAAAAAACTAAAGAAAATTAATAGTAAAATAATATTACTGTGACAATTCCTGTTGACATCAAGATACAGTTGTGTCTGACTAAGAACTCAGTAAGGACTTCAGGATTAGGAGCTAGCTATGTTGGTGTTAGGTTGGACTACATTCTGTATCAGGTTTATTTTGGGCCTTCTGAAGGAATCTTGAATTAATCTGACCATCATTTTAATTTACCTGCTACAACACTTGAGAATGATAACAGTTGCGATAGAGATACGGTTTCTGTACCCAACTAGCAGAATTCATTGAAACTCTGCCAAAACATTAGGAGCTACTAGTAAGCAACAAGGATTTCTGTAAAGTGGAAGAAGAGGTCACTGCTGTATTATGATGGCTTGAATGAATAAGGATCAATTCATATGTGCCTAGACTTACTGGCATCCCTTCTGGTAGAAAATACAGATGAGCGAATTCTTCTGTCAGTTATAACCATGCAATCACAATGAAGTCAGTGGTCTTCCCCAATGAACTCAATTTAACCCTCAGGGTGGTACATTGGTTTTATAGCGCACAATCACGTAGCCATTCAACATGCAGAACTCCCATGATTTCAGTGGCTACAGGATGAGTAGATCAGGTTAATAGCATGATCACTTACAAAAGCTTGTAAGGAATTGCCACTTGTTATGGGCCACTAGGCACTCAAAATGTTCCAACTTCATGCAAAATACATGAAATGAGTTGCTACTCTGGATTGATCTGACTAGTTGAGAAATGTAATACATAATTGGGGTTCACTGAGCATATGAGGATGGAAAATGGCCAATGAAACATGGTTAGATACAAAAGTAATATCTGGTGAAGTTGTGGTGATTCTGAAATGTGTGCAAATCTATATAAAACTCAATGATACACTGAGACTTGAGCCATGTTGGAAAAATCATGTTACCATAGCTAGAATGGCTGGATTAAGATTATCCAGATTGATAGAAAGATTCATTCACCTGTTCTGGATTCTTTTAAAAGTTTTATGATTACTGCAGCAACACAATTTTAACATGAAGGTGCCATGCCACAAAGACACCAGATGAAGCCAACAGGTGTCAGCACGTGGTGACATTCTGACTGTGTTCTTCTGCTTTTTGTATTGGAACAATGACATTTCTTTTATATTCCTTTTAATTTTGTTTCTGGAGTCCAAAAAATAAATGTGTAAAACATGGACCCAATTCCCACGACTTAAAATATTAATTCTGGACAAGTATAGTCACGCTACAAAGACAATACTAAACCCACTCCATCTACTCTCTCGCAATATGGACCCACTTTGTTACTGGGAAACAATGGCCACCACAACAGAAAGCTTGTGGCCTATCACAGGAAATATTACATATGCTCTGCTCTGTGATGCTGTCAGAGCTTGGCTGCACTTGTAAACTCAGTTTTGGTAGACTTTTGTTAAATCTGTACTGTTTTCCAGATGTAAGGTCCTTTTATCCAGTCAAGAAATAGTGTAACTGTAATGACCAGGAAGCTATCCACCTGCAATATTTTGATATACAATTTGTCTGCTAGTTTTTGTGAATAAAGTTTATGTGGAAGCAGGATTAGTGCAGTCCTACAGCAACAATAATGTGATTTTAATAAAGCTCTCTTCTATGTAGTGGAATACTAGCATTTTTGTAGACTCTGCTTGGCTGGCTCAGTCATCTTTCTAACAATGGTGTGGTCACACCATGTGGAGTAAAAAAGCCAGTTTGACTACTTTTTTCTATAAAATAATACTATAGTGCAGTGGTCCCCAACTGGTAGGTCGTGTTCAACTGGTCGATCCCAGAGCCTCTGACAGTCAATTGCAGTTTCTGGCTGCTAAAAGTCCAGTTGCACAGCAGAGCTAAGGCAGGCTCCCTGCCTGCCCTGTCCCCACGCCACTGCCAGAAGTGGCCAGCACGCCTCTGTGGCCCCCGGTGGCGGTGGGGGGTTAGGGGTCTCTGCCTGCTGCTCCTGCCTGCAAGCACCATTCCTGAAGCTCCCGTTGGCCAGGAATGGGGAACTGTGGAGTGGTGAGGGGTCAGGGCAGGTAGGCAGCCTGCCTTAGCCCCACTGCGCCACTGCTTGGGAGCTGCCCGATGTAAGCGCTCCCCAGCGGGAGCCCGCACCCCTACCCTAGCCCAGAGCCCCCTCCCAGAACTAGCACCCTGTACCCCCACCTGCACCCCAACACTCTGCCCCAGCCCAGAGTCCCCTCCTTCACACAAACTCTCTCCTAGACTCCGCACCCTGCATCTCCTTCTGCACCTCAACCCCCCGCACCAGGATCAGGCTGGAGCCCTGTCAAGGTTCCTCCGCCACTCTGAACTCTAGGGTACAGATGTGGGGACCTGCATGAAAACCTCCTAAGCTTATCTTTACCAGCTTAGGTCAAAACTTCCCCAAGGTACAAAATATTCCACTCTTTGTCCTTGGATTGGCCACTACCACCACCAAACTAATACTGGTTACTGGGGAAGAACTGTTTGGACACGTCTTTCCCCCCAAAATACTTCCCAAAACCTTGCACCCCACTTCTTGGACAAGGTTTGGTAAAAAGCCTCACCAATTTGCCTAGGTGACTACAGACCCAGACCCTTGGATCTTAAGAACAATGAACAATCCTCCCAACACTTGCACCCCCCCTTTCCTGGGAAATGTTGGATAAAAAGCCTCACCAATTTGCATAGGTGACCACAGACCCAAATCCTTGGATCTGAGAACAATGAAAAAGCATTCAGTTTTCTTACAAGAAGACTTTTAATAAAAATAGAAGTAAATAGAAATAAAAAAATCCCCCCTGTAAAATCAGGATGGTAGATACCTTACAGGGTAATTAGATTCAAAACATAGAGAACCCCTCTAGGCAAAACCTTAAGTTACAAAAAAGATACACAGACAGAAATAGTTATTCTATTCAGCACAGTTCTTTTCTCAGCCATTTAAAGAAGTCATAATCTAACACGTACCTAGCTAGATTACTTACTAAAAGTTCTAAGACTCCATTCCTGGTCTATCCCCAGCAAAGACAGAATATAGACAGACACACAGACCCTTTGTTTCTCTCCCTCCTCCCAGCTTTTGAAAGTATCTTGTCTCCTCATTGGTCATTTTGGTCAGGTGCCAGAGAGGTTACCTTTAGCTTCTTAATCCTTTACCGGTGAGAGGAGCTTTCACCTGGCCAGGAGGGATTTCAAAGGGGTTTATCCTTCCCTTTATATTTATGACAAGCCCTCTCCCACACTCCGAACCCCTTGGCCCCAGCCCAGAGCCTGCAGCCCTTATGAGCCCCAACCCTGTGCCCCAGCCTGGTGAAAGTGAGTGAGGGTGGGGGAGAGTGAGTGACGGAGGGAAGGAGGGCAAGGCCTCAGGGAAGGGGCAGGGCTTTCAGGAAGGGGCGGGGTAGATCCTGGGTTGCACTTAAATTCAAGGTGTAATCTTGTGCGTAAAAAGGTTGGAGACCACTGCTGTAGTCACAGTGTAATTGATTGCATGACAGCTAGAAGTTTGGGGACATTTTCTTTCATCTGTATCACAACTTTCACATGCAGCCTAAGCTAATACCTTCCATTCATGCTACAGTATTTAAGGGTTTTGACCTTACCTGTGCAAAACTTCCCTTGATTTCAATGGGAGATCTGTTTAAAGGTTTGTCTAGACATGTAAATTAATCTGGAATAAGGTTGGGTGTAAATTTAAAGTGGATTAAATATTCTTGATTCACTCTGTGAAGACACCCTTATTGTAGGACATGTGCATTATTCAGAATTAGTTTAACTCAGAAAGTGGAATTAGGGATTAAAGCATCTAGTTAATCAGCAATAGCTTTGTAGTTAATCAGTAGTTAACATGTAGTTAATCAGTAATAGCTATTCTGGAATAACTCCTCATATAGACAGACCCTTAGATGTGCAAAATTAGACTCAAAGAAATGACAAATGATTCAGAATTTGGATCAGTTGGGCCAAGTCCTGCATAGAATCATAGAATATTAGGGTTGGAAGAGACCTCAGGAGGTCATCTAGTCCAATGCCCTGCTCAAAGCAGGACCAACACCAACTAAATCATCCCAGCTAGGGGTTTGTCAAGCCAGGCCTTAAAAATCTCTAAGGCTGGAGATTCGACAGCCTCCCTAGGTAACCCATTCCAGTACTTCACCACCCTCCTAGTGAAATAGTGTTTCCTAATATCCAACCTAGACCTACCGCACTGTAATTTGAGACCATTGCTTCTTGTTCTGTCATCGGCCACCACTTGAGAAGAGCCTAGCTCCATCCTCTTTGGAACCCCCTTTCAGGTAGTTGAAGGCTGCTATCAAATCCCTCCCCCCACTCTTCTCTTCTGCAGACTAAATAACCCCAGTTCCCTCATCCTCTCCTCATAAGCCATGTGCCCCAGCCCCCTAATCATTTTTGTTGCCCTCTGCTGGACTCTCCAATTTGTCCACATCCCTTCTGTAGTGAGGGGACCAAAACTGGACACGGTACTCCAGATGTGGCCTCACCAGTGCCGAATAGAAGGGAATAACCACTTCGCTCGATCTGCTGGCAATGTTCCTACTAATACAGGCCAGTATCCCATTGGCTTTCTTGGCAACAAGGGCACACTGCTGACTCATCTCCAGCTTCTTGTCTACTGTAATCCCTAGGTCCTTTTCTGCAGAACTACTGCTTAGCCTGTCGGTCCCCAGCCTGTAGCAGTGCATGGGATTCTTCCTTCCTAAGTGCAGGACTCTGCACTTGTCCTTGTTGAACCTCATAAAATTTCTTTTGGCCCAATCCTCCAATTTTTCTAGGTCACTCTGGACCCTGTCCCTACCCTCCAGTGTATCTACCTCTTCCCCCAGCTTAGTGTCATCTGTGAACTTGCTGAGGGTGCAATTCATCCCATCATCCAGATCATTAATAAGATGTTGAACAAAACTGGCCCCAGGACCGACCCCTGGGGTCCTCCGCTTGATACTGGCTGCCAACTAGACATCAAGCCATTGATCATTACCCTTTGAGCCTGACATTTGTGAGTAGTCTCACTAAAGTCATGTGCATGAGTGTGAGGTGAACAGGTAAACTACCCATGGAATCCTTTAGGCCCTTTTTAATATTGCTTATGTCACTTTTATGTCACTCTTTCTTCAGTTCTTCACTCTCATTTTAATCTTTTAAAATGCTTCCAGCATCTCATACATATGCCTTCCAAAATGGAGTTTCCTGGACAGTGTAATGTATGCATCCTAAATATCCATCTCTTCATTTGTACATAACTGTTCATTGTATTATTTTCCAAACTATTTCTTCATCTGTAAGACTAATATGTAAAGATTTTAGTAAAACTATTCTTAAAAATAATTGGGACAAAATAAAGTTGCATATTATGAGGATATATGTCTAATGTAAATCTTTACATCTCAGCTAAAGATGTCATGTCACTGGTGAACTAACAGTCTCCTCTCCAGACCACACAAGGCATATTACTGTGTATTTTCTCCTTAAAAGGTTCTGTGTTCTCAACTAAAACTTTTTAAGATGGTCCATTTGACATTTTGACTGAAATCTTTATGGTTCCAATCCTGTGAAATGCCAAAGTGTCCTTACTTTCCATTGAATTAACTGGGAGTTGACAATACTCAGCACCTTGTAGGACAGATCTCTAAGTGGGAAACTGTCAGGATTGCTTGTTATTTCACAGGGAACCTTCTCCTAGTTATAAATTTCTCTGTGTGCTTGCAAGCTTGAAAATGTTATTTCAAAATTAAGGGACTAGATTCTACCCTTAGATTAAAAAAAAAAAATTACCATTAACTTCACTGGCGACTGTCCAGGCAGAGAGTTTTCTGGTATATTTGTTGTATGTTGATCAAGAAAACATCTGAGAGAGTCATGATGCAAAACACAAACCAACCGGTTGATTAGATCTTATTTTGTAAAACAAAGGTAGCTCAAATAAAAAACTTCTAACACTGGGTCAAACTCTCCCCTTAGGTACACATTTAACATTTCTGTAGAGAGGATTATCAGAAATTGTGTTCATTTACACCTCTGGAAGCTCACTGGCTCAGTAGGGTTACACAATGAGATTGAGAGCAGAAATAGTTCCAGTAAGACTTGTGTGCATGTATCTGAATATAATCTGGCCCATTTTAAATGGTTGTTTTGTTGTACTATTCATTTGTACCTCAACAGTCTTCTGGTTTTAGGTTTCTTAGCTTACTTCACGAATAGGCTCATTCCAATAGATCAGTGGTACAGTATTATTAATGTTAACTTGGCTTCTGTAACTGTTTTGGATACCGAGATGTACGATTAGTGTAACATTTTGTGCATTTGGCTACTAATGACAAAAATATCATGATTCCCCTGTGAGGCTCAAAGAAGAATAAACTCAAGTAGTTACTTTAATATTGTTTTTTGTTCATTTTGTTTTTCATATTTAACTATTTTAAACTTAATTCTTTTTCACATGCTTCTGTCTCATGATGATTCTGGACAGGAGGGTGGTAGTGTTTCACATTATGATCAATGTAGGTTGAGTAGATACTCAGTGTACATTCTCATGGGTGGTAATCTATGCTTGAAGGTGGATGGATGCTCACAGAATAGTCACCCTGCCAGAATGGCCAAACTCAAGTCAAAAGAAAATTATAATAATTGGATATGCTGTAGTGATTTTTCTGTTAGCTCCTTGAACTCTCACAACAGTTTGTGGTGTAACAGGTTTTATTGTAACTTGTTTGTTTATCTTTGGGGTATTTTTCCTATCTTATCTTTCAGGATCAAACTTGCCTTCAGTTATGGCCATGGTGTGCATGGTTGTTTTGTTGAAAGAGCAATTTTGCCACCATTTGGAGAGATACACGCCTCCTATTTTATTTTCTCTCTAATTCTGAAGTCACAACATGCTGTCTAGTTACTCCACTGTGTGTTTCTAAGAGTATGTCTTCACTACCCACCGGATCGGTGGGCAGCGATTGATCCAGCGGGGGTTGATCTATTGCGTCTAGTCTAGATGCAATAAATTGACCCCTGAGCGCTCTCCCATTGACTCCCGTACTCCAGTTCGGCGAGAGGCGCAGGCAGAGTTGACGGCGGAGTGGCAGCAGTCGACTCGCCGCGGTGAAGACACCACGGTAAGTCGATCTATGTACGTCAACTTCAGCTATGTTATTCACTTAGCTGAAGTTGCGTAACTTAGATTGAACCCCCCCGCCCCCCCTCAGTAGAGCTTTGTAGAGTTAAAGGTAACAGAAATGGGAAGAGTTGTCTTATGGCCAAAGCACAAGACTTGGGAGCCAAGAGGGGTGGGTTCTATTGCTGGTGCTGTCATAGAATTCCTGCGTGACCCTGAGCAAGTTACTTAGGGCCTTTTTCAGAGAGATGTAACAAACAAGTTGCAATAAAACCTGTTACACCACAAGAAGCTCCCGCTGACTTCATTTTGAGATGGGTGTGGTCAAACCACTCTGTAAACCAGGTACTTAATTCTATATGCTTTGTAAAACTGCTTAAATACCTCTCGATGGTGTTGTGAGCTTAATTCATTAATGTTTATAAGCCACTTTTGAGTCCCTTTAATGGAAGGTGCTGCACAAGTCAGAGGTGTAATTAAAGAATGTATTGTTGTGCTAGAGGATATTGATGGCTGCCAGCAAGCATGTCTTTGGTCTGTGGGCAATCACATACCTCACTGAAACTGGTGGGTGTGCTAGCCACCATTCAAAGAAACAAATAAGGTCTTTTATGGAGTAAGAATCTCCATATGGAGTAGGATAGGTGAAATAGTAGAAATCATGCAGAAAGTGCTGGGCCACATGGGAAGAACCAACTGAGAGAAAACAGGAGGGGTTTCCCTGGGACATATTGCAGTCACAGTGGCTGGGATAATGATTAGTGGAGATGGGTGTGTGTGTGTGTGTGTGTGTGTGTGTGTGTGTGTGTTTTTCAGAAACAGAAAGCAAAGGGGAAGCAAGCGGACACCAAGAGAAGCAGTGTGAGTGTGGCTGTGTGAGGAAGCTAACAGAGGGGACTTCTTTTGGGCAGAATGCTCACTGAAGAGGCAGGCTTGGAAATTGCAAGCAAGGAAAATGCCTCCTGTTTGTTCTTATTGGATTCAGGAAAACAGGACTTTATATATGTTCTTTGTAAATAAACAGGACTGCACCAAAGAACCACCTGACTTGCATAATAAATTTCTCCTCCTAATGGAAAGATTCCATCAAGGCCCCAAATATTGACTACCCACTTGGGAAAAGGGGAAAACTGTTGTTCTTTTATGTAATTAGTGCAATTCAAATACAGGCACATAACACAAAACTGCATGTATATCTGGGGGCAGATTTTAGACATTAGTGAGGTAGATCCATACTACCTTTGACTTTGCTCCATGGTTTTCATTTTAAAATATCCATTTGCTCTCTGGCCTGAGCTGCTGGAGTTGGTTTAAAACCCACATGACAAATCCTGTGCTCAGTGAAAACATTTACATCCCATTAAAATCAGTTTGAGGGCCAGAATTTGGATCCCATGTTTTCTGACTTTCCCACTCTGATGTCATTATTGGAGGGCAGTATCAGTAATGGCATACCGATGCAGCTGATATTCTCACTTTTAAGTGATATGTAGATAATTTATGCTCTTTTATGAAACATTAAAGAGCTTCTATTCTTTCATATAGAGCTAGTGTAACCACAAGATCTTTAATAGATCTTACAAATATCTGTGCAGTTATTTTTACCTTATGCGAGTTGAGTATCTATTTTCTGAGTAATTACAGAAAACTGTGAGAAACGTATGATCAGCCACCTCTTTTTCTTGATGAAAGAAAATTGCCATTTGTCCTACTCAGTCTTCTGTAGTCAAGTACTGCATTTTCAAATACTTTGGGGAGCCCCCGCAAAGCACTGCTTGGCGAATCTGTTTTCCCAAATGCCTGCTTATTCATCAAGTCCAATCTGGTAGATGGTAGTGGCAGGAGATCTGGGAGGGTCCATGAGTCCCCATCTCTGGAGATGCTGGAAGGCAAAAGGTGGCATGACATTTGGGATTTAGTGTCTCTTAGGAAAAGAGCAGAAGATGTACATGGGCAAGCGGTGATGCAATGACATGAATATTATTTATGCTGGCATTTAGTGAAAAAGTGACAAATATTCCTGAAGACTTATTTTGAACATTCATTTTTAGTGCAACACAGGTTCTTTAAATACTACTCACTGAGAATAATTTTGTCATTTGTTTTCCTAAAAAGTGGGTAAACCTATAAAATATATAAATTATACACACTATTAAATATGTAGACTATTTAACTATCTCAGATACTATAAATGATTGCTACAATTTTCCTTAACCATGTTGTCATAACTGAGACTTCATTGTTGAGACACACAATGAAGGGAAAATGCCTGGTCCTCTACAAGACAAGGACAAATTGAAAGGAAAGACAAAAGGAACTATATTTGAAAATTCACTCCCTTGTCAGCTTCTAAAGACATGCTCACAACAAAACACATTCTTAATATTTCTCTGTGCAGTCAACTGAGATTTTCCCATTTTGTTGTGAGGTGCTTGAATAGCAGATTTAGAAATGGAGTTTACAGCTAACATCCCCTGAACTTGGTCATAAATTGCATATGTTTCCCTTATATCATTTGCAATGTAGTGACTTTTCAGCTCCATTTAACTTGATTCGTGCTAAAGTTGTAGGTACAACTCAAAGGAGAAAACTGGTGTCATGTTTAGTTACACAGATTTTTTTTTCACTGACATGCACAGCATTTTTTCATAGGCACAATCAACAACATTTATGTTTTTCTGAGAAAATAAACAGAATACTATCTCATTTTTTGTATGACTAAAGACAGATTAAATAGAAATTAATTTTAAAATATACTACTAGTCATATCTTGCACTTATGATGTGTGTGTCACATACTTTATGTCAGAAAATAAGTATAAAATATAAAAATACAGTAGAAAAACACAAAAGCTCTTTGTCATTTAATTGTATGTAGTCGTCTACCATTGCATTAATCTTTTCTGAGAAGAAATTTAGCTTTAGAAGACCATAAGAACAGCTGTACTGTGTCAAATGAAAGGTTCATCTAGCCCAGTATTCTGTCTTCCGACAGTGGCCAATGCCAGGTGCCCCAGAGGGAATGAACTGAACAGGTAATCATCAAGAGATCCAGCCCCTATCACCCATTCCCAGTTTCTGGCAAACAGAGGCTAGGGACACCATCCCTCTCCATCCTGGCTAATAGCCATTGATGGACCTATTCTCCATGAATTTATCTAGTTCTTTTTTTAACCTTGTTCTAGTCTTGGCTTCACAACATCCTCTGGCAAAGAGTTCCACAGGTTGACTGTGTGCTGTGTGAAAAAAATACTTCCTTTTGTTTGTTTTAAATCTGCTGCCTATTAATTTCATTCGGTGACCCCTAGTTCTAGGGTTATGAAAAGGAGTAAATAACACTTCCCTATTTACTTTCTCTACACCAGTCATGATTCTATAAACCTCTATCATATCCCCCCTTAGTCGTCTCTTTTCCAAGCTGAAAAATCCCAGTCTTATTAATCTCTCCTCATATGGCAGCCATTCCATACCCCTTAATCATTTTTGTTGCCCTTTTCTGAACCATTTCCATTATTCCAATATATATTTTTTGAGATGGACGACCACATCTGCAGGCAGTATTCAAGAGGTGGGTGTACCATGGATTTATATAGAGGCAATATGATATTTTCTGTCTTCTTATCTATCTCTTTCTTAATGATTCCCAACACTGTTTGCTTTTTTGACTGCCACTGCACATTGAGCGGATTTTTCAGAGAACAATCCACGACTCCAAGATCTCTTTCTTGAGTGGTAACAGCCAATTTAGACCCTATCATTTTTTATGTATAGTTGGGATTATGTTTTCCAGTGTGCGTTACTTTGAATGTATCAACATTGAATTTCATCTGCCATTTTGTTGTCCAGTCACCTAGTTTTGAGAGATCCGTTTGTAGCTCTTCACAGTCTGCCTGAGACTTAACTATCTTGAATAGTTTTGTATCATCTGCAGATTTTGCCACCTCACTGATTCCCCCAAACAGGAGTGTTAAAATGCTCTGTAGTAAGTCATGCTGAGAAGATGATTTGTGTGTAGAACAATTAAATGTTAGCCTATAAATTGATCTCATGAATACAAATTGATTGACAGAAGCCAGGAATTAGATATAATTGTTACAGTTGCCAGACAAAGCTAATTAATTAACAAACTAAATCAATTTTGGTAACTGTTGAGACTACATAAATTACATATGAGAATGTGTTGCTGATAAGTTATTTAGAAGTATTTTTATAGTTGGACAGAAAACAGATTGGGACATTTTGCATTTTACATTTACCATCATCACGATGCTGTTTATGCCTCTGATAAATTAGTTCAGATTGTGTGATGTCTTCATTACAAACCTCCGTTTCCAATTAATATTCCAGCAATCATGCTGAACTTACCCTTCCTCTGAGCTCCTATTTGTCATGATTATTTGAAAAAATAAGACTTCAGTTGACTATAGCAAGATTAAAGGAGGGTCAAAAAGGGAAGATGGAGGGAAAATAGAGTAGGGCTTATACAATTTAAAATAGTTGCAAAGTTTAAAACATATTTTAATTCCAGTCTATTGTTTTACAGCATTTACAAGCACAGTTTAGAAAAGCATCTACAGATCATGGGCAATAAATTGAACAAGAAATTATTTTCAGAATAACTATTAGTATGTGGGTTTAAGAGACTTTGTTAGACTGTAGGCTTCTTCCCTTTATGTCCCCAGTTGTTACTTAAGTGAACTATGCAGTAGGTACCTCACAAGGGTATTATGAAGCTTAATTAATGTTGCAAAGCACTTTAGGATCTATGGATAAAAAAGATGAGTTAATATTGTATTCTCATTCTCTAGTCAAGGGAGATACAAGAAAATATCCGGATTAGTTAAACTCTCTGAATTCAGTGTTTTTATTGTTTTCCCATGTCAGTTGGCAGCTCTTTAATGTGTATAATTTATGTGAAACCAGAACTGTGTTTTCCGACAGACCAACATGCCTTTGTGACCAAAATGGTATATGTTTTATCTGCGCTCATGGCGAAAAAAATCTGTTAATCAGCCTGTTTTATCTCTCTGTTTAACTGGCTGTTCAGTTTAACAGACTCCTTATGAAAGAAAGTCTTAACAAAATAATAAGCTGATCCACTTCTGCTGAGCTGCATCTTATTAAACGGTTTACCACATACAGGTGGACTGAACGACAGGCAGCAGTAGTGGAGAGCAAGTGACTGTACTGATAGAACCTTATCCAACCCACCAGTGAGAATATTCACAGAAAATAAAAATGTAGAATGAAGACTCAGTTTCAGCTCTTTTATATCTGTTGGCAGATCTAAAGAGCTATGAGTTACATGACAGGTAAAAAAAAAAAAAGCAGCAACAGCTTATTAATGTTGGGTAAGTCATTTATTCTGAACTCTAACCATCAGCATAGCAGTATTTCAATGTACTTAAAAAAAAATCCATCTATATTAACTAGCTGCTTTTTTAAGACACGAGTTCCAAAATTACTGTATGAGATTTTCCTAGCACTATTTCAGTGATTTGCATAACGCTTTATTAATGCTTTGATTAAGCATTAAGGGCACAGTAAAAACCATCTGGAATAACCATCACTGAAAATTGATTTCTTGTGCTGTATCAGCAGAAGTGAACTAAAGATTAAAACAAAGATGTGGTGTTGTTCTGTTTGGCCCTTTGAAGGTCTGATTACTGTAGAATTCAAATTAAATACATGCTATGATACCTGTTTTTGCATAGAGGTCTGTTATACTTTGCTATCAGAAATCACATTTAAAGGCTTTTAAGAAAGACATAAATGAGTGAACATAGCTCATCTTGTGAAGATAACAGTTTACAGGGAGAGGCCCGCCATTCAATTCTCCCTATAGATAGTGTCTCTGGTACAAACAAGATAAAAGACACAGGACTAAAAGTTAGGAGTTCTGGATTCTATTACCACGTCTACAATAAACTTATTTTTGACACTGATCAAGTAGTAGGGACAAATAATTTCTTGTACCTTTTTTCTTTTACTGAAAATACATGTGATTTCACCTCTAATTCCTCTCCCCCCCCCACTTCTTGGCAATAGGTCTTCATAGTTTGATTAAATTAATTATTTGGGTTTTTTTTAGCATTCATAATTTTCTGCATCATTTGTAGTCTCTGTAAGGTGGACACTTCAGTCCAGTGAAATAGTCTATTCAACAGTTTGATGATCTCCTCCTAGCAATGGTCAGTGAAATCACAACTAATACAACCAATACAATTTCTGTCACCTCTTCAGCCCTGTAGCCAGATTGACCAGTGTCAAGGAAATGTCAAGAAACTTTTATATTTGCCTGTCATAGGCTTTCGATGACCTTCCCTAAAAATGATAGACTGTTAGCCAGGTTGTGAACATCATGAGTTGGTTTCTTGAGCATGGGCCTCACAATACTACTTTGAATGCTATTGGAATCCTGCCCCCACATAGGGAAACATTGACAGAGTGGGAAATGCACACAAATAATGCTAATGGGGAAACAATAAAATGATAACATGGAACTCTTCAAGGTTCATTACATTCCCCGTTTTCAGCGCTCTACTTGCAGTGCTTCCTATTCAAGTCATAGGAAGTTGAGTACTGGAGGGATAGTCTAGTGGCTAAGGTATTACACTGGGCCAGGAGAGTCCGGAGTTCAGTTACATGCTTAGCTATAGACTTCCTGTGTGTCTTTGGGGAAGCCACTTAATCTGTACAGTGCCTCAGTTCTTCATCTGTAAAACAAGGATATCCTTCCTTACCTCCCAGGATGAAGATATCTATTCATGATTGTGAGGTGCTTAGATACTGTGATCGGGCGTGGGGGTGGTGCATATAGTAGATTCATAGATACTAAGGTCAGAAGGGACCATTATGATCATCTAGTCAACCTCCATAGATATCAGCTTTAATCTCTGCATTGCTTTAAGCATGTGAAGAAATGCCAGAATAAGTATATTAAAGCTTTTTTGGACTTCGGTAATTCTGAGTCACTTACACATCCAATAACACATGTTACTGCCTAATGAAATGGACTTCTTCAGTCACTCTAGATATCGTTAAATAGAAACCAAAGCTAAATTTCTGTGCATTATTTCCATGCATTATTCTTATAACCTAGATCTTATCTGGATTATTAATATTTGTATTTCTGTGGTTTTATCAGTGGATGCAGTAGTTTTCCTATGTAATATCTGTTAGTGTTTTCTCAGTGAAATATGTGATTTTTTTTTTAAATCACGAATTGCAAATTCTACATTGTTTGACAGTTACCAGTTATCAAGTGGATACAAGCCTGCTCCTATGGATCTGAGCTTTATCAAGTTGACCCCCTCTCAAGAAGCCATGGTGGATAAACTAGCAGAGAATGCTCATAATGTGTGGGCAAGGGACCGTATCAGGCAGGGTTGGACATATGGTATCCAGCAGGTAAGAGCAAACTTGGACACTTGAAAGTTCAGCCACATATTGAGGTATTGTACAATTGAATTTGGGATATGAGGTTAGAGGAAACCACTGACAGAATGTTAGCCTCTCAGTCAAGAGGGCAAACTATTGGCATCTGGGTTTCTGTTGTTAATAAGTATATTATAGCTAAGCTTGCCAGCAATAAATGATTTACTCTCTACACATAGAGTACTCTCTATGAAAGCCATAATGAAATGTGTGGTGTGTCTTTGCATTCTCTGGACAGCTACCTTGGGGGAAGGGATATGGCATTTCTTTGTGTGTTGTCTAAAGCATACAGATTAAGTCTTGGGCTCCCCTCTGCCTCTGAAATGCTGTCCTCTGAGCCCTTAAGGAAGTGTAGGCAATGATTTACAGTAGGAAAATAATTTACATACCCTCATCCGGGAGACTACCTTTTTCTCTTTGTCCACTGAACAGCTAAAGCCCCCAAGTAGCAACAGTGTAAACTTCTACTAATTACCCTACAATATGCATCATATCTGGTCTAGCAGACCACCGTTAAGGGTGGGAGGGTAATTCAGTCTCCATGGCCCATCCAAATTTTTGCTCCTTCATTGAGGCTAGCAACCTGGGTTTCAAGTGCCAGTTCTGGTGCTGAGTTTTTTTCTATGTGTCAGGAGTGAGTAAAAATAAAGCATGGCGGATTGTTAGCAGCAAAACTCAAGATCTCTAGTTGTTCTAGACAAAGATAAATAAATATAAAAATCCCATAGATGTACAATGTAATCTATTGCGGTAACTATTAACGGTTAACCACTGTATCAGTTTTCTATTGTGGACCACATCCACCAACCCTGTAGTGATTATTTGTGAATTCAAACTAGGACAGGTATCTTCACTTTTGCCAAAGAATGTACAGTAGCATTTCACAGTGAAACTATAGAAAAATCCACCCTCTGGGAAAAAGTTTGAGTTTTCATGGATTTGTGCTGGGGGGTAAAAAGACATTCTGAAAAGAAAAACAGCATTTTGCAGGAACCACAACTGTTTTCTGCCTGCAAAATCTGCATTTTGGTTTTGTTAAGAATTCAAGTTATACAGTGCAGTTCGGTACATCTTGAATTTTGTTTGACATGCAAGAACAAAACTAATTCTGTGTGCAATGCTTTCCTGTCAGTAAACAACCTGCTGTTTTTACAGTTTTATTTAAGTGAATCACTTAATTTTATTCATCACATTTGACAGACTGTTTATGTTGAAGAAATATGCCACATATCATTTCCAGCACCCTCAATTAGTGTATCTTCATTTTGGGGCTTTGCAAGTCATTGTATAAACCTATCTTCCATATTTGGGTCTAAGCAGCTTGCAAACTAACAACAAATATATTTGTTTACATTTGGATGTTTTTAATATGGGCTCTGATATCCTTTGTGTAGACATTCAGAGCCATCTTCAGCATTGGTGAAATTCCATCATGTACTTTACATTCACAGATGCAGTGTTAATGCAGACATTTTCAAGTGCCTTTATGTTTCCGATAGAGAGTTGGTCTAATAGACTCTGAGAGAAATAGTTCCCTACATTGCCATATAGGAGAAGTGGACACATGTATTTTCTATCCACAATTTCACATGTTGATTTTGTGAAGGCAGTGCATTCATTGCCTGGAATGAAGGAATGCTTCCTAATGCTCAACTGCAACATCACTGGCAAATTAAAGAATGCTATCAGTGATTTCCAGGTTGCAACCCATAATTTCATCTACTTTCAGAAGCCAAATGGTTGCAGTTCGTGGCCTTGAATTGAGAGGATTTAAAGTCCGTGAAAAATGGGGGTATTCTTATAGCTTTGGTAGAATCACTGGAAGCTTTGCTTTGCCTAAAATCAAATCTAGTAATGCATATACAATGGACCAGTTAATAACAAGTTAAGAACACAGTAGATCAAAAATGTGTGTTTATATTTGCTAATTAACACAGTGGTTTAAACTGTAATGTATTAGCAAAATATAGACAATCCAAGGTAAATTCGGTGTAAAGGTTGAGGTTCCTTAGGTCCTGAGAGCAATTTAGCTTACTTTGTACATCTGAATTTCTGTAGAATGACTAATTTTGCCAACTTTATTACAATAAACTTTGCCACCAAATTATATACTCTTTGAATTACTGAGATACTTAGTGATAAAGGAAGTAAGTGAGGCCAGCTAAGAATTTCTTAAATGTTATCAGGTTGGGTTGGAGAGGAGAGGAAAGAGGCAGAGCAGGAATGGGTGGTAGATACAGTTTCTCTGCATTATTCAGATTATTCATATGTACAGGGTCTCTGTGTGTTTCTTTTTGTGTGCCTGTGTGTAGATATGGAAGGCTCCACTTTGTAAAGAATAGATGTGGTATGGCACTTATTCCTCATAAGTAGAACTGACTGGAGGATGACAATTTCATTTAGCAGCAACTTTTGACATTTCAAAAATCGTTTTTGTTCCAGATTGGAACAAAAACAAAACCTTCTCATTTCGTTCTGTCATACACATAACATAGCTGCTAATGCATATCTGTGCTAATATGTGCTTCTGCTTAGCTTCCACACTGGGTTATACCATGGGCTACATTTTGTCATCTCGTCATGTTACTGTGACATGTTACAGTACTGCATAAGGTAATGTGATGGTTTGCTATACAGTATTATACATAGTGAGATCAAATAGTTCTGTGAAATAGTCTGCTGGGGAAGGAAACTCATTGCTTGGCGAGATTTGAAAGTTGATTGAACCAATCATTAGAAAATATATCATAGTGAACAATTGTGCTGGGTGATGGACTAAATTATATAGTAGGTCTTTTCTATATCTAATTTCTAAAATTCTGTGATTCTAAAACTGCTACAAATTAAAGGGATACTGTCAAGTAGTTTACGTTCCAAATATAACCTATTTTTATTATTATAATGTGGAGGGGAAATGCCCTCCAGATTCTACATATCGTCTCCTCACTCCACCACTGCTTACAAGGACATTTTTAACAAATGATAGCTGCTGTTTATGCATGACTGTACCCAGTATTTTTGTTGTGCTGCTGCAGAGCCAACCAGCCAGCCAGCAGAGGGAGCACAAGTTAAATAATAAATCCTGTTCCCAGAACTATGCTGACATCAATGCTGACACTGATCACAAACAAGTAAGTACTGTAAATAAGTCAGAGCCACATTAGCTTGTGCTTCATAAATAAGGCAGGAGGCACAAACAAGTGTTTATGAAATGAAAAAGGACAAAACAAGTAGGAAAAATATAATTTTGTTATCTTATGGAAGGGTAGTGAATATCAATGGTACGTGAAAAACAAATGTGTGTGTATATATATATAGATATAAATAAAATAGGAAAATACTTGACAGTGTCCCTTTAAGGAAGAACATGTTTGCTCTCAGACGGATCATTTTCTCTGAACTGAGGGAGATGAATGTGACCTGAATAGGTAAGGCAAACGGGACGAAATATATCTCTGGTAAACTCAGTAATTAGGATTGTACTATGGGTCATTTTATCCTTATCTGTCGATGGTGTTTGGCCTAGGATATGTCATAATTCATTGTCCCAAATGTCTTTAAGTACTTCACCATCTCTCTAACTTCAAACCATATTTGTGATCAAACTGATTAAAAATAAGTTTTCAGCTTGGAAGGGGGCATTTATGTCTAAATCCTGCTGAAAAAATGGGGTTTACATTATTGCAAACTCTTGTACTTTTGTCCCTAATCTTGCAATATTTGGTGCTTTTCATAACTCTGGAGTCAGATGAATATTGAAGATCTTCAATTTTCATTTTAAAAAAAAGAGTAGGTTTCTAGCCCTCGTTGCAGAGATTAGATGGAAAACATGTATCCTAATGGTTTAAAGATCAGAGAGCAAAAGAACTCAAAATACATTATTTTTAAAATCTCATGATAATTAAGCCAGTCTGATGGTGTGTTGGGGACTGACTCATGATTATCAAACGCTTGGGGTTTGTACTATTGGGTTCTCTCTGCTGGAGTTGGAGGGTGGGAGACAGAATCCATCCTGCAAAGCCCTGAGCTATGCTTGAAGGGTATATCTACACTGCAATTAGACACTTGGGCTTGCAGGGCTCGGTCTCAGACTCAGGGGCTGTTTAACTGCAGTGTAGATGTTTCAACTCAGGCTGCAGCCCAAGCCCTAGAACCCTCCCCCCTCATAGGATCCTAGAGCTCAGGCTCCAGCCCAAGCCAGAACATTTGTACCACAATTAAACAGACCCCTACCCTGAGCCCTGTGAGCCTGAGTCAGCTGGCACAGGCCAACCAGGGGCTTTTAATTGCAGTGTAAACATACTCTAGGTCAACTATAACAGTCTCCACAGTTGTTACTCTCTCCCGCTTCATGCTCCACATAGTTTAGCCACATACTTATGGGTATACTTGCTATAGCCTGACCCTTCTCCAGTCCACCAGACCTCTAAGACCTCTCTCTGCACTGGCACAAATGGATGTTCATGATGTAGAGCTGTGTAGCGTGGTTGGGGCTGCTGATAGCTCCTGCGTTGGCTCTTTGTAGCTTGACACCCTTGTGGAGCAGTACTACACTAGTTCTGCTCCCTTTTTGGACCTCTGGGCCTACCAGTGGGGCAGGGGGAGTGTAAGCAGCCTATTTGCCTCTTTAAAGAGCAAGAGGCCTGGGGCTCACCAGCCCTGTTCACTCAGTCCCACCTGTGCCATAATTAGCTGCCTACCAGCCTAAGGGGACTGGATTATTTGGGGTCAGATGACAGCCTGAAACATCTGGGCCTCATGAAGGGGCTGAGAAAACTCAGCTCAATTTGAAGAAGGAACCATAGGGAGTAGGGTCTGGAAGCACTCCAGTGAAGTAGTCTGGGAGTCAGTGCTCTATCTTAGAGCCAGAGACAACTCAAAGGTAACCTAGAAGGAACTGGGAACTGACCCCAGAGGGTGGGCTGAAGGGGAGCCCAAGCAGGGCAGAAGAACCTTTTATTTCTTTGGGATTTTTATTTGGACTTTTGTTACCCATGTATGGGATTAAACTCAGAGTGACCCTGCCAGAAGGCTTAAGCCATGGGAATTCCAGAGAAAGAGAAAACTCTGGTGAGGGGAAACTGAGGCAGGGAACATCTGCAGCCCCATGCGTGGCAACTGGGTGGGGGGAAGGGCTACAGGGCAGGCATGCCTATGACAAGTAGGAAATAGGCCATATTGATGTTATGATTAGAGACACTGGGTTCAGCTATATACACTATGTTGTACATGCAGCTTTTTTTTTTTTAAGTGTGACCTCAAAGACAGTAGAAATGGTACATTACTTCATCTAATAACTTTGCAGCAAGGCATCCTTTTCATTCTTCAGTCTGGTTATGTTCTGTTGCAGAAGGACCCAGACATTGAAGCCACTACTTCACAAAAATGAGAGTGCTAGAAAACCGTTATTAAAAAGCAGTTTTCATGAAATAAATTCTTGTTACCTTATGTAGACAGGATGTTTTTTTTTAAAGTTGTTATGAAGCATAGGTTACCATGTCCCTGTGTATTGTAGGAAAAATTACCCATGGTAGACAACAGGTGTCACTGTGGGTTCGCATGAAGACAGGGTCAAACAATTTTCAGTCACATATATAAAATATTCTAAACCATTGTTTGATCTGGAGTTGGTCAACCCTGTGCTGGTCTGACCAAACTTCCCTCCTGTTGAGACGAGAAGGGGGAAGTGATCAGAACGCATGGGTGAATGAAACATAGACACGGGGAAGGAAAAAACCTCCAACTCAAAATTTTTCACTTACTTTTCTTTCAAACGTGAAAATTGATTTTGCTGTATTAAAGTATACAGAGGTGTGTCTTTTAAAAATTATTGGCATTACATGACTATTTTACATTTTCATTATTTATCCTGCCATTATTTATACTGCTGTATATCAACCCCGAAGACTGCTAAACAGCAATGTGTCCTGTTTGTGGCACAGGGCATTGAAAAGGCAGAAAAGCTAATCCGTTCCTTGGAATAGGAATATCCAGTCCTCCTGCCCTTGCGGTGTTCAGATATCTTGGCGATGAGGGGAGGGACTGGTACCGAGACACACACAATTCTAGTGCTGTGACACCACAAGAGGAACAGAGCCAGTCACTGGCTTCTACCGGGGGAAAAATGATGCAGCTGATACTTCACGTATCTTTTAAAAATACAAACACATTCACACCCCTTTTCTGCTGTTTTGTTAGATCAGTAAGATGTTCTGTAAGGGCCAAATTCTGTCATAAGATTACGATATAAAACAGTAGCTTCATGTTAGTAAGAGAAGAAAAAGTGGGAACTCTCAGAAGTGGAATGAATTGTCCAGATAGCATTGTAAAAAGACAGATCTTTTGCCATATCTTGGAAGTGTAAAGTGGTATTTGAAGGTCAAACATGACAACGGTGGGCAATATATATAGGAATTATGTGGATAAACAAATTTCAGAACCAAGACACCATAGTAATTATGATGACACCATACATTTTGGGCAAACTAGAATATTTCTCAAAAAGAAAAGGAGTACTTGTGGCACCTTAGAGACTAACCAATTTATCTGAGCCTAAGCTTTCGTGAGCTACAGCTCACTTCATCGGATGCATACCGTGGAAACTGCAGAAGACATAGTGGAGTGTAGGACACATGTATTACTCTGAACCAGAAAGCTTATTTGTATTGTGCAAATAAACTACTCAGTTTTCATTCCATGTGCTGTGCACAGGCCTAAGGTGCCATGGTTGCGATAGAACTGCAGACAATCATGCCAATGGTGATTAGCATAGAAACTGCGCAGACACCATTTGTGCCACAGGCAGGACACCTGGGAGAAGCTCTTGTATAATCATGTCACAGTAATTGAGTGCAGGTTCAAGGTACTATTCTGTGTGAACCCCTGGGGTAAATTTGTAACTGGGTTATATACCTTCTGAGGAACTGTGTGTCTTTGGATCATATGTGGAGAAATGTATTTCCTGAGTGGGATCATTTATTCCAGTACTTCTCTTCTATAGGACTAATATTGCCTGCTAAAGGACTATTAGTGGGGATGTTACTCAAGATATCTGGGAGCAGGATCCTATTTATGCAATACCTGAATTCAATCATACCACATTTTGCCATTGTCTCCTGCAAGTCCCATGCCACAATTTACAAATACTAGTGATGAGTAAGGGGAGAGGCTTAATAGGTGGACTGCTATAGCAGCTATCCTACTGCTTACACTTGCAGTTAGTCAAAATCATTGGCTTTCCTTCTTGTGTTCTTCAACAGGGATGAGGTTATTGAAAGAGCAGGGTCTTCAGTAGGGAGCTAAACTCAAGATTCATAGATTCCAAGGCTAGAAAGGACCACTGTGATCATCTCCTGAGTAATACAGGCCATAGAACTTCCCCCAAATAATTCCCAAGGAATATCTTAAAAAAAAAATCCTATCTTGATTTAAAAATGGTCAGTTATGGAGAATCCACCATGACCATTGGTAAATTGTTCCAATGGTGAAAAATGTTTAAAATGTGTGTTATTTCCAGTCTGAATTTGTTTAGCTTCAGCTTCCAGTTATTGGATCGTATTATACCTTTCTCTGACATAATGAAGAGCCCAATATTAAATATTTCTTCCACGTATAGGTACCTACAGACTGTAATCAAGTCACCCATTAACCTTCTCTTTTTTAAGCTAAACAGATTGAGCTCCTTGAGTCTATCACTATAAGGAATAGTTTTTAATCATTCTCATGGCTCTTCTCTGAACCCTTTCCAATTTACCAACATCTTTCTTGAATTGTGGGTATCAGAACTGGAAACAATATTCCAATTGCAATTGCACCAGTGCCAAATAAAGAGGTATTACATAGAACTTTATTGGAATAGCTCCTTTGATATTGAATAGAATCCACTTTCAAGAGAATTTTTCTTAAATTCAGTGATAGAAGGTGACTACTAATCATTTTTTGATCCATTTGTTGTCAGCATCCACGGCTATGAGAACGAAATAATTAGGTCCCCTCTAATAGATATATATAAATGGAATAGATATATATAAATACCTGATGTTCTAAATCACTTAACTTGTGACCATGTCAGTTGCTTATCCATGTCTTTCCGATATTCCTCCTATTACATGCTTTCTGTGGTTGTGCCTTTTATTTCCTCTTCTTTGAGAAGCGCTGTAATGTGTGTCTAGTTGTCTGTCTTCTCCTTAAACCACTTAGCTGATGACCTGCATTTCTGTTGAACTCCACAGCAGTGTCCGAGTACAACAGTGCATAGGTTCATTAAATCTAATTGCATACCATACTCGTAAGTTGTTCCATTGAAAGCTGCATTATTGCATGTCATTATAGTAGGGGATTATATAGGAAAATAGCACTTTGTTGTTGATTTACCTCTAAAGTGCACAACTCTGACTTTGAGATTCCTTTTGGATCTTTTAAATAGTTGCTTTCCTTACAGCTGCTTGTGCGAACTGGCTGTTTAACATTGTTATTCTGTGCTGCTATGGACAATGTTCTACAGATGCTTCTGCAGCCTCACTCCTTCACATACTATCTTTTATGTGGCATTTCTCATACAAGTCTCTCTATATATGATGTGGCCCTCACTAAATCACTTATCCATTCTGTGTGCCTGCCACATACCTATAGCATGCATGTATGCACATATACACCTTACTATCGCTTTCTACTGTGAAGGGTTGATAGGCCTGATCCTTTTGTTTCTAATAGTAGTTTTAACAGCCTTTTAGATGGCCCACATTGTTCTTATTTGTATGCATTTCTTTGGGCCATCCCTTCTACCTATTTCCTGGTAGCTGTCGCTGGTATGGAGCATTGTTTGCCTGATATGAGCCTTTAGAACCTGCATTTCCACTATATATGCTCAAACATGTTAATTCATGTCCTCCTATATCTCTCTGTTCCATTCCCAGCATATATTTGCAGGTACTTTTCTAGTCCCCATGCTTTTTTCCTTAAGCAATCCAGAATTCAGGTGTAAATTACTAATGTTGTGTTTGATAGAATGATAGCTTCCAAAGCTGAAAAAACTAACTATATGTAAAAGTTAACAAATGTTATTTAACTCAAACCATTTGTAGTAGTGTTGACAAGATATTTAAGGGTTTCCCTGAAGAAAACCTACTCGTCATTTAAATTATTTAAAAAGTAAGTAATTACTAGAAAACCTCTGCACATAATGCAGTCCTCCAATGGAGAATCAGACTTTCAAATCTGGAAGATTCTAGAAAAAAAATTCACAGGTTAGACCAAATTTTCCCTTCTCTGTCCCAGCAATCTTTATATTATAAAGCAGTAACTTGTCCTTAGGAGAGTAAGAAGGATTGAATTTATATATAAATTGAAAATGAACGTAAAGGTTTTGGAGGTGCCATGTTCTGCAACACTCATCTACCAAATGATGTGTCTACAGAAGAGTAGAGGTCACCCTCAAAATGGTTTGAGAATGTGTGGCTAGAGAGCCACAAAAGGGCTCTTTATAGTTCGTAATAAAAAACATGATCTCTACACCAACAGTGTCACTGCTCCTCCAAATGAGTGACCTGTAACATTCTTGGGGAGAGCAGCACCTCACCTTTTGTGTGTCTGCTACATATTCTGTTATCCCCTTGGTGGCCCATTTAACATCCAGGTTATATAATTTTTATGCTGTGGCTTGTCCTAGAAAGAAAATCCACAGGAAAGATCAAATTTCCCTTTTGCATTGGGAACGAATTGAGCCTTTCGACATGCAAAAAACACATTTTAGTACACTTTAAGTATCTAGTTACCAGGGTGCTACTAAATCAGATCGCTAGATATGTCATAGCTAATGAAGGAAAACAGCCACAAGTATTTGTACTACCAAAACGTATCTGCTGTTTGAGGATGCAGAAATGTGTGTGAGTGTGTTCAGGAACAAAGCTGAAAAATTCTGAATCAGAACCATAATAGAATAAAATACTAAGACAATATTTTGTGATATTTTCATTTTCACAATTGTTGGTATCTCCCGTTAGTAGAAAGTTCCCAATATCTTTGCTTTTTGTTCCTATACAATAGTCAACTTATTATGGCAGATTTAACCTCTATTTTTTTTTTAAAATTAATATCTACACAATTAGTAAGGATATGGAGAGATCTATTGCACTGCTTCTGCCACTGCCAATAGACTCTCAAGTGCAAAAGTGAAAACATAGAAAGGCAAATTATAATACTCACTAGAATTGTCATAATGTATACTAAATAGACTATATAATCAACATTTGCAATTGAAATGACCTTTGCAAAGGAAAAAAAATAACTTTATGTTAAAAACAAACTTTAACTCACTTAATAGCTTCATTCCGCTGGGAGCAGAGAGCTGTGTTTGTTTATCTTATGTTATGCTAAAAAAATTCCACACTAGAGCATCACACTGAGGGAAGGGCATTTACACTTGGATTCTTACTAGAACTGTAAAATCCAATACTTTCTTTGGAAAAATATATGCCTTGAGTATTTCACATTAGAAGCAGCCGTTGTTTTACATTTTGGTGTTGTGGCAGTTTTGTTCTTCTACATAAAGATAAGAATCTTGAGACTGATGATCCTGCTTCCATTCAAATGAATGGCAAACCAGCCATTCACTTTGGGTAGTGTAACATTGGTGCTATTATTTATCAAGTATTTATATCATGTTGGCTCTTAGGAGTTCCAGTCATGGACGAGGACACCATTGTGCTAGTTGCTGTACAAATAGAAGAAAAACATGATCCCCATTCCAAAGAGAGTGCAAAATCTTAGATAGTAAACAATTCATTTCTGTTCTTGATTTTCACACTTAGTGTTGCATGAACATATTTCCATTAAATTATTTGGTGGAAAATGAAAGAAAATTTACGCCATGCCATTAAATATCAATATTTGTGAATAACTTGCTTCTTTTGAATTCAGTGTCCGTGTAGATTTCAAGAACTTCAGTTTCCTCTGCAAGATGCTTGTTGTATGTGTGGTGTTATGCAAGTCTTCATTTCACTTTGTGCAAATCATATTTTTTAAACTGAAGCTACTGTACATTTTATCTGTCCTTACAATTTTATTTGTAAGAAAAATGTTTCATTTTAGCTTGGTCTCTCTGAAACTGCAATGATTTTTAATAACTTATCCTTATGTAGGATGTGAAGAATCGAAGAAACCCCCGCCTTGTCCCATATGCCCTTCTGGATGATCGTACCAAGAAGTCAAACAAAGATAGCCTCCGGGAGGCCGTCCGCACCCTTCTTGGCTATGGTTACAACCTGGAGGCTCCTGATCAAGATCACGGTATTTAATTTAATTTTTTTACTCTCAAGAATCCATGTAATGTTACAGTAGGTATTGGTAATGACGGAGGCATATCTATTTGTTGTTAAGTTTATTATGTTTTTTTTTAGCCCTATTGAACTGTTTCGTGAGGCATTGCAGGGCTGCTGAGGATGACCAAATCCACTAGCTTCAAGCTGTGCCCATCTCTCATTGATGAACAAGCACAATGTCTATTCCAAATCAGGAAAGTGTTCCACGTTCAAGTCACTTGCTAGCAGCACATCTATTGCCAAGGAAAATTGCCTTAAGCTTCATTTCTTAGAGGTGGCATGAGTTATTGTCTTCCAGCTCTGGTCTGCCTGATGACCCTGCATTCAGTCCGTGTCTTGTTTTCCTGAGATGGGAATGGGTACCCAGAAAGGCTCTGTCCCTAAAAACACCTCAGCATGTAGGGACTCCGCTAAGTCTTCCCAGGCCATTGGGTTATGCTAATCAATCTTCTGAGTCCTTCAGCCTTATGGTAGTGTTCCACAAGAACTGGTGTCTGAATCAAGCATTGCCTCAACCTCTACATCAAGCTTTCACAACAGAGCCATTGAAGAACTGAGTAAAAGAACTCCGTGTAAACTGAGTAAGGACCTCAGAATTTGGTGAATTTGCTTGGTTGTAGTCAGATTCAGAACCAATTTACACATACTGTATGTAAGAAATTTAATAATGTAATTCCCAATACTGCAAAGGATCCTTTAGTGTGGACCTGAATGAATGTGACTGTAGACAACTTTGTTTTATTCTTACACATCAGTTTAACTTAGTTTGTGTGAAATCATTGGCTCTGAAATACTTTTCTCTAAAAGCTGAGGATTTGTTTACTTTCTTAGTGTATGGGCATAACTTTTCTTAAGGCTGCAGTACTGGATGTTACGCATGCGTGTTCAAGAAAGAATGAACCTTTATATTCTTTCAACTACTTTTAAGCAAGTAGCAAGCGAGCTGTTGTCCAGTGTTTCATCCTGGTTTAATGTCCAGTGCAAGAACTAATCTCAAAGACAAGAAAATAGGTGACAAATTCTTGTAAACTGTGACTCTAGTGACACCATTTTTATAATAGTTTTTAGATGATTGCTCTAATAGTAGGGAGCCGTTAGAAAGGACTTCTGATCAATTTGTGAGTGCCCTTATTTCAAAGATGGTCACTTTCCCAGTCAGTTTAAATTTACAGATAATGAACAGACTGTGCAGTGTTGCTCATGAGTATTCTAATCACAGAACATCTAGAGTGTGGAAGATACTTCCTGCATCATTTCCTTAGTTGGCATTTGATACCTACTGGAGATAACCTGCCACTCAGAGGAGATGTTATTTTATCATTGCTTCTTAAAAGAAATCAGCTGTATAAAGAAATAAAATAGATAATGGCTGCAGGGAAAAAACATTATGGGAAAAAATCAGAAATTATAAACTGGATATACGCAGAGAAAATATGTTTTAGGGCAGCTTTCATAATTATGTATTATAAAGCTTGCTCTAGGATACATGGCTTTGGAAATAAACTGACAGGTTTGAGTATGCATGTTGGTGCTTGGGTGTTCTCTTCTGTGTGCTTCGGTGATAGTTAAGAAGATGTCCCTAACTTCATCAGAACATAAGTACATAATGAAATCATTAAGGCAATATGCCCGTACCACTTTGAGATTACCCCTAAATGGCTGGCGTCTGAAATGTGCTGTTAGTCCATTTTAGACAGCAAACTAAGGACTGAGAGTTGCTGTGTGTACCGTACAGCACTGTCCCACTAGCCATGCTCATTAAATAACAGATGGTAAATTCAACAGAATGGCTCTCACTACACTTAAACATTTAAGTCTGCATATGTTTTAATTAATGATACTCTCAGCTATCCGGTAGATTGCATCAGGGCCCAAAGCTAATTATTTTTCAAGATGTGTGGCCTGTGTTTCTATGGTAGAATTGTAGAATGAAACTCATAAGTCTCAGTTATTAACTTCTCAATAATATTAAAAAGAGTTTTCTGTGTTTACAATAATCCTGAAGGAAAGAATAATGAAAAGAAAGCATTATTTAAACCCAATTTATAAGATTTAAATATTCAGAACCCTATTTTAGGTGCTGATTTAAATAGGTGTATGCCAGAAATCTTGAGAGCAGAAATGGTAATGCCCAAGAAAAATTGCCTGATTACCTCCATTGTTCTCCTCTGAGAATTCAGAGAGAAACTGCTTTGAGGTTTCTCCTTGACTGGCATTGCAGAGGAAGCTTAACAGGGTGTCGTGATGGGAAAGTGGGTGAGTACATATGAGGCTACCAAGAAGAAAGAATGGTCATTACCCCCAGGAACACACACAAAATATTCCTATTCTTAGTAAGAATAAAATTTGCAAGAGGGTGGGGGTATAAAGCTAATGTGAGGAAGAGTATGGATGCGTATAAAAATTATTTTGCAATTAATATATGAGCCTGCTGGGATGGAGAAAATTATGCAAAATACCTTCATATTCACTAGGTTTTTCTAGGAATATGCTAAATGAAGTGAAATAAGGTAATTTTATATTGAATTCACTTTATCAATATCCTTCTATTTTATTTATTTAGAATACATTATGCTTGAGAGAACATGAACCAATGCTTGTGTATATCGATTGTCTAAATGCTGGATATTGCATCCTCTGTAGTGTAGTGTGGAGATTTATACTGCCACGGAGGACTCTTCTGTGGTGTATGTTGGGGTATGGAGTCCCCTTCTTGGGGTTTACTTTGCAATTGTTACACACACACACACTCACAGTTCACACGCACAAATACCACACTTCTGAGATGCTTTTAGCCCTAACGTTCATGAATAAGTGTCGCAGAAGTGGGTCCTGTTTTTTAGTTATTTTATTATGTTTGTACTAAATTGGATGTTTCTAGTTGCATACTACTTAGCTTTTATGCCAATGTATTACATGCTGAATTTAGTGCCTAGACTTAATAAAATTTGAATAATAATATTAAATAAATGCAAATAAAGAATAAACCTTCATTTTTCTAAGTAATATGTTCAAGGTATTTGAAAAGCTTGTGGCGGGGTATTTTTATTCTTTTTTAGAATATGACAATACTATGAATTGATAGAGTTAAACTGCTATATTATATATATGTGTTACATAATATGATTGTTTTGCAGAATTGTTGCTTTCTCCGGTTTTCTTGTCTGACATAGGATGTTTTCCTTTGGAACATTGTGGGAAGCCCCTCTTCGTCATTCAAATTCTGTATTGTGTATTGTAAAAGGATTTAGAGATCTCTAGTGGTTTTCTGGTTTTTGGTTCATGATTTTTTTTTTAAGCCTTGGTTAACCAAATGGAGTATCTTCAGCTGTGTCCTTATTGTTATTTATTGCTTCCAGTAGCACCCCAAATGTTCTAGATGCTGTACAAACATCATAAGAAGATACAGAGCTATTTGGCATCTAAAAATACAGTGAATCAGACAAAGTGTAGGGGCAATGGGTGAAACATACAAGTTGTTGGGTGATGTTTAGTTGTTTTTTTTAATTAGATATATACACTATTCCCAACTTCTGTTCAACCTTGCTATTAGTAGTCAGCTAATTTCTTGTAGAGTTATGACACCGGGGGTTTTCAGGAGGCATTTGATGTTGCGAGGGCAGTGGGTATGTAGAGCAGCAAGAATAGAAAATGCAATTTATAAACAGCTGTGAGGAAGAAAGCTCGGGGCAGTTTTGCTGAGGCTGGCATCACTGGCAGGGTGGAGAAGAGGGGATGGAAGGCAGGAAAAGAGACAAGAACAGATAAGTACAGAGGAGACAGTTACATAGAATCTTCAAGGCTCGAACAAGAAGCTGGGACTTAAGGTAGTGGAGGGATTGGAGAGGTGAAATGGGGAGTGGGTTGTTGACATGGTCAAAGCAGCAGGCAAGAAAGGTGATTTTAGCAGCTATTTCTTGTACAGACTGAAGGGAAGCAGTGGAGCTAACAGGAAGATCAGAGATGAGAAGGATGTTACAGTAATCAAGATGAGCGAGTCCCTGAATAAGCGTTTTAGCTGTATGTAGAAGAATGAATTCTAGAAATCTTATGGAGAAAGAAGTAGCAGGATCCAGACATAGTCTGGATATGCAGGAGAAGGGAAACAGAAGAATCAAAGGATGAGCCCCAGGTTGTGGGCCTGACTGACTGGTAAGATGATGACATTGTCTATAATGACAGAGAATATGGGAATTGGGAAGGCAATAAGGGGCCTTCTCCTTCTCCTTCTTCTTGTGCCTTGTAGTCCTTTACAGCTTTGTAAAATGTGATCATTGCCATTTACACCCACTTTGCACAAGGGTGACTGTGTTAAGTTTAAGTTGACAATGAGACATTTGGAAGGAAGTGTCAGAAACAGATAAAATGCAGGACTGAATGGGGGAAGATAAGTTAGGAATAGTGAGAGTTTGCAAGTAATCAGTTTAGAGGTGGTAGTTGAAGCTGTGTAAGAGGATGAAAGAGAGGTTGTAAAGTGAGAAAAGGAGGCAGCCAACATGAGAGCCCTTTGGGTACATCGTTTTGTGGGTTCTCCTCCTCTGTATCTCTTTCCATGGATCAGCCAGAGAGATAGGAAGAGGACAGGATAAGATGTCAAGAAGGTATGAGAAGTATCATAGAGATCAAGAAAGTTCTGGGTGAAGTAGAAACCTTGAGACATTTTCTAGAAGAGGGCATTAGAAAACTTTGTGAGCGCAGTTTCGTTGGAGTGAGGAGGACAGAAGCGAAGTTGGAGAGGATAAGGCAATGGTTGTAGGTTGCATGCTCAATAAGGTTAGAGCTGAGGGGAAGAAGGGAGTGGTGGCATAATGGGAGAGAGAGACAAAATCAATGGCTGGCTTTTTTTGTCTGTGGAGGAAACCATAATATACTTACATTCTGAGGAGATGGAGCCAGAGAAGAGTTGGCGGTTGAGGAGGAAGGAAGAGGAGTGCATGAAAGCAGGAGGCCAGAACAGGTATCGGCTCAGGAGAGTAGTGGAGTGGGTCAGAGGCTAGAGATAAAGTGTGAAACCTCAGTGTCAGTTGTAAGGGAAAAAGAGGAGAGAATAATAGATTTATTCATGCACTTCAAAGTGACACATGCACATTCTTTCGTTTTTAAAATCTAAATACATTTTATTTACTGACTTAGATTATTTTTTAAACCCATGCATTTCCCAACCACTCCACAGTTCTCTGGTGCATTAGGAACTGCAATAGTTCACTTATGCCATGTACCACTAATCTTTCTGTGGAGTTTACATCTGTTGTGATCAAGATACATGACACACTGTTTGCATAATAATGTCAGTGGTAAGAGTAAGATTAATGTGTCCGTCTACTGGAGATTTTTTAAATAGTGTTTCATGCTGAGCCCCTCTTGAGTGAATTGTTATGTAGCCATAGTAGTCTTGAAGGAAAAGTATGTTAAGGCAGAAAATGTGATACTTTTATCCTGTAACCTTTTAGCCTGTAAACTTGTGTGTTGTTCTTTACCTGTTGCAGTCAGGGCAACTGTTTAATAGGACACAATATCTATACAACAGTTTAGGATGGTGTCATGGTTCCTTCCCCACTCTGAACTCTAGGGTACAGTTGTGGGGACCTGCATGAAAACCCCCTAAGCTTATTTTTACCAGCTTAGGTTAAAACTTCCCCAAGATACAAACTAATTTACCTTTCGCTCTTGGACTTTTTATTGGACTTTACAAGCGTCTTAACAAATACATAACAGGGAAAGAGCCCGCTTGGAAACGTCTTTTCCCCCAAAATATCCCCCCAAACCCTACACCCCCTTTCCTGGGGAAGGCTTGATAAAAATCCTCACCAATTTGCATAGGTGAACACAGACCCAAACCCTTGGATCTTAAGAACAATGGAAAAGCAATCAGGTTCGTAAAAGAAGAATTTTAATTGAAGAAAAAGTAAATGAATCACCTCTGTAAAATCAGGGTGGTAAATACAGGGTATGCAGATTCAAAACATAGAGAATCCATCTAGGCAAAACCTCAAGTTACAAAAAGACACAAAAACAGGAATATACATTCCATTCAGCATGACTTATTTTATCAGCCATTTAAGCAAAACACAATCTAACGCATATCTAGCTAGATTACTTACTAAGTTCTAAGACTCCATTCCTTTCCTGTTCCTGGCAAAAGCCTCACACAGACAGAGAGAACCTTTGTTTCTCCCCTCCTCCAGCTTTGAAAGTATCTTGTCTCCTCATTGGTCATTTTGGTCAGGTGCCAGCGAGGTTATCCTAGCTTCTTAACCCTTTACAGGTGAAAGGGTTTTTTCCTCTGGCCAGCAGGGATTTTAAAGGTGTTTACCCTTCCCTTTATATATATGACAGATGGGAAGTGAATAAGGATAGTCTATTCAATTGAAAACGTATATGTTATTTCAGTGTTCAGCAATATTTTCTAAATACCTCTTTGGGTCTGATTTCAAGCATCATAAAAACATTGATTTTTCTTTTATCCTTGAACAGTTTACAGCCTTGAGCTCTGTGTATTCACAAAAGCTTGTCTCTCCCACCAATAGAAGTAGGTCTAATAAAAGATATGACCTCACCCACTTAACCTCAGATGAGTCAGTTTTATTATAATAAGAAATGCCAGTTATTTGTCCTACACTGTATTTTAAAGGGCATCTGTTTTTTCAAACCCTCTGCCCTTTCTCCTTGTGATATTTTTTCTAATGCAGAAATGTGGTCATCTGGTGCGTTAGAGACTCATGCAGATAAATGTATCCTTTCCTTCTGCCCACTCCTCCCACTGCAGAAAAAGGATGCTAAAATAACATGGTCCAAGTACCCTTAGCTATGCACATATAACTGTGGGTAGGACTCATTACAGTAAATAAATATTTGTACAGCAGTGTTACACTGAGAGATTTAAGAAGCTCTATCTAATTAACATATCAAATATCAGATTAAGTACCAACTAGGGAAGAAGATTTCTGATAGTAGAGGACTCTAATTTAGCAAGGAGTGTCGTAATAAGATCCAAAGACTGGGTGTTGAAGTTAGAAAAATTCAGACTGAAAATAAAGCACTTTTTTTTCACAGTGAGGTGTAATTACTCTTTGGAACAATTTATCTAGGGATGTAGTGTAAACTCCATCTCTTGAAGTCTTTAAATCGAGATGGGATGTCTTTCAAAAATATATGATCTATCTCAACCATACAATATGGGCTTGAAGTAGGAATATTGAGTAAAAATTCTGTAGTCTGTGTTATGAAGGAGGCCAGAGTAGATGTTCATAGTTAACCTTCTGGCCTTTAAAATCTGAGTCTCTGATATTTTCATGTGCATTACCAATCATTGGTACCACTAGGTCACTGGATTAACTGAGCTTTCAGGGCTTCAATTCTTGGCTATACAGCATCATGACTTATGGTAAATCATTGCTAAATCCCATTATCTACTTCCTAATATTTTTCTATAAGGTTGAGAGGTATGGATACTATACAGTAATCTCCGTTTATTTTCATTGCTTTCATTTTGTTATCAGATAAACATAAGGGCCCTTTTTTCCCCCTGCAGCTACAAGGTCAGACATGTGCACTGGGATAATGGAAAGGTTCCGGATATTCCGCACTGAGAAGACTTACGCAGTAAAGGCTGGAAAATGGTACTTTGAGTTTGAGGCTGTCACTGCAGGAGACATGAGAGTTGGCTGGACCAGGCCAGGCTGCCAGCCAGACCAGGAACTTGGCTCAGATGAGCAAGCTTTTGTCTTTGATGGCTTCAAGGTTTGTATAGTTTGTTTTGGTGGGATTGATTGTAAGTAGTGACAGTAAGTTGTTAACAAAAATCACTTATTTTTTCTTCCTATTCTAGTTGTTTCAGCTTAATGCCCTTCTGTGCCTTAGCTTTTGTTTCAGTGTTTGAAAATATTAAGAATCCTCTTTAGGGTCTGGGTGAAATGAAAGGTAAAATAATATTTTAGAATGTAGAACCGTATTACTTGGCAAAAATACAGTAAGAGCACTTGGCACTTCCATAGCTCTTTTCGTTTGAAAATCTCAAAATGCTGTACAAAATTGGGTGTGTATTTGAGGCACAGAGCACTTAAGTAACTTACCCTAAATCAAGTCATTGGGAGAGCTGAGATTAGAACCCATTTCTCCTGAAACCTAGTGCAGTGATCTCCCGATAGGAAATAGCTATAGGAAAGAGAATGTGATTTTCATTGTCAGCAGTAATTCCATTGGACTGAATTTGGTTAAGAATATAGGAATGTAAAAGTTATGAAAATGAAGACTAAATTTTAATGGAAATTTCTGATAGTATTTAGCACAAATTAAGTATGAGAAAGCAGGTAGTTCTAGCTCCAACTTGAGTATGAAAGAAACAATGAAAGACTGAAATCTAGTTGTATGGGTAATATGTAGATAAGCATAACATTTTTTTATGCCACTGGTTTTTGATCCTTCACAAGAGTCAAATGACTCATTAAAGTGTGGCAGTAAAACATCATTTTAGTGTGAAGGCATGTGAAATCTCTGCCATGATAACAGTTGCTATCTAGACTAGTGGTGACTCATGTCTTAGTACAAAAATGCATATTAACTGCATTTTGTGTCTGGAGTTGGAATACAGTTATGTTGTTGTTATAATACTTGACAGAAGTTAGCATTACTCTTCACAAACTCAATTTCAGAACTGCAGATTGTCAAGCAAGCCTACTTCAGCCCTATTTTATTGTTGTTACTGCATTTCTATTTGACAGTGTTGTATGATACAAATTGAGATGCCTTAACATTGAACTGAAAAGTCAGAATTTTTTAAATGACTGATCAAATTAAATAACCATTCACAGTGTCCTATCATTAGCAGAGGATGAGCACTGAATATATTTGAAAATGATAACAATAAAAAGCTGAGAATCAATTGTCCTGCTAAATCCTGAGTTGGGACCTTGATGTTTTCCTTGCAACTGTGTAAGATCACTAACACCTAAAGCAGCAGTGAGAATGCTACTCCCTGCCTTCTTTTAGATATAAACCATGTCATCAGTCAAGTTTTCCAAGCTAATACAATCTCAGGTAAAAACTCCTTCAGTCTATTTGTAAGCCAATATTGGGATTTTAGTAATACTTTTTGTTTTGCTAAGATTAATGAAATGGACATTATCCCCCTTCTTAGTTGTATTTCCTGCAAGAAGCACATTTTACCTTTGCTGTGTGTTCTATTCCAGTTCCCATCTGATTTCCAGGTGCTGTATAAGGTGTTGGTTTTGACTGATACATTTCTTAAGGACTTTAGCTGTGACTATCTTTTAAGAATGGCTCTATCCTCTTGTACCACAGAAGTTGAGATCAGCTGAGGTGCTAGAATTAACAGATTCCAGTTTATTTGGGAGGCTGTTTACAGGAGGGATTTTAGATGAAGGTTCGGCAGTTCTGGAATTCACTCCCCCCTTGGTCAAAGAGAGCTTGAGATTGTTGACTTTCAGGGCATGCCGCAAGTCTCATGTGTTCTCCCAGGCTTTTGAGGAGTGGGAGTAAGGGATGGAAACTTAGTCCTGATAGAATGGGTGTGTTAGGAAGAGGTACATTGATAGTGGGGTTTTTTTGTGTAAATTTTCTAAGAATTTGTATGTATTTATTTAGATTCTGCTCTCATGCAAACTCCACAACAGGCATCCATCCAAACCTGCAATATTTATTCCTCTAGAGGTCAGTCATGCAAGGTGCTGAGCCACTCTTTGAGGTAATGAATGCCCTCAACTACTTCTATAGAAACAAGTGGGAACTGAGGGTGCTCATCACTTCCAAGAATTGCTCAGCACCAAGAATTGCTCAGCATGTTCAGGCCGATAGAGAGCATGGCAAGCATGTTGCATAAATCTAAATAAATTCATCAAGAATAACATATTTTTGAAGATTGCTTGGAAGCATAAAATTTAAAAAATACTATAAAGCAGCTATTTAACTTTGCAATTGAGACCATATTATTTTCATGACAGACCTTTTGTAGATCTTCCAAATAAAAATAAAATATGCTCTTACATGTGTTACTAATATGCTGAAATATCAATTTAACTCATCTATTCACTGGGCCTCATTTTATAATGCTGATGTTCGGAGAGCTTCAACAAAATTAATTGTAGGATTGCCACTCTCAAAGTATAATTGTGATACTCATGAGCATTGTTTCAGAATGAGTTGCTGTAAAAGTATTAATTCTAGTGCTGTGTTAATTGAGGGGGATGATTATTAGTCATATCACTGAGGGGGAGGGAAATACTCTCATTGTTTTTATCCTTCTCTGAAATCCTTTTCAGGCCCAGCGGTGGCACCAGGGTAATGAGCATTTTGGCCGCTCTTGGCTGGCAGGGGATGTTGTGGGATGTATGGTTGACATGAACGAGCACACCATGATGTTCACCCTGAATGGTGAAATCCTGCTCGATGACTCAGGTTCAGAGCTTGCATTCAAGGACTTCGAGGTTGGTGATGGTAAGTGGTTGCACGCTTTGTGCTGTTAACTTGCTTTTGTTGCTAGATTGTGCCTATTGTGGGTTGACATCCTTTTAACATGCTCTTTGTGGGTGTACAAGCAGATGAGAATGCAGCTTTGTCACATGTGCACAGCATAGTTTGGCAGAAAAATACTTGTTACTTGGCATTGCTTTACAGTAACTTTGCTTTCTCTCATTTAGCTGAGAACTGCATAGGGCAAAAGGGTGAACATCAGTGGAAATAGAATAGTAATTACTGTATGATGCTGATCTTGAGCACTAGTGATTTCAGTTAGAGCAGCTTGGTTCATCATTTTGTTACAGTACTGAGGCACTTCTTCAGAACTGGTAGCTCACGAAAGCTTATGCTCAAATAAATTGGTTAGTCTCTAAGGTGCCACAAGTCCTCCTTTTCTTTTTTCTCCTGATAAAGAAGTTTTATGTGTTTCTGTTTCCCTTCAAACCAGGCTTACGTGTACCTCTCTTTCCCCCATCACCTAATTGGGCTTATGTGCACCCACTTCCCATCCCTGGGGTTTGTATGCATAAACTTTCATTTACAATATAAATAATGGTTAAAAAATATCCTAATGCCAATATAACATAGAAACAAAACAAACACCACATACCCATTGCATCGCATCATGGCAAAAGATTTTGTAATAAACTGTGTGTTTTGGGAGAAGCCAATCAACAATGAAAGGTACAACTGCTAAAGAAAACTTTCAGTCACATCTAAAGCTTGAGTAAGTAAATAAATAAACATTTCAGTCTGTCCTGAAGGGCAACAAATCTAATCCGTTTTGTACAAAGGGCAGGAATAGGTTCCAAAATTGTGGGCCACTCCTGCAGAAAGCTGCACCTTTTCTTGTATACGAAGAAATCTACACTTCAAGTACCGCCATTCACTGCAGCTATGGCAATACCGTTCGGGCATTCTTGTATAAGACAGCTCTCAAATAGGCATGTCTTGTGCCATTATACTGTTGTACCGCAGGTAAACAGTGCATCTTGCTGTCCCATTTCTAGGCAATTGGCTGCAGACTGTTAGTACTCCCATATGTAATCAAACCACTGTTGGGTGTAACAATATTTGCACTTGGGGGGCGGGGGGGGTTGTTTCTGAGGTTTATCTTCAGGCCCTCAAAAGAAAAATGAAGGTAAATTAAATGTTGGTGCAAAGAAGATGAGCTCTGATTTTGATTTTTACAATGAAAAGTTTTTCCATTGACTTTGGTGGGCTTTGGATTAGGCCTAATTCTCAAGTTTGCTTCAGTGACAGGGATGTAGAATTAAGAATTGATTTTAATAGCTACAGTTGCAGAACCACTGTAGGGCTGCAAATGTCTGATAAAAGTGTTTCTGAATAATTTAGTGTGGTGCTCAGAAAAATGCACACACCCACAAACAAAAATTAAAGTGCTAGATGGAATTTTAAATCTCTCAGACTTGACAGGTCCCTGTTAATGGAGATTTGTGTTTGTTCACTGCATATTTTGAAAGTTTGTATTCTGTTTTTCTGAATGATTATATATTGGTAAATAATCTCTAAATGGCTTGCTAGAAACATGATTGTATTGCCCAGTAGAATTTCACCCTCAAAATATTCAATGTAGAACACAAAGTTGCTTCATTCTGTCTGCATTTGCAGTATTATGTGACGCAATTTGTGCTTCCAGTTTCAAAAAGGCATTGAAACAACTCTGAGAGATGTTTCTGCAGACATACAAGAGACAATGGGCTTCCTCAAGCCTTGCCTGATATTAATTATTTATAGAGCACTGAGTGTGATCCCATTGTAATAGAAACATATATAGAAGAGAGAGTCCTTATCCTGTTCACAAGTTCCTCTCCACATTGTCATCAAAGTGTTGTGGAGCAGTTCACAGAGTGCAGAAGGTGTCTAATCAAAAGACCGGTTAACCACTGGGAGTCTTTCCATTCACTTGAGTTGGCTTTGAATCAAATCCTCTTTCTATGACTTCCCTGCTGCCTGTCCCATATTCATGTCATGGGACAGTGGTTTTCCTTTTTGGGCCTTGTCCCCGTGCTACACAATGCTGAATATAACAGCACTTTTCTGGGGTCATGAAAATAAATTCTTATTTCTCTCTCTTAATTAAAAAAAAAGCTTCAGTTTTCTAGTCTGCTATAGTGAGCATTAATCCCCACTGTAAATATTTTCTGTGCCATATTCACAGAGTGTAAGTAAGTTGATGTAATTGAGCAATAGCACATTGTTGCATGTGCATTTGTCAGTTGAAATGGCATGTGTCTCTACATGCTAAGGACGCTTACATTGACTGATGAGCACACATCTCTTAGAGTATGTTACTGTGCTTTCAAAATTATAGCTTTTAATAACAGGTTACATTGTACTTTCTTTGGCCTCTATTTTAGTAGGATGTAGAGTTAGTAGAACTGATGAAAGTTAAATGACTACTCCTGCATCAGCTTTCCCAGCTCTGCCATAAGAAAAGGAAGTGCTCATTTTTGTCAGTGCTGCCCTAGAGCTGCTCCTGGTTTCATTTACATTCCCCACTCAAAGAAGATGTGGTGAGTGTGAGTAGAAGACTCCTGCTTCCACCTACTAGTGTACACAATTCTGTGAACTTCGCAGCCCTTATTACTGAACAAAGTCTTACAGCTGTAACTCAGGCTATGTCTACACTACCGTGGAAAGTTGACCTATGTTACGCAACTCCAGCTACGTGAATAATGTAGCTGGAGTTGGCGTACCTTAGGTCGAGTTACAGCAGGGTCTACACTGTGGGGAGTCAATGGGAGAAAATCTCCTGTTGACTTACCTTACTCTTCTCGTTGGGGGTAGAGTACAGGGGTCGACTGGAGAGTGATCTGCTGTTAGTTTGGCAGGTCTTCACTAGACCCACTAAATCGACCACTGGTGGATCGATCTCAGTGTCCATTCCTGCTGTAGTGTAGACCTACCCTCAAAAAGCAGGCAAGAATGATCTCTTCCACCCCCCACCGCAAGCATTGAACTGATAGGGTAATTGAGAGGTTAACAGTGGCCAGTACTGGATGCTTCAGAGGGAAATTTTGACTGATCCATCCCCTTTTGTCCACTCCCAGCTTCAGGCAGTTGGAGACTTAGGTTGCTGCAGAATGAAGCTTTTCACTTCAGGAAAAAGATGACGATTTGTCAGAGCCATCTGCCCTGCTTTAGAGGACACAGCCTACTTATAAGCCAGTGCTAGTGTTATAGCATATTTACAAACAGGGAAAAAGGAACATGGCTCTCTGCCAAGTTACCAATCAGGTTCACAGGCCCCTATTTTAGGGTCTGCTGCCAACAAGAAGAGTTCCACAGAATTGTGGCAGAACTGAGATATCATTCTTGTCAGTAGTAAACATAACTATTAAATGATAATTGCACATTTATATATGTAGGTGCAAGAGAGATTTCATGCAGGAGGCATGGTGTATTCATGCATTATAATTCTGAATATTCAGCCAGGTAAATAGTATGATTCAAATTCCGTCCCCAGTTACACCAATGCAACTTCAGAGTATGATTTTCATGTCTGCACTGTATATGTGGCAAAAAGGTTACAAGTTGCACCCCGTCTTCTCCAAAAGAGTATAAATTACACAGAAATTATGCTGCCCTTATCCTTTTGCAGTGAGCAAAGGGTGGCATCATGTGGTTCACCTTGGATGTGGAAAAAGTGGATGGAGTTGTAGTCAGGATCAAACCCCTTATTCAATATGCATCTGCCAGAAGCAACCTGCAGGAGAGGGGAGAGGCAAATCCTACCCTGTCTCATGCCCTGTGCAACTGCATCTACTTTGGTGTGGTTGCATTGCATGTAAGTCAAGGCAGGATTTAACCTGTGGAGCAAATTAATGCTGCCACAGGCATCTTCAACCATTTTCACTCAATTTATGAGGCACCACAGCAAATACTGGTCCACTGTGGGGTATTTGGGGGATTTTGGCTATTGCAGAATGAGTTGGTGATTAATCTGGTGCCTGTGGAACTGGGCTGATGATACAGAATTCTCATCTGCATGTCACACTGACTGGTTACTGAGTTAATGAGAACCTTCTGCATTTAGCCAATTGATGTCAAGTGAAAAATTTTCCTGGGTAAGGATTTAGTTCAAAATTCATTGCAATGTAGGCTGCGTGGTGAGATATGCGTAACTTAAAGACAACTTACAGATGTATTTATTGTACTAAGGTATCTCTGAAAAACAGGTGTCTGCTAAGGTTATGATTCCTATTCATTTTACCAAGTTAGTGAATGTGTGATGAGAAGCAACTGTGTACTATATTTCTAATAATGTGTGCCTCTGTGAGAATGCTACTCCAGATCTGACAGACATGCATGCATGCATGTAGTAGAATTAATAATGTATGTGTGTCATCTTGTACACCACTCATTTCCCTTTCTTGTTAGGGGTGATGAGATGCAGGACTGCATTTTCTTTATATACTCAGCTTCTACACTCCTACTGTTTTCCTGCCTGCTTCTGCTCATCACAGCAACTGCCACTACCTGTATTATGCATAACTAAGCTCTTTCATTTATGAGCTGATTGCTGTAGTAAGGGACTATCTCATCTGAGTTGGATCTCCAATAGCTGTAGATACAGAATTTGGTAAAAATATTGCCACTTCCTTACATGAAACATTGACCCTTGCTAAAACCCACCTTAACTAGCTGCTCTTATATTGCAAACTCTCATGAATTTGATGTAGATGGCATTTGATTCTTCCACTTTCCTGTTTTTGAGTAAATTTTGGAGCTCTTTTTTACATGTTCACTTTTTTTTCTTCAGAGTGGATGACAGGGACTTCTTAGAAATTTCATTCTAAATATATATTTTTTCCTTTATGAGACAAAATCCTATCTACATCAAAGAAATACACCTACAGTTTCTTAAATGCTTCATCTGTACTGTCACTAATAACTTCAATAGCATTCTGACTGTTCCAAAACTCCTCATACAAACATGGCATGCACTCATAGTTTTCAATCTATAATGCTATTTAAAAAAAAATGAAATCAGGTTTTGTGTGGAATATTGTATGTTGTTTCCAGAGTCATTTGCATCAAGGTGTATGTTATATCAATGCTACTTAAAGACTTCTTTATATTGAGGATGGTGCAGGGCTGTACTGCTCCACTGAGAGCTGCAGGAGACATTGAGTCACTGAGACACATCACTTCCTCCAGTGCCTGCTTCCTTAGAGTGCCTGGGGAGGAGAATCCTGACACCACTCTTTACAAGCATGTTGTTGTGGAGTGTGGGGCCGGGCTATAATACCACCCACTCTGGAAAGATTAATGCTGCTGTGCGGTACCTACTTTTGTACTGTCTTTGTGCTCCCTTAGCACAAGAATTGCAGTTGTGCTTTCCCCTTTTGCAAGGGGAGAAATGGGAAGGGAGGCTTTTTGTTCCTTCTTCCTCTTGAATGCCTGCTCAGCGCTGGGCAGTTCTACCCAAGAGTGACTGACCTTCATATGTTGACCTTCATGCTGAAGAACTCTCAAAGTGCTTTACATCAATAAGAAACAGGGGTAAAGGGAGACAAGGTGTTAGGCAGGCAGGCATGTGCTGTAAGTCTGATAAACTTATATCTAGATGGGTTTCTCCTGCCATATATAAAGTGGAAACTTGCAAGTGATGAGTTGCATTACAGAGGTCCATGCTGTCTTCTCTGAACACCCTTCCTGTAACTACACTAACTGCTGCCCCCAGGGACAATTGCTCCCAAGAACAACTCTTCTTGAGTGATGCATCAAGATTTGTCATCCTACTGCAGACAGAGCTGTGATTTTTGGCTTTGCCTAAAAACATTTGCAATCATTCATGGTTCGTTGAACTGTGCAGCGTGCATGTTACCTTCCCTGTAAGTTAAACTGCAAGGCAAATATTAATTTAAATATATATTGATTTATGCAAATGTAACTCCTCTTGTTATAAATTGTTTAATATGATTTTTCCCATTTAGTTCTCATATTCTGCTGAGAAATGGTTTGTATAATATTTTAACAATAGATATTTAATAGATTTGCAATAAAAAGTAGTCATAAATCACAGTGACTGAGCAATCTCATTATCTGTGTATGAAACTGATGTCTCATTACTAAGAGCCTGGCCACAAAGATAGAAGTTCAGATATTAATCTTACCGACTAGAGTCTACGGCTTGTAGTTTCTGGCCTTATGTTTATTGTGCTTAACATACATGTAAATGACAGTGAATCTCTTTTATCTGTAATGAAATATTCGGAGGAAGTTTTGAAGTCTGGAAGTTAATGCAGAACAGCATTAACCACTGTGGCTTTTGGCTGTGACATTCTTCTACTTGTGTATGCAGAGCATGTCATGAATGGAGGCTCTGCTCCTTCCCACCCTGCATAGCCCCTAATTTCAGGGGCCCCAAAGAATGGGAAGATCCAGCTGCTCTGCCTGTTGACCATTACCATTTCTCCTTCCCAATTTCATTAGATTCTACTCACCTCTACCAGCGTAATGGAGTGGAGCATCCAGATTTACATTTCTTGGGGGGCAATACGGGAATTACCTTTTTGACACTTTTATTAAACTTAATAGATTATTTTTTTTAGCAGAGAGGTCAAATAAGTTTTCAATAGTATTGTTAGATGAAAGGGGAACAAGAAGGATGAACAGGAGAAAGAAAATACATTTTCTTCATTTTCTAAAATAACAGACTGAACCTAACAACCAGAGATGTCTTAATGTAATTTTTGAAGTGGTGCATAGGTCTTGTGTTTACTCAGCACAGGAGTGAATTTCATTCTTTAATGAATAGGGTCTTCTCTTAGATGTGAAGTACCAAGAGACCAATCTTGTTCTCGCGTTGTGCCCCAAACTTGCACCTGATGCTACACAAGGACAACCCCATCCATCAACTTCACGGAAGTTACAGTACAATATTGCCTACCCTAAGCATTCATAAGTCATGAATCTGACCCCAAAATATCATAAGATTGGTACAAAAATAATGAGATTTAAAGAAATAAATGTGGGTTCTTTTTATTTGCCCGTCTGGTTTTCAAACCTTTAGGTTACCTTTGGGCCATGTTTTCAAGTTCTTCTCTGCAGCCATTGGGGCCAGAAACATTTTTTTTAAAGGAAAGGTGAGGTTCTTGTTTTAAAAAAAAAACGAAAACCCCCAGAACTCTGAGCTGAAGCTTGATGAGCAAAATCAAATGCTGTAAGTCTTGTAAAATCATGAGCGCTGGCAGCACTGGTCATCAGCAGAGAATTTGGCCTTATGGTCAATATGGCAATCACTGTCTGATATTTCTGAACAGTGAATTATCTGGTATGTGATATTATTTCTTGCTGCATCTCCTTTTAGAGAGGCTTGTATACAGAACAATAACAGAGATGTGCTGCTTGCTGATTCCTGGAAGGTAGACTACTATGCCCTAATACAGGAGTTTGAACTTTTTGGGTTTCATGCATTTTTATCCCAAACCATTTCTGGCTGTGTTATGTCAAGAAAACACTTCTGTAATATATGGGATGCATAAATTCTTTCTTTCTTTCTTTCTTTCTTTCTTTCTTTCTTTCTTTCTTTCTTTCTTTCTTTCTTTCTTTCTTTCTTTCTTTCTTTCTTTCTTTCTTTCTTTCTTTCTTTCTTTCTTTCTTTCTTTCTTTCTTTCTATAGGATTTATACCTGTGTGCAGCCTGGGCTTGTCTCAAGTGGGAAGAATGAACTTTGGCAAAGATGTCAGCTCACTGAAATATTTTACTATCTGTGGCTTACAAGAAGGCTATGAACCCTTTGCTGTTAATACAAACAGAGACATTACCATGTGGCTGAGCAAGAGACTCCCTCAGTTTTTCCCAGTGCCACCAAACCATGAACACGTTGAGGTTTGTGTTCTACATTAAGGTTTCCTGTTAATTTTTCACAAATTTGTTTTAATTAAATGAACTCTACAGTTAACTTGCTGCTTTTGCTATTTCAGCCTTCCCTTTGAATATGAATATCAGTGTTGGCATCTGACATGCACTTACTCACCCTGGTAAACTATGATTGTAGCTCAATGAGAACATGATGATGAATTCTGTCAGCCAATGAGTGATCTCTTGGAAGAGCATGAATGTATTAGACTCCTAAATAATAAAATAATATGTTAAGCTTGCCAAGTTGAGCTGTCAAAAGCCTGAAAGTTCCAGAGTTAAGGTTGCTTGTGCAACCTTAATGCTACCCCTTTGCATGAGTACATCATGAAACAATCTTGAATTATATTGTTTTTAACTTAGATTCCTACTTCATTCAATAGTGTAGATCAGATAGTGCTCCATGGGTGAGGTAAATTTTTAATACTTGCTTTTATCTTGTTGTCCCATAAGTTTTATACTGCACTCTATACAAACTCCACACTGAATGAGACAAGGATTCTACCCAAAAAAAAAAAAAGTCAAAGATTATGAGTAATATTTTCACAGGCACCTAAGTGACTTAAGCTCAGTTTTTAGAGGTATGTAGACCTTTCTCTAATCAGCACTGCGACTCCTAAATATCATTTTTAAAAGTGACACAGGCTCTTTGGAGTCTCTCATTGACTTTTAATGAGCCTTAGGCTCCTAAGTCTCATTTTCAAAAGGGACTTAGGTTCCTAAGTCAGCTGAGCAAAGGAACACCTAAACACTTTTAAAAATCTGGGTCTTAGGGTACTAAATGACTTAGGTTCTTTTGAAAATATTACCCTGTATCATAAGGCATATGCACAAGGGAGCAGAGTTAAGACTGCCTTGGTAACCGTCATCTCTGGTATTTTCCTAACTTCTGTGACCTCACCTTTGCGATCTTAATAGTATTTCTCTCTCTCTCTCTCTCAAAATATGGACTGTAATATATAAAGACACTTCAGAGTTGTACATGTACTGTTGCTGACTGTCCTCCACAGGCATTTAAATACAGGAACCGAAATTCCGGTCACCTTTTTATGCTCTCGTGCACAAATTCAATGTAATACTCTAAATTCACGAATTCAACGGAAATTGTTACTCAATTTATATATGGACCCATGTGCATAGACGATAGGCCGTTTGCAGATTGTTTGTTTTATCCAATAACAAAAATCTGTACAAATGCATACGTTTTCAAAATACATATAACTCTACACAATTGCGATCAGTTTTTACCAGACCACATGAAAGCCATATTTGAATGAAATAGAAACTCTGTCCCTATTGAAGTATATCAGGAAGCATAGGTAAAAAGAAATATTGTTCTTTCTCTTATATCTGTGCCTTGTGTTTGAGTTATTATGGATCATACTGGCCAAGGTTGGATTACTATTGCAAAAAATAGTGGGGATAGTCTTTGACTGTATATCCAGTTTATCAGTGCTAAAAGGAAGCAATTCCATTCACTTGTCAATGGATTTACCTGCTCTTGCTGCTATAGGGCATGCTGATGTTTAATTAAATGTCTAGGCCATATTGTAACATGTAATCATTTTGTAACTCTAAATACTTTAAATATATTATGCTAAAAATCAAACTGGAACATTTGGGAGGAGGCGGAGAAGACATATACTTTTATAATAGATGAGCTTTTATATTTGATAGGTGATGAGAATAGATGGCACCGTAGACAGCTCCCCCTGTTTGAAGGTCACACAGAAGTCCTTTGGCTCACAGAACAGCAAAATAGGCATCATGTTTTTTCGCTTGAGCATGCCAATTGAGTGTGCAGAAGTATTCTCCAAAACATCAGCAGGAGGGTTGCCAGGCACTGGTCTTTTTGGCCCAAAAAGCGACTTGGAGGATTATGATGCTGATTCTGATTTTGAGGTTCTGATGAAGACAGCTCATGGTCACCTAGTGCCTGATCGGGCAGAAAAAGAAAAAGAAGCTACAAAACAAGAGTTCAATAACCACAAGGATTACACTCAAGAGAAACCTTCACGTCTTAAACAAAGGTCAGTAACATATTTGATCTGTTTTTGTCATAATACGGTGGGTAGGGTTTGCTTTAAACATTACTAGAAAATTCATTTTAAATCCCTCTCCATATCACCAGTAAAAGTTTTCTGTGGAGAGTTTGTAAAGTTGTGGTTAGTGCTAAACTGACAGTCAGGACTCCTTGGTTCTATTCCCAGCACCGCCACTGAATCATTGTGTAACAATAAGCATATCATTTAACCTCCCTGTACCTCACTTTCATCATCTGTTAAATAGAAGAAACAGAAATCTATAAAAGAAGCCTTCCTCTAAGGGTATTGTGAGGCTAAATGCAGTCTTTTGACATTCTCCGATGAAAGGCACTCTAAAAGTGCCAGAGGGTTTTTTCTGATCCTGTCAAAACTAGGAAATACTGGAAATTTCATCAGAAAATGATGCTTATAAGACTTCCAGCAAAGGCCAAAGATATTTAGATAAGCTTTGGTGAACATCTGAACTTTCATGGTCTTTCCCCATGCCCCAATTAAGTGAGGCAAGAATATTCACTATGTTATATCTTTATCGTTTTCAGAGGTAATCAAACAAACCCTCCCCTTCCCCATCTGATCCATGAGATACACATACCTAACTTAGTAACTGTCCAGACATATTACTGAAACCTTCATCCTTCCATTCCCTCTGTACTTTTGCTCGCCCCCTAGCTTGTTGTGTTATGTTAAATTGTAAAGTTTTAGAATAGGGGCAGTGGATAAAATTTTCAAAAGCTCCATACTGACTTAGGAGCCTAAGTCCATTTTTATAAATGACATAAGTACTTAAGAGACAAACACTCATTTCAAGTCAATGGAACTTAGGCTCCTAAATGACTTTTGAGAATAGGATTTTGTTGTACCAATAAAATAAAAACCAGCAGGATCTTATTAAAGGGAAAAAGGCAAAACACCACATTTATTGTGAATACAGAAAGAATCATAGTAAGCAGTTAGTTATAGTTATAACATTCCATTCAATCTCATATTTAGTCACACATTCATTCATACAAACACACACACACACAGGTTCTGCAAGGTTGTTATCATAGTTACCAGCCTTAGAGTTGCTCATGCCAAGCCACTGGCCAGGTGGCCTGGACATGAGGAGGGAGCAGGGCCTTGTCAGATGCTCATCTGATGCTCCTGGAAGTTGGTTTGCAGAATCAGACCCCAAAGTTCTCACTTTTTAGAGTCTATTTTTATAGGAATTTCTTCCTATGCCAGTCTATGGGAATTGCTTCATCATGCTGTTGCTGAATCAATCAGCAGATAGCACATTCCTGACGGCTCCAAGATGTTATCTTGTTCTTTGGTTCTCCCATTCTTGAGGCTGTTGGGTGGATTCCAGTCTGCCCTCCGGGTGGGGTCCTCTGGTTATTTCCACTTGACACCTTCTTCAGCCGATGGACACTGGATTCTTAGGCTGGCACCTCCCTGATCATTCAGTTATTATCCACACCAAGCATCCATCCACATACATCCTCTATCTCTATTTTAATCACAATTGTTAATACAACAAAAGGGTGGGGAGTCTCTGGGTGCTGTTTCTGTTGTTAGAGTATTGCTTTGAGTCTCTCTCTCTTGTGAATTGCTTTGAGAACAGACTCTGTCTTAGAATGTACTAACACAGTTAGCAGCTTGCAAGTTTCACACATAGAGGGAGAGAAACAGTACCAAAAACCAAGAGACCTCTTAATTAGTAATACCCTGGAATTTAAACTCTGGGGAATCAAACTCATTTGTGATTTTAATACAGAACTTCTTTAATATGATCCAACAATTTAAGCTTCTAAGTCACTTAGGCAAGTTTGAAAATTTTACCCTGTGTCTTCTGTAAAGCACTTATTCTACCCATACCTGATGTAAACAATAAATAACAATCTGGACCCAACTACTAAATCTTTTAGGGTAATTTATATCTGCGGAATTCCTGTGTGTGTGTGTGTGTGTGTGCGTGTTTGTGTGTATTGATTTGCTCAGAATTGATATAGGTTGTGATTTTACTCCGTCCTCAGTACTTTGCTGTATTACAGGTTTATGCTCAGAAGGACAAAGCCAGATTACAGCACAAGCCACTCGGCACGGCTCACAGAGGATGTTCTGGCAGATGACAGAGATGACTATGATTACTTGATGCATACTTCTACGGTATGGCAACGCAGTGTTCATATTTTTGCTATTTGCTTTTCTAACAATTGCTTACTTTTGCTAGTAGGAGTCACAGTGAACACATTCAATTTTTCTCCCTTTTATTTCCAGGCCATATTTTTTATGCACTTTTCTGCAGTAGTACTGTGTAACAAAACTTGAGATCACCACACTCATTCCATTTTGACCTGCCTCCTACTTAGCCCCAAATCCCAAACAACTCCTATTTGAAGAGACTTAACTTGGATCTGTGCTTAAAAGAACTTCCATGGGCAACAGAACAAAGGCAGAATATGGCCCTATTTTGAAACAGCTAGTCAAGCCCAGAGCTACTCAAACATAGAGAGTTAGAGTCAACAACTAAATACATGATCCTGATTCAGAGTATGAAATGTGGAAGTCCCATTGAAAGTAATGGGAGTTTTGTGCCTGGATCAGTGACAGGCTCAGCCCCTTAAATCTGCTCAGTTTACTGTGTTTCCAGAGTTTGCAGGCATAATAATGCACCTGTATGTCTATTAATCCTCTACTACTGTAATGTGAACATACCGCCAATGTTTCTGCATGCATTTTTTTTATCCTCTTGTCTTTCAGTTTAAATCAGACCGCTTTTTTGAAGAACATGTCCGTGCAAAGCAATCATCGTTCTTCCATTGCTCTAGTAATGAATTACTCTCAGACAAGACTATATCTGTTCACAAAAGCTGATTCATCCCAGTTAGATTGTGAAAAATAAACTACGAGATTTTAAAACAACAAATTAATTCTGAATCAAAATTATAACATACACCAGATATTAACGCCATGCGATATTGTTAATTTATTGACAGTACTATTACTCAGTGAGAATATTTCCTGGGCAAGAACCTGCTAATGTCTGGGTGGGCTGGATTACATCTGACTTCCATCAATATGACATGACCTTTGACTTGGACAGAGTACGCACCGTTACAGTGACACTAGGGGATGAAAAAGGAAAGGTTCATGAGAGGTTGGTTCCAATTATTTTTCTTTTTAATTGAATTGTTTTATACTTGGTATGTTTTTAAACATCTAGCACCTGGTATAAAATGGGAATTACAGAGGAGAATCAGGCTTGTAAATGTTGAGGGGTCAACCAATGAAATTAATAGGGAGCAGGAACAAATAAAAGGAAGTACTTTTTCGCACAATGCACAGTCAATCTGTGGAACTCATTGCCAGGGGATGCTGTGAAGGCCAAAAGTATAACTGGGTTCAAAAAAGAATTAGATAAATTCATGGAGGATAAGTCCATCAATGGCTATTAGCCAAGATGGTCAGAGATGCAACCCCATGCTCTGGATGTCTTTAGCCTGTGACTGCCAGAAGCTGAGAGTGGATGACAGGGGATGGGTCACTTGATGATTACCTGTTCTGGTCATTCCCTCTGAAGCACCTGGCATTGGCCACTGTCAAAAGACAGGATACTGGGCTAGAGCAGTGGTTCTCAAATGGGGTATGCAGAGGTCTTCCAGGGCATATATTAACTCATTTAGATATTTGCCTAGTATTACATTAAGTTACACAGAAAGCACTACTGAAGTCAGTACAGCTTAAAATTTCATACAATTACTTGTTAATACTGCGCTATGTACTGAAATGTAAGTACAACGTTTATATTCCAATTGATTTATTTTATAATTATATGATAAAAAGGAGAAAGTAAACAATTTTTCAGTAATAGTGTGCTGTGACCCTTCTGTATTTTTATGTCTGATTTTGTAAGCAAGTAGTTTTTAGGTGAGGGGAAACTTGGGGTTACGCAAGACAAATCAGACTCCTGAAAGGGGTACAGTTGTCGGAAAAGGTTTAGAACCACTGGATGGACCAATGATCTGACCCAGTATAGCTGCTGTTATGTTTTTGTTTGGAAACGTGAAGTCAAGATCCATGGATGTAGTACCATGTTATTGAAAGTAAAATAACTGATGACAGGTAAAGGTGCGGTAAAGTTTCATCACTAATATAATTTACCTGTTTGTATCTCCACTGCGAAGAATACGTGAAATAATTGCCTGATCAAAATTATGTATATTGAAAAATAGAAGCAGTACCGCCTTTGTGTGCCATTTCAGTCATTCAGGCCCCGAGCCTGCAAAATCTTCAGTCTGCAAAGTCAAGTGAGAACAGTCTCTTGTTAGAATTGTGGTACGTCCTGCTTCTAGTCAGGCCAGAATTAGGCTGGCTGTTCTTATGCTTTCACGGCATTTCTGCTTATGGTGCAGGTCAGAATCTGTAAGTTCAGGGATGCATAAAAATAAATGATTTAAAATGTTAACTCCTGGAATCTCTTTTGTCTGGTTCATGTAAAGGTTTGGGCCGGTTCTTGTTTTGTCAGAAATAATTCTTCCATCTTTACGGAACTTTGGAAAATCCATGGTGTGAAATTCTGGCTTCATTGCCATCGGTGGGAGTTTTGCTATGAATAAGGCCAGGATTTCAACCATGACGTTAATACAACATTCCAGTTTCAGCAGTAGCCTGATGGTTGCAACAGTGTAATTTAATTTGAATAAACAGACTACAACTCTACCTTCCCATACAAGCTCACCTGCTAGCCACAAATGTATCTCTTGAAATTCAGTATCAAACGCAGCAACTGCTATATGGTGTGCGCTGGAGAGAGCATGAGCCCTGGACAAGGACGCAACAACAATGGACTAGAGATTGGTTGCGTGGTCGATGCTGCCAGTGGTCTGCTAACCTTCACTGCTAATGGCAAGGAACTGAGCACCTATTATCAGGTATATATTTATTTGGTTTTGTCACCTCATCCAGATGAGAAAAGCTAGTAGATTGAATTTTACTAGCCTTATTTATTAATAGAAATGAAAGGAAAAGACATTGCCTCTGATGCGATTGTAATCTTCTCTCTCTTCTGAACCCCAATTATGATCTTCTAGAGTTTCACGAAGTAGTTTGTACCTACAAGCAGTTGACACAAGTGATAGGTTTCCTAGCATTGATGGTGTTTTCCTATCTTGTGTCACTGTGTATTTCTGTTTGTGATTTAGGTTGAACCAAGTACTAAGTTATTTCCTGCAGTATTTGCACAAGCTACAAGCCCCAATGTTTTCCAGTTTGAGTTGGGAAGGATAAAGGTAAATAAGACCACACTTATTCGTTTCTCTATAAGTTTAATTGTTATATCAGATAATATCCAGTTGTTGCTATTTTGTTGAATTCAGTATGTTCCCGGTGTTAGGGATATTTTTGTTTGTGCAATTGTTTAGTATGGCATTTTGTAAGGCACATATTTTGGTTCTTGCCTGCAAGTAGGCTTGGAAATTTGATCTTATGGCACAGAATAAAACAATTTTGTTAAGGTTGCATCTGAGAACTTAAATATTTCCAAACTGTAAATACAATATTTATTTCTTATGCTTGTCACCCTTCATGCTGTATGTCATGCAATGAATAAAAATGACTAGATCAATTTTAAAGTATGCACTATTTATTCATTAGATCATATCATGTCTTCTCTGAAGCCATCACATCTATGGTATGAACATGTAAGGTAGTCACAGCTAAAATGAATGCGAACATTGTGGAGGAATCTCACCCTTTTGTGAAAAGATTCTAAAATCACACGTTCCTGCAGTGCGAATGTGTGAGGTACTATTCACATTGTGAAAGGGACTATATGCTCATTTTATCGGTCACTACTGCAAATTTAGTCAATTTCTATAACTCTCATATTTCACTCCCCGAGCCTGGTTATATTTTGTCATTCTGTAGCAAAGAACAATTACGATAGTTATATACAGATTTGTATCACAAAAGTTACTGTGTGTATTAGCTGAATTTAATGATTTGGGATATTTAGTGCTGGATTGAGGCCATGTCTACACTTACAAGCTTACAGTGGCACAGCTGTACCGATACAGCTGTGCCGCTGTAAGAGCGCTCGGGTAGATGCATTATGCTGATGGGAGGGAGCTCTCCCATCGACATAATAAAACCAGCTCAACAATCTATGTCGGTGCAAGAGCATTTTTTCACACCCCAGAGCGACAAAAATTTTGCCAGCATAAGTGTTAGTGTAGACATGGCCTGAGTCTCCAGGCTTACTGTGCAGCAGTGTGTTGCTGTGCCTTCTCAGGAGGAGCATCAGGAACAATTGTGGCTTCGAGAGGCACGATTCTTCTTCCATCTTTTCTCTTGTTGCAGGGAGTAATTTCATAAAATACGGTTGGCGATGTAGCATACTCCATATCTGTCCGCACAGCCAGCTACTCTAACTGTTGTAATGCTTGCTGTGCAAACTAAGGACTCATCCACTCCATGTCCATTCCCTTCCCATAGGCTTGTCGCTGGATGTATAGGTTGGGCAGCCCCTGCTATCTCTCCTGTCCCCTGCTCAGAGGCACGATCTGGGTATGTCCTTGGTGGCTGGACATGGACAGGGGGTAGTAGAGGCCTTACTGCCCTGTGTATCTATAGAGGACCAGAGCCGAATCTAGTCTTCAGTGCCTATTTTTCTGAAGCTCAAAATGCCTTTATTAAGACCTTGGTTTGGCTTTAACAATCAGCAACAAGTCTTGAGAAGTGATTTTTTGCAATAGAAGAGAGTGGCAAGCCTTCTGGAGAAGGGACTGCCACTTATGTGCTTTTACAGCCCAAGGGGGCCCTGATCCTAACTGAGACCTCTTGGTCCTATCGCAATATAAACAATCAGTATTGGTAGTATAAATAATATCAAAATGATAGAATTCAAATGTACACTTGTGTAGGTAAAAATGGTGAGAATTTTCATTTTTAAATATATCCAATGCACTGATGTCTGTTTTAGCTCAGAGTCAATTTATATGTATGGGATACTGTGTAGTCTCATGAAAAGGGTTGCAGCCCAGAAGAACTAACACAGACTTTTTAAGGTTCCATGGAAGCCTTTAAATCCTATTCTTCATGCTGAAATTAGCTTCTTCTGAATTAGGAGGAGAACATAATAACTTGTGATGGTGGAGATGGGGGTACAATTTTTGGTTTAAATACCAGGGCAAACCCTTACTCTTACAAATAGGGCCATGGGATCATTAATGTCCATACAGAAGAGATTGGGCTTCAGTTTTCAAGGATTCACCCAAACTGCTTGCTTCTAGCGAACTTGAATTGCACAGAACTTGAACTCTGTCTCAGAGGAATGAAAGACTGAGGTTTCAGCGGGCGTAAGGATTACTGGATTTCATATCTCTGGTTTCAGGGCAGCTAGATATTAAACCTCTATGACATCCCTTTAGGCAAGTTCTATTTAGTGTTTTATATTTTGCTTTGAGAACCACCAGTCCCCAGCCTGTTTTGGGAGCTGCATAAAATGCGACATTCCTACCATACTATGCTTGTTTCATTGCATTGATTTCATATCTGTTTGTAGCACATTTGTCTTGTGTATTATCATACACTGCATTGTCCTATAGTGATTATAAAACTAACTGTCTCTTCTCTTGCTGTCTCCAGAATGTAATGCCATTGTCTGCTGGCTTGTTCAAAAGCGAGCATAAAAACCCAGTCCCTCAATGCCCTCCCCGTCTCCATGTCCAGTTTTTGACCCATGTGCTGTGGAGCAGAATGCCAAACCACTTTCTGAAGGTTGATATCTCACGGGTCAGTGAACGTCAAGGCTGGATGGTACAGTGCTTGGATCCTTTGCAGTTCATGTCTCTCCATATCCCAGAAGAAAACAGGTTGGCTTTGTTTGTATGTATAAACTGAATGAGAGTAGGTGTGGGTTTTATAAGGTCAGACAAGTAGCAAGAAAATAGTCTGCTAGACAGTCAGTTCCCTTTCTCTCTTGCATTTGTATAATATATATAAATACAAATAATATATTCTGACATAGAAAGGAATCCCTTCTTGTGGGCCCCAATTAAATTCAATTAGTGAATTATTAACTGGGTCACATAAATATAATCACTGGTTTTAATAAACTGTTTCTAGTCATGTTCAACAACAAGAGATCTCTTGAATTAAAGACACGTTGCCAATTAGCATTTATGACAGATTTGGGTTTCTTCTCCTCAGGGAGAAGCACATGCTTCTGTGGACGCCAGAACTACATAGAGATGTAGACAAGGCATACCTGATTTTGTTTTGTATATTATTTTGCTGAGAGGGGAAATATGTACAAAGCTGCTGGTAAATTTTGAAACTAATCCTTACAAAGCATTAGATAGGTCAGAAGGGAGGGAGCCTCAGTTGTAGCTTGTGTGTGTACAAAGTTTTTCAGTGCTTTTTTTTTTGTAGTCTAGTAATTTATTTGGATTTTTGTGTTAGCAATAATCAAACAACTGATATGCTGTGTGCTTTAAGGCTCATCAAAACTCAATTTCGGTAGAACAAATGGACTGTTTTGATTATCTTCAGATATATTATCTTCAAACCTATGCATGAAATATGTGGAGAGTGAGAATTAGTGCATTGTGGTCCGTAGTAAAAAACCAAAATATCGTGTGCAGCTTGAGTATATTTGTTAAAAAATATTGTGGGGCAAATTCTGCTACTTCTCCCAGGGCTATGAGGGGCCTCAGGGGAAGTGGAACGGACTTGGTTCCACAGCACAGGAAGCAGGTCTGGAGCTGGTGAGGCGCAGCCACCCCCCGGTGTGCTGGAGAGGCTAGCTCAGATACCATAGAATCATAGACTATCAGGGCTGGAAGGGACCTCTGGAGGTCATCTAGTCCAACCCCCTGCTCAAAGCAGGACCGACCCCCAGTTAAATCATCCCAGCCAGCGCTTTGTCAAGCCTGACCTTAAAAACCTCTAAGTAAGGATATTCTACCACCTCCCTAGGCAACGCATTCCAGTGTTTCACCACCCTCCTAGTGTAAAAGTTTTTCCTAATATCCAACCTAAATCTCCCCCACTGCAACTTGAGACCATTACTCCTTGTTCTGTCATCTGCTACCACTGAGAACAGTCTAGAGCCCTTTGGAACCCCCTTTCAGGTAGTTGAAAGTACCAATCAAGTCTGAGGACAGGGGCATGCTGGCCGCAGAGCAGGGTGTCTCTTTTTGCCCCTGTGATATCTCCTTGTGCATGCCTGACACTTTGGTCTTGGCACTGAGAGAAGGATTTAGGCCTAAAAGTGATTAGCTTGTATTATGATCTAATCTCACTTTTAAAAATGTACAGATGAGAGCAAGAGGTATTCATGAACTAGATTGTTTTGAAATCTCCATTGCTGTTGTGTTTCAAACCTGAAAGACTTTGCAGGATTGTTACTCAACTCCAATGCATATAGGTTTTATTTGCTTTTTTTTAAAAAAAGGAAATTGAAAGCAAAAATCTACATTTATGTTATGAAAAACCCCAAAATTATTTTTTGTAAAAGTAAGCTTTTACAAAACTTGTGACCAATAGAAGCATTTCCATGATTTTATTAATGTTAAATTCTAAAGGAAACATTTAAATAAAACCTCAAAACAAGTGTAATACATCCCCCCCACAATATTTGTGACCCAAATATTGCAGCATTGTGCTAATCTACAAGAACCTGAAAGTGAAATTGCCTAGAATATTACATTAATGATGATGAGAAACCAAAAGTGAAAGTGAGTAGTCTATTTTCATTGTCCAGCCTGAAATGAAAACTAAATAAGTAGCATGAATAGTGAAAATTTAGTTTGAATGTTGTCTTTATGTTCTCAATTATCTAATTTTTTTTTCTAATCTAAATCTAAAGGGAAATTTGTTTTAAATAATTCTGCCTGATCCTGCTCCCACTGAAGACGATTGGAGTTTTTTGAAGTGATAGTTTTTATACAGTCTAAACAATTTCAAGGCTTGGCTCATGATTTTTAAGCCGTCTGTTGTCTATAAAATTGCAAATTTAAATACCTGAAAGTTAGGAATTCAAAAATTCAAGGTCCAGAGCAATGGCTAATTTGCCCATATTGCACAATTGTAGAATTCTGAATAACTTTCTTGCTTTTTGAGTCCTATGTTCCTAGCTACTGCACTGATATGGAACTTCCTCTATTTTCCCTTCTTCTCTACAGGTCTATAGATATTTTAGAACTGACAGAACAGGAAGAATTGCTGAAATTTCACTATCATACCCTCCGATTGTATTCAGCTGTTTGTGCTCTAGGGAACAACCGGGTGGCACATGCTATGTGCAGCCATGTGGATGAATCTCAGCTTCTGTATGGCATTGAGAATAAGTATATGCCAGGCTTGCTTCGCACAGGCTATTACGACTTACTCATTGACATCCACCTCAACACCTATGCCACGGCCAGGTTAATGATGAATAATGAATTTATTGTTCCGATGACAGATGAGACCAAGAGCATTACTCTGTTCCCTGATGAGAACAAAAAACATGGCCTCCCTGGTATAGGACTCAGCACCTCACTACGACCTAGAATCCAGTTCTCGTCTCCCAGTTTTGTAAGCATTAGCAGTGAGTGCTATCAATTTAGCCCTGAATTTCCTCTGGATATCTTAAAGGCCAAAACTATAGAGATGCTGACTGAGGCTGTTCAAGAGGGCAACCTCCATGTCAGAGATCCAGTAGGGGGTACGACAGAGTTTCTATTTGTCCCTCTCATCAAGCTTTTTTACACTCTGCTAATCATGGGAGTCTTCCATAATGGGGATCTGAAACACATCTTGCAGCTGATTGAGCCCAGCGTTTTCAAGGAAGGCATGAGCCAGGAGGATGAGAGTGAAGTGCCAGAGAAGGAGATGAGTACAGAGGAGCTAAAGCCAGAAAGAGGAGAGGAAGAAGTCAAAGGGGGGCGGGTGCTGACGGAAGGCCTTCTTCAAATGAAACTTCCTGAACCAGTAAAATTACAGGTAATGACTGAGACAGTATCAGTGGCTGTTTGTATATTTCAGACTTCCTTCTTCCTTTCATTCAAATATTTCAAGGAACACAGCAGTCTTGAAGCATATTTCAAGCCATGCACTCTTTTTTGCAGGCACACGTGCATCTGTAGTGCATTTTTACATTGTGTTTTAAAAATATAATCGCTATTAATGATATAATTTTGCATTATCCTCTTTATTGCCCTATGATAACAGTAGCCTTGGTGGACGTTGTGAGACCTGTTTCGAACCAAATCTGACATAAATAAAACATAATTAGGTCAGAAATATCTTCTGAATTAAAAAAAAATAAAATTGTCATTTTATAAATTTAGAAGTAGCGACTTATATATAATGTATTACATTTTCCCTTCAACTTTCTTTGGAGAATTGTGGCTATTAGTAGATAACCAAGTGAGAGCAGCTTCTAAGAGCTATTTTCTTCCTGGCTGTTACATAGTTGAGCAGTGACTGGCCTGGGGGCGGGGTGGTTAGGCATAAGGAGACCGAAAAGGGACATCGGAGAGGTTGAGCTGAGGGCTTGTCTACATGGAGCTTATTCAGGAACAGTCAGGTATTTGGCCATTTTTGGTGCCTCCTAGGAGCGACTAAGCCAAGAAAAAAGGGCTGGTCAATCAACAGAGCAGAGGGAAAAAAACAACCAACCAAATAACAACAACAACAAAAGGCTGAACCGGCACTGGCATAGTAGCAGACATAGTCATTCTGCCTCTGCATGCCCAGAAGCTGTGGGAGTCATTTTGTCAGTTTAGGCAGAAGGCCTCCCATTGTTGCCCTGAAGCCGTGTGACTGTGCAATACCCCTTTCTATAAGGAATCTTAAATGGCACAATGTAGTTTCTAGGATGAAATTCACCCCTGAGCAGAGAGACAGACAAGGCCTAGGTACCACTTAAATCCCTGGAAGCCATCAAATTAGATTAATTGGGATAAAAGTGGTGCATAGGCTTTGTTCTGGGTGACCTCACCTTTAATGAATAAGAGATGGATGTGATTATTTTATAAAGAAAGATAAAGGAATTAATAGAATCATAGAATATCCGGGTTGGAAAGGACCTCAGGAGGTCGTCTAGTCCAACCCCCTGCTCAAAGCAGGACCAATCCCCACTTTTTGCCCCAGATCCCTAAATGGCCCCCTCAAGGATTGAACTCACAACCCTGGGTTTAGCAGGCCAATGCTCAAACCACTGAGCTATCTCATTTGCACAGGTGCACACACTCTCTCAAAACAAAAAAACTAGAGGGCTGATGAAACATTTAACCAAATACATTCAGATACATTTCTGTTTTTTATAAGTTGTACTCTCTCATTTGAGCTGCCCTGTGGTAATTAGTTGGGCCTAAGGGAGATCTTTACTGGTAGTAAACTGTGGAGTTAAATTGCTAATAAAATGGTATTATTTTAGCCATCAGCCTAGCAACAACTGTTATCATCTGGTCAGAATTAATTTCTAAAAGGAACTAATTTAATAGGGCATTCTGCAGCTTCCATGTACAAATGCAAAAGATGACCCACTGGAAATAGAGACTAAGAGCACTAAGGGCCCAAACAGCCATTTAGTGCACGGCAGGCCGGTGCATTGTAGATTCACACCTCAGCTTGCTGTGCACTAAATTGCTATATAGACAAGGTCTAAATCTATATTATTATCTTTTCACTCTAGCTCAATTCCCATGTCCTTGTATATGTTTCTGAGGCAGATAGATCTCCTGCAGATGGCAATTTATAAGCCCCAATACTAACTCAAGCATGGCTGTATCGCAGCTTACTGTCAATTCATCTGATAACAGGTTCTGCCTTATCACTTGAAGTCTACAGTACCCACACTCAGTTATATGTTAACAGAATATTTTAAAAGTTTGTCTACTTTTTGTTGCCCTCTTTCTGATATTTTCTCAGATGTGTTACCTACTCCAGTACCTCTGTGACTGCCAGATACGTCACCGGATAGAAGCCATTGTAGCATTTTCTGATGATTTTGTGTTTAAGCTTCAAGAGAATCAGCGATTCCGATACAATGAAGTTATGCAGGCCTTAAACATGTCTGCCGCACTGACAGCAAGAAAAACAAGAGAGTTTCGGTCTCCACCTCAAGAGCAGGTACCACTTAAAATGGGCAGTTATTCTTTTTTCCAGACTGTGAGCGTGGCAGAAAAGCCAAAGCAGGGAAGTAGGATCCCAGCCCAGTCAGAGTGCTGTGTCCTAACATTCAAATTTTCATTCGGTTCTCACCCTTTTCTATGCTGGTAAATCAAGTATTTAAACATACATGATGTACAACTTCAGTGCAGTCAAGGATAGGTCATGTTTAACATTGTCAGTCAGCCGGTTGTGGTGAGCCCTAAGGTCCACACTAGGGCTAATCATGACATGACACCACGGGATGTTAGTCTTTATCTACACTGAGTAATATGTTGTGTTCATTCATATGTATTAGCGTTGTCTAGTGCTGTGTAATTTCCCAGTGTAGACAAGCTTTTAGAGTACAGCCTTGTCATGCTCTTCTGTCTATGTATACAATGGCATTATAGGAAAGTAGACAGTTCTCAGATGAGATTCTGCAGTAATAATAAAACTTAGCATAGACATACATTTCTGGATTTCAGAATGCTTTACAAACATTCATTTATTAAACTTTACAACACCCTTTTTAACCTATTTTAAACATAGAGAAACTGATATTCAGAGAGATTAAGTGATTTGACCAAGGTGACACAGCTAATTAGTGGCAGAGTTGGAAACGGAACCCAGGAGTCCTGATCCTATCCTGTGCTCTAGCCGTCAGTTCACACTGATGCTCATTTTATTACCTTTTTTACCTACTCTACTTAAATGCCTGATTTTTTTCCTCTTCAGAAATCATAGTTCCTCTGGTATTTGTGTAGTTCAGTTTACCTAAAAGATTTCTATAATAGAAAAAAATGTTTTAAAATTTGTTATCTGCACATATTTATGGAGGTAATGTGCAAAAAGAAATGCAGTATTTGCGGATTAACTGTAAACCTTGTGGATACTTTATTGGTCTTCTAAGTACATATTTGGATTCCAGGCATCCTTGGCTTTCCGTATTCCCTTCTAGCCTACTGCAAAGTGTTCAAAAAGATGCTCCCAAAGCTTTAAACTTTCTTTTGTATTCTTTCTTTTTAAGATTAACATGCTTCTGAATTTTAAGGATGATAAAAGTGATTGTCCTTGCTCTGAAGAAATTAGAGATCAACTCTTGGAGTTCCATGAGGACTTAATGACACATTGTGGTAAACCCTATTTTGGAATGTTCTTGTCTCTGAAACTGTATTAGCCAGATTCAATAACTTCAGCAAAACCAAGCTACCCATTAAATTATGTCAGCAACAGGTAGCTAGATAATACACAAGGGGGTGTGGATTCCTCAGTCATTATAATACAAGTGCACCCTCTCATCTGATCAGAATAGAAGAAAACACGTTACATTTTAGTCGACAAGAGGAAATTTCATTCCTCCCACACAAGCTCCAAATAAATGGAACTTGTGTGGTACTCCTCAGAGGTTAGTGAATGAAATCTAGCTCCTGTGGGTATTGGGAAGCTCTATAGCTCTTCAGTAATAATCTGGGGCTAGAATAGCAGCTGTTGCTCCTCTTTTCCCCCAGTACCATAGGTAAACTGCTCCCATTCACCAATAGGTGAATTTCACTCTATCAAAATAACTGTGGTCCTATTAACCACAATAACAGCTGTTCCAGTTCTCCAAAGGCAAATGAAAATGAAAAATGAACATGCTAAAAAAACATTATAGTTCACTTTGAGGCTGGGGGTTTTGTTGAAGACAGACAGAGAAAATGGTGCTTAAGCTCAGTCCAAATATTTTTGTTACAATAATTACATGAAATGCAACAGTCTCTTTAGTGTCGAAATGTTGACCATTGTAAGAAAATAAAGTAAATGCCAAGAAACCAAAACAAAATAATTTTTCAAATGTTAAACACGCATCTGTGGACACTGCAGATCCAGTGAAGAGGTTCCTTCCATTTAAATTTTGCTTCAGTCTCCTAGAGACTGATAAGACAAAGCTGTGGTTAATCACCACTTCTCTATTTAAAATTATTCATGCCGCCTTCTTCTGTAAATCACCTGTAGAAAACAGGAAAAATTAGCTGCTCAGTTTGTAAAAGGAGCCAGCAGTTGACAAGCAGCAGAGGGAGGTGGCAGTTGAGCTGCTTCACATTTAAATTCTCCCTCCTCCCCTCCCACATGGAGAAAGCTGCAGCTGAGTCATGTGATTATTATTTTTTTCCTAACTCAGGCCCTGATCCTGGAAGGGACTCTGCTACTCAGGGCTTCGTACTTGTCTAGAACCCAATTGATTTTTTTGCCTTGAGTTTCTTCCAGAATTGGGTCTTTAACAGGAGGGACCTTCAAGGACTCTTGTTGTTGTTATGACATTTCAAATTAAATATTCCAATTTTAAATGGAAAAGAAAAGCTACAAAAAACCGAAAGACCTAGACAGAAGCCAATGAGAAGAGGGATTATAGTAGGGCAGAGTACATAGATTTATGTAGTCAAAAGGAAACAAACACAGATTATGCAACTCTTGGTTGTAGATAACTGGCTACTGATGACTGTCAACCAATCATAATTTGGGAATTCATATGTTGTGTATTGGTTAAGAAATAATCATTCTGATATTCTGCAAATCAGACACATGGAACTGGCATTTTTGCATCAATAACTGTAGGAGTGTTTCTGTACTCTAACTGGATTAGATAATTCAGTTACATTATTGTTAATTACTTAAATTAAAAGGAATTTCCACCAATCAGATTGCGATTTCCTTACAAACCAGTTTATAATTCTTAAAATATGTGATTATTGATGACTAGGGCTCCATGTCTGTCCATGACTTTCCGTGGCCTCCGTGACTTCTGCAGCAGCCAGTGTGGCTGACCCCAGGGCTGCCAAAGGAGCTGGCCCAGAGGCCAGCTGCCCAGACAGCCCCATGGATAGATGCACCGGCCGCTGCTCGGTGGCCCCCGGCAGCTGGCCCGGGGGACCTCCCGAACATCGGCCGATATGGCTGGCCCCGGGGACCACCTGAGCAGTGGTCCGGGGGGTGGCCGAAGCAGCCGCTGCTCAGCAGTCCCCGGCAGCTGGTGCTGCTGGCCCCGTGGACATCTTGAGCAGGAGCCAGTGGGGCTGGCCCCAGGGGCCCCTCAGAGAAGCAGCCTCCCAGGGGCTCCCCAGAGCAGTAGCCCCCAGCTAAGATTTAGTCAGGGGTATTTATAGTACAAATCATGGACAGGTGACTTTTACTAAAAATACCCATGTCTTAATTGTAGTCTTATCAATGACTTATGCATTAACATTTTCCTTAGGGTGAAAAGCAAGAAAACAGAGAATAGATCGCATCCCACAAAGGGATTAATGGAAAAAAGGCAAATATATTTTAAAAACAACCCAACTTCTTTTTCAAAAATACCAAAGGAGCAAGCAGAATGATCTAATGTGAGGTAGAATCCTGCTGTAAAAGTGACCATCATATTTTTTAAAAGTTGAATAATTCTGAATTTGAAAAAAAATACTGAATGTCATTTTTACTTTGAACTCATATAGTCATGACACTTTAATATTAGTTATCATCCTGGACCAAACCCTTAGGTTTCAGTTACATTATTTTAGATGAAACCATAAAAATGAAGAACAAATCTTGCATCAAATCAACATATTTTGCATTTTCACACCTTGTTTTTCCTTATAGCTGCCTATCACATGTGCCATGATATAATGAATGGAGTTACTTGCTCATACCTACTCATTGAAAAATGAATTAACAGCCATGCCAATGCCCTCATTTCTATAATGCCTTTCCACTGAGGATCTCAAAATACAAACCTCAGTCAAGCATCACTAAATCCCCTGGAATGCAGGTATTATCCCATTTTGCACATGGGGAAACTAAGGCACGCACAGGCTAAGAGACTGACCCACAGTCACACACTGACTAAATGACAGCAGCAGACAGGATTCCCAGCTCCCAGTCCTCTACTCTAACCTTTAAACTGGTATAACTTTTGAAGCAGTACTATATATGTATTTGTTTGTGGGACACTTAGCTAACAGAGCAGAACAAAATCAGTTTGGTATATTTTCACATTTGGACACTGAGCACAGCTGTCATCTATTCAACTGTATTTTTTTAGCCATTTAATATTTGTTGCTTTCAGGAATTGAATTAGATGAAGATGGAGCCCTGGATGGAAACAGTGATTTAACCATTAGAGGTCGCCTGATGTACCTAGTAGAAAAAGTCACATATTTAAAGAAGAAACAAAATGAGAAACCAGCTGATAATGATGCTAAGAAGCCCTGTAAGTAAAATTAAAGTCCAGTGTAGTCCTGCTCTGAAGGGGAAGGGGGTGGAAAGTTCTGGCATCTCCGTATATGTTATGTGTCATAGGAAGTTAGATTTTAAGGGAAGCTTCTGTGTGTACCTTTAAGCTTATGGCTCTGACTCAAAGCAGGCTTAACTGAAGTTTTTGGAGTGTACAATATTGGTTTTTCAATGGGATCTTTGCTTCAACCCAATTATTGTCTGAAATGTCAGCCAAAACACTTACTTTTTTTAAAATAAGATATGTATCACTGTATCCTAAATTAATAGTCCAATACACAGGAGCTGACAATGGTGATACTACCATATAAATAATAATAATAAAATAATAATAAAAACTCATGCTTTCAAAACTCATGGAAAAAGTATCTGGAAGTGGAGCTGGCCACTGCTGTAAAGTCACTCTCCAGTGAGGATCCAGTACATCTTCGTGCTCTTTTACACTGTCATATGTGGAAGTGATATCTATTATTTTAAAGCTAGTTTCTTGCAGCAAAATATTACTGCTTGTTTTCCCTATAATGGCATATTTTTCTCTTGACACAATGTATTACATTGTACCTCAGCCTGTTAAGAAAACAAAAATTTTTTTTCTTGATTGTGCTAATTCTAATATGCTGCATAATGCATTCAAAGAGACTGTTATTAGAAACATGAGAAATTAATTCTGATTTTTTTCATTCTTCATTCTTTTTTAGCCACTCTTCAGCAATTGATTTCAGAGACCATGGTACGCTGGGCTCAGGAGTCAATAATAGAGGATCCGGAGTTAGTGAGGGCCATGTTTGTATTGCTGCATCGCCAGTATGATGGTATCGGTGGTCTGGTTCGAAGCTTACCGAAGACCTACACCATAAATGGTGTATCAGTGGAAGATACAATCAACCTCTTGGCATCCCTGGGCCAGATCCGTTCCTTGCTTAGCGTCAGAATGGGCAAGGAGGAAGAGAAGCTTATGATTCGTGGATTAGGGTAAATCACTGGAGTACAGTAACATTTGATTGACAGATCTCTTACTTTCCAATTATTTGTCTCATTTTGTTATCACTTGGGTTAAGCATATTGTTTGACTGTAAATATGATTTCTGTGGTTTAAGGAGGCTAAAAGTGAAGTTTTGGGTTGAAATAGATAGGAGCTTCAGTAGTTCTAAGATCTAGGCTTTGAAGCATTGTTAATAAAGATGTCTTTTGAATAGTAGTAAACTGCACTATAAGGTCTTATCTTTTTGGAAAATTCATAGAGGGGAGAAGCAAAAGTGAAGAGCATTACAGTTCTACAGTAATATATCAGTCCTATTTGAAACACTGTAACTTCACTTTAAAGGATACAATCAGGTTCAGCATTTAGACCTTTCTATAAATTGAATGGATAGAGGCTGCATATTCATATAAGTAGCCCTGCCATCAGTAAAGATCACCCTGGGACTTTCAACACCAAAGCCAGAGGTTTCATCCACTTGAGTTTAAGGAGAATACATTTATTTGTGAGATGTTAATGGGCTTTGGCGTTGCTGAAACCAGCTACCAAAAGAGTGATGATTGCACTCAGACCAGTTTATTCCATAAATCTTCTAACTGTCAGCACAAATTCATGTTTCTGAGTTCACTAAAAGGGAAAAATTGGATTTTCCACTTCCGTTTTTTACTATTGCTTGAGGCAGTGTTTTTTCTCCTCTTGAAGCAGCATAGCCCTGAATGCTATGTAACAGCCATTAGTTGTCTAGGAGAACAAGAAAGAAGTTTTTACCCAGCCTTAATCCCCACACCGATTCCTCTACCACTCCCGTAGCTTGCCCACTATTAGACCTTACACCTAGTAGAGCACACCTAGAATGCACATCCCTTTTTTATGTCCCCCTCATGTTGACTGTGGACCCAGAGCATTGTCAGTCCTGGTTAAATAACCCCAACTTTATGTATGAAGTTGCACCATTGTTTTGACAAATTGGGAACATTTTAGTTCCTCAAAAATGCCTTTGGTGGTAACTAGTGAAATATATTTGACTTTTCAGTAGCAATTACACTCTGTACACATCTCTTAACTCTGATTCTGCATGATGAGTTGAGCATGCTCTGTACCTCACAGGAAGTGCTGGTCAGCTTGCCTCTTACATTTTCTCTCTTTTTATGTGGATTCAAGCATTATATATTTGGTGACATTATTTTATTGCAATGTACTTTTATGAGCAGCAGTGAGATTCCCTCCAGAGTATGACTGTCAGTAGATAAGTATGGTCAAAAATGATCTTAAATTAATGAGATAGCATCTGTCTACTTGAATTAGAACTTCCCTACATTTTCTTCCATTTGTAATTCTGTGTAGGTCTAATTATACTTGCATTTCATTATTCATATATATTTAATCATTTAATTCTCAAAATGTAGTTAGTGCTATTTTAATTATTTGAATTACCAAGTAAGCCACTAAAACTCTGACCTTTTCCCTGTAGGTAAACGATTAATAACCATAGGGAGTCCTCAGATCTAGTCCCCTCTGCCGTAAGAGAAACATGTGAGTTCTCAGGCCCAGGTACTGGAACTTGTAGGTATCATAAAAGCCACAGATCCAGGCACCTGTCTGCTCCAAGCAGACCTCCAGATCCAAGAAAGGTTGGAACTGGGGGATGCCTTAACTCATTGTCAGGGATCTGTTTGTCATTTTTGCTCCCTTTACCCTGGCAGTTCTCCTGTATCCATATGTAGTCCTGGTTCTGAACAGGACCTCGTGGAGGCAGCATTCCATGATCTATATTTGTTGTGGAGATCTGATACTTTGCCCATCTGATATGAGATTCTGGTATGAGCAGGCCATGATCTCCTCTGACTCCTCCACCTACCTTTGATTGAGGAGTCTCTTATGAGGGCGTATAGGTCTGCCCTTGGTGATCCCACCTCAAATGAAATCAGCTCAGTTTTGAACTCTTATATTTTTGAAATGTTGTGTCCGCCTTGTCTCAACCTCTTCAGAAAAGTTCTATCCACAAAAAAGTTCTATCTACAAGTTTAAGCCCATGACATATCTGATGTATTAGTATAATTTTACCAAAACTTGGAATATACATTTTCAAATTGCCCTAAACATTTTTTCTATGTATCATCTTATATCTATTCTTAAATCCACACACACTGCTAAGATAGCCCTTAAGTGATCTATGCACATGGGAAACAGCTCAAAGTACCTTGTCTTAACAGTTCAAGAGGTAACTGTAGGGCCATGTACATAGCACCTCTGTGGGATTGATAAATGGCTAGTCTCTAACTAAATTATGCAGTTGAAACCAGAGATTATAGTTTAATTGATTCACAAAGTCAAACACTTGCAGAGTCCGTAATAGCTGCTCAGTGAAAAGAAAGCAATGTATCAATTATTGTAAGTGCAGTGACCAATTACATTCTATCTCAAATATGAGGCAGATATATCATAGCTAGATGTTTAAAAGGAATAAGGAAAACAATTCCATTCTTATTATGTTCCACCAGTAAAGAAGATACAAATATGTCTCTGTTGCCTCTAGCCATTCCTGTATCCAGGGAGTACAGCGAGCAGTAAAATAGCTTTTGACCATCTGAGAGCTCAGACCAAGATATTTGGCTTAATGAAAAGGCTGATGGTTTTTAATCTTTGCTCAAGCCTCACTGTCATTCTCATAAGTGTGTCAAGTCTTGTGAGGGATGCAGACTTCTACATAGATTGCTTCCGTCGATGCACACGGACTGAAATTGTGGAAAAGCAGCATCACTTGCCCCATAATCTCAGCCGTGCTGAACACAATGCCATCAACAGCCTCAGGAACAACTCTGACATCATAATCAAAAAGGCTGACAAAGGAGGTGCTGTTGTTATTATGAATAAGTTGGAATATAAACAAGAGGCTGCTAGGCAGCTCACTAACTCCACATTCTACAAGTCATTATCCTCTGATACCACTGAGGATTACCAAAAGAAACTACACCATCTGCTCAAGAAACTCCCTGAAAAAGCACAGGAACAGATCTGTGCAGACACATGCCTAGAACCTGGACCAGGGGTATTCTATTTGCTACCCAAGATCCATAAACATGGAAATCCTGGACGCCCCATCATCTCAGGCATTGGCACCCTGACAGCAGGATTGTCTGGCTATGTGGACTCTCTCCTCAGGCCCTACGCTACTAGCACTCCCAGCTATCTTCGAGACACCACTGACTTCCTGAGGAAACTACAATCCATCAGTGATCTTCCAGAGAACACTATCCTAGCCACTATGGATGTAGAAGCCCTCTACACCAACATTCCACACAAAGATGGACTACAAGCTATCAGGAACAGTATCCCCGATAATGTCACAGCTGACCTGGTGGCTGACCTTTGTGACCTTGTCCTCACCCATAACTATTTCACGTTTGGGGACAACATATACCTTCAAGTCAGCGGCACTGCTATGGGTACCCACACGGCCCCACAGTATGCCAACATTTTTATGGCTGACTTAGAACAACACTTCCTTAGCTCTCGTCTCCTAACTCTACTTGCGCTACATTGATGACATCTTCATCATCTGGACCCATGGAAAAGAAGCCCTTGAGGAATTCCACCATGATTTCAACAATTTCCATCCCACCATCAACCTCAGGCTAGACCAGTCCACACAAGCGGTCCATTTCCTGGACACTATGGTGCTAATAAGCAATGGTCACATAAACACCACCCTATACCGGAAACCTACTGACCGCTATACTTACCTACATGCTTCCAGCTTCCATCCAGGACACACCACATGATCCATTGTCTACAGCCAAGCTCTAAAATACAACCACATTTGCTCCAATCCCTCAGACAGAGACAAACACCTACAAGATCTGTATCAAGCATTCTTAAAACTACAATACCCACCTGCTGAAGTGAAAAAACAGATTGACAGAGCCAGAAGAGTACCCAGAAGTCACCTACTACAGGACAGGCCCAACAAAGAAAATAACAGAATGCCACAAGCTGTCACCTTCAGCCCCCAACTAAAACCTCTCCAGCACATCATCACAGATTTACAACCTATCCTGAAAAATAATCCCTCACTCTCACAGATCTTGGGAGACAGACCAGTCCTCACTTACAGACAGCCCCCACAACCTGAAGCAAATACTCTCCAGCAACCACATACTACACAACAAAAACACTAACCCAGGAATCTATCCTTGCAACAAAGCCCGATGCCAACTCTGTCCATATATTTATTCAAGTGACACCATCATAGGACCTAATCACATTATCCACGCCATCAGGGGCTCGTTCACCTGCACATCTACCAGTGTGATATATGCCATCCTGTGCCAGCAATGCCCCTCTGCCATGTACATTGGCCAAACTGGACAGTCTCTATGCAAAAGAATAAATGGACACAAATCTGACATCAGGAATCATAACATTCAAAATCTGGTAGGAGAACACTTCAACCTCTCTGGCCACTCAGTAAAAGATTTAAGGGTGGTAATTTTGCAACAGAAAAGCTTCAAAAGCAGACTCCAGTGAGAAACTGCTGAGCTTGAATTAATATGCAAACTAGCTACCATTAACTTGGGTTTGAATTGAGACTCGGAGTGGCTGGGTCATTACACATATTGAATCTATTTCCCTAAAGTTAAGTATCCTCACACTTTCTTATCAACTGTCTAAATGGGCCATCTTGATTATCAGTACAAAAGTTTTTTTCTCCTGCTGATAATAGCTCATCTTAACTAATTAGCCTCTCACAGTTTGTATGGCAACTTCCAACTTATCTGTAATGTGTATATATATCTATCTATCTTCTTACTATATGTTCCATTCTATGCATCCGATGAAGTGGGCTCTAGCCCATGAAAGCTTACGCTCTAATAAATTTGTTAGTCTCTAAGGTGCCACAAGTACTCCTGTTCTTTTAGTGTCAACTATCCGTCTCTTCCAGTGGATAAATGGGAGCACTGCTCAATCACATTTAAAGGCACAATTTTCTTTTTCATCATAATAAAGAGACGGGATGGGTGAGATAATATCTTCTATTGGATCAACTTATGTTGGTGAAAGGGACAAGCTTCTGAGCTACACAGAGCTCTTCTTCAGGTCTTTTTCATCACAGTGTTATTTCAGAGATACAGCAGATAAGCTAATACAGCAGAGTCTTTCAGTTGTCACACTTTATAATATGCTCAGTAATTATGCCAAGTATTGTAAGAGTTATGCTTTCAAAGAGTCTTTGTCCTTGATACCACTGGCCCATCCTTGAAGTGTCTTACATGTCCAGGACGGCTCAGTTCCCAACGAAGGAGGAAAATCTAAGCCATGGTGTGGTGTAGAGATAGAAGAGTTTATGGCTATTCAGAGTAGTAAGCAATTAAGGCTCTTGAACACAGCCAAAGCAGCCTGCCTGTGGCCTCCCTGAAAGGTTTGATTTGCCCCTCTTTTTTAAAAAGGTCATGGCCCATGGCACACAGAGTAGATGCCAGGCACGTAGTGGCACGTAGCAGGAGCAGCTTTCCTGGGTTGAGATTCCTGGTACAGATCCCATAGCAACTTTGACCTGAAGGCTTGTCTGGGGAACAGGCAGAGAGGGCACCTAAGTCATTAGGGGCTAATAGAGTTAAGCACTATTAGTAATGACACAGCTGCCAACTACACTACAGAGATTGTGTAGTGTGGCTGATGCATCTGGTTTTTAGATTTTAGTGTTCATGTTTTCAAGCTTTTCTTCACAACCATTTTTTAACTAAAGCTGAGTTACATAATCACATAATTCCAGGAGCAGAAGCTAAAAGAAGAACAGCAAATATCACAAGACTCACAATATTAGCAGGAGAATTAACAATACTGTTGCTTCATTTATAATTATCTAGTCATTTTTCCTCTGACCTGAGGCACATTGCTTTCATATTTATTTCTACGTTGTATATAATTTGTAGGCTTGCTACAGCTTTTAAATTGTAATTACTGTAAAAAATATTCATGTTTATTAGACATCTCTATCTTTATGTAAAATAATGTTGACACCATAATTTTCAAAACTGGTGCTCATGTTTAAAGCTGCATTGCTGAAGTGCACTAGAAAGGAAAGAATGTTCTCTTGAGCAGTAGTTCACTTAAGTTAACATTTATTGGAAAACCAGTAAAGTTCTTATGATTATTGTTCTTTATGTGGCTAATACTTGATGACAGGAGGATAACTGGAACTAAAGACATGTCTACACTGCCCTGAAGTTGGGGCTGTTGGGGTGTGAATAGCACTGTAACTCCCGTGTGTGGCTACTGCAGGCATGAACTAAAGGTTTCCTATTTTGCATCATTGTAGTCCTGTTGGAAGAGAACTACATTAATGTGAACTAGGAACCTTTTTGTTCATGCCTGCAGCAGCCATACAGGGATGTTACAGCACAGTACTTTGGTGTGTACTGCTATTCACACCTCTGTAGTCCAAACTGTGTGGCGGTGTAGACATGTCGTAAATTCTCTTTCCTATCCAGACTCTAAATTCTTTTCTGATCTTGATAGGAGATTCCACAGGCAAACGTCTAAGGCTTGGAGATGTAACTGGCACATTTCTATGGTACAAGTACTGTTAGTGCTGTTATTTGGGGCAATGTTTGCAAATGTGCATTCTGTTACTGGAAAAAAAAATTCCTTCACTTCTGTCCTGTATAGTACAATCTTTTAATTAGACAGAATGAATCTTAGAAACTCTGACTGCAGAATAATTGTTATTTAATGGATAATTGAAGCTTCCATTGTCACATCACTTCGGGTTCCATTTTCCATTCTGTACTCAGGCTGAGATCACGATGACTTCAGTGGGAGTAAGGACTGAAGGACTGGGCTTAGACTGGTTAATTTATTAATATCATTTACCCACGGCTCCTGTTTTGCGGCATTGTTTTCCTCTTTGTGGAAATCTTATTGCTATTCTGTGAGATAACTGTATTTGGTTTTTATTCCACTATGACTGTTGTTTATTAAAATCTTTTTTTTTAATTAAAAAACACGTCTAGCAGTCTGACCAATTTGTATAGGGGTAATCCAGGATGTTATAATTATGAATTATCATATTGGTTACATCTATGTAAATTATGTAGTATACAGTACTAACCAATATTTATGTGGCATGAAAATAAATTAGAGTAAATATCAGATTTAGGCTTTAGTTATTAAAAAAAAAAAAGAAGAGGGTGACACTATGGGGTGGGAATGTCAGGGAAATGTTAGATTCACCGATTTCAAGGCCAGCAGGGACCATTATGATGATATAGTTTGACCTCCTACATAATATAGGCCATGGAACCTCACTCAATAATTCCTACTTCAAGCCCATAACTTCTGTCTGAGCTAAAGCATATCTTTTACACAGACATCCAGTGTTTAAATCAAGACTTCAAGTGATGAAGAATCCACAATGTCCTTGGTCATGACCCTCTAACCTTATGGATGTCCTAAAACCATGAGGAAATGCTACTAATTCTGGGGCCTTTGTGAAAGGTGCTAGACCTTGGCACGACCCCTTGGGTATCTCCTCCACCCACTCAGAACTAAATGCCTCTCTGCCTGCCCCTTGGCCAATTTCCTTGTGGGTTTTATATGGAATGATGCAGCAGAGAATAGCTCTACTTGTCACCCCCCTCTATGCCATCCAGTCACATTACCCCTCAGCCCATGGACTGTATGGTGTCCAGCACGCAGTCGGAGGCTGGCGGAATGATGCCTCTTTGGCTCTGCTCCCTTCCCTCTGACAGCCCTAGGAGTTTTGTTCTATCAAATTGGTATGTATGTAATTCAGGTGCACTGAATGCACGAACTGTATGAATGTGCTGAAATCCAGCTAACCTGTTAGGAGAGGAAATATCATGCCATCATCATGACGAGGTATTTTCCACTGGATTTGAACTAAGGCCTCTAACTTGACTTATGATCTCTGTATCATGTGGCTTTGCGAACATTCCATGTAGGTAATACACAGTGAAATAAGCATTCAATCCTTTGTGCATTTTCTAGAATTTCATTAAATTACAAGGATTGAAATCAATCAATAAAATTCAATAATTTCTAACACTTAACTTTATTTGTGCCCAGTCCTTCTGTCCCTGTGCAAACACAGGGCGGTATACCTAGGTAAGAACTGCAAGAGCAGGCTTGTTCTTCAGACTGGTAGTTGTGTGAGTATCATGTGACAGAGAAATTAAAATGTGTTCCCTGAACAGTACATTTTAATCCATTTTCTTATTATGTTTCTTTATAGAGACATCATGAATAATAAAGTGTTTTACCAACATCCTAATCTTATGAGGGCTCTAGGAATGCATGAGACTGTCATGGAAGTGATGGTCAATGTACTCGGAGGAGGAGAATCCAAGGTAAAGAATTTCACTGGCAGAAGAGAGGGAATTTAGAATGTGGCCTTTTAAAGCTTTGATTCTGCAAGGTGCTCAGAAACTCATGGAAGTGCTGAGAGCCCTATACTCCCGTTCTTTTCCCATTGGCACAATATAAGGTCAAGTTCTTAATGAGTAGAATCACCTTTTACTGAAAAAGTTGTATATCTTCTAATTATTATCCTAATAATATTACATTACAAGGATTCCATTTTTGTTTGTGAATTTAGAATAGGATACGAGCAGTACTATATTCTCACGTGGGAAAGGAAGGACAGCCAAAAGCATTTATAACCTACTATGTTTTATAGGTATTGGTTTCAAAGGATTCTTGATCTGCATGGTATGTGGAAAAGATTCTAATATATATAAAAACCAAAAAGGATACTTAGGGATTTCCAAAATGAAGAGTGTTTTAGAGTAAGATTTTTTTTGGAAACATCTGATTAGAGATGGCTGTAACATCAGGCTCTGCATCTGAGCTTTCCTATATTTCAGTGTTTGAATCTAGGGTTTAGGTGTGAATCCAGTTCTCTTTCTTGTTAAGGCCACAATCTGTGCAACTAAACTTAATGAACCATGCACTTGCCCAGAGTCCCGTTGATTTCAATGGGATCTGCCCTTGGAAGATCATTTTGCGGGATTGGTACCTACCTAATTGTGTTTACATACACACACAAAAAAAATATGTGAAGACAAATATGTAAAAGGACCCAGCATATGATGATTTTTTGGTGATTTTTAGACATTTTTGCAACTCTAACTTAGTCTTGTTTGTCTAGGAAATCACGTTTCCTAAGATGGTGGCAAATTGCTGTCGTTTTCTATGTTATTTCTGCCGCATCAGCAGGCAGAATCAAAAGGCTATGTTTGATCATCTTAGTTACTTATTGGAAAACAGCAGTGTTGGACTTGGTGAGTAGTAACATAAAATGTATCCTAAATTGTGTGTAAAATACAGTTTTAAATGTTTTCATTGATTTATAAGTTATGAACAAACAGAAAAACAGTACAAAAACCTTCAAACTCCATGTTTAAAACACAACATTCTGCTTGGTAGCATGATTTTATTTTTTTAAACTTGAAGTTTCTATATTATTAAATGTGAAAAAGACCTTATGCAATTGTATTATTTAATGCAGAAAACCCCATAAACAAACAACCGCCCACCCTACATGAATTCAAAATTATGGACACAATTTCAGCAAAAATATCATTTCATGCCTTTGGGTTGGATTGCACCTTGTAATTACCCCCTTCCCTCCTCCCCATGTAAAGGGCAGAGTCTATTTGTGCTGCTCTAGGAGCTGAAGATCTTTAACAGAACAGTTTAACTGTAAGAGTCACTGGTCAATGCCTGCTTCCCCCTTTCTACAGGGATTTTCCTGGGACAGCTTTTCTCCCTACCCACACAGGCCAAGACGCTCTGGGTTGTATAGGGAAGAGGCAGAGCCAAGAGCCTGCCCACCTGTACAAGGAGGGTGGGAGAGTAGCTGGTGCTTGTTCACTTACATGGGTGTGGTAGGCAGTTCACAACTGAATCCTAATGTAAGGTTTTCGTGCTAACATTATCTTGTCCACGATGCTTATGCTGAGGCTCAGAAATGGCACAGAAATGTGAAATGCCACTTTTGTTTTATTTTACTGCTTTTCTTCTGGACTACATAGTTGTATCTGATTATTTTGATGCTCAAAAATTTAGTTACCAAATTTTTCATGTTTAACATATTTTTACATGTCAGAAGCATAGCCCAAAAGTATGTTTAGAGTGAAAACAGTTAAATTGTGTTTGTACTGGACTTAGTCAATGTTACTGTGAGACCTTTTGCTAATATTATGTTAACATTGGGGGGGTTTCATTTAATTTCCATTTTTTTTAAGAAAAGGGAAAAAAAAACCTTTTATTTTAAATCTGAAAAATATTTCCCAATTATCCATAACTCAAACCATGTCTAAATGGATTTTCTTTAAACTTCCCACTCACCCTCCCCTCTAAAACAATAATCATCTTCCACCTGAAATGAAGCATTTGTATTTGTAGACTAAAAAGATAATTTTGCATAAAGTTCTCATTGAATGAAAACACAAGGTTACAAGGGGACTTGATATGGGCCTCACACTTGGAAATTTCAGCACCATGAACGCTTATATTATAGTGTTAATAATGGTATTGGTAAAAAAAAATAGTTAAGTGGTATCTGTGTAATAAAATTCTGGGATTGTCCCTGGAGTGCGTCTAGAATGTCTGTTTGTCAGTATGAAGTGATAAAAACAGCTACAAGCATTGTTGAAAGCCCCTCATGGCAACACACTTGCTTCATTCCCCATACATATAACCCTCCCAGCAAAACGCAACCACCCACAAAACAACACAACCAGCATACACAAACAGGCAAATACATAGAACAGGCATGCATAGCCCCTCCCTGCAGGCACAGCTGAGAGCCCTTTTTGTTTAGAATATCACCAGGTTCAGTCATCACTGGGGTTCGTGGTCTGTTAGCATCACATTTTTGAGTTGTCAGCCATCTCTTGTTTTTTTTCTTCACACATGATATTACAAATTATACACATACAACTGCATGGACTTTCAGCTACTAGTTGGTTATTAATGCCCAAACCTCAGATGTTTGCCCCATGGTTTATTATAACTTTAATGGTAAATATATTTGTCCTCTGGATACGTTTGTATTTTTATAAGCTATTGCATCTTTATTATTTTTTATTTAAATTACTAACTTTGGCAACTGTTTTATTAACAGCTTCCCCTTCTATGCGAGGATCAACCCCTCTAGATGTTGCAGCAGCATCTGTGATGGATAACAATGAACTTGCACTAGCTTTAAGGGAGCCTGACCTGGAGAAGGTTAATGATAGTATTTTTCTAGCATTTTCCCAGGGTGTGTGTAGGTACATAAAATATGAATCAACAAGCATCTATAACTACAAGTAATGGATTACCTGAAGTCATATATTTCTTGGACATGTGATACTTCTGTTTGTATTATCTATGCTAGGCTTTCGAACATTTTCAATCTGAAAACTTTACATTTACTCAGTGGAAAAATTTTACGATGTAGCAGTAGTGCAGTAGGACCTAGAGACCCCAGTCTTGGTGCAGACCAGATTGTCTTAGGCCAAGTACAAAAATACAGTCCCTGTCCCAAAGAGCTTCATTTTAAAGTATGAGACAAAAGATAACACATGTGGGGATGCACAAAGTAGCAATTATGATTAACCTAATAAGCAACCATTACAGCACTACAGCTGCCTAGCCGCTGTCAAGTGTTTTGTAGGCATCACAACAGAAGTGAGTTTTAAGGAGGTACTGGGACTTAATCTACACTTAAAAGTTTTACCAGCATAGTTATTATGTTGGATAAGGGAGTGATTTTTTTGCTGACATAGCTAATCAGTAAAAGCTGCAGTGTAGTCTCCATGCATCTGAAGAAGTGGGTTTTTTACCCATGAAAGCTTATGCCCAAATAAATCTGTTAGTCTTTAACGTGCCACTGGACTCCTCATTGTTTTCATGTAGGCATAGTTATATTGACATAAAAGTGCTTATGCTTGTTCCCCAAATTGGCATAAGCTGTAAGAGTATAAGCAATTTTATACTGATATAACAGTGTCTGCGCTGGGAGGGTTTTGTTGGTTCAGGTGTTCTGGTGTAGTCAAACTGGCAAAATTTTCTACGATAGATCTTCCCATGAAGAAGAAAATGTTAAGGGCTTTGCAGATTTTTTTGGGGCATTCCTCTCATGTGTGAGAGCAGCCTGAGAGTAAGTGCAAATGTGTTTAAAGGAAGATTCAACTAGTGGTCATTAAAGGTTGGTGATAAAGCAGAGAGGACATCTCAGTATCATAAAATGTAGAATGGCGCTAAGTTCTGAAGGGCCATACAAGTGTAGACAGGTAATTTGTGCTTGATGTGGAGAAGGAGGGGGACTAGTGGAGAGAAGTAGGAGGGTGAGATAACTGGAACTCCAAGTCAGGAGGATGATCTTTGCAGCAGCATCAATGGATTTAAGAAGGGCAAGATGGCATTTTCCAAGGTTAACAAGGAGGTGATTGCAGTAGTCAAGACCTGAGATGAAGAAAGTTTGGATGGGAGTTTTATCTGCACTTACAGAAAGGCTGGATCTTAGAGATGTTCAGGAAGAAGCAGGATGACTTAGGTGTAGCCTGGATTTGTGGGTCTAGAGGAATGGCCAAATCAAAGATGACACCCATGTGACAGGACTGTGTCTCAGGGATGATGGAATTGTTGTCGATGGTGAGTGAGAAATGAGGAAGTGGGAAGAGGCCAGGTTGGGGGACAGGAGGGAAATGAGAGCCCATTTTGGGGTACATTGAATTTAAGTTGATGCCTGGATATCGGTAAGAAGATGTCCAAAAAAACAACAGGCCAAGAGTTTAGTTTGGACAGAAGGAGATTGGTTAGAATGGAAGAGCATATCTGAAAGGTGTCAGGATAAAGAGACTAGTTGTAAACTTATTTTTGAATAAGGATAGAGTGTGAAGCGAGAACAGGAGGGAACTAAGAATAGAGTCATTTGGGACACTCGCTGAAAGTTGGAGCAGAAATGAGAAGTGCTGAACAAAGTGCTGAAGGAATGATGAGAGAAGAAGGAAGAGAAGAGAGAGGACAAGATTTCATGATGTAGATCATGTTTGGTAGATGATGGTTGAGGATGATGATGATGATGAAGTACTAGTCCTTAGATTTGGCCAAGTGGAGGTCATTTGAGACTTTAGTTAGAGCCATTTCAGTGGAGCTTAGAGGGTGGAAGCCAGATTGGAGGGAGTTTGAGTAAACTACCTTTTAAAAACAGTAACTTTCTCCTTTTCAACAATAAATGTTTGTCTTTTTTCATCTTACCTTATTTTTAGGTAGTTCGCTATTTGGCTGGATGTGGTTTGCAAAGCTGCCCTTTGCTGGTTTTTAAGGGATATCCAGACATTGGATGGAATCCAGTTGAAGGAGAGCGGTATCTGGATTTTCTTCGCTTTGCAGTTTTTTGCAATGGTACTGTTCTGTAATGTTTAAATAATTGTATATGTAAAATTTGTCATTGAGGGCTTGTCTACATGGTGATCTATTGCACAGAAAGCTGAGGTCTGACTCTACAGCGCTCTAGCTTGCCATGCACTAAGTTGCTATGTGGACTGCTATAGCACACTAAATTTTCTGTAGTGCATAGCAGCAGGATCCGCACAGCCTCTTAGTACACAGCAGATTGGAGCACTCTAGGTTCATGCCCCAGCTTGCTGGGCACTAAATCGCCATACAGACAGGCACTTAAATTACAGATACAGTCAAAGGTCATGACATAACGAACAAAGTAAACTTATATGGCTCAGGAAGCCTATATAAGATCTGGTTTAAGTGTTTAACTGGTGCAATGATTCTTGCACTAGCCCTCTGGCACTGGTACGAATTTTACCATAGGTGAATGGCATATGTGTTAGTCACTTTTTGGACCATAACTTAATTTAAAATTCAGTGAAATAAATATTCTGTTACTGTATACTTAACTTTCATTGCAATAATCATCAGAAGTTGTGTGCTTGTGTGTGTGTAATATAAAATTCAGCTTCATCCTATTGGTCTAATAGCTTATAACCATGCTACTAGATTTGTTGAGTTTCATTTATAAATCTTTTAGCTATATGCTGATGAAATTCACACAAGGTCTAACACTTTCCGTCTCTTTGATTTCACAATATCAAGTAAGTGTTAATCATATGAAATTTCTGAAGGCAGAATTGAACAACAGAAGAGTGAAAGAATTTAAATATGTAAACACTAATCTTCTTTGCTTCTTTCTATTGGCATTACACAATTTCATACATCTGATTTTTTTTTAAGAACAGCTGAATAAAGTTGAATTTTGTCTTTCATATTTAAGTCCAATCTGCCTTGTACTGATGCATATGTAATGTGTATTCATCACCCACCTTATATCAGATCATATCTCAGATGTACACTGAATGGATCCATTTACCAATATTTTTTCTGTATGATGCTAGGAGAGAGTGTTGAAGAGAATGCTAATGTTGTGGTCAGGCTACTTATTCGTCGTCCTGAGTGCTTTGGTCCAGCATTGAGAGGGGAAGGAGGTAACGGGTTACTTGCTGCCATGGAGGAAGCAATAAAAATATCAGAAGATTCTACTAGAGATGGACCTTCCCCAAGTAATGGATCCAGTAAAACTCTGTAGGTGCAATGGGGCTGTTCAGTTTACCTACACCTTTTGTTTTATAATCCTATTTATGGAATTCAGTATTTCTTTTTACCATATTTTTAAAATATTATCACATAATCTGACGATGTGGGGCAGGAAATATTCTCTCCTCTTCCGAAAATTCCATTGGGTGTGCATCTTCAGCCAAGTGAGGCCCCTGCAACTGTCCCTGAACTCACAAATGTCAGTCTGGATGACTATTTTCAAGATGAACAGCATCTTTAGGATTCCTTCTTGCTCCTATCAGTCAGGTGTAGATAGGAACCAGTCTCCTGTTGTGGAGTTAGGGAGAGACTGCATGTAGCTTGTGCTTCCCCTATTGTTCTTCTCAAACACCATAGGGCTGGATGGAGTCTTAGGGTATGTCTGCCTTGGAGTTAGACACCCACAGCTGTCCCATGATAGCTGATTAGGGTTCGTGGGGCTCAGGCTAAGGGGCTGCTTAAATGCAGTATAGCCGTTTGGGCTCAGACTGCAGCCCAAGCTCTGGGACCCTCCCATTTCTCAGGGTCCTAGAGCCAGGGATCCAGCCCAAGCCTCAACATGGCTGCCTTAGATATTTTCAGGTTAAAAAAAAATGCCTCTTTACTCCACAAACACAGATTCTCTTTCTTAGTTACTTTACTCTTGCTGCAATGCTGCCCCTATTGAAAGAGGAGTGCTTGAAATTGGATTACATAGCTTGCACAGTAGAAAACGAAAGGTTAAAAAGTAAGAATGGAAATGTCAGTATGATCACTGAGGACCAAATTCTGCTCTCAATTGCTTCAGTATAAATCCAGAATAACTTCTCTGAGGGTGATGGAGTCTCCCTGGATTTTAACCAGTGTAAGTGTGAGCTGACTTTGGCTCCAACTTTGTGCTGATTTCATAGCTGATGAAAAACTCTTGTTTTTTTTGTATTTTGTTTCCTGTCACAAATAAATAAAAAGTGAGATGGAAGAAGAAGATGACACTATCCACATGGGAAATGCCATCATGACCTTTTACGCTGCTTTGATTGACCTGTTAGGACGTTGTGCCCCTGAAATGCATGTAAGTTTTTTGTCTCTGCAAGTACAGCTATTTTCTTACTGATAGTCTGGTGTTTTAGTTCATTGGCCTTTTCACTGCAATACATGTTATCCCTTAGTATTGAAACAATGTTATGCCAGTATAATATTTAAATGTGCAGATGTGATTTAAATAAACTGTATGTGGGATCATTTTGATATTAGTTAAATCCAATGTCCAGTTGCCAGTTTCTTAAGGATTTCCATGTAACCTGTGCAGAGGCAAAATTCTGCCTTCAGAATCTGTGTGGCACATCTGAGCTCCAGTAATTTTCCCTTATTACATGTGCAGAACTTCCAATGGGTGTACCAGTATGTATGGGCTTGTAGGGAAAGCAGAGAATCATCAGTCAAGATATACCACCTGGCTCTAAGATCACCATTTTGCCCGAATACACGAGAAGGTTTAGTCAAAGAAAAATGTTGGAGAACCCCTGAATCTTCCCTGTTTTGTCTCTCACTGAAACCTATTGTGCATTTCTGCAGTCGCTAACAGGAACAAAGCAAAATGTCAGGTTGCCTCCTTTCCTACGAGGAGACTGAAAATATCCCATAAAGTTGCCTGAAGCATCAAAGAGATACTCTTGAACTAAGTTCTCCCATGTGGTAGTGAGACTATCCAGACCAAACTGCCCTCTTTTTTCACAGCTGTAAACTATTTCTTAAACAACAAGCAGTATTTTTTTACTCGCATTACATACACTTGAACTCACATCACTCACATATAAAAGAAAGTAAAAATGATGTTGCCATCCATTAAAACATGAACAATCAATTCCACTCCCAAAGATAGACTGTGGTATTCCACCATGATCTTTGTACTGTATTAGCATCACCTAGGGATACTAGTCAATGATCAGGGTCCTTTGTGCTAGGAGCTATACAGATATATGATAAACAGACAGACCCCACCCCGGAGAGTTTACAGTCTAGGCCCCAGTCCTGCAAAGGCTTATGCATATGCTTAACTTGATGCATGTCAGTGGTCTCACCAAATTTATTAGGGCTACTCCCATATTTAAATATGTATGTAATTTTTTTCATTACTGGGGCCTGGGTTATGACTAGATGCAACAAGTGGATGAGGCAAACTGACAAGTGGGAGTGGGAAGTATAAGGTAGGAACCACTTGTGCTCATTGAAGTTCAAACTATGGCCTCATTTCTCTAAATAACACTGTCTTGCACAGGTTCCCCCAAATGTCAGGTTTATACAGGGTTAGGCATCCTCAAAAACTGGAAGTATCTATATTATAAATTCTCTGTATGTGTTTTTGTGTTGTTTTGTTTGAAGAATAAACATTATTTTGACTAAAAAAGGAATACTTGTGGCACCTTAGAGACTAACAAATTTATTTGAGCATAAAATAAAAGCTCACGAAAGCTTATGCTCAAATAAATTTGTTAGTCTCTAAGGTGCCACAAGTACTCCTTTTCTTTTTGCGGATACAGACTAACATGGCTGCTACTCTGAAACCTGTCATTATTTTGACTAGTTTTCATAAACCCATGGTCACCCTGAAGGAGCCGTAAGCTAACTAAGATAGTGAAGCTGATGATGATAGAATAGCTGAACTCATCAGCATCTCATGGATTTTCTTTCACCAAGCCTACTACACGTTGACACCCTGCCCTCTTCCCAGGGGTCTCAGCATTTCACCATGAAAATGTAGTCATTCTACATTAATAATAAAACCTTTATAGCACTAAGTCCCACAAATTTGCATCTGGGTAAAAAAAAATGAAATATATATTGAGTGAAATGTGTATGTTTTTTTATCATTGGCTCAGCACTCATTCTTGTAAATGTGTACTTCTGAAGGTTTCTAGAGTATGCAGGCAAATATAGTTACAGGGAAAAAAATGTTAATTTTTGTTACTCTTCCATTAGCTAATCCATGCTGGCAAAGGGGAAGCCATTAGGATCAGGTCAATTCTGCGGTCTTTGATTCCCCTGGAAGATCTGGTGGGTGTAATTAGCATTCCTTTCCACATGCCAACAATAGCTAAAGGTAAGATGATTGCAGTGCATTTCTTTCTCCCGCGTCAACTCATTCTTTTGAATTTTGCTATTAATATGTGAATATTTATATCCATATTTCCCACACTGGGGAATTTAATTATTCATGATGTGAACTAGAAAAGTCATACCACTTTCTTTGATTTTCTAGATAGTGATTCTATGTCCATTTTTAAATCAGTGGCAAAACCTCCACTGATTTCAGTGGGATCGTCATTGGGTCTACAATGGCCATCAGATCTCCTAACAATGGTAGACAAAGTGGGAATTTTAAAGGTGCACAGGAGGGAAAGTAGAGAAGGCTAATTACTGGGAATAGAACAAGATAAGTTTCATGAAGGATCACCTTCTAAGCGCCCTCTGTTTTAAGGAACTAGTTTAATGTATCCTTTAGGTTTCCAGTGCAATTTATTCAGCAAGCAAAATTAGCTGGCTTCTTGTGGTAACACTTAAGACAGGTTCCATTGTTCATATCTGGCTTTTATTAAAAAGTCTATCTGATTTTTTTAATTTAAACCGTTCCATTTAATATACCATGAACATTATTTATTGTTTTCATTCTTGGCAAATAAAACACAACATTTCTGTATTTTCAGAATATATTGACACTCAGAGAATGGAACAAGCCCCTCACTTTTTACTATAGAGCCCTACTTTTATCACAATGCCACAACATTACCATTTCTGAATCTATAATAGCACTGGGAGCACTTTCTTTCCTGAAGTATGTGCACTGGGCACAAGTATCAAAAGGCTGTTCATGCTCCTCCATGTTTCTGTTGCTGGAGGGGAAGGGTGACAGTACGGCTGTGATGCTGACACCAGAAACTGGAGCTTGATCCCCACTTTAGCACATACTATTTACTTTTAGCACATTCTGTTTGCTTTTTAAGGAATTTTTTTTTGTTTTAAGCCTTTAAGATGCTGTTCTTTTTTGGTAGGTTTCAGATAAAGTTTTTTTCTTTTTTTCTGGAAAATACTAACAAATAGATATGAAGAACCCCTTAAGACCTTTTTTAAAATAATCCCACTGTGATGGAGTGTGCTGCTCCTTTAAAGGAAAAGCTAGAGCATAGGACCCTGACAGCCTGGGGTGTAATCAAGGAGGAACTGCCCTGCCCTAGGGTGAGGCTGCGTTAAACAGCATTCAGCAGAAAGCTTAACTGAGCCTGGGAGGGTCGGGGGACAAGGAGCCCTGCAGGTTGCAGTGGGTGGTGGTTTCTCTGACAGACTAACCACACCAAAGTCAGATTTTGTTTTGTCAACTTCAACATTTGGGAGTTCTGAACTAGGGTGCTGAGGTGAGAACCTTACAAACCGTTTATTGTGACGGCTCCTGTCCAGAAAGCTTGTTAGAAGGGACATGCTATTTTGTTAGTGTGTGTTGGATTGTCCTTGCCCTGGGCTGTTGAAGTGAATTTATTGCTGTCCCAATCAGGGGAAATTAAGGTGTGGCACATCGGCAGCTCCACAATGGGAACATAGGGACAATCCATGTCTTTATACCCACAAACATATTTTCTCTATTTTTCTACAAAAAATTTTTAAAAATCCAACTCGCCATCTCTTTTCCTGAGAGACTGGTAATCTAACCCCTAGTTCTGGCACCACAATCTTGTTGTTTGTTCTTTATCTCCAGCAGAACTTATAGTATGCCTACACTGGAGCTGGAAGGTAAGTTAAAATTCTAACATACCCACATTAGCTCTGATTGAGGTACCACATTAAAAATAGAAGTGTAGTCACAGAGGTGAGAGGGACTAGCTGCCCCAAGTATGTACTCAGATCAGATTGTACTTGAGGTGACTAGTCCCTCCCATGGCTCATGTACAGTGGCTACACTTCTATTTTTAGTGTGCCAGCTTGATCTGAGCTAGTGCCGGTATATCTCCTCAAACTGGAATTTACACCTTCCAGCTCTAGTTTAGATGTACACTGTGATCCTGATCCTGCAACTAACTCCTCCTGGGCATAGCCCTGCACCCACATATGGGCCCAACATAGAATCATAGAAGATTAGGGCTGGAAGAGACCTCAGGAGGTCATCTAGTCCAACCCCCTGCTCAAAGCAAGACCAACCCCAACTAAATCATCCCAGCCAGGGCTTTGTCAAGCCAGGCCTTAAAAACCTCTAAGGATGGAGATTTCACCACCTCCCTAGGTAACCCATTCCAGTGCTTCACCACCCTCCTAGTGAAATAGTGTTTCCTAATATCCAACCTAGACCTCCCCCACTGCAACATTGTTCCTTGTTTTGTCATCTGTCAAACTGAGAACAGCCAAGCTCCCTCCTCTTTGGAACGCCCCCCCTTTCAGGTAATTGAAGGTTGCTATCAAATCCCCCCTCATTCTTCTCTTCTTCTGACTAAATAAGCCCAGTTTCCTCAGCCTCTCCTCATAAATCATGTGCTCCAGCCTCGTAATCATTTTTGTTGCCCTCTGCTGGACTCTCTCCAATCTGTCCACATCCTTTCTGTGGTGGGGGGCCCAAAACTGGAACCAATACTCCAGATGTGGCCTCACCAGTGCCAAATAGAGGGGAATAATCCCTTCCCTCGATCTACAGGCAATGCTCCTACTAATGCAGCCCAGTATGCTGTTAGCCTTCTGGCAACAAGGGCACACCATTGACTCATATCCGCTTCTTGTCCACTGAAATCCCCAGGTCCTTTTCTGCAGAACTGCTGCTTAGCCAGTCAGTCCCCAGCCTGTAGCAGTGCATGGGATTCTTCTGTCCTAAGTGCAGGACTCTGCACTTGTCCTTGTTGAACCTCATCAGATTTCTTTGGGCCCAATACTCCAATTTGTCTAGGTCACTCTGGACCCTATCCCTGCCTTCCAGTGTATCTAGCTCTCCCCCCAGCTTAGTGTCAGCCACGAACTTGCAGAGAGTGAAATCCGTCCCATCATCCAGATCATTAATGAAGATGTTGAACAAAACCGGCTCCAAGATCACTGCCTCTTGAGCCCGACAATCTAGCCAGCTTTCTATCCACCTTATAGTCCATTCATCTAACCCATACTTCTTTAACTTGCTGGCAAGAGTACTGTGGGAGACTGTATCAAAAGCTTTGTTAAAGTCAAGGTATATCACATCCATTGCTTTCCCCATATCCACAGAGTCAGTTATCCCATCACAGAAGGCAATCTGGACGGTCAGGCATGACTTGCCCTTGGTGACTCCATGTTGACTGTTCCTGATCACCTTCCTCTCCTCCAAGTGCTTCAAAATGGATTCCTTGAGGACCTGCTCCATGACTTTTCCAAGGACTGCAGTGAGGGTGACTGGTCTACAGTTCCCCGGATTCTCCTTCTTCCCTTTTTTAAAGATGGGCACTATATTTGCCTTTTTCCAATTGTCCAGGACCTCCCCCGATTGCCACGAGTTTTCAGAGATAATGGCCAATGACTTTGCAATCACGTCAGCCAACTCCCTCAGCACCCTCAGATGCATTAGATCTGGCCCCATGGACTTCTGCATGTCCAGCTTTACTAAATAGTCCTTAACCTATTCTTTCACCAGTGAGGGCTGCTTACCTCCTCCCCATACTGTGCTGCCCAATGCAGCAGTCTGAGAGCTGACCTTGTCTGTGAAGACCGTGGCAATAAAAAGCATTGAGTATTTCAGCTTTTTCCACATCATCTGTCACTAGGTTGCCTCCCTCATTCAGCAAAGGTCCCACACTTTACCTGACCACCACCTTGTTGCTAACATACCTGTAGAAACCCTTCTTGTTACCCGTCACATCCTTGCTAACTGCAATTCCAGTTGTCCTTTGACCTTCCTGATTACACCCCTGCTGCTCAACCAATATTTTTATACTCCTCCCTAGTCATCTGCCCATGTTTTCACTTCTTGTAAGCTTCCTTTTTGTGTTTAAGCTCACCGAAGATTTCTCTGTGAAGCCAAGCTGGTCGCCTACCATATTTGCTATTCTTTCTGCACATTGGAATGGTTTGTTCCTGCGACCCTCCATAAGGCTTCTTTAAAATATAGCCAGCTCTCCTAGACTCCTTTCCCCCTCATATTAGCTTCCCAGGGGATCCTGCCCATCAGTTCCCTGAGGGAGTCAAAGCCTGCTTGTCTAAAATCCAGGGTCCGTATTCTGCTGCTCTCCTTTCTTCCTTTTGTCAGGATCCTGAACTCAACCATCTCATGCTCACTGCTGCACAGGTAGCCACACACTTCACCTCCCCTACCAATTCTTCCCTGTTTGTAAGCAGCAGGTCAAGAGGAGCATGTCCCCTAGTTGTTTCCTCCAGCACTCTCCAAAAATGTATTGCTCTCCCAGCAGATATCAGGTTGATTGAAGTCCCCCATGAGAACCAGGGCCTGTTATCTGGAAACTGCTGTTAGTTGTCTGAAGAAAGCTTCGTCTACCTCATCCTCCTGGTCTGGTGGTCTATAGCAGATGCCCACCACGACATCACCCTTGTTTCTCTTGTCTCTAAACTTAACCCAAAGGCTCTCAAGAGGCTTTTCTCCAGTTTCATACTTGAGCTCTGAGCAATCATACTGCTCTCTTACATACAGTTACTCCTCCTCCTCCTTTTCTCCCCGGCCTGTCCTTCCTGAACAGTTTATACCCATCCAGCGCTCCAGTCATGTGAGCTACCCCACCAAGTCTCTGTTGTTCCAGTCACACCAGAGACCCAATAAATTCAATGGGACTCCAAGTCAGCCCACATAGGGCTCATGGCAGGAGCAGGGTCAGCCCCATGTTGCTGGCATTTAGTAGAATTATCACTGCATTTGCAGGCATGGATGCAGCTTGGTTCAGTGCAGCACTTACAGCACAAGAATATCCTGATTCTAATACAGTGTTATAAACACAGCAATGCTAATTTACCTTACAAATAAGAACATATTATAGACAGAAGTTATAACTAAACAGCACTCTATAAAATACAGGAATAAAAAGAATTATTTGGAAAGAAAATATCAAAAGGATTAGCATTTCTGTTATGTTTTCAAACATAACTATACAGATCCTTTACTACCAGCATCTTGATTGTGTCATCAAAGGATAGTTTTCATGTATAAACTTCCTAAAGCTCAAAAAATAGCTCTGAATTTCCATCACCTTTTAAGATCTTCTAGTAAATGGTCCTTTTTGAGATTTTTTTCTTGTAATCTCTTGTTCTCATTTCCTTTGTTAATGAACCTGCCTTTCAGGTATTCTCACCAGTGCTGCATTCCAGGGATATACAAGTCAGAATCATTTTGCCGCTCACTTTTCATTGGACCTTTTTAGTGAACACTATATATTACAGGGTATTTTTCTTATGCTACATAAGAGAGTCAGGTAGCGTGACTGCTTTGACACCCAGAGTATGAATGAGACCACATACTTATACTATAAGGTTTACCTGGATTTAGGTTGCCATACGCATTTTATTCAGTCAAGCTATGAACTGGTTGCCTTTGTGTAACATAAACATGTGGAAAATGTTCGGATATTAACAGATACTCAATACCCTTACCTATGCAGAATAATCCTTTTTATTGAAGCCTTATTGCTTCCTTTTAGATGGTACTGTGGTGGAACCTGACATGTCAGCGGGGTTTTGCCCAGATCACAAGGCAGCCATGGTTTTGTTCCTTGACAGAGTCTATGGAATTGAGGACCAGGATTTCCTTCTACATCTCCTTGAAGTTGGCTTTCTGCCAGATCTCCGTGCCGCTGCTTCCTTAGACACGGTAAAGATTTAAATTCTTTGATTTGTCAGTTCCCTCAGCTTGTCAAGCACTTCACAAAATGACATTCTTCTCTTTCAAGGTGGCCTCTGTCCATTCCCACTTGCTAGATGCATCCCATGGTGCTGCTGACCTTTGAGAACATTTTAAAAAACAGCAAAGATGCATATTCTCCAGAAATTATGCTTGTTTTATAGAGCCTTCACACCTCAAGCCCAGGGCCCCAGCCTGCAGAGGCCCAGTGTCTTTCCCAGCAAAGAAACTTTCAGAGCCGGAGTCCTGGATCTAAAATCAGATCAGGTGCCTGTGGATATAACTAAGGGCCTCTCCCTAGGGAACAGAAATAAAAGATTTCTTTTCCAGAATTCTGTGATCTGGGTCTGCCTCTTACCTCTCGAACTCTCTTGACCTTGTCCTATTTCTGCTTTGGAATCACCCGTCTCCTATTTTCAGACGTCTGTCCCTTGTAATTTTTCCTATATGACCAGAAGGAAAAAAGGGAGTCTGAGGGCTGAGACTTGGGCTTCAAGATTCCAGATGGAAGGTGGCAAAAAAGTCTGAAGAGAAGTGAGCATTAATACCAGTGGCACAGAATTTTTGCCCTTTTTTGAAGGATAAGGAATAAAATCCATATTATTCTTGGCTGTGTTTGTTCTGCAAGGCTAAAAGGGAAAATATTTGTCATTAATCAGTAAGTTATAACTCTCTACATCCGAAGCAGATACTTTGAACGAGAAGGTACTATATGTTAGTAGTCTCATTTCAGGAACTTGAAACTTGTTTTTTAAACAGATCATCATTCTATAGTTACAGAAAACAGATCATATACAATTGTGCTGGCAACAGGAAGAGCGCACCCTAGAGCAGAGGTATCAGAAACATAGTCCACTGGATGTATATTTGATATGATCAGATTTTGTAGAGTTTAAGTTTTTATTAAAAAAAAAAGTTTCTAGTCCTCAGAGTAATGGGAAAAGAACTTGCAAACGTGAATGAAGTATAAACAAGTGCATTTTTGTGAAGAAACAAGGCAAGCTGCTTTTGACTTAAATGCCAGACAAGTCACTATTGGATGGTTTGGAGCTGTAGGGCCCAGGTTTATTATGAACACCAAGAACATCAATTCCAAGAAGTGAACCTTTCCAGGAATTTTGACTTCATAGGATGCTTGAGTTTTGCAGAAGGAATCAAGGCAATTGGAAAATGCATAACCTCAACTTTGATTGTTCAGTGCCTCAATTGCCTTTATTTTCCAGAAGGTTTCAAAGCTCAACATTACCAGAGATGTGAATACCCAGAGGTGATACTTTAAACACACTGCCTTGTGTGTTTAAAAGAGAGAGAATGGACTTGAAACAAAACCTTCTATTGTACCTCAATATGTGGTGTGTTCAAAATCTAAAGATGCATCTGAATTTTGTAAGCAACTCTAGTCTTCCTAATGGCTGACCCTAAACCCCTTGTCAAATGGTTCATGAACTTTAGACAGTTCAAAATAATTTCTGCAGCTTGAGCCCACCTATATATATAATATCTGTGTATCTGTATATCATACAGTTTATAAGTTGAATAATGATTAACATTTTGTAGATCCCCATTTTTGCCAACTCTCTATAGCATGTTTTTTTCAGGGAAAAAATAGTATATATAATCGAATTTTTTTAAATATTTTTTTTTTCATTTTTTTTCATCTGGAAAAATCTCTACATATCAAGTGACATGTTTGGAAAGTAACAAGTGACTGAATATAGGAGGTTAGAATGGAGTGTGCATGCTGTAGGATGTATATTGTCTGTCTCTCCGTGTACTAAGTCTCATTGCTTATCCAATTTTCACCTTCTTCTTTGACATTTTCCACAAAATAATTATAGTATAATTGAAAAATTAGTGTGTAATTGTATCATACATGGCATGTAGGGAGGAGAGTTTTCCCTTTGTGCCTTTGAAAATTAATTCCTTTTATATCTACTATATAAGCAAAAGCTGAAAAATGTAGTTATTTTCCTTTGTAACAATATTTATCAAACAAGTCTCATTGTTTGGGTTTAATTTGTTTCGTAGGCTGCTCTGAGTGCTACAGACATGGCCTTGGCTCTGAATCGATACCTTTGTACTGCAGTCTTGCCTTTGTTGACCAGATGTGCTCCTCTTTTTGCTGGCACAGAGCACCATGCCTCCCTCATAGATTCCTTATTACATACTGTGTACAGACTCTCCAAGGGCTGCTCTCTTACCAAAGCTCAGCGGGATTCCATTGAAGAATGTTTACTCTCTATTTGTGGGTAAGCGAATATACCAGACTCCATAGAAAGATGAGTTGCTATACTGAGATGTGATGTATACGAGAGCACGAAGGCAGATTAGCTAACTACATATCACCTTTTATCAGTAGCATGGTTATGGATTTTATTGAATACACTGTCACCCTTTAGAGACTGTATTTTTCCATTTTGCTGAAGTCTGGGAAAGATGTATTAAATAAATATATACTTGACGATATTCATGTTGCACAGTTGGTAATTACATGTAGATTTTTCAGTTATTGTTCTATTAACAGACTCTTCTCAATTAACCTCAGTAAGAAAACCAAAAGAATGCACTGTATTGGGGACAAAAGTCTATATAAATAGGGAATTATGAACATAATAGAGTATTATTTTTAAGAACATTTTTAACATTGCAAACTGATAATACCATGTTGTGATTTATTATAGAAGGTTATATTGCTTGCTGAAGCTATTCAGTTATCAGTTACATTTTAAATCCTAGCTGATCTTTAATTACATAGTAGTTCATGATCAGCACACTCTCCAACCTATCAGTTGTGTTAGTGTCACCTTCTTTCCATCTTGGAATGTTTGCCTATGTTCTCCCTTCTCAATCTAGCAGCCCAAGTGCAAAATTTTCAAAAGTGCCCAGGTCTCATTTTCAAAATGTGCAAGCATTCAGGAACCTAAGTCCCACTGAAAGAAATTCAGGGCAAATAAAAGCAGTGTACTGAATTCTTTATGCCATATATTATAGAATCATAGACATATAGGGTTGGAAGGGACCATGAGAGATCATCTAGACCATCCCCCGTGCTGTGGCGGGACCAATTATACTTAGACAATCCCTGACAGATGTTTGTCTGATCTGTTTTTAAAAACCTTCAGTGATGGGGATTCCACAACACTCCTTGGTAACCTATTCTGGTACTTAACTAACCTTATAGTTGGAAAGATTTTTCTAATATGTAACGTAAATCTCTCTTGATGCATATAAATCCAATTATGACTTATCCTACTGTCTAATAGCCCTTAACATATTTGAAGGCTGTTATCTGGTCCCCCCTCGGTTGTCTTTTTCTCAAGACTAAACATGCTCGGTTTTTTTAACCTTTTCTCAAAGGTCATTTTTCCTAAACCTTAGTTCAATGTAGTTAATAATAATATTTTAATCTTGATAATGTCAATATCATATATGTTCATGGTTTGCTGTTATTGAGAGACTTTTTATATGTATATTCTCTGCCTAATATAGAGTGGCATATAGATAAATCCCTGTTGTTTGTTCTCTTTCCAGCTGATGCCCAATACTCTTTGGGCCCTAATATAGTACATCCACAGTGTCAAAACTTAGTTTATATGGCTTCTTCAATGCAAGAATACAATACAAAAGATTATTCTTATGTGCTTTTTTTATGTGTTACAGTATGCACGGTGATAATCAAATACAGTATCAGAATATTACATTTTCTGGTTCGCCTGTCCTTCTCTTCTCTATTTTAGAGCTTGTGTTTTCACAGTTTTTTTTATATGGTTCACACTGGAAGTAGCATATTCTGGAAGTTTTGTTTAGTATGCATCTGTTATTGTTTGCTCTTCATTTCCTTCCCACGCATTTTTAATCTGCTGTGTCAATTACATCACTTTCAGATATTCCTAAATCCATAAGGAGTAGGACAATTGGCACAGATCCTTGGAGTGTGTGGTTACTTTAATGGGTTGTCTATTTATTGCATAAAAGCTACTTGTATGCTTTGTTGAAACTGTCTGTCTACCTGCAGCCAATTGAGGCCTTCCATGATGCAACACTTGCTAAGGAGATTAGTGTTTGATGTTCCTCTATTAAACGAGCAAACAAAGATGCCTCTGAAGGTATGTGTGGTTTACCGTAAAGTATATTTTAATTTTCTTCTATACAATGTACTATTTCTTGTATGTTGCCTTGCCTCCATCCTGTAGATGAGACAATATCATGTTATCTCTCTAGCAGGAAGCAAGGAGAAAAAGTATTCTTTGTGACAGCCTCTAACGCTCACTTCTGATCAGTCCACACGGAAGCATAGAGTTCATGCCTCATCTCTGACTCCTCTTCCAATTCTGTCCTTTCTTCAAGCCCTTGTGTCAAGGTTCCTTCTCCACTCTGAACTCTAGGGTTCAGATGTGGGGACCCGCATGAAAGACCTCCTAAGTTTATTCTTACCAGCTTAGGTTAAAAACTTCCCCAAGGTACAAACTTTGCCTTGTCCTTTCACAGCATGCTGCCACCATCAAGCGTTAAACAAAGAACAAGGAAAGAGCCCACGTGGCGACGTCTTCCCCCAGAATATCCCCCCAAGCCCTACACCCCCTTTCCTGGGGAAGGCTTGATGATAATCCTCACCAATTGGTACAGGTGAACACAGACCCAAACCCTTGGATTTTAAGAACAATGAAAAATCAATCAGATTCTTAAAAGAAGAATTTTAATTAAAGAAAATGTAAAAGAATCACCTCTGTAAAATCAGGATGTTAAATGCTTTACAGGGTAATCAGATTCAAAACATAGAGAATCCCTCTAGGCAAAGCCTTAAATTACAAAAAGACTCAAAAACAGAAATATACGTTCCCTCCAGCACAGCTTATTTTACAAGCCATTAAACAAAAGAAAATCGAACACATTTTCGAGCTAGATTACTTACGAACTTTACAGGAGTTGTAAGGCTGCATTCCCGATCTGTTCCTGGCAAAAGCATCACACAGACAGACCAAACCTTTTGTACCCCCCGCACCAGATTTGCAAGAATCTTGTCTCCTCATTGGCCATTTTGGGTCAGGTGCCAGCGGGGTTACCTTAGTTTCTTAACCCTTTACAGGTGAAAGGATTTTGTTTCTGGCCAGGAGGGATTTTATAGCATTGTATACAGAAAGGTGGTTACCCTTCCCTTTATATTTATGACACCTTGTAAAAAAGAAACAAGATGGAGAGAGGGTAAGAGAGAGATGATTCCAAGGCATAAATAGAACAAAGGTCATGTAAATTTCTGGGTGTCTCCCCAGGATCTCCAGCTTGGGTTCTTGTGTTAGTCTCTCTCCTACCAGAAAACTGATTCATTTTCTTTGTATGCAGTGTTGTAGCTGTGTTGGTCCAAGGATATTAGAGAGACGAAGCTGAGTGAGGTAATATCTTTTATTGAACCAACTTCAGTTGGCGAGAGAGACTAGCTTTTGAACTTACACAGAGCTCTTCTTCAGGTCTGGGAAAGGAACTCAGAGTGTCACCACTAAATACAAGATTGAGCTGATAGTTTACCATAAGTATCTAGTACATACTCTAAGGGAGACCATTCAAGGTGAAGTGGCCTGTTAACACCCCTGTAGTCATAGGACAAAAAGGGAGGTTAGTGGGTTATAGAATTTTGTAATAAGCCATAAATCGAGTGTCTTGTTTAAGACCGTGAATTTTAGTGTCTAGCAAAGTTATGAATTTTGAACTCCCGGGCTCATTTTCTGGAAGTGTTGTGCAGGTTTCCTTTGAGGATGAGGCCTGATAGTGGGCTACTCTGGGACGTCTGAGGAATCCAGATCTTTTTCCTACCATTCAGGTTGTCTTCGGGCTCCAAAGGTTTTATCGTCTCCTGTTGATACTGGTTGCGGCTCTGTTCCATGAAGGCATACACTTATATCCTTACTTAGACAAGATCCCCAACACAGAGTCCTCAGAGTAAAGCCTTAGTGTGCCAAGAGCTGAATCATTCACCACTGTATATGCTACCGCTTTTTAGTGAACTATGAAAAATCGCTTCTGATGATTTCCCAACACAGCTTTCGGCAAGGCATTCAGCTATTCTCCTTTTATTTTGCCTTTTCTCCCTCCTTTTATAAGAAGCAGGTCATACTTAATTTCATCTGTCACCTCTCTTGGGTAGAGACTTGTGCCTCTCTCCCTCCTGACTGGGGGTTTTCCAGGCTGCAGAGTTTCTTGCCTGCACTGTGGTATCTTCAGCTAGCCAGAGTGCATGGAAGGCCAGTGTCTGCGTTTTGCTTTCTCTCCGGAGGTTATGAACAATGTGATTGCCCTCAATTACAAGGAACCACACAGCTTGTTATAAGCAAGCAGGTTTATTCTTAAGGTGAAAGCATTACAGAGAAAAAGTATTAAAAACAATATAAAAACCTACATGTATTCTAAAAGCTTACCAGAGATCACCCCAGCTCCAAGCTTGGGCTCTGGTAGGTGTCAGTCCTTCAAAACCCATAGCTGGATTGTCCCAGTGGTTACAAGTTCATGACTGTCTCAGAACCTGCACATGGGTTGGGCAGAGCAGCCATTTCTTTTTACAGCTCAGGCCTTTGATCTTGGTCTTCAGTAATAGATCAGCAGCACACAGGGCATAGCCCCAAAAGACTGGGTTTTTGCATAACTGGAGTTGAGGGATTTGCCATTCACCTCCCCCTAAATATTCCCCAGGAAAACCACGTAATGCTTTTTGTTCCAAAAAGTCCATTCTTGTCTGGCACATTGTTTAATGTGGTCCTTTGAACCCCCAGTTCTCACATCTGTCACATCTCCCTCCTCAAGAGGTTACATACAGTCTCGCCCCACAATACCACTAATTCATTCATTTAATACAATGGATGCTATAGGTATTTAAACTTAATTCAATAAGGATATGGCAGGAAATTGTCAGATCTGTCACAGCTATGATTCAACAGGTGTGATGAAGAATTAGGTGATTCCCATTACATATCTTGGTCTTTGTTTAGTTATGAAAATAGTTACAACATTGTGTTCTCTTTTTAAATCCATGGGAGCAGTACACCTGGACTTCAGATATATAGTTACATTTTTGGTTGGAGTCAAAATCCTCCTTTCGTCTGTTCTCTACAGGACTTTCTGAAGATTTTAGGGAGTTATAACTTTGAATTTAGTATCTCTATTATAATGTACTATGAACATTTTAAGTTTTGTGTCTCGTGACTTGTTCTGACTTATGAGAAGATGAAGGTCCAGTGCCTTGTATACTGGCTGTAATTCAGAATATTTTGTTTGTTTACTTGAGTCATCTATCTATGGAACTTTTTCTCTCTCTGCAGGATGGTTGAAATAGATGAACAAAAAAATCTAGCTTAATATTTTTTTCTTTTATTCCCTGGAACTCTCCAGTAAAGAGATAACGGTATATCTGTTGTTTAACTTCCATGCCAACAACTGTTCTTTAGATATTCTAAAGAGTCCTCCACTTTAGTGACAATACATCATGTTAGGGGATTATTCCTTCACCCGCTTACTTCCCTGGTCCTTCTCGCATGAACAGAGAACAACAATACCCGAAGTCCAAAGGTGCAAACAATTCGATATTTATTAGGGTCAACTTCCAGCAAGCATGATTCCAGTTTCCTTCCTTAGTGTCCCCCTTCCCAGCTCTGAGACCACAGAGCCTTACCTGTGTCCCTGTTCCCATGTCCCCCCCTTAGCAAAACATGATTCCAATTTTCCCACTCCCATTCCCTGTTCCCATTTCCCCCCCTTTACTTCCTGATTAACTACAGAGTATATAGTAAAACTTGAGTTCTGCTTAGCTTTACCTTAACCAATCATTTTCCTGAAATTTAACTAACCAATCCTAACATATTGTAACATGATTATTTAACCAATTATATCCCACCACCTTAATTAGTTTACACCCAGCAAAATTAATTATACAGCAGACAGAAACAATCACAGAACCAGACAGAGATTATACAGACAAACAATAGGGAAATGGGGACTACGGTGACAGAACAACAAAGAAATGAGGATTTCACATCCCAGCTATTGATAAGTGAGTTCTTGCCAGACAGGATGCTATCAAACTAAGTTTCCTTTTACATCTTCTAGGCACTTCCCTTTCTCTGGAGGCGATAGGCATTATCAGGACAGGATTGTATTCCTAACAGCCCAATAGCACCTTATTTCAACGTGATTAGTTTGGAATGTGAGGATGTGACCGTTCGCTTCCCAGCTTATGGCTGCCTCTGCTGCTTAGCCAAAGATCTTAGCCTAAGAACAGGGCCTCAGACTGTCACAGTAAGAGAAGGACCTTACACTGGCAGACAGTGATTTTGATTCTTTCTTTTATACCTCTATAATTCGCTAAGTGATAAGAACACACCTAAATTCTTAGAGTATAGGCCTTTACAGACAGGCCTGAATATCTATATCCTAACACATCATGAGTGACGTTATTTTGAAGCTATAATAATCTCAAGATTCCAGCCCAGAAGACTAAAATAGAATGAAAATAGGAACCAAGAGCTTTCCAAAAGGTGTATTCCAGACACAATGGAATCATGCTTTTATAATGCAGCCCCCTGATGTTCTGTTATTGCTTTTAAGAGTCTGACTCAGCAACTTTTGCAGTGCTGACAAAAATTTTACTTTATAGCTGCTGGCCTCCTGGTGAAAGCAATTTCAAAATATCAAGAATTCACTTTTGTTGTCTTTCACAAAAGTTTCATAGAGCGTACGTTCTCAGCCTGGGGGTTATGATCCTCAGGGTGGGGCAAACAGGTCCAAGGGACTCTGACCACCCTTCCTTTTCATTTATAGCCAGATGGAAAGGGGGATCCTGAAACTCTTTGCTGGTGTAAGATAGGGTCATGGTATTGAAAAGGTTAAGAACTTCTGTCATAGAACAATGCTATCAATATGCCTTCAGGATGATAAATGGTATGCTGCTCTCAACATAAATAACTTCTTTAGATTTAAGACTGCCCCAGGATTTCTGAGAGAGAAATATTGTATAGAAAGTAAATTATGTGCAGAAATAAAATAATCTCCAGCAGTCTGTTTTCAACTTTTACAATCAATGTTAAAGTTAAAAGCAAAAATTGTCATGTTTCAAGGAGTTTATTTCTTTGAGCGCCTTTAATTTTCAGTTTTTAAGTGAATCATGAAGGATTAAAATTATTTATCCTTTTTATAGCATCTTTCATCTAAATTCTTAGAGCACTTTATCTCAATTAAGTTTAAGAATGCACCTTTGAGATACACGAGGTGTAAGTATTATTTATACCTGTTTCACAGGTGGGTAAACTCAGTGCCTGAGAGGTGAACGGATTGGACAAAGATCACAAAATGCTCACTGTTCCTCAGCCTCAGAGGTGGGAAGGACGAGCAGGGAGGAAAATAAATCCCTTGGCCCCTTTAAAGATTTCCCCCTTGTTTCTTCCCCTCCTCATGGGAACCCAGTCTCTTTGTGGACTTGAGGACAGGAAGGGGGGGACGTTTTGGGTCAGAAGGGGGCAATATAAACTTATTAGCCACTGTGCACCCAAGGGGGAGCTTATAAACCCTTCCCCCTCTCCAGGGCACCATTCTGTGCCCATTTCTGCCAGTTGGAATTAGAGGAGGACCAGGTTTTTGGGCCTTGCTGTGAGCATCATACTAGATGTATTTTGGGGTTGGGATGGAATTTTTCCCTTAGTGCCAAATTGGTGTGGGCAATGTAGGGTTTTTTTCAGTTTCCTCTCAGCAGGCGAGGGAGCTGGTGGAAAGAGGTTAGGTTTTTAAATTCATTTTGTCACAATTTTGCAGGTGTCCAGTGCAAATGTTTGTTCACTAGACAGTCTGGTTCCCTGAAAAACTAGAATTTGAAGCAGATTAGGAGAAGGCAGCTCCTAAAGAAGGTGGAGAATGGGGATGGGGCTCCTAATGTCCGGTACAGTAAGGAGACAACCCCTTCTTCCCTATCCACTTATCCTTCATACAAGGGGATGCTGGAATCAGGCAGAAGAGAGGGGTTGGGGGTTTACAGAAGCCTTCTACCAAATTGTACGGATTACAGAAGGAAGGATGACCTGCACTGGATGAGTTATTGCTGGATAGTTCCAAGATGTATTGCTTAATAATTTTGCTGCCTAGTTAAATCACATTCCTGATGTCTTGTGTTTTCTTCCTGCAGCAGTCATTGTAGAGTCCAGAATAAAATGCAGGATGCAAACACTCTGGGTGATATCTTGGCTTTATTGAAGTCTGTTGGAACTTTGCCATTGACTTCAATAGGGTGAGGACCTCACCTTCTTTCCTATGCTTAAGCACTAGACCACAGATGTTACAACAAGTGCCATCTAAGGTTAAGCAGTAACATTAATCTGAAATCTAAAAGAATTACAGAATATTAAGAATTGGAAAACTGTAAAATGCTTAGCCACTGTTTTTAAATTGTAATTATTATCAATAATTTTCCTTATTGGATTGTAAAGGCAAACAGTATATTAGAACATGAACTTCTTGAATGAATTGAGAGACTGTTCTAGTGTGTAATTATTGTGTGGATCGAATAGTGTTTGAAAGTCAAGATAGATAAACACAATCAATTATGTTATATATTTTGGATGCTTTCAAAATATTTGTGTTCTAGTTGCTGACAAATCATTACGAAAGATGCTGGAAGTATTATTGCCTGCCAAGTGGGTGGGGCAACTTTGGTGCTGCATCAGAAGAAGAACTTCATTTATCCAGAAAGTTGTTCTGGGGTATCTTTGATGCCCTGTCTCAAAAGGTAATTTTTATGTAGTTCTCCATGATCACAACATACGCTGATCATTTCTATTCAAAGTATTTATTTCAACTGAATTAATAACATCAAAATTATGTAATTACATTATAAATTCTTCTGCATCAATTAAGAAAAATACATGCACAACAGATTATGCGGCAAACATCGAATGTGCTAAAGCTATATGTGTTTTTAATACTATTTAATCAAATCGCTAATAATAGTGTACACTTATAAGATCCTCAAAATGCTTAAGTTTAACAATTTGTCAAGGAATATGCTGCTTCCATGATAAATATAATCATTTTAAAAAATAAAATGGTATCCATGCAATCCTGTAGGGGTCCAATCCTGTATACCCTTACATTTTATTTGTCTTTTTGTTTATATGACTTCTTATTACTGTACAGTAAAAGAGAGCCCTTCCAATGATCTTACCTTGACAATCTTTAAAAACACACCGATACACAGACCCATCTGTTACCACAGGTGAAATCAATTCATGCAGCAACAGCATTAATATAACAAATGTTAATTCACTTCTTCACCAAATTCCCACCAGAGTCCTACACCACCTCTATTCAGTCCTCCCCATCACCTATCTCATCACAGGTAAGGAGGAAAAATGGGCCTTTTAGTGTGTCCTGAAGGTTAACAACCTCTGGCTGTTGTAGTCTAAGAAGGGAAGCATACTTAATCCTTGCTTACACAGTAGGACCTTTTAGTTCCATGCACCCACTCACTGTAATAAGGACTACTTATACGAGTATGAGTTTGTAGGATCAGGCCCTATATTATACACTATAGTAGCGCTAATGAAATGTATCTAGAAGTTAAGTTTAATTTGTGATAAGTACCATCATATTATCTCTTCAGGACTTGTTTCCTCCTTGGAAGAAAAACTATTGATAATTTAATAAATTTAAATCATGCAAATGTTTATTACAGCTGTTTTTTCATGATCATTTAAAAATTTTAAACATGAGCTCAACTATCTTTGAAATATCATCTATACCTTTGCTGAACAAGACTTAGATAATGCATTTGGACATTATATAGTGTTTTTTTCCCCCAGCCTGATGAGGATTTCACCATGATGGGAAGCCATTTGGTATAGAAAATCCAGGTTCTTGGACAAATGTTGGATATTCCTTTGCTTTACTCTGTTCTGGCACCCTGTGCGGGACCAGTCCGGCTCCCACCAAAGTGAATAATCGTTTTTCCATTCGACTTCAATGAAAGCAGGATTTGGTCCTAAGTCCAGCTTCAGTATTCAGTCGTATTTCAGTGTAGTTGAGACGTCAGTTTTTTATTTTCAGAACTGAGAGTCTGTTTCACATTGAGTAAAAAAGTTGTTCCATTACAATTTGGCTTCATGTATGGCTATAATGTTGAGTCAATTTCAGCAATAACAGAAATAATCTCCATTCACCACTGTGTCTTTTTATCCCATGTTTCTTCACAGAAGTATGAACAGGAACTGTTCAAACTGGCTTTGCCCTGCCTGAGTGCAGTTGCAGGAGCTTTACCCCCAGACTACATGGAATCCAATTATGTCAGTATGATGGAAAAACAGGCTTCAATGGATTCAGATGGGAACTTTAACCCACAACCTGTTGATACCTCAAAGTATGAACTTTTTCTGTTGCAGCTCATTTTTACCATGAACAGTTTAAGCCTGTAATTGAAATATGGTAGTAAAGAAAACACATAAGTGCATGCCCATCTTGAATTACCATCCTTAAGATAGAATGGGGGTCTTGTTTGGTTGTAAAACATGAAAGCCACAAGTGGTTCACTATATATTCCTTGGACACCTTACCACAAATGAGATAAATTTTCAGCATGGCAATTAAACTACCTGAACCCATTCGTTCTCAGAAGCACCTAGCACACTTTTGGGAGTTGTAAAAGTAATTAATAGTTAACAGGAGCCAAGTGCTAAATTCCTGTGACTGCCACTTAAATATTACTCTGCAAAATGTGGTGGTGATTGTACATTGATGTAATGCCTTTTTATCCAGAAGGATTCCAAGCTACAGCCCACGTTCTGGCTGTTTTGCACAGGTGTGCCAAGATGGGGAGTGGCCAGAAGGAGCGCTCTCTTTAGCTTGCCACATCTTTGCAATGGGCAGCCAGAATCCCACTGTTTGTGTCCTATGAGTGCAAGAGCCAGCGATTTTATACACCCAAAGTGCACAAAGCCCAAATGGATTTAATATCCTGGATGTGACCATAGCCCCATACTTCTGCACACACAATGATGATAAAAACTTGACAGAAATAAGACCACCATGCTACTTCTTCAACAAGATTACTTGTAGGCATGGCTTCGCAAGTGCCCTTATAGACATTCTGTCTATCTCAGCACTCAACAGGCAGAATACCTCAAAGAGCTGCCACTGGTGCACTGGGCTTATGCACACACACGCCCATAATGTGACGATGGCTGCAAAAGCCACAATCTAGCCCTGAATAGAGGAATCATGTTGCCCACCACTAAAGTACAATCACCTCTGAAGTGTAATGTGCTAAGTGTCTAACTACATAACAGTCCTACACAACCATTTAGGACATGAAATGAAGATTACTTTATCCAGTTGATATTGCTGGAGTGAATTTTAGGTAGACAGAATATAAATAACCAAATAATTAGAGTTTGCCCAACTCTCTGGTGGCCACACTCCTGGCTGTGAAAAAGTGTTGTTATGGGACTTTCAAGGACAATAATTTGTCAAGACTGGTTTTTAACCTCTTTCAAAAGACATCATCTGAAGCATCACAGTTTCCCCTTAGCGCCATACTAAGGCATTGGTGAGGTATTGGTTCAAAGAGAAAGTACTGCCTTACCAATATCACCTCCGTCATGAGCTGTTTACCTGCCAGTCCCCCATCTAAGTACTAACCAGGCCTGACCCCGTTTAGAAGTGATTATAGGTGATATGGCTGCAGGCTGTAATTTGTTCAATTTGTGACTTCATGCAGAGTACTGTATTGCGCCCCCTAAACCCCCCCCCAAGCCCCCTGCTGAGCACACATGATGAATCTTTTGTGGCTTCTTCCTACTTCATACCTCGATAAATTTTTGCACAGTACTACACTAATTGTTAACTACTTGGAATAATTACTGTTGTACATCTCTCTTTTCTCTGATCCTATGACAAAGGATTAAAGGACAGACGCTCCTTGCTTCCCAGTAGATGGCACTATAACATTGTCTATCCCTTAATCCGCTGTCATAGAATGGGAGAAGAGGGTACTATGACAAACAATTATCAGTAAGCAATTTTCCTTTTCTGGAGCACAGGTGTAGGAGACTGCTTTATATGATAAATTGTTCATTAGAAAATGTTCTGTAGCAGTGGTCTCCAACCTTTTTACACCCAAGATCACTTTTTGAATGTAAGGGCAACCCAGGATCTACGCTGCCCCTTCCCTGAGGTCCTGCCCCTTCCTTAAAGCCCCACCCCACTAACTCTGTTCCCCACCCCCCCCCACCCCCTGTCACTCACTCTCCCCCACCCTCACTCACTTGGCTCAGGTAGGGTTTGGGAGGGCGTGCTGGCTCTGGCCTGGAGCGAAGGGATTCGCAGTGTGGGAGGGGACTCTGGGTTGAGCCTGGGGCCGGAGGTTGGGGTGCAGGAGGGAGCTCTGGGCTGGAGCAGAGTGTTGGGGTGCAGGAGGGGGTACAGGGTGCTGGTTCTGGGAGGGGGGGTCAGGGCTGGGGCAGAGTGTTTGGATGCAGGAGGGGGTGGGGGTACTGACTCTGGGAGGGGGGTCAGGGCTGGGGTTGAGGTGCAGGAGTGGGTTTGGGGTGCAGGAGGGGGTATGGGTTGCTGGCTCCGGGAGGGGGCTCAGGGCTGGGGTTTGGGGTAGCACTTATCTCTAAAGCAGGCTCCCTGCCTACCCTGGCCCCCCCACTCCTGGAAGGGGCCAACGTGCCTCTGTGGTCCCGGGGGGGGCGGGCGGCACATGGCTCCGCATGCTGCCCCCCTCTGCAAGAGCCCTGCCCTCTGCCCACAGGGCTGCACTGGCTGCTTCCGGGAGCAGTGTGGGGGCAGGGCAGGCAGGGAGCCTGTCTTAGTGGCAGCCCCGAGATCGGGATCGACCAGTTGGTGACCACTGTACTGTAGTATTTGTTTTTGTTTGAAAGAAAAGTATTACTGCTCTTTCTGTAGTGGTAAATCAATCTCAACTTCAGTACCCTCTTGCGCACCTGAAAGATGGCTAGTTTATTTGCATATTGATTTTTTTATTTTTCATATTGAATGGCTTTTAGGCGTTCAATGGGATCTGAAATTTGTACCTTTTTGAGTGGCTATAAACTGCAGTATTTCAACTATATAATGAAATTTGCAGGTTTATAATTGCTTTAACAAGAAGTGGTTGACAGTGAATTTATATTATGTATATAATATGCACTGTATTTCTGGAAAATAGGAACTGAAATATATGTTAAAACACAAATAAGTTGATGTTAATAATCTAAATCCATATCAGAAAACTTCAGCACATTTTGTACGTCATTACACGCATACATTTTAATGCCAGAAGGGACTATTGTGATCATCTAATCTGACCTCTTGCACATCTCAAGCCACAGAATCTCCCGCACCCACTCCTGTAATAGAGACATAACCTGTGGCTGAGTTACTGAAGTCCTCAAATCATGATGTAAAGACTTCAGGTTACAGAGAATCCACCATTTACTCTAGTTTAAACCTGTAAGTGACCCATGCTGCAGAGGAAGGTGAAAAACTCTCAGGGTCTCTGCCAACATGGCCTAGGGGAAAATTCTTTCTCACTCCAAATATGGCAATTAGTTGGACCCTGCGCACATTGACAAGACTTACCAGTCAGACACCTGGGAAAGAATTCCCTGTAGTAACTCAGAGCCCTCCCCATCTAGTGTGCCATCTCCAGCCATTGAGGATATTTCCTACTAGCAGTCGCTGATGGTCCACACACCATTGTTAGGCAGTCTCATCATACCATCCCCTCCATAAACTTATCAAGCTCAGTCTCAAAGCCAGTTAGGTTTATTGCCCCACTGCTCCCCTTCGAAGGCTGTTCCAGAATGTCACTCCTTTGTTGGTTAGAAACCTTCATCTAATTTCAAGCCTAAACTTGTTGCTGGCCAGTTTATTGCCCTTTGTTCTTGTATCAACATTGGCACTTACCTTAAATAACTTCTCTCCTTCCCTGGCATTTATCCGTCTGATGTATTTATACACAGCAATCATATTTCCCCCCAGTCTTCTGTTGGTTAGGCTAAACAGGCCAAACTCTTTGAGTTTCCTCTCTTAAGATAGGTTTTCCATTCCTTGGATCATCCTAGTAGCCCTTCTCTGCACCTGTTTCAGTTTGAATTTATTTTTCTTAAACATGGGATATCAGAATTGCACACAGTATTCCAGATGAGGTTTCATCAGTGCCTTGTATAATGGTCCTAACATTTTTCTATATCTACTGGATGCAACCGATGAAGTGAGCTGTAGCTCACGAAAGCTTATGCTCAAATAAATTTTGTTAGTCTCTAAGGTGCCACAAGTCCTCCTTTTCTGTATGGGGAATGCAGCACAACAGTACACTCTAACTGGCAGTATATAGTGCTCTATAATTTTTCGAAATTTTCTTTAAAAGAACCCTTTCAAATTATAACATATATAATGTATTGAAATTTGTTTTTTTTCTTTTTCAGTATTACAATTCCTGAAAAGCTAGAATATTTCATTAACAAATATGCAGAACATTCTCATGATAAATGGTCAATGGAAAAGGTAACATTATATTATTTTCTTAATATTCTGAGGTGCATTCAGAATATTAACGCTCTACCTATATTTTCTGAGGATTCTACTTAAGTTTTTACTCAAGTTTTTGGGGTTGTTGTAGCATTACATTAGTGATGTCTGGCTAAGACTGTATCATCATTTTTATCTTGAGTTGCTTTTTTCAAGAGTTCTATAGCTGCACTCATCTGGTCAGAACTTGGACATACCAGCATTTTGTTTGTGTGTGTGTGTGTGTGTGTGTGTGTGTTTGTTTTGAGAAAAATGTAATTGGTAGATTTTTAAGTAGTTTTGTTACTTCACACTTTAAGTTTTATTTTTTCAAAAGACATTTTATATCTCTGTAAAAACCACAGGCTTGGTGTTAAAATCTGCTGTCTGCCTCAAAGAGTGTTGTCCCTATTCATAGAGACACCCTGGCAGAATAGTAAATAAGAAAGTATATTCAAATGTATTTACTTTAAGATAACATAAATGTTGTGATAAAATAACAAAAGTCTGGACATTCAGAAGTAAAAATGACATTGGACCTAACTGATTCCACTGTGTTTGTGTGTGTGTGCGTGCACGCAGGGGGGGAGGGCAGGAGGTTAGGTTGTGAGGGAGTGGTGGGGAAGGGAGCAAAAGATTTAGACTTGAATAAGAAAATAGTCTTACAGATGCATTATGCCAATTCTTTTTTATAAGTAAATAAATATAAGATTTCTGATTATTCTTTCTTCATATTCTCACTGCTTTTTCCTTTCTTCCTTCACTTTTTTCAGTTTGCAAATGGATGGATGTATGGTGAAACATATTCTGAGTCTTCCAAGGTGCAGCCATTAATGAAACAATATAAATTATTATCAGAAAAGGTGAGGAATTTGTTCATTCTTCATTACACAGATGTTTCTAAACATTTGTTTCTCTATCTTTGGTAAGAGGCAACTGGCTGTTTGTGAAATTTGGCATTTTGTCTTTGTCTTCACTGACACAAAGATGTTTTTTGTTTGTTTTTTTTTGTTTTGTTTTACACAGCAAGATAGCTAATGTGGTTGTTACCTCACTGTACAATCCTAAATGGAGACAAAACACTTGTAGTTTTTATTGCGAGGTAGCTAGGTGAGGTCAGCACCGTAGCCCCCAATCATGGTTGACCTCACTGAGTTTATCTTGTGTTAAAACTAAAGTGTCTTGTCTCCACTTTGTTTTTACAATGTGATAGCAAACCTCACCCTGTCCCCAACCCCCTGCCCACTCCCACACCCACACCCAAACTCTGCTGGTGCGGGGGGTGCGGGTGGGGAGAGCACGTAGCCAGGTTGTCGGCCCCACTAACCCCCTCCTCCAGCACCAACGGAGGTCCCCGAACACCCAGACCACCCTCACCCAGCACCCATGATGCCCCCAGGCAGCCCTCCGCAAGTTTTAGTCAGGGGTATATAGTAAAAGTCATGGACAGGTCATGGGCCGTGAATTTTTGTTTACTGCCCGTGACCTGTCCGTGACTGTTACTAAAAATACCAGTGACTAAAACGTAGCCTTACTCATCCGTGATACTGAAAAAGTGCATGTATCACATGTCCATATGATTTGGTTTGCATAAGTGGTTCAGGAATAAATAGTTGCCCTTACTGTTTCTCTTAATTGGCCTTCTTATCCATGCACAGACTGCTTCTTTGCTGTTTCTATCCCACAGCAGGCTGTTTGCAATTTGTCTCAATGGATGTAAATTTGCAGTGCTACACAACAGGGCAGAGGGCTAGTAATAGTGCATTAGATTTTATTCCATTCAGTTATACAATCATCAAGATAGTCAGTCACTCCCATGTGTACTTACCCTAGGAAAAAGAAATTTATCGGTGGCCAATCAAAGAATCTTTGAAAACCATGCTAGCTTGGGGATGGCGGATTGAAAGGACAAGGGAAGGAGATAGTATGGCCCTTTATAATCGGACACGTCGCATATCTCAGACAAGTCAGGTGAGTACTGTGACAGGCTTCAAGCCATTTTATTAAAGACTATGTTCTGATATTGTGTGTGTCTCTGTCTTTTTACCGGAATGGTGTATTTAAAATGCAAGTGTCAAAATCTGCTTGAGATGTTCTTGAGCTTCCCCCATGTGTCTTTATTATAGCACTCACTTGAAGGTAAAGTTCACATGTCTATTAACGTCTTATTTCACATGCTCAAAACTTCATGAAAACTCTCCTTTTCAGTTGTAATGTTCCCTTTTTGGCCATAGCCCAAACATAAAAATCTAAGCAAAATCTGTTACCACGCTTCCAAATTGTGCCAGGGTGAAAAAATGCTTGTGGTTTTAAAAAAAGGAAAAAAAAAACTTTGTGTAAACAAAAAATACATCTCAAAGAGACTGAATTAACAAGCTGAAAATGTCCAGTTTGTTAGATCTCCCAATAGAGTAGTTCCCACATAATTTGGTATTAAACATTTTTTTTAAATTGAGATTGAAAAATTTATGTAATTTTTGAAATTTTTCACTTTGCTTAGGGTCAATTATGATGCTATTTATGATGATAATGTAATGCAAAGTAAGGCACACTGGAAAACATAGTCACAGCTACACATACAAAATGATAGGGTCTTCATGTGCTGTTACCACTCAAGAAAGATATCTTGAAGTCACGGTGGATAGTTCTCTCAAAACATCTTCTCAGTGTGCAGCAACAATCAAAAAAGGTAAAAATGTTAGGAATGTTAGGAAAGGGATAGATAATCAGACAGAAAATATCATAATGCCACTATATACATCCATGGTACGCCCACACTTTGAATACTTATCTCAAAATAGCTATATTAGAATTGGAAAAGTACAGAGAAGGGCAACAAAGATGATGAGTGGCATGAAGCAGCTTTCAGATGAGGACAGATTAAAAAGGCTGGGATTGTTCAGCTTCAAAAAGAGATGACGAGGGGGGGATATGACTGAGGTCTATAAAATAATGACTGGTGTGGAGAAAGTGAATAGGGAAATGTTAATTCTTTCACATAATACAAGAACTAAGGGTCACCTAATGAAAATAATAGCAGGTTTAAAACAAACATAAGGAAGTACTTCTTCACATAATGCAGAGTTAACCTGTGGAGCATGTTGCCGAAAGAATAACTGTGCTAAAAAACAATTAGGTAAGTTCATAGAGGATAGGTCCATCAGTGGTTATTAGCTAAGATGGTCAGGGATGCAACCTCATGTTCTGGGTGTCCTCTGACTGCTAGAAGCTGCGACTGGATGGCTCACTCAATAATTGCCTTGTTCTGTTCATTCCCTCTGAAGTATCTGGCACTGTCCACTGTCAGAAGATACTGGGCTAGATTGATTATTGGTCTGACCCAGTGTGGCCATTTTTATGTACAGCGCTGTTTGAACTGTTGTAATTAGGAAAACATTATTTTGTATCAGAGAGAAATGAAGGAATATGTTTACATTCTGTTGTTCATAGGAGTTGTGTGCATAATTCTAAGTACACTGCCCTAAAAGATATTCTTAAGGATAAACAGGAGGCATTTTTCAAAGGGGTCCATTGACTCTCCAGTACATACATATAAATATTTTCAGAAGATGTGTCATTATGAAGACTGATGGTATTTTAGACCAAATCACATAAATGGCTGTCTTTTTTTTTAACTCTCATGTTTGAAAATCTGAGCCAGTGCTGCCATGAGGCAAAGTTATCTAACTTCTGTGACAGGGTCGGGCCAGATGGCTATAGGAGAGTACTAGAGGGCAGATATATTAGCCCCAGGCTAAGTAGGTCCCTTTTCCCTGAGTAAGGTAACAGGGAAGGTTCCAGAACAATCAGGAACCTTCTGGAGACAATTAAGACAGGCTGATTAGAACACCTGCAGCCAATCAAGAAGCTGCTAGAATCAATTAAGGCAGGCTAATCAGGGCACCTGGGTTTTAAAAAGGAACTCACTTCAGTTTGTGGTGTGCGTGTGAGGAGCTGGAAGCAAGAGGCACTAGGAGCTGAGTGAGAGCACGCGGACTGTTGGAGGACTGAGGTGTACAAACATTATCAGACACCAGGAGGAAGGTCCCATGATGAGGATAAAGAAGGTGTTGGGAGGAGGCCATGGGGAAGTAGCCCAGGGAGTTGTAGCTGTCGCACAGCTGTTCCAGGAGGCACTATAGACAGCTCCATTCCACAGGGCCCTGGGCTGGAACCCGGAGTAGAGGGCGGGCCCGGGTTCCCCCCAAATTCTCCCAACTCCTGATCAGACATAGGAGGAGTCGACCTGGACCGTAGGTTCAGAAAAACGGCCAAGCTGAGGGCTGCCGTGAAGCTCCAAGGCGAGCAAATCCGCCAATAAGCGCAAGACCCACCAAGGTAGAGCAGGAACTTTGTCACACTTCGTAAAGCACATCTTTTAAAAATCAGTGAGGAATATGGGGAAATCTGCCTAGTGGTAATAATGCCATTGTCAAATAACAGTATGTAGATTATGGGAAGGAAAAGAGAATAGATAAATGGTCATGGTCAAATGAGGGAACCTGCCTCAATTAACCAGCTTCCTTTTGTCCTTCAAGTTATCCACACAAATGGCAAACTTAAGCTGTAACTTTGTTTTGTTGTACCAGTGGGTTAAACTTTAAATAGAATTTGTAAATTTAAAAATCATGCCTCTTTCTGGAAATATTGTTATCTCTCAGAGGTACAAGTAACAACTAAATTGACTGCAACTGTAAACAAATCTGAAATATACATTAATTTTTATTCTATGTACGTTGTGACAGCACTTTAGCTTTGCAAAAAAAAAAGGAGTACTAGTGGCACCTTAGAGACTAACCAATTTATTTGAGCATAAGCTTTCATGAGCTACAGCTCACTTCATCGGATGCATTCAGTGGAAAATACAGTTGGGAGATTTATATACACACAGAACATGAAACAATGGGTGTTATCATACACACTGTAAGGAGAGTGATCACTTAAGATGAGCTATTACCAGCAGGAGAGCGGGGGGGAGAAAACCTTTTGTAGTGATAATCAAGCTGGGTCATTTCCAGCAGTTAACAGGAACATCCAAGGAGCAGTGGGGAGTGGAGGAAATAAACATGGGGAAATAGTTTTACTTTGTGTAATGACACATCCACTCCCAGTCTCTATTTAAGCCTAAGTTAATTGTATCCAGTTTGCAAATTAATTCCAATTCAGCAGTCTCTCATTGGAGTCTGTTTTTGAAGTCTTTTTGTTGTAATATTGCGACCTTTAGGTCTGAAATCGAGTGACCAGAGAGATTGAAGTGTTGTCCGACTGGTTTACGAATGTTATAATTCTTGACAACTGATTTGTGTCCATTTATTCTTTTACGTAGAGACTGTCCAGTTTGACCAATGTACATGGCAGAGGGGCATTGCTGGCACGTGATGGCATATATCACATTGGTAGATGTGCAGGTGAACGAGCCTCCGATAGTGTGACTGATGTGATTAGGCTCTATGATGGTGTCCCCTGAATAGATATGTGGACACAGTTGGCAACGGGCTTTGTTGCAAGGATAGGTTCCTGGGTTAGTGTTTTTGTTGTGTGGTATGTGGTAGCTGGTGAGTATTTGCTTCAGGTTGGGGGGCTGCCTGTAGGCAAGGACTGGATCCTTGATGATGCGTTGGACAGGTTTTAGTTGGGGGCTGAAGGTGATGGCTAGTGGCGTTCTGTTATTATCTTTGTTGGGCCTGTCCTGTAGTAGGTGACTTCTGGGTACTCTTCTGGCTCTGTCAGTTTGTTTCTTCACTTCAGCAGGTGGGTATTGTAGTTGTAAGAATGCTTGATAGCGATCTTGTAGGTGTTTGTCTCTGTCTGAGGGGTTGGAGCAAATGCGGTTGTATCGTAGAGCTTGGCTGTAGACGATGGATCGTGTGGTGTGGTCTGGGTGAAAGCTGGAGGCATGTAGGTAGGAATAGAGGTCAGTAGGTTTCCGGTATAGGGTGGTGTTTATGTGACCATCGCTTATTAGCACCGTAGTGTCCAGGGAGTGGATCTCTTGTGTGGACTGGTCCAGGCTGAGGTTGATGGTGGGATGGAAATTGTTGAAATCATGGTCGAATTCCTCAAGGGCTTCTTTTCCATGGGTCCAGATGATGATGATGTCATCAATGTAGCGCAAGTAGAGTAGGGGTATTAGGGGACGAGAGCTGAGGAAGTGTTGTTCTAAGTCAGCCATAAAAATATTAGCATACTGTGGGGCCATGTGGGTACCCATAGCAGTGCCACTGATTTGAAGGTATACATTGTCCCCAAATGTGAAATAGTTATGGGTGAAGACAAAGTCACAAAGTTCAGCCACCAGATTTGCCATGACATTATCGGGGATACTGTTCCTGACGGCTTGTAGTCCATCTTTGTGTGGAATGTTGGGATAGAAGGCTTCTACATCCATGGTGGCCAGGATGGTGTTTTCAGGAAGATCACCGATGGATTGTAGTTTCCTCAGGAAGTCAGTGGTGTCTCAAAGATAGCTGGGAGTACTGGTAGCGTAGGGCCTGACGAGGGAGTCTGCATAGCCAGACAATTAATTTCCCCCCATGAAACTGTCTGCCTCTTGTGGCAGAAGAGGTATTTTCCCTAGTTCCCCATGCTGCCAAAATATTTTCAGGGGCATCTTAGGCTGCTGAAGCTGCCATTTTAAGAAGCAGTCTTTTGTCTTTAAGCTGTCAGTATGTCCCAGGTGCTCCTTCTTTCTGATGATGTAGGGAATGTGGGAGGAGGCATCCTCTAAATGTGCCACAGAAGAGTCTCGGGGACAGCCAAAACTAAAATTAAAAATAATTTTAAAAGAAAGACCAGTATTGATGATCTCAGTTTTACTCTCACTTAAAAAAAGACATGTGGCCTGCAACACTGCTAGATGACATTGACTTGGATATATTAGTAAAATACAAACTATTTTCATACTTCTGCCTTTCTTTGATGTATTAATTTTGCCTGATCAAACAGAAAAGCATGTGGCAGAAAGTAGGAGCCTTGCTCTGTGTTGCCTTACCCTATGAATAGTCATTTACATCATCACAAGAGATGTGGTAGCATTTTACACTCACATTGCCCTAATTTTACATGGAAGTAATGGTCTTTTCAGAATAAAAAATGCTGTCCTAGAATACAAGTCTGAGAGAAAATATCATGGCCTTTTGACACATTGTTGAATTCATCCAGATTTTGAAGTCCATTTCTAAAGTCATGCTTGGGTAATCGGAGAGAACTCAGTTCTGTTTAAACATACTGCTTAAGCATTTAGCCTTTGTCATTATGAAATGTTACTATGGATTCAGTATTTTGTCAATACAAAAGGTTATAGAAAAGACAATATAGCTTCAATTCAATATAGCTTCAATACCAATTTTTACATACAGGCTAGGCTCCTTGTCAGCTTTGTAAGTGCTAATCACAGCTTCCGTGAAGGGTTGTGATATAAATGTGTCCTTTTGTCTCCCCCCTCAATACTGGCCACTGAGTGCCAGGCTAGTTCTTGGGGTATATTAGCATACCCTAAAGGCTGCTGTAATTTACACTGACTAGTGGAGGCTCAGAGGAGCTTATATGGTTGCCAGGGATTGCCAAGACATAAGACATCCTAGCTACACCTTCTGCGCCAGCCGTTGTATTCTGAAGATGTCCTCCAGGACATCCTATGACAAAGGGGAGAGATTTTTGCCTGATTGTGACCTTTCTCTGGAAATAGTTACAATGCAGACATTGCCAGTTATCTGACTAATCTGCGTTCTTAAATCTACCCCTGGTTCCAGTTAATCTGTTCCATTTTTAGTATTATTGCTGTTAGGCAAAAAAAGAAAACTCATGTAACTCTAATGTAATGCTCTCTGTTTTTCCGCCAATGGATATGTAAGTGCTCCTTTCTACCTCAAGTTTGTTTTTTCTTTAGCTGTTCGATTGCCTCAAATATCTAGGTGACATAAATCTATTAGGACCTAGTATTTGTAATACTATGCTTATATGGTTGCCAGGGATTGCCAAGACATAAGACATCCTAGCCACACCTCCTGCGCCAGCCGTTGTATTCTGAAGATGTCCTCCAGGACATCCTATGACAAAGGGGAGAGATTTTTGCCTGATTGTGACCTTTCTCTGGAAATAGTTACAATGCAGACATTGCCAGTTATCTGACTAATCTGCGTTCTTAAATCTACCCCTGGTTCCAGTTAATCTGTTCCATTTTTAGTATTATTGCTGTTAGGCAAAAAAAGAAAACTCATGTAACTCTAATGTAATGCTCTCTGTTTTTCCGCCAATGGATATGTAAGTGCTCCTTTCTACCTCAAGTTTGTTTTTTCTTTAGCTGTTCGATTGCCTCAAATATCTAGGTGACATAAATCTATTAGGACCTAGTATTTGTAATACTATGCTTATATGGTTGCCAGGGATTGCCAAGACATAAGACATCCTAGCCACACCTCCTGCGCCAGCCGTTGTATTCTGAAGATGTCCTCCAGGACATCCTATGACAAAGGGGAGAGATTTTTGCCTGATTGTGACCTTTCTCTGGAAATAGTTACAATGCAGACATTGCCAGTTATCTGACTAATCTGCATTCTTAAATCTACCCCTGGTTCCAGTTAATCTGTTCCATTTTTAGTATTATTGCTGTTAGGCAAAAAAAGAAAACTCATGTAACTCTAATGTAATGCTCTCTGTTTTTCCGCCAATGGATATGTAAGTGCTCCTTTCTACCTCAAGTTTGTTTTTTCTTTAGCTGTTCGATTGCCTCAAATATCTAGGTGACATAAATCTATTAGGACCTAGTATTTGTAATACTTCATTGCTTTTTTGCACATCTGTCATTCAGGTGTCTGTAGATGCTGCCCATGGTTACACCCCTCGAGCTATCGACATGAGCAATGTTACCCTCTCCAGAGATCTGCATGTAAGTCTTATTGTAGTTAGTGCTTTTGTATTTTCTTTTTTACTTAAATTTTCTTTTTTCTTTACTTAAATTTTTGTGGATTTATGTAAAACAAAAGTTCAGTGTCCTGTAGTTTTAGTCAGTTCAAAAGGCACTGTTAAGGCTGAAAACCTAACGTTTTATATAGGGAACAATTGACCCTGGAAGCCCCTGTGTGCAGAGAATCTGATGATTTTAATGGGAGTTCCGCACACAAAGGCTTGCAGGATCAGTCTTTAATTTTTATGTGTAGCTATTAGCAAAGTTCATGGTATGATGTTTTTCAAAATAAATGCCTCGCCTACTCTTCTTTCTAAAATAAATAAATGCCAGGTCATGAGTCAGCCTTATGAAAAACCACCTTGTATTTATGAAGAAGGAAAAAGAGAAATTAACTGGGGGCATGATTTTAAATTTTAATCTTTCAGCAGATTTATAATCAGGAGCCAGTAAAAATAAAATAACTTTTGAAGTGATAAATAAATGGACAATGGTGTTTTAAAAGTATTTATTTTTTCCAGAAATATTATCAGCTGTGGTTGATTTACAGACCTATACCAATGCGTCCACTACTATTAAGAACTACCAAGTCAGTATTGTTTATCATCTGATAAATCAGGATGGCCACCACACACAGTTCCCTTAGAAATAACTTCCTGCAAGTATCATATCCAGATTAGTCACCAGGTTGATTACTTGAAGTCAGGTACCAAGAACAAGGTGCTCTAGTTTTTTCCATTGTGAAATGAAATTTAAGACTCTTTGCCCAGCAATTCTAATAACAAAATGAAAGTTTTGAAACACTGTAGAAATGGAAAAGAGAAGGTGGTACTTAGCACATCCACAATCTCAGCATCCCTCTTTCTCTGTGCCTAACTTAAACCTCCTGTGTATCTTTGATACAACGGGAGATGCAGAAATTTATGTAAGTTTCATAACAAGTATTGACAGTGGAGTATTTATTGGTATTAAAATATATGATTTGTTGCTATTTCATTTTTTCTGATTTTCCCCTTTAATTACATGCCATTACTTCTAATTAATATCCCCTGTGACTCCTCTAAGCATTTTCTCTCCTGCTCTGGAGTTTACTGAACACAAGTCAGATGCACAGCACTTGTAGATGATTATCATCTCTCCTTTGGCTGTTATGTGGTCAGTCTACACATAATTAGGTTTTCGTCTGTAGTTTAGTTATATCCCTTTGGCTTATTCATGATGTTTATTACTATTCTCTGAGTTTCCTGTGTATTTCTGGCATTGAGATGCATTATACAGAGTTGTGTGGAGTGGCACTATTACCTGGTCTCTGGTTTTTTGTTTTTTGGTTTTTTTGCGTATGCAATCCTAAAATATCACTTAGTGGATAAACTATTGTACTGCAGAGTTCTAATAGATCTAATTTCAGGTCTACTACCAATCCTAGCTGTCTCTTGGCATTTCTGCTTTCCAAGTTCAATATCTTTGTCACTTCGAATATTTATGTTTTAGCTTATTTTTCCCCAAAGTCTCAGGCTAAATTTTCTCAGGTTAAATATTATTTTGTTGTTTCCAGTCTCTATTTCTAACCACTGTAGATTTCTGTGTATCTTTCCCTGGAGTTTGCAATTTCTCCCAATTAAGTATCCTTGCTATATTTTAACTAGTAAGCCATTAAACTTCCAAATACTTACTAAAGATGGTGAATAAAATTGAGTCACACTAGTTCCTGCAGCATTCCACTGGGGACTTACTCCATTATTATAACTATGCTTATCACTTATACAGGACTTCACATATTCAAAAAGCCATACAAGCATTAGTTAACCCTCACAATACTGCTGGGATGTGGATAAGCATTTATCACAGTATTACAGATTGGGAAACTTAAAGCAGAGGAGCTAAGTGATTTACCCATGGCCAAACTGCAAATAACTGGCATTAGAACTAGAACTGAATTTAGAATTCAGGACTTTGTGAATACCAATCCCATACTCATGATTTTACATCACACTATCTGCCATTTGTCACTGATAATTTCCCTTTGTTTACAGCCCTCCAGTGAGTTAGAAGTCAATACTGACCGTCCTTATGATCGAGAGTAACTGGTTTCACCAGTTATGTTTGAAGCTAGCTTTCGGTTAGAAGCCTACTTTTGTTCCGCAATCAATAACATCACCAGAACTAAGCAAATTTAACTAAAATTTCATTTGCATCATTATGTCAGGTTACGATTTCTCTTGTAATTTTCAAGCGCATGAGCAATGCATTTGTGAGAGATAAGGGGAAATATGAGGTGTGATTCATTTTGGTGTAACTTGAGGTTTTAATGTATCTTAAGTAAGAGCTTAGCCTACATACTCCAACTTTGACTTAAGTTGGTAGCTTTTGGAAAGGCAACTGCTTTGACAGTAGTAAAAAGTGGGTGTTTGGATTTTTGGAATTGTTAAATTAAATATATATAAATAATGTGTTTTGTCCTATGAAGGTGCTCTACTATACCCATCTTTTCCTAGAGATTGTCTTAGTATGCAGACACGTTATGGCCAAAATTTGCATCTAAATCCATAGATAGTCCCCTAAATGAGTGGACTGGTTTTCATATATTCTGGGCAACGAAACATTGCATTGAAGGCAATAGGAACTGTGCACCAGGTCTACATATCATAGCCCAAAAGGAATGTTACAAACTGCTCTTTCCCCTAGAGCAATTCAGTTAAGTTTGAGAGACCTGGGTAGGTTTTAACTATTTACTGAAAACCACAATAGAATCCAAATGAATGCTCCTAAGCTACAATACAGCCATTAAAGTAAGTAAGCTGGGCAAGGCGTACTAGATGCTGGCAGACAAAACTTCCTCTCTGTTCAAAGTCTGTTACCTCTCAACACATAGAAGCACTTAACCCCACCCCATCTCTCTCAAGTTATACACATGGCTTATAGGTCACTTGCCGAGCCTGCCCAGACAGCCTCATAATAGCTCCCTCTACTGGTGAGAAATGAGGAACCTAAACATGTATTACAACGTTAATCAAGACATACTAAAACTGTGATGAGATGAACATTAAAACAAGAAGGACAAATTTGCCTCACCCCAGGGATACAGGAGCATCTAAGGGTACAGCCCATATGGGAGCTCTCCAGTCCCCTACAGGAATGAGAAGTGAAATTGTGATTGTGGCAGCAGATCCACAATTACCTGGATCCAGTGAATACAAACACCCATGTAAGGGGTGCAAAGTCATTGCTGACACACTACAGACTAAGTACTGGAGCAGCAGGAACATAGGGAGAGAGCTTCTCTGTGCCTATTTGCAGCTTGGGGATGGATTCCATTCCCCCGCCTGATGTAGTATTTCATACAAAACTGGTTTCTTTGGCTTTTGTGCAAGGTTGAGGGAGAAGTTCAGTGCAGAATAAATAACTGTATTGGGTTTAGCTGTTGAGTTCCAGATTTGTCAGCTTGACTGATCAATAAAAATGATAGTTTGCAAGTGAACATTTAAATGTAATTTTATATATTATCTACATTACAATGCCATTGCAAGATCTTGATATTAAATATAAACTGTAAAATTACCTTTCTTTGAGATTTATAACATTAATCATTAACTTCTCCATTTTCTTAAGGCAATGGCTGAGATGATGGCTGAAAACTACCATAACATATGGGCAAAGAAAAAGAAAATGGAACTGGAAGCAAAAGGTAATCATCTCTGGTTTTTTGCTTGTTTGTTTTTTGGGGTTTTTTTGAGGTGTTTTAAGTTCAGAGTGACTCAACTTAGGTTATGTGTTTATGATGCAGTATTAAGAAAGGTCAAATTAAAAAAGAAATTAAACCATTTATTTAAACTTGACCTGAAAAATCAGACATCGAGACAGAACAATTGTTCAAAATTTTCAAATTACTTTATTATCATGATCATTATTATTTTTGAACATCCAGAAACGTGTTAGACACTTCATGGAAATACAGAATGAGACATCCATACCCAGAGAATTAGACTAATTCAATAAGGAAAAAGAGAGGGCAAGAGCTTGTTTAACTAAGACTTGTAAACATCTTGATGGTTGTGTTGCATTTGGTTTCTTTTATTTATTTTATTTCCCTTGTGATACCAGACTCTTGGTCACAGGAATTAGACTTCATTCATACTATTCTACATATTGCCAAGTTATCCAGCAATGTATTAATCAAGAATTATATTCATTACAGATTAAATTGACAAACGTGATTAAACCTAGATTAGTTCCTTGGCTTTACAAGGAAAATAGTGTACTCTGTCTAATCTCTTATGGTCCAGATGGTAAATATTACTATACACGATAGTTGTTACCTGTTATGTTTTCTTCTGTGTTAAAGAAAGTTAAGGTTTTTATTTTATTTTTTTTGCGCCTTAATGCTAACATTTTATTCTGTAGATGTTATAATTGTTTAATTGCTACATGGAAAAAAATAGTGATGGCATTGTACATTTCACTGACTGGAATTTAGGTTTTTTTTCTCATCAAAAGATGTCAAGGCAAAGAGCTAATATGGAAATTGTTTTTTTTCCTTTTTATCTCAGTTTCTATTTACCGTACAGTGGTAGCTAGTGTTTTAATGATGGCTTGACACCACTATTCACGTATTTAAACTAGAGCTCTATAGATATTGGCTGACTGCACTGTGTTAATCATATGCAATCCTACGGACTCAAATGGAGTTGCATGGGTATGACTGAAGGCAGAATTTTGAAACCGTTGTCAGTGAATGTGTAAATGAAGCCTTAGTATTACTGAGCAGTAAGGCCTTATCTGGGTGACCTTGTGTTGGATAAATAAGAGAATGAATTTCCATATCTTACATTATGTTTCCCCTCATTTCAGTTTCTTTGTGATTTTTTTAAAATAAAATTTATCTAACCTAAATAGCCAGTTTGGGGGGAGGGGATTTGGACTTTTGAAGAATGTTGCAGGATGATTAGACATTTGGAACGGGGAGGTGTATTTGACACCTGAAAAGGCAGAGGTGTTGCTGCTGTGTACTCATTAACTAAGGGGATTTACAGGCAAGGAAGGCAGCATAAAGAGGGGTGTGTTTTTATTGAAAACCTTGCAGGGAGTTATGATGAATGATAGAGAGGGTATGTGCTACTTGGTAAGAAGTGTGGATTGGTTTGGCAGGTGAAAAATGGTTACAATTTTCCAATATATTTGCCATTTTGTGATATAGTGAATATATCTGTTTTCCCACAGATGAAAATGGCAGACTAATAATTTAGCTGTCTGATACAGGTCATGTATATACATAAGGTTATGTTATCTTGTATGTTTTTTTTAAGATCTTTTTGCAGAAAGATCTTTCAAATTATGATCCTCTGCTGTCACCTAATGGTCAGGTACATTCAGTACAATAATATTCTTTATAGAGTTCTCGCCTTGTACATGTGGATCTTTTCACTGTCTTTAATTATGAAATATGAGTCTTTTTGATGTGTGGGCATATTTATGTGGGTTACTATTTCACAGAGGGAAAATGCATGATTCCAGAAAGCTGTAGTTTTCTGGTTTTCCTGGGAGGCTTTAAAATGTTAATTTTGTAGAGCATTTTATCCAGTGAGATTCCCCATGCATTGCATACAGAATATGTAGCATCTCATTCAAGGTAGAGCAATTTAAATCATTGATTGGAAAAATAATTTAAATTACATAGAGACTTTATAAACCTAATTCAAATGTGTGCTATTGCAATTGTAGATATAAATTCATAGTCAACTAAATCATAAATGCTGGAAATTTTTGAAAATTTCCCTACCTTGAATATTATAAAACTGATATAGGAAACAAAAATGTTGAAAGTGAAGGCGCTGACACTGCAACCACTTAGGCTAGTACAAAACTTTACTCACATGAGTAGTCCCACTCACTACAGTGCAGCTGCATATGTTGCCAAACTTTAAGCATGTTCATAAGTGTTGCAGCAACAGGGGCCAAAACTGTATTTTCATCAAAAGTTTTTGTCTTAGTGACACAAAATCTTGGCCACTTCTAAACAAAATTGATAACTTGTGAAAAGTTATCAATACTTTCAGCATGTTAAGTTTTTGTGAACTTTTTTATACACAGTTCAAAATTTTCAAAAATAAAGGAAAGATCCTGTGCTTCAGTACATGGTACAGTACGGTTTATACTTGGTGAGGATCTGCCCCCAGGAGTCTAAAATTAGGCTTCTAAGCTTATATTTAGGTACCTAAGGGTGAGCTTTTCAAAAACACCTAAGTGACTTAGATACACAAGTGCCATTGACTTCAAACTGCAAACCTTGATGGAACTTGGTCAAAGAATTTCATTTTTCATGACTTGTGGCAGTTCAATATATAGAAAGATAGTGCTGGATGTAAATTTGGTATGGTATATTTTCTTATTAATTTCGTGTTTGAGTTGTTTTTGCAATAAGGGTGGTAATGAAGCTTGGTTTTTTTAGTATAAATAAGCATTTTAAATGTGAAACTTAAGTAAAAAGTTTGTATGAAATCTACAAACAATTAAGAAACTAATAATAAATTACAAAACTTCCATTTTAGAAATTTGACTCTGTAAATGGTAAGAAAGTAAAAATAAAAATAGCAACATGTAAATGAAACTCCTATAAATATGAGTAACCATTACTCACGTGAGGTGTCCCATTTGCTTCTCTGGAGATACTCATATGAATAAGAACCACTCACGTGGCTAAGGGTTTACAAGATTGGGGCCTTAGATATAAAGGTTGAACCCTGCTCTGTTGAAGTCAATGGGAGTTTTGCCATTGACTGCAGTGCTGCCAGGATTTCACCCAGTATCTATAATTGATATTCATGCAGTCAGCTGTATAATGAATGTTGACACTTTTTCGTCAGACAATACAGTTTTATATTTTATTAAACATTTTTCACGTATGCACATCTCCCTCAAATGCACAAGCTTTTCTTACTAATGAAAAACTCGGTTGTTTTGCTTTCTTATGATTTACATTGGATTTGGATGTCTATTTATTTTGTATGTGTTTTTCATGTCTGTCTAAAGGAATAGCATTGAGAACTCAGCAGCATGTGTGAAACATGACACGAAAACCAAAAATACCTGATATTAATTTAGTATCTGCACCCATTTGTTTTAATGGAGAAAACATAGATTTGTCTGCCAGGATTTCATTTTTCATGCATTTTAAAGACCTTACTCAGACCTCCTGAAAAATTCTAAAGAATCTCCTTTTTGAAAACATCTCTTCTTATGTGTAGTGTTTTCTGAATTGGATTTGCTTCCTTGCTGTTATATTTTCATTAGAGACTTGCTGTGGTAGCAAAATACTTACCTGAAGTTATCATTTTTTGTGACGTCATAGTAATTTCCGCAGTAATTAATTGTGGGCTGTTAAAGAATAGTGACTTTGGGTGAGAAATAAGAACTGAGAGCCAATGAATTCTTAAGTCCAAAGAAAAACTCAAAGATAATGTTTTTATGTAAATATGCACACTGGTAGTTGTAATAATTATCTTATGGATTTATACTCATGAAAAACTGACTGTATGTGCAACCAGTGAGAAATTATAAAGCCATATTTTTCTGGAAAATTTTAAATTTTATTTCCTTAATTATCTTTTTTTCTCTCTCCACCACAAAAAGCTGGTCAGAGTGATCAGTTGTCTGAATTATCCCTGAATATCATGCTTTGCACATTTTTCCATGTAGTATTGACTTTTGTATTACTATAAAATAGATCCACATCACAATTTGATATTTATCTCGATACACTTTTATTTTGCTAAAAATGTGAGCCCTTTGTTATTACCACTGTATTTATAAAAAGCAAAGAACTCTGCTTCTCAAAGGGGCAATTTTGGTCCCCCTGGAAGTTTCTGCCAGTGACTTCAGTATGACTAGCCAATGACACACAGTATTTAGCAGCAGTGTTTTTGAATTATACTATTTATATACTAATTATACTATAGTGAGCTCTTAAAGATAACTACAGCTGATCATGTTGGACATTTTCTTTGGAAAGAGGAGAAAAAAGCAAAAATGTAAAATCTAACCAGACACAAGTTTTAGCAGTGAGGGAGTGGTGATGTGCTGTGAAGCGTAACCACTGGCATAATGTGAAGTCGTAATTGTAACTTTTTAAGTGCTTTTTCCCTACTAGAATTTTTTTTTATCAAGGATGTTGATGCTTCTTTCTACCATGAGGTTTGCAGGTCTTGGGAACATTTGACTAAGTTACAAATATGTATGTAGTCAGGTCTATAAATATACTTCAGATGTATATTCAGATACTCCGTGTGGGAAAACAATGTGCTTAGTGAAACAAAAAAGTAAATTATTGGTACTTTAGAGTAAAGAGGAACCTATCATGTATTTTACTAGTTGTTAGAGTGACCTACAAAGCACTGCATGTTGTCACAGGCTTGTTACAAACAAGGACGTGCCATCTAACCACATGTTTCTAACTACTTTGTCATTTTCTTGACATTTTGTAGTAGGAGGAGGCAACCATCCTCTGCTGGTTCCCTATGACACGCTGACAGCCAAAGAAAAAGCCAAAGACCGAGAGAAAGCACAGGATATTTTCAAGTTTCTACAGATCAATGGATATGTTGTCTCCAGGTAAATTCACATCCAATACAGAATTTGCTTCACAGCAGATAATTAACCCTCCTTAATATCTTGTTTAATATAAAAGGATCTAAAGGAGTGTTAAGCTTAAGGGTTTTTTTAAGATAATGAGGGAACAAATCTGCTTGGCCCTTACATGAGTACCTGGTAAGGGCAGGGTGGGGAAACAGAAACTTTCCCCAACCTAGCTTACAGAGCCCAGGCCGAATTCTAATCCCTGTATACTGGGGAATTCTGGGAGGTATTCTATGTCAGTTATTCAGTGCTCCTCAGAAAGCTCCCCTGTATCTGAGTACTGTCAGCTCCATTGGGTTCCCCTGCTCCATCTCCTGCTTTCTACTCTATATCCCACACTTAGGGGAGGACTCCCAGCCCCTTCCACTGCCCTGGGGATGCTGAGAGACTGTCTTATCCAGAGGGTGAGGGGAAACAGGCCTCAAGCCTACAATTTCCTCCCTGCCCCAGTACCAAGGAATTGTTTCTGCCCACCTCAGCTGGCCAGGACTCTATTTCCCTCTAGGAAAGCCTGGCTAGATCCCTCTGTGGCTTAGAGGTAGCCTGTGAATTGACCTCCTGCTTCTGCCAGGTTGTCTCCACTCATCCCCAGCTGCTGCTGCTGATCTTCTACCTCTTGCCTCAGGGCTGGCCTCTGCTCCAGCTGCCACTGCTGCTGCCCAGTCCCTAACTCGTGGAGTGGGGTGTCCTGCCTCTTCTTCTCCCGGGGGCATGTGGAAGTCAGAATTGTCCCTAGCTGCTACATCTGTGAGCTCTCCTGCAGTTTGTCATTCCAGACATTGCTCCATTTTGCTCAGCTGCTGTTTGTTCTGCAGAAATAGCAGTCTCTGGAGGCCCAAGAAGGCTTTACATAGAGGTGGGGTTGGCTGAGAGAGCCAGTCACCTCCCCTCATCTCCCCTGGATGAGAGGCAGAATAATCTCTCACCCTCCTTGAGGCACATTCCTATGTGCATTTTGAGGCATGAAGAAGCTTAGCTCCAGTATGTCGGCATGAGCTCTCTCTTTTCCTTTCTAGGAGTTAGCCATTTCCTGCTGATCCAACCAAACTTCTCTCCATTGAGATGGGGAGAGGCATTTAAAATTCAAACTACATTGTAGTTGAATATATGGTACTTTAGATAAAATTTACTGCTATATTGTAGTTATCAATCATTGGGAAGTAGTCGTATACTGTATAGGATTGTCAAAGGTAAAACAATTCAAAATTGGGTGCCCCAGATTGGGAATCACAATTCAGTAAGAGGCCCTGATCCTCAGATGTCCTATTCACTTAACTCCCTCTGAAAATTAAGGGTGTTATTTAGCTATCTGAATCATAGGGTTAGAAGATACCACAAGAGTCATCTAGTCTAACTCTCTGCGTACATGCAGGATTTGTTGTGTCTAAACCATCCAAGATATAAATGTGTGTGTGGGTGTCTAACCTCAGACATCCAGTTATGGACATTTTAGCCTATGAGTTTAACTTAAAAGAGTGAACTGCTGACAAAAATTTAGTGCCATTTTGGCAAAAATTCAATGAGAAAGATTAAATAAAACTTGAGTTTTGATGCACTGTTATTACTGAATGTTTTTTCTGTGAATATGAATATTTTGATAGCTTCAAAATTACTCATCTTGGAGGGGTCAAAGCTTAGGAAACAATGTAAGACAGTAACACATAACTGAGAAAGAAGCTTAAAATGTGGGAGCAATATCTTCAGCAAAACCGTTTTTCCATAAGCCTTATTTGAGGAATCTGTATTTTTGTGTAACTGGCTAAAGTATAAGTAAAGGTATAAAGAAGACAAATTTGTGTGACAGAAGAAAATTTGGCTCCAAATAAGAAATGTTTCTTATCCTAACAGACAGTTGAGAAGTACCAGAGTAGGTAGCTTTGGACTATTTAGTGAATTAAGACTGCATTGAGTCATCCTTCAGTGTGTGGGAAATTATTTATTTCTTATTTCAGAGGATTAAAGGACCTGGAGTTAGACACACCTTCCATTGAGAAACGATTCGCTTACAGTTTCCTTCAGCAGCTGATAAGATACGTGGATGAAGCCCATCAGTACATTCTGGAGTTTGGTATAGTACCTACTTATGTTTTTACTAAATATTTTAACTGATGAAATTTGCATTGAAAAAATTAAAAACAAATGTATAGTTTCCAAAAATATCCTTTTCTTAGAGTGTATGGTCTTTTTCTGAAGGACATTAATTATGTTTTTTGGAAGGTGTCAGTACAATGGCTATAATAGAACTTAGCATAGTAGACTGATTTAACATCTTATCTGTGGGGTAGCCCTTTCAGACTTCATCTAGTCACTCCTGAGGTATAGGTTTGAGACAAAAGGCTTTCAGCCTACCCATATGATAACTTAAATCCTTTGAATCATATCATCTTTAAGATTTGTAATATTACTATCAACAGTAGTAGTAGTAATATAACATTAATGAATATATCATTATCCAGAGTCTCAGAGAGCTAGAGCTGAAGTGAGGAATACAAACTATGTCTCCTGACTCTGCATATAAAGCAGTGAGAAAACTGCAATTTTTGCTCTGTGGTGATAATCTATATTCTGCATATTTGTGTGCAGCAGGTGGCCACAAACCAACCCCTTCAGATCGATGAATTCAAACCTATAATTTTCTTATTCTCTGGAACCTTCCATCATATTCTGGAACATCTTACTTACAATTCTGTATGACTCCAGCTGCCTACTGAACCTGGTGACCCCATCTTCCTGGTACACCAGCTGGCCACTCCCTCAAAAAAAACCTCGGCAGTATCATGTTTGCAGATGAGGAAATAGCCTGTCCACTCCTAGTTCTCAGAGGGTAACAGTAGAAGTAAACCTTCCTCTCTGATGGTGCTACACTAAGCTTCAGAGCTAATTACCCCCTAGTTTATACTTTTAAATAAATAAATAAATATAGATGTCCTTTCCATAAAATATAAATACAAATATCAACTCCACCATAATTCAACATCACTTCTAAATCATGTAATCCCCAATCAGCAAACCAGACAAAATAAAAATGAAACCTGCCTCTCTCCTCATCAGTTCTCCTCCCTCACAATCCCCCCCCCCCCTTTTTCAAAAGCTTAGAAAAAATGAGCTCTTTCATGTGCCCTGCAGGCCATCCAATTCAGGCTATACCAAGAGCATGTAGGGAGGAGTGAACTCCAAAGCTATGGGTTCCTCACAGAGAACCAGCATCCACCTCTCATCTACACCAATGAGACTTTGGTTCAAGTGGCTCTGCTGTTCTCATCTGTGGAGTAAGGCAAGGGGAGAGAAGTGGTATCTGTGGTCGGTAAGTCCAAAGCCAAGCTGGGGGTCACAGCCAGATGTCAGGAGGTCATGACTCCCCTGCACCTTCCATCTTGCTAAACGTGAGAGGAATCCCAGCTAGGTGAGGGGGAGGCTCTGGGGAGTGGGGAAAGGCCCAGTATAGAAAAGGTTGTGAACCACATTCCTGAGTTATTTACAGTTTTACACATGAAAATCAATATTTTACACTCTACTCAAAACCCCACAGGCTCATGGAAGTTCGGATTCCTTGTGCTTATGCCAATGTATTCCATTAAACAAGTAAGCCACCACACTCGTGGCTAGATTCAGTTTCCACATGGTGTTAGTGTTCCAATTCAAGATTTCTCTAGTAACCACAAAGGACATAATGGGGCTTCACTTCCTAGTGTTGACTGTGAGGGAACCTCTGAGGATTTGCTAGCTACAGTATTGCACTATTTCTTCAGGGCTTTGCTTGCTTTACAGAGCCATATGCCATACCTGACCGAGTTTGGCCAGTTTCTCTCCTTTCCATAATTACCTTGGAGATTAGGGAGGTGTATCGGCCCTATTTAGCAGTCATAGAACCCAGGGAAGATTCATTTGGGAGGCAATGGGAGAGGGAGGAGACATCAGGGCCTCATTAAAGACACCAGTAGAGAGTTCTCGGACTTGACTAGAGGGAATCAACTATTGGTGAGAGGGAGGGAGGGCTGGCCAGCTGGGATGAAGAACTTCCAATTTCCATTCAATGTAAACTCCCTTCTCCTTAATTCACAAAACACTGTGACTCTCTAACCCCGATTTATTCCAAGTCGGTCAAGGTTCACTATCATCTGCTTTTAAAGGAGCAAATCAAACCAGGCACCTGCGCTGCCATGTAAATCCTACTGGCAGTGGAACATGTGCACAGTGGCTTCTGAAACGTCCATGAGCATATGAAAGGAATGTCCTTTCTCCCCCTCATCCCACCCCAAGCATTTTCTGAGGCTGAACACAAGGCTTGAATGTTCAGCCCTGCATACATAACCCCAGAAATGTCATAAAAAGTGAGCTCAGCTCAGCATGCCTTTCCAGCAAGATGGAGTTATGCCAACAGGAGAATAAAGATTTGACATCATTTAGGTAGAAAAAGAATTCATGCCAGTTTTTGCCCAATGTAAGTGAAAGATGCACAGTGCATAAATAGTGACAGATTAGAGATGCACCTCTAAAGAATACATTTCCATGAGTAGACAAGTAGAGAGAAGGAAATTTAATTTATGATTGGTAGTCTGGCATTGAGATTTAGGCTTTGTCTACACACAATTTGGGCTATATGAGTGTGAACTGCAGTGAACACTAGTGTGCTGTGTAGTAACTCCCCTGTGTGGACAATGTAGGCACAAACCTAGTTCATGATAATGTAGTCCTATTTAAACAGCACTAAGTTAATGCAAACTTGGTACCTTTTAGTCTGCCCATAGAGTCCACACAGAGGAGTTACAGTGCCGCAGGCTAGTGCACATTGCAATTCAGGCCCCCCACAGTCTGAACTGTGGGGCTATATAGCCCTTAGAAACAGATCAGTCTGCTGATTTCCCATTGATTTCACTTTACCCATTTAGTTAACTGGGTGAATTTGATCCTAGATAGAGGTTTCTGCACAAGTCTGTAGAGTGGGAGGGTGGAACAAGTTCCCCTGGTTTTGGGACGTCTATTCAGGAAAGCACATGTTGTATCCTCTTGTAGTGCATCCACTCTGCACTCCCCTTGCTCACAGGAGCTCTAGGGCTATCTACCTATCTAGATTAGGCACTTCAGTGGCCCCCATTACCATCGTAGATGAGTCCTTCACTGTCTTTAGCATTATTTTCACAACATGCCGGTAGGTAGACCCCATTTTACAGATGGGGAACGGAGAGATTAAATGATTTGCCCAAGGTCACCCAGGAAGTCTGTGGCAGAGTAGAGAATTGAACCCAGGTCTCCCATGTCCCAGGTTAGTGCCCAGTCATCCACCCTCTTTGCATGAGCATTTTTCTTCAAATTTCCTGTCATTGACATACCACTAGAACACGTCCATCGGGGTAGTAACTGCTAGCATTTTAACTAGGGTGACCAGATGTCCCGTTTTTATAGGGACAGTCCCGTTTTTTGGGACTTTTTCTTATATAGGCACCTATTACCCCCCACCCCATGTCCCATTTTTTCACAGTTGCTATCTGGTCACCCTAATTTTAACTGCTGTGTTGTCTTAACTATGGTCAAAGTAGTCCTGGAGGCAGTGGCGGATTAATGATTTTGCCGCCCCTAGGCCCAGAAATAATTGCTGCCCCCCCCAGCTCACTTCCGCTCCGATTCCGCCTCTGCCTCTTCCCCTGAGCTCGCCCCCAGGTCCTGCTTCTCCCCGCTCCCTGCCAGTGCTTGTGCGCGAAACAGCTTCGCGAAGGAGGGGGGAAGGGGGGAACGTGGCGCACTCAGGAGAGGAGGCAGGGCCAGGGCGGGGATTTGGGGAAGGGGACCATTAGGGACAGGGAGGGGGTGGGGAATGAGGGCAGAGAAGGGGTGGAGTTGGGGCGGGGCTGGGGGCGGAGGGCGCGAACCGGCACCGGGGGAAGCAGCCTCTGGCTGCTATTATAAATTTGCCACCCCTGCAAATTTGCCGCCCTAGGCCTAGGCCTTGTTGGCCTAGGCGTTAATACGCCGCTGCCTGGAGGACACAGTGGTTTAAAATACCAGAGGGCCCCAAGTACCTTGTCTACACTAGTGCTCCCATAATTTCTTCTCTCAGCTTATCTACACCACACTGTTTGGGGGAATCAGATGAAAAATGCCTAATTAGATAAGGTCTGGGAGGAATTGTGCTTCCACTGGGACAGTGAAGCTCTTCAATGCTCCCTATACAGGACAGATCCTATAAGATGCATTCCAACCCTGAATATGCGTGAAAGAGCACACTAATAAACTTTAAAAAAGGATGCAGTTCGTTCATATAACTTCTTACATTATCACAGGTTTTACTCCTGGTGCATGTAATTTGCCACACTGGTTGGACAATATCAAAGCCCCGGTTAAATTTTTTCAACCTTCTGGACTGTTAAAGTGAGGAAGACTCTTACCTGCTCAGAGCCATCTAAAACAGCATGTGTTTTATTCTGTGCAATGAACAGTTGTTGCTCATTTGATCACGGTAAATGTTTCAAACTCCTTGAAAAAAAGAATGATTTATTTCCCTTCCTCTTCGCAAAACAAATGGGGTGGAAAAAGTTACAGGTTTTTTGCTTCACTTGGACATGTGTCTAACACTAATTGCTTATCAGGATTTTGCAGATTGCAACAGATGTGTTTATCAAATGGTATCTGAGTTTCATTGTAGTGTGGCAAGTGAAGTAAGTTTACTCTCCAGTGAGTACTTCTTAATTAATTGCATTCTTTAGACAGAAAATTCTTAACCATGCAATCAAAATCCAATAGTTTTGTAAATTATGGGGGAAAGCTGGTTTAATCATAATCTTTGTAGTTCATATATATAATTACTCTTTTGAGGTATTGAGCTTCCCTAATCTAACTTTAATTCTTTCTGTGGAATTCAGTTATGTGATTTGAGAGAGAGAGATTTTTCTCTCCTTTATTCTTTTATTTCTTATGTTTTTTTTCTGTGCTTACACTCAGTATGCATCATACTGAGCACTGCTACTGAACAAGAGAACCACAACAGCAGGCCACGAGAACTGAGTGCTAGATCTGTGATTGAAACACAGAGTCAAATTTCCTTTCCTGCTACTCTTGTCCTAGACACAGCCTTTCCACAGAAAAAGTCATGAAGTGGCTCCCAAGACAGGCTTTTATAATGGGGAAAAAGTTGGCTACATCAAGTTGGGGCCCCAAATTCTGGATGGGCTTTTTTGTATCAAATGAAGTAAATTAAAAGCTACTCTGATTTCTTTTTTTGTTACTTTTAGCTTTATTTATATATGTTAGCAAGGTCTTTATAGGACGTTACCAGCTTTTTCAAAAATAAGAACATTGAGCCAGATTCTTGACTAGACATAGCTCCACTGGCTTCCAGGGTGCTACACTGATATACACCACCAGAGGTTTTGGCTCCTTATTTTTACCCCCCTTTTATAATGTATCTTATATCGGATGAAGCAGTCTTAAAATACATATGTAACTAATATATGTTATCTGAAGCATATTAAAACCTAGCCCTAAAGAAGAGAAGCAAATTACTTCCTCTGAAGTGTGCATATTTAAAGTATAGAATAGCATGTAATTTTATTTATTCAGTATGCATCTTAAACTCTTCCTACTCACAGATGGTGGCAGCAGAGGCAAAGGAGAACAGTTCCCTTATGAGCAAGAAATCAAGTTCTTTGCCAAAGTAGAGTATATCTTTGCTTATCCCTTTTCAGTGCAGAAACTGCTTGTTAAGAAACATGTTTGTTCTTGTTATATTTGCATTGGTCTACATTAAATGTGTATTGAATTTTATTGTTATATTGTTGACAAATGAAAAGCTACACAGCTTGAGCAGACTATCACATGAAATATATCTATGAAAAAAATTACCTTTTTCTCCTTAAATTCCCTTTATCTTCTTTCTTTACAGTATACAGCATATCATGCTAGGTATTCATAAGCTCCCCACGTTCTCCCTGTACTGGTTTCGCCCAGTTATGAAGGAGGGTAGACTGTGTCTCTATTATATAATCTTTAGACAGTTAATGTGAGCTATACTTGGAGAACATACAACTAGATATTTCCCAATGTCACCTTCCTGCTTTCTTTCCTTGTTTTAAAACTATCTTGATGTCTGGTTGTGCCAAAAAGGATTTATCTTTTATACATTAGGAAATTCTGCTTACACCTTTGGCACTCATAAGCTTGCCTGGTGTGTGCATATTCAAGGTGCCTTTTCAATCCATTAATGAATAAGCAGACAGGTGTTGCAACATTCTCTGACCCTGATTCCCTAGCAGTAAATTATAGTCTTTGTACTATAAAGTGCTGTCACAAAATATATCACCATCTGCAGTTTCATCCACTGGGGAACTCATGTTGCTTTTTCCTTTCAAAATTATTCTCAAATGAAATAAGGTTTGGAATTTTTTATTTTTATTTTTTTGAATCCATGCCTGGTGATGGATCAGCCATAGGCACTGAACAGTATGCTCTGTTCATGGGTTAAACTCCATTTGGTGGCATGGGAGGTTTTTGCAGGAGAAGGGGGAATGATGGGAAAAGATGTTCGTTGGGGAGAACAGTTAGTTTTGCTGGAGACTGAGTTTTGCAGGGAGCTGCTCTCAGGCTGGCTGCTGTTTTGATTAGATTTTTTTTAAGCTATGTCAAAGGCATCTGGAGTAATAATAGATATATTTTATTAGAAATATAAATAAATAACCTTTCCCCCTTCATATCCCTCCTAAAAATCCAGGAGGAAAGTAGAAATTCACTTTAGTTCATGTTTTTGGTTGACATCCTAAATACTTGTTTAAAAAGAAGGGGAATTTAAGGATAAACAGAATTTAAAGAGAAAAAAAATGTTACACGTTAAGAAATCCCTCTTGCCATGAAACTGTGATGTGAAATGAATATTATGAACTAGAGCACAAGAAGCCCTGAGTTGACCGTGCCTGTTTTTCTCTGATGTATTTCAGGTTGTGCTCCCTTTAATTGATCAGTATTTCAAAAATCATCGGCTGTATTTCCTATCTGCAGCAAGCAGGCCTCTGAGCAGCGGGGGACATGCCTCTAACAAGGAGAAAGAAATGGTGACAAGGTACAAATAAATAAAGAACAATAGTTGATGTGTAGGCAGGTTTTAGCTTAGTTAGGGGAGGTAAAGTAGCCTTATGGAAACACAAGTGATCTAATGTTTTTCATTTTCTTTCTTGTATTAAGATGATTCATTGATGTTAGAAGGGAGAATTCACACACACAAAAGTCTGTGTGTGTTTCAGACTCTGAATCCAATGCTACTTTTAAAAAGCAGTGGTTGTTATTCAGGTGGACAGGAATCTAAATTTACTCATGTACAGTACAGACAAGTACTAAGACTGTGCAAAAATTGCTGTTCATGCAAAATTTCACAAATACTTTCAAGAACAAAATTTAACCATGGCAGATTGTGAGAACATATTCTCACCCTGCTCTGAGAAGAGTCAAGATGTTCTGTGTATAATTTGACTCACATCTTTTCTGGGACTTTCTTAATAATAGTAACACAACATAAGTCTCAGCCCAACCCTTCTCCCGAAGCTTGTCTCTTCTTAGGCTTTACCTACAGATACCTGTTTGTCTTATGTAAACTCCTGCTAAATTGTCACTTCCACCTCCTCTAAACCAGAGGTCCCCAAACTGTGGGGCGCACACCCCTTAGGGGGCATGGAGGAATATCAGGGGGATGTGGCAGGCCCATGCCAGCCCCTACAGGGGGCAGGGAGGTAGCGCCACTAGCCCCTCCCAGCTCTGCTCTGGTCCCGCCCCCACCTGTGTCCCTGGCTCCCAGCCCTGTGCCTGACCCCATCTCCAGACTCAGTGTGGCTCTGCTCCCATCACCTCGCTAGCTCTCAACCTCAGCCACTAGCTGCGGCTCAGTTCCTGGCCCAGGGCTGGGGCCGAGGCCAAGGCTGGGGTGAGCTGGGAGTGGAGCTGCACCTGGCTGCAGTCCCCTTACCTCTGTCCACTGCCCCCCACCCCAGGGTGTGGACGGGGTGAGGGTGGGTGTGACCCTCAAAAGTTTGGGGACTGCTGCTCTAAACTAAGGGTGGAATTAAAAAAGCCACACCAGTCACAATGAGTCAGCAGGAATCAGTCAGCATATTTAGCCACCATCTTGGCTGATGCCGGAGAACGGACTGGGGCTCTCCAGAGCTGCAAGCATGAGCTGCTACAGTTTGAGCCAAAGTTCACTAGGTAGGGCTTTCACAGACTGATGTTCTCTGCAGATCAGCACACACACCCCAGTAGGTGACCCAGATACGGAGGGCTGACGTGTTTACATGAGGGCTATTCTCTGGTAGCCTTATTGAACATGACTCATAATAGTTGGCATATTAGAGCAAACTAATGGCCCACTTATTCTGACATCTTGTTTCTAACATTGCTTTGTCTGGAGTCCTTCAAGGAATTTAAAAGACACCGTAACACATCTGACCAACCATCTATTACTAGCCTGCAAAATTAATTCTTGATGATGAATGTTCAAGGGCTATAGGAACTCCATCTTACAGTCCTCTGCCATGAACCATCCTACTAGCTGTTCAAAGATTTCAGGGGCCTTGAGAAAGGCAAGGTAAAACTCAAGAGGGAAGGTTTAATTTCAGTATTGAATTTAGGAAGGGGTATGAGATTCACCAAAGCTGTTTTTTATTTCTTAATTGTTTTCAGTTTCCTTTGGACCCTGGCTTCATGTAGGTTTTTCCCAGGATGGAAAGACAGTTTGTCTTTTGAAATACCCAACAAAACCTACGTTTTCTTTTTGGCAGTAAAGTAGATGAGTTTTGAATTGATAATGGCAATGTAGTGATTGTATAGGCAAATCCAACAACCACTTAGTGCTCAGCAAACACACACGGCCTTGGACATTAAATCTTGATGTGTTAATTGGGTGAATGTGGGCCAAGACACTGAGGTTATCCCCAGCATTTTATATAAAGTACCATGGAATTATTAACTTCTACCTTATTAGTGACCAGAGTCTGATGGCATGGACTTTGATTTAATGTCTTCTCTGTTAAGACCAGCCTACTTAGCAAGACAGCCCCTCTTAGTACTGCAATTTTGTAGGATCGATTCTGGATATGAGCCCAAGTATCAGGCCCTTGGCTTTGTTGCCAGCTGGGTCATACTAGGCATGCTAGACATGCTTCATGAGCTCAATTCCAGCCTCAACTATGTGAGCACAGCTTCTACTCAAGTCGATGAGTGTTGTGCTCATACACTGGCAGGAGGAATAGATTGACCTCTATTTAATGTGTTACTTTTTAAATCAAAACGAATTATATATGATAAGATACTTTTGAAAAACTATTCATAGTGGACTAGATGGGTCAGGGGCTGGATAATGGGACATATAGTGTCTTTCACTTTGACATCAGTGGTTGGAATTAGGCCCAGGATGCTGGTGGCCAAAGTAAAATGAGATGATATTCTTAATACAGTTTCTAATGGACTAAGGTCCTTGCCACAGAAAATGACACCACAGTAGACACCAACATACACCCGGAGTGATGTTCTCCTAAAAGATGCAAAGGATTGAACTGGGCCATGAAGAGTGAACTACTCTCTCTGTGGAGATGGAGATGAAGGTTGAGTCGATGGTTGGGGGGCAGTGTGGTGAAGCTTGCACTGCTGTTCCCTTTTCTATGAATAAACATAAAACTTTATTACCCATTGCTCTCAACTGGGCACCATTCATCAGTGCTAAAATTAATTTAAACATGTTAAACAAAACCAGTGGTCATATTTTGTTTGATTTAACCACTTAAACTATTGTTTATTTAGTTCTAATCTTAAATCATTTAAGTTAAATGTTTTAATGGACAAGATTTCATTTTAATTATTTAATCTATTAAATATGATGAGATCCAAATTGGACTAATTAAACATTTACCATCAGACATTTCTATTAATCTGATTTCCTTACATTTCCCCTGCAAATTTTCAAAGATATTTTGAATAGCCCACTGACTGCATTTTAGTTTGTAACACTTCAATGATTATTTCCTTGTGGTTTTTCATAAAACGTTCATATAGAACGCTTTTATATTACTTAGCTTTGCTTTCAGTTTTTTGTTTCTTTAATTAGAATACGTGCTTATTTAACCATGTTTGTTAAGGATATGCACTTTAAATCTCTTTCTTTAGTACTCTCAGTCCCACATTCTGCTCAGAGAATTTCTGCGTGACATCATGTTGCTTTTTCCTGCTCATATATCAGCTGTTATTTTTCTTTCTTCTCCCTTTTTTTTCTTTTTTCCCCTTCTTCTCTTTATTTTTCTTTTGTCTTCAGCCTGTTCTGCAAACTTGGAGTTCTTGTCAGGCATAGGATTTCACTGTTTGGTAAGGAGACCGTTGACAAATACTAGCATGGCCATCACTTGGTTTACTTTGCCATTTTTACGCTGTGTTATGTACTGCCTTGTTGCATGTTGCATGGCTGAATGCATGGTCTTCATGGGCTACTAATGATCCTTTAGGTTGTTAGATCACAGCAGTTTTTAGATGGACAAAAGAGCTTTTGTAGTAATAAAAAAAAGTGTGTGTAAATCTGATTAAGAGGAGATCGATTCTCAGGCTCATTGTCCTACCAAGGAACAGAATTCAAACAAGATCATTATAAAAGTATTTGCTGCTGTATACCTATTCAGTACTGGCCTGCTAAAGTCGAAACAGATTAGCATTTGCACATTTTTTTTATCTCTGAAAGTCACTAAAGCAAAGTCTGTTGTGGGCTGAAATGCTTAGCTGATATTCCGTGGAATTCTTCCATTCTCCCAAATGTGCTTAACTCTAGATCTGCATGTCTATCATGTTTCAGACATCACTTGACTATAAAAGTGGTCGGGTGAGTCCTTAATTTCTGCCTGGTGAAAATCACTTCATTGTCTATTCTACACCCATGGTACAATCATTCACTCTCTGCAGTCTTTTCTAACGTCATGCTGATAGAAGGCTAGCTGAAAATCTGTCCCTATGTACGTATCTTCTATAATGGGAGCAGTGAGGACTTCAGCATCCATCATTATCCATTTGGATAATTATCTGGATGATTCCAATTTGATTAAAAATACAGTTCTTAACCCAGTTCCCATATATTCCTTTCTATTTGAAGGGAAAATATCTGTTTGCTGCCGCACTGTGATATTCCAAAAGTTTATAAACCCTTCTTGTAATCAGTAAAATGAAAAAAAAATGGAAATTAGCTTGGCATCATGTTTTGAAGTTTCAGACTTCTGGGATAAGCAAAGTGGACACAGTTCACCTGTTAATCATTTTACAAAACCATGAGAGAAACGAAATTACTTGCATCTAGCAAGAGATGTTAAGAGTAACAAGAAGGGTTTCTTCAGGTATGTTGGCAACAAGAAGAAAATCAAGGAAAGTGTGGGCCCCTTACTGAATGAGGGAGGCAACCTAGTGACAGAGGATGTGGAAAAAGCTAATGTACTCAATGCTTTTTTCGCCTCTGTCTTCACGAATGAGGTCAGCTCCCTGACTATTGCACTGGGCAGCACAGCATGGGGAGGAGGTGACCAGCCCTCTGTGGAGAAAGAAGTGGTTCGGGACTATTTAGAAAAGCTGGATGTGCGCAAGTCCATGGGGCCGGATGCGTTGCATCCGAGAGTGCTAAAGGAGTTGGCGGATGTGATTGCAGAGCCATTGTCCATTATCTTTGAAAACTCATGGCGATCGGGGGAAGTCCCGGACGACTGGAAAAAGGCTAATGTAGTGCCCATCTTTAAAAAAGGGAAGGATCCTGGGAACTACAGGCCAGTCAGCCTCACCTCAGTCCCTGGAAAAATCATGGAGCAGGTCCTCAAGGAATCAATTCTGAAGCACTTAGATGAGAGGAAAGTGACCAGGAACAGTCAGCATGGATTCACCAAGGGCAAGTCATGCCTGACTAATCTAATTGCCTTCTATGACGAGATAACTGGTTCAGTGGATGAAGGGAAAACAGTGGATGTGGTGTTCCTCGACTTTAGCAAAGCTTTTGACACAGTCTCCCACAGTATTCTTGTCAGCAAGTTAAAGAAGTATGGGCTGGATGAATGCACTATAAGTTGGGTAGAAAATTGGCTAGATTCTCAGGCTCAACGGGTAGTGATCAATGGCTCCAAGTCTAGTTGGCAGCCAGTATCAAGCGGAGTGCCCCAAGGGTTGGTCCTGGGGCTGGTTTTATTCAATATTTTCATTAATGATCTGGAGGATGGTGTGGATTGCACCCTCAGCAAGTTTGCAGACGACACTAAACTGGGAGGAGTGGTAGATACGCTGGAGAGTAGGGATAAGATACAGAGGGACCTAGACAAATTGAAGGATTGGACCAAAAGAAATCTGATGAGGTTCAACAAGGACAAGTGCAGAGTTCTGCACTTAGGACGGAAGAATCCAATGCACCGCTACAGAATAGGGACCGAATGGCTCGGCAGCAGTTCTGCAGAAAAGGACCTAGGGGTGACAGTGGACGAGAAGCTGGATATGAGTCAACAGCGTGCCCTTGTAGCCAAGAAGGCCAATGGCATTTTGGGATGTATAAGTAGGGGTATTGCCAGCAGATCGAGGGATGTGATTTTTCCCCTCTATTCGACATTGGTGAGGCCTCATCTGGAGTACTGTGTCCAGTTTTGGGCCCCACACTACAAGAAGGATGTGGAAAAATTGGAGAGAGTCCAGCGGAGGGCAACAAAAATGATTAGGGGACTGGAACACATGACTTACGAGGAGAGGCTGAGGGAACTGGGATTGTTTAGTCTGTGGAAGAGAAGAATGAGGGGGGATTTGATAGCTGCTTTCAACTACCTGAAAGGTGGTTCCAAAGAGGATGGATCTAGACTATTCTCAGTGGTAGAAGAGGACAGGACAAGGAGTAATGGTCTCAAGTTGCAGTGGGGGAGGTTTAGGTTGGATATTAGGAAAAACTTTTCCACTAGGAGGGTGGTGAAGCACTGGAATGCGTTACCTAGGGAGGTGGTGGAATATCCTTCCTTAGAAGTTTTTAAGGTCAGGCTTGACAAAGCCCTGGCTGGGAGGATTTAATTGGGGGTCGGTCCTGCTTTGAGCAGGGGGTTGGACTAGATGACCTCCTGAGGTCCCTTCCAACCCTGATATTCTATGATTCTATGCCCAAAATGTGAGAGATTACTGACATTACGCCACAAAAAGATGAAACAAAGTGTAAAGTGTGTCACACCACTGCTCTTCATGTATGGTAGGCTGCTTTTCCACAGAATGTTACAACCTCTGTTGGTTTATTTTGGTGCTTACCAAGACAGTCACAGTTAGCATGATTTGACAGATTGTCCAGCTTAGTATTCTATTATTTTACATTTTGGGGAAATATTTTCAGGAGTAGTCTTTCATGGATTAATCTCTTGGATTATTTTTGTAGGATTGATAATGGGCAAACTGTAAAAACTGAGATTGTGAACTTCATATAAGGTCTGTGATGCTAGACGGAAGACAGTTTGCATTGTACATCCCAGCCCAACCAGCCTCCATTTGTGGATTGTGTGGAGAGGGCTTTGCTGGATCTATGTGATGGAGGGTATAGGTGCCACAGAAACAGCTGAGCCTAACTACTGTGGGTGCATCTTCATTAGGAAAAACAGTTGGTTCTTAATCTGCGTTAGCTAACATATGGTAAATACCACAAAGTAAAATCCTCATGACTATATAGGGCAGTTTGTAGTTTTCATGTGTATTAGCAGGTTGAAATAAAGACTGGAGGAGCCTAGAGTTTCACCTGGAACTGCTAACACACGAGAAAACGACAAACTGCCTTCTCTTCACTAGAATTTATGTTAGCTAACTTCATTTAAGAACTCACGTTTTTTTCTAGTGAAGACAAGACCTGTCTGGAAGAGGAAGAGCTCCACATGCAGATCTAGAATATAGTCAGGTCCTAGGAATTTACTTTGCTTCTTATGTGTTTTGGAATGTGTGTTTGAATGAACAAAACAAGCTTAATTGTAGCCTCAGTATGGGACTTGCTACTAGCTGGATATTAACTACATGTACTGTAGTGGTGTCCCTGAACCTCCAACTGCTAGAAGCTGGGACTGGACAGCAGGGAATGGAGCACTAGATAAATTACCCTGTTCTGTTCACTCCCTTCAAAGCATCTGGCACCAAGCACTGTCTGAAAACAAGATACTGGGCTAGATGGACCATTGGTCTGACCCAGTATGTCCGTTCTTATGAGTGGTATGGGATCTGTACACTACTCCCAAAGATAGATTAGCATATTGTGTATAGTAAAAGGAAAGACATTTGTAAAAGCTGTGTTGCCTTAATTTTGAGGAGTGCGCCACACAAAATCAGAAGCTAAGCATGATTGTTTGCCATACAGAAGAACCTGAAGTGTGTTAACCACACTGGATTACTGTGACTGGGTGCCTGGATGGACCACACTGAGAATGCCAGACTCAGGGCAGACTGCAAGAAATAGGACAGACAATCCCCCAAACTGGTATTTTATGCTATAATTAGACCTACCAAAGAGCTTCTGCAGTAGCACACTGGTTAACAAAAAGCCAAACACAGTCCCCTTTAGGCATTCCAGCCCTTGGCTCCCATCTAGACAGTCTAGTGTAATAAAGTGATAGGTTCCTGAAAACCCTATTAATCATACTTAAAGTTCTACCAATCCCAAAGGATCAGGCACTTACCCTCAGGCCAAAATGTACTTCAGATCTTACCCAAATAGCCCACTGGCGGCCAATCCTTTGTAAACTAACTAAAGACTTATTAATAAAAGAAAAGAAGGGAGTTATTAAATGGTTAAGGAATCATATACATACAAGTGATTTTCAGTGTTCATATAACATCACTGCTGTGATCCTGATCCATCTGCTGGCTTGCAAAAGTCTCTTTGGAATTATCCTAAAAGGTTAGAATCCAAATGCAGCTTAGATATAGAGTCTGCTAGAGTCTTTCCATGCCTTTTCCAGAGTATTCCATGTAACTACTTGGAAGATCTCAGTCCCACAGATTAAACTTTCCATGTTCAAAGTTTAGCTGACTAAAGATGAAAGGATCAGGCAGCTGAAGCAGGTTTTTCAAGTGCTTTGAGCACAACATGTGACTGAGGTTTCTTCTTTGTTGAGAGCACACTGTCCCATCACTTTGAAGTTAACATTCTATTTACGGTGCATACACAGGTAATCTAGTTATACTGATTAATGTAAGGTGAATGCCGATCATAGATTATATCCTGGATAAATAAGATGAAGACAATATATGTAATATTGTTAATTTCATGCAGTGTCTCACATCTTTGATCTTAAAGTCTACTGAACACAGTTGCACACACAATGTAAAAACAATTGAGACATGAAAGGAATAAGCATCTACAAGCTAATTGGGTTACATTGTTAAACTTCTTTCAGGATACAGGTAAACACAGACTTAGCATCTACCCTTGATTTCTATTACTGCAAATGAATGGGTTAATGATTGCTGGTCTAATACATCTCTTTGAAATTCACATACAAGTGAATTGTCCTGATTAGGGTGACCAGAAGTCCTGATTTTTATAGGGACAGTCCCAATTTTGGGGGCTTTTTCTTATATAGGCACCTATTATCCCCCACCTCCTGTCCCGATTTTTTACACTTGCTATCTGGTCACCCTAATCCTGATACAATTGTAATGCCTCATTAAGTTGTTATGGGTCATACACAGGTTGGCTGGTCTGCCAGTGTCACAATTACTAGTATTTTTGTTAAGGTTATTCTTCAGCATGGACTTCTTATATGCTGATTATTGGATAACTGAGATTTAACAAGGATAATTTACTGTTTGAGAGCTGTATTTGTGCACTCAGGAGAGTACGTTTATGCACTTTCATTATTATTAATGGGTTGAATTTTCCACAAATTATTTGCAGTGGAATGAGCCTTTGAAATTATATTTTCCTCATTTAAAAATTTTTTTTCTATGAATAGTTTAATTTACTTTTCAATATTGTTTAACTCTGGTATGAGATGCTTTCTCTTTATTTTCAGAGCTATCAGTGTATCAGCCCAATTCTTTATTCTCACTATTGATGACAAAGTGACATACAGTCTGAAACAAATGTTAGCCATGCTGCTAACTGACCAGATTTATCCCATTCACTTTCATGAACAGAGAGGATATTACTCAGGAGGAAAACTCTGTGGTGTTTTAAGGGGGAGGGGATGCTGTTTCTGCCTGATTGTTTGCTCCTTCCTGGGAACCTGCACAAATCCCTCCATTAAGGCATCCTGGAGATGAGTATCCATGGGATTTTGAGTGCAGGGTGTTAACACTGAATTTAATCACTAACATCAGTTCCTGAAGTATCTAGGATTTTTTCCTCAAGGTCTCCCATCCAAGTGCTGATTAAACCCAATCATTTTGCTTATGAAATCTGTTGTGATTGTAGCCCAGGGTTGAACAATCATTCAGATACCCAGTGATCACACTAACTTCTAGGATGCTTTTAGCCTGAACTCTTTAAGTGAAAATGTTTTTGCACTTGCAATTTTTATTGTTCCTTTAGCAGTTACTTAAGTATGCAGTTCCTTTAAGGTCTAGTGGTTTCTTAGCTTTGATTTACTGTACCCTGTTGTTTTAAAGTGTTTTATAATGGAAAGGCTATGTTATGGATTAGAAGAATGTGTTCTGCATTAGGCTCTAGTACCGTGCTCTGGCTACAGGTCTGTTTGGGCAGACCTGCCACAGTTGTGTTACTGCTGTAGAACTTTGTGTTGCATCAGTAGAATTCACTTAATTAGAAACTCCTAATTTCAGGTATTTGTAACTCATTTAAAAAAATCATGGTGATCTGAAATTTGATATGTGGTCTCAGCCTAGAAGCAAAATAGCCTCCCAACATTTTGAAATAAAAAAAGATTGGTCTGGTCTTTATTAATTTAGTGGCATATATACATAAATTAAAAGCGAGGGCACCCCAATTGCTTTTTGTGCTTATATGTGTTGAAAACAGAGTGGAAAAAACTAAATGCTCTAAGTCTAAAGAAATGCAAAGCCCAGAATTCTCACTGTCCCTGCTCCTATGTTTGAGAAGCAAATAGTGCTGTGAAGATGTTGGGCCAAATTCACCAATGTAAGTAAGAGCATAATTTTTCCTGACATACCTAGGGCAGACAATCCAGGAGGAAAGGAGCATACATGCTAATCCACAAAGTTCTCTCATGTATAATGGGTCTCCCAATTACTGGCAGTAGTTTTACTATAACTTTGAGTGTAATAAGTACTGAGTTATTTTGAATACTTTTCTCCAAATTAGGTCCAAACAAAACATATATGTGAAGTTCAAAAATGTTTAGTTTGCTTTTTACAGTGTTAGCAATTCAATTTTCCTTAGCTACATCCAGAATCAGAACCTGGGCTTTGAAAATACCTCATGAAAGTTTCTTCTCACAATGTTTCCAGGCAAAACAAAATAAGGAAGTACTGGAAATCTCATAATGGACCTCATTCTTGTAAAATTTCCAGGCACATTTCCAGACCAAAGGGGTTCAGATAAGCATCTGAACTTCGGATGCTTTTCCAAATATCTCAAATATTTGAAGTTAAAAAGTCGGTAGACATTGGTGATGCTATGGTCTATTTGGGAAAGCATAGTTGTGGAGGAAGGCCGTACCCTTCAGTTGCTGCTGTGCTAATTTACATGAGGAAGGTTATAGGAGTGGATGTCAATACGGATCTTGTGATTTTTAGTTCTCTCCACAATTGCTAAGCTTTCTTAAAAAAAAAAAAAGTCACCCCTTTCTGTTGCAAAAATATAGCTATCATAGACTATGTCTACACTAGATGTCTTTCTCAAAAATATATGGCCCCACAAGTAATAGGAACAGTGGAAGTGCTAGTGTAGACAGATCATCAGTGTTGTAACCACTGTTGTCTTCTAAACATGTTTAATACATGTTGGGCAGAGGTTTCCAAATGAATTGTGATTATATAACAATAACTAAATGAAGAGTAGTGAATTAAGGTTGGTTTTTCTACCTAAGTCCCAGTTCCCGCAAAGACTTGTGCACGTGAATGGTCCTGCTGAAGCTAAATTAATCCTGTTAATACACTTTTTTCAGGCAGGGCCTTAATTTAGAATTTTTGGAATTTTTAAACTTTCTTTAATTTCTTAATCTTTTAATATTACTTCAGTGTAAGTCTGATATGTCCCAGTGAAGTTTTTTCCTATTTTTACTATCAGAAAGAAAGCACACGCACACAACTTCTGGGGGGGTAGTCTTAAAAATTGGCTTGTTTTCAGCATGTTTAGACTATAGTAGACTCCACCCTACTGACCCTCACTATAGAGACTAGCTGACCCTGGCAAAGCACAGGACTCTTGCTGTGAATGTAAATAAGAGAATGTATCAACCAGTTCCTGCTGTGAGATTATGAGTAAGGCTACAATTTTTTTCACGGTTATTTTTAGTAAACATCATGACCAGGTCACGGGCAATAAACAAAAATTCATGGAGCCCATGACTTGTCCATTACTTTACTACAAATAAATGGGGGGCAGGGCTAGGTAGGGGGAAGGAGTGGAGTCCCATGTGGGGGGACTGACAGGCCAAGCCCCCCACCATATGGCCACAGCAGAGGGCACAGCCATGGGGGGCGCACAGCCCCTGCTCCAGAGCTGGCCCAGCTGTGGGACAGAGGTGAGTGACTCCCACTGCAGCCCCCACCAAGCCCCAGCATGGGGGCACATGACACTGGGAAGCCGCAAGGGGCACGTGCACCCCAAGCTGCAACCCCTGGCGAAAGCTGTGGGGCTAGGGTACACTGCTATGGCTGCAGCCCCGCCAGCCTGGGATGCCGTGGGACCAGGGCATGTGTCCCTTACCAAGTCCGGGATGCTGTGGGGCTGGGGTGGGTGCATGGACCCAGCTGCAGCTACCGATGGAAGCTGCAGGGCTGGGGCGCATGGCCTGGCTGCAGCTGCTGGCAGAAGCCCTGGGGCTGGGGTGCACGGCCCCAGCTGCAGCCCTGCCAAGCCTGGGACACCATGGGGCCGGGGCCTGCAGCCCGCGCCAAGTCCAGGACGCCGTGGGGATGGAGTGCACAGCCTGGCTGCAGCCACTGGTGGAAGCCCTGGGGCAGGCCCAGCTGCAGTCCGCCCAAGCCTGGGATATTGTGGGGCTGGGGCGCACAGCCCCGGGACGCCGTGGGGCTGGGGCGCATGGCCCATACCAAGCCTGTGCCAAGCCCGGGACGCCACGGGGCTGTGGTGCACGGCCTGGCTGCCGCCCCCACAAGCCCGGGACACCACAGGCCTGTGGCCCATGGCCCCCGCCAAGCCCAGGACATATTGGGGCTGTGGAGCACCAAGCCCCAGACATGTGGAAGTTGTGGGTCTCGGGCTCCGGCTACAGTCCCTGGCCCCTGCTGCAGCCCCCCGGAGGAAGCAGCAGGGCTGGGGCTTGCAGGGTCCTGGTTCCAGCCAGCCCCAGTTGCAGGGCAGGGGCTCACAGTCCCCACTCTTTCTCCTGAAGCCCTAGAAGTCACAGAGGTCCAGTAAAGTCATGGATCTTTGTGATCTCTGTGAGTAAATCGTAGCCTTAATTATGAGTAATGTAAAGAAGCCCTCCCAAATGCCACCATTGCATCTAGTTCTCTATGGTCTGCCTTTTGAAAATCTCTATTTCACTGAAAAACATCATTTTTCATTGTAGGTACAAATCAATGTTTAAAAACATACTACTACTCAATTGTTGGTTCCTGAAGACCAAGTAATTTTAGAAGTGTAGAAAGGAAAGAGAGAGAGAAATCCATCTTTGTAAACAGGTGGGGGAATTAACTCTAAAACAGTGAAATAATATATATGGATCATGTATGTATGGCCAAATTCTGCCCTGTGTGTTAACTAATGAGACTCCTTATTTTAGTGGATGATATCCATTTATGCCAATGTCTGAATTTGTGCTTGATACTTCATCATAAGAAAGTTTATTATAGAGCATTAGGTGGAGAACTGCAAGAGTTGTGAGAAGTATTTGTGTTGCTTTTCAGGAAGATATATCTGATTTCAAAGATCCCGTAGTAGATCACTTCAGCTTAGCTGCTATGTTCAGGGTCTAACATCTTTGTCATCTTATATGAATGCTTGTTTCTTGTATCAGTGAGGCAGCACCAAACTGAGAGCATTAGATAACCTTTGTTACCTGAGAGAAAGAAAATGAATGCTCAGATAAACTGGAATCAATTAAAGTGAAATTTTCAACAACTTAAATGAAATACAAATAGTACACTGCAGCTCTAATTAACATCACATCTAAGTGCTTCATGAGTGCCTCAGATGTTTGAGGGAGAGATGCTTTGAGTGCCTCAGCTATTTGATCAGAAATGCTTTATTGTCTGTGTAAATAAAGTTAATGCAACAAACTGCATGTTTTTAACTTGACTGTTAAAATCACGCAGAAGCTGAATTGTGCCCCTGCTGTGTCATTTACTGCTTCTTTGAAAATGACAAAAGTTAACAAAAATAGGAATGCTTTAATGCAAACTCATTTTAATTGGTGGATCATTTTGCTTCCTGTTTAGGAAATGATGCAACATCAATAGTCAACTGTCTTCATATACTTGGCCAGACTTTGGATGCAAGGTAATGCTGAATACATTTTCTAAAGTATACAAAAATCACTTAAAACTGAATAGCACATGTACAGTAGAATTGGGGGGCTGATTATCCGTACATGGCCACAGAATTTCTAAAATAAAAAAGGGTTGTCCTGCTGAAATAGTTCCTATACTGAATGTTGTTTCTTTATTGTTCTTGATAACCCAAGGGTTTGATAAGAGAACATAGAGCTTTTCATCTCTAGCTCACTGTTCCAACTCCAGGCCAGTTCAGTAGTGACCAAAAACTGCTGGCTGTTCATGGGTTTTGTCTCGAGTGAATAAGTGTCTCAAAAACTGTCATAACTATTGGAAATAAATTACTGTTTTGCTTACAACCTCATGATCAGAGAAGTCAAGAATTGAATTGGCATAGAGTGAGGCATGCTTTCACTCTTTGAGTATGTTTTTACTGCTGAGCTAACTCGGGTGATTATTTGAGATTTGCCCTTAACCTGTCCAAACACAAAAATTCTGACCTGAGTTTAGTGGTGTTTTCAGCCCAGGCTAGCTGACTCAGCTGGGTCTATAGGCTAAAGTGTGGCTGTTGCATTTGTTCAAGCCAGTAAAGTGCCCACTCAACCACTCAAGTGCTGATAGTCCTCGGATGCCCTCCTCACAGTTCCCCCTGACATGTCCAGAAGCACAGACAAGTTCTCCCACAATTCACTAGGTAGAAGAATCACAGAGCAGCTCACACCAGCGCTAAGAACCATGGCATGTGCCCCCCCAGAAGGCCTGGTGACACATGGGTGAGTGCAGTAGCAGTGAGGATATAGTGAGTTGAGTATGGCTTTGCAGTATGGCTGCCCACACTTAGGCTAGGTTAACTCAGGTGCCAGTCACCCAAGTTAACTCTTCAGTGAAGGCATACCCATAGAAAGGTCCCTCCAGGTCAGGATTGAGGCACTTTTATATAGCTGTATATGGAAGTTTGCATTGCTGCCACCCATGCAGTACATATTCTGTGAATAAAAGAGGTTACTTTAGTCTCCTGGCCTGTCAATCTAGCGTTTTTCACCTGGGCTGAGTTCTCTCACACAATCACAATGAAAACTCTGTGAAATTGTACTTTGCTATGAATAGAGGACCCCTACAGTCAACTCAGCTAGCCTTGTGTTTCTGTTTGAGGACAGTGACACTGAATTACAATATTGCATACAAGTGATTGTAGTTATATGACCAACATGTTCATGTTGCTCTTTTTCTACTACAGATTTTAACTGTGGCTTTCAGAAAACCCATTCTGATTTTTAAAATTGCTGAAGCAAAATCTGGCTATGGGTAGCATTTTGGCTTGCAGCTGCAAACAACCATAAGCTTTCTATTTTGATGATTTAGCAGGCTTCCTCATTCCTTGTTCTTATGAAGCATTTAAGCCCTTTCCTTAAGAAGCCGAGTCAATGTAAAATGAATTGAAATCCCTTCTGGTCTGCAGAGTGACACTCTGACACTGCTTTTCAATTGGAACATGCTTGCTTGAATTGCTTTCTTGTGGGAAAGAAGATTTTACCCAATAGGAAGGTTTTCCCAAGATCTTGTGTGTCTTTTTTTTATATCAGTCAGGAATAGACTTTGTTTTGTGCTTTCTCTAACAGAATATGATCTTTAATTCTTTTATATGTAATGCACAGGACTGTGATGAAGACTGGTCTGGAGTCTGTTAAAATGGCATTGAGAGCATTTTTGGATAATGCCGCAGAAGATCTGGAGAAGACAATGGAAAATCTTAAGCAAGGCCAGTTTACACACACAAGAAATCAGCCAAAAGGAGTGACACAAATCATTAACTACACCACAGTGGCTCTCCTTCCAGTGCTCTCTTCATTATTTGAACACATTGGACAGCATCAATTTGGAGAAGACATAATATGTATGTATTATTTAGAAATGCCAGACAGCTAATGATCTTTCTTGTTTTGTACTGAGGGTTATTACAGATTGGCTTCTAATATATGGGGACAAATCCTGACAAAACTCTGCCAAAATGTTCACTGATTTAAATGAGAATTTGTCTTAAGCTTAGAATAAGGTATGCAGGTTTTATCTCATTGTGTACAAATTTGGGAAGGCGTGTGGATTTGTGGTTAGAAGATAGGATTAGAAATCTGGATTATATTTCTGGCTCTGCCATAGACTTGCTATGTGATCTGGCATAAATCACGGAGTCTCACTCTGCAGCAGTTTATCCATCTGTAAAATGGGAATAATAATATTTATCACACAGGCGTGTTGCAAACTTAATTTTTGTATAGAACTTTGAAGTTCTCTGATGATATCTGTTGTAATGCAACCTCATTCATTCAAACTTTTCAAGCAAGGTTATGTCACCTGACTTTAGCTGCAAACATGACCTTCTTTCAGTTGATGGGGTGTCAAATGGGTGCATGAGACAGAACAGGAGGAACTGCTGAAGACATCTGCAAGGGTCTGATGTGGGGAGGTACTTCTGAAGCTCCATTTCTGTGGAGTGTAGGAGCACAGTTGATGTAGAACGTACATTTTGTAAATCACCTCATTTTGGAGAGACTAAAGCTGTTTTCTCACAGTGCCTCTTACAGTCCACAAAGCAGAGTTTCAATCTTGTACTGTTTAGAAGCCCCATGGGAATTCTAATAGCCAGCTCCCCTTCTATTGTGGGCAGCAATTCTTCTCTTTCAACAATTCTCCATTTCTGAGCTGGCCAGCTTCAAGGAAGGAGGCCACTCAGGGAGGATCTAGAAAAAGATCAGACTCAGTCATCTGCATTTTCTATGCCTGAGAAAATATAAAATAGCTCTGTGGAAAATGGTTTTCTGATATTTATAATTTGACTGGGTGATGCTATACTATAATTTTTATTTCTTTATAAATGATGGCTGAAGACATTTAATTTCAGTGTCTAATTAACATAATCCAAAACTTAAAAGCTGTGGGACTATACCTATAGAATATCAGGTATACTCCTACTCCTTTTTGTTTTCTGATCCCGATAGAATTTCATCAGTAGCCTCTGATACTTTATTACTTACAAGATTTTAATCACCTATTCTATCTGATTGTTATTCAGTTATTATAAACCCACTAATAGTATGAATTGTTGGTTAATTTAAACTGTGCTTACCTATTTTATGTAATGCACACAAGCACCACTTCTCTTCACATTGTGTTTTAGGAATAACAGCCATTTCGCTGTGGAGGAGATAGCCCTCCTTGTCATCCCAGTTTGTGTATTTTTTCCCTCAGTTGGGCAGTTACTTCTTAATGCTGGGCAGTTTTATCTGTTGTTAATAAATTTTGAAAAAGTGTTTTATTCAGATATGACAGTTATTGGCTTTAGAAGAGAGTCTCTGGAGTGGCTCGTAAGTGGGAGGAGTTAGCTAGAATGTCAGCCCAGCCAATCAAAAATATCTGCCTCTGCCTCATACTGTGTGAGGGACTGAAAAACCATCTCTACTGTTTTACTCTCCAATTTGATCAATTCAGTTTTTTACAGCTGCACATAGAAAAACAGTGTTGGTCTTTACACTAGAATGCATAATATGATGATTGTTATTCCTGAAAACAAGCAATGAACAGAAAAGTTGTTTTGGGGATCAGGTGTTTTGGTTCCCTTGCCTGACTAATGAATACATCATTTAGATGCTATTTACCTGTAGCTTTGTCTAAAAATGAGATACTATCATTAATCATTAACTGTAATTTACAAAATTAAAAATCTGTTCCGCAAGAGTATTTTTCTACTGTTGTATATTTTACAAAGCATAATGCATTCTTAAATTGGTTAGTTCTCTGATTATATTTTCCTTTTACTCATTTAACACTTTAGATAGTTGCTGTGAGAATTCCCTGCTTTTAAAGCACTGCTAGCAATTGGAAAAGATTCAGTACACTGTAGTGCATAGATTATTTAATAAATCAAGTCTCAGCTTCTATAACTATGCATTATCCTAACAAAGATGGTTTGCCATTTTTCACAGCAAAATAGAGAGCGTTTATGGTACATTAAATATGATATTGTTCTCAGTATATGCTTTCTATTGAATTAAGTGGCATTTTTTCATAAAAAGCTATGTCAGCATCTGGCCATAGGACTACTTTTTGGATTTACACAGTGATTTCTATAGTTGGTGTTTGGTAGCTTGAACTCATTAGTATGCAGGTTGTCAAGTTAAATATAATTAGATTGTCTCTATATTTTAAACCCACTGTGTAGACTAAAATGGAATGCATTAAAACCTTTTTTTTTTTTTTTTTTTACTTCTTCCTTGTCTGTTTCCCTTAGTGGAAGATGTTCAGGTCTCTTGTTACAGAATATTGGCCAGCTTGTACTCTCTAGGAACCAGCAAGAGTATCTATGTGGAGCGGTAAGATGAAAAATCATGTACATAATTGGAATCTTCATATACACACTTAATCGTATAAGTAGTCACCACATGTGTTCTTTGTTAGAATGTTTTCTCAGGTGGAAGCTTTAATAAAGCACAAAAAGGAGTGTAGAGAGAAGTTGTGGGTGAGAGCAGGGCAAAATCAAGTACCCCTAATAGAAAAGAGAATTGTGATTTAGTATAATAAAATTTAAATATTCGCATATAACTATGTAAAAAGATAGTCTTCAATTAAAACCGAAGAGATTCTTATTCTAAAATATATTTCATGCTTGCATTGGGACTGCAGGATCTGACTTTTTTTGTATAATACAAGCAGTATACAAGTATAATTACAAGGAGAACTTAGAGAATTTTATGAGTTCTAGAAGGGGAAAACGCAAATTTTCATTTCAATTATTGTTATAATTGTTCCTTGTAGATTGATTAACTTCACTGTACTTTATGGTTATCCCTCATTTATCTTTGTTCGTGACTGATGTTAAAAACTTACCTTTGTTCTACAGAAATGTGGTGTTTTTACATTTTGTAAATAAAATGTTATCTATTCGTTTTGCAGTTTCATTCTAATGGGTAAGACACCCAGTCAGAATTACTGAATTTTGTTCATTCATGATTCTATTAACAAATCAAATGAAAAAATCATAATGCATCAAAAATGTATTTCTTGCATTTGTACTTCAAGTAGAGGTGGATCTGAGCTATACAATTCAAGACTCTTGAATCAGGTCTGGAAGGACTCATTCTCAAAAAATCACTGTTGAAAACAATCAGTGATTCTACAGAATCAGTCAGATAGGCCATAAAGCAAGGCAGAGAGAGAACTTTATTCATAACCGTGTGTACTTTCATCAAAACACTAATTAAACTTTACAACAGTCTGCAACATCCCAGCAGGTTTAATTATCTACAGAATGGGTGGGCAAACTTGTTGGGCTGAGGGCCACATCTGGGTGGGGAAATTGTATGCAGGGCTGGGGCAGGGGGTTGGGGTGCGGAAGGGAGTGCGGGGTGTGGGGGGAAGTGTGGTGTGCAGAAACGGGCTCAGGGTAAGGGATTGGGGCAGAGGAGGGGTGCAGGACGGGTGCAGGATTTTACAGGGGGCTCAGGGCAGGGAGTTGGGAGGCGGGATGCAGGAGGGGTTTGGGCTCTGGCCTGGCGCCGCTTACCTAAAGCAGCTCCGGGGTGGCAGCGGCATGCACCACGGCCAGGACAGGCTCCCTGCCTGCCTGCCTTGGCCCCACGCCACGCCCTCTGCCTGCCCCCGGACCGCAGGGACATGGTGCCGGCCGCTTCTGAGAGCGGCACGGGGCCTGCGGCACGACGGGGGGCAATCCTGCGGGCCGGATCCAAAGCCCTGAGGGGCCGGATCTGGCCCTCGGCCTTAGTTTGCACACCCTGATCTGCAGTCTGCCGGGGGGGAAACTGACAAATAGGAGAGATCAAGTGACTTGCTCAAGGTCACAGCAAAGCAGTAGCAGACCCAGAATAGCACTGAGGAGTGTAATGACCACTTCCTTGCCAGGGTGTCTGTTTCTCTACCCCTTTCCATTAAATCTCATAGCTTGTATACGGGTAGGGTTGCCAACTTTCAAATCGCACAAAACCAAACACCTGTACCTCGCCCCTGCCCTTCTCTGAGACCCCACCCATGCCTCCTCCTTCTCCAAGGCCCTGTCCCCACTCACTCCATCCCCCTTCCCTCCGTTGCTCGCTCTCCCACACCCTTACTCACTTTCACTGGACTAGGGCAAGGTGTGGGAGGGGGTGCGGGCTCCAGCTGGGGGGGGGTGATCTGGGATGGGACCGGGGATGAGGGGTTTGAGGTCCAGGACAGGGCTCAGTACTGGGGCAGAGGTTTGCAATGTGAGAGGCAGTGCAGGGTGTGGGCTCTGGGAGGGATTTAGGGTGCAGGAGGGGGTTATGATATAGGGCAGGGGGTTGGAGTGTGGGAAGGGGTCCTGACCTGGGCATAGGAGCAGCAAGGCAGCTGTGCATGGTGCATGCTGCCCACACCCACAGGTGCCGCCCCTGCAGCTCCTATTGGCCACGGTTCTTCACCAATGGGATCTGAGGAGCCAGCACTCGGGGCGGTGGCAGTGCGTGGAGCTTCCTTGATTGCCCCTGCGCCTAGGGGCTGCAGGGACATGTTGGCCGCTTCCGGTAGCCACGTGGAGCCAGGGCAGGCAGGGAGCCTGCCTTAGTCCCGCTGCGCTGCTGACTGGAATTTTAACGGCCAAGTCAGCGGTGCTGACCAGAGCCTGCAGGGTCCCTTTTCGACTGGGTATTCCGTTCGAAAACCGGACTCCTGGCAACCAATTTGGGAGTCAGAATGTAAGGTTGCAACAAGTCAATTAAAGTCAAGTCAAATAAGTTGCATTGTTTCAGCTATCAAAATTCAGGGATTCTGTACTATGTAAACTTGTTTCTTTTACAAACCACTGCATCCTGGTAAAAGGGCTCTGATTTGCATGATGACCGACATTATTTCTCAGTAGCCCTTAGTCTGGAAATCTCTGTACTCTATCAAAGAGCCATTATTATCCAATAAGAGTGGAAGGATGTGTAACTCCAGAGAGACATACATAGTCACTGTACTCCAAATGGCTACTGCCTTCAGAACTGCTATCTATCTATAACACTGTGCTCATAACAAACATGGCCACCTCAGCCTTTGACCTCACCCCCACTTGTCACCCCATCTAATCACAAATAGAATTAAGTTTAAAAATAATTACTCTCCAATGAGAAATAAAAATATATGCAATTATATGTGAATGCTTTCTAAGTGGCTTATATTTTACATATTGGTCTTATATGAAATTATATATTGACTCATACAAGAGCTATTGTGAAAGTGAAGTGGCCTCTTTCATCTATTATAGTCCACAAGCATCAATGCATATAGAAAGTGAATAGCATGCTATCTTACAGATATATGTGAAACATGTTCTTTTCATGAGGACATAATGTGGGTCAGGGAGGAAATCAGGAGGGTAAATAGCTATGAGAGTGGAGTTAGATATGATGGAGTCAGAAGCTGAAGTTCCTGTGTTTATTGTGGGTATTATGGATTGGGAATTCAATGGCAGTCTGTTACAGCAGAAATTCCAGGTTTCTCCTTTCTCCTAAGTCAGAAAGGAAGGCAGGATTTTGACAAAACTGCAGAATTTCTGTGACTTCTAGGAATCTCCTCAAGTTCTCCAGTTTGATTCTTACTTCCTCGTGCATGTTTTAGTCCAAAAGAAATTAGAAATGGCTTGTTCATCTCTTGATACTAAGCCATCTTTATTTAAAGCTGCCCACAAGCTTTTCAGAATGGTACAACACCTGATAGTCATTTTGACAGTCACGTACTACAATAAAATTGACTTGCCTGTGGGATCTAATGTACCCTTTACATCAATGGTTCTCAAAGCCGGTCCGCCAGTTGTGCAGGGAAAGCCCCTGGCGGGCCGGGCTGGTTTGTTTACCTGCCACGTCCTCAGGTTCGGCCGATTGTGGCTCCCACTGGCCGCGGTTTGCAGCTCCAAGCCAATGGGGGCTGCGGGAAGCGGTGCTGGCCGAGGCATGTGCTGGCATGCCCTTCCCGCAGCCCCCATTGGCCTGGAGCAGTGAACCGCGGTCAGTGGGAGCCGCAATCAACCGAACGTGAGGACGCGGCAGGTAAACAAACCCGCCAGGGGCTTTTCCTGAACAAGCGGCGGTCCGACTTTGAGAACCACTGATTTAGATATAATGATGGTAACATTTGGCCTCTTGATCCATCAGTTTATTCAGTAGCTTTCGGTCAATGGGAGACACTGTTTAGTCAGTATTATCTGAAATTGAGAGGAAATAATAGGATTACTATCGTTATTGTTATTGTACTAGTGCTGTGTTTTCCTTGTATGCTCCTTGGTAGCTCTCGGCAAATATAAGTAGGCCCAGCTTTGACATTTTATATATAACATTTTATTTGTGTAATGGCAGAAAGTTGATGTTCTCTGATATCTGTTAAATGGATTTTTCTGTTACTGTGTTAGTAGTAATAACCATGTAGCAGATTCTCTCTTTGAGAAGACTATAGTTTATAATAAAAGTAAGGATGATACTGAACTAGCTCTGAGTATATTCAGAAAAAAATATGTGTGTATAAATAACAATGAGCATTTGTGAATTCACAGGCAGCGCTCAGCCTTAGGAGAATGTTTGGCTGCTTTTGCTGGTGCCTTCCCTGTGGCCTTTTTGGAAACTCATCTGAACAAACATAATACCTACTCTATCTACAACACCAAGTCTTCAAGAGACAGAGCAGGTATATCCAGACCCTCGCAGGCAGGCATTTTAACATCTGGATTTCACACACAATTGTGGTTGTCTTACTCACTGCATATTTACATGCATTTTCTATTACAACAATCCTGCCTTTCATTTACTGATCTGTTTATATTCATTTGCTAGATGGTAGGTTAAATCTTGCAAAACTCAATTTTTTCATTCCTTTTTGAGCTGCCCAGTGTTGCATATGGAGATATTATTATTATTTTGGAATTAACTTGCCAAACTAGTTCCTCCTCATTCTGATCACGTTGATACATTGCAACACAGAAGCTATTTGTATTGTATATAAATAAGTGGTTTTATATAAGGTTTATTTTATATGGCAAATCAGGTAGAGATTTTAATACTGCCTACTATCATGTAATAAAATGGCATATCCTAATGAACAGTTTTATTTCCTCATCTCTCATTTTCAGCCTCAACTCTTACTTCCATCTCTGGGACTTACCCGTATCTTTAATTGGGACTAAATATTTTGATACACTGTATGCCCTTAACAAGTAAATACTTAGGATAGCATGACATAAATTGTTTGCTATGGTGTATTCTGTATTTTAAGTGTAGGAAATACCACAGCAAAGGCAAATATAAATAAGTAAACATTTGTTAATGTAAAGGAGTACTTGTGGCACCTTAGAGACTAACCAATTTATTAGAGCATAAGCTTTCGTGAGCTAATTGGTTAGTCTCTAAGGTGCCACAAGTACTCCTTTTCTTTTTGCGAATACAGACTAACACGGCTGTTACTCTGAAATTTGTTAATGTAGAGCCCCCTTCAGAGGGCTATTTAATAAAAACATAATTGGGGAATTAAAGCTGTGCCTTATGCTGTTCCTATTGCAAATATTTTAGAGGTTCTGTTGATTAACTTGTATTATTTCAAACTACCATGGGTGAAATTAAAAACTGGACAGCTACCTTTCATAGTAGTAGAATATAGTTTTATTTTGTTATTTCTCATTCTAAATATAATGCATACTACAAATATTGCAAAATGAAAAACACTATGCTATAGTATACAACAATTACTTAATGGCATCTTATGTATAACTTCAGCCATTCAATTTTAAAAGAAGAGCAACTGATTCATTCTTCTATAGAGCTACAGTAGTCTATCTGGCAAATGTCAGTGTCTACATTAATAGGTAATATGTTCTGGTAATTTTAGTACATCCACACTAGCCTATACTATCTCTTGTGGAAAGAAATATCCTTTTATTAATAGTAATAATAATAATTTGAATATACTTTTACTGAGGATTTCAGAATGCTTTCCAAACTTCAATTAAGCAAGCATTAATGCAGCTCTGTGAACAAATATGTGTGATGTATTCAGTATTAAAATGAGACGTAGCCTGATTTTGAAAAACAGCCCAGAGTATAGGCAGATACAAACAGTTTGGCTCCAACTTCAGTACTGGCACTAATCTTACTACACAAGTTGACACTTCCATTGAAGCTAATGTATAACTCTCTACTCAGTTCCATAAAAGCACTCTTTCTTTGTATCGCAAGCTTTATCTGCCAGATGGACATGCTGTGAAAGAGAAAATAAAAGTAGAATGGAAAAACATTTGGATATAAATATTTTATATGTGTTTTCTCTTTGTGATACATTTTATTTTTATTATTTTCTAGCTCTCAATTTGCCAATCAGTGTAGAAGAGGTTTGTCCAAAAATTCCTTCCCTGGAGAAGTTAATGGAAGAAATTGTGGAATTGGCAGAGTCTGGTATCCGTTACACACAAATGCCACATATAATGGAAGTGATATTGCCTATGCTGTGTAGCTACATGTCACACTGGTGGGAACATGGACCAGAAAACAATCCCGACAAGGCTGAAATGTGCTGCACAGCCTTGACCTCAGAGCACATGAACACTCTGTTGGGTAACATACTGAAAATCATCTATAACAACCTGGGTATTGATGAGGGAGCCTGGATGAAGAGATTAGCAGGTAAGATTTAAAGATATGAATAATTTGGGTCTGATTCTTCTGTCTCTTACATCAGTTCACATTGATGTCAATAGATTTACTGTATATTTACCCCACTTGAAGTTGGAGGAGAATCAAGCCCATATTCTACAGGCTCTTTGAATAATATAAAGTCTAATTAAATGAGACAATAAAACAGCAGTTCTTTGAAAGAGAGATACTATATCTTAAACTAATTGGTATATATCATGTTGAACTTCATAATAAGCCATGGCCATCACTGCATTGTAATATGCCATTTACTGAACTAAAAGAATTATATTTGTGCCACCATTTATCTATACGTACAGAAGGCAGTTGCGTGCTATTACAAAATCTGGTTCTTGAAGTGTTGTCATTAGGCTTTATGACTAACACCCTATCGCCATTCCACAGGGTCTGTTCTGTGCCCCAGTTTCTAATTAGTTCCTTGGGAGTATGACCCCTTTAGTGTGCTTGGGCCCCAAGGATGCACACAGTTCCACAGAGGCAGGCCTGTGGCCTCCAAGAATCCAGAACTGAGCCTTCAGGCACCCACAAACTGTATCTGTCTCTATGGTTCCCTGCAGCGAGTCCAGCCAAAGCCAGACTCCTGCAGAAGGCTTGTGCTGTGCCCCTTCAGGGTGCAATGCTCTTAGTGATTATTTGCAGCGAGTCCAGGCAGCCTTTTCCAAACAAAGCAACAATTTATTTATCACCTGATGTACAGAATCTGGAAATCCTTAGGTTAGGGTAGAGAGGCAAAGGTTAAGAGTTCAGCATGGCCAATGCTAGGCCAGGACTCCCTTGAGCCATGCTGCCATCAAAGCTATCTAGGCTCTCTCTCAGTCTCAGTTCCTAGTCCCATGTGTGTGTGTTCCTGTGTCTCTCCAAAGGCCAGCTCTTAACCCAGCCACCTGACTCCTTTCCCCTTTGTTCTCCAGCTGGAGCCTTTGCTCTGCTTCTCCGTGCAGAGATATGGGAGGGAATCTCCTTCTTCTTGGCTGTTGGTTGCTAAATGTGAATGTCTTGGCCATTGGGGTTCCCATTCTCTTTCTGGATCCTCCATTGATATGGGTTGGTTTCAGCCAATCCTTTAATGACCCATTCATATCACCCTAACAGTTGCATGACTCAACACCTCATATCCTCTGTTTTGCCCCATGGACAGCTTTTTACACTCCATGCATAGCAATGCAAAGCACAAGGAAACTGAGGCACTCATAGGAATCATAAAAATATTATCAGAATTTCCACTTCAGCACACACTCCTTTGAGATGGGAGCTCACTTTTAGGCTTTTTTTTTTTTTTTTTTTTTAAAGAAAGATGATACTACATTGGGTCTTATTCAGAATCACAAAGGTGAAAGGCTGAAAACACAGTTGATTTGTTGATTTGTCACCCTGTAAAACTTTCTCTCCTCCCTGGAAAAGTCACTTTTGCCCTCTGATTCAATTTCACATGAGTTTTCAATGCTTACTGTCTTCTTTCTGTTGTTTTTGATGCTTATGTTTTTGTTAACATCCAGGACTGGAACCCCATTTTGATAGTCACTGTAAAACAACATAGGCAAACATGTTCCCTGCCGCAAATGGCCTCACTGAAGTCCGTGCAGAGCTCCCATTGACTTTAAATGGGACCAGGATTTCACCCTAGTTCTTTAAAATAAAATACACGATAAAAAAGGTAAAGGTTTTAGATTACGCTTTGTGGTCAAGTGTTTATTATAGTATTGATTTGCCTTAAATAGTGTTTTCCCAGCCTATCATAAGCAAAGTGAAGCCCCAGCTCTTAAAGACCCACTTCCTGCCACTGATGGATAAGTTGAAGAAAAAAGCAGCAATGGTTGTATCAGATGAAGACCATCTAAGAGCAGAAGGCAGAGGTGACATGTCTGAGGCTGAACTGCTTATCCTAGATGAGTTCACCATTTTGGCACGGGACCTCTATGCCTTCTACCCTTTGTTGATTAGATTTGTGGACTATAACAGGTACGTGAAAAGAAAAAATTTAGTGAATCCTTTCAAAACCTAGTTATGTTTCTTGATACTTCATTTTGTGTCTTAATTATGTTCTACACTCAATTTAAATAACTTTTCTTCACACAATCAATTTTAAAGTGAAATTAATGGTACCTTATTGCAGACTTAATTCAATTTTAGGGAAGGGATTTGGAGCAAAATCACAAAAAATAATTTCCCATTGCATTTTACCTGGTGACGTAGACCCAGGCCAGTTGGGTACAGCAGAGTAGCAGAAGGCAGATATACTGGCCATTGGATTAACTGTTTTCTGTTCCCTGACGACCAGAGCAGGGGCTGCTCCAGGCTAATGAGAACACCTGACTCCAATTAACCTACAAAGAGTCAGGTCAGGCCATTAAGCTAATGTGACCACCTAACTCCAATTAAGGCCCCTCTGATACTACAAAAGGGCTCACTCCAGTCAGGCAGAGGAGAGCCAGGGAGCCAGATGAGAGGAAGTGCGGCTGAAGGGCTGGTTAATGAAGACACCCTCAAGTCATTGGTGAGGGAGCCCTAAGGTAAGGGTGAAGAAGGGAGAAGCAGGAGAGCTGTGGGGAAGTGGCCCAGGGAAATTTGACAACTCTGGCAGTGAAAGGTTGGCTGCCAACAGCTGCTACCATTAGGGTCCCTGGACTGGAACCCGGAGTAGATGGCAGGCCCGGGTTCCCCGCAACCCACCATTACAGAACTACCTCCTGGGAGCGGGATACAGGCCCCTGTCAGGACAGGAGGCTAAACTGTTTTGGTATAAGGCCGTAGGAGCAACAGAGACTGTGGAAATTCTCTCACCAACCTACTTGCTGGCTTATGATGAAATGGGCTCAGTAGACTATATCCCTGGCCCTAGAGAGAGAAGGGCTACATGGAGGGTTGCAGTGAGCCTCTGAAGCTAGCATAAACTGCCTGGAAGCGCGGGACGCACGGGGACAAGGTCGGAGTTCTGTCACAACTGGTGTTAGTAGTGGGATTGTGATTGTTCACAGCATGGCGGAACAAAGAGATTTTTTAAAAAAAAGTGTACTAGGGTTTTTGGTTTGGGGTTTTTGTTTGTACCACAATGGAGGAGGTGGTGAGAGCGCTGGTGCAAGCCACGGCGGCCCAGCAGGAGGCAACCTGGGCTCAGGCAATGGCACAACAGGAGTCCATGAGGCTACAGCAGGAAACCAACCAATTATTAATGAGCCAGGCAACCCAATATCGAGCCCTCCTGCGCGAGATAATGGACCAGCTCAAGATCCTCACCACCCAGGCCTGGGGGTCCAATGGGACCCAAACCCTGAGGGCAACCGGTTGTTTGCCAAAGATGACAGCAGAGGATGATGTAGAGGCATATCTCCTCTCATTTGAAAGGTCTGCTCAGCATGAGGCCTGGCCCCAGGAGCAGTGGGCCAGCGTTTTCACCCCTTTTTTGTGCAGAGAGGCCCAGAAGGCCTACTTTGATCTGCCCACCGAGGACACCGCTGACTATTCCCGGGTGAGGGCAGAGATCCTAGCACGATCGGGGTGACAGCAGCGGTATGGGCCCAGAGGTTCCAGGAGTGGAAATACAGGGAGAATAAACCTCCGAGGTCCCAACTATTCAACCTCATACACTTCGCTCGGAAGTGGCTATGGCCCAAGGCATGCAGCCCAGAGGAGATTTTGGAGATTTTGGTAATGGACCATTACATGCAGGGACTGCCGCCAGATCTCCGCAAATGGGTATGCCAGAATGATCCATCCACCTACGACGAAATGATCACATTGGTGAAAAGATGGATGACAGACAGGGAGTTGACCCAACTCCCCAAGGAAGGCCCTCACGAAGCAAACACTTGACCCTGACCCTGGCGGGTCGGGTAGCCAAATCCCCAGGGAGTCCTAGGTGGAAAAAGAGGGGGACCAAAAACAAGCCGGGAACCCAGAAGGAAGGAAAAGCCCTGAGTGGGGGGGACCCTGGGAATAAACCCCTAACTCACGTGATAGGGGAGTGACTAGAAGTAATTATAAGTGTTACAGGTGCTGGGAGTTGGGGCACATAGCGGCCCAGTGCCCCAATGTCTAGAGTCCATGCAGTGTAACCTGGGGGATGGGTTAGACCCATGCAGCCTACTCAATATTGTAGGGGTTGCAGTCACCCCACATAAATATACAAGGCAGGTAAAGTTGAATGGGGTAGAAACTATGGCACTCGTAGACTCGGGGAGTGCTATCACCCTAATTTCTGGTAAATTAGTGAAGCACAGCCAGTTAATGTAGGGTAAGCATACGGGGGTAACCCATGTCCATGGGACTGTTAGTTGCTACCCCATCATACCAGTGAAAATTGAAATTCAGGGAAATGTCACTGGGGTAAAAGCAGGGGTAGTCCCAAACCTCCCGTACCCCGTGCTCATAGGTAGAGATTTCCCCAGGTTTGGAAACTTGCTCCCACAGGAGGAATTGGAGGGAGAGGAGCTCCCCGAACTTCAGGAGGCTTCTGCGGCAGAATGTCACCTCCCATTTTTTGTGGAAATTTCCCAGGAGCTATTCCCTGTCCCATGGAAAGGCAGGAAGACCAAGAGAGAAAGAAGGGCGGCCAAGGCTTTGGGTACCCAAATCCTGATACAAAGACAGAGGGCCGCCTCTGTAGGCAGACGTACACGGGCAACCGAAGGGGAGGGTCCCGAGATGGAGGAGGGGTCAGAGACCACTTCCAACCCCAACCTCATGGAGCCAGCCGAGAGGGCAGAGACACATCCCTCAGAGTGCGGGCTGATAAGCCCTGGGAGAGAGACTTTTGGACGGGACCAGGTGGAAGACCCAAGGTACGAGAACACCAGGAAGGAGGTGGCTGAGATAGATGGGGTACCTATAGAGGGAAAGGCCCGGGGGCCAGGGCCTTATTTTGTGATCAAGAGGAATCTCCTATACCGGGTCGTGGAAATGCAGGAGCAAGAGGTACACCAGCTCCTTGTACCCCAGAAACACCAGAAGGCAATATTAAGCGTCGCTCACAGTCACTTTTTGGAGGGTACCTGGGAGTGGAGAAAACCCAGGGGAGAATCTTACAGAAGTTCTTCTGGCCAGGGGTACATGAAGCATCTGGCGGTACTGTGCCTCTTGCCCCGAATGTCAACTGCACAGCCCTTGTCCACATCTAAGAGCTCCTCTGGTACCCCTGCCGATCATCGAAGTTCCGTTTGAGCGGATCACCATGGATCTTGTGGGGCCGCTAGAGAAAACGAACAGAAGTCACCAGTATGTGCTTGTCATCCTAGACTATGCAACCAGCTACCCAGAAGCTGTCCCCTTATGAAACACAGCTTCCAAGAGCATTGACAAAGAATTAGTGGCAGTCTTTGCCCGGGTAGGGCTACCAAAAGAAATCCTCACAGACCAGGGAACACCATTCATGTCCAAGTTGATGAAGGACCTCTGTTCCCTGCTACATGTCCAGACCCTGCAGACCTCAGTTTACCATCCACAAACCGATGGTCTGGTGGAAAGATTTAACCGGACCCTCAAGGCCATGATAAGAAAGGTGGTAAGCAAGGATGGGAAAGATTGGGACAACCTACTACTGTACCTCATGTTCGCCATCCATGAGGTCCCCCAAGCTTCCACTGGATTCCATAATGCAACCTCTGAGGCATCCTGGACATAGCCAAGGAAATTTGGGAGAAGGAACCAGGTGAGGGGAAGAACGTCATAGATCATGTGCTACGGATGAGGGACCGGATAGCCCGGGTCACTCCCATAGTGAGGGAGCACCTAGAGAAGGACCAAGAGGCCCAGAGAACCTACTACAACCGTCAAGCCAAGGTTCATCAGTTTCAACCTGGTGGCTGAGTAATGGTACTGGTACCCATGGCCGAAAATAAGCTGTTGGCTGAGTGGCAAGGGCCCTATGAAATAGTTGAACCCGGAGGGGAAGTAAATTACAAGGTGTGACAACCGGGACGTTGAAAACTAGAGCAGATATACCACGTCAGCCTTCTGAAACCCTGGCATGCGCGAGAGGCATGCACAGTAGTTTGAGAAGAGCTGGACCCAAAAATCCTGAACAGGTGAGGGTGTCTTCTGATCTAACGACAGCCCAGAAGAAAGAGATAACTGAGATGATCACCCAATATCAAGATGTATTCTCAGCAAAGCCGGGTCGCACAACCGGGACATATCACCACATCATCACAAACCCTGGGGCCGGAGTAACTATGAGGCCCTACCAGGTGCCAGCAGCCAAAAGGGAGGAAATAATAGTGGAAGTCAGGAAAATGCTGGAGATGGGGATCATAGAAGAATCCCACAGTCAGTGGTCCGGCCCAATAGTGTTGGTGCCCAAACCTGATGGCACCACGAGGTTCTGCAACGACTTCCGTCGACTAAACGAGATATCCCAGTTTGATGCCTACCTTATACCCCACATACATGAACTAGCAGACCATCTGGGGAATGCCCAGTACTTGGCAACCCTAGACTTGACTAAGAGGTACTGGCAGATTCCCCTAGCCGAAGATGCAAAGGAAAAGAGGGCGTTTTCTACACCAGAGGGTCTCTTCCAATATACAGTCCTCTCTTTTGGACTACATGGTGCCCCAGCTACCTTTCAGCGCCTCATGGACAAGTTATTATGCCCCCATGCCAGTTATGCTGCGTCCTACTTGGATGATGTGATTCATACCCCAGACTGGGAGACCCACTTGGAAAAAGTGGGGGCAGTCCTTGATACCTTCAGGCAAGCTGGCCTTACGGTGAACCGTGTTAAGTGCACCGTAGGGTTCACGGAGGCCAAATACCTTGGCTACGTGGTAGGAAAAGGTCTGGTAAAACCCCAACTGAATAAGTTAGAGGCCATCCAAAATTGACCACGGCTGAGTCATCAGAAGCAGGTCCGAGCATTCCTGGGGTGGTGGGGATTTACCGGTATTTCATCCACCATTTTGCCACAAGGGCAAGTCCCTTAACGGACTTAGTGAAGGCCCGTGGTCCTGATCCAGTCAGATGGTCCGATGCAGCGGAGAAGGCATCCGCGGACCTATGGACTGCCCTCTGCAGTAACCTGGTATTGATAGCCCCAGATTTCACCAAGGAATTCATCCTACAGACAGTTGCATCCGAGGTGGGGTTAGGGGCCGTCCTGTCGCAGATGGTTGGGGAAGAGGAACACCCAATTCTCTACCTCAGTAGGAAACTGCTTCCGAGGGAACAAAAATACGCAGTGGTAGAGAGAGAGAGTGCCTGGCCGTAAAATGGGCCATGGAAACGTTGCGTTATTACCTGCTGGGGCGCTGATTTATCCTTGTGACCGACCATGCCCCTCTTCAATGGATGCAATGGAACAAGGAAAGGAACACAAGGGTAACCAGGTGGTTCTTATCCCTCCAACCTTTCCAGTTACGCATACAGCACAGAGCAGGGAGTCGCCATGGCAACGCCGATGGCTTATCATGCATACGCTATCTGGCATCCCACGCTGCCCAACCCCTTGGTGTTGAGCAGGGGGGAGGGATATGTGATAGACCCAGGGCAGTTGGGTACAGCAGAGTAGCAGAAGGCAGATATACTAGCCATTGGATTAATGGTTTTCTGTTCCCTGAGTGACCAGAGCAGGGGCTGCTCCAGGCTAATGAGAACACCTGACTCCGATTAACCTACAAAGAGTCAGGTCAGGCCATTAAGCTAATGTGATCACCTAACTCTAATTAAGGCCCCTCTAATACTATAAAAGGGCTCACTCCAGTCAGGCAGAGGAGAACCAGGGAGCCAGATGAGAGGAAGTGAGGCTGGTTAATGAAGACACCCTCAAGTCATAGGTAAGGGTGAAGAAGGGAGAAACAGGAGAGCGGTGGGGAAGTGGCCCAGGGAAATGTAGCAACTCTGGCAGTGAAAGGTTGGCTGCCAACAGCTGCTACCATTAGGGTCCCTGGGCTGGAACCCGGAGTAGATGGCAGGCCCGGGTTCCCCCCAACCCACCACTACAGAACTACCTCCTGGGAGGGGGATACAGGCCCCTGTCAGGACAGGAGGCTAAACTGTTTTGGTATAAGGCCGTAGGAGCAACAGAGACTCTGGGAATTCTCTCACCAACCTACTTGCTGGTTTATGATGAAAAGGGCTCAGTAGACTGTATCCCTGGCCCTAGAGAGAGAAGGGCTACATGGAGGGTTGCAGTGAGCTTCTGAAGCTAGCCTAAACCGCCTGGAAGTGTGGGACCCACGGGGACAAGGTCGGAGCCTGCCACATTGATATTATGGGAAAACTGTATTCAGATGTTGAAGTAGGGCATCAAAAGACCACTTTAGCATAAATTAAAACACATGCACATAACGTTCTGCTTTTTTCCTGGTGATGTCGTATAAAAATTGATTTCAAAGCGAAATGTTAAAATTGCGTTATCCAAGCCAGAAAGGATCAACGCCAAGTTGTTTTTTTTTCCTTCTTGTTATCTAATTTTAGGGCAAAATGGCTGAAAGAACCCAACTCAGAAGCAGAGGAATTGTTCCGCATGGTGGCTGAAGTATTCATTTATTGGTCAAAATCCCACGTAAGTAAATTTTTACACTTTCTATTTTACTGTGGTTTTCTTGGCAGATAGGTCAGTTATTTAACTAACAGCAATGTCCATCCCTTGAGAAGGAGGTGCAAGTTGTGTGTTACCCCCTGCCCACGTCAATTTCCTTTTTCTTTTTTTTCTTTAACGGTATTCCAATTGCTTTAACCATATGACACAAAAAGGATAGATATATAGTGCAATGCAATATAGCTCTACTGATGCAAATCAGTTTATTGGATCATACAGCTGGGTGCGTCGTTCAAGCAAAACTGGTTGTGGGGGGAAGTATCATGGGATAATTTGTAACAATCCCACAGTGTGTGGGGAAGCTGGTTCTGATTGCCTGACTTGAGGTTTCCTTTTGCAACGTTCCAAGATAGACTCAAATGCAATTTATCCTCCTTACTTATAAATCACCATTGACACATTTTTTTCTGGCCGTGAGGATGGATCATACTTTCTCTGTTGAGGCTGGCATTATTGTCTCCCCATTAATCAGATAGCAGTGCTTCATCATGAGGAGTTTGCCATCCTCTTTTTCTTGTAAGATGCTAAACGTGTCATCCCTTGTAGCCAGTCTGTTCCACTTGAGAGCTGCAAGGGCTATGAGTAGTCCTAATTTGGGTCTCCGGTTTGCCACCAGTAATAATGATCTTTGAATGGTTGCATGGAAAAACGTACTCAATGATGGAGAGGAGTCTGTGGACAAGGAGTCTGTTAATTTCCTGCCACTCCTGAAGTTCTGTGAAGTTGAAGAAATACAGTCGTGTCTTGTAGTTCTGACAATATGTATTTCTTCACGAGAACTCATATTTCTTTCATAAGGCTCCTGTACAGATGGTCATTACTGAGTTCTTGCCACCAGCCTTATATTTTTATTCCCCCCCAAACTCCCTTCTTTGTCTGAATATGTAGCTAATCAATCAGTTTAAATTGATGTAACTCACCAGAAAATGATAAAATCTACCCACCACAGCTGGATATCCAGCCTCCTTCAATCTATAGGCATGGTTATGATACAATGTATGTAACCGAAGAATCCTCGATGAGACTGGCACACATGAAATCCAGAAGTTCTTTGAAGAGAGTGTGTAACTTTACTTCCACTGACTTAACACTGCATTGCAGATTTCTGTTTCTTTAACAGAGTTTAAAGGAAAGCATTTCACTTATTTTGCCATTTCAGTAACTGCTCTGTATGAGAAGGTGTCTGACTGAAGTCAATGGGAGTTCTGTGCACAGAGCAGACAGACAAATAGCTCAGCATGTTTTAAATCAGGGTTCTGCTTTAAAAAGTCACTGTAAAAGACGTCCTGGCATTCCATGTTTGCCTCTTGGGGTATGTCTGCACTGCAGCTAGACACTCGCAGCTGGCCTGTGTCAGCTGAGTTGGGCTTGCAGGGCTCAGGCTGCAGGGCTGTTTAATTGCTGTGTAGGTGTTTGGGCTCAGCTGGAGCTTGGGCTCTAGGGCCCTGTAAGGTGGGAGGATTCCAGAGCTCAGGCTGCAGCTTGAGCTGGAACGTCTACACTGCAATTAAACAGCCCTGCAGCCCAAGCCATGTAAGCCCGAGCCAGCTGGCACAGACCAGCCATGGGTGCCTAATTGCAGTATAAACATATCTTTGGTGACTTCTAGCTGAAGTTTGCTAAATTGCAAGTTAGGAGATTTCCTCTTAATGCCATTCCTGCAAAACTTGTCCTGGGATCTCAACCTGGGTTTTTTCTAGCTTGTACACCAGCAACAAAGATTGTGCATTAAGAATTAAGCTATGGACTTCACTGATTATACGTGCTTTAGAATAGAATGCAGCTCACGATGTGTGCAAGAGTAAAAAGCAGTAAAACTACTAACAGAAAACTGCCAATAAGATGAGACTGAACACTCACAGGGAATAGGTGAGCGAAGAAGTGTTATCTTTACATAAATTGCTTTTACCACTATAACCACAGACCAGCAAGTCTGAGTGATAGTATAGTAGCATTTCTGTACTTAGAAGTATTTTACCTAACATTATCTATGAAGCCCACCAGGCACAACCTAACTACCTGTTCAACAATTAGGTGCTGATTCAGTAAAACATATAAGTATGTTAATAACTTTAAGCATGCCAGTTAAAAGGGATTGCTCACATGCTTAAATTTACACACATATTTAAGTGCTTTGCTGGATCAGGATTTTAGATAGTGGTACTCGAGTGATGTTCACTGTAGAAAAACCTAAGATAGACAGAATTACCAATATGATAATATCTAGGCAATTATTTTTTATCTAATTGTGATGCAGTTTGCATTTTATGCCATTTCACTATGCAAATGTGAGGAAACAATCATTTATCTAATATAATTAATATTTGAAATGGAAACTGGATAAGTTTACGCTTTATTATAATCTGTCAGAGTTTTCAAATGCAAAGACTTTTGATTGAATTTAGAAAGTTTGTTTGCCTGTAGGTAAGCAGTGGAGTTCAGCAAAGTCATTGTCATCAGTAATTGATTTTATGCCTTGGAGGTTTGCGTCAAAGTTTAGCTAGGTTAGCTTATTATTTTGTTATGTGGAAAATCATTTAAGGTGTGCAAACTGAACAGCATATTTTGTAAAATCTTTTTGTTGTCAATGACAATATTTGATGTAAAACAAACGAAAATAGCTAAGGTAAAATATATAGAAGTTTTGTTGTAGTATTTTATAGTGCTTAATCAAGTGTACGTGATTTTTTTTCAATATGAACACTTTCTAATATTTTAATTCAAGACGTGTAATTACTAGAATTGGTTGGGAAATTTTCAATGAAAACATTTTTTGTTGGAAAATGCCAATTTGTAAAAACTGAAACTTTTCACAAAGATGCGAGTTCTGAATCAAGAAGAAGGGACTTGAACCTGGGTGTCTCATATTTCGGGGGATCAGTCTAATGAGACAATTCAATTAACAGTAGGATACCAAGGGAGGAAAAATCACTTTTGTGGTGGTAATGAGAGTGGCCTATTTCAAACAGTTGACAAGAAGGTGTGAGTAACAGTAGTGGGAAATTAGTATGGGGGAAATTAGGTTTAGGTTTTGTAATGATCCAATGACCAGCACTCCCAGCTATCTTTGAGACACCACTGACTTCCTGAGGAAACTACAGTCCTTTGGTGATCTTCCAGAAAATACCATCCTAGCCACTATGGATGTAGAAACTCTCTACACAAACATCCCATACAAAGATGGACTACAAGCTGTCAGGAATAGCATTACCAATACTATCATGGCAAACCTGGTGGCTGAACTTTGTGACTTTGTCCTCACCCACAACTATTTCAGATTTGGGGACAATTTATACCTTCAAGTTAGCGGGACTTCTATGGGTACCCTTATGGCCCCACAGTATACCTACATTTTTATGGCTGATTTAGGAGACGAGAGCTGAGGAAGCGTTGTTCTAACACCCCTACTCTACTTGTGCTACACTGATGACATCTTCATCATCTGGACCCATGGGAAGGAGGCCCTTGAGGAATTCCACCAGGATGTCAACAATTTCCACCGCACCATCAACCTCAGCCTGGACCAGTCCACACAAGAGATCCACTTCCTAGACACTACAGTGCTAATAAACTATGGTCACATAAACACCACCCTATACCGGAAACCTACTGACCGCTATACTTACCTACATGCCTCCCGCTTTCATCCAGACCACACCACACGATCCATTGTCTACAGCCAAGCTCTAAGATACAATCGCATTTGCTCCAATCCCTCCAACAGAGACAAACACCTACAGGATCTCTATCAAGCATTCTTAAAACTATAGTACCCACCTGCTGAAGTGAAGAAACAGATTGACAGAGCCCAGAAGTCACCTACTACAAGACAGGCCCAACAAAGAAAGTAACAGAACGCCACTAGCCGTTACCTGCAGCCCCCAACTAAAACCTCTCCAGCGCATCATGAAGGATGTACAACTTATCCTGAAGGACGATCCCTCACTCTCACAGACCTTTGGAGACAGGCCAGTACTCGCTTACAGATAGCCCCCCAACCTGAAGCAAATGCTCACCAGCAACCACACAACAAAAACACCAGCCCAGGAACCAAGCCCTGCAACAAACCCCAGTGCCAACTCTGTCCACATATCTATTCAAGGGACACCTTCATAGGACCTAACCACATCAGTCACACCATCAGGGGCTCGTTCCCCTTCACATCTATGAATGTGATATATGCCATCATGTGCCAGCAATGCCCCTCTGCCATGTACATTGGCCAAACCGGACAGTCTCTACACAAAAGAATAAATAGACACAAATCTGACATCAGGAATTGTAACATTCAAAAAACCAATAGGAGAACACTTGAATCTCCCTGGTCACTCATAACAGACCTAAAAGTGCAGAACTGGAATTAATTTGCAAACTGGACACCATCAAATTAGGCCTGAATAAAGACTGGGAGTGGTTGGGTCATTACAAAAGCTAAACCTAATTTCCCGCATACTAATTTCCCCCTACCGTTACTCACACCTTCTTGTCAACTGTTTGAAATGGGCCACTCTCATTATCACTACAAAAGTGATTTTTCCTCCCTTGTTATCTTACTGTTAATTGAATTGTCCCGTTAGACTGACCTCCCACTTGGTAAGGCAACTCCCATCCTTTCATGTGCTGTGTATTTATACCTGCTACTGTATTTTCCACTCCATGCATCTGATGAAGTGGGTTCTAGCCCATGAAAGCTTATGCCCAAATAAATTTGTTAGTCTCTAAGGTGCCACAAGGACTCCTCAATCTTTTTGCTGTTACAGACTAACACAGCTACCACTCTGAAACCTGTCATATTTCAGGGTTGTGCCATAATCAATCGGCTGTCTTTCTTGCTCTGTTTTTCCAAAGGGTCTTGGTGTTGTCCTGTTGTAGAACAAAAGCAAATGTTGAAACCTGAAACATTTTCACAAAATACTCCTGTTTTCCAGCCAGCCCTAGTAATGACATTGTATTTTTAGATCTTTCTACAATATTCCTATCTATATATTTCAAATATGTCATATAATTAGAGCTCAGAAAATAAAGAGAACAATTTTGTGAATACTCTCACAAACTTTAAAATGAATTTGCTTTGGCGGTGCTTGCATCCATTTTTGTGCTCACTTCCTTTGAATGTTTGAGTGATCAATTTTCACACTCATGAATGCTCACAGAGTGAATTTGGAAGCTTACATACTCTAGCATTCACACTAATAGTGGTCTATACTATATGAGATTGCCTCCCTGTCGTACAAAATAGTATCCAGTGTTCCAAATATCCCTCACTAGAGCCATAGCACAGAGTTAATTAAATAAGTTAGATAAAGATCTGATGGCAACCTTCATAGATTGGACCATGTGTACACATGCATTTATTTAGTGACATTGAATTATAGTTCAGTAAACACAATGACTGTGTGTGAATGTCACAAGACAAAATTTAATTTAATTTCTGCACTCGGGTTATATATTTTACAGTAATCGGACTTTTTTAAGCAGGATGTCTGGAGCCAAACTTACTGTTGGCAAGAGTAGAAAGTGCTTAGTTATCTAAAACTCCTTAATCCTGTTTATTTGCTGCCTCTCTATCAACTGATACCTCTACAGGAGATTAAAAGACAACGTGGCTTCCTTAAACCTTCTTCCAAATTATAAAAATTACACTAGTTCAGCCAGAGGACAGAAGTAAAACCATGTGGTTTATATCAGGGGTTCTCAACCTTTTTCTCTCTGTGGCTCCCCGCAACACGCTATGAAAACTCCAGGGCCCAGTGGGAGTGGGAGGGCCTTGGGGCAGGGGCCTTGGGCATAGGCATAGTTTGACTTCTGTTTTGAGAGGACAGGGGCCAGCAAGGCTCAAGTCCCTTCTGCATGGCTGGGTTCAGAGAGGGAGCGCCACCTCCACCCCCGACTCACGTCATCAGGCCACCCAGCCTGTCTGGGTTGCGGGGAGACACAACCAAAAATTATCACTCAAAGGTGGGAGGGCTCAGCTCAGAAAGTCTGAAAACAGCTTAGGGTGCAGGGATGGGGTAGCTAGGAGCTGTGTGCAGGCACGGGGGTAGCACGCCGTGCAGAGAGTGGGTACCTAGGAGTTGTGTGCACATGGGGTATCTGTGGGCTAAGTTTCCTGTAAGCTGTGCGGCCGCACAGCAGCCTATTTAGCTCTGTGCAGGCACGCAGGGAACCCACCCGGGAACCTGGTGGGGTAGGGGCGCCCTTCCCCTGGCCCCAACTCACCCTGTGGCCCGGAGCGGCCCGGACCCAGCCGTGGCCAGGTCAGCATGGCCCAGGCCGGCCCCAGGCGCAGCTGGAGCAGCCCGGTCCCAGGCATGGCCCAGGTGGCCCTCCCCCAGCCCAGACCTGGTGGGGCCAGGGGAGGGACACCTATCCTGCAGCCCCAGCCCCAGAGCTCCCACAACGGGGACAGGCACCTCTACCCCGGCACCTCTCCCCCACAGCCCAGATGATGCTGTGGGGAGAGAGCACTGGGGGAAGTCCTCTCTCCCCACAATAGCCCTGGAGCACCCTCCTGTACCCCAAATCCCTTATTCCCAGCCCCACACCAGAGCCTGCACCCCCAGCTGGAGCCCTCACCCCCTGCACCCAACCCTCTGCCCCAGCCCTGAGCCCCTCATCCCTGACCCCCTGCAGGGCCTGCACCCCCAGCCAGAGCCCTCACACCCCTGCACCCCAACTCTCTGCCCCAGCCCTGAGCCTCCTCCCACAAGAACCCCTAGGCCCCACCCCCACCACATGAATTTTGTTATGTGTACCAATATGAAGGTGATGTGTCACACATCACCTTCATTTTGGTGCACATAACAAAATTCATTCTGTACATGAGTGGGAACAATTAGAGGGAACACTGGCTGTGGGTGCAGGGAGGAGGTAGGTAGGTGCTGTGTGCGGGCAGGGGGGTAGTTCAGGGGGCAGGGAGTAGAGTAGCTAGGGGCTGTGTGCAAGGAGGGCTCCCTTGCGGTCCTTGTTCCCAGAAGGGTCTGCCAGCCTCGGAGCCGGGTCTCCCCATCTGGGTGGCTCTTACCGCCTGCCTCTGCAGGAGCAAAGGGGGCTGAGAGCTGAGGAGCAGCTTCAACCCGGGGCACCAGGAGGAGAGAAGGGAATGCTGCCACGCCCTGCTCCATAGCACCAACCAGAGCAGCAACTGTCCTGCACTGCCCAGCTCCGGCTTCCCGCCTCCAAGCTGGCCAGGGAGCAAGGAGACGAGATGGTGCAGGGGAGGTGTGGAGCTGCCACCGGGACTGCCTTGCTCTTGCACTGCAGTTGGGGGGAGGGGGGCACAATGCCCTCCATGTCTCCAACTCTGCCCATGGGCTCAGGGCTTCTTCCCCACAGGGAGCACCAGGGCTCGGGGATTCAGCCCCGCACCTCCCGGCTTCAGCCCTGCAGGGGCGCCGGGTATCAGGCTCTGGGTTTCAGCTGCGGGGCCCTGCGGCCCCCTTGAAAGGACTCCTGGACCCCGGTTGAGAACCGCTGGTTTATGTGATTCATCACAACTAACAGCTGGAATTTCAAATATCCACAGTGGGCTGTTGTTCACAATGAAAAGTCCATTTAAAAAAACAACAACTGATAAACATAATTTGTCAGTTCAAGAAGCTGGTAATGACAGTCTTATTGCGTATGTTAAAAGGGTAAGTTTAAGTTCAATGAGTCAGGTTATTGGAAATATTGTTTGCTCAGATGTAAATGTTAATATCGCGTTGGAAATTTATATTCCCTTAGGTGTTAGAGAAAAAAATATTGAAATTAAAGCTCACTTCAGATATAAAAATGCTCACTTCATTTATACAAATTAATTATGTTGCACAATCATATTCTTTTATACAACAATAGTTTCTGAAGAGCTTTCTAAGCACTGTGGCTAAAATTTCAATCATATCTTTTGATATCATTCGCTCCTGGTAATTCTTTGCCTTCCTTCTCTTTTCCCTAATAGATTTTCAAAGCTGCACCAGACCCTTCCGAGAATAAAAATACATCTCTTTCATTTAAATCAGGGGATATCTGTTTGTAGATCCACTTTATGTTCAGAGTGGATAAAAATCTGAGATTTGTCCAATATAAATAATGCCAGAATTTAGCATATTCTTGAGAATCTGTTAAAAACATAGAGACTGTAACTTTGTGGAATCTACAGAGTTCCAGTGAACCCATATTTATTATTCAAGACTTGTATGGACAGATTTCTCACATGTAATAAGTGCTTTTAACTGAGATCTCCTGTGTAACATTTCAGAATTTCAAAAGGGAAGAGCAGAATTTTGTGGTACAGAATGAAATCAACAACATGTCTTTCCTTATTACTGACACCAAATCCAAGATGTCTAAGGTACAATGAGCTGCAAAGTTTAAATATTGTTATCCCGTCTTGCTTTCTCTCCTCTTAGTGTTTTAGCTTTGTAGGTTGTAACGGCAAGTCTCCGCATTTATAATCCCTTAAATTCAATGTTCCTGTGAAATTTCAGGGTCCTGCCATTTATGATGGTCCCTCCAGTAGTGCTGAAAATTCACTGTGCTGCTGCTACTTGCTTTGGCTAGGGTGGATAGAAATATCAGGTGTGCTTAAAGGCCATGCGATTATTATATCACTGGCTGCACATATCACAGTAGTTGATCTATCTTCTTTACTGGTGTTGGACCTGATCCTTAATTGTTTTGCACTCCAATGTCCTAGTCCACAGGAGTTTTGGGTAGGCTAACAATGCAGGATCTGGCCTCTGGTGCATGATGGGATGCAATTATGCCTACTACCGTGGGCAAAGTGTGTGTGCATGTCTTCCATTTCTAGAGTTATTCCCCACTATAATTACAGGGAATATCTGTAGTTACCAGGATGAAGGTAAGAGAGAGCAGGCATTTCAGCTGGCTACAGCTTGGAGCAGCCAGACTCGGTGGGGGGAGGGGAGAGAGGGAGATTTAGAAAGATGGTATAATGCCTCCTTATCTTCCCCAACTCTTGAGTCCTGTGCTGAGCAGAACTCAGCGAGACATAATCCCTCATCCTTAAAGGAATAAGCAAATCACTAACTAGGAGGATCAGGAATAGAGATTTTTCTGGGGCCAGTCCAAGGCTGTAGAATGAACTTCCCCAAACTTCCCAGCTTTCTGGTCCAAGTGCAAGGTTTACTACTTTGATGTGGTCCTCAATAACAAACATGTATAGCACAGTAGACATTTTTTTTTTAAATTAACACCCCTCCCCATCCAATAAAACCTCACATAATTTTCCCCTGGGAGAGAAAATATGGGGAAGACAGAACGTCACATATGACAACTGCTAGTCACATCATTTAATGCACTTCTGCAAGGTGCTGAGATACAACGGTGAAGAGGGATGCATCAGAACCTGAACAGAGAATCAAAACAATTTTTTTAACTTAACTTTTCATTTAACTTCCCCTTTCCTCCCTGTGTTCCTATGCCTCTTAGTGATCCTCCTTCATCTTCTCTCCTCACTCAATCAGATAAAATGTCCAAATACCCTGTCTTCTCTGGGGAAATGCTGATAGTGTACCCATGTGCATCTACTGGCGTGGGTCAGTCAGATCTCCTTGGACACACAGTCAATATATTTTAAAACCCAGTTCCTGTTTCCAGGATATTTTACATACTCTGTTCTCTTGTCTCCCATTAGCAGTATGTGTTAATTCCCCTTAATTAATAAGGTAGAAATATTAGACAGTTATTGTCTAATTGTTAAGTATAACTCTACAGTTTTATCATGTATTCTATAGTTTTTGTTTTATTACAGAAAAATGTAGTGTATGTGAACAAGTTTTCCCAGAAATTGTGTCAAATTCTGATCTCAGTTGCACCCATGCCACCCCATTGACTACATTGGGGTCAAACATGTAAATGTGAATGGGTTCTCTCAGTTACAGCACAGTTAAATTGCTATGGAAGTGTCAGAAGTTTCTAAATGTACCAGTGTACTCTGAGTACATGAAACTGGATGCACAGCTTTTCATCTGTCAACCCTGATTCAGACAAGGCATTATTATGATGAAACTGTATTTTATTCTCCATTTCCTTTTTAGTCACTTAAATAAGTGTCACTTCAAAGGATTCTTTTTGCAAAAGCTGCATATCAACTAGTAAACATTGAATTTAATTAATCAGTTTGTATTTTTCACATATATATGTCAAACATTTCATACAATAGCTTATTTTTCACCCATTAGCTTATTTTTTCATGTATCCCTTTATGTGTGTTTGTCTTCAAACAGGAGAAAACTATTGAATGTCATCTTTTGAAATGCACATGATTCTTTGAAATTCCAGACAGCTAAACAATCCAACTTCTATGACCTATTAATTTCACATGGCCTTGCTGTTTCCTACATGGCAAAATCTCATCAAACAAAAGCCAATGAGAACTCCACTTTTTGATGTATAATTAAAATAATACTCAGTATTTACATAACACTTTACATAATCAAAGCATGAAATGAATGTTAATGAATTCATTTTGAAAACACCCCCGTGGTGAGGAAGGCCACCTTCCTGGTCTCCTTTACACTGACGTAAACCGAAGTAAGGCCTTTGAGACAGCATGTAAACTGGTGGCAGAACTGGCACTGGAATGTCTGATTCTCAATACTGTGTTCAGTCCAGAAGACAATGCTGTGTTTTATAAAGAAATGTTCTTATGGTTTTTAGTGTTCAGCTCAGAAAATTCTGCTGCAGATACTTCAATTTTTTCCATGGTTCCAGACAACACTTTTTTCCATGGTTCCAGACAACACTTTTGTTTACTGTCACCACTTTTTCAGCCAGAACTCAGTGGTTCCTATGGTAAACTATGGTGATTCCCCCAGAAAAGGTAGCGGTATTTAAACAGCAACAACAAAAACAGAGAAGGCAGGACTCAGAGACTGGAAATTGGAAATGACACATGTTTGCAAAGAGGAAAGACATAAAAGGACTATTGACAAGTGTGTCTACTGAAGAACAGTGTCCATTCACATATAGGAAGGGAAATAAGTGTGTGGGATCAAGTAAAAAGACAGTTGTTCTAGAAAATATTCATGTTTATGAAGTATTTGAGTGAAACACAGGGCAGTGTGGCATAGTGAGCAATATCTTTGGATGAGGATGGAACTGGATAGATGGTAATGAAATTGTCAGAACTAGGCAACAGTAGAAAAATGTAAATTAAAATGTCATTGCAGATGTAGATATTTAATAATAATAAAATATTTGTTATATGCTCTAGGCAGCTCTTTCTGATCAGGAGAGAAAGAAAATGAAGCGAAAAGGGGACCGGTATTCTGTGCAGACATCTCTCATTGTAGCAGCACTGAAGAGATTACTACCTATTGGTCTAAATATTTGTGCACCCAGAGACCAAGAGTTAATTGCACTGGCCAAAAACAGATTCAGCATGGTAGGTCCTCTTCATGTGTTTTTTTTCTTCTAGATCTGGGGCAGTGGAGAAGTGACATTACACTGTTCCTCTAACAGAGTTCTGTGAGATTTCCCTGCTTTTCCTTGTTTTAATCCTCTCTATCCTCAGGACCTGACCCCAATGCCCATTGAGTCTTTTGATTGACCACAGTGGGGTTTGGATCAGACCCTAATGATCATGCTTAAAAGGATTAGATGGAACTCAATTTAGAGGACTATCAAAACATTCCAGAATTGATCGGTAAGAAATGTGAGACGTTCTCAAACTCTTTTCTTGGGGCTGAGTGTTCTGTCTTTGCAACCCTGCAGACAAGAGAGTAAGAAATTATGACTACAATTAAATGCAAAGCATTAAAACCTGTTTTTTATTATTTAAATGTTGATTTGTGGACATAATTGTAAGGATTCCCAGTGATAACTGAGTAGTGTACTCTCTTATGTAAAAAATTACCATGGATGACCACCATGGTTATTCATTTACACCTCTTAATTTTATTTTGATTTGCTGAAAAAAATGTTTTTTTGGATATGTTGCTTTGTGTAAGTGTATTTTTTTCTAGCTAAGCCTTGGAATGGGCAAAGATTAAACTACTTTTTTTGGTTCAATTATAACAAAGTTATTTCTGTTTGATTTTTTTTTATGAAAAATTGCCAGTAATAGATATTAACAAACTTTGGTTAGTTAGAAATACAGATAGAAACTATAAATATACTAACATAACTGATTCCCAAATACAGTACTACTTTCACCACTCCCAATTGGTTACATAGTTTTATATTGGCCTAGAGGTTTCACTGTCATACAGATGGTACTTTTAGGAATGATTCCACAGTCAAGTAGCTTTGTTTGACAGTATGATCACAATTGAGTGCAGCTGCAATGCTTTTATGTCATAGAAGCATATATGACCTTCAGACAGCTATACTGTTTTAAAATGACCGGTTTTTGATGAGGGGAAGGGAACTCAAGTCTGAGAAGACCGTCCTTCTCTGTTTAGTGGTGAGTGGGCAACAAAGAATTCCATATGGTACCATTCATTACACTGATTTGGGCAAAGGGTTCCAGACTGTATTTATGATGATGATTTTAATGCAAATGATCGTTCAACGGGCTGAATGACTATAGGTAGCTATAAATATAACTGCAGATATAAATGATGGAATCTAGACCTACTCCCGGAGAGCTAAAATGGGGTTAGCCATACCCAGATACCTAAGAGGTAGGCCCCGGGAGCCTTCAGTTGCACTTGGTGCAGAGTCCAGACACAAGCCTGGTCTTGCTACTCCTAGTGTATAAGAATTAAGAGGAGAGGGGACCAATGTGGACAGTGGTGCTAGACACCCCAAAGAGAGTAGGGACAAGGAGGGTCCAATGCCTCTCCTTCCTCCACACTGACAAAAACAGCTTCGTCTGTGCAGATGCAAAGAAAGCATACACCAGTGAAAGGATGTATGTAGGGGCCACTTTATGCTCTTGCTTTCCAAATACTTGCAGTTATTGTACCAGTTTCCAGCACAATATGTTCAGGAACTGCAGCTGGTATGCAGCTCTCTTTAAGTCATTACCTACATTAGAGAAGGATAAAAGTCATAATCTTGCCCAGTGTTTGAATAAGACATCATCAGAATAATACTTTGCATTTATACAGTGCTTTTCCTCTGAGGATATCAAAGTACTTGATATGAATAATTCTTAACCCTCAATACATGCCCGCTGGATAGGCAGATATTGTTATCCCCAGTGTACAGTTTGTTAAACTGAGGTACATAGCGGCTGTCAGCTGTCTAGGTCAGCACAGTTGAGTTGGGAATAGAATCCTGAAGTTCTGAGGCCTATCTTAATCCCAAGAGAATGCTCCTTAACATGGTATGCATAGCCTATGACGTCCCTGTTTAACACAAGTAATTGCTTTATTTCAGTGAATGTTCTGTATGATGTATGTGATACAATGTATTTTTCCTTCACAGAAAGACACTGAAGATGAAGTTAGGGATATTATCCACAGTAATCTTCATCTGCAGGGCAAGGTAATTTAAATGCAATATTTAAGTATGCTCTTTTTCTTTTTTCATAAAACTAACAGAAACCCTTCAGTTGTTCAAGACCAGCCAATGTGTATTTAGAATACCCTTTCTCTAGGCTGTCAAGTGTCTCAGCTTCATCTGATGTTGCCTACACGTTACTCCTAATTTATGCACCCAAAAATCCAGCTATTTGCTCAGAGAGTATTTGTAAATGTTCTGCCAGAAATTCAGATTATTTGGTAGCTGCTACATTTATATTAACAGTATGTATCTGATATATAATAATGCATGGCCCTTTAGGGTGAATCTCTTATTTCATCACACTGACACCTTAAATCACCGGCTTTCTACCCTTTTTGATTTGCGGACCCCTAAAACATTTTGAATGAGGGTGCGGACCCCTTTGTAAATCTTAGACATAATCTGCAGACCCCCAGGATCCCACTGCCTTAAATGATGCAGTGTAGAGCAATGTGATATGCTCAGAGTGGATAGCAATGTGACAATTGAGATTGAAAAAGCTCTTCTATTTGTAATCTGCCATCCCGTACCTGGGTTGGAATCTGCAGAATGCTGAGGCCTCTTTATGACATTTTGGGTTATAAAGAAAGCAGAACCAGCCCTTTTGGAGTACTCCCAGTATAAGGGAGTTCCCCGGTTGGTAAAGTGTTGCCACAATGACACTACACTGCCCCTGCTTTGCAGCCCTGGAATAGAGGGTGTGATAGAAAAAGGGAAGTGTGGCTAGAGCGCATTGGCCCAGGAGAAGCTACAAACTGACACAAAGTACGGTAGACTTGAGATGCTCTAATTTTTTCCAGGGCTGGAGGCTCAAATTTGATTTAAACTCACTTTTGCCTCCCTCCCCAAGGAACAGCAGATTTGGCTCAATGAGTCGAAGTGTTTAGTTTTTTAACATTTTTGTGAAATGATTGGAATGAATTTTCAAACGCATGAATGTGACTTATTAGCCAGAATCTCATTTTCGAAGTAATTTAGGCACCTAAGAAAAAAGTCAAGAGCCCAGGGATTTGGGAGCCTAGGTCTCATTTTTAAAACAGCTTTGTGTTTAAGAGCCTAAATCCCATTGAAAGTCAATGGGATTTAGGCATTTATGTACCAAAATAATGTAAGAAGCTTGTCTTATTGAAAGCTGTGATAAATAAAGTGGGGGATAGCTCCCTTTGATGGACACCCAGCCAGCCAATTAGCTGTAAAATCCCTCTTGGTAGCTGTTCTTTACTTGCTTTACCTGTAAAGGGTTAAAAAGTCCCCCAGGTAAAGAAAAAAAAGTGGGCACCTGACCAAAAGAGCCAGTGGGAAGGCTTGAACTTTTTAAGATGGGGAAAGAAACTTTCCCTTTGTCTGTTGTTCTCTGGGCTGAAGGGACACAGAGCAGCAATGCTGTGTAAGGTTTGAACCAGGTATGAAAAAGTAACTTCCATACCTAGAAGAAATAATTTGGATAGGGAATGTTTAGTTAGACGCTATCAGGTTTATTTCTTATTTTGGCTTGTGGATATCCTCTGTGCTAAACCCTGATGCTTTTGTTTGCTTGTAACCTTTAAGCTGTACCCCCAAGAAAGCTAGTTTGAGTGCTTAATTTTTGGAATTGCTCTTTTAAAATCCAGGAAAAGCCTAAGTTCCAGATGTATTTTTTTCTTTTTGTTTTTAATAAAATTTACCTTTTTTAAGAACAGGATGGGATTTTTGGTGTCCTAAGAGGTTTGTGCATATTGTTTGATTAGCTGGTAGCCCCAGCTAATTTCCTTTGTTTTCTTTCTCAGCTCTTCCCTGGGGGGAGGAGGGGTGAAAGGGCTTGAGGGTACCCCACAGGGAGGAATTCCCAAGTGCTCCTTACTGGGTTCAAAGGGTTTTTTTTTTTGCATTTGGACGGTGGTAGTGTTTATCAAGCCAAGGTCAGAGAGAAGCTGTAACCCTGGGAGTGTAATATAAGCCTGGAGTGGCAAGTATTAATTTTTAGAATCCTTGCGGACCCCCACCTTCTGCACTTGGAGTGACAGAATGGGGATTCAGCCTTGACAAAAGCCTGTGGGACTTAAGAACCTAAATAGGTATGTCACTTTTGAAAATGGGAGCTAGGCTCCTAAATCACTTAAGTGAGTATGAAATTACCATAGATCTTCTTGATAATATTCTTACATTGTCCTGTGTTGTTTGTATAGCACTGAAGTGTAATGATGTAAGATTTATGGATGGTGGGAATACTGGGAATCTCACAAGACTAAGGTGTATATCTTAGTATGATTTAAAAACACACCAAATTTTAAGGTCCAATATCTTGTTGACTCTGTAGGACTAGACACTGAAAGCTTATACCATTTGAGACAGGAGATTCCCAGTTTCCCCAGAGGTAGCAGTACCATCTTCTGAGCCGGAAAGTGCCTAAGATAATGGCCCTTTTAGATATGGAAAAGCTATTTAACTTTGAGGAGCAAAGAGGAATATGCAATCTAAGAAGGCAATGAAAAAGGGAGTTGTGGAGATCTTTGGTAAAACTCATGCAAAATGGCTGTTAAATAAACGACCTGGCAGATTTCAAATTGGCATGTTTATTACATAATTTTATGCATAAAGTTGAGCAGCGTTTTTTCCCTAATGAGAAGAGGTATTTCTATCCTGACATTTTCAATCCATTCTATGATTTTCCCAGTTCTAAGTGTTGTTCATTTCATGCTGATTTCTAGCTCTGAGTCTACCATTTCCAGTAGTTTTTGTGTGTTCAATTTCCAGTTAATTTCTTCTGGGTTTTATTTTGTATGCCCCCATTAAGATGTTTGCATTCATGATTGACTTAAGATAATGACACTTGCTAATACCTTGACCTCAGCCTATGCTTTCACTCAAGAAACTTCCTTTTCTTAGTGTGAAGTCTGTTGCTGTTTAGCATACTGTGTCCTGTGTTTGAAACCCATTGAAAGAAAATGATTTCTTGATTTCTCCTATTAATGAAATCCAAGCTTGTCTTGGTGATAAAGGCTAGAGTAACCTCAGTGAATCTAAAGTAAAAGAATAGATTTTCCATTGACAAACTCTCCAGGGATGTGCTTTTCTTTTCCTATTTGCAAAATGGTTTTGAGGATGAGGAGGAGAGTTTGGATTAGAACAATAGTGTTTGCTCACCATAATGAATAAAGTTTATCCTAAATCAATATGCATCTCTCATCACTAGACAGTGGAAACTATATTTTCAAACTGTTCCTTTAAACTGCATGTGTCATAAATATAAAGGGAAGGGTAAACCCCTTTGAAATCCCTCCTGGCCAGGGGAAGCTCCTCTCACCTGTAAAGGGTTAAGAAGCTAAAGGTAACCTCGCTGGCACCTGACCAAAATGACCAATGAGGAGACAAGATACTTTCAAAAGCTGGGAGGAGGGAGAGAAACAAAGGGTTTGTGTGTCTGTCTGTAGTTGTCTTGGCCGGGGACAGAACAGGAATGGAGTCTTAGAACTTTTAGTAAGTAATCTAGCTAGGTATGTGTTAGATTATGATTTCTTTAAATGGCTGAGAAAAGAATTGTGCTGAATAGAATAACTATTTCTGTCTGTGTATCTTTTTTGTAACTTAAGGTTTTGCCTAGAGGGGTTCTCTATGTTTTTTTAATCTAATTACCCTGTAAGATATATACCATCCTGATTTTACAGGGGGGATTTCTTTATTTCTATTTACTTCTATTTTTTATTAAAAGTCTTCTTGTAAAACACTGAATGCTTTTTCATTGTTCTCAGATCCAAGGGTTTGGGTTTGTGGTCACCTATGCAAATTGGTGAGGCTTTTTATCCAACATTTCCCAGGAAAGGGGGGGTGCAAGTGTTGGGAGGATTGTTCATTGTTCTTAAGATCCAAGGGTCTGGGTCTGTGGTCACCTATGCAAATTGGTGAGGCTTTTTACCAAACCTTGTCCAGGAAGTGGGGTGCAAGGTTTTGTGAAGTATTTTGGGGGGAAGGACGCGTCCAAACAGCTCTTCCCCAGTAACCAGTATTAGTTTGGTGGTGGTAGCGGCCATTCCAAGGATAACGGGGGTAATATTTGTTACCTTGGGGAAGTTTTGACCTAAGCTGGTAAAGATAAGCTTAGGAGGTTTTTCATGCAGGTCCCCACATCTGTACCCTAGAGTTCAGAGTGGGGGAGGAACCTTGACAGCATGTAAAAAACGTGTAGTTACAATTGTAACTTCATATTAAATACAAGACCCTAATTTTCAAAACTTGTTCTTCTTAAACACTTTTGTGCCTCATAGCCTTAAAGAACTTTCTTTCTGAAACCAATAAACACTGTCAAATTTTAAAAGGAGATTTTAGTTTAAAATGTATGATTCCTTTGCATTAATTAACACTTCTAAAATATTATATTTGAATGACTTGCCCTGATATTAATTACACTAAAGCATATTTACAATTTTCAAAATGAGCAGAACTATCTGTGTAGGTAATTTCATGTTTCTCTGAGTTTATTAACCTTTGGTTATGCTAAGGCTTCAGGTATCCCTGACACCTTCAAAAAATCTTGTTTCTATTGTAATAGAGAATGGCAGATTACTTGTTTTTCTCATGGAATTGCCTGTTTTTCTTTCTCAACCTAGATCCACATGTGAGAAACATAGGCCTAATGATCCAGGATCTCTTATGTTAGGACTTATTTCTATTTTTGGGAAGCTGCTTTTCTCAACTGACTCTCATTCCTTGTGGGAAGGCTAGTTTTCTTGCTTGCAGAAAGTTCCTCCACAACAGCAGCATTATTTTCTTAATAAATGTTTTATAGTGTTGCCCAAATGGTATTACTTACACTTCTCACTTGATACCATATTCTGTGCAATAAATCTCCTAATGCTTAAATGTAATTTTCTGTTTGTTTTATTTCACTTTGTTAGTTTGCATTGGTTGAGGACCTTCTTAGATAAATTGTCTCTTTTGTTTTATATGTTGCATTGTCAATATCATTCATTCGTCTCCCCCTGTCCTCACTGTTTCTGCCTTCCCTTTCCTTGCATGCCTGCATGCTATTACTCAGTACCAAGCCTTTCTTTCAAGAAACTGCTGACAAGACTCATCATCATTTTGACATGGATGAAGATCCAGTCACGAAAGTCTTACTCCAAGCATGCTAACTCGATCCTTGAAATATCAATCATTTGTGTCCGTAGAAAACTACCTAAACAAAAGAGCTTGCTTGAAAGCAGCGGGCCCTCAATTCAAAAGACCACTCTGCCTGCAATTAATAAGTCTTTGGTGGACTATTCAGTCATGATGATCCAATCATATGCTCACACAAAGACTGTGGTGGATGTGACTGCTGTTAAGAAATGCAAAAACCTAAAGGTAGATTCTAGGATATAATCAATTATTACTGAGCAAACCTATAAGTTTATAATAATTTGAGCACATTTATAGTGCTTTTCATGCATACATCATAAAAAGTGTTGTAAAGGTGAGTAAGCATTATTATCCCCATTTTAGGCATAGACAAATAAAGTGGCTTGCCCAAAGTGACACACAGTTGATGGCAGAGCCAGCAATAGAACCCAGGTTCATAACTCTCAGTAAAATCTGTTATCAGATGTACCAGGCTGCCTTGCTATCACCAATGTCACTTACACAAAAATTAGTGATAGCTGTGTGTGTGAAGTGTTTCAAGCATCAATGTTTATTAGCACAAATACTGGGGTGACAAAAGAACTAAAGTGAGATTGCTAATTTTGGTGTAAAATTGCAAATCATTGAAATGCAGAAAACTACTTATTTCCCTTAAAATTACATATAAAATAGAAACAAATAGTGAAAAGAACACTTTTGCTTTGTACATCAGGCTACATTTTTTAATCTTTTAATCTTTTTAATTTTACTACTGTCATGTTAGAAATTTGCCATTAACGATAAAAGGTAAAATTCAAGAAAACAAAAGCAAGTCAAAAATCTTTAATCTTGTTCATTGCTAATGTGCAAAGACTATAAATAAAGTCATAATGAAAAGCAGTATAGTTGGAAGTGCTAAGCAGTGCCAAATGCAGCAGCATAGTCAGTACTCTTTGATTTGATGTTGAGACAAACGTATAAAAGTTTCTCTACAACGTAGTATTTTGCTGTACATCCCATATAAACAATGCTTATCACCTTTTCTGCTGGTGGTGATTTGTTCCTAATGACTGGGCATCCTCCTTGGTATATTATCTCTTTAGACCCCTTTAAGTGTTCAAGAAACTTTCAGCAAATCAGTAGCTAAGTAGTTCTATTTGCATACATTGTCCCATTGCTTTACAAGGAACAGTGCCACATTACAGCAGTACCGGCTGCTACAGTTAGACACTCAAAAGGAAAGGTTTAGCAAAAGAAAAAGACCTTCTGTTGTCTTAGAAGCAGTGTTAATAATACTTCATAAACTGTTTGACCCTTGTGTTTGGAGTACTTTGTTTAGATTATGTGTGAAATATCTTGTTCTTGCAGCTCGAGGATCCTGCCATTAGGTGGCAGATGGCCCTTTACAAAGATTTACCAAACAGGACCGAAGATACTTCAGATCCAGAGAAGACCGTGGAAAGAGTTCTGCATATAGCTAATGTACTTTTCCACCTGGAACAGGTTAGATTTTTTTCAGTCCTATAACATCCTACTTTAAAAAGCAGATGATGGGAAGTATTTGCAATCACAGGTAATGTTTCACACTCTTAACTGTGGGTTAAAGAAAGCATCCTCTGCTTAGACCAGAGGATCTCAAATGTTTTCATAGTATGAACCATCTCTTAACAGACAGATTAGCTTCTGGCAATCTTCATCCTTTGTGATCACATAAATTCCTTGCAGCACCTCCAGCAATTGTTTGCCTGGAAAAGTATTATTAGGAAAGTGTATTTTTAACTCTTTTAGTGCCTTTTAGCTGGCACTATCGGACCAGCCATCTGTCTATTCACCACCAAAAAATGCTCCACAGACTTCTAATGGTCTGTGGACCATGATTTGGTAAACATTATGTTAAATAACAAAATATGGAAGTTTCTCAAGATCAGTACATTTTTCATTTTGTTCCCATTAGTATTTCCTGGACCCAGTAGATTTTCTACATAGAAGGATACTTAATCTCAAACTGCCCAAACCTCTGGTAACAAGCTGTGTATTAATATGAAGTTTGGCTATTCAGATTATCAATAGATTTCTTGTCCTGTTGTAATCTTAAAGAACTAATTACTGTAAACTGTTTTTTCAAATAGCTTTTAAAAGAGATACCCTGTTGATAAAGTATCTGTTATAACTTTCAAAATCCAGGTGAGGGCTGCTGGTAAAATGAATCTGAGTAAATATATGTACATTTAAAAATAATTAAATTTCCTGTGAAATACAATAAACTCTTGATTATCCAAACTGCTTGGCAACACAAGCTATGTTCTGATAATAATTCCACAAACTGTTACTCAATAAACAGGAGTTAGATTCACTCTTGCTGGTACAGAAATGAGTACAGACTACATTGTTCAGTGCCAGTTTGGCCTGCTGCACTCCAGTGGGGATTCAAATGAGAATGTCTGCTGGGGTCTGCATTGAAGCCCACTGGCAAAGTGCCTAGGGGATATGTTTAGTGAGTGCATTCCCCTTATGCCCTTACTGTAGTACCTCCCATTTTGGGGGCTTCCTTAAGTTATGTACGTATCCTTTCTCCCTCTACCACTTTTTGCCACTTGTATCTCTGGGTGAGTTTGGCCCAGAAAGCCCATAAAATGGGGGTATATGCTGGACAGATGTACAATTCAGTGACCCTAGATCATAACTTCAGATGATGGGACATGGAAGAATAAAAGGTGTCTGAGACCTCAATGCTAGTAGATGGTTTTGTGGATAATTTACACTATACATAGTTTTTGGTCAGCGAAGGAAGCCTCCCTTTGGGCTGTATGCTTCCAGTTTATAATATGGAAGACTTTACACTTAGAGTTTAAAATATGAGTTTGAATAGTGAATGAGTTTAAAGGTTTACCTACTGATTTATTTTTTATTATTTGCATTGCTTTAGTGCTGAGGGAACCCAACAGAGATTGGGGCCCATTGTAGATTCCAAGGCCAGAACGGACTGTTGTGATCATCTAGTCTGACCTCCTGTATAGCATAGGCCAAAGAATTTCCCCAAAATAATTCCTAGAGCAGATTTTTTAGAAAAACATCCAATCTTGATTTAAAAATTGTCAGAGGTGGAGAATCCACCGTGATCCTTGGTAAATTGTTCCAGTGGTTAATTGCTCTCACCATGAGACATTTATGCCTTACTTCCAGTCTGAATTTATCTATCTTCAACTTCCAGCCATTGGGTCATGTTATATCTTTAGAGGTATGTTTGTGAAATATTATAATTTAGAGAGGCTCCCTCAGAAGGGGCAGTATTATGAATATAGGAATTTTGAAATGTGCCCTGGAAGCAGGGGGTTGAGAACAAAGGGTAACTGTGTACAGTAGTTCAATATGGATGCGCTTTAGGTTTTAATAAAAGTTTTATTCCTTACTCATTCACTGGTTTGTTATTTAATGAATCCCAGGATCCTTACAATACCTTTCTCTGCTAGACTGAAGAGCTCATTATTATATATTTGTTCCCCATGTAGATATTTATTGACTGTAATGACTATAAGGCATGTTTTCTAATCCTTTAATTATTCTCGTGGCTCTTTGAACCCTCTCCAATTTTTCAACATCCTTCTTGAATTGTGGGCATCAGAACTGGACACACTATTCCAGCAGTGGTCACATCAGCACCAAATACAGAGGTAAAATAACCTTTGTACTCCTCCTTGAGACTCCCCTGTTTATGCATCCCAGGATTGCATTAGCTCTTTTGGCCACAGCATCCCACTGGGAGCTCATGTTCAGCTGATTATCCACCATGACCCCCAAATCTTTTTGAGAGTCTCTGCTTCCCAGGATAGAGTCCTCCATTCTGTAAGTATGGTGTATATTTTTTTGGTCATAGATGCATAGTTTTACATTTAGCTATATTAAAACGCATAGTGTTTGCTTGTGCCCAGTTTTTCAAGCACTCTTAAGTCACTCTGAATCAGTGACTATCTTCTTCATTATTTACCACTCCTGTAATTTTTGTGTCCTCTACAAACTTTCAGTGATGATTTTATGTTTTCTTCCAGGCCATGGATAAAAATATTAAATAGCATAGGGCCAAGAACCAATCCTTGTGGGACCCCACTGGAAACACACCTTCTTGATGGTGATTCCCCATTTACGGTTATATTTTGAGACCTATCAGTTAGCCAGTTTTTAATCCATTTGATGTGTGTCATGTTAATTTTACATGATTGTTTTTTAATCAACATGTGTGTTACTAAGTCACATGCCTTACAGAAGTCTAAGTATATTACGTCAACATTATTATCTTTATCAATCAAACTTGTAACTTCATAAAAAAAATCAAGTCAGTTTAACATGACTATTTGCCATAGACCATGTTAATTTGCATTAATTACATAACCCTCCTTTAATTCTTTATTACTCGAGTTCTGTATCAGCTGCTCCATTATCTTGCCCAGGGTCTTGCCCTGGCCTATAATTACCTGGGTCATCCTGGTTACCCTTTTTAAAAATTGGCACAACATTAGCTTACTTCCAGTCTTCTGGAACTTCCTCAGTGCTCCAAACCATATTGAAAGTCAGCATTGACGGTCCAGTGATCTCCTCAGTCAGCTCTTTTAAAACTCTTGGATGCAAGTTATCTGGACCTGCTTATTAAAAATGGCTAACTTTAATAGCTTCTGTTTATCGTTGTCTGGAGGTAGTAGTGGGATGCAAATGGTGTCGTCATCATCATCATCATATGATGAGAATATCATCTCTTTCCCAAATACGGATCAGAAATATTTATTGAACACTTCTGTCTTTTCTGCATTATTATTGATAATTCTATCATTTCCATCTAGTAATAGACCAATACCATTGTCAGGATTCTTTTAGTTCCTAAAATATCTTGAAAACTCCTTCTTACTGTCCTTAACTCTGCAGGCTGTAGAGTTCTTCTTGTGTCACTTGGCTTCCCCTGTCAGTTTTTCACAAATTGTGAGAAGCACTGTACAAAACACAGGTAAGAGACTATTTCATCCCTGAAGAGATAGCAGTCTAAGTAGACAAGAGGAAAGGAATATACCATACAAGCAGAATGAACAATGATGATTAACAAATGTAATGTTCGCTAAAAAAGGAGGCGAAGGAAAGGAGAAGGTACATGGAAGTGAGGTGTAAAGGGACTAGGAGAAAAGAGGAGAGCCAGGGAAGAAGGAGGGCAGATGTAGTGAGGCTAAAGTGAGGAGGCTGTAAGTGAAGGAGTTGTACATAACAGCCACTTGGGGAAAAGGATGTCCAGAGTGAAAACTGAAATAATCAATCAGGCACTGATGAGGTCATCAGGGTCCAAAGGTCCCTGCTGCAGCTGCTTTTCTCTGCTCCTGCTGGCCAGGTTTCTGGGAGGCCCCTCTCAGGAGGTTCTTTCTTCTGCAAGCTCCCATGACTGGTGGGAAGGAGTGAGACCACATTGGTTTTGTTGTCCCAGAACTGGGTATCTCCCTGCAGTTTTGCGTCTGGGTCCTGAGATAACCTTGGTAAATCCAGCTGGGTCTCAGCTCCCCTCTTTTCCCATAGGGCAGCTGTACCACCTGCAGCTGCTTGCGACTGTTCCTGATGGCTGAGTTTCTGGGAGTACTCTCCCAGCAGTTTCTTTCTTTGCTGAACTCGTGGCTGCAGAAGGGGTGGGATCTCACAGCTCCCTGAAAGGGCAGGAAGAGCTTCTCTCCTGCAAGTTGATAGATTTTATGCTAAATTTCAGAAGTTAGGTAGTGTTACAGATTCATCTGAAATTCCTTCCCAAGAGCATGACAATATTTCATCTTCAGCAGCCCACGAACCCCAACAGTTTGTCCAAGTCATCATGCACAATCTGGCAGGTCCTTCTTTACGAATTAGATGTTGAAAAATCATTTGAGTGTACTACACAAAAATCCACATCGTGTTTTGTTTTGCTTCTACAATAGGTCAAGCTGCATACAGGGAAACCATGTCTAAATAGCAGTCTGACTGCATCAGTCACTGCAGTTTTCTCACAGGCCTGAAACTAGTGGGTATGTTAACGCGCGCACAAAAGTGGCAGAGTTGGTAGCTAGCCTCAGATCTGTTTCTGTCCAGGAGATTTACAGGTAAACCACATAGAGTTCTCTATATAGTTACAAAGAATTATTGCTTGGATAGCATCGTGGCCTGAATTCTGGTTCCGGAAGTACGTCAGCTCTTTCAGATCATACCCTGCTAATGCATTTTTAGGATGCTTCTGTGATTAGTCATTAGCTGGAGAAGAGTGCAGTAGCACCACCAGGGAGGAGGAAACTGCTCCTTCCCAGGGAGGAAGCTGGCTCCTGGTACTTCTGAGAATAGGACAAGAAGAAAAAAACTTTAATTAATTGTAGCAAAGACAGTTTAGGTTGGGCATTAGAAAAAACTTCCTAACTGTAAGAGTAGGTAAGCACTGGAACAAATTGCTTAGGGAGGTTGTGGCATTTCCATCATTAAAGGTTTATAAAAACAGGTTAGACAAACGCATGTCAGTGATGGTTTAGATGAGTGGTTCTCAAAGACGGTCTGCCGCTTGTTCAGGGAAAGCTCCTGGTGGGCCGGACCGGTTTGTTTACCTGCCGCGTCCGCAGGTTTGGCCGATCGCGGCTCCCACTGGCTGCGGTTCGCCGCTCCAGGCCAGTGGGGGCTGCGGAAAGGGCGGCCAGCACGTTCCTTGGCATGCACCGCTTCCCACCCCCCTCCATTGGTCTGGAGCAGCGAACCGCGGTCAGTGGGAGCCGTGATCGGCCGAACCTGCGGACGCAGTAGGTAAACAAACCAATCCAGCCCACCAGGGGCTTTCCCTGAACAAGTGGCGGACCGGCTTTGCGAACCACTGGTTTAGATAATACTTAGTCCTCACTTAGTGCAAGGGACTGGACTAGATGAGCTGTTGAGGTCCCTTCCAGTCCTACATTTCTATGATTCTATGATCTTTTACATCTGTTAAGAAGTGTTTTATAATTCTCATCATTAAAATCCTCTGATCTTGTTATTTTTTCTGTTAGTGATATATTTCTTAAGTTGACATGCAATTAAAATATGTCTGTTTCTGGTTTCAGTTTTATTATTATTATGTTTAATAGCAACATATATTAGGGCACTACTTGCATTTTTTTTAGATCCCAGGAATAGGGTTATATTAGAAAAAAATACCTTTGAAAAAAGGAAAAATACCTGTAATATTTGTTCTCAGAAGTTATTGTAGTTATTATACTGGGTGCCAATTTACTCACCCATTTCACCCATCTATTTTCCCTGCAGTGTTGGTGATATTTATCATTACTTTCCTCAGAAAATGAGTTGACTATTAAAGGCATTTGGGACCATAGCTGTTCCTCAGTAGATACTACTTTTTGATGAGGCAGTGTAGTAGCTTTAAAATTAGAACTAGGAGAGTATTCAGTAGCTTTATTCTGAAAAATTGGACCCAAGGGTGGGAATCTTTTATAGTAACTTATCTCCTGAGATCAGAGAGGCAGCTATTAGAAACAACTACTGGTAATAGTAATTTTCTTTATTACAATGTAATTCAAAATGATGAGTTGTGATGAGTTATCTTGGTGACTTCTCATGAAAGTTTGGGAATTTTCAGCATTTCAAATTTAACCACAATAACTTTCCCTCTTTGTTTCAATAATATTTTAAAATTTTTTCAGCAAACATAATCACAGACATTTGGTTTTCTTCAAGTTCTTGTCTTCTTCCTGTGTTTAGCTGAGTTGATTGTACCCTTGGAGATTGAGCGGCATGTGCAAAGTCACACAATTCACCATTGGGATCTGCCCACCTTAGAATCCAACCAGTATTTATATTCTCTTGTTTTCTAGTATTTTGCTTTATATTATAAGTTCATGTGACCTTTTTTTATTAACATTGTAATAGATAATAAACTATAGCCCACATTCTCTAGTGAGGTCAAGCTGTGCATGGTATAGGACCCAAGAGGGACTTTTATATCTGTCCAGTCTTGACGTGGACTGGGGGTTCACTGAAGTCTCACTGTTCCTGACTGAGGCAATAGGAGTAACTGAAAATTCTAAATACGGACTCTTCACGCATTTTTCATTCACTGGATTATATTTGAGAATCTATTTCCCCCACTTAATTTACCATGCTCCGCTTAAAGTAGATATAAGTGGTAAGCTTCTCTGGTCCACTGAATGTACATTGCACAGCTCAGTCTGTACAACGTTGACTGGAACTGGCCAAAAACGTCTAGCAATGAATTCTCTCTGTTCAGGAGTTTGGTTTCATGATGCACATTAGTTAGATTTAGTATCTGTATCCATTTATGGCCTGATCCTGCAAACACTCTACTAATCAATGTGAATTCTGGTCCCACTTCAGCAAATTACTCAGGGCTTATCTACACAAACAATTAATTCATGGCCAGCTGGGGTGTGAACCTGCCTCACACTAGCTTGCTGTGGACTAACTGTCCACATGAACCCTGCTGATGCCTTTTAACAATCTGTTAATTCACTTTGATCTAGTTCTCTTTGAAACAGAAGATCAAAGCACACTAACAAACAGTTGTATTAGCAGGGTCTATGTAGACATTCCATGACAGGCTAGTGCATGGTAGATTCGTACTGCAACTTGCCAGGAACTAAATGTTTGTGTACATAAGCCCTTAAGCACAGCCTAACTTTAAACAAGTGAATAGTCCGATGGATGTCAAGAGACTAAGGAACCTTGCTGAATTGGGATTCTCTGTTACTTTAAATTTTTCTAACACTCCTACACTAAAGTAACTGTAAAACCCAAATCACATCCTGTTTTGGATCCACTGAGATCATTATTTGAGACTCTCTCTCCTTCACACCAGTAGCTGCCCTTTACCATTCAGCCCTAAAAGAAATCTGTGTATTTTTTTAAACTGATCAGTCTGCATACATCCCTGCTCTTATTTTCTAATGCATTTCTCTTTAAATTCATATTATGTTTCATTGTATGGCCTTGTGTATTTTATTCTCTTTATGTATTTCATATACATTTGCTTCCCTCATGTAAATGGGTAGTTCCATTTCTTTAATCTTGTGTGAAAAATATTAGCCATGGGAGCAATCAGTTCCATTAATTTTTATGGTACTTCGTTATAGCCCAGCAAATCCCAGTGCTTTCCAGATGTCATTATGCAGAAAGCTTTGCCTATTGCATCTGCAGGGAGGTGCCATCAGGTTTTTTTCTTTCGTGCATGTCTAATTTTTTCTATTTTTCTTACTTCCAGCAATCTTCTAAAATGCGCCAGAGATTTTTCTGTTTGGGAAGTATAGAGAGTTTTATTGTAGTTTGTAAATATATTATTAATGAGTTTCACATTGGGGTGTGCTTGGCTGAGTATTAATAGCTCTGATGGCTTCATTTTGTTTTGTGGTTCTCAGTATGAATGCAACAGAGTGATTTGTTTCATACCCTTTCTCATAACAACTTTGGTTCACTTTACTCATTCTTTTGGAAGGGGCTGTGGCCTTTAATCTGTCTTTCACTGAGATTAATTCTTCTCCACTGTGCTGTGGATGCCCTGTGATTTCTTTGCCTGTTAAATTAAGTGATTCCATTCACAGCTGCTAGGTGTGTTGTTTGTGAGTTTTATTTATTTTGAATGGGTCACTAAACTAATAAAATACTGTTTAATAACTGCTTTCCCTAAATTCAGTTTTGTATCCTTAAAAATGTTCTCATTGTCATGCATTTCAAAGTACTATAGTTTCCTTTATTATGCATGAGAGCATCAAACCTTTCATTAAGGTGACATTTAACTTCCATTGTCCTTTTTGATGATGTGAGGAGGTAGAGAAACTGAATACACTGGCGCACAGTCAAACAGCATGATGACTCTGTCTGAATTGGTGGTCCATGGGAAAAAAAATAGATTCTTGAGTAAGAATTACATAGTTTTGAGTAGAATAAAATAATTGTTTTAGGAGAAAATGTTAACTGATATGTCACAAAGAAAGCTATGTTAATTTCCAGCATTCACAGGCACAACTGAGGTGTTTTAGGTCACCCTATGTTCATCCTGACCATTCATGCTTAAGGAAGGGGATACAGGGTTATTGGGATCGATAGATAAGTTCATTACTTGTCAATGCCAGCCACAGCAAGTGTAGTTAGAGGAGTATAAACAGAGACATTTTAAACATAAGTAAAAGTAATTTCTTTTTCATTGAATTCCAGTATTACATGAGAGATGGCCTCAGTGACATACTAATCTCTAGTTCAAATGGCCTAGGGTTAGGGTAAGAGTAAAGGAGGAAAATAATGCAGAGTCCAGACGGGACATTGAATCATGTCGGTCACATAATATTTGTCTGGTCACTTGAATAATGTGTAGAAAACATTTTTGCCAGTTACTTTCTGTTATCTGTTCTCTGACTGTGCCCCGGTTAGTTTTTTATTAAAAGTCAGTCAAGGAAAAGAAGCATTGTTTACTTTTCATTGTGTAATTTGTCTACCAGGTTGAGCATCCTCAGAGGTCCAAAAAGGCAGTGTGGCACAAACTGCTGTCCAAACAGAGAAAAAGAGCAGTAGTGGCCTGCTTTAGAATGGCTCCATTGTATAATCTGCCAAGGTAAGAATGAAGTGGCAAGCTTCAAACAAAGGAAAATACACATACCAAGGTTCTATAATGTTGCTTTCTGTTTTTATCTCCGAAATGAAAATTTACAATGATTTATTACATTCTTGTCATACGTCTTTTGAAAAGAGCTGCTAAAAGTGCTAAGTGAAAAAAAGCTGATCATGATTTTCCCTTCTCTGTGAACCCTTCTGTTACATTCCTCTGGGTATAAATTTCTTTCCTATTGGTCTGCTTTTACACCCAAATGCAATGATCGAGCTCATGGCCCAAACGCAGGATTGTGTACCCTACTCCTCCTTGTGTAGCAGAAGTTCAGAATCCATGACTCGAGAAATCTCAGTGGCTGTGGAGGAAGGATTTTCCCCTAGACACATTGTTGTTTGGCCGAGTCCAGCTAAAAGTATTTCTAGAATGTGTGTGTCCATTGTACAGCATGCTACCACTGCCAAGAAATCAGTTGGCCTCTTGCCAAGCTCAGTCAGGAAAAGGGAATTCTGTATCAAGCCCAAAGGCAATGACAATTGCAGAGGCTGAGTCTGTGGTTCCGCCCCAGGGAAGGTGGCAATGGTTTGGGCTGTCACATTGGGTTGATTCTGGCCTTATGTACCTGCTTCTAAAAGGAAACTACTGTTAGATATAGGGGCTGAGACACCTTTGCCACTAATTTATTCTTACTTTTTAAAAGTGGTTCAGTGGGCTTCTGCATATGTGCATACTGGACTTGTATATTTTTGTTAATTCTGTTTCATTCTTCATTCACCCCAAACATTTGAAAATGATTGCTGAAATGAATGAGGGGATTCATAAGATTATTCTGTTGGGTATACGCCGTTGATTCAATTATAAACACAAAAAGTTTGTTTTTGCTTATTATCTTGCAAGTATCTCTGAAATAAAAACATGGTGCGAAATTCACTTTACTCTGCATTGATTTAATTTTACTTAGTTTGGAATAAATTAATTTATGATTTTGAATATGCAAGTTTAATCGTGAAAATTAAAAATACAGTTAGTTGGCCACCAGTCCAAACAAAAAGTCATCCATGGCTGCTGGTCCCAGCAGTATAGTGTTAAATGAAAATTTTACAGTCAAGATGAAACACACTAATGGAATCCCACAAGATCATCGTCGCTGAAAGGATTGCATTTCTCTATTACTATTTTTAATTGCTTCAAAAGATACTTGAATGATTAGATCTCGGAATAATTTATTGAAATTCTGATGCTAGTTTGTGTAGATGTTTTTAATGCCAGACACTTTTGAACAGGGGACATCATTGAAAATTCTAGGGCAGTCTTAATTAAACAAAGGGATATTTTTTGACAGGTCTTACCAGGAAATATTACCCCCCCTGTGCAAGTGGTTGTTGTACTAGCTGCACAATTCTCTGAATAAGATGAATTTAAATTGAGCAAAGCTTCTTCTGATAGATTAATAGTTTTGTTTTAAATATGCTTTTTTTAGGCACCGAGCTGTCAATCTCTTTCTTCAAGGTTACGAAAAGTCTTGGATTGAAACAGAAGAGCATTACTTTGAAGATAAACTGATAGAAGATTTAGCAGTATGTTCTGGGTGCAGGGATAATGGGATTGTAGATTATATTTATTGATAATCATGTGTAATGAACAGACAGGAATTTAAGGGAAAAGAACAAAATATAAAACCAGGGTATTAGGATTGGCCCCGACCAGACCTTGCCTTAGGAGCACCCACAGAAGTTGCTTAGGGAAAGGAAATCTATTAGGGAGGGAGAGCTTGAGCCCTGCAGAAAAGGCCATGGTTCCTACTCCAAACCCGTCAGATCCTGGGAGCCATCGGCAAATAGGCTCTGTATTCTTGTCCACTGCTGAGCCTCCTCCCACTCTGTAGGGCCTGGGTGAAGGGCACCAGTCCTGAGGAGATGGCTCAGCCCCATCTTTCACACTGAGGGCCCAATGCAGTGCACACTGAAGTCAGGTATGAGTCGTAACATTTTGTGAAGGGTCCCCTCTATATACACAAAGGTAAGGGAGGAAAACTGAGCTGCTATTATTAAGAAATAAAATGTTTAATTTAATTTTAACTGTTTTGAGTTTATGCTGAGAGAGACTGTGAACTGTTTTGAAAGCAGACAAAGATTGAAACAGAAGAGGGAATACGATCAGTAAATTGCCAAACTGTAAATGAGATTTCTACTAGTAGTAGGCAGGAAAATTGTTTTTTGCCTAAGTTTTAAAAACTAGTTAGTTTTGTTGAAGTCAGTTTTCTGTAGATCCCTTTTTGTGCAATGCATTACATTGTCAGCGTAAAATAAAATGTTCCTGATTAGGTTAGAATTGCAATTCACTGGACAGTGGTTATAAAAACAAGAAAATATTTAACAATGTTCTTGCTTGTCTACAATAATTGTTTACAACAGGCTATTTAAAAATAATCAGTTCAGAATCTAGCTTTCAGCAACTTTATAACAACAAATTAAATTTCTCCACTTTTTGTAATATAGTCATAAGATAACATACAGTTGAAAAGCATATTTTAACAATGATTTTTGTAGATATTGTCTTTAATAGCTTTGAGCAATTCCGAAGATTTCTGAAGATTATCCAGAATTTGAGAAACAGAATATTGCAGAAGTATTGTTAAAAAGAGAAATGAATAGAATAATATAATAAGATATTAACCCCAAAAAAGCCTTAATTTATTACGTGATTAACTATGATTTTGTGAGGATTAGACAGCCAGTCTATTCAGAGTCTAAACACATATAACCTCCTGTGCTCAAGTATCACAAATTTAACACTTTAATGTCAGGCATTTCTCTTTCCCTATTTTTTTTTATTGGTAGGATCTATTGTGGTTATGAGAAGCTGGAAAATGACATAAACTAAAGAAAAGGAGTACTTATGACACCTTCGAGACTAACAGATTTATTTGAGCATAAGCTTTTGTGAGCTACAGCTCTCTAATGCATCCGATGAAGTGAGTTGTAGCTCACAAAAGCGGATTTAAACTTGGAGAGTGGTCAGTTTGGATGAGCTATTACCAGCAGGAGAGTGAGTTTGTGTGTGTATGAGGGTGGAGGGGATGTGAGAAAACCTGGATTTGTGCTGGAAATGGCCCACCTTAATTATGCACATTGTAGGGAGAATGGTCACTTTGGATGAGCTATTACCAGCAGGATAGTGAGTTTGTGTGTGTGGTTTTTGGGAGGGGGGTGAGGGGGTGAGAGAACCTGGATTTGTGCAGGAAATGGCCCAACTTTATTATCATGCACATTGTGTAAAGAGTTGTCACTTTGGATGGGCTATCACCAGCAGGAGAGTGAATTTGTGTGGGGGGGTGGAGGGTGAGAAAACCTGGATTTGTGCTGGAAATGGCCCACCTGATGATCACTTTAGATAAGCTATTACCAGCAGGACAGTGGGGTGGGAGGAGGTATTTTTTCATATTCTCTGTGTATAAATAAAGTCTGCTGCAGTTTCCACGGCATGCATCCGATGAAGTGAGCTGTAGCTCACGAAAGCTCATGCTCAAATAAATTGGTTAGTCTCTAAGGTGCCACAAGTACTCCTTTTCTTTTTGCGAATACAGACTAACACGGCTGTTACTCTGAAACCTGTCAAATAAATTTGTTAGTCTCGAAGGTGCCACAAGTCCTCCTTTTCTTTTTGCGGATACAGACTAACATGGCTGGTATTCTGAAACCTGTCATAAACTAAAGCGTAGAAGATGTTAGAGTGATTAGAACATAATTAGACCCTTCTCCATGCATAACTGGTCCTTGCTTCCTCCACCTATGCATAATGTTGGGCCTTTTCTCCCTTGTGTGTATAGTGTTCCGTGACTTGACTGTCTATTTTGGCCTCATGCTGTTAGTTATATTCCCTAGACAGATGAGAGCACAGAAGAGTTTGAAAAAATCTTTTTATTACAGATATAACTCTTAATAAATTCACATACACAAAGAGGGTAATGCATTTAATAGCAGCTAGTGCCTCTTTAAAATGATTACAAATGGAAACCTCTAGAAAGAACACTTAAGGAATTGTTCCTGATCTTTGGAAGTAAACAATGGATAAATTATTGTAGTTGTTTTTCGCAATACACACAGCCTAACTGCAGACTGCTCAACTTCTGAACTACTGAACATGCTGTGCCCTGACATCCACTGTTCCTGCAAAATCTTTAAAACTCAAATCCACTTATGTGCAACTAAGCTTGCATCCAGGAGAGAGCACAGAAGCACATCTTCTTGGGTGGGGGAGGGGGCTCCTGCTGCAACATTCATTCACTGACCAAGAGAAAGACTGGAAATAGACACCCCCTGGTGATATTTATTTCATGTACGAGTTTATTTCTATGATATCCACCCCCATGTATTTTCAAAAATTAAAAAAGCAGGGCAAAATGGCCTGGAGAATAGAAGGGGAAAGAAAAAATAACTGTAAGGGCTTGGAAAAAGAAAACACAAAATGTTCATAGATGAATTAACCAAAATATATAACAGAAAGTCTTTACACTCACCCTTGCTGTCAGAACTACTTTGTGACCCCAGAGACATTCCCCAAAATTGCAAGAAGTGACAGTTTTGTGGCAGCAGTGTGTGGGTGTGTATGCAGACATCTGGTACAGTAACTAACTTAAAATAACATGAAAGGCTCTCTCTTCACTATCTAGCCACCTTTCCTCCTCATCTCAGCATGATATGTGTGTATGTTCTGGGAAGATCAAAATAAACTCTGTGCCAGCAGATGGCTAGAAGGCTCACACCAGTATGCCTTTTGGGGAACACAAAGCAGATTGGCTCCTGCAGTGCCCTTTAATAGAGGGCAGCATGCATTCCATCCATGCCAGCTCCTTTCTGCTGGCTGGTGTAGGAGGAGGAAGGAACTGCTGAAGTTAGCACCGTAAATTACAATACAGTCTCCCAATCTTAGAAGCTCCTTGCAGGCTCAGGCACCCTGTTCACATGCAGAAGGCCAGCCAAGGGTGTCAGACACTTGCTATAAAAACCAAAGTAATCTGGAAAATTTCTCATGAAAGGAAATCAGTATTTCTACTTTATTTCCTCCAATAATAGAAATGGAATTCACCTTTTCTTGCCCCTTATTCCCTGGCTTCTTAAAATTCCACGGATGGGCCAACATTTTGCTGTTCAAATTGTGATTATTCCAGTCTGACAGAGTTGCCACAACTGCTAAACCCAAAAGAAAAGCACAGCCCTACATTGAAAGGATGACACTAGCAATTTGGCCACAGCTGCATTTTCTCCTCTTGTGAATGTTTCAACATTGTCACATTTTAATGTATGAGGTAATGATATCAGCATCAATACATTTCAGGGTGCCGCTCCCTTCACAAAGAGAAGGACAATGTTGGTTTCAGCCTGAAGTCTCTCACCAGGGTCACGCTGTAGCAAGGAAAAGTTTACTTTTATTGAAAAGTATCACAAAAATAAATTATGAGATTTTGAATTTATTTTTTAACATTTTGACTGTGGTGCCCTACTACAAATGGGGGTTTATCTGAAATTAAATCAGATGGCATACCATGCCCTCCTTTTTTTAATTTACTGTTACAAAAAACACTGTTCCTATATTTAATAAAAAGACACAGATCATATATGCACCTGTGTTTATATGGATACACTAGATATTATATGACTTCTGGCAATAAACTATGTTGAGGAACTATTACTGAGTGCAGTTATTTAACAGGAATGATACTGAATCAATTAATGTTAGTGTAACTCAACTTATATTATGTGGCACTTCAATATTTAGAAATACTATAATTTACAATGTTCCCAATTAATTTTTTCATAGATTCATACATTTCAAGGCCAGAAAGGACCACTGTGAACATCTAGTCTGAAATCCTATATAACACAGGCCATAGAACTTCCCTAAAATAATGCCTAGAGTATTTGTTTTGCCCACTTTTGTTAAGTTTGTACAGGTAGTGAATTTTAGATTTAAATAAATATAAATCAAAACTTTATTAATTAATACATTGAAAATTAAGAACCCTTGCATTCCAGAAACACCAGAAAATCCATTTGTTCTTGTTGCCATGCTACAGTATAATAATGCAATGAATTCCACTTAACACAGTCATTGGTAAATTTGATCCTACATTTAATTTGTAGTAGGCCTTTGAAATCCAATATCGTGGATTAAAAAATGAATATAACTTCCATTCTTTAGCTTGATCAGTTTTTATAACTTTAGGCAGGTATTTTGGATGATGAAATCATGGGTTATAGAAAGTTGTCATTTAATTAAAGAGAATAAAGTGCCACTATGATGATCAAATATGACTGCAGTTATAATTTGCATTATTCAGACATAATTATCTATTGTAAGCACTGATTTGTATTGTTAAACGTTTGTGCACACTCCTGGTCCTGGATAATAACAATGGTGACTTATTTCACTGAAAATGGGCTAATTTAAAGGCATTATGAGACAGGCACTGCCATATTTGACGAGGTAGGAACCAAACCCACATCCAGTAAGTACTTGGTACAGTTGAATGGGGGGCGAGTTGTGAATGAGCCATTTGTAGCTCACTGATAATTGGCCCAGTTCAATACTGATCCAATCACTCACACAATTTAGAGCAGTATTTGGTCTGCTCTAAACTACACCTGCTAGCTATTGCCCAAATGACTGGTAAACTAGCTGGGGATAACAGGAATGCAGCAGCACCCTAGCCGCAACCTCAATACCAGAAGGGCTAGAAGTGGATAGCCTAGAAGCCATCTCTGTGCCATACGAGTATGGAATCCACAGCTAGCCGTCAAAGCTGGCTTTCCAGCTCCTCTGCGAAGAGACTGGAGCAGATCAGATAATCTCACCCATGATCTTTTAATATTTCAATTTACTCATCTGTAAAACGAATAATGAGGATGACAAAGAAGCAGTGAGGATACGTTTATGAATGCGCATAAGTACTTTGAGTTTCTTGGAGTGAAAATTGACAATTGTTGTTTGTGAATTTAATATGGTGTCCTTTTTCAGGCTTAGCTGCCTTTTCCTGACAGGGTGATTTCCTTAGTCCTTATAATGGAAAGTCACCTGGTATTTTGCCTGAGTAAGATCTTCAGGAACAAATTCACAAAGCAGTTTAGATCTTACATCTCTCTTCCTTTTAGAAAAATAGAATTATCTGTGGGAATTTACAAAGTGTACTCTCTTTTTAAAAGCAATTTGGTGAAGTGAAGACTTATACTGCGTGTTCATCTTTTTAATAAAGTTATAGAAAATATAGCTACTAGTAACTCACTATATTATTATATGAGAAAAATCTCTCTGAGTGAAATTCACCTTTGTGTGTAGGACCAGCACCTATTTTGAGGTCTTAAGTGGTCTCAAGTGATCCTTAAGCTCTTGCTGAAATTCTGCATAGGTGAATTTCAGCTTTAATTTGTAAGTATGGGAAAGTCCCCATTTTCTTTGAAAAGTCAAAAATGAACAACTGATTCCTTGTGAGTAACTATGAAATACTTTCTAATTACATTTAAATTGCTTATGTATCCTGTGTGTTCTTTGTGACTAAAGACATTTTAAAACTGGATCAGTGTTTGTTTTAAAAATAAGAATGGTTACTATTCCTTATTCCCCAACTGAATTCATGCTTCACAGTCAGAAAGAGAGGATTATACATTTATCGAAGGAATAAGGATTTGAAACCATTAGGAAAGAGATAATAAGACAGAAAATATCATAATCATATGATATCATAATGCCATTATATAAATCTACACCTTAAATATGTGTGCAGTTCTGATTGCCCCATCTCAGAATACAATATTAGAATTTGAAAAGGTACAGAGAAGGACAATAAAAACATTTAAGGATATGAAACTGCTTCCGTGTGAGGAGAAAGTAAACAGATTGGGACTATTCAGCTTGAAAAGAGACACAACTAAGGGTGGATATGATAGAGGTCTATAAATTCATGAATGGTGTGGAGAAAGTGAATAAGGAAGTGTTATTTACTACTTCACATAACACAAGAACCAGGATAACCCAATGAAATTAATAAGCAGCAGGTTTAAAACAAGCAAAAAGAAGTACTTCTTCACACATTGTACAGTCAACCTGTGGAACTCATTTCTGGGGATGTTGTAAAAGCCAAAAGTATAATGGGGTTCAAAAAAGATTTACATAAGTTCTTATAAATCTCAGGAGTAGATTAATTATCAGCAGATACCCTCAATAATAAAGACCAAAGGAAGGGAAATGTGAAAGTGTTCATATATAATCAAAGTTGTTCAAAATAGAATTTGCTCTGTTCTGCCCCAATGTGCTACTCACTTCTCTTTGACTTCAATGGGAGTTGCACGTGTATATCTCAGAGTAAAATAGGGTTCCAGTGTATTTTCCTTGAGGATTTCTTTCCTGAAGTTTAAAGCAGGGATTCCCAAACTTTTTCATAATGTGTGCCACTTAACAGAGAGACAATCTTTTGAACACTAATCTCCTTGCAATCATCATATGGCCAACCCCCTCCTATTGTGATCAAATAACATGCCTGTGGCAACAATTGTTGACTTGGAATATTAATCTCAGCTATGCATTGGGCATATTTTTATCTGTAATTTAATGTATTTGAGCAGGTGGAAACAAGGAGGATCCAGCACTATGTGCTTAGGCAGTTCTCCTTGAACCACCACCAAGTGTTCTCTGGAACACTGATGGTCAACATATTACAGTTTTGGGGACCCCTGGTTTGCAGACTGAAACTATCTGAAGTACTATGCTGGCAAATTGAAAGTTGGCTTTCTACTAATTCATGGAGGGCCATAAAACCAGGTTAAATATTATGCTTTGAAGATACTTTCAAATCCAAACCTTCAGGGGCTGCTCTGGTAACTGCCACTTTATTAATAATTGTTAAAAGAAAAGTCAGCCCTAGAGGAGTGTAAACCTAAAAGAAAAAATTACCAACCAGACAAAGATGCCCTTTTCTAAGCATGTAAAAACTTGGGCCAATGTAGAGCTTTAAAGCGAGGAGAAGAAAAATCTACATTAACAGTAAGAATGTGGACTAGTCAAAGGATCCACCATTGCCAACTTGAAGAGTGTTATTGGTAGACATGAAATCACCCATCTTAAAATGATGGGGAGGCCTGCAAGTTTGGGTTACAGCCCCTCCCCCACTGCACAATGCATCAGGCTCTTTAGGGAGCAAGAAGCAGCATGGTTGGCAGGTCACAATAATCACCATAAAGTAGTAGGAACAAGGAAAAATTCTTCACTCTGCTGAGGCAGGCGGTTACAGTAAGGTAGAGCAGATAGTTAGTGCCTTGTCAGCCTTAGGGTGGTAGCCCATACTGTGTTCAGGCTACCCCCCAACTTAATCCTGAAAACAGCAGTGGCAGGGTTTGGGGTGGTATCCAGGAAAGGGGGGGGTAGCTTTTATGAGGAATGGGGTGATCCAGGGCTGTGGACTTTCATGGTTTGAGTGTGTTCAGGATCCTAGCCTACCCGTTCCCAAAGGTACTCCATGGAGCTGGACTTTTAAATCCTCGCTATCTAGGACAGGTTCAGTTCATGTATTCAAAGAGCCCAAATGATATGTATTATTATAGTATATCTAATACGACTTTCACAGTCTGACAGATTTCACAACAAATAACTTAGAATGCACATATTTTTTTCTATTCCAATTTTCTTTCTCCACAGAAACCTGGAGCGGAGCCACCAGAGGAGGATGAAGGCATTAAAAGAGTTGATCCGCTGCATCAGCTTATTCTGCTTTTCAGTCGAACAGCCTTAACTGAAAAATGGTAATGTTGGTGTTAGGGGCTGTGAAATTTTTGCAAAATTTCTAGCTGCTTCCATTTTTTAAATTGCATCTCTTTGCCATGCAATATGTCACATATTCAAAGTGCTAAGCAAGCACTGACAGATTTGCATGTGACCGCACATGTGAGACCTGATTCTTTATTATATTGCCAGAGAGGCCTTACCATAACTGAGAAGCGGGTACATAGAATTTTCTGCAAACAAACAGATATGCCTACAAATGTCAATGTCACATTTATGGTTGTTGTTGAAAATCTGTCCCATGGTGTCTTCAGTAATGTCTGTATTCCACATTGAAAGGGATACCCACAGCTTGAAAATTATGTTATCTGAAAATGCTGGATTTACAATATAGCTAGAAGTAACTCCTCACAATCCTACAACTAAAGAAGTTAGAAAAAAATTGTGTTTTCAGTTTGTTCAGCTCTATTTGTGTAGTCAATTTCACTGTTCAGCCTGTATTAGTTTATTAGTTCATTCTTTTCCTGAAAAGACCCTTATAATTAACAAGAGAGTAGAAATACCCTTATAAAAAATTAAAGGAGGTTAAAAACAAAAATCAGGACACCCTATTTAAAAGGTGTGCTCTTGGAAACTAGAATTATTTAAGAATGTTCAATTTTCTGGTCCTCTTCTGAATATTTGAGGTTTTCAATTGTTTATGGAGATGCTGTATTACATTGATGGTTACAGTGTTTCTTCCCTTCTATTCCCTAGCAAACTGGAGGAAGATTACTTGTATATGGCATATGCTGACATTATGGCAAAGGTAACTTTTTCCCCATCTTTTGCATTTACCTTTTAATAAGAGAATGTAAGGGAGATTGAAAGAGTTTTGGTGTATATCAAGCTGTGGCCATGTTTTTTTTTTAAAGCAAACTTTATTTGTGAATGTTTTGTTTTTACATGGTCTCAGAGCTGTCATGATGAAGAGGATGATGATGGTGAAGAAGAAGTGAAGAGTTTTGAAGTAAGTTTGAAGTCCTCTTTTTTGTTTCTTGTTTCATATTATACATTATTCCATAGCTTCTAACTGACATTTATGTTTCTTGCTTCATGGCTTCCTGCAACTTATTATGTAAATGAACTGCATGTCACAAGATGGATTAACAAATATGAGTAATCAGATTCATAGTAGTAAAACAGAAAGAGAAAAGATAGTGTTACATAATTATATACATACAAGCACACACACACATTTTATATATATATATATATATATATATATATATATATATATAAAATTGATGAGTGAACCTTAAAAGAGTCCATTTGGACAAACATGTAACAGTTCAATTGCTATCCTGAACCACAAATCATTCTGAAACTCTGATGAGAACTGTCTGACAAGATTTTCAATGGTGACTGAGTTTGGATGGGTAAGAAATATTGAAAGAATAGTGTTTATTGCAATAATATCATATATATAGTAGCAGTAATTAGTACATTATTTGCATCTCTGTTTATAGAGCAATGACTGTTAAGAAAAGGTCAATATTTATCCACAGGTAGCATGTTATTTCCGATGTTTAGAATAGGAAATAACTGCACTAACTCAGACACTACTCTACGTTTACGGTAGATTAATGTTGACTTTGTAATCGTGATTACTATATGAGGGGGCACATGGTCTTGTGACTAAAGCACAGAAATGAGAGACAGGAGATCTGCATATGTGTTTGATCAATCACTTATCTGCAAAATATTTCTGGATATTTTTTCTTACTGCTATTTCACTTCTTGTCCTCACCCTTCCTTAAGGTCACAGGATCACAACGCAGCAAGGTAAAAAAAAAAAAAAAAAGTGTGTGTATTTGTCTGGGTCTAATTTTGTGACTTTTAGCTTTTAGATCCAACATCTTGGATAAGTTCATGTAAAAGGTCTAAAATATTTCTAACTATTTTCAGCTTTCGCATAACTTATCTTCACAGCACCCTTCATTTTGAACAAAAATGTATTCATCTTAAAACTTCAAGGATTGATTAATATGAAACTTTTTGACCCCATTAAATACAAAAAACATTTTTCCCTTCTAGGGAAAATGGAATGACCTTTGACTTATTTTTTATTTTTTTCATATTATCTTAATATTCTTGCCAATGGTACTTTTAAAAAAATGATTGCTGGCATTATTCCAAGAAATGTCAGTTTCCTTCTTTTCCAGTTATCACTCTTTAATTTCTATAGTTGAAACTGTTCTTCTTCAGATCGGAAGGGAATACTGTCATACTTTTGCTTTCTTTTAACAAGCCAACTTTGTGTGGCATCATATTAATCCAGGATTCCTCCAACAAAGTCGTCGTTCCAATGGTCACAGCCTAATATCAAGTGTGTTACCTTTTCTGCAATTTAAATTCTTTGGAGTGAATTGACACTTTTTCCGAATTCTCCACTAATTGAAAGATCTAAATATAGAATTGTAGATTAAGTGACTGTTGGTCATTTAATCTAAAATATTTGTAACATGTTCAATGAAAATGGTTGGTGGTTGTTATCTTTCATTATGGGGCACCAGGTAGAAACTCTATAGTTAGGGTTGCAATCTAAAATGAGCTTAAAATGGGGCATTTATTTCTGTTTTTCTCAAAAAGTGTGTAGCCAGGTGGTGTGCAACTTCACATAGAGTTAGTTTTTATGCTCATTGAATTTCCTACATAGGCTTTGTATGATTTCTCTTCATACATTTTTAACAGAAGACTTTGTATTTCAGCTCCAGCTGAAGTTTTTGCTTGGCAGTCTTACTTTTCATTGTTGACTGAAATCTGTTTAAAAAAACTTTGTCTATCTACAAAAAACTTGCTAGATTGGTGTGTCCAGGGTAGATCTAGAGTAAGAGGTAATTTGATTGTTGGATTTAGGGCCATTTTTAATTGCTGTTTTCCTGATAACTTCAAGTTTATGCACGGTGCATACAAATCTGATGATTGATTGGGACTAGGAATGCACATGACTGATGGTTGGGCTCCTGGCAGCAGGCACAGGACTCCAGCCACATGATGGGACTGAGAGCACATACAACCTGCTCCATCGGGAGTTATGTTTTTCTGTCAGATTTTATCTTACAGAAGAGGGAGTTTTTTGTGCAGCTGCTAATACATGAAAGTTTATTCATAGGTGCTGACAGATAAAATATACTCCATGATCAGCTGCATTTCTTCCTCCCACAAGTCTGCACGCTTTTGTCTAATCACCACTAAATAAAGCATTAAAAAAGCCCCTAGGAAACTAATACACAAAAAACATTGTGTGGAAGCAGGTGCAGTTGATACACCTACAGCATGCATGACACAAACCCACAAAAGCAAGGAAACAATAAATTCTAAAATACCCACACTCCTTTCCTGCAGGACAAGAGGAAATGTTAAGGCTTAGAAATACAGTTGTCTGATTAGGATCCCAATGTTGAATGTCGTCCACTGATTCCATGTTCTGTGGGTCTGGAAAAATAGTGACAGTACAATGTGGTTGATGTTCAACTCTCTGCAATTCCTTCTCAATCAGAACCTCAGAAGGGTCATTCTTTGACAGAGCTTTAAGTCAAGGGACATGGTCAGCCCATGTCCTGTGCAGTTTACTCTTGCTTTTTGGCATGAATAATCTATATTGGGGCCTCTGTATGAGCAGCACACAGGTCAGAATATAAACCCGCTGTAATGATGTTCAGGCCTTAGTAAGTGTCTGTCTGCACCCCAGTGCAATATTGGCATGCAGACTTCTTGCATTTGCTCCCTTGGAATTTATTTTTCATTAGTAAGATTTCGTTAATAGAATGTGAGTGATTTTTGGCCAACAGAGTAAGATGCAGAAAACTTGCCTGTTAAGGGCTGTAAAAAGGTGGGGAACTAATAGCCAAATTCTGCCTTCCCATGTTGCATGATGAACTTCCATCTACTTCAGTGTGAGCCCAGTATGTATATCTGGAGGAGAATTTGTTTCACTTGTTGATTATCTTGATAGCTGAAGGAGACATTATCCTGAGACTTTTGTATGGCATTTTAAGAAGAGGTTCTCTCTCAAATTTATTTTATGTAACTAAGGTTCATCCCATTGAAATGATCCACACATTGAATTTGATTTCTTGCCAGAGGCTTTGTATATAGAAATTAAGGTACTTAGACACCCCCAGTTGTCACTTCTATTATCTAGTCAATTTTATTTTTCTAAAATCTCTCATTTTGGTTCAGTGATTTATTCATCAGTTTTACACACATTCTAGGTACAGCCCTATTACAAATAAAGTCTGCACACACTTTATAGAGTCAAACTCGCCAAATCCCAGGGACTTGACTTTATCAACAAAGAAACTAATATCAACATAACACAAATTCCAGCTCAAGGTTCCCCTCTATGTTTAGGTGTTTCAAGGTTTTTTTCTGATGGACCTCTTTATACCAAATTCTAGAGTGAAATGGATCTGTGCAAACAACCAATATTTCCTTGAAGAAAATATAGTGTGGCAAATTTGTAATTTGTTGCAAGAGATTTGAATTTCTGAGCAAAGTTGTGTTCACTGACAGAAATGGTGAAATGTCACCCTACAAATCCTATATAAATCTAGAGCCAAAAATCTGCTACTAAATATTCACATCTTCTCTTACGGTCAAAGGGAGAATGCAGAATTTGCCATTCTGAGTCTGCATGAAACGTTTTTGAAGAGACAAATGGATACATTTGTTGCATAGCTTTATGCACAGCTTAATCCTTAAGTTGTTCTGAACGAAGGACCCCATACTGGCACTTAGAAAAAAACTCCTGAAGCCAATGGATATTTTGCCTGTATAACAAATGCAAGATCAAGCTGACAAAAAAGACCAAAAGTTTTACTCTGTCATAGCCCAATCCCCCGACCTTAGCAACATGCTGGTGGGGGCGGTGCGGGGGCGAAGGAGTACTAGAGGAGGAGATCCTTTTGTCATAGGCTAGACAGCATTAGTGGAGCTACTCCAAAGCTGATACTGAGGCCTGTTGTTGTTGCTGTTTGTCTGCTGCATGTTGTCTGGAGCAACAGATAGTGAATATGCAAAATTCACCAATCCTGACCACCTCATGTCACTGAGTGAGGGGACATGGAGTGATCCCCTGTGAAGCTGGGCTGCATGGGGCATTGGTGGTTCAAACCTTCTATATGGGCTCTCAAATCCTATACTGCAGCACTTAGGAACCAAACTGGTTCTGGCTAAGCCCTCAGTGGTCAAAGAGAAGAGGACAATTTTGCCCCTCCATGATGGTGCAAACAAACATGCCACGATAATCAAGTGATGAGTTTGGTAACTTCCTTATTTGTCCCCTAATTATTTTTAACAGAGTAGTTACGTAATTATCTTACTGAGCATATCCCAACTTGCTGAGCGTCTCCCAGCCTGGAAGGAGAGTTTGAGATATTAACCATTTCAAATTACCGCGGACTCAGATGTGCTAAATAGGTTCCCAACTTGGATTGTAAAAATCTTTTAATTTCACTGGACTGTTTTAATAATACAGATGCAAAAAACATAATTTGCAACTATTTCAAAGATGTCACTCTCCCCTTCCACCCCATGGTGTAAACAAAGAGATTAATTGAAATAATGTATAACTCTATAGGTTATTTAAAGGAATTTATCTTTTCAGTATTTTAGGAAAAAAATATTGGAACACAGAAGACATAGCTTTGCAAGCTTGCTAGCCAAGTGTGTTTCTTTTCAGAGCATGCTTGTAATCTTGTACATTCCTATCTATTTGAATAGGAATGAGTGTTTTGAGTGATCTCATTTGACCTACACTGCAAGTATAACACTGCTACAACATTGCAAACCAGTATATGGATGCAGGAAACATGAAACAAAACAATATCAATGTAAGTCTATGGGGATGAGGTTGCAATGGCATGGCAATGCTAATGTCAAAATGAAAGCAATAAAGATGTTGAGGCAAGTCTACGTGGAGACAATTCAGTCCCATTTTGCTGTAATAAGTGTGCAGTGGCAGTCTTAACTCTGAATTTCTTTGTTCCTGTAGATTTTTACCTCTGCTTTAATGCTCACTGAATTCAGAGTAGTATTTTGTTTAATATTATGTTGTCTTTGTTAAATTACAAGTATCTACACACACACACTATATATATATATGTGTGTGTGTGTGTATATATATATATAATATAGATGTAACATCGTGCAATAAAAATGTTTTCCGTTTAACTGTTCAAAATCCAGAAATGCAAACAATTAGATTGATTATGCAACCCTAATTCCGCCCTCAGGTGCATTCCTATACAACCTATAAATACATGGTCACATACTATTTCTCAAAATCTAACTATATAATATCATATAAAAATTTTCTATCAATGCATTTATTGTGGGATAGGATCAACAGAGCCAATGACACTAGTAACACACTAAGTACTGCTGGTTGATGCTTGTCAACACACATCTTAAAAACATATAACTTTTTAACACACAATAATTGGCACTGTAGTATCTTTCCTTTCTCTACTATATACAAAGAAGTATTATCTTTCTTCTGCTATTTTAGGTGCAAAATTTAAAAATTCAGGAGTAGAAAGTTCAACCCAATTTTCTTCCTTTTTCAAAATATCCTATGACCGAATGTTATTTTTCATTTTCTCCCTTCTCATCTCCTTGCAACTACCACAGATTAAGACCCAGGAAATCAAGCACGTAGGCATTCTCAGCACGCCTGGTAAAAGTAGCCATAAATGGCTTGACTAGCCACGTTTTCATTGTATCATTAATATTTGTTGAGTATCAGCATGTGTGGCAAAAAATAGAAAGGAAGACCTGGTTGTGCTCCAAGAAGCTTATAAGAATGGTCTTAGTAACCTTAAAGAGTTTTCTCCACTTTACACATATAACTCTATCTTTCCTTGCCATATACATACGGTCCTGATAACTGAATTGTTCACAAATCATATGTGTACAGTACCCAATCCCCTACCACATTTATACCGTATACAGTGCACCAGATCAAACTAAAAATCCCAAAGGAACATCTTCAAAGTTTGAGGCAGTCACCGACCCACAAATAATGCATGTACCAATATTTTGAAACTTGCATGTTTAGTGACATTCCCCACACCCCGCAGTTCTATCAAGATTTTGACATCATGGAGCGGTTGCCAATAATTTGTCTTTCTGGGGAGAAAAGATGGAAAGAATTTAAACAGAAGAAACAAAGTATAAAAAAGAGAGCTTTGCAAGTAGAGGAGAAAATCATTTTTTATAATTGCAGAGAATTTTTTTATTATGAATTTTGCTTTCAAGATGAATCTACTGTACTTTAATGATACATGTACCTGCCTGTAGGTGCTAATTAGATAGTTTCTGAATTTGCTTTTACCTCCCTCATTCTCATTCTTTGTCATCTGTGCTTTGAAAAATTCCTTTTGTGTTATGTTATTTTGTATAATGCTAGCAGGACTCCAGTGTAGAAAAGATGTTTCAACTCAGCTGGGTATTATCCCAGTAATGCACTTTTAACCAGAAGAAAAACTAAATCTGGTGGGACCAGACTTCCAGCAGCAAGAGATTGCAATACTTAAATTATTTTTGTCAAGCAGAATGGGAAAAGTTTATTTTATCTCACACATGCGTGCACACACACACTTCTGAAGCCTACATTTTAAGCTTTGAGTAGTCACTGTGTTACAGTCCATTTACTTTCCCTATGTATATTTCAACATGTGTAATTTAGGATTAAAAACAGACTTACTCCAGAGAACATAATGTAGAATGAAGCAAATTTAAAGGTTTAACATAAAGACTTTTTTAAGACCCCATGCATAGCAACCCCTGACATAAATGAACATTTTGCTTGTGTAAGAACTGCAATGGGATTTATTCTCTGCGTTAGCTTGTCTACACCATACAAGATGGGGGAGACCTTTACTGCTGTAGGACAGAGGAGATCTTGGAAAGCAGATAACTGAGGATAAATTAAAGGAGATATGATCATTGCAGAATGAGCTTAAAGTAACTGTTTCTTTTCCTTTTTATCTTCTCTCAGGTTATTCTGTTTTAATCTTCATTTATGTATTTCAGTTATTTCAGACTTTCAGAACATGTTCATAACTTTTTATATAAGTATTATAGATTTATTGGTACTTAGCTCCTGCTACTATAACAAAATCCCTAGTTGGCTATCTCTAGGACTTGAAGCTAGGCCTCTGGATCTAATAGCACAAGTGTCAACTGCTTGAGCTAACGGGCCAGATCCATGACCTCAAAGGCAGTAGTACTCCATGAGTAGTAGACTCAAACCATCCTATGCGAGATAGCTACTAGAAAGAGACAAAGAGCCATGCTGTGTTAGTATATAATATTCCAGAGCTCCACTCTTGTCAGTTCCTGCTCACGCGTAATATCACCTGGCTCCCTACAGTACCTTCCTGCTTGAATATTTCAAGTTAAAATTTTACCACACCCATGTTAGCCAAATATGAAAGTTTGGTCCAAATTAATCCCAGGTATGACCCCAGCTCTTTGATTGAAAGACCTATGAGGCTTTATAGATTTACTTACAAAAAAAACTGCATCAAATCCAATTTGCTCTTCAGTCCCTTGATAACAACTACAAAGAATTAGGCTTAAGCAGTCATAGAATCATAGAATATCAGGGTTGGAAGGGACCTCAGGGCCAAGCTCCCATTTTTGTCCCAGATCCCTAAACAGCCCCCTAAAGGATTGAACTTACAACCTTGGGTTTAGCAGGCCAATGCTCAAACCACTGAGCTATCCCTCCCCCCATAGAACTACTAAAAAATAAATTACACTTTATGCAGAGAGAGAAGCGTAAGTATATCTTCCTGTCGGGTTCAGTCAACTACACTATCATTTAAAATGAATGTCTTATGCCTCCTGAAGAAAGTAAAATTGTAAAGCCCTTAGAAACCCACAAGTTGCTGTAAACAACATAACATCTATCACAGTCTTTCCTCTCAGATAATAGGTAAGTAACCAGAGAAATTATGGAATTTTTCAAGACCATTTGTCAGTATGCAGTGCTGGTGGCTTGAAAGAAGACTACTGAAAATGGGAAAGTTAATAAACCATGAACTAGGAATTTCAGTCACATCTGTGGTCCTTGGAAAAGAGACTGAGACCAAAATGAAATGAAAATAGAATCCAGACCTCTTACCTTGGGTCTGCTGATTGCACAGATTCTGGAGGCGCTTATCCTACAATGACCAATACCACTACTAAGAGGGAAAGTCAAATAAAAGTAACATTCTTGGTAATAGTCTCCCATTCTAATAATTCTGGTCAATCTCCTTTTCAGCAGGGACCTAGAACTCATACTCTAAAACCAGCCTGTCCCAAAGCATTTGCAGGTAGCCGCTTTTCTTACAGACTAATTGCATGTGCCACATCCTAATTTTGAAATCTTTGACAACAGTGGCCTTTAAACAAGACTCCTTTCTTCTAGCATCCAACTCAGTGAATAAAAATATAGTTCCTCCATTAGGAATCCAAAATCACTAGCTACGTCACAAAAGAGCAAACTCCTCTTGATATTGTTTGAAGTGTAGACCTACGTGAAGAAAACTGCTTGCACTAAGCAATAGAACACTTGGATTATCTTAGTCTTCTGAATATCTATAGTCCACAGTACAAGAAAGAAACAAGCCAAGCACGCAATACAAAGAAATGAGCAAGTAACATCATGAATCTTGGTCATATGCTTACCCACAAAAAATATTTATAGGCATGTAAACTTTAGACAATACAAATGGTCTTCCTGTAGTGGAGAGTTGGTGGTTAACATTAAAAATGTCAACATTTCTCAGCAATTACAAACCTGTAATATTTTGATGTACTGTAATTATTACATATTCTAAGATATATTATACTTTTTTCTATCAGATACCACTGTAGCATAACCATAAGTAAATTAATTTTTAGTTGTGATACAAATACTGGGCAGATTTAGCATCTGCCTTTGCCATGTGGTTGCTTTTTACCTATTAAAATTTTGAGAATAAAACAGAAAAAATGTCTAAGTTTTGAACAGACTCTACTTCTGATGAAGGTAATGACGAAGAAGACTCCTAGCTCATGCACAGCTTTGCTGGGGAAAGCCTTCAGGGTGAAAATCCACATATGTACTGTCAAGGTTCCTCCCCCACTCTGAACTCTAGGGTACAGATGTGGGGACCTGCATGAAAAACCTCCTAAGCTTATCTTTACCAGCTTAGGTCAAAACTTCCCCAAGGTACAAAATATTACACCCGTTATCCTTGGACTGGCCGCTACCACCACCAAACTAATACTGGTTACTGGGGAAGAGCTGTTTGGACACATCCTTCCCCCCAAAATACTTCCCAAAACCTTGCACTCCACTTCCTGGACAAGGTTTGGTAAAAAGCCTCACCAATTTGCCTAGGTGACTACAGACCCAGACCCTTGGATCTTAAGAACAATGAACAATCCTCCCAACACTTGCACCCCCCCTTTCCTGGGAAATGTTGGATAAAAAGCCTCACCAATTTGCATAGGTGACCACAGACCCAAACCCTTGGATCTGAGAACAATGAAAAAGCATTCAGTTTTTTACAAGAAGACTTTTAATAAAAAATAGAAGTAAATAGAAATAAAGAAATCCCCCCTGTAAAATCAGGATGGTAGATATCTTACAGGGTAATTAGATTCAAAAACATAGAGAACCCCTCTAGGCAAAACCTTAAGTTACAAAAAAGATACACAGACAGAAATAGTTATTCTATTCAGCACAATTCTTTTCTCAGCCATTTAAAGAAATCATAATCTAACACATACCTAGCTAGATTACTTACTAAAAGTTCTAAGACTCCATTCCTGGTCTATCCCCGGCCAAGAGCAGCATACAGACAGACCCAGACCCTTTGTTTCTCTCCCTCCTCCCAGCTTTTGAAAGTATCTTGTCTCCTCATTGGTCATTTTGGTCAGGTGCCAGCGAGGTTACCTTTAGCTTCTTAACCCTTTACAGGTGAAAGGAGCTTTCCCCTGGCCAGGAGGGATTTCAAAGGGGTTTACCCTTCCCTTTATATTTATGACATGTACACTTCTCAGTGTTCATATTCATTTATATGATATAAATTAAGATCACACAAGAAATAACTGATTTTTTTTAGTGTCAGAGTTTTAAAAATATCCTCTCTGTGAAATGTTTAATTTTTTTATTATCCCAAACTTTTCTTTTAGCATGATTTTTTGTGTGTGGTTGTGATGGTGTGATGAATGAGGTCAAATTAATTCACTAAGCTAACACCTTCTCAAGATTCCTTCAGATCAGCTTGAGTGAACACAATTAAATACAACTGCCAGCCTTATAGCTGCCTCAGTAGTAGCAACTGTATCTAGGAATGTGGACACCTCAGAGAAGTGATAATACTTGAACAGGACACCTAGTGGTCTGGCATATTTTTGTACTCCTGGCAGGTTGCCTTCTCTCCTGAGCCCATGTACACACTTGCTCCTTCATTTTTTAGAGAAAGGTGCACCAGAAAATATAGCCAGACTGAGAGGGGAAATGTGAGTTTTAGAAGCTCTTATCCAAGGACTGATCGTCTTCATATCTTGTTTTTGCTGAACCACTCTGCCATTGGCAACTATCTATATGTCTGAGTTTCCCAGAGCGGGATACAAAAACCCATGAAGTTCCTTTCTCTCCAACCTGGTTTTAAACCCTTTTGACCAGGCATCTTCTCGCCTCTCTTTTGTTGTGCAACTGCAGGCGTCATACTTACCCATTCTCTTGGTCTGTAGATGATGGAGGTAGAGCTCCATGTTACTGTGCTTTCCTCATCCGGCTACCAACGAAAGGTCCTTTCATAATAAACCTAGGACTGAAGACAAAAGTAAATAAGTGACTCTTGCAATGGAAGAGAGAAAAGATTGTTGGGTCTAAAAATAAACAAAGGAAAATGTAAAGAAAAATCAAATGTTAATCGATTTTCCATGACCTCTGAAGCAGATGAAAATATTTTGTTGCAGCTGTATTGAAACTGTGTTGTAATGATTATTTGGTTTTGTATAATGATTATTTGGTTGTGTGTACGTGTATGGTTTTGTTCTGTTTTTTAATTCACAGGAAGAGGTTTAAACATGAAGGCAAACCTTTCAGACGTTAGCATGGCTGCACATGAAGCAAAGCTGCCATATTTCTTTTTCTTTTCTGTGCCTCCATTTCGACTTATTACATAATTTAAGGGAAAAGTTTAACCACAGGAGCTCTAACTGTAGTATGAAAAAAAAAAACTTGATGAATTTTGTTTCCGCAGCACGATATTATCAAAGATTTAAGAAACAAATTTGCCAGCCCCAGCGAGAACTCTCTGGTAACAGCATAAATGTCTGTGTTGGTTTGCTTTTGATTTTAAAGTTTCTTTTTTCATTCATTTGAACCCATTTTATTTTTTACCTCTTTTTAGTTTTTATTTTTCATGGTCTGTATCTAGCAAGCCTTCATTTTTTAAACCTCTTCCATCTTCCAGTGTCTATTTTCTGTACTTTGGATGGAAAGTTTATGGCAGCAAAGCTGTCACTCTGGCTACTTCTGCTGCAGCTGTTCCTGCTCTTAGGTCATATGTGTTTTGGCCGTTGTGTTTTTGGGCATGATACTAATTGATGGTGTCATGCCCCATTGACTACGCTTTTCTACCACGCCATCCGATGGACTCGTAGTCATAGGGCTCTATGCAACTTCCATTTTGCAACTTACACTGCTTAGTCATTTTCAATTCTCCAGCAACCTTCAGTTATCCTTGTGAAAGCTCATACCCACCTGGAATTAGCTGTGCCTCTATGTTTTCTCTTTATGTTTTCAGTAGTTTAAATAATGAAGAGCAAACTTCAGCCATTGCTCAAGCAGCACCATGCAGTATTGTTTGTTGCCACCAGAGAATGCAAAATATAAAGGCACAATGTATTCTGTCTTATATCCTTTTGGGATATGTTGTGGGTTAGGGAAATCTATCTCGTATTATAAGTCAGCATCTTACTTGAAATATACAACTCTGCCTATTATTCTTTCTTGAACAAATTTTCCCAGATGAATGAAGCTCCCGATGAAGCTATTCTATCATTCAGGGACAACTTGCACATCAAGAGCCATGTGCTGAGCAGTATCAAGTTATGGTCATGCTGTAGAAGATTATTAAGAGAGTATAAAGTGTTGCACAAAACATAGCACAGAAGTGCAAGTTTGATACATGCAGTACATATATACTGTGAATATGGGCTTTGAACTAACCAAATGATTTACAATTGAGAGAACTCCTTCCCGATAAACAAAGGACTAAAAGGATAAAAAGAAAAACACAGAGGGAAATATTGAACATGTTAAATATTTGTTCAGTAGCATTGTGTGTGCGTTGAATAGGTCTATGATGTTGCATTAGAGCCCATATACTAAGAGATAACAAAATATCTTTGGCGAGCTGATGGTCATTGAAGTCCTCAACTTAAATGATTGGAATTTCTGTTCAGGAAAAAGAAATGGAAAAACAGAAGCTTCTGTACCAGCAAGCAAGACTGCATGATCGGGGTGCTGCAGAGATGGTGCTTCAAACAATCAGCGCCAGCAAAGGTAAAGACCTACCGCTTATGTACATATACAATCTTTGGGATTATTTTTTGAAGATTTGTTGGCTCTAGAACTTGCTCCTTGTAATTATTGGTGGCTACACCTTAAATTAGGTTCATTTTCAAATAAATACCCCAAATTTAGGTGATGATTAGAAGTTGATTCTGCAAAAGTTTGCTGAAAAACAATCACAAGAAATTTTCTTGTGGTATTTTTGTATTCCTGGCCCTGGCTGGAGCCCAGATGATGTAGAAATGAGTGAAAGATGGTGGGGAGGTCATTGATGTGCACTGGGAATGTGTAATGACAAAGTGAGGCTCCAGAATTACTGGGATTTATATGTCTGTGCACTTAGCACAGGCTCTGATTTTTTTCTGAACAAGTTCACCCATGCCCATTTATAATCAGTTCATCCCCTGCCTCGTCGATATCCTTTCACTGTATATTGCTAAGAAGGATAACTTTTTAGGCTTCTGTTCATCGGGCCTACGGGTGCAGTTTGGGAGGGAGTAGGGGGGTGTTGCCCACCCCCAAAACGGCAAGCCTCAGGCAGGTGCGGAATTTGCCCTTCCATGCATGGCCCTATTGGCTGACTGGAGCTGTCTCACCAAATATAGAAGTCAAACTACACCTATGATTAGGCCCCTTCTTTCACCAATCATTTCTCCTTGTCATCTACCTTTCTGTGCTGTGTCTACTGCACTATTACTTAAACAACTCTCTCCTTCATAAGCAAAACTAACCAACTTTCCTCTAGCTACTATATTTAAATTCTTCACCGCACAGCTAGTCCTTGAGGAAGTGTCAAAGTTTTGTCTATGTGGGCATACAGTAAGAAGGCATTGTTAAACTGAAAAGGCAGTTTTAAATTATGCATCCAACCTCAGAACCAGCTGCTCAAGGCTGTCATGACTGAAGAGTAATTTATATTCTTTGATGACAATTCTTCATGTCTTTCATCTTTTTCTTTCCTTTTTAATACAGTCTTTATCTATGTATTCTTAGAGAGTATGAGATGCACCTATGTGCTACATCTATGCAGCTGTGCCACTATTGCATGTCTGGTGAAGATGCGTTATGCTAATGGGAGAGAGCTCTCCCGTTGGCATAATTACTCTACCTCAGCAAGAGGAGGAGAGCATCTCTCGCGACATAGTGCTGTCTACACCGGCACTTAGGTTGGTGTAACTTGCGTTGCTCAGGGAGGTGGCTTTTTCACACCCCTGAGCGACAAAAGTTATATCGACAAGCAGTACTGTAGATCTGGCCTAAATCACACAATAGATATGGTGAAGGAAAAATGTGTGTGTCTGTTTTACAAGAGAGATTATTTAAATGATCCTCTCCTGTAAACTTCCATGTAAATCACTCCATGCTGTGCACATCCTAAGGCAGGGTAAGTTAGAATAGGTTGGTTGGTTGGTTGGTGTTTTAAATATGAACTTAAAATAATGGTTTAATATTTTCAAGGTGAGATGGGGCCCATGGTTGCAGCCACCTTAAAGCTTGGGATTGCCATCTTAAATGGAGGAAATTCTACAGTTCAACAGGTAAACTGTTTGAGGGTAAACCATTCCATTCTATCCAATCTATTCCATGTAGGTTCTTAATAGACATTTGTCACTGTAGTATCTGAATGCCTTCCAGTAGCACATTACGTGATGTGACTAACATTGGTCATGTGTTATGTGTTCTGCCTTCCTCTCCCGAGGGGAGAACTATGCAGTGGAGTTTCTTGTTTTGGTGGGTTTTTTTTTTTATTGTTTTTTAAATATACGTGTTGCTGTGTGTTTATGTGAAAGCAGAAAAGGTCAAAGAAATGGAGATAACATTTGGAATGGAAGACAGTTAGGTTTGTGATGGTCCTTAGCTCCTGGGGAGTTAACACCAAAGTCTCAGACTGGCTCCCTTAGGCAGTTTTATCCCACTCGCAGATGAGCTTTACCTTTATTATATGTAACCCTTCTGCCCGTCAGAGTTGGCAGCAACAAGGGCCGGGTTCAATATCTAGGGGATCCATTCCAATAACACAATGCAAACCGGCTCAAGCCCCCACCCAGTGACCTGGGACAAATATATACCACCCCCGCTGGGTGCCTCCAAGAGGCAATACTTTCCCTCTCGCAAGCACATAGTCTGAGTGTAGCAAAAAGTCTTTTAATAACAGAGAGAAACAATGTGGCCTTATGTTGGGGAAACACCACCAACAGGATTCATAACACAACCCATGAGCAAAAAACCCACCCCAAGCAAATTGGGGCATGCCCTTTCCCTTTGGTTCTTGAGTCCAGCAACCCCAAATCACCCAAAGACACAAAAGTCCAATGCCCCAAAAGTCTCTGTCCCTGGTCAGGGCAGCCCCAGAGTTCAAAAGTTAATCTACAGAGCTTTACCTCCCAACCTGGGTGGAGATGGGGACGGAGGTAAGAGGCACCTTACATGATCTGAAGCTGACCGCCCCACAGCTCCATAGGCCTTCGCTCCGCTCGCCGCCCCACGAACTGCTTCGCTCAGCTCCGCTCTGCGGCCCACAAGCAGCTCCCACCGTCCTATGAACTGCTCCACCAGCCTGTCCACGAGGCACTCCAGCCATCCCGCAAACGGCTCCGCAATATATCTTTAGGCTCCCCCACTACTTAACACAACGTTCAGTGATTTCAGCTCTTAGTCAGTTCAGCTCTTTGGTGAATTCAGCTTGTAGTAGGGGAGCCTCAGTGCTGGTGCACCATTAGCCCAAAGTGAGCTCAGCAGCCTGTAACTAGACTTTTAATGAAATCAAAATTAGCTCTGATATTCCACAGTGGAGAGAGGAGGAAGTGCAATTAGCATGTAAGGCCCTCACCAAGGGGCCCATGCCACCAAGTATTAATACTTGTCCCCAGCCTCTCTCAATTCACAGAGTTTTGGAACCCATGACCCTTGCCTAGCGAGTGCGACTTAGTTGATGGTGAGTCCCTCCATCATAACAAAAGGCCAAGTACAGTTCCAAGCACAGTTCCCATAATCAGGGTAATAACAATTTATTCTTCCTGCCCCAATAACAAAGACACTGGGGATCCCACAGCAGCCAAAGTGACCATTTGGGCAGCTATGGTCTCATTCTAGGCGGGGTGGGTGTGCCTATGCAAATGAGATCAGCCCCTGAAGTTCTTTTCCACAACTTGCCACACCTCACCACCAGATGTCAGGGTGGAGCTCATCCTGACTCTGCTTACATATACAAAGTTTCATTGTGCCAGAGGAGTGTAGCTGTCAACCACAGTCTTCATCCCAGATCTTTAGGTAGTCTTAGATATCCTGGTCCGAGGCCATGGAGCACCCTGAAGATGGGACCAAGACCTTGAACCTGATTTGAAATTCTACAGAAGGCAGCGTAGACAGTGGAAGGTGGGTTTGATGGGCCTTGGTAGCCAGTGTTGCTGAGGAAATGTTCTGTACTAGTTAAAGTTTCCTAAACACAAAAGGTGTCATTCCCAAATACATCACATTGCTGTAATCCAACCAAGCAGTGATGAGAGTGTGAATAACTGAGGCCATGTTACTGTCCGCCAGGATGGCACAGTCTCTTCTGGTCAACTAAAGGAGGTAGAAAGTGTTACTTGTGGATGCTGTTATGCGAGACTCTGGCATCGGTGAGGAATCCAAGTGCACTGCTAAACTATAGATTAAATTGTCCAGTTGTGGATGTGGGCCTTCATCTAATGGAGACTGTGCAGTGGCTGCATGCTATTCAAAATGCTTTTGTCTGTCCACTAGCATTACCTCTGTCTTCCTCAGATTCTGCTTCAACCTGCTATTCTTCCTCCATGATCTGAGCTAGTTCAAGCACTGGGCCACTGTGGTAGTGATGGAGTGGTCATATATGGTGAAAGATAGGAGGATCTGGTATCATGGGGTAGCTGTGTTAGTCTGTATCCACAAAAACAACAAGGAGTCCAGTGGGACCTTAAAGACTAACAGATTTATTTGGGCATAAGCTTTCGTGGGTAAAAAACCCCACTTCTTCAGATGCATGGAGTGAAAATTACAGATGCAGGCATTATTATACTGACACATGAAGAGAAGGGAGTTACCTCACAAGTGGAGAACCAGCGCTGACAGGGCCAATACAATCGCTCCCAATAATTGATGAAGAGGTGTCGATTCCAGGAGAGGTAAAGTTGCTTTTGTAGTGAGCCAGCCACTCCCAGTCCCAATTCAAGCCTAAATTAATGGTGTTAAATTTGTAAATGAATTTTAGTTCTGCAGTTTCTCTTTGAAGTCTGTTTCTGAAGTCTTTTTTGTTCAAGTATGGCTAGTTTTAAATCTGTTATAGAATGTCCAGGAAGATTGAAGTGTTCTCCGACTGGCTTTTGTATGTTACCATTCCTGATGTCTGTTTTGTGTCCATTTATTCTTTTACATAGAGACTGTCCGGTTTGGCCAATGTACGTGGCAGAGGGGCATGGCTGGCACATGGTCGCATATATCACATTGGTAGATATGCAAGTGAATGAGTCCCTGATGGTGTGACTGATGTGGTTGGGTCGTCTGATGGTGTCGCTAGAGTAGATATGGTGACAGAGTAGGCAACAAGGTTAGTTACAGGGATTGGTTCCTGGGTTAGTGTTTCTGTGGTGTGGTGTGTAGTTGCTAGTGAGTATTTGCTTCAGGTTGCGGGGCTGTCTGTAAGTGAAGACTGGCCTGCCTCCCAAGGTCTGTGAGAGTGAGGGATCATTTTCCAGGTTAGGTTGTAGATCGTTGATGATGTGCTGGAGAGGTTTTAGCTGGGGACTGTATGTGATGGCCAGTGATGTTCTGTTGTTTTTCCTGTTGGGCCTGTCCTGTAGTAGGTGATTTCTGGGTACCTGTCTCGATCTGTTAATCTGTTTCCTCACTTCCCCAGGTGGGTATTATAGTTTTAAGAATGCTTGATAAAGATCTTGTAGGTGTTTGTCTCTGTCTGAGGGATTGGAGCAAATTCAGTTGTATCTTAGGGCTTGGCTGTAGACAATGGATCGTGTGTTGTGTCCTGGATGGAAGCTGGAGGCATGTAGGTATGTATAATGGTAAGTAGGTTTCCGGTATAGGGTGGTGTTTATGTGACCATCACTTATTTGCATTGTAGTGTCCAGGAAGTGGATCTCTTGTGTGGATTGGTCCAGGCTGAGGTTGATGGTGGTGTGGAAATTGTTGAAATCCAGGTGGAATTCTTCAAGAGCCTCCTTCCCATGGGTCCATATGATGAAGAGGAGGGGCACTAGGGGACGAGAGCTGAGGAAGAGTTGTTCTAAGTCAGCCATAAAAATGTTGGCATACTGTGGGGCCATGCGGGTACCCATAGCAGTGCCGCTGACTTGAAGGTATAAGTTGTCCCCAAATCTGAAATGATTGTGCGTGAGGACAAAGTCAGAAAGCTCAGCTGCCAGGTGTGCCGTGGCCTCATCGGGGATACTGTTCTTGACAGTTCGTAGTCCATCCTCATGAGGAATATTGGTGTAAAGAGCTTCTACATCCATGGTGGCCAGGATGGTGTTTTCAGGAAGCTCACCAATGCATTGTAGTTTCCTCAGGAGGTCGGTGGTGTCTCAAAGATAGCTAGGAGTGCTGGTAGCCTAGGATCTGAGGAGAGAGTCCAAATAGCCAGATAATCCTGTTGTAAGAGTGCCAATGCCTGAGATGATGGGGCGTCCAGGATTTCCAGGTTCATGGATCATTAATAGCAGATCGAATACACCTGGTTGTGGTTCGGGAGGGGGGGGATGTCCATGTAGATTTGTTCCTGTGCTATAGCAGGGAGTTTCTTGAGCAGATGGCGTAGTTTCTTTTGGTATTCCTCAGTGGGATCGGAGGATAGTGGCCTGTAGAATGTGGTGTTGGAGAGTTGCCTGGCAGCCTCCTGTTCATAATCCGACCTGTTGATTATGGCTACAGCACCTCCTAGGGATAGATAGGGGGATCTGTATGTCATCTCCATTTTGCAGATACTTGAGTCCATGTCAACTGATGAGTTCACCTAGTGGCTTCATGTAGATGTTAAAAAGGACCAGAGAGAATGAGAATATTGATCCTTGTGGGACTCTACAAGAGAGGGGGTCTAGTAATGGAGGTGTAGTGTCCCATAACTACTCATTGGATGTGTCCCTTCATGAAGGACTGAAGACATTTATTACCCTGGATCCCTACAACCCCTTCTCAGCCAAGGAAGTGTTATCTGATGATTGACAGTGTCAAACTCTGCAGAGACGTCCTGAAGGATGATAATGGATGTCTGCGCTGTATCCATTGATAGCAGAAGATCATCCATCATTGCTGTTCAAGCAATCTTAGTTCCATGTCATGGCCTGAATCCAGAATGTGCTGGGTCTAGAATATTAGCTTCAATTAGATGAGCTTGTAGTTTGGCTTTGGCTAGCTTCTCTCATTATTTGCTCGAGAACTGGAGCTTTGGCACTAGGTAGTATTTGCTCTTCCTTTCCCCTTCAGTCACAGGCACCTACCTGCTGCCTCCTTGAAATCACAGACTGGCAAGTTCCTTACTCCCTCAGCTGCAGCTTTCCCCTGTTTGGGCCCCTGCTCCGGAGGTGGGGAGGAGGTCTGGATGCTGCTCCGGAGGTGGGGAAGAGGTCTGAGCTGGAAGTGCTCAGTATATTCTATACTCTTTGTGTCTAAAGTTCTTTAGCCCTAAAAGGGATTGAATAGGAAGCCTGTGAGCATGGGTCAGTCTGAGTACTGCCCTATAATTACATCTAGACAAACTGTGTTACAACAACATTAAGGTTGCAGAATCAAGCACCCAGAAGTTAATTAAATGCCAGAGTTAAGGTTGCCTGTGCAAAAAACCTACCTTAAAAACATAACCGTTTCATCCTAGGGAACCATATTGTCCCCCCAACATGGATCCTTGGCAGGGTTCAGAACCACAGCAGAGCCCTCTACCACTTGAGCTAACAGAGTAACTTGTAGGATAACTGTTTGTTATCCTCTGTGTGGACCTGCCACTAGTGAGGTTTGGAGACACACACTTTGATAGTGGGGGTGGCACTAACCAGTCTACACGTAGTAGCTGTGAGAGGATGGAGCATGCGCAGTCCAGACAAAATTAACATGATTTAGATAGCATCCTATAATAAGTTTCTACTTAGCAAATGCTTATAATTTGGTCAAATTTGGTTGAATTTTTGTATGGATGGCAAAACACACATCCCTGATACCTCTGTGACCCTGCTGCCAAATTTCAAGTCCCTGCTCCCAAGAATGAAGATGTAGTGGCTTCTCAAAGAAACAGCAGTAAGATATTTTTAAGCCTACCTCATTCTCTGAGATGCTGAACTCTTCTAGTTTGGTGAAGTTATAAGCAACCAAAACCAGGGACTGATAAAGGAAAGTGTTTGGCAACCTTAACTAGAGGTAGTGTTTCCTGCACCACCTATAATAAATCTTCTGAACAATAATAGGTCAGCAAAGGGTCGTGTGATGAATCTGCTGATGCTCTTCTGGCTCCTCAGTGGAGAGTGGTAGTGTTTCAAGAAAGGGTAGAGGACAGTAGTGTAGCAGGGGGAAGGATGGTTTGAGAGATGTGGACAGTGATCAAGGCAACTGTTCTTGGTGATAGCTCAGGGTGACTGAGCTGGGATTTTCAGGGTTGCCTGTGTGTGATTGGGTCTATCTGATTTTAGCAGTAACAAGACACAGTGTAGATAAAAACATATTTGTACGTGAAAATTACCAGTCTTCGCTTTTCCTCCAGAAACGTATGTCCTGTACTGCCCAGCCCTCTCCTGGACAATACAAATACTGTGTTTTAAGTCTGTTATTTCTTAAGATAAAAATATGCCAACTTGTTATTTCAAATAGTTCTGCAGACACTTCAATTTAAACACACTGGATTAATAACAAGTTTTTATTACCTACAAAGAGAGAGATTTGAAGTGAATACAAATAATGAGGCATAAAAGTCAGAAATGGTTACAAGAGAAATAAAAACAAATAAAGAAATAAAGACAAAATGCAACTAGTATCTAACTTAACAAACTATGGTAAATTCAAAGCAAAGTTTTTCTCACTACATGCTCTCGACAGTCTTACTGGCCAAACTTCTTGAGCCAGGACCCCTTTTTCAGTTTGATAGCTGCTTCTTTTGTCCTGTCTTGTGTAGTAAATCGATGGACAGAGAAAGGGGGGGTCCCTTGGAGGCATTTATATCCTTTTTATAGAGGAGGTCCCTCTCTTACAAAACATTTCAAGCTGAGATTCAGGAATCTACATGTAAGGATATCTCCTGCTGGTTTTCTCACCCGCTTGAACTCCCTTTGTCTCCCTTCCTGCATGCATGCTTAATGGTCTGGTTACTGCTTAAATGCAAATTAAGCAGAGCATACATTCTTTTGTTTGAGACTGACTTGTTTGCCAATCTCAGTTTGGAACATATGTAAATAACATCATACAGGGAAATCTTGTAACTTCACATACAATGTTGCCATACACATTTTATCAGAACAATATTGACCAGCAGATTGTGAGACCTCAAATGATACCTTACAAGACATACCTTGTACAAAGATTATAATAATAGGGTGTGGACAGAGGGATACATTCTGTCACAGTTATTTAATCTGAATTTGTAACACTGCAATATCATTCCATGGAAATTATTTTTTCATATTGGTAATTCTATCTAAACTGTCATCACCAAAACGTCAGAGAACCTTCCAAATGCCTTTAAAAAGAAATAACAATTTCTCCTTCTTTCTTCCTTTCCAGCTTGTTAGAGAAATAGATTAAGTTATAGTTTGTGTGTGTGCATGTGTAGAATGAACTAGCAGAAAGCTAAGTCAAAGATTAAAGTTTGCATTTAGTTCTGAATGTGCTGAGGTTAGTGAGTGTTGTTATTTCCTATAATTCCTTTAAAAGTGTCCATGTCATGGTGGCAGCCTCCTCTGGAAGGTTTGGTCAGTAACAAAATATCCTCATGACTTGTGGTACCAAGGTTTTAGTCAATTGGTCTGTTTTATCTAATTTATAAATGCCATCAGAATTATTTCACGACTGCCTAATTGGCATAGAATAACAGATACCCAATGATTTAACATTTATACTATGTGGTTTGTTTGCTGTAGAAAATGCTCGACTACCTCAAGGACAAAAAGGATGTGGGCTTCTTTCAGAGCCTTGCTGGTCTTATGCAGTCATGTAGGTAAGACAATATCTATTATAATACATCTATTATTTTGTATCTAGATTCTTTTCTACAGGATTTGTAACATCAGTAGGATGTTGGAAGAATTACCTGGTGAGACAGGAAGGAGCACATGCACACACATAGACACACACCAAATTGTTTTCCTTTCATATTCCTAGGGTTTCAAAACAATAATAATTAATTTAATGTATAAACCACTAACTCAAAGCAATATCCGGGTCTTTATAAATAATAACTGAAAAAATTAAACCAAGCTGGGCTAAGCACCCAGAGAACCCTCCCAGCTAAACAGCAACTGGGCCAAAAAATAAAATACAAATACAAAAACGTTTTTGTGGGAGAGAAAAGGAACATGAAATGACCACAGAGAGAAAAGCCTTTCCTATAAGCCTGGAATGTAGCCATAGTGATCAGGAACAGTCAACATGGATTCACCAAGGGCAAGTCATGCCTGACCAACCTGATTGCCTTCTGTGATGACATAACGGGCTCTGTGGATATGGGGAAAGCGGTGGACGTGATATATCTTGACTTTAGCAAAGCTTTTGATACAATCTCCCACAGTATTCTTGCCAGCAAGTTAAAAAAGTATGGGTTGGATGAATGGACTATAAGGTGGATAGAAAGCTGGCTAACGGGTAGTGATCAATGGCTCGATGTCTAGTTGGCAGCTGGTATCAAGCAGAGTACGCCAGGGGTTAGTCCTGGGGCCGGTTTTGTTCAACTTCTTCATTAATGATTTGGATGATGGGATGGATTGCACCCTCAGCAAGTTCATGGGTGACACTAAGCTGCGGGGAAAGGTAGATACGCTGGAGGGTAGGGATAGGGTCCAGAGTGACCTAGACAAATTGGAGGACTGGGCCAAAAGAAATCTGATGAGGTTCAACAAGGACAAGTGCAGAGTCCTGCACTTAGGATGGAAGAATCCCATGCACCGCTACAGGCTGGGGATCAACTGGCTAAGTGGCAGTTCTGCAGAAAAGGACCTGGGGATTACAGTGGACGAGAAGCTGGATATGAGTCAACATGTGCCCTTGTTGCCAAGAAGGCTAACGGCATATTGGGCTGCATTAGTAGGAGCATTGCCAGCAGATCAAGGGAAGTGATTATTCTCCTCTATTTGGCACTGGTGAGGCCACATCTGGAGTATTGCATCCAGTTTTGGGCTCCCCACTACAGAAAGGAGATGGACAAATTGGAGAAAGTCCAGCAGAGGGCAAAGAAAATGATTAGGGGGCTGGGGCACATGACTTATGAGGAGAGGCTGAGGAAACTGGGGTTATTTAATCTGCAGAAGAGAAGAGTGAGGGAGGATTTGATAGCAGCCTTCAACTACCTGAAGGGGGGTTCCAGAGAGGATGGAGCTAGGCTGTTCTCAGTGGTGGTTGATGACAGAACAAGGAGCAGTGGTCTCAAGTTGCAGTGGGGGAGGTCTAGGTTGGATATTAGGAAAAAACTATTTCACTAGGAATGTGGTGAAGCATTGGAATGGGTGGTGGAATTTTGATCCTTAGAGGTTTTTAAGGCCCAGGGCTTGACAAAGCCCTGGCTGGGATGATTTAGTTGGGGTTGGTCCTGCTTTGAGCAGGGGGTTGGACTAGATGACCTCCTGAGGTCTCTTCCAACCCTAATCTTCTATGATGCTATGATAGTGGGACTGTCCTGGGGCTATGCTTATCTCCAGCTTTCAGGCAGGATTATGTAAATCATTGTCTTTTTGAATATTTGTACCCCACTTCTGAGTCCCTGTGACTAATTACACAGCTACTCACCTTGCCAGCTGCCATGACTTATTCCTTGATTTCAGTGTACCCAATTCTGCCACCCTTACAACAAATAGTACCTTATTTTCTGAGTTGTCCCATTGATGTTTACAGGCTGTTAAACCATTTGGAAATGTCTGCTCACCATTTCCCACTCACATTTGCAGTCTAGGGATATTGGATTTTTGCATGTTTTGTGCAAAGAGTGCACTGCACATGGGGCCTGTGATGTGAATTGGACTCCATTTAATTTGGGGGTGAAATTTAAAGTGGTGGTTCTAACATATAAATGACATATGATTTGGGTCTTGTCTACCTTAGCCACAACCTCTCTCCTCACATGATATGACATTTGTAATTGACTGATGTGTCCAAGATAATAGCCTGCAGAGTTAGTGGTAAGGCATTCTCATTGAGGGGTCCTTGACTCTGGAACTCATCTACTCCCATCCTCCAACAGAGCCCAGATTTGAATAACTTCAAGGAACTCTACAAGGGTCATTTCCTCAAGAATTCCAGGGAGGCCTCTGTGTGGGGAGGGAGTTAATAGAATTTTGGAAGGTGGGGAAGGGAACTGAGTCATCTGATTTGGAGTGGACAGGAGGACATTCTATGGTCTTTTTGCAGGTTCGTGTTTCTGAATGTGTTTGTAATAAGCATGCAGTGCATAAATAAATACAATAATTGTATAAAGACACTTGCACAGAAAGTTAAAATTGAGCCCAAGTCACTGTTACATTATGACTGCTATGTTCCAGGCTGGTGAAAAACATCCCTAATCCTGTTTTATCTGGCTGCTGGAAGATTCTCTTTTGCACAATCTGCTGCATGACAGATGTCCTAGGGCTTGGACTAACTACTATATTATTTTTTTCTTCCTGAAAATAAATAGCAGTTTAAGTATTTTTTCATTAAAAGTAGAATATTTTGGAATGATAACAATGGTTATGAAGTTTTGGAAAAATATAAAGATCAATTTGGCAAAGAAAAAAATAAAATATGAAGTGTTCGTCAGAAAGTTACAACCCATCTGGGATTGCAGATCATCACCTTTGTTATGTTATCCAAAGAACAAAATAGCTGTCACAATGAGAATCCCTGCAGCAAGGTAGATGAGCCATCAACAAAGTATACAGATTTATGATAAATGGAGCTGTATAATTTCTTCTCTGTGTGGCTCATAGGAGAGCAGGTTGTAAAGTAGGGCACAATGAACTAAACCCAGGGAAGGCAGGAGATGGAGCCATTATGGCATGAACTCTCTCTTCCCCAAACCTATAGAATTCCATGGCACTTTTTGCACCCTGAGGGCAATGATGGAGCTGGTGAAAAGCTTCTCTACCTTGAATGTTTCCTTCCGGTCTCTACAGATTAACGAGTGGAAATCCACATGATAGTAAATACTTCCAAAAACACCATAACTAACCATAGAGACCCCTTTGGCTATGTCTATTTTGCAGAAGATGGCGGGGTGGGGGTGCCAGTAGTAACGCAGCTCCCTCGGGAGTTTGCTGCTTGGGATTAAGCAGCCTAGAGAATAGAGGTTGTCAGCAAAACAGGCGTCTTTCCCCAACCCAGTGAAAAATATTTAATTCAAAGTTATTTGAAAATGTTCATTCAAAACATTTAGATTTTTCCTAGGAAAATTCAAAATGAAATTATATTTTTTTCTTTCTATTCATATTGATTTCCCCCCCAACAGAAACAAAATGCAAACTTGTTTAATTTCCCATCAATAATAAGAAAAATTCTGTAGCAAATTACATTTTCTCCACCAAAATAAAACAAACAAAAAAAACATTGATGGAAAAATATTTCAGTAAAAAAAAAAATCTAATTATCTCTACCATAACAATGTAGAGATGTTGGCCTGCTGTGCTGATGCCATCTGGATTTCAAAGTACATCCGCATGGTACTACAGACCTTTAAACATCTTAGTAAACCAAAATAAATTGAAAATGTAAAAATACATTGGGTGAAATGAAGGGAATCGTGCTTTATGGCTGGGGGAGGGGGGAGAGGTTGAAAACTGCTGCAAAAGCCCCGAGGAATGCAGGGTTTAAAAGGGGCAGCTCTGCGCTTCAAGTCTCCCTTTTACATGGAGCAGGCTGAAGCAGGAGGGCACACAACACTTCAGCATGTCTCAGCCGCATGGCTCCATGTAGAACAGAATAGTAAGAAAAAGGGGGAAGCTCCCCAGTAATTATGGCATAAACCTGCACTGTACAGTTTTATCTGCCGGGTAGTCCCAGACATCCCATAATAAAGTTGGGGTCTGATTAAATCCATATAAAATGTTTCCTGTCCTCCTTTCGGTGTGGCAAGACAGTGACCTGTGTGGGCTTACACAACTATGTAATTTCCCAGTAGATAATGGAGGACTATGTGTACACCCAAATAATAATGTATTATTTTTATGACGTGAGATATGTAGATAATATACATATACTTTCTTTTTCAGTAAATCATAATGAGCTGCATTCTGCTATCATTTCCACAGTAAATCCAGTGTAATTTAATTGACTTACTGGAATTTCTCCAAATGTGCAACCATGTAACTGAATTTGGCCCATTGTTAAAGAATGGCGTACCTGGCTTTAGTGACATTACATTTCAGTTATCTCCTAAACTCTATTTCCCATCTTCCAGCTAAGATGATAATTATATTTCTAAGTTTAATTCCATAATTTTGAAAATCAACAAGATACAATTTTGGATTTGTCAAAGAATCTAAATGCTATATTGTTTTTCTCATTGCAGCGTTCTTGACCTAAATGCATTTGAACGCCAAAACAAAGCAGAGGGCCTTGGCATGGTGACAGAAGAGGGATCAGGTACTATCATCTTATGAAAATAACCTTTTTCTTTTTACTGTTCTTCATCAAAGCTGTATAGTCAAGGACCCTTGTAAATCTGCACCAAGATATTTAAGCGTGAAGTTGAGATATTATTTCTTCAGATAGTTTATAATTTAACTGGCCTACTTTAGACTGTACTAGACAATAAAAGATCAGTAGAGCACGTTTGAGAGTGAGGGAATGTCTCAGAGGAATGCAGGATAACATTTTGAAGTAGCAAAGAAAATATTATGAATAAATTTGAAAGGAGATTCCAATCACAAACAGCAGTGTTTATGTCAAACAGCTTCGAAATCGCTAACCAGTTTCAGCATAAAATAAAATGAAGGGCTCCCAACTGATTTATTAAATTATCTCCGGTAGAATGAAAAATAGACAATTTAGCAAGGAATACATTAAATATCAGAGGTCCGAGGAACAGTAGCTGCTGTTTGGAAGACATTGGTTGTGAAAGTTTCTGTTTTACAGTGTAATTTGTCTTTTTGGGAAATATTCTGATATTTTATGTTTACTTCTGATTTTGGAACAGTTCGGGTTTTCTACCTTCTGTGTGGTCAGTTCATTGCTAGTTTCTTTCTTTTGTCACATAATGTGTTCTGTCATCCGATTAGTGTGGTTGTCTGGAACCAATAGGGTAATTTTTTTATGTGCTAATAGTGCTACCAAAGCGCATTTTCTCTATTCCCAATTACATTCTTCATTCATAATATTTTGTGTGTGTTTAAATCCTACAACTAGCTAATCCTGTTATATGGTTTTATTCTTAAAAACAAGGGAAAAAAAAGCTTGACTGTATATTCATTATTGTATTTTGGAGGTCGTAATTCATACCTGCTTCACTGCGTATGTCTTTGGCTACTGTGCCTGTAGCTGTTTTACATGACATATTTCTTGGTTGTTCAAATGCTTGCATCACATTGTTTAATTTGACTGAATGCCTTTAAGACAGATCACAAGTACTTTTCTAAAATTATTTTCTCTTACATCCAAAGTGCTCCCATAGCTTAATAAATTGTAGGTCATATCCTCCTTGCCTGACTCATTTGAGTAATCTCATTAAAGTCAATTTACATGAATAAACTTTGACCCCGTGACTCTGCATTCCCGAAGTGCTGTCTGTCTTGTAAGGCATAGGCTGCTTTGACCATTGCTTTCATGTTTCTCTGCAAATTATTCTCCAGAATGTTTGGACATTCTGGGCATAAGTTCCATTAATATATATATTTTGAAATTATTATTAATAATTTTGGCTTTTGAAAAGGGTTTTTTGATACAGGATCATTTTTCTTTTAATCATCTACCAAAGTTATTAGAAATTACAAATTTGGCATGCAACTATAAACTACCCTTTGACAACTGCATAAGTGACTCTTCTCATATCAAGGTATTTTCATGCTTCCTCATCTGAGAATTTTTTGGTTTGTTTGTTTGTATTTGCTCTTTCTCTTTAGTGCAGAACTAATTTGCCAGAACCAATACTGAGTATGTTTTGTATCTGCTAAAATCAAATTCTCAACTTTTTTTTTCTTTTTTCCTGTTTTCTTTTCTTTTAACTAAATGTCCTGTCCTCCCTTCCTCAGTCATCACTCATGAGCGTGGTAATTATTAAAACAAGCTGCCTTTTATTTATTTTTTCCTGTTGTTAGCTTTGTGTCAGCACTGTACAGCTCCTGAACACCATGAGTTTTTTTTTTTGTTCCTATAAGGCTTTTAAACAAGTGGATTCTTTTCTATTATTATAATTGTGTACTCCAAACTCTTCCGTTTTTATGCCAACTTTCCCCACTTCTTTGTTCTTCCTCCCTTTCTCAGGATTTGCACAGTAACTGGCACACTAGATGTAAGAGCAGCAAGCTTTTTTTTTAATTTATTTGATTTATTTTTCTGTTTGGTTGTTGTTTTTTTTAGTGGGCCCAGTATTTGCAATGGTTGGATGTTTTTTTAAAAAAGTATATATCTGTATATATAAACCCTTGTGCTGTAATCCTCCTGTAGTATTTTTGTTGTGCATTTAATGTGGCTTTATCGCTGCATTGATTTTGTGCAATCACAGGAAATCAGTGGTGGATCCAGAGAGGGCTGGAGGTTGGGATAGAAAGGAGATGTTGGCTGTCACTGGCTAGGTTTACACTATGCAGTCAGAATTCATTTTCTACTACAGTACTTGCCAAAGTAGCTGATAGTTTAAAAACAAAACAAAAAACACCTCTGCTATTTCTTTTCAGGGTTATATCAGGATGTTACCAGTTATTCCTGATAATTTGCCACTTTGAGAGCTTTTTCATACAACAGAGAAAATGTGTATCCCTTAGAGGCAAGGAGTAACAGTAATTCATCTGTCACTGAGCACGCTCACTTTAATTCACTGAATGTGAGTTATAGGCAGCCCAATGCCACTGGTATTAATGCCTGATAGCATTATGAAAGCCCAGCCATTGTGTCTGGAGGAGAAATGATAGATTCTGCTGTGAATGATTGCTAGACATTCTATATTTTATGGGGTAGCTGAGCTCTCATAACTGCTAGCAATCCTACAAATACCCATCTAAAAAGTCCTTCCAAGACAGCACCAAGGTTTAGACTGGGTGACCCAGGGAGAATATATTTTTTCCATTCCGTTTTACAGGACAGATACTTACTCCAAGATTCAGAAGCATGTGGTTGATTGTTAGGGGAATGGAGTGAGGTCCAGAGTACATACTATAACCGTACATACTATAACCTGTTCCTTACGACTTCTACATTTGATGCACGTATTTTTCAGTGAGTTGTTAACTTGTTATTACTGACTATGAGCCTGAATCAGTTTTCACTCCAGTCAGTTCTAAAAACTCCTGTTGACTTCAATGGGAGTAGGCTTTGACCTCTAGCTAGCGGTGGTGTTCTGTAAAACTCGATTTCTTTTCCCATCTCCACATTGGCATTAGCAGAAAATCCTGCAGTGAGTTAAGATGGATGTAAGATTTATTGCCCTTTTCCAACTCTTCTCTTTGTGCTATCACCACCTAAGCTCCTTGTCCTGATTCCTCTTTCACTAGTACCACCTTCCTGTACAAAATCCTGGAACCCCCACTGGTAAAAACACTGACGGTTCTTCAGCAAATGTGTTTCTTACTTGTTTTTGTGGTGTACTTAATGTTGTATCTTTCTGTATGTATATTTGTTTTGATTGTCATGTTTGTTTTACAAAAAAAGGTTCAGAATCAAAGTCGCACAAATGTTCATTATCCCATCTGATGGTTTTCCATTTTTCATTTAATTCTCTCTGTCTATACTGTCTCACCATGATCATGATAACCTTGAAAGTGCAATTTTTCTCTCCTCCCAAAGCCCTTTCTTTAGTTAACAGATAATGGAATGCATTTGCTTAATCTACACTTGCATTATCTTTCTATTGTTGGGCACTCTTCTCGTACAGGATTTTTTTTTCTTTTAACAAGACTTCACAAAGAAACTTGAATATGTTCTTGGGTCAGAATGATTTTTCCTAAACCTGATTCACAATTAGCTGGTGAGGAAACTTCTGTAAAACTTACTTGCCATTTGAAACACATACCCTCCTATATGACTGGCGTGGTTTGCCTAAAATCATTATTGTTGTTTGTGATGTATGGTTAAATAGATCAAACTTACAATGCAGCAAGGAAAAGAGAGTTTGGGTCAGGCTACTGGAGTTCTGCTTTAGCCAAATACAATATCCCTGAAATACTAATCACTTTGAAATCTGTTGATATTAACAACAATAATACTCTTGACACCTTTTATTTGAAAACTTTAAATGGCTTTACAAACAATTAAGCCCCACAAACCCCTCTAAAATAGGTAACCATAATTATACCCATTTTATAGATGGATAAATAAAACAGTGAAATTAAGTGGTTTCTCCAAGATGACATAGCAAGTCATTTACCCAAGTTGGGAAAAGAACCCAGAAATTCTGACATCCACTTTCTTCCTTTAACCATCAGACTGTGCAGCTATCCTGTTAAGAGTTTCAATAGAAGATTGATTAGCAGTCTCCTTAAAAACATAGACTTACTACAATTATCTGAGATTGATTTTATTTTAATTGGAGTTATTATTCATATTCTTCATTTAATACAATCTCTACAACCTACTAAATAGTAGTATGTTTGAAAAAAATACTAAGATTTAGAAGAACTTCTTTACTAATTGAAAATAGATTTTTAGACCCATTTTTCATTTCATTAAACCTTTTGTGAATCTTGCCCTTTGTTAGAGGAATATTGTAATTGCATTTGACTGATCTCACTTGAGAGACAGCTTTAAAATACTGCCATGTAATTTTAAATTACAAAGGATAACAATACTTTATTTCTGATGCCTGACAATATTTGTCATGTGCTACAGTGTCACCTTTGGTTCAAGGCCAGTTGATTTTTATCTTCAGAAGACTCTCAAATTTCCACAACAGCATTTCTATAGAAAGGACACTTAAACAGTAGTTGAGGGCTTCACAGGCAAAACTCTACTTGTTTTCTCAGCCGTATTGAATAATCCATTCATTTTTAAACAATAAAATGGAATGAGGTTTAGAGAGATGCATAAAACTATTGTTAAAATTGTTAACTTTTAGAATGGTGTTCTTTAAGAACATAAGAATGGCTGTACAGAGTCAGACCAATGGTCCACGTAGCCCAGTATCCTGCCTTCCTACGGTGGCCAATACCAGGTGTTTCAGAGGGAGTGAACAGAACAGGTAATCATCAAGTAATCCATCCCCTGTCGCCAGTTCCCAGCTTCTGGAAAACAAAGGCCAAGGACTCTTCAGAGCATGGTTTTGCATCCCTGCCCATCCTGCCTAATAGCCATTGATGGACCTAACCTCCATGAACTTAAAGATTTAAACTAGTGCTTTTAAAAATCCTTTTATAGTCTTGATCTTCACAGCATCCTCAGGAAAAGAGTTCCAGGGGTTGAAAGCATTGTGTGAAGAAATACATCCTTTTGTTTGTTTTAAACCTGCTGCTTATTAATTTCATATGATGACCCCTAGTTCTTGTGTTATGAGAAGGAATAAATAACATTTCCTTATTTGCTTTCTCCACACCAGTAATGATTTTATAGACCTCTATCATATTTCCCCCTTAGTCGTCCCTTTTCCAAGCTGAAAAGTCCCAGCCTTATTAATCTCTCCTTATATGGAAGCTGTCCCATACCCCTAATATTTTTGTTGCCCTTTTCTGAACCTTTTCCAATTCCAGTGTATCTTTTTTTGAAATGGGGTGACCACTTCTGCACACAGTGTTCAAGATGTGGGCATATCATGGATTTATAGAGAGCCAATATGATATTTTCTATGTTATTATCTATCCCTTTCCTAATGATTCACAACACTGTTAGCTTTTTTGACTGCCACTGCACCTTGAGTGGATATTTTCAGAGAACTATCCACAATGACTCCAAGATCTCTTTCTTGAGTGGTAACAGGTAATTTAGACCCCATCATTTTTTATGTATAGTTGGGATTATGTTTTCCAATGTGCATTAATTTGCAGTTATAAAGCTGAATTTCTTTTGCCATTTTGTTGCCAGTTACCCAATTTGGTGAGGTCCCTTTGTAACTCTTTGCAGTCTGCTTTGGACTTAGCTACCTTGAGTAGTTTTGTATCATCTGAAAATGTTGCCACCTCACTGTTTATCCCTTTTTCCAGATCATTTATGACTATGTTGGATAGGACTGGTCCCAGTACAGGCCTCTGAGGGACACCACTATTTACTTTTCTTCATTCTGAAAACTGACCATTTATTCCTACCCTTTGTTCCCTTATCTTGTAACCAATCACTGATCCATGAGAGGACCTTCCCTCTTATCCCATGACAGCTTACTTTGCTTAAGAGACTTTGGTGAGGGACTTTGTCAAAGGCTTTCTGAAAATCTAAGTACCCTATATCAACTGGATCACCCTTGTCTACATGCTTGTTGATCCTGTGAAAGTATTCTAGTAGATTGGTGAGGCATGACTTCCCTTTACAGAAAACATGTTGACTTTTCCCCAACAAATCATGTTCATCTATGTGTCTGTTCTTTACTATAGTTTCAAACTATTTGCCTGGTATTGTAGTCAGGCTTACCGGCCTGTAACTGCCAGGATCACCTCTGGAGCCTTTTTTAAAAATTGGCATCACATTAGCTATCCTCCAGTCATCTGGTACAAAAGCTAATTTAAATGGTATGTTACATACCACAATTAGTAGTTCTGCAATTTCACATTTGAGTTCCTTCAGAACTATTGGGTGAATACCATCTGGTCCTGGTGACTTATTATTGTTTAATTTATCATTTTTTCCCAAAACCACCTCTAATGACACCTCAATCTGGGACAGTTCCTCAGATTTTTCACCTAAAAAGAATGGCTCAGCTTCAGGAATCTCCCTCACACCCTCAGCCATGAAGACCGATGCAAATAATTCCTTTAGTTTCTTTGCAATGGCCTAATCTTCCTTGAGTGCTCCTTTAGCATCTTGATCATCCAGTGGCCCCACTAGTTGTTTAACAGACTTCCTGCTTCTGATGTTCTTTAAAAAATAAATTGCTGTTACTTTTTGAGTTTTTGTCTAGCTGTTCTTCAGATTCTTTTTTGACCTTCCTAATTATAGTTTTACACTTCACTTGCCAGAGTTTATGGTCCGTTCTGTTTTCCTCAATAGGATTTAACTTCCACTTTTTAAAAGATACCTTTAAATACAATTTGCAAAGTATCTAATATTATAATCTGCTGACATCTCTTAAACAGATATTGTAAATTTGAAAATCAATTTTGAATCAATTCAAATCAAAACCAAATCAATTCAAAAACAAAATTTTTTATCTGTTTTGTGAATGACATGTAAATTATAAAAAGGAAATTGTTTTAATATCAAAATTTATTTTTTCTTTTTATGTTGTTAGGTGCTTTTTTAATTTCTCCCCAGTTGAACAATTGTAGTTAGTTTCTAGCCAATTTTATTGTGATAGTCTTATATACCAGTACAGTGCTGGAATCTTTGGGGGAAAAACACTGCAGGGAAATGTTGATTAATAAAGTGTGTAGTGTTCCGTTGGATTTTTTTAATGTAATGGAATTATTTCTGTTTGTCTTAGGTTCTTAAAAAGCTTATTTTTATAAAATCTAAATATTATGGGAAATGTGACCTGATTGTTGTCCCTTTAAAGATTAGCCTTTCACCAATCTGCATGACTGGCATACATTCCATTTCATAACACAGATAGAATAAAATACAGAAGAGCTGTTAAAAATCAATAATAGTACAAATTAGTTAAATAGGCCCCAGTCCTGCAAAAACATACTCATTCTCTTAACTTTAAGCATGTTTTTAATGCCATTGAGCCTGATTATTACACTGAGGTCCATTCGTACTCCTTTAGCAGTTAACTTTAAGTATGTGCTTAAGTTTTTGCAGGACATGACCTCGTGTTAGTGGCAGTCACATACATCTTGAAATTAAATTCATATCAGCAATATTTATAAGCTGTTGAAGCTGATAAGGAAGTGTTCTGAATCGGTGTATTTCCTGCTAGCATTACTGCATCCTGTTACTTGGGAGAGTTGCCTGCTTCAGCCTGTGCTGTAGCAATCCTTTCCATCTTCTCATCTCACTAGCAGAGTTTCCAACTATGAGGGCCCTGCACTTCTGTTTACACGAATACTAGTTTGCTTGGGCTAGCAGAGGTAGTTGTGCGTGGCTCAGTGGAGGGGGGGGAGTAGGTTACTTTATCTGGTTTGAGCTCTTGAATGATCTGTTTCCTATGAGATTTATTGTAACTGTGGGGCAATAAAGAGACAATGACAGACATGTGGCACTGGTAACTCAGCCAAACAACTTCTGAATCTTTTAGTGGAAATAAATTAACTGGTGTTACTATGGCAGATCTTTGTTGTTTGACAATTGTGCATTCATCAAAATTGGGCCTTTGTGCCTTTTAGAATGGTAAATATTTTTAATATATAATGTCCCACAGATTTATTTAACTATTAGTAGCAGTGGGGATTTCAAAATGGGGGGTATGAAAGAATTAATGAACTGAGAATCAAACACTTTCAAGGAGATACATATGCTTGTTACATTCAGTCTTATTTTTATTTTACTGCAGACGTTGCTTCTGTTTGTATACATCATATTATCAGACTCGCAACTGCACACACTGTAGGCATAAAGCCATTCATGTGTGTAACCATACCATTTATGTGCAACATGGGCAATGGCAGCATTTTAACCAAATAGTTACATGTTTAAGCAAATGTACTATAGTATATACATCACATCAATTGCAGCTTACCTAAGCAGTGACTCACCTCCCTAAGTCATGCTATATGCAATACGTATATTTGTAAGTACACTATATGTATAAATGTTTGTGTGTGGAGGCATGAATTTGTGTATGTGACGCCAAAAGTGGCTTGCTTAGATTTTAAGCAAAGAAATGGATCTGAATTCCAGAGGTGTCACTTGTAGTCTCCAAAGAGACACCTCTCTGTAGTTATTAAATAATGTTTTTATCCTGAAAAAATGCTGATGTTACCAGCATTTCTTTCTGAGTCAGATTATGGTCTGTTTTTTTAGTGCCAAGGATTTGTCATTCTAAAAGAGAGTCAGATATTTTACTGGTTAGAAGAATTTGATCTCTGTAATCAGTACAGGCATACTGCTCAAAACTGCTTGTGATTAACATTGAAACATGTATATCATTTGTTTTTAAAAAGGAATCTATGGGTCTGATTCACCACTGCCTTTGTTCTTTGTGATGGGGGGCATACAACACTACCTTTCTGACTTGGTAGAATTTTGTGTATGATTTGTACTCATTTTACACAGATGTAAATACATTTTCCATGAGGTACTGTGAATGATCAGATCCAATATATTAGAAGGAGGGAGGATAAAACTGAAACAGTAAAACCTCAAAAGACAGTCTTTCTGAATACGCATTATCTCAATGAAAACCCACTTATAGTAACCCAAATTATGAAACCTTCTGTATAGAGACATTGAATGAAAGACCCAAATGCTTTGCAGTGTGCAAATTGCAATTTCTTTTACAGCAAACTGATTCTTATAGTGAAGTTGATGTGTCAGGAAATGATTTCATTATAAAGGAATATTGCTATCATTTAATTCAAGGCTTTCCTGTCCCTCCCCACCTTCCCTGAATGTCTCCAAAACCTGAGAAGGGGAAAAGAAAGAAAAGCAAAAGTGAAGAGGTACTAAGAGGGAGGTGAAATGGTAGAAGAGGAAATGAAAATAAATATTTTCAGCCAGTTTAAAGGACATTATCAAAAGATTTATATTTTTAAAGTCCTCCTCAACCATTCCTCTTACTTTGGACTTTCCCTCTCACCATAGTCAAAGTGATGCTGAAGTTTTTAATAGCACCAAACTTGTATCTAGTGTTGTTTTTATGTATTTTATTAATATATATTTTTAATATTCAGTACACACACACACACACAACCACTTAAAAGTCAGGCCTGGGACACTCAGTATTGCCAGGTTATAAGCACTATGGTCTCGCTAAGCATATGCTTTTAAGTGCTTTGCTGAAATAGGGACTTAAGTACGTGCTCTGTTCAAGCACGAATATTCCATTAAAATTCATGTCTGGAGTGCTCAGCACCTTGTATTATCAAAGTCAATATGAATATTAATTGTTTTTGAGAAACTTTTTGAGTGAGAAATGAAAGTGAGAAACCAGTGCAGTTAAGTGCTGTTGAAAGCTCCTACCAAGCTTTGTACAGTAGTTTGTTTAGAAAAGCCACTGTTTTTTCTTGTGACTGTACTTCTTTAACATTCACACCTCATTTAGGCCATAATTCAGGAAAGCATGCTGAAGTGTTCATGTGCTTAAATATTTAAATATTTTCCTCAGTTGAGGTCCTAATTTTGCAGCGTCTACTGAACTTATTGTTCATGTCACTTTTTATTATGCCCTTCCCCCACCGCCCACCTTTTCCAAGTGAAAGTGGTCAGTTAGCCCACATGGCAGAGTTAAATTTCACTTAGAAGAAAAAGAAAATATCCACCTGGCAAACTTTTTTTTTAAAGGTGCGTGTGGGGTGGGCTACATAAAATACATGTGAAATATTGCTCTATTAAAAAAAGTTATATTGAACCTATCTTTAACTGTAAGAGTAATATAAATAAATTTTACTGGAATTATTATAAATTATTAATGCAGGTAGGTTTTTTTTTAAAATATTTCCTTAATAGTCTTGATCTGTGTTCTTTGTTTATGCCAAACTGCCACTGAAGTCTGAGAGATTTGGATACTCAAGGAATGTGTGGTTAGGCCTTTTGTAGGCTTGATCCTGGAAACACTTATGTATGATTAATTTTCCTTAAATGTGTTGTCCCCTTGAAGTCATTGAAGTCTCACGTGAGTAAAGTTACATGCATATGTTTTTGCAGGCTCAGGTTCCATAGAGATAATTGAGATTCTGCAAAAGTAATACTCGATCCTGCAAGGTTCTGAGCATTCTGGCCCCAATCCAGCAAAGCACTTAAGCACATACTTAATATTAAAACATGAGGAATCCGACTGAGTTATAAAAATAAAATGCTCAATATTGCAAGATGCTGAACATTCCAAGTCCAGCAAAGTGTTTAAGCATCTTGCAGAATTGAGCTCATATATAGTACTGTTGATTAATATACTACTTGTATGCACAGGAGCCTCTTTTAGTCTTTTGTGTTTTGTTATTTAATTAGTTGAACGGATTTTCAATCTTGTACAGTTGAAAAGCTATATATCTGGTATTAATGTCTGACCCAGAGACAAATTGTGTTAAACATCATCTGTAGTACTTGATTCATTGTCAGGGAGAGGACTATGCATTTTTTTTTCTTTTTGCCATTTCAGTGAGAATGCAGCAAGAATTAGGGGGAGGAAAAAAAGATATTTTAAGTCTCCCTATGTTTGCCGCATTTTTATATACACCTGGTGATACTTGGTTTGGTCACCAAATATTGTGTCTTGCTGGCCAACAGGGAAAAGAGTGAAATGATTTTATATACTTCTTTTAATGTTCACATTAGTTTTCAAAATGGTTTTGCTTCCTAACCCTACCATTATACTGAAGCCTCTCACTTTGAAAGTCACAGACTGCGGACTGGTAAGTCCATTGGCTATTTGTAATTGTAATCATTCATAATTTTTATGTACAGTAAGCATCCAATCATATTCCTGTTTATACATTATATATGCATATATATTATCTCTCTAATTCAAGCACTCCCAGTCTGGGAGAAGTTTTATATTTTTGTTTAACTCTCATTATTTCTTTTATTCACCAACTGAAAAAGGATAATGTTCTTAATATCACATTGGATTTAGAAGTTCAGGTACCAGTCCAAAATGCCTCCTATTTTTAAGAAAACTTTCAGAATTAATATACTGTACTTTTTCAATTTACTTGCATTTTTGTCTTTTATTTTTATGCCATCATCTACAAGTAACAAATGATTGCACATTAAAATTCTCTATATTTAAAAAAAAGTTGTTTCCATTTTTGCCAAGAAACCATTTGTCCCCAAAATATTTGTATAAAGCCCTAATAATGAAATCATTTGCCTTTAATACTCCAGTGTAGTTTTGCTTGCTATTATGTCTTCCCTCTGTGCGAATTTATCAAGCTTCCAGTTCTACTTTGTTAATCCCTGATCTTTCCTAGAGCCACTAATGCTTCCCCTTTTCTCATTTAAACTTCCAGGTTGACTCTCTGTACTGATACAATTAATTGAATGGATACCATGTTAGTGTACCAGATTTTCTTCAGCAATTCTGAAGATCTTTTACAGCTCTAGACACCTGGATAACCGCTATCTATAGAAAAACTAGGCTGTAGGGCCAAGTTCTGCAAGAGTCCTTAAGGACACGCTGAAGTCCATCCCTATTCAGAAAAAACACTTAAGCACATACTTAGTGCTTTGGTTAACCAGAACTAAGGGAATTTGGTGGCTAGTATCCCCTGGCTTTCAATGAGAATTGGTTGCCTAACTCTTTTAGACTCATTTGAAAATCCCAGGTTGAGTGTTTTCTGAGAACATAAATGTCTATAAAGTTGTTGGCTTAGTTTGCTTTTAAAAATATATTTTTAGAGGTCTTCTTTTCTGCAATACTTGATTAATTTTTCAGGCTTTTCAATATTTATCAAACATTGGAACAAAGTAAATCCAGTATTAAGCTTTGTACATGATGCAGACTTCATGCCAACAAAAATAAAAGAAGAGTGTAAAAGATGGATTTTTTCTAAAATGTTGCCAAGCCCATGCTGCTGCATTTTTTAGAGAGAAATTTGTGTCTTGAAATGTAAATGTTCTTTTCTTATGGAAGAGAAATAGCACCTATCTGCCAGCCACATGCCATGCTTCAGATAGAATAGTGGCTATAAATTGCATTTTATATGTTTGTTAATGGTGACTTTAGATTAAATATGGAGATTTGGTAAGGGAAGTGGGGAGCTAGTTGACAGTCTGTGATAATTTGTACCTCCATCTGGGCTTTCCACAGGAGAAAAGGTAATGCAGGATGACGAATTCACCTGTGACCTCTTCCGATTCCTCCAGTTGCTTTGTGAAGGACACAGTTCAGGTTTGTGGGCAGGCTGCCAGTCAGCTGAGCCAAGGTGATGGTAACCAGGGATAAAAGCTCATCAGTGCTGAAGGCTTGGCAAGTTTTAAGGAAATATTATGAAAGGTTCCTGAGTAGCTGAACTGTACATGAAAGAAAAATATTTATGTGGAGTTAAAATGTCAAGTTTCCTTGTTCATTTAAACATTGGGAGAAAAAAATGGCTCACAAAATGATAAAACTCCTGGAGCATGAACTATGTGAAAGGTAAATTAAATAGAAAATGAAGTTTACTCTAGTTTTAGCTTCTGATCACTAAATGGGAGGAAAGTCTTAAAGGAGGGCTTTGCAGCAAACATATTGTACTTTGGCATGCAAAGTATTTTTAGAGTTCTGGTTCTCACTGAAGGTGGTTAGGGGGCTTAAATGTCATCCCAGGAGCATATGGTAGATCTTCATTGAAGGAGGAACAATAGTTTTTCATATATAACATAAGGAAATACTAGCAATTTCTTTTAAAGTATTTTTAATATTAGTTCACTTACTCATATACTTTGTGGTATTATAAAAAAAGATTCCAGTTTATAGCTGTCAAACATATTCATATCATTGTCATCAGTAATGGCATAAGATTTAATTCGGATTTCATTTAGACTAGTGTAAATTGGGAATAATTCTAGTGACGTTAATGTAGTGACATCAGTGTAAAGTTGATATAAGTGAGATCAAAGTCAGACTTATAATATGTTCACAGGAGAAACCAGATATTAGAACTTGTAAACTGTTACTTGATCTCCTCAATAAGATGGTACCATTCAGGCAGATGTAAACGATTCAGTGAATTAAAATATGGATTTAAACAGGAAAGTTACTTAGAAGATGTTTCAATCCTTTAAAGTAGGCTTTGACCAATGGATTGTACCAGAATTTATTTTAATAAATAATTCTGAAAATATTTGAGATTTAAATAAATGTTAATTTGAACTCATCCTCTCATTTTTAGATTTTCAGAACTATTTGAGAACTCAAACTGGTAACAACACAACTGTCAATATTATCATCTCCACTGTGGATTACTTACTGAGAGTTCAGGTAAACCATCTTACATACTAATTGCAAATAAATACAGGTAGCTGTATTTTAGCATTTTTGTTGTTGTTTCTAAAAATTCCAGTATGTGGAAAATCAACCTTTTTTCAGTTGTTGTTGCTGTTGTCAGTATTACTGTGTGTCCTTGCAAGTTCTTTAGAGGCTCGGTGGTAATAACAATAAACCTTTTTATGTTTTGGAGCTCATTTTGATGAAGTTTCAGCTGACATTCTTTAAGGGAGATGGAAAGAAGAATTCTATGCACAAAGAATATTCAGTTCCTTGATTTAGCTAGCTGGCAGGCAGACAGTATAAAGTCACATTGTTCACATGAACAGCACACAGCACTATGTTAATGATTTAGTCAGTTTAAGGGCCCATATGTGTATGTAAAACTTGAAATAAACAAAAAGACCAGGTAATCTAGACAAAAGTTAGATTTTGAAGGGATTTTTGGTTTTGTTTTGTTTTGTTTTTCCCTGTGGGTTTCACTGGAGATGAGAGAGAAAATGCATTATGTTGATGATACCTAAAATGTCTGAGATTATTTTAAATCCATATGAATAAATGGATATTTTTTTTGCTCACAACGAAGTTTGCTTTTAAAGTTTACTTTATGAAAATGCTGATGAACACAGGAGTGGCAGTTTGAATATCTGACCTACATGTGTTGTTTCTTACATCTGTTTTATAGGAATCAATTAGTGATTTCTACTGGTATTATTCTGGGAAGGATGTTATTGATGAGCAAGGACAACGTAATTTCTCCAAAGCAATTCAAGTTGCAAAACAGGTCTTCAATACTCTCACAGAGTATATTCAGGTAAACTGCTCATTGCATGAAATTAGTAAGAAATAATGTTTTGAAATATGTGTAGTAGCCCTTTGTTATTTTTTTGCAAACTAAGAATCTAGCAGATTCCCAGGTATCATTGAATTATCTCCTCTTTTGCTAACCAAGACTTCTTGTGTCCCAGTATGTAGCCAGTTGTGTCCTTTTCTTTCCAACAGGAACCTTGCCATTATAATTTGTTTTGCACCTCAAGACTGGACTACTGCAATGTATCATACTATGTTCTTCACATTTGCTTTATCTGAAAAGTAAAACTAATGTAGAATGTGGCTGTGTGCTTAGTAAGTGGAATATCATGGCATATTCAGTCAGTGCTCTGGCTTCTTGTCAGTTTGATTATAAAGCTCTGAATACACTGCTTGAGAAAACTCTTTCCCCATGACATATTGCCACATTTCAGATCTGCAGAGACTTGCCTGACCTGGACCCTCTTTGCAATAAACAAGAAGAAACTGCTGGCAGGATGTAATGAGCACCATAAAAAAGTTCTAGAAGAAATTAATAATTCTGTACTGAGTGCAGGGCTTGGAAGGGGTGCAACAAAATATGGAGCGCCACATTGAAGGATAAGAAAAAAATGGAATAGCTGTCTCCATGCCATGGATGGAGAACCATCCATTCTGTGCACTGACTAAGGCAAGGGGTCTCATAGACTTTAAGGCCAGAAGGGACCGTCATGTTCATCTAGTCTGACCTCCTGCCCATTGCAGGCAACAGAAGCTCACCCATCCACTCTTGTAAAAGACCCATTACCTCTGTGAGTTCCTGTATTCCTCAAATCTTGATTTAAAGACTTCAAGTTACAAGGAACCCACCATTTACACTAGTTTAAACCTGCAAGTGATCCATGCCCCATGCTGCAGAGGAGGGGGGAAAAAAACCTGGTCTCTGCCAGTCTGGCCTGGAGGAAAATTCCTTTCGGACCCATATACGGTGATCAGTTAGACCCTGAGCACGTGGACAAGCTCCGCAGCCAGACATCTGGAAAATAATTTTCTGTAGTAACTTAGAGCCCTTCCAGTCTAGTGTCCCATCACCAATCATTGTAGGTCTTTGCTACTAGCAGTTGCAGATTGGCTACATCCACTCCATAAACTTATCAAGTTCAGTCTTGAAGCTAGTTAGGTTTTTTGTCCCACTACTCCCCTTGGAAGCTCGGTCCTATGGAAAAACTTGAATTCTGTCATTTCCTAACTTTTGAGTACTTGACTTTGCAATCTTCATAACGTTATTTAATGTAGTTTTTCTTTTCTATGTAACTAGCTAGAATTTTTAAAGAAAAAAATGGCAATCAAATTCTCCTAGGTTTAATTTTAATGTACCCTTTATTGTTCTCTTAAAAAAGGATGTGTGATAAATGTTAGTGGAAAGTGTTAGGTTCACTGCCATTCATCCTATACTATATTGGATCCTCTATCCATGTACAGAACTTCTTTCCCCATAAGTGGGCACTCTATGTGCAGATTGAGGTCCCATATAATTCATTTATTTCTTAGTGAATGTCACTACCAGTATGCTACAATATACTAGTCTTTTCCCATGTAAAATAATCGAGTGAGAAATGCTGCTTATGACAATATGAAGTGATTTAAAATAATTTGGGGCCTTTTTGCTGATTACACAATATTTTCATTATGGAAGTTGAGGTTCAACTGTCAGGAGAGTGTTTAAAACTACACTATATGAAATCATGGCAATTATATTAATCAATGAAAGGATCATTTTGATAAGCCAAAAAGTAGCTTTATCTGATAACTATTTTTGAGAAATTATCCCAAAAATTAATGCTTAAAAGATAGGGACAGACTCTGATCACATTATATGTCAGGAGTAATTCCATTGAAACTAAATGGACTTACAGGACTATGAAACCTATATGAGTGAAGATTCAGGCCCCTAATCATTGTAATTTCTCTTGGGAAGGATTTATTTAAAGACTGAGCATACAGACTATACTTTTTTATTCACATTCAAATCTTCATTATGGAAATCTGTATTATTTTAGACTTCATAGGAGTGAATTGTGAAAGTACTAGCTTGAATAAGTATTAGCAGAGGCTGGTGATATGCAAATGTATACACACAGCTCTAACAGATTTGGCCCGCTACACCCAAACTATTCTGTTCACGGTGTTAATAAATATCTTATTCATTGTCCTTTGAAATATCATCTGATTTTTGTAAAAATATTATTATAGCATTGTAACACCAGACAATGTTTTACAACAGGTGAAACTTGCTGAACAAAAAACAAGAGGCCTGATTCAACTCTTCTTAAAATAATTTTACCAGAACCTTATCATTGTTACTCCTGATTTACAAAAAGAAAAGGAGTACTTGTGGCACCTTAGAGACTAACCAATTTATTTGAGCATGAGCTTTCATGAGCTACAGCTCACTTCAGCTGTAGCTCACGAAAGCTTATGCTCAAATAAATTGGTTAGTCTCTAAGGTGCCACAAGTACTCCTTTTCTTTTTGCGAATACAGACTAACACGGCTGTTACTCTGAAACCTGTCCTGATTTACATTTGCTTAAGTAGAGGAGAATTAGACTAAACATCTGTGCCCCTCATGAGATTCCAATTTAAAGGTGCAAACTGGTACTCTTCCGTGAATATTGAGATCCATTTTTTGTGGCTCCCTTTTTACACAGAACTTTGAAAATGTGGCTTTAGTTGCCTTAAAGCAAAGGAAGTGGTAGGGATATTCTACAGTAATTGTTATCAAATGAAATTGTCATTCCATTTATGTTTCCACTTTCCTTAACAGTTCCTAAAATGCTTGTGTAGCAGCTCTCAGCTGGTCATATTTTAGGTAACCTGATTCTAATTTTATCCTAATGTTTGATGTAATTCTCTTGCATATAAACCCTGTTCTCCTTTTCTTGTCATCTGCATGGTAGGGTCCATGTACAGGGAACCAGCAGAGTCTGGCACACAGCAGGCTGTGGGACGCAGTGGTTGGTTTTCTTCATGTGTTTGCCCACATGCAGATGAAACTATCTCAGGTATCATGTACTTTTTTTTCTTATTTTTTAGTTACTAACTTTTTACAATACATTAGCTGAATTGTTGATCGAACAAATTATTTTCATATTAAGAGAGCGTGACCAGAACAACAATGCAAGGGAATATAGAAGAATTGAGACAGCATAGGCTATGAACCAGTGGGAGAGAAACTTGGCCAAGTGATTACAGAATGACACAGCAACTCCTATGATCCAACCCATTCTTCAGACACCAACTTCCTCTGTAACTTTGGGCATGTCACTCTGTGTCTCAATTTCCCCATCTGTAAAGCAGAGTCATACATACCTTCTTACCTGTCTCGGGGGGTGTGGTGGAATATTTGAAAAATAATTTGATGTACTCAGATTAAAGGTGCCCAACAAGTGGGAAATGTTTTTTTATTGTTGTTATCATTATTTTTAATCTCTGTTGTTACTTTTATAATATTTAAAGTTATAGAGCTCTGAAGACCAAGATTTTGGCTATTTTTATTATTATTTTAGATTCTGATATGATTCAAGAATCCAGTCTTTGCATGTACCACAGAGATGAAAGTTGGGATTTAGTGTCGAGTGAAGGTTGATTTCTTAGTTCTGCTGAACTTCTTAGTGCTATAGACATTCTTCGTCTTCATGAATAGGCATATTCTCACAGCAGGTGGCACTGTAATGAGTGCAGCCTTTCCTAAATGATAAAGAGGAGACGCGTACAAAAATAGAGGTGTACCAAAAGCCTACACATATTGTCATGGTTACCAAAATATACTTATTTTAAGAATGAAAAAGTAGGCTTGTTCCACAGCGTGTGGAAAGTCTGTGGCCAAGCCAGGAGTAAAATCCTCTTGGGTCCTAGTGCAGTGCTTTAAGTATGAGAAGACATCCTTTTCTCTTATTAAAAGTTTCTGCTTTCTGCTTTATTCACTGTTCATCCTTTGCACTGAATGATGCAGGACTCCTATGGTAAAAAAAAAATGTGATCATGTTATGTCATAGCCATGAGGCTTTGCTTAATAATAGGGCGAGGGAAGTTTATAGAATTATTAATATTAGTTGCTAGATTAGACCTGATGGTTTCCTCTTAGTCTACGGGACAGTGGCAATGTCTTTTTCCCATTTGGAGCTCAAGCTCTTGGGGACTGGGAGCATGTTCAGTATCTCAGTATAGTTGACATATTGAGAGATCTTTGAGGCTTTGAACACGCCTAATGCAGATGGGATGCTCAGGTATTTTCATAGCAAAGTTTTAATAAATTCCTCGGAACAAGTGTAAATACTGATTTTCAGAGTCTTTCATAAATTGACGAAATCTGGGTGGATTTCATTGGGGTTGGCAAATGGTACCTCTTTGGAGTACCTCATAGAGGCTGGCCCTAGAGCTCTTCCAAGAATGGTTGGAAATAGATTTGAACGTCAGCAAAACTACTCATTTTCCCTAACTTTGTAGTCGGAAGCCACTGAACTTTTTATGGTGAAATATATGCATGAGGCACAGAACAAACATGGGGAAATTTCAGATGAAATCGTTAAAGATTGTCAAAGTTCTATGTAATTGAAGTTTAATAACTTTGTTTTACTTCTTATAAAATGTTCCCAACTATGACTGATCTGTCACTTTTTTTGGTCTTATTTGAGCTCTTTGTAACTCAATGCTATTGCTGTCATGACACTTTTCTTACGGCCATGTGGGTGGGAACCTGATCATCCCAACACTAACATCAGTTTAGCAAACATAAAGTATTATATAGGCATCATCTCTTCAACTCCAACACAGCTGCATACTATCAGAAAAGCTTTTCTTTTCTTTATTCTCCATAGTAGCTCAACTTGCACTATGGCTGTATTAAATTGCTGTTTCTTCTAAACATATAAGAGTGTGTGTATGTGTTTTGCTACTATATGAGAGTAAATAGTTGGATAAATGTGTTTTCCTTTTATTTTCAGATCTGACATAAAGGGCCAAATACACTAATGGCCTCTCAGCTTCTCAGTCTGATTTTCCCTAAATGAAACCTACATGTGCACACACAAACACTAGTTCAAGTTGGCAGTTGTGTGTGTAAAATACCTGTTTTACAAGGACAAGTTTCTATTTGTGCAAAATATGTGCATGCAAGATCAGAGGCTGGGTTGAGGTTGTTAAAAATATTGGCCCAAAATAGTCTTATTTACAATGGATTCATGTTTGCAGGATTCCAGTCAAATTGAATTACTGAAAGAGTTAATGGATCTTCAGAAGGATATGGTGGTCATGTTGTTGTCTATGCTGGAAGGTAATTTTAATTTATTTTAAAAGTTTATTTTGCAAGTATTATAACTGTTTCTTTTCCTCTGCATATTTTTTTCACAGCAAAACCAATGTCTCTTCCTTTTTTAGTATTTTAATGTTCATTAGTTTATTATCAGAAGAGTTGTTGATCTTTAAAGGCTCATGGGAATTATTATAACTCTAATTTACATGGTGAGCAATAATGTATAAATTAATTAAATCAGTGTTAATTATGCACATGCCAGCTCAGTTTGAATCATTACGAAGATTTACTTATTTCCATGTGTTTGGCTTCTGTTTTGGTTCAAATGAGATGCTATTTGCTGGTGAAGCTAGAATCCAAGGTTCTTGCTACAGAAGGAAGCTTCACTATTTATCAGTTGTTTTATTTACTGTGTGTTAGCAACTTCAGTGTGCTGCATTTAACATCACACTTTTTTTGTATTGACAATTACCATAACCATGAAAGAATGGGCTTTGAATTCACCTGGGTAGGTCTATCATGGCTCTGGGGGATTGTCCTGTTTAACATTTGCAAAAGCTACTATTGCACCTCAACTTCACGCAGTAGCATACAGCCATTGTAAAATATGGCTTTATTTATTGATTTGCAGTGGCCACTGGGACCTTCAGTCAAGGACCAGGACCACATTGTGCTAGGCATTGAATGAACAAAGATCGTCCCAAAGATACCTATTTTCTCCCTCAGAACCAGAAAGCCTAATCTCCACAGCATATCTAAGCTCGTCAGAGGAATGGCAAGAAAAGTCTTAATGTCACTCCTAAATTCCATCTCCCATTCAGCACTCTACTAAATGTGAAAGAAGTCTTTGATGTATACATACTGACATTTATCTCCTTCTTTCAAAAGCAGTGCTTATACTTACTTCTGTTATTGCATCTCTGTAGAATCATAGAAGTGTAGGACTGGAAGGGACTTCGAATGGTCATCTAATCCAGTCCCCTGCACTCAAGGCAGGACTAAGTAATAACTAGACCATTCCTGAGAGGTGTTTGTCTAACCTGCTCTTAAAAACCTCCAATAACGGAGATTCCACAACCTCCTTAGGCAATTTGTCCCTGTGCTTATCTGCCTGACAGGAAGTTTTCCCTAATGTCCAACCTAATTTTGCCTTGCTACAATTTAAGCACATTGCTTCTTTTCCTATTCTCAGAGGCAAACAAGAACAATTTTTTCACCCTCCTCCCTGTAACAACCTTTTATGTACTTGAAATCTGTCATTATGGCCCCCTCAGTCTTCACTTCTTCAGACTAAACAAACCCAGTTTTTTCAATCTTTCCGCATAGATCTTTGATTTGGTATAGTATTTTTAAATTATAACCTGTATAGTTATACACTGAAGACTTGCATGCAACCAGATCATTTAGTAATTTGTAAATCTTACCATGTGATGATTTCAGTAATCATTATTAAATGCTTTTATTTGCCAAAATGTTCATTGTCACCAATGACTGGTTATTGCATGTTGCCACCTTTAGGTAATGTTGTGAATGGAACTATTGGCAAGCAGATGGTTGACATGCTAGTGGAGTCTTCCAACAACGTGGAGATGATTCTGAAGTTTTTTGATATGTTCTTAAAGTTGAAGGATTTAACTTCATCTGATGCATTCAAGGAATATGACCCTGATGGTAAGGGTATAATTTCAAAGAGGGACTTTCAGAAGGCCATGGAAAGCCATAAGCACTACACCCAGTCTGAAACTGAGTTTCTACTATCTTGCGCTGAGACGGATGAGAATGAGACTCTGGATTATGAGGAATTTGTGAAACGGTTCCATGAACCTGCCAAAGACATTGGTTTCAATGTTGCTGTTCTCCTGACCAACCTTTCAGAGCACATGCGCCATGATACCCGGTTACAGACTTTTCTTGAGCTAGCAGAGAGCGTTCTGAATTATTTTCAGCCCTTCCTTGGACGCATAGAAATCATGGGTAGTGCAAAGCGCATTGAGCGAGTTTACTTTGAAATAAGTGAGTCAAGTCGAACTCAGTGGGAGAAACCTCAGGTTAAAGAGTCAAAGAGGCAGTTTATCTTTGATGTAGTAAATGAAGGAGGAGAGAAGGAAAAGATGGAACTTTTTGTTAATTTCTGTGAGGATACCATCTTTGAAATGCAGCTAGCTGCCCAGATCTCTGAGTCAGATTTGAATGAGAGGTCCACAAATAAAGAAGAGAATGAAAAAGATAAGCCTGAGGAACAGGACCCTAGAATGGGCTTCTTCTCCCTTGTGACTGTCAAGTCAGCCTTGGTAGCCCTCAAGTATAATATAATGACTCTTACAAAAATGCTCAGCATGAAGAGTCTAAAGAAGCAGATGAAGAAAATGAAGAAAATGACCATGAAGGACATGTTCATGGCTTTATTTTCTTCCTACTGGAGCATCTTGATGGGCTTACTGCATTTCACCTGTAGTGTTTTCCGAGGCTTCTTTCGCATCATGTACAGTTTGCTACTCGGAGGAAGCTTGGTAGAAGGGGCTAAGAAGATCAAGGTAGCTGAACTTTTAGCCAATATGCCAGATCCCACTCAGGATGAGGTACGTGGCGAAGGGGAAGAGGGAGAGAGGAAACCCACAGAAGCTGCATTGCCAGCAGAAGATCTGACTGATCTGACAGCTTTATCAGATGATGGTGACCTACTCTCAGACATATTTGGCTTGGATTTGAAAAGAGAAGGAGGCCAGTATAAGCTGATTCCTCATAATCCAAATGCTGGTCTGAGTGATTTGTTGAGCACACCTTCCTTACTTCCATTACCTGAGATGCAGGAAAAAATTCAGGTAACAAACTATATTTTTATCCACCGTGTTTCAGTCTGTTCTGTGTGGATCAGAAATAAAACTTACAGCTATGTTTGTGTGATTTTAGTTTTTTTCTTAAGTGTGGCATGCTTTTTAAAGAAGAACAGTGAATTACCAAAGTTTAGTCTTTCTGGGATCACGAGCTTGAAGCTGCTCAGACTAGTCAATGTTATTTGGTTTGCTTTTAAATTCAAAATTCAGTGTGTCTTTTGTAAATGCAAAAGGAAATGTCATTTTCCCTCACTGTAGTGTTGGTTAATAAAAAATGCCTTGATGTTCAGCAGTATGACTGTTGCCTTTTAGCCATGTTTTGGAGGCTGCATACCGTATAATGCTGCTTAGACTTTGTAGATGGGGTTGTTTGTGTTGGTAAGGGGAAGAGCTCAACCTGGGGCACACTTCTGTTTTGTCTTGTGTTCCTAAAGTTCATGCTTCAGGGTTTCATCAAGGTATTCTAGGAGGGTTTTGTTTCAATCTCCTTCCTCTGAAGCATCAGGAATGGAGATGGGACATTGGACATGGAGGGCACAGAGCATTCTCTTTCTCAGGTGCATAACTGGTTGGTTCTTGCTCATGTGCTCAGGGTCTCACTGATCAGCATACATGGGGTTGGTAAGGAATTGTTCCCCAGGTCATATTGGCAGTGACCTGGGGGACTTTTCACCTTCCTCTGCAGCCTGTGGGTACAGGTCACTTGCCAGGATTATCTGGGTATCACTTAATCATTTCCCTGCCATTGCAGGGCTTGGATCAATGGTACATGTCAGCCCTTCCTAGTCTCTTCCTGTTTCACCTACCAATTTAGTATCCTGTAGGTTGTAATACTTGGATCTCAGTTTGATTGTTGGGTTCAGTGTGCGGTGATAAGTGGTGTTGGTGGCCTGTGATATAGAGGAGGTCAGACCAGATGATCTAATGGTTCCTTCTGGCCTTAAACTCTATGACATTTTTTATCTGACTCATTCAAGGAGCAGAAAGTGAATGAAGGTGAAAAGGAGGAGAAAGAAGAAACTAAATCGGAACCTGAAAAAGCAGAGTAGGTATAACCCTAGATCTTGCTCCTAAGAACTGTAGTTTGCTTTTCTGAGAAGTCAGTTTTCTTTACAGGTAGTCCCTTGCTACTTCATTTCTGTGTCATAGAGACATCTCACATGTCTGAATGTAGGTTTCCTTTCACACATCATCCTCGCTGGCAAAGGAGCCCCTCACAGTCCCAATGCAGTGAAACCAGCATAAAATTGATGCCATTATGGTGGTTTTATGCCTTTCTTTATTCCAGTCCATCCTTCCCAGTCCTGTTTCCGACTGTGATCACTGTATTTATGTGACACCTGGGATAGCAGTCAGCTTTCTCTATAGTGCTGCTCTATGATAAGTCTTTTAATGACTAGAATTTACACTACACTACATCTGCTGTGGTGAGGACTCCAGGGTGCAGAGAAAGCAGCAGGATAGTACCATAACATAATATAGTCTCACACTACCTCCCTCCCTTCCCCAAGAGAGTTAAGAGTGTAACTTTCACTGTATGTCCAAGCCAGGGCTGGGCTGCTTGAACAGACAAATTCACTTGGAACTAAGTTCTCCTGTGTTCAAGGCCCCATGTACTCCACATAAAACTGAACCTAATGTCTACTTCAACAACCCCAGCTTCTGTAGCATTCTGGTGCAGAAATTCCACAGGCGCATTTATCAGAGGGGTAGCTGTGTTAGTCTGTATCCACAAAAACAATGAGGAGTCCGGTGGCATCTTAAAAGACTAACAGATTTATTTGGGCGTAAGCTTTCATGGGTAAAAGTGGGTTTTTTACCCACAAAAGCTTATGCCCAAATAAATCTGTAAGTCTTTAAGGTGCCACCGGACTCATAGTTACAGGAACATTTGAATTTAAAACTAGAAGGCTAAATATGTAAGTAGCCCCGCGTGCATTTGTTTGTGATACTGAATGCAATTGATTGTATGCTGTTCCAAAGATTTCACTTTTCAATCTTCCACACATGTCATCACACACACCAAGGGGAACCCTGGAGGTTTTGGCAGAGAATAGTTAGGGCCTTTGGCATTTGAGCAGGTTTGGGAGGCAGAGTGGGATTGTGGGACAAAAGCGAACATGCCTGAAATTTAATAGTTATTTTTAAGGTTCAGAGTTAAAACCCCTTTAAGATGGAAGAGGGAGTTTATCACTCCTAGAACTATTGTTCCAGGCTATCTGCTGATTAAGGAAGAAAATGCTTTGATTTACATTCAGCTCTAGAGCTGTGCCAGAACCAGAATTCCTGTCCTATGAAAAATGTCACATTTCCAAATGTTTTTCCTTTTGACTTGGAATTAAAATTTGAAAATGAAAATTTTCTATTGGATGTAAACTATGGTGCCAGGCAGCCCAACTGCCAGATGGGCACCCCAGGGAGCCGACTAGCTGGTAAGCCCAAGAAGCCGGCAGCTGAGGGAGCCATCACCAGACAGGCTGCCCAGTGTGCTGGGAGGCTGGGGACCCAAGCAGTCTGCCTGCCGACCCTCCAGTCAGCTTGTAGGCAGGCAGAGAGGAAACCAGACGGGCTGGTCAACCTGCTTGCCTGACTGGTTTCCATCAAAAGGTTTGACAGAGTCAAAATGTTTCCACAACATATATTGATTCCATAAAATCAGAATTTTCCAATGGAGAAAAAGATTCCATCAGAAAATGTTTGACCAGCATTATTTAGTCCATATCTAAAGTTTTCTTGGCAAACACAGTGGCTAGAAGCATTAAACATACAGACAGAACCACATAAGTTCCAGAGAACAATTTTATAGTAAGGTGTACGGTCTTTGGCAAAGTCTTTGGGTACAGGTTCACCTAATGAACTGTGTGCAGCTGCTAGGTATGTAAACCAGGGTGATTTTGATTTTACAAACCTTGTCAGTCCAATATTGTTTTGGCTTTAGCAAAATTCTGTGTGGGCATGGCTCACTGCAGGATCACAGTTCAGTGCTCTTAAATTTTTATGCAGCACAAACTTTGTCAGTTTTCTTCAAATGTGCAACTCAGCCTTTCTCTTTGCTTTTGTTTTTCTAAATTAGTGCAACACTGTTTTAGGTCCCAAATTAGTAATAGAATGAAGGACTGAGTTAAAAATCAAATAAATGTAATGGAATACAAAATACAGTGTTTGGTTTTAACTGGTAACATAGAGTGAAACTACATCCCATAGTTCAGGATTCCTCATTTTCCTTAGTATAGCTGATACATGACAAACACCTGAAATTGCAACAATCAATTCTTGTTCCTTCCTCCATTTGAGTAAGTGCTTGTGGTATCCATGACTGTTGGAGAGGAAATACAGAATCCTAAACTCAAGACTTGGTTCGTAAATAGAGGAGGAAATGCTTTTCAGTTATTCTGTTTCAAAACATAAATGTATTGTAAGTTTTAAGTCAACTATATTATGTTATGGTGCTATCCTGCTGCTTTCTCTGCACCCTGGAGTCCTCACCACAGCAGATGTGATGTAGTGCTGAGGGTAGAAGAGAGCCACCCAAAGTGCATAACAGAGCTTAGTTCTATTGGTACTAACTACAATAATATGGAGTGGGGCTTGGAAATAGGAAGGGTGGAGCAGATGGATCCATAATTACCTGGATTCACCAGTCAAATATCCTCATTTAAGAGAGGCTACTGTAATGCAGTGGCTGCAGTATCACCCACAGAACATTTTTGCCGTTTCTTTGTGGCCTGAGAGGGAGAATTCCTCTTCATTTCACGTCTTCTTCCCTGCACGAATCATGGCGACTGTGGCTTCATGAGGGGACAGGATTTCCCCCTTACTGTGGTGGGACTGTAAACAGGAGTCAGTAATGTGTCCGTGGTAAAAATGTTGATGTCCATGGTAATTTTTCAAAAAATTGAATGACTGAATGACATAATCCCCCCTTCCCCCAACGTCCGTCACTAAGTATGGGCATTTTGTCACGTGTCCGTTGCACAACATGGTGGTGCCAACCCCTGACTGTAAACATCTGGGTGGGGAAAAAGTTTATAATAGATCTCTAGTCATCTTCAGTGACTCAGCACACATTATGAGCTCATTTTTTTTTCTCAGGGGAGAAGATGGAGAAAAGGAAGAAAAAGCCAAAGAAGACAAAGGGAAACAGAAGCTGAGACAGCTTCATGCACACAGATATGGAGAACCAGAAGTCCAGGAATCAGCCTTCTGGAAGAAAATCATAGCATACCAGCAGAAACTTCTTGTAAGATGTTATCTACATTGGACTGAGTACTTGCATGTTAGCCAATTATGTGTACCAGGAACTTGTTACAAAGGACTGCAGAAAGTGTCTGTGCATCTGAGAAAGCTGTAGCAACCTTCACTCACTCTCTGTCCTCAACCCACCCCCAAAAAAGGCATAAAAACAAAATGACAGTGAAAATACCAATGTGCTAGGCAAAATTATATATATTTTTTTAAAAACATTAATGGCCTTCTTCAAAGCTGCGTGTAATGTGTGCCTTTAAATATGCGTGTACACTCTTCATAACCACAAAACCATTCTTTTTTTTTTCCCCACAAGCTGTTAGTTGTATATGCAGTTACCCAATTTGTGAATGCAAATGTGGGGGTTTGTGGCTGGGAATGGATGCACATGTATTTTGTATTTTTAGGGGGTGGAAGAATTATATGCAATCTTGAAAATTATTTGCCACAAATGTTCATAGCTGCATTGCAGCTGTGAAGTCCTATTAGTAAGCAGCACAAGTCTGCTGTGTGGGTAATTAACCATTGGAGCAGTTTTCCAAGGATCATGGTGGACTCTCCATCACTGGCAATTTCTAAATCAAGATTTTTTTTTAAAGATATACTGACGTTCAAAAGGAATTGTTCGGGGGAAGTTCTGTGGCTGATGTTATGCAACAGGTCAAACTAGATCAGGAATCAGCAACCTATGGCCCACGGCCTGCCAGGTTAAGCCCCCTGGTGGGCCAGGCTGGTTTGTTTACCTGCCGCGTCTGCAGGTTAGGTCGATTGCGGCTCCCACTGGCCACAGTTCGCCGCTCCAGGCCAATGGCGGCTGCGGGAAGCCGTGCAGGCCGAGGGATGTACTGGCCACCACTTCCCACAGCCTTGGAATCTATGAAGGGGAAAATTAGAGTGGAGAGATCTCAGAACTCAGAGCAAAATTTGATGAGTTCAGAAGCATGGCAGTATCCTCTCTCACAGGTAAATTACATTTGTCTCTCAGGCTCCAGCACTATTCAGAGGCTTTGCTCAATATCTGAAAGGCACAAGGTTGAAGAAACTTGGTCTCAGACCTGTGGTAGTGGCTAGAGAGCCTTTCCATGACAACTACCACAAGGTATATCAGGTTTCCTCTGCTCTCTCCCAGCCACCCATGGATCCAAGCAACTCTCTAATCCATTAGCTCTGCACCTGCCTGCATGACAACTCGACCACACATATTCCTGTAAAAAGAGCTACTGCTGAGGCCATAGTGTTCAAGGGTCTTCAGGGTCACCTTTCACTGCCTTTCTGCTTTCTAGCCCCTAGGGCAGTGATAGACAATTTCCCTTGTATGTGAGACCTTTCACAGCAGCACATGGGACTGCAGAATTTTACCTTTACTGAGAGAGAGATAGAAATTTATGAGGCATGTGACAAACCAATTTAAAGAATTTTTGAAAACCCAGTACTTCATATAAAATTTCCTATCTAGATTTAAATCTGTGTAAAAGAGATGTCGTACATTTTGCATGAAATATTTACTTTTTTAAATCTGTCTTGAAAGCCCATATTTATGGAAAATAAGACTAATTAAAGGAACATATTTCTCAAATAATACAGTTCCCCCCCCCATTTAAATACATATTTATGCCATCTTGTAAATTGTAATGCATTCACAAAAGGGGGTGGAGAGTTACGGTTACACGTCCAGCCTTATCTTCAACTTTCCCTGATTTTTTGAGTGATTCACTTTGCAACTATAGCATTCTTTTATGGTGTTTTTTTTATATACGTGTAGAGAGAGATAAGAGCAGCAACTATGGATGTTTTAAAAATTAGCCATTGGAAAGATCCAAAAGATTTAGTTAGGTTACAAGTTTAGCTGCACATCTGAAACTTACCTGAACTTTTCAAACCACGTCAGGCTACAGACTTTATGGGAGCAGGATTTCCATGGGATTTCCCATATTTCCACTTTCAATCCTGTTGCAGTTGGAACTAGAAAGTACAGTGGCCTAACATATTTCCACTTTCAATCCTGTTGCAGTTGGAACTAGAAAGTACAGTGGCCTTACAACATAATTTCAAGACCAAGTTATCCAAGCTTTTCACTCCTCACAAGGTCTAAGATTTGGTTCCAAATTCAGCTGGGTTTTATGATTCTCCCACTCTAACTGAAAACCTTGGTAAACATGCAAGCAATTTTTGGAGGGGATTGTGGGAAGAGGTGTTCTTCTGAGGGTTTTTAACAGTAAAACTCTGCAAGTTTTCTAGATTTGGATACTTTGAATAATTTTTATAACATAAGGTTCTTAGAAGTAATTTTTATGAGTTCATCAAAGTTGACTAAATCGATATATAAAAAGAAAAGGAGTACTAGTGGCACCTTAGAGACTAACCAACTTATTTGAGTATAAGCTTTCGTGAGCTACAGCTCACCGATGAAGTGAGCTGTAGCTCACAAAAGCTTATGCTTAAATAAGTTGGTTAGTCTCTAAGGTGCCACTAGTACTCCTTTTCTTTTCGCAAATACAGACTAACACAGCTGCTACTCTGAAACTCGATATATAAAATAATTTATAGATAAACTGTATTTTTTATTTTTATTTTCAGAACTATTTTGCTCGCAATTTTTATAACATGAGGATGTTGGCATTGTTTGTTGCTTTTGCCATCAACTTCATCCTGCTCTTCTATAAGGTAAATTTGTTGTATTATTACTAATCAACCCTTGTGCTGCATAATTACATGAATTTGAAAAATATGGGAGACTGCGTAGCCAAATTAACACACTAACTTCCAATTAAAACTAGCCAAAGAATGCATAGCCTAGTGGATTAAGGGTCGACTTAATATTTCAAATGTGTTGAGTGCTTATCTTGTTAAAGTGATACCTCTATTAAAATTTCTGTTAATATTTTTTCCATCAGTACAATTCTAAACAATCAGAGAATCTTATATAAAACATGCCACACATACCAAAAATCTATATGTCTGACCTCTCCACACAGAGACAAGGCAGGAAAGGGTTAACGATTTAAATACTCAAATTAAATAAGGCACAAGGCTACTTAGAGCCTACTGGGCCTGCACACTGAGGGTCTTCACCTTCCTCATCACAGAAGACCATCTCAGAGCACAGCCCCTCTCGGCCCGCACACTAGACCTTGCCCCAGTTGGTCTGCATAGTTCAGAGACTGCACAAAGAGAGGGAGTGCAATTTGTGGAGGGAGTGCATAAATCAGTCCTTCAAAAGGTAGTTAGATAATGCTGCTCCAGGCTATATTCGCTTTTCCACTGATGACTCTCTCCTGTCCCTGGAAGCTGCCATACCTAGACGAGTCCCTGGCAGAGCCAAGCTATCAGGGATTCAGATCAGGGTTGGTCAGAACATGGCCTCTCATGGATCCCAAGTGATCCGTCAAGTTCGGGGCAGCTCTTCTATGGTGAGGGAATGGCAAAACCAGTCATCCCAGTGGAATAAAGTGGAGGGATCTCTGAGGTATTTCTAGAGGAGATTTTGTCACAAAAAAAGGTTCCCTTCCCCCCATTTACATCACCCTTGGTTTGTCTCTTGTGATTTATAGTACCTAGCCTGTAGAAATGCAAAACTCCTGTCAAATGAAATAGTTGTCCCACTGACTTTGAGTGATTTGAACAGGTCTCCACCTCTGCTGTGATAGAAGAAAAGGAAGTTCTTGTGGTAAATGCTGAGGAAGACTCCAAGTTAAACAGCCTGGAAAGTGGCTCCCATAGGATCATCGCTGTGCACTATGTCCTTGAAGAAAGCAGTGGCTATATGGAACCCACACTGCGGATTTTGGCTATCCTACACACAGTCATCTCCTTTTTCTGCATCATTGGATATTACTGTTTGAAAGTAAGAGGTCGAGGAATTTAACACTGTTTGTTTTTGTAGGCCTCTTTTCTCCTTTCTATTGAGTGATGTGCAGTGGAACAAAATCACAGAAATTTTGCACAAACAGGGTGGGGACCCCCATGAAGAGCCACTATGTTGCTGGTCTCCCCTATAAATAAGTTATGCATGTGATGAACCTCACAAGAATTCAGAAAGTGAGGCCTGTCATTTGAGGGAGGTGGAATCCCTCCGTATGGCATGTTCTCATAGGCTCAACACATGGCCATTTGCCATGTACATTAATCCAGCCCTGTTCTGACTGAGGTGCCACCTGTGGCTTTCAAATACAAGTAGAGGGGGATACATGTGACCAGAGGAGGATGGATTACAATGGCAGCATTGCATGTCAGCCGGCTGTGCTGCACAAGAAGCGTATATTGCCAAGGGTGTGTGGTAGTTGGACTAGAGTTTCTGACTGATCAAGGCCTTCTTATTGTCCCTTTTACACCTCTGCCAGTCTTGTTTTATCAGGAGTGGAATGCAACAGATCAGCAGCTCCACTCAAAGGAGGCACATGAATAGCATTTCTCTTTGCACAGGTTTTTATGCTGCAGGAAATTATTTGGCTTCTAGTTATTTTTCCATCTTATCTTTAATCGGTTACCTTTTCTTTGCCAAAGAGACAGGATCTGCTTTGCAAGTGAAGGCAAATGGTTACTAGGTGGCAGATTTCCTTATGCACTTTAAATACTTCCACAACACCAATACATAGTGAAACGCATTTTCCATGATTGGGTGTCAGGTGGCAAACACAGTACCATCTCCACGTCCTGCCTTTTGAGATATGGCTTTCTTTTTTCTGTGTGAGTTTTATGGAATGTCTCTCAAAAATAATTTTTTATGTTTATCCTCTTGGTAGACATGAATTAAAAAACTATTAAAGTAACTGTTTGCCATGATGATTTCCAACAGTTCCTGATGCCCTGAATGGAAGACATTGTCCTTAAAAGGAGCAGTTCTAGTCTCAGCCTGTGGCTGCTGTAGACACACATTGCTTTTAAAAAAAAAATCCATCTCAACTGTATTGCTTTTTATATGTGTGCAAGATTTGTGTCTGGAAATTGCTGTTAAAATGGGAGTGAGTAAAATCCATTAAACACTTTTTATGAAGCTGTCTTCAAATAATATTTGAACTACAGTTATTATATCGAATGTAATATCCACCCTATTATCAGGCAATATAGTTTTAATTGTTATCATTCCAATATAATGCTGTCCAGCTGTAGGGAATGGTTTAGGTGCACAGTCACTGATGTGGGGTGGATAAATAAAAGGTGAATTTGGGGAAATTCAGAAATAATGCTGAGAATCACTTTTCAAAATAAAAGTTCAATAAAACAGCCCTCCGTATGTAATTAATGCTTTAGTGCAACCAGAATGTACTTTTCTGAGGAAAGTCCATTCAAATGGAACTTAAAGATCTTCCAGCCGCATCCAGTCCCAATGGGAGGCACTTCTTTTGAATGTCACCCAGCTCATTAGAGAAAGTTCTGTTCTAGGGAAGGCCTCCAGAGCAGGGCCAGCCCAAAAAATTTTGGCACCTGAGTCGGGGAGCTCAAATGATGCCCCCATGCCCCTTCGCTTGGGCCAAAACTTTGAAAGGTCTCAATTCTGCCTTCTTCCTGTTCTACTCCTCTTATGGTACTGCTCTGCTACCTCCCTCAATAAAGGAGAACTAAGAACTTAAAATGCCTTGTTCAAAAATTTTAAGTAACACTTAACTTTCAAATGCCTGAACAGCAAATGTAACTTTTCTTGTCTACATAGTAAACACTGGTTGTCAAGGTTCCTCCCCCACTCTGAACTCTAGGGTACAGATGTGGGGACCTGCATGAAAAACCTCCTAAGCTTATCTTTACCAGCTTAGGTCAAAACTTCCCCAAGGTACAAAATATTACCCCTTGGACAGGCCGCTACCACCACCAAACTAATACTGGTTACTGGGGAAGAGCTGTTTGGACGCGTCCTTCCCCCCAAAATACTTCCCAAAACCTTGCACCCCACTTCCTGGACAAGGTTTGGTAAAAAGCCTCACCAATTTGCCTAGGTGACTACAGACCCAGACCCTTGGATCTTAAGAACAATGAACAATCCTCCCAACACTTGCACCCCCCCTTTCCTGGGAAATGTTGGATAAAAAGCCTCACCAATTTGCATAGGTGACCACAAACCCAAACCCTTGGATCTGAGAACAATGAAAAAGCATTCAGTGTTTTACAAGAAGACTTTTAATAAAAAATAAAAGTAAATAGAAATAAAGAAATCCCCCCTGTAAAATCAGGATGGTATATATCTTACAGGGTAATTAGATTCAAAAACATAGCGAACCCCTCTAGGCAAAACCTTAAGTTACAAAAAAGATACACAGACAGAAATAGTTATTCTATTCAGCACAATTCTTTTCTCAGCCATTTAAAGAAATCATAATCTAACACATACCTAGCTAGATTACTTACTAAAAGTTCTAAGACTCCATTCCTGTTCTGTCCCCGGCCAAGACGACTACAGACAGACACACAAACCCTTTGTTTCTCTCCCTCCTCCCAGCTTTTGAAAGTATCTTGTCTCCTCATTGGTCATTTTGGTCAGGTGCCAGCGAGGTTACCTTTAGCTTCTTAACCCTTTACAGGTGAGAGGAGCTTTCCCCTGGCCAGGAGGGATTTCAAAGGGGTTTACCCTTCCCTTTATATTTATGACACTGGTGTTTTTATCTGTTTGAATAATCAAAGTGGTGCTTTCCGTGCCTTCTTGGTTGCAAAGATTTGAACTGCTTCCTGCTGAAGGTCCACAGTCTGGGCCAGCTCATGCTCTATTGAGATGGTTGCAAGGCCGACCAGCCTTTCCTGTGTCATTGTGGAGTGTAGATGTGTTTTTATTAACTTCAACTTGGAGAAGCTGCGTTCTCCAACGATAACTGTTACAGGAAGCGTTAGAAGTATGCACAGAGCAACAAAACCATTTGGAAAGAGGGTGGTCATCTTATTTGTACACATATATTCCAGAATAGCCTTTGGAGTTGGTCCTGCTGAAATGTATCTTGAAAGGGCTTTCAGTTCATCACCTAAATCACTCGCATCAATATCACGCATGTCATCATGTGTCAACACTGTCTCTAGTGCCCTGCCTTGCTGGTGTAGGTCTTCTTCAGGTATAGTGAGGAATTTTGGAATATCATACAACATCCCAAATGTATTGTTGTGTTCCTTGAGTTCCATGAAATGTTCAACTGACTGTATTGCACAATCTAGCACCTGATTAAAGAATTCTACTTTGAATTGTTGTTTAGGGTCTCTTATGGGATTATCCTGTGCCTCATAATCAAAATTTCTTCTTCAGTGACTCTTGTATTCTTGAATGGGTGGGAAAATAGCTTCAGTGTGAAGTTCCTGTACCATTTTCTGTGCACTCTTCAGAACTTTTTGAAATCCCTCATCTGACCGGTAAGACTGTAGGTGTGACTTTGCTTTGTCCAGTTGCTCCAGATATATGTATAGGTCAACACCTTGGAGTCTCTTGCTTACAACATTTATTTCAAATAGTATGTCATGCCACACATAAATTTGAAGTTATGTATGTTTCTGGTGATTCCATTTCCGTGTGCTATTATTCTCCAACGAACAGTTCCTGTCATAGCATTTTCCTCCATAATGGCAACTATGGCATCATCTATCTTCCCTATCTGCTGTTTGATAGGCTTTATCGCCTCCACTCAACGTTCCCATTGTGTGGCACTCAGTGGTTTCAGTGTCAGAGAGGATGTTCCCAGATGTTCAAAATTTGCCATCGATGAGTTGATGCAGAGAAAAATACATAGATGCTTTGAATTACATTAAAAAATTCAGCAGCCTCACTAGAAACTGATGCTGCATCACTGTCCATTAGGTTCTATGAATGAGAACTGCATGGGACAAAAAAAGCTCGAGGTTTTAACTCTCAGATCCGTGTCTGTATTCCTCTGTTCTTTCCTCTCATGTTGGCAGCATTATCGTAGCCCTGACCTCTCATGTCAGCTCTCGCAATTCCCATGTCTTCCAGCTTTTTAAGAAGCACATTTGTCATACCAGCTCCTGGTATGACATCATCAATGTCAATACATTCTAGAAAATGCTCTCTGACAGTCACCATTGCAGGGACATTTTCACTAGGTTCTGTTGTTGTTACAAAACGCACCATTAAAGTCATTTGTTCCATATGGCTGATGGCAGGTGTGCAGTTCAGAATAACAGAGTAATACCTTGCTGACTTCAGATCTGCCACAATCTTCTGTTTGACTTTTGTTGCCAGTAACTGTATGATCTCATTTTGAATTGTTTTTCCAAGGTAGTGGTGTGTGTACATTTTTTGGCTTGTCACTCTTCTTAGATGCTCCTGGAGTACAGCATCAAACTCAGCCATCAGCTCCACAATTTTAAGGAAGTTTCCATTGTTTGGCATATATAGCTGATCTGAAGTGCCACGCAGTGCTAGGTTTTGGGTAGCAAGCATTCTAACAATGGCAGTGAGCCTTTTCAGAATATTTTGCCAGTAAAGAGACTATGATGCAATCTTCTCTTGATGCTGATCATCTGTGGTGGTCTTTAACCTTAGTCTCATCTCAAGCTCTTTCCACCTATGGAATGCTCTCTGGTGATTTGTTGCCTTCTCATGGCATGCCAGATTTCTAGATAGATTTTTCCAGTCCTTTGTTCCTGTAGAACCCAATGTGGCTGGAATACTAGACTGGAAGAGTTTGCAACAAAAACAGTATGCAGCATTCTGGGTTTTTGAGTACATAAGCCATGGCCTCTCCACTTTGTCACCATTGGGGATTTCACACCAGTAATGTGTTGGATGGAAACGTCTATTTTCATTGTTTTTGGGGAACATGAAGTTTTTCACTTGCTGTGGCCCATGCAGTACAAGGAAGTCCGTCAGGCTACTGATCAAGTGGGTCCACAGTCCTGGACCATTGAGACTTAAGGAACTAAACTCAGCAGCAGCTGTTTCTTGCACCTCCGCCACAGTCTTCTCTGATCTACACTTTTCTTCAGGAATGTGCATGGTTACATCCATCTGAGATGGAGATATGGATGCTGCAGTAGCTGCCAGCTCACCTGCAGTCTGACTAACTGGAAGATCAGGCATCTCCTCACCACTCACATCCTCACTGGGGCCGGAAGGCTCACCGTGAACATGTGTGTCTATGTATCTCAGGAGAGCTCCTTCCTGCTTAGATAGAAAACCTTCCTTTGCTTTCTTTCTTTTTCTGAATGCTGCCCCAGAGGGGTGTTTTCTTCTTTCACTCATGACTGCTGTTCTGTGCCAGCTATAGTGGCTCTCAACACTCAATTGAAGGGGACATATAAGTAGGCTGGTAGCAGGGCCCGAGTGAGGGAAGATATCAGTGTCTTAAGGGCCTAACTGGCTCCAACTGTGTCAGTTGACTGCCTGTTCTCCTCAAGTGGGTTCAGGGAAGCAGCAGGAAACAGGAAGCTCCCTGAGAAGCTGGTGTTAATCAGTCCAGGCTCCCGGGGGTACTAGAGAGGTACATAAGAGGCTCCTCCTCCTCTCTCTCCCTGCGGCTCCTGCTGCTTTCTGTTATTCCTCTCACCTTTTCTCCTGCCTGCCTGTTATGTCTCTTGTGCCCTCCTTCCTCCGGCACAGCACTGCACCATCTCTGTGCATCTGGAGCAGAGAGAATACATATGCACCAGCAGCAGACACAATTGTCTACACTCTGGGTCCTAGTGGTGCCCCCCGACACCCCACAGTCTGGCACCTGAGGTGGCCGCCTCAGTTCACCTCATGATAAGGCCAACCCTGCTCCAGAGCCTTGCAGTCCAGATCCTCAGGGGCAGGCAAAGTTCACCGAGCACAACTCAAGGAGGTGGTGTGCAAAAGTAGTTTAACAATGTCTTTTGCATTACTTTCATCCCAGTGCAGCTGTTTCCCCTGCTGTGTCTTAAGAGCAGCCTCAGGACTACTTTAATTCATGCCAATCTTTAACAGCCGCAGGTGCCTTAATGCAACCCCAGATGAGCCTGACATAGGAGCATGCCCAATATGCTCACTTTTTAGCCATGTCCCTTTTCACCCTGCTATGCTGACAGCAGGGAAGGTATGTGATCTACAAACCCTTATATTGGCTCTGTGCCACTGTAGGAGCCCCCTTGCATTTGTCTGAGCCTTCCTGAGGCCACAGTATTGAAACAGTGCAGTGCAAAGTCATTGTATGGCACGAAAGGGTCTGGGCCTCATTCATCTATACATACTCAGGTTACTGGCATTAGTCAAATACTTGACTGTTTGAAAGACTACCGTAGGTTATGTGCAGTATGTAATTTTTCCTTCTGATTGCTGGTTTAGCTTATTCAATCTGTGCATGCAATTTTTATGAGCTGCTAGCTGTTCTTAAAAGATAGTAGCTCCCAGAGCTGTCATTGATTTTGAACTAATTTTTAATATGTTTATTTTTCTACTGCAGGTTCCCCTGGTTATTTTTAAGCGTGAAAAGGAAGTTGCAAGGAAATTGGAATTTGATGGGCTGTACATTACAGAACAGCCTTCAGAAGATGATATTAAAGGGCAGTGGGACAGACTCGTCATCAACACACAGTGAGTGTTTTTACTTTAGCTTTTAGAGCTGTGTACAGAATTTTCTGGAATACACACATTGTATATAGCTAGCTCTCAAGTTTTGCAGAAGAGGACGATGGCAATGGGGTTTAGGCTTCCAGCAAAATAATCTAATAGACTGTAAGCATCTGTAGGAATTGTTGTAGATCATGATTATTAATCCGTGTTCTGAGGGCCTGAATCTGAAATTACTTTTGTCCTGCAAAAAAAACAAGGCACAATAAAGTTCACGTTGGTGAGTGTTATATTTACTAACAAGTGTGACTGCAATAGATACTGGGTGAACTGCACTTTGGAACCCTTTAGACTGCCTTGAGTGTACCCCTCAGGTGACAGGCCCAGGTTCCTGCACCTCATTCTGGGAAGAACCACATGGTCCAGCCACTCTGGGACTGGGTCTCTGGACATCAATCCTAATTGTGTTGATGTGACAAGCCAAACTCAATTTGGCACCTGTAAGCCCTTTCGCTCTGGGGACCTGTGATCAGTCAAGTTGACTAAAGCAACTCAGAAACAATGTCTTCCAAACAAAGTATTATTTATTCATTCCCCCAAAGGTACAAAGCATGCATAACAAAGTGTAGAACCAATAAATGGCATGGGTATTACACATCAATCTTTCCTTGCCAGATTTTTGTAAACTCCCTTCACCCAGCTAATCCCCCTCTCTTGCTAGGAGAAACAGACTATCCTGCTCCCAGCAGGCTTTCTCTATCTCCCTGTGTTCCCTTGCCAGCCTGTCAGCTGTCACTGACACTCCCAGGGCCGTCTCTGGCCACTCATTAACCTCCCACCCTTGTCTAGGCCTCGGTGGCTTAGTGGGTTTTTTTTGACCTCTCTCTTCTTGACCTTGGCAAAACAACTATGTCATCGGGGCTGAGGTGTCACCTCTTCACAGCTATAAAACTGGCTATTCTGAGTGCTCTATCGTAGTTTTCTCTTTCCCACTTGGTTGCTTTAACAACCCCTTTTTAGCTAATTCTATAACAAGTAACTCATCGTAAACATATACACAGAGGGAGGTGCCATATTCATGAAACATAAAAGTTATTTCCCAGTTCATCACCGTTGTGCTAACACTGTACCAGGACACAAAACAGTAGAAAAATATTGGGCAAAAACATGCACACAAAATAAAGCTTCTTCAGGTTGGGAAAAAATCCTTAAATTTGACACACACAATGAAGCTAGCTAAAGTCTGCCTTCAGAATGTACTGTACTGCTGTGCAGAGTAAGAAGAGTGAGAAATAGAAACAGATGTTGCTTTCTCAGAATACTTGATTTTCTTGTTATGTTTTTTGAAAAGATAATTAAATGGTTTTAACATAGCAACTTTATTTGCATTGTTTAACTGAATAAGAATAACACTTGAAGACATATACAGTATCTGGAAAACTCAGATATAATAAAATTGTTCAGACATTATTAAAAAGCTACAGAGCTTCCTCTGCTGTGGCCTGCCTCTCTCCAGAACTGAAGAGTAGTTTCTGGCTCTTGTTAGGTTACAGAGTGTTCTATAGTCTGCAGGTCAAGAATGAAAGAAAATAAAAGAAAGGAAGTGGTAGGGAGATACAAGAAAGGGAAAAATATATAAAAGCAGGGAAGAGTGAAGAGAAGAGGTGAGCAAAGGGAAAAATACATTTAAAAAGGGTCCAGAAAGAGGATGACATGGGGGGAAAGGGAAGATAACAGGAAAAAGGAATTGAGAGATATGAAAATAGAAAGATGAATGGTGGTAAACAGAAAGTTAGATACAGTGATGTATCTATTTGTAGTGTGCTGATCATTGTGATACGTAGCCATCAATGGAAGAATTAAAATTCCCTTTGTCATCCAAGTAGGACTCTCTTCTCTGTTCCTTTGTGGGTTTGTTGTGTTATTTTTTTTCAGAGAGAAAGAGAGAGCTTACCTGTTAGTTTATTGCTACCTTTATTGAGGGGAAGGTCTTAGCAAAGAAAGGGCAGTTCTTGAGGTGGTTGGGCCCCTTGTTTCATTATGGGCTTTGAAAATGAGAGCCAAATACTTAAAATGAAATGGGAGCCATGTGCAGCACACAGGGACTTGAAGTAATATATTCCTGTGTGTCATCTCACTCAGAGTACAGGCATTTGAAAATAATACTTAGTCCTGTCTTGAGTGCAGGGGACTGGACTAGATGACCTCTCGAGGTCTCTTCCAGTTCTATGACTCTATGATTCTGCTATGTAGAACTTATTACAGTAATCCAGCATGGAAGTAACACAGACATAGATCAATAACAGAGTCTTCAGTCTTCTTGCTTGTGAGAGGTGGAAAAGTGTTTCTGTCCACTGCTGCAACTAGTCATCTAAGTGGATGAGGAAGACAAAGTTAGTGGGTAGGTGAAATTATTTCAAAGATCTAGCAGAGGCTCATGGCTGTGACAGCCCCCTCAGTTGAGAACACTAGTCCAAGTACTGTGGCGTAAATGCTCAGATGTTAAGGCACACTTAACCTAGTTTTACACCAGAATTACTCCAAATTGATAAAGAGGCTGGGAACTTGTTTTTATACCACCAGTTAAGAAGAAAACGAAGCCCACTCCTGGTTAACTTGATCACAGAGATCACCCCCTGGGCTAACTCAAAGTTGCAGTGCTGCAATACCTGTTTCCTGGGGCTGTCGGAAGCTGCATTGACATGGCAATTAGTCCAAAATACAGCTTTCTGTCTCCTAAGCATAAAAGTAACTGAGAAAATGTCATGCTAGGGCTCTTCCTAATATGCTGGTTTCCCCATTGAGTATCAGGTCCAGTTCAAGATCTTATTAATAAATTGTGAGGCCAGAGGTGATCATTGTGATCATCTAGTTTGACCTCCTGCATAACACAGGCCAAGGACTTCCTTGAATTTATTTATTTCTGTTTAAAGACTTGCTTGTCTTTTAGAAAAAAACTCCAGTCTTGATTTAAAATTTCCAGTGGAGGATCCACCACAACCCTAATGGGTTGTCCCAAACCTTGTTAAAATTCTGTGCCTTATTTTGAGTCTGAATTTGCCTAGCTTCAGCGTCCAGCTATAAGATCATTTTATATCTCTGTCTGCTAGATCGAAGAGTCCTCTATTATCAAATTACTATTCCCCGTGTAGGTACTTATAAGATACGTCTACAGTGCAATAAAAGATCTGTGGCATGGCTGTGTCTGGCCTGGGTCAGCTGACTGGGGCTCAGACTCAGAGGCTATAAAATTGCAGTGTAGACATTTGACCTTGGGCTGGAGCCTGGGCTCTGAGACCCTTCCCCCCTCGTGGGGTTTCAGCACCTGGGCTCCAACCTGAGTCCAAATGTCTACACTACAGTTTTCTAGCTTTACAGCCTGACCCTGTGAGCCCAAGTCAGCTGACCTGGCTCTGAAACTCAGTGCTGCCGATTATTTAATTTTTTTTATCACAAAGTAGACACACCCATAGACTGTGATGGAGTCAACTCAGAACCATCTCTTTGCTAAACTAAATAGATTGATTTCTTCTACTTTTTCACTATAAGACGTGTTTTCCAAATCTTTACTGATTTGTGGCTTTTCACTGAACTCCCACAATCTTTCAGCTTCCTTCTTGAACTGTGAACACCAAAATTGGACAGTGTTCCAGTTGCAGTTCAACCAGTGCCAAATGCAGAAGTAATATTATCTTTCTATTCCTAATTGATATCCCCCTGTTTATACATCCAAGAATTATATTAGCCGTTTTGGCCACATCATCACTCTAGGAGCTCATGTTCAGCTGATTATCCACCATAAGCCTGAAGTCTTTTTCACAGTCATTGCTTCCCATGATAGAGCCCCCATCCTGTAAGTAGAGCTTGCAGGCTTTGTTCCTAGAGGTATGACTTTACCTTTGACCATATTTAAATGCATATCGTTTATTTGCACTGAGCTTACCTGACAATCCAGATTCTCTGAGTTAGTGACCTGTCTTCTTCATTATTTATGACTCCCCCAATCCTTGTGTCATTTTCAGACTTTATCAGTGATAATTTTGTGTTTTATTCCAGGTCATTGATAAAAATGTTAAATAGCACAGGGTCAAGAACCAGTCCCATCTTGGATTGGCATTGATTCTGTCACCCTCCTTTAATCCTGTACTAATCAAGTTCCATATTAGCCATTCCAGTATTTTGCCTGGAATTGATATCAGACTGACAGGTCTATAATTACCTGCTTACCCTTTTTAAATATTGGCACAACATTAGCTTTCCTACAATCCTTTGGAACTTCCTCAGTGTACAAAGACTCATTGAAAATGACCATTAGCAGTCCAGAGAGCTTTTCAGCCAGTTATTCTAAACCTGTTGGATGCAAGCTATCTGGTTCTGCTGACATAAAAATGTCTAACATTGGTAGCTGCTGTTTAGTATCCTCCTGTGTTACCATTGGAATGGAAAGTATGTCGTCATCATCATCTTATGGTCTGAATACATAATCTGGCTTTTTCCCAAACACAAATCAGAAATATTTATTCAAAACATCTGACTTTTTTAATAATATTATTGACAATTCAACCATTTCCATAGAGCAATGGATCAGTATCATTGTTAGGCTCATTTTTGTTCCTAATATACTTAAACTTCTTATTTTTCTTGCTCTGAACATAAGAACATAAGAATGGCCATACTGAGTCAGACCAAAGGTCCTTCTAGCCCAGTATCATGTCTTCCAACAGTGGCCAATGCCAGGTGCCCCAGAAGGAATGAACAGAACAGGTAATCATCAAGTGATCAATCCCGTCACCCATTCCCAGCTTTTGATGGTCATTGATTTCTCTGTGTCTTTTTCCTTCCCTTATCAATTTTCTACAATTGCTAGCTTCTAATTTATATCCGTTGCTATCAGTTTACCCCTTTTCCCATTTGTTATATATTGTTTTATTTTCTTATAGTTACTTTTCTTAGTTCTCATCTTTAAGTCTCTTGTGGGGGAAGGATAAACTGCCTAATGGATCACCTCTCCCTCTCCCATTCAACAAATATTGCCATCAGCAGGTACACTGAAGTTGCTGGTATCCAAAACAAGGCTAATCTGATCTAGATACCAGTAATTTTCAGAGGAAAAGTCTAACTGTGAAACTTCCTACTTCAGGTTGACCTTTCTTCCTTCAGAGCATTGCACTCTCATCATTTAACCCAACTCTATCATGAACCAAATTACTTTCCACTCCCAGTAGATTTCCACCCAAAAGAAAAGACATCACATGGCATACAACATCATCAGCAGGTTAGGTGAGCATGCAGCCCTGCACAGTGAATGCTGAAGCTTAAATTCTTGTATTTGTCACCTAGATACTACAGTAATTGACCCTATAAATGCATGTATACATAGACAGACAGAGAACTGAATTGAATATTAATCAAAAATTGCCCACTGATTGACAAGGTGATGTGCTGAGGCCCTAGATTGAGGGGACAGTTATGATTTCTGCTAGATTTACAAAGTGCATTCCTCTTCTGACTTGTATCCTGAATTAGAAGTGATCCATGACATTTGTGGTGACAAAAATTTCTGTTCCAGATGAAGCAGATGCATTTAGTGTAGCTGTGTTTCATTTACATGTGAAGGATGTCCTTCACTCCTGTTCCCACAGACCATCACTGGCAGAAATCTTGTGGCCATACTTACTTCCTCCACTACAAATTCATTCCCTCCTCTCAGTTCTGCCATCTTCCTAGCTAAACAACTCTACTTCTTCAACTTAATTGAATTACATGTCCACAATCCCAGCCACCTTTTTGCTACCTTAGTCTCCTCAGACCCTCCCCTCCGCCACTTCTCTCTCTTCACTGGTTTCTTTCAGGATATCTTAGTTGATGTCTAGCCATGGACAACAGCACTCCAGCCCATAACCTGGGCATAATCTTTGATTTGGACCTCTCTTTAGGTCCTCACATCCAGGATGTCTGCATCTTGTTGATTCTTTCTGCATAACATATGTAAGATATGGCTTTTCTTATCCATTTACGCAACTGAAACTCTTGTTCAAGCTTTCATCTCACATCTCAGTATTTGCAACAGCCTTTTCTCTGGACTTGACAAATGCAGTCTTGCCCCGCTTATATATGATTTGGCAAGGATAATTCTCTTGTGCTGTTGCATTGGCCATGTCACCCTTCTCTTTGAATCCCTCTACTGGCTCCCCCTTCTCTATCACATCAAAGAGAAGCTGCTGGTCCTCACTTTTAAGACTCTTTACCATCAGTCCTTTACATTCCTGTCATCTGTCATTCAATACTGAAATGTCAGTTCCCACTCTAATCAGACCTCTATTTCCCACTTTTTAAATTTTGAAACAAGCAACTTTGTCCTTTCTCTCATGCTGCCCCTCATGCTTAGGAGAAGATCCTCCTGCCCCCATAAACATCTGCAAAGCTATCTTTTTGTTCAGTGTTTGTACAGTGCCTGATCCATGACTGGGGTGCTATGGTAGTACAAATAATAGATAAAAATAATGATGATGATAAGTGAGCCCATAGCATATCGCAGTGTTCTCTAATGGCTTAATGTGGATGTTGATGGGGAAAGATCAAGCCTTATAAACTCTACACATTAGACAGGGCGAATGCCACCATCATTTTTATGGCAACATTTTAATTGCCAGCTAGGTACGCTCTGTATTTGATTTAGGTTAACCCTGCAGATATAGGAATTCTACATCACCTTCCAACAATGTTTCTGGAGCCCCTACATAGGAGAACTTAACTGCCTTCAACAGGAATTGCCTGTCTGTGGATTGCAAGACCAGACCAATGTGTGTGTATTTTCTCTCTCTTGTTATTTTTTTATACTTCTCGGTCCACTAATAATCCTCCAAAGTATATTTTCTCCTCTGTCTTTTTCAGATCTTTTCCTAACAACTATTGGGACAAGTTTGTTAAAAGAAAGGTAATGCTTTATATTGTTTTTCATTAGGCTTTATTATTTATTTTCATTTTTTTTAAGTTTATTGGAATTTTGTGCTGATTTTTGTTGTAATAGAAGATGGTACATTTCTCTAAAAAATATATATATATATATATATATATAAATGCTTATGCACTGTAGATTACAGTGTCTACCATTCTACACTATTTTAAATTTCTTACCCACTTTGTATATGTAGTTACACATTTTTTGCATACAGGTTGGGCAATTAATTTAGAAAATGTGTTCCACATAATTTACAGATCATGATGGTCCCTTACGACCTTAGTCTATAAGTCGATGAGTCTATTTGCCTTTTTAAATAAAAATCAGAAATGTAAGATGCGTGTGAAATTTTGTATGTGTGTATATTACATACACGCAACCGTATGTTTTGTGTGTGTGTACATACATATCTACCTATTTATAGATTATCCATCAACAGATAGATAATATTAAGGAGTTGTGATAGCTGCTTAAATATGGACATTGATGCTAATTTCTTATAAATATTACTGTCAGCCACTTCTCCAGTTCCCACCAAAAAACCCTGATCTTCCTGATAATTTTATAGATCACAATATCCTCACAGGAAAAAAATCTTTCTAAGGAGTTTGATAAAGATCAAAAAAGGAGTTTTAAAGTTGTTGGATCAGTTTCATGTCTGTCACACAGGCTTCATGATGGTGTGACTCCACTGATTTCAGAGAAATAATGTTTTTTATTGAAAATTTATCAGAAATTGACTTTTAAAATATTTCTCACTTTTTTGGCTTGTAATAATTATTACCTTGGCTAAAAAATTATGTTTTGTTAGCCTTGCTGAGGAAGATGCCATTTGTACATTTGAAGGTTGTTGGGAGATAGATAGATAGCAAAAGTCTGCACTAAAGTTGTCTGGGAAGGCTAATCAGGGGCTCATAAATGAAAATGTATTAAAAAGTAGCCAATGGAAAGCTGAGGGGAAAAAGAAAGGATTATGTTTTCAATCAGATTGTAGAATGCCTGGTTTAGTATGCTGGGGTAGAGAAATACTCTGAACAGACGTGTCTTAAAGAGGCAAAATGTGGTGTTAAGGAAGGGTTCTTTGTTTCACACACTTTTCTGCTCCCCAGGATACTGCCTTAATCACAATCATGCAGAGCTGTTTTTATGCATGAACAAAAAAAAAAGACCTTAAAATGTGCAAAAAATATCCACCAAGGTCTAAACCACAAATTATTAGGAGACTATACAATACTATTTCTTATTCAGTTATGTGCCTGTAGTCTGTAGTTTTTTCCTTTGGGTATATTTTTGTAAAGGTTAAAAATAAGTAAATCCTGTGCGATAAGAGTGAGAAATAAAGTATTCGGAAGTGATGGGGAGCTGGTTACATCCCGTAATTGTTCATATCCAGCTATTTTAATATTTGCAGCTATTTTGTGAAAGGGGCAGAATCTATGTGAGCATAGACGTAATAATATTTTTGGGTGTTAGCTGGATTTCACTGAAACTCATTTTCAACTGTAAGTCCTGTTAATGAGGTTTTTTGTTTGATACATGTGTATGTATAATACATATTTTGTACACATTATTAAAAGTATATTAAATGTGTTTATATAATTAAACATTAGAGCTGATTGAAAAAATTGTGAACATTTGTGCAAAAATTATTGTCCCCTTTTTGGTTGAAAAAATTATAAATTAATTGTTTTTGCAACCAGCTGTATAAGCATATTTAGAGTAACTTATTTTAAGATGGAAACAATTATATCTAGTTTAATAAGATGTAAAAAAAAATAATAATGAAAACATTACCATGCTCCCACCCAACTGATTGTATTGAACATTCCTCTAATCTTTAGGTTATGGATAAATATGGGGAGTTCTATGGCCGGGACAGAATCAGTGAGTTACTAGGAATGGACAAGGCTGCTCTGGATTTTAGCGATGCCCGAGAAAAAAAGAAACCAAAGAAAGATAGCTCCTTATCTGCTGTGTAAGTACTTCCTTCTGTTTTTGTGTATAAATTAAAACCAATGATTTGAATTTTGTTATTTAGCTTTGAATGTTGTGGCTGTGCTTCATAGGTGCTGACTCCGTGGGTGCTGTGGGACTGGAGCACCCAGGGAAAAAAATAGCAGGTTCTCAGCACCCGCCACCCACAGCTGTTCAGCGCTGCCCCCAATCAGCTGTTTGGCGGCTCAGGGAGGACAGCAGGTGGATGGGGGCCTCGAGAGGTGGGGGCAGAGCGAGAGCGGGGTCGAGGGACGAGGCTTCAGGCGGAGGGGGGTGGAGCACTCCGAAGGAAAATGAGTCTGCACCTATGCTGTACTTATTCTGTACATGATAAATGTTCTTGATTTTATGATTTAGTGAATGTCATGGACAAACAGAAGTTAGAGAGATACGGTAGACAGAGAAGTCATAGGACAGCAAATTATTTTAGAGCTGTGGATTTATTTTGTTATATTAGTGTTTGAATGCATAATATTGCCATTATTTTAATAAGACCTAATGACAGCCGTGCTGGAAGTTTTATTATCTTCGTTTGATGGTTCCATGCAATATTAATCAGCCAGAAAAAATGGACACTGTGGTACACCGTACATTCCAATTTTAAAAACAAGTGAAAAGAAATTACGTGTGGTTAATGCCATGAATCCTGTATAATTTAGAAAATTAGATGTGTAGTCTTAGAAACTTTACTTCATTTGTTTTATGCAATGTAGTTGTAGCCGTGTCAGTCCCAGGATGTTAGAGAGACAAGGTGGGTAAGGTAATATATTGGACCATCTTCTGTTGATGAGAGACACAAGCTTTTGAGCCACACAGAGCTCTTCTTCCGGTCTGGGAAAGGAACTCCCAGCATACCGGCAAAATGCAAGGTGGAATGAATTGTTTAGCAGAAGTAGTTAGCACATATTGTAAGGGACCATTCAAGGTAGAGTGGCCTGTTAACACCTCTGGAGTCATAGGACAAAGAGGGGATTAGTGAGGTTACAGATTGTTATCTTGGTCTGTGGGGATCTTGCTTCTGATGATGAGCTTGGAGAAGTTGGACACAGTACTCCAGACGAGGCCTCACCCATGTCGAATAGAGGGGAACAATCACGTCCCTCAATCTGCTGGCAATGCCCCTACCTATACATCCCAAAATGCCATTGACCTTCTTGGCAACAAGGGCACACCGTTGACTCATATCCAGCTTCTCGTTCACTGTAACCCCTATGTCCTTTTCTGCAGAACTGCTGCCGAGCCATTCGGTCCCTAGTCTGTAGCAGTGCATGGGATTCTTCCGTCCTAAGTGCAGGACTCTGCATTTGTCCTTGTTGAACCTCATCAGATTTCTTTTGGCCCAATCCTCTAATTTGTCTAGGGCTCTCTGTATCCGATCCCTACCCTCCAGTGTATTTACCTCTCCTCCCAGTTTAGTGTCATCTGCAAACTTGCTGAGGGTGCAATCCACACCATCCTCCAGATCGTTTATGAAGATATTGAACAAAACCGGCCTGAGGACCGACCCTTGGGGCACTCCACTTGATACCGGCTGCCAACTAGACATGGAGCCATTGATCACTACCCGTTGAGCGAGACAATCTAGCCAACTTTCTATCCACCTTATAATCCATTCATCCAGCCCATACTTCTTAAACTTTTATTATCAGTAAAGACCAGAGATTCCATTCTCTGGATAACACATTTATTTGAGCATAAGCTTTCGTGAGCTACAGCTCACTTCATCGGATGCTGTAGCTCATGAAAGCTTATGCTCAAATAAATTTGTTAGTCTCTAAGGTGCCACAAGCACTCCTTTTCTTTTTGTGAATACAGATCTACACGGCTGCTACTCTGAAACCTGTCATTCTCTGGATGTATGTTGAGCATTGCTGTTCTGCCTTCAGAGAACAAAACCCTTTAGGAAAAACCTAGACTGTTCATGGACTAGCAGAGCAAAGAATATCAACATGGATTTCAGGCTGTATCTTGCTGTATCTAGTTACCACTTATAGAAACAGAGGAATATAAGATTGGAAGGGACTCCAATAAGTCATCTAGTCCAGTCCCTTTCCAGTGAGGCAGGACTAATATTATCTAGACCGTGCCTGGCAGGTGTTTGTCTAACCCAGTGGTGCCGAAACTGTGGGGAGGAAAGGGGAGGTGGGATAGGCCCCTGCCCCTCCTCTTTCACCTGAGGCCCTGCCCCCCAACCAGGCCAGAAGGAAAGAGCCCCGAGTGGTGGAGAAATGGCCTGAGGGCTGCTCTTGGGCCCCGCAGCCAGGCCAGGTGAAGGGTCCGGGGCACCCCACAGTGCCCCAGGCTCCAGCTTCTGGCCTGGCCAGAGGGTGGAGCCTCAGAGGCCTCAGAGCAGCAGCCAGGCCAAGGTAAGAGCAGCCCAGGAGACCTGGGCCACTGTGGGGTGTCCCAAACCCTCCACCTGCTCTGAGTGGTGCATCCCAGGGGGAGGGTGGGTGGGACATGGACCTGGGGATGCTTTTGGGCCGCCTGCCCAAGTTGGATGGATGGTCCAGGGCTCCCCACAGTGGCCCGGGACCCCTGGGTTTCTCTTACCTCGCCCGGCTTCTGGCCTGATGGGGGGTAGGGCCACGGGGGAACAGGTGGGGCCACAAAAGCGGTGGGGCCTCATGCACCCTCCATTTTTATGAAGGATACGGGGCTCCTGATTTAACCTGTTTTTATAAACCTGCCATGACGGAGATTCCACAGCCTCCCTATGTAATTTGTTCTAGTGCTTAATTACCCATATAGTTAGAAAGTTTTTTCTAATGTCTAGCCTAAATCTCCCTTGCAGCAATTTAAGCCTATTCCTTCTTGTACTGTTCTCAGAGGTTAAGGAGAACAATTTATCACCCTGATCTTTATAACAACCTCTTACGTACTTGAAGACTTTTATCATGTTCTCCCCTCAGTCTTCTCTTCTCCAGACTAAACAAACCAAGTTTTTTCAATCTTTTCTCATAGGTCATGTTTTCTCGACCTTTAATCATTTTTATTGCTCTCCTCTGGAATTTGTCCTGTTTGTCCACATCTTTGCTGAAGTGTGGTGCTGAGAACAGAACACAATATTCCAGCTGAGGCCTTATCAGTGCTCGGTAGGGTGGATGAATTTCTTCTTGTGTTTTTCTTATAACACTCCTGCCAATACATCCCAGAGGATTGCTTTTTTTTTTGCAATGGTATTACATTGTTGACCTACCTTTGGTTTCTGATCCACTATAACCCCCAGGTTCTCTTCGGTAGTACTCTTCCCTTGGCAATCATTTCTCATTTTCTGTTTGTGCAATTGATTTTTCCTGTAACCTATCACTTACATCAGCTTTTGTACCAGGTGACTGGGGAATAACTAGTGTGATGCCAATTTTAAAAAAGGTTTCAGAGGTGATCCCGGCAGTTACAGGAGGTAAGCCCAAATTCAGTATCAGGCAAATTGGTTGAAACCATAGTAAAGAACAGCTGTCCAACATATAGATGAACACGATTTGTCGGGGAACAGTCAACGTGGCTTTTGTAAAAGGAAATCATGCCTCACCAATCTATTAAAATTCTTTGAGGGGTCAACAAACACGTGGAAAAAGGTGATCCAGTGGCTACAGTGTACTTAGACTTCCAGAAAGTCTTTGACAAGGTCCCTTACTATAGGCTCTTAGGGAAAATAAGCAGTCATGGGATAAGAAGGAAAGACCTCTCATGGATCAATAACTGGTTAAATGATAGGAAACAAAGAGTAGGAATAAATAGCCAGTTTTCAGAATGGAGAGAGATAAATAGTGGTGTCCCCAGGGGTCTGTACTAGGCCCACTGCTGTTCAACATATTCATAAGTGATCTGGAAGAAGGGGTAAACAGTGAGGTGGCAAATTTTGCAGACAATACAAACTTATTCAAGATAGTTAAATCCAAAGCACACTGCGAAGCATTACAAAGGTAACTGGGCAACAAAATGGCAAATGAAATTCAATATTGATAAATGAAAAGTAATACACATTGGAAAACATAATCCCAACTATACATACAAATGATGGGGTTTAAATTAACTGTCACCACTCAAGAAAGAGATTGGAGTCATTGTGGATAGTTCTCTGAAAACATCTACTCAGTGTGCAGTGGCAGTCAAAAACCTAACAGAATGTTAGGAGCCATTAGGAAAGGGATAGAAGTAAGACAGAAAATATCATATTGCCTCTATATACTTCTATGGTGCACCCACATCTTGAATACTATGTGGAGATCCTGTTGCCGCATCTCCAAAATGAGATATTGCAATTGGAAAAGGTACAGAGAAGGACAACAAAAATCATTCGCGGTATGGAACAGCTTCCTTATGAGGAGAGATTAAAAAGACTGGGACTTTTCAGCTTGGAATAAGGGGGTCTATGAAGTCTTAACTGGTGTGGAGAAAGTGAAAGAAAATGTTATTTACTCCTTCACATAACAGAAGAATAGGGGTCATGCAATGAAATTAGTAGGCAGCAGGTTTAAAATAAACAAAAGAAAGTACTTCACTCAATGCACAGTTAACGTGTGGAACTCTTTGCCAGGAGATGTTGTGAAGATCAAAACTATAACAGGGTTTGAAAAAGAACAAGATAAGTTCATGAAGGATAAGTCTATCGATGTGTATTAGTCAGGATGGGCAGGGATGCAACACTATACTCTGAGTGTCCCTAGCCTCTGTTTGCCAGAAGCTGGTAGTGGACAACAGGATGGATCACTTGATGATTTCCTGTTATGTTCATTCCCTCTGAAGCATTTGGCATTGGCCACTGTCAGAAGACAGGATACTGGGCTAGATGGACCATTGGTCTGACCCAGTATGGCTGTTCTTATGTTTTCTTAGTTTAGACAAAAAAATGTGTCCTTACTGAATTTCATCCTATTTATTTCAGACCATTTCTGCAGTTTGTCAAGATCATTTTGAATTCTAATCCTGTCTTCCAAAGTGCTTGCAATCCCTCCCAACTTTATTTCATCCACAAACTTTATAAATGTACCCTATATGCCTTTATCCAAATCATTTATGAAGATATTGCATAGAACCAGACCCACAACCGATTTTCGCAGGACTCCACGTGCCCTTCCATCTTGACTGTGAACCGTTGATAACCATTGAGTACTGTTTTCTAACCAGTTGTGTACCCACCTTATCGTAGGTTCATCTAGGCTATATTTCTCTAGTTTATTAATGGGAAGGTCATGTGAGACAGTAGCAAAAGCCTTACTAAAGTTGATATATATCACATCTACTGCTTCTCCCCATCACAAGGCTTGGTATCTTTTCAGAGAAGGATATTAGGCTCAGATCTCTCAAGCTCAGAGATCTCTTCAGCCAGTTCTTAAATGTTCTAGGTTGTATTTCATCTGGCCCTGCCAACTTGAAGATATCTAAACTTGTCTGAGTAATTTTGAAGTTGTTCTTTCCTTATTTGAGCCTACCCATTTACATGCATGTTTGCTGTGTTAGTTGTCCAATCACTACTAACCTTTTTGGGGAAAACTGAAAAAAAAGACATTTAACACTTCGGACATTGCTGTGTTTTCTTTTTTTGCCTTTCCCTCCTCATTGAGTAATGGGTTTACCTGTCCTTGGTCTTTCTCTTGTTTCTAATGTATTTGTAAAATGCTTTCTTGTTACTCTTTATGTTCCTAGCTAGTTTAATCTCATTGCGTGCCTTGGCCTTTCTAATTTTGTCCCTACATACTTGTGTTGTTTTTTTTTAAATTCATATCAGTTTTATTTATATGTAAACCACCACCAACATGCTTTCCACTGAACAGAAAATGACTGCACCTGTGAAAAAAGTTAATGTATATGCCTTGCTGATTGAAAATGGCTCTTCACAGTTTTGATTTGGACAGCATTCTAGGAAAATGTTAAAAGATGAAAAGTTTTTTTTAACTTGATAGTTATTCTTCAATTGGTGCTTCCCTGTAGGTGCTTTGAACAGTTTTTATTTATGCACATTAAGATGTTTCAGGCTGAAAAGTTCAGAGTTATAATTCCAATTAACATTACAGCATCAGTAGACCTCCTGAGGAGGAAAAAAAATGTAGTATTTGGAAAAGAAAAACCTTTTGCATGTAGTAGCTGAATGAAATGGACCTTTAAAGAAACTCTGATTATACTGGTGCTTTTGAAGGTGATGGAGAAATAGCACAGGTGGTTGCCAAACATAGTGCAGGCAAGTTCTGTACAACTGTTATGGCACGACTCTGCAAGTTCATCAGTACTATGACCTGTGACATCCCAGCTATTGCAGACTTGGCTCTCTGTTGCCATAGTGGTTTTGTGTTCCATAGTGTTTAGGCAAATGTTCACTTGAAACTAAGGTAAAAGCGCCAGACTTAACTTTTTTCTTAATGGAGTTGTAGATTTGTGCATGTGTTGATCTGAAGAAGTGAAGTTTTTACCCACAAAAGCTTATACTCAAATAAATCTGTTAGTTTTTAAGGTGCCACCGGACTCCTTGTTGTTTTTGTGGATACAGACTAACATGGCTACCCCCTGATACTTCAGTTATGCATTGTGTCTTAGAAATCCTGCAACTATTTTAAAGCAGTTAATCGTTCAGGTGATATTTGCATACTAGCCACCAATATAAGCATTATGAAAATTTTAAAAATTCACCATCACAACCAGTCTTAGTTTCTACTTTTCTGCATTTGAGAGGATTTTAGAACTATTTTCTCCATCATTTCATAATGCCATTTCACTCTTTAATTATGGAAATTATTAGATAATGTGGTGGCAATGGTTCTTAGAAAAGCAAAGTTCTGGAGAAGAACTAGTTCTTAATCTGTTTTATAAAATATAAGGTGTTTTAATTGTTACCATAACAAAAGTGTAGAAGTGCAGGAATGAAAGACTGGGAACAACCAAATATGTTCCCAAATGTACATATGTCAAGGTTCCTCCCCCACTCTGAACTCTAGGGTACAGATGTGGGGACCTGCATGAAAACCTCCTAAGCTTACTTTCACCAGTTTAGGTTAAAACTTCCCCAAGGTACAAATTAATTTTATCCTTTGTCCCTGGATCTCCACTGCCACCACCAAACTCTAACTGGGTTTACTGGGAAACGTAGTTTGGACACGTCTTTCCCCCCCAAAATCCTCCCAACCCTTGCACCCCACTTCCTGCGGAAGGTTTGGTAAAAATCCTCAGTAATTTGCATAAGTGACAAAAGACCCAAACCCTTGCATCTGAGAACAATGAAAAAGCATTCAGTTTTCTTACAAGAAGACTTTTAATAGAAGTAAAGAAATCCCCTCTGTAAAATCAGGATGGTAGATACCTTACAGGGTAATTAGATTCAAAACATAGAGAATCCCTCTAGGCAAAACCTTAAGTTACAAAAAAGACACACAGACAGGAATAGTCATTCTATTCAGCACAGTTCTTTTCTCAGCCATTTAAAGAAATCATAATCTAACACATACCTAGCTAGATTACTTACTAAAGTTCTAAGACTCCATTCCTGGTCTATTTCCGGCAAAAGCAGCATACAGACAGACACAGACCCTTTGTTTCTCTCCCTCCTCCCAGCTTTTGAAAGTATCTTGTCTCCTCATTGGTCATTTTGGTCAGGTGCCAACGAGGTTACCTTTAGCTTCTTAACCGTTTACAGGTGAGAGGATTTTTCCTCTGGCCAGGAGGGATTTTAAAGGGGTTTACCCTTCCCTTTATATTTATGACAACATACAACCATTAAGCACAAATAGGTCACCCCTAACACAAACCAAAAAGAGTAACCACCCTAATCCAGAACCCAAAAAGCTCTAATGACTTTCCAAGTCGGTAGCGGACAGAAAGATCTTACTTGGTCTCCACTTAGTCTTTCTCCCATGCACCTCAAGAAGGTGACTGCATTTTCTTCTCCTCATGAAAAGTCTCTAGTATCTGTTAATCCAGTGATACATCCAAGGCAGGAAGAGTAGACGGACACAAGACTTGAAGCAATGGAAGTTTTTACTGCCGTTACTTTTCTTATCCTCCGAAACTGGGTCTTCATACAATACCAGATCCTCCGGGATTCAAGAGAATGCCTCTTGACCTGCCAACGCCCAAATGTGGGGTGCAGTTTGCAAAAGAAGACCCAAAATGAGAGAAACCAAATTATTCACTCAATAAACTAAAATGCTGTAGGATTCGTTTATGTAGTGTAAATAATGCTTTTGTAACCTCTGTTGCTTGATTCTTTACTTTTGATTTTAAAAAAATGTCAACATGAAAAGTGAGAGGACACCATTTTTTTCTGAAATAGAGGTAACTTTGGGACTAAAATGAGGGGCATTTTGAGAGGTGTACTCACTAAGTGCATGTCTACACTTCCCCCTGGAATGGTCGATCCAGCAGGGGTCGATTTATCGCATCTAGTGAAGACATGATTGATCGACCGCTGAGCGCTCTCCCATCGACTCGGTACTCCACTGAGGCAAGAGGCACAGGTGGAGTTGACAGGGGTGTGTCAGCAGTTGACTCACTGCAGTGAAGACACCCCGGTAAGTAGATCCAAGTACGTCGACTTCAGCTATGTTATTCACATAGCTGAAGTTGCATAATTTAGATCAATCCCTCCAACCCCCAGTGTAGACCAGGCCTAAGTTATCAGAAGCATCCAGTTCTGAATGGTGCTTCTAGGGTCTGCATAATCCCCTCCTTTAGGACTGGTTCAGTTCTCCTGACCTTTAGGATTCACACAGTAGGTTTCCTATGTTCTAACTGGGCAACAGCTCCTTTTCGTTAAGTATATCTGCAGAGCCTCAATTTTTACCTTGGCCTCACGAATGAGTGCATGCCCTCTGTGGGTGCATGCCCATGCAGAAAAATAAGGGGGATGTAAGGAGCTGCTTACTCCCTTATTCAGGCTGCCCATCTTGCCACTAGGCTCCTACTTCCACTCCTGCAGAGTTTGACAGGGAGTGGGTGGGGCTTTGTACAGCTGAACTGATGCAAAATGGAATGAGTGGAAAGTGGAATGGCACAGCTTACTCCACCCCATGCCACCTCCTGCCCCAAGCAAGAGAAAAGCAGGGAATGATTAAGAATTTGTATCTCAGTCCAGTTTGTGCCCTGCTCCTGCTCAACTAAATGCTGCCCCTTAATTGGGCTAGATTGTAAGGTTAAAATCCAACCCAAAGTGACTGGGATTGAAAATAGTTTATCTTTACCATATTGAGCTCCTGGTATGCCCTTATTTTGACATCTATATCATCAGAGCTTGTTTGGCTCAAAGACTAATCCATATCCTACACATACCTAGTCTCTATTCAGGAAATTAGATATCAGGATAAACACCACATTAACTTTTCTGGAAGCAATTATAGACTCTAAAGTGAATTCTGCTTTCCTTCAGCAAGATAACTTGAAAGCTTAAGAAAAGCCATTGTCAAGGCAATAGGGCAACCAGTAGGAATAGTCAGATCTTAAATAACAATATGGGTTCTGATGGCCTTCCTGTATCGTTGTCACCCCTTTTGTGAATCTAAGAATGCAGCTTCTACAGTCAAAGTTAAGTTTCCATTAGTATCCATGGTATATTGTTGTATCATCTTCACTCAGTGAAGAGAGTTATTCCTAAATACATTGTCCTCAGATGGTGGCAGTACCTTTTGGCTCTACTGTTCCCATTTCTTCATCCAGTTTAGGGTCGGAGTGTCACCTTGCAGTTCATGGTCTGGAAACTGCAAGAGACCAGGTTGTATAACAGTTGAACAGCTTTGAACCATAATATTGGCTCTTAGATTTTATATTTCAACTCTGAAAGGAAAACAGATCACATCCCAAAAGACAAACTGCAATATTTTATTTTGATCAGTCAAGATAGGGCCCAGCTCTTCTCCTCTGCAGGGGTCAAGTCTTGTAGTTTTGAAGGATATGTTCTAAACAATGGCACAGATTTAATGGGATTGCTCAGATTTTCACCAGTGTAAATGGCAGCAGAATCTAGCCTAATACCCTTCCATTGTTGCCTCACTGTACTAAGGTTCAGAGTTACAGTGACCAGACAGCAAATGTGAAAAACCGGGATGGGGTGAGGGGTAATAGGAGCCTAGAAAAAGACCCCAAAATTGGGACTGTCCCTATAAAATTGGGACATCTGGTCATCCTATGCAGAGTACTCTCTAGCAGTCATCTAGTTGGAGGACTCAAGACCCAAAATAACTAGTCCTCAGAGGAATCTATTATTTCCCTCCAGGTAAAGTCATCTAAAGCTCTCTGTTCCTAGGCCAGTGTCCAAGTCAGAAGCACTGTTCAAGGATGCTCTCAAACCCATAGGAGTGCAACAATTGCTTATTCTTTTTGAATGTTAGAGCAACAAATGTGCATTCAAGTATGACAGACACTGAGATCTCATTAAGTAGTTTGGAGGTGGTCAGATACAAAGACAGCATAATTTTGTTGTCCTGGGGAGAAAAAGTTACATTATACAAAACTTTTCTGACCAAGAGGCCTATCAAACACAATGTGAACTTAGCCAATAATATTCCAAGGGGAACTAGTAACCATGCAAGTTTGTCCTTTTGATTTGTGTCTGCAATAGCATGCCCCATGTAACTTTTATATGATAACATTTTATTAATTTTCTCAACTATATCAAGTGATGTGCAAACTTGAAATAAATAGGGTAAAGAGATGATATGGAAAACAAATTGCTATGGGTATGAAGGTAAGTAACAACACATTCTTTAAAAAACATTAATAACATTTGTATTTTGCATAAAAACGTTAATTTTCACATGATTTAGAGTGCTGTGAACTAGATAATTAGTATACAGGTGGGGAAATTGAATCACAGAGAGGTCAATGAACTTGTTTAAGACCACACACCAAATCAGTAGTAAAATTGGGGTTAGGACACAAATACTTTTAGTCCCCATGTGTGGCCTACTAGGCCATACTTCTTTCTGTGTTAAAACTATTTCTATTTCTGTCATAGATTCATAGATATTTAGGTCAGAAGGGACCATTATGATCATCTAGTCTGACCTCCTGCACAATGCAGGCCACAGAATTTCACCCACCACTCCTAAAAAAGACCTCACACCTATATCTGTGCTATTGAAGTCCTCAAATTGTAGTTTGAAGACCTCAAGGAGCAGAGAATCCTCCAGCAAGTGACCCGTGCCCCATGCTACAGAGGAAGGCGAAAAACCTCCAGGGCCTTCCAATCTGCCCTGGAGGAAAATTCCTTCCCGACCCCAAATATGGCGATCAGCTAAACCCTGAGCATATGGGCAAGATTCATCAGCCAGATACTACAGAAAATTCTTTCCCAGGTAACTTGGATCTTACCCCATCTAAAAACCCATCACAGGCCATTGGGCCTATTTACCATGAATATTTAATTACCAAAACCATGTTATCCCATCATACCATCTCCTCCATAAACTTATCGAGTTTAATCTTAAAGCAAGATAGATCTTTTGCCCCCACTACTTCCCTCGGAAGGCTATTCCAAAACTTCACTCCTCTGATGGTTAGAAACCTTCGTCTAATTTCTAATCTAAATTTCCTAGTGGCCAGTTTATATCCATTTGTTCTTGTGTCCACATTGGTATTGAGTTTAAATAATTCCTCTCCCTCTCTGGTATTTATCCCTCTGATATATTTATAGAGAGCAATCATATCTCCCCTCAACCTTCTTTTAGTTAGGCTAAACAAGCCAAGCTCCCTGAGTCTCCTTTCATAAGACAAGTTTTCCATTCCTCGGATCATCCTAGTAGCCCTTCTCTGTACCTGTTCCAGTTTGAATTCATCCTTCTTAAACATGGGAGACCAGAACTGCACACAGTATTCCAGGTGAGGTCTCACCAGTGCCTTATATAACGGTACTAAAACCTCCTTATCCCTACTGGAAATACCTCTCCTGATGCATCCCAAGACGACATTAGCTTTTTTCACAGCCATATCACATTGGCAGCTCATAGTCAACCTATGATCAACCAATACTCCAAGGTCCTTTTCCTTCTCCGTTACTTCTAGTTGATGCGTCCCTAGCTTATAACTAAAATTCTTGTTATTAATCCCTAAATGCATGACCTTACACTTCTCACTATTAAATTTCATCCTATTCCTATTACTCCAGTTTACAAGGTCATCCAGATCCTCCTGTAGGGTATCCCTGTCCTTCTCTAAATTAGCAATACCTCCCAGCTTTGTATCATCTGCAAACTTTATTAGCACACTCCCACTTTTTGTGCCCAGGTCAGTAATAAAAAGATTAAATAAGATTGGTCCCAAAACTGATCCTTGAGGAACTCCACTGGTAACCTCCCTCCAACTTGACAGTTCACCTTTCAGTAGGACCCGTTGTAGTCTCCCCTTTAACCAATTCCCTATCCACCTTTCAATTTTCCTATTGATGCCCATCTTATCCAATTTAACTAATAATTCCCCATGTGGCACAGTATCAAACGCCTTACTAAAATCTAAATAAATTAGATCCACTGCGTTTCCTTTATCTAAAAAATCTGTTACTCTCTCAAAGAAGGAAACCAGGTTGGTTTGGCACAATCTACCTTTTGTAAAACCATGTTGTATTTTGTCCCATTTACCATTGACTTCAATGTCCTTAACTACCTTCTCCTTCAAAATTTTTTCCAAGACCTTGCATACTACAGATGTCAAACTAACAGGCCTATAATTACTTGGATCACTTTTTTTCCCTTTCTTAAAAATAGGAACTATGTTAGCAATTCTCCAATCATATGGTACAACCCCTGAATTTACAGATTCATTAAAAATTCTTGCTAATGGGCTTGCAATTTCTTGTGCCAATTCTTTTAATATTCTTGGATGAAGATTATCTGGGCCCCCCGATTTAGCCCCATTAAGCTGTTTGAGTTTCGCTTCTACCTCAGATATGGTGATGTCTACCTCCATATCCTCATTCCCATTTATCATGCTACCATTATCCCTAAGATCCTCTTTAGTCTTATTAAAGACTGAGGCAAAGTATTTGTTTAGATATTGGGCCATGCCTAGATTATCCTTGACCTCCACTCCATCCTCAGTTTTTAGCGGTCCCACTTCTTCTATAGTCATATAAATAGGAAGAAAACAAAGAAAGAACCTTTTACTATTGGTTTTAATTCCCTTTGCAAGGTCCAACTCTACTTGACTTTTAGCCTGTCTCACTTTATCCCTACATATTCTGACCTCAATAAGGTAGCTTTCCTTACTGATCCCTCCCTTCTTCCACTCCCTATATGCTTTCTGCTTTTTCTTAATTACCTCTCTAAGATGCTTGCTCATCCAGCTTGGTCTACAACTCCTGCCTATGAATTTTTTCCCCTTTCTTGGGATGCAGGCTTCCGATAGCTTCTGCAGCTTTAATTTAAAATAATCCCAGGCCTCCTCTACCTTTAAACCCATAAATTCTTCAGTCCAATCCACTTCCCTAACTAATTTCCTTAATTTTTGAAAGTCAGCCCTTTTGAAATCAAAAACCCTAGTTGCAGATTTATTTTTGTTAATCCTTCCATTCAGTTTGAACTGAATTAGCTCATGATCACTTGAGCCAAGATTATCCCCTACAACCATTTCCTCTATGAGATCCTCATTACTCGCCAAGACCAAATCTAAAATGGCATCCCCTCTAGTCGGTTCAGCAACTACTTGTTGAAGGAATCCATCAGCTATCGCATCTAGGAAAATCTGAGCCCTATTATTATTACTAGCACTCATCCTCCAGTCTATATCTGGGAAGTTAAAGTCTCCCATGATCACACAGTTTCCATTAGTATTTACTTTATTAAAAACATTAAAAAGGGCTCTATCCATATCCAAATTAGATCCCGGCGGTCTATAGCACACCCCAAGCACTATCCCAGGGGAGGCTCTAATAGTTTTCTTCCCCAATTTAATTATTGCCCAGACAGACTCAGTCATATCCATTTCATCGCTTCTTATTTCTTTACATTCTATCTCATCATTGATATACAGTGCTACTCCACCACCTTTACCTTTATTTCAGTCTTTCCTAAACAGCACATACCCTTCAATACCTGTAGCCCAGTCATGACTACTATTCCACCAGGTCTCTGTTATACCTATAATATCTGGTTTCACTTCCTGCACCAGTAACTCTAGTTCCTCCATTTTGTTACCTAGGCTCCTTGCATTAGTGTACAAACATCTTAATTTTTGCTGTTTGGCCTCACTCACATTCTGTACCCTATTAGGCACGGTTATTTTACTACCAGTATAACCTATTAGACTTGTATCTACACTGCCCTTCCTCCTACCTACAGCTGTATCCACTCTTACTTCATTTTCTTTCCACTCTATGCTAAATTCTGGCGTGGAGATTACCTGGACATCTCCCAACCATCTCCCCCAAATTCCTAGTTTAAAGCTCTCTTAATCAGTTGTGCCAGCCTCCATCCTAGAAGTCTATTTCCTTCCCTACTCAGATGAAGTCCATCCCGAGAGAACTGTCCTCTATCCATGAATGCCTCCCAATGGCCATACATCCCAAAGCCCTCCTTATAGCACCACTGCCTAAGCCATCTATTGATAGTCATAATCTTGTCACACCTTTGTTGCCCTTCTCTAGGAACAGGCAGAATCCCACTAAAGATCACCTGAGCCTCAATTTCCGTAAGCGTCCTCCCCAGCCTAACATAGTCTCCCTTAATACTTTCCAGTGAGAATCTAGCCGTATCATTTGTTCCCACATGAAGGATAATTAGGGGATTCTTTCCCGCTCCCTTTAGAATCCTTTTTAACCTCAGGTCTACATCCTGTATCTTAGCACCTGGAAGACAGCACACCCTCCTATTTTCTGGATCAGCTCTGGTTACAGGCCTATCTATTCTTCTCAATAAAGAGTCCCCAATCACATAGACCTGCCTTTTCCTAGTGACGGTGCTATTCTCCAGTCTATCCCCTGTTCCCTCTGGCTGCAAGTTTTTTCCATTCCCATTCTCCCTTGTAATCCTTTTTAACCCATCCTGTATCCTCCTGGGGCTCATATTTGGTGTAATCTCCATTAACTCTTCCCCTTTTCCTATAGGACTAACCGCTCTTCTCTTCTTCCTTGCCCTGTCACCTTCAGTGACTACCTGCTGAGCCCCTTCTTCATTTTCCAACTCTGCAAACCTATTCTGAAGCTCTATTTCTCCTTCACTAGCCCGTCTTTTCCTCTGCCTAGTTCTTTTAGTCACATGCTTCCACTGACCACTTTCCTCACCCAGTCTCCCCTCAGAATTCCCTAGTCCTGCTTCCATCTGCAAGTCTGAGCTTTTCCCTTCAGATACCTCATGTCTTTGCTCCATAATCTGCTCAAACCCCTTCCTAAACTCTACCAGACTTTCCACCTGCATCTCCAAACCTCTGATCTTTTCCTCCATCAGCTCTATCAGACGGCATTTCATGCAGACAAAACTCTTACCAGGTGCCCCCTCCAGGATCATGTACATACCACAGCTTCCACATCCAGTCATCTTCATTGTGTCATCTGCTACATGGGTCACTCCCACTGCCACCTCTGAATCTGTCATAGCCTTCCCACCTAAATCCTGTTAATCTGGGAAACACAAACCACACCAAAACACCACCACCCACAGCAAAACCAAACCCCACACAAGCACCACAAGACAAACTCCGCTTTCAAACTCCCACTCAAACTCCCCTGTTTACAGCTCTGTTTGCTAGCTCCTGTGCTGCTGCCGCTGTCTGTGCTGCTGCCTGACTGGCTGCTACCTTTATAGGACCCCTAGCCAGTGAAGCCCCGCCCCCTAATCAGGGCTCAGCTTCTCTCCCAGCACAAAGCCCCTACAAGCCTCTACACATACAAATACTACCAATACAAAGCCAAACAAACACAAATACCTTCTCCTCCAACAGAACTCCCACTCAAACTCCCCTGTTTACAGCTCTGTTTGCTAGCTCCTGTGCTGCTGCAGCTGTCTGTGCTGCTGCCTGACTGGCTGCTACCTTTATAGGACCCCTAGTCAGTGAAGCCCCGCCCCCTAATCAGGGCTCAGCTTCTCTCCCAGCACAAAGCCCCTACAAGCCTCTACACATACAAATACTACCAATACAAAGCCAAACAAACACAAATACCTTCTCCTCCAACAGAACTCCCACTCAAACTCCCCTGTTTACAGCTCTGTTTGCTAGCTCCTGTGCTGCTGCAGCTGTCAGCAGAGATTGTTTATTAAAAACCCAATGGTGCCATTTCTACTCACAGTGAGCAGTCCTATGGAAATCAATGCGTGTTTGCGTGTGGCAAGAGACTAAATAAGTGTTAATATGGTATATGATTTACTGTATCGTCTGTATCATTTCTGTGGTAAAATTAAATTTATATAGTGAAAAATATGTGTGAGAATGAGTCAAAGGACAAATTTCCCACTAATCCAAACAACCACCACCTTTACAGTTCCTCTGTGTTAAGTAAATTGGCATTGTTATAAGTAAAATCAGCGGAATCACAATTAAATATGTTGTAAGTTCCTTTGGACAGAGAACGTTGTCCTGATTCTGATCACACTCAACATAGGTTTCATATCCTTGTTACTTCATTGACTTCTGTGAAATAACTACTGATTTATACTAGTGCACATAAGATAGAACTTGGTCTTCTGCTTTTTTATTGACCTGTAAATCTCCTTGTAGACTTATGCGCTATATAAATAATAATTACTACTACTTTGAATGGAAGTTCAACTGATTTGATGGCAAAATCTTCTCTGAATGGTTAACACTTAATCAAAGCAGAGAAATTATTTTATTTTTGGTGAATTGTCCTGTCCATGAAATTGAGAATCTAACAAAACCTGCTCTAATCTTGGGAGACCTGGGTTTAAGCCCCGAGTAGATTACATTATGTTAGTGGCCTTAGGTAAAACTCTCACAAGCACCCATTAGAGAACCACTACACAATTTGAGATGACAAGGGTACTACACCTGTCTACACTATATCTAACACTAATAATTGTTGTTTGCTCTTTATTTGAAGGAGCATTTAATTGGCTCATAATTATATGGAGAAGGTGGATAATATTTTAATATAATTATCTACATTATAATTGTCCACAAAGTCCCCAATCAGAATAGGGTCTATTTGTGCTAAACACTTCACAGATAGCTCAAATAATTTCCACTCCATAAAGATAAAGAACCAGAAAGTGGCTCAACATGTAATAGGGCTTAATGCCCAAGCAAGCAGCCATGGTGATGGCTCTTGTTAGTTTCTTGTCTCACCTGCTTACAAAAAATGGTTTATTTGTATTATAAAAAATTTAGCTTTAAGTTTTTGGGGTCTATTGGGGGGAAGAAGCATCAGGGTTGAGAGGAAGAGATTGTTGGAGTAAGAAGTCAGAATCAATCTCAGGGGGAAGAAGGAGAGAAGCATAGTGGTCATGGGTAAGTGATGCTGTGCCACTGAAGGGGTTGAATGGTTGGAGAAGGACAGCATGAGAGGGGATGGATCACTTGATGATTATCTTTTCTGTTCATTCCCTCTGAAGCACCTGGCAGGATACTGGGCTAGATGGACCCAGTATGGCCGTTCTTATGAAAACGGCCGGTAACTGGTAGCAATACAGCAAATGAGTAAATACTGTAGAGTGGATATACAATATTTTTTACTGGTAATAGAATGCTAACTGTAATTGAAAATTTCTTGGAAATAATTTTACTAAAATACTAACAGGTGTAGATTTCTGAATGAATATTTCATTTTTATCTATGAATATCCCTAATTTTAAATCTCTCATGTGTGTCTGTTCTACTGCAGTAGAACCCAAGGTGTGTTGGGAGCTCTCCAAACACAGAAGACGTATTCCCTGTTTTATGGAGTGTAAAGACTAAAAAGGACAAAGACAGACAATGAGTGAGGGGAAAGGGATGCAACATACAAGTATAGACTGGATTCTGACTTAGCCTTTAATGGGTGTGTAGTGGTAAAGAAGGAAGTAAAGAATCTTCTATGCTCTTCTAATGACTGGACAGAATGACAACCCTGGCACTCAAATGTAGAAACTGTTGCCTAATTCCTTCCCTTATAGCATCAGTTGCCTTAAGAGACCAGGGAAGTTGTAGAGAGTAATGGGAAGCTGAGCTGGCCAGTGGAACTGGCTGGCCTGGTTGAGAAGCTACATGCTGCAGCCCATAAAGTGGAGTGTAACAGTTTGTGTGATGCCCCTGTGTACTGGGGAACTCCGAGTGGCATTCTGCCTCTCTGAGATAGTTTCTGTTATGCTGCTTTGGCTGGCATGGAGTTCCACACTGCCCCCAGTGCAGGGCTATGCCAGAATGGCACAATCTAATCCACAGTCAGAGAGTTGCCATTCATTTTGTTGCTGCTGCTGTTGTTAAACATACTAAATTTGCTCTCCTCCATGATTAAACCCTCTCATCTTCCTCTCTCACAAATTTCCCAGCTTCATTTGTAGTATCCTAATACCCCTTTCTTTCAATAGCCCTCATCCCTGGTTTCAGTAGGACAAAGACACATGAGATCTGTTTATATAAACATTTTCCTGCTAATGTTTCAGATAGGAACATCCCACAATAACAGCATGTTCTCTATATGAATTCTACTATTCCTTTCAACTTTAGGAGAAACAAGACAATTGTAGCTTATTATACCTACAGGATAATGCACTTACAGTAGAATGGATGCTGTGTGATTTCTCACTGAACTTTTATATGCATCTGCTTTTTTTGCAGGCTAAATTCCATTGACGTAAAGTATCAGATGTGGAAATTAGGAGTTGTTTTCACTGATAATGTAAGTTCATTTTACTACATGTATAATAAAATAAAACAGAGTTCTAAGCATGAGAAATTGGTTGAAATGTATGAATCTGATTACTTCTGTATGCTACTGATAACAATTTACTAATCTGATAAGGGAGGTAATTTTGCTTTTTAACCCTGACCTGTGAACTTGGACAGGAAGCCAAACTCCTGTCTCAGTTATACAGGTAAAAATCTGCAGAAACTTCCTTGACTTCAGTAGAGTTCAGCTGGGTCTTTCTCTGATTTGTTTTTGTGCACCTCAGTTGTGCACAGAAACTTGCAACAATTTGTGTGTGGTATTTTGTAAAAATTAGAAAAGAGTGAATCTGAACTATTTTAGTGTGGGTATCAACTTTAATCACAATTTCTCATGCCAGGCTTAGATCTATTTCCATTTTATATGTGGAGCCACTGAGAATTACTAGAACAAGTACAGATAGCGATAGTTGATTTCAGTGGAGTTACTCTCGATTTACACTGGTATATCTGGAAGTAGAAGAATATGGCACAGAATGTGATTTATTAACTCTACTCTTCTTCATTTCCATGTTAAAAAAATACCCAACCTATCAAATGATATCCTGTCACAGGGTGAGCTCGACCTTTGAGGGTTAGGACTCAGCCTCCCCCATCCCAGGCCTAGTTCACCTCCCCAGATAAAGGGAATGCATGCAAAGGATGGAGAACTGGTGACTGAGAAGCAGGCCTGCTGAGCCTGAGTTTGGGGTGGGAGCTTACTGGGAAAGGGCAGGTGGCAGTTCTCCTGCTTTCCCAGGCTTAGGGACCTGCAGGGAACAAGAGACCACTGAGGTCGGAGGGGTGCATAGGACTGTGAGCCTGAAGGGAGAACTATAAGCAAGAGGAAACTCTGATTGAGGACTGTAAAGACTTTTGAGTCTAGAGGGAGGGTTATATGGAAGCTAAAGTCCATCATAAATTGAAAGGACTAAATGAGCCCAGAGAAGAGGTCTGGAAGGTTTAGAGTATTATTTTATAGTAATAAACCACACCTAGAAGGGGAGCAGTACTGTGAAAAAAACAGATGTGGTGATTGGTTTGATGTGAAATTGAAGGTAAACCAAAGCAGTGACATGACCAGTGCTGGATTGGATGTAAGCCCGCCTACGCATCCATTTTCTTGTATATTTCTCATACTTTTTCTTACCTCTTTTGCCAACTATGAAAGATATTTCTTCCCTCAGCTTCTATCTACTTCTCTTGCTGAATGCTGGGTGAAATTATAATCCTGACCATTTGAGAGCAAAATGCTATAATATCATATATAGTTGGGTTGTGGAGTCGTAAGCTCTTATTCCGTTATAAATATCTGCAACAACAGCATTCAGAATAAAAAATAAAACCCTGACAAACCTGAACTTATTTTATAAATATCCATGTGTTTTCAAGCCTGATCTAAGGTTTGTCCTTCTTTAATAGCAGAGATCCAAACATTAAAGCTTTGTAGGAAGTGATTTTCCTGTCCCAAATTGGGATGAAAAGTAAAAATCTCAAAATTTTTGCACACTGAAAATCCATAAATAAATAAATGGTTCAGGTCAATTCAAACTTTTTGTTTCTATAATTCAAAATATTTCATTTCTGTTTCAACCATTTTTAATTTTTCTGTATTTTATTTACTATAATTTGTTTGCATTTCTGAACGAAAAGTAATTTGGAATCAGAAGAACAATTTTTTTGGTTGGAGAATGTTGAAACTAAATGTAAGGAGAATTTTGAAATTCACTTCAAAAAATTTTCAAGTTGAAAATTTTGTAAAAACTTACTCTTCTTCTGAATAGGTTTGAGTTTTGACAAATTGGCATTTTTGACAAAAAATATTTTGTCATCAAACTCCTAACCAGCTCTAGCAAGCATCACTGTAGTAAACCACCATACCTGAATACCCAACAGAAAGGCAAGTTTGAGCTCTAATATAATTCTCTCTTTTACTTTGTGACTAAGGTAAGACTGGTTATTACTCAAAGGCTGTAGATTTCATTTCCTGTTTTCCTAATGCAATTCTCTCTCTTTTTTTCCTAATAGTCTTTCCTTTACCTAGCCTGGTATATGACTATGTCAATCCTTGGCCATTACAACAACTTTTTCTTTGCTGCTCATCTCCTTGACATTGCAATGGGATTCAAGACACTACGAACTATTCTGTCATCAGTAACCCATAATGGCAAACAGGTATCAAGCTTCATCTCCCTCTCTCTTTTTTGCTGAAGGAATGCTCAGTTAGGTTCATCCCGTGGCTGAATTCAAACTGACTGGGGAAAACTTTTCTCAAGGATTGAAAGGAGAAATGTTCTTTAATTGCAGTTTAGTCTTGTATTGATGAGGAAGCTGGGCTGGAGGATAATCATGATGTCTGAAGTTATATTTCAGACATATATTAAAGAAAATAACCAAGTTTTACTGTCAATTTAGTTCTGTTATAGCAGCACTCTTGCTATGATCCTTGGCTTCTAGTATATTGAAAGTCTAACAAGAGCAAAAGGCCCACACAAGTACTTACTTCAGGGAAAATACAGGTCATCCTCTGTGGGTGCAGACACCCTCCTAGCAACTCACCTGATGCAGTTCTGATATACAAGGAGGGATAGGAAAGGGTTTGGGAGCTTTCTCTGCAATGTCATCTTGTGTACAACCATGCTAGGGGTGAGGCAGAGAGAGGGCCAGAGGATCTGCTGCTACATGGATCCTTCCATTATGCCTCTCTGTGCAGAGGGTGTGTTAGAACTCTAGTGGTTACTACAGTCGGAGCTGTATAAATAGCCATAGACTGGCAATGTATTTAGTTGGTAGCCTTCTTTTCCTCCCCAGCCATGGATATATCCAGCTCCGAGCTAAATTAAACAGGTTGGGGGACTGGGCTGAAATTTTGTACCTTAATGCAGAGTTTAAGCATGGCTTATTCTTTACATATGACCCTTTGAGCTTGGGTTAATTTCACCTACAATGCACATCAGGATTAAAGATCCTGATAGATTAGTCACTGGGTTTTTTTAAAATTTTTGTTGACAAAACACAACACTGTTCAAGTTGGCTACGCGTGATTTTGACCACAGCAATGTAAACCACAAAAACAGCATTCCATGATTTTGCTGTTAGTAACTCATCAGCTGGCAGACTGCATTTTGCATCACAAAAATTTCAATTTAAACTATATCTATCTGGCTCCAGTTTAATTGTTGAGTGATTTATAGAAATGGACTACTATGCTTTATTTTAAGCAAATTAATGCAATCTGAATGTAAGTCTTTAGCAGGCTCCTCATCTGTGTGAATGAGTGTGATGTGAGTAGCTATTAGATGCAAGGTGAATCCTGCCCTCAGCTAGGTTGTCCATATCACCAATTTTACAGGCACTGTTTATAGTCTAAATTATGCAGTGAGGCAGCCCCTCATATTTAAAGGCAGGAGACAGTCCTGCTTATTCACACACATTGATAAGCTATTAATCAGGTTTCTTATCTAAAAAAGGGATTTTCAAACCCTATGGGGCTCACAAAGTCTGTCTGTAGAACTAAATATTTTGAGAGGGAAGCAATAGGGTTCTTGGGATGTTGGGAGGGGAGGTTCATTATTAGAATTAGGTTCAGAATTAGGGGGTTGGAGAACACTGACCTGGAAATGCTGCTTTAATTGGGAAATGATGGATAAAATTCAAATACTGCTAATCAGAGACTGTATTTACACAATATTGGATTATAGTAAAGTGATATTACAGACTGAACTGAGAATATTTCCTTGTTTTATATGAAATTGTCAGATTAAAAATTTATTTTCCAGTTGAGGAAAACCCAGGACTTCCCTCTCAATAGTTTTATGGGATACATAGTGAAAAATCACTTTTTTTCTGCCTCTCATCTCAGATTTGTTGTTCTAGGAAACTTGTGGGGCAAAACTATCTATTTGCCTGATCTATGTACAATTATGTAGGCCCCATGTGTGCAAAGTTCTATTTGCTTGAAACTTGAAGGAAATATAAGGGAATATGTTTTAAGGCAAAGGAAAGAGTGGCCACCCTGAGTCTCTGCTTTGTCTTTCTGGAGTCCCTCAAATATTTGTAGGACAGTGGATTGTCCCCATTGTGTTTCCATTCCATGATCTGTGCAGGGGATGGTTAACACTCTCAGTAGCCACTACAACTTCATTTAAATGTGTTTCAACAAATGTTTAAACAAGTGTTTTAATCTATTTTTCATAGCAGCTACAGTGGCTGCTGGGAGTTGAAATCTGTCCCTGACAGATGGCTATCCAGTAGAACACTTTGAAGCAACTCTCCAAAAGGACAAGTTATTTACTGTAATGTTTGAACAAGTGCCTAGAGCACTGGAGAAGAGCTTTTTAAAAATGTAACTAAATAAATGAGTTTGGTTTGTATAGTAGAAAATGTGAGTCTCACACAGGTATACAAGCCAACCTACTGCAGCCTTTGCTCTTAGAATAATAAAATAGAGTGTGAGCATGAATAAAATGAAATTACCCTATACTTTAGCTTCTGGTGGGGAGCTTATAATTGCGTTACTATTATATTGCAGCACTTTAGGCCCTGATAATGAGGTCAAATCTGTGTGGGCAAAAGAGTGCTCATACAGCTACTACTGAAGGGCTGAGGTCTTAAAGTTATGTCCTGGAAAGTAACAACCCCTGCAGGCTCATGGACATACATTGTACATACCTCTGCTATAATATCACCATAGATAACATTAAGTTTCTGGTTTTTTAAAATAGATGGGACAGGACAGCCACAGAGATGTGGCATGTAAGATAGGAAAGTGAATGCAAGTGACTGATATCCCTTGCTATGATTTAAGAAAGGCCCCATCCCAGTTAGATAGTGAGTATCACTAGTGTACACAGAAAGCCAAATTCAGTACTCTGTCAATCCTGTTTAAATCAGGATTAGCCCGGTAACTAGAAGCACATTTGGTCACACAAGATCAATGACCACTCATTGACATGATTACTAGACCTCAAAGTTTAACCTGTTCGAAAAATTGCATGATTCTCTTTGCAGGGCCTAGAAAATTGCTTTTTTAAAAGGTTGCAAACAATGATAATTTATATGTTAGAAAAGCAAACCCTGCTCTGGTTTCAACTTGAGAATTACAAACCAGTGCTAAGTTTTTTCATTTACTGTGACTCATATTTACCAAGGGAAGCACAATATCTATTTGTTTGCCCATTACAATGATGACTAATGATACAGAAAAAGTATTATCTTTTACTTGCCTGTTGTCGTCCCCCCCACCCCCCCAAAAAAAATTAGTTGTCCTTGACCAATGGGCAGGTAGAATTTTGCAAGGTTGATGCATGCAAGTTTGGAGAGACTTGCAATACTGAGTTACGTTCACTTTAGGTTGGTCAAATTTTAGCGTTCCAGCCACATGTCCTTTTAAATGTCCAGATATGATTGAGCAGATCTGCAGCTTTTACATGAAGCCTTTACAAGTTAAGTACATAGAATGTAAGGTGATATAGTACTTCATAATTGAGATAGTTATGAAAATTATTTGTTAAAATATTCATTCTTTTCAAATATTTGCTGCAGGAAATTGTAATTCACTTCTAACTACTTTTCATCTGGCTCAAGTCAATATTTTAATGCTTTAGCAATTGAGGACTTGGGGGGATTTATTGCCATTTATGAGAGAAGATATTACACTAACATTAATGTGCTGTTTTTTCTAGGATCCCTCAGATATAACTGAAACTGTGTCACTATAAGATTGCCACCAAGCTAGATAGCAAACTTTTTTAATACCACTTTTCTACACAAACTCCAAGATGCACCAAATTTTGCAAGTCGGGTCTGTGCAATTTGCTTCTGAAGTGTAGTTTTGCATCAAAGTGGAAGTGCATGGAGATGAAATAACACTTTCAAATAGTGGCACTGATTTACAGATTGATCAAAGAATACTCTTAAATCTAATTGGTCAGTAAATCTAAAACTGGTTTTAACTTCTAGAAAAATTTGTCTTCCATTCTAAATCTACATTCATTACAAATTTTGCTCATTTAAAATTTCAAACACAAAAGCGAAGATCTCATATTTTCTACTGTTCCATACAAAAGCTAAGGAAATTAGAATATTCTGGAGACTTTTTCTTATTTTGCAGCACACTTGCTTTGTGACCTTGGGAAAGTTTTCTCTGTCTTAGCTTCCCATTCTATATAATGGGAATAATACTTAAAATCCATGGATAGGTAGGTAAAAGGCTTACATAATTGATGTTCATAAAATACTTTGAGATCCTTGGATAGAAGCTCCAAGTGAGTATCTGGCAAACTCAAAACATGCTGTATGTACACAGAATTGACTTACAACCGTTTTAATTTCCCAGACATTTGGTATTTAATTTAATAATTGTTGCATTGGAATGTACTTGTGACCTGCACTGATACTATAAATAGGAAACAGGAATGTATTTTTTAAGCTTACAGAATAGAAATACCTTCTTTTCTGTCTGTATGTGAGCACATATCGGTATGGATATGAATTTACATTTTTGCTAATTTTTTTTGTTCATTTGCCTCAAAGTTCTAGAAACATTTTAACATTCATGAGCCAATTTAAATGCTCTAACATTGCATAAAATACACTTATATTTTACTAAAATAAAACAAAAATTCCTTTTTAAAATGCCAGATTGGGGAGGGAGAGAGATGGGGGTAAATAAAGTGAGTTTATCTTCGCCAGTAAATGTAGTTTATTATTTCTCTCTTTTCCCCATCATATAAGAAAATTGCACTGCATGCTTTCATGGTGTTAATACATCCATCATATAATTCTCTCTTCTAGCTTGTGTTAACAGTGGGATTACTGGCAGTGGTAGTCTACTTGTACACAGTAGTGGCATTCAATTTTTTCCGTAAATTCTACAACAAGAGTGAAGATGGAGATATGCCAGATATGAAATGTGATGATATGCTAACAGTAAGTCTGTTTGCTTTTTGCTCATCTTTACTTAAGTTATTATGATATTTCCTGTTCCCCTCCCCTATTTTCATGCAACTGTTCCTGAATAATATCTATAGCCAGAAGGATGGCTGCTCACAACAGGAAGATTATCAGTGAAGCATGAAGGAATAAAAAATGTAATACAAACCTGCAGGAGTTAGAGAACGTGTCCACAAATGAAATGAAGATGAAATAATGTGACATTAGTCTTTGATATGATTTATGTGAGACTAAAAAAATCAAACAAAGTCAGAAAGTTGTTTCACTGCATGAGGCTTTCTCAAAAGTTGCATGAAAGGACTTCTGAATGCTGCAGTTTTACAGGCCATACAGACAGTTGTGTGGTTATTGTAAACTGTTACCAATGATTCCCACTAACCTCAATTGGTTGATTGGATGTCTTCCGTTGACATCTCTGTCACTGGAAACTTTCTGGTGCATGTTAGCCTGACAGTTATTTACCAATTGTTTTAAATTGCCATTTGAAAGGGTCTGATAGTGTCAAATTTTGCTGATTCAGAAGATGTTGCCTAGATCATTACAAAATCTAAGGAATGTAATGACTTTCTGATGTATTTTTTACATATTATTTACCTCATTTCCCAATAACCAATACCACATATTTTAAAAATTCTAATAATCAGAAAAAATTTAAAAGAAAATAACATTACTAAAAACCCTTGTAAAAATGCTATGGTATTTTCCACGGGAGTGCACTTTCCTCCTTTGGCCGTGGCTTTGTAAGTCTCAAATTGCTGTGCTGTGAACTATTTGTGAACAAAATAATTATAAGATCATTCCTGTTACTGTATACCGCATTATGGCTCTTGGATTTCTCATGCCTTTTCTTAGCCCCTAGTTATTGGTGTTGGTACATTCTACAGGTATTTTATTAAGATGAAGTAGCCTTACACTCTCCACAGGATACTTCTTAAGAACCAATTTCTGCACCCAGTTTCACTGGCTTAAACTATAGTGAAAACTATAGGAACAAAATTGACTTAGTGGAACTAATGCAGAGTTACATCAGTGCAACCCAGAGCATAATTTGACTAGCTGTACAGCAATGACATACAGGGCCAGATTCTTCTATGTTATGCCAGTGTAATCCAGAGTAATCCCACTGATTTCCATGGAGCTACTACTGATTTACAAGAGTGCAAGATCAGAATTTGGCCCACAATACCTGTCAGCTTTCTCTGTGCTTTGAAGTCCATTTGATTTGAAATACATTAGGAATACTCATTAGGAAATGGAAAGGTTTTCTTTTTAGCTTTAGCATGTTTGTAAATTAGCCAGTAGAGAACATCCACTTTCAAGTATAAGTACCATAACCGACAGTGCGATATCTCCTTGGCACTTTTGTAGCTTGACATAATTAATTCCATTTTGAATTTCCAATTGATTTCAGAGAGAAATGAATCGATTGCATTTCAGAATCATCTGATCCAGTCGGGAGTGGAGGTTGTAGGGATGGGAGGGAGGCAAGGCAAGATGCAATGAATGGACACTTTCTGTATAAAGATAAATCAAAGGAATAAAGATAAACTGCTAATGGGATAGATTGTGGCCTGTGCTACAGGGCCACACTGGGATTCAAGGGGGAATAAGAAACTGCTTGGCCTTCCCAGAACTTGGGTCTAAATGCATAGCAGTAAATGGGGACTGTGGACTTGATGCTCCCTGACCATGTAAGTGGGTGGGGAGAGGTGGAAATGGCTGGAACATTGACGCCACCTCTCCTAATGCACTGGTCAATGCAACTAAACTGGAAGTGCTATGGGGTTGTCCTCTGCAAGTGGAAAGTGCCAGAGGAGAAAGTGGGGATGAAGGAAGGAAACATGACTTTCTCAGGCCTGATGTCTTTACTGCACTGGTCTTTCTTCAGCACCATATGCACCACTTATACAGGGAAGACTGCAAAAACACAATCAAGCCCACTTTATTTCAGTGCTTACAAGTGGAAGACAAATGTGTGAAACTGGTTCCTCAAGTAGCAGTCCATCACAAAAGAAAAATAAATTTCATCCCCATCGTGCCAAAAAAACCCAACAACATAATTCTGGACCTAATACAGTTTATAAGCAGGCAGGGTTTGTTGCCGTTCTACAATAGTATGCCCAAGTTGCAAACGTAGCTTCAGATTGGGAAAGCCCTAGTGTTCAAAGGTGTTCCATTTGTCTGAAATACTATGCAGTTGTGCAGTTTGCAGAGTGGCTCCTAGTTTTCTTGCCATATTTGTTGATTGGATCAAATGAAGAATGTTTTTAGGATGTGTGTTGAGGTTACATTTCTAATGATAGCAACATGGAGATGTGATGTGATCCTATTCTGATCATAGTACAAGAGGAGGGGAAAGTGTAAAATAATCCAAAGAGTGAAAAATTCAAAGAGTGAAAAAATTCTGATTTGGAACAGTTTGTATAAGATAGCATGACACATGTAAGCCGATTATTCAGCCCCCCCCAAACCAAAAAGCTATCAAAACACATACAATTTTCTCCCTGCGGGGAGGATGAGAAAGAAATTGAACCACATGTGACAGATGTTAGTGAAATTGTTTAATGCATGACTGGAAGGTGCTCAGATACCAAGGTGACAAAGGTGGTATATGAACCTGAACAAAATAGATTTCTTCCTGCCCCATCCCCTGCAGACTAAAAAAAAATTACAGTAATTGCCCTGAATTGCAGCTTCTTGCACTGTCCTTAATCAGAAAGGGTCAGATTCTGCTATCCTTATGTATGTTGAGGAGGAACTTAGTCTGCATATAGCCCCCAGATCTAAATGTGACTACTCCTGAAGTAAAATAATACTCAGTGGAAGCAATGGTCATGGAATCAGGCATGAAATCCGTCTGCTGGAACTTTTGCACACAGCTAGCTATGTTCTTTACCTGCCTATGTGCATTTGGGACTGCACAGAGCACAATTCCATATACTAATTCTACCACCTGTCACTGTTGCCCCTTCCTCCGGACCAAATGAGTTAATATCAGTGTGTAACATCTTGATTTGCTTTTCAAAGATGCAGGATTTTAATCCAGATTTCTCATTCTTAAAACTTTCATTTTGTTCTCTTAAAGTATGATTTGTACTCTGAAAAATTCTTATGTAAATGGCACCTTTGGGATTCCGTATTTCTTACATATCACCAATTTGATATCCCATTTACTCAGTTTACAGATAAAAATGACCACCCCCTCTAAAACTCAACCTGGGCTCTGAAAAGACAAGCTTTCTCTTTCTAACGCAGCCTCATCAGCAGCAATAATGATCCTGCAGGTGGCACAGTGCCTTCAGTACCACCTGTACAAGGCTCTGGAAGGTCTTGTGCAAGTATAACTGAGAACATCATTCGCACTGTAGAATCATCATGACTTGTGAAGTTGTGGTCATTCCAGAAAAGAGCCCAGCTTGATCTTAAGATCCCAGAGTGGGTCTGTAGGGTTGGGAGTCAGAAAAAAAATATTTTAACTCTTAAACTGAGCACATTTGATATGAGATCATTGTGATGTGGTAAACAAGACACCCCACATTGCTATTACTAGTCACTCTTCAGAATGGAAGTGCACATTAATTATCTCATGCATCTCTAACACGTCCTCTGAAGAAGGATTCGCAGGAGCTGTTTTTCCTTTGAGGTACTGAAGATGGGGAAAGAATAAAGAAATACAATTTTATTTAAAAGGCAACAGATTACAATAATAGTAATCATTATCACTTTACATTTCAGAGAAACTTTGCAATACGTATTCTCATCTCCACTTTATATCTACAGACACAGAGTCAGACTCTTCGGTATCAAAGGTGGACACAGCAATTCAGTTGCAGAGCCAGAATTAGAATATAGCAGTGCCTGCATTGTCGCCTCATGCTTACTTCACCAGGCCATGCTATGCAAACAATAAGACCATATAACTTACGAGCAATTAGCAGTTTTTTTTCAATCAGGTAAAATTGTTGTAACACTCTTTCCTTTTTGTTTTATGGTGCAATTGGAAAACATGAAATTTTGCATCTTGAATCTCAGCAGCATTTCCAATCTTGCTGTAAAATTACCCCCACCCCCACCCAACCTCCCCCCAAACAAAGAGGGGAAAAAAGAGAGCCAGCATGGTCTAATAGATAAGGCACTGGACTGAGAATCAGGAAACTGCATTTCTATTCCTAGCTCTGCCATTGACTTGCTGTGTGACCTTGGGCAATTTCATTTCACCTCTCTGTGCCTCTGTTTCCTCTTCCTCTTCTCTAAATAAATAAGAAATTTGCCCTTTCTTTTCCTTGCTTATTTAGACTGTAAGCTTTTCAATCCAGGAACAGTCTCTCTGTTTCTACAGGACCTCCCAATGGGATCCCATTCTCAGTTGGGGCTTTTAGGTACTACTGTCATACAAATACATAATAATAAGTAGCCAAAATCTTGGAGAATGGGTTATTTAAATGGTTATGTGTTCTTTCATTTTCTCATTTTTTTCCAGTGCTACATGTTTCATATGTATGTTGGAGTGCGTGCGGGCGGAGGCATTGGTGATGAAATTGAGGATCCAGCAGGAGATGAATATGAGATCTATCGGATCATCTTTGACATTACTTTCTTCTTCTTTGTAATTGTCATTCTGCTAGCCATCATACAAGGTATGTGTTCATACTCTGTGGCCACAGGGAAGTGATATTTGAAACCACTGGAATCTTAGTGCCACAGTCATCCCTCCACATACATGATGTTAATGAGAACTAAAAGACCAACATTTCACCAAAGAGGGGTGATAATGGCTAGGTAGGATGTTTTCCTCAACTCCACATAACCCCAGGAGTGAGGACAGGGCAAGGAGAGGGGGATTCAGAGGAAAAACTGTTTGATATGTGTGATAACCTGGGGTACAACCTCGAATTGTGGGACTGCTGTGCCCACTTAAATCTCCAGTCTGGCCTGTCTCTCATGATATTTTGCTAGTGACAAACAGCAAATCCCTCCAGAGGCTGTAATCACTCAGTCAACAAAATGCAGGGACACACCCAGCTAAATTGCATGAATGCCCTTTAAGCCACTCATGAACCATACACAGGGAAACACCAGAAAATCCCCCACACTTCCCAGCCTTGCACTCTCGAAATGTACCATCTTACATTGCTCAAGATCTTCTCTTGAACAATGTAAGCTCATTAATTAGTTTGCCATTTCATGAAAAGATAGTGGACATGCACCAGCCTTTGTAATCTGAGCAGATTCACCAAACACTTAAGACAAACTCACTGAAAAATAAAAAAATATTAAAATAAGTTTATTAACTACAGAAAGATAGATTTTAAGTGATTATCAGTGTTAAGCATAGAGGCCAGAGTTGATTACATAAGAAATAAAAGTAAAATCACAGTCTAAATTCTAAACTTTGTCGGACTAAGAAAGATTTGAATCAAGCAGTTTTTCTCACCTCACTAGACACTATAAGCAGTTCACAGTTCTTAATTCACAGACTGAATTCCTTGCTCAGCCTGGAGCCAATCTCCCCAGTTCAAAGTCTTTTCTTTCAAATGTTCTTTTTGTCTTCAGAGTAGGTGGGGGAAGAGAGAGGCCCGGGGCTGATGTCACAATCTCCAATTTATAACCCCCAATCAATGTAAATGGAAATATACTGTCTAAAACATGGAGTCAGGGATCATGTGTTCTAGATACCCTGCTGAGACACTGGGCCTGCATTGTCTACGTGGTTCAGGAGGGGTTCACTGGGAGAGTGGATTCTTTTTAATGGGCCTTCAATACATGACTGGCTAGTCCTAATGTTAATCTGTCTTGGAGATGTTAGTTGTTCCTTTGTTGCCACTTGAAGGCTAGTTGTAGGCATCTCCCAGACTCACAATATATTTCAATAACAACCATATAGCAAACTTCATAATTTCACATACCATGGTAGTACATACAATTCAATAGGATAGTAATATTCAATGGATCATGACTTCTCAAATGATACCTCACAAGGCATAGTTTGGACAAAACATACCATAGTCACATAGCCGTGGTGAATATGTAGGTACAGGGTGTCATTTTGAGGTACAATCACAATGGGACATGCTTCTCTTTAAGTCTGTGGCAAGTTACAGTGCTTTAATCACAATGCATTATTGCCACTAAGAGCAATACTAGCTCCTCCATCGTGGCTTTTCTCTTCAGAGAATGGGGCCACACATCCAAGATGGGTGTACCGCATATCACTGCCACAGATATGAAGGAGGAGATGCATGTAGGCAGGATCCTGTAGTGCAAAAGACTACTGACTCTTGAGGTTCTCTCCAGTATAGCTTGACCTCCAATCCATTTTGGCCCTTATCCCTTCTGGATCCGTTCCATGAGTTGTCCCACTTTCAAGGCACTCATATACTAGCACAGTGAGTGCAGTACAGAAGTTCAATACAACAGAAGAGAAGATATGGAGGAGCAGCAGAGGCAATAGTTCTGCCCTCCTTCTATGTGCCTTTTGAAGAACAAAGGGGAGTGTTTGGCCCATAGTAAACAAGCCTTTCAATCTTTTTCCAATGAAGACAGAGTCTCTCCCGTAAAAGGAATACAAAATCAAGGCTTTTAATATCCAATACTTGTTTTTTGTCAAATTTTCAGTAAGAATCCTATCACTTACATTCTTTGAGTAGATGCAACTGTGTATTCTGCTTAGGCATGGGTGCACCCAGTGCACCGGAGCTGGAGAAATTTGCCCAGCAGTATCTGTATTGGCAGTGCTAGCCCTCCCCTGGCCATATAAGGGCAGTGCCCTCTGACCCATTCAATAAGTTTCTTCTTACTACCCATGGCTAGATTTGGAGCTCTTTGCAGTGTCTTCACCTCAGATTTTTGTTCTCCATTTCTGAGAACTTCTTCTTTGGTTAAATTTCATGTTAGTACAAGTTTTAGTTAGAGTAGTTAGCTGCCCTGTGATGCGCCGTCAGCCAGGTTCAAGCATTGTCCATCGTGGGAGGGAACCATGTCCAATAGTGATCCCCATGCAAGCTATTTATTGTGTCTCAGTGAAGAAAACATTAGAGAGTTTCAGAGTAGCAGCTGTGTTAGTCTGTATTCACAAAAAGAAAAGGAGTACTTGTGGCACCTTAGAGACTAACCAATTTATTTGAGCATAAGCTTTCGTGAGCCACAGCTCACTTCATCGGATGCATACTGTGGAAAGTACAGAAAATCTTTTTATACACACAAACCATGAAAAAATGGGTGTTTACCACTACAAAAGGTTTTCTCTCTTCCCCACCCCACTTTCCTGCTGGTAATAGCTTATCTAAAGCTAATATAATCATATTATATAATATAATCATATATCTAAGCTATTAGAGAGTTATGATCCATCTGCAAGTCATTCACAAAAAGGACTCTGGTGGCGAGAGACTTGCAGCTGAATTGGCACCTGGTAGAGCAGACCGTGAAGACTGCTTCAGCTCTGAGACCTTCATCTTTTTATCTGATAAGTGGTCACTTTTGGATCTGACAAGCGATTCCATTCCGTGTTCGGGCTCTGGCACTTCCCTCAAGAGGAAGAGAGGTCATTCACTCTCCTTTGGTACAGTGAGGAAGGGGTCTGATAAAATGAACTGGGATCATTCCAGGGCTTGGGGAGACTCCTCCTCATTTCCTAAGAGGAGTGATGACCTGCACCATACTCCCTCTGGCATGTGGAATGGAGCAGGTCTATCCAACTTCTCCCTGGTATTGGACTGAAATCAGTGAGAGCCTGTACCATCAACTCTGGTTTCGGCCATGGGGCATCTGTTGAGTGCAGTATCCATGATGTTGATACTAGCAGTGACTGTTTCCATGCGAGCAGCATACTGGGTGGCATCAGACCTGCTTTGCTCTCAATCCCAGACTCTCCACTGATTCATGAGCGCTCTGGTGCCATCACTTCTACTGCCTCATCCTCTGTTGTGCTCTTGGCATCTCCTGGCTGTGTCACAGAGCTGCCCAGGCCTCAGATCGTTTAATGGAGGCCAACACTGGGCCTGGCACTGAAGGCCCCGTAGACACTGATGCATACTTCAGCACCATCATTGTCTTGGTGGCAGATCCCTTCATTGAACTTCATACCAACTTAGCCTCAGTACCAAATGGGAGTGTGTCTCATTCAATACCACCCGTGCTGATCCTCAGTTCCTCTTCATTCCCAATGCTGGTCCCATATTAGGACTCGAATACCACAGACATCTGGGTCCTAAGCGCCATCAGGTTGGGATATGCCATATAGTTCCTCTCCATCCCTCCTCCCCACCCCGTAATCCATCCTTCTTCAGGGACACCTCTCAGAAGACACTGGTCCTCAAGCAGGTCCAGTCTCTTCTGGTGCATGGAGCTGTAGAACAGATCCCCCTACAGCATCGGGGACAGAGATTCTAGTCCTGATGTTTCCTGATCCCCAAGCCCAAAGGAGGGTTGAGACCTATCCTTGACCTCCATGATCTCTACAAATACATCAGATATGTGAGATTCTGTGTGGTTACCCTATCAACTATCTTCCCTGCCTTAAATCATAATGACTGGTTTGCTGTTCTAGACCTTCTGAATGCTTATTTCCATGTAGCAATTCTTCTGAGTCACAGGAGGTTTCTCCAGTTTGTCATGGCAAACTGTCATTGTAAGTACACCACGCTCCCTTTTGGTCTGTCCTCTACTCCCTGGATTTTTATTAAATACATGATTGTAGTGACAACATATCTCAGGAAGAGGGCATTCATATCTTCCCACATATGAACTATTAATTCCTGAGAGCAGGTCCAGGGAAGAAATCCTCTCTCATGTTCGCTTCATGCTACATTTTCTTGATTGTCTATGTTTCATCCTAAACAATGGGTAATTAACATTGGTTCCAACTCAAAGAATTGAGTTCTTTGGGACCCTGGTAGACTCTGCAAGTTCAAGAGCATTTCTGCTGACTGACTAATTCTACACTATTTGCCACCTATGTCTGAAACTGCAGTCTCAACCCTCAACCTCAGCCCATGCATGCCTGAGGTTACTAGGTCATCTGGTTGCATGCACACAGGTAGTCCAATTTGCCAGAATGCACTTTCACTCTCTTCAAATGTGGCTGAAGTTGGTCTATCATCTGAATCGTCATCGCTTGGACAGACTAGTCTGACTTGATCCAGGATCGGCAGATGTCTTATGATAGTGGGTGGTTCAGGGCAATGTGTGCCAGGGCATTCCCTTCGCTTGGTCCCCAATGACCAAGACTGTTGTCACCAATGCCTCCTTAATACATTGGGGAGTTCATCTTGGAAAGTTCAAGGGCAGTGGTCACAACAGGAAGCTTTTCGGCATATCTATGTCCTGGAACTTCATGCCATCTGCAATGTCCTGGAGCTACATGCCATCTACAGGCTCTTCAAGATCTCATCAGGGACTGGGTGGTGCACATCCTTGCCAACAATACCACTGCAATGTATTATGTGACAAGACGGGGGGAGAACACTCCAACATGCTGTGTCAGGAGGTCATCAAACTCTGGCAGTTTTTCACTGAGGAAACATTACTCCCGTTGCTGACCACTTACCTGGGATCACCCGGCAGATCACCTAGGCAGAGATTTCTCACTGAAGCGCAAATGGTCTCTGAACCCCAGCATCAGGTGGTTCGTTTTTGCAGTTTGGGGCATTCTGACAATCTACCTGTTTGCCACAAGAAACAATAAGAAATGCTAGCTCTTTTGCTCCTGAGGGGGTTTCAGTCTGGGCTCCTTGACCAATATTTTTCACCTGAGCTGGGAATCAGCACCCCTATATACTTTTTCTCCAATCCTGATCATCCTGAAGTTGGATTGTATCCAGGAAACCTTGGAGTACCTGTTACATCTTCAGTCTTCTGGTCTTGCACTTAGTTCATTGAGAGCCCACCTGGCAGCAATTTCAGTGTTTTATCTGTCAATCCATGGGAAGTCAGTGTTTCCAAACCCCATGGCAGTGAGATTCTTGAAAGGAATCACTTGTCTCTACCCACTATTTAAAGAATGATTCCTTTGCATGGGGCCTTAATACTGTCTTAGCGGCCCTTATGAGACCTCCTGTCAAGCCTTTGGCAACTTCTTCTTTCTCCCTTTGTGTCAGAAAACTGCCTTCCTTGTAGCAATAACGTCTGCAAGGAGGGTGCGTGAGTTGCAGGCTTTGACAATGGAGCACCCTTACATGCAGTTTTCTAAAGACAAAGTAACCCTGATGCTGCATCCTAAGTTTTCATCCAAGGTGGTTTCCCAGTTTCAGTTGAACCGAGCTTATATTTACCAGTGTTCGTCCCTAAGCCCCATTCAGCCCCAGAGGAACAACATCTCACACACGGGATGTCAGGCGATATTTAGCTTTTTATCTGGGTAAAACCAAACATTTCTGTTTCTCATCTCATTTGTTTCATATGCAGACTGAATGAAGGGTCACATAGTTTCTTCACAGATGAGCTCCAGGTGGATACATTCTTGTTTCCTGACAACATACGAAGTAGCCCAGACTATGTCTACTCATTCCACAAGAGCCCAGGGAATATCAATGGCATTTCAATATTGGACATTTGCAGGGCTGCCACTTGGTCTTCTGTATGTACTTTTAAAAGCCACTGTGCCATTACTGCTGCATCCAGATCAGATGGAAACTTTGGGAAGGCAGTCCTGCAGCCCTTGTTAAAAGAGAATCAGAGCCCCACCTCCTACAAGTAGTGTGTGTAAATTACCTAACTGGAATTACATGGCTGCATCTGCTTGAAGAAGAAAAAAAGGCTACCTACTTGTAACTGTTGTTTTTCAAGATGTGGCACAGACATGTATTCCACAATCCACCTTCTATCCCCTCTGCATCGGAGTCTGTAGTTCTGACGTTTAGTGTGAAGGAATTGAGAGGGTCAGGCCACTCATATGGCCAGACGAAGGGCTAAGGGGACAGGTCATGAGTGCCAGGCAAAGTTCTCTGGCTCTGCTGCACTGGGTGTGCACACACCTAAGTAGAATACACATCTGCATCACATCTTGGAGAACAGCAGTTATGGGTAGGTAACTGTTTTTTCACCATTGTCTCTTGTGAAGGCTAAGCTTACCTTTTAAAAAAGCAATATCAGATGGGAAGAGATGAACATGCGTGCCTGTTAGAATGAACGTACTGAGATCATTAGTTGAAGGATTTGCCATACAACCAAAATAGTTGGGTTCTGGGAGGCGGGATGTTGCAATTAAGGCTACATAGTATAGTGCTATCTGTCATTTTGTCAGGTTGATTTGCTCATACATGTTGGACAATTCTTTGCCTGAGGGCATTCTCCAATGGGAAATTCCCCGTTTCCATCTTGTCGGCTCTTTTGTTCATTGTTTACATGAGGCCTTTGGAAAGGTTAGTGAGGAGGCATAGGTTGCAATGTCTTCAGTGTGCTGATGACATGTAGCTTTATATCTCCATTTAAACTGTCCCAGATGGAGATGTCATTGCCTTATTCATTATTTGAGAGAGAATAGGGTGTAGATTGAGACTCAGCTGGAAACCTGTACCCCATGATCTGCACTGGCTGACTGTTGGTTACTGGATTTTAAGACGGTTGGTTTTGACCTATAAGCCCAAAGTGGCCTGCGACCTACCTACCTCAGAGACTTTCTTTCTCCAAGTGGCAAACTATCCCAAGGTAGTCAGTGGAGATGCCCGAGCATAAGCCCAATCATTATAAGAGAGGAGGTGGCTGACAGGGCTCTGGATCTTTGGAATTTGCTTTCCCTCAAGTCCATAACAACCTGAATTTGTCAGCCTTCAGAGCACTCTGCAAGACCCACTTTTCCTTTTTTGCCGTGAGGAGATGGAGGGTTGGGTAGAGCTAGTTGTGATGCTTTGGTACTCTGGAGACTTTATTTATTTTTTATTGTATTTATGCTGATGCTGGGGTATTAATTGTTCTAGGAGATTTAAAAGATTTTTGTTTGTTTACAATGTGTCTATGCAATCAAGGTGTGATTGCAGCTTGTGTAGGCATACCCATGCTAATTTTAACCTAGCTGGTTCAGGCTAAAAGTACCAGAGAAGGTGTGGTGGTGCAAAATTGTCAAGGATGCCCAGAGAATTGGAGAGGATATTCTTTTATTATAGTTCCAGTTTGTAAAAATTCAAATCAACAAATACATCCTTTTGGAGTAACACAAGCCAAGACTTTGATGGTTTCACTGCTTTTATAAATAATGATCTTCGATTGCCTTGTACCAGCTAACATTTAGTTAGATGATGAGTTTTGCTCTGAGAGGATACTTCCCAGTTTCTTATAGGTGTGTTTAGATAAGGGTTCTCAGCTGTGTGGCAAATTGTTTACAATTCTGATGTGTTGCCTCAAGGATTCAAGCAAACTTTTGTTTTTAAATGGCATTTGTAAAAAACAGAATTCCATGTTCTGATATCCTCAAGCAGTGTATCTCATGCTGTTTGCTTTTCCAGTTTGGTTTCCCTGTTTGTGACTAACTGAATATATGTTGACAGGTCTTAACTGTAAAACCTGAGCCTAATTCTTATCTCACTTTCACAAATTGTACAGCAGGAAACTCCATTAACTTAAGTGGCATTGGTCTGATTTATTCCAGTGCAAGTGAGGGAAGAATCGGGCCCTTTGTATTTATAATATAGGCCTCTGACCCTAGGATTTTTTTCCCTTTCTGTTTCTCTAAGACATGGCCCATTACTTCTTCGGAGCTCTGTTAATGGAATTCCATTACTAAGCGACAAGCATAGTGAGCGCAGGAGCTGCAGGATGCACATAGCCCCTGGCCATCTCTCATATTTGGTATTCAGATAATAAAGCTATGAACTCTGCTAAGTATATAGTAGTATCCTTAGTGGGTTTAGTGGGGTTTTTTTTAATAAAGACTCCATGACCCTACAAATGTGTGTCTACCTTTTACCTACTCTATAAAAGAAAAGGCTAGGGCTGTACATATAAAACAGGAATCCACTTGTCCCATAGCACCCAATTAAAAAGTATTTTACAAAATCTCTGCCAGCCTAGTTGAAGGGACTCATTTCCTTTTTGTGTAGTCAGCTTTGTTTCACATATTTAGACACTAGAGTGATTTTCAAAATATATGAAGGTTTCTGCTACTTCAGGAGACAACTTCCCATTTGATCTTTCTCCGTCCGAGCTCAACCTTGGTTTCCACGGGTATGCACATTTCGCCATATTGTACTCTTGAATGTTAAGTATCATTTTTATTTAAACACCAGGTTTAATTATTGATGCTTTTGGAGAATTAAGAGACCAACAAGAACAAGTTAAAGAAGACATGGAGGTAAGAAATTATAAGCTCCTAGTTGCTGCACCATAGCATACTTAAGTAAAGTGCTGGTTGCTGGAATGTCCATTCGTTATCCAAATGCAGAGAGTAATTTTAAACTGACAGGAAAGTATGCAGTATGCAAAGGGTTCGGTATCAAACAGCATGCTGGCCAAGATTCTGCCCTCCGTTACACCTAAGGGAAACTATTACTGAAGTCACACAAATAAAACTGGTTTCAGAGTAACAGCCGTGTTAGTCTGTATTCGCAAAAAGAAAAGGAGGACTTGTGGCACCTTAGAGACTAACCAATTTATTAGAGCATAAGCTTTCGTGAGCTACAGCTCACTTCCTCAGATGCATATCGTGGAAACTGCCGCAGTTGATAGATTTCCACTCCATACGGCTAAATGCAGTGCCTTGCATAATGACAGGTTTCAGAGTAACAGCAGTTTCCACGATATGCATCTGAGGAAGTGAGCTGTAGCTCACGAAAGCTTATGCTCTAATAAATTGGTTAGTCTCTAAGGTGCCACAAGTCCTCCTTTTCTTTTTACAAATAAAACTGAGAGTCTGGTCTGCTGAGATGACTTTCCATGGCTGACTTTTCGACGGATTGACTTTTCAAATATGGACTTAGAGCAAAGATATTACTATATCATATACAAGCCTACATAAACAATTCTGTAGCATTCAGTAGAAGAGTCTTAGTACCATTCCTTTTAATCAATGTGCTCTGCTAACAGCCAGGTTACAGAATAGTGTTCACTGTTGCCCATTTCTGACTGTGAAAGGGGTACAGTAGAGAGAGAGATCTTTGACTGCACTTTGGCACTACTAGTTAGAATCACACAGGACACAGTCACAGTTCATCAAAACTGATATTCTGCTCTGGACAAATTTAGACCTATTTGTCCACTACCTGCAATTTCAGTTGGCTCTTTGGTACGTCTGGCTCTTTATAGGTGATAAACTAACAAAACTAACCAAAACCCTTACCAATTTATTTTCATGTGTCTTTTTATGTTAATGCTAAGGATTTTATTTTATTTTAACTTTGTCAGCTGTGCCTGAATAGAACAAAACTAACCTCAGTGGTTGGTGAAGGCCTTTTGAGTTTAGCTTGGAGGTTCCCAATGTTCAGCATTAATGAAACCAGGTTACGAACCATAGGACTGGAAGCTGTCACCTTGTCCAGTCCCCTGTTATGGTTAATCTCACTTGTGTATTTTCTTTGGATATCCTAAGTGAAAGTATTCTGTTCCTGCAGAGTTCCCATTTTCTTGTTAAAATCTGACTGTCAGAGTCCAGAAGGGTATCAGGTACCTGCTGTGTTCTGTAATCTCAACTGAGGGTGTATTCAGTTTCAGCTGGGTAAACATAACTGCCTTTGAGGTAAAGATTGCTGTGGACTACAGTGACTCTTATATTCGTTTAGGTAGCCTGGAGAGAATAAGAAGGAAAAATTGCTTTTCAGCCTTGATTAATTCATGCCATCCTTTCTCCCAATCTATTCCCATTCAGTTGTTGATGCCAAAGATTTTTTACCAAACATCAAGAAGTGATTGTGACAGCAATTACATTTCTGTTCATGTGCTTGGCTGAGGCTCAGGCTGAGTCCTTAAAGCAAAAGTCTTTATTAAGCACACATTATACTTCATGTTTCAGAATTTCCAAATAAATTGTTGTGTGCTTATTGGGTATTTTTTCCAAAGAAGCTAGCACTCTTATAGAGCGTTTCAACAACGTGTATATTTTCTGGATTTTTTTTTAGACCAAATGCTTTGTCTGTGGGATAGGCAATGACTACTTTGACACAGTGCCCCATGGCTTTGAAACACACACCCTGCAGGAGCACAACTTGGCCAATTATCTGTAAGTACAGAACTACGAACTCTTCAATAACTCATTACTTCCATCAGCCCTTGCAACTAACTGATCAGTCCCACAAAATAAGGGAGAAAGACCACTGTATAGATTTTATATGCACTCATGCTGTATGAGTGAACAAGAGAGATACAGAGAAAGATTCCTTTCCATTTTTCTCATTGTGATAGGAAATGCCAGTTTAAAGGTTGCCTGTGCAACCTTAATTCAGCCCCACTATGCATATGTATTATGATGCAGTCTTTAATTGCATGATTGCACAGTATTTATTCCATGGGCCCTCTATCTCATTCAGTGCACAGGATGAGCCCTGCTCTGGGAATGAATTAGCACTGTGTAGTGAAAGAAGCTGTTACTTGTTGCAGAAACTGGAAGGTGTATAGCAAATGAAGCAGGGAACAGCTAGAATAAACAGGACAGCCTCACAGTTAAGGCAGGGAATGCAGCCCTGGAGAACTGGATTCTATCACTGTCTATGCTATAGAGTTCCTGTGTGGTGCTAATCAAGCCATTTGAACTAATTTTTTCACAAGTGGTCACTAATTGTGTATTGTTGATTATCTGGATGCAGAGGCACCAACTTCTCCTCTGCCCGGAGGGTGCTTGTCCCTGCCCCTGGCTGCCCCTGCACCACTCTCGCCCCGGCCCAATTCCACCCGCTTCCCACAAGTCCCTGCCCCACCTTTTTACCGCCTCCTCCCCCTAGCGTGCCGCATCCCCACTCCCCCTCCCTCCTGGAAAGTCCTAAGCGCTGCCAAACAGCTGTTAGGCAGTGGGCGGGAAGTGCTGGGAGAGGGAGGAGCAGGGATGCGGTGTGCTTGGAGAAGGAGGGGGTGGGGGCGGGGGGAGCTTGGCTGCCGGTGGGGGCAGAACACCCGCTAAGTTTTCCCTGTGAGTGCTCCAGCCCCGCAGCACCCACAGAGTCGGCGCCTATGTCTGGATACCCAACTTGAGACAGAAGTGCTTGGTTCTTACAGCTGCAACTAAAGTCAATGGAAGCTGCATTTAAATATATAAAGTTCTATCTAATGCTAAGTACTCTGAAAAATCAGGTCCTAGGTACCTCAAATTGGGCACCCAAAATTAGTGGTCGTGCTTTGTTTATATTTTAGAGAGAGAGATGTCATGTCTAGAGAAATGGATTTAATATAAAAATGAGATAGATTATGAAATCATCAACTTGTGTGTAAATATGCCAAAGCATCAAGCCTAGAGTATTAATAAAACCACAGGGTTATATTCTGCTGTCAGATTTTTATCTGTATTGACTAGTTTGAACCACAAGGTCTAATAAAGCACCCTCTTTAATAAACTGTTTAATAAACTGATTCTGAAACCCTTAATCATCTTGAATAATGCTTGACTATTCACCAGCATAAGTGTGTACAGTAAGGCCCTAATTCCCTGGTCTGGGACAAGAAAATGCAGTAATAATTTTCATATTAGAAGCATTGGGAAAGCTTCATCTAAGCATCATAACTGCTGTATGGTTATAGTAAACCAAACCTGAATCTCTTACTCTTTTGAGGGTCATCCATTATTAATTGTAATCAGCTTGTAAAAATGAATGATGAGTGAACCTCAGAAGTGTTGAGATTGTATGTGGTTTAATACATATCTAAAATTCTAAATGGCATGCGTATATTGTATATCCATTAACAGAATTATTCTTATTCTATAAAATATAATGGTAAACATCCATCTGTATTTGACCTTGGTTTTCTGATCTTTCCCTGTGCTTGTTTCTGATGAAAATACCTTTGTCTGTAGATTTTTTCTGATGTATCTCATTAACAAAGATGAAACAGAGCATACAGGGCAGGTAAGTGAGCACTGTTTACTCCAGTACTATTTAAAACGTGCTAGTGATAAAAGTCAGGAATGTTCACTATGGCACAACTAGATGAGAATTCTTACCAATCGTGTGAAGCTCTCCCTGTGGAACAAGTGACCTCATTCAAAACGTTCCTTAAAACTCATTTATTTTGGCCAGAGTTTCATTGTTAACCTCCTCTTCAGCACCTTTGCACCTGTTCTGGTACCCTTAAAACTTTTCTCCCCAAAATAAGCAGGAAAGAAAAATTGCAACTAACAAGATACGTACATCCCATTAAAATAACGAGTCACTAGACTTTTTCCTATTGACTATCTTCCTTGCTTCCTTTGTTATTGTTATTACTTACTTGGTCATTTGTAATTTATATTGTATTCTTTTCAAAGCCAGGACAGTGCCATCCTTCTCTGTAAAATACCATTGTCTCTCATGGTATTGTATAAGCAATATTGAAAGCTGGTGATTTCCATAAGAGACAGGCTTATTAGACATAAGGACAATCATAGTGAGGCTGGCACCTTTTAATGAGGATAACAAACTGGATTCTAACTTTTAGATTGGAATAAGCATTCACAAATTTGGCAAGGGAAGGAGAATTTGCTCATCATGTACAATGTGTAACAGTGTGTCCATTAATGACACACAACCCAGATACACATGAAATTCAGGCAGGTGACATTCATTTAAGAGAAGAACAAATAAAACTAAAGCTTCTTAAATTTCACAACATTTTATCCAAAATGAAATTCTAACCACTTGCTCAGCTCAGCCTATTAGTCCCTATGCTCACTTTCTGTCTCCCCAACCTGGAGAGCAAGGAGGCAGGACTGTGGATCCATTCCCTTCCCCCCTAACACCGCCATGCAGAATAGGGCTGGCTCACCCAAGGAACAATCCAGCACAGGGGCCGTGCAGAGACACTGTACACTGCTGCACACCACCTCCAAATCACTCTTGAACAGATGAGAATGGCGGACTCTCGTTTATTTTTTGTTAATTTCAGTGGACTCTGCAGGGGCTTTAGATGGCACAGCCATGGATGGTGAGCAGATACACCATACCAGAGGGATGTGGCCAGAGAGAATGTCCTCTGAGGCGAGTGTACTCAGAGCCTCCTCCTACTTCTCTTTTTGGGAAGTGTATCATAGGTTCTCCCACAGTGCTGACCAGCTGCACTACTGTGAGGTGGAGCCCTGCCTATGCCCTCTTTGGGTTGTCTTCCTATCTAGCTACATACCTATAAAGCTCACCTCACTGTAGTAGTCATGCATGTATTATTCCTCACAACACCCCTGTTACGTGAAACACTGTTGGCACTAATGCTTCCTTGCGTTCAAAATCGACAAACATTGTGACATGGGTTGCATCTTGCACAGGTGCACATGATGAGAAGAGACTTTCCTCGCCCTCGTTCCTTTTACACCTCCACAAGGGCAACCAAAATTAAGCCATATTTTTGGCAAGGATGCTTGTTAGGCCTGCTTCACAGGCCACATTTTCCTTTTTTGAATGCGCATCTATGTGCATGAATTGTATAAACTGGAATGTAAAGATCTGCTTTCTATACAAACATTCACATTTTGAGTCCAGATGTAGGTGCCTACATGCTTTTTTGGGTGCAGATAAAAGGTAAACCCTTTGGAAGATGAAGCCCCAAAGATTTATTTTACCAAGATTTTTTTTTCTTGCCTTCACTGCTCTTCGAAATGTTCTTCCAAACCTTTTGACACTTCCTGAAGCCTCTTGTAGCTACAATTGTCAACAGGAAAAAAAGTGTGCCAGACATGCTCAGACAGCTGGAATTCCCACTGAGAGCTGTGTAAGAGTGATCGGTAAAGTGGTTGGTAGTTGCAGGTCCTACACACACACAGATTGCTGTCAGAGCAACAAATTGCAGTACACCACAGGGATACAGCACATTTTTGCTCTGTTTGTTTAAGCTGTTCTCTTTGAAATCTGACAAATATACTGAACTACTATTATCATGTTCTGTCTATATACAGCCTGTCAGTCTTGACTGGGTGCACATTTTATAAACTTGTTTTACTATTTCTGAATATGTGTTTTGTCCTTGGACAATGACATGTTAAACTAGACTAGGATGTTTACCTCTGTTTTGTAAATTGATAATATTTGTTATGGAAAAATACTGCTGCATTGTTTGATCATCATTGTTTGATGTTACATATTGTGTGTTTTGACCCACTGTATACACTGAGTCCAGACAGTGACTACCAATAATCACTCCAGTCTGGTTAGTTATACGATGCTTTCATTTAGAGGTGGGGAATGAGAGAGGCCTCTGAGCTATCTAATCAACTGAATCCTCCTGGCTCTGGTATTTGCTACAATAAAATGCTGTCTTGTTTTGTTTTTACTGTATTATTCAAAAGTTGAAGAGTCACCCTTAAAATGTGGAATACACCAGATTCAATGAATGTAGGGATATATTTGGCATAAGCGCTATACATCAGGACAAGACTAGAGCCCTTGGACAGTGAACTATATGTTAAAACAGGTGGGGATAAAACCTATAGTTAGGGGGAACTGCTCCCATTTATGGATTCTACCAGAAACTGATATCGTTAAAGCCATTGTATTATTTTATACATTGTACACAGGCATGTTGGAAATGCTGATGTAGAAATTCAGCTGGGGTTCCGTTAAGGATCATTAAAACACTAATCCTTAGCTACAGTTTGGTATTGCAGGCAACTGTATTTGAGCTTCAAGTTGCTCCTGGACATAAAAGAGCAAAACTAATTGTTTTGTCTCTATTTTTTATTTCACCAGAAAGGTCAAAATTCTTGAGCTCTTCAAGAGTCTCTTTAAACTACTTCCTAGCCTAACATAAATGTGTTTCTATAATACTTTCATCCAGGAGATAGAAATCCAAAAGCCTAAACTAAAATGAACTCAGTTGTTACTGTGTTCCATCACATGTAGGTTCAAATACAGCAGATCAATTTTGAATTGAATCAGAAAATTTAGAGCAGCGTGTAGACTTTTTTGAAAGATGGGTGGCTAATGTACTCTCACTGAATCAGATTAATTATTTAAATCTCCTGTGTCTTGCAGGAATCCTATGTATGGAAAATGTATCAAGAACGGTGCTGGGAGTTTTTCCCTGCTGGTGACTGCTTCCGAAAACAGTATGAAGACCAGCTCAACTAAATACGAATGAGGATCACCACTGAAAATATGTCCATCCATTTCCCAGCTCTTTAGGGAATAACTGATTTCTCGATTCTCCAAAGCTGTGTGCTTTTTGGAGCACCAAAGCTGTGTTTCTGATTACCTGACTTTGCTGGGTTTTTTTTCCTGTTTATTTGCTTTGAGAACAATGGAGCAAAGAACAATGAAAACTTAAAACAGCAACTCATGGGGGGGAAAAACATACACCCACACATAAATCCACATACATAACATGCACGCACACAAAGAGGCAATTATTTTATGAGACTGCCAGATGAATCCCTTGACTCTGAGAATACACGTGGGATAATGTGGTAGTGACATTTATTCAATCTATTTATTTCATCATCCTGGAAGAAACTATATAGTTCACAAAGCACTGTAAAGGATTGTTTTGGACACTAAGTTGTGGGGAAATAGTGCCTTACTATATGTGGGTTGAGCTATGCAGAAGATGAGTGCATGACGACATCTTATCTTTTCTTTGTGCCCTCCCTTTCTTCCCAGTTAATATTTATTTTGTGTTTTGGTGAGGTTGTGGGGGGAGGGGTTTGACTGTGCACACCTTTTTAATAAGACAGTGGCGTGTCTCAGGACAAGAGTAGGTTATTCTCATCAAGCTAAATTCACATTTACCTTCCTCTTTTGCTCTTGCTCTTATTTTGGTAATGCTCTGATGCAACACTGCAACTTTATGAAATCTTTGTATGAAAACAGAAAGTCTGAAAAACACTTTAAAAAGAAATATTTCATTGCATGTTTATTATGCAAGTTTAAAACCAAGAAACAAAAACAACAACCTTCAAAAGCAAGTTGATCAACATGAGAAAAACAATCACAATAATCATACTCATAGTAATAAAGTGTTGTGGGCTTTATTGTACATTTGGAACCAGTGTCATCAGCCAACAATGTATATGTTATGAACTTAACGGTAGTTTTGGTTTAATTTCTTTTTCTCTTTCTTTCATTTTTGCCACCTGTGATCAATAGTGGAGTTAAAGATTTTCTTGTTAGATCATTTTTTAAAATCAAAGCTGAAGCAATATCCATTCAGGGAGTCCATCAGGTCCATCATGAAGCACCAATGATGTGTACATCAGTCCATTTTGAGTCCTTTTCAATTGTAATGACAGTCTTTACAAATAAAAAGAGAAATTCAGAATGGAAGCAAGGTGGTTTTGCTAACATTTGAGCCTTTTCTTATTGAGTTTGCTAGTTAACACCAGATTTAACAATCAGGATCACTCTGCCATCTTTCTGCTGAAATTACTGTTCTCCTGTGCTTTGTGGTGATCCTACTTTGCATCTTTTTCACTCCTAGCCCACAACTTCATCCGGTCATAAAGGCAAATTAGTATCTTCACTAGCACTCAGTTGTAGCTAAGAGAAATGGGAAGTAATTGGTATGAATATGATGTTGAAAAGAAGCCACAAAAAACATATTTCAATCCCTCCCAACCTTCAGGACTGTTCAGATGTAAGCTTTCAGTTCAGCTGACTAGAAATACAGGTGTCATTTTGAAATGTGGATGCAGAGCAGGGTTCAGATTTCAAATACCCTAACATTCCGGGGCTCTTCGAACCCAGGATTTTGGTTTATAATTATGATTATAAAAATAGGAAACAGCTGCCAGGAATTGATTTGTTTTCTTATTCACTGTCCTCCTGAGATGTTAGCAGAAGAGGTTTTCCTTCTCACATATGTACATGTAATGGTTTGTTATAGATTTTGCTCCTGAGAGCCAGGCTGATGGTGTTGACTTAGTTTTAAAGATCAATGAAGTACTTGTTTCAAAAACTAAATTCAGAAGGAAGAATATGGACTTTGCAGACAGATTATATGAATAGAAGAGGGATATCTCCTTAATCTCGACCTTCCACATCAGAAAGCTGCTGCTGCATTCTCTACTGTTTGAGCCCAAGTCTCTGTAGCACCCAATGTGTGTGAAACCAGGTTAAAGTACAATGGGCCAATCTTTGGTGGTGGGACAGATCCAGCATATACTCATAGAATGTCAGGCTTGGAAGGGACCTCAGGAGGTCATCTAGTCCAACCACCTGCTCAAAGCAGGACCAATCCCCAATTTTTGTCCCAGATCACTAAATGGCCCCTGCAAGGATTGAACTCACAACCCTGGGTTTAGCAGGCCAATGCTCAAACCACTGAGCTATCCTTCCCCCTGCTTAACATTTCATTATATACATCTGCACCTACTGAGTAAATCTGCCCAGCCACCCACCCCCCATTCACAGGGACATATGCCTCCTCCCAGCTGATAACAGGTTCATTCACATGAGCAAGATTTGGCTGGCATTGTTGGAAGTGGGTGGAGGTATGCTTCATGGAGTGACTGTGGAACATGGGTGTGAATGTCTTCTACTTTGCATCCCCTGCTCCCTCCACTGAGATACAAGCCCACACTTTGCTACAGGGACCTGGATTCGGTATTCAAAACATAAAATTCATAAGAAAACTCCAAAAAGTTGAAAATGGAAACACATGTAATGAGAGTGTTATGTTTTTCTTATTAAATTGTGAATTTTCAGTAACTCACTCTAATTCTAATGGTGATATTCAGTTCTTCAAATATGAAATCCTTCAAACAAATCTGTCAGATACTGAAAAGGGAGGAAAGCTATTCAAGTACTGCATTTTGGATTCATGCAAAAAGGATGGGAAATCTTTAAATGTTATAGCTTTTAACAAACTATTTCTCACTGATTAAACTGATTTCCTGAGATTTTTGTTGGCAAGCTTCTGAAATGAGATGTTGTAAAAAAGGAATTCAGCATAACTAATAGCTTATTCACATGACAGCTGCCAAATTCAGCAGAGAATTAACTCTTTTGCAACTGTCTGGAAAGAATTAAACATTAAAATGAAGTCAGAAATGTGGCATGGGAGAAAGCTACTTCCAGTCTGAAGTACAAGGCTATGTGACAATGCACCCGTTGAAAAAGCATTATTGTATTATGTCCAAGAATTCAATTACAGTACTTATCTAATGTAGCATTAGATATTTTAAGGTCCAATTACATTTGTAAGTACATACATTAATATTTGCATTTTTATGTTTCAGCCCTTACCTTGTGGTTAAGGTTTGAACAAGTTATACAAAATATTTCAAGACTAGCTCGTTATAAGAAGGTATGTGGACAAATTGGAGAGAGTCCAGCGGAGGGCAACAAAAATGATTAGGGGGCTGGGCACATGACTTACGAGGAGAGGCTGAGGGAACTGGGGTTATTTAGTCTGCAGAGTGAGGGGGGAATGAGAAGAGTGAGGGGGGATTTGATAGCAGCCTTCAACTACCTGAAGGGGGATTCCGAAGAGGATGGAGCTTGGCTGTTCTCAGCGGTGGCAGATGACAGAAAAAGAAGCAATGGTCTCAAGTTGCAGTGGGGGAGGTCTAGGTTGAATATAAGGAAACACTGTTTCACTAGGAGAGTGGTGAAGCACTGGAATGGGTTACCTAGGGAGGTGGTGGAATCTCCATCCTTAGAGGTTTTTAAGGCCCGGCTTGACAAAGCTCTGGCTGCGATGATTTAATTGGGGATTGGTCCTGCTTTGAGCAGGGGGTTGGACTAGATGACCCCCTGAGGTCTCTTCCAACCCTAATCTTCTTTGATTCTATAAGATGTTGGAAGGGATTTCCTGCTTTGTGGTCAGGATTCAGGAACCTTAGGAGGCCCCCATCTATGTTGTACCTGTGATCACTGTAGCACCTTTCACAAGCACTAGCAGTCTCTTTTTATCAATCACGAACATCCATCTGTCATTTTATTAGTAATTTTGACATGAGAGAATCACAGAAAGAACAAATAGAGGCCACTTAGTCCTTTAAGGCTGATGCTCTCACCCTCTGTATTTTACAAGTTTGATCCCTATATATTTCCCTTTCATGTCTTGTCTAAGCCATTTTTCAAGAGCTGCAGGTATGGTGCATTGTGAACCACCATCAAGTTACTCTTACTAATGTAGCATTTTCTTTGTCTTTAATAATTTTTTTCATTTTTCATCTCCAGGCCAGTGGTATAACTGCTACGATCCTCTGAGACTGTGATTAATTCCCTTCATTTACAGTATTACCTTGAAATATTTCTTGGCTGTGATAATTTTCCAGTCCTTAGATATATTATAGTCTAGAAAACAAAGATAAGAATTTCCTTCTTTCTTAACTAACCAAATGTAGTATCAGTTTAATATCTGGTACAACCTCAATTAAGAGACAGTAGCCGGCATTTCAGAAAGCAGGGGTAGATTTGTTTGCTGACTGTCTGTTCTGTGTCTAATTTTAATTATCATAAATGTAGCTCCTTCAGTCTCTCCTCATATGTCTCCATCTCTTATCCTTGTTTGTTTTTTGATTCCCTCTGTATTTTCCTTAGTTCTCCTACAGTCTTCCGAAAAAGTTGCGGGCAAGGCTGCATACAATATTTCACATGGAGCCACACCAGGCTAATAGAGTATCACTCATATTTCTTACTTTACATGTAATCATTTACAAATACATCCAAGAATAATACTGGCTTTTCACAATAGCTTTGCACTAAAAGCTCATATTTAATTTGCTGTCTCCTCCCTATGGCTTTCTTTCTACATCTTTCTATGTAGTCCCTGTGATATTTTAATGGTATCTCTGCAATTTATCTGTTCTTTCTGGTTGTCTTTATGGGGGTTTTTTTGTATGGAATCTTGTTTCAGGCAAAAAAGACATGACTGACATAAGTGGACAAAGGAACTTTCTCCACCAATGCTGAAGTTCTCCGGGAGCCAAATTTCATGTATCTATTGTGCAAATGGAGGCCAGGAGTCTGCACAGTGTGGAACTTAGCACCATAACAGTTTCCTGCATACCAGTACAACCAGGCGTGGATCTACAATGACATGGTCTTGGAGCTATATCATCAGGTATTGGATGGGAAGATCTGGGCCAAAATACACTTGACATATCAGCCTTTAAATTTCCTGAAAGTAAAAAGAACAAACAAAACCAAATTGGACCTAACTAATCCCTTGTGTAAATCCTCCTCACTTAACTGAAAGATGTAATTGTCTGCTGACATGACACCTTCTTTGAGTACTGTCCCTATGGGTGCTCTACAGCAGGTGTGCATACCCCTCAAGAGGCGCATGTTCACCTGAAGTGGAGCACCCCTAGGGATACATCTCTAAGAACTGCAATTTCTGCACAAGGTGAGTAACCTCTTCTTTTCTGCCTTTATATGTTTCCAAAGCAAATTTGTGTAAGGTAAATTACTGCATATAATACAGTAGAACCTCAGAGTTACAAACACCAGAGTTACGAACTGACCAGTCAACCACACACCTCATTTGGAACCGGAAGTACACAATCAGGCAGCAGCAGAGACAGTACTGTGTGTTAAACATAAACTTCTGAAAAAAGGAAAGGAGCATTTTACTTCTGCATAGTAAAGTTTCAAAGCTGTATTAAGTCAGAGTCCAGACTTTTGAAAGAACAGCCATAAAGTTTCGTTCAGAGTTACGAACAACCTCCATTCCCGAGATGTTCCTAACTCTGAGCTTCTACTAAATACTCAAAGTGAATATTGCAGTTATCTGAATCTAAGTGCATCTCTGTTTGGAATACATTAAATGGGAGGTGAGTTTAAGAACAGTTTAAAAGAAGGTAAATAAATAGGGCTGAATCATGTAGTATGAAGTTTATATTGAATGAAAAATTCTGAATAAAAGACTTATTTTTTCACATTGCTAGCAGAATGGGATTGCAGCAGTATGACTCAAATGAATTGGTTGTTGGAAAAATTAGAAGAACAAGGGGCAGAGTGGAAACATGGAAAATGTTGAGTTAGCAGAATAAATAGAAGATGTTAATATGAGAAATAATCACTGTGAAATAGACATTTCCTTGGTATGTTGGGAATCACAGGTACAGTCTAAAACACTGACCCTGCAATAAGCTCTGCCACTGATCCATTTGCTGGTTTTTTCCTCAAAATGTTTCATTGTGAAGACCACAAGAAGGGCTACACCATAACAAGTTCAGATTTAACATTCTGCTCTTGGGCCTCAGTTTTGCAATGATCTCCATATGAGTTGACCAGGCCAGGGAAGACTGGAAGTGGAGACCATGGATGCAGGGCAGGAGGCTGGAGCCCTAAGCTGGGGCAGAGAGGAAGCTGCTCCCTTCTCCACTCTGGGAGCCTGTAACGGGGCACAGACTCACCCAGCGGCACCTCCTGCTGGCTGTCTGGGAATTAGCTCTTTTTACCAGCTCCAGAGCACCCTCTGCCAGTGTCTTGCCATCGCTGGCCCCTGTGTCCCTCCTGGACCCCAGTGTCCTTTTACCTAGGGTGCTGCCACTCTAGGCAATACCCCACAGATCTTGGTCTCCCCTCCCTGGGGGAACCCCAGCCACCCCCACCTCGCCTCAGCCTATGGGCTACTGCCAGTCACCATCTAGCCCCCTTTCACTGGGGCTGACTGCAGTCTGTATAAGCCAGTCATCATAGGCAAGGGGGGTTTGGACCTGCTGCCTCTGCCTACCTTTGGGCTTCCCTGTTGCAACCCCAGTACCCTGTCTTAGGCCATCTGCCAGGCTGGTAGCCTGGGGCTTTTCCAGTCTGGAGCCTCCAAGCCCTGCTTCACCTCAGGTACCCTAGTACACTCCCCAGCAGCCAGGCCCTTCTTCCTCCACAGCTAGAGGAGACTCTGTCTGCTCCTGGCCCACTGCCCTCTTATAAGGGCCAGCTGGGCCCTGATTAGGGCAGTTATGGCCTGATTGGGGCATGGCCCCCAGCTGAGGCTGCTTCTCTCAATCAGCCCCGCTTTTCCTTCCCTGCCACAGCCCTCTCCCCGGGCAGTTTTAAGGCAGGAGTGGGTGACCACCCCGCTACAGAACCCCAGCTCTGGATGCTGTACAAGCAGGAAAAAAAGTGCATGCCCCAAATAGCTTATAATCTAAGTATGAAACGAGAGACAGCAGAAATTATATAGACAGACAGGGATGTACAAGTGAACAATGAAACAGTACTGACCAGCATGATAGGCAGCCTCAGCACACCAAGAGCCTAACCACTGTTAAAATATTTGTAAGCATTATGGCAAAGGGTAGCAAACCACTGATCTTAGGCTGGTGGCTTGGCATGAGCCTTTGATGGTGAGGTGGGATCCTTTTAATTAGCTCTTTTCCCAGCCTTGTTTCTATTTCCTCTAAAAGAATCACCATGGCTTCTTGGAACAGCTTATAGCTGGGATAGGACAAAGAGGAAGCTGATTGGAGGAGCGCCAGCAACTGTCTAAAGGGGACTCTTATAAACCCACAGCCTGGGTGATAGGCGTATCATACAGACACAAGCCTGCTTTCTGCAACTCTCCTGCCCCCAAAAACTCACTTCAGTGATTCCCAAAATCAAAGCCACTTCCCAGGGACCTACTCTCCTGTTTGCGCTTTGCCAAGCTCCGACAGCTGTGACTGGCTAGCCTTCTCTGGGATAGAAAAGAGCTCCTGGCTGCATGCATCTCTGACCTCCGGGTCGTCCTCTGCCTCTGGGTCCCCCTTCACATCCTCATTCAAGATTTCCTCCTCCTGGCTCGGTCCACTCTTGACTGACACACAAGCCACTGAAGTATCCACAGTGGCCTTCTCAGTGGAGGTGGGGTTGCCACCGAGTATCGCGTCCAGCTCTTTGTAGAACTGGCAGCTCATGGGCACAGCACCAGACTGGTGGTTTGCCTCCTGCGCCTTGTGGTAGGCGTTCTGCAGCTCCTTCACTTTGACCCTGCACTGCAGTGTGTCCCGATCATGGCCCCTTTCTGTCATGCATCGTGAAATCTGTCCGTAGGTATCATAATTTCTATGGCTGCAGCGCAGCTAGGACTGGACAGCCTCCTCCCCCCAAATGCTGATGCGGTCCAGCAGCTCGGCATTGCTCCAGGCGGGGGATTGGCTGGTGCGTGGAGCAGGCATGGCCACCTGGAAATATGCCCTGAGACCACTGCATGAGTCACCGAGCAAACAGGAAGGGGACTTTCAAAATTCCCAAGGAATTTAAGGGGCGGGCTCATGGTTGGTCACCTGAGGGCAGGGCAGTAGAGTGCAAACCGATGACCAGAGAGGCGAGAACAGGCATTGTGGGACACCTCCCGGAGGCCAATCCCAGCGCCTCTCGTCGAGAGAGGTTTTTTTTTTACAGTGCTGCAACTGTGCAGTTTCTGTGCACTAAGTGGTGTGTCAGTATATTCACCTCAGAAGTTACAGCGCAGAAAGCTGCTTTACTGCGCAGAAACTTGCCAGTGTAGACAAGGCTTTAGTGTCTTTTCCCACTGGAAAATATGCATATTGATTTTTCTCCTGTTTCCAGGGGTTAAATATAAATGTACCACTTCATGAAAATAATTGATGGGTTTTGTACAGTTCCTCACTAGGTGATTGCTTCATCCATCTTTGACTTCTATGGAAGTACTTTTCATTTACATCATTGGTCCAGTCTACCCAGGCATGAAATCCACACATTCAAATTTGAGTCAGAAAATCCCTAATGCAGTCAAGCATGATCACAGTACTTAACAAATATTGATATTGTTGTGCTGTTGTGTACCCTTATGAATTTTTTCAGCAGTTTTTTCTGTATAGCATTCTTAAACAACAACAATAGAAAACAAAGATTAAAGTATCTGTAGTGGAAATACGGGCATGTAAAAGGAAAATGACTTGATTGTTGAAAGCTGTCCAGAGATGTCTTGCACATATTACAGATAAGTAGGCATTGCATTGTAAGGTAGCTAATTTCAATTTTGTGTGTTTATAAAATATCATTACTGTAAAACACATAGTGGAGTTAGGTAACATCCATTAATATCAAACTCACTGGTGTGTTCTGGTAAAATGAATATCTGAGAGAATGTTCTCAAAAGGTCACCTCTATTTTAGCTCTTGCATAGTTTATTTAAGGAAGAGAAGAATTATGGTAAGAAGCTTGAAATTATTATAAATCTTCCATCAAATACCATCCTAGAAAATATATGCCATGGATATGCTTAAAATGGATAGGTGCATGATCTATTCTAGTATCACTGGGGAGATCATTTGCAGTAATTATGAAGAAGGTGGTATCTCTTGTTATGAACCAGATTAATGAACACACTTATTTTTTACACCTGTAGTCTCTGTAGTCCCACACTAAATTGAAATGGCATAGTTGAGTACTGCTGTCTTTTACGAGGACATCTAATGCAGCTGCTATTCTGTGCTGTGGTAATGGACATCAGTCAGATAGAATGCTGCCAGCTATGAAGGAATGTTTTCCCTCCCCTCTTCAATGCAAGAGAAAGGATGACAATAGATTATTTGTATTTGTTTTTTGTCTATTACCTGGCAACAGACTACAAATTACTAAAATATTTGCAAGCACTTCCTGAGCAAAAAAGAAGGCTACATTTATCACATGATCCTTTTTCTGACAATTTGCTCATTGTTGACAACAAGCCATATTCTTCCTCAGTATAAATCCATTGACTCCATTTCACCAACTCTGTTAAATCAATGAAGGGAGAAAATTTACTAATAACGAGGAAAAATACTGAAGTTGCGATGGGAAACATAGCAGGCACCACTGTAGTAGTAGGAAATAGATTCTGACTTCCTTCATTGCAGCTGACAAGATTTCCAACACTAATACTTAACGACAGGAAAGAGTTAGTTTCTAGGCATCTCTAGCACGTGTTACAGTGAGTGGCCTAATATATATGATATGCCTACTGAGAATAGTTTTTAAGTCGTTCGTGTGTTATCTGAAAATGTTTATGGCCCACAACAGTTACTATTAAATTATGCCTTAATTCCAAATTATTTTTGTTACAGTGTATGTAGAAAGATTGCTGACCTTGACATAATTTATTCACCCTCCTTAAACTGGGGTCACATGATATATAACATGCTTAGTTTTCTTGCTGTGGAGCCCACAAAACTTTAAAATATAAGAATTTACAATGTCCTTCACAGAGCTCCCAAAAATCACTCTGCTATTTAGGATAACTGATCTAGTGGAATGATCATGCAATGGGAAGTCCAGAGACCAAAGTTCATAGATTCCAAGAGTCCAAGGCAGAATGGGCCATTGTGTGATCGTCTAGTCTGATTTCCTGTATAACACAGACCATAGAACTTCCCCAAAATAATTCCCAGCTCAAACCTCTGATATAAAACACCTAATCTTGATTTAAAGATTGCCAGTGATGGAGAATCTACCATGACCCTTGATAAATTGTTCTAATGATTAATTACACTCACTGGTAACACATGAATGCCTTATTTTCTGTCCAAATTTGACTAGCTTCCACTTCCAGACATTGGATCATGTTATAACTTTCTCTGCTAAATTGAAGAGCCATTATCATTTTTACCCCATGTAGGCAATTATAGACCCTAGAGTTATCCTTCTCTTTGTTAAGCTAAATAGATTGACCTCATTAAGACTATCACTATAAGGCAATGGTTTTCAACCTGTGGTCCGCGGACACTGGTGGTCCACAAACTATGTCTAAGGGGCCCACGAAAGGTGACTATGAAAATAAAGTTTTAGAACCCAGAAAAGGCATTCCATTTTTCTGATCAATCAAAAGTATGTGAATACCACCACCTACAGGTCAAAATAGAGAAGTGTTGTTGTTACCATAAAAACAACAAGGAGTCTGGTGGCACCTTAAAGACTAACAGATTTATTTGGGCATAAGCTTTCGTGGGTAAAACACCACTTCTGGTGCCCTTTGTCACTGCATCAAATGGCATGCTGAGCACATGCAGCATTTATAGTTGAATTCTATTCAGTCAGTCCAAAGGGGTCCCACCTCCATTAGAAATGTTTTAGGGGTCTGCAAATGAAAAAAGGTTGAAAACCACAGCTATAAGGCATGTTTTCTAACCCTTTAATCATTCTTGTGGCTCATCCCTGAACCCTGTGCAATTTATCAACATCCTTTTTGAAAGTTCTGTTTCTCACTCTACCATTGACATTCTGTGGACTTTGGCAAGTCACAAGCAGTCTGCTTCAGTTATCACATGTGTAAAATATTAACCCAGCTCCCTACAGTTCTTTGACAACTATGATGGAAGATGCCAGAGAAGTCTAAAATATTATGACAATAAAGCGATGAGCAAGTCCTCTTAGATTTTTACCTCCCTTTCTGTATCAATCTTAGAAAGGTATTCTCCTTTATTCTTTACTATCACCAGGCACATAGTCTGATTTATGCTTTCCAATGATCCACACTTCTGCGTTCCTGCAGAAGGAGGTTTGCTGCAATACTTTGAAACAACTATACAAAAAAGTCAAAACAAAACACCAAAAATTCCTGATTAGTTAAGACAAAATATTTCAAAGATGTAATTTTTTTAAACTGACCACTTTGTTATTATTTCTAAAAGCAAAAACTGAATCAGAAGAACAGGAGCCTGTATACAGAGACCCTCTGATTTCCCCTAGAGAGTCACAAGCTATTATGACTAATATCCCAATAGATGGAAATCATGCTTTTTTTGTGTCTCTGCATTTTGACCTTTCTATCTGATCCTTCGCATGTAAATGATGTGCAAATCTGGGCTAATTAGAGAATTCCCTGTGCTGTGTGATCATACAGAACCAGTAAGTAGGGAAATTGTGATCCCTAACTCATGGTTTAATTAGTTTTATATGTATGAGTCAATATTCTGTGAAGAGATGGATTGTGATTAGCCTTTGCAGAGAAATTCAGGGGACATCTAAGACACCTTCTAACCCTGGACAACCTGGAATTGGAGTATGACTACACCAAGCTTTTTACATTGAGATAATTGATTACCAATTAGCTTGAGGTAATTAACATGCTTGTAAAGGCATGTGTATACTCCCCACACATTTGATCCAGGCTGTATGCTTTTTTTATTATTATTTTTTTAACAGTAGGCCTCAAACTGCCTAAAATAGTCTTGTGAAGACAAGTCCTTAGAAGGCCAATCTCAATAATAGTCTTTGTAAGTCATGGATCAATGTTTTGCTTCTTGGGGAGAAATGCTTGAGAGGAATTCCTTCTCTTGTTACCCCATACCAAAGGGTCAGGTCCAGAGCCATTGACAAACCATGAAACTGTGGAAAGACACCTACTGTACCTAGCCATTCTGCAGTTATGCAGTAACTAGAACAGAGGTGGGCAGACTACAGCCCGCGGGCCACGTCTGGCCTGTGGGCCTGTCCTCACCGGCCCCTGAGCTCCCTGCCGGGGAGGCTAGCCCTCGGCCCCTCCCCCGCTGTCTCAGCTTGCTGCACTGCCGGTGCTCTGGCCTGCTGGGCAGCGTGGCTGCGAGCTCCTGCTGCTCTGAGTGGCATGGTAAAGGGGGCAGGGAGTGGGGGGGGTTGGATGGGGCAGAGGTTCTGGGGGAGACAATCAGGGGATGGGAAATGGGGGGTTGGATGGGCGTGGAAGTCCTGGGGGGCCTGTCAGGGGGTAGGGGGTGTGGATAGGGGTGGGGTCCCAGGAGGGGGCGGTCAGGGGACAAGGAGTGGGGGGGAGGGTTGGATGGATGGAGGGTTCTGAGGGGGGCAGTCAGGGGGCGGGAAGTGAGAGGGGGCGGATAGCGGCGGGGGGGCAGGCTGTTTGGGGAGGCACAGCCTACCGTACCCTGCCCACCATACAGTGTCGTACCGCGATGTGGCCCTCAGGCCAGAAACTTTGCCCACCCCTGAACTAGAACCTACCATATGTATACAAACACCTGTCAAAGGCAGATCACGCATCTAGGAAGGCAATACTGTTTCTTTGAGTAGTGTCCATATGGGTGCTTCAGTTGATGTACACAGGCGCCTTTGATGGGAGATTTTTGATAGCAGTGCCTGTTCAGCCTGCACACACACACACACTCTAGACTTCCCCTTGCACTGCACCAAGAATATACAGAACTGCGCAGGCTAACCGCACTCAGTTCCTTCTCAACTACCCTGTGGTGTGACATGGAGCATCCAGCATGTGCATGTCAACCTTAGACTGTAGCTTAGACCTTAGCCTTTAGGATTCTTTAGTTTTAGTTTAGTTCAGTTACTTAGTTTCCCTTTACTTTACAGTTTTATAGTTCTATTTGGTTTCGGGGTTTTATTCTGTTAAACAACCATTTTCCCCCTTCCTGATAGGGGCTTCTCCTTGGGATGGATAGTTGCTGTGGTATGCTCAGATCCTCGGGATTCAAGCACTGCCTCATCTGCCAGCATTCTACCTGGTCAGTGATGGACATGCCTTCTGAATCCACTGCCTGGGAGACAAACCCACACCATTCAAGTGCAAGAACTGCTTGTCCTTTAAGAGCAGATCCAGAAAAAACAAGGAGATTAAAACTGAAGCTACTTATGATGGAGCCCTCCCTTCAACCAGCCTTGGATCCAGGTCCAGATGCTCCCCTGTGCATCAGCCTTCATGTGAGCACATTGCCCTGTCAACTGCTGTATCCTGTTTGCCTAGATCTTCCTGGGATTAGGACATGGAGGGTACTGGCAAAGCACCCAGCAAGAGGAGTTCCAGAGCTCCTCCCATACAACCTGCTTCAAAAAATCTCAGCCACTACAGAAATGGACTGTTTTGGAAAAATGGTACCACTGAAGTTCTGGACTTCTCTGCTCCCTGGAGCTCATTGAAGAATTCAAGCTCTTCAAAGAACCATGGTACCAAGCATACTTCAGTACTAGGGCTCTGATCAGGATTGAATCAGCAGAGACTCTAAACTCTCTGCATTGTTAAAGTTTGTACCATGTCCAGAGCAATCCGTGCTACCCTCAGGACCTAAACAGGTGTCCCCAACTACTACACTGGTACTTCTGAAGGTGTCAACATCCTTGGTACCAATGCCATCTACTAGGTTGGTACCACCAAAGCAAATGCCATCTTCAATACCACCAATGACTGCTTTGATGCCCCATTCAATCACTGAGATCTTATATTTCCTTGGTACCTGCTAGTTCTCCGGTACCTTCTGAACCAGGCAGACAACCATCTCTACCTCCACTGTTTGCTTCTCCTTTGGCCTTTGCTAAGGACTCCTCCTCAGATTCCCAGATTTTTGTGCAGGGGGATCTCCTACTTAGCAGCACAGGGCCTGCTCTCTCTCTCCTGCCACTCCTAAGGCAAGACAATCTTGTGTCACTTCTCATTCAATAAGCAACACTGGATGCCCTCTCCTCCACATTTTCTTTGTACTGGAGATCTCCCCTCAAGATTCAGTACAAAGAAGTCATGCGCAGTGGCCACAGGCTAATCCTACAGCCTATGTCTTCTGAGATGGAGCAGCCAGAGGAGCAGCAGCAGCTTAGAAAGGGAGTTGCCACACCATTGCAAGCTGCTTGGATGGAGGAGTTGGTGAGGACAGACTCCTTTGATGACTTTGACCTCCTTCTAGACAGATTCACTAAAGACCTGTCTGCAGAAATTGCATGGGGGGGGGGAGAAATCAGGAGAACACACTGCCTTTTTACAGAACCCCTGCATCCAGCTATAACAATTACAGCAGGGAAGCTGGGAGAAGAAATACCAATTGCTGGTACGATCTGGCAGCAGCATCCAGGATTCAGAAGCCATACCAGTCAAACTGCTGTAAGGCTATGAGAGAGATCCTGGACAGGCTCTCATCCTAGTGTACTATCCCATCCAAGAACCGCCTCTTGTACTTTAGTGGTGTGTTTGACTATGTAGTCCAGGATGCCTTCATCCTCTGTCCCAGCTTAGCTATGAAGGGGGCCTGGAAGAAATCTTTACATCACAGGAAATAATGACCAGACTTATGAAGACAAAAAACACAGCCCCAAGGAAAGATGGCATTCACTACGACTTCCTGAAAAAACAAGATCCAGGTTGTCTGGTTCTAACTGCCATTTTCATCAAGTGCAAACACTTCTGTCACACTCCCAGCTCCTGGAAGAAGTCTCTGATGGATTGGAGACCCATCTCTCTCTGCTCCACCATGTACAAACTGTATGCCAGCTGCATTGGGGCTAGGATTATAGACTGGTCAATGAATGGAAGGGCCATCAGCTCCATCAAGAAGGACAACATGTCTTGTGAAGACTGTTGGAAACACAACTTTGTCCTTCAAACTGCCATTGAGATGGCCAGGAGGGCATGGAAGCAATGTGCCATAACATGGCTCGATCTGGCTAATTGTTTTGGATCCATGTCCCACCAGCACATTTTTGCCATGCTCTGAGTGTATGGGAGCCAGTTCTGTTTTGTATTCTTAAGAGGAAACCTTACATATTGAACCCAGCTTTTGTTGCTGCCTACACCATCTGGTAGAAGGGTTACAATTATTTTTTTAAAGCTTGATTTGTTTCAAGGTTTATTTGTTTTGGCCAGTTGGATTTTTTTGGGTGGAAGGCAGTGTCAACGATGTGTCCGTCTTACGTTGGATACACCTTTTTGAGAGAGAAGGTTTTGTAGAGTTTCCTAAAGACAGTCAGACTCTGGATTCACTTGATTTCCTTGGGAAACTTGTTCCATAGACATAGTATGCTCTTTGTCCTTTACAAAAACATCCTACTGGTTATTTCATGCTTACATGAATGGAAAATTGCTCTTGCCCTGCAGGAGCCCTGAATAGCAATGAGTTCCTGTAAAAAAAGCACTCCTGTACTGCAGGAATTTTTAAGACTACAGGACTATAAAACAATGTCAAGAGTGCCTGAGTGACTTAGGAATCTAAGGCCAATTGAAAGTCAACAGGACTTAGGCTCCTGAGTCATTTTAAGTGCTTTCAAAAATTTTACCAAAAGTCATTTTTTGGATCCTCAGCAAAACATCACCAGTATAGGAATCACCTATGACTTTCATGGCTGAAATGTTAAGGAAATGAAATCTCCACCAAAGCTATGAAGGAAAAAAGACTTGCTTATTCTCATCAGGTAATTTATCATTGTAACCTTTTCATATGAGAGAGACAAAGCAAATGAAGTGATATCTTATATTGGACCAACTTCTGTTGGTGTAAGGATAAATTTTTCAAGCTTCACAGAGCTCTTCTTCGGGTCCGAAGAAGGAAATCAGCTAAATGCAAGGTGGGACAGATTGTTATGCATAAGGGGTTCACACGCTTTGCAGGATACCACTGAAGTGGGCAATTTACATGATTTTTCACATGAGACAGCCGCAGCTGAAGTTTATACTGCGGTTTCTTGCTGTCTCAAAAGGGATTCTAGCTATGCCTTTGCTGGCACCCTTTGAAAGGTGAAGAAACAGAATGTTATTATGTAACACATTTGCCAAACAATCTATAGTTCTTTTGTTATCTTCTGTCATTTGTCAAGACCTTTAACTTTGTGCTTTCCCAGGAAATGTCCCATGATCCATCACTTCCAATCTCATCATAGCCCTTTCAATAGTTATATCTGAAATGGACAACCAGCTGAAATGGTAAATAAATAATTTAAGTAATGCAAATTGTGAGTATCTCAAGTTATGGTACATTACAGAGAACCTCATCAGTCAATGATATTGCATAATACAATTAAAAGGCACTAGCATGAATAAAATTCCTAAGGAAGGAGAGGCTTTATGTAGTACAGGGGATAATCTTCAAAACTCTAATAAATTGGTATAGTCTTAAATCATAAGATTACAGAACCAAATTCTGATTTTCCACTGGTTTGATATCAGTGTAACTCCATTTATTGCTCTGGAGTTACTCATTATTTACACTGGCATGAGATCAGAATCAAGACCATATCTTTCCATAAAGTTAAATTGGACTTTAAATGACTTGTGCACATATAAATGATAGGAATATAGATAAATAGGAATGAATTTGCTAATTTCTCCCCTCTGTTACAATTATGCACTTTTCAGTGGGAGTTGCAAGGGTATAAACAAGGGTAGAATTTTGAATACAGTTTAAATTATTTTTTCCAAAACACTACAACATACACATTTGCAGAAAGAATAAATTCCATACAAAAGTCCAGAGAAGCAGAATTAACTAAGTTCATTTCAGGGATCAGCACTCAGCCTGGGATTTTCTTCCAGCTCCCTGTGCCCATGAGAGGTGGAAAGATTTGGAAGGTAGAGTTCAAAGTGGTCTTCAATTTAGACTTATGTTTTTCCTTTACGCTATATCTGAGCTGTCAGTGAGTCAGCTATTGTTTGTTTTTCAGATCACTTTCTCCACTAATGGAAGAGGAGTTATTCTAGTGTTCAGTGAGTGCTGCTAAATGCACACATTGTTTCTCTATATAGTATTACTCTTTTTCTTCTTAGTCTTCTTTTCTTAAACTTTGCACAAAAGGTCAAACAATTAAAAAAAAAGAGGATGATGGAAAGGTATCCTCCTTTGGTGTTAATTCACTGATTGTCATGTTGTTTTCGTTCTGCAATCATGAACTTCAAGTGTTCACATTATAAGAAAAGTGTCTCTAAAGGAGGATGGTAAGACTTCACTTGGTCACAAAGATAAATAGATAGTCAATAAAACATAACAATACACAAACAAATCATAATCTGTGAAGGAAAGAAAATCAATAATTATGATAACATCTTTTTGGGAAAAAGAAAATGACTTTAGCAAATGCATATTTAATGACTTAGATAAGATAATTAGACATCTTCTACAGAACTGAAGGCAGTCACAACCGAGAGATCAAAGCTCATTTATAAAGTAATTAAGGCTCTAAAATTTAATTGCTGCCTTAAGGAAAACACTTTAAAATAAAGGCTTTGTATCAAGCTTTTAGAATTCTCTTTCTCTAAGCAGCATAGGATCCACCCATCATACTAATCTGATCCTGCAAAATGGGACTGGAAATCTGATGAGAACAGATTTTCTTGCAAGCTTTCTGGTACCAGCTGTTTTCGTTAGCAAGGTATATCATGAACTCCATTCTTGTTGGGAAATTTCAGTGCCACTTCTGATTTTGGATGAAATAAGGAAGTGCAAAAGCTGAACTGTACCTCATCTGATCTGTGCAGAGAGGAGTACTCAACTTTTTCTGTACCACTGTCATCCCCACTATCCTGATCCAACTGAGGCCCGTCACAGTGTTTGAGGCTTTGCATAGTGAAAGAGAGAAAAATGAGCAGTGCCAGTGGGTTAGACAGAGAAAAAAGAACATTGCCCCCTTCCTGGCCTAATAGATACCGAGGCCAGATTAGTTTATCTGCAGAGTTTCCCCACTTGGAACTCTAGGGGCTGAAGTAGCCAGGGTGAATCCATGGTAGAGCCTCGGTGCTAGGTACATGCAGGGCTGGTAAGACAGGCAAACCAGTGCAGAGGTGGAGACCTTCTACGGATCTGCCAAGTTTTAAGGCAGGGCTATGACTTTTACCATGTAGAAAGAGATGTGGGGAACATTCCCTCTCTCCCCTGACAGGGCAATGTTGGGTTTCTCCATTAGGAAATCCTTGCAGAGACTTCCTACTAACTGCTTCCTCTCTTGAGTTTCAACATGGGAAGGAATGATGTGAGCCAGAGATTCCAATCTATGAAGAGTGTATTCCCAGCTTTGGGGATGATTGGGGCCATATAAATATGAACAGCTTTTATAGTTACGAGTGGACATCCTGTAGCCTTTTAGCCTCATCAGCTGATTTTAGTTTGATAACTACTCCAGTATCAGTACGACAACCATAAAAAACTACTTCTTAGTAAAAAGAACAAATACCATAAAGTCACCAGGTACCTAATATTCCTATTTAAAGAAAAAAACACTGGGGGTATGGTTCAGTTCTTCATTTGAGCCAGATCTGTGTTACTATCAATGCAGAGATTATTATACGGAGATCACCTTTAAAAAGAGAGTGAGTTAAACATCAGTGGTCTCTACATACATGCTTAATGAGATGCCTGAAACACAAATATGCTACTTATTATGTTAAAAGATACGAGCGGAAAGGCTGGTGGTATAGGCACTGCCCTAGGACTCAGAAGATCTGGATTCTGTTCCTTGATTTTACACATGCTTCCCGTGGTAGCTCAGGTAGTTCACTTATCCTAGGTCTCTCCATTCTTCATCTGTAAAAAGGAGATAATGACAATTTTGTGCTGTGAGGATACATTCTTTAATATTTAGGAGGCACTCATATTCTACCCTGATGGATGCCATGTAAGTACCAACAGCCAAATTCTGCCACCCTTACTCTCACTGAGTATATCTGATTATACAATAAGATACTCAATGTGAGTGAGGTGGCAGAATCTGGCCCCAAATAGGGGCATGATTGCTCAGCAAACAGCCTATCCTTCTGCTATGTCAGAAAGAGAGAGTTTCCAAAATAATGTTGGACTCTTGCAGATCATACTGGAGTGTCATGGATCTGATGATGTTTTTACATTTACATAACACGTTGTGGTTCATCCTAAAGTGCTTTCAATATAACAGGATCATACACTGCCTCTAACACCCTTCTTCTAGGGGGTGAAAGATGGCAATTGCATAACAGTGCTTAGCAATTTAAAAAAATCAGTGAAGGATGAGAAGTAAAGAATACTGTATGCTATTGCCACTGCAGGGGGGAATTTTGGTAAATGGCAGGATAGAATAAAGAATTGGATAAAACCCCAACAACACTGACTTGGAGCCTTGAGCTGGTTCATTTCTGAATTGCTTGACTTAGAATATAAGAATCCCTTTGGCTGATATTCTGGCCTGCATCAGACTGGGGTAATGCAACCTGACACCCTGCTACTAATGTATTTTTCAATTCCCCTTTTAACCCTTCACTTATTTTTTTCATTCTGTAACGTATTGTGGGAGAGGCGATAAGAGTTGAAAAAGTGAGACAGGAGGTGTGGAAGGACAATAAAACATAAGGATGATGGGAAAAGAGTTCAAGATGGAAAGAAATCAGAGATGAATGGAAATAGAGAAGGGATAGAAATAAGCAAAACACACCATTCTTTGAAATTTTTATACATAATCACACAAGCCCCAATTCAGCAAAGCTCTTAACTACATGCTTAAGTGCATTGCTACTCAGCAAGAACTTAAGCACTTTAAGTTAAGCATATGCTTAAATGCTTTGTTGAAGCAGGGTCATGATGAAGATTTTAGTTTTTTTCTTTTAATAATATACCTCTTGAACAACCACTTCTGCTTTCTGTGGGATAAGTGTTCTCCCCTAGTTAACTTCAGTGCTGACATCTCCTGAAACCCTCTGTATGCTCATCATTATATTTTCAGTCTTTAGGGACACAAGATTTACCTGTTGAAATTACAAGCCATGTGTGATGTGACAACTGTATTTACACCTGAAGTAACAGTTTCCACAGTATGCATCCGATGAAGTGAGCTGTAGCTCATGAAAGCTTATGCTCAAATAAATTGGTTAGTCTCTAAGGTGCCACAAGTACTCCTTTTCTTTTTGCGAATACAGACTAACACAGCTGTTACTCTGAAACCAGTTTCAAACCAATTTGTTTGTGAAGCCCATAAGAGTTATCATTCTACAATAACATCAGTTTCACATGAGTCTGTAATATGAAGCCTATCTAGAGCTTTATGGAAGATTACATCTCAACATGTGTGAAAACCTGGCTATATGTGATTGTTGTTATCTGTATCCTTGCAGTTTAGGTTACTATACAACATTTACCATTTTTCTCTTGATTTTTTTTTTATTAAAATTTCCTTCTACTGCATACAAGCGCCGTCTACTGCCAAGGGATTTTATTGGTTACTGCTTCTTGGCTTTCAACATGTTAAAACAAGCTTGACCATATTGTTAAATGACTCTGTTAGCTCTCTAAGTCATATTAGGATCCAGATCAAAATTGCCGCTCCTTGTTTTAAGAGCCCTCAGTGGACTTCTACCAGTTTCCTTTGCAGGATCTCTTTTCCCCTTCCGGTTCCATCCCATTTTCTAAAACACCACCCTCCTTTCTGTCATGTCATATAATTTTACTACTTTTGCTGAGAGAGCCTTCTCCTCTGCAATTTCTGCCATCTAAAAAAGCCTTCCTTTGCTTTTTTGCAACATTGACTGCCAACCTCTTTTCAAATCCCATCTGAAAACAACTACATCTCCTTTGTCTATACTTCTTATTGCCGTTCTTTCATTGCTATGAATTATTTATACCATGTATTTAACACTGTATTTTGGGATATTGTTTGTATAGATACTATAAAAATAAATTGTATTAAATTGTATTTTACTTCATTGCCAAAAGTCAACATCTTTTAATTAAGATGTGGAGACATTAAAGTCTCCTAACAGCAAAAACATAAAAGAAAAAATATGTGCTACTGATAGCCAGTATAATGCATATTGGACAAAGTAGAAGAGAATAATTAAAAACAAATAGCTCACCTCCCTCCCCAGTACAATATTAATTCCAGCAAGTACTGCAGTCTGAATGTTATCAGGTACTTTCAGCTGCAATAAACATGGAGCATCAGTAGACTATGGTATAGCCTTGCCACTCTATTAATGTTAGCTGTATGCGGAGTGTCTTATCCAACATTTTCCACTTAAACCTTAAAATGTAAGCCAATTAAACCTATTTACATTTATAGGAATCCTTGCCACGCTTCAGAAAAAAGCACAAGAAGAGAAAAGAACAAACAAGTCGTAATTTACCTACTTGTACTTAGACAGCTCCTTTCATGGTTCATTTAACTCCCAAATATTGAAGGTTATGCAGTATAATTCTGATGTAATTCACTGTTCATTGAAAATGTTCTGGGAAAGTCTCCAAAAGGGTTGAAGTAGAATAGATTTGGTCTCCTTTCTGTATGGAATTGAGATACTAATTCTTAGTGGGGAAAGTTCTAATAATAAGTTCAAACTGGGAGCACTGCCTGATGTCAATTTCATGTGCACTTTCCTGTCATCACATCTGCGATCTGAAATCCCCATTTCACAATACTAGGTGGCTGTGACAGAATGCATGAGTGCAAGCTTGTCTCCAGTGAATGAGAATTCAGCTTCCTCATACTCTAGAACGGGTACTCAAAGAAATGGCAGTAAAAGTGGATGCTAGGACTATAGAAGTTCACCCAGCTACCCCTTTTTGAGCCCAATACCTTGTTTGACTAAAGCACATCTTCTGGTCTTGATTTGAAGACATCAAGACATGGAGAATCCACTGCTTCCCTTGGCAGTTTGTTCAAGTGGTTAATCACCCTCACTTGTAAAAATCTGTGCCTTATTTCCAATTTGAATGTGTCTGGTTTTACCTTTTAATCATTGTTTCTTGTTATATTTTTCTCTGCTAGATTAAAGAGCCTTTTAGTACCTAGTAGTTTCTGCCTTTGAAGGCACTTATACACTGTAATCAAGCCACCTCTGAATCATCTCTTTGATAAGCTAGACAGATGTTGCTCTTTCAGTCTCTCACCATAAGGCATTTTCTCCATGTCTCAAATAATTTGTGTGACTCTTCTCTGCATCCACTCCAATTTTTCAACATCCATTAAAAGTAATATAATGAAAGTAAAATAAAAAATAAAGACATAAAAACTGGACACAGTATTCCATTATTGCTCATAATGCCATTACAGGGGGAAAAATCACCTCCTTATTCCTACTTTCTACTTCTCTGTTCATACATCCAAGGTTCATGTTAACTTTTCTACAACATTGAACTGGGAGCTCATGTTGAGTTGTTTGTCCATTAGGACACCTAAATCCTTTTCAGAGTCATTGCTTTCCAGGATACAGTCCCCCCCATGCTGTTGTATGCCCTGCATTCTTTGTACCTTGATGTTTGACCTTGCATTTTGCTTGAATGGGCCCAGGTTACCAAGAGATCCAGACTGTTCTGTCTGTGACTGCCCTGTCATCCTCATTATTTATCACTCCACCAATGTTTGGGTTATCCACAGATTTTATCAGCAGTGATTTTATATTTACTTACAGCTCATTGATACAAATATTGAAGAGCATCTGGCATAGTACCAATCCTTGCAGAAACCACTAGAAACACTCCAATTCAATCATGATTCCCCATTGACAGCTACTTTTTGAGATCTATCAGTTAGTTACCAAGTTATTAATCCATTTAACATGGTTTGTTGACACCATCTAGTGCTATCTTTTTTTAATAAGGATGTGGTTTGTGCCAATTCAAATGCCTTCAAAAGCCGATTGCATCTGTGCAGCTACCTTTACCAACTAAACTTGTAAGCTCCTCAAAAAATGAAATCAGGTTTGCTTGCAATGACCTATTTTCTATAAAATCATGTTGATCAGCACCAATTATATTCGTATCCTTCAATTTCTTTATTAGTTGAGGCCCATATTAGCTTTTCCATTATTTTGCCATGGATTGAGGTCAGTTGCTCCAGCTCACCCCGCTTGTCCTTTTTGAATACCGACATAATATAAGAACTCTTCTGGTTTGAAATGAAAGCCATTTTTATGACTTGCTCAACCTACATTTTGATCTTCTGGGAAATTAACATTTTGTTTATTAGGTTTACACATAATACGTTCTTTGAACTTCAGTAAGTCCCCACTAGGTTTAATCTTGAACTATTTCATATTGATAGTTTGCAATCTGGTATATCTAGAGCAGCACATTATGACTCCAGGGAGCTTATTCTTGACACTACAGTTGACTTGTGTGACATTAGATAAGTCCCTTAAATATCTCTTTGTGCCTGTTTTCTCTGTATATAAAACAAACTAACACTTATGTGCCTTCCTGGGGCACTGGCCCTGCGGACTGACAGCCTACTAAAAAATTGAAAAGTACAGTACACAGGAAACAAATCCTAACAGTTACAGCATTTTGTATACCAAATCCCCAGTGGTAGACAATCTGCAAGAAAGGGGGCGTATCAGCAGCATGCATCAGTGACCACTGCTTTGATGGGAGCCCAGAGTTGGACAATATAGACCAGAAAATGTATGGGGCTGGCTTGGGAGGGAGCACCCAAATGTTGGCTGGAGGATGCACTTAGTTTCCTGGGGAGACCAGAAAATGCTTTGTAACTGCCTTGGTAGAAACTGGGGAGAGGAAAGTAGCACAAATGCCATGTGTTTTGTCACACTACAAGAGGTGCAGTTGTTCCTACTAGTGCAGGAGTGAATGTATCCCAAGAAATGCCTGTATCACGAGGTAATAGTAATAAGATAATTACTTCTACTGGGAGACAGCAGGTGTCTGTGAGGTGGGAAAAAATTCTCTGTTCTGCACTGAGAGGGAAATGGATTCACTCGTCTTGATAACACTGGGAGAAATCTATTGATGCAGGACAGTTACTAACACGAACTCTGCTCACCTGCCCTTTGAGCATGCTGGTGAGGGGTTCATGGGATATGCTGTCTAGCACTGACTTTATTCATCCTATAACCGAGTCCCCTGCCGTTCTTCTCCCGGATGGTGAGAGAGCCTGACTGCACCCAGTTATTTGCTTTGGGTGGCACCCCAGTTCCTTACCTACTGGCAAAGTGGCCCTGCCCTTTGTGGGCCTTCTTACGTCTCTCTGGATGGGGTGATCAAAAGGAAAGGCACAAACCGCAATGCATTCAACTTCTTCCCAGGACCCCTCAAAAGTGTGTGTGTGTGCGTGGGGAAGTTCACAGTGCTGCCAACAATACAGTGCCTGCATAGTGTGTTTTGAAATATCTCCCTGCTAGGCTGCTGAGTCAGGCTTAATCTGTCTGGCTCACCCTGGGAGCTCGCTGTAATCTCCGTAGAGTCCAGCTGAAGGTCTCCGGGCTCAGAGTTCCGCCCGTGGCTTCAGGAGTCACTCCTGCAGCTTGCTGCTTAGGGCGATCACTGCCACGCACCCCTTCGTGCTGACTGCAGTTTCCTTCCTATCATACATGATTGTTAGGGCCTGCTCCGCTCCCAGGACCCCTCTGGCACCTTCTTCATCCATGCGGATGTGGCATACACCCCATCACACACCTGGCTTAAGTGCTCAGAGGTTTTGTGAGACTTCATTTCTCTTGTTCGGGCTGGGAGAGGAAGAGCCCCCAAGCGGACAGAGCAGTGCTTAATAGTTTCTCCTCCCTCGTCTCACTCAGCTAACCTGTCACTCATAACTGCCATGCAATCTTTGGGCATCAGCATTCCATCTGACAGCTCCCCACAACAACCTGCACCCACTGCCCTGGAATCTTTGGGCATCAGCATTCCATCCGAAAGCCCCCCTCCCTCTCCCTTTCAGAACGCCCCAAGCTCCCTTTAAGCAAAAGGGAGAATTTCATCCACCCCCTTGCCGCCTTTTTTTCTCTTCAATCTTATTCCTCGTTTTCCTTTACTCTCCCTCCTTCCTACCCACACTTATTGGCTGTGAATGAAGGATGATGGAGGTTCAGTGTAAGGGTAAGGCAATATCACTGACCTTAATGAAATGTACTTAACCCCTCCCATTGCCCCTGCACATCAGCTTAGGAAGTTACACTTGCAAGGGGACATACTTGAATAAAGGAGACTGCTTGTGTACTCATTTAGCATAGGAGACTCCCACCAAAGAAAATGGCTTGATGCCTCATCTCTGTGTTTGGAGGACTTTTTTTGTAATGACTTCTAGATGTTCTGATCCCTAGCAACTTCGTTAACATGGAATGAGAACTTAATTTGGAGCTTTTCAAGTTGCTTCAAAGGGATTGATTATTCGATTTAAAAATTATATTCTGAATGGCCACAATTCCTCTATTCCTTTGATGACACTTTATCTTTAAAGGAGCTGGTTCTTTCATTTATCTGTTATTGTCCCTCCTTTGAATTCCTCTCGAGTGCAATTTGACATTTAGAATGTACTTTTTTACTTGTTTAATTTCTCCTTCAGTTTTGCATATCCACCTTGCATTTCCATTCAAATTCTTACCTGTTTATTAGCACTCTGGTTTTGGTTTGTTTGGTTGGTTGTTGATTGGTAGCACAAGATGAGTTCTATGTTGTTGTGTGGTAGCCAGTTCAGGAGAGACATTACTTTTTGGTGGGTAGAGCACAGAGCTGGGAGGCATGCATCCTGAGTTCTGCTCCTGACACAACCACGGATTTGTGTGAGGTAAGCCGTATAACGTCTTTGTTGCTAAATTTCCCCATTAGTAAATCAAGAATAAAAATACCTACCTTATAGAAAGTCTGTAAGTATAAATTTGTTAATGTTTGCACAGTGCTTAAAAACTGTAACCACATTTAATACAAAAAGGCTCAGGACTCATCAAGGGTCATTCATGACCCAACAGGCAGCTGCAGCGAAGTACAGTTGAATATTAGGATAAACATTACTTCACTTCCATAGAAAAAAATTGATTACTTTTTACACCTTACCCACCAAATACATCTGAAATGATGACCTCAAGGTTAGTGCATTGATATTTTGGGCTGTAATATTTAAATTGATAGGATCATGAGAAGCACAGTACTGGAAAGGACACTTACGGCTTGATATTCAGAAATGGCCTGTGTTTTGTAAGTTTATGTTGTGTTATTTTATGTCTGCAATTCATTTGGAGTTCAGATTATATTGTTGTGGCTGCTTTAAAAATCAGGATGAAATCTGATGACAATTGTAGGTTGAGATTTTTCCTCATGCTTCTAATAGCAGCAGCGAGATCTTGCAGCTGTGCCTGCCCAGTTTCCAGGCAGCCTATGAGCACAGCTGAGCCATAGCAGGGCGACCTGATTGACCACTCCACCTGCTTGGTGCTGCTCTGAATCCTAACAGCAACATACCTGTGGCTGCTCAATGCACATGCCCGCAGCTGCAATCTCTCCTGTGCCTGTCTTACTTCTGACATTACCAGTGCCTCAGTCAGTCCAACCTTGCTTCACTTTTCCAGCTCGGACCCCGGGCTTTGGTTCCTGACTCAGATTCCTAGGCCTTGGCTCTGGTTCTGACTACCAATTCCTGACTCCTACTCCAACTGTTAGGCATGAGCACCCACATACCGGTTACTGACATCTAGGGCCTCTGACCCCTGAGCTAAAACTCTCTACACAAGTTCAGGCTTTGGAAATGCAGATTTAACATTTGATCTGTGCCCATTTCTAAATTTAAAATCTTGAATTAATATGTAATAAATCTGTGGAGTTGCAAAAGCCAAAATGTTTTACTGAAGACCCATACACTACTGCATTTAATGCAATCGGACACAGTCGTGCGACAAATGAAATCAGGAGGTAATGACACAGATGATGGAGATTGGTTGGCACTGCAGTTTAAACAGTTATTTTTATGATTCACCACCACTTTAGGTAAATGTGTAATAAATATAAATTGATGACAGGCAGCCTCTCCAGCTTGTGCCCATTAAGAGTTCATTAAAAAGTAGAAGGAATTGTTTTCTACACATACATTGCCCATACTGGTGGAGAAGATGAGCATGTATTACCTCTGGTAAATGAGGACGAAGATAGGAGAATGTCACATTAATATATAATCTAAACAGCTCAGTCATCTAGCAATCCAAGGAACATTAAAGAATGCAGTTAAGGGATTTTGATAACAGCAGTGTATAATTACCTGCCTTTCCTTTCCAGTTGTTGCCAAGTGAAACAATACTGTGATCTGAGATTTGCTGTTTGTAATGTTGAGAAGTATTGTGATCAATGATGTACTTTTTAAAGACACAAAATTAGACAACTAATCAGCAAGGAATTAATTACAGGAAATTAGTAAAAACAAATAAAAAAGAAGGTATGTGTGTGAGAGAGGAAAGGGGGAGTAAGCATCAGTGATAAATATTAGGATTCCCTTTGTGGCTTTTACCATACCCAGAGAGTTAATCTCTTAGGATAAGCTCCTAACCATCAATATCCCCAAACCTTCCACATTACCATTTGCACTAACTGGCCCCTTTGGCAGCAATCAGAGCAGAAAACTGGGTTGCCTCAGCATAGAGACTAAACTGTCCTTTCAGTCGCAAAATGGCCCTCACGTACAGACTGGAGGCACACTAGGTAATGTGGGGTAACTTGTATAATTGCTGCTCTGGCTGTACTACTTTGAAAACTTGACTTCAGTCTCTAGGGACCTGTCTCCATTCGAAAGGGTTTGCTGGTATACCTATGCCAGAAAACACTCCCTACATTACCCCTCCCCCGCCCAATGAAGACACAACATATATCTTTAAAAACATTTCTTTTAGCTGGTATAATTTATACCAAACCACAAATGAAATAAGCTATATCAGCAAAAGAACTCTATTTGCTGATATAACTGCATCTACATGGGGGCTTTTTTCTGGTATAAAAGTGTCATAAAAGATCACACCCTTATGTGGCATTATTGTATCAGCAAAAGTTTCTTGTGTAGGCCTGGCTAAATCTATAAAACCAGCACTTCCAGTTGGGTCTTGTGGATCCTCCCTCACAAGAGGGGGCAAATCTTTGGTGGGCTCCGCCCACTGCCTTCTAGAATTCAAATAGACCAGCATGTTCAGAAGCACTAAACATTCAAACTTTTAGAAAACTTCTCTGCCCATACGTTGGCTTTAATTTCAGATAGAGCTAATAGAAATAATGAAAATCTGTTTTAGGGAAAAAATTCAAGTTTTTTGTTTTGAAATTTTCAAAATGGACATCTCTTTTCCCCAAAATGTTTCACAATTTTATGGTATTTAAAAGCTTTATTGAATGTTACTGAACTTTTTACAAATTGTATTTGACTGAGGACTAGTGCTCAGTAAATGAAACATTTTGAAACCCTTTTTTGATAAATATTTTGAAAGAGATGTAAAAATTAGTACTTTTTTTTGGTGAAAATGAAATCTTTTTGACAATCATGACAAACTTTTGGGAAAGATTTTGTTGCCAGGGGCATTTTTTGATGAAAAACATTTTTAAAACAAAGTTTGACCCGCTCCAATATTGAAAAGCTGAGTGGGGAGTTCCTGATGGTTTCAAATATGAATAATTCCTCTTTCAGAAAAGTTTCCCTTTTCTTTATCACATACTGTCATTACCTTTCTGATGTATGTAAACCAATGTGAAAAATAAACAGAGAGTTTTAGAGACATCCTAGTGTAAGCAATCACCATGCTTAATGACATACGACTATAGAAGAGAATTGAGTCCTAGAATGTGCTGAATAGCCCTTATTTAACTCCCTCTTCTTCCCCCAATTTTCCTCAATCTGGAGAGAGGGAATGATACATTCACAGGATGAAATCCTAGCATGCTGAAGTCAAGGGCGCTTTGTGATCGACTTCAATGGTCCAAATTTCATTCATTAATTTTAGCTTTTGAAATTCCACCACAAGCTTAAACTTAAAGGGGAAATAGTCTCATTTAATGTAAAATGTCATAACTCCATTGAATTGAACAGAGATAACTTATACCCACTGAGGATCTGCCCCATGGAACAATAAAGTACACTGTCATAAATATAAAGGGAAGGGTAATCACCTTTCAAATCCCTCCTGGCCAGAGGAAAAATCCTTTCACCTGTAAAGGGTTAAGAAGCTAAAGGTAACCTCGCTGGCACCTGACCAAAATGACCAATGAGGAGACAAGATACTTTCAAAAGCTGGGAGGAGGGAGAAAAACAAGGGGTCTGTGTCTGTCTGGGTGGTGCTTTTGCCGGGGACAGAACAGGAATGGAGTCTTAGAATTTAGTAAGTAATCTAGCTAGATATGCGTTAGATTATGATTTCTTTAAATGGCTGAGAAAATAGCTGTGCTGAATAGAATGAATATTTCTGTCTGTGTGTCTTTTTTGTAACTTAAGGTTTTGCCTAGAGGGATTCTCTATGTTTTGAATCTAATTACCCTGTAAGGTATTTACCATCCTGATTTTACAGAGGTGATTCTTTTTACTGTTTCTTCTATTAAAATGTTTCTTTTCAAGAACTGAATGGTTTTTCATTGTTCTTAAGATCCAAGGATTTGGGTCTGTGGTCACCTATACAAATTGGTGAGGATTTTTACCAAACCTTCCCCAGGAAGTGGGGTGCAAGGGTTGGGAGGATTTTGGGGGGAAAGACATTTCCAAACGACGCTTTCCTAATAAAAATAAACCCAGATAAATGTTTGGTGGTGGCAGTGGAAGTCCAAGGGAAAGGGTAAGATAGTTTGTACCTTGGGGAAGTTTTAACCTAAGCTGGTAAAAGTAAGCTTGGTGGGTTTTCATGCAGGTCCCCACATCTGTACCCTAGAGTTCAGAGTGGGGAAGGAACCTTGGCTTACATGTAGAATCAGAGCCACATGTTTTTCATAAGGCAGCAAGGAACTCAGGAAAAAAGAGCAAATAAAGGTTAGAAGAGACCAGCTGGCTCAGGTGATTAGCAACTGACTCTCATTGCCTTTCAGCTGTGGACAGACGGCTTGAAGCCAGACCTGTGTATGGAAGCTTGCATAGTTATTGCCAATGCTGTACCTGTACTATACAGTGGATGAACAGAAGATGTCAGTCTCCATTCATGCCTTTCATTAGCACTACATTTATTTAGAAATATTTAAAATAAAATAAACACAGAAACTGATTTTTTAAAATATCTTCAATGGTTTGGCAAGAGGAAGAAAGTAGAGACCACAGCAATGGAATTTTTCAACAGCATTGCACCCAAGGGCTGTGCACTGGGAAGTAAACTAGAGCACATATGTTAGCATTCATTTTACTGAGAGAAAATGTCTCACAATTCCTCCTGACTTTTTTCTTTATTGCATGTTACCAATGATATTAGCTATATTAATATCTTACTAAAGTAATTTTGCCAAGGTGAATGGCAGCTCCACTGTGGTGGCTGACAATTAATGATAGGACAAGACTTAACACAGACAAAGCATATTACTAGTAGCAAAAGATTCCATGTAATGCTGCTTGGGAATTATGTCCATCAGAAAAAAATTATGATGGGCAATATATAAAACCACATGCGGTTCTTCTAAACCCCCTAGTGATGCTTGACTCTTGGGTTTCATAATCTTACTAATCACTGCAGTCATCCCTTGACATATCCTCTGATCTATGAACAAGCAGTAATATTATCAAAAAGAAAAGGAGGACTTGTGGCACCTTAGAGACTAACCAATTTATTTGAGCATAAGCTTTCGTGAGCTACAGCTCACTTCATCGGATGCATACTGTGGAAAGTATAGAAGATCATTTTATACACACAAAGCATGAAAAAATGGGTGTTTACCACTACAAAAGGATTTCTCTCCCCCCACCCCACTCTCCTGCTGGTAATAGCTTATCTAAAGTGATCACTCTCTTCACAATGTGTATGATAATCAAGTTGGGCCATTTCCAGCACAAATCCAGGGTTTAACAAGAACGTCTGGGCGGGGGGGGGGGGGGTTAGGAAAAAACAAGGGAAAATAGGTCCCCCCCCACAAACCCACTCTCCTGTTGGTAATAGCTTATCTAAAGTGATCACTCTCTTTACAATGTGTATGATAATCAAGGTGGGCCATTTCCAGCACAAATCCAGGGTTTAACAAGAACGTCTGGGTGGGGGGGGGGGTAGGAAAAAACAAGGGGAAATAGGTTACCTTGCATAATGACTTAGCCACTCCCAGTCTCTATTCAAGCCTAAGTTAACTGTATCCAATTTGAAAATGAATTCCAATTCAACAGTGTCTCGCTGGAGTCTGGTTTTGAAGTTTTTTTGTTGTAATATCGCAACTTTCATGTCTGTAATTGTGTGACCAGAGTGATTGAAGTGTTCTCTGACTGGTTTATGAATGTTATAATTCTTGACATCTGATTTGTGTCCATTTATTCTTTTACGTAGAGACTGTCCAGTTTGACCAATGTACATGGCAGAGGGGCATTGCTGGCACATGATGGCATATATCACATTGGTGGATGTGCAGGTGAACGAGCCTCTGATAGTGTGGCTGATGTTATTAGGCCCTGTGATGGTGTCCCCTGAATAGATATGTGGGCACAGTTGGCAACGGGCTTTGTTGCAAGGACCGGTTCCTGGGTTAGTGGTTCTGTTGTGTGGTATGTGTTTGCTGGTGAGTATTTGCTTCAGGTTGGGGGGCTGTCTGTAGGCAAGGACTGGCCTGTCTCCCAAGATTTGTGAGAGTGTTGGGTCATCCTTCAGGATAGGTTGTAGATCCTTAATAATGCGTTCGAGGGGTTTTAGTTGGGGGCTGAAGGTGACAGCTAGTGGCGTTCTCTTATTTTCTTTGTTAGGCCTGTCCTGTGGTAGGTGACTTCTGGGAACTCTTCTGGCTCTATCAATCTGTTTCTTCACTTCCGCAGGTGGGTATTGTAGTTGTAAGAATGCTTGATAGAGATCTTGTAGGTGTTTGTCTCTGTCTGAGGGGTTGGAGCAAATGCGGTTGTATCGCAGAGCTTGGCTGTAGACAATGGATCGTGTGGTGTGGTCAGGGTGAAAGCTGGAGGCATGTAGGTAGGAATAGTGGTCAGTAGGTTTCCGATATAGGGTGGTGTTTATGTGACCATCGTTTATTAGCACTGTAGTGTCCAGGAAGTGGATGTCTTGTGTGGACTGGACCAGGCTGAGGTTGATGGTGGGATGGAAACTGTTGAAATCATGGTGGAATTCCTCAAGGGCTTCTTTTCCATGGGTCCAGATGATGAAGATGTCATCAATATAGCGCAAGTAGAGTAGGGGCGTTAGGGGACGAGAGCTGAAGCGTTGTTCTAAGTCAGCCATAAAAATGTTGTCATACTGTGGGGTCATGCAGGTACCCATAGCAGTGCCGCTGATTTGAAGGTATACATTATCCCCAAATGTAAAATAGTTATGGGGTAAGGACAAAGTCACAAAGTTTAGCCACCAGGTTAGCCGTGACATTATCGGGGATAGTGTTCTTGACGGCTTGTAGTCCATCTTTGTGTGGAACGTTGGTGTAGAGGGCTTCTACATCCATAGTGGCCAGGATGGTGTTATCAGGAAGATCACCGATGGATTGTAGTTTCCTCAGGAAGTCAGTGGTGTCTCAAAGGTAGCTGGGAGTGCTGGTAGCATAGGGCCTGAGGAGGGAGTCTACATAGCCAGACAGTCCTGCTGTCAAAACATGCAGGGCCTTTGATAACCTTCAGCATGATGCATATTGTGCTGTGAGACAAACATCTATTGCCACACGTGGAATAATTTGATCGTGTTGCAGCCTGAGTCTCTGAGAATCTCAATGGCTTTTAATTCAGTTAAAGTGGAAAAACATCAGACTAGTGCTACCTGTGATACAGAATGAGGCAATGGGCTGCAAGTGGCTCTATGAGCTCATATTAGTGTCTGAAATGTCATTTGCATTTTCCTTTGCTGTATAAGTACTGTATAGTGGTCTCCCTTTGCCAACAGCTAACACAAAGTGGTAGGAGGTACTACATTATTTCCCTATAGTTAGAATAGGCAAATGTAGGCTTCAAATGGCAATCACACTGATTACTGATTAACTGTTTTGTCATTCCTTTTAGTCACTGAAGATGGTGTTGCTGTCCTTAGCTCCCTCTGCTAAAAGGCTACTCCTGTCTGTTGAATTCAGGCTGGAAACTGATTTATACTTGCCAAATGAGCCAGCAGTTTATTTGCATGAGGTGGTACCACACCTTGTTACATACTGCAGCAAAACATAATCCTGTCACTCTTTTAAAGGTGGGAAAACTGGTTTGAATAATAAAATAATGACCTGTAGAAATATTTGCCCAGCCCTTAAAATGACCCACATGTGAATCTCTAAAGTTACTCAAATTTGAACTTACTTTTTCTGTTCTTCTGCACTCGTTTTGGCTGAAATACAATCTGAGACTATTATAGTTTCAACCTAACAAACAGGGACTTCTAGAAATCTTAAGATGAATAAATTTTTGGAGCAAGAATTCAGGCTGATTTTCTGCCATGACTGTTCTGCATTTTTTCTTTTCTGGAAGGGGGAGGGATTAGTCATATGCTCAACTCAGAACAAAACAAAATGAAGCTAGGCCATGCCCCAAAGAGTTTACAGTCATCGGTCCTGGTCCTCAGTGGGGCTGAGATTCTTCAGCTTCAAGTGAAGCCATCAGCAAGGTGTGAGAAACAGGTGGGAACACTTTCTTGGGGCTGCACTCAGCAGGAGTGCTGCCTGGAATAGTTTGTGTGAAATATTATCGTTATTAACTATTGGAAGGTAAACTAGGAATTCTAAACTCATGAGTTAAAAACATTAATAAAGGGAGTATTTGGAAGTAAATAATTATAGTTAATGTTAATAATTTGGATCTTACATTCTTGGAGTAGGGACTAAAACCCAGGTGTCCCCTCCCCTCCCTGCAGTGAGTGTCCCAGGTACCATGCTACAGAGTCATTCCTATTTGTTCTTTCTCTGGCCCAATGACTATTCAGGTATGCTATCCAAAGTGGAACAGCTTCAACAGGAGAGACCAAGAGGCACCCACCTTAGAATATAGACTTGTGGTTAGGGCACTCTTCTGAGAGCGGAATGAACTGGATTCAAGTCCTTGCTCTAGATTGTGGATCTGAACATTGGTCTCCTGTATTCTAGGTGAATGCCCTAAACACTGGGCTATTGGCTATAACAGGGGGTGCCTCCGCCTCCATTTTGTGAATGGTGCCTAAATCCCCTTGTGAATCTGTTCCCCCCACCCCCACATACACACACACTAAATGTAATGTTTTGGAGCTGTTAAAACATTTAGGCATTTCCACTTTTTTGTTGTTTGGGCCAAATTCAAAATGTCGACCTGAATCTTCATCATTCAGTGAAAAAGAGTTTTAGTTGGAAAATTTTGCCCAGCTCAAATTACAATTTGTCGATCACTATGGTATCTAAAAGCTTTGCACTCGGTTTTGTTTTTAAATAAGGATTTATATTCTATCTCTTTGTTCCATACAATTTAGCTGACAACCTTAGATGTTACAAGTTTGAGTCCTGGTGCTTTTCTTCGCCTTTACAAGAAGCTTCTCTACCCATCTCATGACTTCTTGACTTCAACAACCTCATTTTAAATTCTAGAGGCATATAATCCTGTGGTCTTTTCCTCCCAGACTCCCAAATTATTTTTAATGCCTATATTATAATTTGTGTAGTGTGAACCTGAATTTTATGTCATCCTTCACTTGAAGCAGGGAGCAGCTTTACATGTGGGAATCCTTCAATAATCATGTTGATTCTTTTTTAAATTAATCTGGGCATTATAATTTAAGATCTGAGGGCAAACGTATTACTTAATGGCTCTGAATCAAGCCCCCTGATTAAAGATGCCTAGAGAAGATTAATGATTGGAGTGAATATATGACCTTATGGAACCTTATAAAACTACTCTGAAAATTTTAATGCAGTTCTAATAAATAGTAATTATTCTTTGCTATCAAATGGGTGATTCCACCTAAGTGACAGGCTCACTTGCATTATAATTGATGCTGTTTTTTATTAAGTTGATTAAAAATATAATTGGATATATGATGAAGCATATGAGGAAGTCATCACTAGGTGATATGTCAGGCTCATAAAGACAATTACATTTTATTATAATAATAATTTCCACTGAGCCTTTTATGTGAGGATATCAAATCACTTTACAATGCTGAGTAAGTCTATATTATTAACCCCCTTTTTAGAGAGAAAATAAGAGACAGAGAGTGAGCCAGATTTTCAAAGATATTTAGGCACCTGGAGATGCAGATAGCCAACCAGTGGGATTTTCAAAAGTGCTTAAGCATGTTAAGCACCTAACTCCCATTGAAAGCAATAGAAATATCCTCATTGATTTCAATAGGGGTTGTATTGGATGCTAAGTCAATGGCAAGGCAAGAACAGAATCCTGTCTTGACTTCCTTGTCCGGGCAATAGCATGAGTATTCAAGAATCTTATTTCCAGATCTCGGTCTAAATTGAATCGTTATAATGTGGCACACAAATCTGGATGCCAAAAGTGTTTGAACTTTCATAAAGTTGAGAGTATTCAGATTTAGCCACTATGAAAAGAGATTACTTTTATGAGCTTCAATTCCAATCTACAGCCAGGATTTTGGCTTTGATGGATCTATTCAAAGAATGAATGGTGACTAAAATCTGCATCTCTAAGGAAAAGAAAGGAACTATCCTCTCTAGGGGCCTAATCACCTCTCTTAGTGTGTGGAAGCTCCAGCTGAATGAAATTCACTCCTGTGTGAAGGTCCAGCATAGCACAAAGCCTAAGTAGTGCTTAAGAGAACTGATCAGAAAATATTTCCTCCCTCCTGAGAAGTTTAACAAAAACAAAAGTTTGTTTTCTTTGACCATTTTCTTTAAAAGTTTTCATGTTGTTGCTGAAAAACTGGAAACCCGAAAACAGAAAATGTTCAGCTGAAAACCATATTTGTGGCTGAATTTTTTTGATTGTTAAAAACTGCAATAATTGATTATTGCCTGAAAATTCAGTTTTTAGGTGTTTGGTTTTTCAATGAAAAACCAAAATATGTTATCAGAAACTGATGTTTCCAGTAGAAATTTCCTTTTAGACAAAAAAAGGTGTTTTTCATTGGATAAACATTTGAAATGAAACATTTTGACCAGCTACCACTTAAGTCCTTATAGAGGAATTTGATTAGTACATAAGTCTTCCTTGAATTCTCTGCACTGGGATATTAATAGAGCCCACTATGAGTATGCTTGCACACATATCTGAATTATGCTTTTATCTTATGGTTATGATCACATTTGACATACAGTAGACTTCAGAAACTGACTTACACTTGCCAGATATTGCTTATGCTTTCAACATAGATTTTCCCCCCTCAATGTAGATGAGTGGACCAAATTATGGAAAAAATAAGGTCTTACAATGTATGAGAAATACAGCTTATAAGTACAGTATAATTTTCTGAATCAATATTATACAGTAGTTGAGCTTTGGTAATTAAGTTTCCACTATTTTTATTTGCTTCTGTTCTTCTTTTTAAAATGTCTATAACGATCTGCAAACTTCAGGCTCTACATAGTTATTCAGAATCCAAGAAGAGTCAATGTTTGTCAAATGTACGAATCAGCTGGTGTCTTTAAACTTGATTATAGTCATCTCTTCTCTTCAGTGATTTTTCTCCTCTTGTACACCCTGACGGGCATTTCATGTTACAAAACAAATCAACAAATAATCTACAATAAGAGCTGGACATAATATGATTTAGACACACATTCTCTGACTTGGTTTATAAATAAAAATGTAACTGCTGATTTCTGGTTTCATGGGTGTAGGTAATATATAGTGGGCCTGATTCTGCTCCCGTAGAAGTCAAATTGAGTTTTAGTGGAAGATATGTGATAGAAAGAAGTGAGGACATTAGTTTCCTTTTAAATAAGGGGAGAGAGGAATCTAGATTATTTGGTGGTATTCAGGATATCAGAAATGGTGTATCAGATTACAAAAATTGTGCACACAGATTAGGGGAGCCCTTTTCAAAAATTGAGGCCAGTACTGTCATATAAAGGCTCAATTTATCTTAAAGGTTTATTTTTCTTGTTCTTAGCATCAAGGTTTCCCAGAAGGCGCAAGTAGTCAAGAAAGACCATCTTGTGGTGGAGCAGGAGTATTTCTGCTGCATTTAGGCAGGATTCATGGATCCGGTGTAAATTGTAGTCTGACATGTCATTATATTGATCCAGCAGCCCCCTCCCAATGTGTGGTTAAAGGAAAGGAAACCACTAGTGAGGCTACTTCAGCTCTGATGATGGATTGGTCACTGTGAAAGAGCTGCGCTGATATTCAGTGGCCTGGTGGAGGATTTCTTCTTCCTTCTCCGTGGAGGAACTCTCCAGTTATACCTGGCTGCTCAAACTGGGTGAAATTCACCTCCTGCAGAAGTGCAAGGCCTATGCCTCAGTTAAGGTTATGTCTACACTAGGAGCTAGGGATCTGATTCCCCCGCTGAGATACACATGCTCGCTCTAGCTCTCATTGAGCTAGGGTGAGTATATACGCTGGTAGTGGCAGCGGAGGCATGTCTAAGCCATACCATGTACAAACCTGCCTGAAACTGGTGGATACACACTCAGCCCAGCACAACCATGCCTTGCTGCCGTGCTACTGCAGCTACACTACTATTTATACCTGTGCTAGTTCTTGAGCAACATGAGTAGATGTACACAAGCAGGGAATCATACCCCTACTGTAGGCATAACCTAAATCCCACCTGAGGGTTTAAACTGAGGATTTAAATAGGGTTTAAGTGGGCTGTTTGCTGGCCCTCTGCCTGATGTGCGATCCTGCAGGGCTAGAATCTGGTACCATGGCAGAGGGGGAAGGGTTCTGGGCCACTGATGCCTCCACATCACCACAGGAGGTTTAAGCTAAACTCCTGCAGGAGGACCCCGTGAGGCTGGGCTCATCAGGAAGTACCGCCCAACAGGACCTGAGTGGGAGCTCCTCACAGCCCACTGATTAGCTGGCACCAATATTTAAGCCAGGAAGCCATGATGGGGAGCTGTCTGAGCAACAGCACAGACTGCCTGTCTATGTCTGCTTCACACCCTGCATGTAAGAGACTTCAGACTCAGTCGTCCATCCCTGCCTGCCTCCTGCTGACTACCTCTTTGTTTACCCTCCGGCCTATCTCAGACTCTGGCCTTCTGGTACCTGACCTGGCCCAACTTCCACTCTGACCACTAGGTCTGACTGCCCACATCCTGGTTGTGACATATGGGGTGAATTTCACTCACTGTGGGCCAATATGAGCTGAACTGCAGTGAAACTGGTGTCCTAAAATAAGACATTTTTAAAATAGTTGGTATAGGTTGAATAGAAAGTGAAAGTTTGACAATCATTGTTAATATAGCTTGGTTTTAATTTCCATGTAAATTAGTTTTAGTACAACCCTAAGGTGCTGTGATGGGGAGTCCACCCTCCCACCAGTTAACCTTATGAGCTGCACCTGGAAGAGAGTCAGGGACTGATGAAGTCTAATTGATGCTGCTGCCAAGCTGGGCAGGAGCAAGCTGAGCTTGTATAAAGCCAGGAAGAGGCTGCAGGGAGAGTGTCTGAAGTTGGTTTTGGGGCACAGAGAGGTGGGTAGGAGGAAACCAAGGGGTGAGCAAAAGTCCTGGATCCTGTTGGAAGGCGTTTACCCAGAGAAGTTGCGGGGAAGAAAGCCTATGTAAAGCAGAGTAGGAAGAAGCCCAGGGAAAGAGCAGTGAGGATTGAGATCATGTAGACCTTGGCTGGAAACCAGAGTAGCAGGTGGGCCTGGGTACCCCTGCCAGCCACTACAAAAGTGGCATAGACTTGGAATTGGCAGGCATAGCAGACTGCCTGATACAGCATCCAGAAGTTTGTCTGGAGGAGCTTTGATACTCTGGAAAGAGGGGATTAATCAGTGACTTGGCTGGAGGGCTGAGCCACAGAGAGCACCCCAAGTCCTGAAAAGTGAGAAGGGCTGTGGGATGAGTGAGCGATGGAGGATGGCACTAGACCGGATGAGAGCTGATCCACAGATCCAGCCCCACAGGGGCCCCCCAGTGGTGAGTGACCCCCCATTACAGGTGCGCGCACACAAAGTGATGGATGGAGTGTGGGAATTTAGATTCAAGGAAATCCCAGAACATCTTTAAGTAATGGTATCCCATGAGAAAGAGGTAAGAAATTAAACAGATTTTCCACTGCAATTTGTTGACAAAATGCAAATGATCTCTGAGCACCAAAGGAAGCAAAGAAGAACTATTCAGAGATGGAATTAAAAAGGAAGTGAAAAGTGGACTGAGCATAATAGATGCTGTACTCTTTCAGGTATACAGACTCGTTCACTTGGACACATTTCAGCACCTGCCTTGTCCAAGTGGCGCTGTATTGTTCTGTTCCATATGGTAGCAAAGGCAAAGAAACACAGTGGGCTGTTCATTAACCTCATTTGGCATGGCAACCACAGCCCAAGATGCTGCTGAATGAGTGATTCATACACTGGCAAAATGGAGGTCATGAAGCACTGCTTCACTGGCTTCATTACACTTCTTTGTAATCATATACATTTATTTAGAAGAATCTGATGGCATGGAGCACATTCCTGGTGCCTACATTTGAAAGCTTCACAGACATTATAATAAAACACCTGTTAGAATGCAAATCATTTTTGTAAAGCAGCAATCAATCTCTATAAATTTCCCATTGGCTCAAATTGTCACTGCTATTTAATAATTTATTGTAAATATTCACAATACTGGTTTAATTCCTTAGACATTCATGTACAGGTGGAGAGCACAGCCATTGGCAAGACAAGAACATAATTTGGAGATGTACATCTAGGTCCCTATTTTCCAAAAGAAATAAGCAGCTTTCTTTGCTTAAATGGAATATAAAAAGATACTCATGTTTTTCTATATTAAACTTTGCATTTTGCAACAGCTGGTGAGTGACATGCATTGAATTTCAGCAGTCAGGTGAGAGGAGTCAGGCTGTTGGAAGGTATGGTCCAATTTGCATGCAATTTTATGTGTAAGGTTATTTTGACTCTAATCACAATACTTGGCACTCAACTAGCCTTTCATTTGTAGATTTAAAAGCACTTTATAAAATGGGTAAGTATCTTATCTTCACTTCATACTTGGAAAAACTAAGGTGATGAAGGGTAAGAGATTTGCCCAAGGTAACACAATAAAAGAGTTGGAGAGTCAAGGATAAAAATCAAGTTATCCTTCTGTGACACTAAGTGCCCCTGTATTCACACCCTACACACTATTATAATAATTCTTGCCCATTTTCACCTGATAACTAATAACTCAATGATAATTAATATTCTTTCATGATGTATGTATGTGATGTGTATTAAGAGTTATGAATATATGCTGGAATTATCAATAAGGTGTGTGTAAATCAAGTATGTCAGGGGGAGTTGTTAAATAGGTCTATCTTAGACAAAGGAATGTGTCTTTGATTCTCTGACCTGCCCAATATTCAGGCAAAGACAATGAAGGTCTGTATTTACATATAAGCAGAAACAGGACTATCAAGACAGCAAGGGAAGGAGATGACAGGAAGTAGAACAATTTGCCTTTCAGCAAACAAGTGGGGGAAGAAAAAACATGGAGCTTTCTTCACCACCAGACTCCATGTCTCCTTCGTCACGGTTTGAATGAACTTGACTTTAAGGGGTAAACCTCAGAAGAATCCATTTCAAAGGTTTACTGGTCTATGAAGATGGGGGCCGAACTTCAAGTGATAAGCAATTGAATCAAATGATCGTATATAATATTGTTGTATTATAAGAGTGCATAAGTGAGGTTTTTTTTTTACTGAAAGCTAATGACAACAGGTAATTAATATAGTGAAATGTATGGATTAACATTCTATAATGAATTCTGGATACTCATTGATATTAGGCTGTACAGTCCGCCCAGACAGTAAGAGATGTCACGGCTATCTTCTTGTCTTTTACGTAAAATAAGCATGGTGGAATCAGGAAAAAACTGGAAGCCCCATTTGCATAGAAATCATACAGGAAGATGGGAAACCCACAAGAAGGGAAGAAATGCGTGAGGCCATCCTGCCTCTTGAAACAAGTTCATTGAACATTGGAAGGTATAAACTAGGACAGAAGCAATCTTTGGCATCCTTCAGTAGATAGACACAAGGTTCAGAGCCCTTGCCTTCAGTTCCCAGAGACATCAACCCCTTCTTGGTTGAATATAGGTGAGAGACCTGCTTAGGCAAAGATTGTACCTTACTAGATTAAGTTTTAGAATTCTAGAAGTGTATTTTGTTTTGTTGTAACTCTTTGTATCTTCATTCCTTATACTTGAACTCATTTAATCCTATGTAAGTTTTGTTAATAAATTTATTTCATTTTTACCAATTCTGTGTTTGAAGGGAATTCTGTATTTACTCCCAGTCAAGTTAATAAACTGTGATGTGGCTTTTATATCTTTACAGGAGCAACACACCTTATTTCTCTGAGCTGTCCAGGAAAGGGCTGGACCCTTCAGGGCACACAGTTCTGGGGAAATTTGGGACTGGGAGTGTGTTGGGGTCATCTTGATGGTTGTAACCCAGGCTGGTGGGAGCCAGATGGTGACTGGTGTGTTGCTGGCAGGCTGCTGGGTTAGAGCTGCTGAATCAGGGCTGCAACTATATACAGATTCAGGGTGTGACCTGCATGTCTGTAGGCTGGTTATGAGTAGCCCATTTTGGGAGCTACAACAGCAAAGCATTGTGAGGCACCCAAGGTTACAGGGCAGATGTTGTCATCCCCTCAGTGGTCTGGATTGCACCCTAGAATGTGACACCTTCCTGATCCATCTGAATACCCTACATTTCTTTTACACTTTGCTCCTATAATGACAATGTTATTGTTGTGTAAAGTATAAAGCCTATTTAAATAAGTGTGTGTGTGTGTATTTATTTTCCAAGATAGATGTATCAAAACACACCACCATGCACATTGTAACTCAGACATGGGATCAAACTGAGCTCTGACTACAACCACCTGGAGGTCAATAAGATCACATGGGATATACATCAAAATAAACATGGGGTTTGTATCAGAAGAACTGATGAGTGCAGTAGTACCATATATCCATATATTGGATTCTTGGCTGTCATAAAAGACCCACGGTGAAATCTCTGCAAACTTAGGTCTAAAGTATACCTCACCAGGTCACTAGATGGAGCAACTGTGTTTTGGTCGAGGGCAAATGCAACTCTTGTGTGGTTAAGCTTTGTTTTATTTGTGGCACATTAGTTGGATATAATTATGTTAACATAAAATGGTTTAGGATTTAGTTCTTTATCCCTCTGTCTGTTTAAAAGTTTGTCTTTGTCAAGGTTCCTCCCCCACTCTGAACTCTAGGGTACAGATGTGGGGACCTGCATGAAAACCTCCTAAGCTTACTTTCACCAGCTTAGGTTAAAACTTCCCCAAGGTACAAATTAATTTTATCCCTTGTCCCTGGATCTCCACTGGCACCACCAAACTCTAACTGAGTTTACTGGGAAACGTAGTTTGGACACGTCTTTCCCCCCAAAATCCTCCCAACCCTTGCACCCCACTTCCTGGGGAAGGTTTTGTAAAAATCCTCACCAATTTGCATAGGTGACCACAGACCCAAACCCTTGCATCTGAGAACAATGAAAAAGCATTCAGTTTTCTTACAAGAAGAATTTTAATAGAAGTAAAGAAATCCCCTCTGTAAAATCAGGATGGTAGATACCTTACAGGGTAATTAGATTCAAAACATAGAGAATCCCTCTAGGCAAAACCTTAAGTTACAAAAAAGACACACAGACAGGAATATTCATTCTATTCAGCACAGTTCTTTTCTCAGCCATTTAAAGAAATCATAATCTAACACATACCTAGCTAGATTACTTACTAAAAGTTCTAAGACTCCATTCCTGTTCTATCCCCGGCAAAAGCATCACCCAGACAGACACAGACCCTTTGTTTCTCTCCCTCCTCCCAGCTTTTGAAAGTATCTTGTCTCCTCATTGGTCATTTTGGTCAGGTGCCAGCGAGGTTACCTTTAGCTTCTTAACCCTTTACAGGTGAGAGGATTTTTTCCTGTGGCCAGGAGGGATTTTAAAGGGGTTTACCCTTCCCTTTAGATTTATGACAGTCTTACATAAGTATAAACAAGAAGAGAACATTTACTATCTATGATATCGGAAAGTGAAACCAGAGCATGAACCAATAAGAAGATTTGAAAAGGAATGATTAACAACACATAACCAGAAACTAAGTCTAGTAAGCAAAATCCAAGAGAGGCGAAGAGCAGAGTCCATTATGCACAGCTTTCAGATTCTCAATTACTGTATTTGGCAAGTAAGTATTATGACAATAGATGCCCTAGACACACCCAGGATCGAGTTGTTTACAAGCTAATCAGAATAATTGCCTGTGTACCCCTCATTTACATACAGAGGGTAAAACTTTTGGAGCTGAGAAGAACTGCAGGATTCAGGAACTGGAGAACTCTAGGCATGCTAAGTCCAGAAACTTGGGAGTACTAAAAACTGGAAGATTCTAGATACAGAGTGGCGACTACAAAGAAAACTAAGGAAACTTATGAAAAGCTGGAAATGTAAAGATGGGACCGTATTATAAACTTAGACTGACTGCAGTTGCTTTGATTAAGCGGTAATATATCTTCGTCATATTTCTTTGAGAGGATCAAGGAATGAGTTTCATGTCTGCTAGAAGTCTCTTGTCAATTCTTTCTTATGTGCACTCTGTATTCAAGCTAGTTTATGAATAAGGGTGATCCAGGTCTTGTCGGGTTTGGGATTGTTTGGTGTCTGACTTCTAAAGCTCAGTGACGCTCTTCAGTCTTTCCTCACAAAGCCAAATTTAGATATTTTCTTAAATGAGTTCATCTATATTGTAGATTGGTGTGAATGGGTTTACTCACAGCTGGCATCTACTTTTGGCCAGGCATGTCATAGGCTCTCTCTCCCCACTGGGTGTCTCTTGCCAACGGTCACTCTGACTGTGTGATGACCAGCCTCTTCCTGTGACTTGGCTCTCCAGCCAGTTCATTTTAAAGACTCTCCCCTTTCAGAATAATCCACAAACATAAAAGCAAGGGGAATTAACACAAATAAACTGTGTGACACATGGCTAGAAAGGGTTAAACATCCTGCAAAATAAATAACCCTCAAAAGACATGTGGGGAGATAATGTTTGTGTTTCTGTGTATTTACATATGTATGAGTAGGGTGGACAATGGAATCAACAGTCACTGTCTATGCTGTATTCTGATAATTTAGGGATCAAAGAAGATCCTAGCATTTAAATGAATTGTAAACATGGGATATCTCAGTATTCATCTCTCTTTGAAATGTACTGTGAATGGTGGAGGAAAAAGCAAACTGCCTTATGTTAATTCGTATAGCTAAGTACTGGTGATAGACCTCCTTCAAAGTCATTCTAATTATCTTTTGTTCCCTGAGAAACGCCAACTTGTTAAAAGACATGAAATTGTATAAAGGATCCTTGGGTCCTGATTCTGTCATCTCAGATCTGTTTATGCTTCATCAGGGGAAGTTTGAGTCACTAGACTGAGGTCCCAGTTATGCTGGTATGCCCTGAATATGAGATTTGGACACTGGACTATAAACTATGTACTATTTCTGAAAGAACTCTTTGCAACTACGAAGTTCACCATCTCTGCTATGAATCTGCACCCCAATGAATTGAACTCATGTCTGTATGTACAATGATCTTTTAACCATACTCTCTCTCTTGTTTTTTTAATAAATTTTAGTTCAGTTAATAAGAATTGGCTGTAGCATGTATCTGAGTAAGATCTGAAACATTCATTAATTTGGGAGGTAATGTGTCTGATCCCTTGGGATTGGTAGAACCTTTTCTTTTATACAGGGGTGAAAGTAACTTAAAGGATTTACCGGTACTCCGGACTCCTGATGAGGGGGCGGGGCCTCAACCGGAAGAGGCGGGGCCTTTAAATCCCCAGGCACTTTAAATCAGGATTTAAAGGGCCTGGGGCTAGGGCTGTGGGAGCAGCAGCTGGGAGCCCCTGGCCTTTTAAATCATCCCCTGAGCTCCCAGCTGCAGAGGCAACTGAGAGCCCTGGGATTCGGGGGTGATTTAAAGGGGTCTATTTAAAGGGCCTCGGGCCACCGCTACCGCCCCAGCCCTTTAACTTGCCACTGGAGCCCCACTGCCACTACCCCAGGGCTCTGGCAACAAGGCTCTGGGGACAATTTAAAGGGCCCAGGCCAGATTAACTTTTTGTGGGCCTGGCGCCAAACATATTTGAGGGCCCCCCTGGGGAAAGAAGAGGCCAGGGGCAAGAGCGCAGTGAGGCATGGGGGGAGAATTAGTTCCTGCTGACTGGAGCAAGGCAGGGGCTGGGGACAAAAACACAGTGGGGCAGGAGCTAGAGTTGGCCATGGAGCAAGGGAGGGGCTGGGGGTAAACTGCAAGGGCAGCAGGGCTGGGGAGGGGATAAACAGGATCCCCCCCCACACCCCTGCCCACACAGAGCGGGTACCTACCTTCTCCCTGGTTCTAGCCCATTCTCTTTGTCTCTCTCTGCACCAAGCTGAGGGTGGGGGTGCACTGAGAACAGGGCTGGGGATGCAGGGTCTGGGAGGGAGTTAGGGTGCAGAAGCAGGCTGGGGGTTGGGGTGCAGGATCTGTCCAGGAGCTAGAATGAGGGAGGGGGCTCAGGGTTGGGACAGGAGGTTGGGGTGTGGAGCGCCTACCTGGGGCAGCTCCCATTCGGTGCAAGGGGTGCAGGTGGGTATGTGGGGTGGGGAGGTTGCAGGAGCTCCCGTTTGGTGCTCAGGGTGGGGGTGGGGATGTGGGGGGGTGCAGGAGTCAGGGCAGAGGGCTGGGGGTGTGGCTGGGGTCATGGACGTGTGAGGGGGGTGCAGGAGTCAGGGCAGAGGGCTGCGGGTGTGGACTGGGGTCGCTCCCAGCTCCCTGCCCTGAGCGGCTCACAGCAGGGGGCTGGAGGGGGTATACCCTGATTCCCGCCCTTCCCCAAGGCCCCGCCCCCACCTTTCACACTAGAGCTTTTTACAGTGGATAGAAGAAAGAGATTTACTGCTTTTGATAGCATATTTTATTATGCAGATAAGCTTTTAAAACTCCCGTTTCCCTTACTGAGAAGTTCAATATGTCACAGAAGATGGGGGAAAACAAACAATACAATAGTAGAAAAATGAAGATAACATCATAAGACTCCCAGAAATCAGTCAGTTCCTTGGCTTTCACTACTAAATATGCAAACTTCATATTAAGTTAAGGCTTTTAGATTCCACTTCAGGAGTAAGGCAGTGTGGAGAGGCACCACCCTTGGAGGAGCATTGGGAAAGAAAGAGGTGTGTCCCTGTTTATATTTCCTCCACTGCTTACCTCTTGCATTTTTCAAATGCAGCTTATTTCCCTTAGTTTTGGACTTTAACATCTCTGCTGGTTGACATGTGGAGACGCCACAACCTTCCTATCCAATTGCTGCAATATGGACATATTCGATGTGCAGCCCCTGTTTTAAGACCCTTACCTCCACTTGGTGCTGCAATTTAGATAGCCCTAATATGTCCATACTCATCTGGATGGCCATATTGGGTATGTCTATACTGCAATTAAACACTCGCGGCTGGCCTGCATCCGCTGACTTGGTCTCATGGAGCTTGGGCTATGTGGCTCTTTAATTGTGGTGTAGACATTTGGGGAAGGACCAGAGCCTGGGATCTGAGAGCTAACCCCATCACAGGGTCCCAGAGGCCAGGCTCCAAACTGAGTCTGAGTCTGAACCTTGCATAGCCCATGAAACACCACGAGAGATACCATTTATACATGTATTGACAATGGTGGAGGTAGATATGTTTTTGATTATTCGATGGTGATTTCCTGTATACAGGGTGGACTATGGTGCATTATTATCTGCTTGGTGAGCCCCTGACAAGTCTCACAATCCTGCAGTGATGTGAACAATATAGGGATGCCCATAACGGCAGGTGAAGAGACAATTAAAAAAATCTGAATAATTTGTGGGCCATCAAACATCCTTATGTGTCTTTTGGATGAAACATACAACTTGTTCACATTAGGTAATTAAAAATATTAATGCTTTTTTTTTATTGTAGGAATATTGTAGGCCCTGGAGGTTTTTCGCCTTCCTCTGTAGCATGGGGCACGGTTCACTTGCTGGAGGATTCTCTGCTCCTTGAGGTCTTCAAACTACAATTTGGGGACTTCAATAGCACAGATATAGGTGTGAGGTCTTTTTTAGGAGTGGTGGGTGAAATTCTGTGGCCTGCATTGTGCAGGAGGTCAGACTAGATGATCATAATGGTCCCTTCTGACCTAAATATCTATGAATCTATGAATCTATGAATAGAAGTATGAACACTGGTGTCCTGCCAAATTCCAATCTGGGTAATTGTGTTTCCCTAAAGACCTTGTATTTCAGGCCCTTATGCAAGAAGGGAACCTATTCAGGACAGCATTTCTGTTCTGTTCTATGCAGGTGCTTATATCATGCTCATCACTCTAATATCTGAGAGCCTTCCAGTAGTGTATTAAACAACATGACTACCTATTTGTCATTCTCATGGAGCTGTTAATTATCTCATAGCATTCCCCACCTCCAACCGAAAGCCTAAGGTGTACCATATTAATTCTCTAAAGCCCTTTTATTCCAGAGAATTAAAGGTTTGTCAGTTTACAGCCCAGGGAGGAGATGACGCTGTGTGGCCTGAAGGTGTCTACTACGAAGTGAAAAGTGTGGGTGGCGTGGAAGAGGTGATCCTCTCCATGACCCTTGGGTGTATGCAGTGACAGCAGATCAAGGAGCTGTGCTCTAGCTACGTGTCGACGTTCTCAGCCACCCCAGGACTGATTGAATGGGCATACCACTTCATTGACACAGGTAATGCTTACCCAATTAAAGTCCAACCTTACCAGGTGTCTCCTCAAGCTAAAACTGCTATAGAATGGGAGATCCAAGATATGGTACAGATGGGTGTAATCCGCCCCTCTGGCAGTGCATGGGCATCTCCAGTAGTTCTAGTTCCCAAACCAGATGGGGAAATACGTTTTTGCGTGGACTACCATAAACTAAATGCTGTAACTTGCCCAGACTACTATCCAATGCCATGCACAGATGAACTATTAGAGAAACTGGGATGGGCCCAGTTCATCTCTACCTTGGACTTAACCAAGGGGTACTGGCAGGTACCGCTAGATGAATCCGCCAAGGAAAGGTCAGCCTTCACCACACATCTCGGGCTGTATGAATTTAATGTACTCCCTTTTGGGCTGCGAAATGCACCCGCCACCTTCCAAAGACTTGTAGATGGTCTCCTAGCGGGATTAGGAGAATATGCAGTCACCTACCTTGACAATGTGGCCATATTTTCGGATTTCTGGGCAGAACATCTACAAAAAGTCTTTGAGCGCATAAGGGAGGCAGGACTAACTGTTAAGGCTAAAAAGTGTCAAATAGGCCTAAACAGAGTGACTTACCTTGGACACCAGGTGGGTCAAGGAACTATCAGCCCCCTACAGGCCAAAGTGGATACTATCCAAAAGTGGCCTGTCCTAAGGTCAAAGAAACAGGTTCAATCCTTCTTAGGCTTGGCCGGTCATTACAGACGATTTGTACCGCAATACAGCCAAATCGCCGCCCCACTGACAGACCTAACCAAAAAGAAACAGCCAAATGCCGTTCAGTGGACCAAAAAGTGTCAGAAGACCTTTAACCAGCTTAAAGCGACACTCATGTCTGACCCTGTACTAAGGGCCCCAGACTTTGACAATCCGTTCCTAGTAACCACAGATGCGTCCGAGCGTGGTGTGGGAGCAGTTTTAATGCAGAAAGGACCAGATCAAGAATTCCACCCTGTAGTGTTTCTCAGCAAAAAACTGTCTGAGAGGGAAAGCAACTTGTCAGTCAGTGAAAAAGAATGTTACGCCATTGTCTACGCTCTGGAAAAGCTATGCCCATATGTTTAGGGACGGCGTTTCCACCTGCAAACCGACCATGCCGCACTACAGTGGCTTCATATCGCCACGGGAAATAACAAAAAACTTATTCGGTGGAGTTTATCTCTCCAAGATTTTGATTTCGACATCCAACACATCTCAGGAGCTTCTAACAAAGTGGCTGATGCACTCTCCCATGAAAGTTTCCCAGAATCAACTGGTTAAAATGTCCTTGAGGTGGAAAATATTGTTAGTCTTTATGTACTTGGTAGTATATTTAGAGGTGCATGTGTCTTATTAACTCTGTTTTTTCCTAGAGCTCCAGGAAGAAATCCCAGCCAGTGTTTCACCCTAGCTCTGATTTGGGGGGCGTGTCATAAATATAAAGGGAAGGGTGAACCCCTTTAAAATCCCTCCTGGCCAGAGGAAAAATCCTCTCACCTGTAAAGGGTTAAGAAGCTAGGATAACCTCGCTGGCACCTGACCAAAATGACCAATGAGGAGACAAGATACTTTCAAAAACTAGGGGAGGAAAAAACAAAGGGTCTGTCTGTGTGATGCTTTCGCCGGGGACAGAACAGGAATGGAGTCTTAGAATTTAGTAAGCAATCTAGCTAGGTATACTTTAGATTATGATTTCTTTAAATGGCCGAGAAAATAAGCTGTGCTGAATAGAATGAATATTCCTGTCCGTGTGTCTTTTTGTAACTTAAGGTTTTGCCTAGAGAGATTCTCTATGTTTTGAATCTAATTACCCTGTAAGGTATTTACCATCCTGATTTTACAGAGGTGATTCTTTTTACTGTTTCTTCTATTAAAATGTTTCTTTTCAAGAACTGAATGCTTTTTTCATTGTTCTAAGATCCAAGGGTTTGGGTCTGTGCTCACCTATGCAAATTGGTGAGGATTTTTACCAAACCTTCCCCAGAAAGTGGGGTGCAAGGGTTGGGAGGATTTTGGGGGGAAAGACGTTTCCAAACAACGTTTTCCCAATAAACTCAGATAAACGTTTGGTGGTGGCAGTGGAAGTCCAAGGGCAAAGGGTAAAATAGTTTGTACCTTGGGGAAGTTTTAACCTAAGCTGGTAAAAGTAAGCTTGGGGGGTTTTCATGCAGGTCCCTATATCTGTACCCTAGAGTTCAGAGTGGGAAAGGAACCTTGACAGTCATGTATTGATTGTTCGCTCCTCTGGTCCCCATGGGTGAAGCATGTGCGGTGGAATGTCTTGTTTTAGTAGGGTGTTTATATACTCTTCCTCTATGGTTATGTTAGAGATGTCAAGGTCAAAAAAATGCACCTTGCACCTGGAGCTGAAAGATGGTGAGATTTGTGATGGTCCTTAGTTTCTGGGGGAATTCATTCCACAATCATAGACCAGCCCCTGAGAAAATTCTGTCTCCTGCCCAGAGGAGCATAAACACATGCTTCACTCTACACCCTCACCCCACCAACTAATCCTAGCCATACAATACAACCCAGTACATCAACACCAGCCACAGCACTCCCACCCTTTTCAAAAGCATGTTATCATCATGCTTTTCTCTCCCCTCTTTCTGAGTAACTTTTATATGGTGCACATTTTCATGAATTTGATGTTGGCTCCTGGTATGTGTGTGATCCTAAGTTTTGCCAACTCAGACTGTCAAATAGATTTTTGAGAGTTTTATTGCCAGTAAGAGAATTCTGAAAAAATGTTTTAAAGCTTCATTCTCATTTATTCTGAAGTCTCTTTACACAGTTCTGGCAGTGTGAATTGGATGTAAATTACCCCCTGTAAGGCCCCTTTATATTGTCAAATAAGAATCAGACTTCTCCTGTCTGTCTTTCTGCAAATGAAATTCTAAATGTATTAAGGTTTGTAGTTCTCTGCGATGCATTGAGGGTATTTCATACCAAGAAAATTAATCATCACATGAAAATATTTTTTTTATTCTTCCCTTTCAAATATTCTTGAACTAAAAAAAAAAGATGGATGTTTTTCATTTAATAATCGGATAATTTGATATCACATTGTTATGTATTTTATCAGCTGGAGAGTTAGAGTCCAGCTTCAGCAATGTTTTCCCAATATTAATCCATTATTTTGGAATGCAAAATGGTTTGTTACGGTCCCTATAATAATGATACTTGTGCGGTTCGGTCGTTCATCATCAGTGCTTTGCTGTAAATCACAGAGTTGTGCTGCAAACTCTTTCTAGTGGGTAATTGCCCCATCAGCACTTTTTTTTTCAGTTGAAAAGTAACGGTTGCCGGCTGAATAAATCAATGATGATCACAGAAAGGATTTTTAAAAACCTTATGCGAGTGCATGCCAGTTATTTTCATTTTATTAGACGAGTAATAGTAATTTGCAGTACTACCATGTTTGAATGACACAACTTCCCTTACTTTTAGGTCTCAAACAATTTGGAGCCCAGTTCTAAAGTCCTTAGGTAAAATTCAGGTCAGAAAGTTGAGTGTCAGCTATGCAACTGGAACTCTGTGGGTGGACCCTTTAGACTGCATTAAGCGCCATATAAGTCATCCTCCTCATCTTCCTTGGTCTATCCTCTGCTTTAGATGCAGTTGGATCATCCTTTCCTTATTGACATCTTGTCTTCACAGGGTTTTGGAAGACTGTCCTCTTGATTTATCTCTTCTCTTTTTGATTATTCCCATTTCCTTCTTCCTCCACTCTCTTCCACTCTCTGTAGTTGTACCCAGGATCTGTCCTTGGTCCTTTGCTCATCCTCTTCTCCACCTTGTCTCTGGCAATCTCATTAGCACATGGGGCTTCAGCTATGTCTTCTATGCTGATGAATCACAAATTGATCTCTCCAGCACTGAGCTGTCTACTTGCATCTAACCCTGTATCTTAGTGTGTCTCTCTGGTATCCCCTCTTGCATGCTTTGTTATCAACTTTTGTTTTACATGGGCAGACCAGATCCTCCCCAGCCTCCTCCTCCTCCTCTCTTTATTACTGTTGACAACACTACTAATTTCCCTATCACTGTCTTACGCCAGTCTTCTGGGAGTTACCTTTGGCTCCTCCCTATTCCTGGCTCCACACATCCAGGCCATATCTAAATCCTGCTACCTTTTCCCCCTCAAGATCTCCAGAGTCCATCTTCTTTTCCCCCATCCTCACAGCCAAATCTCATTTATCTCATTTAGGCCCTCATCATATTCTTTATATCATCTGCTATTACAACATCTTGCTCCCCTGCCTCCCACACATACCCTTTGTCCCCTTAAGTCCATTCTAATTGTAACTACTAAAGTAATTTTCCTTGCTCATCAGTTTGATTATTTAAATCCATCCAATGACTCTATCCACATCGTATCAGAACTTCTTTGCCCACAGGCTCAAAAGGTGTTCGACATTATGAAGCTGAGTACCACAGCACATAACTTTTAGCTGTCTGGAAAATCACTGTGATTCACAAATCCTGGGTTTGGAACCTAAGTCTCTATACAATGAATGGGAAGAGATAGGAACCTTATACTGAGATTCACAAAAAGCAGCATGCTAGGTGGGGAGCCAATGGGAGACACTGAGGAAAGGGCTGTGTACTAAGACCCACCTGTCTAATGAATATAGATGCCTATCTCGGCTTGTGAGTCACAGTCAGGAGCCCTCTTTAGAGTTCGGTGCCTATGCTGTTCTGCAGCAAGCTGGAAGAAGTGGTGGTGGTGGTGTCCACCTTAAAACTTTTAGCCCAGAGGTCAGAGCATTTGCCTGGGTTGTGGGAGACCAAGCTTCAATTTCTATCCCATCCAAAGTCAGGGAGAGGATTTGAACAGGGCTCTTCCAATTCTCAGGGGAATGTAATAAATGGATGTGGGGCTTGTTGAGGCTTTTGCACTGTGAATAAACAATGAAAGAGTGATTGGAGCAGGGGAGACTAGACCCAGGGTCTCCTACCTCCCAGTGGGTGCCTGAATCACTGGACTGCAGAGTCATTCTCTCTCTCTGAATGAATGACTATTTAAGTATTTTTTTCCACAGTGGAATAGTCATTGGGCCAGAGTGGGAGGGAGTGAGAATAAATGGCTCTGTAGTCCAATAGTTTGGGCACCTCTGAGCATGCCTACTGGATCAGGCCCCACAGCCACTTAGGCAACCAAATGCCTGGTTTGTGAATCACTCCGGGGTTCTGGTAGGAGATAGGCACCTGAGTGCTTAGAGGGAGACTGCAATGTGCGTGTCTTAGAAGCAGAAATATAGGCACTGAGGGACCTTTTCCTCCAAAAACTTAGTTGCTAGGTGAATTAAGGCTCCTACAGATGTTAGGCTTGAGTTTTGTGGTTTGCAATGGAGCCAAAACTGGGACTCAGGTACCTTAGTCTGGGATTGAGGCACCTAAATACCTTTGTGGATCCAGACACTTGTCACTGTCTTCAAAACGCTAAATGACTCTGTTCTCCCTATTTATCTTTCTTGAGTTTTGTGCAGCCCCCATTTCCATCCCCTCTATTCCATTGTTGTTCCCTGAGTTTATCTACAAGGCCCCTAATCTGTCCACCTTTAACCCCCTCTTGTTTTTGCTATGCTGTTTACAGTGAATCACGTTGACTTGTATGTACAATGACAACTATTTTACCTCAACCTGTGTCTGCTTGTCTATCTGTCCTTTATACTGTGAACTCATCAGAATAGGGATCATCCCTTCTTGAATGTTTAAAAAATGCCTGGCACATAGTGAATGCTACAATTACATAAAAATACCACTACGTTTGTATCTCTATTCTTTGTGGTACTGCTGGAAATGAAACTGATGATAAGCTGGCTCAACGAGTGACGACATTTCCAAGATGTTCTGGCTTACAGAAAGTGTAGTCTGCCTCTGCACTGTAGGAAAGAAGTTTCCTTTATCTGTTTGTTGAGTATTAAGAGCTTTGGCAGTATCCAGGATTTGGATAAGGTATCTTAGGGTCTTAGTGGATTAGTCTGCTAAATTGTTTTGACAGGCATCCTGGTATAATTTGCCTTCTTATTTCTTGTTCTAAATATGTGGAATTCCAGGTCACTAATTTGTGTGTTTTCTTGCTCTTGCTGGTGCATCTGATCCCGTTTGTACTCCAGCTGCTGTCTTCTGGCCTGTAGTGTCACTGATGTCCCTAGAACACCTGAGCCTCTTTGTTTTTATTTCCACCTGCTGCTTGCCAGTGTTGTTTCACTCCGGAAAGCTTTCCTGCTGTCAGTATCAGTAGAAGCTGTGATCAAAGCTGTAGGATGTGAGTTAGTGCTCTTGCAGTAAGTGGAGAGACACAAGAAAACAAACAGGTTACGGAGCTCTAGGGACATAGATAGAAAAAGATCAAGGCATAATAGAGACTGAGGATAAATGTCTGTCAGAACCAAATGTTTGGGCATAATGGTGGATTTGGTGGGTCTTGCTTTCTGGTCCTTCATCAGTTTTCATATGATAGTCAACACCCCTCTGGGTAGTTACTGGGAAGTTATCATTTTTAAATGAGAGAGGAAGAAACTACTAGAAAAACTAAGTGAAGCTGTCAAACTGCTCAAAGGGAAAGGATTTTAAATAAAGCTTTTAAGGGTGCTTTGATTCATTAGTTTCCTCAGGCCAGAGTGTTGTTCTCCATGAATGTGAATGGGAGTTTTGAGCAATGGAAGCAGGATCAGCCCTTTTCTGGCATGATATTCCTCACTTCCCTATAGGTCAGCAAGGCAGTTGTCCTTTCTCCTTGAAGTTTATTCAGCCCAATTATTATTTTATAATTAGGAAGCATCCTCAAGATTTCATTACACTAGGGATTACTATTATTCTGTGTTTAAGGTATTTTTTTCCAAGTTTAATATTATTTCCTATTGAAGTTAAAGCTGATATCTCTAGTAGTACTTCCATCTCTATAGAAGTGCCCTTTATATACAATTATTCTACTGCATCTAGAAATCTGCCCGGAGAGATTGGTGAGCATGCCAGGTTTGATTCAATTTCCTGATGATTAACCAAGCCCGAGATAAACAGGAATAGATATTTCTCTCAGCCCACCTTCAGTGGCGGAGACTGACACTGTGGAATGTTTTGCCTCTGACTAAAACTCCTGAAGTGAAATATGTACCACGCTGAGGAAGAAATCTTAACATTCCTGAGTGTGTCTTAACTCATCCATACAAACCTGCAGCATTTTAATAGACTGAAGAAAATTAATGGAAGATATTTCATCTTAACAGTGGCCCAAATTCTTACTCATTTTTATTCATACTTTACTCAGGCAAAGGTCACATTCATTTCAACAGAGTCTGCTTGAGTAAGGAGTGGGTGAAAACTGAGTAAAGGCTTCAGGATTTGTTCTATTTGCTTTAACTTGATTATGAAATGGGATTGGGGAAGGGGGGGAGGGACATGTATCCAAGAAAGAATTCCCCAAAGCAGAAATACATTATTTAACAACAAATTGCTTTGGCTAATTAACATATTTAAAGTATTATGCTACTGTATTATCGAGTTAAGGACTGTTTACAGATAAAAACATAAGGATTAAATTAATAAAGTATGACACAAAGAAAGAATGTCAAAATGTCATATAATTCTCTCTTATTTCTGTGCTACAGGTATATGGCTTGCAGTCCTGTCCTCTTTTAGTCATTTGTTGACTCTTTCAAAATAAAAATAAAATAAAAAAACCCTTGCACTGCATTACAATTTTTTTTTCTATAATAGGGCTTCTACTGCCAAAATGGAATGGGGATGGAATGGAGCTGGGTTGGGGGTGGAGTAGAACGATTGATTCACCATGTAGCTCATGAAAGTCTGTGTCCTTGTATTTTAAATCTCAACTTAGGGGTGCGGCTTTGATAAAATTCAGACTGAAGCAAAATTCTGGATCTACATACCCTGAATTTTGGGTAAATTTGGGTGGAAATTTGGATTTGAATATTTTGATGTGAACCCATCTTGAGATAAAATAATAATCCCCCCTCTTGACTCAATCAGAATCTGAATGGAACTTTTGTCTATTGTTTGAAAAAAAGTTATTTTTCCTTTTTATTATATTTTACAGTTTGGAAATTCTGTATTTCCTGGAAGAAGTATCAAAACATTGCAAGGAAATCTCTTCTCAAAATATTCAGTCCAGTTCTGCAGATCTAATGAATTCAAATGGTTTAGATGAGGTAAAGATAAACATCCCCAAACATTTTGATATTTATCTGAACTTTCTGATATTCACCCTGTTATATGGTACTGAGCTAGCCCTGGGAATTTTCCCTCAGTATTTGGTTGGCTGGTTCTTGCTCACATGATTAAGGGTCAAACTGATCTTCATATATGGGGTAGAGAAGGAATTTTCTCTCAGGTCAGATTAGCTGTGACCTTGGGTTTTTTTTTTTTGTTTTTTTTTACCTTTCTCTGCAGTGTGGGGTGCTTGCCAGGATAGGCTCTCTTTCAATTAATCCAGGGATCGGCAATCTTTGGCATGCAGCTAGTCAGAGAAATCTGCTGGCAGGCCAGGACAGTTTGTTTACCTGCAGTGTCCACAGGTTTGGCTGATCACAAGTCCCACTGACTGCAGTTCACCGTTCCAGGCCAATGGGGGCTGCGGGAAGTGGCATGGGCCGAGGGAAGCGGCCGAACCTGCAGATGCTGCAGGTAAACAAACCATCCCGGCCCGAAGGCCAGTGGGTTGAGAACCACTGCTGCAATGATAGGAATTGGGATAGGCAGAAGGACATTCTGTGACTGCTAGAACCACCAGTTGTAAATGTTAGCAGTTTTTAGCTTGTGATCATTTTGAAAGAGCATCATTGTTTTTACTAGTATGTTGACTAATGGTCTGCAAATGATGTTTGATTAACTCTTAACTTTGCAACACAATCAGTGGAAAGTTGCTATTCTCCTGATGCACTTCTTCAGCTGCAAAACTTTTAAGTGAATTGGTCTTTTATTGTAAACAAATTACTCAACACTCCTGGTGTATTACCACACTGACAGATAAACAGATGTGGCATGCTATCAGAGGAGGCTAATTTGAGGTTCCATTATTCTCCTATCCACAATGACAATTAGCTTAGCCTAGTAGAAATGTGTGACTGAGAAATGTTTAGTTTTAAAACCGGCTGCTTGGGTATGGGGCCTCAGGAGCATATGTAAATCTTGATGATCTAATCAATAACACTGCTTTCATTTCTTTCTTTCTTTTTTATTCCTGTTGCTGTTACTTAGATGGCTTGTGTGATTTATGTAGGTCTTCTAGTGCTGATGCAATTTAATTTTGCTGCAGCCTGCCTCAAGGTCGTAGTTTTAGAAAAACTGTGAGGAGAATGGGGTGACAAGAAGAAGCCATTCTTCTTCATATGCCATTCCTTGTGTTTATAAACTATTCTGTCCTGTCCCCTTCATTTCAGAGGGACCTGGACTCCAACCCTGTATCCAGATCTATTTAATACGCATTACCGTAGTATCTGAACACCTCACAAACGCACCAAATGCCAGAATTAATCTAACAAGTGGGCTAGATTTCTCCTTAGGAGGTAGCTGAACGTTGGATTTTTTTAAAATTGTGTGTGTGTTTGTATGGCTCCTCTTCCTCGTAGTTTCTCTCACTGATTATATTGTAGGAAAGCTTAAAGAAGTGTGTTTTACACTTAATTTGGAAAGTAATAAAATCTATGGTTATTCTCATTTCCTCTGGAAGGGAAGTCCATACTTTTGGGCCAGCAGTCTACAAACCCTCTCATGGTGCTGAGGGTTAAATTATTCTGTGCTGAAACATGGCTGAAGAGGAAGCTTGTGATCTCAAGGTGAAATGGTAGATTTGGTAGATTTTGGTAGATGGGCCAATGCCAAAGATAGCCTTAAAAAAGAGTACTAAGACCTTGAAATTGACCTGGTTTTCTGTGGGGAGCCAGCGTAGTAAGCAGAGTGGCTTCTACCTCTTATAGTGCTTTGTTTAACAGAGATTTCTTGCTGAAAGAAGTGAGACAACTATCAATCCAAGATATAAGAATGACTATATTGGATCAGACCAGTCGTCCATCTAGCCCAGTATCCTGCCTTCTGACAGTGGCTGGTGCCAGATTCTTCAGAGGAAACAAACAGAACAGTGCAATTATTGAGTGATCTGTTGTCCAGACCCACCTTCTGGCAGTCAGAGGCTTAGGGACACCCAGAGCATGGTTTTGCATTCCTGCCCATCCTGACTATTAGCCATTGATGGACCTATCGTCCATGAACTTATCTAGTTCCTTTTTGAACCTGGTTATAGTCTTGGCCTTCACAACATCCCCTGGCAATGAGTTTCACAAGCTGACTGTGTGATATATGAAGAAGTACTTCCCTATGTTTTTTAAACCTGTTTATTAATTTCATTGGGTGACCCCGGGTTCTTGTGTTATGTGAAAGGGTAAATAACACTTTTTCTCTACTCTGTTCATGATTTTATAGACCTCTATGATATTCCCCTTTAGTCATCTCTTTTTTCTTACCTGAACAATCCCAGTTTTTTAATCTTTCCTCATATGGAATCTGTTCTATACCCCTAATAATGTTTTTTGCCCTGCTTTGTACTTTGTCCAATTCTAATGCAGTATTCAAGATGTGGGCTTATATGGATTTATATATTAATAATGATTTTTTTGTCTTATTACCTATCCCTTTCCTAATGCTTCCTAACATTCTGTTGGTTTTTCAACTGCTGCCTACAAATTGAATAGATATATTCAGAGGACTATTCATAATGACTTCAAGATCTCTTTCTTGAGTGGTAACAGCTAACTTAGGCCCTATCATTTTGTATGTATAGTTGGGGTTATATTTTCCAGTGTGCATTATTTAACACTTATCAAGATTGAATTTAATCTGTCATTTTGTTGCCCAGTCACCCAGTTTTGTGAGGTCCCTTTGTAACTCTTTGCAGTCAGCTTTGGACTGAATTATCTTGAGTATTTTTTTATTGTCCGCAAACTTTGCCACCTCACTGTGTACTCCTTTTTCCAGATCATTTATGAATATATTGAACAGCGTTGGTCAGAGTACAAATTCTCGAGGGATCCTTCTGTTTATCTGTCTCTGCTGTGAAAACTGACCATTTATTCATACCCTTTGTTTCCTATCTTTTAACCAGGATAGCCTCTGGAGGCTTTTTCTAAAATAGGCATTACATTAGCTGCCCTCCAGTCATCTGGTACAGAGACTGATTTAAGTGATAGGTTACATACCACAGTTAGTAGTTTTGCAATTTCATATCTGAGTTCCTTCGGAACTCTTGGGAGATTACCATATGGTTCTGGAGACTTTTTATTGTTTAATTTATCAGTTTGTTCCAAAACCACCTCATTATCAGTGGCCACGGTTAAGGCTGGGAGTGACTGTGGTGATGTTATGTGGCTGTTTGGTGAGCAAGTGCTGATGTACCATACAGAGTATGTGAATCTTTTTGTTTAGCCTTTTAGGCATATAGAGATTTAATGGTTTCTTTATTGGATTTTGACGGTTTGTGTCAATGTTAATTGCATGCGAGCCACCTTATTATTTAACTTATTTAACTAAGTTCATGGTGTGGTAATAGAATAGCAAGCAAACACATATAACAACAAGGCTTTTAGTTTCGTTTTCTTTCTCTGCTTTTTGAGACTATTCAGACAGAAAAAAATCACTGCCAGATTTATGCACTCAGACTCAAAGATTGCACAGGATAGTGAAAAGAAACACACTATGGTCCAGATACAAAGCCCATTGAATTCAATGAGAGTCTTTCTACTAACTCCAGCAGACTTTGCACCAGGCCTTAAGGTTTTGTCTGACTTAGTCTGTTTCTTCAACTATGCCAGTGGCATACTGGTTCAGATAAGGGGATCTGATTGAGAAGTTGGCAATCTGAGCTTGGTGACAGACTTTGAAATCTATCTCCACAGAAACTTGCTTGCAGCAGACGTTGACACATCAGTGTCACACCATTTGATTAACATGGGTGCTTCATTCTGAGAAGCATGGAATCACTGTTTACTGGATTGATTCTCAGAGGAGATGGTGGCCTCATGATAGATTATACAGTCCCCCTACCGTTAGAGTGAGTGTTCTGCACGTCAGTCAGTTGGAAACAATGATTGATGACACCTGCTTCTTCTCCTCTTCAGCCCCGCTCTAGTAAGAATATCAAACCAGCAAAGCCCAAGTGTTATTGCACAGCTGAGCTAGTTTGGGGTCCTACACCTGAATCAGTCATCTCCTTAAATTTGGAGTGCTTAATAGCATATCAGTGAGGTTAATAAATTGGGACACTTAGCAGAGCAATTCCATGCAAAATCTAATAGTGAGAGTGTCATCATCATGAGATGAAAACAAAACATTGTTCTGACTGGAATTCCTAACAATAAATCTCATTAAAATCAAATTGCTCACAACCCATAATCTCACACGTGTAATGCAAAAGAGACTACATATAACCATAATGGGTAGGGCTGAATAAAACCTCCTTCACATTCCCCATAAGAGTAACAGGTTGAAGCTTCCCAGTAGAACTATTTGCTGCTTTGAACCTAGACAGCAGGACTCACCTTTTGGCGACTGTCCAGTCTGTACCAGCAGGTCGACTATGAGGGGGAACAGGGCATACCCCGATGGAGGATAGACAGCAGTGCCTGGTCTCTCAGGGAAAGCAGCTGGAGAGTCACCATGCTGTGTACTATAAAGGATCTAGCCCCATGATGTCCAGGTCACAGAAGAGTGGCAAAAGCTAGCTCTTTGTCTCTAAGAGCACCCTGATTTAATTCACTATGTTGAAGAGGAGTGAAAGGAGAGAGGGCAGGGAGTCAAATACAAAGAAATTGTATGTTAAAATCAATGTTTTATCTCATAAATGTGTCCAGAATCAATCCTCCCACTGACAGCTGAGTGAGAGAGAAATATATCTGTCCCTGAGTTGGTAGACATTCACAATTAAATTCCATTTTTGGGGAATGTGTATGATTCTGTAAATCACTGAGTGACAGGTTCTATTTGAAACTGGCATTTGTATAGAAATTATAAATTACCAGTAATTTAGAACAGTCTAAGAGGATAATTTCTTTTAAAGCATAAGCATAGGGAGGCAGAGGTAAATTTGAGCTGTCGGTCTTAAATCTGTATTACCTGATGTAGCGAGGAGGCGTGGCCTTTCTCAGAGGCAGATGCAGAGGGGAGGCCACAAGTCGCCTGGTGGGTGGAACCAAGACGGCCATGCTTCCACGCTGGAAGCAGAGGGGTGGAACTCAGTTGAGCGAGGGAGCTGCCAAAGGAGGCAAATGCTTCTTCCCCGCTGTTGGAGTGGGATGCCAAGGAGAACTGCTGCCGCCCCGAGGACCTGCATGAGCCCTCCAGAGAACCGTGCCACTCCTGACGCTGAGGGGCTGTCACTGCTATCCTTGGTGGTGTATCCAGGGGAGACTGAGGAGAAGCCTAGATGCAGGTACACCTGAGGGGGAGAATAGGAAGCAGCCCAAGGGAATCAGACTACCGTCTGGCTGTGGTGCCACCAGAAACATGGTAAGTGTGTTGCAGGTGGATTCCCTGCTGACCAAGTGTCAGACCACTCTGCCACTGTTAGGGCTCTGGGCCGGGACATGGTGGAGTTGGGTGCGTCTGTGTCCCCCTACCCCTCCACACCACCCCTGGAGTGGCAGTACTTCCCCTCCATAGGCCAGGAGGCCTCCTCTCCTCAGTCACCTCTGCCTGAGACTGGGCTTGTTGCTCATCCCTGCCTGACTGCAGGCCAGAGCCCTGACTGTTGCCTCCCACTACCTGAAAGCTGGGCATATAAACTACTACAGCTCTATCTGACTGCAGGCCAGAGCCCTGACTGTTTGCTGCCCTGCCCTGCTTGAAGGCTGGGGCCCGTTGCGTACTGCTAATTCCCCTTTCCTTTGTTTGTGAGAAGTACTCTAGCAGACCAGACTACGAGGAGGCACGGTCTACACCTCAGTACTGACTGCTTCATTTCTCAGCCTTCACTTTGTACTGAGACAAATCTGTGCCTGGAGTTGAAACAGCAGTAGTGCAGCATTATTGTGATATGCAGGATTGCCAGCTAGAGCTGATTGGGTACTTTTAGACTAAGTTTTTGTTGTTGTTGGAAAATGCTGATTTGTCAAAACCAAAACTTCTTTCAGGTCCAGGATGGAATTTCTAGAGAAAGAGAGGCCAAAATAGCTTATAACCCAGTCGTAAGGCCACTCACCTGGAATGTGGGACATACCTGGAATCCCACAATATTTTTCTAAAGTGACTTAGATATTTAGGGCTACATTGTCAAAGGTGTTTAGATTCTTGAAGGTGCAGATATGTGACAGTGGAATTTTCAAATAATCCATCAATGATCCTAATGAGAGTTAATGCCTAACCTTACATAAGCCCTTTTGAAAATCCTGCTAGGTGCTTATCTGCATATTTACATGCCTAAATGCCTTTGAAAATCTAGCCCTTGGGAGTAAAGTGACCATATGTCGTGTTTTGGCAAGGACAGTCCGCTGTTTAAGATCTGTCCTGGATGTCATGACATTTTGGCAAAACTGGGCATTTGTCCTATTTGCTCTTGCCCTATGGAGGTGCAGAGGAACGTTCAAGCAAGAGCAAATGGGACAGATGCCCAGTTTTGCCAAAAAAAGTTGTGACATCCCTGCAGTGCTTAATGTGTAATGAGCGACGTGCTGGGGCTAAGCCCTAGGACAAATTGAGCACTGTCTGGGTGGCCGGAGAGCAGCGGCTGCTGGTGCTGGGGCTCGGGCCAGTGGCTACACCAGGCAACTCATATTCTCTTAGTGCAGAGAGGTGAGCAGAGGGCAGGGGATGAGGGAAATAGAAGCAGAGTGGGTCAGGGAGAGGGACAGAGAGGAGGGGATGGGGAAACCTTCTAGGGCAGAAGGGTCTATATACACCCTGGGTTTCCTGTTTTCAGTGTAGGGAAATATGGTCACGCTACTTAGGATGCTAAGTCCCATTGACAGTTAATGAGTTAAGCTCTTAAGGGTCAAAGTCTTTCTTGAAAATGGGACTTAAGAACATAAATCACTTAGTGCTAGATCCACACAAAAACATAGCTCTTTAACTGCCACCTGAGGTGCCTAAATCCAACATTTAGGAACCACTGACAACATAAAAACCTCCACTTAGTTACCAGCTAACTCAGTCGGTGACTACATTTCCTCTGTGAAAATCTCTTAGGTGCCTATGTTTCTGCCAGTGAACATGTGCACAGATCATAGAATATCAGGGTTGGAAGGGACCTCAGGAGGTCATCTAGTCCAACCCCCTGCTCAAAGCAGGACCAAGCCCCAATTTTTGCCCCAGATCCCAAATGGCCCCCTCAAGGATTGAACTCACAACCCTGGGTTTAGTAGGCCAATGCTCAAACCACTGAGCTATCCCCACCCCCAACTAGATGTTTTAGTCTAATGTTTAATTAAAGATGAATTAGATTAAGAGGACTGGATCCCGGCTCTCCCCATTAGGTGCGGAAAGAGTAGGTTATAGAGTCATTGTCACTCTCTCTCCAACCCGTGCATGTTTAAATATTTATACAAAGTGGAACAGGAGAGATTGAGAGCCTGGTTAGGGTACTTTCATGGGACGAGAAGAGACCCTAGTACAGATCCCTTCTCCACACTGGGCAGAGATGATAACTGAACCTGGGTGTCTCATATCCCACATGAGTGCTCTAACCACTAGGCTAAAAGTTAAAAAGGGGAGGAGGGTATGGACACCACCACCTCCTCCTCCACCTTTTTTTTTTTTGGCCAAAAACCAGCCTAGGGATTTATGAGTTTGAATCCCAAGTGGAAAGTCTGACCTGGGCTTAGGTGCCTAAGTCCCTTTGAGGGACAGGACTTAGGACCCACCCTTCTCCTTGACATTTCCTACTGGCTAGCTTACGTGGCTCCCTGCCCAGTGTGCTGGCTTTTGTGGATCCCATTGTTAGGTGACTCTCCTTATGCATTGTATAGGGAGGTTGGGTGCCTAATTGACCCAACCTAACTGGCACGTCAAAGTGCATAGCAAAGTCTAAGTCCCTTTGTGGTCTAGTTCTTAGGCACTTTTCAAAATGCTTTATGTAAAGGAAATGTCTCTCAGATCAGTGGAAAGATTTGAAGCGTGACTTCCGCAGCTGAACTTTCATTGTGAAAGCATTAACCTCACTAAAGATCAATGTCGTTAATAGACAGTAACATTTCTTTATTGTATTAGTTATTTTTAAAATATTACATAAATAAATACTAATGAATCAAAGGCTTAAAAAGTACCCTGTTACTAAACTATAAACAATAAAGAACAACAAAAGGAAAAATAATCTCATCAATTTTCATATCGTTCCTGATTCTGATCTTGCTTATGCAGATGAAAATGAGTTTTAACTCCACTGAAATTAATGGAGTTACAATCCCAGGTCTTCAGCTGGTGTAAATCAGCGTAGGTCCATTAAAATAAATGATGCTACATCAATTTGCACTGCTTGAAGTTTACACCTACACTATGGTAAAACCAGTATCAGTGAGGTCAGAATCAAGCCAATTATGTCTCAAAAGAAAAATGAGCAATGCAAGTATAACAACAACAAATAATACCACATTTCTTTTTAAGACTTAAATTAAGCATAAGCAGGGTTTGACTCTCCTTTTAACTACAGTTAATCGTGGATAATCCATTATAAGAATTTTATCAACACTCAAGAATTCAAAAGCTGTGACTGATTCTTTTCTCTTAATGTTCTACCTTTTCTGTTTAGGAGAAATTGCAGACAGTGGCTTGCTGTCCAAGTATCAAGTCTGAAATACATAGGGCCTGATTTTGATTTCAGTTACAAAATCCAGGGTTACCTTCACTAAAGGCAGTGAAGGTGCACTGCTATTAATCCAGTGCAAGTGAGACCCAGATCAGGACCCTCGATTCCATGGAACCAATTTTAACTCCTGCTGTTTATCCTCACAAAGTGATTAAACTGAGTTCCATGCAGGTCACTGTGTGGTAGTGGTGGTGCTGGGGTCTCCAGGTTGAGACCGTCCGAACTTACATGGGTATTAGTGATCCTACAGCTCATTAGTGAGCTCTGAGGGCATGTGGAGGGGCCCAAAAAGCAGCACAGAAGGACAGGCCCTTCATTTAGTTGCACTTGTGGGATTTCCTTAGAGATTATTGCACACGTATAATTAGTCGTGCTTTCTTCTCTTGAAATGTCCTTACAAATCTCTTCCCCAGAAGGGAAGATTTCTGAATGGAATTTCTGCAGCTTCAAAAACTATTGACATTTTTTCTCGTTGTTACACCACCCATAGTTTTTTCACAAGAAGGGATGATTTAGTCCCTGAATATTAAATTATATCGAGAGAAGATTTGCAATTTTTATTTCTTTAAGCAGAGCTCAGCAGAGGAAGAAAAAAACCCAGCAACCCAAGGCAGCCATCTAGTGCTTATTATTTATGAATTTAGATTTATAACAAGAACACCTCTCCATTTGCTCTAGGCACCCTTGACATAATTTACAATACAATCATCAAAATATACCATTCATTGCTGCTCCAGCAATTCCATCTAATCCAACCATCAGAAACCTGGCATATTTAAGAGTGAAACAATCCCCTCTCTACCATTACTAACCGCTCTCATATTTCTCTTGCCTCTTCAAAATCTTAGGGAGAGAAGATGGGCTTTGCAGTTTACCTTTAAGATCAATAAACTGGGGCTATTTCAGACTACACGATACTGCCCAACCCCATCCCATTTTCAGAGATGGAATCAAGGCACTGCACAGCCATATGGTCACTCAGAGCCAAGGCATTGGAGATGATATAAATACCAAGGCTGATTGATTGATTGCTTCCAGGGGACAGTTACTACAAATAGCACTGATACTGCTCTAACTTGTGCCAGGGGCTAGAATGGCCCACAGGTATCATCCAGGGTCAGAAAGAAAGGGGGCAGAAAGTCACCTGTGCTCTTCCATCACTTCAGGTTTGCCAAATTTAGGTCAGAGGCTCAGGATCTGATGATCTAGCCCATGGAACCAACCTCTGCTCTCATTCTCACTGGTGTTGATGTCAGTGGGGTTGCAATGGTGTAATGGAAACAGAATTTGGAACTGTGGGCTATATTTTAGTCTCAGTTGCACCCACAGCGCTCTCAGAGGTCAATAGGGATGCACAGGTGAAGGTAACAAAGAACAAATTTGTCCATCAGGGCCTCAATCTACAATTCTTGCACACTCAAAATTTCTGTTAACTTCAGTAGGAAAAAAATGTAGGTTTTTGTCCCTAGTGTAAATAAATAAATAAAAAAGGACTCAAGCCTAGAACCACTGTTGCCTAAAGTGTGCTTCTGATACCCCAGTGCCTGGATCTGGTATTTAGCTCCGATATTTGTCAAACACCACATGGCTCTGCCATGTAAACAAGAACTTTCATCAGTAAGCATTTTCGTATGGGAAGACCATCTTTGTCTCTCCCTTTGGGTGATCTATAATTCAGGAGAAGATGGTGGCTGATGATAGTAATCTGTCACTAGGAAAGCTTCCTGTGGGAGTGAAGTAAATTCCATCATTAAAAATCATAGGGCCGCTGTGTATAAACACTGTAGTTATAAAATTGATGAAGCTTTAGTGCAGAAGAAGAATTGTACAAAACATTTTATCTTGTGTTTTTCCACACAGAATAATATCTGTGCTAGGCAAAGGGCTTTTGGATAACAATTTGTATTTTCCAATCACTGTGCTGTAAATTATAACATATTGTGAAGTACTGAACATTTAATAAATCTTTAGCTTTAAATGCCATTGATATAATAAGCACAGAGCAATGATCTACAAAATACATAACTTGTCAGCATGTGCAGGGCGAAGCATAATATTTGAACAGTCCCTTTAGCATTTTTAGTTTTCTGTTAAACAGATAAAATTCAATAAAACCACCCACCCCCTTAATGATGTCATTTATTTCACACAACTTCCTATTATAGGTGTGTGACCACAAGAGCACCCCAATGCCAATTGGCACACTGTTGTCATGATATATACTCAAAAGGTGGCATTTAATATATTGCTGGAAAACTAATAACTCACTGATCATTAATATTCTTGTATGATGTATGTACGGTAAACCCAGAAAGGACTTTATAGACATGTGCTGGAAATATGTTCTTAAAATGTGTCTGACAGACAGTGCCTAAGCCATGCCAAATACATTCCAGAAAAGGAATGTGGTGGTTCCCCCTGCTTAAATGCATCACTGATGTAAATTAAACTAGGTGTGACCAAAGAAAAGCACATTTACATGCAATGTAAACAAAGCCATCAGGAGAGCAAGTGAGGAAAGTAATGTTGATGTGGGAGGGAGGGAAGAAGTGGAGACAGCACCTACAGGAAGCCTGTCTGCCTCTTGAAGCAGGAGCAATGAACTAGGAAAGATATAAGGAGAGAGGAAAAGCCATTTTGGCATCCTTCACCTGTGGAAACAAAGGAACTGAGCATCTGAGCTCTGTGAAGGGTCTTGGCTGGAGAGTCTGGTCAGCCATGCTGGAAAAGATACTTGGTGAAAAACACTTCTTTGAATAAGAGACTCTAGTTTGTTAAATCAGGTTTTAGTCTTAGAAGCATATTTTAACTTTTGTTTGCTTGTAACCCTTTCTATCTTTATTTCTTTTACTTGGTATCGCTTAAATGTATGACTTTTTGTTTATGAAACTTGTTTTACTCTTGATTAAAACTGAGTGTTTGTCAATCCCCCCCACACTCAAAGTAATTAGTTGCTGGGTTCTGTCTCTCTAAGGGAGCAGTGAATTTAATAACTTCTGTAAGTGTTCTGCTAGAGGGCTGGACACTACACAGCAGATGGTTTTGGGGACATTTGGGACTGAGAGGGTGTTGGGATCATCCTGCAAACAATTATTGGGTGGTGGAAGCCCAGGAGTGACCTGCATGCTTGTATGCTAGCTGTTGGTGTCAAGGCTGTGAGCCACTGAAGCGTGGTATTTCAGGCACCCAGAGGTGCAGGGCAGGCAGTGACACAATCCCTTACTGATCTGGGCTGTGACACAAACATGATCTGCAACTTGCACATTGAAATGAATTGAAATAATTCTAGGCATTCATTCCTCTGCACTATATTCTTCTTCTTTATTATTTGTGTTATTGTAGCACCTCAGAGCCCCAGTCCTTGACCAGGACTCCATTGTGCTAGGTTCTGCACAAACACAGAATAAAAAGATGATCCCTGCCCCCAAAGAGTTATAAACTGTTTAACTTTGTCCAAATGTAATAAGAGTGGAAGCTTCTATATTAAGGAACAGAAAGAAATGCAAGGAAAACAGCCCATGATGGGCCCGATTCTTCCTTTATTTACATCTGTTTTATGCTAGTGTAACTCCATGAGCTCCAATAGTTACTCCACAGTCACACTGTTGTGAGTGAGATGAGAATCAGACTCTAGGAAGAAACTAGAGACCAAAAAGGAAAAGAAAAGAAATCAGATTGAACAATGAGAATTCTCAGTGTTGCCTGTCAAGATCATAGTACTGTTCAGCAAGGTAAGTATGCACACGCCTAACTTTAAACACTTGAGTAGACTTCAGTGGGACTTCACAAGGACTTAAATGTCTTGATGAATCAGGGATTATATTATGTCAAGTAACTGCCATACTTTGCCATTTGCAATCCTATTAATATTTATGGGTGATGTCTCATGTCAGGAAACAATATTGTTTATCATCTCATAAAAAGAGATATGTGCTCATTCTTTTCTATCAGGCCTATTGTGGTTGTAGGGGTTGAGCAGGGGTTGCACAGGTTTCTTCAGAGCTGTACAAACAGGATTTTTTCCCCACTTCTTCCAGACTACCAAGATACTTCACACTAAACACAGAAAGATAATAGAATATCACTTTGAGATCATATATAAATTATCCTGAACCACCTTATCTTGTGGATCTAGTGTTTGGTTTTAAATCTTCACATTTGTGGAGTTGTTCTTTAACTTATGCTGCCCCAGCTATTCTGGATGGCACCTGCCAGTCACTGAATCACTGCTTCTCTTCAAGTTTCAGAGTAACAGCCGTGTTAGTCTGTATTCGCAAAAAGAAAAGGAGTACTTGTGGCACCTTAGAGACTAACCAATTTATTTGAGCATGAGCTTTCGTGAGCTACAGCTCACTTCATCAAATGTATGCCGTGGAAACTGCAGCAGACTTTATATATACACAGAGAATATGAAAAAATACCTCCTCCCACCCCATTGTCCAGCTGGTAATAGCTTATCTAAAGTGATCATCAGGTGGGCCATTTCCAGCACAAATCCAGGTTTTCTCACCCTCCACCCCCCCACACAAATTCACTCTCTCACTTTAGATAAGCTATTACCAGCTGGACAATGGGGTGGGAGGAGGTATTTTTTCATATTCTCTGTGTATATATAAAGTCTGCTGCAGTTTCCACGGCATACATCTGATGAAGTGAGCTGTAGCTCACGAAAGCTCATGCTCAAATAAATTGGTTAGTCTCTAAGGTGCCACAAGTACTCCTTTTCTTTTTGCTTCTCTTCAAATTGACTTGAATTTTTTTTTTTAACTTTGGCTTTATTCTCTCTTTTTCTCTCAGGTTTTTAGTAGACTGAAGCTTTTCAAGATCACCCACCTATATATCTCTCTCAAATTCGTCCTCTACTGTATTTTTCCCTTCAGTTTTATTTATTTATTCAACTCTTATTTGAATGAGTTTCCTGTTACTTGTCATACAGTTCCACAGTGTTCTTCAGATTTTTGCTTTGCCTACCTATTCATACATCCTGGTTGTCTCCGCTTTCTAATTCACTGCTCGACACTGAGCTGATGGTTTTAAGTTTCTGTTCACTCTCATGCCAGATTTCCTTTTCAGATCTAGCATCAATTTCTGACATAGTCGCTTTTGCTATTTTCAGTCATTAACAGAGGCTGCTCTAGCTATAGGCAAACTAAGCAGCTGTCCATGACAGCAGGTTTCTGAGGATGGCAGTTTTCTGGGACTTTAGACCTGCGCCTTTAGGGCTGCCAATAGGTTGATCTATCTTGTGACCCCTATACCCAGCCTGTTGTCTGGGGCTGGTCTCCTGTTTTTGAGGCCCTTCAGCCTGGGCACAGGCTCCCTCCAGAGTTGATATTGGGAGCTTTTACCCCTCTCTGGGCAGCATTATAGTTGCTGAAGTATTGAGCAGGGGTTGCACTGGGAATGACTGATGCCCATCACCACCCTATTGGGGCTCAGCCTGGCTTGCGGGAACCAGCTCAGAGCCAGGTGAGAGCCTCAGGTGCCCTGGCTTTCTCTACCCCTCACACCAGTTCAGCTTTCCACCTTGGTTCACTCCACGGTGGTGGGAGATGAGGCTGGTGGGGCTGCCTGAGAGAAAGAGTGGTCACCAACCAGCTGGGGCCCCAAGGAGCAGGAAGTGGCTACCAGCCAGGCTTTTGGGGAAAATGCTACTGCCCCTCCCCAGCTGCTCTCTGCCCCCAGCATAGATAAGATGGTGGTTGTGTATGTGGCACAAGTGTCAAGCAACTCAGGCCTGCTCCTGGGTCCTGGCTGCAGCCATCAGCACCAGCTTCTGGCATGAGACAGGCATAGAATCAGGTCTGCCGATGGGGAGGGGGGCAATTGCCATGGGGCCGAGGCGATTTAAAAGGGCCTGGGGGCCCCAGCCACCACTGGCAGTGCAGCAGGGCTAAGGCAGGCTTCCTGCCCGCCCCAGCTCCGCACCGCTTCCGGAAGCGGCCAGCATGTCCCTACGGCCCCTGGGTAGGGGGTCTCTGAACACTGCCCCCGCCCTGAGCCCCGACTCTGCAGCTCCCATTGGCTGGGAACTGCGGCCAAAGGGAGCTGCGGGGGTGATACCAGTGGGCAGCGGCACGCAGAGACCCTCTGGGCCCCCTGCCTAGGACCTGCTGCCACAGGGGTGTGCCGGTCGCTTTCGGGAGCTTTTCTGAGATAAGCACCGACCCTCTGACCCCCTTCTGCACTGCAACCCTTTGCACCAGCCTCCCTCCCAGAGCCTGCACCCCCTCCCGCACCCAATCTCCCTCCCAGAGCATGCACCCCCTCCCGCACATCAACCCCCTGCCCCAGCCTGGTGAAAGTGAGTGAGGGTGGGGTAGAGTGAGCGATGGAGGGAGGGGGGATGGAGTGAGCAAGGGGTGGGGCCTTGGAGAAGGGGCGGGACAGGGGCATGGTCTAACTGAGAGAGTGGGGCAAAGGTCTTTGGGTTTGCGTGATTAGACAGTTGGCAACCTTACCAGACAGGCATGTGGAAGCCCTGGCCATGCCGGAAAAGCTTGCTGGGCACTAGCCAGCACAGGCTCAGCACTGCCCAAATGTGAGGTGGACCACGGGTGCGGCTTGTGCGTGCATGGGGGGCCCATTGACTGTTCTGCCCTGGGGCCCGGAGTCGTTGTCAGCACGCCTGCATAGAATCATAGGACTGGAAGGGACCTTGAGAGATCATCTAGTCCAGTCCTCTGCAGTCATGGCAGGTCTAAGTATTATCTAGACCATTCCTGACAGATGTTTGTCTAACCTGTTCTTAAAAAATCTCCAATGATGGAGATTGCACAACCTCCCGAGGCAATTTATTCTAGTGCTTAACCACCCTGACAGAAAGTTTTTCCTAACGTCCAACCTAAACCTCCCTTGCTGCAATTTAAGCCCATTACTTCTTGTCCTATCCTCAGAGGTTAAGCCAATCAATTCTTCTCCCTCCTCCTTGTAACAACCTTTTATGTACTTGAAAACTGTTATCATGTCCCCTCTCAGTCTTTTTTTTTTCAGACTACCTTAACTCAGTTTTTTCAATCTTCTGTCATAGGTCATGTTTTAATCATTTTTGTTGCTCTTCTCTGGACTTTATCCAATTTGTCCACATCTTTCCTGAAATGTGGTACCCAGAACTGGACACAATACTCCACCTGAGGCCTAATTAGCGCAGAGCACACAGAAGAATTACTTCTTGTGTCTTGCTTACAACACTCCTGCTAATACATCCCAGAAGGATGTTCTCTTTTTTTGCAACAGCGTTATACTATTCACTCATATTTAACTTGTGGTCCATTATGACCCACAGATCCCTTTCCACAGTAATCCTTCCTAGGCAGTCATTTCCCATTTTGTATGTGTGCAATTGATTGTTCCTTCCTAAATGGAGTACTTAGCTAGGGCGGGTAGGAAGCCTTCTTTAGCCCCGCTGCATTGCCAGTGGCAGCTGGGGCCCCCAGGCCCTTTTAAATCGCCTCGGCCCCATGGCAATTGCCCCCCTCCCCATCGGTGGGCCTGATTCTATGCCTGTCTCATGCCAGAAGCTGGTGCTGACGGCCGCAGTCAGGACCCAGGAGCAGGCCTGAGTTGCTTGACACTTGTGCCACACACACAGCCACCATCTTATCTATGCTGGGGGCAGAGAGCAGCTGGGGAGGGGCAGTAGCATTTTCCCCAAAAGCCTGGCTGGTAGCCACTTCCTGCTCCTTGGGGCCCCAGCTGGTTGGTGACCACTCTCTCTCAGGCAGCCCCACCAGCCTCATCTCCCACCGCCATGGAGTGAACCAAGGTGGAAAGCTGAACTGGTGTGAGGGGTAGAGAAAGCCAGGGCACCTGAGGCTCTCACCTGGCTCTGAGCTGGTTCCCGCAAGCCAGGCTGAGCCCCAATAGGGCGATGATGGGCATCAGTCATTCCCAGTGCAACCCCTGCTCAATACTTCAGCAACTATAATGCTGCCCAGAGTGGGGTAAAAGCCCCCAATATCAACTCTGGAGGGAGCCTGTGCCCAGGCTGAGAGGCCTCAAAAGCAGGAGACCAGCCCCAGACAACAGGCTGGGTATAGGGGTCACAAGATAGATCAACCTATTGGCAGCCCTAAAGGCGCAAGTCTACAGTCCCAGAAAACTGCCATCCTCAGAAATCGTATTGAACTTCATCCTATTTTCTTCAGACCATTTCTCTAGTTTGTCCAGATCATTTTGAATTTTAATCCTATCCTCCAAAGCACTTGCAACCCCTCCCAGCTTGGTGTAGTCCACACACTTTATAAATGTACTTTCTGTGCCATTCTCTAAATCATTGCTGAAGATATTGAACAGAACCGGACCCAGAACCGATCCGTGTGCGACCCCACTCATTATGTCCTTCCAGCATGACTGTGAACCACTGATAACTACTCTCTGAAAATGGTTTTGCACCCACCTTATAGTAGCTCCATGTAGGTTGCATTTCACATTTCAGCCACGAGCCCAGCGACCTGCCTGGCTTCATGTTGGTGCTCATGCCGCTCCGCATCTGGCCCTTGCAAGCCCTGCTGCCTGGACAGGCCTCAGACCCTGCCCCAGCTCCTAGTTCCACCCTGACCTGCAACTGCAGCCGCTGCTTCAATTCCACTGTGTCTGGGCTCTGGAGGCGCTGCCACTAGCCTGGCTATCAGCAAGGAGCTCACCTGGAAAGGTGCAGTAAGGTGGACTGGGAGGTGTGGGTCTTGCTGAGGACTAGGCCAGGAGCAGGGGGCAGAATAGGGGCAAATAGTGGTGCAGAGGCTGATATGTGAGGCTGAACTGGGGGAGTCAGGTGCAAAGCCATGCCAGAAGTATGGGGGCTGAGGTGCATCGAACCCCACTCTTCCACTGGGAAGGAGCCTGCCCCTGTGTTAGGGGGATCAGCAACCCCAGCCTGGGTGGCTTTATGCAAGGTGAGGGGGTCTGCCCTGCCCATTAAATGGGCCTGACAGATTGGGAGCTGCCCCTTGCCCGTGCCCAAGACCTGCTGGGTTGAGCTGAGTGCCTCCAGAGGAAGGAACTATTGCTGTCAAGGGGTGCTGACCTGGGGAGTGCTCCCATCTCGAGCTCTGGGCATCTTGTGCCAACCCTTCTGGAAAGGGTTATTGAGAAGGGCAAAAACAACTGGGGGATTGCCAAGTCAGGGTGTGGGTCTCAGCAGCTTGCAAGGCCTAGTGCTGAGGCCCAGGGGACTTTCATCCTGGCCTGGCTCAGCGCACCTGGGTTTCAGACTGTTCCCACTCCAGAGGGAGCGGGGAGTCTGTCACCAGGGCCCAGTGCCCTCTGCCGCCCCAGGACCCGCTCTGTCCTGTCAGCCTCCAAACATCTGCACTTGGTTTGGGGGTGTGTGTGTGTGTGTGTGGGGGGGGAGCAGCAGCAGCAGAAGTGCTGGGGTCTGTCGTTTACTTCTGTAGGCGTAGGGGGAGATGGCACACTGAAATTTTGCCTAGGGCGGCAGATTGTCTTAAGTAGCCTCTGACTATTAGTTTAAACTTTATCTTATTATAAGCCTATTTTCCAACAGTGTCTCCATTATTTGTATAGAAAACATTACATTATATTATTGGCTTTTATATTAGGCAAATCCAGGCTCATGGTGAATAATGACCATAACAGACAAACGGCAGATTGTGAGTTTTAGACAGTTTAAACACATCTCCTGAATTTTAATAAGTACATGATCAAAATTGTTTTGAAAATATAGTTTACTGATCTGGTCATCTTTCATTCAGAGCTCATCTACTGTGTGAATGTGTGTTAAGGGGTGCTTTTAAAATTCAGTCACTTGAGTCAACTATCCGCTGCACTAATAAAGGTTAATAGACTTCAGGCCAGCGAAATGCAGTTTCACAGACTTAAATAAAAGCCTTTCAGCCTATCATGAGGATTGATGTTGCCCATTAGTTGTGGTTTCTCTGTTTAATGCCTATCCTCCAATTCATGGCAGGAGTTGACCCACAGTCCAATACCTACAATAGCTTGTTCCAACTTAAATATTCTTCTCCACTAAAGGTAGTCCACATCAAAACAAAAGACTGGCATGATGTTCCCCTCTCAATATTGGTTGCAGTGGCCAATTCCTTAATTGCATTGGTGTCATATAGCACAGTGTGTACATTTCCATTCTGGTTGTTCTGGTTTGGTTTCCTAGGAATTTGGATGGAGTGTGCCACACACATACCTCATTTACTGATTTATGTGAAGAAAAAAGCACTACTAATTAAGTTCTCTGTTACTCTCAGGTTTTAGCAACACTCTTATTTAAGGAATAATACACGATAACGACTACAATTTTTGGAAGATTATAGCACACCTTGGATGGTGTTCACTAACGTATGAAGTTAAGAGGTCTATTTCATCAAAAATAGTTGTTCTGTCTGCACTTTATTGTGTTTTATTCACAATTAATCTGATTCACTTCCTTTCTAATTCTACAGACTTCCATGGAATGAGACTAGGATGAAGTAGGCCCATTGTGTGGGGGGACAATTGTAAATTATTAACGCAATAAAACAGCAAAAACCATGCTGTAACTAATGTGTTCTGCTTTGTGAGGTTATGCAGTTGACTATTGCTGCTGGGTTTTTATTAATTAAAATCCTCCTGCAGTCAGTGATCAAAGATAAAACATGTGACTATGTTGTTTGATTGCTCTATTTAAAATTCAGCATCTGCTTCAGCTTTGCTCAATACCATTTCCTTTTTTATGTTTGTCCAACTACAAAAATTGCATTAAATACACCTTAGCTTGGTAACTATGCCAGCCTTTTTGAAGTACAGTTTTGCCACTCAGGGTGGAGTCAGCTGATAGAAAGGGATTCCCCAAAGGCCTGAAATGAGGTGCACACAGAAGCTCTGATGTTGTGGTAGAGGTCAAATTCAATGTGAATATGATGGGGTGTATAAATCCCACATTGAGCAGGCAAGCATTAATGAACCGCTCTGGGATCAAGCAGCCCTGCCCCTCCTCTTCCCTTCCCCCCCCCCACACACCTGCAAGATGTGTCAGGCCTGGAGAGAAATTGTAAAAGAGAAAAGCCCAGTTCAACTGGTGGCGGATCTGGTAGGAGAGCAGATTTTCAGTCCCCAGCTCCTAAAGAGATCCTGGATGAGGGCAGGAGCTGTTCAAGTGACCCCTTTCAAGAGAAAGAAGGGCCTGAGGCTGAACCATTACTTTGGGACTATTACTAGAGATTTGCCAGCGGGCATTGAATGGGGCTATAGGATACCATAGGCTTTCTGAATGAAGAAAGTCCTACCATGCTATGTGTGTTCATTTCTGTTTGGTTTTGCTTCTGATCTTTGATAACCCCGGAAAGGGTAGACTTTAACAGATTTAGTCAGAGGGCTGTCTCCCATAACTGGGACCTGTGCTCTTGGCCACCTGGAGATTGAAGACTGAAGGCTGGGTGAGCTCAGAATGCTGTCACACCCTTTGGGGGCACCCTAGGGGAACCAACCGCATGACAGTGACCTTTTACAATTTCAAGACACGATCAAATCCAGGACTCCACATAATACTGCCCCTATGTTCTATTCACTGTTATGTGAAGATTATACCTGCATGGGTACTATTTGAAGGCCATGATCATATTTTGAATTGAGCTAGATCATATGTTTCTGGAGACTTGACTGCTTATAGTCAGGGATACAGCAGAAAGAAGCTGGCAGATGGGAATATGGTAACAGAGCAGAGTTGCTAGGTGTAAGGAAGACTCTCACAGACAGTGAGTGGAAGAGTAACAGAGTATCTGATTGTTCATTTATCATGGACAGACTATTTCTTAGGTAGGAAAATACAGAAGAAACAAGTCATGAAGCAACAAATTGCTGATTTGAACAAATAAATTGAAGAATGAGTGTGCACAGTAAAATTCAGCTTGATTTGCTGAGATGAGCTTGAAATACCTTGATTGTTTTAGAACCACTGTAATAGAAACGGAAGCCCAAAATAAAAACTTGTCAAATAAAACTGGGAAGTAGTAGAATGTGGATGCAGCGTTTGTTCCAGGTCGTTGCTAACAAGAGGTAAAGGAACTGAAAGCAGGTTTTGAAATGGCTTGGGTCAAAATGGAAAAGTGAACCTTCTTCTGATAAAACTTTTGAAAAGTTGAACACCTGAGTTACAAGTGACCTCTAGCTCCTACAACAGTGGATGCCAGCCAAGCCCTATTTCAGGCTGCTTTAAGTTACGCTAGGAGGTCAGGCTGGTACACAGCCAGCTCAGAAGTAGTGGGCTGCCATGAGTGTTCCTCAGCAATAGCTGAGAATCTGGGCCAGGTTTTCTTCAAGAAATTAAAAAAAAAATCTCATAATGTATAGTTTGCTGCGTTGAAGAAACTGTGGCCCACAGAAGGCATTACACTTCAGCTACTTTAGGGAAGAAAACAGAATGGTTTAATAGACTGAGCTCATTTTGTGTCAAGAAGTCACTTAACTTGCTTTCCCATTTGCCTCAGTTTCCTCTTGTGACTATACTTCAGTGGTCAGCAAACTGATTTCTGAACACAGGATGTAGACTGTACAAGCAGTAAGGTAAGTAATTTAAGATCCCCTTGCGTGAAAGGTTGTCGTCATCATCATCATGGAGGAAGCATCGCCTCACAAACGTTATGAATAAGAGAAAATACATATTTTTTCGTCTAACAGGAACACCTCTGAGAGTGACACTTAAGTTATTACAGTAGGACAGCCTTTTGCTTATTTATGCTCAACCCCTTCATTTAACTGTCAACTGCTGTCCACTATGATGAGAAATCTATTTATAAAACAGTGGCTATTGAAGTCAATGGGAATCTTTCCGCTGGCTTAGTTGGGCTTTGGATCACTCCCTAAGTCAGGGGTGGGAAAAATTTTTGGGCCGAGGGCCACATCTGGGTGGGGAAATTGTCTGCAGGACCGGGGCATGGGGCTGGGGTGTGGGAGGGAGTGCGGGGTGTGTGTGGGGGGTGCGGTATACAGGAATAGCTCAGGGCAAGGGATTGGGGCAGAGGAGGGGTGCGGGGTGTATGAGGGGCTCAGGGAAGGGGGTTGGGGTGCAGGAGGGATGCGGAGTGCAGGAGGGGGCTCAGGGCAGAGGTGCAAGAGAGGTGCAGGAGAGGTGCGGGGTGTGGCAGGGGGCTCAGAGCAGGGGGTTGGGGTGCATGGGGGTGCAGGGTACAGCAGGGGGCTCAGGGAAGGGGTTTGAGGTGGAGGAAGGGTACAGGGTGTTGCAGGAGGCTCAGGGCAGGGAGCTGGGGTGCACGGGGTGCTATGCTTCAACTTCTGTGCTTGCCATGTGCAGTTTCATTGGTATTTGCTCATGTTTGCCTGACAGTGGGAAAAAGCATCAGGCCTGATGGTATCAAAGGAAATATAAAGACATTCTATAGGTGATCAAGCTCTGTATTGCCCACATAACTCTAAAACTCTGCTCTAGTTGTTATTTGGAAATTAAATACTCTCTGTAGGCCAGATTATTCATAGATATTTAGGTCAGAAGGGACCATTATGATCATCTAGTCTGATCTCCTGCACTACGCAGGCCACATAATTTCACCCACCACTCCTGCAAAAAACCTCTCATCTATGTCTGAGCTATTGAAGTCCTCAAATCGTGGTTTAAAGACTTCAAGGAGCAGAGAATCCTCCAGCGAGTGACCTGTGCCCCATGCTACAGAGGAAGGTGAAAAACCTCCAAGGCCTCTTCCAATCTGCCCTGGAGGAAAATTCCTTCCTGACCCCAAATATGGCGATCAGCTAAACCCTGAGCATACGGGCAAGATTCACCAGCCAGATACTACAGAAAATTCTTTCCTGGGTAACTCAAATCCCACCCCATCTAATATCCCATCACAGGCCATTGGACCTATTTACCATGAATATTTAATTACCAAAACCATGTTATCCCATCATACCATCTCCTCCATAAACGTATCAAGTTTAATCTTAAAGCCAGATAGATCTTTTGCCCCCACTGCTTCCCTGAATTACTGAATTCATAGATTCTTTTCTGATCAGACTTAGCTCTTTTTCTCAATCTCTGTATATTTATTTTATGTTCAGTAGCTTAAAAATATTGCAAAAACTTAGAATATTTGAAATGATTACACCTCAAATTGGTGCTGATCTAGCAAAGCACTTAAGAGCACGTTTTAACTGTAATTATGAGACATGAATGAGACTGCACATGTTTGTTGGAAAGTCCTCCGTGGCACCTCTGATCTCTTCACATCTGAAGCAAATGAACTTCACCCAAAGATGTTGTGAAAAGTCAAAACCAGGAGTCTGGACTGTTGAGTCTGTCACAAGACAGGCATTGACTAAGCTTGTTCTTGCCAGCTGGTATGCCACCTTGCAGTGATATCAGGGTTCCTTAGGGGAATTGCCCAAAATGGGTGCCTTGAGCTGAGACTGTAGCTCAGTGAATTAAACACATCTTTAGACATGTGACATATCTTTCACTTTCAGGAGCAGGTTCTGCAGGGCAGCATGTCACCTGATATCAGGAGGGGCAATATTGGATAGGATCAGCAGCCAGGACAGGTTGGTTGATCTCATGGTACCTGTTGTTATATGTACTGTTTCATTCAGCTGAATATCTACTAGTCCTGTGTGAAAAGAACTGAGCCGTACTAGCTACAAAATAGCAGAAGGCAAGCCCAGACTTTCTTAGAGTATGTTGACCCTTGTAGCTAGAGGTCTAATTCTCAACTACAAGGAGACATAACCATGCTAGCTCTCATTGAGCTAAAAGTAGAATGTAGCAGCATCAGCTATGGAATGGGCTGGCCACGCCGAGAGTCTCTAACTGACACATGCTTGGGATGGCTAATCTGTCGTGTTGCTGCGGCTACGTTCTATCTGGAAAACACTAGTTCGATTAGAACTAGCTCAAGTATGTCTCCTCGAGCTGGGAATCACACCCTGAGTTCCAAGTGTAAATGCATCCTTAATGTCTACACATTGGTTCCCCAGATAGAACCAGCTGATTTGCTGATCAGGTTATTTTTTGGTCTTTTATTTTCAGCAAGGTCTTGGTAAGGTGTTCCTTAAAAGTAAAGATACGGTCCAGGGTAACACCTAGATACACAGACTTTGGGTCCTGATCCAGCTTGTGTTCATTCCGGAAGATATTGAGCTGTTTATTTGCTTTTCTGTGGTATAGATGAAAGCAGCTGGAAACTGTCTTTTTGGTAGTAGGTTTAAGTCTACATGTTTTACGATAGTGAATACAATAGCCATCCCTTTTTCATTTCAGAATTCAGAACCTCGTCAAGGTAACTAATATTCTGGTCTTGTACTGCCAGACAGATGTCACCTGAATCGGTAAAATGTTCGGCAATGGTGTTGGGAAGGATATTTGTGAAGAGGTTAAGAAGTGTCAGCGCTAGAACTGAGCCTCCAGTAGACCATCGTTTTCGGACCTCTAGGAGCTGTTTTTCTGTCCAAGTAAAACTTGGAACTGGCAGCCTATCACCAATGGTTCCACAACAAGAACCCACTTCAATAGCTTCAAAGATAATTTTTACAGCAGGTCTGTGTGCCTGACTGTATCTTATTTAGCAGTAACATCTAGGACTAGTGTGCACATCTTCTGTCTGGTCTGGAAACCATTCTTGGTGGTGGTAGTGAGGGCAATTCTCTGAAGGAAAAGCCTTTCAAGTGATGTGTACAGGCATCTTGAGTCATTGAGTAAGGGTCCTGGATTAAGAGCTGGTGAAGAGAAAGGAAAAAATGTTGGAATAAATGGTCAGTTTTTAAATATAGATTAGGGTGACCAGATGTCCGATTTTATAGGGACGGTCCTGCTTTTGGGGGCTCTTTCTTATATAGGCACCTATTACTCCGTCCCGATTTTTTAACACTTGCTATCTGGTCACCCTACCATAGAAGCAGGTTAATAGTGTACAAGAACTTTTTCAGTACAAGAACTAGGGCACAACTAATGAAATTAATGGGCAACAAATTTAAACCTGATCCAAGGAAATGCTTTTTTACATGATACAAAATTTACCTGCAAAAATCATTGCTACATATCATAAAGGCCAAGAGTTTAATAACATTTTAAAAGATTAGTCTTTGTGGTGGAAAAGAATATTATTACGATTGCATTACCTAGATATAAAAATGTATTTATCAATCCTCATGCTTCAAGAGATAAAGTATCAATTACTCTGGGTTAGGAAGTGCTTTCTGCCATAGGCAAGCTGCTACAGACTGAATGTTATGGCAGTTCACACCTTCTGAAACATGTTGTTTATATATCTATTATGGTAGAACCCAAATTGGGGCCCACTGGAAACTCCTTTATGCTAGGAGATGTACAAATCATAGGTAGACGTGAACACTGCTCTGAAAATCATTGTTAAAGACAAGACACTGGTTTAAATGAACCACTAGTTTGATCTATCCTGGCAAGTCTTCTGTTAATAAATTCATAGCTCCAAAATGAGGTAGTCACCATTATTGACACAATGATCAATTTCACAGCATTGGAAATGGCGTTCACATCAGCTCACCTATCACAAATGCTAACACCTGCCTTCAAAGATGTATGTAAATTCTCATTCAGCCATCTCTTTTGGAACGCTACACTCTCTATAACAGATTCATTCCCCTTAGAATTCATCGATACACTTACCTAATTATTTGCTGTTAATGGACTATTGGTGTGATTTCAGGGATCAGCTGTGACATAAAGGAAATTATTAGTTGAACTGACCTATTCAGTAAGACCATTTTAAATGATTTAGAGGAGAGAAAAGTTAAAATCTTGGTCCTCCTGCAAAGGCAGGGATTACTGTAGTCATTGCCAACAGTTAAACCCAAAGTTTGTGTGTAAAATGGCTAACATTAACCTTTATTTTTTAAAAAACTGGCCTTTGCAAAGAGATAGTGTTATCTTACTTTGTAGTTAGTGTAAGGAATACCTAGAGATTAAAGCACAGGGAACTTCCTTTTCTCTCCCTGGCTTGGGTAAATTGCACTCGTGCACAGCTTACTGTCCTCTATAGCTGGTATAATGAGTGCTTCCCCTCCAGCTTCAACCTATTTTAACCACTGAGACAACATATTACTATAATAATGTTAATCACTTGCAAAGCCTCATTGCTCCCTTCATTTTCTTCCCTCCATCTCATCTTCAAGTCTTTCTTTGCTGTCATCTGTGCCCCAAAAGACCTCTATGCCTCAAATGACCGCCTTAACATAACGCTCCAGTTATTCACGCTCTCTTCACATAAGAATCTCTGGGTGAAATTCTGATCCCACTGAATTCAATGACAGAACTCCCTATGTCTTCTCTTAAGACAAATGCTAAGGGCTTGTCTACACTTGAAATACTATAGCTGCAGCTGCTCAGCTGCAGTGCTTCAATGTAGACACTACCTGTGCTGACAGGAGAGGTTCTTCCAATGGTGTAGGTAATCCACCTCCCCAGGAGATGGTATCTAGGTTGACAGAAGAATTCTTCTGTTAACCTAATGCGGTCTACACAGGGACTTAGATCAACTACGTAGCTCAGGGGTGTGGATTTTTCACACCCCTGGTGAGCATAGTTAAACTGACATAATTTTTTAGGGTAGACCAGGCCTGACTCACATAAACATAATTCTGTCACCACTCCCATGTATCTGTCAAAAGTCGAAGTTATCACCATCCTTCGGTTTCTGTGATTCTTTTGATCCAGCTTTGTGTTTTAAATTGCAGGCTCCTGGAGGCAGGGTCATAACTTGTGCAATGCTCCTTCCCCACTCACCAATGCATTAGAGCAACTCAGAGCCAAGTATCCAGGCTGTGCTCTGCTGCTCAGGATTTGAGTTTAAGTAGTATGGGAAGTTTTAGCTTGGAGCCTCTGAACTGGAATTAATTTCATCCACAGCAAACTTGGATAGGGTGAAATTTTGTTTATAGAGAAGTAAAATGAGAATCTGGAATTATTTTAGGGCATGGCAATATGCAGATTACAATTCTGGTTATACTTGTTTCCACTTATAATGAAATTGTTCTGTGAATATACGTGTAAGAGGATTTTCAAGAAGTACCTTGCACCAGAGGTGTGGAAAGCATTTTAAAACAGTTAAGAAGACAATCCCTGCCTTGAAAAGAATACAACGTAACTCAAACTAACACAGTACAAATGACAAAGAATCACAGGCAAGAGATGATGTAGGGTCAGAATTATTGAGGAGACCTATCTACTGAACATTTTCTATAAAGTACATTTACAAAAGTACAATATCTACATGAAGGTGACATAGATCCCTTTACTGACATGCTGAAGTTGGTTCTTGGAGTATCTAGTGTAAATATTAATGTAGGGCCCAATCCTGTAATATTTACTCAGGCTAAACTGTCTTTACAAATTGCCCTGAATTTGAATTCCCTCCTTATTTACTGTTATATTGATACATTGAGTCTCCTAAATTAAGGAAGAAGGCTGAACTGCGTGGCTGCCATGGGGGTTTTGGGAAAGCAGAGAAAAGCGGGGTGGGAGGGCTCAGCTGGTCACCAATAAGTATTTCTCCAGCTAGAGGGGCTGCAGTAGGAGCACAGCTGCCAACTGCACTCCTCACACAGCTGAAGCTATAACTTTCACACATCCTCTCCAAACAAAACCAGGATCCAGAAAGGGGTGGGACCGATGATATCTAAGCCTTGGGGCTATTAATGCTCCCTCACACTACCTCTCCCACGCGCAACCCTGCTATGAAGCACAGGCTGCAACTGCTGCCATGGGGGAGCAGACAAGGCTCACAACTAGTAGTGCTTTGCAAATCCCTCAGACTGAAGGGGCAACTTGTGGACCAGGGCCAAGGTGGTTTGGGTGGGCAGAGATGTGATCCAGGTCATTTGTGAAGAGAGAAAATTCCTTGGGGGAGGAAGAAGACTTATGGGTTTGTAGGAGTGAAGGCCAGGAGGGAGCATGGTTAGAGGCCCTTTGCCACTCATATAAATGCCCGCTATGCTCTGTGGGCTGTAAAGGGAACCCAAACCGGTATCAGTTCATTGCTGCCACTGCACAACTCAGTATGTGAAGCTCTCCTTTCTCAGCAGTTGTGTTCCTAACTGCTCTTCTGTTCCATCTTCTGGCATAGTTCCACCTGTGTCACAGATACTCATCGTGAACAAGAGGGCTGTGCATGCCAACCTGGGTGGCAGTGGTGGCCACAAGCAGAATGCTTCTCATTTGAAGGAGATATCTACTTTTAACGTTATCTATTACATTTTCCTCTGAGATTTGTTTCTCAGGGGGGCCTGCCTGCTTTAGAGAAATAAAAACAATTATAGCCATGGAGAGAGAGAAAGAGCCACATTTTCAAAACTGGCTTTTAATTCTGATTGCCTGAAATTTTGGGTGTTCACATGAAATAGGCATCAAAAGTTTGGTCATAGTTAATAAGGGTATTGATTTATTAGCACTGTCACTGGTCGAGAGGGTACTCATTTATTAGAACTTATTCAAAATTTTCTGGATACAGGTTTGTTTTTACTGAAAATAATGGGATGTTGATGACAGATTTTTTTTCACAGAATTTTTCAAAGAAATCTAGAAATGAAAAATTTCAAGATATATGCATTGTTTTGCAAAATGTTCAAAATTGTGGGGAAAATCCCACTTTCTGTGTCTTTTTACTTTTTAAAATATTTTTGTAGTGGGGAGAAAGGGGGAAAATTAAAAATAAAAATGAAATCAGGGGATTTTCCCCACCAAAATTTCATGAAAAGTTTCATGAAAAATTTTGAACAAAATGGACAAAAATATATTTAAAAATGACACATAATGTGAAGAAATTGGAAGATGACTGTAATATTTAATGAATATTATATGTTCTGTTTGTTATGGTGTTTGCTACAGGATTACTAGGGGTTAATTCAGACCTGGATATTTTTTGAATATCTGGCAAGTAACCACACAATGGCTATAGATAACCCAAGCAGCAGTGCTCAAAAGACAATACAGGTTTTAGTGTCTTTGAAGTTTAACCCCTGTCCATGCTGGTTCCAGCAATCTGCATGGCACAAGGTGGTGGCATTTGGGTCATTCCAGGTAGGAAAACTGAAACAAAGAGCATTGAAACAGATAAAGACTGTTCCCAAGGACCTGGGAGAGGGACTTGGTTGGGGTGCTACCAGGAGAGGCAGAAGGTCCCTAAAAGTGGGGGGCCACCGGTGCCTGAACTATGGCCCCACCCCCAGTGCCATCCCTTCCCCCTGATGCCCCACCCCTGTGCCACCCCTGGGTATTACTTGAGGGGAGCAGAGTGACACAGAGACACAGGCCCTGCTGAATGGATCCTAAGGAGCTAGACCTGCCTATGTTTATAGGGAAATGCTAAGCTTTAGGTAGGAGAAGCATATTGCCTAGTATGTTAAAACCCTGTTTCTTGTTATGCTTTGTTCCTACTGCTAAGATTAAATAATACTTTATTTTGTAAAAGCAACGAGTCTTTGTGGCACCTTAGAGACTAACAAATTTATTTGGGCATAAGCTTTTGTGGGCTATAACCCACTTTATCAGATGCATGGAGTGGAAAATACAGTAGACAGTATATATATTACAGCACATGAAAAGATGGGAGTTGCCTTACCGAGTGTGGGGGTCAGTGATAATGAGACCAATTCAATCATGGTAGATGTGGCCCATTCTCAACAGTTGACAAGAAGGTGTGAGTATCAACAGAGGGAAAATTATTTTTTTAGTGACCCACCCACTCCCAGTCTTTATTCAGGCTTAATTTGATGGTGTCAAGTTTGCAAATTAATTCCAGTTCTGCAGTTTCTCGTTGAAGTCTGTTTTTGAAGTTTTTTGTTGAAGAATTGCCACTTTTAAGTGTGCTATTGAGTGTCCAGGGACATTGAAATGCTCTCCTACTGGTTTTACAGTTCTTGATGTCTGATTTGTGTCCATTTATTTGTTTGCATAGAGACTGTCCAGTTTGTCCAATGTACATGGTAGAGGGGCATTGCTGGCACATGATGGCGTATATCACATTGGTAGATGTGCAGGTGACTCAGAAGCTGCTCAAAGTTACCCTAGGCTCACTAGACAAGGGAAGTCACGCAGGGGCAGCCAAATCCTATTGGGCCTGTTGATTTACCATGGTTGGTAAACAGGAGTGTTGTAACCTAGGGACTCAATATAAGAAAGTGGGAACATAGTGAGATTCCACATCAGGGCAGGTGAAAGTCAGAGCCTGATATCTTAGGAGGGTGCACTTCAAGACAGAGATGGGTCGAAGGTGCAGTCAAGCCTGTTACTGACACGCATTTTTTTGACCAGCTAAAGCCATTACCATGTGGTTTAGAGTATGACATACATTTAGAAAATTAAAACAAGCAAAATGATGTATAAATACCTAAACTGATATGTAATTTTAATGGTCAGAGTGGCTCTTTTAAAAAATTATGAATGAAAGAGCCTGGATCATGAATCTGGATCAACAGCTAAAAAACTCAAAAAATATTGTTCCTTTCTGGGTTTAAATCAGATCCTTAACATACTTAAATCTGGTTTAACTATGTTACCTTTAACTATGGAGGAAAAAACCCCCACAAAAGAACAAAGAGAAAGGGGTGGCATGACAGAACTGAATTCACAAAATTGACCACAAATGCAATTTCAAAACTGTTGCCGACTGTTTACACATGACAGACTTTTAAACATGCAGAGCAGTTACTTGACTGGAGCTGTTACACTCATGTAAATATATTATGGCAGGCTTTTTGAAACATGCATTATTCAATAGTCTAGAGCTTCTGCTTTGCATCAGGGTAGACCTTTTTTTTAAAAAAAAACTCTTCAATATAGAAAACATAATGGATATCAGCTGAAATCTTGTATTTAGTATCTTATCAGACTCTAACATAGAGCCATCACTACAATTGTGGTTTTGCACAATAAATGTGACTGCTGCATACACAGTAAACTGTTTAAAACACTAATAAAGTGGCTTGGCAATTTAAAAAAGTTTAAATTATGTCATCAGTTACATGCACGCAAATATACTGACATAAATAGTATTGCCAAGGTATAACTGAGTCTAATTTGAATCTCTTTATTGCACTGGGTGTCTGAAACAACATATTTAAAAATAAAAACATTTTAATGTGAGCTATGATTGCAACTACAGTAGTAGGCATCAAGTTTAATTCCTTCCTTTTCATACATGCATTACAAATTGTCAAGCGGAATTTTGGTCAAATATGATGCAAATTAATACAGACCCCGTTGGAGACCTTGTACACTAAGAAAAAATGACTTGGAAACAATATCTAAGTGAATGAGCCAAATCTGCAGCTGGTGTAAATTGGCATAGCACCAGGGAAGCCAATGGAGCTACATCATTTCACAACAACTGAGCAGGCTCTGGATCCATAATTAACTCTTTGAAACTGAGTTTTTAATAAAATGAAATCCACTACCCAAATGGAGGCAAATCTGAAAATGCTTGATTAGAGACAGGCTGCACCCACCTATTAAAAACTTACAGGAGAACGAAGTCCAGTATGGAGGAAATCAGACAGGTTCCCCTGCATTGTTTCATTAGAATGGGCATGGTTTTTTTAGACCCGGGATCCATGGGTGCTGTCTGACTTAAATAAGTTGATGTGTAAGTTGATGTTACAAAATATAAGGAGTATTGCTTTATGAGATCCTGTTAGGATGATGCCCAGTCACAAAACCCACGGTATCCAACTTTTTTATTAAATGTCAATCATATACTTTCATTTCAAAATCTAGACTGTGAAACAGCAACTGCCTCTGAGTCAAGTCATGTATTTAATTTGCTAACAATATTTGTTTGAGTACTAAGAAATCATCCCGATATATCATATTTGATGCTGCCAAGCAGGTATTATAAACTCCCTGATGTCTGGCAGATCTGCAAATAATGAATCATTACAAAACAGAGTCCTGCTTGAAACAGCATTTTTAAGATCCAGAGGTATAATTGCATACATCAATTTTAAAAGAAAAATCTATTATCTAAATGCTTACTCTAAGGCTGGTTTTCCTTCATTTCAAAAGTATTAAAGTTTGAAATTAAATAAATCAATATTTTTGTAAAACAGGTATATTCATAGAATAGGTTAACTCTATATTTTTCTGCACTGAGTCATATAGTGGCAGTAATAAAGGTGTTAATAATAGTGGGCATAATTCAATTTATGAACCTAATGGAACATTTAAAATAAAGTCCTACTTTTCTCATAGTAGTTAAAGATTCACACTTTTGCCATGAATAGATTACTGGTCCAATTCTGCCCTCAGTTATCTTAATGAAATGGCAAGTGAAGTTGATGGGAATTAACTCCCATCTAACGGAAGGCAGAACAGGGTCCTAATGTATTAAACCATATTCATAGCAACATGACCTCCAGGTGAAGTATTTCCTGTAAATTAATGAGTGGCTGGGAAAAGGGCTCTTTACTTTACCTCGGCACATAAACATCTCTAGATGTTCATTAAGTTCCACAAATCGCCATGCTACTTTCTTATTAAGGGCACAACCGTGATCCCCTTGAAGTCAATGTCAAAACTTTCACTGATTTCAATAGGTTGGTCCCAGTGAATGTGTTCAATCATGCAGTCAGTACAATTTGGCTCGTTTGAATAAGCTCTTGAAATGCTCTTTGTCACTTAGTTGCAGTCAGGTAAGAGTTTTACACTTTGTGCATGTCAAATGAGAAGCCCTTATCAGTGCCAGTAGTACCAGCCTTTGGGCCTATCAGATCCTCAAAGATTTAGGTGCCCAACCCCATTGATTTCAAGATACCAGTCATCCAGTGAGCTCTACAAAGGAGCAAGTGTCCTAGAACTGGTTCAATTTAGTTAAAATGTGTGTGTGTGTGGGAAATGAAATATGATCTGAAGTCTTAATCCTTCAGTTCATTTCAGGCAGACGCAGTGGTTGACTTTCTATAAAGTGGGGCAGTGACTTGCAAGATCAAAACCTTAAATCTTTAAACAAATCACGTTAGTAGTATTTGATATGTTACTTGATAAGTATACACCATAAACAAATATGATCACATTCTAATTACTGCTGAATATTTCTATTGACACTGGGCCAAATTCTCATCTCATTTAAAGGGATGGACCAATATGAATTCAGGGAATCACTGAGTTTCTCAGAACCTTTTGAAGGCAGGGGGGTTGTGCCAGGGTAACTGAGAGGATGGGAGCCCATAGCACTCTGGCTATCCACCAATCTTAGTGGTCAAAGAATACTTGTCAGTAAAAGGGAAATTTAGTATGATATTAAACTATATTCTATTTTGGGAGAAGCAGAAAATTTCATTTCATCTAACTAATTTTTTAAATGTGAAATAGTTTCTTTCTAAAGAGACAAAAACACCAATAACAACTTAAACTAAGCTGGGGAGAGAGTTTGTGAATGGGGTGAGAGAAGAGGCAGTTGGAAAGGAAGTATCTGAGATCAGGTAAATGTTCTGGAATAGAAAGGGCTGAGCTTTTAGTATGTCTGAATACTGAAAGAGTTTGGGGGACCTAGAGAGGAAATAAGGATATTTGTTCCTTTAGACAAAGCTGATAGCTACCAAAGACATTAACAGAAATCTTCTGGATCTACAATTTTATGGCTTAATTCCCTTGGATTTTGGACTATAGTATTCTGATTATTTTAAGTAGTTTGTCATTCCTGTCATCAGTTATATGGAATTGTTGGCAATCCTCTTCTTTGCATTCCTAGCTTGTGAAGTTGAATATGATGTACATAAGTGCACTTTATCAAGCATATTATTAAGTGCAATGTTTTACATTTTAAGGTGACACCATTCATCTTATTTTAGCATTTCTGGACTCTAAATGTATAATGGTTTCCAGTTGCTGCACATATCCCATTTCTCCAATAAGCTGATGTTGCATTCTTCTCCTGAATCACAACAAACTAAATGGCTCAGCCTTCACATTTGGAAAACGGTTATTTAAATGACTTTCTGAAATGTTGCTTTGTGACAGTGAATGTAGTGGTTAGACAGCATTGGCTAAATACAGGCTTCACTAAGTTTGGGGGGGAAATCCAGAGAGTATCGTTATGCTGTTGACAGGTTTCAGAGTAGCAACCGTGTTAGTCTGTATTCGCAAAAAGACAAGGAGTACTTGTGGCACCTTAGAGACTAACCCATTTATTTGAGCACAAGCTTTCGTAAGCTACAGCTCACTTCATCGGATGCCACAAGTACTCCTTTTCTTTTTGCGAATACAGACTAACACGGCTGCTACTCTAAAACCTGTCATTATGCAAGGCACTAAATTTAGCCGTATGGAGTGGAAACCTATAAACTTCATGAGGAATGCATCCGATGAAGTGAGCTGTAGCTCACGAAAGCTTATGCTCAAATAAATTGGTTAGTCTCTAAGGTGCCACAAGTCCTCCTTTTTGTTATGCTGTTGCTATTCTGACCTGTTTGGAAAATAAATTAATTAAACACTCTCTAGGTTCCTCAGTGGGGCTTAACTATCTGCATACAGTTAAGCACATGCTTAAGTGATTTACTGAACAGGGAAAGCCTTACGTATAGCTGAATTGGAGCCTATACTATTTCTGCTACAAATGCTTTCTTCCTCTTATCTATCTATGCCCATCCTAATCATGCAACACATTTAGCCTGTTTTCTGAAATTCTTCAGGATTGATGAAAACCTTTTGCAAGGACAAAGTTGGATAACAGCTGGAGGCAGATTGTTTAGGGAACTGAGATTAAAGTTGGCCAAGACACTAGATAATGAATGGATGTAATCTATGAGATACTATGGGCCAGGCTTATTAAAATCCCCCACATAGGCACTGATTTGATAAACATCTTTGTGGGGATATTTCACACATTATATTAAAATGCTGTTCATGAAAAATGAATATTACAGTGTCTTTTTGGGCAGAGTGAAACAATCTGCTCGTCTTAATAATTAAAGTGAATCAAAATACCATTTTCCCCCCAGAACAGAAAATTAAGAACATGACAGTACTACCACATTTTACCTCTCTCCCTCTACATACAACATATCTACCTTTCCCTCCCCAAATGTAATTTATAATGATGGAAAAGATTCTGGTCCTTTGGTAAAGAAGGATCTGTATTTGCTGAAGAGTTGAAAAGATTTGAAAAGTTGAAAAGATTGCTTTTCTCTGGTAGAGCTTATCTTATGATTTGTTTTCTCAATAGAAGCTCAGAAGAAGAAGAGGTATAATGCTTACAATTGTGTTCAGAGGTATTGGGGTGGGAATGTTTGGGGAAATGGAATTTAATGCTTGACTGGCAGCACTAAAAACTTACATCTTCCTTTATCAAAATAACAGGTAAAGCCCAGGCAGCAGCAGTGCAAGCTGTATTACTTGGACCTAAAAAGGTCATCACGCTGTGGGCATGACAGGATACCTCAGTTTCCATGTCGATTCATTCATTTGCCATCTCTGTCCAGGCAGACAACTTTGATGGTGTTTTTTTTGCAATGTGTACATCTGCCCAGTGGAAGGAACTGGCCTGAGACCAGGAGAGGATTTGGCCTGGGTAGCTGATCTGTCACTTGAGCTTGTGCCTGCTCACTAAATGTCTGCTGTCCTATCTGTGCCATCCATGCTCTTGTCTCTTTAGACTTTCTGTTTTAACACAGGCAGGCTCTGGATCTTTTCCTCCCCATCCTGGTCCCTCTGTCTTTGGGACAGGGTGGTGGCTTTCCCCCTTTTGAAGGGCAGGTACTTCAAAGGGAGGTAGCCACTGTACCCTATGGGCAGATTTAACAGGCAGTGTGACGGGAAAAGGCTGTAACTGCTAATTTATGGCCAGAATATTAGATTTTTCTCAATTAGCCCTATTTGCGATTCTGTGTTGCTATTGTTGCCCTTTTGACCTGAGTAGTTAGCCAAAATTCAGGGCCTTGCAGGGTTGTTTCCATTAGGATGAAATCTTGGTGATATGAGTCAGGTATATTCTAATTAACTTGGTCCTTCTGTTGGGAGAAGCACCCAGCAGAAAGGTTACAAAGATAATGAATATGATTTTTAATGTTAGCTAAGATAGTAATAAAATTCTATTGCAATTCATAACTCTTGGAAATATTATACATTTAGGTATTAGCAATGAAAAGCTTCAGCTTATTTTCTGTTGTGAAAAATGTATGTAAATATTAATATTTTCTGATCCCCTCCCCCTTCACATAGAGAGTTTACAGCAGGTAAAATGGTTTTGGTGCTATTTCTTTCTTTGCAACACCCTTTCATAGCTAATTATCTTAAAAAAATCAATATTATAATTGGTGGGCAAAAGGCATCCAAAGTGTTACTCCATTGCAGCCAGTAGCTACCCAGGGATAAATTTGGCCTGTTCACTTTATTTTAGTTATACTGGGTTTTTCTCCTCATCTCCAAGACACAGTACCGTTTTATATATTTGTGAAAATTTTCTCCTGTTATTTTTTTCTCAACTTTTGGTTTCAAGCTATATGGCTACATTTCTCCCTACCGGCATAAATATTACATTTAACTTTTTCCTTGCCACGTAAACATAGAACACCTACCCACCTATAAAGTATCAGCCACCATGTGTCTCACTGAATGATCACCCCAGGTCTTCATGTTTCACTGAGATTTTGTGACCTGCTGTAGAAACTGTTAAAGACAAATGTTGACACCTCTGAACGCATACTCTTCTGGCACTCCAGAAGCTGCTTAAATAAAACGTTATTAGTATGGAACTGGGTTTCTTTCCATATTATTCACTAGTGCTGCTTATTTTCTTCAGGGTAAACAGGAAGAACATGCTTCTTAGTATCATAACAATTTTTTTTGGATGATGGATGCACTTTCAGTATTTTGGAACAGAAGTGATAGAGAGTGCCTCCAGACAGAGATATCTGTTTAAAAATTACTTTTGATATAAAACCCATTAATTTACCATTGCTCCCGACCTAGCCAAGTCCATAATCATCTATTTTATTTCGCACATCTCTATATATCACAAAGACACTATTATTCCTCCAAGAGGAAATAGTATCTTGTTTTATAGTGTGGAAGCGAGAAATGTTATTTCCACTATGTTTAGCATTTTTACAGCTCAAAAAGACTTTACAGGATAAAAAACCTCCCAAGTATCATTTTCTTACAATCAAAAATGTACACTGACTTTTTTAAATTATCAAACAAAATTTTTAACTGCTTATTGGGGAACGATTGTCAGGACTCAGGCCTGCAGCAGAGCAAGTCTCTGGGTGAGGGAATGAGCACAGCTGGCTTGTAGCAGACTGCCTGGTTGGCAACACTGCCTGATTGGTGGGAAGAGTCAGCAGACCAGCTTTTAAGCCCAGCAGCAGGAGTAGTTCAGTGGCTGCTCAAAGCATTTGACCACAGCTGAGATAGCTCCTGCCCTGGAGCCAACCCTGCTCCAGCCTTGCCCCTGACTTGCCTGCTCCAGCTTTGACTCTCAGCTCCAATTCCTGATGTCTGACTTTGGCTCTGCCCCTTGGCTCTGGTATCTGGCCTCTGACTCTGTTTCTGACCATTGACTGTGATTCCTGGCTACTGATTCCTGCTCCAGTCACTAGCTACGACCACCCACATCCTGGTCTCTGACAACAATTAGTTGTTTTAATTTATTCTTTTCTTATGCACAAAATCAACCATCAATTGACTTTTTTTAACATGATGATGGCATCACTTTTTCTTCATAAACTATGGTGGGGGAAAAGAATACAAGTGTAAACACAAGAAGAAAAAATTAATATTCACCCTCCTCTATAAGGCAAAATGTTTATAACTTTAGAGACCTTGGTTTCTTTCTAGTTCTTGAGGATGACACATGTCATATGAATTCACTGAAAAAAGCATAATTTCAGGACTCTTTCAGTTCACAACTTGAAATTTTTTATCTAATTTACATAGAAATTACAGAATGGGAAGGACTACAATTGCAATTGTGTTTTTTAGTGCAGATACCCCAGACGAAGTCAAACCGTATGTGGTTATGTAGTCCTGTAGGAACCTCAGTCAAAACTTTCCCTCTCTATCTCTTAGAGCGGGTGAAAAGCTGAATTTATTCAGGGGTGTAACTGCATTCCTTGCACTCTAAAAACTCCCTCAGATTTCAGGCTTCTCAAGTCATGGTCATAAATCTCTTTGTGATGAAAAATGATGTGCAGCTGTAAAATATGAGTGGTAGTTAAGAGTCTCACTAGGTGAAAAGAAAAGGAGTACTTGTGGCACCTTAGAGACTAACCAATTTATTTGAGCATAAGCTTTCGTGAGCTACAGCTCACTTCATCGGATGCATACCGTGGAAACTGCAGCAGACTTTATATATACACAGAGAATATGAAACAATACCTCCTCCCACCCCACTGTCCTGCTGGTAATAGCTTATCTAAAGTGATCATCAGGTGGGCCATTTCCAGCACAAATCCAGGTTTTCTCACCCTTCACCCCCCCACACAAATTCACTCTCCTGCTGGTGATAGCCCATCCAAAGTGACAACTCTTTACACAATGTGCATGACAATCAAGTTGGGCTATTTCCTGCACAAATCCAGGTTTTCTCACATCCCCCCCACCCCCATACACACACAAACTCACTCTCCTGCTGGTAATAGCTCATCCAAACTGACCACTCTCCAAGTTTAAATCCAAGTTAACTAGGTGAAGAACAAGATAATTTTTTTCAGTAAATTTACTGTCAGCCACATATTTTTAACTGGTTTACTAAGATAAAAGTAGCAAATTCTGAGTTACAACGATAGCAATGTAGGCTTTATGGTGCATGATAACTAAAGTAGTAGGTTAGACCAGCTGTCTTAAATGGATCAGCAGGTTTTGATATAAGTGTGTAGTGTGCTATATGTGGAGTATATATAATCTGTCTCTAGGCACGTGTGTAATTCTATATTTGTGGGAAAGAGGGCAACTCTTTTTTATGGCAGGGTTTTTCTAAATGGTGGCTTTTTGAAACTGCTCAGTGGTTTAGAATATTAGAATTAGCTCTGGAGCAGATTGATTGATGGGCAGAAGAAAACATAGTCAAAGGTGCATAATAAATACAGTTTATCACATGGCTGCGCAGTTTATTCCATGGATACCCTAGCCAATTTTATGGTGCATATACAACAAATATATCATCTTACACATATATTATTTTCACACAAGACATCAGTTCTGGATTATGTTGCCGCAGGAGGCCATCAAATCAAATACTTGAGCTTGATTTGAAAAAATGACTGAGTAATTTTATTAACAGCAACATTATCCAGAGAAACATAAGGGAAATCAAATCCCATGCTTCAGGCGTAAGCTGAGGAGTCAGAAAAGAATCTCACTCTGGCAATCTAACATGCTGATTAGGTGAATTATGTGGGACGGTAGTTAATAAACTTTTGTTGTTTTATCTAATCCGGTGTGTTCAAGTTGACTCCATTTGGATTTTCCCTTAAAGAAATAATGGACTTAATTATTTGTACTGCCCAGGAGAGTACTGGGCAGTACAGGATATACTTTTCTGGGGGGAAATCTGGGACTGGAAGTGTGTTTAAGGCTGGTAAGAGCCAAGGTATGACTGGCTGGCTACAGCACACATACAGACAAAGTTGGGATTGACTTACATGCTGGAAGCTGTTTGAGAGCAGTCCAGGTTGGAAGCTACAACAGCAAGGCACTGTGAAGGGCACCCCAGGTTACAGGGTAGGGGTGACACTCCTTACTCAGTCTGGTTTGTACACTCGTATGTCACAACAGGTTAGAAGTGTATGGGAGCTATTTATAGGGGTGGAGACTGTCACTAAAAATGGTGACTGTGGTGTGTAGGGGTCAATGTGTGTGAGAAGATATCTTAATTGGGCATTTCTTGCTTTTTTAGAGGTTAGTATTGGTGGGTGTTTCCTTAAGCAACCTTAACTGTTTTATACCTGCTTTTTGCTTGTAGGAATTTACATATAGCATGTGTATGTGTGTGGAATATGAAACTTAAATCCATTATGACTTGGGTTTGCAATCAACACTTTTAAATTAAGATTCCCCTTTCTGCTACAGAGGCAGAATATTCTGAGATCACATGTAGCTTTCTATAGAAGAGATTTACATTGAGCGCTCTCAGTATTGAAGACCTTACTTTTGTTCTTTCTTGTTCTCTATATTAAATAAAGTTTGAAAGTACGTGCCTGATTATTGCATTTGGGAAAAACACAGAAATATGAAAAATGTCTTACTTTTAGGCTTCTGATCTATGGGAAAAAATTCCCTTTCCATTTCTGTATAGCAAATCCCATCTAATGTTTTGCTCCATCTATGCATGGGACTTAATGGCATCATTAAACGTTTAGTTGGTCGCTAAAATATTAAATAGATTAACTGCCATGATAGTAGCTCACTGTACAAATTGTAAAAGTATTGAAGAGTTGCAGTTCTTAAATTTTGGAAATGTAATGGTGCTATACTTTTGTGGATAGATATTTTTCTTCTCTTTTGCTAGAAGTGCTAATATCTTGCTTTGGGTAAAATTTTCAGAATCTCCTGAGACTCTTAGATGCTTCTGAAAACTTTCCTCTTTGTCTCAAAAGCTGTACAGATCTAGTTATTGAATGAGATTCTAGCCATTTGTATGAATTACTACTGAGGAATTTGAGCTGAAGTATTAAGCATAGACACAAGAGGCTTAATTCTTCATTGCCTTGCAGCTTGTGTAGCTACTTACAGCAGTGCTGTCAGTCTTGTATGGCAGCGATTTATACCCACATAGTTTACATAGTTGTGACTGTACAAGGTGAAAACCAGTAGAAAATCAGACCCTTTAATGGCAGATCTAAAGAAGCCCACAAAACCTTTTCAGACTAATAGCTGTGAAGCCGTCCCCTCCCGCCATACCCATCAACTGTCATCTAGGCTCTGTGAACTGTAATGAAGATAAAGGGGATAACCTGAGATAATATAAAAACAATGATGAGAAACTCAATAAAATGCATAGAAGAAAACCTTTTCAACAAAGTTCAAATGATCATCCAGGATCCTGGTGTTGTAGTGAGTTTACCATTCAGAGATGGCCAATAATGTTTAAATCTTTTTAGAAATGCTAAGGCTAAAGTTCTGGCCTCAATGATCATGTTGAAATTAAGACATTCTGCAAAAGGAAATGTAAAAGACAAAAGGTTACTGCAGTACAAAAAGCGAGATCTTGCATCTATATTGTTATCTGTAGATTATATTACTTCTAAGCAGTGAACATTTTGTTTCCTGATTTTTAATAAAATAAAACAAGGCCCAGATTGTATCCTTCTGGAGATACGCCCACAGGAGGAGAAAAGAAACTGCAAGGTTCATCTCACAGAAATTTTCCTGCAAGTCAACCCCGCAGAGGAGTAGGTTGGGGGTCTGTTTCCTTACCCTATTGATCCCCAGGAAGAAGGGCAGCTCAATTCTGCAAAGGCTCTATTTAGTTAAATTATTTTTGATACTTCTTAACACTCATCCTTAGCCTTGGTAGCTTTACACTATTTCTAAACTAGCTATCACACTTTTAATTAACCACCCATGCAAATAACCAAATGGACTCAGCAAAATAAAATAACTGCAAAGTTATTGAAACCTTCTTTGTCTCTGGGAAAACTCAACCTCATAAATGAGTGGAAGCAACATAACTTTACCAAGCTACCAACCACCTGGAACTGTTTCTATAGCTGCACCATCTAGCTATAATATTTTGAAACCCCTCCTGATGATGCTGATGATCAGAGTCAGCACAAGAGTTCCCCCGTAGATGTTGTAGCTATCTTTCCTGTTGCTCCTTTCACTCAGGTCATCACTGATACTTAGGGGTGGTCCACACTGGGAACTTACATTGGCATAGCTATGTCTTCATACCCCTGAGAGATGTAGCTATACCGACCGAGGCTGATGAACGAATTCTTCCATCGACCTAGCTACCCCCTCTAGATGAGGTGTATTATTTATGCTGATGGGAGACCCTACTCCTATCAGCATAGGTAGTGCCGCAGTGCTTCTGTAGCATTTCAAGTGTAGACAAGTACTTTGTGAACGAAGAGAGCAAAGCCAGGGAAAAGGGTATTTAGGAGCTACGGTTCTGATGCCGAAAGATTATAAAATGCTACCAGACCACTGATAGAACAGCCAACCAGCCTAAACAGTATCTTCCCTCAGAGCCGTCTGGAATTCCCAGGATAGCCCCTGCATAACTGATCATTGGTGCCTTCCTGTTTTCCTCTTCTCCACTCCTCCTTCTCCGCATACCTGCTGAGCCTCCTCCTGTGCACAATATTTTTCTCAGAGATGGGTCCAAATGTGCAAATGCGGTAATGCCAATTTAAGAAGCATTCATTTCGGATGTGCTTACATTGCAATCCCAGGGGTATGACTGCAGCTTGTGTAGACAGACGTGAGCTAACTATCTAGCTATCTCGGGTACCAGTAAGAATGAAGCTGCACTAGTACAGGCTCAATGCGGGTGGGCCACTCAGGTAACTAACCAGGCTTCCAGATGGGTTTGTACAGCCTATGTTGCCATGGCTTCACTGCTGAGTCCAGTACTTGAGCCAGGTAGATTAAAGTTAGTTTGCTTATTTGTACATGAACTGCAATCATACCTCCTATTGCAATGTAGACCCATAGATATCTGCTATCTAAGTAAGGGTGACTTCTGTGAGGATCTGTTCTGCCACCCCATCCCCCCAGAAAGCTCTGCAGAACTCTGACCCTGGGGATTGCCAGCAGAAGGGGCTTTGCAAGGTTATGGGAGGGCATGAGGAATGATGACACTGAAATAGAACCTCTCTTCTACTTTTGCAGCCCCAGCAAGATCTACCTGAGTGGCATCCCTTACTTTCAAGGAAATAGAAGGGAATGAGTTAAGCTCAAAATTTTATAGGGAGACTTTCATATTGAAATAATCTTGCTACAAGAGACTATCATTATAGAAAGTCATTTCCTCAGAGCAGTCATTGTTTCTATTCTTTTTGCTACTATGTCAGATGTTCAAGTTTTTAATAACTTTCTCCTTCACAGCCCAGCTGCCTCTTCTGCATGATCCTTCAATGAATATCATCATTCTGCATTTGTGAGATCATGTGTTGGTACAGTTGTGAATATGACGTGATCAGTTCAGCTTTATGATTAGAGCAGGAGTTGTTTTATATATTTTTTTCCTCATAGTGACAAGTTAATAGTCAGAATGTTTCATGGACATGTCTCATCCAATTGACTCTCTAATGGACTAGGGTCCCTCACATTTATGTTCACATAACATTCCTGTGAAGCTGCACCAATTGCTTCCATGGAAGATTAATAACGTTTAAATACAGATATAAATTTAATAAAATGTAATGCTTTTGGGGCTTCCTTAAATGTGATTTAGCAGCTGGACATTGAGGAGCCAGCTTGCCAGGGACCACAAGCAAGTGCTCCCGCAGGCACACAACTTGAGACCCACTGCATTTGAGTGCTTCTGAAACTCAGTGGTGTATTGAAAAGGGAACTCAATAAGGGCAGGAGTTTGTTAACCACAGTTTTTGGAGCACTGACCATGCTTGTCTTTAAACTTGTAGCTACTGGTAAGGCGAAGTGTCACCACAAGAGTGTAGCACCCTGCAGTGAGGTCACTTAGTGCTTTTAATGGGAATTGAACCTGAGCAAGATGCATCTCTTTGCTCTGGCTTTCAAATAACAAGGAAATCCTGGGAACTCAGTAAACTGGCCATGTCTTTCTTTAAAGCTGTGGCCTGCAGGGGAGTGTGGTATGTCTACTCTTCTTACCTGGAAAAAATGTTAATTGACACAGCTTTAAGCCATGTAATGTGCGAGCAGATACGTGGTGATACCTGCCCTATGAATGTGTGCAACAAAGATAGCCTTAATGCATAATTTAAAGCTTTTATACATTATATCTGGTTTTCTGCAGTCAACAAAAACTATAGGGTTTAGCAGTGCCTTTTCCACAATCTTTGTAAAGATTTGGTGAATATTTTGATGTTTTATAGTTTATTACTATTAATTATTATTATATATGTTTATTTTGTGGTTAGATACCCCGTCATGGACCAGGATCCCATTATGCTAGTCTGTGGCACTTTACAAACAGAGAACAGAAAGAGGGTCCGTGCCCCAAAGAACTTCCAATATTGCCTTCATAATTCAGTAACATTTTGAGAGAGGTTAGCTGCTGTTACTTATTACAGAAGTAGGATTGCATTTAATAACATTCCTTTCTATAGATTTAAGATAATCTTCCTTAAATTTCTCGTAAACACTCAATCGTATGTATATCATTACTTAAAAAATAAATCTGAGTGGAAAAAAACCCATTCCTTTCTGGAGTTTAGTTTATGTGCCTCAGAAATGCATGGAGATGAGTGCACTTGGGTCTTTTTCATCTTACTTTACACAAGATAGTGATAGATGTTCATATTCATGAACTGAATTGATAAATGGCTGGGCAAAAATTGATGGTAAAGGGTCTCATGTCAACAAAATGGGATTATTATCATAAGTTGTTATTTCAACATTTTTGAGATTGGTTCCTTCAAACTTAAGGCAACAGAGGTTTGTAGTGAATCTATTGCTGCCAGCAGGCAAAATGTATCTGTAGACACTAGGTGCTTTGGAAAGAAGACACTTTTCATCTCTCTCTAATACTTTGCTCTTATGTAGCACTTTTTATCCATACATGTGTAAACACTTTACACAGGAGGTTGCTATCATTATTCCCATTTTACAGGTGGGGAAATTGAAGCACAGGAAGTAGAAGTGTTTGTCATTCTGCAAACTGGTAGCAGACTTGGACTAGAACCCAGGTGCTCTAAAGCTCAGGCCAGTGTGATGCACTGCCTCTAAGTGGTTTTTAGAGGTAAGTAGTGATATCCCCATTTCTTCAGATGGGGAAACTGAACACAGAGAAGTTAAATGAAATGGTCACACAGTGATTCAGTGGCAGAGTCAGGAACAGAACCTAGTTCAGTTGTAGGGCAGGGCCCAATCCACTGGACTATGCTGCATTCCACCCAAAGCAAGCTCCTCCCACCTGCTGATGTTTGTTCACCATGTGGGAATGGCACGGGGAAGGAGTGGCCCTGTAATGGGAGCAGCTGGAAAACATTAAAATAATAGGTTTCAGAGTAGCAGCCGTGTTAGTCTGTATTCGCAAAAAGAAAAGGAGGACTTGTGGCACCTTAGAGACTAACCAATTTATTAGAGCATAAGCTTTCGTGAGCTACAGCTCACTTCCTCAGATGCATATCGTGGAAACTGCAGCAGGCTTTATATATACACAGAGAATATGAAACAATACCTATTCCCACCCCACTGTCCTGCTGGTAATAGCTTATCTAAAGTGATTTCCAGCACAAATCCAGGTTTTCTCACCCTCCACCCCCCCACACAAATTCACTCTCCTGCTGGTGATAGCCCATCCAAAGTGACAACTCTTTACACAATGTGCATGACAATCAAGCTGGGCTATTTCCTGCATAAATCCAGGTTCTCACATCCCCCCACCCCCATACACACAGAAACTCACTCTCCTGCTGGTAATAGCTCATCCAAACTGACCACTCTTCAAGTTAAAATCCAAGTTAAACCAGAACATCTGGGGGGGGGGGGGGTAGGAAAAAACAAGAGGAAACAGGCTACCTTGCATAATGACTTAGCCACTCCAAGTCTCTATTTAAGCCTAAATTAATAGTATCCAATTTGCAAATGAATTCCAATTCAGCAGTTTCTCGCTGGAGTCTGGATTTGAAGTTTTTTTGTTTTAAGATAGCGACCTTCATGTCTGTGATCGCGTGACCAGAGAGATTGAAGTGTTCTCCGACTGGTTTATGAATGTTACAATTCTTGACATCTGATTTGTGTCCATTTATTCTTTTACGTAGAGACTGTCCAGTTTGACCAATGTACATGGCAGAGGGGCATTGCTGGCACATGATGGCATATATCACATTGGTGGATGTGCAGGTGAACGAGCCTCTGATAGTGTGGCTGATGTTATTAGGCCCTGTGATGGTGTCCCCTGAATAGATATGTGGGCACAGTTGGCAACGGGCTTTGTTGCAAGGATAAGTTCCTGGGTTAGTGGTTCTGTTGTGTGGTATGTGGTTGTTGGTGAGTATTTGCTTCAGGTTGCGGGGCTGTCTGTAGGCAAGGACTGGCCTGTCTCCCAAGATTTGTGAGAGTGTTGGGTCATCCTTTAGGATAGGTTGTAGATCCTTAATAATGCGTTGGAGGGGTTTTAGTTGGGGGCTGAAGGTGACGGCTAGTGGCGTTCTGTTATTTTCTTTGTTAGGCCTGTCCTGTAGTAGGTAACTTCTGGGAACTCTTCTGGCTCTATCAATCTGTTTCTTTACTTCTGCAGGTGGGTATTGTAGTTGTAAGAAAGCTTGACAGAGATCTTGTAGGTGTTTGTCTCTGTCTGAGGGGTTGGAGCAAATGCGGTTGTATCGCAGAGCTTGGCTGTAGACGATGGATCGTGTGGTGTGGTCAGGGTGAAAGCTGGAGGCATGCAGGTAGGAATAGCGGTCAGTAGGTTTCCGGTATAGGGTGGTGTTTATGTGACCATTGTTTATTAGCACTGTAGTGTCCAGGAAGTGGATCTCTTGTGTGGACTGGACCAGGCTGAGGTTGGTGGTGGGATGGAAATTGTTGAAATCATGGTGGAATTCCTCAAGGGCTTCTTTTCCATGGGTCCAGATGATGAAGATGTCATCAATATAGCGCAAGTAGAGTAGGGGCTTTAGGGGACGAGAGCTGAGGAAGCGTTGTTCTAAATCAGCCATAAAAATGTTGGCATACTGTGGGGCCATGCGGGTACCCATAGCAGTGCCGCTGATCTGAAGGTATACATTGTCCCCAAATGTGAAGTAGTTATGGGTAAGGACAAAGTCACAAAGTTCAGCCACCAGGTTAGCCGTGACATTATCGGGGATAGTGTTCTTGACGGCTTGTAGTCCATCTTTGTGTGGAATGTTGGTGTAGAGGGCTTCTACATCCATAGTGGCCAGGATGGTGTTATCAGGAAGATCACCGATGGATTGTAGTTTCCTCAGGAAGTCAGTGGTGTCTCGAAGGTAGCCATAACTACTTCACATTTGGGGACAATGTATACCTTCAGATCAGCGGCACTGCTATGGGTACCCGCATGGCCCCACAGTATGCCAACATTTTTATGGCTGATTTAGAACAACGCTTCCTCAGCTCTCGTCCCCTAAAGCCCCTACTCTACTTGCGCTATATTGATGACATCTTCATCATCTGGACCCATGGAAAAGAAGCCCTTGAGGAATTCCACCATGATTTCAACAATTTCCATCCCACCACCAACCTCAGCCTGGTCCAGTCCACACAAGAGATCCACTTCCTGGACACTACAGTGCTAATAAACAATGGTCACATAAACACCACCCTATACCGGAAACCTACTGACCGCTATTCCTACCTGCATGCCTCCAGCTTTCACCCTGACCACACCACACGATCCATCGTCTACAGCCAAGCTCTGCGATACAACCGCATTTGCTCCAACCCCTCAGACAGAGACAAACACCTACAAGATCTCTGTCAAGCTTTCTTACAACTACAATACCCACCTGCAGAAGTAAAGAAACAGATTGATAGAGCCAGAAGAGTTCCCAGAAGTTACCTACTACAGGACAGGCCTAACAAAGAAAATAACAGAACGCCACTAGCCGTCACCTTCAGCCCCCAACTAAAACCCCTCCAACGCATTATTAAGGATCTACAACCTATCCTAAAGGATGACCCAACACTCTCACAAATCTTGGGAGACAGGCCAGTCCTTGCCTACAGACAGCCCCGCAACCTGAAGCAAATACTCACCAACAACCACATACCACACAACAGAACCACTAACCCAGGAACTTATCCTTGCAACAAAGCCCGTTGCCAACTGTGCCCACATATCTATTCAGGGGACACCATCACAGGGCCTAATAACATCAGCCACACTATCAGAGGCTCGTTCACCTGCACATCCACCAATGTGATATATGCCATCATGTGCCAGCAATGCCCCTCTGCCATGTACATTGGTCAAACTGGACAGTCTCTACGTAAAAGAATAAATGGACACAAATCAGATGTCAAGAATTGTAACATTCATAAACCAGTCGGAGAACACTTCAATCTCTCTGGTCACGCGATCACAGACATGAAGGTCGCTATCTTAAAACAAAAAAACTTCAAATCCAGACTCCAGCGAGAAACTGCTGAATTGGAATTCATTTGCAAATTGGATACTATTAATTTAGGCTTAAATAGAGACTTGGAGTGGCTAAGTCATTATGCAAGGTAGCCTGTTTCCTCTTGTTTTTTCCTACCCCCCCCCCCAGATGTTCTGGTTTAACTTGGATTTTAACTTGAAGAGTGGTCAGTTTGGATGAGCTATTACCAGCAGGAGAGTGAGTTTCTGTGTGTATGGGGGTGGGGGGATGTGAGAACCTGGATTTATGCAGGAAATAGCCCAGCTTGATTGTCATGCACATTGTGTAAAGAGTTGTCACTTTGGATGGGCTATCACCAGCAGGAGAGTGAATTTGTGTGGGGGGGTGGAGGGTGAGAAAACCTGGATTTGTGCTGGAAATCACTTTAGATAAGCTATTACCAGCAGGACAGTGGGGTGGGAATAGGTATTGTTTCATATTCTCTGTGTATATATAAAGCCTGCTGCAGTTTCCACGATATGCATCTGAGGAAGTGAGCTGTAGCTCACGAAAGCTTATGCTCTAATAAATTGGTTAGTCTCTAAGGTGCCACAAGTCCTCCTTTTCTTTTTATTAAAATAATAAAGCTTGCTAGATAAGCTCCTATTTGTGATGTCTCCCTCTTGGAACAGGAAGGGTTAAAACAGCTCAGATCCGCTTAGCTCAATATCAAATAGACTTAATTGATGAGGACAATAAATACTTGAGAGATTAATGGGCCATTAGCAGCCAACACTTCAGCTCTTTGTTTAAAAGTGAGGGTAATTTGTCTTTAAATTCAATGGTGTTTTCTTTAATGTTTGAGAACAGCCCTAGACAGGGAGAATGATGCACTTACCCTACTCACAGAGCTTTGGGCCACCAGCTCCAGTGGCCTGGATTAAGAACAAGCAAAATACATCATAGTCCCTCGCTACTGAAAAAAGGGCCAAACACACACCTGTGGGTCAAAATATCCTAACCTAAGACTCTCTGCACTCTGATATCTTCCACCTACAGAATCTCCCTGCTGTGTTCAAGGTTATACCTAAAATTGAAAGTATCGGCTTTCCAGCACTAGAAAGATCTGTGGAGACATAAATATGTGCACAGGCAGAGAACCAGATTCCACCCCCCACCTTTAGCTCAGCAAACGACAGCAGTGTGACTGACCCTACAATATTGAATTTAGAGCCTGATTCTCAAATGGGACTGAGCTCCACTTGCTAAGAGGGCATGCTTTTCCAGCAGCCAGGGATTACTAGAATACAGTTCCTCTTTCCGTGAACCTTACATATTCAGCTCTCCAAACAAACATTATATGTACACAGGAATGCCAGCAACAATGGCTGTTGAGCAGAAATGCATCTATTCTCCCATCCCACTCAACATACAGGAAAATAACATTCAACTCCTGGTGCCATCATCCAAAACAGTGAATTTTGCCTTCACTTCAAAAATTAAGTCCAAATGAAAACATCATTTCCTTATTTTGGCAACACTAGTCTCCAGACAAGCAGATCAAACAATTCTACCCCTCTCTGCTTAAGCTACTATGCCCACATATGAAATCCCAATATGAAAGGCAATAGGAGAAATAAATCAAAACCAGCAACAAGCTAGACTGTAAGGAACTGAGACATGACCAGACTACTTCACGCTGATGAACTGCACAAAGCTAAGGCAGATTCTTACCAAGCATAGAATCAGTGAAGAAGAAGAAACTGGGGGCTTGTCTACAAGGGGGTCTCAGAAAAGTTCATCCAAATTAATTAAAGATGTGAATTTAAAGTGTATTGGTTAACCACATTAAATCCCTGTGTGGCTGCTCTTATTCAGAATTAAAGTGGCCTTAATTTGGTTTGTCTGAAGTCACTTACAATCAAAGTAAACTGAATAAAGGCAATTTTAATTGTGAATAAGGTCATGGCTACACTCGGTTGACATATATTACGTCAGCATAAGCCACCACAGTCAATGTATCATTCATGCACATGCATACTTGGCTCCTTATGTTGACACTGAGCATACTCAACAGGAATGCTTGTGTTGATGCACAGTGCAGTGCACCATAGGTAGGTATCCCAATGTGCATCTTGCCATGGTCTGATGTGCTGTCTTTCAGGAAATTGTGGCAATGCATGGTGGGCCAGAAACTAATTGCACAGGGGGTGATTGGGAGCCAGGGGAGAGTTCCCATTATGCAACATTCTCCATCCCATAATGTCATCTACATCCCATTATTTTGTGCTTTTAAAAAAAAATCCGCTAAACCGCGCCTCGTTTCTTGATGCCTGCCTTCTCTGACAGAAGCATGGAGCCCTCATGGCCTTACACTACTGTCATGAGCATTGCAAACCCAGGATGAACAATTTGCTGGTTGCTGCAGAGCTGCAAGAAGAACTGTAGTAGCAGCAGGGGCCATGATGATTTGGTGGAGGGCAGATTGCTGTGGGACACAGTGAAAACCAATTCAAGATTGTTGATGGCATTCGTGCTGGGGCAACGGATTCTTCCTAAAAGTGTGGTGGTGGTGGTGGCTACGCGGCCCCATTCCCCGGCCAAGCCAGGAGCTGGGCTGCGGAGCCTGAGCCCCTCCACCTGCCTCCACATGCTGCGGAGTACATCAACAGAAAGGCTATTTTTCTATGGTTATGCAAGTGTTGGTTGATCACCAGGGAAGCTTCACTAACATTAATGTTGTCTGGTCGGGGACAGTGCATGACATTTGTATATTTAAGAACAAAAGCCTGTTCAGAAAGCTGCAAGCATGGATATTCTTTTGTGACTGGAAGATTCCCACTGATGATATTGAAATGCCAATAGTGATCTTGGGGGAACCAGCTTATCTCTTGCTCCCCTCGCCCCTGAAGCCATATAACAGCCACCTCAACAGCACAAAGGAAAGATCCAACTACTGGCTCATCAGGTGCAGAATATTTACAGTTGAATGTGCTTTTGGTAGATTGAAGGGATGTCGGCATTGCTTACTCACAAGTTTGGATCTCAGTGAGAAAAATATCCCAATGGTTATAGCTGCCTGTTGAGTCCTGCATAATATCTGTGAAGCAAAAGGGGGGAGAAGTTGCCACCCAGGTGGATCAGCTCTTTGCTGAGTTTGAACAGCCAGATGCATGGGCTATTAGAATAGTGAACGTGGAGCTGTGTGGCTGAGGGATGCCTTGGAAGAACACTTTGCCAGTCAAACACAGAAATGTGATGTGGCTGTTAGAAATTATGCATATTTATGATAACACTGTTTGTTACTGTACCTATTAATTTTGCGGTGCTTCCTGTACCTTTGTAATTATTACACTGTGTTTGTCTTTGATTGTTTGAGTTCTGTTGCCCTGAGCAATAACAAATAGTGGCTGCTTTCAGTAGCACTAGGCATTCTGTAGCATATGTTGTGATTAATTATTTTCCAAAAAATATAACTTTATTACATACTGTGACAGGGTTGGGCCAGATGGCTATAGGAGAATAATAGAAGGCAGATGTATTAGCCCCAGGCTAAGTAGGTCCCTTTTCCCTGGGTCAGGTAACAGGGAAGGTTCCAGAACAATCAGGAACCTTCTGAAGACAATTAAGACAGGCTGATTAGAACACCTGCAGCCAATCAAGAAGCTGCTAGAATCAATTAAGGCAGGCTAATCAGGGCACCTGGGTTTTAAAAAGGAGCTCACTTCAGTTTGTGGTGTGTGTGTGAGAAGCTGGGAGCAAGAGGCACTAGAAGCTGAGAGTGAGAATGTGGACTACTGGAGGACTGAGGTGTACAAGCATTATCAGACACCAGGAGGAAGGTCCCATGGTGAGGATAAAGAAGGTGTTGGGAGGAGGCTATGGGGAAGTAGCCCAGGGAGTTGTAGCTGTCGCACAGCTGTTCCAGGAGGCACTATAGACAGCTCCATTCCACAGGGCCCTGGGCTGGAACCCGGAGTAGAGGGCGGGCCCGGGTTTCCCCCAAATTCTCCCAACTCCTGATCAGACACAGGAGGAGTTGACCTGGACTGTGGGTTCAGAAAAATGGCCAAGCTGAGGGCTGCCGTGAAGCTCCAAGGTGAGCAAATCCACCAATAAGCGCAAGACCCGCCAAGGTAGAGCAGGAACTTTGTCACAATACCAAAACCAGTGCATGGAAACTCTGTACAATTAAAAAATAATACAATACAAACTTCTGGAATAAATTAACAGAACTTAACAATGGCAAAGAATATTGATGTCCATTTTGGCTACACATACAGTGACTGTAGCTCTCAGGGAACAGTGTATGTAAAACTGTGGCTGTCCTTACTGCTCACGGCATGGAATGGTAGGGGTAGGGATAGGGAAGTGGCTCCTGATGTCATGTGGAATGTTGGGGGTGTGTAGGAAGGTGCTAAAATGGAGTTCTCCACTGACTGCAAAGGGACGCAAGCACATGCTTGTTGAACCAGTAGGTCCACAAGAGTCTGCAGCATGTGTGTTTGCTGCCAGAGAAGCCCCATTATATCCTGGTGCATTTCCTTCTCCTTTTCCTGCTGAGACTCCTAGGCCTTCTCCTGTCTGCGCTTTCCTTCTCCATAGCATCTAAAATATTCTCTTCACAGTCTGAAGCAGTGCTGGCTTGCAGAATCTCAGAAAAGATATCCTCCCATGTCCTCTTTGTGACTCTGGCAGACCAGGTCCCACCTCATGCCAAGGCCCCTAGGCCTCACTGAACACTGACAAATACATAGCTGGAAACCAGTCTAACGCACCTTTGGGTTAGTATTGATAGCTATCTGAGTCATAAGAAGGGGTTTATTTTTTAGACTTTATGAAATGCTTAAAAGTTGTTGCATGCATTAATCTCACTTATAATATCTGTATCCTATGTTATAAGATAATATTTTAAGTATTTTCTCTGTAACTATAAAACTATAGTGTTTACTCTGAAAGTGGAAATGCCCACAGTCAAGAGAAAAGCATTACCAAGTGTGACATACTAGTTCACCACAAGGGGTGTCATCTCCTGACCAACAAAAGAAAGTCTACAGACATCAGACAAGCTATTGTGGAACATCAGTTGACCAAAGACTTTGTTGATTTCTCCCCCCATGCCCATGAAGAGGAGACGTGCAAAAATGCTCCGCTGGTCCCATCAGTTTGAACTCCTGACCAGAAGGAACTTTATCCCTATGTTGCTTGAACTCTTGGGGCAAAGATTTCTCAGCGTAAGCAAGGGATCCCCAGCTATTCAGCTTGGGCTAGCCCAAAAGCCATATAAAACTTGCCTATTATAGCAGCTACTATCAACTTTTGTAATCTAAAACACTGTCACTTTTTTGTTTACCAGTTTTAACCTTGTAAATAAAACATTTCTTTTTCCTAGTTAATAAACCTTTAGTTAGTTTATTATAGGATTAGCTACAAGTGTTATCTTTGGTAAGAGATCTAGGGTCCCCTTTGTGACGTGCCCCCCATAAGGCTTTATGGAAATATGCTTATGAGTGTATATATGACATAACTAGAATATGTTTTATGCTACATATGCCATGTAACATATCTCTGTAAAGGTTATGATCTACTGAATCTATTAATCCTATTTGTATATATGTATCCTTTTTGTATTCGAAGTTATGGATATTGGCTGTGTACTGGCTTGATTTTTAAGTAGCCTCTGTAAAGCATTTGGTCAGCTTCTTGAGAAAGGAATGTGCAAATTAAGTGCCCAGTCAAGAGGCACTTAACACACAATGGATCTTGGAATGTTCCAATCCACATAAGAAGTCTACTTGAGGATGTTCAAGGTAGCATGCGACCCATGGCTGCTACCTGTAAGTTCTGAGTCATGCATGGACATGTGACTGGCCCATGTGACTCTAAAACTCCATACTGTAGCTGGGATTCTACACAGGGGGTGTGGGGGTGTCCACCCACCAGACAAAGTCTATTTAAACCCTGGGGAGGGGAGACCCCCTCCATTTTGTCTTCAGCTGGCTTAAGAGAGAGCCTCTCCACCTCCAAGGATACCTGAAAGAAACTGGAACAAAGGACAGTAACTACAGGGGGTGTGAGTGATTGCTGGACCCAGACTAGAAGGAGACTAGTCTGTAAAAGGAAGCTTACTGTAATTCCTCTCAGTATGAGGCTTTATAGGTATTCAGTTTTCTTAGACATAGACTTGCGTGTTCTATTTTATTTTGCTTGGTAATTCACTTTATTCTGTCTGTTACTACTTGGAACCACTTAATCCTACCTTCTGTATTTAATAAAATCACCTTTTACTTATTAATTAACCCAGAGTATGTATTAATACCTGGGTGGGGGGCAAACACTTGTGCATATCAGTGTTATAGAGGGTGAACAATTTATGAGTTTACACTGTACAAGCTTTATATAGGGTAAAGCGGATTTATTTGGGGTTTGGATCCCAGTGGAAGTTGGGCATCTGAGTGTTAAAGACAGGAACACTTCTTAAGTTGCTTTGAGTTAAGTCTGCAGCTTTGGGGCACATGCTTCAGACCCCAGGTCTGTGTTGGAGCAGACTGGTTTGTCTCGTGCCACAAGACAGGGTGCTGGAGTCTCAAGCTGGCAGGGAAAGTGGGGGCAGACGTAGTCTTGGCACATCAGTTGGCAGCCCCCAGTGGGGTTCTGTGATCCAACCCATCACAGACTTGACCTGGGGTAAGTGACTGGTCTTTTGGGACTGGAAGTAACCTAAGTATTGATGAGATTTTTGGTGTAAGGGACCATCTTTCACAAAGGCAGGCTTGCCTGGGTGGCAAGATAAACCAGAGTACTGAAGGAGACTGTCTATGACTCCTTGTTAAGGCTGCTGTAGTGCTTGAGGAGTTAACAATCATTGTTTGTTGGTGAAATCTAAGTAAAGAACTCACAGCCAGTTTGTGGTTTGTGCTCTGTTTCTTGACAGTCTGCCCTGAGTTTGGCACTCCTGGTTGTGAGCCTCACCAGACGGCTTGTCACTCTTCTTTCTCCTCCTTATCTGGCTCAGGCATTCCACAGGTGCGGAGGGGAGACCCCTTCCAAGCCACAACAGAAGCAGCTACAGATAAAACACACAGAGATATCATAAGTATAGTTGAAAAGTAAAGAGAAAGTTAAGTTTTAGAACTCCCTTCTCTTACTCCCCTAAAGTTTTAAACAAGACATGCTTATTGACACTACAGCTTCAAAGTGCCTGTCCACAGTACTGCTCTCCATTCCAAGTCTTCGTGAGTATGGTCCAACAGCGGTGGAGGGGAAGGGAGGGAATCATTTAATTGCACGAAACAATACAATTTTGGTCCCTATTTCCATGACAATGAATGCAGGGCAATGGCCCTGAGTACAGGCACTATTTTCCACACGCAGTGGTGATGTTAGCTGATATTTTGCTCCTGAGGGTAACAAAGGCACAGAAAGCAGAGTGGCTGCTGGTGTCCTGAAGCTGCCCAGGCCTGTATGCCTCTAGCTTGTTTATAGTAATGGTTCCTGACGAAGTCATCACACAATGGTGTGGGAAAGTGTCCTACTGTGGAGGAAGAAATAAGGCAGCCATCCTTAGAAAGCTTCAGGAGAGGATTGCTGAGTACCTCCAGAGAGTTTCATTGAGATCTCTCAGAAGGATTCAAGGGCCATCCCCTGTTCATACATACCCCCACCCCATCTAACTATAGAGGGGAATGAAAAGCAGATGCCAACTCTACCTCTGTTTGTTGTACTGCTACTTTTTCTAGTATGAGTAAATTAATGAAAAGTTGCTACCTGGGTCCTGCTATGTTGGGTCAGGCTCCATCAGTACATGTAAACATTGCAATGGGAAATGCATTTACACACTTACCAGAGGTTCCTTCTCCTGCATCGGACTTGCCCATGCTCAGCTTCCAGAACTGACTAGACTGCAGAGGAGTCTTGAAGAGGTCCTGGCTCATGGCAAAGCTGGATGCCCTGGTGTCATGTCTCCCATTTTCCTCCCATCCTGTGGGATGATGGTGAGGTCTCCACCAACCATGGTATGCAGCTTGGGAAAGTGGCAGGTCTGTGGCTCAGCACCAGATCAACTATAGGCCTCCCTGGCCTTCCGGTACACCTGCCACAGTTCCTTTGCTTTCATGCGGCTCTGCTGCTGATCCCTGTCATGCCTCTTTGCCTGCCTCTGCTCGCAGATAGTCACATTTCTACGATTGTCCCTTAGCAGCCTGTACCTATACAGCTTCTTCTTCCTGCAAGCCCAGGAGATCCAATACCTCGTGTCTACTCCAGGCAATAGGGCGTCTGGAGCGTGAAGCTGACATGGTTTGCTGGGTAGTTGTTCACAATAAGGGAGGGCTGTGAGGCTTGCTCACCAAGCTGAGCAATCAGAAAAAGGCATTTCAAAAATACTTTGGGCTTTAAATGGGGATGTGTGACTTCCAGTCTCCATAAACCCTGTGCAGTGGAGTTCACAATTGTGACCAGAGTGGTCAATGTCCGGGATTGTGTGACAGCTGCTGGAGGATTGTTAGGGTCAACATAGGTCATGCAGTGTCTACACTTGCACTGCGTCAATCTCAATTTGCTGACCACGGCTCAATGCCACTTGGAGACTTGGTGTCACTATAATGGGGCACTTACATCGGTGGAGACAAATTTGAGTTTAAACACATGCCAAACTAGGTCAATGCAAAGTGAATTCACTTTGTAGTGTAGACCAGGCCTAAAAATGTCCACATGGGGCTTAATGCGGTTTACCTAACCCACTTTAAATTTCTACCATTAGTTAATTTGGTAAACTTTTCTGAATTACTCATGTAGACAAGCCCGCAGAGACCAAAAACACAGTTCAAACCCAGAAAACATGATTATGCCACCAATGTGGTTGAAAAAGAGAGAGACTTTATACTCCAATGTCAGCAAGGAGAGGGAATGTGAGAAAAGGGGTTTTTTTTAAATGATCAGGAATGATAAAAGACTTTACTTCAGAAAGTGATGTGCCTAGCCACGGGGTAAGAGAGATGTCTGCAATGGCATCCCACTATGGAGCAACCTCTCGCTCAATCAGGAATGGACAGCAATGAGAAATAAATACAGGGGCTTTAACTTCAAACACACTGTGAAGGTCTCACTGTTTGGGCAGATAGCTAATGGTTCTGTCGCTTTCTTACACCATGGTAATGCTGATGCAATGTGTTATACCAGGAGAGTACCACTGAATTGCATTCAACCTAGCTGGGAATATGTGTAGTGTATATTTCTGAGAGAACCACACACAAGTTCTTAAAAAGAAATTCTAATGTGGTTAGAGTGGAGTTAGAAGAGGCAGATTTCTGTCACTGGGGGAATGTGTAGGTGTATATGATGAGCAATCTGGCAGGCAGAGATGCTGTCTGCTGGAGCTCTAAAAGTAACATAAATTCTGAGTAAGTTGTGCAAAGTGTTTTTAGGGAACTGTGTGAAAATTTTTAAAAATCAATCCCTAAAGTTAGGCACCAGAATCCATACTTTGTTCAATGGTGATACAATTAATTAATTAATTATTATAAATAATTTGGCCACCTAAATAAGTGGCTTGATTTTCAAAGGCAGCTTGAGCTTCCTCAACTCCCATTGTCTCCAATAGACTGTAGGTTTTGGGTCCTGGCCCCTGAAGCTTCCAACATAGCTTCTTCTTTGAGGAATGCTGGTAAGTGGGATAAGAACCAGTCACACTGACTCTATGCCAACTGGGGACTCTCTCACACCACAGGAATCCCCATGTAGGGCGATCGCCTTTGCAGTACTAGAGCAGAGCATTGGATTGGCACATGAAGTGCGAGAACTCTATATTGAGTAATTAGGATGTAAATGCAAAAATGAGTTCATGCCTCCTATTTCTTTCGGTGCTGCTCAGATTTGGTAAGCACAACTATATTGTGAATATAGTGAGCCAGATCTTCAGCAGCTGGAAAACAGTGTAACACCATTTACTTCAATGGAGCTATTTGATTAAGACCAGCTGAGGATCAGCCCTACAGTTTCTTCTTTAAGGGATTTTATGTTGCTGACTTTCTTGAGGTAAAACTAAACTCTCTTTTTTTTTCAGCATGTGACTTTTTAAAAAAACAATACTCCCTGTAGCCATGGCATATTAATATATTCAAAGAGTGACTTCTAGCTGGGACAGGCTTAAAGGAGCTCCTGGTGGACTTAGCTGGGGGAGGATTCCTTTTGGCTCATTTAATAGAACTCCTGCTCATGAGATTATGAAGGTCCCAGGTTGAGTTTGTCACCAGTAATGTTTATTCCAGCCACTGGTTGGGGACGGAGACTCCACTAATTAAATCTGTTCTAATGCCCAGGAGACACAATGGGTTTCCTTTGTATTTGTAAGCTAGACCTTTTTGTTGAGAGACAGAGATTAATATTTCTTTTACCCACATCTGGTCATGTGTGCAGTATCTTGCATGGCCTTTTAGGATAGTGCAGGCCTCTCTCTGTGGTGTACCCAGTTTGGGGGGAGTGGGTGGGACCAGTGCTAATTCTTAGGCGGGCAGAACAAAGATTTTAGCTCCTTTGTCCTCCCTCTTTCTGCAAAGCTGAGTAAGGGCCAGACATAAACTGGCATTGGCCCTAAGGAAGGGGGCCCAGATCTACAAAGGGGCAGCACTCCGCATTGCAATGCCTAACTTTTTGGTGCTTTCACAATCACTGGAATCTTCAAAGCCCGAGTTAGGCTCCCTATTCGATGCCTGGGGAGAAATAGGTGCCTAAGAATAGGATCCACAAAAGCCAGCCAGCTATACAGGGAGCTGCCTAATATAGATGATGGAAGATGCTGATGAGAAGGGTGTGTCCTATATCTGCCTCACTCACAGAGTTAGGCAGGCTATTGGGAAGTGCTTGCCTGCTTGCAATTCACTGCCGGAAACCCTTTTCTGGAGTCAGGTGGCTTAAGCACCTAGGCTTTGCTTGCAAGAAATGCCAGATGAGGAGAAAGTGGTGGTATCAATGCCTCCCTTGTAACTTTTATCCCAGTAGTTAGCGCATTCACCTGAAATGTGGGAGACCAGGTTTCAATTCCCCCTTCTGTCTGATGGGGAGAAAGGATTTAAACAGTGGTCTCCCACCTCTCAGTACAAAGTTGTAACCACTGAGCTATGGGATATTCTGATGTGGGGCTCCCTCAGTCACTCCTGCTGAAGCTGTTCCACTTTGGATTCAATATTTAAATAGTAAAGGGGGCCAGAAAGAGAGAGTTTATGGGAATGACTCTGTCCTGGTGGGTAGGGCACTTGCCTGGGAAGAAGGAAACCTGCATTCCAGTCCCCCTGTGCAAATGTTTATTTAATTATTTATCCAAAGTGGAACAGCTTCAGCAGGAGAGACGAGGGAGAGTTTAGGCACGTGCAGGGCTAGGCAGCAGCTAAATGGTGGTTTTATGGGTCAGAATGTTGCCTTAAATCTGGGATTTAGGTGCAGAAATCCCTCTGTGGCTCTGGGTTGCAGTGTTGGCTTCTCTGCCTTTACTTCTTTGTTCCACAATTTCTAAATCCCTTCCCCCTGGCAAATCCCTGAGGGTTGTGTTATCTGATTTGGAGTGCGGAAACCAGATGTCAAGCAAGAGGTCTCTGCAGAAGTGACAAAATTTGTTCAAAGAAAAGGAGGACTTGTGGCACCTTAGAGACTAACCAATTTATTTGAGCATGAGCTTTCGTGAGCTACAGTCCTCCTTTTCTTTTTGCAAATACAGACTAACACGGCTGTTACTCTGAAACGTGTCAAAACGTGTTCAGTTTTTAAAATGTGATTCTTCAACAACTTCAGTAAGCTTGGTCCATCTGTGTTTTGGGAGCTGACTTAAAGGCTTGATTGTCCTCTAATTTACACCCATGGAAATGTAGAGTAGCTCCTCTGCAGTCAATTGAGTTATGCTGGTGTGAAATCAGAATTAGATTTGAATGACAGATTAAAATGTGGCCCTCGAGCCTGACTTAGTTTGTGGCTAAAGCAACTTTTTGCCCCATTGTATCACTGAGAGATCATCAGGACTCTGCCAATACCCTTCTGTTTGCCTCTCATGTCTTAAGGATATTAAGTACATTTTGTAATATTTAACCGCAGGAAGCCTCAACCTTTATAGCTATTTCTAAGAAAAAGGACGGGGTTGTGTGTTTTTTTTTTAATCAAACGTCTATCAAGTATAAATCTCTGCTCAGTCTATCTAAATCAATATCTTGATGCCTTTTAGGACGTTTCTGCAACAGCTTGATAACAAAATCTCTCACCTAGAAGAAATCTGATAAAAACATATGAACTAGCCGGAGCTTCATTTATTGCCATCAGAATCTTTAGGAAGACATGATGGCTGCAACTTGGCAGCCTTCACACGAGACTCTTCTCGATGTAACTGCTTGGGCTTGATTGGTTTATTTGGCATAGCTGTTACCTCATACAGTCAGAGCCACTCTCAATTAGTGTAATTCATCCCCATCCTACCTCTTTCTCATTCTTATAAGCACAGTCAGATTGCAGTGGACACCCTCATTATACAGCCAATGGCGGCACAAGTGAAGCTTAATCAAGTAGTTTCCAGGTGTCACTCCTCATCATTTGGAACTTCCAAATAGCACAACCTTGAAATCTGATTGGATTAATTGTCTTTCTCCCCTCCCCCACAGAGGAAGATTACTCCTTTTTTTTTCCTTTTATTTTCATCTCATCCTCATCTTTAAAGGTCAGAGTAATGTGTTCTTCTGTCTCAGGAGGTCTAGATGTGGCATTTTCCAAAGTCCTAAAATGTTGCTCTTGAATCTCTCTCCTAGGGGGTCTCATTGCGTTGGGGATATTAAAAAATGCAAAAGTGAGTTAGTAAAATATTAAACTTCATTAAATTCCGATTCACTGGCCCACAGTGAAACCACATAAGTGGTAGATTTTCACTTCTGTCAGCTTTCACGGAAATTCCACCAGGAGATTAGTTGAACAGGATTTGTTTGCTGCTGTTTGTGAAATAAATTTATTGAGAGTATTGGAAAAATTGGTGTTTAATTACTTGGTGTGACAGGGTCAGGTCAGATGGCTACAGAAGAGTGATCGAAGGCAGATATATTAGTCCCAGATTAAGTAGATCCCTCTTCCCTGGGTAAGTGGACAGTAAGGGGCAGTTCCAGAACAAGCAGGAACCTGCTGGAATCAGTTAAGGCAGGTAGGCTAATTAGGACACCTGGAGCCAATTAAGAAGAAGCTGCTTGAATCAATTAGGACAGGTTGGCTAATCAGGGCACCTGGGTTTAAAAAAGACCTCCCTTCAGTTAGGGAGAGGTGCGTAAGGAGCTGGGAGTGAGAGGACATCCTGCTGGAGGACTGAGGAGTACAAGCGTTATCAGACACCCAGGGGAAGGTCCTGTGGTGAGGATAAAGAAGGTTTTGGGAGGAGGCCATGGGGAAGTAGCCCAGGGAGTTATAGCTGTCACGCAGCTGTTCCAGGAGGCACTGTAGACAGCTACAATCCAGAGGGCCCTGGGCTGGAACCTGGAGCAGAGGGTGGGCCTGGGTTCTCCCCAAACCTCCCAATTCCTGATCGGACACTGGAGAAGATGACCTGGACTGTGGGTTCTGCCACAGGGGAAGTCTCTGGGTTGTTCCCTGACCCACATGGTGGTTCAGCAGAGACTATTCTTCTCCTTTTCCCCATGCTGGCCAGTGATGAGATTATCTGAGTGAACGGCAGATTTGAGCCATGAAAGCGGCCAGACTGAGAGCCGCTGTGAATCTCTGAGGCAAGCAAATCTGCCAATAAGTGCAGGACCCACCAAGGTAGAGGAGGAACTTTGTCACATTGGAGATTTGAGGCATACACATTTTTAAAAATGTGTTTTAAAATATGCATTTCAGTATGGCTAGTGCAAGTTTGTACATCTAGGAATCAAGAATGCAGGCCATACTTATAGGATCCTGGGAAGCAGTGACTCTGAAAAAGACTTGGAAGTCATGGTTGATAATCAGCTGAACATGAGCAACCCGTGTGACTTGGTGCCCCAAAGGATTATGCAATCTTTGGATGTATAAACAGTGGATTATTTGAGTAGGGAAGTTACATTACCTCTGTGTTTTGGTACTGTTACAACTGCTACTTGAATACTGTGTCCAGTTCTGTGTCCACAACTCAACTGGAAACAGTTCAGAGCCTGTGTTATGTAGGAGATTACACTAAACCATCAAAATCATCCCTTTGGGCCTTAAAAACAATGAATCTGTGAATGAAAAATAGTTGTCTCCAGGAAACATAAACTATATACATTTGTCTAGTGAGATTTTAATATGTCTGTCTGGGGCAGAGGAGATGTTTATTTTATAGTGTCATTAACTGTACCTAACCTTTTTCGGGGGGGGATGGATGCTGCTAAGTCCATGGGCCAGAACCCTGGGTTTGGGTGAACAGTGCCTGGTGCAGGTTCTAGGATGGAGAGGGAAAGGTGTCTTTAGGTTGCTTTTCCACATTCTTGATCCTTGGGCCAATGAGGTGGCTGAACTGAATCCCAAGAATAATTTAGAGCAGCCTAAGTGCTGCTCTAATTTACATTATCTAGAGTGTTCCCTTAGGGACTCCTCTGTGGGCTGGGAATAGGCAGAGTGCTGTGTGCTCTGGCTTCACCCCTGCTACTACACCCCTGCTTGCCTCAGCATGCTTCTGATTGGGTCACATATCGCTGGCTAAGTCAGTTTTATGCTATCCAGGGATTCTGTTTGCATGAACTTTGTTAGGGGAGCTCTCCAAATTCACAAAGGAGATGGAACCAGGATCTGATCTCACATCCCTTCCTTTACCCGCTTAAAGTAAAGCAAAGTCCTGTTCTTTCAAAAAGCTACCTGAACTGTTCTGTCAAGTCTGGCGGTAGAAAGAGGCACAGCAGTGATACTCCGACAGGAAGCAAGAAATTGCCAACTTCAAAACATGTTGAGAGTAGGTACAGCAGTAGCTGAATGAGGCTAAAAGAAAAATCCATTGCTACTCTGTGAAAGATACTGAGCTGTGATGGCTCACTGTGCTCCTTTCAACAAAGCTTAGAGCCATGTTTTAAGACAAAATAAAAGAAATTAATCTTTTCTATAGTGCTTCAGTGAGGCTGACACAGTGCTCGAAATATGATGAATGAAGTCTCTGTCCTTTAAGTGGTCTCTCATGGAAAGGTTGGCACCACTCATTGCTATTTTCTAGTTAGGTGGGGGAACATTTGGAAGATATCTGAATATTTGCAGATATCTGAGGGTGAAATCAGTCAGGGAGGGCCAGGTTCTACAAGGTGCCCTTGAAGTCTGTGGTACTTGGGACAGAAGGTTACTTTGGCAATCCAGCACCAAAATAGCACTTTGGAATTATCTATTTATTCTTGGAAATTCTTTATGGATTTCAATTTAATTAACCCTGTGTTGAATGTTTGGGGTTTAGACCCCAAATCCAAGCCCTCCTTTTTGAAGTGTGGATACGAGAACTGGACACAGTATTCCAGTAGATGTCACACTAATACAATATTCAGAGTTTGGAGGGCATGTTGGATGAGGAAAATGCAGGATTTCCCAAAAGAAGGATGCCCAGATAATCAGCCCTGTTCTCATCTGAGTGCAAGGACTGAACACGTATGGAGAATGTGTGACTTTGTCACCAGCCAAGATATCAAAAAGACAAAAAGGTGAAATCTCATAAGGTCAAAATATTTTGTTTTGACTACATTATTTGGATCTCTGTGTTATGTTATCATTTATAAGACAGAAGAGTTGTTGGCAATCAGTGGGTGGGGGTGGTTTGTGGGGTGTCGGTTGGAGTGACAGAGGGGACAAGGTGCTGTTGGTTGAAGGAGTGCAGTGTACAGAGGGATGGAGAGAGTGGTTGCTGCCAAGTGAGGAGATGGAAGGAGTCTCAGAGTGGTGAATTACAACTGGATATAGGTTGCATCTGCTCATAGGCGTCGACTTCATAGGTGCTCCAGGACTGGAGCACCCACCGAAAAAAATAGTGGATGCTCAGCACCCACTAGCCACAGCTGTTTGGTATCTTGGGGAGGGCGGAGAGTGGCGGGCAGGTGGAGCATGGGGGAAGTGGGCAGAGTGGGGGTGGGAAGAGGTGGGGGTAGGGTGGGACCTCTGGGCAGTGCGGAGTTGGAGCACCCCTGGGGAAAACTGGAAGTCTGTGCCTATGCATTTGCTCCTCATTTCCTGCACCCAGGGAATTGTTGCTTTAAACTGTTTTGCAGCTGGCTGATGCTGTGAGCAGCTAGTCCATGCTGCCATTTTCATGTGGTCCTGAAGTATCTTCTTCCTCAGTTGTACATGGTGCGGGAGTAAGGAGAGAGAAGCTGCTGGCAACCTGGTAGGACACGTGTAAACTAATTATGGGTCAAATGTCTACTATAAAATAAAGTGTCCCAATTTAACCTTTACTTGCAACAGTCCTGAATGGGATTTCCACAAAGCACTATTTACCTCAGCCACACTTCTGCTGAGGACACATGCACTGATCATTGTTATATTCCAAAGGAGGGAAGACTACCTTGTAAATTACAAACACGACTGGCAGTGGGGTGATCTGAAGTTTGTTCCTGCCTGTCTCAGAGTGCCATATAGCCCTGGACAAGTCACCAAAACTCCGTGCCTGAGTTTTCCCTTCTGTAAAAGGGAGAGATAGTTCCCTACCTCAAAGAAATGTGATAAATATGTTTGAAAAATACACAGATACTACTAGATGTGTTCTGAGGTTGTTTGCTGGACCAAGCCCTGTTGGCAAGATAGGATGGAAATGTTCTTTTAAAAGAAAGGAGTGATATTTGGAAATGTTCTAAGTAAATTCAGCTTGTCCTTCAGTTCAATACCCAGAGGATGAACATGCTTGGAGTATCCAGAAGGCTAGGTGAGTCGAATCAGTGAATGTTCAGAACACTTGTGTGAATTCATTTCTACATTACATGAATAAACTATGAATGCATAGTACAAAAAACTTCTAGCCTTGGTTACCAAATGGTTCCGGCTTCTCATTGTGTGCAATGTGCTAATAAGGAGAATGAGAAATGATGGTTGGGGTAACAGGTTCTTACATTTCCTGAGTGTAAAACTTTTCTTTCGTTTTTCTATGCAAGGTTTTATTGAAACAACATGTAGCCTGACCTTCAGAAAGCTTTAACTGAAAGTAAGCACTGAACCTGATTAGACCCCTTATTTGGGGTGGGCCTTGGTTATTATTTGAGTATACATCAAATATAAAATACTGTCTGGAATTAATCATGACCTGTAAAGATACACTAGCTATTTCTAATATTTTTATGATTTCTCCCAGAGAGATTTTCACTGAGTTGTTTGAAAGGCAGCTTTTAACTTCAGCCTTCAAAAGTTTTTTTTTATGCCAAGTGTTAGCATTTCTTCTGAGACACTATCTGATGCTAATGCAACAAAACCTATTTTAGAAAAATAATATGTTTTGGAAGAAGGTTGACTGTAAACCTTGCAAGAAACTTGTGAAATTTCTTATCTGTAGCACACCAATCTGTCATGGCTGGGCTAGACTGCTGTACTGGTAATTTGCTTAGGTAAAATATAGCCATCTTGGGGGCACCAGTGGGGAAGGCGGATGAATGGGCTTGTGGTTCAGGTGCTGGCCTGGCCTGGCCTGACCTGGGATGGGACACAGGAGATCTGAGTTCACCACTAGGCTCTTGCACAGATTTCCCATGTGATATTGTGCAAGTCACTTTGGCCCACATTCTCAAAAGAAATCAGTGGTCATTAGATGCCCAAATATCTCAGAGGATACAACCTTAGGCTTGAATTCTGATGTACTCCAAATGTCACTTTGCACTGCTCAGGCAGTGGAAAGCAGTTGTAAAGTGGGTGTAAATGTAATTTACTCCCCCATTAAAGCCACTTTCCATTTCCAGAGTGGTGGAAAAGAAGGGCCTTGGTGTCCATGATAATCTGGGCCTATGTCTCACTGATAAACCCCATTCTGTAAATTTGGGAAAATAATGATCCCTTTTCTTCTACCCTTTGTTTCTCTTTTCTCTTTAGGTTTTTAGGGTTTTTTTTGGCATGAGTATGTAGAGTGCCTAGAACAATGGGGACTGATCTCAGATTGGGTCTCTGATGCTACTGTAGAACAAACAGAAAATGTCAATGAGTAAACAACATTAAGGTTCAGCTACTGTTTTTTAGAATAATCCAGAAAGATATATGTATATCACAATTAAAGCTATTAATTTCATAGGTTTATGCAATTTATTTCACAGTGCTCTGGACAGGAAATCCTCTGATGACCTATAATTATTATGTAATACTTAAAAAAAAATAGTGCATGCTAGGTACACAGGCAATGGACAAACAACTTTTGAGGGGTGCATATAACTTTCAGTAGTCATCCCTATGGATGATAAGGATACTTGACTACAGAATATACCTTTCAACTCAGCTCTAATACAGCCCTTCCTTTTGTTATCTTATCACTTTTGCATTCTTCAGGTAAGTCTAATTACAAAAGAAATTTATGGACAAAGAATGCTTAACAACAAATTGCCTTTGTGTGTGTGTGTCTGTCTGTCTCTCTCCCCTTAATAATGTCTCTCCACATGCAGGAGCATTACTATTAGTGATGCCTAGAGCAAACAAAATCAGGGAAGCTGTGGAGTTCTGTTTGAGGCAAGAAAAATAGTAATAGGAGAGTCTGGGACTGGCAACTTTTGAAATTCCAAGTGTGTGTTTTTGTGTTTTTAGGAATCTGAGACCAAAATATTATGGAAAAATCCAAAATAAAACCAGGAATTTTACTTGCTACTTATTTGTAATATTTAATCTGAGTTGCCAGTGCCATATTATGTTCTGTTAAAGGGATAATGCCAACTCTGTAATCACATGGTGGTATTTAGAATGCTCTAAATTCTGTTGTTGCTAGTAGCGCCTCAGTTTATTATACCTGAAAGAGGTTAGGAGTGTGATGAACTGGGGAATTTGTCTGTACAATTTGTGAATTCTGTATGAGATTATGAACTCGGTATATATCTTTACCAAGCTGCATACTCTATTTTGGAAGTGCAGTCTTTTGTTTCCTGTTTTCTTTTCACCTGCATGTTGGACTAAAATTGCAACAGTGTTAGTGGCAAAGGCTTAATAGTAGAGCATTTTTAAATCATGATGGTCCTCTATTCAAAAAGGAAACACCCTAGACAAAAGGCTAGCTTCTGCCCAGAGGAACTGGTTTCTCAGTGCTCACTTAGCAATGAAGTCACCTCCTAGAACTCTGTGGTCACCTGTTGAGGCTGACAAGGGATACACCTGACTGAGTGATTGGACAGTTATAAAAGGGCAGAAGCTTCTCTATTTTCTCCTTTGGACATTTTCTACCGTGTTAAGATGAGGTAAGATGCTACAGGAGCTGGATGAACCATGGCTGGGGGAAACAATCCTCCCTACCTAAACACAGATGGTCCCCCAAGAACCCCCCAAGAGAAGGGTGAGCTACAGTGAAGGGAAATGCACAAGGGTTTATTATTTTTTGTATGGGTCTGTGTGATTAAGTAACAAGCAAAGAATGTGTTAGTCTCTGTGGAAAGTGTCTCTCTGTGTGTTATATGCTAAAACTCCCATATGCCCCTTGAAAGAGTTGAACTGAATCCAGAAGGCTCACTCTTTCAGTTGGATTCTGGGGAAGGTTTTTTTTTTTAAGCTACTAGGGTACTTTGGGGGTGAACGCTGATCCTGGGGTCCCAATGCCAGTTGGATGAGGGTCTCCATTTCCATGATGGGGTAGCTGATTGGGTATTGGTGCCCAGGAAATATGCCAGAGAGGCCAAGGGAGGAAACAGTGCTGCAGTCTCCTGAGACCAATGGAAGCTTAAAACACTTGTGAATCCAGAGGCTTGCATTTCCCCTCACAGCCATCAGGGGTGGTGACCAGCAGGGGGAGCCCAATCCAATTTGTGATAAGGAGACGTTATTTTCTCAGTTTGTTTACCTGGTGTATCTGATAGCACTTTGTGCATAGTCACTTTTGCCTTCCCCCTCCCACAGGGTCCTTGGGTAGGCATTGCCTCCCTCAGTGCCACTCCATAAATATCTGACACTGCAGGGAGCAGTCTGGGATTCCTCTTCTGGAGGAGCGATGGGCTTTGGGTAAGCACAGAGCCATGGCTGATGAGGAATCCTGTGCCCTCTGGTTATGTGCCCTGCTCCATGGCAAGCTGAGGCAGGATGTAGAGCTGTGGCCAGGCTCCATGCACACAGGGAGAATGAGTAAGGATTTGGACCAATAAGAGTGTTTCACTGTAACATGGTTGGTTGGAAAATCGTATCCATGCCTTAAGATATATAGAATTCAAGCCATAGCACCTTTTTGAGGTTGAAAATAGCTTGATCCAATCAAAATAAAGTGGAAAGAGAAATTTTAATAGCTAAACTGCGTAGATCTTTGCGGTCTTTGTCCAAGTCCTTGAGATGTCTACATTATGCTCAGTGTTTCCTGTATCTGTTCTGTTATCTTGTTAGGTCCCACTACATCGACTGCCCTTGGTGAAGAAGCTTACGCCCTATTTTCATGTATGTCTCTGTCATAAGAATAAATTTTATCCGTGAAGTAGCTTCTCTGTTCTCTTCACCACTCCACATCAGTCTCCTTAAAGTAGCAATGAACTCATTTGAACTAAAAATCAGAAGTGCTCATATTCCTGTTCTAGTGATACATCGAGTGGCCACATCATCCTCCCTAAGAAAGAATTCTTGATAACCTGATTAAGATAAAAGTCAAGGACTGATAAAAGACAACAAAAAGTTTCAATCCTTTGGTAGTATTCCCTTCTAAGCATGAAAGAAACCAAAGGAACTGGCATTCCAATAGTTCTAGAATGCATCAGATTAAGGGAGACCAGCTGTAGGTTGAAAAATCTGTTTCTTTGAGAGCTATCAGCGCCTGCAGGTTCAAAGTCACTGGAATTACAATGGTAATATCAGTGCACTAGCCATTTTTTTAACAGGTTTAGCAACAAAGCATATAAAACCAACTGCTGATTATTATTTTATAAAGAAAGCAATTGCAGCTGTTGAGACTAAAATCAGGTCCAGGCTACAAGAGTAGGATCCAGACTTTGAATCCTTCAAAATGAAGGGGTGTGTGAATCTTGGATTTAGTTTACCATATTTTAGAGAGAGAGCCTAGCGGCAAAATTCAGATCTGGATCCAGGTGTGGATTCCAAATACCCCCCAAAGTTTGGGGATATTCAGATTTTGGTTTATATCCTGCTCCAGCTGTGTGTAAAGGAACAGTTCATCACAACCAACATATGGTGGTTTGTTGCAATAAAAATAAGTCACTGTTGGTAATGTACTAAAAAGATTATGTATAAGGTGCCATAGTGTACAATAAATTCTAAAGCAGAACAATAATTTTTTTCTTTGTTGCCATGACACATTTGCTGTTGGAGAGTATGTCTTCTGATGAAAAGACTTCACTGGAGAGACCAGCTTGATTACTTTGCAAGGAGATATAGTTGCTCTTCGGGCAATGTAATGCCCCATCTTCACAAGGCTTTCAAGTGAGTTTATCCGCTATGCTTATGCACAGTTTAAATTTTGTTGTGGCTAAATCAGTTTCTAACAGAATTTGGCTGGCCAGGCTGAATGGGATTAAACCTTCCTAGAACACATTTTCTGTCTGCACTAGAGAATTTGGGTATTAAAAACTGCCATTGTAATTCAATGGTATGCCTGTAACACACGACATATAAACTCACAAAACTACCACCAAGAGTACAAAGTGGGTCTATGATTTTACGCCAAATGTTTGCCACAGGAAAGAAAATGAAAACAAGCCATTGTGCTAGAGCAGTAATGGCTAAGTGTACTGTTTTGAAGCCCTGTGCTAGCAGGCACATTATTGATGAAACACACTTTATGGAAATATTTTGAGACTTCTTTCTCAGAGATGTGCCTGAATCAAAATTCCCAATTTGAATACTTCAAAAGCATGACATTTTTGAAATTCACTCTTATATTTTGCAGGCTTGAGCACCTCTGTAGACTTTGCAGTTTAATCTACTGACCTTTGTATCTACTGTACAATTTAATGCAATGATTCTTTAAAGAAATCCTCAGGAAGATATTAAATGGTTGATCAAATTCCCACTGAAGTCAATGGGAATCTTTCCATTGAATTCAATGAGCACTGAATCAGGACTTAAAAGAATTAAACAATGTAAAACAGAATGCACCCACAGCGTTAACTTTCTTCTTTGCTTAGGTGCCCTTTTATGCTATATAATAGATTGCTCATTGTTGAAACATCTGAGAGGGTGACATAATAGATAGAGAGTTTTTTTAATTGATTGGGATTTTATTTGAAAAAAAATGGACTGTTAAATATACATTTGTATATGATTTGGTGACCTGAATTTCCTGTATCAATTGCTGAATTGTAAAAGAAGTGAACACATGAAAAGAGTAGTCCAAAGCATTTTTATAACCAAAGGGTACTCAGTGAGCTCTGAAATTACCACGGTTTCCTCTGGTTATTGATTTGGAGAGTGAATAACCTTTTTTTTCCCCAAGTGCAAGTTGGATGCATTTTTTGTGCATAGGATTTCATTTTTAAAGAATGGTAATAAAGTGATGAGAGTGAGCAGAAAAATCTTAATAATGCTTCTGTGTTTAGGATTTCTGCCACTGTATTATTTCAACACCCCTAGAGCTGCATTCCTTCATTCAAAGAAAAATTTTAATGCCAAACCAGATAAGATCCAAATGTTTTTTGATGGAGGCTGTGCTCAAAATGTAAGTTCTCAGCAAAACCTGTGGGAAAGATCAACTTTTTCCTTTTATTTTATTTTATTTTATTTTATTTTAAAGTTTTGTGATAATATGAGTAAATACTGCTCAACAGAAGGAAGACAAGCAGAGGAAATGTATTAAAATAGGAACTGAAATTAAGAATTTTCTTGGTCAGTTATTGTAAGAAATTGATTAAATGTACACCTAGCAGACTAGTAAAAGTATTTCATTTTGTACTAAATTGTTCATTGTGAGTGATAAAAAAGAATATAAATATAAATAATATAAAACAGTCAATGTTTCCCAAAGACAAAGTGAACCCAGAAACTGGACACATACTGACATTCATTTGCCAATTTAGTTTGAAGGCAAGATTTGTGGAATTTGGGTTGGATTACATTTCTTAGACAGATGACATATAGCAGATGTTACCTAGTATCCAACTTCTTCTGCCTCCTTGACTAAGGGATTAAGAGCTAGCTTTGTGTTTTGAATTATTTATTATGGCAAAAGCCAGGTCGATATGCAGAGTTTTACTATGGAGACATGAACTTGGCTTTATATTTGTTTCTGTGTGTGCTGTTCTTGTCCTTATCTGCTTCTCTAATAAAATCTGTAAAATGGTTTTATTCATATTAACTTTGCCATCTTGCATAAACAAGAATAATGGATGGGATAACAACTGTACAGTTGTAAGGGTAACATAATATAATTACTGTAATTATGCTGTAATTGCACTGAGCTTATTGGACCAAATATTCTGTCAGTGTAAATTGGTTTATTGTCTTAAAAGGAACGCTACCAGTTTACATCTGTAGAGAGTTTGGTCCATTAAATGAAACCTGTATATTGACTTTTTTGTTTCAGGATACTGTACTAAGGACACATGTCAAACAGTGTAACTTCAGAGTAATTACAATGTAACATATTAACTAGGATTCCAAACTAAGTTATTCAGTCATATAATCTCCTGCTAATATGAATTAGTGGAAATTACAAATATCCCAAGGCATAACAACTGTATAATTATGTTGTAATAGTAGTGTGTCATAAACTACAGTGTGATTGCAATCAGAGCCATCATTGTAAGTCTAAAAGTCAAAATAGGGAAAAAAAAGTTATATAAAGAAATAGCACTATTAGTCTTAGGAGCATAGACTGTGGCAAAGGCTATTCTTTCACGCCACATTGGGCATGGACCCAGGATTTGTTTCTGCTCAGAGAATCATTTTTGTTTTCTCAAGTGTGAAATGGAAGAAACTTTATTGACAAGAAAGGCAGCATCTCCTAGAAGGAAGTTCAACATATTGCGGGGGGGGGGGGGGAGGAGAGGAAACATACATGAACTAAAGACTGTACTGTGCAACTTTGGCGATTGGTCCTGCTTTGAGCAGGGGGTTGGACTAGATGACTTCTTGAGGTCCCTTCCAACCCTGGTACTCTATGATAACTACTTTTTTTTATTTTTTGGGGGGAGGGATAGCTCAGTGGTTTGAGCATTGGCCTGCTAAACCCAGGGTTGTGAGTTCAATCCTTGAGGGGGCCATTTAGGGATCTGGGGAAAAAATTGGGGATTGGTCCTGCTTTGAGCAGGCGGTTAGACTAGATGACCACCTGAGGTCCCTTCCAACCCTGATATTCTATGATTCTTTGCACTCCATTTATTTTATTGATAATAAAGTTGTTGCCAAAGTTGTTGCCTCAGTGTTGCCAGTTCTGGATGATTTATTGAGAGCCTTGTGATATCTGATGCTTTATGTAAAGCCCCAACTCCTGGAATCTTGTGATTAGATCAGAATCTCATAATTTTTTGTAAGTTTCTCATGTTTGAGGAGACTGCATATATGACCCAAATTGCACCTTAAAGGCTCAGCAGGCAAATCAAAAGAACTCAACATTTATTACTTTTTGAAAATCACATGATTTTTAGTCCATTCTCCTGGGTTTTGTGGGAGCCTGACTCATGATTTTTGAACATCCAGTGTGGGTGATACTGGCACTTCCTCCCACTGACTTCTGTGAGGCTGCTTGTATGAGTAAATGTCACAAAGTGAGTAAAAGGGCCACATTCTAGCTCCAAATATTTCAAGGTGTGTACATTTTTTTCTTTAAGAGTTGGGTCTGAAATTAGAAACTGCTTCAGATAGGTTCTCTGCTTGAGTATTACCCAGTGCGTGAGCCGTCTAGAAAAGGGAGAAGGAGCAGCTTTATCTGGTCAGGAAAGCTGAATAGCATAATATGCTGAATTTTACTCCCTTTAAGGAAAAACCCTTGAAGCAACTGATATTTTCATGACTTTCCCTGTTTATGTGAGAGCAATGCAGAGGCATTGTGCTCAGTCTGAGGGGGAGGGGAACCTTTCATCACTCAACAGTGGCTTCTCTGCCTGTCTTGGCATCATTATCAAACTTGGGGCTGCCTGTGAGATGCCTTCAGATGTCCCAAACTGCACTGTAAGTGGCCATGTTTATATATTTATATAAAAACCTCAATCATCCTGTAATGACAGGTCTCCCTGATTTACTGGAAAAAACTCTCTTGTCACTGTCCAAAATAGCCCTAGTTCTCCAAACACTTTTTGCCAAGCGATTTCTCAAAGCAGTCGGAATGCCAGCAGAAATGACCACTTGAAGCTTTCTTCTGTGTAAGTGAATCTGGCAATGGCATGGAATTAAAACACCCCAGGGAAACTTTGGGAGGGATTGTGACTCCTTTTGCCTTCTTTTCCCCTGGACGCTGTCATTAAGATGAGATGTAATCTGGCCTGTTATGAAAATCAGTCTCTTGTGGGTATTCACATGCTGTTATTATAATAAATTAATGCATGAAGAAGAACACCTCCTTATTCTACAGATCTTCTCCCCATTGGTAGTCCAGGTACTATCTGTTCCACTCTACTGACAAAAACAAATGTGTATCACTTCTGCAGCCCTGAAGAGTCAGTACAGCTATAGGAGAGGGAGCTGGATTGCATCCAACCTCTTGCACAGCCAAAGGAATTGTGACCTCACCCCCAGAGTGCAGAACTATTATTATTGGTGCCCATGTACCAGCCAGAAATGCCAGTGCCTGACTTTCATATGCCCGAGTGTGACTTTGCAGGGCTGACAGTTACAAAAAATCACAATTTTATTCAAAACTGAAGAAATCAGCTATGGAAGCTGCTGAGAGACATTATTTATGCAACCCCACATTATGGCCGTACTCTGAAGAATGACTGTAATATGTCACTTTAAATGGATAGTGCAGTTGTACTCGGTGCATGGTAGGTCTTAGACAAGTCTTTGAGTTGTATTCAATTTGGAGATATACACTGACATTTTGCATTGGTTTTAGTAAGGTCATACCAGTGCAGAGGAGAACTATACTCAATTTATGTGGCTTAATTCATTACGGCTTAATATGGGTTGGTTTTAACTTAATTGAGCATTAATCAGACAAGGTTTCTACCCATTCTGAAATTATATCTTAAGCATTATGGTGACATGGTGGTGAGTCACAATTCAGAATCACAGCAAGGTGTTACTCCATATTTACACAAAATGTTGTAATATCATGCTCTGATACTATGTCACGACATGAAGACCCAAATATGGCAACATTATTTGACTTGAGAATCCCAAAGACTAAACTCATACAAGACCTCTGAACTCTTAAAGGAAGCATTAGATTTAAACCATGCCATAGTAATATGTTAGAGAGAAGCAGGGGAGAGTCGTAGGAAAGACTTCATGACTTAAGGAGGACAAGGATGTTGGTTTCCCCGATCATGAAGTTTAAAATGAGCTGGTTATACAGATCAGGAAGTAAAAGTTATAGGGACAGGCTGAGAACTTGTGGGAATACATTGACAGGGATGACAGATAATTAGGGATTTAATACTGATACTCCCTCCAGAGTAAGAGAGCCTGTTCCAAGTTGTAAATGTCTGAATATGGAAGCTAATGAGCTACCCACATCCAGAAATGTACTGAAATACAAAATCCCTGAACAATTTATAAGTCCAATCAGTTCAGATTGTCAGAGGAATTTGTAAAAAGATGATGAAAATCTTCACATAGAAGGAAAAGATTATGCAAGTGTTCAAACGGAACTGAAATAAAACTCCTAGATATGACACAATACAGAGAGGATAAAGGATTGAAAGGGCAGTTTTCCAAGTGAGAAGAAAACTTTAGGCCCTGATCCTTACCAGCAGCTTTTGACCATATTTGTACTATCCCAGTCTGGACTGGCTGTGCACTGCATGAACTATTTAAAGCAGCTAATTTGTCCCATCACCAGAAGAAGACTGTGGATCAGCAAGAGGAAGAACACATCAGGATGTGGAGAAATAAGTCAAAATCTAAGAAGACCGTAGAGTGGTTTCATTTAGTTTCTCTTCTCTTCTCTTTTCTTGTTAAAATGGAAAACTCTGGGAAACAAGCATAATGACATCTAGATTTCATATATAAACAATCTGGTTAATGAAGCTTGTGCATCCCTGAATGCATGCAATGCCGTGTCATAATGGCGATTCAGAGACCTCAAGATGTGATGCTGTTTTAGGTTGAGCTTTTCAGGTCATCCTGATAGCCTACACATGACAAATAGAAAACGTAACATCTCACATGGAAAGTAGATACCAATTTGTGATTTACATGGGGTAAATAATTTAAAACTCTTCTAGTCATAAAACTTGCCGAGTAAATCCTCCTAATATAGCTAATCTTTATTACAAGGATTTGAATATTAGAGCAGATCTACATTACAGAATTACTCTGGTATAACTGCAGTGCTCAGGGGTGTGAAAAATCCCCACTTTTGTGTGATGTATTATACCAACCTAAGCACCGGTGTAGGCAGCGCTATATCAGAGGGAGAACTCCTCCCGCAAACGTAGCTATTGCCTCTCATGGAGATGGATTAACTATGCCGATAGAAGAGCCTGTCTTCATTAAAGCACTACAGTGGCACAGCACAGCTGCATCAATGAAGCATTTCAAGTGTACATCTGCTCCTAGGCTCTGTTTCCATTCCCTTAACTAGCAGGGACTAGTATGTTACCGCTGATTTGTGCTATTGTCGTGGTACAAAATAGCTGTAAACCAAGTTTAACTCCTCAGTAAAGCTGGGTTTAAAGCTGTTTCACATTGATGCAGTAGAACAAAGCAATTGAAATGTCCCAGAAAATCTGGCCCAATGGGGGTCAAACTGGTATAAAATAAACATAGGTGAGATCAGAATCAGGCTCAAACTATTTAATTTACAACAGGGGTAGCTCAGCTGACAGAACAAATAAAATAATTGTTCTATAGGCCCATATTCTAACCTGGGATAATCACTTCTAACTACTGGGGAATGGGTAACGCACACAAAAGTCACGATGACTTTAAGGTCAGCTAGGTGTTTACGTCGAAACAAACAGTCTTCAAGCTTAACAAATGTTATATCAAATGAACACAAACTGCTGCTGGCAAAAATAGACCCGTCTGTCTGAATTATAGCCTAGAAGCATTAAGAAATTCATGATATTAGACTAGTATTTGAATCAAGAAAAAAGGCTTTTCAATAAAGATGTGAAAAATTGTCAGGTACCTTGCTTAGACATACTCAGAGGATTCTGTGTTGTATACAATTCAAACTGATCAAGAGAAAACTCTAAATATTCCATCTAAATAAATTGTGCACAGTACATCAATAAGAGGTCTTTATTATTTTGCATTGGAAATCATCATTACACAAACACAACTGAAAAAAAAAAAAGCCCTAGAGGAGGTTTGAGAATAATTAAATACTTTCCTAAATTGAATTATATATTCCTTTTTTTTGAATTAAAGCCTTTCACAAGAACTTTTCTTTGAGATGAGATTTTAACTATGGTACATGAAATAATGTCAAAACATAGTGCTGAACACTTGTTTCTAGTCTCTCGTGTGAATTGCCACCAAATGAGCAAATGAATAAAGTTGGTTATTCAGCTTTTTCTGGTGTCAGAGTCACAAAATCTCTGTGCCAATAAATAAATAAATAAAATAAATCTATTTGGCTACATTAATTTACTGAGCTTCAGACAACACTGCTTCCAATCATATTTTGTTCTGAAATTAAACTACATTCACCACTATCAGATTAAAAGACCCAAGCCGCAGTGTGTGTGTGTGTGTGTGCGTGCATACATGTTCACAGAAGGCTAAATTAAATAATTTTGTCTAACTTGCCTTTCAAGTGTTTTAATGTTAACTCTCACATGGACTGAAAATTTAGATTGCATCTGTGAAAGGGGTGAAACCATAGTGCAAAGGACATGTGACTTGGATACTGTGGGACAGATTCTCAGCGGCTGTAGATTGGCATACCTTCATTGACTTCGGTACAGCTATGCCTACTGACACCAGCTGGAAATCTGGTCCAGTGATTTCAGTGGAGGTGCAATTGCTTACACCAGCTCTGAATTTGTCCCATTGACTTATTTGCATTGACATGGGTGTAACTGAAGGTAGAATTTGGCCATCAGAGTACAATATATTTTTATATATACTGTATAATGTAACTGAAACATTTTGAATGTTGTTTTTCTATACTATAGGTAAAGTATTTTAGAAGTATATATATTATGATTAAGGCCCTACTTCATTTGCGATATTGCAGAAATTGCGGCTCCTGAAATACTAGGCTTCCACTACAATTTTGATTTTAATTAGCTTATATGGCAGAGGTTACAATTTTGCATATGCAATTCGTACTGCATTAACATTCAATGCCTGTAAAAGGCTAAAGTGACTGGACTCAATTTCTATAGCCGTTGTGTTAAGACTTTTAGTCTTCTGAAATTTATATTGTACCCGTCACTTTTTTTCCCCAAATGAATGTAATATAGTTGCAGCAAAATGTCTGGTTATGAAAAAAATTAGCAGGCATAACATAATACTTGAGTGTTTATATTGTTCCTTCATTTCTTTCTTAAACAAAATAGGTCTACTCTAGCTTTTCCAAATTACCACTATTAATAAAGCTCCATTATTACATTTCTGCAATTTTCCATGTCTTGTCCACAACTCACCCGCAATTATTTGAAGATCATCCCGCAATCCAAGTAGATCCTTAATTATGATACATCAAAAGTCAGCTTAGCATCTATTTATCCTGCACTGAAATGAATGTCAAATATGGTACCAGTCAACAAGCTTCTGATCTTTTGTTAAACCACCTCTTCAGGGTTAAAAATTATGACTGTTGGATGGCCCTAAATGTTAAGAAATTCTCAGAGTGCAGAGGAATAAATGGTGAAGAAGCATAGGACCTAGAGGAGCAGATGCTATGTCCCATCACCTACACTTGACCACAAAAAGAGGTGGAGAGAGCCAGTCAATCATCTCCCAGAAGACCTGCTATGCAAGGGGAGGACTGGGGTGGATGACACCCCCACAAACCAACATTTGCCAGATGAGGTAAGGCAAGAAGCACATCACTCTAGTCTCAGACAGAACCTGTTGTTGGAGTGGCAGATCTTCAGGGGCAGGAGTAGTGAGATTGTAGAGGGGAGGGTATGTGGAAGTTGGCAACTTGGGCCCAGTTGGGAGACTTAGAATGTTCCTAATAATTTGGGCCAACTTTGGAAAAGCATCTGCGCTTTTGGATGTCTATCTAAACTGAACCTTCAAGCCGTGTGAGGTCCACCCATCACTACTCTGATTCATTTTCACCTTACCTCTCACCATAGTTAGAAATCTCAGGGATTCTGGGACACACTGATAGAATTATTGCTGGACTCTGAAATTCTCAATTAGTGAGGCAATTAGGAGAAGTTCTGAAACTGTTGGGGGTAGGGGAAAGGGACATGTTAGCAGGGATGATTTTCTATGGAAGCCTTGTGGGCCTAGCAAAATGTTTTGACGTAGGAAGCAGTTTAGGATGCCAAGGCATTTCACAGAGACACACTGTGAAACACACAACAAGATTTGGGTTTCCAAATTCTGATTCTGCAGAACTTCATGGCCTAACCATGCCGAATTAGATCCCAAACTTCCTGAGGTGCATTGATACCTAAAGTATATTATACTTAAGACAAATAAACACATGGTGAAATCCTGATGTCAGTGAGGCCGAAGACTTCACCCACAATGTGATTCAGTTTAAATTTATGTTACACACACACACACACACACATTGTGTTAAAAGGTAAGATTTTCAAAAGCACCCAGTGTTGGTGTAACTGCTCCAACAGAAGTTAATGGCAAAATGCCTACTGATTTCAGTGAGTACAGAGTTAGAACATTTATGAAAATATTGTCCAAAAATAAATTGATTTTAAGGACCAGAAGAGAGCTAAGCAAATTAAAAAAGACAATATGAATTGGCCGAGGTATAGTAAACTTCAGTGTCATTTGGGCAACTAGATTTCACTTACTAGTTCATTCTCATTCTCACTGGGTAGATGGACTAGAAGCAGAATGGACTGTACTAGCTCAGCCTATGGATAGCAGGGGGTACTTTATATCACCACTTGACATAAACTGGCTTTATTAAAGGGGGCTTGGTACAGAATTATTGGATGGGGAAAGGAGTGAGAAAGAAAAGTAACACTAGGAGTCTCTGAAAGGGAGACACCAACTTTAGGCCAGTGTTGGAGGGGGGTCAGCCATAAAGATTACTACCCTTTAACGGAGGGAGTGAAGAATTAGAGTGGCAAGCAGTGGAAGGAAGGGGGAGATACAGCAAATGGGTTAGAAGTGGGAAGAGATCGATAGCTAGAGGTCTTGATAAGCGTCTGTACTTTGGGGGACTTATCCATACTGAATCTCCTATCCGCTTCAACATTAGTTCCTCATTCCTTGTGTTTCAGTTGCTATACAGAAATATTTTTATCATGCACAAGAATTCTGTTGGGTGAGAAAGAGCGAATGCAGTGTTCCCAATTAGAAGTTCTTCTTTTGGTTGTTTCCTCTTTTATATTTCTTAGAAGAGTACGCCTGTACTAGCTCCATAGATTAAGCTATCTCAAATTTCACCTTTGTTTCTTTTCCCTTTTCTATATTTTAAAATTATTTCATTTCCTGCAGCAAAAACCTTTTCTTTGAACTGGCTTCTCTTTAATCACAGGACTCTGTATTCAGGAAACATTCCAAGGTGGAAGGTTTTATAATTAACATTCTCCAAGCTGCTGATGTTTTTTTCTCCAAATCCATCTACCAAAAGAAAAGAAAATATCAAAGCTTTCGTTATGAAAAATAACGAGCACTCCCAAATTTCCCATTCCCTTAAATAACATTTTAGGACTCTCATCCTAAAAATGTAGGAGCTGGAGTCCTTTGAAATGTTGTTTGTGTACTGGAATAAGTACAGTTATTTGAAATCATTTGCTTTTTATGAGTTGTAGGTCTAATTGTAAATTACATCTGCTGGAATCAGATAGCATAGGATTCAGAACTGTCATATCAGGCAATTCACATACTTAATGAATAATAAATCCCAGGACTCACTGATGGAAAAGTCCTATATCAAGTCCATCCCACTGCCAAAGCAGGTTTGTTCCCTGCAGTATATTTTCTAGTGTTTTGCCTAGTAAAATATAGCGTGTAAACCACTTTGGGATGATATGTAGCCCTAGTTCCTGACTCTCTGGTCCTTAAAGCTCCTATAACACTTGTAGCAGTGGTAGGGGAGTTACATATATTTATCATGCCATGAGTACCGCACATTTGAACATGTGATAATGAAGGGAGCATGGCTTTGCAAGTGGGAAGTGTCATGTATTTGTTATTGTTTGTATTGCAGTAATACCAAAAGGCTTCATTCAGGGTTGGGGCCCAACATGCTAGGTGCTGGACAAACACTGCTGAGCCACCTAACTGTTACATCCGTTTTCTCTATATTGTTTCTTTAATCCTCCAAGGACTCTACAGACAGAGACCCTGTTTTTATTTAGCTTAGTGTAGATTGTCTCAGAGGAGGCAGGCATTGGATATGCCCTTTTATTTTTCTTCTTTTGTACTTTGCATGTCTCATAATTTAAAAAAGTCATTCTGACTATAAAAGAATTGCTGTGCTTTTTAAATGTGGAGCATTCTGGCCCCCATCCAGTGGAGCATTTAGGCACCTGCTTAATTTTCAGAATGCAAACTGCTCCATTGTGGGATTACTCATGTGATTAAACACTCCCATGTTTTTAAGTGTTTTGCTGGGTTGGATCACAGTGCTTAGCACCTTGCAGGATCAAAAACTTTGTGGGTTTCTCAAAAAATATGATAAAATAAAAATAATCCCACTAGTTTTGGAAAAACTCTCTAGAACATGTCTGAACATGTCAACACATTCTATGTACAGAATACATGATGGGGGGTATGATGTTTCTAAGAGCACTTGTTTGTGAAGACATGCATCACTCATTGCATCACTTATTGGACTTCCCACAGGGCAGGGATGGCACAAATCCAAATTTATGCTGATAAAACCTTTATACCACACCACATAATCATATATTTCATATATTATGTAGTGTGTTTGTATATGTACGCACACATGTGTATAAAATATATGACTGATATATAGTATGTACAATAAGTAAAGTATGTCAAAGTATTAGGAGCTGTTTGTCTGAAATATGCAAAATAAATCTAGATCACTACTTTTATCACTAGTTTGCAATATTACATAGATCTCCAATTTATGCTCATATCTGGTTTAAGAGCACAAGTTATTTTCACAGCAAACGTATAATGTAACTGTTTTCTCAGCAAGTACGCTTTTGTAAATAACCTGTTTCCTTCCACTCACATCTGAACCATTTTTCATGCTACTCTTACAGTTTGGAAAAATACTCTCATTTTATGTTCCAAGCAATCACCATGTGTTCTTTCACATCTCTTCTTAGAACTCAGTGCTTTTGTTCAGTTATTCCTTACTGATCTCCTCCCCATCACTGTCCAATTTAATTGTTGTGTCTGATCAATGACATTGTATTAGGTCCTGTGCGAGTAAGGGAGGCAGAAACTGCCCGATCGTGAAGACTGATTAACAAACTAGAGATTTTCAGACCATATGTAAATAAATGAAAATCTGTGGTTTAATAAGTTTAACGTTTCTAAAGCATCTAGGTGACATAAGAGCCCAAATTACATTGAAAATCAAGTTAGGCTCCTAAGTTACTCAGGTGCTTTAGATAATCTTACCTATACACATTAAATATTATGCAGCCTTCTTTTCTATTCAGGGGCTAATCTCTGAAGGTCAATGTAATGAGGCAATTTCATGCTGTGAAAGCAGGTGTAAGACAAGGTTACTAAAGAATACAGAACAAATATCTATCTGGGTTCTTATATTGGTGCCTGTCATTGTGTTCTCTAGGCACTTTCCAAATATTTAAAAAAGACAGCAATAACACCCCGTCCTTCCTTCCACAGCCAGGAGTAAATACTTGAACAGAATTAAAATTCTGTTGGTTTTCTGGGGTTTGTGTGTGTGTGTTTGTATGTGACAGAGAGAGAGAAAGTAGTCAGGGCTCAAATTTTCATAAACTATTTGCTAGAGCCCCAGGACTTGGGGCTTTAGCCCCGCAGAGGGCACCAGGGCTGAAGCCCTGCAAGCTTCAGCTGAATGTAAGCCCTGAAAGTAGTACTTATTGTGAGAACATTAGTTTGAAGAAATGAATTTTGCATTAGTTTTGAATATGGTAAGTCTTATGGCAATTCTTACCTCATCTGGTAGCAAGTTCTACCAGATTCTGTATTTAATATGGAGCCAATGCAGAGGGAGGAGCATCAGAATGATGTTTTCACAGCAATTTTTGCCTGTGACTACTGTGGGTCTGCTTTAAAATTTTCAGCTTGTTTGACATATTACCCATTCTACTAGTACTTTTGGTACTAGTGGGGAATACCTCTCAAGAAGGTAACAATTTTCAAAGTGGATGGAACTTTTAAGGTGCAACTACTGTAGATGAGCTGCTGCATTTTGTACCAGCTGGCGTGGGCCATCCGTCCTAGGTATACTAAGCTGCGGGATATCAAGTCTTGATGTCATAAATTGCGTGGATCTCCATGGCCAGATCTGTGTCCAACCAGAGACAGTGCCATCATTTGGCTAATCATAGATGGCTGCAGGCATTTTTTGTTGATATGGCTATTTGGGCATTTAGTAACACTGAGGAGTCCAATAAGATCTCAGGACTGCAGACGAACAAGCTGAGGGCAGATGGGCATTTAAGAGAGGAAGTGGGCTCTTCAAAGCAGGGTCCTCTTCCCACCAACATCTCCTCAGTCTTTCCTGGATCCAGCTTTAGCCAGCTGATCTTCATCCATGTGCTGATCGATACTAGGCACCAGAAACTTAAGAGATGGTGCTCGTTACAGTCAACATAAAGGAGACATAAAACTGGGTGTCATCCAGGAACGACTGGCACTTTTGTCTGCTATTGTCCCACAAGTTTCCCCAATGGCTTAATAAAGATCTTGAAAACTGAGATTGGTGGGATTCTGCGAGGCCTGGCTTTGTTTACTTTTAGAAATTGTAAGAGGCTCAGGTAGGAAGGTGATGAGCTTGGTATAAATGTCTAGATAGATATCCTTCAATCAGCAAACTTCAAGAGGTTACTTCAGTCTTCTTTATCCATGTTAGAATCCTTTTCTGAAGCTCAATTCACATCATGTCATCAGGAGCCCGGGGATTCTCTCCAGTTTATTCAGTGCTGCTCTATTTACAGGAGACTTCAGGCTGAATTTCAGATGATTTTTAGCAACAAGCATTCCCCAGAGAATACAGCAGGGATCTCTGTCATTATTTTAAACTGAAGTGGCCATGTCAGGAACCATCTCTTGGACTGACTGATTACAGAAGAGATAGTAGCATATGTCATGTACACCAGGGTTAGCATTAATTTTAAAAATGATTTAAACTGCATGTACTCATCTTTCACTGTAGCATCCTGTATAAATGAAGGGTATACTCTCCCATCAGCTTTTACCTCCTCTTCAAAATATCCATTGATTTCCTCTAGATCCTTCTCCCTGTATAAAAGAAAACACACATCCTTTTGGAAACCTATGTGAAATAAGTTGGTGAACCTACTTCAGGTCCTCATGGATAAGTGTTCATCATGAAACTTCCATTGCATTGGTATCCTCCTCAGCAGAGAAGCCAATGGGCCATGGGGAGAGACCTGTCTTTTATCTGGAACTGGGGAGACACTGAGGCATAGAGATTTCCACACAATTCCAAAATTTCTTAAAATTCCAACTGTCCTGCAGAGGATTTTCTGTAGGGTGTATTCCACTGATCAACACTGAGTACATATGAAAAAGAATATCCCTTCTTGTAGGGCCAGAATTGGAGTATGGAGAAGCGTGCGAGGAATACACAGTTCAGGGAAGTGTGTGCTCTTACTGAACTTGATGTATTTTTTGGTAGTTAAAATGAAGATTTCAATCTCTAGGGATATCCATATGGCAACCTTCTTGAGTCCTAAGAAAACTATTTCTGATATTCAAATGCTCTCAGCAGGGGTTAGAAAAGAATCCATTGTTTCCATTTGCATCCATGATTGACTGTAAAAATTAACGAGTGCTGCTGACTGAGAGTCAAATCGTATGGCCACATTTTCAATACTGCATGCAGTTTGGTTGCCTCATTTTTAAAAAAAAAATAGAATTTGAAAATGTCAAAAGAAGAGCAACAAAAATGACTAGGAGTATGGAACAACTTCCATATGAGGAAAGATTTAAAAGATTGGGACTGTTCAGCTTACAAAAGAGATGACAAGGTGGGGGAGAGAGATATGACAGAGATATAATAGAGGGAGATTGATAACATTTTGAATGGGTGTGGAGAAAGTGCATAAGGAAGTGTTATTTAACTCTTCACATAACACAAGAACCAGGGGTCACCCAATGAAAATACTACTCAGCAGGTTTATAACAAACAAAAGGAAGCATTTCTTTACACAACACACAGTCAACCTGTCAAACTTATTGCCATGGGATGTTGTAAAATGGTTGACACGTTGCTGCATGAGGCATCTCCATGTGGCTACATCTGGGGATTAGCTCTCTCCCAGTTTGCACCCCCCCCCATCAATTGCTCACCCTGTGTTGTCCCTCCTTCCTTCTTCCTGATTCGGCCCTCCGGCTGGTCAGTATAGTCCTCCCGTTTGAGTGTATCAAAGACCTCCTGACCAAATGTCCATACATCAGCAACCAAGGTCTACACAGTCTCAACCATTTGCTGCTCTTTCTCTGGGCTTCTTCCTACTCTGCCTTCCACAGGCTTTCTTCCCTGCAATGCCTCTGCCAAACTCCTTCCATCAGGGACAGGTTCCCAGGGCATTTGCTCCCCTGGGGTTTCCTCCTACCTACCTCTCTGTGCCCAGAGAGCAGCTGCAGACACTTTACCTGGAGCCCCTTTCTTTTTTCCTTTTTTCTCATTTTTATGGCAAAGCAGATTTGACTGGATAGTCTATAGGCTCCACCAGCTTCAATAATTAGCAGTTTATATCCTCTCGCTCTGCCCTATATCTTTCAGATAATATAACAAGCCCTTTTTAATACCTCATTTCCCCAATGTTTTTACTGAATAACACAATTTATTTTTTTACCTTAGACATTTAAATTCCTTAGAAAGCTTTTCCCTTGCTTTATCAAAGCCCTCACACACCTATAAAAAGTGATCAATTGTTTCTTCCACGTTACAGGGTGTACATAGTCTAGCATTGTGTCTATTTATTAGACAATGATTTTTTAAGCCACAATGGGCAGATACTACTCTAAACCAAAGCACTTCATCCTTCCTATCCAGACCCTGAAGTATGTCATTATCCTCAACGGTAGGGCACAACTGAAAAAAAATCTTCTTTCTCTTCTTTCATTAATCCTCCTTTTTTGTCAGTCCTATTTTACATTTTTCGGTACTTGACTTCTGAATTCCTCTTTACCCAGGGTATTTCTGTGAAAACCCTTCCAATGATGTTTTTAGTTGCTTTGACCACTGTTTCATTCCTTGTTATCCCAATATGCTCTGGGATCCAAGCTAATGCTACATGTGTCCCTATCAGTACTAACTCTGTTATTAGAAATATCATTTGATTGATTAAATAACTTCTGCATACTGAGATAGCAATAAAAAAGGGTATCAGGCCTGAGATTAAATCTAAAAAAATGGCCCATGCTGCTGTGGGTATATCCCAGATCCAATTTAATGGTAGCATTATTGCTACAAGTTTGGCTGCCATGACAGAAACAGAATCAGATATTCTTTTAGATGTACTAATTCCCAGTGTTGGTATACAATATGTCATAACTACCTCTTCTGTTTTTTTTTTTCTTTTTTGGATCCATTGGTCTATATTTGTTTGGTCCTTTCATCATTGCAGTTCCCATTAACTCTGGTTCAGAAAGTAAGGTTCAGTAGTTTTATTTGTAGTGTAACTGGCATTTCACTAGCAGCTATTTGTAGACATACAGGTGTTGTAATAAATGCACCATATGCAATTTGTAGTGCCTGGGCTTGTATTAAATCTAATTTTTTATGTTCTGATTTTGATGCTGACCCAAAGGCTTGGCATCCATAGTCAATAACTGGTCTGATTAAGGCTCTGTATACTATCAGCCGTTTTTACATATCTGCCCCTCACCCCTGTTAGTCTCGGCAAGGCTTTTATGCAGGTTAATCCTTCCTGAACATTTATCTTTAATGTAATTTATACGATCTTTCCAAAGTAATTTAGTATCAGATATTACTCCTAAGAATTTAAACCCTTTATCTATATCTATTTGTTCTCCATATAGATACAATTTGCATTTCTTTGTAACTCCCCTTTTTGTAAAGACCCTATCCTTTGGATTTAGCAATGGAGAGCTTGAAACCCCATGCACTTCCTCAGTCAGAGGTCTCCCCTAACACTTTGTTGATTTTCCTTTCTGCCACTCAGTATTCCTACTCTGAACCCACAGATTACAGTCACCTGGGAATTAGAAAAAAGAAAAGGAGTACTTGTGGCACCTTAGAGACTAACCAATTTATTTGAGCATGAGCTTTCGTGAGCTACAGCTCACTTCATCGGATGCATACTGTGGAAACTGCAGAAGACATTATATACACACAGAGACCATGAAACAATACCTCCTCCCACACCACTGTTTCATGGTCTCTGTGTGTATATAATGTCTTCTGCAGTTTCCACGGTATGCATCCGATTAAGTGAGCTGTAGCTCACGAAAGCTCATGCTCAAATAAATTGGTTAGTCTCTAAGGTGCCACAAGTACTCCTTTTCTTTTTGCGAATACAGACTAACACGGCTGTTACTCTGAAACCTGGGAATTAGAGTGATACCTAACTGATTTGGTTTGGAAGATCATTTACCATAATATTAAATAGGGTCAGGATGGTAGCACTTCCCTGTGGTGTACCATTTTTAATATTATATATATTCAGCATAGCTTTCCCAACTCTCACTTGCATGTTCTTTTACACAAAAATTCTCCAATCCATCCATACATTCTTCCCCTTTCCCTAGTCCACTTACTTCGTACAACAAGCCGTCCCTCCAAAATGTGTCATATGCCCTTTCAATACCTAGAATGGTAGTTAGCACGAAATCTTTGTGACTCCTACTTTTTTGCATTTCTGTTTCTAATTTAATAATGTGGTCAATGGTGTACTGTGAAAGGACAACCTCACCCTGGTATGTAGAAGGCCAACGAGCTCCTCTGGGCCTGTTCTAAGCTAATGAGATACACCTGCAAGGCTGGTTCAGCCTGAGGGGGAGGAGATTAAAGGGGGGAATTTACCATAGGACAGGGTGGTGAATAGGAAGAAGCTTACTTTGCCTAGGGACTGCTGTCAACAGAGGGAGTCCATCCAAGGAAGAGACTGCCATGAGACGCACTGCTCCTGAAACTGCCCTGACTGACAGTAAAACTAGCTTTTGCTAGAACTCCTGCTTTCTCAGCAGAACTTCCTACTATGTTGTCATTCCCAAGAAGAGGTAGGACTTGACTACCGTTAGTTTAAATTTCCGTCATTCTTTTAATTTGCGTATATATTTCTGATGTTTTGGTATCTTTATTTATCTACTCACAGTACTTTCTCCAACACTCTCTCATTTTTTAAAAAATTCTTTGTTATTCCATACTACTTTTATACTCCGTTATATCTTTGGCATTCATTGCATTTTTTGCTTTTTTTATAGGCTTTGTTCCTTTTTCTAATTGCCATGTTGTACTCCTCATCCACCATGGAAGTGAGTTTTTTAGTTTTGAGGTACTTCAACATCTTAAGTATGGCTACAGTAGCTACTGCTATTAATCCCATTATTCCATTATCACTGAAATTTTCCATGTCATCACATGATTATTCACAAATTCAGTACATTAATTTGTAAATAGCTCCCAGGTGGCTTCCTTGAAATTCCAGGTGGGTAATTTTCCATTACCTTATTGCCCTTGAAAAGTAATAAGTCTAGAGAAATGATCACTCCCCATTCCTTCTTCCTTATATATGTTCCAGCTGCATTTACTTGCAACATCTGCTGTTACAATTCCCCAGTCTAAGCAGGAAAAAAAACCTGCTGCATTCGATCTAGTCGGAGTGCCATCGTTTGAAACCACTACATTTGTTTTGTAAGTATGCACCATTTTAATCAGTTGTCTTACTTCACCACAATTTATTCTGGTTTGGTCACCACATATAATATATGGTCTTTTAGCATTCTTTATTATTTCTTGTAGCTCTGAGCTCTCAGTTCCCACATGGATTGTAGATATTATAAATTCTTAAAGAAATATTTCTCTTCATTGGGAACTCAACAGCATTATATCCTAGGCTTATGTCTTCATGCTCTACTGTTACGTAGTTCAGTCTTACCCTTATGAAAGTACAAATGCCTCCTCTTCTTCCTAGTTGTCAGTCTTGCCTAGAGGCAATGTGCCCTGGAATTTTAAAAGCAAGCTTTTCAATCAACCATGTTTCCTGGATACATATAACATCTGATTTTAGTTTTCATTTCCAAGATATTTTCTTTTAGTTCTTGACCATGTTCTATCAAACTGTGCACATTCCAGCAAAACATTGTGATTCCCATACTAGTCATATTTCACCATTAACCTCATTAAAATTTGCATGAATACAGTTCATTGACAAATTGCTAACATACAAGTATTTTTCCACTGCCCTTGATATAATTTTCATTTTTTTCCCATTTGTGATGTACAATTTATCACTGCTCTCCTAAATGCAATAAACCTTTTTTCCACCACTAATATATTATTGCCTATTCCTTCCACCGTATTTATCATAATCTTTACAGAATGAGAATCTGTCTGCAGTTCCATTTTTTTCTGTGCTGATTTTCTCATCCTTCTCTGCCTAATACTTTGAGAGTCGCCTTACAGCTTCCGCATAATATCTGTTAACAATGTTTGTCTTTTATATCTCTTTAGCTTGTCTTTCTGCAGTACATTCTGTATGCTGGACGATGATTACCATCACAGTTACTACATTTGACCTCTGTCCCTTCTGTACAATTTTCAGAGGGACGCTCTCCCTCACATTTACTGCATCTTGTTTTCCCTTTGCAAGCAGAAGCTACGTGCCCATACAGTTGGCACTTGTAACACCTTATGGGATAGGGGATATATGGCATAGTTCTGAACATCTGACACCCTAGTGTTCGTTTCTCAGGTAGAGTCCCTCTCTTAAATGTAATCAGCACTGGTGCTGATGGCTTGCTTTCTCCTCCTCGTTTAGTTAGTTGCTTACCTGCTATCACTTTATTTTCCTCCTATCCTTTTGGTTATCTCATCATTGTTCCGTTCTAACAGCACCCCAAAGACTTCTCCCTTCATTTCCCTATGGTAGCTGGCAACTTATTTTAATTTGTCCTAGTGTTTTAGTTTTTTTAGCAGTTTATCAGCTTGTTCTTTGTTTTTACATTCAACTATAAGATTTCCACCTTGCAGCTTCATGGCTCTTACTATATCCCCTATGCTTTTTTAATCCAGTCTGCTATTTTCATAGGGTTAACATCACTTAATCGTGTTACTTTGACTAGTGATCTTACAATTATAACATTTTGGTTTATTTCCTTCTTTGGCTTTGCTTTTTTGCTGATATCATCATTTGAAGGTCAGAAAATCCTCCATTTTCACTCCAGCTTACCCCACCCAGCCCTTTCTGGGACAAATTTGTTGGCTTTATACCTCAGCTTCTTGCCCAGCTGGACTTCATCTTCAATTAGGGTTTAGCAGTGACGCCTGTAAGGTTAATTGACCCTTTCTGAGCCACCTTAATCCCTTCAGTGCTGATTTCTGGTGAACACCCACCCCATCATAGATGTTGTGAAGGCCAAAAGTGTAAGTAGGTTCAGAAAAAAATCAATAAGTCCATAGAAGATAGTTCCATCCATGGCTATTTGGCAAGATGGACAGGGATCCAAGTCCATGCTCTGGGTGTCCCTAAACTTCTGACTGCCAGAAGCTGGGACTGAATGGCAGGGAATGGATCACTCAAAATTGCTTTGTTCTGTTCATTCCCTCTGAAGCATCTGGCATGACCACTGTCAGAGGCAGGATACTGGGTGAGATGGACTATTGGTCTGACCCAGCTGGCTACGTTTAGAACCTATAAGAACATAAGATAACACAGGGGGCTTGGAAAGAGACTATCAGAAGTTCTAGGTTGCTTGTTTAAATCCATCTTGCAATGGTAGTGACCAAAATTTATTACCACACGAGTACCATTTTGGTGCCTTATATGGAGTGAGTTGGGGACCCAACGTTTGTTTGAGTAGTTATTCCCATCACAGAACTGCAGCTATGACTGGCATAACTCAGTGCTACTGTCACACATAGCGGTGAGGAATTATTCTAACCCTGCAGATTGTGTCTTTTGGGTCCAGGATGAAAGATATTGGTAGATCATTTGAGGGAGACTTGTTTTGCGGCTGCCCATGCTGTATAGATTCTGTAGATAATTTCCGTGTCTCTCAATCTGGGAATTTTTAAACCAATGCTAAGAATTTTCTTGTAAACATTGCTCATAAACACATTTGGGTGGTACATGAAATCTATGTAAAATAACAAGACCCTTAGATGAGACTTCTTAAATAGTGTGTGTGTTTGTGAGAGAGTTCACCCCTGGCAGAGTATGTTGAAAGCAGGTTAGGTCAATTTTTCGGTGTGAATCATACTGTAGGGTGAATAATTCTTGTACCACTTAAATCCCCCAGGAAGCATTTTGATAGATATGTGTGTTTTTGACATCTTAGCATTTTCTTTCTTGAGGCTATGCTGCAAGAACACATTTAACATTCTATACTGTACATTCAGAAAGAGCATCTGTGATTCCCATCGACCACTGCAAACTTTATTTCTGAAAGCTTGGCACAAATGTTCGCTTCATGTCACAAACAGCTGAGGCAGCCCTGTGAAATGACAACCATCTGGAGCTTGCTGGGTTTTGCAAAGTTACTGCCTTGATGCCTTCTTCCTTGAGAATTTCAGTCAGTCATCTTTTCTTGTTGTTAGTTAAGCTGAGTAACAACGGTAGCAGTCTGCTTTCCTTTCTCTCCCCTGCCCCCCGTATTTTTGAATTTCCCTGGAAGTTGTTGCGTCCCTTCATGCTTCTGATGCCAACTTGTGTCATAAATACTCTATATAGTGCCCAGGAGCCAGCTGATTTTTTTTCTTTTTGAAATTAACCAGCAGAGCCTGAATTACTACAGAAGCACAACGGATGGCACAGTTATAGGGCCAGATTCCCCATGGCCTTGCAACCACCATTGTTTACATCTGTGCAAAGTGGGTATAAAATGCTAATAATCACAATGATAGTGTGTGATACATGCTTTGCACAGGGATAAGGGAACTCAGAAGGTGCAAGGCAATTGGTAATCAGGTCTCTATCTCATGTATAGGACACAACTCCATTGACAGACCACAAATGGTTTCTGCTTTACCCATCTGACAAACATGATTTAGTAGCATACAGTTCTCTGTGTGGTTTCACATTGTTAATATGAACAGTACAACATTCATTGGCCTTAGAGATACTTCTCAGTACATACATGCTTACATCTATTATTGGACTGCTATCAAGGAGACTTGATCTGGATATCAATATTCTGTCATGCCCATATTTTTAGCATCCATGACTCTCAAACAACATTTACAACTCCAGTCTGACACGAGACACCCCCTTTTTTTAATGGTTTGTTAGAAATAGGGGTTTTAAAAACTGAAATTGTAATGAAATTGTAATTGAAATGTTTGCATGATAGTTTAAAAAAGTCAATGAAAATAAGTGCTCTCTACGTGGAGACTGAAACATTCACCTGCGGCTCCAGGGTGCTTGAGTGAGTGCTTGAGAACTGGAAAGGGAGGAAACAAAAAGGGGGAGGAGTCGTTTAGCAAGGCTTAGAGGGGCATAACTTGGAGTACTGAGATGAAATGCACACAAGCAAAGTTTAGGCTAACTATTCCTGATGGTGGGAGTCTGGTAGGCTGTGGAATAATCTCTCAGGTGAGTAAGAGGCAGCACCATTGCTGGAGACATTAAAATGAGACTACCAAATATATAGGCTCAGATGGCTCCTGTTAGGTACATGCACTTGCAGGATCTCCTAGAGCTCCAGGAACTATTCAGGAGAACCAGTGCAGGATCTGAAGCACCAGGCTGATATATTTGTGGAAGCTTGTGATGCTTACCAGTTGGGTTAATACATTTTAAATTAATTGGATATTTTCATTACCAGGTAGTGTGCATTGGAATAGTGAAGCCTGAAGGTGACAACCATGGACCTCCATGGCCAGATCCTTCTCTGTCAGGTGAGTTTATAGCCTCCCGTCCTGCCATATGGAAGAAGGCATTTATAGCAACTATAGACATCTTGGTTACAGTATCAGTGAAGGATCTAGAAGGGCCTGTAGAGTGTGCTCAGTTTTGATAGCAGGTGGGCATATCCCCTCAATATAATGGCTCCTGCAGTGCAGGGTGAGAGTGGCTGCATGCATACACGTTTTGAAAGGGTGCAGCAGACAATCCTCCCTGTGTGGGAGCAGCTGTACTTTCCTCACCCACTCCTCCCCACCAGCTATTGTTATTGTGGGTGCTAGATTTGGGCACTCCTTGAATACAAGGAATGCAGTTGTACCTGCCTTTATGCAGCAGCAGAGTTTGGGGAAAGGAGGCTACTTTTGTCTCTTTGTTACATGCTAGCTCATAGTGTAGAGAGCCTTTGGACTACAGGGTACACAAGATGAGTGGTCCTCAGATTTCGGCACACAGGTGTGATCAGGTTGTCTGAGGGTGGTTATTGTTTGTTAAAGTCTCTATACTAAGGTCTCTTTTTACATTTCTAGAACAGTGTAAAGGAACCTTAATGCAAATGGGAACCAGGCTCTTTAGTCTTTTTAAAATTGGCTCATGAAATCAAACCTTGCACAGTCTCACAAGAAGATATTCTTGTGAAGTCCTGAAGTCATGTTTAATTCAGATAGCTACAATCATTGTAAGTAGACTACACTAATGAAAATTACAAAGCTGGTATTTGACTTCAAGGAGGGAAGAACTGGACTGATGCTGAGTCCTGTTGAAAATCTTATCCTAGATTTTTATAACTATTAGTAACACAGGAAATGAAACCTTCTCTGTCAGTCTTTCTGTCCATCCAAAATATGGGATTTTTCATAATAGCAGTGCACCATTACACTTTCTCAAATTGGAACAGGGCACAACCATTTAATGCTTGCAAATTTAGTAGATTGCAAAACAAATGTATACTCTCTTTGCCAAAGAGTAAATTGTATGCAACAGGGATACCTGAGCGCATTCTACAGGGAGGTCTTGCAGCTGCCTCAAAGGCATAATTCACTTATACACTGAGTATAATTTGAACAAAACCCCAGCATTTCATGCTTTGGATTTTTTTTTATTCATGCCTTTACAAAGGTTGAATATTGAAAACTGAATGTCATGCACATATTTGGAATAACAGTCAAATAACATGTAACCATTATTAGTAATAATAACATTGATTATGATCTAAGAGGTCCCAAACATGATCAGAACCCCATGGTATGCAATATGTCCAACTGTAGGAACACACAATAAGAGCAGTCCCTGCCATGAAGAGCTTTAAATGTAAATTGACTAGACAGAAAGTGTTGGAGAAGGAGAAGATTATCATCCCCATTTTACTGATGGGTAATTAAAGCCCAGAAAAATGAATGTCTTGATGTTCAAAGGTGCATATACCCAAAACCCCAGTTAAATTCACTGCAAGCTGTGAAAATCAGGTCCTAAGTGACTTGCCCAAGGTCACATGGAGTTTGTGGCAGAGCTGAGAATTGAGTCCAAGCACTGTGTGTTCAACCACAAACTCATCCTCCATTTCTCTTCAGCATTTTTATCTATTGGCCTCAAAATTACCACAATGCATAAGCAACACTATTCCCATTTTACAGTCAAAGAAACTGGCCACAGGAAGTATAATGGCCTGATTTCCCACTGCTCCTTTTAAAATCAACTTGCTACAATTAAAATCAGGCCATAAGCAATCGACCCACCGTCACATAACAAATCAGTGTCAAAAGTGGAGACAGAATCAGTTCTCCTGATTACCATTCCATGGTTCTCCTTCCCATCACCATCCCTTTCCCCCCATCACTTCTTTAAAAGGGATAAAAGAAAATGGGGAAAATTTCACTTTTCCCTACTGGAAAGTGCAGGTGGGTGGAGGGTGGGAGGGGGAGGGGGAGAAGTTTCTCCAAATTCTCTCTCCTTTTGCAACCTTTTCTAGTGAAAAGGGGGGAGGGGAGTAAGAGGGTTTGTTACCCCCCTCAAAAAAAGTCCTGAGAATTTTTCATTTGAAATTTCTTTAAAAAAAACCCACTAAAAAGTGTGGTGTTGCCAAAACCTCATTTTTGGATGAAAGTCTTACATTGCATCCCCCCCCCACCTTTCCCCCCCAAAAAAGTATGACCTGCTCTAGCTGCATGCTGTCATATGTGTGAAAGATCATGGTTCTCTTCCCTAATTTCCCCCCTCTTCCCCCCAGTGCGACTGGCTGCTGGCAATTACCATGTTATTGCTGACAGAAGTCAAGCTCTTCTGTGCCCTGGATGTGAGGTATCAGTGGTGTTGGGATTCTTAAGAAAAATGTTCACCTGTGGCCCCAAAGTGCCACACTTTTCAGTGAATGGCAGAGTTTTCTCTTTGGTTCTGCCTCCACTATTTCTGTTCTATGGTGTTCAGATAGCCACGTTCGCACACTGTGTACTAAGCATTGTTCTTGCCTTCTAGGGACCAAATATTGCTATGGAGTTGTTGGTCCAAAAAGCAGAACCACCATTGCTATGGTTCTGCTGGGCAAATGAGGGAAAGACCATAGAAGTTGACTTCCCTTGAACTGAGACCTCTGCTTCTTTTGAAACCAAGCCCTATCTCATTCTGAAAAGGAGTATCTTAATTAGAAACAGTAGCCACACCCTCTTTAGGCCTCCAGCCAGTAGAGAGCCAGGCTGTCTACTGGTGAGGGGCAGCTTTGTGTGCACTGATAGAACCTGAAGTACTAATCGTAAGAGGTTTTTGCAAAAAATACAGGCTTACAAAATACTTCTGAGTAAATACCAAGCTTCCTGCTCAAACCTATCATCTCAGACTGCTCGTACCTCAGCCAAGGCATGATATTTGGGACATGACCAAGCATACTCTGCAGTCATGCCTGCGTGGGAGAAAAGGAGTGTGACTGCCAGAGCTAATTTAAATTTCTCTTTTAGTTCAAGTAATTGAGCTGCTACTTGTGCAGATGAAGTCTCAGTTCAAGTCTCAGTGTAAACAGATGCTTTACAACTGTTATAGCACATAGTCTGGTTTAAAAATTTCTCCTCGCTCATTCTGTATCTCCTCCTTCAATATGAAAATCTCTTGTTTGATATTTTTGTGGTTTGTAGCCGTGGTCATAAACATTTCAGAGGGTTGTGGGGTGGTTTTTATTTTGTTTTGACACATTTCTTTATGTGGGCTTAGGATAAAATTTTGTAAAGTCCCTATATGAAGTCAATGGGACGAAGATGCTTAATTGTCCAAGTCACTTTTAAATATGGGACTTAGACTTCTACGTCATTTAGACATTTTGGAAAATGTCTCTTTTTGCCAGTTAGCAAATGTTTCTGGATGAGCTTTCTTATTAGGAAATGTATTTATCTAGGATAATCAGCTAAGAATGGAGCATGGTGATTCCAGGGAGATTCTTCCTTTCTTTTAGTAAGATTTTACCATTAACTGAGGCATAAGGTGAATAAGTGATTCACCCAAGTGACACAATGAGTCAGTAATTCAGCTCAAGTTAGAAGTTCAACCTGTATCTTCCTACCAAACATTTCCTTTAATTTACAAAGTAGCATGGCTCACTTTAACTCCACAAGTGTCAGAAGCCATCCTGACATGTTTCACAGACTCTGCCTGATTAAAGAGGCTTGAGAATATTCAGAGCACTCCTGATCAAGGTTTGTTAAAATTGAAACAAAATAAAAATCTGTGTTGCATTTTTTAGAGATTTGCAGTGGCACTTGATGGCAAAGTCCTGAAGCATGGAATCTATGAAATTCTGGCTCAAAGTGTGGGTGCGTGGGCGGAAGGTTTCTTCCACTGTTAGTTTGATAATTTTTAAATTAAAGAATTAACAAAAAATGCCTCAATTGAGTTCTGTCACTGAGAGTCTATTCATGCAGGTCCCTTGTGTCCTGCAGGGGGGAGCTTCCTGCTGGGGAGAATAATGTAGTGAAATAAAAATTCCCTCCAGATCTCCAAGGAACTTGAAAATGGACTTTGTCATTTTCAGTGTTGCCATATTCCATGAATTTATCACAAGTCTCATGATATTTGGTGTTTTGGTTAAAGGCCCCGCTCCTGGAGGCATGTACTAAATGCTGAGAGCTTTCCTTCTTTCTTTCTTTCTTTCTTTCTTTCTTTCTTTCTTTCTTTCTTTCTTTCTTTCTTTCTTTCTTTCTTTCTTTCTTTCTTTCTTTCTTTCTTTCTTTCTTTCTAGTAAGTTTCTAGCCCTCTTAGCTGCAGAGATGTGACAGGTTATACAAACCCTGTTATGGTAAGGAAGGGGTTAAGCAGCAGCTCTAAGTCCAAGTGGCCCTACCCTGACCACACCTGCAAAGCTTGGAGGAGGAGCTTGAAAGGAGAACAGGCCAGCACAATAGAGGAGCAGATAGTGGGGATGAACTGACCTACATGCTGAACTCTTGGGAAGGACCACTGCAAGAGGTCCTGCTGCCTGAGGCTTTGGTTGCAGACACCTTACCAAACCTTTAGGGGAGAAACTCGTAACAGTCAGGTCTGAGACTTTATCTTTGATTTCAGTTATTAGGTCATTACTTTGCCTGTTGGAAAAGAGGGGACTGGAGGCAAAGTGATCCAGGGGTTGTATATAGGCTTACCAATATTGGTTGGATGTATTCCTGGAGAGTTCATCACATGGCATAATCTTGAAAGATTCATCTTTAATTCCTGGAGGCTCCAGGCCAATCCTGGAGGGTTGGCAACCCTAGCTGTATAACACTTTTGGGCACAGGCCTTAGCTGCATACCACTGGCCCCTGAATTGGAACTTGGTGGAGAGGGCAGGCCTGGGTTTTTCTGCTAACCCCCAGGGAATGCAAAGAAAGCATAAACCCCACCCTTAATGGGAGAATCTGGGCGAGGGAAGACACAGATGGCTCATCACCTAACCAACAGGGCTACCCTATTATGGAACTTGCTATATTACTGAAAGTGGTGGACAGAAAGGCATGGCTTAGCCAGAGGATGGGGCTCAAGGAGGCAAACCACTGCAGGGTCATGGCAGTTGCCACCGGGGAGGTGCTGAAAAGTGGCCCTGCTGTGTCTGACCACAAGGGGGCATTGTGAGGAGTAGCCTCCTTTACCAGGGAATAACCTGAAAATATGACCTCTAAAAGCTCAAAAATCAGAATGCAATAAAAAGAACCCACCAAATCACTGGTTTAAAAATCATGAGAATTTAAAAGAAACAGCCTCACTTTTTTTGAGGCTTGACTCAGATTTATGAATGTGTGGGGTTAGCAGTACCTTTTCCCCCCTCTCCCCCGCCCCCTCCAGCAGTGGATACTTTTCTTTACATAATTCTAGTTGATATTTATATAAGGTTTGGAGACCCAGGACTTACTGATGGCTCTGGTGAGGGTGAGACTCGCCCCACCCCAGTAGAGGTGTCTGGAGGCATTCAAGAGAATTCACCACTGTGCTGAAGCACTTTTCTTCTTTTGCTAAGGCCAGGTCTGCACCCACCCAAACTTTTTTGTTGGTATAATAATGTTGGGGTGTGACTTCGTTCGGGCTCTTTTGTGACCTTTCTGTACCAGCAAACGCACTAGTGTCGGCACAGTTATAATGGCATAAAAGTATTTTTGCCAGTATAGTTTATTTTGCTCACTGGATTTTTTTGCCCTTTGAAGCTGCATCTACACAAGGAGAGAGTGTTGGTATAGCTATGCTGGCAAACCCTTTTAGTGTTGACCGGGCCAAAGTCATTATCTTTAGTGACAGAAGCAAAAGCTAGGACTGTAACGGCTAGGACGGTCGGGGGAGGGGGAGAAAGAGCTAGAAATACAATGCACTCTGGTGACTTCTCTAAGCATTTTTGTGGAATCTGCCACTGTTGCAATACCACCGATGCAGTTTGCTTCACCCATGTTAGCAATGGTGGGAGGGCTAATGTGGACAGAGCACAGTCATATTTACTACCCTAGACCTGTGTAGATGCTGTCTGTACTGTGGGGGCTATCACTATGTGCTTGCGCCTAAATTGTCTTGTTCTGTTTTATATTAAAATGTAATTGTTGATTTCTAGAATGGTGCTGATCATAATTCCATTCTTAAATCATCCTGATGTAATACAGTGGCCTGTTGTAGGGACTGGGAACCATTATATAATCTTGCATATGTACAGGTTTTTTAAAGCAGTATAGATTAGTGCAAAATATGAAATGCAAAAGTATTCAAATCTCCCCCCGCCCCAATTTTATGCACTAGCATAAGTAATCATTTTTAGGGGAAAATTTTGGAATTATTTGAAAAAAAATGTTGAAGAAAATTTTGGAAGTAAAACCACTTTTAAAAATGAACCTGTTTTCAAGTGAGGATTGCTTCATGGTTGCTTCATGGTTGGGGGCGTTTTACATTTTACATGTGTTTAACAATCAGGGTGAGGAAATTAAGGATAATGTAGAACGATGGTGCAAAATTGCCCGAGAAATAAAAATGTTGTCTCTCACACATTTTTACAACAGGAGGATTGAGAGAGACATGAATGTTCCATTTTGTGAGCTTTTGTCACAGTCTTCCATAAAAAACCTCTCAAAATAATGCAATGTAAAACAAATTCAGTCATTTAAATCCTAGTAGGAAAAACTGCTCTCATTACAATTTCGAATGACACTGATAGTGATTGTGTATCTTCCTTTGATTTGATTGTGGTTCTTCAATTTCACTGAAAGTGTGTTGTTTTCTCCTGTTACCCATGGGTGACTGACATTATTGGCAGTAGCTGCTACATTCTATCACATCAGTGCCTATTATGGGAGTGTTTAATACATAGATTTTAAACACTATGCTATAATAACTTGAATGAATAACCTTAGGGTGTATCCTGACAATGACTACTTGGGGAGTCCTTAGACTGCAGCATGGTACACCATAATGGTTCCTTGGGTGCAGTTAGCGTATATTATGGTAATGTGAACCTGGGGATTCTTTAATTGACTGATCCAGGGGAGCAGTTACTTGGCATATTAAGATACAATTGTTGATTATGCCTGCGTTTTATGCACAGTTCCACATTCACAATGGAATTAAGCCAGGGAGTTTAACCATTCCAACTCTGATGTCCTAGCAGCACTCAGTGGAGCTGAGTTGCTGGGTCGCTATGCTACTTAAAGAGTATGTTTGTTCTCTGGGTCTACCTCCTTTCTTTTTCTTCCTGTCTGTCTCTTCCTCTCTCACTTTTTCTTCTTTTTTCTCTACTCTTAGGGACAGCACCAGACAAATATGTGATTTCCCCCCCCCCCCCCCGCTCCTTTCTCTTTCCTAGCTGGTATTCCATATCCATGATCCATCCATTCCTGTGTCTTCCTTACCTTAACATAATTTGTCAGCCCTTCCTGATCCTTGGTGTGTCTTAATACCTTCTTTCTATTATCCCTGCTAACTGCTTTTCCAAGCCCCCCAGGGGATCAGATCCTTTCCCCTCCTTTCTCTCACTATTCACCGACTTCCCAATGCCTGGTGTGTTGGAGTCTTTCCGCTGCCTTTCTGGATCTCTAGAACATCTGACTGTGATTACGTCCTTTCCCTTGCATCAGATTCTCCCCCCGCCTTCTCTAGCTGTCCTCTTGGCCCTTAGATTTTGACAAGGTCTAATACTATTGAATGAAAAATTTCCTTTTTTCAGAGACAAATACTTTAAAAAAATGTTTGTCTTTAGAAAATTTCCATTCCTTCCCCCCATGGCTCCCCTCCTCCTCTCTCTCCCCTTTTCCTTTTTTATAGTGACAAAATAGAAAATGGGGGAAGGGGAGGGAGAGGTTAAAAGGAAAAACGGAGGACCTTTTGTGAAAATGTTCAAAATCAGTTCTTTGAGAACACTTTCAAATAGAAACTTTCAGAGTTTTCACAAACTTTTTTTAAATTTTTGACTATTGCTATTTAGTTTCTTCAGCCCTTTCCTCTGTCCCTCTAGTTTCCTGGTGCATCCATTCTCTTCCCCTCCCTGCTGCCAAGTCTTACTGATCCCCCAGTAAGTCATATCCCCTAAGATACCGGGAAATGTGATGGATGTTCTGGCAATTAGATGAGCAGATGAGTTAAAAAGAGAGTTAACACATCCCTAACCTTTCAGGAGTTCATCTTCTTATATCTTCAAGCAGTATTTTTTATGACCAAGTTATACATGTCCGCTATAAATCTCCATTTTAAGGCATTTAGCAGCTGACAGATAACAGAAGAAGCTAATTTTTCCTTCATAGAGCTAAGGCATTGAGCCTACGTTTGTTTTCTCTCATTCTCCTGATTTTCCATTTACTCGACTTCTTCAGACTCTCTTCTCCAGACTTTGAGTGGAGGAATAGGAAAATGACTGATCATCTACAAATAATCTGAAAAGTGAGGGGGGAAATGTGCACAAACAAACTCAGTGTAAACTCAGCGAGTGGACATCCAGTACATGGATGCGTCAAGTGCCATGCTTTACCTGTTAAACCACTGCCACATATGGCTTCAGGTGGCAACCACAGGAATCAGGTAGGGTGTAGCTGAAAACCAGTGTTTTGAATTTGAGGAGGATCTGCCACTTTTACCCTTTTATTGAGGTTTTTCAGTCCTTTCATGGCTTGATCATTTTAGCTAGCTTTACACACACTGAGCATTTTGTGCTGTCTGTCAAACCTTTTCTAAAATCAGGACACATTCTAACTCCAGTTTCTGTAAAAGTTCATTCTCTCCTCTGGGCTGGACTTCTTGGCTGTACTACATCTCCTGTGATGCACCATGGTGTCTTCACTGTCCAAGTTGAGGGTCGGGTGACTGGTGCATCATGGGAAATATAGTTCAGCCAAGGAGTTGTGACTGAATGGAGAAATGAAAGCAAGGAGCACCTGAACCATAACTCCCATAAGGTACTACAGCTCCATAAGCAGATGCAGTTTAATCATGAACTGACCTGAAACAAATATTTTGATTTAGTTCAACAAAGCAAAATGAAAGGTTTCTATCCAAGAGTGTTGAAATGTTTTGTTTTGATAAAACAGAATGTTTTGACGTTTCTGAATAAAAATTATTTGAAACTTTTTGTTCTGTGAAAATAATTGATATTTTGACTTTTCATAACTGTTTTGAATGAAAACAATCGTTGAAATATCAGAATTTCTCCTGGGATGAAAATTTTGACTTTTGCTCATCTCTAGTCAGGTTTCCTGACTCCCAGTCTGGTTTTTCTGTCCAAGAGTATATTCTCCATTCTCCTCACTCAGCTTTACATCAAGCCTGTCATGGATGATCTTCTGTTTCCAGTCCCAGGCTAACTGAAATCAAAGCACCTTAGGCAGCATATTTTAGCATCCATTTGCAGCCAAATATTCTATATTCCCCTATAATATCTTATAACCTCATTTTATTATTCAGTGTGTGATTCTGGCACCATGTGGAGGTTTATAACAAAACTGGGATATATATAAATGTAAGCCCTTTGTTGTGCAACAGGGGAGACCCAAAAAGCAAAGGAAACTGACTAACCACCTGTACAGGGGATAAAGCAAATCTGGTACATAGCACTATCAATTTCATAAAGTAAGCAAATGGATAAATAAAGAAAATATTTTCTTCTGAAAGTAAATTTAGCTGGAACTTGTAACAATAGTATGTAAAAAGTCATCAGAGAGAGGTGTGTATTTTTTGAAGTTGTGTCCCTTTAATAACTAGTAACAAATTATTACCAAGAAGCGCACTGTCAAAGGGTGAGCTGACTCTTCAAGGGGTTCAGGGTCAGCCATAGCTGTCACAGGTTTTGCTTACCTCTGCACATGGGGAGGAGGGAAAATGAGTACCAGAGTCAGGTCACAGGAGGATCATGTGACAAAAACCAGGCATACTGGGAGACATAAGCCACACTCCCTTCCATTTCATCACCGAAGCACTTTTGGCTCTATCCAGTACCTGACCCGAGGTTATGGCCTTTTGAGAAATTATTACTGCAAATATCAACAAATCCAAGCTGACTGGTAGACCAAAAAGCTTAAACCAATGTAGTTGTTACATTTCCCTGATACAAAGAACTTTCCTTAAAAAAATCTCCATTTAAAAGAAAGGGGCCACATCCTCAGCTGGTGTAAAGCAATGGTATAAACTGTAGCATTTACCTCAGCTGAGACTCTGACCCAAAGCCTAGATGTACTAAAGCATAAAGAAAATATAGAGGGCATTCTTCTGTACGGCTGACCTGGTTAATCTGGAAAAAAGATTTATGCATATCAGAAGAGGTGCACAAACACAGAGATGAGAAGAATCACAACAGTCATGATGCCTAAATTAAAACCTAGTAAGAAAAGGGGCTTATTTTTTATCATATCTAGTTTTATGTCTGAGCGTGCTAAATCTGGTCACTAGTAATATAGTGACAAAAAATTAAGGGCCGCATTCACTGGCACACTCCAGTTTCTTTTGCCACTCCAGAGATGCAAGCAACCATGAGCTTATTTAAATGCTTACACTGGATTAATGATTGGCTTGTGGCATAAAGCAGACAGAATGCAATTGTGAATCAGGTCCTATATTTTAGTTTACAATAAATATGAATTTGCTTTTGTCCTTGAAAGCAGTTCAAGTCATTGGGGAAAAAAACAACAACTACTAAAATTTACTTAATTGGGAACTTCTGTGCTTTAATCTGCACTATGGATCTTTTCTAGCATACTTTCTGCTCTCCAGCTCACTGTGCAATTTCTATTGACCTGGATACACAGAATGCTGGGAGGGAAGTGCCAAAACAAGCACTAGGGGTGTGCATGAATCTGAAGGGAAACATTTAATCCACATTTTGTAATCCAGAACCAGATAGTACAGTGAAGGGATCAAATTAGCTGTTCTAACAAATGAGCAAACTCTTAATGGGTCCAGGTATGTAAGTCTGGAACATGGCCCATTGATGTTTTGGGAAATAGGGTTAATCAAGAATAAGGTTTTTTCCTCTTAAAATTCAATAAATTAATCTATAGAGATTTAAGATGTGTGTGTGTGTGTGTGTGTGTGTGTGAGAGAGAGAGAGAGAGAGAGAGGCAGAGCACCCTCATTGGATAGGGCAGTAGGCTGGAAGATGCTGTGTGACTTGGGCAGGTCACTTCCCCTCCCACCCATTGTCTGCCATGTCTATTAAATTGTAAACTTTTCGGTGCAGGGACTATCCCTCAGTGTTTTTTTGAACAGTGCCAAGTGACAATGGGGATTTTGACATGGCAGGGCTTCTCCCCATGCCTAGTCTCCTTTTAACTGAGTTTATTGTCCAACTATACGCATATAACAGACAAAATACAGTTCCTGAGCTCACCCTTTGTGAGCTCCTAGGGCTTGTCTATAATACAAAATTAAGTTGACTTAAGTTAAGTTGACATAAAGCCACCGCAGTCATGAAATTGGTCATTCACATCCACACTTGCTCCTTCTGTCCATGGTATGCATCCTCATGAAGAGCACTTCCACTGACTGAAGTGGAGCATTGTGGGACCCGAACAGCTGGAGCTGACAGCCTCAGCCCTGCCTGTGGCTCACAGCTGGCTTCCCTGATGCTGACAGTCGCTCCAGTGCTGACAGATAGAGCTGTCTGACAGGCATGATTTCAGCGGAGTCCCCACACCCTGCCCTGGCACTGACACCAGGCACCGGGTGAGCACCGCACCCCGCTGACAGCTCGGGCTATCAGTGCTGGGGCGGGGGAGGAGGACTCCAGCTGTCAGCCTCATTCGGCCAACAGCTGAGGTAAATAATGCAGTGTCTGCCTGGACACTGTGTTGCCCTAACTACATGGACATATTTCAGAGTAACAGCCATGTTAGTCTGTATTCGCAAAAAGAAAAGGAGTACTTGTGGCACCTTAGAGACTAACCAATTTATTTGAGCATAAGCTTTCGTGAGCTACAGCTCACTTCATCGGATGCATACTGTGGAAAGTGTAGAAGATCTTCTTATACACACAAAGCATGAAAAATACCTCCCCCCACCCCACTCTCCTGCTGGTAATAGCTTATCTAAAGTGATCACTCTCCTTACAATGTGTATGATAATCAAGGTGGGCCATTTCCAGCACAAATCCAGGGTTTAACAAGAGCGTCTGGGGGGGGGGGGTTAAGAAAAATCAAGGGGAAATAGGTTACCTTGCATAATGACTTAGCCACTCCCAGTCTCTATTCAAGCCTAAGTTAACTGTATCCAATTTGCAAATGAATTCCAATTCAACAGTTTCTCGCTGGAGTCTGGATTTGAAGTTTTTTTGTTGTAATATTGCAACTTTCATGTCTTTAATCGCGTGACCAGAGAGATTGAAGTGTTCTCCAACTGGTTTATGAATGTTATAATTCTTGATATCTGATTTGTGTCCATTTATTCTTTTACGTAGAGACATGCCTACATGCCTCCAGCTTTCACCCTGACCACACCACATGATCCATCATCTACAGCCAAGCTCTGCGATGCAACCGCATTTGCTCCAACCCCTCAGACAGAGACAAACACCTACAAGATCTCTATCAAGCATTCTTACAACTACAATACCCACCTGCGGAAGTGAAGAAACAGATTGATAGAGCCAGAAGAGTTCCCAGAAGTCACCTACTACACGACAGGCCTAACAAAGAAAATAACAGAATGCCACTAGCTGTCACCTTCAGCCCCCAACTAAAACCCCTCCAACGCATTATTAAGGATCTACAACCTATCCTGAAGGATGACCCAACACTCTCACAAATCTTGGGAGACAGGCCAGTCCTTGCCTACAGACAGCCCCCCAACCTGAAGCAAATACACACCAGAAACCACATACCACACAACAGAACCACTAACCCAGGAACCTATCCTTGCAACAAAGCCCGTTGCCAACTGTGCCCACATATCTATTCAGGGGACACCATCACAGGGCCTAATAACATCAGCCACACTATCAGAGGCTCGTTCACCTGCACATCCACCAATGTGATATATGCCATCATGTGCCAGCAATGCCCCTCTGCCATGTACCTTGGTCAAACTGGACAGTCTCTACATAAAAGAATATTTATTAAAAAGGTATTTTTTCATGCTTTGTGTGTATAAAGATGCAAATGCGGTTGCATCGCAGAGCTTGGCTGTAGACGATGGATCATGTGGTGTGGTCAGGGTGAAAGCTGGAGGCATGTAGGCATGTCTCTACGTAAAAGAATAAATGGACACAAATCAGATATCAAGAATTATAACATTCATAAACCAGTCGGAGAACACTTCAATCTCTCTGGTCACGCGATTAAAGACATGAAAGTTGCAATATTGCAACAAAAAAACTTCAAATCCAGACTCCAGCGGGAAACTGTTGAATTGGAATTCATTTGCAAATTGGATACAGTTAACTTAGGCTTGAATAGAGACTGGGAGTGGCTAAGTCATTATGCAAGGTAACATATTTCTCCTTGTTTTTTCCTACCCCCCTCCCCCTCAGACGTTCTTGTTCAACCCTGGATTTGTGCTGGAAATGGCCCACCTTGATTATCATGCACATTGTAAGGAGAGTGATCACTTTAGATAAGCTATTAGCAGCAGGAGAGTGGGGTGGGAGGAGGTATTTTTTCATGCTTTGTGTGTATAAAAAGATCTTCTACACTTTCCACAGTATGCATCCGATGAAGTGAGCTGTAGCTCACAAAAGCTTATGCTCAAATAAATTGGTTAGTCTCTAAGGTGCCACAAGTACTCCTTTTCTTTTTACATGGACATAAGCGCTACACCTCTCGTGGCGAAGGAGTTATGTTGGTGTAGCAGGCCACTTACTTCAGCAGAAGCAGTATTGAAGTGTAGACACTGACATAATTAAGTTAACATAAGCTGCATTACATCAACTTAACTCTGTAGTGTAGACCAAGCCCTAGAGTTTCACAGCCTCCTCTCCCAGGGATCTCTAGTAGTCCTGTTTCTTGCAGTTTCCCTTCTCAGCCACCTTCTTTCTCATAGCTAGTTCTGTTTCCCTTCTGGAACACCAGCCCCAGGGCTACCTCCCTGAGCACATAGCCCTTTGTTCCAGGGACCCAACACCAGAATTAACTCCACTCTGCTGTGGTTCTTCTCCCAAGACACAGCCTGCCCCTCACAGGCCTGTATAACCTAAATTCAGCCACCTTCTGCATGTGCATTGTGACAGTCTTGAATTACATGATCTCATGCAATTTTTTTCCTCGGGACCCCTGTCTCAATAAGTGAAAGCCTAGTTATTAAAACTAATGGAAATTTTCCGTCAGAACGCTTATCTGTTGGAAAATGCTGATTTGCTGAGATTGAAATGTTGCACAGGAGTGTGTTGAGTTTGACAAAATTACAATGAAACTCTTGACTGGTTCCCTGCTGGTTTGCCTTCCTGGCTCCTCAGCAGCCCAGACTTCCAGGCTCTTGGCTCCTTGACTCCTGACTCCAGGGCAGCTTGCCAGGCAAACTGCGTAGGAGGCAGGGTTCCTAGGAATTCCAAGGTTCATGGCTCCTCAACCTTTGTTCCCAGGTTTCACAAGCTGCCCAGCTCCCTGCCTGGTGGGCTGTCAAGGCTTTGAGCAACTTGGGGAGCTTTGGAAACATTTTGAAATGGTTGAAACATAATGTTCTTTTGACTTTTTCTAAACAAGATTTCAGAATTTTGGGGTCCATAGGAAATTTTGAAATTTCAGTTTTTGTTCTGGTTTGGGATGAAGGATGTTTTAAGGTTTCAGAATTTCCCCTGGAATGGGAATTTCACTTTCCAGCTGTCTCTAGTGCTATTCAATATTTCTTTTTAGCCTCCTCATTTGGTGTGTGGCTCCAGCCCTTATTTAACACCCTACGCTGAATACAGAATTATTTATTTCCTCCTGGGCATTTCTATGGTGATCCTTACTTTCGTGTCTGACTTCTTCAGACACTAATTAATTGATCTTCACAGCAGCTCAGTGAGTTTATGTTGTGCTATTTATCCCCAATTTTCAGCTGGGGAATGGAGACACAGAGAGATTAAAGCTAAAGTTGTCAAAGGCATCCACTAATTTTGAGTGCCCAACTTCAGACACTGTAGACCTAATTTTTTAGAGGGTTCTACATTTCTATAGCATTTTATTTGTTCGAAGTACAGCTCCTGCTGACTTCAGTTGCATTTGTGAACCCTCAGCATTTCTGCAAATCTAGCCCCAGATGTCTCACGATAATCAGAAAATAAAGAATAGGCAATTAGTGGCCAACTGAACATTTTGACTTATGTGACTTGCCTGCTATCACTCAACAGTTCTGTGGCCCAGGCAGGGATAAAATTCCAGGGTCGTATTCAACTTCCTTCACCACAAGACTATCCTTTCTCTTCCTTCAGTTCAATGACACATTTGCTGCATGCTTCCCAACTCCTGGAACAAATGAGACAGGGGTCCTATAGACAGCAGTCTCTTTCACTATGCAACCTGATTCATCCCAGGGCTGGTTCATCCTGTGCACTAAATGAGGCAGGGGTCCTGTGGAGAAAATGTGTGAGCATGTAATAAACTGTATGCTAATGCCCAGGCAGCTTTACTTCTGGAGTTTCCCAGCTTCGAACCTTAACATTCTTTTAGCATAGTTTTTGGATGTAATTTCATATTTTTTTTTAAAAAGTAAGATGAAAAACGTAACTTTTATCATGTGGAACCATATTGACAGCCATTGTGGGTCATCAGATGGGTTGAGAACTTTAGGTCCACGGCACAGATCTCTACCATTTTAGCTAACTGAGTAAGTGGTAGCAATAGTTCAGTGTTATCCTTTATCTAGATCAGCCAGCAGAGGGGGATGAGACTCTCACTTTGTGGCTTTCATAGCTATTTGCTGACAACAGAGGGATGTTAAGACTCAGAACTCCTGGGTTCAATTCCAGGTTTGGGAGCGGAGTGTGCTTTTGTGGTATAGACCATTCTACCTCTGTGCCCCAATTCCAGCTCCTAACGTCTTTTGTTCTTACTCACCCCCCTATTTTCTGGCTCTACCTCCCTATTCTCCACCCCCACACACGCACTTCACCCCAGTGCATATCCACTCCATTTATCACCTTTCTGTATTAAAATTAGATGCTTCCTAATTAGATGGTTCCTAATTAGATGCTTCCTCCTTCTCCTTGCTGCTTGGATGCCAGCCAGGGTGAGCACTGAAAGCACTCAGGATTCTCAGTTCTGGTGCCCAGAGGCAGAGTGCAGCCCTGCAGCTGGGAGGAATTATTCCATGGAAAGTCCTGCTCAGTTCCTGCAGCCTTAGCATGAAGCATGTATGGATCACTTGCTATGTATGGAGGACAGGTGCACAGTCTGGTCTGCAGGTAGGAGCTGTGAAGGAGTGGAGCATTTTCATTGCAGACTGACTCTTCAGAGAATTTACCTGCCAAGTTCTATCAAGTCTTTACCAAGCATGTGCAAACTGAAATTGTTCGGAGACTTATAACTTTGTGAAATATGGGTGCATTTCCACAATGGCACCCCTGTGCCAAACTTCAGAACCCTGCTTCAAAGCTGGGAGGCACTGGGGTTGCTCAGTGAAACAGTTGGAAGGTTTTTAGATGAGGGGTAAACAGCATATTTTCTCTAACCTTTCTCAGAAATGGCTGAACTATGTTAGCTGAAACTTTCCCCCAAAAATTCAGCCTTAAGCAGACTGCCCAGCATGCAAAGTTTCAGTCTGAATAGCTAAAATGTGACACAGTTTTATAAGCACTGAAAACGGGCTTATAATGAAGTGTCAGGAAAGCTTAACTATAAGTAATGTTACCAGCTCTGCCTATAATAAATAAACTCTGAATCCATGATTGCAGTAAAGGAAAAACACCTTGGCAAAATGGTAATGATACTCCTAAAAACAGCTGAGCAGTTGCTAGACTTGTTCTCATGTTTAGGAGAATTTTGTATTCTGGCATCTACACAGCATTGGACAGATTATTAATTGTAATGAAACATATTTACAAATAGACTAAGCCCAAAATTTAGATGTTGCGGATTATTTGTTGCTGTGTTTCAAGCTGTCTCAAATGTATTAGAAATTTTAAAAGTGATACCTTTGCATTTTGGCTATGAGCAATCCCAGGAGTGTTTGCAACATCTTCCTACTACTGAGCACCAAGAGGCAAAATAGACTACAAAGGGATTGTAGAAAAACCTCCTGCACTAGTTTGGTTTAATTGTTCTAGTGGCGTGAAATGTAAATAGCAAACAAACAGAATAAACTGTGAAAAGTAAACCATTTAAAAATTTCCTACTAATTGATAAGCCAAAATACTATTTGTAACAGGTAAAAAAATGCCAGTTTTTTCTTTATCAATGTATGGGGCAAGTTTTTCAGCTCCTCTGAAGTCCCCTTTTTACTTCAGGGGATTTAAAGCTACCTTAAATCAACAGTTGAAGATTTCTTCTAGCATAGCAGAAACTTCAGATAGCTGACAAGCCCTCCCAGATGCCTCTGATGTATCAGGGCTGTGAGGAGGTGGGGTCAGGTTGAGATGCATTCTGGTGATCTGGGCCAGCAGAGTGGTTCCTTGGGAGCCTTTTTCTGGGACCCAAGAGACCTCAGCCTAAAGTTCTACTACCACAGGGTGTGCCAAGAGCTGCTCTGGTGCACCTGGTCATCTAGCCTATGATTATTCAAACAATGGACCACATTCAGCTCTTGTACTGATGTAATTGTGGTGTGGTGTGACCCCCGCATTGAATACATTCGGAGGCAGATTCACCAGTATACTCTAGCTACTGTGCATCACTCGTATGAACAGAAAAGCCGTAAACCCATCTCATCTAGCCAGTTAAATTGCATTTATTTATTGATTGTATATTATTGTAGCACTTAGAGGACCCATTCCAAGATCCTAGCTCTACTGTGCTAGCAGCTATACAAACACACTTTGTGTCACTGGGACAACACAGAACAGACACAAATAGCCAGAGATTGATACATGGTCAATGGAATCACTTTAAATTTTCACCTGTGTGAGATCAGAATTTGGACCAGGAACATATTTAATCAAGTTTGAGCAAGTGGAAATACAGTATTTTTGTTACAAACTGTGACCAAATCCTACTTGAATAAAGATTCATATGGGCTATAGTTCCAAGGGGAAGGCAGCACAAGGACTATCCATCACATCAGAGCCACTTAGGATCTTAGTGTAGGACATTAGTTTATAGACCTATCAAGGTTCCTCCCCCACTCTGAACTCTAGGGTACAGATGTGGGGACCTGCATGAAAAACCTCCTAAGCTTATCTTTACCAGCTTAGGTCAAAACTTCCCCAAGGTACAAAATATTACCCCCGTTATCCTTGGAATGGCCGCTACCACCACCAAACTAATACTGGTTACTGGGGAAGAGCTGTTTGGACGCGTCCTTCCCCCCAAAATACTTCCCAAAACCTTGCACCCCACTTCCTGGACAAGGTTTGGTAAAAAGCCTCACCAATTTGCCTAGGTGACTACAGACCCAGACCCTTGGATCTTAAGAACAATGAACAATCCTCCCAACACTTGCACCCCCCCTTTCCTGGGAAATGTTGGATAAAAAGCCTCACCAATTTGCATAGGTGACCACAGACCCAAACCCTTGGATCTGAGAACAATGAAAAAGCATTCAGTGTTTTACAAGAAGACTTTTAATAAAAAAATAGAAGTAAATAGAAATAAAGAAATCCCCCCTGTAAAATCAGGATGGTAGATATCTTACAGGGTAATTAGATTCAAAAACATAGAGAACCCCTCTAGGCAAAACCTTAAGTTACAAAAAAGATACACAGACAGAAATAGTTATTCTATTCAGCACAATTCTTTTCTCAGCCATTTAAAGAAATCATAATCTAACACATACCTAGCTAGATTACTTACTAAAAGTTCTAAGACTCCATTCCTGTTCTGTCCCTGGCCAAGACGACTACAGACAGACACACAAACCCTTTGTTTCTCTCCCTCCTCCCAGCTTTTGAAAGTATCTTGTCTCCTCATTGGTCATTTTGGTCAGGTGCCAGCGAGGTTACCTTTAGCTTCTTAACCCTTTACAGGTGAGAGGAGCTTTCCCCTGGCCAGGAGGGATTTCAAAGGGGTTTACCCTTCCCTTTATATTTATGACACGCCCCCCAAATCTCAGCTAGGGTGAAACACTGGCTGGGATTTCTTCCTGGAGCTCTAGGAAAACAGAGTTAATAAGACACATGCATCTCTAAATATACTACCAAGTACATAAAGACTAACAATATTTTCCACATCTCAAGGACGATTTTAACCAGTTGATTCTGGGAAACTTTCACGGGAGAGTGCATCAGCCACTTTGTTAGAAGCTCCTGAGATGTGTTGGATGTCGAAATCAAAATCTTGGAGAGCTAAACTCCACCGAAGAAGTTTTCTGTTAGTTTCTTTGACGGTGTGAAGCCACTTTAGTGCAGCATGGTCGGTTTGCAGGTGGAAACGCCGTCCCCAAACATATGGGCGTAGCTTTTCCAGAGCGTAGACAATGGCATAACATTCTTTTTCAGTGACTGACCAGTTGCTTTCCCTCTCAGACAGTTTTTTGCTGAGAAACACTGCAGGGTGGAATTCTTGATCAGGTCCTTTCTGCATTAAAACTGCTCCCACACCACGCTCGGATGCATCTGTGGTTACTAGGAACGGTTTGTCAAAGTCTGGGGCCCTTAGTACAAGGTCAGACATGAGTGTCGCTTTAAGCTTGTTAAAGGCCTTCTGACACTTTCCGGTCCACTGAACAGCATTTGGCTGTTTCTTTTTGGTTAGGTCTGTCAGTGGGGCAGCGATTTGGCTGTAGTGCGGTACAAATCGTCTGTAATAACCGGCCAAGCCTAAGAAGGATTGAACCTGTTTCTTTGACTTTGGGACAGGCCACTTTTGGATAGCATCCACTTTGGCCTGTAGGGGGCTGATAGTTCCTTGACCCACCTGGTGTCCAAGGTAAGTCACTCTGTTTAGGCCTATTTGACACTTCTTAGCCTTAACAGTTAGTCCTGCCTCCCTTATGCGCTCAAGGACTTTTTGTAGATGTTCCAGGTGGTCTGCCCAGGAATCCGAAAATATGGCCACATCGTCAAGGTAGGCGACTGCATATTCTCCTAATCCCGCTAGGAGACCATCTACAAGTCTTTGGAAAGTGGCGGGTGCATTTCGCAGCCCGAAAGGGAGTACATTAAATTCATACAGCCCGAGATGTGTGATGAAGGCTGACCTTTCCTTGGCAGGTTCATCTAGCGGTACCTGCCAGTACCCCTTGGTTAAGTCCAAGGTAGAGATGAACTGGGCCCGTCCCAGTTTCTCTAATAGTTCATCTGTGCGTGGCATGGGATAGTTGTCTGGGCGAGTTACAGCATTTAGCTTACGGTAGTCCACGCAAAAACGTATTTCCCCATCTGGTTTGGGAACTAGAACCACTGGAGATGCCCATGCACTTTCAGAGGGGCGGATTACCCCCATCTGTAACATATCCTGGATCTCCCGTTCTATAGCAGTTTTAGCTTGAGGAGACACCCGGTAAGGTTGGACCCTAATTGGGTGAGCATTACCTGTGTCAATGGAGTGGTATGCCCGTTCAGTCAGTCCTGGGGTGGCTGAGAACGTTGGCGCGTAGCTAGTGCACAGCTCCTGGATCTGCTGTCGCTGCATACGCCCAAGGGTCATGGAGAGGTTCACCTCTTCCACACCACCAGCACATTTCCCTTCGTAGTAGACACCTTCAGGCCACTCAGCATCGTCTCCTCCCTGGGCTGTAAACTGACAAACCTTTAATTCTCTGGAATAAAAGGGCTTTAGAGAATTAATATGATACACCTTAGGCTTTCGGTTGGAGGTGGGGAATGCTATGAGATAATTAACAGCTCCCAGGCGCTCCTGGACCACGAATGGCCCTTCCCACGATGCTTCCATTTTATGGGCCTGGAGCGCCTTTAAGACCATGACCTGGTCTCCTACTTTGAAGGAACGCTCTCTGGCATGTTTATCATACCAGGCTTTTTGCTCTTTTTGAGCATCCTGTAAGTTTTCTCTAGCAAGGGCTAAAGAGGTTCGGAGGGTGTTTTGTAGGTTGGTTACAAAGTCCAGAATGTTAGTTCCTGGAGAAGGTGTAAATCCCTCCCATTGCTGCTTCACCAACTGCAATGGCCCCTTAACCTCACGGCCATATACAAGTTCAAATGGGGAAAACCCTAAACTGGGATGTGGTACAGCTCTGTAGGCAAAGAGCAACTGCTGCAATACTAGGTCCCAATCATTGGAGTGCTCATTTACGAATTTACGTATCATGGCCCCCAAAGTTCCATTAAACTTCTCCACCATGCCATTTGTTTGATGATGGTAAGGAGTGGCAACCAAGTGATTTACCCCATGAGCTTCCCAAAGGTTTTTCATAGTTCCTGCCAGGAAATTAGTCCCTGCATCTGTGAGGATGTCGGAGGGCCAACCTACCCTGGCAAAAATGTCTGCTAGTGCCTGGCACACACTTTTAGCCCTGGTGTTGCTTAGAGCTACTGCTTCCGGCCATCGGGTGGCAAAATCCATGAAAGTCAGTATGTACTGCTTTCCTCTGGGTGTCTTTTTCGGAAAAGGACCCAGAATATCCACAGCTACTCGCTGAAATGGAACTTCAATGATGGGGAGTGGCTGGAGAGGAGCTTTGACCTGGTCTTGGGGTTTTCCCACTCTTTGGCACACCTCACAAGACTGGACATAGGTAGAAACATCCTTGCCCATTCCCTCCCAGTGGAATGACCCCCCCAAACGGTCTTTGGTCCTGTTCACCCCAGCATGGCCACTAGGGTGATCATGGGCTAAGCTCAAGAGCTTGGCCCGGTATTTAGTTGGAACTACCAACTGTCTCTGAGGATGCCAGTCTTCCTGGTGTCCCCCAGAAAGAGTTTCCTTGTATAAAAGTCCTCTTTCTACAACAAACCTGGATCGATTAGAAGAGCTGAGAGGCGGTGGGTTGCTCCGGGCCGCCGTCCAAGCTCTCTGGAGGCTTTCATCTGCTTCCTGTTCGGTCTGGAACTGTTCCCTTGATGCTGGAGACATCAGTTCCTCATGGGATTGTGGACCTAGGCTTGGTCCCTCTGGAAGCGATATAGGGGATGGAGCTGTTTCTGTTGACTGTGAACCGCTCTCCGCTGGTGCACTATGTTGGGATTCAGGCTCCGGCTGAGCCTCTTGTGTAGGGTTATCGGCTGCTGCCAGTTCAGGTTCGGTGGGGCCCTCTGGTGTTGAGGTTGCAAGTACTGGATTCAGTGCTGACACGGGGTCTGGTGTTGGTTGTTTGGCTGGTTCCGGTTCTGGGACTGGTTCCGTCTGGGTCTCCGGGACTGGATCCACTACTGCTGTTGCAGACATTGGCCTGGGGTCCAGGTCCATCACCTCTGACTGGGTCCTGATAGAAGTTTCCGGAACAGAGCTAGGCCTCACGGCTTGTTTAGCCTGGTTGCGGGTGACCATTCCCACCCTCTTGGCCTGCTTCACATGATTGGCCAAGTCTTCCCCCAACAGCATGGGGATGGGATAATCATCATAGACTGCAAAAGTCCACATTCCTGACCAGCCCTTGTACTGGACAGGCAACTTGGCTGTAGGCAAATTGAAAGAGTTGGACTTGAAGGGTTGAATCGTCACTTGGATCTCTGGGTTGATTAAATTGGGGTCCACTAAGGAAGCATGGATAGCTGACACTTGTGCTCCGGTGTCCCTCCACGCGGTGACCTTCTTCCCACCCACACTCACAGTTTCCCTCCGCTCCAAGGGTATCTGGGAGGTATCTGGGCCTGTGGACCTCTGGTGTGATTCCGGTGCAATGAACTGTAATCTGTTGGGGTTCTTGGGGCAGTTGGCCTTTACATGCCCCAGCTCGTTACACTTAAAACATCGTCCAGCTGACGGGTCACTGGGGCGAGGAGGGTTGCTGGAGAACGGGGTGGTGGGACGATAAGGGGTCTGGAGGGTTCTTTGGGAGGTAGGTGGGGCTTTGGGCGGCCCCCGGTAATAGGGTGTGGTCTGGGGTGGTCCCTTCTGGTCTCCGCTCCAACTGCGACCAGTTTTCTTCTTCTCTGCCACCTCCACCCATCTGGCTCCAATCTCTCCTGCCTCAATTACAGTTTTGGGTTTCCCATCTAGGATGTATCTTTCTATTTCCTCAGGAACACCCTCTAAGAATTGTTCCATTTGCATTAGGAAGGGCAAATTTACTGGAGATTCAACACTTGCTCCTGATATCCAGGCATCCCAATGTTTTACAATGTGGTAGGCATGTCGGGTAAATGACATGTCTGGTTTCCACCTTAGGGCTCTGAACCTCCGACGAGACTGCTCGGGTGTTATCCCCATTCTGACTCTCGCCTTGGATTTAAACAGTTCATACTTGTTCATGTGTTCTTTAGGCATTTCAGCTGCCACCTCAGCTAAGGGTCCACTGAGCTGCGGCCTCAGCTCTACCATGTATTGGTCAGTAGAGATGTTGTACCCAAGGCAGGCCCTTTCGAAGTTTTCTAAGAAGGCCTCAGTATCATCACCTGCCTTGTAGGTGGGGAACTTTCTGGGATGGGAAGTGGTACCTGGAGAAGGATTGCTAGGGTTTGTTGGTATATTCTGCTGGGCCTTTATCCTCTCCATCTCCTCCACATGCTTCCTCTCTTTTTCCTTCTCCTCCTCCTTCAGCCGCATGAGTTCTATCTGTCTTTCATGTTCCCTTTGTTTTTCCTCAGCCTGAAATTTGGCTAATTCCAGCTGTAGTTGAGCTGAGGATTTGCCCATTCTAACCTCTCTGTTTTTAACTAACTTTACACCCGAGGTTCAGAAATAAACAAACAAAACTTGGCTGTAAAATTTTGCTGTGCTGGAATAGAATACCTATTCTCTGATAGTGATTGTCAGCCTACAGAAAAAGACAATTCCCTTGTGTCTGCTCTGGGCCCAAATTAAAGCAAAAAACCTCCAACTACTTGGAAACCTGCTTACCCAGCCCAAAGAAAAAAAAAATTTCTTTTCAACCCTGTGCTCCTTGTAAAACAAAAAAAAAATCAAAATCCTAAAAAAACCCTGCCACTTTTGTCTCCAGGCAAATGGGTAGAGCACACACCCCCTATTTACTTTTAGGAAGAAAAGAAAAAAAAACCTCTGGGTTGGAGGACTGTGAATTTCCCTGCAGGAGTTAAGTACCCTGCCTCTAGGCAAAGAAAACCTGCAATTCACAAGATAATCCCCTTTTGTCTCTGCTTGGCCACAAAGCAGAGAGAAACCAAGCTGCTTTCAGTTTCAAAGCTGCCTTCTGGACTTCCTAAAAATTCCTTTTTAAAATCTGTATTTCTAGTTCAAAAAATCTCAACTGGATCTCAAAATGATTTCAGGTTAATCCCACCACTGTGCCACCATGTCAAGGTTCCTCCCCCACTCTGAACTCTAGGGTACAGATGTGGGGACCTGCATGAAAAACCTCCTAAGCTTATCTTTACCAGCTTAGGTCAAAACTTCCCCAAGGTACAAAATATTACCCCCGTTATCCTTGGAATGGCCGCTACCACCACCAAACTAATACTGGTTACTGGGGAAGAGCTGTTTGGACGCGTCCTTCCCCCCAAAATACTTCCCAAAACCTTGCACCCCACTTCCTGGACAAGGTTTGGTAAAAAGCCTCACCAATTTGCCTAGGTGACTACAGACCCAGACCCTTGGATCTTAAGAACAATGAACAATCCTCCCAACACTTGCACCCCCCCTTTCCTGGGAAATGTTGGATAAAAAGCCTCACCAATTTGCATAGGTGACCACAGACCCAAACCCTTGGATCTGAGAACAATGAAAAAGCATTCAGTGTTTTACAAGAAGACTTTTAATAAAAAAATAGAAGTAAATAGAAATAAAGAAATCCCCCCTGTAAAATCAGGATGGTAGATATCTTACAGGGTAATTAGATTCAAAAACATAGAGAACCCCTCTAGGCAAAACCTTAAGTTACAAAAAAGATACACAGACAGAAATAGTTATTCTATTCAGCACAATTCTTTTCTCAGCCATTTAAAGAAATCATAATCTAACACATACCTAGCTAGATTACTTACTAAAAGTTCTAAGACTCCATTCCTGTTCTGTCCCTGGCCAAGACGACTACAGACAGACACACAAACCCTTTGTTTCTCTCCCTCCTCCCAGCTTTTGAAAGTATCTTGTCTCCTCATTGGTCATTTTGGTCAGGTGCCAGCGAGGTTACCTTTAGCTTCTTAACCCTTTACAGGTGAGAGGAGCTTTCCCCTGGCCAGGAGGGATTTCAAAGGGGTTTACCCTTCCCTTTATATTTATGACAAGACCTCATGCTGAGACTTTGCACAAGTGTGAATTTAACCCATAGGTGACTTTACCCATGAATAATCTCACAGAAGTCATAGGGACATTGGACTGGAAGGGACCTTTTGGGGCATCAAGTCCAGTCCCCTGTGATTGTAGGCAAACCTATCATACAACCCTGTTCATTGTGTGATGTGAATAAGATAAGCAGGATTTGGTTATATTTACTCTTGTTGAAAGCTAAAGAAACAGAATGAAATTAATGTTGATACTATTAATGATAGCCACACACTGTAGGATTATTTATTTTTCAACTTTTAAAGCAATTAGCCTGATAAGTATGCCAAAGGCTGCTGATATGCTTAGTAGCGTAGATGTTTCTCCTTTGTCCATGACTCAAGAAGAACCTTCAGCAGAGCAACCTCTTGGACTCTGCCCCAACTAAATGTGAAGCCCCGCTTGGGTGGGCCAGCACAATTGCCAAGATCAGGAACTGCTAGATTTTATTCACCATTACTTTCTATCTGACATCCTAAAAAGGTGAGATTAGAGAAGGGTCAGGAAATAGCAATTGTTAATTATGTGTTTTTTGAGAAACAGTCTGACTATTGCATGCTGTGGGGTCACTAGGAGAGTCCCTTTGAGGGAGGTATTTATACTCCCAGGTTGCATTGAGGTTCTTCACTCGATTTTACCAGCCATTCAGGGTAAAGATCTAGCTTGAATGGGATAAGTGATATCCCAAATTATGGCTTGTGTCTGGGCCAAGTTTTGATTAATTATAATTATTTTTCAGAGGTCATCATGTAATTGGGGACACAGAACAGAATGAACCAGGACTGGTGAAGTCATTTCAGATGTTGTTAATCTTTCCAGTAGTAAAGTACAATGACAGCTCTTCACAGCAGGATGCATTTGGATCTGAGGTGGGTTGAAGGCAAACTGGGCTGACTGCAAATATTTGGAATAGCTCAGCCGATAATGATTCTGTGGCTCTTACTGAGGAAGAGAGGAAGGAATATTTGGAGATTGTTCTTTTTCTTCTGCTATTTTCAATCCTTTGCATAGGATTTTCTATAAAATTGGAGGCCCCAACCTATTCTGTTAATGAAACTGTAGGGCTCAGTAAGATTGGGGAAAACCACAACGTGTGAATGAGGCTTTTTTCACCTAGAAATGTAAAAGTAAATTTGGTACATCATTCGTAAATAGATATGACTCAGGGACTCCATTTCCAAAGGCTAAAGTAAACCAAGTCTCAGGACATAAGGTGACTGAAAAGGTAGAGTGTGTGGCTTGTAGAAAGGGCAAGAGAGATAAGCTGTTTCTGATTCAGTCACATGACAGCCCAGAGGGAGGGAATCTTTTAGCTCTCAACACAAAGGCTTGCGGAATCTGCCAAGAAATTAAATGCTGCTACAGAAAGAATATCTTTCTTTCACAAGTTGAAATCCAAGTTCTCTGATAACCACCTGCACCCTCTGTGTGGCTTGGGAATATGACCCAGCTGTATAAACATATTTAGGGCCAAATTCTGAATTCAGCTGGAGATGTTCTATTGGCGTTATTCCCATTTACATTGTCATAACTGAGAGCAGAATTTTGCCCTCCAGAATTTGTAATCTTCTTTCTATTGGACAGAGTGAGTGTCTATATCTTTTGCAGTCTCCAAATAACCAAACAAAAACTTTATTAATAATAATAGTATGACAAAAATGAACCCAGTGCATGGTGATCGCACAGCTTGAAGTTATCTGATTTTAAACCTGCTGGGCTATATTCTGCTTTCAGTTGTACTGGTGTAAACTGGGAATTACTCCTGATTTATTCCAATGTAAATGAGAGCAGAATCTGGCCCACTAGAATCCTGGCATTTGATTTGCCATTGCCCTGCACCTTGTGTAGTCATTTATACATGTGCAAAGTAGATATAAAGATCTACTTAATCAGCATGAAAGCATTTAACACTCCTTCACTTTTGCTCTGGTGTAGATGCCAACTCAAGCAGGGTTTTTTTTTTTTTTTATCATGACTGGCTTCAGGTGCTTTAATTGGCTTCAGGTGCTTTAATTAATTTATAGCAAACTTTCTTCCCTCTACAGGAAAGAAGGCTCCCTTCTAACACTCTCCTGCTGCCCTCTGGCCAAGCTGTATCACAAAATATCTATCTATCTATCTATCTATCTATCTATCTATCTATCTATCTATCTATCTATCTATCTATCTATCTATCTATCTATCTATCTATCTATCTATCTATCTATCTATGTTCCATTCTGTGCATCTGATGAAGTGGGCTGTAGCCCATGAAAGCTTATGCTCAAATAAGTGTGTTTGTCTCTAAGGTGCCACAAGTACTCCTGTTCTTTTTCTAACACGGATGCTACTCTGAAACCTGTCATTATGCAAGGCACTGAATTTAGCCATATGGAATGGAAATCCATCAACTTCATGAAAAAACTCGTACAGATACAGACGGACATCGTCTTCCTTTTCAAATGCAAACAGATGGACATCATACCCAAAGGACTAAAGGTGAAAAATCCATTACAATCTACATATCACACAGACTATGCTGAGAGATTGTGCCACACACTCTCAAAGAAACTGCGAAACCACCTGATCAACATCCTCTACAGCAAACAGGGAAAGATTAAGAATGAGCTCTCAAAACTGGATTCTCTCATAAAAAGCCAACCTTCCACACAAACTTCCTCGTGGATAGATTTTACAAAAACTAGACAAGCCATTTACAACACAAACTTTGCTTCTCCTCAAAGGAAAAAGGACACTAAACTATCTAAACTGCTACATGCCACAAGCAGTCACAACAGTAGTTCCCTTAACCCACCCAGCAATATTGTTAATCTTTCCAGCTATTCTCTTAGGCTGGCAGAAAAGTCTGTCATTTCTTGGGGCCTCTCCTTTTGTCCCTCCAGGCCCACAAACATGATACAGTTCTATGGTGACCTAGAATCCTACTTTCGATGTCTCCGACTCAAAGAATATTTCCAACACGCCTCTGAACAACATACTAACCCACAGAATCCTTCCTACCAACACTACAAAAAGAAGGATTCTGCGTGGACTCCTCCTGAAGGTCGAAACAACAGACTGGACTTCTACAGATTGCTTCTGTCGACATGCACAGGCTGAAATTGTGGAAAAGCAACATCACTTGCCCCATAACCTCAGCCATGCTGAACACAACGCCATCCACAGCCTCAGGAACAACTCTGACATCCTAATAAAAAAGGTTGACAAAGGAGGTGCTGTCGTCATCATAAATAAGTTGGAATATGAACAAGAGGCTGCTAAGCAGCTCTCTAACTCCACATTCTACAGACCATTATCCTCTGATGCCACTGAGGATTACCAAAAGAAACTATACCATTTGCTCAAGAAACTCCCTGAAAAAGCACAGGAACAGATCTGTGCAGATACATGCCTAGAACCCCGACCAGGGGTATTCTATCTGCTTCCCAAGATCCATAAACCTGGAAATCCTGGGCGCCCCATCATCTCAGGCATTGGCACCCTGACAGCAGGGTAGACTCTATGTAGACTCCCTCCTCAGGCCCTACGCCACCAGCACTCCTAGCTATCTTCGAGACACCACTGACTTCCTGAGGAAACTACAATCCATCGGTGATCTTCCAGAAAACACCATCCTGGACACTATGGATGTGGAAGCCCTCTACACCAACATTCCACACACAGATGGACTACAAGCCATCAGGAACAGTATACCTGATAATGTCATGGCAAACCTGGTGGCTGACCTTTGTGACTTTGTCCTCACCCACAACTATTTCACATTTGGGGACAACTTACACCTTCAAGTCAGCGGCACTGCTATGGGTACCCACATGGCCCCACAGTATGCCAACATTTTTATGGCTGACTTAGAAAAACGCTTCCTTAGCTCTTGTCCCTTAACACCCCTACTCTACTTGTGCTACATTGATGACATCTTCATCATCTGGACCCATGGAAAAGAAGCCCTTGAGGAATTCCACCATGATTTCAACAATTTCCATCCCACCATCAACCTCAGCCTGGACCAGTCCACACAAGAGATCCACTTCCTGGACACTACAGTGCTCAATAAGTGATGGTCACATAAACACCACCCTATACCGGAAACCTACTGACCAATATACTTACCTACATGCCTCCAGCTTTTATACAGGACACACCACATGATCCATTGTCTACAGCCAAGCTCTACGATACAACCGCATTTGCTCCAATCCCTCAGACAGAGACAAACACCTACAAGATCTCTATCAAGCATTCTTACAACTACAATACTCACCTGCTGAAGTGAAAAAACAAATTGATAGAGCCAGAAGAGTACCCAGAAGTCACCTACTACAGGACAGGCTCAACAAAGAAAATAACAGAACCCCACTAGCTGTCACCTTCAGCCCCCAACTAAAACCTCTCCAGCGCATCATCACAGATTTACAACCTATCCTGAAAAATGACCCCTCACTCTCACAGATCTTGGGAGACAGACCAGTCCTTGCTTACAGACAGCCCTCCCCAACCTGAAGCAAATATTCACCAGCAACCAGACACCATGCAACAAAACACTAACCCAGGAACCCATCCTTGCAGCAAAGCCCGATGCCAACTCTGTCCACATATTTATTCAAGTGACACCATCATAGGACATAATCACATTAGCCACGCCATCAAGGGCTCGTTCATCTGCACATCTACCAATGTGATATATGCCATCCTGTGCCAGCAATGCCCCTCTGCCATGTACATTGGCCAAACTGGACAGTCTCTACGCAAAAGAATAAATGGACACAAATCTGGCTTCAGGAATCATAACATTCAAAAACCAATAGGAGAACACTTCAACCTCTCTGGCACTCAGTAAAAGATTTATTAGTGGAAATTTTGCAACAGAAAAGCTTCAAAAACAGACTCCAATGAGAAACTGCTGAGTTTGAATTAATATGAAAACTAGATACCATTAACTTGCATTTGAACAGAGACTGGGAGTGGCTGGGTCATTACCCATATTGAATCTATTTCCTTAGGTGAAGTATCTTCACACCTTCTTGTCAACTGTCTAAATGAGCCATCTTGATTATTACTACAAAAGTTTTTTTCTCCTGCTGATAATAGCTCATCTTAACTAATTAGCCTTTCACAGTTTGTATGCCAACTTATCTGTGTGTGTGTCAGTGTAATATAATATATCTTCTTACTATATGTTCCATTCTGTGTATGATGAAGTGGGCTGTAGCCTGCGAAAGCTTATGCTCTAATAAATTTGTTAGTCTCTAAGGTGCCAAAAGTACTCCTGTTCTTTTTGTTGGTGCGCTTTAGCCAAACATAGATTATTGGGCTCAATACAGGGGTAGAAATTCTATGGGTCAGACTAGATGATCTTCTGGCCTCTGGTCTCTCCTGGCCTTACAATTTATGAAAATGCTTATATAGATCCCTTTCCAATAAGTATCCTAATGCAGGGGTGGGCAAACTTTTTGGCCCGAGGGCCACATCGGGGTTGCACAACTGTATGGAGGGCCAGGTAGGGAAGGCTGTGCCTCCCCAAACAGCCTGGCCCCCACCCCCATCTACTCCCTCCCACTTCCCGCACCCCTCAGAACCCCTGACCCATCCAACCCCCCCCCGCTCCTTGACCCCAACTGCCCTCCCGGGACTCCACCCCCATCCAACCCTCCCTGCTCCCCATCCCCTGACTGCCCCCCCGGAACTCCACCCCATCCAACCGCCCTTGCTCCCTGTCTGCCCCCTGTTACCCCCTCTCCCCGTCCCTTTACCATACCGGAGCCAGCCACGCTGCCGCACTGCCCAGCAGGAGCGGTGGGCCAGAGTGCTGGTGGCACAGTGCACTGAGGCTGTGGGGGAGGAGGAACAGTGGGGGAGGGGCTGGGGGCTAGTGATTGTAAATTCCTATTGTGCGTCATCTTCTTCTAGACTTGGTCCCATCTATATATGGTCGGCAATTTGAGTTTTCTCCATTACAGTATGTCTTGAAGCTGTTTCTTGGAAACTCTGCAGGTTGTCATATCCTTTTGTATGACATCCATCCATCTAATTTTGGGTCTTCAAACCATTCTCTTACACTCCCCTCCAAGTTTAACATCCTGTATCCCATATATTCTTCTGATCTTCTCTTCACGTGCCCAATCCATCTAAGCCTGGATTCCCTCCGTTTTTGTATAGTTGGTACCACCTTCACACTTTCCCTAATTCGTTCACTCCAAACATGATCTATCCCTGTAACTCCAAGCATCCATCTTAAATTTTTATTTTCCCTGTATTCAAGATGTCCTCCTGTCTCTTCCTGGGTACCCAACATTTGAAGCCATACAAAGGTTCAGACCTATTGTACATATACTGTTCTTTTTTAATTTTTGTAAAATGAATTGGCAACATTAAATTATATTTGTATTTATAACCAAGACCAAACATATGCAAATTTGTAGTATGATGGTGGTCTTTCTTTTCATTTGGGGGATATTAAAATTGTTGAGGCAAATAGAATTTCATAGAATCCAAAACCAGAAGGGGCCACTGTGATCATCTAATCTGACTTCCTGTAAAGAACTTCCCGGGATTAATTCCTGTTTGAACTAGAGCATATTTAAAAAAAACCCACCCAAAAACCCATCTAATCTTGATTTTACAATTACCAGTGATGGAGACTCTGCCTCATTTCTTAGAAAATTGTTCCAGTGGTTAATTACCCTCACTGTTAATAATTTATGCCTTATTTCCAATCTGAATTTATTTTGCTTCAGTATCCAGCCATTGGATCTTGTTATAGAGGCATGATTTTGGCCCCATGTGTATTAGAGCAACTTGTGTCATTCATTGTCTTATTGTTACTCTGGAGAGTTATCTGTTACTGTGTGGAGAAGACCCCTTTCCTAGGATGCTGTGAATATGCAATGTGTATTTTTTCATGGTCTGTGTGTATATAAATCTCCTCACTGTATTTTCCACTTTATGCATCCGATGAAGTGAGCTGTAGCTCACGAAAGCTTATGCGCAAATAAATTGATTAGTCTCTAAGGTGCCACAAGTCCTCCTTTTCTTTTTGCGGATACAGACTAACACGGCTGCTACTCTGAAACCTGCAATGTTGATGTGAGAGATGCTCACCGGATGCTTCAAAGGCCTTGTCTACACGTTTCACATTGTTTAGAATACATGTAGCTATATGCAGCAGTAAAAGGCAGGTTGCGAACATGCTCATTGCCATGTGTAGTTACATATGGCAGTGAAAGGCTCTGGCGGGGGGAAAGCATAGGAAGAAGGCTCCTGCAGCTCCCCACTGCTGGAGTCTTTCCATACTACCTCCCCTCGAAGTGTTTCATTGGGCAGGGAAAGGCTCTCACAGACTCGAGGCAGTGAGACACGGAAGAGCTAAAAGTAGCAGTGTAGATATGGGAGGTGTGTGTAGAGAGCCATCTTCTAGGCCTTAGGGCACACACCCTCACCTAGGCAGTGGCTTGCCATCTACACTGCTATTTATACCTGTGTTAGCTGGGTGAGCAATGTCTTTACTCTGCACACTGCTGCACAAACCTACTCTTAAAGGTGCCAAACAATAACTCACATGCGGAACAATGCTGTAGTGTCACATATTCTCCACAAACAAACAAAAGTTAGCTGTTCTCATTATGAAGTGTATCTTGCTTTTTTTATGTTTCTCTTTCCATCTGTCTTTCTCTTGCCTCCCCCCCCATTCCATGACAATAAATGGGCTTCTGAAAATATTTTCCAGTGTTTTGGGTTCTAATTTGACCCATTTTGTTCTTAATTTTAAATGTTCATTCAACTGGATATGAAAAAGCTATTTTTTTTAAAGTTGATTAAAGCCTCAGAGTTGCTTCAGCATTTAATCAACCACAGCAGCTGCTGATTGCTTTGTTTCCTACAAAGCCACACAGATTAGCACTCAATTGCAAAGTTAACTATGGTATAGTACATGCCTTATAAAATACACATTTATCACAGGAGGATTTTAAACCAAGACAGCCCTTTTGCATTCAACGTTTTTGCTCTTTTTTCCCATTGAAATTTGATTAATTATTTTCATTTTAGAATTATAGCTCCTTATCATGGTGGGTGAAGCATCGCATATAAAACAGGAAAGGATCATGCCTTTAACTTCATGGGGTTAGAACTCTTTAATTTGTTTTTTGGCTCCCTTGGATAAACAATTGCTCTCTTTTCTTTGCGTTGTAACAGGTTTCAGAGTAGCAGCCATGCTAGTCTCTATTCGCAAAAAGAAAAGGAGGACTTGCGGCACCTTTAGAGACTAACACATTCATTTGAGCATAAGCTTTAGTTGTCTATTTAAACTAAATGCTGCACTTGCCATTTATTTACTCTTTCCTGTAAAGCTGTAAAGCTTAATTTTTGAACATGAATGCTGACTGCATGAAAACCAAGCTGGAACGGAGGTGGCAGTATGGGTATGATAGTAGTGAATCATAGAATCATAGAATATCAGGGTTGGAAGGGACCTCAGGGGTCATCTAGTCCAACCCCCTGCTCAAAGCAGGACCAATCCCCATCTAAATCATCCCAGCCAGGGCTTTGTCAAGCCTGACCTTAAAAATATCTAAGGAAGGAGATTTCACCACCTTACTGAGTTAACATAAATCAATTATGTAGGCACTTTGTCAGGGATCATGTGTTAGGATAAGGTCAGTGTATCCCATATATATCCTACAGATTTTCTGTGATTGTGAAGGTGCAGGGGAAAACCTCCTCAGCGTCTATAAATATTTCTGTACTAGTGTGAAAACGGTCTTTGATTCCACAAACAGTGTCAGTTTTAAGTCAAAACAGCAGGTGGGCATTGTAATCTTCCTTAGCTGCCCATTCTCATTAATTAGGAGCCCTTTCAAGAGGGCCCCTGTAATAAATGAAGGGGTGAGGGGTAGCTCCCTTTTATGAACATGCAGCTAGCAGCTATAAAAACCTTCTTAGTAGCTGTTCTCTAATTGCTTTACCTGTTAAGGGTTAAAAAGTCTCACTACTATGCACAGGTAAAAGGAAGTGAGTAGGCCAATGGGAAGGCTAGAATTTTTTAAAATTGAAACAAGACTCCCCTTTTGTTTGTCTGTCTGTTGTGCTCCGGGGGGGAGAGGCAGACAGGGTAGAACTACGTTGTAAGAATCTTGGGCCAGGTATGAAACAATTATCGGTATTGTACCTAAAAACTACTCATTTGTAACCCCAGATATTCAAGTAGATCAGGAAATGTCTAAGAAGACAGAATTAGGTTTATCTCTTTTTATTTCTTTATGGACTTTGTGGACTCCTCTGTGCTAACCCCATGTGCTTTTGGTTTTTTTGTAACCTTTAAGCGGGACCTCAAGAGAGCATTCTTGGTGCTTAATCCTTGTAGTTACTCTTTTAAAATCTAGCAAATGCCTGAGCTTCCAAATGTATTTTTTCTTTTTTAAAATAAAATTTACATTTTTTTAAGAAGAGGATGGGATTTCTATGTCTTAAGAGGTTGTGCGCATGTTTTTTTAGTTAGCTGATGAAAAGAGCTGATTGCTTTTCTTTCTCCTTTCTCAGCTCTTCCCAGGGGTGGGGGTGGGGAGGTGAAAGGGCTTGAGGGTACCCCACAGGAAGGAATTCCCAAGTGAGCCTTCCTGGTCTCTCAAAGGGGTTCTGCACTTGGTTGGTGGCAGCATCTACCAAGCCAAGGTCAGATAAAAGCTGTACCTTGGGAATTTAATACAAGCCTGGAGTAGCAAATATTAATTTTTAGAGTCCTTGTGGGCCCCCACCTTCTGCACTCAAAGTGCCAGAGTGGGGAATCAGCCTGTCAGCCCCTCAGTCTTCTGCTTTGACTGTGTGGGTACTAAGTGAAGGGTGGAGATCTCCCTGAAGACCTGCTGCTGAGTGAGTTCATATTAAATTTGCTGAAGAGAATGGTTATCTATTTCCCTAAAGTTAAGTATCCTCACACCTTCTTGTCAATTGTCTAAATGGGCCATCTTGATTATCACTACAAAAGTTTTTTTCTCCTGCTGATAATAGCTCATCTTAATTAATTAGTCTATTACTCCACTTTTTCATGTTCTCTGTATGTGTATATATATATATCTTCTTACTATATGTTCCATTCTATGCATCTGATGAAGCTGTAGCTCACGAAAGCTTATGCTCAAATAAATCTGTTAGTCTCTAAGGTGCCACAAGTACTCCTGTTCTTTTTGAGGATACAGACTAACACAGCTGCAACTCTGAAACCAGTTATTATTGCTAGCTAATGAGCTCAGTGTGATCGGATTATTCAATTTAAGAATGACTGTTTGCCAATCCTTGCCTTACGGTCTGCTAGTGTGAGGTTAGTAGCAATCCCTGAGATTTTTGGTTATGCTCTAGCTTTCCCTGTTTTAGGAAACTGAGTAGAGCTTGAGGAGGAGGACCAATTGACTCATCTTCCAGTGAAAATCTAGTGCTCCATCTTGGAAGGAGGGCACAGCCACTACTACAGCAGCAGGGTTCTGTCCTTCCTGAAGTGAGGGAGAGTTCATTCTCTCTTGGCCTACTTTCCTATAATCCCTTAAAGGCAGCCCCTACAAGCGCATCCACCCATTTTTCACCAAAGCTGACTATCTCTAATGGGTTCTGAATAGGGTTGTCTGATCCTCAGACCTAAGGGCTGGAGGTGGTATGTAGTTGAGAGGGAGGACAGAATCCAATGTGAACCCCAATGTAAGGGGTTAAAGTCAAGATTGCAGAGATGCTAAGGACTTTGGCCCACTGAGGGCAAAGGACTCCATGGAGTCCATGCCCAAGAGGAGAAGGTTTGGATTTCTTTTGTTTGGATCTTTATTTACCCCAAAAGGAAGGACTTTTGAGTTTGGCCTGAAAGCTATACTACCCAAGAAAAAGAGAAACTCAAGCACAGCAAGATGGGGAAACTGGGGAATAGGCCATTCCCAGTGAGGAGATAAGACACTGTGAAAGGTCCTACAACCCTTTTTATTTTCCTGTGGCTTCATGATCTTTTACAAGTTCATCCAATATCTCTGAGGAGTTGCAGATAAGCCATTTCTTTTCTCCTGACTTCTTTGGGTGGTGGCCAGCTGACCCATTTCCCCCAACACTCCCATTTTATCCCCTACCTTAGATCCACTTTGGAATTTCCTTCTTACCAAAAACAGCAAACAGGAATGAAATACTGCTGTTCCCACTATTGACACTGGCCCTATAACTCTGGGGGGTGGCAGATGCCCCAGTATACACTGGGCAGCATTTCCTTTCAACCCCTGATTCGCACTTTCAAGCTTCAAACACTTCTATTGCATCTACCTTCACGTAATTGTATTATCAATCACCGTGTATCAGAGAAACCTGGTCCTGACCTTGCTCTTATTGACTCCAGTAGACCCCAGATTTATGCTAGTATAAATGAGAGCAAGATCAATCCCAACAGATAATTTTAATTGTGTGTATAGTTCAAGCATTTATCTAATTTTGTATCTGCATGTACACATATAGTCCTTACTGTGCGGTGCTGTATGTTTAATTTTTCACTATAGAAACTTCAGGGAAACAAATTTTAAAAGGCAACTGAAAAGACCGCTTTTTTTCAGTTGTCCTTGTGTTTTTGAAAAGGGTTCTTTGCTTAGCAAAGAAGAAACCTGTGCAACACAGCAGAGTTGAATGTTAAAGGGCCGTTTGCTTACTGTGACATGTTTTCCTTGAAAAAAGAAAAGAAGGACTTGTGGCACCTTAGAGACTAACACATTTGTCAGTCTCTCAGGTGCCACAAGTACTCCTTTTCTTTTTGCGGACACCGACTAACACGGCTGCTACTCGGAAACATGTTTTCCTCGCTGACTCTTAACTATGTGATTAGTGGCACTTAAGACTCTCAACAGGGAGAGCTAACAGAGAAAGTTCGGGGAAGCTTCAGGTCAGACCTCTGAAAAATAGAAAAAATGTGAATTAATTAGGGTAACTTGCCTAATTTGCATTTGTGTTTTTGTCAAATAAAAAAGTAACTCACTTTCTTTGCTGAAGATAAGAAAAAGAATGTGTAGGAGTGTGACAGAGTAATGACTTGTACTATGTTTCCATAGTTCTGTTGAAGATGGGATATAGGGCAAAAAGACAGAGAATGTTTAATAAGAGACAAAGGAGAGATAAAAGTTAAAACTCAAGCCAAGTAAGTTTCTGTTGACAAATACTTACAAACAACTATTCACACCGGAAAGCTTCCTCTTAAAAATAAAAAAATAGAGCACATCCCATGAAAGGTAACACATTGAAAGCAAAGATTTTTATATAATGTGTTGTAATTAAGCCTTGGTACTGCTTGACACTAGATATTGAGGCCAAGTGTGTATTAAGCTTCGAAGAAAAGAATTAGGCCCCTTACTTAATTAAGGAATAGCCACAGTTACATTATATTGCATTAAAAAAATGACAAAATAAAACCTGTAAGTATAGAAGGGTATCCCTCATTTTTCAAGGCATAAACCAAATGCTAATTTATGAAGGCTAGGAAGAAACAGCTCTATGGACAGGTTATTCTATATTTGTTCAAGACAAGGTTTCCTTGCATCTTCTTCTGAAGTATCTGGTACTATCCACTGTCTGAGAGGGGATCACTGACATCTGTTTTGTCCTCAGTCAGCAAAACATGCTTGCTGTCCATGAGGCATAGAAGACTGACGAAGGCTAGAGCACATTTTTTGGGGTGGGTTTTTTTTCTTTTCTTTTTTTCAATTAAAAAAAAATGGAGCAAACCATCCAGGTGATGGAGCTGATTTTTTAAAAGGTGAAGTATTTAAGCCATTCGTAGCTGAGCATCCTAAGTGGTTTGTAGTTCTACTGGGATTATGAGATGAGGTTATAACCATCACAAAATGAATCCCTTTTCTTGTGTCACTGAGTGTTAAGAGAACAGAAAAAGTAACCTATTCTTGTTACAATCTGAAATGATAAATTCTGGGGTTCCCTGCTGATACCATTTAAACATTGTACTATAAGTTGTATTGATTTATAGATATATTGCAGTAGGGTTGAGAGGAAGCTTGTGAATGATCACCCCTTTCTGCCAGTATCAGATTTTGGTTTCTGTGGAAGTGAGTTTTCTGGTGGTTCTAGCCATTTATAGATTGCAGACGATATTTGTGTCCACAGCGACATCTAACACATTTTCACACAATGAAACAAATACCTGCAAGATGAGATAATGATGAGAAAATGTGGCTATCAGAGCCAAGCCCCTTCTTAAATCATTTGATTTATTTTATTTTTCTTAAAAGTGCTAATGAGAGAAGCGGAAACAAGATGATCTAATTGGACTTTTTCCATCTTTGAGTTAAATACAGACTTCTCTAACCCTGGGGTGTGAGAATACCTCCAATATCTTACTAATTAACATTATCATATTATAATTTGAGTACTTGAAAACAAATGACTTACTATATTTCTGTTACTAAAAGTTCATTGTTCTTATGACTTTTCTCTCTTGACTGCTCACCTCCCATCCATATTCTGACACCAACAGTTTTGTAGGTTGCAGGGTGCAGATGCTTAAGTGTTACGTTGTGAGTGTTCCACTTCACACGTTTTTTTGCTTCATATCATTTGGCAGGATTGGTGAAATAATAGACTATTTATGATCAGATTATTTTCTAAGTAGCTGTTTACACTAATGATGTGTTTTTATATATAAAATCATTGTCTTTTTTGCCACTGGGGTTAATCATAGAAGGCATAAATAGTATTGGAAGAATGGCTACCCATTGCTGTGTTACACAGAGTGTTTAAAATAAGAAAAGGATCCTTATGAAAAATATCCTCTCCACTCCCAAAGATAAAAGAAGTGTGAGGGACTCCATTGGGTAAGACCATCTCCCCTTTTCCAGTAAAAAGCTGTCTGATTGTTCATATAGTTTCTTTTGCTTAAGCAGTAAAGCCTTATAACTAGACTTGTTAGGATTTGATTCCAGTTAATAAACATAGATTTCAGCTGATACACTAAAATCAACCAAAAAAAAATCGGTAACCGTCAGTGCGCCTGCAGGGAGCGGGTGTCACCAGCCCCACAGCAGTGCAGGGAGCCCTCTGCAGCCCTACTGTCACAGGAGAGAGGGAAGGAGGGAGCAGGTCCATGACAGTAGGCTGCAGAGGGCTCCCTGCACTGCTGCAGGCCTGGTGGCACCTGATCCCTGTAGGTACAAGTTATGGGGAAGGCTGCGGTCCTGGCAGGGCAGAGCAGAGCAGAGCAGAGACTCCTGGCTAGGACTGCAAGGAAACGAGTAGCCCCTTGCCATGGAGGAAGGCATCTTGCTGCTTAACGGCTGCTGCCCAGAGACAGCGTGCAAACCCCAGTTGGCAAGTGAGCAAGCAGGTGCGTGACAGCAGGACTTAGGGTGACCAGATATAGCAAGTGTGAAAAATCAGGAAAAAATTTTGGGGGGTGGGGAAAGAGCTATAGTTGCCTATATAAGACAATGCCGCTAATATCGGGACGGTCCTGATAATATTGGGACATTTTGTCACCCTAGCGAAACTGCAGAGTGCTCCCTGCATAGCTGCAGGGCCAGTGACACCCAGACCCTGAAGGCACAAGGTGTGGTGGGGGCATGGTGAGGATGAACCCCCAGCAGCTGGGTAGGTCACCCTGCTGCTGAATGGCTCCTGTGGCAGTGCAGGGAGCCCTCTGCAGTCCCACTATCAGGGACCTGCTCTCTCGCTCATTAGCTAAGAGTGCCAGAATCCTCTGCTCTGCCCAGCCAGGACAGCAGCCTTCCTCTCACCTTCTGCCTGCAGGGATCAGATGTCATTGCCCCCCCCCCCAGCTGTGCAGGGAGCCCTGTGAAGCTCCACTCACTCACCAGCCAGGAACTCTTCAGAAGCACCCCATGGCCAGGGGCTTGTTCTCCTCTCCTCCTTGCAGCCATGGTGAGAGACTCTGCTCTACCAGGCCAAGACTGCAGCCTGCCTTGCACCTTGTGCCTGGCTTTCTTGGGCTCCTCAGCCATGCAGTGAGCCCCCCTGCAGCTCTGGTGTCAGAGCTGTCCGAACCCCAACCTTACTTCCCTATAATTTCCAGCAACTGGAAAATAAGTTAAAAATAGAAAAATCTTAAAAATAAAAATCAATATTAATTGTTGCAATAAGAAAAGAAATCAAGTTCTGCCAAGCCTATTTATAACCCAGGGCCACCCAGAGGGGTGTGGGGGGGCAAGTGGGGCAATTTGTCCCAGGCCTCACAGGGGCCCCCACGAGAGTTTTTGGCGGCACTTCGGGGGCGGGTCCTTCAGTGCCGCAGAACACACCTGAAGTGAAGGACCCGCCACTGAAGACCTGCCACCGCTTCTGCTTAAGTACCTCTTCCAACTGAAGTAAATACATTGTATGTCTGCATGCTTATCATCATTACTGGAGAAGCAGTGTGTGCTTTAGTTATCTACAGAGAACAGTAGCATGAGTTATATTCTAGTAATTCTTGTCTGAGTTTACACCAGATTCAGTTTATCGACCCACAAAAATATATTTGCTTTAAACCACGACAAGAAGTCCAAGATTACAATAGACTGTATACATGATACAGTCATTTATTCTGTTGATCGTAGATTTAGTTTCTTTTAGCAGTGATTCTGAAGCAAGCTCTTTTTTAAAGCCTTTAAACAGAAAGGTGATTTATTTCCAAATACAGTAGGGAGCCTTTGTTCTAACAGTTGGTGACAATTCATATTCCAAAATAGGAAATTATTAACTTTAAGGACTTAAGCGTCAGTTACTCTTTTTGATGCCAGGAGCTAACCCAAGTGCATCTGTGCAGATGTAGTAGTGGATCAAGTGGTCACAAAGTTCATGACAGTCGCACCAGCTCATCTACAAAAATAAGGTGTCCATGTGTTCCCATACCTAGATGACTGGTTGATCAGAGGTCAGTCTGAGGCTCAAGTCCTACCCAGCATATGAACTGTCCTGTCAACGTTTGACACGCTGGGGCTCCCAGTAAATCGAGACAAATCAATCCTAAAACTGATACAGACAATAGAATTAATCGGGGGCAGTCTTAGACTTCATGAAGGCCAAGGCATTTCTACCAGTTTTGTCATCTCTAGACTGGTGGGTGGACCCTCTGAAAGTTTGGGTGGGGGGGTTCCCTTTCTCCTCCTGCTACCAACCCTCACTCTAGACCCTGACACATCCGCTCCAGGCTGGGGTCCCTGCAGACTCAAGGTCTTTGGTCATCTTAAGATTCTAGAGATTCATATAAATGTCAGGGAGTTAAGAGTGGTACATCTGGCCTCCTTGGCATTCCTCCCCCACATAGTGGGGGAATTTTTTTAAATTCTGATAGACAATTCGGCAACCATGTTTTACATAAACAAACAAGGAGGGGCACAGTTGAATCAACTTTTGCCAGGAGGCAGTTCGCAATTGGGACTTCTGTATAGCTGACTCAGTGAATCTCAGAACGGCTTACTTTCCAGGAAATAGAACACATTAGTGGTTAAGCTGAGCAGATCCTTCTCTGATCACCATGAGTTGTCACTATGCCCAGACACAGCCAGGTTCATGTTCCAACTCTGGGGGACTCCCCAGGTGGGCTTGTTTGCAATAAGGACCAACAGAAAATGTCATTGGTTCTGTTTCCGGGGATGGCTCAGCCCAGACTCACTGACCGATGCCTGTTTCCTATCCTGGAAGAAATCCCTCCTGTATGCTTTCCCTCCGATTCCTTTATTTTCTGGAGTTGTCTTCAAGGTGAAACAATACAATGCTCACCTCATTCTTATAGCGCCGCCACGGCCTCATCAACACTCATATTCGACCCTGCTATCCTGTTTGGTCGAACCTCCCCTGTCGCCCCCATTGGATCCAGATGTAATTTCCCAGGAACAGGGGTGCCTGCTCCATCCCAACCTCTGAGCTCTCCATCTGACAGCATGGATGCTTCATGGCTGTCAGCCTTTGAAAAGTCCTGTTTGAAGGACTATAACAGGGCCTCCTTGGTCCTGCTTCTGTCTCAGTCAACAAACCATGCAGCGACCCTTGTGCTGGTTCAACACCCTGTGCAGTTTGTTTATAATTGAGTCCAACCAACTTCACAACATACCTCATGCCTTTACAAGCAGGGGGAAAAGAGCAATCTCTCTCTCTCTCTCTCCTCACTGCCTGCTTTCATAGAATCATAGAATCATAGAATATCAGGGTTGGAAGGGACCCCAGAAGGTCATCTAGTCCAACCCCCTGCTCAAAGCAGGACCAATTCCCAGTTAAATCATCCCAGCCAGGGCTTTGTCAAGCCTGACCTTAAAAACCTCTAAGGAAGGAGATTCTACCACCTCCCTAGGTAACGCATTCCAGTGTTTCACCACCCTCTTAGTGAAAAAGTTTTTCCTAATATCCAATCTAAACCTCCCCCACTGCAACTTGAGACCATTACTCCTCGTTCTGTCATCTGCTACCATTGAGAACAGTCTAGAGCCATCCTCTTTGGAACCCCCTTTCAGGTAGTTGAAAGCAGCTATCAAATCCCCCCTCATTCTTCTCTTCTGCAGGCTAAACAATCCCAGCTCCCTCAGCCTCTCCTCATAACTCATGTGTTCCAGTCCCCTAATCATTTTTGTTGCCCTTCGCTGGACTCTCTCCAATTTATCCACATCCTTCTTGAAGTGTGGGGCCCAAAACTGGACACAGTACTCCAGATGAGGCCTCACCAATGTCGAATAGAGGGGAACGATCACGTCCCTCGATCTGCTCGCTATGCCCCTACTTATACTTTCCCCCTTTTCACTCCCTTCCTGTGCCTATTTGTGGGCTTTTCCCCATCCACAAATTAGGCACAGGTCTGCCTCGTCAGCTCCAATCTACTATGCCTGATTGAAGCTGCTGTGAACAGAGTGCTGACTCAGGGTTTCATAGTTAGCACTCTGTCACAAGAACATTCAGAAAGTGCTTCTAAATAGTAGAAAACCCTCAACTAGGAATACTTACCTGACTAAGTGGAAGCGCTTCTCCATCTGGTCTTGTAGGAAAGGTGTATCCCCAAAGTGGGCACCCTTGGACCTCATGCTGGACTTTCTTCTAGATCTAAAACAGAGTTTGGCCATTCGATCTATAAGGATGGATCTCATGGCTATTTCAACCTTCCACGTGTTGGGGGATAATAGATCTCTTTTTTCAAATCCCATTGCCACCCGATTCCTAAAGGGCTTAGTCAGATTATACCCTTATGTATGAGACCCCTTCCTCCTTGGGATCTGAATTTAGTCCTAGCAAAATTGATGGGGCCTAGTTTCGAGCCTCTGGCATCTTGCATTCCCCTTCACCTTTCCATGAAGGGAACATTTCTAGTGGTAGTTATCTCAGCCAGAAGCATAGGCCGGTTGAGAGTTCTGCTATCCGAGCCCCCTACATAGTTTTCTATGAGGATAAAGTTTATCTCCACTCACATCCAAAATTTCTCATGAAAGTAGTCTCTAATTTTCATGTTAATCAAGCAATCTACTTCCCACACTCTTTCAGAAATACCATGAGCACAGAGAGGAGGAAAATCTTCACTCATTGGATGTGAGAGAGGCTTTAGCTTTTTACTTGAATTGGACTAAATCTTTTAGATTTTCTATGCAGTTGTTTGTAGTGTTTGTAGACAGTGCTAAGGGCCCACCAGTTTCCGCTCAGAGACTCTCATCCTGGATCTCTTCATGTATTTGTTTATGCTACCATCTGGCTAATATAACCCTACCAGTTAGAACATTTTATCAGAGCACAGGTATCTTCTGCAGCTTTCTTGGTGCAAGCGCCTATCACAGACACTTGGTCTTCAGTCTACACTTTTGCTTCATGTAATACTACTTCCCATCAGTCCAGAGATGATGCCAGTTTTGGATGGGTTGTCCTACAATCTCCACTCAGATAGTCTGCGAACCCACCTCCATACGTGTTTACTTGTAAGTCACCTACAATGGAATAGACATGTGCAGCACAGCTCAAAGAACAACAGTTATAGAAAGCGTGGTAACCATTTTATATTGCAGTATTTAGAGAGAGAAAAGAGGGTGGCGGGGGTCATTATTTCCTAAATCAACAAAGGATGTTTGTTCTGGAGACGAGCCAAATTTAGCAAGTTTATGGAACGGAAATTTAGATTCAGGCACTGTAGATGAACAAATACCATGCCAGCTCTGAAAAGACAGGGTGTTAAATAGTTCTGTTACTCCTCCAACAGATTTTAACTACATTGCAAGCTTGATCAGTTAGGAGTAATCTAATATCCCATACAAGCTTTTAAAGACATTCCAGCAGCTAAGTGTGTGAAATGATAAACTTGCTGTAACTTTAAATAAACATGCAAAAAGCAATATTTTAAGTACCCACTGAGACACACACACATCAAATGATGGTCAGAAACTGAAGCTTAAAATGGTATGGGAATCATTTTTTTTCTTAAAGAGCATTTCACTCATCTGCTTCATGAGCCAGCATTCCTGGTGTAAACATTTTGCAGTAATAAAAATGAAGTAAAACCAGACCTGTGGGATGCTACTAAATTTGGGCCTGATCCAAAGCCAATCGAAGTCAGTGGAAAGATTCCCATTTACTTCAATTGGCTTTGTAATCAGCTTCAAAGTGATAAAGGCCTGTGAAAACTGTTTCCACATGAGTATAACTTTCAGTATCGCCAGTGTCTGATTAGACTGACTTAATGTTTTTATTAAATCTCCAGACTTGAGCTTAGAAATTCTGACCCTTTATCCCAATTAATGGATTCTAGGGGAAACCAAAGAAATCTTTCTGTGTATTACCTTTTTCTCGGGCTCATGAAAGGCTCAATCCTGTTACCATTGAACTTTTTGAGGGACACAGTACTGCCACCCTTATTCACTGTGAGTAGTACCTTGCTCTGAGTAGAGCCCATTGAAATCATTAGAACTTATAGCTGTCTCATGATCATGAGAGATTTGAGGCCAGATTCTGGCCCCTAGTATCGCCCCTTTGCACAACTCTGGTGGTATAAAGAGGCCATAACTTGTCTTAACCAACCAGCTGAGTATGTACCTGTTAGGATATAGATATTCAGGCCTGCCTATAAAGGCCTATAAGAATGTAGGTATGTGTTTATCATTTAGCTACTAATAGAGGTATACAAGAAAGAATCTGTGAAAGGGCTTTCTCTCACTATGACAGTCTGAGGCCCTGTCTTAGGCCAATGCCCTTGGCTAAGCAGCAGAGGCAGCCATAAGCTGGGAAAAAGAAAAGGAGTACTTGTGGCACCTTAGAGACTAACCAATTTATTTGAGCATAAGCTTTCGTGAGCTACAGCTCACTTCATCGGATGTAGCTCACGAAAGCTTATGCTCAAATAAATTGGTTAGTCTCTAAGGTGCCACAAGTCCTCCTTTTCTTTTTGCGAATACAGACTAACACGGCTGTTACTCTATAAGCTGGGAAGCATACGGTCACATCCTCACATTCCAAACTAGTCAATATTGGGCTGTTAGGAAGGTGATCTGATCTATCACCTCCAGAGAAAGGGAAGAGCCTAGAAGATGTAAAAGGAAATTTAGGTTGATAGTTTTCTGTCTGGTAAGAACTCACTTATAAATAGACACAGCTGGGAAACCCTTATGTCTTTATAGATGTAGTTGTGAAATCCTCACTTCTGTATTGTTTTGTCATTATAGTTCCCACTTTGCTATTATTTATTTGCATGCTCCCTGTCTGGTTCTGTGATTGTTTCTGTCTGCTGTATAATTCATTTTGCTGGGTGTAAACTAATTAAGGTGGTGGGATATAATTGGTTAGCTAATCATGTTACAATATGTTAGGATTGGTTAGGTAAATTTCAGTAGAATGATTGGTTAAGGTACAGCTAAGAATATTACTATATAAATTAGGGGCAAACAGGACGTAAGTTGGGATTCGAAAATAAGGAAAAAGGAACTTGGATTTAAGCTTGCTGGAAGTTCACTCCAATAAACATCGAATTGTTTGCACCTTCGAACTTCGGGTATTGTTGCTCTCTGTTCATGCGAGAAGGACCAGGGAAGTGGGAGAGTGAAGGAATAAGCTCTCTAACAGTACCCAGTACAGGCAAGTTCTCCAAGAGGTGTAAAGCTAATAGAGGCTACTCTATGCCACTTCCTCCTACCTTTGCATTGAAGTTGGCATGTTGGGGGCATGGCCAGGGAATTGGATAGAGCTAGAATGCTGCTGTCCTCTGGTGATCACTGGCTGCTGAAAGATCCCTTGTGGAGGCTGTTACCAGCCAGTACAGATTGGTGAAGCCCTTGTGTTGCTCCATTTGAGCAAGGAGACAAAGCAGCTGACAGACAATCCCTAGATCATGATGCAGACAATGTACCTCCTTTGTTCCTGCCTTCCTGGGGTCCTGCACTAAGCAGACCTCAGCCTGACCCAAGGATCAAGCACCTAGAAGTTCAGATGTTTAGCCACAGTTACTCAAGCCCCTCTGTAGTCTGCAAATTGCATAGGCCATGGAGCTGGTTGGGAAACTATTATTTTCCTCCCCATGAAAATCCAAAATGACCAAAATCTTTTTTTTTCTTTGAAATTTCAGGTTTTCATTAACCTCCTCCATCCCCCAGGAACCAAAGATTTGTTTTTTCTGAAAAGAGAATTTTTCCCGGTTATTTTATTTTTTTTTAAAGTCCCTTTCTGTTGAAAGGCACTTGTGACAGAAAATTTTTTATTGGCACTAATGGGCAATCTTGTGATATTTCTGTGACTTCTTACTCCAGTCATGCTGGAAATACAGCGTAAATAGCCTTCCTTCCACTCTTGATCAGAACTGGAGGACTTGTGGCACCTTAGAGACTAATCAATTTATTTGAGCATGAGCTTTCGTGAGCTACAGCTCACTTCATCCGGGAGCTGTAGCTCACGAAAGCTCATGCTCAAATAAATTGGTTAGTCTCTAAGATGCCACAAGTACTCCTTTTCTTTTTGCGAATACAGACTAACACGGCTGTTACTCTGAAACTTGATCAGAACTGCAAAACGAAAAGTTTTAAAATAGTCACAGCTCTTGCACCAAATGCAGTTTGAGAGCAGGGAGGAGGTCAGGGTTGGTTCTTATTTTCTCTAAACTGGTTGGCACATCAATGATTAGTACCCAAAATAGGTTTATAAGTCATAGAATAAATAATACTCTGTAAAATAAATATTTATAAAGTGACTGAATAACATTTATAAAGCAGCTCAGTATAAAACTTTTTAAATTCTAACTGGATGCATTAAAAATGATTGACCATTACAATTCAATTGCTGTAAATGTCTTCAAACTGTGTGTAGTTAATTTCCTATGCCTTTCAATAGGCAGCAGAGACTAATTGTTATAATTTAAGTTTCAGGGTTGTCAGTGGCTTTTCAAATCACCTCTAGTTTAATGCTCCGGCAAAGTTCACAAAGATCATAGATGAATGTAAGCTTTTATAGACACTCTACAATTCTTTATATGGTGTATTTAACATCTCAAAGCTGTTCTCCACAGAGGACAAATTAAATTAAGTACAGTTTAGAGCAATTCAGTAGATGCATCACTGGTGCATAACTTTGGTATTGTATAGAATTATGTTTAAAGTCCCATCATCCCCCACATACCTGTGCTCTACTACCAAGTGGAAGGTGTTCAGATAGGAAGGACTTCCTTATTTAATGGTGAGGACTGAAAAGGAATTCAAACTTGCTTTGTGCATCCATTCTATCACCCTTGTACCTTGCACTCTTGAGCAGAAAGGAGGAATATAGGAGGAACTTGAACTTAATTCTCGGTGCAGAATATGGCTCCTAGTATTTAAACTTACCTGCTCCCATCCACAGCCTCCAGTCATACTTGCATTGGAGCGCAAGAGCTTTGCATTCTCTGCCATGTGCCATGCAAAGGCATGCAGGATGCAGGCCACAGAGAGTAAGGTTACCTTTGATCTTGAATTGTAAACAAAAAATATCTATAATGCCAGTGATGATGTGAGGCACAGAAAGGAAAACACCTGAGTTCCAGATCTCAAGCTGAGTTTCTGCAACAGCAGTTAAGAGAAATATTTTTATTTATTTATGTTTTACTTATAAACTGAACAAATACCAGGTGGAGTTACTGGAGGTATAAGCAGGGAATCCCACAATGTAATATGTATGTAGTCTGTGAGAGAATAGTTTTATGGGAACACAGGCATTATATAATATGTAAAATTGTACATTTTAAGTGAGTTTCTTCTTGATATTAGAGAGACAAGGTGGGTGAGGTAATATCTTTTATTGGACCAACTTCTGTTGGTGAGAGAGACACGCTTTTGAGCTTACACAGAGCTCTTCTCCAGCCCCTACTCTGCCTGTATTTCTTCCAGTTATTGTAAATACCTTGTTTTTAAGAAGGAACTTGGGGTGATGAAACTGATCATAAATTTGTTCAAACATATTTTTAATGTTGCTGCTGGATGAATATTGCGTGACTGGTTGTTAGGGTTTCTTTTGCAATCAGCTATTTTGATAAAGCTGTATTGAACTTTCCATGAACTGGTGAGAGTGTCAGCTCAAGACCTTTCACCCAGATAATACCACGATAACTTCCTCAAAAATATCCAGTCATGTGCCCAGATATTTCATTGTTTGGGGAGTGGGGCTAGCGGTGGTCACTGATTTACAGGTAGACCTCCCTTCTGATTTGTCTGAAACCCTTGGAGGGAGTAAGTAGAGTCCAAATACCACAAGAATCAAGGGGAAGGTGAGAACTTTGCCTTTCATGTCAACAAGCCACCTGAGAGGAGACTGAAATTCCAGAACCTCCAAGACCAGTCATCTTGGGGAAAGGAAGTCAAAAGAGCATCAGCAAGGCCATTCCAGCCTTTGACAATCTCTCTATGCACATGAAGGAGACCCATTACAAGAAGCATTGTGCCAGCAGATCGTCACCGTCCGGTTGCTTGACTGCAGTTCCAGCCCCTACTGTATAAAAGTCGAGGTCACACCAAGAGCTGAAGAGTTTGGAACCCCCAGTCAAGGCAGAATCCCCCCCCGTCACTCTGAGTGCAGAAGGTGGGGGCCCTCAAGGATTCTAAAAATTAATACGTACTACTCCAGGCTTGTATTAAACTCTCAAGGTTACAGCTTTTCTCTGACCTTGTCACCACCCAAATGCAAAAAAACCCCTTTGAACCCAGGAAGGAGCACTTGGGAATTCTTCCCTGTGGGGCACCCTCAAGCCCTGCCTCCCCTCCCCGGCCCCGTCCGGAGGAAGAGCTGAGAGAGAAAACAAAGGAAATTAGCTGTGGCTATCAGCTAATCAAACAACATGCACAAACCTCTTAGAACACAAAAAATCCCATCCTGTTCTTAAAAAAGGTAAATTTTATTAAAAACAAAAAGGGAAAAAGTACATCTGGAACTCAGGCTTTTTGCAAGATCTTAAAAGAAACAATTACAAAAATTAAGCACCCAAACCAGCTTTCTTGGGGTTAAGCTTAAAGGTTACAAGCAAGAGTTTGGCTTTATGTCCTAATTTGGAATGAAAAATTTTAAGGAAACTCAATTTTTGAGAAACTGAAATTATGCTTCCTGTCTAGCTCTATAATTATAGATCAAGAAAAATAGATGTTAATTGTGTCCTGAGGTCTGGTAGTGGGGAAAACATTTATATTTATCCTTAAAACTTAGGACGTGTCAATAAAATTAATGAATTAGCCTAGCATGACTGATATTGGAAATTTCATATGTCAGGTGTGTGGATTATGGGTGATCTTCACCCTTGTTATGTAACTCCTTTGCCCTACTACTTTTTTCATTGCAGAGGTAGTAGCCAAATGTCATGATTATTTCACTAGGTTCAGACCTTTTCACTGGGTTGGGTGGAGAGATTTTATTTATTTATAATGTACAGCCTTGGAACCTTTGAATTCCTCCTTTCTTACAAGGTTTTGTCCAATGAGAAACATTAAGTTCTCATAAAAAAAATACACTTCCTTTCTGCAGGACAGACAGGTGAAATATGGTCCTAGAATTAAAATTCAGCTGATGTACATCACAATTTCTTTTCTTGGTTAAACACAATCCCAAGATTAAAACCTTTATTTTGATAAATATATACAAATCTGAGTAACCTGCCTTTATGACTCCCTTTTTATTATTAACTGCTAGAATTATAAGCACACATGAGTGGACTAAAGCTAGCTATCTGTGAAAGTACTATCAGCAATTGAGTTCCATACTGATTTGTGTGTGATAGCTTTAAGGATCACATTAATTCCTCCCCAGAACTCCTATGCACAACCTGTATGATACAAACATAAATTTAAAAATTAATATTAAAGAAAATTCACATCTGTAAGTCTTACTAAATTAGCAGAGGACAGAAAGAATAGCCTAAATTACTGGCCTTGAAATATCAAGGCATTTTTCTTTCCTCAGAGACAGCTGGCTAGTATTTCTCACTCAATGGCAAATAGCAAGACCTTATTGTACATTTTAGACCTCGGTGTAATGACTTGAGTAGGTCCTTTTCAAATTCTGGGCCATCTGCAGCTGAAATTTCTTTGGCAGGGTACAGGAGCTAGCTTATTGTATCTTAGATAAAGAAAGAGGAGACATCTAGAACTGCTAAAATCATAATCTATCAGTCCATCACACACTCCTCCTCCTATCATTTTGGCACCTCTATGAAATGGAGGAGGCTCTTAGGCGTCACTTGTTAAAATTCTAGTACCAGAGTTGAAGGAATCATCGGAGTGTTCTCCCTGACTCTGATGGAGTCTTCTACCCTCTGGATCCTGCTAATTCACTCCCCACCCCAAGGCTTATTAAAATACTTCTGAGGAGCATTGATTTTCCCTTTGGACCAGAATTGGACCATGTAGCAAATACTTAACATAGAATCCATCTTGGAGGGAGGATACTTGTATAAGGTATTTCCCTTCCCACCCACCTCCTTTCTAAGAATTAGTCATAGCATTTAAGGACAGAAGAAACCATGAGAACATCTGGTCTGATTTCCTATACTGAGCCCCAAACCTTGTTTGACTAAAGCATAATTTGTGTTTTAGCTGAAGCATATCTTCAGGAAAGGCATCCAGCCTTGATTTGAAGGCATCAAGAGATGGAGACTGTATACCTTTATGCAGTAGATTATCCCCCATTCTTGCCTCTGATAAGCTTTTTGTGTAACTGTATCATCCAGTGGGCTTTATGAATCACATTCGGTTGCAAGTGGCTCTGTCCCTCTAACTCCAATCCTCTCCATGTCCATAGATTGCAAGAACATCCTGTACATTCAGTAGAACATGTTGGTAGTTGCACAACAGCAGCCCTTTGGAGATTTCTAAAGAATTATTTATATAGGTTTACAGAATGTGGCTCTGGTGTTGCAGTCGCTCTGTTCACAACTGCCCCTTGATATTACAGCAGAAACACAGCTCAGCTGGTGGAACTAAACTGGGACAGGCAAGGTCATTTGGAATGCAGGACAATGCCTGTGACACTTACCATGCAAAGAGGGACTTGTTGGATAAAAATGTTATTTCTAAGGCTCATTTCACCATGGTAGATTTTATAATATAAGCACAGCTATTAAATCACTAAATGTATTCCGCAGAAATATGTAGGCAATAGTGAAATCACTGTTGCCTGTTTTCTAAGTGGAAAAGAATTGAGATTTTCTTTTTAAGAGATCGTTTCAAAAACCAAAACAACTCCTAAACCACAGCCTTATCAAATAGAGTCATGTTCATCTTCATTCTGTCCCCCTCTAGTGGAAGCTAGTCCTGCATGAGCCTGCTGCAGCCTTTGCTGAGCTCAAACCTGGGATCTCGATCTTGACGCATGAGCCTGAGCCTCTACTGCATGAGTTAAAAGATATGTCTCTTAGCCAAGGCTGTAGCAGGCTCATCAAGCTCTAGCTGGTCTTGCTGCCACTAGAGGGGGACAGAGTGCCCCACCAAGCAGGCATGGGTAACACATGCTCATTCCTTTCCCAGACCTATTCTTTCCCTGCCTCCAACTAACAGACTGAACAGCATGACTGAGACTGCAGACCTAAAGGACACAACACAGATTGCATGCATTAGAGAGGGAAGAAAGCTTTCAGAGCAAGAGATTTGAAACCGTTATGCCAAAGTTCCTCCCAGAAGAGGGGGAAAGAAACCAGATATCCTGGCCTGTTTCACTCATTAGCTTACACTCCCTCCTAGAACGTAGAAGACCATCCTGACCCCATTTCCCGCCCCCACTCTACAAAAAAAAACAAAAAAAAAACAATCAAAAACTTGAACTGAAATGGCCAGCATCCAAAATCCCTCATCCCTTGTAAACAGTGTATAGCACAAACAGGCCCATACACAGTGGGCACAGTTAGTTAATATATTTGTACACCATTTGAGCTGTAGGGAGGACATTACTGAGTGGGTGTTCTTGATACTTCATTTCACCAGTAAAAAACGGTGAAAACACTTTAAACTGAGCTTTCTGTAGGAAAAGAGAGGACAGATGGGGAATACGAAGGGAACACAAATCTTTTAGAGAAGGACCCCTAGAAAAATTGAATATGGACCTTGTTGCTGGGTTACACTTCATTGTGGAGATGGTACCACAATAGGTAGGCCTAATAACCTTGCTATCCTTGATTGTAATCCCTTGATAGTTTGGTGTCCCATAAATCCTGCTTTCTTGAGTGCTCCTTTTCAGCACACCTGAGAACATGCACTCAGGAGTCTTTAGAACTCTTTATTTGGAGGATAAAACAAACAGAAGAATCACCGTATAGATATTTACGTACACTAATTGGGTTTTGCTCATTTTATTCTATGAGAAGTATGGCCATCCTCACAGATCCAAGTATTAATCGTCCGGTTTGTTGAAGTCCAGACCTCCTGCACATAAAACAATCCCCACTCATCTAAAATCCCACTCAGGGCCCAATCAGACTCAGGGGGCACCAGAGAATGGCTTTCCTCTGCTTGTCTGCTCCACTCCACAGGAGGCTGCACCAGCAAGTCCTGCTCCGATGTGTAGCTACCTGGTCCTGTTCTGTGACATCAGTTCTGCTGGTGCTGGCCTGATCCTCGCTGGTAGGTCAGCTCTGCATCACCCCACTTCACTGTCAGGTTACTGTGAAGTCAGATCTGTGCCATCACGACTGATTCAATTAGGCCTTGTTGCAAAGTCACCTCTGCACCACTGCTCCCAGGTCAGCCTAGTCCAGTCCCACAGAATCTCTCTACACAGGGTTCAGAATCTCCATGTGAGGAACTAAGAGTAAAATGGGATCCTTTGCCTGAGTCCATGAATTCCTTGTGCCTCAGACACAACACTCTATATCCCTCTTGGTAAGCTTGAATCCCATTCCTAAACCAGGATCTACTCCCTGTACAGGCCTAGTGACCCACTTACCTCAAGGCACATCTTGCACAATTCATATTGCCTTTTATGAGTGCATTCATAGTAACAATCCATTACTTGTATAATAGGAACATAGATAAATTCCAACTAAGGCAACATAAAGACAGAAGGTGGAACTATGGCTAAGCAACATTATAATTCATGTAAATGAAGCTGGCTAATGCTGGCCATTTCTCTTTTCCCCTATTGGGGAAGCAGAGAACTCCATTCCTCTAAGACTTCTCGCTCAGGGAAGTACAGGAGCATACAGTGATATTCTGGAATATATATTCTTATTCCTTAATCAGAGAAATCTGTATATGACCCGTATTCTGGGGAGACTCATATATACCGTTGCCAGACACTGGTCCTTTTTGCATTGCCTCCCTCCCTGGGGTTTTTGGCCAGTGCAGTATTGGTCATGTCCATGGACATCTCTTTTAACTGTGCTACACATGTGCTGGAGGAGGGCTGAGCACTTATACTTCAAGCATGAGTTACAGCTGTCTCAGCCTTCTTTACAGTGCATTTGTTTGGCAATCTGGCCAGGGCCTCAGAGATAAGTTGCAGAGCTGGACCAGGCATTATTAGGCATGATTACTATTAAGCTTACCAAACTAACTTTACAGCTTGTGTGCCTGTGAAGAACCCAGCTGCCCTGCTGCCTTTCCTGTGCCACACATCTCCAATGAAGAAGGTACCAGCCCACACACTTGGTGCAGATTATCCTGTTTCGGGAGATACAGTGCACATCCTATATTTTTGGTTATTCTCACTTTACACCACCATGAACTGACTGGTGTATGATAAGGAAAAACAAAGCAAAATGAAACTCTGGGCCAATTTTTCCAAAGCTTGTCTACATAAAGCCTCACGGGTGTATATCCTGGCATTCAATGCAGAGTGGCATAAGGGGACTCTATTAGGGGAGACTCTGGGCTGTTGCGTGGTACTTCCTCATGTGTGTATTATTCAGTGGGGACAACATCTGCTTAGTAATGAAGAGTTTTGGTAAGGTGATAAAATGCTACTTGATTGTAAAACTCCAAACAGCCCTGCTTCGCCCATTTAACTTTCTTTGATGGTCTCAGACACACTACACAAACACACAATGTGTAGTCCTCTTAACTCCCAATGACTCTAGAGCCAGGTCTACACCACAGACCCATATCAGTATCACTACATTGTTCAGGGGTATGAAAAATTCACTGTAGCCACTGCAATGCCGTTCATAAAGACAAGCCCTAGGTAGCTGCAGTTTCCTAATGAGTATCATTTAGGTTTTATTACATCTAATTTAATTGCATACAAATGCAGACTTTGAATAAACCTGACAGTATAACAATCTGTACATTCATTCTTTTCATGCCATATTTTAAAAATGTTAATTCCCAAAGAAACAAAAAAGCAATGTGACACATTCTCCTCTAGGTTCATTTTGCCTCATTAAGGTTTGCCACATCTCTTGGGATGATGAAGAGTTTGTCACTTTTGTGCCTCATTAGTTTGGTGCTTCACAGTGAGGGGTGCACTATCTAATGACTAAAGCATAATTAATTAATTGAGGTCAAGCTCTGTTTATGTGTGTAAGGTTCACTGCATTGCTAGCTTAGCTGTCTGCTGAATAGTGACACATCTCTATTGTTTAGGCTGTCATAAATATTAAACATGGCAGGTGAGAAAGAAGGGCTTTTAAAAATTGTATTTGCCTTCTAGTCCTTTGGACTATACTAGCTACTGACTTTGGCTTTCTGGGCTTCTAAAAGTGGACCAACTTCCACAGTCCCTACTCTGGCAAAACTCTCACCGATTTCCAAGGCAGTTCCAGTGAAGTAATGACTGCAGGGTTTGACTAAATGTTCTTTAGCACCTTAGAACTTCAAACATGACTAGAAACATGACAAAGAGTAAATAAGTCATCTTCCCTACAGATAAGTAAATATTATTATCCCCATTTTACGGAGGGGAAGACTTTGTGTGGGTACTTCAGGGCCTTGCCATAGCACAGAGTGTGAGTAATTGTGGGAGCTAGAATTAGAACAGGAGGCACGGCTGCTTCCCTTGAGCTCAGGCCACCAGACTACTTATGTCGCACTATCCTAGCAGTGCAAAGAAAATGATGTGTATTAGATGAAAGAGACTGTGTCAGAAACATTGTGTGCACGCTGTATGGCTAGATTGTGTCCTGCCCTTGTGTCTGCATCTTCATTAGGAAAAAAAAAGATGTGTTCTAACACATGGTAACTGATCCGCTCTCTCTTGCAACTAGTCTCTAAGCTGCTGGATTTCCAGATGCACTCTGATCCCCTCCAGCTGCTTCTGCTCCAGCTACTGAGCTGCCCACTACTCCTGTTTCAGTGATGTGCTTGGTCTGGAAGGAATACAGTTGTCAGCCTCTTCCCTGCTTCCCTCCAGGGCATTGGCTCCAAGACGTTCCTAGTGTGCCGGACTCTCAGACAGCTGGCTGGAAGTTCTCTGTGAACCTGAACCATCGTTTCTTGACTGGTTGTTCAAATACAGGAAATTTACTAGCTGGGATTTTGTTCTATCCGCAGGGCTGATCTGTCCTTCTCAGCATAACTCAACCACCTGATTTTAATTCAGCTGGTCATAATTCATTTCCCCCTTTCCCTCTTTCTGCTATTTCCCCCCATAAACAGACTACTGAGTCTTTTTCCTTTGTGCTTTTCCGTCTACAGTACATGCTTTTGCTGCTGTTGGCACTTATGCAATTTACAGAGTTACGGATCCCAAAAACTCTGCCACGATATATGTCACATTTCAAGGCAATTGCACCTGTATTTCCCCTCAGTGGTCCAGCAAAGGACACTCACTGGCAGGCTTCTAGCTTCCCAGCTGTTTCCTTGCTTGGGTGGAGACCTGTGATGCTCTCCCTTCTGACTGGGGTATATCTAGGCTGCTCAAGTCCCTGCTGTCACTGTGTTACTCCCAGAACAGACAGGTTTCCCAAGCACACCTGCCTGCTTTTTCATTGGAGATGGTTAACAATTGTAATTGTTACAGCACTTCCTATGCAAGCCTCTTTTATTCTTAAGAGAAACCAAATTAACAACAGTAAAAGAACCTACATGCTAGTAGATTTACCAGAGATCACCCCAAACCTAACATGGGTCTGGCAGGAGCAGTCTTTCAACACCCCAAATTAGGAGCTTTGTTTTGGTTACAAGTTCAAGAGAGCTTCAACGTAGAACAAAACACAGTCTTATGAGACCTCAGTAGGCCCAGGCCTTCCAATCCTACCCTAGGAATTGGGGCCCTCAATGGACATGGGACCCTGTCCATTTGCTGGATGAGAAAGAAGGCGCTTTGTCAGGTTAAACCCAGGCTAGTTTTCCAAAACTTCATTCTTTGGCTGTTGGTCTCTGGAAAATCCAGTTTGAACTAGTATATGCATATGTCCCCAGGGGTGTCTTCAAAGGGCTGATAACCCAAGTAATTACATTACCATCCCCCTCCTACTAGAGAAGGTACATATCATGCCACCATAACACATATGTAATTAAATTTTTAATACAGTGTACCCCAAAGGTATTAAATCTAATTCAATTACATGTAACTTAATTCAATAAAGTTTGTCTTAATTTCAAAAATATGTTCAGGATATTACAGGATATTGTCAATCTGTCACATACATTTACCATAAGAAAAATTGGGGAGCAAAGAGTTTGTGCGTGCATTTCAGGGAAAAGAAGTTGAGAAATAACTCCCAGCATTTTACTACAGAGAGATGAAAATTACCTGTTTTCTGTATTGTTGTCCATTCTACCTGTGGTTTTAGAGGTGGGCATTTTTTTGTTAGCGAATAGGGAGAACATGTAAAGATGTTTTTCCTTTTCTTTTTGAAAGGAAGAAATCCCTCAGAAATGTGGGGAAAAAAGACCATAGATCATGCCAAGTTCATCTGGCAATAGGACTACTCATGAGAATAAGGTTTGCTCAGACAGTCACAGAGCAATAATTGTTGCTTGAGCTGCTTTTAGACCATGAGGTGGTCAATTGCCGGTCTGTCACCATGTTGATGTTATTGGTCTTGCTGGAGAACATAACAGGGAAGACTGTGTGAAGCACAGTGTCAAGCACAGAGTGAGGAAGAGGAAATCTACTGATTTGACTGGGTGGCAGATATAATAGGCAAGGGGAGGTTGTGCCTTCCCCAGCGCAGTCGTGCCTGCCGCCCGACACCTGGGCCATGGTGCCCCCATCCGGCCCCTGCCCAGAGAGCTTGTGATTTAAGTGCCCGGTCCAACTTCTGCTGAATTCAATTGGATTGGGCTCTAAAACCTGGTCAACCATAACACTACAAAACAAAGACAGAATGGAGTATTAACTACAGCCACGTAGTTACTGTTACCAAGTGGGCTTCATTAAGACATGAGAAGTGATACCAACCACAGATAGCATTGTACTTTCATTCGTACATGGGTCTAGCTGATCGGGAAGAGCTTTATACAGGCTGTGGATGGAAATCAGACTAGTTCTTATAGGATATCTGTGACAACATGAAGACAATTTCAAGCCAATACAATTGCCATGCTAGGGTCTGGAACTAATTAATGGTGGCTAAAAACAGTGTAAGGCCTTGCATGAACCTACATCAAGGTAGTTTGGGATGCACCCGTGTATCAAAGTAAGCTATAGCAGTGTAAGCTTCACTTTGCACCAGTGATGCATGTCTACATTATAGTTTTGCACTGGTATAACTATGCTGATATAGTTTCACAGAATTTCTTTACTGTCCATCAGACCTAAGTTACCTGTATGGTGTTAATGAGGAATCAGAAGGGCGTAGTGGTACAGTGACATGTAATTTCAGAAAAGTGGCATTCAGTGGGCGTGCAGGAATATTGCTAACTTACTCACAGGTATGTAAGATAAAGCACTCACATAAGACTGTGTCTCTCACTCTCTTGAAATTTTTAGTAATTTTTTTTTTTTTGCAAGCAGTGACAATTAATGACGTACACATGAATTGATTCAGAATCAGAATTTACTTTTGAAGTTAAAAAGCTTTTTGGGTAAGGGATGTTTTTCAGTTTCAGGATTAAACATGAGTGGCAGAAAAACATGTTGTGCACAGAATTAGAGGCACAACGCGTGAAACAAAACAAAGATACGGTCGGCCTGATGGAAAATGCAAAAAACTATACCCTAAATTTACCAGATTTAAAATGGAAAAATGCAATTCACACAAAAAACCTGGCATGACTCATTGACCTGTAACACCCTTGATGCTTTATTTATATTTACCTCCATGCAGCACTAGGATAGAATAGAATAGCCAGCATTTAATACTATAGTGCTCTTTACTTTTTTTAAATGTTATGATTGTGTTTCCACAGAAACAACATATTGCTAACGAGGCAAACCTTCCTGGGAAATTCATGTCCACCATATGTCCTTTCTGATAACGCTGCTGTTTTTGTTGTATAATTCAATGGCACCATTGTTGGGAATCAGCGTTAGAGTCCTAATGAAATGCATTTATTCATTAGCATTTTATAGCTAATAGTTAATTCAGTATAGGGAACCAAATTCCCACTGTGTATCATTTCCTTTATTACTGTGCTTATCCTCAGATTATCCAGTGTGATTTGTGCAATTAAATCTGATTTTCTTGTTGCAGGTACTGTAGCTATAACTAAATGCAAAAGAAATGAAGGCTTCATTTAATTTAGTTTTAATGAATTAAACTAGAGCTAGAAGATTTACATATTTGTATTCTTATTTTGCAATTGTAGTGATTATAATTGAAAAAAAAATCTTTCCTTATAGGTCGGGTTCTGTAAACCTGTTTCGTTGTTGATCTCCGCTGGACTTGCTCAAATTTGTCCACATCTTTCCTAAAGTGTGGCACTCAGAATTGGAAACAGGACTCCAGCTGAGGCCACAACAGTAACTGGTAGAGCGGGACAATTACCCACCATGTTTTATATACAACACTCCTGTTAATTCACTCCAGAATAATGTTAGCTTTTTTTTTCAACTGCATCACATTGTTGACTCATATTCAGTTTACGATCCACTATATACCCAGATCCTTTTCAGCAGTAGTACCACTTAACAAATTATTCCCCATTTTGGAGTTGTGCATTTGATTTTTCTTTCTTAAGTGAAGTACTTTGCACTTGTCTTTATTGACTTTCATCTTGTTGAATTTAGACCAATTCTCCAATTTCTCAAGGTCCTTTTCAATTCTAATCCTGTCCTGCAAAGTACTTGCAGCTCCTCCCAGCTTGGTGTTATCTGCAAAGTTCATTATTCAAGTAATTAATGAAAATATTGAATAGTACCAGATCCAGAACAGATCCTTGTGGGACTCCACTAGGTACATCCTCTCAGTTTGATATCAAACCATTGATAACTATTCTTTGACTACAGTCTTTCAACCAGTTGTGCACATATCTTATAGTAACATATATAGACCACATTTCCCCAGTTTGCTTATGTGAATGTCATGTGAGACTGTGTCAAAAGCCTTACTAAAATCAAGATATATCAAGTCTACTGCTTCCCCCCATCCAGTAGCCCAGGAACTCTGTCAAAGAAGGAAATTAGATTAGGTTGGCAAAATTTATTCCGGATTAATCCATGCTGGCTATTCCTAATAAGTTATTATTCTCTAGGTGCTTACAAACTGATTGTTTAATAACTTGTGCCAGTATCTTTCCAGGTATAGAATTTAGACTGACTGGTCTATAATTAAGGCTACGATTATGTCACAGAGGTCACGGAAGTCCCGGAATCCATGACTTCCACTGACCTCCGTGACATTTTCTTCTTTTGGGCTGGACCTCTCAGCCAGCTCCCCTCCCTGCATCCTGCCCTGCAGCTCCCAGCCTCCACGCTGGTGGGGGAACCCTTCAGCTGTCCAGCCAGGAACAGTGGGGACCCCCTGGAGCTGCCCAGCTGCAGCAGGCAGCGGGGAACCCCCCCAAAGCTGCCCAGACGCGGTTGATAGTGGTGACTCCCCGCAGCTGCCCATCCACAACAGGCAGTGGGGGACCCTGCAAAGCTACCCAGCTACAGCGGGTAGGGAGGGGACCCCTCACAGCTGCCCAGCCATGGGAAGTGGCTGGGGGACCCCCATGAGTGCCCAACTGCCACAGGGGCAAGGGGACCCTGCAGCAGCCCAACCCTGAAGGCAGGAGGACCCCACAGCTCCCATTCCCTACAGTGGCTGGGGACCCCGGAGCTCCCACTGACCGCAATGGTCGGGGAGCCAGGAGCAGTGGGTGCTGAACCCGCCTCCCAATTCTTTAGGGATATTTTTAGTGAAAGTCAGGGACAGGTCCCGGGCTTCCGTGAAATTTTGTGTATTGCCTGCGACCTGTCCCTGACTTGTACTAAAAATATTCATGACAAAAACTTAGCCTTATCTATAATTCCCCGGGACCTCTTTGTTTCCCTTGTTAAGCATAGGTATTATTTTTGCCTTTCTAGGACCTCACCCATCCTCCATGAGTTGTCAGCAATAATTGCTAATAGTTCCACAATTGCTTCAGCTAGTTTTTTTGAAGTACCCTAGGATGAATTGCAATAGGGTCTGCTGACTCAGATACATCTAAATTATCTAAATAGTCTTTAACCAGTTCTTTCTCTGTTTTGGCTTGTGTTCCTTCCTTCTTGTTGTGAATATTAATTATGTTGACTATATGGTCACTATTATCCTTTTTAGTGAAAAATGAAGCAAAATAGGCATTTTGAGCCGCCATGATGTCATAAGTTATTAGCTCTCCTTCCCTGCTAAGTAGAGGACCTTCACTTTCCTTCATCTTTCTCTTGCTTATAATGTATTTAAATAATGTCTTCCTATTGCCTTTTATGTCTCTTGGTAGGTGTATCTCATTTTGTTCCTTAACGTTTCTGATTTTGCCTCTACATGTTTGTTTTATTCGTTTTCATTCCTCCTTTGCAATTCATCCAGGTTTTTACTTTTTGTAGGATTCCTTTGAGATGTTCAGGTCATTAAAGAACTTGTGACGGAGCCATATTGGCCTCTTACTGTTCTTCCTAACCTTCCTTCGCAGTGAGATAGTTTGTTAGTTGTGCCTTTAATATTTTCTGCTTGAGGAACTGCCAGCAATCCTGAACTACTTCATCCATTAGATTTTCTTCACATGAACATTTACCCACCAGTTTGTTAAAGTCTGTTGTTTTGAAGTCATTGTCCTTATTCTGCTGCTGTCACTCCTTCCTTTCCTAAGAATCCTGAGATCTATTATGTCATGATCACTTTTACCAAAATTGCCTTCCACCTTCAGATTAGCAACCAATCAATCAGAATCAAATTTAAAATGGCTATCCCCTGGCTACTTCCTCTGCTTTCTGAAACAAAAAAGATGTCTCCAATACGTTCCAAAAACTTATTGGAAAATTTGTGGTTTGCCATATTACTTTTCCAACAGGTGTGTGGGTAAAGTCCCCTATTACTATCGGGTTTTGTGATTTGGATATTTCTGTTTCTTGTTCTAGAAATGCCTCATCCACCCCCTCTTCCTGATTTGCTGCTCTAGAGTGGACCTCTACCATGATGTCACTCCTATTTTTTCCCCATTTTATCTTTACCCAGAGACTTTCAACTAGTCTGTCTCTCACCTCCTGCTGGACCTCAGAACAAGTGAATATATTCTTGATGTATAATGCAACATCTCCTCTTTTCTTTCCCTGCCTGTCCTTCCTGAACAAGCTGTACCTATATTCCAGTCATGAGATTTATCCCACCAAGTTCCTCTGATGCTCATTAAGTCATAATTTAGCTTACATGCTAATACTGCCAGTTCTTCCTGTTTATTTCCCACATTCCTTGCATTTGTATGTAGACATGTAAGATGTTGAGCAGATTTTCCCACTGATTTCCCTCCTGCTGCTCCTATAGGCTGGTGACAGCCCTCCAGTTGGCACCATCTGTGCAGCCATGCGTTCATCTCCAGGATGTGTATGTTCCTGCCTGGGCCCTTACCTTCAACCGGGAGGATGGACAAGTACACAACCAACTCCTTCATCCTCACTCCCAGAGCCCTGTAGTTGATGCTCATCTGCTCAGGATCATAGTAGGCAGTGTCATTACTGCCCATGTGGATGAGTCGTATGGGGTAGTGGTTCAGCCCCAGTAATCTTTCTGTAATATCTCGGATGTGGGCTCCAGGCAAGCAGCATAGTCAAGGACTCCTTTATGAGGTAAACAGCAGCATCCATCTACCAAAAGAAAAGAAAACAGCAGCATCCATCTATCCTGGACACCCCAGGATATCATGTGAGTTTGGCAGATGGATGCTGCTGTTTCCCTCATAAGGGAGTCCCTGACTATTAGCACTGTATGCGTCCTCCTCTTGGGCATGGTCACTGGGAGCCTCTCAGCTTTGGGGGCAAGCGGCTCCTCCTCCTCAGCCACTGGGGTCTGCTTCTGTGGCCAGTACAGCATACTGGTTCTTTACTGCGATGGACAGGGGACCTGGGTGGGGTATGCCGCTGTGTCATCTGTAGTCAGCTAGCATTCTCCATCCTGGATGTTTCCTCATGTGTCCTGTTGACGAAGTCCTTGTGCTTCCAGATTATGCAGATAAGCTGCAACCTCCTGCAGCTCTCAACCCTGCTTCTTGAGCAACTCCACCAACAGATGACACTTGCACCAAGTGGTACCCCATATCTGGCTTTCATTGGTAGGAACAGGGATGCCAGAAAAGGGAGGAGCATGCCCCCCCTTTTATGGGCTGTAAGGGTGAGTGATGGGGGAGGGGTGAAAAGGAGCAAGTGGGGGTGGGATCTTGAGGAGGAAGGGGTGGCGTGGGGGGGTGCTCAGGAGAAGGGGCAGCACGGAGGGGCTCAGGGAGATGGGGTGGCACAAGGGTGGGGGCTCGGAGGAAGAGGTGGTACAGGGGGCTGGGGGAATGGGCAATGGGGGGGGGACACCATGATTCTGGTGCCAGTGCCCCCCCAGCCCATGCTTTTAGGAAGCTTTCATCACTCCTGGCTAGGGAGACACAGGCCTTATTCTCAGCAAGTCAAGACCAGAGCCTGGGTAGAAGCCTCCAAGGTCAGGATGCCCCTGTCTGCCTAGGGGCCCCACAGGTGCAGGCAGAGGAAGAGCGAGCAGTGGTGCCGGCAACACACCATTTTTCTCCCATTGCAGGTTCTTCCTTGTAGAGTACCTGCAAGGTAAGGAAAGAAAAAGAAAAGAAAACAACACACCTCCCTACTTCCCTGCCTTCTTCTGCTGGCAAACTCCCCCAATCTCCCAGCTGCCTTTGTCTTACCAGCCAGTGGGAGCCTGAGTGCTTTTTAAAGCCTGGGCCCCACCCATGTGGAATGGGTGACCATCATCTTTGGCTGATGTAAATCGGCATAGCTGCACTGAAGTCAGTGGAACTGTGTTGATTCACACTAGCTGGGATCTGACAGTATCGTTTTAAATAACAACAATTTTTCTATTGTTAGTTTTCTTGCATGTGTGTTTAAATATTGAGCCAGTCTTACCTTTCCAAGTGCCCAAACCCCACAGAATAAATAGGTTTAAGGGATACTGTCATGTAGCTTGAACACTCTCATTCCCAAATTTTCTTATAATGTAATTAGATTTATTATAATATAAAAGTTTTCACGACATAGCATTCACCTATGCTGAGGTAATCCCTATCTGTTAGGGCAGCTCTACAGCCTCCAAACCAACACAGCAGCATACAGGGACTGTGTTGGAGGCCAGACTGGGTGTGTGTAAAAATGTTCTCCTTTAGGAACCTAAACGTCATTCTGCAAGTGCATGAGAACCAGGAACTGAAAATGATTACTACAAAAAAAAAAAAAAATAGAGAGAGAGAGAAAACTTGATTTTTCTAGTGTGTTTTTCCAAGTTGGATGATATGCGAAAAAAGGAACAAATAAACAAAAAATCACATGAAATACTATAAACTGGATTTTCAGCACGATTCTAAGGAGTTATGATTAGCACAGGTAAGACTTAGAACAATTCCTGTCACATAGAATCACGTTAAAAGGGAGATATTAGCATGCTGACAAATTAATACAAATATCGATTGTGAATGCCAGACCAGAAGATCACCCTAGGAGAAGTCAAAATGCCCATTGTGATCCTGGGAGATCCCACCTACCCCTTAATGCTGTGATTTATGGAGCCATACACGGGGCACCTTGACAGCAGCACAGAGTGGTTCAACAACAGGCTGAGCAAGTGCAGAATGACTGTTGAGTGTGCTTTTGGCCATTTAAAGGCCCATTGGTGCTGTCTATATGGAAGCGTGGATCTGACCGATGACAGTATTCCTATGCTTATAGCCGTGTGCTGTACACTTCATAATATGTGTGAAGGGAAGGGTGAAAGCTTTACTCGGGCTGGACCACTGAGGCTCAGCACCTGGGGGCTGAATTTGAACAGCCAGAGACCAGGGCTATTAGAGGGATGCAGCGCGGGGCCATAAGGATCAGGGATGCCGTGAGGCAGCAATTTGAAGCTGAAATCCACTAATATTTGTTGCTATGCTTGGGTGTGTAGTGTTTGTAATGCTAGGAGATGATTGCGATTGGTGTAGATGATGCACTATGAAGGTTTAAGAAAATTGCCTGTTGCTTTGCAGGGCTCTGTTTGCTTTCAATTAATGGAATAAATATTGCTTTCAAACCAAAACAATTTTTTTATTAAAAAACAACAACCGGAGGAGAGAGACAAACCAAAAAACACATCAGCGCTGTGGGGGATGGGGGAAGGGAAGGTCCAAGGAGGAGGTACGGTCCTGGGACAGTTAAAGACTTGTGTATGTCCAGGTATCATATGCAATCTTGTCCTCTGGAGTACTGTACTTCAGCAGGGCTAAACTGCAGAGGGACAGGTGTTGAGTGCAGTGGGTACTGGGAGTCTGCAGGGCTGGACTGTGATGGGTCAGAAGTGGAATGCAGTGGGTACAGACTGGAGCCAGGAAGTTGATAAGAGTGTGTTGGCGGTGTTTGGGGGACACCTGGGAAAGAGTTTTGTGACAGCAGCTGCGGGGGAGCTGCTCTGTTTGCAATGCTAGTAGCACCTGGAGTGTGTCCACTTGGTGCTCCATAACGTTTAAGAGCCGGTCCATGGCTTCATTCTGGTGTGCTACGTTCTCCTTTCGGTCTCTCTTCTCACTGACTCTTCTTCAAGTCATGTTTTTCAGCCACAGAGTGCAATGAGTGCATCATAACGTCACACAGAAAGTCCTCTTTAGTTCTTCATAGCCACTTTCTAATTCTGTGCAGTTGTTCAGCCCGTGATAACAAAGAGGGAGGCTGGGCTCCCAAGCGTGTATCTGTGAAGCCAAATGCAACATTTTACAGAAACAGTATTGTTTGCAACACACAGAACACTGATTCAGTGATTTAAAACACAGCCATTATTCACATACCTATCACTAACTGGCTGACCCTAAGCAAGCACACATGAGCCACAAGACCCCCAAAATAGTGAGTAACTGCAGGGGCAGGGAAAATCATTGTTCCCGGACCCTATTGTATACTGGGCACATGGCCCTTGGGGAGAGCCAGCACTGAAGGGGTGGCCTTATAATCATTACTGTCCCCACATTTTCCAGACTGTGCTGATTATGGAAGATATCTTGCCACTGAGGATGAGCAGGGAATAGGGAGGGTCTTCTTCAAAACTGTGGCTTCTGCCCTGGCCCTAATGCAGCTTGCCTGTGTGCAGTAATAGTTTCTACCCCCCACCCCAGTGATGGCAGAGTGGTGCGGGAAAGTTACCCTTAATGGGGCAAGAAACAAAGCAGCTCTGCCAAAGAACCTGCTGCAGTGGATTGACGAGTATCTCCATGAGAGTTTCCTGGAGATCTCTGAGGCAGATTCCCAGAAGTGAGGGAGTCAATCAACACCCTGTTCTGCCGCTCAGACTAGGCATGTGGTGGTATGCGCATCATATAGACACAAGCCTGCTTTCTGCGCCTCTCCTGCCCCCAACAATTCCCTTCAGTGATTCCCAAAATCAAATCCACATACCAGGGGCCTCCTCTCTTGTTTGCACTTTGCCAAGATCCGACAGCTGTCACTGGCTAGCCTCCTCTGGGGTACAGAAGAGCTCCGGGCAGCATGGATCTCTGACCTCCGAGTTGTCCTCTGCCTCTGGGTCCCCCTCCACATCCTCATCCAAGATTTTCTCCTCCTGGCTCAGTCCACTCTCGACTGGCACGCGAGCCACCAGAGTATCGACAGTGGCCTGTGCTGTGGAGGTGGGGTTGCCGCCAAGTATCGCGTCCAGCTCTTTATAGAACTGGCAGCTCATGGGCACAGCACCAGACTGGTGGTTTGCCTCCCGCGCCTTGTGGTAGGCGTTCTGCAGCTCCTTCAGTTTGACCCTGCACTGCAGTGTGTCCTGGTCATGGCCCCTTTCTGTCATGCATCGTGAAATCTGTCTGTAGGTATCATCATTTCTATGGCTGGAGTGCAGCTAGGACCAGACAGCCTCCTCTCCCCAAATGCCAATGAGGTCCAGCAGCTCCAAGCGGGGGAATCACCTGGTGCATGGAGCAGGCATGGCCACATGGAAAGATGCGCTGAAACTACTGCATGTATCACCGAGCAAACAGGAAGGGGACTTCCAAAATGCCCAAGGAATTTAAGGGGTGGGGCTCATGGTTGGTCACCTGAGGGCAGGGCATTAGAGTTCAAACCGATGACCAGAGAGGTGAGAACAGGCATTGTGGGACACCTCCCGGAGCCCAATCGCAGCGCTGTAATCGACCAGTGTGTCTACACTGGCACCGCGGCACTGCAGCCCTGGTGCAGAAAGCTGTACACCTCTCAGCGGGGTGGTTTTTTTTCAGCGCTGCAACTGTGCAGTTTCTGTGCATTAAGTGGCACTGTGTACACCTCAGGAGTTACAGCGCAGAAAGCTGCTTTACTGCCCAGAAACTTGCCAGTGTAGACAAGGCCTCAGAGCCCGAGTTTGTAGGGATGCTGCCGTCAGGGCTAAAAATAGCAATGTAGACTTTGTGCTTAGGATCTGGCACCTTCCGCCACCACCAAGTCTTGGAAGCTGGGCTCCAGGCTTCCAAGTTGGGATGTCTACACTGCTATTTTTTGCCCCGCAATCCCAAGTCACTCAGGCTACCTGGGATCTGAGACTCACTGTGACAGGGTTTTTTTTGCTGTGTAGACATACCTCCAGTGCTGTCAAACGCTCTCACTGTTCAGCAGCGCCACCAAATTCATACCATGCTGCTATGCATGCAGGATATGCCATACAGATTTAACCAGGCGAGCTGCCTTGGAGACGTGGGACACTTCAATTCACACTGCAGTTTTGTCTGCTGTAAAACTATCCTGCCTGGCTGCTTCTAGGAGGAGGAAGTCAGATCCCTAAGCTCAATTCTTTCCTCCAACCCTGTATGGGAGGGACCAGATTTTCAAGAGATCTCAGGTTCAGTTTAAGCACCAACATAGTGGCCAGATATTCAAATGTCAGCATGTGGGATGGCCTCGTTGTGGGTGATGAGCACTTGAAAATAAGTAATAATTAGGTTCTGAATTCTTTTGAAAAAATACCATCCCAAGTACCTGATCCAAAGCCCATTGCAATTACTGGAAATCCTGAGCTATGGGATATTTTGATGTGGAGCGCTTTCACTCTCTCCTGTCTGATGTAATTCCAGTTTGGCTAAATCATTAAATAGTCACGGAAGCAGGGAACCTAGGCCCAGGGTCTCCTACACGGGATCCCTAACCACCAGGCAATAGTGTCTTACTTACTTGTACCCTCTTGCTGGCCCAGTGACTCTTTTTAAGTATTTAATTCACAGTGGAAGGGCTTCAGTGGGAGAGACTGAGAAATTCCCCGCTGTTCCACTTTAATTAAATATTAGTTGGGCCAGTAAAAGAGTTAGAATAATTCTATATCCTAGTGATTTGGGCACTCAACTGAGAGGTGACCGATTCCTGTTCAAATCCCTTCTTCCCCTCAGGAGGAGGAGATGAAACAGGGGTTTTCCATATCCTGGGTGAGTCCGTCTTCCTCCCCTGACTGCTTTGTGGAGTTGGGTGGTCTCTAAGCATGCCTATCTAATTGGTTCCCACATGTGACTTAGTTAGCTGAACACCTCTCTCCCTCGCTCCATGAATCGCAAGCAGAGATAGGTGCCTCCCTGCAGCCTGTGCTCAGGCACCTATCTCCAAGAGAGGTGCAAGTCTTAGCACGCACCCATCTGACCAGTGTCTCTCACTGACTAACTTAGGCGGCTCCTTGCCTAGCGTGTCGGCTTGTGGATCACATTTGAAGGCATTTATCTCTCCCTATTATTGTCTAAGAATCTCTGATAGCACCTCCCTCAGGCTTTGTGGATCACAGTGATGTTCCTGTGATTTTCTAGGCATCTGAAAGTTAGGAATCACAACGTTCAGCATCTCAAAACCTAATCCCCTTTGTGGATCTGGGCCCAAATGCTGCCCTCAGAGATGCATAGACGATTCCCATTGGAGTTCAGATGGAGTGGGTTAGAGGAAAGAGTGTGCCTTTAATTTCACAAGAGCTCTCTGTTCACCAGCCAATCAGTGGATTATTTCTCAATAACTCGTCTCTGTTTAACATAACAAAACCTTTTGTATTCTGTCTAACATAATATATGTTACACATTATGAAGTGACTGCAGACTAAATGGGAAACTAGCAGCATTTAACATTTGTTGTTTTTCTTAAAGAAAAATTCCAAAGATATTTGAAATACATAGAAAATCAATATCTATGTCTCTGGACAGGTTTTTGAACAACTCACAAAGTGTTGATTCACTAACTGCTAAACTGCAAGCCACAGCAAACCTAATGCACCAAGAGGCTGTGAGGAAGGTTACTTGCACGCAAATGCAGCGATTTCTTAAGGATAAACTAAAAGCCACTGGCCAATTTCTGGAAAGAGATGAGGTGGCGAGTTTTGATTACAGCTGCTGATTGTGTATGTACTGTTTACACAGCTAATCTATGCTGAAATATCCTGTCCAGAATTTTCAAAAGTGGATGGGAGTCCCTAGCTGGGGAGATTCAGTTGCTTACTGGACTCTTCATGCCACCAGAGCAGTGCACAGGGGCCAGTAAGGAGCAAAGAATGTGGCCACATACTTCTAAAAGATGTATTGCTCTTTATGATCAGGAGCTATCATGAAGATTCAGACCATACTGTATCAGATTTTGCATGGGTGCAAATGTGAGGAGACATTGGGTCATGAGGCATCTTCTTCTAAAAGAATGTGTGAGGGCCCCCTTCTGACTTGTGCTCCCTCAGTGCCTTGGGAAGTATTGTAAACATTTCAGACCCAAAGCCTCCAGAAAACTTGCTGGAGTAGTGTATGGCCATGTGGGGTCCTGGCAACTGCTCTTGGTGCAGACTCTCTAGGGGTCCTAGCTTTCTCCTGACTGGTCCGCTTTGATTTGCCTACAATTACACTTGCTTGACTACACTTGCAAGTTAGAGCTCATTAAAGCAGCCCCGGGCACCCTAGCACACTACCTGTCCACACTGGCAAGACACGTAGAGTGCTCTGACTTCACGGCTAGAGCACTCCTGATACTCCACCTCGGGGAGAAGATTAGTGCTTGCTCTGTCTTGGCTGAAACACCTGGATGTCAGTGTGAATGAGGTGTTGCATTACTGTGCTCTGATCAGCCTCCAGAAACGTCCCATAATCCCCTTAAGTCAAGTGGCCACTCTTTTCATTGTTTTTGATCGCTGCAGGAATGCGGATATGCCCTTTGAAAGCTCCATTTTTGACAGCCGGCTGCTTATCTGCTCCGAAACAAAGCAACCATTAGTGGGGAATGCTGCGTGAGAGAGAGAGAGAGAGAGGTGCGGGGGAGGGGTGGTCTGCTGCTGTCTGAACTTACAAGACAGCATGCTGACAAGCTCTCAGCCCCCCCAAAACCCACTCTCTCTCCCCCCACATACACACAACACGCTCCCTGTCACACTCCACCCCCCCCCCCTTTGAAAAGCACATTGCAGTCACTTGCAGCTGCATTGGGAGTGGTGTGTTATGGGCAGCTATCCCAGCATGCAAGTGCCGCAAATGTGGCCACGCCAGTGCGCTTGAAGCTGTCAGTGTGGACAGACTGCAGCGCTTTCCCTACTGTGCTCTCTGAAGGCTGGTGTAACTCAAAGCACGCCACATCTGCAGGTGTAGCCTTGCCCTTAGACCAGTCCATAAATGCTTAACCTAAACTGATGTATGCAGTATAGCTGCAGCTCTTTTGGTCCCAGGCTATTAGGGCATGGCTGCGCTGGAAATCTCAAAGCGCTGTTGCGGGAACGCTCCCGCAGCAGCGCTTTGAAGTGCGAGTGTGGTCGTGCGTGAGCGCTGGGAGAGAGCTCTGCCAGCACTCCTGGTAATCCACCTCCACGAGGGGATTAGCTCCCAGTGCTCGGAGCCTGTCTACACTAGCACTTTAAAGCGCTCTGACTTGCTGCGCTTGGGGGGTGATTTTTATAGAGTGCTATAAAACATAAGTGTAGCTAAGCATAAGAGAGACAAGGTGGGACCTTGGTGGTGAGAGAGAGAGAGACAAGCATTTGAGCCACACAGAGCTCTTCTTCAGGTTTGGGAAAGGTACTCCCGAAATGCAAAGTGGAACAGATTGTTTAGAATAAGTAGCTAGCACATATTGTAAGGGACCATTCTAGGTAGAGTGACTATTAACACCCTGTTTTTGTCCTAAAACTGCAGAGGTGTTAAGGGTCCACTCTACTGTGAATAGTCCCTTACAACATGTGCTAACTACTTACGCTAAACGATCTGTTCCATGTTGTCTATAGCTGTAATACTCAGAGTACCTTGCCCAGACCAGAGGAAGAGTCTTGTCTTTCTAATATCCTGGTACAGACATGACTATTGCAACACTGTATTAACACGTCAACAAATTCTTCACCTCCCAGCACTCTTAAAACTCCCCAACCCACAACTACTTCCTTGGCACCTTCCCAGGCAGATGGCAGCCTGAGGATGTTGCAGCACGTTGAACGGTGGCCGGCTTACACAAAAAGGGTTCTCTTACTGTATCTTCAACCCTGGGCTGGGCACGGCTTTTCCTGGCTCCTAGCAGGCTTGGAGTCCTGTGAAGGTCTTGGCTGGCTGTCAGTAGCCTGTGCACTAGATCCCACCACTATTGAAAGATTCCCTTTGTGGACAGGGGGAGTTAATTGGAGACTCTCTGAATCATTCTGCTTTTCTCTCACCTCTTAAACTCAAAGCTGAAAAACTAAAACTCGTCTCTTTGGCTATGTTTCCACACCCGTCAGGGTGGGCCACCTGCTTGACCACCCAGGCGCTCCATGTGGCAGTGCAGAGGTGCACACTACTGGTGTAGCGTCAGACGCTGCTCCTGGCTGGCAGGGAAGCACTGCATGGGGGGTCACCAGATTTCTACCTGCTTCCTCCCAGCGGAGAAACATGGCGGGGAGGGAGGCGAGCAGTGACACAGAGATACTGCCCCCGCACCCCACAGTTCTTCCATGCCCTCATAAGGGGCTTGGGGGGAGGGCGCAGAGAGGAGCAAGGGGAACACCACCACCAAGCACTCCCTACGTCCAGGTCACTTTCCCCACCTAGGCTGTGAAAGGGGAGGACAAAAGAGCAGCAGCCCAGGTGGGGAAAGTGACCTGGATACAGGGAGCCCTAACATAGCTCTTTGCATCCCACCCTTCACAACCCCCTAGCGGTGCACAGAGGAGCAGCATTTGAGGGGGCAGTGAGCAGCAATGCTGGCTGTTCTATGCACCCAGGTTAGTTTCCCTACGTGGATGCAGGAATTGGGGTGCAGGGAGGTGCATGGGTTAGGGGTGAAGAGTGAAGGGGGCACACTGCAGGGCTGAGGAGTGAAGAGGGAACAGTGCAGGGGATAGGGGTGCAGGAGTTGGCAGGGGTTAGAGGTGAAGGGGGCACAGAAGTGGTGCAGGGGTTGGGGCAAAGGGGGCACAGTGCAGGGTTAGTGGCACAGAAGGGGGGTTAGGGATGATGGGGACACAGTGCAGGGGTTAGGGGGCAGAGGTGAAGGGTACAGGGATTAGGGATGAAGAGGGTGTGGGGCAACTGGGGGAGCCAACATACACATTTGCCCAGGGCACCATTTTCCCTAAGGCTGGCCTTGTACACGGGCATGCTTATGTGGTTACTAGACTGTGTGCATACTTGCATATGTTTTCTGCAAACAGAAATGGATTAACATTTACTGGGGCCCTGGGCACAAAGAACATTTGGATCCTCTGCCCAACCCCCTGCCACAAGGCCCTGCTCCTTCTCTTCCCCCATGGCCCCACCTGCTGGCCTGGCTGGAAGCTGGATTGGGGTGAGAGCTGCCTGGGAACCCTCCACGTGCCCTGGGTGGGCCAAGGACACGGCCTGGGGGCTGCTCTCAGGCAACCCTCCCCCCTCCCCCGGCCAGGGCAAGTGGATGGTCCAGGGCACCCCACAGCCGTCCAGGCTCCCTGGGTGGCTTTTACTACAACCTACAGTGACCATACATTCCATTTTGGCCAGGACAGTCCCCTTTTAAGCCCTGCCACAGCCTTCTTGACTCTTTTGACAAAACTGGACATTTGTCCTGTTTGCTCTTGCCAACTGATGATCAGGGCCAGCTCCTCAAGTGGGGTGGGGGAGAGAGTGGCTTGGCCAGCTCCATGCGGCAGGTGGCTTGGTCAGCTCTGTGCAGGGAGGCAGGGGGAATATGCTCATCCTATTACAGCCAGGCTCCGGCTTCTGGCCTGGCCGGGGCTGGGGCCTCAGGAGGAAGAGAAGGCGCAGATGGCAGGGTCAGCATTCTGGCATTCATGTGTGGGCTCCTAAATTGGCCAGATAATCTGCCAGTGCCTGCAAGAGTGTCTCCATATGCTTGCTGGATATGGGTGTAAAGCTGTAGACACTTCACATGGCCACTGTTACACGACGTTGATGCTACCCTTTCAGCAATGGTACTCCTCACAGAGAGACACTCTTGGCACCACTTTGTAATGAGTAGATGGTACTATCCCGTTTTCACACATTTGCTGATCACAGCTCCTGCTCACATCTCCCTCCTGCAAAACTCGGTGGAAGGCATGCTGTAACTGGATGATGGATGACCTTGTTCTGTGTCAGTTTCCTGTTGTGGAAAAATATTTATGTGGTGGAGAAGGCAGTTGGCTACATGCAAGCTGGAATTTGCAGGTGGAAGATGGCTGACCTTGAGGGGGAACGTTAATACAAACCAGATATGGTGACTGCTGGTATTGCCATGGGTGGGGGGCGTCACTTCTGGTGTAGGGGAACCAGACTGGTTGGTGTGATCACATCATTTTGGAAATCTGGAGTGTTAAGCAGTGGTGTCTGAACTTCCAAATGAGGAAAGAGACCTTTATGGAGCTTGCACCCCACTTCCAGCGCCAGAATACTTTATTCTGGGAAGCCATGCGGAAGAGGACAGCTATTGCCCTCTGGAAGCCAGCAAACCCTGACAGCTATCAATCAGTTGCAAATAACTTCGGGGTTGTCCACTGCCAGGGTCATGTTGCACAGTTTTGGAAGGAAATTAACACTGTGATCTACCCATGAGTGGTTGCTGCAAAGTTCCAGCAATAATCGCTTGATTTCAGAGGATGGGATTTCCCAGGGGCTACCAATACCCCATACCTATACTTTGCCCACCACACGCAGGGAATGAGAATGTGAAGCAAGAAGTTTACTATTCATTTGTTTTGCAAGGCTTGGTAGACCACAGAGGCAGATGCATGAATACCAAAAGTGGGAAACACTGGAAAGGTTCATGATGGCAGAGTGCTGAGGAAATGAGGATTGTACTTGAAGTGGGAGAAGAAGGAACTTTATTCCCCAGAATGATATGGTTGTCTATCATGTGACTGTACCAGCTGTTCTTTTGGGGGACCCCCTGCATGCTCACTCCTAACCATAGGCAGTGGTTGAGCTGCCTGAGGACCGCCACACAGCTGCGCAGCTTAGAGGGAACTTAGTGCTTGCAGTATGATGGCACCACACGGTTACACCTTCCCATTCATGTGCTGTGAATCATGGGGACCACTCCCACACCCAAATACATCTTACGTTCATCATACTTAGGAAGGAGAGTCCATCTTCAGTCAAGAAAACGGTAATGTTTATTAAAAGTAGTACATGGAAAGTGTAATTGAAATATGTTTAAAAGGAAATGTAACAACGAAACAACACGGGACTGAATCTGTGAACAATGGCCTAATGTTAACATCTCTGACTCCATCTCCTTGCTTTCCCTGTCACCCTAACAAGGAGAAATGACTAGAGACAACTGGGGATGTCTCCTGTACCCAGTTTGGGGGGCAGGCACCACAGGCTCATCGTTCCCCTTCTAGACAGGCAGAGGATTCCTCTGTGAGGGATTTAAGGTGACGGCATCCTTGAAGTCCATCAGGTTCCTCCTGGTCACTTGAGGCGGGGGGTGGGGCCTCTGCCTCAACAGCAGACTGGGCAGGAGCAAGAAGAGGAGGAGTTGCCAGTGAATGGAGAGGTGCAGTGGCCACGGCAGCAGGCAGACCCTGCACTTGTTCAGTTCACTAGTTCTATCAACTTCTCCATCGGGGAATGTTCCTGTTCCCTATGATTGCTGCTCCATGAAACAATTCCTCTGTCTCTCTTCCTACTGAAGATCCCAATCCTCTCACCCTCTGAAACTCAAACAGCTCCTGGTTCTTCCAGGAGCAGATCCTCCAGGCTCCTTCTCAGTCAGTCACTGAAGTTTTTGGGGTGCTGCTCCTGCCCTTCCAACAGAATGGTTTTCCTCTCCAGAGCCAAAGGTCCTGCCAGTTCAAAGGCAAGGGTAGCATTTTTTTTCCTTTGTAAGAAGCTGAGCAATCCCCCCACATAACATACCTTTGCTATGGAAGGTCACAATATTGATACTTTTCAGCATTACACGATTCCGCTGTTAGACAATCCTTGGTTCTCAGACAACTTTTGCAGCCCCTGATGCTAAGAGACATGTACTAGTTGTTTTTTTTAAATCAAAATGCTCATAGTGTCTCAAATGCGAATATGGAGGTGGAGGGCAGGGGGGAGGAGGGAGGGAGGGATGCAGTTCCTTCCAGGGCTTATATTCCACTTTAAAGGCTGGCCAACATTTGGAGAACATACTACTTTTCAAGGTACCAGAATGCAAAAGAGGTGGCTTTCCAGTCCTGTGGGTGAGCCCTGGAAGTCTGTGCTAACTGGATTTTCTGCTAATCGTCACCCCTCTATATATTGCTGAATTGAGGTGTTTGGTCAGCTACAAATGTGGACCAAGCATATTTGCACTGTTGTTAAACCTCATGACCCAGCTGGAATTTCTACTACATCAAAAGTTCGCTGAAATAGGCTTACAGCACTGGGAGACAATTTAACTGGAATCATAGAATCACAGACTCATCCGTCCCTTCCAGAACCTAACCTCTCCTCCACCTCAACCCAGGTATCCTGAGCAATGTTGTCAGAGGCTCTGGTAGCCATTATTGTTGTGGCCCATAGGGTAGGACCCCCTGGAGGCTCAGTCTGTCAGTCTAGGAGTTGGAGAATTCCAAGTGGGAGTTACACAGAAATTCAGGAGTTTCATTTATTTCCCACCTGATTAGTAACGAATATTATTTAACCCTTTCATTATATTTGGATATACTACATTACAGAATATGGGCTCAGTTATGGCCCTCTACCTCATTGCGGAGCAGAAGGAATTGCACTTCCTGAATGTCATTGTCTGGAGGTATTATGCCAGTTTACATCAACTGAGAACATGACCTAGCTCCCGTGACTTCCATTTAGACCAGCTGAGGATTTTGCCCATTAAGCTGCTGAAAAGTAGAAGCATTGTGGGACAGTGATTAAAGAATCACCCAGAAATACCTAATGGAGTAAAACGTGGCTGACTGGATAATATCCGACCTGTAAGATCTCCTTATTGGTTGGAAGGATCCCTTTGCCAGGAATCCCCAGGCAGTTGTTACCTTGGTAGACCAGATAACACAGTGATGCGTTTAGTAAAGAACATAGATAGGCAAATTGACTGAGCAGGAGTATTATACATTTGGCACTTCAGGTCCACTTTTAATTCAGCATCAAGATTATGGATAGTTTGTCACACTGGGAGCCATTAACTCGCTTTTTCTCTCTCTCGTTTGTTTGAAATCTGGCAAAGATTTAAAGCTTTAAGTCTGATTTTCTAATGCTCTGTTTTTCAGATGGCTTGCTGACTATGCACTTATATGTCTTATGTAAAAGGACTATGAGTGGAGCTATTATGCACAAAAAACCCTATGGGATGTTTAAAGCTATCCTGAGTAATTCCTTGTGCAAATCTTCCCACTACTTTAAGGAGTTTAACTGGAAGAGCCTTTCCATCTCGGACTCTGAAAATTCCACATAAGCACTTAACTGGGCAACTCATACCTGGGAACATGTTCGGAAGAGGCTGCACACAATTAGACATGCAACAATATATCATCACATCCATCATATTGGCTGCAGTCACTGGCTGTGCTGCATGACAGCCCTCAATCTTCTATAGAAAACATTTCAGAAAATACATTGCTCAATCTTCATAATTAGCTATTTTGATATGTGATTAATGGCAAATTCTGCCCTCAGTGTCACTGATAGAACTCCACAGACTTCCATGGGATTACACAAGTGTAAAGGGGGTGAGTGGGGGGAAGAATCTAGTCCTGAAACTGTGAAAAGGGACAATATTCTAGTAGACATATTTGAAATAGCGTTGTATAAGGACATGAACCATTTGAACTTTATTTGTAGTGTTTATTCATGGTGCCAGATAAAGAGCAGTGAAAAATGATGCAAACTCTTTATCCATGGAAGTGTCAAAGCAGGAGTAAAACTTTACTACACTTCTCTACCTAAATGCCTGGATGCTGATCAGAAGCAACCACTTCTAGAAAGGAGAAGGAACTTTCTAGCCTGTTAAATAATTCAATCTGTAAGAAGAATCTATTCACCACCAGTTTACACCAAGTGAAGATCTGGCCTAATGTCTTTAGTCACAGATTTAAGAGTAGGCATGTTCAACTACTTTTATCTAATTTCATACTTACTCAGACAAGGTGGGTTTGCAAGCTCAAGTCAAACAGAGTTTTATTATTGTTGGGGTCCCTTTGGGAGAACAACAACAAAACAGAAACCAAAAAAAGCCACTCACAAAAACTGTGGGAGGCAGAATGAAAACCACAAAAGGAGCATTTAAAAAAAAAAAAAGAGAGAAAGGGAGAGAGAATAAAATCAAATAAAAAATCTGGGGGGGGGGTGTGGGAGGGAAGGGGGGGGCAAAGAGTTCAGTATCCAGCTCCCATTGTGACATTAAGGGCTAAGTTTTGCACACAAAAATGTAATTAGCAAAACCTTGAACTTTAGAAGTCTCAACCCTGCCGGTTTCAAATACCTGTACATCCCATTTGGGTCTCTGAAGGTTAAGAGATAAAAGAGTGATGGAAAACTGAGTACCCATCTAAACATCAAAAGGCAGTGTTCAGCATCTGGCAACATCTGCTTTATTTGGAGCTGGAACAGTTTCTTTCCTCTGATGCTGGTCCTATGAAAAACTGGCCCTTTTATCTGTGCTGAATCCTATCAGGGATGCCGGTCCTAGCAAATATGTATTTCTGGGAATATTGGCATGCCAGACTGATATGTGATGAGTACCTATTCGTGGTTTTCCCCTGTTTCCTTGTTAGTGTGCGCTGTGTATCGGGGGGTGAATCTGGCTCCAATCATGCAATAAGTCCTTTCCATAAGTCCTAAAGCTCATCTTTTACACAGGGAAGTTGATGGTTTTGTTTAAACAAGCAACTGGGTGAAAGCCAGAATTTTAAATCACTGATGTCAATCAGCATTTTGATATCAACGTTACTTTTTTGCCAACTTCTTGCTTTGAGGAAGCTGCTTTTTTATCTAAACCTGTAACCATATTTATAGATAATCTTTAATTAATAACCTCCCATCCTTAAAAAAATAATTCAGGCGAGAGAGATTTCTAACTACAATCTGGGAATTTTAAGAGTTCTCATTTTTAATTAACTCATCCTCTGATTTGTTCACAAGCTAACCAGTTCTGGATGATCAGTGCATTCCCCTTCCATGTAAGCACTTCAGACCAGGGAATGGGTTAATGCCATAAGATTACTGATGTTGGGGGTGGTGGTTGATACATCTATTTCAGTCAGTAATAGCAAATCAATTTGAAATGAAATGCTATACGGAAGGAGTTAGGGAGTGTTCCCCCTCCCCCCCTTTACATTGATTTTGGGCAGGGGAAAAGAAAAAAAAAAAAGAGCTGGTGTGGAAAGCTTGGGATTTTACCCTGATGGACAAATGAAACTAATTTGTCTCATCACATAGCCTTTTATATTCATTCACTTAAGAATGCAGACCACATATGAATCAATTCTTCTCTTTCACTCTTCATAGCATTTCACTGTCTGTCATTCAAACTTTTGAAATTAATTCTGATGCCCTCGACTGAACATATTTAATCCTCATAATTGATGCTCTTTGCACATTTCCTTCCTCCTCAAGGTAAGCTCATTTGGCAATGAAGGCTGTCAGAACTGAGGAGAAATTTTAATTAGCTGATATGCAGTAGGTTCTCCCCCCCCACCCCAATATTTTTCCCAATTTAAAAACATTCAGTTTGCATAGTGCTGTTGAAAGTGATCACTTTGCACACTGAAGTTCCATCAAACAATATCTATGTTTGTGCCACCTTCCTTTTGTGCCCCATCCAATATGGGATTCTTTTGTATAATCATGTCCCCTGGAAATGAACCTTATTACATTATAAAGAAGAGTTATACTGGCAGCCACATAGTCAAATTGAATAGACGAAGTATAACATCATAGAAGTTAAAAAAGAAAAGAGCTATGCAACTGGTCCTTTGGTCCAGGGTTTCTCAAATGTTTTCATAGTATGGCCCATGGGCCAGACTTATGTAGCTATTTAAAAAGCTATTGAAAGTCAATGGGAGTTAGGCACCTAACTCACTTAGGTGAGTCTGTAAATCTCAATAGGCTTCTGAATCTTTAGGTGCCCAAGCGCCTTTGTAAATCTGGCCCCACATTGTAACAGAGAGATTGTCCTGTGGACACTTCACTATCATTTGCAGTCATGTGGACAACTTCTTCTTCCATTGACTTTAAACACAGCTCTCCTCTCCCTCTCATTCACAATCACCTATCATCCCTGTGGCAAGGACAGGCAATAGCTTACATAGAACACCACCACGAGGGGAATGTATTTATGTATCTTTACCTACCTTTAAAATAAGGCCAACAGTTTCAAACTTAGGTGCCTAAAATTCAGGAAATAATTCCATAATTAGATACCAAGCAGGCTGGTTTTTACAAGTGTGGAGTGTCACAGATCCACAGGATTGGTGCTATGGCCCCAGCTTCGGAACAGTCTCTAGTCTCAATCTATTTACCGTTGTGGCGCCACATATGTGGCTTTCTGTATGTTATGTGGGCTGCATCCACACAATAATAATATTATATATATTGTGTGGATATATTATTATATATATACACACACACACGTACTATCATGCACCGCTACAGACTAGGGACCGAATGGCTCGGCAGCAGTTCTGCGGAAAAGGACCTAGGGGTGACAGTGGACAAGAAGCTGGATATGAGTCAACAGTGTGCCCTTGTTGCCAAGAAGGCCAATGGCGTTTTGGGATGTATAAGTAGGGACATTGCCAGCAGATTGAGGGACGTGATCGTTCCCCTTTATTCGACACTGGTGAGGCCTCACCTGGAGTACTGTGTCCAGTTTTGGGCCCCACACTACAAGAAGGATGTGGAAAAATTGGAAAATATCCAGCGGAGGGCAACAAAAATGATTAGAGGACTGGAACACATGACTTATGAGGAGAGGCTGAGGGAACTGGGATTGTTTAGCCTGCAGAAGAGAAGAGTGAGGGGGGATTTGATAGCTGCTTTCAACTACCTAAAAGGGGGTTCCAAAGAGGATGGATCTAGGCTGTTCTCAGTGGTAGAAGAGGACAGGGCAAGGAGTAATGGTCTCAAGTTGCAGTGGGGGAGGTTTAGGTTGGATATTAGGAAAAGCTTTTTCACTAGGAGGGTGGTGAAACACTGGAATGCGTTGCCTAGGGAGGTGGTGGAATCTCCTTCCCTAGACGTTTTTAAGGTCAGGCTTGACAAAGCCCTGGCTGGGATGATTTAGTTGGGGATTGTTCCTGCTTTGAGCAGGGGATTGGACTAGATGACCTCCTGAGGTCCCTTCCAACCCTGATATTCTATGATTCTACCTGTACACCTACAAAAAAAAAGTTTAGTATTTGTTATATGACAGCAATACAATTCAAATCAATATAGTGCCTTTCATTTCAACACTGGTAAATGTCTACCGAGAGCATTTTAAATGAGCAAAATAAGTCAAAACGTTAACTGCTAAAATTAATTAATTTACTGTAAGGGTGGCATGACATAGTGTATTGCCACCCTCACATCCAAACTACTGATGGCAGAGCAGCTGGGCTGAGTGCCCGGAAAGCGTGGCTGCGGAGCCCTGCCTGATGCGGGGTGCCCACTCAACCAGGGACCGCTCCTCCCCATGCACCTAGAACCCTTACCCAGGGACTGCCCACCAGCACCTCCGCAGACTGCCCCCCACCAGGGACTGCCCCCCCATGTACACAGACCTTCCCAACCAGGGCCCACCCCTCAACCTGTCTCCAGACTGCCCGCCCCCCCGCCCAGCCCAACCAGGGACTGCTCCCATGCACCCAGACCCCGGCCAAGGGCTGTCACCCATGTACCGAGACTACTTCTGCCAGGGACTGCCCCTCAACCCGTCTCCAGACTTCCCACCCCGCATCACCAACACCCCCTGAGACTGTCCCCCTCCCCAACACTGGGCTGGAAACATGCCTGCCTTGCAGAACCAGGGTGCCCCGCACAGGGACGGTCCCCTCCAGCATCCAGTTCCCTACCCATGGACTAGCCCCTATGCACTCAAACCCCACCCCCATCCAGGGACTGCCCCCAGCCACTAGTCCCCCTCATGTACCAGCTGCACCCTCCTCCCCACACCCCTAACCACCTACATCTCTCCTCCTCTTGCTCGTTGGTCTCCTACCTCAGCTGCACATAGCTCAGCTGTCCTAGTGCCAGGGAGCCTTCTCCAGCTGCAGTCACTGGACCAACGATCCTATGGGGGGAAGGGGACGGGGGAACAGAGCACCCTTGCCTCCTGCAGATGTGCTGGGCCTGATCCCGCCAGGGGGAGGCTGATGCTGTTGGGCCTGATCCTATGCCACCCCATTTTTGCACACCCACCTGGCTGGCTCTGCACCTGGAGCAAGTGCCCCTCCTGCCCTGCCCTAGTTACGACCCTGAGGATGTCATATGCAAGCAGCCTGTAGGTGGAGAACCACTGCTCTAGGAGGAGCCCCTTCAGTGTGCCAGAGCCCTCCATGTCTCTCATTCTTCCTCCAAGGTAAGCCATGTGGCTTCACCGCCTCCTCAGAATGGACCTCTGGACCTTCAATACTCTTGCTTCACACCATGAGCTTCATTCAGTGAGTCTAACTGAGACAGACATGTGATGTAGACATGCACGCTCTTCAGGAATTAATCCACCTCACCCAGCATTTGCAGTGACACGACAATAGTGTTGGATTTATTAGTAGTGACACAGCACAGGAGGTCCTTATGTTAGTACAAAGAACTGAAGGTGAAAGCATAGTCCATTCTGGTTAGCCCAGAGCCCACCAAACTGTAGTGAACCCCTTGGTTCAAGCTTTGTCTCCCCGCCTGGCCTCCTTTGTCAGACTCCAAGTGAGAGCCCCTCCTCTTTCCAGCAGCCAGCTCTTGTCCCCCACCTCATACCCCTCCAGTCCTTTGATCTCAAGCTGGGGATTGCTGAATGTCCTGGCAATTGGATTTGCCATTGTCTTATGCTCCACTGATATGGAGACCAAGGCTCAGACAGCTGGGCAACACCCACGCCTATGTCTCTCAGCCTTCCCAGAGAGCAAACAATCCCCTTCCACTCATTGGGTAACAATGCAGCACATAGGAGAAACTGAGGCACAAACAGGACTCAAAACATTCCCACTTAGTCACATTGAGCATCCACAGCTTGAAGTGAAATAAAATCTTTTTTGGGGGAAACAAAACAAAACAAACAAAGAGACATTACAATGAGTCAGATCCTCACCTAATGTAAATCACAGTAGCTCCATTGAAGGCAGCATAGAAATCCTTGGCGTTATGCAGATTTATACAAATTGAGGATCCGATGCAATGTCTATTTTTGCCTTTCATTCAGTCTCCTCACTTATTCCTCACTTTAATCAGTGTAGGAGTGTTCTTTACAATGTAGTGTATAGTACTCTGGCCTTGCCAAGCAATTAAACCTTCACCTATTATCTTGTAGGCACAGCTTAATAGACCTCACAGTTAGAACACTTAGCTGTATGTTCAGCCAAACAGTCCTCTGTTTAATTTTATCCTATGACACTTATCTATACCCCTTTCACCACTCTGAGGGCATGTCTATGCTGCCCACATTACAGAGCTGCTGTGGCAGTGCTGTGAAGTGGGCAGCGCAGTCATGCTTCATCGCCGGGGGAGTCCTCTCCCGGCGATAAAAGAAACCCTCCCGCATGAGTTGTGGTAGCTGTCTATACTGGCGCTTTTCAGCGCTAAAGCGTTTGTTGCTCAGGGGGCTGTTTTTTCACACCCCTGAATGACTAAATTTTTAGCGCTGAAAGTGGTAGCGTAGACACAGACTAAGGCCCTGTCTACACTGGCAAGTTTCTGGGCAGTAAAGCAGCTTTCTGCGCTGTAACTCCTGAGGTGTACGCACTGCCACGCCACTCAGTGCGCAGAAACTGCACCCTTGCAGTGCTTTAAAAAAAACAAACCACCCCGCTGAGAGATGTACAGCTTTCTGCTCCGGGGCTACAGCGCTGTGGTGCCCGTGTAGACACTGTGGTCGATTACAGCGCTGGGATTGGCCTCCGGGAGGTGTCCCACAATGCCTGTTCTCGTCTCTCTGGTCATCGGTTTGAACTCTACTGCCCTGCCTTCAGGTGACCAACCGTCATCCCCACCCCTTAAATTCCTTGGGAATTTTGAAAGTCCCCTTCCTGTTTGCTTGGTGATGTGAGCAATGGTCTCAGCGCATATTTCTAGGTGGCCATGCCTGCTCCACACACCAGGTGATCCCGTGCTTGGAGCAATGCCGTGCTGCTGGACCTCATCGGCATTTGTGTGGGAGGAGGCTGTCCAGTCCCAGCTGCACTCCGGCCGTAGGAATTATAATACCCACTGACAGATTTCACGATGCATGACAGAAAGGGGCCATGACTGGGACAAATTGCTGTGCAGGGTCAAAGTGAAGGAGCTGTGGAATGCCTACCAGAAGGCAGGAGAGGCAAACTGCTGCTGTGCCCTTGAGCTACTGGTTCTACAAAGAGCTGGACGCAATATTCGGTGGTGACCCCACCTCCACTGTGAAGACCACTGTGGATACTTCAGTGGCTCACGCACCAGGAGGAGGAAATCTTGCACGGGGAGGGGAAGGGGGACCCAGAGGCAGAAGATGACTTGGAGGTCAGAGATGCATGTAGCTAGGAGCTCTTTTCTACCCCAGAGAAGGCTACCCAGTCACAGCTGTCAGACGCTGGCGAAGCGCAAACAGGAGAGAGGCCTCTGGTAAGTGGATTTGATTTTGGGAATCGCTGAAGCAGTTGGGGGCACGAGGGTTGGGGGCAGGAGGGTTGCAGAAAGCAGGCTTGTCTCCCCCCGCATGCCTCGTCTGAGCAGCAGAATAGGCTGTTGATTGACTCCCGCACTTCATGGGAATTTCCCTCAGAAATCTCCAGGAAACTCGTGTAGATGGTTCTTTGGCAGAGATGCTTTGTTTCTTGCCCCATTAACGGTAACTTTCCCGTGCCACTGTGTCATCATGGTGAATGGCTGCGAAGAATTAGAAATTGGCCAAGAAGTTGTAAGGAGGACTTTCTGCATGAGGTTATAATGCACTCTGCCGCTAAGAAACAGGAATTGAAGGAGTGGCGGGACAGTGAGATGAGGGACTGAAAGGAGAATGCTGCAAGCCAGAATGAAGCCTTGGAGCAGCTCTTAAAGGTTATGGAGAGCCAAGCAGAGATGCTCCAGGATACACTAGCTCGTCAAACCGAGCAGCTCCGCGCCTGCCCTCCCCTGCAGCTGCTGTCGCAAAAAACTCTTTCCCATGCTCCCCCCAGACACCAACACACTCTTAACAACCTCCTGGCTCCAATCTATACCTGCAGCATTCCACTCCTCCCCCCTCACAGTCCAGCAATGCGGGACAATCCACTGCACTCAACACCCATCCCTCTGCAGTTTGGCCCTGCTGAAGTACAGTACCCATTGTACTCAAAAGGAGAAGGTTTTATCTGGACCTACACAAATCTTTAGCTGTCCCTGTACCCCTCCTCCTCCTGGGACCTTCCCTTCCCCCATCCCCCTCACTGCCGATGCTTTTTTTGGTTTGACTCTCTCTTCTGATTGTTGTTGTTTAATAAAAGAATTGTGTTGGTTTGAAAGCAATCTTTATTCTATTAATTGAAAGGAAACAGAGCCCTGCAAAGCAACATTCAATTATGTTAAACCCACATATTGCATCATCTGCACCAATCACCTCCTAGAATTACAAGCACTGCACGTCTGAGCATAGAGACAAATATTAGTGGCTTTCAGCTTCAAATTGCTGCCTCAAGGCATCCCTGATCCTGATGGCCCTGTGCTGCGCCCCTCTAATAGCCCTGGTCTCTGGCTGTTCAAACTCAGCCTCCAGGCACTGAGCCTCTGTGGTCCAGCCCTGAGTGAAGCTTTCACCTTTCCCTTCACAAATATTATGGAGTGTACAGCACACGGCTATAAGCATAGGAATATTGTCATTGGCCATGTCCAGCTTCCCATGCAGGCATCACCATCCGGCTTTTAAACAACCAAAAGCACACTCAACAGTCATTCTGCACTTGCTCAGCCTGTTGTTGAACCGCTCCTTGCTGCTGTCAAGGTTCCCCATGTATGGCTGCACAACCCATGGCATTAAGGGGTAGGTGAGATCTCCCAGAATCAGAATGAGCATTTCAACTTGCCCTAAGGTGACCTTCTGGTCTGGGAAGAAAGTCCCTGCTTGCAGCTTCCTGAACAGGCCAGTGTTCCAAAAGACGTGTGCGTCATGCATCTTTCCAGATAAGCCTGTGTTAATGTCTGTGAAATGCCCACAGTGATCCACAAGCACCTGGAGAACCATTGAGAAATACCCCTTGCGATTAATGTACGTGGTGACTAGGTGGTCTGGTGCCAGAATTGGAATATGTGTGCCATCTATTGCCCCTATGTAGTTAGGGAAGCCCATTTGTGCAAAGCCATCCACAATGTCATGCACGTTACCCAGAGTCATGGTCTTTCGGCTCAGGATGCAACAGTAGACTTTCCCACTCTGAACTAGTTAGTGACCAATCGGTAGCAGTCTGGAGTAGCCAGCTTCCATAGTGCAATCGCCACGCACTTCTCCAACAGCACGGCAGCTCTCATTCTTGTGTCCTTGCATCGCAGGGCTAAGGCGAGTTCATCACACAGTCCCATAAATGTGGCTTTCCTCATCTGAAAGTTCTGTAGCCGCTGCTCGGCATCCCAGACGTGCATGACGATGTGATCCCACCACTCAGTGCTTGTTTCCCAAGCCCAAAAGCGGCGTTCCACTGTGGTCAGCACCTCCGTGAATGCCACAAACAGTCTCATGTTGTAGCTACTACGCATGGCGAGATCAATGTCGCACTCCACTTGCCTTTGTAGTTTTAGAAATAATTCCACGGCCATTCGTGACGTGTTGATCAGAGCGAACAGCATACCGGTCAACAATTCAGGATCCCAAAGAGGCAGGATCCGCAGTATACAAACAATTGAAAGCGGATGGTAAATGCGGACGGAAGGACAAGGATTGCTGGGATGTGAAGCAATGCATCACGGGGGATTGGGAAAGGACCCACAGTGCCCCGCTACCCTCTGCTACGATATTGATATTCAGACCTGTCTGTAAAGACCTATACTTTAAGAATTTAGGTGTACTCTTATCACTTAGCTAGTTATAGAGATACAAAACAAGAATCAAAATCACTGTCTGCCTATCTAAGGGCCTTCTCTTACTGTGACAGTCTGAGGCCATGTTCTTAGGCTAAGATCTTTAGCTAAGCAGCAGAGGCAGCCATAAACTGGGAAGTGTATTGTCACATCATTACACTCCAAACTAGTCACATTGAAATAAGGTAGTTTTGGGCTGTTAAAAAGGTGATCCAATCTATCACCTCCAGAGAATAGGAAGAGCCTAGAAGATTTAAAGAAAACTTAGTTTGATAGCATCCTATCTGGCAAGAACTCACTTATCAATAGCTGGGGTGTGAAATCCTCATTTCTTTGTTGTTCTATCACTGTAGTCCCCATTTCCCTATTCTTTGTCTGTATAATCTCCGTCAGGTTCTGTGATTGTTTCTGTCTGCTGTATAATTATTTTTGTTGGGTGTTAACCAATGAAGGCGGTGGGATATAATTGGTTCAATAATCATGTTACAATATGTTAGGATTGGTTAATTAAATTTCAGTAAAAGTGATTGGTTAAGGTATGGTAAGCAGAACTCAAGTTTTACTATATAGTCCGCAGTCAATCAGGAAGTAAGTGGGAGAATGGGAATGGGGGTTGGGGAATTGGAATCATGTTTTGCTAAAGGGGGCGGGGAATGGGAACAGGGACACAGGCAAGACTTGGTGGCGTCAGAGCTGGGAAGGGGGACACTAAGGAAGGAAACTGGAATCATTGCTTGCTGGAAGTTCACCCCAATAAACATTGAATCGTTTGCACCTTCAGACTTCGGGTATTGTTGTTCTCTGTTCATGCAAGAAGGACCAGGGAAGTAAGTGGGTGAAGGAATAATCCCCTATTATCCCCTTCGGCTTCCCACAACTCTTAGCAGCAGAAGAGAAAGAGGTGCTGTCAGGATTCCCTCCTCACTCTGAACTCTGGGGTACAGATGTGGGGACCCGCATGAAAGACCCCCTAGCTTATCTCTACCAGTTTAGGTTAAAAACTTCCCCAAGGCACAAATTCTTCCTTGTCCTTGGAACGGTATCGCTGCCATCACCAAGGGAGTTAGACAAAGATTCAGGAAAAGGACCACTTGGAGTTCCTGTTCCCCAAAATATCCTCCCAAACCCCTTTACCCCCAACGTGAGCACAGACCAGCTCCTTGGATTTTTAGGACACTAAAAAACCAATCAGGTTCTTAACAAAACAGAAAAGGGGGTGAAGGGGCTTGAGGGGATATTTTGATATATATATATATATATATATATATATATATATATATATATATATTTATACACACATACACACACACACACACACACACAGAGAACAAGCACTGCGTCTGTGTATAACAAAAGAGAACTTTTAATACAAGGAAAGGGAAACCAAGCATTAGTCTGGGAAAACACTACAACCATATTCAAAAGCATGCGACCATAAGCAAAAACCCTACCCCACAATGTGCTGGGCAGTGTCCTTTGTCTCAGTTTCCCACCTTGTGGTGTCAAAGTCCAATGAATAAACTTTGCTTTAACACATTACTCCCCTCTTCCTGCACTGCACCCCACTTACAGTTGGCTGTCCTTGTTTAGCAAAGACCCAGAGTTCAGAGATGTGTTTATAGGGGTTCATCCCCCACCCCAGAAGTGGGGGGAAAGGGGTGTTGAGCATTGTCTCTGGGGTCACTGCGCTTCTGCGATTGCTGCTTGCTGCTGCCGGTTGTGGGCTGCTTCTGTTGGACACTTTCTGCTACTTCTGCCATGCCTTGTTTTGAGGTTCCTTCACTGCTTAACCCAGGTCTTTAGTGACTTCAGCTCCTAATGATTTCACTATGTAGCAGGGAACCTCACTGCCAGTACAGCCTCCGCATTGTCTTTCATTTCACCCCTGTCCCTACACCAGGTCTAAGGCATAGCCCTGAGAGCTGCTTATCAGGGAGTCAGCTCTGGTAATCACTGAACCGAAACAATGACTGAGTTTAAAGACAGAGCTGATTAGACTAAACACTGTAGAGGAGAAGGTCAAATGGTGTCCAGGCCTCTGTAGGCAGAATCCACATCACAAGGTAGGTATACATACACATGCCCATGCCCCTTCTCATCTTCACTGGGACCCCCTCAATCAAGATATGCAAAGCACAGTTCTGCTGCCCTTCACTCATACATTAAGGATAGCATTTCGTTAATCCTGCCTTCGAATACTAGAGTGATTTGTAACTTGAAGTCAGCCAGAATTGATCATTTTGGCAAAGGAGCTCCATCATTCTGTGCACCTAGGCAGAGTAGACACATCTATGTAAACACAGTCTGCTCCTAAGTCTTTTCTCCCAGTGCATCACTGGATGTCACTGGAGAGCTTATTCAGATCCTGCTTACATAAAAATACTCCCCCAACTCAGTTCTGCCCATCCTTGCAATAGTATTTAAAAATGCTGACACCAGGAAAGGGAGAGAGAAGTGAAAGAAAATTAGGAGGAACAGGGTTTGCACAGCTCCTAGCATAGGGGGATAACTGGAGACCCTGGGGGGGGGGAGGAAGAAGGTGGTTATAGGGGCACCCAGAGCCCCTGGCATGTGAAAAATAGGTATCACACAGAAGCCCTGGCCGGGATGGGAATGGGAGACCCTGTTATGGGGAGACGAGCAGCACTGGGGAGGAAAGTGGAAATGAATGGGTGCATAAATCCCTACCATGGGGTGGGAGAGTGAGGAACCATGTTATAGCGGGACAATGAGAAGTATTCAGAGCCCCTGGCATGGAAAGAGGGGGTAACAGGGGACACACAGAGCAACTTGGCAAGACGGAGAGACTGGGAAGTTGCAGGGATTCCCTGAAATAGAAGGGGATGGGAAGGTTGCACACAAAGACCTTGTGTGCAGGGTGGGCAGAATAGAGGAATGCAAGGAGCTCTTGGTGTGTGCAATGTGCATGGTCTACACAACATCACACTGTGCCATCCTCTCCTTCATTGAAGTTTACATTTTCAAATGTTTGCAGAATATTTCTTGATGGGAAAGTTTCCAAACCAGATTCATTATTAAGCCCAGGAGGCATGGTGATCTTTGTTTGCCACTATGGCCATTGGGAGATTGGGGTTGTGATACTGCAGGAGAGTAACATTCACCAGAAGAGACTTGTGGTGTATGCTCCAGAGCTACTTGAGCCTTCTTAATGATGACAATGGTCTAGTGTTGGCTGGCTTAAGACCCAAGCCAGGGGACAGGCCATGGTAGGTGGTATGGCTAAGTGAGTTCACAATCAGGCCAGAGAAAACCTTCAACTTTCCTTATTATCATTTACAATAAGGTGTGTCCTATTCTTGGGAGCCCAGCTGCAGCTGACTGCTGCTGCAAGGACTAGTCTTTGTTTTCTAGGGTTATTACTACAGTCAGTACATTTGCACCCTATATGTTATTTTATTACCCCCCCCCCCCATGTGGGCATTGGCATCCTTGGCAATTTCAATGTGAAGGGGAAAAGGTTGTCTTGATTTTGACAGGTTTCAGAGTAACAGCCGTGTTAGTCTGTATTCGCAAAAAGAAAAGGAGTACTTGTGGCACCTTAGAGACTGACCAATTTATTTGAGCATGAGCTTTCGTGAGCGAAAGCTCATGCTCAAATAAATTGGTCAGTCTCTAAGGTGCCACAAGTACTCCTTTTCTTTTTGCTGATTTTGACAGTTTGCGGGCTTCTCAGTGAGATTCCATACCGAAGTCCTGTCATGTTTCTGAAGAGCTAACATTCACCTTGTAATTTAATTGCTTTCCGATTGTTCTCAGGAGGTGTGTGTTTTGACACAAGAACTGGGTTTGTTTTGAATTCAATTATAGTATACAAACAAGACTGGTTTCCTCAGAAGGTTGTGGTGATATTAATTTAGAAGGGATGGGGGGAAATATTCACAATTTATATTCACTTCAAGGCAAGGTCAGTCTCTGGTTTAAGACAGAATTTCCTTTTTGCTGGCTGTTACACTGCCTAGATAGAATACTTTTATCACAAAAGTGCTGGTATGAATCTAGTCACTGGGCAAGAGAGAGAGAAGGACTCTACAGCCCACCTGGGAGTTGGGAGAGCTAGGACCCAGTCCCTCTGCTCTAGTGAGTTATCCAAAGTAGAACAGGGTCAACACGAGAGATTGAGGAAGCCCTGTATCAGAATGTCCTAAAACTCAGTAGTTAGAGCACTGCCCTGTGAGATGGGAGAGCCCTGTTCAAATAACTTCTTCACCGTCTGTCAGAGAGGGGGGAATTGAACTTGTCTCTTCTATATCCCAGCTGAGTGCTCTGATCACTGGCTAAGAGTTAAAAGATAGGTGCCTTCTTCACTCCACCCAACAGTCAGCTGGAGGTAGTGCCCAGCTTATTCTCACAAGGTACACTTAAGCCATCTGGCTCCAAAAGAGGGGTTCCAGGCTGTGAATCACTAGCGGAGATGGGCAACTCTCTGGACTTAGGCCCTATCTCTGTCAGAGGGGTGAGGCTTAGGACATAAACCAGTCGGACATAAACCAGTCGGAGAACACTTCAATCTCTCTGGTCACGCAATCACAGACATGAAGGTCGCTATCTTAAAACAAAAAAACTTCAAATCCAGACTCCAGTGAGAAACTGCTGAATTGGAATTCATTTGCAAATTGGATACTATTAATTTAGGCTTAAATAGAGACTGGGAGTGGCTCAGTCATTATGCAAGGTAGCCTATTTCCCCTTGTTTTTTCCTACCTCCCCACCCCCAGACGTTCTGGTTAAACTTGGATTTAAACTTGGAGAGTGGTCAGTTTGGATGAGCTATTGCCAGCAGAAGAGTGAGTTTGTGTGTGTGTGTGTCCGTGTCCCCGGGGAAAAAAAAAGGGGGGGGGGTGAGAAAGCCTGGATTTGTGCTGGACATGGCCCACCTTGCTTACCATGCACATTGTAGGGAGAGTGGTCACTTTGGATGAGCTATTACCAGCAGGAGAGTGAGTTTGAGTGTGTATGGGGGTGGGGGGGGAGAAAACCTGGATTTTTGCTGGAAATGGCCGACCTTGATTATCATGCACATTGTAGGGAGAGTGGTCACTTTGGATGAGCTATTACCAGCAGGAGAGTGAGTTTGTGTGTGTGTTTTTTGGAGGGGGGTGAGGGGGTGAGAGAACCTGGATTTGTGCAGGAAATGGCCCACCTTGATTACCATGCACATTGTGAAGAGAGTTGTCACTTTGGATGGGCTATTACCAGCAGGAGAGTGAGTTTCTGTGTGGGGGGGTGGAGGGTGAGAAAACCTGAATTTGTGCTGGAAATGGCCCAACTTGATGATCACTTTAGATAAGCTATTACCAGCAGGACAGTGGGGTGGGAGGAGGTATTGTTTCATGATCTCTGTGTGTATATAAAGTCTGCTGCAGTTTCCACGGTATGCATCCGATGAAGTGAGCTGTAGCTCACGAAAGCTCATGCTCAAATAAATTGGTTAGTCTCTAAAGGTGCCACAAGTACTCCTTTTCTTTTTGCGAATACAGACTAACACGGCTGTTACTCTGAAACCTGTAATTGGTGAAGAATATATGCTAACAGGGAATTTTCTACCATTTAAGCAATCTGGCAGTTATGGATCCTTGAGAATCTGTGGGGATGAATGCTCTATATTAGGAATGAAAGGGTTCCATATTTCCTCACAGAACTTTAAATAGAAAAGGATATATGCATTGTTGTAAGGATAAGTGTCCCAAAAAGTTATTTCAAATAATCTTGTTTATGTTCTGAAACAAGCTGAATTTCCTGCATGGGCAAATGAAAATGCAGTGTATACTACTGTATGGATTTCTGCTGAAATACTAATATTGTGTGGGAAAGGATTCTGCTAATGTGACTTCTCTATAGAACGTTGATAGCTTTTAACAGAAGATAAATAGGGTATTTGAGACTCTGATGTATACAGGATGCAAGTATTTCAAGGTAGAAATTACCAGACTTTTCCATTTTTTGCTGAAAATATATTTCCATCATGTTAGTAATTTTTGGAATAAAGCTTTTCCCATTTGTATTTCTCTTTGTTCAGTTAACAAATGCAACAGGATATAATGATCTTCATACACTTGTGTGATAATAAAACTAAAATAATTTAAGTAATTTAGGCACTTTGGGCCAAATCGTGCAGATTTGGGAAAGTCAATGGGACTTTTGCCTGAATAAGGAATGAATCCTGCAGGACAGGATCTTTTATTTTTGATAAAAGCTACATTTATAAGGTCTGTAAGAATTTTTTCTTTTCATATACAAATTAGTAGCTACATGGATTAGATGTGGATTTGATTTTGCAGTCCAGTTAGAAGACAGTGGGCTTTTTTCCTGAGTTACATGAAAGATTGTAGCCAATCCTACAGTAAACAATGTAAAGATTTGTTAAATAGGAAAAAGAAATGAGAGTTATTTATGAGGTTAAAGCAGGCAACACATATACAAAATGAATTACAAATCTTAAATTTCAAAAGGTAATAGATGCTTCAATAATAAGCAAGCTCTATATGTCCATAAGTACCTGAGGATCCCTTTCTTATGTCTAGAAACTTGGCCCCTCAGAGTCCAAGCAGCATAGAGATACAGTTCCTTCTTAGCAATTTTATGCCTTTCCTCACTTGTGCTCTGACCTGATGGGAGGAATTTACTTGCATGACTCATCTTTATGTAGGGTGTGGGAAGAGAGGAGGCAAAAGCAACAAACATCTTTTGTCCTCTTTAGTGTTCCACAATAGCCTATCTGGTATCAACTGGCCATCCCTTTTGGGCAATAAACACCTTCTGTTGGAGCACAGCAACTGACACAAGTTAATGTCTTTTCCTGACTGGTGATTTACAGTCAGAGACTCACAATACAAATGCTCAGATATTATCTTACAATATAGGATACAGATATTATAAGTGAGATTAATGCATGCAGCCACCCAGAAGCATTCAATAAAGTCTAAACACTAAATATATTCTAATTCTAATTTTTTTAACAATATTAAAAAAGGTGAGCTAGACTGATTCCAGCTATGTATTTGTCAGTGTCCATTTGAGAGAGGGGGACCTTGGCCTGAGCTGGCATCTGGTCTGCCCATGTCACAACAGGGTCAAAACATATGTGGTAAAAAACTTTTTTGGGAAGGGTGTCTGAATTGGATAATGTTCAGGTTATACAGAAGGACATGGAAAAGACCTGTTAGGTCATTTAGTACCTCTCTGCCAATCCATTAGTTCTTTCTTACACATAGTACCCAATGAAGTCAAAGGTGTTTTTCCTGGCTGCAAGGTTGGGCCCCTATTCCATCTTGTACATTGACTAGTGTGGTCCAGTTTTTTTCTGAAATTTCCCATTTGCAGCAGCTTCCACCCCTTTTCTTGGAAGATAGTTCCACAATTTAACAATTCTCATTAGCAGGAAGTTTCTCTCATATTTAGGTTTCTTAATTCTATGCCTCTACTTCTAGTCACTTAAACCATCTCTGAGGCCATGTTATGCCATCATTTGTAAATCAGAACTTCCCACTAAAAATCAGTGATGAAATCTAATTAAAAACATTTACAATAATGTCCTTTGTCTTTAACATCTTCGGAGACTTGTTAGGTCCATTAAGCTGCACCAAAGACTCTGGGTATGCAAGTAGATTATTTGCCCAAATTGGGTAAAAAAGAAAAAAATTAAGTGTGACCCTTAACTTTTCAGTCTAACAATTTGCAATTAGACAAATAGGTTAGATTAAAAGAGAAAACAAGCATTTTGCTGCTCCAAATTTTTAAAGAATGTGCATGAAGCTTGGATCAGACAATTTATTAGTCATCATGCGTGGGTGTGGATAAAATATGAACTGTCTCAAAAAGTCATACCTTCATAGGCTTAAACAACATAGCCAAAGGTCACAAGACAAGACAAGAACTTGGAGTTTAAGATGAAAAGGATGGAAATATAGGAAATAGCATTAAAGTCAGATCTATGTCTGCATCCTTGAGTCTTGTTCATAAAACAAGATAAACAAAGCTTACTTCCCCAACCTAGAGAAATGTACTTGAAAAGTGAATAAATCAGAGGTATTTATTAATACATGGTTTAAATCATAGAATCAGTGCCATGCAGCCAGCAATATTGCATTTATATGAACAAGGCTCCAATCAGATTGTGGATGAACTGAAATAGCCCAGTGGTAGAATATCATTCTAGTATCTATCAGCTCAATCTTGTGAGGTTCTCAGCACCCTTCTACTGCTATGACTCCCAAAACCTAAAGAATTGGGCCATAAATCATATGAAATCTTCATTCCCGTGTGAATTTGTCACACTGTAATTGGGATCAAATTATTTAAAAAAATATGGGTGCCCCAAATACCCATTTATTTGCAAGCATTTAAAGAAGAGATTCACAAACTTTTTTACTGCATCCTCCTTTGGAGATTCATATCCCATGTGCACCCCTCCCCCGGGGCCCTGTCCCCACTCCCTTGATTAGCTCCTCCCAGGCCTCTTTCTCTCATTCTACCACCCAGTTTTCCCCTCCTGCAGCCCCACTCTTCCCACAGCCAGGCCACAATCCTCATCAGGAACCTGCTGACTCTACTCATTGGCTCCAGTTGCTTCCCCTGTACTGCTGCTGCCTGTACCCCGCTCCCTGTGCTACTATCTGCTGCCACCAGCCTACTGTCCATGGCATGTGCGGGTTCGGTGTGAGGGGGCAGGGAATAACAAGCACTGCAGGGGTGGGAACTCTCCAACCCCTCTTTCTGGAGCCTCCCTTTGTGCTCTGGCTGTTGCCACTGCACCTGCCTGCAGAAACCTGTTACCTCTGCTGACTCCTGCGCCACAGGAAGTAGCAAGGATGTAGGAATGTTCTACTTCATATCAGGTGCTTGCTCCCCCGATAACCTAATTGGGTCCCTGCATGGGGGTGGGGGGACATACATGTCCCACAATTTGAAAACCTATGATTTAAAGTAATTTAGGGCATGAAACTGCAGCCCTTGTTTCACCTAGAAGATTAATCTTTTCTTGCTGGTTCTAACCATTTCCGTGACATTTTCTTCTTTTCCATTTTGTTGACTGGTCTCAGCTAGACTTATTCTCTTTCTCCCTGCTTTGAAAAGTAGAATCTCCTCTCCTGTCATTGCATCACTTTCAGATTCACCTTATACACTGAATAAAATCAGATCAACCAGTGTTGCTAAGAGAGTCTTCAAGGGTGTGAGGGAAATCACTACAAAAAATAGTAAAGCCCTGCAAAAGCCTGTGAAAGAAATGCCAGACATTACCCTCCAAAACCATGAAAAAAACTCCCAAAACACCAATGCAATTTCAATATGAATTGTCCTACCAGACTCTTCCCAAAGATGGTTATGTGTCCCAGGCTGCCGTCTCTTCTCTGACTGCACTGATGCCTCCATAGTGGCTACTGCCATATCACACTTCACACCCCCTCCCACCTGCTGCTTCCAGCCTCTGCAACCATCTTTTCTCTCCCCCCCCCCGGCAGAAGCACTGCTTAGTAAATGAATGGGACTAATTTTGCTCTGACTGGTAATGGGAATTCTGTGCTGTAATTAGGTTCTCAATTGCTCAGCTAAAGTATACCAAAATCAGGCTCTATTCCTATGCTCAGTTTTACTTCTTCTATTATGTTCCCTCCTGCACTTGGAATGGCCATCCTGACAGCCACAAAGCAACCTCTCTCCTTCAAAACTCAGCCCTTCCAGCAGGCCCTCCAACCTTCTCCTCAGCATCTTCCCTTAAAAAGACTACACTATAACATCTTGTCTTGAGGTTTTTTTGGCTTTCATCTTACTTTATTTATCAATTTAGTAGAGACACTGAGTGTAGGCCTGATATTCATCTGGCATAAATCTGCCTAGTGCCATTAACTTCAGTGGGGATAGGCCAATTTACACCAGCTGGGGATCTGGTTCTACAACCCCCTACATGCGATGCGAACACAGTTAGAACTTTCAGATCTGCACCTCCAACCCCCTGTCAGAACATTTCAATAAAGGCCAAAACAAAGTGTTACTTAGATTTTTCTATAGTGAATTTTGTTCCAGGGGAAATTTTGAAATGTCAACTTTTTATTTCAGATTCAGAACAAAAAAACAATTGATATTTTTAGGAATTCCCAGCAGAAGGGGAATTTCAGGTTCTAACCAGCTCTACCATTAACTCCATGTATTCTAAGCTCTGTCTGTTGTCACAAATATTTTAATGATGCTGTGTTGGTGATATTAGCCATATTAGACTGGATGAGTGGTCTGCAAATGATAATTGCCACTTGCTTGTTTCATATTTTTATCTTGATTTCTGGGGAGATATGAATAAGAGCACATGGCAAGGCACCTCCTCCGGCTCAGTGCTTCTTCCTCTGGCCCGGGGGCCTGGAGTAAGTCAGCCCCACTCCAGATGCTGTTTACTTCCCCACTTGGGGTTTATGTCTCAATATTTCCCAGGTAGGCTTCAGGGCAGGCCCAAGAAAAGCTCCTCCACTGAACAAAAAGAAACAAATTCACAAACAAAAAACAAATTGAAATACCTTTTTCTACCCCCATTTCTCTGGGGGTGGAAGGTGGCCTTGTTATTGTCCCAAGTGCCAGTCCTTCCCTTAAGGGAGCATGCAGTTAGATAGATTCCCTTGTAGGGAGGAAAGCTGCCTTTCTCACTGCCACCATTAGCCCTACAGCAACTTGCCTCTCCTCTTCCTATCTAACTGGGGGAGGGGTGGGGTGTTAAAGGTCCCAGGCAGCCCTTAACTGGACTCAGGTGTCCCTTGTTAATTGATCAGTGTCTGTCTTAGTGCAGCTATTACCAAAAGATGTGACAATTAGTTTTAGGATTTAGTTGAAAGAGATGACTAGTGAGATACCAGCTGAATTATTAAAACTAGTCTTACAACAGGGTCACTTGATTTAATTTTTATTCATGGCACATAAAACAGCACAATACAAATTGCTCTTACCACTAAGTACCAAAGCCATACCTTTACTACAGCCACCCAAGTCCAAAACCAGTTACTTGAGATGGCTCATATTCCCTTTTTATCTCTCAATCAGCACTTGCAAAGTTGTTTCCTCTGCCAAGCAATTTGCAATTGTTAATTAATTTGGGGCAGACTGAAGAACACTTTAATTTGCAAGCAACTGAAAACTGCCAAGGACTTTAATAGGACTACTCACAAGAGTATGAAATTCACTCCATGTGCTGAGAGCCAGCATCAGGGCCCTGTATAGTGGTTGCATAGAAAGTCAGCCTGGTGAGCAGTCATGGAAAATCCTATGCTTGCCATGGAAATAGTTAAAAACCATTTTAGCTATGTACAAAAATACACTTTACATGAAGTTTTAGAAGGGGCTCTTTATATTCTGTAATGAGTAATTTATATACATTACTCCTTGCAGTAATATATACTGTAATGAATCATCTGTTTGTAATGTTCCCTAGTGACTTTAACATACTACTCTTTTCAACAGCACTATGTTAAAGTGCACTAGGGCAACTTAAGGGGACACCAACAGGGTCTACATGAACGAATCAACCTGCAAAACATTAGTGCACTTTAGAAATCACATCCCCGCCAGTTGCATTATTGCTTTGTGTAGACAATCCCTTAGATATAGGTAACCATTAAAGGTGTTTATTAAATAAATGCCAATTTCATACTTTTTTGGTTTTGGGGGTGTTTTTTTGGTATTTATCAGTTAAAACAAATAAAGAGTCCATATTTTATATATATATATATATATATATATAGAGAGAGAGAGAGAGAGACAAGAAATTAAATGGATATTTCAGTTATAGATGCCTGTATTTGCCCTTGGGTATCCTCAGAATTCCCAGTGCAGTAATTTCAGTTCTTTTAAAACAACTGTTTTGGCACCAGAGGTGATCACCATATAATGAGCATAACCCATATTCATTATTATGTTGGTAGCAGTAATAATATGCATGCATCCACCTATGAGGCTTTTGATTCTACCATCTACCCTCTGTTTGACATAAATAAATCGTCACAGGTATTTATAACTATCTGATAAGTCCCAGGTTTTTAATTCTTACAGGTCATAATTCTTACAGGTCTAAAGGGGAAGATAAGGCAGTGTCAAGATAGCTGTGAGTCAGATAGATTATATCACCTCCCATTTGTTCATATTTTTGTTGAGGTTTTTAGCTCCTCTTGTCGTGGAATGGCTTCCCGGGTCATTATAGCACCTGGATTTGGATTATGTGCCTGATCTATTTATTTTATTCTCCTGTTAATTCTCCATCTTCTTCTCTGGCATGTTAAAGAAAAACCTAGCCCAGGTTGCTTAAGGGGGAGAGGCCAGTGGGAGCTTGAAGAGTGTGGTAAAGCCTTGTCTGTTCAAATAGGTTTGGGTGCAGCTCCTAACAAGTGGAGCTGCCCCCAACTGAACAATGGAATTTTGTCCAGCCTGTAAATATTAAAAATGCTGTAAACCTCTGAGCCAGATTTTTCCCTTACATTTTTCCAATGGAATTTAGTACGATGTAAATCAGGACAGAATTTGTCCCTTTATTGCAAGACAAGTACCAGTGTGTCCAGTGCTGTGATCATTATACATGTTCTAATGTTGCTGTGATGTTGTTTTACTTATAATTTCTTTTAGACTAGAAATTATAAATAAAACAACATCACATCATAAGAACATGTATAATGATCACAGCACTGGACACACTGGTACTTGTCTCGCAATAAATTAAAATATTGATTGTTGGAATGTGATGACCTGAAAATTAAGAAGTGTTTTCTCTGAACTCTACCTCATGCAACAGCCTCAAGAGTATTTTCAAAATGTCTGCGTGAAATTGTAGCAGTGAGGCTGATTATATGTATGGCAGAACGCACAAAACAGGGTCAGAGCCTGATTTCGCATCAGTGTGACTCAGGAATTATTCCACTGACATCAGTGGAGTTCCACTGGTGAAAAGACTCTTGTGGAAGTGTGAGGAGTATTTGGCCACATGAAGTAGTTTAAATGTATATAAGAAATCAGTTTAAAAGATAAGCGGTGCAATTCAACTCTCCTGCACGAGGCCAGAATAATCAGACTTTGGGAAGGGAACCTCCAGGGGCTGAGAGAATTTAATTCACTCCACCGGAACTTATAAGCAGGATGCAGAGGTGTAGCACAGCCCATCCATATTTGCTGTTCCACACTGTAGGCTGAAACAGTGGCTGCTGCCTCCTTGTGTCCCTTGAGTGTGTATTTGTGGCCACTAGATCTCTTAGCCCCTCCTTTGGTGACCCTCCCGCCCCTCCCTCCCCCTTGGCTCCATGAGTTATGGCCTTTCTATCACGGAATCCATCACTGCAGCCGGGAAAACACTCCCTCTGAAGTCACTCTGCCTGTATGCTCTCATGCTGGGGTACTGAGCCTAATGTGGGCATCTGCATTTTGATGAGTTTCATCCCTACTGTACACTGAAGTGCAGAACATATTGGTTGCTGTGTTGGTAGGCTAGTACAAGACCTTTTTATTCGGCTAATAAACATACATTGAGGTGTAGTACATAAAAGCAGACTCATAATAGTTACACACACCGAAAGACACCTTCAAATAACCTGGTGAAGCATCTATATTATGAACTCCATCCGTATTTATTTGTACATACATTTATTGGCAGGCACAACATAAGATCCTGGCATCTAAAAAAAAAAAAGAAAAGAAAATCAGGCCCTATATATTTAAATATCACTTATTTGTGATTCCTTGTTTCTATTAGTAAATGTGTGTAGTCATATTTGCATCTGAATGATTTAAATTCCCATTAGAGTCCATGGAGCTTCAGGAACAGATAAGGGAAGAACTGAGACCCTGTTATCATATCATAGTTATCATAGTGTGACCCTAAGAGCACCCCAGTGCCGGATGGCAAGAGGCACCCTCATGTGTAACAGTAAATCTCAGCTGACCTGACCAGCTCAATACCCTTCTCACACTCTTGTCATGATATTTATTTTAAAGGTCTTGTAATATATTATTTGGAAACTAACAACATGATGGTCATTTAATGTGTGAAATGTATGTAACAACACTGTGCATGAAATTATGGATAATATGCGATATTATGATTTGGAATCTAGAAACAGACACAGAAGGCAAAACAGGATTTTTTCCTCCCTAGACAAAGGAGAAAGACAAACACCTCTTTGTCTCAATTGCAAATTGAGCCAGGTGTGGCCAAGTTCCGAGACAAAAGGTATTCATTTGCATTGGAGCCTGCAGAAAGATCATTTGCATTGTAAATCACAGGAGACTGCAAAATTAACATGGTGTCAGCTCCATGGTGGATGCAATAAGCTGAGTCCCCAAGAGGCCTTCCTCACTTTGAAGACAGGGATTAACTTTGGGGATATAAGAAATGGCTGAAAGACTTGGGATTATCCATCGCCTGAGAGAACAAGGAAGCCAGTGCTTCATATCTATAAAAGATGGCTCCCCCTGCTAACCAGGCTGGAGAATGCAAATAACTTGGTATGAGTATGAAACTATGTTAGGCAAAGCTATATCTTACTAGAATTGTAGACACTAGAAATGGAGGGGTTTTTTGGTTTTGTTCATAATCATATATCTTTCACTCTTTATTGGCAAAGAATATAGATTAAGTAATTTCAAGCAATTTATTCTTAGTTTTGCTACAAATCATCTAAGTACCATGGATTAAGGTGGAGCGAAGAAGCTCTTTGGACCCAGCAGAAGCGTAGAAGCTCTTTGGCCGTAGCAAAACTAGTAATAACTTCTGTGAGTGGCCAGTGAGAGGGACTGGACGCTGCAGAGAGAAGTCTCAAGAGGACTCAGGAATTGGGATTCACTGATCATTACCTTGCAGAATCCTGAAGTTTGCTGGCAGGGGCAGGTGACCAGTTGTGTGTCAGGAAGCTGACACATAGCTTAGCAGCAGCAAAGCTTTCACTTGCTCAGGCTGAGAGGGGTAACATAGTGGCTCATGGGTTTGGGTCCCTCATGCCGAGCATCACACAGTTTCAGTCTCTGCACCTGAATGAGTGATTGGATATTACTCTGTACTAGTGAGGCATCTGGGAAACCAGTGAAGAAGAGTTAGTGGTCTGGCTGATGCTCCCTGGATCCATGCATGGAGACGGTCCTCTATGCACAGAAAGGATATCTGTGTAATGGATCCACAGGCAGTGCCCCCTTTGAATCATCACTACCTTCTTGCTTGCCTCATGGATCTATTTCCAGTAGAGCTCAGTAAACACAGAGCACCACAGAATTCAGGGGAGGATGGAGAGAGAGAGATCAGAGGTGGGGGGCATAGGAGGTGAGCACTGTTGAGCACTCCAGTGCAGCCACATTATTTCCACAGGCAAATAAGAGCGGGAGGCAAAATTGCCGAGAGTTGTATTACCAGTCTCTGGGTTCCTGCTGTGGCTGCTATTGAGCACCAACAAGAGGACTAAACAAATTGCAGTATAAGAGTTACAGCTATCAGAGAAAACTAAAAAAGAAGGATGTTCCTGTCATTAGGGCACTAGTCTAGGATGTAGAAGACCAGGTTTAAGTCCCTGCTCTACCACAGACTTCCTGTCTGACCTGAGGCAAGTCTTAATTTGCCTTTCCGTTCCCCATCTGTAAAATGGGGATAGTAGGTACTTCCCTATCTCACAGCTGCATTATAAGGGTAAATACAATAAAGATTGTGAGGTACTCAGACTGTATAGTAATGGGGGGCCATATAAATACCTTATATATAGTATGGGGTGAAATTAAGAAAGGAGAGTTTAGCTGAATTTCAGGAAAACCTACCTGATATTATGAGGGTATGGAATTGTTTCCCATAAGATGTGAGGTCCATTCCTTAGACTTTTAAGGACTAAACTGGATAAGTCACTAAAAAAAACAAAACAAAAAAAAAACCCTGTATAGTAATGTTCCCTCTAATTTTTCCCACCCATGTGCAGAATGAATTTTGTGATGTGCACCAATATGGAGGTGATGTGTGACACATCACCTTCAATATATTGGTGCACATCACAAAATTCCTGTGGTGGGGGTGGGGCCGAGGGGTTCTTGTGGGAGAGGGCTCAGGGCTGGGGCAGAGGGTTGGGTGCAAGGGGTGAGGGCTCTGTCTGGGGGTGCGGGCTCTGGGGTGGAGACAGGATGAGGGGTTTGGGGTGCAGGAGGGTGCTCCTGTGGGAAGAGAGGACTTCTTCCAGCGCTCTCTCCCCACAGCAGCACGTGGGCTGGGGGAAGGGGGGCGAGGGGAAAGAGGCACCTGTTCGTGCCATGGGAGCTCTGTGGTTGGGGCAGCAGGATAGGCACCTCTCCCCTGGCCCCAGCAGGTCTGGGCTGGGGGAAGGCTGCCTGGGGCTGCACCTGGACCTGATCCGGCTGTGGCTGGGTCCGTGACACTCTGGCCACACCACCCTGGCTGAACCTGGGGCCGATCTGGCCACGTCTGGGTCCGGGCCGCTCTGGCTGCGGCAGGTCCAGGCTGCAGGGTAAGTTGGGACTGTGGCAGGGGCGCCCCTCCCTCGGCCACAGCAGGTCCCTGGGCGGGTTCCCTGAGCACCTGCATGGTGCTAAATAGGCTGCGGTGCGGCCTCGCAGCTTACAGGGAATTTAGCTGCCTAGAACAAATTGCAGTGGCAGGAGATGGGACTGAGTAATCTAGCGCTGCTCGTCCATCTCTAATGTCTCTGTTTGTGAGAAGTGTGTCTCCATCCATCCTCTATTCCATTCATCTGAGCAAGGCTGAAACTCTCTTCCCTACTGTTAGCCGACGGCCAAGGATGTTTGGTGAGGTGCCAGCTATGCCCGTTTATACCATCCGTGATTTTAACCGCTAGGACGCACTGTCCCTTCGCGGCAGGCAGCCCGGGCTAGGCTGACGGATGCCCCAAGGTCCTAACCACCCGTGACTTTAACTGCTAGAGCTCAGAGCTCCTTCGCAGCGGGCAGTCAATACTGACTGACAGGTGCCCCAATGGCAGCACTAAGAGCCTCTCCACACCCGTGACTTTAACTGCTAGAGCTCAGAGCTCCTTCGCAGCGGGCAGCCAGGATTGACTGACAGGTGCCCCAAGAGTTTGCCCCGTGGAGGCGGCACAACTCAACGCTAGGCTCTTAGTTCTCTCACCTAATGGCCAGGCTTTAGAGCCAAAACGGCTGAGGTTCTTTAATTGTGTTGGCTGCTTTACAGTAAACCAGAGAAAACAAGTCAGGCTTATGCACAAATGGTTACCAAAATTTATTAAGCTAGATTCTAATCATGTGGTTACAAAATTGCTAGTGCCTACTTATTTAAATGTAGAGATGTTACACACACAAACAAGTTACAAAACTGAAGCCACAATCCCAAAGAAAGAAAACAAAGTATAGAGCTCTATTTCAAAATATGTGTACACTAAAGATAGGAGATCAGGTGTGGGTGCTTCTTACCCTCCTTGCATCTCTCGATTCCAGCGGTGCCAAGCCAGGATCGGTCACTCAATTCCGCGGAAAGACGAATAAGGGACAAGGCATAGGGACCCTCTTAGCTGCAGAAGCCTTGGGAGGCTGTCACTTATCTGACCAGCAGATAGATAGTGAAAAGCACTCAAAAATCATGGTGCTGTAGGTCCCCTACTTATACCTCTGTACTCCTTTATTCTCTTTCTCCTTTCTTATGCCAAATTGAGGCTGGTCTGTCGGGGTGACGCCAGCTTTTGCAAGAGTAGTTTACACTTGCAAGGGAGAGAAACAATAAGTTTCGACTACTGGACATTCCTTTTATTAGGGTAAATATTTTCCCACCTAGGATGTTGGTGTGTGTGCATCACGCTATTTAGTAGGGGCTAAGAGCCATGTCTGTCACAGGGCCTCTGCCTGCTGTGAGATTAATCGTTGTATCTGTTCCCAGAGGCACATTGTAGCAGCACACCTGTGCTTTCACAGCTTCAAAGGCTGTGCTGGAATATATGTTAAGTGCTCTGTTCCGTCTTCCTCCTGTGTTTCCAGCAATGCTGGTCTGAGAGGGGGGGGGCTGGCTGTCTGGCTACACCTACCCCATCCTCTAAGGTTTTTACTTGAGAGCTTAGTTGCTTTTATTAAAAAAAACATGGAGTTGAAGTCAAGTCATCATAGGGCACATATTGAGAACACTAATCCTGATCCTGACAGGAAGAATGTTGTTCCCATGACATTACTCAGCTGCCTTCACTCATGCACTTCACTCCAAACTCACAGGTTTAGATTAAAACATAAAACAAATTAACTGCAAAAGATAGATTTTAAGTGATGGCAAACAGAGCAAAGCAGATTGCCTAGAAAATAAACAAAAACACAACCTGAGCCTAAACTATTAGAAACATAGGATAGAAATTAGCAAATTCTCACCTGGCTGATGATACAAGCAGGCTACAGATTCTTAAGGGACAAGCTGTACTGGCTTTACAGCTTTGAATCCCCAGGTCTTTCCCACACAGGCTAGAAATTCCCTTAGCCTGGGTTAAGTACTGTACTTCCTCCAGTTCAGTCTTTGTTTCTCAGGTGTTTCCATGAGTCTTCTTGTGTGGGGAGTGAAGAACAACAGAAGATGTCACTCCCTGCCTTATATAGCTTTAGCATATGACCGGAGCCCTTTGTTTCAAAACTTGGTTCCCAGATCAGTTTGTGGAAAAATACTGACATTTGAAGTACAGTTACATAGTCTGTATTTATAAATTCAGATACAAAAATGATACATGCATACAAATAGGATAATCATATTCAGCAAATCATAACTTTTCCAAACACCTTATGCAACCTGTATTGCATAAAATACGTCATAATTATGCTATACTCATATCATAATATCACTATGAAGAATATGGGGTGTAGTGTCAGGATACAATTGTAGACTAAGGTTACCATAAAATGAGATTTTCTTCATATCTGATTATGCATGTTTTGTGGTCTATATTGCAAAGAATTTATGCTTGAACAGTAAACAGAATTTGCTTGATACACTAACACTTGAGCAACTTCATCATGCAAACAGCCATACACCAAACACTGATTTATTTTAATCAGATCTATTTTGGTATGACTCTAAAAATAAAGTGCATTGGAGGAAATACAATTAATGTTATTAATGACAGAAGGAATCTGTTTTCCTGTATAAAAACTGTACAACTGAGTCAAAAACCTATTTGTTTTTGTGCTGGGAAAATTGCCAGTGGCTGTAGCTTCTAGCAAAATGGTAAATACATGTCCTATTATTTTCAGCTGAACAGCTCAGCTGCTCTGATTTATTTCTGCAACAGTGCATTATTGCACTTAAACCTATTTCAGGCCAGATTTGCAATTAGAGTGTCTAGCTAAGCCAGGTTTGTGGCTACTTTGCATCACATACCGTTGAATCTGGTCTGTAATTTTTTCTTACTGAGGAAATACTAGTAGAGCCACAGAGAGCCCTATCCACAGCATCTGTTTAGCAGAAAGGAGGGAAGGTGTTTGAAACCTTGACGTAGGGAATTTGCGCTCTACAGGTTGAGCCCACCCTAGCAAAAGGCTCCTCCCATGCTGGTGTAGTGAGTCATTTTGAGGAGGGGGGTAGGAACAAGTGTGGGACCTGGTGGACCCATGATTATGTGGATACACTGACCTCCTCCCCACCTTCCAAACAGAGTAAGGCACAGCAGGACAGAAGCTACTGTAGCCTTATGGGTTGTAGAAGTGGCTGGAGCAGATTCCTCTCTTGAATCTTATAGAGTTCTTACACCAAGGAGTGGGGCTCAGTCTGTGAATATACTACGTACTTGGTATAGCTGTGCCTGCAGATCAGTGGGGGAGGAGGTGTGATCCCTGACTGACGGAGCTGTCCTGGTCCAGCAGAACCCCCTCCTGTAGACACAGTTATGCTGGGAAAAACTTCACTTTTACCAACATAGCTTGTTCTCTCATGGGGAGTGGTTTTATTATACTGGTAAAACTGTGCTTACACTAGGAGATGTTTGCCAGTATAGTATGCTGGTATTCCTATACCAGTAAAATACTCCTAGTATAGACATAGCTTCAGGCTTGGAACACAGGCTAGGATATGCCCCACTGCGCCAATTTTTTTTTAACATAAGACAAATGAAAAAGCAGTTTCCATTTGTTTTTCATATAGAAAACAAGCACAGAATTTCTCGGATGCACTTGTGTGCGAGCAATACTTTAAGGCCGCTATTCTGCTCCTATGGAAGCCAATAGCAAAACTCCCATTAACTTCAAGAGTGCAGAATCAGACCATATATTCTTTGGCCCAATATGATCTTGGAGATCACAAATGGCGGTAGATTTCTGTTGAAGAAAACTATAGGGGCTACTCACAAGTAATTGAAATGGTGGTGTTATTATACCATTTCTACCTAGGATTTGCACTCCCACTGTGTTACTTAGATATTAAGCAGCAATAATTATTCTCTAAATAGGCTTTCAGTTTCCCTGAGATTACTTAAATCACCTTTAACAAGGTTCAATGGTCCAGACAGAGATTATAATTTTGTTATCTAGTAATTACTCTGTAAAGGAACTGACTCTCTTCAGCCATTTGAAATGCAGAGCCATAGCTATTTGTCTAAAGAACTGTCTTTTCACAAGAAAGGGAGAAAGACTTTCCCAATAATTCTACAGTGAAGTTTTAAAAATCATATTGCTCTAATAAATTACTATGCCCCTTACATGAGCCTCAGACCCTTCTATTCTGTGAGGTATTTAACTTGTATTTTTCTGCCACGTTACCAGGCTTGTTGAATCCACTGCTACTTGCATTCTTGTTCATTAATTATAGTAATAGTCAAATACATAAAGCTGTGGAGTAAGGGCTGCAAAAATGTCTTAAGAAACAGTAAAATGATCTGTCATGCATTGCAAAGTTTGTTACAATAAAGTGTCAGATGGCTGACAGATTGGAGAGTGTGGGTTAGTTACGAACATGTATTTAAAATTTAACTACTCAAACACTTGTCATTTCAGAATCAGTAGAGGCTATTGAGCAGTATAATGATCAACCTACCCAGCTGGTGGGGTTTTTTCCCCACAGGGCTTTTGGCTGCACACATTTGAAGACAGGAGAAGCCAAATATAGATGAAGATGTAAGGTTGCCTTCTAGTGGCTAGCCCACAGATTCAAGGGACCTATGAGTAGAGGACGGGACTGGAACTCAGGAGACCTGGATTATTTTACCAGCTATGCCACTGGCCTGCTGAGTGATTTTCCAGCATGTCACTTCACTTCTCTATGCCCATCTGTAAAATGGAGATGATAGGCCTGACCTCTTTTATCAAGCTCTTTGAGATCTACTGATGAAAAGCACTATATAAGAGCTAGGTATTATTCTATTGTTATTACTACTAGCAGCTAGAGGCATCCTTTAGCTCCTTTGGAAGAATTTTTTCCCCTGGAGTTGAAGAACCAGTTCTAGCCATTGTTCTCTATGCGTTGATTTATATGCCATAGTAATTGCATTTGTTTTTGTTGTATTGCTCCTTCAGCTTTAAACAAGGCTTGTGATTTTGGATCTATAAAGGTATGGAATCGATTCACAATGTGATATGGTTTCAGTGTGTGTTTATAGAGATATATTCTTAAGACTAAGGGCTGCCTTTGCAAAGCACAGGTAACCTCCCACCTTCAACCCCCCCTAAAACCTCTTCCATTATTTAAAATGTAAGGGTGATGTATAAAAACATTAGAAATTGCTAGTTCATTTCAAAAAAATAATTGTCAAAATAGAGGGAAGAAGACAAGAAAATACCAGGCCAGAGCTAAGAGGAGCTTTTGCTGCTGAACATTGTGGGATCTGTGTATGCTGTGCTCCACTCCCCTCATAGGCTGCCTTAGTGGAAGAGAAATCTTTTGCTCTAGCTGTGTGACTGCTGAGGCAAAGTACCGGAGTGGTATGAAAGGTGTTCATTGCTTCCCTTTCCCTAAGGCCTGGAGGATCCACAGGACTCTCTCCCATCACACAGTGTCTCTAAGGGGAACTGATTTTTGCGTCTCATTCCTGATGACGAGCAGAGCTTTAGTTGAAGGGTGATGAAACCTTTTTCATGGCCTGACTCTAAACAGTTAGAGAAGCTACAGAAGAGTCTGTCTCGCAGGTACCTACTATATGAAGACAATAGAGGAAGTTGATTTTAGCTCCCCCATGGGCAAAACCCTGTTTTATTTTTCCCCTTGTAAGCCTTCGCCCTCTCTCCTCTTATCCCTACCCACAACATTGTCTCTTTCTGCACTGGCAGCGCATCCTGAATCTCCAGGGGATAGAATGACTGATTGGCTTTGTCCGAGAGAATTCCAAGAGAGGCATTTTTATTACGTTGCTGTCTTTTTGTTTTGTTTTGTTTTGAAGGACTGAGTTCTGCAATGATCTGATAGAATCTGAGACAGCAGGAGTCTCCTAAGCACAAGATATCTTCTAGAGTAAGTTGCTGGGCAAGAAAAAGCTACCATATTTATTATTTATTTGTGTTAGTGTAGCACCTAGGAGCCCTAGTCATGGACTAAGACCCCGTAGCAGTAGGTGCTGGACAAACTTTATTATTTACTCTCAACAAATATTTTATAATTACAAGAACAATACACAGGCCTGTTTACTCTTTTGTTGTGCAAAGGGGAACTTACATGCAGGGTGTTTAACTCTGTAAAAGCCAGAGTTCTCACTTGCCTTCCAGTCATCCCAGCAGTCATAAGGATTCCAAAGTGAGAAGGGCCAGTGGAAGCTGCAGAAGCCAGGGAACTGCCGATTTTTAGTTCCAAACCCCACAGATCCCCAATTGTGCACAGTTGAGATACTCTCAGTCTATGCTTCCATTCATTCCCTTCTTCCCATTAGCAATGGTACTATGGCTAGGCCAGTTACCATGTGACTTGCCTGAGGGGGAATGACCACATAGAGCTGTGGTGATTGGACAGAAACAGATCTCTTCTGGTCAGACTTTCCAAAGAGTTCAGAGACCGATTTTCAGAAGTGCTCAGCATCCAAAAGCCCCCCATTATGCTGCGATCTTTTGGGAAAGAAGCACACTTGTTCTGATGGCTATCTTGCATCTAAGCTGTTTTGAAAGTCTGGTCCCCATTGGGGGTGCCATGTTCTTTTGAAAAGTATAACCTGTAGTGTGCAGTGGAGGGTCTGCTACAAATGTGCTGAGAGTATTCTCAATGACAAAACGGAAAGATAAACATCAGAGTGAAGTAGATCTGTTTGCCTTCATCCCACAGCTTGCAATAGGTTAAAACTCTTAGAAGAGGAAGTAAAAAATATGGTTCCTCTCCTTACCACAGGTTAGATCCCTATTTGCTGCAGAAATGATGAACACTGATTTGCTGGTAGGGAAGAAAGACCGTTCTAAAGAGGAACATCCAATATATGGCCACTTTACTCCTTCCTTGTGGCTTCTCCCCTGGTTATACTCTCCTCAGCACAAACCTTGCCTTTCAGTAATTTTTAGCGAACCTGCACATGAGAGGAATGACGTTTGAAGTAAGACAGTTTTGGGGCTCTATTCCTGACTTGAGCACTGGTTTGGGTGTGACCTTTGGCAAATCAATGAAAAGGTGCCTGAGTTGCCACCTCTGAAAAATGGACATGATGATAGTCACCTGTTAAAAGCAGTGTGAAGTCCTCAAAGGAAAGACACTGTATGAATGTAAAGTATTACAGTTACAGTATACAGGGCTCCCACTTTTGCTAGTCTAGACTTTTGTGACCATAGTGAAGTCACTTAATCTCTCTGGCCTTCTATCAGCAAGATATGTGAGTAGACCCACTGACTTCAGTTGGATGACTCAAGCACGTTTCTGACTTATGCTTAAAGTACTTCATTGAATCAGGAACTCTGTGTCTGTGTCAATGGAGGGATAATAATACTCTTACCTCATAGGGGTATTATGGTGATCAGGGGAAGCGAGTAGTTAACTAGAGAGCAATCCAGCTCAATACAGGGCCTCCAGCAAAAAAGGGTGGGAACCACTGTTCAGCTTGCTGGCCTGGAACTGCGTTCTTGCTACAAAGACTTTTAGGGAACATAGGTGTGATGAAGACCATTAATCTCAAATAGTTTTAAGGCATCTGAAGTTTGTCATGCCAAGTTCATGAATATTTAATTTAAAATTTTCACGTGCATTATTCCTCTTGGAGAGCACCATTAGAGCTAGAAGAAAGAAAATATTTTGAAATGGAAAGTAGACTTTCTAACTAACTGTTATTGTTATTAAATCACAATCAACCTGATTGTGGTACAATAGATACTGTATGCATTTAACCAAATCTATACGATAGCTGATCAATTCTTCCATTTGTGACTCCAGCCTTGTCAACAACTATATCAAAGGAAGTCAAAGTCATGACCCTTATTGTTTCATTCATGCAGTGAAACTGTACTGTGTAAACAAGACAATCAAGGGGATATTTTTAAACTTATGTTACTAAATGAGGTATTCAGCTGGAACATTTAATAGATGTCTATTAGAGCACATCCCAAAAATAATAATAAAATAAAAACACAAGGGAGAACAGTTGGAGGAAATTCATTTTTTGATTAACTCCCCCGCCCACAATATAAATTGGAATTCTACCATGAAACATTTATACAACAAATAAAAGAAATCGTGCAGGAAATATTAGTGGAGAAAAGGTTGATAGGGATCTGCAAGCCAGTTTTAATATATCCAAAGACTTCCAACTTAAAAAAAAAATTCTGTTTGAGTTGTGGGAAAGATTCAAGTCATTTCTGATTTTATCCAGAACCTTTTTGGAAGTCGAGAAATTGAGTAACACTTTCTTCGCCCCATTAGTTTTCATTTTCATATCACTGCACTTCCTAGCTTCAGACAAGTGCCAGAAGTACTGACATACTGTGAGAAAGCCTGTTCTCCTAGCATTCATGATGTTACCAGAGGCAGGAAGTCTCACGAGTTAACCTACTTAATGAGATTGCCAACACAATATGCAGAGCAAAGAGGATCAGAAGTCCTGTTGACTTCACTGGGATCAAAATTGGAGCCATGATTTCAGAAAAAGCACTGGATACGTAGATCTGAGGTCTGACGTGTTTGTCTTAACTGAAGATGAGGTGCCAGAACCTCAGGTGGTATAATCCACAAAACTCCATTGACTTCAGTGGAGCTATGCCAATTTACACTGATTTAGGATCCGACCAGAGTCCCCGCAGTCACTAATTGCTCCAGGTCAAAACCTGTCTGCTAAATAGCAATGGACTACATATTGTCTCCCTAGGGACAATGATAATTATTTCTATTAGGGTAGCTCTTGGGAACCACCCTATCATATAGAAAATTAATGAAAGCACAGTCCTTACCCCAAGAGCTCACTATCTTCTGATCAGAAATAAGGCAACAGGTAGGCAAAGCAGACAGACTGGTCAGCCAGAAGGATGAAGTAAAAATAAAATGAACTGTTTAGCACAAAAGCAGAAGTCACAGCTTACCACTTTCCTAACAAATGCCAGAAAGTAGTGATTTGTAGGCATCAGAACAAAGGTAAGTTTAAGCAGCAATTTAAGAGGATACAGTGGAAGCTTTTATAAGAGTGAAAGCAAAGAGCTTTTTACCGGGAACAAAATGCCCCAAACTCTTACATCATTTCCTTCTTCCTCTCTACCCCCTCCGTAAATGACGTGACAGAGATAATAATTAAAGAAATGTTGCATCTGCCTCTAGCAAAACACAGATGTTTTCTTTTAGATGATGTTTGAGACAAATCACTTGCAAACACGTTTAAGAATTAATTTCCACAGTTCATATGTTTTGGGACAGCGGAGATACATTAATTAAGTCATTTGGAGTATACATGAGTGATTATTGGGCAAGCATCAATGATTCTTTGACAGTGATTCTTTACAATTATATGGTAAAGCCTGTATAACACATAAAATTTACCTTTCAGCCAGCTTTGTCAATATAGGACAAGATCCTCAGATGGTGTAAATTACTATAACATTGACTTAGATGGATTTATGCAGATTCACACCAGTGCTCTGTGTGCTCATAAGTACAAACAGGTGTTAAAAATCTTGTAATAATTAAAGAGTGTAAAGAGGGATCCACCTATCAAGTCCCCCCTCCTTCACATTTGTATAACTAATTCTTATATGTTTCAGAGTAGCAGCCGTGTTAGTCTGTATTCGCAAAAAGAAAAGGAGGACTTGTGGCACCTTAGCGACTAACCAATCTATTTAAGCATAAGCTTTCGTGAACTACAGCTCACTTCATCGGAATGCATCCGATGAAGTGAGCTGTAGCTCACAAAAGCTTATGCTCAAATAAATTGGTTAGTCTCTAAGGTGCCACAAGTACTCCTTTTCTTTTTAATTCTTATATGTATATGTCTAAAGTATTACATTGTTGTGGTTCTATGGAGTTCTGAACATAGCTTTCATCAGTGACTCTCATGTTCTCTAAAGCCAAGCCTCTCCTATATTGGTGTAATACTGATCACTAACAATCTTAGTGGCAATTTTCATTTTAACTCTCTTTTTCAGCTGCTGGTAACTTTCCAAAATTCCTTTTGTGTTTCAATTTTCCTGGTTTAAGATCAATCCAATTTTGGGATAATTGAAGACTAAATGTCACAGGAGAAGATACCAGAATAAATTGATAAATTCACTGCTGACAACCAACACTAATGGGTGATTTACATCCCAGTGTAATCAAGGAACTTAAGAAAGAAGTTACTATAAAAATGCACTAATTAAAATTCAGTTTCTGTTCTGTAATTGACGCTAACAAGTGTTTTATCTACCTGTCATTAAAGAGGCATTATGGGTGATCCTAGGAATAACAGAGGACTGAACCTTACTTCTTTACCCAGAAAGTTGTGTGACACAGTTAAAAACAGCATTTTAAACAGCCTAGATAAAAACACTATGACTAGGACAATCCACCATAGGATTCATGCCTATCCAATTTACTAAAATCCATTCAACATGTCAACAAAAACATTGTAAAAGAAGCTGGTAAATAAAATTAAAAGTCTCTGACAAAGTATATTACTGGAGGCTACAAAGGAAACTAAGTAGTCCTAGAAAGAGAGATGAAGTTCTGCTATGGATTAGATACTGGCTAAGGGTATGTCTACACTAGAAATGACATTGCTGGGGTGCATGTAAACAGTTACTACAGTAACGAAAAGGGTTCTTATGGTAGTAAATCCATCTCTCCAAGAGGTGGCAACTAGGTTAATGGAAGAATTATTCTGTCAACCCAACAGCGTCTACATGGGGCTTAATCCAATTTTGTTATGTTGCATGAAATTTTTCATTGCCCTGAGCTCTATATTTAAACTGACCTAATTTAGCAGTTTAGACTAGCCCTAAGAGACAGAAATCTACAAGTAATAATGAAAATTGAACATGTATTCTGACAAAATGTTAACGGTGGGAAGCCATGAGATTCCATACTAGGAGAACTTGTTAAAGTATATTTATTAGTGTTTAAGAAGAGGGTGGACAGTGAGATGGCAAAATTAGCAGAGGACACAAAATTATTCAGGATAGTTAAGATAATGCTAGGCAATGAGGCAGCATGATGACAGATGAAATTTTGACAAACGAAAAGTAATACCTGGAATTGCTTCACAAATTATTTGTTATGTACCCCATTGAACTGGGTGATGACCATTGAAAATATGTGATTTTTTTCTGAAAAGTCTCCAATTTATGGGCATGATTTTGCCCCTACAATATCTGTACCTATAGTTTTATGCAAACAATTAATTGTTGATATAAATACTATTATTTGGATGCTTAACTACTTGAACGACTGCACCTGCAGAAATGGAGGTGCTTATCAAAATTAAGCCTTATGTTTGGTTTGAAGCAAAACTAACAAAACAAACAGGTGCCAATAAAAGCTACTCTGTGTTTCTGGGAGAGAGTGATAATCTTAGAATGAATACATACACTGAACAACTTCAGAAAAAGAAGTATGATTAAGAAAGCATCACAGCTAACTTCTTCACAGTAATCAAGACCCATTGCCACACTAACACATACAAGCTTGAAACATATGCAACTTAACAACCGCGTGCAGCTTTTTCAATGGCATGTGTAATGCATGGATTGTCACCTAGTGTTGGCGGTAGTGGTCACCATTAAAGATTCAATATTTACTAACAATTAATACACAATATTACCTGAGTTCCATTGTGTAATATTCTAAGCTGGGAAATATTGCTTATTAATAACCACTATTTCACATTTTGTATATTACATTTTGACCTCTGTGAAGGGATTGACTCACCTCTGGTACCTCCTTCTGTCTGGGTGTGTCATTGCAGCTCCCCAGACTGGGTGTCTGCTGCCAGTAGCTCATCTGTCTCTTCCTGTGATTGGCCCTCCATCCAGGTCACTTTTAAGTCTCTTTGTTTCCACAGTAGTCCACCAACAAAAAGAAAGGGGAATTAACATAAATAAACAGAGAGAACTGATTCCCTCTCAGGGCAAATCAAGGATCTGGCCCTCCCATCCCTCAGGGAGGGGCCTTTGGGCAGCACTTTCAGTCAGCCCTTTCCTCAGGGGCTGAGGACTCATGATCTGTTCTCTTTCCAGCCTAGTAACAAGCAAACTCCTGTTCTCCCCTTTTAAGCTCCTCCTCCAGTCTCTGCATGCCTTGCAGATGTGGTGGGGTGGAGCTGCCTGAGCCCACGCAGCCCATTAACCCCTTGTGGGATTGCTACACCTTAGCACATCTGTCAGTCAGAAACGTTGACTCCAAGTAGAATAGGAGAGAATGTGGCCTAAAAACTGTCATTCTTTTAAGGTTGTCTACATTATACACTATATAAAAGGTGTATGGGGAGACTTTCAAGTGCACAAGTGGGAGCTAGGCATCTCACTCCCATTGACAATGAAACAACTCACAATCAATTGACCTTTGTGCCTTTGACAATGTGTCCTGTAAACACAAATCACATATATATTGAAAAAAAATCACTATATTATGACTAATGTAGTTCGAACTTCGGTTGTGCTGTCAAGAGTCTGTGCAGGGTTCTACTTGCAGTCCTCCTGAGTCCTGAAGCAGCCATAAAGAAGGAATATCTGAGTTCTGAAGCAGCCATAAAGGGGGAAATGTAACAAAGAGAATATCTCTATCCACTGAATTTGATCGGTGGGGTTCACATGTGGAAGAGGTGCTTCTGAAGCACAGGATGAGGTCAGCAAGAGGAAATGCCACCTTTTGGCTTGTGAGGGCTTATCTTTTCTGGTGAGAATGGAGCCTGTAGTACTACTCTGGTTGAAATAATTTCAAAGTCAATCATGTGGTGAAGAAAAATAACGGCTGCTTTAAACTAAACCCTCAACATGGAGAGAATTCAGTATTGCATTATAGATTCCACATGAAAAGCAAAATCAGAATTGCTTTCTTAGGTATACTCATCAGTCACAGTGCCACCACACCACCTGATGGGGATGCCATTACATCATATATTTTTACATCATACATTTGTACATAAATTAATCTTATCTTGCTCTATTTTTGAGAGAAAAGTTGATGAGGGAATATAGGCCAACACACACACACTTACACACACACACACAGAGAGTCATGAATCAATAGTACTTACTATAAAAAAAAGGCTGGCCCCATTACAGTACTAATGAAAGATCAGAAGACGTGGTCAAGAGGCTAGCAGAAGCTTAAATTTAATACAGCATGAGTTTATAATTACAGTATATTTATTATATCGCCCTCATTTTCTCATTACATTCTCCACTGATCTGTCTTTTAAGCTATTAAATCATCATTATTCCACTCCCAGCATGGATTAAATACATACAAACATACCTTATTTCAGCAAAACTTCTTCCTTCTGCTGTCAGAAATGCTCGCAATAACAACTAAAAATGTGGTTCTATTTTGTAACCCCTTTTGGAATTTGAAATATCACCCATGATTCACTTATTTCCATAAATCTGCCTTGTTTTTTAAGTTTTTGTGTCATTTTAGTGGTCCTTAAATAAAGATATATAGACTAGTAGCTGGAAAAAAACAACCAACAACAAAACCCACTTTGTAACTTTATTAAGTGTTAAAAGTTGTTATAAGTCAAATATCATGAATATAGAATTTGCAATGTAGCAACATACTCAGCCTGCTTTAGGAAGGCAATGTGGTCCAGTGGCGAAATCACTAGACTTGGAGTCAAGATAACTGTGGGCTAATCCCAATCCATAATTATTACATTTTACATCACCTCTCTTTGCCCAACTATTCCCTACCTGTTAAATTAAGACAGTGATACTTATCCTCCTCTGTGAAGTGCCTTAAGATCTACAGAAAAAGAATTCTAAATAAGATTGCAATATTATGTTTAGAACATTCTTGTATATTGCGGATTCTAGATTTAGAACGCAACCACAAATTTGAGTTTCAAATTTCATTTGAGTGTGGAAAATGTAAATTCTTGGCTACTCCCCATTTTAATATCTGACTCTGAGCAAAAGGTTACTTCCAGACCTCCATGTCTTCACAGCGTAGGCTTCCATTTTAGCAGAAATACATATTTTCTAAACAACAACCACCCAATTGTACTTATGTGACTTAGGAGTATAAGTCTTGGTGGGTGAATAATTTTATTTTGGGTGAGGTGAGGGTACTGTTACAGACTTTAAATTAAAGTCATTTTGTTAAAAATTGTGCATATAACTTGAGACAGAATTGGACAGTTTTTATTAATTTTAAAATATAAAAAATATAGTAATATCTAGAGCAACTGTAATAGAGTGAAATAATGAACGTTTTCATTCCAAATTCAATAAAGTTTCACAAAACCACAACATTAGAGGAATTCTAAAGATTTTACAGAATCCCAAATACCACTAGAATTTGGTGGTATTTAGAATTCTGAGAAATCAGATTCTACTATTCCCATTAGAAATGGATGCCAACCTCCCTTGTGATAGAAGAATATGTGCGGTTGACATGCACAATTTGCTACTCACTTTTGTCAGCAGGTTGTGATGCTGGCAGACCCGGTCATGTCATAGTGTATTCAGGCCAATTCACTCATTTATTAGATCAAAGTGATTGTTCAATGTATAAGTGTTTTGGGTGTTTAAACTTCAAAAGATGTTATTTGGGTTGTTTTTACTTATAGGTGTCCTAACATAATGTGATAGCAAACATTTACTTTGTAAATTCTCCTGTAACTAAATAACTCATCAGACATCAAAGAAATCTTGTGAAATGCAATGAAGGACTTTATCAGAATGGCTGTTGTGTGGGATGACCACAGGTCAAACACTCAAAGTGCATTCCTCACTCAGCGTCATCAGAAGAAAAGTCCATATGGGTAGTGAGAGACACTGTGAGCTTGTCTCCTGTCAAAAGAAGATATAAGAATGGATTTAAAAAAGGTTCATTCATGGATTCATCTCTGAACTGTTTGGACTCTTACAGGGAAGTGTACCAATAGAAAGTGGAGATCCCCAGAGACACCCTGAAATACTTTTGGGAAACTGGCAGTTTATTAGATCACTGCCACCATTTGGAGTTACTGACTGTGATTCACTTGTATGTATATTTTACTTCCTTTAACCTTCCAGTAACTCCCATTCTTTTCCCTTAGCCAATAAACCTTTCATTAGTGTACAGTAGAATTGGCTGCTAGAATTGCCTTTGGTGTAAGATCCAGAGTACAAGCTGATCTGGGGTAAGTGACTGGTCTTTTGGGACTGGGAGAAACCTGATGTGGTGGGATTTTTCATTTAAGTGATCTTTTATCACAAAGTTTGTGTGAGTGGCAAGATAAGTGGAGAGTCTGAGGGGACTGTCTGACTCTATGGTAAGTCTGTTATAATGATGCAGGAGTTCATATTTGTTACTGGTTTGGTGAAATCTAATTATAGAACATACCACCAGTTTGGGGTGTCTGCCCTTGTTTTCTGACAGTCTGCTCCGGCATTCACAGTTGTGAGCCCCTCCAAGTAACGTGACCAAGTCATGCAAATAGACTCCCTCGCGTATTATGATATTCCACAGCATTCCATCCCAGTCAGAATCATAATCTCTGATATCAAAATAAATGTCACTTAAAAGTGATGTATAAAGGGGCTAGTAGAACAGAATACTATTGTATATGGTAAAAACAAAAGTATGATAATTAATTAATGCTATGGCCTTTTAGCTAGTCAACTGCTATTTAGACAAGTCAAGGCTTTAAAGGGCTATTTCAGAGCCATGAGATTGATTGGTGTTCAGGGAGCCTCTGACTTGGTAGCCTCTCCTCTTTGATTGACATTACACACCATTCATCATCGTCAGTGTCAAAAGATGTATCAGCCTCTAAAGTAGCAGAAGCATCTTTACAGATGAGCATGTTCCACATTTACCCATAAGAATGCATCCTGGTAACATAGAGCAACTAGCAGATTCTCTCATTGATTGATAGTAACAGTCCCAGTGGGATAAAACAGATCACTTGTTTTATAGACCTCTCCTCCAAGCATAGCTGTGGAGACCTATAAGTGATAAAATACCCTTTTTCTGGGTAGCTTAACTGAACCTATCAAAAAATGTTTATATCTTAAATCAAGTTAAGGTAAGACCCATCATTTGGACTTCATTACAAAATACAGGTTTGGGAATATACGATACTGATTACCATAAAAATGGCAACCCAGGAAGCTGCACACTTGGTGGCCCATTATGTCAATGATCTTGTTGCAGATCGGCTCTCATGCTTTAAGCTAAACACATGCCTTAGTGTTGGCAGTGTAAAGGCTTAGTTTAGAAGCTCCCTCAGAAGGGTACTGTCTTCCTTTGTGTTCTGTACAGCTCTGAACACATTGTTGGCATTTAACAAATAAAGGTTAATATTAGCAAGACTTTTTAAAATGTCTGCCATTTGGTGAAATCTGACCCCTCTATGGACAAAAAAATATGCTCTTCAGAAGCACTTTTATGAGCTCCAGAGATAAGTCTCGAATGGTAGGGTGATTTCACTGACTCTGATGAAGTTTACCATTTATGTATCTCTAAATCATTCCTGCAAGAGAGGATTTATCTCTGGAGTGTATACAAATATTTCAATTTGCTGGTAGAATTGAAAAAAGGAACTCCTAAGAACCCTCTCCAGCACATTTCTGCTATCCAGTTCTGAATACATTGTCTGAGGGCAGGTTTGGCTGGGCAGTTATAGCTGAAGTTGCCTTTGGTCAACTTGTTTGTATTTTGTTTGCATATTTTATAAATCTAAAAATAAACTGAAAAGTTGTGCCTTTCATCAATTAAATATTTGCATAGTTTTTCCAAACAAAACTTTGACCAAGTGTAATCCATTGTTGTAGACTGGCCTTTCCAGTCACATTGTCTGCACTCCATTCAAAAGCCTTACCCAGAATTCAGTAACTGTGATCTCCATGCTCTCTTATCTGCTTTAACGGCTATTAGAAGCTAATATTCCTGGACACTGGGCACTAGGTGTGTGTATTAATGTCTGCTAGGGGTCAGATTATGGCTCCAGTAGTCACTGCCAATAGGTGTGTGTTGCAGTACAGTGCACCAGTGGTTGCGGCTGGAGGCATAGGGGATAGGCAAGCAGAATGCTTCTGAGTGAACCAGGGGAGTGCACACAACCGCCACACACTGTAAGAGTGCAAGGGGTGCTTCCTCAAATGTCAAACCCAGGCCATTGGTTGCAATTGATGGGAGGTGGGGCCACTGCACTACCCGCAACCCACCATATCTTTTACTGTCACAGGCCATGCTATGATTCCCCTGGCACTTGCAGCCTGATGGGGAATTGCAGATTGATGGGCAACAATCACCAAAAATCTAAATGACTCTTGGAAAAAAATACAGTCGGAGGGTTCCTGATGGCTTCCTCACCCCCTTTTACACTTATACATGAGCAGACATGATCTGATCCTTGGACTGCAAACTCCCCAAAGCAAGGAGTCTCTATTAATTCAGAGACAAAGCATATTCTGCTCTGTGACCACCTCTCTTAATCAGATTGCTAGATCTAATCAGTGACTTAATATCTACTAAGCAGTTCTGTACGGCTTGTGTAAAAAGTCCAAACGCTGATGTATTGTGATCCTTAGCAATTTCTAATTTAGACAGAAGTGACTGGAATTATCAATTGGTAGGGCAAAAATCTCTCCAAAAAAATCTATGGTGTGTTTAGTTCACATGAACTGTGCCTCGCAAGCCCTGTAGTTTGAACTTCGCTGTTTATCCACATCTAACATATAGGACAGGTTACAGCAGTGCAGAGTTCCCTCTCTATACACTTCCAATGTATTCTCAGCTCTGTGCCCTGGAGGGGCACCTTGAAGGGTGAAAATTTAGTTCAGACTTTCTATCCATTCAGTCCGTGGGTTCTCTTCTGAGACTTCCAAAGTTCCAATAAAATAAGGACGCCAATTAGTGTCAATTGTGATGCTAGAGCATATGATGTAGAGAACTTCTCACTAGGGACTAAATGAGACAATACCAATTAATTTCACATATGCCGTGAAACAGCCATCACATGTTAACAGTTTCAGTCACAACCAACCTGTCAGCCAGCTTGAATTGTTGAACCATAGTGGTTATCAAAGGCTTCGTAGGCCAGCCCTTGTCCCCTGAGCCATCTAGTTCTGTTCACAAAGTAGAAAAGGGCTTATAGTGGTTCAGAGGCAAGAGAAGAGAATTCATAGAGAATCCTTCTGTAAGAAGAAATGTTTGGCTCATAAGTTATTTAATAGAGCTGGAAGGAGCACTTTAGCTAAAGGCCCAGTTCTCCAGTCAAAGCAGTTCTACACCACTTCAACTACATTGACATTGAAGGTATTAGATCCTGTTTATGTTAGTGTACGTAAGAGGACAACTGAGCCCTCTTTAAAAATAGAGGGGTAAAAATAGAGTTGCATTGATTTTTCATTAAGATTGTTTAATCTGGGGGTTCATAACTGTTTGGTTCTGAGGGCCCCCCAAATATTATAAAAACCTCCAGGGCTCAGCAGGGAGGTCTCGGGGCTTTGGTCTTTGGTTGCCGGGTGTGTGGCGGGGCTTGGGGCTTCAGCTGGGGCAGGGAGCTCAGAACTCCAGACTTCAGCCACCGTGGGGGGAGGGGAAGGAGGAAATCGGGGCTTCTGCCCCATGTGCGGGGGGTGGGGGATGGGAAGGGGGTGGCACCTTGGGACTTCTGTAATCAAGCATTTCAGGTCCAGCATTTCAGGTCAGTTCCACAAAATGAAAATAAACCTTTTGATTTCTGAATGTCAAAATGTTTTATTTTAAATAAAAAATGTCAACGTGAAACACTGACATGTTTTAATCCAAATTTGAGAAAAAAAAAATAATTTGTTGGATATTTTCTTTAATAGTTTCTCCCTAAATTTCTGTTTTGTTGGATTTATCAGTGATTAACTCCTAAACCAGACTCTACTCAATTAAACAATAATTTGTGAGTACTTCCTACACATCAGAGATTAGCTTCCTCAGTTCAGAGGTTGTTCTTAAATTCCTTTCCTATTTATTCGCTATAATTCAACCAGAGTGCATCATCTGTTGTTGATTTCTCTGCCCTCCCAGCATGAAGAATTTTTTTTTTTTTTTTACGGCATGATCCTATGGCCAGGGCACAGCATTGGCTATCAGAGGACCTGTGTAACTTCTGATCATATCATATGTTGCAGAATTCAGCCTGACCTCACTGCTGGATGTAATTTTTGTTTGTATACATTAAAACTACATTTAATACTTATTTGAAAGTGTTATTAACCTATGCATTGCATTGTGAGGCTGATACACTTATACAAACTGCAGATATGGCTTGCTGTTTGTATCACAGTCAAGGCGTCAGCCCTGCGAACCACTTACGCACATACTTAATTTTAGGCATGAAAACATTTCCACTGAGGTCTACGTGACATGAGCAAAGCTAAGGATGTGTGTGAGAGTTTGCAAGATCTGGTCTATAGTGTGCTCTGGATGGCCACTCTCTTATGTCTAGAGAACTTAAAAGTCAGACGGACTGTTGTAAAATAATTTAGGCCCTGAACCTGCGAAGTGTTACACATGCTTAATTTTATGAACTGGAAGTAGTAACGATTACTTCAACTACAATAATCACAAAGTATAACCCTAAGCGCATGTATATGTGTATTCTGGATCATATAAAATTAGACAAACATTTAAAACACAGTGAGACAATAACACAGACAGATAATAAGAATAACTCATTGAATGAATTCACTTCATTTAGCCAAGGATGTTGACAGAAGTATATTATTAACACCTATGAGAAACAGATCGTCACATGTCATTCACTGAATGCACAAGATGTTAAATTAGCCTCATTACAGAGACACATTCTGGCATGTATCATCACCATCATTACATTATTAGCCTACTACAGCATTGAGCAAAACAAATAAAAGGTAAATTACATCAAAAGAAAAAATAATGAACGTTAAAAGTCAACTTTCATAATAGATGCTATTTTCATTTCCCTTTGCTAAATAACTCTTATTATTTTCATTTTCATTTCATTTTCATATTATTTTCATTTCCCTTTGCTAAATAACTCTTATTATAATAAGTCATTATATATATTAAAATAGCTTAGTGCAATAAATTATATGAATTACAAAAGCAGCTCAAATGTTAAATTGAGACAATAAAACTAATCCTCAGATACTTTACCAAAATGAGGTGAGTCACTTGTTCTACAATTTGACATATTTAGTTATAGAAAGGATTAATCTTTTTTAATGATTTCTTATGTGTTTGATAACTTTTAAAAGAGACACTGTTAAGCATGTAGGCACATTATTTACTATTTTAAAAAACTGTAGTTTGTTGTTTCTATTCTTCTGTCCCAAAGTAATAATATTAATTACAATGGTTCCAATAATTTTAAAAAGTCAATTAAAGAGATTGTGGTAATATTTTTTTTTATTTCACGTTACCCTGTGCTGCTGGAAACACAAACAAAATATTTTGTTATTACAACTAGCAATATGAGCCAGTTCTTCCTTTAATTTGCATTTGTATAAGTCTGTGGTAACACAGGACATTACTTCAGATTTACATTGGTGTAAATGAGAGCAGAATTGGGCCCTACGTATTTATAATATACCCATAATCATAGCTGGCATAAACCTGGAGTAATGTGGTGTTGAATCAAACCTCTTTGCCTCTATGTCTTGTTGAACTCCTATAGTTAAAAGGCATAATTTCTGTCTGAAAGGTTTAGGCTCTCCATGCCTCCATCCTTACACCATTGATTTCTCAGGTGGATATTTTCTGCAGTTGTCTGTTTACCAGAGAAATGTGGTTGGTCCATTCTGCAGCTATTAGGGAAAGGCATATGTAGAGAGCTGGGTCTTACAGCACACAGCACATGAGAACCAGAAAGTGAAGCTATCCAAGTTATTTCACTGTCCAAAATGAGCCAAGCTTACTCCAGAAACAAACAGTGTCAAGGTGAAAAGTAAATGAGTATTTGTAATGTTCTTTCATTTTCACAAAAAGAAAAGGAGTACTTGTGGCACCTTAGAGACTAACCAATTTATTTGAGCATGAGCTTTCGTGAGCTACAGCTCACTTCATCAGATGCATACCGTGGAAACTGCAGAAGACATTATATACACACAGAGACCATGAAACAATACCTCCTCCCACCCCACTGTCCTGCTGGTAATAGCTTATCTAAAGTGATCATCAAGTTGGGCCATTTCCAGCACAAATCCAGGTTTTCTCACCCTCCGCCCCCCCCCCCACACACAAACTCACTCTCCTGCTGGTAATAGCTTATCCAAAGTGACTGCTCTCCCTCCAATGTGCATGATAATCAAGGTGGGCCATTTCCAGCACAAATCCAGGTATTCTCACCCCCCCACCTCCATACACACACAAACTCACTCTCCTACTGGTAATAGCTTATCTAAAGTGATCATCAAGTTGGGCCATTTCCAGCACAAATCCAGGGTGAGAAAACCTGGATTTGTGCTGGAAATGGCCCACCTTGATTATCATGCACATTGGAGGGAGAGTGGTCACTTTGGATAAGCTATTACCAGCAGGAGAGTTAGTTTGTGTGTGTGGTTTTTGGAGGGGGGTGAGGGAGTGAGAGAACCTGGATTTATGCAGGAAATGGCCCACCTTGATTATCATACACATTGTGAAGAGAGTTGCCACTTTGGATGGGCTATTACCAGCAGGAGAGTGAGTTTGTGTGTGGGGGGGGCGGAGGGTGAGAAAACCTGGATTTGTGCTGGAAATGGCCCAACTTGATGATCACTTTAGATAAGCTATTACCAGCAGGACAGTGGGGTGGGAGGAGGTATTGGTTCATATTCTCTGTGTGTATATAAAGTCTGCTGCAGTTTCCACAGTATGCATCCGATGAAGTGAGCTGTAGCTCACGAAAGCTCATGCTCAAATAAATTGGTTAGTCTCTAAGGTGCCACAAGTACTCCTTTTCTTTTTGCGAATACAGACTAACACGGCTGTTACTCTGAAACCTTTCATTTTCTGTAATCTTGGAGGTATTAGTAAAGTTGTGGGAAATTTTCACAATGAAATCCCAAACTACATGAAAGTAATTTTCTGCTGTGGGTTTCCCCCGCAAAAAACTCAGGCCAGATTGTCTGCTGTGGGTTTCCCCCGCAAAAAACTCAGGCCAGATTCTTGAAATAGCAGCAAAGCTGCAGCTGCACAGAGGACTGCATGAATTTGTCCCATCCTCCCTACTCTCAGTGACTGGGTTGCGGGTGGTCATGCCTAGTGGTTAGAGCAGACATCACTAGCCAAGGAATCAGATTTGAGGGCCAGAACCTGGTTACCTGGAATCGGGCAAGGCTGAGTCCAATCTCAGCCATAGGCAAATGCTGGGAGCAGCCAGTGAACTGCTGCTGTGTTTAAGGGCCGGTCTGCTGAACCTTCTAACCAATCAGGCGATATAGCCAATTAGGTAGCCTACTGCAAGCCAATTGTGCTGGTTAGGTTGCCCAGAGACTGGTTGTGTTGTAGGCCCTGCTAGATCAAAGCTAGCTCAGGTATTGTCAACACCTGCTGCAATCACAGCTCCCAAAGCAGCATGAGTGTGCCTGGTACAGTAAATCAGTTCTTACTATACTGTATAATATCTGGAATTCATTTGCTGGCAGTCCCAGTTAAAGACCTCACTCTTAACAACTGGCAGTTCTGATATGGAGGTGGTGCAGTTTTATTCTCCTCCAAGACATAATCAACTCAGTACCAGCACAGCCTCAGGCCGCTCTTCATCAGCTACTGTCATTCTGCATACTGCAGTGCTTTCAAAATAAAATAGAGGTGGTAGCCAGGTAAAAACTCTAGTGGAGAGGAAACTGGACTGGGAGTCAGGGGGCGTAAATTTGATTTCTAATTCTGCCACTGATGTGCAATCTGACCCTGCGTGGGTCATTTCACCTTTCTGTGCTTCTGTATCCCCTCTAACCATTTGTCTACTCTGTCTAGATAGCTTGTAATCTCTTTCTAGCAAGGACTGTCTCTTACTATGTGTTTGAAGAGTGCCTAACACAACAGCTCCCCAAACTTCATTGGAGTCAGTGGATACTATCATATTCAAAATAAGAATTCCCTCATCTCACCCCTTTTGGACAGAATGCAGTCTACCAAGGGCGATTTTCTGGCCAGTACTTTCTGTTGAAAAAAAAAATATCGTATTTTGGCATGTCAATTTAATTTGTCTTTAGTGCTTTAAGGAGCTGTTGAACAGTTCCTGTCATTTGATATAACAGTTCCTATTATTATACAGGAATGTAGTATAGTATTTTTGAATTAATTAACAACATCCTCTGGGTAATCTAAGAGAAACACAATAGATGTGCTCGATGGCCAACTTCAAGGCCTATGTGTTCATTTGAATAGAGTAATGGCCAAGCTGAGGTGATCTGATTAAAAAAAAAAGTGCACTAAGTACTGGATGCTTAAAAATAATACAAAATGCTTCAATCTTATTTAGAACTATGCTAAGAGGGAATAGGAAAGCAGAGGAAAGTAGCCTTGTTGCTAAAGGGAAGAACATATGAGAAAGGCAATTAAATGTTGGAAATCTGAAGACAAAATGACTTGAAAACAAGAGTTTACTCTTATGGTTTTTAAGATGACCGGAGGGAAAACAGCTGTTAAACACAAAGTGCTAATTAGAATGTTTGGTTAAGAGGAATGCTTATCTGAGAAAGTTTAAAATAAGTTTTGGTAGATTATAGTAATTTAAATTGAATCACACAACACTGGTGCTCAGCCAAATCAAGTTCATCTTGTTTGCAATAATCAGGGAGGAAAAACACAAGGAACATCTTTCTAACATATTAAGCCACAAAACACAAAAAGCTATTGATGCAGAAAATGGTCCTGCAAAAGGTCACCGCTGTGAAAGTGTAATAAATACAATCACTTCCAAATGTATTCGGATCCATCCCATATATATTCATATTATTGGTGGCAGAAGATAATGTTTCTGATCCTGATGAATACTGTATTGATACAATCAACTGTGCTCAAATAAGGAATGAGGCATGTACAAACTAAGCCCAGGTCTACACAACCGACCCACATCGGTATAACGACGTCCCTCAGGGGTGTGGATTTTTCACACCCTTCACCGACCTAACCCCCCGTGTAGACAGAGCTATGTCAACGGGAGAGCTTATCTCGTCGACAGAGCAACCGCCTCGCGGGGAGGTGGATTAACTACACCGATGGGAGCAGATCTCCTGTGGGTGTAGTAGCGTCTTCATTAAATTGCTGCAGCAGTGCCGCTGTACATGAAGACAAGCTCTAAGTATTTGCTGACATGTCAGTAGGCTCAGATACTCACATTCTTAGATTGAAACTTGATATGGTGCCCAAGCAAGCATTGTAAGAAAACTTATTCAAGTAATTCAGACATCAAGTTCCAGTGCGCAGTGCTAATGCCAGTCTGGCTAGGGAGGTTAAGAGCTTGAAGTCCATACAAGCTGGAAAACAGGTAAAATTCAAGCTTCAGCTTGGGGTTTTCTATGTTGTGGTTAAAGATATGTGAAAATAAGGCATGTTTTATCATTAAAACTTTGTAGTGTAGATCAGTAGTTAGAGTAAAGAATCCTGTTCAGATACTGAACCGTCTGTGGACCCACTGGAGAATGCAAAGCCCAATTTGCTGAATAAATATACAGATGTTTAAAAGCTATTCACACAAGGATGTTCCTGTTTCTTTTATCTTAACCCAACAGTCCACCCTGTTGGTCAGATTCTGAGATTAAAGTGAGGAAAATTGCCAATCTTGAAAAATTTTACAAAAGACAGAAATGTCATGGGTGTGAAATTGTGAAAAAAATACACACAAATGTTTTAACAAATTTTCACCCAGCTGTAATAACTAATTTAATGAGTACGAACATACTTCACAAAAGTTTTACTTCTTATGCCCAGTATACTCCAGCCCTCAAATTATTTCCCCCCCTCATGTGTTTCAGCTTTTTCTCAACAAGTTATAGGGATATGCTATAATCTACACCCCAATTCAAACATTGGTTGATTAATTAGAGACCATTATTTCAAGTCTTACTCCACTGACCGCAGATTGAATTCAAGATCTCAAAAGCACTCCATCATGACACATCATTGAAACACAATTCTCTTGCCAAGGCCTACATTCTCTTTCACGTAAAACCAATAAACTCTATTGACAGGTGATGTCAATAGATTTACTTGGGTTCACACTGTTATATGTAAATTCATATTCTGTCTCTAGGTCTTCACAATTACTAGGCTTTTCGGTCTGAATCCACAAAAGGAGTTGGGCATTGTAATGCTGAGGTCACCATGCCTAATTTTTAGGCACCTGGAAAATGTACTGGGCTTCACAGAGCCTGGGTTTAGATGCCCAAGCCTCGTACAATGACTGGGGAGAAAGAGGTACCTTAGACTGCAATTCACAAAAGCCAGCAAGCAAAACAGGGAACTGCCTAAGTTACCCAATGGGAGATGCTGACCAGCGGCATGTTTGTGCTTAGCTCCGCCTCTCTCTTCGAGCAAGATACCCGAATCTGGGTGACAAGGAAGCACTTATCTCTGTTTGGGATTCTCAGCTGCAAACCCTCTCTTGGTGTTAGGCACCTGCACCATTTTAGCAACAATCAGGGTGAAGAGAGGGAAGTAGGGAAGGTAGGCATCCCTCAGACATGTAGCCCAGTGTTTAGATTCTTCAACTGGAATGTGGGAGAGCCAGGTTTCAAGTCCCCCACTTCACTTGAGAGAAGTTGGGATTTGCCACCTTTCACATAAGTGCTTTAAGCACTGGGCTATGGGATAGTCTGATGTGGGACACCATTAAAGAGTCACTTGGGCCAGAGAGAAAGATGGAAATGACTCTATAGCCTGGTGATTAGGGCACTCATCTAGGCAATGGAAGACCAAGGATCCAGTCCCCTGGTTCCAATTTCTTTTCCATTGTTTATCCAAAAAGTGTAACAACTTCAACACAAGAGACTCCATATGGGACTATCCCATAGCCCAGTGGTTAGGGAACTCACCTGAGAGGTGTCAAATAGTTCCCTGGGAGTGGAAGGATTTGAACCAGGAGTCTCCCTCATCCCATGTGAGTACACTAACAAATGGGCTAAGAGTTATTACAAAGTCCTCCCCTTACCTGTTTTGTGTGAGCTTTCCTAAGCCCTGGTCTACACTAGGACTTTAGGTCGAATTTATCAACGTTAAATCGATTTAAACCTGCACCCGTCCACACAGTGAAGCCCTTTATTTCGACTTAAAGGGCTCTTAAAATCGATTTCCTTACTCCACCCCTGACAAGTGGATTAGCGCTTAAATCGACGTTCCCGGCTTGAATTTGGGGTACTGTGGACACAATTCGATGGTATTGGCCTCCGGGAGCTATCCCAGAGTGCTCCATTCTGACCGCTCTGGACAGCACTCTCAACTCAGATGCACTGGCCAGGTAGACAGGAAAAGAACCGCAAACTTTTGAATCTCATTTCCTGTTTGGCCAGCGTGGCAAGCTGCAGGTGACCATGCAGAGCTCATCAGCACAGGTGACCATGATGGAGTCCCAGAATCGCAAAAGAGCTCCAGCATGGACCGAACGGGAGGTACGGGATCTGATCGCTGTTTGGGGAGAGGAATCCGTGCTATCAGAACTCCGTTCCAGTTTTTGAAATGCCAAAACCTTTGTGAAAATCTCCCAGGGCATGAAGGACAGAGGCCATAACAGGGACCCGAAGCAGTGCCGCGTGAAACTGAAGGAGCTGAGGCAAGCCTACCAGAAAACCAGAGAGGCGAACAGCCGCTCTGGGTCAGAGCCCCAAACATGCCGCTTCTATGATGAGCTGCATGCCATTTTAGGGGGTTCAGCCACCACTACCCCAGCCGTGTTGTTTGACTCCTTCAATGGAGATGGAGGCAATACGGAAGCAGGTTTTGGGGACGAAGAAGATGATGATGAGGAGGAGGTTGTAGATAGCTCACAGCAAGCAAGCGGAGAAACCGGTTTTCCCGACAGCCAGGAACTGTTTCTCACCCTAGACCTGGAGCCAGTACCCCCCGAACCCACCCAAGGCTGCCTCCTGGACCCAGCAGGTGGAGAAGGGACCTCTGGTGAGTGTACCTTTTAAAATGCTATACATGGTTTAAAAGCAAGCATGTGAAAAGATTACTTTGCCCTGGCATTTGCGGTTCTCCTAGATGTAGTCCTAAAGCCTTTGCAAAAGGTTTCTGGGGAGGGCAGCCTTATTTCGTCCTTCATGGTAGGACACTTTACCACTCCAGGCCAGTAACACGTACTCGGGAATCACTGTAGAACAAAGCATTGCAGTGTATGTTTGCTGGCATTCAACCAAAATCCGTTCTTTATCTCTCTGTGTTATCCTCAGGAGAGTGAGATATAATTCATGGTCACCTGGTTGAAATAGAGTGCTTTTCTTCAGGGACACTCAGAGGTGCCCGTTCCTGCTGGGCTGTTTGCCTGTGGCTGAACAGAAATGTTCCCCGCTTGTAGCCACAGGGAGGGGGGAAGGTTGAGGGGGTAGTCATGCGGTGGGAGGAGGCAAAATGCGACCTTGTAACGAAAGCACATGTGCTATGTATGTAATGTTAACAGCAAGGTTTACCCTGAAAGAGTGTAGCGACTGTTTTATAAAATGTGTCTTTTTAAATACCGCTGTCCCTTTTTTTTTCTCCACCAGCTGCATGTGTTTCAATGATCACAGGATCTTCTCCTTCCCAGAGGCTAGTGAAGCTTAGAAAGAAAAAAAAACGCACTCGCGATGAAATGTTCTCCGAGCTCATGCTGTCCTCCCACACTGACAGAGCACAGACGAATGCGTGGAGGCAAATAATGTCAGAGTGCAGGAAAGCACAAAATGACCAGGAGGAGAGGTGGAGGGCTGAAGAGAGTAAGTGGCGGGCTGAAGAGAGTAAGTGGCGGGCTGAAGACAGGGCTGAAGCTCAAATGTGGCGGCAGCGTGATGAGAGGAGGCAGGATTCAATGCTGAGGCTGCTGCAGGACCAAACCAGAATGCTCCAGTGTATGGTTGAGCTGCAGCAAAGGCAGCTGGAGCACAGACTGCCACTGCTGCCCCTCTGTAACCAACCGCCCTCCTCCCCAAGTTCCATAGCCTCCACACCCAGACGCCCAAGAACGCGGTGGGGGGGCCTCCGGCCAACCAGCCACTCCACCACAGAGGATTGCCCAAAAAAAAGAAGGCTGTCATTCAATAAATTTTAAAGTTGTAAACTTTTAAAGTGCTGTGCTTAAAGTGCTGTGTGGCATTTTCCTTCCCTCCTCCACCACCCCTCCTGGGATACCTTGGTAGTCATCTCCCTATTTGTGTGATGAATGAATAATGAATGCATGACTGTGAAGCAGCAATGACTTTATTGCCTCTGCAAGCGGTGATTAAAGGGAGGAGGGGAGGGTGGTTAGCTTACAGGGAAGTAGAGTGAACCAAGGGGCGGGGGGTTTCATCAAGGAGAAACAAACAGAACTTTCACACCGTAGCCTGGCCAGTCATGAAACTGGTTTTCAAAGCTTCTCTGATGCGTACCGCGCCCTCCTGTGCTCTTCTAACCGCCCTGGTGTCTGGCTGCGCGTAACCAGCAGCTAGGCGATTTGCCTCAGCCTCCCACCCCGCCATAAACGTCTCCCCCTTACTCTCACAGATATTGTGGAGCACACAGCAAGCAGTAATAACAGTGGGAATATTGGTTTCGCTGAGGTCTAAGCGAGTCAGTAAACTGCGCCAGCGCGCCTTTAAACGTCCAAATGCACATTCTACCACCATTCTGCACTTGCTCAGCCTGTAGTTGAACAGCTCCTGACTACTGTCCAGGCTGCCTGTGTACGGCTTCATGAGCCATGGCATTAAGGGGTAGGCTGGGTCCCCAAGGATACATATAGGCATTTCAACAACCCCAACAGTTATTTTCTGGTCTGGGAATAAAGTCCCTTCCTGCAGCTTTTGAAACAGACCAGAGTTCCTGAAGATGCGAGCATCATGCACCTTTCCTGGCCATCCCACGTTGATGTTGGTGAAACATCCCTTGTGATCCACCAGAGCTTGCAGCTCTATCGAAAAGTACCCCTTGCGGTTTATGTACTCGGTGGCTTGGTGCTCTGGTGCCAAGATAGGGATATGGGTTCCGTCTATAGCCCCACCACAGTTAGGGAATCCCATTGCAGCAAAGCCATCCACTATGACCTGCACATTTCCCAGGGTCACTACCCTTGATATCAGCAGATCTTTGATTGCGTGAGCTACTTGCATCACAGCAGCCCCCACAGTAGATTTGCCCACTCCAAATTGATTCCCAACTGACCGGTAGCTGTCTGGCATTGCAAGCTTCCACAGGGCTATCGCCACTCGCTTCTCAACTGTGAGGGCTGCTCTCATCCTGGTATTCATGCGCTTCAGGGCAGGGGAAAGCAAGTCACAAAGTTCCATGAAAGTGCCCTTACGCATGCGAAAGTTTCGCAGCCACTGGGAATCGTCCCAGACCTGCAACACTATGCGGTCCCACCAGTCTGTGCTTGTTTCCCGAGCCCAGAATCGGCGTTCCACAGCATGAACCTGCCCCATTAGCACCATGATGCATGCATTGGCAGGGCCCATGCTTTCAGAGAAATCTGTGTCCATGTCCTGATCACTCACGGGACCGCGCTGACGTCGCCTCCTCGCCCGGTATCGCGTTGCCATGTTCTGGTGCTGCATATACTGCTGGATAATGCGTGTGGTGGTTGATGTGCTCCTAATTGCCAAAATGAGCTCAGCGGCCTCCATGCTTGCCTTGGTATGGCGTCCGCACAGAAAAAAGGCGCGGAACGATTGTCTGCCGTTGCTCTGACGGAGGGAGGGGCGACTGACGACACGGCTTACAGGGTTGGCTTCAGGGAGCTAAAATCAACAAAGGGTGTGCCTGTACATCAAGGAGTATTTCAGGCAGGACTGCACGGAGGGTTCCAATAAGAAATGGTGCACCAAAGTTATCGTTGTTATTGGAACAAGGAGGTTAGCCTGGCCTCTGATTGATACATGGCTAGATTTACCTCGCTGCACCTTCTCTGTGAGTGACTGCAGTGTGATCTAGACAGGGGAGGAGGAAAATGAGTACAAAACAAATCTGGTCTATTTCTTGTTCTGACCCACTCCATCTATCTTTTACATCTTTGGCTGGCAGCAGACGGTGCAGAAGGACTGCATGCCATCCACATCTCATGGCTGCTTGGCAGAAGATGGTACAGTACGACTGCTAGCCATCTTCATCTCTTGCCTGCCTGGCATAAGATGGTACAATACGACTGCTAGCAATCCTCATCTCTTGCCTGCCTGGCAGAAGATGGTACAGTACGACTGCTAGCAGTCCGTATCGCCTGCCCGCTCACCATAAGACGGTTCAATAGGACTGCAGGACTAAAGAGAATGACCTGGTCAAGTCACTCCAAATTTAGTCCCTGCGCCCATGTCTGCCCAGGCGCTCCCAGCCGACGTGGCCAGGAGCACCTCGGACACGACGAGGACGACTACCAATCGTATTGCACCATCTGCTGCCAGAAGGCAATGGGTTGCTGCTACTGTGCAGCAAAGCCGTACCGCGTCTGCCAGCACCCAGGAGACATAGGGTGACGGTTACCTGAGCTGGCTCCATGCTTGCCGTGGTATGGTGTCTGCACAGGTAACTCATGAAAAAAGGCGCGAAATGATTGTCTGCCCTTGCTTTCACGGAGGGAGGGAGGGAACGGGGGCCTGACGACACGTACCCAGAACCACCCGCGACAATGTTTTAGCCCCATCAGAGTGCTCCATTGTGAGTGCTCTGGACAGCACTCTCAGATGCCCGATTGTTTGCCATTGCTCTGACGCTGGGAGGGGCGCTTACAGGGTTGGCTTCAGGGAGCTAAAATCAACAAAGGGGGTGGCTTTACATCAAGGAGTATTTCAGGCAGGACTTCACGGAGGGTTCCAATAAGAAATGGTGCACCTAAGTTATTGTCGTTATTGGAACAAGAAGGTTAGCCTGGCCTCTGATTGATACATGGCTAGATTTACCTCGCTGCACCTTCTCTGTAAGTGACTGCAGTGTGATCTAGAAGAATGAGTCCCCTAGACAGGGGAGGGGGGGAAGCAAATCTGGTCTATTTCTTGTTTTGATCCACTCCATCTATCTTTTACATCTTTGGCTGGCAGCAGACGGTGCAGAAGGACTGCATGCCATCCACATCTCATGGCTGCTCGGCAGAAGATGGTACAGTACGACTGCTAGCAGTCCGTATCGCCTGCCCGCTCACCATAAGACGGTTCAATAGGACTGACTGCAGGACTAAAGAGAATGACCTGCTCAAGTCACTCCAAATTTAGTCCCTGCGCCCATGTCTGCCCAGGCGCTCCTGATCGACCTCACAGAGGCGACCAGGAGCACCTCAGACATGACGATGACGGCTACCAGTCATACTGTACCGTCTGCTGCCACAAGGCAAGGGGTTGCTGCTCCTGTGTAGCAATGCCATACCGCATCTGCCAGCACCCAGGAGACATAGGGTGACGGTTACCTGAGCGGGCTCCATGCTTGCCGTGGTATGGCGTCTGCACAGGTAACTCAGGAAAAAAGGCGCGAAATGATTGTCTGCCCTTGCTTTCACGGGGGGAGGGAGGGAACGGGGGCCTGACGATATGTACCCAGAACCACCCGCGACAATGTTTTAGCCCCATCAGGCATTGGGATATCAACCCAGAATTCCAATGGGCAGCGGAGACTGCAGGAACTGTGGGATAGCTACCCACAGTGCAACGCTCCGGAAGTCGACGCTTGCCTCGGTACTGTGGAAGCGCTCCGCCGAGTTAATGCACTTAATGCACTTAGAGCATTTTCTGTGGGGACACACACACTCGAATATATAAAAGCGATTTCTAAAAAACCGACTTCTATAAATTTGACCTAATTTCGTAGTGTAGACATACCCTAAGGGGCCTGATCTGGTAGGTTCCCCCCAAAAACACTTACTGGATCTGTAGAACCCTGTGTGGACACAAAATTAATATCTGCATCTGAGCCACAAACATGGTCCATGGATAGCTGCAAATTTTCAAGGCTGTATGGATCAGGCCCCATAAGCAAACTAGGTGGCCAAATGCCTATCTATCCGCATTTTGTGACACACTCTGTGGCTTAGGCAAGAGATAGGTGACCGGGTGTCTAGAGAGGTAGCAGTATACTTGCCCAGAGGCAGAAACATAGGCAGGCAGGGAACTTTTACTGCAAAAACATCGACACCTAGTGCATTTAAGCACCTACCAGGCTCAGCAGGTGTGTCCCAAAACTGAGAGTTAGGTGCCTAACTCCTTTTGGGCTTTCAGGTCTCTTTCCCTTGTCAGAACAGCCAAGATATTTCCAGTGGGATGAAATTGATGAAACACTGTGGAGAAAAAACACAGTATGGAGTTTTCAACCAGGTTTCCATTATTTTTGCAAAACATCAGAAGACTGGAATTGCTTCACACTGAAAGGTGCAAAACAGGGAAGACGCTTTTGCTTGAAAATGTGCAGGACTGAATTTACACAATGATGACAGCTGGTCCCTAGAGAGCACCAGATCTTTTTAATCAAGCAGACAGCTGGAAGCCAGGAACTCCTGACTTACGTTCACTTCTAAAATATTATTTAGCTTACTTGTCACAGTGCCTCTTTGAATTGGGTGAGTATCGTTATTTCCACATAACGGTTTTACCATTGCAGAGAACCCCTTATGGCATTGTTATCCATCTCCTCCAGACAGGTCCCTCTAGTGTATCAAGGGCATCAAAGTCCTGAAAAATGTCCTTCACCAGTGTTAAAATACAGGTAGTGAATAACAACAAAAGTTTCTGCCCCACTTAAGGGATTTTACTTTACTTCCTGTGTCTTCACCAAGTGACATGAAGCAAAAAAATAGCACCTTTTCACAACTGGGTCCTTCTTTAGCCGCTCCACATAGAAGAAGATTTTTATCCTGTTTCTCTTCAGGGCCTGCTCCATACAGAAAGGACACAGGACCTCCTTACCTCTGAATCTCCTCCTCCTACTGCTCTGAACTCCTTCCTTTATGGCAGTCACCCAGACCTCCTCAGTGGCATCTGATACTAAATTGAGCCTGACAAACCCTTCAGGTGCAACAAGGTAAGCTAATGGGACTTCTGTTAACCCTTCTTTGTTGACCTGTGTGGGATTTACACTGCATCACACCCCATTTAACAAATGATTTTTCACTGACATGCTCAATGTTGAACAGCAACCTAATATCAGGACTGGGTTTAGAACCAAGGTCTTCTGGCTAATAGGCTTCTTCCCAAGACCACAAGGCAAGTGATTTAGCCTCACTAGGTTACAGCTCTGTGAATAACGGATTTTTAAATTTGCTGGAAATTCTGGAGAAAAAAATAGTTTTGGGTCAAATGGAAAATGGAATTTTTTAAAACATTTGGCAAATTGAAAAGTAAAAAAAAATATTTGGGTCGAACATTATTTTCTGTTTCAATTTTGAGCTTATTGTGTCATTTAAAAATAATTTGAAGACAATTTCTGAACAAAAAGCCACTTTGAACTGAAAAATTGGAACATTTCATCTTGAAACTGTCAAAACAAAATGTCTAGACATTTTTTGAATTTTGAGGAGTGGGGGTTCAACACAAACAATTTGGTCGAACTGATACAAAACTTTTTGGTGTAGCTGAATCTGCAATTTTTGCTGAAAAAAAATTTCAGACACAATTTTTTTAGCAAGCTGTACAGTGGACCACAGTTTTCACAGCCACCACAAAAGACTTTTCTAGGACTGGGATGGTATAAGATCAGCAGGTTGACCCTCAAGGCACAAGATGGGTGCAGAGACTAAGTACTAGATCCTGAGGAGCAAGAAAGGAGCCACCAACCCCAGAAGAGAGTAAATCAAAGCAGGAGTGGAAGTTACACATCTTTGAGAAACCTCCTCAGAAGACTTAAGCCTGAGTCTGTTGGAGGGAGGGGAACACTGGGCTCAAGGCAAGGGAGTTTCATGTAGAGAGGAAGCTGTGGGCAAACAAGAACTCCTTTTGCCACTTCCCCCATTATTTGAAAGGAAAATATATTATATTATATTATAGTAGCTGCTGTGTATTACAATTACATAAGGTGTAAATATGTCCTTAGGCTCTTCTTATATCAAATCTAAAAGGAATATGTAGATTTCTAAGAAAATTATAGTAAACTATGCATATAAGATGATACCATAACATTCAGTACTTTTGGTAGTTAATTTACATGCAGTCTATTTAATCAATGTGGAATATTTTTGGTAATTATGATGTTCCTGCTTAGCCATTTAACAATAATACTTTGCATCAGTGTAGTGGCCTTTCATTCAAGACTATCTCCAAGTGCTTTATCAATGTTAATTAAGCCTCACACCACTTCTGCAAGATACATAACTTTTATTAGACCCATACTACAGATGAGTACCGTGAGGTATAGAGAGGTGAAGCAACCTGCCAAGGTCACACAGAGAGTCAGGAATAGAATTCTGGTGTGCTGACTGCCAGTCCAGTGCACTAACGTCAACGCATCCCAGCTTGTGGCCATGGGCCTGATTCTTCATTGATCTGTACCATATGAAGCTCAGCTGTTTACACCAATGGAAAGCAGGTGTAGAATGTTATTGTATCTGAACAGTAGTGACCCACACCCACAGGTCAGACTATACATGGTTCAAGGCAGTAGAGAATCAGGCCCTCTCTCTTTTTGGCACTCTGTCCTACCTATCTGTTTAGAGTATAATTACTAAAATAGACAGCCCTAGTCATGTACGAGCAAATCCTCGCCTAAATATAGACACATGAAAGTCAGGTCTTCTGAAACAAGATGGTTTGTGTCACAGAGCTACCTGTACAGTTAGCTATATGGCAGAGGTGCCGACTTCCCAAGGTGACAGGGGGTGCTCAACTTCTGCTCTGCCCCAGGCCCTACCCCCACTCCACCCCTTCTTCCGAGGCCCCACCCCCGCCACGCCTTGACTGTTTCAATTTCTGCGTTGCAGCAACATACACTAGTAGAGTATTTCAGTCGTGTACTGCTCTATTGCTTCCTGCTTTTTATTAGAATACTAAAGAATCACCTTTGTGAAATCTGTCTCAAGGGAGACATCTTTGTGAGGTGTGTGACAGCTAAAATAGACTGTAGCCTGGTCCTATAATTCTTGCTTTAATCACTACCCCATTCCCAAACCATCTGCAATATTTATTAGGAAGAGGCAGTATGTTGGTTCCCATGCCCTGCATTAACATAACTTCAGCTTCCTGCTTGTAGAAGTTAACATAAAACATGACAGCAACTAAAAAGAAAAGGTGAGGCAGGGCATCAAAATAAATAAAAATCATATTCTTAAAAATAGATTTTTGGTGAATAAATATTTAAAGGAAAAAATCCGAGTTATGAAATCCTGCTGTCTGTCTACTCCGGCTGGGTTATATTTCTCTTGAATGTAGAAAATTTACTTAAAAAAAATAAATGTTTCTTGCACATCACACTGATGAGAAAATTATAAGATTGTCAGATCTCCAGAAATGGAACTGTAAGTCAGAAAGTGTGAGATGCGGATAATAGGTCATATTGCAGGATAAGGAAGAGCACTCGAGTTAGGGATTTGCCTTTCAGGTGATCATCTTTGGTGACTAAAGAACCTCAACCCTCTTCCCTTTTCTAGTGCCATTTCCTTCTCTCACTTGGTTTAGTTGTTCTGACGTTCTGATCCTTCTTGACTGTATTCATTTATGTGGCAGACAGAAAAAAGGTAGGGAAAGCTTTCGAAATTACCTGTCAGTGTGAGGGAAAGAGGCAGCGTGTCAGGACTGAAAACAGAGATTGTTGCTCTTTTCAGGCAGAACCAGGAGTTCTTATGTTAACAAACAATATCAGCAGTTTAGAAAAGTCAAAATATTTAGTTCCAGATTCTTCCCTGCACAGAAATTCACTCGACACAGGAGACAGGGAGAATGATGGAGCAATCAGAGAACATAAACTGCCCAGGCCTGGCATAAATTAAAGCAGCTGAAGTTCTGATCTAATCTGTGCCAGCTGGATATTGTCCACAAGGGACCATATGCCATTGAGAACTGGTGCACCATGGGTACACTCTGCCCCACACCTTCCCATGAAATGCTCTCTCCTGCTCTTGGCATGTTACCTGGGCCATTGGGGGAATGGAGTTGTCAGATGTAACTATGTGTGGCAGAATTTGAATTTTTTTTAAATATAATTTTGATTGATAATGTTGCTGTTTATTTTTAAGCATTTTTATCAATTTACATTTTCACCGTTGTGCAAAATTATGAGTTGTAAGCATTTTTAAAATTACTTGCATCTCTTTAAATTTTCACAGTTGTGGGGAATTATGGGGCTGTCAGACAATAATTATTTAATGACAGATGTTGAGATTCAAAAAGTTAAAGCTTTAGAACCTTTAAAACACAAACTGTCAACATCACATGTCAACAAATACAAAGTAAATATCCTTAAATCAAACTCTCATAAGTTCTCAAGCAGCTTTATTCTTACTTTGCCTATCTGTACATTTCAGTTAATATTGATGAGAATGTTTTTTCATTAGTTTGTGTGTGTATAGTGAAATCAATGTTTACTGACATTTACCAGTACAAATCTAGTCCGTCAAAGCATAGTGGTAATTTATTTTAGAGCGCACCAACACTGTGGAAATTTACACCAGTCGGGGCCAGAGACTGGCCACTCTACACAGTCTAAGTGATGCATAGTGGCTGGAACAGGGGTGACAGGCTGGCCCCATTGATCAGAAAAGTTGGCCAGCAGGAGAAGGGTTGCTACTGTAGACATTTTTTCAAGGTACACAAGTAGGATTAAGATATTAAGATCCATATGCAAGTAACAAACAAATCTAGATGTGTGACAGTAAAAGTTCATGGCAGTGACTAAGGATCTTATTGTATCAACTGATGATGATGTATTGGCAAATGTTTAACAAAAGAATCCTCCAAACATTTTCCACCTCCAGTGATACACGTTAAATTCCCCAAGTAAAATATTCCCCTCCCTTACTCCAAAAAAGCACGTACTTCATAGTCTTTCTTCTCCAAAATTCCTCACCCTTTCCAACTGAACTCCTTTAGATCCACCATATTTCCTTCCCCAGCACCTGATGGAGGTTCCATTAGGTGTCCCCCTACCTGCAGCAGCAGGGGCAGTCCATGGGTGTTCTTCAGTCTTTGCTGGCCATGGTGGATACAGGCCGATGTCCTCTGGTGTTTACACAGTAGTGACAAGCAGTTTATGCTGCTGGGTTGGGAGGTCTGGAGGAAGAAGAATGGAGGGAGGAGGTAATTGAGATTGGAGATGTGGGATGCTGAGTTGAGAAGGGAAGAATGGTAACTGTTGATCCCAGCTTAGTCAGTGCCAGGTGGACACTGGATGAACTTCACTATAGCAAAAAGAAAAGGAGTACTTGTGGCACCTTAGAGACTAACCAATTTATTTGAGCATAAGCTTTTGTGAGCTACAGCTCACTTCATAGTCTCTAAGGTGCCACAAGTACTCCTTTTCTTTTTGCAAATACAGACTAACACAGCTGTTACTCTGAAACCTTTCACTATAGCAGGCAGGCTATGGGCCACATTCCCTGTGCTGCAATGGAGTGGACAGCAGGTTGTGTGCTGAGTTAGGCCCTGGCAGTGCAGGCCCAGGCAGCCAGCACAGCTGTAACAGGATCTCCATGACTGTGTGTCTTGGAGCTGAGCAAACACCAAGAATTGATTTTTTTCTTAGCCATCCGACCTGGAGCCCAGGACTGTCCTGAAAACCAGCAGTTTTTCCTAAGATGGGACAAATGATGGTTCCCCTAGGAATGAGGTTCACACTTAAAACAAAGTGGGTGCAAGCAGTGTAATGATACCTAAAGGGTTAGATGATGGTAATTTTCAGAGTGTGTTGCCAGAGAAGAAAGTATAAATGCTGCCAATTAGCTGTAAGTAGTTAGGTTTTTGTTCTGCATTGAAAGACAGGCTCATTTCAATTATTATCTGCACTCTAAGTTTTCAGCTGCTGGTACAATTATACAATATTCTTTTAAAATATCAAGTCTAAGTCTGGGAAAAATTACGATCCCAACAAAAAAAATTAGAAAATATTTGTGCATCCAAGATTTTAACGGTTTCTGTCTGCTTTTTCTTTTACTGCTTGTATTCTATGCGTTGTGGAGAATGAATCACAATTATGACTTAAAATACTATACAATTATAGAAATGTAATCCATAATCCTTAAATGTAAACTGAACATTCATACTTCAACTTTTAGCAAATATGTCTAGCATACCTCCACATCAGTTCTGCATGGCCTTTATACCACTGTTGACTTATAAATGCTTGGTTTACCTTTGAGGATTATGGATTACATGTCTATAATTTTCGCATCTGTACATGAATGACCCTGCAATCCTTTCAAACAAAGTTAAAAATCAGACTCTCAAAAGAGATCCCGTTTTTCAAAACAGCTCGGTATCCTACTGACTCATTTTAGACACTGAGGGCTGGATCCACGAAGAGATTTAGGGGCCTAACTGCCACTTTAGGCATTTAAATCCAAAATTTAGATCCTCAAAACCCCTTCTCAGCTGCCACCTAATACTGTAGGTACCTAAATTCCCTAGACTATGAAGTTTCTGCCAGTGGCCATGTCTAAGTGTTGACATCACTAAATTGCTCAATGCCTAAGATCTGGAAGGATCCTCCAGCTAGCTTCCTATCTCGTCAGCAGTGTCTGATCCAGGAGGCAGCCTCTGAAAATGTCTACAGGATTGGGCCCTGCTGGAGAGAGAGGTGCCAAGCACAGACACAGAGGAGGAGGTGGTGGTGCTCTTTCCCTTCTCCTCGCCCCTCCTTATGCCGGTAGTTAGTGCACACACCCAGGATGTGGGAGAGCTGGGTTCAAGGCCTTCTAACATTTAAAAAAATATGTTTGCATTAACCAAATTGCTTTGAATGATATACTGTCTTACTCTATTGTCTTATTCTTTATTTCCATTACAAAATGAACTGTGGAAGGAATGTAACCTTTCCTCTAAAGAATTACATTTGATGCTATACAGGAATTGTTTAAAAGACTCCTGGAATGTATGATGCACCAGTTGTCTTCTGCACGGCTAACATTTTAGTGGTCCCCAGAGAGAATATATATATATATATATATGTATAGTGGCTACTTGTAACAGATGCTTTAGAATACATGCCAGATGTCTGTCACAGTCTGCAATGGATGACTAATTTGAATCAGAGACATGCCATTCCGACACCCACAGAAGTGCTGGGAAATGTGTAACTGAATATTTGGAAGACAGCCACCATACATTTTGATGAGAGGAACTCCTACTATGCTTTTGTTGTCCTGCTTTTTTCCTAAGAAATCTGTGATCCTGAATTGACCTTCATCTTTTTGTTCTGTGTTGTGCAACACCTAGCATAATGGGCTCCATGACTAGTGCTCCCAAATGTTATGGCAATAAAAACAAATAATAAAAATAATCATTTGAATGATGTGTACAGACTGTTTTATATATTGATGTATAGAAACCATCTGAACTACAAAACCCAGACTGCATGCAAATGTATTTACCCCATGCTCGTTCTTTTATTGCTACATTAAATTCACGGTGTATCTCTCTAGAAACTGCAAACTAAACCATTATTTTTTTCTTTTACACAAAATTCTGTATAGTCTGCATTAGGATTACACATACACAAACACAGAGAAGAAAGAACGTGACCTGTCTGTGCAAATATTTTTAAAATAAATTTACGAATATGGTCTTTAAATATTTAAGCTGACTTTTGATTTTCTATTGCTGAAGAATAAACAATGCAGCAATTTGTTTTTAACAGCTATCAAGATTTCTTTGGTTTGCAAGGTCACCTTCTTTAAATAATTAAGCACCAACTTTATTGAAAATGATAAGGGAGTTGCAGGCCACCCAACGGCAGCATCAGGATTTCAGATCCAAACTCTTAACTTTGCATGTGTGCTAGAATATGGTTCAAGATACGGGAGACAAATTACATTTTCAAAACCTCTCCTACTGGTTAAATTTAATCCTCCAATCACATTAAAAATAGCAGCCCTTTCACATGTTCCTCTTCACATTGCATTTTGCAGCACTGCCCCAAGAATACTACACAATGAGTCCTCATGGTACTAGTTCTTAATTTTATAAACACAACCCTTCAGTATCAAATGGTCAGACAGTAAAAAAATCTCCCGTACATTTTAAACAACAGTAGGATTAGTTACTGGAAACCTCCAAAGATTTTGTTCAGTCCCTAGCAGCAAAACCAAAACCAAAACCCAACAACAAGCATTTAAAATATTTTTCTGCAATCAACAAATATTTTTCAAATTAAAAACAAAACATCCCTTACATACAATTTTTATGCTAAAACCCAAGTTTTAGTTAATGCTAAAACAACTTTGTACAAAAATGGATTATAATTACAAGCCAATCTATGTCTAACAATCCCTTTTCCTATCTGTATAAAACTTCCATAACTGTTATTGTTTGAATTACAGTCCACACATGCTGTTACTATATGGGAAGCATGCTACTGTACAAGCACTTGTGGGTAATGAAATCAAGTGAGAGGCTAAGATTACTGTTCAAAGAATCAAAGAATTGGACACTTTTTAGGTAAGCTAAACCAATGTTGAAAGTAACTGCTTATGTGTGTCACTGCTTTTTAGAAATAAAAAAGATGCAGAAAGATACAAAGGTGAGAAATTGTAGTGTAAGAGAGAGAACACAATAGTGGCAACAAAAGCAATAAAACAGGCAGTCATAATCATGTATGCTTCTTTTACTAGGTTTGCTGTGAAGTTTTAAATGTTTATATCTATCTATTTATCTATGTAGTAGGCCAAATCTACAGACTTCACTCTGTTGACACTTCCATTAAACTCAAAGTTAATACTATGAGGAACTGGATAAGATCCCCTTGGTCTCACTACATTTTTGAATTATGGGGACACTTGTGATATTAGTCACTTAAAAGTTTGGTTCATTTCTTAATTTACTTGGATAGATTTACCCATCCTAAGTCAAGTAAACAATGATATCCTACCCCCATTTTCCACCATTGATAACACCAATTCACCTGAGCTCTAGTGCAGACAGGCTTCCAGATGCCAGTACTGTTGTCATAATCATGTTGCATCGCATCAATTAAATTTGCCCTGCACAGGGACTTATTGTGGCAAAAGCACTTGTCATTTATTTCTAGCCTCTCCTAACATCCTCCAAACAAGCCATGCTAACCTTCTCTCAACTTTACCCACCCTTTCATAAAGACAAAGGCCATAATTCCCTTTCACCTCTATTCTGCCCCAACCTCACGCAAAGACCTTTCATCCATTCTCCTTCCCTAGCAGCTGTAAGTAAAATTTCTCAATCCCTTCCAAAGTTTAATATTTTTAATTACATAAAATAGCAGCTTACCAGATGTTAAAAGTGAAGAAAAGGATTTGCAGAGCCTCAATCACCTTTTCAGAGACTAGCAAGGCTTGCAAAATTACCTGCAAACTATGTCTTCCTCAAGCTAACCAACCCAACTGCTGAAGCAACCCACTGATCAGCTCACACAGATGTTCTTTCCTTTCCAACTCTGCCCAGTCTCAGGAATACTCTGTCTCTCCCGAGAGATAACAAATCTGGGGACTAAGTAATATATTCAATAGGTTTTTTTCTTTTCTAACATCTGCAGTATCCAATCACAATGGATATAAGCACATTAATTAGTTATTTCTGCTACAATTATGAACAGTGTTGACATTTAAGTTTCAGAGTAACAGCCGTGTTAGTCTGTATTCGCAAAAAGAAAAGGAGTACTTGTGGCACCTTAGAGACTAACCAATTTATTTGAGCATAAGCTTTCATGAGCTACAGCTCACTTCATCAGATGCATATAAATTCTAAGACTCCATTCCTGTTCTGTCCCCGGCCAAAGCATCACAGAACAGGAATGGAGTCTTAGAATTTATATGCATCCGATGAAGTGAGCTGTAGCTCACGGAAGCTTATGCTCAGATAAATTGGTTAGTCTCTAAGGTGCCACAAGTACTCCTTTTCTTTTGACATTTAAGTTGTCATCAGTAGTCTCTAGGGTTAAATTCTCATTGAGATGAATATGGGAAGTTTGCATCTCTCTTTGAGTTATTGCTCCATGCTCTCTGTCTACAGGTACTATTACTATTTTATACCCGGAAGATTTTCCAGAAACCCTAAAAGCTAGGAACTTAATGTTTTCTTAAATAACAGCTTGAATTTTGCAGACATTCTGGAACTCTCAGAATGTGATTCTGGGCAAATTCAGGCTGTTTGAGAAGCCTTCCCAAACGTGCATGATCTTTTCAGTGAAGTAGGATGACAATTCCTTGTAGTGCTTGATTCCCTTGTGAACTGTAGGTACTCAAGTTTAATTGCCCTGGATGGCTCCTTTGGGCAGAATTAAACAGGTTCAATGGAGGCTAATAGGAAGGTTCTCTTGGCCTATAACACAGCACCTCAGCATTGTCTTGGAGAAATTACTTATGCTTCAGCCTGCCTGTATAAAACTTTGTTTTCTGCCTTTGGTGCTCAAGGTTCCGACCCTCTCACTTCATCTGGTGCAGAGTGTAGAAGACCAAGATCAATATCTTTCCTGTTACTATGTATAAATAGACCAGGCAATCTTCCCCCATCCCAACTTCTCACCATGATCAAAAGCCCCTTGTATATTGCATATTCTTCTCCATTTGTAATCCAAAAAGAATGCCATTCCCCCAATCACTATTAACAAAATAACACTGGCATTAGACTATGAGCTAAAAGGCCCAGTCTACCCCATCCACTTTCCATATACAGGCTGGAAATCCCTGTTTAACTTCCCTGTTCACAATTCCAAAGTGAGCTAGAGAATGCTGCCAAAAAATTGCCCTGTTTTCTATGGATCATAGATTCATTAAACCATTGTGCACAGCACTGGGTAATCATTAATATAGCTAAAACTCTGCTGAAATACTGTCTGCAAGGCCTTCCGTGCTAATTATCTAATTGTATTTAGGAGATTCTAAACATAAAACAGGACATAAAAATGGGCATGTCGTCTTGCTGGATCTTTATACTTCAGGACTAAAGGCATTTAAAGCACTAATCATCTTGACCCAGTAATTAGAATGAGTTTAAGCTATTCCCTAATCTATAATAATGCTAAATATTATTGTGGATATCACACAATCACCTTGGGGAAGGTGCAGATGGTGCAAGATGGATTTGGGGTCTGAAGAAGCAAACACCTTCCTGGTGCAGATTTGAAAAAGGATTAAACATACTGTGACCAAGGTAAAATGTTTGGGCTCTGTCTTCATCACTGTTTAGTTTTCACTCTGCAAATTGAGGCTGATGGAAAATGAGATCTTGTCTGGAATAATACACAATGACAATGGATCAGGATTCATTGGTATGCTCTGGCTGCTTTGTGCTACGTCAGTGGCACACAATCATAAACATAAAAAAAAGAACAGGAGGACTTGTGGCACTACAGAGACTAACCAATTTATTTGAGCATAAGCTTTCGTGGGCTACAGCCCACTTCATCAGATGCACAGAATGGAACACATAGTACGAGTTTTTTCATGGGGTGGATGGATTTCCATTCCATATGGCTAAATGCAGTGCCTTGCATAATCATAAACCTGGCTCAGTTGGACAGTTTAACTGGGTTTACAGCTCATTGACATCGCCAGAGCACCACACAGCAACCAGAGACTACCAGGGAATCTGACCCAATGTGTCTGTATGTACCATATAATGTAAAAAAAAAAGAAAAAAGCAATACAAAAGCATTGCCGAAGAGGACAAAGCAGACAAAGCGGACAAAGTTTACTTGACACACAACAGACTGACTTTTCAGGGGCTGATAGAGTTATTTAAACCCAAACTACTCAAGAGCATAATTGCTATAACTAGCGTCCAGCCGCACAACATCCCAGTGCTGTCACTCGCCATCTCTCTGCCGGCAGAGAAAACGGTTTCAATTAACCCGGAAAGTGCAGCTTTTACAACAGAGTGACTTGAGTACAGCCAGAGGCAAGTATAGTTTGACTCACTGCCAGTAGGTGATAATTTGGGTCCTTGGAATTCTAAAATTAATTCAGGGCCGGCTTCTCCACTATTCTCTACTGACTAAATCCCTCTGTGTCACTTAGGGTTGCCAACATTGTATTTCAAAAATAAGGGACTATTTTCTTAGCACCCCTGCCCCACCCCTCCTCCTGATATAATTAATTATCATAAGCAGTACTCATACACATTTGCCAGGGGTATTTTTTGCTTCTTTTTGCAGCACTCAGCAACTCCTGGTCTTGTACAGAGATGACAAAATAAGGGATGTCCTTTGTAATAAGGGACTGTTGTCAACCCTAGCCACTCAAGGGGTGCGTAAGCAGCCAGCAAGGAATTCTCTTGGTATAGGGAAACCCTGAACGGTACAACACTGACAAAGGTGACACCGCCCATAACAGACAGCTCCGATGCTTCTGATGGATGTGGGGCCCAGGACTGGGAGTCAGGAGATCTGGATTCTGTTTCTGACTCTGCTGCTGACTCGCTGTGTGACCTTCACCAAGTCACTTCACCTCTCTGTGTCTCTGTTTCCCCTCCATCCCTTTGTCTGTCTTGTCCATTTAGACTGGAAGCTTTTTGAAGCGTTATGTGTTTGTACAGTGCCTACCACAGGGGTGGGCAAACTTTTTGGCCTGAAGACCAGACTGGGGTTATGCAACTGTATGGAGGGCCAGGTAGGGAAGACTATGCCTCCCCAAACAGCGTGGCCCCTGCCTCCTATCCACCCCCTCCCACTTCCTGCCCCCCTCGGAATCCCCAACCCATCCAACGCTCCCTGCTCCTTGACCCCAACCACCCCCTCCCAGGACCTCCCCAACCGCCGCCAAGATCCCCCCACATCCAACCCCCCCACTCCCTGTCCCCTGACTGCCACAACCCCTATCCACACTCCCGCCCCTAACCACTCCCCGGGACCCCACTCCTTATCCAACTCTCCCTGCTCCCTGTCCCCTGACTGCCCACCCCCAGAACCTCCACCCCATCCAACTGCCCCCTGCTCCCTGTCCTCTGACTGCCCCTGGGGACCCCCTGCCCCTTATCCAACCCCCTGACCCCCTTACCATGCCAGAGCCAGCCACGCCTCTGTGCTGCCTGAGAGGAGCTGTGGGCTAGGGTGCTGCCAGCGCGGCAGTGTGGCTGCGGGGGAAGAGGGAAAGCAGGGGAGGGGCCGGGGTCTAGCGTCCCGGGCCGGGAGCTCAGGGGCTGGGCAGGATGGTCCTGCGGGCCGTAGTTTGCCCACCTCTGCCTACCAACTGCTCTCAGGTGAGGCCTCTACGTGCTTAAAGCAATACAAATAAATAATAATGATACAATTCCAGTCATTCCAAGAAATACCCGTTTGCTGCTACTACACATTTGGGGTCTGATTCTCTGCTGCCTTGCACCCCATGTAGGAATGAATTTCTCTGCAAAGTGACTGCAAAGTGCCACCAAATTAGAATTGTAGCATTTTAAACTTACTTTGAGCTTATTTTAAAGAGGAGCTTATGACTACCACAGTGATGAACAATCTAAATAGAAAGATAGCCCAGTCCCTTAACTATGAACTCCACTTTTTAATCAGAATAGTAAGAGATTTGATGCTTTTAATTTTGTCTGCTAACATCTATTTGTTTAGGGTTGGATCGTCCAAGGTTCTGAATGCTTCCTGATAGATGCTGAGCGTCCCAGACTCAAGTTAGATGAGGGCTTCCCATTCATCCTGCAGGAGCAGGCCTTTAATTAGAAGGTGTAAGACTGGAGATCAGAAGATATAGTTCAGGTCACTCTTGCGAACAGTAACATGGTGTCTACACAGAAAGTGAAATGGATCAATATTTTCCAGTTATCAAACACAGGAAAATCCCCCTGAGTCTTTGTTTATTTTTATTTTTTGGTTATTCAGTGGGAAGGAGAGGAGAGAACCAACTCACTGAAGTGTCAGATGTGCTCTTAATAATTGAGGAAAGCTTGACATACCCTACAATTGTCCCTTTCATTCAGAAATCCTTCAAGGCATAAAGCTTTTCCCACCATAACATAAGCAAGTTGGAAGAAAATAGCTTTTAATAAAAATACCTTTGAAATTGCTTTCAGACAGTTCTGTTGGGAATTTGCTTGCATAATTGTATTTCATATAACCACTAAAATATTATGATGACGGTTTTATACCATGTATTGTACCGTACCACTAGGATGGCTCAGCTACACCACAACCAGCAGCTATGTTCAGCTGATCACACTTTCAATTATGTGTCAATCAGGGATTTATTAATTAGATCTTCAAGAATCTAAATTGTGTGTTTACTCTTAACAAGACAATCAGAATTTCAAAGTTCTTACTAATTCTTCTTTAGAGTTAATGCAAATGAGTATTACTCTAAATAATACTGGTTTTGCTTGTATTCTAGGTTACACTTGGAGAAAATGAGTAGGTTTTTGAATTTTTTGTTTGTTTGTTTTGATAACACAGTCTGCAGAAAGCAGCATGTAAAACTAAAATAGTCCCATTTTATTTGCCTTCACCACATGCTGCATCAGGGAATAGTGCAGGGGTTGGCAACCTATGGCACGCGTGCCAAGGATGGCACGCGAGCCGATTTTTAACGGCACACTGGTGTCTGCCAGGTCCCAGCCGCCTGGCCCTGCTCAGCCCGCTGCTGAACCCAGGCCGGGACCGCGGCAGGCAGCAGCGTGCCATTAAAAATCCTGCCTGCCCCGGCCTGCTCTTTTCCACTCGCCCTCCGCGCGGGGGCAGGGTGAAGAAGCTTGGTCCTGCTGGCTGCTGCTGCAGGGCAGCCAAGGTCCCCCCTCCCCTGCCATGCTGGGTTCCTGCCCCCCCATCTCTCTTTCCCTGCCACCAATCAGCTGATGGCCCTTGCGAGGGAGGGGAAGAAGCAGAGTTGGAGTGCTCTCGCTGCTCCGGGGAGGAGGCAGAGAAGAGGTGGGGACGGGGCCTTGGGGAAGTGGGGTGGAATTAGGACATATCCCCTCCAGCCCCCTGCCATGAGCCGCTCTGGACAGGGGGCTTGGAGCACCCCCATGACCCCAGCCCACGCCCCCAGCCCTCTGCACTGACCTCTGCACCCCCCTCACACACACCCAGCCCTCTGCCCTGACCCCTGCACCTCCCAGACCCCAGCCCTGACCCCTTTACCCCCCCCCCCACACACACCCACATCAGTCATATTTTCAGTTTGTAGAGGGACTTTGTTCAGATAAGCCCTCCAGAACTTTGCCCTTGCCGGCCATGATACGATGGAGGGAAATCGCAAGTTTCACATTTGTTCTGAGAAACGTAACCACCTGAAAACGGAACTTGCATTGGTCATGCTGCTCCTGCTCAATATCCATTTGAATAAAAATAATAGGCCAGATCCTCAGCTAATGTAAAATAGTGTAGCTCCAGGGAAGTCAATGCAGTGCGATATCTATTTTCATGATGCCACTGTGAGGCTAGGTCTTACCATTAGCGCCATGGTGGCATCGTGCATTACACATCATACCCCTGCTAGAGGCATATATCTGGCATCAGGGGAGAACTCCCAATGCAACACTGCCCTGTAGACTTCCTGCACATTTGGCTCTTCTCCTACCCTCATAAAAGTGTTGCTCTTTATTCAGGGTGTTACTTGCACCTATTGCTGCTCTATGGGAGGACACATTCCCTGCATAACATTGTCCTCAAGTCCCTCACTATCAAAATTCTTCTTCCTGAGACCAGATGCCCAGTCCTGTTTGTTTCCTCTCCTTTGAGGTACTCCCCAAACTGCACTGCAACTGTGCCCCCAAATCTTAAAAAAAACAATGACAATATGTTGGGAACCTGACTGTATCATGATTAGAGTTACTTCCAGATATGTTACAGCTGCTGCTTCTGGGAGAGATCCCTTACCATTATCTGACAGCATAAGGGATGGTGGGAATACAGAAGATACATTATCTGACCTTTCTATCTAGGCAGGCAGTTGATGGTAAAAATGCAGTGAGTGAATTAAGATCTTCATGATCCAAAGATTAGTAATACCGTTCAGCAGAAACCTGATAAATATTCCCAGAAAATCTATGCCTCTGAAAATTTTGCCTCAGCATGTTCTCAATTCATTTCTCAGTATGTCATCTCTATGGGCAAAGACAGGGAGTCAGGCTTTGCACTCCAGAATAGTTAGGAAAAGTGAAAGGAGGAAAAAGGAAAGTCTACAGGAGCTCAAGCTGTTTGGGTGAAGGGGCCAGTCAAATTGTGTTTCTTGATTCATACTTTACAGCAGTTTACCATTTCAGCCTTGACAATACACAAGTACATACTTGCTGTGTATCCTTTGGATTATCCTACAAGGGCACCCACTGAAAGAGAACTATGAAAATAAAAATTGGAGGTACATTTCTCATCTGTTAATAACTCTTCACTGTGAAATTGCAGCCAAATGGAAACAGAAAGAAGTACCAAGCTTACTCTGCAACAGCATAGTCAGCAACCAGAATGTATGAATTCTTTGGACCAGATCCTCAGCTGGTATGTACTGGTGTAGCTGTAATTACTGCAATGAAGCTATGCTGATTTATATCAGCTGAGAATTTGGCCTTAACATTTTTTCTAGAGAGAATACTGAGAGAAAATTAAATAATTCTGTAATAGTTACTTAACTAAGTCTGTATTATCAACCAATTAATAATACATATAATGAGATGCACTTGTTATACATCAAAAGACAGAATTAGACTGTTTTCTCCTCTTGCTTGGGTTGTTTCCTATTAAATTATAAACTTTTGGAAGATGAGGAAATCTGATTTTTATAAACAAATAAGTACCTAAGGGGGTTATATGAGTAAGGATTTAAGTTCTGCATCAACTCGTTCATTATAAAAAATAAGTGGAAGGCATGAGGACACTAGTGTGACAGAGTGGACTCAGTGTTTTTGGATTTAGCAGAGATGGCTTGAGTTTGTTTGCCTTCTTGAAGAGATTAGATTTAATTTGTTGTTATCACTGTGTTATCCAGATTTGCATGCTGAGTTAATAAAGCCAAATAACATGCACGAATATTAACTTAAAATGAAATAACCTTGGCCATTTTTACACCATTTGTGTTTGCTTCTGACAAAACATTCAACTCTTCTGGTTTTCTGACAGGATGGTCACAGAAAATAAATTTCAAAATGGATTTCAGTCATCAGTATAAAAATGCTTGCATGCTCCTTTCTTCTGGGAACTCAGACAAAACCATGTGACTTAGCTGATCAATTGTAATGAAGCAATGATGGGTGGGGGGCTCTGTATTGGGAAGCAGTGGCTCTGAGAAAAGATGTGGGGTATAATCAGCTGAGCATGAGCTCCCAGTGAAACTTTGTGAGCAAAAGGACTAATGTGATCCTTGGATGTATAAACAGGAGAATAGGAGTAGGGAAGTTATATTTCTTCTGTTTTTGGTACTAATGTGACTGCTGTTGGGATACTGCATCCATTTCTAGTGTCCATACTCCAAAATGGATGTTGAGAAATTTGAAAGGGTTCAGAAAAGAGCCACAAGAATGATTAAAAGATTGGAATACATGCCTTTTAGTGAAAGACACAAGGAGCTCAACTTATTTAGCATATCAGAGAGAAGGTTAAAGTGTGATTGATTACGGTTTATAAGTACCTACATGGGAGGCGGGGGGGGAATGACAGAAATTTGATAATAGAAGGCTCTTCAACCTAGCAAAGAAAGATATAACAAGGTACTTGAAGCTAGACAAATTTAGACTAGAAATGCAGCACACATTTTTAACAGTGTTGGTAATTAAACACTGGAATTGACCCATGGGTGTGGTGGATTCTCGGTCACTGGAAATATTGGATGATTTGTCTAAAAGATCTGCTCTAGTTCAAACAGGAATTAATTCAGGGAAATCCTAAGGCCTATGTTATGGAGGAGGTTAGAATAGATGGTCACAAGGATACCTTTGGGTTTTATAATCTTTGAAGCTATTCATCTAGCTCAAATTTAGAATAATCTGTGATTGAGCCACAGAAAAAGATTTTAAAAAGGTATCCAAATGAGAAACATATTTGATCTATTTGTGGCTATTCCATGAGCTTAGCAACAAACTAAATGTGATGACTAAATTATTGATTGTGCATTATTGCTCATCTCTAATTTCTGGTAGTACCTGCAGAGAAGCGGTCTCTTGGGTATGAATTTGATGGATATATGACTCATTCCATACAAATAGTCCCATATATAAGAACAGAGGCTAAAACCCCTGAACTTTTTGAGATTAACACATTTTTAAATAAAAGACTGCTCTTGATGTATTATCAGCTTCTTAGTTTTATCTCTATTTCTCCCTTCTGTTTTGATAGTAACAGAACAGCGGAGTTACACCAATTTATAGTGTCATGAAATGGCATGCCTGGGGAAAAAGTCTCTGCAATGCACTAAAAATAAGATTTCTGCATTTAGGGTCTGATGTTGCTCCCCAGGAAGCCAATGGCAAAACTGTTATTGACTTAATGAGTGCAGGGTCAGGATTTTAGTTTCCATAGGCCTGAAGATGCATTATGTGCTTGGCTTAGTTGGTATACAGATTGTAGGAACTAAATATTTCGTTCTCCCAGGATGTACCATTAAAATTTAATGTTTGATCTGAGATCTCAAATTGCAGGTCAAATGCAGGTCAAAATGTTTCTACTCAAATGTAATGTGGGCTCCTTCCCCTTCCCACAGATCCTTGCAATTTTCCTCTGAAACTCCAAATTGAAATTAATGGGATTTTTGCTTTACATGGAAAGAGCAAATGAGAGTTGTCAGAGATGCTAAATGGAATGAGAAAGCATTTGATGCTATTTGCCTGGTTTTTTTAAAGGAAAACATATTTAAAGCCAAGGAAATCTTAGCAATTGACACAGACTCATATTGTTTCTTTGGGAGTTTTTTGGCAGTAGTTCAACCTTTGAGTTACTCAATGCTTCAGCAAAGGCATGGTGGCACCCTATTGAAAAAATACTAAAGGAGGCTACTGAGAGAATTTTGCTGAGAAAATGTTGCTTTAGGGACTTATATGCCATAGGCAAACTAGAAAATGTCTGTCTTTCAATAGCCTGCAGTCACTCACACCAGCAACATTCATCAAACATGGAGCTGTCCCTAGGCAATAAAATATACTACATATAGTAGAGTCAGTGGTTAAAGTAGATTGAAACAGGAGGGGGAACTTTTATTATACCAGACACGGAGGAGGGAAAGCTCTAGGGGGTGCTGCTTGACAAAGCCAGGAACAGGGGGATTCCCTTCTGCCTCCACATAACCCTTGAAGCACAGAGTAGAACCAGCTCTAAATCTATCTGCAGGTAAACAACCAGCCCTATGTGTGGAGGAATTTGAATTACTCTGAATCAGTTTGGCCATCTTCATGAATCAGGCAAAATTGCACTTACTAAGATATATATTTATATACTAATATAATACACACAGAGACACTATGTATCTGTTAGAAGGAATGTGATGCAAAGTATAATGGATGTAATGGATTTAGGATGGGCTGTGGCTTTAAAACCCCCCAGGTCTATACTTGCAAACTGCAGCCCGCTTCTCCTCTTCCACCCTACTGCATTATCCCCACTGCTCGTGTGGGAAAGTGTTGAGATTCCACTTCTTCGCATATAGCACACTAGACAATCACAGTTATATATTAAGACACAGTCCCAAGCTGATTTAACATTCTAATTATATCTCATGTTCCTAAACTTCTGATTCAATTTATCATTTTTTTGCACCACCTCCTTTTGGGATTCCTTTTAATAAGTGCCTCTAAGTCAGCTGGAAATGGAGCACATAGTTTTTAGCTCCATGCTCCTGATGTATGTTTCTGGAATGGGTGCTTTATTTATCACTGCTTGTCTTTATGAAAATCTTGGCGGTCGTAGCAAATATTGATGTATTACTCAAGTAACTGAAGCTGAAGTAAAATGTATAGTCCATTATTGCAGTAATAGTCCAGAGGGATAATGCAGTGCTGATGCCATAAATAACAGGAGATTGTTATTGTTCTGTGTCATAGCAATGCTGAAGTTCATTTGCTTTTGCTGTGTTTATAGTCATATTTATCTCTCTTTCTATCTTGCTATCCAATTACTAAGTAGCAATTGTAATAAAATTAGAAAAGAAAATCCTCCAAAGTACATGTCACGCTATTCTCCAGCTTTTACTGGGAAGAAAATGAAATTAGGAGGTATTAAAACAGTAGTATTTTTTTCATGTTGCTCAGTGGCGACAATTTTTTTTTCCTGGCTCTGTTGTGTGATAAAACTCTAGAAAACTTTTGTTGTGCTCTTATCATTTATAATTGCAAGCACCACCACCTCCCACTTGTGACTGCAAAACATCTGTATGGCATCAACAATAATGGCTCACACAAATGGGTAATATTCGGAGAGGGTTTAATGGATTTATTGCTGTCTTCTAAAGCCTGCCCTCCTCCCCTGTGCAGGGGAACGCACAAGGTCTGTTGCCAGGACACCATCCACAGCGGTAGAGCTAGGAGCAGCAGTTAGAGGGGCAGCCAGATTATACGTTATATCTATTTGGTCATCACTACAGCCTTGATGCCAGGAAGTCATGATGAACATTCCCTAGAAGAGAATGCTTACTTTATGAAAGTTGTCACTGGTGAGGTGATCTCTGATTTCCTGCCAGTAAAATGCTTAAACGCTATCAACCAGTACATGTTCAAGCTTGGATCAAGAAATATTACAATTCTTAACATGACTTTGTCCTACCCTTGTCTGAAATGTAAAACTTTGAAATTGGGACAAACAGAAACAAATTCTGTGCTGGTGGACAACATCCACACAATCAGACCTTGTCTACACTAGAGAAATATACAATTCAAAGATCAGTTCTAATCCCCCTAACAACCAATACAAATATGCCTCCAATGGTTTACATGCATGCTGTATACTAGTTAGACTGGATTTTATTTCAGTAGGACTAAATACAGTAAGAACTGTTTCAGCCTGCCCTGGTTTAGTGACAGTGTGGACAGGTTGAAGCTGTCATAATAGCGCAAACCATTCCAAAAGTCCTCCCAGGGATATCCAAGAATGCTCTGGCCCATTCTTCAGTGGCAACTGGGACTGTTCAGAATACTGGCTCTGTCACCTGTCAGGCTAGCTGCACGCAGAACCCAGAGCTGGTTTCTACTCTCCTAGCCCCTCAAATACCCCATTCAAGCCAGGCCCAAGAGCAACTGACATGGAGCTCAGCTGTTCCTGGCTCTACCCAGTCCTTTACCCTCTGAACATGAATCCCTGTGCAGTGAAGATAGGGCTTCTGCTTTTCAGTTTTAACTAGTAAACACTAATAAAACAAGCCTGATACAAAACAAACAAACAAAAAAGAAATCTGTGTTTATCCAATAAACACCAGAAAAACAGCAGAAATGGTTACTGGTATCTAAGGGCTTGTCTCCACGGAGCAGTAATGCTGACTACGGGGGTATGATTTGTAAAGCACGCTAACATGTTGAACATTAATTGCTCTGTGTAGACCATGCTGCTGTACACTAAAGGTTCTCCAGTGCGCTTTAACATAGTTCTGTTTGAAACTGTACCATGTTGAAGGGCACTAGGGGACATTACAAAGAGATTACTTATTACAGTAAAAGAATGGCCATACTGGGTGAGGCCAATGGTCCATCGAGACCAGCATTCTGTCTTTTGACAGTAGCCAGCACCAGATGCCTCAGAGGGAAAAACAGAACAGGGCAATTAGCAAGTGATTCATCCCATGTCATCTGATCCCAGCTTTCGGCAGTAAGAGGTTTAGGGATGCCCAGAGCATGGGGTTGCATCCCTGACCATCTTGTCTAATACGTGTTGATGAACCTATCCTCCATGAACTTATCCAGTTCTTTTTTGAACTCAGTTTACTTTTGGCCTTCACAACATCCCCTGGCACCAAGTTCCAGTGGTTGGCTGTGCATTGTGTGAAGTACTACTTCTTTTTGTTTGCTTTATATGTGATACCTATTAATTTCATTGAATGACACCTGATTCTTGTGTTGTGTAAGGGGTTAATAACACTTCCCAATTCACTTTCTCCACATCATTCATGATTATATAGACCTCTATCAGATCCCCCCCTAAGTCAACTCTTTTCTACACTGAACAGTCCCAGTGTTTTTAATCTCTCCTTGGGTGGAAGCTGTTCCATACCTGTAATCACTTTTGTTGCCCTTCTTTGTAGCTGTTCCAATTCTAACATATCTTTTTTGAGATGGGGCAACCAGAACAGTATGTAGTTTTCAAAGTGTGGGTGTACCATGGATTTACATAGATGCATTATGATATTTTCTGTTTAATTATCTATTCCTTTCCTAATGGTTCCTAACATTCTGTTGGCTTTTTTGACTGCTGCTGCACGTTGAGCTGATGTTTTCAGAGAACTATCCATGATGACTCCAAGAGCTCTTCCTTGAGTGGTAACAGCTAATTTAGACACCATCATTTTATATGTATAGTTGGGATTATGTTTTCCATGTGCATTACTTGGCATTTATCAACATTGAATTTCATCTGACACTTTGTTGCCCAGTCACCCAGTTTTGTGAGCTCCCTTTGTAGATCTTCACAGTCTGCTTTGGATTAACTATCTTTAGTAATTTTGTATCATCAGCAAATATTGCACCTCATTATTCATCCCCCTTTTCCAGATCATTTATGAATACGTTGAACAGCAGTGGTCCCAGTACAGATCTTTGAGGAACCCTGCTATTTACCTCTCTCCTCTGTGAAAACTGACCACTTATTCCTCTCTTTGTTTCCTGTCTTTTAACCAGCTACTGATCCATCAGAGGACTGTCCATCTTAACTCATGACTGCTTATTTTGCTTAAGCATCTTTGGTGTGGGACCTTGTCAAAAGCTTTCTGAAAGTCCAAGTACGCTATGTCAACTGGAACAAACTTGTCCACGTTTGTTGATGCCCTTAGAGCAGTGGTTCCCAAAATTGTTCCGCCGCTTGTGCAGGGAAAGCCCCTGCCAGGCCAGTCTGGTTTGTTTACCTGTTGCTTCTGTAGGTTTGGCCGATCACGGCTCCCAGTGGCCGCAGTTCGCTGCTCCAGGCCAATGAGAGCTGCTGGAAGCAGCGCGGGCCAAGGGACGTACTGGCTGCAGCTTCCAGCAGCTCCCATTGGCCTGGAGCAGCGAACTGCAGCCACTGGGAGCCACAATCAGCCGAACCTGCAGATGCAGCAGGTAAACAAACCGGCCCGGCCCGACCCGGCCCAGCCTGGCAGGGGCTTTCCCTGCACAAGCGGCGGAACAATTTGGGAACCACTGCCTTAGAGAATTCCAATAGTTTGGTGAGGTGAGCCATGTTGACTCTTCCCCAACATATCATGTTCATCTATGCGTCTGATAAGTCTGTTCTTTACTATAGTTTCAACTATTTTGCCTGGTACTGAAGTTAGGCTTATTGGCCTTTAATAGCCAGGATCGCCTCTGGAGCCTTTTTTAAAAATCTGTGTTACATTAGCTGTCCTCCAGTCATCTGGTACAGAGGCTGGTTTAAATGATAGGTTACATACCATAGTTAGTAGTTCTGCAATTTCATATTTGAGTTCCTTCAGAACTCTTGGTTGAATACTATCTGGTCCTGATGACTCATTACTGTTTAATTTGTCTATTTGATCTAAAACCTCCTCTTCTGACACCTCAATGTGGGACAGTCCTTCAGATCTGTGACCTAAAAAGAATGGCTAAAGTGTGGGAATCTCCCTCACATTCTCTTCAGTGAAGATCAATGAAAAGAATTAATTTAGCTTCTCCGCAACAGCCTTGTCTTCTTTGAGAGCTTCTTTAAAACCTTGATTGTCCAGTGGAATCACTGATTGTTTGGTAGGCTTCTTGCTTCTGAAATACTTTAAAAATTGCTATTACTTTTTGTATCTTTTGCTAGTTGCTCTTCAGATTCTCTTTTGGCCTGCGTAAGTATATGTTAATCATATACTACTGCAATGAGAAATGTATATAATAGAGAAACCCCTGAAAACCACTGCTTTTTGGACATCTACATAAAACTCAAAAATTATTCACAATAACCCCCTCCAAAAATGAAATTAATAAACCTCCCAAAACAGACACCCTAACTAACGGAGCAACAATAAAACTGTGAAATAACAATTTAAAAACTTTTTTAGTTAGGATCCTACAGGGGATCATCTGGAAAATACAAACAGCAACAACAAAAGATGGTTAATTCATGGACAGACTGATACACCCATGGAGACCAGCACACATACACATGCATAGAGTCATTCCCACCCAAATGTTTCCTTTTAGTCAGGGTTGCCCTGGAGACTCAGACCCTTTCTGAGCAGTATCTCCTACTCTCCAGAGTGCTGAAAAAGAGAGAGAAAAAATCCCAAAGCAGGGTAATCAATGGACTTCACAGTAAAGCTTCTCTCTCCCCTCAAGTTAATCTACTTTCCTGTATTGCACCAGCACTCACGTGTTGCCTCTCTTCATCTCTCCAGGACTGATACCAGGGCTCTGCCAAAATAGGTAGGGGAAGGAAAGTGAGTAGAACTATATGGTTCACATGGAGGGGCCTGGAGGGATGCACGCTAGCCAGATCTGGACTCAGACACTCCCAAGTCTGACTCTCAGGAGGGTACACAAGTGAGAAAAGATCAGTTAGATCAGCTAGAAAACAAAGCATCCATAAGCATAACTAGCAAAGACAATAAAAGAGAACAACATGAAAAAAACAAAAATATAGACTGAGTGAAAAATGATAAAATCAGACTCTTCCCCTTCTGGCAGGATGTGCTCTTCATAATGTATTTAGCTCCAGAGTTGGTCCAGCAGGAGATCTAAGGGATCCACTGTGCCTTTTGTAGGGCATGCCCCCTGCCCTTCATAAGGCAAGTGTAGCTCCTTGTGCTGGACAAAGTCATTTAAAGTAGGCAAAATAACAAACTTAGAACAATAAAGTGTGAACAGATGCTATTGTGCACTATGTACCATAGAAACTATACATCTGCTTCTGGTACCAATGCCGGGAAATCTGAGAACGGTACTCACCTCGTGTTGCATCTGGAACAGCTCGGAATGGCACCAGTGGTGGGGTGGGGCAAACCTGCAGTGGTTCCGAACATGAATCATCAGGGTTAGTATGGACACAATGACCTATTTCTATCCCACTAGTTCAGTTAGGAATCATTCAATTCTCTGTTGGAGAGACAGTTTCAGAGACTACAACCAACTAGTAAAGGAGGTTACTCAAAAAGGAGCAAGTGATAACAGGACAAATGAAACCAAGCTAATTTCTTTTAGTCTGTGGGTTCTTCTCCATTTCCTGCTGCATTTATTATTGTGTAGCTAATTAATTCAGAATGTATTATTAAGAGGTATGGAAAAAAATTGCTCTGTTTTGGAACGGAGCTATGTATTCAATGGGAACATAAATACCTTGTTTCAATGAGATTCCTCATGTTTTCACTGCAGAGCTCTCCTGCCGTCTCTCGCAAGGAAGCTTTTCAAAGGAATTCACTTAGATTTCCCTGTAATCAAGAGAGCCACATGATATTTGTTTCATGCTACTCATGTTCTTGACTCACACATGGAGTTAGTTTATTCACAAGCAGCAGGAAATCTTAAAGGGCTTTACTGCAGAGGATCAGCAGAGCAGGTTAACTAAGTCAGTGACAAGAACTGTGGCCATATTCATTTCTGGGGGAAAGAAGGGGAAGAAAAGGAGGGAAACATTTCACAGGATGTTCAAAATAACTAATGGTTATCAGCCTTCCTTTTTTTAATTAACGATTTTTATATAAAAAGTGTCTATTGTGGGACTACCTTACAATCTAAAGGCATACTCAGTACATCTGAAAGCGGCGTGATGAAGTTCAAGTAACCTGTGCTAAGGTATATGGAAATCTATCATAAATTGTCAGTTTTGCAGAATTAATTTTCTTTCACCATTATAAAACTTTATTGTAATCAGTGCAAATATTTTAAATCAAATAACTCTATACACACACACACACACACACCCCGCCCACTCCCCGCCATGCATTAAGGCCAGTTGTGAGACTCTTATTCATGTTGAATAGTTCCATGGGCCATGAGTTGTTCCACTAAAGTCAAGGAAAGGACCTATGAAGTAAGGTGAAGAGGGGTATCACAATCCATAATTGTGATAATTTGTAATGCTGAATACATGTGCTGCCCCCACTGAGATAATTAATTGCTGTAATTAAATCTAATCTCAGTTCAGAGCCTGGAATCCCATTCAGAGTTCCCATCCCAGGGCAGAGCCGCCTTGTGTAGGTTTATGAATCTTAGGAGGGGGAACAGTTAGTCCTAATTGTATTTTGTTTTGCAAAGAGCAGGTGTGAATGGTTAGGTTAACATGACTGTATTGTGATCATCACATGGCTGGTGGTTTTTCCCCCCTACTTAAGCAATTTTAATGCATAACATATTTTTAACCATTTTTGTATACACAGAATATACCTTTATATGCTAAAGATATGTATAATTCCAATTCATAGAGAAGATTCTGCTTCATGCCAAAATATATCAGGAGTAGCTTCACTGATATCCATGGAAAAGCGGCAAAGAGTCATGTGGCACCTTATAGACTAACAGACGTATTGGAGCATAAGCTTTCACGGGTGAATACCCACTTCGTCAGATGCATCATTTACGCTGATGTAAATGAAATCAGATGTAGCCCCCAGGGATCTGGTTTTTAAAATCGGGCATATGCATGAAGCAGTCCAAAATGCAAAAGCAATTGCTTGCATAATTTACGAACTATTGGCTATTTTGTCAGGCAGGTTTTTTTTATTTGCACAAGGAATGGCAATAAATTATGCCCAGATTAGCAAACCTTACCATAGGTTCTTCTTCTTCTTCTTCTTCTTCTTCTTCTTCTTCACAAAGATGATATGCTGTTTGGTTAGAGTATCCACTGTGCAATGAGTTTTCTCATAAGAACAGTAGCCAATTTATTCATTTTATCACCCATTTATCAGTGTGTTATGTAGTCTTATGGTCAATTCATAAGTTATTTCATATATAATTAATGTAAAATAAATAGATTTAAATTGTAGGATTGTAGAAGTATAAGATTTACAAGTATTTAGGAGTGACAAATGTGTACTAGATATATAAGTGAAGCAGGGCTGGAATGCAAGGCTTATGGGCTGAAACCTGTAACATTTTAGCTTAGCCATATTAGGCCATAAGCTTAAGAATGCTTGACATGAGTGGATGACCTAGTAATAACCGTATGCCAGTAAGGTCACAAGTTTACTGTAAAAGATGTGCCAATAGGTAAAGTTACAAAAAACTAGATTACAATAAGCATCCAGATATTGTCCAAGATCATGAGACACCTGATTATACCATAATGGAATATCCTGTCCTGACTGCAGGGTATATGTTGTGTATAGATGCTAGTGAGAATAAGAGGAACTAAGAAACAACTTATGAAAAATGGGACACCCCAACATTCATGGGTTATGGAAGTACACATAAGGAAAAGAGGGTTGAATCTCTCATGCAAATGCATAAGTTATTAGGTATGGTCAGAACAACAATATAAAAGAGGTTCTCTGGTTGGGTAGAAGTGGGAAGACCCCACAGGACAACCCCATGGGACGACCCCACGGAAAACTCCAGCAGAAACCATCCCTCTGGCATGATTGTCTGTTGAGAGATCCACCAGACCCTCGAAAATCTTTGAGGATGTGAGTATGACCACAGTCTTAGTCACTGCATGGCTTTTTGTAGGATTTCTATATGCCTGGGTATTGCAACTTTACTTATTGCTTTCATAAAATCTGTAGTACAGATAAGACTTTGTACTTGTCATTGTGTCTATGGTCATGATCCTTGGACTCCGTGTGTTCGAAGAGTCTCCAAATTTAAGAAAAGCACCAGAGGTGATTTTCACTCTGGTGAGCTTGAAATTGTAGAAACAGGAGTGCACCTATGATAATTTAATACACAATTACTAAATTCAATCTAAATTAGAAAAAGCTGCAGAACACTGATATATGAAAGATTATGATGATTATGACACTGGCAGATCAGGTCATGTCAGAGTGTATTCAGGCCAATTCACTTGCATATTAGCATAGATCAAAGTGATTGTTAAATCTCCTACTCTCCAGAGTGCTGAAAAAGAGAGAGAGAGAGAAAAAAAAAGTGTATTGGGTGTCTAAACTTCATAAAACTAATGGGATGTTACATACATTGTTTATACTTATCTGTGTCCTGACATAACGTGATAGCAAACATTTACATTGTGAATACTCCTGTGACTAAAGACCTCATCAGACATCAAAGAAGCCTTATGGAATGCTAACAAAGGACTTTATCAGAAAAATGCTAATTCCAAAACAAATGGCCATTGTGTGTGAGGACTGGACTCAAAAGTACATTGTGTCAGAGACTCAAAAGTACATTCTTTATTCACCATCATCAGTGAAAAGCCAATGTGGTTAGACACTGTCCGCTTGTGAGGTAGGCACTCACAGTTGTGAGCGTGACAGTGACGTTAAAAAACAAAGGGATTCAGGGTATATATTAGCATAAAATACTAGGAACTCTCCCAAGATCTGTTGCTCTAGTATTCAATCTAATAAAAAGAATGATATCTTCCTGTGACTTCTGCATTCTGCTCAACTGTTAGTTTTTCAGATGCCTCATCTTCTCAACCCTCCCCTATCCAATTTGTCTGTTTTGTTCATCTATCCCATTTTATCTGTCCTATCTGCAGCCTATAAACTGAGGCAGGGATTGTCTCTATTGTGACTTGTTTGTACAATGATTCAGGATTGAAAGTTCCTAGGTGCTACAAAAATACCAATAAATAATAATTCATGGGACTAATTTGAAATAATTACAGAAAACCACTGATGTTTTTCTGCTAGTCAATTTTCCTTCTCATTAAGAAACCATGAATTTCCCTAAAGGGTGCAGTCCAAATTCTGGCCTCATTCCAGCAAGGCACTTAAACAGATGCTTAACTTGGGTGTTTTGGCTCTAGGGCTATTAAATATACATTTTTGTTTTAAAACTCTTTTCTTGTGATGTACAACAGCTCAACTTTTTTTGCTTGAAGTTAAAAGGGAAAAACCCTTCAAGTAGACACTAAACCTGGAATATTTCAGCATACAGGATGAAGTGTTAGGTAATTTATGAGTGACTGCAAAAATCCTAAATTGCTGGAGACGGGACACTAGATTGGGAGGGCTCTGAGTTACTACAGAGAATTCTTTCCCAGGTATCTGCCAGGGTTCTTGCCTACATGCTCAGGATCTAACTGATCACCATATTTGGGATTGGGAAGGCTTTTTCCCCCAGGTCAGATTGGCTGAGACCCTGGGGGGTTTTGTCTTCCTCTGCATCATGGGTCACAGATCACTTGCAGATTTAAAATAGTGTAAATGGTGAATTCTCTGTAACTTGATGTCTTTAATCCATGATTTGAGGATTTCAGTAATTCAATCAGAGGTTAGGGGTCTATTTCAGGAGTGGGTAGGTGAGGTTCTGTGACCTCCAATGTGCAGGAGGTCAGACTACATGATCACGATGGTCCTGTTTAACCGTAAAGTCTATAAATCTATGAGATTGTAAACCGGGGTTACAATAGAAGATGTTATGCAATTTTATGTATAGCACCTGGAACTGATGCTGAAGTATAATAAGCAAACTTATGATGATAATGTTTGGACATAAACTATTGCAGCACTGTTGCTCACTGCTTAATATCTATTTGCTCTCTACTGTGGATTACTGAGGATAGTGACAGCATTGCTTCAGCGTATTCCTTCCAAAACCAAAAAAGGCAGAAGAAATATATTAGTATAAATTAGCATCAGTCAGACACCAGAAATGCCTGATGCTCCAATCTACTTCAAATGTTCATGTTTGTCACGGTTCCTCCCCCACTCTGAACTCTAGGGTACAGATGTGGGGACCTGCATGAAAAACCTCCTAAGCTTATCTTTACCAGCTTAGGTCAAAACTTCCCCAAGGTAACAAATATTACCCCCGTTATCCTTGGAATGGCCGCTACCACCACCAAACTAATACTGGTTACTGGGGAAGAGCTGTTTGGACGCGTCCTTCCCCCCAAATTACTTCCCAAAACCTTGCACCCCACTTCCTGGACAAGGTTTGGTAAAAAGCCTCACCAATTTGCCTAGGTGACTACAGACCCAGACCCTTGGATCTTAAGAACAATGAACAATCCTCCCAACACTTGCACTCCCCCTTTCCTGGGAAATGTTGGATAAAAAGCCTCACCAATTTGCATAGGTGACCACAGACCCAAACCCTTGGATCTGAGAACAATGAAAAAGCATTCAGTGTTTTACAAGAAGACTTTTAATAAAAAATAGAAGTAAATAGAAATAAAGAAATCCCCCCTGTAAAATCAGGATGGTATATATCTTACAGGGTAATTAGATTCAAAAACATAGAGAACCCCTCTAGGCAAAACCTTAAGTTACAAAAAAGATACACAGACAGAAATAGTTATTCTATTCAGCACAATTCTTTTCTCAGCCATTTAAAGAAATCATAATCTAACACATACCTAGCTAGATTACTTACTAAAAGTTCTAAGACTCCATTCCTGTTCTGTCCCCGGCCAAGACGACTACAGACAGACACACAAACCCTTTGTTTCTCTCCCTCCTCCCAGCTTTTGAAAGTATCTTGTCTCCTCATTGGTCATTTTGGTCAGGTGCCAGCGAGGTTACCTTTAGCTTCTTAACCCTTTACAGGTGAGAGGAGCTTTCCCCTGGCCAGGAGGGATTTCAAAGGGGTTTACCCTTCCCTTTATATTTATGACACGCCCCCCAAATCTCAGCTAGGGTGAAACACTGGCTGGGATTTCTTCCTGGAGCTCTAGGAAAACAGAGTTAATAAGACACATGCATCTCTAAATATACTACCAAGTACATAAAGACTAACAATATTTTCCACATCTCAAGGACGATTTTAACCAGTTGATTCTGGGAAATTTTCACGGGAGAGTGCATCAGCTACTTTATTAGAAGCTCCTGAGATGTGTTGGATGTCGAAATCAAAATCTTGGAGAGCTAAACTCCACCGAAGAAGTTTTCTGTTAGTTTCTTTGACGGTGTGAAGCCACTTTAGTGCAGCATGGTCGGTTTGCAGGTGGAAACGCCGTCCCCAAACATATGGGCGTAGCTTTTCCAGAGCGTAGACAATGGCATAACATTCTTTTTCAGTGACTGACCAGTTGCTTTCCCTCTCAGACAGTTTTTTGCTGAGAAACACTACAGGGTGGAATTCTTGATCAGGTCCTTTCTGCATTAAAACTGCTCCCACACCACGCTCGGATGCATCTGTGGTTACTAGGAACGGTTTGTCAAAGTCTGGGGCCCTTAGTACAGGGTCAGACATGAGTGTCGCTTTAAGCTTGTTAAAGGCCTTCTGACACTTTCCGGTCCACTGAACAGCATTTGGCTGTTTCTTTTTGGTTAGGTCTGTCAGTGGGGCAGTGATTTGGCTGTAGTGCGGTACAAATCGTCTGTAATAACCGGCCAAGCCTAAGAAGGATTGAACCTGTTTCTTTGACTTTGGGACAGGCCACTTTTGGATAGCATCCACTTTGGCCTGTAGGGGGCTGATAGTTCCTTGACCCACCTGGTGTCCAAGGTAAGTCACTCTGTTTAGGCCTATTTGACACTTCTTAGCCTTAACAGTTAGTCCTGCCTCCCTTATGCGCTCAAGGACTTTTTGTAGATGTTCCAGGTGGTCTGCCCAGGAATCCGAAAATATGGCCACATCGTCAAGGTAGGCGACTGCATATTCTCCTAATCCCGCTAGGAGACCATCTACAAGTCTTTGGAAAGTGGCGGGTGCATTTCGCAGCCCGAAAGGGAGTACATTAAATTCATACAGCCCGAGATGTGTGATGAAGGCTGACCTTTCCTTGGCAGATTCATCTAGCGGTACCTGCCAGTACCCCTTGGTTAAGTCCAAGGTTGAGATGAACTGGGCCCTTCCCAGTTTCTCTAATAGTTCATCTGTGCGTGGCATGGGATAGTTGTCTGGGCGAGTTACAGCATTTAGCTTACGGTAGTCCACGCAAAAACGTATTTCCCCATCTGGTTTGGGAACTAGAACCACTGGAGATGCCCATGCACTTTCAGAGGGGCGGATTACACCCATCTGTAACATATCCTGGATCTCCCGTTCTATAGCAGTTTTAGCTTGAGGAGACACCCGGTAAGGTTGGACCCTAATTGGGTGAGCATTACCTGTGTCAATGGAGTGGTATGCCCGTTCAGTCAGTCCTGGGGTGGCTGAGAACGTTGGCGCGTAGCTAGTGCACAGCTCCTGGATCTGCTGTCGCTGCATACGCCCAAGGGTCATGGAGAGGTTCACCTCTTCCACACCACCAGCACATTTCCCTTCGTAGTAGACACCTTCAGGCCACTCAGCGTCGTCTCCTCCCTGGGCTGTAAACTGACAAACCTTTAATTCTCTGGATCGATTAGAAGAGCTGAGAGGCGGTGGGTTGCTCCGTGCCGCCGTCCAAGCTCTCTGGAGGCTTTCATCTGCTTCCTGTTCGGTCTGGAACTGTTCCCTTGAGGCTGGAGACATCAGTTCCTCATGGGATTGTGGACTTAGGCTTGGTCCCTCTGGAAGCGATATAGGGGATGGAGCTGTTTCTGTTGACTGTGAACCGCTCTCCGCTGGTGCACTATGTTGGGATTCAGGCTCCGGCTGAGCCTCTTGTGTAGGGTTATCGGCTGCTGCCAGTTCAGGTTCGGTGGGGCCCTCTGGTGTTGAGGTTGCAAGTACTGGATTCAGTGCTGACACGGGGTCTGGTGTTGGTTGTTTGGCTGGTTCCGGTTCTGGGACTGGTTCCGTCTGGGTCTCTGGGACTGGATCCACTACTGCTGTTGCAGACATTGGCCTGGGGTCCAGGTCCATCACCTCTGACTGGGTCCTGATAGAAGTTTCCGGAACAGAGCTAGGCCTCACGGCTTGTTTAGCCTGGTTGCGGGTGACCATTCCCACCCTCTTGGCCTGCTTCACATGATTGGCCAAGTCTTCCCCCAACAGCATGGGGATGGGATAATCATCATAGACTGCAAAAGTCCACCTTCCTGACCAGCCCTTGTACTGGACAGGCAACTTGGCTGTAGGCAAATTGAAAGAGTTGGACTTGAAGGGTTGAATCGTCACTTGGATCTCTGGGTTGATTAAATTGGGGTCCACTAAGGAAGCATGGATAGCTGACACTTGTGCTCCGGTGTCCCTCCACGCGGTGACCTTCTTCCCACCCACACTCACAGTTTCCCTCCGCTCCAAGGGTATCTGGGAGGTATCTGGGCCTGTGGACCTCTGGTGTGATTCCGGTGCAATGAACTGTAATCTGTTGGGGTTCTTGGGGCAGTTGGCCTTTACATGCCCCAGCTCGTTACATTTAAAACATCGTCCAGCTGACGGGTCACCGGGGCGAGGAGGGTTGCTGGAGAACGGGGTGGTGGGACGATAAGGGGTCTGGAGGGTTCTTTGGGAGGTAGGTGGGGCTTTGGGCGGCCCCCGGTAATAGGGTGTGGTCTGGGGTGGTCCCTTCTGGTCTCCGCTCCAACTGCGACCAGTTTTCTTCTTCTCTGCCACCTCCACCCATCTGGCTCCAATCTCTCCTGCCTCAATTACAGTTTTGGGTTTCCCATCTACGATGTATCTTTCTATTTCCTCAGGAACACCCTCTAAGAATTGTTCCATTTGCATTAGGAAGGGCAAATTTACTGGAGATTCAACACTTGCTCCTGATATCCAGGCATCCCAATGTTTTACAATGTGGTAGGCATGTCGGGTAAATGACATGTCTGGTTTCCACCTTAGGGCTCTGAACCTCCGACGAGACTGCTCGGGTGTTATCCCCATTCTGACTCTCGCCTTGGATTTAAACAGTTCATACTTGTTCATGTGTTCTTTAGGCATTTCAGCTGCCACCTCAGCTAAGGGTCCACTGAGCTGCGGCCTCAGCTCTACCATGTATTGGTCAGTAGAGATGTTGTACCCAAGGCAGGCCCTTTCGAAGTTTTCTAAGAAGGCCTCAGTATCATCACCTGCCTTGTAGGTGGGGAACTTTCTGGGATGGGAAGTGGTACCTGGAGAAGGATTGCTAGGGTTTGTTGGTATATTCTGCTGGGCCTTTATCCTCTCCATCTCCTCCACATGCTTCCTTGCCTCCATTTCCCTCTTGTGGGCAGCCTCCTGTACCTCCTTCTCCAGCCGCATGAGTTCTATCTGTCTTTCATGTTCCCTTTGTTTTTCCTCAGCCTGAAATTTGGCTAATTCCAGCTGTAGTCGAGCTGAGGATTTGGCCATTCTAACCTCTCTGTTTTTAACTAACTTTACACCCGAGGTTTAGAAATAAACAAACAAAACTTGGCTGTAAACTTTTGCTGTGCTGGAATAGAGTACCTATTCTCTGATAGTGATTGTCAGCCTACAGAAAAAGACAATTCCCTTGTCTCTGCTCTGGGCCCAAATTAAAGCAAAAAACCTCCAACTACTTGGAAACCTGCTTACCCAGCCCAAAGAAAAAAAAAAATTTCTTTTCAAACCTGTGCTCCTTGTAAAACAAAACAAAAAAAATCAAAATCCTAAAAAAAAAACCCTGCCACTTTTGTCTCCAGGCAAATGGGTAGAGCACACACCCCCTATTTACTTTTAGGAAGAAAAGAAAAAAAAAAAACCTCTGGGTTGGAAGACTGTGAATTTCCCTGCAGGAGTTAAGTACCCTGCCTCCAGGCAAGAAAACCTGCAATTCACAAGATAATCCCCTTTTGTCTCTGCTTGGCCACAAAGCAGAGAGAAACCAAGCTGCTTTCAGTTTCAAAGCTGCCTTCTGGACTTCCTAAAAATTCCTTTTTAAAATCTGTATTTCTAGTTCAAAAAATCTCAACTGGATCTCAAAATGATTTCAGGTTAATCCCACCGCTGCCACCATGTCACGGTTCCTCCCCCACTCTGAACTCTAGGGTACAGATGTGGGGACCTGCATGAAAAACCTCCTAAGCTTATCTTTACCAGCTTAGGTCAAAACTTCCCCAAGGTAACAAATATTACCCCCGTTATCCTTGGAATGGCCGCTACCACCACCAAACTAATACTGGTTACTGGGGAAGAGCTGTTTGGACGCGTCCTTCCCCCCAAATTACTTCCCAAAACCTTGCACCCCACTTCCTGGACAAGGTTTGGTAAAAAGCCTCACCAATTTGCCTAGGTGACTACAGACCCAGACCCTTGGATCTTAAGAACAATGAACAATCCTCCCAACACTTGCACTCCCCCTTTCCTGGGAAATGTTGGATAAAAAGCCTCACCAATTTGCATAGGTGACCACAGACCCAAACCCTTGGATCTGAGAACAATGAAAAAGCATTCAGTGTTTTACAAGAAGACTTTTAATAAAAAATAGAAGTAAATAGAAATAAAGAAATCCCCCCTGTAAAATCAGGATGGTATATATCTTACAGGGTAATTAGATTCAAAAACATAGAGAACCCCTCTAGGCAAAACCTTAAGTTACAAAAAAGATACACAGACAGAAATAGTTATTCTATTCAGCACAATTCTTTTCTCAGCCATTTAAAGAAATCATAATCTAACACATACCTAGCTAGATTACTTACTAAAAGTTCTAAGACTCCATTCCTGTTCTGTCCCCGGCCAAGACGACTACAGACAGACACACAAACCCTTTGTTTCTCTCCCTCCTCCCAGCTTTTGAAAGTATCTTGTCTCCTCATTGGTCATTTTGGTCAGGTGCCAGCGAGGTTACCTTTAGCTTCTTAACCCTTTACAGGTGAGAGGAGCTTTCCCCTGGCCAGGAGGGATTTCAAAGGGGTTTACCCTTCCCTTTATATTTATGACATGTTGGACAGCTGCCATTTTGCATGATAGCAGATGTCCCAGCTGACACACACACACAAAACTCCCCCCCCCGCAAAAAAAACTTTTAACTGAGGAATTATGCCACATACTGTCATTACATTAACCAGCATAGAATTGCATAGATGTTAAAATCAGATACCACCCTTCAGACACAGAGGTACCTCTTCAGCAGAAGATTCATTTTATTAAAGACATAGAAATGTTTGCTGGCAAGAAGTTGGGATTTTGTTGATTTTCTGATAAGGTCTGGGAAATATGATAATCTGGGTCATCAGTATTTTGTCTTTTTTGTTTCTAACGCTCTCTGTTGAATACAGCTGCCCAACTTTTTTTTCCCCCTTTATTTTTTTTTTTTTGGTATTTCCAGACACAGTCAATACATTTGTGCTTTCTTCAGTTCTGTAGACAGCCTGTTGAGTATATTCATACTTAGGATCTGTACCTTATTTTAGATTTTTACCTATCTCGATCTTTCAACATTTTGATTTTATTTCAACTTATTATAATAATACTGCTACCACAAAAGCCTAAACATGAAACTGAGGTTATAGAAAAGGCTTTTGGCTGTATGCTATAGTAATCCCACATCATTCTGGGACTTCTGCTTTATTAGCATTTTAGGTCCCTCTCATTTTGACCCAAATTCAGTGAAGCACTTAAGCATGTGTTTAAGTCCCATTGGCTTCAATGGGACATAAGCACATGCTTAGCTGCTTTCCTGAATAGAACCTTTGTCTTTTCCTCTGAATGTTGTCCAACATTTGAACCTTAATATGTTGCAATGTGTTTGTATATTATTTTGTGTGAAGAACATTAACTCTTCTAAGGGTACCTGGAGAAAGTGGAATTTCATATTTGTTTTTGCATTTATAATCCTAAATTTTGAGTTTCCTTTTACTTCCTAGAAACCAAATAAATACATCTGAAAATGGAGATGTTTACAAGGCCCAGGGCAAGCTAGGGTATTGTCTGAAAATTATGACCAATAATGGTACAGTCTCAAAATCACTTCTTTTCCAGCGGACACCAATTTATTGGTCATTTGGGAATCATATATCACCAGTGGGCCAAATTCTGCCTACAGCTGTATGTACATACAACTCCCATGTACTTTAATGAAAATTAAACGTTTATAAGTGACTGAAGAATTTGGCTGTGTTTGCTCACCAGTATTGATGGGTAAGCAAAGTATTTGGATGAGAGAGGAAGATACTCACAGAATATCAACATCCCCAGTTTATACAATTTCTAGAACCCTCTTACATTAAAAAATACTACCTTTTACATCATGTTCCAAGTAGTCACTTAGGAAAACCTCACAAACCATCTTTCCAAGGGAATTTCCATTCAGTTGTACAACTGACAATTCTGCCATCACAGACTATATATTTCAGTCCTTATGCAGGGAAAAGTTACACTGAACTTAATATCATTTGAGCCTGATTCTGTAAACATATCAGAGGGAAGAGAGGAACAGCTGTCATTTGATTCTTTTTCTCTTGTCAAGTTCTTTGTGAAAACAAAACCTAGAATTGTGATGGTCGTTTTAAGTCACAGCTTCTGTTTCAAAGGTGTGTTCTGGTTTTATAGGGCAAAAGGTAAATTTTTTTGAGAAGATTTTACAAAATGTAGCAGCCTGGCTGCTGTATTTGTTTGTTACAGACTGTGGATGTAATAGAATCAAATTATCCTTCACGCATACTTTCTTCATAACGTATACCTACCCCTAAGCAGTCAGAATTATAATGCATTATGTTCAACTGTCCACTTGAATGTCATAAATACCTTTATTAACATTGTTGGCAGGTTGTTAAACAGAACAGATTCACTGAATACACACTTTAGTTTATTCTTAGCCAAAAAGCCCTACATAAAAGCACATATTCATAACTTAAAGTGATTTAAGTCACTCAGCAAAAAACTTTTATAAAAAATATTTAATTACTTTTTATAATTTGTCATTTATCCATGACTGAATTCAATAAAAACACTTGAGCTGCTCATGAGGAGAAAAAGTGTGAATAACAATTTGATTTATGCTTACAAATGCACTGATGCCTCTAGGAAACCTGGAGAACCAGACTATTTAGAAAGAATTTGGCTTAGATACTGTAACAAAGTTCCTCCTCTGCCTTGGTGGGTCCTGCGCTTATTGGCGGATTTTCTCGCCTCAGAGGTTCTCGGCAGCCCTCAGTTGGCCGCTTTTGTGGCTCAAATCTGCTGTTCACTCAGTTAGCCTCATCACTGGCCAGCATAGGGAAAGGAAGAAGAACAATCCCCGCAGTCTCTGCTGATCCACATAGTGGATCAGGGAACAGGCCAGAGACCTTCCCCTCTGGTGGAAACCACAGTCCAGGTCAACTCCTCTGGTATCAAGTAGGGAGTTGGGGGGGATGGAGGGATGGGAGGAACCATCTATTCCGGGTTCCAGCCCAGGATCCTATGGATTTCAGCTGTCTACAGTGGCTCCTGTAACAGCTGCGTGACAGCTACAACTCCCTGGGCTACTTCCCCATGGCCTTCTCCCAACACCTTCTTTATTCTCACCACAGGACCTCCCTCCTGATGTCTGATAATGCTTGTACTACTCAGTCTTCCAGTAGTACACCTTCTCACTCTCAGCTTCTTGTGCCCCTTGCTCCCACCTCCTCGAACGCACCACAAACTGAAGTGAGCTCCTTTTTAAAACCCAGATGCCCTGATTAGCCTGCCTTAATTGATTCTAGTGGCTTCTTGATTGGCTGCAGGTGTTCTAATCAGCCTGTCTGCCTTAATTGTTTCTAGAAAGTTCCTGATTGTTCTGGAACCTTCCCTGTTACCTTACCCAGGGAAAAGGGACCTACTTAACGTGGGGCTAATATACCTGCCTTCTATCACTCTCCTGTAGCCATCTGGCCCGACCCTGTCACAATACATAAATATGTTTTCCAGGGGGGGTGTATCTATTCCTCATTCTGAATTATTAAATCTATGTGAATGAAAACAGAATATCTAATGCTTAAAATTGTAATTAGAGGCAACATAAAAGGTAAAATATAAGCATTTAAAAATAAGTAAAATCCAATAAAGCAATAAAACAATATTGCTCTTAAAAAAAGTCAGTGGTGATAACAATATTTATTATTTTAAACTCCTAAAATGTGTGTTAGATAAAGCCGGTCAATATTTTCCATTAAAAGCTTTTCTTCCCCTTTCAAATAGAAAATGGCCTTTTGAAAAAATAGAAATGTTTGAAAAAAAATATAATAAATGCATTTTCTGGTTTTTGGTTGACATAACCACATAATGTCATTTCCCAACCAGTTTGAGTGCTATTCATCAGACATGAAAAGTCTAGCCTCTATCCCAAAAAGATTACTGTCCAGGATTCTGACATTGCAGTCTTGTCCAAGTGGGAAGACACTTACACCCATGCAGGCTCCATGAAGTCAGTGGAGCAGGGCCTACATTTTAGATGTGACACAATTAGCATGTGTGGCAAAGACAAGGGGAAAAAAGATAGGAGGATGAGGTTTGCAGTAATGGGATCGCATGGTTATTCAGTTTTGGGTGTGAATGTTTTGGTGGTTCTGGAGAATTTGTGGTTTTTTTTTTAACAAAACTACAACAACAAAGTAACTAAGATGAGAGTGAGAAAGAGTTTTATTGACTAATTTATGGTGGTCAGCACTGCGGAAGTGAGGAAGGATTTAAATGACATGAGGGTTATTGCTTGGCTGACCAGAGTAAATAGAGCATTCTCTAAATCAGGGAGTGGATGAAAAAAGGTTGCAAAGATTCCTGTAGGAAAAATGGAATATTAAAATAAATGCTTGCATTTTCCATCCTGCAAGGAAAGTTGGAGAGGGAAGAAAGGGCTGCAACAATATCTCCTTTCTTCCATTGGGTGTTATGCAGAGAGAAGAGAGTAATGAAGCTGACCTCTGCTGTTCAAGTAAGTAACCTTCTTCACTGCACCCACTGTAGGGGGAAGAGAGCAACCTGGTGATGAGTTGGGGAAGGGAGAGATGAGGTCTCCGGAGAAACTAAAAGCTTGACCAAAATTGACTGAAATAGCTATTTTAGAATAACTATTCCACTAGAGCTGTTCAGGAATAACTTCTGTAATGGGGTCTAAAAACCCAATACTGAGCATAGACAGATAGGGGAGGAGAACCTCTTACGTTTACAATCAAGCAGTTTGACCACACCCCCACACAGTTGCCAGTCAAGGAGACAGGCACCCGCAGCTATAACCAGTGGAGGGAACAAGGCTTGCTAAAAAGGGGAGAGTAGACAAAAGAAAGGGGAGGCACAAAGGCCTGGGACAGCCAAGAGGAGGCAGCCTTGCACCAGGCTGCCTCCAGGAAAGTAACCAAGAAACAAAAGCAGACTGTAAGCCTAAAACTGAAGGACTTCTAGCCTGAATTAGAGGTGAGGGTCCAGGAATTGACCTGATTGAAGACAAGCTAAGGAGGATCAGCCAGGAAAAGCTGGGGCCCCTCAAAAGCCCACACCAAGGGACCATGACACTCCCCATTTGGACACTCTTATTAAGGGATAAGAGACGATATCTGCACAAGAAGTTGTTCTGAAATAGCTATAATGCTTTAAATTTACTCCCTGTCTTCTTCTGTAATAACTTCCCTATGTAGACAAGCTGTGTAGAGTGCATTTAAGAGAGAAACAGGGGAGTAAGGTTTTCAAAAGTGCTTTTGTGATTAAGGAGCCCAAATTCAATAGACTTTCAAGGTAACTATTGCTCCTAAGTCACCTAGGTGCTTTTGAAAATCGCATACAGAAAATTTAGCTTCATGAAGGGCAGAAAAAAGGTCCAAATTTCTTGGTCAAAGTATAGTCAAGGTCCAGAGAAAATAATAATAAAAATAATAACAATAATGATGATAATAAGAAAATAAAAAGATTTTGGGATCCATTCAAAAGGTGTCTGGCAGTCCAGATTTGGCCCATAGTCCGCCTATTGATTCCTCCTCCTATGGTAATGCTAAACCTGTAGATCCATTTGAGTCACAGGCCTTCAGTGCAGTCATTTTTAAGTTCTGCCTGATGAAAATTATGTAGCATGAGGAGATCTGACTCTGCACACTGTGATGAGATGGCTGAACAAAGATAGAGTTTTTCCGAGGTATGGCAATTGGAGCTTCCATGCAGACTAACTGGTGAAGGCTTAACGACTGAGATAAGACTGAGGTAACGTTGTACGGGTTGGGAAAAGCAACCAGAAGAGTTATGAAGATTATAACAGTGCACCTGACAAAAAGAGTACTTCCACCATTTTGATGCATGTGGGAAACTTAACATACTGTGGGAAATGTATTCAATAGTTGGCCAATCCTCAGTGCTAACATAGAAGCTCTGGCCTGGAGCACTGTTTATCATCTGCACCTGATAAGAGGAATGCCAATTTTTCTATCAGATATTTACCTTGCTACAATTATCCATACATTTGCCACCTTGAGACTAGGCTACTGCAACTGTTCACATGGAGCAACACTGAGAATCCATAATCTTAATGTAATGCAGAATGTGGTTGCTCATTAATTAAACAGTGCTTTATATAAAGGACTCTAATCTGAACAGGCTGCTTATTCATTTCTAGGTGTAGGGTAAGTTATTGGTTATAATTTATAAAAACTAAAAGATTTAGGACTTGTCTACCTAACATTTGCAAGTTCTTCTCACTCAATATGACAGAGTCATAACGGCAATTAGTGGAGGTGTCCCTAGCTAGCAGCTCTCTAGTTAACAAGGAAAGGAAATGACAGGCTATTTTCAATGAGTCATAGAATGCCTCTGGAATATATTCCCATCCTTAGTCCATCAGCACCTAGATTTATTAACCTTTCAAGGGATGATGCAAAGCTCACATATTTAGAATGGTTTATATTTTGATAACTATACATTAGTTGCTATATAGAGCCTACACCAGTTTATTGCAACTAGAGCTGGCCAAACTGTTTATTATTAATAATATTAACTAGAATTGCTTGGAAGATGTTTTTGGTCCCTGTTCCCCACCCCCCCTCAAAAATGATGAAAAATTTTATGTCAAAATTCTTTTAAAGTTTTTTTGAATTTCACTGAAAATCCACTAACCAAAATTTCAGTTTTAGTTTTTATTTCATTGACAAAAACCCCACAAAATGTATCCAAAAGCAGACATTTTCCAGTGAAATGTTCATTTTGACAAATAAGACATTTTTTTCATCAAAAAGATTTCAAATGAAAAATGTTGACCATCTCAAACTAACTCCTCTTTGTTTAGTGAGGTGTTCATGACTTGATCCTGATTTTCTTCAGGTTTATTTGTCACTTACAAATATTTGCCAAATGAGTTGGGCAAATAACCTTCAGACAATGGGTTGTTCACAAATGATTCACTCTTCATTATTTGCATTATGTGGTTGGTCATGGAGGGCCAGGTTCTGTTTTGTTCAGGACCCTTGAAGTTCAAAGGCAGTGGAAAATTGCCAGATCTGATTCTGAATATATCACCAGAATAGGAGATAGTTCAGATGGTGCAGCATATGTACAGGGCTCCTAACATAGGGGATATGTTGGGGATGGGGTGTGGCTGAGCTATGCTCTACTCTGGTTCTTTCCAGAAGGCATGTGCTTTCTTCTAGATCAGTGGTTCTCAAAGCCAGTCCGCCGCTTGTGCAGGGAAAGCCCCTGGCACGCCGGACCAGTTTGTTTACCTGCCACGTCTGCAGCTTCGGCTAATCGCGGCTCCCACTGGCTGTGGTTTGCTGCTCCAGGCCAATGGGGGCTGCGGGAAGTGGCGTGGGCCAAGGGATGTGCTGGCCGCCTTTTCCGCAGCCCCCATTGGCCTGGAGCAGCGAACCACGGCCAGTGGGAGCCGCGATCGGCCGAACCTGCGGACGCAGCAGGTAAGCAAACTGGTCTGGTGCGCCAGGGGCTTTCCCTGAACAAGCGGCGGACCGGCTTTGAGAACCACTGATCTAGAACATTGTTAGGTGGCATCAATTACAGTACCCCCTGTGCTGCTTTAATCTATTCCAGCCTAAGGGCTGGGAGCCATAAAAGGCTACCTAAAGTCTCCCACTGCTCCATGCATCACTGAGCAGAACCCCGATACTATGACGGCTTCTTGACTCAGTGACTGGAACGTCAATGCACTTTTCTGGTACAGTTTTTCAGACCAATAATCATATGTTTAAATTTGTGACACCTTCAGCCTCCACATAGTGTTCATGAACCCTGTTGGATAGCAGGGTGCTTGAAATGAACAACTAGTATGACCCCATGAAGTATAGCTAGTCAAATGTGGCACTTGTTTTGGCAAGGTGGAGTTGATTCAATATTTTTAGTATTCAACCACCTCTGTTTGCACAGGCATTTACATTTTAGGAACAAACATGAACGTACAGTCTTGGACTAAATTCTTTAGGTAACACTTACCCTTTTATGAACTCTCTCAAGTAAAATGGTAATTTGAAACGGCTGTTCCTACTGAAATTTAATCTGCTACTCTTAATATTTTTTTAAATTATTTCTATTGTGGTAGTGCTGAAGGAGGCCAAATAGGGACCAGAGCCCCATTGTCAAAGCAAATATCACAAACCCCATCTCTCCTGCAAAGTGGTCACAATCTAGGGTTGACACAATACACAACAGGTGAAACCAGTGTCAAATAATGGAGGGCAAGGGAAGATAAAATAACAGTAAAACTTAACAACTAGTACTACTGCATAATTGAAATTGCTGAGGAACCTCTTTCTTGAGAAGCAAGAGGATATTCAGTGCATGCCTGTAATAGGGTCCTTGGTAGGCTAAGTGGCCTAATAGCTAGCACGTACCCAGTAGCATGGGCAGCGGTAGGGGAGCCCAAGCCCACCCACTCCACCTGGCTACAACCCAGGGCACTAGGATGGGCAGCAGCATTTGGCCTCCAAGGAGGCACTCTGAGTTACCCCCCTGGATCAAACTTCCTACTGTTCCTTTCTTTCTTCAGCTTCTGCTCCCAGATAAGGGGAAAAGAGAAAGAAACAGAACGCAAACCTCAGTCCAAACTGCACTCAACAGACAGTCCTGTTCCCTCAGGGGGCTTCTCCAGCTCCATTCAGGGTAGGTCTGTACTCCTCCCTGGCCACCCACTTCTGAGCTGGGTTGCTCCCTTTCCAGCCCTGTCCTCAGACAGAGCATACTTGGCAGGGCTGGAAGGGCAGAGCTACCTGGGCCCGTTGCTGACCTTTAACCCTTTCTGGCCCAACGTGGGGTTTGTATACCCCATCACAGTGCCTTTGACTTTTCTCACTTGCCATGGGTATACTGTATCACAAGCTGAATAAATACAGCAGAAAGGGCATCTCCCCGCAAACACAGTATACTTGACTATTGCAGAAAGACATTTAAAAGACAAATAGGCCTTTTGCACATGCCTCTTAAAAATGTTTGTTTTGACTGTTTGAAAAGCAGAATGTTCTACAGTCTGGTCCAGGATGCAGGGATATTGATGGAGATGGAGATGCAGAGGAGCCAGAGGAGCAAGGAAAGCTTTGAAAAACAATGTGTTGACATGATTGAAAAGAGTAATGTGGAGGCAAACTGCTTGTACATTTTTCCCCTACAAATAACCTTTCCCTCCCATTGGCACAGAAAGGCACGTTGCTGAATAAAAGCCTGTCATGCTTTCCCGATTGATTTCTTTTCTATGTCACATTCCAAAGAGATGGTGGAAAGTTTTAACATTGGAAACAGGAGAAGGGAAGTAGGCCTTCTGAAAATGAGATCCATGCTCTTGCAATCTCTTTTTCTATTCTCCCCATTGTATATTTGTCAGGATTTTTATTTTCTCTCTCATTTCTGTTTAATTTTTTTTTTCATTTCAATACAGAAAAAATGAGATTTCAGACCTGACTCTCAAGTCCTCTATGTTGACTTCAGTGGCACTCTGTGCAAATACAGGCCTGTCTGTGTAGAGCACATTGCAAGTTTGAGGACTATACAGAGTAAAAAAGTATGTTTGAAAACGTTCTTTCAGTGAAGGATTAGCAACTCAAGTGCCTAAGAAAGATACTTTATCTTAGCCAGGAAATCCGTGGCTACTGAGATCAGCCTTGCTTTGCCATCTGCTTCTTAGTGTTCTGTTCTACTCAAGAGGACGAAGAGAGATTTGTGAAGATACATTCAGCCTGACTGAACAGACTTTGTAAAAATTCTGCTGTGATCCACAGGACAGGAAGAGGAAAAGAAAATAGCAACCAGCTAAAACCATGTAATGAAGAACAGAGGAAAGAGCAAACACACTTTCGTTAATTTCTGCATATGGATTTTTAATATTAAAATAGCAGGGTGAGCTTTTCTGCAAAGTGATTTCACCTTGAAAGTCTTCTCCATTCATTGGTTTAGAAAAGCTTTGGTGTGGGTATCAGGAAAGAGTGGCTGTAACTTATGTATTTGGAAATGAAGCGTTAAATGGTTCATTACTGGTGGAGTGGCATAGGCTTATTTTGGATCTTCTGATTCAATAAGGTACTTAAGCATGTGCCTTAACTTTAAGCCCCTGAATTGAAGTCAATGGGACAACTCCGGTGCTTAAAATCATTGTTGCCTCTTTCCACACTACCATCTGTGCAGGGTCAGGATCCATAGTGGGGAAAAAGAACCGGAAGTGGGGATCATTACTGTATGCAGGACTGTAGCTGGAAAGTTAATGAGACAGATAGTAGGTAATTTAAGGCTATCTCCATGTGGGAGACCCCCATGAGAAGGATGGCAGGGGAGCAATGGGTGGTAGGACAACTTGTAACAACATGGCTCCTGCAGGAATCACACTAAGGAAAATGGTGAGCAAATACAAAAAGGGAACACTGTACATCTGTGTTTCATAAACTATAAAAATACACAAAACAAATAAAGAAAAAAAAAGAGCTTCTGTTTCTGCTTGAATTGCCCATAAAGGTAGATGAAGTATAGAGTTATGTGTGTAAAGAAGCAGGCAGAGAAACTGAAATCATAGTTTTAGAACATCACTAAGCACACAGATTATTATTGCTTTGGTAATAAAACAGCCACCCCATTTCAGATGATACAGTTTAGTGTTAAACAAGATTACAAAACCAAAAGCTGCATGAATCCTTTGGTTCTTAAGGTGTATGGAAATTAAGGATAATTAAAGCAAGACAACCAGATGGGTATGCCACTTGCCTTTCCATGCACTGGATGTGTTTTAAGATTAAAAATACTAATGTACCTGAAAGCCAAACTATGTTTTCATGTTGTATGGAAACTGCCAACTTCAGGCCCTGAACTACAGAAGAATTTCAATTAGTTTGCATCAAATAAGAATTTAGCTTTATAATGAACTTAGATGTACTATGCAGCTTTGTTAGTTCCAGAGATTTCTAAGGAAATATTCTACAAATTTTGAAAACTAATTTCTGCAGTAAATATATACATATATTGTTCACCCCCACCTGCGTTTTATACAACTCAGAGTTTATGTAAAAGATTTTCTCCACAGCAATGTATGGCTCAGAACTACACTATTTTATGCTACTATTAAATTGTTCTGAGATAATTTAAATAGCTATAGCCTGATGAACTACTGCTTTTTGGTACTTAACTGTTTTCAGAAGAGGCACAAAGTCTTTGTACATTTCTGTTACCTAATAACCCATCCAAGAAACCTTGCTTGAAGAATGAACATCATTGGAAGAAGAAATTCACAGCAGAGAAGTGAATTTATAATTCATGAAGTTCTTCCTTCTTACTTTGCCCATCAAAATGAAAGATCAGTTCCATCAATGCTGCCTTTCAGGCAGACTTTTATTATATCAGATTCAAGGTGAGAGAGATGAGCTTTTAGAACAGACAGCTGTGTGAAGAGAAGTGCAGGTGTAAACACTTGGGTCTCAGGATTTTTCAATACTGTAGAGAACAAAATAATTGTATTTGGCTAGCCCTTGTGAAGAATAGAACTAGGTCTCCAAGCTACCCATAACAATCAGTTTTCATTATCTGATGCTGAAAGTCCATGAATTTCAGCTGCTATTGAGTTTTCTGTGGGGGAAAGGGCATTTTAGGTACACTACCATTCAGGTCATCGCTTGTACATCACTTGTACACCCTCTGTTTCACTCAGGGCCGGCTCCAGGTTTTTTGCCACTCCAAGCAAAAAAAACCAAAAACCAAACCTCCGAGAGCACAACTGCCGAAGGAAAAAAAAAAACCCACCCGGAATGCCGCCTCTGGAATTGTGCCACCCCAAGCACATGCTTGGTTTGCTGGTGCCTAGAGCTGGTCCTGGTTTCAGTCACGTTTTAATAGTATTCAGTAAATCTGTAAGCATGGCTGGAATGGACATTCTGGGACTCAGATACCATGGGTAATGGGTGTGGTGTAAGAATCTGTGTGCACCTGAGAGCAGCATTTGAACAATAATATATGATCTGATTTATTTAAGCAGTTGAGTGTGAGTGTACATTACTTGAGTGTACATTACTTGAATAGACATTAAACTATTAGAGTATCAACACTGGCTGTTCTCTTTATACTAGTACATAAAAACCAATGAGTTAAAAGAATGTTAAGCTTGCAAAGTCAAGACCTCAAAAGTTAGGAAATGACACAATTAAGGTTGCATCCTTCTCCCACACCCAAATTTGCTCACCCCTCCACATTCCAACCAGGCAGATTCCTCCTTTTCATCACTCCCTGGGTTATAGCGGGGAGAGCATTAAGAGCACAGAAAAGCCAGGCTTCTTCCTCACAGTTTCAGTGACCAGTATTACAGCTTCCTCTGGCAGTCTTGAGGAACAATTGCAGGGAAAGTTCCACTCAGCCCCTGCACCCTTGTGCTGGAGCCTGCTCAGTGGAGATGGAATCTTTAGAATTTGGCAGCTAAATTCTCCAAAAGTCTCTACTGAACATAGGAGAAGTGAGTTTTTCAGTCTTATAACTTGGCTAAATTGGGCAAGTTTTCATGGGGATGGAAAAAGGAGCAGATCTCTGGTACCAAGGTGACACATCACCCACCACCAAATGTAGAGATTTTGCTCCACAGAATGGAGGCAGTAGAGTTTCTCAATGAAACGGTTGTTGTTGTTTTTTAACCTGGGCAAGACTATGTATTTTTTACCAGTCTCATTCTCAGAAAACACTGAATCATTTTAGTTGAAATATTCTAAACAAATTCAGCATGGAAAATTTCAAGCCAAACTGTCAATGCTTGCCAAGGTTATAAGCACACAAAAACAGGGTCTTATAATGGCAAACATAAAGAAACCTTAACTGTGTCTATAATATATTGGTGATAATGGGTGCATGTTTTATATTTTAATATGCAGTATCTGATTTGAATATCTAATGATTTATTCTGTAAATTACAGCAGGATTTCTAGCGGCTGGACACATTGCCATACCTTGGTTATGACATTATCTTTTAAAATGTGAACATTATTTAAGATTTGGTGATATGATTTTTTCTCTACAGCCAGTATTCTCTTGCATGCCACCTCTCCTATTTGTAATAATATACCTTAATGGATTATTTGATGTTCTAAAGCATGCCAACCTGAAAATCTAGTTTGAGTATCTTTTGGTAAACTCATCAGAATTCAAAGTATTGCCAAGGCTTTGTACGCATGCTGATTGATTACACATAGAATTGGATGGAAGGCATTAAATCCTTAAAAATACTAAAACAAAAAGACATTTGTAATATTTAATTTTAAATTAAGCCTTAAACCTTAATAGTGGAAGATGATTTCTCACAAATTTCCTGTGGCCCCCTTCACACACAGAACTCCTTCTGAAATCAGAGACACTTCAAGCAGCAAGTAGGATCAGGCCCATATTAAAACCACAGATTTACAGATCTGAAGGATTATTGTAAAGCTCCTATGAATACTTTGCCAAGCAGATTGCTTGTCTGACTGATCGTTCTGGCACTTTTTTTGTCAATAGAGATGTCATCTCATTATATGATGAGAGTATCTAGCACAGCAATTTTCAATCTTTTTTCATTTGTGGACCCCTAAAAAATTTTGAATGGAGTTGCTGACCACTTTGGAAATCTTAGACATAGTCTGTGGACCCCCAGGGCTCCATGGACCAGAGACTGAAAGCCACTGATCTAGCAGACTGGTCCTTTGCACCACAGACGCTGGCTTTCTCTGGGCCCAGGGAGTGCTCACCCCCCCCAACTCCACCCAGGCCCTGCCCCCACTCCACCCCTTCTTCCCTGCTCCACCCCCGCTCGGACTCTTCCTGCCCAGTTCCACCCTCTCCCCCAAGCACCCCCATCCCTGCTCATTCCCCTCCCCTCCAGCACCTTATTCACACTGCAGAAGTGGCTGATCCACGGTGGGTGGAAGGTGCTCGGAGAGAGGGGGAGGAGTTGATCGATGAGTCCACCGGCCAATGAGAGGTGCTGGGAGGGAAGGGGGAGCTGGCTGCCAGTGAGTGCTAAACACCCACTAATTTTTTAGTCCATGCCTATGCTTTGCACTGTTGGAGGGCTGAAGCTTTTATTTCTAATTTAAAACTCAAATAAGTTGCTCTGCTGGCTGAAGGACAAGTGCACTCTTTTTCGCTAGACCCTTGGGGCCAAAACCTGATGGATGCTAGGTATTTACAACTCCCACTGAAATCAAGAGGTAATAAAATTTGCCCATAGACCTCACAATCTTTCATGCAATATGGCTTTTCACTTTCAATCACTAAGAATTTGAAACCAATTAATAAAACTCAGCTATGCACTAGTCCTCACTGAGACCTAACTAGTATGTGTACTCTGAACTGTCTATACTGCTGCAGAGTAAATAGTAATATATATATATATATATAGAGAGAGAGAATATATATATATATATATATATATATATATATATATATATATATATATATATATATATATATATATATATATATATGAATGAAAATGCTTATATATGTATATATATATATATAAGCATTTTCATTCATTCTAACCGGGTTTTTAAGTGGGATATACCTTTTGATCTGTGTTCCTGTGAAATTCATGAAAGTATGTTTGTTTGTAGAAATGGCGGAGAATGGCTATTCGATATGCAAACACATGTTCACTACTTATCCCAGAAGTGCTCACTCTCTGTTGATATAATTTCAGTCATCCAGTCAAAGAGCAAAAATGGTACCATGTCAGAGAGAGGACCAGTACACCCCAATTAGTTAATAGCTAGTAACTGAAGATACACAGCAGATGAAACTGCTAGTTCATGAACACTCCATACACTGAAATGTGCTTGCCCAGAGAGCGTGAACAGTTTAGGATAACAAATCCATAAAGATCAAAATCTGTTCATGAATAATTTTTGAACAGAAAGAAGAGCTACAACTATCAGATAAATAGTTTGCTCTGAACAACTCATTCAGCTTCATTCCAGATCACACTAATTACATGGTATGGATGAAAAGAACTATTTTTGAAAAGTGAAAAAATATTTTTTTCTATGTTCTGTACATCAAAAGTTATTTTTCAGATTTGTGTCAAACTTTCTCTGGCCTGTAAGTAAACATGAAATAGCAAACCTCTTAGCCTGAACTATTTTTAGTGTGATATACAATAAAAGCTTTGTACCAAACTCAGGCCAAGCATAAGAACATGTGACTGTTAACTCAAGAGCTAAATTTGATCCTGTGTTTCAACGTGATCTATAGAAGCACTACCATGCTTCCATGACTGCAGAAAGAAGCAGGAATGGGAACATTTATTAATATATAATGCAAGGAGAAGAGGAAGAAAGCACAGGCAGACTTCAAAGTCAAATCTAGGTACAATGACAGCAGCTCAGTCAGCAGTCACAATGTGGAACCGGTTAACCAACTATATTAAGTAAGTGGACCTAGCCAAGAAATTTAAAATGCATTGAAACTATATTTATATAACTTATTGTCCTTGAATTCAATACATGCAGAATTCAGTTGTACAGTTTCATTTTAATATCACAAGGACCATATGACATTAATGTTGTATTGTCTTGGAGACCATGGCCTCTGATGTCAGAAAAAATTCTCCTTTACAGATAAATTCAGACACATAATGCATATACCAAATGGTGGGATATTGATGTATTCAGAGGAAAAGTGAGATTGGAAGTTGGTTTTCTAGAGGGGAAGCAAGTTTCTGTTAGATGACCTGAGCACTCTCAGCTCTCATACAAATGAGTAAGTATGGAAGGTACTCAAGATCCAGATCCCCAGCAGTATTCAGGCACCTGACTCCAGTATCTGGGTCTCAGCACCTTTCAAGACTGGAACAGCTATGAACCGATCCATACTGCTATCTATTTCCTTTACATTTAGAACTCGGGTTCTAAAAGAAACAAGTATGGAAGTTGTTAATAATACACTTTCAATTGTTGATAGTCAATGGGAGTCAGGTACCTACAGCTTTGGGTACACTAGAAAGTTGTATTGCTTTAACTATACCAGTGTATTTACAGTAATACAACCTCCTTGGGTGCACACAGTTATAGTGGTATAAAAGTCCTTTATACAGGTATAGGTATTTCACTATGGGAAAGAAGTAACTCTACCAATATAAGCCACCTTTTATTCTTGCATAACTGTGTTCACACTAGGGGTTTAAAAATCACATCCCTAATCAAAACAGACATAGTGCTAAAACTTTCTAAAACTCCGTCACACCCCTTTGAAAATTCTGGCTCCAATTCAGCAAGACACTTAAGCACATGGGTAATCCTTTTTGTTAACTTTAATGGAACTAGTCAACATGCTGAAGCACCTAGCCAATCAGGGCCTGAATTTAAAATGTGCAGCTCTTCAGTTGGTGTAAAACAATATGAAAGTTGATGGAACTATAACTGAGGAACTGGTCCATATAGTTTAAAGGTGCATCAAAAAATGAAAGGAAACCCTCAAAAAGAAGAATGTAGTCAAATGTTTACTACTGAAAATACATTTTTCAGACAATAAAATGTTCAGTTTTGGTTCAAGTGAGTCAGAGATTAAATAAATGTTACTGGTTAATAGAATTCACAGCCTTTCTGATGGAAAGCATTTGACACTCAAGATTAATGCTAGATTTATCCAAATTTGCAGGCTGAAGGTCAGATGTATTTCAACCTTGTCAGCAATGCTCTCAAGTCTATTTTTGGCTGGTGCTTTTGTAGGGATTCATTCCTTGTGGATGCTGATGTCTGAAATTAGAGCAACCAGTTATACGGTTGCAGTTTAGAGGGCTGGAGAATGCACTAGCTGAGGAGGAACAAGCTCCTTTGGTTTCTCCTTTGCAGCCCAACAATCCAAAGAAAAGAAGGTGATTATTCAGCTCTTTGATTTAAGGAGACCAGGGTCTGAGCCAAAGGAAAAACAAGGACACCGATAAAGCAAACATAATCAAAGATAAGAACAATAGATAAGAGGAGAAAAGCTTCTTACTGATTCATTTTACTCTGAATTTTCTTTTTAATAGGTTCTTCCCCTAATTCATGCTAAATAAAGCAGCTTGTCTGTGTTTGGAAGGAGAGCTATGTAAAACTTGATGGTTTCAGTCCGCAAGGTTTTCTTCAAGCCTTTCCCCCACCTTTATTTCCTGTGGGGGTCACAATTTTTTTAGGTCTTCAATGAATTTCTGATTCAAAGGAACTCCATTGATGTAAAACTTTACTATAATAATGTATTAGATGTATCATTGGTCTGTTCCATTAGAGCAATTCTGTGTTCTTTTCACAGAGTTCCAATAGGTTTGAAGGATACATTTGTCCTCTTCACAGAGCTTGAAAGGTCCTGAAAGAAGAAATTCACTGCATTTTTGTAAAGCTTTTCATTCTTATGCATTGATATTATCAGTATATTCAATGTTTCTGAAATGATGGTGTTTTACTAGTATTAGTTTTGGACATTGTTAATGTACTATGTATTTGTTCTGTCACATCATTATCTGGATTCATCTTTGGTCCTCATACTCCACAGAAAAAACTTTTTTTTTCTTTGTTTAAACTCAGCCACTGACTGTCTACCATATTTGTTTGCTTTACTGTAACATCTGAAGAAATTGCTGCCAACTAAAACAAGTGAAAAAAGCCATTCCATTTCCTTCAGGTTAATTGATAAAGCAAATTCAAAACAATTTCAAGGGAAGACTTGTACCAATCAAATTGCACCAAAATAGAGCAATGCAAGCAAATCTCATGGAGGTTATGATGAATTAGCATACACCTCACATTAGTAATGACTGTTAAAGTTGAGTCTAGTTTCTTCAGAGTTGTTTAATTTAAAATTTAAGTTCTCTAGATAATTCTCCATGTTTTGGCTCTCAAATGATGGGAGTACATTAGGGAAGAAAAATAAGGAAGTTTCAAGGAAGGTACGTATTCCACTTAAATAAAAAACAAAAACAGAACAAGCTGATAATACATTTGGCACAGGACTTTGGGCACAGATGCAGCAGAACACTTAAGAATATATTTAACTTTAAGCATATGAATAATCCTATTGACTTCAGTGGGATTTAAGTGCATGCTTAAGTGTTATTTAGCTGATAAGTTTTTCATGATCTTCAGCTACTGATAAATCCTTGTGCTTTCTTCTTTCATCCGTATACCCCAGGTCTTTTTACTAATCCCAACAGTTCAGATTTGTGTAGAGTACAGTAGTTGTAGAGCATTTCAAAATAAGCAGATTGTGGTACTCAGCATTTCAAGTGTTGGTTTGTGAAAAGAAATGAATGTGTGTATGCAGGAGGGGGGCATAAAGCTTAAAACTTTTCCACAAGGCCTAACTGTGTTTCTGAAGAAACAAAACCGATCATGGAAGTATGGAAGGGACGAGGAGATATGATTATTAAGAGCTTGAAAAGTATGTTTCTGGAATGAGACTACTGAATGCACAGAAGAAATCTTCCATGATTATTTATATTGGCAGATTAAAATACGACCCTGCAACAAATGCAATATGGTTTTCTGAATATTCCCAATAAAGTTCTGTTTGCACCATTGACATGTGCCAAATATTGTACTCCATGGGTTTGTCTACACAGGCACGCAAAATTGGGGCTGCTGCAATCAATGCAGCGGTGTCGATTTAGCAGGTCTGGTGAAGATGCAATAAGTTGATGGCAGAGTGCTCTCCCATCGACTTCAGTATTCCACCTCCCCGAACATCTCCAGCCAACATAGCATTGTGTAGACACTGCACTAGGTCAATATAAGCTACATTGCTCAGGGACATGGTTTTTTCATAGTCCTGAGTGACATAATTTACATCAACTTAAGCAATAGTGTAGACCAGGCCTAAGTCCCCAATCTTGGGCCATCCTCTGGGTGCTTTGCACTTCTCCAATCCTGGGCCAGCTTCTGGAAGATCTCTTTTGTGTTGGGCATTCTTTGGGTGATGTAGAGCCGCTGTAGCGGTTCCTACATCACCACCTCCTGGCTTCCAGTTTGAAGTGTGAGTACTGTGGCACTTCAGTGTTGAGTTCTGAGGCAGCTTCCGTACATTTGCATTCATAAATGGGAAGTTTTGCTGAATATGACAATGCAGTAGCAAAAACAAAAACTGCATTTGGTTAGACAGCTAGGGCTGCCTTAGGATGTTCCACACCTACCCCCAGTTAAGAGAAAAGTCTCAAGAATTCCTTGCCACTTTCACATTTCCTACAATATTGTCAATGACACACTCCATAAGACATTCACTTCCATCCTTCCAACAGATGCCAAAACATAACACACGACCCAGCTTAATAAAACTTGTGGTCTACTGCAAAACCTTAATGGCAACCTCATACTTTTCTGTGTTGATCTGTTAATACAAGAGACTATAAAGCCACTATTAAAATTTTGCATTATAGCACTTGATCCTACACGTTTTTTTAATAGTGGGAGGTTTGCTATTGACTTCAGTGGGAACAGGAGCAAGCCATTTGATAACTGCTCTTCTACCTCCCCATTAGTGCATATTGCATTGAAACCATGGAGAAAGTTATGTATTTTCAATTGTAAGAGCTAACAACATTTTCCACTGAAAGCTGGAATGCTGCAGCAAGTGTATTAGCCACAAGATATGTAGCTTTACTTACCTACTGTCCTTAGAATAGCAGGTGCAGAGCTCTTTGTCTGAACAGGATATCAGCAAATCACAATTACTGGTGTTTTCACAGCCTCCCGGCTTTTAAATAATGTATCCATGTTTATGCCACAGAGTGATTCCTGATACTGAGCAGAATCTTATTTATTTAAGAATAAAACCATAAAAATACCATTCATTTTTGAGGATAAACGAGTTATTTCACCACCAATATCACTATTCAGAGTTTTGATCCTGCACCTGCAACATTTCCACTGATTGCCTTCCCTATTGCTGAAAAGCATCAGGAGAAAACTTGGCAACAATTTCCTTTCTCAGAATTTGTATTCTTTCCACATGGTTGATTACAAAGGTATGTGAGGGTGGACAAGAGAGACACACAGAGATGGTTGCCTTATTGCTTCAGTTATGCACATCTTTTGCTTTTCTTCAGATACATATTTAAAAAGTGCAAAACAAATCCACCCCTTTGAGATGAAATCTAAACAAAAAAACAAGTAAACACAAAGTCAGTTGGTATACCTCTGGCCACTCGTTTCTGTCTTACTATAAAAACTTGGCCCCATTTTTATTAAGATGCAACATTTGAGATGTTGCACATACGTTCTTCTTGTGGGGAGAGGGTATATCTATTTCCCCACACATAGTCCAGCTGATTTGCAGGAGGCAAGTATAAATATGGAGAAAGTATCATCTCTCATATAAGAAAATTGAATAATTGAAAATTCTAGGGCCATCCACTAGCTCCATAAACACACAGTCGAACTGTACATCTGGTGGGTATCAGGTTGTTCAGAGATCTGTGAAATGTTGCTTACTGTGCAAACTGACTCTGGCAATGGTGGTCTACTGGATTCATTCAGATAAACAACTGCATGTCATATAAGCACAATGGTTACCAGGGCCAATCAAAGGGGGCTCCAGGAGGGCCATTTGGCCTGGACCTCAAGCTCAAAGGGGGCCTAAAATTTAGACACGTGTTAATTTTTTGGCATTTGATAAATTTCACAACTTGTTTTTATGTGCATCCCTATCGGACCAAAATGTGGCACACTCTTTCAGCTTAGAGCTGCAAATTTAAACAAATAAGAGACGTGATTTGGTAAAAGACATATTTTTTTTGTTAACTGCTATAGATTTTGTCATATTAAAGAGTTAAAATGCTCATAAATATTAATAAAAATATATTGGTTCTGATGGCACAAGACTAGACTGTGATGAATGTGTCCTCTCAGATCAGCTGATTATATAAACAAACCAATACTAGTGGCTGGTGCTGGATCAAGTGCATGTTGAAAGGTAGAGAATTGTTACATTTTAGTGTCTTTATAGTTTTCCATCTAGTTGACTGAGGAATTATTTATGTGTGAGAATTCCTCATTATCATCTTGATATGGTAGCTAAAAGAGGTGACTGGTTGGTTGGTTGAGCCCTAGCTTGGTAGCTTGTCCATCATCATAGGCTTTTGTAGTCTATAGGCCCAGATTCAAGCTGAAAATTTGTGAGGACAATCTTGTACCGTGAGTTTCGTGAGGATGCACATTTGAAGTTTTTGAAATTATCCCTCCGTCTGCATGCGTGTCTGTGTTTACTATATATATGTCATCCCTTTGTCTTCAGCTCAGCCTGTTATATTATACCTTGCGTGCTTGAGTTTTGTTTCAGTAATAAGGATAATAACCTATCTGAGTGTTTCATTTTGTGTTCTTAATTAGTATTCCTTTGTTTTAAGTCTTTTCAGCATTTGTGTACCATTCAGCATTTGTGTACATGTTTACTGTAGAAGATTTCAAGTGTAGATAAGCTACTTATTTACAGCAGAATATTTCAAGTATAGGCTATATTGACAGATAGATCACTATGAAGAGGAGATTTGAAAGTGGTGCAAGCAAGAGATGGTGAAAACAACTGAGTGAAGCAGCAGCGAAGAACTCAAAGCCAGTAACTTCATTTCTCAAACCACTGGAAAACATTCCTTACCCAACAAACAATGCTACAGATAATCAAAACTCTGCAACTGCAACGGGTGATATTTCAATGCCAATACCTGAACACGAGGATAGTCATCAAGAAGAAGATGTGTCAACAGTAACAAATGCAGCAGAAGATCCTGTATATGATCAAGAAACTCAACAGCAACAGGAAGATGTATGCAGCAAGAGCAATTCATGAGTACTACAGATTTGACTGTGACTGACATTGGAATTATTGACAAGAGCAATGCTGCCCAAATGCAATCTTTTCTTTAAATTAGTTTTGAAATTCCATCCATGAGATGCTGATAATCATTCTTTCCCTACTCGTCTGTTGACAAAAACTCTTCCAAATGGTGAGACCTGCACCAGAGACTGGTTATGCTGGAGTACGGAAAAACAATCTCTATACTGTGCACCCTGCTTCATTTTGAACAAAAGTACTGCAAATGCATCCATTCTCTCTGATCAATCAGGATGGAGCATCAACAGAGGTTGGAGGAAGTTGAAAGAGCGAATGCCATCACATGATAGTTCAACGTCACACAAAGAAAACTATGTTGCATGGAAATCAGCCAGTAGGGCAGCATCAGCTGAATGTTCAGTTTACTCTTGACTGAACTCTACAGAAACTAATAACTGGAAAAAACTTCTTGAGCACATCCTGAATGTCATCCTTTTTTCTTTCTGAGCAGGGATTGGCTTTCCTCGATTCCAGGAAACGTATTGGTGATCATGCAAACGGAAACTTTCTAGGCATAGTTGAGCTCCTCAGCAAATATGACATACTTTTATCAGAGCATGTTAAATGTGTTCGAGAATTGCAAGAGAGTCAAAAGCGCATGAAAGTCCATTATCTCTCCACAAGCATATAAAACAAGTTTATTGAGCTATGTTGGTCATTCGTACAAACAACAATTCTTGATGAGATTCGAAATGCCAAGTATTTTTCAATAATTTTTCCTTGTGAGAACAATATGGAGTGGCATCAACAGACTACTATGGTTAAGATTGTAGACAGCTCAAAATTTTCAGTTGAAGAAAGGTTTATTTTGTTTGATAATTTCATGAGAAAAACTGGAAAAGAAATTGCTGCTCGAGTACTAGCAATTCTAGAAGGTTTTAAGTTAGATTTTTAAGTCTGCATTGGCCAAGCCTATAACAATGGATCTAACATGGCTGGGAAGTACAAAGGTGTACAAGCAGTTCTGCTTGAGCATAATTCAAACTGTATTTTCTCCAGCTGTGGAAACCACACACTAAACCTTGTATGTGTTGACTATGCTGAATCATGCAAGGAGGCAATTACTTACTTTGGAACTGTTCAGCAAATGTACAATCTCTTCAGTAGCAGTCCACAAAGGTGGGAAATTCTGAAGCAATATCTTCCTGTTTCACTGCATGGGATGTCCAAAACTAGATGGTCTACACCGATTGATGGTGTTCAACCAGTTGCACAGCATTTGAATTCAGTGAGAAAGGCTTTAAATGAGCTTGAATCTCTCAATCTCACTGCACAGGCTTGAACTGAACTTCAGTCTATTCAGAAGCACATGTCCAAATTTGAATGCATTCTGATGTCATCTTTGTGGATGAAGCTACTTACAACGATCCACCCAACTAATCTGGTAATTGAAACACACAGTACTACACCTGATGTTGAGAGGGATAACACTGAAAGTCTTATCAATGACATTCAACAGATTTGTGAACAATGGGATGTGATCCTGACTGAGTCCAAAGTAGTAGCACAGAATATCGGCTTTTCATCTGAGTTCTCCACCAATCACAACTTACCTACTGACTCCGATGCCAAGCAGCATTATAGGGTCAATGTCTTCCCTGTCATCATTGACTCTATTCAGTCAGGTCTTATACATCGATGTGAGTCACTGTGACTAATTTTTACCCTTTTAGAGTTTCTTTGGCAGTTCAACAGACTGAGTAATGAAGATCTATTTTCTGCTGCAACAGTACAACAAAGAAATCTCAAAAGATCTCAGTGACAAGGTCATCTTCCTCAAATGGATACATTCCACAAACTTTAAATTGGATTGCAAGCCAAAGGAATTGCTTCAAGAAATATTTGAATTTGGACTCTCTGGGGTGTTTCCTAAGATCACAATTGCATTGCGTATTTTTGTCAGTTTGCCTGCATCAGTGGCTTCAAGTGAATGCACCTTTAACATGTTGAAGCAGGTAAAGAACTAGCACCGTTCAACTATAGGACAAGAGGGGGGAGGGATAGCTCAGTGGTCGGGGGGAGGGATAGCTCAGTGGTTTGAGCATTGCCCTGCTAAACCCAGGGTTGTGAGTTCAATCCTTGAGGAGGGCCATTTGGGGCAAAAATTGGGGATTGGTCCTGCTTTGAGCGATTAGACTAGATGACCTCCTGAAGTCCCTTCCAACCCTGATATTCTATGATTCTAAGAGCATTTGAATGGGCTTGCCATGCTTAATATCAAGTGTGACATTGCACAAAAGCTAGATTTTTCCTCAATAATTAGTGCATTTGCCAAGAAAAGGGCTAGAAAAGCATTTGTTAATTAAAAAAATATTCAAATTATGTCTCACTCTTTTTTTTTTGGTGCCTTATTTTGTTTTCATGTGTCATCATTTTTTATTTTTATTATGGCTAGGGGCCTCAAAAGCTGGAAGTAGCCCAGGCTTCTCTGGACCTCTGAGAGGGTCTGATGGTTACCATTAAAAACTGAGCATTTGCCAATCGTTACCACAATTGCTTTCTATTTGAGGGCCAGAAAAAGATGGTTTTATCTTAGATATCTCTGTTTGGTAATTGGTGGCAAATTCTCACATTTTAATAGTGAACACTATTATTATGATAAGGACTTGTCAAGAGATTGACACCCTATGGTCAATGTACTATGATCTCTGGTGTTATTGGGCTGCAGTAAAGATGTGAGGAAGTTAATTCTGCAATGTCACTGTTGTGTGTGGAACTCTTGGAACAATTTTATAGTAGTGATGGGTGAAGTCCAAAACCTCTGGACAAGGAGTTCAGATAACCCCCCCCCCCAAAGTATGTCTGTATATAAAAATCCCAAGATACCCAAAACAGGCAGAAGAGTTTGCCAAAACAGGGCCTTTATATGATATGTCCATTTCTGACAGAAACAAGGAACTGCATTGCAAACAAGGCAAAATAATAAAACTTAACTGACCTTTATCAAGTTTGAAAATAATTAATTTCAGGTTCACTTTCAGTTTGGGGCAAAGATTGGGATTGGCTTTCAACAAGGGCCCTAAGTTTTCCAAGATACTTCATGGATTCCCTACTTCATAGGCTCGATTCACATCCACACCTTACATTCTGTGTAAGTGCTTTGAATTCACTCCATGAATCTGATGGAGTAGGTTTTAGCCCACGAAAGCTTATGCCAAAATAAATGTGTTAGTCTCCAAGGTGCCACAAGGACTCCTCATTGTTTTTGCTGATACAGACTAACATGGCTACCCCTCTGAAACCTAAGACACGAGGTTAGTGGTAGTCAGCAGGTCCAGGCAACAAAGAGAGAAAGGCTCATGATGCTTTGCAGAGAAGATTAATGGTAATTTTTCAGCATACTATCACCCTGCTAACACAGAAACATAAAAGCTGACAGGTACAACAGACAAGCTGAGACCTGAAAGAAGTCAAAGCTATTGAAGCATTCTAGGCAAACCTGTGCAAAGGTATTTAATTACTTATGTGGCTTGTCAAGAAAATAATACGTTTTGTGTTTTTCAACCAGTTTCCAACAAGAAATACAGCCAAAGCATGACAGCCTGACTGTTTGATTGGGACTCCTCAGTTGCTTTTATTCGTACTGTCACATTTTATTTTGCCATCTTTTACCAGAACAAATGTATATGAAATCACTTTTGACATTTCCTAGATATCACACAGTAGATTATGTAGAAGATACATATCCCCTCAGCTTTCCATATGCATAATGCTCATTGTGGCACTTTGTAGCATGACAATTCTTTTTTACAGGAGAATGTCAGATTTCATTTAATGAAAGTCAGCACAATGGGTAATATTCATGTCTAAAGAGTTTAATATGTCCACAGTAAAAATGTTTTATTCCTGTGACGGGATCTCTTGGATGGACTGTAGGGAAAACATAGTGCTATTTTGAATGTCTTCTTGCAATACTGATAAAACCCCCTGAATTCCCTGATGCTAAAAATGATAATTTCCCTATGTGGATTCCTTTCTTGATAATAGCTGTTTTGTGGGCCTGAGGTGCCATCATTAATCTTTAGCCCATTAAGGGTCTTGGGGAAGAGAATCCTACACACTCTGCTTCCTAATTTTTTCTCCTTAGTGGCAAAGACTTCCTAGGAAAAGAGTTGGATAAACAGTTTGAAAAAAGTATCCCAATACGAAAGCAGGTTTTGATTTTATTATATTGCCAACACTTTCACATTTGCTTTCCACAAGCCATGAAGTGCCTGGATTTACTTGCATGAAATCTTATGAAAAGCTAATTTTAAGCTCAAGCATTTGCAGAAAGCAAATTTCAAATTTTATGCTCAGCTAGCAAATTCACAGTTTGCACTGTGGTGATTAGTTGCTAAAGCCAATCCATCTGGGAACAGAAACAGCACCACCTGATGCAATTAATCTGATCCAAGGAGCAACAATGAGAACATTTGGTCCTCTCCCTCATTACTTGTATAACAACATACACTTAAAAATATGTATATATAACTTTCATTCACTATCAAGGCAGATGCTTAGCTTCCACATTAAATCACCCTGTGTACTTTGTTCTCTGTGGTTTACCTCCTCCAGCATCATGTGTCTGTTGCCTCAATTTGCCCTCCTCCTCCTGGATAGTTTATGTCTCATAGTTGGATCAGTTAGTTTAGCTCACTGACTAAATTAAGGAAGCTCCATCTTTCTGGGGTAACAAATGTCCAAAACAAACCATGGCTCCAACCAACCTTTCATCACCTGCTGGGCCACAGTTTTCCCTCACAGGTGTGAGCAGCTTCCCACTTTGAATCAGGTGAGTGGAGGGGGTGCTTCCTCCCAAGTCTTCTTGGAAGCCTCAGCTCAGGGATCTACTTGTTTAATGGGTCCTATTCTAGACCACCAGCAGCAGGAACACTGTCTTACGCTACACAGCAGATCTGGGATCTCTCTCACTGTTATATCCCTACCCATTTCCCAACATTCATTAAGACCGAGTCTACAGCTTTCCAATAACTTATTCTTTTGGATAGGGACTTTGGCCCAGATCCTCAAAGGCAGTTGGGCTTCTAACTTCCATTGAAATCTATGGAAGTTAGGAGCCTAAATACTTTTGTGGATCTGGGCCATATAGGTCTTTTAAGAAGGCCCCTTGAACGCTTTCAGTGCTAAATAGCAATAAACAAACAAACAACAACAACAATAATAATAATAATAACAATTAGTAATGAATAATTAATTAATAATTAACCATCAATAATCTAATTTAATATTTTAGCTTTCCAGATCAACCTAGACAGCTATTCCAAAGTGTCAAACCCTGAACAGAGGAACATATGTAGTAGTATCATAGGGTGACTAGCCCCTTTAAGAGGGAATAGGTCCAGTTCACCTTTGACTAGTTAGTTGCCTCCTGATAGAGTGTACTTAGACTCTATAAAGACCTAGGCAGCAGGTGAGAAAGGGAGGAAGGCAGTCAGAAGGAGCAGCAGAGAGTTGGTGGGGGTTGCTTGCAGAGAGCTGCATGATAGAACAGAAGTTGAACGTTGCGGGAGCAGAGAGCCAATGCAGAGAGAGAACTGATGAGAGCTGTTGAGGGATGCATATGCAAGCTGTTGGGAAAGAACTGGCCAGACCTTGACACCTGGGGGACCCTGCTGAGAAGCAGGCTCTTACAGAGGTCCCTTAGGAAAAGGGAGAGAACCAGCTCAGTCAGGGCAAGCCAAGGCCAGGAAAAAGAGCATTGATTCCAGAGGGAGGTTTCCAAGAGAAGGTGCTCAGTAGGGGTACCACACACAGGTGAATGGAACACTGTGGGGAGCCCTCTCGCAGAAGCCCTGAATTGAGGGCTGTGGAAGAAGAGTTGTAAGAAGTATGGAGAATTGCTAGAGGTGTGGAAGCCCTGGAAGAGTGGCACATTGTGTATTACATTGTGTAATACAATGTAATACACTATACAATGTATTACATACAATACATTGTATGTATTGTACATTGTATTGTATGTATTATTGTATGTATTGTATTACATTGTGTACTACATTGTGTATTACGTCAAAAAGAGTGGCTTCTGAAGCAAAGGGACACATTTTGTTCTTCAGAGATCTTCCCTATTCTCATGCATTTTCCTGTTGTTCTGTCATAAATAATAATTAGCATCTCATGTTTTAATTTATTTATTTTGGTTTCTAAAATTAACCCAGTCCACTCTGCAGCATCACCCCACAGCACAGTAACATTTAGTTTTGTAGGCAACTACCTGAACTAGCCAGGCATGATCATGAAACACGAACTTTTCAAAAAGATCTTTTTTTTTCTAGATGCTTCCATTCATTTCTAGTTTTATGTCTGCAAACAACTAAAGATCAAAGGCTGGATCCAGAATGTGGTGCTGTCATAAATATAAAGGGAAGGGTAAACCCCTTTGAAATCCCTCCTGGCCAGGGGAAAGCTCCTCTCACCTGTAAAGGGTTAAGAAGCTAAAGGTAACCTCGCTGGCACCTGACCAAAATGACCAATGAGGAGACAAGATACTTTCAAAAGCTGGGAGGAGGGAGAGAAACAAAGGGTTTGTGGGTCTGTCTGTAGTCGTCTTGGCCGGGGACAGAACAGGAATGGAGTCTTAGAACTTTTAGTAAGTAATCTAGCTAGGTATGTGTTAGATTATGATTTCTTTAAATGGCTGAGAAAAGAATTGTGCTGAATAGAATAACTATTTCTGTCTGTGTATCTTTTTTGTAACTTAAGGTTTTGCCTAGAGGGGTTCTCTCTGTTTTTGAATCTAATTACCCTGTAAGATATATACCATCCTGATTTTACAGGGGGGATTTCTTTATTTCTATTTACTTCTATTTTTTATTAAAAGTCTTCTTGTAAAACACTGAATGCTTTTTCATTGTTCTCAGATCCAAGGGTTTGGGTTTGTGGTCACCTATGCAAATTGGTGAGGCTTTTTATCCAACATTTCCCAGGAAAGGGGGGGTACAAGTGTTGGGAGGATTGTTCATTGTTCTTAAGATCCAAGGGTCTGGGTCTGTAGTCACCTAGGCAAATTGGTGAGGCTTTTTACCAAACCTTGTCCAGGAAGTGGGGTGCAAGGTTTTGGGAAGTATTTTGGGGGGAAGGACGCGTCCAAACAGCGCTTCCCCAGTAACCAGTATTAGTTTGGTGGTGGTAGCGGCCTGTCCAAGGGGTAATATTTTGTACCTTGGGGAAGTTTTGACCTAAGCTGGTAAAGATAAGCTTAGGAGGTTTTTCATGCAGGTCCCCACATCTGTACCCTAGAGTTCAGAGTGGGGGAGGAACCTTGACATGGTGGCACAGCGGTGGGATTAACCTGAAATCATTTTGAGATCCAGTTGAGATTTTTTGAACTAGAAATACAGATTTTAAAAAGGAATTTTTAGGAAGTCCAGAAGGCAGCTTTGAAACTGAAAGCAGCTTGGTTTCTCTCTGCTTTGTGGCCAAGCAGAGACAAAAGGGGATTATCTTGTGAATTGCAGATTTTTTTTGCCTGGAGGCAGGGTACTTAACTCCTGCAGGGAAATTCACAGTCTTCCAACCCAGAGGTTTTTTCTTTTCTTTTCTTCCTAAAAGTAAATAGGGGGTGTGTGCTCTACCCATTTGCCTGGAGACAAAAGTGGCAGGGTTTTTTTTTTAGGATTTTGATTTTTTTTTTTTTTGTTTTACAAGGAGCACAGGTTTGAAAAGAAATTTTTTTTCTTCTTTGGGCTGGGTAAGCAGGTTTCCAAGTAGTTGGAGGTTTTTTGCTTTAATTTGGGCCCAGAGCAGAGACAAGGGAATTGTCTTTTTTTGTAGGCTGACAATCACTATCAGAGAATAGGTATTCTATTCCAGCACAGCAAAATTTTACAGCCAAGTTTTGTTTGTTTATTTCTAAACCTCGGGTGTAAAGTTAGTTAAAAACAGAGAGGTTAGAATGGCCAAATCCTCAGCTCGACTACAGCTGGAATTAGCCAAATTTCAGGCTGAGGAAAAACAAAGGGAACATGAAAGACAGATAGAACTCATGCAGCTGAAGAAGGAACAAGAAAGGGAGGCAGAACAACACCAAGAGGCTGCCCACAAGAGGGAAATGGAGGCAAGGAAGCATGTGGAGGAGGAGAGGGAAAAAGAGAGGAAGCATGTGGAGGAGATGGAGAGGATAAAGGCCCAGCAGAATATACCAACAAACCCTAGCAATCCTTCTCCAGGTACCACTTCCCATCCCAGAAAGTTCCCCACCTACAAGGCAGGTGATGATACTGAGGCCTTCTTAGAAAACTTCGAAAGGGCCTGCCTTGGGTACAACATCTCTACTGACCAATACATGGTAGAGCTGAGGCCGCAGCTCAGTGGACCCTTAGCTGAGGTGGCAGCTGAAATGCCTAAAGAACACATGAACAAGTATGAACTGTTTAAATCCAAGGCGAGAGTCAGAATGGGGATAACACCCGAGCAGTCTCGTCGGAGGTTCAGAGCCCTAAGGTGGAAACCAGACATGTCATTTACCCGACATGCCTACCACATTGTAAAACATTGGGATGCCTGGATATCAGGAGCAAGTGTTGAATCTCCAGTAAATTTGCCCTTCCTAATGCAAATGGAACAATTCTTAGAGGGTGTTCCTGAGGAAATAGAAAGATACATCCTAGATGGGAAACCCAAAACTGTAATTGAGGCAGGAGAGATTGGAGCCAGATGGGTGGAGGTGGCAGAGAAGAAGAAAACTGGTCGCAGTTGGAGCGGAGACCAGAAGGGACCACCCCAGACCACACCCTATTACCGGGGGCCGCCCAAAGCCCCACCTACCTCCCAAAGAACCCTCCAGACCCCTTATCGTCCCACCACCCCATTCTCCAGCAACCCTCCTCGCCCCAGTGACCCGTCAGCTGGACGATGTTTTAAGTGTAACGAGCTGGGGCATGTAAAGGCCAACTGCCCCAAGAACCCCAACAGATTACAGTTCATTGCACCGGAATCACACCAGAGGTCCACAGGCCCAGATACCTCCCAGATACCCTTGGAGCGGAGGGAAACTGTGAGTGTGGGTGGGAAGAAGGTCACCGCGTGGAGGGACACCGGAGCACAAGTGTCAGCTATCCATGCTTCCTTAGTGGACCCCAATTTAATCAACCCAGAGATCCAAGTGACGATTCAACCCTTCAAGTCCAACTCTTTCAATTTGCCTACAGCCAAGTTGCCTGTCCAGTACAAGGGCTGGTCAGGAATGTGGACTTTTGCAGTCTATGATGATTATCCCATCCCCATGCTGTTGGGGGAAGACTTGGCCAATCATGTGAAGCAGGCCAAGAGGGTGGGAATGGTCACCCGCAACCAGGCTAAACAAGCCGTGAGGCCTAGCTCTGTTCCGGAAACTTCTATCAGGACCCAGTCAGAGGTGATGGACCTGGACCCCAGGCCAATGTCTGCAACAGCAGTAGTGGATCCAGTCCCAGAGACCCAGACGGAACCAGTCCCAGAACCGGAACCAGCCGAACAACCAACACCAGACCCCGTGTCAGCACTGAATCCAGTACTTGCAACCTCAACACCAGAGGGCCCCACCAAACCTGAACTGGCAGCAGCCGATAACCCTACACAAGAGGCTCAGCCGGAGCCTGAATCCCAACATAGTACACCAGCGGAGAGCGGTTCACAGTCAACAGAAACAGCTCCATCCCCCATATCGCTTCCAGAGGGACCAAGCCTAGGTCCACAATCCCATGAGGAACTGATGTCTCCAGCATCAAGGGAACAGTTCCAGACCGAACAGGAAGCAGATGAAAGCCTCCAGAGAGCTTGGACGGCGGCACGGAGCAACCCACCGCCTCTCAGCTCTTCTAATCGATCCAGGTTTGTTGTAGAAAGAGGACTTTTATACAAGGAAACTCTTTCTGGGGGACACCAGGAAGACTGGCATCCTCAGAGACAGTTGGTAGTTCCAACTAAATACCGGGCCAAGCTCTTGAGCTTAGCCCATGATCACCCTAGTGGCCATGCTGGGGTGAACAGGACCAAAGACCGTTTGGGGGGGTCATTCCACTGGGAGGGAATGGGCAAGGATGTTTCTACCTATGTCCAGTCTTGTGAGGTGTGCCAAAGAGTGGGAAAACCCCAAGACCAGGTCAAAGCTCCTCTCCAGCCACTCCCCATCATTGAAGTTCCATTTCAGCGAGTAGCTGTGGATATTCTGGGTCCTTTTCCGAAAAAGACACCCAGAGGAAAGCAGTACATACTGACTTTCATGGATTTTGCCACCCGATGGCCGGAAGCAGTAGCTCTAAGCAACACCAGGGCTAAAAGTGTGTGCCAGGCACTAGCAGACATTTTTGCCAGGGTAGGTTGGCCCTCCGACATCCTCACAGATGCAGGGACTAATTTCCTGGCAGGAACTATGAAAAACCTTTGGGAAGCTCATGGGGTAAATCACTTGGTTGCCACTCCTTACCATCATCAAACAAATGGCATGGTGGAGAAGTTTAATGGAACTTTGGGGGCCATGATACGTAAATTCGTAAATGAGCACTCCAATGATTGGGACCTAGTATTGCAGCAGTTGCTCTTTGCCTACAGAGCTGTACCACATCCCAGTTTAGGGTTTTCCCCATTTGAACTTGTATATGGCCGTGAGGTTAAGGGGCCATTGCAGTTGGTGAAGCAGCAATGGGAGGGATTTACACCTTCTCCAGGAACTAACATTCTGGACTTTGTAACCAACCTACAAAACACCCTCCGAACCTCTTTAGCCCTTGCTAGAGAAAACTTACAGGATGCTCAAAAAGAGCAAAAAGCCTGGTATGATAAACATGCCAGAGAGCGTTCCTTCAAAGTAGGAGACCAGGTCATGGTCTTAAAGGCGCTCCAGGCCCATAAAATGGAAGCATCGTGGGAAGGGCCATTCGTGGTCCAGGAGCGCCTGGGAGCTGTTAATTATCTCATAGCATTCCCCACCTCCAACCGAAAGCCTAAGGTGTATCATATTAATTCTCTAAAGCCCTTTTATTCCAGAGAATTAAAGGTTTGTCAGTTTACAGCCCAGGGAGGAGACGACGCTGAGTGGCCTGAAGGTGTTTACTACGCAGGGAAATGTGCTGGTGGTGTGGAAGAGGTGAACCTCTCCATGACCCTTGGGCGTATGCAGCGACAGCAGATCCAGGAGCTGTGCACTAGCTACGCGCCAACGTTCTCAGCCACCCCAGGACTGACTGAACGGGCATACCACTCCATTGACACAGGTAATGCTCACCCAATTAGGGTCCAACCTTACCGGGTGTCTCCTCAAGCTAAAACTGCTATAGAACGGGAGATCCAGGATATGTTACAGATGGGTGTAATCCGCCCCTCTGAAAGTGCATGGGCATCTCCAGTGGTTCTAGTTCCCAAACCAGATGGGGAAATACGTTTTTGCGTGGACTACCGTAAGCTAAATGCTGTAACTCGCCCAGACAACTATCCCATGCCACGCACAGATGAACTATTAGAGAAACTGGGAAGGGCCCAGTTCATCTCTACCTTGGACTTAACCAAGGGGTACTGGCAGGTACCGCTAGATGAATCTGCCAAGGAAAGGTCAGCCTTCATCACACATCTCGGGCTGTATGAATTTAATGTACTCCCTTTCGGGCTGCGAAATGCACCCGCCACTTTCCAAAGACTTGTAGATGGTCTCCTAGCGGGATTAGGAGAATATGCAGTCGCCTACCTTGACGATGTGGCCATATTTTCGGATTCCTGGGCAGACCACCTGGAACATCTACAAAAAGTCCTTGAGCGCATAAGGGAGGCAGGACTAACTGTTAAGGCTAAGAAGTGTCAAATAGGCCTAAACAGAGTGACTTACCTTGGACACCAGGTGGGTCAAGGAACTATCAGCCCCCTACAGGCCAAAGTGGATGCTATCCAAAAGTGGCCTGTCCCAAAGTCAAAGAAACAGGTTCAATCCTTCTTAGGCTTGGCCGGTTATTACAGACGATTTGTACCGCACTACAGCCAAATCACTGCCCCACTGACAGACCTAACCAAAAAGAAACAGCCAAATGCTGTTCAGTGGACCGGAAAGTGTCAGAAGGCCTTTAACAAGCTTAAAGCGACACTCATGTCTGACCCTGTACTAAGGGCCCCAGACTTTGACAAACCGTTCCTAGTAACCACAGATGCATCCGAGCGTGGTGTGGGAGCAGTTTTAATGCAGAAAGGACCTGATCAAGAATTCCACCCTGTAGTGTTTCTCAGCAAAAAACTGTCTGAGAGGGAAAGCAACTGGTCAGTCACTGAAAAAGAATGTTATGCCATTGTCTACGCTCTGGAAAAGCTACGCCCATATGTTTGGGGACGGCGTTTCCACCTGCAAACCGACCATGCTGCACTAAAGTGGCTTCACACCGTCAAAGAAACTAACAAAAAACTTCTTCGGTGGAGTTTAGCTCTCCAAGATTTTGATTTCGACATCCAACACATCTCAGGAGCTTCTAACAAAGTGGCTGATGCACTCTCCCGTGAAAGTTTCCCAGAATCAACTGGTTAAAATCGTCCTTGAGATGTGGAAAATATTGTTAGTCTTTATGTACTTGGTAGTATATTTAGAGATGCATGTGTCTTATTAACTCTGTTTTCCTAGAGCTCCAGGAAGAAATCCCAGCCAGTGTTTCACCCTAGCTGAGATTTGGGGGGCGTGTCATAAATATAAAGGGAAGGGTAAACCCCTTTGAAATCCCTCCTGGCCAGGGGAAAGCTCCTCTCACCTGTAAAGGGTTAAGAAGCTAAAGGTAACCTCGCTGGCACCTGACCAAAATGACCAATGAGGAGACAAGATACTTTCAAAAGCTGGGAGGAGGGAGAGAAACAAAGGGTTTGTGGGTCTGTCTGTAGTCGTCTTGGCCGGGGACAGAACAGGAATGGAGTCTTAGAACTTTTAGTAAGTAATCTAGCTAGGTATGTGTTAGATTATGATTTCTTTAAATGGCTGAGAAAAGAATTGTGCTGAATAGAATAACTATTTCTGTCTGTGTATCTTTTTTGTAACTTAAGGTTTTGCCTAGAGGGGTTCTCTATGTTTTTGAATCTAATTACCCTGTAAGATATATACCATCCTGATTTTACAGGGGGGATTTCTTTATTTCTATTTACTTCTATTTTTTATTAAAAGTCTTCTTGTAAAACACTGAATGCTTTTTCATTGTTCTCAGATCCAAGGGTTTGGGTTTGTGGTCACCTATGCAAATTGGTGAGGCTTTTTATCCAACATTTCCCAGGAAAGGGGGGGTACAAGTGTTGGGAGGATTGTTCATTGTTCTTAAGATCCAAGGGTCTGGGTCTGTAGTCACCTAGGCAAATTGGTGAGGCTTTTTACCAAACCTTGTCCAGGAAGTGGGGTGCAAGGTTTTGGGAAGTATTTTGGGGGGAAGGACGCGTCCAAACAGCGCTTCCCCAGTAACCAGTATTAGTTTGGTGGTGGTAGCGGCCTGTCCAAGGGGTAATATTTTGTACCTTGGGGAAGTTTTGACCTAAGCTGGTAAAGATAAGCTTAGGAGGTTTTTCATGCAGGTCCCCACATCTGTACCCTAGAGTTCAGAGTGGGGGAGGAACCTTGACAGGTGCATTCCCAAATCTCCTATTAAAGGTGCTGAGTGATTTGACCTGAGCAGAACTGGGTTATAGATTTGGTTTCTATGGCCCTGCCTATGCAAAGCACTTAAGCATGTTGTACATACTTTTGAGCACCTGAGTATTACTGTTAATTTTAAAGTGACTTCTTGTGTTCTTGAAAGTTTTTCCATATACTTAAGTTCTTTGCTGGATCAGGGCTGATGTGAATACAAATAAAAGGTCCAGTCCTTCAGCCTTGACTCAGGCAAAACTGTGAGTGAACTCAAGAGGAGTTTTGTCTGAATCAGGGACTACCATCTTATTTCAGTCTTTGCTTCTAGTCAGGTGCAATTATTTGTTTATTGAATGGTACTGCAGTTTTATAATTTTTTCTATGCCATCCAAACACTAGATTCCCCCACCCCCATATAGGATATTCTCAGCATCACAGGCAGAAGAGAAGTAACCATTAAGTTTTCAGCTTCCAGTTTAGAGCTGTTACGTTATAAGTGACAAGAGTTAAGCTAGTGAGTCTAGGTCATTCACTGCATCAGGCCAGTGCTTGGTGCAATGCTCAAAGCAGGAAAACAGTAGGTTTATAACACCTTTACACCTCCCATATTCTTGGATCATCTGGTGGGTGATTCAACCCCAAGCATACATTTTAGAGCTGGATAGGGATGCCTTAACACTGTGCTTTTTTATACCAGGGACCAGCTTGCTGCCTTCCTAAACTGTGTCAGGGAGATCTCAGGGACCGGCACCGGTTTTGCAGACTGGTTGTTGAAAAACATTTTACATTCAGCTGCCCATAGCTCTAAATGCCAATGTTGGCAGGCAACAATAACTAGGTGACTCACAATCCGGGTATACGACCTTTCCCCAAGACATACCTGCTACATCAGAAGACTAGGCAAAATATTCATCACAATTTCTTTGGTATGGAATTTGCTAATTTTCCAATCTATGAAATATCCAAACAGTTGGAGAAATTTTACTACATTTCTTGAAAAAATATTTTTAAAGGCTGTTTCTGTGAAATCTCAAAAAAACATGTTGCTTGAAAATTCTCCCTTGTGAATTTTGAAAAGAGATATTGGGGTTGCTGGTTTATAAAATCTGATACTCAAGTTGATTAAGATCATGGCTGATAGCCTGAGTTCTATTCCACTTTTACTACTGAATGACTTTAAATAATACTTTGAATTTACATAATACTTTGCAAACAATAGTTATAAAATAATTCATTGGATTAGAGTGTCTGTCTAGGCAAATAGTTCAACCTTAGATTTTTTTCTTCTACAGAATTGGGATAATGATGCTAATCATGGCTTTAGTAGTTAGGCAATCTGGTTTCTAATCCTGGTTGAGACAAGTTTGCTGTATGCAAGCTACTTAGGCCAGGAGTTTTAGATATGGGTGCCTAAAATTAAGCACTTAAATCTTTAACCAAATATGCAAATAATGTGGCCAAGTTTATATAAGCTAAACAAAATGGCAAATGTAGCAAGAATTTTCACTTTTTTAACAACCAGTTTTGTTTATTATCACAGTCTGTGCATTATCAAGTAACTCTCATTCCAATAGTATGTGATCCTGTAATTAAAGAATGTATCATAATTCATATGCACAAAAGTGGCCAAATTAAGGTTGCACAGGCAACTTCCATTCTGACATTTTGCACCTTTTGGAATGTTTTGACTTTATAATCTTAATAAGGACCTTTAATGTAGTTGTTATGTATATTAAATATTTATATTAGGCCTATACCTTAGCAGAATATGAACACTCCATATAAGCCTTCAGATGACAGAGTGGTTAGAGACATATTCACAACCCAATCGAATAAAACAGCAGGTTTTGTCATTTTGAATGACCTCCGTACTGCAGATACAACTACCAGTCATACTAACATTTAAGCACATGCTTAAAGGTAATCATGTGAGTAGTCCCTTTTGACTACAGTGGGACTATTCCCACACATAAAGTTAAGCACATATATAAGTGTTTGGAAGACTGAGGCCTAGGTTGTGTTAATATTATCTGGAATGATTGTTCCCCATGTATAACTAACAAGTACTTTCATATGGAAATGACCAAATTTTCATAAAAGTAATCTGTTTCTGAGTATCTTTTTTCACTCTGATAGCAAAATATAGTTTAATTAAAATAACATTTATTTCAGAAATGAGATCCCACAGTATGGTGACATAGAATAAACTACTGAGATGCATTGACCAGATGAACAATTGGTGTACTTTGTTAGCATTCAAGATATACATGATATCATAAATCAAGCTTATGTCGCCATTGGCCGTGGCAGACGAGAGAGAGGATTGAAAAAAAGTTAAATAAATATTATATGTAAATGATATGAGAAAGTTAGTGGCTCATAGAAATGCACTGTGTATAGCAGGAACATTTGATCCAATGTGTAGCCTGTGGCTTCTGTCATTTAAAACGCAGCTGAGATTTCATACCAGTTGACAGATAGCTTCCTACATTTAGGTGACCCTAGTGTACTATTATGTCACCCATGATCTTTTTTTACTGATAATGGATTGGGTAATGAGAAAACCATACAACAACCAAGGAGCATACAATGGACTTTCACACAGAAGAACTTGACTTTGCAGATGACATCAGCTATTCCATAGCCATAGTGTCATGCAAGCCAAAACAAATGATCTCCAGGCCTATGCACAATTATTAGGGTTGAAAATCAACACATAGAAAACTAAAACTATGAGAATCGTCATGCAGAAAGGTTTCAGAGGGGTAGCTGTGTTAGTCTATATCAGCAAAACAACGAGGAGTTCTTGTGGCACCAATTACATTTCTGGGACTCACACAGAAGTGGTCCTATACTTCACATATCTTGGCACCATGTGTAAGCACAACAGGTGGAACAGATAAAGACATTGAAGCCAGAATAGCAAAAGCCAGACATGCCTTTGTAAATTTAAAGCCAATCTGGAGATACAGAAACTTTGCTTTCCAAACTAATCTTTGAGTATTTAACACCGTTATAAAGTTGGTCTTAACTATATGGAACTGAAATGTGGAGCCTCATTAGGAACTTATTATCTAAACTCCACGTTTTCATAAACAGCTGCCTTAGACAAACCTTCAATTTCAGATGGCCGGAAAAAAATCACAAATGAAGAATTCTTGAGGAGGACAAAACAGAAACTGATACAGCAAGAAATTACAGAACACAAATGGAGATGGCTATGACATACATAGAGGAAAGACCCAAATAACATAGCAAGAGAGGCATAAGACTGGATTCCCTAAGGCAAGAGTTGACACAGTAGACCAAGGATAGCATGGATGTGCACAATAGAAGCAGAACTAAAATCTATCAAAATGACATTGGAAGAAACTAAGACTACAGCAGGAAACCAGCAATGATGAGAGGCATTGGTGAAAATCCTATGTTCAGCATAGAGTAGAGAGGCATAAGAAAGAGAGTGTATATTCCAAAGTTTCACAGAATTATAGCTATCACTTGGGTGTCAGACAATTACGATATACTGCTTTCTTTGATAAAGATGCACAGTTGCTAACTAATCATCTTTAGCAACAGTACATTATATAAAAGTACAAACACTTCCGAACGTCTGCCTTTGTATACTGGATTTTACGTAGAATAGTGGTTTAACAAAAATGTTAATTCCCATTTTTATTTGAATACAAGGGTCCAGATTCTTAATGTTCTTACTCCTGTTTCACACCGGTGTGACTCCCATAGCCTCAGCTGAGTTATGCTTTTACACTGGTGGGATCAGAATCAGTCCCAGTCTGTAAAACACAAAAAAATCCACTCGCAAAACAAGATTTTAATGCCAGTAGGGAACAAATGCTGTTAATTTGAAGACTTTAAAGCTAATTGAAGGGCATTGACATATGTAGGAGACATGATTTAGAAATGTAAAACTTTATTTTGATATTATTTTGATATTTTTATCAGTTTACTACTCTTCTGTGCAGTAGAGTCCTGGGAACCAATGCTCACCCCACTTTCACCAACTCTACACCAGCGTATCTCTGCAGATCGCAGTGGAGCTACTCCTATTCTGGTAAAAACAATCAAGTCCCCTCAGTCATATCCATAACTTTTTCCAATTCTTGGGACTTTCCAGATGTCAATTTAAGTGGAAGATGAGTAGGAAGGTAAAAATCTTCAGGCTCTTTTAACTGATATTTTTTCTTCTGCTCTCATTGGTTTAGGGCCTGATCCTGCAACCCTTATTCACATGACCATTCCTTACTCATGTTAATAAGAATTTATGCAATTGGGCCCTTACAACATACTTATGGCTGGGACAACTTCAAATGGTGTCCAGATAAATGCATCACAATTCAGCTGCATAAAGTGGCCTGATCTCAATTATTCTGAACCCTTTGGCCTGCAAAAATGGGCTGAGATACTCCTACAAATAGATTTTCCTGATGATTTCTGGCACTTCTGCTTGAGGACAGAAATAATCTGTCCTAAGAACAGCCTCTCATGTGTTATTTTGGCACTTTTATATCTGGTCCTTGGAGAAGCATGGTTGCACTTAGGGACATAGAAATGGGCGGAGGCGGGGGGGAATCTAACAAAATATTTTGACTTAAAATGATTCAATTCAGGTGCAATTTGAGAGATAAAGCTTATGTTAGCTGAAGTAGTTGACCCATCAACAGTGTGCATTGCCCAATAATCACAGAGTTTAACTTTTATCTTTTTAAACAAAATTAACGCAAGAGATGTAATCTTTACTGAACAGGTTTTAAAAATACCCATTCTGATGGCAGCCATATTTTGCTGAAGTTTTCTTTCCCTTCTATCCATTATAATGTGCTTTGGTGAGGTGGCAATGCACACATCAAGTAGTCTCATTAATACTCATTAAGTGCACTATGCCAACAAGCGGGTCAGAAGATGGAATCTTATTTACTTTTAATATGCATGTATTTAGAAAGAAGCATAGCAGTAGCACTAAAAACAGTGCTGAGTGAATTAGCATTACAGATTTCAGTGTTTGTATTTACTGTTTGTGCACAATATGAATATCTTTACCATTTCGTACTAAGTATCAAAGGCATACCTGACATCTATTAAACATCTGTTTCTGTGAAAAAAACTACACATGTCTGAAATTTTTGGAAGGTTTCTTAGAAATGATCAGCCACAACATACGATTCTTCACCCCGTATTTATTACACTTGTCTGCACTGCGCTCAGAGTTCAATATGTCCTCTACTACAATTGTCATCACTAACAGCTAGAGTGCCCTGAACAAAGATCCTGTCTCTGTCTTAGGTAATAGTAATGCAATCAACTGCCTGTTTGCCTTTACAAAGTGCCATGTTCCCTCTCCTCCTTCCACCCTCCTGTTTTGTGCAAATGTTGATTCCTGGGCTGGGACTCCAAGTTTCAACTGGAGCAAATTTATGACTGAATTAATAAACCCTGAACATAGAAACATTAGCTCAGCCTTTGTGACTGGTGCAAGTTTTGGTCTGCAAAGTGAACCCTGTACATTCATACACAGAGGGTTTGGCAATGAATCTATACATTCAATCTCAATGGATCTTAATCTCCAAAAGAGATTTTGCTCCCTCCCTCCCCGCAACAATCTGTCCAGCTTCCTCCTTCTTATTAGGCTGTGGGCAACCTCCCTCCTGACTTCCCTTTGATGTCTGCAGGAGGAGGCCCTTTGTACCCTCTTGTTCTGCAGTTGGGACTAAATGGCTCTCATTGCACATCCCCCATAATCACCCACATGCTGTTATTAGGAACCTGTTCAGGAAGATTCCATAGCTAATGCTAGAAAGATTATATGGAGTCTGTTAGCCCCTGCATAGCCAGGGATGTTTCTCAGCTCCTGCTGTACTATGCAGTAGAAGGAACAGACACATCTTGACCTCCAGAAGATTCTTCTTAAGTAGTAAGGGGAATAATCAGCCCTTATTAAGCAGCCTCCTGAAGATCTTACTGTACAGGTGCAGCCATTTTGTGACCATGAAGATGCAGTGGCAGTGTTGTGGTGGACACTAGCCCCAGGAGCACAGTAGTTGAATTTGTATTTAAAGCTGGCCAAAAAATGCAAATCCCTTCTGTTAGGATATAGATATTCAGGCCTGTCTGCAAAGGCCTGTACTTTAAGAATTTAGGTGTATTCTTATCACTTGGCTAGTTAGAGGTATAAAAGAAAGAATCAAAATCACTGTCTGCCAGTGTAAGGTCCTTCTCTTACTGTGACAGTCTGAGGCCCTGTTCTTAGGCTAAGGCCTTTGGCTAAGCAACAGAGGCAGCTGTTGGGGACACTGGGGCATGGCCACTAGGTAACTTGAGGGGGTGGAAGACCACGAGTGTCAATGAAGCTCCCTCGCACTAGGCCCAAGTGTCCTTGGCCCCTCCGCCTGGAGGCACACACAGCAGTTATGCTGAGAATCTGCAACAATATGCTGCAGAGTCAGACTGCCTGAAACTAAGCAAGGCCAAACAGGGCAGGTATGGAAGAACAATGCTGAATAAAGCAGCTTTATGTCTGGTTTAAGAAATGATACAGAGAACAAGGGCACTAGCTGGGAACTGGATTGGCTGGCTATATGGATACTTAGGGCAGCTTGCTATTGGATAAGTATGCTGGGGAAAAGGATGTATAAAAGCCTGTGTAACTTCCTGCTCTGTGTGCAGGATTTGAGATTTTATTCTCCCTGTACCTTTTTGCAGCTGCAAATAAACTTTTCTGCTTCTCCACCCCGTTGTGATTGTTGGGTGTAGCACACCGGGTAGAGACTCAATTTCAGCTGTTGTTTAGCCTCTCGGCACTGGGTGCCGGCAACACAGCCATAAGCTGGGAAGCCACGAGTCACATCCTCACATTCCAAACTAGTCACATTGAAAGAAGGTGCTATTGGGCTGTTAGGAATACAACCCTGTTCTGATAATGCCTATCACCTCCAGAGAAAGGGAAGTGCCTAGAAAATGTAAAAGGAAACTTAGTTTGATAGCATCCTGTCTGGCAAGAACTCACTTATCAATAGCTGGGATGTGAAATCCTAACTTTTGTACTGTTTTGTCATTATAGTTCCCACTTTACTATTGCTTGTCTGTATAATCTCTGTCTGGTTCTGTGTTTGTTCCTGTCTGCTGTATAATTAATTTTGCTGGGTGTAAACTAATTAAGGTGGTGGGATATAATTGGTACATTATCATGTTACAATATGTTAGGATTGGTTAGTTAAATTTCAGGAAAATGATTGGTCAAGGTATAGCTAAACAGAACTCAAGTTTTACTATATAGTCTGCAGTCAATCAGGAAGTGGGGGGTGGGTGTGTGGGTGGGGGAGATGGGAACAGGGAATGAGGGTAAGGAAATTGGAATCATGTTTGGCTAAGGGCAGGAATGGGAACAGGGACACAGGTGTAAGGCTCTGTGGTGTCACAGCGGGGAAGGAGGATACTAAGGAAGGAAACTGGAATCATGCTTGCTGGAAGTTCATCCCAATAAACATTGAATTGTTTACACCTTTGGACTTCAGGTATTGTTGCTCTCTGTTCATGCGAGAAGGACCAGGGAAGTAAGTGGGTGAAGGAATAAGCCCCCTAACACCTTCCAGTGAAAAATGTCATGGTTTTGGAAAAATTTTCATCCAGATCCAGGATGTTTGTTTGCGAGGAGGGATTTCAAGGAAAATTGTTGTTTCAGGAGAACTTAAATGATTTTTTTTTTTTGGCTTCCCAGCTGCCCATCTATAGAGGCAGAAAGCTCAGCAGCTCAGCCTTCCCGCACAGCTCCGAGAGCTGAGAGGCAGAGTGCCCTGGCTCGCCACCTCACACTGCTTTGGGAAAGCTTTTGACAACGTCACGGACAGAAAGTGAAATTGACAAAAAATTTTGACCTGTGTAGTTGGGAGCTGCCATTCTGATTTATCTGTAGGAAAAATTGAACATTTTCAGCAAATCTGAAATTTTCTTATGGAAAATTTCAGATTTGCTGAAAAACATATTTTTAAGCAGAAAATCATTCCTATGAAAAAAATCTCAACCATGTCTATTTGTACTTGCTCTTGACTGAATAGGTTTCCACCAATTTGATCCAAGATCTCAAGAGAAGAGCTTTTGATGCCATGAAAACTGAATTAATCCAAACCCTGACTTATCTGTAGTAAGCACTACTAAGTTGCTGCTAGTTGACAACAACATGAACTTCTGGCTTTAAAAGTCCCAGAACTATCTATCCTTTAGAGTTTTATATTGTTTAGACAACAAAACAGGTTTTAATTGCTGTAATGAAAATGCAGGGTAAGCCCTTTCTTCTTTAGCTCTCTCTCTGGTATATGTGTCAATTACATTTGTTCAGACAAGTCATTAAGTATTGGGGAGGGGGTGTTGAGCAAATTAGGTTTAAAAAGAATGTTATGTGCAGGCTCTGCTGCAGATAGAAAGAAGCTTTGATGAGAAAAGACAAAATCAGCAATTGGAGAATCTCTAGGAGCTTGCATTGCAGAATCCACAAGGAGTTTGTGAACTGCAATACCAGAGAAAATATTACTAGACTGGTTTCTTTAGAACTCCAGCTGCTCAAATCTACAATTTTATTCCTTGCTAAGCTGTGTGTCCTGTAATGATAAGGTTGGCTCACAGAGTGAAAATTTTCTGCAACTTTCTGTGAAAATTTAAAGTACCCTAATTTCAGATAAGTCAGCTGCTATCATTTCAAAGCATGTTCTTTTCCCCCGCACCTAAAACATATAGATGTGAAGTGCAATGGTAAAGAAGGAAGTGTCTGTGAAATTCTCAGACTGATATAGTAACTTCACAAATTAGTCTTCCCCCCCTTAAATGCTCTAAAAACATCTTGCTTGCTTTGTGGTATGCCCTGCTAAGACAACATTGCTCCATGACCAGTGCTGATTTCAGCTTTATTTCCAGGTGCAATTCAGAGCCCTGGTATTGTTTTATTGCCATCCCAAGAGTTCAAAAATCGTAAGTCAGGACTCAGAAGAGCATGAGATTGTCTTAACAATCATAAGATTATTTTTTTAAAAATACCTTTTGGTTTCTTGATGTCTTCTGGTTTCTGAGCCTTTAGGGTACAATCTAGTCCTTCCAACCAGGAGGGCTTTAAGAGCAACACAAAATATCATGAGACTGGTGAGAGCTGGTAACATTGGTATTGACCTATAATATCCAAATTGAGATAACTCCATTTTTCTCATGCAATAATGCTCAGCTCAGGCAGTCAAACTAACAGTATCCTGACCTAAACAGGCTTGAGCACTAACTGGAACCCTTATCCACGGTCTTAACATGGAGGGTGAGGACTGAATGGGCATGGAGAGTGAACTAAAGTGATCCCCTCCAAGTCAAAGGTAAGACAATAGATGTGGTGGTGTAGGGAAGTCTGCACTGCTTCTGCCTATATTCTACCTCTCCTGAGAGTATGTAGCATCGTCTCAGTCTCCAGGGCTGTCACTAAAATCAGAAGACCATTTTTAAAAAGTAATATATCAATGGCATTTCCACCAAAGAGTAAGGATAGTATATGCCCCAAGTGTCATTTGGCTAGAAAATGTTATTATTAGTTCATTAGACATGTTTGGTAATTGGAATCAATTGATACTTCCTATCTTTTAAACTATCCCTCAGTTTATTCAGACTTGCTGTAACTTGCCAGTTAACCAATGAAGTGTAAATAAAGGTGGTCCAAGGTGGTGGTGTTCAGATCTGGAGAAGGGCTAGGATTCAGAGTTCAAATGAATGCCCAAACTGGGTTCTGTTCAAAGCCAGAAGGGCTTCTGTTCAAAGGCTCCAAAATCTTGCAAGCTGTTGTTGCTAGATTTCTACTCAGATCACCCATTTTAGAGAGACTGAACCAGATCCAAATACTGGTGTCTTTACTTTACATATGACCTGAGTCAAAACCATCAGGATGGTTTTGGAGGTAGGGGTTCAAATCTGCACATCTGCCCCCACACTAATTTGGGGAAAGGGAACACACTGTTGGATTTGTGATTCCACCTGGGCCTGGTCTCTAAATGTAAGGTATTTTAATAATTAAAGGCCTGGTCCAAATCCAGTTGAAGTCAATAGAATAAGTTTTAATGACTTCAATGGGCATTGGATCAGGCCCTAAACATAATGATACTGAACGCCACAAAGTACTTTTAGTGGAGACCATAGAAACACCGTGCCATTAAGTATGTCAAAAAGTCCTCAAGAAGCGATGACATCACTGCCTTCAAATGGTAAATGTTACTGGAATTTTTATTACTACTTAATGTTTATTTAACTGCTGAAAAATAGGATTACTTACTCTAAGTTATGTCAGTACTAATTACTGGAAGACATTTAAATTACCATTTAAAAGCAGGCTAGAGAACAGTTTGAGCTACATAGAAGAAAGAGAGAGAGAAACACAGAGAGAGTCTTGGCAGAAGAGATAGTTGCTGAGAAGCTTCCAGGATGAACAACTCTTGCTTTGTTTGTATTTGTTTGCTTTTTATCCTGCCATTCAAAAAAATCCCAACTAAGGTATTATCAAAATGTTTATGGAAGTTGTTATTGTCACAAGAAAATACAAAAACATGTATTTGTTATCTCAAGTTGTTTCATTTAATTCATTTATTCCACATTTCATATGCTATTGAAAGAACAGATCGAAAAAGATATGGTGATACACATTGCCTAGTTACAGGTTATATTTCACACCTAAAACTTGGACCAGAATTCAGGAACATTCTGAGTAACCTGGGCCAAGTCTTGAGTGGTCCCCTTTCTATTCTATGGGTTTAGGGAAAGGAATGATGTTTTTATTTGAAACAGTACAAAAATGGTGTTCTTTGGGTTTTATTTTGCTGAGTTTTACTTTGAGATAAGACTTATATCAAAAATGTATGTGATATGTATTCAAGCAACTCAAAACAAACACTCCTTCGCAAAGATTTACACAGTGTAGGTACTTAGGGTGACACAAAGTTTTTAAACAAATGTAGCCTTAAATATAGTAGCTGGTGCAGCTATAATATAGGTATGACATTCTAGGGTGTAGTCTACCCAAGTGAGGGGCTATGTCATCCCTGCCCTGCAACTTTGGGTGCCTTACAATGCTTTGCTGTTGTAGCTTCCAACCTGGGTTGCTCACAATCAGCCTGCCAGCATGTCGGTCACACCCACAATGTCTGTGCAAAGTCAGAGCCCTGGTCCAGCAACTTTGAACCCAGCTACCTGTCAGCAAACACCAGCCACACACTGGCTTCCAGCAGCCTTGGTTACTACATGCAGGGTGACCCCAATGCAATCCCAGTCCCAGAATTTTTCCCCAAAACCTGTGTTCTGCACTGTCCAGCCCTCTCCTGGATAGTCTAAATATATTAGATCTGTTGCCCCTCTCAGGAGATCAAGATACAGCAGCCTGCCACCTCAAACAGCATTACCCACACAGCATTACCCAAACTGGATTCGTTTTGCTTACAGAATAAAGCAAGTTTATGTAACTATAAAGAGATACGTTTTATATGAGTGCAAGTATTAAGGCATTAAAGTCAGAAATGGTTATAAGAAAAATAAAGATAAAATACTTCCTAGTACTAAACTTAACACATTAGCCAGGATTCAAGATGAAATAATTAGCACCATTTTTCAATAGAATGCTGATCAGGTTTCAGGTCAGAATCTTCTCCTAAGGGTCCAATGGCTGTTTCTTTTGTCTTCTTAGGTGAAAAGAGAGAGATGGACAGGGAGAAATAACTTGAGCTGTTTCTGCCCCATAGTTTTATAGTTCAGTCACCCTTTGAAATGCATTTTCCTGCGAATAACCCAGAGATAAAAATTCTTTCCAGCTGGCTTCATGCTGTTCTTTTAACCTGTAAATGAAGATTTTCTTCGTCTTATTTCTTCACCCTCTCACTATCTGGGGACTCTGTTTATAGATTATATGAAAACAGAGGTAAACACACATCTGTTTGTTGAAGACAGGCTGGCATGACCAGTTCTACCTAATCAGAGCTATGTGAGTTTGAATATTAGCCTTTAACATCAAACGGGGAATTTCATAACTTTACACATAATGTTGCTACTTATATTTCACCATGATATTATGGACAAGTGAGTTATTAGTTTTCAAGTGATATCCCACAAGGCATATTTTGTACAAAGATTATTACAATAGTGCATATGGCATGAATACACATGTTCATTCTGTCGCAATAGGTACTGAGACAAAGGCCGCACTGACTTACTCCCCCATGCAATCCTAGTAAGTCAATGTAAAAACTAGTGCCAATCAAAATTTTGGAGCAATTCTGATAGACATTTTCCACACACAAATTTCATTTTAATTGAAATATTTTATTTTAAATTAAATTTAAAAATTTAAAAAAAAATCAAGAATTTGTTTAAAAATCTTGTTTGTTTCAAAATAGTGGAGAAAATCCCACTCTCTCTTGCTTTTATTCATTATTTATTTATTTGTGTGTTTATTTAAGTTTTTTCCTCCTTTTATTTTTTAAACCATCTCCAGGCAAGACACATTAAAATGAATGAACATTATATTTGTTCATGAATTACCTCTTATGTATTCATCTATTTTCTAAAGCATCTTTGTGCCATGGATATAAGACTACTTCACTCTTACATACTGCTTTTCCATTCACAGATCTCAAAACATTTTACAATGGCAGATAAGTATCATTATCCCCATTCTTCACAGCTTTGGATCCCCAATTCCCTGTCAGCATTTGTACTATCTCCCGGGTGTACTATATTCCCACGGTGAATATCTGGGTATGTTGCTGTCCTTACCACAGCCCCGCCATCTGCAGCCCAATTCTGACTCTCTGATGGATTCACTGTCTTCAGTTCAGTGTTAATTTAGCCATTCTTCTGACTGGCCAAAATTCATTGACTTCTTCAGAGTAAAGATCAGGAATATCTGCCATGACCTCCCTTCTCTCCTTCCCCTCATTTCTTCAATACCTTCTTATTCCTGTCACTGATGCTGGGCCTTCACATTTGCTCTCTACCTCCAATCTCTCCACATGCCACCTGTTTTCCCTCCAATCCAGTGTCCATTTTCTCACTCCACTGAAACTGCTCTCACCAAGGTTTCTAAAGACCTTTTGCTGGATAAATCTCAGGGACTTTACTTCATCCTAATTTTCCTGAACCTCTCTGCCATTTCTGACTGTTGCTCACTCCCTCCTTGAAATTTTGTCCTTGCTTGGCTTTTGTGCCTCAGTCTTCTCCTTATTCTTCTCTTACCATTACTTCTGTGATTATTCATTCATTCATAGTCTTATTCAGTGGCTACTCCTCCTCCCCTCTCCCAGAAACAGTATGTTCCCAAGAATCATAACAAATGGAACTAAATACTTTTTAAATTTGTTTAAATATACATGAACCAAGAGGTTGTTTTACATTTATATATATATATAATGTATATAAATGTGTATAATCTTTATAAAAATGGTTGATATTTTCCCCACCCTATATATGTTGCTTGTCTCCTTAGACTGCAAACTCTTCACACCAAGGACTATATGTGTCCTGTGATTTCTCTGTCTGTGTTCAGTGCCTAGCACATAGTGGGCACTACCAGAATACAAACAATAATAGTTAAGATGTTGGGATTTACTTGGCATGTTGCAATCATCCTTAAGAACCTGGGGTTTAAGGAATCAAACAGACCTGCAGCAATAAGGTTTAAAAAAAATCACTGAACTCACTAATGCTTTTGAAAATAACCTACATTCATGTAACTTCAGTGCCAAATAGCTTTGAAAATGAGTGTACTGATTAACAATAACCATGTGACAGTTTGTTGACCCTAAGCAAATCAATTATAATTAGATACCTTTGATTGCAACATTATCTTTATACAAAGGAACTGATGCTGATACCATGAAAACAGAATTTGTTTTTAATCAAATCATTATAGAGTAGAAGGTTCTATCATGTCTTTTAGGCACAGTGTCACAGTGAAATCACTAGAAGACATAATACCAGCTGAATTTCCCACAGAGGAAGGATGGTCTCACATTCTGTCAGTACAATGATCTGGGAGACAGGAGATCTCAATCTCTCGTTCTGCTACAGACTTCCATAAGGCCAATCAATCTCTCTCTTCCATTTTTCATCTGTAAAAGGAAGACAATGTTTCCTTGCCTCACACAGGAGTTGCGAGGAAAATTCATTAATTTTTGTGAGTTGCTGAGATACTACAGTGAAGGAGGGCATCTTATTACCTAGACAGATAGCAGTTTAGCCACAGTGGTACCCCCGAAGATAGTGCAGCATGTGCTCTGCTCAGGTGCAAAGGGAGGGGCATGGTGGTTCTGTCTCCTCTCTGCCCCCTAGGGATGGTTACAAGAGGTGCAACCCTTCCACTCAGGACTGTGCAGTGATTGAATGCTCTCTGGCCCCTGTGAGAGACTGCAGTGGCAGAAATGCTGTGTGCGTTCATCCAAGGGCAGGGCATGATCTAGCCTATAAAAATAACCATTTGGCTCAACTTTTATTACTCTTTTCCTATACCTACCTGATAAATAGATAACCACATTTTGCTATTGTGAATTCTTGATGAGGAGAGTTGCCTGACACAGTCAGGATTTTATGTTTTTATGTGCATCTTTGGCCACAGCAAGCTGCCTATCTGTGGCAGACTTGAGCAATGGCTACTCAAAAACCATGGCATTTTTACTGAAACTACTTGTAAGTCTGCAGTTCTACATTCTCGAAAAATGCTGTTATTTAAAAGGTTAGAATAGCTACTTCATTACCCAGACAGACCCAATCTAGAGCAGACTGCTTCACACAAATAAAGGGCCAAGTCAAACGTACTCAAAGGCTGCATTAGCTATTTCACTGTTGTGTTGTAGAGGTAGTTTTCCAAGTTCTCCCTTATTATTTACCTCTAGTCCTTCTATTTCCACAGACTAGCCTTCCAGCAAAGGTGAGATAGTCAAAGTTCTCAGCAGAGCCCATCGGTTTTCACTACTGGGAAGAATGAAGCTGGTCACTTGAGAGCAATGAGGTGCCCTCCCTCTAGAGATGCAGCATTCCTTTTCCCAGAAGACATCTCAGGACACTAAGGCCCTGATCCACAAACGGACATAGGCACTGGAACCCTGAGAATTGCAACACCTAACTTTTAGGTGTCTAGAAAAATCACAGGAACAATTTTGCCATCCATACTGCTTTAGTTAGGTGCCTAGGCTCCTATACAATACATGGGGAGAGACAGGCACCTAAACCTGAGAGTCTCTGGATTAAGTTTAGAAGTGTGAGCAACAAGGGTGATGTCGTGGTGGGAGTCTGTTATAGACCACCAGACCAGGGGGATGAGGTGGACGAGGCTTTCTTCCAGCAACTCACGGAAGTTACTAGATTGCAAGCCCTGGTTCTCATGGGAGACTTCAATCACCCTGATATCTGATGGAAGAGCAATACAGCAGTGCACAGACAAACCAGGAAGTTTTTGGAAAGTGTAGGGGACAATTTCCTGCTGCAAGTGCTGGAGGAACCAACTAGAGGCAGAGCTCTTCTTGACCTGTTGCTCCCAAACCGGGAAGAATTAGTAGGGGAAGCAAAAGTGGATGGGAACCTGGGAGGCAGTGACCATGAGATGGTCAAGTTCAGGATCCTGACACAGGGAAGAAAGGAGAGCAGCAGAATACGGACCCTGGAGTTGAGAAAAGCAGACTTTGACAACCTCAGGGAACTGATGGTGTTGTACCAATAAAATAAAAACCAGCAGGATCTTATTAAAGGGAAAAAGGCAAAATACCACATTTATTGTGAATACAGAAAGAATCATAGTAAGCAGTTAGTTATAGCTATAACATTCCATTCCATCTCATATTTATTCACACATTCATTCATACAAACACACACACACACACATACACACCCACACACACAGGTTCTGCAAGGTTGTTATCATAGTTACCAGCCTTAGAGTTGCTCATGCCAAGCCACTGGCCAGGTGGCCTGGACATGAGGAGGGAGCAGGGCCTTGTCAGATGGTCATCTGATGCTCCTGGAAGTTGGTTTGCAGAATCAGACCCCCAAAGTTCTCACTTTTTAGAGTCTATTTTTATAGGAATTTCTTCCTATGCCAGTCTATGGGAATTGCTTCATCATGCTGTTGCTGAATCAATCAGCAGATAGCACATTCCTGACGGCTCCAAGATGTTATCTTGTTCTTTGGTTCTCCCATTCTTGAGGCTGTTGGGTGGATTCCAGTCTGCCCTCCGGGGGGGTCGTCTGGTTATTTCCACTTGACGCCTTCTTCAGCCGATGGACACTGGATTCTTAGGCTGGCACCTCCCTGATCATTCAGTTATTATCCACACCAAGCATCCATCCACGTACATCCTCTATCTCTATTTTAATCACAATTGTTAATACAACAAAAGGGTGGGGAGTCTCTGGGTGCTGTTTCTGTTGTTAGAGTATTGCTTTGAGTCTCTCTCTCTGTGAATTGCTTTGAGAACAGACTCTGTCTTAGAATGTACTAACACAATTAGCAGCTTGCAAGTTTCACACATAGAGGGAGAGAAACAGGACCAAAAACCAAGAGACCTCTTCATTAGTAATACCCTGGAATTTAAACTCTGGGGAATCAAACTCATTTGTGATTTTAATTCAGAACTTCTTTAATATGATCCAACAATGGGCAGGATCCCCTGGGAGAATAACATGAGGGGGGAAAGGAGTCCAGGAGAGCTGGCTGTATTTTAAAGAATCCCTATTGAGGTTACAGTGACAAACCATCCCGATGGCTAGAAAAAATAGTAAATATGGCAGGCAACCAGCTTGGCTTAACAGTGGAATCCTTGAGGATCTTAAACACAAAAAAGAAGCTTACAAGAAGTGGAAGATTGGACAAATGACCAGGGAAGAGTATAAAAATATTGCTCAGGCATGCAGGAGTGAAATCAGGAAGGCCAAATCACACTTGGAGTTGCAGCTAGCAAGAGATGTTAAGAGTAACAAGAAGGGTTTCTTCAGGTATGTTGGCAACAAGAAGACAGTCAAGGAAAGTGTGGGCCCCTTACTGAATGAGGGAGGCAACCTAGTGACAGAGGATGTGGAAAAAGCTAATGTACTCAATGCTTTTTTTGCCTCTGTCTTCACAAACCAGGTCAGCTCCCAGACTACTGCACTGGGCAGCACGGCATGGGGAGGAGGTGACCAGCCCTCTGTGGAGAAAGAAGTGGTTCGGGACTATTTAGAAAAGCTGGACGAGCACAAGTCCATGGGGGCTGATGCGTTGCATCCAAGAGTGCTAAAAGAGTTGGCGGATGTGATTGCAGAGCCATTGGCCATTATCTTTGAAAACTCATGGCAATCAGGGGAGGTCCTGGAGACTGGAAAAAGGCTAATGTAGTGCCCATCTTTAAAAAAGGGAAGAAGGAGGATCCTGGGAACTACAGGCCAGTCAGCCTCACCTCAGTCCCTGGAAAAATCATGGAGCAGGTCCTCAAGGAATCAATTCTGAAGCACTTAGAGGAGAGAAAAGTGATCTGGAACAGTCAGCATGGATTCACCAGGGGCAAGTCATGCCTGATTAATCTAATTGCCTTCTATGAGGAGATAACTGGCTTTGTGGATGAGGGGAAAGCAGTGGATGTGTTGTTCCTTGACTTTAGCAAAGCTTTTGACACGGTCTCCCACAGTATTCTTGCCAGCAAGTTAAAGAAGTATGGGCTGAATGAATGGACTATAAGGTGGGTAGAAAGCTGGCTAGATTGTCAGGCTCAATGGGTAGTGATCAATGGCTCCATGTCTAGTTGGCAGCCGGTATCAAGTGGAGCTCCCCAAGGGTTGATCCTGGGGCCGGTTTTGTTCAATATCTTCATTAATGATCTGGAGGATGGTGTGGATTGCACCCTCAGCAAGTTTGCAGATGACACTAAACTGGGAGGAGAGGTAGATATGCTGGAGGGTAGGGATAGGATACAGAGGGACCTAGACAAATTAGAGGATTGGGCCAAAAGAAACCTGATGAGGTTCAACAAGGACAAGTGCAGAGTCCTGCACTTAGGACGGAAGAATCCCATGCACCTCTACAGACTAGAGACTGAATGGCTCGGCAGAAGTTCTGCGGAAAAGGACCTAGGGGTTTCAGTGGACGAGAAGCTGGATATGAGTCAACAGTGTGCTGTTGTTGCCAAGAAGGCCAATGGCATTTTGGGATGTATAAGTAGGGGCATTGCCAGCAGTTCGAGGGACGTGATCGTTCCCCTCTATTTGACATTGGTGAGGCCTCATCTGGAGTACTGTGTCCAGTTTTGGGCCCCACACTACAAGAAGGATATGGAAAAATTGGAAAATGTCCAGCGGAGGGCAACAAAAATGATTAGGGGACTGGAACACATGACTTATGAGGAGAGGCTGAGGGAACTGGGATTGTTTAGTCTGCAGAAGAGAAGAATGAGGGGGGATTTGATAGCTGCTTTCAGCTACCTGAAAGGGGGTTCCAAAGAGGATGGCTCTATACTGTTCTCAGTGGTAGCAGATGACAGAACGAGGAGTAATGGTCTCAAGTTGCAGTGGGGGAGGTTTAGGTTGGATATTAGGAAAAACTTTTTCACTAGGAGGGTGGTGAAGCACTGGAATGCATTACCTAGGGAGGTGGTGGAATCTCCTTCCTTAGAAGTTTTTAAGGTCAGGCTTGACAAAGCCATGGCTGGGATGATTTAGTTGGGGATTGGTCCTGCTTTGAGCAGGGGGTTGGACTAGATGACCTCCTGAGGTCCCTTCCAACCCTGATATTCTATGATTCTATGAATGGGATTCACAAAAGCCGGCACTCAAGGCTACCTAAGCAAGCCAATGGGAGATGTCAATGACCTTTGTCACGGAGATAGGTGACTAACTCCAGGCTGCAGCATGGCACCTATCTCTGCTTGTGATCCATGAACTGGGAATCCCTCTCCTGGAAGCATGTGGCTTAGGTCCCTAAGTCATTTCTTGTGAGAATTAATTAGCACCTGCCTCATGCCACACAAAATGGACTGAGGAGGAAGTGGTAGTGGTGCCAACCACCATCAAACTTTTAGCTCAGCAGTTCCATTGTGTGTAAATAATTAAAGAGTAATTGGACTGCATCCTGCATCTCCCACCTGGGTGTATTGATCACTAGGCTATAGAGTCATTTTCACTAACACAATCTCTCTGATACAATAACTCTTTAAATGTTATCCAGAGTGTAACAGTTTCAACAGGAGAAACTGAGTAAGCACATCTCTAAACCAGAATATCCCACAATTGAGTGACTAGACCACTCTTCTGAGGTATATGGGAGACTCTTGTCTCCCTTACAGACAGAAGGGGCAATTAAACCTGGGTTTCTGACATCCCAGGTGAGTACTCAAACCATTTAAATAAAAGTTAGGAGTTAGGCACAACCACAGATGTTGAATGGGACCTGATTTGGTAGCTGGCCTCTGAACAAACTTAGGAGATTGGGTCCCATTAGGCACTTCTCCACCTGCCTTCCCCTGGTTTGCAGGTTACGCTCGGGATTAGGCAAGAGATAGGTGTCTGGACACCTAGAGTGAAGCAGTAGTGTGCATGTCCAGAAGCAGAAACTTAGGTGACTTGGGTACTTTTAGTCACTGAATAAGTTTAGGCATCTACAGGGTTAGGCAGATAAGCGGCAGTTTTGTGGATCACAGTGGAGCCTAAAACTGGGAGTTAGGGGTGCCTACGTCTGGGGTTTATGCACCTAAGCACCTTTGTGGAGTGGGCCTTACTCCCCAGGTCACATATATATTATCCCTTTCCTTGTGTACTTTGAAGGACCTTAAATAATTGACAGTCACTCAACACTAATTAAGTCTAAATTAACAAATGCATGGTTAGAGCCACACAGGCTAATTGATTTCAGTTCACTCTGTGTATCCATTAGATAAAATTATTGCAAAATTGGCCCTCAAATTAAGTCAACTTTGTACAGACTCAGGCAATTAGGCAGCATCTGTCTCTTCAGCTCATAAAAATGTGAAAATGCAGCATTTATTTCTGTCACCCGATCTTGTATTTTACCTGCGAAACAATTTTTGCAGAATATATATATTTAAGGTTCATTGGGAGTTGAGTATCTGCTAAATGTGTATGTTTCCCATGTCCTTAAAACACAAATATATGAATTAAGAACTTAATCTTGAGAGGTGCAAGGCACCCAAAACTCCCATTTAAACTGATAGATGTTGAAGATGCTCAACATGTCGGGAAGGGATTTTAGAAGAGGTAGAAGAAAGTTTTACCTAAACATTCTGGCTTTGTTTTTTGATTTGGGGTGATGTTTGGGCCAATTTATTTATTCTGAGCTGGTTTGCCCATCCCTAATTAGTCATCTGGCCTAGATTGTGAGACAGAGCAATATTCTCCAATTCCCTTTGTTTGTATCTTCTCTATTGGAGACATATGGCATTGAGCTTTACACTTTTCTCTCCTGTGGGCATTGGGGATTTTTAAATCTGTTCCCCAGCCCAGGGAGAGGCTACGCAACTGCCTGAGAGACCACAACACAATGTGGGTGCTACTGCAGTGCGTGAGCAGTAGTAGAAGTTGTTGCTTTTTCACAACCCTAAAGAGCTGTCTCCGGTCACTGGATCCATGTTTATGCAGATCCAGCTGGCTTTCCCTTCTCCCACCCAATGCTTCTATCGATGTTGTCTTTTTCAGAGTTGGCACAACGCCCACAGCCGACTATGTGAATGTGCCTAGGCCCATGTACTGCCTCTCCATCTGCACTTCACTCCTGTACAGGGGGACTGTGGATGTTGTAAAGGCCTTCCACCAGTAAATGAGTTTCTCTTATTAGAAATTCAGAGTTCCTGGAATCAGTGGCTGAACAAAAAGAAAAGAAACATTGTTTTCTCTGTCTCGGGCCTCCCAAAACATATTCAGTTTTATATTTTTGCCCCAGCTCACAACTAAGTTTAGATTTAGGAGGAATTCACATCCTTTTTCAAACAAAACTATCCCAAAATGTATGCGCAGGTTCTTATATCACCCTCAGTACTTTAATATCTGAGGGTTACTAGGGCAGCTAAGTCTTGGGTTTAGGAGCCTTTATCCCAGTCCTGACTCCAGTGCGAGCCATAAAATTCTTACCAAGCTCTCTAGTTGCCTAAACTCACTCAGCACCTACATTTTCAGGGTAAAAGCTCCCTAGGTGCCTAAGTTTCTTCTTCTGGGCATGTGCACTCCTGCCTCCCTGTCGGTGTTTGGGGGCCTATCTCCTGCCTTTGCTCCAGAGTGACAGACAAACCAGAGGTAGACAGATGTGTCACAACCTAAGTCACATGTGGGCCCTGATTCAGTAGGCTTGCTCTGAGGATGCCTGCCAGATTGGGTCCCCTTCAAAATCAGGTCATCAGAGGAGGAAGTGGTGGTGCCTATTTAATGGGTTTTATCCCAGTGGCTAGAACACTTGACTGGGATGTAAGAGACCCAGGTTCACTTCCTCCATCTCTGCCAGAGTCTTTGAACAGGGTCTCCCACCTCTGAGGTGAGTGCTCTAACCACTGAGCTATGGGATATGTTGATTTGGGGCTCCTTCAGTCTCTTCAGTTGAAGCTTTTGCACTGTGGATCAATAAAGAAAGAGTGACTGGAGCAGGTGAACTGGCCCTGGAGTCTCCCCCCGCCCAACCTCCACCCCAACAGATGGACTACAGAGTTATCCTCTCTATCTCTCTGGCCCAATGACTGATCCTCTGTGGATGAATACTTCAATAGTCAGACACACAGAGAGCATGAGTAAGGTTATCAGAATCTGGCCTGCTGGTTTAAAATCTGGCCATTGGTGTTCACCCATCATAACTAATACTCCCAAACCAATACATTGTTTCATTATAACAGTGTTATATTTATGGTGGTGGTAACTGTTAGACAGCAGAGCCACCAGTGTTTCTCTCCTAAAACTCTTCTGTCATTCGAGTAAATGCTAATGGGATACAGGGTCGTCTAAGAAGAAAGATTGTGCTGGTGCCCACTAATTAAAATACCTTTGGAAATCTGATCCACCACAAGCCATCCATGACTTTCAGCATACAAGAGTACCACGGATCAATGAAATGACTTTTTAAAATGTATTTTGACATCCTTTATATTCATTTTTTTTATTCTTCCACTTTTCCTGAGGCACAATAGCAATGCTTTTCCTCTGCCAATATGTGACCTTTATTTAATATACATCAATTTCCCCACAGTGCCCAAAATGAACATCTCTCCATCTTTCTGACAGTACATTAGAATTACTTGTCTGCACTGGAATAAAAATATTTGTCACTGTTTATTTTTTCCTTAGTTCGCTTCCTTTGCTATTTGCCTATTTATATTGCCAGGGGTCAGAGTGAATCACTACCAGAGTTTAACACAGGTGCAACCCTTTTCGAAGAGGTGGTATGTAATCTAATATTCAAGGGCCACAAAATACAAAACAAAAATAAAACATGCACAGAAGTGATGCTCTCTCTCTGTGGATCTTGCTTTTCCCATGTAAAAAGAGGCTCAGTTGTTTCCATGCCTGTATTCTCCCACTTCTCCTGCACAGGACTCCTTAGAGGCCCAGGGATCTATGTTAGGGTATGGGGCAGGAAGTGTGCAGGCTATAAGGGAATGCACATCATTCCCCCATGAGCTCGGTGAAAATTTTCCCCAGGGACAATTCACTTTTCACATTATAACTCTGACATTTCCTTTTTAAATATTCTGATAAATGAGCAACTTCAAATGCTAAAATACTCTGCAAATAAATGATTTGTTGTTTTTGTTTGTTTTTCTTCCTGACCCCAAATTATGACCAGTTTATGCCCTGAAATATTTGGATTATATTTATTTCCCATTTTAAATGGATAAATACGGATTCAGAGGGAAGAAATTATTATTCAAAATATAAGAAACACTATCAGGCATTTAAACATACTATTTAGTCTTCTAGTTCTCTCTTGCTTTGGTATACAAACACTCTTTATTGAGGTTTTATTGTCCAGATCCCAAATAAATTTTAGGAAAACTTTGACCTTTATGACAGATATACATGAGCATTAAATTAACCCTATTAATTATTTTCATTTCTCTGGATAGTTTAATCAATGAAGTTTAATCAACCTGTACAGTCTTTGCTGCATCTAATTGGAAAAGCCTCACACACATTAGTACAAAGTCATTTGTAAGTCCTCTAAATAAATCACTAAGTAGAACATTTCACTCCTTTTAATGACGCTGAAGCACTAAATCTATCTAAATACAAGGGATAATGAGGTCAGCGTGAAAAGGTACAAGATAACCCTGTTTCACCATCTGATGATTGTTTGCATTCATCCTGACAAATTGTGTCTATTTAACCTTGCATTAAATAACTGTTTTGCAAATAGTTTGTAATATCATTAAAGTGGATAATTTGTAATATAATTTGAAGTGTAGAGGGCACAGAAACATAAAGAAATAAGAGATGAGACCTGGCTTTTATTCCCAGCTCAGCCAGTGGCCTGGTCAGTGACCTTGGGCAAGTTACTTTACAGCTTTGTGCCTCAGTTTCACCGTCAGTAAAAATGTGGCTAATGATGCATGCCTCCTTTGTAAAGCAATTTGATGTAAAGGTCAATATAAAACTTAGGTGTTGTTCTGTTATTACTCATGGATGATCCCTGCTCAATCCTCTAGATTAAAGCTGTTAAAATAACATCTCTGAATAGTTTAGTGATACCCTAAGTCAGGGGTGGGCAAACTTTTTGGCCCAAGGGCCACATTGGGGTTGCAAAACTGTATGGAGGGCCGGGTAGGGAAGGCTGTGCTCCCCAAACAGCCTGGCCCCCACCCCCATCCGCCCCCTCCCACTTCCCGCACCCTGATTGCCCCCCTCATAACCTCCGACCCATCCAAACCCCTGCTCCTTGTTCCCTGACAGCCCCATCCCAAGACCCCCCTGACCCTAACTGGCCCCCCAGAGCCCCACCCCGTATCCAACCCGCCCTGTTCCCTGTCCCCTGACTGCCCCAACCCCTATCCACACCCCCACCCCCTGACAGGCCCCCCAGGACTCCCACGCCCATCCAACCCTCCCTGTTCCCTGGCCCCTGACCGCCCCCCTCCCCCTGAACCTCTGCCCCATCCAATCGCCCCCTGCTCCCTGTCCCCGACTGCCTCCCGGGACCTCCTGCCCCTTATCCAATGCCCAGGCCCCAGCCCCCTTACCATGCCACTCCGAGCTGCATGTCTGGCTGATGTTCTGCCCTGCATGAACGCACAGCCCCGCTGCCCAGAGCGCTGCTGGCATGGCGGTGTGGCTGCCGGGGAGGTGGAACAGCAGGGGAGGGGCCTGGGCCTAGCCTCCCCGGCCAGGAGCTCAGGGGCTGGGCAGGATGGTTCTGGGCGCTGGATGTGGCCCGCGGGCCATAGTTTGCCCACCTCTGCCCTAAGTGATTCCCTTCATCCCACCCCTTCATCTGATGAATAAGTGTACTTGAGTAAACTGTAAAAAGGTTGATGAGTAACCTTTTATTTAGATATGAAAACATTCTGATTAAAAATCTGACCTGAAAATCTACTCTAGACTGCACAGAGAGATGAACTCAGATACAGTATGTTAACTAAAAATGACTATATGCATTTTTAGTCAAACTAGAGTCCTCTGAGCATGATATGATGGAGTATTTATGTTCTGGTTTTAATGTTTTAAACTATTCACAGATCCCCAGGCAATATAGCTAAATAGATTATTGCATATAGCCAAAGACAAAAAAAACAAGAAGCCCCCACCAATCTGGAATTTGTGACAGATGAGCTACCAAACTATCTCATACCAATATTAAAATATGGCCTTTGTTCTGAATGTTGCATAGAGCTGGGCAGCAAAAGTTTGACGGAACCATGTTCCATCAGAATATGAGGTTCCATCAAAGTCAAAATACTTTGTGAAATCCCCAGTCCTGCAGTGAACTGCATGTGGTCCTGGATCCACTTGTGCAGACCAGTTTTCAGGATTGGGTCCTTAATGTACCATTATTTTGCCTAGATTTAACTATTTTAAAGACAATGCTGTTCTAAGCTGAGTGAGGAAAGTACATATGCTTTGCCACAGCTCCAAAGCCACCCACTCAAAAACCCGTATTTGAATACTCTTTTATTGACAGATTTCCCCTACAAACATTGAGAAACAAATGCTTTACCTAAGAAGACCTCTGACCTTTGACCGAATGCTAACAGAATATTAGAGGTTGTTTACCACAATAAAGTAGTCATCAGCAGAAATTCTTCTGAGGACTCGGAGGCTCAAAGTTGGAACATGCTAATTTCTGCAGATAATTTTTTGGAAATGCCTGGAAAACAGGTATCTCTGTTACAAGAAATCAGAAGGTAGCTGAAGAAATCCCACATGGATATTCTGAAACATGAGATTTGGTCTACTGTTTTAAACATGAACATTAAAATGGACACAACAAAAGAATAGAATCAGCAGAGCAATAGATTGGTGAGACAGTGGACTGGGAGTTTGTTTCTGGAAAAGAGGCTGCTGATTTGAGAAAAAGTTTCTTCTTCAAAAGATGAGGACTTAGAGAACAGAAATCTAAAATCTTAAATTACAATTATTGGTGACCTAATTGAATGGAGGAAACACAAATAAAACTGTGTTAAAGTCTTTAAGTGTCACCAACTCATGAAGTTATTGCAAGTTTTATGATATTTGCTGTATGTTTTTAAAGTCTCAGTCCTAGAGTCAGGTATGTGATGCTGCACCCCATATTCTTCATAAAAATATTGTTGTAATATGAATATGGCATAACTAAGATATGTTTTATGCAACATGGGTCATGTGGGGTATCATTGAAAAGGTTATCATTTGCATGTATTAGTTCTGTATCTGAAGTTAGGAATATTGACTATGTAACAATTACACCTGACAGGTTTTAGAGTAGCAGCCGTGTTAATCTGTATCCCCAAAAAGAAAAGGAGTACTTGTGGCACCTTAGAGACTAATAAATTTATTTGAGCATAAGCTTTCGTGAGCTACAGCTCACTTCATCGATGCTCAAGAGAAAGCTTATGCTCAAATAAATTTGTTAATTATACCTGAGTGTGTACTTGGGGAATGCCAACCAGATAGTAGGCAATCAGCCTGAATGGGCCATTAGGAAAGACAATAGAATAGGTTTTTGAAGATGCTGATCTCTCATCTTCCTAGAATATCTTCCTGTGGACATTACAAATAAACCTTGTCTTATGGTGGCTTTAACACTGCAAGGTCATGTGATAATGTCACCTGGTACAGAGTACAACCTTGGACACTGCTGGTATTTTTCCACTGGAAATAAAGGATTCCCGCCTTATGTAAATCCTATTTAAGGCTGGGAGGTGAGTCAGTCAGGGCTCTTCTCCATTGCCTCTCGACCCAAGAAGGAAGACTGCTGAAAGCACCTGAAGAAACCAAGGGATGAAGCTGGGGAAAGGCAAGGGCTGAGTCCTCAGCTGTCATCCCCTAATGCCCCTACTCTACTTGCGCTACACTGATAACATCTTCATCATCTGGACCCATGGAAAAGAAGCCCTTGAGGAACTCCACCATGATTTCAACAATTTCCATCCCAACATCAACCTCAGCCTGGACCAGTCCACACAAGTGATCCACTTCCTGGACATTACAATGCTAATAAGCGATGGTCACATAAACACCACCCTATTCCGGAAACCTACTGACTGCTATACTTACCTACATGCCTCCAGCTTTCACCATACTATCCATTGTCTACAGCCAAGCTCTACAATACAACCGCATTTGCTCCAACCCCTCAGACAGAGACAAACACCTACAGGATCTCTATTAAGCATTCTTACAACTACAGTACCCACCTGCTGAAGTGAAGAAACAGATTGACAGAACCAGATGAGTACCCAGAAGTCACCTACTGCAGGACAGGCCCAACAAAGAAAGTAACAGAACGCCACTAGCCATCACCTTCAGCCCCCAACTAAAACCTCTCCAGAGCATCATCAAGGATCTACAACCTATCCTGAAGATCAACCCATCACTCTCACAGATCGTGGGAGACAGGCCAGTCCTTGCTTACAGACAGCCCCCCAACCTGAAGCAAATACTCACCCGCAACCACACACAACACAGTGAAAACACTAACCCAGGAACCTATCCTTGCAACAAAGCCCGTTGCCAACTGTGTCCACATATCTATCCGGGGACACTATCATAGGGCCTAATCACATCAGCCACACTATCAGAGGCTGGTTCACCTGCACATCTACCAATGTGATATATGCCATCATGTGCCAGCAATGCCCCTCTGCCATGTACATTGGTCAAACTGGACAGTCTCTACGTAAAAGAATAAATGGACACAAATCAGACATCAAGAATTATAACATTCAAAAACCAGTCGGAGAACACTTCAATCTCTCTGATCACTCGATTACAGACCTAAAAGTCACAATATTACAACAAAAAAACTTCAAAAACAGACTCCAATGGGAGACTGCTGAATTGGAATTAATTTGCAAACTGGACACCATTAAATTAGGCTTGAATAAAGACTTGGAGCGGATGTGTCATTACACAAAGTAAAACTATTTCCCTGTGTTTATTTCTCCCCCGTATTGTTCCTCAGAGGTTCTTGTCAACTGCTGGAAATGGCCCATCTTGATTATCACTACAAAAGGTTTTCTTTCTCTCCTGATGGTAATAGCTCACCTTAACTGATCACTCTTGTTATAGTGTGTATGATAACACCCATTGTTCCATGTTCTCTGTGTATATAAAATCTTCCTACTGTATTTTCCTCTGCATGCATCCGATGAAGTGGGCTGTAGCCCATGAAAACTTATGCTCAAATAAATTTGTTAGTCTCTAAGGTGCCACAAGTACTCCTGTTCTTTTTGCCAATATTATTGTGACTGTCCCAGTATTAGGGGTTTTGTGTTATATACACAATTATATCCTCCCCCATAAAAGAGTCCTGATTTTTCACGTTTGGTATCTGGTCACCCTAGAGCTAATGTTTGTGTAGTATATTAAATATCTAAAGGACTATGATATGCTAAGCACTGTTACTATTTTGATGAATTAATCAGAATTTAAATGGACATTTTTTTGTCCTCTGTTGGGTTAATGAACAATAGTCTTACAGGGCCATAACTACTGTATATGCTCTTTGATGAAAAACTAATAGGTGGTTATATACAGTAGGGGAAGAAGCATGCAATATGCTGCTCAACATTCATTCCAGTATTTTCACTGAAAAACTTGTTGAATAATACATACAGTATTAGTTATCCTAGATTCAGGTGGACAGAGGATTCCTGCTGTTAAGGATAACTTATTATTTCCCATTGGTAGAATAGAATTACTAACAGAGCAACTGTAGCTGAAGAAGACTTGGGTTTCTAGGATGCCAATTGCTATTTGGTTAAACAAAACCGGGAGGACCAATCCCATACAATCTGTGAACCGGAAGCTTTGTTTGTTTGTCAAATTTAAGCTTAAATTTTACCAAGCAAAAAAAAGAGCTCCTGAGGGCTTTTATCTGAGGGCTTAGGTGAGACTTACATGGTGCATGGGTTTTGTCTCCTTGATATTTATTTATTGACAGGTATAATAGAGTTCACTGTTCTGGCTGCTGTAAGTAAGTTAGAAAAAACTCATTATCTCAGAAGGACATCCTCACATCCACCCTACAAAATGTTATTCCCCACATTCAGCTCTTTCCCAATCACATTTCTCTCTCTCACCTCACCTGTCCCTGGAAAATACTAGGGGAAAAATGCAGCTGGTAGCATGACCTGAACATCACCAAATCCTGGCTTTGTTCCAATATTTTGGACCCTGGAGCCATCAATAAGTTCATCCTGTCCCACCCCGTTCTATTTAAATCAGGGTATGTTAGCTTGAATGCCTCCCTGGTCATACATGATATAATGTCACAGGAGCAGAGAGATGGTTGGTAACCAGGACCAAAATGATTTAGGACTTTGTAAATCCTTAAAATTAAGTTGGTAATGCAGCCAGAGCAGATAATGGAGCACTGGGATGCTAATGTGCTCCCTATTACGAAAACCACTTAATGAGCAGGCATCCATATTCAACAATTTCCTAATAGTTTTAAGATGAAGCTCCATGTAGAGCACATTAAAGTAATTCAGTCTCTAGCTTGTAGGCAGATAACTGTGGCAAGACCTGCAGCTGTTAAAAAAAAATCGCAACCTTCTTCCCAGGTGCAAATGCTAAACGTGGTCTTTCCAACCATTGCTACTTGGAAATCTTAGCTAGAGATTTAAGATCCTCAAACTGCAATCCTGAGTAACAAGTGATGGGCAGACTTGACTTCAATCAAGGGTGAAAATATAATCACCACTTTGTCAGGCTGTCTGGAGTGGCTCATGACCATGAGTGCCTATCTCAGGGCAGACTTTCAAAAGCAGGACAGACACCCCAAACTGGTGGTACATTCTCTAATTAGATTTCACCAACTCAGTACCAAATGTGAACTCCCGAAGTACTGAAATAGTCTTATAATGGAGTCATGGAGAGTCCCCTTAGATACTCCAGTCTATCTTGTCACGCAGGCAAGCTGAACTATGTGATAAATAGTCACTCCACAAATCATAAAATATTCAGTCTCAAGAGACCAGTCACTCACCCAGCTCAGTTTGCATTCTAGATCTCACTTCAAATATAGCCAATTCTACAGTAAACTAAGTAAAGGGTTATTATCTAAGAAAAAGGAATGATAATTATTGAGAGGTGAAAGCTGGTAAAAATATATATGTAGGTGAGTCACAGTCTATAATTTCAAAAGGTAGCAGAGATGTAGTAATTTGCCAGTTTCCCAAAAGTCTTTTAGGTCTATCCCGAGTAACTCTGGGGATCTCCTTATTCTCGTTGGATTATTCTGCCCTGTTAGAATCCAAACAGTCCAGAGATGAAGAATTTTTCCTTGTATCCATATTTATAGCTTCTTCTCACAGAACCCAATTTGACAGCAACAGTGTTCATACAGGTCCCTTCTTCATGGAGGGGAGGAAGAGGAAAGCACTTAATAAAGTCTTTGATCTTTGATTTTGCACACTGGTGTTTAATGAAAAGTATTGAACATCTTCTTGCAAGAGACCATCATTTGCATTACACACAGCTTCTTTCTCATTTGACAGGTTAATTAGTTACAGGGGTATATCCAATGCAAATGTTTGCTGTTACATTATAACATGGGATATAATTGAGTGCGAACAATACATGCAGTATTCTACAAGCATGTTATAAAAACCTAAATACATTCTTATCAACTTAACATTCAGTATTTATTTTGATAATGCTAACATACAGTTAAGCACAACTGATGTCTTGTAAGTGTTCAGTGAGGCCTGGAGCCTTCTCATGAGCTGGCACCTGGTATGCCAGTGTCACACTGTTTTCTTCTGTTTGCCTTCCCCAAACTACAAGTATGAATTCAGTCTTCTCTGCGTTCACTTTCAGACAGCTAGCATTAATCTATGTTCCAGTCTCCATAGATACTGGCTAGGTCTTTTGTATTCAGACATGTTAAAATTACACTTCGTAGTAGCCTAAGTATTAGATCTGGAGACACTATGTGGATATTGTTTCAGACGAATTTGTGGCAAAACTGAAAAATTCACACTGCCACCATTATTTCTGTGGTACTGTCTTTAAACCCAGCCTCTTGCTGTTACGTTACACAAAACCTCATTAATTTGGAGGTTTGGTTGATAGTCTTCTCCTCTCCCCAAGTCACTTCTAACATGTGGATCATTTCTTTAAACTAGAGCGATCAGATCTTCATAACTATCTCCAGCTGTAGTAATATTTTCACAGTATTGCTGACTAGGAAAATATACATCAACTAAAGTTCAAATTTGGAACTGAGTTGAGAAGACTTAGACAAACAGGGAAGAACTAAACAACTAGTGGCCAGATATTATATAACCTTAAACAATAAAGAAACAGACAAGTCACTGGCTGTACAAGAGAAATAGGAATTAGACTTCCAAAGTCTTGCAGAAGACAACAGGTGGGACAAATATCTTCCAAATGGTTCACACCACCACTTCCGCTTTTTGGGGAAAACTCCTCTGGATATTAATCATGCATTTCTTCTACACAGTTATGACAAACAAAATGAATCCAACACCCCCCTCCTCCAATCTCTGCCGGAGAGTCTGCAGACTATAAGTCAGCAACACACATATATTTTGGGGGACTGCCCTCAGATCCAAAATTTCTGCTCAGACGTACACAGTAGTATAAACACATTTTACCACACAGGCTGACAAATATCTAATCTATTATATTCCGGGCAATATAGCTCACAGCCTTTAAAATAATTCAGAACACCCATTCAAAAATTTAATGGTAGCTGCAAGGAAATGTATCGCCATATGACAGTCCTTCATTTAAAGTATAGCTAGACAAGATACAAGAAACACAAGATATGGAACAAATTACAGCACGACTCTGATAACCCCAGGAATGGTATGATAAAAGATGGACCTACTCCTAAGACCACAGGAAAGAACACAAACACACACACACACAAAAATCAACCACACAAGCTTGGACCCAAACTAAAATATTAAAACAGCAAGTCATAATGAATCAGGCTTTCCAGGGAATAATGACACATCCACATCAAAAGCCTTAAATGCCTACTCATATGAATGATGCCACACTCTCTTTATAGACAGGCTTGTTGCCGGCACCCAGTGCCGAGAGGCTGAACAACAGCTTGAGTGGTTCGATGTAGTTTCCGCAGCACTGGCCGGATTAGGCCCTTTGGTAAGAGGACCTTCCCTTCTGGGGAATGGAGCCATCCCTCCTTTTCCCGGAGACTGAGTTTGTCAGTTAGCTATCTCTCCTCCCCAGAGTACTGAGGGGTTGGAAGCTCCCCTACTGATGGGATAAGGGCATGCATATTGGGTGTAGCACACCGGGTAACGAATCAACTAAAGCTGTTGCCAGCATCCAGTGCCGAGAGGCTGAACAACAGCTTGAGTTGGTTCGTTACCCGGTGTGCTACACCCAATAATCACAACGGGGTGGAGAAGCAGAAAAGTTTATTTGCAGCTGCAAAAAGGTACAGGGAGAATAAAATCTCAAATCCTGCACAACAGAGCAGGAAGTTACACAGGATTTTATACATCCTTTTTCCCAGCATACTTATCCAATAGCAAGCTGCCCCAAGTATCCATATAGCCAGCCAATCCAGTTCCCAGCTAGTTCCCTGATTCTCTGTATCATTTGTTAAACTATACATAAAGCTGCTTTATTCAGCATTGTTCTTCCATATCTCCCCTGTTTGGCCTTGCTTAGTTTCAGGCAGTCTGACTCTGCAACATATTGTTGCAGATTCTTAGCATAACTGCTGTGTGTGCCTCCAGGCGGGGAGGCCAAGGACACTTGGGCCTAGTACGCAGAGCTGCTGCGAGTGCCTCCAGGCAGGAGGGGGGGCCAAGGACACCGGGGCCTAGTGCGAGGGGGCTTCATCGACACTCGTGGTCTTCCATCCCTTCGAGTTACCTAGTGGCCATGCCCCAGTGTCCCCAACAGGCTCACTTACATGCCTGCTTCTTGTTTACGAAATGAAATATTGTATATCATCTCAACACTAACATACCAGTGTGTACTGTGCTACTTTCTCTTTACATCATTTGACTGTATAACTTCATGTGCAGTCCATGTACATATTTACATGTTACCCGTAAAACCTGAGGTATAATCTCTGTGCCTTCATGTAACTTTCCTTTCAAATCACTAATAAAGGGTTGTGGAAAACTGCACACAGAACTCTGAAGGGCAGATTACACCCTCCCATGGGAGAGATTTCTGCGGGAGGGAATCACCATGAGGGACCCCTCAAGGAGATTCACCTATATTATGTTTACTGTGTTAGGGCTCAGTCCTGAGCTTCCAAATGAGAGTTTTGCCTGAGGAAGGAGGGCAAGATAGAGCCCTGTCATAAATATAAAGGGAAGGGTAAACCCCTTTGAAATCCCTCCTGGCCAGGGGAAAGCTCCTCTCACCTGTAAAGGGTTAAGAAGCTAAAGGGAACCTCGCTGGCACATGACCAAAATGACCAATGAGGAGATAAGATACTTTCAAAAGCTGGGAGGAGGGAGAGAAATAAGGGGTCTGTGTGTCTGTCTATATGCTGGTTTTCTGCCGGGGATAGACCAGGAATGGAGTCTTAGAACTTTTAGTAAGTAATCTAGCTAGGTATGTGTTAGATTATGATTTCTTTAAATGGCTGAAAAAAGAATTGTGCTGAATAGAATAACTATTTCTGTCTGTAAAAAGAAAAGGAGGACTTGTGGCACCTTAGAGACTAACCAATTTATTAGAGCATAAGCTTTCGTGAGCTACAGCTCACTTCCTTCACTGAGGAAGTGAGCTGTAGCTCACGAAAGCTTATGCTCTAATAAATTGGTTAGTCTCTAAGGTGCCACAAGTCCTCCTTTTCTTTTTGCGAATACAGACTAACACGGCTGCTACTCTGAAACCTGTCATATTTCTGTCTGTGTATCTTTTTTGTAACTTAAGGTTTTGCCTAGAGGGGTTCTCTATGTTTTTGAATCTAATTACCCTGTAAGATATCTACCATCCTGATTTTACAGGGGGGATTTCTTTATTTCTATTTACTTCTATTTTTATTAAAAGTCTTCTTGTAAGAAAACTGAATGCTTTTTCATTGTTCTCAGATCCAAGGGTTTGGGTCTGTGGTCACCTATGCAAATTGGTGAGGCTTTTTATCCAACATTTCCCAGGAAAGGGGGGGTGCAAGTGTTGGGAGGATTGTTCATTGTTCTTAAGATCCAAGGGTCTGGGTCTGTAGTCACCTAGGCAAATTGGTGAGGCTTTTTACCAAACCTTGTCCAGGAAGTGGGGTGCAAGGTTTTGGGAAGTATTTTGGGGGGAAGGACGCATCCAAACAGCTCTTCCCCAGTAACCAGTATTAGTTTGGTGGTGGTAGCGGCCAGTCCAAGGACAAAGGGTGGAATATTTTGTACCTTGGGGAAGTTTTGACCTAAGCTGGTAAAGATAAGCTTAGGAGGTTTTTCATGCAGGTCCCCACATCTGTACCCTAGAGTTCAGAGTGGGGGAGGAACCTTGACAAGCCCTATGCTGGAAACAAAACGTCACCATCAGGCAATGAACAGCTTCATCAATACAACTAATTCTGGTCGCCCCAAAATAAGTCGTGCATCAGTCCTGTGCTTTTTAGTTCCATCACTGCACTTTATACTATCTCATTCAAAACATTATATTTTTATATATAGATGACTTCGGTGAAGTTAATACAGTATCCTGTTACACCTGAATCTAAAGGGAAGGGTAAACACCTTTAAAAGCCCTCCTGGCCAGAGGAAAAACCCTTTCACCTGTAAAGGGTTAAGAAGCTAGGATAACCTCGCTGGCACCTGACCACAATGACCAATGATGAGACAAGATACTTTCAAAAGCTGGAGGGAGGGAGAAACAAAAGCTCTATCTGTCTGTGTGTGTGTGTGATGCATTTGCCGGGAACAGAAAGGAATGGAGTCTTAGAACTTAGTAAGTAATCTAGCTAGATATGCGTTAAATTCTGTTAGCTTAAATGGCTGAGAAAATAAGCTGTGCTGAATGGAATGGATATTACTGTTTTTGTGTCTTTTTGTAACTTAAGGTTTTGCCTAGAGGGATTCTCTGTGTTTTGAATCTGATTACCCTGTAAGGTATTTACCATCCTGATTTTACAGAGGTGATTCTTTTACTTTTTCTTCTATTAAAATTCTTCTTTTAAGAACCTGATTGCTTTTTTCATTGTTCTTGAGATCCAAGGGTTTGGGTCTGTGCTCACCTATGTAAATTGGTGAGGATTTTTATCAAGCCTTCCCCAGGAAAGGGGGTGTAGGGTTTGGGGAGGAATTTTGGGGGAAAGATGTTTCCAAGCAGGCTCTTTCCCAGTTATATATCTATTAGACACTTGGTGGTGGCAGCAATAAAGTCCAAGGGAAAAAGGAAAATAGTTTGTACCTTGGGGAAGTTTTAACCTAAGCTGGTAAAAATAAGTTTAGGAGGTTTTCATGCAGGTCCCCACATCTGTACCCTAGAGTTCAGAGTGGGGAAGGAACCTTGACAATAGACCACTTCTGTGAAGTTAATACAGTATCCTGTTACACCTGAATATCATAGAACTTGCTTATTTCCTACAAAAGATTGCTTCTTTTTGATGTGAACCATCTGTCAAACCTGTAACTGACCACCCCTCAATTATTCCCAGGAGTGATGCAACTTCAAAAAGAGACAAAGTTCACAGACTGAGACTTATTTAGATGCAGGATTAAAAAAATAGCAGAAGTAGCAAACTCACACAGGAGGTGCATGCATCTGCAGTCCTTGGGAAACAGCCATTGAGGTATTAAGGCTGAAATTCATTCTTGTGTAAAGGGGCAGCATATGAACTATCCACCACTTAACATGAAAGTTTAAGCAGGACTTACATGGTGCAGAGGTAATTCTTTCTTTCTTGTCCTGTCATTTTATGGTGCATCAGCATCAGCATGTGAAGCTATGACCACCACCTACCACCATTTTCACATAATCAAAATTTATATCCTCTCATCTTGCCCTGTATCCTTAAAAAAATGCAGTCATGCTTTTTTTAATGCTACCCCACTTCCCCAGTACTTTCACCAAACCTCTCAGACCATATCCTTATACCTTGAGGGATCTCAGTTCTTCATAAAGAATCTTTCTTTCTGTATAATTGTCACTGTATTTTCATAACAGATAGTCGTCTGTTTCTTTAACTTTGCACGTTTTGCACAAGCCATCTTGGCCCATCCATTCAGGCCACGGTGAGCTGTTAACACTGTAAATATAGTTACTTTGCTTCTTTTGTCATAGTGTGAAATATGACATTATCCTCAAGCTTAGGACATATTTCATAGAATCTTTGTCCTCTTTTCTCTTTGGCCCATATTCATTTTCATTCTTTCTTAAGTTCTCTCTTAACCAGACTTTTGAAGTCCTGGGCACTCAAAGGGATCTTTATATCAACCTCCTCATTTATTAAGGCATTTTTTGCTGCTTTATCTGCCAGTTCACTGCCAGGTATCATGACGTGTGTTCGAATCCATGCTATTACTATATGTATACCTAGTTGTACTATCTCCATAGTCAAGAGCAATATTTTATTGATTAAGTCATTCCTGCTTTCCAAGCTTCTATTTCTGATTGCCATTATACTCAACCAAGTGTCGGATAGTATAGCAGCTGTAGTTGGGCATACATCCCTTATGCAGGTCAGCGCCAACAGCAGGTCCACCAATTTGTCTGTTTAAAATGGCCACAAAATTGGACAGTCTGATAGATCTCCTCATTCTAAATTCAGGGATACAAAAGGCCATTCCCACTCTACCTGTCTTGTCATCTTTAGATCTGTCAGTGTAGACTTGGCAATGCTGATCCAATTTGCCATCTATAAACTCATAAATTTTACCTATCATGTTTGATGGTCCTGCTCTTCCCTTTGTTTTATGGTATAATTCTAAACCCGCAATTGGAGAGACAGCTGTCCAGCTATAATTTGATTTCCCATGACTAAACATTTTAATCTCTTCCAGTTCTGCCTTTTCACTCAAGTCTTTTACCCACTTTTGACCCTAATAGCATGTGGGAGTTTGTGGCATCCAGTTACATCTTGCGTACTTAATTCCCAACGGTCCTTGTACATTTGTTTAGTATTCTTGTCTTCACTATTTCCATTTACTTTATCCCAAAAGGTGAAATTTCAGTATTTTTCTGGTTGCTACCTGCATCACACAGAACAGTGTCATAATACTCATACCACATGGTATTCTCAGAGCTTGGATTTGGATCATCGCTAATTTTTTGAGTGTTGATTTAGAGGCCGAGTTAAAGGTTTAGCATTCATAATCTATAACTGGTTTTATTAGTGCCCTATACAGCATCATCAAGATGTTTTTATCTGCATATCAATTGTTCTCAGCACTACTTTTAAGCCCATACATGTTTGGTACATGGTTGCTCTTTTAACAGGCACCTTTTATTTGCATGCAAACAAGGCTATTTGGCACTTACTATTCATGATTTTTCTCCCATTTAAAAAGGTGTCAGAGTAACAGCCGTGTTAGTCTGTATTCGCAAAAAGAAAAGGAGTACTTGTGGCACCTTAGAGACTAACCAATTTATTTGAGCATAAGCTTTCGTGAGCTACAGCTCACTTCATCGGATGCATACTGTGGTGTGATATCCAATCAGGGAGAATAACTAAAATCATGTGATTTAAGTGAACAATCAGACGTCATGAATATGGAACTGCAACTGGATGAAGCTAACAGTTCATGAGCAATCCCTAGGTTCACATGTTTTCAAGTGAACTGTCAAACATTTATGAATAGTGAGTAGATGATTAAAAATTGATCTATTTGGGAAGAATTTGTAAATGGGGGAAAAAAGGCTAACTTAGTTGGATGATTTATTTGGAACCAAAATTGAGTGAACTTACCTCGGCACATCTAAATTTCAAAGTTGAAAATCTAATGAGAGTAAACACCCAGTACCATCTTGATTGCCAGTATCCAGAGTAATAAGCTTTTGACCATGGTAATCAATCAATACATTTAATCAGACAATTAAATATTTCAGAAATAATTGTTTCTGCTTTTTTTAAAAAAAAGCAGGAGTAGGAAGGATTGATGTCTTGTTAAAGCACTGGACTGGAATTCAAGAGCTCTGCAATGGACTATCTGCATGACCTTTAGCAAGTCTGGAGGATAGACTTTAACCAAACAAGTTATTGGACTTAAGTTACTCCTGTAACTGGGTGAAATTTAATGGCCTGTGATGTACAGGAGGTCGGATAGATGATGTAAAGGTCCCTTTCTGGCCTTAAACTATATGAAACTCCTGTAATCATCTGTAAAATGAGGATAGGCGTCTACTCTTTGTCTTCTCTGTTTAACTTGAGAACTTAAGTGGGGCCTCAGTGGAGCATCGGCCTGGCCAGGGTTGTAAGTAGGGCAAGGAGAGAGGGGCAGCCACCTAGGGCCCAGAACAGGCGGGGGGTGCAAAACTGGGGAAGTGTAGGATTGGGCCCAGCGATCTCACACACCCATGCAGGATTGGGCCCACCAGCGTTGGCCAGAGTTCAGGGGCATAGTTTGTGGGGGCATTGCCCACCCCCTGCCCCCAAGCAAAGGTCCAGGCTGGAAGCAGAGGGGGTGGTCTGGAGCTGCTTCTCCTGCCGGGTACTTGATGCCTCTGCAGCTGAACGCCACCTCCTAACTCCCGCTTCTGTTAGCATATGCTGCATCAACCTGGGGGGAGGGATGGAGGGGCGCTATGCCAGCATAGACTCTGTAATGTAGATATGGCTTCAGTGTGCGTTATGAATTACTCTGTAACAGAACCACTTCTGCTGAATACTGCAGTACACACTGTAAAAGACATGAAAGTTTCTCTCTGTAAAATGTGCATTTCTCCTCTGTGCCGAGCGTTCTTCAAACGACAGGATTTAGCGTTGAAAAGTCTCTGAGGCACCTGCCTTTTCTGAGTTAAAGAAACCCTGGAAAAAGAAAGAAGAAATGATTGCTAGCCCTGCACTAGCACAAAGTGGGAGTTTACTCCTGAACCAAGGATACAATAAAAAAAATGCAGTGGTATTTTCTACAGGAATTATGAAACAGATCATAACTGATTAACTCAAATTTCCTGAGGAAATATGGTACCTTTGTAGTGATAAATGGAACCGAAATCTAGCTTGTTGTCTGAAGTTTTCCAATGAAATCTGAGTTGCTTGTCAGATTCACTGAACAGAAAAGGCTGTAAAATTTTAAAAAAGGAAAGGTTAACATTCGTTTTGAGTTTCTTCAGTTTTTTTTGATCAGTATGAATATTAAAACTGTATCTTATGCTCCATAGTGCAGCCAGCCAGAGTAATCAGGCATGAAGTGTCAAGTCCAGGAAGTTCAAAGAGACAGAGTAGTTTATCACAGCCATAGATCTAAAAAACGCAGACAGGGTCAATCCTATTTTTGAGGCGTCTGTTGAGTGACTGCAGGGCTGAGAGGCTGTCATAAGACAGCCACTTTCTTGGATAGACCACTGCCTCAGTCAGTCAATGTTGAGGGCTCTCCCAGCTCTTAAGCCCATACTCCTGGTTAGTTCATTAAGGATAATTGCTCTCATTCAAATTCCAGAATATGTTAATAAAGAATAACACCTACAGATCGGTAAATTAAGAATCTGACGAACCATCATCATACACTAGCCACAACTGTTTACATAGTGTCCTCCAAAAAGCCTCTTCCTCCTCTTTGCCCATGCAGATCTTTTTGATTTTCAGACACCTTGAACTAGATCTGCTAGCTTCTTCCTTTTCCTCTACAGCCACAACTCTCTTTTGGCAGCTGTTTGTTGCCTTCTGGATCCTTTCACATCTATTTCTATTATAGATAAACGGGGAGCAAAAAATTCCTAAATTATCTTTCACATTTGAAAATGAGTTGAAAATCGCCATTGAGTCATTAAGTGTCATTGAAAGAGCAGCCAGGTTCCTTAGCTGGATGACATTTTACATGATGCACTTTGAAGCTTGGTCAGAGGGGAGACCTCAATGCATAATGGGATATGCGGTCCAGACAAGGAACCTGGCCCATAGGACAGAATGGGGGCATGAAGCATCAAACTACAATTCCCATGAAGCACCATGGCACCTTAGACACATGTAATTTAATGTTGAACTGTCTCAAAAGAAACACTTTGGATTTTCCCCAATGGAAAACTGGAAAAATTCAGCAAAATTGAAATCTTCCTGTGGAAAATCTGCAGTTTACAGAAACTGCATTTTCTACTGAAAAATCATTTAGTCAGAAAATCCCTGATGAGATTAATTAGGAATATATACAAAATTTAGATTGAAAGGTGTTAACAATCACCTCTACTATTTGATATAGTACTATTAGATGTCCAGTTCTTGAATGACTTTTCACAATAGCCATCCCTTCTCTCTCTGCACAAAAAATGTTATCAGCTTCAATTGGTTCTTTGGGAACAAATATATAAGGTCTATACTCTACTGACTGAAAAGGCCAGAATAAGAGATGTAAACTTCCTTCCCCACATGGTCATACCAAATTGTGGGCAGTAATGAATCCTGATCTGATGTTCATTGCTCAGACACAAGCATATCTTAAATAACAGATTGTGCCTCAATAGGTTTCTGGTTGTTAGCTCATCCTGTTAAATCCACTCTAGTGTCAAGTTGTCTGGCCACCAGTTAACAGACACAACAAAAGCTTTGAATAACCTTGCCCACTTGTTCAGGGGGACTAAACAGTTAACAATAAATCCTATTGATAATGAGTAGGGAAATCCAAGTTGAAGATTGTTGTAGGGTGTGCACTAAAATACATGTGGTTTCACAGAGCTCCAGTTTTTATTTCCAAACAGGTGAGCTTATTTTACATTGGAAATTAACTCTTTAAGCAATAATGATGATTAATCATACAGATTAATGACCCTGTAAACTAGGTGTGAAACGCATCATCAATCCAAGGAAATGCCTGGCGATAATAACTACTGTTTGGATGACCTGAATATTAAACAATGAATAATTACAATCAGGAATACATTTTTAAATGGACTCCAGAGGTGATCCCGGCAAGTACAGGCCAGTAAGCCTGACTTTGGTTGCTGATTGGTAACTGGCTAAAAGATAGGAAACAAAGGATAGGAATAAATGGTCAGTTTCAGAATGGAGAGAGGAAAATGGTGATGTTCCCCAGAGGTCTGGGACCAGTACTGTTCAACATATTCATAAATGATCTGGAAAAATGGGTAAATAGTGAGGTGGCAAAATTTGCAGATGATACAAAACTACTCAAGATAGTTAAGTCCCAGGCAGACTGCGAAGAGCTACAAAAGGATCTCACAAAATCGGGTGACTGGGCAACAAAATGGCAGATGAAATTCAATGTCAATAAATGCAAAGTAACGCACATTGGAAAACATCATCCCAACTATACATATAAAATCATGGGGTCTAAATTGGCTGTTACCACTCAAGAATGAGATCTTGGAGTCTTTGTGGATAGTTCTCCGAAAACATCCACTCAACGTGCAGCGGCAGTCAAAAAAACGAACAGAATGTTGGGAATCAGTAAGAAAGGGATAGATAATCAGACAGAAAATAGCACATTGCCACTATATAAATCCATGGTACGCCCACAGCTTGAATACTGCGTGCAGATGTGGTTGCCCCAACTCAAAAAAGATATATTGGAATTGGAATAGGTTTAGAAAAGGACAACAAAAATGATTAGGGATTTGGAACGGCTTCCAAATGAGGAGTGATTAATAAGACTGGGACTTTTCAGCTTGGAAAAGAGATGACTAAGGGGGGAATATGCAGAGGTCTATAAAATCATGACTCGTGTGGAGAAAGTAAATACTCCTTCTCATAACCAATGGTCCCTCTAATTTTTAACAGGCCGTGTGCACACCGTGCTGCCACTGAAGCAAAAAAAAAAAAAAAAAAAAGAAAAGAAAAGCCACCACCGAAGCTGGAGTGCTTGCGGGGTTTCGCCATGTTTAAGATCTGTGTGTGCGCGCATACGCACAGCTTAGAGGGAACAGTGCTCATAACACAAGAACTAGGGGTCACCAAAATGAAATGAATAGGCATCAGGTTTAAAACAAACAAAAGGAAGTATTTTTTTTTATACAATGCACAGCTAACCTGTGGAAATCCTTGCCAGAGGATGTTGTGAAGCCAAGACTATATCAGGATTCAAAAAAAAGAATTAGATAAATTCATGGAGGATAGGTCCATTAACGGCTATTAGCCAGGATGGGCAGGGATGGTGTCCCTAGCCTCTGCTTGCCAGAAGCTGGGAACGGGCGACAGGGGATGGATCACTTGATGATTACCTGTTCTGTTCATTCCCTCTGGGGCACCTGACATTGGCCTCTGTCTGAAGACAGGATACTGGGCTAGATGGACCTTTGATCTGACCCAGTATGGCTGTTCTTACGTTCTAATGAATCAGATGTCTGTTAAATAATGTATGTGACAGTCTCTATTACAAAGTACTTACTAGATTACTAGAATATCTATATTTCATAATATAGATGTTTTAATTAAATATTTATCTATATTGTTTATCTTTTAGAGAGGAAGGAAATATAATAAAGTTATTTTATTACAATTAATATTGGACATTATTTTTGGCATATTCTGTGACATCAGTGGTGCATGCAGTAATATGCAAACAGAGCAAAATTCACTGCAGCGGCACAGTTGCCCCGCTGTACCGCTTCAATGTGGACACTGCCTACGCTGACAGGAGGGGTTCTAATTCTAAGAATTTTTCTGTTGTCCTAGCGCTGTTCACGTGGGCACTTTGGTCAGCTTGACTATGTCACTTAAGGGTGTGGATTTTTCACACCCCTGAGCATCTTAGTTACGCCAACCTAATTTTCTCATGTAGACCAGGCCTTATTAAATCATGGTACCTTCCATGAGGATTTTACAATCTGGGCCAGAATCCTGGAGAGAACAGTTCAGGGTGACCTTTTTGTGCACATGGAGCCCCTCTGGGGTCCACCCATATCCTTTTGCAAGATCAGGGTCTACTTAAGACAAGACCCAACGAGAAAGTGTAAAGAACTTGGGAATGGGCAAGGATAGTGAGGCTAACAGTGATATGAATAGTATCAGCGGGTAGCCGTGTTAGTCTGTATCCACAAAAACAACAAGGAGTCCGGTGGCACCTTAAAGACTAACAGATTTATTTGGGTGTAAGCTTTCGTGGGTAAAAAACCCACTTGATGCATCTGAAGTGGGTTTTTTACCCACGAAAGCTTATGGTGAAATAAATCTGTTAGTCTTTAAGGTGCCAGTGATATGAATATGAACATATATAGTCCAATGGTATGTGTAGCCTGAATACAGACTTAACGGGCAAGTTTGCAAAGGAACTTTTCAGCCATTATAAAAATCAATGATGAATTATCTAGACTAACTATCCCTATAAACAGTCAGATTAAATAAACTAACCCCAACTATTTTGTTTTCATCCTCTCCTCATCCACAGCATATGGGAGCTCTCACAGAGGCATTTTAAAGCCACCTCTGTTGGCAGATGGCATGATTCCCTCAAAGTGATATTAAAGAAAGCTAAATTTAGGGCCTAATTCTGGTTTCTGCTTATAGCATTCTGCAAGAGAGTTCCACTAGTATGTGGAGGGAGTGTGAATCTTCCCTACTCCAGGCTTCTGAGCAATGGTGCAACAACTCTGCATCTGTTGCTGCAGCCTCATGGAAGCAGTAAGATCTCCAGACATTGGTTTGGAGGTGGGAGAAGGAATTGCAAACTTTGTAAGGAGGGTCTCAAGCAGCTGGTCCTTGTAGTTGGAGATTCACAACTGCATTACCCCCCAAAGACCTCTCTCTGTGCTGCAAAAGGTGTAGCATGCAGGGGGTGCTGATCGCTGGCATTCTGTCCCTCTCTCCATGCAGCAGAACTGCACCATTTGACTGTCCATTGAACCTTATGGACCTATAGAAAAAGAATAGGATTGGTCAGGTAAGGAAGTCTGTGGGAGCTGTGATTGCACAAGAAATACAGAATTAGGGCCTTATAATGCAAAGACAATAAATACACATGGAACAAAACTGAGCATTAAACCCTCATCTTTTAAACACTTTCTGCAGATTTTGCTCTATTTCTCTTCCATTTATATTACAGAAATTTTCATGAAAACTGCTCCTTCCTTTTCTACAGTCCATCAGATCCTTTCATTTAATAACTCATTAAAGTCACATTTGTGACATCGTAGTCAGTTGATATGGAGGGAAAAGTAATCATTTTAGGTGAGGAATAAGCAGCATGAGCACACTGAATCTTATGAAACAAAGCTATGGTGCTATTGACCCAAGTATTAAAAATAAGGGAAGGAAGAATGGTTAAAAATATAAAATAGGCAGAAATACCTCTAAATATAACTTATTTCTCATTTTCCATTTACTGTCAACAGCTCTTAAAATGATGGAACACTGATACATATATGCATATTGAAATTATATAAAATTTCTGTTTCTGTAACAGGGTCCATGACCCGCCCCTCTTCCTGGGGCCCTCTTGTTGCCCCGAATAAGGCTCAGAGAGGCTTCAGGGTTGTGCAACACTCATGTTGTCATTTAGCTACAGTTATCCCACCACCAGTGTTTATCTATTTACAAGCTTTACAGGATTATTCAACCTCTTTTACAGGCAGAGGCAGCATTCAGCTACAAGGCCACCAGTTCCCTGGCTGCCCCCAGCCTTCTGGCTCCCACCCAGACTTTGTAGCCCTTGGCTTGTCAGGCCAGCAGGTGTTGCCAATCCTCAGGCCAGCATCAAGCCTTTTCCATCAGCCGCAATCTGTTTCCCCTGATTGGAGCCGAGGGGGCAGGGGCTAATTAGGTGTTTTTGCACTACCACTACCCACACTGAAATTTCTAAACTCCATGCAATACAATCTGTTTTATTTAAATATATTTATGGGTTAATATTGAAATTAACAGGACATTTTGAACCAGGAGCATTGCTAATTAGAATTCTTCTATACTATAGATAATAACATTCAAAAATTCCATAAATGATATTAAATATTTATCTTCCAGATTTTAATAATGTAAAGCTGTCATTTCTATAATCCCCACAACCCACTTCACCCATTACATCCACATTCTCATATCAGTTATTTCCCCAGGATATAAATCTGAGAATACTCTTTATTTTCAAGGGCTCAGTCCAAGAACTATTTAATCCATAAAATGCATTTGTGCACATTTAAGTGGGAAGTTTACAATATGCTGAAGCTAGAAAAAAGAAAGAGATTACTAATGATATCTGGAAGATTACCTTTTTTGTTTGGCTTTTTTTAAAGTTCACTTTTATTTATGTTAGCCATAATAATGACCACTTGTGGGAGAGTCATCCGTGGTAGGATAGTAACTGTAGGGAAGGAACAGATCTTGCCCTATTAAAATCAATGGAAGTTTGCCATTGGTTTCTGTGAAAGCAAAGACTGACCTGAACAGACCAAATCTACAAACTATTATTTATTGTGTTGGTCGCAGGACATTAGAGAGACAAGGTGGGTGAGGTAATGTGTTTATCTGACCAACTTCTCTTGGTGAGAGAGAGACCGGTCTGAAGAAGGGGTGTGTGTAAACTTGGAAAGCTCATCTCTCTCAGCAACAGAAGTTGGTCTCATAAAAGGTATTACCTTATCAACCTTGTGAATCACACCATTATTCATGTGAGTAGTTCACTGATTCATAGAATTTTAAGGCCAAAGGGGATCATTAGATTATTTAATCTGATTCCGTGTATACCGTAAACCAGTGGCTCTCAACCTTTACGGACTACTACCTGTTTCAGGAGTTTTGTGTATCCCAAGTTTCACCTCACTTTAAAACTTGGGCTTTGCTGCAGCCCCTTGCAGCAGGTCTCAGGCTTTGGCTTTCTGCCCTGGACCCCAGCAAGTCTAACTCTGGTCCTGGAAACCCCATTAAAATGAACTCAACCACAGTTTGAGAACCACTGACATGGTATATAGAACAGTAACAAGTCATTGTCTGTATGAAATTTTAGTTTGTACTGACTTTACTAGTGCTTTTTATGTAGCCTGTTGTAAACTAGGCAAATATCTAGATGCGTTGATATACCCCCTGACCTCTGCAGACCCCTGATGGGGGTATATGTGCCCCAGGTTAAGAACCACTGACATAAACCATTAAATTTCATCCAGTTATACCTGAACTGAGCCAAACAATTTGTGTTTGACTAAACCATATCTTCTATAAAGGCATGCAGTCTTGATCTGAAGATTTCAAGAGAAATCTGGAGAATCCACCACTTCCCTTCGTAGTTTATTTCAATGGTTAATCACCCTCATCGTTTAACAGCTTGTACCTTATTTCTAATTTCCATTTGTCTTCCTTTAACTTGCAGGCATTGGTTCTTGTTATGCCTTTCTCCAATAGATTAGAGTCTGTGCTATTTTTTCCCCATGGAGGTACACTTAATCCCCCCCCATTCCTATTCACTACTGTCATAAATATAAAGGGAAGGGTAACCACCTTTCTGTATACAGAACTATAAAATCCCTCCTGGCCAGAGGCAAAACCCATTCACCTGTAAAGGGTTAAGAAGCTAGGATAACCTCACTGGCACCTGACCAAAATGACCAATGAGGAGACAAGATACTTTCAAAGCTGGAGGGGGAGGGAGGAACAAAGGGTCTGTCTGTCTGTGTGATGCTTTTGCTGGGAACAGGTCAGGAATGCTCTTCAGAACTTCTGTTAAGTTAGTAGGTAATCTAGCTAGAAATGTGTTAAATTTCCCTTTATTAAATGTCTGGTAAAATAGGTTGTGCTGAATGGAATGTATATTCCTGTTTTTGTGTCCTTTTGTAACTTAAGGTTTTGCCTAGAGGGATTCTCTATGTTTTGAATCTGATTACCCTGTAAGGTATTTACCATCCTGATTTTACAGAGGTGATTTTTTACTTTTTCTTTAATTAAAATTCTTCTTTTAAGAACCTGATTCCTTTTTCATTGTTCTTAAGATCCAAGGGTTTGGGTCTGAGTTCACCTATGCAAATTGGTGAGGATTTTTATCAAGCCTTCCCCAGGAAAGGGGGTGTAGGGCTTGGGGGGATATTCTGGGGAGAAAGACGCCTCTAAGTGAGCTCTTTTCCCTGTTCTTTGTTTAACACGCTTGGTGGTGGCAGCATAGGGTCAAGTACAAGGGAAAGTTTGTACCTTGAGGAAGTTTTTAATCTAAACTGGTAAGAATAAGCTTAGGGGGTCTTTCATGCAGGTCCCCACATCTGTACCCTAGAGTTCAGAGTGGGGAAGGAACCTTGACAACTACTCCCCTGTTTATACATCTAAGGATCATATTAGCCCTTTTTGCCACCGTTGTTTGTTCACTATGACTCCTAAATCCTTTCCAGAGCCACTGCTTGCTAAGATAAGAAACAGTCCCCCATTCTGTTGTTATGGCCTGTATTCCTTGTTCCATTTTGCTTATTGGGTCCAGCTTACCAATCAACCCAGATTGCTCTGTGTGATTACCCAGGTCTTATCATTATTTACCACTCCACTAATCTTTTGTCACCCACTATTTTTCCAATTCACAGATGAAAATGTTGAATAGCACTGGGTCTAGTCCATCCCTGTAGGACCCCACAAGAAATACCTCCATTCAATGATGATTCCCCATTCACAACCACTTTGATGTGTGTCAATTAGCACGTTCTTAACCCATTTAACACGTGTTTTAATGATATTGTGTAGCACTAATTATTTAGCCATGCAATACTAAGTCAACCTCTTTACAAAAGTCTAAATATGTTACCTATGTTCAGTTAACTTTAAAACCAAATTTGAAATCTCATCAAAAAATAAATTAGTTTCTTTGACAAGACCTGTGCTCCATAAGCCATGTTGATTGGCATTAATTATATTACCATCTTTTACTTCTTTATTGATTGACTCCTATATCAAGTTTTCCATTCAGTTGCCCTGGATTTATATGAGGCTAATTAGCCTACAATAAACCAGGTCATCGGGTTTGATCTTTCTGAATGTGGGTATGATATTCTTATAAACAAGTTCTTATTTACATTAAAAATCTAGTGCTATTACAAATAAGTTTACTCTCTCTCTGTCTTTCTGCCATAAGGATTTTTCTGGAAATACCCATTTTCCTGAATTACACACTAACAAGTATTTCCCATGGCACAAACCCAATTAGACTATACCAAAGCTACCTTCACTATTAGGCTATTTTGAAGTTAAGGCCTTTGATTTTCTCTCTCTATAGAATCATAGAAGATTAGGGTTGAAGAGACCTCAAGAGGTCATCTAGTCCAACCCCCTGCTCAAAGCAGGACCAATCCTCCACTAAATCATTCCAGCCAGGGCTTTGTTAAGCCGGGCCTTAAAACCTCTAATGATGGAGATTCCACCACCTCCCTAGGTAACCTACTCCAGTGCTTCACCGCTCTCCTAGTGAAATAGTTTTTCCTAATATCCAACCTAGACCTCCCCCACTGCAACTTGAGACCACTGCTCCTCGCTCTGTCATCTGCCACCACTGAGAACAGCCTAGCTCCATCCTCTTTGGAACCCTCCCCACTTCAGGTAGTTGAAGGCTGCTATCAATCCCCACTTCTCCAGACAAGTGGATATGTCAGGTTCTGAAACATGTTGCTAGCTAGTTGTCTCTAGCTATATTTATTGTTTGCAAACATGCTCTGGGAATTGTTTGAAATACAGATGAGGTTAACGCAGCTGTACTTTCCAGGAGATAAAATGAGTGGTGTTTATTTGATCGCTTCCTAGAAATGTGAACAGTAAGTTCTAAAGGAAGCAGTAAACTCAGGACACTGTGGGTGAGTCTAGAAAGGAAACTGCTGCAGTGACCTTGCATATATTGGCTGGTTGTCTTACTTATCCTTTCAACTGCTTAGCATATCGAGCAGATATCACAATTTTTGACTACTGTTCAGGAAAGCACTTAAGCACTCACTTAAATCCCATTGACTTGAGTGACATTCAATCATGCTCTTAAATGCTTTCCTGAATAGGGATACTTTCCTGAATTAGAGCATTTGTCAGAATGTTTTTGGCACATTCATACACAGAATGACTTATCACCAGAGCTGAGCACAAAGAGGAAAAGCTGTTTTACAAGGAAATTTCACAACTCTTTGCAGATCAGAGTTTGAAATGGACCCGTTTTATGTCTTTGTGCAGACATTTCTGCAGCATTTTCATCAATACCTTTCCTCAAAATTTTTATTTTAATGGTTATTGAATATTAACCACAAACTACATGTTCTCTGTGCCTCTCCCGTTCTCTGTCCTGTTGACAGCCTGCCTGGCCTCTAGCATAACTTGAAGCAGCCTCAGGGCTTCTCAAACTTCTACTCAGCTGCCTGTGACGTGCAGGGGGCTAACTGGAAATTGGCATTACCAGAACCACAGCACGCTCCTCCCACACCACCTCACTCCCCTGAAACAACCCAGCATGGCTCTTATAGTGAGAGAGGTCAGGTGTGAGACCTTTTATGGCAGCTTTACACCAACCATAGAACCCAAAGGGTGTATCATGTCCCTTTGTCATCTCTTTATGCCTTCAGAGTGGCATCAAGGGTCTGAGATAGAAATAAGAGTTTCTGAGTCACAACCTAGCTATGAGGAGAGCACCATCTCTGCACAGAGCAACTCTACAGAGTCAACAATCTGAAATAAGCACCTAATGAACTGTTTATTCTTGCTGCTGTTTTTGATGCCTCGTTACATGCTCATCATCACTTAGCAACAAATGCTGTTTTGTACAAAGTCAATTACACAGGGATGGTCAGTACCCCAACTTAATTTAGTATTTAAAACTGGCAAAGGACCAGAAAAGGAAAAAAGAAAAGAGAAGAAAAGCAAGTATATAATTAGAAAAGGTCTTTTTAAACTAAAATTTAACAAACAAAAAAAAAACCTCACAAAACATCATAAGCAGTACATTTTATTTTTATTTTAACACTTGGAAAATAGAATAAGAATCAGTGGCAAAAATCAACACTGAGTATTTTAACTTTATCGTGCAACATTTCTTTTTAAGGATATGCCAGATGTGAAATGGAAAATAGGTACTCTCTACGGTTCTGTCATTTACCAAAATGCTCTAGTACTTGTCACAGTACTCTGCTCTAATGCAATGTCTTATTACATATTGTACACCACTAAGCAATAAACAGGTTTTGGATTAAATCGGGCTGCCAGGGAGGCTCACGATGATATACTGGAGCTTCAAATGGCAAGGGCAGAAACAGTAGATATATAAAACTCTGTGTAATAATTATAAAAGTTTTAATTAGGCTACTGACATTTAGAAAACAGACAGTGCAAATACCTGTAAGTAACATGCATTGTTTAAAAATCTCAACATCATATCGGATATCCAAGCATCTCCCCAGTGTGGCTTGTTTGGTAACTTCAAAAAGTTTAGGAAACATTGTAGCAAGAACACATTTGTTCCTTAAATGTTTTCTGGAAGCCATATTAAAGGGGTAGTCTTTTGATGTTGAACTCTTCCACAAGTACAGCTTTAATGCTGTTCCAAGAGGAGAATTCAAAACGGAATGATAGAACTGTTTGTTCACAGGTACAATGATAGAACGGTTTGTTCACAGGGTTGAAGTTGTCAGTAACTTTCACTGTTTCAGGCTCTTTGGTATTTTTCTGACAGTCACATACAATTTTCTTTTGTCTGAAACTTGGCATGCAAAGCTACCATTTAGAGGCATGTGTCTGTCTGAAATGGAAAAATACATTTGGTTTTATAATTGAGTTTATCACCCACCAACACTTAAATGTTTTAGTGCCCACTGAAGTCAATGGAAAGACTTCAGGATGTTGGATCAAGATTCAGCCCTTACGTAACTGTGGTACATTTTTCATCCTTATGGACTTCAGTTAAACAGGTAAATTTGACATAGACTGCATTGCTGAGAGGATTGGTAATGGATAAGGGGCCTTTATCTCATGGGCTCAAATTAGCCCAGGTTGGTACTGCTGACTCAAATCACTACCGACCCAAAGTAGCTGAGGCTGTGTGAGCTGAGTTGGTAGTTTCAGTCTAGCTCTTGAACCAATGTCCAAATGACAAGATAAAATAAATTGATTAATAATAAACACAGATGCTAATGCAAATACTATTACAACTATTAATATATTTGTATTAATTAATTCAGGTATGTATTAAATTTCAGCAAAATGAGTGTCAAAGTTCAGGACAAATGCACCAGTATTCCTCCTCAGCAAGGGCACCTGCTCTCTGGCTTCTGGCTCTCCTGGCCATCACCTCTCTTGGGTGGAGATGTGCATCTCTTTCCCTTCTGACTGGTGTATCTCCAAGCTGCACAGGTCCCTGCCTTCACCTTGTTATTCCCAGCACACACAGGTTGCCCAGCACACCTGTTTGCTTCCTCTTCAGAGATGGGTAACAGGTGTAATTGCTACAGATATAAATACCAAACAGCACTTCCTATTAAGGTAAAAAAATACGGGGAAAACATATTAAAAGAATATAAACACAGGCTAAATACCTTACCAGACTTCACCCCAACCCTAACATAGATTCTGGCAGGAACAATCCTTCAAAGGCCCACCCCAGGGGATTCCTTGTGGTCACAAATTCATAATAGATTCAGTTCAGAACAAGCACCCATTCTTGTGATGCCTCAGTAGTCCCAGTACTTCCAACCCTTTCCAAAGCATTGAGGCCCTACATGAAACAGGCATCCTGACCATTTGCTGGATCAGGAAGGCGGCCATGAGCCAGTTGAAAACCAGGCTATTTATCCAAAATATGCTATCTTTGTCTGTTGGTCCATGGAGAATCGTGTGTGTGTGTGTGTGTGTGTCCCTCCCTCCGATCCTCCAGGGTGGTTTCAAAGGGCTGGTAATACAGGAAGAACATTAGCATACCCCTCCCTACTAGAAAAGGTATATACAGTGCCATAATAATGAATACGCAACAGCATTTTTAATACAAAGTATCCCAAAGGCATTCACCCTAATTCAATAAGGTATAATGTCAGTTTGTCACGGACAGAACAAGAGACTGACTCTATAACAGTGGTCCCCAAACTGTGGGATACACCCAATTGGGGCAGCATGGAGGAACATCGGTGGGGGGACATGGCAGGGCCATCCAGCCCTGCTCTGCCCACAGCTCCACTCTGACCCCAATCCTGTCCCCAACGCCCAGCCGCAGCCCTAGCTCCGCTCCCAGGCCCCCTGCTACTGGCCACTGGTCCCCAGTCCGGCTACAACTCCACTCCTGGACTGGGGGTGGCATGGACACTTTCCATTTCCATAAGAGGGGGCACGAGAAGAAAAGTTTGGGGATCACAGCTCTATAGCTTGGTGGTTAGGTCACTGGCCTGAGACAGGGAAGACCCAGGTTTGCAGCCTTATTCTACCTGCCTTATTTAGAACATCTGTGATAAAAAACTCTGCTCTGAATAAGGAAGACCAGGTCTTGAACCTCCCAAGGTGAGTGCCCTAACACACACTTCCATGAAACAGAATTGCTGTTCTCTGGCCAGCTCTCAAAGACAGAACCTGTCCTGAATAGTATGTAGTCCAAATTAAGACAAGACTCAACAAGCAGGTATGACAGACAATTGGAGGGGCAAGGGAAAAACTCTCGGGTAATGAGAGGAAAATATAGTTCTACATCCTAGTTATGTAACAATTAGCAGGTAACATAACTGATATTTGATGTCAACTTCTGTAGGAGGGACCAAGGAATGGGGGCGGCATTTAATGAATCATCATTTAACAAATGTCATTTTCATACAAACATAATGACCATTTTGCAATTGATAATTATTTAATATCATTTCAGGCAATGTCTTAATATTTTATGTGGTTATATTACCACTGTTTTAACTTACAGGGTGAGGTTTTTTTATTAAATAACTTTGAAACATATTGCATTATTAAACTTCTGTTTAAATATTATTAATTTTATTTTTGGTATTTAGTCTGATAGTAGCCAGTGAGCAGCCATTTTCTTTGTCTCCCTCACCTTTAAGTTTTGGATATTCTTTAGTATTACCACATACATCTGGAACATCTACCCATTTTGGGTCTCATCCTCTTCTCAGTGAAGTCAGTGGAAGCTTTCCTGTTGACTTCAGGGAGAACAGAAGCAGGCCCTTAATGCACTGATACGTTATAAAGTTGGAATATTCTTGATTTGCAACTCCTACTCTGTTGGTTAGCTATGTAAGTCATCAAGCCTGAAAATAATCATTACCATGTGATCAATCCTCTTGAATTCTTGAGTTGAGTATACACTTTGGCAAGCACAATATTCAAGTGCTGGAGCTAAAAACTAGCTTTTCTGTAACTTTTATTTAGTAAAATTTGAGTATGCTATATTTGCAGAAAGTGAACTTGAACAGATGACATCTGCTCCCACAACAGGCTCCAGCACCCCTCAACCTGCCATTCTGTATTCTTAAAGGTGAGGAAGTGTGTTTGATCTTCTAGAGCCAACCAGCTGGCCCATTCTCCCCACTCTTGAGTCTGGTCTTGCCTTCAGGGAACAGCCCAATGTCCTGATTCTACACTCTCCACTGGGGATCTTCTTCTGGGGATAGCCAGGTAGCCCAGTGCTTACTTTTGTCTTCACCACCTAACCAACCTGAAAGATAATTTATGTGATCATGTTTATTAATACAGCATCTTAGCCATAGGCCATTGCATTTAACACAATAAATAAATGCAAATTTTAAATTGACACAACTCAAAAACAAACAGAAAAAAGCAACAAACGTTAAGAACAAATTAAAAAACAAGATGATCCTTCTCTAAAATCAGTTACACCTTTAAAATCACCACTTCTAAAATTATATAAAAATAATGGCCAAAAGTAGCCCCTCCTTCATATACTTTCTCATTTTTATGGCTGACCAGGCAAGTAGGAAAATGATCCATCTAACTGAAACATTTTCACTATGTAGCAAGTATTTTAATTTCTGAGGTGGTGTGGTAAAAGACATCTGGGACAGGAATGGAGCTAAAGGACAGTCTTAACATTCAATCCAATTATTTCCTGTAACCATGGACATTATTTAAGTTAGAAAGCCAAGGAGACATATTTGCTGTGTGAACATTTGCCATATCCAGTTGTTTGCAGCTTAATTAACATTTTATACTTTTACCTACAGTCCTACCCAAGTCAATTTCTGAAAAGCTCAAAGAATGGTAGAACAGTATACTTTAGGGTATATATCTTGTTGAGCTGTTCCTCCAGACATAACCTTGGAAGGCGCTGTTGATTCATATGCCAAATATGGAGTCAGTAATTAATATAAAAGCATTGGGCCTTGTTTGTACTAGCACAATCCCCTAACTCTGCCCTGAATAAAACTGCTGTGGTAAAATTTAGGAGGCCGAGCATTCTCCTTAACAGATTTGTTTTGCACAACCTCTAACTTGCTAAAATACTCCCAGCCCCAGATTTCTGCATCATGTAGAATTTGGACACAGGCTTTATCTTTGAAAATTTAAGAGCCTGAGTGATTAGATTACCCCTTGTGGACCACAGTGAAACAGAGCACTGCTTCCATAGAATTTAAGGCTTTCTTCTTTACTGCCTCTATATAATTATCCCACTGGCTATTACATATACAAGAAATTCACACATAGGGGAAAAACCTGACCTATTCAATATAATGGCCATCAATCATCCATTTATACAGCCTTAGTCTGCAGCCAAAGGCAATTACTTTAGTTTTCTGATAGCTTATGGTCAGATACAAAGAGCTAAAGTCCTTTAAGATGTGCTTCAAACCCAGGGGAGTTGAGGACAGCAAAACCATTTTGTCTGCATAAAGAAAGGTTGGCACAAATGGGTTCAAAAATTTGGGAGGAAAACACACAGCCCTTCTAAAGTTGTCACCACCTTATTAATATAAAAATTAAAAAAAGAAAAGTTGTAGTAGTAAGCAACGCTGATGAACAGGGTCCATTAGCTCATTTTTCTGCCCTATCCTAACTTTAGCTACCATTTGACGATGAAGGGTTCTCAGGATACAAAGTAGCTGAGGGTCTATGACAGTCTCTTGCAAATTTCTCCAAGAGATGACCGTTGTCAATAGAATCAAAAGCCAATTTCAGGTCAAGAAAGGCTGCATACAATTTTCCCTGCTTAGGAGAACAATATTTATGAATCAAATGAGAGAGGACATAACAGTTATCAATGATAGGTCTGCCATTCCAGAAACCAGTTAAGTCCTTGGCAAAGAAATTACAATTCTCTGCCCAATGATGTACATGATAATTGTGTCTGCCAATAATACAATACTTTACACTTATATAATATCTTTTGTCAGAGCTCTCAAAGTACATATTAACTTTTAGTATTAGTAACCCCATTTTCCAAATGGGAATCTGAGATACAGAAGGATGCATCTCCTAACTTCAAACGCTGTTCTTTAACCACAACACAGTCAATATTAATGTTATACATCATTTGGATATTTCTTTCTATAATTTGGGCAAACATTCCACTAAGTAGTGGAATGAAATCATGGGCAATATTCTATTCCCAGAAGGCACTGAAAGTCTGACCCTGTCTCAGAAAACCTCTGAGGACTAAATTTCAGCTTAGAATACACAAAAATGAGAGGTTTCAGAGTAGCAGCCGTGTTAGTCTGTATTCGCAAAAAGAAAAGGAGTACTTGTGGCACCTTAGAGACTAACCAATTTATTTGCGCATGAGCTTTCGTGAGCTACAGCTCACTTCATCAGATGCATACCGTGGAAACTGCAGAAGACATTATATACACACAGAGACCATGAAACAATACCTCCTCCCACCCCACTGTCCTGCTGGTAATAGCTTATCTAAAGTGATCATCAAGTTGGGCCATTTCCAGCACAAATCCAGGTTTTCTCACCCTCCGCCCCCCCACACAAATTCACTCTCCTGCTGGTAATAGCCCATCCAAAGTGACCACTCTCTTCACAATGTGTATGATAATCAAGGTGGGCCATTTCCTGCACAAATCCAGGTTCTCTCACTCCCTCACCCCCCTCCAAAAACCACACACACAAACTCACTCTCCTGCTGGTAATAGCTTATCCAAAGTGACCACTCTCCCTCCAATGTGCATGATAATCAAGGTGGGCCATTTCCAGCACAAATCCAGGTTGAGAAAACCTGGATTTGTGCTGGAAATGGCCCAACTTGATGATCACTTTAGATAACAAGGTGGGCCATTTCCAGCACAAATCCAGGTTTTCTCAACCTGGATTTGTGCTGGAAATGGCCCACCTTGATTATCATGCACATTGGAGGGAGAGTGGTCACTTTGGATAAGCTATTACCAGCAGGAGAGTGAGTTTGTGTGTGTGGTTTTTGGAGGGGGGTGAGGGAGTGAGAGAACCTGGATTTGTGCAGGAAATGGCCCACCTTGATTATCATACACATTGTGAAGAGAGTGGTCACTTTGGATGGGCTATTACCAGCAGGAGAGTGAATTTGTGTGTGTGGTTTTTGGAGGGGGGTGAGGGAGTGAGAGAACCTGGATTTGTGCAGGAAATGGCCCACCTTGATTATCATACACATTGTGAAGAGAGTGGTCACTTTGGATGGGCTATTACCAGCAGGAGAGTGAATTTGTGTGGGGGGGCGGAGGGTGAGAAAACCTGGATTTGTGCTGGAAATGGCCCAACTTGATGATCACTTTAGATAAGCTATTACCAGCAGGACAGTGGGGTGGGAGGAGGTATTGTTTCATGGTCTCTGTGTGTATATAATGTCTTCTGCAGTTTCCACGGTATGCATCCGATGAAGTGAGCTGTAGCTCACGAAAGCTCATGCGCAAATAAATTGGTTAGTCTCTAAGGTGCCACAAGTACTCCTTTTCTTTTTACAAAAATGAGAGTATATTTTGTTTGTTTTGCTAGTTTGTCTGCAACTGTTTGTAAGCATGAAAATATAGGAATGACAGGATTGCTCTTACAGAAGGTACAAAACTCTCATCCTAATATGAGAGGCTTGTTAAATAGATACTTTATTAGTAAGGCACAATAAATAGGGATGGTGAAAAAAATTCTGTCAAAATTGTTGTTCAACTGAAAAAAAAAAGACATACATTTTATTTAGTCAAGTGTCTGTCTGCAGAAAATTTCAACTTTACATTTTAAAAGAAGCCCCAAATCCAAAAAGATATGCCACCATGGAGCCTCATAGGGATTGCAGTTTGGTTGCCTCCTCTAAGAGCCAGGCTCCCCAGCGAGACTTTGTCTCTCATGAGGCACCATGATTATGGGACTCCCATGATACACCACCTCCTTTCACCAAGAGGGGAGACAGTGGTGCATCATGGGAGATGTTGCCCAATCAGGGAGGCTGGCCCATAAAGGAGAATGGAGGTATAGTTTAGTGCCTAAAGTTCACAATGAGGCACTGTGGCAGTATTCCCAAATGGAAATATTTCAGCCCAAAATCAAAATAATTTGGTTTTCCATGTTTCACTGAAAAGTCAATTTTCCATGGGAAAAATAATCAATTTTTCTGATGAATTCTAGCAATCCTATTTACTGCAATACAGTTATTGCAGGATTTTTAAAGCAACTTTTTTCTCCAACCAGCTGAGATTTATAAGGGATAAAAATAAATTGCCCAGGGATTATTTCAAATTCAGAATGTGAGCTGTCACTATCATAGTGATGCAAGTTAAGTTCCCCTTTCTGAGAGTTATATAAGTGTTACAAATTTGCTTTCATTGTGCATTATTATATGAGGAGGCCAACTTCACTAATCCTTCTGGGACTGAAGCTTTCATTCTCTCTGCTGCTGGAGATGTTATTACAGGCAGCCAAAAGAATGAGAAAAGAAATGGATTTTGATAGCTGATATCACACGGGATCATTTCCAAATTACATTTTTAGATTGCCATTACAATGATAATTGTTTAAGTTTCTACTTGAAGACTTTAAAAGATCAACTGTTTGGTTTCACTGTTTATGCCAAAACAATCCACAGCCCATCTAAGTCAATAAAAAAAAAATTAAGATTGATTTCTGAGGGCTTTGGATCAGGCCCTTAAAGACTCTCTTTTTACTAGAGCTTGGTAAAGGAGTTTTGGTTTCTAAGTTGTGTCTGAGAGCAGTCAGTTGCTAGTATTCAATATTCTTTCATTTTAATTCAAGTTATGTGGGTGAGTTTTGATTGGATATATAGGTCACATGGTATGTTTCTGCTCTCTGATGAGATAAGCTTAACTCTTAGAATCCAGACATCTAGTGTAAATATTCATGTTTACAAGTTCAACATTCAGTCTATGAATATTCTCCAATATTTGCTTAAAACTCTTTTTCTGCAAGCATTTTTGCCACTAAACACATTTGTTTGAAGACTCACAGAAGGCAAACAGAAAAGACATGAACACAGTCAAAGTGAACTTGTTTACAAATGCCAGTGAATATTTGTAAGAACTTATTGCAGTATTCACACAGCCTCGCTATTCCTTTGTGACCATGCTGATCAAGCCAAACTGGTTAAATTATTAGAGACAGCCATGGCAGAGCCTTGAGAAGCAGGAAACTGTTGCCAGCTACTATCAGTGATGCTACCTCTGAGCAATGTTTACTGATGAATTTAGCAATGAAAGGAAAGTGAGAAGAAAAAGCTAAGAACGTGTGTATTTAAAACCTTGTTTTCCTTACTACTTAGTTCTGTAACTATTAGTTTTTACAGCTTTTCAGCAAATCCAGGCTTCCATAATTTTATACACTGCATGATAACACAACTATCACAAATGCTGCTTCCCACCAAAAATAATGGCTATGTATAGTCAAGACCCTGCTGCATGGTCCCTGAGCACTAGAAGTCCCTGACTGCCAGTCCTTAAAAAGGGCCCATAACAGGTATGCTGAAACACACATGCCTTTAAAGACTCATCGTGTTCTATTAAACCAAGTACTGTGCAATGGAAAGAACGAGCCACCTGCCACACCTATCCAAAAAAATCAGAGGATGGAGGAGCTACAGATTGTCTGTCTGATTTTTCCCCACAAAAGCAATGGAGTACTAAAGTCTGTTGTTGGGGGAAAAGACAGCTGAATGAATGGAGGTAGTGTTCAAAATGGGAACACTCAAAGGCTAAGAGAAAAGGAGTACTTGTGGCATCTTAGAGACTAACAAATTTATTTGAGCATAAGCTTTCGTGAGCTACAGCTCACTTCATCGGATGCATTCAACTGAAGTGAGCTGTAGCGCATGAAAGCTTATGCTCAAATAAATTTGTTAGTTTCTAAGATGCCACAAGTACTCCTTTCTTTTTGTGAATACAGACTAACATGGCTGCTACTCTGAAACCTGTCAAAGGCTAAGGACACTTTAAGTGAAACATTTCTTTCATTCGCAAAGGGTGCAGCTGGATGCAGGTTAAGATGAACAAGTAGAGCTTTATTAAACCCTGTGGACTTCTCTGTCCATGTTGCTGATTTGCTTTTAGCCTAACCACACATTCTCTCTTCTAATGGTGTTCCTATGATAACAATCCATCCAGGGAAATGGGGCCCCTGATTCCAGTTACACTGACCATGATATATCTTCCCTATTTCACAAAAATTTTAATATAAACACAAAAACAAATAACTGATGCCCACACACCTACTCCATGCCTCTTTGGACAGAGGATATTAACACATAGCCAAGTTGGAGCCTTGTCTTTACCACAGATGCAGCTGGTTACATAGTCTGAAATAGTTTGGTTTTCTGAATTCTTAGATAGGAATTATAGGACTCTCCTGACTCTGGTATGTGCATTCTAGTTCACCAAAGAATGTCATGTGAAGTCTCAGATAAAAGCTTGTGTCACACTGGTCATCAATATTGTTGCTAAACACATGTACAGATGTTATGTAAGGAATTATGTATATGTATTGAAAATTATAAGGTCTGTCTAGGGACTGGTCACCAGCAAAGGTGAAATTTTTTTCCTGTTGGACAAGAAATATTTATCTAGCTGGCTCTTTGCATTTAAATTAAGTGTCGTATAGTTCACAGTGGGTGTCTTCCCACAAGTCTGAACTGAATGCAAATGGAGGATTGTAAGAAGTTCAAAGAAAGAAACTAACAGGAAGGAAAAAAAAGGGGGGGGTGGGATGGGGAGAGGAAGGTGGACAACCCTACCTAGAACTGCACTTCAAAAGTTTACTCTACTTTATTTGAGGAGCAAAGAAGGCACTCAGTCATCCCTCACCTAGGAAGTAAATGAACAGTGAATTTTCTTCATTAAAGTGGGATCTCAACCAGGCTTGTTTGAAAATTCTGAAAATAATTTTGGGTGAGATAACCCTCTTTAGAGGGGTTAAGCTGCTAGTTAAGTGTAGTCTCTAGAAAGTGTTATGATTTTGTTTCATATATAACCATTTGTTTCCAATATGCTTACTATCACTTGAATCTCTCTTCCTTGATAATAGTTATTCTTGTCATCACTATAAATATAACTAAGTGCTGTGTTTTAAGATGTGTGGTCCTGAGCTGAATTTTACAAGCTGGTGTGTACCATTCTTTTGGAAACAGCAGACTTGGTTATTCTGTAAGCATTCAGTGGATAAGGGGCTGGACACTGCTGAGAATGCTCTGAGGACTTGGGGGTTGGTGTATATATATCGCGACTTGTACATAGAGAGAGCAAGATCTGCAGAAGCTTGGAAATTAGAGCTTATGCTGACAGAGGCTGGTGGTTTCAAGGAGCTGATCCACTGCAGACACAGACAAGACTTCCTCCCACTAAGGACAGGTGATGGTGGGATGCCTCACAACCTGGGGTTCCCATGGAGAATGTCATACCTGTCTCCAAGTCTAACAAACTCTCTCTCTCTCTCTCTGGAGTCTCTGTCCTCCCTCTGGGGTTGGTCTCCAGATGGTCTTCTGTCTGTCCCTCTGTTCCGTTATGAGATGTGTATCTCTATAGGCTCTGGGTGTTGTCTGCTGGCTCATAAGTGCCTCCTGTTCTTTTGGATCACTTGTCCCTCTCGTGTAGTCACTTTGTGTGACTTGGGTGCCACTACACCTGTCATAAATATAAAGGGAAGGGTAAACCCCTTTGAAATCCCTCCTGACCAGGGGAAAGCTCCTCTCACCTGTAAAGGGTTAAGAAGCTAAAGGGAACCTCGCTGGCACATGACCAAAATGACCAATGAGGAGACAAGATACTTTCAAAAGCTGGGAGGAGGGAGAGAAACAAAGGGTCTGTGTCTGTCTGTATGCTGGGTCTTTGCCGGGGATAGACCAGGAATGGAGTCTTAGAACTTTTAGTAAGTAATCTAGCTAGGTATGTGTTAGATTATGATTTCTTTAAATGGCTGAGAAAAGAATTGTGCTGAATAGAATAACTATTTCTGTCTGTGTATCTTTTTTGTAACTTAAGGTTTTGCCTAGAGGGGTTCTCTATGTTTTTGAATCTAATTACCCTGTAAGATATCTACCATCCTGATTTTACAGGGGGGATTTCTTTATTTCTATTTACTTCTATTTTTTATTAAAAGTCTTCTTGTAAAAAACTGAATGCTTTTTCATTGTTCTCAGATCCAAGGGTTTGGGTCTGTGGTCACCTATGCAAATTGGTGAGGCTTTTTATCCAACATTTCCCAGGAAAGGGGGGGTGCAAGTGTTGGGAGGATTGTTCATTGTTCTTAAGATCCAAGGGTCTGGGTCTGTAGTCACCTAGGCAAATTGGTGAGGCTTTCTACCAAACCTTGTCCAGGAAGTGGGGTGCAAGGTTTTGGGAAGTATTCTGAGGGGAAGGACGCGTCCAAACAGCTCTTCCCCAGTAACCAGTATTAGTTTGGTGGTGGTAGCGGCCAGTCCAAGGACAACGGGTGGAATATTTTGTACCTTGGGGAAGTTTTGACCTAAGCTGGTAAAGATAAGCTTAGGAGGTTTTTCATGCAGGTCCCCACATCTGTACCCTAGAGTTCAGAGTGGGGGAGGAACCTTGACAACACCCCTCCCGACTCCTTTAGTCCTTTCCTTTTGGTGTCTCTCTAACTGCTAGAGTCACACAGGAGTGACTGTCTCTACTGCCAGTAGGTCCTTGGCTGATCTGTTGTACTCTAGTGCCTGCTTCCGATGGTTGGCCATTTCTTCTCAGCAGTATCCCCGCTCTTCTGGCTGCTCTTCTGGACTCCCCTCATTGGTAGCAGGGTTTTGGTCCTTTATCCCATAAGTGCTTGCACTGGACTGTTTTGACACCCTTATGGGGTGTTCCTGTGTGCCAGAAATGCTAACAAAGGGTTGTAACCAGAAGAAACAACCCTGTGTAACATTGTCTTAGCCGAGGGCCTGCCTGTGAAGGAACGGGGAGCAAAAAGGGACAGTTTTTTCCTTGGTCTCCTGTTTGAGATGGTCCTGAAACTGAGTCATTTTGTGACCTGGCACAATGGGTCACAGCACCACTCAGGCTTGTCTCAGCTGCTCCTGCATCATGATGGAGGGGTGACTGGGCCAAACTGGAGTGGTGCTGCAGCTCTATGTACGAGGTTACAACACCCAGAGCAAGGAGTCAGGCCCAGCCCTACAGGACAGGAGCCACTACTATAGGGTGAGGGCAGGGTAGGCTTCCTCTCAACCTTTCCACCCCCAAGGGCCTCCTATGTTTTTGCACACTTGATTTTCAAGGGGGGTAGGCCTCAATTTCAGAAGGGTGGGGGGGCCTCAGTTTGCCCTAGCCCCCAAAAACCTCTGTGCAGGCCTGCTTTTAGGTGGATTCCATTTTACGATTATTCTCTTGGTATACAGGGGAGGTGGTGTGGTGGTCATACTTCAATATGCTTGCAAATTCCATGAATTCTTCTGAGACCAATTGGGGTCTGTTGTCAATGAATACCTTGTCCAGAATGACGTATCTCACAAAGTGGGCTCTCCATTTGCCAATCACTGATTTGGTTCTTGTATCAGGCAGGGCAGCAACCTCCCCAAAATTGGAATGGTAGTGCACTGTAATCAAGCACTGCTTTTCACTTAAGGTAAATGAGTCTACTCCCACCTTTTTCCATGGTCATGTGGTAAGAATCTGTTTCTGCTAACAGTTATCATGCTACTGGCAGGTGTAACAACCTTCAACAAGGAGTGGAGTTGTGTATTTTTTCCTGGCCAGTAAATACTCAATGCCCAGGTGTGAGGCATATTTTTTTGCATGACATCTTTTTTTACTGAGGCAGGGACAACAGCTGTGTCCTCAGAATATGATTCCTCTGCACATCTTTAATTTAAAAATATGGTCGTGCTCCTATTGGTACTTGGCCTTTGTCTTCTGACCACATTGCTGGTATCAGTCTCTTGACTGCCTGTAGTTGGATGTCCTGTTCTGTAGCCTCTTTGATTTCCATCAGCTTCATGCCACAGCTGCTAACTTTCACGCAGTACATAAGCACGCCGACTTTCACAATAAGCCAAAAATCAAGCCAATCCCATTTCAAAACAAGGCCAAAACAAGCCAATCCCTAAGAACCCCAACTCCCTATGTTACTAGATCACTGGTCATGCAGTCTGGGGCTGTGGAGGGCCTGCTGTGCACCCCTGACTCTCTCTCCCTATTGATCCTGCTTGCCCCTTGCCCCTGCTTGCTGGGAGTTGATCAAAAAAAAAAAAAAAAAGAAGCAACAAGCTGCAACAAGCAACAAGCTACAAGCCAAACAAGCAACAAGCCAAAAACTAGCGAACAAGCAACTCACAAGCCAATTAAGCCAAAAACAAGCTGAACTTCTGTGTTTTTTTTCTCCATGGGTTTGGTATGTCTGCTTCAGTCCTGAAATTAGGACACTTTCAGTCTCTCAGCTGTGAGCAGATGTCCAAAATATGTGATCTTATACTGTTTGAGTTGCATTTTTTTCTGTGTTTAGTTTTTGTTCTTGTCCCTGCATTGTGGTAGAAAAGCTTTTCTATCATTGTCTCATTCAGCTCTTGTATCATTATGACCTTCATCTACACTGAGTATGTCATCTGTAATTATTTCACCTAGGCAGTCCTTTCTGTGCTTGGGCGAGTCTTCTCTGGAACCTCTCTGGTGCTGGGCATGCCCATTGGAATGCACATCCGTAGTGACCAAGCAGTGCCCCTCCCATCGACACTGCTAAAAAGAGCAGTGTAGTGTCTCACTGCCTCCCCACACTTCTTTGCCCTTGTGGCTGAGTTGCTTCCAGCATAACTGCACTTGCTTCCAGCCTAACTGCCCTCACTTCCTGTTCTGCTGGTGTCTCCTTGATTATAATCCCTTCAGAGAGCATGAGCCCTCTGGCTCCAGTTCCACTGAGCATGATACAAATCTAGCCAAGTTTGGACTACATATGAAACTTAAACCAGGTGGATTTTCCCCAGTTTTAAAGAACAGTAAGATAAGCAAAGGAGAACAAGTGGCAACTAGAATTTTGTGGTTCATTTTAGTTGTATCACATCATGCCAGACACCACTAAAAAAATGTTGTCTTTTTCACACCTTCTGCAGAAAGTGTCCCACACTTAGGCCTTTTTAATGTGCTTGATATTTATGTGCAATGTCTCTAATTTCTGTACAGAAATTTGAAACATTATAGGATAAAGCTGGTAGCAGCATTTTGAAAACAAATCCAACACATTCACCTTGAATCTCAAAACAGCTTTACAACATATAGACTCTACATTTCTTTATGCCACACATTTCCATAAGATTGTTTTTTTTTTATTTTTGTTCTGTTCCTGTACTTACACTTTTTATTAGAATAGTTGATTTAAATATTTTTATCCTTTATCCATATGGAAGCCTTGCCATAAAGTTAATTAACAGCTGTATTTTTATATTACCATTTTATGCTTGGCATACGCTGTTAAATTTACAGTACCATAGCTTCCAAGTATCTTGATCAGCATCCAAATGCAAACAAAAAGGGTTGTGTATATCTCAATGTCAGATATCCATGCAAGCGAAACACGAGTCAGCTCAAGAGAAAAAACTCTTGACACACAGCACTGAACTTTCTGCATAGAGAGAGAGCCTTAACATGTTATCACTCATATAAACACAATGGGCCAAATTCTGCTTTCATTCACACCTGTTTAAATCCAGAATGCTCAGATTACTCTCATGGAGTTATTCTGGATTTACAATGATAAAACTGTGAGTAAATGTAGGTTCATATTTGTAATTCCATTAACTTTCATGAAGTTATTGCTGCTTTACAATAGTGCTGGTGAGAAGACAATAGCCCCACAGGGTTTAAATGATTTATTTTTCAAAAAGCTGACTCATAAATATCAGAGGGGTAGCTGTGTTAGTCTGTATCCACAAAAACAAGGAGTTCAGTGGCACCTTAAAGACTAACAGATTTATTTGATTTATTTGAGTTGGAACTGAAGAAGTGGGTTTTTCACCCACGAAAGCTTATGCCCAAATAAATCTGTTAGTCTTTAAGGTGCTGCCACACTCCTCATTGTTTTCATAAGAAATTGGATCAATACAATCAAATATGCTCTTATTTACACCAAGGGTAAATACAGAGTGTGATGGGTTGGATCCCCCATCTGGGATGCCACTTGCTGAACTGGGATTTTACTGAGCTTCCCCTGGTCAATCAGCCTGGGTTCCATCTCCCTGCCTTGCTGCATTAGGCTCTTCGGCCTCTTACAGCGCACACACACACACAGGTAGAGCCACACCCTGCTGCAGACACAGACTGAAGTCAGCTCTGTGTGAGAGGACTCCCCCGCAGCACTCACGTGCACACCACTTTTTGGGAGATAAACCAAAAATAATACTGTCTTATGCTGCTTAGAAAAATCTGCACAGCTCATGCTCACTTTCCTCTCCTCTAAGTGCTTCAGAATTGATTCCTTGAGGACCTGCTCCATGATTTTTCCAGGGACTGAGGTGAGGCTGACTGGCCTGTAGTTCCCAGGATCCTCCTCCTTCCCTTTTTTAAAGATGGGCACTACATTAGCCTTTTTTCAATCGTCCGGGACTTCCCCCAATGGCCATGAGTTTTCAAAGATAATGGCCAATGACTCTGCAATCACATCCGCCAACTCCTTTAGCACTCTTGGATGCAACGCATCCGGCCCCATGGACTTGTGCACGTCCGGCTTTTCTAAATAGTCCCGAACCACTTCTTTCTCCACAGAGGGCTCATCACCTCCTCCCCATGCTGTGCTGCCCAGTGCAGTAGTCTGAGAGCTGACCTTGTTTGTGAAGACAGAGGCAAAAAAAGCACTGAGTACATTAGGTTTTTCCACATTCTCTGTCACTAGGTCGCCTCCCTTATTCAGTAAGGGGCCCACATTTTCCTTGACTTTCTTCTTGTTGCTAATACCTGAAGAAACCCTTCTTGTTACTCTTAACACCTCTTGCTAGCTGCAACTCCAGGTGTGATTTGGCCTTGCTGATTTCACTCCTGCATGCCTGAGCAATATTTTTATACTCTTCCCTGGTCATTTGTCCAATCTTCCACTTCTTGTAAGCTTCCTTTTGGTATTTAAGATCAGCAAGGATTTCACAGTTAAGCCAAGCTGGTCGCCTGCCATATTTACTATTCTTTCTACACATCGGGATGGTTTGTCGCTGTAACCTCAATAAGGATTCTTTAAAATACAAAATACTGCAAAGGTGGACCACCAAGGTTCCAGAAGAAGGTCATTGTAAATGGTGGGTCATGCCATAACATGCATCTGTTTCAATGTTCCACTAAAAGAAATTCTGGTGTCCCCTGTTTTCAGCCAACAGGTTGGGATTCTCATCTAATTATGTAAAATATGGCCAGACATTATTGTGACTTATAAATTTACAAAATAAATAATTAACTAACTGTTTTTAGACAAAATCCCAACCCTGTGCCCTCCTTTCTTTTGCACTTTGATTCAATTAACCTCTGGATTTTCTTGCATTCTAATCTACCGTAATTGCAGCTGCTCTTTCCTAGTTTATCTAGTTCCACTGTGGTGGCAGGCACCATACCGCTGTCTCATATTGGTATCAGCTCATAAGAATAAGCTCAGAGAAAGGAGAATGGAAGGGTGAATCCCTCTACCCGGTAGTTCTATTCATTGGGACAGACGAAGACTGGACAACTTAGGCCCTGGATAACACTGGGGAGCTGTATTTTTTACTTGGGAATCCTGTTTAAATCATTTGACTACAAAGTGTGCACTTTCCAATACCAGAATGTCTGAGTCACTCTGATTTGCTGGCTCATGACAATAGGATAGAGATAAATAGTTGATGAAACGTGTGAAACAAAGACAGAGAATAACACCTGCTCAATGTTTCCACTACAGCAGAAGCATGCAGGGCATTATTCCAGTAGCACACAGCATGGTTCAATGGGTTTGAGATTGCTTGGACTCTGTTATTTCTTCCCTCTTCTTCAGCAGCTTAGAAAAAAAAGCTACTCTTAAGCCTGCTGTGCCCATTCATGATTTAATGTGCTGATTGAAGCATCATCCTACCTGAGCAGTATGTGGCACTAACGGAGTGGACGTTCAACAGAAATGCCTTGGTGTTAGAGCAGTTTCACCATCCCAGGCTTTAAAGCAGGCTAGCCCGTGTTTATTTTCTACCAACTATTTCAAACAGAGTGGAAAACTTTAGAAAGGATATTTATAATTATTTATGTTATAGTAAACCTACAGCTTTTTCAAAAGAACCCTAATTCATACACAGTCAGTCAATCGAAGGGATTCTAAGTGCATTTTAATGCAGTGGATATTAAAGTGCACGTTCTGGCTTGGATCACACACAGAAGAGTGAAGCAGGGGAAAGAGAAACTTTTCGACTTATAAACAAGATAGACAAGTTTTATTATTTCCTTTCAGGGCCTGAAAATACCCTAGCATTCTGTTTAATAGCTGGGCCATTGGCATTTGTGGACTTTGATTTTGGAGGCTTTCATTTCACTATGGATTGCTGCATAGCAGTGGTTTCAGTGATTAATGAGACTCTCATAACATTTATCTGAATTTTTCTTCTTAATCAAAATATTTATATTTAACAGGCAGAGGATTCTGGCTATGACAATTTACCCCTTGTTTTCCACCTCTGAAAAAGTAGTTTTAAAAACCGGTACAGCTGGCTCTTCCACCTACAGAATATATTGCTCCCTGCTTCATATAAGGTGCTACTCCTGCTTCATATAAGATTCATACCAGTTTGTGTCTGCATGCTTAATCTTGCATTTACTTCATTAAAACAGCAAAATGTGACTGTCTCCTATTTAAAACATGCACAGCAAGTCAGCACACATAGGTTCTTGTCCCTACATTGCCTCAGATTTCTTATGTGTGACCTTGGGTAAGTCCCTTAACCCCTCCTTGTGTTTATATCTGTAATATGTGGATAGTAGTGACAGAACCCTGTTTATTAATCCCAGCATTCCTCCCTTTCTTTTCAGGTGGAAAGGGGGAGAAATCTATAGAAGCTGGGGAGGGAACTGTAGGAAAATAAGAAAAATGTGTATAAGAGGGAGCTAGAGCACTGAGGGGAAAAAGGGAACAGAGGAGAAGCACGGCTATCAGTGTTGTTACTGTCATCAGCTGCAGTTGTAGCAGGCAGCATTGAGTACGGATAAGGGGTTGATGGTTACCCAACACCAACCCCACACCCTGAAGACCCTTTGCAGGGGAATGGTGCAGTGTATTTGTTACCCAGAGTTTTCAGAACCCTCATCAGGTGCAACTTAACTATTTCACTCCAGGAGGTGTAAGGAATAAGTCAACAGGAACACAGCAATTCTGTCTGATAAGATTCATCCAAGTAAGCATGCCCTTGTCTAACACTGCAGTTTATTAGATTTAAGCACACACAAACATAAGCAATAGGTTTAGAACATTCCAGATATTTATCTAATATCTGGAATGGTATTGAGTAATTAACAGCAAGTTCGCAGTGGCCAGTTGCTCATCCACTCTGGAAAAAGGGTGTCAGGAAAAACATCTCTCAAGATGGCTTCAGAGGACTGCTCCAAAGTACACTGTATTAAGCTAATCTTTTATAACTAACTTCTACAAAACACATAGGTCATAATCAAGTGACTATTATATTGACTATTGTAAGTGACTATTGCATTATCACTTTTCTAACTTTCAATAAACTTTTAATATCAGAGGCGTCTAGACTCAAGGTTTTCCAACCACCAAGGTTTTCAGTCTCAGTTTTTTGCTTGTTTGTCCCCTCCTCTCATTCTGATTAGCAGAAACTGTCAGCTAGCTATGACCAGGCTTCTGAAAGCCTATCTCCAAATTAACCCTTAACTATGTGGTGTTCTATTTCATTACTTCGGGGTAGCTGAATGCACATAATATGGTTGCAAGTAACTTGATCACATTCTGGGGTATACACACCCCTCAAATCCAAGGCAACATATTGAAAATTGTGCTATAATTGTAAGTCATGTTAAATGCTATGTGTTTTTTCCTGGCCCATCTTGCAGGCTAGGGGTCTCTATAAGGAAACATACAGTCTGGTTGAGCAGCAGTCTATCTGCAAAAAGAGTCCCTGCCTAGAGCCAGGTGAGTTGAACTGTGCCTCTCTGCCTTAGGGAGCAGCCCGCTTTGTGTCCCTCTGTTTTTGGTTCTTGTGTGTTAAATTTCAAGACATAAAGTAATGTTATGTTGCAACTGTCCAGCAAAAGTATTTTATGTTTTTATCTAACTTCTGTTTGTATACTGTGAACATAACGAATGTCCTGTGAGCATCCCCTGATGATGCTAAAATAGGACAAAAAGAAAGGGAGTATGTGCAGAACAACCGAGCCCCTCATCTTAGCCTAATATGAGGTGGAAAAACCTTCATTGTCTGCATGTAGGTAGTGTAGAGCAATGGTTCTCAACCAGGGGTCCAGGGCCCCTTGAGGGGCCACAAACAGGTTTCAGGGGGTCTGCCAAGCAGGGCTGGCATTAGACTTGCTGATGCCCAGGACAGAAAGCCAAAGCCCCACTGCATGGGGCTGAAGCCTGGGGCCCTGAGCCCCGCCACCTGGGGTTAAAGCTGAAGCCTGAGCAACTTAGCTTCACAGGGCCCCCTGTGGCATGGGGCCCTGGGCAATTCCACTGCTTGCTACCCCCGAACGCTGGGCCTGGCTATTATATGCAGAAAATCAGTTGTGGCACAAGCAGGACGTGGAGTTTTAATAGTATGTTGGGAGGGTTGGGGGCTCAGACAGAAAAAGGTTGAGAACCCCTGGTGTAGAGGAAGTATGAAAGGTGTAACGTGCAGTGCAGCGCTTTTCTGGAGATTCAGGTGCAAACTGACAGTCCAAGGTAACTCCTAGAGATTGGCTATGGATGGATTAAGGCAGTCTGGAGCTTAAGGCTAACCCCTATATGGGCCTGCTTCTGTGGCCCCCACCCCCTGATTGCAGTGTGGGGGGGGCAGGGACAACACACAGAAAAGGCCTTGGCTAGGGTGCTGGGGAGTCTGTCACCACTCCTCTCCTGGTGACATGGGCACTCTCTTCTTGCTGACAAGAAGCAGGAAGGCAGAGTTCTTTGAAGACCTGCCCTAAAGGGATTGCAAAAACGCCCAGCTCCCTTGAGTGCATAAATGGTAATATTTTATTCCACTTTTCCTGTAAAGCATCAGTGCAATTTATAGGAAAGTATCCAAAGCTCTTATCTATTATGGACCTTGCTAATGTGACTGATATGAGTCTTTAACTTTAAGAGAGAGACCATAACATTCCTTGTTCCAGCTTATTTTTCTTGGGAGCACCCAAGTATAAGCAGATCCCATCAAACAGAGTCAATATGGGACAATTTCAGAACCAGGCCCGAAACTGACATGCCACAGGATATCCAGGGAAAGCTTTCATTGTCCTGCAAAGTCATTCAGAGAACTGTAAGTACTGGCTTTGGATATTGCTCTCACACAGCCTTCCTGTAGTGTGTCCCTCTCAGGTCATGGTCATACTTTAAAACTGACCAGAGGCACAAAAAACACTTCCCTGCCTGTTAGTTTTGAAGCTCTAACAAAATGGGTATTTGAGTTTATGGCACATAATAAATACAGTAAAGCTTATGGCATATAATAAAATAAAGCACTGCTGTCGAAGAATGTACATAGACCATCTGGGAGTTGTCAAAGTTGAAAAGAACTACTGCAGCTTGCAAACTCTGCTCTAGTGTCAAACAAGTATAACTGTGCTCACTCTGTTAATTCACCTTGCAGACTGTAAGGAGTGACCTGTGACTGACTTCTTAGTCCACTGGAAATGTAACTCTAGGAATGCCTATGCTTTGACAGAAGGTTGTTGCTTCTTGCCTCAAGTTCAAAGCCTACTAGCATCTCTGTGACTTCCCTCAGTCCTGTCAGTTCCATCAGTCACAGCACAATCACATAGTCATTAATTGACCAGTAATTAACCTGAAAGCATGATTGTCCTCTAACTATCTTCTCACTGTCCTTATTAACACGAGATTTTCATTCCATCTCATTGGGCTCTGAGTATGTGGGTTTACATATTTTTGTGTAGTATTTAAGGGTCTGACTATTTGTATTGTGTAAGACTTTTTGCTGCCTCAGTAACTGATGCCTTTGGCTGCTGAAAAGCAGAACCTGAAATTTAACAGCCAAAAGTTATTTTTAATTTTCTTCTGGTGGAGAGCTAGTATTTCAGTTAAAAGTAAACATAACAAAAATGGATGCAAAAATAGGAACTAGTGAATATTCATCTCTTTTACTTCTGGTAGTTTTAAGTGCTGCATTTGTTTGCACATCTGTACATTTACACTGCAAGTGCTGCCCAAGAAGATGGATCGAATGCCATATTGTTGTGAAGAGAAAACAATTTGTAGTAACTAGCAGTGACTATGGCTACACCCCCTGAAGTATGGACACCTTGCTGGGAAAGATACATGTGCATAACTTGCACCAGTTTTGGTTTACCTGGCCCTACTGTATTTGTCTGTTGCCACTCCTTCATGGGGGTAACCAATGGGGACATTCTGAGAAGCTGCTTAATTAATATAAGTGACTGATTTAATTTTAGAATGGGTAGGAATGTTACTTTTGATGGACATTGCAGACTTAACAAAATCTCCCAGGCTATAAACATCAAAGCACAGTAGTTGTCTGGATCATTGTCTCACTGTAATGCTGAAGAAAGGCATTCTGGCAAAATCAATAATAGTGAGATTTAATATGTGCTTTCAGTTTAGCTGCATATATTTGATTGTGGCTAGCTCTTTAATACTGGAGGAGGGAAGGAGGGAGAATGCAAGATAGGAAACTATGCAGAGAGCAGCCACAATCCCAAGTCTGGCACTAGCTTCCCAAAAGAAAGTGGAGATGGTCTGATCCTGGGAACCCCTTGAGACCTACTGGCAAAAGATTCACTTTCATGTAACAGCAACTCCATCAGACCTGACAAATGCTCTACACCCAACACAGTGCTGTCCTGGCCTTTAGCCAAAAGAATGTCAGGTAAAGTATCAAACGAAAACTTCTAATACACTAGTCACTAATATCATTGTGAAATGTATGTATTAACACTGTAGGATAAATTATTATGCTTTAAAGTCTGAAATCAAACAAAGGGAAAACAGGTTTTCCTCTGGACAGGAGGGGAGGTGATTGTCTCCCTGTCTCTAATGTAAATTAAACATGGTCAATCAAAGACAATGGGGATATATTTGCCCACTGAGGCAACGGGAAATGCAAATTAGAAGATCCCAACATAGACAACATGGCATCTACACACCAAAGAACAAACAGCGGGGTTGTGGTAATAGTGTCATATAAACTGCCCAGCTTCTGCAAGATCTTGCTAGAGGTCACTTTATTGTATCTCACTATCTCTGTTCATAGTACCTGGTGGCATTTCATCTCCCTAAAATGGAGCCAATGATTTGAATTACTCAGCACTATAAATGAAATATTGCAGTGTGCAAGACTGCTATAGCTATATTAGGTCATTAGGCCTTTCACATAAGGCCATCCTCCCCAGATTCCTGACCTAGTAACTCGAACAACCAAAGAAGACACTGCCCCATAGAATCAATCCTAACATTTACACCTTGTCCAGTGCATGCTGGAATAGATATTTCCAATAGTCAATGCTGTAGATATTTATACATCATAGGCAATTCAATAAAGCTCATAGTTAGGTATTTTACCAGCAACTCAATAGTCTGATGTAAAGAGCTTCCACTAGCAAGGGCTCACAACAGTTTAGAGGTGACAGATTGCGTAGGCCAATACTGACCACGATGTGTGGTGTTTAAACATGTAGCCTATGGATTCTTTAGAAAAAACATTTTAAAAAGAAGCTTTTCCAATTTTGCACATCAGTGTCATTCTAATTATATACAGCCATCTCTTGAATCAATTACCACAATTGTTTTGTGGACAGGATGCCAGCGTAGGCATGAGAGAAAGATGGTCTTGGGCATCAGACAGGTAATTGCGATGTTCCTCCAAATCCCATGCCATGCTACTCTTTATGATCTTGGGCAAATCACTTAGGCCAAAATTTTCACATCTGTGATCATAAATTCAGAGGCCCATATATCCGTACTTAGACATGGCCTGATTTTCAGAGGGGCTGAGCATTAGCAACTATTAAATTCAATAGTAATTCAGAGATGTTCAGCATTTCTTGACAGTAGGCCACTTATTTAGGAACCTAAATATGGATTTAGGTAGCTGATTTTAGACAACCAAGTGTGAAAATATTGACCTTAACCTTTTGATGCCTCAGTTTCCACCTCTAATAGAGGGGTATCTTTTTAAAATACACCTCTAGTGTCTACAATGAAGGGGTGTTATGAAGATTACTTTATTAGTATTTGTGATTGAAAGCACTATGGAAGTACAAATAATTGTCACTGTACCCACAACTATCCACTAACTTAAAGAATCCTTGTAAGTAAACATTGTGAGTCACATTTATTTTACTACATGGTGTATTAAATATATCTGATACTTTTGGGTTCTTTAGTATCATACAATATTGCATAAAATCTACTGTGTTACAGTGTAATTCTTAAGACCTGCTCCTGTGTAGATTAGTGTTTTTCAGGCTAAGAACATATGGGCTAGTCCCTTCTTGCCCACTAATCTTACTGCCGAATCAAAAGCTTAGGACAAATAAGCTTAATACTAATTATGCAGTAACTGTCCTAATAACGTTTGTAAACAGAAGAGAAAACAAACAAAACAGAAAACAAAATACTCATTTGGTTGCAGAGCCAGAATAGAAGATGGCAGAAAATTCATTATTGATCTCCCCTGAAACTTGTAATCCCATGATCTTCGTCTGTATGCTGCAGGTGAGAAGAACATCTGCAGGATTTTCTACTGTTCATTCAGCGATCAAGTGGCTCATTGCTTCAATAAATATGCCTGCTTCTTAGAGACAATGCTAGTCTTAAGGGACATTTTGTTGTTCCTTTCCAAGCTCAGCTGAGAATTGGAAATCAGGTGTTGAAATAAGATTCATTTCAATTTCCTGTGACAGGTTTTACACTGGGCTTCTCTGTAACAGATGATGCACCATATACATGTATCAGTCCATGTAGTCGTGGATTTTTCTGCTTGTTCCAATCAATCTTTTTTCCTATATTACTATTGGGCCATGTCCTGGAATCCCTACAGTATTTTTACTCAATAGTTGAGGGGTTTTTTTGTTTGTTTTTTATTGAGTAAGAACTAAGGACCTGATTCTGCTCCCCCTTCTCTGGTTGAATAGTACCTTACCCCCTGCATGTAAGACAGAAACAGGCCCTTTGTAAAGAATTGAGGATCTGACTCATTGAGACTTAACTATATTAAACCTAAGTCTAAAATGTACAGGAAGAGAAGCGGGGTGTAGGGGGAAATGTGGTGCATTCTAATTCTGACCTCAAGAATCATTACATTTTTATAGTAACATGTATTTTCATAAAAGGCCTCAGATATGCAGAAGTGGAGACTGACATCTGTCCACAAAGAGATACAGCATAGGAAGCAGAACTACAAGTTTCACTTACTGTCCCTCACTGTGCTTCTATAATGACCCACAGGGGCTACCTGTAAGAGAGAGAGGAGAGTTGTGGCATTATCTCTACTACAGTTTTTAGTCATTGGCTTAGCTACACAAATGTAACTTCCTACTGCAGACTTTTCAAGAGGGAAGTAAGCTGACTGGCACAAATCACAGTTGTCCAGGTATTGTAGAGGACTGTACCAGTTCAATGCCATCAGCATACTCTGGTGGAATACTAGGAAAAGTGAAATGAACATTCTACAGTTAGACCTGGTTGGGAAATGAATTTAATTTTGTTTTGGTTTGGACAAACCAACAAAGACATTTTGGTGAAATAGTTTTTGGTGAAAAAATTTGGCCAGTTCTACCCCCCAGGCTTTCCAGTGAGCAAGATTTAAAAATAGATCACTGTATTGTGTAGCACTAGTAAAATTAATTTTAAATGTACAATGTCTAGAAAAGATTTAGTGTAATATCACTCTGATTCAAAGAACCAGACTACAGTTTGCTGAAAGACCTGAAGTGCTTTTCTTAAGTGAGGTTCACATAGGTAATTAACTGTAGAATTAGTAATCAGTTACTGGCAGGTAGAAAAAATTGCTTTTACTTAAGAAAAGTACATAACATAGCATTTGGTTCTGTTTGAATACATACATCTAGTATGCTATTAAAATAATTACATGAGGCTGTAAAAGTCTGTGTGACATTGGGACAAAAATATAAAGGAAAAAGCTTACATGAGTGAACAAAGACGCTTGAGTAGCTGTGACTGTAGGAACCTTTCGAATTATTGCTAAATGCATGGCCAACAACTTCCCAGGTGTACATCTCACAAGCAGCTGAAAATGAGATTGAGGAGTGAGCAATGTTTCCCCCAGGACATTCATCTATCTGTTATGTTTAGGATTTGTTTCCCTCTCCCAAGGTTTATTGTTTGGGAAAGATGCTGGAATGGAGCACTGAAAACTGAAGCTCTCAGATTATCCATAAAGCAGGTGTTTCAGATTTCAGAAATTTGGGGAATATTGGCATAAAGAATGTGGATATATCCGCTAGGAACTGCATTAAGAAAATTGTATTGAGTCCCCGTAGGCCTGTGAACAGACCTAGCTTTTCTTTACTACTGACTATGGTTGCCTGTGAACCAATGTCTTACAGATAAGAGTTCCTTTACCCAAAACAAATCTGAAAAGCCTTTCAGTCTCATTAGTCTGCTTTCTAGCACCTGAATAGATAAGCAAATGATCCACCTGCTCCCTTACTCTGAAGGAAAAAGTGAATATAAGTCTGTAACACAGCACAAAGAGAGGATGCTCATATATTTACCACAGCTCAAAGTTGTGACCACCACGGACCTCTCTCCTGGTTAATGGGTGAACCACGCCTTAGATCCCTTTTTATCCTTCTCAGTTGCACCCTTCAGGTTATATGCCTGCCTTTCTTCAGCTCAGTCTGGGTGGAATCACACAATTTAGTCACTCTGGGCCAAAGCCTCTATTGCCCCATTTCCCAAGTGTGTTAATGTGACAGGCTCTGCGTTTGGCACCTATAAGCCTTTTCACCCAGGAACCTGTGACAACTGCTAATTAGGGACTGAAAACCAGCTTCTTCAAAACAAAACACTGTGTATTTTTTCACCCAAAGGTACAAAGCAGCAAGAGCAAAGGGTTAAGATAGCAAAACATCTTATACACATTACCTACACCTCACTTTTTCCTTGCAAGCATTTACAAGTTCCTCCCAGCCCAGCTAACCCCCATCGCTGGCTGGGAGAAGCTCCCTGCCCTACGTCTAGGTGTCAGGCTCCATCTGCTGACAACCTGCCCCTCTTCTTTATGCCCCCATCTTTAAAGTTTTAGTATTCCCTTTAATCCTGGGCTTTTGGACTGGGATGAATACAACTTGCCAGACTAGCTCAATGCAGACAGGGTGTATTCCCCCAGTGAATGGTTTCCCCATTGTTTCCTCAGGACTCCTGCCAAACTTTATTATCTTATCTTTGCCATTGTTTCATTTTCTGTTGGTTCCTCCCTTTCAGTCTCCCTTTGAATTAATTCTGTGCATTCAGGCAGGATAATATCATTCAGGTAACCATATGATATTTGTTAAAAATTCTACATATAACTACCTCGTTCTCCAGATGAGCTGTGAAAATAGATTGCCAACTTTGCACATGTCACTGGGAAAAGGATGAGATAGCTCTGTAAAAATAATAAATGACTTTCAGATACTTATGTAAATTCATTATTTGGCCTTAAAATTTTAGAATTATATTTGATCTCAAAAAGTTATTTTTTCCAATGGAAGTGATGAAATATTGACTTCATTTAAGTTTGTAAATCAAATAAATGCAATTAATACCTGACACATGGAAGTCAATTGGACTTTCTGCCTGAAAAAAGGCTTAGTAGTGACTGCTGGATTTGGCCCACACATTCTTAAATGCTTGAAAAGTTCAGGAGACAAAAGAACCATCAGAATGATGCTTGTGGTGTAGAGAATAAACTACATTATTCTATGGGTCACAGGATGGATAGATACAGTTACAATCAAGCCATTATAAATTACCTCATTTATCTTTGCCAGAGATCCAGCAGGCTTGAGGTCATAAATTGATTATAATTAGAGAGGTGAGGAGGAGGCATGACAGAAGATTATACCAGAGTGATAAATTCTATTCTTACTACTCTATCTGAATTTCATTTTATTTTAGATGTGAACATACCCTTTATTTGGTTATGTTGGGCCATATTTTGCCTTCATTTGGTATAACCCCATAAGTCAGTGTGGTTGCACATGAACAACTGAGGATCGTGGTTCTTTTTTTTTTCTTTTTCTCCCATTTATTTATTTATGATGATGATTATCATTATTGCTCATTGTCAGTTTAGTGGTTGATTTCCTCAGAAAATATTGCTTGGATACTAGATAAGTCATTGGACTAGGAATCAGGAGACCTGAAGTAAAATTTCTGGCCCCATTTTACCGATGGTTTCTGTTCCTGTTTCTGCCAGTGACCTGCTATGTGATGGTGAGCAAGTGACTTCATCTCACATGCCTCACCTTCTCTGTTCACATTTACCCTTCTTGAGAAAGCACGTTGGGTTCTATGGATGAAAAGTGCTGTGTAAGAGGAAGGTATCATGAGTATTTTCTTTCATTCTTTTTGCATTCGGGGAAACACTTTGAAACCAGGTCATTAAAACAATATGAAGTATACCATCACACTTCCTAGGCAATCTTAATGCAGAACAGAACAGTTTGGCACAAAATGGCTTCTGTAATATGGTTATTTTACTATTTTACCAATTCAATTTACTCCTGTTTTCCTTGCAAAGAAATTCAATAATAGGAACTGTAGTAATTTGAGCAGTTTCTAATGCCCTTTGATCAGCAAAGACAATGAAAACTAGCCTGGGATGGTTTGGACATGGAAAAACATCTTGAGATCAGTGCTTTTAGGAATAAATAAAGTCCTGGAAACCAGTCGGCTCGTGATTTAAACTGGCAGAGCTCTGAGGGCATTTGCTTCACAGGCATGGCTCCCCAACTTTCTTTTCAAAATGCAAACTTTCCCGTATATATGTAAGAAATTCAACTTGAGCAATGATAAATTCTGGTTCCAATTACCTTAATGAAACTGCTGCAGCTGAACTGAAGATCTCAAAGTCCCCCAAACACGCTTCAGTACCACTGGCACAGGCATCTCAGTGCTGATCCTAGACATCATAGCAACTGGAGTCAGTAGGATTCGAACTTACTATCCTTGCTATAGACACAAAATTATTAGCAAAAGGAGTAGACCTACTTAGTGAGCCACCTGAAGGTAGCACTGAGATATTTGTCTAACTGTACTTTATTCAGCAATAGCTGATTAAAGTGCGCATCATCGATGTCTTCTGAACACACAGAAAAAGTATTGGATTTTCCACAGAATAATACTTTTAGTTGCATTTTTTTTCAAAAGTACGGAAGTCTGAAAATGAACAGCTAAGAGATGCAGCCTCTTCACCCATTCTATATATCTCTTCTTCACTTTCACTTCTTCACCCTATGACACTACAATTGCCCAGCCAATCTTAATACTGCCTCCTTGCTGTGTTCTGTGTTGGATAGATATAGAAAGAATGATATTTATCCAGCTAGGTTTTTATAAGATTACACCTCACTGTGGTATCCGTGACAAGTACAATGATGACATTTATTTCATTATACAAAAAAGATTTAAAAGCAAAATGAGTCCCAGGCTATATTAGCATATATCAGAGCCACACAGTTTTCTTTTTCCTAATTGGTTTTCATTGAATAGTAATTTGTTTTAGTGCTAGTTTGTCCCTTGGCTTGTGTGCCTGCACCAGGAGGTAAGAGGGAGAAAGAATCCCCTTTCCCTCTTACACCTCTGCACGTGCTGCCCCAGAGCAGGTGCGTGGGGAATGGGCAGAGTCCAGGCTCCTCTCCAACAACATCCCAGCCGGCAGAGCTGAGCCAGCAATGGGGATGGGGGCAGTAATTTGTTGCTGGTATAAGCTATCAGCAAATCACTACTTCCCTGCGGCAAGAAAGGGATGATGGGAGGGCCTGGGGAGAGATCAGGGCTCTGTGACTTTCTGAGCCACAAAGCCTTCTCTTTGGGTGCTCCTGGACATATTCAGCAACGTACCTACCACCTTTTACTATGCGCTGCATCCTAGGGACACAATCTAACCCTTAATGAAAGGAAAACGAAATATTATTATATCTGATGATATGGAATGTTTTGTGCATTTCATGTGTTTTAATTTGTGTAGATGTAGCGGTAGACCTGCTGATAAGAAGGTTTACCTACAATGTTTACTAGCTATACTTTTATTTATTTATTTAAATGAGTAATGGTGTGCTCTATGTTTGCATTATACAACATTGGAAACAGACCCATTGCTACAGAAAAGAGATTTTAAAATGACAAGTTTGGCTGTCAGTGGCATCACAACATGGAAGCCATTTGCAAGAACACCATAGATCACATGAAGAAAAGGAGTACTTGTGGCACCTTAGAGACTAACTCTAGAGCTCACGAAAGCTCATGCTCAAATAAATTGGTTAGTCTCTAAGGTGCCACAAGTACTCCTTTTCTTTTTGCGAATACAGACTAACACGATTGTTACTCTGAAATAGATCACATGGTGATTGACACTGTAGATGAATTCTTCCCTGCGTGGAGGGCAAGTGCAAGGCCTGTGTATCTCAAGTCTATGCCTGGCTTACTTGTGACATCAGGCCTGCCTAGGACTTGTAATTTATCTCTGCGTAGTAGTGAATTTTACAGTATATAAAAGCTGCAATTCTTTGATCCTCTGCATATATCGACACTGCTATGTAAACCCAGGGTTGGAATTTAGGCTCAAGCCTAACTCCACCCCTGCCCCCTTCCATCTACACAAATAGTGCTAACCCATGGCTCAGACCCAGAGTCCCAGGACCGCACAGGGATGGAGGGTATGAGCCTGAATCAAGCCAGGACCCAGGGCTCAAGCCTTATTGCTTTGCAATGTAGACATAGCCTGTCACCCTGCCTTAGTGGGTCACATGTGAGACTACCATATTCAGGACAAACGGCTGAGAAATAGGGCAGATTACCCCCAAACTGGTGGTTATTCTATCATTAGATTATACCAAGCCAGTAACAAAAATAAACTTCTATTTCACCACACTAGTTAACAAAAATTTGGATATGCAGTCTTCTGAGGCATTCCAGGCCTTCTCTCACCACCCAGGCACTGGACTCTATGATGAGTGGTTATTGAAAACCAATTTAATCACATATAGGCTCCTTCTAATCTCAAGAGATCATCCACTTAGCCAGGTCAATATGTAACACAGATTTTACCCAATAATCATGCTGGTTCCAATCCTTTAGTAACTAACAGCTAAAAGTTTACTAATAAAAGAAAAGAATAAGAGTTAAAATGGTTAATAGATCATATACATACAATAATTGCAATGTCCTTAAATGAGGTTTGCAGCAGTGATATGATAGACTGTTGGCTTATAAAGTCTCTCTGGCAACTTCCATAAGATTGGAAGGTCCTCAGTCCATAGTTCAATATGCTCCTTTTAGTTGTAAATTCACAGTCTGGAGAATCAGGGCAGGAAAGAGACAAAACGGAGTCATCCCAACGGTCTTTTATATCCTTTGCCGTGTGCCTGGACATTTTCTGTTTCAAACAAAGCTCACAGCCCAGTTTGTGAAAAGTTACTGGCACAAGATGGAGTCCAGGGTCACATGAGCATATCACATGCCCTTATATGGCTTGATGACTCACATATGATCTGTGTGGAATAAGTTTCTTCTATGGCTCATTGTGAGAGCTAAGTATCTATCCTTGTTGTAAATCTTATCTGGTGGGTGTTACCCAGGAATACACTAGATATGTAAGATACCAGTGCACAGCCAATATTTATAATTTCAGATAAAAAATGATATATGCATATAAACAGGATAATTGTACTTTGCAAATCATAATTTTTTCATTGACTTCTTACATGATATGCTTTGTATAAGATTGGTTGCAGTTGTTTAACGGTAGCAATATTAATGGTATCAATGGTCATATTTCAGTCATATAGAATCACACAGCCACACTGGACTTGTGCTCCAGCAGTCTGCCAAAAGTATTCCACAATCCCATGGGACAATTTTCTTTGTCCTCTGGACAGTCAGACTTGATGAACAGTCAAGTTTTATCACACTGCCCTGTGAACAAAGGGTTAGAGCAGCCACATTTTGAGCCTGTGCTAGGTAGTCTGGGATATGAGTGGTTGCATTCTGGCACAGTGCAGTGTAGATGCTGGGGTCCCAGGTTGGGACCCAGGTTCCAACAATTTCTAACCTGGGGTTACAAATGAGTATATATGCTCAAGCTCTAGGTAAACAAACCCAGCATCTGTTAACTCGAGTTCTACTAACCCTGGCCTTACACGGCAGTGTAGACATACCCTCATTGTACAGATGGAGCTAATGCTGCTTGGAAGGCACTTTTAATGTTGTAGCTTATGTGCACTATTAGCTGCCAGCTAAAGTTTATTGCATAGGAAAAGACAGGTTAATATGGAATCTAGGATAGAAAGCAATAAATGTAAAAAAAATTAGAATAGATTTTTATAAAAGGTTTTGATAATAATGAATTGGTAAAGAGAATACTGTGGAAAGCTAATATACTAGGGATTTTGTTCAGTATTCCCTTAATACGGAAGGTGCAAACATAATTATATAGATGTCAGGGACTTGAACAATCCTATTAAAAGAAAAAGAGGTTATGAAATATTTATGTAAAGCTAACTGCAAAATGCTTCTATTCAAGGAGAATCATTACTCAAAAATAGAGCATGAAAGTCTAAATCAGAATTGGACAGGACAATTCTTCTAAGAGAAAGGGGAAGGAAGTACAGTGGTATTGATACACACAGGAAACCTTTATGGAAAATGATATAGTTTCCACAGGCTCTTTGTAAAACAATCATTTAGAATTAGTAGAGAATTATACCCCTGGTCAAAAATCCTACAGAAAGGAGCACGTCCTCTATTAACTTCTATAGATTTTTAGATTAATGTTTACGGAACCCTCTAGGTTTCATCCCCGTTAAATTCTTTAGGACTCTTCCATGAGGAGATCTACTAACTGTTCCCCCACACGGATTGGATAGAGAAAGATGAAAGTTTTTGATACAACTTGAGTTGTAAGGACAAGCAGTAAAAATGGTTCTAATATTGCAGTTTACTCGATAATGTGTGAGATACTGAGCACCCTCAAGTCCCATGGAGTTTGAGAACTGGGTCCAATAAAGACCCAGTGCCACTGTCCTTAGACTGAGTTCTGACCTTATGTAAACATAAAACTGGCTTATGTATCTCAGTGCAAGAATATTAGCTTGAGAGCAGCACATCTCTGTCATTCTAAAATCAACATTAGTTGGGTCAAATTATCTGCTTTTGCAATTTCATTCAAGTTAATGGAGTTACACCATCAGAGAATTTGGCCCACTGTCTTTGAGGGTGCTTAGGGGCAGATCATCAGGCAGTGAAAAATTTACTTCAATGGCACGATGACAATTTACACTAGCTGAGGATCTGCCCCTTAAAATCTGCATAACATTTTGCACTGTGTATACTCAATGTCGTATTTTCAAATAACAAAAACTTTCTTTTTAAAATGGCCTTATTTCTTTCTAATTGAAAAACAAATAATAAGCGCTTTCAACACATTACTTAGGCACAACATATGTGTGGTAAATCACTTATCCTCATCTTCTTCATCCAAATAGGTACCATACCACTTCCCTCCCTCAGAAGGTTGGGTCTGAGGCTTAGTTTGGTAATATTTGTAAAGCACGTTGAAAACCTCAGCTGGAAAAGGCCTACTAAGTGCGAAAGATTATTTAGTTATAATTTATTAACATGTTCTAGAAGTGGCCATTATATTGTCCTGCAGTATCTGCTCACTCAGCACCATGTGACCATCCAGTTCTCATCAGACCACCAGCAAGTTTTACAAGGACGGTCCTTGGGCCACATTTTGGGAACTCTTGTACTAATCTGTATCTTCACTGTGAATGAAAGAGAAAAAGCATGTTGCTCCATGTAGTGATATTTTTTTTCAAGGAAATTTTTTCCTGTCAGATAAATGGCAACCTGAATTTTCCCACAGACTAGCTGAACAATTCTTCAGTTGTGGGGGTGGGATAGACACAGTAACTATATACTCAAGGAGGGAGAGTTTATAATAATTTCACATCTGAGTGAGTGAGTCCACTCATTCCACAACATAAAATAAAGTACCAGAGCTCACTGGTTAGGATGAGCGATATGTCCAGTCCAGGAATCTCAGAAGGATGCAGGTTGGCAATACAGGATTCCAGTTCAGCTGGCATCAATAGTTTGTTGAATAAGGTAACAGACAAACTTTTTGCTGATTAGCTGTACTCTCTCTGTTATGTCAGTCAGCAGAGAATCCTATGCAGTAATGTATGGGACATGCAAATCATTTAGACCAAAAAGAAAAGATAGTTAACAAGGCTTGACTGTGTCCATTTCGGATGCTGTTGCTCCTGAGGGCTTGTCTACACTATCACTTAAGTCGATGTAAGTTATGTCACTCCAGGATGTGAAAAAGCCACCCCACTGAGCAATGTAAGTTACATCGACTTAAAGCGGTGTCTACACCGCGCTACGTCAGCAGGAGATGCTTGCCTGCTGACATAGCTTCCACCTCTCACTGAGGTGGAGTAATTATGCTGACGGGAGAGTACTCTTCTGTCGACATAGTGCATCTTCACCAGATGCACTACGATGTAGCTGTGCAAATGTGCGCAGTAGCGTAGACTAGCCCTGATGCACCAATCTCTAGAGGGTAAATCCATTTAGGGTCCAAGCCTGCACTATTTGTTCAAACTTTATTCTCCACTGAAAACAATGGGAGTCTTACCTGATTAAGGAATAAAGGATTGGACCCACAGGAAGTTGGGCAACATGGCTCTTCCAACCCTTATCTCAAAAATCAGACTAAGGGGATCAATCTTTCAACCTGCACTTGGAACATTCCTTTAATGACCATGGGACTACTAGAACTATTCATATGAGAAAGGGTCATAGGAGCTGTGACAAGGTTTGGAGGTTGATGAAATTAAATGGAGGGAAGTTTTTCATGATCTCTGGTGGCCTTATGCTCCTCTGATTTGTACCTAGATATTTAGGCCCAGATTCACAAAGGTATCTAGGGATCTTACTTCCATTGATTTTAATTTAAGTAAGGAGCCTAAATTTCTTTGTGGATATGGCCATTAGTCCCTGATTCTCATTTATACTAAAGGCAGGTTGCATGACTCTAGCAGTGTAAAGGGGCTTTAAAGTAGGAGCACATTATATCAGCATCCACTTTAAGGCTACTTTGCATTGCCATAGTGACACAGCGTGGCCTTAGTATAAATCAGAATCAGGTTCTTAGACCTATGCAGAGTACTCTGTGATTTTCTAGTTTTACACTCAGTTTGTATGGGTGGAAATGAATGACACACATGAACACCACATGAAAGATTTGTTCCTATAATATTCTAAAGTTTTGATTAAAACCATATCTTATTTGGGAAAACAAGCTTAAACTATGAAGAAAATTGCTCAGACTTCTTCCATTTTAGAGGTGTATATGTGTTCAGTTATACATTCATGTTTCACCACTTGGCCAACCATTTAAATCCCCATTAATATATATTAATCTAAATGTAAATTGCGTGCTTATTAATTGGAGTGCAAAAGTGAAAGAATGGATAAGGGATCCTTGTTGTGATGTAACCAGACTCACCAACAGACATATGGAAATATCTTTGGTGAGTGTATAAAGTGTAAACTTTACCAGAAATAATTAGATTAAATTATTAATTAATTATATTCAGCAGAGGGTATTGGACATTAAGTTTTCATGCATGTTGATAAGTGGTGCTTTTAGTACCCTATTTCATCCAAGTTAATGGAAGAAGGTGCAAATACTATATCTGAGAAAGAGCTAAGTAATTGTAATTAATTAATCCTGAAATTTTAGAGGATCTATGTCAGAATTATCCTTTTGAATTATGAAATAAAACAAAAGGTGAACTGCAAAATTTTAGTAAAAAACCTGAAAACTAAAACCATCAGTGGAATGTGTAGACTTTAAAAATAAGTTAACTTACATTACTTACTTACTATTGTGCTGAGTTTTTCAATTCAACTTTAAAAGAAATAATACACTTAAAAGAATTAATTTCTACTGTGCCAAAAAGGTAATTACAATAGAAAGTGAGCCAGTACAGTCAAGAAATCTGTTCTGAATCAGTTTTTCCCATTGCCAGTATTCTGCAGTTGATGAAGATGTTACATCTTACTTTCTTTACAGTGGGAGTTATATTTTAATAGTCTCCTACATGAATGAAAAAAAATGAAAACCTGACCTTCATTGTGCACTATGAAGAGTGTTGTATGGAATATGCTGATTTTCCTTGGTGAATTTCACAGCAAAACCAATTCTTTTCATGAAAATTCAAAAAATGTCAGCACTGTGGAAGTCCACTAAATTGGGTAAATTTCCATGGAAATTAATGTATAGGCAGACTTCAAACAGTGTGCATCCAGTATTTTTACAATGCAATGTAGCAAAGAAGAGAAAGGCCTTTCAAAATTTTTGTTTCCTGCCTCTGGATTGTTTCTATTTCTGCTGTGCTGTACATTTTTTATTTTGTTCTTGTTTATATGGGGCCAGAGGTAACGCATGGAGGGGGGAACGTGGGGTCATGTGCCCCTCACATGTCATTTCTGGCTCCATCTAAAACAAAAACAAAACAGTTACGCATTGTCTCTGGATGAGGCAGTCAGAACTCCTTTATTTACCAGAATATTCAAAGTGAGGGTGCACCATCAGGTTACCTGATTCTCAGGTTAGTTCTATGCTAGGGGCTGCTGTAACCTATGCCACCTGATAATGGGCCCCAAGGGACCATCCATCAGCTGAGAATAGCTAGGACATGGTAGTTTTCCAGCTCACCTCATTCTGCCATGCGCACCATTTGCATGGGAAAGGGCATAGAAATGAGCTACACTGATTCTGTCATCTGAGGACTCCTCCATGTTAGTGAATTCTCACATGGCAAGATTTGCCCAGTTACTGGCCTCTTTGCATTGCTGAAAATGCACCAAAGGACCAAACTTGTCCCCATTAAGCAAATCTTATACATATGCATAATTGGCAAGACTCCGTTCTCAATTAAACTGGTATAAATCTGGATTATTTCCATTAAATCCAATGAAGTTACTCTGCATTACCCTGGTCCAATATGTGTGTGTGTGTGTGTACAGATATACAAACACACAGAGTTTCCTTATAAAAGAGCCTCTATCCAAAGAAACACTTTTCTGGGAATAACACTTGTTTTCAACATCCTTTGAATTTCCATGCCCATCTGCTGAACTGTCAGTCTTGAGGCATCAGCTAAATCCAGAAGTGCAGAAAAAAATTCTAGGATATTCTTTTCTTCCTTTGCTATTTAACTTTAATAATTCAGCTGAATGCGGAATAAGAGACACAGTTTTGGACCATAAGCTGAGCTGGCAAAGGAGTTTTCCCTTTTGCTAATAAATTAGTCCTTCACCAAGGTGCTTGATTTGCAACCATAGGTTTTCTTTCTTTGAAAATCTTGTAGCATACACCAGAAAGAGCCTGAGAGAGGACACACACTCACAAAAAGGGCAGTATATTTTAAAACGTCATCAACATGGTAGATTTCTCATTCATTGGTACATGTTTGTACATGCCTCTAAACTTGATTAGCGCTTCTTTGAATTATTTTATTGTAAATGTTAAATAATAATGTAGCTATGTCTCCTTTTCTGTGTAGTTTGCCTTTAAAACCTCTTAAGAGCTCTGCTGCTTACAGTGACCGGTAGTCATCTAATATTCCTATCAGGACAGCTTGTAAAACAAGAGATTTACACTGTGCTTTCTCATGGAGATCTGACTTTTGTATTTTCCTATTTAACAACAACAACAACAAAAGTTTTCACATCTATTTCCTCTAACTGCCACAAGAATGACACTGTGAATAAGAATCTTTGTTTATACATATTGGGCCAGATTTGCTACTTTATTATTCCAGTTTTAAACACCATTCGGGAGCTGACATGATGCCTTTTGCAATATGACCTCTTCTACACTACTCTAGGGCATTGGTTCAATACAATAGTATCAACTCAGGGAAAGAATGCCACCGTGAGCTACCAAATTACCCAAAACGTTTCTGACAGCACTAAGGTTTTCCTTAGAAATCTGTTTTCAAAATTCTTGACTCAGCGCAACCCTGCTCATTTTGTGGCATCTTGAATTCTTAATATTTTCAAAACTTTGACCTATTTTCTCATTTTTGGGTGTGACTGTGAGAGTTGTGAAGTACTAGCACCTCCTACTGACTTCAACGGGAGATTCTCATCACCTCTCAAGCATGTTTATAAATCTGAGTGTTTTGTGTTTTGTTCATATGCACACTCTCCCACTCTCTCTCTTCCCTCAGCCTCCACCACCCACCACCAATGCTTCCTAATGGCATGTCTACACTATAGCCGTAAGTCGACCTACGTTAGGTCATCTTACAGCCACGGCAGTAATTACTGTGGTGGCTGATGTCCACACGACCCTCCTTCTGTTGGTGGTATGCATCCTTACCAGGAGCACTTCCACGGTCTGAAGAGGGGCAGTGTGGGGTGGCTGAGAGCCCTCCATGAAGCTCTCTGCCAGGAGCCCAGGTGCCCCCCACCCCCAGCTCAGATCCTCCCTCCCAGCTGGGAGTGGAGGCCAGCTGCCTGGGCTTCTCACCTCCCTGAAAGGGGAGTGGGAAGCCTCCAGGCAGCCACACGGCTGGGAGTGGAGAGCCCAGGGCAGCCGGGCTCTAGCTGCCTGGCTTTCTTGTCAATTTCAAAATTGACAAGACAGCCAACAGCTGATGTAAGGCATGCAGTGTCTACACAGACACTGTGTCACCCTAACTATGCTGACATACACTCTATACCTCTTGTGGAGGTGGAGTTACTATGTCAGTGTAGTAGGGCACTTACATCGGCAGGACAAGGCTGTAGTGTGTACACTGACATAATTAGGTTGACGTAAGATGCCTTATGTTGACCTAACTATGTAGTGTAGGTCAGGCCTTAGTTGGTGGACTTTTGGAAAATTCTAAATCCTATTAATGGGGTACTATCCTCCACTAAGTAGGTGAAAGAAATCCAGAAAGATATCTCCATTTCAAATACTGCAGAACTCTTCAATTTTGGTGCACAAAGGCATGTCAATGGGAGTTGTACAGTCTTACAGAAAAGTAAATAAACCCCTGAGGAATTTCCAAGTTGTTGAGGCATTTTATTACACCTGGGTTTGTTGTGTTTTGGTCTAGCATATTAATGTTTAAATAAAATACACATATAGTAAGTATGCATGAATCCATTTATCTATCTAGGTATTTAAATTATCCACACCACAATAGCACCTAAGCATCAAACATATGCTTACAGCATACAGACTATGACCTCCAACCTGAAAACTGGATTTCTTATGGAAAAGCAGCTATTTCACAATAGTGGTGCATAAGGCTCCATGCTTCAGCATCCAAAGACAGTAAAACACCTTGCCTGATTTGAAATAAAATAAATACAAGTCTCCAGCTCTGGATTCATGTAAATAGTCTACATGATAGTATTCATTTGAATAGTCTATATGCTATTGTTGAAGGATCTGCCTACAAGTAATTTTATGTAAATCCCATTCAAACTGCTTTTCTCACAAAATTAACTCTTCAGTGAATTTTTGTTATATTTCCCACAGGTGAAGTAAGGTTTGGTGTATTATTTTGGGCATATTTTAGGTATTCAAATAAGCCTTTTCTTATTCATAGTAAGGTCTCACTTCCTTTTACATAGAGAACTCTTTACACCACTTTGGGAGTGTAAAATAGCCTTACAGTGGGCATACATTGCATTTAAACTCACTTTAAGGCCGCTTTACACTGGTGGAATGGTGTAGAGTCTTAGTGTAAAAGAGAATTAGGCCCTAAGTATTTAAGGTTATGGCCCCAATCCCAAGTCCTGCTAAATCAATGGGACTACTCATATAAGTAAGGCTTTGTAGGACAGGACACTAACAGAGCTGCAGTCCTCATTTTTATGTTTTACTGTTAGCACATTCTTGTGTCCTGCTGTGTAGCCAAAGGAAAAGAAGTTGCATCAGAGATAAGAAAGTTAATATATGCCTCTGGCTTTTCTTTTCTTTTCTTTTCTTTTCTAGACTAAACTGAAATAAGACACTTCTTTCTTAGGACATTTATAAGCAAAGCCACTGAAAATTATTTTGTCCCTAGGACAAAATTATTATATTTACAATAATTTCACCCAGACTTTTTTAAAATAACAACGTATGTCTCCATTATTCTGATAGATTTTGTCTTATCCCAGTTTTCCTTCTCTGGTATTTTTGTTAAACCAATATCTGGTGTATTGAAATATCTTGTGCCATGAACGAGCAAAGTTGCCAATAAGAACATATTCTAATTAATATAATTCTGTCCCCAATTACCTTTATCTTGGTTATGGGATTTTGAAGGCCAAATTCTGCTCTCATTTGCACAAGTGTAAATTTTGAGTAACACCACTGAGAGTAGAACTGAGTGAATTTTTTCAGAAAAATAGTTTATTCACTGAAAAATATAATTTTGCTCAACCTGAAACTATTTATGAACTCATATTGAATTTGTCAGATAGTTTTGGCTTATATTATTTTGGGGGAGGGCCTAGATTCACAAAGGGACTTTACTGCCATTAAAGGAAAAGGAAGGTGTCCTCTTTTTACCCAATAGCTCAATTGTTAGAGCACTCATCCCAACTGTGATCTAAATATTATTATTTTATTATGACCTACATTTCAGATACAGGTAAAGCTTTCACATATTGTGCATTGCTATTTTTATAATAATTGATACTACAATATTTTTTTAATCTAGTATTGCTCCTTAGCTTGTAACACTGTCAGGTTGAAAGAAAAGGAGGACTTGTGGCACCTTAGAGACTAACAAATTTATTTGAGCATAAGCTTTCATGAGCTACAGCTCACTTCACTGGATGCATACCTGTAGCTCACGAAAGCTTATGCTCAAATAAATTTGTTAGTCTCTAAGGTGCCACAAGTACTCCTGTTCTTTTTGCGGATAGAGACTAACATAACTTCTACTCTGAAAACTGTCAGGTTGGTTAGGGATAGATACAATTGCTGTTATCTATATGGTTTTTGTGGTTTTTCTTTTTCTTTGAATATATTTGTCTGGAAAATTGTTTTATGATTGAAAAATTTCACCTCACTGCAGCACTGACTGGTCTCCTTGTATTGGTACAATTAGGGGGTTAATAGTGTAGGAAAATGTTAGACATGTCAATCTCACTAAATTTGGCTTTCTTATCATGTATAACGTACACCAGGTATTCCAGGGATGCTATTTCTACCCTTCACTAATAAGATTATTCAGTAAAATATAAAATGTTGCCCTATAACTTTAAACAGATAATACTGAAATGGAATAAAAAAATGTTTTATGAGGGCAAGTGGACACAATGAAATGGAAAGGCACCAAATTTTAAAATGATAAAAAGAAATACACATTTTGCCCAGTAGATACATAGCCTGGGAAACTCACTGCCGGAAGATATTGCCAAAAACCTTAGAGATTTATATGACTAATTGTAATATATATAATTACACTAGCTAAGCTAAAATGTATAATGGATGTCAGCACTCACGCTTCAGGATCAAACATAAGCGAACTACTAAGTGCCTCGGGTAGGAAGAAACTTTCCTGAGAGGCATGGGATTGCATAATTGTCAAATATACATTCATAAAGTCACAGATTTTAAGGCCAGCGGGGTCATTATGATCATCTTGTCTGACCTCCTGCATAACACAGACCATAGAATTCAACCAAGTAATTCCTGCATCAAGCCCACAACTTCTGGGTGAAATAAAGTATGTATTTTAGAAAGACACCCAGTCTTCATTTAAATACTTCAAGGGATGGAAAATCTACCACATCCCAGTTACTGTTTCAATGGTTAATTACCCTCGCTGTAAAAAGAATAATAAATACAGTAAAAATGCAACTTATTTCTAGTCTAAATTTGTCTAGCTTCAGCTTCCAGCCATTGGATCTTGTTATGTCTTTGTCTAGTGGATTAAAGAGACCTTTACTACTATCAAAACTTTTCTCCCCAGGTACTCATGGGCTGTGATCTATATGGTTTTTCTTACTCACTCACTTCTTACCTTCTCTTTGTTAAGCTAAAAAAATAGTCTGAGCTTCTTTAGTCTTTCACTATAAGGCATGCTTTCCAGTCCTCCAGTTATTCTTATAGCTCTGCTCTGAACCTTCTCCACTTTGTCAACATCCTATTGAAAGTTTGGACACCAGAACTGGACACGATATTCCAATAATGGTCTCACTAATGCTGTGGAAAGTGGTAACAACACCTCTCTAAATTTCTACTCTAAATTCCCTTGCTTATACACCCAAGGACAGCATTTGACCTCTGAGCCCTGATCTACACTACAGAATTACTGCAGTAGAACTATGTCACTCAGGTCTGTGTGACATCCCTGAGAAATGTAGTTATACTTACCTAAGTGCTGGTGTGAACAGTGATGTAACCCTTCTGCCCGTCAGAGTTGGCAGCAACAAGGGCCGGGTTCAATATCTAGGGGTTCCATTCCAATAACACAATGCAAACCGGCTCGAGCCCCCACCCAGTGACCTGGGACCAATATATACCACCCCCGCTGGGCGCCTCCAAGAGGCAATACTTCCCCTCTCGCAAGCACATAGTCTGAGTGTAGCAAAAGTCTTTTAATAACAGAGAGAAACAATGTGGCATTATGTTGGGGAAACACCACCAACAGGATTCATAACACAACCCATGAGCAAAAAACCCACCCCAGGCAAATTGGGGGCATGCCCTTTTCCCTTTGGTTCTTGAGTCCAGCAACCCCAAATCACCCAAAGTCCCAAAAGTCCAATGCCCCAAAAGTCTCTGTCCCTGGTCAGGGCAGCCCCAGAGTTCGAAAGTTTATCTGCGGAGCTTTACCTCCCAACCTGGGTGGAAATGGGACAGGGGTAAGAAGCACCTTACGTGATCTGAAGCTGACCGCCCCATAGCTCCATAGCGGCGCTCCACTCCGCCAGCCGCCCCACAAACTCCTTCGCTCAGCTGCGCTCCGCTCCGCCAGCCGCCCCACGAACTCCTTCGCTTAGCTGCGCTCCGCTCCGCCAGCCGCCCCACGAACTCCTTCGCTTAGCTGCGCTCCGCTCCGCCAGCCGCCCCACGAACTCCTTCGCTCAGCCGCCCCACGAACTCCTTCGCTCAGCTCCACGGCCCACAAGCAGCTCCTGCCATCCACACACTGCGCCGCATTGAACTGCTTCACCAGCCGTCCCGCAAACTGCTCCACAATATATCTTCAGGCTCCCCCACTACTTAACACAACACTCAGTGATTTCAGCTCTTAGGTGAATTCAGCTTATAATAGGGGAGCCCCAGTGCTGGTGCACTGTCAGCCCAAAGTGAGCTCAGCAGCCTATAACTAGACTTCTAATGAAATCAAAATTAGCTCTGATATTCCACAGTGGAGAGAGGAGGAAGTGCAATTAGCATGTAAGGCCCTCACCAGGGGGCCCATGCCACCAAGTATTAATACTTGTCCCCAGCCTCTCTCCATTCACACAGTTTTGGAACCCATGACCCTTGCCTAGCGAGTGCTACTTAGTTGATGGTGAATCCCTCCATCATAACAAAAGGCCACGTACAGTTCCAAGCACAGTTCCCATAATCAGGGTAATAACAATTTATTCTTCCTGCCCCAATAACAGAGACACTGGGGATACCACAGCAGCCAAAGTGACCATTTGGGCAGCTATGGTCTCATTCTAGGCGTGGTGGGTGTGCCTATGCAAATGAGATCGGCCCCTGAAGTTCTTTTCCACAACTTGCCACACCTCACCACCAGATGTCAGGGTGGAGCTCATCCTGACACTGCTTACAGTGATATGTCGATGGGAGACAGCTACCGCCTCTCATGGAGGTGGAGTTATTAAGACAACAGGAGAGCTCTCTACTCTCGGCTTAAAGCATTTTCACCAGAAGTGCTATAGCGACACAGCTGCATCGGTGCCGATGCAAGTTTCTAGTGTAGACAAGCCCTTAGCCATTACATTGGATTGTGAACTGGTGTTCACTTCAATGAGAGGGTTTAACACCTTACTTTCAAGCATGAGGCAGAGACTAGGACACCAGACTAATTGCCAGCGTAGGAGGATTATTGATCTGGTATGATTTCCTGTGTTTTTGTAAGTTGGTTAGTCTCTAAGGTGCCACAAGTACTCCTTTTCTTTTTGTGTTTTTGTGGAAAGCATTTTATCAGCTAACGAGGGAGGAGCTAGTCTCAGAAACACAGATTCAGAAACATCCCCTGAAAATATCAGTGGACTGATCATTCTTATCTTTATTTGTTCAAAAGAGTTATTTTAATATATTCAAATAATGCCATCTTTTAACAAAACAACATTTGGTTTCCAATTGTGTAATCTCTGATTTAACACTGTAAATCATCTTCATCATGTTTAATAGGGGTTCTCTGTGATTAGAGTAGACTGGGAAATACTTGAAAAAAAAATCCATTCCTCCTTTTATAATGAAAAAGACTCACAAAAATGGTGCCAGGAAGTGATATAAAAGCTTTACGGGTTTCCTGTTCTTAGAAGTCTTATTTTAGAATCAGAGTTTGTCACAAAAGAAAATTAGATATATTTTTACACATCTGAGAGAAAATATGATATTATGATATAATTAGCATTTCTTTAACTATAATTAAGATTGTGTCAGGACTCAGGGGCTTAAAAGTGACAAGCAATTATTCACTGCAGCCCGGGACTTGACAAGCAACAGCAACTCATCTAAAATATATTTGAAAAACCACTTCAGAAAAAAGAAAACAATACATGTTCAGATACTTCCTCATACTGAAAGATCTCCAGGTCCCTATCACAAAATCAGAAATAAAATGTAGAATTATTTTTAAAAGCACTATGTAACTGAAAAATTACCAGAAATTGTGCATATAAATCATTTAGCATTTTGGCAATGGGCCAGATTTTTAAAAGGTTTTAAGCACCTAAAGATACATGTAGATGCCTAGTGCAATTTTCAGAAGCACTAGGATGTCACCTGTTATTTTTAGGTCTTTGGCTATTCAATTTTTTATTTCCCATTGATCCTTGCAAATTTCAATTTTATCTTCTATAGCTTATGTGCTTTTCTCTTGGCTTCACTTGGACCAGTTTCCACTTTTAGAATGAGTACTTCTTAGTCTGAATAAGCTCACACACCTTGCTATTTAACAGTGTTGGACATCAACATTTTTGTTTGCTTACCCTAAAGTCTTAGGACTGCAGAATTGGGCTGGAAATGCCAGGAGACTAGTTCTCTCGTGTTATTTGGGCTCTTGGCTGCAATTTGGACAATTGAAAAATATATTTGAACATTTTAAATCTTCATAAAGATTTGGTTCCAGAAATGGTTGAAAGTTTTTAGATATACCAGTGCAGTTCCTATTTCTTTCCAAACCAGTACATGTGTTCTTATTTAGTACCAACACTCTTTCTAGAACTCCTTACCCACAGAGATGTTAAAGAAGTTTCCACTTTCATTCTTCATATAAAACTGAAGACCCAGTTGTTTCCCCTCTACTTTCAACTGTCAGCTTTTCATTGCAAACTCTGTTATTAAATAGTTGTACATCTTTTGTAAAGCATCTTAAGATGGCTTGACATGATAGAGCACTATGTAATTTCAAATTGTTGTAAGAGTTCACTTTACAGAGCGAGCTCTTACTGGAGTGATCTTGCACTGAATGTGACTTCTCTCTTGAGCACCTGCAACTGGCTTCCCTGGCCTAATGATGAGGACTTAAACATTTCTTTTGCAAACTTTCGATTTAAAGTGCATCTAACAGATTGCTTCGGATGTTATCTGTGAATTAGATGTAGATGTTATCTGTGAATTACCTTACAGATGTACATGCTATTTACATAAGTTTTACATAGGGAAAGAAAGGAAAAAATAGGTGGCTGACAAACAGCAGCTGAGAAGTTGAGGGATGTTTTGTGTGTGTTTGCATCTGACTCTCCTCAGGTGTAACTAAAGAGATGAATTGGGCCTTCTGAGTTTTGTCATTAATATATTGTACAGCTCTGAGTATTACTGAATTTTAAAAAAGAGGCAGAGAAAACAGTGGTATATTAATGTCAATAAAAGAAAATCAACTAACCCCCAAAGCTACAGCTAATCCCAACAACTCAGCAACTCCAAACAACTTGATTATTTATTCTTCTTCTTTGACTTTAGCTCTCACAATGGCACCGTCCAGATTGGTGAACCAAGTTTGAACACCAAAATCTAGCACCCAAGCAATGGGTGGAAACTCAGGGGAGAAATCCAAGGTGCTTTGCATATGCATTGCATTCCTAGGATGCAGGGTCTGAGGATCCTCTCACTTTGTGAAACAGGCGTTGGTAGCTAGGTTTCTTTACAGAATGGGAGCTCACTGAACAGAATGGGAACTCGCACACCAGATCTTCTAGAGTTTAAAAACTTTTTGTTGAGTAAATATGGGCATAAGTTCCTGCAAACATTATCCAGTTTCTGTGAGAAGTTTATGTAAAGTTCAGTGTTCCACATTGTGGTGTTTAGATGCTGCTTGTAATTATCAGAACTAGGAACACTGGCTGTTGGGAGTCTGAAAGGACAGGAAACAGGAAGGAGGGGTGAGAAGTTGAGGAAGCGGAGTGAGAGCTACCAAAGGTGCAGCAGCAGCTTGGTAAAGAGGTTTCCACTTTAGAAATAAAGTCCTGTTGAAGTTTGTTAGTACTTTGCCTGGTTGTTACAACATTTTGGCGACGAGGATGATCTTCTGCCTCTGAACCCACATGCACCCTTTCTGCAAAGCCCAGGTGAACCTCCAATTGCTTTTACTGCCTGGATCCATATGTTTGAGACTTATCTGCTTGCAATCACTGCTACAGAGATTTCTGAAGTAAGAAAGTGTGCTCTGCTAATCCACTGCCTTGGAGCAGAAGGGCAGCGTACATTTTACACGTTTCCCCTTGCAGATGATAAATATGAGACTGCAATCATTGCATTAAAGAACTTGTTTGTGCCAAAAGTGAACGTAGTAGCTAATCGCTACAGATTTCGCTAGCGTTAGCAGAAAACAGGGAGACTATAATGCAGTATATTGCTTCCCTGAGGAGTCTGAAATTTGTTACTACCTTGCCTGGTTGTTATACATGTGTTTCCAGAGAAGAACCAGGAGAAACTCAGTGGTTTCAACTGAAGTTCATTTTGCAAATTGAAACCATAAAAATGTTCATATGAACCTTTCATTTCACAAAATGCTGAGTTTGGGGCAGTATTAGCAATAATTTTTCATTTTTCCTTCCTTTCATGTGAAACAAAGGTTGAAATCAACATTTCCCTCCCTCCCCCCTCCAAAAAAACAAACAAACAAAAAAAGCAACCCACCACGGGAAGGGGGAAAAACAAACAAATATTTCCATGGTTTTAAAGGTATAAAATATGAGGTTTTTTTTACATGAGACCAGAGGTGAGTGCTGTGGACTCAAAGAAGGTAAAAGAATGACCATTTTACCACATTGAGGCCCTGAGATCTACAATTAGTGGTATTCAAAGAGAGAACAAGCCTGCCTGCAGCATTCTCTATCAGCCTTGGTACCTCCAAAACCCAGCGGTATGGCTAATAACAGTATTTTTCATAGAGTCATAGATATTAAAGCGAGGAGGCACCATTATGCTCGCCTAGTCTGTCATCCTGTAGAACAGAGACCATAGAATTTCACCAATGGCATATCTTAGAAAAATTCCATTCCTGATATAAATACTCTGAGTGATAAAGAATCTGCCAACCCCTGCTCCCTCAAAAGAGGGTAGATATAAGATGCTGCAGTGAGTGTCTTCGTCCTCAGTAGGGATGTCTAGGGGAAATGGTTGGAATTTCCACAGAATGATAACATCTTGAGAGGTTTCCTCTTACTCTCTCCCCCCATTGACTGCTAGTCATTCTTCCTGAAAGCCTGCAGAACTCCAACAATGCATTACTTGCATGGAGGGGTTTCTGCTATCTTGGGAGGAAAGGGATAAGGTACCTCTTCCTTGTTCCAATCTTACTGGCCATCCTGGTTCAGTATCTGCACTTGCAGATGATTCCACTCAATGTATTCTATCCCTGTAGAAAACATATATATTTCCTACTTCATCTTTCATCTACTATAAGGTTTCATTTCCACACCCCACATTTTGCCTTGCCTGCTCTCTTTAGGCACTAAAAAGCAAACTTAATTGATTCTTCTCATCACCTTTCCCATATTTGTTTTGGATTTTCTCTCGCTCCTCCACAGTCTCTTTCCTCCTGAATTTTCTTTGTAACAAAACAAACAAAATCTTTCTTACTGGCCCTTCAATGTATTTATACACTTTTGTTGTAGTAGGAATTTTCTTAATATTACAGTTATGTGCTCCCATTGCTACTGATCAGTCAAGTCTCTCTCTCACTTCACACATGGAGTGAAAGACTAAAAGAAAACAAACTTGAAAAAACCTTTTTTTTTTGCGGGGGGGGGGGGGGAAGATGAGGTAAGGGCTTTTCTCTATTTTGAACCAGATTAATACACAAATACAAATATATATCACAGTATAAGCTATATTCAAAATCTAAATTATCCCAGACTTGTTAACAACCTAAACAGGGCAGTATCCCCCAATACCAAATAAGTGCATTAAAAATGTCCTGTAACCCCTGAACATCTTAAACCTTAATTACCCAAGTTTTTTGCAGGTAGCTATGATATTCAAAGTAAGAGTAAATATAGCATATGTCAAGGTTCCTTCCCCACTCTGAACTCTAGGGTACAGATGTGGGGACCTGCATGAAAGACCCCCTAAACTTATTCTCACCAGCTTAGGTTAAAAACTTCTTCAAGGTACAAACTTTGGCTTGTCCTTGAACCCTATGCTGCCACCACCAAGCGTGTTAAACAAAGAACAGGGAAAGAGCCCACTTGGAGACGTCTTCCCCTCCAAACCGTACACCCCTTTCCTGGGGAAGGCTTGATAAAAATCCTCACCAATTTGCATAGGTGAACACAGACCCAAACCCTTGGATCTTCAGAACAATGAAAAAAACAATCTTAAAAGGTTCTTAAAAGAATTTTAATTAAAGAAAAAGTAAAAGAATCACCTCTGTAAAGTCAGGATGGTAAATACCTTACAGGGTAATCAGATTCAAAACATAGAGAATCCCTCTAGGCAAAAGCTTAAGTTACAAAAAGACACAAAAACAGAAATATACATTCCAGTCAGCACAGCTATTTTACCAGCCATTTAAACAAAACAGAAATCTAATGCATATCTAGCTAGATTACTTACTAAGTTTACATACATATACACACAGACACCCTTTGTTCCCCCCGTCCCCCTCCAGCTTTGAAAGTAACTCGTCTCCTCATGGGTCATTTTGGTCAGGTGCCAGCGAGGTTATCCTAGCTTCTTAACCCTTTACAGATGAAAGGGTTTTTCCTCTGGCCAGATTGGATTTTATAGTTCTGTATACAGAAAAGTGGTTACCCTTTCCTTTATATTTATGACTGCATATATCTAGCATACATAAAAATAGCTGATATTCACAACTAAAAAAAGACAAAAAGGGAACTCAGAACAAAGAAATCTTTTGACCTTACTCTCCTTTGAGGCAACGAGGCACAATCTGACCTATTAGATATCTGAATCCTTCCCATGCCATCAGGGTATGAACAAGGCTCCAACTTCTCTATCATCCCTGAATGTCTACCTTGTTGTGTTTCTATGACGGGTTTTTTATGAGGATAGGTTGGTGGCCTACTGCTCAAACCCTAACCTGGAGAGCCAGTAGACTGTTTTTTGTCTGGTCCCTGTTCTTTGACCTGTCTGGCTTGGGTGGCCCTATCAGGAACTAAAATTCCCCTGGGCAGAGCTCTCAGGGTCATTGGAACAGGAAAGCCTTCCCATCATGTCAAGGTGCAATCTCCAGGAAAGGACTGGTTGGATGACATACATATCTATATAAAGATTTTTTTTTCATCCTGTATTGCCTAGCTTCTGCTTCCTTGAGATTTTGAAATGAAATATTTCCCAGTGGTCTTGATAGCTGCTGTTTACATCTGTGTATCCTCTAATTGTTTTCATGATGCCTGCTGCTTTTCACTGCGCTCAATTCCCCACAGCTGGGATGCACCAATATTTAAAAACAAACATCTGCTTTTTCACAGAATTCTCATCTGTAACCTCTTTAAAGATTAACTTTTTAAATTATGTTTTTATTTGTATTAAAATAGCTTAGCAACTACAATAGTTTTTTTTTTTAAATAAGAAACCATATAGATGGCCAGAAAGGAGAAAAGAAAAATCTGTTTGAAAGGCTGTCCAAAAAAATCTTTGCTATTAAGTTGTTGAAAAGACAGTTAAAAGACTGAGAGAAATGTTTTGAAAAGGCCCCTCATTTCTACCAACAGCTAGGTACAAGATAGTTCAATTTGAGATTGAATTAAAATAATATGGGAAGTTAAATTACAAGGGTATTGTTCCACTACCCCTTGTCAATGTCACAGACTTGGGCCAATTATACCTTACAGAGAAATTGTCACATTTAACTCACGTAATTGAATAATAAACTCACTTCTTTTTGGAGTTTACCATCTAAAGCCCTGATGCTGCATCAGCCAAAGTACAGCTAGTGTTTAGTTTTGCAGACTTGCTCCTACCATCACCCATAGAATCTTGTAGGATTTTACTAAGAAATCCACAAACTTCTCAGTAGGAACCCATCCCTTTTTCACTGATGGTCTCAATAGGGTTCACAACCTTTCCAAATACAGGAAAGCTCAGAAAATCCGCACTTCTTTCAGCGGCAGAGACTGCACAATCTGGGTGATCTTGACAGCATCAATTCATCCATGAAAATAAGCACTCCAGACTTCTCAAAACATACCTAACTAAACTCAAAGAGGCTCAAAACCAGTAGAGATTACTTAGTCGCTGTGTTTTTTAAAAGATAATACATCATATATCTTTGTTTGGAAGCCATGGCTTTAAATTCAGTTTTGTTTCTTCCCTTGTGGCTTTAAATCAAGGGCAGCCTCAAAACAATTACATTTCCATTACATTGAATGAATGACCTTCCCTTCTGGCTCACATGGTAAATAAGGAGAGTTCCTTAAGGATAGGATTAGAGGATTAGATTCTGATTCAAACTGTATGTCTCCAGTCTTTCCATAGGCTCCTGGCATGTGGGAGTAAGCAGGGCTACTCATCCACTTACTCCCTCCCCAAAGCAGACCCCCATCACCACAGACATACACACTTACTACACAGAGGGAGGTCACTGCTAAATTACTACCTTGGGAGCAAGGAGAGCATGAGGAATAAATTGAGAGTTGGCGGTTTCTCTGAGTCACAGTGCTTCCCGCAGCTGCGCCTGGGTTAATGGAGCTTACATATCACACCTTGCTCTGGGCTGTGCTTAAAAGTCAGAATCTAGCACTAGCTGAGGATGACTTTTGTACAGAGTTTATAGAATATCAGGGTTGGAAGGGACCTCAGGAGGTCATCTAGTCCAACCCCCTGCTCAAAGCAGGACCAATCCCCAATTTTTGCCCCAGATCCCAAATGGCCCCCTCAAGGATTGAACGCACAACCTTGCATTTAGTAGGCCAGTGCTCAAACCACTGAGCTATTACTACGTGTGGCTAGCCTTATGTTTGGGAGGACAGTCACATTTCTGAGTCCCTATTGTACCCAGACTAGAGTGCAGTGTGGCAATGCATTAATTCTTTAACTGCTAGTTTTTTTTAAATATAGACAATGTTCCCCAAGCCCTTTTTTCCTTGACATGAAAAAGCATTGCAGAGAAGGGAAGTGGTGGTGGCTGGATAAGGGTAGCGAACTGTGAATTTGCTGCAAACTGTTAAGTCTTTGATGAGGAAGAAAGAGTCTCTCTCTGTGAAGTTTATCCCTCAAGTGGCGTTTGAAGAATTGAGGATTCCCTTGTGATTTTAAGGTATTGGAGATGGTGCTGGAGCTTAGGAAGGGATTTTGCCTCTGGGCAGGCACAATGGCTCCCAGAGACCACAACTGTACTAACTTTTTAGAGGTCGCAGCATGTGCTTACCTCTGAGCCCAACCAGCTGCTCCAATCAAGGCAAGAAAGAATGGAACAATGACCCTGCCTTCTTCCCACCCATTTGATGGGAGCCAGTCAGGAACATTCCTTGTGCTCAGGGGAGTGCAGCTGTGTTAAGAAGGGAGCTCCTTTCACTCTTCCCTTTGCAGAGGCAGAGCAGTCTGGCCCTGAAAATTTTTTGCCCAAAAGTCTGTGGCATTCAGATTCTAAAGTGCAATTACCGTCACTATGCTGTTTGTGGCATTGTGTAGTTGTACTCAGACATATCTTGAGGGATTTTTTAAAATCCAAATTATGTATAAGGAATGTAAGAAGTGAAGAAAAAAATCCATAGAAGGGAAAGAAAGAAACAAGTAGGGCCTGATCCAAAGTCTGTTGAAGAAAACGGAAAAAATCCCATTAAATTCATTGGACTTGGAGCATGCCCTTGAATATTAAAGCAGGATCATTAGCCTTTCGTAAATTACTTTAATTATGGATTCTCCCTATGTATGATTTAGAACCACGTTTTCCATTCTACATTGTTTAAAAGTCAGATGCCCTATATTTTCAAAAGTAAGTAATGATTCTGAGCACCCAATTTGAGACCCTGTGAAAGGGCATGATTTTCAGACACACAGCGCTTGGCACTTTCTGAAAAAGCAGGCCCCTTTAAGGTGTCCCAAGCTGGCATCCCAAAAACTGAATTGCCCCAAATCACTAGTCACTTTACAAAGTGTCAGGTTGAGATCAATTATTTATTTTTCAGCCACATCATGTATTCCAAATGCTGATAAATGGCAGCCACTTTGTACTGTGATCTCATTAATTTTTACAGATTTCCTCATTTTACACCTTGAGAAGGAAGAAAGAGAGCGAGAGAGAGAGAGAGAAAAGAATAGTCTACTGAAAAAAGGAGAAAATTTTAATTTGAAACAATTCTCTGAGCAGAATGCAGTATTCATAACATCAAGACCAAACCTATCCCTTTAAAATGGTGTCTGAATTTTTACAGTGCACGCAAAATGGCTGTTGTAACGCAGAAATCCTTTCAGATATCGGGGTTTAGACATTGTGCAATACAAGTGCCTCCACAAAGCTGAAGGATTTTCAGTGTGCAGAAATTCAAGCTTATAGGTTTTATCATTTGAGCTCTAATTTGGAGATGCATTCAACTTTCTTCCCCTTGTGTCAAGGATGACTGTTATAGACCAATCACACAGCAGAAATAGAATTGTGTGGGAGACCAATTCTCGTACGAGTCTCTGCTTGCCAAAGATATACAGCTGTAGGGCTGAGCGTGGGGGCTATTTACTATAATGAACCTGCTAGCTCATTATTGGACGCTTTGTTAATCGCCGGAGTGACATGCAGCTGGCAGGGTGCTCCGTAATCCATCCAGTAAAGGAAAGAGAAGTACTGCTATTGGGGTCTTGGTTCAGGAAGGAGCTGGAGACTGTGTGAGAATAGAAAAAGTAGCCAGCTGGCAGCTGCCATAGAACTGGCTGTGGAGAGAAGGCTGGGCAGTTTGGGAGCTTGAAAGGCCAAGAGCCAGGCTGGAAAGCAGCCTCGTGCAGGCAAAGGGCTCAGTGGTAACCATTACAGATGGATACTTGGGAGCGGCCTGCAAACAAGGGGACCCTGAGGATAGATCTGAGGACCATGAGATAAAAAGGATGGAGCTCTGGCTGGGGGATCTGCAGGCCAGGCCGTGATCCCCTCTGGGAGAGGGGTGGCCTGGAGCAAGTTTCCCTAGCAGCAGGCTGAATGACCCCCACTCCATACTTTGTACTGCGCTGCCCCTAGTGGCTGAGTGAGGAACTGTTGGTTCATCTTTTCTTCATAACTTAAGGACATCGTGCCGAGGGTAACTGCACTGTTTACTTCCGGCAGCGCGGGTAAAGCTGCCCTTTATTGTTCATTGGACTGAGGGTTTAGGGGGATCCACTGAGAGCTGGAGCCTGAGAGCCTACCACTGGAAGCACTACAGCACTTGACTCTGAGCATTTGTTGCATCCAGCACACTATCAAGCGTCTAGCAGGGTGCTGTAGCACAGCACACAAAGCAACAACCATTGGTGGATTTGGTTACAGTGCTGTGTGGGTGTGGGTGTGATTTTTGCTAATTTGGAAAGCTTGGTTGGGTGAAGGGGGGTCATGATTTATGTATTTGGTAAGATCTGTAATATGTTTATTGTACATGGGACTGGAGTCAGAGTAGGTTACCACTGGCTGGTATTTGACTGGCTCTGCCAGGTATATTTTAATGGATTTGCCAGTTGCCAGAAAAAATAATTTAATCTGCCCAATTTTTTTTTGTGCTGAATTTCCTTTTCTGTGGGTCTAAAGATGTGCATTATTTTCACAATACACTGGGATATCTAATTTTAAAAGTTTCTGTGTCCAGCTAAGATGCTACAGTGTTCCCACTTCCACAGTTTAAGCGATAACAGATCAAAACTGTTGAAAATAAAAAGCAGCTGTCTGCCCACCAACACGCAAGAGCATCGCATGTGTGTGTGAGACAGGGTTTGAGTCATGCACAAGAGAGGAGATGTGCGAGGCGATGGTGGGAGTGATCCTACTACTACATTAGAAAAAAAAAAAGCTTGCATCAGAAACTGCACATTCAATGACAACTGGCTAAAGGAAACAGACTACAAAGATTGGCTGATAAAATGTGCTGATAAAACAAGCGCCCAGTTGTTATCAATGATGTTATCAACCTTATCTGTATGTGTTCTCTCTCAAGTTAGTATAAGTGGCCATTGAAGCGGGGGAGTTGCAGAGTTGCCTTGTGGTTGGAGTTGCAGTGGGGCTGCAGTGGGCTTCCCTTGAGGCAGGGGCGTGTACCTGGTTTTATTTTTGCATTTCAAAGGTGGTAACCCTAAATCAGGGGTGAATGCATCTATTACAAATGTAAGGGTAGTAGTGAGGGAGATGCCTCTGCTCTCCCTTGAGTGCAGGGGCAATTCTGCTCAGCCACTACACAGTTCCGAAGTCCCTTCCTCCACACTGCATACTCATTTAAGAGCCAGGCAGAATCCGTTAAATAAACAAGCTACTTCGAATGGTGGAAAGTCAGATGCTATTCTAAGTCAGCCAAAATACACAGCAGTTGTTTTACAAGAGGAAGTGAAGAACAGCTTCTCCAGTTGAGACTACAAAGGGTTGAAGTTTAAATATTAGAAGGTATTATGTCATTACACAAGCTGGAGTCTGGCCAGGACAGTGGGACACTAAGAGAATGGGGAATTATTCCTTGTAGCTTTAAAGTGTTATAAAAAGTAGCCTTGAGAGCATAGCTTAAACATAAATAGTAACTGTTTTAAATTCCATCTTTTCCAGAATTTCAAAATAAATTAATCCACACTGAAGGACCATCAGCCTGGAAAATGTAAGTTTGAAAGAAAAGGCTGCTTTAAATGTTGCAGCAATAAACAACAACAAAAATCTCATCTAAAGGCTGGGAAAATGTGAGCGGGTGGTTTACAGAAAAAACAGCTTAAGGCATTTATGCAAACTTCAGCCCAGCATGATTTGAAAGATATAAACCTCTGAAATTATGCTATGCATACTGAACCAATAGTCTTATCATACTCTATATAATTATGCCATATAACTTCTACCATCAGCAACATGATCTTGAGGAAGCAACACAGATATGATAATTTTGTCCTTATTTTCTATCTCCATTTTTGCTGGTTCTGCTTATTTTTTACCAGTCTATTTTGCTGGGCTCTCAATCGGCTTTGTCTTCTTGTGCACTTTTTCTTGCTGCATAATTACTTTTTTCTATCCCACTAACCTTGTCCTATGACCCTTCAAGAATTATTTCATTGCCAGGATCTATTTCTTTACGATCCCTCAGTCCTCTCTGATCTCCTCCTACTCAAGCTTCCCCTCCTCCTCTCACTCTGTCAAACCTCTCCACATTCACCTTTCTCTTGCTACAGGATCATTAGCTTTCCCCCCTGCCATTGTTCTTTTAGGAATGCTTGACACTTCCCTACACAGCACATTTTCAAAGTGCTGTACGAACGTTAACCAGTAAATCATCAGTAACGAAGGAATCCTCACAAAACCGCTGTGCAGGAGGTACAGAACATTTAAGACACAAAATTTTCAAAAGCTATGGTCGAGGGGAGTTTCCATCTCCTCTCTCTCTCTGTCTCTTACTCCCAGAGGCCTTTGGGGCTTTCATTGTCTTTTTCTCAGGGGTCTTCCTCCCCATTTGCCTCCTGTTCTCTCTGCTTCCTATTGTCTTCCCCTTCCCCCACCCCCAGCAGATGTGGAGCTCCATTCCTCTTTCTCCTCCTTGGCGAGTGAGAGAATCTCTCTTCCTTAGCAGCCCATGCATCTATCCCTCCATCCATATACACTCCTTTCCTCTTCCCCCAGCTCCTCTCTTTTCTTTTCTTTCTATTCCTGCCAGTGGTACTTCCCACTTTACTCCTCACCACTCCATCTAAGGCAGGTAATTCCCTTAAGTAGCAGAGTAACTATTTCTTCTCTCATCTTCCACCCCAACAGACCCCATCTGTTGACTCATGCCCTCCTAAGCAAGCACCTGGTTCCCTTTTCACCCCTCCTCAGTGGAAGGGTTCAACTCCTTTTGGTCCTCTTCTTACCCCAGTCTCATGTAATAACTCCATGGGCTTCCCTTCTCACTGCAACCTTCCAAGCCCCTTCCCCTGGCCCCTATTCCCTTTCTCAACCCCTCTCACTCTGCTCTCACTGCTCAGGGCAGGTGGGGACCTTCCTGCTTTCTATTAGGCTCCTCCCCCCATAAACACCATTCCTTATAGGGCTTCCTGCTTTCTCCTCCATTTGGTAGGGCCACAACCCCTGTGGACAAGGGCCCCTTCTTCATTAGTCTCAGTTCATGAGCAGATACATTCGTGGCTGATGTTAGACAGAAGTGAGAGGCAGCCTGCCTGATCTACCAGGCAGGAGAACATCCCTTGGTGCTCTCCTTGATCAAAAGCTTTGCAGTTCGGGTGACCAGATGCCCCAATTTTATAGGGACAGTCCTGATATTCAGGGCTTTGTCTTTATATAGATGCCTATTACCCCCGCACCCCATCACAATTTTTCACACTTGCTATCTGGTCAGCCTGATTTATAGTTTATTTGCCAGAAAATGCAGTTTCAGTCGACTCAAAACTATTTGTGAATTCATGTTGAGTTCACCAAATAGCTTTGCCCAAGCTGAAAAACTATGAAAGTATTTTGGAAATGTCAAAACAAAATGTGTTTTGATGGATCAACTTCTTGTGATAAATAAAGTGGGGGACAGCTCCTTTTGATGGACACCCAGCCAGCCAGTTAGCTGTAAAATCCCTCTTGGTAGCTGTTCTCTACCTGTAAAGGGGTAACAAGCCCACAGGTAAAAGAAAAGGAGTGGGCACCTGACCAAAAGAGCCAATGGGAAGGCTAGAACTTTTTAAAATGGGGAAAGAAACTTTCCCTTTGTCTGTTGTTCTCTGGGCTGCAGGGACACAGAGCAGCAATGCTATAGGCAGAAATGTTGTGTAAGGCTTGAAGCAGGTATGAAAAAGTATCTTCCATACCTAGAAGAAATAATTTGGATAGGGAATGTTTAGTTAGATGATATTAGGTTTATTTTTTATTTTGGTTTGTGGCTCTCCTCTGTGCTAACCCCAGAGGCTTTTGTTTGCTTGTAACCTTTAAGCTGAACCCCAAGAAAGCTATTTTGGGTGCTTAATTTTTGTAATTATTTATTTTAAGATCTAGCAAAAAGCCTAAGTTCCAGGTGTATTTTTTTCTTTTTTGTTTTTAATAAAATTTACCTTTTTTAAGTACAGGATTGGATTTTTGGTGTCCTAAGAGGTTTGTACATGTCGTTTGATTAGCTCGGAGCCACAGCTAATTTCCTTTGTTTTCTTTCTCAGCTCTTCCCCGGGTGTGTGTGTGTGTGTGTGCATGTGTGAGAGAGAGAGAGAGAGAGAAAGGGCTTGAGGGTACCCCACGGAGAGAAATTCCCAAGTGCTCCTTCCTGTGTTCAAAGGGGTTTTTATTTTGCATTTGGGTGCTGGCAGCATTTACCAAGCCAAGATCCGAGAGAAGCTGTAACCTTGGGAGGTTAATATAAGCCTGGAGTGGCAAATATTGATTTTTAAAATCCTTGCGGGCCCCTACTTCCTGCAGTCAAGGTGCCAGAGTGGGGACTCAGCCGTGACACTTCTGTTGGTGCTTTGGAGCTTCTCTCCCTCACCAACAGAAGTTGGTCCAATAAAAGATCTTCAATAAAAGTACCTTCCCACCTTGTCTTTCTCTAATAACCTGGGACAAACACGGTGACAACACTGCATAAAACAAAATATTTCATTTTGACCTGACTCAAAATGCGTAGTTTCAATTTAACAAAAACAATGAGGTGTCCAGTGACACCTTAAAGACTAATGGATTTCATAGAATAGAATCATAGAATATCAGGGTTGGAAGGGACCTCAGGAGGTCATCTAGTTCAAGCCCTGCTCAAAGCAGGACCAATCCCCAATTTTTGACCCAGATCCCTAAATGGCTCCCTCAAGGATTGAAGTCACAACCCTGGGTTTAGCAGGCCAATACTCAAACCACTGAGCTATCACTCCCGTCCCCCCCACTTAAGCTTTGGGCATAAACTTTCTTGGCTAAAATACCCCACTTCTTCAGATGCATGGAGTGAAAATTACAGATGCAGCCATAAATATCCTGACACATGAAGAGAAGCAAGTTGCCTTTCAAGTGGAGAACCAGTGTTAACAAGGTCAATTCAGTCAGTGTGGATGTGTTCTACTCCCAATAATTGATGAGGAGGTGTCATAACAAGAGAGGGAAAATGGCTTTTGTAGTGAGTCAGATGCTCCCAGTCCCTATTCAAGCCCAAATTAATGGTGACTTCCCTAATCTCTGGGCTAAATGTTATGAGAGAAGCACCTGATGCTTAACAAACCCCTTGATCACAGACCAGGTTGCAGGCAGATTGCACAATTAGCATTTGCTGACTTTACTACCACTGGTAATTAGATTTTAAGGCCCCAAGGATCCAGTATGAACATACAGTATGACTCTAAGATCTGACCCTGGTCCCTTTGGTATTTATCTTGTGCTGTATTTAAAATGTGGTATTCTTTTTCAAGCTTTCCTTTCTTATCTCTTATCCTCTGTTGAGGCCTCTCTCTTTCCATTTGCTTTATCCATTTCCTCCTTTTCTTCCCTTCCAGCCTGGTCTAAATATTCCCTCCTAGAAACTTTTGGTCTATGCTTTATTCAAGTTGACAATTTCTTTTGCACTGTACTTTATTCAAATGCATCATTAATTGACCCTACACCAGCATTTTACTTTCATCTCATGCATTGCAGAGCAGTTCCTCTTTAAAATATTAGGAGACTGATGCTGATGTCACACTGGCTTTACACCAATGTAACTTGATTGATTTCTAAGGAGTTACTCCTGATATATATTGGTGTAAGTGAGGCCAGAGTCTGGAACTATGAATACATCTATATATGCACTCTTTCATTTTCTACTATATTCCATATTAGCAGCTGAAGTAGTTCTGCTAGTTCTTGTGGCATTTTGCAATGGAAGAATAAGAGGCTACAAGTACTTTCAAGGTTTGCTTAAAACTCATTTTAATCTGTGCTCTTTCAAAGGGGATCAAATTAATTACCTGAATTTGACCATCACTACTCCAAAGTGCACAGACTTTGCTGTCACAGGGGTATTAGCATACGTGTAGCTAGATTTTTGATCTGCCATGTGCTGTTACAAGCAAAACCAGCAATCATCAGATAACCTGAGAACCTCTGGATATCAGCGTCTCAACCTTGTGATCCATTTGGAATCTTAGCTGAACTGATTGCCTCAAATTATTGTCTTTGTGTTTAGGTTCTGCACACACAGATACCTTTCACTCACCAACTGTGATCTTTACCTTTGGTAAAATTAACTTTGGATCTTAGCTTGAGCAAATTAGAAAATATTAAGTCTGGTGAGTATGTGCTGAAGGCCTTCGACTGAAGTAATTTCAAGCATAACAAAAATTTTACTACATTTCATTTAATGCAGATACATGTTATTAAGAGCCTGTGTCCACTGCTGCTGGGGGAGAGTCTCTCACCTCAGGTAGACAGACTTGTGCTAGCGTGCTAAAAAATAGCTGTGTAGATGTTGTGGCATTGGCTAGCTTGAGCCTCTGCCACCTGAGCTCAGAGGCAGGGGATAGGGTGAGCTTGAATTCAGGTGGCTAACCCAAGCCTCCAGGGGTGTTGCAATGTCCACATAGCTATTTTTAACATGCTAATCAGAGCCCTGCAGGTGCAAGTCTGTCTACCCAGGCTGGAGGATTTGCTCCTCCTTGCAGCATAGACATAACCTCTGTGATTTGATTAGTTATGCAAAGTTCAAAGTTTGTTCAAACCAAAATCTCAAACTGAAGGTTGCGAGAGTTCTTAACTAGGAGTAGCTAACCCACATTAGCTAATCTGGGTTAAAATAGCAGTGAAGACACAGCAACTCTGCTTTTAACGTGGGTTAGCAGCTAGAGTTAAAGCCTGTAGGAGAGCCTAGTCTTGAATTCATGCTGCTAACCCAAGTTAAAAGCCAAGTGTCTTCACTGCTATTTTAACCCAAATTAAGAACACTCCTTTTTTTGCAGTGTAGACATGGATGGGTAGGAAAAAAACCCTTTGCTAGGAATGCCTGCATGACCAAACTAGTGAGTTTCTCACAGCTTTAATTCAAATAGGATTATTCTAGATGGGCATTGGTTAAAATGGTAGTGGAATTAATTATACATAGAGATATCCCCAAACTGAAGGGAAAACAGGGAAGATAAGAAATGGCCCGGGGAGGCTTAGCTGGAGTAGCAGCCAGAAAGGACTGAGCCAACCTCACCTCTGTCCCTTGGGCCCTGGGCAGGGATCCAGTGGACAGGGATGACCGGGGTCCTCCTACCCTTCCCTTTTCCTCTAGCTGCCTGAGACCCCTCAGAGGGCTCAGGGGGTGTGACAAACTGTGACTTGGCTGCTGGGCCTACTGCCTAGAAGAGCCATCCCAAGTCTTGTAGAGACTGTTTAGCCATGGCCTGACCACTAGACCTGCTGGCTTCTGAGCAAAGCCCACTACACCCACGTAACAACTATAAAGAAATCTGATGTCATTAGATATTGAAGTGTGACCTTTTGGTAACACTGTGTTTCAAGGAGACCCAAAAAATGGCTTAAATCAAAATAGTGTTTGTTTTTACAGAAGGCCATAGTCTGCCCTTTTTGCATGCCAAAGGGGGGAGGAAAATACAGGTAATTCAGCACAAAACAGCCTCAATGAGAGAAATGGCAGTGGCATACTTTTGTTTCCCCCACCTCGTAAAATGAGCAAGTTTAGATGTAGCCAGTTGGAGAGGATGACATAAGGAAACAGCTGTTATGCATGACACATTCCTTTCTTTGACCAAAGTAACTGAAATTAACTGAATCAATAAAATTAAAAAAAAGTGTCAAAATTAAAGACAAAATGTAGACCTTGGATCTCATTGCCACAGGGATGTTGTTAAGGCTAAAACCTTAGCAAGATTCAAGCAGGAATTAGACATTTATATGGATAACAAGACTATCCAGAGTTATAATGGTCAATTCTAACAAAAGAAATATTAAATCTCATGCTTCTGCGCTTAAACTGACCTCTACCTATCAGAATTAGCAGAAAACAATGTGGTGGGCAGATTTTCCTACATCTGCCTAATACAAGGTTTCTTGTACCTTCCTCTGAAGCATCTGACACAGGCACTCTTGGAAATAGGACAGTGGACTACATGGACCATGGGTCTGATCCCATCCGGCACTTCCTATGTTCCCATCTTGCCACAGCCCTGAGTTTGCATGCACTGTGACCCCTTTGGAGCAGTAGCAGAAGTACCAACAATAGATTGTGAACAATCTCACTATTCATTCAAAACAGTTCAAACGGCGTTACGGTAAAGAGCACTCAGGAACTTTTAGCGGGCCCGAGCCACTGCACAGACCAACTAATACTCAACACATTAGTGTGCATTAGAAATCACACCCCCACAGTGTGCATTACTCCACCATATAGACAAGCCCTTAGTTTCACTTTGGGGTAGTTTGTTTTAAGGAATATGGTTTGGTAGGATTGTAAAATATGCAGCTAGATACACAGTTTACCCTCCAGAAAGGCAGCAAGCGATTCCTATTTACCAAGGCGATTACTGTCCCTGGAGGGTATTTTCAAATAAGCCCTACATAAGAAAAATTGATTACTCCTGTTTAAATAAAGCCAACCGGGAAGTAAAAGCTAAGGAGAAACCTTATATAAAAGAAATAGGGTCTATATGAAAGCCAGAGTGTGCACCACCTGCCTCCTAAATAGGATCCCATTAAAATGCAATCTGTTTATCTGCATATTTTAAGAGGTTTGATTCAAACTGTGTGTTCTGCAGAACAAGATAGCAGGTGGGGTCTTGCAAGGCAAGCACTCTATCATAGATAGTAAACAGGCTTAGTTAGAAATCTGAGTCGTTTGCTGGTTTTAAAGTGTAACAATTCCATAACTTAAATACATTTCATACATTCAAAAAAAGGTTATACAGTTATGAGAGGATAATGCAACTAAAAACCCTAAGATATAAGTTGTTTCTACAGGTGCCATGCAGAGGGATAATTTATGATCAAACACAGACATTTTCCAGTGCAGGGGACTTGAAAAGCTTTCAGAACATTTGGAACTAAACTAATAGCCCCTCATCCAAGGAAAACCACTTTCAGTACATTAATATGTATTGTATTTCAGGGCAGAATGATGTATAATGGAAATCCCAAGCTGTTTCAATCAGGAATCTGATTAGAACAAAAGGAGTCAGGAGCAGTTTACACAAGTTCCTCCCACAATCTTAGGGCAAGTAGAGGTTTCTGCTAAAATGATCAACAGTACAATAGTAAACAACATTGACATTTTAAGTGGTGTAATTAGGCTTCAGCGTCACCATTCCTTTGAGATAAATGGAGGCTGTCCAGTTTTCCTTTAGACCTATTAGTGCGTTTATCTGAGGCAGCCCTGCAATTGGAAAGTTATCTTCAGAAACATAAGAAACATTAAACAGTATTTTTCTCTCGGTCTGAGCTCTGCTCAGTGCAAAAGGGAGGGTGTGAAGTTGTCAGGGAGCCAATACATTCCCTTGAGCCTGAGGGCTGGACCATTGGGTATTCTCAATAGAGAATCTAATCCTTGATATTTAAAAAATATGAAAGGCCATCCACAAAGTACTGCTATGCAATACCATTGAGTATCAGCCAAATTGAACTCCTGGTGTTTATGCTTCCTTTTGTGCAGACTGCATTTTGGACTGAGTAATCCTCTACTTAGAGTGAAGTTGTACATGAAAAATGACTGTGTTATAAGAGTAACCATAACAGAGAATCTACCATCAGAATCTACCATCTCATGATATTAAAATGTGTAAAAAGCAGAGTCTTACTTATGAAAAGAGTACAAGATATGAACAGTGCACTATCATGCTCCTTGAAGAGAGAGGACAGTTTGCTTTTGCTGAGCTAAACTTTTGAAACCTACAGCTGAAAAATGCTAAAGAAGAGATAGGTGGTATTATTATCATGGTAAGACAGAATGCTACTGTATTATATATCTATAATGTGGCTAATACTATCATTTTATTTCACCATCTTAATAGTATTTAAATGAGGCCATGAAGATCTTCCCTGACTGAGCAGTATGATACTATTAATGGATGAATTTTTACAACACACTTAGTGAAAGTCTTTATTTTTAAATCTGAACTATTCCTAAAGTATCACCATAAAATCTGTAATAAATAGTATTTAAAGCAATACAGGTTATGCCACTGGAATAAAAAAAGTTTACTGTAATACCAAATGAGTCAGAAGAGACAAAAAAGCATCAGGGCAGGGACAATGAAGGATTTCCTCGTTCAGTAAGTCCAGTGGTTTTAAATGGCATGACTAGAACTGGAGCTTGTACCACTATGTGCAAAATGGGGAAAAAACGGTGATAGTAAAATATCAGTTTTATCAATCTTCAAGAAAGGTCAATTTTATGGGTGTCCAAGAATTTGGAGATGCAGTAGTTTTTGGTTTTTTTTTTCTGGAGACCTGGGTTTGTATTTAAATAAAATGAGTTTAGTGAGTTAATTTATGCTAAGGTGACTAGATGTCACCATCTATTCAGGTCAGTTTCTAAATTGAAGAACAAATGTAAAGAGTGGACTTTTGTTTGCTTGATTTATTTTTTGTTGTTGCCTAATCTCTACTCTAAAATCTTCTAAAATGCAATAAAGTGCACTTGTTGTTTTACAGGGGATGGCTGTCAGTTCAGGGCAACTGCACGTGTGTCCCGTTCTCCCCCCCCCCCATGGTCCAGCAATGGCCCCCCACTCTATGCTTCCAGCTCCCCAGCCACTGGCTGTCTAGGGTGGAGACACACCTCTCTCTCTCTCCCTTCTGACTGGGGTATTTCCAGACCATACAACTGGTTTCCCCAGCAAAAGACAGGTTGCCTAAACAGGCTTTTTTCACCTTCTCTTCAGAGACTGTACACAGTGTAATTCCCATAGGTATAAGTTACCACACATCTCTTTAGAATCATAGAATATCAGGGTCAGAAGGGACCTCAGGAGAGCATCTAGTCCAACCCCCTGCGCAAAGCAGGACCAATCCTCAACTAAATCATCCCAGCCAGGGCTTTGTCAAGCCTGACCTTAAAAACCTCTAAGGAAGGAGATTCCATCACCTCCCTGGTAACCCATTCCAGTGATTCACCATCCTCCTAGTGAAAAGCTTTTCCTAATATCCAACCTAAACCTCCCCCACTGCAACTTGAGACCACTACTCCTTGTTCTGTCATCTGGTACCACTGAGAACAGTCTAGATCCATCCTCTTTGGAACCCACTTTCAGATAGTTGAAAGCAGCTATTAAATCCCCCCTCGTTCTTCTCTTCTGCAGACTAAATAATCCCAGTTTCCTCAGCCTCTCCTCAAAAATCATGTGCTCTAGCCCCCTAATCATTTTTGTTGCCCTCTGCTGGACTCATTCCAATTTTTCCACATCCTTCTTGTAGTGTGGAGCCCCAAGCTGGACACAGTACTCCAGATGAGGCCTCACCAATGCCAAATAGAAGGGAATGATCATGTCCCTTGATCTGCTGGCAATGCTCCTACTTATACAGCCCAAAATGCTGTTAGCCTTCTTGGCAACAAGGGCACAATGTTGCTCTTTCTAAGCAAGCACATTTTATTCTCAAGGTAAAAGCATTACAGAGAAAATGTATTTAAACAATAAAAGAGCCTACATGCATGCTAATAAACTTAACAGATAACATCCCACCTCCAACATGAGCTCTGCCAGGTGAAGAGTCCTTCAGAACCCCACACAGAGATTTGGTTTCATGTTCATAAATAGCCTTTGCCCAGAACTGAAATGTCCATGGGTTTGTGAGGCAATCATTTATCCAATCTGAAGAGACCTTGTATAGGTAATCAGCCAGACAATAGATTTCTACTCAAGGTACAGCTTCAAAAAGAAGGACTTTAGGTGGGTCATTTGCATTCCCCTCACCTCAAGTATTTCCTAGGAAATCCACTTCACACTTATTGTCCCAAAAAATCCTTTGAAGTTCCTAATACTTCCCAGAGATCATATTAGTCAAGTCTCCGAGACAAGTTACATATAATTGCACAATAATATAAACAATACCACTTGGAATACAATGGGCCCCCAAAGTATTAAACTTAATTCAATCACATTTAACTTAATTCCATAAGGTTTGTCCAGGACATTGCAGCATATTGTCATATCTGATACCATGACCCTTGAGCTCCCTCTTTAAATGTGTAATGCCTCGTCACTTTTATTTATGAAGCTATGGGCTATTTTCCTGATTGCCCTTATGTATTTTGATAGCGAACAAGTACAATTAAATGAACACTGTAGCTAATTCATCCAATATAAATTAATCTCTCTTCCTGATTCCTCTTATCTTACTCTATTGGTCTACACTGTGTATTGCACTTAACCACTCTTCTGTTCACTTAGCAGTAGATAACACTTGACTTTTTTGGGGGGTGGGGTGGGGAACCATGCCTCAGGACTTAAAGTACCACTTCAGTAATGATGATGGAATTGCATAGGTGTATGGGATTGTGTGAATCCTGTGTGAATCCTGTTGTGCATAGGGCAGGTCTTTACTTAGGGCAGGTCTACTCTACCGCTTAAGTTGATCTAACTTACATCACTCAGGGATGTGAAAAAGACCCTGCATCGGTGGAATGTAGCACTTCCAGTGTAGACCTGCCCTTATATTCAAAGAGGGCTCAGTCTCCAAGCTTTGCAACCTCTCTCCCCAGTTTAGGTTTCTCCTGCTTGGGTGAATTTCTATGACTTCATTAAAACAGACAAATGTAGACATTAAAAAGAGCCTATCAAACAAGGTGCTCATGAGCCACTATAATTGTGTAAGAAAGTTCTTAAAAGTTCAGGATTAAATCATTCAATTAGGTGAGAACATTCTTTCTTGAATCTGATTCTTATCCTGCCATAATACACTCCTTCCAGAGCATTTGATACCGTAGGAAAGAACAATGAAGGGATACAGTCAGATGCTGTTGGCTCCCAGTCATTTTGTTTATTGAGTTATAATTGACCATTTCACAGTTAAATATTTTTATTTGGAGATGAAAAATATAACTTGATTAATAGCATTCCTCAGAGTTTTGAACAGCTGCACAGAGCAGATGCTTATGTTTCAAGCTGGAATCAGTGCAGGGATGTAGTGGATTCAATGGACATAGCAAATGCCTTATACCATTGACCTAAAGGAACTGATGCATTTTGGAAGCATTTGCTGCTTTCAGAGAACTTTTCATACCTATAAAAGCCTTCATTGTGCATGTTTTTACTACCGAATGATCAATCTGCTGTGTAGATTATTGTTACTATACAGAAGTTAATCTTGATTTCTTCTTTAAAAATAAAATTATCAGTCAAAATCAATCTTTGACTTTAGATAATGGTGATACAAAACAAATTAAAAGGGGACAACATCTGCTAGCTGCAATATTTGCAACATGTTTGGACACAATCTACAATAAAAAAAAAGTAAATGGTGCCTACACCATCATAGTGATGGTGAAAGTTGGTCATATTATTTGTTACAGTAATTATTACAAATTTAGACTCCTGTTGGCTAGCAAATTGTCCATGAACCAGTCCCAGTTCCTGCAAATGAACATAAAACTCATATAAATTTCACTGAATAATATGGACAAGTAATTTGCCTATTGGTTGTCTCTGGGCTGCTTGTTTTGAATATTTATTAAACCTCATGTTGTGTGATTGGTCACCTAAGTCATGTGGAGCAGTTTCTGCTAAAAGTTTGATGACTAATTAGAGAGCCAAAATCTGTTCCATGGGGAAACTCCTATTGAAGTCAGTGGAACTTGCACCCATGTAAAAATGAAAACAGGATTTGTAACAATGTGCTTCTGTTGTGTAACTCAAATACGTCACATCACAAGTGTGGTGTTACGTCAAGCAAAACAATTCCTGAGGAAGCCAGGATCCTTCTTATAAATCATTTAAGGCCAGTTCATTCTGCTTGTTCACAGTTACCATGCTGAGAACAGGTAGGCTATTGCAAGGGCTTTGCAAACAAAACCCAACGACAACCAAAGCTGCATACAATTTCCTGACACTCATTTCATTGGGTGTATGTTCTGTAAAGAAACTGCAAGATTGACAATGTTACCATCACTAATTACATCCTTCTTTGTGCAGAACTGGTGAAAAATTCTTTGAACTTGAAAACTGCCTAGTAAAGCAAACATGCTTCAGAATAAAACTCTGACTCTAGTAATTACTTACTGAAAGCTAAATTTTGCTGAAATCCTAAGGTAAGTTTTCACATTAACTGCACAATAGAGTAATTGCACAGTTAGCGTTTAGATAGAAAATGAGAAGAATCATCAAAATTTGTTTTAATTCAGTGTTGGTTTTTTGAACTCAATTTTGCTTTAGTGTATAGAGGGGGAACTGGCAACTTATTCACCGTTGCCCATGATTGTTTTATGGAGCTATGAAAACATCAGAACAGTGGTTCTCAACGTTTTCATGGCATGGTTCCCCATGCCTGGAAGCCCTTCCCGTCTAGCTAGGACCTCCCACCCATTTAGCAGTGTGGGAAGGGCAGGGTGGTCATAATCTCCTGACGACTGTTTCTGACCCTCAGGTTGAGAAACCCTGCTCTAGAGACTTGAAACTACAAGATCTTCACTTGTGAGAAACTTTCACAGTAAAACCTCATAGAAAGTGAATGTGCTCCATGGAAGCCCCGGAGGGCAGAGGCACTAACTTTGTGATTTCCACGGGGATGCTTGACCCCTGCTCTGCCTCAGACCCTGCCCCCACTCCACCCCTTGTTCCACCCCTGCTCTGCTCCTTCCCTGCCTCTTTCTGCCCCCACTCCTCCCCTTCCCGCACAGTGCCTCCTTCATGCCACTGAACACCTGACTGTGGCCAGCGGGAGATGCTGGAGGGGAGGTGGAGGAGCTTATCAGTGGGGAAAACTATTGTTTTCTGTGGGTGCTCCAGCCCTGAAGCACCCACAGAGTTGGCCCCTATGCCTGAGGGGACCCAGGAAAAATTAGTACAGCTTTGTGCTGTTTTAACACCCAGCTGGATTTGCACATGGAAATCTGGTGGGAAAGTGAGACACAATGCCTTGAAGAAGAGCCAGCTCATTGACCTCCATTTCTGCCTTTTATTTGCCCTCAGTATTATGCAGGGCACCTTCTGAATATAGTGTCCATGGGATGGTAGGGGTGGCATGACCCTCTGGACATGACACTGGCCCCTGCCACCTTTCTTAGCTACAAGAAGATCTAGCCAAGGAAGGATCTGTTGGCACAGATTCCTGGGTAACAATCCAGATCACTGACATTTTCCTCATGATTTAATTCAATGGAATTAACATGCATGTTGCTTTGGCCATTACAGATTATTTTGCACACTTTACCATGAAGGATGTTAGCATTTTAGCAAAGCTCTGGGAAGAAGGTATTTTATTAATGTGTGCTCTCTGCAATGGGGTGACTGGCTCTGGAACAGCCAGGTACTGAATAGACATGCCAAACCCATGAAAAAAAAATGCAGAAATTGGGATTGTTTTTTTGGCTTAATTAGCTTGTGAGTTGCTTGTTGGCTAGTTTTTGGCTTGCAGTTTGTTTGGCTTGTAGCAGCTTGTTTCTTCTTCTTCTTTTTTTTTTTTTTGATTGGCTCCCAGCAAGCAGAGGCAAGGGGTGAGCAAGCAGGGGCAAGTGTGGGAGAAAGTCAGGGGTGCACAGAGGGCCCACCACAGTCCCAGACTGCACGCTGGGGGGATCTAGTCACAGAGTGTTGAGGTTCTTAGGATTGGACTGTTTTGGCCTTGTTTTGAAATGGGATTAGCTTGATGTTTGGCTTATTGTGAAAGTCGGGGGTGCTTATTTACTGTGTGAAAGTTGGCAACTGTGGTACTGAAGATGATCAGTAGTATATAAATAGTGATGATCTCTTTTCTCATGTATTACGGAAAATGAATGGAAGAAATATAGCAGCTTCAGCAGCTTTAACATCTGAAAACCCTATTTGTTTTGTTTTTACCTTTAAACAGAAGTAATTGACAGGGAAAGTTTCAGAAAGAGCAAGGAAGAAAGTAGCCACAGTACCTGGCTTATTTTTTAGCTCCAGAGCTGACCTGAAGGCACCTGGAAAACTGTGTGTGTGTGTGTGGTACTGATATAGTATTGTTTAAAATGAACAAACAAACAAAATCCACATGTGCTCAAAATAGCATGCAACAGGAAATGGCTGATGTTTGCCCACACATTATTTGAAGGAACATCATTAAAAAAAGATTTTAAAAAGCCAAAGTGTCACAAAGAAATAACTAAATATTGCTTTAAGATTTTTTAGGCATCATTCCAGAAAGTACTCAAATAGCCCAAGTTGATTCACCAGCTAAACTACAAAGGGCGAGAATTGCATCTTATATACTTTCCTGTTTCAGATGATTCACAATGCTTTACTTTCTTTTAAAACTTCCACCACAAGGGAAATGCTGTGCTTTTCATCCTCCTGCCGAGCACTCTGACAGCATGGATATACAGACATGAAAAGAACTCAGCAGAAACACAACAGAATCAAGAAGCAAAGAACAAATTCTTAGGCCTTAGTTTTCCTGAGCAGTGCAGGCTTTAAGCTTGAAGCTATCACATTAATTCAATACGGAAGTCGCACTTGATACAATAGTGATATATGTCTTTATTCCTGATTTGAGGCTGAGTCTGGAGATAATCTGGAGGATGCACTGATAATAAGGTTTCTTTGTTCCAAAAAACAACCCAATACTGTAAATACATTTATTTCAATGTAGATCAGTTTTACAGGATTACATGTATTTTACACTATACACATACAACACAGGGCAGACTATAAAAGTAAATGCATACACTGTCTTGGACACTGCAGGGAAGAAAGACAAGATACTGGGAAAGTGGTTTAATTAGGCTTCAGATTTATTAAATAACACATCTGGGAAACTATGAGGCAACAACATGTCCCTTGTAGGTCACCAGTTAATTTCCACAAAGCCTAGAATTGCAACTGGCCCAAAAGGCTGACAGTGAAACAGCCTGCTATGCCAATTCACATTTAGCAACCCTAGCAGTTCTCCACCTTAGATTTATTTGTGACAGATTTCTAGGGCCAGATTATAACAGGTTTGTGCACAGAAGGAGCACATGGGGAGCCTCTCCCTGCCTTCTCCAGCCTGCAAAGGTGTGTTGCAACTGAAGACCCTACAGCTAGGGAGTGCAAGACTGTTCCCTTGATGCTCCCCAAGGGGCAGAGAGGAGTCATGGCCATGGAACCCTACACCCCAGCCCAGAGGGCACAGGGGTACCAAGCTGTACCAAAATGGTAGAGCCTGCTCAGGGCGGGGCAGCTGTGTAACACCTCCACCACATTCTTGTGTCAATCCCACAGTTTGGCCCCTAGCTTTTAAGACAACATCTTCTGACAAAACAATAGACAACACCCCTCTGACAGTCTGTCATCTACATCAAACTGAGCCCTGACACCAGGAGACAAAGCTGAATGTAAGTCACATTGAAATTGAAATATTCTCACCCTGAGTCCCTGTGGAATATAAGTTGTAAGTAGTAAACACTGGACAGTGGAAGTACTGGTTTTGTGCTCAGAACTGACTAAGGGAGAGGTAATAATTCATTCAAGACTCAAATTAGTTTGGAACAAATACGAAGGAAGCAATGCCACCTGAAATTTATGGGACTTCTCCAAGCGGAAGGCCACTCATAGACACATGAATCAGTTCTCAAGAAATAACAGGAAAAATCTGGCCCACTGGTTTCCACAGATGCTAACATAAGGACTATCAGAATAGGTTGGGGACAAACAGCATCCCCAATGCAGAAGTAAAGCCTAATTCATGTGCATGGTTTTCTCTCTCTGAAAAAAATAATAATTAAAAAAAAATCAGAAGACCTCAATATACTGTCCAGTGATAGCTAGAGATGCTGGATTCTTTGGTTTGAAAAAAAAATGAACAAGAAACTGCAGATCAGAAAACAAAAAACAAGATCTGAAAAATAATTTTTCAAGCCATGAAATATATAGATTCATGATTTATGCCTGTGAATAAAGAAACAGTGTCTGCTTTGTAAAAATAGCTGTGTGCCTGTTCAGAACAGAATGGGCTTAAAAGTATTCAAATAGATGCTCTTGTGTTTAGCAATTACATTCTCAGAGGTCATACTATTGCACTTGCATGTACAATACCATTAACAGGTGATGCTTAAGGGCAGTGAAATTGTTCACATGCCTAAATACAAGCACAATAGTTGGATGGGTCTCAGCATGGAGTTGAAATGCTTAAATAAATTAGAATGTCTACTTACTAACTGTATGTGCCTAAACTTAGCCTCTGTATTTCTTCAGGTATGCTCAAATATTACAGTGAAGGAGGTCATGGATTTAGATAGAATAGTATTGTTTAGGGCAAAGATTTTCAAAAGAAACAGAGATTTAGGTGCCCAGCTCCTATTGTAATGCAATGAGAGTTTTGTGTCTTAGGTCCCCTTGAAAATTCTATCCTGAATTATTAATTATCATTATTATTAATAATGAAGGACACTTTGCACTTCTAACATAATTTCCACCTGTGGAGCTCAGTACATTTTTCAGACACCTAACTAACTCTTGCAATGCCCCTGAAAAAATACATTGTACAGCTTTTTCACATTTATTTATAATCACCGTCCAATACTTTGTTCTCAACATGCCTCACAGTCCTTTGCTGCTGCAACTCCCAGACTGGGATGCTCACAGCCAGCCTACCAGCATGCAGGTCACACCCTGAGTATCTATGCTAGACAGCCCTGGCTCAGTAGTTCTGACCCCAGCAGCCTGTCTACAGCCCCAGTCTTGGCTTCCACAAGCCTTTATTACAACATGCAGAGTGACCCCAACCACTTCCAGTCCCAGATTTTTCCAAAACCATGTGCTCTGTAAATTCCAGCTCTTCCCTGGACAGTTCAGAGAAATAATAAGATTTGTTTGTTCCTTTAGAGACACAAAAGCACATCAAAGCTCATTAACTTAAGTTAACTTAACTTAATACTGTGTTTGAAGGGAAAGGTGTTGAGTTGGTTATAGTAAAAATAAAACAAATTTATTAACAATAGGACACAGCTTAAGTGATGTCTCATAAAAGGAATAAAGTTAGAAAGGGTTGCAAGCAAATAAAAGTGAAAACATGCATCTAAAAATCTAAAATTTAATCTATCAAGGTATAAGCTTTGGTCAAGATGGTTTCTCACCTGTATTCAGTTTCCAGAGACTTCAACCCCCTGCTTGGTTGAAGGACACATCTTTCTCAGCTTGCAAGAGTTCTGTTCCCTCATGTTTGGCTAGTGATTGATGCCAAAGATAACTTCTGTCTTTGATTATTTCTTCCAAAGTTCAGTGACGTTGTTTGAAGAAGCAGATGACCTCATGATATTTTTCCCCTCCTGAGCTTCCCATCACCCAGTATGTTCCGATGCCACCATGCTTAGTTTAGGTAGAGGACAGGAAAATAGCTGCCTTCTCTGCCCTGTCGGGGAGGGAACATGCTTCTCACCGTTTGACCACAGATTTTAAAGCATAATATCATTAAGTACCCCATATTTCCTCATACAGTGCTAATACATACGTTTCACAATACCATTAATCACCACCGTGTCATGTGCTTTCAGAAAAGACCTCAATCAATGCACTTTTATCATACAGTGATATTGTATAAAATCAATTGATTCGATTGCTTACCACTTGAGGTTCAGATTCCTTGTCTTCATAGACCAGTTATCCTTTAAAATGGATGCTTCTGAGGTTTACCCCTCAAAGTAAAGTTCATTCAAGCAGTAAGGAAGGTGACAAGGAATTTGGTGGTGAAGGAAGCTCCATAATCTTTCTTCCCCAACTTGTTAGCTTAGTAGCTTTGTTTACCTAATATGTAAAAATGGACCTTCATTACCTGTGATGGAAAATTAGGCTGGTCAGAGAATCAAATATACATTCTTTTGTCTAAAGCAGATCTGTTTACCAAATCCCCCGACATGCCTGGTTTAAACACAGTTTAGTCGTAATTCCAGGATATATCCATAAACTATTAATATCCACTGCATGCATAGATCATGGAAGAATATATATGAATAATGATCAGTGAGTTATTAGTTTTCAAATGCTGCCTCACAAGGCATATTTTGTTCAAAGACTATTACAATAATGTGTACAGTGTGAATACAAACACGCTTAGGGTCACACAAATCACGGAGCTGTGAAGTTAAGTTATTTAGGTCTTGATCCAAAGCCCAATGAAGTCAATGAGTGTGTCTCCACTCACTTCAATGGACTGTGTATCAGGCCTGCAGTGCTTTGAACAGGGAAGAGGCTATGAAAATACCAGAGAAGTATGATTACATGTTAAATTTATACAAAATGTGGACACACGCACACACCCCTCCCCCCCCGCACAGAAATACAGATAAAATTATGAAATACACAAAAATAAACATTGGACAAACTGAGGGTCATATCCTCAATGTGAATGAGTAGGACAGTTCTGCAGAACTTTGGTTGCCGGTGTTGTATTGTATCGTCTTGTGCTTGAGACGGGTTGTTGGAATGGATCAGCCAGAAGCCAGGGCCACTAATTTTTGCAGACAGGCCAAAATGCAAGGGAATAATAGACTCCAGTATAACTGATCTTGTCCTATACTTGATTCCTTCCCTCTCCCCTTCCACCCCCCCCAGGTTTCCTACAGAATTAGCAGCATGATTTTTTCCCCATAATGTGCTCTCATAGTCTAAACCCTCCTTTTCCCTCATGTCCCCTCTGCAAAGGAAAAGGAAGTGCGTGATTCAGCAGACAGTGTATTAGAGCAACCTCCAGAGACCTGAGTTCTGTTCCTGGTCCATCTCTGATCTGTTGTGTGTGACCTTGGGTAAGTCACTTCTCTTTGCTTTGCTCTTTGCCTATTTAGATTGCAAGCACTTTGGGGTAGAAACCACCCCATATTTTGTATTTGTACAGTGCCTAGCACAACGGAAATGAGATCTCAGACTAGCACATTTAGGAACCTAGTATACAGCAAATAAGAACAAGAACAACTTGGAGGAGATATTATATCTAGTCAGAGCAGCAGAGTAACTGAACATTGGTAACTATTAGTAGAGGTACAATACATTTACACATGTAAAGTGCCATTTTTTCCTGACTTGTTACCACTGAAATCTGTTTTGTTAACATGGTGGTCCACTCAAATGCCCCTTCATGGCCAGGGGTGCCTCTGCAGTGCCCTGCCCCAGTTTTCCCCTTCTTCAGGGTTAGTTAAACAAAGCTCCTCATAGTCGTGCTCATCCACTCACAACCCTTCTTGGGATCTGGTTTCTTTAATAACACAAAGTTAAAAAAAAAAAACAAGCAGAAAAACAAACTCTTCCACTCAGCCTTAACCTAGACACAGCCCCTCCTCCCTCAGATGTTATCCCATCCTGCTCTCAGAGCACCTGGAAAAGATGCAAGGCCTGGCCTGGCCTGGCCTACCTTCTTCAAAGGAAAACAAAACTTTCAGCTGGCTCTTTTTATGCAGCCCTAACTCCCTTCCTCAGAAACAACAGGAGTCTCTCTCCCCACTGAACTCCCTCTGACCCTTAATAGCCCACATGTAGCCCCCGCCCCGCCTTAACTGGATCAACAGCTCTGGCACAGAGCCAGCCACTCTGTGACAATCTTTTCAGAGCAGGCTGACCTAGTATGTAAAATATGAATACAGCACAGTGTGCTGAGTTATATTTAACTAACTAGTCTTCATTGGCAGTTAGGGCAACTTAACATTCAAGGGCAGGATCAACTAATCAGCCCTTGTTTCAAATTATATAACTTAACTCACTTTGAAAGGCTGCGGCTGTATATACCTAGTCTCTACATTAATGATTAAAGTGGGCTTATCGTGTGAATCTATCCTGCAAAACATTATTATTCCAATCACATCAAATCCATGGGTTTGTATTTAAGCACAAGGAGAAAATATTTCTGAAGACTGTTGCCTCTTTTTCAAGTATAAGGGTATGTCTACACTACGAAATTAGGTCGAATTTATAGAAGTCGGTTTTTTTGAAATTGGTTTTATATATTCGAGTGTGTGTGTCCCCACAGAAAATGCTCTAAGTGCATTAAGTGCATTAACTCGGCGGAGCGCTTCCACAGTACCGAGGCAAGCATCGACTTCTGGAGCGTTGCACTGTGGGTAGCTATCCCACAGTTCCCGCAGTCTCCGCTGCCCATTGGAATTCTGGGTTGATATCCCAATGCCTGATGGGGCTAAAACATTGTCGCGGGTGGTTCTGGGTACATATCGTCAGGACCCCGTTCCCACCCTCCCTCCCCCCGTGAAAGCAAGGGCAGACAATCATTTCGCGCCTTTTTTGTCTGCTGCCAGCCAAAGATGTAAAGGATAGATGGAGTGGGTCAGAACAAGAAATAGACCAGATTTGTTTTGTACTCATTTTCCTCCTCCCCTGTCTAGATCACACTGCAGTCAGTCACAGAGAAGGCGCAGCGAGGTTAATCTAGCCATGTATCAATCAGAGGCCAGGCTAACCTCCTTGTTCCAATAACGATAACTTTGGTGCACCATTTCTTATTGGAACCCTCCGTGCAGTCCTGCCTGAAATACTCCTTGATGTACAGGCACACCCTTTGTTGATTTTAGCTCCCTGAAGCCAACCCTGTAAGCCGTGTCGTCAGTCGCCCCTCCCTCCGTCAGAGCAACGGCAGACAATCGTTCCGTGCCTTTTTTCTGTGCGGACGCCATACCAAGGCAAGCATGGAGGCCGCTGAGCTCATTTTGGCAATTAGGAGCACATCAACCACCACACGCATTATCCAGCAGTATATGCAGCACCAGAACATGGCAACGCGATACCGGGCGAGGAGGCGACGTCAGCGTGGTCCCGTGAGTGATCAGGACATGGACACAGATTTCTCTGAAAGCATGGGCCCTGACAATGCAGGCATCATGGTGCTAATGGGGCAGGTTCATGCTGTGGAACGCCGATTCTGGGCTCGGGAAACAAGCACAGACTGGTGGGACCGCATAGTGTTGCAGGTCTGGGACGATTCCCAGTGGCTGCGAAACTTTCGCATGCGTAAGGGCACTTTCATGGAACTTTGTGACTTGCTTTCCCCTGCCCTGAAGCGCATGAATACCAGGATGAGAGCAGCCCTCACAGTTGAGAAGCGAGTGGCGATAGCCCTGTGGAAGCTTGCAACGCCAGACAGCTACCGGTCAGTTGGGAATCAATTTGGAGTGGGCAAATCTACTGTGGGGGCTGCTGTGATGCAAGTAGCTCACGCAATCAAAGATCTGCTGATATCAAGGGTAGTGACCCTGGGAAATGTGCAGGTCATAGTGGATGGCTTTGCTGCAATGGGATTCCCTAACTGTGGTGGGGCTATAGACGGAACCCATATCCCTATCTTGGCACCAGAGCACCAAGCCGGCGAGTACATAAACCGCAAGGGGTACTTTTCGATAGTGCTGCAAGCTCTGGTGGATCACAAGGGATGTTTCACCAACATCAACGTGGGATGGCCGGGAAAGGTGCATGACGCTCGCATCTTCAGGAACTCTGGTCTGTTTCAAAAGCTGCAGGAAGGGACTTTCTTCCCAGACCAGAAAATAACTGTTGGGGATGTTGAAATGCCTATATGTATCCTTGGGGACCCAGCCTACCCCTTAATGCCATGGCTCATGAAGCCGTACACAGGCAGCCTGGACAGTGGTCAGGAGCTGTTCAACTACAGGCTGAGCAAGTGCAGAATGGTGGTAGAATGTGCATTTGGACGTTTAAAGGCGCGCTGGCGCAGTTTACTGACTCGCTTAGACCTCAGCGAAACCAATATTCCCACTGTTATTACTGCTTGCTGTGTGCTCCACAATATCTGTGAGAGTAAGGGGGAGACGTTTATGGCGGGGTGGGAGATTGAGGCAAATCGCCTGGCTGCTGGTTACGCGCAGCCAGACACCAGGGCGGTTAGAAGAGCTCAGGAGGGCGCGGTACGCATCAGAGAAGCTTTGAAAACCAGTTTCATGACTGGCCAGGCTACAGTGTGAAAGTTCTGTTTGTTTCTCCTTGATGAAACCCCCCGCCCCTTGGTTCACTCTACTTCCCTGTAAGCTAACCACCCTCCCCTCCTCCCTTTAATCACCGCTTGCAGAGGCAATAAAGTCATTGCTGCTTCACAGTCATGCATTCGTTATTCATTCATCACACAAATAGGGAGATGACTACCAAGGTATCCCAGGAGGGGTGGTGGAGGAGGGAAGGAAAATGCCACACAGCACTTTAAGCACAGCACTTTAAAAGTTTACAACTTTAAAATTTATTGAATGACAGCCTTCTTTTTTTTGGGCAATCCTCTGTTGTGGAGTGGCTGGTTGGCCGGAGGCCCCCCCACCGCGTTCTTGGGCGTCTGGGTGTGGAGGCTATGGAACTTGGGGAGGAGGGCGGTTGGTTACAGAGGGGCAGCAGTGGCAGTCTGTGCTCCAGCTGCCTTTGCTGCAGCTCAACCATACACTGGAGCATTCTGGTTTGGTCCTGCAGCAGCCTCAGCATTGAATCCTGCCTCCTCTCATCACGCTGCCGCCACATTTGAGCTTCAGCCCTGTCTTCAACACGCCACTTACTCTCTTCAGCCCGCCACTTACTCTCTTCAGCCCGCCACCTCTCCTCCCGGTCATTTTGTGCTTTCCTGCACTCTGACATTATTTGCCTCCACGCATTCGTCTGTGCTCTGTCAGTGTGGGAGGACAGCATTAGCTCGGAGAACATTTCATCTCGAGTGTGTTTTTTTTTTCTTTCTAAGCTTCACTAGCCTCTGGGAAGGAGAAGATCCTGTGATCATTGAAACACATGCAGCTGGTGGAGAAAAAAAAAGGGACAGCGGTATTTAAAAAGACACATTTTATAAAACAGTCGCTACACTCTTTCAGGGTAAACCTTGCTGTTAACATTACATACATAGCACATGTGCTTTCGTTACAAGGTCGCATTTTGCCTCCTCCCACCGCGTGACTACCCCCTCAACCTTCCCCCCTCCCTGTGGCTAACAGCGGGGAACATTTCTGTTCAGACACAGGCAAACAGCCCAGCAGGAATGGGCTATACTGAGTGTCCCTGAAGAAAAGCACCCTATTTCAACCAGGTGACCATGAATTATATCTCACTCTCCTGAGGATAACACAGAGAGAGAAAGAATGGATTTTGGTTGAATGCCAGCAAACATACACTGCAATGCTTTGTTCTACAGTGATTCCCGAGTATGTGTTACTGGCCTGGAGTGATAAAGTGTCCTACCATGAAGGACAAAATAAGGCTGCCCTCCCCAGAAACCTTTTGCAAAGGCTTTAGGACTACATCTAGGAGAACCGCAAATGCCAGGGCAAAGTAATCCTTTCACATGCTTGCTTTTAAACCATGTATAGCATTTTAAAAGGTACACTCACCAGAGGTCCCTTCTCCGCCTGCTGGGTCCAGGAGGCAGCCTTGGGTGGGTTCGGGGGGTACTGGCTCCAGGTCTAGGGTGAGAAACAGTTCCTGGCTGTCGGGAAAACCGGTTTCTCCGCTTGCTTGCTGTGAGCTATCTACAACCTCCTCCTCCTCCTCCTCATCTTCTTCGTCCCCAAAACCTGCTTCCGTATTGCCTCCATCTCCATTGAAGGAGTCAAACAACACGGCTGGGGTAGTGGTGGCTGAACCCCCTAAAATGGCATGCAGCTCATCATAGAAGCGGCATGTTTGGGGCTCTGACCCAGAGCGGCTGTTCGCCTCTCTGGTTTTCTGGTAGGCTTGCCTCAGCTCCTTCAGTTTCACGCGGCACTGCTTTGGGTCCCTGTTATGGCCTCTGTCCTTCATGCCCTGGGAGATTTTCACAAAGGTTTTGGCATTTCGAAAACTGGAACGGAGTTCTGATAGCACGGATTCCTCTCCCCAAACAGCGATCAGATCCCGTACCTCCCGTTCAGTCCATGCTGGAGCTCTTTTGCGATTCTGGGACTCCATCATGGTCACCTGTGCTGATGAGCTCTGCATGGTCACCTGCAGCTTGCCACGCTGGCCAAACAGGAAATGAGATTCAAGAGTTCGCGGTTCTTTTCCTGTCTACCTGGCCAGTGCATCTGAGTTGAGAGTGCTGTCCAGAGCGGTCAGAATGGAGCACTCTGGGATAGCTCCCGGAGGCCAATACCATCGAATTGTGTCCACAGTACCCCAAATTCGAGCTGGGAACGTCGATTTAAGCGCTAATCCACTTGTCAGGGGTGGAGTAAGGAAATCGATTTTAAGAGCCCTTTAAGTCGAAATAAAGGGCTTCACTGTGTGGACGGGTGCAGGTTTAAATCGATTTAACGTTGCTAAATTCGACCTAAAGTCCTAGTGTAGACCAGGGCTAAGAGTTAATGAAATCAGGGAAGAGGAAGAGCAATTCAAGGAACTTTCACTGGGCATCTCAAAGGCTCACTTTAATGTTTCACAAAGGAAGAGGGTCACTTTATAGTTAGATGGGACAGGACAGCTTAACGTAGTGTCTGGGTACGGAGGCATTCCAGAGCACATCTTTGTGCTGTTCCAAAAAGGAATGGTGTGCGCCCTCTAGATCTTCTTGCTAACCACATCCTGTGCTCAGAGATGCGTGGCCATGCCCCATTCCAGCAATATACACTCTTCAAGGTAGTTGGTCACTGCATAAGGGGTCTGTTGAGCAGAATGTTTGGAATGTGTCCTACTGTTGCGTGCTGGGAGAGAGGGAAAAAGACTGCCTGGTTGTTCCCCTCTTTACTTCACCCAGGACATAGACGGCAGTGTTTCCCACACCACACTATACCTTCCCCCTAGAAACACTTATTTTTCCTGAGGCCTTTTGTGGCTTGCAGTAGGAAGACAATAGTCTTACATTCACACTGGTTGGCTGAATATCTAGGGGCCTGGACCTCATGGACTTCAATTGGATTTGGATGAGATCCATGGAATACTAGTTCCAATGATACTTCAAAAGTCTTGCATGAGCTAATGGTCCAATCCTGCTGACACCACTAAGCATAATGCTCACTCCCCTGAGTAGTCCCATTGAAGCCAATGGAATTACTCGGCGTAGAAAGCATTGATTTGCAGGATCAGGCACCAGCTGACTTATCATTAATTTAATTTGTCTTTTAATTGTTTTCTTTAACTTTTTTAGCTTTTACTGCAAACATTGAAACCATTCTGTACCATGAAAAAAATCCCATCTGCTCAGCTCTTGGTTGTAAGGGGTTGTAAGGGGATGCTCTTGGTTGTAAGGGGCTGACCATTGACTATGATGGTGTTCCTATTCAATTGTAAAGCACTAGGAGGGCACTATAAACATCCTGGATGTCTATGTGTCTCTAGTTATTAATCCCTTTCTTTAATATGAACAAACTGATTGGATGTATTCTGTGAATTAAAATAAAATAAATATGGAAACATCAGCATTTTTCAGAGCTATAGAGTTTTTATTTCACACCATCCAGTTAGCAGAATAAAGCATGAAAAAAAATCTAACAAAGCGTGTCTTAAATCAAGATGTTGTAGTGAAAGTTAATGCTTCTTTACATTTCTTGTTTTAGAAAAAAAGGATCAAGGCAGATTTTTATTTAAAGAAATCTATTTTGCAATATTCAGAATACTGCACACAGCTGTTAGATTTCCAATTCTTTTGTGTTTCTCTAGTGAGTCTTTAAAGACCTCACTTAACCATCTCGATTGATCATTCATCTGATTTAGTACTGTTGAAATAATTTGTAGTCTTCCTTTCAGTGATCTGTCAGTTAAAACTGCTTACCCTGCCTGTGATTTTAAAGGTTGCCTGGTCCCTTAAGAATAGCTGCTGTATGAGCACCTGTATGTCACACTGTGTTTTAAGATGAAAGAACTTGTTGGCCAAAGTGTCTTGATCTCCCACAGAGTCAGGCATATGTCTCTGTTGATTACTCTACAGGGTAGGATATAAAAGGTGCGTTACTTTAAAGCAGCTTGGTATTTTTGCTAGTACTGGATGACAAGAATTTTCACCTCTGTACACACTGAGAAACAAATAGAGGCATAGAGGGAAGATGTGAGGAAAGGGAAGCAGATAATAAATTAGCCAGAGATTGGAATTATCTGCTCATAAATGACCCATTTTCAGTGACTGTAGGCTGTGTTGTTGTAGCTGTTTCGGTTCTAGGATATTAGAAAGACCTGATGGGTAAGGTAATATCTTTATTGAACTAACTTCTGTTGGTGACAAGCTTTTGACCTAACACAGAGCTCTTCTTCAGGTCTAGGAAATGTACTCAGAGTGTCACAGCTAAATACAAGGTGGAGCAGATGGTTTAGCATGTTAGTGGTTTTCAATCTATGGTCTGTGGACCACGTGGGGTCTGCAGACTACGTCTAAGATGTTCAGAGAAGTCCACACCTTCATTTGAAATTTTGTAGGGGTCTGCAAATGAAAAAAAAAAAAAAAGGTTACATAAGTAGTTAACACATATTTCAAGGGACTATTTTAAGTGAAGAGGCCCATTAACACCCCTGCAGTCATAAGGGGAGAGGGGAGAAAGCAGCTGTGGGAATTGTTAGTAGTTTATAGATTGTTGTAATAAGTAAGATTTTGGCACGGTACTTTTAGTAAAAGTCATGAACAGGACGTGGGCAATAAACAATAGACCCTGAAGCCTGAGCCCCACTGCCCAGGCCTGAAGTCACAGAGATCATGTAAAATCATGGAATCTGTGGCCACTCCGATTGAATCATAGCCTTAGTAAAAAAATCCATAAATCCAGTGTCTCTATTCAGTCCATGACTTAGTGTCTAGCAAAGATCTGAATTTAAGCTTCCTTAGCTCTCGTCCCCTAATGCCCCTACTCTACTTGCGCTATATTGAGGACATCATCATCTGGATACATGGAAAAGAAGCCCTTGAGGAATTCCACCATGATTTCAACAATTTCCCATCCCACCATCAACCTCAGCCTGGACCAATCCACACAAGCAGTCCATTTCCTGGACACTACTGTGCTAATAAGCAATGGTCACATAAACACCACCCTATACCAGAAACCTACTGACCGCTATACTTACCTACATAACTCCAGCTTCCATCCAGGACACACCATGTGATCCATTGTCTACAGCCAAGCTCTAAGATACAACTGCATTTGCTCCAATCCCTCAGACAGAGACAAACACTTACAAGATCTCTATCAAGCTTTCTTAAAACTACAATATCCACCTGCTGAAGTGAAAAAAACAGATTGACAGAGCCAGAATAGTGCCCAGAAGTCACCTACTACAGGACAGGCCCAACAAAGAAAATAACAGAGCACCACTAGCCGTCACCTTCAGCCCCCAACTAAAACCTCTCCAGCACATCATTAAGCATCTACAACCTATCATTAAAGACGATCCCTCACTCTCACAGATCTTGGGAGACAGACCAGTCCTTGCTTACAGACAGCCCCCCAACCTGAAGCAAATACTCTCCAGCAACCACACCCCACACAACAAAAACTGTAACCAGGAACCTATCCTTGCAACAAAGCCTGATGCTAACTCTGTCCACATATCTATTCAAGTGACACCATCATAGGACCTAATCACATCAGCCACTCCATCAGGGGCTCGGTCACCTGCACATCTACCAATGTGATATATGCCATCATGTGCCAGCAATGCCCCTCTGCCATGTACATTGGCCAGACCGGACAGTCTCTACGTGAAAGAATAAATGGACACAAATCTGACATCAGGAATCATAACAGTCAAAAACCAGTTGGAGAACACTTCAATCTCTCTGGTCACTCAGTAACAGACTTAAAGGTGGCCATTTTGCAACAGAAAAGTTTCAAAAACAGACTCCAAGGAGAAACTGCTGAACTGGAATTAATTTGCAAACTAGATACCATTAACTTGGGCTTTGAATAGAGACAGGAAGTGGCTGGGTCATTGCACAAATTGAAACTATTTCCCCAAGTTAAGTATCTTCACACCTTCTTGTCAACTGTCTGAAATGGGCCATCTTGATTATCAGTACAAAAGTTTTTTTTTTCTCCTGCTGATAATAGCTCATCTTAATTAATTAGCCTCTTAGAGCTGGTATGGCAACTTCCACCTTTTCATGTTCTCTGTATGTATATATCTCTTCTTACTATATATTCCATTCTATGCATCCGATGAAGTGGGCTGTAGCCCACGAAAGCTTATGCTGAAATAAATTTGTTAGTCTCTAAGGTGCCACAAGTAGTCTTGTTCTTTTTACTTATGCTAAACAATCTGCTTCATCTTATATTTAGCTGTGACACTCTGGATAAGTTTCCCAGACCTAAAGAAGAGCTCTGTGTAGTTTGAAAAACTCTTTCAACAACAGAAGTTGGTCCAATAAAAGATATTACCTCACCCACCTTGTATGTCCATTATCAGTGAATAACTTTTGCTAATCATCTTCCAGAGATATTTTCTGAATGGTAAGGATATTGTTGGCCCAATGTCTCACACTAAATATTGCCCATTTTTTAATGCAAGATAACATGTTATTAGACGCAACTCAAACTGAGGAATAAGGAACTTGAAACAAACCATTCCTTCTGTGTCTGATTGCTGAAATTATTTGCATTGTGTAATTTAAATGTACTGTGGGAGACAGAAGCTTAGCATATGAGTAACTGAACTGCGTGATGCTCTGTATTGTACCATTAAGCAACTAAATTCTTTTCACAGATGGTTTAGCACATCTCTGGTGTAACACTCCATAAACATGAGCTCTATATACATCCTCCTTTTAACTCTCATTACCTTAAATTGTTTTCTTTGGACATCTCAGAGTATTGTAGCAAAGGAGGAAGTCAACATGTCTTGTGAATGACATTCATCTGAAGTCAAAAATACCCACAAGAAACAAGGAACAATGTGTACACTGTGGAGGAACAGAAAAATTCTCACAGCAGAAGTTGTAACATGCATACACAAAATGGACAGACAATAAGCATCATTTTTCAAAGAATATTGACATATGAAAATACTATATATAGATGTATCTTAGTTAGAAATCCACTTTCTTAGCTCCTACTTTGGGAATATCCATTAAGCATATATAACCAATACTAATGGGAGGGGGGAAAAACCACTTCAGTGCAGGTGACATGCCAAAAAGTCAGCATTCACGGGGGGGGACCCCAAACTTTGCTCATTGTTAACTAAGTGAACAGAAAAAAATATGAAAGACTAATATGCTGAATAAAGTTATTTGATGCACATATTTAACCGAGCCCTATAGATCATTTTGCTGTGAACTTTAGTCTGCTTATCCTATGGTTACAGTGGGAGGAAAGAGAGTCTGATTCTTATGGCACAGGATTGCTAGCTGGAAGAGCAGTGTTCTATGGCTGCTTCTGGCACAGATTTCCTGTGTGACCTTCACTAAGTAATTTAGGGTACAGCTATACTGCGATAAAAGACCTGCGGCACAGTCACGGCTGGCCCAGGTCAGCTGATTCAGGCCAGTGGGCAACAAATTTGCTGGGTAAATGTTCAGGGTTTCATGCTACAGCACTGTAAATGTGCCGAGTGGAAGTTCAGGTTGGGCTGGAGCCCAGGCTCTGGGACTCCCCCCTGGTTCTCAGAGCCAAGGCTTCAGCTCAAGCCCAAATGTCTACAGTACATTTTATAGCTCCACAGCCCAAACTTGGAAAGCCAGAGTCAGCTGACAGGGGCCAGCCGCAGATCTTTTATTGTATTGTAGACATACCTTTAGTGTCAGAGTTTAAGGCCAGAAGGGACCACTAGATCATCTAGTCTGACCCCCTGTACATCACCACAAGCCACTGGCACCACCCAGCACCTGCACACTAAACCGAACAACTGAAATTAGATCAAAGAATTATAGCCCAAAGGAGACTAAACTATTACATGTCACAGGAAGAGAACAGGAGGGACGGAGGAGCAGCAGTGAACTCGGTGCCAAAAACTTCTCCTGAAGAATGTAATTACTGATACTTGTGAGGATGTTGTGAGACTTGATTTCACAAACATTTCTAAGGCTTCTTGAGAACCTCTGGTGCATTGTGCTATGAATATAAAGTATTATTTAATACCCTTTGTTAAATCTACATTCTGTACACACCAGAGTCACAGAGCTTGACCATTTAACAGCAGCAGAGGTAGCACAGCAGCAGAAATTAAAAGCATGGTTGCACTGAATCTTTCCTTTCTCCAAGTGCAGGTACTAGAAGAAATTGGTTAGTCTCTAAGGTGCCACTAGTCCTCCTTTTCTTTTTGCAAATACAGACTAACACGGCTGCTACTCTGAAACTAGAAGAAAGTAGGAACCTTCAAAACGAAGGAGAGAGCCAGCAGAAGGTGCAACGAAGGATGTCATCTTGGATATAGATCCATTCTGGTCATCTCAGAGCTGTGTCAGAAGGTCAGGGACCTGACAAGTCTCAGGGATCAAGTGTAGGTGGGCAGCAGTGGAAAAGGGTTGGAAGATGGAAGAGAACAGAAAATGTGGGGGAGGGTCAGAGATTGGACTGGGGTCTTTGAGGGGGAAATAGCAGGAGAAGGGGTCTGACAACATCATAAGGAGGGCAGTGAAGGTCAGAGACTTGGATGAGCAGCAGAAAATATTTTGGTGAGGCACGGGACGATACTATTCAGAGTCAGGCACAAAGATTTTTAGTTCTGCTAGTTCATTGAATTTTATAAATGTAGGACTGGAAGGAACCTCAATGCATTATCTATCCCAGTTCCCTGCAATGAGGCAGTCCTAAGTATTAATCTAGACCATCTCTGACAGGTGTTTCTCTAACCTGTTGCTTAAAAACCTCCAGCAATGGAGATTCTACAACCTCTCTAGGCAATTTGTTACAGTAATTAACTACCCTTAAAGTTAGGAAGTTTTTCTTAATGTCTAACAAATATCCCTTGCTGCAATTTAAGCCCATTACCTCTTGTCCTGTTCTTAGTGTATAAGGAGAACAATTTATCACCCTTTTCTTTATTGTTATCATGCCTCCCCCAGTCTTCTCTTCTCCAGACTAAACAAACCCAGTTTTGTTAATCTTTCCTCATAGGTCATGTTTTCTATACTCTTAATCTTGTTTTTTGTTCTCCCCTGGACTTTCTCCAATTTTTCCACATTTTTCCCAAAGTCTGATGCCAAGAACTGGACACAGTACTCCAGCTGAGGTGTTATCAGTTCCCAGTAGAGCAGAATAATTACTTCTCATGTCTTGCTTACGACACTCCTGCTAATACATTCCAGAATGATGTTAGGGGTTGTTGGTTTTTTTGCAACTGTACTATATTGTGAACTCATACTTAGTTTGTGATCCACTATAAATCCCAGATCCTTTTCTGCATTACTTATTCCTAGGCAGTCATTTCCCATTTTGTATTTGAACAGTTGGCTAGTGGAGTACTTTGCATTTGTCCCTATTGAATTTCATCCTATTTATTTCAGACTATTTCTTCAGTTTGTCAAGATCATTTTGAATTCTATTTCTGTCCTCCAATGCACTTGATACCAAGCTGGGAGAGGTTGCATCTGCAAACTTTATAAGTGTACTGTCTATGCCATGATACAAATAATTTATGAAGAACAGGACCCAGAACAGAACCCCATGGGACACCACATGATATGCCCTTCCAGCTTCACTGTGAACTATTTATAATTACTCTCTGGGTATGATTTTCCAACCAGTTGTACACCCACCTTATAGTATGTTCATCTAGGTTATATCTCCTTAGTTGCTTATGAGGTCATGTGAGACAGTATCAAAAGCCTCACTAAAACTGAGATCTACTACTTCCCCACATCCACAAGGCTTGTTACCATGTCAAAGAAGGATATTAGGTTGTTTTAATATTGTTGGTGCTTGACAAATCCATGTTCTTCTAGGTGCTTACAAATTGATTGCTTGATTATTTCCTGCATTATCTTTCTGGATACTGAAGTTATGCTGATTGGTCTATAAATCCCCAGGTTGTCCTTATTTCCTTTTTATAGATAGTGTGACAAAGTTCCTCCTCTGCCTTTGTGGGTCCTCTGCTTCTTGGCGGATTTGTTTGCCTCAAAGGTTCACAGCAGCCCTCAGTTTGGCCACTTCTGCTAGTGGCTCAAACCTGCCGTCCACTCAGCTAACCTCATCACCGGCTAGCATGGGGGAAACAGAAAACAATCCCCGCAGTCTCTGTGTCCCACCTAGTGGGTCAGGGACAGGCCAGATCCCTTTCCAATTTAGGCATTCCCTTTTGGCGTTTCTCACATACCAGGTCAACTCCTCCCGTGTCCGATCAGGAGTTGGGGGGATGGGAGGAACCCAGACCCACCCAGGCCCACCCTCTACCCTTCCAGCCCAGGGCCCTGTGGATAGCAGCTGTCTACAATGTTTCCTGTATCAGCTGCGTGACAGCTACAACTTCCTGGGCTACTTCCCCATAGCCTTGCCCCCCAGCACCTTCTTTATCCTCACTGCAGGTTCTTCCTCCTGAAGCCTGATCATGCTTGAACTCTTCAGTCCTCCAGCAGCACGTCTTCTCACTCCTTGCGTACTCCCCTACTAACTGACGGGAGGTCCTTTTTAAACCAGGGGTCCAGATTAGCCTGCCTTCCATAATTGATTCTAGAAACTTCTTAATTGGCTCCAGGTCTCTTGATTAGCTTACCTGTCTTAATTGGTTCTAACAGGTTCCTGATTGCTCTAGGACATTCCCTGCTGTGGTCACTCAGGGAACAAAACTGTTTATCCAGCAGCCAGTATATTTGCCTTCGACCAGACTCCTGCACCCAACTGGTCTGGGTCTGTCAAAATAGGTAGTATATTTGCCCCTTTTCCAGTACTTTGAGATGCCTCCCATCCTCCACGATTATCTCAGAGATAATCATTAGTGGCTCATAGAGGTCTTCAGATAGTTCCTTAAGTATTCAAAGTAGTATTTCATTACGCCTTGCTGACTTGAAGACATCTAAACTTGTCTAAATAATTCTTAACTTGTTCTTTTCCTATTTTAGACTCAAATCCTCCTCCATTTACACTGATGTTCACTATGCTAATTGTCCAATCATTGCTAACCTTTTTGGTGAAATCTGAAACAAAAAAAGTCATTTAACACTTTAACTCATTACTGTGTTTTCTGTTATTGTCTTTCCCTCCTCATTAAGTAATGGGCCTGCTCTATCCTTGGTCTTCCTTTTGCTTCTAATGTATTTGTAAAATGTTTTCTTGTTATCAGTTTTGTCCTTCGCTACTTTAATCTCGTTTTGTGCTGGGTCTTTCCAATTGTCCTTGCATGCTTTTGTTGTTTTTTTAATATATTTGTTACTTGTAATTTGAGCTAGTTTCCACTTTGTGTATGACTCTTTTTTCAGTTTCAGGTCATTCAAAATTTCCTAGTTGGGGTAGTGTGCTCTTTTGCTCTTAATAATGTTTCTTGAAAAAAAAATTGCGAATTCTCCTGAACATTTTTCCCGTTAGACTTATTTTCCCACAGTATTTTACCTACCAAATCTCAGAGTTTGCTAAAGTCTCCCTTCTTGAAATCCATTGTTTTTATTCTGCTGCTTTCCCTTCTTCCATTCCTTAGAATCATGATCATTTTGTGATCACTTACCCAAGCTGCCTTCCACCTTCCAAATATTACTCCCTATTTATCAGAATCATATCTAGACCAGCCTCTCCCCTTTCACCACCTTCAATAAAAAGTGGTCTTCATTGCATTCCAAGAACTTCTTGGATAATCTGTGCCTTGTTGTATTATTTTCCCAACAGAGATCTGCTCAACTGAATTCCACCATCACCATCAAGTCTTGTGCTTTGGATGATTTTGTTAGTTGTTCAGAAAAAGCCTCATCCATCTCTTCTTGGTTAGGTGGTCCGTAGTTAGACCCCTACCGTGATGTTACCCTTGTTTTTTTTACCCTTTTGCCATTACCCATAGACTTTCAACAGGTCTGCCTCCACTCCTATCTCAACCTCAGTGCAAATGTTCAGTCCAGTTACAATCCATATAATCCAATTAAATCCATATTTCAGTTATGACTACAAGGTTTTGCTCAGAGTAATGATGAAAGTTAAAGCTGTGTTAAGATGAATGAAAGGAAAAAAGTAAAACTGTTTTTCTAGGGAAGAGTTCAGGGATCTGGGGTTATACTACCTAATGAAAGTGCCCCAGAGAAAATGGCAGCAGCAGATTTACTAGTGTTGCCATGCTGTGATTAAACCTCAAGAGTATCCACACAGTAGGGAGTCATATCTACCTCTGATCTGAGCACTACCTTTGGAATTACCCTGGGGAGAAAGCTAGGTTTCCACATATGCTGTTTCTAGTGCCTCCTTGCACTTGTTAAACAAAGCACTGGAGCCTACAGAGACAAATACCCACGGACATCCCTTGAGAGTCCACTGTTCCACTATTGCAAAAAGCTGTAATTGGTGACACTGTGGAGCTTGAGATTCTGATATTATAAAGATTGGTTTGCAATGAAAATGACTCCTAGGGGGAATAGGGGATGATTCTGAATCCAAACATCTTTCAACTGTAATCTACTTTGTTCACTTCTTAGGAATACAGGTTTTATTAGTCATTAAGAACCATTATTCTTGAGCTGTTAATGTAACTGTGTACATTTGTGTTTTGGCCAGTAGCACCAACAAACTAACCAGTGTTGCAGTTACTAATAGCCACTTTGAGACAAAGCAAGTAATAAGAGCGATCCCTAATCCCGCCAAATAAATATCCACCCTCTCCTCCCCAAGCTTCCACAAACAGCTATGCAAAGGAATAGGCTTTGCAGCATGCCCAAATGGTCAATTATTTTGTACCAAGGCCAGGAGTATTTGAGAGGCCCTCACAGAGTATACCTTTCCAGCTGCTCCCTTTCTTATAAACAAAGGGAGCTCCAGTTTGACCACCCCTGCTCATCTCAACTGTGACAGAATCTCACCGAGAAAGGTAGTCACTCAAACAAGCAGGTCTAAAGTTTGTAGGTAAAAATTAGAGTTGTCCAGAGAACAATAGTTCCATTTTGCGATAACTTTCAACATTTCTAATGTTTTCACCAAAAGGGAATTGTGTCAAAATGTCCATTTTTGTATCAAAACCTGAGGTTTTTGATTTGGGAAGTTGTTTTGGGTCCATGGCTCTCTGGTCAGAAGTCACAAGAGAGACACACTAGATAGCCTGGTGCCAGGTGTGACAGGATACATTCCCATGTTCACACTCTACACACTATTGTAATAATCTTTGTACAAAATATGCCTTTTAAGGTACCATTTGAAAACTCAATTTGCTGGTCAGTATTGTCTTGGTAAATTATGTATGGCAACATTGTAAATGTGAAGTTATTCAATTCTCTAGTACACGTGTTCCAAACCTCACAGCCCTGCCCAAATGTAAGTTGACAAACTGGTCTGCCCTAAACAAAGGAATGTGTGCTCTGCTTAATTTGCATTTAAGTAGTAAAGAGTGTCATCAAGCAGGAAGGAAGACGAAGTTCAAACAGCTGAAAAAACCAGCAGGGACTATCCTTCCACATAGACTCTTTGGCTCCTGGTTCTCAGCTGGAAACATTTTTCAAGAGGTGGACTGAAACTATAAAAAGGAGGGACAAACATCCCAGGGCACCCTTCTCTCTCTCTCTCTCTCTGCCTATCCCAATAACTGCACCTGAAGAGATAAAGGAAGCAGGCATTCGACTCCAGGGGAGGGGCCCTGATCTCAGAGTTTGGTCAGTAATCTGCTGGAGCATGTGGTGAGAAACTGTGCTTGAATCAAATATAGTTAGATATTAGTAAACATTTTCTCTTTACTTTTTTTGTAACCATTTCTGATGTTTATGCCTCATTACTTGTCATGTACTAGTAAAATCTATCTCCTTGTAGTTAATACCCAGGTATTTCAAATAGTAAAACAAGTGTAACTCCATCTGGGGTAACAAGTTGTGTGCATATTATTCCCTTAAAGGAATAACACGCTCAATATATTTGCATGACCAGGAGAGGGCGGGGCAATACAGGACATACATTTCTGGGCGGAAATCTGAGATTGTGAGTGTATTGGAGTCACTCTATGGTAAACTTTAAGGGTGGTTAGAGCCAAGGTGTGGCTGGCTAGCTGCAGCAGACACACACAGACTGAGCTGGGACTGACTTACACCCAGGAGGCTGTTTGTGAGTAGCAAAGCATTGTAAAGGACATCCCAGGTTAGAGGACAGGGGTGACATGCTACTCACTGGTCTGGATTCTACCCTAGTATGTCAAAGGTTCAAGTCCCTGTTCTGCCTAATTTGGATTAGAGATTTTCTCAACCTAGATCATTCTGAATCAAACAGAATTTGAGTCTCTAACATACCAGGCTTGCGCCCTAAACACCAGGTTACAGAGAATCACTCTCTCATTCTGTCATGGCTTCAAGCCTCTCTGGTCAGAAGCAAAGAAAAACCCTAATTCCCCAAATTAGTAAGGAGTGTTCCAACCTGATCTGGTCAGAACCAATAGGCAGGCAGCACAGATTCCAGAGCACTAGAATAAGAACATAGGGATTGCCACATGCTTCAGAATTCTACAGCCAGCAAAGGTGGGATAATCTGCCTCTTGTGAGGTCTCATCCTGATTTCTAACAGTTAGTGGGTATCATAAATCCTGAAGCATGAAGATTTTCCAAAACTTTTTTAGCATTAAATTATTAATTCTGACTATTCCTGTTAGCAATATAAATGTCCAGTTGCTCTTTAAATCTTGTTAAACTCTTGGCCTTAATGGCTTCATGGGGCAGTGAGTTCCAGAATCTAATTATGCATTAAATGAAAAAAAAATTCCTTTTATCAAATTTGAATTTAACACTTTTTAATTTCATTGAATGTCACCTGGTTCTTGTGTAATGACACAGGTCAAACAGAAGTTCCTAATCCACCTGTGCTACACCATTCATTATTTTATATACTTTTATACTTGATAAAAGTATATAATGTCCCCACTTATTTATCACCTTTCTAAGTAAAGAATCCCAACCTTTTCAATTTTTCATATAGAACGTTGTCATGCTCTAATCCTTCTTGTTGTCTCAGCTTCTGCAATATCCTTTTTAAGATGAGCAAACCAGTATGGCACAGACTATTTTAAAATGAAGGAAAATCACTACTTTATAATGGCATTATAACATTTTCCATATTATTCTCTATCCTGCACCCTAACACAGTTTGCACTTTTGATTGCAGCTGCACATTGAGCAAAAGTTTTCACTGAGCTTCCCAGACCTTCTCCTGAGCTGATACTGGGGATTCCACATTTTACAGAGGTTCTAAATTATGTGCTCGCTACCAGATATGCTGCTTTCAGTATTGGCTTCAGTTTGAGTGGATTTAATTTGCCGCTGCACGTAGACAGAATTGCAATAGTCTTATCTTGAAAGGACAAAGTCATAATGGCACCATTTCTGATGCAGATCTTGCTAACAGCGACCTCCTGACTAGATGCATTTAGGAAAAAAAGCTGGTTTGGTCACTGCTGCATCTGATCATCAAAACCAGCAGCTAGAAGTCCAACCAACCCGCTTAGTGACAAATAGCAGATACTTAATCAGAGGGACCCATACAAATCTCTGCCTTTGTCCAATCTACCATGTCAACCAACCCTCAGGCTTTTCTGCAGCGAATGTCAGTCTGCTTGCTCTCATCTAGGCCTACACTGCTGACACAGGCTGTGAGAGATGCACCAGTGCACCCTCCAGGTCATACATAAAGGTAAGAGAGCTGGATGGCACCAGTTTATTGCAAACACTAATCCATGCCTCCTTGATGACCCTCCAAAAGAGCTCCATGTACACCTGGAACAACTAACACAGCTTTATTTGGAGGGCCATGACAGCACAACCATAGTACTATTTGTAAAAAGAAAAGGAGGACTTGTGGCACCTTAGAGACTAACCCATTTATTTGAGCATGAGCTTTCGTGAAGCTCATGCTCAAATAAATGGGTTAGTCTCTAAGGTGCCACAAGTCCTCCTTTTCTTTTTGCGGAGACAGACTCACACGGCTGCTACTCTGATTACTGTTTGTGACACTTTCACAAAGACAGATTTTTGGCTACATGTAGGTTTCCATGCAGCTTCTTAAAAAAGTATTGTGGGCTCCATTTTCAAGCGATTAATGATTTTAGGTCCCCATCTTCAGATACCTTAGAGAGACATGCTTATCTGAAAATGTTAAGCAGCTGCCCAAAAATCACTAGAAACTTTTGAAAATGTAGGCCTGAGTGATCTTTTTTCTCTACAGAGCAACCTGAAAGCCTATTTTCTTACATTTTGCTTCTAGTTTTGCAGTTACGTGACCGTGCACATGTCACACTTTAAATTAGAAGTACAGGTTATGAGAAGACAATAGATACATAGCATGTTTTGTTGTCCCTCGGGGAACAGTCAGTCACTAAGGTCTGAATGAACTTAGATCAAAAGTCTTATAGCACACTGTACTGTTGCTCATGAAGGAAATGAAAAAACCTCAACAAAAGAGTTAATTTAAAAAAAAAAAAAGGTAGCCAATCCTTGAGCTAAATTTTTTCATAAATGCTGTGGAGTTTTAATTAAAAAAAACCTAAATGATTTTTCCCTTTAAAGCAGATTTGTGTAACTTCATTTTTTGTATTTTCCAACCAGTTTACAATTTTCCAGTTGATTGAATAAGCCAAAAGGACACCTTATTTATTATGCATTCTATCAACAAGAAAATGTTCCAAATGCATCCTTCTCAAAATGCAGGTTTTAGAACTTCTTTTTTGATGCCTACACAGTTAATCTACTGCTTACACACGTGCATTTTGGGCTCCTTGCATTGGCTCTGCTTGTATTCACCAAAAGTGCTTGTGTTGCTGCAGGGTGTTATTAAATAGTATTCTTGTCAGCAAGTTAAAGAAGTATGGGCTGGATGGATGCACTACAAGGTGGGTAGAAAGTTGGCTAGATTGTCGGGCTCAACAGGTAGCGATCAATGGCTCCATGTCTAGTTGGCAGCTGGTGTCAAGTGGAGTGCCCCAGGGGTCGGTCCTGGGGCCAGTTTTGTTCAATATCTTCATTAATGATCTGGAGGATGGTGTGGATTGTACCCTCAGCAAGTTTGTGGATGACACTAAACTGGGAGGAGTGGTAGATACGCTGGAGGTTAGGGATGGGATACAGAGGGACCTAGACAAATTGGAAGATTGGGCCAAAAGAAATGTGATGAGGTTCAAGAAGGACAAGTGCAGAGTCCTGCACTTAGGATGGAAGAATCCCATGCACCGCTACAGACTAGGGAACGTATGGCTAGGCAGCAGTTCTGCAGAGAAGGACCTAGGGGTGACAGTGGACGAGAAGCTGGATATGAGTCAACAGTGTGCCTTTGTTGCCAAGAAGGCCAATGGCATTTTGGGGTGTATAAGTAGGGGCATTGCCAGCAGATCGAGGGACGTGATCATTCCCCTCTATTCAACACTGGTGAGGCCTCATCTGGAGTACTGTGTCCAGTTTTGGGCCCCACACTACAAGAAGGATGTGGAGAAATTGGAGAGAGTCCAGCGAAGGGCAACAAAAACGATTAGAGGTCTGGAACACACAACTTATGAGGAGAGGCTGAGGGAACTGGGATTGTTTAGTCTACGGAAGAGAAGAATGAGGGGGGATTTGATAGCTGCTTTTAACTACCTGAAAGGTGGATCCAAAGAGGATGGATCTAGACTATTCTCAGTGATAGTAGATGACAGGACAAGGAGTAATGGTCTCAAGTTGCAGTGGGGGAGATTTAGGTTGGATATTAGGAAAAACTCTTTCACTAGGAGGGTGGTGAAACACTGGAATGCGTTACCTAGGGAGGTGGTGGAATCCCCTTCCTTAGGGGTTTTTAAGGTCAGGCTTGACAAGGCCCTGGCTGGGATGATTTAGTTGGGGATTGGTCCTGCTTTGAGCAGGGGGTTGGACTAGATGACCTCCAGAGGTCCCTTCCAACTCTGTTATTCTAGGATTCTATGCATATTATGCATGGTGGGGCAGAAGCAAGCTGTGCTGGGATGACTGGGACTGTGAGGTCAAGTTCCCAAACACCTTTCTCCATCCCATAATGCCATCCCTAGCCCATAATTTTTTAACCTACTTGTAAAATCCCAATAACCCACATGGGACTTGACTTTGGATGAAGCATGGATCCTACACAACTCTGCACTATTGCCATGGCTGTTGCAAGCACTGGCTGCACAATCCTCTGGTAGTTGCAGAGCCCCAAGAAGAGCCCTAGGGAACATGACGATTTCCTGGAGGACTGATTTCTGTGGGATATAGCAAGAACCAAGTGAAAGTTGTTGGTGTTCATTGAGCAGCAGCAGATGGTGGAGCATCACTTCTGAGCCCAAGACCACCTTGCTTCAGGATACGTCAGCTGAAAGGGCTATTTTTCTAGGGTATGAGCCTTGGAGGATTACAGGGGACACTTCAACATCAATGTTGGCTGGTAAGGAAAAGTGCATGATCCTTGAATCTTTAAGAATACAGGGCTGCTCAGAAACCTAGAAGCCAGGACTTTCTTTCCCAGTTGGCAGATTGCTTTTTGACGCTTCTTCTCTGAAATACCTGTGCTTGGCACGACACACAGCATCAGCCGGTGGTGTATATGGTCCACCAGGGGTAAAGAAAATGAAGAGGAAATTGCTCAGTTGCATGAAACTATGGAGTACAAATCAATGGTGCTGCATATTTGGCACAGTTTTCCACAGGCAATGGTAGTTTTAGCTGATATCTCCCACCCCAGAGTAAAAGACAGAGAAAGCACAGCTGCTTCTGGCACCCCAAAGTTGCCCAGGCCCGTATGCCTGTGTACTTCAATGGTCCCTGTTGAAGTTCTCGCCAACTGGCATAGGAAAGTCTCCTCCCCTGGAGGAAAAAATAAGGCTGCCATCTCTAGAAACCTTCAGAGGAAAATTGCAGAGTACCTCCAGGGAGTTTCATAGATTCATAGATATTTAGGCCAGAAGGGACCATTATGATCATCTAGTCTGACCTCCTGCACAATGCAGGCCACAGAATTTCACCCACCACTCCTAAAAAAGACCTCACACCTATATCTGTGCTATTGAAGTCCTCAAATTGTAGTTTGAAGACCTCAAGGAGCAGAGAATCCTCCAGCAAGTGACCCGTGCCCCATGCTACAGAGGAAGGCGAAAAACCTCCAGGGCCTTCCAATCTGCCCTGGAGGAAAATTCCTTCCCGACCCCAAATATGGCGATCAGCTAAACCCTGAGCATATGGGCAAGATTCATCAGCCAGATACTACAGAAAATTCTTTCCCGGGTAACTTGGATCTTACCCCATCTAAAAACCCATCACAGGCCATTGGGCCTATTTACCATGAATATTTAATTACCAAAACCATGTTATCCCATCATACCATCTCCTCCATAAACTTATCGAGTTTAATCTTAAAGCAAGATAGATCTTTTGCCCCCACTACTTCCCTCGGAAGGCTATTCCAAAACTTCACTCCTCTGATGGTTAGAAACCTTCGTCTAATTTCTAATCTAAATTTCCTAGTGGCCAGTTTATATCCATTTGTTCTTGTGTCCACATTGGTACTGAGTTTAAATAATTCCTCTCCCTCTCTGGTATTTATCCCTCTGATATATTTATAGAGAGCAATCATATCTCCCCTCAACCTTCTTTTAGTTAGGCTAAACAAGCCAAGCTCCCTGAGTCTCCTTTCATAAGACAAGTTTTCCATTCCTCGGATCATCCTAGTAGCCCTTCTCTGTACCTGTTCCAGTTTGAATTCATCCTTCTTAAACATGGGAGACCAGAACTGCACACAGTATTCCAGGTGAGGTCTCACCAGTGCCTTATATAATGGTACTAAAACCTCCTTATCCCTACTGGAAATACCTCTCCTGATGCATCCCAAGACGACATTAGCTTTTTTCACAGCCATATCACATTGGCAGCTCATAGTCATCCTATGATCAACCAATACTCCAAGGTCCTTTTCCTCCTCCGTTACTTCTAGTTGATGCGTCCCTAGCTTATAACTAAAATTCTTGTTATTAATCCCTAAATGCATGACCTTACACTTCTCACTATTAAATTTCATCCTATTCCTATTACTCCAGTTTACAAGGTCATCCAGATCCTCCTGTAGGGTATCCCTGTCCTTCTCTAAATTAGCAATACCTCCCAGCTTTGTATCATCTGCAAACTTTATTAGCACACTCCCACTTTTTGTGCCCAGGTCAGTAATAAAAAGATTAAATAAGATTGGTCCCAAAACTGATCCTTGAGGAACTCCACTGGTAACCTCCCTCCAACTTGACAGTTCACCTTTCAGTAGGACCCGTTGTAGTCTCCCCTTTAACCAATTCCCTATCCACCTTTCAATTTTCCTATTGATGCCCATCTTATCCAATTTAACTAATAATTCCCCATGTGGCACAGTATCAAACGCCTTACTAAAATCTAAGTAAATTAGATCCACTGCGTTTCCTTTATCTAAAAAATCTGTTACTCTCTCAAAGAAGGAGATCAGGTTGGTTTGGCACGATCTACCTTTTGTAAAACCATGTTGTATTTTGTCCCATTTACCATTGACTTCAATGTCCTTAACTACCTTCTCCTTCAAAATTTTTTCCAAGACCTTGCATACTACAGATGTCAAACTAACAGGCCTATAATTACTTGGATCACTTTTTTTCCCCTTTCTTAAAAATAGGAACTATGTTAGCAATTCATTGAGTTTCATTGAGATGTTTCAGAAGGATTCAAGGGACATTCCTGTGTACCTAAACAAACTGCTCTGCATGCCCCTGCCCCTTGCCTAACTCTACAGGGGAATGAAAAACCAGAAATCAATTCTAGCTCTGTTTGTTGTACTGCTACCTCTTCTAGTATGAGTAAAGTCAATAGCTGTGTTCTGCTAAGTTGGGGGCATTGTCACTGGAATGGGAAATAAATGTACACATGTACCTGAGGTTCCTTCCTCTGCATCAGGCTCGCCTGTGCTCAATTGCCAGGATGGACTCAACTGCAGTAGAGTCTCAAACAGGTCCTGGCTTGCCGCACAGCTGCCCCCTCCCCGCCCCGGTTGCACGTCCACCATCCTCATCCTTCTCCACCTCCTCCTTGTCCTTGCTGCTATTCACAGCAGGGACCTATGACTTGGGCTTCTCAGAGGTATCCATAGTGATCTGTGGGGTAGTGGCGGGGTCTCTGCCAAGTATGTCATGCAGCTCTTTGTAAAAATGGCAGTTCTGTGGCTTGGCACTAAATCAACTGTTGGCCTCCGTGGCTTTCTGATATGCTTACCACAGTTCCTTTGCTTTCATATGACACTGCTGCAGATCCCTGTTAGTGCCTCTTCTTCTGCATCCCCTGTGCAATCTGCTCGTAGATGTCCACATTTCTAGGGCAGCTCCACACCTGCCCTTGGAGAGCCTCTTCTCCCCACAGGTCCAGGAGGTCAAATATCTCCTATCTATGCCTCGACAGAGTGTATCCGGAGCATGTAGCTGGCATGGTCAGCTGGGCAGTAGCGCACAACAATGGAGAGCTGCTAGGTGTGCACGCCAAGCTAGACAATCAGGAAAAGGCATTTCAAAAATATTCAGCGTTTTAAAAGGGGGAGGCTTCCAGTCTCTGTGACCCCTGAGCAGCAAGGTTCACAACTGCGACCAGAGCAGTCAGAGATTGGCATCGTGGGATAGATTCTAGAGGATCGTTTGGGTCAATATAGGTAACACAGTGTCTACATCTGTGTCGTGTCAACCTCAATACATTGACCATGGCTCAGCACCGCTCAGGGAAGTGGTGTTACTATGTTAGAGTAATGGAGCACTTACATCAGTGTTAAACAAATTTAAGTGTAGACATATGCACAACTAAGTGAATGAAAAGATGCTTACATCAACCTAACTTTGTAAAGCAGTCTAGGCCTCAGCAATATTTTTTTAAAAGACATGTTTTAATAGCTGTGCAAGAAGACTTAAGTCAGTACGTTACTACCTTAAGTGATTTGTTCAAATCTCTCAGTAAGCCAGTAACAAAAGCAATAAATAGAAACCAGTCATCCTGATGCCAGTTTCTTTGCTCTGACCACTAGACAGCAACATCACCTCCTTTACCAAGAAAGGTATGTGGGTGGGAAAAATTTAAATCTGTTCTTTTTCCTGTCATTTTCACGAGTGAGAGATGTTGAATTAATACCTTCTCCAGTGCAGGGAGAACATAAAAGACAGAAAAAAACCTTCTATAGAACCCAATCACACCACCATTACATTATTTCCTCCCAAATCAAATAGCAGTCTGCCATTATCTTTTCAAACAAATTCCCTGAGTTTCAGCTTTAGTGTACAAACTTTTGGGTTCCGGGAAGCATTTTTATTTTGAAGTCAAAAGTCATTTACACCAACTGAGGATCTGGCCATTATTAAAACAAGAGCTTTCAATTGAATTCACAAGGACCTGAGCCGAATTCCTGTGCCACCCAAAAGAGATTCCAGTTGCACTCCTTTCCACTCTTAGCAGGTAGGAGTAAATATTTCAGATCTGGCACTGAACAAATTAAGTGTAGGTTAGAAAAATGTCTCAGTTAATCACCGATTTTGTCAAGAATATAATATGAATTATAGTGGGAAATAATTTTGGTAGTTTCCCTGTTTGAATTGTAAAAATAAATACATTTAAAAAGCCTTCATATTTCCTTTAGTTTGCACAGGCCTTACAGATGCATTCTGCTGGGACCCTGTTCCACCTCCTTTCTTGCAGCATCAATTTGATTCTTTTATGCTGGATGTAATGTTGTGATTGGATTTCTACCAACATATTCAGAAGAGCCAAAGAGCTGATTGAAAATATGACTTTTTCTTATTGAAAGCAGATAACAGCATTCAAAATGCCATTGTTCACTGCTTCTCATAGCACCAACCTCAGCTGCAAAGTAATTGTACCCAGACCTGGTCACAAAGGAGAAAATATTGCATAAACTTTTATCTGCCTGTATGAACACATCCACACCTCTTCTTCTATTTCATTCCTTCAGCAAATGGATAGAGGTGATTTACTGATTGAATCACTGAGTCCTCAAAAATCTCTCTTAGTCAAAGACCTTCATTGGTGTCTCAATTAATTGATCTGGGCAGGTGTTCTGTGGCTGCTAAGCATTTCCATTTTCTTGAAGCTAATACATTTTGTTCATTTTACCTGCTGTTGCCATCCAGACCGGAGTAGCTCTGTAATCCAACCATTCTTGTTTTCCCTTACAACACCACTGATTTTCTGTTTGATGCTAATCTTGATAGATTGTTTCCTTGTGCCATTCAGTAGCTCAGTGGCAGCCTATCACAATGTAAGCTCTTCTCTTCATTTATTTCTAAAGTAACTCCTTTTATTTTTACAGGTTTCAGAGCAACAGCCATGTTAGTCTGTATTCACAAAAAGAAAAGGAGTACTTGTGGCACCTTAGAAACTAACCAATTTATTTGAGCATAAGCTTTCGTGAGCTACAGCTCACTTCTTCGGATGCATACTGTGGAAAATACAGAAGATGTTTTTATACATACAGACCATGAAAAAATGGTTGTTTATCACTTTAGATAAGCTATTACCAGCAGGAGAGTAGGGTGGGGGGAGAGAAAACCTTCTGTAGTGATAAACACCCATTTTTTCATGGTCTGTGTATATAAAAACATCTTCTGTATTTTCCACAGTATGCATCCGATGAAGTGAGCTGTAGCTCACGAAAGCTTATGCTCAAATAAATTGGTTAGTCTAACGTGCCACAAGTACTCCTTTCCTTTTATTTTGGCACTTATGTTATCAGGTGGCATGAGGCTTTTCCTGAATGAAAAATTAGAGATGACCAAAGACCAGCTGCATTTATTTTCATTTCACTGTTTGAAATTCCTCAGTTTACATAGTCTCTCTCCCCACCCACAAACACTACAAAGAAATAAGACTGGGGTCCATGGGAGAATAGGGAATTCAAGTATTCCAATGGAGCTGCAGAAAGAAAATCGGTATTCAAAAGACGAACACACCTGCACTAGAAACATTCCATTTGTTAATCAGAGACCGCCTCCCCTCTTTAAAGAGACAATAGCTTGGGCATTCAGCAGGGATGTAGCAGGCCCAAATTCAAATCCCTACTCTGCCTGATTCAGAGCACAGATTGGAACCTGGGTGCCCAAACCACCACGCTAGTGGCTATTCTAGTGTGGGAGGGACTCGCTCATGCAATTCTATCCTGGACCTGAAAATGATTTGGTAAAACCCATACATTTCTATAAAATGTTTCAGTTTTGACAAATCAGCATTTTCTGCTGAAAAAAAATATGAAAAAAATATGAAAAAAATCCCAACCAGCTGTCTATAAAACTACAGACTATTATAAATGAGAGCAGTTTTATTTTATGTGAAATTCAGAGGCTGAAAATTACAGTTGAATAAAACTGAAGTATTATCTGGATTGTTTTCCAGATCAGAGTGACCGGTCTGATCATCTACTTCTAACTTCTCTTTAGCTTATGATCGGAGCATTTTGTGACACGGTGAGGGAAGGATGCTCTGTAACCACTTGTGCTGAATAACGAATGCTGAATAATTTGTAAAGTTACTGAAATAAAAGCTCTGTGCACGGTTAGCTTCCCGCACAGCTGAATGTAGCACATGGGAGCTGCAAGCACAGAGGGATGGCTAGAGACATTATCTATTTACAACGGCCTCCATTTCTACCGCATTGGAGCACCGCACTATCTTTAACGTTATCCCCACAAAACCCCTCTGAGGAAGGCAGGTTCTAGTAGTCACGTTTTACAGATTGGGAATAGAGGCACGGAGAGACTGAATGAATTACCGAAGATGGCACAGGAAGCCTAGCGCAGAGCAAAGAATTAAACTGAATCTTAGGCCAGTACCTTAACCATTAACATATCCTCCCTTTCACTGGTAATTAAAGAGTGTGCTTTCATGAAAGGCAGTGGCTAGCCTTTAGAATACATTGCAACAAACTACTCATGCCAATTAAAGGCCCAGGTTCTGAGTTACACTGCAGCCACTTTGCAACCCAACCCTGCTTTGCAAAGACCGCAACTGATCGTATAGAAATGACATAGGGGACATGGCTTGGGAAAAAGGGATGTGGCCAGGACATCTTCATGCACAATACCTTGAGACCATTGCCAACTGATGCAAATTAGAGAAGATTTTGAAAGTCAAAAAAATAAATTCAAATCCCAGCCAAAATCACCAAGTGTGTCTGGTTTCAACTCTGAGATGCACAATATTTCTACAGGAAGTCACAGAACAGCCCAGGCTGACTCAAAATCTAGTCTAGGTTTGCCTGCATGTCCTTTGAACCATTTGGCAAGCCTGAATCAAGTTTCAGGTTGGTAATGAAACCCCAAAGCAAGTGAAACACGTTTCAGAGTTATTTAGTCGAGTTCTTCACATATCTCTACAATCAGTTTCATGGCCTACCATGTTAAAATCAAAATACAATTGCTGAGATTCTATACTGTTTTATAGCATTCTTCTACTCTGTTTCACACAATTCTCTGCAGTCAATTCTACTTTTCTCCCTGAAGTAGTTCAGTCTGGCTTTTCAAATTTCCTGATTGATTCAATTTTTTCCACTGAATTAAAAATTATGAAGGCTGTTAAAGGGGCCCTATATATCATTCAGTGCAGACATCTCCTTTATGTGTGATGTACTTCATTAATTTTTGTCTTGATTTGCAAGATTGATACGTATCTTGGCATTTGACAATTTGAGACGCTTCACTGGAATCCTAGACCTGACAAATTTATCGCTGCTTATTGTTAATTGTCATTTCATTCTGAACGTCAGAGCCTTGGGACATTTGTCTATTTGCTGCCACAATTTCCTCCTTTACAGATTTGTAATAGAACCAAATTCATTTCATTTATGGTGTAAATGTCCGTCAGTAATGTACAATAATAATAACAACAAATACCTAGGTCTTATATCATGCTTTTCCTTGTAGATCCCAAAGCACATCACAATCTTTAATGCATTTATCCTCCCCAAACTCCTGTGAAGTAGGGAAGTGCTATTATCCCCATTTTTACAAATTGGAAACTGAGGCACCGAGAGGCACTAGTTACATTTATTCTATAGCATTTCAATGGAAAATGAAAGAGGAAGGTCAATTGAGGTTATTCCTTCTTCTCAAGGTAATTTTGATAAAAATACAATCTTAAATATTTTAACAATTCATACTTAAAGGACTGATTTACACATTTGTCAGTTTGAGTCATAGTAAACAAAAAACTTTACGGAGGCTGCATAACTAGGGGATAATGTTTATTAGTAAATGTATGTATTCTGGTTCAATGGTATTATGTTTCTGAGGAACGGAACTGTTTGGGTTCACTTTTAATTTACCCAAAGTTACAAGGCAGGCATTGACCGAACCCCTTATTGGTCTGGGTGATCCCCAAAATGTTAGAGAGATACATAATATTTACCTTTATGGCATGAATAATGGTAAGCATTTTGAAGATGAAAAGCACAGTAAAAGTGCTAAATATTATTTGAAAGATATCTAAAAGCTAATACTGTACCACTGATTATCTTATTAAAAAGCTGTGATCATGTATGCTGGTGTGTTACTGCAATATGTATGTGATAATTGTGTTTGTTTGGCTGGAACAGCATAAGCTTTATGAAGTTAAACATTTTGATAAACACCAACTATATAGGGACAGAGTCCGTTCTCTCATATCCTGGTGTAAATGTATATTAATTGCACTGAAGTCTATGGAATTATTCTAGCTGTACACCGGTGTGACTGAGAGCTGAGTGTAGCCCACAGTAGGTTTTTTATAGTATATTTTTGGTTTTATACATTGCAATGAGGCATGCCCACATCCCAATCAGGAGAAGACTAATGAGTCCCTCTGGGCTCAACCAATACTAAATAGGCACACTTGCAGAGCCTGCTCCAGCCAGAGGAAGCCAGCTTCAAAAGGAGAGCTTCTCACAGAAAGGAGTTGTAAAAGAAACAGTTGATTACCTGATATGGGAATGTTCCCAGGAAAGACAGATTCTTTATGAAGAATTCAGATGCTTTAAAGTGACAGAATATACCATGAGGGGTTCAGTGAGAGTACTGGGAAAGTAAGGTAACATTTAAAAAGGTCTACTATGTTTTTTAAAGAATATAGAACAGGGTCAGACAGCATGAATGTACAAGGAATATAGTAGGTGGTGGTTACTCAGTAGATGAGTATAATTCACCATAAAGCAGCAGCAGAAGAATGAAGAGTTGGCAACCAGAAGGAAAGCGGTTGTGCTTGAGAAGGAGTTGACTCTTGCTACAGAACCACTGAGACAGAAACAGCTAGCAAGCCTCTGTCACTCACAAGGACTTAACAGATCTCGGGCAAGCTGGTCACCATGGCCAGGGATCGAAGATAAAGCACAACCTGGGGTCCAGCCATGCCGGACTGCTATAAACAAACCAGACCATTATAGCATTATAGACAACTCAGAAATGGAACAGTCCCACAACTGAGAACCTAGAAAGGCTGAAGTAAGTTTCCCAAGCAGGGAAAGGACTTTGGAAGGAGAAGAGACTCTGAAACTGCCTGAGTGTGATCCCAGAGAAAGGCCCAGCCTATCTCACACACACACACACTTAAGACACAAAATACACAGGGAATATGCACAATATGGCTCTAATTCTCCTCTATGTTATATTCTTTTTATGGTGGTATAACTCTATTGACTTCAGTGATGTCCCAGCAGTGTAAAGTCATTACAACTGAGGGGCAAAGTAGGCTCTTTACTTTCTGGATCTGATTAGGTCTGATTCTGATGTGACCTTTACAATGGTGTAAAGCAAGAGGACCTTGATTGAAATCAGCGGAATTACACTAGAATAAAACCAGCATGAGTGGGATGAGAATCAAGTTCTAAATCATAAAGAGTCAAAACCTCAGCTGGGCTGGGTTCACACTCCCCTGATTCTGGAGCTAACAGATGCAAAGGGCTGCTCTAAATCATACTACATAAAGCAATCTCACCTCCTCGACTGCTACAAGGAAGGGAGAGTGTCAACTATCTCTGGGAATCCTTTCCAGCTGCTTTGTGCTATCTAAGGCTTAGGGTATGTCTACACTGGCAAGTTTCTGTGCCACAAGTTATGCCACTTTGATTAAAACGCTGGAATTAAACCGCTGTTGCTGGAGTGCATTAACATTAGCAGCTCTTCCAATGGCAAAGACAGCAGTGCATTGTGGTAGCTATCCCACTGTGCAACTGGGCACAGGGTGCTTTGGGAAGGGTTTGCAATGCTTCATGGGGCAGGCACAGCATCACATGACGCAGGTTTCCCAATCCCATTGTTCCATGGGCATCCTACTACATTGCCAGCTGCTTTTCAACTGAAGTGTGGTGGGGGGGGGGGCAGAGTGTGTGACAGAGAGTGTGTCAGCATGCTGTCTTGTAAGTTCAGATAGCAGCAGGAAGCAACCAGTCCTGAGGCAGGGGGAGGGGGAAACCCCCAACATCAGCCCCGGCCTCCCTCCCTGGGCTCCCTGCACAGCAATATATCTATATATCTCACACACACACACACACCCCTCTGCGTTCAACTGCATGGACATTCCACATTAATGGTTTGCTTTGGGTCCTGGAGCAGATCAGCAGGGCATGCAAGGGCTGTCAGAAACAGAGCTTTGAAAGGGGAGGGGCGCGTGTCTCCAGGGCAGCTGAGTTAAAAACAATGAACAGAGTGGCCACTTGAGGCATTATGGGACAGCTCCGGAGGTCAAGTACAGCGTGGAAATCAAATATCTACACTGGCAATAGAGCACTGGAGCCTCTGCGCAAACAGCCTGATGACTCTCGTCAAGGTGGTTTTTTTGCAGTGCTGCAACTGAGGAGTTTCTGCGCACAAAGTGGCTTAGCGGTGTGTACACGGCTGCAGTTTGAGCACAAAAAGCTACTTTACTGCCAGCATAGACAAGCCCCTAGTCTACCTTTAAACGTTTTACTGATAAAAAAACCCCCACCAATTGTTATAACTGATATTATGTAGGTACAAGTTATACTCTAATGTGGATGCAGTTATAGCTGTATAAATGCGCTTTTACCACAGAGCTTATTCCCCTTCTGATGTGGAAATAGTTCTACTCATATAAGATGCTTTTATACCAGTATAACTGCATCCACACTGGGGCCGGGTGGGGTCAGGGGTTGTACTGCAGTAACTATACAGGTACAACTCTGTAAAGTAGACAAGGCCTAAGCAGCTGGAAATAGGGACTGATAATCTGGCCCTAAATCTGCTTTGTAGCTCCTCTGGAACAGAGCCTCTCTGTGGCTATATCTAAAGCCTTCTCCTAGTGGAAGTGATTCATAGGCCAGTCACGATGCTTTAATTTTAAAGTGATAGTATGCAATATGCTACAAATACCACATTATTTGTCTGTGCAGTCAAGAATAGATGCTTGATCTGGGTCAGTGTTTTCAACATGTAAATGAAATACTCCACTAAGCTTCTAGAGTTATGTGCTTCAGGCTGGACAAGTTATATTACATTATACATAGCAATATTCAGAACATTCTCTGTAACCATATTACTAAATGTTGATTTATGCAATCTAATGCACAGACTAATTACTTAAATTTTAACTCATTTATACTGTGAGCACAAGGTACAAGGCTTTGCAACTGGCTTATCTCATTCTGTTCAAGGCTCCAAGTTCCAGGAAGACTCATTAAAACACGTGCGCTATTTATTGCATAATAGGCCTGGACTTACATTCCAGAAACAAAATTGGCTCAATGTGCCTTGTCTAGGTATTGCATGAGTCAAACTGAGGTTACTATTGTGGTTATGACTGTAGCTGTGGAAGACACACACACCTTCAGGATTATTTAGGTTTGTATTTTTACCCCAGAGGGAACATGGATACACCTTCCCCACCGAATATATTACCTGTGAAGAAAATGCTGGAATCTTTGCCCAGAAATGTGGTACTTCTGAGAATTATATTGTTTATACTTCTGAGAATTATATTGTTGATGATGTGTTTATATTTTATGACTACCCCTGGTTAGATCTGCATAAGCATAAACTGATTCTAAATTAAGGCCTCGCAAATAGTTCATGCGTTACAGTTTTGCATTCCCAACATAAAATACCTGCTGTCCATCACTGAATATGTTTTTACCAGGGGGTAATTAAAGGATGAACTGGAAATCTTGTTTTCACAGACAAGTAGTTTTGTGTCTGTTGCTGCTTGCTTTTCAGCAAGTATAACAAGACATACTGCACATCAAGGTAATACAAACTCAGTCATTGCCTTCATGATACTAACATTCCAAAGAAAGATCAAAAAAGAGAGAACAACAAAATGAAAAAAGAAAAGGAGTACTTGTGGCACCTTAGAGACTAACCAATTTATTAGAGCATAAGCTTTCGTGAGCTACAGCTCACTTCCTCAGATGCATATCGTGGAAACTGCAGCAGGCTTTATATATACACAGAGAATATGAAACAATACCTCCTCCCACCCCACTGTCCTGCTGGTAATAGCTTATCTAAAGTGATCATCAGGTGGGCCATTTCCAGCACAAATCCAGGTTTTCTCACCCTCCATCCCCCCACACAAATTCACTCTCCTGCTGGTGATAGCCCATCCAAAGTGACAACTCTTTACACAATGTGCATGACAATCAAGTTGGGCTATTTCCTGCACAAATCCAGGTTTTCTCACATCCCCCCCACCCCCATACACACACAAACTCACTCTCCTGCTGGTAATAGCTCATCCAAACTGACCATTCTTCAAGTTTAAATCCAAGTTAAACCAGAACATCTGGGGGGGGGGGGGTAGGAAAAAACAAGAGGAAACAGGCTACCTTGCATAATGACTTAGCCACTCCCAGTCTCTATTTAAGCCTAAATTAATAGTATCCAATTTGCAAATGAATTCCAATTCAGCAGTTTCTCGCTGGAGTCTGGATTTGAAGTTTTTTTGTTTTAAGATAGCGACCTTCACGTCTGTGATTGCGTGACCAGAGAGATTGAAGTGTTCTCCGACTGGTTTATGAATGTTATAATTCTTGACATCTGATTTGTGTCCATTTATTCTTTTACGTAGAGACTGTCCAGTTTGACCAATGTATATGGCAGAGGGGCATTGCTGGCACATGATGGCATATATCACATTGGTGGATGTGCAGGTGAACGAGCCTCTGATAGTGTGGCTGATGTTATTAGGCCCTGTGATGGTGTCCCCTGAATAGATATGCGGGCACAATTGGCAACGGGCTTTGTTGCAAGGATAAGTTCCTGGGTTAGTGGTTCTGTTGTGTGGTATGTGGTTGTTGGTGAGTATTTGCTTCAGGTTGCGGGGCTGTCTGTAGGCAAGGACTGGCCTGTCTCCCAAGATTTGTGAGAGTGTTGGGTCATCCTTTAGGATAGGTTGTAGATCCTTAATAATGCGTTGGAGGGGTTTTAGTTGGGGGCTGAAGGTGACGGCTAGTGGCGTTCTGTTATTTTCTTTGTTAGGCCTGTCCTGTAGTAGATAACTTCTGGGAACTCTTCTGGCTCTATCAATCTGTTTCTTTACTTCTGCAGGTGGGTATTGTAGTTGTAAGAAAGCTTGACAGAGATCTTGTAGGTGTTTGTCTCTGTCTGAGGGGTTGGAGCAAATGCGGTTGTATCGCAGAGCTTGGCTGTAGACGATGGATCGTGTGGTGTGGTCAGGGTGAAAGCTGGAGGCATGCAGGTAGGAATAGCGGTCAGTAGGTTTCCACGATATGCAGTTTCCACGATATGCATCTGAGGAAGTGAGCTGTAGCTCACGAAAGCTTATGCTCTAATAAATTGGTTAGTCTCTAAGGTGCCACAAGTACTCCTTTTCTTTTTGCGAATACAGACTAACACGGCTGTTACTCTGAAACAAAATGAAAGTGACACTTTGTTTGTCCCCTTGCTCATTTCAACTTTCTTGTTCAGCCATGTGCAAATGAAATAAAGGTGAGGGTAAAGCCATCCAATTCTGAGGTCAGTTCCTTTCAGGTTGGCAGTTATTTCTCTCTCTGTCCCAAGTGAGCTAAGCTAAGAGAATGCTTTACAAATCTGAAACTAGTGCAGATTTCCTACCTGTTGTATCTGGATCAAGTGCTCTTTTGCACCGCAGTTATTTTGAGTAACGTTTAACACAATGATGTTGCAATAGTTGTCCAAGTGACAACGCCATTAGCCATGTCAGTTACCACATTGTCCATACTACCGAGCCAGCTAAATACTGTCATTCCTAAAGTCAATGCTCAAAAGTTATTTGACAGACTTGTTTTTATCATTCATCTAGGGACTATGAGACAGCACCTCTAACTTCTAGTTCAATGCATCTGCTACAGTCATAGGTAAATCTAGTTTGGTTTTGTGCCCACAAGAAATACATGCTGACATCACTTCTGCACATTGATTTCATTTTTTTCATGTCAGAGGTCTCAAGTCAGAAAGCACCAGAGCTTTTTCATCTCAGGGTGGGCACCAAAGCTCAGTCAGTGACATTTACTGTACCTTCTGAATGTTAAATGGGAAGGGTGTAAATTAATGCTGTATATCCCATAGGAACATGCCAAAGACACAGACAGCTCTCGGCCATGACCTACAGCTGCACAGTATGCTCCCCCAGATAGCACATGAACAGATAAGGTAGAAGGAGTATACAATATAAAGCTGCCACAGGCAAATTCAAGAACACTGTTCGTAGCACACACAACTGTTATTATAGTAAAAGAGGGATGTAAGTCATGGCAAGTATAGGTGAATCTAGGCTACGCTGAGGCACGCATACCATCTTCTTGTCCCATTATGGAGATGCCGCTCTTTGGGCTGTTGTCAGCATAATCAAGCACTCTTAGCCAGTCATGCACGTTTTGTGGGATGTGTGAGAAACGTGTTAGAAGATTAATGGTATGTGGCTTACTGTTTTGCCCTTCTAATACACCTGATGGGCCACATCCTGGCCCCCAAACCTGGATCCACACAGGGACTTAGGAGTTGCAATGCCAAGCATTACAATGCCTAACTTTTAGATGCCTAGAAAAATCACAGGAACAGCAATGCCCTCCACATGGCTTGAGTTAGGTGCCTAGGCTTCCTATACAACAAATGGGGAGAAATTGGCACCTAAGAATGAGATCCACAAAAGCCAGCATGCTAGGTTAGGAGCCACCTAAGCTAACCAATGGAAATGCTAAGGAGAGGAGTATGTCCTAAACCCTGCCTTTCTGACAGAGTTCAGCATCTATCTCTGCTTGAGATCCATGAACCAGGTGAAGATGACTTAACAAGAGAGGTTAGAGTACTTGCCTGAGGTTTCATTTGTCTCCTTGTCCTCCTTTCGTCCTGGGATTTGTTGAAGGTGTCTCCTATTCTATCTATCTATCAGTCCCTCAGAAGTTGGGACATTGTAGGACCTAGGAGCCACTTCATGAGAGAGCACTGCTTTTTGTCACCAAATATTTCCATATATATATATACACACACACATACATACATATATACACACATAATCATGTTGCTGTAAAGGCTCAAGTTTTCATGATCCTCTGTCCAAAAATTTTGTTTATGTTTTGTCAGTTTTCTTATACATTTTTTATTTGTTACATCAATCTCTACAAAATTAAGCATTTTTGTTTTTCAGTTTCTACTGAACTAAACCTCTACTAGTGACAACCCATGCTTTATGGGCACAGCCCTAGAATTCAGCAATACTAGGTAATGGTACAAGTTAGACTCCTCTGCATTTTTAAGCAGTCTTTTGATTAATCAATGGTCTCAAGTTGCAGTGGGGGAGGTTTAAGTTGGATATTAGGAAAAACTTTTTCACTAGGAGGGTGGTGAAACACTGGAATGCGTTGCCTAGGGAGGTGGTGGAATCCCCTTCCTTAGGGGTTTTTAAGGTCAGGCTTGACAAGGCCCTGGCTGGGATGATTTAATTGGGGATGGGTCCTGCTTTTGAGCAGGGGGTTGGACCTCCTGGGGTCCCTTCCAACCCTGATATTCTATGATTCTATGATTATTTTTATACCATTTTCTACTAAGCCATTAGATTAGCCATTAGTGGATATCTAGGATGAGATGTAATATGTTTAAATGCATATTTGTTAGCAAATTGTCTGAACTCATATCCATCAAATTGTGGTCCATTATCTGATATAACCACTTTTGGTATACAATGTCTAGCTAAAATGGACTTTATGCACATAATTAAATTTTTTGCAGTAGTGTCTTCTAGCAATGCTATTTCTCAAAAGTGAAATAAATAATCCAAACCCAGTGCACAGTTCCCCTCCTCTCCTCCCCTCAGCATATATGAACAAATCAGTGCCCACTTTATACCATGGAGCCAAAGTCTCCTGAATTATCATCATGGGGTCCTTTGCTTAACTAGGTCTGTATTTCTGACATGTTTCAAAAACTCTAATGGTTTCTTCTCATATGAGGCTGTAATAAAACGTCTTTTGGATTTTTCCATCCATATATCCCTGTAATGCTTTTGGAACAATTAGAATCCCATTCAGTATAGAAACTTCTCCTTTAAACTGATTGTAAGGATGAGTTAGGTAGCCCAGGCAACATTGCACATATAGCTTGATGACTCTTTGCAATGTCTAATCCTTAGCTGTGGCTTCAGCAATTACACTCCATATTTTGTCTGAGACTGGACATGTTTTTCTTACAATATTCCCATGTCCAAATCAGCATTTTGTTCCTCTACAGTTCTGTCAGGTCTAAAGGAAAATGTGTCTGCCACCACAAGGTCTTTTCCAAGTCTGTATACTAAGTGTAAATCATGTACCTGAAAGAATAATCTCTTGTATCCTAGGAGTGTCTGCATCCGATGAAGTGAGCTGTAGCTCACGAAAGCTCATGCTCAAATAATTTTGTTAGTCTCTAAGGTGCCACAAGTACTCCTTTTCTTTTTGTGAATACAGACTAACACGGCTGCTACTCTGAAACCTGCTTACCCATTGTTTGCTATAGCTACAAGCGGCTTGTGATCTGTTTCTGCTCTTATCAGTTTCCCATAATACAAACATGGAACTTTTATATCCATGAACCAAGGCTATGGCCTCCTTTTCTATCTCAGCATATGGAAACTCTGTTTCTGTTAGTGTCTTGGAAGAATATGCCTCAGGTCTCCATTGTTTACCATACCTTTGCACAAATGTGGCTCCAATGCCTTCCTGTCTCCATAAAGACATCTTGAAACTGGTCCTCAGAGTATGTGATCCCCTGCCCTTCTAAAGAACACTCTCTGTATAAGTCCCAGGGTCCAACATATTTTCAACCTAGTATCGGTACATTTTTTCCATTGCACAATTATAAACATTATCCTTTTCACACTGTGTTTTACCTTTACTTCGAGCTCACAATATCAACAGTTGGAATCAGCTCCCCACTGTTAGCTCTTTTCCCCAGTCTGCTTTGGCTTTTTCTTTGATTCTTTTATAATAGATTATGGCACCATATTTGCTTATGCAACTGTGTCCAACTTAAAAGGCCCAGAGGTTCCATTATTTTCTAAAGTAATAGTCCAGTCACTCGGTGCTACTGTTTCATGTATTGTTTCTATGATGAAATCTTCTTCATGGGTGCTTGTATTGTTCTCTTCTTGGTAAAGTATGTGCACACTCTGTAAGAGTTTGCAAGCAGGGCAACATGTGCTCAAACAGAAACAAAGTGGTTAAGATTTTTGAAGTTGTTGCATCATTTTTCCAAACGCAGGACATTGCTACAGCTCATGTCTGCCGCTGTGTACAACAATTAGTGGTGCCTTCTGGAAGTTCATTCTGATTTTCTCTCTTTTTTTTTCCAGATTTCTCTTTAGATCCTTCATATCTATTTTGCCTCTGTACTTTTCTGTACCTTACAGGTAACCCTGTCTACTTCTTCAGTGTATTGTTTTCCCTTCAACAGCTTTCATCTGGCCTGAGTAATGTCCGTTACCTGGTAAATTCTGATTGCTTTTCTAAATTCACATCTGGATTTTCCAGTGGTCTCTTTCTGGGCTTTATGTCTCTGATCCCCATAACAATCTGGTCTCTAGTTGGGGAATATGTGAGCTTTCAATAATTACAGCATTGCCCAAGCAGCCTGAGATCAGTCAAATTCCTCTAAAGTTTCTACCTCTCTTTGAGCTCCCAAATAAAAGTTGTATCTTTCAAAAATCTCATTATTTCTGGGAGTGCAGTACTTCTCCAATTTTTGTGGCACTGTCTTATAAGTAGCTTCCTCTTCCTGGCTTAACAATAGACTATTCTATGCACCTAGTGCTTCCAGCCCAGGTATATTAAGGAAAATAGCTACCTTTTGTTTATATTCCTTATCGGTGGCTCCATTTGCCAGCATGGAGATCCTGAAAAGCTGTTTGAAACTCCTCCATTTGTCTGCTGCATTGGTGGTGATTCTGAGCTCTGGTTGGGCTCAGAGATGCTACATTTCCAGTCTTGGTCCTCGTCACCTGATTCCTGGAACAATGTAGCAACCATGAGTTCTTATGAAGGAGACTTAGAAAAAGCTGAGGGAGATGGTTCTTTCTTAGAAGTAAGACCTAGACCATCTGCAAAGTCTGACCACTCTCTCTGAGAGTCTCTGTGGCTCTGCAACTCCTTGTGCTCAGGCAGACTAGATGGAGCCAAATCCCAACCATGGCTGCGTTAAAGAGATATCCTCACAGGTACCAGTTAGGTGCCTGGGTTCCTCAAGTGAGGCAGCAGTGCACATGCCCAGGTGCAGAAACATAGGCTCCTAGGGAACTTTTACCCAAAAACTTGGTGCTGAGCGAATTTAAGCACCTATAGGATTTCATGGCAGTTGTGGGGGGAGAGGGGAAGGAGGGGAGTTGTAAACCTAAAAATGGGACTTAGCCACCTAAATCTGAGGATGAAGTGCTTAAATTCCTTTATGAATCCGAGTTTCCCCTTTGTGCAGTACAAAGGCAGCTGGGGATTCCCCTGATTTACAAGAATCACCATGTGACATTTAGATTAATAGAATGTAAGGCCAGATGGGACCATTATGATTGTCTGACCTTTTGTATAATATAGGCTATAGAATTTCACCCAGTGATTCCTGAGTCCAAACGGTCCTCTTGTAATTGAGGTGGAACATATATTTTAGAAAGGCATCCCATCTAGATTTAAAAACTCCACAGGAAGGTGAATTTATCATGTCCTGTGGTAATCTGTACCTATGATTAATTATCCTCACTGTTAAAGGTATACAGCTGGTTCTACTTTAGTTGCATCCCTTCAGCACAGGTGAGGGAAGCATGCCTAGACAGTCTCTAAACAACCATTTTAACTGGCATAATTTAAAGCAGGCTTTAGTCCAGCTGGGGGCCAGTTTTGCCTGTAGTCAACCCCAGGATCAAGAAAGGAGAAAGGTAGATTAGATTCAACTCTTTTCCTCTTCCCCCCAGATTCTGCTTAGAGTGCAGTTCAGCCAGAACCAAGGATCTGGCCTGACATCATACCACCTGGCTTTATGTACTCGTTGTCATTTCCCCCCACCCCTCCAGGTATTTGCAGGAGAACAGTCACTGTTGCTGTATTGGCTTGTGTCTGGACAGTTGTGGTAACTGGCCTTCTAAACCATTTTCAATCCTGAATCGTTCCTGCTTCACCCTCTCCATAACCATCTTGCTCCTTCTCTGTGCCGCATTGTTAGCCACCTAATTATGGCCATTAATAACCAAATCTTCACCATTCCGTGTGTGCCATTCTTTCTCCTGCTTTTTGTTCTTAGCTAAAAGCCCTGGTTATTTCACTGGACACTTTCCACCACTGAAAGTATTACCTCCTGGCATGTATACTTTTCATGGCATTTCCATCAACAGTTCTGTTACCTTATATGGCTATAGAACCATCGGCTGTACTCCTTCCATTGGTGGAAATATGTTGGCAGTGTACAATTTTCAATGGAAAGACCTTGTGCTAGTTTCATGGGCCAACAGCTGTACGTTTTCAGCTCATTTTTTATTTTTGTGTCCTCTGTGCACAAAGGTTTATCAGGGCCAGAGATGGTTGAAAAAAGTGAATATTTGCAAATAAAAGTAGCAAGTTCTATTTGCATAATAGGACATCCTAAATCACAGTATTGTTCATGAGTATTTAGACACCAGTTGTTTATAAAAATGGTTGTGAACCCTGAAAACTTCACAGATTTTAGCATTTAGAATGAATATTTGTTACTTAGGCATTTGCTTGTATGAACTGTTCAGCAGCTACTTACAAAAAGCTAATTAGGATCACTACATGAAGTATTCAGATGCAGAAAAAAAGGATTAAAATCACAATGAGTGATATTCAAAATATGTATCACCAATTCAGAGGACTGATTTGTAAGCAGCTGATAAGATATGTATGAATCCTCTGATGAATATTTACTGAACATAGAAGGTGTTGCAATAAATGTTTGAATAAAAATGAGCCCACGCTACAGAGTTCAGATCCAGATTCAAAACTCCAACAAAGTTCAGAAATAATTGGATTCAGTGGTTTGATTCAGACTCAGTTAGAGAGCACGTAATAAAACTGTCATTTTTTTTTTGGAACTCTTGATAAAAGTCAGACATTAGAGCTGTGTCGTAGTCTAGCTATAAACACTAGAAGTGATTGTTTTGTGGCTTGGCTTATTGCTCTCAGACTTGTAAGGGATACAACTGACACTTAAGGTGTTGCAGTGGTATCAAAAGAGATGTCAACTTGAAGAAATACAGTAAATATTTGCTATAAAAAGTACTCAAAAGAAGATCGTAGCCCTACTATTTGTTAATCTCAGTGGAATACACAAGAATGTGTCAACAAGCACATAAACAAATATCCCAACCACCCAATCATTGCCTACATGACCCCATTTAAAGATCTATTTTATTCATGGGGAAGGAATATATTAAATGTACAGTGAGAAGACAAGCTTCAAACTTGTGCCATATCCCTTAATTCTGAAATCTCATCGAATTAAAACAAAAAAGGAAAAACAATGATCTTGTATTTATATAGTTCTTTTCATCCACACAACTTCTCATGCACTTTGCAAACTTTACTAAGTGCTTGTCTACATTAGGCCACACTAGAGGGGTGTAAATTCTAGTGGGCACTAGTGTGTTGCACACTAGCTGGCCTGTGTGGACCCTGATATCGTATACTAAAAGTTCCCTAGTGTGTGTTAATGTAGTCCTATTTACTGTATTAATGTGCAGTAGGGAATTTTTAGTGTGGGCCAGCAAGATTCACATGGATCAGTTACACTAGTGCTCACTAGAATTTACACCCTTCTACTGCAGATTAATGCACTGTGTATAGAAGCCCTAAGTGACTATGTAAACTTCACACGTATGAATCCCATTTGTCAGCAGTGAAGTGCAGCCACCAATGTGGCAAAACTTGGCAACCGTTTAATAGCACATAAATGCACAAAAGGGTTTACAAGAGAAAATGGAAGTTATTCTATTTAATTGAAAATGCAAGGGGAATTAAAATAAGAATGAGGTTATGCAATTAGGAATACACTGACGTTAACACCTCTACACTTTGACAAGTGCCATGGGATCTTTAATGGACTGAACTGGCCAACTCCTTGGTTTTACATCTTATCGAAAATACAGCCACTGTGATGGGGCACTGGTTTAATGCTGACTCAGAGGGCAGAATGACCAGAAGCACTCCCTGCAGTGTCCTTCCTCCAGAGTATTTCACAGAGAACCTCCCATTCAAGTGTTAACCTGGCCCGACCAATCCCATCTGTCCCTAGATGAGAGAAAAATTAATGAAATCTCATCAAGCTGTGTAAGGAGGCAGATTTTCTGCTGTCTCTGGCTACTATTTAACCTCCAGTATGGCTGGAGTCTTGTTACATTAAAGAAACCTCACAGCACAGGTAAAATTCTGATAATTGTTTTTGTTCTTCCGTTCTGCCACAGAATTCTTGCCAAGCCATTAGTATTTAAATCAGTTCATAAATATGTTGCTTGAAATTCAGGCTTAATTAAAGCTTACATCTGGTCATTGTAATGACTTACTTTTGTGTCTAATTTAAGGCTTAATTATTTTTTTAGCTTGTTATCAAGCCAAACAATTTTGTAAGGTGGGATGGTGGTGCTGAGTGTGTCTAAGCAATTTACCAATGCCAACCAAGGGAAGAGCAAGTGTAACATTGAGAGAGGCTTAGAGTGAAAGTATGTTAAAGGTCTATCAGAGGTGTAATACTGATATTGAAAAGAGTGTTTGGATTCTGTCAGAGATTATTTAACATGTAGAATTTTACTATTATATATTGTCAGTCTTCAGAATATATCAACTTTTTGTGTTTTGGGGGAGTTATGTATATTTTTTTTAATAAAAAAATTAATGACTTGTAGGTAGGTGGTTCTGTTTTTACCACTTCTGCATAATGGATGACTTTATTAAATTGTATCAGGAAAATAATGTATCATGGGAAGGCTATACGTGTGTTGATCCACTCTGAGTTTCCAGGGTTGTGTCATGTCTCTGCCAGGCCAGCTCAGCATTCAACAATCCTCTGTCCAAAGTAAAGCACCTTGGGACAATAGGTTTGCTCTAGCTGAGAGACTACATTTCCTCTTCTTGTCTGGAGAGATGGGGGTTTGGAAGTAATGGAGGAGAACATATGAAGCAAGTGAGTCTATACAGGGACTCTCAGTCAGGAACTGGAGAAAGAACCATTTTGCACCAGATTACTATGAGGGAGCCTGCTGCAGGGGCATAGTAGAAAAGGGACAGAGTGCCTGACAGAACACAAATGATCCCCAGGGATTCAAGGGAAGGGCGTGTTCTAGGAAGTTCTTTTTTTGTGCTCTCAGGTGCTTTACATGATTAAATATAAAGTGCATAAAAGTGTTAACCTATTCAAGGTGTGCATGTATGTTGACTGCTTCACAACTGCTGCATGCCCCTGAGGAAGTTAAACTGTAAACCAGAAGCTTCACACCTTTGGGGGAGAAGGCTGTGTTTAAGTATTGGGGAGTCTGAAGAGTCAGTGCTGTACGTAGAAGGACTAAGCAGCTGGACAGCAACAAACTGCCAATATCCTTCAATGTCTTGAACAAATTGTATGGAATTAAGATAAATATAATTAAGATAAATCTCTTTGGATCCAAGGCAAAATCTGGAAGTAAACACCCTTAGAAAGCACCCCAACTGTAAGAACATGCTAAAAACTCTGCTCTGTGGGTCCTTCTTATGAAACTACAAGCAGGAAGTGATGTTCACATAATGAGAGAACGTGTTTTCATGAGCCATCCAAATGTATTTTTGAGGTAATCTGTCAGAAACCAGGCATTGTTTTTCATCTTTAGAACTATTAGATCTTATATTTGCAGAATAAATTCAGAAAGCTGCGCCTCCTGTTGAGCAGAAACTGAATATAAAACTTTGCAATCTTAGTTCAGATCAAAGATCTAAAATGAAGGCTGTGCTTTGAGTCTTGATACTTAAATTTATTTGAATTTATTCAAGTCTGTTGGAAAACAGAAAAAAGGGATGAACTTTGTGAAATAACTGCAAACAAACAACTCATTTGGCTCCATTTATCAGCCTGAACATCTTTTAAATTGTAAATGCCAGAGCTTTGTGTGATATTTATAGTAATTTTCCAACACCACAAAACAAATAAAACTGTCATGGTGATTGAGCTACTGACCCTATGAATTCAATGACAGAGTTGATTCAGCTTATTTTAAAGAAAACTAATACATATTTCTTCACCTGTTGTTGGGAATAAGATGGGGAGGCAGTCTGAAAAAAATAAATGTGATCACTGGTAATTCTACCTTTTTAGTTGTATTACTTACACCTACAGAAACATCACTGTAGTGAGATAATGCTTGGATAGGGTGTGAAATAACTATTTGCACACATGGAATACAAGCATATGCTCCTTGGATTATATGGTCTCTTATCTAGTGCCAGAATGTGGGTCTTGGTTTTCATTTGACTTTAATAATAATTAAAAAGCTCAATGCCAAATCCTTCTGAGTTCTATTCAAATGGCTCCAAAGTAAAAACAGTTTTTTGGCTCTTCTAAATATTTAACTGAATTTCTATTCAGAAGGGAAAATAGTTATGTCACATACTAACCTGGTGTAAAGGAGCAGACTCACCCTGTGGTGCCTCCTGCTGGTCTTCATCAGGAATTAGCTCACCAGGCTCGTGACCCACACAGCTCTGGCCCCTGTGTCCCTCACAGACCCCAGTTCCCCTTTCTCTGGGGTTTTGCCCCCTGGCAGTATCCCCACACTCTGCCTCCGAGTCTCCCCTTCCAAAGAACCCTCAACCCACTATCCCCACCTTGCCTCAGTCTGGGCTACTGCCAGTCATCACCAAGCCCACACTCCCTAGGGCAGACTGCAGTGTAAAGGCCACCCATCATAGGCAAGGGAGTTCAGACCTGTCGCCTTCCTCTGCCTCCCAGTACCTCTATGGGCCTTGGATCAGGCCCTACAGCCTGGGGAGTTGCCGCAGCACAGCACTCTCCCAGCCTGGAGAGAGACTCCTTGGGCCTTTGGCTCACAGCCTTTTTATACAGGCCAGCTGGGTGCCTGATTTGATCGTGGCCAAGCTGCAGCTGCTTCCCCAGTCAGCCATCCTCAGCCACAGCCCTCTCCAGGGCTGCTTTTAACCCCTTCTATTTTGGGAGCAAGGTAGCCACCCCGCTACACCTGGCATCTACACTCTTTGCATCCAAATACTGTTTCCTAGCTGGCGCGTATACACACACATTCAACAGTGCTTTAGAAAAGAGCTCCCTTTCTATGCATTTTGGCTGATAGGTGGTATATTAGATGCGTCAAGAATGGGTTCTGCACCTCCTTGAAATCTCATCAAAATCTAGCATCTAAGCAGCTTCAAAAGGGCCAGCTAGCTGCTTGCGGCTGCCTGACTGGCATGCTGTCACTTCACTGTCAGAACGTAATCAAATTGATGAGCCTTGTCACTCAGGAACAGAAGTGATTATGGAGAAAAAACAACAAACAAAACCAGTCTTTGAGCAAAGTAATCAATGTCTCTAAGATTTTAAATTAGTGTCAGATTTTGGCATCACTCCTTATTATATGCATGGAATTATGTGCAGCAACACCCACTCAGTGTTCAGACCTAATCAATCCTAATTCCAATGGATATTCATTGCCTAGGGTCAAAATCATGCCTCAGTTACATATCGCAGATAAGAGTAAGGGCCTGATTCTTCACTGCATTGGGGGTCACTTACTAAAGCAAACATGAAGAGGATGTAAATTACAACCAGATGAAATTGCATAAGTGTGATGGCTTATCCAGGTGCAAGGCAGTGGAGAATCAGTACCCTAAATGTGTGAAAACAAACATAGCAGGAGGAGAGAAATGAATACACTGCATGCTCACCTCTCCCCCGCCCCCAACCACCTGAGCCATTAGAAACTCTCCCTGTCACTGTATATTTCCACAGACAATGGGCAGAAGTACTTTCTCTCTGGATGCCTTAATTTAGATGACAGGAAGTTAAGAAAAGAGGAAATATAGAGTCTACATGAAGGAACTCTGTAATAGCCATCTTGGACTAGCTCACAGAGAGTGCCCCTGAAGATAGACTAAGAGCCCACATTATTTTTTTAGGTTTCAGAGTAACAGCCGTGTTAGTCTGTATTTGCAAAAAGAAAAGGAGTACTTGTGGCACCTTAGAGACTAACCAATTTATTTGAGCATGAGCTTTGGTTAGTCTCTAAGGTGCCACAAGTACTCCTATTATTTTTTTAAAGAGTCACTAAATATTCTCATGGTTCCAGTGGCTTGCATCATATATCTGAACACTTGTTACGTTAGGACTCCATGGGAATCCAAAAGCACAGACAGAGATACATCACACTAACTCTGCACATTATGTCCCCCTAGGAAGCAAGAAGCCTTTCTAGGAGTCAGATCAGCAGAAGTTAATGTTACTGCCACTCCATTGTCTTCTACCCCACCTACAGGGGCCAGGAGAATTCACTCCCTGGGAGACAGCCAAAGGCAGCATGACTTTGGAGTGAGCCATGCAGCTGCTGCCAGAGGGACATGGTCATGGGAGCAGAGCAGTGTGGCACTCATTGGGCTTCATGGGGTTAGACTTAGATTTTTCTCATGGATCTTCTGAGCAAGAAGAACCTCTCTGCCTCCTTTACATGGTCTCCAATCTGTCACTCATAGGACAAAATGAGTAATAAGTTGAGTACAAAAACTGACAGACAGCAAAGCTTGAAATGTGCACTGTTGATTAAACAGCTATTAAAGCAAATAAAATGCATTGCTGAAACAAGAAATGCCAACTTTCTGAGTTCCCAGGGAGGGTGCTCGACCCCAGCTCTGCCTCAGGCCCCACCCCCACTCCACCCCTTGCCCCACGGTCACATACCCAGCCTGCCCCTGCCTCCGCCCTGTCCTGCCTTGCCTCTTCCTGCCCCCTCCCCGAGCATGCCCCATCTTCCCCCGACCTGTTCTGGCCCCCACTGCTCCCGATCCTTGCAGCACCTCCTGCATGCCACTGAACAGCTGATCACCAGCAGCCAGGAGGCGCTGGGAGGGAGGCAGAGGAACCGATCATTGGGGCCCGCCGGCGGGCAGGACATACTAGGGGGAGGGTTAAGGAGCTGATCGTCAGGGCTGCCAGAGAGTGTTGAGCATCTACTATATTTTTTCCGTGGGTGCTACAATTCAGAATTTTGTCAGGGGGGTTAAAAACCTCTGTTGGTAGCCGTGTGCAGTGGTATTCCCATTTCCTTTTATTTCAGTTGTATTGCCTGTTTTATTGCCTGTTTATGCAGTAGGCCAGATCTTTTGCAGGACAGAATATTTTATTGCTCTCCAATCAATACTTTCACAATATAGAGCTTATTTTCTCTATCAGTTTTTCTAAAAAAAACAAACCAAACCCTAGGAAATTAAACCAGAAATAAACAACTTATACTGAAGAATATGAAGGTTGCAAAGTGAAACATTCAAAAGCCAGGAAAGTCTAAAGTTCAGGTTGTCTAGGTAATGTTAGTTCTGTCCAGTTGTGAGTAGTTATTCTGATAAATCTTTCTTTTCAATATTATATACTATTTTTTCCCTCAGAAAGCCAGCCTCACTCATTGTGCAGGCTGGAGATTATACAGTGGATGAGAAAGGGATAGCTAGTGAATGAGTTAGTAGGGGGAGACCATGGAAGAATAATGTTATTATGTAAAATAACTAAAGACTGTGAGTATGATTACTGCATTTGTAAGCTGATGTAACTTCACTGAATCTGGGGCGAATAAAACCCAAATTATAATTCATAAAAATGAGGGGAATCATCTTGCATCAACATTCTTTTTTAAAAAGTGAATTCCTGAAAAGAAAGGTGATACAAAAAAAAATTCTATAAAATAGAGCTATTTGATAGAAAACAGCACAACAATGACTTGTCCAACTTGAGAGCAGTGCATTTCCCTGAGTGCAGGGCTGGACCCCAAATGATGGATGGTGAAGTTTTCCAATATATAATAATATATACCAATATATAACAATAGCCCCCTTTTGTATTTGTAATTAATTCATAAAAAATAAATCTCTTAGAACAGTCTGAGATATCATAAGCAAAAACCAAATATCCTGGACTTGCTGTCCATAAAGAATAGGTCATGCCAACAAAACTGAGGATAAAATAATTATTTATCAAAGAGGAGAAGCCAGTAAAAATAGTGGAAGAAAACATATTCCTATGTGGTAAATGTTTGGAATCTATTCTGCTAAGCAACTGCTGCAGTACTTAATGGGTTTACAGCTGATATCCCACAAACCAATCCCCCTATGGCTCTATCAACATGTGTCAGACATCCTTATGTTCATTTGAAATGATTGAAATGGCTTAAAATAATTCAGTCTCTGACTGAACAGTTAGGCCTCAGCACTCAAGGGCTTATAGGAGTTAATCAATAATATTCCTGTAGTGATAGGTCGAGTCCTTGAGCTGCAAACTCCAACAAAGCATTTGATTCACCTGAGAGCAGCATTTTTTACATCCAAATGAATCTCAAATGGGGTCATGAACACTGGATCGGTCACAGTGCATTCAATTATCCACCCAAGTTTTTTTTTTCCTCCCCACCCTCACCTCAGGGCCTTGTAGTGCAAGCCAAGAATCAGGCTCTTTTGTTTGATAAAGTGAATCGAGTCAGAAATCTATACCTGTACTTGAGCCGATTCCATTTGTTAAAAGTTCTGTTCGCTGGCTGAGATTCTTGTCAATAAAATGGCTGATACTGTAAAACAAACTATTGGCTTCTTTTATAGTAAAAGTGCTTCACAAACATAACAAATCAATCCTCACAATATCACTGTGACTTTGTAAATATGGTTTTATCTCCATTTTACAACTGAGGAATCAGGGCACAGAGATGTTAAGCAACTTGTTCATGATCACAGAGGAAATAATTGTCACAGCTAGAAGATAGGAATTACTGGATCCCAATCCCGTAGTCAGTAGATCACATGTGATTTATCTGAAAATATTTACACATTCACATGCAAACACTGCTCCTTTTTTTCCTGCATTGTGGACCACTGGGGTGAGGGAGGAATTGGTGAGCTATACCACTACACTCTTCACTTGTCACTGTCCTCAACAGAGCAGGAGCATAGATGTAGCAGTACTAAGGGTTACAGCAGACTTATGGCTCCAAAAATAGCTGTGAAGTGTGTCTCCTATCACTTCACAGCCTGAGTGGGTTGGATTCCTTCTCTCTGCCTATAATATTTGGGCTTGATACAGGGGGAAAGATTTTATCTTCATTGGGTTTTCTTTCCACTTCAGGAAAATCATATCAAATTATGTCAACTCCATATGCTCCCAAATTTATAGGACACACCGGATATAAAAGGTATATTTTATTTTTTAAACTACTTCCATTTCTGTTAGGATTAGGCTATTACATGGAATTGGTAGTGCTTCCTGCATTATCTTCAGAGAAGTGACCTGATTAATATATGTACACAAACTATGAGGATGAAAGACGATGGGTTTAGATTTCTGCCTTATAAGTCTGTGCAGAACAGGACAGGAATGCTATGTAACTAAATAATATTGTAGAATATTTTCCCTTATGGATTACAAGGAAAATATTTTAGATTGCATACATGGTCCAGCATTCAGTATTAAGTTTTGATGGACTTTTAGCAAAACAGATCTCTAAGAGGAAACTGCATTTATCTGTAGTTAATTCAAACAGCACATCTCCAATATTTATGAGGCTCTGAAGTTTTATTAAAAGCAGGTACTTGTTGCTGACATACCATTAATAATAGATGTTGGGCAAAGCCTAATTCTACTCTGCTAATCGCATCCAGGAAGCTTTGGATACATTAGAGCAAATTCAAAAGTTCATGTAATACACTACAGGGTTTCATTATTATTATTTATTTAATTTATTTATTTATTCATACGCTATTTCCATCCACCAGCATGAAGACAAGGAAATGCAAATATCTTTCTTAATAATAGTACATGCTGACTCTAGGGTTTATTTTATTGTAAATTCATACCAATTTCCTTTTGATAGTGGATGTTGTGTTTACTAAAAGAGAGGTGATACTGGGGGTTTTCAGAAGTCTGAAATCTGGTTAATCTAAAACAGTTGCATCTTCATACGTAAAAAACGCTTCTGTTTTGACTACAGCTGAATTCAAAAGAATTATACAGATATACTAACCACTACAGAATTTGCCTTCTCATTGATCTGAGGTGAAAAGAATTTGTTTCTCCTGCTGGAATTTTGTAAGCTATAAGAATTACTCAGCTGTGCATTGTAACAGACAAATCAATTTAGATCTCTATTTGCTGCATCCTCATGGTTTTAATCTGATATTTTCCTATGCAATCAGTTGAGCCCACACACACAATGAGAACACTAAAGTAGTGATACATAAAGACTGACAGATGTTCTACCCTCTAGCTGGACCAATGAGTAAGAGGATTCAGATTAACTGGGGATCCATAGCCACTTGGATCCCAGCCAGGTGGTGTGTGTATTTAGGTGAATTGCAGCACAAATATAGCAATTTGCAAACATTATCTACCTCATCATGGTGATTTTTACCTCTGTATACATCATCAGTGAAACCAATGCAAGGATGCTTTTGTTGCCATAGAGGCTTACAGCTCCCAGCATCCCCCACGGTTATGTCAAGAGGAACTGAAAAGAGTATGTAACTCTGAGCATATTAATTTATATAAGACATTCCCTTAAAGGGAATGTAAATATACCAAGGGCATGATGGGTTTTTGCAGTTGTTACATAACAAATTATTGTAATATAATTGGAGGAACTGAGTTAGATACCAAACCTGAACTACAGTCCCATGAAACTTTGCAGCTCTGCTAAGTATAGAAAATTACCAGTGTGGTGTATGTGCACCCATGTACTGTGCCAGACAGGACAACTAAGGAATGTGGTTGTTAGGCAAAATGTGATTGGTTCCGTTACTTGAATAACAAGTTATGAAACTGTAACCAAAACCACACCAAAAATGAGTTAGACCAGTTGCAAACAAATAAGGTATAAAAATAAGCGGTATTGTAATCACTGTGGAATATTAAGAATGTGTGCACTGTAACCATTGCAAGGCCATTTCCTGGATGGGTAATGTATTAACCTTTCTGAATAGTACTGTTTAATATTGTTTAATAAACTGATTGAGCCTAGTTATCTGACATCTCATATCATTGATCACAATCAAACCTGTCACACTGTATACAGTTCTGGTGTCCACATATTAACAAAGATGTTTGAAAATTGGAGAGGGTACAGCAAAACGCCACAAAAGTGATTGGAGCATTTGAGAAAATGGCTTTACAGGGAGACACTAAAGAACTCCTTTGGCTTATCTTATCAAAAAGAAGATTGTGAGGTGACTTGATGACAGTGTTTAAATACCTTCATGTGGAGAAAATACCAGGTAGTAAAGTGGAGAAAGGTATAACAAGAACCCATGGGTGGAACCTGAAACCTGACATATTCAAATTAGAAATAAAACACTTATAAAAAACCTCAGGGTGATTAATAGTAACCACTGGAACAAGAAAAGGAGTACTTGTGGCACCTTAGAGACTAACCAATTTATTTGAGCATGAGCTTTCGTGAGCTACAGCTCACTTCATCGGATGGAAGTGATGGATTCTCCATCTCTTGATATCATCACATGAAGACTGAATGCCTTTCTAGAAGATATGCTTTAGTCAGACACAAGTTATTGAACTTGCTACAAAGGCAACTGGGTGAAATGGCCTGTTTGATATTGGAGACTAGATAATCTCTGGTCCCATCTGGCCTTAAAATCTATTAATCCCAACCTCCAGCTGTTAGGTAGGGAAGTGTTGTTATTCCCCTTTTATGGATTGGAAAGCTAAGACAGAAAGGCTGTGATTTGATAATGGATCCAGAGGGAGTCACTGTTAGAGCTGGGATTAGAATGCCTGATCTTGTTGAGTCAACTAGCTCGTGTTCTCTCTGAAGTTATCGAACCATCCCTCCTCGTGGTAAGAGGTCACATTGGCTGTTTTAGCAGGGGAGCTGTCTCAGCCACTTGTGGCCGCTGTTTTCACAGATCCAAACATCATGCCTGAGAGGCTGATGATGGGGGCGGGAAGAACCGTGGTCTTCAGAAAAAACCAGTCGCAACTTTTCAACCCAGTGCTGGGTTTAAACCAGTTTACTGTATATTGACAAGGCTATTTCACCTGGGTTTTATATGGAAACTGGGTTTCTCTGGACATTTGTAATAACAACAATAATAGTTCAGTTCTAATGTAGCTCTTTTCCTCCAGACATCTCAAAGCACTGCACAAAGGAAGTATATATCATTATCCCTATTTTACAGAGGGGAACAGTGAGGCACAGACAGGTGAAGTGCCTGGCTCCCGTTACCCAGCAGGCCAATGTGAGAGCCAGTAATGGAACCAAGGTCTCCTAAGTCTTAGTCCAGTGCCCTGCCCATGGGGCCATGATGTCTCAGACAAGGGACACCCATGTCCATGGATTTTTCAGGCTGGAATGGCTGCTCTTCTTAATATGATAAGTAAGGAACCCACTGATGATATTTGCCACGTAGGACTGAATTTGAACTGGTGATCTAGAAATTAAGAGCTCTGCGCCTCATTGCTGGTCACATATACCACATGAAGGAGAGAAAACTATGTCCATAAAAACAAAGAGTATGTCACTTGATGATGATGTGTTGATTCCTTTAATAGATGGACTTTCTTTTCCTGCTAAAGGACTCTACAAATGCCTCATAGGTTAGTTTAGCCAGCCTAGTTTTAAATGTCATAAGTGATTTGCTTTCTTCCATTTCCTGTTTACAGGCTATTGCACATTTACAATTTATTTTTAATACAGAGTAAGCTTGTAGGCCTGAGTCAATGCCTAGTGAAAATCATGGGAGGGACTCCCATTAACTTCAATGGCCACTGGATCAAGGCCTTAAACTAGAATATAAGGCTGGTATTTTCAAAATAGCCTAAGGAAGTTAGGCACTCATATTCTCCAAATGAAATTCAATGGGATTTGGGTATCTAACTCTCTTGAGCTCTTCTGACTACTCCAGTCCAAATTAATAGATGCCACTGCCCAATCACCTTGAATATTTTATCTTCCTTCCATCTTGTTTTCATTCTCTTTTTCTCTGTCTTTCTAAGGTGTTATCCTCCCTTTTATTCTTTGTTTTTCTTTCATGTTCTTGCTTAGAATCCATATACTGAAAGTATATTTTATACTCCATTCATGTCCTCCAACTGTATTTCAAATAATCCTTATTTACATTTCTCTCTCTAATTTGATTACTAATGTTGTCCTCTAGTATGTATGTCTCCTGTGTTTTTAGCTATTTGTTTTTTGCTGCTTTAAGGCCTCTGACGTTTCTATATTTCTCTCCATCTTTTTCATGATGTGTCCTACTCCAGCAACTAACTTTTTCATGTAAATTTGAGAATGTTTCCTTCCCAAAATATATCCACTTTCCCCTTCCCGCAAACCCTGTTGTTGTTTTGTTTTTCTTTCAGTGCTTTCCCATATAGATTTTCTCCAATTACAATGGTTTCTGGCTCATTTCAGAAAAGTTATGTGGACAAGACAGACAAAATTCTTCATTTAGTCAGTAGATTTATTAGCAGTTATTAAGAAGAGGCAATTTATCATAATATTTCATACTTTGGCAGAGCACTAACTAATGCAAAATTGATAATCAAAGTTTGTTCCCTAGATTAGAAAATATCTATTGTCAGTCTACCTGTAACTGTTCAACAGCCTTAAAATTCCACCTGCTCTACATAGTGTCATTTCATAACACTATGCTTCTGTGCAAAGGCGCTTCCTTATTGAAAGCAAGGTGGCATTGTAGGGTTCCAGAACCATCTGTCAGCCCATCAACACTCGTAAGCATCCCTGAACTTTAAAAAGGCATAATAAGAGGCATTGGTGGGAAGTTAAAGCCAGATAAATGTAAATTAGAAACAAGACACTTTTTTAAAAAAATAGTGAGGGTGATTAACCATTAGAACAAATTACCAAAAGAAGTGGTGGATTTTTCATGTCTTCAGATCAAGACTGGATGTCTTTCTAGAACTTTATGCTCTGGTCAGACACAAGATATTGAGCTTACTGCCAGTTGTAAATAGATGAAATTCTATGGCCTGTGATGTACAGGATGTCAGATTAGATGTTCTGATGGCTCCTTGTGGCTTGAAAAATTTATGAATCTGCAGATGATTGAATTAAGGTCATTTTTTACGGTTCTAGCTATCTTCCCCAAAACACAAAAGGCCAAATTCTGCCTTGAGATATGTCCCCACAAATTCCCTTGAACTGAAACCTACAGAAGCTAAGGAGAGTTGTGCAGGCATGTCTGAGCACAGAGTTTGGTATGAAACTTGAACTGCTGACCCAAACCATCTCAAAAGATCTTTCACAGAGGCCTCAAAGGATAAGAAAGGCTTCTTGGCCTGCAGATGTATTTGTATATATTTGCTATCAGATTTTAACACCGGATTACATCTAGTCAAATACACAATATTCACTATTTAATAATATTAACAATGAACTGGAGACAATATATTCATTTTGAGTCTCATCATAGTGATTGAGACCTACTGCCATTTTTTAGTATTTATAAAGACTCAAGGTTTATTATTTATTGAGTTATGTATTTATTGAAAATTAGGGGGATGAATTACTAGACACCTGCTTTCATTTTAATATTGGTTATGATTATGATAGGCAGCAAAAGGCATGCTGTATCTGTGAGACAGTGGTGTTTACTGTCAAATCCTAAATTATTGTTTTTTTAGGCTGCCAGTAAATAGAGTGCCTCGAGGTAACCAAATTAATCAATAATGGTCTTCTCTTTTTTCTTATGGAGTCAAGAAATCTTGCACTGATTGAGTTAAAGTTTCTACTAACCAAAATTATACAGGGTGAAACTACTTTATCATAATTTTCAAGGCTACTTCATATGAAATTCCCAGTGGCAAGCATAGCAGACAAAATATATCATTAGTTTCTATAGCCTTATCTGGATCAAACCGTTGTAACAGATGAAGAAAAGTTCATTTTCAACAATACATTATCCATTATTGTTCATTTCAATAATATATTATCTGAGAGATAAGGATTCTAAAGATTGTAAATGAAGTACAATCCAATGTAATTTATATTCTGTGTAGCTACATGGTCTTTTGTGCAGCGTCAATAATACATTCTCATCCTTTTGAAAACTACACATGAACCAGAATAGAAATTCCTATTAGTACCACTGGTCACCCACAAAATAGAAGAATCTGAGAAAACAGGGCTTGTAAGAATTACATCCAAATTCCAGCTAATCAGTGCCTTCATTCAGCAAATATTCCTGTGTAGGAACAGTTTTAATATAAAGGATGTAAATTGCCCACCGCCACCAGCGGCAACATAGAACAAGTAGGGATTAGTGATTTGTGATTTATATGTAAGGAAAACCAGGAACATTTTTGTTGTTGTTGTTGTTTTTTTAAACTATTTGTGCCCAGGCTCAGAATATCATTCAAGGCTCAATTATACCAAAAAAGCACTGCCCAAAGTAAGGGGCAGTATTGCTGCAAGAGAGCGCTCTGGCAAGCATTGCAGAAAGAAGTAAAGAATGCACTCCTTTCGATGACTAGCAAGCTCCACTTGACGTGCAGAGAATCCTGTTACACCTACTCTCACATTTGTTATTCATTAGACCCATCTGAAATTCATGATCATACAATGCCTGTAAATGGTATTTCAGAATACCATCAAGTCTAACATTAGACTCTTCTGCTAACTTTGAAAAGTCCATCAGAGAACTTTCAATCTTCCTAGTAGCTCCCTCCATCAAGGGCATCTGCCCTTCAGTCATCAGGCTGATCTACTTTTGGGGTCTTTCAGAAATCCTCACAGCTATGTAGCACTCACATTACTGGGGCTGCTAAAAAGAGCTATTTCTGTCTATGGAGGATCAGAAAACTCTGTCCCATCTTATCAGATTTGGACATAGGATGGTGATCCATGCTTTTGTAACCTTCAGGCTTGGTTTTAATTATAATTAGGAGTCAAAACTCACCAAATCTGAAAAACCTGAAAACTCAGTGATTAACTGAGCAACACAGATCGTCTTGATCACATTAAACCAGTGTTCCACTCTGTGGACTGGCTCCAATGTCAATGAGCCAGGTTTAAGGTTTTGGTCCTATTCTCCAAAGTCCTCCATGGGTTTGACCCAAGCTACGTGACCATACCTCCTAAAACAGCTGTGTTCCTCAGGAGCAGTGGAACTGTCAACCACAAGGCTGAGGCTCATGACTGCAGAGATAGAGTATTTTCAGCAGCTGATCCAAGATTGTAGATCTCACCTCTGTCAAGCTGTCTGGAGTTGTTCACGAGTATACTTACCATAGGACAGACTGAAGAAGCAAGACACAAACCCCAAACTGGTTGTGAGTTCTATACTTAAATTTCACCAACCAAGTTCAAGTGTGAACTCCTGAAACACTATAACAGCCTGAACATAGAGTCACAGACAGTTCTCTTGGGTATTCTGGTCTATCTTGCCACCTAGGCAAGCGTGCCTTTGTCATAGATGGTCCCGTACACCAAAAATCACAACAATATTCAGTTACTCCCAGTCCCAAAGGGCACTCACTTACCCCAGTCAATTTCATTTTAGATCCTACATCAAAGACAATGTTTGTAGCCAATCCTATAATAACTTAACTAAAGATTCATTAACTAAGAAAAAGTAATGAGAGTTACTGACAAGGTTTAAGCAGGTAAACATACACACACAAATGAGTTACAGTCTTAGTTTCCAAAAGGGCAATAGAAGTTGCTGTAATATGAAAGCTCTAAGTCCTCTAAGACTAACCCAGGCCAAACAGCTGGGGATCCCTTGCTTATGCTTAGAAATCTTCACCCCTCAGAGTTCAAGCAGCATAGAGATACAGTTCCTTCTTATCAGGGATTTTTATACCGTTCCCTCAGAGTTCAAAACTGATGGGACGAGCCCATCTGCATGTTTTCTCTTCATGGGCTGGGGGGCTAGGTTGAAATCAACAAGGTCTTTGCTCTTTAATGTTGTATAATGCTGCATTCAGTTTCAATGCGCCTTCTGTTGGGCAGGACTTAACACCTTCTCTAAGAACTCAGCATTTCAACATTAATTAATGCTCCTTTACTGTTTGATGACTTACACAATTATGGAGGATTACAATGTAAACACTTAATATAATCTTATAACATGGAGTACAGATTTTATAAGGAAGAAGATTAATATATGCAGCATCCTTCAAGCATTTCATAAAGTCTAAACACTAAACACATTCTTATAAACTTAGCATCTGTGTTAACAATTCAAATGCACAGGTGAGCCAGACTGGTTTCCAGCTATGCATCTGTCAGTGCTCAGTGAGGCCGAGGGGCTTTGGCATGAGCTGACACCTGCTCTGCCAGGGTCACAACCTCCACAAGAGAACAACTGACTAACCTCACTGCCTTACTAACAAAGTGTAAACTCATCTTTTCAGCTGAGTTTTCCTACAACAACAACAAAAATAATGGAGGAAGACAATGAGACTCTGCTGGTTGGAAGGCATGAGATGCAATGTCCTGAGGTTGGGGGTTCCATGACCACCACTCCCAAGAGAAGGAGGCGGGTGGTGGTGGTCGGGGACTCTCTCCTCAGGGGGACTGAGTCATGTATCTGCCGCCCTGACCGGGAAAACAGAGAAGTCTGCTGCTTGCTAGGGGCTAAGATTCACGATGTGACGGAGAGACTGCCGAGACTCATCAAGCCCTCGGATCGCTACCTCTTCCTGCTTCTCCACGTGGGCACCAATGATACTGCCAAGAATGACCTTGAGTGGATCACTGTGGACTACGTGGCTCTGGGAAGAAGGATAAAGGAGTTTGAGACGCAAGTGGTGTTCTCGTCCATCCTCCCCGTGGAAGGAAAAGGCCAGGGTAGGGACCATCGAATCGTGGAAGTCAATGAATGGCTACGCAGGTGGTGTTGGAGAGAAGGCTTTGGATTCTTTGACCATGGGATGGTGTTCCATGAAGGAGGAGTGCTGGGCAGAGATGGGCTCCACCTAATGAAGACAGGGAAGAGCATCTTTGCGAGCAGGCTGGCTAATCTAATGAGGAGGGCTTTAAACTAGGTTCACCGGGGAAAGGAGACCAAAGCCCTGAGGTAAGTGGGCAAGCGGGATACCAGGAGGAAGCACAGGCAGGAACGTCTGTGAGGGGAGGGCTCCTACCTCAAACTGAGAATGAGGGGCGATAAGCAGGTTATCTCAAGTGCCTATATACAAATGCACAAAGCCTTGGAAACAAGCAGGGAGAACTGGAGGTCCTGGTGAAGGCAAGGAATTATGACATAATTGGAATAACAGAGACTTGGTGGGATAACTCACATGACTGGAGTACTGTCATGGATGGTTATAAACTGTTCAGGAAGGACAGGCAGGGCAGAAAAGTGGGGGAGTAGCACTGTATGTAAGGGAGCAGTATGACTGCTCAGAGCTCCGGTATGAAACTGCAGAAAAACCTGAGTGTCTCTGGATTAAGTTTAGAAGTGTGAGCAACAAGAGTGATGTAGTGGTGGGAGTCTGCTATAGACCACCGGACCAGGGGAATGAGGTGGATGAGGCTTTCTTTCGGCAACTCACAGAAGCTACTAGATCGCACACCCTGGTTCTCATGGGCGACTTTAATCATCCTGATATCAGCTGGGTGAGCACTACAGCAGTGCAAAGACAATCCAGGAGGTTTTTGGAAAATGTAGGGGACAATTTCCTGCTGCAAGTGCTGGAGGAGCCAATTAGGGGGAGAGCTTTTCTTGACCTGCTGCTCACAAACCGGGAAGAATTAGTAGGGGAAGCAAAAGTGGATGGGAACCTGGGAGGCAGTGACCATGAGATGGTCGAGTTCAGGATCCTGACACAGGGAAGAAAGGTAAGCAGCAGAATACGGACCCTGGACTTCAGGAAAGCAGACTTCGACTCCCTCAGGGAACTGATGGGTAGGATCCCCTGGGGGAATAACATGAGGGGGAAAGGAGTCCAGGAGAGCTGGCTGTATTTCAAAGAATCCTTATTGAGGTTACAGGGACAAACCATCCCGATGTGTCGAAAGAATAGTAAATATGGCAGGCGACCAGCTTGGCTTAACAGTGAAATCCTTGAGGATCTTAAACATAAAAAAGAAGCTTACAAGAAGTGGAAGATTGGACAAATGACCAGGGAAGAGTATAAAAATGTTGCTCGGGCATGTAGGAATGAAATCAGGAGGGCCAAATCGCACCTGAAGCTGCAGCTAGCAAGAGATGTTAAGAGTAACAAGAAGGGTTTCTTCAGGTATGTTGGCAACAAGAAGAAAGCCAAGGAAAGTGTGGGCCCCTTAATGAATGAGGGAGGCAACCTAGTGACAGAGGATGTGGAAAAAGCTAATGTACTCAATGCCTTTTTTTGCCTCTGTCTTCACGAACAAGGTCAGCTCCCAGACTGCTGCACTGGGCAGCACAGCATGGGGAGGAGGTGACCAGCCCTCTGTGGAGAAAGAAGTGGTTAGGGACTATTTAGAAAAGCTGGACGTGCACAAGTCCATGGGGCCGGATGCGTTGTATCCGAGAGTGCTAAAGGAGTTGGCGGCTGTGATTGCAGAGCCATTGGCCATTATCTTTGAAAACTCATGGCGATCGGGGGAAGTCCCGGATGACTGGAAAAAGGCTAATGTAGTGCCCATCTTTAAAAAAGGGAAGAAGGAGGATCCTGGGAACTACAGGCCTGTCATCCTCACCTCAGTCCCCGGAAAAATCATGGAGCAGGTCCTCAAGGAATCAATCCTGAAGCACTTACACGAGAGGAAAGTGATCAGGAACAGTCAGCATGGATTCACCAAGGGAAGGTCATGCCTGACTAATCTAATCGCCTTCTATGATGAGATTACTGGTTCTGTGGATGAAGGGAAAGCAGTGGATGTATTGTTTCTTGACTTTAGCAAAGCTTTTGACACAGACTCCCACAGTATTCTTGTCAGCAAGTTAAAGAAGTATGGGCTGGATGAATGCACTTTAAGGTGGGTAGAAAGTTGGCTAGATTTTCGGGCTCAACGGGTAGTGATCAATGGCTCCATGTCTAGATGGCAGCCGGTATCAAGTGGAGTGCCCCAAGGGTCGGTCCTGGGGCCGGTTTTGTTCAATATCTTCATAAATGATCTGGAGGATGGTGTGGATTGCACTCTCAGCAAATTTGCGGATGATACTAAACTAGGAGGAGTGGTAGATATGGTGGCAGGTAGGGATAGGATACAGAGGGACCTAGACAAATTGGAGGATTGGGCCAAAAGAAATCTGATGAGGTTCAACAAGGATAAGTGCAGGGTCCTGCACTTAGGACGGAAGAATCCCATGCACCGCTACAGACTAGGGAATGAATGGCTAGGTAGCAGTTCTGCGGAAAAGCACCTAGGGGTGACAGTGGAGAAGAAGCTGGATATGAGTCAACAGTGTGCCCTTGTTGCCAAGAAGGCCAATGGCATTTTGCGATGTATAAGTAGGGGCATTGCCAGCAGATCAAGGGACGTGATCGTTCCCCTCTATTTGACATTGGTGAGGCCTCATCTGGAGTACTATGTCCAGTTTTGGGCCCCACACTACAAGAAGGATGTGGAAAAATTGGAGAGAGTCCAGCGAAGGGCAACAAAAACGATTAGGGGTCTGGAACACATGACTTATGAGGAGAGGCTGAGGGAACTGGGATTGTTTAGTCTGCAGAAGAGAAGAATGAGGGGGGCTTTGATAGCTGCTTTCAACTACCTGAGAGGTGGTTCCAGAGAGGATGGTTCTAGACTATTCTCAGTGGTAGAAGAGGACAGGACAAGGAGTAATGGTCTCAAGTTGCAGTGGGGGAGGTTTAGGTTGGATATATTAGGAAAAACTTTTTCACTAGGAGGGTGGTGAAACACTGGAATGCTTTACTTAGGGAGGTGGTAGAATCTCCTTCCTTAGAAGTTTTTAAGGTCAGGCTTGACAAAGCCCTGGCTGGGATGATTTAATTGGGGATTGGTCCTGCTTTGAGCAGGGGGTTGGACTAGATGACCTCCTGAGGTCCCTTCCAACCCTGATATTCTATGATTCTATGAGACATACTAGGATCCTAACACTAAGTAAAGGAGGGAGAGGAAGCTAGATTAGATAATCTTTTAAACTTTAAAAGTTGAAAGGTGCTTAGATAACATAGTTGTGTGTTTATACCATGCTTACTACCGCTTCTGATCTTCAAATCCATCAATGATTTAGGATCCTGATACATCAGTGACCACATCTACATCTATGACTTCTTATGACCTACACAATTATGGACTTCACAGTGGATCTGATTTAATGCCTTTGACTTATATCCATCTACTGGTCTCCCGGGTTTTGTCATCTTTAAATAGTGTCCCATTCTTCCTTGATGTCTTTATTTATACTAATGACCACATCTCAGAATGTTAATTATCAATCAATGACCAGTCTAATAGGATGGGTTTCGCTCACTCTAGGCAGGAACAACTCTTAAAAGCAATTAGGATTCAAATAGGTCAATTACTTTTTTACTTAGTATGTGACAAGATTTTTCCAACTTTCAGTTCTCAGCTCTAAGGCAGAATGTTTAACAGTGCTTATACTGCAAATATAAAAATTAAAATACAAATACAGCTGAATCAATTAAGTGTACTTGTGTCATGATGACATAGGCATACATTTTGTAAATATGTTGAGGTTAACCTTTCCTCCTGACTTTACTAAAATACACATATTCTAGTGGCAGGAGACCAGTGCAACTAAAATAATGACCAATTTGTAGCATTATGAATTGCTAATCAACAGACACTTTGCATGGTAACCTTTTTTTAAAAAAATGTAATTGAACATTTTACATGCTACTTATTAAATTGATAAGCTGTCTATTTAAAGCAGAGAGGTGACTCACAGGCTCTATATACATAAACCACTTTCAAATACTTATAAATTATGAGGTAGTTTCACAACTTTACTAATGATTCAGGATTGAGACAGATCCTTGATATTCTTGTTCCTATCTTTTCTATGTTAGTCCTTTTGTATTTTTTTCCTTTCCAGCATAACAACTTTTATCTAGCTAGAGAGCCTTCAGGCTTGCAAAGTTTAATAGTTGTGGCTAAACTAGATATTTTTTTTAAGAACTCATTAGTATAGTTGAAGCAGTACCAGTGTTGTAATGCAAATCCTATAACTTCACTTTTTCAGTTGTTCATAACTTTCTCAGACAAATGTCTTTTGGCTGAGTCTTCCATGCTACATGGAATTTTTCAGTAAAATCCAGTTTGAACAAGGATTTTTTAAATGGTTGAGTCCTTTCATTCATCATATGTCCTGAACATTTTACTTTGGTGTTTTAATTTAACTGGAGAGACTGAAATTTCTTAGTGGAAAGCCAGCAGATTGAAGTGTATGAATGTGTGTGTAGAGTTTCAACATAGTGGCTTATCTGGCAGTCAATAAGTAGGTACAAAACTAGGTGAAAATACCATGCAAAATGCAAAGGACAAATTATCGAAAGTACACTTAAAAATTCATAGACATTGTAAGGAACAATTCTATTTTTTTGTTTTTCCACACAAATGTGTAGGGGCTAGAGAAGTGGGAAATTGTGATAACACTAACTATGGATCCAGTACCAAATGTTGATAATGTGTATATTCTGTCATTGAAAAAAGAAACTGAAGCTTAGCTTTATGAAAGGGTTGTAAGCTGTATTTTTGCCACTTTATGTATGTTATGGTATAGTTAACAGTGAAAAAAATCATGATGTGCCTATGTACATTCAGGAAATCAGTAAAAGGTGATGTCAGAGTGCTTCTTTATCAAAGAGATGGGTTATTTGCTGTGTGCAAACTATCATCCATTTAAAGCTTCAGTGATTTCTTTCCTGCGCTATTAGTTATTCCATTTGCTTAGTGAAATATGATGTAATATTCATGGCTCATAAATCTTTTCTCTGATGTTAACTATGAAATTTATCAGTACTTCATTTCCTACTCCCATGTGATTCTAGTTCAGTCAGCTTGATATGGAGTCATGATTTTTAAAGTATTGCAACACTTATCTTTATCATACTGTCATTAACTGTGACCTTGAGTTTACACAAATCCATACAAAAGAAAGACTTTATATATTTTTGAATGTGCGTTATTTTGACTCCTGCTTTATAATATGAATTATCTTTTTTATGTAAGACAAGAGCACCTTAACAAGAAAAAATGTATTGAACTACACTGAGGCCTTGTGGAAGGGTATTTCCTTCAGGAGAACTACAACATGGATGAACTAGGCCATATTTTACATTTTGTTACCTCACTGTAAATCTGCAGAAACTCCATTGACATCAGTGGAGTGAGAGTGGATTTTCAGAACCACCAGAACATGGCCCAATGTGTTTATAAAATGGCAGTATGCCAATTTGGTCCCCAAAGGAGCATAAAGACTGCCATAAGTTACTTGAGCTGCAAACATCGCAGAGGAACTGAACTGGCAGCCAGATATTGGCAATGAATAGGGGAGCCACAGTCTGGGCCTGCTCCATAAACTTGCAACTGGGGGTGGGAAGAAGGAAGTCATTACACTGGCCCTAGACCATAAAAGATTGCCCATGTTGGAATGATCCTAACAGGGCCAGTTACACCAGCTACCTGGCCAGATTTCACCAGCAGTGCAGTACAAAGCTGCCACACCACACCCCAGAACCCGACCACACAGGCTGACAGAAGTTCCCTGAATTCAAAGCCTCAAAAATGTGTGAGTTTTAGTTGAAAAATGAAGCTTTTAATGTCAGTGTGTGACCTTTGTGATTTATTTCAAAGTCATATATACATTCATAACAACTTAAGATCATAAGGAAAGTCATCCCTGGTCAGAGCAATGATCCATCTAGCCCGGTATCCTGTCCCTGACCCTGGCCAATGCCAGATGCTTTTGGCAGTTGGAGATTTAGGGACTCCCAGAGCATGGGGTTACATTTCTGACCATCTTGACTTGATAGACCTATCCTCCAGGAACTTATCTAGTTTTTTTTAAACCCAGTTATACTTTTGGCCTCCACAACATCCTGTGGCCATGAATGCCACAGGTTGACTGTGTTATGGGTGAAAAAATACTTCCCTTTTGTCTGTTTTAAACCTGCTGCCTATTAATTTCATCAGATATCCCTTAGTTCTTCTGTTCTGTGACAGGGTAAATAACACTTCCTAATTCACTTTCTCTGTCCTGTTCATGGTTGCATCGATCTCACATAGTCTCTCTTAGTCATCTAATCCTAAAATGAATGGTCCCAGCCTTTTCCTCATATGGAAGCTATTCCATCCTCCTAATACCTTTTGTTGCCTTTCTCCACATCTTTTCCAATTCTAATCTCTCTTTTGAGATAGAGTGACTAGAACTGTACGTGGTATTCAAGGTGTGGGAGTACCATCGATTTATAGAGTGGCATTATGACATTTTGTGCCATATCATCTATCCCTTTCCTAAGGCTCCTAACATTCTGTTAGCTTTTTTGACTGCCGCTGCACGTTGAGCAGAGAGCTATCCATGATGACTCGAAGATCTCTTTCTTGAGTGGTAACAGCTCATTTAAAATGCATCATTCTGCATGCATAGTTGGGATTGTTTTCTCCAATGTGCATTACTTTGTACTCATCAACATTGAAGTCATCTGCCATTTGTTGTCCATTCATTCAATTTAGTGAGATCCCTTGTTAACTTCACGATCATCTTTGGACTTAACGGTCTTGAGTAATTTTGTATCCTCTGCAAATTTTGCCACCTCGCTGTTCACCCCCTTTTCCAGATCATTTATGAATATGATGAACAGTACTGGTCCCCATGCAGATCTTTGGGGGACCCCACTATTTACCTGTCTTCATTGTGAAAACTGACTGTTTATTCCTACCCTTTGTTTTCTATCTTTTAACCAATTACTGATCCACAATAGGACCTTCCCCCTTGTCCCTTGACTGCTTACTTTGCTTCAGAGTCTTTGATGAAGGACCTTGTCAAAAGCTTTCTGAAAGTCCAAGTACATTATATCCACTGGATCACACTTGTCCACATGCTTGTTGACTCTCTCAAAGAATTCTAATAAACTGGTGAGGCATAATTTCCCTTTTCAAAAGCCATGTCTGACTCTTCCCATAAGAATTGCAAATTAGGGAGGATAAATTATGAAGGGCAACTGTTAAATATAGTGATCAGATTATTTACATTATATCTGTAGTAAGGAATCAATATCTGACTCACCAGATAGGAAACAAATAAATTGATTCTAGGTTACAATATAGACATTTAAAAATACATATTTGTTTATTGCAGAGTTCATTATCACTGTATTTCTTAACTCAACTAGGAAGAAATGATCAGATATGGCATTGGATATCTATGCTGCTCTGAGACTTTAACAGTTTTGTTAATGAGAATTAAAGGACCCTGTTTTATAAATAATTACACCCACAGTTTTGCAGGTGCAAACAGCTTTGAGCACTTTCTAAAGCTCACAGGTATCTACCTGTCTGAATGTGCCTGCCAATGACTTATATATTAACATTTTAGACAAAAAAATTGGAGAGAGAATTGACTCCCCTTTAAAAATCTAGGTCAAAATATACTCTCATTGGGCTCAAAACCACTTTTGTCCTGGAACTGATTCTATACTGAATACTACATCTATAATGAATCTACTTTATTGGGGCACATTATTATTCCCATGTTACTCCATGACCAAATATAAAGAAGATTTTATTACAGGAGTCAGGTTATTGAAATTGTGAACTTATCACAAGAATATATTCTACATGCTGTACTACCAAGTTGTTAAATGTCAGTCAAAAACAGTGACAAAAATAGCATCAGTTGCTTACCTGAGGCAATACTTATTTGTCCATTAGCAACTGTTTGATTATCTTACACACTTCTTGTTGTTTAAAGGAATTCAATCTGCATTTCTGTATTACTTGCTTATAAGAAGATTGCTGCAAATGATATGGTTGCTATTGAAATCTGACAATGTGCTTCAAAAATCTGTATCATTTGGACTGACATCATAAGTGACTTATGATCATTACAGGAAAAAGATTACTTGTGATACTATAATGAGAAAACAATTTCTGTACAAGACTAAGGGGAACCAGTGCTGTTGCTGATGTAAAAAGCAGTGTGAGACTATAACTAATTAAAATGCAATTTGTAGTGAATGCAGTGATGTATAACTGAAGTCATGTAAGTTTTGCCACCAGTACAAAGTAAATTATAGACAAACGCTCTCTTCTTAAAAAGATGAAAACTTCAGAGTGCTCATGTGATCTGTTAAAATCACAAATACTACCAGTGTAAAGTATGGTTCTATTGAAACATGACTGTAAAAATACAGGTTTCAGAGTAGCAGCCATGTTAGTCTGTATTCGCAAGAAGAAAAGGAGGACTTGTGGCACCTTAGAGACTAACCAATTCATGCATCCGATGAAGTAAGCTGTAACTCACGAAAGCTTAAGCTCAAATAAATTGGTTAGTCTCTAAGGTGCCACAAGTCCTCCTTTTCTTTTTGTAAAAATACAATAATGAAGTTCTATACTTCACGTCTCTCACTGACTTCCAGATCATTTTTCTTCTTTTTTTAAGTAAAAGGATGCTTACCTCTCCCTCCACCCCCCCGCCGATTCCGAGCCCTGTGGCCTCAACTTTGGATCTGAGAGTCAATCTGTGCTTTTTCCTGCCCACAAATCACCACTAGCCACACTGAGTCAATGAGGTAACCTGTAGCACAGAGAGGTTATTTGTGCAAGGTCAAATCAAGTCAGTTGCAGGTCCAAGTATGAAACCCAGATCACCTACTACTCTGCTTTATCCATCAGCCAATGCTTCCTCCTCTTTAAACTCTGAGGTGTTGGACACATGCCACAGGGGAAAGCTGAAGTTACTTCACAACCCATAATGTTTTAATCTGTACTCAGGTGGAAATAAACAAACAGGGAATGGAGAGGAGATCTCCCACATTAATTAACATTAATCAATGTAAACGATAATTTTCTTTAAAACAACTGAAGCAATTTTCTTCAAATGTGACTTGGTTTATGGTTCTCTTTCAAACTTAAAAAAGTCAAATCAAGTCTGAAGAACATATTCACTCTATTGCAACTTAATGTAAGGTTGTATCACAAATTCCATTTGCTATTATACTGCATATTTGAAAAATATGTTAGAGGCTAGACTCATGCAAAAAGTGACCTTGCTTTAAGTCACAAGCCTGAGGGATCTAAGATATGGCTGAGCTTTCAACTTGTACCTCGGCATTTCCCAGATATGAAGTGCTTTATTTGCAACCTAAATATTTTATTAATATTAGGGGGGTTATTGCATGGTATGTCCTTTGAATATTTTTGTTTTCTGGATGGTGCAGAAATTAGTGCAAGACAAAGAAATAACTTACCTACATATGTTGAAAATTCCTTGACAGGGAGGTGTTTGTTTGTCTTTATACTTCTGGAGTCCTGCTGCATTTTTGATAAAAGCTTCAGAATCTCTCCTATGCCAGAATTTAGACCACCTCAAAGAAGAGAGAAATCCAAAGTTAAACTATGACAGGTTTCAGAGTAGCAGCCGTGTTAGTCTGTATTCGCAAAAGGAAAAGGAGTACTAGTGGCACCTTAGAGACTAACCAATTTATTTGAGCATAAGCTTTCGTGAGCTACAGCTCGCTTCATCAGATGCATTCAGTGGAAAATACAGTGAGGAGATTTATATACACACAGAACGTGAAACAATGGGTGTTACCATACACACTGTAAAGATAGTGATCACTTAAGATGAGCTATTACCAGCAGGAGAGCAGGGGAGAGAAAACCTTTTGTAGTGATAATCAAGGTGGGCCATTTCCAGCAGCCTAATCACTTCAGCCACACTATCAGAGACTCGTTCAGCTGCACATCCACCAATGTGATATATGCCATCATGTGCCAGCAATGCCCCTCTGCTATGTACATTGGTCAAACTGGACAGTCTGTACGTAAAAGAATAAATGGACACAAATCAGATGTCAAGAATATAACATTCATAAACCAGTCGGAGAACACTTCACTCGATTTCGGACCTAAAGGTCACAATATTACAACAAAAAGACTTTGAAAACAGACTCCAACGAGAGACTGCTAAATTGGAATTAATTTGCAGACTGGATAAAATTAACTTAGGCTTGAATAGAGACTGAGAGTGGATGTGCCATTACACAAAGTAAAACTATTTCCTTCCCCCCCCCCCCCGCTCCTCAGAGGTTCCTGTTAACTGCTGGAAATGGCCCACCTTGATTATCACTACAAGAGGTTTTCTCCCCGCGCCCCCTCCCCCCGCTCTCCTGTTGGTAATAGCTCATCTTAAGTGATCACTCTCCTTACAGTGTATATGATAACACCCATTTTTTCATGTTCTGTGTGTATATAAATCTCCTCACTGTATTTTCCACTGAATGCATCGGATGAAGTGAGCTGTAGCTCACGAAAGCTTATGCTCAAATAAATTGGTTAGTCTCTAAGGTGCCACTAGTACTCCTTTTCTTTTTAAAGTTCAACTATGTCACAGTGTCCCCTTAGTTTTTAAGTGCTCTTCTTTATACGATAAAAACCCTAACCCTTGTAAAAGCAAATTGTATTAAGCAACGTGTGAAATCTACCCATTTAAACACTTAAAACTGTCAAACTAGTGAACTATTATTTTTCAGACTTACATTTGCTTATTCTTTAGATTTCAAAGAGATTAAAAAAAGAAGCCAAGTTATATCTGCAGATGTGTTTGAGTCATGTTTTTTTCACCCCAACACAATTCAAAAGTGACTTAAGTGGTTTTGGTCAACCATTCCAACTAAATTTCACCTCAGAGCTGGGCTCAAGCACAGAAAATTTCAGCCAAAAAGAATTAGTCTGAGAAAGCTATGAGCAAGTGGAAAAAATACAGTAGAACTCCAGTTGTTCTCCCCTAACTATAACATGTACAACTATTGCTTGCTGTAATATATTCTTCACATTATTTTACTGCTATTCAAATTATTATTACTTCTTCCTATTGAAGTTCTGTACAGTAGTATATCTGTCTACTTCTGATGGATGATGAGCTGTCAGAATTTCATGATATCCACTCTACTTCTTGATCGTTATGGATAATATTCATATATGGTATGTTAATTTGGATGATGATGCATTTCAGGACCCACTGTTCATATCATATATTTCATTATCCTGCCTGGTTCACTATGTTCTCCCAGTGTATGCATCACCTATTAATGTTGTTATATTCTTCCCTCTGAACTTGATATAATCTGCTTTCATGAAACTGTAATTGACAAAACCAATAAAAATGTTAATTCAAAAAGTAGTTTGAATCTAGAGTATAAATATTCACAAGCTTGAAGTTGAAAACCAGTGGAAAAAATGTTCTCAACTAATTGTTTTCTCTCAGATAACTTTTAAAATCAAAACTTTTTATGAGCAGACTCAATCTTTTATGTCGATTTTTTAAAACAAGAGTATTTCTGTTTCACAGGAGTGGAAATTAAGTTTTTATGCAGTGCTTTTTATGTGAAAGCAATAACACTATCAAAAGTAAAGCTGTAATAATGAAAGCCAGATTAAAAAAGACGAAACATGAAGTATATTTGCAAAAATGCATGTGCTTTTATCCACCTACATTTACATGGAAAATTGCAATAATTGCATGTGGAAATGTACTGTAAGTGTGCAAATGCTTAGGTATTTTTGCATGAAGACCATATGTCTTGAATATATTTTTAGTAGAAGGCTTATATATGGAGGAAAAAATATTTGGATGTTCATCTCTTAACTTTGCCATTACATATATATGTTGTCAAACCACTTAAAAGCCTCTTGTTGAAAGTATGTTTACTACATGTGTGTGTTACTGTGTCTGTAAAACAGGCAGTACTTGACAACGGGTGAGATAAATGAGGAGGCAATATCCCTAGTCCCTGAGTGAAAGTAGTGCCTAAAATCACCTTCAGGATATCCTTACTGTTTTAATTTCAGTGGAGGAAAAGTCTACACAATGTGATACACTAAAGGCAGAGGTCATTCTAGCTATAAGCAAGCTAGGCAGCTGCCTAGGGTGATAGATTTTGGGACCTCTCCTGCTTTCTTCCATGAATGGCAGGGGACCATGGGCAGTGGGGTATTAGGCTGGAGGGATGTCCAGGGAAGGGAGCAGCTGCCAGCTGGGGCTCCAAGCAGCAGGAAGTGACACAATGGAGTACTACTGGGGAAAGGCTCCGTCTCCTGCCCAGATGCTATCTGCCCCCAGTTTGGGTAAGACTGCAGCCAGGGCTCAGGCACTGAGTGGCCGGGGTGCTGGTGGTAGTACTCTGAGTGTTGTTGGGGTTTTGGCCACAAATGGAATGGCCCGCCCAGCTTCATGTCCCACGGGGATTTGTTCTTGGCCCTGCACTATTTAATATTTTTATTAATGACCTGCAAGAAAACATAAAATTATTACTGGCAAAATTTCTACAAACTTGGGGGAATAATAAATAATGAAGAGGACAGGTCACTGATCCAGGGTGATCAGGCTTGCCTGGTAAACTGGGCACAAGCAAACTACATGTGTTTTAAGATGGTTAAACGTACATTTATACATTTAGGAACAAAAAACATAGGCCATACTTACACAATGGCCTAGCTGAAACGTTTATCTTTGAAGCACACCTATGTAAAGTGACAGTGCTGGGAGAATTTGCTTCCCAGAAGAAAGGTATGTATATTTCTTTTTTGTATTGCACTGCTTTGTCTTTAGACAATAAATTTAGCTAAGTTTGGTTATTTGGTCTTTGATCAATTTTAAGAACGAACTGAAAGTGTAGTCAAATAATTGGCTACACCTTTAAATCAATAAGATTGTATGTTTTTCTTGGAAATATGCTCTAGGAATTATTTTGGGAAAATTCTATAGCTCATGTTATACAAAAGGTCAGATTAAATGATCACAGTGGTCCATGCTCTTAGATTCATAGACTTTAAGGGACCATCATGATCATCATGCTGCCGAGGACTATGAAAACTCCCCTGGGTCTCTTCCAATCTGACCGGGGGAAAATTTCTTCCTGGTCCCAAATATGGTGATCAGTTAGAGCCTGAGCATGGGGTGAGAGATGCCAGCCAGGCACCATGGGCAGGGCTCTCTAGTAACGCAGAGCCCTGCCCATCTAATGTCCCATCTCTGGCTGTTGGAGATACTTGCTTAAAGCAGTCCTGGATGAGCTGTATGCCATTAGAGGCACTCTCATCCATACAGTTCCCTCCATAAACTTATCAAGATCAAACTTAAAACAAGTTAGATTTTTTTTCTCCCTCTAGTCCCTTGGAATTCTGTCCAGAACTTCACTCCTCTGATGGTTAGAAACCGTCATTTAATTTATAGGCTATATTTATTGATGGCCAGTTTATATTCATTTGTTCTTCTGCCAACATTGGCCCTTAACTTAAATAACTCCTCTCTCCCTGGTGTTTATCCCTCTGATGTATTTATAAGGAGTAATCATATCTCCCTTTACATTTCATTTGGTTAAGCTAAACAAGCCAAGTTCTTTAAGTCTCCTCTCATAATATAAGTTTTCCATTCTTTTGATCAGCCTAATAGCCCTTTTCTGCATCTGTTCCAGTTTGAATTAATCTTTCTTCAACATGGGAGACCAGAATTACACACACTATTCCAGATGAGGTCTCACCAGTGCCTCGAATAATGATAACAATACTTTCCTATCTCTTCTGAAAATATCTTGCCTGATAAATCCTAGAATTGCATTAGCCTTTTTCATGGCCATATCACAATGGCAGCTCATAAACATCCTTTGATCAACTACTACCCAGGTCTTTCTCCTCCTCTGTCACTTTCAACTGATATGTCCCCAGCTTAAAAAGTAGAAACTCTTGTTATTCTCTAAGTGCATGATTTTGCACTTTGCTTTATTGAATTTTATCCCATTTCTTTTACTCCAGTTTTCAAGGTCCTCCAGATCTTCTTTTATGATGTTCCAGTCTTCCTCCATATTGGCAATACCTCCCAACTTTATGTCATCTGCAAATTTTATTAACACATTCTCACTTTTTGTGCTCAGATCATTAATGAAAATGTTAAATAAGATTGGTCCCTAGACTGATCTCTTAGGAACTCCACTGGTAACGTTCCTCCAGCTTGTTAGTTCAATTTTCAGTGTGACCCATTGTAATCTCTCCTTTAACCTGTTCCTTATCCACCTTTTGATTCTCATGTTAATCCCCATATTCTCCAATTTAACTAATGTTATCCCATGTGGAATTGTATCACAGTGGTCCCTGCTGGCCTTGGAATTTATGAATCTATGAATGTCCGTGTCTGGACCACATGGACCCTGCTACCCAAGCAGCTCCAGACCCCTGCCCAGACTGCTACCCTTGACTCACAATGTGGGTGGCCCAAGCTACTAGTCCAACAGTGAGGAACTTTGCTGGAAAGGTGCAGAAGGTAGGGTGGGGAGTTGATGGGCAGGGGGAGTGTGGACTGCAATCAGCTGCAGGTGCAGAGTGTATGGGACCAGGCAGGAGGTACAGGGTGGGGATGCCCCATTCCCTTTGTGATTGAGCTATCTCCAGGAAAAAGGAAGGGGACATGGCCAGGGGTGTGTGGGGGAGGCTAGGGGAGAGCTGAAGAGGGTTGATTGGGAGAAGGTCCTCGGTCCTGGGGGATGGAACAGGCCGGGGAGGGTTGCAGGAGGTAGATAGGGAATGGATCTTTGCCACAAACTTCTAAAGGATTAGGCAGGGCAGCTCACTGAAATTTTGCCTAGGGAAGCACATTGGCTTGATCAGCCTCGAGCTGGAGGGATGACACTGGACAATACCAACCTTCAACAAGGGTTTGAAGAAGGTAGAAATGCGCTTGAAATATCTGTGGATAAAAGCTGGACTATTTTGTGATGAACCTGCTGGCCTGTTACTTGGTTCCTTCCCCAAACCACAAATAAGATGGAGGGAAAGAATTGTGTCAGTAGAAAGCTCTGTTCTACTCACTTCAGTATCTTGCCCTGAAGGATTCTGTAATATCTAGAAAACAGGAAAAGGAAATAACCTGAGGTCAGAGGACATCAGCCTCACGAGACAGCAGGAATATCATGCTGGATGCTGCAGAGAAGGATGGGCAAAAAGCAGCTTGAGAGAGGGACAGCAAAAATGAATCTGTTTGGTACTGAGTAAAGATAGATCCTATCCATTTAATTCTTGTGTTGAGTCTCCATCTGACACCAGCTGTAACGGACTGAGACCTGAGAAGTGTTTTGAACCTCTCCCTTCAGAATGTTCCAGACCTTAGAAGGCCATAATGACTCGCAGTTATTGTAGCGTTGCCACCTCTGAGGTACAGAATAACAGGACACTTGGGATGATCCTGAGCACATAAAACTGGACTGCTGGCAGTGTGTACTAAGTATCTTTTCAGATTTCCCAGGACAACTACCTCAAAAATAAATAAATAAAGGACACTCCTGAGAAAACCTGGACAGGTGGCAACCCTAAATCAGCACCAGATCTTAAAACTCCACATATTATTTTACTGGGGGATGGGATTTACTATTTTCTGATTTGGCTTTCTCTAGTTCAGCCAGGGATTCCAAGAACATTTGTGCCTCCTTGGATGTTGTATACGTGCAATGTGTGGTGTACGGAGCTTTAAGAACTGTGGCAAGAGAGTTCTCGCTCCATCTTCAAGGTCTGGAAAATGCATAGGTTACTATAAAAAGTCTATTTCCATTTTTCGTAACTACTTTGAAATAAGAATATGCTTTAAACCTCATATTACTATGTATATTAGTTATTTGTTTTTATATTTATATTTCACTTCATTGTATGCCTCTCTTTCATAATATTAGGAATTTGACATATTCCTCCCATAATTCTTTTACCTCTGCTAGAATATAATTTAATTTACTTTAACAATGAAAGTGCCATTTCTAGTATTGATGTATTACAGCTATGGTACCTCACATAGCTAGATTTAGCTTCATTAGACTTGTTTGGTTTAGGGCTATATTATGTTAGTGAACTTATTTCTCCCTTGAGCAGTTGGTCAGTTACTTTTCCAGTAATTTGGGCTAGAGTATCCAGTTGTTATTTCAACTCTTTCTAGCCTCAAGTTTTGCAACCATTGATCTGCTCCCTGTGCTGCACTAATGTCTTTATTCCCTGTACTGTTCCAAAACTTTGTATATAGAAGGCAGTGATCAGATTCTGGAAGACCTGGGGAAAATTCTACAAAATTCTGCCACTTTAAGGATAAATTCTGCACCTCCTCAGTTTCTCTGAGAGAATTATGAGCCCTGCTGTGAGCCTGCACAGGGAAGTTAAAGGGCACAAGGAGTTTCCTTACTCCCCATGTATGAGCTATCCACATTATGCAGAGGCGAGAGCAGCTGCTGACAGGCTGTTATGTAGGTGGGCAGGCAGGGCCCTTCAAGACAGCCAACACATCAGCACCAGTGCAGAGGAGGAAGTCATCTTCCTCAGCAAAAGGGTTTATCATAGATGAGATCCTGTCATAGAATCTCAGGGTTGGAAGGGACCTCAGGAGGTCATCTAGTCCAACCCCTTGCTCAAAGCAGGACCAATTCCCAATTTTTGCCCCAATCCCTAAATGGCCCCCTCAAGGATTGAACTCACAGCCCTGGGTTTAGCAGGCCAATGCTCAAACCACTGAGCTATACAGTCTGGATTTTAGGTTTATAATTCAGGCCTGGGCAAGCATTATTTTAAGAATGCTAAAAAAAGTTGCCTTCGTAAGCAATATCCTGAAGATCTATTATCCAAATGTGTTTTGCATAGGTATCACCTTTGCCCTCAGGTAGTAGACAGTCACCCATATAGACAGGTGTCAGTGTTGGAAAGGAATATTCACCGGGTGCATGCTCATGTCAAGTTGCGCACACACAAATGGGCCACACTTTGCGAGGACTTAACTCTTCTTAATTTTTTTTTTTTTTTTTTTTTTTTGCTCAAGGGGAGATCCATAACTTTCTGTTGCTCTAAGTACCCTGCTTGGCTCCCAAGCAGCCAAGTCTTTCTCTCCCAGCTAGAGAGAGAATATCTTAGCTCCTGGCTCACAGGCCTTTTATAGGGCCAGCTGTGGCCTGATTGGTGCATGGCCCCAGCTGTGGCTGCCTTTCCAATTAGCCTACCCTATTGACTCCCCCAGGGCAGCCCTTTCCCAGGGCTGTTTTAACCCCTTCAGGGCCGGAGCAGGGTGACCACCCTGCTACACGCTGAAAGAAGCAACAAGTACAGGAAGAGAACAAGTGATTTCCCTACACCCACCCTGAATTTCCCCAACCCCTGCCCCAGTTTTGTGAACTAGTTACATGCCAATTTAGTGAGTGTTTGGGAATTTGAATTGAAATTGAAACAAAATGAAATTGAATTGAAGTTAAAAGCATATAAAATATATGATAAAATATGTGTATCTGAAAAAGTATAATAGATTTGAAAAGTATGAACATAGACTAGCTCACTTATACAGCTGTATACCTAGGTATCCAGCAAACAGAGCTGTGTTGCCCAAGTGATAGATTTTGGCTGGGGTTGGGTCACAAATCACTTGAATGCGAGGGGTGAGCGGGAGGTAGGGGGTAATGAAATGTTGTTATTCTTATTGTATGAGTAAAGGGCAATAGAACTGTATTTAGCCTGTGTTGATTGAGGGCATCAAGAGAGAGGGTGGGGACAGGTGTTTTGCTTGATGTCTGTCTGAGTCACAAGTATGATTTGACCTGCCCCTCTCCACTGTTTAAAGACAGAGCTGCTTAGGCTCCATAGATAGCCTTTTGTTGTGTTAAGTGACCACTACAGCTGAAATCACTGATAATCAGGTCTAAGTGCTTAGTCCTGCTGTGGGGACAGTGTTTCTGTGGAAGAGACGGCCCAGCGTGCACTAGCAGTGAGGTTCCCCCCCTGAGATCTCAGATGAAACCACTGAGAGCTGGCTGGAACGTCAAGAGACCAACTTGCAGAGGTCACAGTGGCAGCAGAAGGTGACAGCGCAGGGCCATTGGCAACAGAGCAGTGGAGTGAACGGTGGCACAATGAACAACAGTGGACAGAGTGAAGAGTGAGCAGCTGGAGGAATGAGCAAGGCGCCTTCTTGCCCCCAACCTGGGAGGTGAACTCATGTGAAAGCACCTCTGAACTCTGAGTCTCCACTGACCAAGGATAACACCAGTGAGTGGGGTGCGGTGGAGGGAAAAGTGAGGGGCACGTTGAATAAACATTTCCTTGTTGGACTATATTTTAGTGACTTTGCTCCAGAATGCTAGATTTGTGACTGGGAATGGAAACTTATATACGTGTGTTTCCTAGTAGGCCAAGATTTTTAAAATGAATTATTTGCTAAGATTGTTATCTTACATTGTTGCTATCTTGAGAGGTCATTATGTTGTGGAGTTTCTGTACTAAACATTTTTATTATTATATTTAATTTTTATATAAGAATGGTCACATTGGGTCAGACCAATGGTCCATATAGCAGGTGGTCTTCTAACAGAGATCAAGGCCAGGTGCTTCAGATGGAATGAACAGAACAGGTAATCATCAAGTGATCCATCCCGTCGCCCATTCCCAGCTTCTGGCAAACAGGCTAGGGACACTTAAAGCATGGTGTTGCGTCCCTCCCCGTCCTGGCTAATAGCCATTGATGGACCTATTCTCCAGAAATTTATCTAGTTCTTTTTTCAATCCTGTTATAGTTTTGGTCTTCACAGCATCCCCTGGCAGAGAGTTCCACGGGTTGACTTTATGTTCTGTGAAGAAGTACTTCCTTTTGTTTTTTTAAAACCTGCTGCCTATTAATTTCATTCGGTGACTGCTAGTTCTTGTGTTATGTGAAGGATTAAATAATATTTCCTTATTCACTTTCTTCACACCAGTCAAGATTTTATAGACCTCTATCATACCCCCCCTTAGTCGTCTCTTTTCTAAGATGAAAATTCCCAGTCATTTTAATCTCTCCTCCTGTTTCATACCCCTAATCATTTTAGTTGCCCATCTCTGTAACTTTTCCAATTCCAATATATCTTTTTTGGGATAGGGTGACCAGATCTGCACACAATATTCAAGGTGTGCATGTACCATGGCTTTATATAGAGGCAATATGATATTTTCTATCTTATTATCTATCCCTTCCTTAATGATTCCCAGCATTCTGTTTGCTTTGTTGACTGCTGCTGCACATTGAGTGGATATTTTCAGAGAACCAATTGGACCCCAAACAGATGGCTGCTTGTGCATTTGATGGAGCTGCAAACTTCTCTGGAAGACACGGTGGAGTACAAGCTTTGCTCAGAGAAAACTGTAACCCTAATCTCTCCTATACACACTGCAGAGGCCATCTACTCCAACTATAAGTGGCAGAATCTTCAAAAGACATTAAAAAAGCTATAAATTTAATGTCTTCATTATATTCTTTTTTAAGCAAAAGTCCAAAAAGACTGAATATCTTGGAAAATATAGACGATACACTGGGACTGAAGTTCATCTTAGTCCAACCTAGGAAAACCCTCTGGCTTTCTCATGAGCAATCCTTGGCTGTTGTCTTAAAATTACTCCAGCTGTTATTACTGGCTTTGGAAAGTATCTACCAAGATGGGATGGATCTAAGTAGTGAGGCTGGTGGATTACTTTTGCTACTATGTTCAGAGAAGACTATTGCCATTCTCTCTGTCTCATAAGTCTACTGTTGAAACCACTTGGGTCATTAAAAAATGCCATCCAGGTATCTGCTACAACAGTAGTAGATCTTTGTCCAGCAATAGAAGCTACATTTGGATCAATCAGAGAGCTATCCATTGAAAAAATACTGGAAGAAGCGAAGACTTCAGTCCAGAAGTTGACTAATGAAGGCATTTATACTGAATCCTTAAGTGAAGAGGACAAGAAGTGTTTGTTAAGACAACTGAAAAAGTACACAGATTCTTAAAAATCTGCAACAGCAACTTCTAGATTCTACTCAACCTCTGCGTAGCTTTTACAGATGCCTGTCCTATAAAACACCAACAGTTGAGTGGAGTGAGGCACTACCAGCAATGGGCCTGCCATGTAATCAGGACAGAATAGAGAATTTGAACACAGAGTGGAATATCATACGACGAATGACTGAAGATTTGACCTCAACTTCTGTTTTATCATCACTAGTGGCTCGACTCAATCTTTGTGCTATGTTTTCTGGGATGAAAGTAATAGGAATTCATCTCTTGCTACTCCCAGTCACAACAGCTACAGTTGAGCATTCTTTTTCATCATTGAATAGAATTTTGTATTCTGAAAGAAGTCGCCTTCTGCCTGATCATGTGAATGAACTAATGAGCATATCAATTGAAGGAATGGAAGTACCGGACACATGAGAAGCCACCAAAGATGAACGCATTGCATTCAAGAAGTTCATTAACAGAGTTGTGCAAAGTTATAACAAGAAAGATGTAGACGTACTGTTTCATATTAAAGTTGGCTACTCTAGCTTTCTTTGTGTGATGATTTTAAAACATGAGTTAAATCTAATAAAATGGTCATGAAACATTTTTCAGTTTTTACTATGGTGCCATACAGCCCACCTTCACCCTCACAGTCTCATCCCTCATCGGCCCTGACACCACTCCCCCGTAAATTTGAACCCCCCCCTCCAATTTCAATTCCTGAGGAAACCACTGGTAAGAACTGTCATCTCAATCACTTTTCTTCACTGGACCAGCGTGAAGTTTATGAGCAATACCTCTGCAGGTGTACAGCTATGTGGGCTTGATCCAGAGCCCAGTGACTTCAATGAGCTTTGGATTGGGCCCAAAGAAACCACTCCTTGTTCCTTAACAATAGATCTTAATACAGGGAAGTGTTTTCTCCATGTGCAGTGTTGAGATCTTTTCAGATATATATCCTGCATGCCAGTCTATCACTAATCTGTTTCAATAGCAGTCTGTGCTTTATTTAATTCTTCTTTTGACTTCAAAGAATTCTGACCTTTCAGTTCATATAAGAATCTGGAGTCTCCCACATTTACCATAGCTGTGTGTTAAAAGGCAGACTGGAGAAAATCTATTTTATCTGCAAGTAAGACTGGTGGAAAATAAAGGTCAATTATCTGCCAGGAAAGCATGAAATTTGCTCACTTTCACCCATGATAACTTAATTTGTCTATTGAATCTATGGAGACAGCTAGATCTTCTGAGGGCTAAAATCCCACAGTGTAATACCAGAACGTGTTCTGGCTGTAACATGTATTTTGTTTTCCTAGTGAGTGGATATTCACATGAAGTGAGCATCAGTCAGTGAAAAATCAAACAGTCTGAGCTGTAGGCAAAACAGTTTAGGGTACCAAACCTTCCCATTAAACGAGACCTTCCATAATACAATGTTGTATCTGCATCTGTGGGTTGATTGATGGCTATCTGGGAGGGAAAAATATATATTTTTGGTATTTCCTACTTGCCTCACATGTTGTTAAAATATTCTATGGATTAGACAGCTAGAAATTGCGAAGTTCTGCTTCAGCAGAACAAGGAAATAATTAAATGTCAGTCAACTAGTGATGGAGATTATCCTCATTTGCTATGATATAAAATGAATGTAATTGGACGGTATCTCAATGCTGGTGAGCTGTGGAACTCCCTAAAATATTTTCCCAAAAGAAGCAGATTGACACAGTGAGGGTGGAGAGAACATATGGTACTCACTAACCCGTCCAATATTTACAGACAGCTTCTCTAAACTCAGAAATGGAAACTAAGGTCATCTAACCACTGGTTCTAGTAGTTGTGCTTTTCCAAATACTTTTTTTAAAAAAGTGTGTGTGTGTGTGTGATTCGTCAAAAAGTATGTTTGTGAAATGTTCCCAACCATCCAAACTGGCCTAATAAAAGAAGGCAATGGGCAGTTGCAATGTGATCAACGCACAGGTGTTACACACCCTGCACTGAGACTGTGCAGGGGCACAGCAGGTGCATCAATGATGCAGTGGTGCCTTCACACTTGCACCACAGAAAGAATCGCCATGCGAGTCCAATGCAGGCCAGCTTCGAAGGCAAGAGAAGGTGTGCTGGGGAGAGACCAGATTAATGTTTATACAGTGTAAGTGTCCCAGAGACCCTGCACAAATGACATAGAGGATATGCTGCCACTATCCTAGCCCACAGGCTGAAATATTCACTAATATTCACTACTGTGCCCAGTAGTCTTGTGCCTTGGCTCTGGATTGGGGCTGAATATCATCCCCCTCCCCCCCCAACCCCACTGCTAAAAATGTATTTGTTATCTCAGTACAGATCACACTGAACTGCGAGAAATTCCATCAGAGAGAATTGTGGGTTGTGCTTCTTGAATGGGCAGGGACTATTTTTATTCTGTGCAGTGCCTAGCACAATGGGTCCTGGTCCATGACTAGGGCTCCTAGGCACTATGGTAATACAAATAAATAATAATGATAATAATAACAACATACTTGGAGGTAGAGCATGGCAAAGAGAGAGAACCTTATTTGCTGAAAACATTTGAAATTTTGAATTTGTTCCTGTTTTGTAGGGTTCGTTTTCAGCTCTTTAGGACACTTTACAGTATAGGCAAAAATTATTTCATGGTATATTTTTTTTAATGTTTTATTTACTGCAAAGCTAATCTTCGGTAAGGAAGGATAAATATTATGATTATCTGTACAATTTACAGTGCGGAACAGATCATTCTGGCATTCCTCCCTCCCACCACACAAGGTCAGAGGGAAAAAGCAGAGCCCAGATGTGTGGGGTTGACCAAGGGGGAGCCTATCCCACAGATAATAGAATCATACAGTCATAGAAGATTAGGGTTGGAAGAGACCTCAGGAGGTCATCTAGTCCAACCCCCTGCTCAAAGCAGGACCAACCCCAACTAAATCATCCCAGCCAGGGCTTTATCAAGCCAGGCTTTAAAAACCTCTAAGGATGGAGATTCCACCACCTCCCTAGGTAACCCACTCCAGTGCTTCACCACTCTCCTAGTGAAATAGTTTTTTCCTAATATCCAAACTAGACTCCCCCCACTGCAACTTGAGACCATTGCTCCTTGTTCTGTCATCTGCCACCACTGACAACAGTCTAGATCCATCCTCTTTGAAACCCCTCCCTTCAGGTAGTTGAAGGCTGCTATCAAATACCCTCTCACTCTTCTCTTCAGCAGCCTAAATAAGCTCAGTTCCCTCAGCCTCTCCACATAAGTCATGTGCCCTAGCCCCCGATCATTTTCTTTGCCCTCTGCTGGACTCTCTCCAATTTGTCCACATCCTTTCTGTAGTGGGGCACCCAAAACTGGATGCAATACTTCAGATTTGGCCTCATGAGTGCCAAATAGAGGGGAATAATCACTTCCCTCGATCTAGTGGCAATTCGCCTATTAATGCAGCCCAATATGCTGTTAGCCTTCTTGGCAACAAGGGCACACTGCTGACTCATATCCAGTTTCTGTAATCCCCAGGTCCTTTTCTGCAGAACTGCTGCTTAGCCAGTCACTCCCCAGCCTGTAGCAGTGCATGGGATTCTTCCATCCTAAGTGCAGGACTCTGCACTTGTCCTTGTTGAACCTAATCAGATTTATTTTGGGCCAATCCTCCAATTTGTCTATGTCACTCTGGACCCTATCTCTACCTTCCAGTGTATCTACCTCTCCCCCCAGCTTAGTGTCATCTGCATATATGATGTTGAACAAAATCGGCCCCAGGACCGACCCCTGAGGTACTCTGCTTGATACCGGCTGCCAACTAGACATTGAACCATTGATCCTTATCCATTGAGCTTGACGATCTACCAGCTTTCTATCCACCTTATAGTCTATTTATCCAATCCATACTTTTTTAACTTGCTGGCAAGAATACGGTGGGAGACCGTATCCAAAGCTTTGTGAAAGTCAAGATGTATCACAACCACCACTTTCCCCATCTCCACAGAGCCAGTTATCTCATCATAGAAGGCAATCAGGTTGGTCAGGCTTGACCTGCCCTTGGTGAAGATCCCAGAATGGCATCCCAATACCATCACAGGGAAGCTAAACCAAAGGAGTCTTGGAGAGTTTAAAGATCATGGTGTGTTGAACCTTACTTGTGGAGAGCACAGCCTGAGGAATCCAGCAGAACATGTACAATTCAATATCTGCACAATCTACTGCAAGTGGCACTCTATATTGACATTTCAGGTAAGCAAAGTTGCCTTGTCGGAGAAGTCTGGAATATTATAACTATCCCATCCCATCCCCTCTCCCCCCCCCCCCCACCACACACACATAGCTTGAATACTGAGTCTCAGTCCTCTTCCTACTCACAAAGTTTCCCTGCAATAAAAAACACAATCTGCCAATGACAGTGTCAGATGGGAATCTCTGCAAAAGCATGAACAGTAAGCTCTCTTACTCCTATAGATGTTCAATCCAGAGCACAAATGAAGGGAAGTTTATACTGTCAGTGCTCATGCTATACTTGTTCCATGAATAATCAAAGAATTCCATTCTCCAGGGCATTCAGTCCAGTCTGTTTCCTCAGCCCTAAATTCACTAAAATCGAACAAACACACACATACCCTTTTACCAGTATATTAGTATGTGTAATGAAAAGAACCAAGGCAATATGTGAGCAATTCCTGATTGTTAAAGCGGAAGCTGGAAATGAAGCATTTGAAAATAGTGTCACTCTTTAATTAACTTAAATCAAACAAAATTGACTTTTTATGGGTGTTTGGTAATATTTACAAATAATAGCACATTAATTAAAGACGCATTACAAAACAAACCCTCCTTTGGAAGTGCAAATTATATCAAAACCTAATACCCCATTAGGTTCCCTATGATTAAAATTATTTTCCCTTTGATCCTGCCAACCACAAAGACTGTTCATTAAACTGACTGACTTACACACGCTTCTCTTTCCTTGTTTGGAACACTGACTACAATTATAATGGAGCTTAAGCTAAGCTGATGAAAACTTTGACTATTCTTTTACTGGTGAAGTAGAACCTCTAATACCGCATAATAGCTAACCATTAATACTTAGATGTTATCACTTAATGCATACTAGAGAACAGAGTCCTGTCAATTCCATTTTTTAAAGGACTGAGTTATATCACAAGTGAGCAATATTTTGTTACCACTGCATAATCTGTTTCCTGTTTTAGAAATGTATTATATACTACATGTCTGTAAGATAAATTATTAATGACCATTTTTCTAGCTGTAAAAAGTTTCATAGCTAGTGATTCTTAGATTAATACATCAGTGTTTTGAGATACCATAAATCTAATAGTTTTGAGCAGATAAATAACTGGTTGGGACTATCCCGTTACCCAGTGTTCATGGAGTCTTAAATCTATAATATTCAAATTTTCTGATTATTTCTTTGTGGAATAACTGGAGCAGGGTGGTATCTCTGTACATTAGATAGATTTCTTGATGTTGCATCTGCATAATATTTTCCAAGCTGATAGGCAATATGCAGGAAAACTGCTGGGGATGGTTCACTTGAGAGAAGAAATATGCAGCTCCTTTTGGTGAGGGAATATGTTAAAAGATTTTGGATTGCTCTCTCTAATTGGTAGCCATTTGTGCATAAAGAAAACAAAACCCGTAGCTGTGTGACAAAGAAATAGCATATTCAGGAGCTGAACGTCTCTAGACAGTTATTCACTGATTAGCAAAATATTCAGGATTTACATTTTCCTTAAATCTCTGAGATGTGTGCATATGTGCATGCACAAACACACACACACACACACACACACTAGTTTGTTTACTTTTACTCAACCAGCAGGAGTACATCATCATTTAAAAAAAGGAAAACTAGCAACTTTCCTATGACTGCTAGTGCTTGGCGAAATACATGAATATATATGAATTAGGACATAACAATATATTTGTTCTGCCTCATCACTCATCAGTCCAGTTTACCCCAATATAGGATATGAAATATGCATTTTTAAGCATCGCAGGAAAACATTACCTGTGTTTAATGGCCCAAGTAGGAATTTACAATTAAAGACTTGGGAACTTGGTCCAGACTAATTAGAAATATGATATAGGGCAGCTGAGTATAAGACATGGAAAATACTCATTGTTTCTTTTCAAGTGTATGGCACCATGAGGTCATAAAACTAAAGCATCATATTTTAGACTACCATGCAAAAGACATCAGAGAAAATTAAACTCGGATTATTGATTTTTTTTTTCACTGCATGTTTGCTTCAAGGTATAACTCGAGTGCTCCCACTCATCTGACTTCTGTTCACCCACAAAAATGTCTAGCTGGAGGCAACTGGAGATTTAAGCTGGCAGTAGATAGCCTGGAGGGGCGGGGAGGATGAAGAGGGCTAGCGCTTGAGTGCTGCTGAAGCTTGAGTTGGTAATGAAGTTGGGATTCAGCTTAAAATGCAATAAATGAAGGCCATACACAAAGTAACCCCCCACCTACTGAGCCACACTGGATATATAATTAACCAGTAATAGATTTAAATAAGAGAATAAAAACAGATTTTAACAAATGAATACACTTGGAAAATCCAGATAAAGTTTCAGTGTCCTAAAATTCACTGCCTAATGCCTTCTGTAGTTATAGCTTAATAATATTGCAAGCTCAGGAATGGCTAAGTCACACAAAGAAGAGAACAATGGTTTCACTCCTGTGTAGAAAGTGGTACCCTTATCCTGCTGGTCTGTAGGAGATGATGTTCTCCAGAATACTCCACAGGCCTGATTCTACAATTTTAACTTGTCTTGGTGAGCACTTACTTACAGGATTAGTCGAAATGATGATTTTCTTCTGGTGGGAAAGCCGGCTGCACTAATCATTCTTTTTCCCACTGACAGTACATTTTTCAGTTGGTATTGATCTTTTGTCATGTAGTTATGCTTCAGATAATTTACAATTCTAAATATCAATTGATGCACTAATTTTGTGCAATACTAATTTTATGTATTGCCTTGATATTGTCACTAGTCAATGACATAGGGCCTACCTTACCCCTTGGTGTTTATTTCTAGCATACACTCCCTCTGACTGCATCAACTTGTGTAAGCCCCAGTGCTAGAAGATTTAGAGAGATGGAACTCTCTGGCATGTCTTCAGGGCAAAGTCAGCCCTGGCCAGACTAATTTACATTAATTATGAAACTTCATAGTTCCACAAACTGTCTTTAGTTACGTTAGCTGCCATTTGTCTATGTTCTATTATATAAATTCTAATTGATTGTTTCTGTGATTGTATTTGTGAAAGGGAATTGTGTAAGACATGCCCTGGAGTAAATGGGTTACATTGACTTGTCTGGTAGTAGACTTTGGTTTGGGAACAGGACTCAAGTTCAGCAAAGAGCATGGAGGGATCTGTCCTAGCAACCAGGAGCACTATCCTAGAGAACAGGGAACTCCCTTAAGGGTCTAGTTTATTTCTGAGTTCCCCATATGAAGATTCTGAACTCTGTGTGAAATGTTTCTCAAGACTGGACAAGTGATAGTAGTGCTGCAAGAGCTGATTTCAAGGGTATAAACTGATCATCAGCAGTAGAGAGGGTATCACAGAACTGGAACAGGTCAAACACATTTCTCTGGACTAGAGCAGACTGGCAGAGGATGGACACTCTCTGACAACATCTGATTACCATTGAGTCTGATTAGACCTGTACGTGGGTGGGAATTACTTTGTGACTTTGGCCAGATCTGCACTACAAAATCAAGTCAACCTTAATTTGGCAGGAGCCAAATTTTAGTATAGACACTTCCATAGTTAGGTTGACATAAGCTGCCTTGCATCAACCTAACTCTGTAGAGTAAAGCAGGCCTAAGAGTTCTGAATCATAGAATTATAGAATATCAGGGTTGGAAGGGACCTCAGGAGGTCATCTAGTCCAACCCCCTGCTCAAAGCAGGACCAATCCTCAATTAAATCATCCCAGCCAGGGCTTTGTCAAGCCTGACCTTAAAAACTTCTAAGGAAGGAGATTCTACCACCTCCCTAGGTAACGCAATCTCAATAAAACAGACAGTTAAAAATTTTGTTTCTGGAGAACTGTACCAGGAGTATGGCCAACTGCTCCAAGTATTCTTTAAAACCCTTCTTCTCTCCAAAAATTTGCATACTTTACATCTTGTCCTTGTCAGGGATGATTTTTTTTCAGAAACATGCAATTTTTCATGGGAAGGGGTTTACATTTTTTGGTCAAGTGCTTGACCAAGTGCTTGTGAAGAGTGAAGAATATACTTGCAAAGATGATGTCAAAGCTGATTCCACACTCTGGCACTTTGAGAGTAGAAGGCAGGGACCTGCAAGGATTCTAAAAATGAATACTGGCCACTCTAGGCTTGTATTAAACTCTCAAGGTTACAGCTTTTCTCTGACCTTGGACTGGTAGATGTTGCTACCACCCAAGTGCAGAACCCCTTTGATAGTCCAGGAAAGCACACTTTGGAATTTTCCTGTGGGGTCACCTCCAGGGTAGAGCTGAGAAAGAAAAACAAAGGAAATCAGCTGTTGCCACCAGGTAATTAAACAACATGTGCACAACCTATTAGGACACAAAAATCCAATCCTGTGCTTAAAGGTAAATTTTATTTAAAAAAAAAAAGAAAGAAAGAAAATACATCTGGAAACTCAGGCTATTGCTAGATTAAAAAAAAATACAAGGATTAAGCACCAAAAATAGCTCTCTTGAGATCCAGCTTAAAGATTACAAGCAAAACAAAAGCACCTGGGTTTAGCACAGAGGAGTCCACAAGCCATAAAGAAACAAAAGGAATAAACCTAATCACGTCTTCCTAGACATTTCCTGATCTACTTACATATCTTGGGTTTTAAATGAGTAGTTTCTAGATAAAAGAAAAGGAGTACTTGTGGCACCTTAGAGACTAACCAATTTATTTGAGCATAAGCTTTTGTGAGCTACAGCTCACTTCATCGGATATCATCTAGATATGATACTGATGATTTTTTCATGCCTGGCCCAAGCTTCTCACAGCATAACTTCTCCCTGTCTGCCTCTCCCTGAGAACAACAACAGACAGATGACCATTTCAATTTCCGAGAGCCAGAAGTAGGAATACGCACTGGGCAAGGGGTGAAAGCCGTAGCTTTATTTAATTTAGAGAAAGGCCTGGACACAGATCAGACCCAGCCCTTGCGGCTGCCTTTGGCAACTATAAGAAGGGTTACAACTTGTGTATACATAGCTAGGTTGTACACACAGGCTCAGATCCTGCAAAGATTTAGGTACATACTTAACCTAACATACTGTGACTACTCTCATTAAAGTAGATCGGCCTATTCGTAAAGCATAAAATTAAGTACTTGAGCAAATCCTTGCAGGATCATTGCCACAATAGCTAACCAAGTAGCACATATCATGACCAGTTAATAAATGACCTGTTGTTAATTTGTGACACCATTAAAGTTCTGAATTTTGAGGGCCAGCTCAAGAACCAAAATGCAAATCAAAATATATTATAATCCTTCTCTGTTTAAAGTTCATGTTTTGGGGGCAAGAAATAAGACTTCTTCCTCTTGCAATATGATAGCAGGCAATGAAACCTACATAAATTAGTAGGTGCAGGTAGTCATACAATCAAATGCTGGATTTTAAAAACAGCTGAATAATACTCTGTAGTTATGTATGCTATGATAATCTCATACTTGTGGGCATAAACTGATTGCTGCAGAGGTTAGAAAGGATTTTTCCTCATATACAACACTGCAGTACTGTACATGATGGCTTTTATTTTCATACTTGATAATTCCACCTAAAAGACCTAGTGAAGATTGTCTAATAAATCGAAGTGTAGAGTTTGGCGCAGAATTTCCATTCTGCTGGCATTTTTCATTGCTAATAATTAGAGTTGGTTGGGAAAAATAAATGAGATCTTAATTTTCCAATAAAATGTGGATCTTTCAAAATCAAAATGCTACGTGAACTCATTGATTTTTTTTTTTCAAAATTTCATTTTGGAGAAAAAACAGGTTCTAAATGTCAAAACATCTTTGGAATGAAACTTTTATTTATCATTTTGAAACAATTTTTCATTTTGAATTTTGATTTTTATTATATTATATACAAACAAGAACATCTAAATGAAACATTTGATTTTTCCCTAAATGAAAACTTTTGATTAGTCTAAAACTACCTTTTTTGGAATTTTTCTTCATGAAGATTTTCAAAATTATGGGGTTTTAGTGTAAATCAGAATGAAAAAAATTCAAAATCCTGTGCAAAATAACATTTCCATCCTCTATAGAGCTCTACTAATGCGCCATCTGTATTGTGAAATTCATTAGCCCATATTGTTGCAAGTACCCAACTAAATTGAATCCATTTCCCTTTTGTAAGGGCCATATGTTGGCTTCCCAACTATTTCCATATACCTCAGTTTTTACTATTAAAATTAACAGTAGAATTTTCAAAAATGCTTAATTTAGGAGCATAAGTCACTTGTTCTTAAGTTAGTTAAACTCTGAAAATCCCTCTCAATGCTTTTGGCTGTTCATATTTGATGTAACATTTGTTGCCATATACTGTGGGACAGCCATGAAGCTAAAGAATCATGAAGCCATTTGTTATGTCCAAGTTACAACTTGAAATCTCTCTGACAAAATGTCCTCTAGTAATTATGCTCTGTGATTGTGGGACTCAATCCCTTCTGTTTTCTGTTGCTTTTAGAATCCTAGTTTATTGTCTAGTGTCCTGTGACTCTTCTGTGGGAGTCTATAGAAATGCATTGTTTTGTTATCCGTAGCATATATTATATTTATAAAATAACAAAATGGAAAAATATTTAAAACATTTTAAATACACCAGCAGTACTTTGTCACATTCACAGGCATATTTGTGAAAATTTGATGGATCTATTGTGAGCTTTTTGTTTGGGAAAAGGTACATGTTATTTACGAAGACTGGAACAAAGATGCTCATCTCCTTTCTGCAGAAGCAATTCATATATTTTTGGAGAGCTTAAACTTGGAGACATGAATTCTTACCACTTAAAAGTTAGAGAATTAACATTTGTGCAGAAATGGCAGCTTACTCTCCTGTTAAATTATAGATAGTTTTGATGGGGAAGAAAATATATGTTCAATGACTAGACTGAGATTTGAATTTGAAAAAGAGAGTACTTTGTAGAAAGTTATTCAGAAAGGTGGATTTAACAGGATATTTGTTACTACATATTTTTGAATTAGATATTATTTCTAATAGAAGGCCAAATTCTTCCACCAATACTTGTGCTGAGTAGTCCGTGAATAGTCCCATTAATATCAGTGAGACTATAGTCAGGTACTAATCAATGAGAATAAACATAGCAGAATCTGGACCCATAATTCTTCTCTGTATTTAAAAGGTCTTTTCAATAACGTGCTTTCTATATTCCTTTATCTCCTTTTACTCATTATTTTTATTTAGTTTTTTCTAACATGCAAGAGCTTAAAATCTGGCAACAAACTGTGATTTCCAGCCTATAGATTAATGAGCCTTTCTCTACCAAATGACCTTCATTTTTTTCTTAATTATCTTAATAGCGACAAAGTTTCCCTTGTATGCTCTCTCTCTGATAATGTTGCCATTACAGTACTGTTAGAGCTTAATTTTATGCCCAGACTGAAGACATTTGGAAAAGTGGTAGAGTAGGATTTAGAAACTATGAGTTTTTCCCATCTCTTTGGTATCATAGTTGCAACAGTTTTCTTCACAAGATTCAAAACATTACTATTTTCCCCTCCAGTACTCTCACATCATAGAATTCTTCAAAAGAGATACCATTTCATTGTCAGTTCAAATGTTTTTATAGGAAGTAGAACACAGTTCTCTCTTTTTTTCTGACTACGCCAACACTGCATCTATTCTTTTAAGGGCATGATTCAACAAATAGTTAAACACAGGCTCTGCAAGCTGGTAATTCCTGTTCAGAAAAGCATTTAACTACTTGTTTGACTTTAAGCATGTGCTTATGTCCCACTGACTTTACATGCTTAAATTTCGGTTACACTGAATTTAATGTGGAGAACGATCCTACAGAATGTCAGAAATTAGCAAAACAACCTACTCACGACTATACAAGAGAGAGATGATTTTTGTGCTCTGTTCTCATTGAAGGTCTCTTTTGTTACTCACAGCCAAAGGCTACTCCTCCATAACAAAACTTTCAAACATATTTTAAAAAAGGACTAAATGAAAAATGAGATCACAACCATCACCTCAAGTCAGATCGCCTACAGATTCTATACCAAAGCTTAGTCAGATACACTGTTGTTTCTACTTCTGTAATTGTGCAACCATTAACTCTGTGTCATTAGAGAAATATCTAGCAAAACATTCCCTGAAGACAATATTGCAATACTCTTAAACAGCCAGAGAAAATGAGTTATACTTATAAATGGCAGAGGTTTTCTTCTCTTCCGGCTTTCCAGGTAAGGAAAATGGTGAAAGACCAAAACCAAATGTCATAGGTGGCAGCCCTGCAGGTGGCTTTCTGCCTCAAGTTCCCTCTTCTGGAGTCTCATTAACCTCATGAAAGCCTCTTTCAAGGCTATTTTATACAAAAGCCCCACAACTATAGTCCAGAATCCCCCAGCATAGTCCAAAGGGTACATTCAATCCTTCAAGTCCCACCTGTCCACTTACACACCGCGTACTGCTCTAACATCTCACCATACTTCACACCTTAAGTATGGCTCCAACATCGTTCATTCCTTACCTCAGCCCCACTAGCTAGGGTGTTTCTCCACCTTTTGTCCTCAGGTCTGGTTCTAGCTCCCCCCTCTAAAAAGTATCTCAGATTTTTAACATAATGTTCTGAGAGAATGCCCAGCTGGGCCACCTCCACTGACTTTGCCAAGGGGCAAACCAAGGCATTGCCAAGGAAGAAATGGGTGTGATTTACATGTATGTATATGCAACCTCCCAAACAAAGAAATTGTCTGTACATAAAATTTTCATTCAAATTATTCCTTGTCTGTGGGAATTTTATCGGGATGTGAGGTTGGCTAGCCAGAAATTGGCCTGTACGCTCTATTTGTATGTGGTCCTGCATATTTATGCAGCAGCTTATATCAGTTGACAGTAGTTGGAGTTAATTTGATTTATCCAGAAGAATCTTAGTCCTTGTGCGTGATTACATTGGCTTCCTCTAATATTATAGACAGTATATGTATAAACTTTTCAATTCCCAAATAATTGGGACTTACTCTCTATCAATCCTTCTCATATAAAAGGGGATTATACTTTCAAAGTGGTTAATCATTAAATGTCTTGGCAAGAATAACTTCATGGAAGAAGCACTTTTAAATCCATCGACTTATTTACCCTTGCTCGACAACACTGAGAAGTCACAGTGAGTGAAGAGAGCTTTAATTCTCTTTGAGAGAGTGAGAAGTAAACAATTACTTCAAGTTCAGTAGCCTTATTTAAAGGCTGTTTTAGGGGTACTGTATTTGTGCATGCTCATTCTACCGTTGGGAATCTATGAGCGAGGCCTCTGCCACCAAGGGACCAGATCCTGCTCCAGTTCAAGTCAAAGGCCAGCTCCCACTGGATTCAGTTGGAAGAAGGTCTAGAATCTTGCAACAAAGATTTCCTTCTGAGGGGAGTGTTGTCTTGTAAAGCTGAGACTGTAATATGAGGCATAGAAATGTCAAATACTTCAAAATATAAATAATTTCCCTGGCACTAATAACAGATGGATTTCAAGAGGTTACTAGAGTTTATCCTAAGGTAGAGTAGGCCTCCGCAGGATAATTGGCCTGATTCTTCATGGCTTTGGAGCTTGTGGTGTCAACAGGTGGCCAGTGAGCTGGCTTTCCAGCTGATTTGTGCTGCCAGAGTAGCACAAAGCAGCCAGAGCAGAGTCTATAATAGATGACTAACACTACTAATATCAATACTAACTAGGGAGTTATAAGAAAGTAACAGATATTAGGCCACTGGTTGTTCAATTCTGGCAGGCAAACAGTAGAGAAGGGTTGAAATGTTGTCTTTTGTTTTTGTTTATACTCAAGACTAACAGACAAAAAATGCATTATGAACACCATGTCTCCATTCAAGACACTGGGTGAAAACCATTCTGATCATGGGAGACAGGCTCAGTTAATCAGAGACCATCAAGAAACACCTTTCCGAGTAGCAGCTGTGTTAGTCTGTATCCACAAAAGGAAAGGAGTACTTGTGGTACCTTAGAGACTCCTCTTCTTTTTGAAGAAACACCTTTGTGTCTGTCTTCAAGTGTCCAACCCAATCTAAAATTCTAAATGTATTGCATTAAAGTCAGTGCCATGCCAAGGATGCTCTGGGCCTGGTTCAAAGACTTAAACCTGTCCCTCAAAACTTCTTCTCCCCTCAAAAAAACAACACAACAAGCAATTACCACTTTACAAAGGGACCTTCTTAGTCTTATCTGAAACAATCTCATTCATTAGCTCATCTCGGTCTATCTGCCTTACTTCCAAGTTCTCTATAGAACTGCCACATTGCTTGACATTTGCTGCCATATGGACATTCCCAGATATGTCTTGCTTAATTTCAGTTTGCGGAAACTCCTTTCATTAGCAGCCATGGTTACAGGAAGACAGCAAAAAATATGCAGTGCTGTTTCTGTGTCAGGGAAACTCACAGCTAAAGACCTTTGTGAATTTATTTAAGGAGATCTATGGGCACTGCACCTTCATTTACAAGTCATCCTTAAAGATTTACTTGCAAATACTGGCAAACAGCTAAGTCTAGTTCTGAAAACTTTCAAAGTGTAATCCTTAAGGTAGCTGCTTGCTAAATTTAGAGTGTGACTCTTTAGTCAACTCTTTGCTGTTGAGACTTTTCAGTTTCTCAACCATCATAAAAGCAAACCCTTCTCTGACCCCTCATACTTACACATCCTATTGTCCAATTGTGTTTATAATGTGTTTTAAGATAGGGTTGAGAACTTCTTCAGAAACTTTGTTGGGATCTGATGATCTTTTGTCCTTTGCAAGTTTGCCTGGCATTACATTCTTCCTTTGAGATCCTCTCTCTTTGAACCGCATGGATATTCCTAATATTTCAGCCTGCGTAGCAGCAGCTTCCTTATATGCAATGAACCCAGGGGACTGTAATTCTGATAGTGTCTTGAAGGCCACTAAATAAACCATGAGCCATTCTAATGTCAAGATCAAGACTGTACAATGTTTTGCTCACAGAGTTATTTTCTGATAAGATAATAGATCATATTTTGGCCAAAACAAGACATGAAAATGCTGAAATGTATTCAAGCTATCAGCTTCCAACTTAAACTCTGGTGTAAGATTGTGTGAAACCTTGATCTTGTTTAAAGTGTCAAGAACGCCCTCAACCTGATTTTGTATTGAATGGATTTCCTCTAGCCTTGTTGAACCTAAGTATTGCAAAATATCCAAGAGACAATGCAAGACACTGCACCAAATGTCCTCTTGCATCTGATAGCAGGGTTGTATACCTTCATCAGTTCTCCAATCCATTCCAACCATTCTGCAGGTTTCATCCAGTGAGCAATTGCCTCCAATCATTCCTTCAAATGTTTGTGTTGGCATATTCACTCACTAAAGTGGACAAAGTTCATGAATCCCATTTTACAGTTTGCAAAGGACGATGAGGAATTTGGTTGGAAAAGCAAACAAGCAAAATAATACAGGAGGCAAGAGGTGAGTCAGACTAAGATCACTGGCATAACTCCCTATTAGGAGTTTTGACAAAGAACCACAGTTTTAATAGGTTTCAGAGTAACAGCCGTGTTAGTCTGTATTCACAAAAAGAAAAGGAGTACTTGTGGCACCTTAGAGACTAACCAATTTATTTGAGCATGAGCTTTCGTGAGCTACAGCTCACTTCATCGGATGCATACCGTGGAAACTGCAGCAGACTTTATATATACACAGAGAATATGAAACAATACCTCCTCCTACCCCACTGTCCTGCTGGTATTACTTTCCACGGTATGCATCCGATGAAGTGAGCTGTAGCTCACGAAAGCTCATGCTCAAATAAATTGGTTAGTCTCTAAGGTGCCACAAGTACTCCTTTTCTTTTTACAGTTTTAATACTTTTCTTTCTTTGCATTCACTCGGTGAAAAGTCTTGCCCTAAATTGACAGGACAGTTTTCTACCAAAAAACCAACAAACAGAATCCGTCACTTGTGTCCAAGTAGCCAGATCTGCCTTTGTTCTAGTCAAAATTCTGCCCAAGTCTTTCAATAATCGGACCAATTTCAGCATCCACATTCATAACAATAACATAGCAACAAACTGATTAGCTTTTTGTCCCAGAATCAGAGACTGTGGCACCCAACAAGCCTGACAAACTCAATGCAATATCCTCACTAGGTAGGGGTTAGTGTGAGAAGAACTGTCCACAGATTGTTCACCAACAGCATGGTCTAATGTTGCATATTTCAAAAAACTTTGTAGGTCACTTGTACTTGTCTGATTTTCTGTTTCATGGGCCTGCTGCAGCTTGCATTTTTGAGAACCACTCTTGTGCATGAATGTATTCATGGAAGAAATCATGGTTGATAATAAGAATTCACCCACCAAGCCCTTCAGAAATGAATTGCTAGGTTTGGAATGACAGTGAAAGATCTAACTAATATCTCTGTGAAACTCTAAGAGATATTAGGTCAAAGGACAGAATAGCTCTGTGAAACTCAGGGCTATATCTGGTGAAACTGAGACAGAGCTCAGGAATAAGGTTAATCCAAGCTCAAGTGAAGGGGGTAGTTACAGAGAAGGTGAAGGTCCCAAGACAAAAGAAGAGAGTAAGAAGTAAAAAATGTAAAAAAAAAAAAAAAAAAATGTTGGGGGTGGTTGTTATGGGCCTCTGATTGTCCTGATTTAATTGGAACCCTTTGAACCCCCAACCCCACTTCATATGGCTCTGATTAAAACTCCTTCAGATTTTTACTTATCTCCTATGATGCCAAATGGCAGATAAAGTTCAAACCCAAAAATAGGAGAAAATGTGAATGCTTGTGAATCTTAAGCTTAAGATCTCTCTGAGCTCTAAAGCCACCAAGGCCAACATTTTCAGGAACAGAACACGAATTCTGGGTGCTTCAGTTTTTGAATGCCCAGCTGAAGATACCTAGGAGTGCCAGATAGTGGCCCTCTATTGAACGTTTTGACCTCAGGACTTTTGAATATTCTAGACTTTCAAATTAAATATAGCATTTCTCACACCCTTCTCTCTTCCACAAGTCAGATATTTTGAACTGCACAGTACACTGTATCACACATTAAATTTAAGCCATATTTTTTTTTGAACTAATAATGATGGAAAAGAGCACTTTGAATAAAATATTTCATTTAACAAATGGATATCAATGTCTTTTGAGGAATATCAAATGTCACATAATACTTGGTTCAATTTATTAATTTTCATTAAGCTTCCTTGACTTCAGATCACCTTCATGATTTTCCCCCTACCGGGCACAGCTGCCAAGTTTTTTCATTCAGAGGAAGACTTCTTCCATATGGATTAATTTTAAGATCATTTTAAAAACATCACACTCTTAAGATGAACTGCATAAGGGAAATAATGAACATAATACATTTGGGTATCAATAAAGTATTGATGCAGAGTCTCTCATCTGCTGAAGGACTGTAAGCAAAAGATAATGATAAACAGCAAAGAATAATTTCATTAAACTGCATTGACAGCCTCCTCGGGGTCAGCTATGTCTTATTGATCCTGGGTCATGCTGGAAAGGCAGCAGAGTCACCCCACCCCAAGAGGAGCTCCCTACAAGTCCCAAATGCTGATTTAGGTGGGTTAACACATTTAATCAGATGAAAGGAGCAAACTATTATGAAGAGCTCCAAGCCCTTTGCAAATATAAAGCCATACAACAGCCAAGTGAGGTAGGCTGTAATATACCTAGTGACAGGGTCTTGACACTTTCCTAAGGCCAAAAGTCAGTCTCAGAATTAAGAACAGAAGAACGGAGTCATAATTTTTGGTCGCCAGGTGTAACCATCACACAATATTGCCTGATTATATGTCTCTGTTGTAAGGCCCAGTTCCTACAACAATCTGGGGACATGCTTAACATTAACCACTTGAGTAGGCCTGCTGAGAAGGAGATTCGTTTTGCTTTCTTGACTACTATACTACTTGTCTGTCACATTATCTCACTGGGCTGATTGGGATTTGTGCAAGAACTGTTCTGACCTTTTGCCTTCACACTCTGGTGTAGTTCCGTGGTGAACCAGAGTGATGTAGGAAGACAGGTCACTCTGCTATTAATACAGCATTAGTCTCATTCAACAGTTAGTCATCACAATATCCACAAAGGCACTTAGGGCCACAATTTTAAAGGTATTAGGTATGCAAAGATGCAACTAGGCACATAGTGGGATTTTTCAAAAGCGCCTAAGCAACAAAGTCCCATTGATGAGGTGCTTATCTTCATCTTTAGGCACCTAATGCCTTTAAAAATCTGGCTCTAAACTACAGTGCCACTGGGCTTATTTCCTTCTCCCTTTCTCTAAGCACTTCCTTGGAAAGCAGTGTGGCCTAGCTGATAGATCATTAGACTGGGACTTAAGAGAGCTGGGTTCTATTACTGGCTCTGCTTCTGGTTGCCCTTGTGATCTTGGACAAGTTACTTCCCTGCCCTGTGCCTTAGTTTCCCCATCTGTAAAATGGCCATAATGATATTGACATTCTTTGCACAGTGCTTTGATGATGATATTATTCGGATTACTGAAAGAACTACTGCCATCATATTGTTCCTTTCCAGAATAGAAATATTTGCTGAATATATTGAAGGGCTCAATAGATATTTGTCATTTGCTCTTCCTGCTACTTTTCCCCGTTGCTGCATTCTTCCATCTTGTACCTCTATAACTGTCTCTTATCCATGGTTGCAGCCGGTAATGTCTCTGACTGTTTGTTACACTGTGTCCTGTCTAATAGGACATCCTTGGTTTCTCCCAGTGACTTCAACTGTGAATATCAACTGTTGGAGCTCCTGTTGCTTCTCCTCTAGAAATGAAGTCGGCTCACCCTTGGCACAAATTTAGATCACCTTTCATTGAGGAAAGGGAACACCACACAACTTTGAATTACCTTGGTTCCTTTGGTATCCATTCTGTTATCTCATTGTTTCATGAGTCTTCAATTGCTTGACCTTGTCAGTGACCCAACGCTTCTGTTTCTCGCTTTCAGAACCTCCTGAGGGAACTACATCAGTACTTGCCTGTTTGTTGCACACAGAGTTTGCATATTCAGATATCTTCCAGAGCAGTTCAGCCCTTGGTATCAACAATGAGTCACCATCTCTGCCAGTCACAATCCCCATGCTATGCAGAATTTTCAAATACAGAAATCCTGCCTCCGCTCAACAGGCCACAAAGCAGTTCTTATCAGTCTCTCCCCACTCTCGGCAGTGGTTTCTGTAGTCCCACTGGATCACTGCTTTTAACTTCTCTCTTCCAGTTCATTGGTCTCTTTCTTCCTGTTCAGTATTCCGCCAAACTAAGTGCTATTCTTGACAACCACATTCTGGGAAAAGGAAGCAGTTGCCTGGCTTTTGGAAAAGTCCAAAATAGATAATTCTCCCAGGGATAGTGACATATCCTGAAGAGTGAGTATTCTTTGTGCTAGCGTAAATAGCCTGGGAGGATCTATATAAGTGTAACAAAGCATACATAAGGAAATAAAGTTTTTATTTTTACAGCGTATCAAATTTCTTCTTTAATGACACTTGTTAGTCAGGTCAAAACAGCTGATTAGTTGTTGCTATGTTTTACCATTTTGCAATGCTGTATTTAGCTTTCCCTTCTTAATCCAGTTTTTCTGTTTTCTTTGAATGAAACAAAAGTCGTTGTGTCAGTTGATTTGTTCATTAAGCAGAAGGACAAAGGCCATGGCTGTTTAACTGAATAGAAAATTGCATGCATTCTGCGCAGTTGGCACAATTTTCTCCTGCAGACAAGGAGGGGACCAAACTTGAATAGTGGAGCAGAACTTTCTTTTCCTTAGAGAAGTCCAGAGCTGTGTTTGAACTTTCTGGTTCATCCTTCTTTGTATAATGGATCTGAACCAGAAACCTTAGTTCTTCCGAACAGGGGAAAGTACCGATCCAAAGTATATAGCTTGGGTTCTATTCTTATTAGTGGTAAATGGATGCTGTGAGACTTAGCCCTGGTCTACACTACGAGTTTAGGTCAAATTTAGGAGCATTAGATCGATTTAACCCTGCACCCGTCCACACGATGAAGCCATTTACTTTGACTTAAAGGGCTCTTAGAATCGATTTCTGTACTCCTCCCCCTGACGAGTGGATTAGCACTGAAATCGACCTTGCTGGGTTGAATTTGGGGTAGAGAGGTCACAATTCGATGGTATTGGCCTCTGGGAGCTATCCCAGAGTGCTCCATTGTGACCGCTCTGGACAGCGCTCTCAACTCAGATGCACTGACCAGGTAGACAGGAAAAGGCCTGCGAACTTTTGAATCTCATTTCCTGTTTGGCCAGCATGGCAAGCTGCAGGTGAGTGCAGAGCTCATCAGCAGAGGTGACCATGATGGAGTCCCAGAATTCCAAAAGAGCTCCAGCATAGACCGAACGGGAGGTACGGGATCTGATTGCTGTATGGGGAGATGAATCCATGCTATCGGAACTCCGTTCCAAAAGACGAAATGCCCAAACAGTTGAAAAAAACTCCAAGGGCATGAAGGACAGAGGCTATAACAGGGACCCCCAGCAGTGCCGCATGAAACTTAAGAAGCTCAGGCAAGCCTAGCAAAAAACCAGAGCGGCAAACAGCAGCTCGGGGTCAGAGACCCAGACATGCCGCCTCTACGATGAGCTGCATGCCATTCTAGGGGGTTCAGCCACCACTACTCCACCCCTGCACTTTGACTCCATCAGTGGATTATCACACAACAGGGATGCACATTTTGGGGATGAGGAAGATAGCGCACAGCAAGCAAGCAGAGAAACCATTTTTCCCAAGAGCCAGGAACTGTTTCTCACTCTGGACCTGGAGCCAGTACCCCCCGAATCCACCCAAGGTGGGCTCGCAGACCTGCCAGGTGGAGAATGGACCTCTGGTGAGTGTACCTTTGTACATATAATACATGGTTTAAAAGCAAGCATGTTTAATGATTAATTTGTGGCCAGTACAGCTAACATGTCTGGGGATGGAGCAGAAATCCTCCAGGGACATCTCCATAAAGCTCTCCTGGATGTACTCCCAAAGCCTTTGCAAAAGGTTTCTGGGGAGGGCAGCCTCATTCCGTCCTCCATGGTAGGACACTTTACACGCCAGGCCAGAGGCACGTAGTTTGGAGTCATTGCATAACAAAGCATGGCAGCGTATGGTCCCGGTGTTTGCTGGCATTCAAGCAATATCTGTTCTTTATCTCTGTTATCCTCAGGAGAGTGATATCATTCATGGTCACCTGGTTGAAATAGGATGGTTTTATTAAGGGGACATTCAGAGGTCGCCGTTCCTGCTGGGCTGTTTGCCTGTGGCTGAACAGAAATCTTCTCCGCTGTTCGCCACTCAGTGCAGGTAGGGGTGAAGCGATCATCCCAGAGAATTGTGTGTGTGTGTGGGAGGGGGGTTTCATTGGGTTTGTGTTGCACATTAACCCAAAAACCACAGTCCCTCCTTTTAAATTGCCAACAAATTTTAAATGGCCAACCCAACGACTGTTGGATATGGAAAATAAGGGCACTATTGTTTGAAACCATTCCCACATGTTAGGAAGGTTAAAGAAGCCAAAAGACTGTAGCTTACCATGGCTGCCTGCAAGCCAAAGTCTGTTGCCCACTGGCCCTGCGTGTGTGATCTCTCACACCAAACTGGCAGACCCTCAATATAAGAGGCAAAATGTGACCTTGTACCGAATACACATGTGCTATGTAATGTTAACAGCAAGGTTCACCCTGAAAGAGTCTACCCATTGTTCTCTAAAATGTGTCTTTTTAACTACTACTCTCCCTTTTTTTCCTCCCGCAGCTGCAAATGTTTCAATGCTCACACTATCATCTCCTTCCCAAAGGCTAGTGAAGATTAGAAGGCAAAAAAACTGCCCTCGCAATGAAGTGTTTTCTGAGCTCATGCAGTCCTCCCACACTGAAAGAGTCCAGCAGAATGTGTGGAGGCAGACCCTGTTAGAGTCCAGGAAAGCACAATATGAATGCAAGGACAGGTGGCCGGTTGAAGATGATAGGTGGTGTCAGCTTGCTGACAGAAGGCAGGAGTCAATGCTGAGGCTACTGGAGGATCAAACTGATATGTTCCGGCATATGGTTGAGGTGGAGGAAAGGCAGCATGAGCACAGACCGCTGCTACAGCCCCTGTGTAACCAACTGCCCTCCTCCCCAAGCTCCATAGCCTTCTCACCCAGATGCCCAAGAATGTGGGGGGAGCCTCTGGGCACCGAACCACTCCACCCCAGAGGACTGCCCAAGCAACAGAAAGCTGGCATTCAGTAAGTTTTAAAGTGCAGTGTGGCCTTGTCCTTCCCTCCTCCCCCACCCCTACTGGGTTAACTTGGCAGTTATCCCCCTATTTGTGTGATGAATTAATAAAGAATGCATGAATGTGAAGCAACAATGACTTGATTGCATCTGCAAGCAGTGATCGAAGGGGGGAGGGCAGGGTGGTTAGCTTACAGGGAAGTAGAGTGAACCAAGGGGCGGGGGTTTTCATCAAGGAGAAACAAACAGAACTTTCACACCGTAGCCTGGCCAGTCATGAAACTGGCTTTCAAAGCTTCTCTGATGCGCACCACGCCCTCCTGTACTCTTCTAACTGCCCTGGTGTCTGGCTGTGCATAATCAGTGGCCAGGCAATTTGCCTCAACCTCCCACCCCGCCATAAACATCTCCCCCTTACTCTCACAGATATTGTGGAGCGCACAGCAAGCAGTAATAACAGTGGGAATACTGGTTTTGCTGAGGTCTAACCAAGTCAGTAAACTGCACCAGCGCACCTTTAAACGTCCAAATGCACATTCTACCACCATTCTGCACTTGCTCAGCCTGTAGTTGAACAGCTCCTGACTACTGTCCAGGCTGCCTGTGTATGGCTTCATAAGCCATGGCATTAAGGGGTCCCCAAGGATAACTGTAGGCGTTTCAACATCCCCAACAGTTATGTTTTTTGGTCTGGGAAGAAAGTCCCTTGCTGCAGCTGTTGAAACCAACCAGAGTTCCTGAAGATGTGAGCGTCATGTACCTTTCCCGGCCATCCCACGTTGATGTTGGTTAAACGTCCCTTGTGATCCACCAGTGCTTGCAGCACCATTGAAAAGTACCCCTTGCCATTTATGTACTCGCCAGCTTGGTGCTCCGGTGCCAAGATAGGGATTGGGTGCCATCTATCACCCCACCACAGTTAGGGAATCCCATTGCAGCAAAGCCATCCACTATGCCCTGCACATTTCTCAGAGTCACTACCCTTGGTAGCAGCAGCTCAGTGATTGCATTGGCTTCTTGGGTTACAGCAGCCCCCACAGTAGATTTGCCCACTCCAAATTGATTCCCAACTAACTGGTAGCTGTCTGGTGTTGCAAGCTTCCACGGGGCTATTGCCACTTGCTTGTGAACTATGAGGGCTGCTCTCATCTTGGTATTCTGGTGCTTCAGGGCAGGGGAAAGCAAGTCACAAAGTTCCATGAAAGTGCCCTTACCTATGCAAAAGTTTTTCAGCCATTGGGAATCGCCCCAGACCTGCAACACTGTGAGGTCCCACCAGTCTGTGTTTGTTTCCTGGGCCCGGAATTGGCGTTCCACGGCATGAACCTGCCCCATTACCACCATGATGTCCACATTGCCAGGGCCCGTACTTTGAGAGAAGTCTGTGTCCATGTCCTCATCACTCTCCTCACTGCGCTGCCATAGTCTACTCGCCTGCTGTTGCAGGTTCTGGTTCTGCATATACGGCTGGATAATGCACGTGGTGTTTAGAACGGTCATAACTTCCATGGTGATATGAGTGGGCTCCATGCTTGAAGTGGTATGGTGTGAGCAGGAGAGCAGAGTGGCAGCGGAAGCGGTGGGTGGATGACAATGCTGACAGCAATATGGCACCCGTACGAAAAAATGCATGAAACAACTGTGGGCCATTGCTTTCACAGAGGGAGGAGCAAGGGGTAGGCTGATAGCAGACGGTGCAGTATGACTGTTAGCTGTCATCATCTTCTGGGTGCTAACTAGCAGAGCAGACACTGCAGAACAACTGCTAGCTGCCATCATCTCCTGGGGGCTCACGGTGCTGCTGGCTGGGAGAGCAGCCTGAGGCAGAATGGCCCCCTCAAGGATTGAGCTCAAAACCCTGGGTTTAGCAGGCCAATGCTCAAACCACTGAGCTATCCCTCTGCCAATATTCCAGGCAGGACTGAATTTCCATTAGACAAAACTTAAAGAAGAGAATGACCTGAGTCACTCCCATTTATGCTCAGGCACCCCTGACAGTCCTCACCAAGGTCTGCCAGGAGCAGCCATATCTGCCCAGGTGCCCGTGACAGACCTCACTGAGATCTGCCAGGAGCATCCATGTCTACCCAGGGGCCCCGACCGACGTCACCGAGGCTGGCCAAGAGCACCCAGGAGTCAACGAGGACAGCTACCAGTTGTAATGCACCATCTGCTGCCACAAGGCAATGAGCTGCGGCTGTGAAGCAATGAGGTCCCGCGTCTGCCAGCACCCAGGAGATGTCCAGTGACGGTGAGCTGAGCAGGCCTCCAAATACCTCAAAAGAACCTGCTTTAGTATAGAAATAAACCCCGCCCTGACTGCAGACCCCTAGTTGTCATCTACCACCCCACAGAGGAACACCTACAGGTATCATCAAACAACTACAACTCATACTTGATGGGGACGCCATCCTGAAAAAAATCTTTCCTGAACCCCACTTCTGGCCTTCCAACAAGCTCTGTGTGGCTTAAAAGCGTGTCTCTCTCACCAACAGAAGCTGGGCCAATAAAAGATATTACCTCACCCACCTTGTCTCTCTATCCTGGGATTGACACGGCTACAACAACACTGTTTCTGTTTTAGAGACGTACTAATTCCAGCTACCCTGCTGCTGCTTTGGAATGACCACTTCCAGAAGTGACAGGACAGCTCAGTCTATATATCAATTTTTTTCTCTGTCAAACCCATCAATTGAAGTAGGATGTTCATGAAAGCTAGTAAAGTTGGTGGTTTGTATACCACAGATAAATAAGACATTGCATATCAACTATCAAACAGCTGACAGATGTAACAACTTTTGGTCACTTACGATTCAAATCTGTGGACCTGGAGGTGAAAGGCTCCGTAACCTCTCTGTACCACGCCTCCACTTCAGTCATCTTGTGCTAATCCCACATTAAAAGACAATGTAACAATGCAAACCATTATCTACGGCTAAATGTGCCCTTCCCCTCAAAATAACTAATTAGTCTCACAAAAGGTAAAAGGAAAGAAAAAATTGCTACTAAATATTTATGACCTATTGAAACATTAATCTCAGAAATGTGCAAGCATTGCTTCATGTAAGGCTGACACTAAGCAACTGAATACATATTATGTTTCCCAGGAAAATCCTCTTTAAGCTAACGGTGGCGAGTGAAAAGTGCATGATGGTGTCTCCACTTAGTAATTTAGAGCAGTAGCACATTATATGCTTGGAGAGATTTAATTATGGCTTGATAATGGTCATTGGGATAATCAAAATTTTATTCCTCTGAGTGAGAGAGGATTTTTTTCAATTTCCTTTTCATCTGTTGGACCTCAATGCTGATTGATACAAACTTTTCCTACCCCTGAATCTCAAATCAGATTCAAATGGTCCCAAAAGCTTTGGCTAACCCTCCCCTAGTTCAGGATTAACAGAATATGGATTTATTAAAGTCTGAATAAAAGGGAATTGCCAGCTTGAATTAATATCCTTTTGTGAGATATTTGAAGGTTTTTCTTTTTTGCTAGGAGAAAGGTTTTAATAGAACCATTATATATCAGATTGGCTGGACAATTTATCCTTTTAATTAATGTAATTTCCCTCCTACTGAGACAGTGTTTAAATCCTTAAAAGTAAAACTAAATAAGAATTTCCCAACCTTTTATCACTGTGTACACCTTCGATGTAAGAACTAGAAAATAATGAATTATTAGTTTTAGAGAATACTAGTGCAACAATGCTCTGTACAAAATCTTTATACATTTTATAGACTTTTTTAATTGAAATATAAAGCAAAATGTTAGAATTTATTTGATACATGGTTTTCAGATAAGGGAAATATTTTTTCAAAAATAGGAATCTAAAGGTAGACCACTACATTTATATTTATGCAGCTAAATTATTGGCCTAATTTTCAAAGGTTCTGAGCATGCAATAGCTTCCATTGAATTCAATGGAGGCTACTTGGTGCTCAGCAATTTTAAAAATAAAGCCATTGATTCAGATGTCTAAATATGGACTAAGGGGCCTAACTTGAGGATCCTACATTTGCAAACCTTTCCAAAGAATTTATTTTTCAGTTCACATGTTTTTCCTGGAAATGGTCATTTTCAGATAAGATGAGTTTAGATAAAAGTTGTTTTACATAAATTCAGTGTAACGATAATTTATTTGTTTTGTTTTTTTTGTTGTTTTTTAAAAACTTTTTTCCTAATGACTTAATTTTATTTTCAGGGACTGTTTTACACCTTTCTAAATCATCAGTACCAATGTGATAGATTCATCAATAATAAGGGTCGAAAGGAGCTGTCACAGGGGAGCTGGTCCCTGTGGCTAGACCAGCCCCAGCATCCCTGTGTCCAAGCAGGTAGACCAAGTTGAGCCAATGGAAAGGGACAGTGCTACACTTGGGTTTATAAGGATTTGTCAGAGAACAGGAAGGGAAAGAGTGAATGGGGCAAACTGTGCTTCAAAATGAGGCTATAGAAGAGTGGAGATAACTCCTGTGGTGGGGCCCTGGAACTCGGGGAGGCAGCCCTGGAGCTGGGGTTCCAGAAGGAAAAGGGAGCTGGCTGAGAAATGGTTTGTGTTTGTTTTGGTTTGCTTACATTTGAAACATAAAACTATTTAAAGGAGACAGTGTGCGTCAGTGTGTGTTTGGAAGTTGGGGAGAAGCCCTGCCCTGCAACAGGACCATTATGATCGTTGTTTCTGACCTCCTGCCTAATACAGGCCAGAGAATCTTGCCTAGTAATCATTCATCAAGCCCATAACATACCACAACTACAGCCTCTTCACCAGCACTTTTCAGTAATTTGTCTGTCTGGTGGGAGCCACCAACTTTGCATATGGCAGGCAAATCACCAAATCTTACCCATCTATCAGGATTTCTAATGAAGGACTCCCCTGTCTCCACAAACCTGTCTCCACTGTGTTCCCATCTGGAGGTGCTTCTCTCGTAAGAGAGTTTTGTCTCTTCTTTTTGCGACCCCTCCTCCACCCGTAACAAGACCAGCTTCCTCAGTTAGAGAATTGAGGCAGCCATTTTTAAGGTGGGTCTTATGATCTCTCTATAAATAATTTTCTCTCTTTGTCACTCTCTCTGTGCTCTTCTAGTTGAGCTGCTCTGCTCTCAGGATGCATTACCTGAGCTGTGGGGACCACAAGCTGCTTTTACTGTTGCTTGTCTTTTACCTCTATTGGTTTTCTTCACTCTGTAATTGGACATTAGGCAGATCAAGATTTTTATCTTGATGTAGATGCAGAGGTTATTTCATTATTAATTTTATTTAACAGATTTTCTTTGCTTTAGTCCCTTAACAACTCATTTAGAACCCTATTGCCCTTAGCGCTAAAACTCCTCTAATTCCTGACTCCCTTGTGTCACTGCCTCACACTCCATCTGGGATTTCTCTCATCTTGAAATATTGTTTCTGTTCCCTGACTGGATGAGTGATCAAGCATTCCCAGCACAAACACTCGTGCATGCAAATTTAAAATGCATTGTCAATGAATACTCATTCATGTGACTTGGACATTCTCTTTTCATGAACATTTGTGCTAATAAAATTCAGTCACATGAGTAGTCACAGGAAGCTAACACAAAAGATCCCTGAGAACAAGTGGAACAAATTCACTTCAAAATTAAAATGAATATTCATGGAAAAATGTCTTTATTCTTTTTCTCCAGTTCTAATATACACTACTGAATATAAAAATCTGTGGTAAGGCAGTGTTAAAGTAGGATAGTTCAAATGACAAAAAAGTCAGAAAATGCTAAAAAGCTGAAGTCCCAATAACAATGTTAATTCAGCAGCACTAAACATCCTGTATAGTTTATGGTATACATCTGATGAGAAACAGCAATATTTTGAATTACACATTTAGCCAGAAAAGAGGAACAGAAAATTCTACCTATATGCAATACGGCCCAGTTAACAGTGCTCTTCGAATTGTAAGCATTTCCTGATTTTTTGTGATTTTGAATCTGCAATCCTAAGACTATATTTAATATCATTTTATTTCATCTTTTTGTAGAAAATACTTATTACATTTTAAAGAAAAAAACATTTAGGAGAAAATAGGTAATGTTAGAACTGAAATTATCACAATTACCCATGTAAATACTCAAGTATAGCTAAAGGCATTTTCCACAAACTTTCCAAAATCATTCACCTTTGAGGTGAAGACAAAGCATGGAAAATGTCAGCGCCAAAAGTAGACGGTTATGAGCCCATGAATATGGAAGGTTATAATGGAAGCTATTTTGCAGTCTTAACTTTGGTGAACACACTGTAATACACTCACTATCGATCCTATATATGCACTATAAATACACATGTTAATTATACCCGTGGTAATTATACTACATGCTGTTTCTGGCATGGCAATCCCAAATCAATCTTTTTAGGGGAGTAGGTTTCTGTGGGTGACCTCTCTGAATGATCTTCTTGGTTGTGCTATGGATAGTTAGCTAGAACTAGCTTGATGTGCTTCAGCTTCTGCTCAGGCTCTCTGTCTCAGAGCCAGCCTCTCTCATCCCCTTCATCCCTCAACTCCTTTGTTGTTTTCACAAATGGGACTACAGGTGGCCATTGGCCAAAAAGAGAAGTTCTTCTGCATTTGTGACAGCATGGGCCTGGGAGTTCTGGCCCTGACACTCTCCCCAGCTCAGTGAATGGAAAGCAAAGAATGCTGGGATGTTACAAATCTGTATTGCTGCTTGAGAACACTCTAAATTGACTTGGCAACGATGTACCTCCTTCTCTTTTCTCTCTCTCTCTCTAAGTCCTGGCAAACTGGCCCTGATAGAGACCAGCAGTCATTAGCGATACTGCCATATGGAGAAGAGCTAACACTGGGCACAGATGTCATGTTTGAAAATTGAGCTTGGCATTTGATCTGTTTACTTTCTTCCTTTGGATTTGTTCAGAAGGTTTTGAGTGAACAAATCCAGGGGTTTGTTTTGACTAAAGAGACTTGCTGATGATCAAGTTCCCTACCAACATTTCTCCTCCGTATGTTCTGTGTGAAGCACTCCGTTAGCATAAGCAATGGCTTATTTAGTTAACATGAGACCCTGTCATCACTAGCTGTATGAATCTATGCAACCTGTACAAGAAGAAAAAGCTGCTATGTTTTGACACACACTGACTTCCAAAAAAATGCATCATCTTTACAATGAAACATTTTAGCAGGTCTAATTCCATCCAGCAGACATCCTACATAAGAAACTATGGGACTGATCCTTCTTGCATTGAAGTTAATATGCAAATTCCATGTGAACAGGATTAGGTAGCATATTACACATCAGTCTCAGAGTATGTATGCATTTGGTTACTGCAAAAATACATTTGAGTTCACCTTTCATGTATGACATTTTTTTTTGTTGCAATAAGGACTATGATACCAATTGCCAGTAGAGCCACAAAACAGATCTGAGTAATAGTAAGCCAGAGACAGGAAAACAGCCAGAGTGGCTGGTCATCAGAGGGTAATGGGGTGAAGCTCTGTCAGTAATGTCACACAATTTGACTGATGTACGGCAGGCTGCTGTGCTATCTTCTGCCAGTGGGAGATGCCTGGTGGAGCAGGAGTTATCCCAGCCTTGACAGGTTTCAGTACACATGACTGCTGTCAAGGTTCCTCCCCCACTCTGAACTCTAGGGTACAGATGTGGGGACCTGCATGAAAACCTCCTAAGCTTACTTTTACCAGCTTAGGTTAAAACTTTCCCAAGGTACAAATTAATTTTATTCTTTGTCCTTGGAATATCCACTGCCACCACAAAACTCTAACTGGGTTTACTGGAAACGTAGTTTGGACACGTCTTTCCCCCCAAAATCCTCCCAACCCTTGCACCCCACTTCCTGGGAAAGGTTTGGTAAACATCCTCATCAATTTGCATAGGTGACCACAGACCCAAACCCTTGGATCTGAGAACAATGAAAAAGCATTCAGTTTTCTTACAAGAAGATTTTAATAGAAATAGAAGTAAATAGAAGTAAAGGAATCACCTCTGTAAAATCAGGATGGTAGATACCTTACAGGGTAATTAGATTCAAAACATAGAGAATCCCTCTAGGCAAAACCTTAAGTTACAAAAAAGACACATAGACAGAAATAGTCATTCTATTCAGCACAGTTCTTTTCCCAGCCATTTAAAGAAATCATAATCTAACACATACCTAGCTAGATTACTTACTAAAAGTTCTAAGACTCCATTCCTGTTCTATCCCCAGCAAAAGCAGCATAGAGATAGACACAGACCCTTTGTTTCTCTCCCTCCTCCCAGCTATTGAAAGTATCTTGTCTCCTCATTGGTCATTTTTGTCAGGTGCCAGCGAGGTTACCTTTAGCTTCTTAACCCTTTACAGGTGAGAGGAATTTTCCTCTGGCCAGGAGGGATTATAAAGGGGTTTACCCTTCCCTTTATATTTATGACACGCCCCCCAAATCTCAGCTAGGGTGAAACACTGGCTGGGATTTCTTCCTGGAGCTCTAGGAAAAACAGAGTTAATAAGCCACATGCATCTCTAAATATACTACCAAGTACATAAAGACTAACAATATTTTCCACATCTCAAGGACGATTTTAACCAGTTGATTCTGGGAAAATTTCACGGGAGAGTGCATCAGCCACTTTGTTAGAAGCTCCTGAGATGTGATGGAAGTCGAAATCAAAATCTTGGAGAGCTAAACTCCACCGAAGAAGTTTTTTGTTATTTTCTTTGACGGTGTGAAGCCACTTCAGTGCAGCATGGTCGGTTTGCAGGTGGAAACGCCATCCCCAAACATATGGGCATAGCTTTTCCAGAGCGTAGACAATGGCGTAACATTCTTTTTCAGTGACTGACCAGTTGCTTTCCCTCTCAGACAGTTTTTTGCTGAGAAACACTACAGGGTGGAATTCTTGATCAGGTCCTTTCTGCATTCAAACTGCTCCCACACCATGCTCAGACGCATCTGTGGTTACTAGGAACGGTTTGTCAAAGTCTGGGGCCCTTAGTACAGGGTCAGACATGAGTGTCGCTTTAAGCTTGTTAAAGGCCTTTTGACACTTTTCGGTCCACTGAACGGCATTTGGCTGTTTCTTTTTGGTTAAGTCTGTCAGTGGGGCGGCGATTTGGCTGTATTGCGGTACAAATCGTCTGTAATAACCGGCCAAGCCTAAAAAGGATTGAACCTGTTTCTTTGACTTTGGGACAGGCCACTTTTGGATAGCATCCACTTTGGCCTATATGGGGCCGATAGTTCCTTGACTCACCTGGTGTCCAAGGTAAGTCACTCTGTTTAGGCCTATTTGACACTTCTTAGCCTTAACAGTTAGTCCTGCCTCCCTTATGCGCTCAAGAACCTTTTGTAGATGTTCCAGGTGGTCTGCCCAGGAATCCGAAAATATGGCCACATCATCAAGGTAGGCGACTGCATATTCTTCTAATCCCACTAGGAGACCATCTACAAGTCTTTGGAAGGTGGCGGGTGCATTTCGCAGCCCAAAAGGGAGTACATTAAATTCATACAGCCCAAGATGTGTGGTGAAGGCTGACCTTTCCTTGGCAGATTCATCTAGCGGTGCCTGCCAGTACCCCTTGGTTAAGTCCAAGGTAGAGATGAACTGGGCCCGTCCCAGTTTCTCTAATAGTTCATCTGTGCGTGGCATTGGATAGTTGTCTGGGCTAGTTACAGCATTTAGCATACGGTAGTCCACGCAAAAACGTATTTCCCCATCTGGTTTGGGAACTAGAACCACTGGAGATGCCCATGCACTTCCAGAGGGGAGGATTACACCCATCTGTAACATATCCTGGATCTCCCATTCTATAGCAGTTTTAGCTTGAGGAGACACCCGGTAAGGTTGGACTTTAATTGGGCGAGCATTACCTGTGTCGATGGAGTGGTATGCCCGTTCAATCAGTCCTGGGGTGGCTGAGAACGTTGGCGCGTAGCTAGTGCACAGCTCCTGGATCTTCTGTCGCTGCATATGCCCAAGGGTCATGGAGAGGTTCACCTCTTCCACACCACCAGCACTTTTCCCTTCGTAGTAGATACCTTCAGGCCACTCAGCGTCGTCTCCTCCCTGGGCTGTAAACTGACAAACCTTTAATTCTCTGGAATAAAAGGGCTTTAGAGAATTAATATGGTACACCTTAGGCTTTCGGTTGGAGGTGGGGAATGCTATGAGATAATTAACAGCTCCCAGGCGCTCCTGGACCGTGAATGGCCCTTCCCACTATGCTTCCATTTTATGGGCCTGGAGCGCCTTTAAGACCATGACCTGGTCCCCTACTTTGAAGCAACGCTCTCTGTCATGTTTATCATATCAGGTTTTTTGCTCTTTTTGAGCATCCTTTTTGAGCATTTCTTTAGCAAGGGCTGAAGAGGTTCGGAGGGTGTTTTGTAGGTAGGTTACAAAGTCCAGAATGTTAGTTCCTGGAGAAGGTGTAAATACCTCCCATTGCTGCTTCACCAACTGTAATGGCCCCTTAACCTCACGGCCATATACAAGTTCAAATGGGGAAAACTCTAAACTGGGGTGTGGTACAGCTCTGTAGGCAAAGAGCAACTGCTGCAACACTAGGTCCCAATCATCGGAGTGCTCATTTACGAATTTATGTATCATGGCCTCCAAAGTTCCATTAAGCTTCTCCACCATGCCATTTGTCTGATGGTGGTAAGGAGTGGCAACCAAGTGATTTACCCCATGAGCTTCCCAAAGGTTTTCCATAGTTCCTGCCAGGAAATTAGTCCCTGCATCTGTGAGGATGTTGGAGGGCCAACCTACCCTGGCAAAAATGTCTGCTAGTGCCTGGCACACACTTTTAGCGCTGGTGTTGCTTAGAGCTACTGCTTCTGGCCATCGGGTGGCAAAATCCATGAAAGTCAGTATGTACTGCTTTCCTCTGGGTGTCTTTTTTGGAAAAGGACCCAGAATATCCACAGCTACTCGCTGAAATGGAACCTCAATGATGGGGAGTGGCTGGAAAGGGTCTTTGACCTGGTCTTGGGGTTTTCCCACTCTTTGGCATACTTCACAAGACCGGACATAGGTAGAAACATCCTTGCCCATTCCCTCCCAGTGGAATGACCCCCCCAAACGGTCTTTGGTCCTGATCACCCCAGCATGGCCACTAGGGTGATCATGGGCTAAGCTCAAGAGCTTGGCCTGGTATTTAGTTGGAACTACCAACTGTCTCTGAGGATGCCAGTCTTCCTGGTGTCCACCAGAAAGAGTTTCCTTGTATAAAAGTATATTTATGACAACTGCCATCCGTGTATTTCCAGCCTTGCAGCAGAGGCTGCAGTAGCAGAGGAAGGAGGCACACAGCCTTTAGCAGGCCTAGCCCAACAGTCACAGAATATAGGGCCGTCTGCATGTGCTTACTGTATCCTCCAGCCTTTGGAGTCCTTACGAAGCATGGACTGAGCAAGGAATACAGCCTTTTATGGAGCTATGTTGCATCACAGGTGCATACTCCTTGATGCCTCTAGTTCCTGCTCCTCTATACCCAGCAACAAGCTGGATAGGAGCTGGGAGAAGGGGATTCTTAGTCTGGTAATTTTGGGTGTCAGGTAGGAGGAGGAGGAAGAGGTCTGGGGATGGGTTTTGTGAGCCTGCGTTGAGTGGGAGTGTGGGGTGGGAGGGTGTATTCTGAGCAGGGAGTGTTGGGTTGGAGAGAGTTCAGAACTGTGAAGAGGAGCTGCCACTTAGTTTATGTGCCAGTCACCAATGACCGTAGTCACTGTTACATATAGTGGAACCAACTGCATGTCTTCGTCTCTTCCTATAAACAATTCACAACTGAAGTACAAATGTTGATCCAGTACAAAACATTTTTGCCATATTCAGTTTCTGTTTTAATAGTGGGAAATCTGTTTACAAAAACTTGCAGGTGGCTCTTTCTTGAAACTATCACAAACAAAATTATTTATTATTTAGGGGGTGAGGGTTTGTAAACTTTAAATCCTTTAGGCAATTCCAATTTAAACAACAACAGAGAATTTAACCCACCGATTAATCTCTAGTTTTAATTATTGTTTTTCAAGTTACTCAATCTTTTATTATCCAGTGTTAAATAGTATATAGCTGAACAAGTTTTGTAATATTAAGATTCATTCTTATGGGGATGAACTAAGAGATTAAGAACAAAATAAGGAAAGTGCTCAAGAAATAAAGTGCTATGTAAATAGGAATCTGCACAGTTTCTTCCATGACATCTATAGTTTCCTGCAAAAATTCAGCCCACCGTTCTCCACAATCAGGAGAGGAGGAAGCAATAGCACTGAAGTAGAAGCACTTACCACTTATGTAGCCCTATTAATCTATAGATTTCAAAGATCTTTACAAAAGGGAGTAAGTGTCATGACGGTACTTGATAAAAGGTGAGAAAAGTTAAGTGACTTGAATGAGGTCACACTCCAAATCACTGGTAAAACTGGGAATGCAATCCAGGTCTTTTCACTCCCATTCTTCTAATCTGTCCTATGGCACATGCTGTAACTGGCCCGCCAGAACAATGGGCCCAATATGGAAGTCTGTCACTAGGAGACATTGTTAGAGAATTGGGTATGAGGAGGTGAGTGGGGAAAGGCTTTTTTGTTTTGTTTTGTTTTTTTGAAAAATGGTTGTTATGTTAACTAGAGCTGGTGGGGAAAAATCCACCAATTCTTTCTTTCTTTCTTTCTTTTTTTCTTTCTTTCTTTTAATGGGGAAAAAGTTTCTGTTTGTTTTTGGCAAAAGAAATTCCCATTTTTTTACCATCTCTAATTTTAAAGAAGTGGGAAATAGCGAAAAGGGAATAATATAGCTAAGTGAAGAATTAGGTTGAATTTGAAGGCAGGAGTGAAAAGGAGGCAACCTGGAAAAAGCAAGAAGCATAGACCTAACACATTTGGATATATATCTATTTTTTTATGAGCCTAATTGAAGACCCTTTGAGGCTGATCAATCGCTGTTAACAAAAAAAAAAAGTTGGCTTCCTCATCAATGTTGCCAATGTAAAAAGATTCTTGATTTCATGTTTTCCTACCTCAGTTCCCATTGTTGTAGGGTGGACATAATCAAGTGGAAAATGGATTCCTGATAAAACTATTGTCATTTTATCCTTCAAATACACATATTTTTTACAAAACACATTTTACATTTTCTTAAATTTTATTTTCAGCTTTAAAAGAGATTCCTGAAGTATTTATTATGAATTGTATTATATACTACAGCATCACATAATTTAAATGATATTGTATTGCTGCTGAATTTCTACTCGTCATATTTATAACCACTTTTTTAAATTCAATTCCCTTCTTTACCAAAATTCAGTCTCACTCAGATTTGGACTGAAAAAGGAGAGAAGTTTACGTATGTTGTGCACTCTAGAGAGTTGTTAATCATGTTGTGAAAGAGACTGAACCTAGAGCTTCTAAATCATGACTGTTATAAGAAATACACGACTTTGGGGCTCTAATTAAAGAATAGTCATTACAGTTTTTCCTTCCATGACTTTCATCATACTACACAGGAAAAGAAGTTATACAGCTTGTTTCTCTGATGGTAAACAAACAAACAAAGCCTGTTATTCATCAGTATGTGTTCCTGAGCATACTGACTGTAAATTTACACTTACTGTGCTTCTGGTTAGAACTAGGGACTAGGAATCAGGACTCCTAGGCTCTGCTCTGGCTCTGCCACTGGAGCTGGGTAAGTCATTTAACCTCTCTGTACCTCAGTTTACCCATTTATAAAATGGGTATAGAACTACTCTCTTACCTGATAGGGAGATGTTGATTATTAATTAACTGGTTGTAAAGTGCCTTGAGAGCCTTGTAAAAGTTATACAAATGTGAAAAGCACTATTATTATTACATGGTAAAGTAGAACAGTAATGGAGATGGAAATGAAGAAAGCTCTAAGTATTGAGTTGTATACATGCGTACTGAATCACTACTGCTGACTACAGGATGGGAAACAAAACATATTCACTTTATGATCCTCTAACTCTAGAAATCAAAAGAGGAAGTAAAATCAAAGAATAGAGAAAGAATCTTCAACTCCAAAGGTAGATGACAATGTCACAGTAGCAGAAAATCATGAGTCTTCATCCCTATGATAAACACCTGTAGTAAGCCGATGACTACAGTGTACATGTACTTTGTATATGGATCATGCAAAGTATATAAAAAAATCCCAAGCCAATGATTTAGAATAAACACAATTAGGTAAGATAAGGTCCCATTTTCCAAGTAAAAAAATAAAATAAAATACCTGAAGGGACAGTTCCTAAACACTGGACATGTTAAATTTGCCTGTAATAAAGGCTAGCATATTGCTATATTTGATTGTACTATGTGCTAATGCTCTACTTACTGTATAATGTTAAAGTACTTGGTCCTAACAATAATCACAGGACTACATTAAAGTCAGATTTTGGAGAGGTGAATAGCAGGTGGTTCTATGGCACATTAAGGAGGATAGATATTGGGGATCCTCAACCACCTCTTTTTCACTAAATTGCTGGGGCATTTGAGCATCTAGCTTTGGAGGATGACTTCTCTTTCCCAAACCTGGACAAATAAAGTTGCACTTTCTAAGAAAAAAACATCTTTTGCATTTTATAAGAAAAACACCAGCATCTTTAAGAAAGGACTTGCCTACGTTAATAAAAATACAACCATGTCAGGGCACTCCATTTCAACCAGTGTCCTTTGTCCCCCATTTCATGCTGTGTCCCCTCAACCTACTTCCATTTGGTTCTGATTTGTGGTAGAAGAGAAATGACAAAGCACAGTTAAAGTCCAGATATGAAGAAATTCCTGTGTGTGAAGGATGGGGACTATGTGTTGACTAACCCTAAAGAGACAGTAGAGTATGGAAAAACCATTTTCAAAGGCTGTCAAATGAGAAGAGAACTGCAAATGAAAGCACCACCAACAATTATGGGAAAGCCTCAACAGCTATCAATCTCTGGAAAGGAGGCAGAAGAAGCACTGAATAAGATGAAGAATGGTAAAGCAGTTGTTGAAGATGAGAGAACTGTTGATATGATCAATGCAGTTGGAGATACTGAATAAAGTGGTGTCATAGGTTACTATGTGTTTGCTGGGATCAAGCAAGGATACCCAATGACTGGAGAATGGAATTGATTGTGCCTGTTTCGGAAGTGTAAGCATGATGCAAACGATCCAAACACTTACTGGGGTATCAGCCTGTTAAATCAGACTCTCAAAGTCACTGAGAGAGTTTTGAAGTTAAGTTGAGGTGCAGAATGGTGGAAAATATAGGAGAGGAGTAACATGATTTTAGGAAGGGAAGGAGTACTATAGACACAATAGTTGCAATAAGACAGAAGTTTGAAAGAATGATAAGTAGAGTGCATAAGTGCTATATAGTGCTGACTGACCTTGAGAAAGCATATGACTTGGTTCTGTGGGCACTCGTGTCTGGAGTATTGAGATGGATGGGAGGGGGACTTCAAGAAGTGGAGCTGTTAGGGGAGCTATATCAAGGGTCAAGAGCTAAGATGGTAACAATATATGGAATTTCAGAGTGTTTAGAGGTGGCAGTCAGATTGAGACAAGGCAGTATGCTGAGTCCAGGTCTCTTCATCCTAATTATAGAGTTAATTAGTAGGAGAACCAAGCCTGTGGAGACACAGAGAAAACTAATGTAGACTGATGATCTGGCCCTTTTGGCTGAGAGCAAAGAGGAATTGGTAAATATGGTATTGGAGTGGGCATCTGTGTTTGAAGACCATGGCTTGAAGTTAAACACACAGAAAACTGAAGTTATGCAAGTACAGAAGGTGGACGAAGAGCTGTTGATTGAAGTGTCAGGAGAGAAGCTGAAGCAGAAGAAAGAATTTGTGTAGTTGGGAAGTACACTTAGTGCCATCATAGAGAGATCTGGAGCATTGAAAAGAAAAAGCCAATGTGCATGGGCAGCCCTGAAAAAAGGTGGCAGGAGCAGTGTGGGACTTGCAATTAAGTGGCAAATAGAAGGAAAAAGTGTATGCTGCATGTGTTTGATCCTGCCTGCTCTATGGTTTGTAAACAGTGGGTGTTACAGAGATGGAAGAAAAGAAGATACAGGTAGTAGAAAATAATATATTGAGGAGAATGGTGGGCAAGCAGAGGGTACACAGAGGATGCATGGAAGAAATTGGGGAGAGATGAGCTTGGGACTTTCACTGATAGGATGGAAAGCACACTTTTAAGGTACGCTGGACCTATAAGAATGGGAGAAGAATGCACAGCAAAGAAAGCATAAGAGGAAGAGGACAGAAAGAAAGGACATAGAAGACCGAGGACACAATGGAAAGACTCTGTCAAGAGACATTTAAAAAGAAACGGTCTGGAACTCCAAGACCTACAAATGTGTGCCATGGACAGGAATGCTTATCAAGATACATGGTTAATGCCAACACTTAGCTGCATGAAGCAGCAAGAGTTTATTGAGGCTGTCCAATGAGAAACTTTAATTTGAGAGATGTTCAGGTAACAAAAGGGTCAGTGACCATAGAGAATAGTTTGGAGGACACAGCGGTAAGGCGATACCTTAGAGAACAGATAGAGTAACAATATCAGGAGTGATGGGCTCTCATCTAGCTGGATTCCTAAAACTGACATTGAAGGCCCTGTTTGCAGTCTCTGAATCAACAAAGCACGCAAAGTCTGATTCTGGGGGTCAAGTGCTCCCCATGCCCATTGAAATCAATTTGCCTAATACACCTCTTAATTACTCTGGTTGTACGGGTATGTAGAGTACTGTAACTTCAATGACTTCAGTGACGTGACCCCCAATTTACACTAATGTAAGTAATAACAGAATCAAGCCCAATGTTTCTAACATGGCCAGGTCTCTCTGAATTATTTCTCAGCAGTGTTTGGATCTCATTTTAATTTAGTATCATCTACAGATTCAACTGATGTGCTATGTGCTCCCCTTTCCACATCAGTAATTAGTATGTTAAACAAAACTGATCTTTACACCAGTCTCTGCAGTGTCCCTCTAGAACCTTACCTGAACTCTATGCATTCACAGTTTTCATTGCCCTTAATTTACAGTTCTTCATACACTTTTCACTACAAATGACAGTGCTCCTGTCAAAAACCTGTCAATTTGAGTAAATTTAGAGGGTAAGCTTTTGAGAGACTATTGAATGCTTTAAAAACCAAATATATGAAATGTCCTGCTCTCTCTTCATCCATTCGTGAAAGCAGAAAAGACAAACTGAAGATGTACTTCCCTCGAGCTGGTTCAGATTTCACACTTAAGTTGCAAGATACATTGATTTTATGGAAATGATGTGCAAATGAAGTCAGGTATAGATATGGATTAGAATGTCACTTAATCTTCATCACCCCATCTCACCTGATTACACTCTCTATTGAGTAAATATTTCAAAAGCATAAATGGATGCTTTCTAATGCTAACTATTCTCTGGACATATGGGCATGTTTGCAGAGGTTCTGAAAGTGACACTGCAGCAATAGGGCAAGAATATTGTGTTCTCCTTTAGTTTGAGTTGATAAAGGAAAGTGTTCATAGTAAAGAGAAGACATTCATACAAGGCATGACAAGCAGGGTGGCCTAGCAGCTAGATACAAAAGAGCAGGCTTCTGTTCCTAGCTCTCCTCCTGGGTGACCTTGAACAGGTAACCCCTCTGTGCCTCAGTTTCCCCATTTGTAAAATGGGGGGAAAGTGCTTTGAGACTTACTAAAAAAAGCTCTATATAAGAGCTGGGTGATATTATTATCACAAAAAACTGGCTGCTGTTTTGCCATATTCCCTTTCCTGTTATTTCAGATATTTGGGCATTGTCCACTTTGGCCTTCATGCCTTGTGCCATCCTCAACATCTGTACAAATGCTACCAGATAAGAATGTTAGTATTTTACATCCACTTTTCACATATGTACCTGATAAGACAAGGTGCAAGGAAGTGGAAAAATCAGGCCCATTTATGTTTTTAAAAGTTCCTTTTGTCCTCCCCATAGTTTACTTTGACCTTTTGCTCAGTCCTCCAATGAAGTCATAACCACAGTATTATTTATTTGTGTTGTAGGAGCACCTACAGGCCCTCACTACATGGTGCTCAGCACTGTCCACACAATAAAAAGACCCTTCCTTAGCTGAAAATACTCACTGCATCTTGGTTTTCCCATCATTGGGAAATACTGAGATAAATGTCCCATGACTGGTGTCAGGGTTCCTTCCCCACTCTGAACTCTAGGGTACAGATGTGGGGACCCGCATGAAAGACCCCCTGAGCTTATTTCTACCAGCTTATGTTAAAACTTCTCCAAGGCACAAATTCTTTGCCCTTGGTGGGTACACTGCCACCACCAAGTGATTTAACAAAGAATCAGGGAAAGGACCACTTGGAGTTCCTATTATCCCAAAATATCCCCCCAAGTCCCTATACCCCCTTTCCTGGGGAGGCTTGAGAATAATATCCTAACCAATTGGTTACAAAGTGATCACAGACCTAAACCCCTGGGTCTTAGGACAATAGAGAAATCAGTCAGGATTTTATTTTAAAAAAAAGGAAAAAAATCACCTCTGTAAAATCAGGATGGAAAATAGCTTTACAGAGTAACAAAAGATTCAAAAACACAGCAGAACTTCCTCTAGGATTAGTTTCAAAGTTACAAAAAACAGGAATAAACTGTCCTCTAGCAAAGGAAAAATTCACAAGCAGAACAAAAGAGAATCTAACACGCCTTGCCTGGCTTTTACTTACAATTTTTGGAATATGAGAGACTTTTAGGATGGTTTATAGGAGAAGGAGTTTTCTGACCTGATGCTTCTCTGCTTCCCAAGAGAACACAAACAAAACTTCCCCGCCCCCGCACCAAGATTTGAAAGTATCTTCTTTCCCCATTGGTCCTTTTGGTCAGGTGCCAACCAGGTTATTTGAGCTTCTTAACCCCTTATAAGTAAGGAGAAATTCGAGGTTACCCTTAGCTCTATGGTTATGACAACTGGGTTTACCAGATTCATGTATTGAGTACATGATGTATGACTAGAACAGAGAAAACCCTTACTGGCCCATTTAAAAATATAAGGGAAGTCACAAGTCTATGACCCATATTGTACTCAACTGCCATTGGCTGCTCCATCAAAGTTAGTCTTAAGTGGTCTTTCAGAACCACATGATAGGTAGAACTAAGTATAACTAGGTCTTCACAGAAAATAGTTTATAAGACATTTGATCATTCTGTTCATTTATTACTCACAGACTGATTGTTATGAATTTGTTCAGTATTTGATGTTTCCCCACAAACACGTTTGACCCTGTGAGTTGTTTGCTAATTATCTACTTTAAATATATCTTCAACTAGTTTATTATTCTTGGGTGAGGACGGGGCAGGGGCCAGGCTGTTTGGGGAGGCACAGCCTTCCCTACCTGGCCCTCCATACAGTTGCACAACCCTGATGTGGCCCTCGGGCCAAAAAGTTTGCCCACCCCTGCTCTAGATTGAAGATACATAATAAAGCCTTAGGTTGGGCAGACCAAAGCCTCCTGATTTGATAGGCAGCTACATTTTTTTCAAAGGATAATCTGGGCTTGTTTCCTGCACCCCAAAAGAAGGTCTTAAAGATGGTATTAACTGGAAAAAAATAAGTGGGAATAAAAACCATGAAGGAGCTCAGAACAAATACAAGTACTGGAAGGACACTCATCTTGAATATATTAAGGACAGTGGGAGAGCCTGCCATCTATGTAAATCCAAAGCCATCTGTGTAGTAAAAGGATTGAAATTAGTTTTGACTATTTCTTTTATGTTCCTAGGAAAGAGAACTACCAAGTACCTGATTTCCACCTGTTGTCAGTAAAAAGTAGTATCTAAGAGGAAGATATTATGCACACTTTGATAAATACTCAGACTTGCAACTTGTGCCAGTTCATTTTGTACCCTGAGATTTTCCCAAGCAAGTCAATGATTTGTAATTTGTTGCAGATGGCCTGAAGGGGGTTGGTGAGGAATAAAAGTGCATCAGCCTATAAGTGTATTTTTTTGTTTCTTGGACCCTATTTTTATATCCTGGATCCCCTGATGCACTACATTTTGTATTGCCAGTTGCTCTAAGACTAATTCAGACAGGAGGTGGGACAGCCCTTGTACCACAGTAAAGACTGAAAGGAGGGCAGATATAGTTATTGGCTACAATGGCCGAAGACAGGACACTTGATGGGGAGGGCTCTGATTTACTATAGATAATTCTTTCCCAGGTATCTGCCCATGGGTCTTCCTCACATGCTCAGGGTCTAACTGATTGGCATATTTGGGGCCAGGAAGGAATTTTCCCCTGGGTCAGGTTGGCAGAGACCCTGGGGTTTTTTCATCTTCCTCTGCAGCATGGGGCCTGGGTCACTTGCAGGTTTAAACTAGTGTAAATGGTGAATTCTCTGGTTTCAGAGTAACAGCCGTGTTAGTCTGTATTCGCAAAAAGAAAAGGAGTACTTGTGGCACCTTAGAGACTAACCAATTTATTAGAGCATAAGCTTTCGTGAGCTACAGCTCACTTCATCAGATGCATATCGTGGAAACTGCAGCAGACTTTATATATACACAGAGAATATGAAACAATACCTCCTCCCACCCCACTGTCCTGCTGGTAATAGCTTATCTAAAGTGATTATCAGGTGGGCCATTTCCAGCACAAATCCAGGTTTTCTCACCCTCCACCCCCCCCACACAAATTCACTCTCCTGCTGGTGATAGCCCATCCAAAGTGACAACTCTTTACACAATGTGCATGACAATCAAGTTGGGCTATTTCCTGTACAAATCCAGGTTTTCTCACATCCCCCCCCACCCCCATACACACACAAACTCACTCTCCTGCTGGTAAAAGGACACTAAACGTTCTAAACTACTACATGCTACAAGGGGCCACAGCAATGGTTCCCTCAACCCACCTAGCAATATTGTTAACCTATCCAACTATACTCTCAGCCCAGCAGAAGCAGCTGTTCTATCTCGGGGCCTCTCCTTCTGCCCCTCCACCCCCATGAACATGATACAGTTCTGTGGTGACCTAGAATCCTATTTTCGACGTCTCCGACTCAAGGAATATTTCCAAAATACCTCTGAACAGCATACTAATCCACAGAGGTCTCCCTACCAACACTACAGAAAGAGGGATTCTAGGTGGACTCCTCCTGAAGGTCGAAACAGCAGACTGGACTTCTACATAGAGTGCTTCCGCCTACGTGCACGGGCTGAAATTGTGGAAAAGCAGCATCACTTGCCCCATAACCTCAGCCATGCGGAACGCAATGCCATCCACAGCCTCAGAAACAACTCTGACATCATAATCAAAAAGGCTGACAAAGGAGGTGCTGTTGTCATCATGAATAGGTCGGAATATGAACAAGAGGCTGCTCGGCAGCTCTCCAACACGAGTTTCTACAAGCCATTACCCTCTGATCCCACTGAGAGTTACCAAAAGCAACTACAGCATTTGCTCAAGAAACTTCCTGAAAAAGCACAAGATCAAATCCGCACAGACACACCCCTGGAACCCCGACCTGGGATATTCTATCTACTACCCAAGATCCATAAACCTGGAAATCCTGGGCGCCCCATAATCTCAGGCATTGGCACCCTGACAGCAGGATTGTCTGGCTATGTAGACTCCCTCCTCAGGCCCTACGCTACCAGCACTCCCAGCTACCTTCGAGACACCACTGACTTCCTGAGGAAACTTCAATCCATCGGTGATCTTCCTGATAACACCACCCTGGCCACTATGGATGTAGAAGCCCTCTACACCAACATTCCACACAAAGATGGACTACAAGTCGTCAAGAACACTATCCCCGATAATGTCACAGCTAACCTGGTGGCTGAACTTTGTGACTTTGTCCTTACCCATAACTACTTCACATTTGGGGACAATGTATACCTTCAGATCAGCGGCACTGCTATGGGTACCCGCATGGCCCCACAGTATGCCAACATTTTTATGGCTGATTTAGAACAACGCTTCCTCAGCTCTCGTCCCCTAAAGCCCCTACTCTACTTGCGCTATATTGATGACATCTTCATCATCTGGACCCATGGAAAAGAAGCCCTTGAGGAATTCCACCATGATTTCAACAATTTCCATCCCACCACCAACCTCAGCCTGGTCCAGTCCACACAAGAGATCCACTTCCTGGACACTACAGTGCTAATAAACAATGGTCACATAAACACCACCCTATACCGGAAACCTACTGACCGCTATTCCTACCTGCATGCCTCCAGCTTTCACCCTGACCACACCACACGATCCATCGTCTACAGCCAAGCTCTGCGATACAACCGCATTTGCTCCAACCCCTCAGACAGAGACAAACACCTACAAGATCTCTGTCAAGCTTTCTTACAACTACAATACCCACCTGCAGAAGTAAAGAAACAGACTGATAGAGCCAGAAGAGTTCCCAGAAGTTACCTACTACAGGACAGGCCTAACAAAGAAAATAACAGAACGCCACTAGCCGTCACCTTCAGCCCCCAACTAAAACCCCTCCAACGCATTATTAAGGATCTACAACCTATCCTAAAGGATGACCCAACACTCTCACAAATCTTGGGAGACAGGCCAGTCCTTGCCTACAGACAGCCCCACAACCTGAAGCTAATACTCACCAACAACCACATACCACACAACAGAACCACTAACCCAGGAACTTATCCTTGCAACAAAGCCCATTGCCAATTGTGCCCACATATCTATTCAGGGGACACCATCACAGGGCCTAATAACATCAGCCACACTATCAGAGGCTCGTTCACCTGCACATCCACCAATGTGATATATGCCATCATGTGCCAGCAATGCCCCTCTGCCATGTACATTGGTGAAACTGGACAGTCTCTACGTAAAAGAATAAATGGACACAAATCAGATGTCAAGAATTATAACATTCATAAACCAGTCGGAGAACACTTCAATCTCTCTGGTCACGCAATCACAGACATGAAGGTCGCTATCTTAAAACAAAAAAACTTCAAATCCAGACTCCAGCGAGAAACTGCTGAATTGGAATTCATTTGCAAATTGGATACTATTAATTTAGGCTTAAATAGAGACTGGGAGTGGCTAAGTCATTATGCAAGGTAGCCTGTTTCCTCTTGTTTTTTCCTACCCTCTCACCCCCCGCCCAGATGTTCTGGTTTAACTTGGATTTAAACTTGAAGAGTGGTCAGTTTGGATGAGCTATTACCAGCAGGAGAGTGAGTTTGTGTGTGTATGGGGGTGGGGGGGATGTGAAAAAACCTGGATTTGTGCAGGAAATAGCCCAATTTGATTGTCATGCACATTGTGTAAAGAGTTGTCACTTTGGATGGGCTATCACCAGCAGGAGAGTGAATTTGTGTGGCGGGGTGGAGGGTGAGAAAACCTGGATTTGTGCTGGAAATGGCCCACCTGATAATCACTTTAGATAAGCTATTACCAGCAGGACAGTGGGGTGGGAGGAGGTATTGTTTCATATTCTCTGTGTATATATAAAGTCTGCTGCAGTTTCCACGATATGCATCTGATGAAGTGAGCTGTAGCTCACGAAAGCTTATGCTCTAATAAATTGGTTAGTCTCTAAGGTGAATTCTCTGTAACTTGAAGTCTTTAAACCATGATTTGAGGATCTTAGTAACTCACACAGAAGGTAGGGGTATATGACAAGAGTGGGTGGGTGAGGTTCCATGGCCCAGAATATGCAGGAGGTCAGAATAGATGATCATGATGGTCCCTCTGGTCTTAAAGTCTGTGAGTCTATGAGCAAAGAAACAGCTTGAAGTATTTTCCTCCTGAGACTGGCTGTCTCCTAGTTCCCAGCTGGAAATGCTTTCCAAAGAAGAACAGGTGACTATAAAAAGGAGGGGCAAACACTTCCCTGTCTGTTTCTGGCATCACACCTAAGTCGACAAAGGAAAACAGCCATTGGACTTTGGGGATACAGGTCCTAACCTGAAGAGTTTGGTCAATAATTTTGCTGGTGAGAAATTTTGCTTGAATCTAACATAGTTGCTTGACTCTAACATAGTTTGTTAAGTTAGGTACTAGTAAGCACTTTCATCTTTATTTTTCTTGTAATCATTTCTGATTGTATGCTTCATTGTTTGTACTCACTTAAAAATCTCTCTCTTTGTAGTGAATCAACTTGTTTTATTTTATCTAATCCAGTGTGTTTAAATTGAAGTGTCTGGGTAACTCTATTTGAGATAATAGGCTAGTGTATATTATTCCTTTAAGGGAATAATGGAATTAATATATTTGGAATGACCATGAATGTGCTAAGCCATACAAAACACATATTTCTGGGGGAAGGTCCAGGGCTGGGACTATGTTGGGATCACCCGGCAGTATAACTGAGGCTGGTGAGAGCCAGGGTGTGACTGGCAGGCAGCTGTTACACAAACACATCTGGGAGTGATCTGCATGGTGGTGGCTGGTTGTGAGCAGTCCCAGTTGGAGGTTACAACAGTAAAGCATTGCAAGGCACCCCAATTTACAGGGCAGGGGTGACACAGCCCCCCTCTGCTCTGGATTGTACCCTGGTATGTCACACTTTCCAACTCACAGCTTTCTTTTTCTCAGTCTTTTTTAAGGGTAGATTCTTTTACATAGTATTTTAAGAATTCTTATGTAAATACCCTGGACGTGGAATTAGCTAGATTTGGGGTGGGGGAGCGGGGAGGCTAGGGAGCAGCAACTTCTGTCTATACTCAGCTCTGTATCAGAGTATAGGGAAAGAATCTCAGGTAGGGTCTTAGACAAAAGTTCTATTGGGCCCTCTTTTCGACTTCCCATTCCTCTTAACCCCTGAACTCTGAAATGAGGGACAGTGACCCTCAAAATGATAGACAATGAGAGAGAAAGTTGTTTATTGGACATAGTTTTATTTATTTATTTTAAAGTACAGGCATGCCTATCAGTAAATAAAATAAAATTGTGGCTGTAGCATAGGTTAGTCTCTGGAAAGTGATCCATCCTATAACATTTTATCAGGCATCCCCTGTATGTGATTTTGAAACTCATCTTTATTAGTCATCATTCCAGTCTGACCCAGTGCATTCCCCACCCAACTTGCAGGCAAACATGATGTGGCAGGTGAGTCCTTACTTGATTTTCCCCTCACCTGAGGTATCAAGTCCAAACAACGAGTTAAATGCTAAAGAGCAACTCCTTGTTGAGGGTCTTATTTATTAATAGAAAAGCCAATACCCTAACAGAAACAAAAGTTTCCACCTCAATATCCTAGCGGGGCCATTAGGTCAATTTTAGTCTATGTCCCCCACCTGAACCCACCGTTCACCTCTACCCATGCTCTTCCCCTGGGGTTTTATTGTTCCAATCTCTGCTCCTGTTGTTAGACCGCTTTCCTCTACTGGAGTAACATCCTTTTCTGGAGCCAACAGTCCAGGGATGTCTGTCCACTATGACTCTTCTTCAGGGACAGCAGGTGATCCTTGCTTCTGGCCAGTGTCCCAGAGACCCCTGGCTGAAACCAGTCCCTCTTTGGTGCCTGCTGACTTCAGCCCTTGGTTTAGGTCGCTCCCCTCTGTGGGAGCATCTCATACAGGCTCCTATCCTGGTGAGTACCCCACACAGCTCATCTTCTAGGCTCCCTGTTCAGCCCACTGGGTCAGGCTTCACCTGGGAGCTCCACTCCACAGGAGCCTCCCATCTCCCTCTGGAGCTCCCCTCTAACTAAAGTTGGATAACTTTTATTAGGTCCAGGTTGCTCGTTTACTAATCAGCCTCCTGGGGCAGCCAGTTACCCCCAGGTAGGTCCTTTATAAGGCGGACGTGGCTCAACTCCCCATAAAGAGCAGCTGCCCTGTGATTTTTCATAATAGAACATTCTGAAATCAATGAATTTGTGTAAGATAGAAATACTTGAACAGTTTTACAACTATTTATTTGATAAGTTTGTGGAAAACAGCAAATAATACTAGTGGTTTATATTCTGAATGTTACCCAATTTATTATTCACTAAGATTAAATTACAGTACAGTGGAGTGAAACATACATATATGGTTACTTCTTCAGACTTACAATGGCAGTTAAAAATGTGCAAGCTTGACAAATTGTAAAACAAAAATAGTAATCTATTTAATGGAGCTCTGAAACTGTATTAGCATATTTAATAAAGTGGATCTACTAATATGCTCATTTGGATTAGTGCTTGAGGCAACTTGATATTTTGTTGCTGTTTTCAACAGGATATTTCCTTAAAGAAGATAATTAAGGCTGTTTTAGTCATGGGTATTTCTAGTAAAAGTCAAGGACAGGTCATGGGCAGTAAACAAAAATTCATGGCCTGTGACCTGTCCATGACTTTTACTAAAAATACCTGTGACTAAAACTTGGTCAGGGGGCCATGGGTGCTTGGGAGGAGAGTCCAGGGGTGCTGCAGGTGTTGGGGGAAGTGGTCCGGGACCCCGCTGGTGCTGGGGGTTGCCCCATTGGCTGGGAACTGCAGCCAATGGGAGCTGTGGGGGCAGATCCTGCAGGCATGGGCAGTGCAGAGCCCCCCCCACCCCAGCCCCTTCGCCGCCTAGGAGCTGCAGGGTCATGCCAGTGGGAGACTCCCTCCCCGAGGTAAGCATCCCCTGCACCTCCCAATGCCCTGTCTCTATCCCTGAGCCCCCTCCCACATACCCAAACTGCTGCTGCTGGACCAGGGGCTGTCCAGCTCGGGTAGCCTCTGAGCCAGCACCAGCCACTGCAGAAGTCTTGAGGTCTTGGAAAGTCACGGAATCCGAGACTTCTGTGATCAACTCGAATCCTTAACTATAATTTACAGCAGTAAACACTTGTGTATATACATTAGTTTTAGAGAATTAAATAATAATGACAATTCACCTCCTGTATATTCAGTTAACCTCCTTGCACAATTCTGGCTAATCTCTTTCCTCCACTTTGTCCCCACTGCACCCTTCAGCCCTCTCCCTTCCCCCTTAGCAGCAAGGAGCACACTAAAATCCCAAGTAAGGGCAGAGTGAGGGCAGCTGCTTCAGCAGATGTTACTGAGCATGCTTAGATTACTCAAACACACTTAGCAATAGCAAAGCAACCTATTGTGCAGGGCAGCAGATTGTGATGCTATACCCCCCACATGCTCCATCCTCGTTTCAAATTTCAGCAAGCACATTCAACTGAAGACAGAGTTAGGACAGCAGCTTTGTGTCCAAGAGGTCTGAAGCACAGTGCTCAGCAACAGCCTGGGAGTTTGCAATAGCAATGTGAGATGACAGGACAACTTTAAAAATCAGGACAAGATGCAGGATGTCCCACACTATGTGGGACATTTGAAAGGTATGCCAATTCCTCAGGGAACCCAACCATTCTCAAATAATTTCTTGTAGACTAGCCTTCCAGATCATTGATTCTACCTTGTAGCTTTTGGATGAAACATTCATCTGTAGCGATCCCAACAGAGCCTACATTGTCATCTAAAGTGGAGTTTCTGCCTCCCTAATCATGGAGGATAGCCCCTAAAAATAACCTGGTCATTTCTTGAATTTCAGAGATATCATCTGATGTTTTCCTAACCAGGATCTGTTTTTTGGATATCTGCTTAAGTATTTTATGGACTTGATCCAAGCCTATCACAGGCTCTTCCTCACGTGCTGGCACTCTGCCCTGCACTGTCAGAACTTCTTCATGATTTGTGGGGAATCAGAGAGGAAAGAGGGTTCAAAACTGGATCCACATACTACTGTGATGTTAAAGAACAGGATGAGTCACCCAGAGACAAAAACTTTGGCCTTAGGCTGGTGGATGTTGGCAGATGTTAGTAGGGCCAAGCTGGAGCTTTAGTTTTAGACAGTCATTTTCCCCAGTTGGCTCCTGGAAGTGAAAAAATAATATTTAATAGGTTTGTAGAATTAACAGACCAGTAATACAGGGTTTGTTTTGTGTCATTAAAAGAAAAACTTGGTCATGGTGACACAACAAGCATAACAGCTCAGGTCATCAAGTAGTTTGGTGCAGATGACACAGATAGTCTATTTTCAGACTACAGTTTATGATTTCAGTGAAACCATTTTCACACAAGGAAATAACAGGAATATTTATAGGTGTGAAATAATAAACTGTGCCCACTGCTGATCTTAATACTATTTAATTTATATAATAGCTTTGGGCAAATTTCTAGTTTCAAAATTAGTGATAAAACAGAAGATTCACTTACTTCTATTTTTCAGTCTGCTAAAACACATTACCCGATTCTTTTGTACTCCAGTGGGAAAAGTCATTTAAGAAGTATTTGGGTGTTCAGAAAAAAAATCACAGCTCAAATCCCTAACCTTTACAAATTGAAGTATGCCCCATCATCACAAAATACTGAGGAGGTTTTAGACAGATGGAAGTTTATTTCTTGCCTCACCAGCATAAATATTCTGAAAATGAACATTAGCCAGATTCTGTTTCTGTCAAGGATTAACTCTGTTACATTACCCAAATATGTGTGTTTTAAAACAAAATTAACTAAGCTGGGTACAAAATGTATTTGGTTAAACATCCAAAAACTTGTAGAGAGTACTATACCAAACCAAAATAGTGGCGTTGCACCCTTATTTATAAGATTTATTACTTTTCTGCTCAGACCTATTACATTGTCACAGCTGAAAATACTCAGCTCAACAGCACTGGGCTGTAACAGAACTCTCGATTTTCTCACCCTTAGACATATCTCATTTACTCTTCAGGAAGATTTTCCTTCATACTGAGTAGACAAGCCCTTATACCTATTCCCACACCACACCTTTGCTAAAGCGAAGTTAAAGTTTCAAGGGATCAGTGGGTTGACTAAGTATTGGGTGAAATCCTGATCTTACTGAAATCAATGGGAGATTTGCCATTGACTTCAATGGAGCCAGGATTTTATCCACCACCTTTCAAGAATCTTAAGATTAGAAACCCAGGAAATTCAAGAGTTAAGATTAAACTTGACAAAAACCCACGCCTCTAAACACAACGTGAGTTTGTTTATCTCAATCTGAAGAGAATAAAGGCCTATATTTTGGGTAACAGACTCATTTATACTAGAGACCCAATGGTAGAATAAGCAAATTTGATCCTATATTGTGCAAACGTTCTATTCTGGAAAAGGTATGTTTCATAGTTACAAACTTTTTGAGGAACAAATCAACCTCATTTACTGTATGGTAAAGATGATCTAAATCCATTGATTCTTGGTCCAGGAATGCATCAGCTTCTTCTTGCATCTGGAAGGAAAATCTTTAAATAATATTTCTACAAATAAAAGTATTTGATAAGTTCTGGGATGTGTCATTTATGGCAAAATATACATGTATTGAAAAGGGCACCTATATCATTTACATTCAGCCATAAAACCCTGTATTAGGTACATGGAAAATACTAATAACTTTGCTATTTCTTTCCTTATAACTCTTTTACTTGCCACAGACAGCTGCAGCGGCACCGGAGCTAGCAAACAGAGCTGTAAACAGGGGAGTTTGAGTGGGCGTTCTGTTGGAGGAGAAGATTAACAGGGTTTAGGTGGGAAGGCTATGACAGATACAGAGGCAGCAGTGGGAGTGACCCATGTAGTGGAAGACACAATGAAGATGACTGGATGTGGAAGCTGCGGTATGTACATGATCCTGGAGGGGGTACCTGTAAAGAGTTTTGTCCGCATGAAGTGACGCCTGATACAGCTGATGGAAGAAAAGATCTGAGGACTGGAGATGCAGGTGGAAAGTCTGGTTGAGTTTTATAAGGGGGTTCGAGCGGATTATGGAGCAAAGACATGAGGCAGCTGAAGGGAAAAGCTCAGATTTGCAGATGGAAGCAGGACTGAAGAATTCTGAGGGGACACTGCTGGGTAAAGAAAATGGACAGTGGAAGCATGTGACTAAGAGAACCAGGCAGAGGAAAAGACAGGCTAGTGAAGGAGAAACAGAACTCAAGAACAGGTTTTCAGAGTTGGAAAATGAAGAGGGGGCTCAGCAGATGGTCACTGAAGGTGGAAGGGCAAGGAAGAAGAGAAGAGCGGCTTATCCTATAGGAAAAGGGGAAGAGTCAATGGCGACTACACCAAATATGAGCCCCAGGAGGATGCAGGATGGGTTGAAGAGGATTACAAGGGAGAATAGGAATGGAAAGAACTTGCAGCCAGAGGGAACAGGTGATAGACCGGAGAATCGCACCATCACCAGGAAAAGGCAGGTCTATGTGATCAGGGACTCCTTGCTGAGAAGAACAGACAGGCCTGTAACCAGAGCTGATCCAGAGAATAGAAGGATGTGCTGTCTTCCAGGTGCTAAGATACAGGATGTGGACCTGAGGTTGAAAAGGATCCTAAAGGGAGCAGGAAAGAATCCATGATTGTCCTTCATGTGGGAACAAATGGTACCGGTAGATTCTCACTGGAACGTATCAAGGGAGACTATGCCAGGCTGGGGAAGACGCTTAAGGAAATCGAGGCTCAGGTGATCTTCAGTGGGATTCTGCCTGTTCCTAGAGAAGGGCAACAAAGGTGTGACAAGTTATGAAAGGAGCCTCAAGGAGCTTGGCTTGTTTAGCCTAACTAAAAGAAGGTTGAGGGGAGATATGATTGCTCTCGATAAATATATCAGAGGAATAAATACCGGAGAGGGAGAGGAATTATTTAAGATCAGTACCAATGTGGACACGAGAACAAATGGATATAAACTGGCCATCGGGAAGTTTAGACTTGAAATTAGATGAAGGTTTCTAACCATCAGAGGAGTGAAGTTCTGGAATAGGCTTCCAAGGGAAGCATTGGGGGCAAAAGAACTATCTTGTTTTAAGATTAAACTCGATAAGTTTATGGAGCAGATGGTATGATGGGATAACATGATTTTGGTAATTAATTGATCTTTAACTATTCATGGTAAATAGGCCCAATGGCCTGTGATGGGATGTTAGATGGGGTGGGATCTGAGTTACTACAGAGAATTCTTTCCTGCTTATCTGGCTGGTGAATCTTTCTTGCATCCTCAGGGTTCAGATGATCACCATATTTGGGGTTGGGAAGGAATTTTCCTCCAGGGCAGATTGGAAGAGGCCCTGGGGGTTTTTCACCTTCTTCTGTAGCATGGGACATGGGTCACTTGCTGGAGGATTCTCTGCACCTTGAAGTCTTTAAACCATGATTTGAGGACTTCAATAGCTCAAACGTAGGTGAGAGGTTTTTCGCAGGAGTGGGTGGGTGAGATTCTGTGACCTGCATTGTGCAGGAGGTCAGACTAGATGATCATAATGGTTCCTTCTGACCTTAATGTCTATGAGTCTATATATAATTGAAAATATTTGTTGTAAAAATATTCTTTACTAAAGTGATTTTAAAAACATAATGAAGTAGCTGTTGCTTATACTATATATGCCTATCTTGATTTACTACTCAGGGGCCTTATCTAAGTTGAGAATAGAGGTTGTGACTGACATGCTAGCTAGCATGACTGTTATCATTATCCCTCATACAGACAGAAGTTAACAACTTTTAATAAATGTTAGCTGGTCCTGGTGAACCTAGGTTCTCCCCTAACATGATGTCAACCACAACTTTTTTCCCAATCAAGACAAAGCCACAGTGTGGTCTGCCAGGGGCCGGGAATGCTGTGAAAGGAACTTTTTTCTCGTTGCAGGGCACATGTGGGGAAAAGCTGTTCAGTAGTGAATCTTCCAGACACGTGAGGAGCATGCTCACAGACTACAATGTGGGTAACATTCAGTCCTTTGCAGCTAGAAGAACAGTTGTGAAAACAAAGGCCTTCAAAGGCTGGTAAGGGGTACAAAGAGGGGAAGAAGCAGAGATACAGAGGGCTTACGGAGCCCAGCACAATAGGGTCCTTTTTCATTTGGACCCTAGGCACTAATGCAATAAACATGATTAAGAATAGAGATTTAAAAAAAAAATACTCTCATGAGAGTGTAAAGTGATTATTAAGATAAGAAGCAAGTAAAGTTTGTTTTAGGTGCCAGATTTGTGTGTATATAGGCTAAAGAGATGCTCAAAATGAGCAGTGGTTTATAACCTGCCCTGGGAATCCTGTCACTGCCACAACCTTGCTCCTATGTCAAGCTTCAGTATTTCATAACTCTTCCACATGTAAACTACAATAGAACCTCAGAATTACAAACTGTCAGGTCAACCACACACTTCATTTGGAACCGGAAGGACGCAATCAGGCAGCAGGAGCAGACAAAAAGAAAAGTAAATACAATACATTACTGTGTTAAATGTAAACTACTAAAAAGACAAAGAGAAAGTTTAAAATAAAAGATTTGACAAGATAAGGAAACTGTTTCTGTGCTTGTTTCATTTAGATTAAGATGGTTAATAGCAGCATTTGTTTTCTGCTTAGTTAAGTTTCAAATTTGTATTAAGTCAATGTTCAATTGTAAACTTTTGAAAGAACCACCATAACGTTTTGTTCAGTTACGAACATTTCAGAGTTATGAAAAACCTCCATTCCTGAGGGGTTCGAAACTCTCAGGTTCTCCTGTATGTCTCTTCCTCTCCACATTTTTATTTACACATGTGTACCCACACAAACATGCACACACACACACAAGCACGATCAAAATGCCAATTTCCCCCTTCCCATACTCGTCTCTTCTTTATTTACCTGGTGTCTGGAGAATTATCTAAAAAATTAACCGTTAAACACAATCAGAGAGAGAGAGAGAGAGTACAAAAGCTCAAGAAATCATTGTTATGAAACTTGCTCATTGTCATACAATATCTATCAACTTTATTGTACAGGCCAGGGAAGAAACAAAGGCAAGAAGATGTTTCCCACGTTAGCCATGTCACTGATAAATACAACATCCCCAGAAAGAAAACAAGAAGGTTTGCACAGACCACACATCAGCAGCAACAGCAGCCTGTTCAACAACCAGCAATTTTTAATCTCTCGCTCTGCTGAATATGGTCAGTGGTGGAAGCAGCCTGTTTAGGGAAGCTGGGAGACTCAAATCCCCACCCCCCTGATGTCCTTTCTGAGGACAGGGCAGTCTGCAGCCCCAAAGCAGCAGCTGCGTCTTCAAAGGACTGAGGGGTTTTTTTGTTATTGTTTTAATTCCCATCACCTCTTACATCATCTGGAGGGACTGTGGACGATGGAGATGCAGGAAACAGAGCTGGCCTTTGAACCTGAATATGAGTGTGTGTGCGCACGCGAAGGGGAGGCGGGAATTTTAACATTTTTGCCCTGATATCTTTCAATGAGGAGTGACAAGGCAGGACTGTGGGTGACCCTGAAATCAGCAGTAGCTGCAATCGCACCAGCAACAGTATGAAGAGAGGTGCTAAAAGCAGAAAAAGCCAGGAGCCAGAGGAGGAAGAAGAGTGCTGTTAATACTCCTCCATTCCTTCTAATAGAGTATTCAAACTCTAAACAGTTAATCATGCTGCACTGCTTTTGTAACCTGATCCCTGATTTGGAGCCAAATTTCCTACCTGCCACAGCAGGCCTGGACTAAGAGCAACAGCCAATAGAGCAAGCGTACGTTTGTGTGCGCCTGTGATCCTTCGGAAGCATAAACACAATGCCTTCAGCTAGGCGGACAGGTTGGGTTTGGAAGCAACAACAGCAGCAGTTAGTGTCTCAATGGGGAGGGCTGCTTATACTGCCCAACTCCTCCTAAATCAGAACCCACGGAAAAATGTGAGTGGTATGGAAAGTCCTATGAGCAGCAGCTGCACCTGTTAAAAAGAACATCCTTGTACACAGAATGCATTTATGTAAAACCTAGAAAGCTCTCCATCCCATTTGTAAGGGAGACAGAACTTACTTCCTCCAGACAAACATAACATTAATTCCAGTATGTGTATTTTGAAGCATATTCACCAGATTTTCCATGAGCAACAAATTTGTTTTTTTGTCAGGTATAAAATTACTGCAGATGTTCAGCAAACTGTCCTTCCTCATCATTTATGTCTTCAGTTTGGAGTCACTTCACAGACAAAGATTCTGTTCTAAATAAAACAATAAATCTTACTGTTCCAAAAATAAATAATTAAATAAAAATCATACCAACAGCTTCTTTAAAATAGAGTGATTTAAAGGTGAACTGTTTTTTTTAAAAAAACCCAACACATTTTAAAAACTATTTAGAATCTATAATCACAAAGATGTATATAGAAGTAATTCAGCGAAACATGCCCATGATCGTCAAACCTAAATGTTCAAAACTCATGAGTCATACCACCAACAGTTATCATAGATTGGGTTAAAAATCAAAAGATTTAAAAGAATAATAAATGTGGGGTTATTTATAAACACCTTTGGGGTTTTTGACTTTTGACATGCACTCATGTCTGCAGTAGCTAAGCAGAAGATGGAAATGCCTTTTTGTGAAGGATATAAAGATTGAAATGTTGCTTCATTCCAATTTGGAACAACACTGAAATATGTTGAAGCTCTCTGCCAAAGAAAATTCTGAACCTTTGTTTGTTTATTCCAGCTCCATCTAATTGTTTTATATTGATAAACTCATTTTGTTTCAATATAATTCTAAAATAAAAAATAATATTAAAAAAAGTCATTTCAAAACAATCAAAACATTTCATTCCGAGAAATGTCAAATTGGGAGATTTAGACTTTATGAGAATCTTTTCCAGCTTTTTCTCCTAACCTAAATTTTGGCAAAAATCAATATGATTTGGTGACGTATTTTTATTTGTATAGAACTGATGCAAAATGGTTCAGACAACATTTTTTTCCCAACCAGATCTATTCTTCAGGTTTTCTGCTGCAACTATGAAGGCCAAAAACATACTTTAATATATTAAAGCTGAAATTCTCACAAAATCAGTTATTTCCAACAGTGAAGGCTTAAAGAAAAAAAATTGCAATGAAATATTGTGATTAAATCATGAGAGCTGGCAACAGTGCATGTCTGAGATTTCTTCACCCCCACCCTCCAAATCTCCAATCTTACAAAGTATAATTCTGTTTCACTTTTATTAGAAGGTTACCTGTACTAAAAGTTGTTGGGTTTTTGTTTTTAAACTGGACTTATGCTTTTTATTGCTTCTTTAAATGTATAAGAAGGACTAGAATCTTTTTTGAGCTGCTCCTCTGCTCTAATTAGAGGACTTCTGGGGGCCCAAAGTATGTTTATTGTGACAGCTGATTTCTTAGGCCTTGTCTGAATGGTGATATTTAAAATTTTGACTGAAATTACTTGTCCAATGCAACATATTGACTGAGTAACAAAGCCCAGAAAAGAACTCAGGAGTCCTGATTGCTCCTTCCAGATTTAATTATTTGACAAACTTCCCCTTAATTAAATGAATTAAAATAAATATTTGGGTGTGGGAGGACAGAATTCACATTTAAGTATAGTTAAGACACTATAGGAAAACTACAGTCTTTTTGCAGAGCTACTTGCAAGAAATGCACAACTAGACCATACTTCCTTCCCTCCACACTGGGTATACCGTGACACAATGAAGGAGAATTTCACTCCTCTGGGCAAGTAACCACCCACAAAACAAAGTTTGTCTTGAAAAATTAAAACAAAGACGATAATTGGAAATGCATCAAAACAGGATACTGAAAGTTCAGCTATTTGAAAACTCTCTATAGAATCTGACAATTCTATGTCTCAATGGAACAATTGAATGAACAATGGAACAATGGAAGTGTCTCAATGTCTACATTTATGGCGTCACGTAGAGTACAGAAAATATTAAATTTACTGTGGACAATTCCAAGAAAAAAAGTAGTCTACATTCAGAAAATGATTAACTGTAGAAAATAGATCAAGACAAAATCATACTGTAAGTTTAGGATTCCCAGAAGATGTAGGAAAAAGTAATTCAGTTACTTCAATAGACAACACACTTAGAAAACTACTTTAATTTGCCAGCTGAATGTCTCCCTTTAGAAAACTGAGTGCTTACAATGTCAGAGTCTTAAAAGTAAGAAAAACTTCAACTGACCAGAAATCATAACCCTTTCTGGTGAAATTGCAAGAGGAGTCAATAAAGAAGCAAGGAGTGCAATTGGCAAAGTGTGGATAAATCAAATTACCCTAGGGAAAGATGACAAAGGAGCCAATTTTCCAAGATTTTATTAAGGAAATAGAAAAGTCCAGATGTTAAGGAAAAAAAGATTTCAAGAAATAAACTTGAACTAAACTTGACATTCTATGTTATTTTCTCAGCTAAACTTAAAAGCAAGCAGGAAGATAAAATTCCTTAGCCTTTTTTTGGCCCAGAAGAATTTCAAATGTTATTGATCTACAAGTTGCCAAACTTGAATGAATCTCTCCACTCACACATATAGCTAGCAACTTCACTGAGTAGCAAAATGTTCTTCCCTTCTGAAACATTTGTGTTCTTGGAGGCTCATTTCATTGGCAGAACAAAGTGCTACACGTTTCTTGGGTCTCATTCTTTGAAACCTTAAAGGTGAGCAGCAAAAATATATATATTTTTTACAAAAAAACTAGGGTTACTGTTGCTTCTTTAGGATGCAATGAATGCATAGATTTCCTCCTCTCTCCAAATTGTTTTCTGCTTGTTGATTTTTACTTTAGAAATGTCAGGAATATCAAGTCTGCTGTTCTCTTGTTTCTTTACTGGTCACCTTTAATAAAGAAGTTATATAAAGGAACAATCCCATTATAACTGTACATCCTTAGATATGTGTGAAGCAATGCCTTTAGTTTCTTCAATGTGTAGTAGAAAAGTACGTATGAATTCATAGTCTGGAGCCCTCTCCAATGATTTCTTTCATTCAGGTTTTGATATTCAGAAGTAATTTGCCTTTCCTCTTGTTTTACATGCTTCAGCAAGAAAAGTTGCCCTGTGGACTACTTGTTCTATAGTTATCTAGATTCAGGAGCTGTAGGTGAATGGAATGTCCATTTCTGTGATTTTGAGGAAGAGTTGATAAAGTATTAGGCTAATATTTATTTAGAAAAATGGTGACCAGAGCATATGAAATTTCACTAATGTTAGGTAGGGGAATAAGGAGCCTTCTGGAATGGTGATCAATGCTTCAAATTTTGTTTATTTTTATTGGCTGGGGGCATTCACCATTTTCCCAGTGATTTAACTGAAATGACATTAAAAAAGATTAAGTGTTAACAATATAAAACTCTTCCTCAACCTAGCTAATATAATGCAGCATAGAATTGAAATTCAGGGTGATTTGACTGGATGCTGGAAGAATGCTTCATAAAGTCATTTGCAATTACCTTTTTATTAAATTCACTAAGTTTGGGTTCTAAGCCAATTTTTACAAATGTTTCAAATGATCATATATCAACACAGAAACAGCTGTTGATATCTGTAATGTCTGAAAGAATCGTTTAAGACAATTCCCCTCTGAACAGCAGCACAAGAAAAGGATGCTTATTTTCTTCCCTTATTTGTGACATTAGTACTGAGTTCCTAGCAACTGGAATAAGACAAAAACCACCAATATAAAAATACAGCTGGAGAAAAAGAATGAAAGGGAGTAATGTTTGCTGATGGCAATTGCTTCCTAGTCAGTAATCCATATTTTACTATTCCAGCAAAACCTGAATGAATTGACTAATTTACCGTGAATATTCCAACTAAGATCCTGCTCCTGCATGGAAGCTAAAACTACTCATGAAAATAAAGTTACTCACATGCATTGACCTTGCTGTGCGGAAAGAAAAACTAGATACAATGGATGTGCTTTAATTGGAGTGCAACCTTATTCACTTAAAAGATCTTTACCAGCAATAAATCATACGACGCAGGTAGTTTTTTTCCTTCATCATTTACACTTATTTGGGAGGGCTGCCATCAACCCTTTCCATTCTGGTCCCAGAGCTGACTGCCCACCTCTGTCTCCTCATATGAGGGGTAAGGGAGGGACTGGAAAAAGGGAAGCAATTGTCTCTCCATTTTATCAGACATTCAGCATCCAAATCCTCTTTTTTCCCAAACTCTGTGCAACTCCTCTCCCCAAACTCCTTTCCAACTCCTGTTTATCTGTGAACCATAGCCCTTCTGTAACCAATGCCTTCATGGGACACTAGTCAAACTCATTACCTATTGTGACATTTCTGACCTAACACTGTCCCTGTTTCTACTGGGTCACGGATCAGCTATGGGGCAGGTGAAAAAAACCACCCCTTTTGGCAGGGCATGAAAAATTCCTTCCCATCCCCAAAGGAAGAAGGCAATCAGCATAATGGCCACATCTAACCCCAGAAACCTGCTCCTACTCTGATTCCATCAGTCAGCAGGTGGGTGCTGCTGGCCCAAGGTAGAAAGAGCAAATTCCTCCCATGGTGCATGGGGTATAAAAATATCTCTGTGAAGCTCATGTTGCTCTAGTGTTTCCCCATACCTTGTCCCACTACTTCCCTTTCCTCCCTGATGCTGTTCACATGAATTCCTCTCAGAGCTCCTTTGAGTGCAGCTCCCTGTGTAGTCCCCATCTTGTTTTTGTCTGCAGCCAGACGAGGAGTAACTGCATTCAGTTGCAGTGAGCACACCTGCAGGATTGAAACCTATAAATTGGTGAAATATGCATTTAGAAAAATGCACAACTGCTTGAAATCCAAGTTACCATACATTTCATATTAAAGTGGAAAATAAGTCCATATTTGCAGAAAATTTCACTAAGCATAAATGGGTTCATCTATGAGCAAAAATTTGTGAAAATTAGTCCTTTTTGAGCAAGTGTGCTTTTTGCATTAAATACATGGACAAAAATTGCCTGAAAGTTTCATTGTCCTATCTTGCACAGTGATAAGCACTAGGTGCTCCAGTGAAAAGTGCAAAAAACACTACTCAAGGCAGATGTGCACAGGATGCACCTGCTGTAGAGATGAAACAGAATTGGTGTTGTCTGTAGAACCCCTGCCTCCTTTGTTACAGAAATTGGAAGGCGTGTAGTAAATGAAGCATGGGATTGCAGGGCGAGAAAGTTCCTGGATGCTGGGCAAGTCACTTAAACAAAAATTTTCACAGATGAGCATGTTGCGCAGAGGACAGTGCAGTAAGTTGTTTATAAAAAGTCAACAAAAAATTAAAGACAGAAAGACTGGATTAGTCCAAACAAAAAGGCCTAAAGCTACCACCCAAGGTCTGTTTTAAGATCACATTCAGTAGTTCTGGCTGAAAAAAATTATCCAAAACTTTTTTTTAAATGTAGATTCAGTTATAACAAAATATTCCATGAATTTGGGTTGATTTTGCCAATTGTTTCAGTTGAAAAAACATTCCAGTATTTTTGTAATTGTTTAGGGTTTCATTTTGACATTTTCTAAACAAAATGTTTATATATATTTTTAATCCTAAACAACTTTTAGTCTCAATATTTCCTTAGATTTTATTTCTTTAAATTAAAAAGAAATATCACATTTTGAGCAGAACAAATATTTTCAACTTTTCCATTTGCCAAAAATTTCAAAAGTTTGTTTGCAGTTCAACACAAAATGGATTTTTTTCTCATTTTTTTGGAATTGACAGAAAACCAAAAAACCTTTTATTTGTACAGCTCTCGTGACTGGTAAACAAAAGAATAAAACCAATGGACCAAAACTGGTGGACAAAATAATGAGGCAATGGGCTATTCCACTCATTGCCCCCTTTTGGGGTCCTTAATAAAAGACTTGGGATGGAGATCAAAATGATGGGACAGGTAGTGTAAAAGAGGGAACTTTACCATAATGGCTGCCCCCCCCGCAAATATCCCAACTCTAGGATCCAGCCTGACACCATTAGGCCTTTCTTGTCCTGATCCTGAGACATATCCTGACTAGATTAGGCCGGAGAGAGGGAACCAGTGACATAGCCAACACCAGTTGAGATGGCAAAGTCTTGAACAGCACCTGTGAGAATGTGAGACTTGGGTTCCTGCTTTCACATCCTCCCTCATGTGTTCTTTTCCTCCCCACACCTTATTTAATCTCTCTCTCTCTCTCTCTCTTTGCCTTCTGTTTAATAAGTGTCTAGCTTAATAAGCCAAAACTGTCTCTTTGGCAACACTGCAAAATTCCTGTCAGCTAAACACCATATTCTAAAGAGCCCAATGTTGGTAAAAGTTTTCCAGGTCTCAGTAGGTATGTCTACACTGAAACGTAAGCCTCTGCTTGAGCACAGGGTCATGGTTACTTTGACTCAGGTCTGTGCACTGCCGTGTGGACGCCAGAGCCCTGGGTTCAAGCATGGGTCAGAAAAGTCTTAACAAAGAGTTAAAATACAATGAAGATGCTCAAGCCCAGGGTTCCCTAAAACACCCAACCTTAATCCAAATTAATTTTCAAGTGTAGTACAAGTGTATGGAACAGTTGGTGGCATATTTGCCTCTTAGCCGGAACATCATAGATTCTAACCCCTCTTATGTCTACATTGCAATTATGCTAACCTAGGGCTTAGACTCAGGGTCCCAAGACCCTGCAGGCCTGGAGGGTCTGAGCTCAAGTTAAGCTAGGACCCAGGGTCCAAGCCCTATTGCTCTGCAGTGAAAAAACAGCCCTGCTTGATTCAGGGCCCAGGAGTCAGCCAGAAGTATCCCACAATTCCATGAGATGACTTAGTGCTCTCTATCCAACAATCTGCTCTATTGAAAACAGAAACCAGCCCCTTTGAGAATGGCAGCAGCTCAGATTAGCATTAACTCATTCTCTCCTGATCACCGATCTGCAAGCACACTATCAGTCAGTCTCCTGGGTTTGCAAGGGAGAACAAACTGATCAAGCCTTTGCAAAGATATCTGCTTTCTGGTAATGTGCAAGGCAGGTAAAGTTTTCCCACAGAGCACAACAGTCCTAGGGCTACAGCGGCCACATTTTTGGGTGGGAGGGGATGAGGGACTCTGGGATATGGCTTTGTTCCGTAATACAGGCCAGCTGATTCGAGTCCCACTAACCTTGGGTTTAACTTACAGTGTAGACATACCCAGTGTGGCAAATAAAAGTATGTGCTGTGCTTGTGTCTTTCCAGTAGTGAGGCTGCAAGCAAATATCAGCACCAGAGACAGAAACTGCATTTTCTATCTTTGCTGTTCTTTTCTTTCCCCTTTTGCATGTGTTTGCCTGATTTTGTCTTTAAGAAAACGGGATCAGACCTTAACAGCAATGCCAGCTCCAGCTCATATCAGCTAACATGCTGTCTTTTCCCAAAAAACTGGTGGGGGTGGGGGTGAGAAAGGGGTCCCTATGAAACCTCTCTACATTTAAAGGGAAAGAGGAATATTGTAAAACTAAAAGCTTTACTTTATACTTTCCATTTTAAACATTTTAACTTTTGCTTTAATACAAGGTTTTAAAGATTTTTAACCATGGATTGTTGCCATGGAACTAAGCAGGCTGAAGCCTCCGTACTTGAAACCCTGAACCATGTTTAACTGTTCAGTGGTGTACAGTGAAAGGGTCATGTTAACACCTTTGACTCTTTGGGCTCAACTATTCCATCAACATGTAACACATAGTCACTAATTATGTGTTTTTCATTTTCTAGGTGCCCAACTTGATACCATGGGATCTGATCTGCAGAAGTGCTAGGCATTCAGAGCTCTTGCTAAAGTCAATGGAAGCTGTGTTTTGAAAATATGAAGTGTTCTATAATGCTAAGTAGTCTGACACATCAGGTCTGAGAAAAGAAGACAGAGAGGACTTGATAAAAGTCTTTACATATATTAAGGACTGTCATGAAGAGGACCGTGATCAATTGTTCTCCATGTCCACTGAAGGTAGGACAAGAAGTAATTGGCTTAACGTGCAGCAAGGGACATTTAGTTTAGATATTACAAAAAACTTTCTAACAATAAGGATAATTAGGCTTCCAAGGTAGGTTGTGGAATCCCCTGTCTTTGGAGGGTCTTAAGAAGAGGTTAGACAAACACTTGTTAGGCACAGTCTAGGAATATGTGTTCCTGCCTCAGCACAGGGGCTGGACTCAATGACACCTCGAGGTCCCTTCCAGCCCTACATTACTAAGATTCTATTATTTCCATGGCATACTAGATCCTTTAGATGTCAGTTCTATGATGGTTTAATTGGTTTGGTTTATTTAGTGTATTCCACCCAACTTATTCTCAGGAACTCTGAAATAATCATCTTAAACCTTCAACTAGAAAACCTTTGTATAAAGTTTGCCAAACAATGGCCCCTGACATTTCTTATAATATATGATGTCACAAAAAACTGTAGTACTATTTGTAATAATCTTTTCATTGATGCATCCTCCAGTCATACTATTTACTGGTCTCATCAACTGATTTGTTTTTGGTTTCTCATCCCAGTGCCCCTCATAAAATTCATCCGCACTGTCCCCTTAAGGGATCCGCTATCCTCTGGCATATGTCTTTAATGCGGAATCTAGTGCAATAATTTCCATTAGATGGGCAGGACATTAGTCATATGGGTACAGTGCCATCTAATGCCTCTGGGGATTCAGTAGTCATGGGAACTACCACCTTCAACCCTGGAAGGAGTTATGGGAAAGAAAACCTTAAATGGTCACTAGAAAATCCACATGATAACTCCTTATAAAATATTACTGTACTATCCAATGTACAATTTTTATGATTTCCTTTTACAAAGGCATGGAAAAGACTATCTTGAAGATAGATGTCATTTTAAGAACTCTTCAGGACAGTTTAGTGATACTAGGTTAAAAAAATCACGGCTTTTATGTGAAAGTAACAATTTTGATAAACCAAATGAGAGTTAGAGGGCTCTTCAAACAGAAATCTCTGCAGAATAGCAAGAAAGAAATAGCTGAAGTGTATATTGTATATTGCCATAGTAAGACATACATCACTCTTTTTTTCCAAATAGATTTTAAAATACGATGGCTTTCAGGTTAAAATTGCCTGTGCCCTATTTATACTTCTTAGTTATCTGATTATTCCTTCTGTGAAAAAATCATTTTGAAGATATTTTTCTGCTCCATTTGTATTCAGAATATTTCTACCTTTCTGGCTTTTTTCATTAAATCATTCTTCCCTCAGTTTTCTGCATAGTATGTTCATTTTCATGTTCATTTTCATTGATATTTTGCCCTTAATATCTCTGGATGACAATCCTATCCATCTTTTAATATGCCATTGTCTCCCTGTCTCTGTCATGCTATTTGGCTTCACAGCAGATTCCCATAGTAGCGTATTAACAGAGTAGAAAGTTTTTAAGGCTACATATCTTTTCTTATGAAGAAATAGAATAAAATTGACTATCACATGGGGTATTATTGGTTCACATAAGCATGTATGTCTTTCAAATTTCCTATTCCTTTGCCTCAGCCCAATGGTTGGTATCTTCACTATTCTTTCCCACAACTCACACACACTAATTTGTGTCTAAGCTGCTGTGATACAAAGCAAAAGATATCTTGTCAAAGACTTGACAACAGCTTTCTTGTCAATAGCACAATAGTGGTTTACCAAATATGATATGTTATTTCAGCTGCCCTGGAATTTAAAATGGTTGGAAGTTTGGGCAGCACAATGTACACATGGAATTTCATTGACTAAGTTTCAGAGTAGCAGCCGTGTTAGTCTGTATCTGCAAAAAGAAAAGGAGGACTTGTGGCACCTTAGAGACTAACCAATTTATTTGAGCATAAGCTTTCGTGAGCTACAGCTCACTTCATCGGATGCATGCAGTGGAAAATACAGCAGGATGATTTTATGTACACAGAGAACATGAAACAATGGGTGTTACCATACACACTGCAACAAGAGAGTGATCACTTAAGGTGAGCTATTACCAGCAGGAGAGCGGGAGGAGCCGGGGGGGGGAGTGTTTACCTTCTGTTGAAGAGTTAGTTTTAGTATTGGAGGCATGATACCAAAGTAGAGAAAACAGTAATTTGATCTAATTCATTCCCCCTGAATCCCTTTAGCAATATACAGATATACAGACCAGTCAGGGTTAGTTACTCCATCCCCATCTTACTACCCGGTTATGTTACTGATTGGTTCAGGGGATCAAGATGACACAGGTAGCAACTATTGGGAATAGTTTCAAAAGACCGCCTATACTTTATTTTATTTGTATAGAAGAAGGTAAGCAATCTCCTGTCTTAAAAACCATAATTTGAACTCTGCAAAACATCAACCTTTGTATCTTATATCTCCCCTACTGTCAAGGTTTATTGCCTCATGCCTGAGCTGTGGTTGTCAGATTTGAAATATTGGTTCAAAGCAAATGAAAAATATAGTGAGAGTCCTCCCCAGCTACCAGGTCTTGTATTGTGCCTTGAACAGCTTTCTCTGTGTGCACAATATATTCAAATTAAAGCATATATCTATGTATCTATCTATATATATAATGCCCACATCTGTACTGTACTCAAAGAACTTGTACAAAATTAACCAAAACTATTAACCTTACAAGTTTAAAAGATGAGTGTATCTTCAATTCATGCTGGATATGGGCCATGTACATCAAGCTTTGCCTCTCCACTCTTATTATGCTCCAAGCCACATCTTAGATTGGTAATGCTGCCATTTCAGGGGAATTACTCTTATTGTATTTAGTTTTAAAATGAATAGTACAATGTGGATCTTTGATAATGTATATCTTTATTTGCTTTTATAAAGAAAAAATCCCATGAAGTGTTGATCCAATAGTGCTTATTATACCCTCTACTCCTGGGTTCCATGCCTGTTAGAGGAACTGTCATCCCCTAACTGACATACCCGATTTGTCATCTTTCTCAGGGCTCCTTATCAAACTGCTGGTGACGAGCATCTGTGTGTATCTTTGGAATTAGTCATGATGACAGATTTACATTCATATGTAGCCTCTTACCCAGAAGAATCCAGAAATGTTATACAGCATATAGTTTGTAAAATCATTACATTGGAATCACTTTGTCCACTGCAACATGGTGAAACATGGCAACTGCTTTTAGTCGCTAACTGCACCACTAATACAAACGTTTATGTCCGATTGAAACATGGAGAATTTGAGAGGTGGAATGTAATTGGCCAGGACACCAGGACTAACTTATACACTCTTCCAGAAAATGCCTTACTATTTTTAGTGACTACCAGTCCGCACAAATGATCAAGACAGCCATGTGAAAAAAAAAAATCTAAACCAGCACAGTGTCCTCTAATGTGTTACAGAAATATTCATTCACTAGCGACTCAGAGACGAGAGTGACACCCACCAAATCACTACCACTACTTCCTGGCCCATATGTTTTTTCTTAGAAGTCGATCCAAGTATAGATCAAAATGATTTTTTACATGTGATGTTAGTGAATAGGTATCCTTTATGGGGAACTTTACAGCTAAATTGCAGGAAAATTCTTACTTTTGTTGAAACAATAATATCAAATATGAATGATATTAAATCTAACTTCCAGGCAATTTAAGATGCCTATAGATCTTGGTGTGAACAAAGACATTATTTGAATGATATTAACTTTATATTCAGTGTCATAATTGTCTTGCCATTCTACTGTATTAACTGAATATCATGATAGCAAAAACAATACTCTTAAATAACCATTGCCTTTAAACAAAGACTGGGTGAAATCCATGTGCCGGCAGGAGGGGAATAGAGATAGTCCTCCTCCAACCAAAATCTTTCTATAAACCAAGGACCAAACATATCTGGTTGGAAACCCGCCAGCCCTCCCTTCAGTCTCTGAAACCTGAGGAGTCCAAACCCTTAATAAGTAATCAAGAGCTGACAGCCTTCCTTATCCACCATACATATAATCATAGAATATCAGGGTTGGAAGGGACCTCGGGAGGTCATCTAGTCCAACCCCTTGCTCAAAGCAGGACCAATCCCCAACTAAATCATCCCAGCCAGGGCTTTGTCAAGCCTGACCTTAAAAACTTCTAAGGAAGGAGATTCCACCATCTCCCTAGGTAACGCATTCCAGTGCTTCACCACCCTCCCAGTGAAAAAGATTTTCCTAACATCCAACCTAAACCTCCCCCACTGCAATTTGAGACCATTACTCCTCGTTCGGTCATCTGCTACCACTGAGAACAGTCTAGATCCATCCTCTTGGAAACCCCCTTTCAGGTAGTTGAAAACAGCTATCAAATCCCCCCTCATTCTTCTCTTCTGCAGACTAAACAATCCCAGTTCCCTCAGCCTCTCCCCATAAGTCATGTGATCCAATCCCCTAATCATTTTTGTTGCCCTCCGCTGGACATTTTCCAATTTTTTCACATCCTTCTTGTAGTGTGGGGCCCAAAACTGGACACAGTACTCCGGATGAGGCCTCACCAATGTCGAATAAAGGGGAACGATCACGTCCCTCAATCTGCTGGCAATGCCCCTACTTATACAACCCAAAATGCCATTGGCCTTCTTGGCAACAAGGGCACACTGTTGACTCATATCCAGCTTCTCGTCCACTGTAACCCCTAGGTCCTTTTCTGCAGAACTGCTGCCTAGCCATTCAGTCCCTAGTCTGTAGCGGTACATGGGATTCTTCCGTCCTAAGTGCAGGACTCTGCACTTGTCCTTGTTGAACCTCATCAGATTTCTTTTGGCCCAATCCTCTAATTTTGTCTAGGTCCATCTATATCCTATCCCTACCCTCCAGCATATCTACCTCTCCTCCCAGTTTAGTGTCATCTGCAAACTTGCTGATGGTGCAATCCACGCCATCCTCCAGATCATTAATGAACATATTGAACAAAACCGACCCCAGGAACGACCCTTGGGGCACTCCACTTGATACCGGCTGCCAACTAGACATGGAGCCATTGATCACTACCTGTTGAGCCCAACAATCTAGCCAACTTTCTAACCATCTTATAGTCCATTCATCCAGCCCAGACGTTTTTAACTTGCTGGCAAGAATACTGTGGGAGACCGTGTCAAAAGCTTTGCTAAAGTCAAGGAAAAACATGTCCACTGCTTTCCCCTCATCCAGAGAGCCAGTTATCTCATCATAGAAGGCAATTAGATTAGTCAGGCATGATTTGCCCTTGGTGAATCCATGCTGACTGTTCCGGATCACTTTCCTCTCCTCTAAGTGCTTCAGAATTGATTCCTTGAGGACTTGCTCCATGATTTTTCCAGGGACTGAGGTGAGGCTGACTGGCTTGTAGTTCCCCGGATCCTCCTCCTTCCCTTTTTTAAAGATGAGCACTACATTAGCCTTTTCCCAGTCATCTGGGACCTCCCCCGATAGCCAGGAGTTTTCAAAGATAAAGGCCAATGGCTCTGCACTCACATCTACCAACTCCTTTAGCACTCTCGATGCAGCGCATCCAGCCCCATGGACTTGTGCTCGTCCAGCTTTTCTAAATAGTCCTGAACCACTTCTTTCTCCACAGAGGGCTCATCACCTCCTCCCCATGCTGTGCTGCCCAGTGCAGTAGTCTGGGAGCTGACCTGGTTCGTGAAGACAGAGGCAAAAAAAAGCATTGAGTACATTAGCTTTTTCCACATCCTCTGTCACTAGGTTGCCTCCCTCATTTAGTAAGGGGCCCACACTTTCCTTGACTTTCTTCTTGTTGCTAACATACCTGAAGAAACCCTTCTTGTTACTCTTAACATCTCTTGCTAGCTGCAACTCCAAGTGTGATTTGGCCTTCCTGATTTCACTCCTGCATGCCTGAACAATATTTTTATACTCTTCCCTGGCCATTTGTCCAATCTTCCACTTCTTGTAAAATTCTTTTTTGTGTTTAAGGTCAGCAAGGATTCCACTGTTAAGCCAAGCTGGTCGCCTGCCATATTTACTATTCTTTCTACCCATCGGGATGGTTTGTCCCTGTAACCTCAATAAGGATTCTTTAAAATACAGCCAGCTCTCCTGTACTCTTTTCCCCCTCATGTTATTCTCCCAGGGGTCCTGCCCATCAGTTCCCTGAGGGAGTCAAAGTCTGCTTTTCTGAAGTCCAGGGTCCATATTCTGCTGTTCTCCTTTCTTCCTTGTGTCAGGATCCTGAACTTGACCATCTCATGGTCACTGCCTCCCACGTTCCCATCCACTTTTGCTTCCCCTACTAATTCTTCCCGGTTTGTGAGCAGTAGGTCAAGAAGAGCTCTGCCCCTAGTTGGTTCCTCCAGTACTTACACCAGGAAATTGTCCCTTACACTTTCCAAAAACTTCCTGGATTCTCTGTGCACTGCCGTATTGCTCTCCCAGCAGATATCAAGGTGACTGAAGTCTCCCATGAGAATCAGGGCCTGCGATCTAGTAACTTCCGTGAATTGCCGGAAGAAAGCCTAGTCCACCTCATCCCCCTAGTCCGGTGATCTATAGCAGACTCCCACCGCGACATCACCCTTGTTGCTCACACTTCTAAACTTAATCCAGAGACTCTCAGGTTTTTCTGCAGTTTCATACCAGAGCTTTGAGCAGTCATACTGCTCCCTTACATACAATGCAACTCCCCCACCTTTTCTGCCCTACCTGTCCTTCCTGAACAGTTTATATCCATCCATGACAGTACTCCAGTCATGTGAGTTCTCCCACCAAGTCTCTGTTATTCCAATCACATCATAATTCCTTGACTGTGCCGGACTTCCAGTTCTCCCTGCTTCTTTCCCAGGCTTCTTGCATGTGTGCATAGGCACTTGAGATAACTTGCTGATCATCTCTCTTTCTCAGTATGAAGCAGGAGCCTTCTCCTCTCGCGCTCTCCTGCTCGTGCTTCCTCACGGTATCCCACGTCCCCACTTACTCATGTAGGTATATACCATTATATACATATATGGATATAAAAGCCCCATCTACCTCTTCCACCTTATCCTGAAGCGCTCATGAGTTTCTAGCATTTAGGAGACGTTTTGTTTGTTACAAGGCAGTATAGTCTCAACTTTACATTTGTTATAAGCTCTTTGGGACAGTGACAGTGATTAACTATAATTATGCACTAGCACAATGGAATCCTGACCTTGCTGAGGCCTTTAGGTGAGAAAGATGATTAAATAATAGAGAAGATACCCTTGAGATCCGCACACAGACGGAGTACTACCCATACTGATCTTCCCCGGGTTCATTAGGAAGCAGGACGGGGGGGAAGAATGCTGCCTCTGTTCCATTCTGCCTACTTTCTTAAAGCTATATGGAAGCATCCCTTTCGGAACCTCAGAGGGTGTGTTCTCCATGGGTTTCAAAGGACTGTCAGGCCTCCAGCAGACACCCACTGGCCAGACACACAGGAAAGCTAGAATAAAGTACAGCAGACTTCTTATGGTAACTTACACCATTTCCATTTCTTTGATCTGAAAAAAAACACCCTCTTTGTGGGAGGGAGGAGGTCACGGAGCAGCCAGCTAGCAGGGAGGCTCTGGAAGCATAGCTCTTCCACAAGCCATACTGCAGCAGAGGAGAAGGGATATGGCTGAGCAACAAAGGAGTTGCCTCAAGTGCATCCCCAGAGATCCAGTGCCTTTGGGGTGGAATTCTTGGTCTCCTCCATAAGGGGCAGAAAAATGTCATGGAAAATCCATGAGTTAAAACTTGCAGTTTTCATTCTCTCGCATGCACTACTCTTGTGTAAGGGAAAATGATGCCCTTAAAATTTTTGTCTGGAAATAGTGATCTGTAATAGGCGTGCTTAGTCTAGAGCTTAGCTACTCATCCTCTGATTTCAAAATGAGTCAGTAACCAGTCTTTGCCATGGCTGTTGCATTCTTTTTATACTCTCACAGCTCTATATATAGCAATAAGCTCCAGGAGGAAAGAATTGTTCATATGAATAACGTGAGCATTTCAAACGAGGGTGGATCCAGAGCTTGTGTCATAAACTGATGGAAAGAGTAAATCTGAACCCATGAGCAGTTCATTTGGACGGTATCATTGGACTGACACAGTAATGCCACACCAGAAAAAGGTTCTCTTACTGCATTACCACTGTCTACTGCACTACCATTGTAGGCTCTACAAATTATGGATACGGAACCTGAGTGATGCTGAGCCCGTAAAACTCCCACCCACATCAATGGGAATAGCAGGGCTCACCCTCTCTCAAGATTAGCCCCTTTATTTCTGGACATTTTTTAGTTACTTCCACATAACAATTCCATTGCATACCTAGATGAAGCACAGGGAAAGGACTTGTAGCTCACACGTGGATCCCCAACAGATAGAAATAGTCATTTTTTCCCCAAATACTGGTTTAACCCATTCTTCTTATAACTCCTTTCTCCTGTAACAAATGTGAAGAGATATCTTCTCCTACTGTAATTCCTATTACAACAGTAGTGCTACTCAAAGTCTCCCCAGGCACCATGCACAGTATGATCAGCTTTTCATGTTGTGCCCTTTCATTGATTGCCTGTCTGAGAAATTTCAAGAGCTCATTTGCTGAAGCATTTCAGGAGATGATCCACATACTGTGTGTAAAAACATTATTTTAAAGCAGCGTAGACCTATGAACTATGCCCATCATAGGGGAAGTGGGAGGAGGGGAGGAGACAGTCAAACTGTACAAGAGTTTTGAGAATTCTGTTGGGGACATTCACATCTTCAGGATATATACTAACAAAAGCTACAATTTTCAAGTGCTATATGTAAACTTGAATGTGACAACTGTGAGTAGAAGAATGCCTCACTCAATTTAAGCCCCAGTCCATGACTTATTTTTCCCTCTCCTATTGCATTTCATATCATTAATAAGATGATTTTATTTTATTAATATTATTTAAATCTACACAGATAATAAAGTCTTTATACAACAGAAATCTGAATATAGTAAAAATATGATCATGATAGTTCATGGAGGAGAAAAAACCTATGTTAGTTTTACTTAAATTATTAAAAAAATTTGAAAAGGCTAATGATTACCTGATATACATGAAATTAATTCCTTTGCAAATGAAAATATGAATAACTTTGCTTTTGTGTTTGAAAATTCAAGGCTCATTAACTTCAACATGGCCTAAGTTGGGTTACCCTTGTAAGATCTGGAAAAATATGACTATAACTTCAAGTATTAACCTCTCTTTTCATAAGGCAGGATCCTGCTTCTATTGGAGTTAATAGGATTTTTTTTTTTAATGGGGAAGGGTGATCAGGACCATAGTTTATAAAATGTGCTCTTTATCAAAGCGTCATAGGAAGTATGCTTCTGGCACTGTAAGGTACATTTTGGGGGGGAATGTCATCATCCAGAGATGGACCTTGAGTGGTAATAGATGGACTAGGTGTTTGAAATGCCTGCTGCATCATATTATATTGTCCATAGAAGTATAATAAGAATGGTGCAATGATTAGGGAACTAGTCTAGGAGTTAGGAGATCTGGGTTTAATTCCGTGTTGTTCCATGCACTTCCTATGTGACCTGGGGCAAGTCAATTAATGTTTCTGTGCCTCAGGTCCCCCATCTATAAAAGGGATATAATAGCAATTCCTTGCCTCTCAGTGGTATTCCAGTACATTAATAGATAGTGGGATGCTAGATACTATAATAATGAAGGCCATATGTGCATTTCAACAGATTATTTGACAACTAAAGGTTCTATACCTCAGTAATTAAGTATCAGAACTGAGTGAAATACTTTTCCCAAAATATTTTTGTACACATGTCCCTGTTTTATGTTTTTAAATGTGTCTTTCAACTTCCTGTAATCAAAGAGGCCATAAACAAAAGCAAAGTGTTTGGCCTTAATTTAAAAACAATAGGAGCTTTTTTTTCTTGGTACTTTCCAAGTTCTTCATTTCTTTTCTCTCACTCATTCTTTGAGGTACCCACATTTTTAGATAAAGTTAGTTGAAAACAGGAGAAAAAACGGCAGCAGCAGAAAAAAGCAACTACGCACATGGACAGACATGGCATCAATCACAAATACTTTTGTTTTCATTAATTCTGCCTGTGCCTGCATTGCTTTATTTAAACAATGTTTTCACAGTAAGACAAATGTACAAGGGAAACTCCCTTACAAAGCCTCATGTATTTGCTTTTCTGACAACTTAGTACTTGTAAAAGATGCTAAACTTTAAGCAAAATCCTTCTAGTATCCACCAGTGGCAGCAGCACAAGATTCTTCACAATTGTCCCCCAATGAGCCACAACACCAGAAGGTTAATAGGCATTCAACCCTTGGTCTTCCTGCTAAGACTGCTAATCAGGGTCCGATTTAGTTCCAATTAGAGTGGTGTTATTTTAATATTGATCTTTGTCTACTAGTTGCGATCAACAACGAATTTTACATATACAACAGAACAGTCATCTTGTGGTAGCACCTTCTAGTTGCTATCTTGCTCAGGCTGAATTTGAGCCATTGTATAAGAACCTGTGGGACTAGAACCTCAGATCACCAAAGCTTCTGCATCACCATTGTAAACTGAGGCTAACTGTCTGCTGGAGGATCCTGTGATGCTAGACCACTGCAGGAAGTACCGCTCAGCGGGGCCTCCGGGGCCACCTACTGCAGCTCACCAATTCGCTCATGCTAGTATATAAACCAGGAAGCAATCACATGGAACTGTGTACACACACACACACTGATATGATAGAGGAGAAAGCGGTGTTTAAAAAAGGTTTGTTTCTTCACTACCATTAATGAGAATACATTACTGTGTGTATATATATATATCCATTGCAAGAGGATCTGCATTGCACAGGCTGTGCTGTACCATACAGTCACATACAGGAAAGGATAAATCAAAATGTTAGATGACATTAAACTATAGCTTATCATAGAAAATACTCACACGAGAAGCCTAGAGAAAAGGCAGTGCAATGACAGCATTGCTGTATTTTCCTACAGTAATGCGTCTGTTTGAAAACTAAATCAAGGTTAGCTTGTTTGATCTAAGTCCCATGTTTTATCAGACATCTAATATTAAACCTGGGCCGAAAATTATTTTTTTTTTTTCGGATTCAGCAATGGAATGAAATTGAGCTCTTGAAAATTTTTGTGGAAAAACAAGAGATCGTCCCAGTGGCTGTAGAAATCACATGAAGTTCATGTTCCTGCTTTGAATCAGGCTGAGTTCCCAAACCAGACATCTATTTTGGGGTCTCTCTTAGTCACTCACCAGAAATTCCAAAGTCAACCTGAGAAACTTTCCCAACAAAACTTTCATCAAAACTGACACATTTCCATGATAAGTTTTGGTGTCAATGAATTTGCATTTTCTGACAAAGCCTTTTCCTAAAATAATTCCGGATCAGAGGTATCCACTACATGTACCCCAAAGTTTTCCTGACTGTCAAAACCTCGGTTTGCCTGCACATTTTTGATGATGCTCAAGCATTTTAAAAAAACAAAGTAATTTTCACTGCACGGTATGAACGTGTTTATGAAAGTCAATATTTGGAAGGCTTACTGTCATTTCCAGGCTCACTCATATAAAAAAGTCCACGCACAGAATTCTATTTTTAATTTTACCTGAACGATGATAAATGTTAAAACAATTTTTTTTACCAATACAGGAAGAAAAAATAACTAGCTTAATAAATCAGGGATTAGTTCCTAATTTCCACAATACTATCATAAATTAGCCTTGGGGAAAAGGTCCTTGATTGGATCTGTGACTAAGATGAGAACTATTCTGCATTCCTTAACACCCCAATATCCCACTAATTTTAATGGGAGTTTTAGGTATGACCAACCAAGGGGACCAACCAACATGACCTACATCCAGGAAACAATGCATCTGATTTACAGCCTTTGCACTATAAACTACTATACTAGAACTTTGAGAAAGGCCTAAGAGCCTTTGATTTAGAAGAGCCTAATGCATGCTGGGAATCTTACAAAACTGTTGCTAAAAGTGAAATTTAAAGATAATGTATTTCAGACTGTTTAGAAAATAAACGTAACATGTAGACACAAAGTACAACAGGAATCCAGGACTGGCCACAAAGGGCATTTCTGCTTTTGTGCTGCAGGAAGCCAAAGCATTCATTTGTTGGGTTGCTACCATGCAACTCCAGTCTAATATTAATTTTGGAAAAAAGTAAGTTGAAAACAAAAAAAGTAAGACTGAGATTTTCTTGCTAGAAAATGGTATTTTAACCCCCCCAGGGGTTTTCATTTTCCCAGGCGTACCATTGACTTGCTAATGACTTTGCAGGTGTAATGTTTCTAAGTGTAGATTTGCTTCAAGCTAAATAAGTGAAAGCTGCATCTTAGCTCTCAAAGAGAAATGTCACAAAAATTCTTTTTCCTATTCAAAGGCTTCAACTTTGTTCCCAAATTAAATAATATGGTAAAATAGAGATACTCTGTAGAGATGTAAGGTAGGATCATAAATTATGCATATTTTCACAGCAAAGTCTTATTTAGGAACAGTGCCTTGAAAGCAAATCCTTGCACTAAATATTGGAAAGAACTCTGAATCCAGAATGTGCAGTCCATCCCTCCTATAATAATGCAATGCAGTACAAGGAGAGAGAGGCTACAATTCACAAAGAGGTTTATATATAATCTATAGCCACCCATGATCTGCATTTTAACTTTGAGATCTGTGGACTGTGATGTGTACCATCCACATACACTATAGCAGATGAAAAAACAGAAAAAGTAGCTGAAATTACATGAAGGGTCCAGGCCTGGGAGATGTTTCAATGGGAACCAGCACCTCATAGGATCAGACTCCGAGGAGTCAGTAAGAATGTTGCTGACATTGATCTTGAGTATTTTTTAGAGGTACTCTGGTATACTATAAAGAAGTTTAAAATGCACGTTTTGTTTAGCAAAGCTTTCTAAGCCAGACCGCCAATCAGCTGTGTGGAAGTCCCTAGCTGATGAAAGGTTAATGCTCTGACTGCCCTGTGGGGAGAGCAGACAGTTTCTATAAGTTTCTAAGTGGCAAACCAATTTGAGGAAGATTGTATTATTTATGTTCATAAATTTCCTAATCTATTGGGAAAAAGGAGCCAGACCCATGGGACTATGCAGTAATAGTCATTTGTTCAACTGCTAGCTGGACACTATCATGGCTAATAAGAGGGAATCACACACCCTGCTTTGTGTAAGGTGATAAGTTGTTGCAAGTTTGTTTAGAAAGTCTTTGGACAGAAATTACTACTTTTTGCTAATGGATTTTCTCTATTTTTCTGCCTATTGACCAAGGGGCAGGGCTGAGAAAGGGTTCAAGATGGAGAATCTTACAGACAGACAGAGATACTCTGCTTTTTTTCCCATGGAAATCGTATATTTGTTCTTTGTATGTCTGTTGTTTCCCTTAGAATCTAAAAGAAAAGTCAGCTTTTGTTTTATCTATAATGCGATTGTTGTTTTATCTAGAATAAGTCAGCTAGAAATAGTGTACGTTTTTGTATTTGTGTAGGGAAAACAGAAGAGCCACAAAAAGATCATTGTGCAGGAGGTCAGACTAGATGATCATAATGGTCCCTTCTGACCTAAATATCTATGAATCTATGAATCAAATATCACATGTTTGTTAATAACATGAAAACCAAAGAATCCATAACTTCTGTGACAAACATACAGTCTTAACTATTATACTTCAGGATTCTTCCACACTATCTATTTTTTTTCAGTGGGATATGTTGTTGGATTCTTGCGTGTGGTTTTCAGGGATGCATATATTTACTTGATTGTAGTCAATTATTTAAAAGGAAAGGGAGGAAATAGCTGATAAATTTCTGTACTGTTATGCATAACAGAGATTCAAAAAAACCTTTATATAGTTTGTTACAACGAAATTAGTTTTGTTGAATGTCATTATGAGGAAATCCACAATTATTCTTTTTTCCTCCATAACATAGCTTTTATTAAGGTACATTCAAACAGATAATACTAAAGTAGTGAATTCAAAATAACAGAAGTTTGAAAAAACAAATCAAACTGAACTTAATGTTTTCAAATCAAATTGGAAAACTTTAAAACTGTTTAGCCTCCTTTTCTAAAGTACATGGCAAAACAACCTCAAACTCTGCATATGAAGAAAAATAGATGGAAAATCTAAACTGAATCTGAACTAAAATTAGTTCTGTATTTTGAAAAAAGTCAAGAGCTTGTGAAAGTTGGGAGTTACAAATGTAAACGGAGTGGTGAATTCTTCTGCAACCATATAATTGTTTCTTAATCTACAGTGTCAGTCATAGGTATTCTGAGACAGGATAGGTTTGTTATTTTCTCTTTTCCCTCCTTAGAGCCTTTGCTGTGTTAGTTTGATATTCTGAATTTTTGTTTAAATTCTGTCTGACACATATGGAGTTCAAGCATTCTGACAAAAGAAAAACTAAAAGTGCAAGATCATTACACTAGCTGAATGTATCTTGGAAATAGGTATTATTGGTCTAAATGTTCAGTCACAATAATAAATTATTCACTGAAAGCCAAAGGTCTTTCTGCCTGGTTGCATGTGGATTATGAGTAAACTATCAGAAAAAATATCTAAGCCTCAGTGACAAAAACATACCCTTGCTTCTCAAGGTGGGCTGAAGGAGGTGGAATGGTAAGTGCTGAGTACAGAACAAGATGGCCCTGGGGGCATTTACTCTGAGGAGATCTATGTTGCTGCAAAAAATAGTGTCTGCTGCCTACTACAATTTGAGGGAAGGCTCCCAAACAGTTGTCCTTCCATCCTTGAAGCCAGGGAGTGATGATAGTTGAGTGAGCTGCCCTAGGAATTTTATACCTTTCCCCAAACTCTCCCAGCAGTGTTTCTCACTCTCAGTGACCAACACAGTCACACAAGGGAGGGCAGTATTTTTTGCCTATTATGTGCCAGATCCCTCAGCTGGTATAAATCAAAATTCCTTTCACTTCACTGGAAGTATATTGATCCTTGTGCATCCAGCCTGTGTGCTCAGGACAGCAGGGGTCCTGTGGAAATAATAATATGGGATCATAGAATCGGAAGGGACCTCAGGAGATTATCTAGTCTAACCCCCTGCTCAAAGCAGGACCAATCCCCAATTTTTGCCCCAATCCCTAAATGGCCCCCTCAAGGATTGAACTCACAACGCTGGGTTTAGCAGGCCAATGCTCAAACCACTGAGCTATCCCTCACCCATGTCCAGATCTGGTACCCACAATTCAGGAAGAATGTTGATTAATTGGAGAGGATTCAGAGAAGAACCATGAGAATGATTAAACCAGATTAGAAAGTATGCTTCATAGTGACAAAATCAAAGAAAGCCATCTATTTTGTTTAACAAAGAGAAGGTTAAGGGGTGACTTGAATAGAGTCTGTAAGTATCTGCATGTGGCACAAATATTTAATAATGGACTCTTCAATAGAGCAGAGAAAGGTATAATGTGATCTAATGGCTGATAGTTGAAGCTAGACAAATTCAGATTGAAAATAAGGCATAAATTTTTAACCATGAGAGTAATTAACTGAGTGACTCTGGTCCTTCAGTTCCTTTTATGTGAGTCTTCTGGGTCCTGATTGGCTGCTCCCTGCAGCCTCCCTCATTGGCTGCTTCTGCACAACTACTGTAGGCCACTTGGAGGCTGTCTCTTTTGCTCCTCTCTGGGATGGGTGTGGTAGGACCGCGAGGCCTCCAGCCTAGAGCTAAATCTGGCAAACAGGTAAGATTTAATGTATACTCAAATGTATATTGTGACCAGTGTCTTCAGTGATTCCAGAGCCTGGCATTATTAAGTTGTAGAAAACCAAATTACTAAGTCACAGAAAATTATACAGTTTTCAGAAAAGTCATCTGTGTATCTTTATTCTCTGTACAAAGCTACTGAATGTTGCCATTCACCTTGGCTATATTATGCCTGGCACTTGTGGTGTGGTGGGAGTCCAGGGACTCCTTCCTTACTTCCCCAAGGGTTGGGTGCAAGCCCTGAGCCCCTCTCTGCACTGGCTAATGGTGCTTTCCAGACTCTGAGAAGTAAGGCAATGTAAGAAAGCTATATGCAAACTTCCCTGGATTTCCTTGAGTTACCCTACAGCCGCACTTCCCCTTGGCATGGTGCATCTCATTTCTGCCCCATGCAAGCCTGTGTCATGCCCTTCAAATCATTGCTATTAAGCTTGACACATGACATACATATCACTGTGTGTGTAGTTATATATCCTTTTTTTCCCTGCTGCCTGTATCAGCATGGCTTGCCACTTTGTGGTCCAGAGGACTGGGCCCAGCCAAGTCTGATTACTGAAGAGGCACCCCGAAAGAGATCAGCTATTTCCCTATGAAGGGCAGCAGGAAGCGTAGGAGACTGTAGAGACTGTCCTTCAGGCAGGGAAGACCCTGAAGCTAAGGGAGAAGCTACAACTAGGAAGGCCTGTTTAAAGTGGGGGAGACCCTGAGCTACAGGGGAGTGTGGGGCTGTGCTCAACTTAAAGCTGAAGGGGAGACTTGTTGATCTTTGTATTTTAAGTTAAACCAGTCCCTAAGGAGGGTTGCTGCTGTTGGACTTGTCAAAGCCTCTTTTCTTTGAGTTTGAGGGGCCACTTGCAGGCCATGAGGGGACGGCCAGGATGAAACCACATTTCTGCTGGGGAACCACAATTGGGGCAACCAATTTCCTGGTTCTCTACATAGCTGCATGCTGCTCCAGCCCCTGCTCCGCCTCTTCCCATGGCCCCTGCCCCACCCCACCCCAGCCCCGCCCCCATGCCCCTGAGGACTATAGCAGGGTCAGTCCTGCACTCACCGGCGCTGGGAAGTGCAGCGGCCTGGCCCCAGCCGTGCAGCTGGTGAGTGTTGGGGGGCAGTTCCCCCCCTGCGTTCCAAGCCATGGAGGCCTGGGCCAGCTCCCTGCACGGAGGCCTGGCCCCCTCCCCTCACAGGGGGGCTGAGTAGGGCCCCAGAATGGCTAGGGACGGCCCTGTCCACCTGCATGGTTTTGATTGCAAGAGCAAGGTTTATGTGTGACCTTCGGGTTCTGGAAGTTCCCATTGTGACCACTGAGTCAGTTAGGTATCCTAGAACACAAGTTTTTGTTTTCTATTTGTATTACAGTAGCCCCTAAAGGACCAACCAATACTGGGCCCTCACTGTGGTAAGTATTATACGTACACCTAATGAGAGACAATCCTTGCTGTGGAAAGCTAACAGACAGAAAGCGTGGGGGAAGTGAAACAAAGGTGAAATGACTTCCTCGGTGTAACACATCAAGTCAGTAATAGAGCTAGGATTAGAATCTAGGTCTCCTAACAGTTTGTCCAGTGCTCTAATCGCTAGATCACACTGCCCTCAATTCAAGTATTTCCTTTTTTATAATAAGCACAGAACATGGGGGGGGGGGGGCAGGGTGAGGGGGAAGGATTTTCCTGAATAGTGTTTCAGAATTCTTAGGCCTTCATGAGAATAGTTTATGTAAAAGCATCTGTATGTGTGAGACAGTCTATCATAAATTAAAATGTACAATAGCAAAAGCTCCCTGTAGAAGAGCATTGGTGCAGTACCAAGCCAGGGGGACCCAGGGCATATTAAACATGCCTTAGCACCTTCTTTGTACAGCTATCCAACTCACACCCAGTAATGCGTTCATAAAATCCCTAGAGAGGAGAGCGAGATAAGAGGAAATGAGACTAGTAGTAGGGAATTGGCAAAACAAATTTCAATTTCCATTTTCAAGAGAGAAAAACAGCATTCAGGCCCAATCCCGCTCTCCTTAAGAGCGACACAAAATTCCCATTGACTTTAATGCAAGCCAAGTTAATTCCCTTTTGTTTATTACTTGTTTTCTAACATCGGGGGTTAGGAGGAAGGTTTTGTTTTAGTTTCAAGTGTTGATATTAAACACTTACACCATTAATTTATTATCTATAAATCCCTCATTCTTTTAAAGTCAGACAGACACAGCCTGATTTTAAGTAAGCTAAAGGCAAAGCACCATTCGTAGAGATTAAACTGAGCTGAAATGTCACATTCTTGCTATTTTCAAGCTGCATAATCAAGAAACAAAGAATTTAACAACCACTGAGCTAGTGAAACTATAAGAATGTCTAACGTTCACTTTCTATGCTGGCTCAAAACACCGCATAATGAGTAAAGAGCTCTGCGTTTCTGCTTAGCCTGAATACAAATTCAGGAACATTGTGATGAGCTATGTCACAAATTCATGTCCTGGGAGGCCCTCAAACAGCTGGGAAAGACCAAAGCCCACAACCCTGTTTTCAATGCCAGGGCTGTGGAAGTTGGAACTTTTAATTCTATAGGCCTAATTCTCTTCTCACATAAGTGTAGATCAGGAATAACTTCATTGAAGTCAGTGTAAAAGGAGAATTTGGCCCAAGCCTTTCAACACAATATCAGATCAATGTTATATTTGGTGATCAGATATGGAATTTTAGGTTTGTCCAGGAAAGATTAAATTTCAGTGATCTAAAACCACTTTACTCCTCAATGAGAGCATTCACAAGGGGGTTTAATGTGCTTTAACTTAAGCACATTGACTTTCAACTGATGCCTTAACTTTCCTGAGTGTCCCCATGTAGACATGTCCTTAGCAGTTCTTAGCTAGATTCACTTTTGCCAGCTCAATCCAGATTATTTTACCCCAGTGACATTTTTTGCTCCAGAAGATGTAAGGCAAAGCTTACTTGATTTATTTTAAATATCATACAGTGATATGGTGTTTAAAAAAGCAAAGAACCTCCTAGAGCTAGTTCAAGTTAAACTGATATGCCTCTCTCCCCACCCCATAATTCACTTATGCCCAGAGTGTTGGTGACACAGTTGAGCTAGAAGATATCCCGAATGTTAAAGGATATTAAAGTTCCTTTGTACAACACCAAAAACATTCAACGGTTCTTTTGAGTGCTGACAGTTTGACATTTCGACTGACATGCACTTCTGTTTTGCAAGGTACAAGGTTCAATATGTGGGTGGGAAAATATGAGAGATTGAAATATCAGTTGACAGTTAAGTGTGTAATAATTTTACAAAAATTAAGTGGCAAAGCTTTCATCAGAGATGTCACATCTTCACATGCATGTGACTCTGGTTTGGCCACGCAGAATCTTGGTAAGACTGATGAGTAGAAATGGGTCTGATATGCAGGGTTTGGAAAGAGCTATGTATCAAAAATGAACTTCCCTGAAGTATGGGGAGATTCAGACAAAGGGCCTAATTCTTCTATCACTTGTCCTGGTATCACATCAGTGGATGTACATTGACTTCAATCTTCATTTGCACTGGCATGAGCCTAACCGGTTATATTTTAAAAAATATAACACTGTAATCTGTTCAAATGTCATATGTCCTACATACAAGATTCACAACTCAGTTTACTTTAATTTGAGAGGATTTAAAACTAGCCTGAGGTTTTTATCATTCAGAGGCTAAAATGTATCTATGTAAAACTAGTCAAACAAATATAATGAAAATTCATGTGACACTTTTTTTGACATTTCGTCTGGCATTCTCCTACCTTCTTTTGTGAAATTTCCAGAGACTCAATATCTTTCACAAATGTGCGCAAGATCTTGGGACTAGGTCGTCCCAGCTGTGGTACTGTGTCAAGGACCAGGAAGGCCTGTCTTTGTCATCCTATTGTGGATAGCCAGCCACACCTGAGATTTAACATAGACAAAACTGAGCTGATGACCCTCTCCATTCTGCATCTAGCTTTCATTTCTCTTCCCTTGCTCTACCACCATGGACAACACTATCCTCCTCTCACTTACCCAGCCTTTTATCTTGGTGTCATCCATCACTTAACTCTCCCTCTAGACCCAAACATCATGCCACATCCAAACTACATCACTTCTTTTATAAGACATCTCTTAAGATTTTAGTCTTTTTAGTGTTCTCGCCACCAAAACTTTAATCCAGAGCCGTGTATTGTTTCTTGACTATTTTAAGCTCCTCCTTCCAGTCATTGATTGATGAAACCTGGATCATCTGAAAACCCATTCAAAAATACTGCTTTTGGCTCATTGCTCTGACCATGTCTGGTGCTGCTCCCTCTTTCATCACTTCACCTGTTCCCCCTTCTCCATTTATCACATCTAAACTTTGTCTCTATCCCTAGTTCTATTAACTCAGCAATGGTAGCCTTCATTCTTCCAGTGTTCCTAGCCTTTACTGCCTACCTTTCAGCCTCTCCTTGCTTCAGATTCATCAGATGCTGTAGCTCACAAAAGCTTATGCTCAAATAAATTGGTTAGTCTCTAAGGTACCACAAGTACTCCTTTTCTTTTTCTGAATACAGATTAACACGGCTGTTACTCTGAAATCTACCTTCACTACCAATTTACAGCCTCTTTGTCTGGTTCAGGCCTGCTGGGTTGGGGTCCTTGGCTGCTTCCCTGAATCTAGAACAAGGATACAGTCCAGGAGGAATGTTTTCAGCTCTCTTCTGCCAAGGTGCAGAAACCTTGACAAGAGAAATACTTACATGGTGCTTCATTCTTTCAAAGCTCTGAACAAACATTAACTATTAATCCTCACAGCCACCTGTGGAGGGAGACAAGCTTCATCACCATTTTACAGAAGGGGGCAGGCTTTCAGAGAAGTCAGTTATAGCCAAACTTTCCAGCAGTGGCCATTGGTTTTGGGAGCCTTGGATTTTGAGGCATCTTGTGCCTGATTTTTCAGAAGCACTGAGCCCCGATCAGCCCAAATGAAGTCAGTGGGAGCTTACAGGTGCTCAGTACCTCTGAAGAACAAACAAGATATTTCAAGTCAGGAACCCAAAAGCTGAGGCACCCCAAAAGAATGGCCTCTATTGAAAATTTGGGCATTAAAGAAACAATACTCAAGTGGATTAGACATAGCTCTGGCAGTCTAGAGACTGGGATCCTAATCTTTGCACAAGTTTCTCCAATTTAAACTATAAAAGATACTTACCTAACTCATGACTTCATAAATAAATGTGTGTAGAGCATGAAGTATTAAGGCCAGAGTTCAGAAGCTTCTGTTCTCCATTCTCCAGCTAAGCAATTTTCAACTGTAGTATCATGACACAATAAGCTGGTGGGATGACTGGTTAGAAACAGGTGGCAAGGTCTCTTCATCAGGAGAAAGTTCTGACAAACACAAGCCAAACAAGGTAACATGAGTCAAAAGGGCTGCAAACAAAAACTTCCCATACTTGCCTGTGGAGGGAGCATATCTTTCCATAGACATTCTCCTCCTGTCTCTCCAACAGCTCTCTAGATCATCCCTTTGCTCATGGGAAGTGCAAGGGAGGTTGAAGTTAACCCCTTCTTTCCTGGGGACTAAATTATGTCACCACACATTCCAAGGTAGATCGCACACACATTTTCTCAGTGTTGGTGGCTATAACATCTACATAATCTAAATTTATTTTTAAAGCAATCATTGTATAGCCCTTATGATTGCAAAATGAACCTTCAGAATATAGTTAGCTTCTGTAATTAGGTGTATTGAATACATAGCATTGGGGAATGCACAGTTAATGAAATGTTCAATTACAAGTAAGTTATATAAAGTTGTTTTTCATAAATCTGAAATGTATATGTAATTAAATGTAAATGCCTTCCTTGACTATGGAGTATGTGATGCAACAAACTTAAAAATATGAATCATTGTTCATTAGCACTGTGAGATGGGAGTTATCACAAAAGATTCTGAAAACAAGAACACATGTAAAAAAACGGGGAAAAGCCCCATTAAACTGAAGAGGGAGGGATCCAAACGGATTCTATAGACATTTTTCTCCCAGATCTATAGAATCATAAAGTTTTATTAACCATCCTACAGACTTCTTTAACATTGATAAAATTATCTGTCAAATGTTATAAGATAACCTTTCCATGGTTTTTTTTTTTTAATCTATTTCCTATTTGAGTCTTTAGGACATTTCCATAAAGAAGACAGAATGTTTGTTTATTTTTATGAAATAGACTTGTTTTCTTATTCCTGAAATGTCTGCAAATGTAGCATTTGTACAATTCTTTTTCTTTCCTTTTTTTTTTATTTGTAAAACAGATCAGTAAAAAGGCACAAGCACTATTTTTAAATTCTGGATGTCAGTGGAAGTTTCATTGCACTTAGAAGGCATATGAGTCTTTAGGTGTATGCTTTTGATAGGAATCAAGTGAATTATAAAATTGTAAAATATGACTAATTTATAATACACATGAGTATTTTAAAAATAAAGGTATATGAATAGAAAAAGTCAAAATTGTAATATCCAAATTACAACAAACTTTTGCCCCAGTTCATTCCCCATTAATACATGTGGTTATATGGGGTGTAACTTATGGTAGGATTGGGAACATATGGTACACTTTGCTAGACTGGGATATTTGCTAGTCTGGGATATCCCAGTATTCACTGCTGATATCATTGCTTGGTTTGGTGAGCTGCAAAGCTGGTTGGTTATTTTATGGTACTAATAGTACCAAGTTTGCAGGTCTAATTCCTCTTCAAGACAAAATTTAATTCAGAAGAATATTTGAATTTTAATGAACCATAGAAGATACAAAGTAAAATTCAAATACAGGATGTAATTTTGGAAACACTGGTGCATGTGCATAACTAGACTTCTGTGAATAGTCCCTTGACTTCAATTCATAAACATTTGCAGGCTCAAAGACAAAGTGTGTCCTTACCTTATTATATTGGAACTATTTCCACATATAGACTTGTCTAAGTACTGGATGGAATATTCCTGCATTTGCAGGGAGACAGACAGAATAATCTAAGTGATCTGTCCTATCTCTAAGGCATATTATGTTATGATCGCTGAGTGAGTTACAGGTATATCTACGAAGAACAGAGAAACTAAAAATCTGCTTCCCTGGAGGTCTGGAATATCTTTCTGGAGCAGGTCTTCTACTGATGTAAATTGTCTTAGTTCCATTGACTGAAATGATAATTTACGCCAGTAGAGGATCTGCCCGTCGCCTCTGTTTCTGGAGGAGTGGAATCAGAGGACTACATGCAGTCTTACTACCATTTACCTCAGAATGTAACACCAGGGAAGTTGCATGGAAACAAGCAGTCACTTGCTGTAGCATAAAAATATTAATTTAATTCCTGATAACCACTATCCAATGGCACATACTTTTGCAATAAAAAAGAAAAAGCCTGAACATACTTCAGAAATATCCTGCATTGTAATACAATTTTTTGGCTTATGAGCTCTAGGAATAGTACTGCAAGTCACATCTCCAATAAACAGTATACAAATGGTCAAATTCATCCTTAGTATAAATCCATTGATTCTGGTGGAAGTCCAGAACGGAGAAATGTGGACCATACTACTTAGGGTATGCACATTAATAGGTAGGTGATGGACCCATTGATTATGTTTTCTGGGATAGTTAAAATCATATGTCTTTTTTCTAACAGATTTTATGAAATTTAAAAGAAACTTTGAGTTGTACATATGCATATGGAGCTCACCTGTTTGCTTGGACTAATTCAGTCTGTCTCCCTTTTGTATCTTTTCCAGGCAACATTTGTTATTATCAGTTATTGTGACATCTTACTTTCATATACCTTTTTACAGTTGAACTCACAATTAGGGTAAACTTGTAGGCCCAATGGTCGCAACAGGACTTGCACTTGGGTCTCACCACTCCTAGGTGAGAACCTGTTGGGTTGCCCTCAAAGTTATATAAATATGATAGAATTATAATTATGTAGTAGTAGAAATAAAGATAGACAAAAGAGTATATAGGTATTGTAAAAGGGTATGAACATCAGTTCCATGCTGTTGAATTTCACTCTGTGAGAAATGCAAGGCCAAAGTGCTAATTATTTCAGGCCGGTACAGAATAAAGAGTCTGTGCTGGAAAGTGATAAGAACTTTGAGAAAACAATGCTGTTCTTTAAAATAACACCCTGATGCTCTTCCCCCACATGGGCACCTTGTCATGCCTATGTAAATCTTGGTATCCAAAGAGGGAAAAATAGATAATGGGATAAAACTTGTTAAATGAATCAAGAGTCATAGATTGTGCTGTTAAGTAAAAGAATGAATGATGAGTGCATGGAATTGAGAGCCTGAAGCAGGGAAATAATTGGTTAGTAAATGGTGCCAGCCTAATCCTAAGAATTTCAACCTTGGTATTGATGGGCCAAAGAATATGCAAAATGGAGATAACTGGATGACACCCGGAGGGCGAACCAGAATCCACCCAAAATGCATCAAGGAAGAACAAGAAGATAACACCTAACCATCATGGAGCCATCATGGATGTACCACCTGCTGATTGATGGTCATCTCAATTGTAAATTCAGCATGATGAAGCAACTTCCATAGACTTGTATTGAACCAGAGACCTATAAAAATTGGGTCTGGTTCTACAACCACCCTCCAGAAGCATTGGATGCACATCTGACAACGACTCGGCTCTACTCTCGTGTCCAGGCCACCTGGCCAGTGACTTGGCACGAGCAATGTCTAGTCTGGTAACTATAACAACCCTTTTGCAGAACCTGTGTGAATGTCTCTGTGTGAATGGACCTATGTGAATGGATTTATATAGAAATTGCGTATAGTAATATTTTGTTGTATTTAAAATAAATGTGGCATTCTGCCTTGTCCCTCTTACAAGATCCTGTTGGTATCATTTTTATTAGTGTAACAAACCCAAACCACCAGGCTATCACAATCATACTCTCCCTTGGGCCCAATGACTATGTAAGTATTTTATACAAAAGGGGACAGCCTCAACTGAATAGAGTAAGAGGCTCACCCCAGAACACCTTATAATCCAGTAGTTAAGGCACTCACCTGAGAGATGGGAGCTCCAAGTGGAAGTCCCTGCTCCAATGAACGTTTATTTACACAAAGTGGAAAAGCTTGAGAGGTCCACTCCAGAATCTGAGTCGGGGAGGACAAGAGGAATGTTCAACATGTTTCCTTTGACCCAAATTGCATTTATTTGTTTTATGAAAACTTTTCAGGATTTTGGGATTTGTTTTGACCTGAACTGAAACTTTTTTGGCAACTACGGCAAACTGAAAAGATCAGTTACTCAGCCAGCTCTGCCTGGAATTAAAATGCATCAAGCAGAAAAAATGCTCTAGGGCTCCAGTTCAGCAAAGCACTTAAACATGTGCCTAAATTCCATTGAAGTTAATGGATGTAGGCATAATTTGAATGCTAAGCATGCGCTTAAGTGACTTGCCAAATTCTGCCTCTATCGAAGCAGAGGCTCAGGTTCCAACGGAACTAGGACAGTTTATACCAGCTGAGGATCTGCCCCATGACTGCAGCGGGAGCGTAGGTTCTGTTCTGTCCTTAATGAAATACATTGTGTGATGTTCCCCTTATCCCCCAACCCTCCTGTACACAGCAACCTTAAGAAAAAAAGAGAAACGTTATATTAATTATTGTTACTAGGTGAGTTAGAAGCATTCATTAGCTGTAAAACTCTAAGAAAAGAGCATTTCTCTTTACTTTATTAACTCCGTTTTTCAAGAAATGGGCTCGAGCTATATGCATTTTTCAAACAACTATGATTCCATTTTCAAATGGTGCAAATGATCTCAGTTTCTTGTGAGTGTGGGTCATTTTCAAGCAAATATGTCTTCACATCAAAGAGATGGGAACCCATGTTTTTCAGTGACATTTCTGAATGAAGTTCACTTTTGGAGGTAGGAATATTTAGCATTAAATAGGCAAAAATGTTGAGGTAGAATTTTGCGAAACTGAACAGTCTGAATATTGCATATGTTTAAATATGTAATGCTCTTTCCCCTCTTGGGTTCTTAGTTCATATGAACAAAAGTCTAGGAGTCCTAGTCTAAAGGAGAGACTTCAAAAGTCAATTACACCAAAGTGAAATAATATCTAATTTCTGTGTTGAATTCCCTGTTAAGTCATGCTTCTGTCGTCAAGAGTTTGGGTTCCTAAGAAGGCAGTAAAAATCACAGCACTTTGTTAATGACTCCGATAAACAAAATACTCCATGGCTTTAATACAGACATTTGTAGAGCTGTCTGCAGATACAGTGGTATCTCTCCATAAAGCATCTTTATTTATCCCCAGTTGACTACAGTTTGCCTAATCCAGTCTGCAGTTGTTGTTGTTTTTTCTTCTGTTAATTCTACTTTTCTTTATAGAGTCAATCAAAAACTTTCATCTAAAACAAAAATCCAAAATAACTTTAATTTAGCAACTAGCATTACACAAATAAGTTCAATAGTTTGAGGGGAGGGAAATAAACAAAAAAATCAAATCAAAATAAAACAAAAAAATCAACAAAAGCCACCATAGCATAGTGTTGACTTTCTTGGTAAAATAAAAGTATTTTTCCAAACGTAAGTAACTCCCTGTCAATATTGACCTTGCCACAGTGAACAGGGCCAGCTTTAGTAGTCTTGTGAGAGTCAGTATGTGGCCTCTTTGGCGCGCCACCATATTTAAGTCTGACTGGAAGTTCAGAGAACTACGGCAGAAAGATTAAGTGACTTGATTAAGGCCACTGCAAAGTCGGTGTCAGAAAAAAACAGTTTTATAGTTCAGAAATCCCTTGTTTAGTTCACCAGACCTCTCACTGTATTGACTGAGCTGCCCCTCCTGATTCAGAAAACTACAAGCCTGTTCTGCTTAGCCCGCTAGATAAGAGAGGGTTTGCGTTGGCTGTAGTGCCATCAGTAACAGCCTGGGTGGCACTGCTCACAAAAACACATTTGCAATTGGTAGGGGTAGGAACAGCCCTGCAGGTGGGCCCTTGCTCCTCTGTGAAGCTGAGTCAATGGGCACAATATAGCAGCAGGAGTCCCAGTGCGTGCATCTGTGCACATATGCACAAAAACAAAGCATGTAGCTTATCTCCAAAGCTATTTCTCGTTATAGTAGAATGAGGTCTTTTGCAAACTGAGACCAACTCTTGGACAGTTGCTGCTGGTTTATTTGCATTATTAATCCTAATCTTTCACAAAAGCAAACTAATCAATTACACAACACCAGTTAAATTGAAAAACAAACAGAGCAACCTAAAACACAGTAGAAACAGTGATCAAACGTTGCTTTTCTCCCAAGCGATATATATGAAATATTGAATCTACTTTTACATCATAGGTTACTATAGTTTTCAGCTGGTCTTTCATTTCCAAACTTAGAGTCGAGGATCCAGTCATTTCCATAAGCATGCGTGAGTGTGTGCACACATACACTCTTTCTTAGTGCAAAACACCAGTCACATCACCATGAACAGTAAACATAGCACATGGGAATCGTTGGCCAGTGATCTTCCTCCAGATTTCATGGTCTTCATGGAGCCTTGAGAAGTGTGCCATACCATATCCTGTCCACTCAGTTATATCATCGAACCATATTCATGGACGGGGCTGGGGGGGGTGGACGGGGCTGGGGGGGGGGGTTCCTTGCCTTTGTACCTGGCATCAGTCCTTAAAAAAAACTTGCTTCAGCAATCTTCTTCTACTCATCTGACCCACATGCCCACAAACTCAAGTTTTCCTTGTCTGATCATATTGATGATATCAGATGTCATTCCAATCATACCATAAATGAGGGGGATTATCTCCATGTTAGTTGTGTGAGAGGTACAGCTAACATACAGCAATTACCTGTAATTCCTAATTTGAAGGCAGAAAGTCTCAATGTCCTGTTTCCATGTAAGCAGTGTCAGGATGAGCTCCACCCTGACATCTGGTGGTGAGGCGTGGCAAGTTGTGGAAAAGAACTTCAGGGGCCGATCTCATTTGCATAGGCACACCCACCACGCCTAGAATGAGACCATAGCTGCCCAAATGGTCACTTTGGCTGCTGTGGGATCCCCAGTGTCTCTGTTATTGGGGCAGGAAGAATAAATTGTTATTACCCTGATTATGGGAACTGTGCTTGGAACTGTACGTGGCCTTTTGTTACAATGGAGGGATTCACCATCATCTAAGTAGCACTCGCTAGGCAAGGGTCATGGGTTCCAAAACTGTGTGAATGGAGAGAGGCTAGGGACAAGTATTAATACTTGGTGGCATGGGCCCCTTGGTGAGGGCCTTACATGCTGATTGCACTTCCTCCTCTCTCCACTGTGGAATATCAGAGCTAATTTTGATTTCATTAGAAGTCTAGTTGTAGGCTGCTGAGCTCACTTTGGGCTAATGGTGCACCAGCACTGGGGCTCCCCTACTACAAGCTGAATTCACCTAAGAGCTGAAATCACTGAGTGTTGTGTTAAGTAGTGGGGGAGCCTGAAGATATATTGTGGAGCAGTTTGCGGGACGGCTGGTGAAGCAGTTCGACACGGAGCAGTGTGTGGATGGCAGGAGCTGCTTGTGGGCCGTGGAGCTGAGCGAAGGAGTTCGTGGGGCGGCTGGCGGAGCGGAGCGCAGCTGAGCGAAGGAGTTCGTGGGGCGGCTGGCGGAGCGGAGCGCAGCTGAGCGAAGGAGTTCGTGGGGCGGCTGGCGGAGCGGAGCGCAGCTGAGCGAAGGAGTTCGTGGGGCGGCTGGCGGAGCGGAGCGCAGCTGAGCGAAGGAGTTCGTGGGGCGGCTGGTGGAGCGGAGTGCAGCTGCGCGAAGGAGTTTTGTGGGGCGGCTGGCGGAGCGGAGCGGAGCGCCGCTATGGAGCTATGGGGCGGTCAGCTTCAGATCACGTAAGGTGCCTCTTACCCCCGTCCCATTTCCACCCAGGTTGGGAGGTAAAGCTCCGCCGATAAGCTTTCGAACTCTGGGGCTGCCCTGACCAGGGACAGAGACTTTTGGGGCATTGGACTTTTGGGGTTGCTGGACTCAAGAACCAAAGGGAAAAGGGCATGCCCCAATTTGCCTGGGGTGGGGTTGTTTTTGCTCATGGGTTGTGTTATGAATCCGGTTGGTGGTGTTTCCCCAACATAATGCCACATTGTTTCTCTCTGTTATTAAAAGACTTTTGCTACACTCAGACTATGTGCTTGCGAGAGGGGAAGTATTGCCTCTTGGAGGCGCCCAGCGGGGGTGGTATATATTTGTCCCAGGTCACTGGGTGGGGGCTCGAGCCGGTTTGCATTGTGTTATTGGAATGGAACCCCTAGATATTGAACCCGGCCCTTGTTGCTGCCAACTCTGACGGGCAGAAGGGTTACACCTGTAATTCCTAATTTGAAGGCAGAAAGTCTCAATGTCCTGTTTCCTTACCATCTGCATCTCGCAAGTATATAGCGAGATCCTGAAGACAAGAGACTGAAGCAATTTCATCTTACATTTCATGGTAATACCTTTGCTTCACCAAATGTGGCTGGGTGTCACAAGGGCAGCAGTCACAAATCCAACTGTATTTTGGATCTCTATGTGATGTTTAGCATCCCTTGTAGTAATACTACCCATGTATTGAAGTATTGAATGCACTCCACTCTCTCCTAGCCACTTCAAGGGCTTTATTACTCTTCAGTGTCCTCATCCTCAACTTCTTCAATTGCGGAAGGAGATTCATTTTGGGATAAGTCGAGTTTCTCATATAAATCTTCTCTGCTTTTTCCACTTCAAACTTTGAGGTCATTTCTTTTATATAATACAGTTTTTAGCAATACTTACCAAGTGTTGGGTGAAATGGTATTTATGCTGCCAGGGAAATGGTTTTAAAGAGTCTTGATGGTTTGGCAGTGGTATTTGCTGCAAAGGAGTTCTGGTTACAGAAGCACTGTTGTTCATCTTCGCTTGCCAATCATCGTTTGCCACTTTAATCAGTGCATCTACTTTTCATATCATATGGGAATGTTGCTTTCTTGCGGTAGCATCCATCTTTCCTTTTTATCTTAATTTCCTTCATTGATCACGCACATAACTCAGTCTTCTCCATGAGCTAAGGTTTCTTCTTTAGGATCCACTTCCCCAGGAGTTCATCCATGATCTCAGTTATGCTGCAGGCGATGTTGTTCTCTATCAGCTTCCCAACACATCTGTGCCATCCCGGGTAACTCTTGGGACTAGTTCATGTGTTTGTCACCTTGTACAATTAAGATGTCTCTGTGGTGAACAGCTGCTAATTCCTTTTTGATGTCACCACAGAATTCCTCAACCTCTTCATCATAACAGTCACTAGTAGAGGTGTAGTAGTATAAACAAGTTATGTTATAAGAATGGGATGTCAATATGAGAGTCATCAACCTGCTGCTGACACTTTGTAGGTCATTAGGTAGGGGCTGGTCTGCTTCCTGATGAGCAGTGTAACTCCATGCTTTCTTATTCTGTCATTACCACTTCAGATCAGTTTTCTTCCATGGTAATCCTCATTCCATTCCCAGTCCAGCTAGACTTTCACAAACGGTCAGTCTTGGGCGCCAGCAGTGCGGCTCAATGGTTAGAACTGGGTTGAGGGGGCTGGAAATCAGAGCCGGAATCAGGAACCACAGCCAAAAGTCAGAACTGGAGTCAGGAATCAGGAGCAAGCCCTGAGCAGGTCCTAGCAGGATGAGAACAAGGCAGGAGCTGGTGCCAATTCAGGACATGAGCATGAGCAAGAGTGATCTCAGCTGCAGGCTGAAACATTGAGCAGCCAGCAACCTGCTGCTGAGCTTAAAAGCAGGACTTCTAGCTTCTCGCAGTCCCACCACAACCCAGCTGAGCTCATTAATCTGCCTGTGCCGATGGAGAACGCTTGCTAAACCAATTTCATTTGCTCAGAATCCAGTCACCCCTTCTCGAATACCCTGCTGGAATTACCTAGTGCAAATGTGTCCATTTCCCCTGAACACAGTAGCCAATGCTGAAGTGTCTCTATGTCATTGAGTGATTATGAACAATAATACTAGTGTTGTCCATCTCCTCTCAAGCATCTGCTACCATTGCATCCAAGCAAGATCATCCACTTCGAGGGGGATGGCACCCCAGTTTGAATGAGGAATTCCTTTTCCTAGACAGGCTATCTACCAAGGCTGAAGAGCCTTGCCTGCCCTGAACAGTCTGGCTTCTTTGAAAGGGTACCAGACACTTGCCTGTCACACCCCCACATTTAGTAGAAACAGCTTTGCCACATGAAAGCAAGTGATGTGCCACATGAAAGCCAGTCAGCCCCCTGTAAAGGGAGCCAAGTAGAGTGGACAAAGCTCCTTGTGAACTGTCCTCCCACCTTGCACACCAAAACATAAAATAACCACAATGTGGTACATTAAAGGTCCTTGAAACCAACTCACCCAAGCAAAATGACATACTCTAACCATGATCTGAAATCTTATGTGAAAATACTTTTCTAAGCAAGAATTCATACATAGAATGAAAAAGAACAAGAGTCTCTTCAGAGATAGTCCTTACACACTTTTCCTTCTCTTAACATTTGCTCTCTGGTTTAGCTTGTTGCTCTGGTTTATATCCCTTTTTCCCAGCAGGCAGGCGTGGTTCTCATTCATACAGAGCACACTTGGGGTGGAGAGAGGAGTACACTGTAGCATTTCTGTAATTAACAGGTTTATTGGCTGACCTCACATTTCTCAAGACACAGAGGAAGCCACTAAAGAGAGAAAAAAGGAAGACAAACACTAATTAAATATGCCCTCTCCATTCCAGATTAATTAACAAGTAGAGATTAGGCCCTGGAGGATTTAAAGTATTGAATAAAGTGTACAGCAGTGAAAGTTTAATTGACAAATGCAATGAAGAAGCAAAAACAGACTCTTCAGTTCCCTTATTTGGAAATATATTTATCCTTGTTGTTGCAGGTTCATGCAGTCTGAAGTTTTGGTTTGTATTTCAGGCTGCAAAGAACTCAAAGCAATACAAAAGTCATGGAGATTCCTTTGGTTTCACATTGACACCAATGATACTGGAAATCATCCCAGGTTCACTGAAAGGTTTGTGAGCCTTAGTTAGTGATTCACATGTAATGGTTATCACTTCTGTTTTACATATAGAAGAGCCTGCATTCAAGTCCTGAATGGAACCAGCTGCTCCTTATTTGTGGAGAAGACCACTGGACTGTGCCTCAGGGGCTATTCTTAGCTCTGCCACTTACACACTGTGGCCTGGGGCAAGCCACAACTTCTGTGCCTCAGTTTCTCAATATGTAAAACAGATTATGACTACCTTCCTTTCTAAAGCATATTGAGATCTATAGATGCAAGGTGTTAAGAGCTAGTTATTATTAAATGAATATTTTTAAATTTCAGATTTGTATCCAAACCTCCACGTGGAAAAGCTTTTTGCATAGTTTTAGGTTTTACTGGCTACAGTTTCCACAAGTCAGTGACCAGAACATGGACAGTCATGTCTAGTGGTCAGAGCAGGAGTTGGTAGCCAGGAATCTGAGCCAAGGGTCAGAGCCAGAGTCAGAGATCAGGACCAGGCTACCTAGAATGAGGTAAGGCAGGGGTAGGGGTAGGGGTAAGGCTCAGGTCAGGTCAGGTCAGGTCAAGGCAGTGGTAGGGCTAGGATAGGGTGAGAGCAAGGCTGAGAACATGCAGGCACAGGTGATAACACAGCAAGGGGCAAATGCTTTGAGCTGCCACTGAACTGCAGCTGCTGCTGGGTTTAAGAGCTAGTCTGCTGATCCTTCCAGCCAATCAGGTAGTGTAGTCAATCAGGCAGCCTATTACAGGCCAGTAGCACTTGTCAGGTTGGCCAGAGACTGACTCTGCTACAATCCCTGCTTCCTGACACCCCAGCTCTCCCATTGTGCCTAGACACGCTTTTTTTTTTTTAATTTGCCCTATTGATACTGCAATAGCAGCAAACAGACTTCAACTAATCTTCATTGTATTTCCAAATGGATATTGGTATTTGCAGTCTTACTTCATCACCACTTACCTTGTTTCTCCACTACCCTGAGGTACATTCTCTGTGTTCTGCATTTCTGTTTGACTGTGTTATGTTTTTTGTACACAATGAAGAGTGGCCTGCATGTTCACAGTGACTAGTGGTCTCTGGCCACTTCAATTCTGAGCACCTGTTTTGATGAAAATCATGTGTCTCAAGCTGGGCACCCAAAATCACTAGTCACTTTTGAAAGGTAGATAATATCCTTTTTTTCTTCAGATTTTTTTTAAAGCTAAGGAATAACAAGAATGAACAAAGATCAAGTCTCCATAAAATAACACGTTTCCTCTAACATGCTGCTCTGAACTGAACACAAAGCAGCCACCCTAAACAGACTCCTATAAAAGGTGAAGTACACAGAAAATCACAATGGCTACATACATCAGATTCTATCCCCCTATATGTATAATAGATGGGTTCTCAGATACACCCTGGGTCTGAGAAAGCTTTGCCAAAAACCAAAGTTTCCACAAAGCCTTGGTTTTAACAAATCTTCATTTTCTATTATAAATTTAATTGAAAAATTCCCAGTCAGCTCTATTTATGCTTTGGGAATATATCTCAAGATCTTGGGACTTTAGCTCCTAAAAGCCTGTTGTGTTGGAGGCTTTCAGTGTAGGATCTGTCTGCTTCCTTTCCTCCAAAAAGATCTAGCTGTCTTCCTCTTCAGAGGCAGGAGCCAGGCAGGTATGCATGGGGTCCATTGTTCTGGCCCAACTGCATTTGAGATACCAGTGTAGATGTTACCCCTAATGCTTGGAGCCCAGGCTCTGACACCTGGCCTCTTTCCTCTTAAAGGGCCAGTGTCCCTCCTGTAACATTCCAGTAATAGGGGATTTGCAAAAACCTAGATAGTTTTCAGTACCGATGGCTGAATTAGTTTGAAGAATCATTCCGAAGTTCTGAACCTCTTTATGTAGGAAAAGATCTGTGATTCACCAGCAAATGACTCCTCAGCCACATATACAGTTTATTTGCCACATTCATAGCATTACAATAATTTACTGAACTTTAAGAAGGGCAATCACAGTGGCAGCTGAGTGGGAAAGCAGCAATTCATAAGCAATTGCCATTTAGGCAAGAGGCACAACATGCTTGATTAGGCAATTCAGGCATTGTTTAAACTGAAGTTGCAATTAGGTAACCTTCACTTACTCAATATATCTTCATTAATTTTAATCAGCCATATTAGTTGGTATTTCCAACATTGGAAAAAAGCTAATTGAATTCTAATTCAACATTTACATCTATATCTTGATGCACAGAGCCAGCTGAAGTGTTGCTTTCATGAAAATATCTGTCTCTTCTCTTGACATCATATTAATGAAATGATCCTAGTTGACTTTGTCTGTAAAGCTGTAGTTGACATATGTAGAATAATGATGCTGAATTTTACATTTCACTCTTGAACAACTAAGGAAGACACTATCAGAAATCTGTTTTGAATATTGAATTATGCAGGTTTACAGTAGACCAGTTTATTCAAAATTACTTATTCAAAATTATTCAAATAATATATATGAATAGTTCTTGAGCAATGTGTTGCAAGTATTAAAGTTGTGAAAATGTTCCTTTTTGGTAGGACGTAGTTCACATGACCTATTTCCATTCCCAAATTGGATGAGCAAAACTCTTATCATTGGGTTTCTGATGGAAATACCTGCATAAAATCAGAATTTTGTTTTCTATACATAGACTCCAATATTCACATAAAAGACTCTTTCTGAGATTGTTAATGTTGGTAAATTTACCAGAATATTCACAAAGTGGAGACAGAAAAAGATGTGTGACAATGTAGACAAAGTCAACATTGGTGGTGTTTGAAATCTACACCAAGATCCATGTCAAATGTAACTAATGGCCTCCATTATTAGACTAGTTTTAACCAGAGCCCCAAAATGCAAACACCTAAATTTTGGTGACATGAAATCTAGTTCTGTTTTAGATTTCAGTGGAATTTATTTTTAATCTAATTAAATAATATTTATCCTCTGGCCTCAGTCAAAGAAAGAGATGAATATATTAATCAAATTGTGATACTGGTAAACTTCTGGATATTACTAACCTTGGTGCTCCTAATAAGTCAGATCTTTTGTTGTTCAACCTTTTATAAAAAAAATATTAAGGTCCATAATTCTATCCTTTTGTGTATATGTGGCACTCACTAATTTCATGGGGAGGCACATACACACCTGAAAACAGAATTCAGTCCTAAATCTGCTCTAGTATCTGCCATGACACTGGTTTTAAAACATATGAATTCAGATTGCAATTATACAGTATTATGTTAAAGACATAAAATAAATGTGTTGAAAAGGACCAGAACTGAGTAGCTGGGTCACTCAGCGGAGACAGGGTTAAAACAAAGCTGGTTCAAACGTTTTCAACAGTTTCATTTTGGCCAAGTGGTTTGGTGAAGACTTAGTCAAAACTATTTTTGAGAGAGGCTCATGCCATAGGCCTTGCCTGGAATGTGCCAGAGCTGGGTTCAAGTCCCTCTTCTGCCTGAATCAGAGTGATTGGATATGAAAAAGCTCTACTTGGAATTAAGCAGAGCAGGGACTCAAATCTGGGTGCCTAACATTTCAAACCAGTGCCTTAACAAGAAGTATCATGCATGCTCTCTTGGACGCTTTGACCAAGCACACTTTTGCAAAAATGTCTGCAAGCTTTTGTTTTCATTAAAATGCAATTAAAACAAAATTTTGAAACCACAAAAGGTGCTGCAAAACAGAATTGCTATCCTCCAATAGCTCTACTTAAAAGACCACCTTCATAAGACTGTTAAGGAGCAGATGGCCTAGCATGATTTGTAACTACTTGTCTAACTCTGGGTTTGGGAACAGAAGCCTTATTGAAGCCTTATTGTTTGAGACTGTCCTTCTTAAGCACTGTGGTGAAGACATGGAAGTCTTTGTTAAAGTTAATAGTTTAGATAATTACAAAAGTTCTAGATTGGTCTTTAATTTAATAAGTGATTTAGAAAACTAAGGAAGCTAAAAATCATTAGTGATAATGTAGAACCCTTCCAAAAAGGTGTTTTATAAATCCATGGTAGACTCACATATTGAATACTGCATGCAGATGTGGTCGCCCCATCTCAAAAAAGATATATTAGAATTGGAAAAAATTCAAAAAAGGGCAACAAAAATGGCTGCCGTATGAGGAGACATTAATAAAACTGGGACTTTTCAGCATGGAAATGACTGAGGGTGGTATGATAGAGGTCTATAAAATCATTACTGGTGTGGAGAAATTAAATAAGGAATGTTATTGACGTCTTCTCATAACACAAGAACTAAAGGTCATGAAATGAAATTAATAGGCAGCAGATTTAAAACAAACAAAAGGAGCCTTTTAAAAAAAATCAAAGTTACATTAGCTGTCCTCCAGTCCTCTGGTACAAAGGGTGATCTAAGTGTTAGGTTACATTCCACAGTTAGTAGTTCTGCAATTTCATATTTGAGTTCCTTCGGAACCCTTGGGTGAATACTTATTACTGTTTACCTCCTCTATTGACACCTCAATCTGGGACAGATCCTCAGATTTATCACCTAAAAAAAATGGCTCAGATGCAGGAATCTCCATTACATCCTCTGCAACGAAGACCAATGCAAAAAAAAAAACCGTTCAGTTTCTCCGCAATGGCCTTGTCTTCCTTGAGTGCTCCTTTAGCACCTCAATCATTCAGTGGCCCCACTGACTGTTTGGCAGGCTTCCTGCTTCTGATGTACTTAAAAATTGTTTTGCTGTTGTTTTTTTTTTTACTTTTGCTGGTTTCTCGTCAAATTCTTTTTTGGGGGGCTGCCAAATTATACTTTTACACTTGACTTGTCAGAGTTTATGCTCCTTTCTAACTTAACTGGATACTACCTGGTGGAAGATGGAAAAGAGGAAAACCATTGAGAAGGATGTCAGGGTCATGGTGCAAGAAACATGATGGAGGTGGAAACAGTGGGTTGCCTTCTGTCACAAGGCATGGGAGCATGTAATCCTTTTCATACAGGTAGGTGTAAATGACTTCACAAAGTTAAAGGTGGTGGAGCATCAAGCCCCAGGGAGTTTGTGGAAAAAGTATCAGAAACTACTGGATTCTCCTGGGAGACAGCTGTGTTTCTGTTAGAGGTCTGAAGGTGAATTTACCAATGTGCAGTTTTCTTCTTGCTTGTGCTATCTTTGTTCAAAGTGAACAGAAACGGTGTATGTATTCAGCATCAGTGCTAGGCCAGTCTGGGGATTGAGGGGAGATGGCATGCACTTCCCAGATCTCAGAATTACAGGCAGTTGTTTTCTCCCCACTTTCACACTGCCATAGTCCTTATGGGTATTATGATAAATGTATCAAAAGTAGGATGCTATGGCTTGACTTGCTTTAAAACATAAATCTCTGATCACATAAAGCAGATCAAAATATAACATAACTGGGACTAATACTGAGTTTTAAATCTTTTGATATTCTGGAGATGAAATCGGCATACAGAATATAATTTCACAGTCTATGGTCAGTGAAAGCCTGGGCTGAGCCCAGAATGAGATACTGGATTAGGTTTCATTCAGGATTGCAGGACATTGTGACATATCATATGCTGCATTAGAGGAGTTCCCAGCTGGGTATTGTTCCTTTAAATAAGGTCAAGGCAGAGGGAACAAATTAAGTGCCAGGCTGCTGTTGAGTGTAAGGTTGTAAATAGGGGGGATGCCAACAGATTTCCTGAATAAGTCCGCTTAAGGGACTTTGGAAGATAGAATCTCCTAGTTGTAAAGACCCTGATTCTCCTGTGCCTTGAACTCTGAAGTTGATGAATAACATGAGTGCTGAAGTGGATGTAAAATGCTACCAAACCAGAACTCTGCACTCATGTGCTGACAATATTTTACCCTCACTTTGCACAGGTGTAAGTTACACCAGGTGTAGTCTGAAATTGGTCTTTAGTCTCATCTCAGGATCCACAATAAGTAACAGTAGTTCGTCTGTCAAACTTGATGGGATGTTCCAACATCAATCATCATCATCATCAGAGCAGTGGAGAATCAGGCCCTATCTGAAAACATACAGACAGCAGTTGAGAGAGGAGTCTGAATGAGAAAAGTGATAACTGGACTGTGATAGATTCACAGTTAAACCAAACACCAGGATCTGTGGTGCACTATATTGTTACAATAGCATAAAATATGTCTTGTATTGTGCTTGTTAAATCACATCGGACCTGCCAGCTGACTTCATTTTTTCCCTGGAGCCACTTTATTCTTAACCACCTGTAGTAGACAGCTTGATGCTCTTTGGGTGTCAGTTTTCATGAACTATAGACAAGCTGTTATATGTATGGAGCAAGGAATGGGGCAGGAAAATATCTTCAAACCTCAGTTAAGTTGGAATTCTGTAATTTTAGATCAAATAATCACTGTTCTTCCATTATTTCAGACACATCCAAACTACAGCCAGCAATGGGCCCCTTCTATTTCTCAACCCAAACCTAAATCAAGGATTCAAATCTGAAACATATTGAAATTTGAATGGGTACAAATTTAGAGTTCTGCCTTGGTCCCTCTCTAGTTACCATATTTAGTGGTTTTTGCAAGAAGTGTGGATTATATCTCAGTAAGGAAGCAGGGAATTTATATAAAAACCTCTAAAAATTAAAAAGAACTCTGGCCAAAAACAATACAGAAACAATTAACTATCATTCAGCTGATCTCTATTGTCATCCAATTTATATCACAAGTTAGCATTAAAGTTCCAACCTTCAAGTTCACTCCTCATCCCACAGTTCTACTTGCTCCCAGAAATCTACAAGATTGACTAGAAAAGGCCTTCAATACCTGTTCTACTCAGGTCTCTTTATAGGAAAAGATTGTCTATAATTTCTCCACCTCCCACACAGGAAAGACCAAAATTTAAAAAAATGATTTGTGATGCAAACATACTAGGCAATTCTTGCTCAATATCATTTAAATAGGCATTACACAGGAATTACATATCCTGTGAAGCACTGTGGCTGCATTTCAGAATTAAAATATTTTGAGTTGGGCATTCAGGCTTTTGAGGGAAAAAAAAAACCTAAGTTCTCCCCAAAAAGCAAATGTTGTGAAAAACTGTGTTTGATCAAAACCCCAATTTTCTGTCAAAAATCAGTTTTGATGAAAAACTTTTGACCGGACATATCTCTTACCTTGCATGCTGCCCCAGGATACTGCAAAAATCAAGAGGAAAATGCTTATTGTAGAGCAAATAGACCAAAAAAGCCATTCACGTATAATTCACACACTCACTGCCTGTGACTTGCATTTCCTATTTCATATATTTCTATCCACCCCTGAATCTCAGGATAAATCTCACACAAAAGATTGCTTGCTAGCTGGCTGGCTGGAGCCTCCCATGCCTCAAAGTAACGTGAAATCTTCTGCTGATATATTGTTCTTCAGCTAGCGACGTCTTAGTCCATAATGTTACTAATTAATCTGTTTCCTCAAGCAAAACAGAGCTCCAATCCTGATTGGGGCCTGCAGGTGCTATTGTGAACACACCAAAACCCCTCTCCTATAGCCATACACTGCACGTGGCCCATAGATAACTCCCACAGCTGTCAATGTGTCAAGCAGTCCGTTCATAAATGCAAAAAAATGTCTTTAATGTGAAAAATGTTCATCGCTCACCATTAAAATTTCAGTATCAGCAAATAGTTATTACAAAGTGGCATGATACCACAGGTTCTCCCTTTACTTAGAACTACAGCTTCTTGGCTATGACCATGACTATTCATTGGTAAACTGTAGTTACTGTTACATACGTGGGAAAAGGAGGAGGGGGACATAGTCGGCAGATCCCAAATATGCTCAGTTTCTGCCAGTTTAGACCATTAGGAGGGAGAGGTTTTAATGGGAAGCTGAATTGGATGTGCTGATACAGTTTCTTTAAACATAAATGCAACAGATGAATGAACATCTAAACTTACTATATCTTGTTCACTCCCCAGTCACAAAGACAAATGTGATAGTTGTCTTTCTGACAGCAGAATACCAAATGCTAGGAGCCCGTATCTAATAAAATGCAGCTGCTTGTGTGATTGCAATATAAAATTCCATCACTTAGGAGCAAATAATTTAAATGTGGAAAGCAAAATCAGAATGCTACTTCACTGGGAAATCAGAGATAAGGTGATGTTTACTGTAAAATATTTACTGTAGCTCTCTCTTGCTTGACTTCCATACATAGCCTGAGGAATGTTTAATTCACTGTGACTTTTAAAGAATAGTCAGTATATCACTTTAGCATCAATAGATATTTGGAGAGTTAAATTCTTAATGCTGTTTTTTTAAAAAAAATGGAAATAAATAAGAGTTTTGATTCCTTCCTCTGGGATGTGAAGACAATATGTTAGCATTTCTGAAATGCGAGCAGATACTAGCTGGCTAGAATGAAAAATGTTTCATAGATTCATAGATATTTAGGTCAGAAGGGACCAAGGGATCATCTAGTCTGACCTGCACAACGCAGGCCACAGAATTTCACCCACCACTCCTGCGAAAAACCTCTCACCTATGTCTGAGTTATTGAAGTCCTCAAATCATGGTTTAAAGACTTCAAGGAGCAGAGAATCCTCCAGCAAGTGACCCGTGCCCCATGCTACAGAGGAAGGCAAAAAACCTCCAGGGCCTCTTCCAATCTGCCCTGGACGAAAATTCCTTCCTGACCCCAAATATGGCGATCAGCTAAACCCTGAGCATATGGGCAAGATTCACCAGCCAGATACTACAGAAAATTCTTTCCTGGGTAACTCAGATCCCACCCCATCTAATATCCCATCACAGGCCATTGGGCCTATTTACCATGAATATTTAATTACCAAAACCATGTTATCCCATCATACCATCTCCTCCATAAACGTATCAAGTTTAATCTTAAAGCCAGATAGATCTTTGCCCCCACTGCTTCCCTTGGAAGGCTATTCCAGAACTTCACTCCTCTGATGGTTAGAAACCTTCATCTAATTTCAAGTCTAAACTTCCTGGTGGCCAGTTTATATCCATTTGTTCTTGTGTCCACATTGGTATTGAGCTTAAATAATTCCTCTCCCTCTCCGGTATTTATCCCTCTGATATATTTATAGAGAGCAATCATATCTCCCCTCAACCTTCTTTTAGTTAGGCTAAACAAGCCAAGCTCCTTGAATCTCCTTTCATAAGACACGTTTTCCATTCCTCGGATCATCCTAGTAGCCCTTCTCTGTACCTGTTCCAGTTTGAATTCATCCTTCTTAAACATGGGAGACCAGAACTGCACACAGTATTCCAGGTGAGGTCTCACCAGTGCCTTGTATAATGGTACTAAAACCTCCTTATCCCTACTGGAAATACCTGCATCCCAAGACCGCATTCGCTTTTTTCACGGCCATATCACATTGGCAGCTCATAGTCATCTTATGATCAACCAATACTCCAAGGTCCTTCTCCTCCGTTACTTCTAATTGATGCGTCCCCAGCTTATAACTAAAATTCTTGTTATTAATCCCTAAATGCATGACCTTACACTTCTCACTATTAAATTTCATCCTATTACTATTACTCCAGTTTACAAGGTCATCCAGATTCTCTTGTAGGATATCCCTGTCCTTCTCTAAATTGGCAATACCTCCCAGCTTTGTATCATCCGCAAACTTTATTAGCACACTCCCACTTTTTGTGCCGAGGTCAGTAATAAAAAGATTAAATAAGATTGGTCCCAAAACCGATCCTTGAGGAACTCCACTGGTAACCTCCCTCCAGCCTGACAGTTCACCTTTCAGTAGGACCCGTTGTAGTCTCCCCTTTAACCAATTCCTTATCCACCTTTCAATTTTCCTATTGATCTCCATCTTATCCAATTTAACTAATAATTGCCCATGTGGCACGGTATCAAACGCCTTACTGAAATCGAGGTAAATTAGATCCACTGCGTTTCCTTTGTCTAAAAAATCTGTTACTTTCTCAACGAAGGAAATCAGGTTGGTTTGGCATGATCTAACTTTTGTAAAACCATGTTGTATTTTGTCCCATTTACCATTGACTTCAATGTGCTTAACTACCTTCTCCTTCAAAATTTTTTCCAAGACCTTGCATACTACAGATGTCAAACTAACAAGCCTATAGTTACCCGGATCACCTTTTTTCCCTTTCTTAAAAATAGGAACTGTGTTAGCAATTCTCCAATCATACGGTACAACCCCTGAATTTACAGATTCATTAAAAATTCTTGCTAATGGGCTTGCAATGTCATGTGCCAATTCCTTTAATATTCTTGGATGAAGATTATCTGGGCCCCTTGATTTAGTCCCATTATGCTGTTTGAGTTTTGCTTCTACCTCAGATATGGTAATATCTACCTCCATATCCTCATATATCCTCCATATCCATATTTCATGGGGGGAGGAGGGAGAACAATATTATTATTATGGTCTGTGGGCTTAATGGATCTTTTCAGATGGAAGTTTAATTCAGGCAATAGAAACAAAGTTTTTGTCATGGTGACAGTCTGTGTTGTGTTTCCCATAGTGTGTTGTCAGGGAGCAGAATTGGGAGGATTTCTGTACTCAATTTAAAACAGGTTTTCACCAATTTTGTCACTGTTAAAGTATCTGTCATTCAAAAAGCACTAAGGTGCCACTGAAGTGGAAACAACAGAAGTAGGATGAAATGCTGAGTCCAGAGTCTGTTCTAAATGTCAGTGGTATTGTGCAAAAGTAGAACAGTTTGTTGCTTACAAACTGCCTGTTACGATGAAAACCGTTAAAATAAATGCAATGATAAAACAAGAGCTTGATAAACATAAACTGGGATACTGGAGTTGTAATTCCTTCCTGATTCATGTATTTCCTTTCACAATCATCAAATGTTATAGCTATGGGGTTAGGCTAGGAGCAGCCCTGTGCGGCTGAGGAGGGGGATGGAAAAAGCTGTGGTCTGCCACTTGTGAGGCTGTGCAAGAGCCACACACAATAGTAACTTTGTGTTCTGGGGAGCCCAGAGAATGCTTGTGGCAACTCCCTGCCACAGGGTCGAGAGGCTAAAGAGGGGCAAAGCCATAGTTTCAGCCAGCCCCTTGCACCAGCCCACAGAGCAGGGATAGTGCATTAGGGAGTGCGGTCTGCTCAGTTCTAATGGATGGAATGGACTGTGCATCCCCCTACATGCAAGGAAGAAGTGGGGTAACAAGGTAACTCAGTCCTGAGTACTGTGAGAACCATCACAACGCTATAGAGGGCAGTGGTGTAAATACCATGATCAAGCCCAGAAGGCAAAATCCTGCTCACCAGGCTCTCATTTGGACAACTGGACACCGTATTGGATCTAAAACTGGACCTGTCATCACCCATTGATGAAAGCCCATTGGTTTCTTCATCATGTCCAGGCTTTAAACCAAGACTGGATAGCTTTCTAAAATATGTGCTGTATAAAGCTTGAAATTATGGGCTTGTTGCAGGAATTGCTGGGTGGAAATTTATGTCCTGTGTGTGCAGGAAGTCAGATAATTATAATGGTTTCTTCTAGTCTTATAATCTAGGGACATTATACTGTCGTAGAGAATATTTCTACATTGGTGGGATGGACAAGATGACCTAACAGGTCTTTGCCATCTCTCAATTATATGAGGTTACATTGCTATTCCCAGAAAGTACAGTAATAGCTGATGATCCTTCCAGGAACTGCATTGCTTAGAGCATTAGAAACCCTGAATTGCTGGCACTGTAATGTCATTTCCTAAAGTCAGAGACAATATTTTTGGAAATGACATTATACTTTGACAGAGAGGAAAACATAAATTTGTGGAGGAGATTCCTGAAGTTAGATACAGGCATCATGTAATAAATTACACATGTGTCTCTAAGGCTAAAACTCAGCCAGTCAAGTGATTTCTTCCTATTAAAGGCTATGGAGCTGTGCAGACACTGCAGTTGGGTATTCACAAATATTTATTCTAAAAATGAGAAGTTCACTTTGCACCCCTTTTTATTTATTTGTTGCAGACATTGCTCCCAGAGAAGTAGAATGGTCTCTTGGTTGGGGGTGGAGGGGCTAGCCCAGATTCTACTTACTGCTCCATCACCCACTTCCCATGTGACTATGGGTCAGTAGAAGTTAGGAGCCTAAATACCTAGGTGGGTCTGGGCCTCTGGGCTTCAGTTCAACATGTGTGATATGGGGATGATAGTACTTCCCTGCCTCACAGGGGTGTTGTGAAGATAAATTTAAGATTGTGAGGCTCTTAGATACTATGACAATGAGGGCCATATAAGTACCTTGGAGGGCTATATGCATGTGAGGGCTAAGCGCATTCTCACTGAAGGTACCACCCTTGTGTTGCTGCTGAAATTCCAGTCCCTCAGTCAGGAACTCAAAAGAGAGCACGAGCAGTGGCAGAAACACTGCATTCCCTCGAGTTGAATCCCATCCCACTGAGGTAAAAGGTGTTTTGCTGGCACACAAAGGTATAAGTTACTAGTTCTTTTGCCTTCTCATATTTAGTTCAAGTATACCTGGAATGCAATGTTATGTCTCTTCCAGTTAATGATAAACACCCAGATGAAAGCACATAAAAGGGAAGAAGTTGGGGATTGGTCCTGCTCTGGGCAGGGGGTTGGACTAGATGACCTCCAGAGGTCCCTTCCAACTCTGATATTCTATGATTCTATGAACTTCTTAATGCTACATCTAGAAGGAAAACTGACATTTGGGAGCTTTAGCCCTTCTCAGCTTCCATCTACTCCCCCTTTTCAGCATCTCTTTGACCTTTAATACTGTACCTGTTTTATATTGTGGAGAAGCAATGTAATGTAGGAATTCTACAACTTTTGTTGTTGTTGTAATGCAGTGTGTATATTTGATTTGAAGCCTACAGTGCACTGATTACTGTGGAATCTGCTTCATCAAACAGAAAAGCAAAGATCAACCTGGAACAGCCCACAAAGGGCAGCAATACTCATCTTGCTCCCCTAACTTAACTATTCACACATTAGTGGGGAGAAACCCCCCTGAAAAATGGAAAAATGAGAAGACGACATCTTATTTCAGAGCCATATGACACATGCTCAGCTGAAAACCAGAGTCTTGTTCCTTCAGAACCTCTCTTGGGTCAGAGCATTTTAATCTCCACAGCATAGAACAAATTCCACAGATGGAGTCAGGGGTGCTGGAACAATTTGTACCTTGGGGGTGCTGAGAGCCATTGAACCAAAATGTAAACCCTGTATTTGATGGAAACCACTTCAAGCCAGGGGTGTGTGGCAGCACTCCCAGCATGCCCAATTCCAGCACCTCTGGATGGAGTCGCTTCACTCCTCAAAGGACCACAACTAGGGACTATCATGAAAAGCAGCTCCTCAGACCTTGGCACTTTGTGCTGTAGGGAAAAGAGGCAGTGTGCCTAGTCTCTTGTTTTCTATACAAGTGAAAAATACCCAGCGCAGTTGAAAATCACCTTACACCAGTGGTGGGCAACCTGAGGCCTGTGGGCCGCCAGTTTGTTTACATTGACCGTCCGCAGGCATGGCCCCCCGCAGCTCTCAGTGGCTGCGGTTCACAGTTCCCGGCCAATGGGAGCTGCAGGAAGCAGCGCGGGCCACAGGTTGCCCACCACTGCCCTACACTCCTCACCAGAAATGCTCCATGTGCGTGCCAGCTTCCATTTGGATTAGGTTTGCGCTCAGCGGAGATGAGCATGGGCAAGGGACTGGAACCCAGTCCCAAAGGCCCAGCAGAGAATTTCCCTGTTGATATGGAATGCCCTGCTGGCAAATCCACACTGTAGCCAGGCCCTGTTCCCCCACACTCTCTCTGCCTGGCATAGAGGGTGTGTTGAGAGAATAAGGGGGCATTTATGGGATTAGCAGGAGGTGCCACTGCAATCTTGCACTTACACAAGGTCCATTAACAACTCTCAGCTGATAGCACAATTTAAAGCTGCATGTCCTACAGAATCAGGGAGTCAGGATTGGCAGCCTGATACCCTTACAAACCTCCACACTCAGCAAAGTTTGGGCCAGGAGAGAATTAGCCCTTAGTCAGAACCATTTCAGTCTGAACATACGAGTACCAAATATTTCTCCCACTGTCACATAGTTCACTTAGGGGCCCTTCAGAATCTCCCATAATCCACTGCTTCTAGGATCTATGCCGGGAGCTATGCTGGAGACACCCAGAGGACATTATGACTGAACCAGTTTAGAACAACATTTATATAGTTGTGGGGCAAAGCTGCAATGGTTCAGAACATAAATCAGCATGGCTCCTACTTGTGCTTAAACATTGTGCTGGCCTACTTGTGCTTAAACAGTTTCTATCTCTCCAGTTCACTTAGGAAGCATTCTGTTCTCTAGAGTTCAAATGGCATAAATGACTGGCTCCCAAGCTATATGCCACCAATACCAGTGAGTCTCAGTCCACACGAGTTCCTCTAGAAACTTCATTCTAGTGCTTTCATTGGTCTTAATATTATTAGGGCAGGTAATTTTAACTTACTGAGAAGAATTTGTGGGGAGTCACTGTGTAAATATTAGGAAAGGTAACTACTTAATGAAAATGAATGCCGGTGACATTACTGGTTCATGAAATGTCAGGAGATATGTTTTTGATTTGTTTCAAATTTTTTTTTTAGTTACAACTCAGTGAGTTCTGTGTGGTAGCACAACTGAGTGCAATAGCATTATTGTTCAGCATATTTACCCTTTTGTTGTAAGTTAACTTCCAAATGATTTTAACCCATTCTGAGATCTAACTGAAATAACAGCAGCAGAAGTTCACTGCTGTATGTTTTGAGCTTGCACTTTTACACATGGCCTAGTTGGGACTGGGAGTAAGGAGATCTGGAGTCTGGAATGGGTTATCTAGGGAGGTGGTGGGATCTCCTTCCTTGGATGTTTTTAAGGTCAGGCTTGACAAAGCCCTGGCTGGGATGATTTAATTGGGGATTGAACTAGATGACCTCCTGAGGTCCCTTCCAACCCTGATATTCTATGATTCTATGTTCCTGGTTCTGACACTGACCTGCTGTGTGTCCCTGGGCAAGTCACTTCATCTCTCTTTCACCTCCCATATGATGTCTATTTAGACTGTAAGCTTTTCAGAACAGAGATTGTCTCGTGCTATTTTCTGTCCATTCTCTAGCATAACAGCTGCTTGATCATGAATGAAGCCTCTAGCTGCTACTGTAATATAATATTATACATATAATAAATATGAACAAGAAAAATTCAATTGCTAAGGGCCAAATCCCAACTTAGCAGGCAGCGTGTGCAGTAGGCTTATGGGCCAGGCTTCCCCAAAAAAGATCTACTCTCCACCAGGCTACAGAACAGCAATAGAGCACACACGACGGCTGCTACAACCTCAGATCTGCAGTATCCCAGCAGACAGCACACCCACACTCTGCAGGGGGAAAATGATTGGTGAAACTACTGGACTGCTCCTCCCTTTACTCCCAAAGATCTCAATGCTGGGACTCTGGGAGTTCCAATGATAGAGAACTCTGTGATACACCGAGGGTACAGAGCCCTGCGAAGTGATCACCAAATCCTTTTATAGGTTTATGCTGAATTCTTTCCCACCAATTCCCTCTTTCAAGATTAATTTCTGAGTAGGATTGTTTGTAAATATTTCATACAAACATAATCTAGCTGTTTATATACAGGAACTGGAAGTTTTGACTCTTGTAGTGAAATCCCAGCTTGATTATTGATGGTCTGTGTGATCTTGGGCAAGTCATACAACCTCTTTGCCTCCGTTTCCCCACCTGAAAAATGCTGGTAATACTTGCCTACCTCTCGGGGGATAGGCGGAATGCTGGTGATGTTTCTAAAGTACTTTAAGATCAACAGAGGAACATCACTGTGAGTGAAATCCTGGCCCCAATGAATTCCATTTGCAGTGATTGGACCAGGATCTCACCGTATGTGTATAAATATAAAATTAGTACATTAAATTAGTTAAGAATTCTAATTCCCCTTCCCTTTGGGCTCCTTGTGACATCAAGCATACATGATCACAGCTACCTGTATCTTATACAGTATTATTTTTTACCCTATGTGAAGAAACTCTAACATGGTAAGTTTTAAAGATAGTCAAAACTCAGAATTTCTGTTTTGCAGGAAATTGACATTTCAAAAATACTTTCCATTCTGCAATGGAACAAAAACTAATTTTTGAAATTTCTCACAAAACTGCAATTTAGGGAAAAAAATCCATTTGAGAGGAAAGTATTTCAGAAAAAAGCAAATGTTTTCTTTTGAAACCATTTTCATTTCAAAATTTAGTTTTATGTTATTATACTATTTCATTACTTAGTAGTAGAGCAGAGTAGTCAAAATATCATTTTATTATTATATTCTTAATCATTAAGGGAAATTGCTATGTAGTGAAGATGGAAACATCTTATCCTATTCTAGATCAGTATCTCCTGTTTGTGTTGTAGTGAAACTGATGCTGTTATTTAGAAAATAAGATGAGCACTCAGAATATTATTAGAGGAGCAGCTAATTTCTATATCCATGTGTTAGCCTGGAATATTAAAAACAGCTGCTCCCCTAATTAGTACATAAAGCGCTTATCTTACGTTTGACATTACGATCTAAAAAAAATCTCATCACATAACAACATGGTTTGACGTGATGCATTATGGTCTACTACTACTATGTCACGTAATGTACAAATAATAAGTGAAACAATTGAAATGTAAATTGTTTTAGAATGCAATTTTTTTTTCCAAAACAAGATGTTTGGACATAGTGTTTTCATTTTGTTTGTTTTTTCCACAGGAAATTAAGTTAAAATGATATTTCTCTAAAACTTTCAGTTTTGTCAAAACAGCATTTTCCAGTGGAAAACTTTAGATGAAGATTTTCCAACCAACTACAGTTACCATCCTTTACACTAGGGAGAAAATGTTCTCCAACCTTTTTGACACTCCCTTATATCTCTGTGCCTGCCAAGCAGTTGAGCCATCAACCTGGCTACATTGTTTGTTTAATGCTATAGCAGTACATTCTCTCCTCCATCTCTAAAATGAGCATTTTGGAGGCTTGGGAAATACTTTACATCTTTTCCTCATTTGTTTCTCTGAATTGCAATTGTGACCCCAGGCCCAGTTTTATAAATTAGTCTCCATTCCTGCTCTCAGAAAACTGTTTTTCCTTTCCTGCCTTGTTACTTTCAATAAAAGGTGGAAATGTGCTGTTTCAAAAGATAGTGCAGGGGAGTGGGAGGAGGGGTTTCCCCAGAAGGATTTTTGTTTGTCCATTTATTTAGAAATTCTTAATTGTTTGCTGAAGTGATTATACTTTAGAAAAAAAAGAGCTCAAAGTGGGAGTGAAACCAAAACAAACGTGAGAGATCTTATTTAAAGATATATAGAGAGGCTCTCCGTTGCGGGGAGGGTTAAAGGGAATTTAATGTTAAAGATGGGTCCACACGGCTCAGTCCATGAACAGTGGATGTGTGTAAACATTTCTAGTGTTCTGAAAGATTCTGTTATATTCAGTTCTATTCCCTGTGTCTCTACTGGGGAAATCTGATGGCACTTTTTCCAACTGTTACGCAAATCCCATGGACAATACACTAAAGGGAGCAGAGAGCTGCCAACCCCCGTACACAAATGCTTTATTTACCTTTGTATTATATTTCAGTACCTATTCCATTCCCAACAGACCTACAGCAAGATCCCCCAGTCCTGAGAAGTGCCTCTTGGGACTAGTCAAGCATTTAAAGTTAAGCTCACATGTAAGTGTTTGCAAAATCAGAGCTGAGATCAATAGTACCATGTCTGGACTCTTGGATGAGTTTTCCTGTCCCCAAATGTCCTCTACCTCAGTGCCATATTGTGACGTAAGAATTATGACCACCAAATCCCTGGAAACTAGTAGTTAAATGCAATAGAACATTTTTCCACTGACTGTGGGTGTTTTACCAGAATAACTTCTCCAGGTATCAGTGCATCTAGACGTCTTTGTATCATTATGCCTCTTCTATGAGGCCTCACATCCTTAGTTCCTTGGGACTGTGCAGACATCACAAAAAAATCTATGAGCAAATCTTAACCTTTTATGCCAGTCACAGATCTGGTTGAGCACCTCCTCTCGGCCACTCACTGGATTTCCGTGAGGGGAAATCCAGCCTCTGGGTCCCCAGCTGATTTAAGCCTGCAGATTCGGAATGGACTCCAAGCACAGTCCCAGTCTTCAAGTCCCTAGACATACCTTTGGAGTACAGACCCTCTAACATTCCCTCTTGTGAGCTGTGACTGCACAGTCCCTGCCCTGCCCAGCACCTGTAATGAGTGCTGACCCTTCAGACTCCTCCAGAGCTTACACACACCCTCTATTGTTAGGCCTTTGCCATTCCCTCTTTTTATTTTCAGTCCAACACAGAGGTGAAAGGACAGCAGAGGACAAATGGCCACACCTTCAAAATGGAGTTTGCAGCTCTGTAAAGGTACATACAGAGTTCACAATCTCACACAATTCATAAATAGTACATACAGAGCCATGAATCATCACAATGCCCTGCTAGGTTTCTTCTCCCTTTCCTGTTCTCCAGCTTGTCCTCAAAGTCAGTGATAAGATAAAGCACTCTACAGAAGCACTTTACTAGAACTGGTAACTATGAAGGAAAATAAATGCAGCGCAGCTTAATAGAAATTACAGCATCCTTTTTAAGAACTGGCTTCTCTTATTTCTAAGTCCACACACCTAACCCTTTTTTACAGGTATCAAAATAAGAGTAGATACATCCAAAATCAAGTTAACATTTATCGCTCTTGTCCTAGAAAGGACAAACAGCTGCACAACACTATTACATTTACCTTGTACAGGAGGGTGGCCTCCTACATTTTGTGTTTAATATTTAGGAAAAAATCCAAGCAAAATATTATGATTATTCTGTGTTTTTAAACAGTATATCTAACAGTGAAACAGCACATAATCTACCAGTTGCCAGCACAATTGATTACTGTTAATGAAGTGTGCATGTCGTAATTTGGACGTCTCAACTATTAGCAATTTCATTTTGTCTCTCTCTCTATGTACTGTAATGAATACTTAGGGACTGATTCCCATTCACTTTACATAGCTCTGGTAATGAAAAGAGGCATCAAAGTAGGCATGAATTATTGTTACACTATTATGGACAAACACACCTTTCCCACCAAAAGTCTATGAGTTACAATATAGCTCTTGACTATCATTTTCACTAATGATTGTAGCAGGCGTAACTGCTGACAACTCAGGTTGTTTTCTTCAGCCCAGGAGGTTACCATCTTCTGACGATCTTCGCTGCTTGAAATCCCTCTTTGCTGGGGTATTAGCTGGCCCTTGGTAGTCAGGGCTGTTGAAAGTCTTCCCAGCTCTGTCTTCTTTCTTCCTTGGCTGGGATATGGCTCAGCAAGCAGGGTCTTCTCTTCTTGTGAAGGGGAATTCTGTGTACCAGGGTGAGACTCATCTGTCTTCTTCTTCCATTCTTTCTGTTGTTTCTCTTCTCCTTTCGTGAAGGCTACTGATCCTCTTTCTCTTTTCATGATGATGATTTTTGATTTCTTCTCTCTTGGGCAACCTGGGATAGGCACAGGTCGGGAGCTGACTCCCAGAGCCTCCTGACAGGATCTTCTCTTCTTCCTCCATTTGTGCACCTCCCCTCCCCCTGTTGTGATAACTGAGCCTTCAAATTTACTCTAATTGTGAGCTCAGCAGTAAAAGGTATGGGAAAGATGTCACGATAACCTATAAAAAACAAATGTTGATGAGAAAAGGCATGAAAAGGAAACAGACTAAAGTAGTCTAAACAAAAAAGGCCTAGTGATATAGGAAATTAATGAAACAAAATTTGTGTCTAAGATATTAGGCCTCACTGGTAGACAAAATAATGAACCGATGGACTATTCCATCCACCACTCCCTTTATGGGTCCTTAAAGAAAGAAGTTATGGTGGGGAAATAAAGGAGAACAGACAAGAGGCTACAGAAGCAAGCTTCATCATCATGGCTTCCACCCCCACCCTTTCCTGGGAACCCAGGCCTTCGTCATCCTGCTCCTAAAATGTCATAACCAGACCAGGCTAGAGAGAGGGACCCAGATGACTTCCCCACCCCTACCCAGCTGCAGCTGACTCCTAAGCACCACCTGGGGTGAAACAGGATCAGACTTTAACAGCAGCAGCATCTCCAGACCATCTCAACTAACTTCTTCTCTTTTCCCCATCAGGACAGTTATTACCAACTTTAATACGATCTCAGAGACTGTCAAACACAGTTCTTTTTTTCCCTTCTAAAACCCTCTCCAACTGAAGAGAAAGGGAACAAACAGTGTTGTTAAAATAAAAGCCTTATTTAATACTTAACATTTCAAATGTTTTCTTTCTTTTCTTTGATTAAAGATAAAGGTTTAAAAGAATTCTTGATGCTGTGTTTGCCTTGGTACCAAGCAGGTCTATATATGCCAAACCCCAAACCTTGTTTAACATTGTTTTAATGTTGGACAGTAACTGGATTATGTTAACACATAGGGCCCATACATTACATCTAAACTAATACAACTTCCCATCCCCCCTGATATCTGTGTCATCTTTTCACAAAGGGAATGGCTAGAAATCAAAGAGTCTGTGATACTTTGGCTGTCCTTTTGCAGGCTCTGACTCCAACCCATTCATGTCTGGTGGTGTAAAGGACTTCAGCTGCCATCTTATTTGTATTCTTTTCATTGTCAGAGTCTCTGGGTGAGAGAAATCCAGGGTGTTACATAACCAAAACATAAGGCAGTTGTTTCCAACAGATGATGTGTAGGCTGTTCTCTTTCTTTGTTCTGCCACATTTTAGACTGTTCTACAAAGAATTCAGTGACTTTAGAAAGCCAAGAAGCCAGCTAAATGTTTCAGTTCCCCAGAGAATATTGTTTTTTTTAAATCCTACAACACTCTTACTAAGTGAATAGTAACTGAGTGCAATACAAAAATAAAGTGTGTATTTTCCAGGTACTTAAAATATGGCTGATTAAAAAGGGGGAACATACTCTTCCAACAAGTGGATCAACTTCTGCTGGTTGTAGTTGTAGCAGGGCAGTCACTCCAGCCATGAAAGGGTTAAAAGCCAGCCCTTGGAGAGGGCTAGGGCAGAGAGAAAAGGCTAGGCTGATTGGGGAAGCAGCCACAGCTGGGGCCACACCCCAATCAGGCCACAGCTGACTCTATAAAAGGGCTGTGAGCCAAGAGCACTCATGCTCTCTCTAGCGGTAGAGAGAGAGAAGGGCCTGGCTGCCTGGGAGCTGAGGGTACCTGAGTAGAGTAGTGCTGGGGAACTCCAGCCTAGTAACTCCCCAGAGTGCAGGCCTTGTGCAAGGCCTACAGAGGTACTGAGGCTACAGAGGTGTAGCCTGGGGTTAGGCAGAGGCAGATGGTCCAAACCCTCCTTGCCAGTGATGAGCGGTTTACAGATTGCAATCTGCCCCAGTGAGTGGTGGCTAGAGGATGACTGGCAGTAGCCACTGAGGCAAGGTGGGGATAGAGGGTTGGGGGTTCCCCTGGGAGGGCAGACCCAGAGTGTGGGGGCACTGCCAGTACCCAAGGTAAAGGGGCACTGGGGTCTGGGAGGGACATGGGGGTCAGTGGCAGGCGAGACACTGGCCTACAGAGGGCGCTCTGGGTTGGAAGAGCTAATTTCTGAGACAACCAGTAGGAGGCGCTGCACCGGTGAATCATTGTCTTGCTACAGTAGTATTGAACTGTCCCTATCATTGCCTGCAACAGGAAATAAGTTCCAGTTGCTTGATACTGTTAGCATTTCTGACACCTCATCAACCTCCACTTTAATCTTTCCCTATGTATAACTTGGGGAAACAAAGCTATTCTTTCTGTTCATCTTGGTTTGATTTTCAATGGTTCCATTGTTTGGGAGCTAGTGACAGCATATTTTGTTTTCACTGCAGTACAGTTAGGTTTGGAAGGATTTCATTTTTTATCTGTAAATGTCAGTAAATATCAATTTCACTATATGTTCCTAAATGGACTATGGTGGGGCATGTACCCCACATGAGCCCTTGAGGGTTAAATGTGGGCCTGAGAGGTCAATTAACATACGTGGCAGCACCTGGGAGAGAGAGAAAGCCAGGCTTAACTGATAATGAAGCCAAGCTTGGGAAGGGCTGGGTGGTGATTATAAAGAAAGGAAGTTTGCAGCAGAAAGTGAATGACTGGGGCTACCATGCCATAAAACAGAAAAAGTCAAGAAAAGGGATGCAGGGAGACAGTTTGAAGTCACTCTATGGGGGACAGATGAGTTAGGAAGTGGTCCAGGGAGGCATCAAGGAGTCTGAGGGAATAGACCTTGGCTGCCTGGAACCCAGAGTAGAAGGAGGGCCTGGATTCCCTACCAGCCACTGAGGAAGGTGGGGTCAAACCCCCTCAGGTAACGGGTGTAAGGACCAGGAAGTCCAGAATCAGATAGAAGACCTCCTATAAAGTCACGGAACTATTGCTTGGTTGGATTCTGTTACCCTGGAAGGGGTGGATAAAGAGACGCTCACAGTGATGGAGTGACCATTGGCAAAGAGGCTCCATAGGGGGAGACTGCTATGCCAAGCCTGGCCATTAAAATGTACTCCTGTGGTGAGTGACAATATATATCAATTTGTAATCAACATTTACAAGTAGGCAAAGTAAGAAAAATGATGCTTACAAACTTCTTAGACTTTGATTTAAACATACTTTGATTTGTATGTTTTGACATATTGACAGTTTGTGTTTTAATGGTTATAAAGCTTTAATTTTTTGAATCTCAGCATCTGTCATTAGATAATTATTAGATAATTATTTCCTGCCCCTACAATAATTTGACAGCTGTGAAAATTTAAACTGATAAACAAAAAATGCTCAAAACCCATAATTTCATGCGACTATGAACATTAAATAGATAAAAGTGGGGGGAGGGAAAGCTTAAAAATTACAAGATATCCATGAAAAAAGAAAAGGAGTACTTGTGGCACCTTAGAGACTAACCAACTTATTTGAGCATAAGCTTTTGTGAGCTACAGCTCACTTCATCGGATGCATACTGTGGAAACTGCAGAAGACATTATATACACAGAGACCATGAAACAATACCTCCTCCCACCCCACTCTCCTGCTGGTAATAGCTTATCTAAAGTGATCACTCTCCTTACAATGTGTATGATAATCAAGGTGGGCCATTTCCAGCACAAATCCAGGTTTTCTCACCTTCCGCCCCCCTACACACAAACTCACTCTCCTGCTGGTAATAGCCCATCCAAAGTGACCACTCTCTTTACAATGTGATTATCATACACATTGTAAGGAGAGTGATCACTTTAGATAAGCTATTACCAGCAGGAGAGTGGGGTGGAAGGAGGTATTGTTTCATGGTCTCTGTGTATATAATGTCTTCTGCAGTTTCCACAGTATGCATCTGATGAAGTGAGCTGTAGCTCACGAAAGCTTATGCTCAAATAAATTGGTTAGTCTCTAAGGTGTCACAAGTACTCCTTTTCTTTTTGCAAATACAGACTAACACGGCTGTTACTCTGAAACAAGATATCCATGGAAATTTATAAAAAAAAAAAATCTCATTTTTCCAAGGCTATCTATTAAGAGCACAGGAGCTTCATAGAGTCTGAATTCTCTAATCGGAAAAAGGTCAGTGACAAATATAAGAGGCATCAAGCTTCTTTGTGCATCATGAAGGAACTGCTAGGCTTCAAAAGACCACGAAGATTGTGGGTGACATAAGTTCAGTACTCTCAGAAGAAAGAAGAAAACAGGAGATTCGAAAAGAAACTATCAATTATGAATTACTTTGTCAGCCAATGCGCTGCAAGACCACTACACTGAACAATCTGAAAATACACCCTAAAGTGGAGAAGTTGATTGCAACTTTATTCAACTAGTTTGTTTGCAGATGGAATGTGATCCTAGTATTTCAAATTTCAGAGTAGCAGCTGTGTTAGTCTGTATTCGCAAAAAGAAAAGGAGTACTTGTGGCACCTTAGAGACTAACAAAATTATTTGAGCACAAGCTTTCGTGAGCTAAAGCTCACTTGATCGGATGCATTCACTGGTCATCATACCAAAAGGACTGAAGGTAAAAAAATCTATTACAATCTACATAGCACACAGACTATGCTGACAGCTTGTGCCACACGCTCTCGAAGAAACTGTGGAACCACCTGATCAACGTCCTCTACAGCAAACAGGGAAAGTTTAAGAATGAGCTCTCAAAACTGGATACTCTCATAGTATTTCAAAGTTTCTGAAAAAGTCAAGAAAAAAACCCAAACACATCCAGTTATTCAAAATGAGATAATGGTTCTTAGAATCATGCAGGATATTTTGTGAGATTTTCTGGAAAGTGGTATACAGTTATAGTAAATGAAATGGACTTCTCCAGAAAAGAGCAAAATAGATTGATGCCTATGATATAGACGTTGACATGAATGTTAATGAAGAGTCCACCGGATTGTACAATATAACCTGCATATCTGCAGAGTTAATCATTTAAAAATTAAAGATAATTTATTGCATTTAAATGAGGATCAGCAACTATCCCAGACAATATGTTGGTGCCACTAATACAGCATGCTTAGTTTCTGCTATAGCAACTAGACTGTAAAAGGAGGATCCATGAGCTAGATACTCATTGTTCTGGGTGCACTTTGAATTTGGCATGTTAGGACACTATTAAAAATACTGTGCTAAGAGATGGTTTTGAAACTGTTACCGAAATCACAAAATCAAGTCACCAATATGAGATGCTATATTTCAGGACCTGAACTACATAGTGTTACATATATCACTAAGGACTCTGTCCTTTGTCCCAAATGGACTCCCTATGCAGAAGCACTGGCTTAATTCTTTTGAGGACTACCTTGTAGTATGTGCAGCTTGGGAGTTTGCAAAGGATGCAATTAAGGACCCTGAAATGAGGGCTTGAAGTGGTAGCATAACAGTTGAAATGCCTCTCCAAACACCTGTTATTTATACCTGTGCTATATATATATTCTCATTGGGCCATATCTGCTACTTCAGTGGAGTGTGTTCATAATTACCAAGACTGACTCCCATACTATCTCTTACTCCTGGCAGTGGCCAATGCTATGCTAGAGCAGGCCTTTTAAAGCTAGTCTTTCCTATTACTGATGGTGACAATTTTGTGGAGTAAAGAAGGAGAAGTAGTTGAACTACAGAAGGAAGATTTCTAATTGTTGTAAAACCACTACTGAACTGCTACCAGAAAATCTGTTGTACTGGAAAGCCACTCTGGTCACCACTTTTTGAACTCTACTGCCCTGCCCTCAGGTGACCAACCATCAGACCCACACTTTAAATTTTCTGGGAATTTTGAAAATCCCCTTCCTGTTTGCTCCGGAGGCATGGAGTGCTCTCAGTGCACCTTTCCAGGTGACCATGCCTCCATGCACCAGGCGATCCCCAGTATGGAGCAATGGCGAGATGCTGGACCTTATCAGTGTTTGGGGGGAGGAAGCTGTGCAGTCCCAGCTGTGCTCCAGCTGTAGGAATTACAATGCCTTCAGGCAGATATCAAGGGTCATGACAGAAAGGGGCCATGACGGGGATGCAGGGCAGGGTTAAAGTGCAGGAGCTGAGGAATGCTTACCACAAAATCCATGAGGCAAACAGACTCTCCAGTGCTGCCTCCACGACCTGCCGTTTCTACAAAGAGCTGGACAGGATACTTGGGGGCAACCCCACCTCCATTCCAATTACCACCATGGACACTTCAGAGCTGAGTTCAACAAGGCAGGAGGAGGAGGAGGAGGAGTGAGGGTGCTGAGGTGGAGGAAGAAACCCTAGAATCCCTAGATGCATGCAGCCAGGAGCTGATCTCAACCCAGGAGGAAGGTAGCCAGTCGCAGCAGCCAGTGCTTGGGGAATGACAAACACCAGAGGAGGTGCCCGGTAAGCGGCTTTTATTTTGGGAAGGAAGTTATTCGATGCAGGCTCTTGGGGTGAGGAGGGTTAGGGCTGCATGCATGCCTAGATGTGGAATAGGGCGTTGATGTGTTCTCTCACGTCACGCTAATCTGCCTCAGTGATCTCTTCAAAGGTCTCATCCAGAACTTGGGCAATGCGCTTGCACAGGTTTCTTGGGAGAGCCACTGTGGTCCTTATACAAGTCAGGATAACGTGTCCGTGCCACTGTGCCGTGAGGGGCGGGGGGACCATTGCTGCACACGGGCAAGCTGCATAGGGGCCAGGGCGGAAGCTGCATTGTAGTAGAAGACCCTCCCTTGCTTCCCAGGTCACCCTTAGCAGCGAGAGAGCTTCCAGAACGAACTCCTGTGGAAAATGTGGGGACAATGTTCAGTATAGGGGCCCCTTGTAGCTGATGGCTCTCCCCAAGGCACAGAAACCCAGAGGACAGTATAGCCACGGAAGAATCAGTCCCCCTTGACCCTGTGCTTACTCACCGTTTTGGGGCTCCCGTGGGTTATGTGTGCTCACTTTTGGACAGGCAAATTATGCTATTGTTTACACTGTGCTTGCCCTTAAGTACAGGGGAATCATTGCTCTGTCTGGTGTGAACAATGCTGCCTCTGTTAAGTGTTGCATTTTGCCTTTACAGATGCAACCTTGAGATCTCAGCCGTCCGTGTTATCAGCGGCCAAAAGACTCCAAAGAATTAGAAAGAGGCCCCGTAGGAGCAAAGAAGATATGCTGCATGAAGTAATGCAGCAGTCAATTAACGAGAATCTAAAAGCGCAGGAGTGGAGGGAGAGTGAAAGGAGGAGCCGCCAGCGGAATGAGGAGCACCGGCACAAAAGCGCTGAGCTCCAGCAGCAAAGCACGGATGGGCTGATAAGCATCATGGAGCGCCAAGGGGACTTGATCCAGGTGCTTGTAGCCATGCAGGTGGAGCACTACCGCTCCCACTCCCCCGCAGCCCTTGCCCCAAAACTCTTTCCCTTGTGCCCCCACGTCACCTCCAACCCACTTCCCCCAATATCCGGATTATTCTCGCCACCAGCTGCCTCCAACACCTCTAGCTTCACTACCCAGCCCTGAAAACTACGACCCTTACCCTCTGCACTCAACCCCCATCACCATGCAGTATAGCCATCCTGAAGTGCAGCACTCATTGCACAGGAAGGCTGAGTATGATAACAGGACATACGTAAACCTGTGATTGAACTGTTTTCCACCCCACCCCTTTGCCCCTTCTGTTTTCCCAAGGAGTTGTGTTCTTTTCAATAAATGGATTTTTTGGCTTAGAAAACATTCTTCATTATTGCATAAAGTAAAAGATACCCTAGCTCAGGAAAGCAACAGGCACTGCAAGTCAGTGTATCAAACACAGATTCCAACTAACATTGGAACCACTGCACTTCACTCCTGTGCAGGGCACAGACATTACTGGTGGCTTTCAGCCTCAAATTGCTCCCTCAAGGCATCCCTAATCCTTGCAACCCTGCACTGGGCCCTTCTAGTAGCCTTTTTCTCTGGTTGTTCAAATTCAGTCTCTAGGTGTTGAATCTCTGAGTTCCATGCTTGAGTGAATCTTTCACCCTTCTCTTCACAAATGTTATGGAGGGTCCAGCACACAGATATAACAGCGAGGATGCTGTCATCGGCCAAGTCCAGCTTCCCATACAGAGAGCACCAGCGGCCCTTTAAATGGCCAAAAGCACACTCCACAGTCATTCGGCACTGGCTCAGCCTGTTGAACCGCTCCTTGCTGGTGTCATGGCTCCCTCTTTAGGGTTTCATGAGCCATGGCATTAAAGGGTAAGCGGGGTCTCCAAGGATCACAACCAGCATTTCAACTTCCCCTACGGTGATCTTCTGGTCTGGGGGAAAAAGTCCCAGCTTGCAGCTTCCTGAACAACCGAGTGTTCCAAAAGATGCGTGTGTCATACACCTTTCTGGGCCAGTCTGTGTTAATGTCACATGTCACGGACATGTGAATGCCACAAGCAGTCTCGTGTCATCTGTGTTACTCGAGTCGATATCATCGTCTGAGTCCTCAGTGTCGGTTTGGATCTTCAGCAGTAACTCGACTGCCAAACGTAATGTGCTGGTGAGACTCGTCAGCATATTCCTCAGCAGTTCAGGCTCCATTCCCACAGACTGAAAGGGAAGACAGAGCGCGCAGTACAAAAACCATTGAAAGATGGCGCCAAATGTGGATGGAAGCACAGGAATTGCTGGGATGCGAACCAATGCATCACAGGGCTTTGGGACAGGACCCAGAGCGCCCCGCCCCCTTCCCACAAGCCACAGCACCAGAATGGGAAGAGGGGCCCTGTAGGATAGCTGCCCATAATGCGTTGCTCCCAATGCCACTACAAATGCCGCAAATGTGGCCATGGACACACTGCAGTGGACACACTGCAGTGCTTTCCCTACTGCGTTCTCTGAAGGCTGGTTTAACTCTACATCTGCAAGTGTAGTTGTCATAAATATAAAGGGAAGGGTAAACCCCTTTGAAATCCCTCCTGGCCAGGGGAAAGCTCCTCTCACCTGTAAAGGGTTAAGAAGCTAAAGGTAACCTCGCTGGCACCTGACCAAAATGACCAATGAGGAGACAAGATACTTTCAAAAGCTGGGAGGAGGGAGAGAAACAAAGGGTCTGTGTCTGTCTATATGCTGGTCTTTACCGGGGATAGACCAGGAATGGAGTCTTAGAACTTTTAGTAAGTAATCTAGCTAGGTATGTGTTAGATTATGATTTCTTTAAATGGCTGAGAAAAGAATTGTGCTGAATAGAATAACTATTTCTGTCTGTGTATCTTTTTTGTAACTTAAGGTTTTGCCTAGAGGGGTTCTCTATGTTTTTGAATCTAATTACCCTATAAGATATCTACCATCCTGATTTTACAGGGGGGATTTCTTTATTTCTATTTACTTCTATTTTTATTAAAAGTCGTCTTGTAAGAAAACTGAATGCTTTTTCATTGTTCTCAGATCCAAGGGTTTGGGTCTGTGGTCACCTATGCAAATTGGTGAGGCTTTTTATCCAACATTTCCCAGGAAAGGGGGGGTGCAGGTGTTGGGAGGATTGTTCATTGTTCTTAAGATCCAAGGGTCTGGGTCTGTAGTCACCTAGGCAAATTGGTGAGGCTTTTTACCAAACCTTGTCCAGGAAGTGGGGTGCAAGGTTTTGGGAAGTATTTTGGGGGGAAGGACGCGTCCAAACAGCTCTTCCCCAGTAACCAGTATTAGTTTGGTGGTGGTAGCGGCCAGTCCAAGGACAAAGGGTGGAATATTTTGTACCTTGGGGAAGTTTGACCTAAGCTGGTAAAGATAAGCTTAGGAGGTTTTTCATGCAGGTCCCCACATCTGTACCCTAGAGTTCAGAGTGGGGGAGGAACCTTGACAGTAGTCATGCCCTAAGTCATGTGGCATTGTTTCTTGCTTGAATGACTTATTTAACTAATCAACACAATTTGAACTGTGACATTTACAACTGAATATACACTTTGAAATTTTAGTTTGGGCAAATATTCAAGTTAAAAATGTATTTTTCATGCCAATTCATACATAGGAAGTAAAGTGCTCAAATGTGTGCAGAAAGACACAACAAGGCTAAGGCCATGGTCAAGATATAATTCCCTTTTGAATTCAAATAAATATTCCTGGATACTCCACCCCTAGTCAGAGATTTTGTGATATGTCTAGAAGCTGCTTCTATCTTTACTCCAGTATTCTGAAATCCAACCTGGAGCACTATATCAAACCACCAGGGCCTCCACTATGCAAGCCATTCCATAACAATTTTTTTCAGAAAAAATCGAACGAACACTTCATGTGATGTGATGAGTATTTTCTATTCCCAAAGAAGGCAATGGGCAGTGATGGAATTCAGCACCTCACAGGATCAGACTCCAGATAGCTACTTTAATGATGCATCATGTCATCATTAAAACACAGGTCAATTAAGCTACAGAAATGTATATGTTAAATTGTGTTAAGAAGCTGACAGACTTGCAAAAATAAGGAAATTCAGAATTAACTTGCAAATCTAGGCTTTCATTAAGGATAAATGGACCAGCTTAAATAAAATAACTGACCATAGTTGTCACAGAAAACTTAAACAAAACCTTTTCATTTGTCAAATAATTAGATAGCTTTAGCTTATTTATTTTTAAATTTTCACATGACTGACTGTACAACTTTTTTCTCCTGGTGTTTCCAGTCATCCTGGAAGAACAGGAAATCTCATGAAAGACCCTCTTTTTGCAAAATTTCCAGCCAAACTTTCAGACCAGGTGATTGATTAATTTGGCTGTACATCTGAAATTTGAAGTTCCCGTTAGAAATTAACTAAAACATCAGTGTTTGTCCATCATTATTTGTCTTAACATTAGAGTGTGGAAATATTTGGTCCAAAGTCTTGCCAAGATGGTTCACAAGATTTTGGCACTGTATAATACAGTTGGGATTTTCAAAGTCTCTTTACATAGGCCTAACTTTACTTCCACTGATGCCTATGATAAAACTCCCACTGATTTTAATGGAAGCAAATTTAGGCCACTGCCAAGTGCTCTTGAAAATCCCATGCTATGATTCTAGATCCTAACCATCATTTGGACTCAGGCTTATTCCTAGCCTACTCCAGAGCTGAACATGACCTCAAGTATAATACCATTGCCTAGAAAAGGTAAGGTTACATATTAGGACCAAAATATTCAAAATATACACTGAAGCTTTTGTCAAGACTTGGTGTTGTTCAAAGTATCTAAGAAATATAAAAGTGCAACTACAGCAGAGAGTTAAATCTAAGTGAACACCACAAAAATCGCTCACATCATGTTGCTGGTCTAGAGCGCTAGATTTAGTTGAAATATAGCCAGAGGTTTCATTGCTTACAATTTAAATTATCTAAAGAGATTTTCTCCCCCAGCACCACTGTCTTAAAATCAGCTTTGACCAGAGCTGACCAAAAAATTATTCTTATCAAATTTCTCTAAGTGAAGAATTATAAGTTAAATAGCCCCAGCTTTGATTTTTTTAGAAAAGGCTGTTAACACCACATAGTCTGCACGCATTTAACATATATTACTGAATGGATTTTGTCAAGAGGCCAAGGGCTAAGCACACGTGGAGAGCGACTTCTCTGTTATAAGGGCTGAAATGTGAAATAAAATGGCAGAACAAAGCTGAATAGAATACAGACTGTTTTCACCCTGCTCTACTTTCTCTTTTTACAGTCACCTCTGAAAAGGGAACTTAATGGGGCAGGGATTTGTAGCAGAAGGCTTGAAAAATGGGACTGGCTTTGACTTCAAACTTCAACTGGTATAAACAGGGGAAAGATATCAGTTACACTAGCAGAAAATCTGACCCCTTGTTTGCCCAAAGAAGAGAGAAGTCTTGGAGAACGAGAAGATAGACCTATGACAAGTATATTCCTCTTCAAAATCAGATCAGAAAACTGAGGAGAAGTACGTTTGTGCTCTACTCTAAGGGTTAAGAGATTTTTTTTTCTCAGAAGTACTGAGCGCCTACAATTCCTGCAGAAATCATTGAGAGCTGCTGCCCTGTACCTCTGAAGATCAGATCCTGAACTGCTTTGGCATCCTTACCCACTGATTCTATTAGCCTTTCAGTTTACAATGACTCTGTTTATTACCTTATGTTGGGGAGTACCTTACTCCACAAGAAGTCATATGTAAAAGAATCCTTGGATTGCCAAGGGGGTAGAGGGGAAAGAGAGTGAACAAATGCATGCAGTGTGCCAACACTGAGATTATGTTTTCAGTCTTGTTATACAAATATGACCAAGTGCTGTTTTGGAAGTGAAAGATACAATATTTGTACATGAACAAAGATTAAAGGCTGTGTTCTAAGGAGAATTTGAAGTTTTCAAAATTGTCAAATTAAAATATATAGTGCAACTCAAGTTTCACATGAACTGCATAAATCTTGGCTAGAAATAGTAATGTGTCGCTACACTGCTTATTAGCCACACAAGCAGATGCTGTATCACCTGCTTTCTTCTGGAACCTTGGGAGACTGTTAAAACTGTTGTTGTCAAAATAAAATAAAAAGTCCCCCCTGAGTCAGTGTAAATCAAGATGATTTTTTACCAGGATGCTCAGAGGTTCTCGTCATGATAGACTATTTCCCTCTCAAATTTCATCTTTCTATCTCCATTCCTTTCAGTGTTATAGCAGTTGAGAAAAGAGAACAAGAACATGTTTTTAATAATGACTAAATTACTTTCCTCCCCTTTGCTCTGTTCCTATTTAGTTATACCATTTTTGCTCCACCCTTCAGCACAATTCGTCTTTGGGCAGAGATGATGAAGCCTGAAAAATCGCAGTCCCAAAGGTGGACATGTTAGAATAATACAGGCAACTGAAAATGGGATTATAGAAATGCATAGGCAACCTTAACTATAGTTATTGTTATTTCTCCCTGTAACTATTGTTTGTGTCTAAGCATTACGAATGCAAATAAGGGTCCAGCCTTCATGGCTCATGCCCATCTTTACTGCTAAGAATTATTGCTCCCTTCCTTCCCCTAATAAAAAGTAAATGCCCAGTACAATAGAAACAGTGATTTCCCAGAACGATTCAGGTTGTGCAGGTTTTGTGACCAAGTTGAAAAGAGATTTCTCTCTGTGTGAAATTGGCTCCATTAACTGAATTTACAGTAGTAGCACTGTAATGCTGAGAAGCATATTTACCTTAATTTGCTACTTTATCAGTGTGTAGATTATTCTTCTCTGTCACACACATATTCTCTGACTAGTACAGACCTTTTAAATTTGCAGCTACTGTAAACTGGTATCTCATGTCCAACCAAACAACCATGCAAATATTTCCAAAGCTAAGTCTGAGCTACTACCATGAACTACAAACCTGCTTTGGTGACAAGCCTTGTTCGGTTATGTCCTCCCTGGGACATGATCACCAGCAAGGCCACACTGCCGATAAATTCCAGCAGAGAAAGAGAGACACAAAACCCAAGACATAGGCTGAAGCAACAGCAGTGAGATCTCTTAAATATGAGAAGAAAATGCTAACACTGAATTAACAAAAACAATATCATATAAAATAGGTAATGAGATAGGAGAATGAAAATTAATCTGAGGTGTCATTATAAGTCTTTGGTACAATCTGTGCTTAACAGAGCTCTTGTACTTCTATTACCATATACAAAATACTTTCATTTCATTTCATGCATTTGTCCTTCATCTCAAGGACAAGTGCCTTTTTCCTAAACCATAATGTAATTGTTACAGATGAACTGTTTTCTTTGCCAGCTTGTTTATGTATTTATTTAGTTAGCTGGGCAGTGGACAAGATGACTAGACAGAAAAGTTTCTATCAATTTCATCTTGCTTTTGAAGCCTTGATAAATCTATTCTGAAGCTGATAAAAAAAAAACCTGGTCATTCACATGTCCATTTTCAACAGAGAAAAGGTGATACTCCAGTAAGCTACAATTTTTCGGAGCTAGCTCACCTCTGCTCAGCTTTCATGTTGTGTGGTTTTTAGCTGGGTAACAGATTTATAGACTATATTAAATATCAGTACCAGTTGCTTTTTTCTTTTCTTTTTTTGTTTCCAGCCTACTTCTGCAAGACAATAGAAAAGCTGACTTACTCCTCTCTCATAGATCTCAAAGATTTCTTAATTCAAGAAATAGCTCATTCTGCAGGTTAGAATCACAGCTGTTTCTTTAATTAATTTCAGAACTTTCATTGTTAAACAATCATAGTAGAGAGTACATTTGGTTAACAATGAAAGATTACTAAGGGATTATTGTTAACACTTAGGAAACTACTGTATAACTTAGATATAAGATGAACTGTGGAAATTATTTAAGAACTCTTAAGCAAGAAGCTTTTCAGAGCCTTGTAGATAGACAAATCAGTTCTAATAAAAAAAAAGAACCCTTCCCTTCCATTGCTCTTCCCTTCCTGCCTGAACTTTTGCTCAAAATCTAAACTGAACTCTTTTTGAGAAGTGAATTGTAGATTTCTGTTTTAGCAGAAGTAGAAGTGCCAAAATACCAGGTAAGAGGCTGTTCTAGCCCAAATGGAAGAAAGAAGTGAGGTTCAGGTAGTCTTCCCTGTCCTTGAATAAAGTTTGCAGTGGGACTTGCTAACTGCACTACTGGAATGAGCTTGAATAATTTGTTCATGAATGCAGTACAAAAACCTGTGAGGAACAGTTTGAACTTTTCAATAGTAATAAACATGCAAGTTTAAAAGAGGGGAGATGTGCCGGTAGGCATTATTAATTGAATGTCTCACTACAGCCATAAGTAATTCTACCTCTCCTGTATCACTTCCAAGGGATCTTTAATAAAGCACTTTCACTTGTTGAAACCACATGTACCAGTGTGTACTCCTGAGCACACAACATGTCAGGAAGCCCTGTACTTCCTGGTCTCAAGATTTTCAGCTCAATTTTGCAATTTGTGTAAAGCTGTCTTCAGTGAATTGAGAGGTTGAGCACTAACCTCAGGGCAGATTGTTAGGAACTACAGCACAAACCCTAAATTGGTTGTGAATTCTACACTTAGATTTCACAAAACAATTACCACGTGTAAACTGCTTAGGCACTATAACGGCCTAAGTATGGAATCATAGACAGTCCCCTTGGGTACTCGAGTCTATTATGCCACCCAGGTGAGCCTACCTTTGTGACAGATGGCCCCTTGTACCAAGGATCACAGCAATATTTACTCCCAGTCCCAAAGGACCAGTCACTTACCCCAGGTCAATTTTACCTTAGATCCCACACTAAAGACCTATAATAGCTAGTCCTATAATAAACTATATAAAGATTTATTTAGTAGGGAAAGGAAATTAAAGAGTTATTTACAAGGAGAGTTAAAGCAGGTAAACATATATACACAAATGAGTTATAGTCTTAAGTTTCAAAAAGTAATAGGTACTTCTATAGTAAGCAAGCTCTATAAGACTGATAGGGCTAACCCAGGATAAGCACTGGAGACCTCTTGCTTATGTCTCATAAACCTTGCCTCCTTCCTCCTGACCCCCATGTCCAAGCAGCACGGAGATGCAGTTCCTTCTTGTTAGGGGGTTTCATTCCCCTTCTCCCTTGTGCTCTGCGCTGTACACTCAGCTGACAAGCGGAATCCACTTGTATACCTCATCTTCAACTGGAGTGGGCAAACTAACAAACTTCTTTATCACCCCACAATAGTCCACCTGGTGTTGACCAGCATGTAACACCTTCTTCACACTAGTTAATGTCTCTCTCCAGTCCTGTGATTTACATAGTCATAGAGGCTTACAATACAAGTGCTCAAATATTATCCCACAGTATGGGATACAGATGTTATAAGTGAGATTAATACATGCAGCAACTCACAAGCATTCAATAAAGTCTAAACATATACGTATAATCCTAATGCCTATTTTAACAATACTAACACAGTGAGCCAGACTGAGCCCAGCTATGCATTTCCCAGTGTTCAGTTGAGACATGAGGACCTTGGCATGAGCTGGCATCTGGTCTGTCAGCTTTACACATAGATTGTTCAAATAGCTTTAATAAACATAAGTATCCAAACTTTTGGGAATTTATCTAAAACAAAGCAGATCTCTGAGATTAGTAATTTTCCTACCCCAAGCGCTTAACTATATTAATATACTGTCTGTAAACTTTACAAAGTTTTGAGGCCCATTCCTTCAAAATGCTTTTTTCAGGAGATTGAGGCCAGGAATGAAACTGCTGAAGCAGAGATGCAAACATGTCACCCTTGACATTAGGCCTGAAACTCCAGCCTCTGAATTGTGATACAAACCTGAAGAAATCTTCATTCTGGCCATAAAGTTGATGAACACAACATAATGGCATAAGTCTCATCACATCATAATTTCAGTTCAATAGATCAGGCAAGAGACAGCTGCATGGTTCACCGGTTAGCTTACTCCTTTTCCCAGGCTCTGAGGATAGGCTGCTAGGACACAGGCTGTTCAGGGGAGGTGCTAAAATGAAGTAATGCAAGAGTCATTCAATCATGTTTCAACAGCACCCCTTGATGAAGGCTGAGTCTGTTGAACTCAAACCCTTGCGTGTACAGATTTAATTCTCAGTGCTCAAATTTAATTCAGCTGACTTATAAAGCTGTTTAAGAAATCCTGTATATTCTTCCCCTAACCAGTCACTCTCAGTATCATTCAAAGCCCACTGATTTCAATGAGCTATGGATCATTCTCTTGTCCCTTATCACAATGGTTCAGAATACCTGTAGGTAGCTTGGAGGTAGTTGTTTCTTTCTTCATATGCGTATTACAATGTTGTCACAGACTTCAGTGGATTTTGGATCAACCCCCTGATGCAAACATCACTACACAATGGAGAAGGAAAGTTTTGATATTCCTATTAAAAAGTGGGATGAGATATTTAATATATATTAGAGAGAGCACACATGCAGATATAATATTGGGGTTCAAAGTTTCATGGAAAAACACACTTAAGAAGAGGCATGATACTTAATCTATGCACTGAAGAGAGATGAAGGAATAATGGGCAATATTAGAGATGGGAAGACAGGATATGAGAGAAAAATAAATCCTGCATGCATAATTACAAAACGTTCCTCGTACAAAAAGTGAACCCCGTGGAGAAAGACTAGGTTATTTAGAAATAAATGTAATTGATGCCTTGCTTGGCCTTTTAGTCGCTCATCGTCATCATTTTTCAATTAGGTCTATTTAAGTAAAGCTGTGTGAAACCAATGAATTTCAGAAAACATCTGCTAGCTTTCTGTTGCAAAGTTCTCTCAGAAGAAAATACACTTAAAAAAAGTGAATACTTTGCTTTTCAGAAGTGTCTCCTTATCTTAAGTTAAAAGTGCCAGGTGGGACAAGGTTAAAGAGAGGCTTTAAAATCAGCCTGGGTTTATGACTTCGGCACAACAGTAATACACTTCAGACTGGAGGAGGCCTACCTAGTAGGTGAAACCCTGACTCCATTAAAAGTAAATGGAAGGTTTGCCACGGACTTCAAGGGAGCCAGGATTTCACCCCAACAGTGAAATTCAACAGGTAGGGCCCAATTCTACCACCTTCCTCATGCTCAATTCTACCTTCTTTTGAGAATGATCACACTGAAATTAATGGGATTTTCTTATTTCTGAAGAGATGGCATATTTTCATATTTGCAAAATTCAGGTTCTGCTTCTGGACTCAGATGTTAAATACACCTGTAGTTTAGGAGCGTTTGGATCTAGAGTCTCAGTTTGGGCTCATCTTTAATTCCATAAGTTTCACAGCTTTAATGAATGAAGGCACAGGAGGTTGAGCATGGTTCTTCTATTTTTTTCAAAACAAGCTGCACACCTCAGTTTACTATCCCATGTAAGTAAAACACTTCTATAACTGGAAACACTACAGATTTCAGAGTAACAGCCGTGTTAGTCTATAGTAAAGTCCAGCCATGAGGAAGTTTGTGTGGAAGGTTGGTTTTTTATGAGAGTATCCATTTTTGAGAGCTCATTCTTAATCTTTCCTACCATTACATTGTCATGACCTAACATTCTGTGAGATTAGTTAACAAAAGTCATAAACTTCCCTAAGATTAAGAGGACAAGACAGATGAAATATTCTCCCTTTCTGTGTGTGTGTTTACAGTCCTTTGGCTAGAAATTCATCAAGTGACAGGATAATACAAAAAGTAGGGAATGATACGATTATTATATAAAAGCCTTGTCATAGCTAAAACTGAAGTCTGGGCTTTAGGTAAGCTTAGTTATAATACCCAGGGAGTCATTCTTCCCCATCTACTATTAACATGTATAGAATCATATCTTTTGAGCCAGCTCCTCTATAATTATTGGAGTAGGTCAACTTCCAGGGGATGTTCATAAGGCCTTATGGTTTTCCTTGTTGGGACAAAAGCTGTTCGCCACAGAGTGGTAAAGAGTGAAATTAAATGAGTTTGGTGATATAAGCTCAGCAATTAACGGACAGTAGGCCACAAAATCATATGAAAATCATTTTATAGTATCAGCAGGTCACTCCTCAGTGGAGGACTATAATTGAGAAGGCATCAGAACTGAATTCCTGCTTATCCTTCCAAATGGCAATTAGAAACAACTTCAAAATGGTGGGAAAGCCTGTATGGAAGCCACAGGGATAAAACAGCAGCACTGTACCTTAGCAGCAGCAAATAATTGATAAAAGTCCATTTCCCAGTTTGAAAACAAGCCTTGAGTATTAGCTGGTTCTCATCCTCTCTTTCCTTTCAGAAACATGAAATGTATGGTATCAAGCACGTCTGTCACATCATAAAACATGACAAAAGATAATATACTATCTTTTAAAATAATTTTATACACTCCACAACTTGTAAAAGCCAATAGCTGGGCCTCTTCAAAAAGAAAAAAATAATGATGTTGGATGAAAATAAGATGTAAAGGCATCACTTTTGCAGGTTCTCATAACATTTTATGTTGGTTTGTAGAGAGAAAGGCAGACAATTTCCACAGATCAAAAAAGTCCTGCAGTTTTGTTACCAAAGAATTCAATCTGAATGCAAAAATAGCTCATGATTACTAGCACAGTGATAATTGTTAACTTCCCACAGCACATAGCAAAGTGAGCTGGATGTGATCCAAGGCCAAGTAATAATACAACTGCATGTAGCCAGAATATTTTGACTATTGACTTTTGTGAAATTATTGGAAGATAATTGGAAAAGAAATGGAATGGAAAAGCTATTGGTGCAATTGGACTATGGGAAGAAGGTCTCTCACACTTATATGGAGCCCATAACACCTTATCTTCACTTTGGTTTATTAGTACACTCTGTTTTCCCTGGTTTGAAATACCAATAACAATTATAGATATTCATTAGTTGCAATAGTTCCTTCATAGTTAAAATTTCAACTGAATTCCCGCTGTATGTCTGATTTGACCTCACACCTAATTCTATAACAAAGTCCTAAGAATGTTGCCATTGGTCAGTTATTAGGCCTGGGGCTGAGGTAAGAGAGGTGCTCCAAGTTAAAAAAAAAAGCCTCTAATATTCTAACAAATAAAAGGAAAGCCGAACTAAAATAAGACAGTTTTCTGGAACCCCTTCATCTGAGTTATAGTACTCAAGACCAAAGGCACTAAGCAAGCTTCCAATTACCTGTTATTTTAAACCTGCAAATTCCCTCTGCCATTCCACACCAGAATGCTGACCTTGAAAAACTGTGTTTGCTTTTGTGATATGAAGAACGTGCCAATCCTGAAATGAATCGCATGCAGTCAGACCCCCTGCATTCTCATGGAACCTCTTTAAAATCAATGGGAGGCATCCCATAGAAGAACTCATTGCAGGATCAGGCTAAAAAGCTTATAGTAAACAAGGATTAAAAACATGTCCTATAGCAGTAAGATACAAAAGCAGTCCTTTCCTTTGCAATGCTTGGTCTCAATTGACTCTCCCTACAGTACTGTTGCCCTTACATGACATTTTTCCCAGTGCGCCTTTCTGTGGGCTGGCCTTTAAATGTGTCAGAGACAAATAGCTGTAGACCTAAAATAGCCATTATGCAACTGGCTGCTGCTTCTTGCCTTTTCCACTCTTCCAGCTGGTAAGCTACTCCTGATATTATTCATTTAGTGTTGTTTTTTTCATATTGCTGAGGAGATGGTGCATTCTCACAGGACAACCATGATGAGTTGAATTTAGGTTCTCTCAAGTGAAAAACAAATGACCTAACCCACCTAGTGTCTCCTCAGCCTTTAGAGATACAAAAAGGTAACTCTTCCTTTTCTGTTTTCTGCCCCAAATCTCACTACTCCTTTCAGTTGGTCTCCTTTTGTGTGTGTCTCCTCTTACTAATAAGTTATACTATGAAGGATATAGAAGAGATTGAAACCAGCAGGCTTCACTGTGGCTAAAAGCTATGGGAGTATAAAAGGGTGAGGTGGGTTGAAACACACTTCTGCAGTTTCCTAAAACTCTGCAGTATACCTTCCAAGGTGATACACGACAGCATATAGGACCAGTAATAGCTACACATTTTCAAAGGATTAATCAAGTGTATTATTCTTCCCTGTCACAGTGCTGGCCTAAGGTGACTAGCTCCCAACCCAGTAAGCCACAACCCCTGTGGGGCATATGAATGAAGCCACTTGTGGTATGAATCCCATAGGCTACATGCTCAGAGGTTGCAAGCACCAGGATTCTGGATTAATCTTGTACAAGTGAGAAAGAAGGACTCTCTTCATTCTAGTTTATTTCTTCCTCACACTCCCATGCAGAAGCAAGCCTGGGTTCAATCTGTCTAGGGGTCCTTTTCTAAGATAAAACTATGGATCAAGCCTCTACCTAAAGCCATACTCTTATTGCTGGCTCAGAGAAATGAAAATATGTATTCCCTGCTCACATTTCTAGGTGTTTTTTCCCCCACTTGCAAGCACTCAGGAGTCCTTGGGAGCAGGAACCCATAAACAGCTTTTATTTGGGGAAAGGGAACAACAAATAAAAGAAACATAAGCACATGGAACTAAATGAGCAAAACCCCATCAGTGACTCAAGAGTTTGGTAAACCCCGCAGTTCCAAGTATTAATTAGGTAGTTTGTTGAGGTCCATATCAATCCGCATCCATCTAAAATCCAATTTAGAGTTCCAATTAGACTTGAGTAGGCAGGGGGTGGCTCTTCTCTGCCTGCCTGTTCTAGTCCCGAAAAGTCCACACTACCAAATTCTCAATGCTGTGACATCAGCTCTGCCACTAGTGGTCTTCTCTCACTGCAAAGTCAGCTCTGTGCTGCCACCACTATCATCACTGGTCCAATCTGGTCTATCCTTGAAGTCAGCTCTGTATCACCATAACCCCGGCCTTGTCCAATCCAGTCCTGCAGAATAGTTCTATATTGGGTTCAAAAATTTCAGGGGGGAAATCCAGAGCAAAACAGGACTTTTGGACATAGTCCCCGTTCCCTGAGCTAGAGCTCCTAGTCTCTAGAATAGACTCCTCCATTGTCTCCTTGTTGAGTTTGAACCCCATCCCAAACCAAAGTCTTCTACCTGTAAAGTCAGGGTGACCCACTTATTCCAAAGCGTATCTTGCACAATTCTGATATCCTTCTATGAGTACACTCACAATAACATTCTTATAGTAAAACATAGATAAATAAGAACTTGAGCAATAACAGACAGTTTGTGGAGCTATGGGTAAGCAATATTATAATTCATGTAAAACGAGACTTGCCAGAGCTGCCTTTTCCCTGACAGCAGGAGCAGAGAGTTCCATCCCTCTAAGCAGTCTAGCTCTAGAGTTCCAATATCATATTGTGTTCACTAGCTGTGCTGTGGTAAAACAATGCAAGGTCTAAGGCAGTGGGGAGTCAGGCTCCAAATCTCTTAATTTTCAGCCAGATTCTGTTTTCTGTTATATCTGTGTAAAACTGGAGTAATTCCACTAAAATCAATAGAATTGCTTAAGGTTTACATCTACATACACATGCATTTACACCTGCATTTCACACTTTAAGTTTATTTTCATAGTCCTTGAGGAAAATATATTTGGATTAATATCTCTGAATCCTGGGGCAATCGCTCTAATTATGGCATGTTATGCAAAACAAGAAGGGATATTCTTAATATACTGTCTTGATAACTTGTGCATGATGCATGATGAATTTATTTTTTTCCCTTTTTCACATTTGCTAATTATATAAAATATCTGTGAATGATCTTAACATGTCTTGCAATCCAGGTGATTCTGGTGCTAATATTGTGTGACCAGGCATTCCTCCAGTGGTGCTGTTTATTAATGAACTGATAAAGCAAAGGAAGGTGACATTGTATTAATCATAATTAGTTCAGAGCTACACCATTGTACAAGTTGCTTAAATAACTGGTAATGAATGTACTGGGGGAAATGAACTGCAAGAAAAGGGAGTATTCATTATGAAGCAGTGCCCTTTGGTAGCTTCATAGCCTTTAAATATTTTCATAAATATTCTACAAAATTGCCTGTAAAAGGGATGATCCTGAGAGGTGTTGAGCTGTTCAAGGATTAAATTCAATGAATCTGGGGTTGTCTGAGGATTATTATTAAATACTTTTATTACAGTAGCACCTATGGCTCCAGTCAAGATTAGAGCATTGGGGTGGTATGTGTCATACAAGAGACTGTCTCTGGTTTGAAGAGTTTTTATAATCTAACTTGGAAACAAGCAATCATAAGCAGGTTTAACAAACAAGAGAAGGGAGGAGGAAGGATGGGCAAGGGTAACACGGGGAAGATCATGTGGATCCATGGGCTGCCTAGTGTACAACATGGCATATACCGCCCTGAGCTGGTGATCTAGATTTATAACCCTCTGTTTTCCTCTATATCCAATTTTTATAAGGATGTATTCATATTAATTATTAAACCAAAATAATAAACTTCTAGTTCTCATCTTCAAGGCTGTGACCATTTAACTCCTTTCTACATTTCTGGTCTCCTAACTCAGCAAATCTGATTTCCTATCTTATCCCCTTTGCTCTGCTAATGAGCCTCTATCTTTCTCTTGTCCATTCCTCCCATAAGCACCTTCATGTCTTCTTCCACACTGCTACTTATGCAAGAAACAGCTCCTCAAAATGATGAGCATAGCATATCTTCAAATCCCTTAAGAACCACTTCTACAGTGCCGCATATGAAAAATAGCCTAATGAAAATGGTTAGGTAGGTGGCCTGTTATTGATTCATTAATCTCTTGTTCATTTAGCCTAATTAATTAAAAAACCTATGAAGCCAGTAAATTGTACACTTAGCTAATACATGCAACTGTATGTTCCTATTGCTGGCACTCTTGTCTCCCCCATGCTCCTCCGTTGTGCATTACAACCACCTTTCTCATCTTGTCTGTATTTAGGCCCAAATCCTGCAGTGCTGGCATAACTCCTGCATCTGTGTGGATCCCTATTGACTTCATGTGGACTGCATGTGGATACATGGGTCCACCAATCATGGGCATTAAATGGGAGCACTGGGGACTTTGTAAGGTATTTGGGGTAGGGACTATTCTAGTTTGGATGGAACTCTGCTCCTGATCAGAGCCTTTGGGCACCACTGTAATGCAAATAATCACAGGCAGCAGGTGAATAGAGCTAGAGGGGGCTCAGCTGCCACAAATCTGTCTGCCAGCTCACCAACTGCCACCCCACATACATGCGTGGCTCAGCAGGCATAGCCCCATGTTGGGGTTGCCAGGTATCCAGTTTTCAGCTGAACACCTGGTCAAAAAGGGACCCTCCCCAGCTCAGTGAAAGTGAGCAAGTGAGTGAGGGTGGGGGAGAGTAAGTGATGGAGGGAAGGAGCGGAGCGGGGCCCCAGAGAAAGGGAGGGCAAGGGTGTTCAGTTTTGTTTGGTCAGAAAGTTGGCAACCCTACCGATGTCCGATGGTGCCAGGGACAGAAAAGGGGGGGGAAGGTCATCACAGGGAGAGGGCCTCGCCTACTTGTAGATGCATTCATCACATGATGCCGTGGCAGGATCCCCAGAGCAGGGAGCCAGGCCCAGCCTGTGGGACAGGAGCCACCACTGCCCAGGTGAGTGCAGAACTTACTCACTCTCCAACCCCTTCCCACCTCCCTGGGGCCTCCTCTCTGTACCAGACTGGGTGACCCCACAGACACCAAAGAGTGGGCCCCCCTCACCCGAGAGAGTGGGTTCCTCCGTGATTCACATGAGGATGGGGAGTGGCACCTGACCACACTCCACCCTAAGGAGCCCATCTCCACAGAGTTGGGAGCCAGGTTGTTCCTCCCACCCTGATAGAGACCCACCCTCATAACGCATGGAGCCCTGCCAGACCCCCCTCACCCCCATATGCGGGTGTCATGGCAGCTCCTCATCCTCAAGAGTTCCAGGCTTCATCTTGCACCTCATGTTTCACTACTGTAGCTGTGTGTACCAGGGGCAGACATCGCCTTTAGCCAGTGTAGTTTCTCCTGCTTCTTCCCTATATCAGATGCAGGAGTCAGGTGGGCTTGGATTTGCAGCATCCACACTGGTGAGCTAGTGTGAGTCTGTCATTGCCTGTCAACCATAAGTTGGGGCCCAGCCATATTTCCGTCCCTCAGTATTCTACTGCTCGCACTGCTGCTATGCTGCTTAGTATGCTTTAGGCAGGTCTCCTGTTGACACCTTCATTCAAACACACAAAGGATTTGTACAGAGACAGAGATTTGTACGCTGGTTAACAAAAAATGGTGGCAGATAAGAAATTTTTATAAACAAAGACAGTCAAGTTTAAATACAAAAACAGCTCAAAAGCGAATTAGGTCAATATTAATTTTAGAAAGCGGTTTGGAAAATAGAAGCATTCAGTGTGGAAATGGACAGCCCTCTTGAAAAAGTGCACAAAATAAAGGAATGTAGTGACTCTTGTGAATAATACGCTCATGGTGATGAGGGATTGGAAAAATAATGGTGAGAAACTGAACAGACATACCAACTGTAATATTCACTTACAGTGTATGGGAAAGTGGAGAGATTTCCAGTGGTTAGTAAATCGGCCTCAGTTGTATCCCTTCTTTCAGATTCTCACAAGATCACTGTTCAGGAAAACAGAGAATATGCAAGAAAAAAATTACGTATTTGTTGTTTTACCTTTCATTCCAAGGACTGACCCTTGGGGGCAGTGATGAAACACAAACGTTGGAAAGCTGGGATAATTTTCCAGAGTTGTGTTCTCTTTCTTGCAAAATATGATGAGTGATTTGATTGAAAACTGCATGGTACATTTAATTTAACAAGGCATAAAATTCAAAACAAGTTGCTCCACATTGCAGCTGACCTGGTGAAAAATACATAGCTGAGGATGCATGGAATGTTGGAGTTTATTGCCTGATGGCTGAAGGGTGCGTTTTTAAACAAGAGCAACTCTCCATCTGTGTTTGTTATGCAGCACTGATTTAAATGCACACAAGCCATTTCTCCTGTTTAGAGACTGTTCTGGATCATAAAATGCACAGAGAATTTACAACAGCCTCAAAGAAGGAACAGAAACGTCTGCAGTAAGCACCATTACTATAGTTGCTCAGGTTTATGATGGGGTGAGTGTCCGTTGTCACTAATAGGGTACAGTGGAAAATTAGAAATAACCACCCTCGACCATCTACACCCGTTGTATGCCTCACACACTTGTTCTTGTAGATGCTTGTAAAACAAAGAGAACTGTGTCAGGATTTTTTAGCATTTTGGAATCACTGTATTGCTGTTTCTCCACACCTAAGCACCACAGACTTTTCCATGATGTACAGAAACCACTAGGAATCAAGCCCATTGAATTGACTAGTCTGAGTGATATACAGTAGGCATGTAGGTGAAGAAATGTCAGCGCATGAAAATCCACCTTGAAAGCTACCATGAGCTCAGCCAGCCTGGAAAGTAATCAAAGCTTCGTTGAAGCACATGGTTTTCTGCAGCAAGTGCAAAATATTTTATTATTCAATTTGTTGGTTTTTGATAATCTACTGTCATTAATTCAAGTTGCTCACAAGGCACTGCAAGCCAAAAGGCCATACTGTCCTCAGCAACAAAAGTAGTTAGTAGCACCACCTCAACTTCGGAGAACATGAGAAATAAAAAATCACTGAAGCATATTTGGGCCAATGCCTTGCAATATGCTGAAAAAGTTGGAATTTCGATTGAGGGAGAGTGTAGGGAGCCAGGGTGGCTCCCCTCCGAACCAGAGGGTAAAGAGCCACCCTCTGAGCCTGAGTGGGCGGGGCCAGGCCAAGCTTCCGCCAATCCCCAGAAGGGAAAGGGTGGGACAGGAAGTACAAAGGGCAGGGCCCTCTGCCCAGTGAGGAGAGCACCAGGGAGGGAGACAGACACAGACTGCTCTCTTGCGATCCTGCTGTTGACCCAGGCGAAGCCCTGGGCAAGGAGGAGCCTGACCGGGCGGAAGGCCTGTGGCAACCAGGGCTGCCGGCCACTGAATACCCAGAGGACCTGGAGGGGCCTGACTGCAGCCCGGGCCAGCGTGAGTCTGACACCGAGGGGGAGCGGGACTGGCCCGCAGCGGAATACCTGGAGGAACCGGAGCTGCCCGCAGCGGACTACCCGGAGGAGATGGAGGGACCGGAGCGACCTGCCTGAGAGAGACCGGGTAGGAAGTAGCCCAGGGGCCCAACTACACCGTGGGGTTGGTGTGTTTGGTCAGCGGGCGCGGACTGCCCCGCTGACCCAGTGGCAGGACCTTCGCCTCCCGCCACTGTCAGGGCCCTGGGCTGGAACGCAGTGGAGTTGGGTGGGCCTGCGTTCCCCTACCCCGGCGCTCCCCTGCCGGAGGGGCGCGCTACTGACTCTTGCCGGCGCTCCCCTGCCGGAGGGGCGCGCTACTGACTCTTGCCGGCGCTCCCCTGCCGGAGGGGCGCGCTACTGACTCTTGCCGGCGCTCCCCTGCCGGAGGGGCGCGCTACTGACTCTTGCCGGCGCTCCCCTGCCGGAGGGGCGCGCTACTGACTCTTGCCGGCGCTCCCCTGCCGGAGGGGCGCGCTACTGACTCTTGCCGGCGCTCCCCTGCCGGAGGGGCGCGCTACTGACTCTTGCCGGCGCTCCCCTGCCGGAGGGGCGCGCTACTGACTCTTGCCGGCGCTCCCCTGCCGGAGGGGCGCGCTACTGACTCTTGCCGGCGCTCCCCTGCCGGAGGGGCGCGCTACTGACTCTTGCCGGCGCTCCCCTGCCGGAGGGGCGCGCTACTGACTCTTGCCGGCGCTCCCCTGCCGGAGGGGCGCGCTACTGACTCTTGCCGGCGCTCCCCTGCCGGAGGGGCGCGCTACTGACTCTTGCCGGCGCTCCCCTGCCGGAGGGGCGCGCTACTGACTCTTGCCGGCGCTCCCCTGCCGGAGGGGCGCGCTACTGACTCCGGCCGGCACACTTTCCCGCTAATTCCCCAACGCCCAGGAGGTGGGGCCGAGGCCTGCCACGGAGACCATTGCTCTCCATCACCCCTAGGGGCTCGGAGGACCGACCGACGCCTGTCACAGAGAGAAATATGCAGGTGTTTGGTGACCAATGAGGATTTAAAATGGAGAAAATTTAAAACTCGAGCTGTGGAGAGAAAGAACATCTTCCAGCTGAACCACACAACCGTGAGCAAAAGTGGTGTTAACAACATTTTTTCCCACCAGTTATTAATGCATTAACAGGGGAAACTAAGGTTTTCCAAAGAAATGTTAGTGCTTGCAAAAAGTATGGATGCCATTCTGGCTTTTGAACCTGTTGCAGCTGAATGCTGGAAATCTATGGGAAGAGTACAGGAATCAATGGCAAAATCTGATCTATAGATTGCATGTATTAATACTGAATCTCATGGACAGGTTGTAACATTAGAAAATCTGAGATTCACTCTGACAGCCTTGGAATAACCCAGTTTCTTTTTGCTGGTTCATTTAGCACTTCAGCTGCTTGTTGGCTCAGTAAAATCTGCACCTTCCTTCTCAGTGATGCACTGAATTAAAATATGCTTGAGAACAACAATGAGCCAAGGAAGGTTTTCAGCTTTGGTTAACCTGAACATTGAATCGGACATTAAAGACATTGATCCTGCAGAAATTATGAAAATGTATGCGTCCAAAGGAAACTGTTTACTTATACTGGAACAAGAAAGTAAGAGCAAGGGTTTTTATTATGCATGTTCTTACAAGCTGAATATGATTTACTGGTGATTTAAATGTACTGAAACAAGATAAACAGATTAGCCACTAGATTGTGTCAAATACTGCATGCAGTAAACATGAAACAGTTTTTTATTATTATTATTTAGTAGTGGTCCCTTGGTTTAATGTGCACCTTAACTGTATACAGTATTACACACCATTTGCAGATAAAACCACTGCTGTAACTATGATTCACCCAATTCTGAATGGCTATTAAATTTTACTCAAGCCCCACAAAAAATGTGCAAATGATAAGATTTAAATAGCCTTCTCTATTTGATTTTTGTTTTTACTCTTTGAACACAATCTGTCCTCAGCTGCCCATTTATCAAGCCATTGTTATTGTCTGTTCTGGCATCTGCCTTACTATGCTTCAGGCTTTTGTAGGGATGGTTTATACCCATGTGGTTCCAGGGGAGTCTCAGAGACATGAGATATCCTCTTGATGCTGGTGTCTGGGAAAGAGCTTTTCTGGTTAAAAGGTTTCTGTCCTAGTCTAATTAGAGAGCAGGGTCTAAAACCTCAACATCAAAGTCCTGTCTCTGAGGTCATTGGGCCCAGGGGTTGTCAGGGCTATCTGTAGTAGCTGTTGCTGCCTTGCTGTCGTGCATAAGGGCCACCTGGCTCCAATGCTGGGAACAGGAGTTGGCCCTCTCTGAGACCATGTGGATGGGGAAACATGATTTCTATGGGCCAGATGATTTCAAATTTACATCCAAAATTTTACTCTGCATTTTGCCTTTGGAAATTTCATCTGTAGTTTCTCTAAGTGTGATTCTATAAGATGCTCAGCACCTTGAAAGATCTAATCCCTGTTATCCTTTTTCTCATCCAGTTTTATAGCATGGGCTCACTCCTGAATGCTTCTGAGTTCCTTGGGAGTTGAGTGCTTAGCATGTCATAGGAGCATTCTGCATCTTCCAGGATCAGGATCTGTAACATTCTTAAATGAAGTGTTTTCATTACTTTGCGGTGGCAGATGCTTGGAAAACTTCTATTTTGTTTGATCTTACTGTATTTTTAATCTGGCCAATCTTTCTATTTACCATAGCTTTTGCATCCTTCAAATGTTATTAGTTTGTCCCTCTGGCATGTTCATTCTTGATGCTCTTAGCTTAGCTGTTTTAGTATATCCATTTTCAAATTATTACGTAAATATCTCCCATTCCCCACATATTTCTTTTTGAACAAGTAATTGACTTTAATCAGAGACTGCAGATTCATGTCTGCCACAAACTTTTTATTATGAACCAAAAAAAAACCAAAATATTTTTTTGGCCAGGGATTATTCCAGGAAGGGATGTTGCAATTCCAAACAGGGTATTAGATCAGTGTAGGCTGGACTCTGGTATGAATGCAATGAGTACAAGGATGTGACCGGTCATATATTACCACATTGAAAATCACGCGATCAGTGTGAACTATATTAGAAGAAAATACCATAGAAGAAAGAAGGAAAATGGGATTAAAATAGAATCTGTTTTTAAAGGTTTTGAAAAATTAGATTATAAAAAGTGAGGCCACTTCAATATTTGTTTTAATTATGAAAATAATTTTAAACCCTTTTAAAAGGAGTCCACATCACCACCATGTGCTCATGTTTTCTCACTCACCTCCCTTTCATTTAGCTTTTGCAGCATGTGCGAGGATATCCCAGTGCATGGTTAAGGCGATGGCAATCACGTGTATTAGTGTTAGCATCATGCACTAGCCTAAATAGATGCAGACAAAAATCCTGGGTCTACTGAAATACATTTGACATGGACCCAACTATATATTCATTTTAACCTATTTAGTATTAGGGAATAATAACAATTAGTATCCTGAATGCAAGATTAATATTGTTTAAAATGGCCAGTGCATTTTCCAAGCACTTTTCTAACATTAACTACTCTTCCCAACACTCTTTTGAGATAGGTAAATAGTCCCAATTTACAAATGGAGAAACTGATATACTAGGAGATTATAAATTGTGCAAAACCACATAACGAGTTAGTGGGAGAGTTAGGTTATATATTTGTATTCACTGTGTCTATCCCAAAACTTACATTAAAAACAATTTCTGTATTTTTTAACTTATTAAAAAATGGGACATCCAACAAAGCCAACACCCATAGATTATAAACAACTTCTACAGTATCTTCTCAACACAAAACAGCTCCCAGGAATTTCGAGTCACTTGTTCAATCCACTAGAACATGCTGCCTCTTACTAATGAGAGAGGACCTGTCCAGTAGGTTTGCCATTCCTCTCATAGCATGTTATGATAAAACAGCCTTCCATTTTCTTGTATGTATTCCAGTGGTGGGCAACCTGCGGGCCACATGCGGCCCATCAGGGTAATCTGCTGGTGGGCCGCAAGACAGTTTGTTTATATTGACCGTCCGCAGTCTCGCTGCTTCCAGTGGCCATGATTCGCCATTCCCGGCCAATGGGAGCTGTGGGAAGCGGCAGCCAGCACGTCCCTGCCACCTGCGCTGCTTCCCACAGCTCCCATTGGCTGGGAACTGCAAACCGTGGCCATCTCCTGATTTTAAAAGGGCCAGTTAAACAACCATTCAGAATATCTTCTGCCTCTGGGATTTGTGTTACCCTTTCCCTTGCCCATTTTGAGGTGCTCCATTCTCTTCCTCCTGAAAACTGAGGTAAACCATGGAGGTTTTAGTCCCTTTATTACAATGATTATTTGCAAGGCATACTACAGAAGTGCCTAGAAGCCCAAATGAGCATGACACCCCATTGTATACCACTAGGTGCTTTGCAGACACAAAGTAAGAGATTAAAAGCTGTTTGAGGCAGAGACTAAGTGGTAAATCAACTTGTAAAAATACATTTTTTCCCCTCAAAAGAAATTTCAAACTAAAAATTTTTATTCAAAATTTTTCAGTCACAATATTTTGTTGTTCCCGTGAATAATTCAAATGAATTCAATTTGTTTGGTTGGTTTAGTTGTTTCAAGTGAACACTTTTGAAATGAAAATTTGTTTTAGTTCAACTTAAACAACATTAATTCAAAACAAAAAATTGAATTTCAAAATGTTGATTCAAAAAGGAAAGTTTTTTTGTTCTTCTTTTTTCCCTGAAGCCATATTTATTTTCAGCAGGAAATATTTCTGCATGGGAGACTTTGAACAGCTCTACTAAGTAGACAAAGTAGGGAGGGGAGTGAAAACAAAGGCACAGAAGGGTAGTGAGTTGCCTACTGTAACATAACAAGTCACCAGCAGAGCTAGGCATAGAACCTGGGTCCCCATCCAGTACCCTATCCATTGGACCACACTGCCCCATGTGGGTCTGCCCTTTACAGCCCTTGCCTTTGTGCACACGACAATAGGTTTTAAATATTATATACATTCACACATATATGCATGCACACACACCACACACACCTGTTCGTCTATCAACATCTAGCTCATTCATATTTTAGAAATTCTAAAAGGTATAATTAACAACCAACTTCTAGTTTAGTCAAACATATTTCTGAATGGGAGAGAAAAAATATCTTTACTCCAGATACTTAAGGGAAGAAGGTTTCTTCCATCATTTCCTTTACATCTAACTAAACAGGAGATGTTGAGCTGGAAGGTGAGGGATTTCATATTCTTGCAGTCAAGATTATCGAAGCACAGCTCATGACTGGCAACTGTATTCATCTTCTCTCAGTGTGAGTGAGCCCATACACAGTGTAACATAGGCACATAATCTGGAGCTTCTAAAAGAGGCAGATAACACTTCTGTAAAGCATAATATATTACTCTGAAAGAACAATGTCATGGCTCAGAGTAGCCAAGGACTTGGCCTCCAAATTTTGTTTGGATAGCAAGTATATTTAACACTCTTTCCCTGGTACCATCTGCCTTTCTGCTATCTTTTTCTGTATGTGAGTAGTGGAGTTAACTTAAAGAACCTTGTACTCCTATGTAAATGAAGATCTAGTAGCCTCCCAAACAACAAATGAAAAGATTTTTTTATTTTTATTTATTTAGTTTTTCTTTTTAAGATGATCTCAGCTCATGTTAGAACCCTATAGTTACTAAAATTTTAAAACTATCCACATCTATATGTATCACTGAACTTAACAATTGCTTAATCACAGATGTTTACATTGAGCTAACTGATTTTGTTTTATTTTTAGCCAGATGGTGGTCCATTTAAAATACAACAAAAGTGTCAATAGGTTAAAAATAAAAACAACAAAAAAAACCAAAAGATGATTAAACATGAAAAGTGATATTATTGCACATTAATACACAATTATGCTTGAATTTATACAAATACTGTGCATTCTTTTTTCACATTTTTTTCCAGAAATTTTGAGGATAGATTTCATTAGGACTTGAATTCAAATATTGGATGACTCACAGTGAGTGCCTAATCTTCCTTTCATATCACTTCTGAAAAAAATCTGTAAAAATAGTGCACATCTGTATAAATGCAAGCACAACTGTATGTAAATGTGTCCAATAAATATATGTTTTCATGTTTTACAGTCTCTACTTTTATATATTTTCCTGCCCAGATTAAGTAAGAATGAATTCCTAAGTGCTGACTTGAGTTTGTATATTAAACTGGTTTTGTGCTATTGGTATGCAAACATAAATCTTAATGTTTTGTTGTATAAGAATAAAAGGTATTTTTTCCATTCTCACATAATTCAGAAACAAGAAGGGATTTTAGTCAAACTTTCCACAAACATCCATTTCCAAAGTTAGCTGTGCTTGTCAGCATGATAAGCTGAAATACTCAAGGCATTTTTCTTTGTGTCTCTTTTCATTGGGGGAAAGAAAGAGAACACAATGCTAACCTTGAGAAACTAGAAATGGGATTTTAACAAGAGCTCAATGCTTGACTAACTCTATACCCACTGAAACTGACTTCAGTGGAAGCAGATTTAGGCTGGCGCTCAGCACGTTTGAAAATCCTACCCTCAGCACTTGAAATTGAGGCATTTCCCCAAATTAAGGTTGTTCCCATAATGTTAACTGAGCCATGCTGTGCATATGTACTCCCAGGTTCTTGTTCAATATAAACCTCTTACCAGCTCCCTTGGCATTGCTACCAGGCTCTGGGGAGGTAGGTTAGAATTCTAGCGGTTGGGGTTGGTGGCTTTTGAGAAATGTTTTTTTAGTGTTCATACATTCAAGGAAGCTAGCAACAGCACCATACTGCACCACTGAAACTAATAGTAGATTGTTCATTTGCTTCAATGGGATCAGGATCAGGAATATAGTGAGAGCATGGACAGTACAAGCTTCCCTTATGCAGTCCTACTAATTTCCTCTTTCTAATCTAAGGTGTTTCTAGGGTACCTGTCACTGTGGTCACATCTCAGTCTTGCAATAGTAGCTGCTATTCTAGTTGTGAGCCTTTGAGTTGTGGCTTCTCTTGAATTGCATGAAGATTATAAAATTATAACCCATATCCACCAGAGTAGGCTGAATCATACCATTACACATTTTGAATTGCAATTTAAGCCACGTCTCAACCATGATCTCTAGAGGTCTCTATTACATTAACATATTGTGATACCTAGTTTTTGCTATAGCACTTATTGATTGTGGGCCTGCTATGTATACCGCGTGAGAAGCTGTCCAATTATGTATTGCCACTTTGACAATCAGGTTGTCAGCATGAAATATACAGAAATATAAGAAAATACTATGGAAGAAATTATGATTTTTTAATGTTATTTCAGTCCTTCCTTGTCAATGCTTAACAGATGGATAAACATCCAGACTTCATCATTACAGAAGAAACTGAAATGAATGTTTACAAGTAAAAGACTTCTCATAAAAGCCGAGGCCATATAATGAAAAATACTTTAACCAATCATGAACATAAGGTGGGGTTTTGTCCAATAATGTAAGCATCATATAGATTCAGATAAACTGGGTCCAGTTGCCAGATTTGTCCAGTTTACTGTGTGTGCTGGATTTTACAGCACAAAATAAAATAAGTTCCTAAAGACACTGAAGTGTGAGTCAGTATGTAATGCATACTAATAGAAAAGGCTATTAAAATATTTTGTCATCAGTATACATTTTATGCAAGATTGTTGACGGGTCATTCAGATCCTTATCTATTTTATATAGCTCTTGAATTTAAAGGTGCAAACTCTGACACTCACATTTTTACTACTTTAATACACAGAGGTTATTAAACATTGTTATTTAATAAAATGAAATTGCCAAATGCAGTTGTTAGTGAAGATAGATCAGTTTGTACATAAAGTGTGAAGCAAAATAACCCTTTCCAAAGTAGTCAAAAGGTACCTGGTAGCTACTGAAAGGAGGGTGTTCGTAGAGAAGCAGTGGTAACGCATATTTCATTCACCTTCATTGGCCTCCCATCATTTCTAGCTAAACAATGTATGTATCAATTTCTATAGCATATCATTTGATTTAATTTATTACCCATTCCAGGATGTTCTCTCCTCTTTTTCCTCCTTCTCCCTTTTATCTCTTATTTGCTCTTATCTTCCCTATTAGATATTGACACTGCTGGGGAGAAAAGGTAGGTCATCCATTTTCATCTGACTATGGACAGGTTGGGACTCAGTCTGACTTTAATTAGCAAGGAGTGTCACAGCGGCCATCACATTCTTGAGAAGTCTGTGCCTCCAGCAACCAAAAGTCTAAACCTGGGTTTCTTCTGCTGCATTGTCTCTGTGGAATGCAACTGTTCTGGACGGTTTTGGATGGTGAAGCAGACCCTAATAGGGCAGAGTCCAAACCCATTTAAAGCCTTGCTTAGTAGGACCAGACCTTTGTGTTCATCCCAAAAATGAAGAGGAAGGCATTGGTGTATATGGATTCCAAGGGTGATATGCTCACATGGATCTTTGTAGCAGTAGCCCTTTTCTCAAGCTTGCAGTATAAGCAGTGGAGACAGTGGTGGTGTAGGGGTGCTGTCATGGAGAGGAAGGACTCAACCTGTGCAGTGATTGTCAATAAAGCCAGTCTGCTCTCTCCTGCTATAGGTTCTGAGATGAGAGTACAAGGAGGAGGGTGGATTGGAACTCCTCTTTCACCAAAGAAGTGAAGTGGAAAGTGAACATATCAAATAGGTCCCAGCTAACATCTGAGACTAAGGCAGCAAGGCAGGATAGTAATTGCAGTTCAGTGTGGAGACCAGTTTTGGGGGAAGGTTTTATATAAATACAGTCTAACAGCCCAAGTGAGAGCTATGAGAAGAAAGGATGGAAGAGGGGAGGTTGTACCACAGTCTGTATGAGGGAGGTGAAAGACAGAGGATCTTGGTACCTGGGCAGCTCAAGCTTCTATTATGCCCTTAACACAGAGTAACCTCCATCTTCCTCTTCCTGTAAATACTTTAGTATGTTTGTGTATCTAAAATTGTGTAAATTATGGACTGCTATGTTTGTGGTGTCTCTGCATATAACAGATCCCTTTTTATTTTTCACCCACCAAGAAACCTGATCTTAAATTATTTTTTCCTTACTATGCAGAAGTCCATAGAAGTATTGTGAAAGGCCAGACAGTAAGATATTATGCTGACATTCATGCCCAAGCTAACATCTGCAGAGAAGAAGCTGAGCAGCTCCATCTCTGGGGCATGCTGATAAGACACAATATGCATACTTTGATACTGTCTGTAGTCAGTAGGGTGCTGAAGATAACAGCGCTCCAGATCAGTTATTCCTTTGGGTATGAAAGGTGGTTTATACACAATAATATTTATTCTGTGGCATTTAGGTTCAGGGACAACATTCAGCAGGATGATTTTAATAAGTAGGGGGTAGAGAAAATAATGTCACTAAAACTATCAATTCCTCCAAGTGTTTTTTAAATCAAAGCAGGGAATAAAGTAGGAATTAGAAATTTGAGTGCTGGCTACTTCATATTTTAGAAATCCTTACAGTATTTCTAAAGCCCTCCCAAATATATGCCTTAGATTTTTGATTGAGAGTCCACTGGGTAATTCCAAAGAGGACTGAGAGATAAATAGGAACCTTTATCTTTGAAATAGGTGATTTGCTATGCTGTCACTTTCCCTTTCTCTGGCACCACCACTTTTGTCAGCAAGCAAGCAAGCACTTGATGCTGCCCAATGTGTTTGGTGCTCCCAGGAGCACAACTGTGGACAGGTGCAACCGCCTTTCTGACAGGCCCAAAAAACCTGCCCTCCTTCAGGTTCTGCGATTGACATAGGGAGCCTGCTGGCTGTGTGCAGAAAGCAGTCAGACTTGGCAGCTATCATTTCAGTCCCAATCTGGATGCTTATCTGCCCCCAAACTCCCTTCCAAAAATATACTGCTTTCCTGAGATATACTACCCTGATCAAACAGGGACACCTGGCCAGCTAACCAATCCACCAGAACACTTCCTACTGTAGTGTCTTTTATTGAAGGATATCAGTTAAGCTTTATAGTACCTCTGGTAAATTTCAAGAGGTTACTAATAAACAGTAAGTAGCTGGCTTTATAAATCAGAGGCAAGTTAGATGAGAAACTTGAAGTAGTTCAGGGTTTCATGCCTATACTTCAAGTGTCCTTGTATCTTTTTAAGGTTAGTCAAAGCTAAAACAGCTGAAATTGTAAAATCTAATGAATCTCCCAACTTTACATTAAGAAATAGGAAAACATTTCTCAATTTTTTTGTATTAAAAAAAAGTGTTTTAATGGTTAAGGGGAAAGATGTTTCCAGTTTTGAATGTTACTGTCTAATTAATAGCTGTCTAGAATACAACTTCATAGTTAGGATGCACTGTTTCATAGTTATTGCCTGTAGCTAAATTTCTGAATCTTTCCTCATTTCAATTCCATTGTGCCTGACTAATTAATATGATTAAACCCAAAGTGCTAGAAATGTAGCCATGAAAATGTTGAGGTGTGTGTTCTCAGCCAAGTACTTCCTTTTAAGTGTTACTTTCCAAAGAAACATCACTCAAGGAAAAAAAAACCTCTTGATAATGGAATAATGCAATATTTAAAGAATTTAAAACTTGCATATTGTAATACATTTGGGAAGCAAACCTACAAGAGAAGAGTTAAGTTTGCTGCCATACATCAATGTAATACTTATTCTCCAGTGAAGAGAACTGGCCAGATTCAGTGCTGGTGTTATCAGGTGCAATTCTACAAACAGTCATATGTATTAGGTTCTCCACATTGCCTTTTTTGATCAGGTGGACATTCATAATGTTATGACACTTATGGCCGTAAAGTGTTTAGCTGGAAAAGCAATGCTATCAATTTTTCCTATCCAAATCATATAGGTGCATTGCAACAAGGGAGTAGAAATGGGGATTCAGCATGAGCTAACAACTAGAGTACAATCCAGGACTACTGGTTTTAAAATTGGATTCTGATAGTGGCTTGGCGCATGACCTTGAACAAGTCTTATCCTTTCCTTGCTTGTTTCCTGACTGTAAGTAAGTTCTGTCCTCAAGTGTGCCCCTTCATAGGTGTTGGAACTGGGGATGCTGCCACACCCCCTAGCTTGAAGTGGTTTCCATTATATACACAGGGTTTACAGTTTGGTTCAATGGCTTTCGGCACCCCTACTATGAAAATTGCTTCTGCACCCCTTTGCAACTAGCCACAACATTGAAGGGGACTTTACCCCTCTTAGAAACCCCTCCAGTTCTTTGGCCTGCAATTCCTTTCTCAGTCTGCATCTATCAAAGTCTAAACATCTTCTGGGGGAGCACAAACAAGTCTTCAAATTAACAGCTCTTCCACCTCATCAGGCTTCACTATAGTTCCCTTGTAGTATCCTACCTGCTAAGCCCAGGGCTTTTCTCCATCAGAAAAACCTGCCTCCTCTACAATCTCTCCCCACATAGCTAGCTCAGTCTACTTTTATGGCTTAGCTCCACCTCCTTTATCCAGGCAGCAATTAGTTACTCCCCTAGCTGCAGAGCATGACCAATTAGGTCCTTTCCCTTGCCTTGCAGGTGATAGGAGTTAAGCCTCATCACACTGGCCTATAAATGGAGATACTTTACTTGCATTTTAACGTCTTCAGATATAAAGTACTATATAATGGTAAAGTATTGTTATGTCTAAAAGCAAACATCAATATCTATGACTATCTGATGCTTTCCAATCCACCAATTTAAGGCATAAAATTATATACACATTGAAAGTGCACATATATACCACATTCAAACAAAAGCAAACCAGTACACTCAATACCTAGCATGTAGTAAAGCTGGGTAAATAGTGTGGGGGAGGGGGAAATGATTAATAAATAATGGTTTGAATTTTGTATCAACCGTGTTAGTGACAGGAGAGGGGAATAAAGAAAAAATAATGAGAAATTTGAAAAAAGTGTTATGAAGCTAACTTAAAACAAATGTTTGAATATCTGAACTATTTCCCCATATTAAATATGTAGATCCCACAGTAAACACAGATAGCATGGGAAAGTCCTATTTTACCATCGTTCTCCACTGAGAACCAGTGATAGAAATCCCCTTTTCCTCCCAGGAAGTGGAAAGTTGGAAACAAATGTGTCATAGTGTTCCATTGTATTGACCACCACACTAACTGTTCATTGGGCACATATGGTAGGATTTTCAAAAGTGCCTAAGTGATTTAGGAGTAAAGTGGTATATAAATTGACATGTACAAAGCTGTTAGTGTCAAAATCAAACTGCTATATCAAGCTCTGACAGATACGATGCTTGGAATCCATTTTATCTTCAGTGCTGCACTTTTGGAATAGAAACAAGAAGTAGCCCTTGGCAGAAAGATTCTGTTTACCAAAGCAGCTGGATGTGAATTGAATATGACTAGATATCAGACCACAGTCATATTGTCTTTGTCAGAAGTACTTCAGGAAATAGCAATTATCCAATGTGTTCCAGACATGCGAAGGAAGCCTGTCTAATGTGAACCTGTAGATTATCAATTTAGGGCCCAATTCAATTCCATACCATGGCACAACTCCCATTGCACTCCCTGGGAAGTTTGCCTGAGGAAAGGACTACATGATTAAGGTCCAAGAGCTTGATCAGCTCTCCATTTTTTTTTTTTTAATTTGCCATTGGAACCATTGCCCAGTTCATGAAATGTGAATATGATTTTTATTTTTTATCATGTAAAAAACATCTGTATAAGGAACTTCCCTACATTAGTGGTGTCATTTTCTATTTAATAAACCGTGTAGTGATACCAATATAAATCTATTGTGCTCTCCTTTAACTCGTATGTTCATTGCTTTGCTAACACAGCTATGCCAAAACTTGCTGGTTTGGGGTTTGCACTAAATCATTTTTGTTAGTTTTACTTCTGGACCCCTTGAATTTTGCATTCAGGTTCAGTTTGAAAGAAAATATAGAAAAACCTGAAACTTAAAAACCAAATACTTCAGGATGTATTCATTGAATGCATGTCCAATAGGGTTCAGAATGATTATGCCTTGCAAACATTAGAGCTGGCTTGTGATCCTGAAGACCCAATGATCCTTAGACTGGGAAATAACATGGTGCAGTGGACAGGGTGCATGAGTCAGAGTCTAGAGACTTGGGCCATGATTCTCTGGTACAGCTGAGAAATCCTAGTGCAAGTTCTGATGGGGGGTGAAAAGATTGCCTTAAGGCTCCCCAGATCAGTCCTTGGTGTACTGTCCTGGAGGTCGTCATGACAGTTAGAGATCAAACAGGTATAGGGACTGGGGCTTTAGCAATACTCTCTGGGCCAGGGGAAATCAATGGGAGTTGGGCATGTAAGCACTTTTGAACATCCTATTAGGAACCTATCTGCATCTTTAGGGGCCTAAATAATTTTAGAAATCTGGCTCTTTGAAATCAATAAAAAGGCTCACATATGAGAGCTATAGTTATTTAAATATTCAAATTATTTTAATATGACTGTTTATTATTTTTAAACAGAACTGTTGAAGGAGTAACTCTCCAGAGCATGAATGGGAAAAATATTGCCTGCTAGGAAAATGCTATGGTTCAAACCATGTTTAAGTTAAATCTGTTACTTACCAGGGGTTGTACAGGTCTGCTACATGACACCATAATTTCTTGCCAGTATGTTTGAATTCTTATGACATGGTGTTTGTGTGCACACAAATTCTAATATATGGGCCCCTTCACTCGGAAGTGTTTGCATCAGATTGGAGCCATTCTCTCACTTTTGAACTAATCTGTTCTTCCTTTACATTTACAACCAAATAATCCAGGGTCTCATTAATTCCACTGTTCTGGTAATGTCAATTAGGTCAGGGTTCTCTTTCACTGCTGAGCATTCTAGTTCACCTACTTTACTTTTAAGCTTCTTGTGTTGGTATATAGACATTTCTAGATTGGGGGGGGGGCTGTCTGCCTATTTTTAACTTAGTCTGACACCCTATTACTTTTCTAAAATTTATCTTTGAGATTTTTAATCTGTTCCTCCTCCCAGGTCAGATGTAATGTTTGTCCTGTCTATTCCTGGAAACAGAGAAACCTTTGCATTACTGTCAGCCCAGATATCTTTGCCTGACCTGAGTGCTCCTCCAATTTTACTGCTAAATTCATTGCAATAGCTTAATAATCACTGATAACTATAATCAGAATAAACTACATGTTCCCTTGGTAAATTACACAATTATTTTCAGTAATAACACAGAAGGTGATAAATGACTTAGTGATATCAATGGTGTACCCACGAAAGACAAAATAATTTGGCAAGAACTTAAACACTGTAGAAAGCTAATACAGCATTATATCACGCAAGAAAAGTAATCACTTTTGGAAACATAATCATGGACACATTGGTAAAGCAATAGAGGACACCTGTATGCACAAGTAAATCTCTGCTAAAAGTACATAGACTTTCAGGATAAAGAACAACTATATGGCTAGTACACAAATCCTCCACACCTCAGAGATCCCTAGAACCATAATGCTGACCTATATCAAGTTAAATAGATCAGCCTCTTAGAACTTGGAGAGCAGGGAGGGGCAAAACAGCTGACTTCTCCAAACCTACTCCTAACTGGAACAGGAAGACAAAATAACGGCAAAGAAACTGAGTAAGCCAAATCAGAACACCATGTCTCTTAATTATACTTGCAATATCTATTTCATTCACTATAGACCATAAACTGAACATGGGATCAGGAAGTATCAAGATAACACACACTTTAAAACTTAGTCACAGTCTTTGGCATATTACAGTGAAATAATTACAACAGTGTTTAAAAAATAAAGATCAGTATTTAGAAATCAGTCTAGACAACTGTGTGTGATGCACAACTGGCCCCAACAGGAGCTGCACAGAAAATACACCTGTATACAGTGCCAGGTAGGAAAAAAAAAAACCCTTTGATCTCTCTCTGTATATTTTCAAAGAATCAACAGAAGCGTATCAAGTTGGGAATGGGAGTGGGATCAGTGCCAGAAGAACAACCCACCTTGTCTAAGGGTTTCTTTTTCCTTCAGGAAAACCTGAGAGCTACTCCCGTTGACCAAGCTTGTAAAACAGTGTATACTTTATAAACAGGGGAAAAGCCCTGCCAGCTTATTTCCTGGCTTTCCCTCACCTCAGGGAGACTTGAACAATCTTCCTGTTCACCAAGATGAACCATCTGTAGCCTCAGATTTCCTTCCCCTCAGGGCAAGTCCTTTTCTCCTTCTCTCTCTTTCAGGGAAGCTTTAATTCTCAGGCCTCTAAAATCCAGTTCCTTCTCGGGACATGACATAACACACCTTTAGGCTTCCCTAAATACCTGCCCTCATCCCTGCAGGAATCTCAGGCATCCAGCATAGATGCAGAGACTTGCCTTAGCCACTGTGGGCTGCTGTGGTGCTGGAACAGATGACCCACAGCCTGTCTCTCCAGTGCCCTGGATGCTTCCCCTGCTGGTGGCCAGTCACCTTGGAGCTGGTGCAAAAGTAAGTCGGTGACAGGGGATGAGAAACTCAAGGGGGATGGGGTCAGAAGGAACAGGCTGGGGGAGGTTAGAGGGAGCAGCAGAATAGAAGTTCTTAGTGTGAAGCAGATGTGGAATGGAGGAGGCTGCCCCAGGCCTTGGTCCCACAAGACACCAAGCTCTCATTGCTGACAGTCTCTCCAGGCTGCCTCAGTCTCCTACCCTAAGCTATCTCCCCCAGCTGCTATCCCTGACTCCCTCCAAAACGCTGTCATGCAACCACTCTGGCTCCTTTCAGTCCTCTTCTCTCCCCCCCCACTTTTGCTTCTGTGGGGTGCATGGGATAGGGTCTGGCTTCTCTTCCCACCTGTCCCCCTGTGCCAGGGTGCCCTGAGAGAGAAATCAGTGACTATTTCTCACTGGTTAAAAGTGCCATACACTGAGCTATCCTCATCTTCCTCCATTACTATCATGGCACTGTGACTGAGAACTCACGGACATTAGCTAGGTACAAGACTTCAGCAAGGCACATGCAGCTTATTCTGACCTCCCTGAGCTAGCTGCTGTTCTAGTCCCAACCTGCTTAGCCAGAACAGGAGGGTGGCAGGAGTAGAAAAGCCCAGCCTAAGTGCTCCTAGCAATTCATCAGGGTGCTGGTAAGGCACTAAGCAGCTGGAGTAACTGCTTCTTTTCCCCATGAATGAGGCAGCAAGTGGAGTGTCCTCTGAGCTGGCCTTTCTCAAGAAGTGAGAAAGCCAGGTACAAAGGAGAAGCTAGAAAACTGAGGCTCTTCTGTATCCCCAAGAAAGAGTGAGACATTGGACAGAAGCATTAGAGCAGCCTTCAGACAGGTAAGGGGGAGGTCTGCGTTAAGTAACTTTAAATGGGGAAGGTAGAATTGATTTTCGGGGAGGTCGCAGCATTAATTGCTTTGGGAGGGAAGAATCTATTCGAAGCAGGATGGATAGTTTATTTTAGGGGAGGATATCTTCATTTGGGAAGAAGAATTTGGGGAGGAAAAAAAATCAGGATGTGGCTAGAAGCAAGGATTCAGAGAAAAGGAAAATAAAGAAGGGGGAAGGAGAATCTGGGGGAGGAGGCTACAGAAAACTTGGGGGAAATAGGGCTACTCCGGATGTGGGAGCCCAGCTCAGTTTTGGTAGCCTGGGCAACTTGCATTTTCTCCTCTCTGGACTTTGATGTAAACAAGAAACAAGACTTCGGGACTTTTCTCTGCATCGACATGTAGAGACTTAAAAAAACAGGACAGTCCAAATACCACAAATCCTTTCAAGGTGTCGGTTCAGGAGGATAAATCATCACTGAAACCTCACTTGCCCCATAGCCTCCTCACTCTGATACTGGCAGCCTCAGATGCAGAACGGATATTTAGAATGAGAGTCACAAGGATCAAATACGACCTAGGGAGATATCTTTTTCTGCCAGCCTCAGCATCCTGCTGCAGCACTTTTACTGTTTGCAAACTCTAGAAAAAAATTCTTAATTTTCATGTCCAATAATAACAAATAACAAATTGCATCAGATACATGCAATTCTGCAGCTAAAGGAGGATATAACATCTTGTGGTTCCGGATGTATGTTAAAGCTTCATGTTGGTGTGAGTGCATGGTGCTCAGGCTGTGGATAGAGATTGGAAAAACATCTTGATTCTTTTTTTCTTTCACAACTTTCTGTGGGCTACATATATATCAGCTTGCATGACAAAGAATTAAAAATTCACACTTTCGGGCCTTGCAACAACTCTGCTGCTGAATCCTTGACTTGTAAATTTTGGAGTATCCACATAAAGAATCTTTTCCATAGAGAATATGGAGCATATGAGGTGGCTAACTTCCTAATAGGAGCATCCCTGCATGGGAAGTGAAAAGGAATGTTACACAAATATCGACAAAACCAAAATGAATACAGACTACTAAAATATCCAAAAAGAAAAGGAGTACTTGCGGCACCTTAGAGACTAACCAATTTATTTGAGCATAAGCTTTCGTGAGCTACAGCTCACTTCATGCTTATGCTCAAATAAATTGGTTAGTCTCTAAGGTGCCACAAGTACTCCTTTTCTTTTTGTGAATACAGACTAACCCGGCTGTTACTCTGAAACCTAAAATATCCAAGTCATTCATTAACCTGAACAAAACAATTCTGACAGCACTGAACTGCTAATATCAAGCATGATTGACACCTACTATCCCAAAAGATCAGAAGAATTAAAGACCATTGTTGCTCTGCTGGGTCCAGTGGTTTGACTACAACACAGAAATACCTCAGAACAGAGAGCAAAGACACTGGCCATTTAAGGAAAAGGGAAATCACTGGGGCATTTTAATCAAATGGTAAAAATATTTAATTAATCATCAGAAATGATATTATTTGGCTCCCAAAGGAGAATTCTCTAGTACTTTGTGCTTCTGTTTGATTTCAAACTCTAGAGATGAAACACTTTAAAAGATTAGTCTCTGTGAAAGGAGTGGGTTTGTTTGTTCTTTGCACACAGAGGTCAGACATACACATCAAAATAACAAACATCTACACAGAACAGTTGTGGTAAGAAACAGAAATACATGTAGTTTTTACAACATGCAGTATCTCATATTCCAAAAGGTTCTCCAGACAATAATGCACAAATATTACAAGTGGAAGACTGATCCTTTTGAGAATAGGTCACAATTGCTAATGTGGAAGTGGCCCTGCAAAATGTCAGGCAAGCTGTAAACATCTCCCCAGACACTAGAGCAGTTGCCTGTAATTTCAAGCAGGGATTCACCAGAACTAACAGCAGTGTTGGGTAGCTACACGGGATTTACACAAGTGGCTGTCCACCACTGTTTGTAAATTGGGATAAGACGAAGCCTAAGCCATCCAAACACATTAGAAAATACTAGCCCAGTCCAGCCACAACTCCAGAATAAAACAAACATTTCCATTCAATCAGTGGATATGCAAGAACTATTTCCTAATTAAAACCATGGCAACGTACGTAGAACTATAACTCATCCACTTCCTCCACCACTGCTGCACCAATTTGGACTTGCAAGAGAGAAGAATCACTCTTCATTATCTCCTAATGTTACCGGCTGAGCATGATAAATAGGTAGAATACAGAAAACTTTCAGGAGGCAATATTCCCTGGGTTCATTAGCACTACTGCACCTGTCTGCATCATAGAGGCCCTATTAATGTAGTACCTATAGGATTAATAATCTATTCTGAGTTTAGATAGTCATGTTACTGTCTGATGGCCCTATCTTTAAAAAAATTGGTAAAGTGTGTATATCTACTGCTATTCAGTGTGTATAATGTTTAGTAACATCTGTTAGAGTTATTAACTATATCATAATCCAGTTGAACCTTGTATTTTTTTCCAGTATAAAAAAAACCCCATGAAATGATTGGCAAATTGGTATTTCACACGTCGCCTTGAGTTTTCTTTCTAAGGGGTACCTGATGGAGTTGCAAACATGTACTCGTACTCTACTCAGGTGAGACTATTTATTTAAATAAGTAGCAAGTGGTATACTGCATATAATTATCCCTGCGGAAGGCTACTTTGAAAGTAGTGTCTGGATTTTTTGTTGTTCTTTACATTAAATTATGTGATGATTTATTATTTATTTTGATGTATAAATGGTATTTGTTATCTTAAAACTCTAGGTTAGAGATGAATAATAAAACCAGCAGCTAATCCCAAACAAAGACTCCTACAAAACTCCCAACCACTGCACATGCCTCAGCACTGATCAGACTCCTCCATCTCTGAAAGCCCTCAAAGTTGGCCTACCTGTGTTATTAAAATCAATGGTGAAACTCTCATGGACCTAACTCTGCTGCATTCCCTAAAGGTCAAGAGATCTAGGTGTATTTCAGAAGGGGAGGGACCTTGGTTGGAAAGCTGAGGGCAGACACTCCACTGCTGGACACTTCTCTGAAATTGAGATAGACCCGGTTTGAGTGTCTCCCTGATTGTGACTGAGGCAGTCGCTCAAGCAGGAGTCCCTAGCCATTTAAGGCTTTATCAGTCAAAACAAACTCGTTAAAATTCACTTGGCAAAGAGTGGGCAGCCAATAAAGATCATGGAGCAGGGATGTCAAGTGCTGCCCCCATCTGTCAGAATTTAAGTTTCCAGGGCATCGAAGCTACAGTCCCATAAAGAATGCAATGCAGTCTTGAGGTGGCTAAAACACTAATTACAGTATTAAGCGTCACATATGAAGGAAACAATTGCAACCTCCTAGCCAGATACAGATACGTGGGCGATAGAGCGGGAACCTTCCTAGCTGCTGCTGTTATGATTGTACAACAGTAGCTGAGGATCCAACAAACTCCAGCCCTCAGATTGTGAACAAAAATATAGACATGACAGGCACATATTCTTAAATATAAGGGGGAGATGATCCTTATGATATCTTCTGATTGCTTTTGAATCCCAGTGGTGCATTTTTTCCCCAATTAAAAATATTTCCTAAACACTTCAACCACTTTTCCCCTTCTAAAATATTAAAGGGATGTACATAATTCCAACCGATAACCATATTTTAGTTTTGTTAGCTAGCATGTTTATTATTTCACACTTAAGAGTATTTGTACACCATAACATATATAAGTTGGTAATTATAAATCCAAATGGCTTTTCCTCTATTTGTTTAGCAAATGAAAGTTGATAAAAGACCAGACTCCTACTCTGAATACGAAATCAGGTACAGCATGTGTATGTGAACAGAAAATTAATCTAATATTAATTAATTAAGGTCTGAAAAATAGATAAAACACAATATCTTCACTTGAGAAATAACAGCGCAGTTCTATTTGTCAGCTTTATAGTTGCCTTATTGGTGAAAACTATTATGTTTCATGCATTTAAAAATGAGCATGCATACAATGTTGCCAATTCTCATGATTTTATTGCAAGTTTTGTGGCATATGATGCTTTTCTTAAAGCTCCTGCATTTAGCTGATTACTTGAGAATCTTATCACTTTTTTAAAAAATGAAAGTTTCTCTCTCTAGTGATTGCACAGAAAAGCTTAAAAATTCCAAAGATCCCAACACCAGAAGTCACCGAAGAATCCAAAATGACTTTTAAAAAAAATCTCATGAGTTTTTTAGGATGCGAGTTCTGGTTTTTGAATGCTTACTCTTGATACTTACAGATATTCAGTTTGCCACGGAGCTATACAAGAACAGAGTTTAAGATGATTTGGAATTTGGTAATTAATCTAGTATCCCCATTCATGTTAATATTTTTGGATGTACTGAGGACCTGAAGCAAGGTCCTTCTTTAAAGAAACAACAAAGAAACCGCCCCCTCCCCACACACAAAGTCTTAATCTATTAAACCATTGGTTGTTGGTAAATCAAGGTCATATCACATAGAAATATTTTACCACTTGGGAAATAGATATCTGGACTGGGACATGGGCAGTCTGACAGTAGACATGAGAAGAAAGCGATTTTAGATCTGTGAAGAATACTGGGAGGGAGGATTTTCATAAGTACATAGTGGTGGCCTAAGTCTGCCCTTGTTGAAGTTAATGGCAAAACTCTCATTGACTTCAGCAGACCAGTTAAAAGTGGATTCCCTAGCAAACTGTACATCTGCAAAACACAGCAGGCTCTGTTTATAAAATGGGTCCAAAAACCTGTGGAGATTATCACGTCCTATCAAATTTGATAGGGTAATTTCTATAGAATCCTGTTGGTCTAATTACTATAAATGAAATAGGATGTTTTCATAAGGACCAATAATGGGGAGAAAGGGTGAGGGAGAGCTACAATATGGGAGATAGTGTATCAGTGATAACTGGGGAGACCCACCACCCTGCTACAAGGAGGTATTCCACCTATCAGAGATAAATCAGAGTTCCACCCTACCTCAGGGATGTGCACTGACCTTGCAGGAAATAAAAGAAAAGCCTGCAAAGGAAATCAAAAGAACCGAACAACTTTCAACTTGATTTGTGTTTCATTCCATCCTTGACTTGTTTACTTATATTATTCCCTATGCCAAAAAAGCTGTTTTCTGCATGCAGTGAGGGGGGGGCCTTTAAATCTATTTCAATAGTCTTAAGAACCAGAACATGATCTGAATGTTCACCTATTACAGAAAGTCTAGAAAATTAAACACTGAGAAGTGGAAGTGGGAATCAGGGCATAGCAAGTCTTGCAACCAGCAACATTGGTTTGGCTTGTCCATACTCCTATACTGTCAAACATCAGCAGAGCTGCACTAGGATAGGGTGGAAAAGAAGTTCAGGTGACATATTTTTTGGCAGGGATTTTTTTGTTTTGTTTTTAAGGAATGCTCTCCTCTGTGGCCCTGGATATATTATGACTTGAGATTGTTTATGGAGGTATTATGTTTGTTTAAGTATTAGAGATACTTTCCCTGTTGCCCTCTCCTCCCCTCTCCCCCCCCCCCACACACACCCTACTGCACTGGTTCACAAGACTATAATCTGCCCCTGAGCATCTGAAGATGGATGATCTCATTTTGAAAACAAATGAGAAATTTGGGAGAGTAAATCCCATGTGAGGGATGTTTTTCATTCTCTGAAGTCCCTGGTGAATAACTCCCAAATTCCCTGCTTGTTTGAGGAGGTGGTGGCCTTAAAAAATTAGAAGAATTACAAGCAAAACCCAGACATTTCACGCTGCCACTTCTGCACTGCAGTCCCCACACAGTGTCAATTGGAAATATGCCTTAACTCTCTGCATCTGATGCTGATATGCTGTGAGATGAAGCCAGAGCAGCAGTCAGTGCGAAGGGCTAGCTTTCCAATTATTTGACCTGCATTTCTGACATCTGGCTGAATTGTAAACAGCCTGAATCAATGTGAATGTCAAACCACAGAGGACCTTTTTCCTCCTGCTCCCAAGAGCAGCAAGCAGTGGCATTTTAATAAGACTGAGAAGGCTTTTTCAACCTGTCAAGTGTGTCAATCTTCCGTGCTAAGTGGGAGTTTAGCCGTTGCTGTGTAAATCATTCTGAGAAATAATAACAAAGAGTTCTTTTCCCACTTTGATTTCAATGTCAAAAGCAAGCCATCACTGTAATCTTATGTATAATTTTTATTAAATAAAGAAATTTGTGTTTAATCAAACATTGCTCTTAAAAGTCTGAAATGCAAATAATTTCAATGTGTTACTTTAATTGTTTAAACATTTATTAAAATTCTCTTCCCAGATATAGTGGCTTTAGTTGAGCCTTTCCTGCACACTTAATTATACTGTCACCTTCTGAGTATTCATGGCTGGAGTTTGCCTGGCCCTTGCATATAAGAAGGGGTGGAGAAGGGATGCAGGAAGCCTTTTTCCACACTTATTCTTGACTTGTAAGCATCAGGTAGAACTGCAGCTTCTGAACTCAGGGCAGCAGGGGCTGCTGCCTCCCTTATCTCCTAGATACACACAAATACCTGAAGAGGGTGAGGAGGAGAGGGCGTGGCTGTGCCGCCTAAACTTTTCTTCCTCCCATCTGCACCATTTAATAGAGGGAATTATGCTGCACCCCCTAAGAGGCAGCGTAGTGGCCATGCAGTCTCTGTACACCCAGGAAGTCTGGAAGTCCCTCTGTACGACTCTAGCATAGTGTGGCTCAGCACCATCCCTTACTGTACCCTAAATGATACAACTGCACCCTTTCCTTTGAAAATATCATCAGCGTAGGTATAAGCACAGGTCATTTTAATATCTTGGTTTAAGGAATTATTTAACCAAAGGTTGGAAACAACCAACTCTGCAGGATTGTTGACATGTTGACAATTTCATGTGAGATCAGAGCATGTGTTTTTTATATGACCCATCTATTTTGAATTTCAGAAATTCTCATCTTAGTATGTGTCACAACCAATCTGGAAAAAGGAATCCATGAAATTCTCTTAGTCCAGATCACTGTAAAAAACCAAGAAAATATGACCAAGCAATTGCTCTCTTTCTGACAGAGCTACCTCATAATACAGAAAGGCGAAATTCTGATCTTGGTTACACGTATATTTTTAGAGTAACTCCACTGACATGAATGTACAGATGTACAGTCTAACTGAGGTGGGATTTACTCATGTATTTCCTTATATTTCTGAAGACAGGAGATTATACAATGTGTTTAAGTTATTTCAAACATGTTTATTAATCCCCAGTTCCCAGTCAATACTACTCTTTGAAAGAAAAAGGTTTAGGGGACTATACTTGCTGTTGCTAAAGTTGCTTGGTTGTCATTCTTAATAGATTGAATAGTTTGAGCTAAATATGAATTTCCAATAAAACCTTATTCCAGCCTTATGTTAACTTCACTGTATGTACTTGCTGCTAGGCTACAGCATTAATACATTAAAACATTCCTTAGCAGTATTTCAAAATTAGCTCTCTGATGCACATGGGAAACAAACATTATACCAATATGTGTAATTTTAATCAATGTATAGTATACTGGGTTGAACTGAGGGAAGCTACTAATTAAATCACTACTGTAAAGTGTTTTCACTCATTTTAAAATTTAGAGGTAGTGCATTGTTATTGGCTTTCAAACTGACACAGTTTTAAAAGCTATGGATTTTCTCAGGTCTGTACCTAGTTTAAATTTTTGGATGCCAACCATGTTACCAAAGGAGGCCCAGATGATTATGCAGTAGGACAAGCCAAATGTGCCCTTTTGTAAGCTTGCTGGAAAATAACTTTCAGAACAATGATGAAGATGGGGGCATGAGTGCTGATTTGTCAGATCACTTTTCTGTAATATACTATAAGGACGTCTCCTCTGAAACCACAAAAGTGTATTTAGCAAGATTTTGGGGAGCAGGGATAATCCCTACTTTTTTTTTCTTGTAGGATGTTGGAGGTGCGATCTGAGTGTGTGGGACGAATAAAAAGGAAAAGTGTGTTTCAATATGTATAATGAGAGGATTCTGTGTATATGTAATGAACATAGTAAAACTAATTGGATTGCACACTCAATGAGAATCATATCTTTGAAGTTATGCAAAATTTTGCAATACAATTTCTCACTAGTTTTGCACAGATTATACATGCACAGAGTACTGGAATCATGATAATACTAGGATATTTGGTTTGTCAAGGCATTTAAGTCCTTTCTGAGCCACTGCAAGAAAATAATGCAGTAATGCTAGTGAGAAGTTCAATACAGTGTCCTGAATCATACAAAGCCTCAGGCAAATAACTACCTCTATTTTTCTCCTGACTTTAGAAATACTGTGTTCAGCATTTCAGATTTTTTTTTTTAATATTCATTTGGGGAGAGGGGGGAATTTTAACAATTCTGTAAAATAAAAATTAAAAGGTGTGGTATCACCTTAGTGCAAATTGGTATAGGTTTGATTAATTCACTTCAAAATTTAAAGAATGAATCCTGACTGTCCAAACTTCATTTTCTCACATTTCACTGTCTCTTGTACCATTAACACTAGCTCTGATGTTTATATCAAACAACTTTGGCTGCTTTGATGGGCCTTTGAAATCACTTTGAGTCTAGTTGTTCAGGTGCCATAAGGATATCTAGAAAGAATGTAGAAACAAAAGTGAATGCACTGTTTTCTAAAGCAGGTATTTGGAATATGGACCCAAATCAGAAAGATGTGAAGGTTCATACTGTCCAATCATTTAGAATTCCATAGATACATTTCAAAAACTTCCTCTGTAGCACAAAACACTTAAATTTTGAAATGCACATACAGTAAGTATAATACATTTTCAATATTGATTTCAATTACAACACAGAATACAAAATGCACAGTGCTCAGTTTATATTATTATTTTATTACAAATATATGCGCTGTAAAAATGATAAACAAAAGCAATAGTATTTTTCAGTTCACCTCACACAAGTACTGAAGTGCAATCTCTTTATCCTGAAAGTTGTAACTTACAAATGCAGATTTTTTGTTCCCATAACTGCACGCAAAAAGAAAACAATGTAAAACTTTAGAGCCTACAAGTCCACTCAGTCCTTCTTCTTGTTCAGCCAATCACTCAGACAAACAAGTTTGTTTACATTGACGGGAGATAATGCTGCCCGCTTCTTTTACAATGTCACCTGAAAGTGAGAACAGGTGTTCGCTTGGCACTTTTGTAGCTAGCGTAGCAAAGTATTTAAATGCCAGATATGCTAAACATCCGTATGCCCCTTCATGCTTCGGCCGCCATTCCAGAGGATATGCTTCCATGCTGATAATGCTCGTTAAAAAAAAATGCATCAATTAAATTTGTGACTGTACTCCTCGGGGGGAGAAGTGTATGTCCCCTGCTCTGTTTTACCCAAATTCTACATATATTTCATGGTATAGCAGTCTCGGATGATGTCCCAGCACATGTTTGTTTTAAGAACACTTTCACAGCAGATTTGACAAAATGCAACAAAGGTACCGATGTGAGATTTCTAAAAATAGCTACAGCACTCGACCCCAGGTTTAAGAATCAAAATCTCATTTGCTTATTTACAGGCTCTATAGCTGACCAAAAAAACCAAAACAAAACCAGAATGCTTCCCCCCCAAAAAAAATTTCACTAAAAAATCAGTCCATTTTTCCATTAAAAAAACCCAGGAAATCTTGAAAATGTCAAAACAATATCTCTTTCCATCCTTTTAAAATAAGATAGTGGCCAAGATTTATAAAATGAGGAGCCTAACATGAGGGTCCTAAATCAATATTTAGGCACTTCAATGAATTGTCTGATTTTTTTTTCCCAGAAGTGCTTAACAGTTCACAGTAGCTCTCATAAAGGTCCATAAGAACTGTGGGGTGCTCAGTACTCCTGAAAGTAAGGCCACTTATAATACAATAGGTTTTTAAATCCATAGTTCTAACTTCAGGCTCTTATTTTTGGAAGATTTGGCCCATGTTTATCAGATAGTATGAGTAAAGGTATACAAAAACAAAGCATGTGTCTCGATCTTCACCCTCTCTTCCCCCCGGGAGTTACTGAGGAACTGCCCCCTGAAGAAGTCAAACATCCAGCCTATCTCTGACAGGCTCTTCTAAAAAGAACAAGCAAACCAAGATCCGTGTGTGTGTAGTTAATTGCCTAGGTGGCTAGGCAGCAGTAAATCAAATAAGGAACACCTGGGCTTAATAAAGGATCCTGAGGCCTCAGTCAGGAGGTTCTAGAAGGCAAGAAGCTCCTGGGCAGGACTCCTCAAGGAGCTGGCTGGGAAAAGAGGAAACCTAGGAAAGGTGCTTTGGAGAGAGGCACTTCTGAAAGGAAAGAGCTAGGATTGCCAATCCCCTAGGGAGAACTGGTCTCACCAGAAGGACTTTATCAGACTCTGATACATGGTTTAGAGTGCAGAGAAGCTATCTGCCATTCTGGAGGAGAGCTGTAGGATTTTGATCTCTTCAGGAGCCTGGAGTTTTGAGGAGAACCCTTCTTCTGGAGGATGGTAAGAGGAGGAGATAAATGGACTTATGTGGGATAAACAGACTAAATTCACCCCTCAGGAAGGATACTGGTCTGCTTTGGATTAAATAAATTTGACTTTCTGAAATGGTACTGTTTGCTACGTAAAAGCCTCAATGAACTCTCTGGTAGACTATTAGGGGACACAGAGGCAGGGACATGCCCTCCATAACAAAGTCATGACAAAAGAAGGAAAACATATTAAACTAAATATGAGTTGCAGGCAACCTAGCTAACTTCTTGTTTGTCTGTATTTATTTCCTTTATAACTGTAGTAATTCAAAATATATCCTCTCTGAGTCCTACCAGTTATTGGCGTTCTGGGTTAAGGAAATTATTTCCTATTCCTATCTCTCCATTTTCTGTTTGCATTGAAAATTGGCCTAATAAATAAGCTTATTCAACACTCAGATTTATCCTGGGAATAGAAATAATAAGAGAATAAATCATTTCCCCTGATTGCTATTTTCAGTCTTAATTTCCAATCCACAGTTCAGAAATACAATATGACATCTCTTTAGATTTCACATTTTATTTTAAGTTCTGATTAAGGTTTCTTCAAAGGGATTTGACTAAAACACATTAAGATGTTGTGAACTATAATTTCCATGTACAAATCACGTTCTTATTTCTGCTTGAATTCAATTTCATGAGTCTCTCTAGCAATCAAGTTGTTAGAGCAAAAATGGCACCCTGGAAAATTGACTTATTTAAGCACTTATTGCTGGACTGCTGCTTTATTGTCTGAATTCTCCTCAGCCTGGTAGTAACTGTGACAGTAATTAACGCTGGAGGGATGTTCAATAGCTAATGTGAAAAGCTGTGCTTGAAGCAGTGCTGGACTTGTCTGTACACATGGATGGAGGGGTTCACAGAACAAGGGCAGCCAGTGTAAGGATGGGTGGTGATTACCAGTACTGCCAATGCAAGTCCCCAGATGCAATAGAAAGTTCCACTTGAAGCTGTAGTCTAAAAGGGTGTAATACAGAGTTCTGCTGAACACTGACTGATATGTGTAGTCCTGTGATAAGTCAGGTGGAATTCAGCGGTTTTTTGGAAAGAGCCCTTCCCTTTTCTGTGCTGCCAGCCCCGTATTTCCATAGGACAGTGTCTTGCAATGGTAAGACCACCGAGTTTTTTACCTTTTGGTAAGTGATTTCCACCCCCTGCCCTTTCTGCATGTTTTTATGGGATGGAGAAATTTAGAGGTGATTCTCCATGTTCAGTGTTGGCCTAAGTTGATTAGACATTGGAGCTGCATGTGCATAAAGAGAAGGGAATAGGTTGTTAGAGAACATGCATAAGTACAGTTGTATGTGGTGATATTAAGTTAGCTAGGTGCTATGGTAATGTTGTGGCACATTTGCAGTTGACTAGATATTAGTGTCTGTTCAGCTGCTCTTCTAATGAAAATATCTTGACGACACCTATAGCTCCTCTCCCATTTACACTCCATTGTGCCTTTTTGCCTTGCCCTAGTGCTTGTGCCTTGCTCTGCCTTTCTTATGATAGCAAGAATATGATTTCCAGATGTCTGTATTCAGCATAGTTTGCTTCTAAAGCTGTGTCTGTTTCATGCAATTCTTTTTCCTTGACAAGTTGTTAGTCCTTGTCACTTTGACTTCAATTAAAGAAATGTTTCATGTGTAACGCAAATGTGTGGTGGTAGAATAATAAAATGCCAAGGTGCCCAGACAGTGCTCTGCTGACCGGTCTTCCTGCGCATCAGCAACAACAGGGCATCTGTATCCTAGTGGAGAAGGACAGCACCTATGAAGACATAGGTTCTCTTCCTGACTCCATTAATGACTCCCTGTGTGATACTGGGCAAGAGAATTAACTTCTGTTGTGTATCAGTTTGCCTCACGGTAAATGGAGATAACATAGGATGTGCTGGAGAGCTGTGGAGGAAAAGCACTATATAAATAATATTGCTTTACAGAATGTTATACCAGTTCCAAGGATATGTCTGATTAGATTATTTCAGACCACCTAATGTGAAATAGCAATACAAGGCAGGTGTGGATGATTACAGCTTGAATCAGAGCTAACCTTCCAGAAAGCTGTATTTATTTATAGCCAAACTGGGACTTTTACAGAAACTGCTAAAATTATGCTATGGGGAGGTTCAGGTCATGGCAGAGCAAATTCCAGACTGCCATTGGAGTGGCAGAGTATACTATGGTAAAGAGAGTACAGTCCATAACACTAGTAAACCCTACATGTCTCTGTGCTTTCCGATCAATCAATCAAAGTCATGCTTCCATTGTGGAGAGTGTTGAATATAGTCAAGCAGAGGAGCCAAATTCTCAAACTTCAGTGGTATGACACCACTCCATGCCGGGAGAGAGTTTGATCCAGGTTGCCTTTCAAAAGGCTTGCAGTGTTGTGGGAGTGGAAATGCTATTTGTCCAGCACCTTAGTATAATGAGGCCCTTGTCCATGACTAGGGCACCTAATGTTCTGTGGTAATACAAATAATTAATAAATGCAAGCTAGCTCACTAACAAATAGTGTGGACATAACCACACCAGATCAGGTACACGATGTCCTGGACGTTGCTGCCTGGTGTAGATAATTACAGTTCACCTCACTCTGTTCGTAAACTACTTTGCTATTGTTGACATTTCCACCTTCAGGAAGAGAGGCAATAACTATTCAGGCTAGATAAACATCTTCTGGAAGAACTGACACCACTGAATCATTATTTGCAGTGTTTTCAGTTTTTACAGTACTTAACACTATAGTTGGTGACTTGTGTGAAGAAAACAGTTCCTGTCATTTGTTGGCTTAATATACAAGTGAGGCACACACAGTTGGGCTAAGCTGTTTAAAAGGGATTTGGGTGTCAAAGTTCCATAGGCTCCTTTGAAAATGCCTGCCTCAGTGTATACATGCAGATTTCTACATAGGAAGAACTGTCTCCCATATTTGTGACATGGACCGTTTTACTGCTTTAAGCCAGGTATTGTATATCACTTTGCAACAGACACTCTGACAGATCTTTTTTTTTCTTCTATAACAGGAGCTGTGCCCAAAGTTACAAAAATAAGAAAACAAAGCAGCCAGAACAACATGACTCCTTAGACTAGGTGTCACTAATTGTCATTATGCAAACTCTGTGTGTGTGTGTGTGTGTGTGTGTGTGTGTGTGAACTCCCCACTCCCCCCCCCCCATGTGTGCAGCTGTGCGTTTAAATGAAGCAATTTTGATTGACAGCATCCCTTACCACAGAGCAAAGCAGTGGCACTGAATGCGTTCATTGTTGAGATTTGCAGACTACATAGTACAAGGTACTATGTTCCTTTTTTTCTCCCAAAGTCAACGGTTGTGTGGTTGTGGTGTTTGTTTTGTTTTATTAAACCTTAAGCAGTAGCATCCCTAACAAGTACTGCTTTCAAGAGTATAATGCCATTTACCTTGAAAGACTTATCTGAGGTCCGTTGTTGTTTGGGGCCCTTTATAACGAAAATGGAAAACTTGAGAGTTGTGCTTGAATGAATATAGATTCTCTGCTTCATAAGGCCAGTGTAACTCTAATGAAGTCACTGGAATTGTCAACATAAAACCGCTGTAGGAGTGGAGAACAGTGCATTGAATCTTACCAAATGCCACTTAATTTTCATGTGGAGTCAATAGCTACAGGAGCAAAGGGGAGGTGTCATGATCTCAAAGCACATGGACTGCATTGTAGGGGTCTTTCTGGCATCCAAACCTGTAGGTATAGCTATCTTCCTTTTTTTTTTTTTTTCTGGGACTTCATGCCATGCCATGTATATTTCAAGCTGTGTAACTTCTGCATGAGTCCCATGGCAGTTCTAGGGGAACTTGAGTTCTTTCTGGACAAATACTGTTTAATACCATTTAGGATCAGTTAAAGATTTTATTGCTGAAATCACATTTCTTTGCTTGTTCCTGCTTTACTTGCAATCATAAAAGCACATACTTCCGACTGATCTTTACATCAAAGATACTGAGATCAACTGAAAATATTTTATTATAGGAAATGAATCCCTTGCCTGAATCTGGAACTGGTTAAAATGGCACATCAACTTTTAGGGATATAGATATTTTACAGGACTGATCTCAAACCTCTGGTTTATGAAAGACTCTGGGATGACATAAAGGTCGGTCTACTTGCTGTCCTTTCCACATGAGGTGAGAAAACATTGCTGCAGGCTGCTATCACTTAACCTCTTACAAAAACCTTACCTACCTGGAAGATTATGTTGGAAAGACCTTCTGCACTACAGAAAGCATGAGATTTCCTTACCAGACTGTGATCAAAATATATAAACATCCTCTTGTATCTGTGGTGTTAGTTCTATGTGCTATGTTCTCATGTGTGGTGGAGGTGTTCTTTGCACAACAAAATAATATGAAGAAACCACCTGGATACAGTTGGCTCACAAATAACCATGTTTCCTAAATACACGCATGCTGAAGGCATATAACATAAGCAGTGCTTCTCTAACTGGTTTAACAGAACACCAGAAACACAGAAAACCAAGAGAACCACTAGCAGGCTCTCACCCTATTTAAGGGGATGCGACCCTATCCTTATTGTTATGAAGTGGGTTAAACTTCCTTATGGCTTGAGTTAAAACTGTGAAATGGATAGGTGTGAATGTGTACTTGTATTAAGATATTGGAAAGAAACCCTTTAATGGACCCCACCTAAAACAAGGCTTAATAATGTGCCGGAAGGTTCCACTGGGTATTGTTCTGACTGGGGGGGGGGGGGAGCGTGTGTATGAAAAGACAAGCTGGGGGAGGAGGGGCAGACAGGAGCCTGAGGCCTGGCCTACACTATACAGTTAGGTCCATGTAAGCTGCCTTGTGTCAACCTGGCTGTGGAAGTGTCTTTGCTCAGATCTGGCTCCTGCCAATGCAAGCACCTCTCTGCTGCTTGGGGAGGTAGGCTTCCTAGAAATCAGCACATAGTCTTCATTGATGTAATTAGGTTGAGTGTGTCAGTGTAGACACTGTATTGCTTAAGTTGACTGTTATGGGGTGGCTTCTGCAGGCCACTGATGCCCCACACTGACAATGCAATTGATATAAGAGCTCCCAGTGAGGCTATGCACTGCCAGTGCAGAGAGTCGTGTGTGCAAGCACCATTATTAAATCACTTGTGTATGACGACTTAAATTAGGCCGACCAAATGTTGTAGTGTAGACATGGCCTGAGAGACTCAGGGAGAGCAAGGACGTCGCACAGAATCCTGTAAGCATGATGTAGCATAGAAAACGCTTTTTGGGACTGGTGCTGGCTTGGGGCTATAAGCAAAGATATTACCAGTTCCTCCTGAGTTCAGAGAAGAAGGACCTTTGTACAGGCTTTGTAAATAAGCAAGATTATGTTCCTGTTGTTGCATTGAAGGAAATATCAGATTCTGTTATCCACTCCACCCAAGTGGAGCATACCTAGAGCCCTGAACTTTGACTAGCTGCTTGTGTCAAAAAGGAGCAACAATAGACACATGTTCTTCATCTTTGACTCTAAACCTACAGTAGTTCCTATTAGGTGTTAACCTACATTCATTCACCTTGCAAAGGAAGCTGAGAGCTGTCTGAACAAAACAAGATTTAGAGATGACTACTGGTGTTTAGTTATGGACTCAAAAGCGAGCATGATATAAAATCTCATTACTTGCTACAAACCTAATAAAACAGCTGTAACAAGCATTGCTCACTTGAACTCGATTTTGCTGGAGAAAAAATTGCAATTGTTCAGTAGGACCTTTGGAAACCACACCAGCCAAATTACATTATTCTCATACCATAATTTATCATTTCATCAGATAATCAAAGATAGACTTTATTTCTCAGATTAATTCCACAATAATTAAGTTCTTAAGAACAACTTTCAGTTATGACATCTGAAAAAAAATTTAGCATTGAAAATGGACTTTAGAGATTTTGAATTCTGCAACTGAAAACCAAAGGAGAGAAATATAATGAACACATTTTTTCCATTTGTTCTTAAACCAATAGGGCAATAGAACATTTTTAACTGAGTTATGAAAAGCTGTTTAACTTGTGACACTGGCCCCAATCCTGTCAAGACTCATACATGTGAATCATTCTGTGGAGTTCATTGGGATGACACGTGTAAGTATGCACAGAAGTCTACGAACACACATGCATGTTTTAACTTAATGCACCGCAGGTAAACGTCTTAAATCATAAGGATACACTCAGCTGTATGTTCACATGTCTCTGTGGGACTAGTCTGTTTTTGTAGGCTTAGGGCTTTAAAAGAAAATCTCTGGAAAACGTGCCAGATATTGTGCAGAATAATCTAGCATGCTATAAACCAGGCTTTTCCTATAGAATTACTGCATGGAAGGAGAGCATGCAGATTATGTTAAATGTCAGTCACAATATTTTCTTTTAAAAGTGCAAAGAACGGAAGTTAGTGCAGTGTGTAAAGTTAAGTATGTGTCTAACCATTTGTAGAATGGGGATCTACTCAGAAAAGTCTGTACCACCGTCTATGTATGCTCTCTCATGAGAAACATGGAATGCTATATATCCTGCTGAGGTTTATCTGAAACAGAGGATGTATGCTCCTGATTCTCTTCTGGGCTGGACTAGGGCATTTCTTTAGATGAATAAATGTTCTTCAGCAAAATGATGCTAAATTACCATAGAACTAGAACAGAAATATAACATATATGGGCCTGAAGTTGTGACCAAGTCACGTGAATAATGTTTCTTTCCCAATTCAGGGGTTAAAAAATAAAACTTAGATATTTTTTTCCCGATGAAACAAATGTCTACATTTAGTTCAACCTGAAAATAAATGCTTAGTTTCTGAGATTTAACATTTTCAATATTTTTTTTAAAATAAAATTAAGTAACTTTCCAAAAATGAAGTCAAAATACCTAAATGAAACTTCTTGACACATCCAAATTTTTATTTAACTAAAAACAATTCACTAATTTTGAGTTGATTTCAGTGAATTGTTTCAGTCAACCTGAACCTTCCCTTTACCTAAACAAGATTTGCACAAAAGAACTCTCCCAGCTCTAGACGTGCATGTAAGCACATTAACTGTTTGCTTCACTATGATTGTATTGTCAAATGCTTCAGTAAGACACCTTGGTTCATTTGCACCTACCTATTTTTATGACAACTGTAAACAATCTGACAGTTAAGATTTTTTTTTTTAATTTCTGCTAATAAAACCTATTACATAGGTGGGGAAACATATAGTGATTCGAGGTACCTTGGCAATGTACCAGATGGTGCTAGAGCATTCTTGTATGTGTGTGATATATAGAGATTTTGTTTGTTTTTCTAGAAAACTTTAAGCTCATAGGTGCAGGGACTGTCTTAGTATGTGTGTGCAGTGCCTAATCTAATCAGGTCCCAATCCTAGTTGAGGTCTTACCTCAACCACAGTATTGTCATAATAAAGGTTTCCTAGACTGAAAAACTCTCTAGCTGTTCTCTCAATTACAGTGTACAAAGTGTAACTTTGTGTTTGTCAGTCAAGTCTCCTTTCTAGAATAATAATAATGGAAAAGGGGGGGAGAGATGCCTGCTTCCTGTGTTCTGTCAGATGTATTTTTTAAAAGGAAAAAAATGTTGTTGCTGAAACACAGTCCAGATTGGTGGAGCTGTTCTAATACTGGCTATTCTGATAAACTTAATGTAGCTCTGGGTGCACAAAATATGTATTGTTCAATTTTGCTGATGGCAAGAAATTCTTTCATGGAAAAACTGGCAGCCTTCCATGAAGCAGAGGATAAAGCAAGCAATCTAGTGGAGCAGAAGATTATAAAAAGCTCCTGTTTTGCTAACTTTTGGATTTAACTTCAGTATTTTTCTCCTTAGCTTTCCTGCTTTAACTCTAACCGTGGCTTAGTAAGACCTGCAAAAATACTTGTTAAGCTTTTAAATTTTAAAAACCAAATATGAAACACAAACTTGCTAAGTAAATCTCTAGATTCTTGAGTCAAACTGCCAGATTTAAAGTGCTCAGTACCCATTGTTGAGGCCTGACATTACCTATTGTCAAAATGGGAGCAAATACTACTTAATCACCAGGTTTTTCAAAAAGGCTCAGCATATGCTGAGATGTTTTGAAAAATGATCCACTTGTTTAGGCACTTAAATGTAGATGAGCTCCTCTGAAACTTTATTCCCTGGTGACTATCTAAATGTCTACATAGGCAAAAGCAACACTGATCTTTTTTTTTTTTTTAAACACCCCCCCTCCCCCACCACGTAGACCAAACATAGTGTCCTGTATGGTGCCCAACTTACTTTCTGAGAGGTCCCTAAATAGCTCACGCCTCGAACAGATCTGATCAAGTGAAGTGAGAGAGGTTATGACCTTATTTTAAAAAAGACTAGAACTTTAAAAAGTTGTTTAACAGTCAAATTCACTGAGTGAAATCCTGTTCCCATCTTAGACAATGGGAGTTCTACCAGTACATACTTTATAGACTGAATATACAGATTGTGGATTTTGTTTGGTTTACATGTGAATCTCTTGCATGCCATTTTTTTAATGCCCATTCTAAGCCCTAGATGGGTGAGGTGGCTGGGATGGATTAAAATTAGTCCATCTAAACTTCAGCTGATTATTTTAGGTTTATAAAGAAAAACGTTAATCAACTTGCTTTTGCTTCGTGGGAACTGGGAATGATCAGAAACCTTGGTGGTGGTCTTTGGGAGTTCAGCCCTAAGAACCCATGTCAGGTCATTCTCTGGAATTTTCTCTTTGAACTGACATCAGGACCTGAGTGTAGTAAGTGTCATTCCATTGTTTTAACAGTTGGTCCTGGTTCAAGTGCTGGTATATTTGAGTGTGCGATAGCTTTCTAGCTGATCTGTCACCGGTGCTAACAGTTGTAGCAGCAATAGTTTGTCTCAGAATTTATCTACACCTGTATTTTAAATGTTTGTAACTGAAGCACCTTCTAGCAATAGAAAACTAATACTTTTACTGGTGTAAGAACAGAACGGGGGATGGGGATCTCAGGGTTCTGTTGGTCAGGCAAAAATACTAGTAAAAACTTACAGCTGTTTGTTTCTCTAGTCCTGCCAACTGACTGAAATGATCTAGAAAGACAAACTAGAAAAATACAGCTTAGATTAACCTACTGTAAGGTTGAGTGCACGATTGGCTTTCATTTTCCAACCATACTGTGAGTAGATTGTGAACCATTGCTAACAAGCTGGAAGGGCATATCAGGTGGGGTCCCACAGGGATCTGTCCTGGGTCCAATTCTATTCAATTTCAGTGATTTGGATAATGGCAGGGTACTTCCACAGTTAGTTTTTTTTCACTACCAAGCTGGGAGGGGTTCCAATGCTTTAGAGGACCAGTTTGTCAAGATCACTTTGAATCTAATCTTGAGAAATGGTCTGAAATAGGATGAAATTCATTAGGGACAAATGCAAAGTACTACACTAAGGAAGGAATACTCAATTGCACAAATACAAAATTGGAAAACTGCCTAGGAAGGAGTACTGGAGAAAATAATCTGGGGGTTATAGTGGATCACAAACTATATAAGAATCAGCAATAGAATACTGTTGCCAACCCCACTCCCCCATCACTCTGGGACTTATTGGCAAGAATGTCATAAGCAAGATGTGAGAAGTAATTCTTCCACTCTACTCAACATTGAAAAGACCTCAACTGGAGTATCGTGTCCAATTCTGGACACCACACTTTAGGAAACCTCTGGAGACAGTCCATAAGAGCACAAAAATGATTAAAGGTCTAGAAAACATGACCTCTGAGGGAAGATTGGGTGGTTGGGGGGAGGGCAGGGAAGTGGGTTTGTTTCTTCTGGAGAAGAGAAGACTGAAGGGGAGACATAAGTCTTCAAGTATGTAAAAAGTCGTCTCGGACTATGATAAATTGTCCTTGGTCACTAAAGAGAACACTATAAGTAATAGGCTTAAATTGCAACAAGGGAGATTTAAGTTACATATTTAGGGGAAAACTTCCAGTGCTTAAATACCCTGACAATTAGGAACATTGCCTAGGGAAGCTGTGGGATCTGTCACTACAGGTTTTTGAGAAGAGGTTAAACAAACACCTGTCAGAGAAGGTCTAGATAATAGTCCCCTGCACTGAGGCACGAATGAGTTAAATAACCTATCAAGGTTCCTTCCAGCCCTGCATTTCTGATTCCTAGGCCTTCAGTTTAATAGTGCATTACTACTCCTGTGGAACTGGCTGTTCTCTATTGTAACTTGTTGAATGGAACAGTGCAAAAATAACTGAGATGGGAAAAATAGGTACCTCTATATTGAATCACAAGTGGTCTCATTCAATGTCTCTTTACTAGTTGAGAACTACTTACCAGTATTTTCTATTATAGAAACAAACTTTAGAAATGGGAAAGATCTAAAAGATTTCTTCTTTTCTTGCCAATACAAGATTACTTGCATCATCCACTATTATACATTTTACTAGAGCTTTCAATGGTCTTACTTTAAGTGTTCCAAGATGAGAGCCTTCCACCACCTCATCCTCTTCTCTCCCTGTACCCTGCAGAAAAACTGCACATTTTAACAGCACTAGGATAAAGGACACTTTTGCAGACATGTGGTGATCATGTTCCCTCTCACAACTCCACCCCATCCCTCCTCCATGTGTGGTGTTGACCTCTTAAATATTTGTCCCTTCTGAGCTATTAATAAATATTTAGCTTTTAATCCTTCCCCATGAATCAATCTCTCTGATCATTGCAGTGTTCTCTGAACTTCCATTTTGCTTGCATCTTTCTGGTAACAAGTGACACTTCCTAGGTGAGGCAGCAGCAGAGCTAGACAGAGAAGGGACTATTCTCTCCCTACTTCATACTAAGATGCCTCTACATAATATAGCTCAATTGCATTGACCTTTTTTTATCTCCCTGTTCTATCATGATATTGGCATTACAGAACTACACATCTTAAACTGCTCATAATGTAAACAGATTCCTATGAGGCACCACTTAAATTAAAACTGGTGCTTGATTATCTTAGATTTCATCTCTGCCTGTTTTTTGACTCAACCTCTCCAACTGTGTCCAGGGGTGGTATTGTTTTTTTATTTAAAAAGTCAATTCCTCTCAGACCTAAGGGCATCTCAGGTCTATGTTTCCCATCAGTCCCCATTCACCTCACGGGAAATGACTTCCCTTTGCAAAAGGTACAATATCATGTCGCTAGGTTGCTACTGTGACAACTCTAATGTTCATTTGTTTCTTTTTGTGAACAAAAAATATAATGGGGGAGGGATGCTAAACACCCTGGCACTACTTACGCCCCCCCCCATTGCCTTTTCTGAATCAGCCTAGAAGTACTATGTTAGCCTCATATGGGCAGGTAATAGTTATCAACTGCTTATACATGGGTTTGTGTGTTTGGCATGAACTAAGCCTAAAATGTGGGGCAGCACACAGCTGTTCCTTCCCAGCAGAAGCTCGGGGGATGAAGGAAATGTGCCCCAGGGAGCCTCAGTTCCTCCCAACTTCTTTCTTGCCCCGGGGGGGGGTGCAGCTCACTTCCCCCTCCCATGCTCAGATAGCTACAATGGTGGGTGAGTAAGAGGGAAACAGAGCCTCCAACTACTCACCCATTTTCTTGAAACGGGGAGTACATGACAGGCAGTCACTGCTCTTCCCCTCATATCCAATGCTGCAATCTGAGTAACTGTCACTTAGCTGAGCAGAGGTTGATAGCCTGGGACATGGAAGACCAGCCTTCAATTTCTTCCTCTGCCATAGACTTCCTGAGTAACTTTGGAGAAGTAATTTTGTCTCTGTGCCTCGCTTTCTCTCCTGTAAAATTAGGACAATGGCTCCTCCTATTGAGGATTAAAGATTGTGAGGGGCTCAAATCCTACACCAATGGGGGCCATATAAGTACCTAATATGTAGACCGAAAAAGAGTAAGGGGATGCCTTATTCCTTTATATGGCCCACTAAGGACTAGGGCCTGGATCTGCAAAGTGACTTGAGTCTTGTGGTGCCTAGTAAAATCTCTCACTCAACCACAAAGTCTCATTTAGGAACATTAAGCTCCCTATAAAATGAATGGCTCTGAATGTGATTCAGAAAGCTAGCCCGTGGGAGAGTCTGAGGACAGGGTCTGTGTTCAAAGCCCTGCCCCTTCCATAGTGTTTGGAACCTATCTCTGCTTGTATTCCATGACCTGGACACCTCTCTCATGCAGTGAGGTGGCTTAGGCCCCACAGTTGGTGGTTGTGACAATGATTTAGGCATCTGCCTTGCTCCATACAAAATAGCTGGAGGAGTAAGTGGTGCCTGTCTTCACTTTTAGCCTGGTGACTGCAGTATTTGCCTGGAATGGGAGACCCAGGTTCAGTTCCCCTTCTCTACCTGAGTGGGAGGGGAAAAAAAACTTTGAGGTGGTGTCTCTGATCTCTGAGTGCTCTAACTGCTGAGTCATTTGGGGATTCTGGCATGGGGCTCCCTCTGTGTTTCTGCTGAAGCTGTTGCACTCTGGATTAAGTAAAGAGTCATTGCGCCTGAGAGTGACACTCTATTACAGTGGTTAGGTACCCACCTAAGAGGCGGGAGACTTAGGGTGTGGTTGCCTGCTCTAATGACTTTCATTATTTATCCACAGTGGAACAGCTTTAACAGGAGATATTGGTGAAGTGGCACGTCAGAATTCTCCATAGCCCTGTGATTAGAACATCCTCATGAGCGGATTTGAACACGCACCTTTCTCCCCCTCTGACAGAGTGGGGAGAATTGAACCTGGGTTTCTCATATCCCAGGAATGTGCTCTAACAACTAAGCTAAAAGTTAAGATTGTTGTTGTCATCCTGCTCTTTCTCCTACAGACAGACTCTGAATGAGAGCTGATTTGGTAGGCAGTCCTCGAGAACACCTTCTGAATCGGGCATGCAAGTTAGGCAGGCAAATGCTTCTTTCCCCACCTGGTGGATTGCTCTAGGGCCTAGTTGTCTAGAGGGAGGCAGAAGAGCACATGCTCAAAAGCAAAAACTTCAGCATCTCGGGAACATTTACTGCAGAAACCCAAGTGAGTTTAGGTTACGCAGGGTTAGGAGACAGCCAAGCAGGAGTTTTGTAGGTCATAGCAGAGCCAAAAACTGTGACCAGATGCCTAAGTACCTTTGTGGATCTGGGTTTAGGCCTGCCATAAATATAAAGGGAAGTTTAAAAAACTTTAAAATCCCTCCTGGCCAGAGGAAAAGCCCTTTCACCTGTAAAGGGTTAAGAAGCTTGGATAACCTCGCTGGCACTTGACCAAAATGACCAATGAGGAGACAAGATACTTTCAAAGCTGGGGGCGGGGAGGAAACAAAGGTTCTCTGTCTGTGTGAGGCTTTTGCCAGGAACAGGAAAGGAATGGAGTCTTAGAACTTAGTAAGTAATCTAGCTAGATTGTTTTGTTTAAATGGCTGATAAAATAAGTTGTGCTGAATGGAATGTATATTCCTATTTTTGTGTCTTTTTGTAACTTAAGGTTTTGCCTAGAGGGATTCTCTGTTTTTAATCTGATTACCCTGTAAGGTATTTACCATCCTGATTTTACAGAGGTGATTCTTTTACTTCTTCTTCAATTAAAATTCTTCTTTTAAGAACCTGATTGCTTTTTCATTGTTCTTAAGATCCAAGGGTTTGGGTCTGAGCTCACCTATGCAAATTGGTGAGGATTTTTATAAAGCCTTCCCCAGGAAAGGGGGTGTAGGATTTTGGGAGGGAAAGGAGTTTCCAAGCGGGCTCTTTCCCTGTTATATATTTGTTAGATGCTTGGTAGTGGCAGCAATAAAGTCTAGGGGCAAAAAGTAAAATAGTTTGTACCTTGGGGAAGTTTTAACCTAAGCTGGTAAAAATAAGCTCAGGGGGTTTTCATGCAGGTCCCCACATCTATACCCTAGAGTTCAGAGTGGGGAAGGAACCTTGACAAGGTCCTTTGACCTCTGGAGGATTTAAAAAAAAATTATTAAACAATATACCAACAGTTTCAAACAGTAGTAGGTCAAAGCACACTATGGCCCAATCGCACTGTAGGAGGGTCCACGCAGCCACTAAGTGGATGTCTACACTGCAGTTAAACATCTGCAGTTGGCTTGCAGGGCTCAGATTATGGGGCTGTTTAATTGCAGTGTAGGTGCTCAGACTCAAGCTTGGAGTCTGGGACCCCTCCCCCACCATAGGGTCTCAAAGAGCTTGGGCTACAGCCTTAGCCTGAACATCTATATCTACACCTCCATTAATAGCCCTGCAGCCTGAGCCCAAGTCAGCTGACATGGGCCAGGCCAGCTGTGGGAGCATAATTGCAGTGTAGACATAGCCTTAGGGTTTGGCATGCTTGTGTACTGTAGATCGTGCACGTTAAGCCAGTGTGTGTAAGTCTCTGTGTAGACAAGCCCACAGACAGATGAATTAGCCTGATTTCAAATGACTGTTTGGAGCCTCAACAAGAGCATTCAATGCTGTTTACTAGTTTCGCAGCAGAAGCATCTAACTAGTCTCATGAATGTAAACAAAATCTTTGAAGGGATCAAATCTTTAACACTGATCTTACTAGTACATTGGTCCATGATTAGATAATGTATTTAATCTGAAACAAAATTTTGATTTGTGTAAATGGAACTATAGGTTGGCTCTTCTAAGGGATTGCTTTTTTTTCTTAGTCATCTGAGATCTTCTTTCATATCCTGGGGATGGAGGGAAAGGTAGACTAAGGGCTCATCTACATGAACATTTAGTTTGGGTTAAACTGGGGTGTGGAGCTACCCATACTAGCCTGCTGCATGCTAACTGTATGGGCTCTCACTAGGGTTGCCAACTTTGACTGAAGCTATTTCAGGAGATCCCCACCCCCCGATGATGTAATGTCATTTTCCTAAAATACCCTATTAATCTCCTGGATTGCTTTCAATAGTCACCAGGGGAGTGATTGCTGATCCCAGGAGACTCCAGGCCAGTCCTGGATGGTTGGCAACCCTAGATCTCACAGGCAACACACTAGTGTGTTTTCTGCCTACTCCATTTTGAAACAAATAGGTTCGACACTAAGGAACTATTAGTGAGCATCACCAGGGTTCACATACATTAGCCTGACACACACTAAGTGTAGGGTAGATCCACACCCCAGCTTGCTGCAAACTAAATGTATGTGTAGATAAGCCCATAGCTAGTTTAACTCAGTCATATTTCAAGTAACCCTTTCCTCAGGTGATGACAACAGGTAAACATAGTGTTCTGCATCCTCAGTCTCTGTTCTAGCCATGTTTCATGCAAGCTCTTTATCTATTTCTGTCATATACTAAGCAGCTCACCTCTCTGACTCCGGAAATTGCTAAATACTAAGACTGGTCCAAAAATGTACAAGTGATGGAAAAAGTCAATTGTTTTTGTTCAATTATTTTTGCAGAATTTTAGTGGGGGGGGTTCATCAAATCAAAAATTTTTTTCAAGAAAGTTTCCAGTTTAGTTTAAAATTCAGGCTTTCTTTAAAAGTCTTTTTAAGTGGTATCCATTTTCAAACAGCTCTACTAAATGTCTGCAATAGAGTGGGAGTGATAGTTCCATTTACATACAGTAAATGTCCCTGGAGTGGCAGCAGGGGCTGAAGGGTTGAGTACAAGATGTGGAATCAAAATGTCTATATTCTAGTCCAAGCTTTGCCACTGAACTGCTGGATGACCTTGGCCAAGTCTTGTGATGTGTAAAATGAGGGTAAGGCCTACTTTATTGGTGTTTTTTGAGGGTTACAAACAAGATCTCCTGATATGAATAGGAATTGAGAACTCTCTCTCTCAGCAGGACACTGCATCTTATAGTCTTGTATAAACACAGCGCTATGCGTTACACTTACAGAACACAGACCATAGCTTTCCTTCTTACGGCATGGAAGTTCTTCAATATGAATATTTCCTGCGCCCCCCACCCCCCCATGATATTATAAAACTATCAAAAAGCAGAGGGGAGATGCAGTCATGCCTTTCCATTCAGAATGTATCAGTGAATAGTTAAACACTGTAACTGCTACCTCCTGTGGTGGAGGCTGCCTGCTTACCAGTCTGCTTTCCTAGCTTAAAAGCTGTGAATCAAAAATTGCTAAAAATAAGTGTCCTGTTACTTTCTTCTTCCAGGCAATGGCTGGGTGACTCATCCTACTTTTTCACAGCAGAAGCTGCATTTCTAGTCTGACTAATGGTGACCATGCACTTGCCTCCGTAGGTGGTGGTTGAAACATCTCATTTTCCATTGACCTGATCAGATAGAAATGGTGTAATAAATTAAAAATCTTAACTAAATCTATTTTAAAAGCAGCATTTATAGGATCTGACACTATCAAGATTTAGCCATAAGTTATGGTCTCTTTGAAACTGCGTGACAAAATAACATCCGAGATAGTAGTAACATCAGAGATAGTGTGAACATCTAAACCTTAGGGCATGGCTACACTTGCAAATGTAGAGCACTTTGAGTTAAACCAGCTTTCGTCACTTCGTAGAGCGCAGTAGGGAAAGTGCTGCAGTCTGTTCACGCTGACAGCTGAAAGCGCAATGGCATGGCCATGTTTGCGGCACTTGCAGGGGCATTGGGAGCGGTGCATTGTGGGCCGCTATCCCACAAAGCACCTCTTCCCATTGTAGCTTGTGGGAAGGCGGCTGGGGGTGCGGGGCATTCTGGGTCCTGTCCCAATGTCCTGTGATGCATCGGTTCACATCCCAGCAATCCCTCCGCTTCTGTCTACAATTTGGTGCCCTCTTTCAACGTTTTTTGTACTGTGCGCTCTATCTTCCTTTCTGTCTGTGAGAATGGAGCCCGAACTGCTAAGAAATTTGCTAACCAGTCTTGCCAGCACATCACGTTTGGCAGTTGACTTACTCCTTAACATCCAAACTGACAATGAGGACTCAGACTGTGATATCAATGCAAGTAACGCATACAACACGAGATTGTTTGTGGCATTCACAGACATGCTCACCACCGTGGAATTGTGCTTTTGGGCTCGGGGAAACAAGCACTGAGTGATGGGATCACATCGTCATGCAAGTCTGGGATGTTGAGCAGTGGCTGCAGAACTTTTGGATGAGAAAAGCCACTTTCATGGGACTGTGTGAGGAGCTCACCCCTACCCTGCAGCACAAAGACACAAGATTGAGAGCTGCCCTGACAGTGGAGAAGCAGGTGGCTATTGCAATCTGGAAGCTGGCAACGCCAGACAGCTACCAATTGGTCACTAACCAGTTTGGAGTGGGGAAGTCAACCGTTGGAATTGTGTTTGAGGCAAGTTTGCAGGGACATTAATCGCATCCTGTTCAGAAGAACCGTGACTCCAAGTAATGTGCATGACATTGTGGCTGGCTTTGCACAAATGGCTTCCCTAATTGTGGAGGGGCCATAGATGGGGGACACATTCCAATTCTGGCACCAACCCACCTACCCTCAGAGTATGTTAATTGGAAGGGCTATTTCTCTATGGTTCTCCAGGTGTTTGTGGATCACCTTGGGCGTTTCATTGACATTAACACAGGCTGGCCCGGAAAGATGCATGACGTATGCATCTTTTGGAATGCTGGCCTGTTCAGGAAGCTGCAAGCCGGGACTTCTTTCCCCAGAGCAGAAGATCACTGTAGGGGAAGTCAAAATACCCATTGTGATCCTTATAGGCCCCGCTTACTCTTTTATGCTGTGACTCATGAAACCCTACACAGGGCGCCTTGACAGCAGCAAGGAGCAGTTCAACAGGCTGAGCCAGAGCAGAATGACTGTGGAGTGTGTTTTTTGGCCATTTAAAGGGCTGCTGGCACTCTGTATGGGAAGCTGGATCTCGCCGATGACAGCATCCCCATGGTTATATCCGCATGCTGTATCCTCCATAACATTTGTGAAGGGAAGGGTGAAAGATTCACTCAAGCATGGAACTCAGAGGTTCAACACTTGGAGGCTAAATTTGAACAGCCAGAGACCAGGGCTATTAAAGGGGCCCAGTGCAGGGCTGCAAGGATTAGGGATGCCTTGAGGGAGCAATTTGAGGCTGAATGCCACCAGTAATGTCTGGTGCCCTGCATGGGAGTGAAGTGCAGTGGTTCCAATGTTGGTCAGAATCTGTGTTTGCTACATATGATACGCTGACTTGCAGTGCCTGTTGCTTTCCTGGGCTAAGGTATCTTTTATGTTATGCAATAATAAAAAATGTTTTGAAAGTGCAAAATCCATTTAATGAAAAGAAAATTCATTGTTTCAAAAGAAAAACTGCTTGGGAAACACAAAGGGCAAGGTGGTGGGGTGGGGAACGGTACAATCACAGGTTTGCATATTTCCTGTTCTCATACTCAGACTTTCCATCTGGAGTGCTGTGCAAAGAGTGCTGCACTTCTGGATGGCTATACTGCATGGTGATGGGGTAAAGTGCAGTGGGTAAGGATCATAGTTTTCAGAGCTGGGTGGTGAAGCTGGGTGTTGGAGGCAGCTGATAAGAACCTGGATGTTGGGGAAACTGGGTTGGAGGTGACATGGGGGCACAAGGGAAAGTTTTGGGACAAGGACTATTGGGGGGGGTGCAGTACTGCTCCATCTGCATGACTACGAGCACCTGGATCAAATCTGCTTGGTGCTCCATGATGCTTATCAGCCACTCTGTGCTTTGGTGCTGGTGGTCTGCATTCTTCTGGCATACCCTCCTTTCACTCTCCCGCCACTCCTGCACTTTTTGATTTTCATTAAGGGAGTGCTGCATGACTTTGCTTCTACATGGCCACTTCCTGATTCTTTGCAGGCTCTCCATCAGTGATAACACGGACGGCAGAGATCTCAAGTTTGCATCTGTAAAGGCAAAATGCAATACTTAACAGAGGCAGCATTGCTCACACCAGACAGAGCAATGATTCTCCCGTACTTAAGGAGGGCAAGCACAATCTACAAAATCACATAATTTGCCTGTCCCAAAGCGAGTGCACACAACCCCAGGAGCCCCAAAATGGTGAGTCAGCACAGGGTCAAGCGTGACTGATTGTTTCATGGCTGTACTGTTCTCTGGGTTTCTGTGCCTTGGGGAGAGCCAACAGCAGCAGGGGGCCCCTATACTGAACACTGTCCCCACACTTTCCACAGGAGTTTGTCCTGGAACATATCTCACTGCTGAGGGTGACCTGGGAAACAAGGGAGGGTCGTCTTCTACAATACAGCCTCCACCCTGGCCCATATGCAGCTTGCCTGTGTGCAGTAATGGTGCCCTCATGGCACAGTGGCGCAGACATGTTAGCCTGACTGGGACAAGGACCATAGTGGCTCTCACAAAACCTGTGCAAGCGCATTGCCCAAGTTCTGGATAAAATCTTTGAAGAGATCAGAGGCAGACTACCGCGATATGTGAGAGCACATCAACGCCCTATTCCACATCTAGGCATGCATGCAGCCCTAACCCTCCTCACCCCAAGAGCCCCCACTGAATAACTTCCTTCCCAAAATTAAAGCCTTTTACCGGGAACCTCCTCTAATGTTTGTCCTTCCCCAAGCACTGGCTGCAGTGACTGGTGACCTTCCTCCTGGCTTGAGAACAGTTCCTGACTGCATGCATCTGGAGATGTCGGGGTATATTCCTCCTCCTCAGCACCCTCACTCCCACTTTGCTGCTGTTGCTGCTCTTCCTCCTCCTGCCTTGTTGGTCTGTGCTCTAAGTGTCCATGGTTGTACTCAGAGTGGAGATGGAGTCACCCCCAAGTATCGCATCCAGGCGCAAGTATCATGGCAGGTCGCGGGGGCAGCACCGGAGCGGCTGTTTGTTTTGCAAGCTTTGCGGTAGGGATTCCGCAACTCCTTCACTTTAACCCTGCACTGCACTGCACTGCATCCTAGTCATGGCTCCTTTCCATCATGTCCCTTGATGTCTGCCTGAAGGTATCATAATTCCTACGGCTGGAGCTCAGCTGGGACTGGACAGATTCCTCCCCCCAAACACTGAGGTCCAGCACCTTGCCCACCTTGCCATTGCTCCATACTGGGGAATCGCCTGGAGCGTGGAGGCATGGTCACCTGGAAAGATTCACTGAGAGCACTCCACACCTGGCTGAGCAAACAGGCAGGGGATTTTCAAAATTCCCAGAGAATTTAAAGGGCGGGTCTGATGGCTGGTCATCACTTTGAACTCTCCTGCCCTGCCCTCAGGTGACCAGAGTAGTTAGAACAGGCCATGTGGGACACTTCTGGAGCTGATCAGAGCACATTAACAGACCAGGGCATCCACACTGGCGGCGCTCCAGCGGGGGCACATCAAATATTATTCCATTCACCAAGGTGGAGTACCAGGAGCGCTCTAGCCACGGCGTCAGAGCGCTCTATGGGCCTTGACAGCGTGGACGCATTGTGAGTTAGAGTGCATTAAAGCAACCCAGTGCGCTCTAACTCGCAAGTGTAGCCATGCCCTTAGTATCAGAGGTAGAAGGTGATAACTCCTTAGATACTGCCACTTACTTAAAATGTTGTGAGGTCAATTTGATAAATTCTGTACTATGGCTTTGCTAGCTACTTAAGCAACCCATGAGTTTGCGAGCTATCTTGTAATATGAAGAGTAAAATTGGGCACTGCTCAAATGAAAATGAATGTCATGAACAAAAATCAGAGGTCAAAGTTGGGGGAATCAGATTTAATCAGAGATACTGTAGCTATAATTGGATACACTCAGGAATAAACCAATTCGTTAATCTACAAAAGCTGCATGTATCTTTCAAAAATGAAGAAATCTTTGGTACAAAAGGATATAAAGTGTGTGGTTTTTTTATGCAAGCACAGAAGAGATTTTTGTTTAATTATTATACACTCAGACATTTGAGAGAGTATTTTCTACCCCACATCACTTGAAAAACTAAACTAGGCAACAGAGCATAGCAATTCATGTTTAATCTTTGCAGTTAGTAATTCTTGAAAAAAGGTGTTACATAGACAGTCCTGAAGACTTTAAGGGTTTCTCTACATGGGGATACTCAAGAAAGTGATGTTGGGTGGGTGGGTTGGTTGGTTTTTTTTGTTTTTTTTTTTTTTAAATCTGAATTAACTAAAGGAGTGGATTTCAGGTGTATTTTAAACTGCATTAAATGTCTGTGGGGATGCTCATTTAGAAATGAATTCAACTGAATTAAGGCCATTTTAATTCTGAACGAGCCTCCTCACAGATATTTAATGCAGTTTATCCAATTCGTCTTAAATAAACACCTTTTAGTTAAATCAGACTGAAGTTTTCTGAGTGTCCCTTTGTAAATGCTATGTATCTTCAGAACTACAGGACTGCAAAGATAATCCAGGCATTACATTTTGTGACAGGAGCATCAGTAGGTCCTATCTACACTATTTTTTTTTTATCCCTGTTGTACCCAGAGCCCTTAACTCGGGTCTTATCTGCACTATAGCCATAGCTTGATTTTTTTTTTTATTTTTTTTAATTCCATATACTCTTCCATCAGCTTGCCTCAACTTTGACTTGGAGTGACCAGTAAGTTTCTCTAGCCCATTCAGTGTTAGTCTCAGAGTGGCCAGGGAATGTCCTCCATAATGGAGGACTTAGTATATCCCTTTGGCCATTAGGAATTGGAAGTATACCATTTCACTTTGCACAGGTCAGCAAATAGTAATCATGGTGATGAAGTAAAATGATCATGTTGTCCAGATTTGAACTGGTGACCTACAGGTAAAACTTCCTATTTTTTTTTCTTCTCTTCTGAGCTATTAAAGGCAGAGAGAACCAAAATGTCTACCCCTTCTGGATCTTCCTCAGGTGCTGAGACTAAGCACGCAAAGGATTCTGACAGGTTTCAGAGTAACAGCCGTGTTAGTCTGTATTCGCAAAAAGAAAAGGAGGACTTGTGGCACCTTAGAGACTAACCAATTTATTAGAGCATAAGCTTTCGTGAGCTACAGCTCGCTTCCTCAGATGAGGAAGTGAGCTGTAGCTCACGAAAGCTTATGCTCTAATAAATTGGTTAGTCTCTAAGGTGCCACAAGTCCTCCTTTTCTTAAAGGATTCTGAGTAACAAATAGAAGCCAAATTTCAGTGCTCATGATCTATCCCTTTTGTGTATAGATAGTATAGCAGACTGAGTAAGGTAGAAAGGGAAAGGAGCAGAGAAGAAATGGAAAAAGCAACGATTTCCTAGGGATGAGGAGAGTCAGAAACAAGGTCAGGGTGTCTTTCCCCACCCAAGATAAGAAAGCAAGTATTTTGGACAACCCCTCATCTTGCTCCATTTTTATTCCCCCTCTTCTCTCCTCTCTTCTCCCCCCCCCGCCCCCAACTCCAGCAGCTGCTGCTTCGCTTTTGTTTGCATTGCTCCCTCTCTTAGTAAGCAAATATGTGTTGCATTCACCAGCCCTCGCCTATGCATCATTTCAAGTGGGATGTAAAATTCAACAACTCTAAAATCAAAACCACCTTAAACACTACTTCTGGTGTGTTAATTTCTGCTTTCTTTGTCAGATGACTAGAAATAATCACTTGCTTCATAGATAAGAAATGGAGCTAGAATAGCCTGAAGAAGACGCAGAATAGCAAACTGAGGAAACCTGAATGTCTAAAACAATGAGGACAATTTTGCAAGTAATATTTTGATGGAAATAGTCAAATTATCCACTGCAAATGAATAAGAATGAATCATCAATGTTCTAATTCTGCCACAAGAGTAAAAAAAGATAAATATTTCACTGATATTAGCTATTTCAAAAAATTAGTACTTATTACTGCAATTATTATGCACTAGGAGTTATCAGTTTCCAAAAATCTAGCTTACCTCTGTGCCGTTTCTTAAAATGAACACCTCGTAGAAAAACATATTAAAAACAGCATTCACTCCTTAAAACGTTGCTACGTAATATTTGCATTCTTTAAGAATACAAAGCCAATGCTAGCTACAGCACAAGGCTAAGAATCTGACTACCCTCCACTCCTGTTGATCTCAATGGGGGTCAAGGATGCAAAGCACTTTGCCTTATTATTTTAGCTATGCAGAATCCCAAATTGCAAAATATTTGATGTGTTTTTAACTATTTTAATGGTGGGACCTATATTCTGCTCCCATTGACTTAGGTTGGAGCAGAGTTAGGCTAATGCAAAGCATTTGAGGAGAGGGGAATACCATGGTAACTTTTTATTTAACTTGATCAGCTATTAAAAAAAAGTGTGGGAGACCATTTTTCATTAATAATAGTCTGGGCTAGATTCTGCCACCCTTACTCATGCAGAGTAGCACCGTATTACTTTTAGCAGTCCTACTGATTTTGAAGAGACATGGAGTGGAACCCTCAGTTATATGTGGGCAGACCCCAATCTGGATTACTCAAAGAGGAAGCTATTACTCGGCATGAGTCCTAGAAAGAGATGGTTTAGGGCAGGGGTGGCTAACTTGAGCCTGAGAAGGAGCCAGAATTTACCAATGTACATTGCCAAAGAGCCATAGTAATACATCGGTAGCCCCCCATCAGTTTCCCCCGTTCCCAGGGACTCCCAGCCACCGGCATTCCTGCTGATCAGTGCCTTCCCCTCCCTCCCAACACCTCCTGATCAGTTGTTTTGTGGCATGCAGGAGGCTCTGGGTGGGAGGCGTGAGGGCACAACAGGCTTAGGGGAGTGGGCAGGGCCTGTGGCAGAGCCAGAGGTTGAGCAGTGAGCACCCCCTGGCACATTGGAAAGTTGGCACCCACAGCTCCAGCCCCAGAGTTGGTGCCTATACAAGGAGCCGCATATTAACTTCTGAAGAGCCGCATGTGGCTCCGGAGCCACTGTTTGGCCACCCCTGGCTTAGGGAATGTTGAGCGGTCATGTGGTCCATCTATCTCCCCGCTGCTGAGACAGGACCAAATATTCCTAGACTTTCCCTGATGGGTGTCTGCCCCTCTGTTTTGTATCCTTCACCGCAGATATATAATTGATGCATACTCTATTTAATGTCACATGTTTTTTAAAATAAAAACATGAAACTTGATTACAGTTGCTGTTCTTGAAGTTAGCTGGATAAGGCTGAGAAAAGCCCAACTAGCTGCTTTTCTCTCTTCCCCCCTCTTCCCTCCTTCCCCTTTTGGATATTTAAGTCCCAGTGAAGAAAGGAAGAAATGGTGTTCCTCCAAACTGCAGGGGGCAATATACAGATGTCATCACTAAGTAGTTGAGCTGCTTAGGTTTTTAAAAGTATCTGATGCTGACCCAGAGTTAGACACACAGGCTAGCTTACTATCAATGAAATTTTACATGCGTGGTCACCCAGAAACAGCAGAGTGACAGTTCTGAAAGATATGTTGCGTAGCATTCCATGTTTCTTAAACATTCTTGACAATGCAAAAAGCTGGTGCATAACTCCTTAAAGAAGTGCACAAGTTGAAAACTTTCAAAAGTACTATTTTTATTAAAACTAGAGCTGGTTGAAATATTCAGTGCAAATTCTGTTTACCGCAAATTCAGTGGGTTTTTTAATCTTCCTGTTTTTCATATGGTCTGTAAATACATTGAATTGGAAACTGTTACTTGATCAACAGTTTGAACACATTTCAAAATATGAATTGTTCACGAACTGCATCCATGTAGATGGACCATTGTGCCCTCACAGAATGGATGATTGATATTGCATTTTGTTTTGGAAATAATTATTTGTGCTTACCCTTGCATTTCTTTGTGGTCATTACTGTGCAGCTGCAGGTTGTGGGATGGGATGCAGTCTCTGCATATGGAATAGCCATTCACCAAATACTTGTGCAAATTAAAACCTGTCCAGGAAGATGTCTGGATTTAAGAAAAAAAAAAAAAGCAGCTTTGGGCAACGTTGGTTTTGCACCACAATTAAATTAAAAAACAAAACCATGTAAATCTTCTACGAAGTGAAAGCTAGTCAGTGACTGTTACTGGTGACTAATTTTTGTGGATAATGACCTCGCAAAGCATTAGGCAGGGGGACTTTAGTCAAGCTTGGTGGAGAGTTGTGCTGCCCCTTTAAGGAAGGCTAGCAAACTGGTGAGTTACCTACAATGCGGAGGCGTTGGCATCGGGTCCTGACCTATCTCTCTCCACCAGGTGACTGGAAGAGAGGGGGACTACACGTGCCCAGAGCTGGGCAGTGAAAGTCCTCTTTTCCCCTCAACAGACTGAGCAGCGGCAACTCTCATATCCACATAACTGGCTCTTCATGAGAAGAAGGAAGGAGTGGTGAAAAGTCTCACACGCCTTTCCAGTCTGCAGTGGCAGAAGCAGGTGTTTCGTAACAGAACGGGAGGGAATTCTGTACAACTGTATCTGCTGGGTATTCCCATACATTTAAGAATAAAATTAAGGCCTAATTAAGCCACATACAGTGTCCCCTGTCTGTCTTCTAGCATAGCCAGACACTTACAATCTCTGACTTTTTTTTCAAGACATTAGTTTTGCAAATAGATTTACTCTGGCACTTGTTTAGAGTAATGATTCTGATTGACTACCAGTTAACTCAGAATATAAAACTAGGCAATGAATTGTAGTGAACCTCCCCAAACTCTCCAAGCATTGCCAGATTTAGCAGCATAATAGAACATTATACTAGAGACTGAACTACACTTTTACCACCTTGGAAGTTTGTGCTGGTGTTTTCCTTGGTTCATTGCTTCACCAACCACTATCTAGCTTGGAATTGCTTCTCCATGTTCCCTGCTCCCCCTCCCCCATGGACTGCAAGCAATAATTTTTGATGGTATCTAATCCAAAGACTGACACCCCAGTGGCATAATATGTAGTTTGTGGTGCATCCTGATGGTCCCTACACCATTGACTTCTATGTACCTGCCGCAGATGCCAAGGATTAGGAACTATGCTGACCAAATAACTGAAAGTTTTTAGTAGTCCTATATTACTAAAATGTTAAAGTGCAATAGCTGTGTTAAACATTCAATTCAGGAACTAGGAATATTAATTTTTTCATTCATGTCCTTAGCTTTGCCTCAATAGTCTAATTGTGATCAAATTATTTCCCAAATAATGCAACATAATATACTGTATTTATCCTTTAAGCTGGATACACATGTAGAATCTTGCATGCCAAAAATGAGTCCATTAGAGTAATTTATATGAAAAGTGCACAGTAAACTGCTTAACAGTCTGCTAAAGATAATAGGGGCAATTTCCAATGGGTTGTCATATGTAGTACAAAGCTAGTCAAAAGAAAACATCTGCTAAATCTATTGCCAGACACACACAAAATTCCCCCTTCTTATAAGGCAAATGTTGAAACTTAGCAGAATTAGAATTCTCCACTCTTCCTATGCCTTGAGATTTTGCACTTCAGGTGCAGTAACTCACTCAAGTCCATCAGGCTAACGGAAAAGTAGCCAAAATTGATCTGCCCTGTGAGCGACAACATCATTCAGAAGTGGGGCAAGAACTAAAACAGCCAGATCTGAATTCAATAAGAACATGAGCTTGTGCTTAAATGCTTTGCTGAATAAGGATCTATTTAACTTTTAAGCATGTGCTAAGTAGTTTGATAAATTGAATTCTCAGGAAAGAAGAATGTAGAATGTTTTTATGTTTCAGCTGAATGATGGCATGCACATGAAGGAGGGCACAGGATCTCTGCTGCTCAGAAGTAACAAAGTCCTCCTGGTTGCTTGGAGCCATTAACAGCTCATTGTATTTTTAATGAAGTTGATTGCTAACTAGAATTGTGCATATCTTTCATAGTAATCCCAAAGCAGGCAAAACTTGCCTGTTTTCTGGCTTTATTACTAGACTAAAACTTGGCCCATGTTTTCTGAAAGATTTGCTGAAGTTTATAAACCAGTTTGGTAAACCCGTCAGAGTTGGGACAAACCTGAAAAGTGTAGGGACATGCCCTTTATTTACATTAGATTCCTCTTCCCAAGACCAGGTTGGTGGTTAACTTCTCATCTGGCATAATGGAACTCACTCCACTCAAGACAAAGCTAGTCTGTGTGTGTGAGTGACAAAGGGACCAGTCGGAACTTCCACAGGTACTAAAAACTCCCACAAACCTCGCGCGCTCTGCTCCAAATGCAAAGTGCATTTGTCTTTGGCCTTGAAATCTCTAAATATCTAACATGAATATTTAAACCAAAAACCCTAACAAAATAAACACTCCACTAGACTTGCTTATACCTCTGGGGAAGAGGATGAAAACATCTGATAGTTTGTTATATTGCTTAATGTGTTACTTGAAGGTCCTCTATACTATGGTAATGTTCCATAAGACCCCATATACAGAAGACTAGGTTCCCCTTACTACTTTCTTGCTGTCTCCTAATAGGATGTGGTCATGGCCTGTGAACTCGTTTCTGTGGTGGTCGGTCACTCACTCAATTCCCTTCTCAGTCATTGACTGGCTTTAATATTTGGCACATATGAAGAACCCTAGAGAGATTGTGAGGAAACCCTCATTCAAGTCTCTGGGAGTTTTGCCATACTTCAGTGGGACTAGGATTTAAACCTTATTTTCATTTCTCTCAAGGAGGTGACCCAACAGGATGACTTCAATATCCAAAACAAACTGACTCTTTATATAGCTGAGGAGGAGGAGGAGAAGAAGAAGAGGGGGGAAAGAAGTGAATGAGACTGGAGATGAAAGGGCAGAATTTAGAAGCGCATCATTAGAAATAGTTTTCCCACTATATAAGCTTCCTTCTAATTACAAAGGTGTTAGCTAACAGTAAAATAAACTACAGATGACACGGCAACAATAAAATTAATAGTGGCAGCACTGAAGTAAAGCAGTAAAGAACTAACAAAATCACAGATCAATGGCAGAGATATGGTAGGAATCAAACTAAATGTGATATGGCAGATGATATACTCCATTCATAAACGGTCTGAGGAAGACCACTGGAGAAGCTACAGAATCTTTTCCGGGATGTGGCTTAATTTCTTGTCTGTCTGAAACCTGGTGAGAGCAGGAGCTACTGATGTCATGCTGATCGCTGAGGGATCTGCAACCCAGAGCAGGAGCAGTGAAAGTCAGTGGCTGTGCAGGGGTGAGGTAAGGTCAAGTTGAAGCTGCCCCTTGACAGTGGCAATCCAATTATCCCAGGATAGCCATCAGTTGTCACAATTGTCTCACTAGAAACTGTTAGGTGCTGTTAGTAGTGTACCACTTCTCATACCATCATCAGTTCTCTGTTTACTCTACCTGTTCTTTTCCTTAAGTTTGTGACAAACTCCAGATGGATTTTCTTGGCGATTCTTCTCAAGCTATAGAATTGCTTTTCATTCTATCTTGTCTGTCTCTCTCTCTCTTTTTTTTAAATGCACTGCTTCCAAATACTTATTTTCCTGCACTTTTTCCATCTGATATTTCTGAGGTAATTAGCCCAAGGTGAATGCAATTAAGTCTTCTCAGTGATACTCCCATCTCTGCTGATCTATACATATTATTCCATGTACAGTACTTTTTTTTAAAAAAAAACATTCATCCAGGTCTTAGTTGTGGAGATGAGAGGGGGGGTTGGAGAGAGTCATTGTATAACTGGAAATAATTTTGATTGTGGAGAGTCCAGTTACCTCTATGGTTGACACAATTTCCAATTAAATATTGTGGATGACCCCTCAGCTGTATGCATCCCACAAAGAATAATTACTGTTTAATAATACATAAAATTCACAGCCTGAGTAGCAAATAAAGTATGGAAAATCAACTGTGTAAGTGACTTTACCCATGAATAGAGACCCTTCTTATAACCAAATAGTCCTGGAGAGACTGATTTTCTGTTCTGTGGGTAATCTAAAGTACTTGGCAAATTTTGCTGTGTTCTGTATTCTATGTGGACAGTTTGGATAAAGGTCCATTTAGCCATCTGGGACAAGTTACTTCTTCGGCTGGTATTGGGGATAAGCTACACAAGTGACAGATTAAGAGCCTAAATTTTTTAGAGGTTGTTCTTACCTGGCACTCTTTCAATGGCCAAGACAGTTTGGAGGAGATCTGTACTTTTAAGGGGGCCTTCTTGCCTGCCAAGTGCAGCAGCAGTGGTCAGAGCCAGGAACTGCCACAATAACATGACTCCAGCCTGCTCCACCAACCAGGTAAGGCATGTATGATAGGACAGCAGTGGCATAGGCCTCAATCTGTCAAGTATTAGCCCTGGCTACTTGTGGTTTTTGAAGGCTAAGATAGCACTATACCTACAATTAAATATCTTGGTATGTTAACACTACAGTGTGATCAGCTATGACGGCTGCCCACCTGATGTGATCTGCGTTACCCATGTTGACTCTTTCTCAGGTCTGCCTGTGTTGTCAAAGCTTCCCACTTATCTCTCAGTGCTCAAGGACTTGACAACAATGCTAGCAAACATTTACTGACCAATATTTTCAAAAATTAATTAATGATTTTGGGTGCACAACTGATGCACCTTAGAGGGCGGTAATTTTTTGGAGGGGAAGCATTCATTGCATTGTGAAAATTGGGCCCCTTTAATCTGTATTAGTTTGGACACTCAAGTGGAAGCACTCAATAGCAAGTCACTTCTGGAAAAACCTTGGGCCTGGTTTACACTACAAGTTTGTGGGATTTAGCAGCATTAAATTGAATTAACCCTGCACCCGTCCACACAACAAAGCCATTTTTTTCCAACATAAAGGGCTCTTAAAACCGATTTCTGTACCCCTCCCCAATGAGGGGATTAGCACTGAAATCGACATCCCAGTTTTGAATTAGGGTTAGTGTGGACACAATTCGAAGGTATTGACCTCTGGGAGTTATCCCAAAGAGCACCATTGTGACTGCTCTGGAAAGCACTCTGAACTCAGATGTACTGGCCAGGTGTACAGCAAAAGCACCGGGAACTTTTAAATCTCCTTTCCTGTTTGGCCAGGCAAGCTCATCAGCACAGGTGACCATACAGTCCCAGAATCGAAAAAGAGCTCCAGCATGGACCGAATTGGAGGTACTAGATCTGATCGCTGTATGGGGAGAGGAATCTGTGATATCAGAACTACGTTCCAAAAGACTAAATGCCAAAACATTTCAAAATCTGAGGCTATGAGGGACAGAGGCTACAGCAGGGACACAACACAGTGCCACATGAAACTTAAGGAGCTCAGACAAGCATACCAGAAAACCAAAGAATCAAACGGACGCTCCGGGACAAAGCCCCAGACATGCTGCTTCTAAGCTGAGCTGCATGCAATTCTAGGGGGGCCGCCACCATTACCCCACCCCTGTCCATGGACTCTGACGATGGGGTACTCTCCACCATGCTTGAGGATTTTGCAAATGGGGAAGATGGGGAGGAGGAGGAAAACCGCAGCACTAAATGGCCAACTCAACATGCTTTGCTTGGTATGGGAGAGGAGGGTGCTGCTATTATGAAGGTTGCAGAAGCCGAAAGACTATGGCTTACCATGGCCGCCTGCAAGCTGAATTCTGTTGCCCAACACTGTGTGTGTGATCTCTAACACCAAAGCCACAGGCACTCAATATAAGATGCAAAATGCAACCTTGTACCAAAATCACATGTGCTATGTAATGTGAATAGTGTTGTGCACCATGAAAGAGTATAGCCATTGTTCTGTAAAATATATCTTTTTGAATACTTCACTCCCCTTTTTTTTTTTTTTTTTTTTGTGGCCAGGTGATTTGCCTCAACCTCCCAGACCACCATAACTGTCTCCCCCTTACTCTCTCAGAGATTGTGGAGCACACGGCAAGCAGCAATAACAATGGGAATATTGCTTTTGCTGAGGTCTGAGCGAGTCAGTAAACTGCGCTAGCAACCCTTTAAATGTCCAAATGCACATTCTACCACCATTCTGCACTTGTTCAGCCTATAGTTGAACAGCTCCTTACTACTGTCCGGGGTGCCTGTGTACGGCTTCATGAGCCAGGGCATTAAGGGGTAGGCTGGGTCCCCAAGGATAACTATAGGCATTTCAACATCCCCAACAGTTATTTTCTGGTCTGGGAAGTAAATCCCTTCCTGCAGCCATTTAAACAGACCAGAGTTCCTGAAGATGTGAACATCATGAACCTTTCTTGGCCATCCCACGTTGATGCTGAAGCATCCCTTGTGATCCATCAGTGTTTGCAGCACCACTGAAAAGTACCCCATTCAATTCATGTATTGGCTGCCCTGGTGGTCCGGTCCCAAGATAGGGATATGCGTCCTGGCTATAGCCCCACCACATTTAGGGAATCCCATTGCATCAAAGCCACCGCCATCTACTATGACCTGCACATTTCCCACCTTTGATAGCAGCAGCTCAATGATTGTGTTTGCTATTTGCATCACAGCAACCCCCACAGTAGATTTGCCCACTCCAAATTGGTTACCAACTGACCAGTAGCTGTCTGGTGTTGCAAGTTTCCACAGGGCTATTGCCACTCGCTTGTGAACTGTAAGGGCTGCTCTCATCTTGGTATTCTTGTGCTTCAGGGCAGGGGAAAGCAAGTCACAAAGTTCCATGAAAGTGCCCTTATGCATGCCAAAGTTTCACAGCCACTGGGAATCATCCCAAACCCACAACACTATGCTGTCCTACCACTCTGTGCTTGTTTTCCGGGCCCAGAATTGGCGTTCCACAGCATGAGTCTGCCCCAGTGACACCTTGATCTCCAAATTTCCAGGGACCGCGGTTTTAGAGAAATCTGTCTTCATGTCCTCATCACCATGCTCCGTCGCCACCTCTGCCTGGTTTTTCAGGTGCTGGTTCCGCATAAACTGCACAATAATGTACGAGGTGTTTACAATGGTCATAACCATTGCGGTGAGCTGAACGGGCTCCATGCTTGCCGTGCTATGGCGTCTGCTCGAACAATCCAGGGAAAAGGGCATGAAATGATTGTCTGCCGTTGCTTTCATGGAGGGAGGGTTGACTGACGAAATTTACCCATAACCAACCGTGACAAATTTTTGGCCCCATCAGGCATTGGGAGCTCAGCCCAGAATTCCAGTGGGCAGTGGGGACTGCAGGAACTGTGAGATAGTTACCCACAGGGCACTGCTTGGAATGTGGACACTTGCCACAGTACCGTGGATGCACACCGCCAAATTAATGTGCTTAGTGTGGATACATGCACTTGACTTTATACAATCTGTTCCCAAAAATCGACTTCTGTAAAATCGGAGTACTTTTGTAGTGTAGACATGGCCTTGGACATTTTTTTTTTATTTGTTATAGCATATGGATCCATGGCTCTCTGGAACTGTTTCTAATTTGTGATGTGTTTTCTTAATGCCTCATGAAGCTCAAGGAAAAACAAAACATTTTCCCATTCTAGCTTTTAACTCAGGTTAACATGGTTCATTCCATTCAGTCCAGTCAGTATTGTAGTATTCATTCTCTCTCTCTCTCCCTCTCTAAGAAGCTAAAGCCAGAGTGATACCCAGTGGAAAACTCTCTTAAAGCATTTAACTGTATTTAAAAATTCTGCATGCATATCATGCACTGTACTTTCTGGTTCTTTTTTCTTTCCCTATTTTTATTAGAGAGATTTGTGTGAAAGCAAAGCTTTTGTTTTTGAGTGCATCTGTTTCAGCTTTGTATTCCTTGCTTGGAGTCACAATCCTCTGTGAAATACCAGCTAGTGAAATGCATATTTTTGGCTACTTTATGCCTTATCTCATGAGCTCCCTTGTCCCCTTGGAACAGATATGGCAGCGACAACGTTCACTATAATGACTGAAGGAAAGGGATACCATAAGAACCTGTATATGACTGGAGCATACCTCTGTATTGGGGTGTGTGATGTTCTGTACCTTGTGGGAACACCCTGCACCCCAAGTTCATCCTTCTAAAATGATTGTGTGGTATCCAATGCAAAGTTTGTCATGTTGGGTGTCTTTGGAAGGCTCATGATGCACTGAGCATTGCTGTTATAGTTATGTTATAGGTGGTAACTTCATGTGTATATAGCTATGAAGCTGAAAATGTGTCCTCATGGCTTAAAACAAAACAAGCCCCGGCAAAACTCTCCAGGAACAAAGGGGCAGTTCACACCTGATCCGGGCATGTACGGGACAAGCCCAGCCCAGCCTCACGGGAACAAAGGACGCTGGCCTAGGGAATAGCAAAGGATCTGTTGGACTCTGGAGTGAGTCACTCCCTTCCCTTGGACAGTTTGGGACTAGGATGTGGTAATGCTTACCTGATCGTGAAGGGGTGGGGGGGCAAAGCCAAGAGGGAAGAAATAACATGATAAAAGGGAGAGACATTTGCCATGTTCTTCCTCTCTCTTCCACCTCCATCTACAGACATCACCATCACGTGACTGAAGCGCTGATCAAAGAGGAGAGCCTGGCTGAAAGGCAACCAGCCAGCCTGTGGTGAGAAGCAGCTAAGTTTGTAAGGGCACTGAAAGTGTTTAAGATCGACTTAAAATGCATTTTACTTTTATTTCATTTGACCAAATCTGACTTGTTGTGCTTTGACTTATCACTTAAAATCTTTTTAGTTCATGTATTTGTTCTACCTGAAGCAGTGCATTTGGTTTGAAGTATGTCAGAGACTCCCCTTGGGGATCACAAGCCTGGTACATATCGATTTCTTTGTTAAATTGAGAAACTCAAACTTGAGGTGTCCAGTGGGCATAACTGGACACTGCAAGAGAAAGGTTCCTAGGGTTGTGTCTGGGACTGGAGATGTTGGCTAGTGTCATTTGGTCGCACAATCCAAGCAGTTTACATGTTAGAGGCTGGCTTCAGAGTAACAGCCGTGTTAGTCTGTATTCACAAAAAGAAAAGGAGTACTTGTGGCACCTTAGACTAACCAATTTATTTGAGCATAAGCTTTCATGAGCTACTGTGTGACCAGCCCAGGAGTAGGGGCTCTCACAGCAGAGCAGGGTAAGGCTGGTTCCCAAAGTCGAGGCTTGGAGTGACCTAGCAGATCACCAGCCCAGATAACACCAGGGGAATGTCACAGGGTGATTCCCAGATTCTGGTAGATTCTTCTAGTGGGTCTATTGATTCTTCTGTAAGAATCTCCATCTCTGATAGAAGTCTGATACATATTGTAGCTGCAAAGTTTTCTATGCTGTGTGTGTTAGAGAGACTGTATAGATGTTATTATTGAATGACTTCTTGGTTGACTATTCAGTACTATGAGTTGGGATTTGCATTAGGATGTCTGAGGAGGACACATCAAGGTCAACAAGCACATCAGAGGTATATAATCTTATTTTGGAGAGAAGTCTAGAGGACATCCCAGTTCTTCTATTCATTAATTCTTCTCTTTTGTAAGTGGAGTTTTTGGGGCACAATGACAATTGTCCTGAAATGATCCTACAATATTGGTGAAAGAAACATCAGCAGTGTTCCTGATCACAAGGAGTCACTTAACCAAATTATTTACATTGGCCTGAACTCAACTACCCATCCAGTGGCTCAACAGTGCAGTAGCTCACCGATTCAGCAAGAATGTGGTCACTAACTCAGTCCTCTATTCAGAGGTCCCTTCTGTCCAAACACACAGAGCTGTCTACAACCAATTGAGTGGTACAGGGGGGAAAAAGGAGGCATCCACTCTCTCTCCTCTTTCCCAGATCACAACTGTTAGAAGATCCAACTGGAGAAGATGCCATCTTAGTATTCTCTATTATGTCCTCCTTAGGTCATGCCTCCGCCCACCACTAGCACTTTAGCTCAAATGGACTGTTCTTACCACAGTCCCAATCTGGAGAAGCCTATGGTAGAAGGATGGTCCAGGGGTTATGGAATTAGTCTTGGACTGGGAGATGTGGGTCCAATTGCCTGCTCTGAGCCAAGCTTCCTGGAGAGCTTGGGCAATTCATTTAGGCACTTCGTGCCTCAGTTCCCAATCTGTAAGATAGGGATAATAGTTGTTGAGAGGCTAAATACATTGGCAATTGCAAGATGCTTGCATATTATGGCAATTACCCTAAATAGAGAAGTCTCTGACCATTAGACTACACTCCTCAGAGCCTGGAATAGAATCTCCATATTCTTGTGCTGTCAACAAATAGCTGTGAAAGCCACAATATGTGCCTCATCTGTCTTTACTGACTGACCTATATATAGGATAAGAACCTACTACTCTTGTCAGTTACTCTGTGTAAGTGACAGAAATCTGTTCTCTGGATCTAAAGCTTCTAACCCACATCAGTCAATATGGTTCAAGAAATAAATCAACATTGTCCATTAAGGATCTGATCCTGCGCTCATAGATACTAAGGTCAGAAGGGACCATTATGATCATCTAGTCTGACCTCCTGCACAACGCAGGCCACAGAATCTCACCCACCCACTCCTGCGATATAACCTCTCACCTATGTCTGAGCTATTGAAGTCCTCAAATTGTGGCTTAAAGACTTCAAGGAGCAGAGAATCTTCCAGCAAGTGACCCGTGACCCATCCTACAGAGGAAGGTGAAAAACCTCCAGGGCCTCTTCCAATTTGCCCTGGAGGAAGATTCCTTCCCAACCCCAAATATGGTGATCAGCTAAACCCTGAGCATATGGGCAAGATTCACCAGCCAGATACCCAGGAAAGAATTTTCTGTAGTAACTCAGATCCCACCCCATCTAACATCCCATCACAGGCCATTGGGCCTATTTACCATGAATATTTGAAGATCAATTAATTGCCAAAATCATGTTATCCCATCATACCATCTCCTCCATAAACTTACCTAGTTTAATCTTAAAGCCAGATAGGTCTTTTGCCCCCACTGCTTTCCTTGGAAGGCTATTCCAAAACTTCACTCCTCTGATGGTTAGACTTCTCATTGACTTCAGTGGGGAAGGATGAAGTACTTAAAGAGGGTGTTGTCTGTAGGACCTCTGCCCCATTTGTTGGAAGATGTGTAATGAATGAGGCCAGGGACTGCAGGAAGAGAAGATACCCTTATGGTTTTGAGACTCGAATGCTGCCCTGGAAAACTGGATTCTATTCCTGGCTCTTCTAGAGTTTTTGTGATGCTGGGCAAGTCTCTTAAACCAGACTTTTCCCAGGAGATCATGAATTGTGAGTTTCTCATTTTCTGGGTGTTCCTCTTGAGACCCTGGTGTCTAGATTACAGAAGCCCTGCATCTGATGAAGTGTGCTGTAGCTCACAAAAGCTTATGCTCAAATTAATTTGTTAGTCTAAGGTGCCACAAGTACTCCTTTTTTCTTTTTGCAGAAGCCCTGAGCACTCTCCGCTGCAACTGATGTCAGTGGTGTGTGTGTGTGTGTGTATAAAGAGTCATAGAATGTTAATTCCTTGGAAAAATCAGGCCTGTTGTATCTCACATTTGGCACCCAGAAAATGAAACACAGGTAGTGGTCACCTGTGGAAAATTGGTTTAAGTGATGCTTAACTTTAGTGAACACTTTCTACATTAATGTCTCTATGCCACAGTTATCCAGTTGTGGAAATGGGAGAGCAATACTCACTCAACTCCCTGGGCTGTTGTGAAAATTAAAGTTTGTGTAGTGCTCAGATACTATTAGTGTCATGGAAAGCACATAAGGAAATTTTTAATAATTTTCTATTCAGAACAGTATTTGAGAAGTTTGTAGTAAATAATCACATTGAATTTAAAAAAAGATGCAATGCCATGAATAGAATCCATGTTTCCAGACTCCTAGTCCAGTGCCACTAGACTATGCTGCTTCTCCCTAACAAATAGGGCAAAAAGCTTAATATGGTAAGTCAGAAAACTCTATATTCAAAATGCACACTACTCCTTTAGTAGATCAGTTAACTTCAGTGGGACAATGTGAGGACTGAAGTAATCAAATAATAAGATGGCCTCAAGATTTGTTGCAAAAGTTTCTCACACCATTAAATATTTCTCTGCAACAGCCACCTTCCTGGAGTTCAGAAAAAAGCTGTTTAATGGGTACCCTTTCTGACGACTATCTCTGCAAGGAAGCAGTGCAATATTCAAGCTCTGTTCTGAGAGCTTGCATTTTTTCAAGTGACCTTTTCAAAGGAGTGTATAGCAGTGTGCGCAATGGAGTGGCAACTGCACCCTTTTCAACCCCTGCACCTCAAGAGAGCCCTGCCATTCCTGCTCTGTCAACACTGGCAACTCTCCAGAGAGAGAATGTTCTGCCCTCACTTGAATGAGATTATCTTGTCATTGAAGGAGCTAAAACTAAGACGGGGACGAAGGCCTGTTCTTGCAATCTTCCTTCTTGGAAGTAGTCATCCCTTACAGCTGAAGCCCCTTTTACCCAGGGTGCTGCTCCCTGGCAGTACCTCCACAGTCTCAGGGTCTCCCCTCCTCAGGGAACCCTCACCCACTATCCCCACCTTGCCTCAGTCTTTGGTTACTGCCAGTCACCATTGAGCCCATGCACACTAGGGCAGACTGCAGTGTATAAGCCAATCATCACCAGCAAGGGAGGTTTGGACCTGCTGCTGCTACCTACCTTTGGGCTGCCCCCTGTAACCACAGTACCTATCCGGCCTCACACTAGGCCTGTAGCCTGGGGCTTTTCCAGTCTGGAGCTTCTGGCTTTCCCCAGCCCTTCTTCACCTCAGGTACCCTGGTACGCTCCCCAGCAGCCAGGCCCATCTCCCTCCACAACTAGAGGAGACTGTCTGTCTGTTCCTGAACCACTGCCCTCTTATAAGGGCCAGCTGAGCCTGCTTCCCCCAATCAGCCTGGGAACTGCTTGCTCCTAGCCACAGCCCTCTCCTGGGCTGATTTCAAGCCCTTCAGGGCAGCAGCGTGTGACCACCCCGCTACATCCACCTTCACTCCGATCCTTGTTTCATTAGTTGTCCCCTGGAATCTCCTTCCTTGGAAGTTTTCAAGGTCAGGCTTGACAAAGCCCTGGCTGGGATGATTTAATTGGGGATTGGCGCTGCTTTGAGCAGTGGGTTGGACTAGATAACCTCCTGAGGTCCCTTCCAGCCCTGATATTCTATGATCATTTGGTTTCCAGGTCCTGTAGATCCTCCCCTTAGGCTGGGGGACGAGGGGGGAGATCCTTTAAGCAGTGGGCAGGCTCTCGCCTGCCCATTTCCTGGAACCCAATAGGTACGTGCACCTTCACTCCGATCCCTGTTTTTCATTAGTTGTTCCCTGCAATCAGTTGGTCCCTGGGTCCAGTGATCCCTCCTGCTAGGCTGGGGGAGGGCCTTTAGAAGTGGGCAGGCTTGCACCCACCCACCTCCCGGGTTTTCCAGTAAGACCCTGCTACATGAATTCAACAAATGACCTACCCTCATGACTTATTGTCTGTAACAAGAAAGTAAACAGGAAAAAAAAATCTTCCCAAACTAAAGTTCAACACAGTCCTGTGATCTTAAGTACGCTGGCCGGTATTGCCAATGACCATTCTCTCCTTCTGTCTCTCAAACAACCACTCTTATCTGTGGAAAGGACAGTTGAGCTGGCATTATTCCCTTGTTAAAACTTATGGAGACAACTCTCCTGAGTAAAGGCAAGAAGGATTTGTGTATGAAATTACATAATTAATAAATACTTCAAATGGGGGAGGAGAACAAAAGTGGGGGGGGGGCAAAAGTAGGTGAGTGATGGCTAATGCAGTTCCACACTCATGGGCTAACTCTTTGCCACCTCCTCTAGGGTGAAAAGAAAGGGTAAGAGTCTGGTATGGCTTCAACTATCTCATCCACCCCTCCACTTCCCATGTGACCTTGAGCAAGTCACTTAACCTTCAATCCCCATCCATAAAATAGGGATAATAGTAATCTGCCTCATGGGGTGTTTTCAGGATAAATACATTAAAGATTATGAGGCTCTTGGATACAGCAGTAATGAAGGTCATAAGTGTGAGATCTCCCATTCTAAATAATCTAAATACCACTGGTGCATTTGACTCTCTCTCCAAAATATAACTCTGTGTGTCTTTGTTTTTCAGTAAATTACAATGAGGTTTTGTTTGTGTTAAGAATAATGGGTGTATCCTCAGCTAGTTTAAATAGGTAGCACTTCCTTGCCATCAGTGGAGCTATGCTGGTTTATACCACTTGATTAACATAACACATAGCCCAAAAAATTCATAATATTAGTCATACTTATGAATTACCAAGCTCTTTGAAAATCATTTTCTCATGAGTTGGCGGAAAAAGATAAATATAGAGTATCAGCAGCTAAAGTAGGAAAGCTAGCAAGAAAAAACAAGTATATTTTTTTATTAAAAGAAAAAATGTGCAATCCTGTACATTAAAGGTAATCTGATCTTTTTTTTTTACTTGTTCATGATTGTTTCCTATCTAAAATGGACTTGATCCACAACTGGCTTATACCTAATGCACTTATGAGTGCAAAGTGGGTGTAAAATACTAACAAGTCGGAATGATAGCTTCTTATGCCCACTTCGCAGAGATGTAAGTGATTACACAAGGTGCAAAGCAGCTGAGAATCAAGCCCAATATATCAATCAGAATCAAGTTTAAACTTTTTTTTCTCATGTCTTCAGTACCCTTCCCAGCTCCACCACTGCTGAGATCCTGGGCTTGATTCTCCATTACTTTAGTCCAGTTTTCTGCTACTGTTGCTCCACTAAAGTAGCAAATCAGGGTCTTTGTCTCTTATCAGGACTCTGCCCACTCTGACAGGGAAACTAGCCTCTGTGCCCTATTCTTTTCAGTCCTGGGATGACTTGCAGTATGTAATGTGAAGCATGTGTATAAATTTCTGCAGGACTGGGCCTTCTTTCCTATGACCTTTGGTTCAGGAAAAAGAAAAAAGGAGTACTTGTGGCACCTTCGAGACTAACAAATTTATTTGAGCATAAGCTTTCATGAGCTACAGCTTACTTCATCGGATGCTGTAGCTCACGAAAGCTTATGCTCAAATAAATTTGTTAGTCTCTAAGGTGCCACAAGTACTCCTGTTCTTTTTGCGAATACAGACTAACACGGCTGCTTCTCTGAAACCTTTGGTTCAGGGGTTGTCTTTATTTTATTGTGCCTTGTCCAGTGCTGAACCCCCTTTTTTTTTTTTAAAAAAAAGGAACTAATCTGAATACAGAAGTGAAAACTTCTCATGTTTTCTGAATGTACAATCTCGAGTTATATAAATTCATCAGAAATAGTTCTAATCTATCAAATAAGGCTGGAGCTAATAAATTGCAACAGAAGCTGAAAGTGACGTTTAGACCTCTTAATCTTAGCTGCTGTAGCTGGCAGCGTGTTAAGCTTATATACTTCTGTGCAGAAGTATATGAGCAGAAGAATTAAAACTGAGCAATCTGGGAGCGGGAGATTTTTTTTTCCCATAAACAAAACTGTTAATCAGGTTGGGAGGAAAGAACATGGTCCCTTACCTTCAAAGACACCCACTCAGTCAGTTGGCAGTGATTAAGTCTTTGTTGATTTAAAAATAAATCTCTGAACTTCCTGTGTAAGCATGTCTATCAAACCTCTAAAAATAGGGGGGTGGTTTCCAGATTCATAGATATCGTCCAACTAAAAGTGGTTGAAGATTATAATTACACTGATGGTGGCAGAAGTTTTATGTAACAATTGTCACTGGAATGATTTTTTTTATAATGGAAAATTCAACAAAAGTAACTTTGTAGATGCACATTTGTTTGCATACAGTTATGATTGATGTAATGTACTTTCATGGGACAGTTATTTAGGCAATAAACTATTGATCACATCAGGATATTCCATTCTAGGGTTGTAATTCCATTGTGTTGAAAACTAGCTCAGAATAAACCATCTCCATTTAAAATTTGCCATTTTGTTCTTACAAAACTAAAGCCACTTTGGGAGGGGATAGCAATTTCCTCTCACTTGCTGAATCTAACACTTATGGTTCCCATTGTCTGCTTGTCATTACTGGCTACTTAAAAGCCGCCTTCCTCCCCCTCATCATATTTGTGCCTAAACCTTGGTAACTTCAATAAAAAGATTGGTGCAATCCAATGTGACCTAATACCCTTCCTTCCCTCCTGTCACTGACTGAAATCTCCTGCTTACTGCTCATTTTACGTACCTCTTTGATCCCTTCTTCTGACTACTAACTATATTTGCACTTACTCTGTCCCTCCATTAACCTCACTGTTTGCCAAGTTACCACCCCCAGTCTTCCCTCTTAAAATCCTTTCCACAGAACAAGTAGTACTTGTGGCACCTTGGAGACTAACCAATTTGAGCATAAACTTTTGTGAGCTACAGCTCTGGATGAAGTGAGCTGTAGCTCACGAAAGCTTATGCTCAAATAAATTGGTTAGTCTCTAAGGTGCCACAAGTACTCCTTTTCTTTTTGCGAATATAGACTAACACAGCTGCTACTCTGGAACTTTCCAAAGAACAGTATTTCTTCTGTTTTGCCTGTAAGAAGTGAGAGAATTGACCTTTTTTCCCCTCTTTTTATGCTCATCCTCCAGATTTTAGACATGACAAAAAAAAAATTAGGATTTAAGATCTTCTGGACCAGGAACTGTCTTTATTTGTTCTGTAAAGCCCCAGTACCATAAAAAGTGTATAATTAATAAGCAGAACTGAATTTTTGGAATTCTGAAATTTTGAATCTTCATAGATTTCACTTTTTACATTAGTTCACAACTTGTCAATAGCAGCCATGCATAGTGCAATTGCTATTGACATGTCAGTTTATTTTTTTAAAAATAAAAGGCAGCAACTGATGAAATAGCTTAAATAGCATTTGTTCTTGATCTTAAAAATAAATAGAATATTCCAAACTATTATACCATCAACTATTCACACTAGAGCAGTGTGAATAATAGAATTTTATAGCTTTCTGACCATTCAAAAAAAGATTAAGTCAAACAATTTTTTTAGGTAAAGAAAATTTAATTTTAATTTCAACCAAAAATTTGAAAAAAAATTCAGTGTGGGTTTTTTGTTTTTTTTTTAAAAAAACCAAAGCAATTTGGCTTAATGGATACTAACTTGAAAATGGTCAATGTAACCAAATTTGCATTTTTCAGTGTGTAAAAAAGTGTCCAAAATATTTCACCAATTCTAATTGACACATTATGAAATAATGTAAAAATCCTATATGAATTTTGCAATTCCAAAACAATGTCAAAATTCCAGTCTTCCTCTCCCCTTCCCCCCCCCCCTCCACCCATGGCAGTGATTATAGCTGACACTTTTAACTGAAATTAAAACTTTGCAAAAAAAAAAAAGCAGCATTTTTTTGCTTGAAAAATGTTTTGAGGAGAAATTTCTGACCAGCTTTAATATATTTAAACTATCCTTAAGCAGTGATTCTGAATAATTATTTCACTTTTTTTAATATATGTATTAGTCCATTTTAAAAAAAAAAAGTGCATCCAGAAGTAGAGTAAGGGCCTTTACTTTCAGGAACTGTTTGATGTTCTCCTTTGTAATTTAATTGGAAATATGATAGTTGGCTCTCTAGTTGATGTTCGTTGGTTGGTCTGAGGTCAGACAAAAGCTGTGATAGTGAAAAGAGCCAGGGAGAATAGGTTTCATGACTTCAATGCTCGAGTAAGGACTAAGAAGAAACTGAATAACTTCAGGATTTGGCCTGTTGGTTTTTATTGGAAAGCTGATGTACTCCACTAGGAGCAGAACAAATTCTCAGAAGCTCATTGTTTAAGTATAAATGACTCTTGTCAGCAAGTTAAAGTAGTATGGGCTGGATGAATGCACTATAATGTGGGTAGAAAGTTGGCTAGATTGTCGGGCTCAATGGGTAGTGATCAATGGCTCCATTTCTAGTTGGCAGCCGCTGTCAAGTGGAGTGCCCCAGGGGTCAGTCCTGGGCCGGTTTTGTTCAATATCTTCATAAATGATCTGGAGGATGGTGTGGATTGCACTCAGCAAATTTGCGGATGATACTAAAATGGGAGGAGTGGTAGATACGCTGGAGGGCAGGGATAGGATACAGAGGGACCTAGACAAATTGGAGGATTGGGCCAAAAGAAACCTGATGAGGTTCAATAAGGATAAGTGCAGGGTCCTGCACTTAGGACGGAAGAACCCAATGCACAGCTACAGACTAGGGACTGAATAGCTAGGCAGCAGTTCTGCGGAAAAGGACCTAGGGGTGACAGTGGATGAGAAGCTGGATATGATTCAGCAGTGTGCCCTTGTTGCCAAGAAGGCCAATGGCATTTTGGGATGTATAAGTAGGGGCATAGCGAGCAGATCGAGGGATGTGATCGTTCCCCTCTATTCGTCATTGGTGAGGCCTCATCTGGAGTACTGTGTCCAGTTTTGGGCCCCACACTACAAGAAGGATCTGGATAAATTGGAAAACATCCAGCGGAGGGCGACAAAAATGATTAGGGGTCTGGAACACATGACTTATGAGGAGAGGCTGAGGGAACTGGGATTGTTTAGTCTGCGGAAGAGAAGAGTGAGCGGGGGATTTGATAGCTGCTTTCAACTACCTGAGAGGTGGTTCCAGAGAGGATGGTTCTAGACTATTCTCAGTGGTAGAAGAGGACAGGACAAGGAGTAATGGTCTCAAGTTGCAGTGGGGAGGTTTAGGTTGGATATTAAGAAAAACTTTTTCACTAGGAGGGTGGTGAAACACTGGAATGCATTACCTAGGGAGGTGGTGGAATCTCCTTCCTTAGAAGTTTTTAAGGTCAGGCTTGACAAAGCCCTGGCTGGGATGATTTAATTGGGGATTGGTCCTGCTTTGAGCAGGGGGTTGGACTAGATGACCTCCTGAGGTCCCTTCCAACCCTGATATTCTATGACTCTTAAAGTTAACCACGCACATGCCTCAAAATACTCTTGGAACTGTTACGGTCAGACTGAACAAAATAAAATTGGAATTTCTAGACCATATCAGACTGAAATGAGATGTTCCAAAAGGGAAGAACATTTTTTCCAAGAATGGGGGGGAGGGAGGGAAATTACCAAAATGCCGTTTCACTAATCTGAAACATTCACTTTGCCAGAGGTATTTTTTTAAAAAAAAATACATCCAAAGTTCTCAAGCAGAAATGTATTTTGACGCTGTGTGTGTGACAGAAGAATTACTGTAATAAGGCTTCCATTATAATAACTATATGGTGACACTAATTTCTGTCTTCAATTGAACACTTTTAATACAAGTTAACGTCATATTAGCCTTTTCTGCCGCTGGACCAAAAATCTAAATGTTGGATCTACCAATACACAATAAAGAAAATGTATTTAACCATTTCACTTCACTAGATTATATACATCCCAACATTAATTCTTAAGACCAGAGAAGAGAGAAATCCAGTGATTCAGCCCCTCTTAAGCCTTTGAATATTAACAAAGATTACTAATTATTTTTTAAAAAAACCATTTGCTCTCCATAGACTTCTCATCCTCTCTCAATTATCTACTTGGCTATACACTACAGAACCATTTTAATTACATTCAAAACACATGTTCTCCACAAATATTAAAAGAACCTACAAATATTTCATAATTACTTCACAAAAATCCATACAACACATTCTAATAAAAACCATAGAAAAGATGAGATTCTGTAAAATGACTATCTACTGTGAGAATATGGAATTTTCTAATCCTCTAGGGAGAGAGTAGCAGAATGAAAGAGGCAAAATGTACTAAATCTTTTTAATATAAATTAAGAAATTGATGTAAATATTTGCCCATAGCCCAAAGGATCAAAACTTTTGAGAAAACAAAATAAACATCTGGGCTTCTAACCCTTCCCCCTGAAAAATCCCCAACCACAACTACTTCCTAGCAGCCATGGACTTTGGCTATTGATTTTAAGGAAGGGGGTCGAGATTTTGCTTATGCAAAGTTTCTGATTATTTGCATTATAGGAGCATATTTAAGTCATCCTTCTGGTCATCTTAAAACATTTGAGGACCCTTAAAGGTCTGTAAATGTACCCAGATTGTTTCTACACCATCATACGTTATAGGACACTAAAACGATCAGTATCTTTAGGTTGGGGATATAACTTTTTATGTTTAAGGCATTAAAGTACACAATTCCAAACAATAATTGTATACGTGTAGTCACACTTGTAGGCTCACTTTTGAGGCCCATAGTCAAAAGCTCTGTGGGCAGAGGGCAGGTTGAAAATTAGATCTAGTAAGTGTGTGTTTTTTATGATGATTTTTAAAATTTATGAATTAAAGATCTACTTTAATGTATACTTCAGCCATGTGTGTGTGCAGCTTCTTCCCCCGCCCCAGGGAACTTATAGCTCCATTCTCAAGTTTCAGAAATTTAATAAGACCATTTTAAGCTTTTATAGGTTTCTCGTTGTGTCTGCTAGGAGGAGGTAAATTTATTTTGCTAACATAAAGGGAGATCAAATTGATCTGGACTCATTAGTGTGTCATAGAGAGGGAGGTGAGAAGTTATTATACAGATCCAACTTGGGAAGGGAGCAGGAATACTATTGGAGGGTCATGTGGAGGTAGGAGGGAGGAAGAGGAAAGAAGCCTCAATCTTTTGGATACTTTTAAGACTTATCTACACTTGAAAAATAATTTGGATTAAGGTAGGCATGACTTTAAAGTAGATGATGCTAAATAGAACAAGGCACTCTTGCTCTAAAATAAGTGTGTCTACAGATGGAGTTGTTCTGAAATAGTTGTCAGAATAACTCTGGGTGCAGATGAGCCCTTACTTGAGCACACCTAGCAATTTAAGACTCATGTAGCCAGTGCATCATTGCTTCTCAAGCTCTTAACTTAGCCAGTACTCAACCAGGACCAAGAGAGTGACTCAAAAAGACTTTTTTTTTTTTGTACACGTGTTTTCTACTCGGGGCCATCCTTACCAATACGAAAAGCACGCAGCTATGTAGGGCACCAGGAAATTTTGGGGCACCAAATTTCCTGGTGCCCTGCGCAGCTACGTGCAGCTGCAGCCCCTCCTCTGGCTTTTCCCCAGGCCCCCGCTCCCACTCCCCTGAAGATTGCAGCCAGGCAGAACCCTGCACACATCACGTGGTCAGTGGAGTGACCCAGCCCCAGCCTGCTCTGCTCTGCTCCCCTGACTCCCAGCCACACCGCTGGCTCCCAGCTGTTCCCCGCTTCCCCCAAGCCTGGGAGTCAGGGAGAAGAGCAGCCTGGGGCCCCAGGCTTCCATGGGCTGGCACTTCCTGCAGGAAGTGGAGTGACCAGACCCCAGCCTGCTCTGCTCCCTGGCTCCCAGGCTTGGGGGAAGGGGGGAACCACCCCCCAAGCACTCACTGGCAGTGTGGCTGGGAGCCAGGGGAGCAGAGCAGGCTGGGGCCGGGTCATTCCACTTCCCGCAGGAAGTGGCCAGCCCCCATCCCTCCGTGGAGACCTGGGTCCAGCCCCCTCCAGTGGAGGCCTGGGGTGCCATACAGCCCCCTGTGTAGGGCACCAAAATAGCTAGGGGCGGCCCTGTCTCTACTCATGTACATTCATTTTATTTTGGTGTGATTTCATTGACTTCTTTTGGAGTTGCTTCTAAATTACAGCAGTGCAAATGAGGGTGGTCATGCCCAATATTTCTTAATTTTCATATTTAAAGTAAGAAAACAGCAGTCAATATTTTGAAAAATATAGCTTTAAAAAAAATTATTTAGGAAATTTAACAAATTTTGAAATCCTTATGTCAATATCAGACAAAACTACAATAATTATAACGAAGTTTTTTGCCTCAATTATGCTGTATATAGATTCATAAATTCTATGAATCTATATAATCTTTCTGTCAGGGCGTTACCATATTACAGCATTAGAACCTTTATGCTACCCATGATGTAATGAGAAATGTATGTTTATTAACTCTATCATTTCAATTTCTCTAGTAACATACTGTTAGATGATAAACAAAAGCAGTTATTGGACTGGACTAGATCACTTCTCAAGGTCTCTTCCCATCCTATGATTATATGAATTAATGTTTATAGCAGAGTGGAAAAAGATAATTCTGTTTTTGCCGAGGATTTTGAAATTTAGTTTCCTTCTGACTTGGAACAAAACTCAAAAAAAAAAAAAAAATCCAAGTCTCCTGCCATAGGAAGTAGAACTCCAATTTTGGGGCAGTCCACCTGGAGGGCAACTACAGATCTCAGAAGCCCTGGAGTTGCCATTTCAAGGGAAGTCCCTCTGGTAGACTTCTCCATAGTTGTGGACCCTGCAAGCCATGGCTAAATCCCTTTGTGGATTTAGCCCATAAATTCTGTTTTCCAATCTATAAAATCAGGACACCACCACTTAGGCTACTAACTATCTCACTGGAATGTTTTTAGGATATGTTAATGACTGCATAGTGTTTAGAGACATGTATTGTGTTTTACAAGTTCCAAATATTTTAATTTATGCAGAAGAAATAACATATTAAGGAACAGATTTTATATCTTGTGCACTTTTTACCCCTATTTCTAGGCAACCATTTTTATTACCATACTCAGATTGTACACTTACCTTTATTTGCAATTCTGCATCACTGTCTGTTCTTGCTGTGATCTACAGGCCTCTTTATTCATTGCCAAACTACCACTGCCTAACAACAAGGTGTTTGATCCTGTTTTCTTGGAGAACATGCCCTCTCTTGAGAACAGGTTTAGTAGTGCATTACTAAATGGTCCCTATGCACATGTATCATTGCTCCATCTTATAAGCACTTATAAACTACAGTAAAAAAAGTAATGAAATGGGTATCTTAGATTGGATTTTTATGGTGATCATCTGGTCGTGCACATCATTAAATCACAATGCAGCATGAAAGCAATGTGCAGTTTAATATCAGCTAATAGCTACAAAGCCAGCATATACTTAATCTCTTTTCAACAATGTCATGTCACAGTGCTTTGTAAACCATTTAGTCCATCATGAACTAATAAACAGATAAATACAGATATGAGAATGGGCAGAACAACAACTTGTTGTTCATGAGCATATTTTCAGACCCAGGGCCCGGTACAGCAAAACATTCAACTATGTGTTTATCTTTTCTCTTTAGTAATAATTTCACTTTCTTAGTTCCTTCTTCATCCAAGAAAATGAATTGTGAATTTCTAATTAAGACTATACGTGGAACGAGCGAAACAGGCAGCATAGTAGTCTTGCATTTTTGTGGGGATTAAAGGTCCAGTAGAATAATATGTGAAGTATGCAGTGGCATACATTCAAATGATGTGCAAGCAAAAAGGATGGCTTGTGGCTGATTTTTTTTTTTTATGGGGGTGAGGGAGAATTTAATTGCCAATATTGACAATGGTTCCTTAGGTTAAAAATGGTATTTAAGTCTTTTTTTCCCCCCAGATAACTTGACCAAAAATTAACTGCAGTTCACTTACATTTTAGGGACAAATATTATTATAATGTGGGCAAACTGTCATGAAAATATTTTAAAACCTGTTGTGACAAGATTCAGCTGAGTGCTTATGCCATTCTGTTACGTGGAGAAAACTTTTTCAGCATTAACAAGGAATTGCACAAGTATGTTGATAATTGCAAACTGTCAGACTCGTGTTTTGAGACTTGTTTGCGACAATAGTTGCAGCCGATTGCAGGATCAGCTTTCAACGTTTGAGATTCTCCGAAAGATGTCCAGAGGTGATTCAGGTATGCTTTATATCATGAAGGTTGGTCAGTTTTTTCTTATTGAGAGAGAGACTGTGCCAGGATTTAAGGGTCATAATTGACAAGCAATTCAACACAAGTTCCTAGTGCAGTTACGTGGCACAATGTGATTATACATCTAATGTGATCCTTAAATGTATAAACAGGAGAGCAGGAAGGTGAGTTTATCCCTTATACATCATTGGTGAAATGGATACTGGAATAAAGCTTTCAGTTCTGGTGTCTACATTTTAAAATTGCCAAAAATTTGGAGAGGGTGTAAAAGAGGCTGACTCAAAGGCTGACGACCTAAAGAGCTCAATCTGTTTAGTTTATCAACAGATTGAGAGGTGACTTGATTAGTGTACAAATACCTTCACAGGGAGAAAATTCCAAGTACTAAAGGGTTCTCTAAGCTAGGGAAGAAAAACAATGAGAACCAATGGCTGGAAGCTGAAACCAGAGAGAGTCAAATTGTAAATAAGACACTTATTTAAATAAACAAACAACGAGGCTGATTAACCACTGCAACAAACTACAAAAAGAAGTGGTGCATTCTCCATCTCCTGATGTCTACAAAGGGAAACTGGATGCCTTTCTGAAAGATATCTGCTTTAGCCCAACATAAGTTATTGGGCTCAGTACAGAGATAAGTGGGTGAAATATAATAGCCTGTGATATGTAGGAGGTCCTGCTAAATGATCTAATTCAAAGGGTTCCTATTCTGGCCTGAAACTGTGAATTTAACAACAATTTAGGAAGTCCACAGTTAGGGACATGCAGGAACAAACTGCTCCTACAGGGGCCATCTGTTTGGGGGAGCATAATGCTTCCTGGAATTCCTTGGTGTGCAGATACTGTATACACATTTCATCTACAAACATACCCCAAAGCTGATTAGCTTTGCTAGCAACTTCATAAGCCCCCATCCATCCACTCCTCATTGTTCTCTTTGGGGGCACCCTATGCTCCTGGGAAAGTAGGGAAGGAACAGCCCCCTGTTCTCTAAGCGCAAGCAGAGCAGTTCTTAAGCAGGGGGGCCGAGGGGAGGGGAAAGTGATTGTGTGTTCTCACTCATTTAACAACCTGGAGGAATCCAGTCCTACATTAATAGAGCTGTCGAGAGGATAATTCCATTTTGCAGCACCTTCCAAGATTTTGAAATCTGAATGAAAATAAAACCTTTCTAATTTTTTTTCATGAAAATGGAATTGTCAAACTATTTTTCAGTCTGAGTCTTTCAAATCTGAAAGAGGTGTTAAAATATCTAGGAGGGGTATGTGAGAGAACTGGGCACAATAGGGACTTGAATCTGTTTTTTCAGCTGTAAGGACCATGTCCTCACCATCAGGCTACTGAATGTCTGTCTCAATCTTCCATAACTAACATTTTATGATTAAACAGAAATTTGACTAGATCTAACTAGTTCTATTCATTAATATACATAAGTGTTTGATTTAGAGCAGATATTCTGGAGACTCTGAGAGTCCATCTGACAACTTGGGGAATCCCTCCATACAAATTCTAATTGATTCTGTGAAGTTTTTCTTATGAAAATTACTGTATCATGGAATGCCACTCTCTGTGTATCCACCATGGGCTAATGTAACCCACATGCCTCCTGGGTGTGGTGTTCTGTCCCCTCTAGTGGCACCGAGACCACTTAGAGATAATGAGTCTGCAACAGCCTTAGCTAAGAGCCACATGGCTTTTAGCTCATGCAGTAGAGGCTCATGCATTTAGCTTCAGAGGTCCTAGATTCGATCCTGCCCACCGATGACTGTGGTCTCTCGGTATTACACTAACATAATCTATAGTAAGTACACACCAGACTAGGGACAATGGAGAAAAGTTGACCATACCTAAGCTATGTCTACACGGGCAATTGAATGACAAAACTTTCATATGGCTAGAGTTGTGGGGGAGTGTGTGTTTTAAGCTTATGCGAGGAGTCAACAAAGTTAACAGGTTAGGCAGATGGAGTGTACTGTCCCAGATCTCAGAAGGGTGGGGGGGAATATACACCTAGGATATGCCATGGGGACCCTAAGCCAGGACTCAGCTTGGACTATGGAGCCTTAAAGCACATGGAGCAAGAAGTCTGATTCCCCTCACACCAGTCTAGTGAGTGGCCAAGAGGGGTCATTCCACTGGATCTGTGACCAAAGTACACAAGCAACTATGGTAACTAGAAATGAGAACACATGATGTCATTCCCATATGTTACCATGTCATCTTAAATCCAGAACTTCAGTTGGAGCTTCTTAACAGTCCCTTCTCTGTGTCCAGAGGTCTGTGTGTTAGCCAGAAACCCCATAGCTTCCACAGATTTCTACTGACCTGGTAGGGCCTCTCAAACCAGACCTAAAACAGAAAAACATTAGAAGCCCTTCACTGGACACTCTCTACATCTTTGGGATGGATGTCATTCTAGTATCTTTTCCCCTCTGACATTCTACCTGCCTATTCCCTGTTTACACACAAGGGATTGCACATCCAGCCCAGAATTTGTCCCACTAGCATTGTCTTGATTATTAAAAAGTAATTTCATCTCAATCTTTTATTCCCAAGTATAAGTTATGAGTACCTTACTACTTAATATTACTTTTAATTTATATATTTTTTGGATAATGAGCAAAGGAAAGCTTAAATTCTACAAAATTCCTCAGTGGGGTAGTGGCTTTTAAAAGTGAAACAAAAAATCTGCTATAGTTCATTTTGGGGAAGATTCTAAACAATGAAAGCCACCTGAGGTATATCTACACTGCAATTACAACTGCAGCTGAGTCAGGCTCACAGCACTTGGCTTAAGGGGCTGTTTAATTGCAGTGTAAATGTTCAGGGTTTCAGAGCTTGGTCTGCAGCCCAACCCCAAACATCTACACTGCGTTCCCATCAACCTAGTGGTGTCTATACTGGGGGGGTAGGTCAGATTAATTGAATTGCTCAGGGGTGTGGATTTGTCACACCCCAGAGCGACACTGATATCTGGTATACCGGTATACTGACCTAATTTTTCCAGACTAAAGAAGAGCTCTGTGTAAGCTCGCCTTTCCCCAATAGAAGTTGGTCCCATAAAAATTGCCTCACACACCTTCTCTTTCTAAACTGGGAACCGGCAGATAGGATGCTAGTGGAAAAGAGATTAGAATGACACCCCAAAGGTCTGAATAGTGTTCAGTAAAAGGCTTTAAATGTGTGTGTATTTGTAGGTCTGGCTTGAGAGGCCCTACCAGCTCAGCAGAAAACCAAATATCTACAGTGCAATTAAATAGCTCCTGAGCCTGTGAGCCCAAGTCAGCTGTCACAGGCCAGCTGCAGGCTTTTAATTCCAGTGTAGACATACCCCTGGAGACACAGGTCTTATACCCTGTGTATAGAAATGAAATGAGAAAAAGGAATTTGTGGTTATGTAGGTTCCCACTACTGCAATTTTGGAGTGGCAGTTACAGTGCTTTTTAGCGTGACTGAGTTAAATTTGCACTTTCCCAAGAAGCAAGAATTTTCTGAGATTTACCCTTTTATTTAAAACTCTTAACATTCTTAAAAGGTAATGTGTACCTCAAACAGGTGTGTGCCTACAACCTTAACTTTGATATCATCAATGTTTTGTTTTTCCCTGTAGGGATTTCCTTAATTTTTTAAATAGCTGCTACAATCAGATGGAAAGGACTCTAGTGGTATGTCTACATAGCCTGCTGAAGTGAGTGCTGAAGGCTGGGTCAACATCTCACCCTACTCTTGGAGGGATTGGAAGGGGGAGAAAAGGGAGTCCAGGGGACAACCTATGGATGTAGGGCTTGAGGAGGTACTGTGGTAGGGATCAGATTTTTAAAGGTACTTGGATGCTAGTGAGATTTTCAGAAGTGCTTATCTGCATGTTTAGGGGTCCATCTGTGTCTTTAGGCACCTAAACATGGCCTAAGGTCACTGGATTGGGAGCTAAAAGACCTGGGCCCTATTCCTGGCTCTGACAAGTCACTTTCTGCCCCTGTTTAGAATGTAAGCTCTGTGGGGCAGGGATGGTCTCTCATTCTCTCTGTATAGAGCCTAGCACAATGTGGCCCGCAATTTCAGTTTGGGCCTTGAGGTATTAAGGCAATGTCAGTAGCATATACCAAGCTTTATGAAGTGCAAGTCAAAACATACACTGTGTGGTTCACTCAAGCAAATTTATTCCTTGAACGTAATGGGATGCACAATGTGCGCAACAACAAGCTTACAATTCAGTAACTAAAAGACAAGAGGCCTAATTTTCTTTTACATCTACCTTTACAGTAGTGCTGAAAGAACCCCTAATGTACATGTCCCCCATGCCCTGTAGTCTCAGAGGTAGGGAGGCTTTGCTTGGGCCAGCAGGTGAAAGAAAGCCCTTGTATTGAGCTGGGAACTATTTGTATTTTTTATGAATGTGGTTCATGTGGGTCTGTGCGTTTGATGGGTTACTCGCTATGGAGCGAGATCAAAAGGGGCTGTAAAAGGAACCAACAGGAAAGGTAAATGGCTTAGATAAGGAGCATCCAAACACACATTCACAGCTGGTCTTCACTACGGCACTAAATTGGTGCCACTGCAGTCGATGCAGTGGCATGGATTTAGCTGGTCTGGTGAAGATGTGGTAAGTCAACGGGAGAGCTTCTCCCACCAACATAGTGTGGTGTAGACACTGCTCAAGTCAATATAAGTTACGTCACTCAGAGGGGTGGGTTTTTTACACCCCGAGCAACATAACTTACATTGACTTAAGCAGTAGTGTAGACAGGGCCTCAGACACTGTAGCCATGAAGAGGAGATTCCTCAGCCCCCAACTCTGGTGACAAGGCTGAGAAAAGACTGTTCAAAGGATCTGGGCCTAGAAAAGAGAGGCTGCTCAGGGAGTGTCCATGGAAGCTGACCAGACTGACATGGGGATACAGAGAGAGCCTGCTTTGAGAATGACCATCTGTCATAAATATAAAGGGAAGGGTAAACCCCTTTGAAATCCCTCCTGGCCAGGGGAAAGCTCCTCTCACCTGTAAAGGGTTAAGAAGCTAAAGGTAACCTCGCTGGCACCTGACCAAAATGACCAATGAGGGGACAAGATACTTTCAAAAGCTGGGAGGAGGGAGAGAAACAAAGGGTCTGTGTCTGTCTGTATGCTGGTTTCTGCCAGGGATAGACCAGGAATGGAGCCTTAGAACTTTTAGTAAGTAATCTAGCTAGGTATGTGTTAGATTATGATTTCTTTAAATGGCTGAGAAAAGAATTGTGCTGAATAGAATAACTATTTCTGTCTGTGTATCTTTTTTGTAACTTAAGGTTTTGCCTAGAGGGGTTCTCTATGTTTTTGAATCTAATTACCCTGTAAGATATCTACCATCCTGATTTTACAGGGGGGATTTCTTTATTTCTATTTACTTCTATTTTTTTATTAAAAGTCTTCTTGTAAAACACTGAATGCTTTTTCATTGTTCTCAGATCCAAGGGTTTGGGTCTGTGGTCCACCTATGCAAATTGGTGAGGCTTTTTATCCAACATTTCCCAGGAAAGGGGGGGTGCAAGTGTTGGGAGGATTGTTCATTGTTCTTAAGATCCAAGGGTCTGGGTCTGTAGTCACCTAGGCAAATTGGTGAGGCTTTTTACCAAACCTTGTCCAGGAAGTGGGGTGCAAGGTTTTGGGAAGTATTTTGGGGGGAAGGACGCGTCCAAATAGCTCTTCCCCAGTAACCAGTATTAGTTTGGTGGTGGTAGCGGCCAGTCCAAGGATAACGGGCGTAATATTTTGTACCTTGGGGAAGTTTTGACCTAAGCTGGTAAAGATAAGCTTAGGAGGTTTTTCATGCAGGTCCCCACATCTGTGCCCTAGAGTTCAGAGTGGGGGAGGAACTATTTCTCCCAGGCAGTGATGTGGTGGGTTAGCTGGGATGAGGGGAATTCACAAAACCTAGCAAAGAAGATTAAAGTGTAAGACCTATGCAGATAGACGTTTTATTGATTTTGTTATTGTCATCCTTTGCATCTTTGGGGGAAGAACTAAATGCTGCTTTGTTTTTGAATATGCTGTTTTGGAGTCTCCTTAATCAACTTGCTGGTCACAGATACCCGACATTAAAGGGGTTATGGGTGCCAAACTCATTTGGGTCTGTTGCATTAACATTTAGTTCCTGTCAAGTGTACTCCCTCAAAGGGCACAAACGTGCAGTACACCCTATACCCATGACAGCCCTGTGATCCCTCCTTGTGAGTTTGAGAAGAGGCATTCTGTGGCTGACGAGCTGGGCAGAAGGGTGTAACATAAGCCTACTTGGCATCCCACCTGTCACCCTGCCTGGGCATGCTATTTTATGCTGCCAGAGGTGGGGAAAAGCTTCCTCCTCCCCTTGAGACTAGCTTAGGACATGTGTTTTGGGCTATGCTGCTGGCATCACACTACCTACCTTTCAGGGCTAGGAAGGAATTCTTCCCTCCTTGCCAATTTTTGCCTTTCTCTTAGCAGCCCAGGGACCTGGTGGGTAGGTTAGGTTGTAAAGTTCATTTTGTTGCAACTTGGCAGGTGCGTAAGGCAGGTGCTTCCTGTGCAATAGGGGGACTGGTTCCCAGATAAACAGGAATGGGAAGCAGATTAGGAGAAAACCTCACCTAAAGAAGGTGGGGAATGAGGTTGGGACTCCTAATTTGACAAAATCCAAAAACAACCCCCACTTCCCCACTCCCTTCATATGAGGAGTGGGCTATTGGGTCCCAGAAATGGGAGTGGAAAATGGAGGAGGGAAGGGGGTTGATGGCAGATGAATGGATTACAGAAGGAATGTTAACCTGCATAGGATGAGTTATTGCCAGATTGTTCAAGTGTGTTACTAAATAAAGTTACAACTTAATTAAATCATATTCCCGGTGTCTTGCTTTTCCTTCTGTGGTGTCTAGGACAATATGAACCAGACCTGAGAGTACAAATAATGGAGTCCCCAGTTTAATAGCTACTTGGGCCTATTACACTCTTTCCTGCACTTAGCTACTGATATTCTGACAAATAACTTTGATTTACCTGTACACCTTGCTTATTGCAGAGTGTTAACACATTTAACTGATTAAGGTTTGCCGGACAGGCATATGCAAGTTTTTTTAGAAATTAACAAAATACTCAGTTCACCTGTCCTGTTTTCTGTAACTTTACTCCCAGAATTTCCATCATGTTGATACAACAAACTCTGATACAACCTGCTTCTCAATATAGATATGGTGAAGATGTAGGGATTTTCAATTTTACAGGCTAGACTAGGAAGAAGGTACTCAAATTACATGTGTTCCATGTTCCACATATCAGTTTCATTTACTGTGCTGGGCTCAATAGTATCTTTCTGTATTTTGGATTAGTCATGTTGGCCAAGATATACAATGGTTTCATAGCTTCTCTAAATGTTTATTATGTCATTAATTAGAGGAAGCCAGATTTCTGTTGACTTATCTCTAAATTAGGATAAAAGGTGTCTTTTTCTAAATGTAATGGCTTCCAGTTTTACTAGGGTTTTAAAACATACAAGTGTAAACACCCTGCAGTTCATCTTGACCAGCTAACCCACATTAAAATACAAGTTATCCTGGGAACACTAGGGTTTTTAAATGTTTCATTAAAGCATGCTGGCTAACAAATTTGGTGGGGAAAGGGAATGAGGACTTTTATCCTATTCTAGGCATAACATGAAGGCTTGACTTCACAAGACATTCTTACCTTGTGTAAGGCTGATAGATCTGTATATGAAAAATGAACCCCCTACTGTACTGTGATTTATTTAAGGAGAGGACTTTTTTCTTACTGTGAGTTGAAGTCTCTTACTATTCATCCCAATCCTGAGGATCAGTAATGTTGTTCAAAGTTGCGTTTGAGTACCAAACTATAAAAGGAGATTGTCAACTGTTCTGTGTGCAGTTTTGCTTTTTGTGGCACAACTTTCCCCGAACTGGTTCTCCTCCATTCAGCTCAAATTAGCCCAGTCCATAAAATTTATCAATCAGCCTTTAAGATCCAGCACTTGCAGTCTTTCTACCTCCCTATTGAGTCCATGGAGGTAGTTGGGCATGGAGCTGTTTCCCCTCCATCATCCCAGGGACTTTTGCCTCAATGTGATTGCTGTTCTCCTTCCTTTATAGCTGGGCTTGTATTCCTTATTGGTCCCAGCTGTTGGTGCTGTCTCCATGATTGATAATTGTTCTGGGGTGTGGTCAGCCTAGTTTCCTGTAAGTGGGTAAAGCTCTCCTCTCTCTTTTCTCTATGCTCTCTAAGGGTATGTCTACACTACCCGCTGGATTGGCTGGCAGAGATCAATCCAGCGGGGTTTGATTATCGTGTCTAGTCTAGACACAAATCAACCCCCGCCCCCAACCCCCTCGAGCGCTCTCCTGTTGACTCCTGTACTCCGCTGCCACAAGAGGCGCCGGAGGAGTCAATGGGGGAGCGGCAGCAATCGACTCACCGTAATGAGGAGACCGTGGTGAGTAGGTCTAAGTACGTTGACTTCAGCTATGTTATTCACAGAGCTGAAGTTGCATAACTTAGATCCATTTCTCCGCCCCTCCTCCCCTCCCCCCCCCAGTGTAGACCAGGGCTAAGGGGGTTTGTAAACCCCCTCACAGGGATGCTATAAGCATGTGTCAGCACAACAGAAACAGTTGAAGAATAAAGAATTATTCTTCTGTTCATGGCTGAGGGAGTATATGATCAGTATTTCCTATGATTTCAGTTCCAGCTCGTTGGTAGCTTTGTATTTAAGATTATTTTTGAGCTGGGAATGTTGTAGAAATATTGAAGCAATGTCTGACTGACCCATGACCTCAAATTTCTCAAATACCTATGGGCCTGATGACTGAATTGGGTATCTTTTTGGATCTATGGACTTCTGAAGTCTAAAATTAATAGAATGGGGAGATTTTCTGTTTGCACAAAGATGACCCAGTCAAACCTCATTAGTCGATGCCAGTGATCTTAGAAGTTGAGTGTTCCATTGAGATTTTCCAAAAAAGGCAGGGGGGAACCTCTTTGAGTTCCAAGGGGAAGGAACAAGCTGGGCTACTTTTTTTTTTTTTTTAAAAGCGGAAGGGCTTAAGAAAATAGAGGGATGCCACCTTAGGATTTTTGTCTTTTTAACTCAAGCAGGTGGCTTCACACACACACACACACACACACACACACAGAATTTATCTGAAACTATTGCTTATACAAAACTTCTCAAACACTCATCACAGCCTGAGGTTCAATAACTCTCTTAAAAAAAATCACTCCTGCATATATCTAATAACTTAAGAGCTGCATGTTTAATCCTGAGAAGTCATGCTATTGTCTCCTAAATTCTTGTTTGAATTTTAAATTTAATAGTTATATGAAACCTTCCAACATGACAACTTATCAGTGGCCTGTGGAAGATTGTCTATTACCTAATCACCCGTAGCTTTTGAAGGAAACTTAACTTCTATTTCTATTAATTCTTTCAATGAGCACTATGGGTTCCAAAAACTTTGACAACTGGGAGTGGATGCCAGCTGGTCAACTTAAAAGCTGATCCATTCCTTGTAATGAGTCTATACTCTTGACACTTGAGATAACTGATTGGAGATTTCAGGGGGATTTTATTGACAATGTGATCCTATTTTGTTTTGTGTTTTTTTTTTGTTTGAAATCGGCTGAGACTTGAGCAGAGAGACTGCAACAGGCAGGAAGTTGCAATTCTAGAAAGACCTGTGCACCCTGCTGTTCCAATTTGCACTTGTTGGATAAGCTGGGAGATAGAGTCACAATCATCTCATCTAAATAGAAAACTCCCTTGTTCTAAGATCATGGCTCATTACAAAGAGCAATGTGTTCCAAGTCGTATTGTACTCCTTGCTATTATAAGGTTCAGTCTGTTGTTTTAGGTTTAGCTTGATGTTCAAACACCAAAGGAAGACCAAAATCTTTTATACAGACACAGCTGCTCTTTTCTTTCCTTTCTCTTTCCTGTCCAACAGGATGAAGTGTTCAATAATAGCAAATTTTTAGTGTAATATCCATTGCTTCTACATGTCTGCTGCTCCCATTCTGAGGGCCAGGATGTCCTTTATGGAAGCAACACTTGCAAAGATGGAGAGATCAACACGGATAGCGCGCACAATTAGCTGATAAAAGGAAACAGCAGCAAGAAGATTTTTTAAAATGATAGAAAGCTGGTACAATGCTGTATTTCCACTTTACCTGATGAGCAATTAATGAAAGGTGCACTCTTTTGTGCAATTCCTTTTAACAGGCTTTTCTAGCTATGCAATACAATCTAAGACTACAAAGAGATTTTTCAGGGGAAAAAGGGAAACTCAAGCTAAAAAAGTTCCTGTTTTCAAGACTGAATGAAGTGGCCTCCAGAGAGGTTTATTTCATATACTGATTGGCCTTCATATTGTGCTTGACCTAGATCAATGTACTTTTAGTTCTAAAGCTGAAAAGGTAATACAAAGCAATAGAGTTATCACTCAAACTTTGATTGTGTTTCTCAAGTATGTTTCCTATCTAATAGAAATCATTAAAAGCCCAGGTAATCATGAGTTAAGCCAAGAATCGCATCCACAGCCTATTTTACCTTAGAAACCATCCAGACTCATTCACACATTTCTCAGCTCCACAGCAAATCCCCTTTTAATTCTCACCTGTCGCCAACCACAATACATCTGTCCAGTGCATCATAATCACACCCAAACACACACAGTAGCTGAAATGTGAGTTAAAATTAAGATATGCTTCCTATAGTCACATGTGCAGTGGCAAAGTCTGTGAAGTGTTTGCAGCTGTCAAGGTTCCTCCCCCACTCTGAACTCTAGGGTACAGATGTGGGGACCTGCATGAAAAACCTCCTAAGCTTATCTTTACCAGCTTAGGTCAAAACTTCCCCAAGGTACAAAATATTACCCCTTGGACAGGCCGCTACCACCACCAAACTAATACTGGTTACTGGGGAAGAGCTGTTTGGACGCGTCCTTCCCCCCAAAATACTTCCCAAAACCTTGCACCCCACTTCCTGGACAAGGTTTGGTAAAAAGCCTCACCAATTTGCCTAGGTGACTACAGACCCAGACCCTTGGATCTTAAGAACAATGAACAATCCTCCCAACACTTGCACCCCCCCTTTCCTGGGAAATGTTGGATAAAAAGCCTCACCAATTTGCATAGGTGACCACAAACCCAAACCCTTGGATCTGAGAACAATGAAAAAGCATTCAGTGTTTTACAAGAAGACTTTTAATAAAAAATAGAAGTAAATAGAAATAAAGAAATCCCCCCTGTAAAATCAGGATGGTAGATATCTTACAGGGTAATTAGATTCAAAAACATAGAGAACCCCTCTAGGCAAAACCTTAAGTTACAAAAAAGATACACAGACAGAAATAGTTATTCTATTCAGCACAATTCTTTTCTCAGCCATTTAAAGAAATCATAATCTAACACATACCTAGCTAGATTACTTACTAAAAGTTCTAAGACTCCATTCCTGTTCTGTCCCCGGCCAAGACGACTACAGACAGACACACAAACCCTTTGATTCTCTCTCTCCTCCCAGCTTTTGAAAGTATCTTGTCTCCTCATTGGTCATTTTGGTCAGGTGCCAGCGAGGTTACCTTTAGCTTCTTAACCCTTTACAGGTGAGAGGAGCTTTCCCCTGGCCAGGAGGGATTTCAAAGGGGTTTACCCTTCCCTTTATATTTATGACACGCCCCCCAAATCTCAGCTAGGGTGAAACACTGGCTGGGATTTCTTCCTGGAGCTCTAGGAAAACAGAGTTAATAAGACACATGCATCTCTAAATATACTACCAAGTACATAAAGACTAACAATATTTTCCACATCTCAAGGACGATTTTAACCAGTTGATTCTGGGAACCTTTCACGGGAGAGTGCATCAGCCACTTTGTTAGAAGCTCCTGAGATGTGTTGGATGTCGAAATCAAAATCTTGGAGAGCTAAACTCCACCGAAGAAGTTTTCTGTTAGTTTCTTTGACGGTGTGAAGCCACTTTAGTGCAGCATGGTCGGTTTGCAGGTGGAAACGCCGTCCCCAAACATATGGGCGTAGCTTTTCCAGAGCGTAGACAATGGCATAACATTCTTTTTCAGTGACTGACCAGTTGCTTTCCCTCTCAGACAGTTTATTTCTGAGAAACACTACAGGGTGGAATTCTTGATCAGGTCCTTTCTGCATTAAAACTGCTCCCACACCACGCTCGGATGCATCTGTGGTTACTAGGAACGGTTTGTCAAAGTCTGGGGCCCTTAGTACAGGGTCAGACATGAGTGTCGCTTTAAGCTTGTTAAAGGCCTTCTGACACTTTCCGGTCCACTGAACAGCATTTGGCTGTTTCTTTTTGGTTAGGTCTGTCAGTGGGGCAGCGATTTGGCTGTAGTGCGGTACAAATCGTCTGTAATAACCGGCCAAGCCTAAGAAGGATTGAACCTGTTTCTTTGACTTTGGGACAGGCCACTTTTGGATAGCATCCACTTTGGCCTGTAGGGGGCTGATAGTTCCTTGACCCACCTGGTGTCCAAGGTAAGTCACTCTGTTTAGGCCTATTTGACACTTCTTAGCCTTAACAGTTAGTCCTGCCTCCCTTATGCGCTCAAGGACTTTTTGTAGATGTTCCAGGTGGTCTGCCCAGGAATCCGAAAATATGGCCACATCGTCAAGGTAGGCGACTGCATATTCTCCTAATCCCGCTAGGAGACCATCTACAAGTCTTTGGAAAGTGGCGGGTGCATTTCGCAGCCCGAAAGGGAGTACATTAAATTCATACAGCCCGAGATGTGTGATGAAGGCTGACCTTTCCTTGGCAGATTCATCTAGCGGTACCTGCCAGTACCCCTTGGTTAAGTCCAAGGTAGAGATGAACTGGGCCCTTCCCAGTTTCTCTAATAGTTCATCTGTGCGTGGCATGGGATAGTTGTCTGGGCGAGTTACAGCATTTAGCTTACGGTAGTCCACGCAAAAACGTATTTCCCCATCTGGTTTGGGAACTAGAACCACTGGAGATGCCCATGCACTTTCAGAGGGGCGGATTACACCCATCTGTAACATATCCTGGATCTCCCGTTCTATAGCAGTTTTAGCTTGAGGAGACACCCGGTAAGGTTGGACCCTAATTGGGTGAGCATTACCTGTGTCAATGGAGTGGTATGCCCGTTCAGTCAGTCCTGGGGTGGCTGAGAACGTTGGCGCGTAGCTAGTGCACAGCTCCTGGATCTGCTGTCGCTGCATACGCCCAAGGGTCATGGAGAGGTTCACCTCTTCCACACCACCAGCACATTTCCCTTCGTAGTAAACACCTTCAGGCCACTCAGCGTCGTCTCCTCCCTGGGCTGTAAACTGACAAACCTTTAATTCTCTGGATCGATTAGAAGAGCTGAGAGGCGGTGGGTTGCTCCGTGCCGCCGTCCAAGCTCTCTGGAGGCTTTCATCTGCTTCCTGTTCGGTCTGGAACTGTTCCCTTGATGCTGGAGACATCAGTTCCTCATGGGATTGTGGACCTAGGCTTGGTCCCTCTGGAAACGATATAGGGGATGGAGCTGTTTCTGTTGACTGTGAACCGCTCTCCGCTGGTGTACTATGTTGGGATTCAGGCTCCGGCTGAGCCTCTTGTGTAGGGTTATCGGCTGCTGCCAGTTCAGGTTCGGTGGGGCCCTCTGGTGTTGAGGTTGCAAGTACTGGATTCAGTGCTGACACGGGGTCTGGTGTTGGTTTTTCGGCTGGTTCCGGTTCTGGGACTGGTTCCGTCTGGGTCTCTGGGACTGGATCCACTACTGCTGTTGCAGACATTGGCCTGGGGTCCAGGTCCATCACCTCTGACTGGGTCCTGATAGAAGTTTCCGGAACAGAGCTAGGCCTCACGGCTTGTTTAGCCTGGTTGCGGGTGACCATTCCCACCCTCTTGGCCTGCTTCACATGATTGGCCAAGTCTTCCCCCAACAGCATGGGGATGGGATAATCATCATAGACTGCAAAAGTCCACATTCCTGACCAGCCCTTGTACTGGACAGGCAACTTGGCTGTAGGCAAATTGAAAGAGTTGGACTTGAAGGGTTGAATCGTCACTTGGATCTCTGGGTTGATTAAATTGGGGTCCACTAAGGAAGCATGGATAGCTGACACTTGTGCTCCGGTGTCCCTCCACGCGGTGACCTTCTTCCCACCCACACTCACAGTTTCCCTCCGCTCCAAGGGTATCTGGGAGGTATCTGGGCCTGTGGACCTCTGGTGTGATTCCGGTGCAATGAACTGTAATCTGTTGGGGTTCTTGGGGCAGTTGGCCTTTACATGCCCCAGCTCGTTACACTTAAAACATCGTCCAGCTGACGGGTCACTGGGGCGAGGAGGGTTGCTGGAGAACGGGGTGGTGGGACGATAAGGGGTCTGGAGGGTTCTTTGGGAGGTAGGTGGGGCTTTGGGCGGCCCCCGGTAATAGGGTGTGGTCTGGGGTGGTCCCTTCTGGTCTCCGCTCCAACTGCGACCAGTTTTCTTCTTCTCTGCCACCTCCACCCATCTGGCTCCAATCTCTCCTGCCTCAATTACAGTTTTGGGTTTCCCATCTAGGATGTATCTTTCTATTTCCTCAGGAACACCCTCTAAGAATTGTTCCATTTGCATTAGGAAGGGCAAATTTACTGGAGATTCAACACTTGCTCCTGATATCCAGGCATCCCAATGTTTTACAATGTGGTAGGCATGTCGGGTAAATGACATGTCTGGTTTCCACCTTAGGGCTCTGAACCTCCGACGAGACTGCTCGGGTGTTATCCCCATTCTGACTCTCGCCTTGGATTTAAACAGTTCATACTTGTTCATGTGTTCTTTAGGCATTTCAGCTGCCACCTCAGCTAAGGGTCCACTGAGCTGCGGCCTCAGCTCTACCATGTATTGGTCAGTAGAGATGTTGTACCCAAGGCAGGCCCTTTCGAAGTTTTCTAAGAAGGCCTCAGTATCATCACCTGCCTTGTAGGTGGGGAACTTTCTGGGATGGGAAGTGGTACCTGGAGAAGGATTGCTAGGGTTTGTTGGTATATTCTGCTGGGCCTTTATCCTCTCCATCTCCTCCACATGCTTCCTCTCTTTTTCCTTCTCCTCCTCCACATGCTTCCTCTCTTTTTCCCTCTCCTCCTCCACATGCTTCCTTGCCTCCATTTCCCTCTTGTGGGCAGCCTCTTGGTGTTGTTCTGCCTCCCTTTCTTGTTCCTTCTTCAGCTGCATGAGTTCTATCTGTCTTTCATGTTCCCTTTGTTTTTCCTCAGCCTGAAATTTGGCTAATTCCAGCTGTAGTCGAGCTGAGGATTTGGCCATTCTAACCTCTCTGTTTTTAACTAACTTTACACCCGAGGTTTAGAAATAAACAAACAAAACTTGGCTGTAAAATTTTGCTGTGCTGGAATAGAATACCTATTCTCTGATAGTGATTGTCAGCCTACAGAAAAAGACAATTCCCTTGTCTCTGCTCTGGGCCCAAATTAAAGCAAAAAACCTCCAACTACTTGGAAACCTGCTTACCCAGCCCAAAGAAGAAAAAAAATTCTTTTCAAACCTGTGCTCCTTGTAAAACAAAAAAAAAAAAAAATCAAAATCCTAAAAAGAAACCCTGCCACTTTTGTCTCCAGGCAAATGGGTAGAGCACCCACCCCCTATTTACTTTTAGGAAGAAAAGAAAAAAAAAAAAAAACCTCTGGGTTGGAAGACTGTGAATTTCCCTGCAGGAGATAAGTACCCTGCCTCCAGGCAAGAAAACCTGCAATTCACAAGATAATCCCCTTTTGTCTCTGCTTGGCCACAAAGCAGAGAGAAACCAAGCTGCTTTCAGTTTCAAAGCTGCCTTCTGGACTTCCTAAAAATTCCTTTTTAAAATCTGTATTTCTAGTTCAAAAAATCTCAACTGGATCTCAAAATGATTTCAGGTTAATCCCACCACTGTGCCACCATGTCAAGGTTCCTCCCCCACTCTGAACTCTAGGGTACAGATGTGGGGACCTGCATGAAAAACCTCCTAAGCTTATCTTTACCAGCTTAGGTCAAAACTTCCCCAAGGTACAAAATATTACCCCTTGGACAGGCCGCTACCACCACCAAACTAATACTGGTTACTGGGGAAGAGCTGTTTGGACGCGTCCTTCCCCCCAAAATACTTCCCAAAACCTTGCACCCCACTTCCTGGACAAGGTTTGGTAAAAAGCCTCACCAATTTGCCTAGGTGACTACAGACCCAGACCCTTGGATCTTAAGAACAATGAACAATCCTCCCAACACTTGCACCCCCCCTTTCCTGGGAAATGTTGGATAAAAAGCCTCACCAATTTGCATAGGTGACCACAAACCCAAACCCTTGGATCTGAGAACAATGAAAAAGCATTCAGTGTTTTACAAGAAGACTTTTAATAAAAAATAGAAGTAAATAGAAATAAAGAAATCCCCCCTGTAAAATCAGGATGGTAGATATCTTACAGGGTAATTAGATTCAAAAACATAGAGAACCCCTCTAGGCAAAACCTTAAGTTACAAAAAAGATACACAGACAGAAATAGTTATTCTATTCAGCACAATTCTTTTCTCAGCCATTTAAAGAAATCATAATCTAACACATACCTAGCTAGATTACTTACTAAAAGTTCTAAGACTCCATTCCTGTTCTGTCCCCGGCCAAGAGGACTACAGACAGACACACAAACCCTTTGTTTCTCTCTCTCCTCCCAGCTTTTGAAAGTATCTTGTCTCCTCATTGGTCATTTTGGTCAGGTGCCAGGGAGGTTACCTTTAGCTTCTTAACCCTTTACAGGTGAGAGGAGCTTTCCCCTGGCCAGGAGGGATTTCAAAGGGGTTTACCCTTCCCTTTATATTTATGACAGCAGCATTTATGTGAGAATGTCAGAAGTCAGACTTTAGGTTGTGCATTGAGTGTGATTATGAGGCATTGAGTGTATGTGGTGTAGTTGGTTATATGCTGGCTGAACACCCAGCTAAGCAGTGTGGCTAGGCACAATTGTGCAGAAGGTAAAGGCAGGGGGTCGGCAATAAAGCAGCTTCCTCACATCCTCCAGAAGAGGTAGCCAAAGACGCACACTACCATGAGAAAGGAGTGGTGTGGCCTCCACTGAAGATATGTGGAGGTAAGAGATCCTGGGGCTTGCTGGAGGAAAGGTTTGATTAGGGACTAGAGAAGGGTCCCTATTGTGGTGTCAAGCGGCTATGGGAGCTAGGGCCATCTCTGTGCAGCTCCTTCTAGAACTTCAAATGTATTTAATCAAATTTCCAAGTGCAGCAATAAGGGTGACTTGGTTCGAACCCTTTTGAAACAAACTTTGGGGTTCAGTTAATAAATCCCTTAGTAAAGTGAAAGTTCTGCATTCACAAAGCTCAAGTGTCAACAGCAGGACAGACGCAGTAGGGGCAAATTCTTCACCCTACACAAGCAGAGCTCTGGCACAGCAGAGGGAGAGCATGGGGGACTAGTTGTGCTTCCCAGATCCTCAGTCATCCAGCTCTGGTATATGTTAAAGCAGCAGGGAGGCTCCACTAGCAGAGAACTGAACACAGCAGAACAATACTCCCCCATACCCCTTCTGTGGCCGCCTCTGCCCTTGCCTCAGCCCCAGAATGCCCCCTCCTTGTCCTTACCCTACAGATGCAATGGGAGAAGGAGGTGGCAGAGCTAGCTCTTTTGGCCTTCTACCAGCAAAGAGTTCTCCCGTGCAGGGGGAAGGGAATTTTTGCTATCTGCATTTACTAATGACATTGTTATGAAGGTATAAATTATAATTGGCGTATTAGACATTGGCGTGTCTCCTGGTAATTAAATAGGATTTCAAGTATAACATTCTGTCTGGCCCAGACACAGGATTTCTTGGCATAGGTGTAAAGAAGCTGCTATGGAAACCTAGCTATCTTCCCTTGGGTGCTTTTATTGTTCAAAAATGAGTCTGCTGTACTTTTCTATAGTGGCCCCTAGTGATTGTCTCAAAGCAATTGCCAGATATCCTGTGCCAAAGATATAGTACTGGAATTTCAGGTGGTCAAATAGTCTGAAAACAGGGCAAGAGGTCATAGTAGTTTGTCTCTTTTAGGGCAATTTGCTAAACTAGCAGTCACACAGTTGTCCCCTAGTAAGAGGAAAAAGTGAATTCAGGAAAAAAATCAGGGAGCCCTTTCAAAGAAGACTGGATTTGTTTTTAGAGTGGCTATGCTAAAGATTTACAGTATGCTTTCATATGTAGTTTGTGTGGAGACCGGTTTATGGCATGTTTTAACTGTGGCTTGATTACCATGAAGTTGTCACAAGTGACAGTACACCATGAAAGCTGGTTCTATTGATGCTAGTGTGTTCATCTCTCATTCTTTAATGCATCTTTAATGCTTGGGGTGAAATTGTGTAGTTCAGGTTGGAAGCAGGCTGGCTTTAACTGTTGTATTGCTTGTCATAACCACAATGCCAAGAACTGATTTTTTTGCACTTGGTGTCAAACGCTTCCTTCACCAGCTGCTGAGAATAGTGATGTAAAGTCATATGCTCCTTTGACTGGTATGTGAAGATCCTGGTGCTTTTTCCCCCCATGCCCCTTCTGAAAGTGGAACGGGGGTACATGTGATCTGACAACTTCTGTGCTCACTTGGTTTAGTGGGCTTCTCTGCTTGTATTAAGGTTGCCTGTTACTTCCCATTAGATACTATTTTGAGTTGCTTATCACTTTGCCAAATTTCAACCATGTGGGCTGAAATTTTCCATGTCACATGTCTGCCTTAGGCGGAATATTTTTGGAAAATTTCAGCCAAAACAGTTCTGCTATTTCTGAGTTTGAGACTAGGAAATAAAACATTTTCCCCATGTTAAATTTGTGACCTTTCCTTTGAAAATGCCCACTGAAATCTGGCAGAGTAGTAGTCTTGTCAGGCATGGGCTTTTTTCCTGTTCCTGTGAAAATCTGGCCAAAATTGGCCAAGTTATAAGCCTTTGAAAAATCAGTTCACAAAATGCTCAGTAGAGACTTCAATTTTAACAGCTAAATTCCCCAAATGTTCCATGCACACTGAACATGCTCCATCCTGGGACTGAACAGGACTCTTCTACAATTACAGTTATGGGCTGTTGCAGGCTGGGCATGTGACCTGACAGCCAGGAGACAATCTTTCTTGTGCTTTGAATAACTCCTGCTCACCATTTTACTGAGCCCAGGCAGTGTGGAGAAGGAAGCTGCCTGATTCAAATGCAGAGATGACAAATGCTGGACCTACTAGGGCAGAGGGGAGGTTGAGACAAGGAGCCCGGTGGGGGATACTGGGAACTGGAGGTTGGTGAGGTGGCAGAGGGGAAAATGGGAGTTGGGAGGTGTGTGGGGCTGGAAATGGCTAGGTAAGGAGATGGGGACTAAAATCCAAGAGGGAAAAGGGGATGAGATCTGATGAAGAACCAAGGTGTGGCAAACAGCAACTAGCTAGGCAGAGAGTGAATAAGGAGCCCAGGGAATGAGATTAGGAGTGTGAGCCAGTGGGTATGGAGAAGGTGGGCATGAAGTTACTGCAGGTCAGTGTAATGAAGAGATCTGATGATGATGTGGGAATATCTGGGAAAGTTAACTGCAACTGAACATAAGAACGGCCATGCTGGGTCAGGCCCAAGGTCCATCTAACTCAGTATACTGTCTTCCGACAGTGGCCAATGCCAGATACTTCAGAGGGAAATGAACAGAACAGGTAATCAAGTGATCCATCCCCTGTCGTCCATTCCCAGTTTCTGGCAAACAGAGGCTAGAGACTGGGATTAGAAGATTGAGGAGTGGAGACTGGAACTGATTAGGTGAGTAGAATGTGACTGGGATGAGGAGCCAAGGATGTGGAAGAGGCGAGAATGGGACAGGCACAGACCAGAGCAGGACGAGGCAATCATGGGCAGAAGAGTCTGTCTGGTACAACACATTCCCCTTTAAAATCTGGATTAGAATCCAGGGGCCCAAATCTCACCATTCCTCTAGTGTCAGCAAATATCCTGGGACATGTTCTAGCAACGTGTCCTACCCCACTCGAGTCCTTGTCCACATAGAAGATGACAACATACTACTGTTGTCAGTTACTGATTTAGCTCCAATAGTAGAAGTCAGTGTGCTGGATCTAAAGGCTTCAACCCTGATGATGACCCATGTGAGTGTTAGTATGGGGCCGCATGATTGCATTTGTTTTACAGACCTTTTTAAAAAAATAAAAGCAGTTTTTTTTATTAAGTTTGCAAGGTCAAACTCAGAAGTGAGGGAAAAATGAGAATTAAAGTTGTCTGTGTAACCTTAATTCAGCCCCTTTGAGCAGATGCATTATACTACAGTTTTTATTTATATGATCACACTCTTTTTTGTAGGACCGTGTCTTATTCAGTGCACAGAATGGACCTTACCCAGGGATGAATTAAGGTTATATAGTGAAGAAAACTGTCTGTAGGACCCTGGCTTCATTTGTTGTAGAAGTTGAAGTGTAGTGAACGAGATTTAAAAAAAACTGTAGGAAGAGAGGATGGTGCCATGGTTAAGGCAGTTGAATGCTGCTCTGGAGAACTGGATTCTAACCCTGTCTCTGCCACAGAGTCCCTGTCGGATATTGGGCAAATCACATTTCAAAAGTGGTTACTAATTGTTCCTCATTTTGTGGGTGTCTGACTTCAGACTCCAGGGTCTGCTTTTGCATTCACACCTGCAAGAGAAACCAGTAGGAGCTGTGCATTGAACGTTTAAAGTTCTATAGATTGCTCAGAACTCTGAAAAATCAGATCAGGTGTGTCTCAAATTAAGCATCCAGCATTAGTGGATGCTTTTGACCTTAATCTCTTTCTGCTTCAGTTCCAATCTGTAAAATAGCATAGAGTGTTTTGAAAATAGATTCATTAATATTTGTGAAGCATTCATGCTATACTGATGAGCACCATAGAAAAGCCCATGGAGATATTTAACAAGTTTCTCTCAAAAGCAGTGCGCTTGACTTTGTAACCTTAATGAAGGTGTTATTTCTATACCATAGTCTTGTGTGTAATATATATTTTACAAATGTCTGTATGACTGGTACTTTTATCCCTTTATATCTTCTCTAAGTCAGTCAAAATTGCTAAAGATAGTTCCTAGATTAATTTTCAATTGACCAAACTGCTAGAAGAAAAGTTTGCAAGTTGATCTCCCCCCAATAAAAGCTGCCTTTTGCCAACAAAACAGGGGAGGTGTACACAGTACAAAGCTACTTTTGGTGGCAAAACTCTGTTTTGCAGGCATAATTGGCTTCCACCAGTATCCCACAATACTTGCAGTGACTGCTTTGCTCACTGTTTTAATTTCTGCTGCCCTGCAGGCATGTGCCCCTCCCCTTTCAAAGCTCCTGGAAGTATCTGACAGCTGAACCTGCTGTTCCCTTTGGGGAACAAAGAGCAAATAATTAAGGTGGAATGCACTTGTTCTTCCCTGCACTAGGAACACAGCAGCAGGCAGACTGCTGCTGTGGGGAGTGTGTGTGAGACAAAGCAGCAATGGCAGTCACACCTTCTTGTCAACTGTCTAAATGGGCCATCTTGTTTTTCTCCTGCTGCTAATAGCTCATCTTAATTCGCCCCTTACAGTTGGTATGGCTACTTCCACCTTTTCATGTTCTCTCTCTCTCTCTCTCTCTGTGTGTGTATATATGGAGTACTTGTGGCACCTTAGAGACTAACCAATTTATTTGAGCATAAGCTTTTGTGAGCTACAGCTCACTTCATCGGATGCATACCGTGGAAACTGCAGCAGACTTTATATATACACAGAGAATATGAAACAATACCTCCTCCCACCCCACTGTCCTGCTGGTAATAGCTTATCTAAAGTGAGGAGGTATTGTTTCATATTCTCTGTGTATATATAAAGTCTGCTGCAGTTTCCACGGTATGCATCCGATGAAGTGAGCTGTAGCTCACAAAAGCTCATGCTCTAATAAATTGGTTAGTCTCTAAGGTGCCACAAGTACTCCTTTTCTTTTTGCGAATACAGACTAACATGGCTGTTACTCTGAAACCTATATATATATATATATGTCTTCTTACTAGATGTTCCATTCTATGCATCTGATGAAGTGAGCTGTAGCCCATGAAAGCTTATGCTCAAATAAGTTAGTCTAAGGTGCTACAAGTACTTCTGTTCTTATTGCTGCTTTGAAATCCCTCAGTGGGGAGAGCTCACAGAGCTGCTCAGGCTGCTGCTCCTGGACTAAGGAGGCTGTGGGAGAACTCGGGGGTGAATCACAGAGCCGCAGGCAGGCAGAGCGGGCTGCTTCTGGAGACTGCTGTTCTGAGCAGAGCTGGGGCTGATGTGAGGGGACAAGAGGGTCCCCCTCCCTCTACCTCAGGATAGGTCAGCCAGCCTGCTGCCTCCCCCTCTCCAGACACACCACTCTCTCCTCCCTCCCCCACACTGTCCTTGGAAAAAGCATCTGACAATCTATTGGAACAATGGGATCGAGAAACCTGCATCATATGATGCTGTACCTGCCCCATGAGGCATTGCAAAAAACCCTTCCTAAAGCACCCCGTGGCCAGTTGCACAGTGGGATAAATACCATAGTGCACTACTGTGTGTAAGTGCAAGAGCTGTTAGTGTGGATGTGCTCTGCCAACACAGAGCATAGTGTGGACATGCAACAGTGGTTGTAATTAAAGTGCTTTAATTACAAGTGGCATAACTTTTGCCAACAAAACTTTGTAGTGTAGACAAGGCCTAAGTTGGTGTCTTATATCACGTCTCTTAACAAAGCTGCTGCATAACTATTAATCAGAAAGTCAGAGCAAAATCTTTTATGGGCCAGGATCAATAGGGTTGATTCAAATTCTTTTTTCAACCTCTTAGATATGCAAAAACTGTACTGGAAATGTCATGGCAGCAAACTGTTTTATTACATTTCTAGCACTTCATAGTTCTAGTCAGGCCAGTAGCATAGCCTCTCTTGATATTCCGATCCTCCCAATAGAAATCTAGAAATGCCTTGGGAGACCAAGTTGGAACAATAGAAATAATGGGACTTCAAAAATTAATTTGAACAGAGCAATAATTATAATGCAGTTTAAGTTACTGCCCTACAAAAAGGTTAGGTTCCAGTTCAGTTGAAGTGCTAGGGCATGATTTATTTAGTCTCCTCTTGTACATGAGCCTACTCATCCATTTCTGGCAGCTCTGCAGTTCAGCTATTGAAAAGGCAAAGAAAAATATTTATCTGTCACGAATGGGATGGAGTTATGTTACCAAATAAGGCTATTGAAACAAAGGACAGAGTAAATGGGTGTAAGAGGCAAGTCAATATCTTTAGGGAAAAAGGTAATAGAAGAATATGTTGACAAAACAAGGAAGCAGCATTGAGATAAAGTTAAGGAGGCTAGATGTGATGTGCTAAGTGGCTTTCCCCAGCAATTTATTATCTCCTTTTGTGAACTTAACACACTGAAATTAACACAGAAATGCAATCTTCTTCTGCCATTTCTTTGTTTGCCAACTTGTAATATTATTTTTGACTCTTAATGAAAAAGCAATTGAAGCATACTGTGGAAAGCATTTCACAGGGATATTGTTTAAACCTAAAGACAGAAAAACAAAAGTATCTCATTTAAGCAGTCTAGAGCTGAAATCGCTCACCTCTAAATGACTGATATTCACTGGAATGACAGGTTTCAGAGTAACAGCCGTGTTAGTCTGTATTCGCAAAAAGAAAAGGAGTACTTGTGGCACCTTAGAGACTAACCAATTTATTAGAGCATAAGCTTTCGAGTGAGCTGTAGCTCACGAAAGCTTATGCTCTAATAAATTGGTTAGTCTCTAAGGTGCCACAAGTACTCCTTTTCTTTTTGAGAGTATAGCTAGGTAATTGATACAAGGGAATAGTACTCTCGCTCTTACTAATGGAAGGGGAATCTCATCCCTTTATGCAAGAGAAATTTCCTAATTTCATTTCTTTCTCATCCTCAAATAAATGAGGGGTTGAGGGATACCAGTTGAAATGGTGCTAGCCATAATTTAGTACCCTGCAGACTGGGAGCCAGACCTAATTGCCATTAATGTCATTGGGAAGATTCCCATTGGTTTTAATGGGTGTTTTATCAGGAAAAGCAGATACCCTAAGGGTAAAGCACAAGTGTATACAAAGATGGGTCGGAATCAAAGCCTCAGCTCTGAACATAATTCTAGAAAGTTTTCAGAGTAACAGCTGTGTTAGTCTGTATTTGCAAAAAGAAAAGGAGTACTTGTGGCACCTTAGAGACTAACCAATTTATTTGAGCATAAGCTTTCATGAGCTACAGCTCACTTCATCGGATGCATACTGTGGAAAGTACAGAAGATGTTTTTATACACACAAACCATGAAAAAATGGGTGATTATCACAACAAAAGGCTTTCTCCCGCCCCACCCCACTCTCCTGCTGGTAATAGCTTATGTAAAGTGGTCACTCTCCTTACAATGTGTATGATAATCAAGGTGGGCCATTTCCAGCACAAATCCAGGTTTTCTCCCTCCCCCACAAAAGAAAAAAAGCTCTAGAAAGTTTGGATCTAAAGGGGCTGTACTTCAGTGGTTAATAGGGAAGTGATTCTGTTTCAGAGTGAACACTACAATTCCACATTCTATCATATGTGTCTATAAACACTTTACAAACTTTTATGGGCATATTCTATATGCACGCATACTGAAAGATCAAAACTCAACAGTAAAGTCTTCTATATAAATGAATGTCTTTTCCACAGAAGTATTTAGCTTTCTGACCCTTTGCTTAGTATTTCATTGTTCACCCAGGTGGTTACTAAATAATGGTCTAGACAGAACCAAAGCAATTTTCTGTGTACAAAATATTTGCTAAACTGGAGAAAACACAGAAGAATTGATAAACACTGAACCCCTTCATAGTGAATCCATGGCAGATGCATACAGAAATGCTAGTAGTTATTTACTCTGCACACAGATATAGCATTAGAGGAGAAGCAGAACTTTTGGCTGTGGAACCACTAGCCTTACACTTACTTTCACTTTAGGACACAGGCCTACCAGACTACATTTAGAAAGAGGATTAGTATGTTTCTATAAGTATTTATATGGCTGTCTAGCAAGGTCAAGACTCACCGGCACAGTGCCTCCTGCTGGTCATCTCGGGAATTAGCTCTCCAGTGTATAGAGCGCATCCTACTGGCCAGTGTCTTGCCTGCCGTTGGCACCCATGTCCCTCCCAGACCCCAGTGCCCTTTAACTTGGGGTGCTGCCCCTACAGTACCCCCTTACTCTGGGTGCCTTCTCCCAGGGGAACCCCCAACCCTCTAAACCAACCTTGCCTCAGTGGCTACTGCCAGTCATCCTCTAGCCTCCACTCACTGGGGCAGACTGCAGTCTGTCATGGTAACTCATCACTGGCAAAGGCAGCAGGTCATACCCCTATCCCCGGGCTTCCCCTCTGCAGCCCCCATACCTTTTGTAGGCATTCACCAAGGTCTGAAGCCAGGACTTTGGCCAGGCTAGAGCTCCCCAGCTCCTCTCTCCCTTCCCCAGCACTGCTCCACTTCAGATACCTCACTCCCAGGCAGCTAGCCCTTCCCACTCTAGAGCTAGAGTGAGTCCTCTCCAGCTTCTGGCCCACAACCCTCTTATCAGGGCCATCTGGGCCCTAATTGAGCTAGCCACAGCTGTGACTGCTTCCCCAATCAGCCTAGTTTGGCTGCTTTTAAGCCCGGCTTATCGGAGTGGGGCAGCCTCCCCAATACAGGCCCCAATCAGATACTGTAGTATCTGAACATCTCTCTTGCTAAAATATACAGCCTTACTAGATCAGAGGTAGAGAAGTATTTTCACCTCGTTTTACAGATGGGGAACTTACTCAGGTCACCCAGGAAGTCTATTGGAGACCATGAAATTTATTGTCTCTCAGGCCAGCACCCCAGCCACTGGACCATCCTTCCTCTACAGGTTCACATAAGAGTTTGAGTTTGCCTTTGAAATAAGTCAGTGAGACACTGGAAAATGTAAGGCCAGGTTTGGTAGGGTTTTGTTTTTTTTTTAATTTGTCTTTGTGGGCTTTTTATGTGATCTCCGACTAGCCTGTCACTTTTGATACTACTTTTGTTTCTATGATTTATGCTACTTATTAACTCTATAGGACCTGATCAGAAAGTATAACCATATAGATTTACACCAGAGCTGAAACTGGCATTATGACTGGGCAGGTCTGTGACAAGCAAGGGGTTAGTTTTTAAGGCTGTGCAAACTCTCCAGTAAAACCAGAACCAAACTGAACCTTCACCCTAAACTCAGAAAATGAGCATGGCAGAACAGTCTGACTTCAGTGGTGTCAAGATTTCATCCAAAAGGTTCACATCTAAATGAACCAAACCCCAGATCACTTTGCAGATAGCAGTAGAAACTGAAGTTTTGCATATCTGTACAGATGCAAATGTAAAAGCCCCTTTTAACATCTTTTCATTCAATATGAGAAGGTATTTCTAGGCAAAAGAAACACGAGAGTCCATAGTTGGATCCAATGTAACAAGGTACATATACATGAAGGGAAAGGAGTTGAATCCATGAAACCAGGTCAGAATTTGGAGTATTCTTCCAGAAGTTTTTTTTTCTCAACTTCCAAAATAATTCTTAAATACTTCCTAGAAAATGCTATATTGCAATATGATGGTCTGCTCTAAAATATTTCTAAGATACAGATTTTTTTGAAATCTGTCATGTGTGTACTTTTTTATAGTTTGTATGTGGTGTTTCCCCATTGTCTTGTATTTAATATTCATCAGAACAAGTTACAATAAACAAAAATTTGAATTCTTTTCTTATAGCAGAAAATGATCTGCTTGAGCCTTCATAATATTGTGGAAAATCAGTAACAACATTTTGCAAGTAACTGGCATCTCATAAAAATAGCAGAAGTCAAATAAAAGAACTTGTGTTTTTAATGGCATTTTGGAGCATCTGGTTCCATGCGTTATAATGGTATTGTGTTTGTTTGGAGTTTTTGACTCACATAGAAAAGGTTAATTCTGCATAGTGAGCACTCTATTCCAAAAAGCAATTTAAGGATAAGATTACCAGTTCAGATGTGAATTCCAATAGTCACACTCACTGTGACTCTTGGGTTTCCCTGTTAGTAGGGCTACATTCTTTTTGAGTTCAATCATGGTTACTATGCCCACTACAAGAATTACTGTGTGAAGTTCTATGGCCTTTATTAGGCAGGAGCTCAGACTAGATAATCATAATAAGTCTTAAATCTATGAATCAGTTTTAACTAACCAATGAGTAACTTATTGTTTTAGCACTTAGTCTGAGGGCTTTAGCTTTCCAAATAAATTTGATTTGAGACTATCATGTTAATAAAGTGGCTTAGCCTTCAGTTGTAGTTTTTGAATATTGAAATCTACATTCATTAGGTATTGCACCTTTTAGCTACTGGAAAAGTTGCCATTGCCAAATGAGACACGGTAGTCTAGTGGCTAAAGTGAAAAAGAATGGCCAAAAATAGTTCTGTCTTCTGTGATGGAATAATGTTACTAATGCCATATCAATGATATGCTTGTGATCAAAATGGAAACATTTAAGTCCTGCAATCTTTAAAGCTCTCTTCACAGAAGTGCCTTTCTTCCCTAGAGGTGGCTATAGGAAGCATAATCCAAACACTGTCAATTTCCATTCCCTTATGTTGCTTTGCAAGTGGTGGTCATTATTTTTTAGCCCTTCTCTAGCCTTCGGTACCTGAAACACAGCTAGTGGGAAGGCACTAGTCACTGCCAAATATTACGTTTGATTTACATGAAATATCCAGTGAGGAGTCATGTTCTTCCATTGATATTCTGTTCCCAGAAATACATATATTACTGTACTGCATAAGAAATGAATATTTACTTAATCAGAACAGCATGGTTTTGCTATGAGATTTCCTCAGATAAAATTGTGCCAAGATAATGGTATATTTTTGCTTTGATTTAAAAAAACAATTATGCTTGTTTTCTACTTTTTCCAAATCCAATGGATATGCAAAATCATTTCTAAAGTTGTTCTTTTCCTTGTTTATTATTCTATATCTTGCTGTAATGAATACAAAAAAACCCACCAACCTATTTTAACTTTGACTAAATTTTCCAGGTCTGGGGTTTTGGCTTTTCAGCAAAAACCTGAAAACTTTTGACAAAAATGAATTTAAAAAAAAAAAAATTTTGCAGAAACATCTCCTGACAGCTCCACTAGTGAGTGTGGCAAGTAGTAATTCACAATCCCAAGAGAGAATTTAGTCAGTTGGGATGAGGATGTGGAGAGGTTCCTGCCCCTCTTACAGAAATTCTGCTCTCTAGTAGCCAGTGCCGGGTGAGGGAATACATATGGCACTTTATACCAGGAGATGAAAGTTAGAGCTATACCATGTACTTCCTCTAAACCTCTCTTAGGAATTTCCCTACATAAACAGAAGTCTCCAAGCAGCTCTGCTCTGTTTCTACATCACTGCATTTCCCTGCTAGATTTCCTCCTAGGAGCAAGGTCACAATTTTGGCCCCTACAGTACATATTCAACTTGTAGCAATTCATTATGTTTAAACTCAACCTGAACATTGCCTCATCTTTCTGGATTCTCTTAATTTCTATACCAGAACTTTGTTTGCATGTTGGCTCCTTTTTTCATTAACTGAAAGACTCTGAAACTGGAGTAGGAATGCCAGTAACGACTAGGCATAATCAAGAAGCAAAGCGGTAATAATCCATAGCAAAATAAATAGACTTTAATAGTGTATTCAGAGTGTGTTCACCACCAGTTACTAACTGTGCCCACTGAAAATCAAATTTCAGACTAGATTTTGATAGTGAAATTATAGGAAAAAGAAAAAAAATTCTGAACATAAAAGTAGAAATCTAAATTCTCTCCATTAATATTTCTAATTCTCTATGCATGTGTGACTCATGAAGCAATCTTGTCATAAGTCAGTTATTCCTGAGAACTGGCTTTTTTTTCCTCTTTGCAATGCAGTAAATAAAGAACTGTCAAGAAATGTTCCACAAACTTCAAGACTTTGCACCAATGAGATTCTAAAAGGATGACATTTGAAACATTTACAGGACAGTTTCATAAGTGAATATAAATGTTGGGCCAAACTGATGGCTTCTGACTATTATTGAGCATAATACTACAACCTCATTTTTCAGCACTGATCCTACAGTCTTTGTATGTGAGTATGTGACAGCTATATATTCATTTCCTGAATGCTTTGCTAATGTATACTAGGAAAAAAAAATACTGAATTAAGTTTAATGGGATTATAGACATAAATAGAGTAACATATTATTGCCTTAAAATTACAGATGACACAGACTTCTCCTGTTCCATTGTTTGAAAACTGTCCATTACTCCTGGGGGAATTCTGCACCACTGCACAATGCAAAATTTTGCAGAAATTAGCATTGTGCATTCAGAATTTCCTTGCTGCCACTAGGGGCCACTGGGCGCAACAGTGCCCAGTTTGCACATAGAAGACACTGCTGGGGGGAGTAGGGAGGGAACTAGAGGGTTTCTGGCCCCTGCAGTTCCCAGCATGCCCGGAGGGAAGGAAAGGGCATTGCACAGGAAACTCCATGTAAGCCTGAGACTGAGCATCAGGCTGTTTCTCCCTCTGGATCCCTGGGCTTGGAGGTGGGGCAGGTGTCTGGGCAAGGCGGTGGGGGGGGCTGCAGCTGGACTCTGGCAGGGAGGGGTGTGGGTGTCTGGCTCCCTGGCTGGGCTCTGGGGGAGAAGGAGGTGGATAAACAGGAACTGGGTTGTCATAGCGGTTTCTTTAATTGTCTATTCGTGGGGGGATTTTTGTGTCTCTGTATTGTTACAGACATACTTGCTGACAAGCATTTTGAAATAAATTACCAAAATAATTGAAACTGCATGATTATGTAGTGTTGTTTTGACAAATAAAATTTGCAGAATTTTAAAATATTGTACACAATTTAAAAAAAAATTATGCAGAATGCCCCCAGGAGTAGTCCATGGGATTTTGCTATGTTACTTACATTTACTCAGAATTCAAGCATTTTAGCCCAGAGTCAGCAAGGGGTTAGATCCTGTCCTCATTTGAATTTAATGGCAAAATTCCCATTGATTTCAATGGGACTACGCATTCTCTTAAAATATTTGTGCTTGAAGTAGTTCCACTTCAGTAGGACTACTCACATCCTTAAAGTTAGAAATCCGTTTGAGTAGTTGTATTAAAGTCAATAGAACATTCATGCTGAAAGTTAGGTATGTGTTTAAGTAGATTACTGAACTTTTAACAGGGCTAGGTGGGGAAGGCTATATTGCTATTACCATCTGTATATGTATTTCCAATTATAAAAATTAGTTGATCGGGTTTTGTCAGAATCCATACAGGACTTCAGTTTTCAGGGATGTGCGTTCACAGGCAGTTAATTCAACAGCACTTGAATGGGAAAATTTATGAATGGTTCTAATAATATAATTCAAACATCAGAATAATTTAAAAGGAAAGTCTGTTGTGAATTTTTTTTTTAAAATGTAGCTCCTACCCCATGTAAAGTAAACAGAGTTGAACTAGTGATAAGGAAATGATCTGCCCTGTATGAAGATCAATGTCCTTTATTTGGTACCTAAGATCCTGTGGCCTGAATGCAATAAGATGCTATTGAGAATCATCTGATCAGACGTAAGGCATTTTCAAACAATCATACAAAAGATCATACAAATATTTAACTCATGGTACAGAATTACTCCTTAGAATCCTAGAAATGTCCCTTCCAGCCTTACATCAGGAGGCCATCTAGCCCATCCCCACCCTGTGCTGAGGCAGGATTAAGTATACTTAGACCTTCCCTGACCAGTGTTGGTCAAATCAATTCGTAAACCTCCAAGGACAGGAGTTCCACAGCCTCCCTAAGTAAGTGTTCCAGAGCTCAACTATCCTTGTAGCTGGAAAGTTTTTTTTTTTTTTTTTCCTGAGTATCCAAACTAAATCTCCCCTGCAAACTAAACGAATTACTTGTTCTTCTACCACTGGTGGACATGAAGAGTTTATCACTATCCTCTGACAACCTTTTACCTATTTGAAAACTTATGTCTTTCTTCAGCCTCCTCTTAACTCGACTAAAAATGCCCAGTTCTGTCAGCCTTCCCTTATAAGTCATGCTTTCTAAACTTCTTATTTTTGTTGCCCTCATTTGGATGCTCTCCAATTTGTTCACATCTTTGAACACAGAACTCCAGCTGAGGTTTCACCAGGGCCGAGCAGAGTAGAACAATTGCTTCCCATGTCTTACATACAGTGCTCTTGTTCCTGTATCCCAGAGTGACATTAGCGTTTTTTGCTGCAACCTTGTAATATGCTGTCCCTTATAAATAAGCTTTGTTTATCTTACAGTTGTCCGTAAAATGTAGGCTCTTGCTTATGCAGAATTCTACCTTTCTCTTGGAATTCTTTCAACAGTATTATCTTAGAAACTGCAATGATGGGTGCCATAGAAAAGCTCAAAATAGCTGTGTTTTCTATCTCATTTCGCTGTATAATGAATGGTAATCATTGAATTTTTATTCCGCTTTCAACTAATATAACAATGAGCATGAAATATTGTGTTGCTAAAGATTTGTTGATACGGGGGAGGGGGGCAAGAGAGCTGGCTAATCTCATGCTGTTAGTGCAGCAAAATGTCTTACAATAAAATACATGCGTGTAGAACTATTTAAGTAGGAAAAGAAGGTGCATTAATAGAATGTTTATTGTATTCAGATTAGGTGGTAGTAGCTGCCAAAGCAGTAGCAAGTAACCAAGAGATTGTTTTAGTATAATAATAATAATGATTCTTATATAACACCTTCAGATGGACTCCACAGATCCTCTAGCCTCTATATTTATGAGTGGAGAATGATGCATGTTCGGCTGTAGATGCTTCTATAGATTGTAGTAGCAACTGCACACTGGCTATTGACCTGTAACCTGCCTCTGAGCTGGAGAAAGATTCCATCCCACCTCTAATCTCGCATTACTTCGAGCACACCACCATTTACTCTGGCTATGCACAGGGTGCTGGGATTTCACCTTTAATAAATAGCCAAGGTTAAGTTCTAGCAACATGATTTTCATTAATAAAAATGAACATGAGGTACCATGAAATGGCAAAGTCAGTGTATAAGTTGGAATACTCGAATTTTGCCTTAATGTTTCAAAACGAGCAGAAGTTGCATAGGGTTGCTCACGTATTTATAGATTGGTTTTATCAGAATATTACTAAGTCATAATAGATAGGCATTGTCCTCTTTCTTCCCTTTTATTTCATCTTTCCATCCATCCCAGGTTACTCTTTCCTGTCATGGACTGTGAGAACTGCTTTATCATGTAACATGCCGTGCCAAGACAATAGATCTTAAATGAGTAAAGCGAAGGACAGATGCACTGATAAAACTTGGGCTGTGCCATTTTTTATGTACATTTTGCTATTCTAGGGAGAATGATTATTCAGTTGGGGAATTGTGAATCAATTTTACCAGGGATCTACATCCATTTAAAATTCCTAGGAGGGGAGGAGATATCAGTCAGTCTCTGTCAAAACCCCCTTTCCTTCCCTCCCACTCTTCCAGTTCAATAGTAGATTACTTAATAAGCAGGAAAGGACATTTCTGAATCTATGTATGCTGTGTGGTTGGAGATGCATGCAGATAAATGAGATGCAAAGAGGATAAAGTACATCACCAAATCCTGTCATTCTGTTGAAGACCTGAGAACTGCAGTGATGTCTCACAGCTCAATTCACTGTTTATTCATCTAATTTAAATGCCATTGTAAATATATTTAGCAGATAGCGATAGCTTGTATGCAACTTAAATGTCAATAGGTAGTTAAGATCCATTAAGAGAATTAGTAAATACACATTAAATAAATCTGCTTTTAAAGATACTGACAGTCACTTAAAAATATTTTTTTAAAAAATACCCAAGCCGCCTACTTTGTTAATACAAATTACTTATGACAGGTTTCAGAGTAGCAGCCATGTTAGTCTGTATTCGCAAAAAGAAAAGGAGGACTTGTGGCACCTTAGAGACTAACCCATTTATTTGAGCAGACTGCTGCAGTTTCCACCGCATGCATCCGATGAAGTGAGCTGTAGCTCACGAAAGCTCATGCTCAAATAAATTGGTTAGTCTCTAAGGTGCCAAAATTACTTATGAGTTTCTTGTATCAGCAATCCATATGATAATTTTAGTAAGATAATTTGTCAAAGAATATCTTTCAAATATTGGAGCTATAAAGAACAATCACAGACAAAGCTTTTGGCTGTCTTCTGTATTTCCGCAAATCTTTGTAACAAAGGAATTTCCATAAAATGTACTACGTGCACATCCGAACATTCACTAAATTATTATCACAATTAACTCTCAAAAAATTGTTACTGTTACTTTAGGATGTAAGATGCAAAACTGAGTTTGCACTGCAATGACTTTAATAATAAAAGGTCTGGCTATCAGATTAGTCTCTCTGGAAGTTTGTAACATTCCAGAGCATTTGTCTTAGCTGAGCTTCTTAATTTTCTGCTTCTGCAGCTCCCTTACAGCTATCTCTATATAAGGAGCAGTCTTCTATCTTTCCCCCTCACTCTAAACCCTCTTGAACAAAATGGAAGGCAAGACAAAAAGCACATTTGTTTCTTTCAAAAATTACTTAAGGATTCTGAATAATCAGATATGGACTCATCATAGACTTACGTCCATGGGAAGGTAAGACTCCATAGATATGCAAGTAAGATCAGAGATGTAAACTTGACCCTTTCAAATTTCATCTCTGACCCTGAATGTTTGCAACTGAAATGCTCCTACATGCTTTAGGAGATGAAGGGCCTCCCGTATGTCATCAGACAGATAATTTTCCATAGATTTGCAACCTCAGACTTGATGTATGGTTTCAATGTCATGATACAGAAAGGGTTGATGTTGAATTGGGTATCTCATGCCTTGCAAGTTTTAGTTGCATTTAATTCATAAATCTTTATTAAAATTTGGCCCATTTAATTTATATGCCAATTGAAGCTGGGAACGGGGGTTGAATGGATGAGTTACTCCAAATTTATGCTTAGTTAGGGCCAAGTTCTATCAACTATGTGGTTAAAACTAGACTCAGATGCTTCAATTTTGTAGGTTTTACACAATTTTAAAGAAATCATAAGGAGTTCCATACTAGCAACTCTCCAGGTACTGCAAGAACTGACTGGAGCATTTCACTGCCACATACCCGAGGTTCCTGAACAGAAAAGGTTACCAACAAGTCCTGTTGTACTCACTACCAGTGAGTGAGTGGGGCTAGATCATGAGTGCAGTTCCTGCAATTGGTAGTTAAATAAGATGAAGGCACCTGGTCTCAACTCATTGTTGAGGTTGAATTCCAATATAGGTCTAAAATGGGACATATGCTCCTGCTTCTGTCTAAGCAGATGTGGCCAATCATTGTGATATTTCACATTATATATTAGTTTTGATGCCATTTGGATAGTTTTGATTTCTTTTCATAAAATGTTAATAGTAAGTGTTCCGAAATTCATTCGTGGCAATCAGACTCTTTATCAAATGACCTTTTTAAAAAAAATGTCTACACAACAATTGGAAGAAAAATGAAATCAGAATGGTTTTGTGTAGTTTGGTTCATTTTTAACCGTTCATCATAAATGAAAGTTCATCAAATAGCTGACAGAAAATCTTTATCTGATTAAAATCTCTGTACAGATGACTGCATGTATAAAATCTTCTCTCACACCCTCAGAATATTCTATCCTGACACCAAGTATGGAAATACAGGAAAAGGGAATGTAGGGGAGGTATGAGACCTTAGATCAGGGGTGGGCAAATGTTTTGGCCCGATGGCCACATCAGGGTTGCAAAACTGTATGGAGGGCTGCGTAGGGAAGGCTGTGCCTTCCCAAACAGCCTGGCCCCCGCCCCCCGACTGCCCCCCTAAGAACTCCCGACCCATCCAATGCCCCCCCCCCGTGCCCTGTCCCCTGACAGGCCCCCCGGGACTCCCACGCCTATCCAACCTGACCTGTTCCCTGTCCCCTGATCACCACCCCCTGAATATCTGACCCATCCAACCCCGCTTGCTCCTTGTCCCCTGACTGCCCCCTCCTGGGACCCCCCCAACTACCCCCTGGAACTCCCCCATTCCAACCCCACCCGCTTCCTGTCCCCTGACTGCCCTCTGGGACCCCCTGCTCTTTATCCAACCTCCCCGCCCCCTTACCATGCCGCTCAGAGCAGCAAGAGCTTGCAGCCCCGCCGCCCAGAAGGAGCAGCGGGCCAGAGTGCTGGTTGTGCGGCGCGGAAAGTGGAGGCTGCAGGGGAAGGGGGGATGCGGGGGACGGGGCGGGGGACTGGCTGTGGCCCATGGGCCATAGTTTGCCCACCTCTGCCTTAGATTGTGTGGGAAACATGTAGACAAAATGCATCTAGGCAGAAGATTGGATGAGGGAGGGAGGGAAGGAAGGAGACGAGGGGGTAGATGGATGAGAATGGAAGTAGGACAGTGTCAGGAAGAGGATGGAAACGGACAAAAGGGTCATTCCCTTTCCACAGAGATTGAATGAATAAGTGGACTATCCTCTGAGTAGCTAGGGGAGATTCCACATTTGTGTGTATTTAAAAGTTGAATTTTGAACCTGAGATGCTCACATGAGAAATGGGAATAGTACCTTTCCCCTAAAGATTAAAACATCAGAAAGCACACACAAAACCCATAATAATTTTCAATCACATGGTACTTTTAAGCCAACTTCATGGTTTTAGGGTGTGGGAGTAATTCCTGATTCTTGAACACTTGAAGTTCAGATTCATTGTATTATTTATCTATCCACAAAATCAGTACTGAGGCAACGTGAAGCTTGCAAAGTCAAGCAGTCTACAGTGAGGAAATGCAGAGTTAGGCAAAAAGCTAAGCCTGAGCTCTGCCCCCTTGCACGTATGCCGTAAACTTAATCTCTAAATTGTTTATCAAATTTCTTATTTCATTAAAATGGAATTTCCTATGAAACTCTTTTCACTCATAACAAAGTATCATACCTGTTCTCAGCACTCAGCAATGGGGAAATATATTCAGAGTCTCCAGATCTTTTGACACCGTCCAATCCACGTGTGAAATATAAAAGCTCAATTTCCCTCAGACTTCCCCAAAAGAGATGATTAAACCAGAATGTTCTGAAAACTTTTCACAGAGCTATTGGGAGACCCCCTCAGGGAAAGGATCCAGCCTGAAGTCATTTACAAGATCACATGCTGATTTTTCCTATCAAAGGGGAATTTCTTTGTTTTCCCTGACTCTCTTCCCTTTCACTCCTCTTCAAACTACTGTATTGTACCTGCTTATGGTTATAAGTTAATAGCAAACACTGGTCAAATCCACTAGCTTGCATTATTTTTGTTCTACTTAATTGATTTGTAAAAAAGTGTTCCAATTTTTATAAAGTACTATCTACATCAGATTAGGTCAGTTTAAGTAGCATCATAGATGCTGTTAAAGGGAATAATTTTCAGTGCAGCATGCTGGGAATTAGTTTTTTCCACTCCTGTTAAAGTGGAATAGAAAACTGTACCTATCTCGAGATACATAATGTTAGTGATTATTTTTAAAACTTTACATAGAATCATAAGCTTACCTTGCAGCAGTTTTAAGAGGGCATAAAAAAATAAATTGGCAATGTTCCAGCCTCAAGTGAGGTGTTAACAAATAACTGTTGTCAGATGGGTGGAGGACTCCCTCCTATTTCTCTTGAAAGAAGGAAGAGAATCACTTGAACTCCTCACCATAAAATAGACCTCTCAAGATTTTCTGTGGTGCAGTTATTAATCTCTCCTTTTTTTAAAAAATGTACTTGCTGCATTCAAATACATTTACATTAAAAAAAAATCTACTTTAAAAATTCAGCTCCCTTTCCTTTATGCTGAACAGTTCTATGCCTGGAGCTGATTTTTTTTTTTTTTTAAAATTAGTTTAGGTGTCAATAGATGCAGTAGGATTTTCAAAATGCCCAGGCATTTAGCTTGTATTGGAATAAATGGGAGTTAGGCACCTAGACACCTACCTGCATCTGTAGGTGCCTAAATACCTTTAAAAATCTGGCTCTTAAAACTTTGCTGTTCCATAAACAGTTAGTGTGGTTATAAAGTGTAATGAGATCTCTTGCTGACCTCTATTACTGCATAGGTTAATAGACTGCAATAGAAAATAGATAATGCAATTGTGTTTTCAAGTATATCCCTAGATAAATTATATTTTAGAAAAAGCTTATGGCCATATTCTAAGCCCTGGGCTTCATCTTTAGCTGGTGTAAATCAGCATAACTCCTGACTTGTGCCTGCTGAAGGTATGTCCCTCTGTCTTTGCACAAAACTCCTAATGATGTCAATCAGAATTCCATGTACCTGGAACAAGGGTTAATTAAATCCATTATGGGTAATTTGTATCGCAAAGATGCTAACTACAGCCCAGTCCTGCAATTGCCTTCTGCAACTTTGGTGGATCTGACATGTGGATGTGAATTTTTCAGCACAGGCGTATCTCTGGATTACATTATTTTAGTAAGCAGGCCTAGCCTTTCTTTATGTTTAAAGTCGGACTGTTTTGTGCAGCAGTTTCATTGATGAGCACTTTTTGCATGGGTAAGTGCTCATCAATCTGAATAAGGATTAGATGACCTAGTCCTCACACACCAAATCTTGCCTTGTGTGTCACCATGTAGCTTCCCCCTCCCCCACAATGTTGTAAAGGTGAGCATAGAGTTTGTCCTGATGCTGTTAATCAAAAGGATTTGGCATTCAACCCTCCAGCCCCAAATTAAAGTATGTTTCTTATCTTTTACATTCAGGGTATAGGGCATGCTATCTGCCAGTTGCTTTTCTTAGGCCAGTAACTTTACTTCTGTCATTTGCTTTACTGAGTTAGGTGGATTGGGGGAGAGAGAGAAAATACATAATGCTTTTTTTCTTCTGACAGCTCTCTTTTCAACTCCAGTATCCTGATGAATACCAGGATCCTAATACAGTAGACCCTCAAAATTACAAACACGTCAGGAATGGAGGTTTTTCGTAACTCTGAACAAAACATTATGGTGGTTCTTTCAAAAGCTTACAACCAAACATTGACTTAATACAGATTTGAAACTTTACTATGCGGAAAAAAATGCTGCTTTTAACCATCTTAATTTAAATGAAACAAGCAAAGAAACCATTTCTTTACCTTGTCAAATCTTCTTTTTTTAAACTTTCCCTTTATTTTTTTTAGTAGTTCACGTTTAACACAGTACTGTACTGCATTTGCTTTTTTGTCTCTGCTGCCTGACTGAGTACTTCCGGTTCCAACTTAGGGGTGTGGTTGACTGGTCAGTTCGTAACTCTGGTGTTTATAATGCTGATGTTCTACCATCTATAGTAGTTTCCCTTTAAGGATCTCAAACCACTGTTAAACATTTTTCTTTTTATATTTAACAATTTTTCATTGGAAATATTTTATATCAGTATGTGTGATATAGAACGCCTGTGTCGAGGTGTTTGGATTTGATGCATTGAGTGGGGAACATCATCAAACCTGGAGTGGAGGATTCATTATTAGGCCCTATCTTGGATCCAAATTCTTACATGGGTTAAAACAAATTCAAACACTTCCAAACTTTTCATAGAGCTCAAGGCTATAAGGGACCATTCATCTAGTCTGACCTCCCATATATCATTACCCATTAAATTTCACCCAGTTATCTCTGTATTGACCCCAGTATTTTGTTTGATTAAAGTCTGACTTTGACGATGTTTCAAATCTGGACCTAACCACACACCCATATTTCACAGAGCAGGCCAAGTTCTTTCTTTCTATCTATCCTATATATATATACACACACACACACACACACTTCAAGTAAGACACATTAGAAATGCAGCATTATTCTGTGACACTAAGCACCCCTGTATTCACCCTGTACACACTACTGTAATAATCTTTGTACAAAATATGCCTTCAGGTGCCATTTGAAAACTAATAACTCATTGATCATTAATATTCTTGTGTGGTGTCTGTATGCAGTGGGTATTAAAGTTTATGGCTATATACTAGAATTATGACTGTTTGAACCGGGCATGTCAGGGGGATTTGGGATGTATATTTTATTCCCTAACTAGCCTGATCTTCAGGGAAAGACAATGAAGATCCATGTTTATATATTCGGTAAACAAAGCTGTTATTTCTTCCGCCATTTGTTAGCATAACATGCAGCTTCCTTCACCACCAGACTCCATCTTACCTTCCTCACACCTTCAATCAACTTTACTTTGAGGGGTAACCCTCAGAAGAATCTGTTTTTGTTTCAAAGGTTTACTGGTCTATAAAGATGGGGAAGGGTGGCTTGAAACTCAAGTGATAAGAAATTGAATCAACTGATTTGTGTATATTACTCTATTATAAGAGTGTAAAGAGTCAAGTCTCAATGAGGAATATCATTGTGAAATGTATGTATTAATACTGTGTATGTGGAAATGTGGATACGTAATGACATTATGCTTAAGGCTCCTTCCCAGACAGGAGCGAAGGCAGCTCTTTACTTAACTCCAATGTAAATTTAAGCATGGTGGAATCAGAAACAGTGGAAGCCCCATTTACATACAGGGTATAGGAAGCCCACAGGAAGGGAAAAACCGCATGAGGTCATCCGGACTCTTGAAATAGTTGTTGAATTTTGGAAGATATAAGCAAAGACAGAAGCCACTGGCATCCATCACTAGATAGACACTAAACACTGGCATCCATCACTAGATAGACACAAGGAAACAATGCTCTTCCAAGTTGAGAAAGATGCCAGAACCCCTGTGCAGGGCCACCCAAGCCCTTCCTGCCTGTGCGGGGCCAACCTGAGGTCCCCTTCCCCTCTGGCATCTGGGGCTGGCCCAAAGCCCGCCCACATGCAGGGCTGGTGGTTTTAACCCCCCTACCCATATGTAGGACTGATGGTCTGAGGTTATAATTTGGCTTTGGTTTTTCAAAAGCAAAATCCAGATCTGGACTCCATTTTACCCAATCCACCGAAGTTCTGGGGATAAATATCTATAGATCTGAACAAATTATGGGTAATACATGGGTGGTTGGGTTTTGTCTCATCTTATCAGCTCTATTAAGCATGAGTTTGGCTGTTTGGTTTCATGTTATCTTCGCTACTGAATTTTGGGATGGTTCTTCTCCGTAAGACTTAAAATGTGCTGCCTTGCAAATAATGAATGTAAATTCCACAGTTTGGAGTTGTCTCTAGATGCCACTAGAATATTGCTGCAACTTCATCTTTCAGAGGTCTAGGTCAACCTTTCCTCCATGGTTTTGGAGCTGCCTTCAGTAGCTGTGGAGCTGCTAAGAAGCATCAGGTTAAAACTACCTCTGGCTAACTTTGTAAAACACGCAGGACTTCTTCCGCAACCACTTGCTACCTTGCAGTACGTTCAAACATTAAAATATTGAACTACATGCTACAAAGCATAGTCTCTATACTGGTTTTCCTCTCAGACCATAAATATGGGTACCAAGCAACCACCAGAAAAGGAGTGCTTCATGTGCAGTGTTTCAATATACTGTCACACTGTCTTCAGAGTAGACTGTCAAAAACAGGTCAGACACCCTAAAATGTTATGTTCTATAATTAGGTTTCACCAGTAACAAATGTGAACTCCTGGATCACTGTTAACAGTCTTACCATGGAGACAGAGACAATACCCCTGGGCTCTTCAGTCTATCTTACCACTCAGGTAAAGTGGACATAGTGAGAAATGGTCATTTAAACCAAAAATGACAAAATATTCAGGTTACCCCCAGTCCCAAGAGACCAGTCACTTACCACAGGTCAGTCTGTACCTTAGATTTCACTTAAAAGACAATGCCTGTAGCCAATCCTATAGGAAACTAAAGATTTATTAACTAGGAAAAAGATTATTTGCAAGTTAAAGCAGCAACATATATGCACAAATGACTTCAGTCTATGCATCTCTGTCACTTTTTGGAACCAATAATTTGTCAGCATTGAATGTCTTTGTAGGGCTGACCCTGGGGATCTCCGCTTTTTGTTTTAGCTTCAGCCCTTGTAAGAGTCCAAACAGCAAAGAAATGGAAAAATCAATCTTTAATTCCATCTTCCAGCATTCCAATCAATGGGACAAGGCCTTCTGCACATACTTCTCCATGGGTGGATGGGGGCAATCAACAAAGCTTTTTGTCCAACATGGTCATACTTAATTTTGATAGCCCTCCTGGATGGGCGGGAAAACCGCTCTTCCCATCTGAGTTCACAAGGTCAGACCAGGCATTTCTACAATTAAAAAACAAATTTATATTTTTTACTTTGTAGCATGGAATGCAGACATTACACATAAGATTGATCATGCACTATTTACAAGCGTTTTATAGAGTTGAAACACTAAACACCTGTCTTGAACAATATTAACATATAGATGAATTGGTCTGGTTTCTAGCTATGAATTTTAGTGCTCAGCTGACGCCTACAGACTTGACAAGAGCTGGCACCCAGTTTGCCAGCATCACGTTATTATAAAACAATCAACATATTTGTTTGCAGTGATGGTGTAACCACATTGGTCCCAGAATATTAGAAAAGAAGATGGGTGAGGTAATATCTTTCAGTGGATCAACTTCCGCTGGTAAAATAAACAAGCTTTTAAACTACATAGAGCTCTTCTTCAGGCCTGGAAAGGGAGAGTGTGTCAGCTAAATACAATGTGGAAGAGATTGTTTAGCATAAGCAGTTAACAAACATTGTAAGAGACCATTCACGGTGAAGTGGTCAGTTAACACCTCTGCAGTCACAGGACAAAAAAAGAGGGTTAGTGGGTTACAGATTGTTGCAATAAGCCATGAATCCAATGTCATTATTAAAACCATGATTTTTAGAATCTAGCAAAGTTATGAATTTAAGCTCCCAGGCACATCTTTTGAAGGTGGTGTGCAGATTTCCTTTGAGAATGAGGACTGAGAGCTCTGATATGGATGATGATTTTGTGAAAAATGTTTTGCACATGGGTGATGTAGTTATTTTTTGTCTCTTAAAAGATATTACTTCACCCACTTTTTCTCTTTAATCAACATATTGAAAGTTCTTTTTTTATAAAGGGAAACCTTTGATTTTCATCCTTTCTTTGTTCATCAGCATGGAACAATATATCACACACCATGAAAACTCTACTGCTAAAAGCCTTTCTGAAGGTGATGTCATTGTGCTAGCCATCTAAGCCTTAGCCCAAGTGTTGCATGGAAGCTTGCAAGTGATACTTGATGACTAAGGAATGTTCAAGTTTCTCAGATGTGACCCCAGTCCCTTCTAATTTGTCTAACCTTGTACAGTGAGAACACTGTCTTGTCCTACAGCAGAAACTAGAGTAGCATTTTCAGATGGATAATAGCAAAAGGCAACATAGCGGAGATTCTGTATTCAGTTCACCTCTATTTGTGTACAGTATTGAATATTCTTGTCTAAGTACTGATATTTGAGCTGAGGTATGTTGCTTTTGTACTCTGTGTATGTCAGAGTTTCAATCTACCTCTAAGACTTTTTTGTATCACAATCATCCTGGCCCTATTAATAACAATTAAAAACAAAATGAGCACTAAAAAGATCAGTCCCTAGCATTACTAATACCCACTCACTGATTACAAAGAATGCCCTTCCAGATACTGTATCACCACATCTTCAATGCGTCCAGTGTCCAGCTCTGGTGGACTGCAAGAGGCTGTCATTCCAGTATCAGGGCTCCTCTGGTGAGAATGCTGACTCTTGTTCAAGAAGTTCAGCTGAAGAGTAATTTAGATGAGAACTAGCACACCAAGATATATAGTGAGATGTGTTCTGAAAGGTCAGTTCTCTCTCTCTTGTAATGAGAGATACTGCCCAAACCTTTGGGCTTTTTGAAGTGATGAGCTTGGACTGGAAATTTAAGATTCTGAAAGTTTTTGTTTTGTCACTTTCACAAGCCTTTTCACTTCCACATTCTGGTCAAAATGACAGTTGAGAGAGGTTGCTCAGAAAAGCATTTCCAACCATGATCAGAAACTGTAGTGCCATAAATCTCCTAAGAAGGAGTATCCCTCTGAGATTTCTAGTCCAAATATTTAGCCTGAAGAGTTACTTGCATATAAACTGTTGGAAGATTTGTTGCTTCTGGACTCAGTGCTGCTCCCTTTTACAAACTACTCAGAATGCTGCCATTGCATTCAGTGGGAGAACGGAGCAGTCTCTCTCTGCATGTGTCAAAGTGAAAACTGGCTAGACTAAGTCCTACCATCAGTTTTATGCCAGGCTGCAGTAGGGGCTCCATACGCAGAACAACAGCAGGTTGTTACTTCAATTGGCATCTAGATGCACTGCCTGTTCTGTTGTTGGCAAATTAATGTAACCTGGGTATCTCCACTCTTCATGCACAGCTGTTCCTGGCCGGAGTCTAGTATGGTTTCTCTGACAAAGAGAACAAGGCTTTTGTCTCCTTTATGACGCTGTTATAATTAGTTATATCTAGCATGATGTGGACAGCTGTGCTTGAAGAAAATTATTCAAATTGATTTTTCTAGCCACTGTCATAGGAAGGCCAAAATTGGACCTGCAAGTCTGCTTCCTTTATATTTAAGTTAGGGTGATTGCATGGAAAATAATCGAGACTGCGAAGCCCATGCTCCTCTCCTTTTATTTATTTAGGGTGAGAGGATAGGCAGCTTTTCCATAAGTGTGTGCTTTTCTGCTTTGTCATGGGCTTTACTTTTGGTTTTGACCTATCACTGGGAGAGAGAGTACAAGGAGATCCAGGTGTTAGTTTCCATATATATATATATAGTCACTAACGGGAGTAAAGACATAATCTGGACTGTTCAGCTCTTGCACAGAAAACACAAATTGGTAAATTAAACATTATACCAATGTGCAAACATTTAACATTAACACCTAACATCTCTTAAAACCCCTCTCTTTGAATCCAATCTGTAACAGAGCTGAAAAATTAAGCTCCCCCTCCGCCCCACTAACCAGTGGAATCCCATGCCCAAAGGGCTTTGTTCATAGGTGAATATGATGCACCGTTCTAAAGCTAATGGATTATTAAATTGGGTGCACTTTAGAATGTATTTTCCCCTCTTTATGCTGGATCTTCACAAGGTCTCATATTTTTTGTTTTTCATCTGTGCGTGTATGACCCTATAGAGCAAAGACCATAACATCAAGGGAAATCTGTGCTTTCTTGAAAATGACTGCATCTATAAAATTAAACCTTTGAGCATGATGCTACTTAATTCAAAATAAATTGGGTTAACTTCCAAAATGAAGTGTTCGAGCATCTGACCATGAAGCAGCTCAGGGTACAATAAAGAAGCTACAATCATCTCTCCGTAGAAATATTTGTACAGTCATTTCTTGCACTGAAAGGCAACATCTTATTCTAGAATGCAGAATCTACAAGCAAATCTGGGATATTTGGAATAATTTGTTTTAAAAGTACACGAGGGGTAGGATGGAGCTTGACATCCAAGCACAGCCACAGTGTAACATCCATGTCCTGCAACTGAATGAGGACAGTAATAAGTGATAAACCAGTGAAGCGAGAATTTTCAAAGGGACTTAAGTGAGTGAGATGCCCAGCTCTCATTGAAAGTCAATAAGTATTGGGGGGTAGATTTTTTTTCAAAAGTACAAGTGGCATTGAAGCTCCTAACTCCCATTGATGTTCAAAGAGAGAAAAGTGCCATTTGACACTTTAAAATATATCCTAGGTGCCTAACTCCCTTAGTCCCCATTGCAAATATTGACAGGTTTCAGAGTAACAGCCGCCCCCCCCCCCCCAGATGTTCTGGTTTAACTTGGATTTAAACTTGGAGAGTGGTCAGTTTGGATGAGCTATTACCAGCAGGAGAGTGAGTTTGTGTGTGTGGTTTTTGGGAGGGGGGTGAGGGGGTGAGAGAACTTGGATTTGTGCAGGAAATGGCCCACCTTGATTATCATGCACATTGTGAAGAGAGTTGTCACTTTGGATGGGCTATTACCAGCAGGAGAGTGAGTTTGTGTGTGTGGGGGGGTGGAGGATGAGAAAACCTGGATTTGTGCTGGAAATGGCCCAACCTGATGATCACTTTAGATAAGCTATTACCAGCAGGACAGTGGGGTGGGAGGAGGTATTGTTTCATATTCTCTGTGTGTATATAAAGTCTGCTGCAGTTTCCACGGTATGCATCCGATGAAGTGAGCTGTAGCTCACAAAAGCTCATGCTCAAATAAATTGGTTAGTCTCTAAGGTGCCACAAGTACTCCTTTTCTTATTGCAAATATTGACATTATTAGCAACTTTGGGGATACACTGCATTTCCAGTTATGTACCATGCTCTGCACAATTGCATACTGCCTGGAGCAGCTAGTATAATTCAGACATGGATTATCTATTTCAGTGGATTACTGTTATTACATTCCATTATGTGTATATCAAATTTAAAGCTTAAATGGCAGACATCTTAAACTATGGAAAGGATCCTAGACAAAAGTTAAGCAAATGTACACTTACAATTCTGTAGAAGATAGTAAAGAACACTTTGTTGTAAGTTCATTTTAAGCATACTTTCTAAAAGAGATTCTATGATCTTATTAGATATATAAAAGTGTTATACCTTTGATGTACACACTCAACTCCCACTGATGCTACAAGAATTGTGTATACTTCAACAGAAGAAATCCCTTAATATAGAGGAAAAACTTCAAAGAAAACTGCCGTGATAAATATTCTGTCAATAGTTACCATATGATTAAAGTAAATCTAAACTGCAATCAAAATTAGTAGCCACTTTAATTTTTATAAGTTGCTTATTTGAAATCTAATGCAGTCATTGCCAAGAACTGCATTTATGCAAAACACACACATAATCCTATGTCAACAATGTCTGTCAGACCATGTTAATGGGAGAATTACAAAATAGATGTTGCTGTAAAATTTTCAGACCTGTATTTCAGTGTGCCTGTGGTTGTACCATGCTTGAGGTTTTACTTTTTCTTCCTGAGAGTATGTCTACACTACGAAATTAGGTCGAATTTATAGAAGTCGGTTTTTTTGAAATCGGTTTTATATATTCGAGTGTGTGTGTCCCCACAGAAAATGCTCTAAGTGCATTAAGTGCATTAACTCGGCGGAGCGCTTCCACAGTACCGTGGCAAGCGTCGACTTCCGGAGCGTTGCACTGTGGGTAGCTATCCCACAGTTCCCGCAGTCTCCGCTGCCCATTGGAATTCTGGGTTGATATCCCAATGCCTGATGGGGCTAAAACATTGTCGCGGGTGGTTCTGGGTACATATCGTCAGGCCCCCGTTCCCTCCCTCCCCCCGTGAAAGCAAGGGCAGACAATCATTTCGCGCCTTTTTTGTCTGCTGCCAGCCAAAGATGTAAAGGATAGATGGAGTGGGTCAGAACAAGAAATAGACCAGATTTGTTTTGTACTCATTTTCCTCCTCCCCTGTCTAGATCACACTGCAGTCAGTCACAGAGAAGGCGCAGCGAGGTTAATCTAGCCATGTATCAATCAGAGGCCAGGCTAACCTCCTTGTTCCAATAACAACGATAACTTTGGTGCACCATTTCTTATTGGAACCCTCCATGCAGTCCTGCCTGAAATACTCCTTGATGTACAGGCACACCCTTTGTTGATTTTAGCTCCCTGAAGCCAACCCTGTAAGCCGTGTCGTCAGTCGCCCCTCCCTCCGTCAGAGCAATGGCAGACAATCGTTCCGCGCCTTTTTTCTGTGTGGACGCCATACCAAGGCAAGCATGGAGGCCGCTGAGCTCATTTTGGCAATTAGGAGCACATCAACCACCACACGCATTATCCAGCAGTATATGCAGCACCAGAACATGGCAACGCGATACCGGGCGAGGAGGCGACGTCAGCGCGGTCCCGTGAGTGATCAGGACATGGACACAGATTTCTCTGAAAGCATGGGCCCTGACAATGCAGGCATCATGGTGCTAATGGGGCAGGTTCATGCTGTGGAACGCCGATTCTGGGCTCGGGAAACAAGCACAGACTGGTGGGACCGCATAGTGTTGCAGGTCTGGGACGATTCCCAGTGGCTGCGAAACTTTCGCATGTGTAAGGGCACTTTCATGGAACTTTGTGACTTGCTTTCCCCTGCCCTGAAGCGCATGAATACCAGGATGAGAGCAGCCCTCACAGTTGAGAAGCGAGTGGCGATAGCCCTGTGGAAGCTTGCAACGCCAGACAGCTACCGGTCAGTTGGGAATCAATTTGGAGTGGGCAAATCTACTGTGGGGGCTGCTGTGATGCAAGTAGCTCACGCAATCAAAGATCTGCTGATATCAAGGGTAGTGACCCTGGGAAATGTGCAGGTCATAGTGGATGGCTTTGCTGCAATGGGATTCCCTAACTGTGGTGGGGCTATAGACGGAACCCATATCCCTATCTTGGCACCAGAGCACCAAGCCGGCGAGTACATAAACCGCAAGGGGTACTTTTCGATAGTGCTGCAAGCTCTGGTGGATCACAAGGGACGTTTCACCAACATCAACGTGGGATGGCCGGGAAAGGTGCATGATGCTCGCATCTTCAGGAACTCTGGTCTGTTTCAAAAGCTGCAGGAAGGGACTTTCTTCCCAGACCAGAAAATAACTGTTGGGGATGTTGAAATGCCTATATGTATCCTTGGGGACCCAGCCTACCCCTTAATGCCATGGCTCATGAAGCCGTACACAGGCAGCCTGGACAGTGGTCAGGAGCTGTTCAACTACAGGCTGAGCAAGTGCAGAATGGTGGTAGAATGTGCATTTGGACGTTTAAAGGCGCGCTGGCGCAGTTTACTGACTCGCTTAGACCTCAGCGAAACCAATATTCCCACTGTTATTACTGCTTGCTGTGTGCTCCACAATATCTGTGAGAGTAAGGGGGAGACGTTTATGGCGGGGTGGGAGGCTGAGGCAAATCGCCTAGCTGCTGGTTACGCGCAGCCAGACACCAGGGCGGTTAGAAGAGCTCAGGAGGGCGCGGTACGCATCAGAGAAGCTTTGAAAACCAGTTTCATGACTGGCCATGCTACAGTGTGAAAGTTCTGTTTGTTTCTCCTTGATGAAACCCCCCGCCCCTTGGTTCACTCTACTTCCCTGTAAGCTAACCACCCTCCCCTCCTCCCTTTAATCACCGCTTGCAGAGGCAATAAAGTCATTGCTGCTTCACAGTCATGCATTCGTTATTCATTCATCACACAAATAGGGAGATGACTACCAAGGTATCCCAGGAGGGGTGGTGGAGGAGGGAAGGAAAATGCCACACAGCACTTTAAGCACAGCACTTTAAAAGTTTACAACTTTAAAATTTATTGAATGACAGCCTTCTTTTTTTTGGGCAATCCTCTGTTGTGGAGTGGCTGGTTGGCCGGAGGCCCCCCCACCGCGTTCTTGGGCGTCTGGGTGTGGAGGCTATGGAACTTGGGGAGGAGGGCGGTTGGTTACAGAGGGGCAGCAGTGGCAGTCTGTGCTCCAGCTGCCTTTGCTGCAGCTCAACCATACACTGGAGCATACTGGTTTGGTCCGCCAGCAGCCTCAGCATTGAATCCTGCCTCCTCTCATCACGCTGCCGCCACATTTGAGCTTCAGCCCTGTCTTCAGCCCGCCACTTACTCTCTTCAGCCCGCCACTTACTCTCTTCAGCCCTCCACCTCTCCTCCCGGTCATTTTGTGCTTTCCTGCACTCTGACATTATTTGCCTCCACGCATTCGTCTGTGCTCTGTCAGTGTGGGAGGACAGCATGAGCTCGGAGAACATTTCATCGCGAGTGCGTTTTTTTTTTCTTTCTAAGCTTCACTAGCCTCTGGGAAGGAGAAGATCCTGTGATCATTGAAACACATGCAGCTGGTGGAGAAAAAAAAAGGGACAGCGGTATTTAAAAAGACACATTTTATAAAACAGTCGCTACACTCTTTCAGGGTAAACCTTGCTGTTAACATTACATACATAGCACATGTGCTTTCGTTACAAGGTCGCATTTTGCCTCCTCCCACCGCGTGACTACCCCCTCAACCTTCCCCCCTCCCTGAGGCTAACAGCGGGGAACATTTCTGTTCAGCCACAGGCAAACAGCCCAGCAGGAATGGGCTATACTGAGTGTCCCTGAAGAAAAGCACCCTATTTCAACCAGGTGACCATGAATTATATCTCACTCTCCTGAGGATAACACAGAGAGAGAAAGAACGGATTTTGGTTGAATGCCAGCAAACATACACTGCAATGCTTTGTTCTACAGTGATTCCCGAGTATGTGTTACTGGCCTGGAGTGATAAAGTGTCCTACCATGAAGGACGAAATAAGGCTGCCCTCCCCAGAAACCTTTTGCAAAGGCTTTAGGACTACATCTAGGAGAACTGCAAATGCCAGGGCAAAGTAATCCTTTCACATGCTTGCTTTTAAACCATGTATAGCATTTTAAAAGGTACACTCACCAGAGGTCCCTTCTCCGCCTGCTGGGTCCAGGAGGCAGCCTTGGGTGGGTTCGGGGGGTACTGGCTCCAGGTCTAGGGTGAGAAACAGTTCCTGGCTGTCGGGAAAACCGGTTTCTCCGCTTGCTTGCTGTGAGCTATCTACAACCTCCTCCTCCTCATCATCTTCTTCGTCCCCAAAACCTGCTTCCGTATTGCCTCCATCTCCATTGAAGGAGTCAAACAACACGGCTGGGCTAGTGGTGGCTGAACCCCCTAAAATGGCATGCAGCTCATCATAGAAGCGGCATGTTTGGGGCTCTGACCCAGAGCGGCTGTTCGCCTCTCTGGTTTTCTGGTAGGCTTGCCTCAGCTCCTTCAGTTTCACGCGGCACTGCTTCGGGTCCCTGTTATGGCCTCTGTCCTTCATGCCCTGGGAGATTTTCACAAAGGTTTTGGCATTTCGAAAACTGGAACGGAGTTCTGATAGCACGGATTCCTCTCCCCATACAGCGATCAGATCCCATACCTCCCGTTCGGTCCATGCTGGAGCTCTTTTGCGATTCTGGGACTCCATCATGGTCACCTGTGCTGATGAGCTCTGCATGGTCACCTGCAGCTTGCCACACTGGCCAAACAGGAAATGAGATTCAAAAGTTCGCGGTTCTTTTCCTGTCTACCTGGCCAGTGCATCTGAGTTGAGAGTGCTGTCCAGAGCGGTCAGAATGGAGCACTCTGGGATAGCTCCCGGAGGCCAATACCATCGAATTGTGTCCACAGTACCCCAAATTCGAGCTGGGAACGTCGATTTAAGCGCTAATCCACTTGTCAGGGGTGGAGTAAGGAAATCGATTTTAAGAGCCCTTTAAGTCGAAATAAAGGGCTTCACTGTGTGGACGGGTGCAGGTTTAAATCGATTTAACGTTGCTAAATTCGACCTAAAGTCCTAGTGTAGACCAGGGCTGAATCAGAAATAGAGTAATTTGTAGATATGCCAGTGTTCTCTAAACATATTTGTCATTATATAAACATTTGTCATTGATTTAAAAAATGCAAATAGAGGAGTTAACAGTGACTACTTTTAGATGATATAGAATTTCACCTAGTACATCTGCAAATATGAGTTGTTAAAGAGAAAAAAGTATGAGGTTTTGATTTGACTTTCTCTTTCAATATGAAATTGTGGCCTGCATTGTGCAGGACGTCAGACTAGATGATCATAATGGTCCCTTCTGACCTAAATATCTATGAAGCTACTGCAGCTGGACAGTCTATGGAAGGATCTCAGACAAAGGTGTTAGCTCAGGAGCGTTCCCTATCATCCCAGAACTAGAAACAGTGGCTAAATTCCAACCAGATCCGGTTATCTTGGAAGCATATGGGACCCAGCAACCTATATCAAACCTGTGACTGTACAAGGGGTACTGAGCTGGTTTGTAACAGTCATTTAGGAAGTCAGAATTCACAATACCCAACAATAACCACACAGTGGCCTCTGAAGTACCACAGTTATTCTTGGCACGTACAGAGAAATATCGTAGTACCTCCAATATCCATGTTAAGCATAGGTGAGTATTAACTCTTTCATGTTGCTCACTGGATCTTAGGTACAGAGGAGAGCTATCTGAAATGTTTTGAATTTAAAAATTAAATTATTTTAATGTAACTTTCCTCCCTCAGTTCTGACCAGCTCTAGTACAGACTTTTTTGGTCACATTTCCATTGTTCTTTTACATAGATTCAGTCAGCTTGACTATTTTGGGTGTTTTTGCATATAAATCTACAAGTATTTAAGTATGTGAGCATCTTATCCTCTTAAAAATAATAAAATAGGTCAAGAACTTTGTGGGACTCAGAGGTGGTGTTAGAAGCGAACGAAGTTTGCCCTCCAGATGTTAAAGAAATAAAGTCACATAATTTGAGTCAGCGTTCACGCCTAAGCCTTATCTTTGACCCTGTCCCTCACTAAGGGCTTGTCTACACTACTGCATGGGGTCGATCTAAGATACGCAACTTCAGCTACGTGAATAGCATAGCTGAAGTCTACGTACTTAGATCTACTTACCGTGGTGTCTTCACTGTGGTAAGTCAACAGCTGACGCTCTCCTATCCACTCCACTTGCACTTCTCATTCTGGTGGAGTACCGGAGTCGACAGGAGAGCACTCAGTAGTCTTTTTATTGCATCTATACTAGACGCAATAAGTTGATCCCCCACTGGATCAATTGCTGCCTGCCGATCCAGCAGGTAGTGTAGACAAGCCCTAAGACTTCAGCCTAACAAAGTACTTTAACACCTGTTAACTTTAAACCATGTGCTCAATTGCTTTTTGGATCAGGGCCTGATTTACTCAAACATATAAACAGACCTTAAATAAAGTCAACAAGTCTGCTCTGTGGCTCACTTTTAAGTTATTCCATTTGCAGCAAAAGGATCCAATTAATTCCAAGAGAGCTGTTTTACGGATATTAAATTTGCATATTGAGTATAATATAAGGATGAATGTGGCTAATCCAGAGGGATTTTGTTTTATATATCTGGATGCAAAACTATTTTTGACATAGGAAGTTATCAAATAGGAAACCTACATTTCATTATTTTTATCTAGTTTTTTATTTTCATAAGTAAATGTATTTTTCTTAATGTGCTGCACTGAAGAGAGCATATTCAGGGCCAGGCTTTTCAAATATAGGTAATAAAATAAGTTAGTATAAACAAATAGAAATGTTTGACCACTGGAAATATTAAGGACTGAGTTTCTTTGGAACTAATTTTCAGCACACTTGAGATGTTTCTTGTTAAGTTGAAGTTTGCTTCTGATTTATAGGATCAGTATAGAGTGCCTTATTAAACTGTCACTCAGAGAGTACAAGAGTGGAAAACCCATTAATGATTTAATTAGGTCTATGGTACTTTTCAGCCTAGTAGTGAGTTACTAGCATGTGACCTACCATATATATATATATATAATCAGTGTGATAATACTAGCACTGTTGGACTGCCAGGCTGTACATAGATATGACATAGAGAAGAGAACATTAACTTTGCCCTGAGCCTTACAGCTGTATTTCAAAATACAAGAAAAGTTTTGAGGATTAGACTGTTTAAAAAAGAAAAAGAAATTAAAGAGAGAAGACAGGGTAGAGTGCAAGTTAATTCTGTTCTTTTTATTAACTTCTCTTCTCTTGCCCACCAGTTAAGCATTAGCCAATGGGTAGTAACAGGAAAGAAGGGAAATGACCTTAATCAAATGCTACACTCTACTGTTATCTAGAAGATGTCGCTGTCTTATTTTAATATTAAACAACCAAATAAATAACACCTTGATACTTGTGTATGACAACACTGCACAACATACTCATGGATTTTCTTGTACATAAACAAATTCTACTGAATATATTCATAGAATTTAAGATTATGATCATCTAGTCTGATGTCCTGCATAATATGGACCATAGAATTTCACCCAGCAATTCCTTCCTCAGCCCGCGCAGCTTCCAGCAGCTCCCATTCGCCTGGAGCTGTGAACCGCAGCCACTGGGAGCAGCGATCCGCCGAACCTGCGGATGCGGCAGGTAAACAAACCGGCCCGGCCCGCCAGGGGTTTTCCCTGCACAAGTGGTGGAACAAGTTTGGGAACCACTGCTCTAGGCACCTAGACTCGCTCATTTTTTTCCAAAAGAGTCCCAAGGTACGTTTCTTGCTCAGGACATGCACTCTGGGCGTCTGGATGCTTTTTTCTTTCTTAAGCCTCAGAACAATCTGCAGAGCAGGAGATGATAGTCTGGAAGATGCCAGTCTTGGGTGAGTGGCCCAATCTGGCTCGTAGGCCACCTGCTGGCTCAGGTCCCATTCAAAATCTGGTTGTCGGAAGAGGTAGTGGTGTCCATCACAACTTTTAGCCCAGTAGTTAGAGCATCCACTCAGTATGTGGGAGACCCAAATTCAGTTCCTAAGAGAGAAAGAAAGGATTTGAACAGCAGTTTCCCACCCCTCTCAGGAGCATGGCATAACGACTGAGCTATGGGATAGTCTGATATGGGGCTCCCTCAGTCTCTCCAGGTGAAACTGTTCCCCTGTGGATAAATTAAGAATCTTCAGAGCAGTGGGCCTGGGCCCCCCTCTTCCAAGGTGTGTCCCTTAACCCCTGGACCACAAAGTCATTCTTACGCTCTCTCTGACCCTATAAATAGTTATCCACAGTGGAATAGCTTCAACTGGAGAGACTGAGGGAGCTCCACATCAGAATATCTCATTGTCCAGTGGTTAGATCTTGCTCTTGAGAGGTGTGGGAGGTGTTCCTATCCCCTCTCTCTCAGGCAGAGGGGGAAACTGAATCTGGGTCTCCCACATCCTAGGTGAGTGGTCTAGTCACTGGGTTAAAAGTTTATAAGGGAGGTGCTACCACCCATGCTGGCTTTAGAATGGAGCCCAAAGGGAAGATGGTGGACACCTATTTTCCCCGGCTTTGTGGATCTCCCAGGAGCTTAGCTGAGAGGCCCAAGTGGTTAAAATGAGGTGCTAGTGTGCATGCCCGGAGGCAGAAATTCAGATGTTTAGGGGACTTTTGTGGTAAAATATTAGGTGTTGAGTGAGGTTAGGTGGCAACCAAGTGTGGGTTTGTTAATCAGTGGCACCTAAAAATGGGGCATAGGCCCCTAGGCCCATATCTACAAAGGCACTTAAGTCATTTTTGAAAAAGTGACCTAGGCTTCTAAATCAGAGACACTTTTGAAAAATGGTACCCAGAACTAGACACAGTATTTCCTTAATGGTCTTAGAAAATGAGAGGAAAAAATATGACTTCCGTACTCCTTGTCAATACCTCCTCCTTGTGTGTCCAAAAATTCCTCCTTGGGAGCTTTTGTTTGACCAGAAGAATGTAAGATGCTCAGACATCTAGAAATGTGTTTGGTATGAAAACCTAGGTAGCAAGAGAGGCAATTATTTCTGGAACTATGCACGTGTGTGGATAGCAAAAGTTCCCTAAATATCTGTAAAAAGAAAAGGAGTACTTGTGGCACCTTAGAGACTAACCAATTTATTAGAGCATAAGCTTTCGTGAGCTACAGCTCACTTCATCAGATGCATATCGTGGAAACTGCAGCAGACTTTATATATACACAGAGAATATGAAACAATACCTCCTCCCACCCCACTGTCCTGCTGGTAATAGCTTATCTAAAGTGATCATCAGGTGGGCCATTTCCAGCACAAATCCAGGTTTTCTCACCCTCCACCCCCCCACACAAATTCACTCTCCTGCTGGTGATAGCCCATCCAAAGTGACAACTCTTTACACAATGTGCATGACAATCAAGTTGGGCTATTTCCTGCACAAATCCAGGTTTTCTCACATCCCCCCACCCCCATACACACACAAACTCACTCTCCTGCTGGTAATAGCTCATCCAAACTGACCACTCTTCAAGTTTAAATCCAAGTTAAACCAGAACATCTGTGTGGGGGGGGGGGTAGGAAAAAACAAGAGGAAACAGGCTACCTTGCATAATGACTTAGCCACTCCCAGTCTCTATTTAAGCCTAAATTAATAGTATCCAATTTGCAAATGAATTCCAATTCAGCAGTTTCTCGCTGGAGTCTGGATTTGAAGTTTTTTTGTTTTAAGATAGCGACTTTTATGTCTGTGATTGCGTGACCAGAGAGATTGAAGTGTTCTCCGACTGGTTTATGAATCTGTGTATTTTATATAAAACAGAACTTGCATCTGGTACCTGTGTTCTTACCTGTATGTATTATACTATACCAGACTTAAAACCTGCATAACCACCCGTGTACTTGAATGCAAATATCCTTATACAAATATAAAGAGTTATTTTTAAAAAAAGCAGCCTGTAGCCTTGCATATTATAGTTTAGGGAATACGGACTTGCTGCAAAGCCCATGGAAGTCTGTCAAAAGATTCCAAGTGACTTCAATGGGCTTTAAATCATACCTAACTGGCTCGGGAGATGGACTAGATGACGCAATATTTCATCTCTAACTTCTGTGATTCTAGAGTGCTTCCCCCCCACCCATTCTTCCTTTTCAATCTTTCATTCTTTCACATTTAGTTTTATCATATTTTCTGTCATTTTTTTAAAAAAAATCATTATGTAGAACTGGATATTATGCAGAACTTTGATGCTTTTAAAATCACAGACTGCTCAGAAGCAATAAGCAAAATCTGCTAGAATGAAGACAGGCCACAATTAGTGTGCCGTGAAGACTTCTCTCATGCATACCAATTCCTCCATCCATGTCAAAAGAACAGGTGGATACAACAACAGTAATGAAAATTATTGATTTTAAAAGAAGGAATGATAATTGGGAAAGGTAAGAGTGAGCTTTTCCCTCTTTATTTTTAAACAGAGCTAATCCCATGGATTTGCTTTGGGTAAAAATATCCAAAATTATATAACCAAAATACTGTTATCAATCTGGAAAAATACAGTTACTCATTGCTAGCTAGCAAATTAGCTAAACCACCTAGATCACTTACTAGCTGGAGCTCATATTTTTCTCTCAGTATAGCATGGCATTGGTGAGAGACAATCACTGTCACCTTAAGGCAGTGGTTCTCAAACTAGGGCCGCCACTTGTTCATGGAAAGCCCCTGGCCGGCCAGGCCAGTTTGTTTACCTGCTGCGTCCGCAGGTTCTGCCCATCGCGGCTCCCACTGGCCGCGGTTCGCTGCTCCAGGCCAACGGGGGCTGCGGGAAGTGGCAGCCAGCACATCCCTCAGCCCGCGCTGCTTCCCCCAACCCCCATTGGCCTGGAGCAGCGAACCGCGGCCAGTGAGAGCCGCGATCAGCCGAACCTGCGGACGCAGCAGGTAAACAAACTGACCCGGCCCGCCAGGGGCTTTCCCTGAACAAGCAGCGCCCCTCGTTTGAGAACCACTGCCTTAAGGAATGTCTGATAATCTCCATCAGGCAACGGCAGCTAGAATACAAAAGAGAGAGAAAAAGGAAATTGTCTCTGGATTAGCTGCCACATGTTTATAGTCTGTGTTTTTCAAGATGTTCACACATTTTAGTTGGACAATTTTTTGTCCTGTATCCCATATCTCAGGAATATTGCAGTATATGGAAAAATAGAAAATAAAGAAATATTTATAATTTGGACAAAGATTTTAAACCATTGTCTTTGTTTCATATAAAATTCAAATTATATTTTCACTTATGCCTACGCAACATCAGTGAAGTCTATCCAAGTGAAGATTGTTACACCTCCAACCACTCTCCTTTACTGTAGTGAAATGTGGCTGAATAGGTGTAACTGAAATCTGTGTATAGCCCATAATGTTTAAAAGTTGAAGCAGATTTATAAAGATAAAATGGCTTTGGAAGGGATTCATGGCTGAATTCAATCATGGGGCTCAAGTGATGTTCAGAAATGCTTCAGCTGCAGTTATCACAGAATACTGTACACAGTGGCACTTGAGCAAATTAATCTCTGGTATTCACTTCCAGATTAGCTATTAAATTTCATATAGTCACACTCATTCTAATAACCTTTCTGCACTACTTTGGTTCCAAGAACAGTTTAACAATGAAGTTGGGGATGCATGCATCTTTGTTCTGTACTTTAAGAAGAAAACACAGATGCTCTCTTTTCAATCTAGATCTTTCTTCCTCAATTAATCTCTTATTCCCAGTGATCCAAATCTCACAATACAAAGCAGCAGTACAAAATAGTAGTCTCTCATGCCAATGAGTTTATTTCTGTGTGGGAGGTTAGAAGGGTGTTAGATTCATAGCAACTATACTAGAAAGAAATCTTTGGTCTCCCAGCTGCCATAATTATTATCAGCTGCAACTTATTGGGTTTCCTCTTGTTAATTGCTATCACTTGGCACAAAACTAAAGCAGGCCTAACCAATTATTTACCCCTATGAAAAACATGGTTTAAGACTATAAGGCATGGTACGCAACAAATTCTTTTTTTCATCTGAAAAATCCACTGACTGAGATGGTGGTAGAATGCAGCAGCATGACTGATCAAGGGTTTGTTCCCATATCAGTGGATGATTCCTGCATTCAATGTGTTCCACTGGCTGTCCATTGTTAGGTACGTGCCTCTTAAGATTTAACTTTTCATATAGGATGTTTAAAATAACATAAGACCTGTCTCCCTGAAGGACCATCCATTGCCCTATAAGGCATGTGAAGTTAGCAAGATTGCAGTGACTGACTTTCCAGGTGATGCAATCTAGAAAGGACAGTAATTTAAAAAATTTGTACTGCTTACTGTATATCCCCTTCACTGATCCAAAACCATCAAGAAAAAAATTGTCATGTTGAATGTTTGTTCAAAATCAAACTCAGGTGAAGCAAACCTATATAAATGATATGAGAGACTATACAGCCCAACTGGGTCCCATGAGGCCCCTGGCCAGGTGGCTGGAGTTGCCCAGGTACAGGCAAAGCCCAAGCCTCAATGTTTCTTGTCAGACATGTAAAGCTAGAAAGTGAAGGGCTAAGGCCCAGATCCTCCATGAGGGTTGGGTACCTGGAGAGCAGATAGGTCTGAGACTTTTTACCCTCCCTGGCCCAGCTGCCATAGGCAAAATAAATAAGCAAGTGGTAGACAGTCAAAGAAAGGGAAAAAGCTTTTAACTTTTGCTCATACCCTGAGAAGGAGAGAACATAGAGCTTTGTTGTTTCCTTTTTGGAGAAGATCTGGCCACAACCACGGAGAAGAGCTCCCTCTGTGGTAAGGGAACTTGGAAAATATTGTGCATTAACTCTTGTGAACAGAAACCACCGAGTTTTATGCATCACAAATCTGGTCTATGATCATCTCTGGTTTATTTCAACCAGAAATTAATTTGTTTAGCCATGTTGATAATCCCTGAAAATAAAAATATAGAAAGGAAATATTATGTGACTTCTCACCTGAGCAACAAGACTTAACCCTGGTCTACACTACGGGGCTAGATCGAATTTAGCCGTGTTAGGTCAATTTTAAAATGAATGCATCTACACAACCAATCCTGTTCCATCGACCTAAAGGGCTCTTAAAATTGACTTCTGTACTCCTCCCCGGTGAGGGGAGTAGCACTAAAATTGACCTTGCTGGGTCGAATTTGGGGTAGTGCAGGCACAATTAGACTGTATTGGCCTCCGGGAGCTATCCCAGAGTGCTCCAATGTGACTGCTCTGCACGGCACTTGTAACTCCGATGCACTAGCCAGGTACACAGTAAAAGCCCAGGGAAATTTTGAACTTAATTTCCTGTTTGGTCAGCGCGGCGAGCTCAGCAGCACAGGTGACCATGCAGTCCCCCCAGAATCGCAAATGAACTCCAGCATGGACCAAAATGGAGACACTGGATCTGATTGCTGTATGGGGAGAAGAATCTGTGCAGGCCAAACTCTGATCAAAAAGAAGAAATGCTAAAATATTTGCCAAAATCACCCAGGGAATGGTGGAGAGAGGCTACAACAGGGACACACAGCAGTGCCTCATGAAAGTTAAGGAGCTCAGGCAAGCCTACCAGAAGACAAAGGAGGCAAACAGTCACTCCTGGTCAGAGCCCCATATACGCCACTTCTATGATCAGCTGTATGGTATTCTGGGGGGGACCCTACCACTACCCCACCACTGTCTGTGGACACCTGCAAGCGGGGGAGTCTCACGCAACAGGGAGGAGGATTTTGTGGATGAGGAAGAGGAGGAGGAGAATGTGCAGCAGGCAAGGCATGAATCCGTTCTCCCCGGCAGCCAGGAACTTTTCATCACTCTGGAGCCAATACCCAGCCAAGGCGGGATCCCCGACCCTGAAGCCAGAGAAGGCAGCTCTGGTGAGTGCACATTTGTAACTACAGTACAGGGTTTAAAAGCAATAGTGTTTAATGTTTGATTTGCCCTGAAGAATGGGGATGCATTCACGGCCAGTACAGGTACTGCAAAAGTCTGTTAACGTGTCTGGGGATGGAGCAGGAATCTTCCAGGGACATCTCCATGAAGCTCTCCTAGAGGTACTCCGAAAGCCTTTGCAGAAGGTTTCTGGGGAGGGCTGCCTTATTTTTCCTCCATGGTAGGACACTTTACCATGCCAAGGTAGTAGCAAGTAGTCTGGAATCACTGCAGCACAAAGCATGACAGTGAATGGTCCTGAGTTTTGGTCTCATTCAAGCAACATTCAGTCTTTATCTTTCTGTGTTAGCCTCAGGAAAGTGGTGATATTCATGGTCACCTGGTTGAAATAGGGAAAATTTTGTAAGGGAACAGTAAAAGGACCCTGTTCATGCTGGGTTGTTTGCGCTTGGCTAAAAGGGATCATCCCAGAGAATAGCCACCTGGTGGGGTGGGGAGAGGTGTGTGCTGCACATCCATCTAAAAACCGCAGCCCCTCCTTTTAAATGTGAAACCCAACCAGCATTGCTTGCTATGGGAAAGAATGGCGCTGCACTTTGAAACCATTCCCACATGTTATGAAGGCAGAAGAAGCCAACCCCACATACCAAAAGGCTTATCATGGCTGCCTGGAAAACAAATTCTGTTGCCTAGCCGTGTGTGATGTGTTACCATATCGGCGGGCGCTCAATAAAAAAGGCAAAATGCGACCTTGTACCTAAAGCACATATGCTGTCTGCTGTGAATTGCTTGATTCACTGTGAAAGAGTCTCCCTTTTGTTCTCAGAAATGTATCATCTTAAATTTTACTCTCCCTTTTTATCTCCCCCCCCAGGTGCAAATGTTTCTATGCTCCCCCTATCATCTCCGTCCCTGAGGTTATCGCAGATTAGAAGGCAAAAAAACCGCATGACATGTTTTCTGAGCTCATTCAGTCCTCCCGCATTGATAGGGCACAGCTTAATGCATGGTGGCATTCAGTGGCAGAGGCCAGGAAAGCATTAAGCAAGCACGAAGAGCAGAGGCAGGAGGCAATGCTGAGGCTAATGGGGGAGCAAACAGACATGATGAAGCGTCTGTTGGAGCTGCAGAAAAGCCAACAAGAGCACATACTCCTGCTGCATCCATTGTATAACCACCTTCCCTCCTCCCCAGATTCCATATCCTCCTCACCCAGATGCCCAAGAACGTGGTGAGGGGGAGGCTCCAGGCACCCAGCCACTCCACTCCAGAGGATGGCCCAAGCAATAGAAGGCTGTCATTCAAACAGTTTTGATTTGTAGTGTGGCTACAGTAAGCAATGTGGCCTTATCCTTCCTTCCTCCCCATACCACCCAGGCTACCTTATCAGTTATCTCCCTTTTTTTAATTAATAAAGAAAGAATGCATGGTTTCAAAACAACAGTTACTTTATTTCCTTTGCCAGCTGTGATCGGAGGGGGAAGGGTCTTTGGCTTACAGAGAATTAAAATCAACAAAGGGGGCGGGTTTGCATCAAGGAGAAACACACACAACTATCACACCGTAGCCTGGCCAGTCATGAAACTGGTTTTCAAAGCCTCTCTGATGTGCAGCGCGCCTATCTGTGCTCTTCTAATCACCCTGGTGTCTGGCTGTTCAAAACTGGCAGCCAGGCGATTTGCCTCAACCTCCCACCCTGCCATAAACGTCTCCCCCTTACTCTCACAGATATTATGGAGCACACAGGAAGCAGTAATAACAATGGGAATATTAGTTGAGCTGAGATCTAACCTAGTCAGCAAACAGTGCCAGTGAGCTTTTAAATATCCAAAGGCACATTCTACCACTATTCTGCACTTGCTCAGCCTATAGCTGAACTGCTCTTTACTACTGTCCAGGCTGCCTGTGTATGGCTTCATGAGCAATAGGAGCAAGGGGTAGGCTGGGTCTCCAAGGATAACTATTGGCATTTCAACATCCCCAAAAGTAATTTTCTGGGAAGTAAGTCCCTTCTTGCAGCTGCTCAAACAGTTCCTAAAGATGCGAGTGTCATGCACTTTTCCCTGCCATCCCACGTTGATGTCGGTGAAACGTCCCTTGTGATCCACCAGTGCTTGCAGCATCATTGAGAAGTACCCCTTGCAGTTTATATACTGGTTGGCAAGGTGGTCGAGTGCCAAGATAGGGATGTGTGTTCCATCTATCACGCCACTACAGTTAGGGAACCCCATTGCAGCAAAAGCCATCCAGTATGTCCTGCACATTTTCCAGAGTCACTACCCTTGATAGCAGAACGTCAGTGATTGCATTGGCTACTTGGATCACAGCAGTCCCCACAGTAGCCTTGCCCACTCCAAACTGATTCCTGACTGACCAGTAGCAGCTGAGTGTTGCAAGCTTCCACAGGGCTATCGCCACTCACTTCTCAACTGTCAGGGCAGCTCTCATCTTGGTATTCCTGTGATTCAGGGCAGGGAAAAGCAACTCACAAAGTTCAAGGAAAGTGGCCTTACTTTGCAAAAGTTTCGCAGCCACTGTGAATCATCCCATATCCGCAACATTATGCAGTCCCACCAGTCTTTGCTTGTTTGCCGGGCCCAGAATTGGTGTTCCACTGTATCAACCAGCCCCACTGCCACCATGATGTCCCAATTGCCATAGCCCGTGCTTTCAGGAACATCTGTGTCCATGTCCTCATCACAATCGTCCTCTTAGCCCGGTTCTGCACATATTCCAGGATAATGTGCGAGGTGTTTACAATGCTCACAACAGCAGCAGTGAGCTGAGTGGGCTCCATGCTTGCCGTGGTATGGCGTCTGTATGAGTAACCCAGGAAAAAAGGTGTGAAAGGATTGTCTGCCGTTGCTTTCACGGAGGGAGGGGTGACTGATGACATGTACCCAAAACCACCCTTGACAATGTTTTTGCCCCATCAGGCATTGGGAGCTTAACCGAGAATTTCAATTGGAAGCAGAGACTGCGGGAACTGTGGGATAGCTACCCACAGTGCACCGCTCCGTAAGTCTATGCTAGCCACAGTATATAGGACACACTCCGCCGACTTAATGCACAAGTGGGGACATACACAATTGACTGTGTAAAATCGATTTTTAACAATCGACTTCTATAACATTGACTAATTTCGTAGTGTAGACATACCCTTTGTTCTCAGCAGCTGATGGAGTCATCAATTAGCAGCCAATCAGAGCCCCAAAAGGGACTGTTAAGATGCCTCTAATGTTCATTTTCCCAGGGTGTGGTTTTTTTTTTTCAAGTGACATCTCTTTTTAGACTATTGCAAATTGTAAAAAAAGCACCTTTTGGTACAAGGTGATGTTTCTTTGTGCATATCTCCAGTTTATGGATGATCTAAACCCTTCTTTGAAGTTCCACACAAGAACTGCCTTCTGTAAGTAGTAAAGAATCCTGGGACATGAACTACACATTTTTCATTAGTTCACCATATGTTCCTATCTGTTAATTCAAATTCCCAGGCTCTCCTTGTCATTCAGACTAGCAAGAATTGGATGTGACAAATTGGGATATAGTAACATTGAAAGTGCAAGGAAAGATTACTCTTAATTTTTTTTTTTAATTCTAGCATGTCAGAAATACAAAGCGAAACTGCAATGACCTACTGCAGAACAATGAGGCAGATACACCACTTGGGTTCTATGAGTTTGTGCTAATGACATTAAGGCCACCAGCTTCCAGCACAGAAAGGCTGAGGTCAGGGGACTGCACGCCACCCACATTCTCTCTTCTGCCAGAGGCACTGGAGTAGCTGACAGAGCCATATAGTGGGTACAGAAAGCCAGGAAGAAGATGGGGTGGACTGGCTGGAGATGCAGTGATTCAAGCCATCTCCTGGGGAGCTTCTAATGGCAATGCTCTTAGACACGCCAAGCTGCATTTAAAAATTGCTCTCCCCTAGACCATGAAGGAGGGTATCAGCAGTCGTACCTTCATCGCCACACACTTCCAGAGGTCAGTTCCCTTTTCAGCGCTGCTATGCCTGCAGGGGGTGTCAACTGAATGTGTGTGTACCCTCTCCCCTATAACCATGGGGTGAATCTTTGACCATTATCTATTTTAGAGCACTACCAAGTATGAAAGCACAGTTCTCCAACCAAGTTAGTGCCACTTCCCTCATTTTGCAGTCCCTAAATTCGACTATAAGAGTGCCACTAATTGTTCATCTCAGCCTTCATTATATGGTGGAATGATATTCTTCATAATCCCGCACCCAAATGAAGTAAAATTGTCCCCTCCATTCAAAAACAAAACAACCCTATGTGCTGCTAGCAGACCAAGCTGTTCTATTTCAGTGAGGACTGAGTCTTGTTGGAAAATAACATGTTTAACTAAGAAGAAATAAAATAAAGGGCATGCATCATTGTCTGAAATTTTATAGCCAGATTGGCATTATAGCTGCCTCTGAATCAGAAGCATAATTCCAGTTCTTGTGTGTGGGTGTGGGTGATATGTATCACAAACTATGCCTCTTCACCCTATCCTACAACACGTGGCAAATGTAAAATTTTCTAGGGAGTTTAATGATCTCATTTGCTGTCTCTAGCAAGAGATTAATTGTCCTCATCCAATAATACAAAAGGTCCCTTTGTAAACCCATATTCCTGAATTTAAACAATCACAAAGCAATGACCTTTACAAATATTTGTCTGAGTACTTTACTAAATTACATTTCCCAATAGACCATGGGCCTACGATCAAAGTTCACACCACTCTCCCAAGTATGAGAAGCTCCAGCTTCCCACCAGATTTGTTTTCTGGGGAGCTGCGGGTTTTGAGAAGGACACTTTTAGTAAGTAGCAGATTGCTGTCTGTCACTAGCTATCCTTTTGCATGATCAAACCCACATTTTACAGTATACTTAGTCCTTTAATAGGACTTGAATCATTATTATAGACCAGTCCTGTCTGGGTTGTATAGCATAAGATTAATTTCGTAATCAGTCTCTTATTTACTTTACCCCAGAAAGAACAATTATTTCTTAAATCAGAAATCCCTCTTGAAGGTACAGAGTCTTTAACATTTTTGTTTCCCTTTCTTACCCCAAAGTAAGACTTGCATACTTTAAGCTTGCATTCAGACACACCACCACTACCACAATAACAAATCTGCTGGGCAGAAAACATAAACAAGGAAAATCATTCAACATCCATTCATTTGCATGTCCCACATTTGTACTGAAAGCAACATACATTTTCTGTCACATGCAATTTTACCCCTTTAGCCAGTGGGTTGTCAGACACACAATTTAAAGGAAATATTTACAGCACAAGTAAATGATATCTATCTAGTTACTTAGAGGTTCCCAGGCTCAGACTCTTATCCCCTTATTTCTGGGGGTGGGACGGAAGCAGAACAAGGAAAAATGTGTAGTGCAATCAGGATATAAAATCCCCTTGGAAATAGCCCACCACCGCTAGTTTACACTCAGGAATAGGTGAAGTCTCCTTATAGGACTCATAACTGAAAAAGAACTTGAGAATATTGTTAGGATATAGATATTCAGGCTTGTCTGTAAAGGCCAATACTCTAAGAATTTAGGTGTATTCTTATCACTTAGCTAGTTATAGAGGTATAAAAGAAAGAATCAAAATCACTGTCTGCCAGTGTAAGGTCCTTCTCTTACTGTGACCTTCTGAGGCCCTGTTCTTAGGCTAAGATCTTTGGCTATGCAGCAGAGGCAGCCATGGGAAGCGACCGGTCACATCTTCACATTCCAAACTAGTCACATTGAAAGAAGGTGCTATTGGGCTTTTAGGAATACAATCCTGTCCTGATAGTGCTTATCACCTCCAGAGAAGGGGAAGTGCCTAGAAGATGTAAAAGGAAACTTAGTTTGATAGCATCCTGTCTGGCAAGAACTCACTTATCAACAGCGGGGATGTGAAATCCTCATTTCTGTGTTTGTTCTATCACTGTAGTCCCCACTTCCCTATTGCTTATCTGCATGATCTCTGTCTGGTTCTGTGATTGTTCCTGTCTGCTGTATAATTAATTTTGCTGGGTGTAAACTAATTAAGGTGGTGGGATATAATTGGTTACATAATCATGTTACAATATGTTAGGATTGGTTAGTTAAATTTCAGTAAAATGATTGGTATAGCTAAGCAGAACTCAAGTTTTACTATATAGTCTGCAGTCAATCAGGAAGTATGGGGGGGTGGGGGGGAAATGGGAATAGGGAATGGGGGTGGGGAAATTGGAATCATGTTTTGCTAAAGGGGGAAATGGGAACAGGGAATGGGGGTGGGGAAATTGGAATCATATTTGGCTAAGGGCAGGAATGGGAACAGGGACACAGGTGTAAGGCTCTGTGGTGTCAGAGCTAGGAAGGGGGACACTAAGGAAGGAAACTGGAATCATGCTTGCTGGAAGTTCACCCCAATAAACATCGAATTGTTTGCACCTTTGGACTTCAGGTATTGTTGCTCTCTGTTCATGCGAGAAGGACCAGGGAAGTAAGTGGGTGAAGGAATAAGCCCCCTAACAAATATTGACATGGTTGCTGCAACAGGAGTGGCAAACACAATTCAAGTCAGAAATCATACTAGGAAACAGATCACTAAGGTGAACAGGGTGTGTAGACTCTTTTCAGAGACTGGAAGTGAAGACGTTAACCTTCTTCCCTTGGCTACAGGTATGACTACATCTGCCTTCCAAACAGCTCAAGTTCTGGAGGGCAAAATAGCAGCCTGCTGTCCTATACACATGGCCAAATTTTACCCCTGGTTACATCATGCCCTTGAGGATATATGTTTGCACATATATTTCAGCCAATCAGATCACCAACAATAGTCCAAAATGCCTCCAGCACTAAGCTGAAGCAGCTTCTCTTCTCTTTATCTTCTCTACTAGACTTTGTGGTGGGCAGCAACAACAAAAATCTAGCACCCCTTGTAATGTGCTTCATGTAAACATGTTTCATAGCTTGCAAGAAGGGTCTCAGGGTGAGACAGAATATTTCTTCCTAAAGACTATAATTATTCCAACTTATGCATGAGATCATAAATGATTGCAATACAATAAGACTTTATTCCTCTGCTTATCCTGGCAATTTTGACTATTAGAGCTAGTTATATAAAGATACAGAAAATAAAAATGTAAAGTATTTACAAAGATACAGAGGAGAAACATTTTCCTCTATAAAATTGTCTTGTGAAAAGTCAAAAGGATACATTTTATGAACAGGTACAGCAAGTATTGGATAATATGCCTAACTATGACATCAAGTTGATGATAGGTGACTTCAACGCACAAATTGGCAACAACTCTACTGGCTGGTATGAAGTCATGGGCAAGGCAGTAGAAGGCATCCAAACTTATGGTGGATGGCTCTTGAATCTTTGGCACAAAACACCCTAAAGATAGGTCAAAGACTCTTCTAGCCCAAAAGGATTCACAAGGTCATATGGAGATCACCAGACAGTGCAACCATTAAACAAATAGTAGACCATGTGATTATATCTAAGAGATGGACACCTTCTTTACTAAATGTCAGACACAGCGCAGGAGCAGATGCTGGCTCAGATCGTTATCTTTTAGTGGCCACAGAGAGGGACCAAAAAAAGTATTATAGCAGTAGAGAAGTTCAAAGATAAAGAAACACTGATCAGATTGCATTTAGTAACTATTCCAGAGTTTTACAGGACAAGCGTGATGAAATTCTGGAAGACAGATTATCAAACTAGAAGAAGATGATAGTTGGAACATCAGAAGAAGTAGTGGGCCAGTGAAGAGGGTGGAAGAAAGAAGTATGGATTGCATCTGGAACATGGTCAGCAACTGATGAGTGGAAAGCTCTGAAGGCAAAAAAGGAACAGCACAAGACAGTGTGACAGAGTACTGGGCAACAGCAGCTGAGCCAGCACCCTGATCACTGCAACTCCAGTTAATTGCCCCAGAGCACACATGACTATGGAAACTGTGCTGAAGAGAGAGATTGAGATGGGCTGAAGAGAGTTTTAAAAACTAATGAACTCCATTAGCCAAAAAGGGTACAAAAGGCATAGGAAAGTTGTGGGAAAGAGGGTAGGGGAGAAAGAGGGACAGGTGGGCAGGCAACCACAGCAACCTCTCCCTTCCTTGGCTCAGGAGCTGAGGGCTCTAAGGTACTGTTGATATGATCATGCATAGTCTGTAAAGATAGTAGGAAAGAATACTGTAAATAAGCTGCATAAGTCATTTTTACCAGAAGGTCTCAGATGTTTGTGGGCTAGAAAGTAGGCAGGAACAAGTGTGCCCTGCCACATATAGGTTGAACTCTTAGAAACAGGTGCAAGGTATAGAGAAAGGCACACACACAAAAATAAAGAGGAGACACAGGCAAGATAGAAATGCCTGGGTTAGGGACAAGACTGCAAAGGCAGAAGAAGCTGCACTGAGGAGAGACTTCAAGTAGCTCTATAGAACAGTGAAGGATGACTCTGGAAGAACCAGACTGTCATAGGTGATACCCATCAGGGACTGTCATGGACAGATATTGAAAATGCATGAAGAACAAGTTATATGATGGAAGGGATATTTCCATTCCATATTAAGTTGTCCAGAGCCTACAATCATGCACCGGTTCAAAAGAAATGCCTGTGCTAAAGTTAGAAATGGAGGGACTTATAACAAATGAATTAAATCAGCCATTAAAGACCTCAAAGAGGGCAATGCTCCTGGGACTGACAAAATTAAAGCAGAGGTACTAAAGTTAGGAGGAGAAATTCAGAGTGAACAGCTTAAAAACATTAAATGTAGGTGATAGAACAAGTGCCACAATACTGGAAAGATGGTATCATTGTGGCATTGCTCAGAAAGAGTGATCTCACTCACGCATGAAAGACAGGTATTGTACGGCTATCAATCCCAAGCAAAGTATTGGCTAACATTATGCTGAATAGAATGAAGGCAGTAGTGGATGAAATATTACAAGAGCAAGAAGCTGGGTTCTGTTCAAGTAGATCATGTTGTGATGTTCACTCTTTGACAAAGCTTTTTTTTTAATAGAAAAAGCTACTGCTTGGCAAAACCCCATCTTAACCAACTTTATTGCATGCTTTCTTACAGTCCACAGAGAGACCCTGTAGAATATTGCTGGAAGCTATGGGATACCAGACAAGCTGATCAACCTACTAATGAGTTTATCTGATGGATGTTGATCTGCCAGATACAAGTCTTGGTGAGTGATTCAGTATTGAGACTGTGTTACACCAGTTATTCTTTGCACTAACAATAGAGTGGGTGAGGAAATGGGCAACGAAAGGTTGCATGGATAGCGTAAAATAGGTTAGCAGAAATGAGTTACAAAATTTTGACTTTGCTGATGATATTGATTTACACTAAGCATGATGTGGAATGGAATGATTGCCTTTACATCAGAGGTAGAAAGGGAAGCTTGAAAAAATTAATATAAATTTAATTTATTTAATATAAATGCAGAGAAAACCAAGATTATGAAGGTAGGAAACTGGACAATAGATGCAAAGTTATAAGTGGATGGAAAAAAAATTGAACAGGTAAAAAATCTGTTGTCTGGGGAGTGTAATGACATTTGATGGTTGCTGCAATGAAGAATATCACCTTGTCAAACAGAGAACTTCAAACCAAACTAGAGATCACATTATACCATGTACTGAGCACACTACTTTATAGAGCAGAGACTTGGATCTTAACATACATATTTTATTTGGACATGAGTCTGAACCAAAACCGTCATCTTCTACACCAATTTAGATAGGAGTTTGCAAATCAAACGTCTCTGTATAGTGCATCAAATTCCAAGCCTCCAAATTTGTGAAAACTGGGATTAGAAACTAGATTTCGACCTCCAAAATTCAGATCTGATTTGAACCATTACAGAAGTCAAAGTTCAGATCCAGCCTTTGTGTCTGACATTTTGGCATCAGCCCCTATTTTTACTGATAATCTGGCATTGATGGTCCTTTGCATATTCAATGAAAGGAGAAGAGGCTGTGGTTGGTGAGATGTGCGTGTAGCTCATAGATAGAGAAGTAATCAAAAATTACATTGAATCCCAAAGTGTTCTGCTTAATTTATTGGTTTGAAAAGTCATATTTCTGAATATTTCCTGATTAGTAAACTTGTAGTGCATTTTACAGGATGACTAAAATCAAAGCTGAATCAGCTGACTTTAGATTTACAGACAAATAACTTACCAAAAAAAAAAAAGGTACAGAAAACTCATTCCTCTTATAAAAACAGAGCAGCTATTCAATATTTAACTATGGAGATAAACATACTCCAGTTTTTCCATGTGGAGGGAGAAAAAGTTGCCTAGCTAAACTATCATTCACTGAATGGCAATGTCTGGGAGCAGAGATCTGCATTGTAAAATTACCTATTTGATGCCCAATATCAGGTGTATATTTACACTTACCAGCATTATGTTGTGGAAAGGAAGTAGTTAGTCACAACGTATGAAGTATTACGGGACTTCAATATTTACCATTTTTTTCTTCTTGTATAAAAGTGTGAAAATCCTGCTTATGCCTGTCAATAACACTTCTGATGATGCCAGAGAGGATATTTCACTGCCTGTTAAATAGCTGGCCTGCAGAGAATTCTCACTGGCAAATCAGGCTGCGTTAATTTCTCAAATGTGTTTTCTATTTAAGTGCTCAGTGGTGTATTTTTGTTAATGTAGTTTCTTTGAAGGAGTAATCATTTTTGTCCTTATATTCATGTGGGCTAAAACCTGCTAGAAAACCAGATCATTCAGTTCTGTTGCCGTATCAGAACATTATAGAAGGTAAGTACCATAGGAGCAGAGAAGTTTACTTTCTAAGCTTTAAAAGGCTAATCAAATTTCTCAGGCAAAGTCCTGTCACAAGTTCCTAAAACCAATTTATCTTCATATTTCTTAGTTTAAAATCTTTCAAGCACAGACTTTTCTTTAAAAAAATTGAGGTTCGTGCGTATGATTTTCTGACATTTGCAGGATGGGGGTGGGAGTGTGTAATCACAAATTTGTTTTGGCTAACAAATCTCGTGTGTGTGTGAGAGAGAGAGAGAGGGAGAGAATATTCTGAACTGCAGTGCGTGTTTGAGAGTATAGTGCCTTGTGCAGTTATATTCTATTTGCTATAGAGCTGAACAGATTCCATATCTGATGTTAGTAACAACTCATTCCTCATTATATGTCTGACCTATGACAACATCTTAAACCCATTTGTAAGCCAAAACTAGTGCAGAATGCTGTGGTCTGCTTGTTAAGTAGAATATGTTACCAGAACACAACACTGGTCCGTCATGGTCTGCTCTGACTGCCTTTTGGATTCTGGATGGTGTTGTTTGTCTTACTGAAAGAAGTCCCAATACACAACACAACACCTGCCTCCTTGCAAGACTGTCTCTCTGTGTGCTATATTGCCATAGGTACAATCAGAGGTGGCAAACTAATGACAGATACTTCAGTTTGTAATACAGGAAGCCGCTGGCAGGCAATCTCCTGGTGAGTCCCTTGTCTTTGGAATTTATTCTCTCCAAAGGAGAGGGGCACCTATTCATATCCTCAAGTTGACTTGGATGATTTAGATAATGGCATAAAAAGTACACTTATAAAGTTTGCGGATGATACCAAGCTGGGCGGGGTTGCAAGTGCTTTGGAGGATAGGATTAAAATTCAAAACATCTGGATAAAGTGGAGAAATGGTCTGAAGTAAATAGGATGAAATTCAATAAGGACAAATGCAATGTGTTCCATTTAGGAAGACGCAATCAGCTACACACATACAAAATGGGAAATGAATGCCTAGAAAGAACTACTGCAGAAAGGGATCTGGGGGTGAAAGTGGACCACGAGCTAACTATGAGTCAACAGTGTAACACTGTTGCAAAAACAGCAAACATCCATCCTTACTTCTTGTTGTAAGCAAGACACAAGAAGTAATTCTTCCGCTGTATCCACTCTGATTAGGCCTCAACTGGAGTACTGTGTCCAGTTCCACATTCAGCATTTTCTCTGCAAAGATGAGGGATAGGAATTTCATTTTTTGCTTATTTATTGATGAAGGCTTAAATTCTCATATGACTCTAGAAGCTTGGGGCTTTAAGGGGGGGGGAGGGGCAAATTTAGTGGGACTCACTATCAAATTGCAAGAGTTGGCAACACTGAGATTGTAAGATTGTGGCTGCTTACCTCCGTGTGCCAGGGTCTAAAGTCCAGATAGGCTGCATAGAATATAATAATAATACCTCGCTCTTACATTCACAAAGTGTTTTACAGTGGAGGTCAGTATCATGCAAGGAATACCTACATCCTTTTAACCATATGCATGCACACAGCCCAAGTCAATATCTAGCTAAAAGAGAAATCTTTAGTATGCAGAGCAAAGAGCCTGACAACTTTTGCAAACCCTTAACTCATTTAATTTATTTTTGTTCTCTGCTTATATTTTATGCAATCACTTACTGTGGAACTGAATTGGGAGCTATAGACACGCTGCAAATGAATTTGTTAGTCTCTAAGGTGTCACAAGTACTCCTTTTCTTTTTGCAGATACAGACTAATACGGCTGCTACTCTGAAGCATCATGGTGCTGGCTCCTGAATATGTACACAAAAATACCCCTTGATATTAATGAAAATCAAAGGAACTCTTAAGGGGAAAATGTCTTATTACAAATTTGAAACAATATATAATAAAGCTGGAAAACTGCAGTTATTCAGACCTCTCTGGAAAATGTTTTAGGCCCTCTAACCAGCTTTTATGAAGTTGGTAGCCACTGAAGATCAGTAATTTTTAACTACAGCTCATTACCTTCCCCCCCCCCCCCGCCCCCCAGCCTTGCTGGCTTTGTAGCTCCTTTTAGTAAAACTACATAGAAAAGTTTGATATCACTGAAATCCTAGTTATTAAACGTTCACTGGATACATCAATGTCAATGTAAAAGAAAAATAAATTACTCCCAAATCTGATTTAGTGTATGTGTGTGTTTAGAAAAGTAGTAAAAATACCTCAAAGCACAGCACTTCTAAGGTCAAAAAGTGTAGAAAACTTCTTGGAGAATTCAGTTAAATAGTTCAGAAAAACCAGATAGTGAGTTTTGAGGGGAAAATAATTTTATGGTATAATGGTTGCTCTGAATTGTAAAAGTAGTTTTATTATTTCATCCTGTTTGCTTTGGTATAGGTAAGGGACATTTTCTGTTTCTCTTCTAACCTATTTATTTCAGGAAGTTACAATTTTGCAAGTTTTATAAGTTTTTGGATAAATCTTGGCATAAAGTAATAGCACAATGATCTATCCAGGTACACTTTTTACATCTTTAGTAAAAAGTCTTTTTTGTATATCTTAGAGTAGTCCGATAATATTTTAAATGGCTTATTATTGAAGAGCATTTATTTTCATGAGCTGTAAGCAAAACATTTTACTTCAAAGGCTCAGACTGAAACTTATAGGAGCCTGTTTCTCCCTCCCCCTACCCCCAGGGCTCCCCGACTCATCTGTACAGGAACCAATAAAAGGCCAATAGCTGTATCTCACAATTAAGGTGTGAATGAGTTCCTTGTTCTGATTCTCTGACCATTTTTATAGGAAAGAGCCATTGCAATGGAATTTATTTCAAAGTATGAATCATTATGTATTCAATAGCTTCATAAGGGTTCAAAGGCATTTCAGACACTGATGTCAAGGAAACATTTCTACAATGTTTTGTTTGAAAAACAACATCCGCACAATTGAACTAGCATCTCACTGGCTCTGAAAGATTAACAGTCTGATGCTGACATATCCCATATATACAATTCTATACAGGAAACCCACGGATCACCATACTTGCCTCCACCCCAGACACCAACAAATCTTATCTACAGCCAGACTCTCAGGTGCCACAAAATATGCTCTGAGGAGATGGTCCAGGACACACATTTAACACACTTAAAACCACTTTTGCCAAACAAAGACATTCTGCTAGATAAGTGGATCATGTCATGAAATGAGCTACCCAATACCTGAAGAGAACCTGCTTCAATATGGAAAAAAACAGAAAATCACCAACCACACACCCCTAGTTGTCACCTACCCTCCCCCACATTGGGACCCATACAGAGTATCAACAAACAATTATAACCCATACTTAATGGGGACAACATCCTGACTTTCCTGACCCCCCTCTTTTGGCCTTCAAACAACTTCCCAGCCTTGCCAAACGAATCATCAGAAGCAAGCTCCCCACAGACCGGGACACACCAACTCAAGGTGGCACCAGACTGCCATAACAACAGATGCAAAACCTGCAGATATACAACCGCTGCTGTAATGATCAACATGCCCCACAACCCACCTTTCAAAATCCATGGATCCCACACATACCTGTCACAACATGTGGTAAACCTCATCTAGTGCATCAAATGCCCCAACTACTACTATCTGGGTGAAACCAGACAATCACCTTTCAAATGAACTCACATGAAAAATGATAAAAGACAAAAACTACCTATCACCTGTGGGCGAACACCATCACAAAGCTACCACTCCATATTGGATCTCTCAGTCCTAGTGCTCAAAGGAATCTTGCACAAAAACTTTCAAGAGACGAGCCTGGGAACTTTACTAACTCTGCTAGACACCAAGAATCATGGGCTCAGTAGAGACACTGCTTTTATGGCTCATTACAACAATTTGTAACCTACTACTTCTCCTTCATCCTGTAACTGTAGAGGTATTAATTGCCCACTTCACTTTAAATTGTCTCCTGCAATGTGTTAACTCTTTATGCATAACCTGTCCCACCTTGTATTTAGCTGTGACACTTGGATTACTTTTTCCAGACCTGAAGAAGAGCTCTGTGTAGCTCAAAAGTTTCTTTTACACCTACAGAAGTCTGTCCATTAAAAGATATTACCTCACTCAACTTTTGTCTCTCACATCCTATATATTTACACAGTTGATAGGTTTGGAGCTTTTAGAATGTCAATGCAGGTAGATGACATTTTATTACATATTTAAAGGAAGCTTTTTCTTATAACTATAATAATTATATAATAAAGCCTATGTTATAACAATATTATACATCTAAGATTAATGAGGGAAATGGTAAAATCATCATCACTTGTATTTCTTAAATCAAGAATGGCTGTCTGTCTAAAAGATGTATCATTTAACTGGTTCTTGGGCTTGATTTATCTTATCTGAGATACTTACATGTACCCCTTTATTGTAGTGTCTGAGTGCCTAACATTCTTTAATGTATTTATCCTCACAATATCCCTATAATGTTAATATCCCTACAATGTTAATATCCACATTTTGCAGATAGGAAACTGAGGCACAGATAAAGTAAAGTGACTTGCCTGAAGTCACCTAGGAAATTTTTGGTGGTGAAGAGATTTGAACCTGTCACATAAGTGCCAGGCTCACACCCTAACCACATCCATGTAGTAGAGAATATACAGTAAATTCTGAATTAGAGTTGGAACTCTATAGCCCGTCCTGTTTATCATGATAACATCACAGTTTGGTGAAAAGAAAAGGAGTACTTGTGGCACCTTAGAGACTAACCAATTTATTTGAGCATGAGCTTTCGTGAGCTACAGCACACTTCATCGGATGCATACCGTGGAAACTGCAGCAGACTTTATATACACACAGAGAATATGAAACAATACCTCCTCCCACCCCACCGTCCTGCTGGTAATAGCTTATCTAAAGTGATCATCAAGTTGGGCCATTTCCAGCACAAATCCAGGTTTTCTCGCCCTCCACCCCCCCCACATAAATTCACTCTCCTGCTGGTGATAGCCCATCCAAAGTGACAACTCTCCACACAATGTGCATGACAATCAAGTTGGGCCATTTCCTGCACAAATCCAGGTTCTTTCACCCCCCCACCCCCCTCCCAAAAACCACACACACAAACTCACTATCGCGCTGGCAATAGTTCATCCAAAGTGACCACTCTCCCCACAATGCGCATGATAATCAAGGTGGGCCACCCCCAGCACAAATCCAGGCCTTCTCGCCCCCCCCACCTCCATACACACACAAACTCACTTTCCTGCTGGCAATAGCTCATCCAAACTGACCACTCTCAAAGTTTAAATCCAAGTTAAACCAGAACATCCGGGGGGGAGGGGGGGAGGAAAAAACAAGGGGAAATAGGCTACCTTGCATAATTCACAGTTTGGTGAAGCGTTCTAAAGTCTTAGTGGTATTTTAGTACACTTCCTTGTGTCTGAGAAGCAAGTACATTCTAACCTCAAACTATTATAAATCCTGGGCTTCAATAGAGCTACCCTAGCCTTAGTCGTGTTTTGGTTTTTTTTAAAGTTGCATTGGACCCAGCACACTCTGAATTCTTTTGCTTTTGACTCAGTTTAAGTTAAACTTATTTCTAGATGACGTCTTTCTAAAATAGCCATTTCTATCATTAATGATGTATCTGGGCACCCATGTCCAAATGTTGTTGCTTCCTCATCTTCTGTATGAACCAGCATTTTCTCTTTGGCCATACAGTGGAAACTCTTGTCCTGTAGGCTTTGGTTATTGCAACCTCTGGTCTTCGTGTCACCCAACTTGCCTCACTCAGGTCAATCAAAACACCACTTTTAATATCTTCATGTCCTGCTTTTCTGGGCATGTCACTGTGACCGAAAGCACCCTTGTATTCAGACCCCACACACTATTGTAATAATCTTTTGTACAAAATATGCCTTATGAGGTATTTGAAAATGAATAACTCACTGGTCAATATCATGGTGAAATGTACATGTCAACATTATATGTGAAGTTATGAATACAAGCTTAAGTAACAACTGAAATATGTTTACCGGACAAGTTCGGGATGGGGGGGGGTAAGAACCACTAACCCAGGAACTTATCCTTGCAACAAAGCCCGTTGCCAATTGTGCCCACATATCTATTCAGGGGACACCATCACAGGGCCTAATAACATCAGCCACACTATCAGAGGCTCGTTCACCTGCACATCCACCAATGTGATATATGCCATCATGTGCCAGCAATGCCCCTCTGCCATGTACATTGGTCAAACTGGACAGTCTCTACGTAAAAGAATAAATCGACACAAATCAGATGTCAAGAATTATAACATTCATAAACCAGTCGGAGAACACTTCAATCTCTCTGGTCACGCAATCACAGACATGAAGGTCGCTATCTTAAAACAAAAAAACTTCAAATCCAGACTCCAGCGAGAAACTGCTGAATTGGAATTCATTTGCAAATTGGATACTATTAATTTAGGCTTAAATAGAGACTGGGAGTGGCTAAGTCATTATGCAAGGTAGCCTATTTCCCCTTGTTTTTTCCTACCCACCCCCCCCAGATGTTCTGGTTTAACTTGGATTTAAACTTGGAGAGTGGTCAGTTTGGATGAACTATTACCAGCAGGAGAGTGAGTTTGTGTGTGTTTGGGGGTGGGGGGTGTGTGTGTGAGAAAACCTGGATTTGTGCTGGAAATGGCCCACCTTGATTATCATGCACATTGTAGGGAGAGTGGTCACTTTGGATGAGCTATTACCAGCAGGATAGTGAGTTTGTGTGTGTGGTTTTTGGGAGGGGGATGAGGGAGTGAGAGAACCTGGATTTGTGCAGGAAATGGCCCAACTTGATTATCATGCACATTGTGTAAAGAGTTGTCACTTTGGATGGGCTATCACAAGCAGGATAGTGAATTTGTGTGGGGGGGTTGAGGGTGAGAAAACCTGGATTTGTGCTGGAAATGGCCCAACCTGATGATCACTTTAGATAAGCTATTACCAGCAGGACAGTGGGGTGGGAGGAGGTATTGTTTCATATTCTCTGTGTGTATATAAAGTCTGCTGCAGTTTCCACGGTATGCATCTTATGAAGTAAGCTGTAGCTCACGAAAGCTCATGCTCAAATAAATTGGTTAGTCTCTAAGGTGCCACAAGTACTCCTTTTCTTTTTGCGAATACAGACTAACACGGCTGTTACTCTGAACTCTAGGTATATTCTCTCTCTCTCTCTCACCCCTGAGAAGACAAAGGAACCATCCTTTAGGAGGGATTCTGACCTGAAAATTTGGTCAGTCCTGGTACTGGGAATATGTGGTACGGGATTTTACTTTAAACTAAGTCTAGCTTGTTAAGTTTTAGTTACCAGAAAGCATTTAATCTTTTTCTCTTGTAACCATTTTTTACTTTAATGCCTGACACTTGTACTCACTTAAAATCTCTCTCTTTGCAGTTAAATAAACTTGTTCTATTCTTTAATCAGAACTGATCCAGTGTTGTGTTTTAACTAAATTGTTTAACTCCAGTTAAGGTAGCAAACTGTTAGACATATGTTGCCAACGTATGAAGCTAATGTATAGTATATGAACTGTCAACTAGAGGACTGGAGAGTGTATAGCATATGTTTTTTAGGGAAAATCCAGGAATGAGTGTGTGTTGGGGTCACCCTGCAAGTGGTACCTAAGGCTCATGCAAGTTAGTAGGCTGCAGCTATAAAGGAATACTCAGTGTGACCTGCAAGCTGGTTTCTGAGGGTCCCAGGTTTGAAGCTACTGAAGCAAAGCTTTGTGAGGCACCCACAATTGCAGAGGAGGATGCCTCACTAGTCTGGATTGCACCCCAGAATGTGATAGTTACCCTTGTCTTTGAGTTCCTTCACTGGTTACCATTTCATCACCTAAAATAGTTAAATGCCTATGCAACATGTCCCCTTCCTGCTCATATGCTCTCATATCTTATCAAGCCACTGCTCCCACTGCCCTCATCTATGCTCCACCAATACTGGCAAGCTTGATCATCCGTTTGTCCATTTTCCTCACAAACATCTCATCAAGGCTGATTCCCCACTCTGGCACGGCAAGGATTCTAAAAATGAATACTGGTCACTCCAGGCTTGTATTAAACTCCCAAGGTTACAGCTTCTCTCTGACCTTGGATGGGTAGATGCTGCCACCACCCTAGTGCAAAAAAAACCCCTTTGGACCTAGGAAGGCACACTTGGGGTACCCTATGGTGGTACCCTCAAGCCCTTTCACATACCCCCTCTCCAGGGAAGAGCTGAGAAACAAAACAAAGGAAATCAGCTGTTGCCACCAGCTAATTAAACAACATATGCACAAACCTCTTAGGACACAAAAATCCAATCCTGTTCTTAAAAAAATGTAAATTTTATTAAAAACCAAAAAGAAGAAAATACATTTGGAACTTAGGCTTTTCGCTCGATTTAAAAAAACAATTACAAGAATTAAGCATCAAAGATAGCTCTCTTGAGGTCCAGTTGATGGTTACAAGCAAAACAAAAGCATCTGGGGTTAGCATAGAGGAGTCCACAAGCCTTACAAAAATAAAAGAGATAAACCTGATCACATCTTCCTGATCTACTTATATATCTGGGATTTCAAATAAGTAATTTCTAGGTATGATTTGATTATTTTTCGTACCTGGTGCAGGCTTCTTACAGCATTGCTGCTGTGTGCCTCCTCTCCAGGGAGAGCAACAGACAGACAAAGGGGAAGTTTTCCCTCCAATTTTTAAAAGTTCTAGCCCTCTCATTGGCTCTTTTGGTCAGCTGCCCACTCCCTTTCTTTTGCCTATGGGCTTTTTTAACCCTTTACTGGTAAAGCAAGAAGAGAATAGCTACTAACAGCGATTTTGTAGCTAGCTGGCTGGCTGGGAGCTACCCCTCCCCTTCATTTATCACACACCTTGCTTGCTGTTTTGTATGCAGAGAACACCCTCCCCAAACTGATCTGAAAGTAGTAAACCTGTTCTTCAGTTTCTCCTTAAGATTAACTTCCATCATGCTACCTATCAGAAAATGCCAACTGACAGTCCAGGTAGGTGGCCAGTAAGTATTTCCAATATTTATTTCATTAATATCTTATATTTCTACTTAAAAGTTATTTGACTTCATTTAGTTGTGTGTATAGATAGTCAATGTATCCATGTTTCTTATCACTATGACTCTTGTCCTCTCTCCACAGTTCTCTGTTTGTCACAATTAGTTGTTGTGTCTTGTCTTCAAATAGATTGTAAACTCCTTAAGGCAGGCACTGTTTTCTATTATATGTTACACATCCTGATTGGGAGCACAGGGCAGTGCTGTAGTACAAATTGTAACTACTTACATCCAGTATCTCTAGAAGAAAGATCTATACTCCTCCCTCCTTTAAAGACAATTTGAGATAGTGATCCAGGGTTATGGCAGCTGACAAGTGGGTTAAAAGACTTTCAGCACTTGTTTTAGCAGACATCAGCCTAAACTGGGGAAGCCTTATTCTATTATATACTTATTTTTGCTGGTAGTCTGCTAGGTTATATTGAGGTCACACCTCTCAAATCTATCACCATTGCCTTTCTATATTGTTTATTGGGGGGAAAACACAATTGGGCACTTACACTCAAATATGTTCTCAAAAATACACAGTGGGTTATAACTATTATACATTACTTTAAGTATTTTGAGCCCTTTAGTCATTGTATTAGTGAAGCCTGAGATTAAAATGTGATCCTAAAAATGCAGAATTCAAAAACAAAACCCATACAACATTCTCTCCAAAAGAAAATGGGAGGTTGTCTTGATAGCACATTTCTTCCTTATTCCTTATGACACAGCAAAACAGCAGCGAGATTATTGTAATTCATCTGCACAGACAGTAATTCTGTTCTATGATATCTTATATTGATTTGTCCAGAATCTGGCAGGACAAAATAATGGAGGCATTCAACAGACAGCCTACATGCCAAGCTATTCATTACCACCACCAGATGATTTCATTATATTAAAATCTAATCACTTGGCAGTGTCTTACTTAACTTCCTCTTACCCATACATGCTGAAGTCTTGATGATGTTTTCCTTGCATTGATTACCCTGTGTGGAAGACTTGCTTATGTTTATCTGGGTGTCAGCTCCTTGACTCCACCAGCCTGTTAGCCACCCACTATTCTCCTCTGAGCTGTGCTATCCCTTACTTTTGCTTTGCAGATTAACAATAGTGCACCCCAGTCCTCAAGCCCCTTTGAAGCATTCTCCTTGCGATAGCCATCCCCTGTCACTGGCTACTCAGAGAAATACTAGGTTTTTTCTCCCCAAAGGAATAGTACATACATCAGCTTGAATGAGACATCTCAGGATCAGCCCCTTGTATAATGTTAAAGCACTAAGTTACATTTGTAATGAAAATCATGAATGTACTAACAAAGATCAAAATTTTAAGAAATGGTGAGTTAGGATAAAGGAAACAGAAGGGTTACATATAAAACAAAATCCAAACGTTCATTCTGGAGTTTAAGTTTAACTATCAATCTGTCTAAAACATTCTTATCTCACCCAAATGTCCTTGGTACCATTCCCAACCAAAGCTGGTTGAGATCCCATTTTGATGAATGCAGACATGCTGTCCATTTACTTCCTCAGGTGCAGGATAAAGGGGTGGCCTTTTTCCTTCCCCTTATGCTCCCCAAGTTAATTGTCTATCCCCAGAGTCAGGATGGCCCCCCATGGTTTATTTTTTGGCGTACCGACCATGTTGAGTTTGTATGTAAGTGGGGCTACCATTGTGTTGGCTTACAATGCTTAATTTACATGTCAATTGAGACAGACAGGTGAATATATACATCCTTTGTCTGGCAGGTACCTGTTTGTCAATGCTGTCTTGATTCAGACTTTTAGAAAAAGAAATATATGAATACACGTATAAGACACACACAGGCAGGCAAGCACGGGCACACACACATTTTTATATGGCATTTGTACTTACGTTTCACAGCATTATACCCCAGCTTTTATTGAAGATCTCACATGACATTCTTTATAGATAAATACTATGAAAGCAGTGTGCTGGGTATAATGAGTTTGTCAGACCCATTAGGAGTTGCTGTTACAGACCAGTGAACCCTTTGCCAGTTGGCATTGAGAGGTTTGTAGAATCATGCACCTGATTGAATTGTGGGCAGTAGGCCTGCCAGATAATCCAGTGCTTAGACTCCATACTAAGGAGTAAGGAAGACATACTGCCTGCTTTACTAATCAGGGGACAGAACAGGAAAGGAAATCAGGGCCTTGTGAGAGGAGGATTTGTTCAGAGAATTATTTGTCATGGGGAACCTCAGAGGTTCAAATGCACATCCAAATGTTCAGAAGCTTTTCCAAATCACTGTCAAATATTTGAGATTCTCCTTTCACTAACTATGCCTAGCAGAGGTGAACTGGAATCACCCAGAGATGTACTGTCTGGGGAGTAGAGCTTAAATTGCAATAAAGGTTTTTAAATGCTATTTACATAAAATATGACACAGTAAATCATACAATAGTGCTGCTTAATCCAACTGCTAGCAGTGTGCGGACAGCAGGCATTAGCTCATCCCCTGCTGTCCCTGCATGGTGCAGAATTTAATAATCATGAATGGGGCCAACTGATAACATTAATCTGTATATCATCATGTAATGTTTAATTGAGAACTCCCCCTTTTGTCTTTGGTTTCCTAGTCTTTATCCCATGCCTTCTAATTTTCTCCATCTTTGTCCGTTCCTGTCTCCACAGTCTTTTTTTCTTTTCTGGAATATGATGCTTTCCCGTTTTTATCATTATTTTCTCTTCCTCATCTCCCTTGCTTTCACCAGACTGATGTTCTCATTTGAAAAGAATTTTTGTAAGTTTTGGTTGGGTTGGAGGCATGTGCAGGGGTTTCTGTTGCACAGAACAGGCTGTAGGTCCCGCTGCTAATAGTAACCAATGGGGATAATGGATACGGACTTGACTCGTCATATAAGTGGAGTATTAATTAGACCTGGTTGCAATTTTTCAGCCTTTGAAATATTGAAAGTGTGTGTCAAAATTTTGAGATTGAACCAAAAACAGTGTCAAAGAAATTTATATGATCCCACACCCCTTTCAGTTATCCATAGAGGCAGGTGGTATTTTTAAAATTTTGAGGGAGGAGGAAAGCTATCAATCAACTGTAGTACCAGCTGTTGTAACCCTGACCAAGGATACATGACTGATTTTCTTGCACTGTGCATAGTCATTTACACCAGAGACAAGGAGCACAAAAATGTATTTAAAATTCTACCAAATTGGAATGGTTTCTCCTTAAAACTCTCCCTGCCGTGATGCTTTTAAAAACGTGAGAAGCAGCTGGTTTGCTGAGATCACTGCCTATCATGCTGACCAATATTGTCTCGTTGAGTATCCCTGTTTTCCTGTATCCATCTGTTATCACTTGTGTAAGCTCTTGGGTCAGAGACCATCTTTTTGTTCTGGTTTCAGACTAGCAGCTGTTTTAGTCTGTATTCGCAAAAAGAAAAGGAGTACTTGTAGCACCTTAGAGACTAACCAATTTATTTGAGCATAAGCTTTCGTGAGCTACAGCTCACTTCATCGGATGCATAAAGTGGAAAGTACAGTGAGGCGATTTTATACATACACACAGACCATGAAAAAATATACATTGTAAGGAGAGTGATCACTTAAGATGAGCTATTACCAGCAGGAGAGTGGGGTGGGGGGAGAGAAAACCTTTTGAAGTGATAATCAAGGTGGGCCATTTCCAGCACATTTCCAGGAGTTAACAAGAACGTCTGAGGAAGAGTGGGGGGGAGGAATAAACAAGGGGAAATAGTTTCACTTAGTATAATGACTCAACCACTCCCAATCTCTATTCAAGCCTAAGTTAATTGTATCCAGTTTGTAAATTAATTCCAATTCAGCAGTCTCTCGTTGGAGTCTGTTTTCAAAGCTTTTTGGTGAAGGATAGTCACTTTGAGATCAGAAATTGAGTGTCCAGAGAGATTGAAATGTTCTCTGACTGGTTTATGAATGTTATAATTCTTGACATCTGATTTGTGTCCATTTATTCTTTTACGTAGAGACTGTCCAGTTTGACCAATGTACATGGTAGAGGGGGATTGCTGGCACATGATGGCATATATCACCTGTAGATGTGCAGGTGAACGAGCCTCTGATAGTGTGGCTGATGTGATTAGGCCCTATGATGGTGTCCCCTAAACAGATATGTGAGCACAGATGGCAACGGGCTTTGTTGCAAGGATAGGTTCCTGGGTTAGTGGTTCTGTTGTGTGGTTGCTGGTGAGTATTTGCTTCAGGTTGGGGGGCTGTCTGTAGGCAAGGACTGGCCTGTCTCCCAAGATTTGTGAGAGTGATGGGTCGTCCTTCAGTATAGGTTGTAGATCCTTGATAATGCGTTGGAGAGGTTTTAGTTGGGGGCTGAAGATGACGGCTAGTGGCGTTCTGTTATTTTCTTTGTTGGGCCTGTCCTGTAGTAGGTGACTTCTGGGTACTGTTCTGGCTCTGTCAATCTGTTTCTTCACTTCCGCAGGTGGGTATTGTAGTTGTAAGAATGCTTGATACAACGTTTAGCACAATGGGATTCTAGTCCACTACTAGGCCTCCTAAGCACCACTCCTATACCAATAATAAATAACTTTAAATTGCTATAACTACACAATGTGCAGGCAATGGAAAAAACCAGGCACCAAGTTTCTTGAGAGCACTCTTGTGTGTTAGACCCTCAATACAGTGTCCACCTAACATTGCAATGCCACCGAATCTATATAGATTGCTTCCTAGCTTGACGGTTTTAGGTTTTAACTAATTCTTGTTTATCAAGAATAACTCAGAGGTCAACAACTGCTCTATATTGTTCTTCTGCCAGCATAGCTCCGCTATTTTAGACCTGTCTGAATGAGTCAGCCTTTGACATTTGTCAACATGCCGCTCAGTATAGTATGAGCAGAACTGGAGAAAGAAAGTGTCAGGAGGACTTAGGTCCATGTGGCACCAGGAGCACAAGAATGAAAGTTGGCCACTCATCATACTTAATAAACGTCTGTTCTCTGCAACTCTTCTTGCCTGCCAAATGAATGATTGATAATGAAATACTGAGTACTTCCCGTGTCTTGACCCAGAAACCACTCAGAACACACAATACAACCTCAGCCTTGGTCATCATTCTTCATTATCTCAAGCAGGAGAATAGAGATTCAAGTCTCACAATTTAATTTGGGGGGCCAATAAAAATCAAATTTATGAAAAAAATTAGAAAATAATCCCAAAGAATCGTGAAAGATCTTAAATTAGTTAGACAAATCTTAATCATTTTGAAATATACCAAAGGAGACTCTGCAAGGCTGGGGAAGTCTCTTAAAGGAAATGGAGGTTCAGGTGATCGTCAGTCAGATTCTGCCCCTACCTAGAGGAGAATGAAGGCAAGACAAGATTATAATCAACAGATGGCTCAGACAGTGGTGCTATAAAGAGGGCTTTGGGATGTTTAACCACTGGGAGGCATTCATGGATAAAGGACAGTTTTGATGGGATGGATTTCACCTGAGAAGGGAGGGAAATAGACTTCTGGGATGGAAGTTGGCACAACTCATTACAAGAATTTTAAACTAGGATCTTGTAGGAGACCTTTGGGAGAAGCTCATGTAATCTCCATGCCTGATTTTAACACTGAGGGAGGAAAATCAAGTCAGAAAGAATACAGCAAAAAAGAAAGAAACACCAGTGGGTAGCAGAATGGACAGTAAGAGGAAGGATAGTGCCGATACCAGTCAGATAGGCGATGCTAGCAGTAGAATGACTGTACCAAATCGGGCAAGGAATGTGGGTGAAGCTAATCAGCAAAGATTAAGATGTTTATACAGCAATGCAAAGAGTCTGGGTAACAAAATGGAGGAACTAGAACTACTGGTGCAGGAAGCGTCTTGACCCAGGTAAGGGAAAGTGTGGGTCCCTTACTGAGTGGGGGAGGCAACCTAGTGGCAGAAGATGTGGAAAAGGCTAATGTACTCAATGCTTTTTTTGCCTCTGTCTTCACGAACAAGGTCAGCTCCCAGACTACTGCACTGGCAGCACAGCATGGGGAGGAGGTGACCAGCCCTTTGTGGAGAAAGAAGTGGTTCTGGACTATTTAGAAAAGCTGGATGAGCACAAGTCCATTGTAGCATTCATGCAGGGTTCATGCACTTGGCAACATTCAGGGCACACCCGGAATGTTGTGTAGGAGCCGTGCACACACGGCTCCTCTCAAGGGCATGAACCTTGGAATCTCTCCCAGATGACATGAACCATGGGAAGCCTCCCAGGACTGGGCTTGTCAAGGTTCCTCCCCCACTCTGAACTCTAGGGTACAGATGTGGGGACCTGCATGAAAAACCTCCTAAGCTTATCTTTACCAGCTTAGGTCAAAACTTCCCCAAGGTACAAAATATTCCCCCCCGTTGTCCTTGGACTGGCCGCTACCACCACCAAACTAATACTGGTTACTGGGGAAGAGCTGTTTGGACGCGTCCTTCCCCCCAAAATACTTCCCAAAACCTTGCACCCCACTTCCTGGACAAGGTTTGGTAAAAAGCCTCACCAATTTGCCTAGGTGACTACAGACCCAGACCCTTGGATCTTAAGAACAATGAAAAAGCATTCAGTTTTTTACAAGAAGGCTTTTAATAAAAAATAGAAGTAAATAGAAATAAAGAAATCCCCCCTGTAAAATCAGGATGGTAGATATCTTACAGGGTAATTAGATTCAAAAACATAGAGAACCCCTCTAGGCAAAACCTTAAGTTACAAAAAAGATACACAGACAGAAATAGTTATTCTATTCAGCACAATTCTTTTCTCAGCCATTTAAAGAAATCATAATCTAACACATACCTAGCTAGATTACTTACTAAAAGTTCTAAGACTCCATTCCTGTTCTGTCCCTGGCAAAGACGACTACAGACAGACCCAGACCCTTTGTTTCTCTCCCTCCTCCCAGCTTTTGAAAGTATCTTGTCTCCTCATTGGTCATTTTGGTCAGGTGCCAGCGAGGTTACCTTTAGCTTCTTAACCCTTTACAGGTGAGAGGAGCTTTCCCCTGGCCAGGAGGGATTTCAAAGGGGTTTACCCTTCCCTTTATATTTATGACACGCCCCCCAAATCTCAGCTAGGGTGAAACACTGGCTGGGATTTCTTCCTGGAGCTCTAGGAAAACAGAGTTAATAAGACACATGCATCTCTAAATATACTACCAAGTACATAAAGACTAACAATATTTTCCACATCTCAAGGACGATTTTAACCAGTTGATTCTGGGAAACTTTCACGGGAGAGTGCATCAGCCACTTTGTTAGAAGCTCCTGAGATGTGTTGGATGTCGAAATCAAAATCTTGGAGAGCTAAACTCCACCGAAGAAGTTTTTTGTTAGTTTCTTTGACGGTGTGAAGCCACTTTAGTGCAGCATGGTCGGTTTGCAGGTGGAAACGCCGTCCCCAAACATATGGGCGTAGCTTTTCCAGAGCGTAGACAATGGCATAATATTCTTTTTCAGTGACTGACCAGTTGCTTTCCCTCTCAGACAGTTTTTTGCTGAGAAACACTACAGGGTGGAATTCTTGATCAGGTCCTTTCTGCATTAAAACTGCTCCCACACCACGCTCGGATGCATCTGTGGTTACTAGGAACGGTTTGTCAAAGTCTGGGGCCCTTAGTACAGGGTCAGACATGAGTGTCGCTTTAAGCTTGTTAAAGGCCTTCTGACACTTTCCGGTCCACTGAACAGCATTTGGCTGTTTCTTTTTGGTTAGGTCTGTCAGTGGGGCAGCGATTTGGCTGTAGTGCGGTACAAATCGTCTGTAATAACCGGCCAAGCCTAAGAAGGATTGAACCTGTTTCTTTGACTTTGGGACAGGCCACTTTTGGATAGCATCCACTTTGGCCTGTAGGGGGCTGATAGTTCCTTGACCCACCTGGTGTCCAAGGTAAGTCACTCTGTTTAGGCCTATTTGACACTTCTTAGCCTTAACAGTTAGTCCTGCCTCCCTTATGCGCTCAAGGACTTTTTGTAGATGTTCCAGGTGGTCTGCCCAGGAATCCGAAAATATGGCCACATCGTCAAGGTAGGCGACTGCATATTCTCCTAATCCCGCTAGGAGACCATCTACAAGTCTTTGGAAAGTGGCGGGTGCATTTCGCAGCCCGAAAGGGAGTACATTAAATTCATACAGCCCGAGATGTGTGATGAAGGCTGACCTTTCCTTGGCAGATTCATCTAGCGGTACCTGCCAGTACCCCTTGGTTAAGTCCAAGGTAGAGATGAACTGGGCCCGTCCCAGTTTCTCTAATAGTTCATCTGTGCGTGGCATGGGATAGTTGTCTGGGCGAGTTACAGCATTTAGCTTACGGTAGTCCATGCAAAAACGTATTTCCCCATCTGGTTTGGGAACTAGAACCACTGGAGATGCCCATGCACTTTCAGAGGGGCGGATTACACCCATCTGTAACATATCCTGGATCTCCCGTTCTATAGCAGTTTTAGCTTGCGGAGACACCCGGTAAGGGTGGACCCTAATTGGGTGAGCATTACCTGTGTCAATGGAGTGGTATGCCCGTTCAGTCAGTCCTGGGGTGGCTGAGAACGTTGGCGCGTAGCTAGTGCACAGCTCCTGGATCTGCTGTCGCTGCATACGCCCAAGGGTCATGGAGAGGTTCACCTCTTCCACACCACCAGCACATTTCCCTTCGTAGTAGACACCTTCAGGCCACTCAGCGTCGTCTCCTCCCTGGGCTGTAAACTGACAAACCTTTAATTCTCTGGAATAAAAGGGCTTTAGAGAATTAATATGGTACACCTTAGGCTTTCGGTTGGAGGTGGGGAATGCTATGAGATAATTAACAGCTCCCAGGCGCTCCTGGACAATGAATGGCCCTTCCCACGATGCTTCCATTTTATGGGCCTGGAACGCCTTTAAGACCATGACCTGGTCTCCTACTTTGAAGGAACGCTCTCTGGCATGTTTATCATACCAGGCTTTTTGCTCTTTTTGAGCATCCTGTAAGTTTTCTCTAGCAAGAGCTAAAGAGGTTCGGAGGGTGTTTTGTAGGTTGGTTACAAAGTCCAGAATGTTAGTTCCTGGAGAAGGTGTAAATCCCTCCCATTGCTGCTTCACCAACTGCAATGGCCCCTTAACCTCACGGCCATATACAAGTTCAAATGGGGAAAACCCTAAACTGGGATGTGGTACAGCTCTGTAGGCAAAGAGCAACTGCTGCAATACTAGGTCCCAATCATTGGAGTGCTCATTTAAGAATTTACGTATCATGGCCCCCAAAGTTCCATTAAACTTCTCCACCATGCCATTTGTTTGATGATGGTAAGGAGTGGCAACCAAGTGATTTACCCCATGAGCTTCCCAAAGGTTTTTCATAGTTCCTGCCAGGAAATTAGTCCCTGCATCTGTGAGGATGTCGGAGGGCCAACCTACCCTGGCAAAAATGTCTGCTAGTGCCTGGCACACACTTTTAGCCCTGGTGTTGCTTAGAGCTACTGCTTCCGGCCATCGGGTGGCAAAATCCATGAAAGTCAGTATGTACTGCTTTCCTCTGGGTGTCTTTTTCGGAAAAGGACCCAGAATATCCACAGCTACTCGCTGAAATGGAACTTCAATGATGGGGAGTGGCTGGAGAGGGGCTTTGACCTGATCTTGGGGTTTTCCCACTCTTTGGCACACCTCACAAGACTGGACATAGGTAGAAACATCCTTGCCCATTCCCTCCCAGTGGAATGACCCCCCCAAACGGTCTTTGGTCCCGTTCACCCCAGCATGGCCACTAGGGTGATCGTGGGCTAAGCTCAAGAGCTTGGCCCGGTATTTAGTTGGAACTACCAACTGTCTCTGAGGATGCCAGTCTTCCTGGTGTCCACCAGAAAGAGTTTCCTTGTATAGAAGTCCTCTTTCTACAACAAACCTGGATCGATTAGAACAGCTGAGAGGCGGTGGGTTGCTCCGTGCCGCCGTCCAAGCTCTCTGGAGGCTTTCATCTGCTTCCTGTTCGGTCTGGAACTGTTCCCTTGATGCTGGAGACATCAGTTCCTCATGGGATTGTGGACCTAGGCTTGGTCCCTCTGGAAGCGATATAGGGGATGGAGCTGTTTCTGTTGACTGTGAACCGCTCTCCGCTGGTGCACTATGTTGGGATTCAGGCTCCGGCTGAGCCTCTTGTGTAGGGTTATCGGCTGCTGCCAGTTCAGGTTCAGTGGGGCCCTCTGGTGTTGAGGTTGCAAGTCCTGGATTCAGTGCTGGCACGGGGTCTGGTGTTGGTTGGTTGGCTGGTTCCGGTTCTGGGACTGGTTCCGTCTGGGTCTCTGGGACTGGATCCACTACTGCTGTTGTAGACATTGGCCTGGGGTCCGGGTCCATCACCTCTGACTGGGTCCTGATAGAAGTTTCCGGAACAGAGCTAGGCCTCACGGCTTGTTTAGCCTGGCTGCGGGTGACCATTCCCACCCTCTTGGCCTGCTTCACATGATTGGCCAAGTCTTCCCCCAACAGCATGGGGATGGGATAATCATCATAGACTGCAAAAGTCCACATTCCTGACCAGCCCTTGTACTGGACAGGCAACTTGGCTGTAGGCAAATTGAAAGAGTTGGACTTGAAGGGTTGAATCGTCACTTGGATCTCTGGGTTGATTAAATTGGGGTCCACTAAGGAAGCATGGATAGCTGACACTTGTGCTCCAGTGTCCCTCCACGCGGTGACCTTCTTCCCGCCCACACTCACAGTTTCCCTCCGCTCCAAGGGTATCTGGGAGGTATCTGGGCCTGTGGACCTCTGGTGTGATTCCGGTGCAATGAACTGTAATCTGTTGGGGTTCTTGGGGCAGTTGGCCTTTACATGCCCCAGCTCGTTACACTTAAAACATCGTCCAGCTGACGGGTCACTGGGGCGAGGAGGGTTGCTGGAGAACGGGGTGGTGGGACGATAAGGGGTCTGGAGGGTTCTTTGGGAGGTAGGTGGGGCTTTGGGCGGCCCCCGGTAATAGGGTGTGGTCTGGGGTGGTTCCTTCTGGTCTCCGCTCCAACTGCGACCAGTTTTCTTCTTCTCTGCCACCTCCACCCATCTGGCTCCAATCTCTCCTGCCTCAATTACAGTTTTGGGTTTCCCATCTAGGATGTATCTTTCTATTTCCTCAGGAACACCCTCTAAGAATTGTTCCATTTGCATTAGGAAGGGCAAATTTACTGGAGATTCAACACTTGCTCCTGATATCCAGGCATCCCAATGTTTCACAATGTGGTAGGCATGTCGGGTAAATGACATGTCTGGTTTCCACCTTAGGGCTCTGAACCTCCGACGAGACTGCTCGGGTGTTATCCCCATTCTGACTCTCGCCTTGGATTTAAACAGTTCATACTTGTTCATGTGTTCTTTAGGCATTTCAGCTGCCACCTCAGCTAAGGGTCCACTGAGCTGCGGCCTCAGCTCTACCATGTATTGGTCAGTAGAGATGTTGTACCCAAGGCAGGCCCTTTCGAAGTTTTCTAAGAAGGCCTCAGTATCATCACCTGCCTTGTAGGTGGGGAACTTTCTGGGATGGGAAGTGGTACCTGGAGAAGGATTGCTAGGGTTTGTTGGTATATTCTGCTGGGCCTTTATCCTCGCCATCTCCTCCACATGCTTCCTCTCTTTTTCCTTCTCCTCCTCCACATGCTTCCTCTCTTTTTCCCTCTCCTCCCCCACATGCTTCCTTGCCTCCATTTCCCTCTTGTGGGCAGCCTCTTGGTGTTGTTCTGCCTCCCTTTCTTGTTCCTTCTTCAGCTGCATGAGTTCTATCTGTCTTTCATGTTCCCTTTGTTTTTCCTCAGCCTGAAATTTGGCTAATTCCAGCTGTAGTCGAGCTGAGGATTTGGCCATTCTAACCTCTCTGTTTTTAACTAACTTTACACCCGAGGTTTAGAAATAAACAAACAAAACTTGGCTGTAAAATTTTGCTGTGCTGGAATAGAATACCTATTCTCTGATAGTGATTGTCAGCCTACAGAAAAAGACAATTCCCTTGTCTCTGCTCTGGGCCCAAATTAAAGCAAAAAACCTCCAACTACTTGAAAACCTGCTTACCCAGCCCAAAGAAAAAAAAAATTCCTTTTCAAACCTGTGCTCCTTGTAAAACAAAAAAATCAAAATCCTAAAAAAAAACCCTGCCACTTTTGTCTCCAGGCAAATGGGTAGAACACACACCCCCTATTTACTTTTAGGAAGAAAAGAAAAAAAAAACCTCTGGGTTGGAAGACTGTGAATTTCCCTGCAGGAGTTAAGTACCCTGCCTCCAGGCAAGAAAACCTGCAATTCACAAGATAATCCCCTTTTGTCTCTGCTTGGCCACAAAGCAGAGAGAAACCAAGCTGCTTTCAGTTTCAAAGCTGCTTTCTGGACTTTCTTTCCAAAGGAAAAAAAAAATTCCTTTTTAAAATCTGTATTTCTAGTTCAAAAAATCTCAACTGGATCTCAAATGATTTCAGGTTAATCCCACCACTGTGCCACCATGTCAAGGTTCCTCCCCCCTCTGAACTCTAGGGTACAGATGTGGGGACCTGCATGAAAAACCTCCTAAGCTTATCTTTACCAGCTTAGGTCAAAACTTCCCCAAGGTACAAAATATTCCCCCCCCGTTGTCCTTGGACTGGCCGCTACCACCACCAAACTAATACTGGTTACTGGGGAAGAGCTGTTTGGACGCGTCCTTCCCCCCAAAATACTTCCCAAAACCTTGCACCCCTCTTCCTGGACAAGGTTTGGTAAAAAGCCTCACCAATTTGCCTAGGTGACTACAGACCCAGACCCTTGGATCTTAAGAACAATGAAAAAGCATTCAGTTTTTTACAAGAAGACTTTTAATAAAAAATAGAAGTAAATAGAAATAAAGAAATCCCCCCTGTAAAATCAGGATGGTAGATATCTTACAGGGTAATTAGATTCAAAAACATAGAGAACCCCTCTAGGCAAAACCTTAAGTTACAAAAAAGATACACAGACAGAAATAGTTATTCTATTCAGCACAATTCTTTTCTCAGCCATTTAAAGAAATCATAATCTAACACATACCTAGCTAGATTACTTACTAAAAGTTCTAAGACTCCATTCCTGTTCTGTCCCTGGCAAAGACGACTACAGACAGACCCAGACCCTTTGTTTCTCTCCCTCCTCCCAGCTTTTGAAAGTATCTTGTCTCCTCATTGGTCATTTTGGTCAGGTGCCAGCGAGGTTACCTTTAGCTTCTTAACCCTTTACAGGTGAGAGGAGCTTTCCCCTGGCCAGGAGGGATTTCAAAGGGGTTTACCCTTCCCTTTATATTTATGACAGGGCTCAAGGCCCGAGAGCAAGGAATGCGGTAGATAGATATTGGTAAATAAGAATATTAAAGATTTCAGAGTAACAGCCGTGTTAGTCTGTATTCGCAAAAAGAAAAGGAGTACTTGTGGCACCTTAGAGACTAACCAATTTATTTGAGCATAAGCTTTCGTGAGCTACATCCGATGCATCTGATGAAGTGAGCTGTAGCTCACGAAAGCTTATGCTCAAATAAATTGGTTAGTCTCTAAGGTGCCACAAGAATATTAAACAAAGCCAGTGTATTCCTTTTATCTGTTGGAGTACGTAATGCGCGGCGGGAGAGAGAAATAAAAGAGAGGGTGGAAAGCTGACAGGAGGGCAGCCCGTCAGCAGGCCAGCCTGCTTGCTTGCTTAAAGCCTTGTTCTGTCTTGTATTTGAACCGCAACAGTCCATGAGGTGCTAAAGGAGTTGGTGGATGTGATTACAAAGCCATTGGTCGTTATCTTTGAAAACTCATAGCGATTGGACGAGTTCTGGATGACTGGAAAAAGGCTAACGTAGTGCCCATCTTTGAAAAAGGGAGGAAGGAGGGTCTGTGGAACTACAGGCAAGTCAGCCTCTCCTCAGTCCTTGGAAAAATTATGTAGCAGGTCCTCAAGGAATCAATTTCGAAGCACTTTAAGGAGAGGAAAGTGATCAGGAACAGTCAGCATGGACTCACCAAGGGCAAGTCATGCCTGACTAATCTAACTGCCTTCTATGATGAAATAACTGGCTCTGTGGATGAGGGGAAAGCAGTGGATGTGTTATTCCTTGACTTTAGCAAAGCTTTTGATTTGGTCTCCCACAGTATTCTTGCCAGCAAGTTAAAGAAGTATGGGCTGGATGAATGGACTATAAGGTGGATAGAAAGTTGGCTAGATTGTCGTGCTCAATGGGTAGTGATCGATGGCTCCATATCTAGTTGGTAGCCAGTATCAAGCGGAGTGCCCCAAGGGTCAGTCTTCGGGCCAGTTTTGTTCAATATCTTCATTAATGATCTGGAGGATGGCGTGGATTGCATTCTCAGCAAGTTTGCAGATGACACTAAACTTGGAGGAGTGGTAGATACCCTGGAGGGTAGAGATAGGATACAGAGGGACCTACACAAATTAGAGGATTGGGCCAAATGAAATCTGATGAGGTTCAACAAGGACAAGTGCAGAGTCCTGCACTTAGGACGGAAGAATCCCAGGCATTGCTACAGACTAGGGACCGAGTGGCTAGGCAGCAGTTCTGCAGAAAAGGACCTAGGTGTTACAGTGGACGAGAAGCTGGATATGAGTCAACAGTGTGCCCTTGTTGCCAAGAAGGCAAATGGCATTTTGGGATGTATAAGTAGGGGCATTGCCAGCAGTTCGAGGGACGTGATCGTTCCCCTCTATTCAGCATTGGTGCGGCCTCATCTGGAGTACTGTGCCCAGTTTTGGGCTCCACACTACAAGAAGGATGTGGAAAAATAGGAAAGAGTCCTGCAGAGGGCAAAAAAAGATTAGGGGGCTGGAGCACATGACTTATGAGGAGAGGCTGAGGGAACTGGGATTGTTTAGTCTGCAGAAGAAAAGAATGAGGGGGGGATTTGATAGCTGTTTTCAACTACCTAAAAGGGGGTTCCAAAGAGGATGGATCTAGACTGTTTTCAGTGGTACCAGATGACAAAACAAGGAGTAATGGTCTCAAGTTGCAGTGGGGGAGGTTCAGGTTGGATATTAGGAAACACTATTTCACTAGGAAGGTGGTGAAGCACTGGAATGCGTTACCTAGGAAGGTGGTAGAATCTCCTTCCTTAGAGGTTTTTAAGGTCAGACTTGACAAAGCCCTGGCTGGGATGATTTAGTTGGGGATTAGGTCCTGCTTTGAGCAGGGGGTTGGACAAGATGACCTCCTGAGGTCCCCCCCAACCCTGATATTTGATGATTCTATGATGATTCTATGAACTGAAACCAGATATTATAGGGATAACAGAAACATGGTTGAATAGTAGTCATGACTGGACTACAGGTATTGAAGAGTATGTGCTGTTCAGAAAGACAGAAATAAAGGCAAAGGTGGAGGATTAGCATTGTATATTAATGATGAATAGACTATAAAGCAATTGGAAGTGACCGAATGGATAAGAGTCTGTTTGGGCCAAAATCAATTTAGGGAAGAAAGCTAATAGAGGTTCCCCTGATATAGTGCTGGGGGTATGCTACAGATCACCAGGACCCAATCTGGATATGGATAGAGACTTCTTGATTGTTTTTAATGAAATAAATACTATGGGGAATTGTGTGATTATGGGAGACTAACTTCCTAGATATAGATTGGAGGACAAGTGGTACTACTAATAATATTAGGGGGTAGCCGTGTTAGTCTGTATCCACAAAAACAACAAGGAGTCCGGTGGCACCCTAAAGATTAACCTGTATCTGTGCGAGTTTTTTGTTGAGGTTGATGGATTTCCACTCTATACGGCTAAATTTAGTGCCTTGCATGGTATCAAGTATCAGGGGGTAGCCATGTTAGTCTATATCAACAAAAACAACTGGTTAGTCTTTAAGGTGCATTCAGACTCCTTGTTGTTTTTGTGGATACAGACTAACCAGTCTTTAAGGTGCCATCGGACTCGTTGTTTTTGTGAATTGGAAATCCATCAACCTCAACAAAAAACTTGCACAGATACAGACATCATCTTCTTCTCCAAGTGAAAACAGATGGACATCATACCAAATGGACTGAAACGAAGTAGTAGAGCCCAGATTTCCCTGGATGTCATAGCTGACAGAATTCTTCACCAAATAGTTGCTTAACCAACAAGAGGTGTTGTCGTTTGAATTTGGTATTGGTGAGTAGTGAGGAGCTCATAGAAGCACTGGTTTTAGAAGACAACCTTGGTTTGAGTGATTATGAGTTAATTCAGTTTAAACTCAATTGAAGGATAAACAAAAATAGATCTGAAACAAGGGTCCTTGATTTCAAAAGAGCTAACTTTAAAAATTTAAGGGAATTAGGGAAATGGACTAGACTGAAGAACTCAAGGATCTGAAAGTGGAGGAGGCTTGGAATTACTTTAAGTCAAAGTTGCAAAAGCTTGCTGAAGCCTGCATTCCAAGCAAGGGGAAAAAATTACTAAGGAAGGGTTGCAGACCAAGCTGGATGAGCCAGCATATCAAACAGGTGATAAAGAGAAATCAGAGATCCTACAAGGAAGTGCAGATGGGAGGGATCAGCAAGAAAAGCTACTTCAAGGTCAGAAAGTGTAGGGATAAAGTCAGAACTTCAAAAAGCCAAGCAGAGTTGGACCTTGCAGAGGGTATTAAAACCAATAGTAAAAGATTCTATAACCACAAAAATAAGAAAACAAGGAAAGAAGAAGTGGGACCACTAAGCATTGAGGATGGGGTGGAGATTAAAGATTATCGAGGCATGGCCCAACACCTAAACAGATACTTTTCCTCAGTTTTTAATGGACCTATAGAAGAGCTTAGGGTTAGTGACAGGGTGGCTAATGGCAATGAGGATATGGAGGTAGAAATTACCACATGTGAGGTGGAAGTCAAACTTAAACAGCTTAATGGGACTAAATCAGAGGGCCCAGATAATCTCCATCCAAGAATACTAAAGGAATTGGCCTACGCAATTGAAAGCCCAATAGCAAGGATTTTTAATCAATCTATAAACTCGGGTCATACCCTATGACTGGAGAAATGCTAATATAGTTCCTATATTTAAGAAAATGGAAAAAAAAAACCCACCCAGGAAGCTACAGGCCTATTAGTTTGACTTCAATTGTATTGAAGGTTTTAAAACAAATGTTGAAAGAGAAAGTAGCCTAAAGACATGGAGGTGAACAGTAATCAGGATAAAAATATAACATGGTTTTACAAAAGGTAGATTGTGCCAGACCAACCTGACCTCCTTCTTTGAGAAGATAACTGATTTTTTTAAGACAAAGGAAATGCAGTAGATCTAATCTTCCTGGATTTGATACAGTTCTACATGGGAAATTATTAGTTAAATTGGACAAGACAGGGATTAATATGAGAATTGAAAGGTGGATAAAGAACTGGTTAAAGAGGAGACTACACTGGGTCCTAATGAAAGGTGAACTGTCAGGCTGGAGGTTACTAGGGAAGTTCCTCAGGGATCAGTCTTGGGACCAATCTTATTTAAAATTTTTATTACTGATCTTGGCACAAAAAGTGTGTTTGAGTAAAATTTGTGGATGACACAATGTTGATGTATAGCCAATATGGAGGAGGACTGGAATTTCATATAAGAAGAAATGTAGGAGCTTGAAACCGGGAGTAATAGAAATGGGAAAGTGCAAAGTGCAAGGACATGCATTTAGGGACTAACAAAAAGAATTTTTGCTAAAAGCTGAGGACTTATCAGTTGGAAGCAACAGGAGGAGGAGAAAGACCTGGGTGTATTGCTTGATTGCTGGATGGCTGTGAGCCATCAATGTGATGTGGCTGTGAAAAGGGCTAATGCAGTCCTAGCATGAGACAAGGTATTTACAGTAGAGACAGGGAAGTGTTAGTACCATTATACCAGGCACTGATGAGACTTCATCTGGAATACTATGTGCAATTCTGATGTCATGATTAAGAAAGATTAATTCAAACTGGAACAGATGCAGAAAAGGACAACTAGGGTGATCCGAGGAATGGAAAACCTACCTTATGAGATGATACTCAAGGAGCTTGGCTTGTTTAGCATTATCCAAAGGTGGCTGAGGGGAGATAGGATTTCTCTCCATAAATACATCAGAGGGATAAATACCAGGGAGAGAGAACAGTTATTTAAGTTAAGTGCCAATGTGAACACAAGAACAAATGGATATAAATTGGCCATGAACATGCTTAGGCTTGAAATTAGGTGAAAGTTTTAACCATAAGAAGAGTGAAGTTCCGGAATTGCCTGCTATAGGAAGCAGTGGGGGAAAAAAACCTAACTGGCTTCAAAACTCAGCTTGATAAATTTATGGAGGGGATGGTATGATGGGACTGCCTACAGTGGCACGTGGCCCATCGGCCACTGCCAGTGTCAAAAATCCCTGATGGCATCTGCCAAGTGGGTCTTGCCCACATGTTCAGGGTCTAACTGATTGCCATATTTGGGGTTGGGAATAAATTTTCCCCGGGTCAGATTGGCAGAGACCCTGTTTTTATTGATTTTTTTTTTTTTGCCTTCTTCTGCAGCATGGGGCCTGGGTCACTTACAGGTTTAAGCTAGTGTAGATGGTGAATTCTCTGTAACTTGAAGTCTTTAAACCATGATTTGAGGATTTTAGTAACTCAGCCAGAATTTAGGTGTCTATTACAGGAGTGGGTGGGTAAGGTGCTGTGGCCTGCAATGTGCAGGTCAGAAGGGATGATTGCTTCTAGCCTTAGTCTATGAAGATGTTTGACAAATTTTTCATTTTCAGCAAAAGTTTTCACAGCAACAAAAATCAGCAACCAGCTCTCGGGGATGTGTCTGAAGTGCAGCAAGCTCTTGCATGCCCTCTACGAAAGGTGAAAGAGGGGTGGAATAGAAGGCAGTTATATGATCTGTACTCCAGGTGTAGATTCCTGCATTCTGGGGAGAACCTGTGCCTTTCCAACTGCAGCATGAAAGAGAATCTGGCCCCTTATTTTTCACTCTTATCTCAGAATATGCTCCTCTTGGTTTTTTTTTTTTTAAATCCATCTTATCTTCATGTTTGTGTTTTAGTGGTGGTTAAACATCAGAATGTTCTGAGGTTTGGTTTCGTTCAGATGTGTGTCCAAGCCAACTATAGTCTAAAAAGTGGGGTGACAATTTTTTTGAGATCAGGCTGTCTTTCTAGAGCATTCCAATATTTCCCATTCCCAATGGGGCTAGAAATTCTATACAAATAAATTGCTGAATTCCAAACTTTCTGGGCACTACTGAATGTTTGGATAATTGGTAATCAATAGACAGGTTGACACTTTGGCAGTTCAATAGAAAAGGCAGTTTAGATAACCAACTCCTCAGTAAAAGTAGAGGTACACTGAAATTTAGAAAAATAAATCAGTAAATAGCCAAACAAAAAAGTTAGATTAATTTTTATTTCAAATTTTAGGCAAAGATTTGCATCCATTCTTATTTTATCAGAGCTGCTCTGCCCTCAGATCTGGGATAGGGCCTGTCCAATGCTACCTTTATTTGTTGTTTTGGTCTTAGATACCAGGCTGATAAATCGTGACCATTTGTCTCCATTGTTATTTCCGACCCCCATCCCACCCCTCTTTATTTTACAAGTTTACACCTCTCTCATACTATAGCTTTCTCCTAATGGTGGAGGAGTTTCAGGTGAAAATATGTGGAGCTATAAATCCACCACAACCCCTCTCTCACTCTCTCTCTCACACACACACAAAACACAATCTCGCCAACCAACACAGGAGATTTATGGCTTTGTGATGTCATTGCCCACATATCTTCAAGATTACTTTAATATTACACCCTCAGAAATTATTCTTAATATCCTCAGTTGACAAACATCTTCCATTGTTAGTACAGAAGAATGTTTTATCTGTTATAATTGACTACATAGTTTATGTTCACCAGCAAGTTAGTGTGAATTTTATTGACACCATTTATTTCTTGTCCGAGACATAAAATTCTATAAACAGAATGACTGATTGTGCCTTATAATATTTTTCAAAGCTACAGTGAAGCTGACAGAGAAGCAAAGTAAACATTAATTTCATAAACAACAAATTACAGACGACAACTACCTATACAAGAAACACTTTCCCTTTACTCCCATAAAGTATATTGTCCCCAGGAGGAAGTTTTTTGCCTGAGCAATGATTACAGGGGTAAATGCCAAATTTATAACAAATGAAATGCACTCCTGTTCAGAGGGTATAAATAATGCCCAGGCTTTGTGACAGCTCTCTGCCCTGTGCACTGGACCTTGAAGTGATTTGATTGTAGGTACCATGTAAAGCTCAGTAACTTAAAAATGTTCTTTACATTGAACAAAATACGGATGAAATCTTATAAATGTGTCATGTTTATGTAAAGTGGTAGAAAGATTTACCTGCTAAGGTAATCAAAACAAAGTATAAACTCTCATTCAATTCCAACTTCCTCCAGGCCAGTTTTATTAACAGAACATGCAAAAGTCTCAGAACAACAAAATGCTAACAGAGGACTGTCCCAGTTTCTGGAAATTGGAAAGGGAGAGGAGACATCCTTCACTGTAGATATTCCTTCCTGGCTATCCTCTATGCCTTCTGGTAGGTCCCTAAGGAGGGACAGCCCACACTACCTTTCTTTTACCATCGTCTTCCAAAAACTAAATGAGAAAATTTCCTTTATAAAGTCTCCAGTTGGCAATCACATGACAATTAGTGCACATGTTGGGGGATGACTATCTAGATACTACAACCCCCCCACAAAATCATTAGTCCTAAAGGACTGAAGGTCATAACAGACACCGGGTGTGCACATGCTCCCCAGGGCCCAGTTACAGGCCCACAGACTAAAAATGTGTAGTATCTTGTTTTATATCAAGTATATTTCTGATATAGTCCTGGTGCTGGTTTTGTTTGTTTAGAGGTTTTTGTATTTGTAAAGGTAATATTAGGATTCTCACTACAGACTTCGATCCCCAAAATCCTTAATGATGGCAGTAGTCCTTACCTTAAGTGAGGGAATGGAGCTGATTACATAAGCCTTTGCTGCATTTGGCCCATTAGCTCCAAAGCTAGGTAATTTTAGATCTAAGGCTCAGATGGTTCTGCAATAAGCTCTGTGCAGGTAGACTCCTGCATGTACACATACCTAATTTCATGATTGAGGCCTAAAACATGACCGAATTCTTCTGAATACAGCATTATATGTTTTCATAATAAAAAATAAACTCCCTCTGTATGCTGTAACATAAGTTAGGAATGAACAAAGTAATCTGGATAACTGGGAAAAAAATACAACTTGGCCTCTTACTTAAAACTCCATTCCAAGCCCAAACTGAACCTTATGTACAAATTTTTTTTTTTAAATAATTTCTTGCATATTAAAAGCTATACTGTCATTCCATATTGGAACTACAGAGTATTGGAAATCTTGTAAGAAAAGATGGCCCGGCAAACTTTTCAACCCAAGTAATAGTACCTAGCATTTATGTGGCACTTTGAAGCACTTAGAGCTCATTACAAACTTGTGAGATAGTGGTAGTGGCTTATGTCCATTATGCAGATCTGTAATGGAGCTAGAACATTGAAAAGTGACTTCTCTAAGACTCCATAGAGACAGAGTGTGAAATTCTCATGCCTGTGTCCCCTGTACACCAGATAAAGAAGCCAGAGTAGCATAAAGGGGCTCTAAAAATGCCAGATCCAGCCAGGAGAGAATTCTCCTGGTGTAAGAAGTGAGGAAGATAGCGGCCAGATGCCTTCTGTGGAGTCTAAATTATATTGATAAGCATTTTTCCCCTTGAGCAGCTCAGAACTGGGATGGCACAAAATAATTTAAGCCCCATTAGCCACTGTCCCACTGAGCTGTGAGTTCTTTGCTATGCCTATAACAGTCACTCTGAGATGGGCTGAGGCAGCAATTGTGTTCAGTGGAAGTACTCATGCTTAAAGTTAAGCATATGCTGAAGTGCTTTTCTGGACTGGAGCCACAGTGCTCTGTGCTTTGCAGGACTGAACACTCTTAGCATAATTGACTCCATAGTGAATATAGGCAGAACAGCATACAAATTAAGACAAAGATCCTTATTGTGGATTTCTTTTAAATACGAATTATTAATTCATTGTCTTTTGGTTCTAATAAGATATAGACTTAGATTTTAAGACCAGAAGGGACCATCATGATAATCTAATCTACCCTCCTGCACATTGCAGACCACAGAACCTCATCCACCCATTCCTGTAATAGACCCATAAACTGAGTTACTGAAGTTCTCAAACCCATGATTGAAAGACTCCAAATTACAGAGAATCCACCATTTGAACTAGTTTAAACCTGTAAGTGATCCATGCCCCATGCTGCATAGGAAGGCAAACTTTAGCCATCTTAACTGATCAGATGATTCCTGTAACATTGAAATGTAATGTGAGATTAAAAGGGATGCAAATTACACAGACAACAGATTCCAGTTTAGAGGTTTAAAAACAGCCTTTATACATTTGAAACAAGGAGAAAAATCCTTTAATTTGTTTCCCTTTTATCGTCTGAAAGGGGAAATTTGAAATAAAATATTGTGGCTTTCTGAAAGCCAGGAGGGATTTATTAGCAATGTAACAGTACTTATGAATTTGGGTGCTCAAAGTAATACTGAATACATCCAAAGAATCCTTTTAATGATGTGGTAAAAATCTTTTGTTTAATTGAACATAAAGGTTCAGTAATGAAGATAATAGTCATCACTGTTATCTGTTTTGCTCTGTGCTTATCATAAAATCATAGAATATCAGGGTTGGAAGGGACCTCAGGAGGTCATCTAGTCCAACCCCCTGCTCAAAACAGGACCAATCCCCAACTAAATCATCCCAGCCAGGGCTTTGTCAAGCCTGACCTTAGAAACTTCTAAGGAAGTTGTCAAGGTTCCTCCCCCACTCTGAACTCTAGGGTACAGATGTGGGGACCTGCATGAAAAACCTCCTAAGCTTATCTTTACCAGCTTAGGTCAAAACTTCCCCAAGGTACAAAATATTCCACCCTTTGTCCTTCGATTGGCCGCTACCACCACCAAACTAATACTGGTTACTGGGGAAGAGCTGTTTGGACGCGTCTTTCCCCCCAAAATACTTCCCAAAACCTTGCACCCCGCTTCCTGGACAAGGTTTGGTAAAAAGCCTCACCAGTTTGCCTAGGTGACTACAGACCCAGACCCTTGGATCTTAAGAACAATGAACAATCCTCCCAACACCTGCACCCCCCCTTTCCTGGGAAATGTTGGATAAAAAGCCTCACCAATTTGCATAGGTGACCACAGACCCAAACCCTTGGATCTGAGAACAATGAAAAAGCATTCAGTTTTCTTACAAGAAGACTTTTAATAAAAATAGAAGTAAATAGAAATAAAGAAATCCCCCCTGTAAAATCAGGATGGTAGATACCTTACAGGGTAATTAGATTCAAAAACATAGAGAACCCCTCTAGGCAAAACCTTAAGTTACAAAAAAGATACACAGACAGGAATAGTTATTCTATTCAGCACAGTTCTTTTCTCAGCCATTTAAAGAAATCATAATCTAACACGTTCCTAGCTAGATTACTTACTAGAAGTTCTAAGACTCCATTCCTGGTCTATCCCCGGCAAAGACAGAATATAGACGGACACACAGACCCTTTGTTTCTCTCCCTCCTCCCAGCTTTTGAAAGCATCTTGTCTCCTCATTGGTCATTTTGGTCAGGTGCCAGTGAGGCTACCTTTAGCTTCTTAACCCTTTACAGGTGAGAGGATTTTTTTCTCTGGCCAGGAGGGATTTTAAAGGGGTTTACCCTTCCCTTTATATTTATGACAGAAGGAGATTCCACCACCTCCATAGGTAATGCATTCCAGTGTTTCACCACCTTCCTAGTGAAAAAGTTTTCCTAATGTCCAACCTAAACCTCCCCCACTGCAGCTTGAGACCATTACTCCTTGTTCTGTCATCTGCTACCACTGAGAACAGTCTAGATCCATCCTCTTTGGAACACCCTTTGAGGTAGTTGAAAGCAGCTATCAAATCCCCCCTCATTCTTCACTTCTGCAGACTAAACAATCCCAGTTCCCTCAGCCTCTCCTCATAAGTCATGTGTTCCAGTCCCCTAATCATTTTTGTTGCCCTCTGCTGGACTCTTTCCAATTTTTCCATATCCTTCTTGTAGTGTGGGGCCCAAAACTGAACACAGTACTCCAGATGAGTACTCCAATGTCGAATAGAGAAGAACGATCACGCCCCTCGATCTTCTGTGTAAGTGTATTGGCATGGCTAATATCTCCGACAGAGAACAGAATTAATAAAAAGCTGGGAAAGCACTTTCATTATTTATTTTACTTTGGAGTTTAGCGGTAGTAAAAAAAAGTCTCACTTTTTCACTAACAAGGAATAACAATAATAGCAGCAGTCTTCGTAATATTAAACAATTTCTTTGTTTGGGACATAAAATATTAGATCCATTTTTTTACTTGGAAAGGTCCATAGTAACACAATAAATCAATTAGCTGCAGGGATTTGCCACTCTACACAGTAGATAGCAACTCAATGCCTATTAAGAGTAAATAAAAACACAGTAGAAGATACTTGGATTCCTTGACTGTAAGATATGTTAGAAGCAAGCTCCTTGGTAGCTCTGGGCTCATTTACCATCTTCAGATGAGAATAGAGAGGACAATTTTTAAATTCCCTTGCACTCTCAAAGTGTAGAAATAAAAGGAGATAAGAATTAGATATTTATGACAGAAAGGTACTCTGGGCACTTTTAGTATAAATGATGTGCATAAAGTTCAGTTTATTTTCTATACCTTTGATAAGATATTAAACAATGAGGGTGCCTTGTCTTCAACTGACTCATGTTCTTTTTACTGACATCACTAGAAACTTGCCTCAGACTTCTAAAACACAAAGTGGGATTGTAATTGTGCATCTTCTGTTAGGAACCTTAACGGATTTTGAGACTAGACCAGTGGTTTTTAGCTTGTGGTCCATGGACCCCTGGGGGTCTACAGATTATGTCTAAGATTTCCAAAGGGGTCCACGCCTCCCTTTGAAATTTTTTAGGGGTCTGCAAATGAAAAGGTTGAAATCCACGGGACTAGGACCACAAACTCCTCTGCTCTGCAGGGCAACAACTATCTATAGAATGACATGTGCACCTCTGTTATGCTATTAATAATGAACTCTGTACATTTGTATCTGAAGTGTGTGCCTTTGACTTATTTTTTTTTAATAAGACAATAACACCTAAACAGTTACAATAAAAGACAACAATGGAAGTGCTGACCTCAGATGCAAGGCTACACTGTTCAGTGGATGGTTTGCCAGAGAGGTGAAATAACTTCAAGTTCAAAGTCAATGGCAAAACTAGGATTAGACTGGGGTGAAATCCTGGCTCTCTTGAAATAGTTTTACTATTGAGTTCAGTTGGGCCAGAATTTCACCCCCAATCTCACCCTGACCACTGGTCTTACTAACTAGATCACATCCATTCTGACTCACTGTTTTGGCTGGTCCTTGTGGAGTTAGTTAGGGTTAAATGTGGCAGGGAGTGTGGTCAATGCTTATTGTTTCTGACCTGACTTGCAAAATGTGCTCCCTTATAAAGAGGACTCATTTGATTGTATTGGTTTGGTGTGTGAGCCCGAGGATAAAATTAATGTAGGAATTATGATAATGTACAGGCTCTCATTTACATCCCCAGGCACTTGATCGAGTAATGTGCCAAGCATTGATTTCATAGTATGAAAAAAAGTTACAAAATAACACACAGTAAGGAGTAGAAATATGGAAATGTGTTGCCTTTTCTAATTCTCTCCCCGCACCTACCTTCCCATTAATGGGGATAGAGGATAATGGGGTTATAAAGAAATAGCCAGCTTGGATTTGTCAATCCAACAACTAATCATTCCAAACCAACCTCATTTTCTTCTTTGACAGGCTTCCTTGCCGAATGGATGTGTGGGGAAGCAATAGACATATCTCAATTTTAGTAAGATGTTAGACACAGTCCCTCATGGAAATTTCATAAGCAAACTAGGGAAATTCAGTCTAGACTAAATTACTATGAAGCGAGTACACAACTAGTTTGAAGCCTATACTCAAAGTATTGTTACCAATGGTTTACTGTCAAACTGGGAGGGGTATTGAATGGGGTCCCATGGGGGTGAGTCTTGAGTCCAGTACTAGTCAACATTTTCAGTAATGATCAGATAATGGAATACTTATAAAATTTTCAGGTGACACCACACTGGAAAGGAATGCAAGCACTTTGTAGGACATGATTAGAATTCAAAACAACCTTTACAAATTGGAGAATTTGTCTCATTCAACAAGATGAAATTCAGTAAAGATAAGTGCAAAGTACTTCACTTAGGAAGGAAGAAAATCAAATCCACAACTACAAAATGGGGAATAACTGTCTAGGTAAGTGGTGGGCAACCTTTGGCCTGTCAGAATAATCCATTGGCAGGCCACAAGACAGTTTGTTTACATTGACCATCTGCAGGCACAGCCGCTCACAGCTCCCAGTGGCCACAGTTCGCCATTCCTGGCCAATGGGGGCTGCGGGAAGTGCAGTGGCTCACCAGCGGATTACCCTGATAGGCCGCAGGTTGCCCACTACTAGTCTAGGTAGTAGTATTGCTGAGGAAGATCTGTATTACATTGGATCACAAACAGGAATCAACAATATGATGAAAAAGGTCAATATTCTGGGTTGTATTAACAGGAATGTGTTTGTAAGACAAGGAAGGTAGTTGTTGCATTCTACTTGGCACTTTATAAGGATAGTTAAGTTCTGGATCAGGCTTCCAAGGGAGATTGTGGAATCCCCATCGTTGGAGGTTTTTAAAAACAGGTTGGATACACACCTGTCAAGGATGTTCTAGGTTTACATGGTCCTGCCTCAGTGCAGGGGACTGGATTTGACTTTAAGGCCCTGCCAGCCCTACATGTCTATGATTCTATAATTATGGTACCCATGCATTTTGTGCATCCTGATGTCTTGTCACAGAAGTATCAGATTTTTAAAGTGTATACTCATCCATTTTTTTTCTTTCCTGCTTTAATATTTAAGCTGGGTCTTAAGACCACCGATATAAAACAAGCAAATCTCGAAAAAATGATTTTCTTCTTCTTTCCTCTCATGGCACTATCATCTCCTCACCATTAATACCATGAAAAATGAATACCCTCCTGTTCAATTGTTGTTTAAAACTTTCAAGCCTGGCTGATGTGAAAATCAGTTTTATTTAAGTTTGAATAGAGAAACGATGTAAAATGGATTCCCCCTCACCCCCTTTTTTTTTTTAAGGATTCAGCCCAATTTCAGTTCCTGCGGGCAGAGCCAGTAATAAATAGCAGTGTTAAATAACAAATAGTGTTACAGTAAGTGTTAGCAAATTTCCTTAACCTATACTGAATATCAGAATCAGGTAATTGGTACATGTTCCATTTCTCAGTATTTTTGTTTTTTATTTTTACATCTCAGCCATTTGAGTCCATTAATTCCATCCCCTTAATTTATCAAATGAATTACATTCTATCTGGCACTATTTCCATTTATATTTTAAGCGACCATTTATTCCCTACTCTCCAACTAACTAATTGTATCTTTGTTCCTTCCTTGACTGTGTATATTTGTCATTAGGTATTAGAAATATGAAATATTGAAAAGTTAAACATTTTCACAAAAGATGAAAAAACTAGAAATACAGGGAACTGCTTGGAACATCAAATCTGGAAGAAACCTGCCTAAGCTGCATAAAGAAAACATGCAAAGTAGCATCTAAAGGAGGAGGTTCAAGCTCATAGGGACTCTACTTAGAATGCTTGAATGATTCTTGGAGCAAAAGAAATCTCTGCATGAATATGTAGGTAGTGCAAAAGAGAAAAGGCTGTTTGCCTTGTGGCTGCTAGGCTAACTCCCACTGCTGCATTGCTTCTAACAGAAAATAGAATTCAGACTTCAGAATAAGTGTATGTTTGACAAGGAGGAATACATAATGATTAAACGATAGGAAAAGTTCACAATAAAACTCAAAACTATACCACAAAGCCTAACCTGGTTTAGTGTTGCATCGTGAACTTGATTAACACACTACATTGTGGACAGGCTTGTTAAATAAAACAAAACAAAACAAAAACAAACAAACAAAAACCTATTGAGTATACTTCCCTGGGACCAATATTGAGTGCATGTTTGAAAGTGAACAGAAATTACGGAAGAAATAAAATGTCCACATCTACTCCTAAAAGTGACCTTGTCAAGTTTCATGCACTTCTGGTATCTTAGTCAGTTTTGAGCTTGCATTCTGCTATGCTAAATGCCAGTCACTAGGATGATATTCTTGTATACATGTATAGTTTCATAGATGTCACATCTCTCATCTATTATGCACAGGCAGAAGAACGCTAATAAAGAAAACCCAAGGTCTATGGAAATTGCTGTTATCTAGGGTTATACAGTTGAAAAAATGAAGTGATCACTGGATATACTGCAGAATATCCATTAGGGATGAACCAGTAATGCTTGCCGTCAAAACCCATCTTATCCACAGATGTACTGAAAACATATCTAGAGCCTTAGTCCTATTCCTCAAATATGCATCTCCACTGATTCCATAGACCAGCGAACATTGCTATGTTTTCAATATAGTTCATAGATATTTGTTTCATTGTGAAATGGGCTGGAAGGAAGCTCTTTCATTGCAAACAGTTCATGCAGAAACTGTGTTTTTTCTATGTGTGGGCAGTGCCTCCACATTGTGGGCTTTGTCACAATACAAATAAATACTACTACTTCATAATAGTACCTCTAAAAGGCGTCAGTACCAGGAATAGCTTTCGGCATAATGCCATCCCAGTTTCCAAAATACCACATTTGAGAAAGCAGAGCAACTCCAACTGCTCAATGTACCATTTTTCTGCCTGAAGCTTTACTTTCCATGCAAGACATATACAGTTGATAACTGTCTACGCATGGTCGCATATTACTTAATTTGGGGCAGTCGTATCAGGGTAAGGAGTCTACACTCTCTTTCTGACAGACATACAATCCTTGCTGGTTTCTCTTGAAATTAGAGACATGTCCTGACTGCTAAATAGAGAACCAAATCCAAGTTTCCCTAAAATTGTAGGGTGTTAGACCTTGGCACCTTGGTTCAGGCCCATGTCTACTTTGCCTTATTGGGATGTGGGCTTCCCCAGCCTAACATATGGCAATCTTTGAACTTTCCGGGAAGACTGATTTCTGCTGTCTGGATATTAGCCAGAGTGTTGCCAATGAGGTTGCAGATAGTGCGGGATAACTTTCCATTTGTATATCACTGTTCTTTTTTTACTTTGCAGGTCAGGCATGAATGCCTTGCAAACGTCTCCCCACTACTGACAGCACACACATATAGATACACACAGGTGGTTGTCCAAACTAAATCCCTTCCTCAGGGAGTTCATTTATTCATAGGGAAGGCAAGACTCCCCTTTGAAACAAATGTTTCAAACTCCCTTCTAAACCAGCTGCAGTTGCTGCTAGCTTACTCTTATGTCAGATGAACTCCTAAAGGAGAGCTAATGAGATACACTTGGTCAGCAAGACAGCAGTGAACCTCCACACAGATATAAAGTCTGATACCCTGTGAAAAAGTTCACTCACCTCTGAGGTGCCTGGCTGTGGCAGAGCAGCTCTCTTCTTGTCTGGCACGCCCAGACAATGTCTACTTTACTCCTCTGATGATTGTGCCTCTTCCTGTGACTCATCCCTCCAGCCAGGTCACAGTTTAGTCCACCCCTTCCAAGGTGGAAAGAGTCCAACAAAAACAATCCAAAGGTTCTCACCAAGAGGTCTTTGGCCGTATGGTCCTCAGACCCTTCCTTTGTGGCTCTCCATTGGTCTTTATCCCCTTCTCAGGGACTTTATGCAACCTTCTTCAGTGGTTGGTAGGGGAACCTGTGCCTTACCTCTACATTGGGTTATAGTCCAGTAACCTCATGACCAGCAGCCAAGTCCTGCTCAGTCCCATGAAATATATTAACGTTATAAATGTTATAATGTATAATTATATGTTATCATTAATATAATTATATTAACATTATAAATATATAATTATAAAGATTATAAACCCAGTTCTATTCTCCTTGGGCTTGACCTTACATCCCTCTCAATTAAATACCTTCAAGGAAGTCAAATGCCTGCCCTTTTGCCAAGGCTTCTCACCACAGCCTGTGCCACTCCAGTGGCTGTCCTGTATTACTCTTGTCCACTTCTCAGCCTCCTCTACTGAGGTGAGTATCCCAGGGCTTGCTCTCCCATTGCTCTTTCTTCTCTCTAATCCTAGACAGTGACTGCAAACTCTCTTCCTATAGTCCCCTTATTTTTCTTTTTTTCGTGGCAAAGCAGACTTGACTAAACAGCCTATAGCTACTGCCAACCATAATTCCTCAATACTTAATGGTTTATATTTTCTTGTTCTGCCCTGTATCTTTCAGGTAATGTAGCAATATATTTTTAATAATATCCAATTTCCGCCATGTTTTTACTAAATAACAATGTAATTTTCTATTACCTCAAGATGTGTGAATGATAAAGAAAGGGAAAAGCTGGCTAAGGCAAAGTCCTTACATATTATAAAGGTGATCGTCAGCCCCCCTCTGTGCTAAACTTCCTGCCTTTATAATCATTACCCAGTCCATCACCAACTGGTCTTCATCTCTAATTAAACCTGGCTTTTTCCCACTGGTGCAGCTATATAGCTCAACTGGGCTCTCAGGCCTGCAGTAACTCTTTCAGAGCCTGTGTGGGGTACACACACCATCACACACCCTTATTTTAGTTTCCTCTTCCCTCTAAAGACAATTGTAATAGTGGTGTATTTTGCCATGCTACATCTTACATGCTTATGTTTCTGAGATAGTAATCTGATGAGACTTCAGTCATGGACCTTCCCTTGTTACAAGTAGGCAGCCATCCTTGTGATATTACATCCTAACGGGGTCACCTGTTCTAAATGCTGACAATTCTCTGAAGTTTGTAACAATTTGATCCTGTCCAGTTTATTTACAAGTATTTTAGGCTGCAATAAATTTGAAGTGCATAGCGACCTGGTTCTAAGTGATCCACCTCATAACAATTCCTGTACTAGGTAGCACAGATATTTCTGAAATTTAACAGAGCAACGTGAGACAATATGCCTGCCTCTGCTGCATTTTGTACCACCTGTAGTTTTAACAGTCTGTATCATTTGTTCAGCCAGGCCATTTAATTGTGGGTACCATGGGCTTCAATTTGTCAAATGTATTCCAAATTGCACAAATAGTACACACTCAGTAACCATTTCTAATGGCATGCCATGCTAGATAAATACTGCTTTCAGCTTGCTAATGAGGTTGGCTGTCTTGTCACTCTTCTGTTGTTCAGGATGTTTAGAGAAACAATCAAAATAATCAGTAAGAAAAATTCATCTTGAAATACAAAATGTCTTTGCCTTCCTTTTGCTACAGCAGACTCAGATAAAGAGGGGAAAATGGGTAGAGAAATAACAAGTTGTTCATGGTACCGTGATTCTGGAGCAGCCAAAGCATTAGGACTGAACTGATGTTCCAATATATGTTTTAACCACACTGAAGTCTCTACGACAATCCTTCTAATGTCACCAGCACCCTACCCCCTTTTCTACCGAGACCTTTCTAATTTCTATCCACCTTCATTCCTATAATAGAAAGATACAGAAGTGATTGGGCTACAAAAATTAAAGTTGATCAATAAAGGGAAAGGGGAGGGGAGGAAATGCAAAAATAACAGAGCTGCCTGTTTTATCTTATACAGTAGAATAAATAGATAAATCACCGTCTTTATAGTCTGCACAAAAAATTGTGGGCATCTCCTTTCCTCTCAATAAAAGACTTAGCAGCTGGTATTGTGCTGATGTCTCCTTTTACTAAGATTTTATTCCTTAAGAGGTATACCTGTCACCCGCATACTCACCAACTCACATCTCGTTCTTGATTTTTAGGCTACTTCCCTGTGGTTACCTGCCACAGAACTTCAGAGGAGAGGATGCCTCTGGCCAGGCCCCCTCCAACTGACACCATGAGTGTGTGTGTGGGGGGGGGGATTTGACTCCAAACTCTTTACCCTTCAGTACCCGTCTTTAGAGGTTGAGAGTTGCCTATCTCTTTAGGGGGCAGTCAGAGTGAAACCCACCATGCCAGCAGTCTTCTTAAAAATCAGATTTATTAAAAATGGAGAGAAAAATGGTGAAAACAAAAGAAACAGTTTGCAAAACATACCTCCTCTGAATATTTTGTGTGGGCCAGTGGGGCAGGTTACCCCATGCTCAGTTACAGGTAAAAGAATAAAAAATCTCTCTAGAAATCATCCCCCTTTTTGACAACTCCTCTGGTCAGCCTGCTGTTCAAAGAGTCTCCCCCATCCCTGACACAACCTGCTTATCAAGTCCAACAAGAAAAATGAGAAAACAAACTGTTGAATAGTTTCTCCTTCATTAAGCACCAGCCATGCTGTGCACAGAATGAGGCAGCAGATGTGTGTGTGTGTGTGGAGGGGAATGTGATCTTGTAATTAAACACTGTATCATAATGCATATATACAAGGGAGCTGAATTAAAGTTACCCAGGCAACTTTAATTCCTAACTTTTAAGTGTTTGACTTTGCAACCTAAATAATGTTCTTTTAACATGTTGGGGCGGTTGTGTGTGCAATATATATACACACACACACACTTTTGGATAATCATCTCCTCTGGGAGGTTTCCCCAATGTCCTGTCACCAATCTTTCATAGGCCACCTTGATCTCCACCTCTCTACACACTCCTCACGAGTCAATATGATTGACTTTTGATTTGCATGCCCATTGTTCTTGGACATGAGAAATAGATCACATGCCCATGCTGAATGAGAGATATCCAGATTCTAGCTTAGGCTTTGTCTAACGTTTTACCAGTTAAATTTCTATAGTTATACAGGTATCACATATACACAACATCCCACCATCCACTGTTGTGGTTAATCTTATTCTGGTCTGAATGACTTTTTTCATTTTAGCTTAAGTCCCTTCCCAGGTAACATATGCTAAACCAAAGAAAGCCATTCTTATCCTGGAAGAACTGTGTGTACAAAGGAGGGTTATGTCGGTTTAAATTCACAACTTAGCTTATTTAAAAAAAAACCCTTCTTATGAAGACAAGACTGAAGATGATCACCAAGGTAGCATAGATGTGCCTTCCTTTAAAATCCTCATATCATTTTTTTCTGGCAGGAAATGTAATTTATTGATAGATCCTGTCTGTCATGATACTCCATACATTTACTAGCAGACTGTGAAAATGGAGGGAGCTGTCAGTGCTAATTTCACCACTATATTGCAAAATTGTCATCCAGAATAATCCATATTCTTATTATGTCTCTTTCTAATACCTTATTTTAGGTACCAGGAGCCTTGGCACTAGATCATCAGCTGATATAAATTGCTGCAGCTCCATTAACTTCAATGGAGCTATTCTACTTTATTCTAGCTGAGGCTCTGTGGCATACTTTTTTGTTGCTTTGTCCCTCTCTCTTCTAATTTATTATTATTAGGAATTTGAATTTTCATCTGTGTAATATTTCTTTTTAGCCCAAATTTCAAGTCATGTCTTTTCTTTTAATCCTTACTTAAAATATCTACACCACAGTAATCACTACATAGGGTCTTCTATTCAGAAAGTGCTCTTTTTTACCCTAAGTCTGAGGTTTGACTGTTACAAATGAGCTTTCTAATCTGCTGAAGGCACAGTGCTTCATTTTACCTATCTTGTAGGAAACGGGTGATTTGTTTCATGTGGTAATTTGGAGGGGTGCAAGAGTAAGGAAATTTGCTAAATTATGATTAGCAATTAGCAAAGTGTAGGTCAATAGAATCTGTAGGTCTGTAAAGCTTTTGAACAGTCTACAAGAAATTACAAGAAGAAAGGAAAATGGCTGTAAAATTGTTAACCCAAACAATGAGTTCTTGAAAGGTCAAGATTTTCTGCTCAAGTGCTATTGGAATACACAGTATCCCTACAGGGGGAAAAAAAACCCTATCTGCTTTGTTCTAGTAAGCAAAGTCTTACCCAAAATGCATTTTGCCTACCTTCAAACAAATCACTTTAAAAGTATGAGGGCCAGATGCTCAGCTGGTGTAAATACTGTAACAGTATTGTGATCTATGGAGCTATGCCACTTTCAAACATCTAAGAATCTGGGGCCACATTTTCAGAAGTATTTGGGTGCCTAAAGATGCATGTAGGTGCCTAGTGGGATTTTCAAAAGTGATTATGCAGGTTAGGTGCCTACCTCCCATTCAGTCATTCACCTAAGTTCCTTTGAGAAGCTGGTCTCTGGTGCTTAAGATTGTTCCTTATATTGCTCCATAAGTAAAAGTGGTTAAGATAAGGACTCTATTTGCTTACAGATTTCCACTGCAAGAGACCAAGCTAAGGATCCCCAGTGCTGGCAAGTCCAAAAACAGAATAGTGGGCTAGATGGACTATTCGTATGACCCAGCATGGCTATTCTTATACTATTCTCTCTTCCCACATCCAAAAGACACTCACTTGTTGCTCTATAATGGGCCATACTAAAAGTAGCAAGAAAACAGTATATAAATGCATTAGAAGCGAGAGGAACATTAAGGACAGGGTAGCCTTCTTAATCAATGAGGGGGAATAAACAATAACAGAAAATGTGGAAATGGCACAAGTGTTAAATTACTTTTTTGTTTCAGTTTTCACCAAAAAGGTTAGTAGCAATTGGAAATTTAACACAGTGAATGCCAGTGAAAATGATGTAAGATCAGAGGCTAAAATAGCGAAGGAACAAGTTAAAAATTACTTTAGACAAATTAGATGTCACCAAAGCCTGATGAAATACATTCTAGAATACTCAAGGAGCTGACTGAGGAGATATCTGAGCCATTAGCTATTATCTTTGAAAAGTCATGGAAGAAGGGAGAGATTGCAGGGGAGTGGAAGAGGGCAAATATAGTGCCCATCTATAAAAAGAGAAATAAGGACAATCCAGGTAATTATAGACAAGTCAGCTTGACTTCTGTACCCAGAAAGATAATGGAGCAAATAATTAAGAAAACAATTTGCACACCCCTAGAATATAATAATGTGTGAAGTAACAGTCAGCATTTTCTTTGATAGGGTAACAAACCTTGGATGTGGGAGAAGCAGTAGATGTGGTATATCTTAACTTTAATAAGGCTTTAGATACTGTCTCGCATGACCTTCTCATAAACAAATGAGAGAAATTACAACATAGATGGAGCTACTATAAGGTGGGTGCCCAACTGGTTGGAAAACCATTCCCAGAGAGTAGTTATCAGTGCTTCGCAGTCAAGCTAGAAGGGCATATCGAGCGGGATCTGCAGAGATCAGTTCTTGGTCTGTTCAATGTCTTCATCAATGATTTAGATAATGGCATACAGAATACACTTATAAAGTTTGCTGATGATACCAAGCTGGGAGGGGTTGCAAGTGCTTTGAAGGATAGGTTGGGAATTCAAAACGGGAGAAATGGTCTGAAGTAAACAGGATGAAATTCAATAAGGACAAATGCAGAGTACTCCACTTAGGAAGGAACAATCAGTTACAGACATACAAAATGGGAATTGAAGGAGGAGTACTGGGGGTCATAATGGATCACAAGCTAAATATGAGTCAACCGTGTAACACTGTTGCAAGAAAAGCAAACATAATTCTGAGCTATATTAACAGGAGTGTTGTAAGCAAGACACAAGAAGTAATTCTTCCACTCTACTCCACGCTGATTAGATCTCAACTGGATTATTGTGCCCAGTTCTGGGTGCCACATTTCAGGAAAGATGTGGACAAACTGGAAAAAGTCCAGAGAAGAGCAACAGGTCTAGAAAACATGACCTATGAGGAAAGATTGAAAAAACTGGGTTTGTTTAGTCTGGAGAAGACTGATAAGTGATATGATAACCATCTTCAAGAACATAGAAGCAGCAAGGGAGGTTTAGGCTGGACATCAGGAAAAACTTCCTGTCAGCGTGGTTAAGACTCTGGAGCAGGGTGGTTAAGCACTGGAATAAATTTACCAGGGAGGTTGTGGAATCTCCATCATTGGGGATTTTTAAGAGCAGGTTAGACAAACACCTGTCAGGGTTGGTCTAGATAATACTTAGTCCTGCCATGAGTGCAGGGGACTGGACTACATGACCTTTCTAGCTCCCTTCCAGTCCTATGATAATCTGCTGTCTGTTACACAAGTGCAACTCTGCTTAGTCCAATGGACCAATCCAAGATCTCTAAAATTCATCCTTTCCTCTCCATCTCCTTTCCTGTTTTAAAAAAAATACATCCCTTTTATATGCTGTTTCTGCTGTATCCAAACACTTCTCTGTCAAAGCACCACTAATAAGATCTTCCTCCCTGCCACTAGAACCACATCCCTTCAACCTCTCTTGTACACCCCCACTGATTGTCTCTCCTGTTCCACACTACATTCAAGTTCCTCCTCCTGTGCCCCTCTCGGGTTCACGCCTTCTTAGATGCCGCTTCCTCTGTTGGATCAGCTTCTCACTTTGTGTGTGCCACGCACTCTCCCTATTCTCCTTCAGGCCCATCTCTTTGCCACAAACATATTACACCATTTTGTCTCTGAACTATTGATCCTGGCATCACACTTGTTTGATCTGAGCTGTAAGCCCTCTGGGGCAAAGAGCCCGGTCTGATTCTGATTTCATATCATTCTAACCACATTGACCTCAGTGGAGGTACTCAGGCTTTACACTATCACAATTCCTGTCTTTTAATATGTTTTGTATACTACTGTATTCATTTGTGATGTCATATAATGATAACCACCACCCTGGTGGCAGGGAAAAATATATTTTCCTATTCCTATGAGAAGTAGGGTGGTCTAGTAGCTAAAATATTGGACAGGACTCAGGAAATTTTGTGTTCTATTTTCAACTCTCCTTCTAGCCTGCTGGGTGACCTTGAACAAGTCACTTCACATCCCTGTGCCTCAGTTTTCCCATCTATAAAATAGTAATAACAGTACCAATCTCCTAGTAGAGCACTGTGAGACCTACTGATGAAAGGTGCTATATAAGAGAGAGCCATTATTGCTATCATTTATTCTTCATACAGGCAAACTAGATGGTGGGTCAGTGGGGCACCATGAATCACACAGATATTTTTAAAAAGACAAGGAAAACTGGGAAAGAAAATGGGAAAAGAAAGGAGGGAATGGAAAGGACTAAACTGGGGAAAGACAATTAAAGGAGAGAAAAGGGATAGAGACGTAGGAAGGGGAGGGTGAAGTAGATGTGTTCTGCTTTGAGTGGAGTCCAGAGGCAAATTACTGGTAGTTATTTAATAGTTGCTTTAATTAAGAGAGTTATTCAGGTGCAGAACAAAAGAAGGACCAGTTCAAAATTGTTTTAATAGAATTCCATACACCAAAGCTTTACAGTATGGATATTGTGTGGCAATTGTACTCAGTCAATGAAACCTAAGACAGAAGCATTTCATCACCTGCCCAGACCCTTATTTGCTAATCAGTAAATCCATATGGGAAAGAAATTGCCTTACAGCTTTTGAGGGCTGAAAGAGGGTAGTTAGGAGAGGAAAGGGAAGAGAAAAGAAAGTAGGAGAAGAGGAAAGGGGGAAGAGAGTAGAGAATGAAGGAAATGAGAAAGGATTAGAGAAGGTAAAGGAAGTGAGAGAAGGAGAGTTTCCTTTTATTCATTTTGAATATGATTAATCATTGAGCAAGCGAGGAAAGAATATTAAATATTTTGATGTAGGTCTCGTTCAATCTCTCATGTTGAAATTGTTACCCTTTAATTAAATACTTTAATAATTAAATACTAATTGGGTCAGAGAAAGAATCAGAAGGACTCTGTAACCTACTGCTTAGGGCACTCACCAGAGAGGTGGTCAATCTCTGTTCTGGTAAACCCCTTCTGCTCTTCAGGAGGAGCGAGAATTTGAACTAGGAGTCTCCCACATCCTGGGTGAATTCCCTGTTTCTTGGGGGAAAGGTTTCAAGGAAGGTCCTCATCATGATGGCTGTTTTGTGTAAACTTACCTGAGGGACCTGATCTGATAGACCGCTTCTGAGCATGCATACTGAATTGGGCACCCACATATGGCTCTCTTCTGTGGTTTCTGAATTACTCTGGGGTTAGGGGGAAGACAGGTACCCAAATGCCTAGAGTAAGGCAGCACTGTGCATGCCGAGAGGCAAAAATTTAGGCACGTACAGGGATAGGTGCAGCAAAGCAGGAGTTTTGTGGATTACAGTGGTGCCTAAAAACGGAATTTAGGCACTGAGTACCTTAATGGATAGAACCCTAAAAGATTAAATCAGTTGATTAGTCATATATGTCCCCAGCTGTATTTACAGGGAGGAAAAGAAGCAATCTTTAATAACAAACAGCCCATTCCATGACTGCATTATCAAAAGCATGCTCTACTTTCTTTGTGACACCAACACACCAGGTTTTCCAGCATTTTAAAGAGAGAGAGGGAGTGAGCAAGGAAGGACTGTATAATGTAATTCAGAGTACCTGGAGGCTACAGTATAATAATAAATAATGGAACAATGAGAAATGAGCCAAACCAGATTGGTGAAACTAGATTATGGCATATCATTATGCATTTCTTAGACTCTGGATCAGGGACCATCTTTCCATCTATGAGTATAACACCCTGTACAATGGGGTCAGATGAGGCCTGTGAGCACTATGGTATTATACTATAAACCTTAAATAACAATTAAGAATATAAACAGGTATTGCCAGACTATGGAGAAGTCAATGCTAAATACAATGATCAGTTTCAGCCACAGTGCCTAATTATAGATTTCAGTCAGGACTGAAAGTGAGGATGAATGAAGGGAAATGCCATTCACCTTGTTAAAAATTAACTAGTTTTTTCTGAGAAGAGAAGAAAGGGGAAGGAAAATTAAGTTAGAACAATGTTTACCATCCAAGTCTTGCATATGTTCAGGGGTTAATCTTCTAAAATTAAATATGCTGTTCATCAGACAAGATAACTCCATCAACATTAATTTAGCATGTCCTTCTGCAGTGAGAAATGATCATTTTTCTACTGGAAATAAAATGAAATATGTTTCCATATCCAGTGGGAGATTGTGTTAGTGATACAGTATTCAATAGTTAAGAAAAATTGGTATTAAATGGAACTAATACCTTCACAGTAAATATGTCCACAGGAAGCTGGACATTTGTTCTTGTGCAAATTCACTCCAAAACTGAGAATCCAGATTTCGATGAGGACAATTAAAAATGGACTATATTTAGACTGTCTCAGTGGACAAGAAGTATTGGATAATACAAAGGAAATTTTCTTTGGTGATTTGATCATCTTTCTATAGTAGCCCTTTAGTTCTTTTTTTAAAGGTTTCCATCCTTAGTGTTTGCAAAGGTAACATTTCAAGTTTGACATGATGTACTGATGTTTTTCCTGAGTCTGCAGACAGATAACTCCAGTGCCTCAGTGCTGCTCAAGCTCCCAAGCAGCCGTGGTGTGCAATTAATTAGTTGGTTTTAGTGCTTCCATTCACATCCCAGGTCTGGCGCAACAGCAGAGACACGCACTGCAATTACTTCTATTTTGGGAGAACTCTAAAAATAGGCTGTGGAAAGAGTAGAGATGTTACACTCTTGGCAGTAGCTAGGAGAAGTGTAATCAGGAGAAGAATAGTAGAATTGGAAGAAGAGTAAGCAGGCTTTAGGTAGGGCTGGATTTACTCCTTCCATGCCCTCTTATATGCACAACTTCTTCAGTGCTCCCCTGCCTACAGCTGACCTTTGTGTTGCACACAGTTTTAGAGAGGTAAGGTGCCCCTAGAACGCCGACGCCATTAAGCACATGCCTACTGTGCCTAACTGGAAATCCAGCCCTGGCTGTAGAGTGGGTAGGGAAATAGCTCTTTTGTTTCCCAGAAGCCAGTGATGGGTGAGGACTTCAAATGTATCAGACATCCGAAGACTTGAAGCAGAGTCCAGAGACAGCACACTCCCTGCACTCTTCTCCATCCCAGTAGGTGGGCTAAAGAGTAGGCTTTTCTTTAAGGTGTTGTCTGTAGGTCTAGCTGTTTCCATGCCCTGATCTTTCACATCAACCTCTAGCTAGCAGATTTAATCCTCTATCTAGTACAGCGAGGTGCCTGGTAAAGTTTTCAATGACGGTCAAAGTGGAAGATGGGAGTCCAAAAATCTGGACTTGGTTTCTTGATTCCAGATTCATAATAACAACAGGTGGCTGAGAAACTTCAAAATTCTGATGAAAGCAGAAAAAAATTCATAAACATTTTTCCTTTTTACTGGCACCAAAAAGCTCACAATGTCAAGGTGGGCAAGGTGACCCTAACAAATAGCTGGCTGTCAGCATGCTGGCCCTACAAGGAGAGTCAGTGTATCAGCCAGCACCATTTGGAAGTGCTGCTTTTGCCTTAGCTGGAAAGTATATTTAATTATTTGTCAAGGGCATCCGCTGCCTGGAACATGCAATATTTTATGTTATAGACATTGACACCAAAATAAACACACTAAGATATTTTCATGCACAGAGTCTGGCTCTCTCTCTTCTCCGCCGGTACCTCAGAGGCTCAGTCCACACTCCCAGGTGGCACTCAGGCAGAGACCAAGCCAATGAAACAACAGGATTGGAGTCAACATGACAACAACTGCCTTTTCCAGTGTTGGCTCTAGCTCAGGTGCATTTGCTCCAGCAGCAGCATTTCCCATGCAGGGACAGATGGAAGACCCATTGCTTGACAGAGTTAAAGTTAGACAGGACAAGACACCAGAAAAATGTATTTAAGAGAACAATGCTGCACTGGCAGGGAGATGGATTAGTGAGCATCTAAATTCTGGTTTCAGAGTAGCAGCCGTGTTAGTCTGTATCCGCAAAAAGAAAAGGAGGACTTGTGGCACTTAGAGACTAACAAATTTATTTGAGCATAAGCTTTCGTGAGCTACATCCGATGAAGTGAGCTGTAGCTCATGAAAGCTTATGCTCAAATAATTTTTTTAGCATCTAAATTCTATGATTCTATTGATGTTGTCACAACAGTGCAATGGTACCTGTTAAACAGAGTAACAAAGTGATAGGAGAGAAAATACCACTATAGATATTTTAATTTATAGATTCTTTTCTCTGTAGTAACACTATTGTGGCTTCTTTGTATTCCTTCTACTCTGTGATATCTTGAGTTGATGCTCTGGGTTCTACCACACACTGAAGACATGTGGAACACAATGAGAAAAACAAGAAGCAACTGATGTCCAAAAAGCATCTTGATTTCTAGTATATAAACATACCATAAGAAACATTATACTATATCTGATGTTGGAGGTGCAAACATCAGAATGTTGTCTGATGTTTTTCCTAGCATCCAAAAAGTAGAAATTAGGAGCCTTAATACCTTGGAGGATCTGTGCCTCAAAGTTTTCCCTAAGTGTTACTTCTTTGTGACTTCCTGGTCACCACAGAGCTTTCTAGTTTGAGTTCACTTGCTTTGTAGGAGCCTTTCCCAGTACTCTCATCTGGTTACTGGTCCTTTAAATCTGGGAGGCAGAAGCAGGTAAGGGGGCCATTTTGCATCTGACTACTGTAGGCTGCCCATTCTTCCCTTTCAGCTGGTAAGTATTTTTAACTCCTACAGTGTTTTCCTAAGGTTTACCCTTTCACTGATTCCTGAGACAGTAGATACATATCTTCATTTGTTACTATTCTGCAGAATAAATTTTGTCCTGACAGCATTTTCTACTTCTCTAGCTTGTGATAGTAGATATTTACCGTACTCAAACTTTAAAAAGCATCTCATCCTATAAATTCCCATGGTCTTAGAGTATGTGCCACCATACTTTATTTTCAAAGTTCTTCTCCAGCAAACTTAGTTGTTTAGCACTTAATCAGCCAGCAGACTGCACAGTCATTTTCAATTTTCCTCTTTCGTATCACTGAAACACCCAGAAAAAAATCTAATAGACACTAATGTATTTAAAACAAATGTATTTTGTTTGTAGGCAAACAGATGTAACACAGAAAGCATGAATTGCTCTATGGCCTGTATTGCAGATTAAGGACCTCTACAATATCCCTCTTGACAAAGCCCTGGCTGGGATGATTTAGTTGGGCATTGGTCCTGCTTTGAGCAGGGGGTTGGACTAGATGACCTCCTGAGGTCCCTTCCAACCCTGATATTCTATGATTCTATGATTTACTGTCAAATTGCTATTGTTGCATTCAGAAAGGATAGGGTAAACAGATCAAAACTAGAGCAAATGAGTTCTCATACTTAAAATATATGCCACTTTAATTATATTGTTTTCTGAAAATATTCTGTGATGAAAGTACTCTAGTTAGGGACACATGATAATAGCGTGAATATGCTACCATTTGTTTTGATTATTCTACAAAAATAGATCAAAAAGTTACCCTGGGAATACCTCACCCTATTAGGTAGAATTTCTACCTGCAATATTTAAAGGGTTTATGCTTACAGATGAATATGGTGAATTGTTTGATTTGTCTTTCGTTTCTTTCTATGTCTACATTAAATTGTACGCATAGCACTGCCCATTTAAGCTCTCACTAGTTCCATTACAAATGCTACTTTTTAGCATGAATATGTAATATTATGCCTATTGGCATGCTATACACATGAATAAATGTATTTTAAATTCCATTAGACTGATGCTTTGGATGCAAATTTCTGTCCAGATGCACATTTTTAAGCCACTCACAATTAGTTTTAATAATTTTAGTTAAAAGAAAGGAATATGGTCAATGATCTCAAGTTTTCTACACAAATCCAACTTCAAAACCCCTACTTTTTAAAAAGAGCTTTCCACTACTATTTTAGTCTAGGATCTGGACAAAATCTTAACATTTTAAGGTAAACATAATGGCACCAGACTGATAGACCTGTTCTAGACTGACACAAGCCTTACCAGTATAAACACCTTTATGTTGCCATAACCACAGCCACAATAGAGGGTTCCACTGATTTAACTAAACATTTTTTTCTACCAATTCAGTTATATTGGTGCAAAAACTGAGTGCAGACAAGCCTAAATATAGCCTAGGAAATTGATATAAAATTTTCTTCAGATTATCCTGTCACAAACCTGTTCTACAGGGACCACTCTGGAGAAAGGAGTTCGATTGGTCTCAGTGTCTATTAAGGACCAAAGTTGCAGAGCTTGTAGTGTAGAGTAATAGCAGCAGTAGGTGTGGGCGTTACACCTCCTCCTCCCCACCAAACTGACCCCTATTTCCCTATGGCCTAGACTGACCTATGGCCCTATTTCCCTGAGGCCCTGAACTGACCCCTATTTCCCTAGGGCCTAGACTATGGATTCACGCGGGCAGGTTGGAAGTTGGGTCTAATAAGAGTGTGTCTAAGGCATGCACACATACAGAGTATGGTCATATTCCAGGCACAGAGATTTTGAAAAGGGGATTCAGAATGCTGGGCTGCTTTTCTATGTGTTAATTCAATGTGTCTAGTCTCTCTTCTCCCCCCTGCAGGCACTAGAATACCCAAGATATCACTCAACTAGTCTCGTGTCTGTCGAACACCACAAATACTTAAGGCAGAATAACATGTTGGGGCAGTACCATTTAACCAAATAATGTTTCATCCCATCCTTTGCTCCTGAAAAAGAAATAAATAGAATAAATACATTATGTAATTGTACACTTCTTACAGTTAACACTTTTACTATCCTTCTTCAACCGTAACTGGAAATGACTCCAGCTTACCTTAATGTAATATCAGGACTCTCATCTCCTACAGGAGCTATCCAGTCCCATGAGACACCACAGCCACATGATGGGTGGGAAGAATTGATTGGAGACAACCACCAGCACCTGCTTCCCTGTCAGCTGGGACATCACCATTCCTGTCTCTATATCCTACAGGGAAACATGCCTACACACACATGAGCCCCTCCAAAAGGTATTAGTTCATTCCCCAGACAGGGCCTGTGACTTTACTTCCACTCACCCATGACTTGGGCCTTCTTGTACACGTCAGGGCTGGACCCACTGCAGCAAAATAAGAATAGCCTGAACAAATGTTAATATGCAAAACGGTGCATTGTGAAACAGTTAGGTTGCTCCTACGTAACCGAAGAAGCAAGCAAATGAAAACTGTGCATGCCCTCTACCCCTACATGAACAGGAACACACCTTTCCATTACCATATCAACTGTACTTCAAAGGCCATCCATCACGACCTTACCTTAGATGAGAAGAGCTTGACTTGTTTAGTCTAGCAAAAATAAAGCTGGGAGGAGATATGACTGCTCTCTATTAATACATTGGGGGAAGGGGTAAATACCAGGGAGGGTGAAGATCTACTTAAGCTAGACGACAATGTTGGCCCAAGAACAAATTCAGGGTGAGGTTCTAGAACAGCTTCACAATCAGAGTTGTTGGGACAAACAGCTTAATCGATTGCATGATAGGGTTACTTGAGATAGCCTGGGACAGGACTCAGCAGCCCTGGGGCTCACTTCCCATTTGTATTGTGTTCCTAAAAGCTTATGCTTCAGGGTTTCTTATGCTTCAGCCAGCTATCTGCTGGAGTCAAGAAGGTATTTACACTCCCTCCCCACCCCAAACACACACACACAAATATATTCTGAGTTTCTGTTTTGTTCTAAATCTCCTCCTTCTGAAGCATCAGGGCTAGAGATGGGACATCAGACAGGGCGGGACAGCACTTTGAGGTGGTACCAAGGAATCTCTCTCTTGTGTGTTTGGCTGGATGGTTCTTGCTCACACGCTCAGATTGCTACATGTGGGATTAGGAAGGAACTTTCCCCAAGGTCAAATTGGCAGTGATCTTTGGGGGGGGGTGCCTCTTGCTCACTAGTGTGTGAGTGCAGATCACTTGCCCAGACTATCTCGGTATAGCTCACTTAAACGTTTCCCTGCTATTGCCGGGGTCTCAGACACTAGTGCATCTCAGTCACTCCTATTCTGTGCTGGTAGTCTAGTCTCCTGCGGGCTGTAATATTTTGCTCTAATTTCCGTGGCTGGGTTCTCTGAGTGGGTGATGGGGGGTGCTGGTGGCCTGTGATATACTGGAGGTCAGACTAGATGATCTGTAGTTCCTTTGAGCCTCAGACTCTGATTATGACTCTATAACTGCTACCAACCTTCCAGTGCTAACAATGGGTAGAAAACAGTTTTCTTATCCCATGAGATTTAGAGACGTCAGAAAAACAAAATCCATCCTGTGTCAGGAATGAAATCTTGACAATTTATTTATATGGAAAAAAAAATAGGTTAGGTCAACTGAAACATTTCAGTTTGATCATTTTGAAATGTGTTTTGATTCTGACATTTATTTTTTTACTTTTTTCCTAGAAGATTTTTTTAAAACCTTTTTTCTAGATATTTTGTTGCAAAAATGTCAAAACAGGACATGTTGGCAATTTTGAAACTTTTCAAGTCGTTTTTGAATCATGCGATTTATCTAAACCAACCCTTTCCCCCACACAGTTACTCTTTTGATGACCAACTTCACTGATTTAATAAAAGAAGTTTAATTGAAAAATTCCCAATCCGCTCTATCCAGCACCCTCTCTCCCAAACGTTTCTTTCCCTTCTGTACACCGGGATCACTAAACTACTTATCAGGTCCATGCAACACTATTAATTGTGGGTGTTTGATGTAGTAATCTGAAGTTCAGTATATTTGGCCAAGAAACTTGCAGAACAAAATCTTAATGTGTAGAATGCTAGTGGGAGTTCAAAAATATTCCCCTTACAGTACTTCTAATCACTTTTCTGATTTATTTATATGTACGTGTGGGTAGTGCTTTTGTGGGCACTACCTTTGTGGGCACTACCTTTTTACAAATAGTAAATGGTCTGGGAACTAAAATCCATTCATAGTCTGATTATAAAGATAGACATTTGAGTACAACTAAAATAGAAATGTAAGCCAGTTACTTTATAAGTTTCTGTGATGAAAGTTAGAATATTACACTTCAATTTTGGTTGTTTTATCATGGAAAAGTATTAAGGAGAGGCACAGTATATAGCAGGTGGCATGCTTTGGAGTAGCTGCAAATGTAGGAAATTATAGCAGAAAAGTAGAGAAATGTGTCCTACATGCAGAGACTAGACAGGAGAGATCCTACAAGCTTATGTCACATAAAACCACCATTGGCCATGAACTAAACAAAGGAAAGTACAGGACCTAAAGGAATCTAGGCAGAGATTCTTTGTACAAGGAACAGTTAACGGATGGCACAGAATAATTAATCCATGTAGGAACAGCCCATGCCATTCTATAAATTATTTGGTAAAGTAGTTGCAGGAAACCATTATTCTGCAAAAATCATTGTGTGAAGATAACCAAATAATGGTTAAAAGCGGCAAAGAGTCCTGTGGCATCTTATAGACTAACAGATGTATTGGAGCATAAGCTTTCATGGGTGAATACCCACTTTGTCAGATGCATGTAGTGGAAATTTCCAGAGGTAGGTATAAATATGCAAGCAAGAATCAGAATAGGGATAACGAGGTTAGTTCAATCAGGGAGGATGAGGCCCTCTTCTAGCAGTTGAGGTGTGAACACCAAGGGAGGAGAAACTGCTTTTGTAGTTGGCTAGCCATTCACAGTCTTTGTTTAATCCTGAGCTGATGGTGTCAAATTTGCAAATGAACTGAAGCTCAGTAGTTTCTCTTTGAAGTCTGATCCTGTAGTTTTTTCGCTGCGGGATGGCTACCTTTAAATCTGATATTGTGTGTCCAGGGAGATTGAAGTGTTCTCCTACAGGTTTTTGTATATTGCCATTCCTAATATCTGATTTGTGTCCATTTATCCTTTTACATAGGGATTGTCCAATTTGGTTGATGTACATAGCAGAGGGGCATTGCTGGCACATGATGGCGTATATTACACTGGTGGATGTGCAGGTAAATGAACCGGTGATGGTGTGGCTTATCTGGTTAGGTCCTGTGATGGTGTTGCTGGTGTAGATATGTGGGTAGAGTTGGCATCAAGGTTTGTTGCATGGATTGGTTCCTGAGTTAGAGTTACTATGGTGCAGTTCTCATTCATACTATTTCCTATTAGCACACGTAGGAATACTTTTTCAGCTGCACCTCAGGTGTATTTAGCTGGGCAACTTTCATTAGTGCTCCATGAAAGCTCTGTACTGCCCTACAAATGTACTTTAAAACCTCTATATGTGTCATAAAAAGAAAAGGAGTACTTGTGGCACCTTAGAGACTAACCAATTTATTAGAGCATAAGCTTTCGTGAGCTACAGCTCACTTCATCAGATGTGTGTCATATGTGTCATAGTTATACTATACCAATGATGTTGCCTAAAAACACTGCTTTTAATTTAAAACCTCTACTTTATAATTATCTAAGTTGGTAACCAAGATTGTGGCCCGCCCTAAAGGAACTGCCAGGGAAAGTCACAGCTAGCTAGTTTTCCCTTGAAAGGGCACAGATACAGACCTTCGATCAAGAATAAAGAGGCACAGCAAATCAAAGCTACAATAATATAACCATTTAGTTAATATTTAACAATATAATATAATCATATAACAATATAAAAATTAAACAGTCAATACTAAATATTTAACACTAAACATCTATTAAGTGCTGATCAGGCAATCATTAGATGCCTAGGGGAAGATCTTATTCAAAACTCAAGCATCCAGCTTTATTGACAAGCAGAACCCATACACTCTTATTTACATTCCAAACAAATTGCCTCTGTATTCAACTATTGGTCCTTCTGCTATGTCGATAAGCACTGTCTGCTGCCACTGTCTGCTTGCTGCTGCTGAGGGAGAAGCTCTGTTGGCTTGGCTGCTATGGCAGCCTTTGCTATGGCGACCTTAGAATTCTGTGGTTGCTGCTGCTTCTTAGGTGGAACCCCAAAGCAACCCCCTCCCAAAGCTTCCACCCAAAGTTGCCTAGCTTCTTCTGCAGCTGCTGCTGTTGCTTCTCAGGTGGGTTCTTCTGCACAAGCACCTTCTTCCTTGTAGGTGTCTTGCAGCTTCTTCTCCCTTTCAGGTCCCCAATCCCTTCTCCCTTTCAGGTCCCCAATCCCACTACAGGGTTTAGCCTGCTGAGTGTTGCCTTTATATACAATTTGCAGCTCATTAGCTATAATTTATTATCGTACTTCAGCCCATGGATCATCATATACTAATGTCACATGCACCAACATGTGACAAGCTCAGCCAACCAGTTTCTAGAGATTAGCATATGCTAATTAGTCACATGTACCAGAAGCTCTCTCTCTATGGACTCAGTATATTCCTATGGAGTTTTTCAGCTGACCTTTAGATGAACCATAGCTAGTTCCTGTTTGAAAGTCCCATGTGTTCTATGAGCTACAGTGTCTCTCTATGGGATTTTGCTGAGTCATTCCCCACAGGAAGTAATGCAATGCCATCTCCTGATTGCATCATTCCTATACATTCTTATGGGCTTCTATGTGTTCCTATGGAGTCTTTTCACTACATCACCCTATAGCAGTCAATACTAGATTTTCTTAATTTAAACTACTATTTTTATTTAATTAAAGCCTTGGTCTTAAAACTAATTAATAGTCTAAGCATACCAAAGGATCCTGACACTACCACCATTTATTTTATCTCCAATTAAGCAAGTTATAATTTTTCCGATTTTATACCCCCTTCCCAAGGTTTTTCTAAAATCCTTCTGTCAAGGTTCCTCCCCCACTCTGAACTCTAGGGTACAGATGTGGGGACCTGCATGAAAAACCTCCTAAGCTTATCTTTACCAGCTTAGGTCAAAACTTCCCCAAGGTACAAAATATTCCACCCTTTGTCCTTGGATTGGCCGCTACCACCACCAAACTAATACTGGTTACTGGGGAAGAGCTGTTTGGACGCGTCTTTCCCCCCAAAATACTTCCCAAAACCTTGCACCCCTCCTTTCCTGGGAAATGTTGGCTAAAAAGCCTCACCAATTTGCATAGGTGACCACAGACCCAACCCTTGGATCTGAGAACAATGGAAAAGCATTCAGTTTTCTTACAAAATGACTTTTAATAAAAATAGAAGTAAATAGAAATAAAGAAATCCCCCCTGTAAAATCAGGATGGTAGATATCTTACAGGGTAATTAGATTAAAAAACATAGAGAACCCCTCTAGGCAAAACCTCAAGTTACAAAAAAGATACACAGACAGAAATAGTTATTCTATTCAGCACAATTCTTTTCTCAGCCATTTAAAGAAATCATAATCTAACACATACCTAGCTAGATTACTTACTAAAAGTTCTAAGACTCCATTCCTGGTCTATCCCCGGCAGAAACCAGCATATAGACAGACACACAGACCCTTTATTTCTCTCCCTCCTCCCAGCTTTTGAAAGTATCTTGTCTCCTCTTTGGTCATTTTGGTCAGGTGCCAGCGAGGTTACCTTTAGCTTCTTAACCCTTTACAGGTGAGAGGAGCTTTCCCCTGGCCAGGAGGAATTTCAAAGTGGTTTACCCTTCCCTTTATATTTATGACACCTTCAATTTAAAGTGTTAAGGCTTTTCAGGCAACTGAGGCAAAATCTCTCATCACAATGCAAGCTTATTTTCCTGACTCAGATGAAATATGTAATATGCTGTGTTTTCAACCTGCTGCATGTAAGATGTCTTAGCATGGAGATATATTATGTATGTAACATACAAAGGAGGGTAGGGTAATTGTAGTACACATTATAGGATCTGATTTACCAATGAGATACAACAACCCAAAAGTGGAGTAAGTCTAGTGATTGCAAGGTGAGGGTGAACAATCTGTGATTTTTGTAGTTTAGTCCACTCTGCCAGTATATGATTTCTTCCTTCAGTCTATTTTATACAGGCTTGTCTAACTCAATTTTACATATAAAAACTATTGTGTTTCCACCACTTTCCTTGGGAAGACTATTCCACAGAAGTGGATCTTAGGCAGGATGTTTTTTCTTGATATTCATCCTAAATTTCACTTCTCTTAATTCCATCCCCTTGCTCTTACCCCCCCCCCCCCCCGCCCAACACACATTAGGCTTAGGATTAGTTAGGCTTCCTCATTCCTTGTTTATATATGATTCCAATAATTGCCAACTGAGAGCCTGATTCTCTTCTGCCTTGCTCTTTGTGTCATCATTTACACCACCTCTTAGAGGTATGAAATACTGTCACATCAGATTTCATCATGCTCTCTCACACACACACACACACACACACAGGTGTAAATGACTGAACAAGATGACAAGACCATGGAAAATTGGTTACTCATCTGTTGCCTAGTCAAGGTATACATATTTCACTCTTAAAATCTTGCTTGGTAAAATCTTGCTTGGTAAATCAATCACCCCAGGTCCCTAAGCAGTTTTGTTTCTCTTTCCTGAAATACTCACAATTTGTCATGATCTTTTTGGTGATGGAGTTCTGAGAAATAAATGCAGTGTTCCAGGAGCAGTTAAACAGCTGCATAGAGAGGAATGAATACCTCCCTACTCTGTCACATGTCTTTGGGTACAGAGCCCAAACTTAAACTGATCATTATCTTCCATTTTATTACTTAGGCCTGGTCTATATGAGAGACCTTTATCAGTATAGTTACATCATGGAGGGATGTGAAAAATCCACACCCTGAGAGATGTAGTCATACTGACCTAACCCACTGTGTAGACAGTGCTATGTCAATGGAAGAGCTTCTCTCGTTGACATAGCTACTGCCTCTCATAGAGGTGGATTAACTACACTGAGTGTTAATGTAGGAGTGTCTTCACTAAAGTGCTATAGTGGCACAGCTGCACCAGTATGTGAAGACAAGACCTTAAACTGTAAGCTCCGTGCGGTAGAGCCTGTCTTTTTGTTCTGTGTTTGTACAGTGCTGAGCAAAGTTGGGTCCTAGTCTAGGACTGGTGACTGTAAGCACTCTTGTCATGCAAATAAATAATTACACATTTAGCTCTAGTTTAGCCAGTAGCTCTGGCTCCTAAATAAAAGTGGATGAGCTATTTGTAACAAATTTATTCAGCAAAACGCATACATGGATCCCCAAATAGGACGGAACTATGGCTCAGGGTTGCAAGAGAGTGGTGAGAAGCAAGAAAAAACTGGAATGAAATACTAGATGGAAAATATACACAGTTGTCTTTTTTTTATTTAGCAGCCCCCAAAAGCATTCTAGGCGCCTAAGAGTAGAAAGAAGAAAGTAGTAATGAAACAATAGCATGAGGACTGCAGGGGAAGAACAAAACAGAGGGGATAGAAAGGGTCATACTTGTGCAGCAGAAAGGTCCCTTGTCTGGAGACTCTTTGAAAATGTTCCGGCTCCAGTATGCTGAGCAACATGTCTGTTATGTGGATCAGATATGGTCAGGAAAAGGTCTTTTGTTTCCATGAAAAATTTTGATGAATACTTTTTTGTTCAATTAAATTTTTCTTCAACATATTTCAGGTTTTCATCCAAAGATATTTTGATTTGGTTGCCAATGAACAAATACATAAACTTACATTTTCAAATTTGATTTTTCCCCCTAAAACTCATTTGTTGACAAAAAAGTATAAATTTCCATGCATTCAAAAAACCTATTCATCAGAAAATTTGTGATCAGCTCTAGGATGGATAGATATTGAAGTGAGGAGTCAGGATGGAATGTCCGCACCTGATTACAGCTACCCTATGGAACCACTACTGCTCAGGAGATAGATGATCCTTCAGCCAAATTTTTCCCCATTGGCTCAATGTCAAAATGGTGGTAGTGTTGCTGGCTGTTCTTGTGATGATTAGGTACAGAAGGTGGGAGTCCAGTAAATGTAATAAATGCACCTGGAACATACATGACATGATATACAGAATACTTTAAAAAGTTATTTCTCTACAGTCCACAGTAGAGTCCTATGTTCTGGGGAAGTTCATCAAGGTGAATGAGGATAGGTGCACATACATATAATTAATGATCATGGTTGGGGAATATAAGAGAGCCAAATGGATTCAAGCCAGGTGTATGAAATAGTGTGTGTTGTGTATAGGATGGAGAATATAGAGCAGGTCCCAAAATCTTGGTCAGAGCCTTGTCATTCAGACAATTCAAACGAAATAGATAAATAGACATGTAACTTTCACAACTACACACGTATGCTTTTTGGACTGTGAAAAGAAAATCAAATGCAAAGTCTTCTACCCAGCCTGTTTCTGGCCTATATCTTTTTTTCTTCCTCCTCTATCAGAGAGATATGCACCATGCTAAAATCTTTGGTCCACATTTGTATCCAAAACTATTTCTTGTGCCAAAAGGAAATGTTTAGCATTTATAAGTTTTTAAATTCTATAATACTAGAAAGGGCTTCATCACTGCTATACTTAACACTACATGAATTATGGACCAAAAGGTCCATCTTCACAGGAAAGCTTGTGTATTAAAACAGATATTACAATATCTTGTCCAACTTAGTATAGTTAAATTATAATGTCGTCAATCATGTTTATCTTTTTTTCATTTCATTCTTCAATTGCTTCAGCCTTCCTTTACATATGTAAAATATCCAGAGATACGCCTGCCACTTTTCCAGTTTATTTTGTACCTTCTTCTTCACTTGCATTAGCTTTTTTGAATAAGGCTATGTCTACACTACCACTTACGTCAGCAAAACACCACGGTTTGACACAATTCTCACTGGCATAAATGGTAGTGTGCACAGCACTATGTCAGCAGGACAGCTCCTCTCACTGACATAGCTACCGTCACTCATTAGGATTGTGTTTAATTATGTTTACAGAAGAGCTCTCTCCCATCGGCATAGAGCAACTACACAAGCAATCTTACAGCAGCACAGCTGCATCAGTATAGCTGTGCTGCTGTAAGCTCGCTAGCGTAGATGTGGCCTAAGTATACTCATTGATAGATTTCACATATACAGAATCACATGTGGGTATCCATTAATTATCTTCGTATTTCCCCAAGAAGATAAAAGGTTGAGGAAAAAAATGTTCATGTTGAATGAGAAAACCTAGGAATGCTCTAACAGCATCCATTCTGACAAATTAATGATATCCAAGGCCAGGAACAGAAATGTAAAGTGAACTCAGAACATTTGGCTATATATATATGCTTATTCATATAGATACCGCAAAAAAACCCAAAACCAGCCCACCCAACAGAAAAACCCTATACACGCAGCTTGGGGAACAGAACACAGGACCTTCTGCTCCAAGGCCCAAGTTCAGCAAAGCACTTAATTATGTACTAAAGACATGGCTTGTGCTGAATGATGTGTCTTTGATTACTATCCACAAGACTCTTATTGCTTCTGCTGAGGCTGTGTGGCCTAGTGAGGAAATGCTCTGGGACCTAGGAGACATGCATTGGATTCCTGACTCCACTACTAGTCTGTTGGGTGACCTTAGACCTTTCACTTTACCTCTCTTTGGGTGATCACCCATCCTGAATTGGGTAGGGCAGCCCCGAAATGCAGAGTTCAAGTTCTGGTCCCAGGCTGAATGACTCCACAACAGCATTAAAGTAATCGTAATAAAGCTGTGAATTTTTCACTTCACTAATGTCTTGTTTACTAACCATCTCAGACTGAAAACTGTTCACATGAGATATTTGGGCTTCATTCAGAAGGCCATTCCTATTCAGCACAGCACATAAGTATATGGCTATAGTTTTGCCTGTGTTTCAGTGATTTTCTGAATAGGGATGGACTGAGGCATGTACTTAAAGGCTTTGCTATATTTTTTCATTAACAAATACTAATGCATTCACACAAGTTAGAATCAGTTTGCAATTCATTCACAAATAAAAATGGGGATAAATTTTTAGACACCATATTCACAATGAATAATTTAACCAACTGTACCTAATATCAAACACTTCAGGTTCACCTAGTAGGAATATATGCTTTAGATCAGATTGGAGCCTTGGACAATGCAAACAGATAACTTCATAAAGTCAAGAATGAGTGAAGTGCCTGGATAGTGCATACCAAGAACTGCAAAAGGAAATTCTTAAAGAAGAATGCAGTGAAATTCAGATCAGTCTCTTAATAATCTACATATTCTGCTTGCTGCACTCAGAAATTCCTATCTGAGACTTTGAGTCCCCAAGCAAATCATGTAACACTCACAAAGAACAACAAAAAGAGCAGTTGCTCCTAGATTTAGTCATCGATGTCTTGCATAAAGACAACTTGATAGATGTATGTTGGTGCTTATTAAATGAATTGGACAGCGTATTATAGTATGTGGCAGCTGGATTTAAATAGCTGCTTTGAGAGAAATCCCTGTGCTGCCTCTGCTAACAGACAGATAATACATTATTGTAGACAGGAACTATGCTTACATTCACATATTAGGCAAGATTCAATTCTACAAATGGTTGTCATGTTTGTGTTTGCTTATGTTATAATAAATTACTATTTAGTTAGAGATAAAACTGAACACCAAAACCGCTTTATGAGTCTATTTATTTGCCAATAGCAGGCAACCCTGAAGTGGGTGTACGGTCCTCCTGAGGGAAGGGGATCAGTGACCTGGAAATTAATAGCTTGAAACTTCATGATAGTATGTCCACACAGTGACACTAGATGCAACAAATAGATAGCACCTGGGTATCCTTTGAAAAGCCAATAAAGTAAATTTTGCAAGGATGGGAAAATTCACGGGTACACAGTGCTTCCTTCATTAGAAGGATTAAATGTCTTAGATACAGAATCAGTAATAAATATGAATAAAATGAACAGGAGTGAATTTAACACACTGAATAAGGGAAGAACAGGGAGGAAGATAAAATTGAGAATATAAAGTATCAACACATGAGTAGAAAATGACTTGTATTTTCTTCTGACAGAGATACTACTTTGAAGTAGCATCTCCTTCCTTTTTATAAAGTTTGAAAAAAAATCTGCTTATTTTGTTTGGCTGGAAATGCTGTGTTCTTTTCTTTTGTGGGGTGAGACACTAATTAATTTAGGAAAATTAATGGAGGTCATCAAATTGTAACAGAAAAAAGAAAATTTTGTTCTTAAATTCTGGAGTGTCATTTTTCTAATGATCCAAGAGCGCTTAGCCCCACAAGACACATGTGAAATACAATAAGTATTATACCTTTTTACAGATGGGTAAAGTGAAGCAGAAAAGATAAGTGACTTTTCAAAGTCGTATAGACAGTCACCAGGAGGTCACCAGAAACTTGACACTCAATGTCATGTTCTAACAACTCTTCCAAATAATGCATTTCATGTATCATATCTTACAAATGCACAGTAACTGTCCTATAATTTTACACTGAGGCAGTATTGGAGCGGTTTGTTGCAGACTATCATATCGTATTGCTGTAAGGAGGAGGTGTAGTCCAAACCATGGTCCAAGTTCTGGTTAAAATTGTCATTCAAGTATCCCACTACTAAATCTTACCCATGCACTTTTTTTTCCTGACATGGTTTTAGAATGAACACTTTTTCTTTATAATAGCTTGGTACATTATAAAGTGTTACTTTATAACATAGTCGTGCCATAGATTATTCTAAATTGTCTTGTTTCCTCCTTATTCAAAATGGAAGTGCAAACCATGCTATGAAATATTAAAACCATTGCTGGGGTCCCAATAACTAGGCCTGCAGCCACAAATAAATTAGGAATATCATGCTATTCAGTATGAATATAGATTGCTGCATAAACTCTACATATCATTATTATTAAATGTGTGACCCTAAGTATTAAAAGATTTCAGGTCTCATGATTATTGCTCCATACCTCTGGTGGTTGTTCTCCATTTCATACAATAATCCTTCTAAGCCATAGTGCTTTTGGAGGACACCCTAATAAGCCCTTGGTACCTCACACTGAAACAGGTGGTGACATCTTCCCAGTATTGCCAACCTCTAAAAAGCATGAGATTGGCTTAACAATCATGTTTTTAAAAGATACATTTTGGGGCTGTAGCGAGGCAATGACTCACCGGTGCAGCGCCTCCTGCTGGTCATCTGGGAAATTAGCTCTTTTCCAGCTTATGGAGCACCCTCTGCAGGCCTCACCTGCCACTGGCCCCATGTCCCTTCCAGACCCTGTTGCCCTTTACTTTTGGGTTCTGCCCCAGCAGTACCCCCATACTCTGGGTTTCCCCTCCTGCGGGAATCTGCAACCCTCTAAACCCAGCTTCCCTCATTGGCTATTGCCAGTCATCATCTAGCCCCCGCTCACTGGGGCAAACTGCAGTTTGTAATGGCCACTCATCATTGGCAAGGAGTTAGGACCTGCTGCCTTTACCTATCCTCGGGCTGCCCCTCTGCAGCCCCAGTACCTTTTGGCCTTCAACAAGGCCTGCAGCCTGGGAGTTTACCAGGCAGGAGCGAGCTCACTCGCTCACACTAGAGTGAGACTCCTCTAGCTTCTGGCTCACAGCCCTCTTATAAGGGCCAGCTGGGCCCTAATTAAGCCAGCCACACCTGTGGTCAGCTACATTATCAGCTTCCCCTAGCTGTTCTCACTCCTCTTCCCACAGCTACAGCTCTCCCCAGGGCTCTTTTACTATTGGCTCCCCAAGGCTGTTTTAACCACTTCAGGGCCCGCTACAGGGGGTCTTTGTCTTTAGGTTTCTGAGCCTTTGCCTTTACCTTACAGTCAGTCACATTTTCAGGTTTTTCTCCACAACTATGAAGGCTAGAAGTCCTTAAAAAAAATCTAGGATTATTACACAAAATAACATGACTCCAGAAGCTGATATTTTAAGCAAAGCATCCCATATAGCGAGACTCTCAATAAAATTGTGAAAGTTGGCAACACTGCATCTCTAGGAGGCTTTTAGTATGCTAGCAGTGTCTCTTGTTGGGGCCTGGTAGGACTGCCAGCATCACTAGTGCATTCTGTACTGCTGCTACTGTTTCTATGCAGTTTTTTCTTCATCAGATCTGGTGTTGCAGAACAAACATCTTTCTTGGGAGCCAAAATCTCAAGGGAGAAGAGGGAGGTAGTGAGTAGTGCCTTCTGGAGTGCCTCTATCTATGGAAACCCCAGAGTGCACTTTCTAAAGCAGTGGCATTCTCAGATTAAAGTTTGGTTTTTTTTCAGATTTGCTGGAGCATGGCCTGCTCATCAAAGAAACCCAATAAGTTATTATCTTATCTGTCAACGTTTTCCCTTGTCTATTGAAAGAGACATTAAAACACTTTCCTGTGCATTTTTAATTGGATTGTATTTTCCCTTTAAATAATATGAATAGAACAGTGAGTGTAACTCTTGGTAAGTCTTTGTTTAAAAAACAAACTAAAACTGCCAAGAGCAATATGAATTTTCTGCAATACTTACTATGTGGCAGTGTTACGAAACCATCAACTGTTCATTGAAATTATACATACTGCAGAACAGTAACTTTCATTATTTGCACATAAACCTAAACAATCTCTGACAAACTGTCATCATTTGCTGGAAGTGCCCGTTAGCATTATGGCAAATTACATATTGTGATTCTCATTTGAAGCTACAGGTACTCAAATTGCTTAACAATATTTCAAATGTGTTTGTCATAAACAGGGTATTGATGCAAAAACATTGGTAAGTAGCTGATACGTGTTGGCTTTCTCCTGAGACATTTATCATCTTGGTATCCAAACACCGATGGCTAGTGAGGATGACATCACAAATTGATTTTCCTTTATTAACCTGAGCAATTGTAGACCTATATTTTTTGTCTCCAGTTTCTTAAGAAAAATTTCCGTTTGAAGAATCATTTTAAAATATGCCAGGAAGTGGTGATATTAACGATCTGGTGTATAAAGTGCTTTTTCATCAGGAATACCACAGGAGCTGATCTCTAAGGTCTTGCTGCATAACCAGGAAATAGATGTAAAATAGCATATTTACAGAAGTGGAGATAATCTCTGTGGTCAAAGTCTGATCAACAGCCCAGAGAAGTCAGTGGACAGGCTCCCAAAGCTTTGGTGAGCATTGCATCGGGCTTTCAGTGCACACTGATATGAAAAACTGATCTGGATCACAGAATTCTGAGTGCCATGTCCTGATAGTTCATCTGTTTATCTGGGTTGTGCATGAAAGGATATCTGGATGAAAGCACAGCACTGTGATCAAGAACTCTGAGCTGAAATAGCATGTGTTAGACCCTCAGGAAGAACGGTTGGCATGAAAGGTGGCTTTGTGGATGTCAGTGTGAACAGAATGTTAGTCAATAGTAGAAATGGAAAATATAGCATAATAGGGATTTGTGATTATCTAAACCATATAAACAGAAAAAGGCACTTCTTCCTGTTTATATGGTTTAGATAATTGGGGGGGGAGGGATAGCTTAGTGGTTTGAGCACTGTTAAACCCAGGGTTGTGAGTTCAATCCTTGAGGGGGCCATTTAGGGATCTGGGACAAAAATTAGGGATTGGTCCTGCATAAGGGGGTTGGACTAGATGACCTCCTGAGGTCCCTTCCAACCCTGATATTCTATGAATCCATCCACAGACACAATAACACCTTGATTAGGTGACCTATCATATGGCATGAAAGTGAATATTCACAAACAAATCATTAGTTTACACTTGTTGGCACGATTTGTCAAACAATTGTGAATAATGAACAAATTTATAAAAATCCTGACCTAATCACAGGGAATTCACAAATGGAACACTAGGCTATGCTCATCAAATAGATTATTTGCTATAAATAATTTGATCATCTGCATTTGGAAACAGTGAGACCGTGAACTCTAGGAGTGAGCCCATATTTTTGTATTCAAGCTGAATCACTTGCTCTTGACTCTGCAACCTGAAGGCTTGAAGATATCTTCCCCTGACTAGGACTGAGTTCACAACTACATATTGGAAGAGCCTCTAAGGCATGTCTACACTGCAATAAAATACCCATGGCTGGTCCATGTCGACTGACTCTGGTTTGTGGGGCGTGGGCTATGGGGCTATAAAACTGCAGTGTAGATGTTCAGGCTCAGTCTGGACCCCAGGTTCAGGGACCCCATGAGATGGGAGGGTCCCAGAGTCCAGGCTGGAGCCTGACCAAGAATATCTGCACTGCAACATTATAGCCCCGCAGACCAAGTCCTGTGAGCCACAGTCAGCTGACATGGGCCAGCAGCGGTTGTTTTATTGTAGTATAGATGTACCAAGAGAGGCAGACCCACAAAAAGTACTGCTGATTGTTTGGTGGATACACTAATAAATAAATGACATTGGACCTTTTGTGCCCAACATCTATCATAAGCACAACATTAAAAATAATAATAATAATTAAAAAAATTCTATCATTTTCAGTATACAGGTAATTGTAAGCCTGGAATAACCCCAGTGATGTTAAAGGAGTTCTCCAGATTTATATCATTTTAAAGGAGTGCATAATTTGGCCAAGTTATTTTAAGAAGCCTACTATGGGTCAACTTGATGAATGACAGCAGAAAAAAACGTAGACCTGGTGGAATTGAGTCTACTTCATTGATGTCAGCGGATCTGGAGTCACTCAAGCCAGGTCTAAAATTGGCCCTGAGACCTTAGGTGCTTTTGACCTGCTTAATTAACAAAACAAAACAAAAAGTCCATTGTTTTATACACACCCTTTCATTGTTCCCATTATTATCATTTCTTTCTGATCGCGCTTGTCCTATTTTTCTTTCCTTCTTATCTTTTATGTTTCCTTCTTGGGCTATAATATTCATTTTAGGCCATAAGACTGATGAGATCTGCCAGTAACTTAAGATGCAAAACCAGAGATTACAGATAGGCATAATGTTATCTGAGCTGTTATCTGATTGCTGGCAAGTATTCCAGTCACCACCATAAGCTTCAGTAAACAAATCATTATGTTTAAAGAGACAAACTAATCAGCATAAATTTATTGATACTGTAATAATATTTTGATTAAAAGTCATTCTTTCGTATCAGAAGGACTTCTCTTTATTACCTATAGGTTAATTGATTCACATTATCCTCATTCTGTATTTTACATTTTATAAATATAAAAAATATAGGCTAAATTTGTTTCTTGATATCTGCAACCCTGTATGAAAATAAATTAAGATTAATTCTTTATATTTCACTTTGATACATCTCAATTTCACTTATTGATGTGAGTCTATGCGAGGTATTCTTTTTTACACCCTGGGCCAGAACCTCCACTCGTATAAATTGGCATGCGTACATTGAATTCAATGGAATTGTTCTGACCTACACCTGCTGAGGATCTAGCCCCTGGCATTTTTTTTTTTGTCATTTATAAAACTCCATACATATTTATTGAATTGAAATATAGCATTTACCGGAGTAATAAATTGAAAATAGAATACTGAACTCAGAGTTCTATGGAGGATTGTATTGCTAAAAAAAACAGCTTTAAGCTGCTGCTGGGGCTCCATAAGAATCTCCACCACTGGAGGCTGATCCAAATGGTGCTGAACCAGGGAAATTTCCATTCTGTGGCCCTTAGTCAGAAGGATACATTTTTCCTTTTACCTTGTATGAACAGTTTGGACAAATAATGAAAAGAAGGGTGTGGTTCAATAATAATCATTTAAAAAATAGACTTCAGAAATAGCTGTATACTGAGTTATAATTAAAGTATGTGAATTCCATTTTCCATGCTACCTAAGATTATTGTTCTTTGAGTCGACATTAATAACAGTTACTGCAGCAGAGTTTGAGGCACTAATTATTCTACATATAGGAAGATATTGTGTATATACCCCATTTCATAATAACTGTGAAAATGTCAACCTGTTACTGTTAATAACACCGTAATTTTGGTGTCTATGTAAGTGGTCATAGACTGCTACAATGGACTTTATAAGTATTATAGGCAAAATCCACAAAGAAACTTTTGTGCTGCAACTCTGTGTTGCAGAACCTAACTTTTTTGTATCTTGCCACACAGTGGAATCCTCAGCCCTGTGCTATATGCCCAGTCTCCGTATACAATGAGTGGCCAGAGATAGGCACCTAAGAATCAGATCCACAAAAGCCAGTGACCCAAGTGGAGAGCTGCCTAAGCGAGTCCATAGCTGATGCTGAAGAGAGGGGTGTGGCTTAGGCCTTGTTCCTGTCAGGAAGTTAGGCACCTAAATCTGGGGTGGAGGTGCCTTATCTCCATTTGCAATTCACAGACCTGATCCCTCTCATGGAGTCAGGAGCTGAAGCCTTTCCTTGCAAGAAAGGCAGTGGCACCCACCTAATTCCGCAAAAGCTGAGGGGAGGTCTCCTTTCTAACCTTTAAGCCCAATGGTTAGGTTAAGCACCCAGGATGTTGAAGACCCTAGTTCAGTTCCTGGCACTGCCTGATATGGGAGAATGGATTTAAGATTGGGTTCTCTAATCATGGGACTACAGAGTCATTCACACTCTCTCTGTGGTCCAATCCATATTTAATTATTTATACTCAGTGGATCAGCTTCAACAGGAGACACTGAGAGCTCCATACCAGAATATCTCATAACCCGGTGATTAGAGTCCTCTCCCAAGAGGTGGGAGACCCCTGTTTAAATCCCTCGGCTACAGCAGGTTGAGGGGGGAATTGAACTGGAGTCTGCCATGTCTCAACTGAGTATCTGGGCTAAAGGGTAGAAGGGAGGCCCCCTCTGTGATTGTTTTGTGTGGAGTTAGGCATGCTCTGAGAACATCTACCAGATTGGGGTCACAGGCAAGATAGGAAGGGAAATAATTAATTTGAGGATAAGTGTGGGTAGGCAGGACTGAGGCAGCTGTGTGCATGCCCACTGGCAGCAACTTATGTGCTTCAGAGACTTTAATGGTGGATTTTTTGGAGGAGCTGAGCAGGGTTTTTGAGTTTCCCAATGATGCCTAAATATTGGACTTTTGTTAGTAAGTTTTTTTGTGGATCTAGGCCCTGGTTCTTTGTTTAGTGCTGCATATGGCTGTTACTTTACAAATAGCTCAACAAAATGTAACCCACCACTGAGGAGAATGGCTTACTTATGCTTCAAGCTAAAATTTCAGAAGCATCTACATAATTTAGGAGCCTAAGGGCTGGTCTACACTTAAAACTGATGCAACTGACCCCTGTAGCACTTTAATGAAGATTAAAGCTGTACACAGTTCTGGGGCAGGACTTGTGGTGTCTAGGGAGGTGGGGGGAAGCTGGGAGGGTAGAATTAGTGGGACTTGGGTGGGGCAGAATTGGGGCGAGGTAGGGGCTGGGTGGGGGGGAGCTGGGGAGTCAGAACTGTAGGAGGCTGGGTGTGGGCAGCTGGGAATGCAGAATTGGTGGGGGCTTGGTGCAGGTGGGGCAGAATTTGTGTACAGTGGGGACTGAACTGGTGGAGGGTGAGGACAGAACTGATGTGGGCTGTGAGGAAGAACTGATTTGGAGACATGGGGCACAGGATTGATTTGGAGGTTGAGGAGCAGAATTCATTACTGGGCAGGGGAAGGGGTGAGAACTCTGGCCTCAGGGGCCAAAATCCTCATACCCAATACATTTTGGAGCTTGGGCAGCATTAGCTCTCTCTCTCTCTCTCTCTCAGGATAGGCAGGGACAGTTCACCAACTGTTAGGCTAGACAGACTGAAAAAACAATATAATCTCTTTGTAAATAACCACATTTGGGGGCCAATCTCCTGATTTGTTGGGGTCTGAGTCATTTATTGTTTTATCTCTTGAGGTTGACAATACTCTGAGTGGTATTTAATTAATAATATTACATTTAAAAACAGTGGAGAAAGTTACACACACTTGGGAAGACTATTTTGGGAATGAGAGGAAATGATTAATTTTTAATTGCTTGTCATCTCAATATATTATTCTCAAGTGCATGTCACTTTCTCCACTGAGCGTGCATTGGTTCACCGTTCTTATATGTAGCTTTAATGTTAGTTTCCACTGTTGATAATGTTAATTATGGCACAAAAGACAGATTGTGATCTAACAGTAGCTGGATTGGTTCTGGATTGGCCTTGTTCTGGATTGGCTAATGAATATTATGATGAATGAATATTCATGAGTTCATTTGGAGACAACATGGTGGTGTGCACCTCAAAATAACTAAAGGTATCAAGATGTGCCATGGCAGACAAAATGTTGGGCACCACTGACATAGGCACTTAGGAGATCATATCTCACTGCAAGTCAATGGGCTCCGAGATGTCTATCTTGTTTTACAAATAAGACTTACGTGCTTTTGAAAATTTTACCCAAAGTATGCATAGCATATATTATAGATCTACAGTAAATCTTCATAATGAAAAGATATGAAATGATGAAATTATTTCCCTTCGTATTTAAACATCATGACTTTTGGTCCATTGGTTTTGAATGAGTGTTCAGGAGAATTGAGAGAGATTCATCGGTAAATGAACTGACTAAGATTTGATTAATTGCTAATGTCGCATTCACTATTGTTTAAGTAGGTGTCCCATAACACATCATAAAAATGACACATTGGCTTGTTGGTTGATTAAAGTTGTCTAGATTATATCTGAAAAGACTGATATTAATTTCATAGTGTTGTAGAAGTCACTGAGAAAAATGCTATCCTCACTATTACCTATATCATCCTATAGAAGTAAATGAGGTAAATGAGAAGTAAATGAGGTTGTTTGAGAGTAATGACAGGTTTCAGAGTAACAGCCGTGTTAGTCTGTATTTGCAAAAAGAAAAAGAGTACTTGTGGCATCTTAGAGACTAACCAATTTATTTGAGCATAAGCTTTCGTGAGCTACAGCTCACTTCATCGGATGCGTCTGATGAAGTGAGCTGTAGCTCATGAAAGCTTATGCTCAAATAAATTGGTTAGTCTCTAAGGTGCCACAAGTACTCCTTTTCTTTTTGAGAATAATGACATGCAGAATTTGGGTCAGTTACTTATATGCCCATGGCTGATTTCACCTAATCTTAAACCGAGATTCTGGGTACCACCCACCCATAAAAGGTACAGAACTTAAATCTATAACAGAAAAAAATTCCACTGAAGGATTAATAGATTAAGAGGCCCATCAGTACAAAATCTGTTACAATTGTGTCTTTTTGAAGTATCACAGGAAGTCCAAATCTGAAGATGATCTACATGGATAAAAGTCAGTATTCACTAGAATGATAACAAAAGCTTTCACAGAAAGCCATTTGCAGTCAACATCAGCAAAACACAAATCTTAATTAAAATAGAAATAAATTGCCCTTGAAAGAACGTATTAGATGACACATGAAGAGGAGCTCACACAAATATCTGGTGAATGTTATACAAACATTTAGGCTGAAAATCCATTTAAGTAATTACTTCAGAAGTGCTGCTACTAAATAGATAATTTAGATGTGTCAGAGCTATCTGTCGGTGTCTGGCCTTGGCATAATCAAAAGTATGACTTCCAAGAGAGAGGAGAAATAGCTATATAGCACACACACACACACCATCAACCTTGGTAGTATACTACAATATGGGATGGAACTGCTGAGTGTGGATTTTGATTTTGACCTGGGCTGAAGGAAAGCCAATGTTTATGCTGAACATTTTGTAAGGACATGCTAAATGTGTGTGGCATTCTTGCTTATCAGCAATGTGAAGTTTGTAATTCCATTAAACTTAATTGACAGATCAGTTTTAAAATCTGAGGGCCAAATGCTCTGCGTGGGGGCTACTGGGCAAAATTCCATAGATGTCAATGGAGCTGTGCCCATACACACCAGCAGAGGATTTGATCCCAAATATTTTAGTTGTGCTTTTATTATGGAATCCTGACTAGCTCATAAGTTACCCTACTCTACCGCAATAAACTCACAAACCACTGCATCTTATCCTGGCAATGACATATGTCCCAAAGAGGAAGAGCAATGACTCCATTTTGAAAGGTTACCTTTTCACAGGCTGGATCCCTCATCTTGCTGGCAGGGAATGTGTAAACTACAACAGGGTAAGTTTTCTGCTCTCCTATGCTCTTTGCTGGTTCTGGAATAGAATTTAATTTTTGTCAAAGGAGTATTTCATAATAATACATATCTGTATTGTTGGAACAATAACAGCACATTCACAAAAAGTGGAGTCATACTCCAATTCTGGCAGGATTAACTTCTTTATTTTTTTTAAGCCATAGCATTCATGAAAATATTATACAACCACTGGCTTTCCAAGACATGCTGTATGTGATAGTGATTAATAACTTGGGGCCTTAGTATTTGTAATGGAATTTTCCTACCCAGTTGCGAAACTCTACAATGCTTTCAATTTATCTTTAAAAATTGCAACAATAGACAACACATTCAGATTTGATTGTGAAGTAATTATATTTTAATTCTATAGGAAGTGATCATTTCAAAAGATGGAATAGGGTTTAACCACTGCCTAAGAAATGCAGATTTAAACTTTAAATACACATTGCCAGTGTGGTGTTACTTTAACACACAAAACTGTCACAGTGGATTGGAAGCTGGTTTGAGAACTTTAAATATCACTAGAAGCCACTTAAGGCTAATGCATGTTTAGTTTTATGGAATTGCTCACATACTCTTTCTTACAAGTCCTATCATTAGAACCAGCACTCATCTTAGAGAGGTTGCTTTTAAAGTGCATATGAATCAAAACTGCCCCCTCTTCTCTATAACCTAGTGCAATCTATCAGAGAAATAGCTCTTTTAAAAGCAGGAGCTCAGGAAATGTATGTAAGTGAAGAACTTAGCCCTGTTCTACACTATGAGTTTAGGTTGGATTTAGCAGCATTAGATTGGTTTAGCCCTGCACCTTTCCACACTAAGAAGCCATTTTTTCCAACTTTAAGGGCTCTTAAAACCGGTTTCTGTACTCCTCCCCAATGAGTGGATTAGCGCTGAAATCGACCTCGCTGGGTCAAATTTGGGGTAGTGTGGACGCAATTTGACGGTATTGGCCTCTGGGAGCTATCCCAGAGTGCTCCATTGTGACCACTCTGGACAGCACTCTCAACTCAGATGCACTGACCAGGTAGACAGGAAAAGCCCCTTGAACTTTTGAATTTTATTTCCTGTTTGGCCAGCATGGTGAGCTGATCAGCATAGGTGACCATGCAGATCTCTTCAGCACAGGTGACCATGCAGATCTCTTCAGCACATGCAGTCCCAAAATCGCAAAAGAGCTCCAGCATAGACTGAATGGGAGGTACTGGATCTGATTGCTGTATGGGGAGACAAATCCATGCTATCAGAACTCCATTCCAAAAGACAAATGCCAAAATATTTGAAAAAATCTCCAAGGGCAAGAAGGACAGAGGGTATAAAAGGAACCACCAGCAGTGGCACATGAAACTTAAAGAGCTCAGGCAAGCCTACCAAAACACCAGAGAGCCAAATGGTCACGCCGGGTCACAGCCCCAGACATGCCACTTCTATGATGAGCTGCATGCCATTCTAGGGGCATTCTAGGACCCCCTACAACTACCCCAGCCCTGTGCGTGGACTCTGTCAATGGACTCTCATGCAACAGAGATGCAGATTTTGGGGACGAGGAAGATGAGGAGGAGGAGGAGGTTGAAACACAGCAAGCTAGCAGAGAAACCATTTTCCCTGACAGCCAGGAAGTGTTTCTCACCCTGGATCTACTACCCTACCAACCCACCGAAGGTGGGTCCTGGACCTAGAAGGCGGAGGAGGGACCTCTGGTGAGTGTACCTTTGTAAATATAATACACAGTTTAAAAGCAAGTGTGTTTAATGATTAATTTTTCCTGAAGACTTGTGATGCATTTGCGGCCAGTACAGCTACTGGAAAAGTCTTTTAACATGTATGTGGATAGAGTGGAAATCCTCCAGGGACATCTCAGTGAAGCTCTCCTGGATATACTCCCAAAGCATTTGCAAAAGGTTTCTGGGGAGGGCAGCCTTATTCCGTCCTCCATGTTAGGACACTTTACCACAGCAGCCCAGCAGCATGTGGTTTAGAATCATTGCATAACAAAGCATGGTAGTGTATGGTCCCGGTGTTTGCTGGCATTCAAGCAACATCAGTTCTTTATCTCTCTGTTTCAGAGTAACAGCCGTGTTAGTCTGTATTCACAAAAAGAAAAGGAGTACTTGTGGCACCTTAGAGACTAACCAATTTATTTGAGCATGAGCTTTCGTGAGCTACAGCTCACTTCATGGGATGCATACCGTGGAAACTGCAGCAGACATTATATACACACAGAGATCATGAAACAATACCTCCTCCCACCCCACTGTCCTGCTGGTAATAGCTTATCTAAAGTGATCATCAAGTTGGGCCATTTCCAGCACGAATCCAGGTTTTCTCACCCTCCACCCCTCTACACACAAACTCACTCTCCTGCTGGTAATAGCCCATCCAAAGTGACAACTCTCTTCACAATGTGCATGATAATCAAGGTGGGCCATTTCCTGCACAAATCCAGGTTCTCTCACCCCCTCACCCCCCTCCAAAAACCACACACACAAACTCACTCTCCTGCTGGTAATAGCTCATCTAAAGTGACCACTCTCCCTACAATGTGCATGATAATCAAGGTGGGTCATGTCCAGCACAAATCCAGGCTTTCTCACCCCCCCCCTTTTTCCCGGACACACACACACACACACAAACTCACTCTCCTGCTGGCAATAGCTCATCCAAATTGACCACTCTCCAAGTTTAAATCCAAGTTTAACCAGAACGTCGGGGGAGGGGTGGTAGGAAAACACAAGGGGAAATAGGCTACCTTGCATAATGACTTAGCCACTCCCAGTTTCTATTTAAGCCTAAATTAATAGTATCCAATTTGCAAATGAATTCCAATTCAATGGGTACCCGCATGGCCCCACAGTATGCCAACATTTTTATGGCTGATTTAGAACAACGCTTCCTCAGCTCTCGTCCCCTAAAGCCCCTACTCTACTTGCGCTATATTGATGACATCTTCATCATCTGGACCCATGGAAAAGAAGCCCTTGAGGAATTCCACCATGATTTCAACAACTTCCATCCCACCATCAACCTCAGCCTGGTCCAGTCCACACACGAGATCCACTTCCTGGACACTACAGTGCTAATAAACAATGGTCACATAAACACCACCCTATACCGGAAACCTACTGACCGCTATGCCTACCTACATGCCTCCAGCTTTCACCCTGACCACACCACACGATCCATCTTCTACAGCCAAGCTCTGCAATACAACCGCATTTGCTCCAACCCCTCAGACAGAGACAAACACCTACAAGATCTCTGTCAAGCTTTCTTACAACTACAATACCCACCTGCGGAAGTGAAGAAACAGATTGATAGAGCCAGAAGAGTTCCCAGAAGTCACCTACTACAGGACAGGCCTAACAAAGAAAATAACAGAACGCCACTAGCCATCACCTTCAGCCCCCAACCAAAACCCCTCTAACGCATTATTAAGGATCTACAACCTATCCTAAAGGATGACCCAACACTCTCACAAATCTTGGGAGACAAGCCAGTCCTTGCCTACAGACAGTCCCGCAACCTGAAGCAAATGCTCACCAACAACCACATACCACACAACAGAACCACTAACCCAGGAACTTATCCTTGCAACAAAGCCCGTTGCCATCTGTGCCCATATATCTATTCAGGGGACACCATCACAGGGCCTAATAACATCAGCCACACTATCAGAGGCTCGTTCACCTGCACATCCACCAATGTGATATATGCCATCATGTGCCAGCAATGCCCCTCTGCCATTTACATTGGTCAAACTGGACAGTCTCTACGTAAAAGAATAAATGGACACAAATCAGATGTCAAGAATTATAACATTCATAAACCAGTCGGAGAACACTTCAATCTCTCTGGTCACGCAATCACAGACATGAAGGTTGCTATCTTAAAACAAAAAAACTTCAAATCCAGACTCCAGCGAGAAACTGCTGAATTGGAATTCATTTGCAAATTGGATACTATTAATTTAGGCTTAAATAGAGACTATTACCAGCAGGATAGTGAGTTTGTGTGTGTGGTTTTTGGAGGGGAGTGAGGGGGTGAGAGGACCTGGATTTGTGCAGGAAATGGCCCACCTTGATTATCATGCACATTGTGAAGAGAGTTGTCACTTTGGATGGGCTATAACCAGCAGGAGAGTGAGTTTGTGTGTTGGGGGTGGAGGGTGAGAAAACCTGGATTTGTGCTGGAAATGGCCCAACTTGATGATCACTTTAGATAAGCTATTACCAGCAGGACAGTGGGGTGGGAGGAGGTATTGTTTCATGATCTCTGTGTGTATATAATGTCTGCTGCAGTTTCCACGGTATGTATCCCATGAAGTGAGCTGTAGCTCACGAAAGCTCATGCTCAGATAAATTGGTTAGTCTCTAAGGTGCCACAAGTACTCCTTTTCTTTTTATCTCTCTGTGTTATCATTCATGTACACCTGGTTGAAATAGGGGAATTTTTATTAAGGGGACATTCAGAGGTGGCTGTTCCTGCTGGGCTGTTTGCCAGTGGCTGAACAGAAATCATTCCCGCTGTTACCCACATGGTGGGGGGAGGGGTGAAGCGATCATCCCAGAGAATAGTGTGGGGGGGAAGGGGTTAGTTGGGTTTGTGCTGCATGTTAACCCGAAAACCGCAGACCCTCCTGTTAAATGGCCAACCCATTTTAAAGGGCCAACCCAACGGGTGCTTGGTATGTGAAATGAGGGTGCTGCTGTTTGAAACCATTCCCACATGTTAGGAAGGTTAAAGAAGCCAAAAGACTGCGGCTTACCATGTCTGCCTGCAAGCCGAATTCTGTTTCCTGATGGCCCTGCATGTGTGATCTCTCACAGCATACTGCCAGGCCCTCGATATAAGAGGCAAGATGCGACCTTGTAAAGAAACCACACATGCTATGTAATGTTAACAGCTTGGTTCACCATGAAAGAGTCTACCCATTGTTCTCTGAAATGTCTCTTTTTAAAGACTAATCTCCCTTTTTTCCCTCCCGCAGCTGCAAATGTTTCAACACTCCCTCTATCATCTCAGTCCCAGAGGCTATCAAAAATTAGAAGCTGAAAAAAATGCACTCGTGATTAAATGTTCTCTGAGGTCATGCAGGCCTCCCATGCTGAAAGAGCCCAGCACAATGCGTTGAGGGAGACAATGTCAGAGTCCAAGAAAAGACAAAATGAACGCGAGGACAGGAGGGACGAGCGAGATGAGAGGAGGGATGAGCGAGAGGACAGGAGGGACGAGCAAGAGTAGAGGTGGCATCAGCATGATGAGAAGATGCAGGATGCAATGCTGAGGCTACTGGAGGATCAAACTGATATGCTCTGGCATATGGTTGAGGTGCAGGAAAGGCAGCAGGAGCACAGACTGCCGCTGCAGCCCCTGTGTAACCAACCGCCCTCCTCCCCAAGTTCCATAGCCTCCTCAGCCAGATGCCCAAGAACATTCCACCCCAGAGGACTGCCCAAGCAACAGAAAGCTGGCATTCAATAAGTTTTGAAGTGCAGTGTGGCTTTGTCCTTCCGTCCTCTACTCCTCCCCCACCCCACCTGGTGCTTCCCTCCTCCCCCACCCCTCCTGGGCTACGTTGGCAGTTGTCCCCCCATTTGTGTGATGAATTAATAAAGAATACATGAATATGAAACACAAGGACTTTATTGCCTCTGCAAGCAGTGATCACAGGGGGGAGGGGAGGTCGGTTGGCTTACAGGGAAGTAGAGTGAACCAAGGGGGTTGGTTTTCATCAAGAAACAAACAGAAAGGTCACACCGTAGCCTGGGCCAGTCATGAAACTGGTTTTCAAAGCTTCTCTGATGTGCAGCGCGCCCTCCTGTGCTCTTCTAAGCGCCCTGGTGTCTGGCTGCGTGTAATCAGCGGCCAGGCGATTTGCCTCAACCTCCCACCCCACCATAAACATTTCCCCCTTACTCTCTCAGAGATTGTAGAGCCCACAGCAAGCAGTAATAACAATGGGAATATTGATTTCACTGAGGTCTAACCGAGTCAGTACACTGCGCCAGAGCGCTTTTAAACATCCAAATGAAATTCTGCCACCATTCTGCACTTGCTCAGCCTGTAGTTGAACAGATCCTGACTACTGTCCAGGCTGCCTGTGTATGGCTTCATGAGCCATGGCATTAAGGGGTAGGCTGGGTCCCCAAAGATAACTATAGGCATTTCAAAAAGAAAAGGAGTACTTGTGGCACCTTAGAGACTAAACAATTTATTGGAGCATGAGCTTTCATGAGCTACAGCTCACTTCATCGGATGCATACTGTGGAAAATACAGAAGATGTTTATATACATACATCCCCAATGGTTATTTTCTGGTCTGGAAAGTAAGTCCCTTGCTGCAGCCATTTCCACCTACCAGAGTTCCAAAAGATTCAAGCGTCATGTACCTTTCCCGGCCATCCCATGTTGATGTTGGTGAAACTTCCCTGGTAAACAGCCAGTGCTTGCAGCACTATTGAAAAGTACCCCTTTCGGTTTATGTACTGGCTGCCTTGGTGGTCCGGTCCCAAAATAGGGATATGCATTCCATCTATCGCTCCACCACAGTTAGGGAATCCCATTGCAGCAAAGCCATCCACTATGACCTGCACATTTCCCAGAGTCACTACCCTTGATATCAGCAGCTCAGTGATTGGCTACTTGCATCACAGCAACCCCCACAGTAGATTTGCCCACTCCAAATTGATTCCCGACTGACTGGTAGGTGTCTGGCATTGCAAGCTTCCACAGGGCTATCGCCACTCACTTGTGAACTGTGAGGGCTGCTCTTATCTTGGTATTCTTGTGCCTCAGGGCAGGGGAAAGCAAGTCACAAAGTTCCATGAAAGTGCCCTTATGCATACGAAAGTTTTGCAGCCATTGGGAATCGTCGCAGACCTGCAACACTATGCCGTCCCACCACTTTGTGCTTGTTTCCCGGGTGCAGCATCGGCGTTCCACGGCAGGAGCCTGCCCCATTGCCACCAGGATGGCCAAATTGCCGGGGCCTGTACTTTGAAAGAAGTCTGTGTCCATATGCTCATCACTCTCCTCACCGCACTGCCATCGCCTCCTCGCCTGCTTTTGCAGGTTCTGGTTCCGCATATACTGCATGATAATGCGTGTGGTGTTTAGAGTGGTCACAACTGCCACGGTGATCCATGTTTGCCATGGTACGGCATGAGCATGACAGCGGAGTGGCAGTGGAAGCGGCGGGTGGATGACAATGCTGACAGAAATATGGCGCCCTCACAGAAAAAGGTGTGAAATAATTGTCGCCCGTTGTTTTCATGGAGGGAGGGAGGGGTAGGCTGGCAGCAGGTGGTGCTGCTGGCTGGGAGAGCTATCCCCCTGCCAATATTCCAGGCAGGACTAAATGAATCTCCATTAGACAAAACTTAAAGAAGAGAATAACCTGAGTCGCGCCCATTTATGTGCAGGCGCCCCGACAGACCTCACCAAGATCTGCCAGGAACACCCATGTCTGCCCAGGCGCTCCGACCGACCTGACCAAGGCCGGCCAGAGCACCCAAGAGATGACAAGGATGGCTACCAGTTGGACTGCACTGTCTGCTGCCACAAGGCAATGAGCTGCTGATGTAGCAATGCAGTCCCATGTCTGCCAGCACCCAGGAGATGTACGGTGACAGTGAACTGAGCAGGCTCGATGCATGGCGTCTGCATGGGTAACCCATGAAAAAAAGTACGAAACGATTGTCTGCCATTGCTTTCATGGAGGGAGGGAGGGAACGGGGGTTTGACGACATATACCCAGAACCACCCGCGACAATGTTTTTTGGCCCATCAGGCATTAGGATCTCAACCCAGAATTCCAAGGGGCGGTGGAGATTGCAGGAACTCTGGGATAGCTACCCACAGTGCAACGCTCTGGAAGTTGATGCTAGCCTCGGTACTGTGGACACACTCCGCCGACTTAATGGTCTTAATGGTTTTAAGTGGGGACACACACAATCAACTGTAGAAAATCGCTTTCTAAAAATTCAACTTCTCTAAATTCGACCTAATTTCGTAGTGTAGACATACCTTGATAGTATTGCTATGTTGGTTTGTTTTTAACAGTAATCTTTCTAATATACACTCCTAACTGAGAGCTAAATTTTGGCTTTGCTACAAGCCCAGTGTTTAGGCAACACACAGTCAAGTTGTCCCAGGAAGCAGATCATGACTTGGAATCAGATTGGCATTCCATTTTCTCTGTGCCCCTGAGCTCGGAGACGTACCCTGCCTATATCCTTTTGAGCATTAGCCAGCACAATGTGGGTAAAGAAAGCTAGGTTCCACCATTCTGTGCCACTTCCCATACACATGCAGAGGTGGGAGGACATAGTGGCAAAACTGGAGAAACTGTTTTCCTCTCTGTGCTGCTACCCATGCTACCTTATGTCCCCTTGCACTGGTGCACAGGACAGATCACGTTCTGACACAAATACATAGAGTGAATTACCAGACTGAGCAAAATGTTAGCCAAGGGCCAGACTCTACTACCTTTACTCTTTGGGTTGCACCTGACACCACAAGTGACACCATTGATTTCAATAGGGCTAGACATGGAAGGAGTTGTTGCTCAATGTGAATACAGGGAGCAGAATCTTGTCCCCTGTGATTGATTAAAAGGAAAATATAACCAAGGATAATGGCTTCAAAATGTACGTTGCTACTGTGTTTGATGCATATGGTTTTCTGTTAATTATTTAAATTAACACTTCATAGTGTACTAGTAAATGTATTGTGATATCTTTTGAGAAGTAATAACATCTCCATTATATGAGTACAACGGTTGAAACGTTAATTTTGTTTGAAAAACAAAGAAGAAATCTGATTTGCTTTGGTCAAAATTTTTCGATTTTTTTAACGAAAAACCAAAATGTTTTCTGGGTTTTTTGTTTTTGTTTCCTGCCCCCACCATTGCCATTTCCCTCTCTTTTCTTTTCTCCCTCTTTTCCAAAATGGAAAAGGGAGGTAGAGGGAAGGAAGATGCAGAAAACTGTACATGTTTTGGCTTTTCATTGAAAAACCAGACATTTTGATCAAAATGAAAATTTTCTATGAGGTTTAAATTGTGGATTAGTGTGCAAAAATATGGATGTTCATTGGAAACATTCAGGCCTCTCAAATCGGCAAATCTGGGCTGGAAATCTCATGAGCACATCCATTCATAAGATTGCTAGCAGCTTTCACTTCTGGATTCAGCTGGAAATGCAACAAAAGTAGTTTCTCCTGGGATTCTGTCATTGCAGTTTTAGCTAGAAAATGGAAATGCAAAGATGTACATTTATTTTTCAAGAAAATCCAAACATTTCAAAACCTTCAAAAAATTTCTTTCTAACTTTGATTCTAGAAACAGGTTTTGGCAGTGATAGGTTGCCATTTCTCCAAATTAATTTGTTATACCCTGAAGTCCTGTGAGCCAGTCCTCACATTCCTTTATTCTTTCTTTTTATTCTGTTTCTGGTTTCAAGTAACTGGATTAAACTTTTGATAGCTCACAGAGAACTTTTCAAAATATATTGTCAGGGCAAATAGGGTTGAAAGCTTGATTCACAAGAGCAAATTTCTTTTCCAACCCTTTTGGTTTATTATCTGACTGCTTAGTGGCAGCTGTACAGCAGGAACCTTGGAAGTTATTCTGTTGCTGACAAAACTAAAAAACCACAAGTTATCTTTGATCTTTTGAGAAGTGTATTGTCATAAATATAATGGGAAGGGTAAACACCTTTAAATCCCTTCTGGCCAGAGAAAAACCCTTTCGCCTGTAAAGGGTTAAGAAGCTAAAGGTAACCTCGCTGGCACCTGATCACAATGACCAATGAGGAGACAAGTTACTTTCAAAGCTGAAGTGGGGGAGAAACAAAGGGTGCTCTCTGTCTGTGTGATGCTTTTTCTGGGAATAGAAAAGGAACGGAGTCTTAGAATTTAGTAAGTAATCTAGCTAGATATGCGTTAGATTCTGTTTTGTTTAAATGGCTGATAAAATAAGTTGTGCTGAATGGAATGTATATTCCTGTTTTTGTCTTTTTTTGTAACTTAAGGTTTTGCCTAGAGGGATTCTCTATGTTTTGAATCTGATTACCCTGTAAGGTATTTACCATCCTGATTTTACAGAGGTGAATCTTTTACTTTTTCTTCAATTAAAATTCTTCTTTTAAGAACCTGATTGCTTTTTCATTGTCCTTAAGATCCAAGGGTTTGGGTCTGTGTTCACCTATGCAAACTGGTGAGGCTTTTTATCAAGCCTTCCCCAGGAAAGGGGGTGTAGGGTTTGGGAGGATTTTGGGGGGGAAAGACGTTTCCAAGCGGGCTCTTTCCCTGTTATATGTTTGTTAGACGCTTGGTGGTGGCAGCAATAAAGTCCAGGGGCAAAAGGTAAAATACTTTGTACCTTGGGGAAGTTTTAACTTAAGCTGGTAAAAATAAGCTTAGGGGTTTTTTCATGCAGGTCCCCACATCTGTACCCTAGAGTTCAGAGTGGGGAAGGAGCCTTGACATGTATACAAATTATTAGCTGAGTTTTTTAAAGTACCTGCAGAGTTTAGCACTTTTTACTTCCTCTCAGGCAAAAGAATACATTAATTAAAACTCGCAGGGACATTTTCAGTCATGTACAGTAGAATGGACAAGATCACACTTTGTTCTGGCTTACAGCTTGTTCTTACTGTATTTGCTGGAAGGTTTTGATTTAGCCAGCTTTAACTCTATCAGACACGTTTGATTGCTGGTGCGATCAGCATGTCTTTGCATCTTTTAGGAAGTAAAGCTCCAAGAAGCACTGCAAATTGTATTTAAGATGGAAGTTGGGATTTAAGAGTGGCAAACATTTGCAATTTTTTTTGGAGCTAGAGCTTATGGGGATTTCTAACTACATATGTATCAAAAATACCTTGGAGCTGACACTTGGGCTTCTTGAGATCTAGGTTTTAGTTTTAACTATGAAGAGCTTCTACCTACAATTATGCAAAATTGTGCTTCCTCCAACCATTCCCCCTAATCCTGCCTACCCACCCAAGCACACACACAAACAGCAACAAAAATGTTGCTTCTTTCAATCATTCTCTACCTCCCTGCCCCCCCCCCCCCCCCCGTAAACATGTCAGAGAAATATTTGCAAGTAAGCAGCAGTGGGAAGAGTGGAGTTCCCCTATCCCACACCCAGCCTAAGCCTAGGAGCCACTACAGGGAACTGGGCTCCTAATGGCATCCCCTCCAGCACAACATAAGGCAGGAATCTCCTCTCCCTTGATGGAGAGATCTATCAAATGTTTTTGAATCCCTTGGTGTCACCAGAGACTCTAATGGAAGGACAGTACATCTACATAGCTCCAAGGTGCTGCTTGGAACCTACTGATGACAGCAGACCCAGCCTTATATGAACAATGGGGAGGGAAATAATGTTCCAATATTGTCAATCCCAATTGTTCAAAAACAGTGACTCAGACCCTAAAATATCATGATTGGCTTAAAATAATAAGTCTGGGGTTCTTTTTATTCATCTTCTGTTTTTGTTTTGTTTTTTTAGCCTTTAGCATTCATGATTTCAAGCTTTTCTTCACAACCACGAGGAACAAATCTTACCTTTTTTAAAAAGAAAAATAAAGATAAAGCTGTGGTTCTCATGTAGTAACATGACTCTGGAAGCTGGGGCTTTAAGAAAAACACCAAATTTGCAAAATTCATGATGACATCACAACAGCTGGTAACACTGGTGTTCTGTGTGGTAGGGGAAAAGGTAACCCTGGGGGAGAGCTGCTATGAGAAATGACAGGGTGCAATTAGATGGTAAAATGTTAAATAAATATGGTTTAAAAATAATGGATAAATACAGAAGAATTGGGGGTTTAAAGAGTTATAAGCCTAATTTGCTCTCAGCTCTAAAATCTTCATGAATGGTCTTTTCTACTTCACCTTTGCATGCATGGTTTGCTGGTAGCAGAGGATTTTTGTCCAAGTTTTACCCATGTGAATGTTCATAGACAATACACATTTCAAAAGTTCACACCACAGTATTTGCAGAAATGAAAATGTTTAAAAAAAACATGCACCCGTATTTGTTGTGGAAGTACTTGTATACTCATCATGCTAGGAGATGAGTAAGAATACCATATTGCTGATCAGGACAACTACCCAATGCAGCTCAAATAGAAACTTTTTCAGAAAAATGTTCACAATCCACTCATACCTTTTTTGAAAGAAGTTATTCGGTAGTGAACATGAGGAAGTTCAAACACATTTGGGGATATTTTATAAGTAGAAAAAGATGCTAAATGCATTGAATATAGTATTCATTATTAGTGATCCATTTGGATCTACTCCTTAAGTACTGGTAGTGACAGTTCTTAACTCAAATACCAATTGTTGTTATTTTCTTCCTTTCCCCGTACTACCTCCACCCAAAGGGAACAGGCACAGTGGAATCTTCATTCCCCATCCATTCTCCTCAGTCATCTGCTTTTGGCTTCAATGTCTTTGCCCTCAGCAACAATATCTCTCCCCTAGTAGCTGAACCCACCCCGGTGGTCCTTCCCCTCTTCTAGGAAAACAAAGTCCCAGGGAGGGGAGTGTTTCCAGAAGGCATTTATAGATATAGTGAAGACTCTAGAAAATGAGCCACCCTTTTCCCACTGTGGGAGAAGAGGAAATGGCTCTTCCTTGCTTCTATGCCTGTGAGTTTGCAGCCATAGGACTCACCTTTTTAAATAATTTTAAAATATCACTTTCTCTTCTCCCCATTTTCTTTTTAAATTACTTCTCTCTTTCTTGTGTTCACAAAGCAGTAGGAATTAGCCATTCTAAGGGTTTTTCCCCCCTCAGTGAGTGGAAAATATATATCACAAAGATTATGAAATGCTTATAATAATATCAAAAAGTTAATTTTCCTGTTATTGACTGAAATTACATTGGCACATTTTTGTTCACTTGTTCTCCAAGCAATGCTGATGTCATGTCTCTTGCGAGAGAGAGAATCCTGTTTTCTTCTGTTTTAACTTGGCTGCTCTGACTTGGGGTAATGTACCCCAGTTAAATGAAAGAGAGGATGCTTGGAAGCCTTTTGCAATTTAAGATGATGAATTGAATACTAGTGGGTGCTCCATTCTGTATCTCTAGGCCAGTCACAGCACACAGAAAAAAGTGGATTTTCTGACAAACAGTTTCCTGTATAGTTAAACATCACATGCAGTGAACATGTGCAAGTTAGATCACAGTAAAATATAGATTAATGTACAGATACTGTAGGTGATAAATCACATAGAATACTAAAGTGACAAAGTGAATACTAAAGTGACAAAGATTACGTATGGGTGACATAACATGGCGACTGGACTGTTCATGCCACGTAGCATCAGTCTGCAGTAACCAGAAACCATTATCACTCTGGGGAGCAATTAGAAATAATGATATACACTGTAACAGCACAGTATTATATTCCAGAAGTTAAGAAAATGTCTCAACTGCATTTCCAATTCATTGAGTTTTTAAACACTTTGGATAATCCATTAGTTTATTTATCACTTTATTTAAATCCAAGTTATGTCTAAATATTTAGGTATTAAATAGGAAAGTGATACACAGAGGATGTGTTAAAATAACAGACTTACCAAAGTTCATAATATGTCCAATAGGAAAATATTATATTCCCTCCATACTCCTCAGAAGATTCTTCCTTTAGATGATAGTAGAAATATTTGTCAGTGTCACTTAAAAGTCCATCTGTAGAAGTGTCTAATATTCCCCCTCCCCTCTTCCCCGCCCAGGAACTTAATGGAACTCACCCTGCAGGACATGAAGTCCCCTATAGGGCTGGCAGGCAGAAATGACATGGACTGCATTTGAGTTATGCCACATTACACACTTTCTGTGACACACTCAGCTATAAGAGTCTCCACTGTGTGTTCAGTTTCTCCTGGTAAACTGCAATGCAACAGCATCATGTCAGGCTAAAAATAAATAAATAGATAAACTGAAACCAAATGAAATTAAACCTAAATATAACAATAGTATATTTTTATAATAATAGTATATTTCAAATTAATGATCAAAACTGAATTTAGAGCCTGATCCTGAGATGCTAAGTACCTGGAACTCTGAAGTACAGCTGATTGAAAGTTTACAAATGAGATGTTTTGTGTTAAAAATTGCTTTTTTAAAAAGTGATTTTTTTCATGGATAATTGCCAGCATCAGGAAATTGCACTTGTCTGCCCCACTCCCTCCCAACAGTTTGATAGCTCCTATGTAAATTATGCTATAACCCTATACAACTGAACAGAGGATGAAACCTTTTCTACAAGGGTTTTTGAGCAGTGCTATAGAATTCCATAGAAGGGATATAATTTTCTGTTAAATTCTATAAGACAGTTCAAACATACCTATGGAATTGTTAACACTTCCTTTTAAATTGTATAGGACTTTTCCTCAAGGGAGCTCTAGAACACAGTTCAAATTTTGACGCTATCCTCTCAATAAAAAGTCAGAGATTTTTTTTTAAATGAAAACTGAAATTAGCTTTAACATACAAAGGGTCCCAGTAATCTAGGGGACTCCAAAAGGTCAATCCTGTTTAACTTTTCAGTATCCTTCCCCCCAAAAAGTGGTTCCAAAGTGTTCCTAGATTACAATAATGAGGTATTACCAACCCAAAGCATTCAATAATCATAAAATCAACTCTCTCCCCCAGTTCCCACCATGAAATTTTAGAAAACCACAAATCATGAGATTTTATTTTCTAAAATGGTTTGGCTGGTATTAATTTAGCTTTTAGTTTTTGAGCTTTTACGGCTCACTTGAGTCATGTTTTCAAGCTTTTCTATGCAATGAAAATGGCTAGAAATGTACTTCATTTGTTTGAAATGAAAGCTGAGGTTCTTACTTAATCATGGCATTCCAGGAACCCGGGGCTTAAGAAAATCACCAAATCTCACGAAAGTCAGGAACACAGACTATGGATTCAAGTGAGGTTCTTAGTATATCTGGATTGTTCTCCTATCTCTAAATGTCCAACAATAAACAAAATATATGTACACATATTATAAAACAGACCCATTTTCACTGTATTTAATAATGTGGTGTGATGTAAAATATCTGAACATTTTAATATATTTACCATGCATTATGTTATAGTAATTTTAATATAAGTAGTTTTTATTGTAATAGGCATGTCATGCAAAATACTCCAGCCCAGTTTTATTGAAAACCAAAAAAAATGTCCTGCCTATGAACTACCAACCTCCTAGTTTGTGATAGCCATAAAATTTGTTGGAATATAGTGTGAGAATATCCTGCCTTTTCCATTACACTCAATGACACAATATTATGTTCATCCCAATTCTTCCATGCCTTTTAGAGCAGCAATATTTACAATGTAAATTAAAACAGGATGTAGCAAGTCATTGGGCCCAATTCTGCAACTTTTATATTGACTAACCTTTATTCGTGTAAACAGTCCTATTACCTATAAACAGTATTGATTTACTCATGTGAGTAAATGCTACTCTGTGTAAAGGCTGCAGAATCAGATCATGAATGTTTTCTGATTCCTCTGAACAGAGTGTTTCATTAAAAATTTCTTTTTAGTTTAACAAACTTCTGTGATGAAAACCTGTCATAATCTGAGAGAGGCAGACCTATCAGTGGCTGATCAAATTAACGTAACACAACCTAGCACTGTGTGATGTCCCCCTCAGAGTAGTACTTGACGCCAAGATACTATCCTCTTCTCCATTCACAAAAATCATGCACGGCTAGCATTGATTCCTTTGATCTCCCACTCTCAAGCAGGAGAGAAAAATGGTACGGACTCCTTTCATCTGCCAGCCCTGGTTCTTTGTGCCACAGTTGTCATAGATAACATACATTATTTCCCTCCCTATTTAAAATATGGCTCACTTATGACAGCAATATTGTGATTGATTTTTGTCACCTATCTCTTTATTAAGTTCAAGAACATCAAAGTTAATTGTATATTTTGTAGAACCTGCCACAGAATCATGTCCAGAGATGTATAGAAGAGACGTAGGCCAAGATCCATCATTTGAGTCTATCCTGTTTATTTTAAAACTCTTTAAAAAATAGATTTTTTTAAATTATGTTTAGTTGCTATTTTTTGTTTAATGCAAGATAGGTGAGACTGATGACAGGTCAAGTTATTGTCATACAATATTACTATTTCTATTTTGGCAGTGCCCATAAAATACCGAGAGCTATTAGCACCTCAGGAAGACAGTCCCTTCCCAGAAAAGTTAGCAGTCAAATAAAGAATTAGAGAGACAGCATCACATGGACAAGATGAGAGAGTACAGCAATGCGGAGGTCGTGAAAGTAAGTGGGCATGTTCTTATATCATGTTTTATTTTTCTGTTCACCCTACATTGTCCATCTTTCCTCAAGTATTTCAATTATGTATCTAACAAAGGCAGTGAATAGATATATTTTTAAATTATTTTATTTTTTGACATGTTGGAGTTTGTTGTAACCGCTGGCCCCAATTATCAAAATGCTTCAGAATATGCTTAACTTACGTAAACCTATGATCTCTTGCTCTTCTCTAGCAACTCAAAATGTTTATCATTTGATTTCATAATGGCCTGCAATTCTCTGCTTTCTCTGTACAAACTAACGCCCCAATGCTGCAAACACTTAGGTCTTGTCTACACTATAGAGTTTTGTTGACAAAAGTTATGTCATTGACCAAAAAGCGCTATAATGATATCGCTGTTGCATGTTCACACTACATTCCCTTTGTCAGTAGAGCGCATCCACACTTGGTGCTCTAGCATCGACAGAGAGAGCAGTGCACTGTGGGTAGCTATCCCACAGTGCAACTCACCACCTTATGCTGCTAGGACTTGTGGGTTGGCAGGGTGGATTGCAGAGTATCATGGGTGTGGGCTCAACATCCTATGATACATTGTTTTCTGTCCCAACATTCCATGGGCTTCTGGTTGCAGTTTGTGGCATTTTTCAATGACCCTTCTGTGCTGTGTTCCTGCCATCTCTGTGTGAAAGGATGGATCCTCCACTGCTCTCTGCTGCTTTGTTAAATGTCATTAACACGTCACAGATGGCAGTGCAGTTATTCATAAAGTTCCTAACTGAACAGGATTCAGAGTTGCCTGACCTGCTGTATGACATGGATATGAGCAAAATATGATTACTTTTGGCATTCATGGAGCAGCTGCACACGGTGGACCGTTGCTTTTGGGCTCGGGAAACTAGCATTGAGTGCTGCGATCGCGTCATTATGCAGGTCTGGGATGATAAGCAGTGGCTGCAGAACTTTTGGATGCAGAAAGCCACGTTCCTGGAACTATGTGAGGAGCTCATCCCAGCACTGTTGTGCAAGGACACCAAAATGAGAGCTGCCCTCTCAGTGGAGAAGCGCGTGGCAATGGCATTATGGAAGCTGGTGACTCCAGACTGCTACCAGTTGACTGCGAATTAGTTTGGAGTTGGAAAGTCGACTGTTGGGGCTGCATTTATGTAAGTGTGCAGTGCCATTAATCACATCCTGCTGCAAAGGACCATGACTCTTGGCAAAGTGCATGAAATAGTGGATGGCTTTGCGGAAATGGGATTCCCTAACTGAGAAGGGGCAATAGATGGCATGCATATCCCAGTTTTGACACTTGACCACCTTGCATGGTGTTGCAGACACTTGTGGATCACCCCAGGTGTTTCACTGACATAAAAGCCAGATGGTCTGGGAAGGTGCATGATGCATGTATTTTCAGGAACACTGGCCTGTATAGAAAGCTGCAGGCGAGGACTTTCTTTCCAGATCAAAAGATTTCAGTGGGGGATGTTGAAATACACATATTGATCCCGGGAAACTCAGCCTTACTCTCATGGCTCATGAAGCCTTGCATGGGAAATCTGGATAGCAGTAAGGAACACTTCAACAATAGGCTGAGTAGGTATAGGATGACTGTGGAATGTGCGTTTGTAAGATTAAAAGCACTGATGATGCCTTTATGGCAGGTTAGACCTCAATAAGGATAATATTCCCATGGTCATAGCCACCTGTTATATGTTGCACAATATTTGTGAAGCTAAGTGTAAAAAGTATGCTCAGAGATGGACTGATGAGGCACACCACCTGGAAGCTGATTTTGAGCAGCCTGATACTATTAGAGGGGCTCAACAGGGGCAATTTGAGGCAACGCTTTGAGGCAACACTTTTAGAATGAGAACCAATAAAGTCTTTTTCTATGCTGCAAACTGCAATGCTTCATTAAATGGAGTTTTGTTAGGATGCACTTGTGATGATTCGTGGTCTAGGATTTCAGTAAGCACAGGTCTAAACTGCCTGTGTATGTCTTGCTGTCACCTGCTATCACAATTTGTACGACACAAATAAAGATCAGTTATCTTTCAGATTCTTTGTTTTTATTAAATAAACACACACACAAACACTTGATGGGAAAAGTAGGGACCAGGGAAGGGCAGATCGTCAGAGCTATACATAGGTCCAGCTATCATTTTGAAAGCTATCCAAGGGGGTGGAGTGAATGGGAAACCAAGAAGTTCTGGAAAGAGTAAGGGAATGCACGAGTGGAGTTTGGGAAGGGGGGGAGTGGAAAACAGTTCTGAATGTAATGCAGGGAAGGGCGGGGACACATCTGTTCTGACTGCAGAGTTATGAAGGATTTAAGCATCTCTGTTTGCTCCTCCATTCCTTTTTTCATTCTCTCAGTGGCTTCCTTAACAAAGTCCTGATTTTCTTTTCTGTCCTGCCTTTCAGTTTCTCTCCACTCCCTGCGTTCCCTTTTTTCTGCATCAGAGTATTGCACAACCTCCCAGAACATGTCCTCTTTGCTCCATCTTGGCCACTTTCTTATCTGACGGAGGCGCTCAGCCAATGTGTAGGGGATTCCCCTGAAGGCCACATCTGCAGAAGCACAAGAAATAATACACAGAAGCATCATTGTTAGTTCACGCACAGCACTGAATTATTACAGTTTAGCACACCTCTTGTAACATACCAAGCACTTTCTCACTGGCCCTTGGCAGGTACACATCTCAACGAACATCACAGGCATGGTGAGTTTAGCCTAGGGGAGTGGGGGAGGAGAGTGTTCTACCTGGGATAAACAGTGAGGGTGCTTTTGAAAGGGTCGTGGTGCAGGGAACTAGGGACAATATTGGACATTCTCCAGTCTTTTTCACAGGTGGGGGTCATGGAAGCAGATATCTCATTCCTGAACGTAACCAAGGAAGCAAGGCTGCATCTGGTGCACACCTGCAGCGTCCAACCCAATCCCTATGCTGCTTGCCTGTGTGCCACTTTGATCTCTGCACAAGCGATTGCAGAGTGGCATGGGAAAGTTTCATTAAATGGGGAAAGGAACAAAGCAGCTCTGTCAAGGAACCTCTGGCAGAGGATTGCCAACTACCTCCAAGAAAGTTTCCTAGAGATCTCTCTGGAGGATTCCCATGAAATCTCAGTGTGCATTAACACACTGTTCTGCTGTACTTCTCAGCTGCATAGGAAAATGCACAGCACACAGAAACACAGCTAGCCTTGTACCTTCACCCACTTTCACAGTACACAAAGCAAATGAAAGTTGGATGTCATGTAACCGAACACCGTCTACCTTATAAAAAACACTCTCCTGTTTCTTGCTCATCTGAGTGGGAGTGTCAGGACTGGCTAGACCAGTGCCTCTCTACCTTTTCAGTCTACTGTACCCCTTTCAGGAGTCTGATTTGTCTTGTGTACCCCCAACTTTCACTTCACTTAAAAACTACTTGCTTACAAAATTACACATAAAACTACAAAAGTGTCACAGCACACTATTACTGATAAATGTCTTACTTTCTCATGTTACCATATAATTATAAAATAAATCGAGTGGAATAGAAATATTGTACTTACATTTCAGTGTATAGTATATGGAGCAGTATAAACAAGTCATTGTCTGTATGAAATTTTAGTACGTACTGACGATGGGCTCTACATCATCCTCTAACTCCACCTCCTGATCCATGACTTTGTCCTCTGGGTTAGGCCCACTTTCTGCTGGCTCCAGCACTGCCAGAGTGTCCATGGGGCTCTTGGTGGTGGAGGTGGAGCTGCCACCAAGAATAGTGTGAAATTCCTTAAAGAACCAGCAGATCTTCAGTGCAACACCAGAACGATGGTTTCCTCCCTTGCCTTATGGTACACCTGCCTCTGCTCCTTTATTTTTGCTCTGCATTGCATCATGTGCCGATTGTACCCCTTTTCACACAAGCCACAAGAAATCTGCCTATAGATATTGAAATTCCTATGGCTGGTGTGAAGCTCGGACTGGACAGCCTCTTCTCCCCAAATACTGAGCAAATCTAACAGCTCTGCATTGGTCCAAGCTGAAGACGATTTGCCACTTAGGGTATGTCTACACTACAGAATAAGGTCGAATTTATAGAAGTCGTTTTTTTAGAAATCGGTTTTATATATTCGAGTGTGTGTGTCCTCACAGAAAATGCTCTAAGTGCATTAACTCGGCGGAGTGCTTCCACAGTACCGAGGCTAGAGTCAACTTCTGGAGCGTTGCACTGTGGGTAGCTATCCCACAGTTCCCGCAGTCTCCTCTGCCCATTGGAATTCTGGGTTGAGATCCCAATGCCTGATGGGGCTAAAACATTGTCGCAGGTGGTTCTGGGTACATATTGTCACGCCCCCCTTCCCTCCCTCCCTCCGTGAAAGCAAGGGCAGACAATCGTTTCGCGCCTTTTTTCCTGAGTTACCTGTGCAGACGCCATACCATGGCAAGCATGGAGCCCGCTCAGGTAACCGTCACCCTATGACTCCTGGGTGCTGGCAGATGTGGTACAGCATTGCTACACAGTAGCAGCAACCCCTTGCCTTGTGGCAGGAGATGGTACAGTACGACTGGTAGCCGTCATCGTCATGTCCGAGGTGCTCCTGGCCACGTCGTCTGGGAGCGCCTGGACAGACATGGGCGCAGGGACTAAATTTGGAGTGACTTGACCAGGTCATTCTCTTTAGTCCTGCAGTCAGTCCTATTGAACCATCTTATGGTGAGCAGGCAGGCGATACAGATTGCTAGCAGTCGTACTGTACCATCTTCTGCCAGGCAGGCAAGAGATGAGGATGGCTAGCAGTCCTTCTGCACCATCTGCTGCCAGCCAAAGATGTAAAAGATAGATGGAGTGGATCAAAACAAGAAATAGGCCAGATTTGTTCTGTATTCATTTGCTTCCCCCCCCTCCCCCATCTAGGGGACTCATTCTTCTAGGTCACACTGCAGTCACTCACAGAGAAGGTGCAGCGAAGGAAATCTAGCCATGTATCAATCAGAGGCCAGGCTAACCTTCTTGTTCCAATAAGAATGATTGTGGCGGTTCAGTGATGAGACAGAACACAGCTTTATGCAAGCAAACAGGCTGGTCAGCGGAGATGGGCTGTTCTGCCCCCCCGCCTTCCACCTTCTCCTTTTATTATATTTCTCCCCCTAAGCATTACACACTGCTACACAAAGGAATGTATGACGTTGATTCATATGCTTAGTTACCATCCTCTATCTACTACAATCCTGGTTCTCAGGCCTTGAGCCCAGGCTAAAAAAGCCTCCCACAGTTGCTGTCCAAACAATCAAGTTCTCATGGTTCATATCTAGCCCTTGTCCTTGGATAGAGCAATGTGTGCATTGCTTCTAGGAAACAGTCAGGGTGTGCCCCGCCTGCTTCCAGGTGGAATAGCTAAACATTAACCCTTCATCTCCCCGTTTTTTATTTATTGATAGTTGGCCATCTCATGGTAGCCGTCAATTTGTTTTGTCATGCTATTTAACTCCCAGACAGACAAGGACATAACCTGGGGAGCTTTCCAGGGCAAAATTTTACAAAGTCTTAACAAGGAAGGAATACATTGTACACAGCAGCAACAAAAAAATAAGCCCAATGATTACAAAAATTACAATAAGCCCAATGATTACAAAATAACCAAAAGCTTAACATCTGCAATATAATCATCTAAAAGGGGTACACTTCTTTTACTACAATTGTGACCAGCAAAAGGCAATATAAGTATCATTCTACTAAGACAGCAAAGGGTGCCATCACTTAAATTTGCAGGAATATAATTAAAGGTGCATGAACCACAAGTAAAAACCCATCCTGATGGTAGGATGATATGGCCATAATTATATGAAACATTAACAGCATGGGAACAATTTAAAAGGGATTGAGAAATTTTTTGACAGCCCAAGGGCACCTTTGTACTAGTGCAGTTAACTACACGCGCACAGGTGACATTGTGAGCCCCGGCCGGGTACGGTGTGTGGAGGGATATAGCCGTGCGAGGCAGAGTATAGTTGGCCGGGCCCCAATTAGCCATGCTAGAGTACTGGGAGGAAAGATTAGCATAAGCAGAGAACAGTGTCTTATTCTCCATCTCCTCAGGGTGATGACATACTGGAATAAGGCATGTACCTAACAAATCTCCGGCTGCTACAGAATTAGATAAACAAAAGTGGGTACCATTTGCTATTGAAGCCAATCTTTCCCATATGTTATATGTCATTCGGGCTTGTAACGGGGGAGGCGCTTCCGAGCCAACCCCTACAGGAAATAGCAGGCACAAAAGGCACACAATCATCACAGAATTAGCAGTGATTTGGGCGAGAATCGCCACAAACAAAGTCTCAGGAGTCTCTGGCTGTTGATCTGCTGCCAGTCTTCATTGAGCCGTGGCGACCAATGCTTTTACTGCTCCCCATGTCACGGGCTGGCTTGGGACGCTACGCCTCCTCCGTTTCCGTCCCGTCGTTGTCGACTCGGGGGGCAACGCGATCTCCTCCAAGGTCAGCTGAAACTCTGGTATGGGATTCGACAGTCCCTGGTGCCATGCCATGTTGTTTAAGTGCCGGTCGCACACACCGAGCTGGAACCCACAACGGTCCTGCAGGGAGAGACACAGCAGCATATCCCCGACCCCAAGTGATTAGAGGTACTGGGCCCAGCCACTGTGGATCGGGCAGCTGACGATAAAAGACACGCGGTCTTTGCAGTACCTCAGATTTGTGAAAATGCCGATCCGCAGGGGTCTGCTGATCTGCATTCAGTGTTAAATTATTTAAAGTAAACAAGAGGATATGCATTTGTTGTTGAATGTCTCCTAAGGTTTGGAGACGCAGCTCCCCTTGTTTTAATTGTTTATCTAGCAAGGTTTTGAGTGTGCGATTGGCACGTTCAACAATGGCTTGGCCCGTGGAATTATAAGGGATTCCGTGTTTAAGACGGACGTCCCAGCGGGCACAAAAGGTGGAGAGGGCTGCAGAGCAGTAGGCTGGGGCATTATCTGTTTTAATTTGGCAGGGGCGACCCATAGCAAAAAAGCAGGCCAGCAAATGATGAATAACTTTGTTAGTGGCTTCCCCACGTTGTGGGGTTGCCCAAAGGAAGCCTGAATAAGTATCAACGGAAACATGTAAAAATGAATAGGGGCGGAATTGTGGCACATGAGTAACATCCATTTGCCACAGCTGATTTGCTGCGGTACCTCTGGGGTTAACGGCATAAGAAAAAGTAGGAGCAGCAGCAGCACAGTGGGGGTAGGAACGAACAATGGAACATGCATGATCAGCAGGAATGTGAAACTGCCGGGCCAAAACAGAGGCAGACTGATGAAAAAAGGCATGGCTTTCAATGGGGTCAGAAAAAAGGGAATTTACCTGACCACGCAACGCGCGATCGGCGCGTGCATTGCCCTCAGTGAGTGGCCCAGGCAGAGGGGTATGACTGCGAATATGAGCAACAAAGTAAGGGAAATGACGAGTGGCAAGAAGATGCTGTAAAGACAAAAACAGGTGAAGGAGGTCTGCATCAACCTGAGGGGTAATGAGGGCAAGGGGTAAATGATCAATTACCTGATAAACATAATGGGTATCCACAATTAAATTAAAGGGACAATCAGCAAAAGGTTGAAAGGCCAAAATAACAGCAGCTAATTCTGAGGGCAAAGGGGGATGGTAAAAAAAACAATCTTTTAAATCTAACACACAAAGTTGATCGGTTTGAGGAATTAAATTTGGATTTGGCAAGCCAAATTGCAAGGGGCCCATAGGTTGGATGCGTTTATTTATTTCCCTTAAATCATGTAACAGCTGCCAAGCACCCGATTTTTTCTAAATAACAAACACCGGGGTGTTCCAGGGACTAGTGGAGCTCTCCAGTCACTGTGCTTTCAAATGCTGCTGCACAAGCGAATGAAGTGCTTTTAGCTTTTCTAGAGGGAGGGGCCACTGGTCAATCCATACGGGCTCTAAGGATTGCCATACAAGGGTAAGGCGGAGGGCACGGTGGGTGAGGGAGGGTTTTGGGCCATCAGATGTTAATATCGAGGGTGGTGTCTAACTTTGTAAGTAAATCACGGCCCCAAATATTGAGGTGGACAGGGAGCACAAAAGGGCGGATTGTAGCAAGGGCACGGCCTCCTGGTTTAGAGACCGTGACCCAAGACAAACTTTGGCGCCCGGGTTTGCTACCCCCAATCCCCCACAACTCTTTAGAAGGAACCGTAGGCCAACTAACCAGCCACTCCAGATCACGAATCACTGTAACGTCAGCTCCAGTGTCCACCAGCCCTGTAAAAGGAACATCATTTAAGAGAAGTGTTAACTGAGGTTTCGAGGGGCGGACTGACATTGTCAGAGCAACAAGTGGAGAAGACGCGCTGTGAGACGGCGAGTGAGACAACGTCGATCCAAAGCCGCCTCCGCCCCGAGTTCGATCCTCGGCAGCTGGCACCTGATAGGGGACTAAAATCAACTGTGCAATTGACCGTCCATGCGGGAGCGACTGTGGAAGATGAGTCCACACCTGAACCTTAATAATGCCAGTGTAATCAGCATCAATGACCCCTGGAATGACAAAAAAGCCCTGTTTCCCAGCATGTGAGCGAGGGAGAACAAGACCTACAAAGCCGGCAGGGAGAGGTCCCGTCACCTGTGTAGGTATGGCACAGACCTCCCCTGGCAGCCGAAAGTCAGTGTCCTCCTGCATGATCAAATCAAGCCCTGCACTTCCAGCAGTCGCTGCCCTCATAGAGTCTACGGATTCCAAGGCAGAGGAGCGATTGCCTGAGTAGGAAACACCCCCGTTTGGCCCTGGGTTCGGGGGGGACCCGTCGCGCGGTTTCCCGACCCGCTACGACACTGATTAGCCCAGTGATAACCTTTCCCACACTTGGGACACTTCTTTGAGGGTCGGGCTGGTGCCTTAGATGAGCGGCACTCCCGCTGAAAATGACCCTCCTTACCACAGCGGAAACAGCGCTTCCCCTCCTTCCCAGTTTTTCTGAGGGCGGCAGCCAGAACTCCAGCCTTGTGGGCTTGTGTGCCAATGTTCTGGCACGCCCGCAGCATGTCTGAGAGCTCTAAAATACCAGAGGCTTGTGCTGCCTGGAGAGCATGGCGGCAATCCTCATTTGCATTTTCAACTGCCAATTTTAACAGGAGCTCGTGAGCTGCCTCAGTGTTATCCACCTGTCGGAGGATAGCCTCCTGCAATCTGTTGGTAAAATCCAAAAAGGACTCTAAGGCACCCTGACGGATACTGACAAAGCTTTTGGTAGGCTTGCCTGAATCCGGGACCTTCTTGAAAGCATGCTGGGCACAGGTGGAAATAATGGGGAAGACGGCCTGAGGGAGTTGAGACTGCATCTCAATAGTAGCAAACTGGCCCTCCCCTGCCAACTGCTCATAAATGACACCTTGCTCTCTATATACCTGGGCTTGGCGTTCTGCCATCTGCCGATACTCACTAAGCCAAATAACATACTGACTGGGTGACAACATCATGCGCAGCAGCGTTTTCCAATCCTCAGGGATTAGGGAGTACCCAGTACCCATCCCTTCAATGAGACCACGCACAAAGGTGCTAGTCAGGCCAAATTCACGAATTGCTTTCTTTACCTCTCTAACCACCGAGTATGGCAGAGTGGTCCAGGTGCCCACGGGGTTGCCCTGGTCATCATTCTGCCAGGTCACCGGGCAAACGGAGACCAGATCAGCCAGCTCCTCTGCTGTAAGATCTGATCGAGCTTTCGCTGCGTGAACCATTTGTTGCACCAGCGAAAGCTTCTGAGCAGATGCAGATGACCCTCCGGGGGGCCCCATGGGGGGAGGGTGATCACACACCGGCTCCGGTGGAGAAGGCCAGGGAGGCGGTGGTAATAGAGGCACTGGGGGCGAAGCAGGGGGAGGGATGGCTGCAGGAGCGGACGGGGGTGGCAGGATCGGCAGCTCCTCTGTTGGTGCTGGAGAGGGCCTTTCCGAGGCGACACGCTGTGTCGCATCGCCAGGAGGGGGGATGGCTGCAGGGGCGGACAGGCGTGGCGAGAGCACCAGCCTCGCGAGGGAGGGTCTGTCCGAGGCGACACGCTGTACCACGTCGCGGCAGAGGTGCCAGGCATGTAAAGCCTGCATGGGCGCCCGAGGCTCTTCGTGCAATGTCTGGCCCAATCGCTCCCAGTCCGCTAGCTTAAGGCTTCCGGCTTCAGGATACCACGGGCACTTGGCACGCACCTCCTGTAGCAGGAGAGTAAGTGCTCGAGCCGGGCAGTCATGCTGAGCCTTACGCAGCAAATACTGCAGCTCATTGCGGTGTTGCACTTGCAAAGCAGAGAGGGAGCTTCCCATACTTACCACAATGAAAAATACTCACCGGGATCCACGAAGTGGATGAGTGAGCGTCTGAAACCCTTGCCGGGCGAGGTGAGTGCTGAGGGCCCCACGTTGGGCGCCAGTTGTGGCGGTTCAGTGATGAGACAGAACACAGCTTTATGCAAGCAAACAGGCTGGTCAGCGGAGATGGGCTGTTCTGCCCCCCCGCCTTCCACCTTCTCCTTTTATTATATTTCTCCCCCTAAGCATTACACACTGCTACACAAAGGAATGTATGACGTTGATTCATATGCTTAGTTACCATCCTCTATCTACTACAATCCTGGTTCTCAGGCCTTGAGCCCAGGCTAAAAAAGCCTCCCACAGTTGCTGTCCAAACAATCAAGTTCTCATGGTTCATATCTAGCCCTTGTCCTTGGATAGAGCAATGTGTGCATTGCTTCTAGGAAACAGTCAGGGTGTGCCCCGCCTGCTTCCAGGTGGAATAGCTAAACATTAACCCTTCAAACGATAACTTAGGTGCACCATTTCCTATTGGAACCCTCCATGAAGTCCTGCCTGAAATACTCCTTGATGTAAAGACACCCCTTTTGTTGATTTTAGCTCCCTGAAGCCAACCCTGTAAGCCGTGTCATCAGTCGCCCCTCCCTCCGTCAGAGCAACGGCAGACAATCGTTCCGCGCCTTTTTTCTGTGCAGACGCCATACCAAGGCAAGCATGGAGGCCGCTCAGCTCACTTTGGCAATTAGGAGCACATTAAACACCACACGCATTATCCAGCAGTATATGCAGCACCGGAGCCTGGCAAAGCGATACCGGGTGAGGAGGTGACGTCAGCGCGGTCACGTGAGTGATCAGGACATGGACACAGATTTCTCTGAAAGCATGGGCCCTGCCAATGCATGCATCATGGTGCTAATGGGGCAGGTTCATGCTGTGGAACACCGATTCTGGGCTCGGGAAACAAACACAGACTGGTGGGACCGCATAGTGTTGCAGGTCTGGGACAATTCCCAGTGGCTGCGAAACTTTCGCATGCGTAAGGGCACTTTCATGGAACTTTGTGACTTGCTTTCCCCTGCCCTGAAGCGCATGAATACCAAGATGAGAGCAGCCCTCACAGTTGAGAAGCGAGTGGCGATAGCCCTGTGGAAGCTTGCAACGCCAAACAGCTACCGGTCAGTTGGGAATCAATTTGGAGTGGGCAAATCTACTGTGGGGGCTGCTGTGATGCAAGTAGTCCACGCAATCAAAGATCTGCTGATATCAAGGGTAGTGACCCTGGGAAATGTGCAGGTCATAGTGGATGGCTTTGCTGCAATGGGATTCCCTAACTGTGGTGGGGCCATAGACGGAACCCATGTCCCTATCTTGGCACCGGAGCACCAAGCCACCGAGTACATAAACCGCAAGGGGTACTTTTCGATAGTGCTGCAAGCTCTGGTGGATCACAAGGGACGTTTCACCAACCTCAACGTGGGATGGCCGGGAAAGGTACATGATGCTCGCATCTTCAGGAACTCTGGTCTGTTTCAAAAGCTGCAGGAAGGGACTTTATTCCCAGACCAGAAAATAACTGTTGGGGATGTTGAAATGCCTATATGTATCCTTGGGGACCCAGCCTACCCCTTAATGCCATGGCTCATGAAGCCGTACACAGGCAGCCTGGACAGTAGTCAGGAGCTGTTCAACTACAGGCTGAGCAAGTGCAGAATGGTGGTAGAATGTGCATTTGGACGTTTAAAGGCGCGCTGGTGCAGTTTACTGACTCGCTTAGACCTCAGCGAAACCAATATTCCCACTGTTATTACTGCTTGCTGTGTGCTCCACAATATCTGTGAGAGTAAGGGGGAGACGTTTATAGCAGGGTGGGAGGTTGAGGCAAATCGCCTGGCTGCTGGTTACGAGCAGCCAGACACCAGGGCGGTTAGAAGATCACAGGAGAGCGCGGTACGCATCAGAGAAGCTTTGAAAACCAGTTTCATGACTGGCCAGGCTACGGTGTGAAAGTTCTGTTTGTTTCTCCTTGATGAAACCCCCCGCCCCTTGGTTCACTCTACTTCCCTGTAAGCTAACCACCCGCCCCTCCTCCCTTCGATCATCGCTTGCAGAGGCAATAAAGTCATTGTTGCTTCACATTCATGCATTCTTTATTCATTCATCACACAAATAGGGGGATGACTACCAAGGTAGCCCAGGAGGGGTGGTGGAGGAGGGAAGGAAAATGCCACACAGCACTTTAAGCACAGCACTTTAAAAGTTTACAACTTTAAAATTTATTGAATGACAGCCTTCTTTTTTTTGGGCAATCCTCTGTGGTGGGATGGCTGGTTGGCCGGAGGCCCCCCCTCCGCATTCTTGGGCGTCTGGGTGTGGAGGCTATGGAACTTGGGGAGGAGGGCGGTTGGTTACTCAGGGGCTGCAGTGGCAGTTTGTGCTCCAGCTGCCTTTGCTGCAGCTCAACCATACACTGGAGCATACTGGTTTGGTCCGCCAGCAGCCTCAGCATTGAATCCTGCCTCCTCTCATCATGCTGCCGCCACATTTGAGCTTCAGCCCTCTCTTCAGCCTGCCACTTACTCTCTTCAGCCCGCCACCTCTCCTCCCGGTCATTTTGTGCTTTCCTGCACTCTGACATTATTTGCCTCCACACATTCGTCTGTGCTCTGTCAGTGTGGGAGGACAGCATGAGCTCGGAGAACATTTCATCGCGAGTGCGTTTTTTTTTCTTTCTAAGCTTCACTAGCCTCTGGGAAGGAGAAGATCCTGTGATCATTGAAACACATGCAGCTGGTGGAGAAAAAAAAAAGGGACAGCGGTATTTAAAAAGACACATTTTATAAAACAGTGGCTACACTCTTTCAGGGTAATCCTTGCTGTTAACATTACATACATAGCACATGTGCTTTCGTTACAAGGTTGCATTTTGCCTCCCCCCACCGCGTGGCTACCCCCTCAACCCTCCCCCCTCCCTGTGGCTAACAGCGGGGAACATTTCTGTTTAGCCACAGGCAAACAGCCCAGCAGGAATGGGCTCCTCTGAGTGTCCCCTGAAAAAAAGCTCTCTATTTCAACCAGGTGACCATGAATTATATCTCACTCTCCTGAGGATAACACAGAGAGATAAAGAACGGATGTTGTTTGAATGCCAGCAAACATACACTGCAATGCTTTGTTCTACAATGATTCCCGAGTACGTGTTACTGGCCTGGAGTGGTAAAGTGTCCTACCATTAAGGACACAATAAGGCTGCCCTCCCCAGAAACCTTTTGCAAAGGCTTTAGGTGTACATCTAGGAGAACCGCGAATGCCAGGGCAAAGTAATCCTTTCACATGCTTGCTTTTAAACCATGTATAGTATTTTAAAAGGTACACTCACCAGAGGTCCCTTCTCCACCTGCTGGGTCCAGGAGGCAGCCTTGGGTGGGTTTGGGGGGTACTGGCTCCAGGTCCAGGGTGAGAAACAGTTCCTGGCTGTCGGGAAAACCGGTTTCTCCGCTTGCTTGCTGTGAGCTATCTACAACCTCATCATCATCATCATCTTCTTCTTCCCCAAAACCTGCTTCCATATTGCCTCCATCTCCATTGAAGGAGTCAAACAACACGGCTGGGGTAGTGGTGGCTGAACCCCCTAAAATGGCATGCAGCTCATCATAGAAGCGGCATGTTTGGGACTCTGACCCGGAGCGGCCGTTCGCCTCTCTGGTTTTCTGATAGGCTTGCCTCAGCTCCTTCAGTTTCACGCGGCACTGCTTCGGGTCCCTGTTATGGCCTCTGTCCTTCATGCCCTGGGAGATTTTGATAAAGGTTTTGGCATTTCGAAAACTGGAATGGAGTTCTGATAGCACGGATTCCTCTCCCCAAACAGCGATCAGATCCCGTACCTCCCGTTCGGTCCATGCTGGAGCGCTTTTGCGATTCTGGGACTCCATCATGGTCACCTGTGCTGACGAGCTCTGCATGGTCACCTGCAGCTTGCCACGCTGGCCAAACAGGAAATGAGATTTAAAAGTTCGCGGTTCTTTTCCTGTCTACCTGGCCAGTGCATCTGAGTTGAGAGTGCTGTCCAGAGCGGTCACAATGGAGCACTCTGGGATAGCTCCCGGAGGCCAATACCATCGAAAATTGTGTCCACAGTACCCCAAATTCGAGCCGGCAAGGTTGATTTAAGCGCTAATCCACTTGTCGGTGTGGAGTAAGGAAATTGATTTTAAGAGCCCTTTAAGTCGAAATAAAGGGCTTCCTTGTGTGGACGGGTGCAGGTTTACATCGATTTAACGCTGCTAAATTCGACCTAAAGTCCTAGTGTAGACCAGGGCTTAGAGTCACCATGGTAAGCTGGGAAGATGCAATATGAGCTCTCCATGCCAAGCAAACAGGAAGTGGAAGTGGAATTTCAAAAACTGGCAGGGGTTTAAAGGGGGAGGGGTAGATGGTTGTTTACCTGGCTGCAGAGCAGCGGAGTTCGAACTGCTGACCAGAGCAGTCAGGATGGGCATTTTTGGATACCTCCTGCAGGCCATTTACAGTGACAAAACCAAGTGTGGTGTTTACACTGGCACTTTGCCACAAAAAAATCCTATGTCTCGCATCAAGGTGGTTTTATTTTGTCACCAAAACTGAAGACTTTTGTCACCAAAATTGGCATTGCAGTGGGTAAACCTCCATTATTTTGCCACAAAAAGCAGTCTTTTTCCAGGAAAACTCTGTAGCATAGACAAGGCTTAATACTGGGACTGTATTTGCTGGGGGGGTTTTTCCCCCCAAATCAGCTGGAAGTTCTGCAGCCCTAAAAAATTTCTTTTAAAAAAATGTTAGAGTCCCACTCTTTGCTCTTCAAACACAGTAGGGTTAAATTCAACCATTTACAGAAAGCCTGCACAAAGCCTATGCAACACTTAAGCCCCTTTTAAGCTATATTTTGAAGATTTAAATGGTGCGCACACTCTCTCCACACAGGGGAATTTCCTCCATTAGGGACTACAGGCCAAAGCCTACTCACTATGCGCATGATTCAGTGCCAGCTGAAGTAATGAAAAGACTACTCCCTTTGACTTCAAAGGATCAGACACTTTATTGCAAGTAGTCTGACTGAAGTTGCTTTGGGACAGGAAGCTTGGGTCACATTCAGAAGTGCTTATGTAAAGTGACATACTTTAGACTCCCTTACACACACTTAGTCTCTTGAGATCTACTTGCATCCATGTACTAACATGTGAATGAGAGTAAAGGAATCTACATTGGTGTAGGTTAATGTAGGATGGGAAACTTTAATGCACACATTCTTACAACTTCCCAGTCATGTGACTTACACCGACTCTGAGTTCCTTAGACTCACTGTGCAAGATGTAGAGGTGATGCACAAGAGGGTGTGTAAATTACATATTGGTGAGTGACGCTGAGTCTCAGTGAGCGTAAGTAAGTCAGTTTAATATAAACACATACACACTGCGGTGGAAGAAAGCGTAAGCTACACTAGTTTAGATGTCCATGCTGACATATGTCAGCAAATACTCTAGGACCCTTCAGGCACTATTTAAACAATCATGAGGATTTAGCCATAAGTAGCTAAATAATCATATATCAAAGTATGCAGAGAGAAGTTGTCAGAGTGGAATATTACATGTTTGAGCTTCATTTCCAAGGGATAAAAATCATTCATCAAAGAGGGAAGCAGCAGTTAGATTCAGGGGCGAGGAAACTTCTCATGGCTAAATTCCCCAAGGGACCACTCAGTCTTAATTAGTGAACTACTAATATTGATTCTTGAAATCTTTAATGTCTGAACACTGTCCAGAGTATATAAGATGTAAACGAACTTCAGCTAGTCTGAGTAAAAACCCCAGGGAAAATGCCTGAAATTGAGTACAATAGTCGGCTCAATTTAAAATAGCCTGCTGACACCATCATGTTTTCAAACTTTTTTAAAATGAGATGTAATTTTCCTAAATATTGTAGTCTTTGTTTAAAAGTTGATCTTATACTAAACAGTACAGTTTTGTTCTGTGGGCTAGCAGCCTTTGTAGGAAAGAGATGCTGCTCTCAGCACAGAAGGAAGTGGCACAGCTGTCTTGTGCTACATCAACGTTGCTTTTCCTGTGCTGATAAAATGGTGAGGTTTCAAAGTCAGACACTGCAGTTTGGGGAAGGAAATGTCAGGACTGATTTGCATCACAGATATGGGGCGTGTCATTGCAAATTTCTCTAGAGAAATCCTATCAGGTCATCTGTCTCTGTGTGAAGCGTAGGTGCATATCATGCAGCACATAGACTCCTGTTGGCCGCATTATAAAGTACTTTATGTAAATTTCATGTTCTGGGTAAATAAAAGATAAAAACATTGGGAACAATTTGATAGCATATTACACTCACTACGTACAGGTTTAAATAACTCTGCAAGGTGGAATACAGTGGTGATTCAGACCCATTTATCCAGTGGCAGAAAGACCCAGAAAATGGCCTTATCATTTTGTTTTTTTCCCCAGACATCTGGGCCGTGACAAATCTAGCCTGGATAACCTCCTTTTAAGAATTCTAAAGAAACAACACTGTCCATACTCTGGGTCTTTTGTTTGGGGTGGAACTGGAAGTTGGTTGGGAAGTGGAAGTTACACCTTTCTTATGGACTGATTGTTACCTCCTAAATGAGTGTGGGGCAACCCTTTTCCAAGACAAAGGATCAGTTTTAATTGTCCACCAGGAATGCACACAGTCCTGCATAGAGGTTTTCTGTTTTTCACCAATTAACCGTTAGCAATATACCCAGTGACGGAAATATTGCTTCATGTTAATTATTGTTGTGAAAACAATCCCATGCCACAATACACTCTCTAATAAAGAAAGGCTAAATAGATAGAAAAACTCATTACAGCTTCTAGAACACTATCCCCACAATTGGGATGAGTTCAGAGAGGAAACACACAAAAAGTTTGGGGCAAAATCTCCATAATATTGCACACAATAATTAATACTTAGTGTCTATAGCACATTACGCTATCAGTGTTTTACAATCATTATCTAATGAATCACCAAAGGGGCTCCCCCTCTCAGCTACATTGCAGTTCAATGTTCCATGCTGGCATTGGCTGGGTCCACTCCCTTGCTGATTTGTAGTCTGGATGTTTGCACAGAAATCTGGAGGGCCACAGGAGTCTGTGCTTTGGTGAGTGATCAGTCATTTGTTGCTTCCCTTTCACAGAGCTCTGTGGAGCCCCAGTGGAAAAGCATCTGTAGGTTCCAGTGCAGGAGTGAGCAAACTACGGCCCACAGGCTGGACTGGCCCATCAGGGCTTTCAATCCGGCCTGCGGGATTGCCAGCCCCATGGTGCAGTGGGGCTAAGGCAGCTCCCTGCGGCCCCTGGGGGAGGGGAGGGCAGAGGGCTCTGTGCATTGCCCTCACCTGCAGGCACTGCCCCCCACAGCTCCCATTGGCCAGGAACGGGAAACTGCAGCCAATGGGAGCTTTGGGGGTGGTACAACAAACCAAACTTGTATTTTGCAACTGCAGCTTTTTTTAGTACCAGTGGAGGGAGCTGCCTGCCCCACTCTACCCCCAGGAGCCACTGCCAGACTTGCTGACCACTTCCAGGAGTGGCGTGGGGCCAGGACAGGCAGGGAGCCTGCCTTAGCCCCACTGTGTGCTGCTGCCACCCCGGAGCCGCTCGAGGTAAGCACTGCCGGGCCGGAGCCTGCACCCCAAACCCCTCCTGCACCCTGCACCCCAGCCCCCTGCCCTGAGCCCCCTCCTGCACCTCGCACCGCTCCTTCACCCAACCCCTTGCCTTGAGCCCCCTGCCACACCCCTTCTGCACCCCAGCCCTCTGCCCTGAGCCCCCTCCTGCACCCCGCACCCCTTCTGCACCCCAATCCCCTGCCTTGAACTGCTCCTGCACCCCAACCCCTCGCCCTGAGCCCCTTCCTGCACACCACACCCCCTCCCACACCCTGCACTCCCGCCCCATCCCTGCATTCATGGCCCTGCATACAATTTCCCCACCCAGATGTGGCCCTTGGGCCAAAAAGTTTGCCCGCCCCTGCTCCAGTGGAAGGGAAGAGTAGCATAGTGGTAGGGGAATGGCACTCCCCAGAATTTCCACATGGATGGGAAAAATCTGAATATAGAGATGATGCACCACAACTCATGAATACTTGATACAACTAATATACATTATTACAAGTTATCTTTTGAAGGAAAGTGACCAAAGATATAGAACATGGTATACATTACTCTTGTTCTACAACCCAAAGCTTTTGGATGAAATATTTTACAGGCTTATAATGTATTTTGTTACTTTAATGTGCTTCAAATTTCTACTTTTTTAAGGATAAAGCTTGTTTTATTAAATAGGATATTAATTTATTTAATATCTTTAGTCTGTACAAGTTTGTTACAATGAAACTAAGACTGAGCTTCAAATGGAAAGTAGGATACCGCATCTGCAGTGATTTCTAAAGGTCTGATCCAGAACAAAACTAATCCTTCTTTGAAGTGGGATTAACTGCTCACATTCTGGTAATAGTTTTATGTGTTGTCAGAAAATTCTTTGAATATGAAAAGAATATTTCTGCCTCTAAAGAAAGTTTAAAAGTTGTATGCTGTACCCCTCTGTACCTTTAAATCAGTGTTTCCCAGCTGGCATGCTGTCAGGCATGAAAAGGTGTGCCATGGAATTTTGGAAAAGTGACTTGTCAGGAGAAAAAATTCTCATTTATGTTAATTAGTGTCATAATCAAATTGCATTTTCTGCTGTTGCTCTTCCTGGTGTATGTGTGAGAGACAGATGTTACACACAGTAGGCTCAAATGACTTTGCCGTTCACATAGTATCATGTGGTAGCTGCGTTTTCTTATCAACCATTAAGTTACAGTGATTAATTAAAGACTCAAAAATGGACAAATCTTTGAAGAAAAGAAATTCTGGTGCATCCACATCAACTTTCAGTGGTTAAGCTGACCATGAACATAAGAAAGTCAAAGGGGTAAGCCAATGCTACAGTGAGTGTTATTTGCGATTTGGATTTTTGTTTAGAGGTGAACCATCTTGCTCTCTTCACTCTGGTTGACAGTGGCAGATGAATACATAGTAATCTCAAATCATGCTATCTCCATTTTGTTGCCATTTTCAAAAATGTACCTGTGGATGTTAAGTTTTTTCAAGCCTGACTTACATCAAAACAAACAAAGAAGGCAAAAGTAGCTATTTTGTGCCCTTATTTAGGAAGAAAAAATGAACAGAGCCAAAATTTAGCCTTTTACTCTTTGAGTGTCGTCTGAGCAGAGGGCAGTTATAATGTCAGTAGAGAGCTCACTTGCCACAGCTAGGCCATAAAGGTCACACCTGTAGGTAGGAAAAACGCTCTTTATTGAAATCAGATGACTAAAACAATCAATACAGTACCATTGCCCAAGCAATGGGAATGGGCTGGGGTCAGTGCCAGAGGGAATAAAAAACACATTTGGGGCTGGAGTCCCAATTGTACATAGTTCACTTTAATTTGCACTGGAGCCAGGCAGAGCAGACCACAAGTGCTGCCCCCCCCCCCCCCGTAAGCCCCAGCCTCCCCAATCCACTGTGCCTGATCTCTGTACAGGGATAATGGAGATTTGAGTTCCTGGGCCATATCTGGGCCTTCCTTTTCCCCATGGATACCTGGTTCATTTCTCCTCCAACAGTTGTCTCACTGGCTGACTGTAGCCTCTGCCCGGTGGTACCTGCTGCCTCTGAGCTTCTAGGGGCCACAGTTTGGGGGCCACTGATCTAAAGGAAAAAAAGAGTTCATGAGAGCTGGCAGCTTCACAAGGCAAAAATGCAAACTATCCCTTTGTGAAGGAAAAATAGTAAGAATAGTAAGAGTCCAATATGGCTCCATCAGGAGCTCTTTAATGATCTGAAAATCAAAAAGGAGAATCCCACAAAAAATGAAAATAGGGACAAAGGAGGAGTACAAGAGAACAGCACAAGCATGTAGAGACAAAATCAGAAAGGTGAAGGCATACAATGAATTACACCTAGCAAGGAACATAAAAGGGAATGAGAGGTTCTTTAATTACAGTGGGAGCAAGAGGAAGATGAAGGAAAGTGTAGGCCCTCTACTTAGTAGGAGCAGAGAGCTAATAACTGATTACATCAATAAAGCTCAGGTTTTTAATTGTCTGTTTTGCTTCAGTCTTCACTAAAAAGGTTAATGGTGGCCAGATACTCACCACAACTAATATGAATAATGTGGGGCGGGGTGGGGGGTGAGGGGAGGAGGAGGAACACAAGTCAGAAAAGGGAAAGAACAGGATGAAGAATGTTTATATAAATTAATGCATTCAAGTCATCAGGACCTGATGAAATTTATCCTAGTTACTTAAGGAACTAGACGAAGCCATCTCAGAATCATTAGCAGTCATTTTTGAGAACTCATGGAGGAGGGTTATGTCTCAGAGGACTGGAAAAGGCACCAATCTTTAAAAGGTTCTGATTAGGCTTCAGCTGGAGCATTGTGTCCAGTTCTGGGCACCACATTTCAGGAAAGATGTGGACAAATTGGAGAAAATCCAGAGAAGAGCAACAAAAATGAGTAAAGGTCTAGAAAACAATTACCTATTATGGAAGATTGAAAAAAAAATGGGTTTGTTTAGTCTGGAAAAGAGAAGACTGAGAGGAGACATGATAACAGTTTTCAAGTACATAAAAAGTTGTTACAAGGAGGAGGGAGAAGAATTGTTCTTCTTAACCTCTGAGGATAGGACAAGAAGCCATGGGCTTAAATTGCAGCAAAGAAGATTTAGGTTGGACATTAGGAAAAACTTCCTAACTGTCAGGGTGGTTAAGCACTGGAATAAATTGTCTAGGAAGCTTGTGGAATCTCCATCATTGAGATTTTTAAGAGCAGGTTAGACAAAAACCTGTCAGGGACCGTCTAGATAATAGTTTGTCCTGCTATGAGTGCCGGGAACTGGACTAGATGACCTCTCGAGGTCCCTTCCAGTCCTATGATTCTATGATAAAGAGGACCTCAGGATTATAGACCTGTCAGCTAAACTTTGATATCTGGAAAGATACTGGAACAAATTATTAAACAATCAAATTATAAACACTTAGAGAATTGTAGGATTATAAGTAATAACCAGCTGGATTTGTCAAGAACCAGTAATGCCAAAACAACTGAATTTCCCTTTTTGACAGGATTACTGGCCTAATGGACGGGGGAAAGCAGTAGACATGACATATCTTGATTTTAGTAAGGGTTTTGACTCAGTCTCATGTGAACATTCTCATAAGCAACTATGAACATGCCGTCTAGATTAAATTACTATAAGGTGTGCACAACAGGTTGCAAGAACGTAATAAAAAAGCAGTTATCAATGATTCACTGTCAAAGTGGGAGGGCATATGTAATGGGGTCCCAGAGAGGTCGGTTCTGGGTCTAGTACTATTCAATATTTTCATTAATGGCCTGGATAATGGAGTGAAGGGTATGCTTACAAAATCTGCAAAGGACACCAAAGTGGGAAGGGTTGCAAGTACATTATAGGAAAGGATTAGAACTCAAAAGGCCCTTGACAAATTGGAGAATTGGTCTGAATTCAACAAGAAGAAATTCAATAAAGATAAGTGCAAAGTACTCCACTTAGGAAGGAAAAATTGAACGCACAACCACAAAATGGGGAATAAGTGGCTAGGCGCTAGTACTGCTGAAAAGGCTTTTGGGGGTTTTAGTGGCTCAGAAATTGAATATGAGTCAAGAATGTGATACATTTGTGAAAAAGGCTAATATGATTTTAGGGTGTATTAACAGAAGTATTAATGTAAGACACAGGAGACAATTGTCCTACTCTACTTGGCACTAGTGAGGCCTCAGCTATAGTACTATTTCCAATTCTGGTCACGGCACTTTAGGAAAGTGAGGAGAGCAACAAAAATGATAACCTCACCTCGGAGGAAAGGTTGAGAAAACTAGGCATGTTTATTCTTGAGAAAAGAACACTGTGGGGGACCTGATAACAGCCTTCATACATGTTAAGGGCTTTCATATAAGAAGGTGATCAATTGTTCTCCATGGATACATCTGGAATGTGATTTAAAAAAAACCATGGCACTGAGTTTCAGCATCTGGGTCAGCTAACTTGGACTAGCAGGGCTTGGGCTCTGAAACTATAAAATTGCAGTGTAGATGTTAGGGCTGCCTCTGGAGCCAGTGCTCTGAGACCACTTCTACCACATCTACATTGCAATTTTATAACCTTGTGAGCCCAAATCAGCTGACCTGGGATAGCCGCCACCATGCTGCGAGTCTTTTATCACAGTGTAGACATACCTGATGTACACTGAATGTAGGACAAGAAGTAATGGGCTTAATCTGCTGCCAGGGAGATTTAGATTAGATACTAGGAAAAGCTTTCTAGCTATAAAAGTAGTTAAATTCTGGATCAGGCTTCCAAGGGAGGTTGTGGAATCCCCATCATTGGAGGTTTTTAAGAACAGGTTGGAAAACCCCTCTCAAGAATGGTCTAGATTTACTTGGTCCTGACTCAGTGCAGGGGGCAGGACTTGGTGACTTCTCTGGGTCACTTTCAGCCCTACATTTCTATGATTCTATGGTGATGCCATTTTAGTTTAAACACATTTTCAGAGAATGTTAGATTCACATATGGCTTTCAGAAGTCTAGCGCCAGGGGAAAGCTAATCTGCATAAACCAACGGTATGTGCAGTATCTGTACCACAAAAGTTCCTAATGGAGTTCTTGATGTATTTAGAAACATATTATGAGGTAAAACTATGCATATGTTTTAGTTCATAATCAGAATGTTAGAATTTAACAAGGACAATCCATTTATATTTCATAATCAGAGACTGTGACTTGCTGCGAACTTAGTTTACGGATGTTTTGGAAATGTTGCTTGACGGTCTTCCTGGGAAAAGAGTCTGAAATGATGGAATTTAAACACTTTAAGAATAAGCAAGAATTATCTCCCTGTTTAATTTACAATTCAGATCTATGGACTATTTTAAACTAAACTCAGAGTTCTGATTTGTGGGCTATACAGATCCCAGTCATTGTTTCACAGAGACAGGGCTTTACCCAACCCATGAGCAGGATGACTGACAACAGATGTCTGCACTCGCTCCAATGATAGCCAAGGAACCCAAGTGGGAATGCTGGAAATGATGGAACAATCAAGGAGTAAGAAACTCTGCAATAAGGAAGAAGTTATGGGTTTATCTCTCGCTCTCTCTTTCTCTCTCTTTGGCTGTTCAAAGAGAGACATGAAAGTGGACCAGCCCATGAAACTTGAAGAATCAATCTCTCTCTTTATTCTATGTTTAAACATTGGGCCAGATTCAGCCTTGATGTATAATTCCATTTAAGTTAATGGGGATTTGCCCACTAATATATGGGCTAACTTTGGCCCAGTGGCTTGAAGAAGCCATTTGATTTATGTCTGGCTTTTTTTACAGGTATTTCTATTGTGGTAGCTAGTTATCAGTGAGCCTGGGTCACTGTATGCCCACTGTATACTAGCCAACCACTTGCCTAATACAACCATATGAATCTTCAGAATGTTAATACATTATTGAATATGCGGACATACCTTGCTGTGGATTTTGTAAAACAGCTACCAATCCTTCTTGCACCATTGTAGATTTTGCAAGGTGTACAACATGCCACATAAGCAGCATCGCCAACCCAAAGCATTAAAACAATGAGGAGTCCGGTGGCACCTTAAAAAAGCATTAAAAAAACATAAGATTAGCTTAAAAGTTGAAACATTTAAAAATAAATGTTTGGTTCTTTTTATTTATCTTCTTGTTTTTTGAGCCTTTAAGATGCACTGAGGTTACTTTTTCAATCTTTTCTCTGAAATCATGAGGGCTAGAAACTTTCTTTTTAATTAAGAAAGCTGAGATTCTCATGAAATATCATGACTCCAGGCACTGTGGCTTTAAGAGAAACACCAAAAATTGCAACACTCATGATAAAATTGCAAGTTGACAGCACTGGGTGGATAGCTGGTAGCCATCTCAAAATGTTAAATGTTCATACTGGGACATGTTTGCTGCCATAATCCAGTATCCTTTTTCAATAGATTTGGATGGACACAAGTGAAGGTGAAACCAGAGATGGTGCCTGGCTCCATTGGAGCTGCACTCATAGGGAACTGGGATGGTTACTGGACCTCATAACTGCTGAGGGGATGCAGTGCCCCCCTAGACCTTGCTTTGGGGGACTGCTTTTCAGTAGGTGACAAACCCTGTCCCCTATATTTTTGGAGCAATCCCTGTAAAATGTAATATAACGATATTTAGTTCTTATATGACACTTTTTATTCATAGGTATCAAAGCACTTTGCAAAGGAGGTATCAGTATCGCGATTCCCATTTTTCAGATGTGGAAACTGAGGCACAGGGAGGTGAAGTGACATGCCCAAGGTTACTTAACAGGCCAGTGCCAGAGCCAAAAATAGAACCCAGGTCCCCCAAGTCCCACTTCAATATGCTAGCCACTTAGACCACACCACCTTCTATATAGCTCCTCCAGTTGCTTTTCGTATGGCAGGGGATGACATGGCCCTTTACGAGATGGTATCCTTCCTTTGCACTGTGGATAGGATGGTGAGACTAAGGCAAATTCTGCTTTGATAAATGTGTGACATCTTGTCTCTGGTCTTCTTTAGGGATGGGTGACCTGGCATGGCTACAATAAAAAAGCAACATAAATCACCACCTGAAAGTCAAACCTATGATCTCAAAAAAGTAGCTTCTCTGTTCATATTAGACAGCTGGCTGGCAGGAGCTTTCCTAACATAGTCAGAAACCTGATTTTACTGACCTCTACATACTGCGCGCTCTTGTCAGAGGTCACAGTCTAACATAGAAGTGGATTTTTTTAAGGTTTGTTAATTTCTTTTTATGAGTACAGATGAGAGTGAAGGAGAACTGGAAATGATGCCAGTGTGGTAACATTCATATTTCTGAGCAATAAGGGGTACATAGAGGAAAATGAACTGCAGTATATTACTAGTGGCTTGAGATCGTATGTTTGATGGTGTGTTCCTTTTCATAGGAAACAGCCTGTCACTGTTTTAAACTGATGAACAGTAGCATGTCACTGCTTTAAACTGATCAAACCTTGTATGCCCACAAGATAATATTACAGCCTTTAGTTCAAGAAACTCAAAATTAAAACATATTAAAATTTCTGGGGGAAATCCGTAATGGTAATATAAAATGTGAATGGAAATAGATCTCAAATATGTGTATCAGATAAAGACAACTCAAGTGCCTTAAGGATCATTGTGTTGGAGTTGCTTAAAAAGAAAAAGGGGGGAAATGTCAGTTTCCTAGTGACATGTTGACAGCTTTCTGTGTATTTTACTTTAGGGACTCCATCTCTTGCATATGGCATTTTCAACAACAGTGGCTTTCACCAGAGAGCTGCCTTACTGTTCTGTATGTACTTGGCTGTACGCAGAGCTGCTTCTGCAAGCTAAAAGTACCATTTTATACTAAAGTGTGGGTACTTCACAGAATTTTCTGCTCCCAGTATATTAGTGTTTCTTTAGGTTTAAGATGAGGGACCACAACTACACATACAAACCTGTTATCCACATCCTAATCAGGCTCCGAGAGCCTTGAAATTCACTTTTCAGGTAACTTGCGAATTACGTTTTATGATGCTCAAAGTTACAAATAAGTAAACGATGACATTACTATTACCAGGTCATGTAGCAGCATATGTGACTCATGTGTGACATGGCAAGTCAGCAGAACAGACCATTTTTTCATGCTATTTCCAACTCAGAAGTATAAGTGGATGTTCCCTCCCTCACATTCCTATATCTGTTTGATCTATGTCTATATGCAGATGTAGTTAACCAAATATAATCTATAATATAATATAAGAATATAATATAGTAAAAAGAAAATCCCCCATTCTAAACAATTAAAATTCGAACCACCTCTGCACATAGTCACAGATATAGTCCCACAGTCATACGGTCATCTTTCACAATGACAAAGGTTGCTGTTAGGGGGAGAAGAGCAATTAGCCCCACTGACCTCATCTAGAGGGAAATAATAACACCTAGCTCTTATATAGTGCTTTTCAACCATAGAACTCAAAGTGCTTAAGAAATGAGGGTAGAATCATTATTCCCATTTTACAGATGAGGAAACTGAGATACAAAATGATTAAGTGATTTGCCCAAGGCCACCCAACAGGCTAGTGGCACAGCTGGGAATAGCACTCACATCTCCCAAGGCCCAGTTCAGGATATGCAACAGAAAACAGTGTTACTTTTTAAATGTATCCTTCTGTAGCAACACAAAGAGTACAGGATTGTAGCAAATGAGCCTAGGAGTCAGAAAAACATGTAAACCTGAGAGAAGCACACACGCTTCTTATAAAAATGTGTATACTGCTTAATTTGCATTAAGTCAGTACAGTTTTCTATCAGAGTCTGGCTACTCTGAGATATTTTTCAATTTTGGCAGCAGTGAAACCTTTGGGAAATTTTGCAAAGCTAGGGCTTGCTTCTACAAAAAATGGCACACATCCACTTCCTCCTGAGACCAATGGGAATTAAGGATGGTCAGCATCTGACAGCATGTGAGTATTTGATGTTTTAATGTGCAGCTGAATTGTATTTCCTACTACATATTTATTACAGCAGTGGGTTTTTTGTTGATTATAATAATGAAAATATGTTAGTGATATCACAGTTTTATGTGTTTCAAAATTAGGAAAGAGCTCAAAATATATCCATCTCACCATATATCTAAAGTAAGAATAAAAATATTGGGTTGTCTTTCATGGAGAACCAAACATTTTAATGGGCAATCTAAGAGCACTGTACTGCTTCACAAAGAAAAGTATATGGGTCTGTAAGAATAACCAGTAGAATTAGTCTCTACTCTCCCTGTCGTGAACCTTTACTTAGATCAGGTGACTGAGGCCAGGAAACAAAGGTCAGTGTTTTACTTTTAGAGTAACACATTTATTATAGTTTCAGAGTAACAGCCGTGTTAGTCTGTATCTGCAAAAAGAACAGGAGGACTTGTGGCACCTTAGAGACTAACCAATTTATTGGAGCATAAGCTTTCGTGAGTTACAGCTCACTTCATAGTGCCCATGTTCAGACTTGGGTTCAAACTTTTCAGAAGTCATACATTTATAATATAATAAAAACAAAATCTCCCATTCTAAACAAAAGTGGAACCACCTCTGCACATAGTCACGTATATGGTCCCACAGTCATTTGGTCATCCTTCAACACAATGGCAAAGATTGTTGATAGGAAGAAAAGTGAAATTAGCCCCACTCACCACATCTAGAGAGAAATCTAGGGGGGTTGGTTTAAGCCTATGACTCGGGAACATAAAATATGCTGCATAAGCAACTGTGCTAATATGATTAATATGAATTTCTAAGACAACTGCACCCATACACTTAACATTTTACCTTTGGGGAAAAAAAGACAGTTTAAACTGATGAAATATGTGTGATAATTTATGCAAATAATCTGATAAAACATATTTTATGCTTGCAACTTCCAGAAGAAGTTTTTTACAGAATACATTCAAAAGATAATATTTCAGAGGATAATATTACAAGCCACTGGGTTAATATTTATTTTCCCAAATGTCCCAAATGTGCATAAATATACACACACTACATTGTACAGCAATATAATACTATAATATTATATAATATTATAATATATAATATATATATATAATAAAATAATATAATATTGGTGAGAACTAGGAAGTGATGTTATATGTAACTTTGTGCAGTGTGGTGTTACCCTGTGATAAAGAGTGATATTTATTTTCACTCCTTGTTACAGTGGGGCTGAATAGGAGAACTTTAGCAAAGTCACTGCATTATCCCTTTCATTTGGTGGACAATTTAATCTGAATATTTTAGCATTTTTTCCCAATCAACTTCTTTCATATGGCTTAAAAACAGTATTGTTAGTCTAGGCTGGCAATCCAATTGACTGCTTCAGGTGATATGGACTGGATGGAAGAAATACCACTGGTTTGTAATTATTTGGGATATCGGTTGATGAGATGTTGCACAGTCTGAAGTCCATTTCCACTGTCAAAAACAGAATTGTGTTTCAGTCTCCATTTATGGAAAAGGTAGGCACATCTGCCATGCAATGTGTGGATGCAGTTCAAAGTGGACCATATTTTCCATGGGAGTTCTTTGGCTGGGTCCTTGATGAGGTGTTTATTTAGGACATTGGTATCCTTCAGTCTTGCTCACCATAGATCTTTGGGAGAAACCCCCCCAATATTCAAGCTCTTGCAAACAAGCCAAAAAGATTTGCTGGATTTGAGTTAGAATCTCTGAATATTATTTAGCTCTTCATGTATTGGAAGATCCCTGTTCCCTCAAATACAATGGAGCTCCTCAACAATTCTTTTGTTGCAGACAAATTTGGGGCAAATAGATGTGCACCAGTGTGAGAAGCCACGATTGTGGCAGTGATTTTACTGTACTCGTAATGATCCACATGGTGGTGTTGAAAATTGACAAGTGATGCATGGGCGCTGAGTTCAGATGGGTGAGCAGTACTCTGTGGAACAATAGACGAAGGCGAGTGAAGAGATCTGTACAATTTTTGCAACAGCTTCCCAGATCATTCCTATCAGTTTCTGGATGAGATTTAGATACATGCTTATTTTATGTGAATATTTTTCAGGTGCTGGTGGTAGGTGAGGCTTTGGTCTAACATCACAACAAGATATTTTAGGGTGGATCCTGTCTTATCAGCTGGCCACAAAGTCTATGTTCAGCTCCATTCTAGTCATTTGATTGTTTAGATCAAATGCTGACACAACAGTCGTAGTGAGGTTTGCCTTTAGCTGCCAATACAAGAAATATTTTCCAGGTGTGATGGCTTACACCCTTGTATGCACACCTACACACTATTGTAATAATCTTTCTACATGGTATTCCATGTGAGGTATCATCTGAAAACTCATAACTTGCTGATCGGTAATATCATGGTAAAATGTTTGTAGCAGTTTTATGCATAAAGTTATATATTTCCCCTTTATAATGTTAAAAGTACATGTTCAGACTCATGTAGCACCAAACTGGTCAAACGCACACCTTTATTCAAGATAGGTCCATGCTTGTCTTAATTTGTATTTAAGCAACAAATGGAGTCATCAAGCAGAAAGCGGAAAGGGAAAAAAACAAAGGAAGTTCACACTGGTGAAAAAACCCAACAGCGAACATCCTTCCACACAAACTCTTTGTCAGCAGGTTCTGAGCTAGAAGTACTTTTCAAGAGAAGGACTGAAACTATAAAAAGGAAGGGCAAATTTCCCAAGACACCCCTCCTCTCTATCTCCCTGCCCATCTCACACTTTTCACCTGAGAAAACAAAAGAACCAGCTATTGGAATCTGGGGGAGGGGTCCTGACCTGAAGAGCTTGGTCAGTAATGTTATTGTAAGCATGTGATGAAAAGGTTCACTTTAATTCTAATATAGTTTTTTAAGTTAAGCACTAGAAATCTTATTTATATCTTTATTTTTCTTGTAACCATTTCTGACTCTTATACCTCATTGCTTGTACACACCTAAAATCTCTCTCCTTGTATTAAATAAACTTATTTTATTGTTTTATCTAATCCAGTAAGTTAAAGTGTCTGGGTAACCTATTTAAGATAACAAGTTAGTTTATGTTATTCCCTTAAAGAAATAATGGACTTAATATATTTATACAGTCCAGGAGAGGGCTGGGTTGGAGAAGACAAATATTTATGGGAGAAAATCCGAGACAGGGAGTGTATTTGTGTCATCCTGCAATATAGCCAAGGCTAGTGAGAGCCAGGGTGTGACTGGCTGGCTACAGTTCCACAAACACATCTGAGAGTGCCTTGCATGCTGGTGAGCTGTTTGTGAGTGGTGCAGATTGGGAGGTACCACAGTAAGGCATTGCAAGGCTCCCCAAGTTCCAGAGCCACGGTGACACAGCCCCACACTGGTCTGGATTGCACCCCGGTATGTCACCACAATTTTGAAGTCCTTGGATAGGATTTGTTCTCTAGTGCAGTGGTTCCCAAACAAAGGGGCACCGCTTGTTCAGGGAAGCCCTTGGTGGGCCGGGCAGGTTTGTTTACCTGCCGCATCCACAGGTTCGGCCGATCGCAGCTCCCAGTGGCCGCAGTTCACCGTTCTCGGCCAATGGGAGCTGCAGGAAGCGGCGCAGGTCAAGGGACATGCTGGCCGCCACTTCCTGCAGCTCCCATTGGCCTGCAATAGTGAACTGCGGTCACTGGGAGCTGCGATCGGCCGAACCTGTGGATGCGGCAGGTAAACAAACCGGTCCGACCCCCAGGGGCTTTCCCTGAACAAGAGGCGCCCCTAATTTGGGAACCACTGCTCTAGTCAGACAAGTGTAGGCAGCAGAGACACATTTCCCCAGTGAAGTTTGGGGAAGGTCACTGATGTAGATTTTAAACAGGATAATGTGGTAGCCCACCATTGAGAGTGTGTGGCCTGCTGATCTAGTCACCAAGGAAAACATGAAACCCTGGTTAGTCAAAACTTCTTGGAGAAATTTTTCTGTTGTATTACATAGGATAATTCTGCTGTCTTCCACAAGAAGGCTGTTCCTCCATACCTGTAGGCAGCAGGTAAATCTAACAAAACTGCCCCAGTCTTGAGTTTTTCCTGAAATCCCATTTCAATGTGCATTGTTAATGCTAATATGTGGTCAGTAGAGCTGCAGCCTGGTCAGAAACCTGCTCGTTCATTCAGTAACATTGATTCCACACGGGGCATAATCCTTGCCAACAATATTCTCTCCATGAGCTTGTACCACGTGCAGAGGAGTGATTCGGACCTGTACAATGAAGGATTACTGGTTGGCTTCCCAGGCTGGTCAATGGCAATGACAATAGACTTGTGTCAGATCTTTGGGATGAGCCCTGATGAATGGATATTGAGAGAACAGTGCTGCCAGCCATTTTTGGCCCTGGGCTCTGAAGCTTTTAAGAAATTGTGAAAAGACAATCAGATCCAACAGCTTTTGTGGCTTTTGTGAGACAGAGGGCCTTATTCACCTCCCCAGTGCTGAAGGGCAATGATAGTGGGGAGGAGGCAGGTCATGCACTGACTATTTGTCAGAGCTCTGCACACTTTGCACTTAGTGGACTTGTCCCTGGTGCCTTTGAGTTCATAAGCTGTGTTTTTATGATTGCATCACCTGAATCTTCAGGGTTTCAGAGTTTCACTGGGTTTGCAATGCCCAGCTGATGAAAAATAGCCAAGTATTATGGGTGGAGTAAGCAAAGAGCTTCTCATTCCATCTTTGATGGCACTTCCCTCAGTGACTCTAGTAGTCGGGTCACCAGATGTTTGATACTCCTTGAATAGACTTTCTGTTTCCAGTTTCAAGCTAGGGATGCACGCTTTTTGGTAGCCACAAGAGATGTTTTTCTTGCAGCTATTTGGATGAGCCAGGTTAAACTATCAAACTTTGCACTGGAATGGCACTAATGGTGGCCCAGTTGTTGCAGTGAATCCTGGTCAGTTTGTCTTTTGAAAGTTCCATTGTGGTTTGGGTAATGACATGGTTACTGGGAGTTCAATCCCTAAGTGGATTATCACTGTTTGATGCTGACTATGTGGAAAGTTGTCAATAAGGTAGCTTTCCTTGCTGATCCCTCCCATCTTCCACTCCCTGTATGCTTTCTGCTTTTTCTTAATCACCTCTCTTAGATGCTTGCTCATCCAGTGTGGTCTACATCTCCTGCCTATGAATTTTTTCCCCTTTCTTGGGATGCAGGCTTCCGATGGCTTCTGCATCTTTGATTTAAAGTAATCCCAGGCCTCCTCTGCCTTTAGATCCATAAATTCTTCAGTCCAATCTACTTCCCTAACTAATTTCCTTTATTTTTGAAAGTCAGCCCTTTTGAAATAAAAAATCCTAGTTGCAGATTTATTTTTGTTAATCCTTCCATTCACTTTGAACTGAATTAGCTCATGATCACTTGAACCAAGATTGTCCCCTACAACCACTTCTTCTAGGAGATCCTCACTATTCACCAAAACCAAATCTAAAATGGCATCCCCTCTTGTTGGTTCCGCAACTACTTGATGAAGGAATCCATCAGCTATCTCATTTAGGAAAATCTGAGCCCTATTATTATTACTAGCACTTGGCCTCCAGTCTATATCTGGGAAGTTAAAGTCTCCCATGGTCACGCAATTTCCATTAGTATTTACTTCATTAAAAACATTAAAGAGGGCTCTATCCATATCCAAATTAGATCCCGGAGGTCTATAGCACACGCCAAACACTATCACAGGGGAGGCTCTAATAGTTTTCTTCCCCAATGTAATTTTTGCCTAGACAGACTCTGTCTTATCCATTCCATCGCTTCTTATTTCTTTACATTCTACCTCATCTTTGATATACAATGCTACTCCACCACCTTTACCTTTATTTCTGTCTTTTCTAAACAGCACATACTCTTCAATAGCTGTAGTCCAGTCATGACTACTATTCCGCCATGTTTCTGTTATCCCTATAATACCTGGTTTCACTTCCTGCACCAGTAGCTCTAGTTCCTCCATTTTGTTACCTAGGCTCCTCACACTGGTGTACAAACATCTTAATTTTTTATGTTTGGCCTCGCTCACATTCTGTACCCTATTAGGCACGGTCATTCTACAGCCAGTATAACCTATTAGACTGGTATCCACACTGTCCTTCCTCCTTATATAAATTCTCCTACTCACGGCTGTATCCTTTCTTACTTTGTTTTCTTCCCTCTCAATGCTAAAATCCAGCGTGGAGATTACATCTCCCAACCATCTCCCCCAGATTCCTTGTTTAAATCTCTCTTAATCAGTTGTGCCAGCCTCCATCCTAGAAGTCTATTTCCTTCCCTACTCAGATGAAGTCTATCCCGAGAGAATTGTCCTCTGTCCATGAATGTCTCCCAGTGGCCATACATCCCAAAGCCCTCCTTATAGCACCACTGCCTAAGCCATCTGTTGATAGTCATAATCTTGTCGCACCTTTGTTGCCCTTCTCTAGGAACAGGCAGAATCCCACTGAAGATCACCTGAGCCTCGATTTCCTTAAGCGTCTTCCCCAGCCTAGCAAAGTCTCCCTTAATACTTTCCAGGGAGAATCTAGCCGTATCATTTGTTCCCACATGAAGGATAATTAGGGGATTATTTCCTGCTCCCTAGCTGCATCTACACTGGGGATTAGGCTGGTAAAGCTACGGTGCTCAGGGATGTGAATTTTTCATACCTCCTGAGTGCGATAGCTGCATCAACCTAAATTTCAAGTGTAGACCAGGCCTCAGTTGGTAGAGACTCATCATCAGGAGTCATATCCCTGGCCACTTCAGTTTTTCAAGAGCTTGTCCACACACAATTTTTGTACAAATTTAACTATATCAGTTTAGAAGCAGGTATAGTTCAAGTGGTACCATCCCATAGTATGGACACAACTACACCAGTATAAAGGTGTTTATATCAATATAAACTAATAAGCTAATGAGTCCACTCTAGGGAGTTGTACTACTTTAACTCTGTCTATTTCTAAATGGATATAATTAAAGCAGTACAAAAATTGTGAGTAGATCAGGTCTAAGATCCTGAAGTGCTTGGAAGCAGTGGCTAAACTAGATCATAATAGGAGTGGGGAAGCTGCCAGTTTTGCTGGTCTTGATATTCTGTAGTGATGTGGGGCTGCATCATCTTGTGACAGGGCACAGTAAAGGAAGAAAGATGTGACTGAGAGAAGAACTGTATCAAATGACAGTTCTAACCCCTAGCAGCGCAATGAACAGGGAAGTATAAGTGTGCATGCATGTACATGGACCTGCAGAGAGGGGCACCCCTCTGATGTGCCACTCTTCCATTCCTATAAATGCAGTCACTTAGACATAACCAGGATGGTGACTCTGTGCTGATGGAAAGACAAATTAAAATGGGGAGCTAGGAGGAGTTATTTTTCATCCAAAATTTGAAATATGTAATGAATGTTTTTGCATTTAAAATATTTTAAAATATTTCACAAGATGTATTTGTATAACAGTCAAGTAAGTTTGACTTGTTTTTAACTTCTAACTGAGTCTTAGTTAGATGATCAGGACTGCTAATCTACACAGGACATAGTATTGGTGATTCAGTAGATGGTACTTCTCCATCTCTGTCCACGATCCTGCAATAAACTCAGCATGTATGAATTCCCAGTGGATCCACCCATGCAGAGCTCACTGGACAATCAGAGCCTTTATTAATACTAAACAAATTATCCAAGATTCCCCTCCTTGTCTTGGGGAAGGAAAGCTGCTTCTCTGGTTAGTTCCTCCAAAGATCTTTCCAGCTAACAAGGAAATGTATAAACAGAGGAACATTAAGTAGAAGTAGCGACATTATATCACCTTTGTGTTTGGCATGAGGGTGACCATTGCTGGAATACGGTTTCCAGTTCTGGTGTCCACACTTCAGGAAGGATGCTGAAAAACTGGAGAATGTTGAGGCTCTGTATGAGAAGTAAAAACGTACTTGCTTTTTTTTTTCTCCTCAGTTTTTTTTTTCTAAAAAATATGAAGAATAAAATGCATATTTTTTTTAATATTGGCTACTTTTCTATTGCTAGTGTATTGTATTCTATTCTGTGTTGGTTAAGAACCCTGAGCCATAGGTCCTGGTCCTGCATGGACTTCCTTGTGTGAAGGGTCCACGCACATACAAACGTTTGCAGAGTTATGGCCATAATAATCAGCTGCTAGAGCCCATGGACCATAAGAGGGTGGGTAGAAATCTTGGCTGTTGTAAAGTGAAGGATTTATAGGCCTATCAAGACCCAGCATAAGGGGCCCTGTTCCCCCAGGGTGAAAGTCTCATCCCTTGCAGACACCCAGTTTAAGGTCTACACATAGCTTACATCCCACTTAAGATCTATTTTGCAGGTGTCTGTTGCATGTAAGTGATGCATAGACTTTGTGCTGGAGTAAATTTCATCCTACGTGCAGAGTACAAGTAACTCCTATAAGGAGTCAGGCTGTATCCTATAGTGGGGTAATAGGTCCTCTGCTAAAGGATTCATTTCTAACCACCAACTGGCAGATATAATACTCATTGTTAATCTGTCCTTCTCTCCCACTCATCAAAGTCAATAAGCACTGGTTTAGAAATAGTGGGTCTAATCCTACTGTCACTGAAGTTTGTAGCAAAACTCCTATTGAGTTCAGTGGTGCAGTCTGGGAGTTAATTTGCAGTCCTTCAGCTGGTGCAATGACTACCTCTGTGGCAGGCAGCAGAACCAAAAAATTACATGTCACTGAATTAACTAGCACTAATGGTTTTGCTTTTTCTTATTTTATTTTTGGACGACAGTGATGGATCTTTGTTTTAAATTTAAGATGTACTCCACCAGCTCATGCTAGTTAGCTCAAATCATGTGTCTAAACTACTTGACAGTGTCTCTTTAAACACATACATAAGGACATACAACATTTCTGTTCAATAAAACAATAAATTATCATGAGTGAAAGGAATGACAGGGCAAAGAGGACAGTCCACATCTTAAGGTCTGCCCTTACTCATTTTCAGCTGTTTGTTCGTTCTCTCTCCTTACTTTAGCAAACTCCTGTAGAAGCCAACAGGTCTCTGCAGGGGTTGGCATTGATAGATACTAATGCAGAACTGCAGCCTTAGGCTGTGTTACTGCTAAAGTGGATTTTCAGGCAGAAGTAATATGGATAGCACACTCATCCCTCTTGTCTACTCCCTCCCTTGTGCAGACTGTCCTCCCTGAGTTCCAGGCAGGGGCATGATGCTGCTGAGACCATTTATCCTCCACCTCTCCATCCTTCCCAACCCACTGACTGGATGGGGAGATCCATCATAGAAAGATGGATGGGGCTTCCTGCCCTGAAGAAGAATATGAGCATTTGGTCCAATACAAATAAAGTCTGCCTTCAGTCCCCATGCAAACTTATTAACTTAGATAGGGGCAGGGAAGGAGGAAGGGCATGCACAATGTGGCCTTGAGTTATGCAATGGGACTGGAAATTGCCATCAATATGAGCAGAGGAAAACTAACAAGGTACTAGATAAGCAGCCTGCCATTGCTAATACAGCTATGAAGGATACTTGCTAAAACCTTATCCTTATAAAGAAAATAACTTTTAGGTAATGAACACATACAACGAAGAAGGGAATTTAATTTTTTTAAAGATCACTAGCCCAAAATGTCTCTAAGGAATGTTAGCAAGGGATTGTGAGTAACTAATATCAGAATGAAGAACATTAATTTAAGAGGTTTCAGCATAACAGCCGTGTTAGTCTGTATTCGCAAAAAGAAAAGGAGTACTTGTGGCACCTTAAAGACTAACCAATTTATTTGAGCATAAGCTTTCGTGAGCTACAGCTCACTTCATTTAAGAGGGTGTTTTCTTACAGGGCTTCATTAAATTATATGCTAAGTGACATGCTGCAATAAACAATGTCATCCTCTGGAAATGATCTCTAATACGGATTATCATATCTTTGAAAAAATATCCTCCGATGGGGCTAGGCTGCCTGCAGGCTGCAGCATACCTTGTAAAGTGACAGCCACCAAAAAAAGAGTAGCAAGGAATGCTGAGAGGGTAAACAATCTGGTTCTTCTTATTGGAGAGTGCTGCTGTAAACTGACCAAGGGTGCTCAAAACTTTTCAGACGAGAGATCAGATCCCTTTGCTGAAAGACAAATTGCTGCTAACATTTGAGACCTACCAAAACATGTTTGATACAAAATCATCACCAGTTTGTGAATACATTGAATTTGGTGAAAGAAAAACATGCAGTGTGGTTAACCAAGGTGCCCCCTGTTTGCATATTAATGCACTTCAGATTTACGGATATTATTTGCCCTTTTTGATTGAAAATAAAATAATAAACGGCAAGCACCTACTTGAGCAAGGGCAAGGGCAAATAAGACCTATGCACCACTTAGGTCTCACTTCAGCCTTCAAAATGGGGTTTGAGTGTGATCTAAATGAAGCATAAGCCCGATGCTGGATCATTTGGCAAAGGTGAAAATGACCCTAAGTTAGCAGAATGCAGGAAGAATTGTAACTCAGTCAGCTTGGTCTAGCAATTTTTATGTTTTTTTCTTTTAGATCTTTTGCATTAGAATTACACTGTTGTTAATTTCAATCTAGCTACAATATTTACTCTAGAAATCCCCAGGGTCTGAGTTTTACAGTTGTCAACATTTAAAGCAGAGATAAAGGAAGAATCCATATAATGGCTCGTGTTAGACCATTACATCAGGGAAATGCCTGCTCAATGGGTTGCCATTGTTTTAAACATGTGGAGCAGAGCTGGTCAAATAGGTTTAAGAGGGATGCAAGTAGTAGATAGGCCTGGTGCTGGACCTCTGGACAGGGATCAATTTCACCTTATAGTTGCAAAGTCACCTGATCAGCATGGAATCCAAGAGAAGTACAGTAAAGATGCTTTTTCCGCTTTGTTCTCACAAAAGAATGGAGTTAGCATAGTTATCTAGTTGTTGTTTCTTGTGGATGTATCACATGATAAATATACAGTTAGCACTAAAGTGCCACATACTTAGAATCAAATACTGCCTTACCACAGTATTTACAGGCAGCTTTTATTGACTTAAGTAGTGTAGAACATGCAGCTGAGGGCAAATTTGGACCAAAATGTATTTGATGTTTGTTCATCATGAACAGAATTGGTACATATATGTGACATCAAGGGGACGAGACAAAAAGTGCACCCAGGAATATATTTTTTTCCAATCTTCATTTGCTTGAAAAATAATAGTACCCTTTCTTGTCAAACGCAGATCTTGCCATAGCAATTCCTGCTTTTGTTTCCTCTAGAGAGACAAGGTGGGTGAGGTAATATCTTTTATTGGACCAACTGTCAGAAGATTCGCCATTGTCAGAAGATGGGATACTGGGCTAGATGAACCTTTGGTCTGACCCAGTATGGCCGGTCTTATGTTCTTATGTAACTTCTGTTGGTGAGAGAGACAAGCTTTTGAGCCACACAGAGCTCTTCTTCCAGTCTGGGAAAGGAACTCCTAGCATCACAGCTAAATGCAAGGTGGAACAGATTGTTTAGCATGAGTGGTTAGCACATATTGTAAGGGACCATTAAAGGTGGACTGGCCTATTAGCACCTCTAGAGTCCTAGGACAAAAAAAGGGGGTTATTGGGTTTCATTATAAACCATAAATCCTGTATTTGTTTTCTCTAGACTAGAATATTGCAATCTGTAAATTACCTTAGGCTATTTGTGAAAGCCACTGAAGGTATATCTACACTGCAATTAGATCCCATGGCTGACTCAGGCTGGCAGGATTTAGGCTGCAGGCCTGTTCAGTTGCAGTGTAGACTTCTGGCTCAGTCTGCAGCCTAATTCTGGGACTATCCCACCTCACAGGGTCCTAAGCCCAGAAGTCTACCGTGCAATTAAGCAGCCCCACAACCCGAGTCCTGTGAGCCTGTCAGCTGGCCCAGGCTAGCCACAGGTGTCTAATTGCAGTGTAGATATACCTTCAAATCCTATTGTGGAATGCATCTGCCTCCCTCCTAAGCAATATAGTTTGGCAGGAACAAACTAAACCTGTATCTCACACCAAGAACTGTCACCCTACTCCAGGGTGAAATTTAAAGTACTGCTATTACCATCCACAAAGGCTAGATGGTGAAAGACTACAAAGACTATGAAATTTAAATGGCTTAGGCCCCAAATACTTCAGAGAACTCTTTCCTCTCAAGGGAGATGTGGGCAAAGTGTTCTCAGTAGAAGACCCTTGCCTCTAGAATTCTATACATTTCTTTAAGGCCAAGCCTATGTGTGTATGGGAAGATAAGACACTTAATGACGTGATACATTTGATAAGATTAAAGAAAAATGGGAAGTTAAAAAAATCAGAGCAATAAAATTGATAAATATTTTCTCTCATTCCCTTCATTGTTACACAGGCCTGGACAGCTTAACACCTATTGTAATTAGGGGAGTGCAAGTGCTTTCAGAGAAATGTGCGAACACAATTACATCACCATTATTGTGCATATGAACAAAAATTACCAGGTGAACCAACAAGCCCTCTCAAAGTTTGCATAGAAAATAAAAGGTCAGAAAACTGAAGAAAGAAAACTGCTAATCAAATATATCCTTACTTCTGGCATGCTATGCACACATATTTTGGGTATTTGTAGCAGAAGAGTAAATAAATCCTATTTTGAAGTATATAACTTTGCTATAATTACAATCTGATACTCTGATCCTACAGTTCATTCTTCTTGGGCAGACTACAGTGCCTTCACAGAAGTCTGTGGGATTCTTTGTGGACTCAGCACTCTATCTGCCCACAGGAATGGCAGGACTGGACTTGATTCTGTAGAAATCCGAATGGATTTTTAAAATTAGATTCAGAAAAAAATCATTAATATCTCCTATGTTTTCTGCACACATTTTGTTCAGCCTAGTCCTTCCTTCAGCTATGTCTCAGGCTATGTCTACACTAGCACTTTTGTCTGTAAAACTTTCATCAGCCAGGGCTGTGGAAAAAACACCCCACTGAGCAACGTAAGTTTTACGGACAGAAACACCAGTGTGAACAGTGCTATGTCGGTGGGAGATGCTCTCCTGCCGACATAGCTACCGCTGCTTGTTGGGGGTGGTTTAATTATGCCGATGGAAGAACTCTCCCCATCAACATACAGCAGCTACATGTGCCGCTGTAAGGTCTCTAGTATAGACATAGCCTCATATATTTGTATCACCTCTTCACTTCAAGCACAGCTCATTTATTTCTCTATCAACATGCTACAAAAAGCCCATTAACAAAGACATGCGTCTGCACTTCCATAACACCTTATCTAACAAAGACAATCTTTTAACCTAACACTGTTCACAAGCCCAGCCATTAGCAAAGTGCAAGTTCTACAACACTGCTATTTGCTTTCAGAATCAGTTAACACTTACCGTACTTTTACATTTGCAGTGTTTGCTCCTCCATCCGCTGTATCTTGTGTTTGAGCTTGGACTGAGGACAGGAAACAATTTCAATTCTCTTGTACAGGAAAGTACCTATGCAATAGCCTCTCCATAGTTACAGTTGTAACCGACTTGCATTCTAAAGCCCTATTTTAGCTACCCTTGAAACTTTAACTTGGAAAATGAGCTCTGCCTGAAAATGGTCAGACAATGTTTCTCCAAAGTCTAAGGAAAATCATTAAACTACTTTGACAAAAAATTTACTTGACAAACTTTTGATTTTGTCTAATGTTTCTTCATCTACATCAAGTCTTTTTGAAAATTTATGAACCAGCTATATTTGAAGAAAACAGTTTTCTTAATTACAAAACTATTCACTTTGTTTGTGAATCACTGAAACCCGATACTTATATCACCATGGCAGCTTGGTTATTGCACTACATTTCCCAAATGCCATGATCCTAAGGTCTGTATTAACGGTAAGCTCCTCATATGAGAAGGGACAGTATTTAGACCACATCTATATTAAAGGGAGCTCAAAACTATAAGAGAGGCATCCAGGTTAAGTAGTAGGACTCACCAGAAAACAAGAATTTTCTCTTTCATGAACAATATGAAAGTGCTAGAATTTGTTTTTGTTCTGATGAGGAATAAAATGAGACCATCTGAAAAGAAATTCACAAAAAAATATGAGAGAGAGAGAGAGAGAGAGAGATATTCTTGCCCCAAATGGCAAATAACCCCCTGGCTAGTGCACTCACCAGGGGCATGAGAAACCTACGTTCAAGGTTTGGCTCTGAATCAGGATTTTGGTTTTTTACACAGCCCCTTCAGAAATTCTATACAAATTCTATACAAATTCTTCCGTGGACTAAGACAGCTTCCTGATAAAAAAATAATTAAATTGATATATTTCTGTGAAAAGTATTGGTTTCAAAGAATCCACATTTTTTTGTGAAAAAAATGGTTTGTATAACAATTTTCAGGCACCTCTAGTAAGTAGTAGCTTCTTATAGCTATACTGTTGTATTAGAAAAGACATGATTAACAATCAAACCAACAGGTTGTTACCTTTTAACATAAATACATAAATCAATGAACAGTGAACAACAAACCATTCCTTCATAGATCAAAAGCCTTCTTAAAAGTACAGAGGGTCTTTATTCAGTCTACTCTCCTCTTCAGGGGAGATAGATGTGCTTCAGGGCTACTCCAGGGCATACCAAAAAACAAAAAGAAAAGAAAAGAAAAGAACCCCTGTACCCAGCATATAGAACAAACAGAAGATATTCACACCCATTCATTCATACAACCCACACGTGTACTGGCAGTGATCAGCATTTCTTTTCGCAAGAATTTCTACCTCCTCATCCAAGCAGTTATCAGAAATGATATTTAAAACAAGCTTTTGGAATACAAACCTAATATCTACCTGACTGACTAAATGCTCCCTGGCTGACAGTTCCAAAGTGGCATCCTTGACAATTGAATTCCTTCATACATACAGCAAGGACAAAGGCAGTTCCCTACCTATCTGTCTGTATAGGTAACTTTAGGGCCTACATAGCCATAGAATCTGAGTGATGCTGGAGTACTTAAGAACAATTGCAATCTCTCTCATTTCCTTCCAGCCTCAAGGTAAATCATGGGAGAGAGAAAAGCTTGAGGAGCCAAGAAAAGGGGGAACTTTTCATGTGGAGAGAGAGCGAGCCTTGGCCTGAGGAGAATAGGAGGGTGATATGTCAGACATGGTGCCACAGGAGTTGGTCTCCCTCTTTCTCACCCCTGAGTTGGACTCTCCATCTTTCAAGCCCAGGCAAAAGGTACTCCTGGATGCTTCACTAATGCTAAGCTCTTGTATAGTAGAATCCACAAATAATGCTTTCTTCTACCTTGGTTTGGCTTGAAGACTCTGTCGCATCATGGTAGATGATGACCTGCCCTCAGTTATTCACACTTTTGTTACGTCTCAGTTGGACTACAGCTATACAAATACTTCAGCACTTAGGACATTCCAGCAGGTACAAACTGCTGCAGTATGTCTCCTCAGCAACATGGACTTACTGAGAGCACATCAAACCTTTTCTCTTCTCTGTACACTGACTTCCCATAGATTATCAAATCAAGTTCAAGGACTCGGTCCTTATCTTCATGGTGCTGCATGGTCTGGGCCCAAGATATATAAGACTGCCTACAGCTCTGGGATGAAGACTGTGGTTGACATGATGGAAAGTCCTATAAAAAGGATAAACCTCATCTGCACAGGAGACAGTACTTTCTCGGAGGCCTGTCTGAGATTGCTGATTGAACTCCCCCTGGAACCAAGGACCATCACAAATTTCACCATCTTCTACTCCAATTGCAAAGTGCATTTCTTTCATATTGGCATCTCTAACATAAACACATAGCAAACATGTATATTAAAAAACCCATAATAAAACCAAAAATCCCTACTCCAAATAAGAAACTCCACTGCACATACTTCTCCTCCTGAGAAGAGAATGAGAGCACAAACACAACAGATTTTAGTCACATCACTTAATGTACTACTGGAGGCACTCATATATTACAGTGACGAGCATGGTATAAGAACCTACATAGAACAGGCCTGTGATCCCCCTCCACGGCTTCCCAGCCACCAGGACATCAGTTCTTAGGGATCCCCACTCTGCATGTATCATTGGCTCTCAGTCTCCTCATCTGGTGATCTTTGGACCCATTCTCATGCCAAAATCAAAATATCCCATCCTGTTTTCTGCTTCATTAAATCACAGCACACATGAAGCCTAAACAAGTTATTTTGTATCACAACTCTGCCTGTAGGTTTCCTGGCCCACAGGGACAGCCTTCCACAACCTCACCTGCAGCTCTCTTAGTTTGCTACTGAGTTCTTCATCTCCCCATCCTGAGCTCAGGTTTACCACTTTATAGTTTCCAAAAGCATCTCTTTGACACATGATCTCTAGACTCTGTCCCTCCTGAGGATCTATATGCTCCAGAATGCCTCCATACCAGGCACACTCAAATGTTCACATCCTTCAAGGTCCAATGTGCAGGTCCAAGGAGTTTGGTTGTTTTGTTTTTCACAAAACCTCCACATATTTTTAAATAGCTATTGCATGGGCTAAGAACTTCAGTAGCCCATTTTAGCTTAATTAAATAACTCAAATGCCTCAATTTCCCCAAAGGGAGTCAGCTTAGAATGCAGTGGTTCTTCTTCTGAATTTCCACAATGGCTTATTAGTTGAGCTGGTCAAAAATGCCATACCCTTCTACTCCCCACACCCCAGAGGGAAATTTCAACTTTTCACTGGTGGGAGAAAAGTCAAGTGAAAAGTCAAAATTTCCCATGGACTTTGTGGCAAATTTCATTTACTTGAAAACCCAGTTTTCTGGGTGTCATAAATATAAAGGGAAGGGTAAACCCCTTTGAAATCCCTCCTGGCCAGGGGAAAGCTCCTCTCACCTGAAAAGGGTTAAGAAGCTAAAGGTAACCTCGCTGGCACCTGACCAAAATGACCAATGAGGAGACAAGATACTTTCAAAAGCTGGGAGGAGGGAGAGAAACAAAGGGTTTGTGTGTCTGTCTGTAGTCGTCTTGGCCGGGGACAGAACAGGAATGGAGTCTTAGAACTTTTAGTAAGTAATCTAGCTAGGTATGTGTTAGATTATGATTTCTTTAAATGGCTGAGAAAAGAATTGTGCTGAATAGAATAACTATTTCTGTCTGTGTATCTTTTTTGTAACTTAAGGTTTTGCCTAGAGGGGTTCTCTATGTTTTTGAATCTAATTACCCTGTAAGATATATACCATCCTGATTTTACAGAGGGGATTTCTTTATTTCTATTTACTTCTATTTTTTATTAAAAGTCTTCTTGTAAAACACTGAATGCTTTTTCATTGTTCTCAGATCCAAGGGTTTGGGTTTGTGGTCACCTATGCAAATTGGTGAGGCTTTTTATCCAACATTTCCCAGGAAAGGGGGGGTGCAAGTGTTGGGAGGATTGTTCATTGTTCTTAAGATCCAAGGGTCTGGGTCTGTAGTCACCTAGACAAATTGGTGAGGCTTTTTACCAAACCTTGTCCAGGAAGTGGGGTGCAAGGTTTTGGGAAGTATTTTGGGGGGAAGGACGCGTCCAAACAGCTCTTCCCCAGTAACCAGTATTAGTTTGGTGGTGGTAGCGGCCTGTCCAAGGTGTAATATTTTGTACCTTGGGGAAGTTTTGACCTAAGCTGGTAAAGATAAGCTTAGGAGGTTTTTCATGCAGGTCCCCACATCTGTACCCTAGAGTTCAGAGTGGGGGAGGAACCTTGACATGGTGGCAGCGGTGGGATTAACCTGAAATCATTTTGAGATCCAGTTGAGATTTTTTGAACTAGAAATACAGATTTTAAAAAGGAATTTTTAGGAAGTCCAGAAGGCCGCTTTGAAACTGAAAGCAGCTTGGTTTCTCTCTGCTTTGTGGCCAAGCAGAGACAAAAGGGGATTATCTTGTGAATTGCAGGTTTTCTTTGCCTGGAGGCAGGGTACTTAACTCCTGCAGGGAAATTCACAGTCTTCCAACCCAGAGGTTTTTTTTTTTTTTTTTCTTTTCTTCCTAAAAGTAAATAGGGGGTGTGTGCTCTACCCATTTGCCTGGAGACAAAAGTGGCAGGGTTTTTTTTTAGGATTTTGATTTTTTTTTTTGTTTTACAAGGAGCACAGGTTTGAAAAGAAATTTTTTTCTTCTTTGGGCTGGGTAAGCAGGTTTCCAAGTAGTTGGAGGTTTTTTGCTTTAATTTGGGCCCAGAGCAGAGACAAGGGAATTGTCTTTTTCTGTAGGCTGACAATCACTATCAGAGAATAGGTATTCTATTCCAGCACAGCAAAATTTTACAACCAAGTTTTGTTTGTTTATTTCTAAACCTCGGGTGTAAAGTTAGTTAAAAACAGAGAGGTTAGAATGGCCAAATCCTCAGCTCGACTACAGCTGGAATTAGCCAAATTTCAGGCTGAGGAAAAACAAAGGGAACATGAAAGACAGATAGAACTCATGCAGCTGAAGAAGGAACAAGAAAGGGAGGCAGAACAACACCAAGAGGCTGCCCACAAGAGGGAAATGGAGGCAAGGAAGCATGTGGAGGAGGAGAAGGAAAAAGAGAGGAAGCATGTGGAGGAGATGGAGAGGATAAAGGCCCAGCAGAATATACCAACAAACCCTAGCAATCCTTCTCCAGGTACCACTTCCCATCCCAGAAAGTTCCCCACCTACAAGGCAGGTGATGATACTGAGGCCTTCTTAGAAAACTTGGAAAGGGCCTGCCTTGGGTACAACATCTCTACTGACCAATACATGGTAGAGCTGAGGCCGCAGCTCAGTGGACCCTTAGCTGAGGTGGCAGCTGAAATGCCTAAAGAACACATGAACAAGTATGAACTGTTTAAATCCAAGGCGAGAGTCAGAATGGGGATAACACCCGAGCAGTCTCGTCGGAGGTTCAGAGCCCTAAGGTGGAAACCAGACATGTCATTTACCCGACATGCCTACCACATTGTAAAACATTGGGATGCCTGGATATCAGGAGCAAGTGTTGAATCTCCAGTAAATTTGCCCTTCCTAATGCAAATGGAACAATTCTTAGAGGGTGTTCCTGAGGAAATAGAAAGATACATCCTAGATGGGAAACCCAAAACTGTAATTGAGGCAGGAGAGATTGGAGCCAGATGGGTGGAGGTGGCAGAGAAGAAGAAAACTGGTCGCAGTTGGAGCGGAGACCAGAAGGGACCACCCCAGACCACACCCTATTACCGGGGGCCGCCCAAAACCCCACCTACCTCCCAAAGAACCCTCCAGACCCCTTATCGTCCCACCACCCCGTTCTCCAGCAACCCTCCTCGCCCCAGTGACCCGTCAGCTGGACGATGTTTTAAGTGTAACGAGCTGGGGCATGTAAAGGCCAACTGCCCCAAGAACCCCAACAGATTACAGTTCATTGCACCGGAATCACACCAGAGGTCCACAGGCCCAGATACCTCCCAGATACCCTTGGAGCGGAGGGAAACTGTGAGTGTGGGTGGGAAGAAGGTCACCGCGTGGAGGGACACCGGAGCACAAGTGTCAGCTATCCATGCTTCCTTAGTGGACCCCAATTTAATCAACCCAGAGATCCAAGTGACGATTCAACCCTTCAAGTCCAACTCTTTCAATTTGCCTACAGCCAAGTTGCCTGTCCAGTACAAGGGCTGGTCAGGAATGTGGACTTTTGCAGTCTATGATGATTATCCCATCCCCATGCTGTTGGGGGAAGACTTGGCCAATCATGTGAAGCAGGCCAAGAGGGTGGGAATGGTCACCCGCAACCAGGCTAAACAAGCCGTGAGGCCTAGCTCTGTTCCGGAAACTTCTATCAGGACCCAGTCAGAGGTGATGGACCTGGACCCCAGGCCAATGTCTGCAACAGCAGTAGTGGATCCAGTCCCAGAGACCCAGACGGAACCAGTCCCAGAACCGGAACCAGCCAAACAACCAACACCAGACCCCGTGTCAGCACTGAATCCAGTACTTGCAACCTCAACACCAGAGGGCCCCACCGAACCTGAACTGGCAGCAGCCGATAACCCTACACAAGAGGCTCAGCCGGAGCCTGAATCCCAACATAGTGCACCAGCGGAGAGCGGTTCACAGTCAACAGAAACAGCTCCATCCCCTATATCGCTTCCAGAGGGACCAAGCCTAAGTCCACAATCCCATGAGGAACTGATGTCTCCAGCATCAAGGGAACAGTTCCAGACCGAACAGGAAGCAGATGAAAGCCTCCAGAGAGCTTGGACGGTGGCACGGAGCAACCCACCGCCTCTCAGCTCTTCTAATCGATCCAGGTTTGTTGTAGAAAGAGGACTTTTATATAAGGAAACTCTTTCTGGGGGACACCAGGAAGACTGGCATCCTCAGAGACAGTTGGTAGTTCCAACTAAATACCGGGCCAAGCTCTTGAGCTTAGCCCATGATCACCCTAGTGGCCATGCTGGGGTGAACAGGACCAAAGACCGTTTGGGGGGTCATTCCACTGGGAGGGAATGGGCAAGGATGTTTCTACCTATGTCCAGTCTTGTGAGGTGTGCCAAAGAGTGGGAAAACCCCAAGACCAGGTCAAAGCTCCTCTCCAGCCACTCCCCATCATTGAAGTTCCATTTCAGCGAGTAGCTGTGGATATTCTGGGTCCTTTTCCGGAAAAGACACCCAGAGGAAAGCAGTACATACTGACTTTCATGGATTTTGCCACCCGATGGCTGGAAGCAGTAGCTCTAAGCAACACCAGGGCTAAAAGTGTGTGCCAGGCACTAGCACACATTTTTGCCAGGGTAGGTTGGCCCTCCGACATCCTCACAGATGCAGGGACTAATTTCCTGGCAGGAACTATGAAAAACCTTTGGGAAGCTCATGGGGTAAATCACTTGGTTGCCACTCCTTACCATCATCAAACAAATGGCATGGTGGAGAAGTTTAATGGAACTTTGGGGGCCATGATACGTAAATTCGTAAATGAGCACTCCAATGATTGGGACCTAGTATTGCAGCAGTTGCTCTTTGCCTACAGAGCTGTACCACATCCCAGTTTAGGGTTTTCCCCATTTGAACTTGTATATGGCCGTGAGGTTAAGGGGCCATTGCAGTTGGTGAAGCAGCAATGGGAGGGATTTACACCTTCTCCAGGAACTAACATTCTGGACTTTGTAACCAACCTACAAAACACCCTCCGAACCTCTTTAGCCCTTGCTAGAGAAAACTTACAGGATGCTCAAAAAGAGCAAAAAGCCTGGTATGATAAACATGCCAGAGAGCGTTCCTTCAAAGTAGGAGACCAGGTCATGGTCTTAAAGGCGCTCCAGGCCCATAAAATGGAAGCATCGTGGGAAGGGCCATTCGTGGTCCAGGAGCGCCTGGGAGCTGTTAATTATCTCATAGCATTCCCCACCTCCAACCGAAAGCCTAAGGTGTATCATATTAATTCTCTAAAGCCCTTTTATTCCAGAGAATTAAAGGTTTGTCAGTTTACAGCCCAGGGAGGAGACGACGCTGAGTGGCCTGAAGGTGTCTACTACGAAGGGAAATGTGCTGGTGGTGTGGAAGAGGTGAACCTCTCCATGACCCTTGGGCGTATGCAGCGACAGCAGATCCAGGAGCTGTGCACTAGCTACGCGCCAACGTTCTCAGCCACCCCAGGACTGACTGAACGGGCATACCACTCCATTGACACAGGTAATGCTCACCGAATTAGGGTCCAACCTTACCGGGTGTCTCCTCAAGCTAAAACTGCTATAGAACGGGAGATCCAGGATATGTTACAGATGGGTGTAATCCGCCCCTCTGAAAGTGCATGGGCATCTCCAGTGGTTCTAGTTCCCAAACCAGATGGGGAAATACGTTTTTGCGTGGACTACCGTAAGCTAAATGCTGTAACTCGCCCAGACAACTATCCAATGCCACGCACTGATGAACTATTAGAGAAACTGGGACGGGCCCAGTTCATCTCTACCTTGGACTTAACCAAGGGGTACTGGCAGGTACCGCTAGATGAATCTGCCAAGGAAAGGTCAGCCTTCATCACACATCTCGGGCTGTATGAATTTAATGTACTCCCTTTCGGGCTGCGAAATGCACCCGCCACTTTCCAAAGACTTGTAGATGGTCTCCTAGCGGGATTAGGAGAATATGCAGTCGCCTACCTTGACGATGTGGCCATATTTTCGGATTCCTGGGCAGACCACCTGGAACATCTACAAAAAGTCCTTGAGCGCATAAGGGAGGCAGGACTAACTGTTAAGGCTAAGAAGTGTCAAATAGGCCTAAACAGAGTGACTTACCTTGGACACCAGGTGGGTCAAGGAACTATCAGCCCCCTACAGGCCAAAGTGGATGCTATCCAAAAGTGGCCTGTCCCAAAGTCAAAGAAACAGGTTCAATCCTTCTTAGGCTTGGCCGGTTATTACAGACGATTTGTACCGCACTACAGCCAAATCGCTGCCCCACTGACAGACCTAACCAAAAAGAAACAGCCAAATGCTGTTCAGTGGACCAGAAAGTGTCAGAAGGCCTTTAACAAGCTTAAAGCGACTGTCATAAATATAAAGGGAAGGGTAAACCCCTTTGAAATCCCTCCTGGCCAGGGGAAAGCTCCTCTCACCTGTAAAGGGTTAAGAAGCTAAAGGTAACCTCGCTGGCACCTGACCAAAATGACCAATGAGGAGACAAGATACTTTCAAAAGCTGGGAGGAGGGAGAGAAACAAAGGGGTTTGTGTGTCTGTCTGTAGTCGTCTTGGCCGGGGACAGAACAGGAATGGAGTCTTAGAACTTTTAGTAAGTAATCTAGCTAGGTATGTGTTAGATTATGATTTCTTTAAATGGCTGAGAAAAGAATTGTGCTGAATAGAATAACTATTTCTGTCTGTGTATCTTTTTTTGTAACTTAAGGTTTTGCCTAGAGGGGTTCTCTATGTTTTTGAATCTAATTACCCGATAAGATATATACCATCCTGATTTTACAGGGGGGATTTCTTTATTTCTATTTACTTCTATTTTTTATTAAAAGTCTTCTTGTAAAACACTGAATGCTTTTTCATTGTTCTCAGATCCAAGGGTTTGGGTTTGTGGTCACCTATGCAAATTGGTGAGGCTTTTTATCCAACATTTCCCAGGAAAGGGGGGGTACAAGTGTTGGGAGGATTGTTCATTGTTCTTAAGATCCAAGGGTCTGGGTCTGTAGTCACCTAGGCAAATTGGTTAGGCTTTTTACCAAACCTTGTCCTGGAAGTGGGGTGCAGGGTTTTGGGAAGTATTTTGGGGGGAAGGACGCGTCCAAACAGCTCTTCCCCAGTAACCAGTATTAGTTTGGTGGTGGTAGCGGCCTGTCCAAGGGGTAATATTTTGTACCTTGGGGAAGTTTTGACCTAAGCTGGTAAAGATAAGCTTAGGAGGTTTTTCATGCAGGTCCCCACATCTGTACCCTAGAGTTCAGAGTGGGGGAGGAACCTTGACATGGTGGCACAGTGGTGGGATTAACCTGAAATCATTTTGAGATCCAGTTGAGATTTTTTGAACTAGAAATACAGATTTTAAAAAGGAATTTTTAGGAAGTCCAGAAGGCAGCTTTGAAACTGAAAGCAGCTTGGTTTCTCTCTGCTTTGTGGCCAAGCAGAGACAAAAGGGGATTATCTTGTGAATTGCAGGTTTTCTTTGCCTGGAGGCAGGGTACTTAACTCCTGCAGGGAAATTCACAGTCTTCCAACCCAGAGGTTTTTTTTTTTTTTTCCTCTTTTCTTCCTAAAAGTAAATAGGGGGTGTGTGCTCTACCCATTTGCCTGGAGACAAAAGTGGCAGGGTTTTTTTTAGGATTTTGATTTTTTTTTTTGTTTTACAAGGAGCACAGGTTTGAAAAGAAATTTTTTTCTTCTTTGGGCTGGGTAAGCAGGTTTCCAAGTAGTTGGAGGTTTTTTGCTTTAATTTGGGCCCAGAGCAGAAACAAGGGAATTGTCTTTTTCTGTAGGCTGACAATCACTATCAGAGAATAGGTATTCTATTCCAGCACAGCAAAATTTTACAGCCAAGTTTTGTTTGTTTATTTCTAAACCTCGGGTGTAAAGTTAGTTAAAAACAGAGAGGTTAGAATGGCCAAATCCTCAGCTCGACTACAGCTGGAATTAGCCAAATTTCAGGCTGAGGAAAAACAAAGGGAACATGAAAGACAGATAGAACTCATGCAGCTGAAGAAGGAACAAGAAAGGGAGGCAGAACAACACCAAGAGGCTGCCCACAAGAGGGAAATGGAGGCAAGGAAGCATGTGGAGGAGGAGAGGGAAAAAGAGAGGAAGCATGTGGAGGAGATGGCGAGGATAAAGGCCCAGCAGAATATACCAACAAACCCTAGCAATCCTTCTCCAGGTACCACTTCCCATCCCAGAAAGTTCCCCACCTACAAGGCAGGTGATGATACTGAGGCCTTCTTAGAAAACTTGGAAAGGGCCTGCCTTGGGTACAACATCTCTACTGACCAATACATGGTAGAGCTGAGGCCGCAGCTCAGTGGACCCTTAGCTGAGGTGGCAGCTGAAATGCCTAAAGAACACATGAACAAGTATGAACTGTTTAAATCCAAGGAGAGAGTCAGAATGGGGATAACACCCGAGCAGTCTCGTCGGAGGTTCAGAGCCCTAAGGTGGAAACCAGACATGTCATTTACCCGACATGCCTACCACATTGTAAAACATTGGGATGCCTGGATATCAGGAGCAAGTGTTGAATCTCCAGTAAATTTGCCCTTCCTAATGCAAATGGAACAATTCTTAGAGGGTGTTCCTGAGGAAATAGAAAGATACATCCTAGATGGGAAACCCAAAACTGTAATCGAGGCGGGAGAGATTGGAGCCAGATGGGTGGAGGTGGCAGAGAAGAAGAAAACTGGTCGCAGTTGGAGCGGAGACCAGAAGGGACCACCCCAGACCACACCCTATTACCGGGGGCCGCCCAAAGCCCCACCTACCTCCCAAAGAACCCTCCAGACCCCTTATCGTCCCACCACCCCGTTCTCCAGCAACCCTCCTCGCCCCAGTGACCCGTCAGCTGGACGATGTTTTAAGTGTAACGAGCTGGGGCATGTAAAGGCCAACTGCCCCAAGAACCCCAACAGATTACAGTTCATTGCACCGGAATCACACCAGAGGTCCACAGGCCCAGATACCTCCCAGATACCCTTGGAGCGGAGGGAAACTGTGAGTGTGGGTGGGAAGAAGGTCACCGCGTGGAGGGACACCGGAGCACAAGTGTCAGCTATCCATGCTTCCTTAGTGGACCCCAATTTAATCAACCCAGAGATCCAAGTGACGATTCAACCCTTCAAGTCCAACTCTTTCAATTTGCCTACAGCCAAGTTGCCTGTCCAGTACAAGGGCTGGTCAGGAATGTGGACTTTTGCAGTCTATGATGATTATCCCATCCCCATGCTGTTGGGGGAAGACTTGGCCAATCATGTGAAGCAGGCCAAGAGGGTGGGAATGGTCACCCGCAACCAGGCTAAACAAGCCGTGAGGCCTAGCTCTGTTCCGGAAACTTCTATCAGGACCCAGTCAGAGGTGATGGACCTGGACCCCAGGCCAATGTCTGCAACAGCAGTAGTGGATCCAGTCCCGGAGACCCAGACGGAACCAGTCCCAGAACCGGAACCAGCCGAACAACCAACACCAGACCCCGTGTCAGCACTGAATCCAGTACTTGCAACCTCAACACCAGAGGGCCCCACCGAACCTGAACTGGCAGCAGCCGATAACCCTACACAAGAGGCTCAGCCGGAGCCTGAATCCCAACATAGTGCACCAGCGGAGAGCGGTTCACAGTCAACAGAAACAGCTCCATCCCCTATATCGCTTCCAGAGGGACCAAGCCTAGGTCCACAATCCCATGAGGAACTGATGTCTCCAGCATCAAGGGAACAGTTCCAGACCGAACAGGAAGCAGATGAAAGCCTCCAGAGAGCTTGGACGGCGGCACGGAGCAACCCACCGCCTCTCAGCTCTTCTAATCGATCCAGGTTTGTTGTAGAAAGAGGACTTTTATACAAGGAAACTCTTTCTGGGGGACACCAGGAAGACTGGCATCCTCAGAGACAGTTGGTAGTTCCAACTAAATACCGGGCCAAGCTCTTGAGCTTAGCCCATGATCACCCTAGTGGCCATGCTGGGGTGAACAGGACCAAAGACCGTTTGGGGGGGTCATTCCACTGGGAGGGAATGGGCAAGGATGTTTCTACCTATGTCCAGTCTTGTGAGGTGTGCCAAAGAGTGGGAAAACCCCAAGACCAGGTCAAAGCTCCTCTCCAGCCACTCCCCATCATTGAAGTTCCATTTCAGCGAGTAGCTGTGGATATTCTGGGTCCTTTTCCGAAAAAGACACCCAGAGGAAAGCAGTACATACTGACTTTCATGGATTTTGCCACCCGATGGCCGGAAGCAGTAGCTCTAAGCAACACCAGGGCTAAAAGTGTGTGCCAGGCACTAGCAGACATTTTTGCCAGGGTAGGTTGGCCCTCCGACATCCTCACAGATGCAGGGACTAATTTCCTGGCAGGAACTATGAAAAACCTTTGGGAAGCTCATGGGGTAAATCACTTGGTTGCCACTCCTTACCATCATCAAACAAATGGCATGGTGGAGAAGTTTAATGGAACTTTGGGGGCCATGATACGTAAATTCGTAAATGAGCACTCCAATGATTGGGACCTAGTATTGCAGCAGTTGCTCTTTGCCTACAGAGCTGTACCACATCCCAGTTTAGGGTTTTCCCCATTTGAACTTGTATATGGCCGTGAGGTTAAGGGGCCATTGCAGTTGGTGAAGCAGCAATGGGAGGGATTTACACCTTCTCCAGGAACTAACATTCTGGACTTTGTAACCAACCTACAAAACACCCTCCGAACCTCTTTAGCCCTTGCTAGAGAAAACTTACAGGATGCTCAAAAAGAGCAAAAAGCCTGGTATGATAAACATGCCAGAGAGCGTTCCTTCAAAGTAGGAGACCAGGTCATGGTCTTAAAGGCGCTCCAGGCCCATAAAATGGAAGCATCGTGGGAAGGGCCATTCGTGGTCCAGGAGCGCCTGGGAGCTGTTAATTATCTCATAGCATTCCCCACCTCCAACCGAAAGCCTAAGGTGTATCATATTAATTCTCTAAAGCCCTTTTATTCCAGAGAATTAAAGGTTTGTCAGTTTACAGCCCAGGGAGGAGACGACGCTGAGTGGCCTGAAGGTGTCTACTACGAAGGGAAATGTGCTGGTGGTGTGGAAGAGGTGAACCTCTCCATGACCCTTGGGCGTATGCAGCGACAGCAGATCCAGGAGCTGTGCACTAGCTACGCGCCAACGTTCTCAGCCACCCCAGGACTGACTGAACGGGCATACCACTCCATTGACACAGGTAATGCTCACCGAATTAGGGTCCAACCTTACCGGGTGTCTCCTCAAGCTAAAACTGCTATAGAACGGGAGATCCAGGATATGTTACAGATGGGTGTAATCCGCCCCTCTGAAAGTGCATGGGCATCTCCAGTGGTTCTAGTTCCCAAACCAGATGGGGAAATACGTTTTTGCGTGGACTACCGTAAGCTAAATGCTGTAACTCGCCCAGACAACTATCCCATGCCACGCACAGATGAACTATTAGAGAAACTGGGAAGGGCCCAGTTCATCTCTACCTTGGACTTAACCAAGGGGTACTGGCAGGTACCGCTAGATGAATCTGCCAAGGAAAGGTCAGCCTTCATCACACATCTCGGGCTGTATGAATTTAATGTACTCCCTTTCGGGCTGCGAAATGCACCCGCCACTTTCCAAAGACTTGTAGATGGTCTCCTAGCGGGATTAGGAGAATATGCAGTCGCCTACCTTGACGATGTGGCCATATTTTCGGATTCCTGGGCAGACCACCTGGAACATCTACAAAAAGTCCTTGAGCGCATAAGGGAGGCAGGACTAACTGTTAAGGCTAAGAAGTGTCAAATAGGCCTAAACAGAGTGACTTACCTTGGACACCAGGTGGGTCAAGGAACTATCAGCCCCCTACAGGCCAAAGTGGATGCTATCCAAAAGTGGCCTGTCCCAAAGTCAAAGAAACAGGTTCAATCCTTCTTAGGCTTGGCCGGTTATTACAGACGATTTGTACCGCACTACAGCCAAATCGCTGCCCCACTGACAGACCTAACCAAAAAGAAACAGCCAAATGCTGTTCAGTGGACCGGAAAGTGTCAGAAGGCCTTTAACAAGCTTAAAGCGACACTCATGTCTGACCCTGTACTAAGGGCCCCAGACTTTGACAAACCGTTCCTAGTAACCACAGATGCATCCGAGCGTGGTGTGGGAGCAGTTTTAATGCAGAAAGGACCTGATCAAGAATTCCACCCTGTAGTGTTTCTCAGCAAAAAACTGTCTGAGAGGGAAAGCAACTGGTCAGTCACTGAAAAAGAATGTTATGCCATTGTCTACGCTCTGGAAAAGCTACGCCCATATGTTTGGGGACGGCGTTTCCACCTGCAAACCGACCATGCTGCACTAAAGTGGCTTCACACCGTCAAAGAAACTAACAAAAAACTTCTTCGGTGGAGTTTAGCTCTCCAAGATTTTGATTTCGACATCCAACACATCTCAGGAGCTTCTAACAAAGTGGCTGATGCACTCTCCCGTGAAAGTTTCCCAGAATCAACTGGTTAAAATCGTCCTTGAGATGTGGAAAATATTGATAGTCTTTATGTACTTGGTAGTATATTTAGAGATGCATGTGTCTTATTAACTCTGTTTTTCCTAGAGCTCCAGGAAGAAATCCCAGCCAGTGTTTCACCCTAGCTGAGATTTGGGGGGCGTGTCATAAATATAAAGGGAAGGGTAAACCCCTTTGAAATCCCTCCTGGCCAGGGGAAAGCTCCTCTCACCTGAAAAGGGTTAAGAAGCTAAAGGTAACCTCGCTGGCACCTGACCAAAATGACCAATGAGGAGACAAGATACTTTCAAAAGCTGGGAGGAGGGAGAGAAACAAAGGGTTTGTGTGTCTGTCTGTAGTCGTCTTGGCCGGGGACAGAACAGGAATGGAGTCTTAGAACTTTTAGTAAGTAATCTAGCTAGGTATGTGTTAGATTATGATTTCTTTAAATGGCTGAGAAAAGAATTGTGCTGAATAGAATAACTATTTCTGTCTGTGTATCTTTTTTGTAACTTAAGGTTTTGCCTAGAGGGGTTCTCTATGTTTTTGAATCTAATTACCCTGTAAGATATATACCATCCTGATTTTACAGGGGGGATTTCTTTATTTCTATTTACTTCTATTTTTTATTAAAAGTCTTCTTGTAAAACACTGAATGCTTTTTCATTGTTCTCAGATCCAAGGGTTTGGGTTTGTGGTCACCTATGCAAATTGGTGAGGCTTTTTATCCAACATTTCCCAGGAAAGGGGGGGTGCAAGTGTTGGGAGGATTGTTCATTGTTCTTAAGATCCAAGGGTCTGGGTCTGTAGTCACCTAGACAAATTGGTGAGGCTTTTTACCAAACCTTGTCCTGGAAGTGGGGTGCAAGGTTTTGGGAAGTATTTTGGGGGGAAGGACGCGTCCAAACAGCTCTTCCCCAGTAACCAGTATTAGTTTGGTGGTGGTAGCGGCCTGTCCAAGGTGTAATATTTTGTACCTTGGGGAAGTTTTGACCTAAGCTGGTAAAGATAAGCTTAGGAGGTTTTTCATGCAGGTCCCCACATCTGTACCCTAGAGTTCAGAGTGGGGGAGGAACCTTGACACTGGGGAAAACCAGTTCTGACAGAAAATCAGTGACAAGCCCTATTCATCAGTATTGTTATTGTTTTCATACACAATTATATAGAACAAAATGACAAATCATTGCCCTTTGTTATTAGCATTATAGACCCTGATATTAAAATCATTTGCATGCTGCAAGGCAGCTGGGGAGCTGCCTGTGTGGATCTGATTGGAAGGTTTAGGACATAATTACTAGATTTGTGGGTTTAATAAGTGATGGTAAGAAGTTTTATTGACAAATACCTCTTCCAATTCAGAGCGCAACAGAAGGTGGGGTTAACTATTTGTATGTACATGAGAAAGAAATTATTTTCTGGTTGCATATTCGAGATATTTTGTTAGCTTATGGTTCGTTTTTTGGTTTTTTTTTGTTTACAGGCCAGCGCATGTTCCTAAAAGCCGCTGACTCACATGTACTGTAAACTAAGACACATCAAGTAAAATGATGTTTGGCAGCAAAGTATCTACAACATATTACCATTTAAATATTGACATTTGACTTTCTGTCAATTTGCAGCTGTGTACTTATTTTTAATAGATCTTTTCTCTTTCTTTTGTTAATCAAACAAGAAGGAAAGCACAGGCTGCTTGGGGTGCTGTTAGTGCACAACATTTGGACTATTGCTGACATCTCCTTGACAGCTCCACCTCTCAAAGGTGGCATGGAAATGATGTAAACACCTCTCACTATGCTTGTTAGTGGTGAAGCAGGATCAGAGAGATTTACCTGTTGGATGTACAACTGTGACTTGGATTATTGATGGAATTACTGCAAAATAGAATGAGGTATTCCTTGCTCTGATAACTCTCTCCTATATATAGAAGAGAGTTGTATATATATTTACAAGAGTTATATAGAAAAATGTGGGCCAAATTCTTCTCTGTTATATGCATGCCAGTGCAGAGGCTTCCAGGAGGTTGTATGTATTTATAACTGAGTGCAGAATCAGGCCCTATAACTCTTCTGGAAATAACTGCATGTTATGATAGCCTAGGGAGTGATTTTTCCCTCTGCAGTGTCTATTGCCATCACAGACCATCTCGGGGAGAATTGCAAACATTTGTAGGGTCACCATAAGTAGCCTCATGCTGCAAGCCCCAGCACAGTGGGTGTGCAGGGGTGGGGCACAAGGTAAAAGGGGGCATGTCGCAGGAGTAGCCAGAGCGCTGCCAACATTTTCTGCTGCAGCACATAGACAGTGGAGCAGCACATAGACAGCCATGATAGAGTGGGGGGTGGCCCATCAATGAGAGCAGTCCTGCTTCCTCTGATTTATACCAGGGGCTGCACCAGCCCCCCCCCCTCCCAGAGTAGCCCAGAATCAGAAAGGTATTAGGGTGGTTTAAAGCCTTCCTTGTCTACCTGCCTCTTGGGCTGGTCATTCTGTATTGCATCTCCTAGAGGTGCAGCATCAGATCTCTGCCCTAGTCTCCAAAGGCTTGGTTCTGCAAGGTCCTGAACACCCTCGCTCCCATTAATGTCAATGGGAGTTAAGGGCATGCAGCAGCCTGAAGGAGTGGGCATTAATGGGTTACATTTTCAAAATGGGTTCCATCTTGATTCAGAGACAGTCTAGAAATGCTGGAAAGCTTGTGCATGATAAGGCTTAGTGCTGCACATGGCTGATGAATACAGGCTTGTATAGCAAAAGTTACATCATTAAGGAAATTTAAAGAAAAGATTAGTGGATTCTTCTTTACATGTGCAACTCTGGCTTCAGGAGGGAGGGGACAGAGAGAAAGATAAATATTAGCAATAGGCCCCTAAGTGACAAGCTTAGCAAGAATCTACATAGAATAGACCCTTAAGGGTTTTGTGCCTGTATCTATTATTTACTAGTCATGTTTCTGTTTAAATCCCTGTATTTTATGAACTCTATTGCATCGAAAATCATCATTCTGTTATATAATTGTATTTAACTTTTTGGACTTGGCACATGAATTTCAGTTCTACAGATGAAAAAACTCCAGCACAGTTTATGTAACTAGACATTAAAATAGCGCCAGCGTGACAAAGAGTGGCAGCTCAATCTGCTCCATGAAGGCTAGATTGTGAAGGCTAGATTGTGACTAGCTCTAATGCAGCTTTAAAGGGCAGTAATGCAGTTCTGCACAGCTCTGTCCTTGCAGGAACAAGCTAGCCCTGCAGAAACATATAAGCTTCAATATAATGGATTGTAAAGCACTCTTAATTGGAAAGAGCTATTTTAAGACTTGTTTCAATAAACTGGTGTGTTAGTCTAATAGTTGTAGCCACTGCGTGGGGAAAGTGTTATCCTAAATCCAGCTGAAGCTATCATTTCCCTCTGTAGTAAATCTGCATTTGAAGAAGTGGCAGAGAGACCCTATAATTAATTAAAAAACACATTTTGTAGCTAGATTGCTGTCACATTCTGGGGTGCAATCCAGACCAGTAAGTGGTTGTGTCACCGCCTGCCCTGTAACACTGGGTGCCTCACAATGCCTTGCTGTTGTAGCTCCCAACCTGGGCCGCTCACAAGCAGCCCAACAGTATGCAGGTTACACCCCAAGAATCTCTGTATAGCCGCAGCCCTGGTGTCACAGCAACTCTGACCCCAGCAGCTGTTAGCAACACTCCAGTCACACTCTGGCTTCCACCAGCCTGGGTTACTGTTGCAGGGTGACTCCAACACACTCCAAGTCTTGAATTTTCTCTAAAACATCTGGTCTGCACTGTCCACCCTTAACTTAATAAGCTAGCCTTGGTTCCATGTAAAATCCTTACCGCAGGTTCCCAGCACATTGCTGACCAAATTCTTAGGTCAGGAGCTCCCCCAAAGGTCAAAGTGCTCCCCCTTTGTCTTCTTAGGTGAACAAGAGAGAACATAAGAACAGCTATACTGGATCAGACCAAAGATCCATCCATCCCAGTATCTTGTTTTCCGACATTGGCCAATGCCAGGTGCCCTAGAGGGAATGAACAGAACAGGTAATCACCAAGTGATCTATTCCCTGTCGCCCATTCCATGCTTCTGGACAACAGAGGCTTAAGGGACGCCATCCCTGCCCATCCTGGCTAATAGCCATTGATGGAGCTATCCTCCATGAATTTATCTAGTTCTTTTTTGAACCTTGTCATAGTCTTGGCCTTCACAACATCCTCTGGCAAAAGTTCCACAGATTGATTGTGCATTGTATGAAGAAATACTTCCTTTTGTTTGTTTTAAACCTGCTGCCAATTGATTTCATTTGGTGACCCTAGTTCTTGTATTATGAGAAGGAGTGAATAAAATTTCCTTATTTACTTTCTTCACACCAGTCATGATTTTATAGACCTCTATCATATCACCCCTAGGTCATCTCTTTTCTAAGCTGAAAAGTCCCAATCTTATTCATCTCTCCTCATACAGAAGCTATTCCTTATCCCTAATCATTTTTGTTGCCATTTTCTGTACCTTTTCCAATTCCAATATATCTTTTTTGAGATGGGGAGACAACATTTGCAAAGAGTATTCAGGATGTGGGCATACCATGGATTTATATAGAGGCAATATGATATTCTCCGTCTTTCTCCGTCTTTCTTTCTACGTCTATGATATCTATCCCTTTCTTAATGATGTCCAATATTCTGTTTGCTTTTTTGAATGCTGCTGCACATTGAGTAGATGTTTTCAGAGAACTATCTAAAATGACTCCAAAGTCTATTTCTTGAGTAGTAACATCTACTGTAGAACCCATCATTTTGTATGTATAGTTGGGATGATGTTTTCCAGTGTGCATTACTTTTCACTTATCAACATTGAATTTCATCTACCATTCTGTTGCCCAGGCACCCAGTTTTGAGAGATCCTTCTGTAGCTCTTCACAGTATGCCTGGGACTTAACTATCTTAAGTAGTTTTGTATCATCTGCAAATGTTGCCACCTCACTGTATAACCCTTTTTCCAGATCATTTAGGAATATGTTAAATAGTACTGGTCCCAGTACAGACCCCTGGGAGCCACCACTATTTACCTTTCTCCATTCTGAAAACTGACCATTTATTCCTACCCTTTGTTTCCTATCTTTTAACCAGTTACCGATCGATGAGAGGACATTCCCTCTTATCACATGACAGATTTCTTTGCTTAAGATTCTGTGGTGAGGGGCTTTCTGAAAATCTAAGTACACTATATTCACGAGTCCACATGCTTGTTGACCCCCTCAAAGAATTTTAGTAGATTGGTGAGGCATGATTTCCCTTTACAAAAACCATGTTGACTCTTCCCCAACAAATTATGTTCAACTCAGAAAAACCTGAGAGTCTCTGGATTAAGTTTAGAAGTGTGAGCAACAAGGGTGATGTCGTGGTGGGAGTCTACTATAGACCAACGGACAAGGGGGATGAGGTGGACGAGGCTTTCTTCCGGCAACTCGCAGAAGTTACTAGATCGCAGTAACCAGATCCCTGGTTCTCATGGGAGACTTCAATCACCCTGATATCTGCTGGGAGAGCAATACTGTGGTGCACAGACAATCCAGGAAGTTTTTAGAAACTGTAGGGGACAATTTCCTGGTGCAAGTGCTGGAGGAACCAACTAGGGGCAGAGCTCTTCTTGACCAGCTGCTCACAAACCGGGAAGAATTAGTAGGGGAAGCAAAAGTGGATGGGAACCTGGGAGGCAGTGACCATGAGATGGTCGAGTTCATGATCCTGACACAAGGAAGAAAGGAAAGCAGCAGAATACGGACCCTGGACTTCAGAAAAGCAGACTTTGACTCCCTCAGGGAACTGATGGGCAAGATCCCCTGGGAGAATAACATGAGGGGGAAAGGAGTCCAGGAGAGCTGGCTGTATTTTAAAGAATCCTTATTGAGCTTACAGGGACAAACCATCCTGATGTGTCGAAAGAATAGTAAATATGGCAGGCGACCAGCTTGGGTTCACAGTGAAATCCTTGCTGATCTGAAATACAAAAAAGAAGCTTACAGGAAGTGGAAGATTGGACAAATGACCAGGGAAGAGTATAAAAATATTGCTCGGTCATGCAGGAGTGAAATGAGGAAGGCCAAATCACACCTGGAGTTGCAGCTAGCAAGAGAAGTTAAGATTAACAAGAAGAGTTTCTTCAGGTATGTTAGCAACAAGAAGAAAGTCAAGGAAAGTGTGGACCCCTGACTGAATGAGGGAGGCAACCTAATGACAGAGGATGTGGAAAAAGCTAATGTACTCACTGTTTTTTTTTGCCTCTGTCTTCACGAACAAGGTCAGCACGGGGCAGCACAGCATGGGGAGGAGGTGACCAGCCCTCTGTGGAGAAAGAAGTGGTTCGGGACTATTTAGAAAAGCTGGACGAGCACAAGTCCATGGGACCAGATTCTCTGCATCCGAGAGTGCTAAAGGAATTGGCAGATGTGATTGCAGAGCCATTGGCCATTATCTTTGAAAACTCACGGCGATCAAGGGAAGTCCCGGACGACTGGAAAAAGGCTAATGTAGTGCCCATCTTTAAAAAAGGGAAGAAGGAGGATCCTGGGAACTACAGGCCAGTCAGCCTCACCTCAGTCCCTGGAAAAATCATGGAGCAGGTCCTCAAGGAATCAATTCTGAAGCACTTAGAGGAGAGGAAAGTGATCAGGAACAGTCAGCATAGATTCGCCAAAGGCAAGTCATGCCTGACTAATCTAATTGCCTTCTATGATGAGATAACTGGCTCTGTGGATGAAGGGAAAGCAGTGGACATGTTGTTCCTTGACTTTAGCAAAGCTTTTGACATGGTCTCCCACAGTATTCTTGCCAACAAGTTAAAGAAGTGTGGGTTGGATGAATGGACTATAAGGTGGATGGAAAGCTGGCTAGATTGTCGGGCTCAACGCGTAGTGATCAATGGCTCCATGTTTAGTTGGCAGCCGGTATCAAGTGGAGTGCCCCAAGGGTCGGTCCTCAGGCCAGTTTTGTTTAATAACTTCATAAATGATCTGGAGGATGGTGTGGATTGCACCCTCAGCAAGTTTGCAGATGACACTAAACTGGGAGGAGAGGTAGAAACGCTGGAGGGTAGGGATAGGATACAGAGGGACCTAGACAAACTGGCGGATTGGGCCAAAAGAAATCTGATGAGGTTGAACAAGGACAAGTGCAGAGTCCTGCACTTAGGACGGAAGAATCCCATGCACTGCTACAGACTAGGGACCAAATGGCTCAGCAGCAGTTCTGCAGAAAAGGACCTAGGGGTTACAGTGGATGAGAAGCTGGATATGAGTCAACAGTGTGCCCTTGTTGCCAAGAAGGCCAATGGCATTTTGGGATGTATAAGTAGGGGCATTGCCAGCAGATCGAGGGACGTGATCATTCCCCTCTATTTGACATTGCTGAGGCGTCATCTGGAGTACTGTGTCCAGTTTTGGGACCCACACTACAAGAAGGATGTGGATAAATTGGAAAGAGTCCAGTGGAGGGCAACAAAAATTATTAGGGGACTGGAACACATGACTTATGAGGAGAGGCTGAGGGAACTGGGATTGTTTAGTCTGCAGAAGAGAAGAATGAGGGGGGATTTGATAGCTGCTTTCAACTACCTGAAAGAGGGTTCCAAAGAGGATGGATCTAGACCGTTCTCAGTGGTAGCACATGACAGAACAAGGAGTAATGGTCTCAAGTTGCAGTGGGGGAGATTTAGGTTGGATATTAGGAAAAACGTTTTCACTAGGAGGGTGGTGAAACACTGGAATGCGTTGCCTAGGGAGGTGGTGGAATCTCCTTCCTTAGAAGTTTTTAAGGTCAGGCTTGACAAAGCCCTGGCTAGGGTGATTTAGTTGGGGATTGGTCCTGCTTTGAGCAGGGGGTTGGACTAGATGACCTCCTGAAGTCCCTTCCAACCCTGATATTCTATGATTCTATGATCTGTGTCTGGCAGCTCTGTTCTTTACTATAGTTTCAACCAGTTTGTCAGGTACTGAAGTCAGGTTTACTGGCCCGTAATTGCCAGTATCACCTCTGGAGTCCATTTTAAAAATTAGTATCACATCTAGCTATTCTCCAGTCATTTGGTAGAGAAGCTGATTTAAATGATAGGTTACTAACCACAGTTAGTAGTTTTGCAATTTCACATTTGACTTCATTCAGAACTCTTGGGTGAATACCATCTTGTCCTGGTGACTTATTACTGTTTAATTTATTAATTTGTTCTAAAACCTCCTCTAATGTCACCTCAATCTGGGACCGTTCCCCAGATTTGTCACCTAAAAAGAATGGCTCAGATTTGGGAATCTCCCTCACATCCTCAGCCATGAAGGCTGATACAAAGAATTCATTTAGTTTCTCTACAATGGCCTTACTGTCCTTGAATGCTCCTTTAGCATCTCGATCATCAAGTGGTCCCACTGTTTGCTTAGCAGGCTTCCTGCTTCTGATGTACTTAAAAAATTTTTTTGTTATTACTTTTTGAGTCTTTGGTTAGCTGTTCTTCATATTATTTTTTGGCCTTCATAATTATATTTTTACATTTCACTTGCCAGAGTTTATGCTCCTTTCTATTTTCCTCACTGGGATTTAACTTCCACTTTTAAAAGGATACCTTTTTGCCTCTCACTGCTTCTTTTACTTTGTTGTCTAGCTATGGTGGCATTTTGGTTCTCTTACTATGTGGGTTTTTTTTTTAATTTGGGGTATACATTTAAGTTGAGCCTCTATTGTGGTGTTTTTCAAAAGTTCCCATACAGCTTGCAGGGATTTCACTTTTGGGACTGTACCTTTCTTTTAATTTCTGTTTAACTTCCCCATTTTTATGTAGTCCCGCTTTCTGAAATTAAATGCTATCATGGTGGGCTGCTGTGGTGTTTCCCCCACCACAGAGTTGTTAAATTTAATTATATTATAGTCACTATTACCAAGCAGTCCAGCTATATTCACCTCTTCGACCAGATCCTGTGCTCCACTTAGGACTAAATCAAGAATTGCCTCTCCTCTTGTAGGTTCCAGGACTAGCTGCTCCAAGAAGCAGTTATTTAAGGTGTCAAGAAACATTATCTCTGCATCCTGCCCTGAGGTGACATGTACCCAGTCAATATGGGGATAATTGAAATCCCCCATTATTATTGAGTTTTTTTTATCTTTATAGCCTCTCTAATCTCCCTGAGAATTTCACAGTCACTATCACCATCCTGGTCAGGTGGCCAGTAGTATATCCCTACTGCTATATTCTTATCATTAGAGCATAGAATTACTATCCATAGAGATTCTATGGTACATTTTGGTTCATTTAAGATTTTTACTTCATTTGATTCCATGCTTTCTTTCAAATATAGTGCCACTCCTCCACCAGCGTGACCTGTTCTGTCCTTCCAATGTATTTTGTACCCTGGTACTACAGAGGTAGAGAGATAGGGAAAGATAACTTGGGGTGTTTTTGCTCCTCACTTTTATAGTCCACTCACCCTTTGAAATGCATTTTCCTGAGGGTTAGCCCTAGGTAAAGTTCCTTCCAGCTGTGAGGATGGAGACATGGAGTATCACGGTGAAAGAGGTTCCATGATGTTGTTTGCTGAAATGCAGATCGATCTATTCCTACCCTCCTGCACTGCCAAAGAATGGGCACTTGACCAGTGATTGCCAATCAGCTTTGATGACACCTGGGTAGAGGCATCAGCTTGTCCTTCGTCTTTGAGAAACCGGTTTATCCTCTCTCCAGACTTGTCTGGTAAACACATTGTAGTAATATTTTTAGCTTATGTTCATAACTCTTACAGCACATTTTGTACGTACATTACACAAGAATATTGATGATCAGTGCAGTGTTAGTTTTTAAATTATACCTCACAAGGTACAATTTGTACAAAAATTATTACATTCATTTGTAGGGTGAAAATACAGGGTGCTTTCAATCACAACTGCAAATACCTATTTCTGATCCCTTTTTGGATAGCATGCTTCCATGACCTGACAGAGACTAGAAATCTATCATGAACTATACTGAACAAAAAAATCACTAAATTAAACTGTATGATATCAGAAGCAAAGGTTTTTTTCCATAGATATGTAAGCCTGTGGCCTGGAGCGTTAGAGAGTATGGAGATTACTGGTGACCAGGGAGAACTCCAGATTGATAGACCCTATATAGTGAGCTGTCTGTTGACATCTGTTGGGGGAGAAAGGGGAAACAAGTGAATGGGCCAGGCGTTATCTGCATTTCTGTGATGTCACACTTTGGGACATTTGGGGTCAAAATTCAGTGAAGTTTTAAGTTTGGGAGTAATAAAAATTATTGTCCTTTTTGGGGAGTGGGAGGACAAGAGATTTGCACCAGATGTGCCTAGCGTGGAGGGTCATCGTGACCAAATCACAGTCTGGCACAGTTGGGTGGCAGAGTCTGGAAAGGGGAAACGGCTTTCTATTTTCTGGTAGGGAGGACTTTTTTCAGCGTCCTATATGCCACTGATCCCTTCTGAAAACTGCAAAGAGGAAGTGTAGACTTGGCTTTGAGGTAGTGGAAGATGAAGACGCAGCTTTACCATCATAGGGCAATAGCTTAGATGAGGAACTCAGCAGAGGGTCCATTACCCTGCAGTCAAAGTTGTAATTACTACAGCTGTCCCCAGAGCAGACCAGGCAGCACTCTCCTTAGGGGTTGGAGATGGACCTGTCAGATTTCTGGAGGCTACCATTCCTGAACAACAAACAATGAGTGAGGGTGAAGTGGAGGAGGGAAATGGTTAATGCAGGAATGCATTGCCTTATTCACCACTTATGCTGTGCGAGGACTTAGGTTCAGACTACTGCCAAGACACCCTGGGGGATACGAATATTACTTAATAGATATCATAAATCAAAATATTTGTATATTACAGGCTTTACAAAGCTTATTCTGTGTTAATTTTTCCCTCAGTAAAGGTTTCTTGGTTTTATATAACAGACTCAGTGCATGTAAGTGCATGTAAGGGAGAAGTATTGCCTGCAAGGACACGCAGGGAGGTATTTCGTTTTCTGAGGTTTCTGGGTAGAGGCTTGTGCTGTTGTTGTTTGTTACGTTTCCAGAAGAAACTCCCTAGATAATTGAACCGGGCCATATATGCTTCTGACAACACCTGTCAGTAGGGTTACAGATATGTACTGGTGAGAATACATGTATACAGTGCTGTGTGTGTGTGTTTGTGTTTGAGCATATGATCGTAATAACCATAAAAGTCAGAATGTTACCAGATAAATCAGCTTTGAAACAAAGTCCTTCATATGGGAGCCTGAGAACAAATACCACAGACGATGGAAGATGTGCAGAGCTGCAGATGAAGTGCAAGAATTGCTGCTGGCTTGAGGTAATACAGCTGTTCCTTCCCTCAATAATAGGGTGGGGGAAACAAAAGTGGATTTAGGCTTGATAGTGACTTATCTGTATAAAATGTATCTGTTAAGTGTAGCTGTACTATTGACAGTGAAGAAAGTGGCCACTTCCTTTGTCAGGGAGACAAATGTTGAAAAACAGCTGAATACCATACTGCTTTCTAACCCTATTAGCTCTTGTGATATTGTACCTTAAAGAGAGAAGCACTTCCGGCCAAGCTCTTTGGTTATGTTTGGGGGCATTAATTTGCATCACTCCTTTACAGGGTGTAGCATACACCCTCCCTTGTCACCATGAGTGGCATGGGAGTGGTAGTGTGTGGTGGGGATGGAGCCAAAACTCTGTCTTCTCCCCAACCACTCTCTGTCCTGTTGTTCCATAGGTGGGAGAGCATCTGTACCACAGCCCTTGTACATGAATGGGGCTGTAATTTGGGGAGGGCTAACAAGAGCTGTATAATGGTGGAAAAGCCTTACTCTTATGCCTTTGCATGTTACAGGGGAATAATCTAGCCTGTACATAGTAAATGCCTAGTCAATTCCATAGGTATTCCTGCTACAAGTATCTGCTTTATAATAAAAAAAAATCTCCACCTTGGAAAATAATGTAAAACTAATTAAACATAAGATTTTGTGCAGCTTGGAGTCTGGTACATGGTTCTTCTGTAAAAATCTACAACAGATTGTCTGCATAAAAATAATTATGCAGATAATTATTTTATATATGTGATAATAATTATACACAAATGCAAGAAGCCTGGGAAAGAAGCAGGGAGAACTGGAAGTCCTGGCACAGTCAAGTAATTATGATGTGATTGGAATAACTGAGACTTGGTGGGAGAACTCACATGATTGGAGTACTGTTATGGATGGATATAAACTGTTCAGGAAGGACAGGCAGGGCAGAAAAGGTGGGGGAGTTGCACTGTATGTAAAGAGGCAGTATGACTGCTCAGAGCTCAAGTATGAAACTGCAGAAAAACCTGAGAGTCTCTGGATTAAGTTTAGAAGTGTGAGCAACAAGGGTGATGTCATGATGGCAGTCTGCTATAGACCACCGGACAAGGGGGATGAGGTGGACGAGGCTTTCTTCTGGCAACTCACGGAAGTTACTAGATCACAGGCCCTGGTTCTCATGGGAGACTTCAATCACCCTGATATCTGCTGGGAGAGCAATACAGTGGTGCACAGACAATCCAGGAAGTTTTTGGAAACTGTAGGGGACAATTTCCTGGTGCAAGTGCTGGAGGAACCAACTAGGGGCAGAGCTCTTCTTGACCTGCTGCTCAGAAACCGGGAAGAATTAGTACGGGAAGCAAAAGTGGATGGGAACCTGGGAGGCAGTGACCATGAGATGGTCAAGTTCAGGATCCTGACACAGGGAAGAAAGGAGAGCAGCAGAATACGGACCCTGGACTTCAGAAAAGCAGACTTTGATTCCCTCAGGGAACTGATGGGCAGGATCCCCTGAGAGAATAACATGAGGGGGAAAGGAGTCTAGGAGAGCTGGCTGTATTTTAAAGAATCCTTATTGAGGTTACAGGGACAAACAATCCCGATGTGTCGAAAGAATAGTAAATATGGCAGGCGACCAGCTTGGGTTCACAGTGAAATCCTTGCTGATCTTAAACACAAAAAAGAAGCTTACAAGAAGTGGAAGATTGGACAAATGACCAGGGAAGAGTATAAAAATATTGCTCGGTCATGCAGGAGTGAAATGAGGAAGGCCAAATCACACCTGGAGTTGCAGCTAGCAAGAGAAGTTAAGAGTAACAAGAAGGGTTTTTTCAGGTATGTTAGCAACAAGAAGAAAGTCAAGGAAAGTGTGGGCCCCTTACTGAATGAGGGAGGCAACCTAATGACAGAGGATGTGGAAAAAGCTAATTTACTCAATGCTTTTTTTGCCTCTGTCTTCACGAACAAGGTCAGCACCCAGACTACTGCACTGGGCAGCACAACATGGGGAGGAGGTGACCAGCCCTCTGTGGAGAAAGAAGTGGTTCGGGACTATTTAGAAAAGCTGGACGAGCACAAGTCTATGGGGCCGGATGCGTTGCATCCGACAGTGCTTAAAGAATTGGCGGATACGATTGCAGAACCATTGGCCATTATGTTTGAAAACTCATGGCGATCGGGGAAAATCCCAGACAACTGGAAAAAGGTTAATGTAGTGCCCATCTTTAAAAAAGGGAAAGAGGATGATCCTGGGAACTACAGGCCAGTCAGCCTCACCTCAGTCCCTGGAAAAATCATGGAGCAGGTCCTCAAGGAATCAATTCTGAAGCACTTAGAGGAGAGGAAAGTGATCAGGAACAGTCAGCATGGATTCACCAAAGGCAAGTCATGCCTGACTAATCTAATTGCCTTCTATGATGAGATAACTGGCTCTGTGGATGAGGGGAAAGTGGTGGACGAGTTGTTCTTTGACTTTAGCAAAGCTTTTGACATGGTCTCCCACAGTATTCTTTCCAGCAAGTTAAAAAAGTATGGGGTGGATGAATAGACTATAAGGTGGATAGAAAGTTGGCTAGATTGTCGGGCTCAACGGGTAGTGATCAATAGCTCCATGTCTGGTTGGCAGCCGGTATCAAGTGGAGTGCCCCAAGGGTCGGTCCTCGGGCCGGTTTTGTCCAATATCTTCATAAATGATCTGGAAGATGGTGTGGATTGCACCCTCAGCAAGTTTGCAGATGACACTAAACTGTGAGGAGAGGTAGATACGCTGGAGGGTATAGGGATAGGATACAGAGGGACCTAGACAAATTGGAGGATTGGGCCAAAATAAATCTGATGAGGTTGAACAAGGACAAGTACAGAGTCCTGCACTTAGGACGGAAGAATCCCATGCACCGCTACAGACTAGGGACCGAATGGCTCGGCAGCAGTTCTGCAGAAAAGGACTTAGGGGTTATAGTGGATGAGAAGCTGGATATGAGTCAACAGTGTGCCCTTGTTGCCAAGAAGGCCAATTGCATTTTGGGATGTATAAGTAGGGGCATTGCCAGCAGATCGAGGGACGTGATCGTTCCCCTCTATTCGACATTGGTGAGCTTCATCTGGAGTACTGTGTCCACTTTTGGGCCCCACACTACAAGAAGGATGTGGAAAAATTGGAAAACGTCCAGCGGAGGGCAACAAAAATAATTAGGGGACTGGAACGCATGACTTATGAGGAGAGGATGAGGGAAATGGGATTGTTTAGTCTGTGGAAGAGAAAAATGAGGGGGGATTTGATAGCTGCTTTCAACTACCTGAAAGGGGGTTCCAAAGAGGATGGATCTAGACTGTTCTCAGTGGTAGCAGATGACAGAACAAGGAGTAATCGTCTCAAGTTGCAGTGGGGGAGGTTTAGGTTGGATATTAGGAAAAACGTTTTCACTAGGAGGGTGGTGAAACACTGGAATGCGTTGCCTAGGGAGGTGGTGGAATCTCCTTCCCTTAGAAGTTTTTAAGGTCAGGCTTGACAAAGCCCTGGCTGGGATGATTTATTTGGGGATTGGCCCTGCTTTGAGCAGGGGGTTGGACTAGATGACCTCCTGAGGTCCCTTCCAATCCTGATAATCTATTATTCTATGATTATATATGATCATCTAGCATTGAAGTGCCACTGTCTTTCACATTAACAAGGTAGCTTCTATACTGAATGAGTAGCCATTTCTAACAAATGAGGCCAACGACTAGCTGCCTAGCATTCCAGTCATGGGACTTGTGCTTCTGTTCTCCTCCCTGAGTGCTACTTGCAGCCAAAAATTAAGGAAAAAGCTTTTGGACTCAATAGTTTGTTTAATAAAGTCTACTGGCAAGGAGACAAATACACACAATTGCATATAGGGGGAACAAAGTGAAAAGCCTACAGAAATAAATATTTAATGACTGTAAAGAATGAAAGATAAAAGAAATTTAGTTTTAGTAATTGTTTCTGATGTCTTTGGTTTTTGCCCTTGGTTAAAAGAAATCTGAACTTTGATGTGACTGAGATGAGACATTGCTGTTTGGTTCCTTACAAAATGTTCATCCTCAAGTGCTTTAGTAATATATTGTCAGAGATGTATATAAAAATTGCTCTCTCTTTCTCTTGTCAATATACTGTGTGAGGCAGGAAGTTGGGAGGAAATTGAAGTTTACTGCTGAACACTCATAAATCTGAATCTGTTACTCATTAATGAGCCCAGTGTCTCTTGCTTAACTTTATTGTTAGAGGATTTATTGCATGGAAAGGGTGTGGTTTAGAAAGTCCAGGAAAGTGTACCCTTCTATCTGCAGGAGAGGCACAGCATGGACTACAGCAGTGTGAGCTACCTCAGCCTCCATACCCACAAATGTGTTTTGATCCTTAATTGAAAAGATGGAAACCTATTGATGGAATAATGTGGAAAGAAAGTAGTTTGCTCTCCAGGCCCATTTAATTCTGGGTTTCTTCCCTGCCAGAGAAGGTGCCAATGGTGCGGTTATCTTTCACTTGAGAAACTGGATGTTTTAGGAGATTGCTAACGGGTTATACAGGGCTCTTTCATCTCCCGGCTCAAATCCAACCCAGGATAGCAGTGATTGAAAATTGTTGTCATCTGTCTGCTGTTCAACTGCCTATGTGAAATGAATTGATGGCTTTGATCTAGATCCTTAGGCTGTCTACATCTCAGAAACATCCTCTGTATGGCCATGGTTTTTTTCATTCAAAAGAAGTTATTTTACAAGCCCCTCTCCCCCCACATCAATGCTAAACACATTGTGAGTGGGTTTATAAATGTATTTAAACAATCTGTCCAATCCCTAAAAATCTGTTATAATCCAGTAAGGTCCTATCATTTGGTCTTTACAGCCTAGCACCTCAAAAGAGGGAGGAAATGAACTCTGGAATGACTGATGGGATGCAAAGTCTTTATTTTTCTTTTTTTTTCTTCTTTTTTTTTTGTGTACTGTCTGAATTTAGCATGGCTGGGAGTGACAAGACATTGGAATCAGCAATTGTTATACTGGTCCATCCCAGAGATCCAGTTAGTTCCAATGTCCTGTATCCATCAGTGGTCAGTATAATTTACCTCAGAGGAAGAAACTTTGCAATGAGTAGTTTTTGAAGGTCCAAACATCTCAAGAGAAGAATGAGGGGGGATTTGATAGCTGCTTTCAACTACCTGAGAGGTGGTTCCAGAGAGGATGGTTCTAGACTATTCTCAGGGGTAGAAGAGGACAGGACAAGGAGTGATGGTCTCAAGTTGCAGTGGAGGAGGTTTAGGTTGGATATTAGGAAAAACTTTTTCACTAGGAGGGTGGTGAAACACTGGAATGTGTTGCCTAGGGAGGCGGTGGAATCTCCTTCCTTAGAAGTTTTTAAGGTCAGGCTTGACAAAGCCCTGGCTGGGATGATTTAATTGGGGATTGGTCCTGCTTTTGAGCAGGGGGTTGGACTAGATGACCTCCTGAGGTCCTTTCCAACCCTGATATTCTATGATTCTGTGATTCAAGGCAATTTAGCTTTTATGTTCTACACAATCTGTGCCTGCATGCAGCCCCATGTAATTTGGCAGTGTGTTGGCAATCACCATAGAAGGCAGTGGAAAGGATTCTTTCCCCCCATCCCAAGTAGCTCCGAAGCCTTGTTGTATGCAGCAATGACTGGTGGTTCTGCATAGTTATGGGGCACATCTACATCTCTGAGCATTCCCCTTTCCCAGATGGTTCCTAAGATTTCAAATACAGGGGCATGCACTGATTACAGCTTCATGGCATGCATGCTCATTACTTTGAGCCTTTGTATCCTGCCCCATCCTTCCTCACAGAACAACTATTCAGTTAGGATCATCTATACCTGTGGAGGTGGGTAAGCAGAATTTGCCAAAATACCTAATTTTGGAACTGACTCTTTTACTGTTTATATTTCTGTACTGCAACCACATTGACTATAATGACCACAGTTTTTGGATGAACAGGTCTATGCACAAAATACTATTGAGAAGATTTTCATAATTTGGATAACCATACCTTTAAAGTAGCTGTCTGTTCCGTGCAGTAACAGAGTCCATTCTGAATGAACAGCTTGTCTTGAAGCTGCAAAGTGTTCTTTTGCGGAACTTTTGATCTGGAGATATGTGTTATGTTAAACTAAACCTTTTGGAGCTATAACACCAATACACTTGGCTGTTAGTATTGTGAAGAAAAGAAATCCATTGAACTAGCATCAAAATAAATGTAAATACAAAAGGCTAATCCATCCATGCTCAACATAAATGTGTCAGGTGATAATTGTTCCAAAAATAGATGTAAGTGGTAAATTGTTATAACTTAGAACAATTTGGCATTCATTAAATATGCAAAAGAGATGTAATTTATATGCTGAAGGAATAGAAGGGAGGGCTATAGCAGGAAAAGTACAATACCTCAGCTTTAAAATTCTGCCTGTTTAGCAGGAAGAGAGAGTATCTTTTTACAGGATATTCACAGTGTTCAATGGTATTCACTCTGCACCACAGGGGAATTTGTAAGTCTCTGGATCGATAAAATACAGTAAGAATCTATAGAGTATCAGGGAAAAGAATCCCAAATCTTGTGTTTATTTTAAAAATGTATCCCAGAAGTCTTTTGGATTCTAGACACTGTAACAATATCTGAAATCAGACTCAGGGTGACAGTTTTACACAACTTTAGTTACAGCACTTGTATAGAGAATACAGGTGTTTCACTGACTAAGCTTAATATACAAGGCTTCATATACAATCACCAATGCTAGTATACTGCAATATGCTACGCTTGGAAAAACACAAGGAAACTAAGGTTGCTATAGAATGTAACAGATCACTTCCTGTAAAGTGAACTAGCATTAGCACATAAAACTTGTTCTTTATGCTTGGCAGTGGCTATATTTTGCTTCTAGATGTAATTACAGTGTTGGCTATGATCTATAAAACAATAAATAATCCTATACCCATGGGTTGGAGAGCTCCTTTTTCCTCATGTCCTGTCAAAGTATGGAAGATCTGATTTGTCATCTTTGGTGACAGTTCTTAGTTTGGCCAGTTCCTTGCTATAGAGATCCCAAACCAGTGACTGTGCATTCTCAGTGGAGGGCCTACCCCTTTGGAACGTATTCTATCCAGCAATCCACCATAGTGCAAGGAAACATCTCTTTGCTCAATGCCTTGACCAATGGGACCATCCTAAATTTTATTTAACTGAATCTGATACATACGTATTTTTGTATGTATTTCAATAGGTGCGAGGTGTCAAGGGTAGTTTATAAGTTTAAAATTAAACAAATCCATGGAGCCACCTAGTCATATCTTTAATATGACTAACTGTGTTTGTTCTTTATTGATACACCCAGATAGTCATAATATTGATTACAAATAAATAAATAAACCAAACAGAATCACTCGAAAAGAGCAGCATGAACTATTACATGGGGAATTTTCTTAGACCTACCATTGCAATTGCACATTCAGATTGAAAATATGATACCTTGTGTCAAATGTTATAAAAAAATTTACATTTTAGACTACCATATGTTCCATGTTCTCTGACCTTGAATTCCACCTCTAAAAAGAGTGGAAACTGGAGATGAACATCTTTGAAATCCCTTATACTCAGATGAACTTCCATTGTCTTTCCAGAGTTCACCAATTACAATTATTTAGGAAAACACAAAACATTTTGATATGTGAAAAATGTGAACTTTGATTTCTAGATAGTTACATTATTTGTGAACAAGCTTCCTTATAAACTTCACCTAAATACAGCAGCTAAACCAAATACTGCCAGGTGTTGAATGTGTCCATTAAAATTTAATTGCTCAACAGACTGTGCTTTATACATCTCAGAGATTATTAGTGTCATTACTTAAATACACCCATAACGAAATGGGACAGTACAGTACATGATGAATGAAACAATTCAGCCATTCTTAAAGGGAAACAGAAGTAGCCAAAATTGGAGTAATAAAACTAGGACACCATAAATGCGAGATAAACAAGATCAGGAAGTGGTATTAATTATGTGACTCATGTAAATCAAATATGTCTTCTTCCCACTTCCTGTTTTAAATCCTAGTATGCAAAGTGGTAGATAAGGTTTTCACAAATAATGGCTAGAAAATAACAGAAAAGTAGCCAGCTTAGAGGGATCCCATCCATGCTGTCCTAGACTTGGACAGGTCAGTCTTGAAGCCCTTTGCAAATGTGGGTGAGGGGAATGAGACTTTTGCTGAACCAGTTTTAAATGCAGTAAAACTGGTCCACATTAACATAGTTAAGTTTGTTTATATATTTGGATGGGAGAATTAATAAGTAATCAGTTTGTAAGGACCGAAAGCAGTGGTGGGCAACTTGCAGGAATGGCAAACTGCGGCCACTGGGAGCTGCAGGCGGCTCTGCCTGTGGACAGTCAATATAAACACTCTTGTGGCCCGCCAGCAGATTGCCCACCACTGACCTAGAGAATACTAATGTAATAAGTAAGAGCCAACAATTTGATAGTCAAAAATGAATCATGCCAAACCAACCTAATTTCCTTCTTTTACTGGCCTAGTGGATGCCATCCACAAGTGGGGACTGTAGTCATGATGCATCTTGATTTTGTTAAGGATTTTGACACAGTCCCACACAGTATTCTTATAAGCAAACAGTTGGGCTAACTTAACTCTTCATCAGTGTAAGCACACTTTACTTAATCTACATAGGTAAAGTTAAAAGTGGACTGAAATTAAATTTACACATACACAAAAATAAAGTTCACACTTTGTGAGTGTTCCTGTACCAGGTCAGTTGAGGTTGCAAGACTGCATAGCTCACCAAGATAAACTCTTGAAAAAGTAAAGAAATAAGTAAAGATGGTCAAAACGCTGAATTTTCATGACATGGAAAATTCCAACATTTTGAAAGTGTTTTGTTCCAAATGTCAACATTTCCTTCAAAATGAATATTTTTCAAGTCAATTGAAATATTTTGTTTTGATAAACCCAAACATTTCATTTGACCTTTTAAAATGTTATATTTTTATAATTATATTTTAAATTATGGTTTAATAATAATTTTAAAATAATATAGTATAAAATATGCACTAATCAGTGATTGGTATTGTAATTAGTAATTACTTTGGTATTGTAATTGGTATTCTAAATGTTAATTGGTATTCTAATTTATTTCATACCTGGTACTTGATTTGCTAATTTTCAGTAATAGGTATTCTAACTGGTATATTATAAAAACTAAGATTATAAATAAAATTAAAAATATATAAAAATAAATACAAACTGGTGAAGAATGTACTCTAATATTAAATGTCCTTGTATGTCATGTACTCCTACACCAGATATGGACTGGCTACAGAGGTTGCTTATTCACACCAGATGTGTCCATCGTAACATCCTTTAATGGTCTGTCAGGTATGGCTGAGGTGCATTTAAATAAGGTATTTTACACACACTTCCACGTAGTGGCTGGATAGTATAATACAGTTTATCATTCCATTACATCTCCCCCTTTTAAATTCTACATTCCTACCATTCACAAAATATCCACCATCATGCTATCTTTGATGATCAGTACGAATCAGTTTGTTAAATGTCTCTGAATCATACTGGTTATCTAATTACATAACCCAAACACAACTTGGTTATCTGGCTGTCCCTTAGTTGCAACGACGGGCTGTGGAATTCTTGAGTTGTTGTCTTCTTGTTCTGCATCTGTCATCTGTAGAGTTTGCTCTGTTGATTAACTCTGGGAAACAAACTGTAGATATCAATGGTTTCTACTGTACTCTCCACTATCATACCTGATCAGATATGACCTGGATGCCAAATTCTTGGTCTTTATGACAGCTGGAGGTTTCCATCCCTTTTCTCCATCCAATTTGACATGAACATAGTCACAGGGTTCTAGACCCGGCAGTTCTATGAGTGACATCTGTTGTAAAACTGTTTATAAGTTCTTTTAGACTTTTTATCCAATTTGGATACTCTCTTCATGGCTGGCCACTTTGGAGAATGAAATAGAATGTAAGTTGGAGCAGTAGTTATGAGTTGTCTTCCCATCAGGAGTTGTACTGGACTATATTCCATAGCTGCTATTGGTGCCAGTCTATAACTCAGAAGAGCAAGGAATGGATCTTTCCACAGCAGAATTTTCTTGGCTGTCTGTACAGCTCTCTCAGCCTCCCCATTCACTTGTGGATAATGTGGGCTGACTTAAATTATGCTGCATTGAATTGTGGTCTGTTATTCATTATTGGAATACTAAAGTGAGCAAAAGTGCACTTCAGTTTCTCAGTGACATTGTGACATGTTATGTCTTTCCAGTACATTAGTTCTATATATCTGTTAAAATAGTCCATGATGACAAGGTAATGATGTCCTCTGAATGTGCATAAATCTACATCTTATCTCTTCCAAGGTCTGTCTGTCAAAGGTACTGTTATTAAAGGTTCTTTGTGTTGTTTTGGTCTGTTAGTTCAGATGCAGTTACATTATTCTTTATGTCCTTGCTTGTGTCCAGCCACCACACTGACTGCTTGGAGCATTCACACCATTTAGTTAATGCTTGATGTCCTTCATGGATGAGGTTTAGGATTTCTCCTCTCCTAGTTTGGAATTACAATGATTTTTTTTTAAAACCATGAGTCCATTTAATGTGCTTAATTCAAAGAAAAGTAGTCTCTTTTCACTTTCTTAATGTCCTTTAGATACTTGGGATCCTTTAGATACTGCCCCAATGTAACTTAGAACTTCCTGAAGTTGTGTGTCTGTCAAGGCTGCTTTTTGTACCTGGAGTTGTCCCTTTTCTGACACTGGTCTATATGTGTCCACACGTATGCCTTTACATCATCTTCTAGCTCACAGGTACATGAGTGTGATGCTGATCTTCATGACAAAGCATCTGCTACTACCAGATTTTTAAAGTTGTTCCTGCCTTTTGGACCGTTGTTTGACAAATTCTGACTGCTTTGCTATCTGTATAGCTATGGCTAGGGAAACCTTTCTTCAGTTGTAGCTGCTAAGAAAGGTTTTTATCTGTTAACTCAACAACTAGACTGTCTCTGATACTTTAATGTTTTGCATTTCCAAAATCACAGTTTTCAGCCAATGCATGCAGAGCTCTTATAAAATAGTCAACATTTCCCCCTGGTTCTTGAATTCTCTAGTGAAAACATGCTCTTTCAGAAGCCACATTTCTCTGAGATATAAAGTATGCATCAAACATAGCCAGAACCCCTTCACAGTCATCTTTTAGAGGTTTCTAAGTAAAGTCAAAGGATTTAAAGATATGCTCTGCCTGCTTCCCCATAACATAAATTAAAGATGATACCTCTATATCTCCAGTTTACTTGTGTAGCTTGGGAGCAATGTGAAATCTGGCAAAATATTGTTTCCATTCTGGCCACTTTGTTATAGCTGAAATTCTCTGGATCCTTGAATAGTGGCACGTTGAGATCCTGCAACATTTGTTGCTGTTTTGTTTCTGTTCTTAATCTCACTACCAACATCATGCCATGTACTGGTGTACCAGATATGGACTAACAACAGAGCTTGTTTATTCATACCAGATGTGTCCACCAAAAGATCCTTTAATGGTCTGCCAGGTATGGCTCAGGTGAATGTAAATAATGTATTTTACACATATTTTCACCTAGTGGCTGAACAGTATAATACAGTTTAGCATTGCATTACAGTGTGTGTACATATGTCACAGGGTGGCTACCCCCCTGTGATTAAAACACATCCATTTCCCACATGCTGAAGCAGGTGCTCTGTTGAGCCTATTAAGGGGGTGACATTGTGCTTGAGCTATAAAGGGTTAGAAGGAGTTTCTGTGATAGCAGAGCTTGAAAGAGACCTGCAGAGTGAAGCTACTAGGACAAAGGGTCTCCTGCAGTAGTCCCTAAAGCAGGGAGTTGGGGTTGGGTAATAGACCTAGATGGAATGTTTGTTTTTCCTTTGGGAGAAGGCAAAGAAGGCAGGCCAGGTCTTGTCTCTTTTCCAGCTGCTCAGACAGCATGAAGGGATAATCTGAGGGAGGAGGTGCTGTACCCAATTTAAGGCTGGGTGGAAGATTTGGGGGTTTTGTGTTTATATTTTGAACTTCGTGTTAATAAATAAAACAGACCCCAAGAAGGGCTCTGAGTGGATGAGCAAGAGTGCATGGAGTTTTGTTTCAGGAGCCCTGAAGAAGGGGTAAATAGGGGCAGGGCACTGCAAAGGCACTCCTAGCCATGCGGGGATGGTTGCGTGGCAGCCACCTCATTACAATATGGAAGTGAGAGAAAGAGAGTAGGTGTGTACATGTAGCCATGCACACGCACCATTGGTTGTAATGTTTTGTCATATGCTCCCTTTGTTTATGACCAGTGAAGATTGCTTCCATGACTACGGGATGTGGCTGCAGTGTGAGATTGCTCATTAGGTGGAGGGTAGTGAACACAAAGGGTTAACTTTCTTCAAGACATAGTGTGTCACAAACTATGCAGGTGAATAGCTACAGAGGACATTGGTTTGAGCACTGAAATACATCTATAGAGCTACTGAATTTAATCCAGAAGTCAGAGTAATGGCGGAAGTAATGAAAAGCACAGTGCCACAAGAAGCAAAAAAGCAATGAACTAGATACACTAGAGTTGAAAGAACTGTCATGTTCCATAGATTCAGTATGACTCCATCATTGTATGAAACAATGGATAATGGTCAAGTGGATTTTAAAGTATTAAGCCAAAAAGTACAACATTATTGAGAGAACGATCATACACAAAAATAAATTCCACTATATGGTTGCATAAAGGAGACTTCCTTGAAGAGAAGGAACTGATTTTTTTAAAAAAGTTGTTTTACTTTCCCTGGAGCTCTTGTTACCCATGAATTGTATGCTTCTTACTGTTGAAGTCTAGTTGGTATGAAAACGAAAATCCAGACACTAAATTTTCCCAGATCGATTGGTGTTGCAGTTTAAATTTGGTTTTCTTGTTAATGATCAAAATTCCGCTGCGCCAAGCAGAATGGACAGGGGAGTCTATTTCCAGTGCTACTCCTCTGTTCTCCCATTAGGAAGATAAGACCCAAGTGTGAGAATCATGGCAGAGGCTATCTGTAGAGAAATAATAAACACATTTCATAGATGGGGATACTGAGGCAGAAAAAGTTTAAATGACTTGTCCACAATCACACAGCAAGACAGTGGCAAAGCCAGCAATAGAACTTAGAAATCCTGACTTTCGGTTCTCTATACTTGCCACTAGATCTCACTCCTCTCCACAGTTTGCATGTTGTTTAAACTGCCCGAATTAGGTTTTGAAATGCCCCCATTAAGATGAACAGAAGTTCAACACCTTGGGGTGCTGTTGTTTCATTCTATCTGGATGCATGTTCAGTAAGACTGCAGTGCCTCCATTCATACTGGAGGCTTGCCTAAATCATGCATTAATACACAACAACTGGGGTGTAAATTCTAATGTGCTCGAATATGTCATGCACTAACTGGCCCACATGGGTCCTGCTGGCACATACTAATACTTCTGTGGTGTGCTTTAATGCAGTTCCTTTTCAAACAGGACTATGTTACTAGAATCATAGACCCTGCACTAGGGAATTTTTAGTGCATGCCAGCAGGGTCCTTGTGGAGCAGTTATTGTGGAACACACTGATGTGTACTAGAATTTATGTTCCAGCTGGTGCACACTATAGACAAGCCCTGAGTCAACTCTTTCTTTTGTTAAGAAAAAGTTAGCATATGTGACTCCATTTTGGTTTGGGGCCCATCATTGTCTAAAAGCAAACACATCATGCACCAGGAGGAGTGTTCCTTAAATACTGCATTCCTGTGAAAACCCTCCCCCTTGTTTCCAGCCTGTCTCGACTCCCTGTTTCTGTTCTTTGTCTTTTCCTAACTCCCTGCCTCCTAGCCTTGATGTGAGCCTCCCATCCTGATAAGAAAGGCTACTGGTGCATTGCTTTAGGACCATGTTGTGTAGTTGAAGTAATGGTCTAGCACGGGAAATGTACCTAGCAGGGATAGGTGGTAGATAAGGGAAGGGTTTGTCTATTGGCTAAGGTTTCCAATGCACAAGGGCAACATGCTTTGCTAAAAGGTATATAATCTCTGTATAACCTGCATTCGGGGTCCCCTCCTGACTAGCGGGGGGTACCACGCTCGAGCGTAATAAACTTAGTGTCTCTGGAAACTCTGCAGTTGTGGACTTTGTTCATGTGCCTCAGCCTAGACTCGAACTGTGCGTGACCTATCAGGTATAATTCGTAACACTTTGCAGTAGAACAGCTACTCAACATAGTCAACTGACAGAGAGAAAATCATCCCCTCCCTCAGCCACGATAGTCCTATCTAAAGTAAAAGATTAAAAAAAATCAGGAATAAAATATTCTTGATAACAGTTTTTAATATTGTTTTCTAATTCACTGTTCTTACTTCATATTTTTCCTAACTCACTTTTCCAGCCCCTCCTTTTTACAGTGCTATTAGGCTACAGATTTTTGTTAAGCCCTGTGATGGGATGTGCACTCTACATAGAGTGGGAAAGGATTAATATGGACCTGAGAGGCCAATTAATCTGCCTGCTCACAGCTGGAGGGTGGGCCAGACCTAATCACAAATAAAGTCCAGCTGAGGGAGATCAGGGCTTGTTTCCATAAAGAGATGGGTGAAGGCTGTTGTGGGGGAGGAAACTCAGAGAAAAGGAAATAGGGGAGTGTCCTCTCATTGAGGAGTAGCCTGAAGGAAGACTGAGAAGAGTAGACAGGCTTTTCTAATAGCTAATGAGAGCCTGTCCAAACCCCTGAGTAAGAGGAGAAGGAAGCAGCCAGCCCTTGGATTGTGAAGTCAAGGAAGCACAGGATAGTATGAAACAGCAAAGGTATAAGATGGCTGTCAGTTGAGTCTAGTGAGGTGATAGCTTGACTTTTATACATATGAAACACACATGCTGCTTATAGGATTGGTAAAAAGACTCTGGCCCTGAAGGGGCAGAACTCTGGAAAGTAGTCTAGCTGGAGGACTAGGATACTCTTCTGGCCAGAGTAGGCCAAATGACAGTAGGGAGGAAACTGAGGTAAGGGAGTTGTAAAACCATATTCAGTATCTTTACAAAATGCGCACTGAAATCTAAGCTTTACCAAATGTTTTTAGGTTGTTGAGACCTGTGGTTTTGGTTCAGATCCAATTCACTTATAAAAACAACAAGGAGTCCAGTGGCACCTTAAATAAAGACTAACAGATTTATTTGGGCATAAGCTTTTGTGGATTAAAAAAAAATGCACCTGAAGGAGTAGTTTTTTTTACCCACAAAAGCTTATGCCCAAATAAATCTGTTAGTCTTTAAGGTGCCACTGGACTCCTTGTTGTTTTTGTGGACACATACTAACACAGCTACCTCCTGATAATTCACTTACAGTAATTTTACAAGTCTGTATTAGTAAGATTGGTAAAGCACAATGACTTAAAATCAGGATGTTAACAGGTCTCTGCATGACAGAAACATTTAGATCCAAATGTGAAAAGAGAAACTTGAGTGGAGATGTAGTATGCTCAGGAGAACCAGAGCTTTTGCACTTGTTAGTGCTTTAATTACACTGGGACTAATTTACTGGTAACTGACTAACTCTGCTTTTATCAGTCTACTTTTCTCATTTGGAAGCAAACAGATACAATTTTACAAGGTGTGACTGAGTTTATATCTGTTTTTCAAAGGTGTACGTGGAAAGAGTTTTAACTTTTATGTTTAATGAGGTATATGCAGTTAAAGAGAAGGGATTCTAGCCTTTGTAATTGAAAATACAGTGACATTAAAGGTAAACAAGAAAAAACATACTAAATGCGTAACACCTGATAAATTAGAAAATCAGTGCTGAGCTGTACAGATTCTGAATACATTTAGTATTATGCAGGGAGGATCATAGCAGTTGCTTGATGCACTAATGCAAGTGCTTGTAAACGGTTGGGCTTCAATCCTTGTGGGGGATTTTTTTCCACTTGCTGGATAGGGAAGCTCTAGTGAGCAGATGGCTCTGCCTATCTCCTTTCCTTTTTCTAATTAAAATATCCTTGGTGACATACTGTAATTAAGATCTCAGAAGGTAGGTGAAAATCTTCCCCTTTGACTGGGGAAAAAACTCCAGTAGCCTCTGTGTTGGGTTGTGCGCTACTCTTTTCCCCCTCCTCCCTGGGTGCCACCTGATGTACTGGGGACCCACTGAGCCTGCCTATTCCACCAGCCTGGGCTCCCTCGCCCTGCCCTGCTGTGCCAGGCCTTCAAGCCTCCTCTAGCACACACACTGGTTGGGCCACACACACCTGCAAAAGTACACCGACACTGAGAGCAGCTCTGTGTGGGAAGATTCAGCTCGGGAATAGCCTAGCACACCCCCTCTGGAATGTAAACCCAAAATTGCATTGTCTTGTACTGCACAGAAATCTGTACAGTGTAAGCTCATGGAAATCATCCCCTCCCTCAATGTGGAGAAAGATGTGCATAGCTTTTCACCCACCCCAGTTATGAATTGCACAAACTGGTTTGTAGAAAACAAAAACAAGTTTATTAACTATAAAGAGTAGATTTTAAGTGACTATAAGTGATCAAAGCAGATTAGTAAATAAACGAACAGCAAACTCAGCTTAACACACTAGAAAGGTAGCAAATTCTCACTCTGGGTGATACAGGCTGGCAGATTCTTAAGGCACAAATTGCCTTGGCTTCCCAGGTTTTCATACACAGGCTAAAAATTCTTCTAGCCTGGGATCATCACTTCCTACAGTTCAGTCCTTGCCCCTCGGGTGTTTCCAGGTGTGTGATGTAGGGACAGTGAAGTCCACTTATGATGTCATTGTCCCCCTTTATATCTTCTTCCCACTTGCTGGAGAGTTCTTTTGCTGTGACCTAGATCAAACAGCTTCCAGGGTGTAGTGCTATCTCAGAGAGGTTCCTATTGTACACAGCTCCTGGGGTAATCCTTGGGCTTGTGTGCATTTCCTCAATAAGCCAATAACATTGTTTGGCCTTTCTACTGTTTTACCTGTGAGGCTGCTTTGTGGGTGCTTTCTACCTCACAACATGTTTCAGTAACACATATATAGTCAGACTTCACATCCAATGACAGCACATACAATCCAACGAGATATTAATGTCTAGCCGATCAAGACTTTTAGAACGATACCTCACAAGGCATACTTTGTATAAAACATATCCTAATTAAATGGCAGTGGTGAATATTGGGATGTGTCAGCCTCCATCTCCAGGATCATTTGCTTCGATGGTTATCTTTCTTATATGATTACTGATTTTTCACAATATTCAATTTGAATGATCACTTAATTCTTATCCACATTTTCAGAGGCTTCCCACCTCTTTCTCTTCAAACCTCATATCATAGCCTTGGAGCTTCCTCTCCCTGCACAGGGCCTTCCAGTAACTCCTCAGCATCCCCCTGTTTCTCTAGAATCATACAACAACCATATAGCTCACAATTAGATCTTCCACCCTCTTCTGCAGGATCTGAGTTTTAGCGGCAACTGGATTCAGGCAAAGAATCTGCCAGACTTTCTGAGCCTTCTAATGGGAGGGAAGGTGGAGTTCCATCCTTATGGTAGGGAACAATGCCCTTACCTGAACCTCAAAAAATTTATAGTTTCAGCTTGTAGAATGGGCCAAAGGCCAGTACAATCATATTTTACCATTTATCCAGTCTTTGCCTTTAAAACAACTCCATTTGATTTTAAGTGCTAAATCAAAGGATCCATAACACTATTTTAGCCTTAACACAAAACAAAACACACATGTAAACTTAATAGGACTAATAATTACATTTTGGTAATGCTAATAAAATGTTATGTTCACATTTCACTGGCAAACTTTGCCAGAAGTGGCAACTGTTCACTATATGGACTAAATTCAAGTGCTTCTGCTTATGAAAATATAACTTTCCATGTTACTGATTATTTTTAAAAGAGCTTTTAAAGGGTCCACTTAAAGGACAAAGGAGAGGATATAAAAGTCTCTATTCAGCAACCTTTCCTCTTACTTAAGTTGTCAATATATGCCATCAGCACTAGGGGAAAAATGTCTTGTGACAGCAAGAATATTGACTATCATGTCCAAAGCAGCAGGACACCTTTATGCTTATAGGCTGACTGTTGTTGTCAGGGCTGTGAGCCATAGCAGCATATCATTAAGGCAGGTGTGACCGAACACCTTACTCCTCTGGGTAATCCCCAAAAGTCAAAGATATCTTCCAAACCTTCAGTACCAACTGCTGTATATACCAGATCCGGTCATTTGTTCATGATGGGAATGTAAATATTTTACAAAAGAAGCAATGAACACATCTCACAAATGGAACTCATTCCAACTTCTTCGTTAGAGGCTTTTACATTGAGCTCCAAGCACAAATCTTCTTCTCAATCTGAAACCCTTCAAGGTACAGAATGTATATACATCTGTTTATACTGTGTCTAGCACAGTGGGGCCCCCAACCCTGCTTTGGGCTCAAACAGTAATATAAGCATTAATAACTTAGTCCTAGTAGAAAAGCTCTCAAATTCTGTCTGCAAAAAAATGGGCCCAAGCTGCTAAATTCCAAATCTGGATTTCAGCCTTCTCCAGAGTATGGCCTGGCGCCATGGAATTTAATTCATCCTATTGTAGGAATAGAATCCCCCTGTAAACTTGGATCTGGAATCTGATTCAGAGTGCTTCCCCCATGCATAAATGTCAGGGATATTCAGCTCCAGGATTTTTGACCTAGGTCTTGTTGACAAGCAACATAATGATTAGGATAAAGTGGAGGGATTGGTGGGGAAGTATGGCTGGAAAGGGAGATTGGGAAACGGTTTTAGTTAGCCTTTCTCCTAATGTGTTTCTCCTCGTGTCCAAGACAAGGAATCTTTAGTATATCTTGCCCTATAAATTCTCTACCAATGGAAAAACATGTTTCATCTATTTGCAGTCATTACTAGCCATCTTATAGCTTATGCCGTGAATGTTGATGAAACATGCTCATGTTATTTTTATTCACTTCTGATTTCTCCTCATTTTTAAATTTTTTCCAATACATTTCTTCATAAAGGGCGAGTTCTTCAAAGACTGAAAGAGGAGTTAGATGCCTAACTCTCCTTCTGCCTTCAAAATGCTTTCGAAGATCTTTATGTTGAAGCCATTTGGTGGCATTGAATTGTCACACTGATCGTAGGTTTCTCACTATTAATTCCTTTCCTATGCTAGGTCCTTAGCAAAAAGGTTGGTCTTGGGGTTAAGGCACTGGTCTGGCATTGGATCTCCTGAGTCCAATTCTTAGCCCTAATTCAGATTTCTGGTATGTTCTAGGGTAAGTTATTTAACTTCTTTCTCTCTCATTTCCTCCTCTGTAAGATCAGGTTAACAATGCTTCCTTTGTCTGCCTCTGTCTGTTTGTGCTGCATCTAGCAAAATGGGGACCTGATCAGGGCCTCTAAGCACTACTGTAATACATGTAGGCTAGGATTTTAAGGAACTTGGGAGTTAGGCACCCAATTTCTATTGAATTTCAATGGGATTTGTGCACCTGACACTATGTGGCCAAGATGTTCAGAGGCAAATTAATAATTCCTAACTATACGAATGGCCATTCTTAAGTCATTAATACTAGGTCACCTGAAACTCTTTATTAATGTAAGGGGTGGTTACCCATTAAGGTTGATGTTCACAGAGGGCATGAAGGGAAGGGAGGGCAATATGCAGATAGGCATGCTCAGATTCCGCCCAGATTATTGCACCACACTGCTACATTTCAGCTTACCTGAAAGCAGCAGGTCTTCACACAATTTCTTGATGGCTGATATTTTTATATTTTGTGTGGCTTTAACATAGCTTAAAAAAAACTGTATGGGGTCACTGGGTTCTTCAGAGCAATAGCAACAGCAATGCAGAACAGGAATGCAACACTTTAAAATGTTAAAGCCAATTCTTTTTTTATCCTCTTTTAAAATAGTCAGAGAATGACCCTGGAGTTATGGAACATAAACTAGCTTTTCTCACTTCCATTAACAACTCGTCCTCTATCTTTCTGGGTACACTTATAAACCAATACAGTATAATGTTCACCAGCCAAGCATACAATCTCAGGAATAAAACACATGAACTCTGGCAAAAAAAATGCAGGCCTTAACAGTACACGGAGCAAAAGAAATAATTATATTAGAGCTCTGTCAGGGCTCAGCCCAGTGAAATCAAGGCACTCAAGATCTGTGCCTGGTTATGTAACTTAGTCTCTTATACTGGTCGGGTCCTGACCTCACTTCCATTTGGCTGACAATGCCATCCACTGGTGTCCTGTTCACCTGTTTCTCCCAGTGTTTCTGAGTTTTCCCAGACCACCCTATACATAGAATGCCCACTAAACTTTTACCTTCTTGTCTTTTGGATCTATCCTTAAGAGTCTCCTCTTCTGTTCCTGCAGGAAGTGAATTAATCAATTGTATATTTAAAAAAACACTTTTTATTGGAGCATCAAGATGTGCAAATGCCTTAATACAGATCATAATCCCACTAGCCTTATTAATGACACATCACATGTAAATTTAAATTGTATGCTGTTTGGGGCAAGGATCATGTAGTTTTCTCTTAGAGTTTAGAGCATCTTTGAGTTCTCTGAAAACAATAAATAAGTAACCACAGGACATCCTGCAGGATTGCACTTCACACCAAAATCCATCTGAATTACATGGTACTCAGCATCTCTCAGGACTGGCCCTTTGGTAAAGAAATGAATGCACCAGTCCTACAGTCAGTTTTCACAGAGGAGAGGGGTATCTACTGTGCGCTGGGCTCCAGGTGCTAGTCCTGGCTGGGCTGGGGACTAATGGGACTTCCTCTTCCCCTACAGGGGCAGCTCCCGGGGCTGGGTCAGACCCACCTCTGGGAACATAGCCTAGCTCTGAGGGCAATGCAGAAGTGAGGGGGCAGCCCCCAGCCCTTCCCCTTTCTGGCTCTGGTCCTAGTGCTTAGGGGTTAAAGGGGCCTTGGGCTGACTGTGGGGAGGGGACCAGACCATGGTGCCACCCTGATCATGGGGGCACTGGGTGGTCATCTGCCCATAAGTCCAGTCCCGACTCCCCAAAAGTGACAACCCCCCATATCTTGTGACCTTAACTCCTGCTGATGGCAGTGCTGGCTTTAGCACTGGGTGTCCAGCCAGCAGCTGTTGCTTTCTGGCCCCCCATCTCTGAAGGGGATGCCCCCGCCAGCAGCAGCAGCACAGAAGTAAGGGTGGCACTCCAACAACCCTTTCCCCCCCCCCCAGACTCCATTACCCTCTTCTGGGTGAGGACCCCCACGGTTACAACACTGTGAAATTTCAGATATAAAGATCTGAAGCCATGAAATTGTCTATTTTTCAAATCCTATCATGTTGAAATTGACCAAAATGGACCATGAATTTGGTAGGGGCCTACTAATTACCATTCTTAGCATTGATATAGTGCCTTTCATCTGGAAACCTTCTTGTTCTTTATAAAAGTAAAGAGTAAGCTGTAACGCTGTTATCTTACAAGTGGGGGAACTGAGGCATAGAAGGGTAAAATGACTATTCGAGAGCACAAGGCAGATTAGAGTAAAACTGAGAATGGACCCCAGGGCTCCTAAATTAGGGCCTAAACTGGGATTCACTAAGTGGCTTCAGCATGTCCCTTGTTTGAAGCACAGTAGCACTGAAGACAATGGGACTATTTGTGTGTTTAAGTACCATGCTGAATTGGGATCCTAGGACTCTTTCCACTCAGCCATGCAGCTCCTAGAGGGCAAAAGCCCATATACAGATACTTGTAGAAGTGTGTGTAAGTAAGATACGGTACGTGTTTGAGGTACTGTGTTACTAGTCACTCCTTCCGAGAGCTGGTCAAACCTCTCATTTGAAATCTTTTGTTTGAAGTTGCCCACAGGAAATTCTCATTTCAATTATAAATATTTGTTTTCAAAAAACATTTTGAAATGGTCTGTTCTCTCACTTTCCTCTTCCCCTTCCCTCCTCCCCCAGTCCCAAATACAATACAATGAATTTCTAAGGGAGGCTTGGGGGTTTCTTTCACTTCCTCCTTTCTCCTACATTCATTAGCTTTTTTACAGATCTCATATTGGAAATATTGTGGAGTGGCAAAAAAAAAAAATGCCCCCTTCCATCTCCACCTCTCCCTCAAATAAAAACAGACCAGATCTAAATGAATGATGGCCATATGTTAGTGATGGTCTGGAGGAGGAGGAGTTGTAATATAAACTTCCTTCCTCCCTGGTTTCCCTGCCTGCCACTCCCCTCCCCTGTTTAGAAGCTTGTAAGTATGTTACAACCTTTGAGCTAAGGAATTTGGGCTCTGTAGCTCAAGGAGTGGAGTCTCAATTTCAAATCCCAATCTGCTGTGGAGGATCTATCCAAGGACATTGTATTACATTAGCTTATATAAACACACATTCTGGCTGCCACTACTATCCTGACATGAAAATCTAAAATATGCCTGATTGCATAGAAATTCAAGTTGAGTCCAGACGCTGAGTTGATGTAAGGGAACTGTCTCTTTAGTACAATAGCACTGTGGAACATTCAAGTCTTACTCCTAAAATTCTCATTGCAATTTATTTTCACAGTCTACTGTGACTATAGACTCTGTGGTCTATTTGAAAGTGAGTGAAACCCTAAATTATTAGCCCCGGCATGTCGCTAGTGTATAAATTGTAAAGACAACTCCTCCTGTGCAAGTGACGCACAAATCCCAACAATGCCAATTTGTTCTGTAAAATATATTCTAGGAACAAAAAAAAATCCAAATTTCCAGTTGTCATAATGTTTCAGTTTGGATTCATTTATCTTAAGTAAGGAGACTTGGAGTCCACTGAAGTATTGAGTTGTTAAAACTCCATTGTGTTTAAGTGACACTTCTGCAGTTTTCTCTGCCTACCTTTCTAGAGCTGGTTGAAAAATATAAAATTTCAACAAAAAAAAGGGCCACTTCCTTTTAACAAAGTTCACAAAGTTGTGTTTCTGGTTGTCTCTTTTGTGTGTGTGTACGCGGAGGCGGGGTGGTTGTTTTTGTTTTAGAATAAGTTCTACTCCTATATTATTGTATTGTTGCCAGTAGGGGAATAATCATGCCTTCGTGTTTGGTAGATCTGGGCAAGTCTTTTCAAATAGGTTAATCACTGAAAAATGCAGTTTTGGTGAACCCCAAGTTATTTACAAATTTGACACCAATTCACAAAATGCTTTTTGACAAAATAAATAATTTGGGCTAGAATCACAAGGGACTTTGGTGCCATTCACAAAACAAAGCAACTCTATTACCTGGTGATCAGGGCACTCACCTGGAAGTGGGAGACTTATGATCAAGTGCTTGCTCCAGTGAATATTTTGTTATCCAGTGGAACAGCTTCAATAGGAAAGACTGAGAGCTCTGCCCCGAATACAGTGGCTATGGGGAGCCCCAAGTTCAAATAGTTCTTTCAAATAGATAAGGGCAGAAGTCCAAAAACAAAACAGTGTTTCAGTTCAAATGAAACATTTTGTTTGTCCTGAAATGGACTCTATCAATTTGCTGAATTTTTTGGCGCTTTTCAGGTTCAGTTCAACCAAAACCATGTTTTTCAACTGCCAGCCATCTGAAAAATCAATTATTCACCCAGTTCTAATGTTCAGTGCACATGCAGAGATTACAGCCAAAGCCTTGGGCCATTAATCAGTGAGAACCATTTCTTTGCCTTCTCCACATCTTTTAATATGTAAGGGAGAATAGAAGGGTGCTGCGGGGGAGGGGGATTTGTGATTTTGCCCATATAAGCCTGCCCTCTACCTGTTGTGTATGTAGCTGAGCTTCATTACAGTGACCATAGAAGTGAGAGAGACAGCTTTGTGGCACCGGGAGGGATGTACCTCCAACTGTCATCCATGGGGCACAGCTGCAGTCTATCAACTTCCTAATTCAGCGAGAGACCTTTCCTTTTCTTGCTGAACCACCACCAAGTCAGCTCAGCGAGTTTTGGAATCCCAGGCTAGCACTGTCTCATTAATTAATCATTTGGCACTACAGTAAAGCTGAAACATATTGCTGGCTTGATCCACTCAAGGTCAGGAGAAGAAATTGTCATTTTGAGTCAGGGTTAAGCTGTGTTCAGTTCCACAGCGAATTCAGGTTAATTGGAGGATGGCTGTGATTCAGCAAGAATCCTGAAGTGGATAACGGAAGTAAACAACCCCTAAACAAATTGAATTAATATTTATTCACTAGCATGCATGGTCTGTGTTTGCTGAAGAGGTGTGGAACAGCTTCTTGTGGCATGAAAAGGTCACAGATACAGTTATACTAACTTTGAGGTTCTCACTGAAATATCTTGATTCTGTGATGTGAATCAAGAAGGCGGCGGGGGGTCAGAATTGTCAATGAATCAACTGCAGGACTCTCCAATGGGGATATCCTCACCCCTTCATCTCACTCATATGGTGACAAGCTTGCCAATCTCCTCTTCACCACAAGCTTCTAGGATTCCATTTCCTTCTGTCCTTTCTGAATGACAGGAGGCTGGAGGAAAACTTCCATTAAGATCTGACTTTAGGTGAAGCAGGACTTGTGCTTTCTACATAACCAGTGGGAGCTGTGGGTTCTCTGCTGCTCTGAAATCTCTAGGTGTCTCAGGCATTGCACTTTTTGGGTGCCCAGTTTAAAATTGGTGGATCTGCTACAGGTCCACATTTTCTATCATGCTATATGGGCTCCTTTAGCCACTTTTTTTCCACTGTTAACATTAAGTATAGGAAAACTTGTGGTGGAGTCTTGCATGTATAGTGCATTTTTATTGACACTTGAATAAAACGACACAAGATGGGAACAAAGTGTTGTTATGACTTTAAGTTGGGACCAGTTCTAAACTGTTTTCTAATGTTGTGTATGGTTAAACATCTGAGTCAAGACCAAAAGGTGGCTGTATAGGTAAGATGCTATTAAGCTTTCCATAAAATCAGTGGAAGAGAACATTAGTAACAATGAACTAAAACACAAGGCAGAAGTCCAAAGCAAAATCAAATATAAAATGACTGACCATCATGTGTTGCAAATCATCAGAAATACTGTACCTCTAAATGATATAGAAAAGACTGCTTAAGTCACAGTCTAGGAACATTTGGATGATAATTCAATTTAATTATATGATAACATTGAGCATTTATACATAGTATAATAATTTTCATCATCAAAACACTGTATTTAATTAAGCCTCACAAATACTTACAAATGGGGAACCTGGGCAAATAAGTTAAGTGACTTGACCAAGGCCACAGAGGAAGTCAGTGCCAAAACTGGGATTAAAACTCAGGCATACCTAATTTATATTCTTGCACTACTACCATTAACCGCAGGGATGTCTGGCCTCTGTAAAAACAAGCAACCTGAATTTCTTCATATCAACAGCAAACTACTAACAGAAGCTTGTATTTATATTTTTGTACATTAAAGTTTCAGTTCACATAGACACAGCAAGGTCTCCTTTAATTAACCAAACATAATTTGACTGTTACTGCTTCAGATGCTGCCAGTGCTTTGCCCATTGGCACTTGAAAAAAGCCCCTTCCCAGCCCAAAAACCAATGCCCAGCTTCTGCTCTACACTAATGTACATCCAATTTAACTCCACTGATTTCAACAAATGGATTTGCATGTGTGTAGCAAAGCAGACTTTGGTCCCTAATGTGTCAGTGCTGGATGTCATGCTGAGATACTCAGTCATGTTCTTGCTACTGGCATATCCTTTCTGTTCTTTCCAGAAGCAAAGATGATTTTATGACATCAAGAACTGAGGAACTGATGTCATTTATATGATCTAATCCTTCTAGCCCAAAGTCTGCCAACCACCTATAATAAAGGCTGGAGAATCTGTTGGGGATTGAGAATTCTACTGGGGAATGAGAATCTGAATGAGAGGGGAAGACACTGACTTTAGCTTAAACAGAGAGTTTTTCATGGAAGAAGAATGTTGCTATAGCTAATTTTAGCAAGATTTGGTGAACTCTGTAATACTCTTGTAACACTCTTTGGTGAACTCTTCTTTCTCCCCTCCATCCTCAGTTCCACTTTGGGCTGAACAAGAATGCTAATGGTTCAGCCTCTATGTGCTAGCTGAATTCTGGATCATCAGAACACACAATGAGCTCAGGTAGGGTGGGTGAACTTGAAAGAATACATACCATGGTTCAGAAATCCCCCACCCCTTCCCGGTGCTGCTTTAATCTCCTTTCTTATGTTTCTGCATACTTTCTCTGTGTAGCTAAAGCAGTACTACCAATAATTAGCCGGAGGGTATAATGTAGTAGTGGTGTAAGTATCAAGTCTGAAATACTTCATAAACCCTGGAATCACCGTGATTTCATTCTTCTTGCACGTGTTCATTGAGTTCTATGTGGTTTACTGTGTTGTGGGCTTTCCGATGCAGCCTTAAAAATTGAGGACGTGTCATCTCTGCAATAGCTGCTGAAGCTCCCAGGGTGCTTTTTGTGAGGGTGGGGTTTTGGCTATGTATGTTTGGCTGAAGGTTCCACACCCTTGTTGTTGAGCACCTTGCTGTGAGCTGAGCACTCTCAAGCCATTGCTATGAATCATAGAATCATAGAATATCAGGGTTGGAAGGGACCTCAGGAGGTCATCTAGTCCAACCCCCTGCTCAAAAGCAGGACCAATCCCCAATTAAATCATCCCAGCCAGGGCTTTGTCAAGCCTGACCTTAAAAACTTCTAAGGAAGGAGATTCCACCACCTCCCTAGGCAATGCATTCCAGTGTTTCACCACCCTCCTAGTGAAAAAGTTTTTCCTAATATCCAACCTAAACCTCCCCCACTGCAAATTGAGACCATTACTCCTTGTCCTGTCCTCTTCTACCACTGAGAATAGTCTAGAACCATCCTCTCTGGAACCACCTCTCAGGTAGTTGAAAGCAGCTATCAAATCCCCCCTCATTCTTCTCTTCTGCAGACTAAATAATCCCAGTTCCCTCAGCCTCTCCTCATAAGTCATGTGTTCCAGACCACTAATCATTTTTGTTGCCCTTCGCTGGACTCTCTCCAATTTATCCACATCCTTCTTGTAGTGTGGGGCCCAAAACTGGACATAGTACTCCAGATGAGGCCTCACCAATGTCGAATAGAGGGGAACGATCACGTCCCTCAATCTGCTGGCAATGCCCCTACTTATACATCCCAAAATGCCATTGGCCTTCTTGGCACCAAGGGTACACTGCTGACTCATATCCAGCTTCTCGTCCACTGTCACCTGTAGGTCCTTTTCCGCAGAACTGCTGCCTAGCCATTCGGTCCCTAGTCTGTAGCTGTGCATTGGGTTCTTCCGTCCTAAGTGCAGGACCCTGCACTTATCCTTATTGAACCTCATCAGATTTCTTTTGGCCTAATCCTCCAATTTGTCTAAGTCCCTCTGTATCCTATCCCTGCCCTCCAGCGTATCTACCACTCCTCCCAGTTTAGTATCATCCGTGGGGACCATATAATCATTTTAAGGGTAAAATACTGAGAATGACATTTACTGTAGGTGTGTAGTTTGTAAGGATTATTGTATTTGTTTAGATTTGTTTCCAATGGTGTCTATTTAAATTCTGGACATGTTCCATACAGACAGAACCACATTTTTACAAAAATAACATTTTAAAATCACAATAGGACTTCTTTAATACTGCAGTAAATCCATCCAATCTATCAATGTGGCCTTCTGGCATAACTTTCCCCCATTATCTCCCTCATTCACCTAGGAAAACCCTAATAACATAGATGGATCTTTTAACATGTCCTCCAGGTTGTCAAAAGTGAGCTCTGGCAAGTCAGACAGCAAGACCAGTCACCAACAATAGCCTACAACTACTTTGTCTTGAAGTGGCCAGGAAAAATAAACTTGTCACAGGTAAGGGCAACTGCACATATTGTCCCTCTCTGTGCTCCAGGAAGGGCACCCACTCTCAGCAACTCAGCCACCACCGCTTCTGGGTAGAGGCTTCCATCTCTTTCTCCTGACTGATATTTCCAGACTGCACAGCTCCCTGCCTATAGTGGGAGTTCTCTACCAGCCTACCTAAGCAGGCTTTTCTTTCTCCTCAGAGGCTATAAACAGCATAATTGCCTACCGTTATGAGTTACCACACAGCCCTTTCTAAACATGCACATTTGTTCTTCAGGTGAAAGCATTACAGAGAAATTAATAAAAAACCTACACCTGGGCTCATAAACTTACCAGGTATCACCACAACTCCAACCAGAGCTCTACCAGGTGGTCAGTCACTCACACCTCATGAAGGGAGTTTTCTGTGGTTCCAAGTTCATGATGCTCTGAGCTCAGAACAACTGCGTGTGCACACACACACCTCGGGGAGGTACACCCATTTCTTTATACACGTCTTTCCTTTTGATCTTCAGAATCTGGGTATAGATAACCAGCAATGTTCTTTCCCCAGGCTGTGGCTTCAAAAGGTTGAGGCTTTGCATTCCTGAATATGGTCACCTCCCCCTAGGTATTTCCTAGGAACCCCACTTACCTTTGTTTCTCCCCTAGATTTGTTGTCTGGCACATTTTCAAATATGTCCTTTGAAGTTCATAACACTTCCCAGGGTTTACCTTGATCATGTGCCCCGCACTACAGAAGTTAGTACAAGTCCACAATGATAAATGTTTCATTTTTATAATGCAATGGACTCCAAAGCTATTTAAATGTATTAAATTAAGATCTCCCAAAGATATTTCAGGAAATTGCCATTATCTGATATCACTCATAGCCACTCTGACATGAGGGAGTACTTGGATGGGAGAACAGAAATTGAACTTCAGAGTGTTGCAAGAAGTGATGTCAGGATTCAATAAGTGGTACTCATTGCGTGAGCACTAACCCATTGTTCCAGGATAGTTGTGCTGGGGAGACTGCTCTCTTTACTAATGTTGGGACTTGAGTTTTTGACCATGTTGTCTTTAAATATCCAACTAAACTTTCTTCAGAATAAAGTAACACCACTGTTACCCAATTTCCAGTTTGAGTAATTACATTTTGTCTGCTTAAGTTCCTTCTGCAATTTTAGTTAGACATGGTATTCTTGGTCTTATACCACTGAGCAGTGTTGCTGCATCATGTTGCATACAGAGCACCATAAAAATGTCATTTTTTACAAAGTTAAGCAATTTCCATTTTATCCTGTACCATTAGTTATTTGCAAAAAGAAAAGGAGTACTTGTGGCACCTTAGAGACTAACCAATTTATTTGAGCATGAGCTTTCGTGAGCTACAGCTCACTTCATCGGATGCTGTAGCTCACGAAAGCTCATGCTCAAATAAATTGGTTAGTCTCTAAGGTGCCACAAGTACTCCTTTTCTTTTTGCGAATACAGACTAACACGGCTGTTACTCTGAAACCTGTCATTAGTTATTTGTATCTTAATTCTTTTGGAAGTTACTAACTGAAAGAACTTATTACTCCTGTCTTCTGTGTCTTAGGCTCTAATCCTGGAAAAACATAAGCACAAGCTTTTTACTTTCTGCATGGGTATACTCATGAGGAGGGCAGTTAGGAATGTATTTCAGTCTTTGCAGAATTGGACCTTAAATGTTAACATCTTAAGATCGGGGACTATCTTTATGGATCCGTCCAGTGTTACCCTGGGGTCCTGTTCCTAACTGAGGCTTTTGAACCCTACTATATATTATAAATAATATTAATTGTTGGACTACAGGAGAAAAGAAATTCCACTTTATCAATATCACTTCCTTTGCCACAAGAAATGCACCTAATGTCCATTGTTCCATTACTCCTAGAATCTGTGGACATTGTAGACAAGTGTCACAATAAGAACATAAAACAAGTAGTCTTTTAGGCTGACACCTTGTCACTCTCTATTCTCATATGGCCACTTACATTTGTTTTTAAACATACAAGGCTAACAAATGGATGTTTGAGCAATCTAAAATATTCAACTATCCCAGCTAACCTCTCAATGTGCTCTTGCCAGGAACTAGCATTCACTTACTATAATATGAAAGTCAGCCTCCAATTTTACCTTGCCCTCTGCTCTTGTATCCAGCCACTTTTTATAGAAATCCATTAATTGTTCTGGAAACAAGTGACCACACTATATCTGTAATTAGTAGATTCATACTGGCACCTACTATGCAGATATTGACTAAACAGTTGATGTTTTAATTGTCTATTCCACCAAACAGCCACCAAACAGCCAGTTCATTCAGAGATGAACTAGGAAACTTGAAAGAATTTTCTTTGTCCTTTGAAAAGAAAAGCTTTTAAATTTACAGAATTTTTTAGCCTTGAAGTTGTAATTCCATGTCATTATGAAACAGAAGCAGAAGGACCAAAAATAAAGTACTCTAGAAAATCTGCTGAATATATTTGTAGATAATTAATATCTCTGATATTTTTGCTTGATTGAAAGTATGTGAAAACTTATTCATAATTTGAAAGGTTTCCAAACTCTACAGATTGAACTAGTTTGGATAAGTTCTAGATATGTGTGCTGTCCAAACTGAACCTGAACTCTGCAAGACTTTTGAGATTAACACATAATGATGAGGCCTAAATTAAATTGTCCAGTTCCTCTCCCCCAAGTCTATATATCAAGCCTCACAGGGATTCCCCCACACCACCCCTTCCCGGGAGGAAGTTAGGCCCAGACCCACAAATGCATTTGGGTTTCGAACTTCCATTGAAATCTGAGGAAATTAAGAGCTTAAATACCTTTTGTTGATCTAGCTATGGCAAAATCCTAGTTAAAACAAGGCCTTTGGCAGTTTTCACAGGTGTTGCCAGAGCGAGGAAAAGACTATTGGGAGCCCATGATTTACCTCAACCTGCTAACTCATGTTAATACTACTATTTCTTTCTAAAAATTACCAACATTTTATCTCTTGTTTAGTTACCTCTTTTTAGCTAACTGGAGGAAAGAAGATATGGCCCCAGGGATGGTGCAAAGGTGGTATGGAGCATTTATACCAGCTCCACAGTGGACCGGGAGGCTCCCTGCAAAGGAAGTGTTCTCTAGGGGCTATTTATGCCCACTTTAAGGCCTAGTGAGAGTGCCAGAGCCTAAGTATAACTGAGAATTATGTTCATCATTACTTGAAAAAGAAACATATCTGATATGGAAATCAGTGAGACACAAGGAATGCAGGACCCCACAATGCCATTTCTACAGAATCACTTTCAGGTTAGAGCCATGCTTCCTGATAACTAGACATGAAGAGAGAGCTGTTTGGTGGGAACAATCAATGGTGGGTGCTTCTGAGAAACCCTGAATCCTGACAGCCCAGGGCGGACAGTATAATATGTGGATAACTACATTAGTACATGGTGATGCGTGACGGGATTGTAACCCCAACAGTGGTTAGCAAGTACCAGTGCAGGCACAGAGAGAATCTGGAAGGTATTAAAAGTTGTTGCAATATAAAATGGGACTGTTTCATTCACTGTTATGCCAGTGTAATTCTACTGAAGTCAATCAATACACTGATATAAGACTAAAATAATACAGTGATGAATCAGACATAATAACTTAATAAAGAGCTGGGTGACTTTAAAAAAAAAAAAGGTTTACTTGCCAAAAAATGAAGTTTCAAGTTGACCAAAACTCTTTGCAAATTTGACAGAAGTTTGCTGACTACTTTGGCATAACAAAATTGGGCAGTAGGGGGCACTAGATTAATAAAGGTGATTAGGTCCTATTCCTAAAATCAGCAGAGGCAGTTCCTATCCCTGTATATCTTACAGCCTAGCTGTTAGGGTGTTCACAAGGAATGTGGGAGAGCCAGGTACAAATCTCCATTCTCTCTGTGCCTGCACTGGTACTTGCTAACCACTGTTGGGGTTACAATCCCTTCACCAATCACCATGTACTAATGTAGTTATCTGCATATAATACTGTCCGTCCTGCGCTGTCATGATTCAGCGTTTCTCAGAAGGACATGAACTCAGCTCTCCAGTATGGCAAAAGAGCGTCCTAGCCAGCAGGCTGTAGGCTATTTTGGGGGTGGGGGTTGAGGCGTCTTTCTCTATTTCTCCTGTGGAAGCGGTTTCATTTTGTATAAATAATTCATTGGAGCCAAGACTGGGGCTCAGGTTAGAGAGTCATTCTTTCTGGCCCAATGAATATTTAATTTACTAAAAAAAAAAATTTGGCTCAAACTAAAAGACTTTTTTTAAAATCTTTTTGGTTCAGCAAGCAAACTGAAAAATTGATTATTCCCACAGCTCTATTAATTAGTATATAAATGCATTCCTAATATAAATACATTACTCATGTTTAAATACATTCAACTGGAAGTGCTTTAACGAAAATGACCAGTAATTGTGCAAGTTCTTATAAATCAGAGTAAACCTTTAGGGACTAATTTTATACCCCACATCAAGCCTGAGACAGTGTAAATCGTTATTTGGTAAATTAAATACAATTAAGCAATAAAAATGATTATCTTTTGCAACAACACCAGCTGGCCTCACTTAAGAGTCATGTTTGATTGATCCCATTAATAGTGAAGCTATAAAATTCATGATTCACCTAAGTACCATGAGACTAATTGTTTGCATCTTTTGGTTCAGGATGTGATAGCATGGTTGTACATATGAATAACACTATCTTGATCTTTATTTTTTGTGAAGCTAGCTAGCTAGGGCAGCATGTGGATGGGTTACTTCCAAAGAAAATCCAAGTACCCCTGAAAAAGATTCAGTATATGCAACTGTGCCTCTCTTTGCATGTTTCAGAGTAGCAACCGTGTTAGTCTGTATTCGCAAAAAGAAAAGTAGTACTTGTGGCACCTTAGAGACTAACCAATTTATTTGAGCATAAGCTTTGGTGAGATACAGCTCACTTCATAGGATGCATGCAGTGGAAAATACAGTGGGGAGATTTATATACACAGAGAACATATACAATGGGTGTTACCATACTTACTGTAATGAGAGTAATCAGGTAAGGTGAGCTATTACCGGGGGCGGGGGGGGGGGCCTTTGGTAGTAATAATCAAGGTGGACCATTTCCAGAAGTTGACAAGAACGTGTGAAGAACAGTGGGGGGGGAGGAACAAGGGGAAATAGTTTTACTTTGTGTAATTACACATCCATTCCCAGTCTTTATTCAAGCCTAAGTTAATGGTATCCAGTTTGCAAATTAATTCCAATTCAGCAGTCTCTCGTTGGAGTCTGTTTTTGAAGTTTTTTTGTTGAAGAATTGCCACTTTTAGGTCTGTAATCGAGTGACCAAAGAGATTGAAGTGTTCTCCGACTGGTTTTTGAATGTTATAATTCTTGATGTCTGATTTGTGTCCATTTTTATTTTACATAGAGACTGTCCAGTTTGGCCAATGTACATGGCAGAGGGGCATTGCTGGCACATGATGGCATATATCACATTGGTAGATGTGCAGGTGAAAGAGCCTCTGATAGTGTGGCTGATGTGATTAGGCCCTATGATGGTGTCCCCTAAATAGATATGTGGGCACAGATGGCAACGGGCTTTGTTGCAAGGATAGGTTCCTGGGTTAGTGTTTTTGTTGTGTGGTGTGTGGTTGCTGGTGAGTATTTGCTTCAGGTTGGGGGGCTGTCTGTAAGCAAGGACTGGCCTGTCTCCCAAGATCTGTGAGAGTGATGGGTCGTCCTTCACGATAGGTTGTAGATCCTTGATGATGCGTTGGAGAGGTTTTGGTTGGGGGCTGAAGGTGATGGCTAGTGGCGTTCTGTTATTTTTCTTGTTAGGCCTGTCCTGTAGTAGGTGACTTCTGGGTACTCTTCTGGCTCTGTCAATTTGTTTCTTCACTTCAGCAGGTGGGTACTGTAGTTGTAAGAATGCTTGATAGAGATCTTGTAGTGTTTGTCTCTGTCTGAGGGATTGGAGCAAATGCAGTTGTATCTTAGAGCTTGGCTGTAGACAATGGATCATGTGGTGTGGTCTGGATGAAAGCTGGAGGCATGTAGGTAAGTATAGCGGCCAGTAAGTTTCCGGTATAGGGTGGTGTTTATGTGACCATTGCTTATTAGCATCGTAGTGTCCAGGACGTGGTTCTCTTGTGTGGACTGGTCCAAGCTGAGGTTGATGGTGGGATGGAAATTGCTGAAATCATGGTGGAATTCCTCAAGGGCTTTTTTTCCATGGGTCCAGATGATGAAGATGTCATCAGTATAGCGCAAGTAGAGTAGGGGCATTAGGGGAGGAGAGCTGAGGAAGCGTTGTTCTAAGTTGCAGTGGGGGAAGTTTAGACTGGATATTAGGAAAAACTTTTTCACTAAGAGGGTGGTGAAACACTGGAATGCGTTACCTAGGGAGGTGGTAGAATCTCCTTCCTTAGAGGTTTTTAAGGTCAGGCTTGACAAAGCCCTGGCTGGGATGATTTAACTGGGAATTGGTCCTGCTTTGAACAGGGGGTTGGACTAGATGACCTTCTGGGGTCCCTTCCAACCCTGATATTGTATGATTCTATGATTCTATGATTCTAAGTCAGCCATAAAAATGGTGGAATAATGTGGGGCCATGCAAGTACCCATAGCAGTGCCGCTGATTTGAAGGTATACATTGTCCCCAAATGTGAAATAGTTATGGGTGAGGACAAAGTCACAAAGTTCAGTCACCACGTTTGCCGTGACATTATCGGGGATACTGTTCCTGACAGGTTGTAGTCCATCTTTATGTGGAATGTTGGTGTAGACAGCTTCTACATCCATAGTCACTAGGATGGTGTTTTCAGGAAGATCACCGATGGATTGTAGTCAGGAAGTCAGTGGTGTCTAGAAGAAAGCTGGGAGTGCTGGTAGCGTAGGGCCTGAGGAGGGAGTCTACATAGCCAGACAATCCTGCTGTCAGGGTGCCAATGCCTGAGATGATGGGGTGTCCAGGATTTCCAGGTTTATGGATCTTGGGTAGCAGATACAATATCCATGGTCGGGGTTCTAGGGGTGTGTCTGTGCGGATTTGTTCTTGAGCAGATGGTGTAGTTCCTTTTGGTAACCCTCAGTGGGATCAGAGGGTAATGGCTTGTAGAAAGTGGTGTTGGAGAGCTGCCTAGCAGCCTCTTGTTCATATTCCGACCTATTCGTGATGACGACAGTACCTCTTTTGTCAGCCTTTTTGATTATGATGTACGCTCTCCTGCTGGTAATAGCTCACCTTACCTGATCACTCTTGTTACAGTCTGTATGGTAACACCCATTGTTCTCTGTGTACATAACTCTCCCCACTGTATTTTCCACTGCATGCATCCAATGAAGTGAGCTGTAGCTCACAAAAGCTTATGCTCAAATAAATTTGTTAGTTTCCAAGGTGCCACAAGTACTCCTTTTCTTTTTGCGGATACAGACTAACACGGCTGCTACTCTGAAACCTGTCAGAAGACACACAAATTGAAGTCCTAAGTACTTGTGCTTACTTAAAACCTCATGGTATTTTGTGCAAGGGTAGGACTGGCATCGTGGCCAAATTCCACCTTCAGTAGTACCTTGTTCCACACTCTACTTATAATTCCTCGTGTATTTTCCATTGGATATAATCATCTTCACATGCTGTCCTAGGTCCCCATCCAGCAACACATTTAAACATGTGCTTGGTTGTACTGTAACGGAATATTGTATGTGCTTAGAATCATAGAATATCAGGGTTGGAAGGGACCTCAGGAGGTCATCTAGTCCAACCCCCTGCTCAAAGCAGGACCAATCCCCAATTAAATCATCCCAGCCAGGGCTTTGTCAAGCCTGACCTTAAAAACTTCTAAGGAAGGAGATTCTACCACCTCCCTAGGTAATGCATTCCAGTGTTTCACCAGCCTCCTAGTGAAAAAGTTTTTCCTAATATCCAACCTACACCTCCCCCACTGTAAATTGAGACCATTACTCCTTGACCTGTCATCTTCTACCACTGAGAATAGTCTAGAACCATGCTCTTTGGAACCACCTCTCAGATAGTTGAAAGCAGATCTCAAATCCCCCCTCATTCTTCTCTTCTGCAGACTAAACAATCCCAGTTCCCTCAGCCTCTCCTCATAAGTCATGTGTTCCAGACCCCTAATCATTTTTGTTGCCCTTCGCTGGACTCTCTCCAATTTATCCACATCCTTCTTGTAGTGTGGGGCCCAAAACTGGACACAATACTCCAGATGAGGCCTCACCAATGTCGAATAGAGGGGAATGATCACGTCCCTCAATCTGCTCGCTATGCCCCTACTTATACATCCCAAAATGCCATTGGCCTTCTTGGCAACAAGGGCACACTGCTGACTCATATCCAGCTTCTCGTCCACAGTCACCCCTAGGTCCTTTTCCGCAGAACTGCTGCCTAGCCGTTCGTCCCTAGTCTGTAGCGGTGCATTGGATTCTTCCGTCCTAAGTGCAGGACCCGGCACTTATCTTTGTTGAACCTCATCAGATTTCTTTTGGCCCAGTCCTCCAATTTGTCTACGTGCCTCTGTATCCTATCCCTGCCCTCCACCGTATTTACCCCTCCTCGTAGTTTAGTATCATCCGCAAATTTGCTGAGAGTGCAATCCACACCATCCTCCAGATCATTTATGAAGATATTGAACAAAACCGACCCCAGGACCGACCCTTGGGGCACGCCACTTGATACCGGTTGCCAGCTAGACATGGAACCATTGATCACTACCCGTTGAGCCCGACAATCTAGCCAACTTTCTACCCACTTTATAGTGCATTCATACAGCCCATACTTCTTTAACTTGCTGACAAGAATACTGTGGGAGACCGTGTCAAAAGCTTTGCTAAAGTCAAGAAACAATACATCCACTGCTTTCCCTTCATCCACAGAACCAGTAATCTCATCATAGAAGGCGATTAGATTAGTCAGGCATGACTTTCCCTTGGTGAATCCATGCTGACTGTTCCTGATCACTTTCCTCTCGTGTAAGTGCTTCAGGATAGATTCTTGAGGACCTGCTCCATGATTTTTCCGGGGCCTGAGGTGAGGCTGACTGGCCTGTAGTTCCCAGGATCCTCCTTCTTCCCTTTTTTAAAGATTGGCACTACATTAGCCTTTTTCCAGTCATCCGGGACTTCTCCCGTTCGCCACGAGTATTCAAAGATAATGGCCAATGGCTCTGCACTCACAGCCGCCAATTCCTTTAGCACTCTCGGATGCAGTGCATCAGCCCCATGGACTTGTGCACGTCCAGCTTTTCTAAATAGTCCCTAATCACCTCTTTCTCCACAGAGGGCTGGCCACCTACTCCCCATGCTGTGTTGCCCAGCGCAGCAGTCTGGGAGCTGACCTTGTTCGTGAAGACAGAGGCGAAGAAAGCATTGAGTACATTAGCTTTTTCCACATCCTCTGTCATTAGGTTGCCTCCCTCATTCAGTAAGGGGCCCACACTTTCCTTGGCTTTCTTCTTGTTGCCAACATACCTGAAGAAACCCTTCTTGTTACTCTTAACTTCTCTTGCTAGCTGCAGCTCCAGGTGTGATTTGGCCCTCCTGATTTCATTCCTACATGCCTGAGCAATATTTTTATACTCTTCCTTGGTCATCTGTCCAATCTTCCACTTCTTGTAAGGTTCATTTTTATGTTTAAGATCCGCAAGGATTTCACCGTTAACCCAAGCTGGTTGCCTGCCATATTTACTATTCTTTCGACGCATCGGGATGGTTTGTCCCTGTAACCTCAATAGGGATTCCTTGAAATACAGCCAGCTCTCCTGGACTCCTTTCCCCCTCATGTTATTCCCCCAGGGGATCCTACCCATCAGTTCCCTGAGGGAGTCGAAGTCTTCTTTCCTGAAGTCCAGGGTCCGTATTCTGCTGCTTACCTTTTTTCCCTGTGTCAGGATCCTGAACTCGACTAACTCATGGTCACTGCCTCCCAGATTCCCATCCACTTTTGCTTCCCCTACTAATTCTTCCCAGTTTGTGAGCAGCCCCCTAGTTGGCTCCTCCAGCACTTGCACCAGGAAATTGTCCCCTACATTTTCCAAAAACTTCCTGGATTGTCTATGCACCGCTGTAGTGCTCTCCCAGCAGATATCAGGATGATTATAGTCGCCCATGAGAACCAGGGCATGCGATCTACTAGATTCTACGAGTTGCCGGAAGAAAGCCTCATCCACCTCATCCCTCTGGTCCGGTGGTCTATAGCAGACTCCCACCACTACATCACTCTTGCTGCTCACACTTCAAAACTTAATCCAGAGACACTCAGGTTTTTCTGCAGTTTCATACCGGAGCTCTGAGCAGTCATACTGCTCCCTTACATACAGTGCTACTGCTCCCTTACATACAGTGCTACTCCCCCACCTTTTCTGCCCTGCCTGTCCTTCCTGAACAGTTTATAACCATCCATGACAGTACTCCAGTCATGTGAGTTATCCCACCAAGTCTCTGTTATTCCAATCACGTCATAATTCCTTGACATCACCAGGACTTCCCTGCTTGTTTCCAAGGCTTTGTGCATTTGTATATAGGCACTTGAGATAACCTGCTGATTGCCCCTCATTCTCAGTATGAGGTAGGAGCCCTCCCCTCACAGACGTTCCTGCCTGTGCTTCCTCCCTGTATCCCGCTTGCCCACTTACGTCAGGGCTTTGGTCTCCTTCCCCCGGTGAACTTATTTTAAAGCCCTCCTCACTAGGTTAGCCAGCCTGCTCGCAAAGATGCTCTTCTCTCTCTTCGTTAGGTGGAGCCCGTCTCTGCCCAGCACTCCTCCTTCATGGAACACCATCCCATGGTCAAAGAATCCAAAGCCTTCTCTCCAACACCACCTGCGTAGCCATTCGTTGACTTCCACGATTCGACGGTCCCTACCCCGGCCTTTTCCTTCCACGGGGAGGATGGATGAGAACACCACTTGCGCCTCAAAGAACTTAAGTGTACAAGCTTAAGCTTAAGTGTACAAGCTTTCCTGGATGAGGGCCCTAAACAATTATGTAATATTGCAATATAGAGCTGCTAAACAGTGCCATGTTTCACCTAAAGGGTGGCTGCATTTTAGTGGTGAATCAACTTACTCATATCTATAGATATTGACCATTTGACTTCCTGAGTCTAATACATATTTTGGATGCATTCTCACTTTTCCACCAAATTAAGAAAAAAATTACTTCTCTCTTCATGCTGGATTTTTCATTCTGTTGATAGCCGACATTGCAACAAAAATAACGAAGAGTCCTTGTGACACCTTAGAGACTAACAAATTTATATATTACAACAGTTCATTGTTGGGAGGTATCTTTGCAACAAGAACCCCTATAAACTCTTATTTTTAATGTTTAGAAATTCAGTAAACAATCTAATGAGTAATATCACTAGGTTGCTGAAGCAAGCCTCTCTCTCCCCACTCTCATTGCATGATAATCTTGCGTCAACTTGCATTGTTTATTTTAAAAAAAATCCCTTTATCCCTTTTATCCTGTTGGAACAAGTTCACGCACCTATGGCATCCTGGCTGGGATTACAAACTGCCATCAGTCATTAGAACCTGACACATGTCAGCCTGACCACAGGTGTTTTGAGTGCATCTCAGGAACGGAATTCCACCCACAGGCAGATTACACAGATTTACCGAGGAACATACTTTCTGTTGTTTTGGAGGAATCTTTGATTTTTGGTAATTAAAAATAAGAGCTATGAGAGGGAGAGTTATGAGTTATTAGAACCTAATAAAGACATGAGGCAGAAAATCTGCTCTGTTACATCCATACAACCTCAAGAAGTCAATGGGGCTTCACAGACGTAGCTGGGAGCATAACGTAATACAGGGTGCACCTAAGGCTGGTGGTGGTCCTTATATGTTATATTACACATTTAGTTTTGCCCTGCATACTCCATGCAGTGTAATTTGTAACTTTTGATATCTTTTCAATTAAATGTGCATGCCTGTATGATCACATAGCATAGTCTCCATGGGAGCTGGCACTCATGGACTGGGGACAACATTTAACTCTTGACCTAAGCAACTTCTGAAGAGTCCAAAGCTGAGCCTCTTAAGCCAAAGTAGTACTTAAGCACATAGAGTCTCATTAAACAATGGCAGTAGTCACAGGAGTAAATATTCGTCTACAGCAGTGATGCACAAACTTTTCCAGTCACGCCTCCCACTTACCAGTCCCAGAATTTGTCACGCACCCCCTTACTTCAGTGCCATTGCCAGCAGCAGCACAGCCCTCAGAGCTGGGCAGCCAAAGAGCGGTATTTGCTGGCCAGGGCATTCATGTTGTTTGCAGCATGGAAGGACATTTTTTTTTAATCCTGCTCCTGTCCTGCCCTGCAATGCCCACTCTGTTTTTACCCCGCTCCTGCTATTATGGCAGTGGGTCCTGTGGGTTGGGGGAGGGGGTGCACCCCCTAATTTGCATACTACACATTGCAGAATCCCTCCCAAAATACATACGGAAACAAAACCTATCATCTGTAAGTCAACATACTAGCCTAGACACATGTTTCTCCTACAAGTCTTCTTTCTACCTGCACATTCTTTTAAAAGTAATGTGATCAGTGGTGTTTATAAAATAAGCAATGCCGTCGTCAGCTGCCTGTGGTCACTGCCAACTTTACACAGAAAAAAGGTCTGCATGTTGCCACACTGAATAAAACCCATTCTAAACAGGCCCCGACAATCAAAAGCTTATGGGTGCAGAATAAAAGCTAAATCCTCCTTTCACAGAAGAAACAGCTGTGGGACATTTCTGAACTATTTGGTGAGAACCTTGAGAGGAAATAAAGCCAGCGGAGCTTCATTCTGATTAAATTTACACTGGTGTAACTTCAGTGATTTCCATGGAATCTTTGCTCATTTACACTTCTGAAAGTGAGAGGTGAATCAGGCCCAACTATCTGCTCGGGGAGAAAATTGTAAACCTGAGTAATGATATGCAGGCCTCTGCTCATACGTAAGAGATTCTGTACGTACCAGGGATGGGGGGGTGCTCAGGCAATAGTCTGAGTAGGTCTATTACTCCCCTTATTCCTGCAACTCCTCTTAACTCTTTACTTAACCACAGGGCAGAGTATTTTTCACGAAGCATCACAGAGAGGTTAACCTCATGGCTAGTGGATGTAAAATCCTGAAAAATAGGTATTAATAGTTCCCAGACAATTTCAAAGAGTACCATACCAGCAATCCGTAACGATTACACAAGGAGTAAGAATGGGTCACTTGCAGGTTTAAATTAGTGTACCTAGATTCTCTGTAACTTGAAGCCTTTAAACCATGATTTAATGACTTCAATAACTCAGCCAGAGGTTAGGGTCTATTTCAGGAGTGGCCTGCAATATGCAGAAGGTCAGACAAAATTATCTTGATGGTCCCTTCTGGCCTTAAAATCTCTGAGTGTATGTGACAATATAGGTTTGCAATTACAATTTGAAATTGGCATTATGGTTGCTTGGTAACCTATGCAAAATGAGAGGGTGGCACAGTTCAACTGTCAGATAGGAAAGGAGGGCCTTGTGGTGAAGGTTGTGAAATGGGACAGCATAGACCTCCTAGTCTACAGTCATCTGGTCTGAAATTGGGCAAGTGACTAAATCTCTCTGTGCCTTAGGTCCCCAACTGTAAAATGAGGACAGTAGCACTTCTCTGCCTCAAGATAAATGCATGAATAATTGTGAGGTGCTCAAATACTATAGTGATGGGGTCCATGTAAGTCAGATAGAGATGAAGGCCACATTTGGTGCTAATTTTATGATGTGACTTTCCTGTTTTACAATTTTGTGGCTTACTGCCACCCTGATCAGCACTCTCAGGAGACCAGAAGTTGAATGCACCTTAAAAGACCAGGAATAGCACTTGTTGCAGGGGCAGGGGGAGTTAACAATTGTGGGAATTTTCCAAAATATTTACTGCCTATTTTGTTCTGTTGTGTTTATTGGTTGAATGTGGGAAGGGTATTTTTATTTCATTTTCAATTTTAAGCTCATTAAACTTTTTATGTTGAAAAGTTTAGACTAGCTAAACTGAAAAAAAAAAACTGAAAATTTCTGTTGGGGTAGTTTTCAGTTGAAAACTTGGTTTCAACAATGGAAAAACCTGAAAAGTGTCATAACTGCAAAAATTAGAAAATTTTGACCAGCTCTAGTCGAAATTGGTCACATGGATGGGACTGCATAGGGTAATTTGCATTGCTGCTGCCTGAACTATACCTTTTAGGAGGATAAATTTCCTAGAAAATTAAAGAAATTCTGGTGGTTTTTATTGAGAACCCAATATGTTATTTAGGCCTGATCCACTTATTGTTTTTATTGCCATATAACTGTCAGTTAGGGGTCTGATATTTTTGTTACATTTATAATTATACTTGGTAGACCCGTTAGTATGGATGAAGTTATACTGGTATAAATGTGCCTTATGTTGATATAGCTGATTACACTTCCCATGCTGGACTAGCTATAACAATGTAAAGCACCTTTATACTGGTATAACTATGTCCACAGTAAAAGGTTGTACTGCTTTAATTAATGATACAGTTAAAGTGGTACAACTTGTGTTTGTGAACAAGGCCTAAGTAATGTAGGAAAGGAGAAGCTCTAGAAATAGAGCAAAGGCTCTCTTTTCTTCCATAGCTGGGATGCTGATAGCAAAAATCCGAGGATCATCCCATCTCTAATGATTGATAAGAAAAGTAATGATTAGTTTTAATAAGGGATTGTTAGTGCTGCTCTGCAAAGCAGCAGATGAGCTTATGTAAACAGTAGAGTCTTGGAGTTCAATGACTATCTTAAGAAATTGGATGAAAGAGTTAGTTTTCTATTATAATAAGGCCAGATTGCGGCTCTTGCAAGGGTGAGCAAAGATGGGAGTGAAAGTGGAGCTTTTACTTCCTTAAGAGCATAAAAAGGGCCATGGGTCAGACCAATGGTCAACTTAGCCCAACATCTTGTCTTCAGACAGGAAGTGGCAGGTGCCTGATACTTAAGAGGGAAGAAACAGAACAGGGCAATTTGTCAAGTGATCAATCCCATGTCATCCATTCCCAGCCTCTGGGAAACAGAGGTTTAAGAACACCCAGAGCATGGGAAGGGACCTGTGACCATCTTGGCTAATAGCCATTGATGGACTTATTCTCCATTAACTTATCTAGTTCTTTTTTTGTGTGTGCTTTTGGGCTTTTACAACATCCCCTGGCAATGAGTTCCACGGTTTTATTGTGCATTGTGTTAAGAAGTACTTCCTTATGTTAGTTTTAAACCTGCTGCCTATTAATTTCATTGGGTGAGACCTGGATCTTTTTTGTGATGGAGTAAATAACACTTCCTTATTCACTTTCTTCACACTATTTATGATTTTATAGCCCTATCATATCCCCAATTTAGTAGTCTCTTTTCCAAGATGAACAGTCCTTGTCTTTTTAATCTCTCTTCATATGGAAGCTGTTCCATACCCTTAATCATTTTTGTTGCTCTTCTCTGCACCTTTTCCAATTCTAATATATCTTTCTTGAAATGAGTTGACTAGAACTGCATGCAGTATTCAAGGTGTGGGCATACCATGGATTTATATAGTGGCATTATATTTTCTGTCTTCTATCTATCCCTCACCTACTCATTTCTAACATTGTTAGCCTTTTTCACTGCCACTACACGCTGAACGGATGTTTTCAAAGAACTAGAGACAATTACACCAAGATCTCTTTCTTGAGTGGTAACAACTAATTTAGACCCTATCATTTTGTATGTATAGTTGTGATTATGTTTTCCAGTGTTTGTTACTTTGCATTTATCAACACTGAATTTGTTAGTCTCTAAGGTGCCACAAGTACTCCTTTTCTTTTTGTGAATTTCATCTGCCATTTTGTTGTGCAGTCACCCAGTTTAGTTAGATCCCGTGGTAACTCTTCACATTCAGCTTTGGCTTTAACTGTCTTGAGTAATTTTGGCAAAGAGTCCCATGGCACCTTATAGACTAACAGACATATTGGAGAATAAGCTTTCATGGGTGAATACCCACTTCATCGGATGCGGGTATTCACCCACGAAAGCTTATGCTCCAATACGTCTGTTAGTCTATAAGGTGCCACAGGACTCTTTGCCGCTCTTACAGATCCAGACTAAAACGGCTACCCCTCTGATACTTGAGTAATTTTGTATCATCTACAAACTTTGCCACCTCACTGTTCACCCTGTTTTTCTGGATGATAGAGGGATGTGTTGAAGAGCACAGGTCCCAGATGAACTCCTTGGAGAACTCTGCTATTTACCAGTCTCCACTGTGAGAACTGACCATTTATTCCTACCCTTTGCTTCCTATCTTTTAATCAGTTATTGATCCACGAGAGGACCTTCTCTCCTTGTCAAAGGCTTTCTAAAAGTCCAGGTAAACTATATCCACTGGATCCATATGTTTGTTGACCCCCTCAAAGAATTAATAGAGTGGTGAGGCATCAATTCCTTTTTAAAAAAGCTATGCTGACTCTTCCCCAACGTATGTTCATCTGTGTATCTAATAATTCTGTTCATTACTATAGTTTCAACCAATTTGCCTGGTACTAAGTTTAGGCTACTGCCCTGTAATTGCCTCTGGAGACTTTTTTTAAAATTGGTATTATGTTAGCTATCCTCCAGTCATCTGGTACAGGGGGTGCTTTTAAGCAATAGGTTACATACCAGTTAGTTCTGCAATTTTATATTTGAGTTCCTTCAGAACTGTTGGGTGAAGACCATCTGGTCCTGGTGACTTATTACTGTTTAATTTATCAATTTGTTCCAAAACCTCCCTCATTGACACCTCAGTCTGGGATAGATTTATCACCTAAAAATAGTCTCTAACGTGCCACATGTACTCCTTTTCTTCTTTGCAAATAGAGACTAACACGGCTGCTACTCTGAAACCACCTAAAAAGAATGTCTCTGAAGTGAGAATCTCCCTTGCATGCTCCGCAGTGAAGAATGACGCAAAGAATTCATTCAGTTTCTCCAAAATGGCCTTGTCTTATTTGAGTGCTTCTTTAGCACCTCAATCATTCAGTGGCCCCACTGATTGTCTGACAGGCTTCCTGCTTCTAATGTTCTTTAAAAATGCTGGGTTTTTTATATGTTTTGCTAGTTGCACTTCAACTTCTCTTTTGGCCTGCCTAATTCTACTTCTATGTTTGACTTGCCAGAGTTTGTTCCTTTCTATTTTACTCAATGAGATTTGACTTCCAATTTTTAAAAGATGTGGTTTTGTTTCTAACCACGTCTTTTACTCTGTTTAGTCATCATGGTTTTTATTTTGGTACTTTTTATTAATATTTAATATTTTATTACAGGTATACATATAGTTTGAGCCTCTATTATGGTGGTAGGGGTTTAAAGTTTCTATGCAATATGAAGGCATTTCACCCTTGTGACTGATCCTTTAAATTTCTCTTTAACTAACTTCCTCATTTTTGTAGCTCCCCTTTTTGAAGTTAAGACCAGATCCTGCTCAGATCCAAGAGGCAGTCATTAATGGTGTCTAGAAATTTTATATCTGCATCCCATCCTGAGGTGAAATGTCCCCAGTCAATATCAGAATAGCTGAAATACCCCATTATTACTGGGTGTGATAATGGGGTATTATCTCTAGCTCTATTCACTGCTAGGATGTGCCTTCTTCTGTCCGTTCTAGGGATTAGCTTCATGAGGTCAACACCCCTTCCCAGAGTTGCGCGTCATCTCTACATCCCTCTCTCAGTCTGCAGCCCCTCTCTCACACCACAAGCTGTTGCTGCTCCCTCTTCATGACTCAGCCCTCCAGTCAAGTCACTGTACACCTTTTCCCCTTCTGGGGTACCAAAGTCTTCCTTCATCAATTCTAGGCAGTCTTCCCACTCACTGCCCCAATGCTACTTCCTCAGCATCTGGCCAGGGAACCCAGGCCCACCTTCTACTTTGGGTTCCAGCTCAGGGACCATCTCGTCAGCAGCCAAGGTCTGTTCCCTTCTAGACCTTTCTGCCTTTCCCTGAGCCCTTTCCTTACCGTCTGGTACTCCCCCATCTCTAGGTTTGCCAGTGTTCTAGCTCCCTCCTCCCAGGGAGTGACTTCAGCCTCTAAACATTCCTCCGTTCTCCCAGGGAATGACTACAGACTTCCTCAGCAGCTTCCAATTTCCTGTCTTTATAAATTCAGCCTACCTCATTCCTCCTCAGATGGGCTTCCTCACTCATTACCTAGCCATCTGATTTCCCTCAGCTGTGCCCTGTCCAGTTAGTTAGCCCCCTTCTCAATTCACATTAACCCTTTCCAGGCAAATGTGGAGTGAATACCCTGTCACACTGGGTTTTCTGTTTTTGTAGCTTCTCAGATTTCCCTGAGCAGTTCAGCCACCATCACCATCCTGGGCCAGGGGTCGGTAGTGTATTACTACTGCTATATTCCTACTATTCAAGCATGACATTTCCGTCCATACAGATTCTATGCTACAGTTTGATTCATTTAAGATTTTTAATATATATAATTCTATGCTTTCTTTCAAATATAGTGCCACTCTCTCACCAGTGCAACCAACTCTGCTATTCCTATATATTCTGTACCCTGGTATTATCATGTCCCATTGATTAGCATCGTTCCATCAAGTTTCTGTGATGCCTGTTACATCAATATCTTCATTTAATACCCAGCACTCAAGTTCACCAATCTTAGTATTTAGATTTCTAGCATTTGTATACGTTTGTCAATATTTGGTTGTCTGCCTTCATGTGATGTAATTGATTGGGACTCTTTTTTGTTTGACTTTTTCTTCAGTTCCTGCCTGTACTTTATCAACTTCTATCCTTTCCTCTTATAATAAGATATAGATAATCCCCATTAATACATCCTCCCCTAAGAGATGTCTCTGTCTGAACAGTGTGCTCCTCATACTTGTTGTCTTTCTCCTAGCCTGTAGTTTAAAAATCCTGGTTCCATTTTGGTTTAGGTATAGCCCATCCTTCCCTTATAGGCTTCTCCTTTCCTCAGAAGTTCTCCTGTTCCTAATAAACCTAAATCTCTCCTCCCTACATCATCATCTCATCCACACATTGAGACCCTGTAGTTCTGCCTGCTTAATTGGCCCTGCCCGTGGAACTGGAAGCATTTCAGAGAATGCTACAATAGAGATCCTGGACTTTAATTTCTTACTGAGAAACCTAAATTTGGCCTCCAGGACGTCTCTCCTACTTTTCCCTTTGTCATTGGTACCTATATGTACCATGACCACCGACTCCTCCCCACCTCGGCGCATAAGCCTTTCTAGATGTCTCAAGAGGTCGCACTGGCAGGCAAGTCATCATGCAGTTCTCCTAGTCATCACAAACCCAACTATCTATATTTCTATTAATTGAATTCCTCATTACTGTTGCCTGTCTCTTTCTAATGATGGGGTCCCCTCCCCTGGAGGGGTCTCCTCAGTGCAAGAGGGTACCATGACATCATTTGGAAGGAGGGTCCCAACTATGGGATTGTTTTCCTTCACTCCAGATTGATGCTCTCCCTCTCTGAGACTTTCATCCTTCTTAACAGGACAGAGGATGTTAGATAGGGGTGATACCACTCTGTGTCCTGACAAGTCTCAGCTATGTACATCTCTGTCTCCCTTAGCACCTTCAGTTCAGTCACTCTGGTCTCAAGATGGTGTTTTATCAAGGTACTTTGTTACACTACTTTGCTGCAGACTCAGTATCATAAAAAAAATTATGCTTATGATCATGTTGGATTATATATTAAATTTCTCTCCATTTGTATACGTTTACATTGCTGTATCTGAAGTGAATGATGAGACATTTTTTCCGGCCTATATTTCCGATGAGGAAGTCAGCAGTTATGTTTGCTAAAGGTCATGGTAACATTGCATCTTTTTTCGTGCTTGATCCAATAATGGAGCCAACGGCGACAACAACAAATTCTTCAAAGCTGTTGACAGTTCTTAAGAAGCAAAACAATACTAGTGCTTTCATTCCCATGATAATCAGATCTTTTTCAGATTTGCCTTGGAGCCCAAACTGATAACCTATTCATATTTTATCTGGTTTTAGAAACTTCAGTGACATTCTTTTGTGTTTTTAAGATTTACATTTTTTAAATCAAGGCTATGATCTAGCTACAATACAAGGTGAGGAAGAGAATGGCAGGGAAATATGTTAATGCCTCTGTCCCCTTTTTCAAACTTCAATATAATATAGGCACTAGCAATAATAAACTCATCCAGAATAGCAGCCGTGTTAGTCTGTATTCGCAAAAAGAAAAGGAGTACTTGTGGCACCTTAGAGACTAACAAATTTATTTGAGCATAAGCTTTCATGAGCTATGTGCATCCAATGAAGTGAGCTGTAGCTCACGAAAGCTTATGCTCAAATAAATTTGTTAGTCTCTAAGGTGCCACAAGTCCTCCTTTTTCATCCAGAATGTCTCTGACAAGAATCTGCATAGCTCTTTTCAATGGAGCTGCACTGATTTACATCAGCTGAGGATCTGGCCCTGAATTTTACAACAGAAGTGTTTCTTTTTATCAAAGACAGTGTCAAAAAGAATATTTTCCAATTAGCATTATTGACTGTCCTTGCCTTATAGGAGCTCCCTATGAGACATTTGTTTAGAGACAGAATAATGGAGGTGGACAATGGTATGCTAATCAAGACAAGATACTAATCCTGCTTCCCCCAGGAAGCAGTCACATCACTACAATTTTCCTATCCTATCTGAAATTCTGTCCTCGATACATATTTCAATTCTCTGCACACACGTGTGTGTGTATGAAGTCTTCAAAATATTGCTTTGATCATAGTAATTGTCTAAATTCTTCACTAGTTTGTGCCATGTTATTTGTGTGTCCCAAATCTTATTTTATTATGTGTTGTTGCTTAAACCAATGTAAAAATGTAAACACATACACACACACACAAAATATTTTCCTTTATTTGTAACAAGAATCTCCTTGACAATACCATACATAAAATAGGGAACATATAGTAAAAGATCAGGAAATGGGCACACAGATTACAGGACTTGTCTGTATTTCCACACAAAGAAATATTTACTCAAGCCATCTATCTGCAATGGCTGGAAACTTAGGTGTTTACAAGACCTCATGTGCTTTATATGTGAGATAAACCAGTTTTAGAATTGGTTTCAGAGGTCACACAGTAAAGATGGCTATTCTAACAGCAGGGTTGGTGTTCCATCAACTGAGTAATCTTTCCTTTACGACATGGTTACAATTATGTCCTTTACCTAATGTACTGTATAGTGTGTATAGGATCTACTGCCTACTGGCCTACAAAAAATAAAGTCCTAATGATGATAAAGATCTCAAGTCATGAAGGTCTGTGGGGAAAGTTCTGGGATTTATCTGATATATTATCTACGAGTGCAGTTTAACTGGCAGACAAGTTTGTATGTGCATACCTATGGATTAGCTGAGTTCTATTTCTTCAGGATCTTGGAGCCTTCCAAATTTTTCCTAACATTCACCTTTTTGAGTCCCCAAAATATGGATGAATTGTACTCTTCCAGCTCACTTATGCTTCAGCACTGGCCATTTTGTTGGAAGATCTCTGTGGAACTCATGTAAAGTGCCAGGTACAGATTCCCCCTTTTTCCTAAGTTCAACTCAGTTCAATAGAGTTGAGGGGAAATATCAGGAAGCTGTTTACAGCTCCCTAATTCTGTGGGCCAGTCTGTGCCAGCCCTCGTCTCAGCATGAGTCTGTCTAGGGATTGCTCTAATTTGTGTGACTAGTGCATGGTCCCTAAGGAACTGCACAGTAGCTGACATTTTCTCTCCACCAGGGGAATACTGTGCTGGTCAGAACACATCCAGAATCCATGTCCAGAATCTATGGACAGAATCCAACATCTTTGTACCACCTGAATGGCGCAAAGCATCTGGATCTGAAACAAAAATCTGTCCCTAAGACTGCAATTAACATCTGAAGTAGTGGGGGTGACATTTTGATCTCTTTGAAGTCAATGGGATCGTTCCTTTTGATATTAGTGGAGCAAGGATTTCACTCTGGATGAATGAACATCCAATGTGTTTTGGCTTACAATCATACCACAACTGTCTTGTGCCATACAGTATGCTGATAATTCTTCTGTAAGCTCTCAATATCGTTATTTTCTTTCAATCATGCTAAATATCTTCTAATATTCTTTTTTATGATCAAATATTTCATTTCTGGTATTACCAGTTATGGACAAAATGTAGTCAAATAGAACAGAAAAATTATTTCCAGGCTACAATTTGAAACATAACTGCATTTTTAGGGTGGAATTATTATAATATTGACAGCACAATTATCAGACTATGGACATTTTATGCAGACAAGCAAAAACCAGTTATGGTGATCTCTCTCAGACTAAAACTTGCAATTAAAATTTTCAGGTGCAATGATATTTACAACAACTGCCTTGGGGTATAATTGTGAGGTTATTTGCAGAGATGCGTTAGGAAATGAGCCCAATGAGATATGCACCTTCAGGAGGTACAGAAAAGAAATTAGCAGCACTTGTATCCCAGCTCTACTGTAAAGCTTCACCATTACCTATTTTACCATCTTGCAGTCAATGTACCCAACTCAGGGGATGAAACCGCAAGTAGTTAATGACAGCAAATGTACATTTTTTTTAACTTTGTCAAGTGCTTTATTAATAATTGTAACTTTTTTTCTACTTATAAGGTTCTTTTTCCTCATCTAGAAAAAATATCTTATGGTGAATGATTACAGAGCATTTCTCAAACTTTAGTCACAACTGAATATCTCTGATTTTCCATCCACCAGGGAGGTCAATGGGACCGACAGGGAATGGGGATGAAGTTAAAATATTGCTCAAAGTATTAACTTCTGAGGTTTATTATAGGTAGAGTAGTAGCAATGCCTAGTATTAAGATTAGAGTTGGTTGAAAATTTCCCATCAAAACTGCTTTTCAGTAAGGAATAGTTTTGGTTTTTTTGACAAAATGAGAGTTCCTGTGAAAATTTTCTGCTTTCCATAGCAAGTTTGGACTTTTAATTGAATGACCAAAACTCCGCAAACTGAATTTTATGGCTGAAAGCAAAAAAATTCACTTACAAAGTGAATTAACTTAAATTGAATTAAGGCTACTTTAATTCTGAATAAACGCATTGAAGCAGGGTTTTAATGCAGTTTAACTAATCCACTTTAACTTCGCACCTTTTTTTTAAATTCAGATTAATTTTCCTGAGTGTCCTCATGTAGACAAGCCCTGAGAATTGAGAACAAGAGTCCTGGTGCCCTCAATTCAACTGCTGTTTAACTAATACTTGCACAGGATGGAAAGTCTTGGTTTCTCCATTTTTTTCCTGTTTCTTTTTTAAAAAGTCCATAATTAAAGATGGTATCATATTGCACAAGAAGGCAGAATTAAAGTTGCACTTTTCTTTGCTTGCCACAGTAATGTTCTTTCAACATTTTTTTATGGAATGTATGAATAATGTCGTTCATCTTCGATTGCTGTCTTTTTTTGAATACCTTTGGGAAAACAAGAAAAAGTCAATTCAGCCTCAGAGGTCATTTTAATTTTGGAAAGTTAGAAGAGCATGAGAAATAGGGCTTAAGGTATAAAAATTGCTTATGTGTCCTCCTCAGCAATAATTATAGCATTGCACTAGCAATGCTATACTTCTATTTATTTAATGGCTGTTAATATATTTTTGTTATTTTGCATAATTTTAGGCTTGATATTCCTTCTGTGTAACATTTTCAGTCAGTTTCCCCATCTTTAAATCATAATATTTCTTTTCACCTGAAGTGAACTATGATAGACTACATAATCACAGAACATCAGGTATTGTGGTAGATATGAAGTAATCTTGCTTTAGCAGCAACCAGATGTTCATACTGGGGCTGATGATGCACTTCATATGATTCTGAGTTTATATGCTGGAGTATCTGTTTGAAATACCTAGTGGTAAACTCTGGAAATAGGACCTCTTCACATCAGAAGCATTTACTGAAAATAAAGCTGAAATTACCATTGATTTATAAAAGATGCTTGAATTGTCCTTTAATAATAATACATAAAACATCTTCAAGGAGTCTGAACTTTTCTGGGCAGCATGACAAGTATGGTGAATTGGTCACTTTAAGGATTTGACAGTTATATTTGTTCTGAAGAAATGTATCCTCATTTAGGAAAATATCTGATCAAGATGAAAACAATTCCACAAACTTTCTAATAAAAACCCAGTCTGCAGTGCCATCTTTCTGAGAGACGAAATAGGGGGAAATACATATAAAACATTTAAATTGCAAAACACAAGTATGGAGGGTGTTTATCAGATTCCACAGATTTTTATGGAGAAATTATATTTTCCATGGTTATGGCTGCACCCAGGCTCTGTTAGAAGCCCCAATTTCACCCACCTATAGCTTTGGCTACAAAACTTGGTTTGGACTCAACTCTAAAGATAAAGACAAAGGAGGACACTTGTGCTAAGCGTGAAGAAAATCAGTCACCATTTGAAGTACAGATCTTTAAAAATAGCCTTTTTTTTTTTTTTTTTGGTCTCCTCGTGTCTCTAAGAATGTGACCCTGCTGTTGCGGGAATGGAGTGCAGTGTGTGAGGGCTAAACCCAGTGTGCACTCTGTTCTCCAGTTTGTTAGCACAGCCATATGCCTGCTCAGCCCCTCCAGGTGGAGGAGAGAGTGCCTCTATAGAGTTTGCGCTCCTTCTCGCACTGCTACTCACTCTACAGCTACGCTTCTTTGTCAGTTTCTTTGTTTTTTATTTCTAGTAACAATCATCCTTAAGTAATGCAAAGTTAAAATAGGAGGAGGCAGCTTTCTTTCTACACCTTTCCAAACTTGAAAATCAAGATGATTCATTTGACAGAAAAATAATCTATGGTAGTTTTATTCATATACTAAGCTCCAATGCAGTAGGCCTTTTTAAAGTACTGCAGCCATGGACAATTAAATGCAAAAGTAGCATTGGCCTGATTTTTCAATCTCCCATTAACTTGCCATTGGAATTGTGGCTACTCAACAGTGCTGAAAGTTAGACCACATCTTACTGTAATATTTTAGTTGAGATTAGACATGGACACAATTCAAAACTTCTTTTTTTTTTTTTATAGAAGAGGGACACATTTTTGGCAAATATCCTGTTTTTTCAACCAGATTTTTTGAGATTTTGTGCCCCACAAGTTTCAGCAAAACCAAAGTTGTGGTTCCGAAAGCAAATATATTTTGATATTCTTATCCCACACACAGCCCAATATGCAGTAATACAAATTACTATCTTCATCCCTAGTTTTTGTTAGCAATTATATAGATTTTACTGGGAGTTCATTGAGGTTAAAATATGGCTCAAAGCATTCACTTTTGTGCTTTATTTTTGTAAATGATGCAGTAGCAATGCCTTTTAAGGTTGTGTTACATTCCTCTATTATAATTCCTGGTTGTCAAAGTTACAAGCAACTGAAAAGAATAAGTTTTTAAAAATTTAGCCATATGTGTCACAATGCGAGCTTCTGGATGCTGAGAACTTTAGAAAAAAATGGTCTCCATTTAGGTCCTTAATTGGGAGCTGAGCTGTTCTGAAAATCTAATCTCAATTGTGGGTGCTCAGCCCTGAATTCTTTTGAAAATCTTGCCCTACAGGTTCATAATAATTCAGCCAAATCAAGCCTTACCAAAAAAAAAAAAGTACTTTTAACTCCCTGGCACCACTGGGCTCTCACTGTATTATTTGCTTCTCATTTTTTAAAGTTCTATTTGACAAACAGAGCAAGTATATTTTGACACACACACAGACACACACACAAAACCCACCCTAGAAGTTCAAGATTTCTGTACAAGGTAAAGATATATTAGAAATGTGTGTTACTAGTCTGAATAGTTTAAAGTATACAGATATGATTTAATTACAAACTCTTTAAAAAAACACTTGGATGCTATTTTTCAAATCATTTTAAAAGATTTTGTAAACTTACATTTAAAAAAATCTTGGTGTTTACATTTTTGGCATACCTCTAGCTTAAAAAAAAGTTTGGTAAAATTTTATTCTTTGTATACAAGTAAAGAATATTACAAACTGGGCTATTGTTAATTTAACTGAGGTTTTAAAGACTCATTTATAAAGACATAGTTACTGCTACTTTGTCTCCCACCACTATTGGTTCCGTTCATACATCTCTTGCTGCTTCTCATAAACCTAGATTATGAGTTCTTTGGAACAGTGACTGTCTGCCAGCTATATGTTGGCACAGCTCCTATCACAACGTGGCTCTGATTATTGCCTGTAGGTGCTACCAGAATACAAATAATACAAATATAACCATATCACTTAATATAACAGTACATGCTTTATAAATTCTCTATGGTTTGATCGGCACTTGATATGTCCCATATAGGTCAGCAAGTATTTTCTAAAGCCTGCCCAGAGCAAAAGAGAAGTGGGAAACAAATGGGATCTATGCAGATCACTTCTGAGCTCTGTAGGGCAAAACAAAGCAGGGACATCCAAGAAGCTGGAAAAGCTATGGAGCTCCAAAGCTCTTTAGAGCAATGATAAGGAAAAGGGACTCAGAAGCTTTTCAGGATCATGGTGGAAGGAGGAGGTGGAAGTCTTACTGAGCTCAGTTTGTAGTCTCTTGACCATAGTGTAGTTGGTGTGGAGGAAGACTGAATTCCTGGTCTGCATGTGAAAGATCTTGGCAAAATATTTGTGTCTCTGGATAATAAGAAGTCTGGGTTTGTAGCTGTAAGCTGTTTGCTGTGTAGTAGTGTGATGGGGTGGACTAGGCCCAGAGGCCCTGTTGGAGGCTTCCGGGTCCTGCCATACCCCATCCCAGAGAGGAGCAGAAGAAAAGTCCTCCAAGCAACATAGACTGGCTGCTGGGAAAGCAGCCTATCAGAGGCAGGAGGAGCCAGTCAGGGGCTAGGAGGGCCGTATAAAAAGAGGGAGCGAGACAGCGTCAACCAATTGCTGTCTGGAGCTGAAGGAGGGAAGATGGGTTCCTGTCTGGCTGGAAGAGCAGCAGGACCATGGACAGCTCAATGTGGGCAAGAGTGAGCCTGGGGAGGGGTGCCAAAGCCCAGGGAAGCTAAGAAGACACTCCTGACTTGCTGGAGGGACTGAGTAAGGAGTGAGCCCAGAACCTATCCAGGCCAAGCAAGGGTATCGCGATGGGCCCTGTTAGAAACCAAGCCCAGGGAGGGCTGCCAAAAAGGACACACAAACTGAGGGTACTGTGATAGGCCCCTGTTTGCCTGTTACGGAAGGCAGTGTCTCTGGGAAGGGCCATGAGAAAGAAGGTAGAGACTATATACCCCAGAAGGGGTTCTGTTTGAAAGGGGTGACAGGCAGCGGCTGACCCAATTACAAGTAGCTTTTGAAAGTTGATACCCATATAAAAAAATACATGGCAGATGGGTGCAAAAGGGTCTATAGATTGAAGGTATGTAGGGAAAACTTGGAAAAGTTAAAGTTAAAGAAACTATATGAACTAAGAATGTATTTGAATATGTGTTTACCTTCCCTTAACTATTCTTTTCCCTACTGTTAGAGGATTAGAATTTTTTTTTTCAAACGGATAACATTTCTAGGTATACTCTTGGTCAGATTTTAGGATCCCACTACTGTGCAGTCCTTGACAGTGAACTTTAAAGATTAGCTGGTAAAGTTTATGAATCATACTTTAAGAATGACTGTGCAAATGGATTCTGTACTAGAAGTGCTTTTTATTAGTGACAGCTTATCAATGGAAGTTTAGTTCTTTCAATTGATTATCAGGTGCTTCAATACTTTAGTGCATGTAACTCATGTCTTGTATTGAGCACTCACTGCTTCCAACCTCCATGTACCTTTAACTCAATTCTTTTTCCACTTTCCACTTTCAAAAAAAATTGTTTAGAGTACGTAGATACAATACAAAAAATACAGCCAATAAATGGGGAAAATACAAGTAACATAAATGCATATATATTTGTTACCTAAATACAAAACAAGGAAATAAACCTTCTGAAGTTATTAAAATTGCCATGTGACAAGTACTTCTCTCATTTGTGTAACTAAGCACGTGCATAGACATGCATGTGGTGCATGTAGATATATTATATATACACAAACTTCTGTGTGTGCATGATAGATCATTGGTTTGGGATCTTCCCAGGGTAAGGGGCAGTGCATTATTGTGCTCTCTCTGGAGCAGCGCAGGAGGGAGATTGTGATCAGCTATAGTCAGTCTCCCTACAGCTCAGCAAAGGGAGTAAACTCGTCAGGTCTATTCCTGTCTCAGCATATGCATGAAGCAAGGTTCTGCCCCCTCTTCTCACTCGTGTGCACAAGGGCAGAATGTCCTGGCACTTTGATGCCTGATGCTCTTCAAAGCCATCCATAAATTACAAAATATATTACAGAGTGGATGGGGGCTTAATTTTCTCTAACAGTGTTTATTTCAGTGTTACAAGGGTGTGGGCGGGAGGCTGGGCCTTAATAATCATCCAAAAATGTGTTACATAATTTGTGAATGGCCCTTCTGCCTTCTAGAAGTGGCAATATAAAGCACATACACAAGGGAGTAACTGAGACCTGGCCTACACTAAAAAGTTAGGTCAACCCAGCTATGTCACTCTAGGGTGTGAAAAGTCTATACATCGGAGTGAGGTAGTTAAGCCAACCAAAACCTTGGTGTAGATCGGGCTAGGTCAGTGGAAGAATTCATCTGTACATCTAACCACCACCTCTTGGGGAGGTAGACTACCTTTAACGAGGGGAGAACCTCTCCCATCAGCACAGATACTGTCTACACTGAAGCATTACCAAGGCACAGCTGCATCTATGATGCTGTAGTGTTTCAAGTATAGACAAGCTATGAGTATCTTATTTCCCCTTGCCCCAACACAAATAATAGATCATGATCTGGCTGTATATTTTCAAAATAGGAACACAACAAACCCAATTTTTCAGATTTCTTGTCAACACACTGATGGTGCACTGATTTAACTAAAATCATTTTTTTAAAAATGATATCATTAAAGGGGTACAAACCCCAGCATGGACACATCTGTTTACAGATGGCATCTATGGGTTTAGCTAGGTTGAAAATGGGTTAATTTCTATTTGTAGACCAGGCCTAGAGGCCAGAAGTTCCATTGCCCTGCACCTTGTCTGGTCATTTACTGCATTAATACACAATTGGTGTAAATTGGTACCATTTTGATTGTGTTGCTTTTTGAACTTACTTTGCATGGGTGTAAGTGTCTTAAAGTATATGGCAAGTTTAGTAACTGATAGTCTGGTTAATACTCATGGGCATTTGTTTTTAATCTGGCCCACATAGCCAGTGCTGTCGGTGGAAACAGGATTGTATTTTATAACTTTTTCTATATAAGCTGTCTTACAAGTGCTCAGCACCCTCAATCAGGACTAGGATTTCAAGCAACCTCAGCTCCAATTTAACTAAAATAAGTGGCCTGATTTTTTTTTAAAAGAAAATACCACCCTGGGAGCTGCTGAGTACTTTCTGAGAAACTGTCCTTTCTTTAGGTGCTTAAATAGGAGCTGAGCTATTCTTGAAAACCAGGTGCCAACTGGGGGCACTAAGCACTCGAAAAATGTGGGCCTGAGCTCTTGTCCTATATGTCTCCAATAACTTGGTCACATCAAACCACTTTGCCACAAAGGCACTTTCCCTTCCACACTTCAACTTCCTTACCCACAGTTGTTCTCTTATAAAGCCATTAAAAAATACTGTCAAATCTCTACTACTCCCATAAAAGGCCAGTCATATTTTTGGCCTGTGTATAAAAAACACTGTTAGTGTTCCTTTAAATGAATCTACAGGGAATAGAAAATTCCCATAGAAGAGAATTGCAGTTTTACCAGGCACTTCAGTGGGAGCAGGACACGAGCCCAATATATAAAATACTAACTGATAAATTATAGATCTTCAAGTGAGATCATTAACACCAAGGAGTCCCTTAGACAAACAGAGGCCCAAGCTATTTTACTCAGCTGGTTCATTTGAAAATGAGTTGGGGCAATGGTCATAAGCATCCCAATGTATTTAGAGTTGAAGAACATAGGGCATTTTATTTTACCATTGTGCTCTTTGGAAAGGGGCTTACTGTACTTTTCCTATGGTATAGGTTGAACTTCCCGGAAACTTAACCAATAACATGTATATTTCACTGGGCTCTGCTTCTATTAAGGACCAACTGAGGTGGAAGGTTTAGCAATTTGGGGATGCAGCTGACTTAGGCTGCAGGCAGCTGCTGTCTAACTAGTGATGAAGAGCCTTCCCCAAGACTGCAGTCAGAGCAGTGGTTCTATTATGCATGTCATCTTGTCCCTGCCAGAGTTATTTTCTAGTGAATGTTATAACCTCTTAATTTAACCCTAAAATGAGGTCAGAATACATAAATCAGAGAAGGGATTTTTCTATTTAAGTCTAAATTCTCTCAAAGTTTGCTTAACTACTTGGTGAGAAAATGTTTCCAGTTTACTGTCTTTTGAGTTGAGAAGGGACAATAAGGGGTAGAAATGTGAATCGTCCTTGAATTTGACACATTAGGAGGATCACCAGCATCAGACCATACTTTTTCTGGTGTTCTTACATCTCTAGCACTTTTTGTGAACACCTGTGAAAATGTGAGTTTATTAAGCAGGGTGGGATCAATATTTCAAATTGATTTACTTCCAGCTAGTCAATTATCTAAATAAATAAACTCTGAGTTTCAAAAGCTTCAGATTTCTTGCTGACTGAACTGATCAAGATGCCTGCAGCTCTGACACATTAGCACACCCCTGTTACAGTAGACACAAGTTTTCTATAACATATTTTAGTGTTCTTTACAAGGCAAAAGGGGCCATTATTTTGCCTTTAGGCGAGCTCTGAGGGCCTGCTAAATGACTAATGAAATGTAGAAGTACAGGACTTGCTTTAAGAAGGCAGTTATAAACTGCAGGAGCAGTTATAAACTGAGTTGCCATCTCCAGAGAGCACTTTACTTGTTCAAAGGAAGATAAATTTTTAAATCACTTCTAAAATATGAGCCTGAAAACCATAAATTCTAAAGTGTACTGAGTTTACGACTGCACAAGACATCTTCTGATCTTCTCTAGCCAGTGTCTAATTCTCAGAACCAGACTTTTCAGCCCTGTTTAGTTCAGAGCACAGGCCACACCTATTTTGCCTGACCAAAAATATAAAAGAGAATCTCAGCTTTTATTTAGGGGAAAGAAAATAATTTCTAGACCTTTTACCTTGTAAAGATAGTCTTGAAAATGTAACCTGATGTCTAGGTTTGAAAGCTTTTCTCTGAATGTTCCTAATGATCATGGGTTAATCACAGTTCCACCAGAGCTATTTAGGGCTGTGCTTTGGGGCCTGAAAACACCATAGATCCCTTGATTTCTGGGAAGACTCCAGATGAAGATTATCGTTGTAGGGTGCAGTATCCAAGCAACTGTTGAGAGCATTAGGGTTTCTGCAAACTGTCTACAGCCAACTGCCTGACGCTGAGATGACTCCTCTGCTGAGCTCCCAGTGTGACTTCCAGATATGAGGGGTGGGGGCAGCTCAAAGCAAGGAGACCTGAGGCAGTATTATCTAATGAATTTTGTAAGGAATCTCCTGGTCTGCTCAAGTCACATAGGCAACACTTTTTGACTTGAGTGCCTGGGTTAGGCACCTAAATCCAGCGATTCATAACATCATATGTGAAAACTGAAGCACAAAGAACTTGAGGCTAACATTTTGTAATTTGTAAAATAGTGATAATACTGAGGCATCAAAGGTATCTTAAAGAATTAGGTGAGAACACATGATCTAAAAATTCCCCAAACTTTAAGGCACCCAGACTCCTCACACAGTGGCACCTGCTTCCTCTAGTGCTGACGACAGGGCCCTATCCACCAAAAGTATAGTTTGTTTCTATTCCCATTCCCTCAGCCAATCTCTCAAACCATGCCCACTTGCAACCCAGCAAATAAGGGTTAGAAGCCTATGAAAATACTGACTTACCTCAACAAGGGGTCATGACCATTCAACTGTTAAAGTTTGTAAAGTGCTACAAGTAAAGTTTTTAGTTTTTACAGTTTGTAAAGGAGCCACAGCTGAAGTATTGCACACCACTAGAGAATCTTAATTTTATTGTGATGACTAGATTGTAGTGGATTTATGCTCACACAGTTTTGTAGCCTTTGATTAGTTTGGGGTGCAAATCCACTTGTCACAAATAACAGGTTCTTTATTCACGCAGCTGCTTAGAGTTAATTAAGAAGATGAAGTTGGTGAAACACACAGAGACTTCATGACTTTTATTTGGCAAGTGTAGTTGGAATCATAGAAAAATAAGCGAGCACACTAATTATAACAGAATGAACCCCTTGATCATGCATACTTACAGCCTTATGTCTGGTGCAGGATAGAACAATTCCCAATGTTGACATATTTACAATATCATAGAGACTGGCAAAAGCAAAGATGAAAGAAAAAGTAAGCAGAGGTCATCACAAGAGGAGATGATGTTTTGTGCTTCTGCCTACTGAATCAGTCCCAATGTCCCACTTACGAATATTCATGCATCAGGTTTTATACATATAGTTACATATACTTACAAGTCTCAGGCCCCTTATTGTTATGGGGCTTTCCAGGTACCCACACTCTGGGTTCCAAATGCTGCATTACGCTATTTGCATCAATACTGGGTTAATACATTCCCCAGTGTTTCCAATATGTTAATGTGGGTAACCTTATTTTACATATACTAAAAATCCCCTAGAAATCTGTTATTTCAAGCATAAACTGTTCTTTTCTGGTTCATTTGTTTCTTACAAAGCATTTATTGCTAAATCTTATAACCTTAGGTCAAACTGCTTATGCTAACTCATGTATCCCTTATGCTGAAACATTTCTAACTATTAAACCACTATAGGACTGCACTGGGCCTTAGTTTATTAACAAGCCGACCTAAAATGTTAATTAATATTGTATGTTTCCCTACTTTCCTGACAGCTCTAATAGCTCCTACTTTACTATCTTAAAGCATTTTAATATGCTTTAGTGTATGAGCTTGCACCCTAAATTCAGATCAGGGATTACAGGTCAAGAGTTGTATTGAGCCCCTTCTTGACTGTGCTTATTGTTTTGGCTTCTGCAGAATATACCTTTTGAAACTTAAAGTTATCAAGAACTATGTGAGGTCTTCCCTGAGTCAAAGACCCAATATGTGTGATATCAGTCAAAAGACTTAAATATGACAGTTGAAAACACTAACTCCTTCACCCACAATCAAAAAAGACTTCTCTAAAATATTGAGCTCCCCTTCCCTGCACATTGCCATACTATACCACAGTCTAGTGTTTGCTTTTGATTCAGAAGATGTGAACCGAAGTATAGATACCAGCCCCTCAGTATAGGTCAGTAGCTTCCTGCCTATGATGGTGGTACTGCAGATCTCACTACTTAGATCAGTGCCAAGGATTTTAGAGTGAAATCCTGGCCTAGTTAAAGTCAATGGGAATTTTGCCATTGCCTTTAACTGAGCTAGGAGACTTCATGGAGGCCAGGGTGGCAATATTATTAAACAGCATACATGGGGTGTGCCCCTGAGCTACATAGGTGCTCTCATTCAACCTGCCACCTGTTTTCACCAATTAAGTTGGGCTGTGAGTCATTCAGATGGCTAGTCTGCTAGGGTTTGCAAACATCAGGACCAAACAGTTTCTGTAAAACTTACAGGGACTAGCCCATAAACAGGGACACTTCTGGTTTATAGGGGCACATGGCTATTTTATTTATAAAACTGAGTTTGTGGTGTTAATTCACATTCTCAGAGTGTAGTGCACAAGTGTTCATCGCAATTTTTTTAATTTTTTTATTTTTATTTTTTGGGGAGTGGGGAAAAGGGGAGTTAGCAGCAAAATGTTTTACAAGCCTGGCAAAAAATGCTAAGGCCAGCACTGCTAATTCCGTCCTTTCTGTTAGAAGGGCCAGGGCTACAGAAGAATCACAAAATGATTCAACATAGGACAAAAGGTGTCATCTTTTTCAGTGTAACTATCAAATCTACCACTAATCTTCCAGATTTCATGACCTCCTCATCCAGCATTTTGTTATCAATATGTTGATGACTTTCCAATTTCCCACTGCAAGAATTAACACTAGTAAATTCTACCTAAAAACTGTTAAGCACTAGCTCCAGTGCCAAACTGAATGAGAGACTATGTTTATTGAGAGCTGTGAAGATGACTTGGGCCAATGCATGTGAGAAAATGAAGGCATGGAAAAAAATCAATTTACAAAGCATTATATAACCTTCCATTCAGTGCAATAGATGGTTCCAATAAACGGATGACCAGGATATTTCCATTGATATTGGCAAAAGATAGTTACATAAAGGCTGCTAAACGTATTTATTGAATTGGCACCAAAAGCGTTTGCATCTTGGCTGCAATTCTTCTCTCAGGTAAGAAAGAAATGGTCTCTGAGCACTGATGAAAGTCCCAATCAGGAAAAGAATTGTGGTTACTTCTGAAGAAGACTTGATGGGATTATTATAATTTGTTTTCTGTCTCACGCCCACATTCAGTTGTGCAGTCCAGAACATTGCAGATGCAGGGAGTAAAGTGTCTTTTTCCTGTTTGGGACTCAGCTAAAACTTTCCCCTCCAGTAGCATGCCAGTTAAATTGAAAAACAAAGCATAAATGAAGCAATGGGACAAATTATAGGGAATACAAGTAGCAGATTGTTATATTTGTTATGTTTGTTACCTTATCTACTTAACCACTCTGCTGCACAATGGTTCTTTAGTTCAGTCTCTTTGCCTTTCTGTTGGGTTTCACCATTTATTGTGTTTGTCCCTTGTTTCTCATTAGTAAAGGAAGTGAGGGGGAGATACAGGTTATAAGAAGGGTGGGGGAGGGGAAGCAATGACTATCAGACTTGTAGAAAAATGTATGTATCCTTTCTTGACTCAAATGAGTTGTAAGCTCCTTAGTGATTTCTAGGAGTTAGAATTAAGTACATTGTCTACTGGTTTCAGAGAAACCAAATTCTTCAGCAGAAGGACAAGAAACCAGATAATGGATTGTGGGAAAACAAGTCCATATGTAAAGTTTCTTCTGAAACCCAAAGAGTAAGTGGCTGCCCGTTACCCGAAAGCACAAGTGTTTGTATCTTTTCTGTTTTTAATTGTTTTTATCTAATATAACAGAAATATTCTTATTTTCGATATGAATGTTGAATCCTTTTTTGAATCCTGCTAATCTACTAACATTAATATCTTGTGGGAGTGAGTTCCACACGATAATTATGCATCAGATACTTATCAGGTTTTATTATTTCTTATCAGATTTGAATTTGTTGACTTTCAGTTTCATTGAATGTCCCTTTGTTCGTGTATCAGGAGAGAAGGTAAATAGGAGCACTTTCTTTCAGTTTCATTGAATGTCCCTTTGTTCGTGTATCATGAGAGAAGGTAAATAGGAGCACCTTCTCTATACTGTTCATTGGTTTTTATATCACTATTATGTTCTCTCTAAATGAAACAGTCCCAATCTCTTCAATTGCTCTTTATATGGAAGTTTTTCCATGATTCTAATAATATAAGTTGTCTGTTTCTGAGCCTCTTTATTGCCTCTATACCTGTTTTGAGATAGGGTAACCAGAAATGAATACAGCATTACAGGTGAGGTCATATAACAACATCATAACATTTTCATATTATTTTCTATCTCATTCCTGGCACATCCTAACATTTTGTTTGAATTCAGCTTTCCAGAATTGTTTCAGTAAAGTGCAGGAGTAGTTCAAATTACCCCTTTTTTTGTACATTACCTTGAATTTTGTCAACAGTGAATTTCAGTTCCTAACACATTTCCCATTCACCAGCCTGTATTAACTCCCTCTGAAGTTCTTCATAGCCTTCTCTAGTTTTGTTTGCAGTTCAGCCACTATATTCTTCAGAACATCCTACTGAAGTTACTTATAATTCCTCAGGATGTGCATGTGACTTTCACCACAGTAACTCCCAGAACTGCAACATTTTCAGGGAATTGTGCAATGACATTTTAAAAAAAACAATTGGCAATTATGGTCTCCACTCTGCCATTGATTTGCTGATTCGGCTTGCATAAGTCACTTTAACCTCTGTCTTAATTTCCCCATCTGTAAAACAGGGGAAATGTAAAGCATGTTGAACATCTAAAATGTTACATAAATGCCAAGTTTTACGATGTATGGAAGCCAAACTACCCAAATTCTCCCCCTACCCCCACTGCACCCCACCCCACTCCCGCCTTAGCCTCAGCCTCAAGAAGCTGGGAAATAGTGCAGCATACAGTGCAAGCTACTGACTGACCGCCTCACCGATTGTTTTCTCTTGAATCTTAACCCTCTCATGACTGATTTTTCTATTTAACACACTGTTTATTCTCTCTTTCAAACCAATAATGAAGATACTAGATAAGACCACTGTAGTGAACACTGAATCCAGCTGTAACCCCTTTTACAGCTCTCCCAAATCAAATAGCATAGACATAGCATAGATGAGATTACTGGTTCTGTGGATGAAGGGAAAGCAGTGGATGTATTGTTTCTTGACTTTAGCAAAGCTTTTGACACGGTCTCCCACAGTATTCTTGTCAGCAAGTTAAAAATCATGGAGCAGGTCCTCAAGGAATCAATTCTGAAGCACTTAGAGGAGACAAAAGTGATCAGGAACAGTCAGCATGGATTCACCAAGGGCAAGTCATGCCTGACTAATCTAATTGCCTTCTATGATGAGATAACTAGCTCTGTGGATGAGGGGAAAGCAGTGGATGTGTTGTTCCTTGACTTTAGCAAAGCTTTTGACACGGTCTCCCACAGTATTCTTGCCAGCAAGTTAAAGACGTATGGGCTGGATGAATGCACCATAAGGTGGGTAGAAAGGTGGCTAGATTGTCGGGTAGTGATCAATGGCTCCATGTCTAGTTGGCAGCCGGTGTCAAGTGGAGTGCCCCAGGGGTCGGTCCTGGGGCCGGTTTTGTTCAATATCTTCATAAATGATCTGGAGGATGGTGTGGATTGCACTCTCAGCAAATTTGCGGATGATACTAAACTGGGAGGAGTGGTAGATATGCTGGAGGGGAGGGATAGGATACAGTGGGACCTAGACAAATTGGAGGATTGGGCCAAAAGAAATCTGATGAGGTTCAATAAGGATAAGTGCAGGGTCCTGCACTTAGGACGGAAGAACCCAATGCACAGCTACAGACTAGGGACCGAATGGCTAGGCAGCAGTTCTGCGGAAAAGGACCTAGGGGTGACAGTGGACGAGAAGCTGGATATGAGTCAGCAGTGTGCCCTTGTTGCCAAGAAGGCCAATGGCATTTTGGGATGTATAAGTAGGGGCATAGCGAGCAGATCGAGGGACGTGATCGTTCCCCTCTATTTGACATTGGTGAGGCCTCATCTGGAGTACTGTGTCCAGTTTTGGGCCCCACACTACAAGAAGGATGTGGATAAATTGGAGAGAGTCCAGCAAAGGGCAACAAAAATGATTAGGGGTCTGGAACACATGACTTATGAGGAGAGGCTGAGGGAACTGGGATTGTTTAGTCTGCAGAAGAGAAGAATGAGGGGGGATTTGATAGCTGCTTTCAACTACCTGAGAGGTGGTTCCAGAGAGGATGGTTCTAGACTATTCTCAGTGGTAGAAGAGGACAGGACAAGGAGTAATGGTCTCAAGTTGCAGTGAGGGAGGTTTAGGTTGGATATTAGGAAAAACTTTTTCACTAGGAGGGTGGTGAAACACTGGAATGCATTACCTAGGGAGGTGGTAGAATCTCCTTCCTTAGAAGTTTTTAAGGTCAGGCTTGACAAAGCCCTGGCTGGGATGATTTAATTGGGGATTGGTCCTGCTTTGAGCAGGGTTTGGACTAGATGACCGCCTGAGGTCCCTTCCAACCCTGATATTCTATGATTCTGTGATACCCTGGCTGTCTGACAAAACTTTTGCTAAAGGACTTCTATATGGATGGCTCCCATGCACTGATCCTGTCTCTTCTGCTGCTTTTCCTTAACTCCCTCACCCACAAGTCCTTTCTCCAAACCCCATTTTTAAGGCACTGTGACTCCCCCGCCCATCTGCTTACCCAGCTGCCACTTCTGTACCCCTTTCCTCTTCTGTAAGACCACAAGCCTTTCTTGCTTTCCCACCTATCCATCAACAGTCCTTGCTGCTACTTCTTTCTTGACCCTCACAGTGCTCCTCCCACCCAAGATCCCTGGCAATTCCCCTTACCCCTCTGCAAGCTACTGACTGACCGCCTCACCAATTGTTTTCTCTTGAATCTTAACCCTCTCATGACTGATTTTTCTATTTAACACACTGTTTATTCTCTCTTTCAAACCAATAATGAAGATACTAGATAAGACCACTGTAGTGAACACTGAATCCAACTGTAACCCCTTTTACAGCTCTCCCAAATCAAATAGCATAGACATGTCTGTACCATCTCTTTACATTTTAGATTTCATTCCGTGTGAGATACTCATATCTAAGTCAATGAGAAGTCACTTTCTGTAACATTTTGCAAGACACTGTATCAACTGCTTTTCTAAAAACTCAGTGCATTACATCTACCAGTTTCACTTCATGCACATATTTTGTAATTCTCTCCAAAAAGCAATCAAGCTAAACTCATGTTTACTGCTCAAATCTTTATTACCTTCTCGATGTTTAACTCTTTTCTTCTCCATTATTTTCCTAGGGTTTGAGTTGGGCTATATACACACAAAATACATATTTATAAAATATTGCCTACATTTCCTCAACATACTGGTGCTCCTGCTGCTTAAAATGACTCATAGATCACTGACTCAACAGTACTTTGATATGCAGAAATATTCTCTGTTTATCCTTCATACCACCCACTGCCAGCAAATACAATTATCATTTTATAATTGGAGGAGAGCTAGAGGGAATACATAGGAAAAGGAATTAAAATTAAATAAAGTGTATTGAATAATATTGTTGTGGCACCCTCTAAATCTAGCATAATAGCATCAAGTTGCAGCAAATGAATATTAAGGTCTAAATTAACTGCAGCAATGATAATGCTCAAAATCCTCTTCCCTAGCTAGCTTCTGGAGAAGGTAAAAGACTAACTACTGGGGGATGCACTTTAATGGCTAGCCTGGTATTTTTTTTCCCCATGTGCAAACATACCTTTCTGTAATTTCATATCTTTTACCCAATTAGGATAATTATATCTAATCAAGAAACTAATTGTAGAAGATTCATTAATTAGATTGTATTCTACAGGAATGTATTTCAGCCTTTATTTTTTATCTGGGAATAGTTCTGTGCTCAGACAATAGTATGCCATGGCATGTAATTTAGAGCAGCTGCTATGACATAGCCACTGTGACTATTAGCAGTGCATTTATGTTGACTCATCTTGATCACCACAGAACATTTTTGCAATGGGTACCTGTGGGGAGGAGTTGAGTTCTCCACTGGTTTTGTTACAGTTTTTCAAAGGTACAGTGAAGTCCATCAGAACTGTTGGTTGGTTGGTTTGTGGGTGGGTGGGGGTGTCGTTATAGTGGAAATTACAAGTACAATGGTTGCTTTCAATCTCTTTAACACGGAAACTACATTATGCAGGCCAGTATGCTGTATAAAATGGGTTAACATGGTTCATGGTAGAGAGGTAGGTAGATCAGAGTTCTACTTCAACAGACTGTAGTAAGAACTAGTAGCAAATATTTTACACTAAAAAAGGGTGCCTTGAATGTGGCTATGAAACTACAGTGTCGTGTGTGTATTGTAACTTTATGGCCTGTTTTATTATTATTATTTGTTGTTTATTTTTACTGTGCTTGCAGCAGTTCCCATTGATCCAGAGGGATTTTAATCACTACGATCTCAGCATTCCTGAAAATCAGACTATTTAAATGCCTCAATATGGACTTACAGCCAGATATTTAAAGGTATTTAGGCACATAAAGTTGCAGATCGGTGCCTAGTGGGATGTCCAAAAGCACCTGGGTACATAACATGATAAAAATCAATGGAAATTAGGCACTTAAGTGCTTTTGTATATCCCAGGAGGCACCTATCTGCATCTTTAGACACCTAAATATCTTTAAAAATCTGGCCCTTAGGAACTTAACTTTACACACAGTTCTCATTTTTTGGCACCTACTTTTTAAAAGGCTGGAAATGTGATTGAATTTAAAGATTCATAGATGTTAAGGCCAGAAGAGACCATTATGAGCAATTCATCCCTGTACCAGTACTGAGTACAATACCGAGACTAGCAAGTGCCCCTTGTGCTTGCTTTATCCTTGTGGTTTGCTCTAGCTCATATCCAGTTTAGGGTGACCATATTTCCTAAAGTAACAACTAGACAGCCGTGGCCCACCTGAGCCCGAGCCCCTCCCTCCCCTGCCCCCTTGCAGGGTTTGCCAGAGCCACACCCTCCACGCCCATTACCCATGGCTGGGACTGACCCCCCGGGACCCATGCTGCTCTCAGCTGGAGCTGGGGCTGATCCCCATGAACCTCATGCTGTCCATGGCTGGGGCTGACACCCCCCAAGCTCCATGCCACCAGTGACTGGGACTGACCCCCCCCCACCCCGAGATCCATGCTTCCTGCAACTACAGCTGGGGCTAAGCCCCATGACACCTGGCACGGGGTCTGACACCTCAGCATTACTGCCCGGCACCTCACATCGCTACCGCCACCAAGTTCCTTTGAGCTCCCACCAGGGGACATGCCTGACATTTTTTGTAAACTGGGCATTTGTTTGTTTGCTCTTCCCAACTGATTAGTTGGGAAGAGCAAACAGACAAATGGTCATTTTTGTAAAAAAAAAAAAAAAAAAAAGTCAGGACAGAGCTCACCACCCATAAAATGTCCCCCAATATGCCCTCGAATTCCCCCTGCACTGGTGTTCTTTTGGTGCGCAAAGATTGGCCTTCATCTCATGAGGAAGGCCCTCTGCATCAGGAACATTCCTCGGGAGGGTGGTGATCCGTACAGCTGCTGGGAAACCACTTGCCATCAGTGTTGCTGGTGCAAAGTGCAACAGAGCCATCATGAATTGGATCCAGGGAGAGTGCTTAGCAATTTAAAAGGGCCATGCACAGAAGACAAAAGGCAACACTGTATTATAACTGCATACATCACCCACAAGTTTCATAGCAGCCAACTCCACTATAGTCTTTACTGCCAACATTGTTCCCCAAATTCTGGGTGGTTAAAGAAGAAAAAATAAAATAATAAATGTTCAGATTCTGCTCTCTTACTTTAATGTAAATCCAGAATAAATCCATTGGTGTATTTGTACCAGTGTAACCTAAAGCAAGAGCTGGCCTGATGTAGCTACTAGAATTTGCTCTTTAAGAAGCCTTAAAGAGTTTAAGTAGTCAGTGAACAGTTTATTGGCAGGCAAATGCAGTATCTGCAGACAGCCTGTGAACAGAGGTTCTAATGCCTGCAAATCTCTGACAGCTCTTTCTTTTTCTGAAAAACACCATTTGCTCATTTGAGTTATTTGTGCCAAAGCACAGAGAAGGTGAGACACACTAATTCCACGGAAACCTTGTGTGTTGTGTCAAAACCAGGGCCTGCAGGCTGCTCATCTCTGATAGCGTTCATTTCACACATCATCCATTGTGTGATTGGTAAAGGAAAATATTTTCCCATCTGTTCCCCCCAGTTTACATTGTCAGTGAATCAGTGTGTCACTTAATATATGATACAGACTTCTCCCCAATGAAGGCAATGAAGAGAGATCATCCACATAATAATTTTCATCAGTTTAAAACTGTGTGTCTTAGTAATAACTTGAGCATGCCAGGCATTTGCCAACAATTTTATTTAACATAGCACGTCATGGGGGTCCTGCCAAAATGGTGGGTATTATATAAGCAAGCATCATGCGCTGAAAGATACAGCCTGTGGGTGGGCAGTGGAGAATGACAGTTCACAAAAGAGTATAGAATAGACAGCAGTTGTGCCACATCAACATGCTTCAGCCTCAAGCCTCATCTTCTGGGGTGAAGGGATGGATCATTCTCCATGAGCTCCATCCATCCAGTGCACTCTAGACTGCTAACATCTGAATGCAGTTAATGCATATAGTAGAGCTCATTTGTGATGTAGATACCTGTCCATTGGGAACTGCTTTCTCCATCTTTTCTTTGCCTAAAATGGGAGCATGGAAACATAAATTAGGAAAAAACTCTAAATATAATTATTTACTTTAAAAATAGCTTGTAACTATAATATGTTTGTACAAATACATTCCCAGTGATATTCCGTAAGGAGGAATTAATGGGTCAAATTAATTGTGATAGTTTCTTCATAATTTCTTACTTGGAATGGTCTGTATCTTCAAAAACTAACACAACAAACAAAAACTGCTGGACCAAGATCACCAACCTGTCTCACATAGATAGCTGAACAGCCATTATGTTTTAAATCCCTTCTGGCCTTATACTCTATGAACCTACGTCTTGAATATCTTCTATAGCCAAACAGAGAGAGATGTTTATCAGGCACCCAGGCCCATGAGGCAACACCCCTCCTCTTAGCCATGTGAGTTAAGGAGAGGGAAAAATAACCTCTTGAATAGAGCCAGCTGGAAATTGCAATCAGTAGGAACAGATGCACAAACAGCTGTAGCAGCAGATACCTTTGAAACCTTCAGACACTGATGATATCATCAGATGCTTTTCTCAGTTTTAACTCTGGATGTTCCCCCTCCTTGCTGATTGGCTGTTTCCTCGAACCCCCTGACGGCTCCTCCCTCACAACCTCTTCACTCCAGCCTCATTCCATGCTCCTCTCTTTTCCTTCTTTTCCCTTCCTCTAAACCCCATTAGAAATTGGAAAGTGAAAAAAAGCACATACATTATCTTAACAATGACAGGTTTCACAGTAGCAGCCATGTTAGTCTGTATCCACAAAAAGAACAGGAGTATTTGTGGCACCTTAGAGACTAAAAATAAATGTGTTAGTCTCTAAGGTGCCACAAGTACTCCTGTTCTTTTATCTTAACAATGCCTTCCACTTGTGCCAGCCTACTTTGGGGGTGGAGTTAGCCTATCCTGTCTTAATTGCTGCAGACTTCTTTTTGGCTGGAAAAAAATATACTTATTCACCTTGTGGGTGAGGATATTTTAAATTGCAGGAGAAGGAGCCTTGGAAACTCTAATTTTATAAGCCCTCCAAAATAGTTCATTTTGTTTGCAAAACTTCTGCCGCCACCAGGGTCACCAGTCTCTTGTAAAAACTATATTCCTGTGCTGAACACTCTCCCATATCATGTGTGTCATTTATCACACAAATCTGTATTTAATTCAACTTTCATTTTGACTTTTCAACTCATCTTAAGTACAAACTCCAGTCAGCTATTAGAGTCACTGAAAAACTGGAACAGTCCCCTTTAATTAAAAGTCTTCTGTGTTTCCCATTACATTCTGTCTAGACAACTACTGGCAACCAATGCTGAGAAACATAAACATAAATCAGATAATATTCTAATGCTTTTTGAACTCCAATTATGATACTGGGTGCTTCTTAAAACTATAAAAGTAACCTTTTATTGGTATATATCCACCCTCTGTCTCCAAGAGAGACTTTGAAAGGTGTTTTTCTTTTTCTGTTGTGCCATAGGTTTTCAGAGCATTAATCCACACGATGTTTAGCTACACTATAGTCATGCTACCTGATTATTAATTAGGAAGAGTCACTCTCATTATTAGAGAAAGGAGGCAAAGAAAGTCTTGATTATTTCTCATTTATGCTCACATTGGGTCAAATCATGCCCCCAATCATGCAGAAGGGTGAGCCTCATAGTAGGATCCTCTTTTCCTGTGGAGGTCAAAGAGTGCACATTATGGTTCAGAATCCGTGATCAGAAACTACACAGAAGCCAGTGGATATTAGAATGATGTGCACCTCAAGAGTCCCACCAGCTCCGCTACCCCCGACCCCCTAAGCTCAATGGAGATTATATGGAAAAGGCATTAGAGTGTGTAGCTGTATTCTCTGTACCTCGTCTCCATCAGGAGCAGCATCACTTAAATGTGCCAGGACCCAGTGAGTATTTATTACAAATTCAGACCAGTGTCATGTATTTGGATTTATCAGTTTAAACTTCATGTTGTGTGTGCAAGATAGTTTGGATCACAACCATAGTCACTAGAAACTTTTTTCCATTGAAAATAAACGATACAATTCTGCTGAAATGCATGCTGTGTTAAAAATGTATGTCATGCTTGTCCAACATTATGTAAATCAAGCATAGCACATAAACTAGATAAATCTCTGCCTCTATATTCTCTTGGAGCCACTAGCTACCTGTACTCAGTTGATCTCATTAGTCTCAATTGATATCCACTGTGGATAGCAAAGTGTGGTAAACAATGAACATCAGAAGTAGGCCACACAGAAGACTTGAAAAGGATTCAATCATTCTTTGTATTTCCAATGCCAATTTAAAGTGTTCTCATTTTTTTAAAAGTAGCAGTTTCTCTATATTATGCTGAGAAAATTGCTTAATTCCATAATTTCTGCAGAAATTCAGCTCCTGACAATTTCTCCTGGCCCTGTGAATAGTTAATAAGCCTGCTCCCTCTAAAAATCTTTGTTATTAAGAGTGCATATTAAAGTGTGGAACACTTGTTTTTAAAATGTGTCTTGTTTGATTTCATATTAAATCAAACCTATTTCAATATTTTATGAGATCATAAGTATGGAATTTCTCTCTGAATATGTGAAGAATATGCTATGTGCTTTCTCCTCTCACACACAAACCAAGAGTAACTTTGTTCAACTCAGTTGAGTTACAGTGCTCTCAACCCAGTATAGATGATAAGAGAATCAGTCTACCTGTGACTACTTCAGGGGAATTGTCCAGAATAATTAAAGAATTCCTTAAGGCATAATGATTCCTGCAGTTGTGTATTTCCTTGGGTCGTAATCCTTCAGTGAGATCTCTGCAGGTTTTCACATAATTTCCCTTAATATTAGTGTAATGCTGCTGGTGCCATTATAATTTTAGTCTGTTTTTCACTGGCTTACACAATGCATACTCAATTCTGCTCACCGCTGCACATGTGCAACTGAAAGTAAAATGTGGCTCTGACTTTTTTATAGTTTCCTTTCCTTTCTCAAGGTTGAGTTTGACTACATTTTTTCATTGAAAATTTGGTTTTCAGTGTGAGGAAAAAAACAAAACAATTACAGAAAATGTTCAGGCTTTTTTTATAAGCTAGATCATAGAATATCAGGGTTGGAAGGGACCTCAAGAGGTCATCTAGTCCAACCCCCTGCTCAAAGCAGGACCAATCCACAATTTTTGCCCTGGATCCCTAAATGGCCCCCTCAAGGATTGAACTCACAACCCTGGGTTTAGCAGGCCAATGCTCAAACCACTGAGCTATTAGAAAACTGGACACCACATTTCAATGACCAAGAAAAAAAAAACAGCCCATAACATATTGTCTTTTTTATTTCAAAAAACCAGTAAACAAGATTTTAAAATGCCTGACGTTTTTACTGTTTTTTTAACTAGGTCTAATAAATATACAGGAACTCCTCACTTAAAGTCGTCCCGGTTAACGTTGTTTCCTTGTTATGTTGCTGATCAGTTAGGGAACCTGCTCTTTTAAAGTTGTGCAATGCTCCCTTCTAACGTCTTTGGCAGCCATCTGCTTTGTCTACTGCTTGCAGGAAGAGCAGCCCATTGCAGCTAGCTAGTGGGTGGTTGGAACCAGGGTGGACCAGCAGCCCCCCATCAGCTCCCCGCTCCCCCTCAGCAGGCTATCAATTGCAGACAGTTCAGCTGTCCCTCCCCACACTGCCATGTGCTGCTCCTGCCCTCTGCCTTGCTCCCCCAGACTCCTGCTTGCTGGGGGGGGGGAGGAAGAAGAGGAGGGCTAATGTCAGGATGTCCCCCTCCCCCCTGCTCCTGCACCCTGCTTACCCCATCTTCCATAGAGCAGGGGGAACACACAGATGGAGGGAGCTGTGGTCCAGTCTCAGCTTGCTGATCTAAGTAACAAGGCAGTGTACTTCTGACCCCACTCTTCATACTTAAAGGGGAAATGCGATCTCTATCTCTCAAACACAAACAGGGTGTGTGTCTCTGTCTGCCCTCCCTCCTTTCCTGCTGCCTTGTAGAGTGTGAGAGTTAACCCTTGAGGGCTCAGCCAACTGCTAGTTCATCATTTTGTGGTAAGGCATTCCCTGGGAAATATCCCACCCTCTGACTCCTCCACCTCAATCAAGCTTCACAATCATCATCACTGTGTATCAGTATTAAATTGTTCGTTTAAAACTTATACTGTTTTATCTGCATCTATTTATACTGTATATCTATATCTATATAATATAGTCTTTTGTCTGGTGAGAAAAATTTCGCTGGAACCTAACCCACTCATTTACATTAAGTCTTATGGGGAAACTGGATTCACTTAACATCGTTTCACTTAAAGTCACATTTTTCAGGAACATAACTACAATGGTAAGTGAGCAGTTCCTGTATTTGCATATAATGCAACAATTATATTTTTACTAGAATTATATTGCAATTAATTTACTATGCAAGAAAACTACATTTTCTGCACAATTTGTTACTGATGTACCACAGAAATCAGGGAAGTCTTGACACAGAATGCATGTTAAGTGTGTCAGAGACGACATGTGGGCCCTGTTAATTGTATAAGGAGAGGCAGAATGATGCTTTGAAAAAGGCCTACTGCCGTATTTGGATGGGCAGTCCACAAACTGCTGAAGGGCCACTGTTATGACCACCTTTTTGTTTTCTTTGCTGGTTAATATGTAAGTTTGGGGTCCAGTCACCAGACTAGCTTCTACTGCTGCAGAAACCGTTTCCGACAAAAGATTTATATGCTATAATTTTCATTTGAATTATAGTGGCTATACCAAAGCTAATTTAACTACTACAGTTTCCAGTGCTATCCTAGCTTCAGTCATTGGTCTGTACCCCCACTAATAATTACCCACCAAGAGTTGGCAACTTGATGATTAGTATGCAAAATAAAAAGGTTGTATTAACATTTATTATCCCTTTAGACAGTATGATACTAGATGTAACAGAACCTTGATGTCTTGAACAGCTCTTAAAACGCTAATGCAAATATACCTAAGCTCATAACATTTCCTTCAAGATGAATGCACTCTGACTTTGCAAAGATGCCTTAAATTGGGAGTAAATGATATTCACACCTAATGTAAGGTCTAAGTGGTAGAAAGGGGCCTTAGTGTAAATGAGAATCAGGCTCAGTCTGTGGTTCACACTGTAGAAAATGTTCAGAATGCCTGTATTAGTGGACTCTGTCAGAACCATACAATGAATGTGAAGAAATAGTCTGTAGTCTATTAAGCCAAAGCTGGACCAACACGGTTTAGTATAAATAAATGTTACGTATCAACATCAAGTTGTGGGGGGGGGAACAAAGTTAGACAGCTGTAATTACTGCTACTCTCATGAGCAATCTTCATCTGAGGAAAACAATTCTGTGTACAGGAGAGAGAAACCATAAAAGTGAATTGTAGCAGTAAGTAAAATTAACAAAGTAATAGATATAATGCAGGTTTAAAACAATATATATATATTTAAAAAAACACTTTAAAACTGCAAAGAAAACAGCAAGCTTATTCCAATATATCAGGCTAATAGGACAGCCTCCTTATTCTTAATACGACTCATGAAAGCAGTGCAATAAATAATTATAATAAAAGACAGTGCATTCAGCAACATGTATCAGAGAGAGACAAAGTGTCCACCTTCCAATTAAGGTTGTGGCAACCTCAATCTCAGGATCCATCTCTTCCACCATTTCATTTTAACATGTCACATAATTTATCTATTGTTCTTGCCTTGTGTCTAAACACCCTTGTTATGATAAGATCATCTAAATTGGCAGAGATGGTTCAATTTCAGTGAAGGTTCAATAGAAAGCAGGCAGGTTTCTAAACCATTGGAAAGCTGCCTAGTTTCAGCCAGCTTGCGGTCTCTTTCAGCCCTCCCCACCACCTCTTTTGCAATCCACCTATCAGGTTGATGGGGAATAAAGAGTATGGAAGTCCTGACTCCCAAGTTCCTCAGCAGCTGCCCAGGTGGGGAGACAGGGAGCCAGGAAGCCCAGGGAGTGGTAGCTCCCAGGCTCATGGCTCCTTGACAACTTGGGGTCCCAAGGCAGCCACAGTCAGCAGCTTCTGGGCAGGCTGCCAGGCAGACTTCCCCAGGGCTTTCTCTTCCATGAAGAATTTCAAAATTGGAATGAAACCAAATGTCATGATTTTTCTAAATCTTCCACAAATCAGAATTACCCTTCTCCACCCAGCTCTACCCAAAAGTGGCTGAAAGTCACCTTAGTCCCTCCTCCCCATGGGCTGTGAGGCACAGGACAGAACCCTACCCCAAAGAGAGACTACTCTTACTGTTATGACTGTGGCATGATTGCACGAGGGGATGCTCTGTTTGGTTCTGTGCACCTTAATACCAAAAAAGTATTGAAAAAATTGAGGTAATTCAGAGAAAAGCAACAAAAATCAATAGAGGGACAGAGTCTGGAAGAAAGATAAAGTCTTAAATGTATATTGCTTTGCTACAAAATAAGGAGGGTGGGAAGTAGGAAGCATAACAACCTACAAGTAACTGAAAGACAGAATGGAGAGAAAATTATTTAGGATTGTACAAGGAAGTATAACTAGGAGTAATGGGATAAAATTCAAAGTGAAAATTTGTTCAGATACTATAGAAGCAACATGTAAAGCGTTGACCGAACTGAACCCAAGTCCCATAATGCTCTGTGGCTAGACCAAAGATAAAGTAGAAAACTCCTGCCTGAAAAATGATAGTCCTAATGCTGCAGGGGTAGTTTTCTACCCCGGTGGCATTAGAACTATAGAAGGAATGGAATTCTATTAAGAACTGTGAAACTAGTTATCACAACCAGAGATATTAACTCTGTTATGTATGTAAATTGCTTTATTACAGTAACTACAAGTGTGATTGACCAAGGTATGTTGTGCAATTAAAACAAAGTAGCTAGTAGTAAATAAGGTATTATAGAATGCTCTGTATTTGTACTACAAGAAAAGGAGTACTTGTGGCACCTTAGAGACTAACAAATTTATTTGAGCATAAGCTTTCGTGAGCTACAGCTCACTTCATTGGATGCATTCAGTGGAAAATACAGTGGGGAGATTTATATACACAGAGAACATGAAACAATGGGTGTTACCATACACACTGTAACGAGAATGATCAGGTAAGGTGAGCTATTACCAGCAGGAGAGCGGGGTGAGAGGGGAACTTTTGTACTGATAATCAAGGTGGGCCATTTCCAGCAGTTGACAAGAACATCTGAAGAACGGTGGGGGGGGGGTGAGAGAAGGGGAAATAAACATGGGGAAATAGTTTTACTTTGTATAATGACCCATCCACTCCCAGTCTTTATTCAAGCCTAAATTAATTGTATCCAGTTTCAAATTAATTCCAATTCAGCAGTCTCTCTTTGGAGTCTGTTTCTGAAGTTCTTTTGTTGAAGAATTGCCACTTTTAGGTCTGTAATCGAGTGACCAAAGAGATGGAAGTGTTCTCTGACTGCTTTCTTGACGTCTGATTTGTGTCCATTTATTCTTTTACGTAGAGACTGTCCAGTTTGGGCAATGTAGCAGCAGTTCTATGGGTACTCGCATGGCCCCACAGTATGCCAACATTTTTATGGCTGACTTAGAACAACGCTTCCTCAGCTCTCATCCCCTAATGCCCCTACTCTACTTGCACTACATTGATGACATCTTCATCATCTGGACCCATGGAAAAAAAGCCCTTGAGGAATTCCACCATGATTTCAGCAATTTCCATCCTACCATAGAATCACAGAATCATAGAATATCAGGGTTGGAAGGGACCTCAGGAGGACATCTAGTCCAACCCCCTGCTCAGCCTAGACCAATCCACACAAGCGGTACATTTCCTGGACACTACAGTGCTAATAAGAGATGGTCACATAAACACCACCCTATACTGGAAACCTACTGACTGCTATACTTACCTACATGCCTCCAGCTTCCATCCAGGACACACCACACGATCCATTGTCTACAGCCAAGCTCTACAATACAACTGCATTTGCTCCAACCCCTCAGACAGAGACAAACAGCTACAAGATCTCTATCAGGCATTCTTAAAACTACAATACCCACCTGCTGAAGTGAAGAAATAAATTGACAGAGCCAGAAGAGTACCCAGAAGTTACCTACTACAGGACAGGCCCAACAAAGAAAATAACAGAATGCCACTAGCCGTCACCTTCAGCCCCCAACCAGAACTTCTCCAATGCATCATCAAGGATCTACAATCAATCCTGAAGGACGACCCATCACTCTCGCAGATCTTGGGAGACAGGCCAGTCCTTGCTTACAGACAGCCCCCCCAACCTGAAGCAAATACTCACCAGCAACCACACACCACACAACAAAAACACTAACCCAGGAACCTATCTGTGCAACAAAGCCCATTGCCAACTGTGTCCACATATCTATTCAGGGGACACCATCATAGGGCCTAATCACATCAGCCACACTATCAGAGGCTCGTTCACCTGCACATCCACCAATGTGATATATGCCATCATGTGCCAGCAATGCCCCTCTGCCATGTACATTGGTCAAACTGGACAGTCTCTACGTAAAAGAGTAAATGGACACAAATCAGATGTCAAGAATTATAACATTCATAAACCAGTCGGAGAACACTTCAATCTCTCTGGTCACGCAATTACAGACATGAAAGTTGCGATATCACAACAAAAAAACTTCAAAACCAGACTCCAGCGAGAGACTGGTGAATTGGAATTCATTTGCAAACTGGATACAATTAACTTAGCCTTGAATAGAGACTGGGAGTGGCTAAGTTATTATGCAAGGTAACCTATTTCCCCTTGTTTTTTCCTACTCCCCTCCCCTCAGACGTTCTTGTTAAACCCTGGATTTGTGCTGGAAATGGCCCACCTTGATTATCATACACATTGTAAGGAGAGTGATCACTTTAGATAAGCTATTACCAGCAGGAGAGTGGGGTGGGGGGAGAGAAAACCTTTTGTGGTGGTAAACACCCATTTTTTCATGCTTTGTGTGTATAAAAAGATCTTCTACACTTTCCACAGTATGCATCCGATGAAGTGAGCTGTAGCTCACAAAAGCTTATGCTCAAATAAATTGGTTAGTCTCTAAGGTGCCACAAGTACTCCTTTTCTTTTTAATACCACCAGTTAGTCAAGTTGACCAGATCAAGAATCCAATCCTGCTGTCATTGGCATGGATGACAAAACTCCTGTTGACAATAATGAGAGCAAGACTGACTCCAAACCAGAAGACCTAATGGTCCCTTCTAGCCATAAACAATGCATAGAAAAAGGTGATACATCAATAGTTAAATGCCCTCTTTTATTATATTCGTTTCTGTTTTTCCCATCTGATTAGGCTGTGTCTGAACAAACTGTTAGGCAGATCAGCAGAAATTCCTGTTTCACTGAAAATATTTATAAGACTTTCAATCTAGCTTCTTTGAAAAATCTTGGATTATAGACCAACTCCACCAAACTTTTTAAATACTTTGCAGACATAGTAAATCTTAGCACAATCCTAACAGAAATGGTAATAGCTTTTTTGCTAGGGCACGTCAATAAAGCAAGGTGCAGATTTACCATACAGAAGGAGCCATTATGCTAATCTATTCTGACCACCTGCGGAATTTGAGCCATTGAACCACTCCTGGTAATTTTATGCATGAAGCCCACAACTTATCTTTTAGAAAGACAACCAGACTTGACTTAAAGAATTTTTAAGTGATGGAGAGTATATCACATCTTTATGTATATTGTTCCAATGTTTTTTACCCTTACTGTTAAAAATATGGAGCTTATTTCTAGTCTGAATTTGTCAAGCCTCTGATTCCAACCATTAGATCTCATTATGCTTTTTTCTGATAAGTTGAAGAGATTTCTTCCTCATGTAGGTACTTGTACACTGTGTACAAGTCATTTAATCTTCTCTTGAATAAACTAAATACATTGAGCTTCTTCAGTCTCTGATTACAGGATTTTCCAGACCTTGAATCATTCCTGTAGCTCTTTTCTGAACCCTTTCCAATTTTTCAATGTTCTTTTTGAAGTGTGGACACCCACAACTGACAGAGTATTCTAGTAATGGTCTCACTAATGTTGTATATTGACACCTCCCGGCTCCTACCTCATAGTTCCCTGTTTATGCATCTAAGAATTGGTTAGCTGGGAGCTCAGGTTCATTTGATTATCTACCATTTCACCTACGTCTTTTTCAGTGTCCCTGCATTCCAAGGAATGTACCTAGATGTAGGACATTGATTTGGATGTGTTAAAAAAATGAGCCCACCTACTAAGTGATCCACATTGATCTGTAAAACTAATCCATCCCATTGCTGTTTATCATGCCACTAAACTGTCTGCAAAGGTTGCCTGTAATGATTTTATATTTTCTGCCAGATAATAGATGATAAAAATATGAATAGTAGTTTTCTGAGAACAGATCCCTGCAGAAGCCCACTATAAACACCCTTTAGGATGATGTTTCCCCCCTTTTTAAGGGAGACAAGATGGGTGAGGTTTCAGAGTAACAGCCATGTTAGTCTGTATTCGCAAAAAGAAAAGGAGTACTTGTGGCACCTTAGAGACTAACCAATTTATTTGAGCATGAGCTTTCGTGAGCTACAGCTCACTTCATCGGATGCATACCGTGGAAACTGCAGCAGACTTTATATATACACAGAGAATATGAAACAATACCTCCTCCCACCCCACTGTCCTGCTGGTAATAGCTTATTACCAGCTATTACCAGCAGGACAGTGGGGTGGGAGGAGGTATTGTTTCATATTCTCTGTGTATATATAAAGTCTGCTGCAGTTTCCACGGTATGCATCCGATGAAGTGAGCTGTAGCTCACGAAAGCTCATGCTCAAATAAATTGGTTAGTCTCTAAGGTGCCACAAGTACTCCTTTTCTGTTTAAGATGGGTGAGGTAATATCTTTTATTGGACCAACTTCTGTTGGTGAAAGAAACAAACTTTTTAGCTACACAGAGCAATTCCTCAAGTCAATGAAATTTGAATGCTTGTCCCATCCACCAGCTGAAGTTGGTCCAATAAAAGATATTACCTACCTTGTCTCTCTCATATCCTGGGACAAATACAGCCACAACAACATTTCAAACAACCACTATTTAATCCCTTTAACATGGGCTACATTGACTTTTGTATAATGCTAACATTTTAATCCGAATGTCATGCAGGTCTAAGTCAAATGCCTTACAGAAGTCTAAGTATAATATATCAACCCAGTTACCTTTATCAACCAAACTTCTAATCTTATTAAAAATAAATAAACACCTATTTTCCATGAAACCACACTGATTTCTATTATCTGGGTTCCCTCTTAGAGCACTCCCAACTGGTCCCACAAACAGGTCCACCATACAGCTTCAAGCCTGAGAGCCGACTGGACTACTTTATTGCTGTCTACCCTTTCTCATTCTCCTGAATGTCATTTGCTTCACCTTTGATCCTGAGACTTTTAGCTCTGTATTTTTCCATTGGGTCTTCATGAGATCTGTCCACACAGTGCTTTCATTTTAAAAAGCTGCCAGCCTCTTTCTGTGGGACTACCTATATAAATACCCCTCCAAATTTATTCCCTTTGAATGAAAAAAAAAATATTTAGTCAGTGCTCACAGCTCTCTGTGCTATTGCACAATATATATATACACAAACATCTTCTCTAGGACACCTAAAGTTAGCTTTTATTGTGTTGGATAAAGCATTTGTACCTTCCCCACCCAGAAGACCTTTAAGTGTGATTGAGGACATTTATTCCTCAGCCAGTAATGAAGCATTTTGCTAGGCCATAAGGGAAACCTCGCACATTGATGACCTTAACTCCTTTTCCTTATTTTCTGTTAGGCCATTTTCTCATCAGAGAATAGCCAAAAGAAAAACAGATCTAAACATCAGAGAAATGGAAAATATTTATTTTCTTTCTCCTAGGTTATGAGAATTGCTGTGGGTCCATGGAGGTGCGTTCTTAGTAGAACTATATTTAGATATAAATTATACACTCTCCAGATTGTTAAGTGAATTTACTCTCTCTGGAAGTCCTCTTCATTTAATTTGTTCTTCCTGATTATATTCATTAATTTGCAGAAAAATTATCACGTGTATTTTGCAAATCCAGTGGCTTTGTACTTGAAGTAACTATGCAGCTTCTTTAATTTAAAAAGTGAAGATTTATCCATTACTTGGTTTTAAAATGCATTTCTTCTCTAAGAAGTGACTTTGTATAAACAGCATCATGAGGTTCCATATTTATCTTCTCTCCAGGATCAGATCAGATCTTTTCATTTAGAAGCAAACAGGTGTTTGTTTTTCAAACCTCCAGTTCTGCAAATTTAACATGGAATCTGAAAGTCAAGCTGGGTTCTTTCAGGCTAACTTATCATCAACAATAAAGATTCTGCAGTCGGAAGATGTTTAACAAGTTTACATGAGGTAGAAGAGAACCCAGCTTGTCTCCCATAATTGTATTGGCTATGCAATGCTAACAGAAGTTAAAAGTCATGAAAGCTTATCTTAGTCAGCAAAGTGAGCTATCTGTGTGGCTGCATATAGCAGGGTTTTTTTAATAAGAAGGGAACATTTTTACATAGTCATTTTCAGACTAAAACCATTTTAAAGTAATTAATTTTTGATCAATTTAAGGAATATTTTTGGAAGTTGCACATTTCATATGTTTATGGTCTGGAAAGTGATTCTGGTAAATTATTACAACATAAAGTGAGTTCCAATTAAAATCTTGATATTTAACCTTGCACTATGTAAGTTGCTATCTTTGCAGTATTCCCCATTTTAAAGATACAGAGTAGCTCAAATACCCTGATGCAACAGTGGAATAAACTCCCATTGATTTCAGTCGGCCTAGGATTTGTCCCTGGGATTTTAATGGACAACTGTTACATATATAATCATACATAATGTATATACAGCTATATTCCTTGGGGAATTCTGCACCAGAAAATTAAAAATTCTGTTCACAATATTTTAAAATTTTGCATATTTTATTTGTCAAAATAACACAAAATAATCACGCCAGTTTCAATGATTTTGGTAATGTATTTCAAAATACTTGCCAGCAAGTACATCTATAACAATACAGACAACAAAAGTGATTAGGAAATGTGTTTTTGACAAATAGATTCCTTACTAGGCATATTAATACAAAACTTTGAGTACTAATTCATTTAAACTACAGAACAGAAACATTTTTCCTGCACCCATCAGAAGTAGTGCAAAGGTTTGGGAGAGTCAGGGGTAATGGAGGAGCTGAGGGACGGGGAAGTAATTGATGGAAAGGAGCCTGGCAGTGAACCTGGAGGGTTATTGGGTGTGGGTGGGGAGAAGTATGGAACAGGTTTTTGCGGGGAAAGGGATTGGAGTTGGAGAGTTGGAGAGCTTCCCCTATGCTGACCCCTAGCCTCTTCTATTCAGTCAGGCACATCTGCTCCTGTCCCCATGTGTTCCTGCACCCCCACTCCCGATTCATCCAGGCATTACTGCCCCATCTCCATGTGTCCCTGCAACCCCCTCAGCCACCCCTATTCCCCTATCCCCATGTGGCCCTGCACCCCCCACTCCCATTCAGCCCCTGTATCAATGTTATCACCCCCATTAGATCCTGTACCCCTACCCCAGTCTGTCCCCCAATAGCCTTTTTGAACCCCATTCTGTTTGACCCCCCACAGCAGTCATGTTCCCTGCTCTTTCTATCCCGCCGATATCCCATGCCTCCCAACCTGGCACCGCGGGCAGGATGCTGTGAGGAAGACAGTCTCTGACCCCTCCCTCTCTGCAGCTGGTTGCTCCAGCCTCTGAGCCAGCGTCCGTCTCTTCTGATGCCACATCAGCTGTTGGTGGGTGAAAGGTATAATCGCAGCTTCCCTTCTCCTCCCCTTCAGAATCATTGATTCTGAAGGGGTGGGGGAAAATCTGCCGGGGACATTAATTCTGCACTTGTACAGTGATGCAGGATTCTTCCAGGAGTACATGTATAATCACCATATCTTATATGTGGTGTACTAAGGACTGTATTATAATTACAAACTATTACTTTAAGCAAATGGTGTTTCCTAGTCCTTGCTTGCACACTAGGTGGCTCTATAGAGAAGCACCGATCTGGGTCTTCTGCCGTCAGTCTGCAAAAAGCCAGTCTAGACCAAAGTGGGTTGAGTTGTACCTCTCTGCCTGAAGGAATAGCCTGCTGTGTCTCTTTCGTTTTGTTTCCTTTGTGTTAGGACTCGGATTCTAAAGAATAAAGTAGTGTTAAATACTGTGGAAAGTGCAATTTACAGGTTTGTTTTAATCTAACATCTCTCTGTACTGTGTCAATGCTGTTATGTTCACCTTAATGGGAGTTAAGTGGTTAAACCCTGAGCAATTATTTGAATATATAAATCTGTATAGCCACAGTTGCTTAATTAATAGACCAAAACAAGTTTTAAGTACTTTCAGGGTAGAAGAGCTAACATATCACAGCTACAGAAGATCATGCTGTATTTGGATATGCCAACAAAATTTCTAGCTTATTATCTTTTTATTGAAGCTATCAGGAACAGTGAAACAACACTACATTTTCAGATAGCAGGTTGGTTGAACATAAGAGTGGTCGTACTTGGTCAGACCAACTGCCAAGAGTGGCCAATACCAGGTGCTTCAGAGTGAATGAACAAAACAGGTAGTCATCAAATGATCCATCCTATGTCACCCATTCCCAGCTTCTGACAAACAGAGGCTAGGGGCACTTCAGAGGATGGTTTTGCATCCCTGCCCATCCTGGCTAATAGCCACTTATGGACCTATCCTCCATGAATTTATCTCATTCTTTTTTTAAATCCTGTTATAGTCTTTGCCTTCATAGCATCCTCTGGCAAGGAGTTCCACAGATTGACTGTGCAGTGTGTGAAGATTTACTCCTTTTGTTTGTTTTAAACCTGCTGCATCTTATTTTCATTTGGTGACCACTAGTTCTTGTGTTATGAGAAGGAATAAATAACACTTCCTTATTTACATTCTCCAAACCAGTCATCATTTTATAGATCTCTATCATATCACCTGTTAGTTGTCTCTTTTCTAAACTGTAAAGTCCCAGTCTTATTAATCTCTCTTCATATAGAAGCTGTTCCAAACTCCTAATTATTTTTGTTGTCCTTTTCTATATCTTTTCCAGTTCCAATATTTATATTTTTGAGATGGGGCGACCAGATCTGCACTCAGTGTTCAAGAGGTGGACGTACCTTGGGTTTATATAGAGGCAAGATGAGGTTACTCATGAAGTTAGAAAAAAATGTTTTTTCTTATAAATTCATCAAGTGTAAAATGGTTAAAATGAGCTTGTTCCTGCAACCCTTCTTATGCAGGTAATCTTTATTCACCCATCAGCTTTAAAAGCATCTCTAATGCTTTTTTCTATTTAAAGAATGTTCTTTGGAAATTGTTAAAAATGTATGGTAAGTTTGTGATCTCTTGGCATTATTTAGGCTGAACTACAAAGAACAAACACTATATTTTGGAATATTTGAAGCTATATATTTGGTTGCAGAACTGAAAAAATGCAGGTCTTTCAACTACACTGTAGTTCTTTATGATGATATCTTTAACATATTGTATAATTTGCCTTTCAGCAGTCCCTTTAAACAACTTAACAAGCCTATCAAAACTTTGCATAATTTGTTTGTCATCTAGGAAAGGCAGTAAGAAAAACTTTCCACCAAAGAAAAACATCTCTTGCAAATAACATTCATTTTAAAGAATCCGTATTGAGGTTACAGGGACAAACCATCCCGATGGGTAGAAAGAATAGTAAATATGGCAGGCGACCAGTTTGGCTTAACATTGAAATCCTTGCTGATCTTAAACACAAAAAAGAAGCTTACAAGAAGTGGAAGATTGGACAAATGACCAGGGAAGAGTATAAAAATATTGCTCGGGCATGCAGGAGTGAAATCAGGAAGGCCAAATCACACCTGGAGTTGCAGCTAGCTAGAGATGTTAAGAGTAACAAGAAGGGTTTCTTCAGGTATGTTAGCAACAAGAAGAAAGTCAAGGAAAGTGTGGGCCCCTTACTGAATGAGGGAGGCAACCTAGTGACAGAGGATGTGGAAAAAGCTAATGTACTCAATGCTTTTTTTGCCTCTGTCATGAACAAGGTCAGCTCCCAAACTACTGCACTGGGCAGCACAGCATGGAGAGGAGGTGGCCAGCCCTCTGTGGAGAAAGAAGTGGTTCGGGACTATTTAGAAAAGCTGAACAAGCAAAAGTCCATGGGGCCGGATGCGCTGCATCTGAGAGTGCTAAAGGAGTTGGCGGATGTGATTGCAGAGCCATTGGCATTATCTTTGAAAACTCATGGAGATCGGGGGAAGTCCCGGACGACTGGAAAAAGACTAATGTAGTGCCAATCTTTAAAAAAGAGAAGAAGGAGGATCCTGGGAACTACAGGCCAGTCAGCCTGACCTCAGTCATGACTGGAAAAATCATGGAGCAGGTCCTCAAGGAATCAATTCTGAAGCACTTAGAGGAGACAAAAGTGATGAGGAACAGTTAGCATGGATTCACCAAGGGCAAGTCATGCCTGACTAATCTAATTGCCTTCTATGATGAGATAACTGGCTCTTTGGATGAGGGGAAAGTAGTGGATGTGTTGTTCCTTGACTTTAGCAAAGCTTTTGACACGGTCTCCCACAGTATTCTTGCCAGCAAGTTAAAGAAGTATGGGCTGGATGAATGGACTATAATGTGGATAGAAAGTTGGCTAGATTGTCGGGCTCAACGGGTAGTGATCAATGGCTCCATGTCTAGTTGGCAGCCGGTATCAAGTGGAGTGCCCCAAGGGCCGGTCCTGGGGCCGGTTTTGTTCAATATCTTCATAAATGATCTGGAGGATGGTGTGGATTGCACTCTCAGCAAATTTGCGGATGATACTAAACTGGGAGGAGTGGTAGATACACTGGAGGGCAGGGATAGGATACAGAGGGACTTAGACAAATTGGAGGATTGGACCAAAAGAAATCTGATGAGGTTCAACAAGGACAAGTGCAGAGTCCTGCACTTAAGACGGAAGAATCCCACGCACCGCTACAGACTATTGACCGAATGGCTCGGCAGCAGTTCTGCAGAAAAGGACTTAGGGGTTACAGTGGACGAGAAGCTGGATATGAGTCAACAGTGTGCCCTTGTTGCCAAGAAGGCCAAATGGCATTTTGGGATGTATAAGTAGGGGCATTGCCAGCAGATCGAGGGACGTGATCATTCCCCTCTATTTGACATTGGTGATGCCTCATCTGGAGTACTGTGTCCAGTTTTGGGCCCCACACTACAAGAAGGATGTGGAAAAATTGGAAAGAGTCCAGCGGAGGGCAACAAAAATGATTAGGGGACTGGAACACATGACCTATGAGGAGAGGCTGAGGGAACTGGGATTGTTTAGTCTGCAGAAGAGAAGAATGAGGGGGGATTTGATAGCTGCTTTCAACTACCTGAAAGGGGGTTCCAAAGAGGATGGATCTAGACTGTTCTCAGTGGTAGCAGATGACAGAACAAGGAGTAATGGTCTCAAGTTGCAGTGGGGGAGGTTTAGGTTGGATATTAGGAAAAACTTTTTCACTAAGAGGGTGGTGAAACACTGAAATGCGTTACCTAGGGAGGTGGTGGACTCTCCTTCCTTAGATATTTTTAAGGTCAGGCTTGACAAAGCCCTGGCTGGGATGATTTAGTTGTGGATTGGTCCTGCTTTGAGCAGGGGGTTGGACTAGATGACCTCTGGAGGTCCCTCCCAACCCTGATATTTCTATGATTCTATGATTCATAATCTCACTATTGATGGACATGATTTGTTCTTTTATGCAGTTCTCAAAATACAGCAACTCTGACCATTTACACTTCCCTGTATCAGTAAACGAGCTTGTCTACATGTTGGGGGGAGGGTGTTAATCTGCATTAAATCAAGTTAGTCTGGTATTTCAATGCCTGAGTACACCCAGTGCAATTTGTTACAGCACACTAACTCTGCATTTATCACATTCTCTGGAATCCTCTTCAAAGTGTGCCAAGTTTGATGCAAATTAAATTAATTAAATCTATTGTTCATATGCATGTAATGCTGCCACACACTACTTTGGGAGTCCTTCAACAGCTATCCCACACTGCTTTGCAGGTGTACATTACTGACCTGTTTACCTATGTGCCCTTCCCTGCTCTTCTGTCAAATTGACCAAATGTCTCTTCCTGTTTAAAAACTGGAGCAGGGCCAGAATCTGCCCATTTCCTCCTGGATTTGAATATATCAGCTTTGCTGCAGTATTGCTTCAGAGACCGTACAACATGCCTTGAGCAACTCCTTGGAGCCATGATGAAAACCAGGATCTTGTCACCAGCTGGGGAGAAGTGACGGGGCCCCATACTCTCATGACTAGTTAACAGAGTAAAGATCTTTTTGTGTGGCCATTACTAGGCCAATGTCCGCAAGAGACAACTGGGGTCTACCAGTGCCAGATAAGCAGCAAACAGCTCAGGAAATTGTTTATTAAAACCAGGGGTGGCAGGAAACAGTCTTGCAGTGGACATATAACCTGTCCATTGAGAAGCTGGACAGGATTTTATGTAATTACACCACTACCAAATCCAAGGAGGTTGAGGACCCTGCAGCTCCCCCTGAGGACAAGCAGCAAGAGTCCTCAGAGGAGGAACCAAGAAGGCCAGTGAAGAGTTCTTCAAGGAAAGCCAGGATTTCTTCAGGATTTAGCTGATGGTGATCACATAGGAAACAACCCCAGTTCTGGCCATGTAGGAAATGAGCTAGAGTCACAACCAGAAACTCAGACCAAGCCTGAGGAGACAGAGCCTATGGAGGGAACCTTGGCACAGAAGTATCTATTTTTAAAATTTATTATTATGCTATACTGCTGTGCTAGCTTCTGTTCCAGGCCCCCCACTACAACAACCGTTTTTGGTAGATGTGAGTTGCCTGAACCCCATCATCCTTCCCTCCCTCCCTCAGCCCACACTATCCATTTGTCCCCCCCAAGTACATGTGTTCAAAATAGCGGCTGCTCCAGCCGCTTAATCAGCTTCTGTCACAGGCTAAAGACCTGACTTTTGACTGTTTTTAACCCCATGCCATAGAGGACACATACCTATCTCCCTATTTGCCTTTCTCCTCCCTGCAGCTGTCCTACCCCACAAAATTGCAAAGTCAAACCAGGAACATAATTCCCACTCCCATCTGCTTCCTCCAAGCACAATGGCAAACCCAAACAGCATATACTGCATAGCTAAAAATCCCAAACAAGCCCTCCTTGTGCACACGCCACTTAGCATCTCTGAGGTTTCCCCAAGAATGGGTAGAATCTCAGGGAGGTGAAATCAGGAAGCATTTCTATATGTATGTCAGAGCTTCTCTGGAATAGGAACAATAACCACTTGTGGGGTTTTATTTTACTACTCCCCCAGCTGCAGCACCTGCAGCAGCCAGACTCTCAAGGACAGGGCCTTTTTCAACAGCTGAGTGGCTGGATAACATGAGAGGAAGAAACTCAACGCCTGGGAGCCTAGCTCTTTTGAGACATCTAACACCCCTAATAACACTGAGCCCTGACATGCAACACAAGACCCAAGAACAAGAAGAGGAAGAGGCAAGACCTGTACTTGCCTGTGAATTAGAGCCTTCCACTGCACTGTGTTACTTTAAAGTTTTGTTTAATTATTGTTTCAATTAAAGGCTTATATCTGGTTTCTACATATTAATTGTTTAATATAAACCATTAAACTTTAATTCATAGAGTCATTGATGCATTTTACACAAAAAATCTGTAAATGTGCATGAGTCATAGGTTTTTACAAAAGTATCAAGGCACAGACAAGATAAAATGATTATCACAGCATGCCACTGCTACCATCCATAAAAGAGACTGTACTGTTCACAATCCAACCTTCCCACCCCCACTCCACCTCCCTGGGCTAACAGCTGAATTTTAGGCCTCAGACTCAAAGTAAGAGCAATACGTACCCGTAGCAGTATTCCCCTGGCGGTTGGCTGTTTACGTTTTCTAGTGGACACCTTGCAGGCTGCTCAAACAGCTGAGCAAGTCTCTGCAGCTCAGCCTCCCACCCTTTATAAAGGCTTTTCTCCCATACGCTCACAAATATTGTGCAAAACACATTTTTTTTCTGCAGCTTCCATCCTATGCTTGTTCCACAAGCAGCAACACCTTCCTTTCAGACAGCCAAACTCACACTCCACTGTCATTCTGCAACTACTGAGGCATTAGTGTAACAGTTCCTTCCTTCTGTCCCAGTGGCTTGTGAAAGGCTTCATTAACCAGAGAAACAGAGGATAAGAAAGGTCTCCTAGGATAACCAGAGCAACCTCCACACCATTCATGTCCACAGTGCTCCTGGGGCCAAACCGTCCTTTGTTCATTAAGGTAAATAGAGCTGAGATGCAAAAGATCCCAGCATCATGGCCCTTTCCAGACTACCTTGCATTGATGTTTTGTAAACCTGCCCCAGTGGTCAAGCAGTCCTTGGAGCACCATGGCAAAATACCCCATTTCTGTTTGTAAGCTCTGAGCCCTGGTGAAGGGTTGGTAAACAATAGTCATGTGGGTCCCATCACATGCCCCAGTGCAATTTGGGAACCCCATGCATGCAAAGCCATCAGAACATTACCAAGCTTTATAATCTGGAGCAACACTACCTTTTCCATGGCACTACACAGCTGCATGATAAAGGCCCCAACAGTTGCTCTCCCTATGCTGAATGAGTGGGCTACAGATTGGTAGCAGTCTGGGGTGGCTAGCTCCTAGATGGCAATGGCAACCCTCTTCTCCATGGGTATGGGTCACCGCATGTTGGCACCCTGCCGCTGCAGCTCCAGAGTTAGTTTGGCACATACCTCAAAAAAAATTGCCTCCACCATCCTGAAACTCTCTCACCAATTCTGGTCATCTCAGGTTTTCCCACCAGTTGATGCTGGTTCCACAGAAACTGCACTGCACTGTGTGTGCAGCTTCTCCAGGAACAGCTCCTGAGTAGCAGTTCCTCAGTGTCACCCTCTTATTCCTCATCCTTGTACTCCTTCCACCCCTGCCAATGGAGCTGCTGCTGGAGGAGCCGCTGCTGCAGCCATATCAGCTGGTTGGTGATGCAGTGGGCACAGTCAAAAATGAAAGCCACCTGGCTTTGAGAGCTGAAATACCACCCAAGCAGCCTCTGTGTGTTCACAGTTGCCATCATAGTGGCTTCGAGAATTGTGGGGTCCTTGCTGGCTGACAGCCATTCAAAAGTGGCACAGTCCACCCACAAAGAAAGGAAGTATGGGATAGAAAGAGTGCAATCATTCATTGGATTTTTTAAAAAAATTTTAACCCCCCCACAGTCCCATAATTCCACTATTCAGCAAAGCAAAGGAGCATGGAATACTCTCTGAGAATGCCACATGCTTAGTATGTAGCAAGCCTCACTGTGTGTACACAATGATGCAGACTGAAAGAGCATAGCCAACCTGTGTGCATGCTATTAGTGTGGCTTTCCTATTGAGCGTTAACTAATGAGCATCAAGTAGTTGTGGATTAACACCCCGTCCCCCATTTTGCCAGTCCCTAATGACTTCACATTTTAGTGTACCACAGAAGATTATGTGATTCTATGGTAATGATAACAACAGTTAATCTGAATGTCACTAATTTACGATGGCCTTGTTTTATTTTGGTGAGATCTGAGGGACTCAAGAATGTGAATAGTTTTACTCAATTTGATTGGCTGCACCCTTAATTGAGTCAGTGATGAATGCAGTTCCTAAAATTCTGATGAGGAGATATTTGGGATTTAGCAAAATCCTTAAAACGCTGAAATATTGAGGAAGAAAAATATATATGGAATGAATAAGCATGATAACATGGAAAAAAGGGCAAATTTCAAATCATAATATACCCAATCATGTGTCTCAGTTGAAATCACATTGTTTACAAATAAACAATCAGTCTTCTCGTAAGTGCCTAACCCTGCTTGGGTGATTTCAAAGAGAGTCCTGTACATGGAACAACTGCGTCCTTATTTCAAAATATGCCAAGTCATGTGGGCTGTTGGATCAGTTTACAGCACTCAGAACTTGTTACTGTTCATGTTTAATGTTTAAAAAAAAAAGTCTTTTGCTTTTGTGTTTTTGTTGGACGATTAGTTCTTAATGAAAAGAAATATCATAGCTATAGTCTGTGGTTTTTAAAGTGCAATTAATTATTTGAAGCCAGAGTTGTGGTGCCCTTTCCCATTTGCTGCAAGACTGCCACACCCCACTCTCAAATGAGCTGCTGTTAGGAAATCACCTTTAACTTGTAAAAATCCCTTCTTGTGGCTCTTCATGCAGGATGGGATAATCTAGCCCACTAGTAGCCGTCATTATATACAGGTGTTATTTTTCTTGTATAATGTCTCACACTAACTGTTTTCAGGCATGTTTGATAGAAATAAATATTATGGGTGTAGGCACATCACCTTGGATAAACTGATCTTGTAACAAAGCCTTTACTCTTGAAGGAGGAACACCATGAAGCCAAATGTATAATGAGTAAGGTTTTCAAGAAAATTCATAGCTTTTTTTAATTTTTGTTTGCTCACGTTTAATCTGAAGAACCAGTTACTTTTTATATAATCAGATTCTCCTGAGTGAGGGGTTTAGGACTAAATTCCTGCAGCATGCACTATAATTTAGCTTTGAGACACCATGGAAACAGGACCGACCATAGTTAAGATGCAGGTCGTAGCGTGATTGCAGTTCTGACTATATGCGGTTTTTAAACTATTTTGTCCAATACTTCTCTGTAATCTTTAAAATGCAGGTACAGTAGAGCAGAACTTCACTAATCCCTACTTCATAACCAAAACACTTTATAATCTAAACAAGAACATTTGGGTCCCTTATCCTCACCTGTCAGCAAAGTTTTAATAGTGAAAAAAAGAGGTCTCTTTATTAATACAGAGTAAGAATGGTCTTGGGGTTAAGATACAGGATTGGGAGTTAAGAGACCTAGGGCCCAGTTCTCTGCATTCTGTGCAAATCCTACCAACTCAGAATTTTAAAATCATTTTGCACTCACTCTGCATGACTATAAATAACTACCCAAGGTGCAGGGCCACGGAGAATCCATCCACTGATCCAATTCCCAGTTGTAACACTGGCTTTCTCTATGACTATGAACAAGTCATGTTATTTCTCTCTGTCTGTTTCCTTGTGTGTAAAATTAGCATCATACTTACTGATACTTCCCTCAGAGGCGTGTTTAGAAACACTTAGAGATCCTTGGCCAAAAGGAGATACAAAAACCAAACGATTATAATTTAACCCAGATACTCCCTTCCTTTTTACACCCAGCCTCAATTAGGCTTGTGGTTGTTAATAACACACTGCAATGACTGGCATCCACCCATCTACACCTGCACATGTGTCTTGTACCTGAATCCACATCTGTGCCTTCATCTTTATTTTGCTGTGTCTTGCCCCTTTTATTTCTCTTCAGAAGGCAGTTATGACTCCTCTACTCTGTTATGCCTTGAAGTTGTTATCTGACTGTATTTTTTTCATTTGTTTTTAGTAGATTCTGATAACCTGTTGAGACATGAGAGTGAAAATTGTAGTTTTCTATATTATCCCTACATTGTACAAACATTTACAGAGAGATTAGAGCCATACATTATCTTTCTGAGTATCACTCAGGCTCTAATATAGGATATTTAATTTGATCCCAACATATATTGCAGTTAACACATTATGCAGCAGCAAAAGTCAAAGGGCTCTATTCATGCAAAATTTGGCTTCTGGGTTACTGGCAACAGCATTCAAATGAACTGGTTTTGGGGGAGAGCATATATTTAAACATCAAAGGCCCCTAACTATAGTGGGATTTAAAAAAAAAAACAGTTCAAGAGACAAATAGATTAGAATGAAATAAGAGTTCAATTAGGACTGGGCCATTTAAAATGTGCAAAATAGGAGCTGTTCATAGGGCTCACTTAGCTTTTAGCCTATCTATAAAGAGATAATAACCTGTCTGGAAAAGTTGTCCGCTGTCAATGAGGATACACACAGGCTCAGCAGGAGCAAGTGTAAGAACATGGAGGAAGATATAGCTAATAAATAGACTATGTAAGAACAGCAGTTCTGGGTCAGACCAATGGGCCACCTAGCCTAGTATCTGCCTTCTGACAGTGGCCAAAGCCAGGTGCTCCAAAAGGAATGAACAGGCAATCATCGGGTGATACATCCCCTGTCATCCACGCCCAGCTTCTGGCAGTCAGAGGGTAGGGACACCCATACCATGGAGTTGCATCCCTGACCATCTTGTCTAATAGCCATCAATGGACCTATCCTCCATGAACTTATCTAATTCTGTTTTGATTCCCATTACAGTTTTGGCCTTCACAACACCCCTGACTACAGAGTCCAAATGTTGACTGGGCATTTTGTAAAGAAATACTTCCTTTTGTTTGTTTTAAATCTGCTGCCTATTAATTTCATTGGATGACCTCTGGTTCTTGTGATATAGGAAGGACTAAATAACACTTCCTTATTGATTTTCTCCACACCATTCATGATTTCAGACACCTCTGTGATATATTCCCTTAGTCATCTATTTTCCAACCTCAAAAGTCCCAGTCTTTTTAATCTCTCCTCATATGGAAGCTGTTCCATACCCTTAATAATTTTTGTTGCCATTCTCTGTACCTTTTCCAATTCTAATATAGCTTTTTAGAGATGGGGCGTCCAGAACTTCACACAATTTTCAAGGTGTGGGCATACAATGCCTTTACATAGAGGCAATCTGATATTTTCTGTCTTATCTATCCCTTTCCTGATGTATCCCAACAGTCTGTTAGCCTTTTTTGACTGTCACTGCAATTGAGTGTATGTTTTCAGAGAACTATCCACAATGACTCCAAGATCTCTTTCTTGAGTGGTAACAGCTAATTTAGATCCCACCATTTTGTATGTTTTCCAACATGCATCATTTTGCATTTATCAACACTGAACTTCATCTGTCATTTTGTTGACTAGTCACTCAGTTTTGTGAGGTTCCTTTGTAACTCTTCACAGTCTGCTTTAGATTTAAGGATCATAAGTAGTTTTGTATCATTTGCAAATTTTGCCACCTCACTGTTTACTCCCTTTTCCAAATCATTTATGAATATGTTGAACAGCACTGGTGGACACCACTATTGACCTCTCTCCATTCTGAAAACTGACCATTTATTCCTATCCTTTGTCTCCTGTCTTTTAACAAGTTCCTGATGCATGAGAAGACCTGCCCTCTTATCCCATGACTGCTTATTTTGCTTATGAGCCTTTGGAAAAAGGAATAAAGAGTTCTAAGTTCTGAATTCCAGCAATTTGGAGCTCAGGTGATGGTAAGAGAGCAGTATTTGTGATTTCTCCTTCTATGAAAAGAAGAGTAGTGATGTAGATTTCCTAATCCAGATCTGAGAATCAGCAGATAATCCCACATCCTTCAGAGTCAGAGCCAAAAGGAGAGCAGCAGCAAGCACTGATGTATATATATATATACACACAAACAGGTGGTAAAGGAAACAGTTTTTCCAGATTGCATCTTCTCCTTCCAAAGCCTGATGCCAACAATATTTGCTAAAATCAGCATTTCATCCTCAGCATCCTGAGGTGTACTATATGATCCCCAACCAGATTTATGTAATTCAATGACTATCAAATAGGGCTGGTTGAAAAATGGGAATGATTTTTTGCAAAATATGTGAAACAAAGTGAGAATTGTTCATCATGTTTTTACATTTTCCTGAAATGTTCTGAAATTTTCTAAAAAAAAAATTGAAAAGAAAAATTTCAATTTGAGTTGGTGTGAGAGGGAAAAAATTCATTTTGATTCAGCTTGAATTGGATCAAAACTAAACATTTTTTGTATTCAGTGTTTGGGTGATTCTGGGTTATTGGTGGGGTTTCTTTTTTGTTTTGTTTTGTTTGCTTGCTTGTTTGTTTTTTTCTCCTCACGTCTTACTTTGAAGGAGAAAGAGAGAGCAACAAAAGCAAAAACAAACAATAGAAAAAAGAAACCAAAACAGAAAACCAATATTGTTCAATTTCAAACTGATTCTAAATTAAATGTTTCATTTCAAATTATTTCTTTGAAAAATTAGACTAATACTTACATGTTTTGCATAATTATTTTAATCTCCAAATAGACTTTTTTTTGTTGGATAACCTTTTCAACAGCAAATTTTTGACCAGACCTACTCAAAAGCCTAACCATGATTTATGGTCTCAAAAGTCCCTGGCACTAATCATATACTTATTGAGATGTATTATATGATCATAATATTATCCTTTGACAGTTATTTACACCTCAGGCCTAGATGACTACAAAGTTATATACACTGAAACCACCAAGAAACTGAAACTAGTACAGAATGTGGCTGCCAACCTATTAGACAGAGCTACTCAGTATGAGCATTTAACACTAGGCTTCTGGAAGCTCCCTTGGCTGCCTACTGGATTTTAGATTAAAGTTAAGGGACTGGTTTTAGTCTATAAAACTCTAAACCGTTTGAGACATTCCTATTTGAGAGACTCTCTCTCTCCCTCTTCATAGGATACTGCCACAGACACAATAAGTGGAGTCTCAAGCAAGTACCTCCTTGGTTTCAGAGAATCATAGATATCAGGGCTGGAAGGGACCTCAGGAGGTCATTTAGTCCAACCCCCTGCTCGAAGCAGGACCAATCCCCAATTAAAACATCCCAGCCAGGGCTTTGTCAAGCCTGACCTTATAAACTTCTAAGGAAGGAGATTCTACCACCTCCCTAGGTAATGCATTCCAGTGTTTCACCACCCTCCTAGTGAAAAAGTTTTTCCTAATATCCAACCTAAACCTCCCCCACTGCAACTTGAGACCATTACTCCTTGTTCTGTCATCAGCTACCACTGAGAACGACAAGAGGCTCAAAGGAGGATGTTCTGTGTGTGGTGGTGAGGACGGGGGACCCTCTGCTTTTGAACTTCCTTCCCCACTTGGTCCACCAGACACTGGATTTGTTATCCTTCTTGAGATGCTATAAAGCCCTGCCTCTTCCCTCCACCTTTTTTTCCTTTCCCCACTGGCATTTTTGGAGATAGTGGATTGAAAGATATAGACTGAAATGTAGAAATAGGGCAGTTTGATGGTCATTATTATTAGCATGAGAAAAATTAATAATTTAGAAGTATTGTGGAACAGTCTGCTCCTTTTAGGGCAAGGAGGCTGGTCCACCCGGACTGATGATCAAACTCATCTGGGACTAGGATGCTGTCAGGTGATCCCTATAAAGAGCCTGAGAACTCAGGAGAGAGGTTGACTCCTGTGACTGGCTCTGTGTTGGTCAGGGAAATAGCTTTGTTTTGTGTTTCTTTGTGAGTTTTGTTGTTCAAATTAATAAATTCTGTTCTGAGGTTAGAGCCTGAAAAAGATGTGAGTATGATATACATTCCTTCCTTAGCTGGGAAAACAGGCCAACAGCTGGTTGGTATAAGCAAACCTTTGTGTATGGGGTTGTTGTCTTGTGTATTATCTCTTAATTTTTGTAACCCTGCCTATATGTATCTAAAGAAAATTAAAAAACAATTAACTAAATGATTGAATGTTATGTAGTACCTGAATTCCTTCTTCTCCCCTATGTTTGGCATTTGATGATTCAGAAGACTTACCAGGACCAATGATCAGTCGGTAAATTAAATAAAATGTATTTTCTAATTACTTAATGAAGTCTTTGAAGTTCCTATCACAACTAATTTGTTTCTTATAGAAAAATGTATTATATTAGAAGTTAGAGAAGGAAAAGATCTGTATTAGGAAATTATATCCATTCCCTGGGGGCCAGTGCTGGATTGTTCCTATCTTATATTTTAGTGCTTATTCCAGAGCTCTTTCAAAATCAGTTAAGTAGTTTCTCATATTTCTATTTACAAAACAAACTCTGCCTCTGATATATTAAAAAATGAAGTCCCTTGTCCTGCAGACCTCACTCAGAACTATCTAGTAAGGGCTGAAGACTTGACCCTAAATGTTGACCAAAATGTTTTTTCTCTGCTTCCCTATAGTAAAAGACAATGGTAAGTAATGCTAAGTGAGCCACATTCATCCCCAATGTAACATCCTTGACTTCAATGGAGAGGTGTCAGTTTATATCTGGGATGACTATGGTCCAATGAGCTTGTGCACTTTTTAATTTTACTGCTATATTTTGGTATTGTTTGGGAAAGGACATTTTTCAGTAACCATTTCCACATGAAATTTTCAACAACATCTAATCTGTGTGTTTGGCTTTGTCAGGACTGAGATTCCTGAGGATTGTGAAATGGTGAGTTATAACTACAGTAATTTAAAACAAAAAGAGATACAAACCAGGAAAGACCAGTGATTCCACCATCAGTTATGGGGAAAAGTTGAAAACTACCTTAACTGATTTGGTATCAGTACACCTGAAAAAGCAATGTTTAATTAAAGACAGACTGTATGGGTTTAGGCAGTGAAGTTCATGTTTAAGTAACAGGGTGAAAATCTTAGAAGGGATTACTGCCATAACAATAGATAAGAGATATTCAATATATGCCACATGCTTAGATTTTCAGACTGTATTTGACAAGGTTCCAAGTCAAATTAATGGCTTAGGCAGAGACATGCAAGAGGAGGTAAAATCGGGTGCTTGATAGAAAATTAACTTAATAGCAGGAGATAGCAAGGGAAGGTGGGATGAGAGACTTGTACTATCAGGAAAATTGAGTGATGTTCCTTAGGGCATGTCTAGAATGGGATAAAAGCTTTGTGAAATGGCCCAGTTCAGCTTATTTGGGCTATAAATTCCTGTGTAGACCTTTAGGCTCGGGCTGGAGCTGTTGGGTTTTTATCCCCGTGTAGACATACCCTTATTGTCAAGGCAGATCTCAGCTTTCGTTATCATTTTTTAAAAAATGTTTATATTAAGGTCTCTTCTATGCAGAGAGAGCCTGGAAAATGTAAGCAGATTGTGAGAGGTGCAACTTCGACAACTGGATTTTTCCAAAAATAACAGGTTATTTAGAGGCTTTACCTGATAAGCTTATCTGAAACAATCAATCCTCTGTATAGAAAAAGGGTTCCATGCTTAAACGTTATTGCAAGTAAAGGACAGTGCTGGTACAGTGCAGTGCAGTTAACCAAATGAGCTCTTCCAGGTAATGATTGGAGTAACAGTACTCTTAGCCATGCCACCCGCAGTGTGTCAGAAATCCCCTTAGAAAGCAATTCATTGATTCAATCCCCAATAAGTTTCCTTTTCACTCAGCTGATGCCTATTTAGTACTCAACAAGCTATAGAAAATTTAAGGGAAAATTCAATAACCATTTTTTCCAACTTCTGGGTAGTGTGCTGGGGGTGTTGAGGCACAGAAGCATTCTATGCAGATCTTCTGTTAAAATGTTCATTTGTACTATTTCTCCTGATAATAATTTTGATGAGTACCTGGACCAGCCATAGTTATCTAGGTGCAGCTGCTCTGAATAGCTGGTGGGTCCCTAAACATGGAAAAGGTTGGCAGCAGGTTCTTTTGCAATGGCCTAGCCTTGCTTCCTCTGCACGTGTGTGTGTCTGTGTCTCCAACTCCCAAGCCAGAACAATATCCCACCAATCAAGGCTAATGATGATTTCCTTGCTGGTATCAGTGTAATTAGTAAATCCCACAACAGTAAATTGTGGCTTTGAAAAAATGGTCTGCATGATGAAAGTCAATGGGTCCAAATTAGGTTTGGACCTGGTTTCTAGGCAAATAACCCAGCCAGTGAACTAGCTGCCTCTGCCACTAATTGTCACTTCAAATTCTTGCTATGGGAGATGTGCATTCTTGATGATTTAATCAATGTCTCCATCAGAACAGTGTAATGTCAACAGTTCCAAACAGACTACTGTATACAAAAGGTAACCTTCACTCGCTGTGCAGTCCCTAATGCTCAGTGCTCTGTAGAGGTGAGCTAGTGGCCGCTCTCAGTAATTCTTACCACACCTGAGCTAGGAAGAAGTGACCCCAGATCTCTTGATTCCCTCTTTAGTGTCTAGTGCCAAGACCATTCTTCAGTTAGTACATTGTTTTGATATCAGAGATAACAGGTGAATATCTATGGCTAAGAGGCAGTTACTTTGTTTTACCACTATTAAAACAAATTGTGTTCTTGAAAGTTAGTTAGTTATAAGGATGCTGGTAGCCAATAGAATGTAAAGTGTTACTAACAGCAAGGATAAAAATATCTAAATCCAATTTTTTTAAAACTTAAATGGGACAATTTTTTCATGAAAATTTTTACAAGCATTTTTTGATCGCCTTTAATTTAATTTTATATTTGGGAGGCACCACTGTGACATCCTGAGGTCCAAGCAAAGATATTGAGTGCAGATAAATTTAAAATACAAAGGAAAACTTTCACCTTTAATTCCATTTACCAGCTTCCATCGGCAGGAGTTACAGCCACCCAAGCTTAGGATAAAGAGCTTGTTAGCTTAGTGTGACAGTTAAATTGTGATAGCTCAGACTGGCAAAGAGTGAATGCTCTAGAAAGAGCAGAAGTTAGGTGCTCTGTCGACTTTTCAGAAATTGTTCTCACACTTTCATGGCCACAGTGAACCATCCCTGTGCTGGTGCTGTTTTCCTGTACAAAGGAAGCAGGATGCTGACAGCTGTGCACCCACTTTGTTCCACAGAGATCAGCTAAAACCATATGAAACTTGGAATTTCCATTCCGTAGGGAAGTCTAACGCTTTGAAAAAGTCTTTGATCTGAATCAGAATGAAATTTGAAATTTCCTACAGAAAGGATATTCCAATCATTTTCATTTCTGACAGACGGAACCATTTCAATTTGATTTTTTTTTTCAAAATGAAAGGGAGCAGCCAGCTATCTCCCACCCCTGGATTTGAAGGAGACCTATTCTATAGAATGGGAAGCCTAAGGATATGTCTACACTGCACACTAAGTCCGGACTCTGATTCAGGTTTAAACCCAAGTCCCTCTTCTATACACACATACATCTATCTAACTTGGGTCAGCAAGCACTCCGGACCCAAGTCCTAGGACTGCGCTGGGGCGTAGGTCGGAGCCCAAGTAATTTTGCAGTATGGATGTGGCTCAAGCCACAAACATGATTCAGAAGGATTGCATAGAGCATTATGGACCCATTAACATGGCTGTGAGATCTAGGTCCAGCAATTGCAAATCCAGGTTTACAATGCAGTCTGGACACTCAAATGTGTGGGCTTGGAAACATCATATCCACATGCCCGGGTCTCATAGATGTGGGTTAACAATGCATTAGAAGTCCTGAGAGCACTAGTTCTAGGGCAGTCCACAAGGCTGCCCCAGAGCTAGAGACCATGAAAGCAGTGAGAGCTAGAGACCTACTTCAGGGTTCCCCAGCAGCCTACCAGGTGAGCTAGCAGGAAACCAGGCAAGTTTCTGATAGAAAACTGCCCGTGTTTTGGTGTAAGTTCATCAAAGCTGTAAAGTTTGTGAAAATTTGAGTGGAAGTTTTGACTTTGACAATTTGGCATCTTTCAACTAAAACCCATTTCAGAAAATTTGTGACCAAGCTCCAGTCCCAGCATTATGAGCGCTCCTTCCATACAGCTGAAGGGAGCAGTAGAAATTAGAAGTGCAGTGGAGTTGGGATAGAGCTGGTGGATTGATGACTAGAGCGGAGTGAGTAAGTGATTTTTCAGTTCAATGGCTAAAACAAAAAATTATAAAAAAAAATGTATTTGAGTTGAACAAAATGTTCTGAATGTTTCAAAACAACAAAATGTCAATTTAAATTGACACTTTTGAAAAAAATGTCAGTTGGATTTGGCCAAAACTGGTCACCAAATTGGCAAATAGTCTTGGTGCCCCCAAAATGCATTTTTCGGTGAATTTACTAGGCTCTGATTTTTTTTTTGTTTAGCTCTATTTATGATTACCTGGATCCACTACCAATCCACCTCCCCCAACAGCCCTCAACACACTCACATGCAGTGCGATGCAAGGGGAACACAAGCAAATGTAGGTCTATGCCTGCTGTAGATGAGGATTCTTCTGCTCCTCTCAGCTTTCAGAGAATGCATCAACACACAGCCCAGTGACTTGTGCTGTGTACTGCCACCAGGATTTGCCCTTGGGGGAGCGCTACTGTTCAAACAGGCAATGCCGCAGTTAAACATAAAATCACACTTATAGAGTTTTCATTGATGTTGGAAGATTCCAACTAACAGTTCCTTTTAAAATATAGTTAATGTATTTTTGAAAGGTGGTGTCATCCTAAGGAGGTGAGTGGTGATGGTGGAGTGTATAGGAGGAAAACAATTATGCAGTTTCTCTTTCCTTACATCTGATTTCCTTCTCCTCCCTCCCACACAAAAGTCAGCAGGATGCTCTCCTTTTCTTGGTCCCCACCACTTTTCATCAGTACAAGATCATGAAAATAAACAAAGGACCCAATCTATGCCTTGCACTTGCAAAGGGTTAAAATTGGGCCCTGATCTTGCAATTAGATCTACTAGTGCAGATTCACCTTAACTTCAGGAGAAGTCTACATGAACGTAGGGGCTTGTATGTGCCTATGCATTTGCAGAAGAGCATTGATAGTTTGGCAATTTTCCATCCCTCACCAGAATCATGGTATTGCTCTAAACAAGAGCTGGTCAGGAGTCTTTTGATTAAATGAAACATTTTGATTGACCCAAACCAATTTTTTCCAGTTTTTTTGGTTTGTGAAAATTTAAAGTGTCAACTTTTGTCCCAGTTTGGGATAGTAAAAATGTTCAAACTCTGCAAATTTTTCACAGGATGGGAAAACTGTTTCCTGCCTAACTCTAACCTCAGTCAGATATCTTGCCTTTTTCACTGTAGCCTTTTTTCAGACTAAGGAAATTTAAAATTTAAAAAATACTCTTGACTCTTCCCTAATAACATTTCTAATAGCATGAGGTGAGTGATATTGCCTCATTTCTTCCAATGAATGCCCAAACATTAACCACTAACTAGAGTGGGGAGTTATAGTCTATTAATTCTCAGAAATCATAACTGCTAGACCAAACAGAATTGCCTCAGGTTAGCTGCCGTTTCAGAGAACTATGGTAAGATGAACACAATTTAATAATAGAGAGCCCTCAACCAGTAATCTAAGAGGTTCCAAGCATACACTAAGTGTTATGTAAGCACACAGACTGATGCACACTACACTGTGCCTCCTTTCAACATGCCCAAGTGCACTCAACTTAGTATTTACAATGAGTTGCCTTCTTCCCTAACAGCACTAACATAAGGAAGTTTGCTTTACTGTGCTCAGATTTCATGAAATAACACCTTCAAAGAAGATGTCCTTATTCTCACTGAAACAAGCAGGTTTATGTGTTCCTGTGCTAATGCAGTGGTTTGCAAATTCTGAAGAACAGCTGAAATTTTTTGTGATCCAGAAATAAAGTAATTGTGTGTATGTATATATATTTTATATATATAATATATTTTACTTTTTATATACTTTTTAGTACAACATACAAGTATGGCAGTATTTCCCAGTATTTCCTCTGCTAAGACTGAGGAGCCATCACAAACATTTACTGAGAAAAGTATACTGTAGCTGTGCTTGAGGGGACCCCTGCATTCAAATGGGGCCCCACTGAAATCAATAGAGTTACCCCAACAGAGAATGTATCTATCCCTGTGTAATTTAGGCAAACTAAAGTCTTGTCTACACAGGAAAGTTGCAACAATTTTAATTAATTTAGTTGAATAGGTGCTAACACTTGTGTGGTCACTCTCTTATTTCAGTTTAAGTGGCTTATTTTGATTTAGCTTCAACTGAGTTATAATAGATTACACAAAACCAAAATAAGGCCTTGTCTTCGCTAGAGTTTTGTTGACGCAAGTTATGCAGACAATCAAAAAACAGGATAATTACATCACTTATGCTTGTTCACACAATGCTCCTTCTGTCGGCAAAGCACATCCACACTTGATGCTCTAGCATTGACAGAGAAGTGCACTGTAGGTAGCTATCCCCATGTCCTACTCACCACCTTCCGCAGCTAGGAGTTGTGGAAAGGCAGAATGGATCATTGAGCTCACACTCATGATTCACTATATCCTATTATGCAGTTTTTTCCATCCCACCATTCCATGAACTTCTGACTGCATTTTGAGGCATTTTTCAATGACCCCTGTTTACTGTGTGCCCGCTGTCTCATTTGAAAGGATGGATCCTGCACTGCTGTCTATTGTTGTGGTCACTTATGAAAACATGGCAGCTGGTCATGCAGTATAGCATGAGCACCAAAGCAGAACAGGAATCAGAGATGCCTGACCTGCTCTGTGCCATGGAAAGAAAGAACACTGGATTACTTTTGGCATTCCCAGAGCAGTTGCACACAATGGACCATCACTTTTGGGCTTGGGAAACAAGCATTGAGTGGTCAGATTGCATTGTTATGTAGGTCTGGGATGACAAGCAGTAGCTGCAGAACTTTTGGATATGGAAAGGTGCCTTCCTGGAACTGTGTGAGGAACTCATCCTAGCACTGCAGCACAAGGACACCAAAATGAGAGCTGTCCTCTTGGTGGAGAAGTGCATGGAGATCACTGTATGGAGATCACAGACTGCTACCAGTTGGTCACAAATCAGTTTAGAGCTGGGAAATCCACCGCTGTAGCTGCATTAATGCAAGCGTGCAGAGCCATTGATCACAGACTGCTACGAAGGACTGTGATGCTTGGCAATGTGATTCCCTAACTGGCAGGGTGATAGATGACATGCATATCCCAATTTTGGGCCTGAACCATCTTGTGACAGAGTACATCAATAGAAAGGGGTACTTCTCTTTGGTATTGCATGTGCTTGTGGATCACCAGGGCCGTTTCACGGACATCAACACACACATTTTCAGGAACATTGGCCTGTACATAAAGCTGCAAGCAGGAACTTTCTTTTCAGACCAGAAGATTCCAACAGTAGATGTTGAAATTCCCATAGTGATCCTGGGAGACCAGTGTACCCCTTGCTCCCATGGCTCATGAAGCCTTACAAGGGAAGCCTGGATACCAACAAAGTAGGCTAAGCAGGTGCAGAACAATAGTAGAATGTGCCTTTGGCAGATTAAAAGTGTGCCGGTGCTGCCTTTATGGCAGGTTAGACCTAAATGAGGAAAATATCATAGTCATAGCAGCCTACTGTGCACTCCATAATATTTGTGAGGTCAAGGGTGAGAAGTTTCCCCTCAAAGTGAAGCACAAAGGCAGATAGCCTGGTGGCTGATTTTGAGCAGGCAGGTGCCAGGGGCACAATGTGGGGGCCATTCAAATCAGGGAGGCTTTGAGGCACCATTTTGGCAATGAGGCCCGGGAACGTGTCTTTCTATACAGCACTGTGCCATGCTTTGTTAACTTGCTGCCTTTCATGAAAATTTTGATGATTCCTGACCATGCTTTGTAGTCAGTAAATGATCAGATTGCCACTGTGTATTAATTCCAGCTGCAAACACTGTGTGTAGGAGACAAAGATTGGCATTTAATAAAAACATTACTCTGAAAGATAACCAATTAACAACACACACAAAAGTTTTGGTGGTAAGGGAGATAACCATGAAGGATAACATAGGCTCCTAAAATCGTGTGCGAGTCCAGCTAGCATAGTGGAAGCTGTCTTAAGGGGTGGAGCGAATGGGGTACTGAGATGGACAGGATCAGCCTGGGGAAAGGGGAAAATGAGCAAAAGCACGAATGAATTCAGTGTGCAGCATGATTAGGGACTTCAACATCTCCATTTGCTCCTCCATCACTTTTATCTCCTGACCCATTAAAATTTGCTCCTGACTTTCTGTCCCGCCTACCTATTTTAAAGTCTCTATGCCCTGCCGAAAAACAAGAATGCCTTTGTGGATTGGAGCACCTCAAAACATGTCCTCCTTGGTCACTTCCTTATCTGGCAGAGGCACTCCACTGGTGTGTAGGGGGTTCCCCTGAAGGCCATATCTGCAGAAGCACATTAAACAATAAACAGAAGCATGATTGTTAGTGCATGCACAACATTGAATCAGTAAAGTAAAATGCACTTTTGATATACAAATCAGTTTCTTGCTGTCCCATGGCAAGCGCACAGCTTGGCGAATGCCCTAAACATGGTGAGTTCAGCCCAGGGAGGTGCTCAAGATGGAGCAAAGGATCTCAGTGATATTTTATCTCTGCAGGCAACTAGGAACAATATCGTGAATTCTGCCACCATTGTCCTCAGGTGGGGGTCATTGAAGCAGATATCTCACTCCTGAAGGTGAGCAAGGATGCAACAAGGGTACATCTCTTGCATGCATGCGGCTTCAGACCCAAGCCCTATGCTGCTCACCTGTGTGCTGCTTTGGTCCCTGCACAACTGATTGCTAATTGGTGCAGGAAAGTTTCCTACAAGGGGGGGGAAGGAACAAAGCAGTTCTGCCAAGGAACCTCCAGCAGATGATTAGCTAGTACCTCCAGGATAGTTCCCCAGAGATCTCTGAAGGATTCCTGTGAAACCTCAGTGTGCACTAACACTGCTTGGCTGTACAGGGGAATGAAGCACATGCAAACAGCTAATCTTGTACATTTCTATCCCTTCACACACTTCTAGATTATATGAGGCAGAGCTGTCCTTTGCTTTGTATAACTGAGTAGCATCAACTCAAAAAGATCACTTACCAGATCTCTCCTCCCCTGTATCATGTGCACTGGAGATGGATGCCTGGGATTGGCTAGACCCTTCTGGAATGTAAAAGAAGTCGTGACTCACTGCATCATTGGACGACCCTGCCGTGTCTTCCACAAAATCCTTCAACTCTTTTGATCCATGGGGCTCTTGGAGGTGGAGGATGGTGTCTAGCTCCTTATAGAAGTGGCAGGTCTTTGGCACAGCACCAGAGTGGTGGTTTGACTCCCTTGCCTTCTAGTACTCCTGCCTCAGCTCTTTTATCTTTGGAGGGCACTGATGTGTGTCCCATTCATAGCTCTTATTCAACATGCCACAAGAAATATGCCTATAGGTATCAAAGTTCTTACAGCTGGAGCAGAGCTGGGACTGCACAGCCTCCTCTCCCCACAGGACCAGCAGATCCAACAACTCAGGTGTGCTCGAAGCAGGAAAGCATTTGCTGCATGGAGCCACCATGGTCAGCTTGGAAGAGGTGATGTGAGCTCTCCACACTGAGCAAACAGGAAGTGGAATTTCAAAATTTCCTGGGCCTTTAAAAGGGGAGTGGCAGAAGCTGGTGTACCCGGGTGCAGCAGAGTTCAAACTGCTGACAAGACGGGTCAGGATGGGCATTGTGGGACACCTCCTGGAGGCCATTTACAGCGACATAACCAAGCCTGGTGTCTATACGGACACTTTGTCGATATAAGTTTGCTGCAAAAAGCTCTACACCTCATCAAGGTGGTTTTATTTTGTTGGCAAAGCAGAAGAGTTGTCAGATGAAGGAACACTGTAGCGTATACCTCCACTGTTTTGGAGCTGAAAACTGACTTTTGTCAATAAAATACTGTAGTACAGACAAGGCCTAAGACTGTTTCAGGCTAAGTGTCTAAAAAGCCTTTTGCATTAGTTTAAGCAAAGCTGATTTTATTTACACCTCTAGTAAAACTGGTGCAACTTGTTCACATAAGCCAAGCCTAGGATATAGTGGGCTTGAGTCTCCACTGCATTCTGTAGTCATTTACAATGGGGTAAATTGATGTAAAGTGCTACCATTCTGATTTGTATGCACTTTGCAAAGGCATAAATTACTACACAAAGTAGAATCAGGTACAATAAGTTTAGATAATGCAAGAGAAAACAGCCATTTGATTTATCAAATCAGATAAATTATCACCTCTTGCAGCTGTGCTGTTAGATTAGAAACAGCACATTTGCTCAGATAGCGTCCCTAATCATTTTCCCTTCCGTTCTCATCAAAAGTTTCCTTTGAGTGTTAGATTAAAGGCCTTTAGAGCAATTTATTACAAAGAGAAAGCCCCAAAAGTGTTGTCTGAGGAACCTGTGGCACAACCAATGCTATCTCTACCAATGAGATACCATTATGTATCTTCATCAGGTTGCTGATTACTTTAAAAATCTGCAAGGCAAAGAGATCATCAGCACTCTATAATACACAGATGAACTCAATCATGCTGTCTTTGTTAAACTGCTTGTATTACTAAGACTACCAGCATTGCTGCTACAGTTAAGGGTTTGTCTGTTTTCTTATGATAAACCCTATAGTAAAGGTTTATTTCTTGGCTATTTCTATTTAGCCTGAGTTTCAGCTGGGTGCAATCTATTGTTTCTGTTATTGTTGTAGTGGATGGTGTTGCACAAGAATTTTACTTTTAGGTCATTTAGAGAGTGCCAAAAGAAAGTGACTTTTCTGGGGGCAGGGTTGTTTATTAACAACATCTGTTTGTACAAGCTGATTTGATAACATGAGAACTTTTCATTGTGAAGAGTTTACCCCTGCTAACTGGATATTATTTAATTTTGAGAAGCAGCTCTTGAATGTATATTAACTAATTAGCATAGCACAATACCTGACTGCACTGATCCAGTTCAACTTTATTACAGTGGAGATATTTATGTGGAGCTTTCCTTAGAACCTGCTCCCAGACAGCTGCTATTGGAGAATGCACAGCATGAGAAGCTCCGTGGCCTTCTACCATGAGCTGGTGACAACTCTGAACTGCACTGGGTGCTTGTGATCCTGCCATGTGTTCCAGAATTTTAGATTGGACCAGTTATATCTAAGGCTTTAAGTTTTACTTGAGGGACAGTCCGCTGTACTGATAAAATCTTGGTGATCATACCTGACCATGTCACCTCTTGAGATAAGAGAGCCTTGGATTGGAATGCACACCAGAACCATTACAGAATTTTTCAGTTTCCTTCTTAGTTTTGCTGGGTATTTTTGTTTTGGGGATTTTTTTTTTTTTTTTTTTTAGTATTAAGCTGGGTATCCAAAAACAGAGGCAAACAAAACTAGTGACAATTTCAGGCCAGTAGAAAGTCTGGGAATTTAAGGTTTATCTCCTGAGTCCTAGTGCAGAGCCATCACCACATGAAAGTCCTTCCAAATCCTGAACTTTCCCCCCCAATTCAGCTCAACAGGAGACTGTAATAAACAATTTCTCACAATATATAGAGCACTGCTGAGTGAGGCCCTGTCATGGTGTGGGACTCACCCCTGGGGCACCTCCTGCTGGTCTCTCAGGGAATTAGCTCTTCCAGCCTCCAGAGCACCTTCTGCAGGCTGGTGTCTCGCTGCTGCTGGGCCCCCATGTCCCTCCTGGACCCCGGTGCCTCTTTTACCCAGGGTGCTGCCCCCTGGCAGTACACCCACAGTCTCTGGGTTTCCCCTCCCCAGAGGGGCTCCACCCACTGTCCCCACCTCAGTCTTTGGCTACTGCCAGTCACCATTGAACCCCACACACACACTGGGGCAGACTGCAGTGTATAAGCCAATCATCAGGTCCAAACCTCCCCCCTTGCCTGTGCTGAGTCTGCCTACCTGTGGGCTGCCACCTGCAACCTCAGTACCCTTTTTGGCCTTCCACTAGGCCTGCAGCCTGGGGGGTTTCCAGGCCGGAGCTCCCCAACTCCTCTGGCCTTCCCCCGGCCCTACTCCACCTCAGGTACTCTGGGATGCTCCCCAGGAACCAGGCTCATCCCCCTCCACAGATGGAGGAGACTATCTACTCTTGGCCCACTGCCCTCTTATAAGGGCCAGCTGAGCCCAGATTGGGCTGTGGCCACAGCTCAGCCTACTTCCCCCAATCAGCCTGGGAACTGCTTGCTCCCAGCCACAGCTTTCTCCTGGGCTATTTTAAGCCCTTTAAGGCCAGAGCAGGTGACCACCCCACTACAGGCCCACTTATAGGTTTCTAAGATGGCTGGAAAGGAGTACATTGGTTTCCCCCACATCTAGCACAAATTCAGAACAGTAGGGAATTATTCTTCTAAAGGAAGGTCACTATCTCTCCTATATAGTGGGTAGAAGAAAGGGAACCAACGCTGCTAGTGCAGTCTGTACCTGGTTTCTTCTGCATGCCCCCCACTTAGGGGGGCCATATTAAGGGGGCTGATATAATTAGAATACTCTTCTCCACTCACCCGTAATTAACTGCTCTCGTTGGGCTGTTTCTTTCACACTGGCACAGGTATGAATAAATTATGATTTACCAAAAGGGATTTTATTATCCATTGCATTCAACAACATATTGATTTTGGTCAGCTTGCATGCTAAAATTCACATTACAAGGAGTTCTTTGGAGCTGTCATAAAGTCTGCTTTTTTCTGTCATTCCACATGGAAACACTATGCCCAAAAAGTCTGTAGAAACATCAAAACTAGACAAGGGGTAAACCACAGGGGGCTAAATTCTAATGTTTATATCTGCAAGAGTGGGCATAAAATGGCAGATATAAAGTTGAAGGCTGCTAGGTTGAGACTCCTTTAAGAGTCAGGGGATATATTTATTTAATCCTTGCTATCCTGTAAAACTTCATTCCCTCAACAACGTCATTGTCTGAACTTTTGCTTTCTATAATTCCTCTCCAAATACTTAAAGACCTACATTTCTGGTTTGGTTGTTTTTATAAAAAACCCAAGTCACATTAGGGAAGAAAGTTGATCTCAGTGGTGATACCAATAACTTCAGGTGAGGTTTTTTTTTTTTTTTTAAGCATTCAATATATCAGTTGATTTCTACTAATTTGTAGATTCCTGCTACATCACTGAATATTTTAACTTAACTGTATACCATTGCATCACTATCAATATACATTTTTAGGCCCTGGCTTCAAAGAAGCATGAAATCAAACACTTACAAAATGCAAGCAATGGAATCCTCTGTTTGTTAGTGTCTTTCATGTCTAACCTTGGTGGATAATATATTCACATGAGTGTCCGCATAATCATCTGCTTGCCCTCTTAACACACTAAGGATTCAAAGGGAAAAAAAAAAACCCTAAAAAACCCCAACCTGCATATATCTTCACTCTCTTGTCTCTCAAATGATACAGCTAAGGTGATTCCCCTGCTAATAACTGCTGTCTAGATAATGTTACGTGCACAGTGTTTTGAAAGGGAAGCACCATGAGCAGATGTGAGAGATGCTAAATAGTAAAATGAAAGGTTATGTTGAGGTTAGGTTAAACTGCAGTTAGAATGCTCTAGGGAACAGCATTTGGGTCAAATTTCTGGTTTCCCTTAGCAAGTGTGTAAGGTTTGTTGGAAGGATTTATAAACGTTGACCTACCCCCGCCACCCCCCCCAGTGTACTGTATACCTTAAAATGTCCCTGTCTTAATGGATCTTTTCATCTTTAGAAGCACTGTGATCATTTTCCAATCACTGAAGAAAAAGACCTTTATAGGGACACCACAGAAGCATGTGCAAGTCTGTACCTACACACACCAAAGGTCAAAAGACAGTCATGAACGTGGTACCTATGCACACATGCATATGGAATCCATTATCTGCTCCATTGTTGTGAGCCTGTCTGATGCGGAGACAAAAAAAAAAAAATCTTGATTTCTGAACTACTGGAGTACAGGATTCTTCTAAAATTCAGTGTGCTGCTAGCTCAAAAGAACAGAACCTCTGCACTCATAAATGGCACACACTAGAGATCAGCTTTTTTCAGGGAGCTCAAAGTGCTTCACAAATATTAGCTGATTGTAAGCCATGATGATTTTTGATGCCCTTCCCCACTTCCAAAGTAAAACATTAGAAACAGATGTTCCCCAATCATACAGAACCAACCTCCCCTCTGGGTAGTCTCACCTTAATCCAAGAATCTTCTTAGACTGCTAAACCTCAGTGATATTGTCAGAGAGCACCTATTATAACTCTCAGGAGAGTTGCGCGAATCGGTTAGTGCTTATGCTCCTGAAAATAAGGGCAAAGTAACAACTTAATCTTGTTAAACTTCTTAAGCTTGTTAATCTCAGAGTGTTCCAAGTAGGAGTGTCTTTTCTTCTGCTTTCCCGTTTACAGCTTTACAGCGCCCTGCTGACATGCGAGCGGAATATTTGTATTTTCCTCTGCACTTGAGAATTGGAAAATAATTTGTTGTGAATTATCCATAAAAGGGCACTATGGCCAACTGACAGAAAGCATATGAAAAGACCCTTCTATGATAGGTTGGGTCACAGAAACCCCCTTGGGACTGCTACCTGATGTGCTGGGACTATCTCTGAGCCGGTTTCTTTGGCAGCTTGGGACTTCAGTACCTTGCCTTGTTGAGCTAGACACACTAGCCTGCTACAGAAACAGGTCCAGGTCTGAAACATGTCCCCCAAAGCTGTAGGTTTACTTGAAAACAGCTTAAGAAGTGCTCCTGTCTCCAACACCCAGATAACCAGTTCCCAATGGGATCCAAACCCCAAATAAATCCATTTTACTCTGTATAAAGCTTATACAGGGTAAACCCATAAATTGTTTGCCCTCTGTAACACTGATAGAGAGATATGCACAGCTGTTTGCTTCCCCATGAATTAATTACTTGCTCTGGGTTAATTAAAAAGTAAAAAGTGATTTTATTAAATATAGTAGGATTTAAGTGGATCCAAGTAATAACAGACAGAATGAAGTAGGTTACCAGCAAAATAAAATAAAACACACAAGTCTAAGCCTAATACACTAAGAAACTAAATTCAGGTAAATCTCACCCTCAGATGTTCTAATATGCTTTTTTTACAGACTAGACTTACTCCTAGTCTGAGTCCAGCAATCACACACATCCCTGTAGTTACTATCCCATGTTCCAGTTTCTTTCAGGCATCTCTTTAGGGTGGAGAGGCTATCTTCTGAGCCAGCTGAAGACCAAATGAACAGCCTTTCAGGGCCTTTTATATCCTCCTTCTCTCATGCAACATCACAGCCACCAGATGGGGTTTCTAGCCACCTGGGCAAGTCACATGTCTATGAATGATTCAGCTTTTTGCAGGCCAACGCCATTGTTTACATATTAGTTTGAACATGCCCAGGGAAGCTCAGATGTGGACTGGTGTCTTCCAAAGTTCATTGTCAGTTAAGTGTTTCTTGATTGGGCACTTACTGATAATAGTCCTTTCTCAAGAAGCTGACCAAATACTTCACTGAGGCTACTTAGAATCAAACAAATAGCCAATATTAATAACTTCAAATACAAAAATGATACATGCATACAAATAGGATGAATATATTCAGTAGATCATAGCCTTTGCAGAGATATTTTACATGGCATATCTAGCATAAAACATACTCCAGTTATGGCATATTTACACTCATAAGCATATTTCTATAAAGCATTAAGGGGTGCAACATCACAGCTTCATTCTGGCTTTGCACTTATAAAATCAAGCAACCCCGTTAATGCTTTTTAGAAGGAGAGATCTGGGCTGGAGAAGGCTTGGGATTTCAATCGTTTGTGTTAAACACAGACATTTTCCCTTTCCTACTGTAGGTGATTGCTAATTAACTCTTGTTGTATTGCCTGTCTCAGGCTCATTACTTATATTGTGTTAGTGATAGGTTCCCTGAGATGTCTCAGAATACTTCTGGGATAGCGAACAGCTGGAGTGCAATCAGAATTCACCCTACAGGATATATTCTCACTTACACTAGCGTACATGATCCAGTCAGCTGTGAGGAGGAGAAAAAAATGTGGAAATCTTACAGAAAAGCTCTGTGTAGGGAGGGAGGTGAACCTATCAGAAGACAATTCACCCCCTTCTCTCCTGCTCCATAAAATAGTCTGCACAGATAGAAAGGGAGCATAGGTCTTTGGGGAGGGTGGCAAAATCCCCTCTTTCCCCTCTCTTGTTTGAATTCTATAATTAAAAAACAGACCTAAACATGATTATATATAAAAAGAAAAGGAGTACTTGTGGCACCATAGAGACTAACCAATTTATTTGAGCATAAGCTTTTGTGAGCTACAGCTCACTTCATCAGATGCATACTGTGGAAACTGCAGAAGACATTATATACACAGAGACCATGAAACAATACCTCCTCCCACCCCACTCTCCTGCTGGTAATAGGTTATCTAAAGTGATCACTCTCCTTACAATGTGTATGATAATCAAGGTGGGCCATTTCCAGCACAAATCCAGGTTTTCCAAAAACCACACACACAAACTCACTCTCCTGCTGGTAAACTATTACCAGCAGGAGAGTGAGTTTGTGTGTGTGGTTTTTGGAAAAAAAAAAGGGGGAGGTGAGAAATCTTGACATCTCAGAACAAGATCAATAAGACCCTTTAGTTAATTGTGTGATAATCTCATTTTATTCTTGTTAACTTCTATTTCAGTCTTTAAATCATTGCATCATTTGCTTCTTGTTCAAGTGAAACAGTAAAACTATTTTTAATCCTGTGAAATGCAAGATCTCAGCTGCTGTTCAAAAACAAATGCAAGAGTTCAGCTTCTATGAGTTTCTGTTCAATTATGAATACCAGTGGTTAACAGTTAGCTGAGCAATGTTCACCAAAGATGGTGTGATATAAGTGCTAAATTGTTAATATTTTATTATTACCTCAAAAGTAAACTTAACAACATTGTGTACATTTTAGTTCTATAAATATCAAAAGTTTTAGATACTGGAAAGGAGGTCAAAGGGCCTTAAAAATCTAAGAAAGATCTGATTTCAATACTTAGCTCTGCCGCAGACTTCCTGTGTCACCTTGGGCAAGTCATTTAGGCCCAGATCCTCAAAGATATGTCAATGATTTCAAGGGGAGTTAAATACATAAATACCATTGGGTCTTAGTCTTCATATGCAATGAATGTTTAAAAAAGTGAAAAGAGACCCTCTAATGAAAGTTGCCAAAAGTTTACTATTACAGCCAGTGGCCGTTCACCTTGAAAATCAATTAAAATATCATCTGTTTTAAACTCTGCACTTTACCAGATCTGAATAATTGGGTGAAGTTGTGGAGTCAAAATGCTTTGGATCTCTTAAATGCTTGGGCTTTATGCTGAGCAATATAATTTGCCTCTCACATTTACCTGGATGATTCTGGGAGAGTTTCTTTACCACTGTAACATCATTTATAGCTGCTTGATTGCCTTCCATTTCTTCAAACTCTGAGACTTGTGATCAGACTAGAAAAGTATCTCCAATTTTTTGGACAAGGGCTCTCTCTTCTTGGTCACCTGGTTTTGAAAAGAGTACTGTGATTTACAGAAGAAGGTGAAAAAGTGAAAATGTTTTCCTTGTCCTGCTTTTGCAATCATTGAAAAGCAATTCTGGAGCATGACAGGTGATTAAAAATGCTTTACTATGAACTACTCAATCTGTCAGGGCCATTGATCTAGCTTTCACTGAAGTGATATTCTATTTTCCTGCTCTTGCATAAGGGTTTCTTTCTGCAATAGGATAAATTGCACTGAGCATTCATTCCCTGGTTTGCAGAAATCTTATGACACGTTGGAGTTGCATAATGATGCATTAAATATGTACCTTTTACAGTCTGACTAATGCAGAAGTGTCCTGATGGGACTGAATCTCTTTCAAACCATGTGAACATTTACATGCTAAACACTACCCTACAGCTGAATAGTACGTTGTGGTGTCCTATTGAATATAACGTTTGTTATCTGAATAACACATGTACACACAGACACACTTGGCAACAGTGAATAATTGGGGAGCTCTGTGCTGATTTCTTTCTTGCACTTCTAGACTGGCCCTGGGAGTCTTTATAACTCATTACATTTGTTTTCTTCATTTTGTATGCCTCATTCAATTTTTGTGGGCTATAGCCCACTTCATCGGATGCACAGAATGGAACACATAGTAAGATATACATACAGATAAGTTGGAAGTTACCATACAAACTGTGAGAGGCTAATTAGTTAAGATGAGATATTATCGGCAGGAGAAAAAAACCTTTGTAGTGATAATCAAAATGTCCCATTTAGACAGTTGACAAGAAGGTGTGAGGATACTTAACTTACGGAAATAGATTCAATATGTGTAATGACCCAGCCACTCCCAGTCTCTATTCAAACCCAAGTTAATGGTATCTAGTTTGCATATAAATTCAAGCTCAGCAGTTTCTCCTTGGAGTCTGTTTTTGAAGCTTTTTTGTTGCAAAATTACAGGTTTCAGAGTAGCAGCCTTGTTAGTCTGTTTCACAAAAAGAAAAGGAGTACTTGTGGCACCTTAGAGACTAACCGATTTATTTGAGCATAAGCTTTCATGAGCTACAGCTCACTTCATCGGATGCATTCAGTGGAAAATACAGTGAGGAGATTTATATACACACAGAACATGAAAAAATAGGTGTTATCATACATACTGTAAGGAGAGTGATCACTTAAGATGAGCTATTACCGGGGGGGGGGCACCTTTTGTAGCGATAATCAAAGAAGGCCATTTCCAGCAGTTAACAAGAACGTCTGAGGAACGGGTGGGGGGAGAGTAATAAACATGGGGAAATAGTTTTATTTTGTGTAATGACCCATCCACTCCCAGTCTCTATTCAAGCCTGTTTTCATGTTCTGTGTGTATATAAATCTCCTCTCTGTATTTTCCACTGAATGCACCCGATAAAGTGAGCTGTAGCTCACGAAAGCTTATGCTCAAATAAATTGGTTAGTCTCTAAGGTGCCATTAACTTGGGTTTGAATAGAGACTGGGAGTGCCTGGGTCATTACACATATTGAATCTATTTCCGTAAGTTAAGTATCCTCACACCTTCTTGTCAACTGTCTAAATGGGCCATTTTGATTATCACTACAAAGGTTTTTTTCTCCTGCTGATAATATCTCATCTTTACTAATTAGCCTCTCACAGTTTGTATGGTAACTTCCAACTTATCTGTATGTATATCTATATCTTACTATGTGTTCCATTCTGTGCATCTGATGAAGTGGGCTGTAGCCCCACAAAAGCTTATGCTCTAATAAATTTGTTAGTCTCTAAATTGACACAAGTACTCCTGTTCTTTTCGCGGATACAGACTAACATGGCTGCTACTCTGAAACCTGTCATTCAATTTTTTGTACCTTATTTGGGTTTGGGATATGCACTTTATAGCATCTTCCAGGAACTCTGAATGTTGGTCTAGTATTTAGAAGATAAGACTCTTCTCTCTGCTTATAGAAACATGCAAACTTCTTTCTGTCCTATGGAGATGTCCCCAGTTTTCCAAGCAGAAAAAAAATGTATGAACACTTTGCTCTGCAACTATTATACAATTGAAAAAAAGTCTGTGCTGCATTCTCTGCTCACCAACAAAATATTTTCCCTGTGATCCCGTGAAAAAATCCAGCACCATAATGTTCAAATTTCTAGGTGTTTAGCTGCTCAAAAGTCTTTCACTATCATTTCAAATGCTTGTAATTGCTGTGCCACACAGCTGATTCATTATGTTTGCCCAATGTGTTTTCAAAATATCACTTTCTTAGCATCTGGACAATGTTTTCTGACACCAGTTAATTGATTCCATTCATCATTATGTGAAGAAGGATGATTCGGTACTAATTTTGCAGTTCAAATGACAGGGAAATGTATTTTTTAAATAGTTTATAAAGGAAAGGAAAGTGAGGAAAAACAAAAGACAACGAATGAAATGTGGGGCACTAAGAAACAGGTTGAGATGAAAGTGGTAGACAAGGTAGAATAAGATATAGGGGTAAGGAAAGCCATAGAGAAGATGTTAGAGAAGAAATGAAGCTAGAAAGTAAATAATAGCTACTGGACACATTGTACATTTATTTATGTGATCCTGATATGCATGATATGGGGACGGACAGTCTGGTGACTAAAACACAGGACTGGAAGTCAGTAGCTCTAAGTTCTATAACTGTCTCTCCTTTCTGAGTTTGAGCAAGACCACCTCACCTTGTGTTATCTCAATTTCACAATCTATTAATTGTTTATAAAGGTCTCTGAGATCCTTAAATACGAGTTTAACACAGAAATTAAACTTATTGCGTACATTTCCAGTCAAGAAGATCTGTCATCACAGCACTTGTTTCCCAGCCCCAAGCTTCCCTAGAAGATAAATTCACTGTTAATGCCAAACTAACCTCAACTTGCTTGAGAAGTTAAACATTGTGTTTCATATGATATATGCTGCCTCACCTACTATATGCAGAGAGCCCATTTCTACCCTGCAATTCAGAAATCAGTGTAATATTTGACCCTGATCGCCTAACACTATGATCTGACCATGTTTGGGTAAAGGCACTAAATAACTGTCAATTATTACTAAAGTATTAAGAGAACCACGGAGTATTTTATTGTCCCATTAATATCTGTCTCAAGCGAATGAAGATACTTGGCTTGTGGCCTTGTGCCTTGCATGTACTAATGGACAAGTATGTATTACTGGACAAATAAGACACACCCTGTTGTATCTTACTGCCATAGCAACTTCAGATTAAGTAATGTATAGAGCCTAGTTAGAAAGTGTTTTAATTCTGAAGTTCCTTCCTACTTAGACAAACTTAGGGTGTAATTTGTTAGTCTTTCATCGCAGAGTTAATCAATTAAGGAAGTTATGAGACTGTAATATATTATAACATGCTAGCATGTGTATTTGTAGGGTCTTCAAAAATGTAGATTTTTACCTAATACACAATACTGGTTCCTTTCAACTTGTTATAATTAGTAGTAACTATATGAAAATCCATATTTGACTCCTTGTGGCATTATAAACTATCCTGTTCATCTGAAAGATGTAGGCAGCTTAAAAGAATCTTTGACCAAAATAATAGGTATTGAATCCATGTTGCTTTATTCCACAGCAAGGAGTATATGCTATATGAATAGATGTATGTTATGAACATATGATATTATAGAGGTGTATTTAGAAAGCAATAGAAAATAAGCTATTATACTTATGCAGTACCCAATCTTCACCAATAACTACTCATGTATTTTAATTTAAAAAAATAAAAAGGCCAATGAGAAACAAAGACAGAAAAAAACACCTTAGTATGGATTAGTGGAGTATATCCCTATGTAATTTCACTTCACAAACATCATTTTTATTGTTTTATTTGTTTGATAAGATAAAAACCTCAAATAAAAATAAAAGGAGTACTTGTGGCACCTTAGAAACTAACCAATTTATTAGAGCATAAGCTTTCGTGAGCTACAGCTCACTTCCTCAGATGCATATCGTGGAAACTGCAGCAGGCTTTATATATACACAGAGAATATGAAACAATACCTATTCCCACCCCACTGTCCTGCTGGTAATAGCTTATCTAAAGTGATCATCAGGTGGGCCATTTCCAGCACAAATCCAGGTTTTCTCACCCTCCACCCCCTCACACAAATTCACTCTCCTGCTGGTGATAGCCCATCCAAAGTGACAACTCTTTACACAATGTGCATGACAATCAAGTTGGGCTATTTCCTGCACAAATCCAGGTTTTCTCACATCCCCCCACCCCCATACACACACAAACTCACTCTCCTGCTGGTAATAGCTCATCCAAACTGACCACTCTCCAAGTTAAAATCAAAGTTAAACCAGAACATCTGGGGGGGGGGGGGTTAGGAAAAAACAAGAGGAAACAGGCTACCTTGCATAATGACTTAGCAACTCCAAGTCTCTATTTAAGCCTAAATTAATAGTATCCAATTTGCAAATGAATTCCAATTCAGCAGTTTCTCTCTGGAGTCTGGATTTGAAGTTTTTTTGTTTTAAGATAGCGACCTTCGTGTCTGTGATTGCGTGACCAGAGAGATTGAAGTGTTCTCCGACTGGTTTATGAATGTTATAATTCTTGACATCTGATTTGTGTCCATTTATTCTTTTACGTAGAGACTGTCCAGTTTGACCAATGTACATGGCAGAGGGGCATTGCTGGAACTTATCCTTGCAACAAAGCCCGTTGCCAATTGTGCCCACATATCTATTCAGGGGACACCACCACAGGGCCTAATAACATCAGCCACACTATCAGAGGCTCGTTCACCTGCACATCCACCAATGTGATATATGCCATCATGTGCCAGCAATGCCCCTCTGCCATGTACATTGGTCAAACTGGACGGTCTCTTCGTAAAAGAATAAATGGAAGACGGGAATTAGAGGGGAAGGAGAACAGTCTTGGAAATAACTGGAGTGGAGCTGCACAGGGCCGGGGCACAGCTAGCCAGGGGGCTGGCGTGGAGCGCAGCAGGTGAGCGGAAAGGGAAAAAAAACAAAAAAGCTGGACTGGAGCTGCAGTGGGGACTGGGCTAGATTGGAGCGGGCAGGAGCCCAAGCGCGGGGAGCGAAGCTGGAACTGCCCGTGTGCGGGTCCCCGCCACTGAGGGCGCGCAGCGCTAGCGGGCGCCCCTATAATAAAGAATCCCTCGGCGAGGCCGGCGGTGGGCGTGAGCGGTTCCAGTGAGGTCAGCGGCGGGCGAGCCAATGAGCGGAGCGCCTGCGAGCTGCCGGAGCGCTGGGTCCCGGCGCGGCGCGGCGCTGCTCGGTGGCGGGAGGGGGGAAGCCGCTGAAGCGGTAGCTCAAGACATTCCGGCACTCGGCAGAGCGCCGGCGGCTTCGCCGTGTGGAGGGGCTGCAGCCGGGCGCCCGGCTCGGAGCGCGGGGGAAGAAAGTGCGGGACTGGAGGTGGCGGTGGCGCTGCCGCTGCCCGGGCACAGGTGCTGCCGCTGCTCCGGGCGGGAGGAAAGCAGCTGCTCCAGCTCCCCGGGCGGTGGGGTGCGAAGTGCCCCCCGAGCAGCGCCGCCCGCAGGGGGATGTACCGGCCGCTTGGCCTCCGTTTCCCGTGAGGGGCCGGCTCCTAGGTCGCGCCGGATTCAGCGGGGAGCAGCAGGCGCTGGACGCCCTGGCGCTGCGGGCGAGGAGGAGGTCGCTCCTCGGAGGCACCTGGGCAGCCAGGTGAGAGCGGACCCCGCGCGCTGTCGTGCGGAAGCGGCCGCGGAGAGAGCCCGGGCGCGCCGCGCGGGTTACCCCCCTGGGCGAAAGTTTTTGGTAAAGTCACTTTGGGGGGGAAGGAGGGGACAAGGCAAGTCGAGGAAGGGACCGAGGTTTGCCCTGTGGCAGCGGTGGCCGCTGTGACGACTTCCCCCCGCTCTGCCACTGGAGAGGGGGGAAAGTGGTGTCGATGTGAGCGCGAGTCGAGCCCTAGGAGGGAGCTCCCGGCTTTCCATCAGCGCGCTGACGGCTGGGAGAAGGCGTGGGGGTGTTCTCCGAGGGATGGTGGGGGGACGGACTAGCTGTTGCTGTTTGTTTGCCTTAGAGCCTATTGCATCGCCTTCCTGTCCCTGCTGCCCACCCAGCCTGATCCCACCGGGCAGCGTGGGGGCGCATCCAGCTCCAGGCACTTGCACACCTAGGTCAAGGCGCTGGGTGGGGAGGACGTGTCCCTGGGTCTCTCGGCAATATGATTCAAGTGCGGGGCAGACGCTTTGCCTCGCTTCTGTCGGATACTAAATCCCAAAGGTCCGCGGAGGCGGAACTGCATCCCAATCGGACACCTGGCAAAATCCGGCTAGGAGTCGATTCAGAGCAGTAACGTTTCATGTGGGTGCCCCTCTAAAAACGCCCATGCAGAGGTGTCAGATTCTCCCTAAAAACCCCACGGCAGGGATCTTCCTCACGGTGCCCGGTCTGGTCCTCCATAAGTGGCACCGGTGCGTTTCTGCAGCTTTCCTCCTTTGCAGTGACTAAACGGTCACCATTGGCTGTGGAAAGGTATAGGTTGAGGTGACCCGCGCATGATGGTGACTAATTCGGTGGAGAGGTTATTGTTTGGGGTTTTAAGAGGACAGCTGCGACCGCCTTTCAAATAGCCCCTGTGTCAGAATCTCTCTCCTCGTTGCAGAAGCGCAACCTGTGCTTACCCTGGCAGTGACTGTGGTGGTTAGTATATAAATCTTTCAGGGATTTATGAAGGCTTCAGGCGCACTACGAGTTACTCGTGCCGTTTGACATCGTCGGTGGCGAATTAGTCTTTAAATCTTGTTCTCTTCGATAATGATTCTCATTCTACGAATTTACCCATATTCTGCTTTTTATTGGCGTCTTTTTAAGTCTAGGTTTTCACGCAAATTAAGTTCTGGGAGATTTGTGGGCAGCGTGTGTTGTGCCAAATATAATATCAACACTGCAAGTGTTTAAAATAGAGCCCAAGTATTTACTTTTAAAAAGTGTGGTTCACCGTGAGAACTGAATAGTGTTTAAATCTGAGTAGAGAAACCCAAATATGTTAATACACACTGGGCTATATATCTCACCGTGCTAGTTTCTATACTGACCCAAAGAGTTCTCATTGCCTGAGATTACTTTGTCTCATTTTCTGTCGCTCTTTTGTAAAGCACAAATCCAAATCGTTATCTCTATTCTCCATATATAGAAGTAGCCATAGACATATAAAATACAACCTCAAATGTTGCTTAAAAATATTTAATAATGAAAAACTAGAATGGCTGTTTGTGGGTGTGTTGTGGGGTTGCTTTCATTTCGATGTTTTTTTTTTTTTTTGACATATTGCTTTGGTATCTCATCCTGTGTCCTCCATAATGCTCATCACTTCTTTAGACATCAAAGGCAGTGAATAATGTGCTGTGGTCTGATTTTGTTTGCATCTGTATGTTTAATCAGACATAATGTTTAGTTGGCTTAAGTTGTGTTGGAACTGAACTCCAGGATGAAATACTGATCTTTCCATAATGGAAGCCAACGTTGTAGCTGTCAAAAAATGTGCCTCCGCATTCAAGCATACTGTTTCTTACACAGTAGCAATTCTTAGTGGCATGGAAGTGGTGTTTCAGAGTCTTCTGATGTATGGTACTGAAATGTTTGTTTTTTCCCTTTTTAAAAAGGAATATATAAATCTCAATATGATCGGTGATGTAAGTGTTTTTGGTTACCTTGTAGTTTGTGATCAATATAAAATGTAGTTCTTACAGTTCTTGATGTCATTCAGTAAAAACAGTGCATTTTGACTCTAGTGTTGTACCATTGTTAACTGGGTAACTTGGATTTTCTTTGAACAATTTGTGAAATTGAGCTGAAATATTAAAACTCATCCTCCTAACCAATTTGAATATTAAAATATTATTGAATGATAGTAGCAACTAACAACATAATCCTGGCAGATACTAATTTAACATATTTGGTTTGCTTCTAGCTACTGAGATTTCATCAGTGCAGTTGGTAACTTTTATGCCTCCCATTTTGGTTATGCTTTTTAAGTTTAATGCCCTTTGGCACCACACCTTGAAATTAAATTTTATGTTTTCATATTGGATCAGGCTTGGGCAATATTTGGCTGGTGTCTAGGCAAGTTGGTTTTGATTTTGAAGTAATGTATCCTCATTTACAGTAAAAATATTGTAACATGTACATTCAGAAACATTCATCTGTCTGAAAATACATTCATATTAACTCAACTCCTTCCAGAATGTTATTTCCTTTTGTATAAAATAACATCCAAATGCAATCTGTCGTATTGCATGAAACTGAAATTTCATGTTGTTCTACTACATAGACAACTTGTTGGAGGTAGAATGTGTATTCTACAGTATTATTCCCAGTACCAATCGTGATCATATGATTGAAAATTGCAAATAAAGTGTTATACCTAAAACTACAGTTTATCAGATGTGTTAATTATTGAAGATTCATTCACCTTGGGCAATACTTCCAAGCAGATAAACTTTCCATCTATGAAACTCTGTTCTAGTTTTAAAGAAACAATCATAACTTTAGAAGTATTCTGGCTCCCTTTAATTACAACTGAATATTTTGTTCTAGCCTGATATATTATAAGCATTGGTGGAACCAAACTTGGGATCTAATCGTGAAATGATTATTCAGACAAAATTTTCAGTGATGAAAATAACTGGCTAATCATGTGGTGCTTTCCATCCTTGTTTCCAGCAGATAAATTGCATTGAAAGACATCTTACAAACACACAATTACTTTTCACTTAGGCAACTGCTGTAATAGTCACAATGATATTATGTGATTGCCTTCTAGATCACCTTCCCTCACATTTACAACTATATTAAGATATGGTTGACTCTATAAAAGGAGCTTGAGAACCCCTTCACTACATCCAAAATGACCTGATTGACATTAAGACCATGACTACTAAGAAATAATGAACCATTTGCAATAAAGATGGCTTGTGTTCTGAGCAGATTACTTCAGGATGAGATAAGTGATCTGTGAGGCATATGACTGTGATAGAGGCCCTAATCTCTGTGTGTAAATAAACTGATGCTATCTTTAATTATATAATCTAATTAAAATAGTAGCTTATTTGTTACCGCTGTTACCAGTGATATTAGTAATAATCTCTTAGCCAGAGAATAGTTTGTAATGTGTTCATGCTATAATATAGGGAGTAATTTGAATAAGAAAAACTGTTATTGAAGGGTATATCATTCTACAACCATGTTTTCATGAATTTCAAACAGCATAAGACTTTTGAATATATGATACATATACACGGCTGTTTTGTAAACTTTATATTCACAAAGTGAAATATTAATAACACTGCGTGTAGATTATAGCTGTGCAAGTTTTTCTAAACATCTCTGATAATTTTATTCCTGACTTGATCTATCCTTGGCAATATTTTTCTCTGTTCTGTTCAATAGTGTTGGTTGTATCAAACTGTGTGGTGGTTGTGCTGTGGGCCAGTGTCCAGCGAAGTATTTAATGAACTTCTTGTACTAGCTTTTAACCAAAAAAAGTGTGTGTTTCAACAAGGGGACTAGAAGAGAGGCCAGCCCTACTTCTCGAAATGCTGAGTAATAATACTATATAATAAGCTCTACACATTCTGAGTATTATAGAACATAAACTGAAATAAGTTTGAGGTTTTTGTTTTTTAAGTAGGAGTTATGTATGCCACACTCACAGGAGCATAGACCACTCCAGCATGATTTTTTTTTTAATAGGGAGGAAAAATAAACGCATCAATTTTAATTGCTTTTTTGGACACAATTATTGATTGTAGGTTCTGTAAGTGGAGGGTCAGACGATGCCCTACTGAGTAGAAATCAGTACAACTACTTTCCCAAAGTAGCCAGTGTATATGAAAATGAGGAGAGGTGAAGTTGTATTGTTATGCTTATACGAAGCACATGGGATCTTTTTCAGGACAAAAGGTAATACACCACATTTATTGAAGATGCAACAATTAGCGCGCACCCCCCCCCGCCGTCGATGTTATAGTTACCAGTCCAGATCAACCTAGTGGCCAGCTAGGTTGATCACCGGTAGGGAGGAGCCGGGTTCCATTGGTCATGACACGATGCTCCAGGGAAGTCTTGACAGGACGAACCCAAAGTTTTATGGCAAGGCCCCCTGTTTATATAGTGATTTTCCTTCATTGGGACCAATGAGTTTTGCACCGTCATGCTGTAATTAATTATTGTTCGATGCATACTTGTGTTTTTTTTTTAATTACTTTTATTACAGCTATTTTGTTCCCATCGATAGGTGCCTGTTTTATTTTTAGAGTTGTTAATTTGTAGCCCTCTGACGTTTCAATAGGGGCGTGTTGCAGCCTCCTGGCACCTGTTTCTGGTTCCTTTCTCATACATCTGGTTCAGCGATGGCCTTCACATTTCTTTTTTAACACTTACATTCCATATTTACACACAAAACAGAATTAATTTACACAGAACATTTTGAACAGGAACATTAAATTGCAATGCACAAGAAAACACTCATGGCATTCTTTTACTTATTTTAAAATGCTAAACCTACAACAAAATAGGGACCTTAAAACATCTGTTACTGCCTTGAAATCAGCCCAGACACGGATTCCGGCTGATGTATCTTTACTAAATGGCCCATTAGGCCATTCCTTTTTGCTATTCAAAAAGGTTGGCTGGCAGGATATGATCAAATCATACACCAATACATTTAATACATGCCACATTATTATTTCATTATTTTTTACCCTTTGTTTTAAATTATACAAAATACAAACAATCCTACTACTACAGTATCACCCACTCATTCTGAGTTTGCTGATTCATGTTGTCAGGGAGGTGGCGCTAGTTGGTGAAAAGAGGGTGGACGACCACTTTGCTTGTCTTCTGTTTAAAAAATTTGAAGGGGCGGAGGGGAAGCTATATCACTACCAAAATTGAAACTATAATAATATATAGTAGAAAATTTAAATATTTAATCACTAGGGACCTAAAGGGAGTTTAGTTCTCCTTTAAGTAAAAATCTCAATGCAGTCTTATCTACAGTCACTACTATTACTTCCATAATATAGATATTTTATATCGGCACAAATTTTTAATGCTAGCAGGAAATTGTCACTAACTGATTATTAAATCCACTAGAGGTCCAACCCTGTAAATAAAGTGCCAGGAGCAGTTCTGGCAAGCCGGCATAGTTTCACTGAACAGATTAATGAGATTATGCCTGGTAGCAAGCGTTTCTTGGACTGGGCCCTGACAGCCAGATTTTTAAATGTATTTAGGGTCTGAAAGATGTAGATAAGTACCTAGTGGGTTTTTCAAAAGCACCTCAGCGTCTAACTCCTATTAATTGATCACCTTTACAATGCCTTACTTGAGTAGCAGTTGTTTAGCACTACTGAAGGGGTTTTTGTGCTTCATCTTTAAAAGCCATTGCAGAGGGGGCAGGTTCTGGGGGAATAATTTCATTAAAGAGTCTCTGCCGGTATTTCCACCACAAAGTTCTGATGGGAAGGCAGGGTTCCTCACCCTGCCTACAGAAAGCTGTCTAATCCCAGGATCTGCGTTAAGCTGGGGCATTCTGTGAAGAGGTCCTGTCTCTCTCAGTTGTCTCTGGCTCCCTGTGTATGCTCTCCACTACTTTGGTACCTGGCATCATAGCTGCATTAACCATGCTATCAGGGACTTTTCATTGGCCCGTGGAGCCTTGAGGGGGTCTAGGAAGAATCTTTACAGATAAGGTCTGTAGAGCCAGAGGTGGACAGTGTGCCACCTCCTTGTCTTTCAGTCTCCCTACATACATGTCTCCTAGCCTGCCTAGTCTTCATGCCAAACCATGTGGAGAGGGCTCTGCAAGGTTCTGGTTGTGGCGGAGGAAGGTACAATGGAGGTGGCAGAATCTTTCTTTCCTTCCCCATGAAGAGCTCGGGAGGGAGAGATTCACCAGTGCAGGACCTTCCTTTTGCCCCACATGGAGATGTTAGGCAGTGATTCTCAACGAGGAGTCTGAGGCCCCCTGGGGGGCCATGAGCAGGTTTCAGGGGAATCTGCCAAGAAGGGCGACATTAGACTGCCTGGGGCCAGGGCACAAAGCCAAAGCCCCACTACATGGGGCTGAAGCCTGGTGCTCCAAGGCCCGCCACTTGGGGCTGCAGCCGAAGCCTGAGCAACTTAGCTTTGTGGGGCCCCCTGTGGTGTGGGGCCCTGGCAGTTGCCCTGCTTGCTACCCCATAATGCTGGCCCTGGCTTTTACATGCAAAAAAACAAATGTTGTGGCACATGTGGGCTGTGGAGTTTTTATAGCATGTTTGTGGGAGGGGGGCTCAGAACACCTGATCTAAGGAGTGTGATCTAGCTCAGGAATTAACCTTAAAATTTCTGAAAGCAAATATATCTGCTGTATTGATGACCCTTTTGACAATTAATGTATAAGTCATTCCCAACTGCAGCCCCAGATTCTGAAACAATCATTTTTAAAATCTTACCAACTCTTTTGGGATTTATTATTATGTTTTAAAAATATAGGGTTTTACAGAAGTGGATGGAGAAATAAACAATTTGGAATCATATTATTCTTTATTGAATTACAGGCTTTGAAATATCAGAACAAACTGGGTGCAGGGAAGGGGGAAGAGCCTAAAATTCAAAATACTCCAGAGAACTTTTAATAGAACTACCTTAAAAAACATTGTAGTCATGTATTGTATCCGATGAAGTGAGCTGTAGCTTACGAAAGCTTATGCTCAGATAAATTTGTTAGTCTCTAAGATGCCACAAGTACTCCTCTTGTTTTTGCAAATACAGACTAACATGGCTGCTACTCTGAAACACATTGTAGTATGGTACTCACAGTTTTGGTGTATTCAAATACACATTAATTCTATGTTCTGTTTTAGTTTTTAAATTTCACATGTATTTATGATCAATATTTGTAAAACAGGCCCTATTAGGATTTTGTTTTATCTGACCTTTGAAGAGAGGTAGGTGGGGTGAGGTACAAGCTGATGTGCGGGGGTGTTATTATTTAAATATGTGCTATTGCTTGTTGGAAGGAGCGATCAGAATGTATTGTATTTTGATTTTTCAATTTTAACTAATTTGCAGGGCATTCAGAGCTTGTCCATGGGTGCTTTTTATTTATTCTAAATTGTAAGTAAATGAAGATGAGTGTCTGCCATCCAATGTTACATCTGAGACGCTATGTTTTGAGTTGAAAGGTTCTGCAGCATGTTTGACCTTGATTTATACATGCAAGGACACATATTGGACCTTTCATTAGTTATAAAACATTCAGAGAGCAAGCATAATGTACATAGGTGTTTTTAGAGCTTGCTTGATGGTTTGAGAGTAATAGCCTAGGCTGCAATCTTGCAAACAGTTAGGCATGTGCTTAACTTTACTCAAGTGTTTGTAAGATTGCCAGTAGTTCTAACCCTGGAAAGTAAATAATCGTCCTGGCTATTGCCCAGTAACAACAAAGAGAGGGGCATGAGGGTAATCTGTTTTTACAAAAGGAAAAGCCTATTAGAAACTATAGGGGTCCCCTCCCATATTATCAAAAAACTTTTTTTTTTAAGTCAGCAGGACCCTATCCAACTCTAACCCACATCAAAAGGATATCTGTAAATATAATGAGAGAGAGTACACTCTCTCTGCTCTTGCAGAACCTGAGACACAGTAGAAGACCTATTTTTACCTTGCACACAGTGGTGAGCTGAAGCTGGTTCGCACCGGTTCGCTAGAACCGGTTGTTAAATTTTAGAAGCCCTTTTAGAACCGGTTGTTCCGTGAGGGACAACGGGTTCTAAAAGGGCTTCTAAATTTAACTGGCCAAAAGTGGTGCCTTAGGCACCGACTCCATGGGTGCTCCAGGGCTGGAGCACCCAAGGGGAAAATTTGGTGGGTGCAGAGCACCTACCGGCAGCTCCCCCCCGCGCCCAGCCCCAGCTCACCTCCGCTCTGCCTCCTCCCCTGAAGGCGCTGCCCTGCTTCTCTGCTCCCCCCCCCAGCTGTTCGCGCAGGAATCAGCTGTTCGCGCAGGAAGCTGGGGCAGGCTGAGAAGCAGGCCGCGGCTTCCGCTCAGGCCCAGGGAGGCGGAGGTGAGCCGGGGAGGGAAGGGGCGCGAGGAGGGCCGCCTGTACCACAGCAGGTAACCCAGGGGGGCACGCAGGGGAACAGCTCCCTGCCCCAGCTCACCTCTGCCACCCTTGGCGTGAGCGGGAAGCTGCGGCCTGCTTCTCCGCCCTCCCAGGAACGCGGGGGGGTTGGATGAGGCAGGAGTCCCAGGAGGTGGGAGTGGGCAACAACCCCCTCGTGGGGTGAGGAGGGAACCCGTTAAGATTTTGGCAGCTCATCACTGCTTGCATACATTATTTTTATCTTTGGGCATTAAGGCATCAACTCTTTTGCCAGACTGTTAATGAATTAAATCTGATTTTGGATGGCACAACCTTGATCCTGCAAATAGATGCCCTAGCATGGACCTCCCTGCACCTGAGTGCAGTCTCAGTCTCATTGTCTCTTTGAGCAGAAGTGTTTCACTACTTTTTCATGCTTCTGTAGTAAAAAATCCATTGCTCTGAAATTCTGCTCTTTCCACATTGCCACTTTATTTGTGTTTGTGTTTTTTACTGCTTTCATCAATACAGACTATTGAAACAACAATCAAACCCTCATACAGCAGGTAAAATAATTCTTTAGTGTACAACAGCAAAAATAGTAACTATTCAAAGGAATATGAAACTTGCATTAAGGGAAATAAGCAGTGATGAGCTGTCAAAATCTTAACAACCGGTTCCCTCCTCACCCCATGAGGGGGGCGTGGCCCTCCCCCGCCCCTCCCCCCGGCAACTCCTGCCCCATCCACTCCCCTCCCCTGTCCCCTGACTGCCCCCAGAACTGGGCAGGAGGGTCTCATGGGCCACCGTAGTGGGTGCCCACCCTGCCTCTAAGAGCCAGAGGGACCTGCTGTGGGGCCAAGGTGGGGAGTCCCGGTGGTGCTTATCTGGGGCAACTCCCAGGAAGCATCTGGCAGGTCCCTCTGGCTCCTAGGGGCAGGGGAGCGTAGCTGGGGGGGAGCAGGGGGAGCGGCCGCTCCCCCACTGATCACATCAAAAGTGGTGCCTTAGGCACTGACTCCCTGGGTGCTCTGGGGCTGGAGCCCCCCATGGGGAAAATTCGGTGGGTGCAGAGCACCCACTGGCAGCTTCCTGCCCTGCGCCCGGCCCCAGATCATCTCACCTCCGCTCTGCCTCCTCCCCTGAACGCGCCGCCCTGCTCTGCTTCTCTACTCCCCCTCCCCCCCCCCAACCGCTTCTCACAAATCAGCTGTTCGCGCGTGAAGCCTGGGAGGTCTGAGAAGCAAGCGGCGGCTTTGTGCTCAGGCCCAGGGAGGCGGAGTAACAAATAACAGAATTTGAAAAAAGGCTTCAGAAGTCTATCTTTTTAAGCATCCTCAATCAATATCTCTTCCCGCTGATGTTAAATGTAGAGCCATAGCCAAAAGATTACTATATATTCTTTCCCTGGCACAGAGTTGGGAGGCAGAGACTCTCCTCATCCTGTGAGATAGATTATGGATCTTGCCTCCAATCCAGAAGGTTAGTTTGTATTATCTCCTTCCTGGGAATCCTTTGCGAGACTGGATTGTATGAACTGTTTGCCTCTTTCTCCAGCATTGACTGTGGAGCTGTGGAACACCCTTTGTGGAGTGCAGAAAAGGTTGGCAGTAACTGAATCTGACACATGGAGTCTGCCGCAGACTCTTCTTTATCTCTGCGCTGGCTGGCTGCCACTCCTCATTCGGCTCTCCCCTTATTAATAAACAGCAGAAGGAGGTAATAAAGGACAGCACCCATACTCCTCTTCAGTCATGGCAGCATCCTTTAGTGTAAGGCAGATGTGTGGGACACACATTCTGCCTTCTACACTCCTTGCATGTCAGGAAGAGGGGTGAATGGCTATGGGAATACTGAAGAATTGCGGGTTTTGGGGATTGTGGTGGACTGAAGATACTTAGATGCTAAATGGTTGTGAAATGCTATAGGGTGCTGGTGGGAGTGGGATTGCAGAGAGGGGTTTGGGCAGAGAAAGCATAAAGTGGAAGAAAAAAAAAAAAGACTTCCCAGGGCTAAAAGTGAGACGCCTAGCCCAAGGGTGAAGGGGAGATCTAAAGGGCATTTGATGGGGATAGAGGGGAAACAGTACCAGAGAGAGAGAAATCACTGTAGATATGGAGTGGGGAGAAGGAGAGATGGGGAGAGCAGGGTAAGAAGGACACTGGCTGCTGAGGGAGGAAGAAATGGGGCGATCTAGGAGAGGAAGTTAGGGAAGCAGTAGATGCTGGGGGATGAGGAATCACTTTGTGTGGGAGGGTGGTGGCTTTCATCTAATGCCATGTCTTGGGTGGATGTCACACCTGATTCTAGCAGCATTTTGGGGGGCATAATTTAGATCAAAATTGCTTCACCTGATCAGGCCCCTAAACTTGTGGTTGATAATCAGTAGAGACAAACATTTAAAATGAAAAACATATGAATTTTATTGAGGAATATTCACACAACATAAGAAGGGACCTGAAAACTCTTCTGAATGTTTCCCCTCTGATAGTCTACTACAGCCAATTCAGTAACAGCAAGGTTATTATTTCCCAGCCCTCAAAACTCCGCCCATTCCAACTATCCCTTAATATGAATCCATATCCTAATAAAGGGGTAGGCTCAGCCTATCAGATCTGGAAGAAATAACCCAAACAGCTCATTTATACATACTTTGTATCCACATTTGATCTGCAATCCGCAAATATGGTCTGTGGATATCTGCAGTTTTGCAGGGCTCTTTCCACATTCAAAGTGTGTTAAAGGCTGCACTGAAGCTAACTGCTGACATCCAGATTTTTTTGGCAGGAGGTATGAAATTTCATAACTAGCTTCAGTGAAATACTTCCTGACAAACTTTTCCAGGAACACTGCAAATCAAAAGAGAGATTAAATATATTTAACAGGTTTCTGAGTAACAGCCGTGTTAGTCTGTATTCGCAAAAAGAAAAGGAGTACTTGTGGCACCTTAGAGACTAACCAATTTATTTGAGCATGAGCTTTCGTGAGCTACAGCTCACTTCATCGGATGCATATTTAACAGCCACCCTATTGCATGCCTTACTAGTCAGAACCTACCTGGGTTTCACTATAACTTTCTTTATATTATAGGATTCCTAAACCATATGTCCATTTTATAACCAAGGATTGCTTCATGATCCAATGTTCACACAATGCTTTTATGAAGAAATATCTAATGTTATTGCTTTCAAAGTACACTGAGAACTCTGTGCGTCTGAAAGCATGCTGCTGGGGACAAACAGCTCAAAAGTATAGTCCTGCTTTTGGATGTGCCATGTTCCTTATTACATGGTTTTCAAACCAGAAATGTGGAAACCTCTTTCTGACATTAGCATGCATACCTTTATTGTGTTTTGCTTATTCTTATGAATGGCACCAAAAAATGTGATTTTATGATTAGAGGATTGCAGGTAAAGAAATTGGCAGCAACCATGTGCTATACCGCAGACTTGCAAGGGACATCCCAATAGTGCATCTCTTTGCTTCATATATCATAGTATTTAAGTAAATAGTAATTCTTCATTGATTTGATATGATGTACACATTGCATACTCATTAAATTGTTACATATTTTTGTTGCAAGTTTCAATTGACTATCTGAGCAGTAACAAATAATACTGTGCAACAGAGAAGACTAGCCAAATTTTATTCAGACTTTTTGGGCACAAGACCATTGTGACAGAGGGAATCCCATCTGTCCAGAAATAATAATTTTCCAGCTCTGGGAATTATTGAGAAATGAGAATTATGGAGAGCATATGGTCACTATATCTCTAACACTATGACTGAAAGTGGTATGCTTTGTTCTGACACTCAAAGGGAAGAGTCAGCTATTGACCTTAAAAAGTTGAGCACTATAACTATGCAAAGAGCTTTATTCTGAACAAGGTGTCAAGCAAAGATGGGGTATACTTCTGACACTTAGGAACTTTTGAAATAATCATAAGAAGGGTCAGAAAAGGAAATCCCAATGCTTTAATTAAAAAAAAATTCATACGATGTGGAATAGACTTGACTGTATTCACAAATTGGTACTGGAGGTCCGAGGAGTACCTGTATTAATACCTTTGCTGAAATGCTAACAGTGGGCGTCTCCCAGCTTAGCATCATGGTGAGCAAAGTCATTAAGTCAAAAAGACTTTGAAGGGTATAAAAAAGGGAGGGGGACCTGAGGGAATGAAAGGATTGACACACAAGAACTCTAATAGAGAGAGAGAGAGAGACAGACACTCTTCCAATTCCTTTTCTCCAATGTCAGTGATTTAGCACTACCTTGGCAAAATGAAGGAGTCTTAGATCCAACTAGGTAAGTTTTGTAGCGTTTAATTTTGAGTTTCTCCATTTTTTGTTGTTGTTTATTTAAAACTTTCTTGGGTCTTAGACTGTTTCTGGAATCATACACCATAGTCCAGTCTTGGAGATGACAATAATTTTGGTTCTCTGGTGAACGTGAAACTGATATCTGACCTGGTGCACATAGTCCCATATCTGTTACCTACAGTCTTGTTATCTCTACAAGATGGATGAGAAAATCTTGTAGATCATAAGGGGTGAGAGGACTAGGGAAATAAAGGAAACAAACATGTTGTGGTAAGGAAGAGGTCTGTTTTACATTTAAAACTAACCCCGCCCCTCCAAAAAAATCCCACACCTGAATGAGAGAAGAGAGTTTTCAGAAGCACAGCTTTAAGGCAAAAGGCTTGTCTCCGTGAGCAATGGCTGGTAAAGAATAGAGATGGCTGAACAGAGAAAACCATTTTGGGATGATTTGTAGGCACACTAGTTAGTGAAAACTGCAGCTCTGTAGTCGATGGCTGGTGATGAATTTAATGGAAAGCAGGAGCTGCTATTCTCAGATTCCTTGTTTTCTCAGTGCAATCTTTACTATTCTGCCAGTTAGCAGTGGGAATAGAGGATATACGGATATACCAGGAGAAACATAGATGAATATTTGACTTGGATGTTGAGGTCATTGTAGATGGATCTTCATAGGTGAGGTTAATATAATCTTTTCCCCTTCAGTGTATGTGCAGCTTTCACTGCATATACAGAACATAAAACTGATTAAATTTGATTAAAAATTACTACCTTTTTTTTTGTTTTTAAAAAAAGGCGAACAAACCCAAATCAGCAGTTGCTGTCAAGTGCTTCTTGGGGAGAACATATTGATAAGAAATACATGGAAGATATAGAAGAAGCTTTTGGAAATGGACAGGACTGAGAAAGGATTCTTACTTTTATTATAAACATAATTGCTTTTATTATTCATTGAGTGAGTAACATCTTGTTCTTTTGATCCCATCAATGAGATGGTGATGGTGCTTGTTTGCTTTGATGGGTAGACTGGAAAGAGTTTAGAGAAGAGGAAAAATGTATGAATAGGTTTGGAAAATAAGACCTATGGGGGAAAATGAGAATTGAGGAAAAATTACATTTGAGAAACCACAAGACAGATGTAGAAATCTCTGTCAGTCTGAAGCTCTTAAGGGGTGAGACTGTCCTACAGAGTGTATAGGACCTGAAGCTTTTCTCTACAAAGATTTCAAACCTGGAGACTCCCAACCTAAGCAACATCTATTGGTTTTCCTGCCACACCCCCCAATATCTTATCCCTGTTACATCTGTGGATAGTCAATGTTGTACTGAAGCCCAATAAAAATCAAGGTTACTGATCCACATGGTCTCAAGCACAAAGCTATTTCCCAAGGTTCCTTGAGGACCCAATCCAAAATCCACTGTAGTCAATTATTCTTTCATTGATTTCAACGGGCTTTGGCTCAGACCCTAAAGACTACTATTTCTAAGACATTAAATTAGTTTGGCTACTTTTAAAGTTATTCAAATCCATATTTGCAGTACTGTTCATGTTATGGTAGTGAAACATCACAAACTGTATTTATTCAAAACACAACCTAAACCATCCATCAGAAAAAAATATATTTACAAGTAACTAATAAAACCGTTTAAAGCTGTTTAGTTTTCTCATTTGGGAATATGCCTAAAAATAATAATTAATTGTAAAACATTTTATACCCTGAGAGTAATGTAGGACTTTCACTGGAATATTAGGCTTTCTTGTTTTAAAAAAAACCCCACAAGATTAGGTTATAAATTTAATGTAATGATGCAGGAATGACAGTTAAACATGTGCTTAACAGTGTGTAATAGGGTGGCCTGCCCCTTTTTAAGGACCAGGGGGTCTGGGGCCAGGCAGCCTTGGTCCTTTATCAGATCCAGCTGGGAAGGAGTCTGGAGATCTTTATAAAGGGCTGCAAGAGCACAGTTTAGGGAGCTGTAAAAGGGAGATGGGCTCCTACAATCATTCCTGAAGCAGAGGGTTTGAAAGAAGGCTTTGTCCTCCATTCAGCACTGAAAGAGGCAAGCTTCTCTGAGAAGTGTAGCCCAGGCTTGGCAAAGTAACTGTCTTTGTTTTTAATATCTTGCTTCAGTTTTATATTTGAAGAATAAAATTGTGTCTAGAAAGTGCCTTGGGCATGGCCGCGAGTCTTTACTGGGAGTCCAGTCTGCATGAGGGAAAACTGAGGCAGCAGCTAACCTGAAGCCAGATAAGGTAAGGCAGCCGTGCTACAATGTGCTTTCCTGAATCAGAGTTAAAATCAATACACAGTATAGTATTGACACTCGTGTTCACTTCATATTTAAATTTAAACACATAACATGAGGCAATTAGGGACATATTGAACAAGTTTTATATTAAATCTTCCATCAAGAAATGTGAAAGAATACAATGTGACAAAACCTCAAGAAACAAAGTGTTTGGTCACATCAAATCTGACTCTGTGTACAAAGTAACTCATCTGGAGAGTTATTTGGAACATTCAGTGACTGATCCTCAGCTGGTGTAAATTTTCATAGCTCCATTGACTTCAGTGGCGCTATGACCATTTATATCAGCTGGGAATCTGTTCCTTCAAACTAAACTGTGAGCATTTCTGAGGCATTGGAATGGACACTGTCTGAAAACAAGCATGGACTTAAGCCACTCTTGAATCATGAACACAATCAGGTCCAACTTTTTCTAGCACCTGAAAGAGAAGAATGACGGATGCAGGGCTGCTAAGATCCCAATCCTCCAACTAGATGGTCTGGTTTGGTAACTTAGATGTTAGTGAAGTTTTTCAATCTTAATTTAAAAACCAAAGATCTCCCTCCCCTTCCCCCCTTTCCATCATAGCTCCAAAATAAGATACACCAGTTTCAGGTAGGAGTTTATATTGTTCATATATGCTATGTCCAAGAAGAAAACGTCTTTGAAATGAAACACGTAGTTTGCAGTGTGCCTTCTGAAACTGCTAAATTTAAGTGACAAACCCATATTGCTATGCACAGATGTTGAGCTTCTTGTCACATCAGTGTTTGAAACTTTTCTGTGATATAGTAAGTCGTACAGTGACGACTGTCTCTTTTTAGTCATCTTTAGGCTTCATCGGATGCATCCGATGAAGTGAGCTATAGCTCACGAAAGCTTATGCTCAAATAAATTGGTTAGTCTCTAAGGTGCCACAAGTACTCCTTTTCTTTTTGTGAATACAGACTAACACGGCTGTTACTCTGAAACCTGAAAAATGTGGTGGAGATTTAAATTAGAGGCTTTATCCAGATAATGTGTAGGGTTTTTTTTTTTAAAAAAACCTGTCAATAATGCCTTCAGCTTTTTAAAATGGAAATAATTTTAAAGATCTGAGGTGAAGTCCTGGCCCCTATTGAAGTTGATAGAAGTTCTGCCATTAACTTCAGCAGTGTCAGGATTTCATTCTGATCCATGTTTGAGCATTTTTGCTGTTTGCTTTACTTTTTAAACTTCATGTAGGCTTGGACAATCAAAGCATACTTGTTGGGTTCTTTGCATAACACTGCTCTGTTTGGGGTTTTCTATTTCTGTTTGGGGTTTTCGATATTGCTCAGGAATTTTTTTTTATATGCATACATATTAAACCTAATCTGAATTAGTATTTTAAGTGAAGTGTTTGGCCTCAACTTGTTTTAATGAAGTATAAATTTGAGGCTTAGAAATACTTGACCAATGTCCCTGTACAATGCTTTTAAATATAAAGCTGTGTGTGTGTATACTCATATACATACAAACAGACCTTTTAAAAAAATCTCAGTGGAAGTTATAGAAGCTTGTTTTGTTTCCTTTATCCTAGCAGGGGTGCTGGAACAATTTTTATCTTGGGGATGCTGAGAGCCATTGAATCGAACTGTAAGCCCTGTATATAATGGAAACCACTTCAAGCCAGCATCAGCACTCCTAGTTCCAGCACCTATGTATCCTACTCTTAAAACCATTGAAGGGCTTGTCTTATGCCAGGGCTACCAGACCTAGTCTGAGCTTTACACCAATATGATTACATTGGTGCAAAAGGTTGTATGGGCACTTTTATTTCACTGAAAGACCTGTTCCTAACTGACTTAAAGTCAGACAAAGTAAGAGTGTCCACAAAGCTTTTTGTACTTGTTTAACTATATCAGTGTTAGGTTGATTCCAGTGCAACTTTATTGTATAGGTAAGCCTATCTCATTTCTAAGTCAGTGGTTCCCAGACTTGTTCTGTTGCTTGTGCAGGGAAAGCTCCTGGCGGGCTGGGCTGGTTTGTTTACCTGCTGCGTCCATAGGTTCGGCCGATCACTGCTCCAGGCCAAAGGGAACTGCTGGAAGCAGCGCGGGCCAATGGACATCCTGGCAACTGCTTCCAGCTGCTCCCATTGGCCTGGAGCGGCAAACCGTGGCCACTGGGAGCCGCGATTGGCCGAACCTGCGGGTGCGGCAGGTAAACAAATCAGCCCAGCTCACCAGGGGCTTTCCCTGCACAAGTTTGGGAACCACTTACCTAAGTAATAGTTCTGTGATTCTAGCTAAGAGGAGTGACCAGTCCAGAGTCTTCTGAAGATGCCTCTGGCCCTTCATTTGGGGAACCATGAAATCCTCCTTCTGGATTTCCAATCCCACTCTGACCCTGTATCCCCTTCCTTCTAAAGGGCTATGCTGTGATAGACTGTAGGTCCACAGAATGGATTTCCAAACTTCCTTGTACCAAGGTTGTTTACAAATCTGGGTCAGCCTCAGTGAACCATATAGGGCCTAAGCCAAAAGCATGTTGAAGTCATGAAAGACTCATTGATTTCTGTGAGCTTTGGATCAAGGCCAAAGAGCAGTTGAATTTATCCAGGCTGTCGGATGTATTTATACCTGTTTTGAGATTTTAACATATAAACGGTTTATCCACTCTTATGAGAATCTATAAGGCTCTAAGATATGCACCTTTTCATGTCAAGAAAGCCAAGTTCCTTCTTGCTAAGTGACACTAAATGTAGCTAGACCAAGTCTGACCGTGGATGGCTGTAACAAAATTGACGTTTACTCTTGCAAACTTCATGGCTCTTGTGGAGGCAGAAAATAAGTACAGTTACGCCGGAGCCCTAGGTCAGGTTGGGGCAACAATGACTCAGGTCCAATGACTCAGGCAGGGCTGCACAATAATACTATAGCAGTAGCAATATAAACAGTAGTAAGCCCTGGCCCTAGGTCAGGGAGGGGCAATACTGAGTCAGGAGCTCAGGCCCTCAGGCAGGGCTGAGCGTAGCAGTAGGCCCAAACTTCCAAACGGTTTGGGAGAAGGGGAGACTGCCACCCACGAGTTGTATGGTGGGGGGACGCAGGCCCTCCCGCTCCACTGCGTCCCAGCCTGGGACCCTAGCAGCGGTAGGAGATACGCTGCTGAGTCAGTGGGGATCCTGGCTGCAACACAGTGATGTGGGCTCTGGCAGAGCTGCAGCCAGACTAGGGTCGGCTGCCCCCGGGCTACTTCCTGACTCCCCTTCTGGTGGTACCTGTGTCACGGTGGAGTCCTCTGGGAGGTCCAGCACCATGGGTTCTCTGGTTACCGGACGAGCGGCGGGCACAGGGCAGGTCTGGCAACTCCTCCGGGTAGTGGACACAGAGCAAGTCGGGCCAGTCCTGGTGCACACCTTGGGCCACAGGAGCTTCCCAGTCGCAGGCTAGGCTGGAGGCATCTGGCCTCCCTGGTGGCTGGCCCTCTAGTGAGCTCTGAGAGCGAGGCTTTATACTTTCGGGTCGCCGCCTGACCCTCTGAGGGGCAGGCTCACAGGGTCAGGCAGCGACCCAGAAGTATAAAGCTCCCTAGCTCCACCCACCCCGGCCTCCAGATGGGCTCATTAGAGGGGCTATCTGCACTATTGTAATGGATGATGCAGAACAGAATGCTTATCTCTCCCATGCACTGACCAGTCTGAAGAGAGTGTTCCTCCTGAGGCACAGTCATTCCTAGTGCTCCCAGGGGGACAGTGTCCTCCTCTACAAATGGCAGAAATGAGTAGTGTTCCAGGCAGGAAGTTTATTACTCCTGTGTAACAGACTACTCTCACTTCCTGGGGTGAAATTTTAAACTGATGGCAGATCTTTGTAGTGTGATTCCTGGATGTTTTAGAACCAGCATCTGCCTTTGTACTTGAGCCCCATTGAGATTAGCTTGAATCTCTGGGGCCTCAATTCTGACATTTCCTTTCCTTCTTTGCCCACGGTAACGTGTCTGACCTTCTACTCACAAAGTGAGTCCTGTTCAGGGGGCTTCTTCTGAAAGGATGATTTGGGTAAAGAGGACTTGTGCTGGCATATAGAGCTTCCACTACAGTCTACATTTAACTTACTTAAATTTAATCTATTAATGCTTATACATTTTGGACATGTACTTAGAGAAAGGAGGAGAAAACTGGAAAAACAGAAGTATTAAAAAAAGAAAAATGTGAAGTAAAACATATATGGGGAGAAAGGAAAGCAAATATATAGTGTGCAGGTGCCTAATATAGCTAAATCTCCCAATAATGTTTGCAAAAGTATGTATGACTCTTTCCATCTTATTATAATGTGTGTAATTATTATACACACACACACACACACACACACACACACACACACACACATACGAGTAATCTTAGTCATAATCCTGCCAGTGTTTTATATTACAATCTTCTATATACTTTTCTGTTGTGACTTCATGAGTAAAGAATTTAATTTGCTTTTGTATGTCCTGGAGTGACTCAACTTTTAATCCTCTCTGCATTGTTTCTTATATAAACATATATGAGAAACTCGGAAGTATTAGTCTTCTGTGTTTTACAAGTATCTGATACATTAATAAAAATCTTTGTTTTTCAAGCAATATTAACTGTTCCTCTTAATTTAAGTGTAAATTTGCCATGAATGATTCAAATTTCAGTACTGTAGAGAACAAAAAATATGTTCAGATACCACACTTCTTGATCTTCTATATATTCACAGAATTTAAAGTTAGAAGGGACCATTGTGACCATCTAGTATTTCTGTGTAACACAGGACCATAGAATTTCACCAAGTGATTACAACATGTAGTTCGTAACCTTTCAGAAAGACACCCAATTAGGGCTGTATTTTCCATTGAAACTTTGTTGGAAAATTGGGTTTTCTACTAAAAAAAAATTTCACAAAAAAAATTTCTTGTTTTTTCATGGATTCCCCACCTGCCCAAATGCCTATATATAAAAAAGATTTCATTTGGAAAAGATGCCGTTATTCCTGTCGGAGTCATAGTTCAATTGCCTTATTTTCTCCTTCTCCTCTATGGGTCAGGCTTCTCAGCTGAACTACATCTCCCATGATTTGCCATGGCTGAGAATTCCCATGATACAATGGCTTCTCTTTTCACAAGTGAAGACCACGGTGCACCATGGAAGATAGAACTCTACCAAGGAAGAGACAAGAAAAAGAGCATGAAGTCGCTGAATTACTGCTCCCATGAGATACTGTAGTATAATTTCCAGTAGAAACTTTTTGGCCAAATATTTTTTTCAGTATTCAAATTTGTGCCGGAAGAAAATAAACTTCCATGGAAAATTTAGATGAAAATGATTCCATTCCATTCTTGTCCCTCCCCACTCCCATTGTCATCAAAACTTTCTGTGGAGGAATAAACCCTAGTTTTTAATCAGCTCTACATCCAATCTTAAAGACCTCAAGTGACCAAGTCAACCATCTGCTTAGATAAGCTGTCACAATTATTAATTATCCTCACTGATTAAAAAAAATATGCCTTTTTAGTCTGAATTTGTCTAGATTCAGCTTTCATCCATTCATTTAACAGACAAAAGAGTAACTGGAGCCAAAGAGCCCTCCATTCAGAAATCTTCTCCTGATGTAGCAAGTCATCTCTTAACCTTCTCTCGAATAAATTAAACAGAATACTTCTAAAGTATCTCTCGTACACTCTTTTCTGGTATTCAGATAAACTGATTATTTGCACAAGATTACTAGCTCTCTAGGAAACTTGCCCGCTGCACGCCCACCAAAAAAATGTTTTAGGACTTCTTGGAAACAAACACCAAGGTTAAAGTTCGCTCATTAACCAGGTGATTGTTCAACCACAAAGTCACAATGACTCTTGAGTTAAGCTTGTCTCTGAGAAATATACCAGTAGATCTACAATGTTTCAGACAGACATGACCTTTATTAACTGTAGACAAAAAGTAGTGCAATTAAGGTAGAGTTAATGGGCTGAGAAGATCTGGTACCTCCTGACCACATTTTTTCCTGTCAGTTGGGTTGCCAGTCATTGTGCATCTTTGGCAGAGAGGCTTTGCTGCAGGAGTAGAGCAGAGGAATCCTTCCTAACGAAAGGATCTTTAAACAGGTTGTTTTCCCCAAGAGAAAAAGGACTGAATTTTTTCAGAGTATGAAAATTAATTCTTCTAGTCTGCAGACAGAAGGAACTATGGAGAATGCCTGTGCTGCTACTTGGAAGTGAGGAAAAACTCTGGAAGTTCCATGCAATGAGAACAGTCTGCCCTCTTCCTGTGACCAACAGGTTCAGATTCCTATGCAACTAGGTAGTGTGTTTCCTCCCTAAGAACATAGTGAGAGACTATGTCACTTCTCTGTTCACACAGAGTTAAGAAAAAGACAACTTGTTAAGGAGGAAATTCATTAAGCTTCCCACATCAGTCTCAACTCTGCCCTTCATCTCTTCTCCAAAACTTTATCTAGCCTCCACCTATAGGCAAGAGGCCCCATTATACCCACCTAATCTACCTGAGTTTTTCCAATATGGACCACAGACCCTCATTGTCCTCTCCTACATTCATACCAGAGCTCACCATTAACTAAACTTCAGGCCCTCTTCCACTGCACTTGTCCTTTTGAGCTAGAGATACTTCTCTCACCTCCTACTGTCCATTCACAGAGGAGAGAGACACTTACCCCTCTTCCCCATCCAACTTCTCTACAGGGACTGAGATTATCCTGCATCTTTCACTCATGCAGGTCACAGACAACAGTACTTTATTTTCCACCAATCCACTATAAAACAAAGCCAAATCTACTGCATCTGCCTATCCTACAAAGACTGGAAATAGTACTATTAAATATTGTCATGTAAATCTTGGCTCATACTCGTCCAGATATTGAGCAGTTGCGCCTCAGCCACTCTGCATAATAGCTTTGATTTAGCCTTGGATTATTACAGCTTCTATTGATAGTCTAGTGGCAAACAAATCAGACTGGAGAGGGATTGTGGTGGCACAAGGGTGGGTGAGGGGATTTGTTTCAAATGTCAAAGTCAACAGTAGCTGCAAATGTGGTCAGGATGTGCCAAATCTTCTCAGCCCATTAACTCTACCTTAATTGCACTACTTTTTGTCTACAGTTAATAAAGGTCAGAGAGACCTAAATGAGTCTGCTCTACAGCCTTAGCTAACAGGCAGTTGGCTTTTAGCTCATGCAGTAGAGGCTCATGCACCAAGCTCCAGAGGTCTCTGGTTCAATCCTGCCCGCCGACGACCGGGATCTGTCGGCGTTACGCAAGAAAAGCATGGCTAAGAAGCATGGTGACTGTAGTGCTGTAACCTCACGGTCCCAGTTTACAATAGACTTCCTCTGTCAGAGTCCAGGGGAAAGGCAGCATGATCCTACCTGCTTTGGTGATGAATCTCCTGTGGGAAGCAGCTGCCACAGATGACACGGGTGAACAAAGCCCATGGCCCAAGATCCAAAAGTACACTTTTAGCTGAGGGAGGCTAGAGCGTGAAGGGATTGAAGAGATCCACAGTGCATGTCTGAAGAACTTGGCTAACGGAATCTATAGACAGGCTTGGCAAAATTGTACTTAATTTTTTTTAACATATCGATTCAAGCAATTTTTTAACAATTTAAATGGTCCTAGGTATGCAAGGCTATGGTGGGGAGGTGAGGGGGGAAGAGTGATAGGCACTAATTAGTTAAATGACAAGGGACACTGAGTTTCAAGAAGTTAAAGCTTTGTAACCATTAAAACACAAATTCTCAACGTATGTCAAAAGAAAGGACATATCCTTAAATCAGACTCTAGTAGCAGCATTTTTCTTACTTTGCCTACCTGTAAATTTTGTTATTATCAATGGAAATATGTTGCCATTGGTTCGCGTGTGTACAGGGAAATCAGCGTTTGCTGGCATTTACTGATAAAAAAAAAATCTAACCCTTGCAAGCCTATTTATAGGCTTTACTAGCAGGAGTTCACAAATTCCTAAATCCAGATTTCCTCTCAGGTTTCTGCACTGAAGTCTTTATACGATAAAGCCACACTGGAGCACTTGCAGTATTATACCCTGAGTCTGACTATATCATTGCAGAAAGATCAATGGCTGTAGGTCAAGGAACTTGTAAGAACTCTGTGGTTAGCCAGTAGTTTAGAAACTTTGCAACATCAAAAGTTGGACTTTAGTTTATAAATACAAAGCTAAGTAAAGGAATGCATTGGTCAAATTGCAAGAAACAAAGTTAGTCTGATAGTCTCAAAGTAGTACTTATATGAATACACCATGACATTGCAACAGCAGTTAGCACTTGGGGTAGCTTCGGCACCTCTTTAGGGCAGAATTTGAATAGCAGGAATGTAGTATCCTATTTCATCTCTGCAGAATTGTTCAGAGCAGCTGGTATAATCATCTGCTTACCCTTTCAAGAGACCTAAATTCATGTGTTTATGAAGTTATTTAAATCATGGAATTACTCACAAACAATGCAAATATACCAAAATTTAATTTAAAAAAGTATCTGAATCTTTAAAGGTACCCCAAAATCAGTTGAGCTATATTGTATAGGATTACCACTAAAACTAAGGCCCACATCCTCAGGTGGTGTCAATACACAGAAGCCGGTGAAGCTCTATTAGTTTACACATTAGTAGACAGAGGATAGGGCCCAAAGATTTTTGTATTACCCTCTTAAGTATTAAAGAGTAAAAGATAAATCATACAGTCATACAGGCCTATACCAAGATATTTGCAACCATCTGCAAAGAAAACCGTTTAGCTTTTCAGTCAAGCATGCTATGCTATATATTTAACTGTATTTCCATTAATTGCACTGGTGACTCATGAACAACTACAGTTTAAGGGGTTTATAGTTCTTTAAATCTCTGAATTACAAATTTTAGTTAATAGACCTTATAAATTGTGGGCAAGGCCACTAGTTAAATTTGTATACTAATTTAACTAATACACACATTTTGCTGTGCACAGTTTATTGTTTAAAGCTTTGTTAGACTAAACCTGTTACTCATTTTAAAACATAGTTTCACCAGTAATGTAGGTCAAAATATTTCCACAAACATATACAAAATACATAAGGCTGAATTTTTCAGTGACCCTTGTATCATTAGATGAAATATGCTGTTGAACATTCCAGTCACATCCAGGTAGAATGTACGTACCATGTTATCAGATGTCTAGTAAATTCTAGTAGCCTATTTATTTCAATGAAACACTGATCAGAAGACACTGGCAGAGTCTCTGCTGATGGAAGCCAGCTTCATGATGCAGGACGTAGGCAGTCAGACCAGCAATGGCTGGGAACCAGGAATCAGAGCTGAGGGTCAGACAGTTAGCATCAAGCCAAGGATAATAGCTGTTGCCAACTTGCTGTTATAATGTAAGAAACTGAAGACATTTTAAGTAACAGTAAACACTTTACTTCACTTTAGGTTGATAACTGAACAAATAGGTGTTCCTGGATTGCCTACCTGGCTCCAAGTGCAAGCAATGTAATTCTGCTGATAAGGCATAACAGTTCCCCCCATACAACACTATGGGTTACTGGTTCCTTCTCCAAAGTTCCTATCATCATTACATCTTTTTTAAAAAATAAATAAATAAAAACTAGATACATACAATTTTAACTAAGTTTCAGCTTTACTTATTGGTATCAAATTAATGTAGTGTCCATAACTCTAATGTGAACCCCTGAAGAATAGAATAATTAGTCTCTGTATCTAGTAGGTTTTCTTAGCACTTTGCTTTAGAGGTAGTAATAAGAGAATCAGTGTCCTGTTTTTTTTCCCCTTGTAACTGACTCCTTGAGACACATTAGATTCAGAAGTCCGATCTGATATTGCTTGTATTTCTGATCTGGATGTTGACATAGTTTCTGTTTCTTCCATATTTTCATTCACCATCTGCACAATTATTTTAGTGCTCATCAAATCCTTTCTATTTCTCCTATTGACATCTCCTTCCTCTGTCTCAGAAGATTAGATCTTGAAGCAGTGTGTTGGTGAGTCACCTGTTCAGGTTTCCATGCTCCCTTTGGATTAATATAAACAAGTCTCCAATTTTCAGTGGTGATAAAAACAAAGCTTTGTACCTTTGTCAAAGAAATTCTTCTGCTTTGCTTGTCTCAATTTTAGGCTATTTTTTATGTCTCTTTATATCCGCTTCGATTGCAACACTGATGAAGTCAGCAATCTGGTCCTTAGATGTGTTCCCATGAGGAGCTGAGCAGGTGATTCTAAATCTCCCATAGATGTATTCCAATAGCTTAACAGGCTAAAATGGGGATGTGTGTTATCCAAGCTTGATTTTTTTTTTTTTAGAATCCTTTTTACACTTTGAACTTCTCTTTCAGCCATTCCACTTGATTGTGCGAATGGACTTGATGTTTTGTGAATAAAGTCCCACTGCTTTGCAAAAGTTTTAGTGTCTGGAAAAAAGATGTGGTCTATTGTCACTGTATGCCATACCTTGCAAATATAGGCTTGTAGCATCGAGGACAGATGCACTTATGTCCTGAAGCAGCCAGACTAAGTATTTTGAATACTAAATCAACCAGATTAAGAAAATGTCCACCTTGAAGTGCAAACGGGTACATGCCAATTTTCTGCCAAGGTCGGTTTAGGACCTTATGTGGTAGCATTGGTTCCTTTTGATATGTGTTGCAAGACTGTAACATGTCCTCAATTTGACTCCACATGCCTGGCCAATAGACAGCATCTTGAGCTCTTCTTTTACATATTTCTGCTCTGAGATGACTCCCATGAATAATCACCAAGATCTCTTTTGAGACTTTTCAGGACTATGATTATGTTACTTTTAAAAAGTGAAGTTCTTCTTGCACATTTAGTTCCTTTCTATGCGGCCAATAAGCATAGAGATCCTCCAATACTTCAGGTCTCTTGTCTGGCCATCATCGTAAAATAGAACAGGAGTACTTGTGGCATCTAAGAGACTAACAAATTTATTTGAGCATAAGCTTTCATGGGCTACAGTCCACTTCATCGGATGCATACAATGGAACATATAGTAAGAAGAGATATACACACACACACACACACACACACACACACACACACACACCATGAAAAGGTGGAAGTAGCTATGCCAACCATAAGAAGCTAATTAATTAAGATGAGCTATTATCAGCAGGAGAGAAAAAAAAACTTTTGTAGTGATAATCAAGATGGCCCAGTTTGACAGTTGACAAGAAGGTGTGAGGATACTTAACATGAAGAAATAGATTCAATATGTGTAATGACCCAGCCACTCCATTGGTGATCTTCCAGAAAACACCATCCTGGCCACTATGGATGTAGAAGCCCTCTACACCAACATTCCACACAAAGATGGACTACAAGCTATCGGGAACAGTATCCCCAATAATGTCACAGCAAACCTGGTGGCTGACCTTTGTGACAATGTCCTCACCCACAACTATTTCACATTTGGGGACAATATATACCTTCAAGTCAGTGGCACTGCTATGGGTACCCGCATGGCCTCACAGTATGCCAACATTTTTATGGCTGACTTAGAACAACGCTTCCTCAGCTCTCGTCCCCTAATGCCCCTACTCTATTTGCGCTACATTGATGACATCTTCATCATCTGGACCCATGGAAAAGAAGCCCTTTAGGAATTCCACCGTGATTTCAACAAATTTTCATCCCGCCATCAACCTCAGCTTAGACCAATCCACACAAGTGGTACGTTTCCTGGACACTACTGTGTTAATAAGCAATGGTTACATAAACGCCACCCTATAACAGAAACCTACTGACCGCCATACTTACCTACATGCCACCAGCTTTCATCCAGACCACACTACATGATCCATTGTCTACAGCCAAGCTCTAAGATACAACCGTATTTGCTCCAATCCCTCAGACAGAGAAAAACACCCACAAGATCTCTATCAAGCATTCTTCAAACTACAATACCCACCTGCTGAAGTGAAGAAACAAATTGACTGACTGACAGAGCCAGAAGAGTACCCAGAAGTCACCTACTACAAGACAGGCCCAACAAAGAAAATAACAGAATGCCACTAGCTGTCACCTTCATCCCCCAACTAAAACCTCTCCAGTGCATCATCAAAGATCTACAACCTATCCTGAAAAACGATCCCTCACTCTTACAGATCTTGGGAGTCAGACCAGTCCTTGCTTACAGATAGCCCCCCTGCAACCTGAAGCAAATGCTCACCAGCAACGATACACCACACAACAAAAACACTAACCCAGGAACTTATCCTTGCAACAAAGCCCGATGCCAACTCTGTCCACATATTTATTCAAGTGACACCATCATACGACCTAATCACATTAGCCACGCCATCAGGGGCTCGTTCACCTGCACATCTACCAATGTGATATATGCCATCATGTGCCAGCAATGCCCCTTTGCCGTGTACATTGGCCAAACTGGACCGTCTCTATGCAAAAGAATAAATGGACACAAATCTGACATCAGGAATCATAACATTCAAAAACTGGTAGGAGAACACTTCAACTGCTCTGGCCACTCCGTAAAAGATTTAAAGGTGGCAATTTTGCATCAGAAAAGCTTCAAAAACAGACTCCAAGGAGAAACTGCTGAGCTTAAATTAATATGCAAACTAGCTACCATTAACTTGGGTTTGAATCGAGACTGGGAGTGGCTGGGTCATTACACATATTGAATCTATTTCCCATGTTAAGTATCCTCACACCTTCTTGTCAACTGTCTAAATGGGCCAACTTGATGATCACTACAGAAGTGTTTTTTTTCTCTCCTGCTGATAATAGCTCATCTTAATTAATTAGCTTCTTACAGTTGGTATGGCTACTTCCACCTTTTCATGTGTGTACACACACACACACACACGCTTCTTACTTTATGTTCCATTCTATGCATCCGATGAAATGGGCTGTAGCCCACGAAAGCTTATGCTCAAATAAATTTGTTAGTCTCTAAGGTGCCACAAGTACTCCTGGTTTTTTTTTTTTTGTGGATACAGACTAACAAGGCTGCTACTCTGAAACCGGTCATTGTAAAATAAGTTGTCTTAAAGTTTGCAGGACATCATCATTTTCAGTTCCTGGCTGAAATTCCTTCAACTTCTGTTTTTGAATTAGGCAGGATGGGGAGGGATGGTGTCCCTAGCCTCTGCCTGCCAGAAGCTGGGAATGAGCAACAGGGGATGGATCACTTGATGATTACCTATTCTGTTCATTCCCTCTGGGGCACCTGACATTGGCTACTTTTGGAAGACAGGATACTGGGTTAGATGGACCTTTGGTCTGACCCAGTATGATGTTCTTAATAAGACCTCATAAGATGTAATGCAGCATCTACTTCCTCCTTCACCATGCAACATGTATTTTCTGTATCAAGCATCAGCAATTGCTAACTCTTTCCCTGGTCTGTTTCCAACTTCCAGTTGATATTGCCGGAGCATTTAAAACCATTTTTTAATCCTTAGTGAAGCACTGTACAAAGGTTTTCTGAACATGGCCTCAAGACGCTTTGTGGTCTGTTTCCACAGCTATTTTTTCTCCATGGATAAACTGATGAAAATGAGTACAGCCAAATGTTATTGCCAACATTTCTGGTATAAGGAACAGGAGCCCAATTTTGCAGCAATCCATCCCTTAGTCCAGTAGAACCTGCATCCACTGACACAGTAACTGGTTCTTTCACATTTAAGTACTTCAGCATGGGTTCCCTTGTAAGCAGTTCCTTCTAGTGTTCATATACCACTTCATGCCTTGTCATCCAGGCGAAGTCAACATTTTTTCCCAAAAGTTGTTTTACAGGAGTTGCTGCTGTTGATATGTTCAGGATAAATTCCCCCAGAGTAAATAACCATTCCAAGAAATCTTTATAATTCAGCCTTGGAGGTCAGTTTGGCCATTTCAGTTATTGCAGCAATTTTTTAAGTTGTCAGGTTTTAGACCTTGTTTTGTCAAGCGATGCTCCAAATATTTTATCTGTCAGAGACAATTTGCAATTTCTCTTGTTCAGTTGCCATTTCCTTTCACAACACTTGTGTAGAACTCTCAAGCCTTTGATCATGTTCTTGTCCAGTATTTCCCTTCACCAGTATGTCATCTATATAACATTCAAATCTCTGTTGGGTTACTCTTTGATATACTTCTGGAGCTGAACAAATGCCAAAGGGAAGTCTGGTGAACCTGTACCTGCCAGAGGGTTTGTTGCATGAACAGAGAGTCTAGAATTTTTTTCATTTCTCTGTAGGCAACTGAAAGTGTTCCCTTCATATTGCTTTATTCATGTGTCTCAGATCCAAATATGTTCTCATTTAATCTTGAATTGGTTTGTCTAGTATTGACCCATTTAATAGATTCTTACACTTTTGTTATTACTCACATTGTTCTGTGTGGTACAGTTATTTTTCTAGTTTGTCCTTTAATACCACTGGAATTTTACAAGGTGCAAGAATTACAGGTGGTACTTGTGAGTATACCTTTATGGTATGTTTACCTGGCAAGCACTCTCAACCTATAAAATACATCCTAGAGTTCTTTAAATATATACCAGTCACCTTCTGGTTCTTCTTTTACCATACTTACTCTTTGAAATAAGTTTAAACATGTCACAGCCTATAAACCCTCATATGGCTTGAGAGTCAAGTTCCACCACCTGAAATTCCAGCCATGCTTTCTTATCCTGATAAAGTCCAAGTTGCATTCACTATATAAAGAAAAGGAGTACTTGTGGCACCTTAGAGGCTAAAGCTGTAGCTCACGAAAGCTTATGCTCAAATAAATTGGTTAGTCTCTAAGGTGCCACAAGTACTCCTTTTGTTTTTGCGAATACAGACTAACACGGCTGTTACTCTGAAACCTATGATTATATATGCTGCTTAAAGCAGTATTAAATCATCATATGTGTTATGTGGTCCTCAGAGGAGGGCACAATGCCAGCCGTCAATAGTAACACAACCAAATCTCAGCTGTTACTCTGAAACCTGGAATTCACCATATACTGGCAGTTTTTCTCCTGAGTAACTTATCAGCCAGATAATCAATCTGCAAATTGGTTTGGACCTTAAAATGTTATAAAAAAAACTTTAGAGACAACACATTGGCCTATGCCCCAGTATTGGTTTCAAAATGGACAGTTTTGTGATCGCTCATGAGCAAATCCATATTCCACTCATCCATGGGTGGCTCAGTTCTCAGAATACCAAGAATCAGATCTTATGATTGCTCATCTGCTACTTTGAGAGTAAACATCTGTTTGCACTGGGACTTTACCTAAATGTGCAACTCTGGAAAGGTGTTCTTACTCATATACAGCACTGTTCCTTACAGCATGGCTACATCCACACTTCTAACAACCCTTAGTTGTCTCTGCCTGCTCCTTTTTCCACTTCTCTTTATCTCAGGGTTTTAATAGCAGCAGGACACACTCCAGTCCATGACTGGGTGCTTGCTAAAGGCAGACTTACACTGCAATGTGTGCATGTGTTTTTTCTGGTTCACTCAGCCCTTAGTTGCATTTGTTGTGCAGATGAAATGACTGCAAAACCTATGTCCACAGCACATTCCAGGGTTAAATTAATCACCCTCAACAATCTAGCTCACACTGAGTCTGATACAATAGCATACATGATGAGTTCTTTAATGAGTGACTCACACAGTTTTCCAAATTCATGAGATTGTGCTGCCAGTTTTATATCAGTCCCATATTGATATATACTTTCCCCTTCTGTCTGACTGCCAGTGAAAAATTTGTCGCATAAAAAAGGCACATTTCTTTGCAGTGCACTGTATGCCTCAAATGTATTTTTTAAGACCTGTATTTTTTTTCTTTATCTGCTACATCATCAAATTGAAAAGTGTTAAATACCTCTCTTGCTTTGTCACCTGCTAAATGAAGAAATAATACTGTTTGCAGCCATTCATCTTTGTTGTCTGTACCACTTGTGATGCTGTACAGCTCAAATTCTTGCTTCCAATTTGTCCAGTTTTCTGTTGCATTTTCTTCAAATACTAAGCTTTCTAGAAGCTTTATTTGGTCCTTTTTATTTATTTTTTTGGATTTGTTCTACTCTTTTTACTTTTACTTTTGTCCTGACACCATTGCCAACTTGCTATTATACCACAAAAAAGATACTGGAGACTTCTTAAATAACAATAAAACACTTTCTTTAACTTTTTGCAGAGAACTGTACAGACAGGTGTTGCAGATTTCCATGCCTGGCTCTAAGTGCAAGCAAGGTGCTTCTGTTGATAAGGCTCACTAGATGATCCCCTCTATACAACAGTAGGGTAACTTTGATTCCTACTCCAACCTTTCTATCATTATACCAAGAGTTGCAGTCAGTCAGGAGTCATGCCAAGGGTCAGAGCCAGAATCAATATCCAGGGGTGGGGCACAGAAGCAGGTATCTGGAACAAGGAACAAGGCAGCAAGGTAGAAATCAGGAATAGGGCAGGAAGGCAGGGCTCAGGAATCAGGTGAGAAAGCAGGATCCAATGTAGCATCCAGTCAGGGATTCACTTGTGGCCTGAGGCAACTTCCTGTGTCTCCTTCTGGCTTAAAATAGTGAGTCTTAGCTACTTGGAGAGGTTGGACACCTCCTCCAGTCAGGAGCTTTGTTGGCAGTGCCTCTGGTGACCTAGGGTCCACCAACCTACACTCCCTGCTGGTACCCGTGAGCAGCAGGGTGGGGCTGCAGTTTGAAGACTGCCAAAGAATCTGCAAACCCAGGTTTGAGACCCAAGTGCCAAGACAAACCCATAACAACAAGTTCTATTATAAAGTTGTTATGACAAGGACCTTTTGCTTGTAATGGCTGACTCAGAACAGGATTTTCTTAGAAATGCATAAGAATCAACAGTGCTTTATCATTCGAAATGCCTTTCACCCAAAACAAAAAAGATCTAGTCAAACTTTACTGTTCAGTAAAGGATATATTATAACAACAATTTACAACCTATTTTTAAATACCACCCTATCATCCTATCTTGAACCAGGGAAAATTTACCTCTTCCTTGATGGAATAAGGTCTAAACTTCTCCAAAAATGTTACATATCTCAAAACTTCAAATGCAAACACTTCCAGGAATTAAGTGTAGGGATATATCTTGAATGCCCAACAGCTCCCTTTGTTCTCAATGAGAAAATCTGACTACTTCAATGAGCATCCTAAATGGGAGCAGAGCTCTTGAAAATCCAGGCACTCAATGTGGTGCCTAAATAGGAGATTTATTTGGAGCACAAGAAAAGAAAGTTTTCTCCATTACGAAGAAGTAAGTAAGGGCATAAATAATATATCCCCTCTGCAGGTCACCTGTAATATGCAATGTTTAGTTTATTTCCTTGAAACCACAGGTAACCAGAATTTGTGATCCATCAGTAATTTCAAGGGCAACTGGAACAGGTAGTTTTTCCATGTATCATTTCACAAAGCGGATTATACAGCATGCCACTTCAAGACAAGTTTTAACTTACTTTTTTCCATTAAAATCTAGGCAGCTTTTTTTATATTACATATATGTAAGCAAAGTGAAGTGTATAAAAAAAGTCACTGTAGACTTAATAGACGGAGAATTTTCAGTAAAGGCATGGTAATCACACTTGTTCGGTGCTTGATTGTAAAAAATTACCCCCTCCTTTGACTGAAATATCAACTCCAAGAACCAGAATTAACCTTCTGAAGTATAAAGCAGATTTTCGTATCTTTTTGGCAAGGATCCTTAATTGCCATATTGTAAATATAATGAAAGATGGAAATTATTTATTTCAGGAAATTATATATTTCTAATTATGCAACCCCCTACCAAATTCCTAAAATACTAAAAAATTAAAGTAGAAGCCTAAACAGTGGTTTTGGTTCTCTTATGTATTGGATAAGGCACACTGTGTTTTAAAACTTTAAAAGTCCCTGCTTCCCTTTATAACAGTCCTTCAATCAGCATTAGCATCTAGTGCTCATAGGACCAGATCGTAGCTGAGCTCTGTCGGGATGGACAAATGGACTAGGGGAAAGGAGCCGCCTTTCTTCTATGCCCTCCTCACACACAATTGCAGAAGAGACCTGAAAATTGTAGAACAAGTGGCTGACTGGGGCAGCGGTATGTGTGTATGTATTCAGTTGAACTCCTGTACAATTAGTTTTTCATATATGCCTGGTTAAGAAATAATGCTCACATATCTGTATAAGAATGTGGTGTTCTCTTATTCATGTATTGACTTACTTTCTGCCAATGGCAAAAAACAAAACCCAGGTCTACCTATGAAGTGCTTGCATAATTAGGCCATGAAAGCATTCTAGTCTCTCATGCACAAATTATTCCTTGCTTTCATATCTGAGGAATTTTTCTCTTGTTGGAAAGAAAATGGAAAATGTTCTCTACTTTGCCATTTAAAAAAAAACAAGTAGTGTTTGTGTGGGTGAATCCAACTGACGTTCAACTTTTGGTCTCTCATCTGCTTTTGTAAAGGACTTTATTTTTTTAGTGGAAACCTCTTTACCAAGCTGCTGCTGCACCTTCGGTAGCTCTCACTCCGCCTCCTCAACTTCTCACCCCTCCTTCCTGTTTCCTGTCCTTTCAGACTCCCAACAGCCAGTGCTCCCAGTTCTAATAATTACAAGCAGCATCTAAACACCACAAACTGGCAGTACATCTTTCCTTTTATCCATCTCTGTCTCATGCCCCACTGCTGGATGAGAGTATTTGTTGCAAAACATTTTGATCTTTAAATTAGGTAAAGGGTGGATGGGTATATCAAGTGTGGAGTGGTGGAGGCTGGATGTAGGTATGCTGCGGCTAGGTTTGGAGACTGTGAGGATACAATATAAGTGGCTGGAATTCTTGGATTCCCTCTGCTGAATTTCCAGGTTCTCCAACGTTAGGTGTCTAATAATGGCTAGACAGGTGGCAAGTTGCAATTACTGTACTGACTGGCTAAGAATTGTGCAGATTTGACTACTTTTGACACTGTTTTCCCTACCCTCACTGTGACCTGTTTACTGGTCTCTGCTAGCTAGTATGTCTTGGGGCAGTGCCTCTCATTTTCTCTGATATGATTGGCATCTAGGTGCTACTGGTAATGAACTGGGAGATGTATGTATTCTCTTTTTATTAATATTTTGTGTGTGTGTGCTGATGAGGGTCAGAAGTTGTTAAGGAAATCGAGCAGGAAAGGTAAAACAATGAACTAGCTAAAGAACATCCCAACAAATTCTCGAACACAATGACCCAGGCTTATAGCCATGGTGAGGTGACTCCTCAGTCCCACCCCTGATGACATAGTTGTTTTGGTAGAGCTGAGAAGAGAACTCCAGGGGAACGCTAAGCCATTACAGGATACCCAGGGCTAGAAAAGGGTGGGGTTTAGTGAGTGGTCAGAGGTTGCCCAGAGAATGCCAGTGAAAGCTAAAAGGCTGGCAAGGAAACACAGACAGAGTGAGCCTACTGTGTGCAGGACTGTTTTTCCTCCTAACCAGAGGCAGAAGTTGGCTGGGTTGAAGGGAATTTACACAAGCTGACAAGGAAAGATTAGGGTGTAAATTAGACCCATGTATATAGTCCTTTTATTATTTTTACTCCTTTACTCTATTTTACTCCTTACCTTTGGGGGAAGATGTTAACAGGACTCTCAGAGAATATGTTTATAAAATGTGTGATTGGATGAGGGAATGGGCAAAGGACTGAGAATTATGACCAGTTCTTTGACCTCTTTGCACAAGAGCATTTTCTGAGTATATGCTCTGAAGAAATCAGAGCTGTTCTTTGGGATAAATCCCTGATGCCTGTGCAAGAGGCCACCAGTCTGGCTTATTACTATGTACATGAGCAAGGGAGCCCCTCAATATCAACAGACAGAGGGCATACCGTAAGTCTTATCAGGCCGGACATACTCATTGCCACAACTCACTGTTGTCATAATCCGTATCTAAAAGAGGCTATGTAAGGTATCATATGAGAACTGGTAACACACTGGTTATTAATATTATTGTGTGATGTATGTAATGGTGGTGTATAAAGAATTATAGATGTGTGCTGGAAATAAGGTTCTCAAATGTGTTTGGCAGACTATGCCCAAGCACAGCCTGCTGAAGACAAAGGAATGTTGTTTTGCAAGTTTGACATTGCCTCCATTGTAAATTAAGCAAGGTGTGACCTAGGACAATGAAAAGGGGATGAAGACTGCACCCTCAAGAAGCCTTCCTGCCTCTTGAAACAGGGCCAAAATATTGGGGAAAAATATAAACGGAGGCAAAAAGCCATTTAGTCGTCCTACACCTGAGGAGACAAAGAAACCAAGCGCTTTGGGCTCTGTATTGGATTTTGGCTAAAGATTGGCCAGCTGTGTGGGAAGAATGACTGGTGAGAAAACTACATTGAACAAGACTCTATTTGTTATGCTTTTAAGAATAAAATCTAAGTTATTTTTATTTGTGTGTGTTCGTTTGTTTGTAACAGTTTCTGTCCTTATTCCTTCTACTTGGTATCACTTAAATCTAGGTTCCGTTGTTAATAAACGTGTTTTATTTTTACAAAACCATCTCACTGCTATAGTAAACTGAAGGTAAAATCCTCAGCTTAACTAGCTGGCTGGTGTGTATTCTGTGTCTTTGGAGGTAGCGAACTTGATAACTTCAACAAGGGTCTGGTGAGGGGACACTAGGTGGGAGCTGGTTTTGGGGAAACTCAAGGCTGGAATGGCTATCGTTGTCACTCTGCAAGGAGTAACCAGGCTGGTGGAAGCCAGGGTGAGGCCATTGTGCTGTAAGCAGGCTACTGTGGCAGGGCTCTGAGCCAGAGCTGCACACAGCACAGAAGCACTCAGCATTATGAGGCAGAAGGTGACACAACCCCTTACTGGGCTGGGTTAACCCCTGCTCAACCCCTCCTTCCCCCCCACCCCCACCCCCAAGCATCACAGAAGGAATGCATGCTTTATTTATTTTAAGAGTCTGATTTCGAGTCATTTTAATCAACTTGCTGATAGTCTCAAGCTCCTGGAGGGAAAGGGCTTACAGGTGCCAAATTAAGTTGGTCCTGTTGCATTAACAGTGTTGGGAAATGGGGACCTGCAGCCCAGAGTTCCAATCTCAGTGACTGGACTATGTAATTCTGCTCTAAATGAGGTGTGGGAAGCCAGGCCCCTGAGGCGGTCTGTCACCTGAGGAGTCTAAGGGACAGTTTGTCCTATAACTGTGACCGTACTGTAATATAAACATTTTTTAATAATGCTCTAGAGAGAGTAAAATCACAAGGTGCTGGCTTTTCCTGGGTGTTCCCTTTTTCAGTGTAGACTTGAGACTCTCTTTTCTTGACGTGTGTGTGTTTATATATAAGTGTTTGTGTTTTATATAATGTATGTATGACTGGAGATGTGGAAGTCCCAATGCACAGTGTTAAATTCCCCATAATATTCTGCCTCAAAGTTAGCATTTTACTATAGGTGCGAAGTAAGACCTGCTGGAGATAATGGGTGGTAGAACAGCTGCCAAACAGACGATTTAGTATATACTGCATACAGCACATGGCGATTCTACTGACTTGCCACTTTGGATACTAAACAGCCTGCTATTTCAGCATGGGTATGTGAGAAATATGATCTTCATATGCTGAACTGAATGAATGAATCTGAAACAGACTCGAATGCTGTGCCTGCTTTCTGCTCCTAATGCTGATAAAGATCCTAATGCTGATCCTTCTCCCATCAAAGTGAATGGAAAACTAATTACCTTGAGCAGGAATCTCCTCCCGCTTGTTACTACCAAAAAGACTAGAACAAATGGGCCCAATTCATCGCCATTAATTATAAATGTAGTGAAAACCATTTACTTACACCAAGGATAAGTGTCGCAGTATGTGATCTCTCTTGGGCACTTATAAATAGACTAGATATGTTGAGTGATTTTTATTGCCTTTTGCGTTACTGTCTGACTTTTGTTTACTAGTAAATAAAGACCGTATAAAAATACTTAGCTCTTCAGTATCTTTCATCTGAGGATCTTGGCATTTTGCAGACATTATCATGCCTTTTGAAATAGGTATAGGTTGGTTTAGACTAGAAGTTTTTTGGTTCTGTTGCACTCCAGTTAACTGACAACTAAATAAAATTACAAAGTCATTCCATGAGTCGTCGTAGTCTTTTGTATGCCTTGGGTAGGTAGCAACAATTACAAATTTATATTGGAGGTTGTATAGCCAGCACATTGCCTCAGCAGTGAGCTGGTGAATGTCTTACAGGCCCCCGCTGAGTGTCCCATTCGGTCTTTCAGATATGTGCTCCATTGTTTGTGCTGGTGACCACAGTCGCATACAGGTGTATGCCTCATTTTCCTTTTAAAGAGGGTTTGTCCACATTTCCAGTGTGATTCAATCTGCACAGGTCTTTCTGATGAATATCAAAACCCAGTGGTTTCTTGGCAGGGTCAATGTCAAGCTGTTTTGTTTTGAGTAGTCAGCGCTCCATGTGACTCTCCATTGAGCTTTTGCGTCAAAGTGGGTATAAGGTCTTGATGCAGCTCCATAGAAGGTTGCAGGATTTTAACCTTGTCTTTGGCAGGATCTGCAGGTCATTGTGCACGGGATCCCCGTGTTTGCATTGACTTGGTTAAGAAAGCATTATAATAGAGGTCTCACTAGAAAAGGTCTACAGATATAACCATCTTTCAAAGGTGTAATTTATTTTTTAAACCAATATACTGTAAGGCCTAGTCTGCATGCAATAATACTGGGTATAAAGGTGCCTCTATACCAGAGTAGCTTATTATGTTCCTCAACTGGAATGAGCTAGAACAGTGTAACTGGGCCCATACTGGAGATGAGGGAATGTCGTCTGCCTTAACTAGACCAGTATAGTTAAAATGATAAGTTTTAAGTGTAGGCAAGCTTCTAGAGACAGGAGTTTTCTGTTAAGTATAGCAACCTCTGATGTATAACACAGCAAATGTGATGCTAATGTGACAGTTAAATGAAGCTTACTGTATCCAGTTACATTGCAGTGGTGATGCAGTTGCCTGACCTGGAATTTAGCTGTTACACCAGGGTCAATATTCATTCTCCTAGCATTCTTATTAAGATCTCTACTGACAAGTAGTGAGGGCGGTAGTTTTACATTACAGCCAAAACCCTCCAGCTGTACGGTGCCTTACAATTCCACAGAGGGGATTTGGTTCAGTGCCATCTACTAACTGACCAACATCACTTCTTTCACTACCTGTATGTTGCTTGGTAGTCTCCCATCCAAATACTTACCTAGCCTAATTCTTTTTTAACTTGAGAAATGTAAAGGGATTGCATTGTGAGGTGGTATGGTTGCAGGCAGTCATACATAGAAAATTAGAATTTGACTTCAGGCTTAATGAAGAAGCTAAAACAGAGTAAGCTTCATTAGACTTGGAGTTGTAGATGCTCTATATAATAGGAAGATTTAGCATGTGCAGGATATATCAAGCTGCAAGTTCATATCCTGAGAGAAATAGATCTGAGAAATTACCCTATATCAATTCACATAATGTAAGTAGTTAAGAATAACTAAACTTAAATAACTACATTTAAAATATTGTGCAGAAGTATGTCTTTATATGTAAGCAGGGTCTGAACTGAACTCTCCCCTGACAACTAGTTTGGGAGGGGGAGAGACTTCAGAAGCAAACTGTATTTACATGAACACACCTGCTCTGCGTAGGTATCTAGCATACAGGAGCTGTGTAGCTCCAGGTGATCAGCTTTGGCTGGTGTTGGGTTACAAACCACTTTAGTACTGAATGTAGGGGTATTTAAATTTTGTTATGAATGTTATCTTTATTGTATGACTAAAGGGGAGCAGAACTGTGCTGAGCTTGTCCAGATTGAGGGGTCACCCTCAGTTGAAAGGGACTTGCTAAGCCAGAGGCTCGAATGCCAGATCCCTGTGAAAGTAAGAGGGGTGGGGACAGGTATCCCAGCCAGGAGACATGAACTCTCCCTAAGGGTCCTCAGTCCGGTTTAACCTGTTCTTCTCCACTGCTCAAAGACAGAGCTAAATAGGCTTCATTAGGACCCTTTTGTTACCTTAAAGTGCTCAAATGAGAGTTGAAATCGCTTGTGGTGGGCCAATGTTTCTGCCCAGCCTGTAAGGAGCTGAAAATCACTAAGAGACTGATGTACAGAGGTCACAGCAGAGAGTCAGGTGGGAGCAGAAGATGACTGACCATGGGCCGGCGAGTGAGTGTCTGGTGAGGTGGTCAATCTGAGCAAGTGCTCATCAGATGGCGAAGCAAGCAAGGTTCCTTCTTCCCCGGATTGGAGGTAAACTCACACAGGTGCACCTCTGAACCCGGGGTCCTCACTGACCAAGGACAACCACTGTTAGTGGAGGATGGTGAGGGAGCAGAGAGGAGCACAGAAAACGAACTTTTGGTTGTACAATTCAAGAACATGAGGCAGAACACACTGCCCCACACACCTTGGCGTGGGTGTCCTGCTCACAGTTTTATGATTATGAATCCTGCTTGTGGCATTTTCCCTAATTAATGTCGGGTGACTTCTCTCCTTTTATTAAAAGTTTATTTTCTACGCTCAGACTCTGTGCTTGTGAGAGGGGAAGTATTGCCTCTCAGAGGTGCCGTGGGTGTTATGTAATTTTCCCAGGTTACTGGGAGGGGGCTTGTGCTGGTTCTGTGTTTGTACTGTTGAAAAGGAACCCTTAGATATTGAACCTGGCCCTGGTTGCTGCTGGCTCCACCTGGCAGAAGGGTTACACATGATTAAACTACATTTTTTATGTTTTAAAATTAATAGTTTCAAAAATTTGTTTGTGGAATGGTGCATAGCCTATAGGATTAGAGCTGTGCAAATAACTGATTTTTCAGTTCGTTGGCATCATAGAAAAAATAAGTTCAGTTTGAACCCAATCAATTTTGTCCCCCAGAAATTAATAGGAAAAGTTGGAAAAATTGTTTTAGGTTGAAACGTCAATAAATACATGATGGAGGAGAATCCTGGATCTTCCAGCTAAGTCTTTTCACCTCCCTACCCAATGCACTTCAAATTATTATTAAAATATAGTCAGCATACTTTTTAGTAACAAAATAAAAACACTTCTAGCAATAATCAAGTGCTTTTACCTCCCTCTTGGGTTGTGAAAGAACACTTGCTTAAATAGGAGAGCACACAACCAAATCTTCCAGTCCTTCACCTCTCTTCTTTATGAACTCATACAGTATTACTTTGTTACTCACAAAAATATGTTCACATACCAGATCATGGACTGGAGTTAAAAAGAGGCTATGTTGTGTAGACAGTGTCTGGGAAAGTTCTTCAGGTGATTTCTGGGTCTGAAAGTCATGCTTTTTCTTTCATTGGATTAACTGGCTTCAAAGCTGAAGCAGCTTGCCTTGAATACATTAGAAAATATTTTCACTATCTTTTTTCTGAAAGTCCATAGACTAAAGAATGGAAATTATAGGAGTAGAAGGTATCTAGCATTCATAGAATCATAGAATATCAGGGTTGGAAGGGACCCCAGAAGGTCATCTAGTCCAACCCCCTGCTCGAAGCAGGACCAATTCCCAGTTAAATCATCCCAGCCAGGGCTTTGTCAAGCCTGACCTTAAAAACCTCTAAGGAAGGAGATTCTACCACCTCCCTAGGTAACGCATTCCAGTGTTTCACCACCCTCATAGTGAAAAAGTTTTTCCTAATATCCAATCTAAACCTCCCCCCCTGCAACTTGAGACCATTACTCCTCATTCTGTCATCTGCTACCATTGAGAACAGTCTAGAGCCATCCTCTTTGGAACCCCCTTTCAGGTAGTTGAAAGCAGCTATCAAATCCACCCTCATTCTTCTCTTCTGCAGACTAAACAATCCCAGCTCCCTCAGCCTCTCCTCATAAGTCATGTGTTCTAGACCCCTAATCATTTTTGTTGCCCTTCGCTGGACTCTCTCAAATTTATCCACATCCTTCTTGTAGTGTGGGGCCCAAAACTGGACACAGTACTCCACATGAGGCCTCACCAATGTTGAATAGAGGGGAATGATCACGTCCCTCGATCTGCTCGCTATGCCCCTACTTATACATCCCAAAATGCCATTGGCCTTCTTGGCAACAAGGGCACACTGCTGACTCATATCCAGCTTCTCATCCACTATCACCCCTAGGTCCTTTTCCGCAGAACTTGCCGTAGGTCCTTTTCCGCAGAACTGCTGCCTAGCCATTCGGCCCCTAGTCTGTAGCAGTGCATTGGATTCTTCCGTCCTAAGTGCAGGACTCTGCACTTATCCTTATTGAACCTCATCAGATTTCTTTTGGCCCAATCCTCCAATTTGTCTAGGTCCTTCTGTATCCTATCCCTCCCCTCCAGCGTATCTACCACTCCTGCTAGTTTAGTATCATCTGCAAATTTGCTGAGAGTGCAATCTACACCATCCTCCAGATCATTTATGAAGATATTGAACAAAACCGGCCCCAGGACCGACCCTTGGGGCACTCCACTTGACACCGGCTGCCAACTAGACATGGAGCCATTGATCACTACCCGTTGAGCCCAACAATCTAGCCAGCTTTCTACCCACCTTATAGTGCATTCATCCAGCCCATACTTCCTTAACTTGCTGACAAGAATACTGTGGGAGACCGTGTCAAAAGCTTTGCTAAAGTCAAAGAACAACTCGTCCACCACTTTCCCCTCATCCACAGAACCAGTAATATCATCATAAAAGCCGATTAGATTAGTCAGGCATGACCTTCCCTTGGTGAATCCATGCTGGCTGTTCCTGATCACTTTCCTCTCATGCAAGTGCTTCATTCTCCCCAAAGGTTAGAGATGAGGTCACTTTTTTTTTTTTTTTGCTTCATATTGAAATGAACAGGTTAAACTTCTTTCTTAAAATCTATGAATGTGTAAGCAGAGTCAGGATGAGTTCTACCCTGACATTTTTGGGGGCTTGTCCGGGATCCCTGGGTCGGTACCCCTCGCAAGCACCTGTTGAGTGATCCACTACATTGGGAAACAATTTGTTTTGTCTTGTTTGTGCTTATATTTTGAGGACATTACTGTTTGTATAATGGCTAATATGTCAGGTTTGTTGGGCCCCAGCTCAGCAGCTTCTAGCTCAGAGGCTGCAGCCTCTGCCGATGATTGGACAAAAGCTCTAGGGCAAACATTGCGTCAAACTCTTGTCGTAAGTTAAGGTTATTTGCTGGGGAGGAGGAGTTTGAACTCTGGTTAGAGCATACTACTGAAATGCTGCAAGAATGGGCCGTACCAGATGCAGAAAAGCAAAGATGCTTAATAGAGAGCCTTGACGGCCCAGCATTAGATGTGATTCGCACCCTGAAGCTCACTGACCCTGGGGTCAGATTGAAGGACTGCCTAGGGGCCCTGGAACACACCTTTGGGAGCGTAGAGGGCCCTGAAGACAGCTACTGTAAGTTCCTTAATTCCCGACAGCAAAAGGGCGAGAAGGTTTCAGCCTACATACAGAGACTGGAGAGACTGCTTCAGAGAACTGTCATGAGGGGAGCAGTGACTGCTGAGCAGATGGTTCAGATCAGACTGGCTCAAATTGTAAGAGGAACTCAGTATCAGAATCTGATTCTACTTCATCTCCAGCTTAGAGAACGACAGGAACATCCCGCAATTACTCCCAGCTGATAAAAGAGGTCAGAGAGGAGCAAGAAAGGAAGGCTGCTAGTGAGTTTTGGGAAGCCCAAACATCGCAGCCAGCCAACACAACACCACTGCAAACAGCCAGTGTACTGATGGTGAGCACCAGAGAGGAGCTTGCCCAGCAAATGCAGGTCCTGACGGAACAGATAGCTGAGCTGCAAAGCACCGTTGACCGAGTTAAGACTTCCAGGAATAAGGAGCCTCAAACTGTGGCGATTGAGAAGCCCGCACTTAGAGCCACCATCCCACCCAGGTGAAGGGGGAAAGATCAATTCTTCTGCTATCGATGTGGTCAGGATGGACACAGTGCTGCCAAGTGCCATAATGAAAACTCCTCCTTAGTGTATGGAAAGCTGAGGATCAGTTGGGAGAGATCCGGTAGCTGCCAGAGGGTCTGGGGACAGGGACCCCCCCAGGCCTGCAGGATTTGAAGATTCCCCCAGAAAAGACAGTCCAGCTGGGATCCCTGCAGGACTGATAGGACCTCAAGCAGAGGTCACAGTGAGGATTGAAGGGGTGGAGTGTAAAGCAGTGCCTGACACTGGATCTCAAGTGACTATTATATTTCAGTCATTCTACCAATAGATGCTTAGGCACCTGCCTATACAGCCACTGACTGACCTGGGCCTGTGTGGCCTCAGCATGGATGAATACCCCTACCAAGGGTATGTCATAGTGCATCTGCAATTCCCAGGGGAGGTTTCTGGGGTAAGAGAAGAGGTAGACATAGCTGTCTTAACATGCCCTGACCCTAAAGGGACCTCTGATGTGTCTGTGCTGATAGGGACCAACTCCAGTCTCCAAGGTACTCGCAGATTACTGCAGAAGGCGGGCTGGGGACCAGTACCTGAATACCCTGATGATCCATACGCTTTGTGCTGAAGCCTATAGGAAAATTGAGAGTGCTAAGAGGGAGACATCTGAGCTACCGATTGGGGCACTGAAGTATGCGGGCATGACCCCCTTAGTAGTGCCTGCAAGGACGGAAGAAGAAATGCTTGTCATGAGTACCTGGCTGAAAGGCAGTAAAGGGATGTTAGCAATAATGGAGCAGCCGATGGGAGGAGAGCTCCCTGAAGGAGTGCTGGTCCCCAGTGGAGTCATAACCCTACCTGCTGAAGCCCAGGAAAGGGTGACTATACTGATTGCTAATGAAACGAGTCATGATGTTGTTGTGAAGCAAGGACAAAAGATAGCAGACCTCTTTGAGCCTGAGTCAATTGTAAAACCCCAGTGTGAAACTCAAGTTCCGACAATAGACCCAGCAAAGTTTGACTTTGGAGATTCACCAGTGTCTGAGGAGTGGAAAGATCACCTGAGGAAGAAACTTTGCGAAAGATCCAAGGTGTTCTCACTGCATGAGTAGGATGTGGGATGTGCAAAAGGAGTAGAACACAATATCAGACTACATGACTCTCGACCTTTCAGGGAGAGATCTAGAAAGATTGCTGCTCTGAGATGGAAGATGTGCGACATCATCTTCAGGAGCTGGCCACGAATGGCATCATTACAGAGTCCCGCAGCCCATACACCTCACGCATTGTGGTGGTCCGTAAAAAGAATGGGAAAATCTGGATGTGTATTGACTACCGCACCCTAAACAGCTGTACTGTGGTTGACCAGTACACTATGCCTCGAGTCCAAGATGCCTTAGACTGTTTGCTGGGAAGCCAGTGGTTCTCTGTGTTGGATCTTCGAAGTGGATACTACCAGATCCCTCTGGGAGAAGAAGATAAGGAGAAGACAGCCTTCATCTGCCCATTAGGGTTTTATCAGTTCGAACGCATGCCCCAAGGGATTTCTGGAGCACCTACTACCTTTCAACGTCTCACGGAGAAAGTTGTGGGAGACATGAATTTCCTGCAAGTGTTAGTTTATTTGGATGATCTAATTGTGTTTGGAAGAACCTTAGAGGAGCATGAAGAAAGACTTCTTAAAGTGCTTGATAGGTTGGAGGATTATGGTCTGACGCTTTCAATTGACAAATGCCAGTTCTGCAGAACCTCAGTGAAGTATTTGGGTCACATCGTGTCCCAAGAGGGTGTGAGTACTGATCCTGATAAAATAGAAGCACTCACTACATGGCCATGTCCAAGTAACTACAGAGAACTCAAGACCTTTCTTGGATTTAGTGGCTACTACCGCAGATTTGTGAAAAACTATGCTACAATTGTAAAGCCTCTGAATGATCTTACCAGGGGACACCAGTCCAGCAAGAACAAATCTAAGACCAAGAATAATGGCAGGTCCCCAAAGCCTCCTGTACAGAGACACTATGGCCCCTTCGAACCATTTGGGCCATGGTGGGATGAGAGATGTGAAAGGGCTTTTTGAGAAATCATTACTTGCCTAACTCATGCTCCAGTCCTAGTCTTTGCTGACCCAAGCAAACCATTTATCCTGCATATTGATGCCAGTTTGGAGGGTCTGGGAGCAGTCCTGTACCAGGAAGTAGAAGGCAAACGTAAACCTGTAGCCTTTGCCAGCAAAGGATTGTCTGATAGTGAAACTCGCTATCCCACCCACAAGCTGGAATTCTTGACCTTGAAATGGGCCATCACTGAGAAATTTCAAGACGACTTGTATGGTGCTCACTTCCAGGTGTGGACAGACAACAATCCACTGACTTATGTGTTAACAAGTGCTAAGCTGGATGCTACAGGGCAGAGATGGGTGGCCGCCTTGGCTAGCTGTGAGTTCAGCGTTCAATATCGATCAGAGAGAAGCAATGTAGATGCAGATGCATTGTCCAGGAGTCCGCAGGCTCTAGAAGTTGCTGTGATTCTCACAGATGGAGTGAGAGCTATTTGCAGTGTGAGTCGCTGAGAGTCAGAGGCCCGTGAGAGCCTTCAGGGATGTGTTGCAGAAGCTTTGGGCCTGCCCCCTGAATGCATGCCTTCTGCTTCAGTGAAATATATTGCACTGGACCAATCTCCCTTGCCCAGGCTCAATGTGGCTGACTGGCAAGAAGCCTAGCTGCAAGATATTGACATTCGTGTTACACCACTTGCCAAAAGGGAGGGGCGAAGCCCAGCTGCGGTTGTCCCACCTAACCCGGAGGGTGAACTACTATTGAGAGAATGGACCAAACTAAAACTGATTCAGGGAGTGCTACACCGAATGACCACCGGCCCTTTACAAAAGCAACGAGCACAACTAGTGCTGCCAAAAGAGTACAGAGCCCTGACCATGAGGGCCCTGCATGATGATTTTGGACATTTTAGGGATTGAGAGGACCCTGGAACTTATTTGTAGTAGGTTCTATTGGTCCCGGATGCCTGAAGATGTTCGCAGGAAATGTGAGACTTGCGCTCGATGTGTTCAAAGGAAAACTCTGCCCACGAGGGCTGCATATCTCAAGAACATCACCAGCAACAAATCTTTGGAACTGGTATGCATTGATTTCTTGTCTTTAGAGGTAGACAAGAGGAATGTTGGGAACATTCTAGTAGTGGCTGACCATTTTACACGGTATGCACAGGCATATCCCACACGTGATCAGAGGGCCACCACCGTAGCTCGAGTATTGTGGGACAAATATTTCTCAGTCTATGGATTCCTGGCTCAGATACACTCTGATCAGGGGCGGGATTTTGAGAGGTGCTGAAGATAGCAGGAATTAAAAAATATAGGACAATGCCTTGTCACCCCCAAGGTGATCCTCGGCCAGAGAGGTTCAACCGAACCCTATTAGATATGTTGGAAACTTTGCGACCAGAGCAGAAGGCAACCTGGAGCCAGCATGTCGCATTTCTGGTGCGTGCCTACAATGCCACAAAGAATGATGCTACGGGAGTCACCCCATGTCTCTTGATGTTTGGGCGAGAACCCAGATTACCCATAGACTTGTGCTTTGGTGTATCAGAGGATGGAGATAGTCGGGATACATATTGCTGATGAGTTTCATAGCTAAGAGAAAAGCTGCGGGATGCTTATCACTTAGCTACCTCTGCGGCTTGGAAGAACGCAGACCACAACAGACATCAATATGATGCTAGAGTGTGTTCACAGGAGCTCCAGCCGGGGGACAGAGTCCTGCTGTGAAATTTGGGTATTGCTGGCAAACACAAGATAGCTGACAGATGGAAGGCAATACCTTACCTGGTGATGGAAAAGCTGGGAGATCTGCTGGTCTACAAGATCTGAGGCCCTTTGGAGGGAACCAGTGAATTGGTATAATAGGGAGTGTGATTTGTCAGGACGACACATCCTCCCCACAGCCGAGAATTTAAGAGTCAGGATGAGCTCTACCCTGACATCTGGTTGCAAGTGGGTTGTGGAAAAGAACTTCAGGGGCTGATCTCATTTTGCATAGGCACACCCACCCTGCCTAGATGGTCACTTTGGCTGCTGTAGGAGCCCCAGTTTCTCTGTTATTGGGGCAGGAATAAACTATTATCCTGATTATGTGAATCATAGAATATCAGAATTGGAAGGGACCTCTGGAGGTCATCTAGTCCAACCCCCTGACGAGAGCAGGACCAATCCCCAACTAAATCATCCCAGCCAGGGCTTTGTCAAGCCTGACCTTAAAAACTTCTAAGGAAGGGGATTCCACCACCTCCCTAGGTAACGCATTCCAGTGTTTCACCACCCTCCTAGTGAAAAAGTTTTTCCAAATATCCAACCAAAATCTTTCCCCACTGCAACTTGAGACCATTACTCCTTGTCCTGTCATCTGCTATCACTGAGAATAGTCTAGGTCCATCCTCTTCGGATCCACCTTTCAGGTAGTTAAAAGCAGCTATCAAATCCCCCCTCATTCTTCTCTTCCGCAGACTAAACAATCCCAGTTCCCTCAGCCTCTTCTCATAAGTCATGTGTTCCAGACCCCTAATCATTTTTGTTGCCCTCCCCTGGACTCTCTCCAATTTATCCACATCCTTCTTGTAGTGTGGGGCCCAAAACTGGAGACAGTTCTCCAGATGAGGCCTCACCAATGTCGAACAGAGGGGAACGATCACGTCCCTCGATCTGCTGGCAATGCCCCTACTTATACAACCCAAAATGCCATTGGCCTTCTTGGCAACAAGGGCACACTGTTGACTCAAGGACAGTGGAACTGTACTTGGCCTTTTGTTATGATGGAAGGACTCACCATCAACTAAGCAGCACTCGCTAGGCAAGGGTCATGGGTTCCAAATCCCAGTGAATGGAGAGAGGCTGGGGACAGGTATTAATACTTGGTGGTATGGGCCTCCTGGTGAGGGCCTTACATGCTAATTGCACTTCCTCTCTCCACTGTGGAATATCAGAGCTAATTTTGATTCCATTAGGAGTCTAGTTACAGGCTGCTGAGCTGAATTCACTTTGGGCTAATGGTGCACAAGCATTGAGGCTCCCCTACTACAAGCTGAAATCACAAAAGAGCTAAACTTACTAAGAGCTGAAATGACTGAGAATTTTGTTAAGTAGTGGGGGAGCCTTGAAGATATATTGCGGAGCAGTTTGCAGGACGGCTGGCAGAGCAGAGCTGCTGGTGAAGCAGAGCAGTTTGTCGGATGCCTGGAGCAGGTCATGGGGCGGCTGGCAGAGCGGAGCCCCATGGAGAGATGGGGCAATCAGCTTTGGACCACGTACGGTACCCATTAACCCCTCCCCCCCATCTCCACTCAGGTTGGGAGGTAAAACTCTGCAGATAAACTTTCGAACTCTGGGGCTGCCCTGACCAGGGACAGAGACTTTTGGGTTGTTGGACTTTTGGGACTTTGGGTGATTTTGGGTTGCTGGACTCAAGAACCAAAGGGAAAGGACACATCCCAATTTGCTTGGGGTGGGTTTTTTGCTCATGGGTTGTGTTATGAATTCTGTTGGTGTTTTCCCAGCATAATGCCGCATTGTTCCTCTCTATTATTAAAAGGCTTTTTGCTACACTCAGCCTCTTGTGAGAGGCTCTTGGAGGCGCCCAGCGGGGGTGGTATATATTTGTCCCAGGTCACTGGGTGAGGGCTTGAGCTGGTTTTGCATTGTGTTATTGGAATGAAACCCCTAGATACTGAACCCGGCTCTTGTTGCTGCCAACTCTGACAGGCAGAAGGGTTACAAATGATTCTGTGAACCAGGATTTTGAAGCTTGGGAGAGTTCAGCGCTGTGGTTTTTTGTTTACTCACATTTTGCTTTGTTCCCTCCCCCCACTTTCCTCTTCTCCTTAAATATTCAGAACTTCTTGTTCTGTGAAAAAAATTTCAATATATTGACATTTCTGTCCTGATATTTTTTTTTTGTATAAAAACAAATGTCAAAATGTAATCTGTGGGATAGAACATCCATTTTTTAATCTCTATTCTACTCTCACTGTATAGTGTTCTGTAGTGGAAAAGACACTATATAGTAAAGGGATAGTCTTTCATCCATGAACACTAAATTTTAAAATTCTATTGAGTCATTTTCCTTTTTAAGACAACTTTAATGTTTTTGGTCTCTGAAAGAGAGTGAATAAAGGAGATTGGCGGACTAATATGAAAACTACGTCTCCTCTAACAAACAAGCCTGCTGCAAAATGATTCTATGAGTACATGAACCAGATCTTGGTATGCTTTAAGGCCAATGTAACTTGTCAGAGGAGGGTCCCTTAAAGAAAAGGAGGATCCTCCCTCTCCTGAGGCTATTGCAGATGATATGTCGGGGAAAAGTGGTATAGCCAGGTTGTCCACATGTCCTGATGACCCCTAGCTGTTATGAGGGTCCTTGAGCCATTACAAGAAGGCTGCTTAAACTCACCTGTGCATACCATTTTCCAAGCATTTATTAGTCACGACTTAGAATCTGGGTCTTTAAGTGAGTGCAGTCAAACTGTATTCAGTTTTTTTTCTACCCAAGTGCTTCTATCAATCAAACTACAGTGGAAACCTTTAAAAAATATCCTGAAATGTGCGTGGGGGGCGGGGGGAGAAATCGCATCTTTAAAGAGATTCAATATAGCTTTGCCAACAAAGAATAAGTTAAAAGAATAAGGTCACTGATAATATGGGTAGTAATCAAAGGTCTTCTATTGTCTAATGACTGCTACTTGATACTAAAATAGATAGATCGCCAATCTGATCTGGAATGACAATTCTTATGTTAATTGTGTTTGGTTGATAAAGGTAACTGCATAGATATAATAAACTTTTCCATGGCATTTGACTTAATAATGCATGACGTTCAGATTAAAAACTTATCAACAGACTTACATGTTAAATGAATTAAGAACTGGCTAACTGACGGATCACAGAGTAGTTGCTAATGGGAAATCATCTGGTGAGGGGGAGAGGTGTACCAGTGCCATTCTCTCATAATCCTGATGCTTTTCGACATGCTCATCAATGATCTGGAAGTAAATATTAAATCACTGCTGATTTAAAATTTGCAGATAATGCAAAGATTGGTGGAATGGTAAATAATGATGACAAGGCAGAAACAAAGTAGTCCAGATCTCTTGGTAAACCGATCCCATTCAAACAAAATGCATTTTAATTCAGCCAAGTGTAAAGTTAGACACATAGGAACAAGGGATGAAGGCCATAATAGAGAATGGGGGACATATCCTAGAAAGTAGTAAGTCTCCAAAGAAATTAGGGGACATAGTGAATGAGCAGCTGAATATAGCATCACACTGGAAGCTCATGGCAAAAAAGGGCTAGTGAAATCCCTGGATGTGTAAACAGATGAGTAGGGATAGGGAGGTGATTTTACCACTGTATAAGGCATAGGTGAGATGATACTGGCCACCAAAATGATTTAAGGTCCAGAAACACTGGGTCTTAGTGAGACAGGTAAAGGAGCTCAATCTGTTAATTTATCAAAAAGAAGGTTGAGAGGTGACTTGACTGTAAGTACCTACACAAGGAGAAAATGCTGGGGTTAAGGTTTCTTTGATCTAGCAGAGAAAAGTATACAAAGAATTACATGCTGGAAGCTGAAGCCAGTCAAATTCAAATTAGAAATTAGGCATGCATTTTTAACAGTGGGGAGTGATTAACCACTGGACCAAATTATCAAGGGAAGTGATGGACTTTCCATTTCATGATGTCTTCAGTTCAAGACTGGATGCCTTTTTGGAAGATGCTTTAGTCAAACAAAAGTTATTGGGCTCAACACAAGGTTAACTAGGTGAAATTTAGCCTGTGTTATGCAGGAGATAAGACTAGATGACCTAATGGTTCCTTTTGACCTTAAACTCTATCAATCTATGAATGTTCTAGCCAGGAAACAGTTATTTATTCAGATTAGCTGTAAATGTAGGAAAAAAGCTTGATAAAACAACAATACATTTAGATGTTTTCATCCTCCTTTTAGGCTACAACACAACATAGGATGCTACTGTAATATAAATGAGGATATATTAGCCTTTTGTGTTGGTTTTTTTATCATCAAATATTTTAAAAGCCTCTGCCTGAATGCTGGATTATAGATGGAAATTAGCCAAAGTGTGTTGTGTGGGTGGGTTTGTTTTTTTTAACTTTTCATTAGACCAAAGTTGCAATGAAATCTTGCCATGCTATCTTGTTCAGGATAAGGCTAATAGGGGAAGAACTTGGCTAAAGATTCTGGCTTTGCTGGCTGGGAAGCCCTCCTCCTCCTCTGAGTATTCTATAAAGAGTGAGCACATTTCTAAATACTTATTCTCTTTTTGGTGCTTCTCTTGTATGTGTACTTGGTGTGAAAGTTTGTTTTTTTTTTCCATTACCAGTACAGTCCATATTTTACTATGCCACAATTTTTCATAGGAGGAGGGGTCACATTTTTCCAGTTATGTGTAATACAGAGTCTAGCTGATGGTGACAAAATAAACGGTCATTCTGTTTAAAATGCACATCCTTTACTGGAGCATTAAGTAAGCAGGTCAGGGGATCTCTAGAAATCCAGCATTTACCCAAAATATTATACCCACTTGTAAGCACCATATGTCAATGGAGCTTTAATGCAGACAGTTCAGACAAAAGGCTTGATCCACTGCCGTGTTCCAATTTTGTGCTGGATAACCGCATTGAAATTGCATTGATGTAAAACTGGAGTAGTGCAATGTTTTAAGTTGCGCCAAAGGTTCTCAGTGATGACCTCCAGATGGGATAAAATAACATTGCCCCAAATATTTAAAATTTTTTAAGTCTAAGGTCCTGAGATAATATTTTTTGAGTTGTTGTTTTTGCTCAGTGTTTTATTCTATAAATGAGGAATATACATGGTTTATAATGCATCTGTTTGAATAGATACAATAATAAAAAGACGCACCTGACCAAGACTGCAGGTGCCTATGACACAAGTTACAAGAACAGAACAACATTAATAGTTCCATTCTCCCTGACAGCCAACAGAATTCACTAGGCCTCACCTTTCCTGTACTGGAAGACTCTTCTGAATATTGTCATACTTTGGGGAGGTTGGGGAGGGAGGGGTGTTTAATCAGAACTCTTCTTCCACACTCTCTGTAGGATGGTTAAGTTGCATGTTAGCAAACAAACAACAGTTGAGATTCTGTGTGACTTTATCAAATAAAACTTGCATTGAATTCATTAGGAATTCTCCTTTAATTAAAGTCCACAAAATGTGTCTTAAATTTAAGTAGTTTGAGTTAAAACCATTTCCTCTCTCAGACAAACTTGATTCATTTGCTTTTCCCTGGAAAATTCTATGGGCAAGTGGAGAACCAGTGACAAGCAAAGTCGATAAGATCTGACAGTTTAATATAAAATATAAAGGGGGAGAACCTCTCTTAGGCCTTCTTTTATACATGCTTCAGAATAACAGCCGTGTTAGTCTGTATTCTCAAAAAGAAAAGGAGTACTTGTGGCACCTTAGAGACTAACCAATTTATTTAAGCATAAGCTTTCGTGAGTTGCATCCAGTGAAGTGAGCTGTAGCTCACGAAAGCTTATGCTCAAATAAATTGGTTAGTCTCTAAGGTGCCACAGGTACTCCTTTTCTTTTATACATGAGAAAGAAGCCTCCTCATTGTCTGCCCTCCATGTGTACACACACACAAGTGCATACACGCTTTTTCCTAGGTGTAGTCTTCACCTCTAAAAATTTTACTTGATGGGGTTTATAAATCAGCAAGAGAGGTTACGAATGGTTTCCCCACCCCATGCCAGCCATTTTGTAAATGGCAAGGACCCCCATCAATCCTCCAGTGGCTTATTGTATCTTCATCAAGACCCACTCTACCCATCTCATGAGTTAGGCAGCCTACATGCCCATTTTCTTTTTAGCAGTACAAGTCTGTATGACCAGGCCTGCTGTTTCCACTGTTCTTAGGCACCAGAGTGAACCAGGTTCCCATCTCCAGTTTTCCAATACCCTCCCCACAGTACAGAAAAGCCTTTGAGGGATCTAATTTTGAATGTATAATCGTTTAAAGAATAATGCAAATAATAATTGTTTAATAAGCAATGAATTTGTAAAGATTTTCAGATATAGTATGTCTGTGTTGCTTCTTCATCCTCATTAAGGCTATTGAAAGAGCAATCAGAAAGCCAGTCCTTTTTAGTAAGATTTACAAGTACATTTTTGAATGGTTGTTTACCTTCACAGTAGCTCTTCCCTACAAATCAAGCTATATCTTGAATTTGTAGCTGGGACCTAGTATTTAAAAACAACAGAGTATTAATGTTGTTTATTTCTATTTGTTTCCTTTAATTTTCTTTTTCAGTAATAAATTTTGCAGTAATACCCACTGGTTGAGGAAAGTTTAATTGGCATAAAGGTTCCTTTAGCAGATCCTTCAAGTTATGGCTAATAATCTGGCAAAAAAATTGAATGTTGCTGTTACTTGCCCCCACTTGTTTCTTTTATCCCCTATGACTGTTCATATTAATAGGCAGTATTTTATTTGCTCAAAACAAAAAAAGTGGGAGGTGGGGGGAGAGGGTGATTTATTTTCAATGTTCCTGATGATTCTCAAGTTTGTTTCACCACCATGCCATAACTCAAAATATAGGGATGGACAACTTGAACCTTTGCCCTAAAATACAAAAAGGATATGTGAAGTCTTTAATATGTTCATGTAATTTCCTTCATTATTTTTAAATTTTATGTCCTGTGGTTCCTGGTTCCAGTAAGTAAATATGATGACAGCTTGTTCTTGCAGTATTTCTAGCCCAGTTTTACTGATTTAAACTTTGAAAGTTACAAAGCCTCATTTTCGTCACATGAGTGCCTCAGGCAGTGCTTGTGGGTGAGATACTAGAAAAAAAACAAAAACTATTTTTTTTTGTCGTGGCAAAACTAGACTTCTAATATTTGTATTAATTTTGAATATGTTAGGGCAGCCTAGAAGCAAACCGGCAAAGCAGTGGGTGGGTGGGGAATAAACATGGGGAAATAGTTTTGCTTTGTGTAATGACACATCCACTCCCAAATCAGACGTCAAGAATTATAACATTGAAAAACCAGTTGGAGACACTTCAATCTCTCTGGTCACTCGATTACAGATCTAAAAGTCGCAATTCTTCAACAAAAAAATTTCAAAACCAGACTCCAACAAGAGACTGCTGAATTGGAATTAATTTGCAAACTGGACACCATTAAATTAGGCTTGAATAAAGACTGGGAGTGGATGTGTCATTACACAAAGTAAAACTATTTCCCCATGTTTATTCCTCTCCCCCCCCACACACTGTTACTCAGACGTTCTTGTCAACTGCTGGAAATGGCCCACCTTGATTATCACTACAAAAGGTTTTTTTTCTCTCCTGCTGGTCACCTTACCTGATCGCTCTCCTTACTGTGTGTATGATAACACCCATTGTTTCATGTTCTCTGTGTAGATAAAAAACCCTACTGTATTATATTTTCCACTGCATGCATCCGATGAAGTGAGCTGTAGCTCATGAAAGTTTATGCTCAAATACCTTTGTTAGTTTCTAAGGTGCCACAAGTACTCCTTTTCTTATTCCTACTTCAGGATACCATTGCATTGTCACTTCTTTTCTTGCTGTAATCAGTTCACTCTCATTTTTCTGAATGAACAGCCATAGATAATCTTTAAAAATGTTAGATCTTTTTTATTATAAAAAGTAGCACCCATCCAAATGCTTTAGGGGAACCTAATGCAAAAGGTCTCATGTCATAGGAACCAATCAATATCCGGTGCTTCTCTAGACAAAAATAATAAAATTTGAGAGTTTAAACTTGATACAGCCACTTGAGGTCATCCAGGGCTTGCATTCCTGTCTCCAGTGCCTGAATACTGTGGGGAAGGATGGAATGTGAACTCTGCATAATACAGCACTCTGTTCTAATCTTACTCCTATGCCTGTCAAGACAGGTGGAAAAGCAGGTGGAAAAATGGAGGAAAAATTTTGAAGCAGAGATAGCCACTCCTAAATATGGAATGTTTTCACTTCCAAATTTCATTATTTTTCCCTTTTTCTAAGAGGTAGAAGGTGTTCAGATTACTGGTTTAAAAGTCCTTTTCACAAAAGATCAGTTCTCATAATGTTCTACTTTTTTCTCTCTCCTCCCCCCACCCCTTTTTGGTTTCTTATATTTAATACCACAGGATATCTATGTCTGGGAATACTGTCTGATTATGCTGTCACTGACAAACACATGTACATCTTCAAATGATTTACTTACTGTCACTGTTCATAGCCTATTTCTATGTCAATTTGTCTGCCTTGGCTGTACTTGCTTAAGGTTTTATAGGAGTAAAAAGTAGTATACCTCTACCCTGATATAACGTGACCCAGTATAACACAGGTTCGCATACAACACAGTAAAGCAGGCCTCCCCTCCTCTCCCCCCACAGCTCCTGTCTCCCAGACCCTGGTGGGGGGCTCTTTTGGGGCCCCCCAGGCCCAGAGTGGCCTGGGTGATTAGCAGGGGGCCAGAAGCAGCCCACTCCACTTCCCTCACCCTGGCCCCAGCCGTGTCGCTCGGGGGAGGGGGCTTGGGGGAAGGGATCCCACCCCTGCACTCACCGGCACCGGTGGAAGCGGAGCAGTCTGGCCCCAGCCCGCTCCACTCTTCCAGCTCTCAGTTGCGGCGCTCCGCTTCCCGCTGCTGCCAGTGAATGCCTGTCAAGGGCGGCAGTGTGGATAGGGGTCGGGGGTGGGGTCCTGGGGTGATTAGGGATGGGGGGTCTCTGGAGGGGGCAGTCAGGGGACAAGGAGCAGGGGGGCCAAAGCAAGTTCGATATAACATGGTTTCACCTATAACGCGGTAAGATTTTTTGGCTCCCGTGGACCGCGTTATGTTGGGGTAGACGTGTAAAAACTTTCTTGTCTCTAACAGACATGGCAAATGTCAAGCATTTCACATGATATGTTCAGCAGGATAAGGAAAGACTTATTAACCTACAGAATACTGTTTAGCGCAGTGGAAAATGCAGTGGGGGAGGGGGAGAAGCCAAGAGACCATGTGGTCTGGTCTCTCCCCATCCACTGATTGGTGTCTATAATTCTGTGCAGTTCACAATCTCTATTGACTAAAGCCTTGTACATCATCTTTAGCCTTTTAACATATAAGGTAACTGAGTGGTTGTATGAAGTCCGCTCAGTGAGCGCTGGAAATAGGACCCAAATCTCAGCCACTCTTCAATGTGGCCTTTTGGAATGAGTATGCCAAATATATATTTTTGGCTAGCTAGTTGGTGACCACTGCTTCCAACAGTTACTCCTGGGTCCTTTTAAACCAACTTTTATACACTGCTTATTAACAGGAATCAACTTCAGATGCACAGCCCAGACCTCTTCCACCGCAGCTATAAGAGCAGCTGGTGAAGAAAGCATGCTGTTCTCCTCTGTGTGAGACAGTCTGTACGTGGCATTGGAACACATGTTACTAGTGGGTTTACACAAGTATTTGTGAAACAGCGGTGGAATGCTAGGCATCAGGAGTCTTGGTTTCTATTTCTGGCTTTGGGAGAAGAGAGAGGACTAGTCGTTAGCATAGTCAGCTGTAACCAGCCTGCTTAGATTGTCTGGTGAGGACCTTTGTATATAAAAAGAGGAGTCTCTACATGTTGAACTAACTTAGTATGGAACCAGTAGCAGAGTCATAAAACTTTTTATATGTGGTCTAGCTACTAATGGGTGACATACAGCTACATGATGTTAGTGTGACCAATAGAAACACCTAATTTGCCATGTTTCTTCTAAAAGACTATGTGGCAAGTAGATGAGATTTTTGTCTTGCTTTAGAGACATGGGTTCTATTTTCAGCTCTGTACAAGCTCTCCATTATCTTGTATGTGAAATAGGTGAATGATTGCATCCCCCTGAGGTAGCAGCATAACACCTTGGTTTGTAGGAAGGTTTGTGACATGGACAGAAATATTGACTGCAGTCAGTGGAAGAGGAAGGACTAGAACTGGTCCCTGGGCTTGCAGTTTCATGCACCTTCCCATAGACTATATGGCATGAAGTGGGAATGGTTTGCACTCTCTTGTTTTGCTTTCCCCAGAAATCATGCCAGCCAGAACTTTTCATGTCCTCCTGAGCGTGCCTGCAGAAGGGCTCAAAACTCAAGAATTAATGTTGCTGTGTCTGGTTATATCAGCTTACAATAATGGGATCCTGACCAATGGTTGGGACCTCTAGACACTATTGCAATAATAACTAGTACTAGTTCAGTGTGGCTTCTTCTTGGTCTTGCCTCACTCATCATCACAAAAGGGCTCCTGAGCGGCACTCTCTTTGGGTAACACCCAATATTTCCAGTTTCTCCACTTGCATGAATGACCTGCAAGTAAAAAATCTGACCTTGCAAAGTCTGAGTATGAATTTGCTCATTCAGAACTGGTTCATAGTCCTGCCTGAACAATTTCTCCCCACTTTCTGTAGTGGACTGGTCAATAAAAGCTCTTAATAGCTGTCATATTCTGAATTTTCTTCAAAAGAAAGGAAAATAAAAACCATATCTTTTATATGGACACATTTTTTCCAATTCCTTTAGAAAGCACCACAAAAGTAAGCTTTCCTTTATGCAGAATACCCATGGAATACATAGAAGTACCACTTGTGTACACACTGCTGAATAATGAGCAACCTTCTGTAGAGAAGCCTTAGATTAGAATGCAGGAGACTAGTAGTGGGATCCTAGAGTTATACCAGCGCTGCTTTGGGGGAGAAGAAGAGATGGGGAAGGTTTTAGTACAAACTAGAAAATTGCTCTAAATAAGGTGAGACTGAATGTTGAAAGAGTAAATTCATGTAATAGCATGCATGCAAAAGTACTACATTTGTTTTTAAATAAGATGTTATCACCTATGCAGACATTGAAAGCTCCTACTTCAAATATCTGTGCTGTATATACATCTGATATTCTAAGTGGCTTTGATTGATGTTTTTGAACAAGTATTTAATACCAACTAAATAGTCGATAACTCTTGATGTCAGCTAATAAACCCCTTCTCTCTCTTCCTTTTTGTGGGAAAATGCCTGAACTGAATGGGAGGAAGGGTTTAAGGCACAAAACTGGGAATCACAAAACCTGTGTCATCCCAACTCTCCCACAGACTTCCTGTATGACTTTAAGCAAGTCACTTAGATTCTCTGTGCCTCAGTTTCTCTGTGTAAAATGAGGCTATTATTTCCCTACCTCAGAGACTGTGCAGTTTAATTCATTCACATTTGTCTCTCTAAATCCAACTAGCCAGTCATGTCTTCTAACTAGAATCACTGACTGACTTTTTTTTTTCTCTTGTTCTTCTTCTGATCCAGTTAAGGATGACAAAATAGTCAAGTAAGCGTGGTGAAAGATATGCTTATTTACAAGCTACATTCAGTTCCACTACTGTCTTAGGGCTTGTCTACTCTTTAAACACTACAGTGGCACAGCTGTAGCGCCTCAGTATAGACACTGCCTTTGTCAACAGGAGGGATTCTCTCATTGTTGTAGCTAATCTGCTTCCCTGAGAGTCTACACTGGGGGTTAGCATGGTATAGCTACATCTCTCATTGTTGTGTATTTTTCACACCCCTGTGAGATGTAGCTATACCGATTTAAATTTCTCATGTAGACCAGACCTCAGATTCCATCTCCAACCAGCTCTTACTGCAATCGACAAGCCTTTTCAAGTCTGCCATACAGAATGTTTCAGACTTTTAAAGATTCATTCACAATTCTCACCTCATGGATCTTAAAGCTCAATATACCACAGTGAAATGGTCAGCTATGGTACAGAATGATCAACATATTCTATGTTTTACATATCAACTTTGATAAATGACAAATGGCAATGTCTTAATATATTGCTGTGCTGTGACATTACTTTACAAATGAAGATCTTTTCTACATCAGAAGCATGCTGTGGTTTAAGTTAAATGGGGTTTAAAAACATTAAATTAAATGGGTGGACGCTCTTTCTTTTATTTAGGTTTAAGAGTAGCTTGTTTTCTTAAATTGATTCCTAATCTAATCTAAAGTGAAATGAGCCTGATTTAAATCAAAACAAGTGTCCACATAGGGGCTTGCATCAATTTAAATGCATCAATTAAATTAATCCGCTGCAACCGTCTCCTATTCACAAGCCCTGTATGATGCATGTGGTATGCATTCCAAGCAGCATATGATTGATGAAAATCTATGAATAGCTATATTTACATCTTTGCCTACACAATGAAAGGCAGATCCAGTGCACATTTGAAATGTGAGTGAAGACATTTAAAATGGAAAGGCCCAATTGAAGTCTCATTGCAGTCTACGAGAGTTTTTGCCATGCACTGACTCCAACAGGGGTAGTTTCAGACCTGGAATAGAAAATCCTTGATACTTAAAGACCTTGCTTCTTCCAAGATCAAGATTACTTTCAGTGTGTATGAAAATGCTGGTCACTTTAGTGTCTGTGCCAACTTATTTCTGATCTCTACCTTGGCTAGAATAACTACTGGAGTCCCCAAACTGTGTATGTTTGTATAAGTGACCGCATTCTGGTTGAGCTGTATACAAATTAATGCCCCAATTCTGCAAACCTAAACCTTCATGCCCAATCCTGTGAGGTTCTGAGTACCACCTGACGAATGCTGGTTGCCCTCAACTCCCATTCAAGACAGGCTATCAGTGAGGGCACTTAGTACCTCTGAGGATTGGACACATAAAGCTGGCCTTAAACCATAGAGAAAAAATCACTGCCATCCTCTTAAAAAATATTATGGTGCAAAGCATTATTGCATGACACTTTTATAACTGTGCTTCAGGGTGAGATAACTGTGCTTATTTTATTAAATTTTATGGTGGGTTGCAGAAGTCTGAGGTAATCACTCTTTTTAGCTTGTTAAATACACTTTGCATATACTAGGGTGTTTATGGCTTCTGGTAAAGTCAAGCTAGGGAGAGAATGCAGGCAGAAATTCCTTCAAAATTATCTCTTGGTGGAATAATGTAAATATTTATTTACTGTGAGTAAAAAGTACTACATCTTTTTAAGTTCAGAAGTAGCAATTGTCTTTTTTTAAACATAAAATAATAGGATCAAATATTTAGTGTTAATAGTGTGGAACCTGAATCTTTTATTTTTAAAAGAAGAGTGGTGAACTGTTTAATAGAGATTTGTTTAGGAAATCACTAACCTGCAAAATAAGACTTAATTCAGCATGAAGTTTTGGTGTTTACTTTGGACAAGTCTACACTACAAATTTGTATCAGTTCACCTGCACCAATGCAGCTGTGCTGCTCATAGACATTAAGGTCAGAAGGGACCATCATGATCCTTTAGTCTAACCTCCTGCACATTGCATGCCGCAGAACCTCACCCACCCACTCCTGTAATGGACGCTAACCTCTGGCTGAGTTACTGAAGTCCTCAAATCATGGTTTAAAAACTTGAAGGTACAGCGAATCCATCATTTACACTAGTTTAAATCTGTAAGTGACCCATGCCCCATGCTGCAGAGGAGGGCAAACTCTTCCCTCCCCCCAGGTCTCTGCCAATCTGACCTGGGGGAGAAATTCCTTCACAACCCCAAATATGGCGATCAGTTAGACTCTGAGCATGTGGGCAAGACCCACCAGCCAGACACCTGGGAAAGACTTCTCTGAAGTAAACTCAGAGCCTTCCTCATCTAGTGTCCCATCACCCGTCATTGGAAATATTTGCTGTTAGCAGTTGCAGATCGGCTATATGCCATTGAAGGCAGTCTCATCATACCATCCCCTCCATAAATTTATCAAGCTCAGTCTTGAAGCTAGTTAGTATTTTTTCCTCCCTTGCTCCCCTTGGCAGGCTGTTCCAGAACTTCACTCCTCTGATGGTTAGAAACCTTCACCTAATTTCAAGCCTAAATTTGTTGGTGACCAATTTATATCCATTTGTTCTTGTGTCTACACTGGTGCTTAACTTAACAACGCCCCTCTCTCCCTGTTATTTATCCTTCTGATGTATTTATAGAAAGCAATCATATCTTCCCTCAGCCTTCTTTTGGTTAGGCTAAACAATCCAACCTTTCTGAGTCTCCTCTCGTGAGGTAAGTTTCCCATTCTTCGGAACATCCTAGCAGCCCTTCTCTGTACCTGTTCCAGTTTGAATTCATCTTCCTTAAACACAGGAGACAAGAATTGCACACAGTATTCCAGATGAGGTCTCACCAGTGCCTTATATAATGGTACTAACACTTCCTTGTCTCTACTAGAAATCTCTTCTGATGCATCCTAGGATTGCATTAGCCTTTTTTCACGACCTTATCACATTGGTGGCTTGTAGTCATCCTATGATTGACTAATACACTCAGATCTTTCTTCCCCTCTGTCACGTCCAACTGATACGTCCCAAGTTTATAGCAAAAATTCTTGTTCTTTGTCCCTAAGTGCATGGCCTTGCACTTTGCACTATTAAGTTTCATCCCATTTCTATTACTCCAGTTTACAAGGTCATCTAGATCTTCTTCTATGATATTCTGGTCCTCCTCCATAGTGGCATTTATCTCCCAACTTTGCATTAGCTGTAAATTTTATTAGCACACTCCACTTTTTGTGCCAAGGTCAGTAATAAAAAAGTTAAATAAGATTGGTCCCAAGACTGATCCCTGAGGAACTCTACTAGTAACCTCCCTTCAGCCTGACAGTTCACTTTTCAGTATGAACCACTGTAGTTTCTCCTATAACCTGTTCCTTATCCTCCTTTCAATTCTCATATTCATTGCCATCTTCTCCAATTTAAGTAATCATTTCCCGTGTGGTAATGTATGAAATGCCTTGCCGAAATCCAGGTAGATTAGATCTATTGCATTTCTTTTGTCTAAAAAAATCAGTTATCTTCTCAAAGAAGGAGATCAAGTTGGTTTGGTAGATCTACTTTTTGTAACACCATATAATCTGATGAGGACAACTCTCTTGTCAGTTTAACTCCACCTCTGTGAGAGAAGCTCTCCCACGAACATAGCGCTGTCTACACAGCAGGTTACAGTTGGTACAGAGGTGCTGGAACAATTTTATATTGGGGGTGCTGAGAGCAACTGAATCAAGCTGTAAACCCTGCAAATAATGGAAACTATCTTAAGTGAGGGGGTGCAGCAGCACCCCTACTTCCAGCACCTATGGGTTGGTATAACTAAGTCCAGGTTGGTATAACTAAATCCAGGGGTGTGGATTTTTCATTTAGACATTTAAAATACAAACATTTGAAATGTTGAAATGGGACATGTTGACTTGTCTTACCTTTTTTCTCAGAAACAATACTTTTGTCAATGCTATTTTGCGAAGCATTTAGATTTTGATGGAACTATTTTCACTTTTGGAAAATGGTTCTATAGCAGTTTTTCTAGCCAGTTCTAGAAGTTGCTTGTTTGTTCATATTTTTTACTTTTTTTTTTTGTTTCATCTCAGGAGCTTCTTGGCACCCCTTTCACAAGGAAGATATTACCCACATTTTAGAAGGAAAGACAGATGACTTAATTAAATTCTGAGTAGCAGGGTTGGGAATAGAATCTGGGAGCACTTAGTCCTCATTCAGTGCTCTAATCTACTGTGGTGAAGGAGTCTCAGGTTTTCTTCTATTATTTTGACCATAGATAGGCCCTATTAAAACTTTTTTTTTCACCCAAGAGAAGTTCTAATGTTTCTAGTTTTAATTTATTTAAGGCAACATTCCTTCCAGTACCCTGCTTATTTCCATAAATCACTAGGAAGCATCCCTAATGTGGTGGTAAGCAACCTAGGCACTGAAATTGCATGGTGTCCCTATTGAAGTCAGTGAGTTTTGCCATTTGATTTTGGGAGCGGGCAGGATTTCGCCCTGAGAATATTACTCAATTACATGCTAGAAATGTGGCAACTACATTAAAAGGCACATACTTTTTAAGAGCCTTCAGAAGATGTTCTCCGCAACTTTGACATCTTAAAAGTGGTCTGTCTGATTAACAAGCTGGAAGTGGCCTTCTGTGGTGCAAATTCTGTGGCACTAGACTAGGATATCTGGCTACTGATGGAATGTTAAATAAAAGGAGAATATAAGAATGGCCATACTCGGTGAGACCAAAGATCCATCCAGCCCCGTATCCTGTCTTCTGACATTGGCAATGCCAGGTGCCCCAGAGGGAATGAACAGAACAGGTAGTCATCAAGTGATCCATCCTCTGTTGCCCATTCCCAGCTTCTGCCAAACATCTCTGCTCATCCTGCTCATCTTGGCTAATAGCCATTGATGGACCTATCCTCCATGAATTTATCTAGTTCTTTTTTGAACCTTGTTATAGTCTTGGCCTTCACAACATCCTCTGGCAAGGAGTTCCACAGGTTGACGATGTGTTGTGTGGAAAAAAAATACTTCCTTTTGTTTGTTTTTAAACCTGCTGCCTATTAATTTCATTTGGTGACCCCTAGTTCTTGTGTTATGAGAAGTCAACATAATCATTCTAATAATAAAATATAAACTTGCTACTGACACTCAGAGCAACCAGAGAGATGAGCTCTGAAATCATAATCATATAAAAATGTAGAGCTTTACCCCAAACTCAATCAGAATTATTTTTCTGAGGTGGTTAGGTTTTTATTTCTATATGCCTCTGCACTTCCTTCATCAGGACAGAAATGGTGAAATATTGTGACAGACTGATCCTGTGCATGTTCCAACACAATTTAGGACAACTGTTTAAAACAATTTGGGTTCTTATTCAAATAGGCCTTTTTAACTGTGTGAGATTCTCTAATTTTGGACAGATTAGCCTGTCTATGTTTGTGGAGATGGAGCACACAGAGCTGCTCCTCACACAGCCTGTGTAAGGAGTGGCTGGCCAATGCATTCTCTGTGTGGGGGCGAGTGAGGAGGCATGATCAGGGACTGCTCCCTCCATGTGCTAAGGCCCCACCTCCACCCCTTGAGAAAGAGTTTCCTCGAAAACATGGAGTTTATAAAATACCCATAACATCCTGAACAATTTGCCCTTTGGGCTGAAACTTTCTATGCTTTGTCTGAGCCTAAAGCTGAATGTTTATGGAAAATTTGAGAACTTTATTTGGGGGTTGAAAGGTGGGGAAAGAGAGTGTTTTAATGATAAACATTTATTTAGTCCAACTGAATGCCTCATTCCTTTATTTCTTTTCAGGGAACGCTTTTAGATTAGCATAGCTTGGGTTTTAAACTGAACGTCAAATATGATTTAACACAGCGTATGTGCAGTGTGCTGGAGACCTTGGCAAATACCTGACAGTTTGTCTGTGTCCAAAACAGTTGTTACAATGAATAGAAATAGTTGACAGGTAAGCATGCAATCATCTGCTTAGTATGATGTAAAGAAAAATTAATGTAAGTACAAAGATTTTTATTCTTCTCAAAGATTATGTTAGCAGATTTCTTTTATGGAAGAAGTTGTCAGAGCTCCTTTTGCAGAGAGACATTACATGGGGCAGTGTATTTAACTGAGGAATAGCATTGTTTGCGTCCTTTTTCTTGACCAAATCTGATAACAAATTGAACAAAGCCCTAATAAAATGGCTTTTTAGAAAATGATAAACAGAAAGCAGGGCTGAGGGAAGGAATCCTGAGTCCTAAGATGTGCTTTCAATCACACTTGGGCTCCTTACTGCCCACCAAACTTCTGAAAATTGGACTTCCTTCTTTGTGCTCAAGTCTGTGGATCCATTACAATGGGTATTTTTGCTGCTTGCAGCTTGTGGGAAGAACTAGACCTGTCAGATGCTGGCAGCAGGGGAACAGCCTGCCTCCTGAAGTTCCCTCCAGTCTTTTTGACTTTCCCCGGTGGCCAGCAGCTCAGCCAGGCCTTCACGCTGAAAAGCTTTTCTGAGGGCAATTAAAAACTTTATTTGAAATTTTAGATTAACAAAGCATCTCAGTATGTCTCTGCTTCCCTCCCAGGACTGCATTTGTTTTTTGGGGAGATTGTCACCTCAGCTTTTCTTTCCCTCCTGAGGCATTTGCAGAAGCTGGTGCCCCTTCAGACCTCCGGCAGCAAGCTGGGCTGAGAAAAGCTGGAGGCAAAAGAAATAATTTGTCTCCTGTCCCCCAACCTCTCTTTTGGTGTCTCTTTGAGGAGCTCAGCTAGTTCTTCATGCAGAGTGCAGCCCAGGCCAGGTGGGGTCACCCGAGCTGTACTCCCCTTGTCAGGAGAGAAGCCAAGCAGGATTGGAGATGCTAGTTTTGCTGGGGAAGATGAAGCTCATGCCCCTCAGGGTTGCCTCAGCCCCTTCCCAGGGCAGGTAAGAAGGCAGGACGTGTTGGAAAAGAACTGGCTGCATGGCACCCTATGAGGGTAATGAAGCTCGAAGGGCAGTGCATCAGATGGAAGAGCACACCAGGTAGGCGATTGCATCTGAGTCCCTATAGCCTGCACCAGTAGCCACCCCTCTGACTCTGGAGCTCAGCTGTCCTCTTCTCTTGCCCCTCTGCCAGGGCTGGCATTAGGGAAAATGGCACCCTGGACAAACTTATATTTAGGACCCCGGTCCTGCTGCCTCCCCCGGCCACCTGCTCATTCCTCCACTTCCCCGGACTTCCAACCCTCCCATCACCCCTGGACCCCACTACCCCCTGTTTCCCATTGTCCCGAGCTCCCTTCCGTGGCCTTGCATCCTAGGTCCACCCTGCTCCTTGTCTATTGATCACGGTGCCCCTCCTGACCACAGTGCCCACCCATAAGGCCAGCCCTGCCCTCTGCTTCTCCAGAGGTCACAGGTGGAGGGTACCATTCAGCACAGACGCTGCCAACACCAGAGAGTGTTGTAAGGGGGGTTGAGGCCCTGCTTCCTCCCCATGCTGCCTCTGAACATTTCTTGTCCATCCTTCCTTCCCCTGCCTGGATCTTCTACTGGTATCCCAAGCTGAAGCCTCAGAGGTGTGAGGTTGAAATAGACTATTTGGCCTGTGGGAATCCATGCAGTGGAGAGTGATAGAGCTTTTGAGGAGCCATTTCTTTAGCTCCAACCTATTACTTTCTTTGAGATCCATGTGTTGGAGGGGAGACAAATAAGCTCAGCCTCTTTGAGGGCAGGGAGATCACTAGCAACCTGAAATATTTTCAGAGCCATTTCTGAACCCAATTTCATTTCTTTCTCCAAAGTAGGTTGAGGGATATAAACTCCTAAAGAGTGGAATTTAATAATAATCAGTGTTTTTTTTTTTCTCTCCTTATCTTCATGGAATGCAGCATGGCAGATTATTCCCCTTCTCACCTTTATGGAGTTGAGGCATGGCAAAACAATGCCTAAAAGACCATGTGATAGACCTATGCAGATTCTTCTATGTGTGCATACACACACACCCCTACAAAGGAAATTCTTTTTCCTTAGGGCAGGAATTCCAGTGGTCAAAACTGGAATTAGAGAATCAAACTGTAAAATATAGTTACAAAAACAAAATAACAAAAAAGAAGATAGTGTTTTTATTTTGTTTGGTTGGTTTTTTTCAGGCCAGAGAGTACTGAGTATTGTGAAACTAACCTTAGGAGGTCTGCAGCTGCCCTAGACAGTCAATAGTTATATGTCCTTCCTTCTGCACCCTGGGAACGTGTAATAGAGGGATAGGGATTTCCTGCCACATCTAAAAGACTGGGAAAGTATCGAGTTGTCATTCCCAGCTGCTGCTGTGGGTTTGCTCTAATGTCGAGATTATCGTTCCCAGCTTCTGTTGCAGGGTGCCATGCCTTGCCAACACCTCCCCCTCCTCCCTGCAACAGATGGCTCTGGAGTGAGCAGCCTAGATATGGAAGGATCAGCAGGCAGTGATGGGTCTCTGGTCCTGCTATTTATCTATTTCTACCCTGGCATCCATTTTATAAGACCAGAAGTCTCCTCAGTGTGCACCAGTCAAAAATGTAACCTGGTATCTCTAACAAAGATAAATGTGCCTATTTTCCCTGGTACTGGGGAAGTCAGAATTTCTAACTGGAGGAGATTTTTACTTGAAAGAGTGTTTTCCTCACTGTCCAGGCAAGCATAGTCTTAGCTCCCTCCTCTGGACATGAAATCAGGTGGCATCAGGCCAGTTAAATAAACAAATGGGAACTATGATGTAGCACCCAAAGTGTTCCTGTGTGCCTTCTCAATCAATGCTAGCATGGGTGGACAGTATTGCAAGTAAATTCCCTCGGCCTAAAAACTGTATGGCCTATGGCAGTGATACTCAGACTGAGACTTGCGAGCAGCAAGTGGCTCTTTACTATGTCTCCTCTGGCTCTTTGCACACTGTGTGATATAATTATTAACTAGTCAGGATGCTTTTACTCTGTTGTTAACCAGTTGTAGTTGATAAAATCATAATGTTTGGTCAATCATTTTACTTTGAGAATTATATATAAAGCATATTATATAAAACCTAACTTTTCCCTGTCATATTGTTTAAATATTTACTATAGTACTATAGATTCATGAAACAGTGAATTCACAGTACTGTGGATCTATTGGGTAATGCTAGTTGCTAAGTTGGCTCCTGAACCACTGAGGTCTGAGTATCACTGGCCTATGGGCTTCTCCCTGGAAAGAAGGAAAAAGTGGGATTGAGATCTATTTCATGTCATCCAAGGCTTTGGGATTTGGAATCAGACGCTTAGACAAATCAGTTCCCAGCTAGTACTACGCTAGGAAACTTTATGGAAAGCTGAGACTATTCAGATTTATTCTGACTCCTGTATTCCTTATTGTAGTGCCTGGCATGTCCTATGGACAATTGAAGCAATCATGAAATACAACAGGTAAAAATACCTCTTTGCAAGTCATAACTAGAACAGGTGCAGGATCAGTAGTTTCCCAGTGTTGTCTAAGAGCTATCTACAGGTCTTCCAAACGGATCTATCTGGAGTTAGACCTCAGAATGATGCTGTGACTGTTAAATTTGGGAGTGAAAGGGCTACCAGTAGTTAGGCTTGGCAAGATTCAATTCTTAGTTTTTTCATAAATTCACTGGATAATATCAATGTTCATTTTTAAGCATTTTAAATTTTTTATCAGTTTTAATTTTCATAGTTCAAAATAATTGATTTTAAGCATTTTTTTAAATTTTCATTTATTTTAATTTTCACAGTTGAGGGACATTATTGTGGGTCAGATAATGGGGTGTGTGTCAGACACTAATTATTTAATGACAGATGTTGAGAGTCAAAAAGTTAAAGCTTTATGACCATTAAAACACATAGTTAGTGTCACATGTCAAAATATACAAAATAAATATCTTTAAATCAAACTCTCATAAGTTATCAATAAGCATTTTTCTTACTTTGCCTCTTTGTAAATTCTGATTATTGATGCAAATTTGTTTTGGTCAATTTTGCGTGTTTACAGTGAAATCAACATTTACTGATACGGTTTAAAAAGCCTAATCTTCTAAGCCTACTTATAGATGGAATCAAATAAGATCACTGTACGGAGGGAGAACTTTATGGAGCCGTGCAAGAATTATAGAAAGAGTTTTCTCATATTCCCAGTCTCAGAAAACCATGGAAAGAACACAACATGAATGTAATTCATTGTCCTTTTCAGATCAGAGCATTATAACCTACTTCCCATACTTTTTCAAGCCTCAGAGAAGTGAAGACTAGCAGAATAGGCTCAGTGGTGGTTTGTCTTTAAAGCATTCCCATTTTACTATCCTCTGGCAATTATGTTTTGCAGATTGATGTCAGCCTTTTTCTTTTGCCAACTTTGATCATTACCACTTGATCTTACGTGTTCTCTCAGGATCGCTCTCCAGATGCATGGTAGCAATAATAATAATAATAAAAAAGAGTATTTGTCAAATTTTGCCAAGCTCACTACTCCATTTTATACATCTCAAAAATAGATCTGGCCCTTTTTGCCACAGTGTAACACAGAGAGCTTGTGTTCAGTTGTCCACTGTGATCCCTAAATCCTTTTCAGTTTCACTGCTTTCGAGGATACAGTCCCCCATCCTGTATTTATGGCCTAAATTCCTTGAAAATGCTTAAATTTCTTTAACTCCCCCCCCCCCCCCAAAACCAAACCAAACCAAAATAACAAAAAAACCACACCCTACTTTGAAAGATCATTAGGCTTGTAAAGTAAAGCATTCAAACTTTAGGAAATGCCTGTGCAACCTTAGTTTAGCCACCTTGTGTGTATGCTTATCTTTAATTAGATGATCCTCACATACTGTTCTTTCCACAGGATTCCTGCTTCATTCATTGCTGGGGATGGAGGGTGCTCAGGAACTTAAAAAATGAAGCTGCAATGTGTAGTTTGTCTGCCTCATTTGTTGCAGAAATTGGAAATTGTGTGGTGAATGAGGCAGGGACAATAGGGAAAGAAAATATGGTCTTGTGATTTAGGGAACTGAATGCCACCCTGAAGAACTAAATTCTGTCCCTTCTGTCAGAGTTCCTATGTGATCCTTGACAAGTCACTTAAACCAGACTCTTCACAGGTGACCACTAATTAAGTTCATTTTCCAACTAGAGAAAGCTAGTGCTAGATTTGTAGAAGTGCTGAGCACTCATGCCTGTAGGGGGAGTCAGTGGGGATTGTGCTGAGTACTCTGAAAAATCAGTCCCATCTAGGCAATTCAACTCGGACATCCATAATTTGTCAACATGTGACAATTTGGCCTTTGTGCTGTGTGTCTCAGTTCCTGATCTATAAATTTGAGCTAATGGTGTCGTCTTACCTTACAAGAATGTTGTAAAGATTGTTACTTATTTAATGTTTATAAAGCATGCAAATACTAAGGTGATGAGCATCACAGAAATGTCCACAAAGAAATGAATGATTGTGTATTCACGACAGGGTTTGGAAGGCAGCAAATATGACATGGGGCCAGGCAGGAAGTGTTGAGTATAAAAGGACATATTAGATGGTGCTCACTGAGTAAGCAACTACCCTGTCTGTGCACTGAATGTGGCAGGGTTCCTGTGGAAAAAATAGAATATGAGCACATAATTTCAGACTATCACAATGCATAAATGTATTAATATGCTACAGTCAACCTTGATTCTGGCATTTCCCATCCTTCTGAGTGCTTGACTTTGCAACCTTAACATGCTTTTAACATACTTTTTTGGATGTGATTATAATTATTTTGGTTTTGCTGTTTTATTGGGACCTGTATCCTGACTCATAGCTTCAAGCCAGTCAAATTTCACCAACCATCTACTCTTGAATTGAATTGAGAGTATTCCATAAAAAAAACTGAAATTGAATCTGCGCATATGTTTGTTAGTGGATTGTTTTTCATTATTTAAAAAAAGGTAATATAGCTTTTTGGGAAAAAATACCTAAACTCTAGTATCAGGTTGTTGTTGGGTTTTTTTACTAGTAAAAGGATCAGTGTGTGCTAGTTCATATTGAATTTTAACACGAGAATTCTGTTTATTGTAACAGTTTGTTACCATAGAAGTATAAACTGAAAGGTAGCAATGATGAGTTAGTGTAATATATTACATTAAATAAACTTGTCCTGTTAGCGCTGCATGCAAAGCTTTGTTTACATTACAGTAAGCTGTTTTCTGCTGCATTTACAATTCTGCTGTACAAATAAATTAAGGGAGCTCATGACAGCATGATTTACTTTCTTCATACAAACTGAAAGGCGTTAATATTTTTTTAGCGTATTTGCTTGCAGGTGGGCGTTCTTTAAAGTTGCTGTATGGGCATCATCATCAGCCCTATCATCTAAAAAAGAAAATAGATGAAAGGCTGTCTTATCTCCTTGTTCCCATACGTAGAAGAAGGGCAAATATTAAATGTTATATTTAGAATTCAAAGACATAGCAAACAATACTGAAATAACCTTTATAAATACATCCCTCTCCTTTTGACAGGAGGTAAATTTCCATTAAATGAAATAAATTAAAAAACTGAGTTTCATCATATTCAAAGATTTGATTGCATATAGGGAGGTACCAAATTCTGCTATTAAACTGGAGTTGCTCTGCTGAAATCCAGTGAATTTATGTTGTACAGGTGTAACTGAATGATTTTTGCCTGCAATGTCTTTATTTTTGGTGATGGTTCATGAGATGAGAAGGGGAAAAAGCCAGCCTGAATTTCACATCCAGGCTAAGTTTGCAGGGCTAGTAGGTAGGGGAAAATATCTCTACTTGGTAATGGATTAAATTTTATCTGTGGACAATGAGAGAAGAACATTAAATTTCAAATTGCTATTGTTACAGACTGTTTCTTAAAGAGTGCACTTTAATCATGTAAGAGGTTTACCTACTCATATGAACATACCATTGATAACAAAAATAGTTTTTTTTGTTTGGTTTTGAGACTATTGTTAATAGGGGTTAGGTGAGTGGTGGTCAAATTTGTCATTCCTCTCTCTATACCATTCTAAGGTACAATCTGCATCACTCAACACATAGCTGTCTATTCCTCTCATCCTTTCTTTTTATTCTCCACCTCCCCTCTCTAAAGATATGAGCTCACAACACAGGGACTTGGCAACAGAAGGATGGTACCATGGAAGCAACTGATGCCCTTTCTCTGTGTAGGTCTGTGTTGCATGATCTGACCCATTAAAAGGACACATTGGCAAACCCTTTAAGCCCCCAAATTTAACACAGGTGTGAAGCTGTAAAATATCTTAAGAAATACGATCCTTTGTAGGATTTCTAATTAATATTCCACTGATAAATATTTTTATAATGCAGTATTTAATCTGCAGTAACCCCTACATGTAAACAAAGCAGCATGAACAAGGAAGAATACCATATTATTCATACACAGCTTTGTTTGTACATAGAATCACAATATAAACTGAACTTCAACTCTGTAACAGTCCATTTCACTTTGTCACACTGGAGTTTAATTCTATGAATTGCATTTTCATGTTCTCCCCCTTTGTATACTATCTGGTAAACTACAAATATCTTACTTTATGCTCTGGAAGTTTGAGGTATGGTATCTTAACTTTGGTGAGAAAGCATCTTCTTAGATTGAGAAGAGAAATGTACAGTTCAAACAGTGGCTTAAAAGTTGTGGAAGGTAAGCAAACGTGTGCGTGGGGAAAGTGTGTGTGTGAAGGAAAGCCAATGAGATCTGCAGACATGGATTTATGTAAAAAACCTGTATTTGGAGGCATTTATTCTAATGTATTTGAAATAAATACACAACTTTTAGGCTGTGCTAGAAATTCCCTGTGAAAACTTTTTTTTTTTTTAATTGTCCTTACCTTCTAGTAAGGAGGAGAGGACGGAAGATGATAAAATACAGGGAGGCTCTGATAAGAAACAGTCAAATGGAAAAAAAATAAAAGTCCCAGTTAATTACATCATGTAATTGCAGATAGCTAAAAAGTGGCAAGTTTGTAAATGACTTATATACCAGTGCTAGTAGTCTAAATAATAAGATGGGTGAATTAGAGTGCTGTGTATTAAATGAGGATATTGATTTAATAGGTATCACAGAAACTTGGTGGAATGAGGATGATCAATGGGACACAGTAATACAAGGGTACAAAATATATTGGAGGGACAGAACAGGTTGTGCAGATGGGAGAGTGGCACTATATGTGAAAGTAAGATTTTTACTTCATTTTATTCTATGCTTTAAGAAACCAAACTGTACCATAGAATCTCTATGGATAGTAATTCCATTGTCTAATAATAAGAATATAGCGGCAGGGATATATTACCGACCTCCTGACCAGGATGGTGATAGTGACTGTGAAATGCTCAGGGAGATTAGAGAGGCTATAAAAATAAAAAAATTCAGCAATAATGCAGGATTTCAACTATCCCCATGTTGATTGGGTACATGTCACCTCAGGACGGGATGCAGAAATACAGTTTCTTCGCACCTTAAATGACGGCTTCTTGGAGCAGCTAGTCCTGGAACCCACAAGGCAATACTTGATTTAGTCCTAAGTGGAGCACAGGATCTGATCCGAGAGGTGAATATAGCTGCACAGCTTGGTAATAGTGACTGTATTATAATAAAAGTTAACATCCCTGTGTCAGGGAAAACACCACAGCAGCCCAACACTGTAGCATTTAATTTCAGAAAGGGGAACTAAACAAAAATGAGGTTAGTTAAAAAGAAATTAAAAGATAGTGTCAAATGTGAAATCCCTGCAAGCTGCATGGAAACTTTTTAAAGACACCATAATGGAGGCTCAACTTAAATGCATACCTCAAATTTAAAAAAATAAAACTTAGAGAATCAAAAAAGTGCCACAATGGCTAAACAAAGTAAAAGAAGCAGTGAGAGGCAAAAAGACTTCCTTTAAAAACTGGAAGTTGAATCCTAGTGAGGAAAATAGAAAGGAGCATAAATTCTGGTAAGTGAAGTGTAAAAATATAATTATGAAGGCCAAAAAAGAATTTGAAGAACAGCTAGCCAAAGAGTCAAAAGGTAATAGCATTTTTTTTTAAGTACATCAGAAGCAGGAAGCCTGCTTAACAACCACTGGATGATCGAGATGCTAAAAGAGCATTTAAGGACGATAAGGCCATTTTGGAGAAACTAAATGAATTCTTTGCATCAGTCTTCGTGGCTGAGGATGTGAGGGAAATACCCATACCTGAGCCATTCTTTTTTAGTGACAAATCTGAGGAACTGTCCCAGATTGAGGTGTCATTAGAGGAGGTTTTCGAACAAATCGATAAACTAAACTGTGGTAAGTCACCAGGACCAGATGGTATTCACCCAAGATTCTGAAGGAAGTCAAATGTAAAATTGAAGAAATACTAACTGTATCCGCAAAAAGAAAAGGAGTACTTGTGGCACCTTAGAGACTAACCAATTTATTTGAGCATAAGCTTTCGTGAGCTACAGCTCACTTCATCGGATGCATACTGTGGAAAATACACAAGATGTTTTTATACACACAAACCATGAAAAAATGGGTGTTTATCACTACAAAAGGCTTTCTCTCCCCCCACCCTACTCTCCTGCTGGTAATAGCTTATCTAAAGTGATCACTCTCCTTACAATGTGTATGATAATCAAGGTGGGCCATTTCCAGCACAAATCCAGGTTATCATACACATTGTAAGGAGAGTGATCACTTTAGATAAGTTATTACCAGCAGGAGAGTAGGGTGGGGGGAGAGAAAACCTTTTGTAGTGATAAACACCCATTTTTTCATGGTTTGTGTGTATAAAAACATCTTGTGTATTTTCCACAGTATGCATCCGATGAAGTGAGCTGTAGCTCACGAAAGCTTATGCTCAAATAAATTGGTTAGTCTCTAAGGTGCCACAAGTACTCCTTTTCTTTTTGCGAATACAGACTAACACGGCTGTTACTCTGAAACCTAACTGTAGGCTGTAGCCTATCATTTAAATCAGCTTCTGTACCAAATGACTGGAGGATAGCTAATGTGATACCAAATTTCAAAAAAGGGGTTCCAGAGGTGATACCGGCAATTACAGACTGGTAAGCCTGTCTTCAATACTGGACAAACTAATTGAAACTATAGTAAAGAACAAAATTGTCAGACACATAGATGAACATAATTTGTTGGGGGGAGAGTCAACATGTTTTTTGAAAAGGGAAACGATGCCTCACCAATTTTACTAGAATTCTTTGAGGGGGGTCAACAACCGTGTGTACAAGGGAGATCCAGTGGATATAGTGTATTTAGATTTTCAGAAAGCCTTTGACTTTGACTCACCAAAGACTCTTAGGCAAAGTAAGCTGTCATGGAATAAAAGGGAAGGTCTTCTCTTAAATTGGTAACTGTTTAAAAGATAGGAAACAAAGGATAGGAATAAATGGTCAGTTTTCAGAGTGGAGAGTGGTAAATAGTAGTGTCCCTCAGGGGTCTGTACTGGGAACACTCAAATTCAACATATTCTTAAATGATCTGGAAAAAGGGTTAAACAGTGAGGTGGCAAAATGTGTAGATTCATGATATAAAACTACTCAAGATAGTTAAGTCCTATGCAGACTGCAATGAGCTACAAAAGGATCTATCAAAACTGTTTCACTAGGCAACAAAATGGCAGATGAAATTCAGTGTTTTGTAGGTGAAAAGTAATGCACATTGGAAAACATAATCTCAACTATACATATACAATGATGGGGTCTAAATTAGCTGTTATCACTCAAGAAAGAGATCTTGGAGTCATTGTGGATAGTTCTCTGAAAACTTCCACTCAATGTGCAGCGGCAGTCAAAAAGGCAGACACAATGTTGGGCATCATTAAGAAAGGGATAGAGAATAAGACAGAAAATATCATATTGCCTCTACATAAATCCATGGTACGTCCACACCTTGAATACTGCATGCAGATGTGGTCAACTCATCTCAAAGAAGATCTATTGGAATTCGAAAAGTTTCAGAAAAGGGCAACAAAAATGTTTAGGGTTATGGAATGGCTTCCATATGAGGAGAGATTAATAAGACTGAGACTTTTCAGCTTGAAAAAGAGACGACTAAGGGGGACTATGATTGAGGTTTATAAAATCATAATCGGTGTGGAAAAAGTAAATAAGGAAGTGCTATTTACTCCTCCTCATAACACAAAAACCAGGGGTCACCAAATGAAATTAATAGGCAGCAGGTTTAAAACAAACAAAAGGAAGTATTTCTTCACACAACTCAAAATTAACCTGTGAAACTCTTTGTGACATGATGTTGTGAAGGGCAAGATTATAACAGGGTTCAAAAAAGAACTAGATAAATTCATGGAGGATAGGTCCATCATTGGCTATAAGCCAGGATGGGCAGGGATAGTATCCCTAGTCTCTGCCAGAAGCTGAAAATGAGCGACAGGGAATGGGTCACTTGATGATTACCTGTTCTGTTTATTCACTCTGGAGCACCTGGCAATTGGCCACTGCTGGAAGACATGATACTGGGCTAGATAGACCTTTGGTCTGACCCAGTATGGCCATTCTTATGTTCTTGTTCTAAATCTTTTTTACAATTTTTGCCATTCTCTTTCCAGGAAAAGAAAAAACAAACTTATTTACAAGTTGTACTATTCGTTTCAATTACATACATCCCAGAACACCTAAACATTACTTCTAACTGTCCTTTCTCCAGTACATGTCTTCTACTATATGGAAACAGAGACAACTTACTGAAAATGTTGATGAATAAAAGTGGGCAAGCCTTATAGTGGGAACCAGAAATTCCCTGAATCTGTTTTTCTGACCTGCTGTATGGGTCTATGTTGTAGATGGGTTTACAATACACTCTTACATAGTGTGTGAGTTTCTTTTTCTCTTTTCTTTTATTTTTGTAAATATGTTCTTTGTATCAAATACAAAATAAATAAATAAAAGTTCAGTTGACTATACATTTATTTTTAAATGAAGGAATATTAGGCTGTGAGAATAGATACTATTTAAACTTCTTTCCTTCTGTTAAGCTGCATTGGTTTACATTTTATAAATAGATGATCATAAATACTACCCCAACCTATGTTGCCAGTTTCTCTCCCAGTGGAAAACTGACCCCCCACAAAGTCACAGAGTTGACAGCTCTCAGACCAGGGGAGACCCTGGTAGTAGAAGAAAGCTAGAGCCAGAAGCCTGAGGTCCAGGTAGAAATTACTAAATATGGAGACACCATGAAAAACAGATGCTGGCAGGAGAAGAACTCAGTGTGAGTGCCAGAAGAGCCTGAGATAAATGAGAACTCTTGATTTCAATGGTGAACTTTATTTTTGACACCAAGAATTGTGTGGAATTGTTTGTGGTCATTAAAGCAGCTCCAACCAGAGGGTGGTATTACTCATAAGGGAGACTCTGTATATCTTATAAGGGTCCATCAAGAATGAGAACCAAGGGAAGGCATTGCAGGGGAATCTTGTGGCCATGAGGAGGCACTCAGTAAGTGGTAGTCCTGTTACAGTTGATGAAACTCTTTGACCTAGTCCATCTTCCTTCCAGTGCAGGATAGTTTACTACTGTACATTTACTGGTGTTTTTCCCTGTCTATTTTTAAATTTGTCAAGTGCTGTGGCTTCCACCACTTACTGTGGCCTATAATTATCATGGTTAATAGGTAGATCTTGCTGTCAGGAAGCGTTTCCCTATTCTCGGCCTCAGTTTTTCTCTTTCCTAATTTTATCACATTACTCCTGATTAGGCCCAATTGTATCACCTTACACAATGCTTTCATGGTTGTCAGATAATTTTATATTGTTATGTCTTTCCTTAGTTTTCACATAGCCAAACAGGCATGTTTAACTTTCTGAAAATATTTTCTCGTCACAGTAAATCCTTCAAGCCCCCTGCTCAGGTTTGCTGCTTCTCGCTGATCTATTTGCCATTCTCCCAGCAACTTTCTGGTAATATGGTGCTCAGAACAAAACCTGCTCTTTTGAGTGGGGTCAAAAGATAGCCATGTAGAGAGGATATACCATTATTTCTGGGCTTCATGATGTCGTGTTAGGGGAGCGGTTCTCAAACTTTTGTATTGGTGATCCCTTTCACACAGCAAACCTATGAGTGTGACACCCCACCTTATAAGTGAAAAAGACTTTAAAAATGTTTAACATTATTATAAATGCTGGGAGCAAAACAGGGTTTGGGGGTGGAGGCTGGCTCGCAACCCCCCGTGTAATAACCTTGCAACCTCCTGAGGGGTCACGACCCCCAGTTTGAGAACTCCTGTGTTAAGGCATATGCCACCCAAAACTATGTTGGCTGCTTTTAGTGTCCTACTGCATAGCAAATTAGACAGGAATTTGCAATCATCATCTCTTCCAGTACTACTGCTTCACAGGTGTCTCCTTGGAATATATTTAGGACACTCAGCGTAAGATGCACAGGCAAGGCAGTGAAATGGCGGGAGCTGAAAGAGCAGGGAAGTCAGTCAGACCCCAATTGGAGAGAGAGAAAAATGTTTCTCTGCCAAGGGATCTGCTATAATCTGCAAGAAATACAGGAATAGAGAGCAAGGTTTTTTGCCATCTTAGTAGCAACTTGCACATTTAAATCACATTTAACAATAGGGATTCTCAAGTAGTTTAAAGAGAAATCTATTTCAGTCTTTTCTATTTTAATTAACTATTCAATGACCTTTGAAAAAAAGGACATGTCACTGTTAAATAGGAAATTAAATACACAAGCTAATATTAAGGAAATAACTGTGAATAAAAGTTATTCAAGTTTTTCAGTATCAATTACACAAAAATCCATTAAAGCTGTATAATTTACTGGTGTAAGACATGGAATGTCAGAATTTGGATGGTTTGTGTAACTTGCGTAAAGTCTAGAGCAATTGCCCAGTCTTCATGAGATGCTCAGGAATTCCCCAGGCTGCAGCAGCCTCGTACTTGAGTGAAGGTTTCACCATCTGAAAAGCAGCTCTGATTATTTTAACATATATGATGTAATTGAAAGAACTTTTTTCCCTTTGTCATGTTTTGTTTTTCAAGTGAAAAATACGCCTGATTTTGGATTCATAACCTGAAAGATACAGTGAGAAGCACCAGCCTTTCCTTTCCTAGGCAGGTGCTACAGAGAAGGACCAGTAGACATAGGACATGATTCAAAGAAGAGTATTGTTTTTAAGACATGAATTAAGCAGTGAAAGGAAACAAAAGAACCACAAGTGTATCAAGTACCTGTTATGATACCACAGAATTCAAATGAGGGTTTGGTCTTCATTAACCATTTTTAAGAGGTGGCATACTAATGACATTTGAACTAAATTACAAGGCATTGCATATACCAGTGAGAAAAGAGAACTCAGCATTTTTTTAGGATTCAATATAGTATTGATACTTTGGTACTTATTTTTCAGTTAAATTTGATTTTATTTAGCTTTTCTATCATACCATATGACTTGATTAATGCAAGGTATTCTTTGTTCATTGAAAACAGGAGTTGTAGAAAGGCCTTGCTGTCAGCAATGTTGAGAATTTTTTGTGACATTTCCTTAGTGTAGACAAGACATGAGAGAGCTTGCCTTGTGTGAATACAATTTTGGCAGCTGTTGGCCACAGCTCCCATTGAATTACAGTTGTACACTCTAATACAATGGGATCTACAGTCCTGGTGAGTTCAGTGGGAGCTGAGGGAGCTCAGCTCATCACAGGGCTACTCAGTACTTTCCAGGTTCATGTGCTAAATCAGTCCCAAACTTGGACTATAAATTAGTTTAAATGTCTGGCTTGCTTTGGACTGATTCCGAGATGTTTTTGGTAACTCAGTAGAAACAAGCTCTTAGTGTATCTAATGCTTTAGGCCCACTTCTACCCTCAGATACAGTTTCTCATTACGATTAATGGAAGTTGTGTTTGTATGTCTGAGGGTGGCATTGTACCCTATGGACCAAATCCAGTACCCAGCCCCATAAGAGTTGGAGGAAGAACTTGCGGAAACATCCTGTACGGGCCCTCTTTTGGATCGTTGCATGGTTGATGACAGGAAAATCTGCATAGTAGTGGATGTTCTGCCTATATTCTGACTCTCTTGCATCCAGGACCTACCCCCACCTGCAAGTTATATGGTCATCATGACAGTCTGCTGAAATGTATAATTTCTGCTTCTCATAATTCCTCCATGACCTGGATAGTGTGAAGTACATTACATTAACATACAGCAGTCTATACAATTATGAAGGTTAGTGACTAAAAATAATGTACAACTGAATCCAGTGTTTTTTTTTCTTCCAGAAAGCTATATTTGTTAACCAAAGAATATATTTAACGATACATAATACCAACATTTTTTTTTAATCCTAGAATTCTTTTAATATGCCAGTCTGGAAGTTAGGTTATATATTTTAACTTGATGCTTTGTTTTTGGTATTTTTTTTCAGAAAGTCACCTCCCACTTTTCTCTTCAAAGCTGATCATGTAAAGCAGTTTGCAAAAGTGATTTGTGCATGACTGCCATCATCTATAAAGCTTTAAGTGGAAACTCAGTAGTTTGCACTAGAAGGATCTTGCCTTTCTATTATTTCCAAGTGGATGCCTCGTTATCTCTGAAAACTGTGGCTGAAATTTTTTCAATGAGACTTGTAGTTATGGACTCAGTTGAATTCCCATTGAATTTCATTAGGATTTGGTCATCACAATCACTTAGGGTCCTTTGAAAATGCTAGGTTATGTTTTATTGTTTTGTTATTGTGGACTTGGTCCAAATTCTAATTTGTTAGCTGGTGAAGAAATGTGGATTTCTTGGTGTCCTGACTTTTGCTATTCTGTAAATGTTAACACAAGGTTGTTGTGTTTTTTTTTAAAGTGTGTAGGGTATAAATATTTGGCTTTTTTAATCTTATCAAACTAATTATATGAAGCATATACACCATAAAGTATTCTAATATGGGACAAGAACTGTAGTGTGTCAGCAAACAAAGGAGAAATGTTGTTAGTTTACATGAGCACATATTCTTGTGCCAGGTCAGAAGGTTTTAAAAATAAGTTATATTTGCTAGAATGCAACCCTAAAAATATAGGTCTTGACTGGCCTATAGGAAAAATTCCCAGGAGTGTGTCCTCACTTCCAAGATCTTTCTCAGAAACTGACCGATAAGTATATGTAACCCTGCCCCAAGATGTCAGTTGAGCCTCCTCCCCTCTTGTCACATGGGTTCTTTCTTTTTTTTGATGTGTGGTGTTTCTATCTAAGGTGACTCCTCACGGTTCCTTGGAGACAAGGGGTGTTATTCTTGAGGAAATGAAAATTGCTACCACTGCTGGCATGGTGTATAAAAGCCAGTACACAAGAAACAATAACGTATGTCAACACAAACCCCAGCAAAAGAAATGACATACCCCAAAATAACAATATAACAAGGAGGACTTTATTGGGATCTGGAGAAGGAAAGGGTTAGGATTAACTAATACGTGCGTACATTTCAACTAATTGCCCATGTCCCAACACTGACAATTTATCTCGATCCCAGCTCCCTCCTTGACACCTTCCCAGGCAGATAGTACACTGAGGAGGATCCTGGAGGAGATGAGTGCTGCAGTGTATTGAACATCTCTGGATATACAAGTCCAAGCTGGAAAGAAGACCAGGGCCAAATAGAATTCTGATCCAAGTGTAACCCTTCTGCCCGTCAGAGTTGGCAGCAACAAGGGCCGGGTTCAATATCTAGGGGATCCATTCCAATAACACAATGCAAACCGGCTCGAGCCCCCACCCAGTGACCTGGGACAAATATATACCACCCCCGCTGGGCGCCTCCAAGAGGCAATACTTCCCCTCTCGCAAGCACATAGTCTGAGTGTAGCAAAAGTCTTTTAATAACAGAGAGAAACAATGTGGCATTATGTTGGGGAAACACCACCAACAGGATTCATAACACAACCCATGAGCAAAAAACCCACCCCAGGCAAATTGGGGGCATGCCCTTTTCCCTTTGGTTCTTGAGTCCAGCAACCCCAAATCACCCAAAGTCCCAAAAGTCCAATGCCCCAAAAGTCTCTGTCCCTGGTCAGGGCAGCCCCAGAGTTCGAAAGTTTATCTGCGGAGCTTTACCTCCCAACCTGGGTGGAAATGGGACAGGGGTAAGAGGCACCTTACGTGATCTGAAGCTGACCGCCCCATAGCTCCATAGCGGCGCTCCACTCCGCCAGCCGCCCCACAAACTCCTTCGCTCAGCTGCGCTCCGCTCCGCCAGCCGCCCCACGAACTCCTTCGCTCAGCCGCCCCACGAACTCCTTCGCTCAGCTCCACGACCCACAAGCAGCTCCTGCTATCCACACACTGCGCCGCATCGAACTGCTTCACCAGCCGTCCCGCAAACTGCTCCACAATATATCTTCAGGCTCCCCCACTACTTAACACAACACTCAGTGATTTCAGCTCTTAGGTGAATTCAGCTTATAATAGGGGAGCCCCAGTGCTGGTGCACTGTCAGCCCAAAGTGAGCTCAGCAGCCTATAACTAGACTTCTAATGAAATCAAAATTAGCTCTGATATTCCACAGTGGAGAGAGGAGGAAGTGCAATTAGCATGTAAGGCCCTCACCAAGGGGCCCATGCCACCAAGTATTAATACTTGTCCCCAGCCTCTCTCCATTCACACAGTTTTGGAACCCATGACCCTTGCCTAGCGAGTGCTACTTAGTTGATGGTGAATCCCTCCATCATAACAAAAGGCCACGTACAGTTCCAAGCACAGTTCCCATAATCAGGGTAATAACAATTTATTCTTCCTGCCCCAATAACAGAGACACTGGGGATCCCACAGCAGCCAAAGTGACCATTTGGGCAGCTATGGTCTCATTCTAGGTGTGGTGGGTGTGCCTATGCAAATGAGATTGGCCCCTGAAGTTCTTTTCCACAACTTGCCACACCTCACCACCAGATGTCAGGGTGGAGCTCATCCTGACACTGCTTACACAAGCATCTGCCAGGGGGAGAGTGGCCCATTACTGGGGAATAGTGGATTTATGCTCTAGACATGTTCCTACTTGGAATAGACAGGAGATAATGGATCTCCTGGGCCTGTGGGGAGAAGAGGCTGTGCAGACACAGCTACAGACCAGTCATAGAAATGTCTATGAAAAGATTGCACAGGGGATGCAGGTGAAAGGATATGACAGGGATAAAAAGCAGTGCCGCGTGAAAGTGAAGAAACTGCTGCAGGCATACCACAAGGCCATGGAGGCATCAAGCTTTAGACCTGCTGCTTTTACAATGAGCTGCACATCCTATTTGGTGGAGTCCCCACCAGTGCCCTGCAGACCACCAGTGATACCTCAGTGGAGCCCAAGCCCGAGACCCCTGCCATGAACAGCAAAGAGGAGGAGGAAGGACATATGGCAGGGGGGTGCAAACTGCCACAAGCCAGGGTCTTTGAGACTCCACCGCAGTCTAGCTAGTCCCTCTAGCTGACCATGGACAAGCCTGATCTAGAGGAAGCAACCTGGGGTAAGTGCATTCACCCTTAAAAAGTTTTTAAATTTGAAGATGGCACCCAGCCCAACCCCAAGTGAGCAGGATATGGGCATCTTCTTTTAATTGTTTTACTCACAGAAGAAGAGGTAGAGGGCAAATACACTTAGAGGTAGAGCTGTTACTGGCTTTTCATTTCCCCTGTAGGACTGATTTCCTGCAGAGCAGTTTATTTATGTACATAAGTATGGCCATTATATCCTCCTGAGAGAACTCAATGAAACTTTCATGGAGGTACACTGCAATCCTCTCCCAAATGTTTCTGGGGATGGCTGCTTTATTTCTTCCTCTGTAGTAGGATGCTTTTCCATGACATGCCAACATGATTTCAGCAGGCACCATTGCAGTAAACAGGCTAGTGTCATATAGACCTGGGAAGCTTCAAGGACACCAGCAGCACTGCATCTCTGTGCCTTTGTTACCCTCAGGTCTGAGATGTCAGCTAAAATCACCTCTACCTGTGGAAAATAGTGCCTGTTCTCTGTACCATTGCCCTTTACTTGTACCCAGGGAAATATAGGTCAATCTTTTTTGCTTTATGCAACTAGACAATTTGACCCTCCCTATCCCTCCCACCCTGGAAATGACATGGCCACAGGTCAGCAATCTTGTGCAGAGGCACACTGAAGCTGAGGTGTCAATAAGCAAGTCTGACTTAAAGTTTTATGGAAATAAGGGAATTGAGTTCTGAAACTTTTCTTTTGATTTCCTTTAACTGCAAATCCAGTGATACATCTGTCTGTTTTATCTGTAGCTGCTGCCGATGAGCCTTGAATGTCTGACCCTGATGAGGAGAAAAAAGAAATAGACTAGGGAGGACATATTCAGTAAGATTTTGCAAGCCCCAGTGCTGCACTGGACTGTGAACAGGGGGCCTTGTGGGTGAATATGGCAGCCTGGAGAAGGAAAGAGCAGACAGGAAAAAGGCCTAAAAGTCCTAGCAGGAAAGGCAGAAGAGGGAGATGCACTAGGACATAATGGGGCATCAGACTCTTCTTAACCTACAGGTCAGGCAGTCACATGCTCATCTCCCTTTGCAGTCAGTGGAGAACTTTAGTGTAGCAGCTCCCTATATCTCCCAACGTTCCATGTGGCATAGGCCGCATCCCTACCTCTACCACTCCACACTTGGGGACAGTAAGGAGGACCACAGCTTGACATATGCCTGTCTGTGAGAGTTATGGTTGCTGTATGTGTAGCCAAAATGTACTGACATGGACATGAATGTTTTCTAGGGTTCTAATTTCAAAGTTCTGTTCCAAATTTGCACTGTATTGTTTTTTAATTGCACATTATTCTTGGTACTGTTTTTGTTATGCAATACTTTATTTTTTGGAAACCATTTACTCATTACTACTTCTTAACATATACAGCACAATGTGTAGTACTAGCGAAAGCACACATTAGAATTGAACAGGACCACAGAAATTATAGGTTTAGTGCAAAACACAGTGTAATGTATGATTTGTAGGTTTATTAAAAGACAGTGTAATATTCATAAATTTACACCTAGCACTACATAATTCCTAACAACCCCCGCCCCAAGTCAGATCCAAGTAGAGCACTGTACGTCACAGAACTTTAGTGTGGCTGACCACTAAAGTGCTCCTTTAATGTCTCACTCAGCTGCATAACTCCACATTGACCTCTTCTTGTGTCCTTGTTTTCAGTGTCAGTAGACAGTCACTCCACTCCAGCCCACCCTTCATGCTGGTGGTAACTTTTCCCTCTTTGCCTCAAAGATTTTTGCAGGACACAACAGGAAATTATAACCATGGGGATGTTTTACACATTGAAATCTAATTCAGTGAGTAAACACCACCAGTGTCCCTTCAGTCTATCAAAAGCACATTCAACTGTCATTCTGAACCTGCTGAGCCAGTACTTGAATCTTTCTTTGGACCAGTATATGGCTTCATGAGCCAGGAGAGCAAGTGATAGGTTTGGTCCTTGAGGATCACTATTAACATTTCAACATTGCCAATGGTAATTTGCCAGTCAAGAAAGAATGTCTCTGCTTTGAGTTTTCTGACCAGTCCTGTGTTTTTAAAGATGAAAGTGTCATGTACCTTTCCTCCCCAGTCCATATTGAGATTGGCTTGCATAATCATAAAAAAATCCCTTTATGTTGATGTATTCTATTGAAAGATATCCATGCCAAACATTGTTGTACCGCAGTTTGGGAACCCCATAGGTGCATTGTCCCAGAGAGGGGGGCCTGAACTTCCCCAGGTCACTGGTTAGAGTGACCCCGCTCAGTTCAGTTGCAAAGGGGGGAGAGGTGTGACGGAGTGGGGAGGATTGACCTGGGGATATTGCGGGGGAGTTTTATTGGTACTGTCTGCATTGGTGATGGGATATCAGGGTATGACTTCTCTTGAGGGATGATACCTGAGCATGTAACCTGAGCCCAGGAGGGGGCTGGGGCCAGGTGACACCTTCTTTCCGGGAAGCTGGACAAAGGCTGGAGGAGGAGCCAGGGGGTATGGCTGGAGGAGACTGCTGGAGGGGATTTCATTTTGGAGCTGGCTAGGGAAACTGAGGGAGACCTGGGCTAGGGTCCTGTTGTCTGTACCTACAAGCCCTGTTTTGGACTGTTCCTGTCATCTAATAAACTTTCTGTTTTACTGGCTGGCTGAGAGTCACGGTGAATCACAGGAAGTGAGGGGTGCAGTGCCCTGACTCCCCCACACTCCGTGACACCTTGTGCACAGAGTCTGAAGATGCAGGAATACAAGAAAGAAGTCAACTTTTTATTTCTGTACGTCTACTCAGATGCAGCAGCCTTCAGAGTTCACATAAAAATAACTTGGCTAAACGTTGCGTTGTTTTGGCAGTTTGAGATATCAATATGGATGATAAATATTAAATTATTCAGCAGTGTTCCAAGGGAGATAATATCTTTTTTTAATTCGTGGGCCACAGAAGCCACTTAGATTAATGGTATTGGATCAGTTAATATACACAAGAAGTGTTTGGAGCTCCTAGTGGCTCTGAGATTGTTTGAAATCAAATTCTTTTAATGCTAAGAATTTTATTTTGTTTTTGTCGTCGCTTGCTGAATGTATTGGGTCATGTTGGGAATTTTTTTTTTTGGACCCTCTACAAATATTCATCCCTGATATGGGCATAGTATTTGAAAAGTTGCTATTGTATAAAACATACTGCACTGGCCATATTCTGGCTTCAGATATATGCATGTAATTCCAAAGACTATTTTCTCCCTTTGTCTGAATGAAATTTTATTAGATATATAAAAATATCAATAACGGGTACACATGGGGTAAGTTCTTTGAAATCAATGGGTTTGCACCAGGGCTGAATTGGCCTAATACACTTAAATCTAGTTAAGTCCTAAGATGCTAGTATGATAAGGCACAGTGTTGGTCCTTATTCACTGTGAACATAGAGCATAGTCCAATGGGAGTACTTGAGCACTCCATTTTGTCAAAGGACGTAACCATCTTTTAAATACTTTCTGGACACATTTGGTCCCTTACCATTCCATATCAGTAAAACATGGCTAGAAACAACATCTCCACAGAACCTCATTTAATTAACTTGCCTGACTCTGTGCTCCGGGGAAGAGGGAAGAAAAGACCGAATTTAAATAACAATCAATATAACATTTAAAGTTACGACTTTATTAATTATTTTAGTATTTCTTCCCTGTATCTTTCTTGTTGGAATTCTGAATACATTCTGTATTGCATGCCTCAGGAAGTACAGTATATGTGTGCTTTGCAGGGGCATTGATCTGTTGTGCTGTGGACATGTTCTGGTCACAGTATGGCCAGTGCAACTACTACAGAAGTTGGAAAGATTCTGCTTGATTTCAATAAGAGTTTTCCCTTGAATTTCACCTCATAGAGCTTGAAGTTTATATGGGTTTGGTAGTACCTTTTAAAATTGTTTGTGAGCCTTCTAATGGTGCTTACTGAGTTCAGTTTGAAAAACCAGCCCGAGCATGGTGTGCATGTGTATATAAGAGAGAGGGAGAGAGGTTTTATATGGTTAGGAAACGTGGTTATTTTGAGTCAACAATGCCTGTGTGGTTTCTTCAGATTAGGATTGTAGTATAAAGGGCAAATGACACAACAAAGCCTGATTACTTAGGACAGAATTTAGCCTGAAAACGATAAAGAAGTAATCATAATGTGCAGTTACTACACTACAAGTCTCTTGAGATTCTGGAGTTATTTCCTACTAAATATACAGAAATACTGCAGTATTGTGATAGTGTTATAGCTGTTCGTAAATGTTAACTTTGTAACAGCAAAGACTGTATTTCAGAAAGATTTAGTTTAGATACCAGATTGAGTAAGTCACACTGTTGTCGGTTAGGTTTCTTGTCATGTGCAAATGCTTTCATAGAATCTTAGAATATCAGGGTTGGAAGAGACCTCAGGAGGTCATCTAGTCCAATTCCCTGCTCAAAGCAGGACCAATCCCCAACTAAATCATCCCAGCCAGGGCTTTGTCAAGCCGGGCCTTTACCATGGTATTACTATGAGTAATTCTGCTTGTAATAGTGTGCTGTACCAACGTTTCCATAGCTAATAGATTCCTTACAGTAACTCAAATGCATGCTTTTATATGGTGTCTTCCACCCAGTGATCTGAAAATGTTTTATCAGAATTCAGGGCCATATTCTTTCCAAGCATGGAAAACGTGTGGCTAGTACCAAAAAATCACATTCCAATAAGAATTTTTCTATTCAAATTTAAGGCCGTTATGATGTAGCACAGCTACAAAATAGTAACTTAGTGAGCTCCTGGTATGGTCCTTTCAAGTTCATTTTAGGAACTAAAGTTTGTCTCCTCAGCCAATTAAACCATAGTAAAATCATTTTTGAACATTAAGGGAGACATCCTGGCTAAATTTGATATCAAACCTTAATCCTCTAAAAGGATTGAGAAGACAATCAAGTGGGTGGAGTTTTGCAGCTTGGAAAACCCAAGAATTTGTCTACCAAGATGATGCAAGAAATAATTTTATCTAAATCTACAAGAGTAGACAGTAAGCTTTCAAAGGCAATCAGTTGTCTAATATATTATTAGTATGGTGTTTATAGTAGTATATATGTTGGTATATTTGTGATGAACAGCAAAGGGACATGAAAGTTTGTCATTTAAGATTTTTAACTATTATGTTAATTTGCAATGAATAGTAAGCATTCATATGAACGGAGTACTTTATGATGCATTACAATGTTCTTTTTAGTTCTTACCTGATCAGTGCTCTGACTTCCTGTATCTGTTCCTCCTTGTTTATCTTGACTGTGGTAAAACAATAAATTAAAACCCTTAAATAATTGTCAGAAAGTATACTGTAGCAGCAGCTTCAATGCCGTGGGTATTTGTTGATTTCATTTTAATCCCTTGTATTGAATGTTTTAGAAAAAGTCATTGATGGTAAGCCGACTGAAAAATTGATACTTTAAAAGTGACCTGCAAAGTGGAACAATAGATTTTATGGCCTTTAAAATTGATAGATCAGGAAGGTTTGAAAGGTGTGTGTGCGTGCGTGTGTGTGTATGGGGGGGGGGGGCTTTGTTCTAGAAAATAGGTGAGGGGTGGGAGTGGAGTGGTTTCTACCCTTTATAAAATATTGGTGGACAACTCTGAAATATTGGGAGTTAGTCCAAATCCTTAATGGTTAAGAAGTGGGGCTTGAATCATGAACAAAGACATTTTCTTCCAACAGTTTCAGTTATGTTGATGTTAACAAAGGAGGAATAATAATTTTACACTGTTTGAATAAAAATAATTTATCTCCATTAATTAGGTTTCACACCCTTGGCTATGACATCTCAGATACTCTGCTTGCTCTTCAGTTCTCTGAGAGACAAGATCTAAATTATTTATGTAAACTAACAAAAACCCTTTTGGCCTTCTCTAGGTATCATAAAGGGTATAAAAGGCAAATAATGCATCCTGTGGACCTGACTCGATATATGTTGACCTGTCAAGTTTAAAATATAGTGTACATAAAATTAAGTGAAATATTAGAGTTTAAAATATTAGGTTTCAGAGTAGCAGCCGTGTTAGTCTGTATCCGCAAAAAGAAAAGGAGGACTTGTGGCACCTTAGAGATGAACAAATTTATTTGAGCAAAAGCTTTCGTGAGCTACAGCTCACTTCATCCAATAAATTTGTTAGAAGTGAGCTGTAGCGCATGAAAGCTTATGCGCAGATAAATTTGTTAGTCTCTAAGGTGCTACAAATCCTCCTTTTCTTTTTTTAAAATATTAGTTTCTCTTTGTAGATTGAAAGGAGGTGTGAAGTGATAGTCTTGTATCTGGGAGTGCCATCATTTAGGAGACAGATTGGATGGGTAGGCTGGTGGGTGGGACAAGGGGGAAGAGATGAGGAATGCTAAGAAAATTATTTAAATTGAGATAAATACACGTATATTAGGAACTTAGCAAAATATTATCTAATTCTGCTAACATTATCATTTACATTTTAGAAATTTGGTAGAACAGCTGAACATAATATTTTCATAAAGCAACTACAAATGAATAACCTATCCTGAATTATTATTTTCTGCATCACAATATTCATGCTTGTTGGAGTACATTTTGTTATATTTCCAAGTAATCTTTTGTGGTCCTTTCCCTATTTTGATATCGTAGCTTTTTATTCCAGCCAATTTCATTGGTTGAAAACATTTCTACGCAAGTGATAATCTTTGTGACGGGATATTTTTATTGTTTGCAATTATGCTAAATATATACCTTTAGAGCTGATTGAGAATTTTCTATTGGAATGTCTTTACAGTGGAAAATACTGTTCTGCAAAATCAAATATTTACATGGGAAAATTTCAGTTTTGCTGATAGATTTTGATTTTATTTAATTGGGAGAATATCAATGAAATATTTCTTTTGGGGGTTGGTTTGACCTAAATTGGAATATTTAGGTTTTTTTAACTAATCTGAAACATTTCAAGAAAACATTAAATTACATTTTCCTATTGTGGCACATTGCCAGATGGGAGTTGTAAGCATCCAGGGAAGCTGGCCCGTGGGAGATAATGGGGGTCAGAAAAGTATCTCCCATAAAGAAAGAAATGTCCCGGTTACATCAGGTGACTCCTGGGAAGTGGTGCAGCATGGCTAAGGCAGGATCCCTGCATGCCCTGTCCCCGCGCCGCCCCCAGAAGCGGCTGGCATGTCCGGCAGCAGCTCCTGTGGGGGGAGGGGCAAAGGGTATCAGCGTGGTGCCCTTGCCTGCAAGCACTGCCCCCGCAGCTCCCATTGGTTGGGAACAGGGAACTGCGGCCAATGGGAACTGTGTGGGGGCGGTGCCTGCAGGCGAGGGCAGTGTGCAGAGCCACCTGCTCACCCCTCCCTCCCCCCAGGAGCCATTGCCAGACATGCCGGCCACTTCCAGGAGCAGCACTGGGCAGGGCACGCAGGGAGCCTGCCTTAGCTATGCTGCACCACTTCCCAGGAGTCACCTGCTGTAAGCAGCACCCACCCCAACCCCCTCCTACACCCCAACCCCTTGCCCCAGTCCAGAGCCCTCCCACATCCAAATTTCCTCCCAGAGTCTGCACCCACTGCTGCACCCCAACCCCTCACTCCAGCCCAGAGCTGCCTCCCACACCCCCTCCCAGAGGCTGCACCTCCTCCTGCACCCCAAATTCCTGCCCCAGCTCCTTCCCAGAGCCCACACCCTGCACCCCAACCTGCTGCCCAAGCCCTGAGCAGCCCTCCAGAGCCTGCACTATGAATCCCCTCCTGCACCCCAACGCCCTGCCCCCGACTAATCCCATGGCTCCTCCCACATTCTGAACCCCTCGGCCCCAGCCGAGAGCCCATCTCCCCTCCCATGCCCCAACCCCCTGTCCCAGCTCGGTGGAAGTGAGTGAGGATTGCGGAGAGCGAGTGACAGACAGAGGGGGGATGCAGTGAGTGGAGTGGTGCCTCAGAGAAGGGGTGGGGCAAGGGCATGGCCTCAGGGAAGCAGTGGGGCAGGTAGGGCAGCGTTGTTTGGGTTTTTGTGATTACTGTTATTTCTGCGTTTTCTTTGAGGTAAATCCTGGGTTGCACTTAAATTCTAAAAGTGATCTTGTGCTTAAAAATGTGGGAGATCACTGCTCTAAATTTTAGCCTGAGTTTATACATCTGCATTATTTTTAGGTCTTAATCCAAAAAATGTCCATGACTGTGACTAGGTAACATTTCTATTCAAATATTTTCTTGTTAGCATATATTAATTGACCCTATCTAAGTTTTTTGTAGTAACATTGTCTCTTGGATCTTTTTTTCAAAGACTGGATGAGATTAAATTCAAATAATGTTTGATAGGAGGAAAATTATGTTGATATCCTTTTTTTTCCTCAGATACTTTTTTCAGCTAGTTTCAAAGTATTTTATTGTAAAATTTATTAGCACTTTATAAAAAACATAATTCAGGCACAATATTAAATATTAACTTTCCCCCTCATTTGCTTGAATTTCTTCAGTTTAACCAGTGTTAATATCCAAATCTAAACCATTCAATTTAAATTAATATGTTCGATGTTGTGTATTAGAAAAGGTTGGTTGGAGGCTCTTAGGAAGAATATTATAATAATTTATTAATTATTACAATATTAGATTCCATTAATTCTGCTATAGTAAATTAATTAGCTAACATTACATAGCCATGGCATTTGCTATTAGAAACTTAAAATTCTGCTCTCTAGGTTTCCTTAGTGAGAACAACAAATATTGGTTTAATCTTCTTATTCATCTAAAATATTTATATATTCCCCAATACTTACATCTGAGCACCTGCTATGCTTATTCTCACAATACCTTATGAGATAGGGAAATACTACTATTCCATGTTACAAATGGAGAACTGATTCACAAAGAGACAAAGTTAATACTTTGTCCTGCCTTGAGTGCAGGGGACTGGACTAGATGGGGTCCCTTCCAGTCCTATGATTCTATGAAAGAAAGGGCCAGATTTTAAAGGAATTTAGGTACCTAAAGATGCATCTAGGACTCTAGTCAGATTTTCAAAATGGGAGTGAGGCACCTAGTCACTTCTGAAAATCCCAGGAATGGCCTATTTCAGGGATTCACAAACGGGGATCGTGACCCCTCAGGAGGTCGTAAAGTCATTATATGGGGGGTTGCGAGCTGTCAGCCTCTGCCCTCAAACTCTGCTTTGCCTCCAGCATTTATAATAGTGTTAAATATTTAAAAAAGTGTTTTTAATTTATAAAGAGGGTTCACACTCATCAGTTTCAAGTATCGGGGGTAGGCATGTTAGTCTGTATCCACAGAAGCAACAAGGAGTCTGGTGGCACCTTAAAGACTAACAGATTTATTTAGGCATAAGCTGTCGTGGGTAAAAAAACACTTCTTCAGATGCAATAGGTTTCCTGTGTGAAAGGGGTCACCAATACAAAAGTTTGAGAACCACTGGCTTATTTGCATCTTTACGTGCCTAAATACATTTAAAAACTGGCTCCAAATGACTTGCCGAAGATCACACAGCAAGTCTATGGTAGTGCAAGAAATTGGCTCTTCTAAGTGCTAGGCTAGTGCCCGAACTACAGGATCATCCTTCTTCACTTTCAGAATGTATGCTTGACCAAAACTAATGTATTCTTCACAACATAATAATAAAACTGTGTAGGAGTTATTGCTAACACTAGGTTTGTCACTTGGGCCCAGATCCTGCACCAACTTATTCTTGTGTGTAACTTTAACCCTGAGACTGGTCCCACTGACTTCAGTGGAACTGCTCATTGGCTTAAAGGTAATCATACATATAAGTGTTTGTTGGGCCAGGATTTACTTTAGGTGCAGTTCCAATATGTGTCGCCACATTGTGGGGTGAGGTAGGACATCTAGGAGTAATGTCAGTCTTCTTCTGAAGAAAGTTATTTCTGGGTCATTGAATGGTGAGAAGATAGTAAGTGTTTGTGAAGGGAGACTGTTAAAAGGCTTCTTTCTTCTTATTAAAACCTCTATTGATGGAAGGATCTAGGTCCTCCTTACAACTCATAGCAATCAGATTAAGTCAGATGATTTAACCTAGCAACTTTGTGTTTAATATCAGAGAACTGGCTTCTTATGAAGGACAATTGACCTTTCAGGTCAGAAATCAATACATTATTAATGAACTAGGCTCTGCGGCTATGGTTTTAGTATAGTGGACTACACACCATTACTAAAGTGGAAGCCATGTACTCATCCAATATATGGGATTTTTCATATCTTTGTTCAATGTTGATGATGGTCATTTGAAGAGTGGTTTGAGGCCTAATCTACAAAGGAAAAAAAAGAAAAGAAACCATTTTGCCTCTTTGCTTTTAGTAAAGCAGAAAATAGTCGGGAAAATATTTGACTGGTCAGAAAAACAGGGCAAAAGAAATCCACAGACCTGAATTTGGGTAAGAGCCATTTAGTCTGCATCACTGTTTCAGATGTTGGAGCCATGTTCTTTAAGTTTCTGTTGGGCAAGAAAAAACCCTTGACTACATACTAAGATTCCCTCAATAAAAAGGAAGCAGATAAACCAAACAGTTTCATCCAGTCCTATCCTTTTTTTATTAAAAAGAAAACCAGTGTATTCTGAGTCTTTCCTAGCGATTTAAAACAATTCAGTGCTGATAACTGTCAACCAGAGGCTCATGCATTCCTGTCAAATGTTATAAAGTTACTTTAAGTTTGGTACTTTTGGCAAAAACAATTTTAAATTTATTTTACAAAACCAGAGTTATATTAAAATTTTCTTGGTAACATAGCTGCACTAAAATAGTTTGGTTTATGAAGGGAAAAAAGTGTGCTTTTGCATTGCCTTTTATCAAGAACATTGGACTATGTGTTGCCACTTCATGGCTTCACAGTAACTTTTTTATCAGTAGATTCCTATTTTCAGAAGACAGTGACACATCATTCAGAAGATTTATTTCAAATGAAAATGACTAAAGGCAGTCCTTTTAGCATAATGAGTTCATTTAACTGGGCAATGACCCACAGAGATGCTGTTTTGCGGCAAAGCTTTACAGGTCTATAAAAGGTTGCTCTTGTGTGAGAGAAGAGTAAATACTCATGTTTTTGAAAACTCACTGGTTTTAATTCTGAGTTATAAATGGGGCTGCCTTCTCACATGCAAGAATACCCAGACCTTTCCATTTTTCTTCTATGGAAAAAATGTTGAATCTCTAGCAGAAGCTGGATGCTATTATTTATCTTTATTATTTAATGTACATTGTGTGGAGTATTTCACAAGCCTCCAGGAAAATAAACTATATATCATGGACTGGTTGTATGCAGCGTTTGTCTCAGAATTTCTAATGAAGTAAAACTGATGAATTTTCATAAAAATACATCTCTCTATAATGTTACTTTAAAATGAGTATTTTTTCTTTGACAAATGGAGGTATTGTATTTATTTATCCCTAGATAGCCCCTCAGTATGTTTCTCCTGTGACATAATATACTGTGCCCTATATTCTGATCATTCTTCTCATTTTCATGTCTTTTCAGAGTTTCTGATGTCCTTAGGACTGTTATTGCATCTCTCCACATTCTGTTTTTCCTTCTAAGTTTTGACTGTGATTGTTTGTTACACTCTTACCTCACATCTTGGCTTTCTAATTGAAATGGTTTATGATGTATTCATCCCAGTTTTTAAGCACTGTGGTCCATCAGTAAATTAACTAGTTGCTGGAATAATTCTCAAAACGTTCTGGGAAACACTCTTCTATTCTGGATGTCTGCTGTTGCTTTGCAAAGAAAGATTGAAGAGCTTGTTGTTAACCAAAGCTAGAAAATTTTATTTATATACAAATACTGTAAAACTTGTAGGTCAATGTATAGGTCTGATAACCTTGTCACTGTCCTTTTTTAAAGTAAAATAAAAAATAATCAGTTAAGAGCCTTGTTGACAAAATAGATTAATGTATTCAGTGACTTTCCTTTAAAACCTGGGTTCAAATCCATATTGAGTCACAAATGAAAATAATTTTGGCAGTCTGATTTTAATCTTTTCTAAAATTTTATTGCTACAGTAACACACTTTTCAGAATAAATGGTAAATGGCTAGAACAGCAGGGATATTGCAAATCAAGGTTGAGGTGCATGAGAGAAGCTATGTAAAAGTTTACTCAGCACATGACTCAAAATAGACTTATCACTTTAATATATGTTTACTCTAAAGACCATTTCAAATAAAAAGAAATCATGAAGAGCCCAGCTCAATGGGAGAAAAAGAAAAGAAACATCCCACTTCTGTACTGCCTGAAATCTGAGAAGCATGAATAATCCATTTACGAGTCCTTGTGCTGGCTTCCACCATATTTTTTGTTGAAATGGGTTGTAATAGTATAATTAAAAACTTCTGTAGTTTGGTTAAGAAATTGAAAACCCATGCTAGAGGTTGCAATTAGTTACTTTTCTTCTGCTATCCTGGTATTTTCAGAAATAAATATTATCATGTTAATCTACTGAATATGGTTTTGTAACAGCAATAATCTCAGTTAAATACCATCATCTGGGTCCTTATGAAACAGTTACCATGTGGTGGCAATTCATTTACTGTTATAGCTTAATTATACAATTCTGTATAAGAAGCTAGTTATGCATAGTTTATGATCTCTGAACTGTTATAAAACAGGTCAAACCTATTAATATTTGTTAGACAGCAGTCCTAATACTCATATATAGTGCTAAATTTAAAGTAGCTATGCAGGGTTGTTTTATTAAATGTAATCTGCACTTCTCATGTCTAAGAATCTCGAAGTCCAGTGCAAATAATGATTTTAAGTCTCAATAACATTCATATGAGGGAGGTAAATATCACTATCGTTTTATGGAAGGGGAAAATAAAGAACAGAGGTTCATCAATTTACACAAGAATAGATTGTAACACCCACTTCTGTCTCTTAATTGCTAGAGTTTGCTCTTTTAGTAATCTGCTTTTATCTATTACAGAAAATGTAGCTATTGTAATTTTGTATTGAAAGGTTTCCTATTTAAATTTCACTGAACAAAATTGACACCTATATGGATGTAGGTGCTAATGCACTCTGTTTACCTCAATCTGATGGCACCTGAGGAGAGATCAAGGTTAATCTCTCTTGCATGAGTGTTCTCTGTAATCCTAGCATACTACCTGTTTTCTGTTCCAGTTGGTTTCCCTGCCTTAATGATTTATAGTTGCAAGCATTGGATGCTTAGAGCTGCTCAGAATCTTTTGATTAAATGTTTTTCCACTGGAAAATGCCACTTTGTTGAAACTGAAACTTAGTGAAAATTTATCCGTTTTGACAAAACTTTTTGGAAGATTTCTCAGGTTCAGGATGAAGTTTCAAGAGAGATCCCAGAATAGTTCACTGGTTAGGGCATTAATCTCTCAAGTCCCCTTTCAAATCCTCAAATTCAAGTCCCTATCCAAATCATGGAGAGCAGGGACTTGAACCTGAGTCTCTCACATGAGTGCTGTAACTACTGGGATATTGGCTATTCTGGGATGGGGGAATCTCTCTCGAGATTCGAAAGTTTCGTATTTTTCTACATTGGAATGGAAACAACTTTAAAACCCCCAATTTTTTGTGAAACAGAATTCTTGTTTTCTGGCCACCCTATTGGTGCCTTCCTTCACTACTTATTCTCAACCTAGCATTTATCATTTCAGGTGATCTTCACTTCCATCTGCTGATAACAAATGATGATTTTTGTATCCTATGGAGAAAAAGGATCAGGGCATTAATTGCAATGTATTAGCTTTATGTTTATTGCTCTATAAAGAATGTTTATTTTGTCAGACAGAGAGAATCAATACTTTTGGGTAGTGGGTTGAGCTACAAAGTGGGTGGAACCAAATTTTGGAGAGGGCCGCTTGTAATAAACGCTTGTGGTTCCAAGAAAGGCTTGTATATGGCTTCCTGGAATGTACTAGAATTTGTCCTGACGGCCTTCATTTGGTGCATATGTGATTAAATTATATTAAAATCCAGCCCATGAAGAAGCTCCAAAGCCATTTGAACATTTCTAGTTTACGTCATGGTCCAAGGTTTAGTGCAGACTTGACAGTGCAGCCCTGACGCTCTTCCTGGTTCTACTTTGAAAAATGGTAAAGAAATCTGCTCCCTGCATGTATGGATAGTTGAATCTGCTTTCTTCAGTGACTAATAGAGGAAATATGATCCACTATTTAGGCAACTAGTCTGGAACTCAGGGAACCTTAGGATCAGTTCACCACATTTTCACAGACCTCCTTTATGACCTTGGCCAAGTCACTTATGGCCAGATATTTAAAGGTATTTAGGCACCTAAAGATTCAGATAGGCATCTAGTATGATTTTTTTAATAAGCATTACGTGCCTAACTATCATTGAAATCAATAAGAGTTAAATGCCAGAGTGTCACTGCCACTTCTGCGAAACAGGGATAATACCAATCCGTACCTCACAATGGTATTGTGAGGTGTTGAGATACTACAGTTATGTGGGACAATACAAGTACCTAAGACTGTTGTCCTTGCCCTGCTCTTGACCTGTCTAGCTTTGGTTGAAAGGTCTCTTTTAAAAAAGAATGTTTTAAGATAGCACAGTCTAAATTAGCACAGCCCAAAATACTGGTGTGTACAAGGTAACTTGATCAGGTAGCACATGTTAAATTACAATCTGAAGCCCAGGCTTCTACAGGACTGCCTGTCTGAAGATCTTAAAGCCCATTATCAACATGGAGTCGCTAGTAGTGATTCTATAGTTAAGGTGGAGTTCTGTTTTATGCTCAAAGCAGGAATTCAACCTCTTATTTTCATAGGAATAATATACATATAGCATTTATTTATATTTTATGCCTTGAATATTTTGTGAGGTAGTTAAAGTATAATTTTACAGTTTTAGAACATGTTGTTCTAGAATGTTAGCTAGTATATTTTATCCTAGTCTAGAGGTACCATAAGAGGGAGTGAGCGGGGTTCTATATCAACAAAAATAGTTTATAAATTTCCAATAGTATAAAATATTAATTTTAACAATTTTGATAGAGGTACTTGGTGAAAAGTCTTAAGAACACAATTTAATATGGAAATACCATAGAAGCAACTAGATCAGAAGTAAGTCACAACTTTGGTTTAGAAAGTGACAAATTCCTTATTTTTTCATATTTACATTTTGCCATGCCACTTTTATTTGCAGCTATTTTACAAATTACTCTAGATAACTAACAGCAGGTTAATTTTGTAAAGGAGACACATTTTTCACCTGTACGTTAAAAATACTGTAACTGGAGAATATCATTATCATTTCAAAATTACACTTCTAATTGACTTGACTTCGTTTGTTCTTATTTCCTGAGTTACATCACCTAATAAATGTGTAGTCTTAAAAGGAGCCAACTTCAACTTTTAAGCTAATTTAAGCCAAAAATTTGGAGACCAGAAATTAGTAATGTTAATAGAAGCGTAGACAAATAATTGAAAATAGTCATGTATCTTGGAATAGTACTAAAATCTACAAATTCTTACCTGCTGAAAGTAGCATCAAGCAATAAGCTTAATAGAATTGAGTATTATTCTGCCTTTGATGTTACATTAAAATTCAGAAGCAAGTATTACTTTTGCATCATTATCCATTAAACTAGAGAATTCAGCAGTTCAACTTCCATCAGAATCATGAAAATTTCATAACATGTATTAAATATATCATACACAACTGGTATATTTTTTTCTGATGAAGAGTGTTGCCCATATTTATGTATTATTGTTAACCAAAAATTATACTGCAGTTAGAGAAGGAACAGCATCTCTAAAACATGCCATTAGTTTGCCAGGAATGATTAAATCAAATGTGATGAGAGCAATTTCTGTCACTTTAAATGATCATACTTTTCCCTCTAAAGGAAGATGTTTTATGAGTTGTGTCTGGCATAGGAGAAATTGTAGAAACCTCCTAAGGTGACCTAATTCACAGAATACCATGTTCTAACATAAGATCTGTGGACTGTGCTGTGGCTGTCCCAGGGTAAACTTGTATCATAAGTAAATGAATACTCTAAGTGGTAACAGAAAATTTGTATTCCTCTGTGCTCCAAAATTTTTGCTTGGGTTAGGTGATACATATGGTGTTGAACTGAGTGTGTTTACTTCCTCATGTAGCAATTCTTAGCTACTCTATGTAATCTCTTTCTTTTAAGTTCATCAACCACTGTAATACTTGGGCACAAAAATAAGATGAGTCCATTCAAATAATTTTGTATGCTTAACACTTATATGTTTTTGTATGGTCAGAAAAAGAAGTGAAGTTATATGCTCATTAGTAGAGGGGTACAACAACTCTTATGAAAGCCTTTGTTTTCTTGATCGAGAAAAGTATGTGTATAGTGAACACCCAGGGTTCCTTTTTTCAGAATGTTATGAAAAGGCTTGATGTTCTCATCACTGAATTCCTCTCCCTTTGCAGAGCCTTTCTCTTTTAAAGAATGAATAATTGTTTTTTTTTTAAAAAGTTCTGGGGTTTATTTGTTCTAACATATAGTTTGGAGACTGACCTATTTAAGGGGGTAAGATTGATTTTAAAATTACACTTCTGGCTAAAACAATGAGTCCTTGTGGTACCTTAGAGACTAACAATTTATATGCCATCATGTGCCAGCAATGCCCCTCTGCTATGTACATGGCCAAACTGGATAGTCTCTATGCAAAAGAATAAATAGACACAAATCTGACATCAAGAATTATAACATTCAAAAATCAGTAGAAGAATACTTCAGTCTTACTGGACACTCAATAACAGATTTAAAAGTGGCAATTCTTCAACAAAAAAACTTCAAAAACAGACTCCAACGAGAAACTGCAGAACTGGAATTAATTTGCAAACTGAACACCATGAAATTAGGCCAGAATAAAGACTGGGAATGGATGGGTCACTACAAAAAACTAATTTCCCCCTGCTGATACTCACACCTTCTTGTTAACTGTTTGAAATGGGCCATATTGATTATATTGGCCTCATTAGCCCTACAAAAGTGATTTCCACCCCTTCTTGTCAACTGTTGAGAATATCCCATTTTCACCTTAATTGAATTGGCTCTTTAGCACTGACCTCCCAGTTGGTAAGGCAACTCTCATCTTTTCATGTGCTGTGTATTTGTACCTCTCTACTGTATTTTCCACTCCATGCATCTGATGAAGTCGGTTTTAGCCCATGAAAGCTGATGCCCAAATAAATTCGTTAGTTTCCAAGGTGCCACAAGGACTCCCCGTTGTTTTTGCTGATACAGACTAACATGGCTACCACTCTGAAACCTGTCACTTCTGGCTAAATCTCTTGTGTGCCATTGTCACAATTCACACCACACATTTTTGTAATTGAAATAAATTAGAAGAAAAATGTTTCTAAATTTGTTTTGGCTATTGGGTGTAAACTCTTTTTTGTCTGTTATTTACCCCTCCCCCAATGTGATATTAGAGAACAAACATTCAAAAAAATAGAGCATAAGATTGTGAAACCAAACATTGGCAAGGGAACTGAGAGGTAGGTGATGTGTCTTTTTAATTTTATTAAAAAATAGATTTCAGGTTGGTGCATAATTTAAATACGAAACGTCTCAATTAACCCTAATTGGTTTGAAAACCTGTGACTACTAGAAGGGGAACATTTCTGATAGCTGAGCCTTATAAAAAGAAGACATCAGTTTAATTATCTTTTTTTGGTAAAGGATGGCACAGATAAAGGAAGAGCAGGAAGATGTCAGCTGAAGGTTAGAATTAAAATCCACAACAAAAGATAGTGCACATGCATGTATGCAGTGTTGTAGCCATGTTTGTTCCAGAATATTAGGGAAACAAGGTGTGTGATGTAGTATCTTTTATTGGACCATCTTCCGTTGGTGTGAGAGAGAAGGTTTTGAGCTTACACAGAGTGACACAGCTAAACACAAGGTAGAACGCAGACATAAAGAAGAACTGTGTATAAGCTCGAGAAATTGTCTCTCTCATCAAAAAGAAGATGATCCAATAAAATATATTACCTCACTTTCCTGGTCTTGCGAATGCACCTGTGTATTTTAAAAGCTTTGACCATCAGGCTTTTAGGATACAGCTGTTCTCTTTTACTGTAGAAAACCTGCAGTACTAGAGGATAAACTTAAAACAAGCTGAGAGTCTGTATCCGTCTATTCACACTTCTTACAAAACTATAATGATTTTGTTCAAAGTATGCTGTCATAAATATAAAGGGAAGGGTAACAACCTTTATGCATACGGTAACATAAAATCCCTTCTGGCCAGAGGTACAGAATCACTTACCTGTAAGGGGTTAATCAGTTCAATTAACCTAGTTGGCACCTGACCGGAAGGACCAATGAGAAAAGAAGATACTTTCAAATCTGGGGGGTGGGGAGAGGTTTTGTTTGGGCTCTCTTTGTTTTGTTCCCTCTCGGGACAAAGAGAGAGACCAAGCAGGTAAATCAGCACCTAAAAAGATCCTGAAATGATACATCTAAAATTACAGAAATTGTAAGTAATAGCAAGGAAATGCGTTGATTATCTTTTGTTTTAATTTTGTGAATTTCCCCTATTCGAAGAGGTAATTTTATTCCTGTTTTGTAACTGGGAAGCAGAGTAAGAGTGGAATTCTCTGTGTTTTAAGTCTTTTTATTTACCCTGTAAAGTTATCTTCCATCCTGATTTTGCAGCTGTGATTCTTTAACTTTTTTTAAAAAATAAAATTCTTCTTTTAAAAACCTGATTGATTTTCAGTGTCCTAAAAACCAGGGATTTGGTCTGTGCTCACTTATTTAACCTATTGGTTGGTATATTATTCTCAAGCCTCCCCAGAAAAGTGGGTGAAGAGGCTTGGGGGGATAGGGCTTCAAGTGGCCCCTCTCTGAATGTTTGTTTAAATCACTTGGTGGTGGCAGCTATACTGTCCAAGACAAGGAAAGGAATTTGTGCCTTGGGGAAGTTTTTAACCTAAGATGGTGGAATATAAGTTTTGGGGGCCTTTCATGTGAGTCCTCACATCTGTATCCCAGAGTTCAGAGTGGGGAGGGAACCCAACATATGCCTTGTGAGGTATCATTTGAAAACTCATAATTTGCTGAGCATTATTGTCCGGGTAAAATGTGTGACAACATTGTATGTAACGTTATAAGATCCTACTGTATGACTTTACTGAGATATGGTCCAAGTTTAGAAAAGCTGGCACAAACCTCAGACACAAAAGGCAACATAATTAAATGGACTATCTATCCCCTGTTTAAGTGGCCACTCTTTGGCAGGAAAAAGGGTGTGAGTGAGAAATTTACTTCTTGAAAATGGAACAGCTGGAGGTTTCCAGGCAAACAGAGTTTGTGTCTCCTGAACCTTAGCTGGAGGTGATTTTCAAAGAGGAAAATAACTATAAGAAGGAAGAACAGAGGACACAAATCATCTCACCCTTTATCTGTACTTAAGGCATCAACAATATCTGAAAGACAAGGAAATTAACATTGAATTGAGGGAGAGATCCTGTGCGAAAGGAGTTCAGTCAATAGGACTGCTAGAGCATGTGGGGTGAGAAACTTTTGCTTTGATTAGGTTTGCATTTTACCTTTTATTTCTTCATAATCAATTCTGACTTTTATGCATCATTATTTGTAATCACTTGCAGTCTATCTTTCTGTAGTTAATAAACTTGCTTTATTTTATCTAAAGCAGTTTATTTAGATTGAAGTGTTTGGGAAACTCCATTTGAGATAACAAGGTTTGTGCTTATCATTTTCTATGAATAATACGATGGACTTAATATGAACTTGTATTGTCCAGGAGGGTGCTGGGCAGTACAAGAGACAGATTTCTGGGGACAAGTCTGGGACTGGAAATTTGCTGGTGACACTCTGTAAGATAGTTCAGGAGTGGTTGGCTAAAGCACTCAACCGATGGGAGTAATTTACATGGTAGAGACTGTGTGAGCAGACCGTGAGTTGTTGCTCTCATAGTGAAGCAGCGTAAAAGACACTCCAGTTTGGAGAGTTGAGCTGACACAGTCCAGATTGTACTTCAGGGAATATCACACAAGCTTGTATATATCCAATATCCAAATTTTCAACATCCTTTTAAAAAATACGGGTGCCTGCAGGATTCCAGTCTCGGTCTTGTTTTCATTCAGAGAGATGGGTTGGCTAAAAATTCACTCTTTGAAAAATCATCATATTAAATTTGTGTTCAAGGATGTATCGGTGTTTGCAAAGCAGTATGGCCATATCTTCAAAGCCTGCTATGTGATTAATATAGCCATTAAAATATATCCACTCTTTTTCATGCAGATTTTCATTATTTATTTGTACATAGTACAAATAACAGAATAATGATATAGCAGATGAGCTAGATCCGTTACTGTGCTGTGGTATTATATGAACACACAGTAATGCATACATATATTTTAGGATATTTTTTATTCCACTAAACATTAGTGAACAAATACATGGCTTGTGTATGTTTTACTTTCAAATTCTGATCCATAAGGGTTATCTCTGCATATGCTAATGATACTCAGTTTCCATGAAATTCTTCTATTGGGGATTGGGAGCAAGAAGTTTGAATCCTTGTGGAAGAGGCCAGCAGTTATCCACAAGGCAACAGTGTAGGTTTTGAGATCCAGGTGCTTCTTGGAGGATTTCATATATGCCAGGGCCTTCTATGCAAAGGCTCTGACTCCTTACTACTACATGTAATTTTCCCTCCCACAAGCTCCTGAATAACACCAATAGTTTCACTGACTACCAAGGCTGCTGGAATAATTTGTAAAGTGGGAGTGCTTAATGCCATTGGACCAAACTGTAAACCCTGTATATGATGGAAACCACTTCAAGCCAGGAGGTGCAGTAGCATCATCAGCATGCCTAGTTATAGCACCTATGCTGACCTACTGCTACCCCCAGAACATCCCTTCCTGGAGGGTTACATAGTGCGGAGAGAGGATTTGTGCAAATTATTGCCGACACTGTCTGGTAACTCATTTGGACTTACCTATGTGGACATTTTTGAAGGGGAGAACTGCCACCCCCCTCTCTTTTTCTGCAGATCATAGAATCATAGAATATCAGGGTTGGAAGGGACCTCAGGAGGTCATCTAGTCCAATCCCCTGCTCAAAGCAGGACCAATCCCCAATTAAATCATCCCAGCCATGGCTTTGTCAAGCCTGACCTTAAAAACTTCTAAGGAAGGAGATTCTACCACCTCCCTAGGTAACGCATTCCAAGTGTTTCACCACCCTCCTAGTGAAAAAGTTTTTCCTAATATCCAACCTAAACCTCCCCCACTGCAACTTGAGACCATTACTCCTTGTCCTGTCCTTTTCTACCACTGAGAATAGTCTAGAACCATCCTCTCTGGAACCACCTCTCCGGTAGTTGAAAGCAGCTATCAAAACCCCCTCATTCTTCTCTTCTGCAGACTAAACAATCCCAGTTCCCTCAGCCTCTCCTCATAAGTCATGTGTTCCAGACCCCTAATCATTTTTGTTGCCCTTCGCTGGACTCTCTCCAATTTATCCACATCCTTCTTGTAGTGTGGGGCCCAAAACTGGACACAGTACTCCAGATGAGGCCTCACCAATGTCGAATAGAGGGGGACGATCACGTCCCTCGATCTGCTCGCTGTGCCCCTACTTATACATCCCAAAATGCCATTGGCCTTCTTGGCAACAAGGGCACACTGCTGACTCATATCCAGCTTCTCATCCACTGTCACCGCTAGGTCCTTTTCCGCAGAACTGCTGCCTAGCCATTCGGTCCCTAGTCTGTAGCAGTGCATTGGGTTCTTCTGTCCTAAGTGCAGGACTCTGCACTTATCCTTATTGAACCTCATCAGATTTCTTTTGGTCCAATCCTCCAATTTGTCTAAGTCCCTCTGTATCCTATCCCTGCCCTCCAGTGTATCTACCACTCCTCCTACTTTAGTATCATCCGCAAATTTGCTGAGAGTGCAATCCACACCATCCTCTAGATCATTTATGAAGATATTGAACAAAACTGGCCCCAGGACTGATCCCTGGGGCACTCCACTTGACACCGGCTGCCAACTAGACATGGAGATCTGGATCCTTAGGCTTAAGCAGAGGTAAAGGGATGGAGAAGTATGCCATAGAACTGGATTCCTTCCCTCTACTACATCTTCCCTGGCCAGATGTGGAGTTTTGGGCTCCTTTTCACATGCAGAAGTGGAGGGTGGTGGGATGCCTGTCTGTGCAAAGATGTGGTGCTACGTGGCACATATATGGCATAATCTGTGATATGGGGTCAAGGTTTAAGGCTTATAGATCCCTTCTGTCAATCTTTCTGAGAGATCATTGTTGTGTTTAAAATGGAATTTCTTTCCAAAAGAATGCATAATATTAGATTTTCAGTAAGTGCATGGTATGGTTTATGTATCTTTACTAATGCAAATTACTTTAGTAATGTTGTTGTTTACTGTTCAACTGAGTCATCACATGGGGAGAGAACCCCAAGTACTTCAGACAGAGTGCTCTGCCAGATGTATCTCTGGCTCCATGGTCCCGATCCCTGATACCAAAGAAGAGAGACAGACCTTCTTTGGGCTCAGTGTCTCGTTCTTCCATCTTGGTACTGAGGCAAGATAGGGGCAAGAACTCTACAAACTGTGTGGCAGAGAGAGTCGCCCCAAGAGTTTTGCCTATTGAGAGGGTTCATTGCCTCCAGAGCCTGTGGCAGGTCTCTCGAGGCTGTCCCCTGAGAGACATCTGAGGAGCCAACAATCCTGCCATTTACCCCAGAGGCATATGCAGCCACAAGAAACTTGCTTAGCTTCTCAGTACTGATTTCATCATCACTGGAAACTGTCCAACCACTTCTTGCCCCTGCGGTTCAACTCTCACCTCATTGAGACCCCCCAGTACTACTGTGTAGACCGCCTCTCAAACCAGTTTTTTTGAGAGGGACATCTTCATTGATTTCTCTGGTACCACCATCCCTGGGTTCAGATGACCTTTCTCAGGTACAATCTGTAGCTGCGCCTCCACTGTCTGAAACTTCTGACTCCTCATCCTGGGACTCAGAAGTGCTGTCTTCTGTACCCTGGGTAGGACATAGCACTTACAAGGTCATCTGGGCCATAGACAGTGCAGCATCCTCAACACTGGCCTTTCCCTCGGGGCAATGACCTGGATAAAGATGGGTCTTGGGCACATATTAGTGGTCACAATGTGTTGTAGGTGGGACTCTGAGGTAAATTCCCTTCAGCATGTCAAGATCATCATTTGTTGTTTTTTGGAGGACTAAACAAGTTTACTTAGACCCAGAATGGTAGTCCTGCTGCATCTCTTGGATATATCTGCTTCCAGATTATGTAACCATTTGTGTAACAATTTGATATGATTTGAACCAGGATGACTTTGATGTTCTGGTCCAAATAACAGGGAGGGTCAAGCAAGGAAAGACAGTGGCTATATCAATCCCTAAATGTTCAGAGTTTCACCAGATTTCACTTCAGTGGGAATTAAATTCAATGGAAGTTGTGTGGCTGAATCACATGCTGCTCTTTGAAAAAGTTCTGATTTGTGTTTGGATTGCTGTTAGCATCTTTCAGTCATCAAGTGTGGTATTTTCAGAAGCACACAGTATTGACCTAATCCAGCCCTCCTTGAAGTCAATTGTAAAATTCCCAGTTTAGGCCCATGCTGACTGCTTTTGAAAATCTTCCCAGAAGTCCTTAGAACAGTGACTCTCCTAGACATATTTATGGACCTTTATGTTCATATGAGTCTGTTTTATTTAGCATGTAACTCAGAGCAGAGGTTCTTCCTTCTGGAAATGGGCCTGCTTGGATATGATTTTTACTCTCCTACTTTGCCTTTCGTGGGACGCTCACAGAATTCCTTCATCTGCCCTAGTAGAGACAATCATAAAAGGATTTGGATATCTGGTAGAACTGTCCTTACCACTGAGTTAACAATAAAACCAAACCCCAGAAAGTGAGGAAGAAGAGGAGATTTAACCTTATGAAATATATGCAGGCTTTGGATCTCGTTCTTGGGTATAATCAAGTTATGCTCCATACAGGACTCATTGCTGTAGCTTCCCAATTCCCCAGTTTGCTCCCCCAGAATCAATTAGAGACTCTTAGGGCCGGCAGGAATAGCTGGAGCATAACAATGTTTATGCCTTAGCCTGATGTGCTGTGCGTGTTGCAAGTAACAGCGAGGTTCTGAGTCATCACAGTTTCCTTGAACTATAGGTTTCCCTATACTTGACGAATTCCCAGCCATATAAATCTGCTGGCTCTAAGGCCCCTTCTTGTTGGCTGAGAAGGCCATGGGGCTGGATCAGAGTGGAGACTCAGGTATTTGGATCAGAGTAGGAATACTACCTACTCAAGCAAGTCTATTGCTGTTCACCTACGCCTGGTAACTCAATCTCTTACTACATTTGAGCTTGGAGGTCTGATTACAGCTTGCATAGAAGTATCTGCGCTAGCTTTGCTTGAGTTAGCAAGCTAAAAATAGCAGCGTAGCCCAGGGCAACATAGGCAGCAGCTTGGTCTAGCCTTCCCATTATGTACCAACCTGGATCCCTGAGTATTACACCTCCCAGCTTAAATGTAGACCTAGCCAAAAACTGCCAAAGGCCTTTGTTGTTGTAAAGCAGAGCCCTGTTTGTGAAATACCTTTTACACTGTATGAACTGGTATGGAAAGAAAAGTGTAGTGTGTGTGAACAATGCTTTTGGAATGGTCAGTCACGAAGCTGTTTTTCAAGAAATTGAGCGTTCAGAAACCAAGAGATGAATTTATAACTGCAGTATTTTTACACTAATAAATACGGCTTAATAACATAAATTCTGTGCATAACAATTAAAAAAGTGAACTTTTAAAGGATTCATTAAACTACTAATCAGTGCTCCAGCCACAAATCTATTCTCTTAAGTTAAGACATCTACTTGCCCTTCCAGCTGTGGGTTGAGGCAGCTAATTTGATGCAATATTTCTTGATGCTGTATTATTTTATTCAAATCCTTTTTTAAAAAAAGGAAAAGGGGCCACACATTGGGGCTGCACAGGTTTAGCATGTTCCTTTTTAAAATCTTTCTATCATACCTTGGTACTGAAGCCCAGATGGTGTGTTCACTATGACGTAAGAAGAATCTGGAAACCTCTTCTTTAAAGGCAAACAGAAAAAAATATTTTAAAAAGGATTACACTACAAAACGTAAATAATTTTGTTCTTGGAATCAATAGGGCATGGAGTGAAACTAAGGGGTTGTCTATACCAGTGGTTCTCAAAGCTGGTCTGCTGCTTGTTCAGGGGAAGCCCCTGGCGGGCCAGGCCAGTTTGTTTACCTGCCGCGTCCGCAGGTTCGGCCGATCGCAGCTCCCACTGGCTGCAGTTTGCCATTCCAGGACAATGGGGGCTGCGGGAAGCGGTGCGGGCCAAGGGACGTGCTGGCTGCCCTTCCCACAGCCCCTATTGGCCTGGAGCGGCGAATCGCGGCCAGTGGGAGCTGCGATGGGCCGCACCTGCGGACGCGGCAGGTAAACAAACTGGTCCGGCCCACCAGGGGCTTTCCCTGAACAGCGGCGGAACTACTGTGAGAACCACTGTGGCGCAGCTGCATTGGTGAAACTGTGCTGCTGTAGCATTTTAGTGAAAATGCTACTACACGGATAGGAGAGCTTCTGCCATTGATATAGTTAATCTACCTCCATGAGAGATAGATGCTATGTTAAAGGGGGAAGCTCTCCCTTTGACATAGTGCTGTCTACACAAGGGATTAGATAGGTATACCTAAGTGGATTTTTCACTCTTGTGGGTGACATAGTTATACTGATGTAAGTTTGTAGTGTAGTCCTGTCCTAAGGGACGTTATGGAATGAGGAGGGTTTAGGAAAATGGCTTTAAGCAGGGGTAATTTGTAGTTAATTATTCCCATTAAAGAGAGCAGAGAAAGAGACAAAGGTGAATGCATTCAAAAATGAAAAACTCACTGCATACATATGGAAATATTATAGGTGGATGAGTCCTGTTGCCACCTCCTGTCTAAAAATAATACTGTGGGTCTAATTCTGTCTGGTTAGGACTGTGCAACGGACATTGACTTTAATAGGAGTTGTACTCGTGTAGCTGAAAATGGAATTGGGGCTGATTTGTAGTTTCTGTCTTTTATGTTTTTCTTGTACAGAAGGAAGCTCCAAAGGGACAAAGAATGTGCCCAGCTACATTGTTCATAGACTACTTCACTGTCAAGTATGGTATACTATGAGCAGTGGCCACTACTTGATACTTTAGAGAGAGATTTAATCAGTCTGCTCTCTCTTTCCCCGGACAGTATATTAACGTGTAATATATTGAATGCTGTACATGGAGGGGAAGACAGAGATGTATCTGTGAATCGTTCCTGACTCTTGTGACAATCACATTAAGCCCTAAAGCATGACATTAAGCTAATCTCATTTCACCATCTTGTAGGTACACAATTAGGGCCGAAAATAAAGTTTGAACTCTTAATTCAAAATCTTTTTGAAAAAGACAGCTAAAGCAGTGTTCATGGTAACACATGTAATTTCCTCTCTTTCATCTTTGGAAAGTTTAACTTTAGGTTCATGTTTGAAATTTATTACTTCTGCATGTTTGGCAGTTTTAACTTTTTGGTATTTGTTTCCTAATAAAGTGGGCAGAGTTCAAAAGGTTGTGTCCATGTTGAAAGTTTTGGCCAGTTTGTGAGTTTTCCCTACAAATATAGTGGGAATCTATGGAAAAGTTAACTTTTTAACCAATAACATTTTCAGTTACATGCAGTGGTACAGGACACTTCAATAAATTATATGACATAATACTTTTTTTTCCAAAGCAGTTTTAATGGAAAATGTATTTCTTTATGATTGTTTATACAGAGGGTAGGAGACCAGATTTTGCTTTTCATTTGAGTTGGTCTAACAAATTAAATGTTAGTTTTTTATATTAGTCTTTGACCAGATATAAAAGTTACATGAAAATTAATTGGTGGGTTAATATTCTAGGAAGAACCATAATACTGCCATAACACACATACTTTCATTAAGCAGATTAGGCATCCTTGGTCTTGTTTCTATTTTATTTCAGAAAGTAACTGCAATAGTAATGAAATGGTTATCACAAACGTATCTAAAGGTTCAATTCATTTTTGCTTATTTAAGGAAGGTGAGGAGGGGACATTAAGAGGTGACTTGAATGCCAAGAATGGTTGAGTGGGGATGAATCATCAGCTTGCCATTTAAAGGGAAAAACAACTGTCTTGATCTATAGCGTTCAAATATTTTGCTCAATTAATGTTCAGGATACATGTTAACAATGATGTAATGGGTTATTACAGTGCTTTTATTCCTCTTCAGGACACTATTTTGAATCCAGTTTAAACTGGTAATGACTGAAGCCACTTGATACTCATCAGTAGAGCCCTGCAAGTCTGCGGATATCTACTTCATATCCATGGATATCTGCGGACCGTGTTTGCAAATCGTGGATTGAATGCAGATACACATTTTTTTATCCGTCCAGGGCTCTACTTATCAGTGGATTACATGAAATGTTGAGTTGATGGTCTGTCTCCTCCACATTCCTAGTAGGCAGATATCCATGCTGGAAAAAAGAAAACATCATCACATAGGGGCAGATATTCATACTTATTGGTAGTCTTAAAAGAGTGGCAAAGGGTATGAATGGGCCTGGAGTCTGAACACCTCTCATCCTAGAGGCCATCTGTTCAGAACTGAATTGAGGTCAGGCAAGGTAGTATGGGAATTTTGCATTACAACTATCCATGCTGCATAACTATTTTAAAGATCAATGTACATGCTGGTTTCCATAACCATAGTATTCAAGCACCTATCCGACGTTAAAGAGCTTAGGATGGATGGTCCAGTGATTAGACCATTAGCCTGGGACTGGAGAGACCTCAGTTCAAGTCCCTATTTCACCACAGACTTCCTGTGTGATTTTGAGCAAGTCGCTTAGTCTGTCCGTGGCTCAGTTTCCTATCTGATAATAGCACTTCCCTACCTGACAAGGGTGTTGTAAGGGTCAGTTCATTATATTGTGAGGCACTCAGATACTGCTTTGTTGACAGCCATATAAGTACCATAGATAGACAGATAAACTTGGTGATAACATTAGGAGGCATGGAAGTGTGTTATCAGGGAACTGAAACGCAGATTTAAGGCCAGATTATGGCTCCTGACTCTCTCTCTAGCCCCAGACAGTTTGAGCAACTAAGACTTGTTCTTGTAGGGACCATATCTGAACAGGGAATTGCTGTGGTCACTGTTCCCTCTAAGCTGTGCGCGTGTGCACACACACACACACAGATCCGAAACACCGTCCGCACAAAAAATGAAATACTACATCGGAGCCAGGCTGAAATATCATTTACAGGTGACTTTCGACATTGTTCACCCGCCAACTATCAACACAGCCAGATTTAACTAACTGGCAAGGGGTGGGGGGGGGAAGGGAAAGGAGGGCAATGAATCGTACCCCTCCCCGCCAGCATTTCGAACATGGAATGTTGATCGTGTCAGGATGGTTGGGACCCACACATCTCCTTGTAGTCTGCTCATTTGGCTGTGTACAAACTCAAGTATGTGTGAATAAGTCAAAATGCCTGGCCATCGTTGCTAAGGAACTGCAAAGATTTGCAAGAAATGAACATGTGTAAGTGTTGTTTTCGTGACTAAAATCTTTCCAAGGCATTGGACTTCATACATTTACTTGTGATGCTTTACATTTTCCCGCGTTTTTTTGTCGCAGATGCATGGACGTGATCGGAGCTATGCACAAACTTCCAGTATCTTGATCTGAATGATCTCCCGTTTGCCCTTTTGTCGAGTCATGCTGTTAAGCGCATTGAAATAGTAGTATTAATTTTAAATAAACAAAATTGGTAAAAAATCAATCCCAAAATGTCACTGTCTAGAGGTCTGAAGCATAAAAGAACAGCGACTTCATTTAAATCTGGATGAGACTATAGAGATGGTTACACCAAAGTCACATAGTATAATGCTTGGTGAAATAGTCACATATGAGGAGGACAATGGAATGGTTTGTGTATATTGTCGAGATGCCAGAGCTTCAGGAGAATTTTCAACAGGAAGAATGTGGAACGATGTATGGAAGTTGGATTTCTTAAAGCGTCGTCTGTCAAGTAAGTCTCATATAGATGGTGTAACAAGACTTAGAAACAAAATCCCTTCCTTACAGAGCGGATTGCTTAGCATGATTCTTGAAAGTCCAGCTGAAAAGCAGAGGAGGCAAATTAATCTTGAACGCAAGCAGTCAAACCCAGAAGAAATCAAGGTACTTATTGACAGTGTGTTGTTGGCTATTAAAATGAACAGCTCAGTGCTTTCTGTTCAGGATATTAATGACCATATGGAAAAGTATGTGCGCATACCAGCGAGCTGGAGAAGTAAAAATTATGCTTTTGAATTTCTTGAAATTATCAACTGCATTGTCCAAAATGACCTCATGCATGAAATAGCATCGGCAATGTTTCATATTCTAGCTGTTGATGAAAGCACTGATATGTCCTTAAAGAGATACTTGATACTCTACTTTAAATATGGATCTATAAATTCTGCAGACTATAAAACTTCATTTGGTGGACAATTACAATTGCAAGAATGTGATGCTGTTTCAATAGTGTCTGCAGTCAAAGAGTTTTATAAAAAAAACACCAACTTGATCTAATGAAAATGGTGATCACATCTGATGGTACCTCTGTGATGTTGGGCAAACTCAGTGGCGTAGCGGTTCAGCTGAAACGTGATATTCCACACTTAGTCCAGCAACATTGCATTGCACACTGGGAAGACTTGGGGATTTCCGATGCATGGAAAGAGGTTAAGCTAATAAGAGACATCGAAACCTTAATGAGAACTGTCTACACTGTGTTCTGTCAGTCATCCAGGAGAAAATGCAAATTTCAGGAAATAGTGGATGCTTCTGAATGTGAGTCAGTGGCTTTCAGGCCACTCAGTGAAGTGCGCTGGTTATCTAGGCACTTTGCACTTCGAGCAATTATTTGCAAATATTATCCTCTTCTGGAATATTTTGAGCAAGACAAATATACTGATCCAGTTTCTAAATACTGCCACAAAAAGCTGAATACCATGGAATACCGAATAACATTAGAAGTTTTGAATGATATTTTGTCAGAGCTGGCTTCACTATCCACACTGCTCCAGAAACGGGGCCTTACATCTCTTGAAGCATTTCACCTTGCCCAAGGTAAACTGAACAAGATCAGAAGACAATACCTTGGAGATTCAGTCTTATGGATTGAGAAAATTAAGGCTCTCTTAGATGTGAGTTCTCAAGAAAATAATGAAATTGATACCAGTTTCATAATAACTTTCATAAACATCTTGTGTGCACATTTGGCAGACAGGTTTCCAAAGGATGAAGTCCAGGAGTGGTCCGCTTTTGATTGTGCAACAATAGTTAAGTGTGACTTCAATTTTGGAATTCATTAGGTCAAATCCCTATGTTAAAATACAAAGACTTTCTTGCTGAAGAGATTGTTATAGTTAGTCAGTACAATGACTTCAAGTTTGCAGTAGCCGAAAGAATCAAAATCCAATTGGTTTTAAGTTTCCGCAATATGGTGACATTTGCTCACCAGAATGCACAGTTTCAGGATCTCGCAAAGTTGATGGATATTGAAGGAACATTCCTAGCATCAAGCGCAGACTGTGAACGCGGCTTTAGCTTAATGAACACTCTAAAAAACAAACTATGGAATCATTTACAAGTAGATCATTTGGACATGCTGATGTATATTAAGAGTTACCAGCTGGATGGAGGACTGATGGATCTGGACAGAGTTTATATTGAATGGGCAAATGAAAAAGATCACAGGGAAAAACAGTAAGGTTAGTTTAGCAGTCTTTGACATTTCGACCAATAAGGAAATTAAAATGAATTTGTTATTACATATCTTATTCTTGGCTGATAATCATTTATTGATATTTTGAAGGAAAATTTTAAATTTAAAACACAAACTCTTGTTTTTCCTTTTATACTCATGATGTCTCTATCTGAAAACCCATATAAATTGACATAATGGCATACTTATTAAATTGTCTTCATTATATGTTTATCAAAATCTTTTCGGACGTGTATAGAATGAAAGATGAAAGTGGACACCAACAGGCAGAAGCCTATGGACTGATAATGATCATGATTAATATGTGCTTGATATATGCTCGTGATTGTCTATAAAAATATCATAAAGTATAATGCTTAAAACTAACTTCTGCTTCATGAAGAACAGCTAAATTTCCTTTTTCTAAGTATTTAAAAATGACATTTATAAAATCACATGGTATAAAACTATGATCACAAATAACAAATTAAAACTTTTTAAATGTATAAGCAGTTTAATTACTTGGGTGCATTTGCCTCATGGCGAAGAAATTTGAACTCTGCTTCAAAAATTTGCACAAAAGATTTTTTTTTTGTGCACACGGCCTGTCAAAAATTAGAGGGAACATTGGCTGTGGTCCACCGTGCTTCATTCACTCTCCTCTGTGTTGAACCCTGGGCACTTCTTGCAATGACCTGATTGCTCACTGGAACAGAGGGGATGGCTTTAAAATGTGTGATCACAGACACAACAAAGTTGGGAGAGGGGATATATTAAAACATCATGGGCTAAATTCTGCATGTAAAATGATTCCACACAAGTAAATTGTAACATGTAGTAGAATAAATGTAGGACAAGTGGTTTCCAGAGTGCGAAGGTGGTTTGCAGCAGTATGTTTGATGGTGCTGGTAAGCAGAGTGTGATGTATTTTTTGAGGATGATGGGGAATACCCTTAGCGTTTGTTTATAAGGCACACCCAGCTTCAGTTAAGTGCTTTCCATCATTGCTCTAACACCTCTTTGCAGCAGTGGTGTCTTAACACTTCATGCTTCAGGTACCATATGCTGATAGCTGGAATGTCTCCTTGGGAGATCATTCTGATTCCTATCCTTCTGGTACCTGTTGGGAGGGTGGCATTTGCTGCTTTATGTAGGAACAGCATCCCCGTAATGTCTTGCACATTAGCTAGCAACAAGGCAGCTGTTATGACGTTAACAAGTATGCTCAGGACTCGTACGTGTGGATGGCTCACACTTGGGGGCAAGAACAGCCTGCATTTTGGTGCACGCTGCATGTTCGTCTTCCATTCCCCAGTCCTTTAGTACAGTTAAATCTGTTCTTGCCAACATAATTGTAGATGTACTGTTAACATTTACCTCTAATTGGCTAGATAATATGTCATTACCTGCCGGTTGCTGATTCTGCCTGTTCCAGGCAGTCCTATCATTTGTGGGTATGCATCCTGTCAGTGCCCCACAGATGAAATCACACTGACCTTTCCTGTGTAGTTATGGCTACTGCGTCCCTGAATGAAGGCTTCTATGATCAGACCCTACTTCTCTTATTCTGCACAGTTCAAGGAAAACACACTTTGAATCAACAGTGAGTATTCCTTAATAACAGCAGGAGTTTGTATGGCTCTGTGTGGTGTGATTATAGACCTGGGCTGCAGGCATTCTTTAAAGGAGGAGGCTGTTTTACTTTTCACTGTTCACTAATTCAATGCACTGCTAACTCTTTGGACATTGTTTGCTATCTGCAACACCTCTAATTCACCTCCTTCATGGTGAGAGTATTTTTGTCTCTGCAATCTCTGATTAGCAGACTTTTCCAACACTGGGAATCCTGGACCTCACTTTGCACCAGGAAAAGCCAGTATAAACCAGGAATAAAATTCTTCCTAAAGTGCTAAATTCTTCTATATTACAAAGACTGTTTTTCTTGGTGCTAGTAACTGAAGAGTCAGGGGACCTAGTCTCCTATGCATAATTATAAAATTGTATTTGTTACAGTGATCGGTGTTAGGAGGTTTTTAAAAAATAATAATAAATAGAACTAAGCATGGAAACAAGCATGATCATAGCACACATGCAGGGTTTGCATGTTTGCATGATTTATGTTCAAGCTGCATAGTGTGTCATGGTAATGTTTTTCTTTAATGGTGATTCTCTGCTTTAGCAATATGTGGGAAAGGGAGGAATATTGTAAAGAATTGATGTAGCATGGCCCAGTGGATTGGGCACCAGATTGGGAGGGTAGAAAGCTGGGTTCTCTTTCTGTCTTTGCCACTGATTTGCTATGTGATCTTGGGCTAGTTAGTTTATACCTGTCTCTTTCCCTATCTGTGAGATAGGGATAATAATTCCTAGTCACCTTTGTAAACTGCATTGAAGTCTATGGATCAAAAAACACTTTCAGTATTATGTATTATCGTTTATTTATTTTTTAGTGGAAGAGTCACTTCTGTGTCCTGAGAGTTTGATAGTGTCACATTGCTGATATTTAAACAGCGTGTTTATTTATTTAAATAGATTGTTTTGGTGATTGTACCACAATGGAATAGTACCTGATGAGAGTGCACATCAATAGGGTAATTACAAATCTGGCAATTTTAGGAAAAATTATCAGAGGAAACTGAACATTGGCAGCCTTTTCAATATCTTCTTTCTGCTTCTTTACACAGTGCAATATTGTGTAAGGTAAAACAAAAATATGAGTAGAGGAAACAAGAGTACCTGGAAGTACAAGTTCTGTTGACATAGATTAATATGTAGAGAGAACTGCAATACATTATATAATCCAATAATTAAAAAAAAAACAAACCTCACCACCATCAACCCTCTGTTAATGAAAAGGAGTACTAGTGGCACCTTAGAAACTAACAAATTTATTTGAGCATTAGCTTTCGTGGAAGTGAGATGTAGCTCAAATAAATGTGTTAGTCTCTACGGTGCCACAAGCACTCCTTTTCTTTTTGCAAATACAGACTAACATGGCTGCTACTCTGAAACCTCCATTAATAGTAGAGGATTCAAAATACGAAATAAATATGAAGTGTAGAATTAAAAAGTAGAAATAAGGAAAGCTCCATCTGTTATCCTACATTGTGCGGCTAAATCCTCACTCTCATGTTCTGGAGATCATTGTTTTTGGCTTTCAAACAATATTGTTAGTCCTGACTGCTTCCAAGAACAGAAGGAAACTGATTTGATGTGTTTCTGAATGTTGAAGAAAAACGTAATACAAGAAAAACATGCAAGGTCGATGATAAAGGTAAAAACAGGGGGGTGATTGATCATTTTCAGCCATCAGAAGAGCACTCTTTATTTTATTGATGGCCAGAAAAGAGGCTTTCGAAAAACTATATAGAGTTTGAGACCTGATTCTCCTCATGCTGGTGTAAATCAGGAGGAACTCCACTGAAGTTACACTGACTTTACACCAGTAGGAGCCGACTCAGAACCAAACCCTTTTTTTCACTTGTGGATTACTTTTGATTGTGAAATAAATTGATTTCCCTCAGTTGTATTTTATAAATTCTTACTTGTGATTCATTCAACCCGTATGTATTGATTGTGGGCCAGGGTTCTACAGAGACACCCAGAGGTACCATAAGCTGCTGAAGAGAAACCACAGAGTATAGCTAGATTCTTTCTTGGCCTTCTATTCCCTAGAGATGAGTATTCTTCTCTGTGGAATTCTGGCAAAGCCTGGGAAATACAAAGGTGGTTCACTAGTTCATCTATGACTTTATAGTGAGATAGGTAGAAAAATATTCTCTCCTGCTCCCTCATCCCCCCCACCCCCACGTGCTGCAAAGACAGGGTGGTAGGCCTTTTGCTTCCACAATCCTGGTTCATTGGGGTTGGAAATTAAGAGTAATAAAATGGGGATGAATCATCTGTGCATTTGATGAGATAAAGGCAGTCTTCACACAACTTTTATTTTAATTGCCTTTTAGGGAGCATGAAGCAATTCTAAGTAGTCAGATGAGCCTCTCACAGCCATCTGTGATCAGCAAACGTAATTATTCTCATACAGTGATAAAGAGGAGAAAATTCACAGTGAAATACTTTGCCAATAGAAAAAGGAAAACACAGTTTTGTATGATCTCTGGCCCACTTGTGCCAAACAAACCCTTTTGAATTTAAATGTTTCAAATTGTTCAGGACACTTAGAGATGAAGCAATAAAAATATGTAAAAATAACTGACTTTTTCACATTTCCAGCCTTTGTACAATCTCCTATGGCAGAAGCCAGGCATTTTCTTTTAATTACAAGCCTGTTTGAATAAAACTCTGTTTTTCTTTTAAAAATATTGTCAAAAGAGTGATTCCAGAGTAGCCAGAAATAATCTGATCTACTTGGGCACTATAGTAATGAGGATCCTCTTAAATGATGCATGTTTTACAGTAATCTCACATACATCTAGCCCATTTTACAGGTAGGGAATTCAGATACAGAGAGGTTCAGTGATTTGCCCAAAGTTACACAGACAGCATGTGTGATGGATCAAGGAATAGAACTCAGCACTCCTGAATGATAGGCTAGTTTCAGAACCATAAGACCATCTTTTGAGCAAGTGAATGGAATCTCCATTCTTTTTTCTAACACTGTATTGGTTCCATATTGGTGCTGAGTGAAATCTGGGTCTCTCATGACCAGAAAAAATTAAATTAGTTCATGAGATCTGAGCAGATTACAGGCAAAATTGGTACAGCTGCAGACTCCTATGTGAAGTATTTCGAAGACTTTCATTTCATTCGATGAAAGTCCCAGAGGTTTTTACAGTCTTTAGTTGAGTAGAAAATGCAGCTTTAAGTTGTTAGTCTTACATAAGAATGGCCATACTGGGTCCGACCAATGGTCCATCTAGCTCAGTATTCTCTCTTCTGATAGTGGCCAATGTGAGATGCTTCAGAAGAAATTAACAGAATAGGGCAATTATTGAGTGATCCACTCCCTGTTGTCCAGTCCCACCATCTGTAAGTCAGGGGCTTAGGGACACACACAGCATGAGATTTCATCCCTGACCATCTTATTTAATAGCCACTGATGGACGCTATCCTCCATGAACTTAATTCTTTTTTGAACCCAGTTATACTTTTGGTCTTCCCAACATTCCCTGGCAATGAGTTCCACAGATTGACTGTGCATTGGGTGAAGAACTTATTCCTTTTGTTTGTTTTAAACCTGCTGCCTATCAGATTCATTGGGTGATCCCCGGTTCTTGTGTTACGTGAAGGGCTAAATAACACTTCCTTTTTTATTCACACTAGTCATGATTTTATAGATCTCTAGCATAGCCCTCCTTAGGTATCTCTTTTCCACGCTGAACTGTCCCAGTTGATAGGGACACATGCATCACCCTCGTTTTCACGCGCGTGCGCACACACACACGGGAGATAACTCAAGCTCTTGCTGGTCTCCCCTCCCTCATCTTTCTGGGGCAAGGAGAGGAGAGAGAGTGATGAGTGGCTTGGCTGTAACAATATCTGAGCTCTGAGCCTATCCCACCCACTTCTGCTGCCGTTGGGTGATTTGGGTCAGGACAGAGTGACTGACTGGGTCCCACCTGCAGAGGCAGAGAGAAAGAAAGAGGAGTTGTTTCTGCCCAGTACTGGCCTACACACACTCTGGCTGTATTCTAGCCTCATCCTCACTTAGTATGCTGGATCTCTTAGAAAGCCAGGGGCTATGCTCATCAGCAGATTTTATTTAAGTTCTGGAAGGGACTTTTTGCCATATGGTGATTGTGTTTTTTTCTTCTCCCATCTGATATCCCTCAGGTCTGGTTTAGGGATTTACATTATATTTGTTCCAACTTTGATGGGTTTCATTGTGGCTGGTGAGTTAAGAATGGGTCTGATGTTAGGCCCCTGTAACCTAAGAGGCTGCTTGGATGTGGGTCCCGAGCACAACACCACATGGTCAGGAGATACACATCTTGCATACTATGGAGCTACCCTCCACATCTTGCATACTATGGAGCTACCCTCAACTCATCTTTCCTACTTCCAAGCCTGGAGGAGGGGAATGGGTTGGGACTCTGGCTTCTGGCTATAGGTCCCGAGTTAAATTCTGCACTGCGATGGCCTGGCTGGGTAGTTTGGGAAGGGGTTCCTTGTTGGCCAATAGTTTATAAGTTGCAGCCTCTGTATTTAACTGTGGCATGTCTCATTGCTCCATGTCTGAATCAATGTCCTTTTCCATATGAGACCTTTTGATTTTTTTTTTTAAATTCATTTTAGGCCTATGTGACTTTGATCTAAATTTTCATTAAAGAAAAATAAATGAATAAAATCAAAAGTCACCACGGCTTTGCCAGTCTATCTGGCTGTTTGGCAGTAGTGTTTGTGGAATGGCTGGCTGTCTCTGTTGTGATTTTTGTTAAGGGATATCTGAAGGGTGCAAAGTTCCCAAGCCAATGTGCATCAACACTGTCCTGAAGACTTGTAAGGGTGAGAAATTAGTTCAGTCTTCATGTCTATTCAATCTTTGCCCTTTCTGCTGAGACTGCTAACCAAAGGGGCACAATGGGCCCAATTCTGCAAACACTTATGTGCATAACTTTATGCATATTAATAGATTTTCTGAAATGAATGGGACTACTCATGCATAAAGCTAAGTATGTGCATAAGTGTTTTCAGAACTGGCTTCTTCATGCTGCTTGTGATTGGTTCAGCAATTTTTCATATTAAAGATATTATTCCTCTTTCTAGTTTTTGCTGGAGGTTCTGTTGTACTTTTTCTTTCCTTTCCCCCATTAACCATTAAGCTTGATATTTAGTGTCCTTAGTGCTCAGAAATAATTATTTAAAATTACCATCTCTCCATGTAAATCAACTTTAGCTGCTGATTTTTAACAGTAATTTGAATGCATTTTCTCTGGTACATATAATGCTATGGGTTTTAGCATATTACCGCCAATGGTTCAAATTCATTCCTGTTGTAGCTTCACTGCAATCAGTGACTGAATCTGTCCCATTATCTGGATAATGGGAAAAGTTGCAGATTTTATTCTTTGCCTATTGAAAGCACAAGGTTTAATGCAACTTTTACTGAAACTGGTAATATTGCTGTACCGGTCTATAAGAGGCATGTATAATAGCCTGTATGAATCACCCAATTTTATTATTCTACTAGGTTTGAGCCCCTGCATCGGTGGAGTCTCAGACATTATATTTGGAAGTCTTCCGTAGAAAGTACACGTGCTATTTGGGGCCAAATCTTTGTTCTATTAAAGTCCAATGGTTCTAGAATTTGGGGCTTATTTAGAGTCTTGATAATGGTATTCTTCAATTCTACTATCATGTTTATCACATTTGCAACCGTGTGTGTCTGATAAGCAGCACTTATAAAGGATGTGATGAAATATGGCTTGAAGGTCTAGAGATTTAGCTGTATTTGATACAATTTGCATATGAGTCTCATACTGCCAGGGGCACAATAAAGATGTCTCCATTGCGGCACGATGGCCACCACAGTCTAGCTACTCAGGTCTATAATTTAGAATGAGAATAATTCTAAATTACAAGTGATGGGTCTGATTGTGCTACCCTTAATCAAAGTAAGGGTTGCGTGATTGGGCCATGTACTTTCAATTGGATTTCACTTACAATTCATGATGGCAAATATTCAGATTCTTGGAATTTGTTCTTAAAAAAAAGCCATTTTTTATTATTTCGGGTTTATGTATCAGCAGATATAAATGGAGAACAATGCCAAAACAATTTTCCAAAGTTCAAATAATATGCAGTTTTACAGTAGAAAGCATTACATCCTCAGACCTACATGCATGCTTAGTTTTAAACCCATGAGCAGCTCTACAGAAGTCAGTGGAATTACTTAGGTGCTTAAATTAAAGAATGTACGTAAGTGTTTGCAGGATTGGGATGGTAGCATGAAAGTTTAACGTTCCTAGTCAAACTAGATTACAGCTATATAACAAACATGGATGATGCAGATGATGAAAGAGATACATCCCTCAATTTTATTATTGTTTCAGGACATGTTTTGTCTAGACTCTTTTTGCTTCTTGTTGCTTTATTCAACAACTTCAAAATAAAATCAATTCTTTGGTTTCTATTTTGATTTTTTTAATTACACAGTCTCAGCTATTACAACAGAAGAGTTGATTTCTGAAAGCGAAAGAGGAAATGACAAGTACCTAAGGACTAAAGTTTAAGCTGGGATGAAGCACTGCCTCCCAAATTGTGGGTGCAAATCTAATTAATTGTATTGCTAACTGTCCAAAGTGGTCAGTGGTTCAGGTAATCACATTTGAAGATAAAACTGAATTGTTGCCACAAAATGCAGGTACAAATGTTTGTGTTGCTTTGGAGGTTCAACCAGACCAGTAAGGGGTTGTGTCACTACCTGTCCTGTAAACTTGGGTGCTTCTGTGCTGTTCAGCTTTGGCTCAGCTTCTACCAGCCTGCTTACTCCTTGCAATGTGACACCAACACCTCCTCTAGGCCCAAGTCTCCCCAAGACAATCTCCCCTGCAGTGCTCAGCCTCTCTCTATATATATCACTCACAAAACCTCATCAAGTTTGCTCTTCCCTTAAAGAGTCAGTGCACAGCACCAGCCTGTCAGTTTGACTGAGGATTTTATTCTTCAGTTTGGAACTCTGCACTGAGAGGGTTGTGTAATAAAAACAAGATAAAGTTTATTAACAAAGAACATATATTTAATTGATACCAAGTGTGATAGACCCAGGCAAGTTGGGTACAGCACAGTAGCAGAAAGCAGATATACTGGCCACTTTATTAACAATTTTCTGTTCCCTGACTGACCAGAGCAGGGGCTGCTCCAGGCTAATGAGAACATCTGACTCCTATTAACCTGCAAAGAGTCAGGTCAGGCCATTAAGCTAATGTGACCACCTGACTCTAATTAAGGCCCCTCTGGTAACATAAAAGGGCTCACTCCAGTCAGGCAGAGAGGAGCCAGGGGAGAGGAAGTGCAGCTGAAGGGCTGGTTAATGAAGACACCCTCAAGTCATTGGTAAGGGAGCCCTAAGGCAAGGGTGAAGAAGGGAGAAATAGGAGAGCTGTGGGGAAGTGGCCCAGGGAAATGTAGCAACTCTGGCAGTGAAAGGTTGGCTGCTAATAGCTGCTACCATTAGGGTCCCTGGGCTGGAACCCAGAGTAGAGGGCGGGCCCAGGTTCCCCCCAACCCACCACTACAGAAGGGGAAAACAGGCCCCTGTCAGGACAGGAGGCTAAACTGTTTTGGCATGAGGCTGTAGGAGCAACAGAATTCTGTGGGAATTCTCTCACCAACCTCCATTGCTGGCTTATGATGAAAAGGGCTCAGTAGATTGTATCTCTGGCCCTAGAACGAGAGGGGCTATATGGAGGGTTGCAGTGAGCCTCTGAAGCTAGCCTAAACCGCCTGGAAGCATGGGACCCACTGGGACAAGGTTGGAGCTCTGCCACACAAGTAAAAGGAATAGTGCTTGCAACGGTTACAAACACACACAAGTAAAGATACACTTCTAAGACTAAATCCTAACTTAACAAACAGGAGTTTTTGGTCAGAGTAGTTTTCTCACCCTAGTTGTTCTTCCAGCATGCTTGGCCAGTCCATAGCCAGGATCCAACACAAAGCCTAAAGCACTTGGTTGGTTTGTCTCCTCAGGTGAAGGGTGCCAAAAGGGCTTTCTCTCTCTGCTTCTATTCTCAAAGTTTATCTTTGTTTTCAATGTCAGGAAGTTGCCCTATGAGCTCAGCTTGCTGTGTTCACCAGGTGGCTGATACCCTGTTAATTTCTGCAGTATCCTTCCCCCCACCCCTCCTGATAGTTAAGTGGCTATCTCTCCAACTCCCTAGTTTCGTGGCTGTGTTTACCTTTATGTAACTGTACTTCCATTTTCTTTCCTTGCTCAATTTACACTGGAGATGCATTCAAGCAGCTGGAACCACATTCCTTTGTCTAAGGGATCAAGGCACCCCGCCAACACATTTTCCATATTTCACGTATTACCAGCACAAATTTATAATTTTCGTATGTCACCATATGTACACCACAAAGTAACGTTAACGACCACCATGATACCAGTTCACATAAGATACCTTACATGATCCCTTTTAGATACAGATTATGACAACAGTGAGTTGGGGTGCACTGAGCTGGTCAGGCCAGCTGAGACTCATTGTTATATACCAGGGAGCCCCTTGCCCTCTGGCATTGGGATGCTCTTAGGGCCACAGTGTTGCAGACACAGCTTGAACCTGCTAAAGACAGGCCACCTCCCTGAAAATATGCCCCTAAAATCAATCTATTACTGCTCTGGATCTCATCATCTTCCCAGTACTTTTCTCTACATGTTCCCACATTCTCCTCGTTACCCTTTTCTATAAGTAATGTCCGCCGCACAAAACTGAAAAGCTCCCATCCGCTTTGCCTTTAGTCCTTCTGTATTCTCTTCAGAGCCAACCTTTTAGGGAAAAGACGTACATGGATCGTTTTGTTCATTCGTTCAACCCTCTCCCATAACCTCATATCTTTCTAAATGAGCAGGAAGCTATTTGTGACTGGTGACTCACTGTAAAATTTTATGAGGGATTACACTGAACATTGTTGATTTACTTTCTTCCAGCTTTCAGTGGTCAATGACCTAGCAGAATTCCTTTGTAAATACTTTTACAAGTATTGAGCCACGGAAATCTCAAGGTTTCAGCCTTTCATGGTAATGGTGGTTTGTCTCATTCCAGGCAAATGCAAATAGAAGGAAGAGTTGACAAATTTTGTACTTTCATTTAATGAGGAAATTACTTGGCATTTAACTATTACATGGAGGTCCATGATCAATCTCCCATCCTTCACCCCAACACTGTATGCAAACTCTAATATATTAATGTAGTTCATTAAAAATACCAAAAAAACCTATCAAGATGCATACATAAAGTATTCATTAATCACTTGAGCACCACAAGAGGTCTAGGATCCTTGTAGCTCTTGCCATGAAGAGGACTTCCCAGCTGGCATCTGCCTCTATGACCTTTCATTTCACTACAAAAGTATGGAGGCTGTATTAACTTGTGAGTTTCTGCTGCGTGCCAGATTGGGGTGGAATGAAGAGCATTCCTCTGACTTGCCCATCTTAACCTACATATGGAACACCAAATCCATGGAAGTTCTCTGTGGAGTCCAAGGGGAGGGTGTGTGTTGTTTGTACCATGGATGCAGCAGACCCTCCCCTCTGAGGAGATACCACATCCATTCATATAAAAGATCCTTTCTTTGGGTGAATTTAGGAGGACCAATCCTTCCTCCATTTCCCTCTGCCCCACAATAGTGTCTTACATTTCCATCTGACATCTTTTCCTACTAAAGGGTCAGAAATCTCTTCACAAAGTTATCAAATTATATAAACCCACAGAAAAATAATTGTATGCAATACTGAAATACAGCCATCACTGAGATGCAACACTACGGCTGTTTATAAACTGTTAAATTATGTGGTTTTATTCTTCTGTCTTTGGATTTTCACTTTGGGTCAGATTTTCAAAAGTATTCAGCACCCAACATGCTGAGTTAGCCTGAAATCTGGCCACTCTGGTGCTTAAGTGGAAGCTGGGCTCTTTTCTGAAAATCAAACCCCTGATTGTGTGAGAGCCCTTTTGAAAACTTTGACCATAGTCTTTTAAGATTAGTCAGCCAGGAAATAGTGGAAAATGAGAGGGAGATAGCAAATAGTACTTCTAATCTGCAGCTGGAAATCCAACTACCCTTAACAATTTGCAGAAGAATACACCCACACATATATTGCCTTAATAATAAATAAATCTCTTTGCAAATTAGAAATAAAATGCATTTCTCATTTTTGTTGTGAAATTAAGCACTTTTCTCTCTACTGTTACTCATTTATAGTTCATATTCCAGATTTAAAAAAATAAATAAAAAAACTGGCAAGAGGGTTGCCTGTACATGTAAGTGTATATTTCCTTTCCAAAACATTGAATTTAAAAAAATCCAAAATGTTACAAAAAAAGGAAAACTACATTGTCCCAAACTTGCTAGAGACTCAGAGAGAGGGAAGGTCTGAGAAAAGTAACAGGAAAGATATATTGGCAGGAGAAAAGTCTTTGAGTACAAATTGGAAAATAAGATTATATATATATATATATATACAATATGAAGAAAATCAAGCGACTGGGGAAATGATGCAGTGAAAATTGTTATGGGTAAACTTTTTGTTTATGATTAGGTAGTGTTCAGGTATCTGACCTCAGTGAGCCTTCTTGACTTTATTAAGAAAAACTTCAGCATCTTCTGGGGAATCAAATACTTTCACGTTATTGGGCAGGAAAATCTTCAGTTTGGCTGGATGTACAAAAGTAAACTTCAGCAAAAATACTTAAAGATAGGATTAAAGTTGCAAATGTTAGTTACATCCACAAGAAATTTTTGGTGAAACAAAATCCATTATAAAAATTGTTTTGCCTGGAAAAAGATAATATAATTACAATTCCCATATGCCCTGGTATCTGAGGAGTTATTGAATCTTTTTCTACATAGACTAGTGAAATACTGTAGTATTTCAGATACTGCAGCATGGTAACTGAGGGAATATTTACATTTTAACTGTGATCATAGCAGTTACAGAGGTAGATATTAATTGATGTGTGTTGATTTTTATTGGAAAAATCTTGGAACTAAGTCCAGATAGTTAATCCACTTTAAATGTTTTTTACCTTCTAGATCTTCCACCTGTAGAAGTCAGGTTTCAGAGGAGACAGCTGCCTCTAGAATCCTGATGATTCTGCCTTTTTTTTTCTTCATCCACCCTTTTCAAGATTGTTGAGCTTCTTTTCCAACATCTAAGTTTTGTTTTCTACTCTTTATTGGTAACTTTTGGCAGCTGCAATGGCTTCTTCGGAAAGAGATGTGTGCTCCTCAACTCCTTTGTCTCTTCTCCAGTGATTGGTAAGTTGCTTGACTAAACTGTCAGTATAGGCAACAAACTTATCAACATCACCTTCAATGAAGATGAGTTACAAAGGAAATTTCCTGAGTGTGTTGTCAGTTAAAACCAAAGCGATACTATCCTCTCCATCTAAAACAAAAAACATAGTGCAATCAGTTACCTCATGCCTCTTTTTCTCTCCCCTATTCACATCCACTTTCCTCAGGATAAAATCACTGGAGCTGAGATTTCTTTAAAAAGCTGAAAACCTTTCTAGAGAAAATGAGGATTAGCGCTAGGTAAATTTATTTTACCTACTTTTAAACCTACATGAACATAATGGGATCTAAATTATATATTGACAAAAGAGGGGAAAATGGAGCACATTCTAACAGAATCAGTGCTGTAGTTTATTTACTACTAGCCATTCATTTGTTTTAGTTCATAATTTCCAAATTTAAGCTGATACTTTTATTCTTTGCATGGTCATGGTTTATTTCTGGATTGTTGAACTTCTGTGTTCAGTGGTGTGATAGTGCTTAGGTACTGTAGTAGTAGACACAGTAGAAATGCCTAAGACAGAAGACAGATCCTTATTTTATATTTCTGTTTCTTAGTTATTGTTTACAATAGAGAACTAGGCTTAATGTAGGACTATCCTTCTGTGTTTTATGATTATAAAGGTGTTTTGGATTTATTGTATTTCAGATCTTGCCTTTCTGTGATTTATGCATCGACATGCTTAATTTTTCAGTTTAAAAAAAAACACTTAGTAGTGACTACGGAAGAGTGAAAAACAAATAGCCTTTGAAAAATGAAGGGGAAACAAAAGAGAGAAATTCTGATCAAAAACAGAAATGCTATTTAATAAAATATGTAAGGCATTTCTTGTTACAAGCTTAGTTTTGGAGAGCAGTGTTTTATTTCTAATACAACAGAAGCTTCCCTTTGGCTAAAAAATCATCTTGTTTTGTTCTTAAATTTGACTCAGTCTTTGGAAAACAAACTACCTGGTTTAAGATTTCAAACAAAATGGCTCATGAATCAAATTAGTTTTGCAAAACTCAAAAATATTTTGCAAAATGACAGGCTTTGACTGTCCCTGCTTAAGCGGAATCTCTCAAATAAAACAAAACAAAACAACAAAACTTTGGCGTGTCTGAAAAGATGTATATTTACAGGAGAGATGGCAAGAACTCACAGAGAGCACCACCAAATTGTGTCTGAATGACAAGGATGTAAATCTCTTCATTTACTATTTAATAGTAATAAAATTTATATTAATGTGCTCTGAAGGACAGCAACTACTTTTGTACCAGGAAAAATTCCTGGCTATCTCTTTGTGCCCTGATTAAAACACTTGAAGATAAAACATTACAATTCAGTGTTTTGTAAAGGATGTATTAGGAACACAGTTATATTATTATTTTGTATAAAACACAGTTATAAATTTACATTCCTTTGTGCATAGTACAATATAACTATCTTGAATAATAACTATACAGGGATAAATTTGTGACCACACACAGAATTACATTTAAATCAAAGCATCTTTCTTTGTTGGTTCAGATTTTATTAAATTACAATAATTGTTTTGTTAAGAGATTTTTAAATTGATAGGACATAGAGAAAAGAGTGGTGAACTATGTTTTACATTTTAATGTCACCAGCCTTGAAACAGTTCTCTGCTCATGTTTTTGGATGAGTTAATTCATAAGTGGCAGCTGGCGTGGTATACTACTACCCTTGGCAATTGCCTTATTTTAAAGGGTGGGAAAGGTGGTGTAGTAATATTGATTATCCCACAAGCAGTGCTTTGGAGGGTCAATTAAAGACCATTTATTTGCAAGCTGACGAGCAGCCAGTATTGAAAATTGGAGCCATTGGCCTTGTTATTACCAGTAGCTCTGCACCAGAGCCATGCAGCTCAGTAGATGTGACAGGCATATGGTTGGGGGAAGAAGGGAATTTCTAATCACTTATCCCCATGCAGCAAAACTTTGTCGTCTGTCAAGAAAGCATGTTTGTTTCAGCTTTGAAGTTGTGGTCTCGTTTTTATAGATATTTTAAAGGGAAATATTATTGCTGCTATGACTGTCTGAAGGCATTTCTCTGCATTTTGCTTTTTTTCTGTTTTGGGCTATTGTGCCAAGGTTCCTCATGATTTTCTTGTTTAGTGTCTGACTTTCAGACTGATCTCTGCCTGGTTCCTCTAGGATTCACCACTGGATGTGTAGACGGTACAGCCAGCGATGCAATGGCGAGTGACCAGTGCCAATCAATAAACCTGTCTCCCCTTGGGAAGCCCCAATGGTGCACAAGGACAGGGTAGTGGAACCCCCTGGGTGTAGGAAATGTCCCCAGAAAAAGGATGAGCCAGTATCCTGTTGGCCAATGGTACCCACACTACCGGGACCACAGCCATTTAGAAAAGGCGCAGTTGCGATAAGGCAGATACTTCCTTCATCTCAGAGTGGTGGTCCAGCTAGAAGCTGCAGCAGGCCTGTACCAATCATCTTGATCGTCATCTTGCCGTTAGAGTTCTATAGTTCCTGCCAAGAGAGAAGGTGGAAGGCCTATGGCAACCCCTTCCTTCTTTGTTTTGCCTAGGCATAAACATCAAAGGTCTGTGCTTGATGGTTGCTCGGCCTGGTGGGGAAGAACCCAGGCATTCAGCAGCCACTCAGATGTCCAAGCAGCCCTATGTAGGAGTGGCCTGCATATCCCAATTCATGGAAAGCCCTAGAAAAGGTGGGCTAAAAAGCTTCCTTCCAACTTCTTTCCTGGCTCTAAACTAATTATTGCTTGTTGGAATGTTTGCACTATGCTAACCGGCCTTAAACTGAAAGACCATGAATTTCAGAAAACAGCCATAATTGACAGAGAACTACTGGAAGTCGATATTGCAGCCCTCAGTGAGATGGGTCTTTTTGAAACTGGATCACTAGATGAAGTAAATTACCACTTCTGCTGGTCTGGGAAACCGGAAAATGAACCAAGGTTATACTGTCAGTTTTGCTGTCAAGAAGTCTGTCCTCTGTGCATTTACCCTTCTGGTATTTATCAATGAGAGGATCAAGTGGCTGGATAGGAATATGAACTCTGGAACCCAGACTCTTCTGTCCATCTACAGGCCAATACTTGACTACTCCAAACAGCAAAAAGGGGAGTTCTATTTTCAACTGGAACAAATCCTCAAGAATGTCCCTCTAAGGAACAGACTCGGTGATTTCTTCAAGAATCTCCCCCTGAGGAACAGACTCTGTGATTTCAGTGCCCATGTGGGTAATCACTGCAAAGATTGGGGATACATCATTGGCTAACACAGCACAGGTAGCATCAACAAAAATGGCCAGTGTGTCCTTGAGCTTTGCACCTCTTGTGATCTGATAGTCTCAAATACCTATTTTGCTGGCAACAGTAGCAGCAAGATCACATGGAGGCAACCCGCTCAGGACACTAGCATCAACTTGACCTCACCTTGATCTGTCACAGAAACATTCACGATGTACCACATGCTTGACCAATGCATAGCGCTGATTGCAACGCTGGCCATACCCTTGTCAGGACAAAGCTCCAATTACATCATAAAAAGATCCAATATGTGAATTCAAAAGACGCATCTCACCTCAGCATCACTAACATGAAGGACTCTGACACATATGCAAAGTTTCAATGTGTGCTTGAGCGTGTTTCTGAAAAAGATCTACTTGATTCCCCTGATTATGACATCTTGTGGGAAAATGTCAAGAATAAGACACTGGCTGCTGAAAAGGATTTCTTTGGAACAACAAAGAAAAAACAACCTGACTGATTCGCAGCATCAGAATATCTGCTGCTCCCACTCATAGGAAAGAAAAAGCAAGCTCACCTAACTTTACTTCAACAACCAAATAAGTCCAGAAATCTTAAGTTCAAAGAGGCTGCAGTCCAGAAAGCCACCAGAGAATGTGCCCAGAACTATTGGCAAGGCCTATCCAAAAAAGATTCAGACCTGCTTTGAAAGAGGGAACTTCATGGTACCTATGATGGAATCAAAGAGGCACGTGGTTCAATTTGTAAAAAGACTGCAAACCTGAAAACAAAAGATGGTACCATCCTGACTGACAGGCAAGAACAACTTGACCAATGGACTGAGCATTACTAAGAACTCTACTCAAAGGATGACTTTATCTGTCATACTGTCTTAGCTGCCATCCCCCAGCTTCCAAAGATGCAGGGACTGGACCAAACACCAACTCTTGAACATGTAGAGCAGCGGTTCGCAACATGCGGCCCGATTAGCACACAGCTGTGGCCCCGCTCATCTGTATGCTAAAGGCTGGCCTGCATGGCAGGGTCTGGGTTCCCAACTGCCTGGCATGGTGGGCTCTGGGCTGCCCTGCTGCCCAGCATGGTGGGGTCAGGGATCCAGGGCTGCCACCCAGCCCTTCAGGTTTGGGGATCCAGGACAGGCAGCTGGCCGTCCCTGCATGGCAGGAGTCCGGGGTCCAGGATTGGGGTCTGGGCTGCTGCTGCCCTGCCACCTGGCCCCTGGGGCCCAGATAACACATTGTGGGCTGCATGTGCTGCACACAATGATAAATAATTTTGAGAGCCACTGATGTGGAGAAAGCTATCAAAGAGGTTTTGCCTGGGAAAGCAGCATGCAACCACCAGATGTCTCCGGAGCACCTAACGGCAGGGCAGGAAGAGAGCCTGTGAGCGACGTCCAGGAGCTTCTCTGTGCCTCCTGGGAAGAAACCCCCAAGGTCTGAAAGATGCAAACATAATCACTTTTTACAAAAAATAAAGGGGACAGAGCAGACTGTAACAACTACTGATGGATATCTCTGCTCAGTGTGGTCAGCAAGGTGCTTATGAGGGTCCTGCTGAAAAGACTCAAGTCCTTGCTGAGAGAACTTATCCTGAGAGCCAGATGCTCCGTGACTGACATGTCCTTCACAATGCGCTGGTTGCGAGAAAAATGCTGTGAACAACAGGCACCTCTCTGTGTAGCAAGGCCTTTGACAGAGTTAGCAGGAATGGCATATACCTGTCGAAAACTGGCTGTCCACACAAAGTGCTCTTCCTATTTAAGGAGTTCCATGAGGGAATGAAGGCAACTATCCAGTATGAAAATGAAACATCATCTGAGTTTAGCATTAATGCTGGCATGAAGCAAGGCTGCATCTTAGGGCCTATCAGTTTTGGCATCTTCTTCCCAATTCTCCGTAAGTATGCTTTTGGAAACAGTCAATCTGGTGTAGTAATTAAATAAAGGTTAGATGGCAGCTTGTTCAACATCAGAATATTTCAGAGCAAAAGGCATGTCACCCAGGTCACTATTCGGGATTTGCTCTTTGAAGATGGCAGTGTATTTGTCTCTAACTCACGTGATGAATAAGTTCTCTGATGCATGTATTCAGATTGGCATAGTAACCAGTATCAAGAAAACAGTTGTCATGTCACAGGGTACCAACATCCCACCTAAAATCTATGTCAATAATGAAACTCTGGAGAATGTGGATCGCTTCTGTATCTTAGCTCAACCTTAACCAGCTCACTTAGCCTTGATAGATAACTTGATGTGAGAATCAGCAAAGCCTCTGTTACCTTTGGCAAACTTACCTCACATGTCTGTATCAACAAGCTGCTAACCCTGAACATGAAAGTCTCCGTTTATCAGACTTGGGTCCGCAGTACTCTCCTTTATGGCTGTGAAAGCTGGGTCACATATTCCAAGCAGGAGCAGAGATTGAACAGCTTCCACATTCACTGTCTCAGAAAAGTCCTTGGAGTCACTTGGGACCAATGGGTGGCTAACAACAAGGTCTTTGAGAGAACCAGCCTACAGTCTATGCAGGCTTTGCTGGCTGAGACACATGGAGCATATGCTTCAAGATAGTCTCCCGAAGGCTGTACTCTGTGGTCATCTCAAGAACTGCCTGTGACGCAGAGGAAGGCCAATTCACCAATACAACAATAAGGTCCAGCAAGGTCTGAAGAAATTCAGCATTCTCAATGACAACTGGCAGAACCCTGCCCACAACTGCTTAGTCTGGAGAAGCCAGGACAAGGCTAGCGCAGTCATTGCGGAGAGCTATCAGAGAGCCCAGGCTGAGGCCTGCAGGTGAGCCGAGAAGCAGTGTGTTCTCTAATCTCCATCTGGCGAGTAGCCATTGTGGGAAGGTCTGCCTTGGGCTCTTTTCCCACACTACTGTCAAGCACCATTGACTGACTGTCTGACTTTGTCATGTTTCTTTTCATCTGTCAAGATGTTGGATGGATGTAGTGTCTGACTTTCACACAATTTTTGCCCTCAAGACTCACTTTGGGGATTTAATGTCTCATTTATTTTTTTAGCAAAGTGGAAAAAATATCATCATAGCAAACAGAAATTCTATCACATAGAACTTTGTTGGCCCCCAGCTTGCTTCATCAATAGGATTTGGATTTTTAGCTCTAAGGACAGAACTATTCCATTTGAGCTAACAGATTAACTGGTAGCAGTAATAGGCTGAATGTGGATCAGGCACTAGAGGATGATAAAACACAGATTGAGAGTGGGTTTCACAGTTATTTGCTGACAGCAGAGGAGTGGCTGAGACTCAGGGCTCAAATTCCAGGTTCTGGAGGGGATATGCTCTTCTGATTATCTTTCTCCCACTCCAGCCAACCCATTCAAATCTACACACACTGCCCACCTGTCTCCCTCTGCTTTCCACGCCCACTTCTGGCTACTGATCCTCTTTCCCTTTCTGCTTCTCACCCCCCTCTGGCTCCTGCAATCTCCTCCTCAGAACTCCTCCCCCTGATTCCTAACACCTCGTGTTTTCAGATCGGTTTCTCCTCTTCCTCGCTGAGTGGGCACCCTGAAGTGAAGTACTGAGAGCACAGGAGAGTGTCTTCTAGCTATCTGTTCAGGTGTCTAGTGGCTTTTTAAGACCTGGCTTGACAAAGCCCTGGCTGGGATGATTTAGTTGGGGTTGGTCCTACTTTGAGCAGGGGGTTGGACTAGATGACCTCCTGAGATCCCTTCCAATCCTAATGTTCTACGATTCTCTGGAGCAGCAATTGCAGGGAAAACCCTGCTGACCATCCTGTTTCCCTAGATGGAGCCTGTTGAGTCATTCTGTAGGAGATGATATGTGTTCAATCCAGACAAATGTAGGTGCTGTGTGGGGCTGGATAAAAAGTGTAGCAGCATTAGAGCTTCTAAAAAATAACTTTCTTGCAACCAATTCATTAATGAGGGCAAAACAACATATTTTCCCTAATTTAACTCCTAGAAACATCTGAACCATTTTTGCTAAAACTTTCTAAAAAAATAAGACTCCTGGAATGGAAATCTTCTCACCAAAGAGTTAAAGTTTGGCAAAGTTATAAGTACAATCGAACCTCAGAGTTAGAAACACCTTGGGAGTGGAGGTTGTTCATAACTCTGAAATGTTCATAACTCTGAATAAAACGTTACGGTTCTTTCAAAAGTTTACAAATGAACATTGACTTAATACAGCTTTGAAACTTTACTATGGAGAAGAAAAATGCTGCTTTCCTTCTATTTTTTTTTTTTAGTGGTTCACATTTAACACTGTACTATATTTACCTTTTTCTTCTTCTCTCTCTTTTCTTCTGCCTGATTGCATACTTCCGGTTCCAAATGAGGTGTGTGGTTGCCTGGTCAGTTCGTAACTCTGGTGTTTGTAATTCTGAGTTCTGCTGTAATTGAAATGGTTTCATACTTGAAAGTATTGGGGAAAAACTAATTTATGGGCTTCTTCCTCTGCTTCACCTATAATAAAGGCATATGTAATAATGACTATATTTAAAAAAAAATGTCCTACTAAATGGACCAAGTAGCCACATTTTTTGTAAAATAAAGCAGAAATCCTATACCTTTAAGATATATTCTTATCTAATGTTGTTTATATTGTAAGTATCATCTCATACCCAGTATACTCTTGCTTCTTTTTGGAAGCTTCTTCAATATTTAGGCCTAATGCAGTTGTTTATGTTAGCTTTTATAGGTTTAGGATACATTTTTATGAGAATAAATTACATATAAAAACAATTAATTACTGCTAATAAAACTACCACATGGCAGAGTACAGTACATACTGCAGTATCAGAATTTATCTTATTTGTTTTTATCACATTAGTAGAAAAATATTCCCAATATCTTGTTACTCCCTGAAGTAGGACATTCTTAGGCCCTAATAGCAAAGGATGAGAATAGTGCAGAGGAGTACATTAAGTTTTGGCTGCCAGCATCTTTTGGTCAGCGGAGCATTGTGTTAATTTTGTTGGGGAGGGGATACTGATTTTTCTCATTGCCTGGGGTTAACTTGCAATGAGATGTGGGCTAAAATGTAATAAAAATACATTCTCAAAAATCTATTTTTATTGGTTATATGAAATCAGTAATGTGATTTGAATATTGTGGGTTTTTTTGTAGACTTGTCTTATGTTTCAGTAAGTGAGAACATCTGTTAGGTTACTTTTTTTAGCAATTTGAAGGCTTGCATTTGTTATCAATTGACAAAAAAAAAATGTTTACCTTCAAGCTATTTTAAACTTTAAAGCCAATTTATATCGTTTGCATCTTAGTCTTCCTTGCAAAATTGCTCTTTTGTTTAGGTATTTTGCTATCTGTTTGTAAACATGTCTATTTCTAGGAAAACATTCTGAAAACAATCCCTTTTTGTCCTTGTTTCCTCTGATTTCTATCCTACTTTCAGGATGCCACTTCCAGTACTGTTTTTTGGCAATGAAAAGGAAATAAGTTGCGGACTCTGCAGCCAGTATCTCCATTGTTCTTTGACCCATTGGAGAGAATATTCTTATAAATGGGCCAGATGGCTCCCTATCCTCAAGAGACAGAGCCATTTTCTATTTCTTGTATCCCCTGATTTGAATTGTTAATTTTTCCCCAGAGCTATCTTTCTAAGCTGGCAGCCCCATGAATTGGTAGTGTATCACCAACCTAGATTTAATGTTGGTAAAGTTGCACTTATATTTCATTCACTCACTAAATCATCCCTTATAATGTAGAAGATAAGGATCATTGTATGTTAAAACTCACATGAATGAAGTAAAATACTGTGGTCGGATCTGTGATTTTTCACACTGACTGCCTCTCCTTTTTTTTATTCTTATCTTTTCTTCAGAGCATCTACAGTGCTGTCAGAACTCCTTATGTTTATTAGCTTTAACCTCCACCTGCAAATTCCCTTAATATTTCCACTCACTTTCTGGCTGAGGAAGTCCATCAATGCTATTCATTAATCAGCTGGAAGAGTCATTTAGTGAAATGAGACACTCAATACCCATAGGAGTTGAGCGCATTCCATTCCCTACAGGGCAGCCTAACAAGATGTGCTGTCTGGGAAGCACGTGACTCTTCTGTATGGCAGTGGTTGATGAGCACCAAGGAAGCTAAAGGTGCCAGCAACTGTTGTGCACTTGTTTTAGTGTTATTTCAAACTTGTCACCTGTGTCAAGGTTCCTCCCCCACTCTGAACTCTAGGGTACAGATGTGGGGACCTGCATGAAAAACCTCCTAAGCTTATCTTTACCAGCTGAGGTCAAAACTTCCCCAAGGTACAAAATATTCCACCCGTTGTCCTTGGACTGGCCGCTACCACCACCAAACTAATACTGGTTACTGGGGAAGAGCTGTTTGGAAATGTCTTTCCCCCAAAAAATACTTCCCAAAACCTTGCACCCCACTTCCTGGACAAGGTTTGGTAAAAAGCCTCCGCAATTTGCCTAGGTGACTACAGACCCAGACCCTTGGATCTTAAGAACAATGAACAATCCTCCCAACACTTGCACCCCTCCTTTCCTGGGAAATGTTGGATAAAAAGCCTCACCAATTTGCATAGGTGACTACAGACCCAAACCCTTGGATCTGAGAACAATGAAAAAGCATTCAGTTTTCTTACAAGAAGACTTTTAATAGAAATAGAAGTAAATAGAAGTAAAGAAATCACCTCTGTAAAATCAGGATGGTAGATACCTTACAGGGTAATTAGATTCAAAAACATAGAGAACCCTTCTAGGCAAAACCTTAAGTTACAAAAAAGATACACAGACAGAAATAGTTATTCTATTCAGCACAATTCTTTTCTCAGCCATTTAAAGAAATCATAATCTAACGCATACCTAGCTAGATTACTTACTAAAAGTTCTAAGACTCCATTCCTGATCTATCCTCGGCAAAGACAGCATAAAGACAGACAGAGACCCTTTGTTTCTCTCCCTCCTCCCAGCTTTTGAAAGTATCTTGTCTCCTCATTGGTCATTTTGGTCAGGTGCCAGCGAGGTTCCCTTTAGCTTCTTAACCCTTTACAGGTGAGAGGAGTTTTCCCCTGGCCAGGAGGGATTTCAAAGGGGTTTTACCCTTCCCTTTATATTTATGACAACCTGGTACATATTTTATAGTTTTTTGATGTCCCATTTTCTCTCTTATAATGTCAGCCTATTGACAGTTTACCTCACCTTATACAATAAGATTTTATCCAGTAACTCAAATAGATTTTGAAGCTTCTATTATTTTTCTTCTTTTCTTGTTCCTGAGAATTCCAGCTCCTTTTCAAGTTTCATAATCCCAATTAGTGTGCGTAGCGGGTATTTGCTGCACCAACTTGGGTGTTCTACGTAGCGGTGAAGAGGAGAATGAATGACCCTAGTGAGAAAGTTAAAAACAGAATCTGAGTCATCCCTGCACTTCTCAATCCAAGTGCACATAGCTGAAGTTGACATGCATTAAGAAGAAACTGCCATGAGGAAGTTGGCTGTTTCAACTGTATTTCTCCCAGGCAGATAATATTACAATATAATGTAAGATAATATTTTAAACTCTCTTTTTTCCAGGAGAGCTGATATTTTCAGTGTGTCCCAGTTATTTAGACATTTATTGTCAATTAACCCCAATTCAATGACAGTTTACTAGTTGCTCTCTAGGAATATGCAGAGACACTTGTACTGCACTTTGTTCTTGAACCTTAGGGAAGGGTAAATGCAACATTTTCTAGTTGTCTTCCTCCTTTCACTTTAATAACATAAGTGTATCTCAAATATTAATGTTCTGTAGTACAAATACTGCTTGAGCTTTTCACCGTTTCCTTCTCTTCTTCTATATATGACCCTACCTCCTCCAAATCCATATGGATGTAAGTGAAGGCACACTTTTTGAGGGATATTGATTTCAGGTAAGTTACATATTTATAAGAAAAAAAACATGAGAATATCAGTAGCTGCATTGGATATTCTTGAATGTCATTCCAGAATAATCAACAGCATATAGGGGAAAGGTCATCTTCAGTAGCTGACACTTTCAAGTAAAATAAATATAAATGCATGCAAATGCCATTAAACATATGAATGCCTACTTTTGCTAGACAACAGAAACTACCAGATTTTTTTGTCTATTATGTCGGCTTTCTGCTGCTTATGTGATGCAAAGTATTCTGTATTCTGGTGGGAAAATTCTAATTTTATTTGTAGAGGGGTGTCAAGGTTCCTTCCCCACTCTGAACTCTAGGGCACAGATGTGGGCACCTGCATGAAAACCTTCTAAGCTTCCTTTTACCAGCTTAGGTTAAAACTTCCCCAAGATACAAATTAATTTTACCCTTTGCCCTTGCAATTTCCACTGCCACCACCAAACTTCATCTGGGTTCCTGAAAAAACATAGTTTGGACATGTCTTTCCCCCCAAAATCCTTGCACCCCACTTCCTGGGGAAGGTTTGGTAAAAATCCTCACCAATTTGCATAGGTGACTACAGACCCAAATCCTTGGATCTTAGAACAATGAAAAAAGCATTCAGTTTTCTTACAAGAAGACTTTTAATAGAAGTAAAGGAATCGCCTCTGTAAAATCAGGATGGTGAATACCTTACAGGGTAATTAGATTCAAAACATAGAGAATCCCTCTACGCACAACCTTAAGTTACAAAAAAGACACACAGACAGGAATAGGTTTCATGAAGTGAGCTGTAGCTCACGAAAGCTTATGCTCTAATAAATTGGTTAGTCTCTAAGGTGCCACAAGTACTCCTTTTCTTTTTACAGACAGGAATATTCATTCTATTCAGCACAGCTATTTTCTCAGCCATTTAAAGAAATCATAATCTAACACATACCTAGCTAGATTACTTACAAAGTTCTAAGACTCCATTCCTGTTCTGTCCCCGGCAAAAGCATCATTCAGACAGACACAGACCCTTTGTTTTTCTCCCTCCTCCCAGCTTTTGAAAGTATCTTGTCTCCTCATTGGTCATTTTGGTCAGGTGCCAGCGAGGTTACCTTTTAGCTTCTTAACCCTTTACAGGTGAGAGGATTTTTCCTCTGGCCAGGAGGGATTTCAAAGGGGTTTACCCTTCCCTTTATATTTATGACAAGGGGAAATTTGTTATAAAGCTGACGGAGGTGGTAAGGACAGCTTTACTACCTCTGGTATGGAGAGGAGTAGGGTATCATAGGTGAGGCAGAGTGGAACGAAAGCTAACTTCAGGTTTCTTGTACCGCTGGTGTAAATTAGAGCAGGTCCTCAATTGCTCTAACTTGTACAAGAAATAGATGGTGCAGGGTTGTAGAGCCACTGCTGCCTGCCTGAGGCGACTCCCTTGTCCCACTCCTCCCTCTGCACTCATTACACTGAGTGGAGCTTTGGCCCAGTTAAAAATTTACTCCTTTGACTTCACTTAATGCCTTAGTGATGGAAAAAAACTGGCCTATCATGACAAAGTAGAGACATTGCCATATATTGATTTGAGGAGGAAAAAAGATAGTCCCCTGTATCAGCGGCTGCCTCTTCCTTTATACTTAGACAGATAAAAGAAACAATAACTTTGAAAGCATTGTTAGCTAAATCACCATAATTATTCAGCTTCGTTGAGTACATACTATATGTTGAAGATATAGCTGAACAATCAGGTTCTTTGAAAATGCATTACATGTTTTCTGCTGACATTCCTTTCTTCTGGAAAGAGAAAATGTGAAACAATATTGTGCTCTTCAGTCTCTCAGCAGTTGATTTTGTGTTCAAAACCTAACTTGAATGATAGTTACCCTTTGGATCTCCCAGTGATCCTTTTTCCACACATTGTCATACGTTATCCATTCTAGTTAATTCATCTTATTGCTAAAGCTGTATAGACTTATCCAGCAAGTTAATGGTATATCGTAGAACAGCTTTAAAATATGTATACTTACATTTAAAATCGATAAAACAACATTAATTTGGTGGTGATGGTGGTGGAGTTTTTTAACACTTGTGTTATGGTAGTGCCTAGAAGCCAAACAGGCTGGGACCGTACTATACTAGGTGCTGTACAAACATGTAGAAAATCACAGTCCCTGCATAAACAGTTAACACATAGTTTAAAAGACAAGGGGAACCAGATGGCTGATATAAGCACACAGGTCAGACTAAGGGTTTAGGGGGAGACAGGATATCAAATAATAGAAGTTGCCCAATTCTTAGCCATTCAGAAGCAGTAATCATAACTCACCAGCTGTCTCCCTTGAGGTTTCAGTTTACTGTTTGCCTTATAATTTGCCTTATAGATAGTACTTATCAGAAAATGGAGCCTTCTTCCACAGAAAATTTTGAGTTTTAGTCAAATAAACACTTCCCTGAAAACTGGGGAGGGGTGCGGAGAAGGGAGTTGGGCCAAAACCTTAATCTGATCCAGGTTTGTTCATTATCAGTGGGATAAATTCATTCTCCTTTCTTGCTGTGTGCAAGCAATATATGTTGTTTCTCAATGTGTTTTTAATAAATTGGGATTTAACTTGGAATATCTATCTTTACATATGTAAACATAATATATATGGAAGATATTATTTATAAATATAAGAGAGCATCAGAGATTTTAAAAATGATTGAATAGCGTAAACAAAGCTTCTAATGCAGACCATTTCCATAAAAAAGCTGCTAAGCACGTTACATGCACACACGCTGTTTTTGGATTTCCACAACCAATAGCTGGCAACTTCTTATCTGCTGTATCTTTGTGCAGTGTGCCAGTTGTAAATTTTAACACCTTCTCCTCCGGTATCATAAGGTCAGTAATGATACCATCTTTGATTAATGCCACATTAATTTTCACCTCTCCTCCCCCCCCCCTATTTTTAATCAGGCTCACCCCTATTGGAATCAAAATTATGTAGATTTATTTTCTTTGATGTTACATTTTGGTGAATAAAAACTGATGCATCAGGTGGCTAAATATATGTTTTGGTTCAGATACATACTCAGGCACTGGATGAATGAATAACTGCTTGAGTGAATCACGTGTCTTTTACCCATGTACCTTGGATGTACTTGGAGAATAGTTATATAACTGTTAGAGAGAGAACAAGCAAAGAACTCACCAGTGTTGTCTGTATGACTGTTGAATGCTTTAAATTAACTAATCAAAGGTTATTTAATTGATTTTGAAATGCATACAAAATATCCATGGGTTTCTAGTTAATTGTCAGTGTAAGATACTTTTTGGAACATATTATACCAGGTCAAATTGTTGTATATATTTTATAGACAACATCATTTGTAGACTACTTTTATCATTAATGATCATTTTACCATGAAATAGCTTATCTAATTAAATGAAAATAAATCAGTTGCTCTGTCACATTCTGTCTGCTATACTTGTATTTGTAGAGGACATTCCAGCATTGTTTTTTTTGAATTTTTCATGCCGTTTGCATTGGAGGTATTATATGCAGGGTCTACAATTTGTTTCACCTTTTGAACAAAGCCAGAATTGTCCAGAAGAGGTCCAAGATACAGCTGCACCTTTGCCTTGGAGACTGTCTGAATCACTCTGGACTTCAGTGCCCATGTGGAAGCCTGTTGAGCTTGCTGGAGCTCGTCATAGGCACTAGAGTCTACCTAAGCAGATCTGATGGCTGGATCATAATTTGTGTTCAGGAGTCTCTCCCGTTCATGTGGCTCTGTGTAGTACTTTGTTTTTATACATGAAACAAGAGATATCAATTATACATAATAAATCCTATATTCTTATTTCACCTCTGTGTATGTTAACTAGCAGACAGAACAACGTTTTGACTACAAGTGACTTTTTTGATATGTTAAAATGTGTGTTTAAAAACATTTGTATTTCAAGCATTCTATAAAAATGAAATTGTTTATTTTAATTGCTTTACTAACAGTAATGGTCTGATATTGAATAAATAACTATTATGTGGTAAATGAACCACTCCCGTATGAAAGTGCTTTTTGTTGGTGGTTAATTCATTCTTTCCTGTATTGGTATTTATTTTTACATGGTTCATTTTTCTTTTAATTTTGTTTTCTTAATGCATCCAGGAGTAGTGAGGTCTTCTCATGGTATTTCAGCTCCTGTAGAGTGCAAATACCATGGAAAGACCAGATCTCATGTGGTTTTGACCCTGTAAAAATATCTTGAAGAAATTAAAATAGTAAAAAACATAAGCACAAATATCCTTGAATCAGTTTACTATGGTACTAAGATGTAGAGATTGTGAGTCTGCTTCTACAAACCCTCGTTCTTGTGAGTGACTTGTCCTTAATCACATGAGTATTCCTGTTAACTACTGACTCCTAGTTCACAGACTATTTACGATACTCACTTCCATTTCTATTGCTGTAAACCAGAAGATGCTTTTGAATGTGTAATGTTTAGTGAAAACTAAGGTGAAGGTATTGCTTACTGCATGGGTAATACATACCCATCTAGAAAAGACAAATCTAAAAAGTACTTTTAACAGATTTCATATGAATTTTTATTTGTTAAAGACAACATGTATATAGGATCTAAATGGTAAAGGCAAATATCTTTAGTATTTTTTGCCATCTGACATTTATTTAATGGACCATAAATCTGTGTAACCGTTTATGGTTCTTATGAGGCTTCTGTGATAAGACCTTGTTCTATAACCTTAGTTCAGTTTTTAGAGGATAAGTGTTCATATTGCGGTTAGTACTAGCTGACACCAAGGAATGGGCATGGAGAAGGGATAATTCTCTTATCCCTTTTCTCAAAATCATTTAGGCATTTTGAAGTGGCCTTGGAATAGGCCAAATCCTGCTTTCCTTGGATCTCTTTGTGCAAGAAATGCAGTTGAGGAGCTGTTGGTCAGTTATCAATCTTCAATCTGGCACCTTTCATGAGGGCTGAATTTACTTTAAAATAGTGAAAAGAGAATGACAGAGTGAAGCAAACAACTTTTAAGAAGCAAAATATTTTAATCCACGTGTACGGAGATTAAAAGAAGGGCTGTTACAGAGCAATCGCATACAATTGCTTCTGTACACACTTCCAATATTTACATATTGTTTTGGAGCTTGATCCTTGGGTGAGCTGTAGCAACTTTGCACTGCTCTGTTCCTAGGTACCTGTGGATTCCCCTTGCATACAACTATGGACTTTTTTTAGTTTACATGTACAAATGTTGAGCCTTAACAGTAAGTTCTGCTGTTTCTGTTCCCGAGGAAAAGAACTGAAAGACATCAGGATAAATTAGTCTAAATTGAACTGTCTTGGGAAAAACACTGATTTATGAACCAATTATTTTAAAACAAATCAACAATAAAGGATTTGAATCCTGAAAAGTAGTCTTAAAAACAAGCATCGGAAAGAACTGTATTTAAGCATAACACTACCTGTAAGACATTTTCCTGCTAGATGATGGTAATAATCAAATAGGTTATAGTGTAACAGTTTTGAACGGTGTTTTTAAGCAACTGGGAGATTTAAAGTAATACATTTAATAAGAAATGTGTATTTTCTATTTCAGTATCTGAATGTTTTTTTGTTGTTGTTGTTTATGAAGATTTTGGCGGTTATGGCAAATCTTACAGCAGTGAGTGGTATAATGGACTGCAGGTTGGATGAGTTACAGTCATCTGCAACATGACATACCATACCAAACTTCTTCCTTGTCATTGGTAAGTTGTTGGGTTTTCTTTTGTTTTTTTGTTTTGTTTGATTACTGTATGTTTATTAGATGTTGCTTATTGACATCATAGAATTAACTTACTTGAAGAACAAGTGTGTTTCTTCAGCTGTGAAAGCATGAGAACTTTTGGAAAAAATTCCCCTTTGGTGTATACCTTAAGAAAAGTGTAGCCTTTTTTAGATGTTTGTACATTAAGCATCTTGGGCCTGATTCTCACACTAAAGCCCCTTTACACTTCCAGAGTTTTATAAAGAGGCCTTAAAATAGGACAATTGAGTTCTGGTTTAAGGCCGTTTACACTACTGTGAAGGGCCTTAAAGTAAATGAGAATAAGGTCCAAAGAGATGGAATTTTTATGATGTATTATATCAGAATGTTAAAGAACAAAAAGTTTAGAAAATAGATTTTTAAAAATAAAAGCCAAAACATAAATATTTAAATGGGGAAAAATATTTGAGGGGGAAAAAAGTTTTCCTTTATATTTTGTACCATCTTTGTTTATTTTTATGTCCACAACTAATCTGCTTACAGAATTCAGAAGCAACATTACATACTGGATAAACAATAATATTAAAAAAAACACCCCAAAACAAGGCTCCGTGTAGTATAACTGAGACCTTATTTCTGGTTTACACAGTGTCCAGATATGCAGTAATGAGATCCAAAGTACTAGTTGTTCATTTGACTCAGCTTGAAGTTAAACATTGACAAACCAAAATCAGATAGCAAAAAGTTCAGCAGATACACATCTAACTCACCAGAAATAGAAAAGTCAGTCACATACTCAAACTCCAGCTTAGGTACAAGAGGTTCCCCTTTGTAGGGGAACCTAATCTAGGCTCTCTGTACCAAAAGATGGAAGTCTAGTAAAAAGAAATGCTTACTTTTGTCACAATAATAGATTATCACTGTTAAGATTTGCCTACTAACGATTGTTATAATACTAAGTCTGTGCAATATCCCAGATGGGCTCAAATTAGAAAATAGATTCATTACTTGTGAAAAGAACCTTTCTTTTCTCTTGCTCTCTAGATTTCAGGATCCTGGCTACACAAAATGTAGCTAAAAATATTAAAGGAAAAAGACTAACAATCTCAGAAATGCTTATATCCAGCATAGGAAGAAAAGAAAAAGTGAAGGCATTAATCAAAATTTGTACTCGAGTATCACTGATGTGCAGTAATAAATTGTGACTGGCAATGGAGTTTTCAGTATCCTCGTTTACACTTGCCAGTTCTGAGGTGTGGTAGCACTCTGTTCCTTTTCAGTGTTGAATACAAATAGATCTAGATTTTTGCCTGTGAAATTCTTTTGCTAGAAGTATTCTTTGCGACAGTGAAATAAAACACTTTTGTTGTAAAATTGTGAGATATGTGAACTGTGCCAGTTTTATAGTGTATTCAGTATTTTGCATAGTTCTCCTAAATAGCGTATATACTGCTTATGTATTGTGCTAAAATACTATGTATATTCTTAATTCTTATGTATATCTACATACTTTACATATGCTATCTATGTACATACAAGATTGTGGGTGCAATACAGGGCCAGGAAAGAGTCTGTATGCAACAAAGCTTCTGGTAACTTCATGGAAACTATAAAAGCGAATCTTGTCAACCTTGATCATGCAGGACTTTAGTTTATCACTGTATTTAATTAGAAACTTATTCTTAAAGGAAGAACATAGTTTTGAGTATTTTGTTCCTATGGATTAGTTTTAATTTTTTTCTGGACCATTTCATTATAAAGTGGAAGGAATTATATAATTTATGAGACAACTCACTAGCCAACAACTCAATATTAATTCATTTTACTACTAAAATATAAAGTCCTATTTCACTAGCTATATTTCTTTGTTATTGCAGCTGTCAGTGGGGATTTTTTTTTTTTTACCAAATCAACATGTGTATTGATGACCTAGTTTGTTTTTTTTATCACAAAAACAATCTGTTTTACAAAGTTAGGATTTCTGCACAGAGCTTTACATCCAGTATAGTGGCAAAAATTTTGTAGTTGCCTCACATAAAAAATCCTTAATTATACATAAAGTACACATCACTCATAGAGGAATAAAACCACTTTAGCGTTTTCCGGAAAGAAAAAGTCACATTAAAATTAACAAATAAACCCTCAGAATTCCTTTTTAGGGGAACTACCACTGCTGTTATTTTTGGGTGTGTGTCACTTTCATGCATGAGTTAGCACTATGTTCGTCAATCCTTGAATATCGTCTGTCTGCCTGTTCTTAATCAGCACCTGCCTGTTTCTCTTTTTCAAACACCACAAATGCTGTGTTGTCTCCCAGGTACTGAATGTACTACAACAAACCAGGGGACTGGTTAAACAGCATAGACAGCATCACCTCATTTGTCTCTTCTGGCAAATTATTAAGCAAAATGATATTGTTTGATGGGTTATCTGACACCTGTTGATTCCGTGATGCAGTCCCTTGGACATTCATTGATTTCTGTATTTTTTCCCTGACCAGGCTTTTTATTTGCTGCATTAGCAGAGTGCTCCAGAGACTTGACCTTGTTCTTTCCTTTTTCCGTTTCAGCAAGTGTACCATGTATTTCCATCTTCTTCTGGTTTTTGCATGCTGACTTATCATGAAATGGAAAGTCTTGTGACATCATTGGTGGAAGAGCCAACTTCCTTACATTATAAAAAAGGCTGTCCATCTTCCTAGTCATTAACACCACGGGACCTTATTGTGATCATTTTTACAGAGGTGTGATGCTTTACTGAACAGAACTTTACTGAAGTTACTCCTTCTGTACACTACTGTGAGATTAGAATTAGTTTTTTGTACATGGTCAAACTGGGAGAATAGCTAAATTAACTCATCCATTTTAAAAAAAATGTTGTTTTCTACTACTGATGAAAACCGTACAATTTCCCCAAACACATAATTTCTATAAGAATATGCAATAAGTCTAATACCTTGCTATGTTAAATCTGTGACTCTCTTGAGTCAACCTTCTCAATCAGGGAGGCATTTTGTGATGTGTAAAAATGGGGATGAAGAATCTTCATCCCGAAACTCATTTTTACTTGTGGTCTAAGATATGAAATCAGGACTACTGTGGTAAAAGTGCAAGAGTGTAAACCACTGCACCAGCCACCCTATAGCCAGACAAAACCCGAACACAGTTTTCAGGAGGTAAATGTACTGCCAGAACAAATTTAATTAAGCTTATAGATGTTTTCTCTCTCTCCATTATTGGAAATTGGGCTGCCTTTGTTTATAAAATACCAAATCCTAGAGGATATGAAAGGACAATATTTATTTATTTCAGAGCCCCAGTTTGGTCACAGTTCCACCACAATTACTCCATTAATCATGCCAGTGAAATAAATAAGACTACTAATGGAGTTAACATACATGAGGGTCGTGGAATTATGCTCTTATACTACATCCACACCATGAGGTAGGGGTGTGATTCCCAGTTTGTGTATACATACTCATGCTAACTTGATGAGAGCTAGTGAAAGTATAAATAGCAGAAGTAGCCATGAACCCCATGAGAACATACTCGGCACGACTAAGCTGTTCCGCCACTGTGTGTGCTACCTTGGCTACGCTACTGTTTATACTCCTGCTATCTCTCCTTGAGCTAGCACGAGTATGTATATGCAAATTGTGAATCACACCCTTACCTTGTAGTGTGGGCAAAGCTTTATTAGAGAAGCTTCACTGAGGTTGTGAGAGAAGGAGGGGAGCCTAAGTAAAAGGGGAAACATCAGATTTCTAGGGGGTAAAGAATGAGAGAATCTAAGGTGCTTCCACAGTACCTTATACCTAGCTCATTCAGTACCTAACTGGGCCCAGCCCTCATCACACTTGACTGGTAAACAAAGCCAGTTTGATAGATGCTGTAAATTTGTTTGAAAACTGCATTTAAATTTTGGTCTCCTACTACATATTGAGTAACTTCATAAGAACTCTTTTATATTGAAGAGATTTTTTAAAATATTAAATGTGTGACATCTTTACATAGGGATGAAACAAAAGCCATAAAGAGAGGATGACAGATGTTGTTCATTAGTCATTTATGATAATCAAGAAAAGAATATATAAAATGGAAAATTCAGACTTTACAAACAAGATAATTCATCTCATATGTTAAGTAGTAAGGTCAAAGAATAAACAAGGACTCTTTACTGGATAATCATAGTATTGTAGCTTACTTTGAGAGTATACTGACAACAGATCTGAAAAGGTGCTTTACTAGTAAGGTGACAAAAGATCTATTAAGAAAACTTTACACCTTTCTTTTTGTGAGACAAAATAAGGAAAACAAATACAAATGAATCAACATTTTTCCTGACTAACAGAGGTTACCCAAAAGTGCTGCTTGCTACTTGTGTTTCTTTAGTACCAACTAAGGTAACAACTATTATGGCTAGCATCAACAGTTATAGCCAAACATTATGGACCCATCACCAAAACCAACTTTGGGGAAGTATAGACCTGGATAAAGTTTCACATTTGAACTTCACAGCTCATGTCTGTCTCTATAAAGATCCTCTACTAAACCTCCCAAATCTAACAACACTAAGTTAGGAGAGGTTTGGATTTGGTTCTGAACTCTGGCTTGAGCCTGTCTTTACTCTGTTTATCAGAACTCCCAGATACAATGGTTAATCATAGAATCCTAGACTTTGAGGACAGAAGGGACCATTATGATCATCTAGTCTGACCCCCTGCACAATGCAGGCCACGGAATCTCACCAACCAACTGTGTGATTCAGGTGGAATATTTCAATTTTGAACTAAATCACTGCCTGTCAAATAGTAAAATGCTCCATTTTGTTTCCTACTTTAATGTACTTCACTTCATGAATGATACCACTAGGTGGATTTTACCTGCCAAGCTAGTAGCAGGACTGTCCTAACCCATCATAACTGGTAAGTTAGCAGAATGGTGATAGCAGAGAAGGTGCATTGAATGAATGACAGCAAAACAGATGAACCTACTAGTGCATTATTTATGGAAATAATGGTAATGCTACTGATGTATACTGGGGTGAGATGCCTGCAACTAATAAGCACAACGGGATGAATAATTGTTAGTGTTTGTCCTTAAATTTCCTGATTTTATAATTAGGATTTAGAGTTAGGTCATTGATATTGCCTCAAGGGATGGGCACAACAATTCAGATAATATAAGAACTGACCAGGAAATTTCCTTCATTTTTACGAGCATCTCTGCACTTCCAGTTCATGCTGAAGTTGAGAAGTGGAAGCACCAAAACATCCCAAGAATCTTGTGCAAAGTACACAGCAAAAATTTTCAACAAACCACAGCCAACCTCAAAGTTGGGTATTAGTTAAGGGAAAACCAGCAATCTGGTAACCCAAGAAGAGTAGCTACAACTGTGTTTTATAGTAAGGGTGACTAGTCCTCCACACTTCCCTGATAATATTTCAGGCCAGATTTTCCCATCCTTACACTGATCAGTAGCATAGGGCCTGATCCCAAAGCCCATTGGGAACATTTCCATTGATTTTACTGGGCTTTGGATGAGTCCCAGAACCCACAAATATTCCCATTCTTTGCAGTGCATTGTGAGTTCAGGTGGCAGAATCTGGCCTTAAAGGAGGTACTGCAGGAAGGTGCTTCCTTTAAAACAGATGCTAAAGCAGGTTATACTCTAACTTTTTTGCATCGTTATTTATATTTAGTTGTTTATTTTATATTTTCTAAGTTATTTGTTTGATGCAGCTCCTTCCTGTTTTGGGCAACAAAAGTTATCCTGGAAAAGGTTTAGAGTCGGAACAAAATGATCCATGGAGTGTGGAAGGAGGCTTGCACAAAATAATATGATGATGATGCTTGTTTTATAAAGTCTATGTGATTTAAATAAGCAGGGAGGAAAAAAAAATGCTGTGGTACCAGATTTGTTGGTTTCGGTCTCAACTCAAATAGAATCATATTAATATGTAGCCAGTGGATTAGCATTCAGTGTTTTTCTGTCTGTCAGTGTAAAGTCTATTTTACGGATTATGACAATTAGGCAAATGTATTTGTTTCTTGTTACAGATTAATTTCTTGCAAAGCTTTACTAGAAAAAAAGGCTATTTGTGAATTACAGGAAAGTATGCACAAAAATGTTCTTGAACTTAATTTTCTCATTCAGAATTGCTAGTTGTTAGTGGTATAAGAAGATCCCCTAGTCTTTGGATCGGATGTCTTTTGTTGTTCAGCAGCTATTTAATGATCTGCATGATGTTCTAGTATCCTGTGGGCAAGTTATCCTGATCCACCATTTTGGCATGGATGGCCAGAAGATATTTACTCTGTTATACTATAGCACTGGCACTGGTTCACACAGCAGTTAGCCTAATAAAATTCTTCAAATGCTTCATACTTTGCTGGTGTGTTAGTGCAACATTTCCAGCAAGCTCAAAATTTCAGCGAGTAACTCACATAGAACTCAGAGTAACAGTCGTGTTAGTCTGTATTCTCAAAAAGAAAAGGAGTACTTGTGGCACCTTAGAGACTAACCAATTTATTTGAGCATAAGCTTTCATGAGCTACAGCACACTTCATCGGATGCAGTGAGCTGTAGCTCACGAAAGCTTAAGCTCAAATAAATTGGTTAGTCTCTAAGGTGCCACAAGTACTCCTTTTTATTTTCACATAGAACTGCAGTGCAAGCTACAAATATGGATCTGGATCCAAAGCCCACGTAAGTCAGTGGGAGTCTTTTGATTGATTTTTAATGGGCATTGGATAAGTACATTAAAATGGCCATACTGGGTCAGACCAATGGTCCATCTAGCCCAGTATCCTGTCTTTCAGTAGTGGCCAGTGATCCATCCCCTGTCGTCCATTCCCAGCTTCTGGCAAACAGAGGCTTGGGACACTCAGAGCATGGTGTTGCATCCCTGCCCATCCTAGCTAATAGCCATTAATGGACCTATCCTCCAGGAACTTGCCTAATTCTTTTTTGAATCCTGTTATACTTTTGGCCTTCACAACATCCCCTGGCAAAGAGTTCCACAGGTTGACTATGTGTTGCATGTATAAGTACTTTCTCTTGTTTGTTTTAAACGTGTGATCTATTAATTTCATTGGGTGGCCCCTGGTTTTTGTGTTATGTGAAGGAATAAATAACATTTTCTTACTCACTTTTTCCACGCCAGTCAAGAGTTTATAAACCCCTATTTTTTAACTGGCCAGCTGCATCCAGATTTCAGCCACTTTGCACTGCTTAACTGGTACCAGAACATGTGCAGAGAAACTAGACCTTGTTTTTTATCAGAATGGCAAAGACAGTACTTGAGACAATAATATGAGCATGTAAAAATAGTAAATATGGGGAAATAGGGTGATCTAAAGACTGACACTGCATTGTTAAGGTCACAGAATGTGTAGAAGACTTCTTTAAAGCTTGTAAGGCAGTTCCAGTAGGTGGAGCTAGTAATTGGGGAAAATCATTTCACATTCTTGTATGGTATTCAGAAATAAAAGTTGAAATGCTTTAATCTGCTCTCTGTTGGTGATATATGCACAGTTTAGTGAGGATTGGCCTAAGGGCTTCACAGAAGAATCCTCAAGTAATTTTAGCTTGACTCCACTGTTTTGTGAAACCCAGTTCCTATCTTGAATTGTCATATTATAATTGTGATCGGTAGATTCTATGTGGACCCACACAGCAGTCTGGCAGAAGATTTTCTTATTTGGTTCCTTGTCAGTGCTCATCATCAGCATTTTAAACCATTGTTTTCTTGTTGTTTTAGCTGAGCCTACATGACATATAATAATAAACAGAGGTTCATCACATATGTCGTCCTCTTTGTCTTCAACAGTATGCATCTTTATTTTTCTGCTCTTGCAGTTTGAAAGCTTTTAAAATTTGTCTCTATTTATAGTGAATGTGAGGGAGAAAAAAGTGAGCATCCACCCACTGAAAATCAGGTCTCTGGAAGGTGTCTCAAGTTGAGGACTAAAAGAAATGGAGGCACCCAAAATCACTAGTACCTTCTGAAAATCAGTCCTTTGATCTCTTCAAAACTCTATCTCTTGGCAGCATTTACAAGGTCTCGTCAGTGGTCATTTAAAGTCTACAGAAGTCTGATGGAGCATCCTGATGTTCCTAATCTTTTTTGTCCAAAATAGCCTAGATTGCTGATGCTCTGCTTTTGTGAGGGAGCTGATGGTATGCTTCCCAAAAATGATGAAGGACTGGACAGGAGCTTCTTTGTTGGTGGCTGGTGGCAGAGTTCTTAACTAAATGATAGTTTTAATGATGTTGGGATTATATTACAATAGTAATAACGTATTAGACCACCTGGACCAGGGGCGGGCAAACTTTTTGGCCTGAGGGCCGCATCGGGTTTCAGAAATAGTATGTAGGGCTGGTTAGGGGAGGCTGTGCCTCCGCAAACAGCCAGGCATGGCCGAGCCCCTGCCCCCATTTGACCCCCCCTGCTTATCGCCCCCTGACGGCCTCCCCAGAGACCCCTGCCCCATCCACTCCCCCTTCTCTCTGTCCCTGGACCCCCCACCCCAACTGCCCCCCACTGCCCCATCCAACCCCCTCTCTCCTTCCTGACTGCCCTGCTCCATTCAACCACCCCTTCTTCGTATCCTCTGACTGCCCCCTGCTACCCTATCCAACCCCTCCTCTCCTTTCTGACTGCCCCTGGAACCCCTGCCCCCATTCAAGCCCCTTGTTCCCTGCCCCTACCCCTATTCACCCCCCACCCAGCCCCTGACCACCCCCCAAACTCCCCTGCTCTCTATCCGACCCCTCTCCCCCGCTCACTGCCGCCTTACTGTGCTGCCTGGAGCACCGGTGGCTGGTGGCATGGGGATAGGCAGCCGTGCCTCCCAGCTGGAGCCAGCCACGCCACCACACAGCACAGAGCACCGCGTCAGGCCAGGCTCTGCGGCTGGACTGCCCCAGGAGCTCAAAGCCCGGATGCCCAGAGCATTGCACTGGCGGTGCAGTGAGCTGAGGGTGCGGGGAAGGGGCCGGGGGCTAGCCACTAGGAGTTCAGGGGCCGGGCAGAATGGTCCGTCGCGCCATAGTTTTCCCACCTCTGACCTAGTCCATTGTATAGGCATCTTTATTGTTATTTACATTTATATAAAATAAATAATCTCACAGTGAATAGCTTCAAAAATATTCCACTCTAACTGGGAATGAAGCGGGGAGGAGAAACACAGTTCATCCATAATCAAAATAAATACAAAAATAAAACCTATCTATGTGCAGTGAACTTTTGAAATAAAGCAGAAAAAGCCAAACCTAAATTTAACCAAAATTTAAAAGGGTCCTAAGAACCCTGAGGTCCTTCTGAAGGTGAGAAAGATGGGAGCTCTTTAGAATGAGAACGAGTTTGTAAAGAGTGTCAGCACATACATTTTTCAATGGTGTAGTTAACCATCATGCTTCAATAAAATAAGAAGTAAGGCTATATTATTTTTAGTATGACTAAGCAATCATCCCTGAGAGGTCCGAATTACCTACTTTATAGCAAGGAGCAATTTTAGTAAGAAGTCCTGTAATTAAACTGACACATTTTGAAACCAATTCACAAAAGGGCTTTCTAAAATATCTTTCCCCCTCCCCCCCCAAACACTGAATTCAGGAAAAATGCAAAAAAAAAGTCAGTTATTTCATGACTTTCCAGATGATCAGATTCTCCTACTTCGATTATGCTCCTAGTTTGAGTAGCAATGGGGTTGGAGGGAGGAGTATTGGATGAAAAGAGAAGAGTTCTGAAGAGCAATTTACATCTTTCAGCTAAGGGAAACAACATATATAATGTTAAAAGGACTAAAAAGTATTTTGGAAGGGGAGAAATAAGATTCATAATTATAATTCACACCATGAAAGCATGCATGCCAAGCTAAATATTCATTTATTGCTTATAAATAGGGTATAAATGAAAGCTGAGTAAATATTCAGGATTATAGATAAGATATGGTTATTTTAATTGCTTTTAATAAAGGTGTCTAGATACGGAAAAATTGTTCATTTAGATTGAAACCATTGATAAGAGGTTCCTAACAAAGCTAAGCAGGATTTCTTTGGTGTTCCTCCCACCCCACCCCACCACTTTTTAGAGGGAAGAAGCCTTTATTTTGTGACTGATTTTTCCTATTTTGGTTCACTGCGAACACCAACATTTTGTTGGGGATCCCAGAGCTTGGCAGGTGTTCTTAAAATCTAGCTTCATAACAACAAACTTAAAGGAAAGCAGTGTTAGTGCTTCAAGCCTCCGTGGAAACTAGATTTTGTTGGATTCTCATGACAAATGGAAAAGCAAATCTTTACTAGGTAGACCCTCATTCTGTTTGGAGATTTGTTGAACCAAACCATTTTTTTTCTACAACTGAAAAAGATTTAGTTTGAATCCTGGACAGAAGATACATTTATCTATGTGTGGATGTCTTGATTGAAAGCAGTACATCCATCACTTTTCTGTCCTTTTGGTCTAAAATAATACTTGTACAATATTGTACAATTAAAATACCATTTAGATTGTTGTGTGCCTTTTATATATTCATTTAATTCATTCATTCAGGGGAAATAGAAGGCACAAAATAAAACTTGAGATTAAGGAGACACATAATTTGGGTTCTCCTAAATTCTACTTCATGAAATGTTGAGGGAGCATGGGCAGTTGTGTACATAATGCAAAATAAGCACACACATCAAGCAACAAGAAACCACAGTAACTGGAAACAGAGGGTGGTAATATGCCTCGAGATTCTAATAATTTCTTATGCTGTAATAAGAATATTGTATACCTATTTGTGTCCTTTTATCCTAATTTCTGTGGGTCAGAAATATTTGTTGTTTATTCAGCACCTTTTACTTATTTTGCCCTTTGAGTGCTACATTCTAACTGAAAATCTAACCAAGAGTAGTTCTTTTTCTGTGATGATATAGTCCATCTATTTTTAAAGTTTTTTCATGTAGGTATACAAGGGATAAGCTTAACTTTTTTCAGTGTTGTGTAAATAATACATAGAATAACCTGGCACTGTTTGATTTAGTGAATGACAAGCCTTATACTAATTATTCAAACTGATACATTATTGATCCAAATTATATATAAATTGGTCTGACATAAACATGGCCCTATTTCAGAGCCAGGCAGACTTTTTGGCCTGAGGGCCACATTGGGTTTCCAAAATTGTATGGAGGGCCAAACAGCCAGGCATGGCCCGGCCCCCACCTCCTATCCAACCCCCCTCCCATTTCTCACCCCCTGATGGCCCACCCGGGACTCCTACCCCATCTGCCATCCCCTGCTCCCTGCCGCCCCATCCAACGCCCCCCTCATTCCTGACTTGCCCCCCGGGACCCCTGCCCCATCCAACCCCCCTGTTCCCTGCCCTCTGATTTTGCTGGAGGATTTGTGGGTGTGATGATGCTCTGGGGAGCTAGGAAGGAAATAAGTAATCTGCATCAAAGTAAAAAAGTCCTGTGAAAATCCAGGCATCAAACAAGCATGAGCCTGGTGCAACATACTAGCATGTACAGCAGGTGAAGCCAATGAGGCTGAAAAACTTAGATTAATTGAATACAGGTGTTGGAATTTCAGGACTCTAAAAAACAGTGCTAGCTAGTGTCAGAGTGCTGTTTTTGCCAAAAATATTGTGGAAGTAGGCTTTAATTACGGTACAATTCTAAGTACTGTGCATTGACTCAAATTATGTCCATGACTATTTTATTATTTTATTTATCTTTGTACGTTGGGCTATTGTGGGATAAGAGTATATGTATTTTTATGGCAGATTTATATGTGAATATTGCATACGTGACAACCATCCCTTTTCCAGAGAAGTGATAACTAAATATTTAGCAAAATACGTGGCCATTTTTATTCTTGGATTCTCCAGCTCCTCTACTCAGATGTATTTCAGGATGGTCAAAAGATATGTCTGTCTATTTCTCTGTTTACCTATTGGCAAATATGCTGTTGCTTTGAGGCAAGATTCTGGTAGACAGCTTGGATTCATGATAGCAGGATTAGTATATCGTTTGCATAAAATATGATACATAATTCATCAAAAATCCAAATGTATAATTCATGTTGGACTTTAAATATTGCTTGCAGTGTTTACACCTGTTGTAAGTTGTATTGGTACAAGTATAGCTATTCGTGGCATACTGTCACATCTTATTCCAAATTTTCCTTTAGATGCAGTCATGGGGCTTCCATTGACTTCATTAGGAGCCATAAGGAAATAAAAATACATGATTTGCCCCCAAATGTTTCCTTTTTATGGATAAACATTGTGGAAATGTATTTTCACTGTCCTAGTGATACTCAGCATTTACATAGTGCTTTCCATTTTTCAAAGTGCTTTAAATGCATATATTATTTAACCTCATGACAGCCCTGTGAGGTAGGGATGTTGTTTTTTCAGGGTTCAGGATTAAAATCCGCTTTATGCCAACTCTGCATTCTTTTGAACTTGTTTTGCTTTTCTCTTATTGCAGATCTGGAAAACGTGGGTTGTTGGTGTACATTTGTGTTGATATTTTTATGAGATACCACACTAGGAACTCAAAATGTAAATAGCCATAAAACATTGTAGATTTTTTTTTCAGAGACCACTCATGCCTTTCCCAGCAAGGCAGGGTGTTTCAGGCAAACATTGCCAGCCAGTTACAAGGTAGTTTAACTGCACAAATGCAGTATTGAGATAGACATGCAAAAGAGCTAGAAGAGGTTTCAAGGATAGGGAGAGCAAGAAATGGGATGAGTGGAGCGGGGTTGTCCTTAATCAAATCAAGTCCAAACCTTAAACACTTTGAGAGAAGGAACTGAAAGTTGAGCTGCAATTTCATGTAGTCACATGCATACTAGTGAAGGGCAAACCTAAAAGATTTATAATTTGGATTCAGTTCAGTTGGCTTTTTCAAAAGCCTCTTTGAACTATACAAACATTCAGAATCTGCAAGACTGGGAAACCTTAGAGGAACAACTTTTCTTGCAGGATTTTTACATTTATAGTCCAAAACCTGGATGGACTTGAGTTGGTGGGAAAGTAAGGGAAATTTTCAGAACCTTAGTTTTTGGACAGAGTTCTGATCTTAGAAAAGGGAGTTTGGTCATCCCTGATACTTAAACAGATACTAGAGTTGAAACAAGTAGTTTGAAGAATACATGTCCCAACCTTTGATTGACTCCATAAAGAAAGTACTGATTACTTGATGAGAGCAAGGAGCACTTTTAGCTCAGATTCCATCCAATACAGGGCTGCGCACATCACCCAATACAGTAGTTCTTAGCTACTTTCAGCATAAGAGCTGATTCACTCATCATTTATTTTAGGTTTTGAGTATACCGCTGTCACATTATTATAATTTCACTGAGTATTCTGAGTCTGCCACCACGGTTTTAGCTCTGATTGGCTAGTTTAAAAAGCTGTAACTTTTGCGTGTTAATTTATTATAGTTACATTTACAAATATTTGTGTGCTCTGTATCACTTTTGATAGAATGCTTGTTATATTTAGTTTTAAGTTCACTTTCAAAGCCCTGTTACCCTGAGTTGAAAACATGCTTATAAGTTGCCAAATTACTGCTCAACTACTTACCATTCAAAGGTTAGAAACAAAGCTGTTTTTCTGGGGTTTTTCTTCTTAGATTCATCATGAAATAAATCAAATGAAGTAATGTAAGAAAAAGCAAGGTGTTGGCACTCATGAGAAAAAATATTCGTCATCATCTGGTTATACTTTTGGTGAGGGTGATTTAAGTGATATAAAACATACAATTCAGTACATTAAAAACATCTTTGAGCTCAGGCTTTACTTAGCTATTGGGATAATTGGAGACTTCTCCAAATTGATCAAATGCAACATTTTATTTTTTTTTAAGGAAATATTTGTATCCCTCCTTAAGGATTTGAGTTGCTTGAAATAATGGGTGAAAAGCTTCAAAAATGTGTCAATGAATGTTACCTGAAAACCACATAATGGGTCAGCCGCACAAAAGAAAGTGGACTGTAGACTTATATAAACTGCTTGTAAATTGGGGTGCTTGAGGAAAGTTTGCACTTCACTGAGGTGCGTTTGCACTTCACTGCGGTGCAATACCCCCAAATCTCCACATGAGGTGCTACAGCTCCACAATGTCTCCTATTCCTGGCTGAATTTAATTTGTAGAGCCCTGCCCAGATACCGAATGTGTATCTGCATCCGATCCATAAACATGATCCATGGATATCCACAGGGCTCTATTAATTTGCACAGACTTGTCTCTTAGAATTAGGGATCGTGAAAGCCATTAGAAATGGAGGTTTTGCAAGCTTCACAAAATATTTCGAAATGTTTTTTTACCACAAATTGAGATTGGATTTTGTCAATCTTTCCCTCTCATCCGTTAATTGAACCCAAGTTTATTTTCAGAGGGATTAATTTAAAATCCATGTTTTTCTTACCACCCGAGGGAAAGCTTGTGCTATGCAAATAATGAAGTAAACCATGAAAGACCTTTTTATACTGATGGTGGTTCTCTTCTAAATAATGTCTATAAATAATACCTCACCCATGATGAGGTATCTTGAACATGGTGTAACTGCTACAGTGAGCTACAAATTAATGTGCCACAAAGAAAATGTATTGGAAGATACACTAAATTAAGCATCTAGGCCCATGGAAGTTGTCTACCTATGCACTGCAAAATGTGTATGTGTACATTTTTGCATACACAGAATCAGGCACTACAGGTCTTCAACGCAAGCCTGCAGGCTTGCTGAGTGAGAGTCTTATATTCTGTGCCACTGGGCTACAAAGGCAGATGAGGAAACTGCAGCTGATAACCCACAAACAGAGGCTGGACCCATTTATTTAGCAGGATCAGCTGACTAGCAGCAGATTGCTGACTAGACACATCCTAGCATAAAGCTTCCTGTTTTTGCCATGTCTCTTTCTGAGCAACTAGGTGCTAGGTCTGCTGCTAACCAGGTCCCTGAGACAAAGTTCCTGCCTCCTTGCTTGGTTCCTGCTCCTTGTTCCTGTTACCTCATCTTGATCCTGCTTCCTTGCCCTAACTCTAATTACTGGCTCCGGGTTGACCATTGGCATAACCTCTGATTCCCACTCTGGCTGTGACCCTTGGTGTGACTCCTGACCACAACCCTGAAGCTATTCTGGGCTCTGACCAGGTCACTAGGTCAGACCACACACATTATGAACCGTGACACACACCCACTGTAACAGTTAACCCTGTCTTCAAGGTGCCAAATCATGTCTCAGGTCAAACTGTCACAAATGAGCAGTTATTAAGATTATTATTATAGGTCAGACCTGATTGTACTGTGCACTGTACAAGCACATAATGCACTGTTCCAGCCCTGTAGAGTTTACAGTTGAAGTATAATGGAAGAGACAGCAAGATGGGGTGAGCACAGGGTAACAGCGAGACAGTAGTGGTCAGAACTATGGAGACAACTGAGCAGGAGCCCCATACATTTGAAAAACAGGTCAGTTGGCAGGGCATCTCTTTGAGGGCTCCTCACATGCTTTCGAACATGCTCCACGCCCCCCCCCCCATTTTGATACAGTACTAGTTTATTGATATTGAGGTTGTTACAAGGCACTCTTGTTTTCTGAAACTGTGAGGGAATGGGAGGACTTTGATGAGGGATTGTAAAAATCTTCAGTATGTTTTCAAAGATTGGATGATATATTTACTGGGCAAAGTGAATTACTGGAGAAATTGGTTTATGGTTATTTATAGTTATATATATATTTATGTAAATGCTCTACAGGCTCCTTGAGACCAGGAGAAATGCTCCATTTTATGGAATGAGCATGTAAATCCAAATAAATGACTAAAATAAGAAATAATGAGAAGGATCTGAATGCTTAGACTCTCCAGCTGACAAATTTGGCTCACCCAAAGAGGTAACTCTGATATCATAGGTACTAACCAGTTGGAATGCCAGTGAATAAATTAGTGGCTAGATAATGCTCCACTACAACAAAGCATGGCAGGGAGAAACTAAAGTGAAAACTGTGGTTTAGAAGCCACAAGCTTTCTACTGGATCATGCTTCTTCCCACCTACTCCATTTGGGAGGAGCTTATCTCCTCATGGAGGGGCAGGAGGCAAGTTGCGAGAAAATGGATGTAAGGGGATAAAAACTGTGACTTCCACTGAGGTGGCAGTCAGTGGGTGTGCAAACCAAGAATAACATAAAATCAGCAAATAAGAGTTGCAGCCTCTTACTTCAGGTTGGAATTTGGCAGAGGAGGTTGGGGAGTAAAATAAAAGAAGGTGTTGCTGTGTTTGACAACTGCCTGGCAGTTGCTTTTCCTGCCACACACCTTTGCAGCCCCCTTCAGTGTGTACGTTACAAACCTACTGAATACTGGGTTAGTATAATCCTACTTTTGCCCATTTTGTGATCATTTTATCCAGATGAGTAGCAATGTGTGATCAAGTTACATGTCATGTGTTGCATATATCGCCACTTATGCCACCATTCACTTTGGCCCTGAGACTTGCATAGGCATTGGTGCATATTCCAAGCTGTATGTTCTGTTAGGTCTTTAATATGAGGATTTAATCATCTTGTTACATTTTGTACTAATGATGTAACTTGACTCAGTAAAGCTGACTCAGAAAACATATCTGTTAAGAGAGTCTGAAATGGAATATGTTACAGCTGGTATGTAGCAAATTCAATGGCCGGGGGAGGAGGGAAGGGGAAAAGGGAGATTGTGTGAGCAGTTTTTAAGCCATATCCCTGTACAGCTTTTCTCTGTTCATTAAGGTGCTCCAACATAAGCAAAGAAGAATTATTCTTGAAACCACATCCATTTTTTTTTCTTTTGGGCAGTGTGCTTTTTAAGGTAAATAGGATATTCACAGCCTTGGTAGAATGTCTAAATTGACCCACAGGTTTTCTGGTGATTAAAACCAGATTCTGTGCCTGCTATTCATTTTCCAGGAAGCCACTTCTACAGAAATGAGAGACACTGCAAAATGTATTGTTTGTTTAACCATTTAAGTATTTTAACAATGTTTGCACCATTTTATTGACAATGCATCCTGTTCTCAGACCTTCTGAAGAAGAAAACCACATTCTCGTCTATAAAAGACTTTCTTCTTTCAATTTAAATGTCATATGTAGTTTACCAGAGGCTTTCAGATATAGCAGTGCAATTTTCAGTGGGGCTTACAATGGATAAAGACAATGAGGGGTGATAGACATGTAATCTTGTCCCTGATAGCTTGTCTGTGTGTCAGTGTTGAATTTTCTCTGTCTCTCTGAGTGCATGCAAGACTAACACCACTTATAAGGCTGCATAAATATGAAGAACTTGAGCAGAAGACAAATGATGCCTTGAAGGAATGTTATATAGCATGGCTCTATGCAATGTGGTGTCTGGAAACTCATAGGGCAGATTCTGTGCTGTGTCTCCTGACAGTATGGAAGATGCAGCTCCAGGGGAATGGGGACAAAGGTGACTTTAAGCCAACTTTCTGCTGCCTGGATTCAAGGCTGCTGCAGTGGTCCAAACTGTTAACTGCATAACACATGCTGTAGGGCACGGGTGGGCAAACTTTTTAGCCCAAGGGCCACATCTGGGTATGGAAATTGTATGGTGGGCCATGAATGCTCTCGAAATTGGGGGTTGGGTTGCGACTTGAACCCCCACCCAGAAACCAGTGAAACTGTATATATCACCCTGTCCGCCTCTGCTAGGCAATTCTTCCCTACTCACAAGCACTGACTCTGGAGTAGCAACAAAGAGAACTTCATTTGGGGCAGCGGGGAAGGAGGAAGACAACAGAATACATTTTGGAAAACCATCAATTATCAAATTTGGTGATATCAGACTCCCAACGGGCATGGTGTCCTTAACAGCCATCCTAAACTTTGTCCTCCTTTAGCCATTGTGCATGGTTGATATGTTCTGGCCTCTTCCCTTGCCCTCAGCTCACCGTTAGCTGTCCTGTTGGAGAAGTCCAAGGATTCTAGCAGGGAAGTGCTGCCTAGCCTCTCTGGGGTTTTACTGCCTAACCCAGCTGGAGTGATTTCAGCCATAATTTCTGGGTAGGGAGGCCGACACTGGAGTCCTTTATGTAGGGTGGTGCTGCTGCTTTTTCTGTGACTTCTGGCAAAGTTGCCTAGTGCTGCTGTCTCTCTGCACTATGCATCTCCTTGAAGGTGTCACCACAGCTCTGAGCCATCCGTCACTTTGGAACTGCTGTTCTGCATCATCTGTCGCCTCAAAGCTGCCATAACTGCCTTGGTACTGCCACCATTCTGCACTGTCCGGTGGTCTCAGTTCTTAAGGAGAGATCAGGGGTATCTAGGACCCTTGACAGAGTCCACTCAAGAGGCACTCCCAGCAGCAACCAAGAGCTTTGTCTCTCCCCTCCCCCCGTCCCCACTCTTCTCCCCCTATTAGTTCTGTCCAGGTTCCTTTACTTAGCTGTTCCTGACATCAGTTTTGGGCATTGTGACCCCAGGCAGATTTAGGTGGGATGTCTTGTCCCTTTCAGGGGTGCCACATGGGTAAGGGGGGATGGAGAGGGGTGAAGTCCCCCTTCTCCTGACATATTTGGTAAAATGTTATCCCCTGGTTGGTAGTGCTGGTGCTGCTCAGTGCAGCCTCAGAGGCAGGGTGGCATTGAGCCACCCAGTCTTCCCCTTCTCGTAGAGAATGACAGCATCAGAGAAGCTCATGCTGCTAGCCAGTGGGTGCATCATAGCCTCTTTGTGGCTCCCCATACACTGCCTGTGGTGGAGGGTGGGATGCCAAGAACTCTGAGCTGGCCTTGGGGGTGCAATGGTTGATAAGGGGGATAATGAGGTGCTGGCTCCGGGGAAATGGCATTGCCACTGCCAGGCCTTTTTGACTGCACAGCCTGTGTTGGCCCCATACAGAATGCCAAACTCTGTGCTCTGCCCTGGCTCAGTCCCAGGTGTCTGGCCAGAGCGAAGGGTCCAGCCCCGCTGCTGGGGGCACTAGGACAGAGTGGCAGATTGGCACAGAAAAGCACCAACCCTACCCAACAATTCAGCTCGGTGGCTCAGGATCAGGTCTGGTAGAGTGCATCCCCGGTCCTGCCTTGACCCACCCAACTCGAGCCCCTAAACCCTTCCTCCCCTACCCACTGGGTGTTTACCCCAATCTCCTGTCTCTACTGCTGATACTATTTGGTAAAATTTTGGAAACCGTCAGTAACTTTTTTAGTCTTCACCCCTTGCTGAAGCCCCCAAGTTGTGCCTCTGTCTCTAAACAAGCTCAGTTGCAGTTTATGGCATCCAAACTCAAAATTTAACTGTACTTTCACCAAGATGCCCCAAACTGTCATGTAAGCAAAATCCAAATGAGGCCTGGCCCATTTAGTCAACTCTTCTTTCTCTCAAGACTTGCTGGCAGAGATCTCCCTCACCAGTGGAGCCCTTGCCATCTGTAGTTCTTAAGCAGCTCTGGACCGCACTTCTCCAATTTTACCAACAGGTGACAACACTGAGGTCCCTTCTCTGTCATGCATCAGGCCATAGGGTTTTCAATGGGGAAAAGAATCTTTTTTTTTCCCTCACAGCACTTGTAACATTTTCTACTTCATTTTATCCTGTGCGGAGCTTTCTTTTTCCTCCCTGCTTTACTCCATTCACAGCACTTCCTTTTACATGTGGGTTGTTTCAAACATGTTTTGACCCTCTTTCCTGTCCTGACTTCTTTAAATGTAAAGGCTTCCAGCCATGAAGTGGCTATTTTATGTGGGCTCTAAATTTCGTTTTCTACAGTGAAAGGAAAGGCACATTTCTTTTAACTCCAGGGGGTAACTTGCATTTTGAAATAGAAAGCAAATTTATTTTAAAGCTAGAAAGTAAATTAACAATAGCCAGAATGCAAGACTGGAAACGCTTTAACGTATGAAAACATTTTGGGATGAAAAGTGCTGTATAAGATTCTGCTTAATTGTGACACCCTTAGTGAATGGCACTGCATCCAGATTTAGTAGAATTCCTGTTTAATAGTCCTTTCAACAGTAGTATGGCTGTCAGGTGAGCTACAAAACTGTGGGAAGTTTACCATATAACTAGACAGACCCACTGTCTAAATGAATTTATTGCTTCAGGAAGCAGAGTACATATTTATTAATAAAAACAATACATTATCATTAATTTTAGAGAGAGACAAAGTTTCTCGGAATACTTATTACTTCTTCATAATCTGCATTAGTGATCGAATAATCTCAAACTGCTCTAAAAGAAAAAATAGGCTTCAACCCTTTAATTTGTTTTATTATTCCTATTTAATAGATGGCTAAACTGAAGCACAGAGTTATGCATTAAGTACATGGCAGACTCTAGGAGTTTTGCTCTAACCCCTAGATAACACTCCCTCCCAAAATAATATAAATATAAGGGGAGATTTTGAATAGCACAGATAGCAAGCATCTTCGTCTGTAGTGGAGGGGTGGTATGTCAGACATACTTGTTAGGATATAGATATTCAGGCCTGTCTGCAAAGGCCTGTACTTTAAGAATTTAGGGGTATTCTTATCACTTGGCTAGTTCTAGAGGTATAAAAGAAAGAATCAAAATCACTGTCTGCTGGTGTAAGGGCCTTCTCTTACTGTAACAGTTTGAGGCCCTGTTCTTAGGCTAAGGCCTTTGGCTAAGCAGCAGAGGCAGCCATAAGCTAGGAAGCGAACAGTCACATCCTCACATTCCAAACTAGTCACATTGAAATAAGGTGCTATTGGGCTGTCAGGCACTATCGGGACAGGATTGTATTCCTATCACCTCCAGAGAAAGGGAAGTGCCTAGAAAATGTAAAAGGAAACTTAGTTTGATAGCATCCTGTCTGGCAAGAACTCACTTATCAATAGCTGGGATGTGAAATCCTCACTTCTGTATTGTTTTGTCATTATAGTTCTCACTTTGCTATTGTTTATTGGCATGGTCTCTGTCTGGTTCTGTGATTGTTTCTGTCTGCTGTATAATTAATTTTGCTGGGTGTAAACTAATTAAGGTGGTGGGATATAATTGGTTAGCTAATCATGTTACAATATGTTAGGATTGGTTAGTTAAATTTCAATAGAATGATTGGTTAAGGTATAGCTAAGAATATTACTATATAAATTAGGGGCAAACAGGAAGTAAGTTGGGATTTGAAAATAAGGAAAAAGGAACTTGTATTTAAGCTTGCTGGAAGTTCACCCCAATAAATATCGAATTGTTTGCACCTTCGGACTTCGGGTATTGTTGCTCTCTGTTCATGCGAGAAGGACCAGGGAAGTTGGGAGAGTGAAGGAATAAGCTCTCTAACAATACTCAGATGTTTTAAAGGCATAAAATATTACTGGAACCATTTGGAGTATCTCATCATTTTAGGAGTCCTTATCTCCACCTGCACGATGGTTGTTTTGTGTATATGAATGAATGTTGAGATTGAGAATTCAAACAGAAGTTCAAGGATTACTGTCATAGATAAGGAAACTTAAATCACTTGTGGCTTTTTACTTTAAAATTTGGTTATTCTATCAATAAAATGTCAAATAACCACAGTCAACCAAATTGATTAACACTCACTGGTTAATATAAGAGTAATCAGCATAGTGAGAGATGGGTTAAATACTTTACTGCTCCAACAATCTGGGGTTACAGACTGCACAACGGACTGCTCCAGAAATATAACCAGTCGCTGAGGAGTGCATATGCCTTAGGCTGTTACATGGGCACAAAACTACCTTAGACCTTTACCGTGGGCACAAAACTCCCCAACATTAGTTTGCAGTGTTCTTTCCCTCATAGTTCCATCCTCATGCTGTCCAAGATTGCTGGAGATTTGTACTTAGTTGCTAGTAACAATTATATCAATTACTTATTATTTTCACAAACCTCAGCAAAATACTACATTATCTCAGTGTTCACCAAAAGCAAAAGCTTACACACAATTTTCATATAAGAGATGCTTAGCAAAATGGTTCACTTTAGTGTAAGTATAAATTTCCTTAAAAATACATAATATTGGCTAAATAATTTTGGTAATAGGCTATATCAGTTCTGAGAAACATCCCTCTTATCTTTGTAACGGCTCACGAAACAACTTCAGAAGAAACATTGCAACACCTTTTGAAGATTCTTAAAAAATGAACCTTGTTATCTAAATGTTTACAAGCATGCTTCTAACTGTAGCTAATATACATGATATATGGTACAAAAAAGTAAGCTGTTGAGCTGAACTAGTTGACTTCTGTCTTACTATTGACTGAGGGCAGAAAAAAAATCAGATAAATCATCAAAGGAAAGAATACAGTTCAATAAAACACAGTGAATCATAGAATATCAGGGTTGGAAGGGACCTCAGGAAGTCATCTAGTCCAACCCTCTGCTCAAAGCAGGACCAATCCCCAACTAAATCATCCCAGCCTTTGTCAAGCCTGAGTTTAAGGAAGGAGATTCCACCACCTCCGTAGGTAACGCATTCCAGTGTTTCACCACCCTCCTAGTGAAAAAGCTTTTCCTAATATCCAACCTAAACCTCCCCCACTGCAACTTGAGACCATTACTCCTCGTTCAGTTAACTGCTACCACTGAGAACAGTCTAGATCCATCCTCTTTGGAACCCCCTTTCAGGTAGTTGAAAGCAGCTATCAAATCCCCCCTCATTCTTCTCTTCCGTAGACTAAACAATCCCAGTTCCCTCAGCCTCTCCTCATAAGTCATGTATTCCAGTCCCCTAATTGTTTTTGTTGCCCTCCTCTGGACATTTTCCAATTTTTCCACATCCTTCTTGTAGTGTGGGGCCCAAAACTGGACACAGTACTCCAGATGAGGCCTCACCAATGTCGAATAGAGGGGAACGATCACGTCCCTCGATCTGCTGGCAATGCCCCTACTTATACATCCCAAAATGCCATTGGCCTTCTTGGCAACATATCTTGACTCATATCCAGCTTCTTGTCCACTGTTACCCCTAGGTCCTTTTCTGCAGAACTGCTGCCGAGCCATTCGGTCCCTAGTCTGTAGCGGTGCATGGGATTCTTCCGTCCTAAGTGCAGGACTCTGCACTTGTCCTTGTTGAACCTCATCAGATTTCTTTTGACCCAATCCTCTAATTTGTCTAGGTCCCTCTGTATCCTATCCCTACCCTCCAGCGTGTCTACCTCTCCTCCCAGTTTAGTGTCATCTGCAAACTTGCTAATGGTGCAATCCACACCATCCTCCAGATAATTTATGAAGATCTTGAACAAAACCGCCCGAGGACCGACCCTTGGGGCACTCCACTTGATACTGGCTGCCAGCTAGACATGGAGCCATTGATCACTACCCATTGAGCCTGAAAATCTAGCCAGCTTTCTATCCACCTTATCATCCATTCATCCAGCCCATACTTCTTTAACTTACTGGCAAGAATGAGTTTATCCAGTTGCATATGAAGCCTAAAGGTCTTCCCTTGCTATGGGGATTAAAAATGTACTCAGTGCAACAATTTATAAAGACAGGCTAGTACAACTTTATATTACAGGTGCTGTCACCTATTTCCATTATAAAACACTTTTTAAAGCAGAGGGTGATCTAATATCTCCTCACCTTAGTCTGTGGGAGACCATGTCAAAAGCTTTGCTGAAGTCAAGGAACAACACGTCCGCTGCTTTCCCCTCATCCACAGAGCCAGTTATCTCATCATAGAAGGCAATTAGATTAGTCAGGCATGACTTGCCCTTGGTGAATCCATGCTGACTATTCCTGATCACTTTCCTCTCCTTTAAGTGCTTCAGAATTGATTCCTTGAGGACCTGCTCCATGATTTTTCCAGGGACTGAGGTGAGGCTGACTGGCTTGTAGTTCCTCCTTCTTCCCTTTTCTAAAGATGGGCACTACATTAGCCTTTTTCCAGTGGTCAATTATGATATGCGTTATGGATTTTAAATCATCCACACTAAATTTCAAATAAGAATCCACTGCTAGACCTACTGTCCGATCTGTGTTCTCCCTTCATACTTTACGCAGCCCTATCTCTATTGCCGATAATGCTAGAGGTGGAAAAAATAGTCCAAAAAGATAAGGATTTCCAACTCACTCACATTTTTCTCTCTCATATATATATTATATATATCTACAGAAGCTACATTTGCCTGTTTTTGAAACCAAATTAAACATTTTTGCAATCACTGGTACATTTAATTTACTCCATATTCCTCTGCACTTCCTGGTTCTCTCTGGAACTGAGAGTTTCAGAATAATACAAGGAAACCTGATCTCTTGCAGGAGAGAACTAAAGGTGTATATAAACATGGGATCTAGATCCCTTAAAATGTTACCTACCCATATTATCCACCCTCTGTATGTCCACAGAAAACACTTGTCCTTCTGACCTCTCTGGGCAGCAGCAGTTTGCAATACTGAGTTGGCATTGTACAGTTCCAGTTTGTTCCCTGCCCCTTGTGTCATGTCCTGAAGGGCAGACAAGGACACTGGTTGGGGACCTCCACTCTGGGTCCAGCACCTGGATCTCCAGATGACTGGATGACAGCATTACTGTGTCTCAACAACTGATATTGACTGCTGAATCAGAATCCCACCTGGTTTTCAAGAATCCTGCCTTACCCAACGCCTGTTCTTGTGAGGTTTTTAGCCAAAGTGTGCAGACCCAAGAGGTTTGGATAAACTATGGCTAAGCATGAGAACTGTGGATGTTTACCAAAGAGGAACCCCAAATCTGATCATTTTCAGGTTCACCCATCATGGATCAAAACCGTATTGAGAAATGAGCACCACACTGAGATCACCAGATTTTGAGATTTCTCCAGGTGGAGCAGACTGTTGGTCAATAAAGCTCAAAGATTCAGAATCTGGGTTTGCTTTAGACAGACGGAGACCCCAACAATTTCAGAGAACTATTACACTGTATTTCGATCTTGACTTATTAATAGCATTTAGGAAAAAGAGACAAAATCCTCCCAACTGCACTATTTGAAGCATTGCAAAGTTATAATTCTGATTTTAATAACATTTTGAATGTTACTAGAGATCAAATGAGTTTATCCAGTTGCATATGAAGCCTAAAGGTCTTCCCCTGCTATGGGGATTAAAAATATACTCAGTGCAACAATTTATAAAGACAGGCTAGCACAACTTTATATTACAGGTGCTGTCACCTATTTCCATTATAAAACACTTGTTAAAGCACAGGCTGATCTAATATCTCCTCACCTTAGTCTGAAATTCAGCACAGAGGTTGTCAGTCCATATGCGAATTACTGAATGTTACAATTATTATTTAAACTCTTTCAGATGTATTTAAGTAAGAGATCAGCAAAAGAATGTAAAATTTTCCATCTTTAAACACTGATCTGCCAATCCTGACTTTAAAAAACGGTATAGTTGTCAAATAAAATTGGTATATCAAGGAAAATGTAGCACTTTTTGGGAATAAGTGATAATAGAGCACACCAGTAATTTTAGTGCTAATTCATCTGTCCTGTGCTAAAACTAGGTTCCAACACCTAAATAAAGGTGCTGAGCACTCAAAAATACCTGGTACTCTGCAAATGTACATTTCTGTCTACAGTTTATTAGTAGCCACAGCATAATTTTAACGCCACAATAAAATGTTAATAACATTATCTGGAGAATAATTATCCAGTTCAGTTGCCTATGCTATTGTCAGGAAGAGAAGAAATTTGTCTGGCTTAATGCAATAGGACAGTTGTTAAAGAATGGCAGTGGAGAATTGAACAACAATTAGAATATGAAGCATGTACCTTAAGGCTTAGAGAGTACCATGCTCCACGCTTCTGAGAAGAGTTGAGAAGATCCTCCATTTCTGCCTCCCCTTACTGCCCCTTTTTGGAGACAGTGGATGATATTGACACTGCTCAACTTGTACCTAAATGTTTAGAGGAAACACAATGATGCCTCTTTTTTAGTTGACTAGTTGAATACCACACCTGGGTTATGAATGGACTTTGCTGGGATTTTTTTTTAACCTTTTCTACTACAGAAAAGACAATCTATCTGACATAGTAAACTGTATATTATTAATGTTTTTAACTGTACTTAAAAAAAAAGGCTGGTTTTCTTCTAGACATAATCTAGCTCTATGCAGACTGTGACTTTATCTCCTGATTTTCATAGGATGGCTCATGCATTTAATTTTAAATGCTTGCTTGCATGGGTCAGGCCCAAAGTATTCATCAGCTTGCATTATGAGGCTTAACTGGTTTCTGCACTATTGCATTGGCTTAGGTCTAACTAGTCCAGGGTGTGCCATGAATAACTCAGCTGAAGTCAGTGGGGTTATACAGGTGTAAAAATGTCTTGAGAGGAGACTGGTTCATAATACGTTTATCATCACATATTAGACAGGCCTGTTATACAGCAAAAGGGGTAGAGAAAGAATCAGTTTCTGTGAATTGTTTAAGTTGAATTAAGTGAAAGGCATAGGTTTGTTTTGGTTAATGAGTTGTTAATTTAATTTTCACATCATGATGTTTGTATTTCATCCTGTTATACAAGACTATTATTTTGCTTTTCACATTTCCCTGAATACTAAACTGAATTAATATACTTTTCTTTTCTCTCCTATGATTAATGTATTCATGGTCCATAATGTAGAACAAATGCTGATGAGTAGTGTGCATTTAACACTTTATAGCCGTTATTGTTTGGGAGAAGGTGAGGAAGTTAGGGAACTGGAAGAAATCTTTTTCTCCTCCTCATGTAGAGACTCTAAGGGCCTAACCAGTTAATGAACAATTCTTGCACAGCTTAGTTTGTGGATAATTTATATATAAATTGAAATGTGCTTATAGTTTAGTCTTGTATATATTTTGACAGAGTGTAATTTTCAAAAAAAGAAATATACTTTTATGTACTGTACAACATTATGGCAGGTTTCAGAGTGGTAGCCATGTTAGTTTGTATCAGCAAAAACAATGAGGAGTCCTTGTGGCACTTTAGAGAGTAACACATTTATTTGGGCATAAGCTTTCGTGGGCTAAGAAGTGGGTTTTAGCCCACGAGAGCTTATGCCCAAATACATTTGTTAGTCTCTAAAGTGCCACACGGACTCCTTGTTGTTTTTTCTGTACAATATTATGTATTTCTTATTCTTTATACTGACCAACATAATATCCTGATTTGTTAACCAGCTGTGAAAGGGATAGCTTTTCTGGGAATATAGAGAAGTATACATTTAAAAATTTTATATTTCAAATTAGTTTCATCTTGATAAGCTTTAAAGTAATGTTTCTTCTGTTAAGCTGAAGATTCCAAAAGGTAGAAATGACTGATAGGTCAAACAGTTGAAGAATAAGCAACTGAGATGGTGAAACTGGTCGTAAGTTTGAACTTATTTTTAATTTTGTTGATGAATGAAAATTGAGAGACTGGTTTTGTTGATAGGGTTTTTTCAAGAAGCTATTTTTATCGGACTTTTCAAAAACTGGTGCTATAATAATGTCATTTTGAGACCTGTCTCTCTGATATGACCATGCAGCTTCCTCAAAAATAGTCTTATACCTGTATTTTTGATATTTTGGGGAAGTCAGAGACTCTCAGTCTCTGTGGTAGGCAAAACACTAATTTTTTTTTAAATTGCTGACTTAAGTGGATCTTTTCTAAGTTGACACTAACTAAGGATGACCTAATTCAAACTTGATTGGCTCATGTTGCATGACTCTAGTTTAGGCTTCAGTCCTGATTTGTCCGGAGACCTTGGAGGGGGCTGCTGCAAGGCTGGAGAGATAAAATTTGCAAACTGTAAGAATCAAAAGGAAGGCAAACAAGCCATCTCAGGGAAAACTGACACTGTAAATTCTGCAAGGCCGATCACCTTGGGAAGAGGAAGTCATGATATAGGCTACTATACCACTCCAGCCCTTTACCAGTTTCTCCCAGATCCAGCAAAACCTCACTATCTGGCTCCTTGACTGCAGTTCCAGTTCCTACGCTGACAGTCAAGAAGTCTGAAAGAGCTGAAGTGTTTGCAAACTCTCTGCTAAAGTATCTTTTCTCCCTCCCCCCTGTCTTTTTGTATTAATTGTGAAATGAAAGGAGGGATAGAGAAGGACGTGGACAGGATAAGGGTAGAGGTATGCTATGGGGGATGAAGGCTAGGGGACAGGGACAGGGAAAGAAGGGTCTGTAACCAGTCAAGCAAACTCCACTTGAGAACACAGAATGGAGCCCAAAATTCCTGAGTCTCAGCATTCCTCTGCTGCCAGCAAATAACTATGAAGCCGTGCTGTCAAAGTGAATATTTCATCTACCCTCTAATGACAGGTCCAGCTCAAGGATAGTAACTTGCAATTGCTACCAGTTACTCTATTACCTGAAGAAGAAGAGGTTTATACTGTGGATCTAAATATTGTAATCCTCCTCCTGCGGGGGTCAATATGGTTCCACATGAGTGAATTTCTGTTCTGTTCAGCATGTGTTTGTTTAAGAAATTCCACCCAGAAAACTGTGAAAAGAAAGTTAAGCTTGCAAAATCAAATACTCAAAAGTTAGGAAATGGCATAATTAAGATTGCAGAGGCAATTGGGTTCCTCGTTTGCATGCATTATGATACAGCCTTTACTTACATGATCACATTGTATTTTTTCCACAGGACCTCTGCCTCATTCAGTGCACAGAATGGATGGTGGTCACTGAACAGGCTATCTCTGTCTATTATCATCGTCCAATGTGTTACCCCATACCTTATTTGCTGTACAGTATCCAAATCCTGTCCTGAATACTGAAATATTGATTTCCTCATGGGCTTTTCTATGGAATTCATCACTATAGTAGCTGAGTGTTCACTCATTGTTTGAGGTGAAGGGGTGGCATAATCCCTGTTTCACAGATGGGGAACTGAAACACAGAGATTATGGCCAAAATTATCAAGAGTCTGCTAATTTTTAGGTGCCCAATTTGAGAAATCTAGGGCCTGATTCTTTAAAAAGTTCTTAGCACTTTCATTACAGTTTATATGGTCTATGTCTCATTGGCTTCAGTTGCAGTTCTGAGTGCTTAATACCCAAATATCTCCAGGTGGGCACAGCTAGTGGCCAACTATGAACATAATGATTTCAGTGATTTGCCCACTATCACACAGGAACTGTGTGTGTGTATGTGTGAGAGAGAATCCTATTATCCAGGGAGTCATTCAACTGCCTAAATCACACGGTCATATTTTTCCTTCCTGTGGTCCCTCGCTTCACTCACCTTAGTTTCCAACTTCTGCAACAAATGATGCCAGGGTATCACAGATAGCAATCTCATTCACCACACAACTCTTATCCAGGGAACTTTCATCAAAAAACTATGTTAAAGAAATATTAAGATAAAATAACTAGAGCAGAACTAAAATTCCTCACCCCAAGCCACCTTTCAGCTTTCAGCAGTGCCTTTGTATCATGATACGAACTCTGATTTCATACCTTAATGTGTTTTTAAGTTTAACCATAATAACTACAACATTCTGCTAATGATAATTTACCCAAAACTTCTGAAATGTACTCTCTACCTTAACTCCATTTTCTTTTAGTTTTTGTCTGAGAATTACCTATCTAATGCTATAGCATAGGGGTGGGCAAACTTTTTGGCCTGAGTGCCATATCTGGATATGGAAATTGTATGGTGGGCTAGGAATACTCATGAAATTGAGGGTTGGAGTGTGGGAAGGGATGAAGGCTCTGGCTGGGGATGCGGTCTCTGGGGTGGGACCAGAAATGAGGCATTAAAGGTGCGGGAGGGGGCTTTGGGCTGGAGCAGGGGTGCGAGTGGATGGATGAGGGCTCCGGCAGGGGAGGGGAAGGTTCTGGGGTGCAGGAGGATGGGACTGAGGGGTTCAGAAGTCAGGAGGGGTTCAGGGCTGGGGCAAGGCGTTGGGGTACAGGAGGGATGCAGGGGTACCTCAAGCAGCTCCCAGAAGAAGCAGCAGCATATCCCCACTCTGGTTTCTACCTTGAGGCGCAGCCAGGCGGCTCTGCACACTGCGCTGTCCTCAGGGGCAGCTCCCATTGGCCCCGTTTGCTGGCCAATGGAAGCTGCAGAGGTAGCGATTGTGGCAGGGTAGCCTGCAGACCCCCGGAAGCCCCTATGCCCCACTCCACGGCAGGAATCTGAGGGCCGGATTAAAACATCTGGAGGGCCGGACGTGGCCCTCAGGCTGTAGTTTGCCCACCCTTGCTATAGCATTTTGTAAAGAAAATACAGGTTCACTGATCAGAACAACTCACGGTTTAGGATCAGAAAAACAGGGAGATATAAGTCCACAGGATGGGAATGGGAAAAGGATGGGTAGGATGAAGAATAGTGGAAGGTTGCTAGCTTTTAAAAAGTGAATAGCAATTGTTTCTATTTGATTAGCATTTTAGTTCATAAGGAAGCTTGAAGAAGAGAATTCTAAGAAGAGACTTGGAAGAAAGAGATGAAACATAGAAAACAGAGTTAGGAAGGGAGATCCACTTTTAGTTGACAGCAGAAAAGAAGACACGGATGTGGGTGTGGAATAAGGACAAGAAGCAGGACAGCCTGATGAGCTGCTTAGGCTAAGTGAAAAGATTGAAGGTTGGGTGTGAATAAGAGGGCAGAAAGACAGGAGGGAGAGAAGTTGTGGAGAGCCTTGATGGTTGGATGGGAATAGGCAGTGGAACGGAATTAAACATGGCTATAGTAGATTAATTTTACAGTGGTTTGTTTATGATGAAACAAAGTGAACTTACATAAAATCCAGTTATTTTATACCAAGCTTTCATTATCATTATTTTAACTAACAGCTAAAATTTGGTTGCTTTGTGAATAATATTGCTTGTGTTCAAATATATGCATTTGGAAAATAATAAAGGGCACATTTTAAGAAAATTTTCAAAAGAGGTAAAATGGGTTTGTGCATGTTAGAACAGGTTGGAAAGGGGGACACATTTTTCATGATAGTTTTCATCACAAAAGTTTGAAATTAGATTTTTTTTAAACTAGATCGAGTGCAGAGTTATTGTCGCTTCAAAAACTGCATTTTCATATACTAACTGGGTAATTATATATTTAACTATAAATGTATGTGGGCAAAAAGCTAGTTATTTCAGACAAAATGTTCACATATTTTTGCTGGTGTTCTCATTTCAACTGCATTTAACCATTTATTCTTTCTGGATTTAACATCTGCTTTATAGTCCCAGGTGAAATGATAGAGTATGTAGAAGTAAAAATATATTGCAAAGAATGTCATCAATTCAGTATGATTAGAAAAAGTTCATTCAGATTCTTCTCATGTGAGAAGGCATTTTACGCTTTTGCCCTGCTTACAAATCGAATTCCCTCTCTCTAACAAGTACAATCCAATCTCCAGAATATCTAACCTATAGGCAGGCAAATTACTTGATTTCTTAGGTTTGCCTTTCTTTGTTGTAATTGATAGATTTCTCTGAAGGGCAAAGATATGCTTTTTCAGTGTAGTATGAATCTCCTCAACAAGGCATCTTTTCTTCCTCTTTCAACCATTTCCTACCCTCCCCCCCCCAACAGCTAACCGTTACATGTTTCTAGTTGGAAAGCCTGTCAAAACCCAATAAATGCAAACTGTATAATGACAAATAAAAGAACGCTCTAAATTGAGCATAATTTTATCCTCTTTCCCTCAGATACTAGAGGTAGTGGAATAACAATTCCTAAGCTATTTTTGTGGTTTTTGCATCCTGTGTGTTTTGTATGTGTCAATCACTTCTAATTCTCCACAGTAATTCTGAAGGTCTATTACTTGTCTTCGATTTTGTCTCAATGATTTCCTCTGTCTCAGCACAGATCTATCCTCCTTTTCTTCACAACCTGCTGTTGCAGAACATTTGACATTGCTTTTGTACTTAAAATTTTAGTTGATTGTGTTTTAATAGATTGCATGTGCCACAGACAGACCAGGACATTGTACAAAACATACTAATTCAGCTCAGTGCATTAAAAATAAAGGAAAATTCAGCTAGATGAAGAGGAAAAATACTAAAATAGGAATCATTGCAGGGGGAATAAAAAGACAATGAAGGAAAAACTGAATTTATTGATCATGCTATTTGATGTGGAAAGTCTGACCTCCAATCCATCTGTTTCCCATACCAAATTACAGTTTTATTTGGAGGGCATCTAATAAAGAAGTTCACATATCTAGTAAGATGTTCCTATGGACAGTCCAGTCAGAATTTAAGCAGTCCTTGCACAAAATAATTATTAATATTGAGATCTGTGTAGTGTGCAAAATAGCTCTAATTTGTTGCAATACAACAAAGGAATTTCCCCCAAATCACTCCTTTTAGGCTTTTCAGATGGAAAAGACTTCAACCACTCTGCTGCCACCTAGTCCACTGAGAACCTACTCAAAAGTTAATCATTGCTTGCTTGCTGTAGATGAAATACCACTCCTTTAGATACAGGAGCCTACAATCAGCTGCTTTTAAAGCTTCTATATATTGTTCTATATATTCTGTTAATTAGTTAACAATGTCTTTAGAGCAATCTCTTTTACAGGGACTTACCATTTACTCTTTACTACAATTCTGAGTCTATAGAAACTGACATATTTCCCACAAGGTGGTGGTTTGCTTTCAAAACAAACAAGCAAACAAACAAAAAATCCTGTTAAATTAGGAGAGGTATAATGTATTTAATTTTTATGAGGGCACATTTTTTTCATACAGATATGATATGGCTTCAAGATACTATATATGGAGGCTGTCAAGTCAGTCTTACAGTGACATGAAAAGTTTTAAAGGTGAGGGAGACTGTGTCATTTCTATTACCATACTGTAAAAGTTATGCCCTGGAGGTAGCCTGCATTTAAGGTCTATTCACTTCCATTTAAGCTCTGGTTTCTGAGGCTAATCGGGGAATATATAGCTGGCTATAAACACACTATATTCAATCACTTTATATTTGTTTGACAGCACAAGCATAGATGTCTTTTTGCTCGCTTATTTATTTTACATGAGCTAAATACCAGTGGTTAAAGATTTTTTCTAAAACATACTATATGAATAAAAGAAATGAGATGGTATTACTGATGTAATGATATTTAATATGTAATACTTTTGCTTCTGGTATTAGAATTATCCTTTACATATGTATGAGTTTGACTCCTACTGACAGCTGGGGAAAAAGGAAGTAAGAACATCTCCTGAAGTTCTAAACCTTGGATTTTGGTTTTCTTGAGGAAGTTTTGCTGTAAAATGTAGAAAAATGTTAATTGTTCCTAATAGGTGAAATTCATTCCAGTGCAGAGGACCAGGATAAGCCTTGTATTGTCATTTTAAGTTCTCCAAATAGGGCTTCAGTAGTACTTAAGTGGCTCTCAGGTCCCAGTGAGCGTATGGGCCCTGACACAGTGAGTTCTGGGTCAATGAAAGAATATTATTGCAGAAGACAGAGGGGAAAGCGTGGATGTGGAAAAGACAATAGAGAGAGGGTGAAGAAGATTACATAATTTGCTGCTGATTGTCCCTTCAAAGTAGTGACCATTACATATATGAACAAGAACCAGACCTACAGTCTTTGCTCAGGCAAAACTTGCATTGAAGCTAACAAGAGTTTTGCTAAATGAGGATTTACTGTCCTTGCAGCACTTACTAATGTTGCAACTAATGCAATCACTATTAAAAAAACAAACAAACAAAAAAAAACAACCCCCCAGAAATTTTCATGCAAAATATGTTCCAGCTAGTAAGTAAAGATTGTTCTGATTCAGTGAGTTTTTTGCTTCAGCTGGGATGCATGTATAATATTGCAACATGTAAAATGATAATTGGCCTTTACAAGCTCCAATCTTGATTATTTATGAAGTGAGATTTAAGAATATTGAAGGGTACTGTGGTACAATGAAACCTTTGCAGATCACCCTAATGGGAAATTAGTCAGTCTCTTAAGACCAACACAAAGTATCTCCAAATGTATTGATTCCAGCTCTACCTTTGTTGGCAATACATCTCTCTTCACTGGCCTATTTCTGTTGGTTCTTTGAAAGACTGAAAACAGCCATCCTGTGCTGTAATTCATAGTGGTTCAAAGTGATTTACTATTGTGTTAACATGTTTTAAGAAGTATATTGAGCAGTTGGTATTAAAAACTTCACATTTACTAACACTTATCACACCACAGTATGTGAGGTACCACAATACTTTAAAAAAAATCTAATATCAGGCAATATTATGATATCTGACATACCTTAATTTGATAACTATTGATAAATACTGGCTTCTTAATAGTGGCTACTATATTATAATTCTGATTTTAAAATATATAGCATGTACCATTAAAAGCAGGACATGCTAATGTTCACTGTTTGAGAAATGCTGAAGCAAACAGACTTACTATTAAAACTGTCAGACGATGTCAGTTCTTCATAGCCTGTTTTTTATGGAATATAATAGGCTTTCATTTTATTCTTCAGTGGACCCACCTGCAAAGAGTTCAGCAACCCATGGATTAATTATGTCAAAAGGCATGTTGACTTGTTGACTTGTTTCCTCTGCTTTTGTTTCTTCACTTAATTTTCTTTAAAACCCTTCTGAATGCTTCCATTGTTTTACCTACACATCTCAGGCTGTGCTCTCAAACCCCTGGGGGTGCTTGCCTGAAAGCAACTTTTTACTGAATCAGGACCTAAGGAAGCATTAGATAAGGAACCTAAGGAAGTTATAGTACTTCAGAACTGGTGAAGAAGTCTTGTTGTAAGAGTGGAGAATCTCACAAGGCTCTGCATTGTAAAATATACCAGAACCACAGAAAAACAAAATTATTTTCTTAAATGGAAAAAATGTTTTTTAATTTTCTGGGCATACAATTAATTTTTTTTCTCAAGTAGAATATTAGTGAAAAGAGAGAGTAAATACAAACTAAAATATTTTGTATGACATTTGTAATGCTTGAAGTCATCCTGCCTCTAATCCTCATATTAGATGTGGACTTCTGTGGATTAAAGAACAGTAAGTTAAACTTTTGCTGCTAGTTGTGCATTGCCAGGTATAAGATGTAATCTACCTCATTACTCTAGCAAGCAAATTGGTTATAATGGACCAGACTCTGACAATGAGGGAAAGCCTGAATAGAAGATGGCTCACAGCCATACTCCCCAGCAGGAGTTGCAGAGGTTATTGTGCCTCAAAAAGGAACAGGGCTTGTCAAAGGTCTCAGATGCACAAGGTAGTATGACCTCTGCATCACTTCCTCAGAGGGTACAGTATGTACTCCCATCCACATTTAACCAATTTGATGACCGATGCCAGGTGGCAGTGTTACCCGGGGTTCTTTCAACCCAAAGCTCTTGGTAATTTTTACTCAGTGCGAGGTGGTGTCAGGAAATAAATCAGGGGAGACACGGCCGTCCGACAAATAGATGGCTGGCACAAACAGGACAACACAAGAGTGCTTTCACTTAAAGCTAAACTTTACTTAGTCTCAGGCACTTATACATAGTCCGTGAGAGGTTAGTAAAACACCCCCAACCCTTGATAATTACCAAAGCTGAGTGTGACTCTTGAGTGGCACAGCGGCAGCCCGTCTGCTGCTGGGAAACACAAGATGCATCCAGAGAGAGAGAGTCCAGTCCTGAAGAGTCCCACTACCTCAAACTTTTTCCCCTTATTTATACATTAGTAATAGAATGACATGTCCCTTAAAGCAAACTTGTTAAGTTAGCAGTTTCAATGGTCAAGCAAGAGGTTCCTTCTGATTATCGATTAACCAGGTGTGGGTTTTTCCAGAGTTTGCAGCCTTGAGGCCCCAATAGACATTCCTGGGGCACATCCTGCTCTTCTAAGATGCATGTATCAGCAACTTCAACACAATTCTTATCAGGAAGGACGCGGGGTCAAGCTGCCCTTTCTGTGGCACCCAAAAACCCCCTTTCCCTCCTGCCTTGGTTAAGCTAAGCCTGCTGACTTGGCTAATTTACAGCCTGCTGACTTGGCTGCTTTTAGTAATAAGCCATAGTGGTTTCAGGCACTTTACTGGTTTGCCAAAGTCTCCCCGTACAGCAGAGCAATGCCCTTTCTTGCTTCCTGATCCTCTTGGGGGTAGTTACTGTCCCAGGAAGCATGATCAGGGAGCAGTAGCTGCACTCACAAAATTGAGTTGGGACTACCTTATGCCTGTGGGAAGGACATTGAGGAAGTTTCTTTGTCCTACCCTCTTTGTGTAGTTGCAAAGGGGCCACTACTGTCTAAATATTTTATATTCCACTCCTCCTCATCATGGTATCTGACCAGTTTATGATAATTGTTTAATTGTCTTGTTATGGCTGTGACCCTGTTATCTTATCCATGAGCTATAATGCATGCTTCAATCTATAGTAAAGCCCCAGAGAATGGAAGATTTGAAAGGGAAACCCCAACACCAACAGAAGGCCCAACAAATATTGAGTCTTCTTGGTAATTTCATAGGGGTGTGCCTGAGAGGGAAAGAATGAGAGACTTTTAGTGATCACATCTAGAGCTGGTCGGGAATTTTTTGACCAAATATTTTTCAGCAGAAATTGTTTGTCAAAACTGAATCTTGTGTGAAACCATTATTGGTTTAAATAAAAAAAAAATCATTTGGAAAGCTTCAAAGGCCCAGAATGGGATTTCTGATCAAAACCAGACTGAGCAAGTGTATGAATAATTTACTCCAAAATAGCCAGTAGCCTGGTGGCATGTGTGAGACCCAGGTTCAAATGCTTATTCTACCTGATTTGAAGCAGGGACTTGAATTTGGGGGTCTTCTGCATCCCAGATGAGTGCCATAAGCACCGGGGTTTTGGCTATTCTGGAGTCTCTCTTGTGAAATTTTTCATGGACCAGGGAAGACCTCTGTTTCATTCCATTGCAGAGCAAAGACAAAAGTTGAAACCTCAATGTTTTTCATGAATTAGAATTATTGTTTTCCATTTTCATCTGCAGGGCATAAAATATTGATGGAGAATTGCATGTTGATAAATGAATATTTAGGTCATGCTTATCCAGCTATCTTCACTGTGAGTCAGTTTATCCACACCAAGAATAAGAACGATGATGTAGGGCCTGAGATTAAGAGAGATAAAAACCCACTAATCCCATGACATCCGTGAAAACTGAGGGCTTTTAGCACTGTGCAGGATTGGGTTCTTACTTAACAACATTCACTATGAACCAGAGATGTTTGGAAGCTGCAAAATCAGATTACAGATTTTGGTTGGAAATAGATACATGTGGAGTAGTTGTCCAATCACTTTGGGTCCCACATGAAGTTCTCTAACTTGGCCTTGGCCTGGATGGCCTTGTTCCTTTCTAGCAACACCTGGAATGCCAATACCACATGAGAGAAACAGAATACAGCAAATTTTGTAGGAAGTTATTGATATTATTACATATTGTTCATATTCCATTTTCAAATCTGTGCAGGCTTGGTTTAGTGTTACTGGGCAACAACGTGATTTGGATTTCAAAGACGTTGCTAAGAAGTATGCAGTCACTCCTCTCCCCCCATTCCTTCTCCTTTGTTTCCTCTTTTAGGATCTTCCAACTTTGTTCCAAGTCCTCTCGCTTTTTCTACTCTTGTATCTTCCATTCTTTCTGTTACCTGTGGCATGTATTTCCTATATACCCTCTCTAATGACTTTTCTTCACTCTCTCTTTCTCAAAGCCTGATTTGGCCAGTCTTTTTTCTGGTACTTACACAGTTTGTGGTGTCTCTCCATCATCACTCCTACTGTGTTCAGTCTCTAATGCCAGTAACCCAAGGAGAAATCCTTACCTGATATGATGTAATAATAGGAGGACCACGTTCTGTTGTGCTAGTGCAGTTTTAACGTGCACTGCCAACACCATTAAAATATAAAATCTTACAAGAATGTGATCTATTAGAGCATTACAATGAGAACCAGGAACCCTAGACTTCTAATCCTGACTCTGACACACACTGCTTTGGTGAACTTGGACAATCCATTTGCCAATATTTGTGTCTTAATTTCCTTATCTATAAAACAGGGATTCTTCTATCATATGGTGGTTATGAGGATGAATTTGAGCCAAAGGGGGCCCTTGAATTAGTGCACACATCTCCTCTCCTGTTTACCTTAGTGGGAGTTGTGAATGCTGCACATCTAAAGGTAATATTTGGTCCTTAATTTCTGTAAATCACTCCTAAAATAAAGTACTATACAAATACTAAATGTTATTAATATTAATAAATTTTCAAAAAGATTGAGGATCCAAGGTAAATTCTGAAATTCACAAAGTTTGAGCGTAGTTTGTTCCATTTTCCCTAGGGCCAAAGCATCTTGGCTCAGGTCTGTCTCTATCGCTGTTCTTTCCCCCCCACTATTATGAATATGGTAGAAGGTTCAGAGTCTGCAGCATGGTGAGATCTTTGTTCAAGTTGCTGAGTCCCTTCAATTCCACCAAAGTTAATAGAAGTTGAGGGCACCCAGCATAATGAAGGATTATGCCCTAATTAATTGCCATCTTTCTCTTTTCCTTACCATTTTCTTCCCACTGGCTATATTCTTGCATTTAATCATGAATCATTACAGTGTACAGGTACATTGTTGATTTAGGCTTTTTTTATTCATCAAGATATCCTATACCTGACTCTAAGGCTAATATGTATAATAGTTTCAATTTATGTCTTCCACAAAGAAGCTAGGGCTGGAACCACTACTGAAAGTCAGACTCCTAATTCCCTTAGCTCCTTTGAAAAACCCAGCCTATATAAGTAATCAGATAAGACAATGGTGATATTGTTTTCAGTGTGGGGGTATACAGCACTTTGAAAACCAGGTCTCCTTTAAGGTGTCTCAATTTAGGCTCCCAAAAATCACTAGTCACTTTAGAAAGAAATGGATCCTTAGCAGTTTCACCTGCAGGAGCAATCCACACCTGTATCTATATACTACTAATAAAAAGTTATAGTAAATTCAATGTTAGCCTTTCTTTGAACACAGCATTTTTTAAGGATAGCTGTCAATTCCTTTATTTACAGATGGCTGCAAATATTCTTTAAAAAACCAATCTTTTTGTATAAGTGGTCTTACTAGATTCAGTTTTTAACTTAAATAAAATCTGTTGCAAATTATATATAGTTTTGATGTATTTTCACTTCTGTTTTCGGATACATAAATGGGAACATCGAGTCAGAGTAAGAGGTTATATTACCTCTATATTTGGCACTGAGTGTTGGTATAGCTGCTATTGGAATACTATGTCCAGTTCTGCTGTCCACAGTTCAAGAAGGAAGCTGAGAAATTGGACAGGTTTCAGAGAAAAGCAATGAGAATGTTTAAAAGACTGGAAAACATGCCTTGTAATGAAAGAGTCAAGGAGCTCAATCTGTTTAGTTTATCATAGTCTGTAAGTATCTTCATGAAGAACAAATATTTGATGATAGAGGGCTCTTCAATCTAGGTGAAAAGATCCAGTGACTAGAAGCTGAAGCTGGACAATTTAGACTAGAAATTAGGTGCAAACTTTTAACAATGAGAGTGATTAACTGGTAGAGTAATTTACCAAAGGATCTGGTGTATTCTCCATCATTGGACATTTTAAAATCAAGATTTTGTTTTTATAAAATATATGCTCTAGTTCAAACAGGAAGTTTAGGGAAATCCTAAGGCCTATATTATACAGGAGGTCAGACTGGAGGTCACATTGGTCCCTTCACATTGGCCTTATAATTTATGAATGAGTCATTTGTGCATCTAAATTACAAATCAGAATGTTTATAGTGATCTACAAATTTAGCATTTCCCATTGTTGTATTATATGTCTTTAGTATCTGGAAAGACATCGGAGTGACATCCTGGACTCATTGAAATCAATAGGAGTTTTGTCCTTAACTTCCATGATGCCAGGGTAACACCCTAGGTTCATTATTCTGCTCATGGTAATGATGTTTCCAGCCTTGAGGAATCTGATGGCAGTAAAAGTAAAAGAGATATTTATAAAGTTGACCATGAATGTCACATGTCTGTCTTTGTCATTCACATAATTTTTCATTTAAAATATTTGCCATTCAGCCTGACTAAAAACTTTATGGAATGCTAATTATTCCTGTTGGTCAGATCCATTCAGACATAACTTATCCCTTAGAACTTAATGGCAACATTAATAGCCATCTGAGATATTTTGGATAATATTAAAGGCCAGTGTCTCTTAAGCAGTGCTAATAACCACCCTCAAACACAGAGTACATCTGAAAATGTTTCAAAATTATATAAGTGGATGATGGTCTTTTCCTCTCTTTTATTTTCTAGCGTAATTATCCCTGCAATAAATTATTAATGTGATCCACCATCTGATATGACTCATCTATTAGTGCAATTGTTTTGGGACTGAGAGATGAAATATTTTAAAACAGGCTGGTATTTTAATTCACTCCCACTGTGATAGAAATGAGTTTCTGGATCCAGTGAAATACTTTAATGGGAGAGTTAATTCACATGACAATCACCTCTTCTTGGCTAGGGAGTAATCTTGAAGGAGATAAATCAATACACACATGTACCACTGAGCCTGCATCTGCCACATGATCAGCTAACACTTTTTTCCCCTAATATGGAACACTTGTGTCAATATTAATAATGTTAATAATATACCATCATCCAGACAGTAAGATTGGCTTCTGCCTTGATCATCCTGGTCAGCATAAATGTTGTCAAGCACTAGACAAAATGATTTGGTGTCATTATCACTTAGAAATGTTTCTTAATACTACATTCAAACCCATGAATTCCTTGCTACTTTAATGCACCAAGCTTTTTATATGGCCCAGTAAGAAGTTAGTGATTGTCACTATCCCATATATGCTTGAAATTTAGTGATCATGACATTTGGTGTGAAAGTAACTTTCACCCATTCACATATATAAATACAGAGAACATCCATAACTTTAAAATTTCATGGACAAGCAAATCTGGATCTCAAGGAGTGCAAAACTGCCAGGGGAAAAAAATTGGCTGTGAAGTTAGTTTAAAAAAATATTTACTTTGGCACATTTCTAGGGGAAAATATAAAAGGAAGAAATGAAAACCAAAGCTAGAGGTATGAGGCCTGAGTTCACAGACAGGATTACAGGGGAAGAGTGGAAGTCCCACCCAATACCTATGTGAGTATTTGTTCAGTGTAAGAGAAGAGCCTAGAGAATATTGAGCCAAAGACCCAAAAGGTGAAGGTATGGAAGGTGAAGGAAAAGATCAACTATTTGCAATGGCTTCTTTTCCACCGTTCACTGGATATGCCTATTAATGAAGAGCATCTTACCAGTTCTAGTGAAAAAAGATAGTGACATGAGAGATACTGATTGCAGAGGGTTAAAGATAGATTTGGAGGAAAAGAAGTCTAGCACACTGGCCTAGACCCCTCGCTCTCCAGTAATTTATATTGCCGTGGGAAGGAGGAGATGGGGCAGTAGCTAAAGGGACAAATGTTGTATTTGTGTTTTGTTTTTTTTAGGATAGGGATAAGAATTTTGAATCCAGAAGAGGTAGCAACAGATGTGAGTGGAGTGCCCCAAAGGTCGGTTCTCGGGCCGGTTTTGTTCAATATCTTCATTAATGACCTGGAGGATGGCATGGATTGCACCCTCAGCAAGTTTGCAGATGACACTAAACTGGGAGGAGAGGTAGATATGCTGGAGGGTAGGGATAGGATACAGAGGGACCTAGACAAATTAGAGGATTGGGCCAAAAGAAATCTGATGAGGTTCAACAAGGACAAGTGCAGAGTGCTGCACTTAGGACGGAAGAATCCCATGCACCACTACAGACTAGGGACCGAATGGCTCGGCAGCAGTTCTGCAGAAAAGGACCTAGGGGTTACAGTGGACAAGAAGCTGGATATGAGTCAACAGTGTGCCCTTGTTGCCAAGAAGGCCAATTGCATTTTGGGATGTATAGGTAGGGGCATTGCCAGCAGATCGAGGGACGTGATCGTTCCCCTCTATTCGACATTGGTGAGGCCTCATCTGGAGTACTCTGTCCAGTTTTGGGCCCCACACTACAAGAAGGATGTGGAAAAATTGGAAAGAGTCCAGCGGAGGGCAACAAAAATTATTAGGGGACTGGAACACATGACTTACGAGGAGAGGCTGAGGGAGCTGGGATTGTTTAGTCTACGGAAGAGAAGAATGAGGGGGGATTTGATAGCTGCTTTCAACTACCTAAAAGGGGGTTCCAAAGAGGATGGATCTAGACTGTTCTCAGTGGTAGCAGATGACCGAACGAGGAGTAATGGTCTCAAGTTGCAGTGGGGGAGGTTTAGGTTGGATATTAGGAAAAACGTTTTCACTAGGAGGGTGGTGAAACACTGGAATGTGTTACCTAGGGAGGTGGTGGAATCTCCTTCCTTAGAAGTTTTTAAGGTCAGACTTGACAAAGCCCTGGCTGGGATGATTTAGTTGGGGATTGGTCCTGCTTTGAGCAGAGGGTTGGACTAGATGACCTCCTGAGGTCCCTTCCAACCCTGATATTCTATGATTCTATGATAATGGAAAATGAAAGGGAAAGTCTGAGACAGGGAAAAGATAAAAACAAGATGTAAGAGGGGATAGTTAGGCTACAAGGGAGAAACTAGGTGGAGACAGAGATCCATAATCTCCTACAACTAAAGTTTGAAATTCCAGATTTTTCTCTTTACTGCTCCCCTTCCTTCTCCTGGATTTCTTTACCATTTAAAAAAATGGTTCATGGGATGGGGGGTGGGGAAGAAGGGAAGGATCATATTGTAGACTATACCAGGTAGAGCAAAGACTGGTTCTGGGTCATGGTTGGATTTTGTTTTGGATGGGGCAGGAAAGTGGCTACCTAGAAGCAGATAACCTGGGTGGGTTTCAGAAGGTGAAGTGTCTCCTGCTGGCTCTCTGCAGTGGCTGAATAAGATGTCTGGAGGAAGGTGAGAGGGAACCAGTGGATATTAATATTTTAAAACTTTGGCTTTTTGTCCTGATGCAGTGCTAGCTGTGGCAGAGACTTGATCTGTAAATATCTGAAGAATTACTTTTCTCCCTTAATCTTTAAATTCCACTCTTTATCAAAAGCGCCTGTCAGTCAGCACATCTTAGGTTATGTCAGCTTTATTCCTCTAAGTTTTGGATCGTGCCAAAGACAGACCAAAATGGTTAGAAGAAGTTTAATAACTCCTGTATCAATAACATTTTTCATAGTGTATATAGTCTCTTCAGGGCAAGGGACTATGGATTTTTATTATTGTGTGTGTGTGTGTGTGTGCACACGCGTGCTTATACAACACATTTCATTGCAGGTGCTGTTGGAAACCTAACCTGAATAGCTTTTTAATAGCTCTTAAAATGGTCTGAGTAACCAAATGTAATTTTGACTTGTCAATGCAAAGATTATTTTAAATAATATTTGGAATGAAATTGTAATACGGAATGGAAAAGTATTTTTACATAAGCAACAGAGGAGGAGCAAAGCAAGGCTACATCAGTTTCTCCTCTGATGTCAAATTAATGCTCTGTTTGCTTAAAATATTTAGGAAATTTACTCGTCCATTTTTCTTTGTGCATTACCAGTTGAGCTGATCCAGTTCTAGGGAATTTAATTGTCCACTAGAATCTGCATAGATAATATAATTTAGAATTTCAAAGCGAACGGTGGGATTTAGATGCACAACTCTCCTTAATTTTGACAGAAATTACGCATTTAAATTTCTATCTATGCCTTTTTAATATTTGGAAGAGAAGAAAAGATGTAGCATGACAGAAGGTTAAGTGGCATGTGGAATTCTCATTTTAGTTGTGATTACAACTTTCCTTACTAGGTCAGAATCAGTGAAGACCAACGAGTTGCATATTCTTTCACCTTTTGTAGTTTTTCATTCCGGAGGAGTGGTGTGGTCTGGTCACCTGAATAAAGTCTTGAAAGCCATGTATGAAAGCAAGCACTCCCATGTTCCAATCCAAGCTCTGAATACTGACATGCTATCTGGCCTTGGGAAAGTCACTTAATTCTGCCACAGCTTCCCTGTGGGGATAGTGGGGATAGTCTACTAACTTCACATCAGTATTGTGTGTATTAATGTTTGTAAAGTGTTCTGAATATACTAAGCACCATATAAGCATTAAGTGTTCTATTACTTACATTGCATAGTGGTTCAAGTTTTCCAGAAGGTGACCATTAGCGCACTTACTGTTGTGATTGTTCCATTTTAAGGGGGCAAGTATTGTATTGCAAAACTTCACCTTGTAAAACTTAGCTTAGTTAGTGGTGGTACCTCTAATTATAGCAGTTTATTTTAGAGTCAGAAAATACAGGAAAGTATTGGATACAGCAAACATATTCTTAATGGAGATGAGCAGATTTTTAACATACAACAAAAGATCAAATGGAGCTCATTTGAAATGTGACTGTTGGAATTGGAAACCTTTTGTGTTTTAGTTTGAGTCAGTTGCTATGAAGAGTTCTAATGTGATATTAGAGATGTGTGGAGAGGAGACAATCCTGCTCATTTATTGTAATGTACTGGGAATGAGTCGTACAGTTCTCATTTAATATGAATAGAGCTTTGACTAAGTCACTGCACAGAGTGCTAAAAATAGTTCCCTAGTTTAACAGATAGAATCATGTCTGTGAGAGGAGAATCTTTGCAGTTGCTAAAAAGAAAAAAAAAATAACCACCTTAGTGCTCATGCAAACTGCCAGGTTTTGCAGCCTTAGGTTCTGAAGCCCACTATACCTCAGTAAAACAGATGCTCAAGTCTTCTCTTGACTGACTCAACCTTGATAGGAAGGGACTGCCTCTAGGAAGAGAAGGTTTCTAAGTCACCCTGACCATTCTTTGCATAGCAACCCTGCCACTGAGGTTTCCATCAGGTTTGCCAGTTAGTGCCAGTGGTGAGGTGCCAGTTGCATTATGTGATGCAGACTTATCTGCTAAGAACTATACTGCCATCATCACATTCATTTCCATAATCTACCAAACAGTCATCAGTATAATTAATTTTTACTTATGATATTACTCGGGATCCCTCCAATCAGAATGAGGATCCCATTGTGTTAGGCTTCTGTTTTCATCTGTGCCATTGACCTGCCTTAATAGTAATTTGCAGTTATATAGCACCTTATGTACATTAGGGAAATGTAATTACACAGATTACAGATAACTTTTGAGTCTCAATTTCCCCAAGTGACACACCCCAGATCATAGACCAAGATGGTGTTACTACATGTGTCTTGCCTCCCACTCCTGTGTCTAAACCACAATGGCAAAGCCATAAGTTGCTATTGTAGGTCATCCCAAATGAGTTAAAAAAACAACCCAGAAGGATATGCACCATGGTCTATGACAGGAAAGAGGAGAAAAAATGTACGACAGGAAGGAGGATCGAACAAAATTTATTGGAAATGTCTTTATAATGCTTCTAAATGTGTAAGTTACTTGACAATATGTCACAATTAATTACAGAACGATATAAATAGTACAGAAAACTCTTGTATTCCTTAAGTTGCAGGGAATGTAGCATATAGGGAGGGGGTCTAGCAGCGCAGGAATGCTTCATTTTTGGCTCATCAATTTAGTTCTCAAACTGACTCCTGTGGCGTAAATGTTTCATGCACTGAAAAATGTTATGGTCTGCTCTCTCATGTTCTGCCAGGTGCTTTATCCTACTGGAAGACGGAATCCCCAGCTGTGGAGAAGGCTGTCATTTACAACTCAACCCCTAAAACGTTGTCTTTTATTACTTGCTTCAGAGATTCAGTAACACACATCAAGTTTTGAGAACATTGTGTGACAAAGTTCCTCCTCTACCTTGGTGGGTCTTGCGCTTATTGGTGGATTTGCTCGCTATGGGGCTTCACAGCAGCCCTCAGTTTGGCCGTTTTCGTGAACCCACAGTCCAGGTCAACTCCTCCTGTGTCTAACCAGGAGTTGGGAGGTTTGGGGGGAACCCGGGCCCATCCACTGCTCCAGGTTCCAGCCCAGGGCCCTGAGGAATGCAGCTGAGTAGAGTGCCTCCTGGAACAGCTGTGTGACAGCTACAACTCCCTGGGGTCCTTCCCCAGGGCCTCCTCCGAACACCTTCTTTATTCTCACCATAGGACCTTCCTCCTTGTGTCTGATAATGCTTGTACTCCTCAGTCCTCCAACAGTCCGCAATCTCACCCTCAGCTCCTAGTGCCTCTTGTTCCCAGCTCCTTGCACATGCACCACAAACTGAAGTGAGCTCCTTTTTAAACCCAGGTGCCCTGATTAGCCTGCCTTAATTGATTCGAGCAACTTCTTGATTATCTGCAGGTGTTCTAATCAGCCTGTCTGTCTTAATTGTTTCCAGAAGGTTCCTGATTGTTCTGGAACCTTCCCTGTTACCTTACCCAGGGAAAAGGGATCTACTTAACCTGGGGCTAATATATCTGTCTTCTGTTACTCTCCTGTAGCCATCTGGCCCGTCCCTGTCACAATTGTTACTTCTTGTCTGTAAGTTGAGGGCTCAGGAAGAATTTTTTAAACCACTGGACCATTTGTTTTCACATGTAGAGTTTACAGTTGTGTAGTTTATTAACTGCCTGCTACAAAATTTAACACTTCCAAAATGTGCTTATTTCTTTTTGTTATGTGTGAGTTTAGAGTGACATGGGAAAGGGTAAATGGTTTGTCACCTAAATCAAACTGGGCTGGGGAATTTTGTGAACTTGCCTTTGTCTGTCACATGTTTCTAATGTTGTTTTTGAGTGGGTTTTTTTTGCTTCTTTTTATCAATTTTTAAATTTATTTTGGGAGATGTGAAACCAAAAAAAGATCAGGAAGAGCCAAAGGGTAAAGGAGGAGTGTGGGACATCACCACCATGATTCCACTGAAGGCAGCTGGGAGAAGAGAAGAACACTGGCACCTGTTTCATAAACATGAACTTCTCCTCTAAGCAGGGAAATGTCAGACAGCTTAGGAGGAGTAAGAAGTTCCAAAATAGACTTGTAACAGCATTAATGTAGGAAGAAGCAACAATAGAAGGAAGGACCTGGCAGAGGTAAATCTCAAATCTATATTACTGTCAAAGGCAGAAACAGCAACATGACTCCCCTGTTCCCTCCCATCCCATCTGTGTCATCCAACAGCAGCAGAAATTATTACAGTACTGCAACATGTCCAGCTTGTGCCACATGCTTAATCGGAGGGCTGTTACGGAATATGATATTGCACTTACTTCAGTATTCAGTACAGCTACATATTCTGGTAATGACCTCTTCAGTTGCTTGTACCGCTGCAGTTACAACACAAGCAGCCAGACTAATGTTGGCACTGCCAAGGGAAAGTAGCGATGCAGAGAAAAAATATTGATTGAAAGTCTGACTTTACAACAATGTCAAAATGGCTCAGTCATCAGGTTCAAACCATAATTAGATGCTCTCAGACAAGATGTGGAAATAAGTGGGGGCGTCTACTTAAAAAAAAAATACAGAGCAACACATACTATATCTCCAGCCACTCTCCTCCTCAAAAAAAACTTTACAGTTAAAGTAGTGTGATGCGATCTATCAGGCCTTCTCTGCCCACTGCTGGAGACATCAGCACCCTGATACTCCCCACCCAAGGAAAGTCCACCTAGACCAGGGGTTTTCATAACAAAATATTTGGGGGCCTGAGAGTGCGGCCGCCAACTCTTGCTGGTGGCCACTCTGACAAATTTTCTTAAAATACTTTAGGAAAAACAAATAAATATGCACATACACACATCCAAATCATTGTAATTTATTTATGCAGGTCACCTTTTGTAGACTCAATAGTAAAAATCATGTACAGTTGTATTTTGATGCATCTGGTCCCTGCTGCCTCCCCCCGATCCCCACACATCACTTCTATCCCTGCTATCTTCCCTAGCCTGCACCGTCCCCAGACTCCCTATTGCCCCCGAGCCCTGCTGCTTTTCTGCCATTGATCTAAGCTCCCTTCTTCAGCCTCACACTCCAGCTCATCCTGCTCATTGTCTCTTGACCACAGCATCCAGTAAGGCCAGCCCGCATGAAGCTCCACTGCTCTGTGCTGAACCCCACCACTGGAGTCCTGTGGCTGAAGCTGGGGGCAGAGGGCTGCAGGGAAGGGCTGCTGCTTTGCCCCCTCCTGCATCTCTGCCCTGGAGGCGGTCATGGCTGTAGGAAAGCCCCTTGGTGGCCATATTTGAGAAATGCTGACCTAGGTCGGGTAAGCAACAACACAGTCCTCCAGAGGCCTAGAAGGACCAGGATAAAGCACTGACCAATCAAGAACCATCAAGCCAGATAAGACTTCCATGCATTTGCTCAAGAGTGGAACTAGGGGAGACCTGGGACAGAGGAGCAGCAGCTTCACAGAGCTAATCCAGAACCTTGGCTAATACCTTTCTCTAAGTGCTTCATCTAAGCTCTTACATTTTGCAGGGTTTTTTTTTTCTTCCATCCTTGCTTAAAGGCACAGACAGCTGAATTCTGAGTTATTTTGAGGCTTGATTGTTTAGAGACTGATGCCAATCTTACAGCACAGGCTACCTGCCCCAAGCGGTGGGACAAACTTGCAGACTAGGATGGGGAGAAGCTGCAGTACCATGCATAACCCTAAGGGGGACACGATGGAGAACCCCTGCCTGCCACATGTAGTTTGAGAGATTTTTTTTTTATTCGAACATCACGTGTTAAGGAAATATTAGCCACCTGTAACTTATGTTCACAACCACAAATAGTAAATATCCACAGTCACATTCTGCATATGACTGCAACAAATTACTTTCTCTCTCACACACACGTGTGCACTGTGCTCACACAGAAATAATGCACACAACTAATTACTTATGGTCACATGAACAACTTTAATTCCAACCATATAATATTTTTTCTGCAGTTACTAACCTATGTCTTTTCCGTATGTGATGCATCTTCATCTTCTACCACTTCTTCCTAGGAACCTTTTGCTCTTAGCTTCCCCCTTCAACTTTGTCATAGGACTAGAAGACATGGAGAAGAGCAGGCTTACAGATTAAGTTCTCTAGAACTCTGCTGGGGGTAGATATTTTCTGCAGATGGTGAACATCCTAGGGTTTGCCACAGAGCCGCTTCAGTCTGAACCATGTCATGTCCTTAGGCCAAAGTTTTCAGTGTGAACTTTAAATGCCTCCTTGGGAGGCTTATAGCAGAAAATATGGTTACTCTAGTTTTAAATTTAAATATTTATGATGAAATTCTGGACCTGCTGAAGTCAATGACAAAATTCCATTTGACTTCACTGGAGCAAGGATTTCACCCTTAGTATGTTTAAAAAATAGTGCCATCAGGTAAGTTTTTCTTTGCTGAAGCTACTGGGATGAGCCGAGAAATGGAAAAGCAGTATATAGCTATCCTTATTGCTCTATACCATTGTTAATAATTGCCCCGCCTCCCCTTTCCATCAGTAGTTAAAGTTTTGAATGTCTGTAATTACATGTGATGTTATGCAGTAACTTAAACACTCTGAAAATTTATCAAAACCAGTAAGACTGTTATGATCAAAAGCCAATCTGACTACAGCACGGCTACCCAAGTGTGTGGGTGAGCAGGACTTGTAGCAAAGCATACTTGTGTCAGTTTCATTTTTTATGTAAAAACTTGATTCATACATGGCTATGCCCTCAAAATTTAAATGTCAAAATTCTACATCTCATTTTGACATCAGAATGAATCATTTTGATTTTTCCTTAAAAAAACCCTAACTTTTTAAAAAAGTTTTATATTCTAATATACAATTAAAAAAGTTAACTAAACAATTTTGCCCAGGTGAACCATTTTGTTGATCTAAAGCTTTATTTTTCAGAATTTTTTCTCTTGGAGAGAATTTTGAAATTTTGGGGCTTTATTCCTATTGGAATTAAAAATAGATTTTGAAATCTTGAAATCGTTCCATAAAATGGAATTTCTGTTTTCCACAAAGCTCTAATTATTTTCCCCATTTTATATATGAGAAACTGAGGTAGAAGGAGATTGGGTAAACCATTTAATGTCACAAAGAAAGTCGGTGGCAGAGCTGGGATTTGAACCTCCAGTTCTTGAGTACCAGTCCAGTGCCTTAATCACAATGCACAAGACCAGTTTTCCCCTTGATGACAGAAAAAGCGAAGATACTCTCTGCGAATGAAATTCAGGAAATATGCAAAGCCTCAGTAAGCATGCTTTATCCGGGTATCCTGTCTGAGCTGGAGGGATTCAAAATTCATATCTCCAACCAAGGGAAAAGTTAAGAGGCTGCTACTCTAGTCTATGAACTGCCTCCTCTGAACAAATGTAGGTCAAGTGGCTGCTTCTCTACACTTGAGTTTATTCTGAGCTTACCTCCTCAGCACGTAGGGTTATTCAGAGACCCCTCCGATGGAGGCTACTTTTCCCACCAGTCCTGCACAAGACTTCCATCGAGGGTCTTGTATGCGAGCCTTCTATATTGGGCTATATTTTACACAGATAGTTCAGTTCAAATCTATTATTATAGTTGCCATATATGAATCTCTCTCTCTCTGTGTTCTTTGCTATGAAGGCTCATAAATTTTACATTGAATTGCAAATATACTGTCTGACCACCATCTCATTCCCTTACTGTATCTTTCAGTTTGGCTGTGAGAGTCAAGTTCTTCCATCTCAGCATGCCCCAGCTTTGTTTTGTAAGGAGTGAAAGTAAAATTCTTCCTACTAATTTCAATGTGCAGGTCAGCCAACTGAAATCTTTCCAGTGGGGACACTCTAGATTTCATTATCAGAGTATGAAAAGCATCAAGCGGACAGAACACAGACAATTCTTCTGTCTGTTTTTTTTTAGGCCCCAAACAGGGGAAGCAATGAGTACTTCATAAAAATTGCTGAGCATCTTCATTTCCAGTTGAAATCACTATTGAGTATATGCACCATCTCAAAGGATTTGACCCTTAAAGAACGAATCTGTGACCCATGCTATCTATCCATCAGTCTCAGTGCTTATATGGTCTGCATCACTATAGTATCTAAATACATTAAAGATTCCAAGGCATTCATTCTCACAACTCCCTTGAGGGGGAGTCAGGGAAGTACTATTGTTCCATTTTACAGATGGGGAACTGAGGCACAAAAAGCTGAAACTTGACTTGCTTAGGAACACCCAGGGTAGTGGGAATGCACGAATTAAATTCAAATCTCCCACATCCTGGTTAGAGCCCTAAACACTAAACCATACTTCTTCCCTATGTAAATAATTCATTTTAAAATGGGAAGTTTAATATTCATTTGCAAAATATGAGGAAGGCTAGCTATCAAGGATTAGCAAATTCTTTCTTTGCTTTTTTAATAATTAATATATGTTTATTTCAAATATCTTTTTCAAGTCTGCTTTGTAAAAGAATGAAGTGATAATTGACATTTTTAAATGAAAACACATTTATAAATGCAAACAGTTTATGCCATACTGTCAGGTTTAAACAGTCAAGATATACGAAGCTGGAAAATATGTCAAGGTTCCTTCCCCACTGTGAACTCTAGGGTACAGATGTGGGGACCTGCATGAAAGACCCCCTAAGCTTATTCTTACCAGTTTAGGTTAAAAACTTCCTCAAGGTACAAACTTTGCCTTGTCCTTGAACCCAATGCTGCCATCACCAAGCGTGTTACACAAAGAACAGGGAAAGAGCCCACTTGGAGATGTCTTCCCTCCAAAACATCCCCCCACGCCCTACACCCCCTTTCCTGTGGAAGGCTTGATAAAAATCCTCACCAATTTGCATAGATGAAAACAGACCCAAACCCTTGGATCTTAAGAACAATGAAAAGCAATCAAGTTCTTAAAAGAAGAATTTTAATTAAAGAAAAAGTAAAAGAATCACCTCTGTAAAATCAGGATGGTAAATACCTTACAGGGTAATCCGATTCAAAACATAGAGAATCCCTCTAGGCAAAACCTGAAGTTACAAAAAGACACAAAAACAGGAATATACATTCCATTCAGCACAGCTATTTTACCAGCCATTAAACAAAAGAAAATCTAACGCATTTCTAGCTAGATTGCTTACTAACTTTTTACAGGAGTTCTGAAGAGCATTCCTGACCTGGTCCTGGCAAAAGCATCACACAGACAGACAGAGACTTTGTCCCCCCCACACCCTAGCTTTGAAAGTATCTTGTCTCCTCATTGGTCATTTTGGTCAGGTGCCAGCGAAGTTATCTTAGCTTCTTAACCCTTTACAGGTGAAAGGGTTTTGCCTGTGGCCAGGAGGGATTTTATAGCACTGTATACAGAAAGGTGGTTACCCTTCCTTTATATTTATGACAATGCAGAATTCACTGCTGATTTCAAGAAGCCTTAAATGAGTGATTTGCAAGAACAGCTAAGCTCCTCAGAACCCAGCTGTGTGTGTGTATGTTTAAAAACAAAAAACAGTATCTGTTTGCTTCCTTGCATTGCAAGGGGGGGAAAGGCTTGATTTTAACATTGACTTTAATGGGACCTACAAGTGTTCAGCACCTCTGAAGTTTGGGATATATAATTTATATCCTCAGTTTACATAATGGGAAACTTAGGCAGAGTGTAATAAAGTGACTTGAGTAGGTCGCATATCAGTTAGTGGCATAGCTGGGAGTGGTATTCAGGTTTCCTTGGCCCCCTGCTCTGACCACTAGAGTAAGTCTACGCCCCTAGGCCAAAGCACCAGGGTTAGCTTAGCTTGGGTGTGTCTCCACAGCAAAACGCTACTTGTGTTACTCTCTCCTCAGTGCTTCTGCACTTTCTTGTGTATGTCTGAGGGCATATCCAGTACTTCTGCATGCCAAGATGTCCTAGGATACTTTGTGTGTCCATTGTGGGAGAACTTATCGGTCCTTCAGGGGAATTTGTGGGAAGGGCATTCAAAGACTACCAGCATTCACGTAAATTAGCCTGCACTCTCACTGTAAAGTGGGCAGACTCCAGCCTGAGTTAAATGGGGACCCTTGGCTCTAATCCACCCCGATTAGATTTGTGATGCCAAAGTTCTGGTATTGAAACATTCACTTCTAAGTAAGTAGGAGGGGAATGGAATACAATGTCAAACCCTTTGTTTTCTTCACAGATCAATGCACAAACTTTAGCTTGCAAGTATTCCAATTGCTGTTAATCTGTTCAACATGTTTCTAATTAAAACCTTCCCATAATCCTTCACCCATGTCACGCTTGAGTGAATTAACTCAGTAAAAGATAAAATGATATAAAGATCAAAAGACATGTTAAACTACAATATTACCTGTCTCTCACTCTCTCAAGGCTGATAATACCTCCCCTGAGGCATGGCAATTTTCTCTCTCTGATACTTACATTTTCATAAATTGTTCTGCAGAGTCTTAAATTGGATATTTCAAAGTAAAATAGATAATCTCTCCCCCACCCACCTGCCCCGTCAACAGTGCTCTATTTAAGGTTTTTTGGTTTTGCTTTTTTAAATCTTCTTGTTAAATATTTGTTATCAGGGGTTCCCAGACATCCAAGACAGATCTCTTCCTCAAACTAACCCTGATTGAGGAGCACAATAAGGAAGCTCTCACCTCTTCATAAATGGTTATCTAGTAGGAAAGTAGCTAGTCCTATAGGATGTCTTTTGGATGTTTAGACACCTTCATTCACTGTTAACAATTTAGCTCCATACCCATGCTCCATCCTCTGAAAAAGTATTACAGAATGGAATTTCTCTTTCCTTTCTGCCCCTGATAGCTGGAGGCAGCTGCCTCCAGATAAACAGTGTTACACTCACACTTTGGTTTGGCAAAAACTATGATAACTAGATTCAGTGAATGACTTCTTTAAAAAAAAAAAGATAACCCAGTATATCTTAAATATACACTGGAATTATGGACAATTTCTAGCAGTTGGGCAGTTCTGGACTCTTCTGGAGGTCTACAGCATTCACACAGTAAAAGGTTCCATTATGCAGATTTTTATACATTGTTAGCTCACTTAAATATTATCATAAATATAAAGGGAAGGGTAACCACCTTTCTGTATACACCTGACCCAAAATGACCAATGTGGAGACAAGATACTTTCAAAGCTGGAGGGGGAGAGGGGAGACAAAGGTTTTTGGGCTGTCTGTGTGATGCTTTTGCCGGGAACAGATCAGGAATGTAAGCCTTACAACTCCTGTATAGTAAGTAATCTAGCTAGAAAATGCATTAGATTTTCTTTTGTTTAATGGCTTGTAAAATAAGCTGAGTTGGAGGGAATGTATATTCCTGTTTTTGTGTCTTTTTGTAACTTAAGGTTTTGCCTAGAGGGATTCCCTATATTTTGAATCGGATTACCCTGTAAGGTATTTACCATCCTGATTTTACAGAGGTGATTCTTTTACCTGTTCTTTAATTAAAATTCTTCTTCTAAGAACCTGATGGATCTTAACAATGAAAAATCAAAGGGTTTGGGTCTGTGTTCACCTGTATCAGGTTATTATCAAGCCTTCCCCAGGAAAGGGGGTGTAGGGCTTGTGGGGGATATTTTGGGGGAAGATGTCTCCAAGTGGTCTCTTTCCCTGTTCTTCGTTTAAAACGCTTGGTGGTGGCAGCACACTGTTCAAGGACAAGGCAAAGTTTGTACCTTGGGGAAGTTTTTAACCTAAACTGGTTAGAATAAGATTAGGGGGTCTTTCATGCAGGTCCCCACATCTGTACCCTAGAGTTCACAGTGGGGAAGGAACCTTGACATGCATAATAGGATCTCAAAAGGACTTTCAAAGGAGTGTCAGCTGTTTGAGAAATGCCTGTCAATATGAAGAGTAAAGATTTAAGATGGGCATAAATTACTTCATGCCATGTGGTCAAGCCCAACTGGCTAAATGTTGCAAAACTGTTTCTTGATCGTCCACTCCTACCCCTCCCCCCAGCTGATTCAGAAGCTGCTATACAACTCCTTTCATGAAAGAGTATGCAAACCTCCCCAGATACTAAACTCCAGATTGTTGAATCTATTCATTTAGAATTCCCATCTTCAGTTTTAGAGAGGGACTCTATGATGTCTACAATGAGAAAACAGATAAAAATGAGGAGCAAGCTTGGCTCAGTATATCAGAAATGTAATCTACAAAGAAGACTGTTTCCCAAGCACAGATTCTGAGTAGATATCTTGAGCTCTATATTCCCTTTAGAAATATCAGGATTCTAAGAGTCCCTGAAGCGAAGAGCCCTGAACAGTTGTCTGACAGTAGAAAATAAAATTCCAGCGTGGCTGGAGTTAGATATAAACATGATCACTGTGCATCTGTGTAAAATACCCAAAGGAAAGCTATTGGACAGACTTCAACCAATAGCAGTTTTCATGCTTACAGCTTCAGGAGATGGGAAATACTTTCACAAACAGCTCAAAAGAAAGTAGATCTAATTATTGATGGACAAAAGCTACTTGATTTTTCCTGCAGTCCAGTCCACCACCAATACAGCAAAGAATGAAAAAAGGTTAGAATATTTTATAAATGAGGATGTCTCACTGAACTTGGCTTGTGCCTGCCTAAACTCAAAAGGGAGACAAACCTTTTTTTGTTTCATTTTGGGATATGGCCTCTGTGACCTGACTGCTTCACTGGATTAAAATTAGCAATTTTCAGCCTCACCACTGCTTTTGATCCTAGGTCCATGGAGAATTATTAGATTTTTCTTTTTCTCCTCTGAGATTGTAGCTACATAGTTGTCTGATAAATGTTAATTGCAAGTACAATGTATTATTCTTTTTTCCTTTTGTACCCCCACTGTATTTTAAACATTTAAAATTTGGCTAATTACTTAACACAACTGCCCACTTTGAAATCAGTATACTGCTCACATGCTTAAATTTACACATTTTGCAAATGGGGGGGGGTCAATTTAAACTAATATTTTGGCCACGAGAAATATGTATCTGTTCTATTACCACCTTGGTAGTTAACTGACCCAATCTACTGATATTTCTTTAACTCCAGTCTTCTTCCACAGCCATCTCTGCTATCCTTGCAAACTGTGGGTGAAAATTGTGGAAAGTATTGAACTTATACTCTCCTCCTAGTCATGATCTGTATGTTACATAGCCTTTTATTTGGGTTTGGATTATAATTTATGGATTATAACATTTCATTATTTTCTCACTTGTTAGCGTTATTCTTAATGGCACTGTAATCCATGTTTGGTAGTATAGTGTGGCACATATATACAGTGTTGCATTCTATACGATATAAAAATATTTATTAATCATAATAAACATGTGAATACATAGAATATGGGATGGTGTGATATGATGCAAAGGTTTTATCATGAGTATGAGTTCAGTGTGACATTTTTTGAGGGAGTTATACAAGTAATCCCTTCACAAGTGCTAATTAAACCTTTATCCTGTGCCATCATGTATTCTGTATATGCCACAAACCATACGGGGGGAAATCTTTTTTAGAAATGCTTCAGAGAGCCTTACAATTATGTTCAGTTTTCCATATTCCTTCACCTATATAGCCAAGCTCCCTTCAGAGCATGAGTCAAACTATATAGACTTCAGAGAGAGAAGAAAATTGTGAATACATTTTAGCAATCTCTAAAAATTACCTAAAATTTTGATACCTAAATATTGCAATTGGCATAGATCCATAAGATTAGTATAGATACCATTATATGGATAAAATACCTCTTCTAAAAATAATCTTGCAGTTTTAAGTGTCTCCCTGCACAGATGAAAACATGCATTATTTGTTTGTTTTATATTTAAATTACTGTTTAGATTGCTTGAGGCCTTATATTTGCTTAACGAGTGGATAGTGAGTGGAAGGGTATCTAAGGACTTGTCTAAATATTGTGGCAATGTGCATGTGAGGTGTGTAATTGTAGAGAGCACTGAAGTGTTGCTCTATAACTGTCCCAGGTAGAGCCTGCTGACATGCTCTAAAAAGTACTTAGCACTTTGATGTAGTCCTGTTTGAAACAGTACTATGCTGATGCACACTAGGAACCTTTTAGAGTGCATTAGCAGGGTCTATATGGGGCAGTTAGAGTACAACACTTTACAGCACTCCACAATTTACACCTCCGTGGTGTACATTCTGCATTGTTTAGATAAGTCCTAAATTGGTGTAACTTACATGACAAGTAGTTTTATAAGAAATTATAAGTTAAAGTAGAGGGTGGCCTAGTTTAACCTGCACTCTTTTATTTTATGCAGTGTAGTTGTAATCCTGTTAGGATATTAGCCCTGGTCTACACTGGGGGGGAGGGGGGAAAGAATTGATTTAAATTATGCAACTTCAGCTACGTGAATAACGTAGCTGAAGTCGACATACTTAGATTGACTTACAGTGGTGTCTTCACCGCAGTGAGTCGACTGCTGCTGCTCCCCTGTTGACTCCGCCTGCACCTCTCGCAGAGCTGGACTATAGGAAGCGATAGGAGAGCGCTCGGGGGTCGATTTAAAGCATCTAGACTAGACGAGATAAATTGATCCCCGCTGGATCGATTGCTGTCCGCCAATCCGCTTGGTAGTGTAGACATACCCTTAGAGAGACAAGGTGGGCAAGGTAATATTTTCTTATTGGAGCATTTTCTGTTGGCGAAAGACAAGATTTTGAGCCACACAAAGCTCTTCCTGAGGTCTGGGGAAAGTATTTCCAGCATCACAGCTAAATGTAATTAGTGAGTTACAGAGTGTTGCAATAAATCAAGTGTCCCCCTTATTAAGACATTTTTAGTGTCGAACAAAGTTGTGAGTTTAAGTTCCCAGGCTCATCTTTTGCAAGGGTTGTGTAGGTTTTCTTTGAGGACGATGACTGATAGGTCAAACAGAGTCATCACTTTGTGAAAGATGTTCACCCACAGGTCATAGGGTGTTCTAGTCTTTCATCATTTTCCTATATGTGTTCATTGAGAGTGTAGTGATTGTCTGGTTTTACCCACATAGTTGTTATTGGGGTATTTGGTGCACTGGATGAGGTAAACCACATGCTGTGATGGGCATGTGCAGGCTAGGACCCATGGACCTTGTAAAGAGTGTTGTGGGAGATGTCTGTAGGTTTTGCATCTGTTGTTCTGGCAGGATCTGGTGCTGCTTTGAGTTGGTGAGTCTTGGTCTGTGGGGAGCTTGCTTCTGATTATAACTATATCTGACGTATCAGTCCTCATCCTCAAAGGAAACCCACACACTTTTGAAAGAGGAGTCTGGGAATTTAAATTCAGAACTCTTCTAGACATTAAAAATCATGGACTGATTAGACATACTAAATTTATGATTACAATCTGTAATCCACTAACCTCCCTTTTAATCCTATGACTGCAGACTGTTCAAGGTTGAACAGATTGTTTAGCATGAGTAAAGTAGTTGTTGTAAGGGACCATTCAACTAACTACTCATGCTAAACAATCTGTTCAACCTTGAATTCAGCTGTAATGCTGGGAATACCTTTTCCAAACCTGACGAAGAGCTGTGTGGCACTTGAAAGCTTACCTCTCTCACTGACAGTTGGTCCAATAAAAGATCGGACTTTACCCACCACCTTGTGATTTTTCTTCTCACCTGTCTGTATGAGTTAGATCTCTAACATTCAGATTCGGTGGGACCAATAAAAAGGGATGTGTAAGTGGGTGGGGTGACTTGCAAATTGAACATCGGTGAGTGAGTGTGAATCTATGAAGTTTAATGAAGCGTTAAGTAAGTAAATCTGAGGGGATTTAAGCAGGTGTAACATACAGGTTGAGACAGACAGAAGAATACATAAACTGTCCCAGCCTAGATTTACTCAATGTTTACATAAACTTTCTTAGGACATGTCTAGATGTGCAATGCTGCAGCAGCACCGCTGTACTGCTACAGCTGCGTTGCTACAGTGCATTGGCTGAAGATGCTGTCTCCCGATGGCATAAAAAAAAAATCGGCTCTGTGAGTGGCAGAAGCTGTGTTGGTAGGAAAAGCTCTCCTGCCAACATAATGCTGTGCACACAAACACTTAAATTACACTGACATATGTCACTTAGGGGGATGGAATATTCACACCCATGAGTGACATAAATTTTGTCAACATAGGCTGTAGTGTAAACAGCCTTCAACTCAGTTAGATTCCCTTCTCAGTTTGGCACTAAGAATCATTTAGCAATGGTAGAGCTAATTCTGGGATTCTAATTCCATGGCACAGTGTATTTAAAAATCAGTTGAAATCACTGAGCAACATAGATGTGCCAGTTATCTCTGATTAATCTAACAAGGAGGATAACTGTGTTCAGACTAGTGCTAGGAGATTTGCTGTGTATTTTGCTTTTTTTTTTAGTTAATGGAGTGTAAATGTGATAATTAGCAAATAAAATTTCATAACAGACAGGACAGGGAGCAGACAATTTTGTTAAATATAATACTAGAATATAGGATGGCAGAGTTCAAGGGCTTCATCTGGGATCTGTCTGGGCTGAGTCCCATTGTAACAAACTGTAGAAGGAAGTACACCACTTTATAGTGGTACCAAAACTATAGTAGATCATCAAACAGTGCAATTGAACATGAATTTTTCAGCTTATTTCTATCATCTTATCTGATCAAAGGAAGAATTATTAAAGCATTGTATGCACTTTTGATTAATTGGCTTCTTAAAGAGAGGAATAAAACACCCTCATTTTTGTATATTTTATGGTCCATTAAGAATCACTTTCCACTTCAGGGCAGGTGATTTTTTTTTTAAAGTGGAAAAGAAAAGAAAGTAGCTTAGAGTACTTCAGAAATACTGGTAGATTTTCCAAGGCTTTCACTCTGGTAATGTTCCTGAGCAGGGTGAAATTCACCCCAATGCAGAGTGACAGCATAAGAACCATTTATGTCCCACTTAAGCCCTCAGAGCAGGACTTAAGCAGATCTTAAATGTTGCCATGTTTTGTTCTGGCCCTTTGGACAGGGATGAATTTCATTTAAGATTCATTTAACACGAAACAAACTAACAGCAACAAAAAGAGAAACACCTTCTGATAATGCTAGTGGGACATGAAGTACAAGAGAACTGATTCTTCAGTCAATTAAACTATTGTTTTATTTCAGTGGAGTCAAATCAGTGTAATGGAGTGGATAATCAAGCCCCAAATGTGTGTCTTCTTTCTTTGACAAGCAGTTCTCTATGCTTAATTTTATTGCATAAACAATGTCATAGTCTTACATAGCAGTTCCATTGGTGAGAGACTGTTGGCTTTGTTCATGGATACTACCTATAGTACTGAGTTGGGTTTAAGATGAGGTCCCAATCTTCCCTTCTGCAAGCAGGAGAGAGAACACCCAGGTAGGCATGGAAATTCCATGTATTCCATCTGACAGATTTTCTATTTAATCATCCCATCAGGGTCTGTATTGGAGATGGGACAGCATGATAGCAATCTTTTCACTCACTTTCACCTCTCTCTTTTCCCTACTTGAACCCACCACGAGCCAGAAACCCACCAGGAAGAGAGGAGTATTCTTTAGTATTTTAAAAAAAGATACTGATGCTGCTATTTTGTACCAAAATCTGCAAATCCCCAGCCTGTGGATGCAAAGTAGATTAGGAGAAGAAATAGACATTTCTCTGGTAAACCAGTGATTAAGAAATGCTAACAGAAGGCTTGATCCTAGAGTCCTTACTCAGGCAAAAGCTCTCATTGTCTTTGCTGGGAGTTTTGTCAGAGTAGAGACTGCAGGATCAAGTATGGAGAATTATCTTTATTCATCATAGTCATGCCCACAAGATGCAGCTGAGTCACCAAGTGAGAATATTTTTTTTCTAACATGCATCTTTATATTTGATTTAAAAAAAAATCCAGATCCTCCTGCTTTCTGTCAGAGGCTTTTTATCTTACTCTGGTAGTGTCAAAATTTGTGATTCCGTGGTGCACACATGAAATTAGTTTTAATTTGCTATGTGTTTGACTGTGAATGACATTTACTATTCTGCACTGAGGATCTCATTAGCAAAGTACAAGTAATCTCTTATATGGAAAAATGACAAAGGATAAATGAGCTATTGAATACCATGCATCATTTTAAAAAGTTTCAGGATGCTTAGTTAAAATCAGTTCTGTATTTGTATTCTAGAGAAATGAATTGAATATAGGCTGTCAGACATTAGAGACAGAAGAAGAGACAGAGTCAGTTTCACTGCATGATGTAACACCCCTAAGAAGAATGGATCAGATGGCACTTAACTAAAAAGGTTCACTGTAAGTGCCCCCTCCGCCACAGTGAGTGTCATGGTATATTAACCATCTCTGGAGACATGGTAGCAGGATTGCTGGTGAATTTTGAGGCTTCAACCATGTAGGGCTCAGCATGTGGTGGGTTACCAATAATTAGTTCACATACATTAACAAGGAGAACATGTTTACATGGCTCATCAGGGAAGAAGCAGCCTTAATGCATCTGCAAGGACAAGGAGTTGACTGGAAATGAAGATGGTGTGCATTTTTGGTCCTTGAGTTAGGCTTGCCTGCACAGCTCTTCAACTCAAGTAGCAAGGCTGCCCTTTTAAGTCCATCGCCAAGCAAGTGTGCTAGCCAGTGTGTGCCTGCACATCATTGTTTTCTGCTAGCTATATTGGCACCCTCATGTGACTGGCTATGATTTTACCCAGGGTATAATCTGGACATGAGGACACCTGTGTCCTCTCAAATCTCCAACCTGGGGTGCCTTTTGCATTGTTTTGCTGTGAGAGCAACCACTCCTGGTCCTGCACACACACAGCTGCTAGCATGCAAAATCACTCCCATATAAATATGAATGCTCTGACTGGTCACTCATGAATTACATTACAGGGCGAGACCAACAAAATCCTAGTCTGGAACTTTCCTCGAGAAATGTGCATCTTGTACTAACTAGCTCTCTCCTTCTGGAGAATATATGTTCCTGGAAAGTCCATCCTTTCATTAATAGGAAATGATATGCACAAGCCCTGTTATCTCAAATGGAGGTTCCCAAACACTGCAATCCAAACACACTGGTTTAGATAAAGCAAAACAAGTTTATTACTACAGAAAGATTAAGGAATTACAAGAAATAAGGCATAAGTCAGAATTGGTTAAAAGAAAATAAAAGAAAAACACAAACATACATAAATTAGCAAGCAAAATGACTCTCACCACATGTTTTTTTGCAGTCCATATTGGCTGAAAGCCCCCCAGTCAGGACCGCACCCCCAGATCAGTGTTTCTTCAGGTGGTGTTGCTGCTGCAAGCAGAGGAGAGAGGTGATCTGTGTTGTTGGTTCTCTATTCTCATACCATTCCCCCCTCTTTGAGAATCATCTCCAGCTGCGGTTCACACAACAGTCAGTCTTTTTACATGGGAACCCCCAGCTGTTTTCCATTGCCAATATGTAAAGTTCTTGCTCACCTCCTTCTTCCTGCCAATGAATGGCCGCTTAACTGATAGTCCACTTGACTTTGTTGACACCTGCCTCAGGTGTTGGTTTTTGTCTTTTGTTTCTGAGGAACCGGTTTGTGCTGCTTTTCTAAACTTGGAGCATGTTACAGCAATCTTACTCAGTAGCAGCAGAGCAAGTAGGGCAGTATTGTCTGGTACGCTGTACCAGAAAGCTACTTATAGGTGGTATGGTGTACCAGAAAGAGGAGCAGCAGAACATGGGGCTGCCCAGCAGCTTCTCTGCCTCTAGCCCTTCCACGCAGGGTCTCCTCAGTTTGTACAGAAGCCCTGCGGGAGGACAGGCCTGGGGGCGGTACAGCCGCAGCAGAGGAACTGCGGGTGTGGGGCCACAGTGTGGCCCCATGTTCTGCTCCTTTCCCCGTTGTGGTTCCTGGGGGGCCCTGCCCCCTTCCCTTCCATGGAGCTGCATCTCCTCAGGCTCCCAGCAGCAGCCCCACCAGGGGGCAGGGTTGGGGATGGTACAGCCAATGGAGAAGCTGCCGGTGTTCTGCTCCTTCCCTGCTGCAGTTCCTGGGAGAGCCCTGAACCACAGGGCTCTCCTGGGAACCACAGCAGGAAAGGAGCAGAATGTGGGGCTACCGGGCGGTCCCACTCCAGCAGTTCCTCTGGCATGGCTGCTGTACCACCTCCAGCCCCGCCCCGGCCCTGTCCTCCGGCGGGACTGGCTGCTGTACAGATGGAGGAGACCCTGCGTGGAAGGGCTGGGGCAGTACAGCCCCACTGGAGGTGCTGTGTGTATGGGGCCACCCAGCAGCCCCACGTTCTGCTCCTTTTGCTGCTGCGGTTCTGAAGGCGCATCAGGAGGAGGACAGAGCACATGACCAGGATTCATCACTGAATGTGGTCCACTGATTGGATGACTAGCTTCCGAGGCTTGGGCCAGGTACTGACGGGGAGTGCTATGTGAATGCTCATCCATGCCTCCCACCTCCCAGTTGAACCTGCCATATCTAATCAGCAATGAATATTACAATGAGAGGGAAAGAAGGGGAAACAAAATTAGAACACATCCCACAAGAAGGGATGACAAAATACACAGCAAAATAAGAAGGAAAATAAAAGAACGAGGGAATGTACCGAAGAACAAAATGGAAACAGTGTTGGGGTATAGAGCAAAAGGTTACACGTCCGAGAGGGGCATTGCAAAGAGGCAGCTGCTGGCTCCAACAGATAAAACATTGAGAAAAAAATGTTTTAAGGTCCGCTGGAAATCATCCATAACTACGTCTCCTGGCTAGGTTGTTGGCCTCAATCTCTTTCCCTGGATGACCCCATGGTTCATTCCTGATCCCCAGGGGCATTTGGGGAGAGAGCAGTATACCAGCTAGAGGAATAGTTGAGCTGAGAACTTACTAAAATGGATATTAGATTGAGCACTTGTCTCCTTAGGCCATGATGTGTCTACCAGACCTCAAAGAGAGATCACCTCAGATCATTTAATGAGAGATCTTATTTAGGTTTAATAGTTGTAGAAATCTAACACTCTGATAGATTTTGTCTTACAATTTTAATATGAAGTTTGCAACTAAAGTTTGTTGGCTGTGTTTATATTTCATTTATTTCTGTCTAGAGTAAGCAACACCATCCCATTACAAAGTGCTTATTTTTACTGTACTTTACTGCAAGATTCCTAGTAAGTCCTAGCTGATAACTCAGTTCCTTATATTGAAAGATAACAGTGCTGACTGCCAACACATTGAGCTGAGACATTCACTAACTAGGATGCTCCATAAATTGCTTGAGTAATTTTCTGTGGTTTATAAGTCAGTCATGGTGAGTAGGTTGCTATACAACATTGGTTCCCAAACTGGGGGGCACGTGAAGAAATTTAGGGAAGCCAGGGGACAGGGAGCGGTTGGATGGGGCAGAGGTTCTGGGTGGGTGGTCAGGAGACAGGGAGCAGGGGGGGTTGGATAGACATGGGAGTCCCAGGGCCTGTCAGGGTGTGTGGGTGTGGGTAAGGGTCAGGGGAAAAGGATCAGGGGCAGCTGGATAATGGTAAAAGAGAGGTCGGGGGGTGTGAAGGTTTCTTGAAAATTAAAAAGGGGGCATGATGCTGAAAAGTTCGGGAACCACTGCTATATACATTTTATATCTGAAAGTTAGACTGAGAAGAAATAGGTTGGTGTTTCTTTAACAAAAACAAGCTTTGATTCATGTACTACTTAAAGATTTCTTGTGGTTTTTTCCATAAAGATGTTTTTACATTAGTCATGTTCATCATTCTGAAAAACATTTTATTATCTGACTATTTTTATGGTAAAACTAGTGTTTAGCAAGTGAAGTAAAGCTGATTTTTACTGAATGTATGAGTAAACCAGGTTAGAGGAAAAAGTTGTTTGCTTTTGCAACATCAATGACATTTAAAAAATTCAGCTTTGAATATTTGGAAATTTGCTATGGTCTTCTTGATTAACTTCTCTTGCATGGATTCTTTAGCTTTGGAGGTTATGGATTCCATTTATGGTTGGAATTAATTTGTCTTTTTAAAGAAATGTAAACTGAATTTTGTGCTGTGATTGCCACCACTAAGGTTCAAGAGAAACCCTTCATACTGAAATAAATCATGTGGTTCATATCAAGAACTACATGCTATAGATTGATTTGAAGTAGTCTGCTTTTATCTTAAAATTTGAGTGATCTAATTTCTCTTCTAAGCCCAACTGCCTTAAATCTAGGGTATCAGCACAATTTGTTAAAAAAGCTGGGATAATAAGAGAACCTGACTAGTTTAGCAGAAAAGTTGAAGGGATATATAAGTAGCTAATTTCAAAAACTGGTGGGTGAAATGTTAAGTTTGTAAGACTAAAAGCAGTATGAAAATTTGTTCTGCATTGTTTTCATAGTTTTATATTCATGTTGCGCACTGTTATTGCTGAAGAAAAGAAAGTTAATATCTGAATGATGATTATCTATTACAGGTGGTTGTAAGCATATAGTATGTTATGGTTTTATTCTAATGGATTTCATCCAAACAACAAAAATGTCCACATTAACAACATTATTGTAACTATTCTGCTGATGTCTTAGTGTATTATTTACTTTCTTGAAAAGCTATGGTAATGTTTTCCAAAGGCATCTAAGTACATTGAGAGCATAATTCCTATTTACAAAAGTTGCTTAAACATTTAGCCTAAATTTCATTGAAAGTCAATGAGACTTGTTTGAAAATGGGATTTAGACTCTTGTCAGATCTTTTTGAAAATTTTATCCTCCTTATCTTCTGGACTTGCTTCAAATGTTGTGTAAATGTTCAATGGCTTAAGCATCTCTGGCATCATTTTCTTTTTTGGCCCATTGTTTTAAGGAATGTTTTCCTCCACATGGAAATGTCCTCTTTCAATTGTTTTCTTCTAAATGTCAAAAAAAAAAGTTTATACTTAAGGAAACATTTTAAGAGCTTTAATTTTTGATAGAAACCAAAACTGCAAAGACTAGAAAGTTCAATGAGGTTTCTGTAATACCTGAAAATAGAGTAGAAATGGTTGATACAAGCAGCAAAAACTAAAGGCTGAGGAGATTTTGTATGAATGGGAACCCTAGTTTGGAAATTGGGGTAGAGGCATAATGCATCTGAGACTAAAAGCCAATGGATCTCAACCTTTTGTTCTTGGAACATCCTTAGGATGGAGTGGTTCAGAGGTACCACTACCATTTCCCCTCATGCCAGATCCTCTCACAGCTCAGACCAACTTAATTTTCCTATTCATTTTCTCTCTCGTTTCTCTGTATCTGTTTTCCTCTAATCTTTTATGTTTGATTGTTTGCGTTTAATTTTGTTTTTGCTCTTCCCTCAGCTCTCGCCTCTATGGTGGCTTTCATCTCCCACCCCTCAGAAAGCTACATGCTCTTGGCTGTGGGGCATCCATTGTTGCTACCCCAGGCAAAGCTGAATGCCATGGAAGGTTGCTCTCTGATGCTACATGCCCACAGCTAGCTACATTAGACGACACATCAGGACCAAGGGAGGCACAGTGGGTGCTTTCAAGAAGTCAACTGCTGCTTTGAATTCACTTTTAAATAAATAGTGTCTGAGGGCTAGATCAGGTGCCTTGTAGCTTCCTCCAACCATATTAAGCCTCTGCCCTGCCATGCGTATAACTTGGACGAGTTCAGTGTCCGTCCGTCCGTCCCCCCCCCCCCCCGTTTTGAGTGTCATTGTATATATGGTATAATCTTTGTCTGCCTCTCACTCTGACTCTTTTGCAGTCAATTCTTGCTTTGCCAGTTTTCAGTATTGTTTGTTATTTATAATTGGCTTTTTCAAGGATGTAATATCTCCATCACACTGTACTTTTGTGCGAATCTTGTAATTTAAGTGAGTGCAGTCCTCTGTTAAAAGAAAGAATCACGTTTTTTAGATACGTGAGATAATTAGTAATAATCACAATATTTACCTTTAAGATATTTTAGGTTATTATAGTAACTAGCAAATATAAGCCATGACTACTCACAATATCCTTCAGTTGGAATAAATCTAAAAACACTTTATTTGGCATGTACAAAAATATCCTTTTCTGAGTGGCAAAGAGTCCTGTGGCACCTTATAGACTAACAGACATATTGAGCATAAGCTTTTGTGGGTGAATACCCACTTTGTCAGATGCTCCAATACGTCTGTTAGTCTATAAGGTGTCACAAGACGCTTTGCCGCTTTTACAGATCCAGACTAATACGGCTACACCTCTGATACTTTTCTGAGTGGTAAACTTTCTCAGAAGAAAAGTTTACTTGAGAGCAGGACTTTTAATTTGCTCTAAATCTGTCTGTATATCTTTTAGGTTTATCTGCTGCAGAGGTTTTACTGTACACAAGGTGGAAGCATAATTAAAAGAATATAGTTAGACTGACTCACACCGGTCATTCCCAATCTTATTCAAAAGTCTTGAAATAAGACTATACGGAAACATCTGTTCCTTCTTTCCATCTTTTTAAAGGGCAGGATGCTGTGCTTTTGACCATGTTTCCCTCTCCCCTACTTTTCATTATCCTAGTCTTTCTCTGCCCTATATTCTGATGAAGTATCCAGCAAGAAAGTCTTTACATAGTAGAATCCCCTTTTTACTGTGCAACATTAAACAGCTGATTGTGGGCATGGGATTTTGTTCAAACAGACTATGGTCTGCTTTTGCCGTAGCATCCCACACCATAGAAAAACCTTCCCAACATTATTAAGCACATATGAAAAGCAAAACTAAAAACAAAAAAACAAACAAAAAAAACCACAAACTTTAATATACTTGGAATTTCTGAATTAAAATGATTGTTCACTCAGGGAAAGTTCCCTTTTCCTTTGCTTATGCTCTGTAAAATTGTGTGAAAGAGAAAAATGATAAAAAGACTCTTGGTAGTACTAAAAATCTTAATTGCAGGATTTAGGCTCAGTGACAGTTGCTGTTATTATTCCTGCTGTTTAGAAACATTTGAAAAAAATATACACAAGAGGGGAACAGGGAGGGTAAAAAGGGAAGATCTGTCAGTGAGGCTTGCTTCATTCACATGCTGCAGTCAAGGAACAGTAAATGCATAGCTCAGTCACAGACAGGTATGCTTTAGCCTCTGGACTTCAGTTCAGCTCCCCTGTCTGGCATACTCTGGTCACTTCCTACTGGTCACTCTTCCTGCTGGGACAAGGTTGCTTACAGCAGTGGTTTTCAAAGCTGGTCCACCGCTTGTTCAGGGAAAGCCCCTGGCGGGCCAGGCCACTTTGTTCACCTGCCGTGTCCACAGGTTCAGCAGATCGCGGCTCCCACTGGCTGCGGTTCGCTGCTCCAGGCCAATCGGGGCTGCGGGAAGTAGTGCAGGCCGAGGGATGCGCTGTCTGCCCTTCCCACAGCCCTCACTGGCCTAGAGCGGCAAACCGCAGCCAGTGGGAGCCGCGATCAGCCGAACCTGTGGACATGGCAGGTAAACAAACTGGCCTGGCCCTCCAGGGGCTTTCCCTGAACAAGCGGTGGACCAGCTTTGAGAACCACTGGCTTACAGCATCTTAGGCCTGTCATGCTGATTATGATGATGATACTTTGGAGTTCACTGATGACATCATCATCATCATCATCTGGACCCATGGAAAAGAAGCCCTTGAGGAATTCCACCATGATTTCAACAATTTCCATCCCACCATCAGTCTCAGCCTGGACCAGTCCACAAAAGAGATCCACTTCCTGGACACTACTGTGCTAATAAGCGATGGTCACTTAACCACCCCCCTATACTGGAAACCAACTGACTGTTATACTTACCTACATGCCGCCAGCTTTCATCCAGACCACACCATATGATCCATTATCCACAGCCAAGCTCTAAGATACAACCGCATTTGCTCCAAACCCTAAGACAGAGACAAACACCTACAAGATCTCTATCAAGCGTTCTTACAATACCCACCTGGTGAAGTGAAGAAACAGATTGACAGAGCCAGAAGAGTACCCAGAAGTCACCTACTACAGGACAGGCCTAACAAATAACTGACCACCACTAGTCATCACTTTCAGCCCCCAACTAAAACTTCTCCAGCACATCATCAAGGATCTACAACCTATCTTGAAGGACGAGTCACCACTCACAGATCTTGGGAGACAGGCCAGTCCTTTCTTACAGACAGCCTCCCAACCTGAAGCAAATATTCACCAGCAACCATGCATCACACAACAAAAACACTAACCCAGGAAACTATCCTTGCAACAAAGCCCATTGCCAACTGTGTCCACATCTATTCAGGGGACACCATCATAGGGCCTAATCACATCAGCCACACTATCAGAAGCTCATTCACCTGCATATCTACGAATGTGATATATTCATAGACATTAAGGTCAGAAGGGACCATTATGATCATCTAGTCTGACCTCCTGCACAATGCAGGCCACAGAATCTCACCCACCCACTCCTGCGATAAACCTCTCACCTATGTCTGAGCTATTGAAGTCCCCAAATCATGGTTTAAAGACTTCAAGGAGCAGAGAATCCTCCAGCAAGTGACCTGTGCCCCATGCTACAGAGGAAGGTGAAAAACCCCCAGGGCCTCTTCCAATCTGCCCTGGAGGAAAATTCCTTCCCAACCCCAAATATGGTGATCATCTGAACCCTGAGGATGCAAGAAAGATTCACCAGCCAGATAGGCAGGAAAGAATTCTCTGTAGTAACTCAGATCCCACCCCATCTAACATCCCATCACAGGCCATTGGGCCTATTTACCATGAATAGTTAAAGATCAATTAATTGCCAAAATCATATTATTCCATCATACCATCTCCTCCATAAATTTATCGAGTTTAATCTTAAGCCAGATAGGTCTTTTGCCCCCACTGCTTCCCTTGGAAGGCTATTCCAAAACGTCACTCCTCTGATGGTTAGAAACCTTCGTCTAATTTCAAGTCTAAACTTCCCGATGACCAGTTTATATCCATTTGTTCTTGTGTCCACATTGGTACATATATGCCATCATGTGCCAGCAATGCCCCTCTGCCATGTACATTGGCCAAACCAAACAGTCTCTATGTAAAGACTAAATGGACACAAATCAGATGTCAAAAATTATAACATTCAAAAACCAGTCGGAGAACACTTCAGTCTCTGGTCACTCGATTACAAACCTAAACATCCCAATATTACAACAACAACAAAAACTTCAAAAACAGACTCCAATGAGAGACTGCTAAATTGGAATTAATTTGCAAACTGGACACCATTAAATTAGGCTTGAATAAAGACTGGGAGTGGGTGTCATTACACAAAGTAAAACTATTTCCCCATGTTTATTTCCGCCTCCCTACTGTTCCTCACACATTCTTGTCAACTGCTGGAAATGGACCACCTTTATCATCACTACAAAAGTTTGTGTTTTTTCTCTCTCTCCTGCTGGTAGCTTTTCTTTTTGTAGAAATGTGTCACTTTTGACACAACTTTTATCAGTAAAGGTGTCTTTGGTCCAGGATGGAATTTTTGATCAAAAAGAGAGTACACCAAATTAGCTAATAGCTCAGAGGTTAGGGCACATATCTGAGAAGTGAAAGACTTCAATTAATGCTAGAGTCACTTTATTTCTCAAGTTTCATCCATCATGTGAGCTTATCCAGACACAAAGTATATTCATAATAGCACAGAAGCAGCAACAAAAAGAGAATAATAATTCAGAGTTGAAAGTAAATATAAAATATTAAAAAAAACAAACTTTGAGGCAAATTCTGTGGCTTCACAGGAACAGGCTGATACTTTAGTGAAAATCCAAACCTAGGTGTCAGTGTCCTGATGGAAATTAATCCCTATGCTAAGGAGTCTGAGGCACCACATCTTAAAAACTCTGCCTGCAGGTTCTCAGATATTTTAAAATATTACTCTATTACTCTAGAATTTACTATCCAAATCTTACAAAAGCACCAGTCATTGAAGAAAATAGAATAAACCAAATTTGATAGATCAAGCTGTTACAATTCCCATTTAACAATGACATGCTTCTAATTATTAAAAAAACTTTTATATTTCACAAATGCCTTGGTTGATTATCTCTAAACTTGCCTGTTTGCCCAGTTACCCATGTCTCAATTCCCCCCACCTTTTGCTTCAAATCTCTTTAACAGATTTTAATGGTGGTGAAGGGTGTGAGGCAAGGTTTTGTGGGATGAGAAAGTTGGTAACCCTAGTCTGTGAGCATAGCCTAACATTGTCCACAATCAAATACAACGTTAGTGAAGGGGTTTTTTGTTTTTTTTAAAGTATCTGTTCATGTGAATTAAGGAGACAGAAGCAATGAGTTGATATCAGATTTTCCAATTTAGGCTATTTACCTTTTTCTAAAAATGCTCATGTGATGCTTACTTTTGGTTATCAGTGATTTAAAGCTGTTTTCTGCTTTCCTGTCTCCATATCCTCTAGTATCCGTTGAATGGATTGCAAAAGCTAAATTGTGTGTCAGGAAAAACAAATAGTAATAGAGTAATTCTGGCTGTCTGGTAGAATATCTTCCTTGGTTTGGTTTGTTTTTATTTATCTTAATATTGTCATTGCCCAATTATGAGTCCTTGTAATGCAGAAGTGCATTAAAGTGAAGAAGCGGGTTAAGGTTTGATGTTTTGTGTTAATATTTCCTGTGGTTTCAACCCACCATGTTTGTTCTCATCTTCATTCGAGTGTTGCAATGTATGCTATACTTAGGACAGAGCATTTCCTCACTTTTAGGTTAGTTCATTCATTTTGGATGTTTTGGCTCATGGAGTGAAATCCTGTTCCCACTGAAGTCAGTGAAAGTATTGCCATAGACCTCAATGGAGCCAAGATTTTATCCCTTATCTAACATCTTTCCAGCTGGTTCACTAGGTTTTCAAGTTAAAAGGTGTGGTTCTGCTCTGGAAAATGGTATTTTTACATTACATGTTTACTGGGTGACAATGATTTCTATATGAAATATGCACTATTTCACCAGTCATTACAAAGACCTATGTAGAGTTAGTGGCAGAAAAACTCTACATAGGCACAGCAAAGGTTCTCATTTTTAAACGGCACTCTGATTTACTGAATAAGACGACAAATACTTAGTTTTGAACTCTCCAGTGTGTTCTAAAAGATCTGTTAAAGAGATAGGAGTCCAGTGAAATTTGTTATATATCTTATTTACACTGCTAGCAAAAAAAAAATTGTACATTTCTTAAGAACAGCCATACAGTAGCAATAATTCTGCTCATAGAAGTTGACCTTTACAAAATTAAGGTGGCTTAAATGTATTTATGCAGACTCATTAGATTGCCAGCTACACAGTGAAGAATGTCAGGACTGCATTTCTAAATGTTGCATTTAAAAATATGATTTACTAAATGATGCTATTATAAAAAGTAGTTTATTTTCAAAACCTGTTACTATTTTGATTAGTATCTTTCTAGTCAGTGTGGGAAGACACTTTGAGCTACATCCCAGTCCCTGCCATGATGGTATATATTGCTGTCAATAGAGTTACTTGGAATTTACATTGGTGTAACATTATCCAGAGCATGTTTTAATCTGTGAAACAATCCAGGCTAGATTCCTATCTCACTTTCACGGGTGTAAATTCAAAGTAACTCATTGGCTTCAGTGGAGGGTTAACATGGTTTTAAACTGATGTAAGAGATCAGAATCTGGTCATTTGCCTTTCTGGAATACCAATTTTATATTTAAGGGTATTGCTCCTATGGATGGGGCATTAATGTTATGTGGAACTAGCCATTACAGGGAAGTCAAGTGGTATGAAAGCTTGTGTGACTCCCATAATCATTCATTGGAGTCATGAGATTGAGGACCTGATTCTGGTCTCATTTACACCATTGTAACTTCCAGTGACTTCAGTGGTGTTACTCATTCAGTCTAGTGTGATACCAGACTCAAACACCTAAATTGGGATCTTTAAGTTTACTGCTCTGTTTACTTTATTTACTTTATAGCTCTGTTCCTGCATACAATTATATGGGGAGCACCAATGGACGCTTCCTGTCTCAGTTGGCCACAGGGGCATTATGGCTGCAGGCAGGTTAGAGGTAAAAAGATTGTGGTATACGGGTCTAACCGGAGATAGATCAACTCCGAGCAAATGGAAAAAGAAGGCAAGGCTGAAGAACTAAAAGAATAATGGCAGGCGAGAGCTGAAGTAAGAGAAAAATTGAATATGGGGAAAGGAATGAAAATTGTAGAAGTGAAAAGAGATACTGCAGGAGAACACAAAAATTATAAAACAGAGGAATAAAAATGAGGGAGGAGAGGAGATACAAAGTACATTAAAAATATCCTGTTAGAGCAGCACCACTATTACAGGCAAGCAACTCTGCCTTCAGAAAAACCAACAATAGATGTCACAAAGTGGTGGAGGAGGCCCCATTGTCTGATGTCAGACTTTTATATAAACTTTTTATATACAAAAAGACAGTGGAATGTAGTTTTGCCATGGTGGTCCATTAACAGACCAGAGAGATGGAAATTGCTATAATTTTGATGAGGATTTCTTCAAATTTAAGGGGGTGTCTTGAAAGTACATTAGAAAGCTGGATTATTCAATTTACCCTGTACTAACCTATGTGGTGCATATCCAAAATATGCTGGGAAGGAGACTCATCTGCTGCCCTACTTCTAGTAGTGGGACCACATTAGGGAAGAAACTTGTTACCTCATTCTTCTCTTCTGCTCGAAGCACCTTAGGGTTTTGCCTGGATCCCGCAAAGTATATGTTTCGCCCTGTGTGGTGTCCTGGACAGTTTGGGTAGTTCTAGTTTGCTAATTTAAACTCTTTGCAACTTTGATTGTATGCTGCATTTTTCACTTTCTGGTATCAACCATTGCAGTCGTGGAAGTCTAGTGTATCATGATCAATGGAAATAGGAGTTGGAGGGCCCAAGTTCCCTACTGAGACTGTGATTAAAGGAACACCAGGGGAACAGGAAACAAATGGTGTTATGCTGGAAGCAACTCAGGAACATGGACAGAACAGTCCACAGGGTTTAATAAAGTTCCACTTCTTCACTTTATTCTGCATTCAGCTGTACCTGTTGCCAATGTAACACTGTGTACTTATTGTGCAAATGGGCCGACAATTCACCTACAGAAAAGAAATATTGAAGCAGTGTTGAGAGTCTGACATGAAATCACAACAGCAAGGAAAGTCAGACCTGAGGCTGAAAACAGAACCATTTAAATATCATGAGGTGTTTTAAAATGAATCTCTTTTTTGGATTTTTTTTCTTTGATTTGTTTTGTAACATTTAATAGAAAATCTCCCACTATGTGAGAGACTTCTCTCTTCTTCCCTTTTCCCCTCATTTGTGTTGTCATTTCAGTTTAAATCTCAAATGCACCCACCGTTTCCTTGACTGCTAGAAAAGGGACTTACTTAGAACCAGCTAAATATCTTTGGGAAGCTGGGATTTATAGTCTGTCCCCACCTCCCTAATGCTGCTCATTAGAAGTGTTAAAAGAAAGAAAGTTAAAAAAAGTTGTCCTGATTCTGTAATCTTTAATGGGAAGGTCTCTCACTCTCTGCCCAACTTCTGTGTGAAGATGTCATGTTGAAAATTAAATCTTAAATGTACCATACACACACAAGGGTTGGCAGGGTTTCTGGAGTATCGTATGGAAGCCCAAATTTACTTTAGTTTTAAACACAAAATTAGGTCCTTTACTGCAACTTTGTAAAATTGGCATGGCCAATTACTTAAATATATAAACTAATATTTTGTGTACCCATCAAATATAGGCCTTCCCTAGGTAAGAGGGTGAATAGGATTTTGCAAGACCATAAGGACAACATTATTGCACCCTTGTTTAGCAGCCTAACAATATCTTAGTCCAACAGATGAACTTCTGTCCTGTATCCAGCTTTAAGCTGTGAAAAGTTGTAAAGACAGAAATCACCATTGACTTAGAACCCCAACATTTCAAAATAGCTGACGTGAGAAATGGTGACTATTAATAATGGTTTTTGGATCTGAACAGCTTGTTTTTAATGATACATTCTAATTTCCTGAGTTTAGAGCTTGTAGGCTTCATCTGGAAAAATCCAGAGCAAGAAGATATAATATGCTGAACTCGTTCTAGTAATTTTCATGTGGATCACTTGTGTGTACTTCAAAAAAAGCAAACTAAATATTTTGTTACTATGAAGAATTACCATGAGCACAGGCCCTCAAATATATACTTCATTTTAAAATTCACCTTTCACAGTGTGTGCATGTTACCAGCTATGACAATAAAAGAACATCTTTCATATTTTATCAAAGGGGATGTAAGGTAATCAGTGAAATGCAACAAGTAGTAAGTGATGTTTTCAACTTAGCTTTAGATGGACTTAAAAAAAAACCTCCAAATGATTAGATAAAGGGGATTTGCTGAAATAGTAATGAGATTTTTTTAATGAAAAAAATAATTTCTCAGTTCAGACTTTTCATTGTTCCTAATTAAACATTATATTTCTTTTAGAAGATAAAGCTAACATAATATTTTGAAGGTAAGATGAAATGATTTTAAAACACAGTAAACTATGAATATGACATAACTTTCTGTTTGAGAATATTCTAATTTAAAGCAGATTGAGTGTTTTGATGAATCTGATAGGTTAGCATAAATTTCAACTTCAGCAACTGCCTAGCTAATAAAACATTATGAGTAATGCATAGAAGTTATATAGGGGCAAATCCTCAGTTGTGCTTGAACTCTACTTAGTACACAAGGGGAACATATGTTGCTGGCTTTCCCTCTCCCTTAACCCTACTAGGAGCCAATTCAGCCCTTCCTACAAGACAGAGCAGCCTCTGGGTTGCTCTAATTGATCCTGGCTGAACTGTCCTAGTAACCATTTTGTCAGCTCCAACTATAATGTGGATAATTGTGATGGGGAGGACTCACCACCACAGCACCTCCTGCTGTTCCCACTAGGAATTAGCTCAGTGCATGCAGAGCACCCTCTGCCAGTGGTGTCCTGTCCATCTCTCACCCTAGATGGGCGTCTCAACCCGTGTTGCTCCCAGCTTGTGGCATCCTCTTCAGGACACTGCCCTCCAGCAGTGCCCACTGCTCCAGTCTCACCCCCTTCCAGGCGTTTGGTGTTATCAGCAGTCCTTCTCTTCACCCCAGCCACAATGGCTAGCCACACCCCAAAGTCTAACCCCTTTTGGCAGTGGTCTGGTGATGGCCACTTGGAAGGGGAAACTGCTTGCTTGCTTGCTTCCTGGGCAGCCTTAATATAGGGCCTAACCTAGCCCTGATTGGCTGGCTGTAATACTGGCCCTGATTGGCTCTGTAACAGGCCCTCCCTGGTTGGCTGCCACCTTGTGCAGCTGCTCTGGCCTGTTGTAGCCCAATTTGGCATGGGGGTGGGGCACCGCCCCACCACAATAATATAATATTAATAATATCCTTGGACTATAATATGGTCCATCCATAACCTGGTATGCTAACTACAGCCGATTTTGTGGATTCCCTTTGGATAGGAGTCCCTAGAATCTTCTGTAATAGGCATGCAAGTATATGGCATGCAACGATTCTACTATCCGAAGAGAATGCCCAGCTCAGGCAGTTCTCAATCACCTTTGCACCATGGCATAACAGGGAGGGACCATTGTCCGAGAATATGGCCAATGGAGTCTATGTCAGAGTGGTATAAAAGTTTTATTGTCACATGTTTGGGAGGAGTCACATCACTCATGCACAGTTTCGCCACATGTAAGTGATGTATGTCACAGATACTAGCAAGCGCCCCTTCCTACCCACCTACTAGGACTGCTGTGAGGGGAATCAAAGCCTCTGTGCTCTGGATTCCCAAGAGTGCATTAAGCTCCTGGAGCCTGAACAGAGTCCAGTCACTGTCCCACTCTCAGGCTCCTTAGGTACACTCTTAGGGCACACCTGGCATGCCCTTCCGAGTGTTGGAACCCTCTGTCCATCCATCTAGCCCCTCAGAGTGAAGCACTGACCCTTCAGGCTCCCCAATACTTAAATGCACCCCTCTCTCTGAACGGTCCCCCTAAGATGTGAAGCTTCCAGTTTACAGTTTAACTCCCTCAGGGACACACAGAAATTGTGACACAGTCAACATATACACATTCTGTTCAGTCTATCAACTTTATGCTCTTGACTTAATAAATAAAGAAAAGGAGAGTACAGAACATACAGAACAATAAAACATCTTAAACGCAGTGTCCCTTGCTAGCTCACCCTTCTGTTGGGATCCTTGGGAGATCATCTGTGTTCTGACAGGCAGTCAGAGAGTCCTCCGACAACTTGACTATCCTGCTCCTACAGCAGCTTCCTTCATCTTACTCACATGCAGGTCCCCTCTGTAAGTCCCTCTTTGGACTTCTGCTGGGGTCACCTGCTTCTTTTATTCTGCGTTTTGGTAATTTTTCATTAGTCTCAAACTTCCTTGCCTTCAAACAAGAGGAGGAAATATCTTCTCCCCAGGGAGAGCAAACCCATTGTCTCAAAATGTTTTATTTGGAATAGATGATCCTAGAGTGAGGATCACTCATCATTGGGCAAGTCTATGCTTAAATCGCTGCATCAGCACAGCTGTCCTGCTGTAGCGCTTAAGTGAATACATTCCTACACCGGCTGGAGAGCTTCTCCTGTTGGCATAAGTTAATCCACCTCCCTGAGAGGCAGTAGTTCTGTCAATGGGTGAAACTCTCCCTTCGACATAGCGCTGTCTACAGGGGTGGTTAGGCTGGTATAACTATATCACTCAGGGGTGTGGAAGTTTCAGACCTCTGAGCAACGTAGTTATACCGACCTAGGCTTGTACTGTAGACCTGGCCATTGTCTCTGGCCTGGCAGAGATATGACATAACCTGCTCACTCCTGAGGGATTCACATTCAATAGGCTTTCCCTGGTGTGGTAATTTCATGAGAAAATATTCCAAAATTAAGACGTGGTACAGACAGAACCCCCAATTTGTCGCAGTGTTTGCATTCTGAGCTCATACTTACAGAATGTATAAGAATAAATTGTGGAGCTTTTTTCTCCCTCTGCCTATAAAACCAAATGCCTAAGAGTATGTGTATACTGCAACAAACACCTCATGCCAGCTCAGGGGTGCTGGAACAATTTTTATAGTGAGGGTGCTGATGATAGAAACCATGTTATTACTACTTCAAGTCAGGGGGTGCAGTAGCACCCCAGAGCCAGTATCACTGTGCCAGTGAGTCTCAGAGCCCAAGTCAACTGACTCACACTTGTGGGGCTCACAATACAGAGAGAAAAATAGCACTGTAGATGTTTCTGCTGGGGCTGGAACCTAAGCTCTGAAACTTGGTGAGGAGGGAGGTCTCCGAGGCTGGGCTCCAGCCTGAGCAGGAATGTCTACACTGCTCTTTTTAGGCCCACAACACAAGCTCTGTGAGCCCAAGTCAGTTGACCTGGGATCCTAGACTCTTTGCTGTGGGTTTTTTTTGCAATACACAAATACCCTCTGTTATCATTATTCCCATTGTATGGTACTCAGAAGGAGCCTTAAAAAAAAAAACTATAAAAATTACAGTTTCTTTACCTAAAGAAATCCAATATCTTGAATCATTCTAAGGCCCACTGGGAAGCTGGAAATCTCCCTTTTCTTTAAAGCAAGAAAATTAATGAAAAACCATTGAGCATTGTTGAGTTAAGTAATATAAGTTCAATGGTCTCAATACTATCTCATTAAGTAACTCTGAAGTTACTTTGAATGTTTTAGGTACAGTAAAATTGTTTCGCAATAATGTTTAAAGTCAGTAAACGGAAAGAAGGACAATTAACAAAAAGCTCTAGTTCCTGAACAAAACACTTATTCATAGCATACTTTTCCATGGCTAGAAATCAGCTTTCATTATACCCACATACATACTGTGCAAATAAGTACCACAGAAAGTGAACATGAACATCACAACAGTTATTTTGGGGGCAAGCTGAAGAATACTGTATATGATGCTGAATTTGCAGTTAAAATGAAAATACTAGTTTATACATATTTAGGCTCAGAGTTCTAGTCCAGAAGTTTTCAGATCTTAAATTCTGGAAGTGGTTGCCTAGCAAAAGTCAACTTTAAACAAGGTGCTTTGAGAGAACCAAGAAAAAGTGCTGTATGAAATCAAAATGAGTGAAAAAAATATGTAATTAATGTTTCTATAAGGTAAAAGCTGGATGGTAGGGCAAGATGTGCCATAGAGTAATGTATTACACAGTCTACTTTTAATGTTTTGCCATGATACAGTATCTGTGATATTTTCTTGTTGATCCAACTTCAAAAGCCAGTTATAGTCATTCTTTTCTGCATGGCCCAATTGATATCGTGTTCCATGAAAAATGCAGGCACTGCTGCCTGTAGTAATATTTTTGTGTTCTTTTTCCTCCGAGAGCTGGAGTAAAAGTTAAAGGAGCAAGCATTCTAGCTTCATAAATCTGTGAGAAGAGAATACAGTCTCTTACTAACATGACACAATGAAATATGCTGATATTTAAGGGGAGCCCAAAGCAGGCAGTGGAGCATTTGAGATTATTTTCAAAAATAAAGTAGCTAATACCAACTTTAAAATAAATCAGAAGTTTAGGAGCCCCCACTGAAATATATTTAAATTAGGAGGGCAATAGGCTTTAGTGCCTCACGAAGAAGAAAGAGTGTTCACTGTTTGGAGAAACTGTTTTAAATACATTCAAAATGTGATAAGTGCAGTAAAAATAAATTATACTGAAATTCAGTCAGTGTGTGCTAGTTTTTACAATTTTATATGCAATAAATGTAAAAGTAAGTAGTTTGTTGATAATATATTCAATAAAGAGGCTTGCTTTGTTACCAGTAGTGATCCAAGTGAATTAGAACCCCATGGAGATGACAAGATATTGACACCTCTCCTTCCTATCCAATACTCCAATTTGTTTCTCAGCATCCTGTGCCCTGGCTGCAGTGGTGCCTCACTGGGGGTTGAATAGCAGTTGGCACAAAGGATTCTGTAGTTCAGCTTTTTCTGTCTCTCTTATTTTATTCTTTTTCTTTCCCAGTTTTCTCTCCTCAATTTATCTTATTTGTTGTTTTCCCCCCCTCTACTGGATTGGGCAAAACTGGATTGGTAAATCCAGGTGTTTTTTTTTTTTTTATCCTTTCAAAGCATTAGTTGGGTGACACTGAATGGGTTGTAAAAGGAAATGAAGAACTTGTACATTTCAGGAGCTGCGGGGTTGGCAGAGTAATATTTTTTTCCGGAAATATTTCCCAGCCTTTCTAGTCAAGTTGGCCTACCCCTCTTTGGGATCGGTGTGGCATTTTTAATTGTCATTTTATGCAAATATTTGTAAAGACATATGTTTTCTTTCCTGAATGTGGACTATCACTTCTCTGTGTAATCTTCTCCTGTTTTCAGAAAATGGAATAGATTCACAATCAGTACCTGCCTGTATTTGACTGTCAGCTATATCACCACACAAAGGCACACCAATGCCTGAGGAGGACTGTGGATGTTTGACTTACCTTTCCATCATCACTTTTCCTCACTTTTCCTCAGGTTGTTAGAGCAGTTTACCATGCTCTCCCTCTTAGCAGTTGTTGATTTAATCCTCCAACCAAACTTTCAGAAAGAAAAAAGAGTTCTTTCCTTTTGGGATTAAAAAACCCCCGTCCAAATGAAACAAAATACAGATCTTTGCCATATCCAGGCCAAAATCCTCTTCCCAGGATTCATCCCATCTCCGTTAATGTAGGGGAGTGAAAGAAAGACCTCCTCCCATCTTCCCTGACAGACCAAATCTGGGATCCCTGAACCAAGCAGGTACACACACCAGGCCTTCAGCCCACACTGCTGCTCCTGCCACAGGCAGTTTCCTTTCCTTGCTTTTCACTTTTCAGTGCCAGCTTCATTTCCCTAGTATTACCAACCCCATATGTTCAAAAACCACGAGCCAGGGCCCTAAAAATCAGGGGTTGGCTTAAAAATCATGAGAATTTTAAAAAAAATAATAGAATTGTGGTTATTTTTATTTGCTGCTCAGCTTGTATGCCTTTACAGGTCACATATTCAAGCTTTTCCATGCAACCAGGAGGGCTAGATACTTGCTCTATTTTTGTAAGAAAGCTGATAGTCTCATGTAATCACACGAGTCCAGGAGTTGTGGCCTTAAAATAAATAAACTATCTGTAAATTTGCCAGAGTTGGCAACATTTCTTCCTCTGACTTTAAGGCTTCCTACTATTCTCAGACTCCTCCCTGGGGTTTTACTACACAGCCTGACTCAATTTGGCCCTTTCCAGGCTTCTTTCAAACTTATTCCTCCCAGGCCCTTTACCTAGAGAGACCTCAGAGATCCTCCTGGTCTGTTCAGGTCTCGCTTAGTTGAAAAGCCTTCCTTAGGCAGCAGCTTCTCATTCTCAGGTCTCTCTAATATGGAAAAGGAGACTGCCTTGAAAAGTGGAACATCTTGTCAATATTTTTCTGCCCAAGAAACGACCCAGCGTATAAAGACAGGTTTCAGAGTAACAGCCGTGTTAGTCTGTATTTGCAAAAAGAAAAGGAGTACTTGTGGCACCTTAGAGACTAACCAATGCATCCTATGAAGTGAGCTGTAGCTCACGAAAGCTCATGCTCAAATAAATTGGTTAGTCTCTAAGGTGCCACAAGTGCTCCTTTCCTGTGTATAAATGGCATTAATAAATATTTTTTTCTGTAAGTCAATTCAGTGTGGTTATAGCCAACTGGCTTCCACCAATAAAGGAAAACTGCCAGCTGGAAAACCATCTGTCAAAAATCATTTTCCTTTTACTCTTGTTACTAATAAATAAAGCTGGCTGGAAACTTTTCATCAATAGTTTTAGATGTAAAATAACTTTTGATTAAATGGAAATGTTCATGAAAAAATCTATTTTCATTTTATAAAAAAATATTTTAAAAATGTTTTTGAAGAAAACTTGAACAATTTCAATGAAATAGATATTTTTGTCAAAATTTTCCGTTCTTTTCAAAATTTTCCACAGGAGAATTTTTTTTTCCCCAGCTACCTCTGCTAATAACAGCCATAGAAGCCTGTTTTCAAAGCAGATTTATAATTCTCAGTTGCAAAATCAGCTTTTCATATGTTGATTCACATGCAGATTGCTATGGGTTTTGTGTACACACCCTGGTACTTGTTGCTCACATGTACTGGTGTGGCATTACCAGGCTCATACATTTCCCCAGGTGCCACATAAACTCTCCTTCACTTACTCACTTCCTGCACAAGAAGAATGGTGGAGAGGAACCACTCCAACTAGTGTGTTAGAGAAGTGAATGGGAGTAAAGGTATTATATATCCTTGTAGAGTGACATTGCATTTAGAGTAATGAAAGGGTGTCCTTACACTGCAAAAGCATTTTAAGGGGTGGGGTGAGGTCATACAACTCACCTGAGCAACAGTATTTTTTTTTTAAAGAAGGTTTGACAACTAAGTATCCTCTGCTCTCCCCAACCCATGATGGATGGGACTTTCCATACTAGCTACAGTACTCCTATCTCTGACCTCACAGGGAGAGTTCCTTCAAGCCTGAATGCCTTTTTGTCCTCTGATTTCCACAGAGAAAGCTTATTTTGCTTTTCTATGCAAGCCCTGAAAGTGGCAGCAGCTGGGGCTTGGAAACTATGCACCATCTGCATGTTCTCAAGCTGTTTATAGAAATGTCTTCAGAACACCAGTCAAGATGGGTCTATGGCAGGTAAACATTTCAGAGTAAAATTCAAGAAAGAAAAGGTAAAAATATAGCTAGAAAGACTGTTCGTGAGGCAGAGATTCTAAATACACTGTACTTAAACTTCATAAATTTAAGTTGATTGTGTCACTTTAGTTAAGGAGCAGTTAAAATGTTATGCAAGACTTAGAAGCAAAAGAGGGGATGAGAGAAGAAAATTCAGGAGGCAGGATATAAGATAATAGAGAAGAGGTCCAGTGGGATGGAAGAAGAGGATGAGGGAAGACCTGGATATATGGGAAGAAGGAGAGAGTAGCAGGAAGAGAGAAAAAGGGAGATTGGTGAAGAAAAAGGAGATGGCAGAGAGACTGAAAAGTAGAGAAATTAATTAAGTTGATTCAGGAATAGGGGTAACAGGCCAAAAGAGAAAGTAGAGAGTGTTTTGAGCAGAGTCAGGTTTAGTGAATAAACAAGAGTGAAGGAAAACTAAGTGACTGAAAGCCTGAAGATGCATCAAGATGTGGGGAAGAAGAGTAAGACATAAGGGAAAGAATGAAAAAAAAAGAAAATCAGGAGCCATTGTAAGTCACTGTGTACATATTGTATGGTATGGACAGCTCCCTTTGTTTAACATATGATTCAATGCAGTTGCTAGGGGTGGAGGACGATGTCTCCTCTCATAACCTACTTCTTTTTGGATGCTGTATGATAGTTTCTTTTGGAAAAAAATATACTATTGCTACATTGATTCGCTTTGATATATGAGTCAGGGTCAGGTAGCACTCACAATGGGCATGTGCATCCTAGTGCCAAAAATATGTATGACTGGGCACTTTATGAAACCTAGACAGACAGAAGTGAGAGCACAAGGGTGAGGAAGAGAAAGGTGGAACCAAAAACCACAACACATTTAGGTGGACTGAAGTAACTCCAGCTCTAGCCACAGCTTTCCTATGGCAGCAGGTAGAATTGTGCCCAGTAATACACTAGTCATACTATATAATATTGTTATTAATATTTATATTGCAGTTGCACATAGAGGCAAATAAGGTTTTGAGGTAGGTGCTGTACAAACATATACAATGATTTTTAACGGCAGTTTTTATTTACTATTTTCCTTATGTTTATATAGTTTCAGTACAATTTTCAACGGTTCCCTTTAAGAAAAATATTTTGAATGTTAAAATTTACTTTACTGAAAGAATAAATCTGAAATCCCCTCTCCTCAACAATCAGTGTGACAACATATTTTATTATTTTAAAAGTGCTTCTAAAGTTGATCGGAAACTTTTAAAGAGTTCAGAAATGACTTTCCATATTCTTGCAGTAATCTAATTCTGGAAGAGGTTTATTTAGGTGCTTTAAATAAGATGGGATGAATCTTTCATTTTCCTGCCTGTGCATTACTAGGTGTAATGAAGAAAATGATACATGTTTCTATAGATGCATGTTTGTCTATTTATATGATAAAGACATCTTAAAATAATCTATTTTATTGTACATGCTTTGAGCCTGTTTTCTGGGCCTTAAAGGAGCCAGTAGTCTGGATCCAGAGTCTAAAATGCTCAGTCCTAATGAACTGCAGGACATGCACAATTAATTTATAATAGAACAGAGTCAATGCTGGGAGAGGAGCCAGGTCTCCCATTTCCAAAATCATTTCCTTGGCTGCTGATCTGAAGTAGCAACAATTCCTTCAGTGCAGGCCAGTAGAGCTTCTGGGATGCTTAACTCATACTTCCTTACAAAACAGCACACTTATTTAGCTTGATTCTGTTACATTCAGAATCCTCCTTTAGTAGATTCAGTGCTAGTTTTCATTGGAACTCGCAGTCGCTGCAGATATTTCTGAGTATAAACAAGTTCTAGTTCTCCAGAAGAAAGGAGAAAATCTTTAAACTTTTCCAAACCAAAATCAAAACCCTTGTGATGGCAAATCCAGAAGAAAGATGTCAGGACTATTTTATTACCAATAAAATAAAATGAAGACTTTATGGTGTTCGATCTATGCAATTGCAGACTCCCAGTGCTCATCAATGGGATTCATGCCTTCCCAATAACCTTAACCCTGAATCTTGTCTTGGAAGAACACAGAGTGAGAGGGGTGTGTGTTTGTGTGTGTGAGATTAGCTCAGTTCAGAGTGCCTTTGGAACAGGAACTGCCAACTACAGTGCCTTGTAGAGGAGACTTTATAATAATCGTTCTGTGTATGTGGTAGTTTTCATTAGAGTCTGAGCAATGATCAGGAAACTTATTTCATTTCAAAATTCTGTTGGACTGAAATCAGGGTCCAAGAAGAAAAAGTTACTGAACTATTTTCAGATGTAACCGCCACAATGAGGGAAAAACTCAGATTTTAAAAAAGTAACTTCTAGATGCTTCATTCAAGTACAGTAAATCGTATTTATAATTGTAAATACAAGAGGGAGGGAAATTATTTAGGGCTAGATACATCCCTGTCGTCACTGGCACTGGTGCCAATACAGGGGCAGAGGGGAAATTGTCTTGCCACCCTCCCTGTTTGTGGAAGCCAGTGTGGCCTGGCTCTGTGGGGATTTGTGAGGACCCAAACTCTGTAGGGTGAAGGTCAGCACTGTCCTCACCCCTCCCACCTCTCCTGCAGCCCAGCCCTTAAATATTCCATCTCCTCTCCATTTGCTGCCCAGCATGGAACATCCCGTCTGCCCATTGTTGCAACAGAGGTGATGTAGATCTGGTGGCACTTGGCTCTGTGCCTGATGTAGGAGCCTCTGCTCTAGGAGTATTCCCATGGTGGCTGTGTGGCTTTTGACCTACTCTATGGCTCCTTAAAAACCACCCCAGCTTGTTGAAAGGGGTAGCTTGTGTGGTGCATAGCTAGAATGTAATTAAGAAGATTGACATTTTCCGGATAGTGGGGTGTATTTGGCTGTAGAACAGTTGCCCAAAAGAAGTGGTTTGACCTTTGTTGCTTGTGCCTTTTCAAACTAGGACTTGAACATATACTAGCAATCTTTCATTGGGTTGGATATTAACTACTCTATCTTTCTCCTCTTTGACTTCTATGATTCTAGGACGATATGTTTTTATAGTGTTAGGTTTCCAAGAACTTTTCAAAGTTTTGAGTGACAAAAAATAGAATATCACAATAAAAGTATTTATATAGTCTTTTTAACTAAAACAAAAACCAATTAACCTGCTCCAATGTAAGTGTAGTATGAGATCGAGAATTTGTATGTGGACATGAGTGACAGTAGACAGACCTCTGTATGGGTCTCTCACAGGATTTAGCAGTTGAGCAACCCCTTCAGGTTCACTCGGGACGTGTCTCACTACAAAGAAAAACTTTGCAGCTGTGAATCTCAGGATTTGGATCTTGGGCTTGCGGAGCTGACGCCATGGCACTAAAAGTGCCCGTATAGATATCCTAGCTTGTGATGGAGCTCAGATTCTAGGCTTCAGAGCCCATGCTCTAGCCCAATCCCAAATGTCTGCACAGCTGTTTTAGCACCATAGCACGAGCCTGAGTCTGTAGACGTAAGGTTGGAGACTCACTGTTTCAGGGTTGGGATTTTTTTTGCCAGTGTAGACACTGAATTGTAGACACAGTAATTGGATTTTCAACAAGCTCAAGAAACATCAGTCTTTCCTCCTCAGAGACACCTTGTGACTGCCAGTCTACACAAAGATCCAAGGGACTCATTTTACCCTTTATCTTTGGATGTCTGTGCAGACAATTTAGTAGACAACTGGCTGACAGCAGGGGGTACTGCTCAGCTCTCCCTGGGACAAAACTAGCTCCTAGAAAGTCCATCATTTTATTCATAAAAAATTATATGTACAAATCCTGTTATCCAAAATGGAGTTTCCCAAACACATCAATCCAAACACTGGTTTAGCTAAAACAATAAAACAGGTTTATTAACTACAAAAGATGGATTTTAAGTGATTACAAGAAATGAGGCATGAAAGCCAAAATTGGTTACAAGGAAATAAAAGGAAAACACAACTAATGCCTAACTTAACAAGCTAAGTGAATTCAAAGAAAAGTCTCTCTCACCTCATAACCCAACAGTCTTACTGGCTGAATTTCTTTCAGTAAGGATCCCTCTCCCAGTCCAGTGCTACTTCCTTTGTTCTTCAAGTGTTGTTGATGCTATGAGTAGAGAAAAAGGGAGAGATAATTTGGGGTGTCTGCTCTCCCTTCATATAGTTCTTCCTCTTCTTTGAGAATCATCTCCAGCTGAAGTTTAGGAGACAGAAAATCTGTGGGGATGGGAACCCCACACTGTTTCTTTGTAAAGATGTAGGTTTCACAACCTTTTTCCTGCCAAAGAATGGCCACTTAACCAAGTGGTGGTCCATTTGATTTTGTTGACATCTGATTGTGGCATTTGCTCGCCTTTTATCTCTGCAGAACTGGCTTATGACTGCTTTCCAGACTTGGAACATGTTTTAGTAATATCATACAATGTACAGTAGCCTTATAACTTTACAGACACTGTTGTCACACATATCTTACCAGGACAATAATGCTCAGTAAATTATGAGTTTTCAAATGATACCTCATAAGGCATACTTTGTACAACAGTTTATCATAATATTGTGAAAGAGGTGAACATAGGAATACAGACCGTCAGAGATAAATTATCTCTCCCCTTCCACAAAGGGGAGTTAGGTGGGAGTGACAGTGGGGATTGAGCCAGAGGCCTCAGTGAGGACTAGATTGAGGGGAAAGAAGGCAACTATGGAGGTAGAGGAAATAGGACTATGTATATAACAGCAATCCAGGTTTTGTAAACCTACTCTCATCTGGGTGAAGTTCCCAAAGATAATGGCATTTGAATCTAGCTGGATTTTTGGTTGGGTCTATGCACATCCCAGTTCACAGCTATATGCACAGTATTGCACAGAGTATGTACCTCAAGAAAATGAATGCAGTGGCTGATATTCTGTTTCATCTGTTTATCTTTTATCGTCCTTGAATGGACATGGATATTACACAGTCAAGTTATCTAATAGCCAAGGTGAATAGCAGATGTTTAATATCTTTCACACACTAAATCTAAAATAAAAATAAAAAAAAACAGAACAAAAATATTAATTTAAAAAAATCTGTTTGTCTCTCTCCAGCACTCTGACAATCTGCAGCCTGATAATTCTCGCATCAAAAGAGTGGTCTCTATACATTTCTCCAGAATGATTTAATAGCAGATGCTCTAGTAAGGGCTGATATGACTAAGCATGTATTAATTTTACTGAATACCTAATACATGATGCTTGCTGGTATACTATGAAGTACAGTATCATTAATCATTAAAACTACTCTTGACAAAATAAAGGAACCAAGTTCATTTTTAATACAGATTTTTTAAAAAATATTATTTTTGTTGGATTATTTGGTCATCCATAACATTTGGTTTTCTGTAACAGATCTCCTTCTTGTTAGCATGAACCAACAAGCTTCCTCCTAATTTAAAAATTCTAAAGCCAGTATGCACACATTTCTCACATTATACCTATGTGCTTTAGAGTTCAGAACTCACTTAGATAGAAATATATGTAGTTATCAACCTTATCATTATTCCCTTACACCACATCAAAACAATGTAGAGCTTTGAATTTCTTCACATGTACTGTGCATATTTACAATATGTTAAGAGTAGAGGTTATTTTATTCATTTATTTATTTATTTATATTTAGTATTCTGTAAACAAACACTTCTGTACAGACTTTTTAAAACATGTTTCTCAGAGCTGGTAGAATAATTCATTCTGAATAACGGTTGGCACATTTTTATTAAATAATTATTCCCAAATAAATATTGTGATTATTCCTCCAGATCTGCAGTTCATTTAAGTTTGGTACCTGCTTGTAAACCAATTAAGGAATTTCACAAGGCAGGGTGGATGAGGAAATATCTTTTACTGGACAACTTCTGTTGGTGAAAGAGACAAACTCTTGAGCTTACACAGAGCTCTTCTTCAGATAAGCTTGAAAGTTTGTCTCTTGCACCAACAGAAGTTGGTCTAATAAAAGATATTCTGTCACCCACCTGGTATCTCTAATATCTTGGGACCACCACAACTACAACAACTTGCCAAACAACATGAGTCACAGACATATATCCTCAGGGAAGGAAAAACTGTTCATTTTGTTAAACTAAATATAGTGGTAAGACATAAGGGAATGTCAGATGTTTACCATTGCAGCCGTGCGTATATATATCAAAAATACATCTCCCAATAATTTAGCTATGTCTGCCTAGCTGTGGAGTCAAAGGGCCATGAATTATCAATTTATTAGTCAGATTTTGTTACTGTAAACCATGTGAATTCTTTCACAGATCATTTTGTGAACCATATTTTCCTTGCTAAAATCTGTTGATCTCCTTTTAGTGAATATCTTGTTTATCATTTATTATCTGTTTACATTCAGTTCTTACTTCAAACACACTTATAAATCATTGATCAGTAGACACAGCTGTGTAGTGAGATGCCAGTTACTCTACCACAGCACAGTGTTCTCCTTCTTGGGTGGCAATCACAGAATGGGATGGCAAGTTCTGCAATATGTTTTCTAGTATCTGGTTTCTTGACAAGATCCTCAAGCAAGTGCAGTGGCAGCTTTGGAAACACTTCTGGGCTACTCCCCAATTAGGTTGCTGATGGACTGCCTTGGCCTCCTGTAAGCTGTTTCCTTTTAACTGCTATTTGAATCACAGGTATTTGTGTATTGTATTCTGCTGTGAATAACAATGATGAGACTAATGCAATGAATACTGCAAATATACTGTGTAAATCAAATGTGTCTCCTCACTCCTACCCCATTCACGTTCACTTGCCATTAAATACCTGAGCACTCTGACCAGTCACTCATGAATTACATATAGGGCAACACCTGCAAGCATTATAGTCCCAGCCTTGTGCCTCCAAAAATGTGTGTTTTGTACCGCTCAGTACCCTTCTGAACACTACAAGCTCATAGGAAGTCCGTCATTTCATCAAACAAAAATGATACATGCACCACCTCTGTTATCCCAAATGGTGTTTCTTACACACTTTAATCCAAACACACTGGTTAAGATAAAACAATAAGATAAGTCTATTAACTACAGAAATATAGATTTTAAATGATTACAAGTGATGATGCATAAAAATCAGTGTTCATTACATAAGACAATAAAAGTAATATGCAAGCTAATACCCTAACTTAAAACCCAAATTTTTTGTCTCACCATACGCTGTTGTAAATTTCACAGGCTGGGTCTCCTTTCAGATGGGGACCATTCCCCCTTAGTTCAGTTCTTGAGAGTGGTTGATGTCATGAACACAGAGATGGGAGGAGGAAAGGTGAAGTCAAGTGTTTTCCTCCCTCTTTTTATAATTCAATTCAATGTGCTAGAAACATCCTTGCTAACTCATGATGACATTCAGTCCATTGTGGACCTGAGGTTTGAATTGTTCCTGTGGTGAAATCTAAATGTCTTATTTATACCTTCTTCCCCTGCTGGAGAATGGCAGCTTAAGTAGGTGATGTCAAAAAAATAACTTCAGCCATGGGATTTCAGATCCAGTATTTACCAAATTATTCTAAGAAGTTCTTCTTATCTGATATCCTTTAAAGGTCACAGAGGAATGGAATCCAAGAGATTCAACCCAGTGCTCATCATTATTCCCCTTCCTCTTTTCCAAAGCCAACATTTATTCATGAGTTCCAGCAAAGACATATCAGCATAGGAAAAAAATGGAAATAACCTACCAGTTAACAGTGGAGGATACAAAATTTAAGGTTGTTAACAAAAGAATACAGAAAGGTTTGTTAGATTATATTTAACCCCCTGATTAGGAAAGGTGGAGAAAATTTCCCGGGCATTGCATCACAATATTAGAAGCAGATAGTTGTTTTCAAATTAAAATTTGCATTATATTCAGCTCGAGGTATAGTCAGTGCCACTAAATTTTCTTGATATAAATTCTGCACATGTACAAACAGAAATGCCACCCTCCTCTGGAATCTAGCAACATTACTAACAGCAAAGTACCACAAACTGCTTACTACAAGCTCCTCATACAACAGAGTTGTTACATTAAAACCAAGAAAGATGCAGATTATTCAGCATGCTGTGAAGCTTGAGGCTGGCATGGATTGTGGAGATGTCATTATATCACACTTGCTTTGAATTTAACAATTTTAGGGCACAAAGGGACTTCCCTTTGAAATCAATGGGCATAACTCACATGGGAGTTGCATCTTGTAAAAGTAGTGTAACAGTGATGATTCAGACCCAAGGGAAACTTTGTCATTGATTTTGGTGGAAGCAACATCAAGTCCTTATATAATATCTTTCATCACATGGATAATGCTTTAGAGACTTTGATAAATCATTGTGAAAACTATGTACACAGGACTACAGCGGGTAATTTCATTCAAGGGAATCCACTTCTGGAGTGCAACATATACATATACATATAAAATCAAGGTTCGGATCATATTTTGCAAGAGAAAGCTTGTTAATATACATTATCTGTATAAAGCACTTCCATTACCACAATAGTCCATAAAATCATGCTAGAGCATAGTGTCATACTGACAAACAGGGAAGCGTACCACAAACTAAACTACCAACACCAGTTCCTGCAGCATGTCCTTTCTAAATCTAGGCCTAACCTAGCTTGTGAGTTGTCATTTCCTGATAGGTGATAAGTAATTCAGATTCTATCAATATGTAGTTTTAGTCCTTCTAATAAGCATTATCTTGCATATGTTTTTATTAGATTTCAACTAATATCATATCACTATTTAATTCATTTTAATATGTCCTTCTGGAGTATTCACAGTTCTTCCTCATCTTGACTACCCTAAATAAATGTATGGCATCAGTAATATTTGCTATCTCAATATTTAGTCCATCTTTCAGATCATTTATGCATACAGCATGGATCTGTACAGAATCTGCTTTTAACCTCTTTTGATAATCAGAATTAGCAATTCAATCCTATAAACAATCAAGTGATTTTTTTCCTTGTAGTAGACCTACGTTTTAAAAAAAAGAGTAATGCAGTCACATTAGAAAATGTATTTAAAGTTGCAAAATATTGACATAGCATGGGAGTAATAGGATTTAATTTTAATTATTATGGGTCAGTTTCTCATATCCTTAGTCAGGCTGTTTAGTACCTTATTCTGTGAATAGCCCCATTTGCAGAATGAGATACTACTCAGTGTGATAGGAGGATTAGATTCTGGCCCACAGCCATTAAAGAAATTGTAGTGTTTCACAATAGCTAGATGCCCAGTGTGCCAGTGAATTGCATGTGATCAGTACATAATGTGTGTGAAATATGATGCTCTATGTTCTGTTTGACTGGATTGAAAATGAGTCAGTAATCCAAATCTTTAAATATACATCAACAGTTTGATTGATTGAGAGTATAATTCTCAGCCTGTCAGGCCATGGGGTCAGCACTGTTGCCTTCTAGACGTTCTGCAACAGACTGATTCCTTCTCATCCTTTCCTACAAGCAAAACTAAAGCAGGAAGGTTTTCTTGTGCCTCATTAGGCAACAGAATAATCTGCAGATGACACATGCCCCCTAGAGCTCTTATCACGTAAACACACTGCACGCAAAAATTAAACCCCATCGCTTCAGTACCTCGGCATGAGAGTTCACATTTTATTATTGTATTTAGTATGTGTTTGATGCCCTCTCCAAAATTTGAAATGATTACCCCCATACTAATTTTTCTTTTCCTCTTTTCCAAATGTTTCTCTAACACCAGTCCCCAGCATAAAAGAAATTGAAAGTGCTCTATTGGTTCACACATCTGTTTTAAAACTAGCAGTATTAGTGGCTTTACCAACAGTTTGAAAACTTTGGGAGTGGTGGTTATTGTTTGACAGCTGCTTTGCACATTTATTTTGTGAGTAATGAATATGTAGATCATACTTGTTTGGTCTTCCTTCTTGTTTCTAAAAATACTATTGATATTGCCATCACCCACTTCATATTCTTTTGGTAAAGTCTGTCAAATTTTGGTGCTAAGCATGTTTCTTGCCAGTCCCTTGCTCTTAGTTCTGACATTTTAAAATATGCTTATGTTTTCTGTCAATTTTTCAGTGGTGGGTGACAAATAAATTCAAAACACATTTTGTTACACATTTAAATTGTATTATTTTAAATGGGGGGAAACTGCTGTTGAGCTAAGAGAGTGTACATCAGGTTCAACAATTTTTTCAGCTGAGTTTTATTATTGCTATACGCTGATTTAATACAGAGATGCTAATAGAACCTTAACTTATAGTTTACTTTGTATTTGCCCCAAACTGGGGTCAGTGGTATTTTCTTACACAGAGCTCCTCTCTCAATCAGCATTCATCAGCTGTCATTGGCCATTCCCACACAATTGATAAAAATCACATGAAAAAGTATCTAGTAGTAATTATGTCAGCAATGATAAATATTAATTTAAAAGTGAATATGAGCTGATTTGCATACACTGTCTCTCACATTTAGACCTTCTTGTGATCCATACCTGACAGAGAGACATATTAAGTCCTGGAGCTTAACTGTAACAAAGCTTTACCACAAATGAATTGCAGACTCTCTTTTATGAATCATAATTCTATACTGACAAACTGTCCTTTTGAATGTTGTCATTAAAGAGAGCAATGGCTCCTGAAGTCACACAAACTGCAGTTTCCTGGATAGCAGAATTATGAAAACAAAGTCTCAGTTTGTGTTCCATGCTGATTAGTCATGCGTTTTTATTGTATAATCCTTTACCATTTGGGAGTTAGTTTTGAATGTAGTCCAACCAGAGACCAAGCAATATGAGAGACAATTAAATGAATCAGAATTGCCAGGCTACTGTAAAGCAGGAAAGACAGTTAAGAATCTGAAAGAGTTTGTTATGTTCTTAAAAAGAACAGTACTCGGCTTTCATTGTAAAACTCAATCCTTATGTCGAAAACTTTTTTTTAATAAAGTCACTTAATTTTGTTTGACTGAACATTAGGTATGTCCTTTCTCTACATGGATCCTGTTTTCATTGGGCACCACACTATCTATTCAAATGTATGCATAACATTTCCTGGATCAGAATCTCTTTGATGTAACCATAATGCTCCAGCCAATTTTCCTAAAGTTAGAGACAGTTATCTAATAATACAATTTTCTCTAGACAGAAAGAGGGTAGAAATAAGATTTCTTTCTTTCTTTCTTTCTTTCTTTCTTTCTTTCTTTCTTTCTTTCTTTCTTTCTTTCTTTCTTTCTAACCTTTTTGCTAAACATACTGGTCTTGGTGCCTCTGGCCCCAATTCAGTAAATCACAACTATACAAGAAGGGCACATTTAATTAAGCATGTTATTAAGTCCCTTTGAACTAATTTCTTTTGACAAAAAAATACTTGAAAGAAAAGAAATTGTAAGCTAAGGCTAAAGTTCAAAGTAAATTATTTGAATGTCTAGAAATTCATGATTAAGGTATAATTAAAAAAAATTTAATCTAACCCAACATCTCTACCTATCATGTCATACAACTGTGGTTTACTTGGAGATTTGAGTAAATGGAATTTATCTGACAGCTGTGCTATTACACAAGTCTCTTACAGGTATTGCAGGGTATTACAGCCACAGTATACTCTGGAGTGTGGATAAGATAGAGTTGTGGGACTCATAATGTAATGATTCATCGGCGCAAATGACCACACTGCACCTGAAATGGGGGGAAGTTGTCTGGGTGAGTGGTGGTCACCTTTGCGGCACTGACTCCCCTTGCCCCCTACCCCCCGGGAATGAGATTGGAAGGCTATAAAGGTGCAAGCCCTGAGGCGTGGGAAGCCCTTTCTCCACACAGCAGGCAAGGCAGCACCCACTCTCCCTCCTCTAGGGGTGGTGAATATCAGGTTGGGTTAGAACCTGCTGTGGGCATTGTGCTAGTCGCTCCTTTTTAGGGCGGCTGGGAAGGAATTTTTCCCTCACCACCAGATTGACTTTGGAGTGAGGTTTTTTTTTTCCTTCCCCACAGTGGGTGTCAGGGAGAACCTTAAAGGTTGGTAGGCTATATGTCGCAACATATTTTGTAAGTGTGAGGCGGATGTCCGGTCAGGTACTCCATAGGGAAGGCATCCAGTGACCAGATAAATGGCCTGGTAAAGGACTTAAAAGGAGGTGCTGGACAAAGGAACAGAATGGGGGAAGGGGGTTGGGGACTCCTATGATTGATATGGCAGGAAACCAACCCCGTCCGCCCTGTTCTTATAGCCCACCTTAACCCTTCTACAGGGGGGGTGGATGGTAAGGTCCAAGCCATGGGTTAGCTGCGGGACCTGGATGGAAAATGAAGGGAAGCTGGTGGAAGCCCCAGATAATGATTGGAATAAACATGGATTTGTCTGCACTGTACACTTTATCTGCCGGGTAGTCCTAGATATCTATATAATAAAGATGCAGCCTGATTAAATCCATTTCAATTGTCTCCTGTCCTTCTTTTGGTATGGCCAGACAATGTTGTTTCTGAAATGTGGATGGAGGATAAAAGAGGAGGATTCACCAGGCTGGTGCAAACAGATCTGACTGTTGCTGAGTCGGTAACTCATACTGTAAACACATAGATGGCTGAAGTGACTCTTTGGTTTGAAGGGCAATACAAGATGGGTGAGAAGCAGGATAATAAGAACTATGTTCAGCAGAGTGTGAGCCTATGGTGGGAAAATCATGCCCACTAGAGAAATGTGATTAGAAACCATTTTAAAAAAATTAAGAGAAATGTAACTACTTACTGTCTGTATTTGATTAACAAGTGACTGTATGAGGAAAGATGGCCTGAGTACAAGATGGGTGATTTAAATACTATAACTTTTATATTAATAATATGTATAGTTATATATCCCATAATTTATTCTTAAATCTCCTTTTTCTTTATCTTGTGTGCATACACCCTCTTTCTCATTGTTTATTTAAGTAAATAGCTAGTACTCAATAAGTCTGTTTACCATTTAATAAATGCATATTGGATTTAATAATGTAACTAAATTGATTTCATTAATGATTATACAGTGCTTTTAAGCTGTTTTGTTCTCTAGTGACCAACACAAAGACAAAGAACCTGATGTCACTTACACTTACAAAACTGTTCATCAGAAGGAATTACCCCATTGAAGTAAATAGGGTATGAAGTCAGAATCAGGTCCAAATTCTCACAGCATTAAAAGCCAGTTGTTTATATATTTTTGCTTTTTATCTCTACATGCAGAGAGTTCTCTAAAGTAATTGATACAACTTAATTCTATGTTTTGGTTGTTTTATTTTATTCTTAGCATTCATATTATCACCATGGATATAGAATGTGAGTCATAGAATTATTGGAAAGAAAATGGCATCTTTGTATTCTTACTGTGTAGGGGTCTAATCCCTTACTCATGTAATAATCCACTGAAGCAACAGGAGTTTTGCATCAATAGGGAGTGCTAAATAGGGCCCTTAATTGATTAGAAGAAATAAAGATAAAATATCAGAGATTAAGAAAATATTTAAGGATTTCTTGTGTAGGAGTACTAGCAAATCAATTTTTACAACTCATTTGAATGCAGCCCCACTAGTCCTCCGATGATAAGTAGGGGTCAATAATTGGGCTAATGACGATGGCCTTTATTCCTACTCCTGCTTCTATCCACAATGATGAACTAGATCAAAACAGGGAATGAAACATGAAATAACTGCTCCATCTTTAGGTATTTTGTGTGTGTGACATCCATAGCCAAACCATTTTTCTTAATGATACTCATTCTTGCATAGAGGATTAAAATGAACAGAAGTAAACCCAAATCCTATAATGAAGATAATCAGACCTTCTAATCTGATTTAGTAAATTAAGACTAGAAAAAAAGTCCCATTTCAAAACAACTCCTGCATATCATTTGCTGTTAAATTTTTTCATATATTTTATTTTGGGCTGGAGAAATCATATATTTTATAGTTATCCCAGTGGCATGGCCAAAACCTTATTTGATTTAGCTTTGGCTGAACCATAGAATGATGCTGTAATATTTACGTTGTATGATAATTGTGTGAACCATGTTTCATTGAAGATTTTTTTGTGGGGATAGTGTCTCAACAAAGATAAAGACACATTTTTGAAGTATGAATTATGGCTCAATGTTTTTGTTCAATTATCAATTATTTATTAATGTGCTTATATTGTATTTGAAAATATAAAAACAAAAATCCATAATTAATAATGCAAATGTCCAAAACTCCCATTATGGGGTTTCTTGCATGTTCCTACTGTCCAGTGTAAGAGATCGGATACCAGACTGTTATTTCAAAAGAGGGACCACTGGTGAATTCTGATATGTCACTTCTAGTAACATTTTTTAATATAAAAAATGACAAGAACAAGGTGAGTCAAATCAACTAAAAAGATTATCAGAGTAAAGCATTCAGAGCCTTATTCCTCTGTTTGTAAATTATTCCGATGTAGGGTAGTAGACTTTTCACAGTTTCTTCCTAGGTTTCAGAGTAGCAGCTGTGTTAGTCTGTATCCGCAAAAAGAACAGGAGTACTTGTGGCACCTTAGAGACTAACCAATTTATTCGAGCATAAGCTTTCATGGGCTACAGCTCACTTCATCGGATGCATAGAATGGAACATATAATAAGAAGATATATATATATATATATACACACATACAGAGAGGTGGAAGTTGCCATACAAACTGTAAGAGGCTAATTATTCCATCAGGTGGTGCTGGGTTACTTTACGGTAAAAAAGGCTGGGTGTATGTATGGATCAACCATGAACCCAGCAGCTCATTGGAGTTGTTTGCAAGGTACATTAATGTGGAAACTTCCTCTCTCTGCACTGTTGCCTAGCTCTCCCAATTGCTGGTGCCACATAATACCAGGCTGTCAGAGGCTCCCTAGGTTGCCCAGAAACCACTGTTGGTATGGCAGTGTTGTTCCAGGTAGTGAAGTAGGGAAAGTACAGAAGTTGCTGTCTTCTATAGATTGCAAGGCTTTGCTCTGTTGGTTTGGAGGCTGGGAAAGAATCAAGCAAAATGCTGGTAGTCTGCCCCACCCCTGTCTTGACCCTTCCCAATCCACATGAAAAGGTCTATATGGCAAAAAAAAATGTGCCCCAGGGAGGCAGTTCTGTGCCCTTGCACATTCCTCTGCCAAAGACCTAAGGGTACAGGTTTTTTTCTCCTGTAGAATTGGAGGGGAACAACAAGATGGCTTTCAGATTAAAATACAAGAGCACATTCAGGCTGATGGTAGACTTAAATTCAGCTAACAAAAAATAGTTTCTGTACAATTCTAAGTGAAAGGACAGTAGAGGATTGTATTCATGCTTTTCACAGACCATAAGGCAAGACCTTGCGGGCAGAGGTTGAACTTTGGTGGCTATGTGGATGGTCCACCTGAGGGTGCAGAGCTTGAGTAGGCCTCACTGTTCCAGCAGGGCTGAACCCCAAAGGAAACAGGGCAGGGTTTTATCCCTAATTTCTATAAATATTTTTGTTAAACTAAGAACTGTGACCTGGACACTACGTGAAAATTCTTCATAAATCTCTTCCATGTTAAATGTCTTATTAGAAAAAAAAAAAACAATAATCACTAAGGATATTAAAGAAGCAGTGAAGAAAATTTAAATTGGGTTAAAGCCCTGGTTCAGATAGGTTTTTTCCTCAGAAGTTGACGTGAAATTTATGAACATTGTAGTCTCTTCCCCGTGGAACTCAGCTCAACAAGCTCAAAAATGTTTTCTCTGTGATTATTCAAGCTATATATTCACTACTACCTGAGAAGAAGATATATAGAGTTCTTTGAATTGAGTCCTAAAAATACTTTGTTACTGGCAAGGCTAAAACTTTTCCTCTTGCTGAAAGAAGCAAGATGATGTTTTGTTTTATTGTTTATTTTATTTATATATCTATTGAAAGTGCACCAGGTGCTTTAAAGATACAAACTAACATAGGTGTGTACTTGAAAGTTACACCTAAAGACTAGAGTCAGGATGTGATGCCTGTTGAATGTTACACCAAGAGCTGTTCTATTTAGATTGGTGTGTGAAATCCATAAAGGAGAATAAGGAGCAAGAGACACCTGAATTACAACTCCCGGGAGAAACTGCAGTAGTTCAGGTAGATGCAGCTCGATGAGGTGCTCCAAAAGAAAACATTTTGACATTTGAAAATCTTTTTTTTTTTCTGAACTTTCTGCTGTGTGAAAAATTTCTATATTTCAACTTTCTGTTGAAATGTTTGAAATTTGGGACAAAAAGAAATGTCAAAATATAATTATTTCCTATGGGATGGAAATTCTTATTTTTCACCAGCTCTAATCTTTTCTTTTCAGCACCACACACTTTGATTCCCTCAACCTCCCCTTCAGTATTGTCAGCTTTCTGGCTGGTTCATTGGTTCTGGGTTGTTCTCCTTTTTCATTCTCTGAGAATCTTTTTTCCCCCTATCCAGCTGCCCTTGGTATCATTAGCACCCCATTCTCTCCCCTTCAGAAAAGTTGTTGCTACCAAGAATTTTCAGGATATATTGAAACCCTGGCTGGTCTGAGGTCAACAATTCTTTTAAAACATGAGCTCCCTGGCATTTTCCCAAAATTAACAGGGTCCCAGAAATAGTGAGATTTCAAGTCAGAGACTTCCAGACATGGTGTTATAATAAGAGTGAGTTGTTGGATTCAGAATATAACTTGAATAAGATAGGCGAGCCCTTATGCAAGCCAGTTCAAATGCTTGTTTGTTTGTTTGTTTGTTTTTAATTCTGGTTCAATTTGAGATTTGGGTTGAGTTTGAGAGTGGATTTTATTTTTACCTACGATACTACAGTATATCCCACACTACTTTAATATGGAATATGATATACCATTTAATTGTTTATTTTTATTAGATACTATGCTTAATGCTTATACTCATATCGCAAAATCTAGCCACAGAATCCATTTGTTATTCCGAACTTTGATATGATGTGAAGTTAATGCAAATCTGGCAGGGTACCCTAATACTTTAATTTAATTTAGGGGCTTTATTATTATTGGGTTTTTTTTTATTATTTGGTAGAGTGCAACATGTTTTCTCAGGATTTGTTTTCCATAGCTGTGATTAGAAAATTAACTAGTCTTATCATTTTTATGCATGAGTTCCTTCAAGTGGACAATAAATAATTTCCCTTGCATAATACTCTCAATTAGAGAAACCAAAGAAATTTGAAGTGCTCATATCTACACTGTTGTTCACTGTGCTAGAGCCACCCCAATGTTTGCTTGTTTTTTTTTCCCTGGAGGAATTTCCCTTGAATGGTCTTGGTTTTGTTTTCCACTGTGTATTGAACAAGCTAATGTCCATGGTGACTCATTTGATGACGTTTGTATGAGAAAATTATATTGCATATCTTTTGCATGCCAAATTTGACTCCAAATAGGCATAAATTTCCATTGACTTCAATGGGACAGAATCGAGGTCTTGGTTCATATAGGGGTTTCCCCTGTATTATCTGGGAATGTATTTGGTTTATATAAAGATGGTCTCATATATGTGATTAATTAGATGAAACGTGAGGAACAGCTGTACTTTTAGCTTATTTTTTTTAATTGACTAGATTTTAGATTGATTGTGTTCCTTTAACAGAAACTGAAAAAGCATAAATATGAAATTACATCAGTACAGCAAGTGCTTACACTCACTGTTAGGTGGTTATTTTATGCTTAACTTTTTCTTGATTTTTTTAAAAAAGGTTTGAGTAGAATTTCTCATTAAATTTAGGTCCACTTCCTGAAAACTTCTATCCATAAGAATAGTTTTTACTAATGCATATAGTCCCATTGTTATACCAATAAAATAAAAACCAGCAGGATCTTATTAAAGGGACAAGGCAAAATGCCACATTTATTGTAAATATAATAAATATATATATATATATAAAACTCACACTGTTGTATTATTACTTATTACTTACTTAACTATATATATATATATATATATATATATATATATATATATATTCATTCATTCATTCATTCATACCAGTTCTGCATAGGGGTTATAGTTACCAGCCTAGAAGTTGCTCGTGACAGAGTACTGGCCAGGTACACGAGAGTGGAGCCGAATCCGTGTCAGATGTGCATCCGATGCTCCTGAAGGGTAGTGGAGACTCAAAGTTCTCAGACCTTAGTGTCCATTTTATAGGAATTTCTTCCTATGCCAGTCCGTGGAATTTGCTTTGTCATATTGTTAGTCATGACGGCTCCAGGACAGTTGTCAGGTGCTCATCAGCTTTCTTCATCCTTTTAATTGGTCGGGTGGATCCCAGTTTGTCCTCCAGTGGGGTTCTCTGGTTGTCTCCACCTGGCGTCTTCTTCGGCCAATTGATATTAAATTCCTAGGCTGGCACTTCCCTGATTATTCAAAACCCACCATTCATTCACATACATTCTTTACTTTAATAAAAACACATTTCTTATTTCACCGAGTATTGTTATTTATTTGAGACTCCCTGTCTCTTAACATTCCTTCGCTATTGACTTTCTTTTAAGATACAAAGGTGTTATTTATTTGAGACTCCCCGTTTTTTAACATTCCTGATCCAAACTATAGAGGGTGGGAGTCTTTATGTTTCAGAGTAACAGCCGTGTTAGTCTGTATTCGCAAAAAGAAAAGGAGTACTTGTGGCACCTTAGAGACTAACCAATTTATTAGCGCATAAGCTTTCGTGAGCTACAGCTCACTTCATCAGATGCATATCGTGGAAACTGCAGCAGACTTTATATATACACAGAGAATATGAACCAATACCTCCTCCCACCCCACTGTCCTGCTGGTAATAGCTTATCTAAAGTGATCATCAGGTGGGCCATTTCCAGCACAAATCCAGGTTTTCTCACCCTCCACCCCCCCACACAAATTCACTCTCCTGCTGGTGATAGCCCATCCAAAGTGACAACTCTTTACACAATGTGCATGACAATCAAGTTGGGCTATTTCCTGCACAAATCCAGGTTTTCTCACATCCCCCCACCCTCATACACACACAAACTCACTCTCCTGCTGGTAATAGCTCATCCAAACTGACCACTCTTCAAGTTTAAATCCAAGTTAAACCAGAACATCTGGGGGGGGTAGGAAAAAACAAGAGGAAACAGGCTACCTTGCATAATGACTTAGCCACTCCCAGTCTCTATTTAAGCCTAAATTAATAGTATCCAATTTGCAAATGAATTCCAATTCAGCAGTTTCTCGCTGGAGTCTGGATTTGAAGTTTTTTTGTTTTAAGATAGCGACCTTCATGTCTGTGATTGCGTGACCAGAGAGATTGAAGTGTTCTCCGACTGGTTTAGATGTCAAGAATTATAACATTCATAAACCAGTCGGAGAACACTTCAATCTCTCTGGTCACGCAATCACAGACATGAAGGTCGCTATCTAAGGTGCCACAAGTACTCCTTTTCTTTTTGGAGTCTTTATGTGACATTTCTATGAGCGCCGCTCCAATTCGCGGCTCTTCACGGGCGTTACAAAAAAGCATGTCAATCTCCATCACAAAGTATCCGTTTACAAAGTAGAGCCAATTGAACATAACCATTTGAGAAAGTAACGTTAATTGAGTGGTTTACATTTATAAGCGTCGATCTCAATTACAATCAAGGGAAAGCGTCAATACAGAGAAAGTACAGTCAATTGAGCGGTTTAGCTTTACAAGCTTCAATCTTAATAACAAGTGAGAAAAAGTATCAATTTAGAGAAAGTAGAGTCAATTAACGGCTTGCAAGGTGCTTAGAGTTATTTGATGGTTTGCAAGCTTTAATACAGAATTGTAAATCAATATTGCAGATTTACAATTATGTCAAATAGAAGAATTATAAATGTTATAGACAGAACCTAGGAGAATTACAAATGTTATAAATGCAGATTTACAAATATTATAAATAAATATTGCAGATTTAAAATTTATTATAAACAGAATCACAAATATTAAGAATATGCCTACACCATATACTTCAAACATTCAACTCACTGATTTTAGTGGAACAACTTGGGTGAGTAAGAACTACTCACATAATTAAAGTTAGCTGGAGTGGTGCCATGATTTTTTTTTCTTGAATGCTTGCAGCATGCTTAGTTAAATATACACACAAACAGGCACAAACAAATGCTTTTTGTGGCTAACTATAAAAATGATCCAGTGTATTTTGGGATACTTTATAAAACAAATGTGTTTATTGTAAGGCAGAGAATTGTGTTACAAATCAGAGCCAAGGTAAGTTTAATAGTTATATTAAGAACAGCGAAAATTGGGGCTGATAATTAAACTGCTGACAATGAGCTATACAGTGATAGTGGATGATGGTTTTATGTTTAATGGATGGTTTTTTATATATAAATAATATATTTGTTTGGTTTTGGTGTGGGGTTTGAGGATGGAAAGTGAAGTGGTTCAGATTTTAAATTCATGTTCCATTGCAAGACCTCATTTTGTTTAGCATCAAGGGCTGATTATCTGCAATTTTGCAATTATCTGTTCCCTTCAGAGCAAAGAAGTGTTTTTAAACTGCTTTTTAAGTTTTAAAAAGATATTTCTTCAACTCCAAAAACAGATTTACTGTAACTTCTTAGGATAAAGAGGCATTATTCAAGCATTTGCTATTGCAGCTGCTGTTGTGTCTCTTTAGCTCTTCAGCCCAAAAAAGACAGTTTTAATGTTGACTATTTAATACTCTACAGACTTTCTTCACTGACCCAGAGACATAGTTTTATATGCGTGGATACAAAGGCTGCACTGCAGCCACTGTCTGGGTTCGTCCAGGGGACTGTTTAAGATTTACATATACAATACCGTAGTACCAACTTTCATTTAAACGGTAAGAGAGGATTTTTGCTAGGTGAGCATGGAAGGCTGTTCCAGCCATTGCCTACAACTGATCTGTTTACAATGGATATAAACATCCTCATGGACCCATAATTCCCAGGGTAAAGCTACATCAAGATGTACTTAAGGTTATAAATATATAGCATTCCATTAACAAAACCTTAATTTCAAAGGGATTAAGGTTGATTAAGTATGTGACATTCCCTCCACAAACCTTAAAAGCCCATAAGAGGCCAAGTTATGAGACATCTCTTAACTATACCTCACTGAGTACACAGCATATTTCCATTTCCCCTCCATCATGCCAAGGAAGTTCCTTCTGCCTCCTCCTATTAAGAAAACATGCTACACAGAATGTATTAAACTCACCTGACAGGATGACCCAAACCTTGATTATGACATCATGCTTTCTCCACAACGCAATACAGTGTGCGTGTACCTTGTGTGCATAGGTCAGCTGAGAATATTTGCAAATGTTGTTGAGATTTTGTGTTGTGCTAAAAGGTGTCCATCTTACATGGTACCTGGAGCTTGAGTCCCAATTGAAACAATGGGAAGTTGAGGCCATGTTTACTAGGGTATCCCTCCCCTCCATCCCACCAACACACCCTAATGAAATAATGGGTATAGATAATGAGGGCATGAACATATTTAATCCCACTGAATAGCTTCCAATGACAATAAAAAAAGGAGTACAATGTTTGCTCATATCAACTTCCATTCTTTCTTCTGCTGTACGTGGAAGGGGGTTAAGATTAGCCTGTTTGCCTGCGTAGCTTCTTTCATTTAATGGGGCCTGCAGTCAGAACTTGCAGACTGGAAAGGGTCAGGATGGATATATGGCTGTATGTGGGGTTGTGAGACCTAAAAGAATGGATGGGTAGATGGGAATATGTGTTTTTTGTAGAATCCACAAACAGAGTAAGGTATGACTGAAATATGTAAAGGAAATAACTGGTAAATTAGATACCACTGTGTAATAACAGAGTGTAAACATTGACTTTTTACCGCCACCCACTGTAAACATAAAACTGAATTTCCTGGCTTTCTCTTTTCTTTTTCACTATAATCTTCTTTTAAGGTATGTGTAATTACAAATTTAATTTTAACAAAGATTTTTTTTCCTAGAAATTTTCTTAATAAAAAAAAAACTTTTTAGCAATTGCCTTCTATACACATTGATCTACACTGTTCATTATGAAAGATGGAATATCTTTCTCTCCTCATATGTGAAATAGTAATATATTGTAAACTACTGCCAGAGTCCATGCTTGGTTTGTAATATTCAGAATCCATGAGGAGTTGATAATCCTTAAAAGTGAATTGGTGTGTGAAGTGATTCTTATTTTTAGTGTGGTTAATGGATAATATTGATACCTGAGGAGAAAATCAGAGGGGCATATTCAGAGGTGATGTGTAAGGTGCTGTAAGTGACACATCAGTAAGTACCTATAGGAGTCAGAGACTACATAAATATAGAAAATCTAAGATACTTTCACTTATATTCTGAAAGTCTGTAAAATTAGTATAATATAGGTATATAAAATGAATATTAAAATAGAGGGTGGCTAGGTTAAGTATACATATTCCTGTACCCTCCTAATAGTTGCCTTTTCTGTTGCATTGCTCTTTGCTTTCCTCTTGTGCTTTTGTTCACTTTTGGATGTTGCAATTATCATATCAGATCATGTAGACTGGCACTGGACCATACTGAGCTATTATACATCCATAAAATCTGACTGAATAATTCTAAAATAGCCACCCAGATTTTTCAATAAAATGTCAAAGGTGCTATCCTTCATTAAAACAAATGTGGAGTTTGCAGTTTGGAGATATAAAGCACTCTTTCTGTCTCTCTCTCTCTAAAACTTGAACTTCTGAGGTATTTTTTCCCATCTTGTCTTATCTCATGAAGGCCTCATTAGATTCAACTCTGTTCCCCACCTTCCAAACCTTAACAATAAACAAATAAGGACATCTAGAAGAATAATGAAAAAAATCAGGCAGATTTGTTGAATTTTGGCCCAGCTAGAGTGAGAATCCAAAATTCGTCTTAAAATGAGAAGCAAGTCTCAGTCTTCAACTGTAGCATTCATTCTGCTGACATTATACTATAGCTATGAAATATGCTGCAAATTTTTCACTCCAGTTTGTTTAAAGAGCAGTCGCAAAGCAGTTTAAAGTTATAGTCTCAAAGAGGACTCTAAAAATCATATGGGGCTCCATATTCATTCTTTGCCAGTGGTTCCATAGCTAACTTGATCAGATTACAAACTCAACTTGGCATCTGAAAATCAATTTCCATTGTTTTTCCCTCAGTGTCATCTTCAGTAATTAAGATTTCTCAGTTAGAAATTAGAAATCAGTTTTGTTGGAAGCTGTATGAGGCAAAAAATAATTTGGTTTGTTCTCCAATAGTTTTTTGCAGGGCTAACAATAGTGGAATCTTTTTGTGTTAGTTAAGTGAGAATATTTTTCACACAAATTTGAGATTTGACTTGATGACCTAAGGAAGTAGAGATTCTTATATAAGAATGTGACATTTTTACATATTATACTTTATTGTACTTTAACTGTATTTTAAATACAGCTATGTGAAACCTGCGGTTTCTAGGGTTAGCAATAAATAGACTGTTACATGAAAACTCTTTGAATTTAGAGCTATATTAATTCAGATTTTCTCAGTGCAGCCCTTCCCCTGTGGTGTATAGAAAGCTATATTAAAATTATAAGCTATAATTCAAAATTTCTCAGCCTGGAGTAAATTTGGTTGGGTTGTGCCCCTCTGTTTTAGGGCGCGTTCTGCTTTGTGTCTCTGAGTTCTTGTGTGTTGTTGTTCTAAATTCTAAGGAATAAAGTAGTGTTACACTGTGGCCTCCAGAAAGAGCATTTTATGGTTTTTTTTTCTCCTAATTTCTCCGTGTGTATGCTGTGAACATAACACCCTCCTGCGGATTTTGGGACCATTTTTTATTCTTATTGTTTTCTGGGTGGTAGAGTCATGGCCTGTACCCACTCCCAATCTCCAGTCCTGGGGCCTGTGTGTTCTCTGTTCTTCAGGGGGATACTGAGTGTCTACTTCCCCTAAGCAGGCTTCTCAGGGGGTCACCTAGCACAATCTCTGCTCCTTCAATCACAATAAAACTTTATGGAAACAGAATTTGCCACACCACAGTGGAGTATGACTGGCAAACAAGCGCCCACTGTCTTTCTTTGTGAGCAATGATCTAGGGCTCAGACACCCCATAATCCCTAGTTATTAACCTGTAGCCTAGCACTAAGCATAATTCGTTAATTCGTAGCCCTTCTCAATTTCAGTACTAGCTGGCACTAGTCAATATTAGGTGCCTTGCTTCTCCTTCTAGAAGATATGGGGATTTGCCATCTGCTGTCTCCTGAGGAGAAAGGGGTAACAACTTAATCTCATCAGATGGACAAAAAAGGAGGATTGAGAAGGCTGTAGGCCTTCTATCATCTTTCCTTCCTCCTCTCCCATTCTCCAAAGATTACAGAAGTAAGGAAAGGGATCCAAACCTAAATAGAAAATGGGATGAATGAATGCTGTGCAGGGAATGCTGGTGTATAAGCCCAAATATGGATGTTAGTCCATACAAGAAGATAAATTGAGGTTTATGTCCATAACAAATTTATGATCTAGACTCTTCTTATGTGACTCTAAAAGTCCATTTGAAACATTTACTCTTCAAGCTTTAAGTTGCAAGTCCAGGCCAATGACATAGCCTAGAATCTTTCATGCAGTTATGTAGTATTTTGGTGCTGTATCTGTAATGAACCTCTAGAAATTCGTGATCAGTTTGGTTTTCTTTTTTGTCTCTCCATTTTAATCGGTTTCTATACAATACTTTCATCCACACTCTGCTTCCCCAAATTCATGAGCAGCGTTCGCTCTTTAAGTCAGTAAGTGCAATTTAACTCAAAGCTGAGTTACTTACGAACCTGCATATTTCTATAGAGTTGAAAAAGTTGAAGCACTCCTATCTACTTCTGTCCTGTGTTGACTGGAATATGGATATACAGCTGGCATTTGAAAACTTGCTATATTCCAATCCTGAGGCTGACAGTACAAGAAAAAAATCTGTTTTGTGAACCATTTTCCTTATGGCAGAAAAACAAAACAAATACTACAAATATGAAAATATTAAAAAACTATTCACATCAGGAAATTTCTGATCCTGAACCAGGTCTTGGAAGATTTTCTTCCCTCTGTTGTGGTATAGACTTGTTTTTGCAGTCGCTTAACATTAACTTGGATGTCCTTGTCCAGAATGATCCATAACCTCTTCCTAATGCGATCCAGTTAAAGATATGTTTCTCAGCCTGCAGCTTTCTTTACACCAGAAGCTCCAGAGATCAAAAAGATTTTATGCCCTTTCAATACCACAGAAAATAGAAGCCTCAGAGCTTCACACGTATTTCTTGTACGTATTTCTTTTTGGCCATTAGATCTATACCCATAGGACTTTAGAAATCCCGTTTGGTGTATGGGTTTAGCTGTAAGCATATACAATCACAAAGGAGGCTGTTTAGAAGATTTATAGCAGTTTTTGTTTTATAATGGATTCTTTCACTGGAGTCCTGACAAATTATAGAAAATAAATAGATGAAAATTAGAATCTCCCCTAATAAGTATTGAGAAGAATATTCATTATTTTCTTTCACTACTAGTCAGAAAATATCTAAATTTTTAGAAAGGAAAACCTAGCTGTGAAATCAGTTGATTCCCTAGAATTTACATTCACATTTACATATGTAACTGGTAATAAATGGAAAGAAAAGACAACATTTAACTTATATAATTGTCTATCAAGCCTAGACCAGAGAGACGTACATGGAATTTGAAGTCTCTGACAGAAAGAAAACCTGCTTTGTGATATATTAATATGTGAACAAAGGAGGTATAGAAATCAATTTCACAATGTAGAGCCAAAATGGCATCTTATTATCATAGCAAATGAAGACAGAAATATTACACCCATAATAATACCTTCCCTAATAAGGAGCACTTCCATTTAAAGACCTTTGTGTCATTTCAGTCTCAATTAGAATTTTATCAAAAAAATGTAAGAGATCAGGTTTGCAGGCCTTACATATGCAAAGAATCCCATTGACCAGTGGTTCCCAAACTTGTTCCGCCGCTTGTGCAGGGAAAGTCTGCCAGTTCGGCCGATCACGGCTCCCAGTGGCCGCAGTTCGCTGCTCCAGGCCAATGGGAGCTGCTGGAAGCGGCGCGGGCCAAGGGACGTACTGGCTGCCGCTTCCAGCAGCTGCCATTGGCCTGGAGCAACGAACCACGGCCACTGGGAGCCGCAATTGGCCGAACCTGTGAATGTGGCAGGTAAACAAACCGGCTGGCCCGCCAGGGGCTTTCCCTGCACAAGCAGTGGAAAAAGTTTGGGAACCACTGCTCTAGTCTAACAACCATTCTTTTATATGTTAATGGATTCAGTAATTGGTTAAAAGACAGGAAACAAAGGGTAGGAATAAATGGTCCATTTTAAGAATGGAAAGAGATGAATAGCAGTGTCTCCCATGGATCTGTACTGGGACCAGTGCTGTTCAACATATTCATAAATGATCTGGGAAAAAAGGGGTAAGCAGTAAGGTGGCAACATTTGCAGACAATATAAAATTATTTAAGATAGTTAAGTCGCAACAGACAGCAAAGAGTTGCAAAGGGATCTCACAAAACTGGATGACTGGGCAACAGAATGGCAGATGAAATTCAATGTTGATAAATACAAAGTAATGCACATTGGAAAACATAATCCCAATTATACATTCAAAATGATAGGATCTAATTTAGCTATTACCACTCAAGAAAGCGGTCTTGGAGTCATTATGGGTAGTTCTCTGAAAACATCCACTCAACATGCAGCAACAGTCAAAAAAGCTCACAATGTTAGGAACCATTAGGAAAGGGATAGGTAAGACAGTAAATATAATAATGCCACTATATAAAGCCATGGTACACCCATGCCTTCAATATTGCATGCAGTTCTGGTTGCCCCATCTCAAAAAGCTATATAAGAATTGGAGAAGGTACAGAGAATGGCAACAAAAATGGTTAGGGGTATGGACCAGCTTCCATATGAGAAGAGATTAAAAAGACTGGAACTTTTCAGCTTTTTCACCTAAGGGGGGGGGGGGATATGATAGAGGTCTACAAAATCATGAATAGTGTGGAGAAAGTGAATAAGAAAGTGTTATTTACTCCTTTACATAACACAAGAACCAGGGTGGCAGGGCACCCAATGTCGTTAATAGGCATCAGGTTTAAAACAAAGAAAAGGAAGTACTTCTTCACACAATGCACTGTCAACCTGTGGAACTCAGGGATGTTGTGAAGGCCAAAGCTATAATGGGGATGCAAGATGGTCAGGGATGCAAGTCCATGCTCTGGGTATCTCTAACCTCTGACTGCCAGAAACTGGGAGTGGACAACAGGGGATGGATCACTCAATAATTGCCTTGTCTGTTCATTTCCTCTGGAGCATCTGGCATTGGCCACTACTGGAAGACAGGATACTGGGCTAGATAGACCATTGGTCTGACCCAGTATGGCTGTTTTTATGTTGTAATGGTCATAGATGGGTTTTCAACCTGAATCTAGCTTGGTATTCTCTTTAAGAGATAGGGCTTTATTTTACTTTGTAGTACCCCCTAACTATATATCACCCAATATCAGATATGAATTATAGACTTATGAAAGGTGATCTGTCACAATATTTGTTTGTTGTGTTATCTCAGAATTCAGGGCCCAGTCTTTCAGCCTTTGCTCACTTTTAGTATTTCCCTTTGCAACTCTGTTTCAATGGAACACCTGACACAGTCAGGCATGGCTAAATGGGTGAGACTGTACAACCCTTACTGCTCTTTCCCCACTGAAAATTCTGGCTCAATTCTGACTGAGAGGACTCCAGCCCTAATACAGCCATTTCTCAGCTGCCTGCAGAATGGCCAGCATAAGGAATGGTGAAGTATTATGTCACAGATAAGTGGTGCAAACAAACTGTGTTCATCCTTTTCATGCAGAAACACAATAGTCTCACTTCCAGATCTCCTGACTTTTTTTCATACATCTGGGTGAGAAACATCCATTCTTTCTTCATTATGTCTCGAATGGATCCGACAATCTGTTAGTGACAAGATTCAATCTGCAAACAGGTTTGAATAAAATAATAACCAACTTTTACTCAGAAATCAAAACAGAACATATTGCTAGGTTTAAAGAAGAGTAATCTTTTCTCCTCATTATTTTTTCAGTTTTACAGGCCTAGGTTTGGTCTGAATCAGTAACAAAAATGTTCAGTTCCTTCTCGAATGGCTATGCTTGAAGTATCTCTAGAAGCAGGAAGTACTAGTAATCTCCTGTGAGACTACAGTTTTGCAAATGAAAGAGTTTTTATTAGTTCAGATGAGATGAAATTTTTGAGTGATTATCTGAACCAACCGTATGAATTTTTGAGGTTTATACATCACTAGCTAACTAATATGGTTATTTCATTGCTAATAGAGTTTACATAATAGCAAACACACTGCAACAAGGTGATAAATTTAGTAAGGAGTTACAGTGATGCTGTTTATTTCATTATAAATTAGAGATATTAAAGCCAAAACCCTGGATCAGAGCATACTTGAATTTTGTACCAAAGTTGGATACTAAGGTCTCATTCCTGCTTCCAGTGAAGACGAGGCAAAACTTCCAATAGTTTCAGTGAAGCTGGAGTAGGCCCTAATTCAGGATCTGGATCCCAATTTTATAGTCAGGCCCTTGGACTGTCTGAAGTCCCTATTTTCAATCATCCAATCACTTCAGTGTTTCCAAAATCCAAACATATATTTTTGGCTTTTAACAATATCTCTAATGAATACAATGAACGTATCCATGTCAGCAAGTAACCTTTCTAATATACACAACATCGGTATTCAGAAAATAGTTTATACATAGAAAATGACTCTTGGAAAGGGGAAAAAGCCATCATAATAGAAAAATGAACATATTAAGAAGACCTCAGAATCACATTATATCATTTTCTCTTCTAATGATCCTTTATGAATAGAACTGACCAAATAGAAATGTAAGCAGGGTCTGAATGAATTCTCCTCTGACAGCTAGTTGGGGAAGGGGAAAGACTTAGGAGCAAACTGTATTTACATGAATACATCTAATCTGCGTAGATGTCTAGCAGACAGAAGCTGTGTAGCTCCAAGTGATCAACTTTGGCTGGTTTTGGGTTACAAATCACTTGTAATGCCAAATGCAGAGGTATCAAAATGTTATCAATGTTGTTATATTTATTGTATGACTAAAGGGGAGCAGAACTTTGCTGAGCTGGTCCTGATTGAAAGGGACTTGCTAAGACAGGGGCTTGAATGCCAGACTCCATGAAAGTAAGGGGGGTAGGGACAGGTATCCTAGCCAGGAGGAGTGGATTCTCCCTCAGGGTCCCTTATCTGGTCTAACCTGTTCTTCCACACTGTTAAAAGACAGGTTTCAGAGTAGCAGCCCTGTTAGTCTGTATTCGCAAAAAGAAAAGGAGTACTTGTGGCACCTTAGAGACTAACCAATTTATTTGAGCATGAGCTTTCGTGAGCTACAGCTCACTTCATCGGATGCATACCGTGGAAACTGCAGAAGACATTATATACACACAGAGATCATGAAACAATACCTCCTCCCACCCCACTGTCCTGCTGGTAATAGCTTATCTAAAGTGATCATCAAGTTGGGCCATTTCCAGCACAAATCCAGGTTTTCTCACCCTCCGCCCCGCCCCCACACACACAAACTCACTCTCCTGCTGGTAATAGCTTATCCAAAGTGACCACTCTCTTCGCAATGTGTATGATAATTAAGGTGGGCCATTTCCTGCACAAATCCAGGTTCTCTCACTCCCTCACCCCCCTCCAAAAACCACACACACAAACTCACTCTCCTGCTGCTAATAGCTTATCCAAAGTGACCACTCTCCCTACAATGTGCATGATAATCAAGGTGGGCCATTTCCAGCACAAATCCAGGCTTTCTCACCCCCCACCCCGGCAAACACACACACACACACACACACAAACTCACTCTCCTGCTGGCAATAGCTCATCCAAACTGACCACTCTCCAAGTTTATGGCTGATTTAGAACAACGCTTCCTCAGCTCTCGTCCCCTAAAGCCCCTACTCTACTTGCGCTATATTGATGACATCTTCATCATCTGGACCCATGGAAAAGAAGCCCTTGAGGAATTCCACCATGATTTCAACAATTTCCATCCCACCATCAACCTCAGCCTGGTCCAGTCCACACAAGAGATCCACTTCCTGGACACTACAGTGCTAATAAACAATGGTCACATAAACACCACCCTATACCGGAAACCTACTGACCGCTATTCCTACCTACATGCCTCCAGCTTTCACCCTGACCACACCACACGATCCATCGTCTACAGCCAAGCTCTGCGATACAACCACATTTGCTCCAACCCCTCAGACAGAGACAAACACCTACAAGATCTCTGTCAAGCTTTCTTACAATAAGTCATTATGCAAGGTAGCCTATTTCCCCTTGTTTTTTCCTTCCTCCCCCCCCCCCGATGTTCTGGTTAAACTTGGATTTAAACTTGGAGAGTGGTCAGTTTGGATGAGCTATTGTCAGCAGGAGAGTGAGTTTGTGTGTGTGTGTGTGTTTCCTGGGGTGGGGGGGAGGGGTGAGAGAGCCTGGATTTGTGCTGGAAATGGCCCACCTTGATTACCATGCACATTGTAGGGAGAGTGGTCACTTTGGATGAGCTATTACCAGCAGGAGAGTGAGTTTGTGTGTGTATGGGGGTGGAGGGGTGAGAAAACCTGGATTTGTGCTGGAAATGGCCCACCTTGATTATCATGCACATTGTAGGGAGAGTGGTCACTTTGGATAAGCTATTAGCAGCAGGAGAGTGAGTTTGTGTGTGTGGTTTTTGGAGGGGGTCAGGGAGTGAGAGAACCTGGATTTGTGCAGGAAATGACCCACCTTGATTATCATACACATTGCGAAGAGAGTGGTCACTTTGGATGGGCTATTACTAGCAGGAGAGTGAGTTTGTGTGTGTGGGGGGGGGAGGGTGAGAAAATCTGGATTTGTGCTGGAAATGGCCTAACTTGATGATCACTTTAGATAAGCTATTACCAGCAGGACAGTGGGGTGGGAGGAGGTATTGTTTCATGGTCTGTGTGTGTATATAATGTCTTCTGCAGTTTCCACGGTATGCATCCGATGAAGTGAAGTGTAGCTCACGAAAGCTCATGCTCAAATAAATTGGTTAGTCTCTAAGGTGCCACAAGTACTCCTTTTCTTTTTGTGGTGGGACAGGGTTTCTGCCTAGCCTAAGAGCTGAAAATCACTAAGAGCTGTGTGGAAGCCCTAGAGACTGACCTTGGGAAGCCCAAGAGGTCACAGCAGAGAGGCAGGTGGCAGAAGGTGACTGGCAAGCGAAATGTGCAGCTGGCAAGGCAGCGAGCAGAATGAGCAGCTGGCAAGGTGATGAGCAGAATGAGCAGCTGGCTAAGCGGCCAGCCAGACCAAGTGCTCAGATGGCAGAGCAAGCAAGCTTCCTTCTTCCCTGGGTGGGAGGTAAACTCACACAGATGAAAGAACCAAAATCCACCATCAAACACGTGCAGGGGCCTTGTGGGGCTTATCCACCCTTATCTAGCACAACTGAAGAGGAGGACACTACCATGGAGTATCCGGAGGACACTATCATGGAGTATCCTAGAATGGATACCAGATTACGGACTCCATCAGCTTTACCCAGTGAGAGCTCCACTTCTTCAGCTCTAAACCCCGTGGCAGAAGCATTATAATTCACTGACCTACAGTAGTGTATAAAGCTAGTCTGATAATGAACAAATGTATTAATGACTAATTACTTAATAAACTAATGAAGGATAAATTGTTGCAATAAAATTCTGTTCTTCAATATTTAACCCGCTTTAATTATTGTGATCATTTAATCTTTTCAGTGACTAAAAAAATTAATCCTTAATTAAGCACTTTTGTAACAATATCCAAGGTACATCCAGAAATGTGATTTGTCTAGTGACGCAAAATATTTTTTTTGCTTTACAGACAATGTAAATACTTAATAGCATTTTCCATCAAGCCATGTAAACACCCCTTTGCATGACTTGCCCTGTACAAGTTCAGATGAAGAATTAATGTTCCAGCTGATGAATTCCCATCATAGTCTCTTGGTTATCATTATGTGTAATGTCAGTTCAATATCTGCAATGTTGTCTATTTCCAGGAAGGTATACAAAATAAATAAAAAAATAATAGTTTGGCACATCTTAGGAAGGTTATTGTTTTAATAGCAAGATGAATTAGCAAAGTGCAGATGTTATGCCAAGAGCTGTCTGCATAACTAATTTTTCAGTTCACTGACAGCTCTGAAAAAATAAATGAGGTTGACCCCAACATGATTTTTTTTTTCAAATTTCAGTGAATCAAAACATTTTGCTTTTATTTCAAGTGTTTTAATGTTTGTTAACTAAAACTGAAGGGAATTTTGAAACAAGAAGCCATTTTGAATGAAAGAATTTAAATGTCATTTCAAAAATCTCTAAATGAAACTTTTTTCAGAGTAACAGCCGTGTTAGTCTGTATTCGCAAAAAGAAAAGGAGTACTTGTGGCACCTTAGAGACTGACCAATTTATCTGAGCATGAGTGAGCTGTAGCTCATGAAAGCTTATGCTCAAATAAATTGGTTAGTCTCTAAGGTGCCACAAGTACTCCTTTTTTTTTAAATGAAACATTTGGACTTTGGGCTCTTTTCTTTTAGTTTTTTACACAAACAATTTGGTGAATCAGAAACGAAACTGTGAAATGTTTCTGTGTCACCAAACCTTAATTTTTTTTTACTGGAAAAAAATTGCAGCTGAAAAATTTTGCCCAGCTCTAGTTACATCAGGTTATCAGCATCAGGGCTTGAATTTAGGACCTAGGGCTCCAAATATATGAGCCTCAACTCTCTTAGCTGGGGCTGTAGCAGCCTTATGAATATCTATATGTGGCCTAGCCACCACATTGTGGAACAGAGCGCCACACCAAATGAGTGTGGATTGCACTGGCAGGTGTGAGATCCATGAACTCTCCTCTCCCTCACCATGTTTTACTTACGTTCTTCTGTCAGCTCAGCTGCAGCTTTTGTGCACAGTTCACTCAAATCTCTCAAACTGAGCAGCGGTGAGATGGATGCTGTGTTTGGATGCTAGACCTTCAAAGAATAAACATCTGGCTGCTTCAGGGGGTGGAGCAAGCCATTCAGTAGGTGTTGCATTTCCATCTGAGTGTTGAATTAATGCTAAAGTTGTGTTAAAAAGTGCCTACTGAAAGTTCTCTCATGAAATGAGATGTAAAATTGAGGTCCAGACTATTAGTTATCAGTGATTACACAGTACTCTTTGCAAGTGAGGGAATATACATTCTGGCTTCTTGGTTAAATTCCATTTTATATAATTCCATTCTCTTTCCTTAAAATTACCACTTCTGTTTTAATTGGATAAGGGTGTTCATCTTCATTCCCATCCCTAAAATATTACACTGCTTTGTAGTGCATGGTTAAACAGGAGCTGCATTCCCTCCCGAAAGATGCTAGGTTGACTAGTAGGTGAAGAGATTCCTGAGATTAGTTTGTGTATTAGTTTAAGTTCTGTATGACGGGAGCTGCTACTGGCATATACAGTAAATGTGGGACATTATTAACTTCTTCCTCCACAAAGGAAGAGCAGATTGTAATCTCAATCACTGTGCTATAATTCTTCAGTAACTCTTCCACAGAAGCTGATTGTCCAATAAACCCAGTGATGTCTCTGTTGTCTGACTTTCCCCATATTGCAACAATAAGAACTGAGTTCTGTTGCTGTGCCAAAGGGGTGGGGGAAGAGGCAGTGAGCCAGCACACAGAGCATCTGATTGGAATCATATTTCTGTGGAAAAGTTACAGACGGGGTTATTGAAACCTTAGCCTGCAATGCTGTGTGATAGATGGGATAATGATGACACCTGATTCCAATTTGTACTAATTATACATTATAAAATGGAAGGTGTTAGCCAGTGGGTATTCCTGCTGGTTCACAACTTACTACAGGGATTTTCCTCTTTGGCAGGAGAGTTCTATATATTATATTTCTGAGTGTTTTTAAACTTTTTTGTTGTTGTTTCAGTTTTATAAAGAGAGATGAAACTAGATACGTCTGTAAGATGTAATGCATGCAGTGCATTGCCTTCTTTCATTTGAGATGTGCAAATTCATAATAAACCCCAGCTTTTCTAAGCAGCAAGTTCCAAAGGGAGTGAAGTGTGGTTTGGAGGAAGAGTCCAGAGTTGGGGGTCTAAATTCTATCTGTGGCTCTGCCACTTAGTCAGTGTGGGGTTCTGGGCATGCAACACCTCTCTGTGCCTCTCTTGTGGTTAAGACTGTCTTGGCCAAGTAAATGAATCTTTCTGTGACTCAGTTCTTCGGCAGTAAAATGAGGATAATATTTTTCTGTCTCAAAGGGGTGTTTTGAGGATAAATACATTAACATTTATAAGGTGCACAAAGTACTCTGGTGGTTGTGACTAGATCATTTCACCATCTGTAAAATGGGGACACTTTCTTGCATGCCCCACAGTGCCATTGTAAGTATTTGTTAGCAAATGTTCCTAGCACACTTCGAATACCTGTAGACCTGTAGATTCTGATCTATTTCACGCCAGTGTAAAGCAGGAGTAATCAATGTACTAGACTGTCATCTGGGACTGATATGCACTGGTACAGGTTAAAGCAATCTGAAGACTCACTCTCTACTTGGGCCATAGCCAACCAGAAATCATATACAGACACTATGGGACACCCACTTCTCCGGGGTATATCCTATGCGCCAGCTGCAGGCAGCTGGAGACTGAGGCATATGCTGGCAATGCTCTGGTAGCTCTTTGTGACCCAAGGACCTTGCTACACTGAGATGGGGTAAACCAACTTTAGAACAACTTTGTGTTAGTGGATTAGCTCAAACCTGTCTTTAAACACTAGAGAATCTAGCTCAGTGGATGCCTCTGGTATGAAACTGTTGACAGCGATATCAGAATCAGGCGCATAAACTGCTATGTAAGCGCTAAGTATTAGTAGGGTTAGCTTTAGCGTCATAGCCTAAACTTCACCTATGCTGTTGTTTTCTGCATCTTGTGTGTATTTTATTAATTTCCCCTCTGTTTCTGTTTTGTTTTCAGCCTATGTGCTGACACAGTACTGGTTTTGTATCCAAAAGAAGAGTTCACAGAACTGCACAGTGCCTGATCCAAACAAACACTTTGATGTTCCTAGCTGGACTACGTAGGTAAAAAACTCAAAATATGTGTATTCATTTTATTTGATTTTCAGTAAACAAATGATTGTCCAAAAAAGATGGTTTGTTCTGAGAAGTAAGGCTCATTTGGAATCCATGGGAACATTTGATCATCCACCCTAACTTTGACACAGGTGGCCTTACCACATAGTATTATGGATGTCATCTTGAATACATACGTGTATGTCCCTCTGGGCCTCCTGCCAGATCTTCTCTGAGAAGAGCAAAGTACAATGGTAATGTTGATAAGTGGGGGAAAGTTTTTGTAGAAAATTTCCTCGGTTGTATTCTACTAATTAGTTTTGAACTTTTGTGTAAGCCTTGCTACAGCACTTTACAGGGCTAATTTATAATGCCTCCTCTAAATTCGATCAAATCTTAGAATTTAGCCCCATAGTTCACTCACAGGACTTCCCCGCAGCAGCGTTGATTTGATTATTTAGGTCAGAAGTAGAGTGAGGTTGAAAATATAGGAGATTCTGGCCCTGATACTGAAATGAACTGGATACCAGGATTTTCCCATGCAGTTACCCTTCCCAGTTGGGAGCCTTAGTTTCGTGAACCTTCAGCAAGTCAACTCCTAGTGTTGCAAATATAGACAAAGAACTGAGTTGTCCTCAATAAATTGGAGTAGTACGTCTTAGCATATTTTCTTTGCTTTTTTGCCCCAAGATGTATCTTTCTTTCTGTGTCAATAGCAGGAACATTTAAATAATCTCATCTGGCTACTAAGGTGAACCTGAATTGCAGATTTCATGTCTATGTTTTTGGTATTCTTTCTGTTATTGGCCATAGCTTTCTGTAAAACTTCCCCTTGATAATGCTAATATTGTGGAATTGTGTTATGTGACAAATATAGCAGTGTCTTAAAAGCCTGTATGCACACACACACACCCTTTTTTAACATGTAAAAAGGCTCCTCCCTCACATACCTGCATTGAGAACTGCAGGACTGATAATACACTATGACTATTTTGTGAAATGTGTAAGATTCTAGCCACTACATTCAGTTTGGAGAAAGCATCTGACCAAGCTGTAGCATGAAAGCATGTTGATGGCACATCAGCTAAACCTTGTGATTCAACATTAGCAATAAGCAGCTGAAATGAATCTTGAAGGAGGGCTTACCCCTTGCTTCCACATCTTGAAATATAGGGTATGCTATCTTGCATACAGTAGCACAGCTGGCATCCCTAAAATTACAATTGTTTTGGGCTGCTAGCTGCTCAAAATTATATCTATCTATTCACCAGTTAGTGCAGTTTTTTTTCTTATATATAAAGTTTCAGCAGCAGTGGCAACTATATTATGTATGTTTATATACATATATTCCTTTATCTTTCTTTTAATCTATTCACTGATCCATATTAGTTGTTCTGTGTTGATATCCTTTTTAAATTACATTTAAATTTATTAATTTTATTAATGTAATTAAATTTAAATTTTTCCTTTTGATGGCTAGACGATTTGCCACCAATCATAAAGGGTTAGGCTTTCTTTGTGAGTGAGGGGAGGCTCAGATTCTCTTGATATTCACAAGCCTCTTATGGACCTTAATAATAGCTGGGCAGGACAGTGATCTCAGAGGAAGGTGGGCATGCAGGGAATTTGAAAAAGAACAAATCTACCTTTCTTCTGGATTTCAATGACCTCACTTTTGTGTGTGTGTGTATGTGTGTGTGTGTGTGGTTTAAAAAATATGATGCCTAGGTTCAGAGAACTGTGACTGAACTTGTTCTGAACTGTGAACATTTTCAGTGTAAAGAGAAGGTTATAGATGCAAGCTGCAGCTGAACGTATATAACACATTTCTGTTAGCTTCATGCAACTCTCATCTCTCTCTCTTTCTCTGCCAGATCACTATGAAGACAGTAGAGAAACCCAAATCAAAGCAAAATATAAAGGTCTAAGGCACGAAACCATGTAGTCCAGTTGGTAGAGATGTATAAGTCAACAAATCTTTCAGAAAGCCAGAAGCAAGTAATAATTCTTCTGACTGCAAATTAGATAAAAAGCAAATACCATTAGTGCAAAATAATGGAAAGTGTATTGCTTTCAATGGATAACATGTATAAGGAAATAATAAAATAATGTGTTGTACTCTTTACAAAAGTGCAGTACATCAAACAGAATTTGACAGCTCACCAGCACTCATTGCATTAAGTAAAAAGCAAGATAAACAGAATCATTTGACACACACAGTTTAATCAGTTATACCATTTCGTATGTCTGAATCTCAAATTCTCTCCAAGTTTAGATGTAACGATTATTAAGACATTTTCATTTTGCCTTATCACAAATACTGGCTATACTTTAGTAGCTTTGGATGGATCTGTTAAGGTTTATTGTACACAATATCAATTTCTATTACAAACAAGTAAAAGGAAGAACAACAAAAGTGATGTCATTCTTATGAATCCCTGAGCTCATAGACTTTAAGGTCAGAAGGGACCATTATGATCATCTAGTCTGACCTCCTGCACAATGCAGGCCACAGAATCTCACCCACCAACCCCTGACTTATGTCTGAGCTATTGAAGTCCTCAACTCATGGTTTAAAGACTTCAAGGTACAGAGAATCCTCCAGCAAGTGACCCGTGCCCCATGATGCAGAGGGAGGCGAAAAACCTCCAGGGCCTCTTCCGATCTGTCCTGGAGGAAAATTCCTTCCCGACCCCAAATATGGGGATCAGCTGAACCCTGAGCATGTGGAGAAGACTCACCAGCCAGACAAAAGAATTCTCTGTAGTAACTCAGATCTCACCCTACCTAGTGTCCCATCACAGGCCATTGGGCATATTTACCGCTAATAGTCAAAGATCAATTAATTGCCAAAATTAGGCTATTCAATCATACCATCCCCTCCATAAACATATCAAGCTCAGTCTTGAAGCCATATATGTCTTCTGCCCCCACTGCTCCCCTTGGAAGGCTATTCCAGAAATTCACTCTGACCGTTAGAAACCTTTGTCTAATTTCAAGTCTAAACTTCTGGATGACCAGTTTATATCCATTTGTTCTTGTGTCCACACTGGTACTGAGCTTAAATAATTCTTCTCCCTCCGTGGTATTTATCCCTCTGATATATTTATAAAGAGCAATCATACCTCCTCTCAGCCTTCTTTTGGTTAGGCTAAACAAGCCAAGCTCTTTGAGTCTCCTTTCATAAGACAGGTTTTCCAATCCTCGGATCATCCTTGTAGCCCATCTTTCAGCTCATGAAGAGGAGACTCATATTTTTAGAACCAGAGGTCTCAAGTTCAATCCCCACTGTGAACACTTCACCCAGGGTCATGATGTTACATAAACACATTTTGCTACTCTATTTTGAAATCTTTTCAGGTATGGCTGTAGACTGACTTCCTTTCAAGGTCACACGTAAATTAAAAGCTCAGGTGAAAAGATGGTATTTTGAATTGTTTTGTTGAAAGGAAATGATATAATTTTGAAATTTTATCTCTGGTTTTATACAATATACAAGAAAGTTGATGTTTTGGTCACTGTATGCCCAATCATTGGACTTTGCTGACATGAATAAGGGTTTGCAGGAGTGGGTTCATAACGAGAAGGGGATTTTTCTTTTAAAAATTATCTTTCTTGAAATGTTAATAGTTTAGAATAATGGCTTTGAGTGACTTAAAAAAGCTGGAGAAAATACCTGCCTCCTTTTTTTGTCCTGAATTCTGCACAGACGCTGGTTGCACAGCAAGTCACTACTAGCAAAGAGAGAGGCTGACCTGTCATGAAAGGTTAAAAAAATAAAATAAATAAAACAAGCTCTGCTGAGCTGTTCTGTGGGATGTGCAGTTCATATCAAATGATCTCGGGACATGAGGACTTATTCTTAGGAAACATGACATTTCATATTTAATATCATGTAGCGTACACAGGGCTTTGGTTTTTTTAATTTTTTATGAAAGACCACTGTATAATAAGCTACATGGAATTTAATCTACCTCAGAAAGATGAAAGGATGAGTTGAACCTGGCGGGATTTAAGCCTGTGCTTCCAGGGAGCATAGGTATTTCAGATCTGATGGTTAGATTTTAAAACCACCTTCTCTGGCTATATATCCCTCTGAGGCATTGCTTTAAAAAAATCATATATCAACTGACTGCACTTCTATGAATCAGTGTGGTTGCTCCGTCTTTCAGTGAGAGAAGCTGGAGGACTGTGAGCAGAGTATTTGCCAAAGAATGCAAACTCAATTTGACATTGGTTTCCACTTGTTCTGTCCTTTTAGGTCTAAGACACTTGAGGCATAAATAATTATACAGCTTTGAACTTCTGCTAGTACTTCCAATCCAAGGAACTCAAAACATCAGTATATGTGTTTCTCATATATCAGATTCAGAAAGTTCCCTTCTGGCTGAGATTAAAGCGATGGAGTTTTTATTTTGGGGAGTTGGGAGATGGAGGAGTGTGTGTGTGTGTGTGGGTGTGGGAAGGGGGGTCATTTGACCTGAGGACTCAGGGCTTAAAATTAAAGGATTAAAATATTCTATTTTTCCAATAAACTAATGAGCATAAAAATGGTAATATAGAAAAATCAGTGAGTCCCCACTTCTGTTGTGTTATAAACTTAATATTATAAATACTCACATTTTGGAACAGATGTGCATCTTTAATGTATAAAACCAATAAAATTCCTTTCAAAATATCCTAAGCTAAAATATCACCTTGAAGAACTCAATTTAAAGAGAGCAAAACTTCCCACCATACATCAATGATTCAGAAAAGAATTCTACAAAAGGTGACGTTATGAAGATTGTATTCATGTAAAGTATGACTTCTTAGCACAGATAATCATTACTTTTGTTAGAATATACAACCTCACAGATGTTATGGGTGCAAAGGTTGCTATACCACAGAGTTTTACATTGTATGAAATTTTCCATCTAATACTGATAAGATTTCATTATTTCACTTGAATCATTGTATAGTAAAAACTAGTGTAAGGTTTTTGAACAGCAGTTGGGAAGAAAACCCTCTGAACAAATACTATACTTTAGGCTGCTTTCTGATTTTTACACATGGATTCAGTTATTCAAAATGTATCACACATCTTCTGTTTTATACACTATCTACTGTCATAGGACCTGAAACAGGAAAACAATAAAGCACATGCTTAAGCTTTTAATCCGGGCTTTAGCATGTGATAATAGGGATGCTTTCCTGAATCATGTCCATAATCCTTAATTCTGATCTATTAAGCAATAAAGTGCACAAAAGAAATATTTTGAAAATACTTCTGCATGTTTTTTATGGAAGAAAGAACTCGGACACTTGTCAAATGTTATTTTATTCTGTTTGAGGTCATCTATTTGCAAGGTTTGCTAGAACTGTGAATGGGCGACAGGGGATGGATCACTTGATGATTACCTGTTCTGTTCATTCCCTCTGGGGTGCCTGGCACTGGCCACTGTCAGAAGACAGGATACTGGGCTAGATGGACCATTGGTCTGACCCAGTATGGCCGTTCTTATGTTCTATTGCACTCATCACAGTAGTAGCTCATCACCATCCAGTAGTGCATTAAGCACTGCACACAAATAGCATCTGTCATCTGTTGTTTCTTCTCCGTGTGGAGAGGATGAGAGAAGTGTGAATAGTGAAGTGTTTTGGTAGGCATTTGTGTTAAATATACACATTGTTATGTGTGGATATTAGAGAAGGCAAGGTTAAAGAAATTGGCCTTTTGTGTGGTGGTGAGGATTGTGGTAGTCATTAGTTCCTGGGGAGTTCATTCCATGCCCTTGAGAAAACTTTGTCTCCTGCACTGTTGAGCTCCTCTTTTATTGTAGAAAGTTCTATTTTGTAAGAGAAGCAAAATTGTTGATCACAGTCCTCATCCGAGAGCTTTAGTTTTATCTTTTAGATTTCCTGGATCTAGGTCATTGAAAGAACCTTGAAGATAAGGACCAAGACCTTGAACATGATTCAGTATCCTATGGGGAGCTAATTTCAGGAGCTAGAGAACAGATTAAAAGTATTCAAGGAGCCTGTGTTGCTGAATGGACACACGGCAGCATTCTGCAATAGCGAGAGTTTCCTTAGCATGGAATGCCCAGGTATATCGCATTACTGTAGTCCACCCAAGCAGTGACAAATGTGTCAAATCTTCCAGGATGGGACAGAGTCTCCTAGCCAACAGAGATGGTATAAAATGTTTTTCATGGATGCTGCTATGTGAGAGCTTAGCATCAATGAGGAATCCAAGATAACTCCTGAACTATAGACTAAATTGACCAATATGATGGCGTGTACCTTAATGCAAAAGAGACTACATCAGGGTTATAAACTCTTCAAAATACTTTCCTCTTCCCACCAGCATCACATCTGTCTTGCTTATGTTCAGCTTCAACCAGCTTTTCGTCATCCATAAGTTCAACTTGTCCAAGCATTAGGTCATCTTGGTGGTAGTGGTATGGTCATATGTAGTGAGGAATAAGTATGGCTGGCACTTGCCTTTCAATTCACTCTTTCATGCCACATAATGATGTGATTCCCTTGTTCTATTTTCCAGATAAGTAATTTCCTTTTTATTAAATTATTTCGTATTTGATGTTCATATAAACCACTTAACAGAGTGAATAATATTTTAAATTTATAGTAATACAGTCATTTGTTGTTTTTTATGACTGGGCAATATCACATCTTGAATTAGCCAAAGGTTACCTCTGGTTTCCTGTCCCTTGAAGTGTGATTATGTCCTAAAAAGTGTCTTTGTAAAGTAGCATTGGAAGACTCCCTATTCATTGTGTCTCTCTGATTTCTATACCACATGCATTCAGTTTGCAGGTCAAAAGATGTGTTTTGTTTTGTTTTAATTGTTTTTCCCTAACTATCAGTTCTTGAAAACTCACCCTTGGCTCTGACTGTCAAGAGGAGCTCTTTCCCTCTCATGCTTCTTCACCATTAATAATAGAGGTTCTGCAGACTAAATGATTCCCTCAGAGACACCTGTGTAATCCATTGTCTTCATATGATGCCCTCAGTTAAATCTGTGCAATGCCATTAACATTAAGGCTGTCTCTACACTTGCAGCTAGGGGTGTGATTCTCAGCTCAAATAGGCATGCCTGAGCTGGCTCTCATCAAGCTAATGCACTAAAAATAGCGGTAGCATGGAGCAGTGAATGGCAGTATGGGCTAGCCGCTCTGCGTATGTACCCACAGGTTTCTACTCAGAGTGGCTAGCCTGTGCAGCTGCTCACCCCTGCCATTGATACCGTTGCTATACTACTGTTTTTAGTGCACTAGTTCTCACAGAGTGTGTCTTCTTAAGCTGGGAATCACACAGTCCTCCCTCCCCTCACAGCTGGACATGTAGATATAGCCTTTGTATGTTTGCACCAGTGTTAATGAGGGCATCGTCTGGGTATAATAGTATTGCAGAAGTGTAGCTGAGATATTACTTTGAAATACTGTAGATCCAGTAAGAAAGTTCAGAGCATTAAAATAATCCCTTATTTTGCTAAAAATGCTTTAGTCAGGAAAAAATGCTAAATAAATACTCATTAAGCAAAACTTAAAAATTAAAGGAGGAAACATCGGAAAATGATTCTGATTATATTTAGATGTGTGCTTGGGAATGCCCTTGTGTTTCTGAAAGCAGCCTCACTGTCAGAGAGAACAGGTCAATTCCTTTTCATGGCTTTCTGATCTGAAGAGCGAACGAGGTATCATTCCTATTAGCATACTTTCAGAGAACCCAAGACTGTAGACACATTTCACATTTTGTGTAGATCATTACGAATAAACTTGGATTCCTGCAGTATAATGTTTGTTTTATTAGTTATGTTATCATGTCTAGCTCTGGTACTGTACATTCATGTTCACATCCTTATCTCTTATACCTTTTGCCAGGCTCACCGTAGTTACTGTATCTGCTTCTCATTCAATCTAAGGCAAATTCACAGCCCATTTGTGAGGGCTTAGGGTGAAATAGTATCTTTCTCCAGCTTCAGTCTTAGCCAAGCTGTCTTAATCTCTCATTGTAGGCTAAGTATGCTGTGCTTTCATAACATTCTTGAGCCCTTTTAATCTGCCAAGTTTTAGGACTGTACCCTTTACTTTATTGGGGAAATGTTCAAAGATATGATTGATGTAAAATCAAAATCCATATAGCTGTGGCCACTCAAGGCACATTTCTTCTCTATTACAACAGGGCAAGACCACTGACTTTTACTGTACTGCATTGGTATAACTGTGAGCAGAATTTTCCCAAAAGAAATTTCTAAGCAGTCATGTCCATTGTTCCCATTCACTCCCTTTGCACTCATCTTTGTGGTGTAGGTGCTAAATAGAATAGCAAGTTTTCTGTGCAGATTGGTGCCTTTAAGGATTCAGATCCACTTAGCTACGCACTTATCCTCCTGCAAGAACATCTGGATTCTTTATCTGTGACCTTTATCTGAGCACAGTGTATATCGCTTTTGTCCTCCTATTCGGTATTGGCAATTATACACCTGTCTGGCTTGTAGTGTTAACGTATGCCATCGTATCACAAGAGGATGGGGGGTGGGATGGGGTGGAGGAGAGGAGCGAGACAGCCTCCTCTTCCCCACTCCTGACACATTGAGTGAAATTTTACCTGCCGGCAGGTAATGCTACTGCAACCTCAGAAATATCCGTGAACATATGCCAGGCCAGCTCATCTTGATTATGTAAAGTTGTATTTACAGTCACTTTGTCGTTCAGAAAGACTGGACCATACCCATGTCAGTCCGGGTATATGCTGGCATTGTTGGTTGCACATGGCTGTCTGAACAAAATGTTCCGTGGCATCGGTATTGTACTAGCCTTGTCTTTGTATCTTTTAAAAGTGAATTCTCCAATTCTCCTACACCACCCAGCATAGTAAACTCCGGAACTTGCTGCTTTCTTCTAATATGTTTTGTCTTTCTACTGTTGCATGCCCTTGTATCATTTTCTCTCTTACAGTGGGAAGCTTCAGCCTAATCATTACAATTACTTCAGATATATCATTAACAGCAACACAAGAGACAGTGATTTCATGTTCCCAGGTTTCCCTTCTGTTCCTTATCCTACACACAGTGACTCAGCCTCACCTGAATGTGGTTAGTTTGTGTGGGGAGGGGGGGGAGAGAAAATGAATAAAATAAACTTTGCTTTACTGTTTCCATTGGAAAGAGAGATCAGTGAAATCTTTTAATGTCTTTTCCTTGACTATTTGTCACTCTACTCTATGCCCATTAGATTCATTTTATTCAAAATTTAATTGTTTTAGAGTTTTTGTCAGCTCCTATCTGTACATGTATGCAGAGGGACAAATTCACTTCTTGAGCAGGCACAATTCCAAAGAGGACACATCTCCACTTATTTAAACAGAACTGGCCTACTTACAGCAGCAGTGAATTTAGCCCATTGTGTGTGGTTGTTGTTTTTTTCTGATTATAATTTTCCAGTCTGATTTTTTTTCCCATTTTTGTTGGTCAGTTAAATGGTATTTTTACAATTTCTGATCCAGGATCATACCACCTTTCCCTAAAGAATAAATTCAATTATTTTAGAGCCCCATCCTCATGCTAGGGCCCAGCTGGATTAAACACTGGTCTTATGCACAGGTGACTTGGGAGGGGAAAGAGTAAGGAACTGTCGAAAACCCCCACCCCCACAATCCATGACAGACAGTGTGAGTTGAACCATACACATACTTCATTCAACTTCACAGTAAGGGGCCCAAAACGTAAGTTCTAGATTCAGGTCCAAACTTAATAACTGACACCGATATAGCAAGGATTTCACCTCCACTTAAGTGCATGGATCATTTATTTAGGTACAATTTGCTGCCAATCACTAATTAAAGCTATTAATCCTGTCAACAGTAGAATGGACAGGCCTGTAACCAGAGCTGATACAGAGAATAGAAGGGTGTGCTGTCTTCCAGGTGCTAAGATATAGGATGTGGACCTGAGGTTTAAAAGGATCCTAAAGGGAGTGGAAATGAATCCACTGATCATCCTTCATGTGGGAACAAATGATACCGGTAGATTCTTGCTGGAACGTATCAAGGGAGACTACGCCAGGCTGGGGAAGACGCTTAAGGAAATAGAGGCTCAGGTGATCTTCAGTGGGATTCTGCCTGTTCCTAGAGAAGGGCAACAAAGGTCTGACAAGATTATGACTATCAACAGATGGCTCAGGCAGTGGTGCTATAAGGAGGGTTTGGGGATGTATGGCCACTGGGAGGCATTCATGGAAAGAGGACAGTTCTCTCGGGATGGATTTCATCTGAGTAGGGAAGGAAGTAGACTTTTAGGATTCAGGCTGGCACAACTGATTAAGAGAGCTTTAAACTAGGAATTTGGAGGAGATGGTTGGGAGATGTCCAGGTAATCTCCACACCAGAGAGGGAAGAAAACAAAGTAAGAAAGGATACAGCCGTGGGTAGAAGAATGGACATAAGGAGGAAGGGCAGTCTGGATACCAGTCTAATAGGTCATACTGGCTGTAGAATGTCCGTACCTAATCAGGTAAAGAATGTGAGCGAGGCCAAACAGCAAAAAATAAGATGTTTGTACACTAATGTGAGGAGCCCAGGTAACAAAATGGAGGAACTAGAGCTACTGGTGCAGGAAGTGAAACCAGGTATTATAGGGATAACAGAAACATGGTGGAATAGTCGTCATGACTGGACTACAGCTATTGAAGGGTGTGTGCTGTTTAGGAAAGACAGAAATAAAGGTAAAGGTGGTGGAGTAGCATTGTATATCAAAGATGAGGTAGAATGTAAAGAAATAAGAAGCGATGGAATGGATAAGACAGAGTCTGTCTAGGCAAAAATCACATTGGGGAAGAAAACTACTAGAGCCTCCCCTGTGATAGTGCTTGGGGTGTGCTAAAGACCTCCGGGATCTAATTTGGATGTGGATAGAGCCCTCTTTAATGTTTTTAATGAAGTAAATACTAATGGAAACTGCATGATCGTGGGAGACTTTAACTTCCCAGATATAGACTGGAGGCCAAGTGCTAGTAATAATAATAGGGCTCAGATTTTCCTAAATGAGATAGCTGATGGATTCCTTCATCAAGTAGTTGCTGAACCAACGAGAGAGGATGCCATTTTAGATTTGGTTTTCGTGAGTAGTGAGGACTGGCTGATTTTCAAAAATTAAGGAAATTAGTTAGGAAAGTGGATGAGACTGAAGAATTTATGGATCTAAAGGCAGAGAAGGCTTGGGATTACTTCAAGTCAAAGCTGCGGAAGCTATCGGAAGCCTGCATCCCAAGAAAGGGGGAAAAATGCATTGGCAGGAGTTATAGACCAAGTTGGATGAGCAAACATCTCAGGGAGGTGATTAAAAAAAATCAGAAATCATACAGGGAGTGGAAGATGGGAGGGATCAGCAAGGAAAGCTACCTTATTGAGGTCAGAACATGTAGGGATAAAGTGAAAAAGGATAAAGTCAAGTAGAGTTGGACCTTGCAAAGGGAATTAAAACCAATAGTAAAAGGTTCTATAGCCATATAAATAAGAAGAAAACACAGAAATAAGAAGTGGGACCACTAAATACTGAGGATGGAGTGGAGGTCAAGGATAAACTAGGCATGGCCCAATATCTAAACAAATACTTTGTCTCAGTCTTTAATGAGGCTAATGAGGAGCTTAGGGATAATGGTAGAAGGTAGAAGCGAAACTCGAACAGCTTAATGGGACTAAATCGGGGAGCCCAGATAATCTTCATCCAAGAATATTAAAGGAATTGGCACATGAAATTGCAAGCCCATTAACAAGAATTTTTAATGAATCTGTAAACTCAGGGGTTGTAAACTATGTGCCTGGAGAATTGCTAACATAGTTCCTATTTTTAAGAAAGGGGAAAAAAAGTGATCCGGATAACTACAGGCCTGTTAGTTTGACATCTGTAGTATGCAAGGTCTTGGAAACAATTCTGAAGGAGAAAATAGTTAAGGACATTGAGGTCAAATTTACATGGGACAAAATACAACACGGTTTTACAAAAGGTACATCGTGCCAAACCAACCTGATCTCCTTCTTTGAGAAAGTAACAGATTTTTTAGACAAAGGAAACACAGTGGATCTAATTTACCTAGATTTCAGTAAGGCATTTGATAAGGTGCCACATGGGGAATTATTAGTTAAATTGGAAAAGATGGGGATCAATATGAAAATTGAAAGGTGGATAAGGAATTGGTTAAAGGGGAGACTACAGTGGGTCATACTGAAAGGTGAACTGTCAGGCTGGAGGGAGGTTACCAGTGGAGTTCCTCAGGGATCGGTTTTGGGGCCAATCTTATTTAATCTTTTTATTACTGACCTCGGCACAAAAAGTGGGAGTGTGCTAATAGAGTTTGCGGATGATACAAAGCTGGGAGGTATTGCCAGCTTAAAGAAGGACCTGGATAGTATACAGGAGAATCTGGATGACCTTGTAAATTGGAGTAATAGTAATAGGATGAAATTTAATAGTGAGAAGTGTAAGGTCATGCATTTATGGATTAATAACAAGAATTTTAGTTATAAGCTGGGGACGCATCAATTAGAAGTAACAGAGGAGAAGAAGGACCTTGGAGTATTGGTTGACCACAGGATGACTATGAGCCACCAATGTGATATGGCCATGAAAAAAGCTAATGCAGTCTTGGGATGCATCAGGCAATGTATTTCCAGTAGAGATAAGGAGGTGTTAGTACCGTTATACAAGGCACTGGTGAGACCTCATCTGAAATACTGTGTGCAGTTCTGGTCTCCCATATTTAACAAGGATGAATTCAAACTGGAACAGGTACAGAGAAGGGCTACTAGGATGATACGAGGATTGGAAAACCTGTCTTTTGAAAGGAGACTCAAGGAGCTTGGCTTGTTTAGCCTAACCAAAAGAAGGTTGCTCTCTATAAATATATCAGAGGGATAAATACCACGGCGAGAGATTAATTATTTAAGTTCAACACCAATGTGGACACAAGAACAAATGGATATAAACTGGCCATTAGGAAGTTTAGACTTGAAATTAGACGAAGGTTTCTAATCATCAGAGGAGTGAAGTTCTGGAACAGCCTTCCAAGGGAAGCAGTGGGGGCAAAAGACCTATCTGGCTTCAAGATTAAACTCGATAAGTTTATGGAGGAGATGGTATGATGGGATGACATGATTTTGGCAATTAATTGATCTTTAACTATTCATGGTAAATAGGCCCAATGGGCTGTGATAGGATGTTATATGGGGTGGGATCTGAGTTACTACAGAGAATTCTTTCCTGGGTATCTGGCTCATGAATCTTGCCCTCATGCTCAGGGTTTAGCTGATCGCCATATTTGGGGTTGGGAAGGAATTTTCCTCCAGGGCAGATTGGAAGAGGCCCTGGGGGTTTTTCACCTTCCTCTGTAGCATGGGGCACAGGTCACTTGCTGGAGGATTCTCTGCTCCTTGAAGTCTTTAAACCACAATTTGAGGACTTCAGTAGCTCAGACATAGGTGAGAGGTTTATTGCAGGAGTGGGTGGGTGAGATTCTGTGGACTGTATTGTGCAGGATGTCAGACTAGATGATCATAATGGTTCCTTCTGACCTTAATGTCTATGAGTAGTAGAATAAAAGGTTTTTAGACTATACAGCAGTATTATGTTCTCTAGTTTGCATCTTTATTAAATTATGACATTTTCAACCTTAGAAGAATTTCTAACAAGTGTGCATCTGAAAAAAAAATCCTATGTATATACAGTCATCCTTAGATACTTCAAAAGATACTTCATATGTTTTATATGAAACATAGATAGGTTTGGAAGAGTTAGATTTGTATCAGTAAATGCTGGTAAACATGGGTTTCACCGTACACACATAAACTGACAAAAATATTTCCATTGATAGAAATTGAAATTTACAAATAGGCAAAGTATTCAAGCAGGATTTTTCTTACTCACTGTAGTTTGAGTTTATGATAGTTACTTAATATATTTTGGTGTGTGATGCTGACAGTTTGTGCTTTAACTTTTGAATCTCAATGTCTACTGTCAATAAATAGTCTAACGCTGCCATAATTTCCCTTAAATGTGAAAATATAGGCTGTTTTAGAAAGTGCTTAAAACCCAAAATGTTGTGCAAGCGTGAAAATTTAAATTGATAAAACTGATAATGTTTTTAAATAACATCAACATTATCTGTTGAAATTATATATTAAAGAATTATTCTCCCAAGCCATAGACTTAAGGGAGGGAAACTGTGCAATAAAAAAGGAATACACCGTAATAACACCGTAATAACATACATTCAGTTCAGGCTGAAAGTTTGATTGGAATTGTTTACGGTGGGCTCCCTTACAAAGTTTCACCAGTTCTGGATTTGTTAGATTAACTTCTGATAGAATCCCTCATTTTAAAGATAGCAATTAGCTCTAGAACCAATAAAATCTTTCAATTTGGTGGCACTTTTTAAGTGCATTCACTATATTTGCAGTAGCACTCACAATTTGTTTTAGATAATGTATTTAAACTATTTAGGACAGTATTGGGACTTTAGGAGAAACTTGATACTCATCAAAACCAAAAAAGAAAATGCATTAACACTCCAGGGTGAACCAAAAATCTGCATTTCCCACAGATCTGGTATTAGTCACTGAGTAAAGGAGAATATTTATTTTGATAGGTCAATGGTCTAATCTGCTCCAGCAACTTCTGTATTCCTGTTGAAGTATAATTGAATAATATGGTCAAGTAGGGCTTATTCAATTTCTAGTCAGTTAGTTCTCTTAGAATCCACACTTGTACTAAGCCAACTTCAGAATAAATCTCATATAAATAACTAGCTATACACTTCTAGCTGTAAAGAAACTTGTGCTTATGGATAAGGTATTTTAGTGTCATGTTCATGCTCTGCCTAACTGCAATTGTTTCTGTGAAGGTTTTTTTTTTTTTAAGTTGGGCACAAAAAAGTACAGAGCTTTGATGCATGGAAAAAGCAGTTGTGGGAGCAATACTTGAGTAGTAGACTTTAATCTTGTGCATTTAGTTCTCAAATTCTAATAACAGCACAGATTTTATAACAACCTTTACATTCACCATCTTGGATAACAACAAAACAACAGTAAGGAAGCAACACAAAAGCAGACAGACTAAGGGCTCAGTTCTGCCCTCTGCAACTGCCACTTGAGAGTGCCAGATGCATTACTACATCAACAGAGCCTGGCAGTGGCCTGAGAGGGAAAGTCTGCTGGCAGGAGAGTGGGCACTGTAGCACGGAAGAGCCATAGGGCTTCAGACACTTGGGATCGGCATAGGGTGCCAGTACCATCTTGGAAGGCAGTATGGTCTTCTGGGTAACGTGCTGATTCACCACTTGCCTGCAGTGCTTCTGTCCTTGGAGCTACTCAGGGGGTATGGGGGCGGGGGTTGGGGAGGGATTGAAAGTTGTTCTCCTCTGGTGGGAACTTCAGGGGAAGATGGAAGCAGAAACAACAGTTATTCTGGGGTGTTCTGCCCTGAGGCTCAATGGGAGTCACTGGCAAAAGGAGGTATAATTCACAGTTCTTTCTGTAAATTGCACCCAGTGGACATTGCATCAGTGAAGGCTAGGCACAGTTGGGTGCTAATACTGGAGTTTAGAGGTAAATTGGATCAATTTTGCCATTTTTTAAATAGCTGATATCACTAGTATTTAAAGAAAGGAGCATCCGTTAGTAAAATGATGTATGTGTGATTTGTCCAATAAGTATGCCTAATATTTGTCAGGTACCCATTTTACCTTCCTATGATACTGCTAGTCAGTTAGATGAAAAGAAAATGACTCCATCATGAAAAGTCATTCAGAATGTACATAATTCAGAATATAGAAGTACATACAGCACTATGAAAGCATGTCCCTATGCTTTCAAAATGTGTTATGGAGTTTTATCTACCAAATTATCATTAGAGCCAATGGGAGACTTTGTTGCATTAACAGCTCATCATACTACAGTCATGTTGCTATAACCATGAGCACCACTTCACAAATGTACCTCTAAGGGCTTATGCAAGTTTTAGTTGCATGAGGAATGTTGAATGGGACCTATGTGTTCATTGTCACACTGATTCTAAAGTCCATGTGTATTCACCAATTCAAAAAGGCATTTTTGAACATCAGAAACTGCCAATTACTATTCAATAGAAGATAAAATAATAATTAAATATATTCACATAGCCCAGTTTATCCCAAATGCTATAGCTAAACTTAAGAGTAGATGTAAGAAAAACAAACATTCCTTTAAAATCTTTAATGTAGTAATATTCTTTTTTCCTTTTAATTTAAAGCAATGTGGCCATACAGACAATAATGATGTTGTCCGTTTGGGATTTTAAGTGATGCTGATTAACCTCAAACTTTCGAAGCCTTGATCCACGAGGATAACACATTTATTCTCAGGCTTCTCTCAGCCCTGGAAAGAAAAGTCCAAGGAATATAGCCAGGACATTTAATTGGATTGGACTTTTAATTAGTGGCCGCAGGTTTGAGGCTACTCAGCTGGGTCCGTATTCTCTCCTCAGCCCAAAGTGAATGTCCCACTGATGACAGCAGGAGGCTTGCACCAGGGCTAAGGATAAACCATGTTCCTTTTCTAGTTCTAAACTTGTAGGGCCAGATTGTACCAAAAATCCCTGGGCCTGTTGGTGTGATGCAGAGTTTCATTGTGCTATGAGGGAGCTCTGAGATAAATTGTGACTCCCAAGGCAGTTTCACAATCTGCATGAGCATGCAAGCTGCCTTTCTTTGGATGGTACAACCAGTTTCCATCTGTCTAGCCAGATGTGAAGTCTGATACGAAGGATGGGGCAAGCCAGGCTGTTACCCCACCTCTTCACCACACCCTCACAAACCTATGTGGAACAACGTGTACTTCCAGCATGCACTAGAAAAGCAAACAGTGTGCTCTCCTTCTGTAGAGACTGACATTGTAGCTGGTCCTTGCATGTGGGTAGAGGAAGTCTCATTGCACTCCACACCTGCCTCTGCACAGCCATGCTGTGGTCTGAGACAATCCGGCCTGAAGTTAATAAAACTATTCTTGCACTCAGCTTCAGACAGAGGGAAAAAATAATGTAGGGTCCTTTTTAGACCAACAGTGTATCTGCCCTTGGTTTATTTGGCCTTTTTGTGTGCCTAGGATTTTTTTGAAAACCTGCCTCAATCTAACTCTATCCCATCAATCTCAGTTCTTTTAGAGCCATACTTTGTATAAGAGATATAAATTGTGATGAGCAATACAACTTGGTTACCTTGCAACACCAAAGCAGCTGCTGATAGTGAATAAACTTCTGTTCTAGAAAGTCAGTCTTTGGGGAATATACATATTGGACAGTCCAACTGCACTGATTAACTAGGAATAAAATGCTTATATATTTCCCTTTGGGTGCAAATAAGAGAAAGTTGTATCCTTAAACAAACTGTTATGTAAAATAACTTTTGCCCAACTGATTCCTGCTGCACTCCTATCTCAAGTTGCAAATTAAGAAGTCAGTAACCCACATGTATTTATGTAACATTACTACATTTTTATTCTTAAGAAAACAAAAAAACGGAACCAATAATTTAGTCAAACTGGACCTGGATGACAGCTGAACTTGGCCCAAACATTGCCTTCTTTTGTTTGTTAGTTAGTTTGTTTCCCTAAGATTTAATATTGTGGTGCTGTTGTATAAACATATTTGGGTTATTGAATTATTTTATTTGTAACTGGAGACAGTGCAGCAGGAATCAGGAGACAGAAGATACTCTGAGAGCAGAAATACTATTGAATCCAGCATCAGCAGCAGATGGTCAGTGGGACTCGTAGCATGACCAGACTTTAAGATACTGCTCCCACAATATGGTATCATTATTTCCAAAGTTTGCTGTACCTATGGATTCTGTAAGGATCCTATATTTCTTAACCCCTTACATCCCAGGTAGGCAGGGTTCAAAGGGCCTTTTTTTCCAGCTAAGCGGAAACTTTTAATATTTCAAAATCAGAGCTTGCAGAAGAACCTTTTAATTTGTTCTCTGGGACCACCATACACCATATGTTTCCAATGACAGTGTATAGAATGAAGCTCATATTTTTCTGGGAGTTACATACTGATAGAAGCTGTGCTACTCACTATTCTATAATGTGTCCTATGGATATGTCTACACTACGAAATTAGGTTGAATTTATAGAAGTCGGTTTTTTAGAAATCAGTTTTATATATTCAAGTGTGTGTGTGCCCACAGAAAATGCTCTAAGTGCATTAACTCGGCGGAGTGCTTCCACAGTACCGAGGCTAGAGTCGACTTCCGGAGCGTTGCACTGTGGGTAGCTATCCCACAGTTCCCGCAGTCTCCGCTGCCCATTGGAATTCTGGGTCGAGATCCCAATGCCTGATGGGGCTAAAACATTGTCACGGGTGGTTCTGGATACATATCGTCAGGCCCCCGTTCCCTCCCTCCCTCCGTGAAAGAAAGGGCAGACAATTGTTTCGCTCCTTTTTTCCTAAGTTACCTGTGCAGACGCCTACCACGTCAAGCATGGAGCCCGCTCAGGTAACCGTCACCATATGTCTCCTGGGTGCTGGCAGATGCGGTACTGCATTGCTACACAGTAGCAGCAACCCATTGCCTTCTGGCAGCAGACGGTGCAATACGACTGGTAGCCGTCATCGTCATGTCCGAGGTGCTCCTGGCCACATCGGCCAGGAGACATGGGCGCGGGGACTAAATTTGGAGTGACTTGACCAGGTCATTCTCTTTAGTCCTGCAGTCAGTCCTATTGAACAATCTTATGGTGAGCAGGCAGGCGATACGGATTGCTAGCAGTCCTATTGTATCATCTTCTGCCGGGCAGGCAAGAGATGAGGATGGCTAGCAGTCCTATTGTACCATCTTCTGCCGAGGAGCCATGAGATGTGGATGGCTTGCAGTCCTTCTGCACCATCTGCTGCCAGCCAAAGATGTAAAAGATAGATGGAGTGGATCAAAACAAGAAATAGACCAGATTTGTTTTGTACTCATTTGCTTCCCCTCCTCCCCCCGTCTAGTAGACTCATTCCTCTAGGTCACACTGCAGTCACTCACAGAGAAGGTGCAGCGAGGTAAATCTAGCCATGTATCAATCAGAGGCCAGACCAACCTGCTTGTTCCAATAAGAACAATTACTTAGGTGCACCATTTCTTATTGGAACCCTCCGTGAAGTCCTGCCTGGAATACTCATTGATGTAAAGCCACCCCCTTTGTTGATTTTAATTCCCTGTAAGCCAACCCTGTAAGCCATGTCATCAGTCGCCCCTCCCTCCATCAGAGCAACGGCAGACAATCGTTCCGCGCCTTTTTTCTGTGTGGACACCATACCGAGGCAAGCATGGAGGCCACTCAGCTCACTTTGGCAATTAGGAGCACATTAAACACCACACGCATTATCCAGCAGTATATGCAGCACCAGAACCTGGCAGAGCGATACCGGGCGAGGAGGCGACGTCAGCACAGTCACGTGAGTGATCAGGACATAGACACAGATTTCTCTGAAAGCATGGGCCCTGCCAATGCATGCATCATGGTGCTAATGGGGCAGGTTCATGCTGTGGAACACCGATTCTGGGGTCGGGAAACAAGCACAGACTGGTGGGACCGCATAGTGTTGCAGGTCTGGGACGATTCCCAGTGGCTGCGAAACTTTCGCATGCGTAAGGGCACTTTCATGGAACTTTGTGACTTGCTTTCCCCTGCCCTGAAGTGCATGAATACCAATATGAGAGCAGCCCTCACAGTTGAGAAGCGAGTAGCGATAGCCCTGTGGAAGCTTGCAACACCAGACAGCTACCGGTCAGTTGGGAATCAATTTGGAGTGGGCAAATCTACTGTTTGGGCTGCTGTGATGCAAGTAGCCCACGCAATCAAAGATCTGCTGATATAAAGGGTAGTGACCCTGGGAAATGTGCAGGTCATAGTGGATGGCTCTGCTGCAATGGGATTCCCTAACTGTGGTGGGGCCATAGATGGAACCCATATCCCTATCTTGGCACCGGAGCACCAAGCCGCCGAGTACATAAACTGCAAGGGCTACTTTTCAATATTGCTGCAAGCTCTGGTGGATCACAAGGGACGTTTCACCAACATCAACATGGGATGGCCGGGAAAGGTACATGACACTCGCATCTTCAGGAACTCTGGTCTGTTTCAAAAGCTGCAGGAAGGGACTTTATTCCCAGACCAGAAAATAACTGTTGGGGATGTTGAAATGCCTATAGTTATCCTTGGGGACCCAGCCTACCCCTTAATGCCATGGCTCATGAAGCCGTACACAGGCAGCCTGGACAGTAGTCAGGAGCTGTTCAACTAAAGGCTGAGCAAGTGCAGAATGGTGGTAGAATGTGCATTTGGATGTTTAAAGGCGCGCTGGCGCAGTTTACTGTCTCGCTTGGACCTCAGCGAAACCAATATTCCCACTGTTATTACTGCTTGCTGTGCGCTCCACAATATCTGTGAGAGTAAGGGAGAAACATTTATGGCGGGGTGGGAGGTTGAGGCAAATCGCCTGGCTGCTGGTTACGCGTAGCCAGACACCAGGGCTGTTAGAAGAGCACAGGAGGGCGCGGTGCGCATCAGAGAAGCTTTGAAAACCAGTTTCATGACTGGCCAGGCTACGGTGTGAAAGTTCTGTTTGTTTCTCCTTGATGAAACCCCCCGCCCCTTGGTTCACTCTACTTCCCTGTAAGCTAACCACCCGCCCCTCCTCCCTTCGATCATCGCTTGCAGAGGCAATAAAGTCATTGTTGCTTCACATTCATGCATTCTTTATTCATTCATCACACAAATAGGGGGATGACTACCAAGGTAGCCCAGGAGGGGTGGTGGAGGAGGGAAGGAAAATGCCACACAGCACTTTAAAAGTTTACAACTTTAAAATTTATTGAATGCCAGCCTTCTGTTTTTTGGGCAGTCCTCTGTGGTTGAGTGGCTGGTTGGCCGGAGGCCCCCCCACCGCGTTCTTGGGCGTCTGGGTGTGGAGGCTATGGAACTTGGGGGGGAGGGCGGTTGGTTACACAGGGGCTGTAGTGGCAGTCTGTGCTCCAGCTGCCTTTGCTGCAGCTCAACCATACACTGGAGCATACTGGTTTGATCCTCCAGCAGCCTCAGCATTGAATCCTGCCTCCTCTCATCATGCTGCTGCCACATTTGAGCTTCAGCCCTGTCTTCAGCCTGCCACTTACTCTCTTCAGCCTGCCACCTCTCCTCCCGGTCATTTTGTGCTTTCCTGCACTCTGATATTATTTGCCTCCACGCATTCGTCTGTGCTCTGTCAGTGTGGGAGGACAGCATGAGCTCAGAGAACATTTCATCACGAGTGCATTTTTTTTCTCTCTAATCTTCACTAGCCTCTGGGAAGGAGAAGATCCCGTGATCATTGAAACACATGCAGCTGGTGGAGAAAAAAAAAGGGACAGTGTATTTAAAAAGACACATTTTTAAAACAGTGGCTACACTCTTTCAGGGTAAACCTTGCTGTTAACATTACATACATAGCACATGTGCTTTCGTTACAGGGTCGCATTTTGCCTCCCCCCACTGCGTAGCTACCCCCTCAACCCTCCCCCCTTCCCGTGGCTAACAGCGGGGAACATTTCTGTTCAGCCACAGGCAAACAGCCCAGCAGGAACGGGCACCTCTGAGTGTCCCCTGAAGAAAAGCACCCTATTTCAAGTAGGTAACCATGAATGATATCTCACTCTCCTGAGGATAACACAGAGAGATAAAGAACGGATGTTGTTTGAACACCAGCAAACATACACTGCAATGCTTTGTTGTACAATGATTCCCAAGTACGTGTTACTGTCCTGGAGTGGTAAAGTGTCCTACCATGGAGGACGCAATAAGGCTGTCCTCCCCAGAAACCTTTTGCAAAGGCTTTGGGAGTACATCCAGGAGAGCCGCGAATGCCAGGGCAAATTAATCCTTTCACATGCTTGCTTTTAAACCATGTATAGTATTTTAAAAGGTACACTCACCGGAGGTCCCTTCTCCACCTGCCGGGTCCAGGAGGCAGCCTTGGGTGGGTTCGGGGGGTACTGGCTCCAGGTCCAGGGTGAGAAACAGTTCCTGGCTGTCGGGAAAACCGGTTTCTCCGCTTGCTTGCTGTGAGCTATCTACGACCTCATCATCATCATCTCCTTCTTCGTCCCCAAAACCTGCTTCTATGTTGCCTCCATCTCCATTGAAGGAGTCAAACAACACGGCTGAGGTAGTGGTGGCTGAACCCCCTAAAATGGCATGCAGCTCATCATAGAAGCGGCATGTTTGGGGCTCTGACCCGGAGCGGCCGTTCGCCTCTCTGGTTTTCTGGTAGCCTTGCCTCAGCTCCTTAAGTTTCACGTGGCACTGCTTCAGTTCCCTGTTATGGCCTCTGTCCTTCATGCCCTGGGAGATTTTGACAAAGGTTTTGGCATTTCGAAAACTGGAAAGGAGTTCTGATAGCACGGATTCCTCTCCCCGTACAGCGAATAGTTCCCGTACCTCCTGTTCAGTCCATGCTGGAGCTCTTTTGCGATTCTGGGACTCCATCATGGTCACCTCTGCTGATGAGCTCTGCATGGTCACCTCTGCTGACGAGCTCTGCATGGTCACCTGCAGCTTGCCACGCTGGCCAAACAGGAAATGAGATTCAAAAGTTCACGGTTCTTTTCCTGTCTACCTGGCCAGTGCATCTGAGTTGAGAGTGCTGTCCAGAGCGGTCACAATGGAGCACTCTGGGATAGCTTCCGGAGGCCAATACCATTGAATTGTGTCCACAGTATCCCAAATTCGACCCGGCAAGGCCGATTTAAGCGCTAATCTTCTTGTCAGGGGTGGAGTAAGGAAATCGATTTGAAGAGCCCTTTAAGTCGAAATGAAGGGCTTCATCGTGTGGACGGGTGCAGGTTTACATCTATTTAACGCTGCTAAATTCGACCTAAAGTCCTAGTGTAGACCAGGGCTATGACTTATTTATGGTAGAACTTCCTTGATTCCTGTAATAAGTACCTACCTGCCTATCCATTGAATCTTCACAGAAATAAACATGTAACTTCCCGCTGTGACAACTAGATCTGACTGGAGGGAAATTATTCCATTTCATGGCAACTTTCAAGGTTTCAAAATTTGTTTTCATTCCACATTGGAACAAAATCAAAACCTTTTGAACATCTTTGCAAAAAAACAAAATTATACCTGAATGTCCATTTCAAATCGAAACTGGAGCTTTTCAATTCGGGATGTGCATGTGATCCACTCAGTAGTCTGATGCTTAGTGTACTGGCTTGTGAAAGACCCAGGTACAAGTCTCTGCTCTGCTTGACATAGCTGAGTTTTTCATCCCAGATCACTCTGATCCAGACAAGGCAGGGACTCAAATCTGGGTCTCAGACATTCCAGGCCAGTGCTGTAGCCAGCAGTCTATAGAATGTGCATTTCTTTTTCTCTCCCTCTAGAAACTGATATGTCTCCATGAAATGTTTAAGCTTCAGCAAAATGAAATGTTCCCACCAGCTCTAGTGACAACCCCATACACCCCTTGTTCTCCATATGTTTGTCTGTTTTTATGTACCTCATAAGTATCACAATTTTATTCACCCTGTCTATAAAGTAAACAAATGAAAGGTAAGACAATAGATAGAAAGGAAGCCAAGTTCTTAGCCCATTTTTGAGATTAACTCACATTAGCTGATAAACTCACTTGTCCTTTAACCTAGAAAATTCAGAGCACAATTAAAGTGGATATATATAATAAAGACAATTTAAATAGAAATCTCAAATAATATCTCTAGTTATAACCAAAGATTACAGCACTAAAATTAAACTTATATTGCTTTTTATGGGCAAAGAGAAGGCCAAAATTTAAATTTATGAAATTATATGCTGCCTTTAATATGGGATATTTAAAACTCTCTGATCTCAGGCTTTATCAAATGACATTTACTTTATTCCAGATGCTAAAATTAATCTTCCAGAATGTCAATACCCATACAATAGGTAGTCAGATAACATAATACTGTATAGCTGAAGGATTTCTGAGTTACTGAGTACAGATTTTTGGGACTTTTTACAGTAGGTGGGACTTTATCTTTCATATGGGAATGATTTTCTGGCTCTACCAAATCCACTTATTCAGACCTTTTCAGTTATACCTAAGCCCACTTATGAAGCTGCTAAATATATACCCAAATTATTGATAATGCTAATTTAATTCGTATTTTATTTTAACGGGCCCAGGAAAAAGATGTGAATAAGTAATTCTCACAGGAAAAATTATCACTTATTTTGGAATCCGGTATTATTTTAAAAACAATGAGATGCAAATATGACATATTAAACTTCACATTATTGTATAGAATGAGAGGCAGTGTTGTCTACTGAAGAGAGCACAAGTCTATAAATCAGGAACTTTTCAATTCTAATTCCGACTCTGCTAATAGCTTGCTATGTAACCTTTGTCAAGTCACTTAATGCCTATACATCCCAGTTTGTCTGCATAGGGCTAAAACATAAGAGATGCAAAGGAATACTCTTTCCATTCTCTTCCAGTGATCTTGGATCTCCCCCCTACACATTTTAATATGTTTATACTTTACTTACTGACACTGCATTCTCAGAGCATAGTTTTCTGGATGTATATTACAAGCACAGATGTGTCAAAAACAAAACAATGAGGACCTAACAATAAGTTAAGTACTTGTCTGTGCATACTCAATACAAAATAGCAGCTAGCAGAAGTTCAAACTTCTGAACATAATTAAGAAAAAAATGTTGAGCATGCAATGATATGTTTTTGAAAGGTGAAGTCAATTAGTTTTTCTAGACACCTCTTAATGATCAAATTCCTGTAGCCCGAACATCCTGCCTCAATCATCTCTGTCTATTGAAGATGAGACTAAAATATTTTATACTGTCAAATAAAATAACACAGAAATTTAAAATAATTTGGTGATCCATTTCTCTTAGGGAATTTTAGTATATATTACATATACATAAGTCAGTCTTATAACATTTTTGATGTATTTTCAGTGACATAAAAAAAGTTCAATAAGTGTTACTCCTCATTATTCGTGTTCCAACTCAGTTCTTGATCATTACAATGAATGAGACATTTAATGAGACCAAAGAGCTATTTGCTATTTCCAATAAAATATAGCCAAGGAAAACTCTATTTTCATGTAAATGTGAAAATCAACTGTTCTTAGCATCCTAATTTCAGTCTGCAGCCATTTTACTAGAAATGCTGGGAGGCTCGGGGCCTAAAGCAATTTTTCCAGTGTAACTTAGGTACTGATAAGGTACTTCATGTAATTCACTCTTTTAAAACTTTTTCCCCCTTTGGGCACCATTTTGAACTAAGAAGCATGATGTCAAACAAAATAAGTTTATTGAATTTTGTATAGTGTCTTTATAACCTACTTTTATGAAAAAAGCTTTGTGAAGCTTGGTCTTAACAATTAATACTTAATGCCAAGTTATTAATGGATTTAAAGGGTTTCATACATATTCTCAGGTCTTCAGGAAAGTAATCTAAAATCATGATTTTCTTCCCCTGGGTACAAAAAGTAAAATTAAAATCAAATAGGTCTGTCTTTTCTTTTTCCCCATCCCTTGCTGTTTTTTAAAAACTTTTAGACTTTGTATGTTATTTCACACATTCACAACCTTTATCAAAATAGGTATTTAACTCAAAAGAGCCTTTTTCTTTAAATGGTCTAATGTTCATCTTTACCTCTGTATGGAATTGTCCATAAATCAATCAAGCCAAGAGAGCAAAGAAAGAAGAATGAGAGCAACATGAAAAGGGAAGCAATAGAGAGACAAAGATGAAAGGAATACATTTACTTTTTAAAATATCCTTAAAATCCGTTCTAACTGAAATTTACAATAGTTCTGGGATTAGTTATAAAACCAAATATTTGAAACCGATGGCTACGCTTAACTCTTTTGAGAATCTGGGAAATGTGATAGATATAGATTTGTAATGTTCATGTGTTTTATTGATTAATGTTGCCCTATAAATGAAGTCTGATTTTATGAGTTTGTAATGCTGCTGACATCTCTTCATTTTGATATCCTGACAAACTTTTCAGAACAAGGTCTATAAACCTCCACAGATAGCTATATCTCTCAGGGGTCTGAAGAATCCAAACCCCGAGAGATGTCGATATTCTAGTGTCTACAGTGCTACCACCTCTCAAGGAGGTGGATTAATTGCAGTGACAGGACAGCCTGCCCTGTTGTTGTAGTGAGTGTCTGTACTGATGTGCTCCAGCTGTGCTGCTTCACACTGTCCTTGTGCCATGGTAACATTTTACTTGTAGACATACTCTGAAGGAACAATGATCTGCAGTCCCTGCAAATCATGCAGATTTGCATGCAAAGCTTCAATGCAAAATCAGTGGCACTTTTTTCCTTAGTTAGAACTGAAGGATGAGGCCTTCAAAGTTAAAGTTAAACTGAGTTTAGCGCCAAAGCCCTGGTTCTAATATCTGTTGCACCATTCAAAAAATGGAACAGCTCCTTTGAATCAATATTACTCCAGTTTTCCACTGTTGTAAAAGAGATCAGAATCTGACCTTGTATAATAAAAGGTTCAAAGCCTTCCAAATTCTATGACTATAAACCCCAAGTTCATAAAATGCAATGCCTTTCTGAAAAATGATGACATCAATATGGCCTTTTTCACTCAGAAGATCTGGTCCTTGTTGTTAGGGGGCTTATTCCTTCACCCACTTACTTCCCTGGTCCTTCTCGCATGAACAGAGAGCAACAATACCCGAAGTCCAAAGGTGCAAACAATTCGATGTTTATTGGGGTGAACTTCCAGCAAGCATGATTCCAGTTTCCTTCCTTAGTGTCCCCCTTCTTAGCTCTGACACCACAGAGCCTTACACCTGTGTCCCTGTTCCCATTCCTACCCTTAGCCAAACATGATTCCAACTTCCTTACTCCCATTCCCTGTTCCCATTTCCCCCTTTAGCAAAACATGATTCCAATTTTCTTACCCCCATTCCCTGTTCCCATCTCCCTTACCCACATGCCCATGCCCACGCTCACCCCCACCCCCACCCACTCACTTCCTCATTGACTACAGATTATATAGTAAAACTTGAGTTCTGCTTAGCTATACCTTAACCAATCATTTTCCTGAAATTTAACTAACCAATCCTAACATATTGTAACATGATTATGTAACCAATTATATCCCACCACCTTAATTAGTTTACACCCAGCAAAATTAATTATACAGCAGACAGGAACAATCACAGAACCAGACAGAGATTATACAGACAAACAATAGCAAAGTGGGAACTATAATGACAAGACAATACAGAAGTGAGGATTTCACATCCCAGCTATTGATAAGTGAGTTCTTCCCAGGCAGGATGCTATCAAACTAAGTTTCCTTTTACATTTTCTAGGCACTTCCCTTTCTCTGGAGGTGATAGGAACTATCAGGACAGGATTGTATTCCTAACAGCCGAATAGCACCTTATTTCAGTGTGACTAGTTTGGAATGTGAGGATGTGACTGTTCGCTTCCCAGCTTATGGCTGCCTCTGCTGCTTAGCCAAAGGCCTTAGCCTAAGAACAGGGCCTCAGACTGTCACAGTAAGAGAAGGCCCTTACACCGGCAGACAGTGATTTCTTTCTTTTATACCTCTAGAACTAGCCAAGCGATAAGAATACACCTAAATTCTTAGAGTATAGGCCTTTACAGACAGGCCTGAATATCGGTATCCTAACACTTGTCTGGTTACATTAGTGATAAAAATATATTTTTAAAAATATATATATATTACTTCTGTTTTTGCTGGAGAGCCAATATACTTATGAGGGGGAACTGGATTTTATTTTTGCCCACACATCAACAATATTAACTAATGGCCAGCTCATGGCCCAGCCTACATTCCTGCACAGGGCGTAACTGGTAAGGGTTAAGAGTAGGCCCCTGCGCAACCTCCCTAGGCCATAGGTCTAAACACACAAGGATAAGCAAATGCTTCAGTTGTAATTTTTCCCTTTTCCTCACCCATCAAGCAGGGACTCTACTCTTGAACATGCCAGCCAGCACAGCTGATTTTGCATGAAGGCGGGGGTAATAATGCCCCACTGATAAGGGATCACTAGCAGATTATTACATCCCTGGGAGCAAAGGAGGAATTATGCTTCTCTGAAGCATGATTCCTTCCCTGTGCTGTTCCTGAAGTGGCATAATTACACACCACTCTTTAGAGAAGGCAGATTGAAGAATATAGTAATTCACTGCTGTGCTACCATTTCCTTTATGCAGCCTACAAATAACAAGGAGGCATCCACAGCATTCCTGGAATAATTCTAGTGGGTTCATTCCAGAACCCAAAGTGAAAGGAATGATACCTGCATCTGATTTGTTTGAATGTGCCATGCTTACACAAACAATTCAGATGCTTTTTGGAAAGTGTTTAATCCTCTACTCTCTTCATTTTGACTTGGAATCTTGACTTTTTATGGGAGGTCTGCTAATTATCTTTATTTTTTATTTTAAAAAGCCTGCAATACCAAACCAGCATTTCATCACCAACTCTCTCTCTCTGACGAATATCTGCAAAACCAGTACAAGTTGTAAGATGAATATTTTCATACAAGTTCCCACATAAGAGACTGAATTTTAGCTGGATTTCTTTGCAGAGACTGTGGGGAGATTTTCTTTTTTCTGCATTTTGCTGCTCACTTTTTTTTACCAGGTATGCAGTGTTATTGTAGCCAAGTCAGCCCCAGGATATTAGACAGACTAGGTGGGTGAGGTAATATCTTTTATTGGACAAACTTATGTTGGTGGTGATTCACCACCAGTTGTGTGCTTTTATGTTGACATCCGACAAGCATATATACGTGCTGTAAAATATCTGTACTGAACCCAGGGCATTCAGATTTCAGCGGTACTATTGTAAGGTATGCAGGATTAAGTCCATAACTAGCAAAGTGGGACCCTTGGTTGTGCTAATTAGGGACCAAATCCCACCATCAAAGTTTTGGCATTGACTTTGGTCTGATCCAGATCAGGGCTCAGAAGCCTAGTCCTTCACAACTTGCTAGGGAATGGACTAGGTAATGGCTTAGATAACTAAATATATTACCATTATATTTGCACTATTTAAAGTATTCCCTATAATAAGTAGGGAGGAAGCTGTGAAGTTTGTGATATCTATTTATATCTATCCACTGACTCCAATGGGACTATGAGTAATAATGAGTATCCACATGACCATTTTTGCAGGACTGGTCTCTAGTAATGTATGTGATTACCCAGAATACTTTCCTAGCTAACTGTTACATCATGGCATTGCTTACATTGGAGTTCTGGAAACAAATGGAAAGATTTAGGTGTGCTTTTTGTAAATGCTGATTTCTCTGCTGAAAGTTGATTTTCTAAGAGAGGAGAGGAAAATGCTTACCACGTTTTTATTCATACTGTATCTCCTCCAGCTTTGGTACTCAAATGCTATGATCCTGTGTCCAAATTATTTATATTGATCTCATTAAATACCAGGCATTTTAATTACTTTTTTCCTCTTATTCTTTTCCCCTGCGAAGGAATGAATTAAAGTAAGTGGAGTAAATGTAATGTGAAAACTAACCATTGCTTCACTGCTGTTGATTGCTATTGTATGCTAGGAAGGTAATAGTGGAATTAGTTGTCTTTTTCTATTACTTCATTAATAGCTCCTGAAACCATATGCTTTCAAAAACCACAATTTTTCCCAAGAGATGAAGTCAGGAGTGAATACAAAACTGCGCATGCCACAAAAGGAAACATTTCACAAAGCCAGGTTATGCACTACTCTTAACTGGAACAAAAGTCAGATTCCCTCTCCTAACAGATAATAGAGGAGCTTTTTTTAGTGATGTGCAGGATAAATTGATGGTAACAGACTTTGAGATTAGACAGTACTGGGAACTCTTCGCATTACCCCTATTGCAAGAAATAATTTCTATCTGAAATCTAAAGAAGGTGATGGCTGCGGGATTCTGACAGTTCCTTTAATCTTCAGATTCCCTTGGCCTCAGTCTATTGGTTTATAGGCATTGGCAATTGATGAAACCTAAAGAGTCTATGCCTATCTTTCAGCTCCTTTAGTTCATGAGATATTTTTTTTTTAATTCTCTTGTGGACTCTAGCGGGGCTGGATGGAGTATCGTCCGTGTCATCCTGTTCTTATCTTTCTAAGGGAACCCAGAAATTAGCTGCTGTGGATTATTTGTTCTTCTGCGCTCAAGACTCTGTTGTAGTTTATGGGTTCATTAGATATTGGTTCACCATGTGGTTCATTTAAGTCTTTCCTTTAAGGGTCTTTTGGGGGGTGGGGGGCTCTGGTATTATTGCTTTAAAAACCACACATATAGTGCATACCTCCCCTGTTGTTAACTTAAACATGCAGAATAACTGCAAGTAAAAAAAATCAGCTGTTCTTTCTTAACACTTTTATTAAATGGAAATTTTAACTAGGTTGCAACCAAATTGTTCTCAGCTTACTCTTCTATTTGTTTTATCAAGTCAGTTTCCCCAACCAACCAACCAGGCAAGCTGTGGTTCCTATCATAGGCAGATAGAGCATCTCTGTTTCATCCAAGGTCATAAAAGCTGGAAAGGTAGAGGTGAGAACCAGTTGTCCATTTGTTTCACATGGGATGAGTTTTTCTTACTCCAGCAGTCAGACTTAGTAGAAGCCACATGATGAATAGGCAAAGACTTACATTTAGTGTATGTTGTTAGCCTTGAGAAACACTGTTACCTGACGTTCATTAAACTGTACACATATTAGACCTGTAACTTGGAGCTGAAAACAGAGAAAAGCAAAAGAAAAGGATAGATGTGTGATGGGCTATGGAGTGATAAAATCGTGGGGAGCATAGGGTATGTGTGACAAAGGCCTGGATCCTCAATGGGACTTAGGTGTTGCAATACTCAGAGCGCGCCTACCAGATGGGGTCCCAAAGGCAAGATAGGCACTCTTCTGCATATCTCCCACCGGTTCGTGGATCACACTGGGACTTAACTGGGAAATAGGTGTCCAGATACATACAGTGAGGCAGCAGTGCACATTGCAGATTCAGACACATAGGTGCCTGGGGAACTTTCACCCTGAAAAGTTAGGTGCTGAGTGATTCTAGATGTCTACTTTGTCAGTGGAGGTTTTGTTGGTCACTGTGGAGCCTAAAACTGGGACTTGGGCACCTAAGTATGTTTGTGAATCTAGGCCAAAGTGCTTAGGGATCCATCTGGGAGAGGAATGCTGTGGGATAATGCTAAAATAGAAGAAAGGCTGTCTCAGGGAAGCTGAAGAAATGAAGCAAGCCTTTTAAAAAACAATTTGGGTAAGTTTTGGATAAGCATCTGAATTTTACACAGTTAGTCAACTAGAGTGCTAAATGTTTTAAACTTCACCTTGCTATTTAATCTGGCATTATACTGAATGTGTACCTTTATTTTAACTAAAAAAAAAAACATTTTATGTAGTGTTGTGGCTGGTGGTTCAGTGTTATCCTTTGTCAGTGTTGTTCTGTAATATTTGCAGTTTCTGTAACACACGGCTATCTGTATACTGTCTCCAGATTAGATTTGAAGTAAGCTGATTTTTATCAAGCCACTGGGTAATTCTGACCATTTCATCTGACAGTTTTAGTACTGTACCATAGCAGCTGACCTGTGTAAGTAAAGGATTAGTGTACCATCAGCATACTGAAAAATGTCTTTGATTGTGAACAGTCTTTTGGCATGTGCCCATTAAATGTAAGAGGAAAAAACGGCTGCATTCTCCATATTAAATGAAATCCTAGTTGAAAGGAGTAACAGGAGGTCTGTTGTTGTTGTTTTAATTCTGTTTATCAAGCCTATACAGAAGCATGAGGCCTTTGTGGAGAGACACTATTGTGATATAGTATTGTTTTTGGTATAGAAAACTTAATATGGTAGCTGCAGTGTCCATCCTGTTGCCAGGGGAGAAGTTGTGGTAGGTTTCTATTGAAAGATACTGTGAGTACCATACTTACAGGCAGTGGACCTATGAATTCCATAAATAAAGGGGCTTTGTCTATACAAAGTTGCTGCAGCAGTAGATATATTGTAAATGCTTTTATTTCAGCTCAAAGACCAGCAATTTCCCTTTGCATAAGTGCTGAAACAGGACACTGTGTTTTCTTTATTATATCGAGTGTTGCATTAGGAGTAGATAATCCTCAATACTTGTAGATAAGCCTGAAAGGGATTTCAGCAGATTGTTAACAATGAGAAATCTTTTCCCCCACCTGTTTTCTTTTTTTCATGTTTTCTCTTCTTATTCACGTATATAAGTTAATAAATTGTTTGTCATTCTCTGGAACAGAGTAGCATTTGCTTTGCTCAGTGTGGTGGGCCCTTTGGGTTACTGTATTCTGCTGTCTAGTATAAGAATGTATAGATACAATCTGAAAGAAAAATAAGGATCTCTTCCATCCATAAACCAGCAGCTGGCCTGAGTGAGAGAGAAAGAGAGATAAATAAGCTGTGAAAAAATCAATTACATTTACTTTCGGTGCTTGACTTTCATTCCTAAAATAGTCCAATTTGTATTTTTGAAATAAAAAAAGTTTCAAAATGCTAAAATTGTTCTTGTGCTGATATTTAATAAACAAGCAAGCAAAAGCTGTTTCAATAACATCTCTGTTAATATTCAGACTGCTTCAATGCACTTATTACCTCTAAAAACCATAGCATAAGTTGTACATTTTAAATGAAAGCAAAAGCATAAGCATGATTATTGATTAGGGTTTGTGGAGCATATGAATCATCAAGCTGTATTTTGACCAGATTAAATAGCTGTAGCTATTTTTAGGAATCTCACATTGGTACCTTCTTTATGATTTGTCAAATCTGCTGTGAAAGTGTTCTTAAAATGAACATGTGCTGGGTCATCATCCGAGACTGCTATAACATGAAATATATGCAGAATGAGTGTAAGACAGAGCAGGAGACATACAATTCTCCCCGTAAGGAGTTCAGTCACAAATTTAATTGATGAATTATTTTTTTAACGAGTATCATCAGCATGGAAGCATGTCCTCTGGAATGGTGGATGAATCATGAAGGGGCATATGAATGTTTAGCATATCTGGCATGTAAATTCCTAGCAACACCGGCTACAAAACTGCCATGTGAACACTTGTTCTCACTTTCATGTGACATTTTAAATAATAAGTAGGCAGCAGTATCTCCCATCAATGTAAACAAACTTGTTTGTCTTAGTGATTGGCAGAATAAGAAGTAGGACTGAGTGGACTTGTAGGCTGTAAAGTTTTACACTGTTTTGTTTTTGAGTGCAGTTATGTAGCCAAAAAAAAAATGCGTTTGTAAGTTACACTTTCACGATAAAGAGATTGCACTTCAGTACTTGTATGAGGTGAATTGAAAAATACTATGTCTTTTGTTTATCATTTTTACAGTGCATATATTTGTAATCAAAAATAATAATATAAACTGAGCACTGTGCATTTTGTATTCTGTGTTGTAATTGAAATCAATATTGAAAATGTAGAAAAACATCCAAAAATATTTAATAAATTTCAATTGGTATTCTATTGTTATAAGTGCAATTAATCACAATTATTTTTTTATCTCGATTAATTTTTTGAGTTAATGTCGTGAGTTAGCTGCTATTATTGACAGCCCTAATTTGAACTTCAGTTTCGTTTGCACAAATCATATGACCTCAAAACAACAAAGCAGAACAAGAATGAAGTGGTCCACTTAAATTATACTAATAAAAATGCACTGGAAAGACGAAAACTACCCTTTGTCTGACAGGTAGTTGACTAACACATTGACTGATGCTTTTCAGGAACCATAATGGTGTATCAAGCAAAAGAGACTGACCATTATTATAAGATAAATGTTGTCTTGTGCTATGAATGACATTTATTTTAGATGGCATGCACAAGAGGAGTTTTGCAGACATGTTGGAAAGGAAGAGAGCTGTCAAGGTTCCTCCCCCACTCTGAACTCTAGGGTACAGATGTGGGGACCTGCCTGAAAAACCTCCTAAGCTTATCTTTACCAGCTTAGGTCAAAACTTCCCCAAGGTAACAAATATTACCCCCGTTATCCTTGGAATGGCCGCTACCACCACCAAACTAATACTGGTTACTGGGGAAGAGCTGTTTGGACGCGTCCTTCCCCCCAAAATACTTCCCAAAACCTTGCACCCCACTTCCTGGACAAGGTTTGGTAAAAAGCCTCACCAATTTGCCTAGGTGACTACAGACCCAGACCCTTGGATCTTAAGAACAATGAACAATCCTCCCAACACTTGCACTCCCCCTTTCCTGGGAAATGTTGGATAAAAAGCCTCACCAATTTGCATAGGTGACCACAGACCCAAACCCTTGGATCTGAGAACAATGAAAAAGCATTCAGTGTTTTACAAGAAGACTTTTAATAAAAAATAGAAGTAAATAGAAATAAAGAAATCCCCCCTGTAAAATCAGGATGGTATATATCTTACAGGGTAATTAGATTCAAAAACATAGAGAACCCCTCTAGGCAAAACCTTAAGTTACAAAAAAGATACACAGACAGAAATAGTTATTCTATTCAGCACAATTCTTTTCTCAGCCATTTAAAGAAATCATAATCTAACACATACCTAGCTAGATTACTTACTAAAAGTTCTAAGACTCCATTCCTGTTCTGTCCCCGGCCAAGACGACTACAGACAGACCCTTTGTTACTCTCCCTCCTCCCAGCTTTTGAAAGTATCTTGTCTCCTCATTGGTCATTTTGGTCAGGTGCCAGCGAGGTTACCTTTAGCTTCTTAACCCTTTACAGGTGAGAGGAGCTTTCCCCTGGCCAGGAGGGATTTCAAAGGGGTTTACCCTTCCCTTTATATTTATGACACGCCCCCCAAATCTCAGCTAGGGTGAAACACTGGCTGGGATTTCTTCCTGGAGCTCTAGGAAAACAGAGTTAATAAGACACATGCATCTCTAAATATACTACCAAGTACATAAAGATTAACAATATTTTCCACATCTCAAGGACGATTTTAACCAGTTGATTCTGGGAAACTTTCACGGGAGAGTGCATCAGCCACTTTGTTAGAAGCTCCTGAGATGTGTTGGATGTCGAAATCAAAATCTTGGAGAGCTAAACTCCACCGAAGAAGTTTTTTGTTAGTTTCTTTGACGGTGTGAAGCCACTTTAGTGCAGCATGGTCGGTTTGCAGGTGGAAACGCCGTCCCCAAACATATGGGCGTAGCTTTTCCAGAGCGTAGACAATGGCATAACATTCTTTTTCAGTGACTGACCAGTTGCTTTCCCTCTCAGACAGTTTTTTGCTGAGAAACACTACAGGGTGGAATTCTTGATCAGGTCCTTTCTGCATTAAAACTGCTCCCACACCACGCTCGGATGCATCTGTGGTTACTAGGAACGGTTTGTCAAAGTCTGGGGCCCTTAGTACAGGGTCAGACATGAGTGTCGCTTTAAGCTTGTTAAAGGCCTTCTGACACTTTCCGGTCCACTGAACAGCATTTGGCTGTTTCTTTTTGGTTAGGTCTGTCAGTGGGGCAGTGATTTGGCTGTAGTGCGGTACAAATCGTCTGTAATAACCGGCCAAGCCTAAGAAGGATTGAACCTGTTTCTTTGACTTTGGGACAGGCCACTTTTGGATAGCATCCACTTTGGCCTGTAGGGGGCTGATAGTTCCTTGACCCACCTGGTGTCCAAGGTAAGTCACTCTGTTTAGGCCTATTTGACACTTCTTAGCCTTAACAGTTAGTCCTGCCTCCCTTATGCGCTCAAGGACTTTTTGTAGATGTTCCAGGTGGTCTGCCCAGGAATCCGAAAATATGGCCACATCGTCAAGGTAGGCGACTGCATATTCTCCTAATCCCGCTAGGAGACCATCTACAAGTCTTTGGAAAGTGGCGGGTGCATTTCGCAGCCCGAAAGGGAGTACATTAAATTCATACAGCCCGAGATGTGTGATGAAGGCTGACCTTTCCTTGGCAGATTCATCTAGCGGTACCTGCCAGTACCCCTTGGTTAAGTCCAAGGTAGAGATGAACTGGGCCCTTCCCAGTTTCTCTAATAGTTCATCTGTGCGTGGCATGGGATAGTTGTCTGGGCGAGTTACAGCATTTAGCTTACGGTAGTCCACGCAAAAACGTATTTCCCCATCTGGTTTGGGAACTAGAACCACTGGAGATGCCCATGCACTTTCAGAGGGGCGGATTACACCCATCTGTAACATATCCTGGATCTCCCGTTCTATAGCACTTTTAGCTTGAGGAGACACCCGGTAAGGTTGGACCCTAATTGGGTGAGCATTACCTGTGTCAATGGAGTGGTATGCCCGTTCAGTCAGTCCTGGGGTGGCTGAGAACGTTGGCGCGTAGCTAGTGCACAGCTCCTGGATCTGCTGTCGCTGCATACGCCCAAGGGTCATGGAGAGGTTCACCTCTTCCACACCACCAGCACATTTCCCTTCGTAATAGACACCTTCAGGCCACTCAGCGTCGTCTCCTCCCTGGGCTGTAAACTGACAAACCTTTAATTCTCTGGAATAAAAGGGCTTTAGAGAATTAATATGATACACCTTAGGCTTTCGGTTGGAGGTGGGGAATGCTATGAGATAATTAACAGCTCCCAGGCGCTCCTGGACCACGAATGGCCCTTCCCACGATGCTTCCATTTTATGGGCCTGGAGCGCCTTTAAGACCATGACCTGGTCTCCTACTTTGAAGGAACGCTCCCTGGCATGTTTATCATACCAGGCTTTTTGCTCTTTTTGAGCATCCTGTAAGTTTTCTCTAGCAAGGGCTAAAGAGGTTCGGAGGGTGTTTTGTAGGTTGGTTACAAAGTCCAGAATGTTAGTTCCTGGAGAAGGTGTAAATCCCTCCCATTGCTGCTTCACCAACTGCAATGGCCCCTTAACCTCACGGCCATATACAAGTTCAAATGGGGAAAACCCTAAACTGGGATGTGGTACAGCTCTGTAGGCAAAGAGCAACTGCTGCAATACTAGGTCCCAATCATTGGAGTGCTCATTTACGAATTTACGTATCATGGCCCCCAAAGTTCCATTAAACTTCTCCACCATGCCATTTGTTTGATGATGGTAAGGAGTGGCAACCAAGTGATTTACCCCATGAGCTTCCCAAAGGTTTTTCATAGTTCCTGCCAGGAAATTAGTCCCTGCATCTGTGAGGATGTCGGAGGGCCAACCTACCCTGGCAAAAATGTCTGCTAGTGCCTGGCACACACTTTTAGCCCTGGTGTTGCTTAGAGCTACTGCTTCCGGCCATCGGGTGGCAAAATCCATGAAAGTCAGTATGTACTGCCTTCCTCTGGGTGTCTTTTTCGGAAAAGGACCCAGAATATCCACAGCTACTCGCTGAAATGGAACTTCAATGATGGGGAGTGGCTGGAGAGGAGCTTTGACCTGGTCTTGGGGTTTTCCCACTCTTTGGCACACCTCACAAGACTGGACATAGGTAGAAACATCCTTGCCCATTCCCTCCCAGTGGAATGACCCCCCCAAACGGTCTTTGGTCCTGTTCACCCCAGCATGGCCACTAGGGTGATCATGGGCTAAGCTCAAGAGCTTGGCCCGGTATTTAGTTGGAACTACCAACTGTCTCTGAGGATGCCAGTCTTCCTGGTGTCCCCCAGAAAGAGTTTCCTTGTATAAAAGTCCTCTTTCTACAACAAACCTGGATCGATTAGAAGAGCTGAGAGGCGGTGGGTTGCTCCGTGCCGCCGTCCAAGCTCTCTGGAGGCTTTCATCTGCTTCCTGTTCGGTCTGGAACTGTTCCCTTGATGCTGGAGACATCAGTTCCTCATGGGATTGTGGACCTAGGCTTGGTCCCTCTGGAAGCGATATAGGGGATGGAGCTGTTTCTGTTGACTGTGAACCGCTCTCCGCTGGTGCACTATGTTGGGATTCAGGCTCCGGCTGAGCCTCTTGTGTAGGGTTATCGGCTGCTGCCAGTTCAGGTTCGGTGGGGCCCTCTGGTGTTGAGGTTGCAAGTACTGGATTCAGTGCTGACACGGGGTCTGGTGTTGGTTCTTTGGCTGGTTCCGGTTCTGGGACTGGTTCCGTCTGGGTCTCTGGGACTGGATCCACTACTGCTGTTGCAGACATTGGCCTGGGGTCCAGGTCCATCACCTCTGACTGGGTCCTGATAGAAGTTTCCGGAACAGAGCTAGGCCTCACGGCTTGTTTAGCCTGGTTGCGGGTGACCATTCCCACCCTCTTGGCCTGCTTCACATGATTGGCCAAGTCTTCCCCCAACAGCATGGGGATGGGATAATCATCATAGACTGCAAAAGTCCACATTCCTGACCAGCCCTTGTACTGGACAGGCAACTTGGCTGTAGGCAAATTGAAAGAGTTGGACTTGAAGGGTTGAATCGTCACTTGGATCTCTGGGTTGATTAAATTGGGGTCCACTAAGGAAGCATGGATAGCTGACACTTGTGCTCCGGTGTCCCTCCACGCGGTGACCTTCTTCCCACCCACACTCACAGTTTCCCTCCGCTCCAAGGGTATCTGGGAGGTATCTGGGCCTGTGGACCTCTGGTGTGATTCCGGTGCAATGAACTGTAATCTGTTGGGGTTCTTGGGGCAGTTGGCCTTTACATGCCCCAGCTCGTTACATTTAAAACATCGTCCAGCTGACGGGTCACCGGGGCGAGGTGGGTTGCTGGAGAACGGGGTGGTGGGACGATAAGGGGTCTGGAGGGTTCTTTGGGAGGTAGGTGGGGCTTTGGGCGGCCCCCGGTAATAGGGTGTGGTCTGGGGTGGTCCCTTCTGGTCTCCGCTCCAACTGCGACCAGTTTTCTTCTTCTCTGCCACCTCCACCCATCTGGCTCCAATCTCTCCTGCCTCAATTACAGTTTTGGGTTTCCCATCTAGGATGTATCTTTCTATTTCCTCAGGAACACCCTCTAAGAATTGTTCCATTTGCATTAGGAAGGGCAAATTTACTGGAGATTCAACACTTGCTCCTGATATCCAGGCATCCCAATGTTTTACAATGTGGTAGGCATGTCGGGTAAATGACATGTCTGGTTTCCACCTTAGGGCTCTGAACCTCCGACGAGACTGCTCGGGTGTTATCCCCATTCTGACTCTCGCCTTGGATTTAAACAGTTCATACTTGTTCATGTGTTCTTTAGGCATTTCAGCTGCCACCTCAGCTAAGGGTCCACTGAGCTGCGGCCTCAGCTCTACCATGTATTGGTCAGTAGAGATGTTGTACCCAAGGCAGGCCCTTTCGAAGTTTTCTAAGAAGGCCTCAGTATCATCACCTGCCTTGTAGGTGGGGAACTTTCTGGGATGGGAAGTGGTACCTGGAGAAGGATTGCTAGGGTTTGTTGGTATATTCTGCTGGGCCTTTATCCTCTCCATCTCCTCCACATGCTTCCTTGCCTCCATTTCCCTCTTGTGGGCAGCCTCCTGTACCTCCTTCTCCAGCCGCATGAGTTCTATCTGTCTTTCATGTTCCCTTTGTTTTTCCTCAGCCTGAAATTTGGCTAATTCCAGCTGTAGTCGAGCTGAGGATTTGGCCATTCTAACCTCTCTGTTTTTAACTAACTTTACACCCGAGGTTTAGAAATAAACAAACAAAACTTGGCTGTAAACTTTTGCTGTGCTGGAATAGAGTACCTATTCTCTGATAGTGATTGTCAGCCTACAGAAAAAGACAATTCCCTTGTCTCTGCTCTGGGCCCAAATTAAAGCAAAAAACCTCCAACTACTTGGAAAACTGCTTACCCAGCCCAAAGAAAAAAAAAATTTCTTTTCAAACCTGTGCTCCTTGTAAAACAAAACAAAAAAAATCAAAATCCTAAAAAAAAACCCTGCCACTTTTGTCTCCAGGCAAATGGGTAGAGCACACACCCCCTATTTACTTTTAGGAAGAAAAGAAAAAAAAAAAACCTCTGGGTTGGAAGACTGTGAATTTCCCTGCAGGAGTTAAGTACCCTGCCTCCAGGCAAGAAAACCTGCAATTCACAAGATAATCCCCTTTTGTCTCTGCTTGGCCACAAAGCAGAGAGAAACCAAGCTGCTTTCAGTTTCAAAGCTGCCTTCTGGACTTCCTAAAAATTCCTTTTTAAAATCTGTATTTCTAGTTCAAAAAATCTCAACTGGATCTCAAAATGATTTCAGGTTAATCCCACCACTGTGCCACCATGTCAAGGTTCCTCCCCCACTCTGAACTCTAGGGTACAGATGTGGGGACCTGCCTGAAAAACCTCCTAAGCTTATCTTTACCAGCTTAGGTCAAAACTTCCCCAAGGTAACAAATATTACCCCCGTTATCCTTGGAATGGCCGCTACCACCACCAAACTAATACTGGTTACTGGGGAAGAGCTGTTTGGACGCGTCCTTCCCCCCAAAATACTTCCCAAAACCTTGCACCCCACTTCCTGGACAAGGTTTGGTAAAAAGCCTCACCAATTTGCCTAGGTGACTACAGACCCAGACCCTTGGATCTTAAGAACAATGAACAATCCTCCCAACACTTGCACTCCCCCTTTCCTGGGAAATGTTGGATAAAAAGCCTCACCAATTTGCATAGGTGACCACAGACCCAAACCCTTGGATCTGAGAACAATGAAAAAGCATTCAGTGTTTTACAAGAAGACTTTTAATAAAAAATAGAAGTAAATAGAAATAAAGAAATCCCCCCTGTAAAATCAGGATGGTATATATCTTACAGGGTAATTAGATTCAAAAACATAGAGAACCCCTCTAGGCAAAACCTTAAGTTACAAAAAAGATACACAGACAGAAATAGTTATTCTATTCAGCACAATTCTTTTCTCAGCCATTTAAAGAAATCATAATCTAACACATACCTAGCTAGATTACTTACTAAAAGTTCTAAGACTCCATTCCTGTTCTGTCCCCGGCCAAGACGACTACAGACAGACCCTTTGTTACTCTCCCTCCTCCCAGCTTTTGAAAGTATCTTGTCTCCTCATTGGTCATTTTGGTCAGGTGCCAGCGAGGTTACCTTTAGCTTCTTAACCCTTTACAGGTGAGAGGAGCTTTCCCCTGGCCAGGAGGGATTTCAAAGGGGTTTACCCTTCCCTTTATATTTATGACAAGAGCCTTATCCAGTTTGGATACAGGTGGCATTTGTTTTCCTACTTTCATAACAGCTTCAATTTTAGCAAAATTCTAGCAGTTTGCAGCATCAAATAGAGCTGAGATTTGTTAAACTTAACAACATGGATATCTTGTAATGAGTGTTCATGGAGCCAGCATAAATACCAACCAGAGCATTTTGCTTCTCCTTAGTGTATATTATATGAAAGCAACATAGAGATTTATATTTTAATTCAGTAGTTTATTGTTAAATGCTATACAGTAGTTTAACAAACACAATTTTAATGGTAATGGATAGAAGTCTACTTAAAACAAGACTTTTCAATATAGCCAACTGCAATTTAATTAAAGCAACAAGCTTGTTTAATGTGATTTGATGTAAAGCATCAGTCTTGTCCTATGAGAAAAAATATTTCCTTTTAGGAATCATCATTTCATACACAAAATCAGATTGCACATGTGGACTTTTCAAGCACCAACACATCGCTCTTAAATAGACATTATTCAGAAAACTCAGTAAAACTATCTTTTCTCCTTAGTGGCTAAAGCACTCAGTGAACTGGCTAGTTTCTGTGTTAAAGACCTGTTAATTGTTATAACTCCCCAAAGGTTTAACTCAACTATGAGTTTCTCCCATTCATTTCGTTTCTCAACCATTGGTTGTCCACATGAGGTCCACTGCATACAAAAATATGCTATAGTATTCTATTGCAAAGTTCAAAATACAGTGGTTTACAGATCATAACTCTCCTGCATGACTGATTTGGGGTCATTATTTGAGGCCATTATAGTACAATTTAAATACTTGTTTGGCTCTCCCAAAGCTTCTTTCTGGAATCACATTTCCCAGTTAATACTCTTGTCTTGGTGGTCTCTACTGATTAATCTTTTGATAAGAGAAGAGGGCTGATGAAAGGTCTCTTCTCTCCTATGAGCTAATTCTGCACCACAGTTCAGCAAGCAGCAAGTGTACATAGTATTGCAATTGTCAGCTGCTACCTTTTGCATGTCTTTATGATTCTCTTAAGTCCCTGGTGATCTCAATAGTGGGAGATGTTATTGTGGCTGTCCACCCCAATGCCATCAGGCACTGGGCCAGTTTTGAAAAGTATTTGTTAGTGCAAATACTCGTAGGCACATTATTTTTTTCCAAGCTTATTTTAACTTTTTCCTGTTATGTCGTACCAAGGTCTTTTATAAGGATTTTCAAAAAAATGACACTTTTCCTTTCACTTATTTTTGTTAAAGCATAAGCAGAAATCTCCAGTGCAAGCAGCCTAAGAAAGGCTTTTGGATTATGAGCATTATGAAATACATTACATAATGTCGTTTGTGCTCATATGATTTTGTGAAATGGGTAAAGTGGTGAGAAATGAAGCCAAGATCACTCTGAGTCAGCAATATTCATATTGAAGGGAGTTCTTTGCAGTTCAAATGAAAAGAAGAGATAATTTTACATACATAGAGTGTTGCATTATGTTCTTTTCAACTCCTCTGTCAGGGATTGTGCTTTTCCATTTGTTGAGCCTGAACTTGACTATGGCAGGCTCGCTGCTCTGCTATAATACATAAAGGCTTATTGAACCAGGATAAACAATACTTGTATTGCAAGTGCCTCACTGTCTGAAGAAGAAGGTGGGGAAGGGTGGTTTGAGTTTTTTGTTTTTTGTTTTTCATTCCCATTGGAGAAATGCAGGCTACCTTTGCACATCTGTACTGGAGTGAGAGATCAGAACTGTAGGGCAACAGGTCACCTGTATGGTACCTGAGTACAGCCGCTGAGTCACAGAGATGATAGATACATGTCTCTCTCCCTGCATGACTGTATATGCATGCACACACATTTCCCCCAATGGGCCCCCTTCCCTTGGTGCTGCTGCTGCTTGGGATATGCACATTTCAGATCTACATTCCTCTCCCCAAATTGAATGATTTTCTATTTGTATATTATAACATAAAAACACATGCAGTGCACTGTTATGCACATCCCATGCCCTCCTTAGAATACATAACATCTACATAACATCTACAACTGTTGGCCCAAATCATGCCACCTAAAATCCTTGCCTGAGTCTGTCATAAATATAAAGGGAAGGGTAAACCCCTTTGAAATCCCTCCTGGCCAGGGGAAAGCTCCTCTCACCTGTAAAGGGTTAAGAAGCTAAAGGTAACCTCGCTGGCACCTGACCAAAATGACCAATGAGGAGACAAGATACTTTCAAAAGCTGGGAGGAGGGAGAGAAACAAAGGGTCTGTCTGTAGTCGTCTTGGCCGGGGACAGAACAGGAATGGAGTCTTAGAACTTTTAGTAAGTAATCTAGCTAGGTATGTGTTAGATTATGATTTCTTTAAATGGCTGAGAAAAGAATTGTGCTGAATAGAATAACTATTTCTGTCTGTGTATCTTTTTTGTAACTTAAGGTTTTGCCTAGAGGGGTTCTCTATGTTTTTGAATCTAATTACCCTGTAAGATATATACCATCCTGATTTTACAGGGGGGATTTCTTTATTTCTATTTACTTCTATTTTTTATTAAAAGTCTTCTTGTAAAACACTGAATGCTTTTTCATTGTTCTCAGATCCAAGGGTTTGGGTTTGTGGTCACCTATGCAAATTGGTGAGGCTTTTTATCCAACATTTCCCAGGAAAGGGGGGGTGCAAGTGTTGGGAGGATTGTTCATTGTTCTTAAGATCCAAGGGTCTGGGTCTGTAGTCACCTAGGCAAATTGGTGAGGCTTTTTACCAAACCTTGTCCAGGAAGTGGGGTGCAAGGTTTTGGGAAGTATTTTGGGGGGAAGGACGCGTCCAAACAGCTCTTCCCCAGTAACCAGTATTAGTTTGGTGGTGGTAGCGGCCATTCCAAGGATAACGGGGGTAATATTTGTTACCTTGGGGAAGTTTTGACCTAAGCTGGTAAAGATAAGCTTAGGAGGTTTTTCATGCAGGTCCCCACATCTGTACCCTAGAGTTCAGAGTGGGGGAGGAACCTTGACAGAGTCTCTCCTCCACTGAGGAGCACCAACCACGCCCTATTGAATCCTGTTTATGGTTCTCTGTACAGTCCAGGATTTGTGGAAGGGATGGAAAGGGGTAGGAAGGGACTGGAGGAACCAGAATGACACCACATCATCATCCCCTTTTGGTCTGGTAGAAGTTAGCTAAAATGTTTGTTATACCTCCAGGTTATACTAATTTTTTTACCTCAAGTGCTGGTGCTGCAAGAGTGCAGGAAGGTACCAAAAGGCAGCTGGGATTAAAATGGCTCCATGCACATTGCTCTGGCCTCCCATAGATCCACCAGGTTTGGACGAAATTCCCTCTTATGCAAGGTGACTGCAGGCTTCTTTAGCTTGCACTAGAGGACTGGCCTAGTGCAGAGCTGGGAATTATTAAAGAAGTGTAAAGGGCCCCTCTCCCTTCAGCTATGCTAAACACTCCTCTGTTGCGGCTGAGCATCTGGCCTTGAGAGCATACACATTCTGTGGATAGTTTGCTTTCACCTTCTGTCCCCTACTATTATGACATTGTTTGCCATTCCTCTTGCATGCATAAGGTTTTTAACAACTAATTTGTAGTTGTTTCTGTAATCTGGAAGTGATTACAAAAGTATAGTAGTCTTGATCTGGCATAGTTCATTTTGTAGTTTTGAAATTAATCATGGAAAGGCACATGTAATTTTACCTCTTCTTTCATTTTAAGCAACAGCATGATTGCAGCCAAAGAGAAAACAGAAATAAAGAATGATTGAATGCATGAGCATTTTTCTGCAAACAGTTTAAGTAAATGTTTTTCAGATTTTGAAATGCAATAGTTGTAGTCATTTGGAGAAAAATATTGTCATCTACTGGTTGACATGATAATATTACCGACAACTGAACAGAGAAGCTTTTATTTTATCAAATACAAAACATATTTGTGTGGCTGCTACCAAGAGAAAGTATGGCCATTGGTAAAAGCCCAGGAGTGGGAATCAGAACATAGACATAGATTTTACTCCTAGCTCTGCCACATATTTTCTGAATGTCCTCGGACAAGTGATTTAAGCCAAAATTTTCAAATATGAATACCTAAAATGAAGTACCTGCCTTCATCTATAGATACCGAAATGAATGCATTACTTTTCAGAGGTAGTGGCATTCACTGCCCCCGCAGGCTTCTTTTGGAATTGTGGGTGATCATCGCTTCCAGGCTTTAAACTTTCTGGGCTAGATTAGCGAAGGGATTTTAGGTTCAGTGTTGCAATGACTAACTTTAGGGACTCCGCCACTCGGTGGAATCCACAGCCCCAAATTAGGTGTCCTGGCTCTCTAGACAATGCCCTGGAGAGAATGAGACTCCCCTAAGAAAGGGATTCAAAGTAGGAAATGCTGATGAGAGCAGTATGGCATAAACCATGCCCCTTTCAGAAATGTAGGTGCTTAACTCCAGACTGGAAGAGAAACTGGAACCAAGGTCACCCTACTCCCAGTTGGGGGCCCCAGCCACCACAATAGAGTAATTCTTATGCTCTCTATCTCTGGCTCAAGGAATACTTAATTATTTATGCACAGTAGAACAGCTTCAACAGGTGAAACTGAGGCAGGCCCATCCTCAAATACCCAACAGACCAATGGTAAAGGCATTCTCTTCAGATATGGGAGACCACGGATCAAGTGTCTAGATCAGGCAGAGGAGATGTTTGAACCCACATCCTGAGTGAGTACTCTGGCCACTGAGCTATAGCATATGTGGGGTGCCAGCAGTGACACCACCAACACCTCCTCCTATGTTTGGTTCAGGGCCTGATTCAGCAGGTGTGCTCTTTAGTGGCCCCTGAGCCCATAGACCAGAGCATGCCCCACAGGCGAGGTAAGCACACACATTCCTCATGAATGAATGAATCCTGGCTGGGGTTTAGCGTAAATTAGACCCCAAGCGGCTCTGCCTAGTTGGCTTTGTGCATCCCCACCAGCAGATTTTTTTTTTTAGGCAACTAGGGATCTTCTTTATCCGTAGAAACTTAGACACGGAGTGAATTGAGGTGTCCCCAGGGTTAGGTGACAGCTGAGCGGAGGTTTTGAGGATCTAAATTTTAGACATAGTTGTCTAAATTGACAGTTAGACACCTAAATCTCTGGGTGGATCTAGTCCTCTGTGCGTATGGTTCTTCCCCACTCTCCCCTCCCTTGGTGTATCTCACGAGGGGTACTTTGAAGCGTAAGTCATTTTTTTTTTTTTAATATAAGTTCTTGGAGGCACTGTGATGGAAAGTACTATAGAATCACAAAGTATGATTGTAAAAGAGGGAGTTTCACAATCTCTTTTCATCATAAAAATGCAATTGATTTTTGTAATTGATTTTAGGGTTTTTAAGTGTTTTTAATTATGCTAATATTAATATAATGTACACACAAGCATGTTTAAGAATCCACTTCTAAATTGCCTTCCTTTAAAAATGAAAATATTACAATAAGCCAGTTCACATATCCCATTCGTACTGCATGGGCCAAATTCTTTCAGTTCACTGATGTATATTCACAGTAATGCCATAGAAGTGAAAGCAGACTTTCCCTCCTCTCTTTAACATTTGAAGTCGCTGAAAATTACTCAGCGATGATATTTTGTCATGTTAATTTACTAGTGCAACTCAGAATTCATGCTGACCTCACAGTTAAACTAAACCTGCAGTACTATATAGCTGGCGGGTACCGTACAAATAGGCAGGCATGTGTTATGAGACAATTTTTTTTTCTCAGTGTTAAATTGTTCTTCATTATACCTATTATTCATACATTGTTAGATTTCCACATGTATCTAATCTCTCTATGCCTAGTGGCCCCAATCCTACAGTTGACTGCACTAGCAGATCTCCACTGAATTCAGTGGCACTCCACACCAGAGTCAGGTACAGGATCCGGGCTCCTATTAGTGATCGTATTGGATTTACGCCAGCTTTACGTAAATGAGCTACACTGAAGATGAATCTTGCTTACTGTGAATGATGGCATGGCTCCCAGACACAATTATTGGTATGTTGCAGGAGGAAGGAACAGCAGAGCAGCTAGTGAATGTATATATGTGAAATAGCTATGGGTTGCTACACTCCTCATTATAACTAGTTCATTGTGAAGTATTTCAGTTGCTCAACCCAAAGCTGTGTTTGGATTTTTACCCCGTGCTGATTACCACTAAATAATTTTAAACAATATTCTAAAACAGAAAAAAAATATTAATTCTTTTCAGAATTATTGAGCCAGCTTCATTGGTACAATCAGGCTGCTTAGCGCCACTCCAGTGATACAAAGCAGCTGTAAACCTGGCTTAACTAACTGGTTAAAATGGATTTACTGCTCCTTTGTTCCACCAGAACAGTGCAGAGCAACTGGAAAGTAATGGGGAAGAGGGCTGATTTATTGTAGTTCTACATTATGGATTTTAACTTTACGTTCTATAGAATAACATTATTAAAATGCAGGTTATCATTAATCCTTGCATACAGAATAGCAGGTCGGAGTAGGTGAAGTGGTTTGGATAAATTAGGTTTTCCTCTGAACCTGCACCCACCTTTAGAATTAAACTATACTTGAATTCTGAATGTTTTGGGGATTATTCATCACTGTCATTTGTCGGGAACATCACTTGTGATTTTCCCCAGAGGTGAAGTGCGCTAAATTCTCAGCTATCAAAGTTGTAAATAGTATGATTATTTTTTGTATTTCAGTACCACCTAAGGGCCCAGCTTCATTGTTGCTAGGCACTGAACAAACATAACAAAAAAAACGGCCCCTTCCTCAGAGAGCTCACAGTTTAAGTGTAAGAGAAATGACAACAGGTGGTTACGTGACAGACGGATGGAGAGAACACAAGGTAATGGTGAAGAAAAACTCATGACTTCATGGTGGCATAAATATCCAGCTATGGATATTTGTCTTCTTTTATTTGAGGCAGGCCTCCAATGTCCATATGTTGACTCAGGCATCCTCTTACCTAATTCTAAAACACTCACAGAGCCTTTTTGTTGGAACATGTAGGGCCATTTTTTTCAGACAATTACCTCTTCTTTTGTGAGAGCTAATTTGAGCTGGCAATTTAGTTTATGTAGATGGCCATGTCCCGGAGTCCCAGGCACTATCAGGGAGTCACTGTGCCCACATGATAATCATTTGATCTAAATTTGTGCTGCAAAAATGGAAGCCTGGTTAATTCTGGTCTAAAAGTGTCACACATAATCATCAGCTGGGCTCTTAGATAGTACACTGCAAAATGTTGCTGCAGGGTAAAACTTTTCTCATGCTGTAGAGTCTGACTTTTCACTTACAGTATTCTATACTGCAATCATGGGCTGTAATTGCAGCTTGAGCTGACATGCCCAAGACAGCACTGCTGTAGCTATCTCAGGTACCAGAGCAGCGAAGGCATGACAGTGTGTGCTCAGCGCAGGCTGTACAAGTGTGCCTGGAACCTTGGATAATTACTCCCAGGATTAGCCCATCCTGAAGCATGCACTGCCATGGTTTCACTGTTCCAGGGCCTGAGCTAGCTGGATTAAAACGAGCTGGGGTATATCAGTTGGAGCTGCAATCACACACACTGATTTCATTGTAGACATACCATTTGTATCATAGCGCTTCCTGCACTAACCGGGATAGCTAAGAGCCGTGGTTGTATCATGATTGTTTCTGGCTTGCATCAAAGTGTCTGTTCGCTATTATTGCTAAATTACTAGTTTTATTAAAAAAAGAGAGTTGTCTTTGGAAGTGAAAGTTGTACAGCTGTGCTCTACTTACAAAGGTTTTTTCTTGATGTTTTAATTTACAAACAATTTAATATGTCGCTTTTTGGAGTTTGTTTGTTTGTTTGTTTTCCTCAAATGCTATCGCAGAGGTAGGTCATTGGGTTTAATTTTTTTTTTCTATCAGCTCCAGGGCACAATGATCAGGAATGTACATTGAAAATATAATGCTGAATGCAATACATTTAATTAAAATAAAATTTCCAGTTCTACATAAAGGATCATTCCCCCTCTTCCCCACAGGAGGTATTCAGATTCCTGATAAAATTCAGGGAATACCCCACATTTTCCCCTTCTTTTTCACAAACATTACTTCAGAGCAATATAAGGCATTCTCCCCCACAATGAGTAGAACACTACATACATCTCTCAGCTTCTGCCTATGTAGGACTGTGATACACAGCAGAACTGATCAGCAACATTTGAGGCAAAATTCTACCCTTGCACAGTGGATCCTTGACTTTGATATGCTGATTTCCAGACATGTAGAACTCCCACTGACATTCAGCGCGTGAAGAGAGGGCTGGGTATCAGAGCTGAAATCAGTCATGCAGATCAAAGAGAAAGATTTTTTCACTTTGAAACGAAATCTTTAAATAGAGTTTGACATCATTTCCCATATATGGTTTTTCTGGATGGGACTTCAAACAATATGACATAGTTACAACTGAAATTATATCAATTTTAGTGTATTAGCTCAGTTCCACTTCTTTCTATGTCTGGTTGTCTGCTGAGTTGTTTACATGTAAGTTCGAATAGGCAACATGCCAGTAATCCATTCTGACACTGAAGATAATAATTCCTTTCTCCAACGACTCATTATGCATGTGTTTGCTACTAATGAGTATTCCTTCACATCTAGTGTTTTTTTCTAAATGATTTGATACATCTGGAATAAGTAAACTAAATCATCCAACAAGACTTACACCTTTTAAAAACATCTGGAGCACAAAAGCATCTGGAGCAGCCACATTTTCATGTTTCATCAAATTATTTCTTCTACGTATATCAAGTTTGTGAATTTCACCAACAGTTATTGCTGCTTGAAAATTACTTATTTGAAGATTTCAAAAGGGCAAGTTATTTGGGGCCTTATATTATAGCAAATATTTCTCACATTACAGCCTTCTTTCTTTTATACCCAGTAGACAGCTAGCTGGCAACAGGTGTTTTTACACACCCTTTTGCTACTTTAAAGGAACCGATACAAATTTAGCATTTAGGAAAATATTGGGCTGAAAATTAACTTGTATCTTATTTTGAAATGTCAGACTTCTTGGATGAGCAAAGTGAATGCAGTTTATTTTTTAAGGCGCACACAACACCATATGCCACTGAAAAGACACTGTTTTAAAATACAAGTGTTTAACACAACTAGTTCTGTGGCATTGTGGGACTCCCTATTCAAAATGTTTCAAATTTGCTCACTGCACAACAGGAAAGATGTTTTAGGTGAAATCCGGGCCCCACTGAAGTCAGTGAGGGTTTTGCTATTTACTTCAATTAGGCCAGGATCTCACCCTTTGTTTTTAATGCCCGACTGGAAAAAATCACCCTGGAGTCTGAGTTAAGCTGCATTCTTTCCATTTCACACATAGCCAGTAATAGACGTTCCGTGGGCCAAATTATGCTCTCAGATACAACTGTGAAACCCAATTGTCTTCAGACTATGCCTCCAGTGACACCTGTGCAAAAATATATAATGGGATTGCACATGTGTAATTTGAGGGCATGATCCGAAGATAATGGAATTGCAAAGACATTCCACAGAGCCTCTATGAGTGGTGGTAATGATGCATGAGAGGGAAAGAAACCAGCAAGATTGTCAGAATTCGGGGTGAGTTTGTGGGACTGGCAGTTAGGAAACAAATGTGTTAGCTTGCAAATGGAATAACTTGAATCTGAGAATCAATGACACAGTTAGTAGAGGACCCTGCATTACTAATTTTAGAACAACTTTTCAAGGTACAGCTCCACTTTAAGCGTGTTTTGTAAACTGTTTATGAGATGGTGATTTCCAACCATTTTGAACAATTGTCTTAACGCAGTCTTTGTGCCATAGAGTAGATGAGTTCCTGAAGGAAATATAGGTAACACAGTTTTATTTCTGGTTCTTGTTTAGATACAAATAACTCATAGCATCAAGATTCTGCCATGTATACTCAGAATTCAGAATTACTTTCTGCTAATGCTCCAAAAGCATGTTTAAAATTTTCTTTTTCTATGAACATGACTGCCAGTAAAATCATTCCCTAGTATACTTATAGAAAGAACACAGAAGTCAAAATGAATTCAGTTCTTTTTATTTTTTAATCTGAGCTGCACATCATGGATTTTTTTCTTCTTCATCTTCTTACATTTGAGGCCATTTCTGGCTGTCATTAAAGTAAATATAAGCATACTCTCATTATCCATTAACTTCAACAAAGTATTTTACATTAAATAAAGGCATTTTTAAGCAGTCCCTCCGTGGCTGCTGATACTTTCTCTGACTTGACACTATTTATCCTGCTTCTACTACTTTGGGGACCTTTACTGGAATATGCACTACACAGGCTTTGGCACTGGTACATCTGCTTCATATGGCTCTTCCATCTGGAAGATACAAACACTGTGTTAATTTAACAGCGACTGACACACAGCACTGGGATAAAGGTGCACTGATTTTAGTTTTATTTCACTTTTGTGCTTGGGGTGGTGTACCAAGTGTCCATATGTTAAAACCAACACCGCCTGTAGTTGAGAAGTGTGTCCTGCTATTTCAAGGCCACCTAATAGTTTCCTTTTTAAATTGACAGCAACTTTAGAGAAGGATAGGCTGGTTTATTTTAAGTAGCAAATGAGATTCAGAGATCCAAAACTCATCAAAGTCAGTGGAAAGACTCCCATTATCTCCAGTGGGCTTTGGAGAACGCAATGCAAGCTGCATGTTCATTTTTCATTTTCAAAAGAATAAATACCGAAATATATGCTTAAAAAAATTCCAGAGACCTGTTGAATAAAGTTGTCTGCCAACTAAGTCCTCTAAAGTGTGGTAGTCTTTTTGACCTTTTTTGGTATCATGGATTGTTTAAACATCCTCAGTTAATTTTAAAGAGCTTTTGTGCTTCTTCCCTTGATGCTTATTATAGGATTCATGCCATGAACTATAAAAAGTATTGAGAGGTATGTGCTTTTGTAATGAAATGAATTTAATTTGTGGCTCTGTCTCTACAGGATGAAAATCTTTATTATAAGTCACAGTCGTGGCACGTGCTACCATGCCTTATGGCACTGAAACTTCGGCAGCAGTACTGAAGTTTCCGTATTCCTACATGCATGCAGTAAATCAAACTTAATCATCCAACAAAAAATAACACACTGGATATTCTTACTTTACTTTAAATGGCAATTGTCCCTGACTCTTTTATACAGAACCTTAAATATTCAAAGAACTGCTTCTGAATGTTTTGAATGTTATAGAAGAATGCACTTGCTTTTGGTGATTTGATAAAGCAGAAGGGAGTGTGATCTTAAGGTGAAAGGGGAATCGGGGCTCTTGGGTTTTCTACTAATTACTTTTTCCATGAACTTACTGTGTGACTTTGGCCACGTTAATTTAACTTTTCAGTGCTTCCGTTTAACCATCTTGAGATGAGGATAATAGTACCACAGATGTGTGTGTTTAATGTTTGTGAAGTTCTTTGAGATTCTTGGATAAAAGTGAAAAATGAATAGTGGTGTTAGAGCTGATCAGTAAATGCATTGATTAATTTATCCTATTTTTCCACTAATTAACGTTTCACATCCAATTTGTGATTTTTTTTCTCAAATGTATTAGAAATTATTCATAGAATCATAGACTTTAAGGTCAGAAGGGACCATTCTAATTTTCTAGTCTGAGCTCCTGCACAACACAAGGCACAGAATCTTACCCACCTACTTCTGTAACAAACCCCTAACCTATGTCTGAGCTATTGAAGTCCTCAACTCGTGGTTTAAAGACTTTAAGGTGCAGAGAATCATCCAGCAAGTGACCCAGGCCCCATGATGCAGAGGAAGGCAAAAAGAAAACCACAGGGCCTCTGCCAATCTGCCCTGGAGGAAAATTCCTTCCCGACCCCAAATATGGGGATCAGCTAAACCCTGAGCATGTGGGCAAAACTCACCAACTAGACACCCAGGAAAGAATTCTCTGTAGTAACTCATATCCCACCCCATCTAACATCTCATCACACGCCATTGGGCATATCTACTGCTAATAGTCAAAGATCAATTAATTGTCAAAATTAGGCTATCCCATCATATCTTCCCCCTTCATAAACTTATCAAGCATAGTCTTGAAGCCAGATATGTCTTTTGCCCCCACTGTTTCCCTTGGAAGGCTGTTCCAGAACTTCACTCCTCTGATGGTTAGAAACCTTTGTCTAATTTCAAGTCTAAACTTCCGGATGACCAGTTTATATCCATTTGTTCTTGTGTCCACACTGGTACGGAGCTTAAATAATTCTTCTCCCTCTGTGGTATTTATCCCTCTGATATATTTATAAAGAGCAATCATACCTCCTCCCAGCCTTCTTTTGGTTAGGCTAAACAAGCCAAGCTCTTTGAGTCTCCTTTCATAAGACAGGTTTTCCAATCCTCGGATCATCCTTGTAGCCCTTCTCTGTACCTGTTCCAGTTTGAATTCATCCTTGTTAAACATGGGAGACCAGAACTGCACACAGTATTTCAGATGAGGTCTCACCAGTGCCTTGTATAATGGTACTAACACCTCCTTATCTCTACTGGAAATACATCGCCTGATGCATCCCAAGACCGCATTAGCTCTTTTCACACCCATATTACATTGGCAGCTCATAATCATCCTGTGATCAACCAATACGCCAAGTTCGTTCTCCTCTTCTGTTACTTCCAAGTGATACGTCCCCGGTTTATAACAAAAATTCTTGATATTAATCCCTAAATGCATGACCTTGCACTTTTCACTATTAAATTTCATCCTATTACTTTTACTCCAGTTTACAAGGTCATTGAGATCTTCCTGTATGATATCCTGGTCCTTCTCTGTATTGGCAATACCTCCCATTTTGTATCATCTGCAAACTTTATTAACACACTCCCACTTTTTTTGCCAAGGTCAGTAATAAAAAAGATTAAATAAGATTGGTCCCAAAACCGATAAACCCTGAGGAACTCCACTGGTAACTTCCCTCCAGCCTGACAGTTCACCTTTCAGTATGACCCGCCGTAGTCTCCCCTTTAACCAATTCCTTATCCACCTTTCAATTTTCATATTGATCCCCATCTTTTCCAATTTAACTAATAATTCCCCATGTGGCACCTTATCAAACTTACTGAAATCACTGAAAATCACTGAAATCTAGGTAAATTAGATCCACTGCGTTTCCTTTGTCTAAAAAATCTGTTACTTTCTCAAAGAAGGAGATCAGGTTGGTTTGGCACGATCTACCTTTTGTAAAACCGTGTTGTATTTTGTCCCATTTACCATTGACCTCAATATCCTTAACTACTTTTTCCTTCAAAATTTTTTCCAACACAGCAGCCAGCCAAGAATTCATCCAGTTGCACACATAATTTCCTATGCCTTCTTCTGGCTTAAATAGCGCAGCCAGACCAATCGGTGGAGCCAGGAGTGCCTCCGATCAGGACACCTGTGGGCAGTGCCTCTAGGGGCAGGCCAGAGTTCCATTAGTGACTCAGTCCTGTAATTACTAGCAAGCTGTTGGATGGTGGCTAAACTGCGAAAGGTTGCCTGTGGATCCACAGACCTGACTTCGACTTATGGAGCCTTATAGAAAGAGACAGGACATACACAAAATACAGTGAGTGACTTCAAACTCCTTTAGAGGCAACTGGTCCAGATAAATCTATTATTTAGTTTCTTGTTCCTAGAAAATGGAAGTTTCAGCCTATCTGAACTAGAGATTTTTGTTTCTCAGATTTTTAAAATCTTCTTTCTGAGCCTCTTGTACTTTTGGGATTAGTATAATGAGTGCTCCTGTGACAGCTGTGTTCTTGGTTGGCACATTGGAGATTGAACCATGAACCTCCAGTGCTAAAAGCATAAGCTGCTAACACTTGTGGTAAAGAGCCAACACTTTTTAGCTGGGACTGAAACAGACTCATGCTCTCTGCAGATCAGGCATGGAGGGAGACTTGTTAGCACACATTCACCAAAGAGTTACACTGCCTCTGAGGAGGGTTTGTTACTTTTCTTTCTGTGACCTCACTTGATCCTGGAGCACTTTGTGTGGGATGGCTGGTTGGTCTTGGAAAATCCTGCTCCCAGAAGTTAATTAATGGGTTATGTAAATTAAAGTACTCCACAGTTTTATTTAACATACAGGGAAAAGTCAGAAACATGATTGCAGGTGAAAGACTCTGAAACTACTGCTTAAACTGTTAAAACCAAACATTTATTGATGTTTTGGACATTTTATTATTCTAGAGCACAAAATTCACACACTTAATCCATTTTTAAACATTTCCCCAAATAGATGTCATAATTAGAGAAAAGATATATTTTTTCTGTCTTTAGGTTGTCTCACAAACAACAAGAGTTACGGTAAAACAGAGGACATTATGGGGAGCTCCAGAAGATAAAATATCACAGGCTAATGGAGCATCAAAAGTAATGAGCTATTAAGGGCTCCGTTAGCATACAGAAGTAAAATATGCTGCAGGCATGAAATACACATGTTGAAATCATAGTAATAGTTCTATATTCTACTAAAGTATATGTTCTGTTTCTTCAGATTTACGTTGAAGCAATCAAAATACTAAGAACTATGGGCCAGATTTTGAAGTTGTTACTCAGGGTACAGTCATATGGAATAATGAGTGACTTCAGCTGTTCAAATAAGGTGCTATTTGCCTGTACTGGTTGATGGGACCACAGCATAGAACTTCAGGCTATGAGCTCTGCACCATTTCGTCAGAGAGACGGTTGGTGGGATAACTGTGAATGAGCTCAGTAAGGATTATTGATCTATATCTCAAAATGTGATGTCTGCATTGGGCTTCTAAGATGATGTGTAAAACCTGTGGTTTTTCACTTATGGACCCCTAAAACATTTTGAATGAAGGTGCAGACCCCTTTGGAAATCTTAGATAGTCTGCAGACTCTCAAGGGTCCACGGACCACAGGTTGAAAACCACTTTTCTATGGTAATGATAACCTTTCGCTGACCTCTTAGACATGGTCTGTGATCCCTAGGGTTCCGCGTACTACTGGTTGATAGTCTAACCACAGTGGTTTTCAAATAGAAGCAGCTATTGTCAACACACACAGATGAAATACAATCACAAGATCAGTGATTATGACTCATTGAGATTGAATGGGTCCTTAAAAGACCATGCCAGCCTTAATGGCTCTGACTGCTGTCTTGGAGGAACAGTAAAATGAGTTAGAACAGAGTGGGTCAGACCGGAGTAGCTGTGTGAGAAAGAGACCTGGCTGGAAAATGAAATTCATGTTGTGGAAAATCATGAGTGCAGCCCACCTCAGAATAGCCAATTTGGTAGCACAGTCACATAGGATGTTGAAGAGCCGGGTTCAAGCCCCTGCTATGACTCATGAAGAGCAGAGATTTTAACCTAGGTTTACCACGCTCCAGGTGAGTGTCTTTACCACCATGCTAAAGAGTCAGTCTCTTGCTCAGTCTCTCCTGTTGGAACTGTTGCACTCTGTATAAATAAATAGTCATTGTGCCAGAGAGAGGAGCTCATGCTACAAGCTGATTGTTAGGACACTCACCTGGGATGAATGTGAGAGAAGCGGGTTCAAGTCCCTGCGCTACATTAGTTATTCTGGGGTGGGTCTCTGTGTGATCAGAAATTCCACCCTGGACCTGAGAAACGTTCCCAACAAAATGTCTGTCTGTTGAAACTGATACGTTATGCTGAAATTTTTCGGTTTTGACAAATCAGCATTCTGTGACAATGAATTAATCAATCAAATATTTAGCCAACAAACTTCTGACCAACTATAGTGAGAAATCCTCAAATTCACGTGAGGTTTGGTGGTGGCTGGGAGAATGTAAGTCTGTTCTTGTACCTTAAGAGGAAGGACACATAACTTAGCTTGCAGTGAGGTATAAAATTAGAAAAGGGAAAGAGCTGCAGCTTGCCCCTCAGCCATGGCAGTTGGGCAATGCGTTGTGTGCATATTGTAACTGGATATTTCATGTGGGCCAATTTATCCAGGTGCTACAGAACTCAAGATCTATGATGACTAAGTCCAGGACACAATGTAATAAATGGGTATCAAATTTCTATGGCCAAATTCTCTGTCTTGTTCCTCCAGCAGCACAAAAGGGTCAGAATTAATCTTGACGTCCTCTGCAGAGGATTCCCCAGTGAGTGTAAAAATGATATAGCCAGCTCCTATTCTACCTTCCCTATATCCCTTTGGGGATGGGGGCATGGTCAGAGTGAACAAGTGCCCTGTGTATATTTTGGCGGATATTCATGGTAGTAAAAGAGACTGGACAGCACCCTTTGCAAATCTTTTAAAGAATCCTAACAAAAAGTCATGAATGTCAGTTTTTCTTAGGTATGTAACTATCATGCCTTTGATATCTGTGTGCGGTACCCTCATATCTGTAAGGGCTCCTATCTTCTGAGAGAGTCAAACATTTCTGTGTTTATTTCAATGCAAATTACTACATAGGAGAAACACAAACTATGCTTTTTCATGAATATCTTAATTTTCTTCCTTCTAATAGTAGTGATCTAGTATGATAAATAAAGGTAATTACTCCTGAAGTAATATGTTTGGTCCTTGTATATGGAAGAACTTGACATGAAGTCTAGTAAGTGTTTTTAAAAGTATGGTTTAAGGCTTTATGAACTGAAAACCAAAGAATATAAATAATAAAAACCATAAAATGCCAATCATTAAAAATAAAACACAAATCTGAACAATCTACAGTCTCATTACACATATAATGAACCTTTGTTATTATTCATTACCTTACTATACACTGTTCTTTCAAGAAATAGTGATGCAGTTGATACAGTGGTAGAGTATGAAGCAGTCATTTGCAATAAAGATATTTCACGCATGAAATACCAGGGTTATTTTTGATCTGACTATATAAAAATCACTGTATTAGTTTTCAGAGTAACAGCCGTGTTAGTCTGTATTCGCAAAAAGGAAAGGAGTACTTGTGGCACCTTAGAGACTAACCAATTTATTTGAGCATGAGCTTTCGTGAGCTACAGCTCACTTCATCGGATGCATACTGTGGAAACTGCAGCAGACTTTATATATACACAGAGAATATGAAACAATACCTCCTCCCACCCCACTGTCCTGCTGGTAATAGCTTATCTAAAGCGATCATCAGGTGGGCCATTTCCAGCACAAATCCAGGTTTTCTCACCCTCCACCCCCCCACACAAATTCACTCTCCTGCTGGTGATAGCCCATCCAAAGTGACAACTCTTTACACAATGTGCATGATAAACAAGTTTTATCTTAGAAATGGGATGCCGATAACTTGTAGTTTAAAAATCTTTTTTATCATGGTCTCCCTAGCATGTATAACACTGTATGTTTCAAGGATGATCTATATTAGGAATTCACTAATAATTCAAGTTCTTGCTCAGTATTTAGGTAGGAATCTCCATTACTTATCTTGATTATTGAAATGAATGTATTTAGATTCTATTAGTCATGTGCTGCAGACTTTTGTGTGCATGTTTCATCACCCTTCCTCCCCCTGGCCACTGATCCTTCTTTCCAAGTCTTATTCCAAGACTGAACATTATCAAACAGCCATTATAGAAACCACCAACTGCCAGAAGAACGCTTCCTGCTCCTATCCCACCACAGAACTTCTATTTAATTTTTGAGACTATAGGTGCTGTAGAAGTGTGTAGAGTTTGATTCCTGGGTCAGATACTGGCCCTCATTGAGGCTATTTTGCATTGGTCTGTTGTTTTAAAGCAGTTTCACAGCCAGGTTGATGGGCTTCTCCTGGCACAGGTGATGTAGAGCTAATTTCATTTTAGAGGTTGTAGCCAGGGAAAAGTTATGTCTGGCTGATTTCAAACCCTTTGTCAGTTGTTACCACCCAAGGTCACTTAGAGCAGTCCTGCAGTTACTCTCAGTTGCACCTCAGGACTAGCCTGGCAGCTGCAAGATTGTGCAGTCATAATGGTTAACATACCTTTCAAATCCCCTGCCCCTAGCTGAGATGGCAACAGAAGGCCTGGTTCTGAGAGTTTGGTCCATGATAACTAAGTCATCCTAACTTTACATGTGACAAAATAAAAGCAAATAGTGTAGAATACCTTGGAACCACACAACTGGTACGTAGAGAATCCTGTCTTATTCATTGCACCCTATGTACATGGAAAATGTACTGGGTGCATAACATTTTCATCTGCACAATCCAGTCTCCTCCAAATCAGGCAGAACTCCCAGAGCACTCTGCCCTCATTCAGTTTCATACCTTAACAACTGTGGAATGGTTGAGAGGAATTCTCCAGTGTACAGTAAGTAGCTATATTAGCCAAGCATACATCAGCAGTACAGATTCCCTTTCATTCTGGCCAATGGTAAAGAAAAACACTGAAAAAATTGGACCCCAAGTACATAGATTCATAGATACTAAGGTCAGAAGGCACCATTATGATCATCTAGTCTGACCTCCTGCACAACGCAGGCCACAGAATTTCACCCACCCACTCCTGCGAAAAACCTCTCACCTATGTCTGAGCTATTGAAGTCCTTCATTAAGTGAAAGAAGAGCAATTTTCAAACTCTTGTGGCTTGGATAAAACAAATGAGTCTTCACGGGCACTTCTCCTCAATGAGGGCTATTTCCCTGCTAAATTTAAGCTTTCTAGTCCAAGCTGTTTTTGTGTTGGGGCTCTCTCTCTCCCCTGCTTCTTTTTTTTTTTAATGGCCACACAAAATTTTAAAGGGAAAGGTGTATTTTTTCAATTCCATCAAACTCAAAAAAGCCACAACCATTTTTGCTCAAAATTTTCAAGAAAATTCCCCTTCTGTAAGTATCCAATCTTGAAAAATGTTATCCCCAAAACTGTCAGTGTCTGAAAATTACAATTGAGAAAATAAAGGGATAAAATCCTGGCTCCATTGATGTCAGTGACAAAACTCTCATTGACTTCAGTGGGGCTAGGACTTCACCCAAAGGGTAATAATGAAAATGTTTAAATAGCATTTACTATAGCGGACGATAGTGCTCCAGCTATAAAGATGAGAGAGGGAGAGGGAGATTTTGCATACATTGTCCATTCATTAGTTGAAAGTCATTGTTTTCCTAAGGGACATTGTCAGTCAGAAATGGTGGGGCGGGAGGGGGGAATCAGAATGATGTGAAGCATGATAAACTAGAAGATAATAGTGTTTGGCATTCTTTTTTCAGAGTAGCAGCCATGTTAGTCTGTATCCGCAAAAAGAACAGGAGTACTTGTGGCACCTTAGAGACTCACAAATTTATTAGACCTTAAGCTTTCGTGCGCTACAGCCCACTGCATCGGATGCATAGAATGGAACATATAGTAAGATAGATAGATAGATATAGATATACACATACAGATAAGTTGGAAGTTACCATACAAACTATGAGAGGGACATTCTGTGTATGCATATCAGTATTATAGGCAGCACAGGTAGAGACACACAAAGTTAAGGTTTCCTGACAGTTATTATAAGACCCTGTTGACAGTTGCTTATAACTTTGGTAAACATTTACTGTTTGGGCTGAAATTCCTACGCTGGGTGTCTGCCTCAGGTTGAATATTTTTAATTATAGTCAGCAAAAGAGGTTCAGCCATTTCTCAGAAGCAAGTTAGGAAAAATATGTTGTTTTACCTATGTTAAAAAATACATACAACTCGTAAGTTGAGAAGCTCTAGGGCCTTCATGCTTTGGAGCAGCAACTTGAAATTTGTCAGGGTGATCACCTTGGTATCAGGGTTTGCCTTTGCCCTCCCTATGAAAATACACTGAAATTTGACCCATTTACGAGCCTCTGAATTTCTCAGTTTTCCCATGATTAGTAAAGTCCAGTTAGTGTTTGGCACCTAAATTCTTCAAAGATTCTGTTTGTGAGGAGCATACTTCAGCCAAGGGTTGTTGGCACTGAGCAGGAAATGCTCTGCAAATTGCTTCTTCTGGTTGCCAGGGCCCTTTCTTATGCAGGGCACAGGAATTGAGAGGAGGAAGACTGTCTCTCATGTGCTGTGTGTGGTCCCCCTGCTGGCACCCAAGGAAGTAGTAGTTAAAAGAGGAAGCTGCCTGATCAGAATGCAGAAGTTTGAGGAACTGGGCTTAAGGGGGATGCAAGTATGGTAACCAGATAGCAAGTGTGAAAAATCGGGACAGGGGGTTGGGGGTAATAGGCACCTATATAAGGCAAAGCACGAACACAGTGACTGTCCCTATACTATCAGGACATCTGGTCATCCTACAGACAAGGATTGGGGGTCGAGGGGGGCTGGATGGGATTGAGATGTGAAGCCAGGGAATCAGGAGTGGCAGAAACAGGGACTGGGACATGTAGCTTATGGGGAGAGGGGAACTGGGCCTGAGGAAGGGCAGGTGAGCACCATTCATCCTGTGTGCTAAATGAAGCAGGGGGACTCCTGTAGAAAAAATATATGTGATCAGGTAGGTAAATACTGTATCATAATTGAAAGGCACAAGATAGCTGCATTAAGGTTGCACAGGCAACCATAATTCTAGCATTTCCTAACTTTTCAGTGCTTCCTTTGCAACCTTGATGCTCTTTTAATGAAGTTTTATATGTAATGTATATACATGCGTATGTTGTCACAGGGCCTGTCAATCTCTTACCCTCCACCACCACCCCACCCCGTTGGCCACTCAACTGCTGTGAGAGCATTCAGATGCTGAATCCATGGGTGGTTTAAGTCTCCGGAGTCTGAAGAGAATCTAATCACTGACCCTGGCTTGGGGTCTCCTGGCGCAGTCTTGGAGTGCAGATCCTCTATCTAGCACACCCTTCTGAGAGTTTAGACTACGTGACCCACTGCCCTGGAACCTGGAACCAGTGCTGGCCCTTCAGACTCCCCCATAGCTGCTTAAACATGCCCTCTCACAGAATGCCACCAAAGGCATGAGCTTCTGGGTTAACTTTCAGGTGGCACGTAGTAAGGTGTATCACATAACACATACAGACTTTACATGGGACTCAAACACAACATTTATCTTTACTTAGGTTTCAGAGTAACAGCCGTGTTAATCTGTATTCACAAAAAGAAAAGGAGTACTTGTGGCATCTTAGAGACTAACCAATTTATTTGAGCATAAGCTTTCGTGAGCTACAGCTCACTTCACAGAGAGTTATACAGAAACAAATTCTATAAGTATTTCCCTGCCTCAATTTGCTCACCACTGCAGAGCATTCTTTTGGTTGGTAAGAGTTATCTGGGGCCATCTAGCATCCTTCTCTTGAAGAACATCACTTGTGTGCTGAAATTTGGAGTCTTCTCCCCCAGCTTACTTACTCTGACCTTTGCCAGTCCATTCCTTTCATCTCTCCTGCCCAAACTTCTTTTGTGTCTCCCAGAGGTTTCCCGTGACTCACCCAGCCTCTGTTGCCTTGCTGTCTTTCCACTCTCTAAACTTCCAGCCCCTTTTGAGGGAATTTGGAGAGAACTGTTTTCCCAACCCAGGTACGGGTTAGCATAACTATTGTGTGGTCAGAATATGGTGGTTAAAGTTATGTATTCCCCATTGTCCTCAGTCTGATGTGTATTTGTTGCAGGTCCAGCAAATAGTGGTGTATTCCACAGATACATAGAGGCATTCAGTGTTATAACAAATCTTCATAGTAACAACTTCATAATATCAACCAGAATTCATTGAATAGACAGATCCCCCAAATCGTCATGTGCTTTTTTATTATTATTTTGCCAATATGAAATGCTGACTTTGTTAAAGCTTAGCTTCTAGAATTGAAAAGGCATTTTGGTGATGCCATTTTGTTCTATCAAATCTATTAAAGTACAATAGAATCAAGTTGAAGAAAAATAAAAGTGAAAAATGTCTCTACACAATGATCCATTTAAAAATACATTGAATTAGCTCCTTCAGGAAATCATGTATGACTCGGACTGCTGTTTGTTGGGATCATTTCTCAGCCCTGGTCTACACTAGTGGAGGGGGGGGGGTCAATCTAAGTTACGCAACTTCAGCTACACGAATAACGTAGCTGAAGTCGACGTACTGAGATCGACTTACTGTGGTGTCTTCACCACGGTGAGTCTACTGCTGCCGCTCCCCCGTCGACTCTGCCTGCGCCTCTCGTGGCCCTGGATCCGGCGGGTAGTGAAGACGTACCCTCAGAAATAAGTTTTATAGACACTTATGTAGAATGATGGAGTTTAACAACAAAAATAAACGTAGATTTCAGTAGAATAAGAAACAGCTCAGGTATCACAAAAAGTAGTAGTGCTGTCACTCTAATCATTCTAGCTAAAATAAGTGTTTAAGAAAACCTTCTATGTTTCAAGCCACCAAACATGATCTATTCTGACAGAATTCATACTTCATTTCACTCATTTCATGCCTAGAAAATCAGAGAAATTAATGCAAGAAATCAGACAAAATTAAATCCAAGACCAAAACCCAGACCTGTAACAGAATGTTTGACAATTTACCATCATGTTATCTTTATTGTAGTTAGCAGATATTAAATGGAAAGTAGCCCCCATAGAATTTCTGCTATAAAACTAAATGCATGGCTTGTTGTCTGTTTACTGTACTTTATGAAAATATCTTACCTATTCTTTCTGACTTTACCTAGCTCTTTCAATTCAAATGTGAAAGTTTGAGATTTTGCATGGTTTTTCTGTCTCTACCTTGTAGGACTGAAGAATTATTTGCTAAAAACTAAGACCCTTGTAATGAAAGCCTTTGGATAAACTGGGATTTTAAAAAATGTATAGTATTTGTGTGTGAGAGGAGAGTTTGATGGGGAGGAGAAGGAAGGCTGCAATGACAGCAAAAGAAGATTATTATTTCTAGTTTGTAAGTAACAAGTTGTTTATTGAATATTCCATAAACTGCACAATAGGTTCCAGACAAGGGCCAAAAGTGCTACTAGAAGATTAGCAAATGTGTGTATTATTACACTTGAGTGAACCAGGTTAGAAGGTATCTGAACCAGACTGAACTTTTCCTCTCATTTCTATCCAATCCAAGTCCTAACCATTTCACAGTGCTAGGACTGGTTCAGTTAAGAAATTAAGTACACTTTAAGCATCTCTTGCACTCTTTCAGCTATTTTTCTTATCCCTTTAGAATGAACCCGAGACTTTTCTTCACTTTCTTTTCCTTAGATCTTGCCCGGATCCGTAACTTTGAAGAAAATACCTGGGACTAATGCCAATTGCTCCAGTCCACCACCACCTCTGTCATTGTGTTGAGCCTCTGCAGAGTAAAGCTATGTTACATGGTGACTCACTGTAGCACACAGTACATTCTGGGGTGCCTCTGGAGGATCATCACAGATCTCTGGAGCATAGAGCAGTACAGTGGCTTATGGTGGTGACAGCAGGATTGAGTAACGGGCTGTGGCACCCAGGATATTATCCTCAAAGGTAGGATCACAGAAAGATGAAGTGAAAGGTAGGAGGAGGTAGGAGCTGAAGAAAGGGGTAGGAGTTTTTCCCCTTTGGAAAGTTTGTGTGTCTGGACTAAAGGGATATGGGATGGATAACTATGTGTGTGTTATTAGAAGGGGCTTTATTAATGAAATAGGAATGGAGCAACTTGGGGGTGGATAGTTTTGGGGAATTGGACTGGGACTGTAGTGTTTTTAGGTGGAATGAATAGTAGCAAAACAAAATAATGTAGAGTTCATGGAAGATTCAAAATGTGTAGCTTGCCTGGTTCTTTTACAACATCAGGAATTTTGAAGGTCCCCGTAACTAAATTTTATGCTAACATTTTATGACATTTGGTGATGTAGATTTTTTCCTATTGAACAAAGCTAACATTTAATTTGCTATTTTATGTAAAACTGTTTAGTGATTTTAACGGGATCAGGGGAGTCTATTTTTAAAACATAAAGAATCATGTCTTGGGGAAGCAGGTGAAGTGTAGCTTTAAAATATTCACATAACAAGATATTAAGCTTTGGGCATTATAACTTGCAGTTGTCTTGGCTGAGAATTTTTAAAGCATCTGAAATAAACTGAAATCAACTTTTTTCACTGCAGCATCATACTGCAAATTCTTTACTAGTTTTTTTCTTTTTTGGTTGGAAACTAAGACTGTATACTGAATTTTTAAGAAATGTCTCATACATTAAATCATTGGCTAATTACAATAATTAAATGGTCATTTATAATAGCACTTTTAGCTCAGCACTTTTATAGCACTTTACATTTTCAACAGTGTACAAATATTCACCAAGTAATTCTGGTCAAGCTGGCTGTTGCACCTGATAACTTAACTCAATGCTTTGCCAGGGCTTGGACAAGGGCAACACGGAGACTGACTGTGACTTAACATAGACAAGATTGAAGTTACACTAGTAGGGAGAAGAAAATAATGGGAAGAAATGAAAGAGGTGATATTGGTTCCCTCAGGAGTTTTCTTTCCTTTTATTGTTTATGCTTGCATCCTGGAGGTACTGTTTTATCTTTAGCTGCTGGTGGATGTAGCAGTAATTAGGGACACCTTTTATTGACACTTGAAAAAAATGTGCAATTTGCCGTGCTGATCCATGGATTGCCACCTTGATGCTGGGTTATTCCAATTCACTCTGTGTGGAGCTACAATTTAAAACCACTTAGAAATTTCAACTAGTATATAATGTTGTAGCAAAAAGGGTTAGGTGAATTTCTTGACTGGAGCTAATTTAAACACATGCTTTATGGTCTGCATTTGCTCCCATGTCTTAAATGGACTGTTGTCCTAGACTCTCTGTTCATCTTATCCCATGGCTGATGAGATCTTTTGAGCTGCTTGAATTAACAACTCTCTGGTTTAATTGTGAGGGAATTAAGGAAATTGTGTTTTCAGTCCCGTGATTGTGGCATTCATTTCCTTCATTGGTTAATTGTTTATCAGAGCCCAAATTTATTAGCCATTGTCCAACAATTATCTGTTCTTCCAGGCTTTTTTCTGAGGAGATGGGTAATGTAAAAGAGTTTAGGTTTCATGGGATTTGGCTCAGCGCCTTCAACAACACAGTACACTTAATGTCACCCTGGGAATGAATTCAGATCCATAAACGTAATACACCGTACTCCATACTTGCAAATTGATTTTTCCGATGGTTAATTACCCTCCCTGTTAAAAAATTGTGTCTGTTTCTAATATGTCTTCTTTCAACTCCAGCCATTGGGTCATGTTATGCCTTTCTTTGTCAGATTAAACAGCACTTTAGTGTCTGAAATTTACTCCCTTAGAAGGTAGTTAATTGTACACTGTAATCAAGTCACCTTTCAATCTTCTTTTGGATAAGTTAAATGCATTGACCTCCTTAAGTCTCTCACTGTGAAGCATTTCCTCTAGCTCTTGAATTATTTTTCTGGCTGTCTTCAGCATCTACTCAACATCCTTTTAAAAATGTGGACACCAGCATTCCAGCATCGGTCTCACCAATGCTGTATACAGAGGTAAAATTGCTCCCCTACTTCTACCCACTATAACCCTGTTTGTACATCCAAGGTTCTCATTAGCCCTTTTAGCTGCAGCAGTATACTGGGAGCTCATGTTGAGTTGTTTCTCCACTATGACCCAAAATCCTTACCAGAGTATCTGCTTCCCAGGATACAACCCCTCACCCCATTCTGTAGGTATGGCCTTTGTTCAAAAGATTTGTTCATAAAGTCTGGAGTTCTGATCCTGAAATCAGATCTGTGTAGGCAGGTCAGTCTACCCAGGTGGAGCTCTGCTGACTTCTGTGGGACTCTTCCTGGACACAGAGATTTACCCACACTAATCCAACTTCTGGTTCAGGCCCTACATCAAGAAGTCCTGTATCAGTTATTTCTATTTCAGTTGCATGCTGATAAATGTTTCAGATGACCTGCTTTCTTCTATGCTGTGAAATGTATATGATGGCTAAAACAGTATTGATAAAAATATATGCAAATTTGGCATTAATAATTTAGTTGCCCTATAAAAATATGTAAACAGTGTACAGCCAGATTTTTGCCCCTTCTACTGTGTTTTCTACATATTTGTGTTTAACGTGTCGCAAAGATTTCAGTGCTTTCTAAATGACTGCATGCTAATAACATTAGTTTACGTCTGCTATATTAAATAGTTATATGGTGATGTACGGAAACCATTATTCTTTAAGATGTAATGTTATCTGTGAAGTAATGTCTGTACAATAGCAATTGCCTGATTTCACTTACTGTTGAATACAAAGCTGATGTGATTACATCAAAGAATGATGGCCAATATCATTCTTTTTAAGGAATATGACGTCAGTGCTAGAGTTTTGATTCCCACAGAATATTTATCAAAATTGCTTCTAATTAATTGTTTGTGACATGGTAGTGTCCAGATCTAAGAACACAACTATAAATCTGCTAGAACAAAGTAGTGGTCCATGTATTCCACCTATACTGCCTACAGTAGCAACCTACACCAAATGTTTTTTGGTCACCCCCCCCAGCACCTCTCCAGACCCAGAACTTGGTAGGGGAGCCACCCCTCCCTGCACACAATCTCTGAGGGCACTGTGACTCAGGTTGTGGCCCCCCACATGAAGGCTTGCAGAAAAACTGCTGGGAGGAACCAAAGACAACCAGAATGCATCTACACAGCAAGCAGCAGACTGTGGCAGTGAGATTCAGTCTTGCAGTCCAAGTCAACAGATTCAGGCTTGCAGGGCTTGTGCTACAGCACTAAAAATAGCTGTGCACATGTTCAGGCTCAGTCCCAAATGTCTACATAGTTATTTTTAGCACTGTAGCATGAGCCCTGGAAGCCTGAGTCTGCTGACTTGGGCTCTGAGATTCACCGCCGCAGTGTAGACGTTCCCCCAGAGGAGCAGCTGCAGAAACCACCAAAGCAGGGACCTACGGACAGTCAGAGAACTTTTTACAGTTTTGACTGGACTTTCTCTGACCTGTGTTAATGGACTGTTTGCTATAACCCTCCCATTCCTGCTCCTTTACAGTCTCTTCACCTCAGCTTCACTCCTGCCCTCTTACCCTCTTCTCCCCGGACCTGTTCCCCTCACCCTTTTCCCTTCCTTTCCCTTTTCTCTCCATTGATCTGGTTGCCTCATAACTAAACCCACCAAAGAAAAAATCATGGTACTAACATGACGTTTGCTGCCGTCACACAGTTCACCCTGCTTCTGCATTCTACCCTTTCTCCTACTCTTTGTCTGGCTGATCTATTTAGATTGTAACCTCTTCAGGGCAGGGACTGTCTGCTACTCTGTGTTTGTACAGTGCCTAGCACAATGGGGCCCCACTCTTGATTGGTCCTTAGGCACTACCGTAATAAACATAATAATAATAATAGGAGTACTTGTGGCACGTTAGAGACTAACCAATTTATTAGAGCATAAGCTTTCGTGAGCTACAGCTCACTTCATCGGATGCATATTTCACACAGTTACACTTGTACTGAACCCAGTAACCTGTGTTTGACTAAAAGAATGTGAGTTACTAAGAATCAGGTCCTGGTCTATTGTAAGGCCTCTTTCCATTGCTTTGGTAGTTTAAAGGACTTGAAAGCTGCCTTTAAACAAACAGATGAAAATTCCTCTGATATTGGAGAGACCTTGGCTGGCATAGAGACAACAGAATTTAGAGGAAAACTTTATTGCTCTAACAGGCACTAGGATTGAGGTTGGCCTAAACCAAGCCCCAGAACTGCTGAGCCAAGAATTGGTTCCTTTTGAGGATACATTTCCCACTACTAGCAGCATCACCTCACAGCGACACTAAAAAATTACTGAGCACAAAAGGGGATTCAGCCCATAACATCTAATTATCTTTTTAAACTTTACAAGCTATTTGTCCCACTAATATCCTCCAGAAGTAGGTGTCACAGGTACGTTATCTACTGCTTATAAAATATTTTATTTGACATGTTTTAAAGGCCTGTTCTTTTAGGCTCGGATTGATTTAGAATCCCAAAGAATTAGATGAGATTTGGACAACTAACTCCCTCAAGCTCTCTTGAAAATCCCATCTATATCCTTTTCTCATCTTAACTCATCAGAGTATTCTAGGGCACTATGTTTGTTGCCCCTTTTTTCTTACATTATTGTTAAAGGTAAATAGGAATGCCTGGCTCCTCTTTTGGGAAGCACATGTTTTATAGCATTCAGTTCTTAAAATACGCTGGTCTTTAGAGGAAGTGAGTAGTAAATGATGTTTTTAGACTCAAGTATGACAGCATTACATTCCTATGCCAGAAGAATTTAAACTGTGACCTTATTAGAAGTAATAAGTACTCATATTCCTTCATTAGATGACTTATTTTCTCTTAAGAAAATGTGCTGACTTGTGATACTTAAAAAAAAAAAAGTGTTTAGTTCATATATTAAGATGGACTGAAAATGTTTAAAAAATCCTGCCCTTACCCAGGAACAATACAAGTGTCAAGGAGAGTTTATTATTTGTTTATTATTTGTGTTAGCTCGTCTCTAGATTTCATCCATAAAGCAGAGAAGATTATTTACCCCTCCAATTGAGCTTATGGCCTCATTAACATGAAAAATGCCTCTGAATTTACAAGGAAATTTCTGAAAGGTGTAGAACAGAAATGTCAATTCAGTTAAAGCCTGAGGCTGTTTGAACTGAATCAAATTCTTATTTTTGAGTAACGGGGGTTAGCCAAACTGGTTCCAAAAAATAAAAGCCCCAAATCATGGTTCCTCTGCCCAGTTCTGAACCTGAACTTAAACCAAGCACTTTTCTAGATGCTGAACGATGGATAATCTTTTTTAAACTGTATGTTTATCATCTGGGCCTAGAACCAACTGTAAGAAATCTCACAAAAGTGCTTCTTCTTAGGACACATCCAACCCTATTTTGCAGACTCAGCAGGTTTAGGTAGTTTGGCTAAAACTTTGAATAAATATCCAACCAGCTTTTCAAAGTGAGCTCAAACTCCAGATTTTTGAGGTTCTCCCATTGCTTGTAAGAATGAGACTAGACAGTGATTTTTTACCTGCCTGCCAAGAAAAAGTGCAGTATATGTCAATAGTTACAGCTAGTTGGAATAAACCTTGCATACTCCAATTGAAATACAGATATGAGTGGAAACTGGGATGATTTAACAAATAAAATAAAGACACCAAAGAAACTCCTTATCTTTGTTAAAATATTCTAAATCGTTTTTCCCTTTTAAATATATTGTGCCATATATTCACACGATGCCATTGTGTAGTCGCGATGTTCCCCTTAAAACATACCAAATGCATTACAAGCATACACTTAGCCTCACAGCTTCCCTGTGTGTTTGGTGGTGTTATGCCTACTTTTTTTAACAGATGAGAAACTGGGGCACAGGCGTTAATTGACTGGTCCGAGATCACATAGGGGTCTGTGGATAGAAAGTTGTACAGAGCTAGGAAATGAACGCAGGTCTCGTAACTCCCAACCTCTGTCTTTATCACAAGATCATTATTCATTCCTATGTAATTAGAAATTGCATAGTTGTTTAGCAGGGTCAACACGCTCTAGAAGATAAATGGTAGGTGGCATGCTTGGCGGTAGTTGTGCTGAGGATTTTAGTGTTTGCCTTGCCACATGGTGTTCTCAAATTCTGTTTCCACATGGGATTATTTAATCATCTGTGATAGCGTGTTTCACTTTGTTTTGAGAGAGAGTAGAAAAAAATCTTGTGCAGGGCTAGATTTCCAATTAGGCACAGTAGGCACGTGTCTCGGGGCACCAGCATTCAAGGGGTGCCTTACCTGTCTAAAACTGTGTGCAAAACAACGGTTAGCTGTAGGCAGATGGGGGCGCTGAAGATGATGTGCCTAGGGGGTGTAAGGTATAAATCTGGTCCTGATCTTGTGAAGAGATTACTATGAAAGTAGTGTGTTACTTTTATACTAGCCTGCCGGGTGGTCAGTAAGGCTCAGTTTGTAACACTGTTGTCCCTGAGACTGGTGGCCAGAGGTTTGAGTCTCACATAGTACTGCTACTTGGGCTCATACCCAGTGTGCTGCTCTGTTAGAAGTGTCATTCTTACCATAAGAAGTAAAACTCCCTGCTACTACTCTGGTGATTGTCCAAGGTGACATTGTGTTGTGTGCAGGCTTACATATATTAGGGTCTTGTGCCGGATGGAATCAGATGTGCTTTAATGTGTGTCATAAACCCTAACACATGTGCATCTCCAAAAGATGAATAGGAGCTTGGGATCTGGGTCAGAAAGACCAGGGATTATCATTTAGGCCTTTGAAGTCCTGGATGGCCATAGTGAGTGGTATAGGGATGACCAGGACATCCTGAGAAGCCATGCAATGATTGCAGTGACACTTTTTGAAAAGAAGAGAGAGAGAAAACAGTTGCCCTGGCCATCAGTTCCTCTCATAATAAAACATGTTATAATGCCCAAGACTAAATGCAAACTATTTCTTATCATGTAGATGCTCCTGGTTTTGCCCAACACACTTATTGCACTGCAAATCACTAGAGCAGTCTGTCTCCTAATATATTATACTCTGATCCCACAAACACTTCTGCACTTGTTTAACGGTGACACATGATTAATCACACCAGTTTAAAGTTAATCCTGTGCAGAAGTGTTCGCAGCCTATTATTATAAAATTAATATTTTGTCGTTTTTGTGCTTTGGTAGCTTCAGGATGAGAAGCTTTCCATTAATATAAAATATTCTGCGGATGGTGATTACCGTATTTAATCACCTTGTGATACACTGACAATTTAATAGCAAATTCTGTTCTGTTTTGTACACAAACTATTCAGTTTTAAGGCCACTCAATGGTCAATATGCACCCAATCTGTACCCCTTTCTCTTTGAAACAGGAATAAAGTCCATACTATCAGTTCTGTATGTACAACTCATGAACATTTTGGCAAACTACACTATTTTGTCCAGTAAGAATGTTTCCTGAGAATTAATCCCTTAGAAGGTAAGAAAGAAGGGAAATAGAAAAACATAAATGAAATCTACAGCTTCTCCAAATGGTCTGCACAAAAGTGGAGGGCAGGGAGAGGGCATTATACTTTGTTTTGACCTGAAGTTCCTCAAGAATCTGGTGGGACTGAGATGAAAAATATTTCAGAATTTATTTTCCATTACATTAATGACTGGAAAAAAATTGTTTGATTTGTTATGGAAAGGTTTTGGAATGAAAAATGTAGTGTGCTGAAAAGCTAGGGACCAAGGTCTGCTCATTCCTGCCTGTGGATGTCATTAAAATCTCTGGTGGAGCAAATAGCCTAGCAAACATGTCTTCAATCACAGCAGGGTGGCAGTTGTGGGAGAACAAGACTACGGAGGGTCACAGACATTTTTACAGAGTGTGCAGTTGCTTTAATTGATTACACCCCATGAGAAATGCATTGTTTTTGTAGCGTTTGGCAGTCTAAGATGCTTTAGGCTACTTCTGAGACATACTCATTACAATGTTAAGAGAGATCTCTCTTTGGTGATATTTAGTAATTCTAGGTCACATTCTGTGACAAAGAGAGGATTAAATGAACGTGGATGAACACACTGAGAGATTTTGCAGCTACGTAAGAATACTGAAATGGTCCGGACAAAACTTGCACACTTTATGTAAGGAAGTGCTTTCAGAAGTGTGCTGCTTCTGTGCATGGAATGTCGTACTGTGCTACGGTTGGCATTGTTGATGCTACATTTTGGGTCTGAGAGCTCTTCTTTTGGAATCAAAGACAGTGAAGAAAAATTACATTCACACTAACTGTCCCAGCAGCTCACCTCAGAGCTAATTAAGGAAAATAACCATTTTTAGTCTAAGGTGCCTTACTAGTCCATCATCTGGTATCTTGCCTCTAACAGGGACCTCTTCTTGGTGCTTGAGAGGAAGGTAAAAATCCTCCATCCTACCAATTGTGCAACTGTATATGGATGTGATGGAGATTCTTTCTTGTCCTTTGAGCTGATCAGTTCTTTGGTGTGTGAGAAATTACAGCTTCTATTTTTTAATAAGCATGAACCAAGCTTATGTCTCTAGCATATTGGAATGGCGGAAGCTAGAAGCTTTGCTAATGTGTTCTAAGTACAGTGCACCAGGACTAATCTTGAGACTCCTCTACTGGCTGCACGTAGAATAGTTTTAAGGATTCTTGTGCTTCTCACAGTAGCAAGGTAATGATTCCAACAGATGGAAATATAATACAACGTTATGTTAGAATTAAGTTGTTGAAAAATAAAAACAAACACTCTGGTCAAACGTACTCATATCCTTGACTCTGCCTCCCTGTCTATAGTAGGGAGATTTCTCTTTGTCTGCTTCATGGTTATGGCAGGGAAGATCTCATTGAGATTGCAAACATCCTACTCTGTATAATTAAATAGCAGTATATTGAAATAATGTCAACTCCACCAGAATTAAAAAAAAATCTCAGAATCTCTGCTTTGTATATTTTCAATTTGGAAACCAAATTCTTCCTACTATAGGTTAATTAGATAATGCTTCGTATTCCAGAGCACTTGAAACAAAACCCCAGTTAGTGTTCCCTTTCTAATATCAGTCTACTGGAAGTCCTTTAGGACCAAAATCTATCCTAAACTATACTCCTGGTGTAACAGGCTGTCAATGTTTGACTGAGAATAAGAGGGAAAAAATGAGGAAAAGTAAAGTGAACTCATTTAGTTGTTTTTTCTCCGATAGTCTGATGTCCTCCATGGAAAATATCTGGGTTTATATCATAAAAATAATCTCTTATATTATCTCCATGCCACTACTAAATTTAATTTACCCTTCTTTAAAAGCATCTAGCTGCTGAGTAGACTCTTCTCCTTTGCTTCTGAGCCCAAATCATCTCTTCAATCAATATCAGGTTGAATTATTTTCGTCTTCCATCACAACACTTTTGATAAGATTCTGATTCTCATGATCTTCAGAGGACCAAGCCTATTAATGCATCTCCTTTTTCTAAAGTTCAATCTGATCTCAAGAGACATTGGTTTCTATCATACCAGCTGATTATGTTTTCCTGACCATAACTGAGTCCTGTCTCAGATCAGTAGCTGCTCTCTTTGTTATAGGTGGACTTTAATTTGCCAATAGACTTGAAAAACAAGGGTGTTTCGTACAATACTTTTTTTCTTATTGTTTTTTGATTGCTTTAGATACTTGTTTTAAAATGAAGACATAGGTGCTTCTTCTGCTTAATCCCGAAGGTATATATTTAGTATTATGACCTCAGATTTAAGAACTAAATACAGTTCAAAGGGATGATGAGCTGCAAGGGAGAATGCCATAATTGAGTTTATATTGTAAGCTCTTTGGGGCAGGTCTATTGGGTCTGATTCTCTATTGCCTTGACCTTCTTATAGCCATTTACACATTTACAAAATGTGTAAAAGGATAAGGCAATGGAAAATGAGGCCCCTGTTATTTTTTATTTGTATATAGCCTCTATGTGCTACATAAATGAGAATATTCAATAGTGGGCATGTCAGGGAAGGAAATGTGTGATCGGGGTTCACTGTACTCCAGTGATCTCTACCTGCTGTAACTGGAGGTGGACAGAAGTTGCTGCTGAGGCTGCTGTAACATACTACAAGGGCTGAACTAGACTCTGGGAATGCTCCTCTCACCAATTTTGTATAGCTCTAATCATCACACATACCTTATGTCTACTTCCCATTGTAAAGAATGTCTCGTCTTCCTTACCTCTGCTGCTTTTATTTTTTCCACCTGTGTCTGATAGCTTTGTTTAGGGGTAACACAGAGTAAATACAGAACTAAATTTGTGCCTGAAATGAAATCTCATGGGATTTACCACAAAATCTCAAGTGAGTTCCATCTCATAACATCCTATGTACACATAAGTGTATTCCTTTCTCTTTACCTCTGCTGCTTCTATTTTACTGAGTACTCTAGCCTCTGTCCTTCTGTTTACCATACCAACGTAATACTATCTTTTTGTTGATAGAGCACTCGGAGGGCCAGGCTGTCTAGCAGAGCACCTTAGCTCCAGCCCTTGTCCTTTGGTCAGGATGGTATAAGTGCCTGGTTCCTGAACCTAAGCGGCCTGGGTCTCTGTCTTTAAGGGCGACATGGGAGGGAATGGGCCCTCCTTCTCCACCAGGTCCTAGCCCAGGGCCCTGTAAGAAGCAACACTATCAGAGTCTTCCCAGCAGAGGGTCTAAGTCTGCTGCCCTGAACTATTTCCTACCTGTGTAAAGTTACCATACATCCAGATTTTCTCAGACATTGCCTCTTTTTGATCCTCTACCTTTTGTCTGGACAGATTTTTCAAATAATAGGCAGCATCCAAGATTTTGAAGACAGTCACTGCAGCTCGGAAAGAGCCCTGATTGGTCTGCTTCCTGTTTGGTCCTTCCTCTGCAGCTGCCAGATCCCACCCTCCCTGGCCCCAGCTCTGAGCCCTGGGGAGGGGGTCCTGCGGCGAGATACTGTCTGATGGCTGATCCTGCATCCTGGGCTTGTGCCAGCTGGCCTGCCTCCAGGAAGTGAGCAACACTGTCCCCCACCTCCAGTGAGTACCTCTGCCACAGGTACCCCATCCAGCAACCACCAAATACCCGTCCCAGTACACGCACACCCAGCATCCTGCCTCCAGTTCCCCCTCTCTCTCTGGCAGTGTCCTCTTTTTGGGAACCTGAAATATGATACTTATGTGCCCCTTCAGTTTGGGGCATGGCCTCTGTGACAGGTTTCAGAGTAGCAGCCGTGTTAGTCTGTATCCACAAAAAGAAAAGGAGTACTTGTGGCACCTTAGAGACTAACAAATTTATTTGAGCATAAGCTTTCGTGAGCTACAGCTCACTTCATTGGATGCATGCAGTGCAAAATACATTAGGGAGATTTTATATACACAGAGAACATGAAACAATGGGTGTTACCATACACACTGTAACGAGAGTGATCAGGGAAGGTGAGCTATTACCAGTCGGAGAGGAAACAAAACCTTTTGCAGTGATAATCAAGGTGGTCCATTTCCAGCAGTTGATAAGAACGTGTGAGGAACAGTGGGGCGGGGGGGATATAAACATGGGGAGATAGTTTTACTTTGTGTAATGACACATCCACTCCCAGTCTTTATTCAAGAATAAGTTAATGGTGTCCAGTTTGCAAATTAATTCCAATTCAGCAGTCTCTCTTTGGAGTCTGTTTTTGAAGTTTTTTTGTTGAAGAATTGCCACTTTTAGGTCTGTAATTCTGTAATCGAGTGACCAGAAAGATTAAAGTGTTCTCCGACTGGTTTTTGAATGTTATAATTCTTGACGTCTGATTTGTGTCCATTTATTCGTTTACATAGAGACAGTCCAGTTTGGCCAATGTACATGACAGAGGGGCATTGCTGGCACATGATGGCATATATCACATTGGTAGATGTGCAGGTGAACGAGCCTATGATAGTGTGGCTGATGTGATTAGGCCCTATGATGGTGTCCCCTGAATAGATATGTGGACACAGTTGGCAACGAGCTTTGTTGCAAGGACAGGTTCCTGAGTTAGTGTTTTTGTTCTGTGGTGTGTGGTTGCTGGTGAGTATTTGCTTCAGGTTGGGGGGCTATCTGTAAGCAAGGACTGGCCTATCTCCCAAGATCTGTGAGAGTGATGGGTCATCCTTCAGGATAGGTTGTAGATCCTCGATGATGCGTTGGAGAGGTTTTAGTTGGGGGCTGAAGGTGATGGCTAGTGGTGTTCTGTTATTTTCTTTGTTGGGCCTGTCCTGTAGTAGGTAACTTCTGGCTCTGTAATCTGTTTCTTCACTTCACCAGGTGGGTACTGTAGTTGTAAGAATGCTTGATAGAGATCTTGTACGTGTTTGTCTCTGTCTGAGGGGTTGGAGCAAATGCGGTTGTATCATAGAACTTGGCTGTAGACAATGGATCCTGTGGTGTGGTCTGGTTGAAAGCTGGAGGCATGTAGGTAAGTACAGCGGTCAGTAGGTTTCCGGTATAGGGTGGTGTTTATGTGACCATCGCTTATTAGCACTGTAGTGTCCCGGAGGTGGATCTCTTGTGTAGGCTGGTCCAGGCTGAGGTTGATGGTGGAATGGAAATTTGTTGAAATCATGGTGGAATTCCTCAAGGGCTTCTTTTCCATGGGTCTACATGATGAAGATGTCATCAATGTAGCGCAAGTAGAGCATTAGGGGACGAGAGCTGAGGAAGTGTTGTTCTAAGTCAGCCATAAAAATGTTCGCATACTGTGGGGCCATGCGGGTACCCATAGCAGTGCCGCTGACTTGAAGGTATACATTGTCCCAAAATGTGAAATAGTTGTGGGTGAGGACATAGTCACAAAGGTCAGCCACCAGGTTTGCTGTGACATTATCAGGGATACTGTTCCCGATAGCTTGTAGTCCATCTTTGTGTGGAATGTTGGTGTAGAGGGCTTCTACATCCATAGTGGCCAGGAGCGTGTTTTCAAGAAGATCACCGATGGATTGTAGTTTCCTCAGAAGGTCAGTGGTGTCTCAAAGATAGCTGGGAGTGCTGGTAGCATAGGGCCTGAAGAGGGAATCTACATAGCCAGACAATCCTGCTGTCAGGGTGCCAATGCCTGAGATGATGGGGCATCCAGGATTTCCAGGTTTATGGATCTTGGGTAGCAGATAGAATACCCCTGGTCGGGCTTCTAGGGGTGTGTCTGTGCGGATTTGTTCTTGTGCTTTTTCATGGAGTTTCTTGAGCAGATAGTGTAGTTTCTTTTGGTAACCCTCAGTGGGATCAGAGGGTAATGGCTTGTAGAATGTGGTGTTGGAGACCTGCCTAGCAGCCTCTTGTTCATATTCCGACTTATTCATGATGACGACAGCACCTCCGTTGTCAGCCTTTTTGATTATGATGTCAGAGTTGTTTCTGAGGCTGTGGATGACATTATGTTCTGCACGGCTGAGGTTATGGGGCAAGTGATGCTGCTTTTCCACAATTTCAGCCCGTGCACGTCAGCAGAAGCACTCTATGTAGAAGTCCAGTCTGTTGTTTCGACTTTCAGGAGTCCATCCAGAATCCTTCTTTTTGTAGTGTTGGTAGGAAGGTCTTTGTGGGTTAGTTATGTTGTTCAAACGTGTGTTGGAAATATTCCTTAAGTCGGAGACGTCAAAAATAGGATTCTAGGTCACCATAGAACTGTATGATGTTCGTGGGGGTGGCGGGGCTGAAGAAGAGGCCCCGAGATAGGACAGATTCTTCTGCTGGGCTAAGAGTATAGCTCCATAGATTAACAATATTGCTGGGTGGGTTAAGGGAACCATTGTTGTGGCCCCTTGTGGCATGTAGTAGTTTAGATAGTTTAGTGTCCTTTTTCTTTTGTTGAGAAACAAAGTGTGTGTTGTAAATGGCTTGTCTAGTTTTTGTAAAGTCCAGCCATGAGGAAGTTTGTGTAGAAGGTTGTTTTTTTATGAGAGTATCCAGTTTTGAGAGCTCATTCTTAATCTTTCCCTGTTTGCTGTATAGGATGTTGATCAGGTGACAGAGTTCTAGCTGCAGCACCCTGATCACTGAATTTACTGCTGCACAGAAAAGGCTACAGGCTCAGCTATGAGCCATTAAACACTTTCTGTTGGGGAGTACGAGCACCTGCATGGTAATGACAGGGCTAATGATGTAATTGGAAGGATATAAATAGAAGGAACAGAATCCAGTGGGAGCTATGAAGGGAAGATGTGCTGTGGTGAGCTGAGGAGAGAGGCTGCATGGAAAGCTTCTGCTTCAAGGTGCCTATGTTATGTTCCGTGTGTAAAAAAGCAGAGTGGGCATGTTTATGACTGAGATGACAGAAGCAGATTAGACGGAGCAGCACACCAGGTAGTTGAGCAAGCACCTTGTGACTTTCCCTGGAGTCCAAACATTCAATAGCTTAACAAAAGAGTCCAAATGAGCAGGCCCCTGCAGGACCTGCTGGTTCTCAAAGGTGGTAATGTTTTAAGAAGGCCTTGCCTGTGGGCCTTACCTGCTCTGTGGTCCTCTCTCAGGATTAACCTTCTGTCAGGCTTCCTGGAAAAGGATTCCTCTCTCTTGAAGCCTGGATGGACTTCTGAGCTGCTTTTGGCAAGGTGTGGTTACCTGAGCTTAGCATTATCTTTTAACTTTTTGGGGCCCAGTGTGGGGTTGATATAGCCCATCACCCTTGAGTTTATAAAGCTGCTAAACTTTTCCACCTTTACTTTTTGGATCTCTCTCACTGTCTTTGCTTTTTGAAGTTTAGGTATTCTCATGGACTTGAGTCTATTTTAAGGATCCACATAGAAGAGGCCAGGTGACTTCCAAGCGGTTTTCTGAGTGATTTGTTAATTTTTTTTATTCATTGAGTTTCACCAATGAGAACCTTGTAATTAGAAAAGCTGCTTCTGCAGCCGGTTTCTGCTTTTATTTTGGAGATTTTTTAAAAACATGTAACTTGTATAATTCCTGATGGCTTTACATTTTAATTATTTATCACTGACTTCATCATTTAAATTGACATAACTTTAAACCTCAGAACATTCATCCTCTCAACTAATCTAAGAATGCTTTACATTTTAATTATTTATCACTGACTTCATCATTTAAATTGACATAATTTTAATTGACATAACCTCAGAACATTCATCCTCTCGACTAATCTAAGAATGCTAATCCTTAAATACAGATTTTTTGCATTTTTTTCTTCTACAAGAAATAATTTGAGTAGCCACCGTTGGGAAACTCTAATTAAGGAAAAGAAACTGAATTTTTATAGCTGTCTCTTAGTCAAAATACGATGGAAACTTACACCTAGGCTTGTCAATTTTCCTTCTTAATCTTACTTAATGTATTTCCCTATGTAAATTTCAAAATCCAGTTACAAGGAAACAGGTGCAGTTGCTAAAGAATATGGCTCATGTAGGTAGCTAATAAAGCATAAAAATCTATTTATGAAATACCTTGAAATGCAAATGTTTTTAAGTGCTTCAAAGTCAGAAGAAGCTCATCAAATTACAAAGACTGCTTACATGTAGAAATGTAAGGGACAGATTCTGCTCTCATTTATACCAGTATGACTCCATTATCTTCAATAGAGTTAGTTTTGATTTACACTAGCATGAGTGTAGAATTTGATGCAATGTTTTACTATACAGAAAATTAAATATGCCAGTAAGTGGTGATATGGACCATTGCCCAAGGATTGTGAATTACCTAGACTATTAATACTGTGGTATCTTTGCACTGATAAAAGTATATACAATCTACGGAAGGATTTTTTCTGGCTTGCTGTCACATATAGGCCAGCGTGGTTGGTTGAGGTGCACAACTGAATAAAAACTCAACCTCCCAGCTAGTGATAATAATTCTTGTGATGGGAAAAATAAAATTAAAAAGGTAAGTGTGACAGGGTGCGATGTTGCTCTCTGATTTATGTCGAACAAGGAGTTAACATCCTGTTTAGATGTCAAACAGGTGGCCAAGGAGAACTGATGAATCAAGATTGGGTACTGGGGCCCAGTAGGGCAGAAGATGGAGTTCCATGCCCACTTGTAACATGATTAGGTTGTAATCTCCCAGAGTGGGGATTTTTTGTTGTATAGTTAAGTAAAGCCTTCCCTCCCCCCTTTATTCTAACCAAAACAGACTAAAACTTAAAGAATAAGGAGGAAAACATGTTGACTGGAAAAAAGAAAACCACTCATGGCTGAATCATCTTACAGTTAGTTTTAGAAAAATGTCCTGAATGAGCTGAATGTACACAGTTTTGTGATCTTGAAATAACCAGGTTAGCCCTTGAGTTACATCAGGGATTTATTTACCTAGATCTGAGGGTTAGGGTCACTGCCCACCATTACCTCTGCATCCTGAGAACAGACCTGACTGGGGCCTGCGGAATAAATTATAAATGTCTGCCAATGGGCGCATGACTGGTGGAGCAAATTTTTATCTGCTTAATTTGCCTCTGCAAATTATGAAAAATATTCTGAATCTTGGGCTCTCCTCCAGCTCTGCAAAGCAACCTCTCTCCTGTCTTACAATGTCCAGTGCACATATATTTTTCCGTCTTCTCAGCCACATGACTGTACCTATCAAAATGTCACAGATCCTGAAGCTAGGAGTTTGAAAAACACATCAGTGGAAAAGACATTCTGCTACTACTTAATGTGATGCACTGAGAAATGGTGGGGTGACATACCCTTGTCAACTAGTGCTACAGAATTTCCCGATCCACAGGGAGAATGGAAGTCTAGATTAGCAGTTCTCAAACTGTGGGTTGGGACCCCAAAGTGGGTCATGATGTCTTTTTAATGGGGTCGCCAGGGCTGGTGTTACACTTGCTGGGGCTGAGGCTGAAGCCTGAGCCGTACCACCTGAGGCTGAAGCCTGAGAGTTTCAGCTCTGGGGAGTGGGGCTCAGGTTATAGGCCCCCTGCCTGGGGCTGAAGCCCTTGGGCTTTGGCTTTGACATCCCACTTGGGGTGACAGGGCTCAGGCAGGCTCAGGCTTTGGTCCCCCATCCTGGGATCGTGTCATAATTTTTTTTTCAGAAGGGGGTCACTGTGCAATGAAGTTTGAGAGCCCCTGCTCTAGGTCAGGCAGAGAGAAGATTCAAATCCATATCTCTTAACTCCCAGGTGAGTGCCGTAATCACCAGGCTATAGAGTCATTCTCTCTCTGTTGCTCAATGGATAATTATGAATTAATACAAAGTGGAACAGAGCATCAACAGGAGAGACTGAAAGCAGCCCACCACAGAATAACCTATAGCTTGGTGATTAGGGCACTCACCTGGTGGTGAGGAGACCCAAGTCCAGGTCTGTGCTCCTGACTAGGGATTCAAACCTTGTTTTCCCACATTATAAGCAACTGGTCTAACTATTGGGCTAAAGGTTACAAAGGAACAGACAGCTGGTTTTCTGAAGCTGACCCTGAAAAACTTTTTCGGAGCCACAACTAAATCGGATCAATTTTTTTGAATGGGTTTGGGTTCAACAAAGCTTCATTTTTTGTCAAATAAACCATTTGTCTGAAAAGTTTTGCCCAACTCTAGTATACTTCAACCTCTTAAACAAACTAAGAACCCACCTCCTTTGCCAGAATACCCTCAGTACAAACAAGAAAAAAGTCCCCCGAAATCTAAAACTAAGAACACAGTCTTTGTCCTGCTGCACCTGCTTAAATTGGCTCCCGTGCTCGCAGCTGGGGACAGTGGAGGTCTAAGCAGTTCTTGAGAGAGTACTGTCTTCTCTCCCCTTTCCTGGAATGTAGCTGACAATTGGGGGCAGCAATGGCAGGCTCAGACCTAGTTGTCAAGGAGAAAGGACTTGTTTTTATTGTGTTCCCCATCAACAGAAGTGCACAGGAAGTTGGACCAGTAGGACCAGGTGGACCAAGTAGCCTGAGCATGCTTTTGTTGCTATTAAGTGAGGAGCTGCTTTTATTGATATCCTGCCTCCTTCGTGAAATAGAGTTAATGGCTTGGGACATCAAATACCCACCAAATATTCATTCCAAGCAGCCTTAGCAACAGCAAAATCATCAAAATACAGTGCCTTGCTAATTGTCTAATTTTTGGGACTGTTGCTGATTGCCCTGCCCCATTAGAATGATTTAGAATGAAACATATTTTTATACTCTTCATTCACATAGAAAAACACATGGCTGTGGTAACATGCAGTTATGGAAAGAATGTTCTCAGGATTGCAGTTATGATTATACTGTAGCTATATGTAGAGTTGTCAAACTCAGTGCCGTTCTTGATAGTTAACTTTCCACTTACTGTTCTAACTGTGATGTCAGTGGTTGTTTTTTGTGTCTGTATGTAATTGTTTTGGTAACTGCTTCAGTAAATTAACTCAAAACTTTGATGGAAGTTTTTTCTGTTAGATCCTATACAACAGGAATGGGCAACCAGTGGCTTACCCTGTTCGGCTTCACTTCCCCATCAACACAGGTTCTGACTCTTCCCCACACTACCTATCTCCAGGTGCTGCCTCTCCATTGGCTTCCTGCTTAGGAGCTTAGAGCCAATCAGGTTCTGGACAACGCCCCTCCACCCCCTAGAAGTGGATGCGGGAGGGCACATCTCCACAAACGGGGAGGAAGTACTGGGAGCATCCCATCCATGTTGGCATGACTTAGGGTTGGCTGGGCCAAATTTCAGTGGCATTGCGACCCGGCGCATGGGTTCCTGCTCTCAGTCCCCAACTTTGCCCCACATGGCAGAGTCTACATCTGGGAGCGAGCAAAGTGGAGGCATAGACTGGGAGCGGCAGAGGAAAAAACATTAAGAAAGATGTTTTCATCTTTTGTTCTTTTATTTCTTAATCCTCTGTTTTTCTGCATGCTGAAAAAAAAGGATAGTAAAAGATTTATGATTAAACTTTTCCTTCATTCTTTCTTTTATTTAAAAGTTGTGCTATAAGGGGCTTTATATTTAGGAGCACTTTGGTTTTACACTGTTAATAGACAGTTAATTGTGTGGTAGCAAACATTTCTAGTTGCTTAAAAAAAAAATCCTGCCAGCGCATTTTAGTGGATTTTATGGCCCTCTCCTATGTAAAAGTTGCCTGTCTAGCTAGCATCCTCTGCTGAAAGTGGGGGGAAACTGAATGAACAGTTCACAGTGTAGAAGTGCAGAACATTGAATACGTTTCATTACAATGACACTCTGTTCTTACACAACATTTTGTTTTCAGCAGATGAGTTTGTTTTTTTTCTTTGTTAATGAAATGAGAAGATTTGAAAAGACTAAAACTCAAGTGGTTCTATTGTTTTATGCCAAAATGATAGATATAGATATATACACACACATACACACACATGACCTTGTTTTTTAAGCACAGTTATACACAGCAGGAATACAAACCTCCAAAAGTTCCATTTGGTTCAGATAAACCCTTAAAGAAAGTGCCATATCCATCATTTATGGACACCCTTTCATTGCCCTAGAACTTGACATTCTTACTACAGTCAGCCATTTTGTGTGTTCAGCTACTTCTAGCTGAAAACAAAATACCACATAGCTAGTTTCTGTTAATTAAAACGAAAGAATGGAACAAAATTAATGTACCATAAAAATAAGAAAGTAAGTACATTTAAATAGAAGTTTATTATGGCTAAAATATTTAAAATGTATTAATAAAAAAGTAATTTATGAAAGCTAAAAAAAATTGGTAACCCACTAGGAATGTCTATAAGTTTTGTGTCTTATAAAAATAAACTATAAAATTAAGTAAAAGTAAACACGTTGGAGCAGTCCGAGGAAGCTTTCTATTTGGGAAGGAACTGACACCTAAACTCACCAGCAGCTGGACAGAAGGAGGGTTCCCAGAAGTCTGGCTGTTAGTTACTTAAAACCGTTTAGACTTTGGGTAATTATAAATGTTTGGGGTGCTGTAAACCTGCTGCTACAGCATATATGTCTTTATTTAAAACCTAATAAAATACTTTTCAGTAAAAATACTTGTTTGTACCAATGATTTATTACATTAATTTATTCATAGAATCATAGAATATCAGGGTTGGAAGGGACCTCAGGAGGTCACCTAGTCCAGCCCCCTGCTCAAAAGCAGGACCCATCCCCAATTAAATCATCCCAGCCAGGGCTTTGTCAAGCCTGACCTTAAAAACCTCTTAGGAAGGATATTCCACCACCTCCCTAGGCAACGCATTCCAGTGTTTCACCACTCTCCTAGTGAAAAAGTTTTTCCTAATATCCAACCTAAACCTCCCCCACTGCAACTTGAGACCATTACTCCTTGTCCTGTCCTCTTCCACCACCGAGAATAGTCTAGAAACATCCTCTCTGGAATCACCTCTCAGGTAGTTGAAAGCAGCTATCAAACCCCCCTCATTCTTCTCTTCTGCAGACTAAACAATCCCAGTTCCCTCAGCCTCTCCTCATAAGTCATGTGTTCCAGGCCCCTAATCATTTTTGTTGCCCTTCGCTGGACTCTTTCCAATTTATCCACATCCTTCTTGTAGTGTGGGGCCCAAAACTGGACACAGTACTCCAGATGAGGCCTCACCAATGTCGAATAGAGGGGGACGATCACGTCCCTCAATCTGCACACTATGCCCCTACTTATACATCCCAAAATGCCATTGGCCTTCTTGGCAACAAGGGCACACTGCTGACTCATATCCAGCTTCTCGTCCACTGTCACCCCTAGGTCCTTTTCCGCAGAACTGCTGCCTAGCCATTCGGTCCCTAGTCTGTAGCTGTGCATTGGGTTCTTCCATCCTAAGTGCAGGACCCTGCACTTATCCTTATTGAACCTCATCAGATTTCTTTTGGCCCAATCCTCCAATTTGTCTAGGTCCCTCTGTATCCTATCCCGGCCCTCCAGTGTATCTACCACTCCTCCCAGTTTACTGTCATCCGCAAATTTGCTGAGAGTGCAATCCACACCATCCTCCAGATCATTTATGAAGATATTGAACAAAACCAGCCCCAGGACCGACCCCTGGGGCACTCCACTTGACACCAGCTGCCAACTAGACATGGAACCATTGATCACTACCCGTTGAGCCTGACAATCTAGCCAACTTTCTACCCACCTTATAGTGCATTCATCCAGCCCATACTTCTTTAACTTGCTGACAAGAATACTGTGGGAGACCGTGTCAAAAGCTTTGCTAAAGTCAAGAAACAATACATCCACTGCTTTCCCTTCATCCACAGAACCAGTAATCTCATCATAGAAGGCGATTAGATTAGTCAGGCATGACCTTCCCTTGGTGAATCCATGCTGACTGTTCCTGATCACTTTCCTCTCATGTAAGTGCTTCAGGATTGATTCTTTGAGGACCTGCTCCATGATTTTTCCGGGGACTGAAGTGAGGCTGACTGGCCTGTAGTTCCCAGGATCCTCCTTCTTCCATTTTTTAAAGATTGGCACTACATTAGCCTTTTTCCAGTCATCCGGGACTTCCCCCGTTCGCCACGAGTTTTCAAAGATAATGGCCAATGGCTCTGCAGTCACAGCTGCCAGTTCCTTTAGCACTCTCGGATGCAACTCGTCCGGCCCCATGGACTTGTGCATGTCCAGCTTTTCTAAATAGTCCCTAACCACCTCTTTCTCCACAGAGGGCTGGCCATCTATTCCCCATGTTGTGATGCCCAGCTCAGCAGTCTGGGAGCTGACCTTGTTCGTGAAGACAGAGGCAAAAAAAGCATTGAGTACATTAGCTTTTTCCACATCCTCTGTCACTAGGTTGCCTCCCTCATTCATTAAGGGGCCCACACTTTCCTTGGCTTTCTTCTTGTTGCCAACATACCTGAAGAAACCCTTCTTGTTACTCTTAACATCTCTCGCTAGCTGCAGCTCCAGGTGCGATTTGGCCCTCCTAATTTCATTCCTACATGCCCAAGCAATATTTTTATACTCTTCCCTGGTCATATGTCCAACCTTCCACTTCTTGTAAGCTTCTTTTTTATGCTTAAGATCCGCTAGGATTTCACCGTTAAGCCAAGCTGGTCGCCTGCCATATTTACTATTCTTTCGACACATCGGGATGGTTTTTCCCTGTAACCTCAACAGGGATTCCTTGAAATACAGCCAGCTCTCCTGGACTCCTTTCCCCTTCATGTTAGTCCCCCAGGGGATCCTACCCATCCGTTCCCTGAGGGAGTCGAAGTCTGCTTTCCTGAAGTCCGGGGTCCATATCCTGCTGCTTACCTTTCTTCCCTGTGTCAGGATCCTGAACTCAACCAACTCATGGTCACTGCCTTCCAGATTCCCATCCACTTTTGCTTCCCCTACTAATTCTTCCCTGTTTGTGAGCAGCAGGTCAAGAAAAGCTCCCCCCCCTAGTTGGCTCCTCTAGCACTTGCACCAGGAAATTGTCCCCTATGCTTTCCAAAAACTTCCTGGATTGTCTATGCACCGCTGTATTGCTCTCCCAGCAGATATCAGGAAAATTAAAGTCACCCATGAGAACCAGGGCATGCGATCTAGTAGCTTCCGCAAGCTGCCGGAAGAAAGCCTCACCCACCTCATCCCCCTGGTCCGGTGGTCTATAGCAGACTCCCACCACTACATCACTCCTGTTGCTCACACTTCTAAACTTAATCCAGAGACACTCAGGTTTTTCTGCAGTTTCGTACCAGAGCTCTGAGCAGTCATACTGCTCCCTTACATACAGTGCTACTCCCCCACCTTTTCTGCCCTGCCTGTCCTTCCTGAACAGTTTATAACCATCCATGACAGTACTCCAGTCATGTGAGTTATCCCACCAAGTCTCTGTTATTCCAATCACATCATAATTCCTTGACATCACCAGGACCTCCAGTTCTCCCTGCTTGTTTCCAAGGCTTTGTGCATTCGTATATAAGCACTTGAGATAACCTGCTGATCGCCCCTCATTGTCAGTATGAGGCAGGAGCCCTCCCCTCACAGATATTCCTGCCTGTGCTTCCTCCCGGTATCCCGCTTTCCCACTTACCTCAGGGCTTTGGTCTCCTTCCCCCGGTGAACCTAGTTTAAAGCCCTCCTCACTAGGTTAGCTAGCCTGCTCGCAAAGATGCTCTTCCCTCTCTTCGTAAGGTGGAGCCCATCTCTGCCCAGCACTCCTCCTTCATGGAACACCATCCCATGGTCAAAGAATCCAAAGCCTTCTCTCCGACACCACCTGCATAGCCATTTGTTGACTTCCACGATTCGACGGTCCCTACCCAGGCCTTTTCCTTCCACGGGGAGGATGGACGAGAACACCACTTGCACCTCAAACTCCTTTATCCTTCTTCCCAGAGCCACGTAGTCCGCAGTGATCCACTCAAGGTCATTCTTGGCAGTATCATTGGTGCCCACGTGGAGAAGCAGGAAGGGGTAGCGATCCGAGGGCTTGATGAGTCTCGGCAGTCTCTCCGTCGCATCGCGAATCTTAGCCCCCGGCAAGCAGCAGACTTCTCGGTTTTCCCGGTCAGGGCGGCAGATAGATGGCTCAGTCCCCCGGAGTAGAGAGTCCCCGACCACCACCACCCGCCTCCTTCTCTCTCTCTTCCTAACATTGTCTAAAAAAACAGTAAAGTTATCACGGCTTTGGGTTCTAAAAACTCTGGGTAACACCTTCTCTTTTCCTGCTTGTCCCATCATCCATCACTTGTTCTTCTCCCGTACCATCCAGAACTACTTATCTTCCCCACAGTGTAATCTGATCTTCTGCTGATTCCCTAGAGAGTAATCGTGAATCCTCAGTTAGTTTATCTGACTTTTAAAGAACCCCTGATTCTTCAATTCTGCCCCTTACCAGTCCTCAATGACCCACTACATATCAATATAGTGCCCTAGACTGTAAGCTCTTCAGGGAAGACACAGAATCTTCTTATGTGTTCGTGCAATGCCATGTGGGGCTTTTTCTGATTGGGGGCTTTAGGTGCTACTGCAGCATAAATTTTATTCTGAATAGGTTCTTAAACTTCTCTTGTTGTACTATATGAGTGCCTTCCACAAATGCATTAAGTGGCATGACTAACATCTGTCACATGTTTTCAGGAGAGGAAGATAATTTATTGACTGGGTGGATGCATCACTTAAATTTGGCACTGTCTTTTATGGGTTCCTGTTGACTGCTGTATCCACATTTTATACTTCTCAGGGCTTTGTTATTTTTGAATTTGCTTTGTGCTGTTTCTGACCAAGAGTACTCCCTAGAATTCTCAAGATCTGAAGACACCGGTTAGCCTAACAAAGATTGTCAGACCTGCTGAGTTTCCAGCAATTGATTTTTAAAATGGTAACCATGCTATTAGTTGTTGAGAAAAAGTGTAGGATATATACTTACAGGTTGATTACATTCTGGATAAAAGGCTGTGGTGTTTAAGACTGGGGCTGCCATTCAGGCTGATTTCCATTTTATTCCATAATGCACTTATCTTAAATTTGTACAACAATTTATTGTATCTTTCACCTGCTCCTGATTTTCAAGATTCCCATTTATTTTATTATTTTCCCCATGGGAAATTATTTCAATTTCTTTTCATTCACGTGGGTCACCCATTTAATCAGGGTCTGAGAAGCTCACAATAACATACAGTGTAATCATTTTTGGATGAGGCTGGTCTGGAATCCTGTGAATACATGGGTGGCTGCTCCTTTCATCTACTTTCTTTAATATCAGCCCAAACCTATCAATGTCTTTGTGGACAAGAAGTGACCGACCATCCCCAATGGCAACAGGTAAAAAAGACTGGTTTGTGGGCTAAGTCAAGTGGCAGTAGCACACCATGCGGTCTAGCTGGAATCATTAGAAATTATGGTGCTGCTATCCCTGCTGCTTTGTATAAGTGCATGGCAATGTACAGCACCAATCACAATTTAAAGATAATAACAGTAATGATAATGTTAAATGACAGGGCCTGCAGCGAGGGAAAGAGAGGAATTTTGGAGCATAGGCTCTTGGAACTGCATTAGCCCATGTTTACTGTACATTCGGTTCCAGTACCATCTTGATTTTGAACAGGTTTGGAATTCTAGCTGAACCTTTCACATTGCCTTAGTGTGTTGCGTTGTACCATATTTGGGTGAAAGGTATGATTGTTGTAAAGAACAACTGCAGAGTGTCGTCATTTGTGCAGTGACTTTGTTTGGGTTAACACTCATGGTGCCCTTAAAGACAGCACTTTGCTGACAGTGAATGTTTTATAGATTTTTTACAGTTCCCTATAAAAAAAATTTTGACTAAGGGCTGCAGTATAAAAACAAAAAAGGCAGATAGTAAAACTGATATAAAATGAACTGGCATAGGGATTAGCTTTTGGATGAGCAAGAAGATAGAAATCTAGTGTACCAGTACTTTGTCCATTACCAGGAGTGCAAAACCTAGACCTCTTTAACAGTTCTAATGGAACAAAATATAATGTTAAATATCTGACTGGTTTCCCATGCCACTTGTGTCCTTCATGAAACTTCATTCCACAAGTGGTCAGTTAGGTGATGCTACCATCACTCATGAGGCTTCATCGTCCCCAGATACAGGTTCAGTTAGAACCATGCAGTTGTTTACCAAATGCTGTGGTACACTTTAAGTGGAAAGTCATGTAATACAAACTGTAACGAGTTCCTGACTCCCACCTGTTTGCGTTAATAGACATTACTGAAAGAGGTTAGCCAAAGGAAGAATTGATTTCACTGTACAATATTAATTCCTTCCTTTATTTGGGCTCTGTATTGATGAGTTAAGACTATTTGTTATTTCATTTTATTTCTTGCAGTTTCATTTGAAACACCTATTCTTGCGGCTAGGTGCTTTCATAGCAATTATAATGTGAATGAGTGATCGGCAAACCTCAAAAGGTTCAGAGTTTCAGTTCAAATAAGACCTGAAAATGGGCTTACAATCAGAAGCACAAAAACATACAGGATGAGATTTTGAAAAGTGCCTATGTGCACTAGAATCACAACCCAGTGATTTTTAAACAAGATTTATACTCATTCACTTAGATGCTTTCGAAAATCCCTACCTGGCTTGCCCAAGAACACAATTACCCTGGCCTGTCCATACAAAATCTCAACAATATTCACCTACAATGACAATATTTGCTTTCTGACTAAAATTTTGATTTTTTTTCATCAAAATACTGAATGCTTGGAAACTGAAAAACTTCAGCTGAAAGCAGAACATTTCAGTTGGCAACGATTACCACAGTGCCTTCTGGGAATTGTAGTTCTGTTTCCTGATGTCCCTATTTTACCCATTGGTTGGACTCCCTGGGTGGACAACATAGCCCATAATGCATCATGGCCATCACCATCCCAACCCTCACCTGAGGGAAAAGTGTGCTGCATCACAGGACCATATCCTGTGGACCATATCCTGTGGAGGAGAATGGAAGCAAGAGGCACCCAACTCCAATGGGGCACTGCAGCAGTACTTCTAAATGAAAGGATTTTGGTTGTGAGTCAAAATATTCTGGGTTTTTAATTTTTCTAGAAAAAAATTCTCTGGGGAAGAAAATCCATTACTAGTGTTTGGTGCTGTGCAGTACATAAAAATAAGAGATGTCTGCCCCTAAAAGCATACAAAAGTGTTGCCAACTTCAAATGTTTAAAAGTCAGGGGCTCCCAAAATCAGGAGTGTCATAAAAATCATGAGAGTTTTGTAAAAAACATGTTTCGGATTCTTTTTCTTTAACGTTAACTTTTCTTTAATCCCACTGTGTAGGAAAAATGGGACGAATGGGAAAAATGCTCTACTACTTAGGGTATCCTCACTGCATTTTCCACTTTATGCATCCAATGAAGTGAGCTGTAGCTCACAAAAGGTTAAGCTCAAATAAATTTGTTAGTCTCTAAGGTGCCACAAGTACTCCTTTTCTTTTTGCGAATACAGACTAACATGGCTGCTACTCTGAAAACTGCAGTATTGTGTCCAGTTCTGGGTGCCACATTTCAGGAAAGATGTGGACAAATTGGAAAAAGTCCAGAGAAGAGCAACAAAAATTATTAAAGGTCTAGAAAACATGTTCTATGGGGGAAGATTGAAAAAATTGTGTTTGTTTATTCTGGAAAAGAGAAGACTTAGAGGGGACATGATAACAGTTTTCAAGTACATAAAAGGTTGTTACAAGGAGGAGGGAGAAAAATTGTTATTTTTAACCTCTGAGGATAGAACAAGAAGCAGTTGGGCTTAAATTGCAGCAAGGGAGGTTTAGGTTTGACATTAGGAAAAACTTCCTAACCGTCAGGGTGGTTAAGCACTGGAATAAATTGCCTAGGGAGGTTATGGAATCTTCATCATTGGAGATTTTTAAGAACAGGCTAGACAAACATCTGTCAGGGATGGTCTAGATAATACTTAGCCATAAGTGCAGGGGACTGGAGTAGATGACCTCTTGAGGTCCCTTCCAATTCTATGATTATATTTCCCTCAGTAGGATTTGACTCCCCATTTTTAAAGGATGTCTTTTTGTCTCTAGCCACCTCTTTTACTTCATTGTTTAGCCATGGTGGCATTTTCTCAGTCCTCTTACTTTTTTTTTTTTTTAATTGGAGTATACATTTAGTTTGCGCCTCTCTTGTGATATTCTCAAATAGTTTCCAAGCAAATTGCAGGCATTTCACTCTTGTGACTGTTCCTTTTAATTTCCATTTAACTGGATTCCTCGTTGTATAGTTCCCCTTTTTTTAAGTGTAATGTTTGTGGTTTTTAAGGTTCTGAGAAGCTATTAATTGTCCTTTGATTCTTATAGGGTAGATTTACTAATGGTAGATTTTTTTCTCATATATATTAGTTGAATTAAGAGAGTTAGCATAGTTTTTTCTATCTTAAGGGAATTACAATAAAGTTTATTTAAAATCTTGGCATACTGTTGGAGGCTTTGGAAAGCATAAACTCTGGGAAGTCAAGTGTACGGGTTTAATTAGACAATCCAAAAAAAAAAAAAAAGAAAGAAAGAAAGAAAGAAATGTAAGAGCAACTAGCCTAGACACAAAAACTAACAACAATTTTTTTAAAACAAATACATCAGAAGCAGGAAGCCTGCCAAACAATCAGTGGGGCCACTTGGCAATGCTAAATAAGCACTCAAGGAACACAGGCCATTGTGGAGAAACTAAATTAATTCTTTGCATCAGTCTTCGTTGCGGGAGGATGTGAGGGAGATTCACACACATGAGCCATTCTTTTTAGATAACAGATCTGAGGAACTGTGTCAGATTGGGGTCTCCATAGAGGAGGTTTTAGAAAAAAATGATAAATTAAACCTAATAAGTATCAGAGGGGTAGCCGTGTTAGTCTGGATCTGTAAAAGCGGCAAAGAGTCCTGTTTCAGAGTAGCAGCCGTGTTAGTCTGTATCCTTAAAAAGAAAAGGAGTACTTGTGGCACCTTAGAGACTAACAAATTTATTTGAGCATAAGCTTTCGTGAGCTACAGCTCACTTCATTGGATGCATTCAGTGGGAAATACAGTGGGGAGATTTATATACACAGAGAACATGAAACAATTGGTGTTACCATACACACCGTAAGGAGAATGATCAGGTAAGGTGAGCTATTACCAGCAGGAGAGCGGGGGCACCTCTGGCACCTTATAGACTAACAGACATATTGTTTGTCTAGCCTAGGGGTCGGCAACCTATGGCACGCGTGCCAAAGACAGCACGTGAACCGATTTTTATGGCATGCTGCCAGCCGCCAGCCCCCTGCTCAGCCCACTGCCGAACCCAGGCCGGGACCCCAGCAGGCAGCAGTGTGCCATTAAAAATCCTGCCCGCCCTGGCCTTCTCTTTTCCGCTTCTTCCATGAAGAAGTTTGGTCCTGCCAGCTGCTGCTCCAGGGCAGGCAAGGTCCTCCCCTCCCCCCGCCATCTTGGGTTCCTGCCACTCCTCCTCCTCTCCCTCCCTGCTGCTGATCAGCTGATGGCCCTTGAGAGGGAGGGGGAGAAGCAGAGCCCTAGCCTGCTCCCTGCTCTGGGGAGGAGGCGGAGAAGAGTGGGGACGGGGCCTTGGGGAAGAGGGGGGATCAGGGCATATCCCCTCTAGCCTCCTGCCGTGAGCTGTTCTGATCAGGGAGCTGGGAGCACCCCCATGACCCTAGCCCACACCCTCAGCCTTCTGCCCTGGCCGCCCCACACACACACACCCAGCCCTCTGCCCTGACCCCTGAAACCTCCCACGACCCCAGCCCTCTGCCCTGACTCCTGCAACCTCCTCACATCCCCCAGCCCCCTGCCCTGACCCCTGCACCCCCCACAACCCCAGCCTTGACTCCAGCACCCCCCCACTCCCCATGCCCTGACTCCTGCACCCCCCACATGCCGCCAGCCCTCAGCCGTGAACCCCCCTACGACCCCAACCTTTACTCCAGCACCCCCACACATACCCAGCTCCCCCCCACCCCATGCCCTGACTCTTGCACCCCACACATTCTCACCCCCACCCTGAGCACCAAATGGGAGCTCCTGCACCCACCCACCCCCGCACATTCCTGCCTGCAACCCTCGCACCAAATGGGAGCTGCCCAGGTAAGCACTCCACACCCAAACCTCCTGCCCAAACCCTGAGCTCCCTCCCTCATTCTTGCTCCTGGCCAGACCCTACACCCCAACCTCCAGCCTGTTTCTTCACCCCCAGCCCTGTGCGCAGTGCACTCCCACCCTCAGCTCAGTGCAGAGAGAGAGGAAGAGAATGGGCTAGAACCAGGGAGAAGGTAGGTACCCACTCTATGTGGGCAGGGCCAGGATCCCAGGCTTGCAGCGTGCTGAGCAGGGCCAGCAGCCAGGACCCTGGCTGGCAGGAGCCGGCGGACGGAACCCCAGACTGGCAGCGGGCTGATTGGCTGTGGGCTGAGCCGCTCAGCCCACTGCCGGTGTGGGGTCCCGGCCGCCAGCCCCGGCTGCCGGCCCCACTCAGCCTGCTGATGGTCTGGGGTTCTGGCTGCCAGCCCCTTGCCAATAGCAGTCCCAGCCGCAGGCCACGCTCAGCCTACTGCCAGCCTAGGTGAACGGAACCCCAGGCTGGCAGCGGGCTAAATGGGCCGGCGGTGTAAGATCAGCATTTTAATTTAATTTTCAATGAAGCTTCTTTAACATTTTGAAAACCTTGTTTACTTTATATACGGCAATAGTTTAGTTATATAATATATAGGCTTATAGAGAGAGACCTTTTAAAAAACGTTAAAATGTATTACTGGCACGTGACACCGTAAATTAAAGTGAATAAATGAAGACTTGGCACATCACTTCTGAAAGGTTGCCGACCCCTGGTCTAGCCAATACATCTGTTAGTCTATAAGGTGCCACAGAACTCTTTGCCACTTAAACCTAATAAGTCACCAGGACCAGCTGGTATTCATCCAAGAGTTCTGAAGGAATTCAAATACGAAATTGCAAACCTACTAACTGTGGTATGTAATCTGTTGCTTAAAGCAGACCATGTACCAGATGACTGGAGGATACCTAATGTAACCCTGATTTTTTTTTTTAAAGGCTCCAGAGGCAATCCTGACAACTACAGGCCAATAAGCCTAACTTCAGTACCAGGCAAATTGGTTGAAACTATAGTAAAGAACAGAATTATCTGACCCATTATAAACATGACATGTTAGGGAAAACTCAACATGGCTTTTTTAAAGAGAAATCATACCTCACCAATCTATTAGAATTCTATGCGAGAGTCAATAAACATGTAGACAAAGGTGATCCAGTTGATGTAGAATACTTGGACTTTCAGAAAGCCCTGAACAAGGTCCCACACCAAAGACTCTCATGCAAAGTAAGCAGTCATGAGACAAGAGGTTAGGTTCTCTCATGTAACTGGTTAAAAGGCAGGAAACAAAGGATAGGAATAAATGGTCATGGTGAATAGTTCTCTGAAAATATCTGAAAATATCTCCTCAGTGTGCAGTGGCAATCAAAAAACAAACAAAAAACAGAATGTTAGGAATTCTTAAGAAAGAGATAGATAATAAGACAGAAGATATAATACTATTCCATAAATCCATGGTACACCTCGAATACTCCCCTCAATTATGGTCACCCCATCTCAAAAAAGATATATTGGAAAAAGTACAGAGAAGAGCAACAAAAATGACTGGGGGTATGAAACAACTTCCATATGAGGAAAGATTTAAAAGACTCAGACTGTTCAGTTTAGAAAAGAGATGACTAAAGAGGGGTATGATAGAGGTCTTTAAAATCATAACTGGTGTGAAGAAAGGGAATAAGGAAGTGTTCCCCCTCTTTCCCATAGCACAAGAAGCAGGGGTCACCCAGTGAAATTAATAGGCAGCAGGTTTGAAACAAACTAAGTACTTCTTCACACCATGCACAGTCAGCCTGTGGGACTCATTGCCATGGGATGTTTGAAGGCCAAAAGTTTGAAGGCCAAAAGTATAAAAGTATAACCTCAAAAAAGAATTAGATAAGTTCATGGAAGATAGGTCCATCAATGGCTATTAGCCAAAATGATTAGGGCTGCAATCCCATGCTCAGTGTGTCCTTGGGCCTCCAGCTGCCAGAAACTCACACTGGGTGGCTGGGGATGGATCACTTAATAATTGCCCTGTTTTGTTCATTCCCTCTTAAGCATCTGGCACCAGCCATTGTTGGAAGACAGAATACTGGGCTAGATGGATCATTAATCTGACCAGTATGACTGTTCTTATGAAGCTAAGCAGTGGAGTAGATTTAGTAATTTAAAAAAAAAATTAAATCTATCTATTTATAAAATCCTTCTTTTAGGCCGTTTTTTCACCCCCTGTAAATATAGGACCTGATTCAAATCCCATTGACGTCAATGTGAATCTTTCCATCCATTTCAACAGACTTTGGATTAGGTCCATGAGTGCCTGGGAGGTCCCCCCGTATTGGGGGAAGCCGCTACATATACGGTAGCAGCAGTAACAGAATTCATGGGGTTCAGGATGGGACCTTTAGCTATGTTGGACTCACCTCCTGCTTTCTATGGAGTGAATTTTTGGTAGACTGAGGATGGAGCGGTAATCCTATTAATCTTGTTTTCTCTGCAGTCAGGTTCCACAGTGAGACCTTCCTTCCTGTTCTTGCATTGTGTGTTCAATAATCAATCACTTTCTGCCTTAGATACACAGAGAACATTCTTCCACAGTAGTCTCACACATGAAAAGAAATGGTTATTTCACCAATTTTCTGAATTATTTTGCACCAAAACACGTACAGTAGCCATAGCCAGGAGTATAGTGTTGAAAATACCTGATCCCTTGTTGGTTGCTACTTATATTGCTGTACTTTTTATATTTCAAAAAGCACAATTTGGGGAGTCGTTATTTTCTCTCTATTCTAAAGTATAAAAATGGACAGAATTTTATCTTCCCTTGGGGAAAGGTGAGGAGTGGGGGTGGGTCCTGGGGCTGAGCGGGGGGGCTTGTGGGTCTCCAAAATAATTTAAATCAAAATGGGGCTCCTCAGGTTGCTAAAGTTTGAGAGCCACTGGTCTAGTATACAATACAGCCTCTGTATGGGGACAGTCTCTTGCAGTGGCAAAGGGGACAGACTCTGATAACTGATTCCATTATGTTGAAAAATAAGATTGGAATCTGGCCCATAATATACTTTTAACACATTAGTATTTAAAGTTAATACTACTAACAATGTTAATTACACCTATTGTGATCCTTGATGTATGTAAAACCTGATTCTTTTCCCATGAGAGTAGTTCTTTAATGAGTGGACTATTTGCATAAGTAAGGATTGCTAACACCATGAAAGCTTGCAAGATCAAGTCATTGGTTTGTATTATTTGAATACAGTTAGAGAAGACTAAAGACTCGATCCTGGTTTTGCCATGAGCCCTGAGCAAGATGTAGTGTGGTGTTGTACTGCCCTTGGGGCAGCCAGGAAAACAGATTGTCCTCTTGAGAGCTAAAGAAAGGCAGGAGATATAGCAGCCGCTAGAAGTCTGCTCTCCTCTGTGAAGTTACCCAGAAACTGGGAAGCTGAGTAAGGTAATAAAGAGTGCCAAACACCTCTCCCTTGCACAGTCATACACAGCTTGAAATTATTAATTGCCATGGCTGTTTTCATAAAGAACAAAAGAGTATTAACTGAAAGTAGATACAATAGCAGTATTATGCAGTATTAAATTGGGGGCTTAGAGCATATAAAGTACCGTGAGTCTACTGAGAGTTTTCAGTGATAAAAGACTGGTACTCTCAGACAGCAGAAAGGGCAACTTACTGAAGATGTAAACTAATTTCTAGACTGACTCACACATCATGTAATTCCAATTAAGATAATGGAATTGTAAAGTGAAAATCTGCACATAGGATGCGTCAATGGATATAATAATCACTTATCAAATGGATGTGAATGATGTAACTGAGGGAGTTGGCAGTAATTTCAAAGGATCTTTTCAAATATCCTGTGTACTGTTGGTCTAATTTATGTTTTTAAATAATTTTACTTTTGTTTTGGAATATGTTTTTACATGTGCTGGCTCCAAAACTACTTGATAAGATCTATCACTTAAATGTAATTTTTAAGATTACTCATTCTCTACCAAAAATGGCTGTCTTTTTCCTTTAAGATGAATTTGATATTTCTAGGTTATCCTAGTGATGGGCTAATTGCAAGGTAGCTGGGCTATGTAATCATCCAAAGGTTCAGAGGTCTCTGAATTGCTATAACCCCCAAATTAGGCTGAAATTCTTCCAAAGAACAGGCTGCAGATACTTTTTCAAGGTTTCTGATACTTCTGAACTTTGGCAAAAGTTTGTTATGGTTCAGTATTGTTGCCCCTCTTTGCCTTACCAATTATCCCCATATTTGGGGCTGTGCTGGTTGATTCCATTAGGAGGAGAAATTGATGCAAACTAGTTTGTTTGTTTTTTTAAGTGCACAAGATCCTGTTTCTCTGAACACAGTAGGGTCAAACAACAGAAAACAGTTTTCTTGTTCACAGTTCCAAACCTGCCTTTCCAACTAGCACTCTGCCCAAAACTCAATCTCTCTCTTGGCTTTCTCTCAGAGCCACACTACCACTGCTTCTGTTGCTGTCTCCTCCTTTCAGGCTGCTTTTTCTTAGCTTTTTGCTATACTCTCTGTTTGCTCCTCTTTTTACGCACACAGATAGTCAGCTGCAAATAAATCAGTCCACAGATCCTATGGTTGTGGTTAGTGTAGTCTTTGAGTGGTGGCTTACAGTGTTTCAGTTATCACTAAACAGAGGGGCATTTAAGTGTTCCCTCATTCAGCCTGAACAGAAGGTGACTAGCATACTCATCAGCTTCAGTGAGGTTTGTGACTGCCCACAGACAAGCCACCTCCTGTACAACAACATTTTTTATGTCTGACTCTGGCTGAAATCAGAAAATAATGAGGCAGATAAGTACAAAAATAAAAAGTGATTGACCAAACTTCTAAAAAACCTGGATTTGGTTTTGTTTTTCTGTTGTTTGCTTTGTTTTTTTTTAATCTGAGTCAGATTCTTTATGACTATTTATCTGTCCTTTGAGAGCAGATGAATTTTTAGGTTTAAAGTTTGTGTGTTTGCTCCATCGGGTTTTTTTTTTCCAAATACAGATAATAATACTTACATAGAGCTTGTATAGGTTTTCTATCTGAACATCTAACCTAATGTTTATTAATTAAGCCTCAGAATGCTGCTATGAGATAAGAGACAGCGGAAAAGAGAGGCAAATAGAAGTTAAGCAACATGCCTAATGCCACAGTGGGCCTGATCCATAGCTCACTAGTTACAGACATGTTGTTGCATTGCTTAATGCACCTCTGAAAGCCACACAGATACTACAGCGATGTGTGTGGTATAAGTATCTATCTAGAATAGAAATGGAATAGAAGTCCGTGGAAGTATTTCCAATGACTTCAGTGGGTTTTTCATCATACTTTATAGTTATTTGTGTCAAAGAGCATACTATGGAACCAGATTTCCTAAAGTCCAGCCCTGTGTTCTAACCCCCCACAGTTAAAAAGCACTGGACCCAGAACAAATCCTTGTGGAACCACCCTTGATATGTGCCTGATATGGTTTGTACTGCTCAATTTCTCCAACAGCGCAGCTTCCTACTACAGCTCTTGACACGCACACCCACCAGACTAACTGGGAGACTTTTAACTAGTTTCAGCCAGCCCCTGATTGGCTTCGGGTGTCCCAATCAACCCAGCTGTCTTCCCTGCCTTCTGGAAAGATCTTAATTGGCCCCAGGTGTCTTAATTGACCTTGAGCAGCTGCCATTTGCTTATCCTGGTAACAGGGATTTGTTTACCTTTGGCTAATATATGTCTCCCACTACTTTACTACAGCCATCTGGCGTTGCCCTGTCACAAGGTCTATTACAGTGTTAGACAAATGGAGGGAGCTGCGGTATCTTTCTGAGCACTTTTCAAAGCCTAGTGTTACAAAATTTGCATCTGTGCAAAATCAGGTAAAAATCAGCAGTTTTACTTGCATTGTGATTCATATCAACGTGGAACTGTATAAAATTCAAAACATTTCTGTCTCTTTCTTTAAGAATATTGTAAGCAAAAAGGTTGACCTCCTGGTATTTTTGTTAAGAGCTATGAGCATTGGATATGATTCAAAAACAGCTTAGACATAGTGTACTTTAATCAGTACAAATCTTGTAATTCCATCTTTAGATCCACAATTAAAAGAGATGCCAGGGTATATTAACTTTAGCCTTTTTTGTCCAATTTTTCTTTCATCAGATTGTAAACACCAGCCAGAACCATATAAGGTCTTAGACATATAAAATAGGTCACAAATGGTTTCACATCATAAGCTTCTTATTGTTGTATATACCAGATTGAAAAATGCAACGATAATCAGATATTGGACTTGTTCCTGTAACTGATAGATAGCTAAGATGAATATGAGAGGATTACATCTTTCTTTTCTTTTTCTTAAGATTATTCCCCATCAATTATTTCTTATTCAGTGAGTGACTGAGGCTTCTGAGTCATTCTTTTCTCCTTAAGTCATCCCTAACTCTTAAGATTCTTACTGGTAGGTAGTAGTCTTGCTTTTTTTTAATGGTCTTGGCATTTCCATTACATCATTTCAAAGTTGGCATTAGTTTATTTGCTGCGTTAGCAATAATTCTGTTATGTTTGCCAGCTGCACAGAATTTCAGCAAAACTTGCTGATCATATTGTGCCTTATTTTTGGCCATGTTTAGTGCACAAAGAAGAGCAGGGGGATGTTGGCTATTTCTCTAAAATCAGTGGTATTTTTTTCCTGATAAAATCATACAACTAGGATCCAATGTCCCTAATCATGTATAAGCACAGATTAATTTGTTACCAGTTAAAGCATACATAAACCCACATATTTAAATTTAAAAGATTTTCATTTTCGTAGTGTTTGCAACTGAGGAAGTAATGACACTAAACATATGTAAACTCCTTTAAAATTGGTCTAGATGAGCAGGGCTGGCATTACTATGAGGCGAACTGAGGCGGCCGCCTCAGGTACCAGACTGTGGAGGGGTGCCACTAGGACCCAAAGTGTACAAAATTGTGTCTGCTGCTGGTGCATATATATTTTCTCTGCTCTAGATTGCCAGAGATGGTGGAGTGTTGCGCTTGAGAAAGGAGGGCACAAGAGACATAACAGGCAGGCCGGCAGGAGAAAAGGTGAGAGGGAATAACAGAAAGCAGCAGGAGCTGCAGGGAGAGAGAGGAGGTGGAGGCTCTTATGTACCTCTATAGCACCCCCAGGAGCCTCGACTGATTAACGCCAGCTTCTCAGGGAGCTTCCTGTTTCCTGCTGCTTCCCTGAACCCACTTAGGAGAACAGGCAGTCAACTGAAGTAGTAGGAGCCAGTTAGGCCCTTAGAACACTGATATCACCCCTCACTCAGGCCCTGCTACCAGCCTACTTATTTGTCCCCTTCAGTTGAGTGTTGAGAGCTACTATAGCTGGCACAGAACAGCAGTCATGAGTGAAAGAAGAAAATGCCCCTCTGGGGCAGCATTCAGAAAAAGAAAGAAAGCAAAGGGAGCTTTTCTATCTAAGCTGGAAGGAGATCTCCTGAGATACATAGACACACACGTTCATGGTGAGCCTTCCGGCCCCAGTGAGGATGTGAGTGGTGAGGAGATGCCTGATCTTCCAGTTAGTCAGAGTGCAGGTGACCTGGCAGCTACTGCACCATCCATATCTCCATCTCAGATGGATGTAACCATGCACATTCCTGAAAAAAAGTGTAAATCAGAGAAGAATGTGGTGGAGGTGCAAGAAACAGCTGCTGCTGAGTTTAGTTCCTTAAGTCTCAATGGTCCAGGACTGTGGACCCACTTGAACAGTAGCCTGAGGGACTTCCTTGTACTGCATGGGCCACAGCAAGTGAAAAACTTCATGTTCCCCAAAGACAATGAAAATATAAGTTTCCATCCAACACATTACTGGCGTGAAATCCCCAATGGTGACAAAGCGGAGAGGCCATGGCTTATGTACTCAAAACCCAGAATGCTGCAGACGGTTTTTGTTGCAAACTCTTCCAGTCTAACGTTCCAGCCACATTGGGTTCTACAGGAACAAAGGACTGGAAAAATCTGTGTAGAAATCTGGCATGCCATGAGGAGGCAGCAAATCACCAGAGAGCATTCCATAGGTAGAAAGAGCTTGAGATGAGACTAAGGTTAAAGGCCACCATAGATGATCAGCATCAAGGAAAGATTGCATCAGAGTCTCTTTACTGTCAAAATGTTTTAAAAAGGCTCATTCCCATTGTGAGTATGCTTGCTACCCAAAACCTAGCACTGCGTGTGTAACAATGCTGGTTCTAGTGGGACTCAACTGAGAGGGCCAATTCAGGACAAATTGCTTAAAGCAGGGCAGTTACAGCCCAAGGCTAACCAAGCCAGCCAAACAGAGAAGACTTTGGTTTTATCCCACTGACTAACCACAAGTCACACAAGCAATTCCCTTAGACACTCCAGTTTCCCAGTATCGCCACCAGTGCCACTCACTATGGGGACAAATGGTTTTGAAAACCAATACCTCAGTAAAAGAAAAAAAGGTTCTCTCAATCCCAAAGGACCACGCCCCCGACCCAGGTCAATATACAAATCAGATCTTACCCACAAATCACGCTGTTGCCAATCCTTTAGAATCTAAAATCTAAAGGTTTATTCATAAAAGAAAAAAGATATAAATGAGAGCTAGAATTGGTTAAATGGAATCAGTTACATATAGTAATGGCAAAGTTCTTGGTTCAGGCTTGTAACTTGTAGAATAAACTGCAGGTTCAAATCAAGTCTCTGGAGTACATCTACAGCTGGGATGGGTCCACGGCTCCTGAGGTCCCTTCCAACCCTGATATTCTATGATTCTATGATCAGTCCTTTGTGTAGAGCTTCCGTTTGTAGCAAAGTCCCTCCAGAGGTATGAAGCAGGATTGAAGACAAGATGGAGGAGCTGCAGCAGCTTTTTATATTCTCTTGCCATGTGGTCTCTGCTTTCTTTGTCCCAAAGACAAGCTGTCCATCACATGGCATGGAAAAACCTCAGAGTTCTGTCCATAGGCAGGTCCCTGCATACCTTGCTGAGTCACAAGGTGTATCTGCCTTCTCTCAATGGGTCAGTTGTATCGCTGATGGTCCTTAATGGGCCATCAAGCAGGCTAGGCAGAGCTGACACCAACTTGTCTGGGGTGTCACCCAGAAACAAAGCATAAGTTTGAAATACAGGCAGTATAGAGCCAATACTTATAACTTTAAATACAAAAATGATGCATGCATACAGATAGCATAATCAGAACCAGCCAACCATAACCTTGTCTTAGACACCGTATGTGACCCCCTTTATACAAGATTTGGTGCCACTACAGGACCTTGGTTGCAACAATGATCTATACGGTCCCAGATTATGTCAACAACATTCCAGATCAGTTGTATGTGCCAAACAATGGAAACTTCCTTAAAATTGTGGAGCTGATGGCTCGATTTGATGCTGTACTCCAGGAGCATCTAAGAAGAGTCACCACCCAAGAAATGTACACACACCTTGGAAAAACCACTCAAAATGAGATCATACACTTACTGGCAACAAAAGTCAAACATAAGATTGTGGCAGATCTGAAGTCAGCAAGATATTACTGTTATTCTGGACTGCACATCTGACATCAGTCATACGGAACAAATGACTTTAATGGTGAACCTAGTGAAAATGTCCCTGCAATGGTGACTGTCAAAGAGCATTTTCTAGAATTTATTGACATTGATGATACTACAGGAGCTGGTATGACAAATGTACTTCTTAAAAAACTGAAAGATATGGGAATTGCGATAGCTGACATGAGAGGTCAGGACTACAATAACAGTGCCAAGATGGGAGGAAAGAACAGAGGAGTGCAGACACGGATCCGAGTGCAGAGGCGGATCAGGCATCTCCTCGAGCTTTTTTTGTCCCATGCATTTCTCATTCATTGAACTTGGTGGTCAGTGATGCAGCATCACCTTCTAGTGAGGTTGCTGATTTTTTTTAATGTTATTCAAAGCATCTATGTATTTTTCTCTGCACGAACTCATCGATGGCAAATTTTGAACAACATCTAGGAACATCCTCTCTGACAGTGAAACCACTGAGTGCCACACGATGGGAAAGTCAAGTAGAGGTGATAAAGCCTATCAAACAACAAATTGGGAAGACAGATGATGCCATAGTTGCCATTTTGGAGGATAATGCTATGACAGGAACTGTTCATGGGAGAACAGTGGCAGAGGGAAATGGAATCACCAGAAACATACATAACTTCAAATTTCTGTGTGACTTAGTGTTGTGGCATGACATACTGTTTGAAATAAATGTTGTAAACAAGAGACTCCAAGGTATTGGCCTTGATGTGGAGCATTGGAACAACTGGACAAAGCAAAGTCATACTTACAGTCTTACCGGTCAGATGAGGGATTTCAAAACGTTCTGAAGAGCGCACAGAAGTTGGCAGAGAAACTTCACACTGAAGCTATTTTCCCACTCATTCAAGAATACAAGAGTCACTGAAGAAGAAGACAATTTGATTACGAGGCACAGGATAATCCCATAAGAGACCCCAAACAACAATTCAAAGTTGAATTCTTTAACCAGGTGCTAGACTGTGCAATACTGTGCAAGTGAGTTGAAGAACGTTTCATGCAGCTCAAGAAACACAGCAGTATATTTCGGATGTGGAGTATAGTGAGGAGTTCTGGAATATCATACAACCCACACCAGCAATGTAGGGCACTAGAGACAGTGTTGACACACGATGCCATGCACAATATTGATGCTAGTGATTTAGGTGATGAACTGAAAGCCCTTTCAAGATACAGTTCAGCAGGATCAACTCCAAAGGCTGTTCTGGAATATATGTGCACAAATAAGATGACCACCCTCTCTCCAAATGCTTTTGTTGCTCTGCGCACACGTCTAGCATTTCCTGTAGTTGCTAGTGGAGAACACAGCTTCTCCAAGCTGAAGTTAATAAAAGCGCTCCACAATGACACAGGAGAGGCTGGTCGACCTTGCAACCATCTCAATAGAGCATGAGCTGGCCCAGACTGTGGACCTTCAGCAGGAAGCAGTTCAAACCATTGCAACCAAGAAGGCATGGAAAGCACCACTTTGATTATTCAAACAGATACAAGTGCCAGTGTTTACTATGTAGACAAGAAAAGTTTCATTTGCTGTTCAGGCGTTAGAAAGTTAAGTGTTACTTAAAATTTTTGAACAAGGCATTTTAAGTTGTTAGTTCTCCTTTATTGCGGTAAGTAGCAGAGCAGTACCATGAGAGGAGCAGAACAGGAAGAAGGCAGAACTGAGACCCTTTCAAAGTTTTGGCCCAAGCGAGAGGGCATGGGTGTGTTGTTTAAGCTCCCCGTGTCAGGTGCCAAAATGTTGTGGACCGGCCCTGGGTTTCCACATAGCTGCTTTTAAAATGAGGGAAGCATTCCATATTTGAATGTATTTTACTCTTAGCCTTCAAGGGACTGGTAGGATAACTGCAGATGAGTTAACTATACTTCAGTGGTATTGCCGTGATTGTTATGCTATACAAAGCACACGGGATCTTTTATAAGAGAGAAGGCGAATATGCCATATTTATTGAAAATATAACAGTTAGCATATGCTTTTCAGTGACACAACATACACACAAACAAGTCCTGCAGATGGTCTTTATAGTTACCAGTCTGTTGTAGCTCAAGTCAATCTAATGGTCAGTTAGATTGAGCACAAGTGAGCAGCTAGGCTCTGTCGGTCGCGATCCGATGCAGGACTGAACCCAGAGTTCCATGGCAAAACACCCCATCTTTATAGTTGTAAATTCCCATTTGAGTCCATGCATTTTGCAATGTCATCCTGTAATCATTAGTCCTTAAGTGGTAGAAATCTTGGGGTTTTCTGCTGTTATCATTTGATGGTTATTGTTGGGCTTCATATCATTATCTCTTATTTGTTGTCTTGCCTTCGGTGGTGCCTGCCTCACCTATGAGGTCGTCAATGCCGCTAACATGTTTAGCCTCAGATACAATGGATATTTCCTGATTGTCTCCTGGTGTTGCCAAGTCTCTCACTTTTTCTTGACCATCTGGACATTTGTGATGGCTTTCACACCTTATCTTTTCCTGATGTATGTATTCCTCATTCACACAAACAGTCTCTCACAGAAACCTTCAAAGGTATACAGAATACATTGTAAATTAAGTTTTGCTAAATCTTATAACTAAAACAATTCACACTGGGGCTTCAGGTTGTGCCCGGGAGGGCGGGGGGAGATACCAGCGAAAGGATGACACTCAGGCCTAAGAATAATAAACTACAATTTATTGAAGGAAGGAAGGACTTACGCTCCAATCTGTCATGCGCGGGAAGCCCCTAGGATGCCGCAGGGGACTCTGGCTGTTCGGGACAGCTGACCAGGCAGGACTTCACCGGCGGGGGAGTCCTCTGCGGCACTATATTCTCCACTCTTATTTCGAGGTTACATGGGGTCAGCAGCTGGTTACAGTCTTACATATATAATGTATGCTTGTTATATAAACTGACTTCTTTACAGACAAAAAATATGCTGAGCTATGCTACAACATCTTTTGGCAGGGTCTGTTGGACAAAGTTCATTGAAACTGCCTGCATCTTCTGCTTACATCCAATCACGTACTCAGTCCACCACTTAGCTCCTCGCCAATCTTCCGCAAGCAAGTCCTACTTTGTCCAGCTGGAGCTTGGATATCAGTTCCTCCAGCCTAACTGGGGTAACCCCCGGCTCCTGCTCAAGCTCTGGCAATGTGGCGAGGGCAACCAACCCCGCCAGCTTGCGAGCCACCGGTGTCACCATCCCGTGGAGGGCCAGCCGGGGATGCAGCTCTCTCCCTCCCCAAAGAGGCGGAGTCCTGCCTGGTCAGCTGTCCCAAACAGCCAGAGTCCCCTGCAGCCCCTCCGCGTGTTCTAGGGGCTCTCCACACAGATTGGAGCATAAGTCCTTCCTTCCGTCCTTCAATAAAGCGTAGTTTACTATTCTTAGGCCTGAGTGTCATCTTTTCGCTGGTATCTCCCACCCGCCCTTGCGGGCACACAGGTCCTCAACATTTCTCTAATCTATTTATTATAGACACAATACAAAATCCTTTCTTTTTCTTACTAAACCTTAAAACAAAGACATGTATATTTAACTAGAGTGCCTAATTTGTAATACATATAGGAAACCATAGTAGACATTATAACTTATCCTGAAACAAAAGGGTGACCATAATCAATCATAAGTATTGTTCTGGTCTGTCCCTGCCTTAACATCAGTACAGACACTGGCAGTCTGTTGCATGCATTCCTACCAATGTCCCAGAGAGTCATTCCTTTCTGCTATTCAAAAAGGGTGGCTGGTAAAATGAAATCAAGACATACATTAGTACCTCTATTCTTATAGTACTATTATAAAATCCTGCACCTATATGATTCCCAGCTTAACTATAAAATTTGGCCAAAATTTTCAAATTTAGGAGAGTTAAGTTAGGGACCTTTAAATAAGGTGCCTTATCTACAGCTCCTATAGAAGTCATTAGAGTTGTGGCTTGTCAGAATTTCTGAAAATCAGACCGCTTATTTAGATGACTAATTTAAAAAATTTGGGCACTGACGTTTTTACTCTAAAGTATGCTTTTTGTCCTGCTGCACAGCCTTTAAAATTAAATACCAAAAATGCATGTATCTGCCTGTCATAGGGGCAAACTACTGTCCAGCTAATGCACTCATGCAGGGGACCAAGGGAGTAAGTGCATCTTTTCTCCTCTGCTTTGGTTACATATGTCACATGAGTAGCAATGAGAGAGTGAGAGCAGCCTCCGGGAGCCTGCTTCTCCCCATCCTGGGTGGGGAATAGGTGGGCAAGACCAGTGGGTGTGAGTGGACCCTAGGTTCCACCCTCTACACTGGAGGAAATGATCTGTGACAGGTACATAGCTGGTAAGTATTACTTCTCTCCCCCACCTTGGAGCAAGAGGTGAACTGGGGACCATATTGTGACTCTCAGTCACAGTCTTCTCCCCATTCTACTGATGGGGCAGCACCACTCTATTCTGGCCCTTTGGGAATAAAGCCACAATTCAGTTAATAGATTATATAACTGACTGATAACTAAGGGCTTGTCTACACAGTGCTTTACACCACAGGGGTGTAAATCTAAGTCTGCAGAAGCCTGCTACACAATGTGGATCCTGCTGGTGTGCACTAAAAGTTCCCTAATGAGCCTTAATGAAGTGCTGTTTGAAAGAGAACTACATTAATACACACTAGGGAACTTCTAATGCATGCCAGCAGAGTCCACACAGGCCAGTTAGTGAGTGACACACTAGTGTGGACTAAAATGTACACCCTTCTGGAGTGGACTAAAGCACTGTGTAAGTAAGCCCAAAGGGCTTTTTTAAAACACAAAACAGAATGAAAAATTAGCTCATGGATTTTGTTTTAAAGTCTGTTCTCCTTGTTCCCTCTGCAAAGTTCTGTTTCGCTCCTGTAACAAAGGGAAACTCTTTTCTTACTTTGCTTTATCTCCGTGTGATTGGTGCTAACCATATGCATTTCACATGTACATTTAACAGCACCTTTATTTATTGTTAATGTCAGCACAGAGAGAATTGCAGCATCCATGGAATGCCCTAAGAGTGGCTAGAAATAACTCCTGATGGAAAAATCATGTAGGTTCTTGCCATTTTTTTTAAGTGAGTCTAGCAAAATTTGTGGATTCCTCCTGATTTACGTAGTCACAGACAGGGTGTATATATTACTTTCAACAGCTACTCTTTTAAAGTAGCATGATAGGAAATACTGGAGACAGCACTATATTTAACAAACTTTAATAGACATTTTCTCTCTAAAAAGAACTTCCAAACATCCTACATTCATGTTTGTAAAAAGTTTTTAAAAAATAATTCAAACAACTGAACAAACTTCCCATCTACTTATAGTGTTCATCCCACACAAAACAGTAGCAGGGCATTTACCACCATGTGATGGCCCTTTAGCAGGCACTGAATAAAACCTTCACACCCTTCACTCAGGCCTAGAGTTGAAAAGTCTCATCTGAAAATAAGGGTTTCACGGGAAACTTTCATTTTTGACTACATGTTTAAAAAAACATTTTTTTCATTTAAAAGTTGTAAGTTTTCCCCTACTTTCCCACACATTCTTACTGTTTCCCACCTGGTAACAGTTAGGAAATGTTAAAAAAAATTTTGAGGAAAAAATCTTACGTCAGATGTATTACTTTTTAAAGTGAAAGTTTTACTTTTTCTCTGAAACAAAGACTTTAAGCACTGACAATTTCCCAACTGTCAGAAGTTGGAAGATCCTCAGAAAGCGGGGAAGGAACCTTCAATAAGGGCTACAAATGTTCAAGGAATGCATTATCCTTATCACACTAGTGATTCTATTAACTCTTGCAGGAGAAACATGAAAAGCTGAACTTGGGACTTGATATGTATGAAACTTCAGTGAATTTCTAGGAAGACTCCCATTGACTTCATTAGACTTTGGATCAGCCCCTAAATTCCTATGCATTTTCCTATAATCTATTTAATGATTCTGGAGTTTTAGAAAGGTTTTCTTCAGCCATGAATACATACCATATTTAGGACTAGACTGTTGCTTTAAGTCATGCATTTCATTCTAATGGGTAGTTGCATCCACAGTAAGAATTCTGGCTGATTCAGAGTGAATTCTTCCCAGGAATTGGGAATTGTACATACTAGAGAGGTACTGTGCTACACTTTGAAAGGATGTTGTCTTTTCCATCGGCTCCACTTCTGGCCAGCTTTACCCAGCCAGTCTGCATTCACTACTACTTGCCCTAATTGGTGTGGTGGCTAGCACTTACGGCAAAAGTAGGATTTTCTCTATATTAGGAAAAGAGGTTGAAGTTATGACTTTTTTTTCTAGAGTGAATGCAGGTTAACAACACTTTTTATCTTGGTTTACATAGAATCATAGAATATCAGGGTTGGAAGGGACCGCAGGAGGTCATCTAGTCCAACCCCCTGCTCAAAGCAGGACCAATCCCCAACTAAATCATCCAAACTATAGGTTCCCCACTAGAGTGTCCTGGGCAGCTAAATCAAGGTAAAAGTATTGTTAACCTATATCTATACTGGGGGAAAAGTTGAGGTTAACCTCAACCTCTTTTCCTAATCCAGTTATATCCTCAGAAATTGCAAGGGCTGTAGTTGAGCTTGGCACTTGTGCAGGGGCACAAGCTGAGAAAGCTCCATGTGTTCTTTGCCCCTTCTTACAGCACAGAAGGCCAACCACAACCTGGGTATTAGTTGATTTCTTTATAATTTTGGAGTGAAGTCAACCACCTCATACACAATCTAGCTTAGTAAAACAGATTTTAAAAAGCAAAGCATAGTGATCTAACAGTTTCCAGGGCTGTTAATTTGGCAACTTTCATGACAACTAAAGTCATTTTATAAAATATTTATATATGTTAGGACAAGTGTAGTGGTCTCAGACTAGTGCCTTAGATCCTTGTTGACATTTATACCTATCAGAAAGCCACTAACCAGTTACAATAGTAAACCTTGTCAGAAAGGCAAAGGATTAGTTTAGCAGGAGAGTTGCAGGGTAAGAATGAAGGTGCATGGCCAGAATTATTTGGAGAAGAGTGTGCAGTGCCTTCCATAGCTCTAGCTAAAGCTTTTAATCCTTCCCTTGTATGAGCACCAGATTCACACAAATTTCCAACAAAGAAAAACATGTTGGAAAAATCCATGTTACAAAAAAGTACTTCCCAAAGGTGAGCCACTCCTAATTGTCCTTAATCCATGTCTGCAAATTTTCTCATAAACAGAACTCTTCCTGTGTTTAAACTTGTGTATGGTTCATAAAGTGGAACAAACCCGCCAAATGAAGGACACAAGAAAACTAATAATGGTAAAGGTAATTATAAATATTGTAAGATTTTTTTCTTCGACATTAGTAAAGTTCTCTAAAACCCACATTTTATAATACACCTTTTTGAATTTAAATAATTTCCAATGGAAGGGAAATTAGCCCTTCCATTAGGTTTGTGTGGAACAGGCCTAAAATTTGGTCTATAATCATACCTGTCTTGTGATGAGGGTATTTGATAGAGATGTTGGTTAGCAGTAGAAAATTAGAAACATCTACTGCCGATTATTATTTTAAACCTAAGGAATCTTGTTTTCTTCACTGCAGTCCCAACAGTATACTTTTCTTTAACTATCCCTACTGTCATAAATATAAAGGGAAGGGTAAACCCCTTTGAAATCCCTCCTGGCCAGGGGAAAGCTCCTCTCACCTGTAAAGGGTTAAGAAGCTAAAGGTAACCTCGCTGGCACCTGACCAAAATGACCAATGAGGAGACAAGATACTTTCAAAAGCTGGGAGGAGGGAGAGAAACAAAGGGTCTGGGTCTGTCTGTATGCTGCGCTTGCCAGGGACAGAACAGGAATGGAGTCTTAGAACTTTTAGTAAGTAATCTAGCTAGGTATGTGTTAGATTATGATTTCTTTAAATGGCTGAGAAAAGAATTGTGCTGAATAGAATAACTATTTCTGTCTGTGTATCTTTTTTGTAACTTAAGGTTTTGCCTAGAGGGGTTCTCTATGGTTTTGAATCTAATTACCCTGTAAGATATATACCATCCTGATTTTACAGGGGGGATTTCTTTATTTCTATTTACTTCTATTTTTTATTAAAAGTCTTCTTGTAAAACACTGAATGCTTTTTCATTGTTCTCAGATCCAAGGGTTTGGGTCTGTGGTCACCTATGCAAATTGGTGAGGCTTTTTATCCAACATTTCCCAGGAAAGGGGGAGTGCAAGTGTTGGGAGGATTGTTCATTGTTCTTAAGATCCAAGGGTCTGGGTCTGTAGTCACCTAGACAAATTGGTGAGGCTTTTTACCAAACCTTGTCCAGGAAGTGGGGTGCAAGGTTTTGGGAAGTATTTTGGGGGGAAGGACGCGTCCAAACAGCTCTTCCCCAGTAACCAGTATTAGTTTGGTGGTGGTAGCGGCCATTCCAAGGATAACGGGGGTAATATTTTGTACCTTGGGGAAGTTTTGACCTAAGCTGGTAAAGATAAGCTTAGGAGGTTTTTCATGCAGGTCCCCACATCTGTACCCTAGAGTTCAGAGTGGGGGAGGAACCTTGACACCTACTGATGACTAAAGGGATCCCATGTAAATTAAACTCTTCATGGTGAAAATACCTGGTGTCAAAGCTCCAGTCAGAGGCCTTTCATCTCAGGGATGTAATTATGCACATTATGGGTAAATCCAGGTTGCAATCTTAGGGTATGGCTGCAGCATGTGTGGACAACCCTGATATTCTATGATTCTATGACATATCTGAGCTAGCTCTGAGCTAGCTAGCTCAGGTAAACAGCAGTGAAGCCAGGCCAGCACAAATGGCTGCAACAGCTAATCCCACCCACCTCAGGACCGTCAGTATATAACACAAGCAGCCACCACCCATTCTGCAGCTTCATGGCTGTTATTATTTGGGTTACCCTAGATTTACCTGGACCAAAGCTAGCTCAGACATGTCTACCTGTACTGAAGTCACACCTCCTTACTGCATTGCAGATATACTCTGTGACATTGAGATTAGTATTGTGCTGCTGTTATAGGACTGCCAGTGAAGCACCCGTCGTAAGGTTAACTTTTCTGTAGTGCTGAGTACGCTCAGTGAAATAGGTTCAGGTCTATGTTTATAAAGGAAGATAAAAGGATTTATGAACCCTCAGTAAAATTACGAGGGAGCATAGGGGGAAATGGCTCAGGGGATAGAGGAAGGAGAAACAGGCCCAAGGTAAGGTGCCATTAAGAATCTCATCATATGAGTAGCGACAGTTTTATAGCCTTCTGTAAAATCACAAAATGCATTTTTCACAAAATCAGTAAGTCTCCTGGAAGATGGTTCCATGTCTATCCAGCAGCACATGTCAGAGTAACTGAAAGATTGAAGTAGAGGATTATTTAAACTACAGGGTACAAGGGAAATTGTTAAAAATCAAATGGTAAAAGTTGAGGGTTTTTTATATGCATCTGTTCTGAGTCTATCCGGTTTAGTTTTCATCTGATGGAAGAATGACCATTTTTTAGAGAAAACAGAAGTCTAAAATAAAAATCTCTTCGAAATCCATTGAGTGGATTTGCTTTGAATTGATGTTGGAGAGATGTAAAAGGCCAGTTTTCTTTGCTTTGTATTTTAAAATTAGAATACTTTGAAAAAGATCAAGATAGGTAGATAAATAGATCAATGGTAAAAGTGACTGAGTATCCTGAGTAGAAAGCAAAGTGGTTTCTCAACAAAGAAAATGAAACATTTTTGCTATACCAGTAGCTCAGACCCTGAATTCAGAAGTATGTTACCTTAAGGTAGATTTTTTGTTCATCCATAGAGATGACAGTTTTGTCATTATTGCAACAAGTTATTTTCAAGAAGTTTTAATTAAAAAATTAAAACCATTTTCCACACAAAACTATTTCAAAGGCACATTAATTTTGGGACACCAGAAGGGAAAAATAATGGGAGGAAATTTGCAGTTCGGGTAAACAGAGTGACATTCCAAATAGCGAGGCACAGCACCACCTGTCTAATAAATTGGTAGGTAGAGCTGATATTTTCTATCAGAAAGTGCTGTTTTGTGGAAATGTACCAGTTTTGGTGAGCATTTAGTCAAAGGTTTGGACCAGGATGGACTGTCTGGTCGCCCATCCTCTGAATCCTTCAGAACCAAGACTTGAACCTACGTCTTCACATCCCAGGTAAATGCCCTAACTACTAAGCTATTAGCTAGCTCTCTCTTGCTCTCACCTTCACTCAATTTTTTTCACAAAAAATGTTGAATGGTCTCAATTTTGTTCTGATGGAAAATGAAAACAAATTTTAAAACCTCAATTTTTTTTGCAAAACAGAATTGTTGTTTTCCAGCCAGCCCTGTGTTCTCTGCCATATTGTACATAGGTAATGGAATACATCTGTCCCCCTATGGTAGTTTTTGTCCCTTTTTAAAAAATTGATTTCACTGGAGCCATAGGTACTCCGAACTTCTGAAAATTAGGACCTAGCTATCTCAAGATGGCCATCCAAAATTAGTAGATATTTTTGAAAATGTATTTGGGCCTTAACCTCTCAGAGCCTTCTTTTACCCACCTATAAAATTATGTCTTTTGAGATTTCATATTTATCAACCACGTTGAGAACCTCTGGTGGCAAGTATTGCAGCAATGCAACATGTTAATATTATTGTCTGCATTGCATGACATGTTAGCTGTACAGTATGCAATTTTCCTTACAGTATTTTAGAATTAATTTACAAGATTAGCTAATAAAAGTAATTTGTAAACATTGCATTTTATATACCAGATTTTTCCTTCCTATTACCTAACTTCCAAAATTCTCAGACTATGAAAACCTAAAGGATTCCTCCAAAAGAAAATTATTAAAATGACATGCACTTGTGAGCTGATACTTATTGAAATTTCAGGTGCCAGCTGGTTTACAACTGTAGGTGTGTCATTTCTGGAATTGATGCATGTGGAGTCTGAGAGTCTGCTAACATATTTGAATTTAAAGAAGTGCTGTAATATATCCAACATATTTTACCTTTGCTCAGCAAGATTAATGACTGTTGTTTTACAGAAAGTCTTTAATTTTTATTATTCAGTTAGAAAAAAGACATATGATTCAAGTTCCTTAGCATAAAGATCACTGAGGGACACATTTTATCATCTCATTATAATAAATTATGTTTTTGCTCTTTGAATATCAGGTGTTTCTTTAGGACTGGTTGCTTTAAAGCAAATGCTGTAACCTTGGTGCTGTAGGTAGTTCAAAAAATGATTACTCCACTGAGAACTCTGAACTGCCACCGTTTAGTTGCTGCCTTCCCTTCCTACAATGTACAGCACGCCCCTGCACCTGTACTAGCCCCTTAAAGTCGATGGTCACCCAGCATGCTGCTACCTTTTACAACTTGGTGCTTCTTGTTAAATTTACTGGCTGGGGAGCAGTGTGCACAGTGAGGTGAAGAGGTTTCTGACCCTTAAGTCTTAAGGAGAGTGACAAGCAGTTATAGGCCTAGGACTGGATTCTCTCGTCCACCGAGTTCACTGTGCATCACTTGATGCTTACATGCCACAAAGTGAATTTACATGGCAAGAGTTTGTCCTTGGAGAGTTCACCTCTGCAGTGGCATCTCCACTAGTGTATAGATGGCCAGAATTCCTCCTTCCAGCACAACGGAGGGCAGGGGCATGTTGGGGGTGGGTATGGTAAGGGTAGGGTTAGGGTTCAGGCAGAAGGAAGGGATGTTAACTTATGCTGGAGCTAAGCAGCTGAGGACCAAGGGCTCCTCACCACTAGCTCCCTCTCCACTGTGCCTGAGCAGCATGCTATGTAGAATCAAGCCCCTGGCACTTTAAAGTCCAACCCGTCTGCAGGGGTAACACTACTGAGTTTGTGTAAAAAGGACCCTCCCTTTCTATAGGACAGATTTCATTTTCAGGCTCCATAACTGTGAATAGTCTTTGCTTTAAATAAACCATATGCAAAAATGCTGCTTATTCTAAGGGTATGTCTACACTCTAATCAAAGGTGTAATTGAAGCATAAATAGATATGCCAGCACTAGCTTTAATCTAATTGGCTTGCTAAAAATAACAGTGAAGACACAGTGGCACAGGCTTCAGTGAGGGCTGAAAAGCCCACTTACTCCCCTTAGGTATGTACTTGCACTTGTTAGCCTCTGCTGAAGCTGGGACCCCCACACCATCACTGCTATTTTGAGCCAGATTAGCTAGCATTGGTGCGCCGACCCAAGGTGCAATCATACCTCCGATTACAGTGTAGACATACCCTAAGTAGGTTTCAGAGTAGCAGCCGTGTTAGTCTGTATTCGCGAAAAGAAAAGGAGTACTTGTGGCACCTTAGAGACTAACCAATTTATTTGAGCATAAGCTTTCGTGAGCCACAGCTCACTTCATCGGATGCATAAAGTGGAAAATGCAGTGAGGATACCCTAAGTAGTAGAGCATATACAGTATTCTAAAGTGTGTAAATTCCTGCAGTTGTAGCCCCACAGATTAAGATTCTGGGTCTTTGTTCCCTCCAGTGGCTCGTCAGCATAAAAGCCTGCTCATTCCAGCTAAGAGATTAAGGGCCAGGTTTTCAAAGATATTTAGGCACACAGTGGGATTATCAAAAGTGCCTGTGCACCTAATTCTGATTGATTTCCTTAGCTCAATCAATAATGACTTGTGTTTTTAAGTATTCAGTACTCTATACATAAGCACTGCTGTAGGTCCATGTTGGATCAGTTACACACTTTTCTAAGGACACTCTAATAATGAGAGGTTTCAGAGTAGCAGCCGTGTTAGTCTGTATTCGCAAAAAAGAAAAGGAGTGCGTGTGGCACCTTAGAGATTAACAAATTTATTTGAGCATAAGCTTTCGTGAGCCACGAAAGCTTATGCTCAAATAAATTTGTTAGTCTCTAAGATGCCACAAGTACTCCTTTTCTTTTTTCTAATAATGAGGTACAATTACATGTGTTGTTGAGTAAGAAGCCTTAACACTTGTCTTTGTGGATTTAAGTGAAAGTGAATATTAAGTAGATATCAGTGTTCTCATTGAAGTTATACCAGGCCCCTTTAGATGTCAGTGTTCTATAGAAGCTATTAGAAGCTTAATTAAATTTTTTACACAAAAAACGAGTTAACATGGCATTAAGGTTGAGCGTATCTATTACTAAATTAGAGTAAAATACATTATAAGAATGCTGTAATTATCCTAAAACCAAGGGTTAAAAACTAGGGAATTCATAGTTAAAGTTAAACTTAAAAGAAATCCACACATGTTAAGGTATGGAAACAGTTAGGGCGCTCAAACAACCTTTACTCTGCCCTGTAATGACACCAGAGGTGATGGGGGAAGAAAAAAAATCTAATGTGCCTTAAAAATCAATTCAACCTAATCTGGGTCTAAAAGCACTAAAATGCCTTAATTATAATTAAATGATTTTTATATAGTGTTACCACTGGGCAGATTTCAAGTTGTTTGGGTTCACTTGCTTTGCATTTTCCTATCTTAATATGTTTGGATTTTTAAAATGTTATTCTTAACTCTGAATCTTTTGGCTTTGCATTGATTGAGCAGTTTAAGTAGTGCAGTGCAGTGTTCATACAGAGATACTAATCAGAATAGTAGAGGAGGACAGCTTTGGCTATATTTTCTGGGCCAAATTTTTCAAAAGATTCCTTTGACTTTTGCTCACGTATCTCTGCATGTTTAGTCATTTCAAAATGTCATCAAATATGTAGTAATTGTATGTAAATGTAATAACCAAGCACATGGAATATGTGAGCCTGCCAAAAATGTGTCCCTCAGAGATCTTTAGACTATTAATTCTAAAAAGATGTTGCCCATAATCACCAAAACAAATATTTATGAGGTTTCTGTGGTGGAAATCAATGTGCTACAGCCAATCAGTGTAATATCTCCCAAGCCCCCCTTTTCCTCCGGAATGTTATAGGGTTGTGAGGGTAAATGTCACAAGGCACTGCTCTACCCACTGGACAGTTTCAAGAGCAGTTTGTTCATGGATTTAAAGTCTGAGAGAGGTTGCCATGGGAGCGAATGGTATTAAAGAGGTCAGAGCAGCATGGCCACTTGGAAAGATTAAATGAGTCTGTGCAGGGCATTGTTTCAGATTGTAATGTTAAAGTGTATAGCAAGCAGATGTGGACCATGGCTTATTGCAAAATCAAGTAATATAAAATATACAGGAATATCCAAAAATAGAGCTTTTTGTCTCATTCTCTTCTCTCATCCTTGACTGACCTCATCCTTAAATACTCATCTATGCCAACAACTCTCAGATACATTTCTTCACTCTGGACCTGCCTTCTACCTTTCAGTCTCTCATCTCATTATCTCAATGACATCTCTTCTCGGATAGTTTCATATGATTTTGTTATTGTGATGCTTGTCCCTCTCTTTCTTCACCCTTGCTCCACTCTCTGAACTCACTTGTAGTGTCAAGTTAAATCAAGATTGTCCACCCTTGTGGGCGTAGCTCATGTCTTTGTTTATTTGCGAGCTGCTCATCAACTTTATGGAGACTTAACTGTGAAATAACTACCCTTGAAGCTAGTGGGAGTTTTGTCTGATTTAGCTGTGAGTAAAATCAGATTAACTTCAGGATTTGGCCCTTTATTGGTAGATATAATATCCTCAGATGCAAGGTTAGATTATAAAGCCATCCCTTCACTTTTCACCTCTCTGTACATAACTAGATTCTAATTAAATGTACATACAATTGAATATTGAAAACTATTGCTTATTTAAAGAAACACTAGACTAAGATATTTTAGAATAGAAAGGGGACTATTTTAGGATTATGTGTTCAGGGGCAGCTTCCTTCTGCAGGCGGATGTCTGTTTGTTCTGTAGTTTCCTGTTTATTTGTCCATATTTTATTTCCTTTTGATTCTGAAGTTGCTGGCTTCTGGTCTCAGAGGAGAAATGATTGTTACATTTACACAGCATAGTGAGTATAGTTGAAAGCCAAAGGAAGGCAATTGGCAGATGCAGAACAGCAGGCACTCTTCATTTAATGACTCACTGATGCCTCATGGAAGGCTATTTCAGAGCGATTCTGCTTACATACTCTCTGGATTTCTGTTTATCTTCTCTTGTTCTTTATCACTAGGGGAAAATATGTGCAAACTGGAGTTTTCATTTTTAGGAGTTTTCCTTGTGCCTTATCTGATGCCCTAACCCTCAGCTTGCATCATTAAAATTAGACTTTGTGAGATGATTTTGATGGCACAACTAGGACTATATATTTCATGATATATTAATGTATGTGTTATCTGTTGTTGTTGTCCTCATTGTTTTGGAGTGGCACAGCATCTTAAGCATCTTAGCTGAGTATGAATGGAGTAGCTCTTTAAACCTGTGTAACGAAGTGTATCAGAATGTGACAAGGCTTCAGCTGCTGAAACTGTATAAAGATATGGAGCCATTCTACTGACTTACCTTGGAAGCCAGTCCAGATGGGTCTTCTTAGTTCCTAGTCAGCAGTGTAAATGGGTCTGAATGTCTCTGTGAGGCAGAGGGAACTAAGGCCAGGGACAGAGTGGTCCTGCAGAGAAAAACTATAAGACTAGGGTGACATTCATGCTGAGGTTTTAGGTTTTAAGTCAACAATAAAAGAAAATGACATGAAACAGGTAAATACGGGCAATAACCTTTGTATGTGTTAGGATCAGAGTGGAAATGCTACCTGCTTACAGAGACTTACCTTTTGTTCACCCTACTAAGTGTACTGATGTCTTCCATTTTTTGTTTGTTTATTTTTTTCAGATATAGGCCCTTAAATGGGTGATATGGAGACCTGGTGTGTGTTTGCTTATAAACTGGATATTTTTAACTCACATAATGTCATGTAACTACCCATGAATAAAAAATGTTTTGCCCAGAAATAAAGGCAAAATACGGGAATCACACTATTCCACAACAAAATGCATCAAACAGACTTAAAACACTAATTAGATAATCAAACATTTCTGTTATGGGCCTACAAGTTTAAAAGCAACTGCACATAGGATTGTTCACAGTTCATGTTTATGTTTTTGAATGTTCAGGCTGAAGTTTTGCCAAAAGGAAAAAAATTCTGGAGGTTTTGGGTTTTTTTTTAAATCATTTAAACCCAATGACCCATGAGATGACCCAAGCTGTAACCAATGCATATAGTACATTGTTTAGGCTTCTACGTAATAGCGCTCTTGCCCTGATGGTGAAGCCACAGTACATGGTGCAAAGTCTGCTGGTACATGCCCTGATTCTATATCTGTTCTTAACTAGTATTGAGGGCAGTAGCTAGTCAAATATATGATGTGGTCTATGCCTGTTATAGTTCCTGGCTCCAGCTGGGTGTGGTAATTACATGTGCTGCCTTTCAATACTACTCTCTTTCTTCAGACCTATTTTAAAGATACCGTTCTTCGAGCAGAGATCAGTTTAACAAGCACTGAGACAGAAAGCAAATCCTTTTTTCCAAGGCTCTCTCAACCCATGGGATCTCTCTAACCCTTGGGGCTTCTGGCAGTGGAACCTCAGAGACCACACGGGGGCACAGAAGACAGCTCTGTGGGGAGTTCCCTTTGAGATCAAAATCAGAGAGGACTGAGGATGAGAAAGGATGGAGGAAGAACTAAAGAACCTGCTGCTAGGCAGATCATCTGATCCTTCTTTGTCTGCTTCCCCCACATGCCTTCCTACATGAAGTGGCAGGCTTGGTAGAGCTACAGTATCTATTCCAGCTAATGCAGGCGATTCCAGTTACCTCCTCTTACGAAGTTTGTGCTACTGAAGCTGGGTGCTAGGAAGAAGATTTATCCATGAATTTCTAAATTTGTGGGTGGGGAGAAGAATGTCTCAGAATTCTAGGAAAAAGTGTAAAGTCTATTGTCATAAATATAAAGGGAAGGGTAAACCCCTTTGAAATCCCTCCTGGCCAGGGGAAAGCTCCTCTCACCTGTAAAGGGTTAAGAAGCTAAAGGTAACCTCGCTGGCACCTGACCAAAATGACCAATGAGGAGACAAGATACTTTCAAAAGCTGGGAGGAGGGAGAGAAACAAAGGGTCTGTGTGTCTGTCTATAGTCTGTCTTTGTCGGGGATAGACCAGGAATGGAGTCTTAGAACTTTTAGTAAGTAATCTAGCTAGGTACATATTAGATTATGATTCCTTTAAATGGCTGAGAAAAGAACTGTGCTGAATAGAATAACTATTTCTGTCTGTGTATCTTTTTTGTAACTTAAGGTTTTGCCTAGAGGGGTTCTCTATGGTTTTGAATCTAATTACCCTGTAAGATATATACCATCCTGATTTTACAGGGGGAATTTCTTTATTTCTATTTACTTCTATTTTTTATTAAAAGTCTTCTTGTAAAACACTGAATGCTTTTTCATTGTTCTCAGATCCAAGGGTTTGGGTCTGTGGTCACCTATGCAAATTGGTGAGGCTTTTTATCCAACATTTCCCAGGAAAGGGGGGGTGCAAGTGTTGGGAGGATTGTTCATTGTTCTTAAGATCCAAGGGTCTGGGTCTGTAGTCACCTAGGCAAATTGGTGAGGCTTTTTACCAAACCTTGTCCAGGAAGTGGGGTGCAAGGTTTTGGGAAGTATTTTGGGGGGAAGGACGCGTCCAAACAGCTCTTCCCCAGTAACCAGTATTAGTTTGGTGGTGGTAGCGGCCAGTCCAAGGACAATGGGTGGAATATTTTGTACCTTGGGGAAGTTTTGACCTAAGCTGGTAAAGATAAGCTTAGGAGGTTTTTCATGCAGGTCCCCACATCTGTACCCTAGAGTTCAGAGTGGGGGAGGAACCTTGACATCTATAATGGAAGGAATGGGGATTCTAGAAGAGGAGGTCAGTGGCTGGTAATTATCAGGAGATTACTTTTGAGATTTGGAGCACTTAAGCTTATAAAACTTTTGGCATCTGTTATAAGCTGGTAGGTGACGTTTTCCCAGTTTGGAACTTTGCCATTGCTCACCATTTTGTTTCTCAGCCTATGCCAAGCAAGCAGCGCAAGGACATAAAGTGTTCAGCACACAGTAGTTGCTGTGAATAATAACTCTTTCTAAATGTGTCCTTTTGTTTGAGGCAGGTGGAACTAGTGCCAGGTATGAGGTAATTATAACCCAAAAGGAAACTGTGCTGCAGTGGATTCCTGTGGTGTCAAGGGAATGCTGAGAGGCTGAAAGCAGACTCCTTTATATTAGCGCTGCCCCTGCAGAAATGCTGCAAAAGGAAGGGTTTCCATGGGACAGATGTGGAATGGCAAAAATACCATCCCTGTCTCTGCTGTGCAGTGGAGAATCTGCAATCCAATCTTTACACAATGGAATTGTTAACATCATTAAGAGGTCGTGGCTCAGCGTCTCTGATTATCAGTCTACTTATATTTAGGTGCCTAACTTACATTGGCCTAAAGCTTCAATTCATCAGCAAGCTAGACTGTACAACAAGTATGTTAGTTTTGGTGTGATATTGACATGAATATTATTTTATATTTTTATTTCCTGGTAAAAAGCTGCTGTAGCTAATTTGTACTATTGTTTTTACATTAAGCAATACAAACAATCAGAGAGAAGAAGAAGAAAACATCTATGAACATGAATAAAACAAATCAATTAAACTGGGAAATCAGCAATTAGTATTTGTTTGGAAAATTACTAAGATGAGTTATGAAGAATGGCATTCTTGAAGAGCTATCATTACTATTTAAAATAGTCAGATGATCCAGGGAGCCTGTCAGATGTTTTATCAAACAAGTTAATTTGCTCTGTCATTTTAATAACACTTTCTCTAGGCCTGCAAGATCAATACATGTTTTAACTAATGCAGGAACTTCCTTCACTCACCAAAGATGTTTTTATGTTTCTTTTACAATCTGAACTATTGTAATTCAGCCTCTGTGTTATCAAAAGACTGATGATAAATTGAAAATGACTGAATTTTTGTGCCAGGAACATTCAATGTATCGTTCATTTCCTCAAAAGCGTAAAATTCCTGCTGAGGATTTACATTAATTTTCTGATTAGCAGTCCCTGTCTGAGTGATACTCTCTAGTGGCACTTCAGGGCAATCAATAAAGGACTTTAAGCCAAATGTTACATTGGAAGATATTTCAATGTTGTTATTACTAATCAGAAATCAGTATTCTCAGCCTGTGTTTCTTAAAGGCCTTTCCATTGAGAAAAAGTTGTTCAGTTCCTCCCACATCCTTCATGCTACATTTCCATAGTATAATTTGCTTGTAAACTGTATTTATTATTAGTAGTAGTATTAGTTATTATTACATTAAATTATAATTACAACTTTTCACCTACTAATATATGGCTGAGCATCTTCCATGAATAAAGAATGGAAAATAGACTAAAGTATGCAATTTAAGAGCCACATAGTATATTCACAGCATAAATCTAAACACATAAATAAATGGACAAAATTAGCATAGAATCCCTAATTCAAAAAGCTTCCTAGAAACCTCTTGTGTGCCATATCTTTAATGATCTCTAGATATAAAAATTACACACACCAAATCTATGTTAAAAGATCATTGGTAAGGTTGAAAATCAAGCATTCAAAAGCTAAGTAATATTAGAAGAAGCTTAATAAAGTTATTTTCAGAAGAGTTTTTGTTTTGTTTTTGGGGAGTGTGTGTGTGTAGGTGCATGCACATGCATGTGTAATTTCCTAGGTTTTTTAAAAAAGCAAACTGAAAAATCAGAAAGTCAGCCGTGTAGCATCATATTGACACTCTCATGGTTCATCAGTAGGATTGGAACCTTTAGATCCATCACATGACCTCTGATACTTGAACTAAAGGAATAATAATACACTAGTAAGTTGTCATTTTCTATGTGGTCTAGTATTAGAGAAGAGTGTGACACTTTTCCAGAGGGTTTCACAGATATTAGGTGACAGCAGAGGAATGGTGAGAGTCAGGATTTTTGGTTTCCATTCCAGGCTGTACAGAACCGTATTATTTAGTGGGCACAATCTCTTCTGCCAACCTTGACTCTTTCTGTTCCTTTGCTTCTAACCTGTTGCTGTCTCAGACCTGCCTCTTTCCAACTCCTGTCTCCTTCTCCCAGGCCCAGTCTCATTGTCTAACCAGTCCCAGTTTCCACTCCTGAGGTTTATCATCCCCATCCCAGTCTCCAACATAGTCCTAGTCTCACCAACAAGTCCTAGTCTCCATATCACCACTCCACATGTACTCACCCCCCTCCCTGTCCTTGTCTCTTTGCCCAGCCATTCCCCCACATCACTGGCTCCTACTCTGAAATCTTCTTGCCCAGGCACTTCCAGTTCCCACCTGTTGGCTCCTTGTTCAATCTGTGTCCCTCTCCTTCTAAGCGTCCACTCACCCACATTCTCTGTCTCAGTCTCCCTCCCTGGGCTACTCCTCCAGTCTGTGTTTCTCCCAATGACCTGGCTATTTGTCCCAGTCTCTTAGCATAGACAGTCTGAGTTCTCACTCCACACCGTGGCTCCCCATCAGATTTGTTTTCCCTCCTTTCACGTCCCTCCGCCCCACTTGTTCCCAATTGCAGTCTCCTTGCCAAGCCAGTTCCAATATCCCCCCCACTCTCTGTCAGGTCTGAGTCTCCTCCCCCACCAACTTGGTCTAGCCTTCTTGTTTCCAGTCTCAGTCTCCTTGTTCAGCCAGTCCCAGTCTCCTCCCACCTGCAAACTCCCAGTTCCAGTTTCCCTCTGCCCCTGTCTGGGGCAGATTGGGCTCCTTGTCCCAATCTACTCCTCCTGCCTCCACTCATTTCCACTCTTGTCCCATCTGCATTTGGTTTAAATGTCTTCCACGTTTAAACTGCATGTGCAGGGGAGCATTGGGAGTAGAGGAGAAAGTTATAAGCCTTTAAAAATCACAGGTCGCACATGTTCAGCATGGACTGACTCTACAGGGGATTAGGCTGTAATGTTCTAGCAAGTCGCTACTGATCGTGTGCAAACTGAAATTTTGTTAAAGGTTTATAAGTTGACTAAATTTGGATGGATTTCCACAGGGATGACAAAAGTACATCCCTGACACAGAAATGTGGAACGTCCCTGCTTCAAAGCATTAGATGCACTAAAGGTTCTCAAAAAAAGGGTCATTTACAAGGTTTTTAACATGTGCAAAACAAAGTATGTTTCCACAGCCTCATTCCCAGAAATTTCAAGTCAATTTATAAATAAATAAAATAATCAGACTGAGTAGACACATGGCATAGAACAGTGGTTCTCAAAGTTTTTTTTTTTTCACGGACCACTTGAAAATTGCTGAGGACCACTTAATGATCTTTCCAAATGACCACAGTCTGAGAACTTCTGGCAAAGAAAATTTCAGCCCAAATGGTTAAAGTTTGGCAAAGTTGTAAGCAACTGAAAAGAGGTAAGCAATCTTAATAATAGTCACACTACCAGCCCTGCCCATAATATAAAGCAGAATCCTAAAAAATACTGAGTAACTGTAACTCCATTTATTTCAGTGGGAGTTATGGGTGCTCAGCATCTCTTAAGATTGGACCCATCGTTTTGCAGAAAAGTAATACACCATCCCTTGTAATTTTTACTGTCTTATGAATGGTACTCCTTTTGTTTAAACATAAACTGTCTAATGAAAATTTGGCTCAAACCTAGCAGTGTTTTCTGTAGAACAATTGGGAAGAATCATAGTCATAGAAAAGAAATGATGTAATGGTAGGAGGTTGAGTTCACATCATTTTATTTCCAGTATCTTTGCTAGCAGTATGTATTTTAGTGTAATAATTTCTTCTGGATCACCTACCTTTAAAGAGCTGTTTTTAAACACATTACACTCCAAGATGTTACATGGTAGTTCAAGAAACAGGTGGCAGTTATGCAGTGATGTAATGTGGTGCTATTGGAGAGCTTCTTCTTGAAAAAAGCAAATAGAGTCCAAGTCAAAGGGTTCTGCTCATATGAAAAATCTACTGCATGACAGCAGAGCTGAAGGACTAGTTCACCAGACTTAACCTATGTCTCAGAGCCAGGGTAAACTTCCTGTTTTCTACAAAGCTAAGGACCAGAATAAGTGGCAAATTCTGTCTACTGCATCTTTCCTATGCATGGTTTTGACTGTATTAATGCATGCTGAGCATTTGTTGCATCTGGAATTTATTGTCCCAAGTTTATTCAGGAGGGGTGAAAGCCTGACTCCACTGAAGTCAATGACAACACTTTCATTGACTTAAACGGGGCCAGGATTTCACCCTAGATATTTGCACTTACAATTTCTAAGCCTCATCCTTTGCTGTTTTGTACCTTGTGTCACCATTTGCACTTGTGCAAAATGGTTGTACAGTGCTACCCTTTGCATTCACTTTGCACTGGTGTAAATGACTACACAAGATGCAAGGCAGGGGGGAATCAGATCCTGTATTCTTTGGGCTATTTGTATCCATGTTCACACCTGCATATATTTCCTCTACTTCCAAACACTCAATCATTTCTTTGTTTTCTTGGGAAGGGGGAGATATTTTATTTTGGTAATAAATATATTTATACTGGGGTTCCCCTCTCAACCCAGCAATTACATGGCATTTACATGGTGCACAGGGATTGTATGAGCTCTGCACAGAGGTGGAATTTCACCCTAAGGAATACAAATCAAAGTGATGTCATTTTAAGTTTTGATATAGTTACATAAGCCAATGTCAAGTAGGTTAGGTTGGAAAATATTGTAATATGTTGGAGAATTTTAAAATCTTGGCAGCAGACATGGAAAAAAGTAACAAACACAAAACAATAGTTGATATTTATGTCAGGACCCTTCAGTGATTTTTCTCTCCTGTTGTCCACAAAAGGAGTCCAATTTGGCCATACATAGATGTCCTTTGATAATTGTCCAAACAGAAGTTAAAGGGACCCTATCAACTTAAAAATCACACCTGTGTTGAATTATTTTTACTTACAGTAATTACAAGTAATACTTAAATTTACTGTCATGCAGATTACAGGAAAAATATGTTTCTCTATTATTTCAGTTTGTATACTTCGTGTATTTTGACTACACTTTGGGTACCTCAGTGTCACTGTCTCCCTTATATAATTAGCCTGTTTCATCTATTGTTTGACTAAGTTTTTTTATACAGCAACAGGGAAAAAAGAAGGATGTTTTAAAATTTGGAATATGATTGTAAACCACACAAATTGGCAGAGGGACTTAAGTATTATACCTGAAACTACTTGGAATGCATTTGTTTTTAATGACCAGATTTCAAGTTGATGGTGTCCCTTTAAGCTTCCTAAAGTACTGTTTAAAGGACAGGTGTGTCTTGGCAAATGTTCCCAGAATAAAAAAGTTGTCTAAGGCTATGCAGGAAAGATTTCTGCCTCATAATGAGAGCTTCATTTGCCTCGCTAACTCATTGCTTTCTAAAAAGGTTTTTGGGGATAGCTTGAGTTTGAAATAATATGGATTGTGCTGTAGAGGAATTGGAGAAAGAGGGCTCAGTATTTCAAACAGGAAAAGGACAAAACTGATACTGTATTGAAAATGTTCTCCATAAAGTATCTAAGTTAAGATTACAAATGAAGTACTAGATATTCGTGAATGGGGTGAAAAAGTGTCAGACATCATGAATATTCTCAATATTCAGCCATCTTAATTCAACTAAATAATGTTTTGATACTTTTTGGATGACAGAATATTTTTTCACCTGCCTGGGCTGCTGAGCGTGACAGCCCTGAGCTAAAAGAGATGCATCGCTAGCCCTGGTGCAGGTCAGGCATTCCCTCTCCTGCTGACCATGGAGGGAGATGGGAATAAAAGAATAAATCTTTTCACTTAAACTGTCATCACTTTGCTTCCTGGGATTGATGCTGCCCAGTGATCTGGTACCCTGACCTTGCCCTCATTAAAAGAGAAAGGGGCATTCCTTTTACAGGTCTTGCAACCCTCTTCCAATGCCTAAGATCACAAGGTTGCCCTCTCCCTCTTCACCATCCCTCCCTCTCAAAGAGAATGTATTCAATGCAAAAAAGAAAAGAAAAGAAAGGTGTGGTGTTAACTACCAGGTTAGAATAACAATAAAGACACAGTAACTCAGTTTTTTAACTCAGTGTAGCAGCTTAAATTAAATCCCAGTCTTCCCTGTAGACTTTAACTCGAGTTGCTAATCAAAGTTAAAGCTGAGTTGGTGAGTCATCAGTGATATTGTAACCTGAATCAGTTAATCCAAGTTAAGAACCTATTCCCCCCGCCCCCTTTTTTTTTTTTTGTAATGAAAACATTCTCAAAGACAGCTAAAGGTATTTGGAGGAATGAAATGCTTACTATAGCTCTCAGGAGTCAGATTTGTCCAGCAGGAAGGCACAAGTCTTCTGCTAACTTTAAACATGTGACATTTTGTAAACAGTTTGAGAAGAACCATGACTTCCTTGACAAGAGGATGTTAAATAAAGAGGTGAAGAGCACTCAGCTCAGACTAAGTCTGTTCATGCTTCTGGAAATAACTACAGGTAGTTCACTCTGGGCATGCTTGAGGTTTAATACAGTGACTTCTGAGCTACCATTACATCATCTTATCTTCATATGTAACATTCCTGCTGAGTATATATTCAGATCACCTTTTTTATATATTCAGACATCTTTTCATTTAGAAGGCAAGGTCAAAGAAATAAGACAAATTTTCTCAGTTGCAGCTGTCTCATAGCCATCTGTAAGCACCACCTCATATAAGCATTGAAGCAAAGCAAGCACCATGTATTTCAGAGTTGTTATTTTAGAATTTAATTGTGTTCAGTTTGGGGATGGGGGTGTACTTCAGAGCATCAGTGAGCATAGGAACTCACATGTGCCGTTGCAACATTAAAAACATACATTTACAATGAACAGACCAACATGCCGTAGTAATCAAGTTCCATTATTGACAGTTTGTCAAGCTCTGCAGTTATTTTAACACTTAGTCCCTTATAATGTCTCCAGAAGAACTTCTGATTACAAGTAACCTAAGAACATAGCACTTTTTGACAATCTGGAATTTATTTAGGTGCCTAAATGGGAGCTGAGCTGTTTTGAACATCTAGTGCCAGTTCTGTGTGCTGAACACTTCCAAATCTAACACCACAACTGTAACTCAAATCAATTTAATTTTGATCAGTAATACACATGGTAGTAACGTTATTTCTGCAGGTTTCAGAGTAGCAGTCATGTTAGTCTGTATTCGCAAAAAGAAAAGGGGTACTTGTGGCACCTTAGCGACTAACCAATTTATTTGCGCACTTCCTAGATCACTTGCCAGTGTCTTTAAGTTTTCATAAAATATACTACTATTTTCTTCCTTGCCTCAGTTGGTTTCTTCAAATACATATTTTATTTCCATAATAAATATCTTATTTTTCATCCTTGCCTGAGGAAGAGAGTTGGTTGCTCTCCAAGCCTACTTCACTTGACAGCAAATTGACACTGAATGTGCACTTGTCCTTCATATACTGAACATTGGTGTTGCAGGTACTATACAACTTTTGAGGAGATTTTCAAGGTTTTTCTTTACTACTGTATGATTTCCTCAAGTCCTCATTGACAGGTAAATTCTCCCCCACCCTCTTCTGTAGCCTCATAGGTTCTGTTATGTACTCTTATGGCCCTCATGACCATAGTATCTCACAATCATTGATGGGGTTTTATGAGGGAAGGGAGTATTACACCCATTTTACTGACTGGGAACCAAAACACAGGCAAATTAAGCACTGTGTGTGCCTGCGATAGGAAATCAAATCAAGTCTCTTGCATCCTAGCCTGGTGCCTTATCCGCTAAACCATCCTTCTTCCCTCTGCAGAAAGAGAGGCTGTTTTGTGGATTCCAGTCAAATAATCTGCATACCCCTTTATTCCTCAGTACACAGGAGGTTTGGGTGACAAAGAGATCAAAGAGGTAGAGTGAGAGGTTTGGATATGGAGGATCTGTGACTATAGAGATCCCCCATCTATTCTTCTTCACAAAGGAGGAACACCTGAACCACAAGGGCTATGTCATCCTGAGATATTCTTACTCCTTAGTCCCCCACACAGATCACAAGTGCACAGCCTGGGAAATGTGGAGATGGTATAGTGGTTCAGAAATGTCATCAGATCCACACACAACACTGCTCATTGGAGCTGCATGAGAACATTGTTTTTTGGTCTGTGGGGACATTTTCTATTAAGCCCATAAGGACTACTACTTAACTCCTGCAAATACAGTTGAACTCACTCTTAGTTAATTCAAATATAATGAAACACTTACATTGCTTCACTCCATCTTAATAGACACAACTGACTGTTCATTGGCTCTCTTAGTTATAATGAACATCCACTTATAGCAAAATTTTCAGAAAAAGAAATGATATCGTTATAAGAGGCTCCACTTTGGGGTGTGTATGAAATGTGGGATATGTCAAAATGGTATGATATATACTGTTCCTATTTATAGCTTGAAGATGCAATATAGTTTTATTCCTGTAGTTTTAATTTGCCTTTATATCATTTTACCACTGTCCTTTAACTTCTAACACTTTAGGCCCCAATCCTGCAAACACGTACAGACATGCTTAATCTTAAGCATGTAACTAGTCGTCTTGACTTCCTTTCAGAGTACAACATGAGTAAAGTTAAGCATGTTCACTGATTATTGCAAGATCGTGACCTTAGTTGTAAGAGTGTGATTATATGTTTTGTGTACGTATGAAGTGTATATAAACACACATGATTGTCAAATCAGTGAGGCAATATTAGGCAAATCAGAATTGCAATTGAAGTAACTTGTCTTATGATCTATACATGATCCAACATTTAACATGAAACAAAATTAATTGTTTGATTTAGCACAGAGAACATTGATTATAATATTTCTCCTTACTCAGATCTTCTCTTGCATTGCTTAAAAACAGCAAAGTTAGATTGTCAAGTCTAGGCTGATGATCCAATTGATTGCTTCAGGTGATGTGGAGTAGATGGCAGAGATACCATCAGGTGTGATTGTTTGGGACATTAATAATTACTCAGATAATAGACATTGATATAACAGGTCAAATTCAGACTAGACATAAGTGGAATCAGCTCAGTTGAAACAAATGACTTTTGCCCAATGACTCTCACAGCTGTTCTTAAATATTCAGAATAAATTACACCAGCTAATGTGTGCATGAAATGATGCTGTAGGTAGAAACTAAGCTGTGCTCATTCATGTTCACTTTGAGATGTTCAAAATGTGATCATATTAGAACTCTGGTTGTTGGTCAGTATTAAATATGCTGGGTTTCTGAATGGCCTCTAGGCAGGGCAGAAAATGAACACAAGCTCCTACACTATTTAAGATAGCACGTTTGCATAAGCTTTTGGTACAGTTACACCTTTGATGTTTCATTTATCTCCTCTGGTCTTCACTAGTCTTTAAGGAACAAATCAAAGGAAAAGAAAATTAGTGGGCCATATTCTGCCCTTGCTTACAGCAGTATAAATGTGGAGTGACACTTACTGATTCAAATGAGATTACACCAGATTGCAACTGATGTAACGGAGAACAGAAATGTGTATGGTACCTGAAAATTAGGTGAATATCCCAAAGCTTTTTTCCAGAAGAATTAAATCAAAATTTACTATAAGATTCAGATTAATTGATATGAACAGAGGTTACATGTATGTGCATGTGAACTGTATGCATGTTACAAGTAACTGCTTCTAGGCTTTCTTTGTGGAAAGCTTAATCTCAGTTTAGAGGAGGCTGTTTCAGTGGGTGTCTAAATTATAGATGAGGAATGAACAATTTAGTTAGTGATAAGCTGTCAAAGGCAATACTGGTCTAAATCTGAACTTCTCGTGTTTTCAAAGTGAGGTTTCAAATCAGGTGATGATAAAGTATTTCATGGGTTATCTAGCACTTCCTGATATTAACCAAGCCAGAAATGTTGAAGGAACAGGATATGTTGGAATATTTAGGCACCTCTGCTTCATTTCCTGGTCAGAACCCAGAAATGCAAGGCCCAGGAAAATATAAAATAGAAAGAAAGTTAACACAATTTACATGAACCTCAAGAAAGCTTTATTTGAATTTTATCCAAATGTTGTGTTTTTTGTGGAGGTGGTATTTTGGTGATGGTGTGACATGTTGGGAGGTTAAACTGATCAACCCATCCTCATCAAAGATCAGGACAGTTCTTGTTCTACCTTTGAAATCTACACTACCTTCCTTATAACTGGATGCAATCTCAAAGGTGACAAGTTGGGTTACCTTCCATTTTTAGGAGAGACCACAGTATCCAGTAAGTCCTTGCACATAGTTCCTCTATCTTAGTTAGGGATGTTTGATCTCAATTTTGCACTGAAAGCACACCTCTGCACTGTGGTCATTAGCCTTGTTGCTGTGTGAGCACAATGGGCCAGATTCTTCTTTCACATCTGTTTTACCTGATCTATGACAGTGTAAGTTAGCAGTGAATCAGGCCCCAGAGCTGCAGTTGCACCTGGTTCACACAGCAGAATGCAACGGCTTCCCCGCTTTGTCTTGTACAGCTTAACAAGGGTCAGATACAACCCGGTTCATATTCGGTCAGACATGTTCAAACAGTCCACAGCTTAGATGTGCAGAAGGCTATAGAAAATTAAATGATATATGTCTATTTATTCACACAACTAGAGCAGGTCAGGAAATTTCCATCACAAAACTTTTCTGACAGAAAATGCAGTTTCTGAAAAATCCAGATTTTCCATGATAAAATTTTGATTTTGCCTCCCCACCCCCAAATTGATTTTCCATCAAGATAATCCAAACAAATATTTCATTTTGGAACACTTTGACCCAACAGAATATTTCATTTTGTTGAAATGACCGAAAATATTCAGTTTTGAATCAGTTCAATAAAACATTAAATTGCATTTCACTATCAGCATATTGCCATGTGGAAGTTGTAGTTTGGGCCCCCGTTCTCCACTGTGCTAAGCCCCCTGAAGGACTATCTCTCCCATAATGTAATGCAGATTTCTCTCTGACCAAGCTGCATGGTGCATCATGGGAGTCACATGGCTCTGGGTGCATCATGAGAGATACAATCGAACCAGGGAGCCTGGCCCTTAAAGGAGAATGGGGATCCAACCACAACTCTCATGAGTCATTATGCCCCTATAGGAATATGCATTTTAATCTTGAACTGACTTGAAACAAAGTGAGGAACTGGTTTTCTGAGTTCCTGAGCATCTCCAATTCCCAATTTTGTTTGAAGTGGTCTGAAGGCTGTTTTGACTATGAGATATGGCAGAGACTGAAACAGTTTTTTATGGCAGCCAAGGATTGATGGAGTGCAGGGGAATCCTGGCCTTAACTTCTTCATTCCAGTGATACCCACAGTTTCACCTAGGATCAGGGCCTAAATCTTCAATTCTGGTGTATTTTATAAAAGAATTGGTAAAATCTATTAAGTGCACAGAAACACAATAACCCATTGTGCAAAATACATGGTTATGTCTGACTAATAGTGTTATTATTTTTGTTTAATGTATTCATTTATTTATATTTAAATAACATCTAGGATCCTTAGCCATGAACCAGGACCACATTGTACGAGGCACAGTAGAAACACAGAACAAAGAGACAGTCTTTATCCCAAAGAGCTTACAATCTAGATAACATAACATATATTATAGATAACATAAGTGTTACATTTCTTTGAATTTCAGTGGTTTTACAGAGACTTCAGATGTGTTTCTGGTTTATCTCAAGTGTTTCTTGCAAAGCATGAACTTGCCTAGGTCTATGGAATTAAAAAAATTCCTGGGTCTAAACAATTTAAAGTTGAGACTCAATCTAGACAAACTGGACTAGAATGTTTGTTCAGCCCCTGTGGGTAAAGGAGAAATTACAACTGGCTTTTCACGAAGTAATATTAAGTATTTGTTGCTCTTGTAGATTCTCAAGATTAAGAAAGCAAACACACTTTTGAAAAAAATTATTCTTATAAGAGTCACTACTGACATTCAGAATTCTAAATCCACAAAAGTGTTATCTTCTGGTGCTGAGTGAGTTCCTAATTCCAAAGATTGATTGATTGATTATTTATTTATTTATTTTTAAATCCAATTATTGGATTTTTTTTAGTCTTATTCAGTAATAATTATAGGTGGTCGGATCTTTTTAACTGAAGAACATTTTGGATGAAAAACTGCAAAGTTTTTTCATGTGTTTGAACCATCTCTATTACAGATATATTGCTGTTATATGAAGACTTTTAATTAATACAAGGAGTTCAAAGCATATTTACAAACAGAATAAATAAGCTTCTTAAATAAAATTCTCTAGGAGGAAGGGCACTTTATAAGAATAAAAACTACTCTAAAGAATTGGTGTTTTCTGATATTTGGTCTATTTAGTTTAAGGCATATGCAGACAATGCTTCAGAGAAAGTATTCCTTAAAGGTAAAATAGACTCCCAAAAAGAGGGCCAGCACAAGTCCTATGAAAATTAAATTTAATTTTCAGGGCTTTCGTGGATCTTAACTGAGGCACAGACTTTGTGCTGGCCCTCTGCAGAGAGATGAATTTTACCCTGAATCGGTATTATGAAGGGATGATATGCATGTCAGTTTGAAATTAATATTTTATATTGTGCGTTTGATTTTTTAAACACTAGATGAGTGGATTGTCTGCCATTTGTACTACTGTTTATATGGCATTTCTTTAGCCTTAATTCAGTTCTTGCAAGAACAATGGAAGCAATTAATGAAGCATAGTACTTTTAGTACCCTTAACTGTTTGCAAAGCAATCTCACATATCTACCATTTTCTGTGTAATTTTAACATGGACTTGGAGCTGAAAAAAATAAAGTAACAAGTGATAAAAAATTATGAGCACTGGCGCCAGTTATGCATCGAACGAGAAAACAGATTTTATGCTTGAGTTCAGAACTACTTTGGGAGTTCATATGCAGATGAACTTCAGGCTGAACCAAATCCAACCTCAAGCAAGCAACCCATCAGCATTTCTAGGTTTCCATCTGCTAGTTCCCATATATGTTTTGTGGTGCAGTTGTCAGATTCAGTAGTAAGACAGAGAATGTCAGGTGGTGTGTGCATCCATTCTTTGTTTTTTAATGGATGTATTTCATAAGCAAAACTGTTTCACTCCAGGGGTTTTGTTGTTGTGTGGGGGGGTTTGTTTTGTTTTGGGGTGTTTTGGATGGGGATCAGAGAGAAACATTGTAACTAGCCCACTCTTATCCCCAAACTTCATTCTTTCTGTTCCATGATTTTTGTTGTATTCTTGAAAAGTACCTCAAGGGTTGATAAGAATTTATGTGTAGTGTTAAGTGATAGTTTTCATTTCACTCTGATTCTGAGCCTCTACAGTTCCACTTCTTGTGCATCCCTCAGCCTTTATTGGTGAGAAAGTGGTTCATTTTTCCAAAAAGTGGCACCTCTGCTATGCTGCCCCAGACTCTCTCTCTCTCTCTCTCTCACACACACACACACACACACACACACACACACACACACACACACACACACACCCCTCTTTAGATGTCCTGCTGATACTTCTCCTCATGCACATGTTCCTAGAGTTTTACTGGTTAAAGCAACATCTGCCTCCTTTAATTTACACTGTTGTTGGGTATGGGGAGTTTAAAATTGTTCCTAGATATCACGGTGTTGGGTGCTATAGCGGTACCATAGACAGACAGATGGAAAATTACCACCTAATTAGAACAGTGATTATATGTGGGTCATGAAACTTTGGTTATAGGTAAGGCTATGATTTAGTCACGGCTATTTTTAGTAAAAGTCATGGACAGATTACGGGCAGTATATTTACCCCTGACTAAAACTTGGGGGGCTCAGGGGACGGCCTAGGGGACGCAGCCCAGGGTGGGGGCACTGCGGGTGCTTGAGGGGAGGGTTGGTGGGGCTGAGGCAGGCTCTCTACCCAGCTCCTGAGCTCCACGTGCTGCCTCCGCTCTGCCCCAAGCCCCACTTCCACAGCTCCCATTGGCTGGGAACCATGGCAAATAGGAGCTGCGCGGGTGGTGCATGCCAGCAGAGGCAGCATGTGTAGCTAGGAGCTGAGAGGGGGGAGCCTCCCCCTCCAGGTAAGCACTGCCCCACACCCCAATCCCGAGCCCTGAGCCACCCCCCGACACCCAAACTCCTGCTGCTGGAGGGCGGGGGGCCCGAGATTGCCCCAGCAGCAGCCAGTGCACCTGGCCCAGAGGCTGCCCAAGCTGCTCAGGCGGCCCCTGGGCTAGGCACACCAGCCGCTGCAGAAGTCACAGAGGTCATGGAAAGTCAAGGAATCCATGACTTCCGCGACCTATATGGCAAACACGGAGCCTTAGTTATAAGCAGCCTTCTTACAACAGGTATCCTACAAGCCCCTCTTTGCTACTCTAGGGTTTTGTTTTCAAAACAATTAGTATATTATTACTATTATTATACAATTAATCTCATATTGACTGTTTTGACAAAGCATCAGCCCTTTACAATGTGTGTATTTCCTTTCAGCTTCTTTCATTCAACTTCTTCAGTTATGGGGCCTTAACCTGTTTTTCTAAATGCACCAGTGAATGTCAAGAATAACTCCAAATTCAATTATTTGAATGGAGTTATTCCTAATTTGCACAGTGCAAATGAATAGAATTAAGCCAGATGTGAAGTGCCAGTGGATTCTTCCATTTATCTCAGAAGTCTAACGATACTGTTCACATTACTTTGAATGGCGTTGTCAAGGTTCCTCCCCCACTCTGAACTCTAGGGTACAGATGTGGGGACCTGCATGAAAAACCTCCTAAGCTTATCTTTACCAGCTTAGGTCAAAACTTCCCCAAGGTACAAAATATTACCCCCGTTATCCTTGGAATGGCCGCTACCACCACCAAACTAATACTGGTTACTGGGGAAGAGCTGTTTGGACGCGTCCTTCCCCCCAAAATACTTCCCAAAACCTTGCACCCCACTTCCTGGACAAGGTTTGGTAAAAAGCCTCACCAATTTGTCTAGGTGACTACAGACCCAGACCCTTGGATCTTAAGAACAATGAACAATCCTCCCAACACTTGCACTCCCCCTTTCCTGGGAAATGTTGGATAAAAAGCCTCACCAATTTGCATAGGTGACCACAGACCCAAACCCTTGGATCTGAGAACAATGAAAAAGCATTCAGTGTTTTACAAGAAGACTTTTAATAAAAAATAGAAGTAAATAGAAATAAAGAAATCCCCCCTGTAAAATCAGGATGGTATATATCTTACAGGGTAATTAGATTCAAAAACATAGAGAACCCCTCTAGGCAAAACCTTAAGTTACAAAAAAGATACACAGACAGAAATAGTTATTCTATTCAGCACAATTCTTTTCTCAGCCATTTAAAGAAATCATAATCTAACACATACCTAGCTAGATTACTTACTAAAAGTTCTAAGACTCCATTCCTGTTCTGTCCCCGGCCAAGACGACTACAGACAGACCCACACCCTTTGTTTCTCTCCCTCCTCCCAGCTTTTGAAAGTATCTTGTCTCCTCATTGGTCATTTTGGTCAGGTGCCAGCGAGGTTACCTTTAGCTTCTTAACCCTTTACAGGTGAGAGGAGCTTTCCCCTGGCCAGGAGGGATTTCAAAGGGGTTTACCCTTCCCTTTATATTTATGACAGGCGTGGATCAAAATCATACCCTGTTGTATTTGAACTCACAGACAATACGTTATTTATTTTAGATATAAGCCCGTGTTTTCTTCAAGTCTTTCACATTTCATTTGCTGGTAAATCTCAACTAATACATGCCATCTACTCATCCCAGGTTTTTCCATTACAGGGTTTTTCACCTTGTGACAGTGTTAGTAGATGATTGGTGTTACCCATTTCTGCTTTTGATATTGGTGAAAAAGGAGGGTAAGAGCTTTCCTCTGGGATTTTTATCTTGTGCATACACTTCATGCTAAAACAAAACAGTCCAACTGTTATATTGCCTGCTTTAACATCTTGGCTTAGACATCTTGCAACTCTTTGAACATGTGCCCCTAACTATTGTGTGAAAGCAATTTCACTTCCTATAAAACCCATCCATCAATGCTTGCGTGGTGTGTGGTCTTTGTATTTAAGCTATTTGTAAATAACTTTCCACTGGCATTTATTATTGTAGGGATTTTTTATAAGGTATTTTCAATGAGGCTGGCATTTTGTTTAAACCGTATGAGAGAAGAAACATCATGTTTAGTGCAGAGCAGATCAATTTTCTCTGTGTGTTACAAGTGTATCAAGGGTGTGCGAAATCAATGTCTCTGACCAAACTAGTAACAAAGATTTTTAGGAATGAAAAATGACTTTCTCCAGCAAAGAAAATCATTGAAGCATTTTGGCCATAAAAATAAAGTTCAAAAATTCCACAAGCAGAGATGGATTTGAAAGAGTGTCTTGCACATTTCAATTTTCTAAATACATTGAAAGTCTCTGTATAGGAAGTAGGTATTATTATTCTGAAGAAGTCAACCAGTAATATAATATCTCTTTACCATTTTTTTTTGTGCTTTCCCCCTAACATGAACTGTCTAGGGCCAAAGTTTTTTTTCTGTGAAAACTCAGATGCAGGAAGTGTCACATTCTCAGCAAATTCTTTAAGGAAGAAAATATTTTGTTCTGCATGAGTCACTATCACAATTGTCTGTTTCCAGAGAGTATATTTTGCACATACGGAGCACAATGGAGACTTTACCTTGAGATCAAGCACGTTTCCTTCTTACTTTCTAAATTTAGCTCTGCAGTACTTAGAAACAACTGTATGAGAGACAGTTAGAGGTATCATCAGTGACTAGTTTGTTTTCCAAATTGCATTCATTTTAAACTCAAAAGACCCTTTCTATTGTCTGCCGCACTTAGTAATACTCTACCAAATGTCACGTCATTCACAACAGAAAGCTAAAGTGTATGAAATTTGCATTAATTTAGGAGGCCAACTACTAGTTTTCTGTAGTTTTCTTCAGTGTTAACTGGCTTTAATGTTACAATTGCTTGGCATTGCACTGAGTCATACACATATAGAGTTTCAGTCTCTCTCTCCAATTATTTTCACTGGTTACAATTATCCTTGTTAAATGAATTTCTTCTTAAACTGAATTTCCAAAAGTTATTTGAATAATTGCATCCTCCAACATGGAGACCAAGAAGTCATACTTAAATTTGTGTCATGGGCTAAATCTTTGTCTGATCAAATCAGTGGGAGTTTGGCCATTGGAAAAAGATTTGTCCACATGAGACTGCCCAAACCTGATCCCTTCCCGAGAGTGACATCATAGACTCTACCTGCCCTAGCTGGGACTCGTGTGAACAATGTTCTAATATAGGGGACAAATTTCTTATCTGGCTCAAAGATAGTCTCTCTGAATGAGCTCCATTATAAGCCTCCATCTGGCCAAGCTCATACTAGACTAAAGATTTCATCCCTTGAGGCTTTATGACAAAGTCCTCCTCTTGACAGTCAAGGGGAACTCCTCTCATAACAGCAGTGGCATGATGAGACAACCTGTACTCTCCACCTTCACCAGCCTCACTTTGTTGCTGCAGGGCATAGGTTGCCCTCTCAAGCTTCATGCCCTGACAGAGGTGGAGCCAGCAGTGAGTTAAAGCCTTTACACCTCTACCCCCATCACATAAATGAGCTATGGGAGAGACAGCCTTTCAATAACCCCGCCTCTGCTACCAGACAGGTAACTTTCTTTATCCTTCATTCCCCCCCTTGGAGTTCAGTACATGGTCTACTCTAACAGTATGCCTAAAGTAATTCCCAGTTGCTGCACAGCCCCAGTTGAGGGGAAAGGATAGGACCAGTGTAAAAAATAGTGGTGAGCAGGAGATCAGGAGTTCATTCACCACAGGTCTTCACTCCATCAGTAACTCCCAAACAAAAATCCAAGTATTGGGGTGTTTTAATTATCATCATAGTCATTGCTTTGTTTCCAGTTGTGCAGCCAGCATCTATAGTCTTCTCGGCAGCAAGATATTTTAGATGGATAGAACCCATAAGCAGTAAGTCATCATTAGTGGGGAACAATCATTATGCATTACTGTTATTTGTGAGTTTTACATGAACGCAGACAAATCAGCATAGACCGTGAAAAATAGAAAAGTATCTTGTTTTTTAACTGAGCTGAAAACGGACGACATCCTAGAAATACAAATAAGGCACAGAAACGGGATTTATATGTGAAAAGATGTGGTAAACCTTTTCATTTTTACCAAAGTAATAGGCCTTCAAAAGATGATGAGAACTCTAAAACCTTTAATCCCATTTTTATTGTGCATCAGGTGCCAGTGTTGCAAAGTGAAGCTTTTTCCTCCCACTTGTATCTGATGCACATAACACTTGAAATGGAAAAAATTAAAGCGTTCTAATGGTCTGTAATAACACAGTACAACAGCTTCTGCATTTAGCTAGTGCTGAATTCTAACTGCCATGCTAAAAATTAGTTGCCAAATACATTTCTTTCTAGGATTAGATCTGAAATCATTATATTTTCACAGACTCATAAAATTATAGATGGATAAAACATGTTGGATCTTACAGTCCATCTCCCTGCTAATAAAGGATTATTCTTTATAGTATCTTTTCTAGTATTATGTCCTGTTAATCTTCAAAGTTTCAAGAACTTTCAGCACTTTGCCAGCTTCCTCCACATCCCACATGTTCATAGATCTCACTGTCAAGGCTTTTCCCCAGATATTTAGTTTAAATTTTTCATTTCCTCCTATGCCCTCCACTACTGCTATAAGTAATCCTCCCCTTTTGGGAGGCTAGACTGTGAACTAAAATTTCTGAAGGATATAAACATGTAGGGTCACACTGTGAAACTCTTACTCACATCACTGAGCAGTTATGAGTAGTGTTTACAGTTCCAAAGGAATTATTCATCTTATTAATATAAGTAAGAGCTTTACAACCTGATTCTACATGTTTATGCCCTTCAAATATTTTAGCCGTATTTATTTCCTCCTTAACTGTTGCTTAGCTAAACTCTACACATTTAGCTCCTTCACTCTCACCTCATCAGTCAAGGCCTCCTGCTTCCCAATCTTTTCTGTTCCTGTTCTCTGATCGCCACTGTTTATTAATGTCTTTCTGGGATGGGTGTGTCTGGAACAGATCTCTTCATGGGCAGTGGTTCCATTGTATACTTTGAGCCATCATCTCCAGCCTTTTTTATATGAATAAATAGCAGTATCAAAGTGCATATCCCTTCTCCTCATCAGGCATGTCATGGGTGTCATGATAATATGGGTTTATAGAATAAATTAAATGCATTTTTAGACAAGAAATACCTAAAACTTTTTATGTTCTTAAGATTAAAAAAAAATAAATCCGAACTAAAATTATTTTAAAATACATTCTTCTCTCCTGTTCCTGTCAAGACGTGAGTTCACAGGATTGAAAGTTCTGTTTACCCATGCTTCAGTTAGATGGCCAAATAACATAAGGAATGCAGCTCCCTGCCCTGCTTTAGGTGTTAGTGATGTCAGTCTGTTTCAGAATCAATTCCAAAATTCTGAGGCCTGGAATCTATATCCTGGCTGGTGAAGAGTTTTCAGTTCACCTGTTAACAAAGAAAGATTGATTAAAATTTAAAGGATGAGCACTAAAGATGAAGAACTCTCATAGAAATAATTTATTTTCTTTGTGTCTAAGCATTGAAAGCAGTTAAATGAATGGCCAGGTTAATATGGGTGGTTAATATTTAAAATGAAAATGCCCCTGGAGTACAGCCACACCATCAAGATAATTTATGTAGTGGGCTTATATTTATAATTGCGTTTTCAAATTTCATTCCATTTTTCCTCCTTTGAAATGCAGTTTGAAATTGCAGTCATAGGGTCAAATTCAGCCCTGATGTGCCTCCATTGTAATCAATATAAACTTGGTCTTGTAAGAGATGGATCTGTCCCACTATCTTTAACTGTTTCCCTGCAGTATTTATGCATATATAGCTTCCCATTTAAGTGAGTAGGGATTTTGTGTGGCACTGAATGCAACATGTGGTTCCTTGTGAGTGAGTTATATCTACCTGAATTGGAATGTTCTGGGAACACATTATGTATTTACTCATGGGTGCAGCTATCTCAGTAGTACAAATATCTTAAAACTTCCTAAAATACTTCTGTCGGGGTTCACAGAGGGGCTCAGGCATTGTGACACTGTTCATTTCAAAGCCTAACTTTTAGCTCCTTGATAGTCATGGAATCGACAAACCCTGAGTTAGGCGCCTAACTCCTGAATTGGGAGAGATTGCTGCCTGAAAATGTGATCCACAAAAGCCAACATGCTAGGGGAGGGCCCACCTATATTAGCCAATGGGAGGTACTGATGAGAGGAGTGTGCACTAATCCCCACCCCTCTCCTGGATTTAGGTGCTTAAATCTGGGTTGCAAGGAGGTGCCTATCTCTGCTTGTGATCTGCTCTGCCTGTCTCCTGGAAGTGGGACATGTTAGGTGCCCAAGACGTTTCTTGTGAGAATGGCTCAGGCACCTGCCTAGCTCCATGCAAAACAGTGGTGGGGTGAGGAGGACTCCCTTATAACCTTTACCTCAGTGACTAGGGTTGTCACCAGGGAAGTGGGAGACCAGTTCAATTCCCCTCTTTGCCTGATGAGGAGAAGGGATTTGAACAGGGGTCTCCCATGCCTCAGGAGAGTGTTTTGATCACTGGACCACAGGATATTCTGATGCAGCAATTCCCTCAATATCTCCTGTTGAGGCAGTTCCATTTTATATTAAATAATTAAATATTAATTGGACCAGAGACAGTGAGACTGACTCTGTAGTCCAGTGCTCTAACCGATGGGCTGAAGGTTATAAGGTAATGCTCTTTTGCCTCTTCTCCCTCCCTCCCCCCAAGCAAGCCAAACAGATCAGGCTCCACAGGTGAGATTGGCAGGGAAATGCCTATCTTCACTTTGAGGATTGCAGTTGGGGGTTAGGCATGAGATAGATGCCCAGATGCTTGCCGGTGGCAGAATTGCGCATGCTCAAAGGCAGAAAACTTAGGCACCTAGGGAACAGCGAGCTCAGGTGCTTACAGGGTTTTGTGGATCACAGCAGCAATTAAATGTGGAGTTTAGGTACCTAAGCCCCTTTGTGGATCTGGGCCTTCATGCATTTGCAGCCAGAGTGTGTCATTGAGACAAAGACCTAAGCAGGGGGCAGTGTGGAGCTGCACAGCCCTCTTGTATAAAAGAGTTCACCCATGGTACTGCTCCTTATGAGGATGCAGTAAGTGCTGCCTTGCTCTGCCAGCTCGCCTGACCAATTCAGAGATGGAACAAGACCTTTTTAGGACTGGTTGTGCTCAGGAGGCTGCTAGCAGGAAGCAGGCTTCCAGCTTGGGAAAATACTGGGACTGCAAGGGTGCCTAGCCCTTGCATGCACATCACACAGGACAAGTCATTCCATTACCTAAGGACCTGATCCAAAATCCATTGAATCCCCCTTGGGCTGGGGCAGAGTGAAGGATTGCTCCTGTCAGAATCCATATCAGGGTTCAGGTTAACTCGGGTAAGCTTATTAGCACATGTGTAGGTTCTTTTAGTGTTTTTAATATTTTTCCTTTCTAATGCTTTTTACCTTAAGAATGAAGTGGACTTGCATAGGAAGTGCTGGGTGGTAACTTATTACACCTGTTAACCATCTCTGAGGAGAAAGCAAGCAGGTGTGCTTGGGCAACCTGTCTGTGCTGGGAGTAACAAACTGAAGGCAGGGACCTGAGCTGGAAATACCCCAGTCAAAAGGGAGACAAATGCAGATCTCTACCCAGAGAGGCAAAGGCTAGGGAGCTGGAAGCCTGAGGATGGGGGCCCTTGGTGAACCACTGTGGGGAAATACAGGTGCCGTTTCCCTGAATTGTGACAATGCACAATTACATTTTTGAATATCTACACAAAGTGCATGCAAGTGCTTTCTAACTCACAGTAATTATTATCTGATGTTGTTTTCCTTTCCAAAAATAAGGCACCCTGTTTATTACAAAAGCTGAATAAATTTTCATGTGGAATTTCTATGCAAACCTGAACCTCATATGCAGCTCTGGTAGAAATGTAAATTACATGCTAAGCAAATTTTAACCTGCATTTATAGCATGCAAGTAAACACTCAAAAGCAATAGCCACATTAGCCTAAGGAATATAATTTCATTGCTATCACTGGAGAAGGAAATTACGTGTAAGAAAAGAGAAAACCTAACTGTTATCAACTCTTTTTTGTGTCTGGCTAGGAGATCCCGTCAGCAAGCTTGCAGTATTAAATGAGATTTTAGAAGCTTTCGGGATTCTGTTGGAGAGGCCTTAGGGACGTGAATCACAGCTGTAGAGATACTGGGATGAGTGAAAGATAAGTTGGCAAAGAACCAAGAAGCATCTTCAAGCAAATGGAGCTAACCAACACTGGCACTTCTCCTTATTTTTCTTAAAGAGAATTATGTCATGGATTCTTAGAGTATGGCACTCAGGGAGGAGAACAGGCTGCCTTTAACAGGAGTGAAAAGCTTTTAGCTTTTGCGTATGAAAACACCACTGCTCCACACATCAGGAAAGTCAGCATCTATAAAATAAAATAGTGGAAAATGTCAGTACACCTATCATCAAGTAACCTTTGATTTTACATGAAACAGTGAGTTACAGAGAAGATCAGGACATGCAGGCTTTGGCTAATACATACAGTTTATGAAAATAAAGTCATTTTCCTCATGGAGCTAGAAGCACATATTTGAAAGGGGCTTTCTTGGATGTAATGTGGTACTTCTCCAGTGTTGCCAAAACAATCTCCAGATCTAGATTTGTAATAACCCTGCACAGGCACACAAGGGTGAGAAGGAAGCAGATGCAAAAATCTTCTGCCTCTGCCTCCTACCTTGGGTCCCTAGGCAGGGCCAGTCACAGTTTTAGTCCTTGCGCTCTGCGAGTGTAGGTCTACTCGAGGTTAGCACTGACAGTGGCACACATCCGCTCAGACGTAGCAAGAAGGGAAGAGGATGGGATCATGGTCAAACTCCCCTCATCAGCAGCCAGTACAGATGTGCTGGAGTCAGGGCCGGCTCTCCCAGATTTGCCGCCCCAAGCAGTGAAAAAACCTGTCGCCGCCGCGGAAGCTCTGCCGCCCCTTTCTGACTGCCACCCCAAGCACCTGCTTGGAATGCTGGTGCCTGGAGCTGGCTCTGGCTGGAGTAGCTTGGAAAGCACCAAAGGGTGATTGTGTAAGGATTTAGTAGCAGTTGATCTGACCTGCATTCTCCCAGAGCTGCTGGAGGCATTGTGTCTTTCTGGATACCCCCTCTCAAGAAGGCTAGAGAACTATCCTTTAGACTTCATCTTACCCTTTGAGAGAGCACATTTAACATATTTTTTTTTCTAATTAAAAAACTTGGTGGTAATAACTCACTGATACTTATTGAAACTTAAACACTTAGGATTGGATGACTATATGGAGCAATTCTCTGGCGTATGTTATTCACTTGGATCACTCTTCCTATCTCTTCTTCCGGTGATTTGCTATATAGAAAATTTGAGTCTATATAAAAATGAAACTGATGAGAACAAATGATAGTAGGTAACAATAGCAGCCATAAAGAGGTGGTAACCATTCTGCTATAGTCAACAACGGCATGGGGGAGGAAGTATTTTTTAACCCCTAATTGACATTGCCAACCTTGACAAATCTGTTCCTAACTATAACTCTAAGCAAAAAGTAAAGATGCAGTCTAATGGAGTACAGGCAGTCTTGTTCTCGCCAAAAATTCTAACAGAAGCACATTCCCTATTAAAACAGAAACTATTACAGTGGGAGCATTACTGACCACTGTAGAAATATAAAATCATACAATCATAGGACTGAAAGGAATCTCAAGAGTGAACCTAGTCCAGCCCCTGCACTTATGGTAGGACTAAATATTATCTAGATGATCCCTGACTAGTGTTTGTCTAGCCTGCTCTTAAAAATCTCCAATGATGGAGATTCCACAACCTCCCTAGGCAATTTATTCCAGTGCTTAACCACCCTGACCAATAGTAAGTTTTTTCCTAATGTCCAACCTAGACCACCCTTGCTGAAATTTAAGTGCCTTGTTTCTTGTCCTATCCTCAGAGGTTTATGAGAACAATATTTCTCCCTCCTCCTTGTAACATTAACAGCCTTTTATGTACTTGAAAACTTTTCACATATCCCCACTCAGTTTTCTCTTCTCCAGACTAAACAAACCCATTTTTCTTCATTATTTTCCCTCATAAGTCATGTTTTCTAGACCTTTGATAATTTTTGTTGCTCTTCTCTGGACTTTCTCCAATTTCTCCTCGTCTTTCCTGAAATGTGGCACCCAGAACTGGACACAGTATTCCAGTTAAGGCCTAACCAGCGTGGAGTAGAGCGAAATAATTACTTCTCGTGTCTTGCTTACAACACTCCTGTTAATATATCCCAGAATTATGTTTACTTTTTTTTGTGAAAGTGGTACACTGTTGACTCGTATTTAGCTTGTATAACTGTAAAACTCCCAGTATAACTGCCAGATCCTTTTCTTCAGTACGCCTTCCTAGGCAATCATTTCCTATTTTGTATGTGTGCAACTGATTGTTCCTTCCTCAGTGGAGTACTTTGCATTTGTCTTTATTGAATTTCATCCTATTTTCTTCAGTTTGTCCAGATCATTTTGAATTTTAATCCTATCCTCCAAAGCACTCACAACCCCTCCCAGCTTGGTATCATCTGCAAACTTTATAACTATACTCTCTATGCCATTATTTAAACCATTGATGAAGATATTGAACAGAACTGAACCCAGAATTGATCCCTGCTAGACTCCACTCGATATGCCCTTCCAGATTGACTGTGTGACCACTGATATCTACTCTTTGGGAATGGTTTTCCAACCAGTTATGTACCCACCTTGTAGCTCCATCTACACTGCATATGCCTGGTTTGTTTATAAGAAGGTCAGTATCAAAAGTCTTACTAAAGTCAAGATACACCACATCTACTGCTTCCCCTTATCCATAAGACTTGTTACGCTATCAAAGAAAGCTATTAGATTGGTTTGACACTATTTGTTCTTGACAAATCCACACTGTTACTTATCACCTTATTTTCTTCTAGATGTTTGCAAAATTGATTGCTTAATTATTTACTCCATTATCTTTCCGGTTACTGAAGTTAAGCTGACTGGTCTGTAATTCCCCAGGTTGTCCTTATTTCCCTTTTTATAGATTGGCACTATATTTGCCCTCTTCCAGTCCTCTGGAATCTCTCCTGTCTTCCATGACTTTTTGAAGATAATTGCTAATGGCTCAGATATCTCCTCAGTCAACTCCTTGAGTATTCTAGGTTGTATTTCATCAGGCCTTGGTGACTTGAATACTTCTAACCTGTCAAAGTAATTTTTAACTTGTTCTTTTCCTATTTTAGCCTCTGATCCTATCTCATTTTCACTGGCATTAACTATGTTACATGTCCAATCTCTACTAATCGTTTTGGGGGAAACCAGAACAAAAACGTAATTTAGCACTTCTGCCATTTCCACATTTTCTACTATTCTTTCATCACCTCACCCCCCACGAGTAATGGGCCTTCCCTGTCCTTGGTCTTCCTCTTGCTTTTAAGGTATTTGTTGAATGTTTTCTTGTTACCCTTTATGTCTCTAGCTTGTTTGATCTTGTTTTGTGCCTTGGCCTTCCTAATTTTGTCCCTACATACTTGTGTTATTTGTTTATATTCATCCACTGAAATTTGACCTAGTTTCCACTTTTTATAGGACTCTTCTTTGAGTTTCAGATAATTGAAGATCTCCTGACTAAGCCAGGATGGTCTTTTGTCATACTTCCGGTCTTTCCTATGCAGTGGGATAGTTTGCTCTTGTGTCCTTAATAGTGTCTCTTTAAAACTTCCAACTCTCTTGAACTGCTTTTCTGCTTAGACTCATTTCCCATGGGATCTTATCTACCAACTCCCTGAGTTTGTTAAAGTCTACCTTCTGGAAATCCATTGTCTTTATTGTGCTGTTTTCCCTTTCTACCATTCCTTAGAATCATGAACTCTACCTAAACTTCCTTCCACTTTCAAATTCTCAGCTAGTTCCTCCATATTTGTCAAAATCAAATCTAGAACAGCCTATTCCTAGTAGTTTTTTCCAACCTTCTGAAATAAAAAATGGACCCCAATACATTCCAAGAACTTGTTGGATAATCTGTGCCCTGCTGTATTGTTTTCCCAACAGATGTCTGGGTAGTTGAAATCTCCCATCACCACCAAGTCCTTTGGATGATTTTGTTAGTTGTTTAAAAAAAGCTCATCCACCTCTTCTTCCTGGTTAGGTGGTCTGTAATAGACCCTTACCATGACATCACCCTTATTTTTACCCCTTTTATCCCTACCCAGAGACTTTCAACAAGTCTGTCTCCTATTTCCATCTGAACCTCAGTCCAATTGTATACATATATACAATATATGAGGCAGCACCTCCTCCCTTTTTTCCCTCTGTCTGTCCTTCCTGAGCTAGCTGTACCCTCTTATACAGATATTCCAGTCATGCATATTTTCCCACTAAGTCTCTGTGATGCCAACTATGTCATAGTTGTGTTTATTTACTAGCATTTCAAGTTCTTCCTGCTTATTCCCCATATTCTCACATTAGAATACAGACATCTAAGGTACTGATTTGATTTTCCCCATGTACTTTAGAACGCTTAATGGCTTCTGTTCTCACCCCCTGTTTTCACTTGCTTATAACTTTTTTGAAACTTTCACCTATTGGACTGATACTTGGTCTGTCTGGTTTTTGTTTGTTTGGTTTTCTTTTTAATTCTTTTTTAAAGGAAAATGACAATGGAATAAACAGCAAACACACTTTCCCCATTATTAAAACAAACCCACGTATCCTGTTTTCCACAGCTTTACTGCCAAAATATCTTGAAATGAAATTTGGCAGAGAAATAGCCCTCGCTGAGGAGTGGTGCCTCCATATTGTGTGTGTGTTCTGGAATAAACTGGTTTGTACTTGACTAAGTTACAAGGCTTTAAAAATCATATATTGATAATATGCCATAATTTATTTCATTAAGTTAATAAACAGAGCACCTAGAGGGAGGTGCTGTGCCTCACCTGCAGTTCCTGGAGCACTCTGGCCAATATTGTGAAGCTTCGGTACCTAAAGTTAACTATGAAATCCATAACAAGACACCTGAATAAAGGGTTGAGATCCCACAACTCACTAACTTGAAACTGAGAAAATCAACTTAAAACAATAGAAATCTCATAAAACATTCCTCTGTGTGTGTGTACTATAGCTGTCATCCTGCAGTCTTTTATTCTGTATTTGCTCAGATAAAATTCTAAGTGATTTCAATTGGAGTTTTACTTGAATTAGGACTCAGTGCAAACTGCAGGAATAGCCCCAAGGGCATCATATTCTGTTGTCTCCTTTCTCCCCCCTCAACCCCCAACTAAACTGCCCTTTGTCAGTTTGAAGCCCACAAACAAGATAGTGTAACTGCTGGCTGTTACACAGGTGCATAGCAGGAGGAGGGAAAGTGTACAGGGTCTATGTCCACCAGATTAGGGCTTAGTGGCATTTAAATGCTGAATAAGCCTTGTGCTACTTTCTGCAAAGGGAGGAATTTCACCCAGAGGTTGTAAACGTGTGTGCATTTTCCTTTCAAGGCTTCATGGGGCCCACTTACTGTGACTTTTCAGCAGCCAAATAGGAAAAAGCTTTTACCAGAACCCTGCTTCAGTTGGAACAAATTGGTTGGCTAGGCAGGAGTTTACAGTTGTCTTGCAATTTTGAGTTAATAGAATGATGTCAGTCTGGGGAGAAGATTGCTCCCACACTACAAAGCAGAGTCCCAGCATAAATAAGTTGGCATGATTGCCAAGGATGGTTGAGCAGGGATTTCAAAGATCTGAAGTAATTGACCACAGTAAGAAATGTACTGTTTAAGCACAGAAATAGCACAATATCATGGTTTTCACCTGCTTGATACCCTTGTACTCACAGCCTTCATCGCAAAGGGATGATTTGGGATAGTTGTGATGGATTTTCCAGATTTTTAAATATTTTCAATTCATACAAATGCATTGCAGACAGAACTCTGTCAGGAATTGCAAGTATGACGGTTAATTTTAGATTTCCCAAAGCCCTGATGTACACAAATAATATTGAAAGATGTTGGGATTTACAGAGCTAAAACATTTTGTATTGAATGACTAACATTTTAATATAACATTCAGGGCAAATTGAGACCCAATGCAAAGAGGTGGAATCCACTGATTTCAATGGACCTACTCCAGATTTACACCACAGTGTGTGAGAGCAGAAGTTGGCCAAATGTGTTCATTAGTTCTAATTGAAAATTATTTGTCAAATACATTAAGTAAATGTTGCCATTATTTGCCAGGTAAATTACTTGACTAATTGTATTTTGCAGTATTCAAGCAGTGCTTTAGCTGACTCAGTATGATTTGTGTAATAGTTTATTCAGGGCTAGCTAATGGCTAGTCATTCTGTGGTCACACACTGAGGGACAGGGAGTTAGTTAGCAGCCTCCCCCAAAACTGGTGTAGTCCATGTAAGAGTCAGCCACATTTGGAGCCCTAGATTGCTTCTTAGGTGCCTCACAGCACTTAGGTGCCTCACAGTATGTCCCCAACATACCATCCTAAAAGGGATCAGCAAGGGTTGAGGAGTAGTTGGAGTCGTGGCTTCACACCATCCATGTGCTAGCCAACAGAGCCACATGTAGAGGAGTAGCCGGCACCCTGTTAAAGGGTTATGGCAGTTTGCCCTCAATCTAGTGCACTGGGGAACTCTGGGAGGCGTTCAAACTCCAGTACTTTCTGTGGCATGGTGTGACTCTGTTGCATACCTAACAAAGGGCTATACCACACGGTCACAGTCTAGCCCTCAATGGAAAATGGCAACACTTTCAAATAATTTGTTCGGCAAATACTTTTTTCCAGTATTCAGCTGTCACTGGAGTTTCTTATTCTTCCTGCAATTCATTAAACTGTATAATCTGCAGAATCAGAAGATTGCTTTCAATTGACTAGTTGTGCAGTTAGGTACTACTCAGTTTCAATAGCAGTGATAGAATTTGGCTCTCTGTGAATGATATACACAATAATTTTGCCATTAATTTAACAGTTTTAGAGTGTGTGGTGCAGTGGTTCTGTAGTTTGTGAAAACTCCAAAGAATAACCAGCTAATATAAATATATGACATTTTGACATCTGCAGTCATAAGAGACTGTTGCAATATATTTTTTTTAAAACAAAGTTGTTGTTTTTAAAATATATATGCTGTGATGGATGTCAACAGTGAACCTGAAAAATCAGCATGAATTATTTCACTGGGATCACAAAAGCACCTGTGTATAAACAATGATTAAATAAAAAAAAAACTTTTGTTTAGTGTAAAAGTTTTGCAACATTAAACTCATGTTAGTTTACTTTTCAGTCTCCATGACGCATGACTATGTTTGTGGTATATGTGGGAAACATACTTTTCTAAATACAGTATAGTAGGGTCCAATTCAGGAAGACAACGGGATTTAAGCATGTGCTTAAATTTAACCACTTTCCTGAATTGGGGCTGTAATGGGTCAGAGGCCTGGAGGTAGCCAGTCCTGTCCAGTTAGCTCTGTCCACTATACCTGAGATGAGGTGTGGGGTTTAATTAGTAGCACCAAGTGTAGAGCACTAATCCCCCTACAAAGGGTAGAAGGGGATGATCAGGGAGAGAGACAACCAGAGTAAAGCTGGAATGAGAGACTTCAACAGAGGCCCGCTAATGCAGGGAATGGCCGCTGGGAGGAGGCTTCAGGTATCAGGTTTGGAAGGGACCTCAGGAGGTCATCTAGTCCAACCTCCTGCTCAAAGCAGGACCAATCCCCAATATTTGCCCCAGATCCCTAAATGATCAACCCCTCAAGGATTGAACTCACAACCCTGGGTTTAGCAGGCCAATGCTCAAACCACTGAGCTATCCTTCCCCAAAGGTAGAGAAGGCCTGGGAATGTAGACTTGCTGAAGATTTGAGAACTTTATTTTGGGAATGATTTTATTATTTTAATAAATCCAGCCCCAACAATGGGGGTGGCAGAACCAGAGAAGAGCTGTTTCACAGGCTGTGGCTACACTAGAGGTCTTACAGCAGTGCAGTTGCATGAATGTGCCACTGTAAGCTCGGTCGTGAAGCTGCTTTAAGTCGACAGGAGAGAGGTCTCCCATCAGCTTAATTACTCCAGCCTCCGCGAGCGGCGGTAGCTATGTTGGAGGGAGAAGTTCTCCTGTTGGCATAGCACTGTCCACTCCGGCGCTTAAATCAGCACAAACTATGTTGCCCAGGAGGGTGGCTAATTCATACCCAAGTGGCATAATTTATGTCAATTTAAGCTGTAGTGTGACCATAGCCATAGTTTGATTTAAAGGGCCCAGAGCTGAAGAAGTGGGAAACTTATGTAGCATGCCTGCAGAATGACCTCAGTCCATGAGGGGGCACTTGGGAGGCAGCCAGTCCATTGATAGGGGCCGTAATTTTCATTGCAACAACAACAAAAAGAGTTGGTAGACTTGATAACACTGACCGACTGGTAGCAATAGACTGTAAAACTATAGATAAAGTAATATGTGTCAAAGTCTTGTAGCAGGACTCTCACATGTGATCTCATACTTTAGAGACTGTGGAAGTTCCGTGTGTATGACTAAACCTTGTAGAAAGTAAAAAAAAAAGAAAAAAAAAGTTCCTTGCTAATACTTAGTGAAAATTATGTTCGAATGGAGAGACCATGCAAAGCACTCCAGGTGGGATGGGCATGGGATGGGCATGGGCTGAACAAAGGTGGGGAGAGGGGAGGATGGCCCCTGTAGTATCTCCATGCTGCACAGTGTGGCTCTGAATAGGGCCAAGTGAAAGGACAAGTGTGGGCAGGCCAAGGAAGAGGCCCCTGCCTTTGCCCCTGTACACATCCACTGGCCCCAAACTCCTGCATAGGTAGGAGATGGATGGTAGTGAGGCTGCAGATGTTATAGTGCAAATTCTATTCCAGCCCCAGGTCCAGAATAAAGACTGTGGAGGGGTTATGCTGCAGGACCCTGAGGATGATGGAATGCCATTTCTCACAATGCCCCACAAAGTTCTCTGCACACAACCTGTTCGTAGAGTAGTCACCCATCTATTCCATGATTGCCGAACTCAGCTCAGGACTTAAACATGCCCCATGTAGTGACACAGTACCACACAGGCTGCATTCTTCACTCTGTGAACTCAAGAGCCAGGGAGCACTGTTCTCTGAGTATGACCAGCAGTTTAAAAAAAAAATAAAAGAACACCCATGGGTTTAGTACATTTACGCCCTGTCTCTTTATCATGAGGGACGTTACACCTGTATTTTTTTTATTTTGCAGGAAAGTGTTAATTGTACCCTAGCTCTTAGGTAACTAGCAATATTAGAAAACTCTAATCAGGTAACAGGGAGAAGCGCAACCCAAAAACCTACCCTGGAACAACACGTTTGTTACCCTGGGCCTTTTTGCTACTTAGTGCTGACATTCTCTGCACATAATCCTGAGTCACCAACCCTTGGCCATAACTAGGGACTCTTAGAAAAAATTGTTTCAGCTAAAATTTGACTACCTGGCCTCATACCACCAGCTACAATTTCTCAATTTCTTTTTGGCTGAACAGCAGCTCTTGAACTTTGCCCTGCAGTTTCAGTGAAGGGAGAAAAAAAAGCCAGTGGATATCATTGATTGTATCTAGCTAAATGCCGAGCTGCCCTGTTTCAGAAGCTGACTTTTAGAGATGAGAAGTTGCCCAGTGATACTTATCAAATAGGGTCCCAATCCAGCAAAGTACCTAAAGTCAGATATTTAAAGATATTTAAGCACCTGGTGGGATTGTCAAAAACATGTAGCTGCCTAACACCCAGTGAAATAAATGAATTTTAAGCACCTAAATACCTTTTTAAAATCTAGCACATAAGCAAATACTTAACTTGAAGCACCTGTGTAGCCATACTGAAGTCATTACTCAGTTATTTGAAGTTAAGCACACACACACTAAAGTGCTTTGCTGGACAAGGGCTAGTAGCATTTGTGTTGTCTGCATTTTTGTTTTGTTTTTCTGTAGATTTAAAATGGATTTAGTGTATTAATGAAATGCGAAAATTCAGTAGCAACTAATGTCTACTGTGTCTCACACTTCATTGCTTCTGTAGGCTGAGCTTATTGCATGTACTCGAGGCTCCCTTCTTTCCTCCATAACTGGCCACACTCCCATGCCCCTCTATTTCAGGGAATCTCTACAACTGCCTACCTCCTCCCTCATACCAGAATCTCTGTGTCCTCTCCATTCCCTCTTACCTCCATACAAGGATCCCTCATTGTCCACAGTGCCAGGGGCTTCTGTGTCCCCCTTCTTGCAGACTCATTTTCTCACATCCCCCATCCAAGACACGAAGTCTATATGCCCCTCTCCTCCCATGCCAGAGGAACTGTGTAAATCCTCATTGCTCTTTCTCCGCCAATGCCCTGGGGGCGCTCTCTCTCTCTCTCTCTCCTGCTCCCTTTGAAGCACCTTTCTTCCCCTTTCCCCCGTATTTGCAGGGACAAGTGGATAGTTGATGTCCTCTCTCTTTCTCTCTCACTCCACCATGGAACAGGCTTTGGGGAGGCAGTGCTCTAAAAGGGAGGAAACTATGATGCCTCCTTCACTCTCTTATCCTTCTGACTGCCCCTGCTGGCCGAGCATCCACAGAGAAATATCATCAAGCTGAACGTAGGGCCTGATTTTGCTTAGCCAGTAACGTTTTGCATTTCCATAGTACCTTGTATCAGAGGATCTGCTTATAAAGAAATACGTATATCTTAAAACACTTCACAAATGTTTTTGAATAAAGCTTCATGACATGCCTCTGAGATAAGTTATTACTGTACCCCATTGTACAGGCAAGGCACTGAGACAGAAATGGGTTAGATGACTTGCCCAAGGTCATACAGAAAGTCTGTAGTAGAACAAGGGCTACAAGCCAGGACTTCTGGTTCCCCATTGTGTGCTGCAAAACCTGATTTGTCTTCCACTGTGTGGTCAGTACTTTACCAATTTTGTAGCGCACTTTGAAGAGGTGACATGCTATAAAAGTGTTAAGACATTGCTACTATTATTTAATAAGATAAGGTCTTTACACCTATTAATGTCCTATTAAAATGTCATTATTATGCAGTCATAGGTCTAGAAAACGATGCCAGATCCAAATCCGATCACAGTTAAGGACTGTTCAGCTCTGGATCTGAACTCCAGGCTTCATGGCTGTCTCTCTAATTAAATAGTTTTGATATTCTAAAAAAGAAGGAAAATTACATTGCCTGATGTTATAGGACCTGTGAAATAACTTCAGCAGTACCTTAGAATATTAATCTGGCCGTATAACATTGGCTTCCTTGGTTTGCATTCTATAGATGTGTAGCCATTTTGGAATTAGACACTGTTCCAAGAGGAGGGGTGTCCAGGTTTGTAGGTTAAGTATTGAATGGAAGGTACAGGTTTCCTGACCTGCAGAAAAGAAGAGCCAGAGGCTACAATAAAATTTTATTTGGATAGTTGTCATTATTATTTTATATTAGATATTATATATCTCATAGAAGAGCTTTTACATTCTTCAAGTAAAAACCAAACTCTGTGTTAGGGAGAAGAGAGGGCTCAAGGACAAATTTATTCACGCAATTCACATAATGCAGAGATTATTCCTACTAAGGAATAACTGTACCATTTAATACTCCTTTCCTAGCTACTCTATTCTCATAAGGTCACTGGAACTGTATCTGTTGCTTTCTGCTGACACTTTACATCGGGGAAGACGTTTCCTCTATTTCATTAATTATGCTTTTTTCCCTCCTTGTCTGAAGCAATTTACCTCCACTGAAAGACACCACCTCCTGTGTGTGTACATGCATAGTAAAGGACAAGCATTTATAAGACTCATCAAAACACTCATCTTGAGCTACTTGAGCTTTAATATTCTACAGCTGCAGAGTTAGAGTGTTTCCCTTAGAGCTCAAGGCACAGATAGCATGATAATGTAGATAGGTTTATTTGAATGCTTAAATATTGCAGTTAATGTGCATTCACTCAGAATACAGATGATGGGTACTGCTGATTGTATTGGTACATTTTGAGGAGGAGATGTTCCAGAGAATAAAAATAGGAATGAAGATAAGCAAGTGAGTTGATTAGGAAAGCATAGTCTATTAGAAATGCAAGCCCAAATCAGAATGACAGTCTCTGCTGGGGTTTGAGCACCCTTTCTGCTCCTGAAAGCCGGGCAAATGTTGATACATAGCAGAGTGATTATGGTTCAGAAGAGCTATCCATAGGTAATTTTAGCTCTAAAAGTATCTGCAACTCCCTTACCTCTCTCCTTCCCTTTGCCCTTCACAATTTAGTTAAAATTGTTTCCTTCAATGTCAGAGTTTGGAATGGTTTTATGAATCTTGGCCAAAATATTCAAATCTGGATGCTTAAAGTCAGACTCCTAAATCCATATTTAGGCATTTAATTAAAGTGGCCTGATTTTCAGAAGTGCTGATTACCCACAATTCACAAGGACTTCAATCGAAGTTACAGGTATTTAGACCTCTGAAAATCAAGTCTCCTCTGGTGGTAAAGGATAAAATTTTCAAAAGTACAGTAGAAAGCTGAGTGTTCAACTCCCATTGAAAGTTGATCCTGAAATTCTCCTCTAAATATGGATTTAAAACCCTAACTTTGGCACGTTTAAGGAGTTTACCTTTTGAGAGTAAAAACATCACAGTTTTCATGCTAAAGTAATGATGCATTATAAAAAGCATCTAAGAAACTTCTTGTGCATTTTATTGAATATAAATTATGATACAATCAAGTCCTTAGTACTCAGTGCCACGGATACAATATGAATAATGAAAGAAAGCATGGGTGACATTAGGGCTTGTCGATATGGAAAGGTTGTGTGTGTAGCAAGCTGCAATGTAAATATACAGTGCTTTAGTCTGCTGTGCATTAACTGACCATATGGGTCCTGCTCTAGAAGTTTCATAGTGCAACTATTGACATTTTGGTGTGCGGTAATAGGATCCACAGGACCATTTAGACTCAGACTTTAAGACCAGAAGGGATCATCGTAATCATCTAGTCTGACCTCCCGCACATCGCAGGCCACAGAACCTCACCCACTCCTCTAATAGATCCATAACCTCTGGCTGAGTTACTGAAGTCCTCAGATTATCATTTAAAGACTTAAAGTTACTAAGAATCCACCATTTACTCTAGTTCAAACCTGCAAGTGACTCATGCCCCATAGGAAGTAAAAAACCCCCAGGGTCTCTGCCAGTCTGACCCAGTGGAAAGTTCCTTACAAATATGGTGATCAGTTTAGACCCTGAGCATGTCGCAAAACCCTCCAGCCTGACACCTGGGAGATAATTCACTGTAGTAACTCAAAGTTTTCCCCATCTAGTGTCCCATCTTCAGCCATTGGTGATATGTGCTATTAGCAGTTGCAGATGGGCCACATACCACTGTAGGCAATCTCATCATACCATCCTCTCCAAAAATTTATCAAGCTCAGACTTCAAACCAGTTAGGGGTTTTTTTTTTGCCCTTTGTGCTTACCTTAGGAGCTTGTTCAAGAACTTCACTCCTCTGATGGTTAGAAACCTTCATCTGATTTACAGCCTAAACTTGTTGATGGCCAGTTGATATCCATTTGTTCTTGGCCAACATTGGCCCTGAACTTAAATAACTGCTCTCGTTCCCTTCTGTTTATCCCCCTGATGTATTTATAGAAAGCAATCATGTCTCTCCTCAGCCTTCATTTGGTTAGGCTAAACAAACGAAGCTCCTTACATTCTCTATTCCTCTGATCATCCTAGTAGCTCTCCTCTACATCTGTTCCAGTTTGAATTCATCTTTCTTAAACATGGGACACCAGAATTGCACACAGTATTCCAGATGAGGTCTCACCAGTTCCTTATATAATAGTAATAACACTTCTCTATCTCTGCTGGAAATACCTCACCTGGTGCATCCTAGGGTAGCATTGGCTTTTTCCCTGGTCACATCACATTGGCGGCTCACCGTCATCCTGTGACTGACCACTACACCCAGGTCTTTCTCCTCTCTGTCACTTCCAACTGATATGTCCCCAGTTTTTAACAAAAATTCTTCTTGTTAGTCCCTAAGTGCCTGACCTTCCTCTTTGCATCATTACATCTCATCCCATTTTTCTTTCTCCAGTTTTAATGGTCATCCAGATCTTCTTGTATGATATTCTAGTCCTCCTCCGTATTAATAATATCTCCCAACTTTGTGTCATACACAAATTTTATTAGCACACTCCTATTTTTTGTCCCAAGGTCATTAATGAATGTTAAATAAGATTAGTCCCAAGACGTATCCCTGAGGCACTCCACTAGTAACCTCCCTCCAGCCTGACAGTTCACCTTTTAGTTGTACTCTGCCCTTTAACCAGTTCCTTACCCACCTTTAAATTCTCATATTAATCCCCAGCTTCTCCAGTTTAACTAAATAATTTCCCATATATCAAATGCCTCACTGATTAGACCTACCACATTTCCTTTCTCTAAAAAATTAGAGATCTCAAAGAAAGAGATCTGTTTAGTCTGCCTCGATTTACCTTTTGTAAAACCATGTTGTATTTTATCCAAATTACCATTTACTTCTATGTCTTTAACTACGTTCTCTTTCAAAATTTATTTCAAGACCTTTTATACAAATGAGGTCAAACTAACAGGCCTGTAGTTTCCTAGATCACTTTTTCCCCCCTTTCTTAAAGACAGGTACTATATTAGCAATTCTCCACTCATACAGTACAACCCCAGAGTTTATAGATTCATTAAAAATCTTTGCTATTGGGCTTGCAATTTCATGTGCCAGTTTTTTTAATATTCTTGGATGGAGATCATCCGGGCCCCCTGATTTGGTTCTATTAAGATGTTTGAGTTTGACTTCCACCTTGGGTGTCGTAATTTCTACTTCCATATACTCTCTTTCATTAGTCACATGGTCATTACCTATAATCTCCTCATTACCATGATTATAAATGGAGGCAAAGTAATTGTTTAGGTGTGAGGTTGTGACAGGTTCCCCAGGGGGTGCCACCTGGGGTATCACTGAGCCCTCTGACTCTCCAGCCTGGGCTCCCTCTCAGCACTGTGATGCTTTGACAAGCTGTGGACCGCTCCTGGTCCTACACTTCCACCAGCATTTGCACAGGCAGGGACAGACCCATCAGCAGTTACATACAGACTTTGGTCAGCCACTACATGAACAACAACAGAGAAACTACAGCCAAGATAACTCCCAGCTCCTCAGGCACACACCCCTCACTGGAGTATAAACCCAAAATTAAACGGTCTTGCACTGCACAGGGATCTGTGCAATGTAAACTCATAAATAGTTCGCCCCTCCCTCAATATGTCGAAGAATATGGAAAAAAGTTGTGTTAACCAAGCTGAGATTTTTTCCAGCCACTACACTTAAAGGCACAATGATTTAGATAAAGCATAAAACAAGTTTATTAACTACAAAAGATAGATTTTAAGTGATAGCAAACAGATCAAAGCAGATTACCTAGTAAATAAACAAAACTGCAAACTAAGCCTAAAATACTAGAAAGATTGGATATGAATTAGCAATATCATATCCTGGCTGATGATACAAACAGTACACCAGGTTTCCAGACACAGGCTAGAAATCCTTTTTGCCTGGCCCAGCACTAACGCAAGTTCAGTCTTCGTTCCTCAGGTGTTTCCACGTGTTCTCTTGTACGGGGAGTGAGGCCAATATATGATGTCACACCTCACCTTATATAGCTTTAACATTTGGCGGGAACCCTCTGTTCCAAAAATAGTTCCCAGCCAGTTTTTTGGAAAAATACAGATGTCCGAATGGGGTTCATGTCATATGATCCGGTCACATGCCCTTGCTGAGTAATAGCAGCCATTACTTGCAGGCTGTCTGGAGTATTCTCAAGAAGGCTCATCAGGTGGGAGATAAGCTTTTCCTAAGACCTTTTGTTTTTCCTAATGGTCCATTACCCTGAATAGGCCCTTCAGAAGCAGCGGTTTAGACTGGAAGCTTTTGCCCAGTGGATTTTATCCAGGTGGAACCACATTTGAAATACAGATACATAGTCAATATTCATAACTACAAAAATGGTACACAAATAAGATAATCATATTTAGCAATCATGCTTTTTCCATTAACACCTGACAAGACATATTTTCAACAAAATGAATCATAATTATGTCATAATAATATCATAATCATACAATTATGAAGAATATGACATGCAGTGTCACAAGGGCCATGCCTAGATTATCTTTAATCTCCACCCCATCATCAGTGCTTACTGGTCCCACTTTTTCTTTCCTTGTTTTCTTATTATTTATATGGCTAAAATATCTTTTACCAGTCATTTTCATTTCTTTTTCAACTTGACTGTTCTCACTTTTTCCCTACGATTTTTTGAACTCCAAGAGGTAGCTTTCCTTGCTGTTTCATCCCATCTTCCATTCCTTGTAAGCTTTCTGTTTTCTCTTAATAACCTGTTTGATATGCTTGTTCATCCAGTTTTGTCTGTAGCCCTTCCCTACAATTTTTCCCCCTTGCTTGGGGTTTAGGCGTCAGAGAGTTTGAGACTTTGACTTTCAGAAATTCCAAGCCTCCTCCACATTCAGATCCTTTAGTTCTTCAATCCAGTCCACTTCCCTAACTATTTCCCTTATTTTTTTTAAAAAAGTTTGCCTTTTTGAAATCAAGGACCCAAGTTACAGACTTTTCTTTATCCTTCCACTTATTTTAAGCTGAAATAGCTCATGATCACTCAAAACAACTTGTCCTCTACAACCAGTTCTTCAATGAGGTCTTCACTACTTACCAGTACTATATCAAAAATGGCATCATCTTTTGTTGGTGTGGTGTCTATTTGGTAAAGAAATCTGTCAGCTATCACATCCAGGAATATCTGCGCCCTACCATTATTAGTAGCACTTGTCTTCCAGTCTGTATCTGGGAAATTAAAATCTCCCATGAGCACACAATTCCAATATTATTTATTTCATTAAAAATATTAAATAGGTCTCTATCCATATCCAGATTGGATTCTGGGGGTCTGTAGCATACCCCAAGCACTATCCAGTGGAACCTCTGATAGCTTTCTTCCCCAAAAGTGGTTGACACAAACAGATTCCATTTTATCCATTTCATCACTTCCAATTTCTTTAGTCTACCTATCATTAATATACAATGCTACTCCACAACCTTTATCATTATTTCTGTTATTCCTGAACAGAACAATACCTGTACTCCAATCATAACTACTATTCCATCATGTTTCTATTATCCCTGAAATATCTGGTTTTACTTCCTGCACCAGTAATTCTAGTTCCACCATTTTGTTACCCGGGCTCCTTGAATTGGTGTACAGACATCTTAGTTGTTTCTGCTTGGCTTTGCCCAGATTCCTTGTCCTATTAACTACAGTCATTCTACTGCCAGTATCACCCACCTGACAGTGTCATTGGTATTGGCAGTGTCTTTCTTCTTCATGGCCATTCTTCTACCCTTTGTTGTTCATTTCTCCATTGCTATATCCTCTCTTACAAGATTTTCCTCCCACTCAGTACTGGAATCAGGCATGGAGATTATATGAGCATCTCCCAGCTGTCTGTCCTGAATTCCTAGTTTTAAAGCTCTTTTAATCAGTTATGTCAATCTCCATCCCAGAAGTCTTATTTCCCTCCCTATTCACGTGAAGTCCATCCAATGAGAACAGTCCTCTGTCTATGAATGCCTTTTGGTGGTCAAACGTCCCAAAGCCTATAGCACATTGCCTGATGCATCTTTCTGATCATCATAATCTTGTCTCACTTTTGCTCTCCTCCTCTAGAACAGGTAGAATCCCCTTGAAGATCATCTGAGCCTCCATTTCTTTAAGCATCTTCCCCAGCCTGGCATAGTCCCCTTGATGCATTCCAGTGAGAATCTAGCAGTGTCATTTGTACCTGCATAAAGGACAATCAGATAACTCTGGTTATCTCCATTGACTCTTCCCTCTTACTATAGGGCTAGCCTCTCTTCTCTTCTTCCTTGTGTTCACACCTTCTGTTACTGCCTGCTACACCCCTTCATTGTCCAACTCAGCAAACCTGATACTGAGCTCTATTTCTCCTTCACTAACTGGTCTTTTCCTCTGCCTAGTCCTTGTAATCACATGCGGCAACTGGCCACTTTCCTCATCTAGCAGTCTACCCTCACAGTTCTCCAGTCCAACTTGCACCTGCAAGAGTTTTCCCTTCAGCCTTCTCTCTCCTTCCCTCCATCATCCATTCAAATCATCTTTCAAACTTAGCCATAGTTTCTAGCTGCCTCTCCAAACCTTCAATCTTATTTTCCTATCAGATCTGTCAGGTGGCACTTCATACAAACAAAGCATCTTTCAGGTATCCATTTCACCATAGTGTACATCCTGCAGCTACATCAAGTCATCATAGAACCAAAGGATGAGATGGAACCTCAAGAGGTCTTCTAGTCCAGTACCCTGCACTCCAGGTAGGACTAAGTATTAACTAGACCATCCTGACAGGTGTTTGTCTAACCTGCTCTTAAAAACCTCCAATGACGGAGATTTCACAGCCTCTCTAGGCAATTTATTCCAGTGTTTAACCACCTTGATAGTTAGGAAGTTTTTTCTTAATGTGCAACTTAAACCACCCTTGCTTCAATTTAAGTCCACTGCTTCTTGTTCTATCCTCAGAGGTTAATGAGAATAATATTTCTGCCTCCTCCTTGTACCAAGCTTTTATATACTGTTACATTTTAAAACAGTTACGTCCCCCCTCAGTCTTCTCTAAACAAACTCAATTTTTTTTTCAATTCTTCCTTTTAGGTTGTATTTTCTAGACCTCTGTATTGTCTCCAATTTGTGAACATATTTCCTGAAATGTGGCACCTAGAACTGGACCCAGTACTCCAGTTAAGGCCTTATCAGTGCAGAGTAAAGTGGAAGAATTGCTTCTTGTGTCTTGCTAACAACACTCCTGCTAATACACCCCAGAATGATGTTTGCTTTTTTTGCAACAGTGTTATGCTGTTGATTCATATTTAGCTTGTGATCCAGTATGACCTCCAGATCCCTTTCCGCAGTACTCCTTCCTAGGCAGTCATTTCCCATTTTGTATGTGTGCAGCTGATTGTTCCTTCCTAAGTGAAAAGAAAAGGAGTACTTGTGGCACCTTAGAGACTAACCAATTTATTTGAGCATGAGCTTTCGTGAACTACAGCTCACTTCATCGGATGCATGCCGTGGAAACTGCAGCAGACTTTATTTATACACAGAGAATATGAAAAAATACCTCCTCCCACCCCACTGTCCTGCTGGTAATAGCTTATCTAAAGTGATCATCAGGTGGGCCATTTCCAGCACAAATCCAGGTTTTCTCACCCTCCACCCCCCCCACACAAATTCACTCTCCTGCTGGTGATAGCCCATCCAAAGTGACAACTCTTTACACAATGTGCATGATAATAAAGTTGGGCCATTTCCTGCACAAATCCAGGTTCTCTCACCCCCTCACCCCCCTCCCAAAAACCACACACACAAACTCACTATCCTGCTGGTAATAGCTCATCCAAAGTGACCATTCTCCCTACAATGTGCATAATTAAGGTGGGCCATTTCCAGCACAAATCCAGGTTTTCTCACATCCCCCCACCCCCATACACACACAAACTCACTCTCCTGCTGGTAATAGCTCATCCAAACTGACCACTCTCCAAGTTTAAATCCAAGTTAAACCAGAACATCTGGGGGGGGGTAGGAAAAAACAAGAGGAAATAGGCTACCTTGCATAATGACTTAGCCACTCCCAGTCTCTATTTAAGCCTAAATTAATAGTATCCAATTTGCAAATGAATTCCAATTCAGCAGTTTCTCGCTGGAGTCTGGATTTGAAGTTTTTTTGTTTTAAGATAGCGACCTTCGTGTCTGTGATTGCGTGACCAGAGAGATTGAAGTGTTCTCCGACTGGTTTATGAATGTTATAATTCTTGACATCTGATTTGTGTCCATTTATTCTTTTACGTAGAGACTGTCCAGTTTGACCAATGTACATGGCAGAGGGGCATTGCTGGCACATGATGGCATATATCACATTGGTGGATGTGCAGGTATACGAGCCTCTGATAGTGTGGCTAATGTTATTAGGCCCTGTGATGGTGTCCCCTGAATAGATATGTGGGCACAATTGGCAGCGGGCTTTGTTGCAAGGATAAGTTCCTGGGTTAGTGGTTCTGTTGTGTGGTATGTGGTTGTTGGTGAGTATTTGCTTCAGGTTGCGGGGCTGTCTGTAGGCAAGGACTGGCCTGTCTCCCAAGATTTGTGAGAGTGTTGGGTCATCCTTTAGGATAGGTTGTAGATCCTTAATAATGCGTTGGAGGGGTTTTAGTTGGGGGCTGAAGGTGACGGCTAGTGGTGTTCTGTTATTTTCTTTGTTAGGCCTGTCCTGTAGTAGGTATACTTTGCATTTATCCTTACTGAATTTCATTCTATTTACTTCAGACTATTTCTCCAGTTTGTCCAGATCATTTTGAATTTTAATCCTATCCTCCAAAGCACTCGCAAACCCTCCCAGCTTGGTATTATCCACAAATTTTATAACTGTACTCTCAGTGCCATTATCTAAATCACTGAACAGAACCAGACTAGGACTGATCCCCGTGGGATCCCACTTGCTATGTGTTTCCAGCTTGACTCTGAACCACTGATATCTACTTTCTGGGAATGGGTTTCCAACCAGTTATGCACCCACCTTATATTAGCTCGATCTAGGTTGTATTTGCCTAATCTTCATTGTCTCATCCATTCCTTGGGTCACTACCACTGGTGCCTCTGTAGCTGTCATAGCCTTCCCTCTTAAGCTTCTGCCCAGAAAAACACCCACACCTACAGAAAGAGCAACACGGGCTGCCTCTCCCAAACTTCCCTTTACAAATACCACGATAAACTCCCCTATTTTCAGCTCTGTTTGCTGGCTCCTGTGCCCCTGGCCTGCCACATGGCTGCCTTTATGGGCCCTCTAATCAGAGAAGCCCCACCCTCTAATCAGGGAAGGGCACGACAGGCTAGTGGCCTGTAGATTTACACCCCATCTTGCTGTGCACTAACTTGCCATGTAGACATGCCCTAAATCAGGGGTTCTCAAACTGGGAGTCGTGACCCCGCAGGGGGTCACAAGGTTATTATATGGGGGATCGCGAGCTGTCCATCCCAAGCCCCACTTCACCTCCAGCCTTTATAGTAGTTTTAAATATATAAAAAAAGTGTTTTTAATTTATAAGGGGGTCGCACTCAGATGCTTGCTGTGTGAAAGAGATCACCAGTACAAAAGTTTGAGAACCACTGCCCTAAATCAACAAGTAATTGATGGAATGGACAGCTCTGATGTTTGTCCCACCGTGTTATATTTCTTGCACCTGTTCTCATGCAGTGTACAGCAATTCACAGTTTGTAGTGAATTAATATGGGTGTTAAGGGGATTTAGTTGCATGTTATTTTGGTGTAACAAATGTGACAAATGTGGTGTAACTGTTCAGTATCTCTTTCTTTCAGCTCACAATTGCTAATGTTTCCTTAGTTATGGAAACCCCCGGTGCTCACTTTCTGTACTTCCTGGTATACTGATGTTCACCCGCTAAACTGCTAAATGTTATGTCTACAGTGTCCTTGTCCTCAGAGCACTGTGCCGTTGTTCTGTAGCTTTTTAACTCTCCACTGTATCCACATAACATTTGATGGGAATGCAGGACAACGAGGTAGACACTAGCTTTTAGTTGTTGCTGTTTTTTAAAAAAGTCAGAGTTGCATTTGTTGTTACAAATCCAAATGGTTATTATTCTGATCTGAGGAAAAGAGGATTACCAGCTGGTACCAGTAGAAAACTTCCTGGTATAAATGAATTTACCCCAGGCAATTCCATACCATTGAGATCACTTTGAGTAGGATGCAACCATAGTCTAATTAATGTTAAAAATGGAGACTAGGGAGCATTGGCTTTCCATGGGAATTGGACAACTAATTCTATTTTGTGTCTTTGAAAGTCTTCCCAATATTTCTAAAAAGAAAATAGCAATACCATCAACCACTAGTCTCAAAGCTATCAATGCGCTAAATTGTGTAAATTAAAATCTCACTCTTAAAGAATTGCTTTCTTCCCAAAGCAATTCCACCTTGTTATTTTAATTGACCAGTGGTATGGTATTTGCATTATGTATCTTTCGCTGTTCTGCACCAGCAATGGGGGATTCATCAGAAGGAAAAGCTTTCATGTATAAATAAAGACTTTCCGTTGACTCAGAAGCCAAGCCAGTTGCTTAACTGTTCTTTCTATGACATCCCTGCAGTTTTCTCAGCTTGTCTGTGACTAAAAGAGCAACTTTGAGTTTGTGATGCAGTATAAAAGGAAACAAACTACACACCAATTAAAATATTTTTTTAAAATTGAAGTTGTTATTCTTTAAGTGTGGGGAAGGATCGAGGATGTGCATTTGGGAGAGAAATGGAAAAGTCCATCACCCTTTATCCTATCTCCAGCTCACTCATTAGGGCTGAGACACTCCTATGAGAGAGAGAGAGACAAAAAGAAAAGGAATTGGCTAGTAATTTGGGTGCTCAGTTTTGGGTGACCAACTCTGAGATACCTTAAAGGGACCTGAATTTTAGGAAAGATTAAATAGTAGTAATTGATGTGTGAAAACCTAGGAAATCTTGTCCATGTCCCTCCTGCTGGCCTGTTGGGTGGAATTTACCACACACTCAGGACCGAGACACTTGTGCATTAATTCAAACCGTCATGTGAACCAAAAGCATGGCCTTGAGTTCATACTTACTATACAAGCAATGAATGACAGATTTACGTTTACCTTCTCCTGAATTTCTCCTACAAGGCTCCAACTATCCCCTTACAATTCTAGCGTACTTATATATCATTGCCTGGCATTTTTGCAAAAGGGTTTTGTTGTCTTGGTTCCTTTGTGTCTAGGTTTATTATCTTATCAGTTAATTCCAAGGTGGCTGTAGTGTTATTGGTTATATTTGCAATAATTTGCAGCTGTTATCCATTTTTACACTGGCTCGGTTTTAACTATAGTTTTTTATAATACTTGGGGCCATTTTACAGATATCTTTTTTGGGAGTTGGTTTCCTGATAATGCCACGTATGATCGTTATAATCAAAATCCAAGAGTGGAGGGTGTACAAATCAGGGTTAACATCTTCCTGGGGGCATGGGTGGTGGGGGTGGGGAGAGTGAGGCAACAGTGCCTTTACCTCTCCTTAATCACTTCCTTAAATTCTGTGCACTCCCAGCATATTTCGCTCCCGGCATATTATTCTACTTTCTGTCTTCCCGCAGCTGCATATTCTGCCTAAGTGTGCTTTTAGTTGTTCTAACGCTGTGGCTGGCACTTGGTTGTGGGCTACAGCCCTCTTTAACTTTTCCTTCTAACATTTTTTCCTGTGTTTTTAAGTGCCTGAAAGATTTCTTAACCCCCTTTAACTTGCCCTGAGGCACAAGACTGTTAAATATAATTATTCCATACAACATCCCTTTTTATGGGAGTTTTTATACTTCTTGTTACTTATAGCATTACTCTCAAAGGTTTTTGGAGCCATGTTCTTCCTTGACTAAGACCTGTATGTCCAAACATCCCCCATGGGAGACTATAGATTGCTTAATATACACCTTTGAGCTTTGTGACCATCTCTTTCAGAGCAGTTACAGTTAAAACCAAACCCTCCATGCAGACACCCTTTGTACTTGAGTTTCTTATTTTACATTACTAGTGACTCAGAATCCCTCTGGATTCTTCCCCCTGGGTTACTTTCCTTTATGATTGCAGCGGAGTCAAGGAAACCACTGCCCTAGGCTGATATGTCTCCATAGTGACCTTCAGTTTACACAACTTTTGCTGTCCATGCTATTTTCATATCATCACGACTCTTTTCCAGTTGGTTTATTTTCATTGCACTGTGACTACCTTACTCAATGTAGGCACTTTCCTGTTTTTCCCAATACAAGGTCTTTTTGGCAGTACATTATTGTACTAATTAATTTCCTCTTCTGTCCTTCAACATAGTACATTCCATCAACAAAACATCACCTTTGTCCTACACAGCCACTATAACCATTATTAAACAAGTCCACATAAGGACAAATTTGTAAGGCAACACTCATGTCAAGCAAAGAGTAGGCTGAAGCCAGCTAGTTCACCATGATTATTACCCTGGCCTGTCCAAACTCATGCACTACACATAACTCATGCTTATGATATTCCCAACAGGCCCCATGTACATTACAGTATCTGTCATGTCTAAAAACTGTGTAAAAATATGGTAGTATCCCAAACATGTTACCACATAGTTTGGTCTTCCCTGCGTGGCACGTGGACAGAAGCAAATCATGTTGTAATAACTGTATTAAGAAACTGTGTTCACACTCTGCAATGATCTGGGCTAGAGCGTGGGTCTTTTATATGTTTATAACTCAGTTTAATCTCAGATACAGCACAATGGCTGGATTGAACCATATGGCTGGGTGGCTCCCAGCTTTAAGCATGGTAATTAAACACAGTATATATAGTTAGGACCTTCGTTGACACAGCAAGGGTTTCTGACTCCTATCATATATTACCACTGTACTAACTGCTGAGCAGTCAATATAGATTTTATTCCATTGTGTACCACAGGCTTTGTAACTGTCATGAATGATAGAGGAACGTCAGTTTTTTCTGGGATATTAATCTCTGACTACTGCACCGTTTTATGAAAGGAAATCATTCTCTTAAGGAGCCAACTTGTTCACACAGGCACAACATTATAGACCTGACATGTAAAGAGTCCATCTATGTTGTCTGTTGCATATCAGGCAACCTATACTGTGCCAGCTATACTGTGCCAAACTCCAAAGCAAGCTTCATCAAGGAAACAAAACAGTGAACCTGTGTGGACAGTGCTGAGCAACTCACTTGATTAAGAATAAATCAGAAATACTTGCCTTATTATATACCAGTCCCTCTGAATTGCATCTCAGAGTGTGAGACGAAGAAAGGACCATTGGTGAAATTCACCAGTGATGTGGAGGCCTAGTGAAACATTCTCTGCACCACTTAAAACATGGACAGAGACTCTGCTGGTGGAAGAGTCACACTCCCTATGAACATAAAAAGGATCCCTATACTGGCCTCCTGTAGGCTGACTGTAAAAGGCCTCAGTGAGGGTGGGCTGGGGATTGGCAGCAGATCCACATTCATATGGATCCAGTAGCCCCAGCACCCAGTCATTGGAGGGGTTGCAGCCACTATTCCAAGACCGGAACAGCAGCTGGATGGGTCTTCATAGAAGCCCTACCTCTTGGCCTAAGGTTAGAGATGTATTTCATGTGTTCATCTCCATTACATTCCTCCTGTGTATAGCCTGCATCCTCAAGCTCCACCTCAAGCAGATGGAGTGAATTTTGTCTTGAGTTAATAAGTTCAATAAGCTACTAAACACTCTCTCTCCCTTCCCCACCTCCCCTCATTGTCCACGCAGCAACTGACAATAATCACCTCCAGACCTGCCCTTACAAAAAGGGCATCTGTTAGTTGGCTGATCAGGTCAGCGGAAGTGTCAGGGTGTCAGATATGTGTAGCAATCCATGTGCCAGGACTGAACTATGTGCAGTTCTCACCACATGGCAATTGATTGACTTAGGCTTGGAAACAGAGGTTTTGGAGAGAGAGTTCAGTGAATAATGTTTTCTTTTCTTGCAGCTCTCATTTTTTGCTATATTCCTCCTCACGTTTTGCCCTTTGTCCTCCGATAACGATGCTGAATGGATCTGAGAAAGGAATATGTAGGTCACCCTGTGATCATTGTGTTTGTGTGCTAATATTTGGTTAATTAGGGAATTTTGTTCAGGGACTTATTTCATTCGCAGTGAGTGATGCAGCAGGCCAAGTTGTAGGCAAAGGAAATGTGTAAGCTCTACTGTTTGGCCAAGCCACCTAGTCTCAGCTTGCATTCCTGAGCCCTAGCTCCCTCCACAATCTAGGTTCCTCTGGAAACCTGACTTTTTCCTCCATTCCAGTCAAAGTACTGAACACCTGGAGCCAGTTACACAGGTATTAATACAGAGAGTCCTGAAGTGCTTTCATTTTTTTTCAAATACGAGTGGGCTGGGTTTCATGAAAGCTGTCAGTAGTGTCTCTTTTATCTATGCGCTCCTTATTCAGCTCCTTCCTTAAGTTCCACTTTGATTGTCAGACATACAAGGAATGAGACTTTAATTTATTTTATTTATAGTATACACAAAAATAATTCTGCTCATGTTATGCACTAGTCTGTGCTGGGTAAACACATGGTACAATTAATGTTGACCCTATTCTTCTCTGTGTCATGTCAAACTAAAACATATGTTCTTTGAAAAAGGGACAAATGTGCCGTGCCTAGCATATTTTAGGAACTGCAGAATATTATAATATTCATAACCTCACCTCTGTACAGCCACATATATATGTACAGACACACAGACATTTGCAATATTTGGCTCAACATTATGATGGGTACATGGAAATTATGAAGTACATTTGAGCATTAAATAAATTAATAAAAGTATTATAGAAGGCCTGATGCCAAAATTAGACTTCATAAACATTATATTAAATATAGAATCTTTACTCACCATATTCAGTTCTCTGTTTATTATTTGGTAAAGGGGCATATGCTTATTAGCAGATTGATAGTTCTGAAATTTAATCTTGGTAAAATACTACTTTTGGTGACTAAACCTTCTGTAGTATAATTTGACTTGTTTAGACATGCTTAGATATGTTAGAGCAGTGGCACCCAACCTTTCCAGAATACTGCACCCTTTTCAGGAGTCTGATTTGGCTTGCATACCCCAAGTTTCACCTCACTTAAAAACTACTTGCATAGTAAAATACTCAAAATCAGAGGTAAAAATACAGAGGAGTCACAGCACACTCTTACTGAAAAATTGCTTACTCTCTCATTTTTACCATATAATTAAAAATAAATCAATTGGATTATAAATATTGTACTTACATTTCAGTGTATAGTATATAGAGCAGTATAAACAAGACATTGTATGAAATTTTAGTTTGTACTGACTTCGCTAGTGCTTTTTATGTAGCCTGTTGTAAAACTAGACAAATATCTAAACGAGTTGATGTACCCCCGGAAGGCTTCTGGGTACCTTAGGGGTATGTGTACCCCGGTTGGGAACCACTGTATTAGGGGAAGGAAAGCTCTGTTAGTACATCAGCTTCTTCCCCTGTCTTTGAATAGGTGTAGTATCTCTTGAACATTCTCAAGTGACTCTTTTTCTACCCTAATTTTGAATTCATACTACCCTAATTTTGAATTCACAGTGTCTTCACCCTACTAATTCTATCTATTTCCCCACTTAGCTACCCCTGTTAGAAATGACCCTGCTTTCTGTAGTAGGCGGGGGGGAGGGGGGCGGGATGGGAAAAGATAAGAGCTATTACTACTTTCAGTGAATGGAACTGATCTTTTAACTCAAGTGGTATTGCAGCTGCTGCTGCTTTTAGATCCAGGAGTCCTTGTTTTCATCCCAGTAGGAATAGATACCTCACATATTCTTCCTCCTTTCAATGCGGACTGTTCACATACCTGTAAACAGTGACCAGATAACCTTAGTTGTCTTTTTACCAAGCTATACCTCTCTCTTTGTTTTAACCTCTTGCAGGTCATTCCTTCCAAATTTATCATATTTGTCTCCTTTATCTGGATCCTCTCCAAACTGTGGTTTTCCCTATAGAGACAGACAGACACACGCGCACAAAACACCATTCCCCCTTTCACCCACCATGCCAGCAACAGGGACGGGGTGTAGCATAAATGCCTCTGCATTAGTTCAACACCACTGCAGGATCATTCCATGGCCAATAAGACAAGTTTTACAATCAAAGTGCACCGACAGTACAGCACAAGGGTCCTTCCTGCACACAGTGACTAGACATTCAATATCTTAAGAGGATCGCAGCAAGAACACTGAATCAAAGTTCCTCTGGAAGTTTTCTTTCTAACTCACCTTTTAAAGCTCCTTCCATTTTATTTTAATTTGTTTGTTGTTTCTCATAGACTTTAATGGGTTTGCAAAATGAAGGGTTTTCAGGCTTGAAAGAGCTAATACAGATAAGTATTAGTCCAATTTATTCTCTTGTTTTAGATGCAAAACTCCATTAATTAGATAGGAACCTTTATGCTTAAATATTGCTAATGTAATTACATCTCCATGCGTCTTATTTTTATGTCATATTGAGTTAAAACCCTATGAAAGACTCAGCAACAAGGAAAACTGCACAATACCATCAAAATGTTTGGTGATGAGTTAAGTATAAATGTCTAGATAGATGGATGGCTGCTGAGGATTTTTTTTTTTTTTTTATTAAACAATGATTTTGACATTCTACAAATGTGTGTTTGGACTACACACACACACACACACAATGCATCCTGAGAACAGGTCAATCTTGTGTACTGAATGAACCCAGGGTCCTAAGGAAATGTGTGTGTATCTGTAATTCTTTCATATATAATCAAATAGGATTAAATTTTACTGATTTTATAATACTGTATTATAAACTTTCAGTTCGCAGGGTACATTTCAACAAGATAGGTAAAAGACAGACTTGGGTAAACAAATATGTAGCTACCATAATATAGTCCTCATAGGAAAGAAGCCCTCGCACAAGGTTTACCAACAGACATTGTGTTGAAAAATTTAAAATAAATCCAGAACTCAGTCATTAGCATCCCCCAACAGGGTTGCTCTGACAGGCTTGTTTCCACAAGGAGATATTTTCATTTGAGCTGCTCTGCAGTTAAGAAGAAAAGACCTAAAGAAATATAGTGTAGATAGGATTAGTTGGGATTTTTTTTAAAGAACAATTGCTTATTATTTAACAAATGCCCAGTCCCATTGATCTGTGAGTTACTTCAGCATTTTCTGTCCACCCACCAACTGATATTTAGAGAAAACACTTCCAGGCAAAACCAGTCCTCAGCACTTGGCCAGATTCTCTGTGATTCAGCCCTTACTCTGATTCTAATACTTGTTTTTAAACTGAAGATTCCTATTTTTATATTTGTATTATACATATTTATCCTCAGGGGTACTCTTCAGGAATAGGTTTCAGAGTAACAGCCGTGTTAGTCTGTATTCGCAAAAAGAAAAGGAGTACTTGTGGCACCTTAGAGACTAACCAATTTATTTGAGCATGAGCTTTCGTGAGCTACAGCTCACTGATGAAGTGAGCTGTAGCTCACGAAAGCTCATGCTCAAATAAATTGGTTAGTCTCTAAGGTGCCACAAGTACTCCTTTTCTTCAGGAATAGATATCACTTAGTAAGCCCACATCACCCCACACAAGCTTTATGAGAGACTACTAACACTTTTGTTGCAGAGTCCATCCTTTTGCTACTGCATGCTTCCTGTGCCATCTAGTGGATATTGTATTGCAGCTTTTTAAAAAAGATTTGTATTAGGTTATATTATTCACTGGTTGCCCTGTTTTTAGAGCTGGCTGAAAAAAATTCAACTGAATAGTTTTCTGTTGGAAAATCCAGGTTTATCATAATCAAAACATTTTGCAGGAATGTGTCAATTTCAACTATATTTTCAGTGGAAAAAAGCAAAAAATTAAGGTTGACTCTAGTTGCATTTTGATAATGTTGAAATGTTTCATTTCAAATTAATTTCATTTAGTTTATACTTGTATATGATAATTTTATTATATTCAGATGCATGGTATTTTATATATTTAACACTTTATATTTTATTACAGTGCTTCAGCATTATCAAAATTAAATGATTCAGCATCACTGAAACAAAACATTCTGATGTTTCTAAATACAAATTTCAGAATTTCTGTTTCTAAAAAAATGAATTTTTTACTTTTCATTCTGATTTGGAAATTCCATTTTCTGACCAGCTCTAGATGTTTTCACTTCAATATATTACAGACACAAATTATTAGGTCACATGAGTCATATGAATTGCATTTTATTTCCAATGTGAGCCTCTCTTTTGAAATAGTTTCTTTAAATATCTAGTGGCAGAATTAGCAGTGGCACAACTGGATGGTCTTGCAATTGAGGGTCAGTGTAATATTTGTGCAGCACCTTGCACCTAATCTGATCCATGACTAGGGCTCCCATGAGCTATCGTAATACGAATAATAATAAGAAAGAAAACAAAATCAACACTTTAACACAGATGGATTTTGTGGAGTGAAAGAAAAAAAAAAGACAGCCATATGCTCTCAGGTTTTCCTGTGAAACACATTATTATATGACAGTTTGTTTCTTCAACTCACCCTAGAGTTTCAGACTAAAAAGGGAAAAAACACACCCATAATGGTCAAATGCTACTGCTTTCCTCTTCCGCCTACCCCCTACCCCCATTATTCCATTCAGGTCAATGGTATTACTCAAGTAAGTACAGTGGCAGGATTTGTCTGTAATTCTCTCAGTGTAATTTGTCTCAATGTGTGAGCGGTTTCCATGATGTGAGTCAGTTTTGGGGCAGAAGTGTAGGAAAAACTCTCTGAAGAGTAAATTGTATGAGAAGTTGCTATATAGTTCTCTGCTTTCACAAGAATACACACCTTGCTCTCAAAAACTATCATGGATTAGATTAGGTAATATTGAGTGTGATCTTGATTTAGGAAAGCCTAATGTTTTTGTTAACAATTGTGACAAAGGAGGAAACTTCCTCTGATCAGGATTTTGATGCCTTCACTCAGTTGCTGTGCTGTGCCTAAGAGTGACATGCAGTATTCAATATAGCATTACACTGCTACTCATGATATTCAAGTCATTCCCTGGTTCACTTCAGGGCCACTAGAGTGGTAAAGCCACGCTGAGAGATCACTCAACTCATTTCTGAAAGTTCTCACTGGGGTTATTTTCAATCATTTCAGGATTGTATTATTCTGAAGCTCTAAAAGATTACGAGGTAAATGAGTCACTGAGCATCTGGAATAAAAAACAAGATGTACTACTATACTTCTATACAGGAAGTATGAATATCTTTTAAATCCATATGCTTAAATGGATTGTGGTTTATGACTTGGATGTATTATTTATAGCAAATATTTCAGAAAGATATGCAGCAGAATTATACAACTCATATAACTGATTAATTCTTACATGTTAGTGCCAAAACATTAGGGCAAACACATCATTTGTCTGCCTGCATTTCATCCAGTAAATTGTAGGTGGCCAGTTTTTGAGTAGGCCCTAAAGGGAAATGTAACACATTATCATCATTTGTAGAGCAATGTAGATGAAGGAATGTTGCCATTAAAAATCAGAATTGGTCAACAGTTAACACAGTGCTATATGAGGTTCTTTAGCATGGTCATTGTTATCAGATATTGACTTTGTAATGATGCTCACCGTACATGGTGCTTTACCATAGTGTAACAATAATTCATAAAAAGCATCCATATTCCAAAGAACGTACGAATCCAAAATCATGTACAAGCACAAGCAAGTGGTAGACATTGCAGCTATATTTTGATTTGAGTGCATGCAGGCATCATGGTGCAATTGAGGTTTCAAGGAGGAGATATCTGATGTTTGGCAAAAATGGAATGGAAGGCTGTTCTAAGCAGAAAGGGTGGTAAGGAAGAAGGCACCATATATTTTAAACCAAAAGTATTTAAATGCAATCATTCCTTTGCTCTCTGCTATAGAAGACTTAATAAATAATGATAATACTTAGCACTTCCCATTCATGGATCTAAGTGTTTTGAAAGCATTAATGAAGCATCACAATATCCCTGTGAAGTAGGCAAGATTAAGAGTCCTATTTTTATAAATGGAAAACCTGAAAAGACTGAGGCCAAAAAGTTCGCAAGTGACCAGTGATGTCAGAAAGAGCTGATGGTGTTCAACGTACCTCAAATAGGGTACTTCAATTTAGGTATCTGACACAATCATTGTCCACTTTTGAAGAGTTAGCAAAAGGAATTTGCCCCAAATCTCAGTCAGTCTGTGGTTGTGTTGGAAATATGTAATAGAAATTGACCAACATATTTGGTTATGGAAACAATTTCCCTGACTCTTAGTCCCTTGTGCCCAGATTCTGCAAAGATGTAGGCACATGCTCAAGTTCATGTATTATGTGTAGTATGATTAATTCTATTGAAATAGCTGAGATTACTCTCAGTGCATAAAGCTAAGCACGTGCATAAATCTTTGCTGGATTGAGGCCTTCATGTGTGTGAACTAGACCATTGTTCCTGATATTACTCTGAAGTCGTGTAAGAAATGTGTTTTATTTCCCTGCTTTAGTTGCAAGTGATGTCAATTTTTGCAGGAGAAATGCAAAAACCTAGGGGCTGGATTGCAGTTCTTAGAAGTTTCTCCCTTTCACTGTCTCATTCAAATATATTTTATTTGTAATTTTAAAATCTACGGTTAGATTTTTAAACTCATTCTGTTAATGATTTGGGATTGTGCATTTTACAAATAGATCTTTTTAAAAAATTTTAAAGCATTTCACTTCACAGTTTAACCCACTCATGTAGAGAAGTATATTACCCACTCATATAGAGAAGTATATTAAACATTTTAAAGCCTTTCATTTGTTTGCATTAGAAAACATTTTTATAGTTCACTCTGAAAAGTTCTGTAATATTTAAACTAAGAAAATATTGCCGAATAAAGCAGAAAAATAAGTTAACCAATTATCTTAGCTGTACAAACAGATCACATTTTGGATTCTCAAGTCTGCATTTACAAGTCTTGCCCTGTGTTCGGGGCCATGTCCAATCAAGCATGCACAATGGACTCTAACTTCATAAGAAATGTATCTTACAGCCTTTTAAAGAAAGCAGAAAAAAGCTTCTAGGGAAAAATACAGGCCATGCCTTTGTAAAGGAGTGGGTGTGGAGGAAAAGAGAGTCTATGGGGAAAGAGAGAAACACCATATAATGGGAAAGAAATAAAGAAGTGATTAAAATATAATTATTAAATGGATAAAAGGACCAGTGAAATCAGAAAGTCTCCCTCCCTCCCCCACACAAACAAACACACATCCTGCTTGAGCCTCTTTCCACCCCACCCAATTCCCAAAGAATAAATAGAGGAGGCAAAAGCAAATATAGCCGCGCTTATCCTACCATGCTGCCATGGTTTTCATCAGATGGCCAAATGGATTCATTTCCCTCTCCTTCTGAGAATCAGCAGTATACAATGAATAGGGAAGTTGATCATATAATTATCTTAGGCCAGTGACTCTCAACCTTTCCAGATTACTGTACCCCTTTCAGGAGTCTCATTTGTCTTGAGTACCCCAAGTTTCACCTCACTAAAAAAAACTACTTGCTTACAAAATCAGACATAAAAATACACAACTGTCACGGCACACTATTACTGAAAAATTGCTTATTTCTCATTTTTACCATATAATTTTAAAATAAATCAATTGGAATATAAATATTGTTCTTTCATTTCAGTGTATAGTATATAAAGTAGTATACACAAGTCATTGTCTGTATGAAATTTTAATTTCTACTGACTTAACTAGTGCTTTTTATATAGCCTGTTTAAAACTAGGCAAATAGCTAGATGAGGTGATGTACCTCCTGGAAGACCTCTGTGTACCCACAGGGGTACACGCACCCCTGGTTGAGAACCACTACCTTAAGCCACTGAAAATTCAAGCCCTAAAACCCATGTTATATCTATCTTGTAAACTGAGTGGTCCTGTCTACAATTGCACTTTTCTCCCCTAACAGTGTGGTTCAATGAGAATGTTAAGTAATAATCCCTCCACAACAGGATATGATTGAAGCACAATGGCAAGGAGGTGTGTGGCAGCTTGCACTGCCAATGCCTGCCCTGCACCTGTTCCTGGATGATGCTGGGAAGAGCATTTCATTCTGCGGTACTCTGTCCAGCACATTCCACAAGCTCTGTATTCACTTAAAAAACACTAACCACTGAAAAGAATGTAGTAGTAACATTAGTGAAGTCACTATGTATGGTTGGGCCACAAATATACGTTCTTTCCTTCACTGTAGCATGTAAGATGATCAAAGTAATATATTTTACAAATCTTACACATAATGATTATGATCATCTCACATTTTGTTTTGTTGAGCTGCAGTTCTTCTGCCCCGAGACATCTCCACTGGCTGAATTTGGGCTATAGTTTTACCACAGGTTCATGGGGACCTACCACATTTGGATATTCATCTCCCTCACTGAAACTACATTGCTGTACTGGAGAAGAGTATTGGTCCGCTTCACATTTAAAAGTGCTATCCTCTATTTGAGACTTTAAACCATGATCCATCCTACTTCTCTGCTGGTCACATGGAAGTTAGAGTTCCCATGTTACTTTCTGAAACAACAGAAGTAACTCAGGTATTCTGGCCAACATCTCCCTCCCTCTACCCCCAACCCTCCATGAAATCAATCTGAATGTTTAAGGCTGAACATGAGCTCTTCCTTAATGCACAACAACTCCATTTTCCTGCACAGTCACAGCAAGTGACTCTATATTGTAAAGTACTTGGAGATACTTCATAATATGGAAGATGCTACAGAATGTAATTTTTATACGGCTGTCTGTAAGTATAGAAATAGGAGATTAGGTGAAAATCTACTCAGAGTTACCATAACTTGCAATACGTACAGTAACAAGATGCATGATTGTTAACTGGTTTACCTTAAGATGATACTTCATAGGCATATTGAGATGCACAAGATTTGTTCATTCTCTCTCTTTCTATAGCTTGTTATGAATTTCCACAGCAATTGACACTTCAGTTATTTGCTGTTTGTGCTGTGTTTTGGAAATGCAACCAAATGTCAAGTATTTTTCTTATTAGTCCTTTGGGAAGGTCATACTGTTTTTATCTTCTGTCTATGCTCTGAGAGTTCCATTTCCTTCAATGGTTGTTTTCTCTCTCCTTCCAGTCCTTGGGAGGGGGAGGGGGGCGAGATTAGCTTGACTTTTGTGTTCAAAAAGCTTTTCTAATAATATAATCAAAATTGTGGACTCATGCTTCCAGCTTCCAACCAAGAACCTGCACTAAGTGTTAGATGTCACCTTTGTACAGTGCCCCTCTCTCCCGCTTTCTGTCCTCTAATGTCTATAAAGGAAGCTCTGCTCTTCCTTATACTAATCATATCTGACATGCAGTTAGCAAGTGTATTAATTTAAAATCTCTCTTGTACTGTTCTTGGTTAACCTCATCCCATGGGAGAACTATGGACAAGACATGTCTTGCTCCTAAATTTAACATTGTAGCAAGTATGTTTCCACTGATCCAACAATGTGTTTTATGTGAAGGGTTTTTTTCATGGTGGCGAATGCACCCTGACATGTAAATACACAGTTGTAATACTGTCATATCAAGATGACTCATATACACGTTTGTTTCACCCAAACATATAAAACGATGTAGCTGAACCTGAGGTCAGCCACATCGCCTCCTCCACCTTCAAAGTTCTAAGTATGTTATTGTAAATGAGTTTTCCATAAGCCTCCATTCAGTAAGTTTCAGGTACATCAGGTCTCCTCTTACATACATTAGTGTAAATCAGGACCTCCTTCTTTCAAGGCAATGGAACTTTTTTGGTGTGAAAGTGGTATAAATGAGAAGAGAATAAAACTACAGAATTCTCTCCCCCTCCCCCTTTTGCATCTCTGCAAAGTTGTTCCTGGGAAAAAAAAAATCAAATATATAGTGGGTGGGATAAGTCCAGTTGATACAGGACTGGTTGCTTGACTTCTGCATGTGTTACAGCATGAAACATTGTGGCAGCAGAAGTTATATAAAAGGATGAGACACAAAACAATTCTACATGCTTCACAGCATGAACTACATCTGCCCCCTAATCAGAGGTAATAAACCCAGAGACGTCACTGAAAGGGGTAAACAGTGTGGTAGTCTTGCCTTACAGCTTCTCCTGCAAGACAAGACTGCACCCTGGGATTGTTTCAGAAATGTCTGTTGATTTGCTTGATAGATCCAGTTTAGTTGGTGATAAGTGTCTGTTTCTCACTGAGGATGAAGAAAAGACCTCCCAGAACCACTTTACAGATAAAAGATACACACCAAAGCTGAATACAGCACATGCCAGAACCTGTGTCTGGTTTCATTTATACCCTTCCAACAGTGGCGTTGGAACAATTTCTACAGTGAGGGTGCTGAAAGCCTTTGAACAAAACTGTAAACCCTGTATAGGATAGAAACCACTGCAAGCCAGAGGGTGCTATCACACCCCTAGTTCCAGCACCCCTGCCCTTCCTCTAATCATCCTCATGGTCTCTTTACAGGTGGTCTTCTGAAATACACGAGATGTTACTCCCATAGAATCACTGTGTCTTAGAAAAAAATCATTAGATTGTACGTATCAATTCATGTACTGCCTTTCACGCTACAGAAACCTTTTCAGACTCTAGTCTCGAGAAGGATGTGCTAGTAGATTCACCTTCATGTTTGACGTATCTAATTGTGCTGAAACTTAGGAGGCCAATCTTGGCCCTGCTGACTCAGCTTTTTATCTGCTGGTAGATTAGTTAAATATAATGTGTAATGGACAAGTCTTTCTGATAGGACCTGAATAGTGAGATCCATTTTTCTTTATATGAACATTAAAGACCATATGGGGTTCTTTTTAAAAGAGTAAGTGTTTGCCCTGGTACTTTCTCTTAATTTTCTCTTAACCCACTAATCTTCCACTGTGTTATGCACTGGTTGGTTGCCACCATCCAGTCCAGGAGTGGCTGCATTTCAGTGGCTCTGCATATGTGTAAAGTCTGATTTTCAGAGGATCCAAAGTTTTGCAGGTCTCATTGATTTTAGTAGGAATTTAGAGAGACAAGGTGAGTGAGTCCAATAAAAAAATATTACCTCACCCACCTTGTCTCTCTAATATCCCGGAACTGGCATAGTTATGACTAACTACATTCAGTAGGAGTTGTCAGTGTTAATGATCTGTAAGCATCTGTTGCATGGTTTCTGAAGTGCTTTAGAATAAAAGACACTAGATGACTATAAATTAGCATTGCTTATTATGCAATTAGCAGTTGTGCATTCCTACTGCCACACTTTGATTTAGAGAGAAAAATTCCCCCACCAATTGCAATGATTTTCTTTCTAGCCTGCTTGGCAAGACCCTTGTTCATCACTCATAGTGCTTGCAGGCATTTTGCCTGAGCCATTCTTTCTCATTCTTCATTTCACCTCATGCCTCTAAGTCCTTTAGTGTAGGCAGGCTGGCAGGCATCATGTACGTCATAGCATGCAAGTTTAGGCCCCCATCTGCAAGGTGTTAAGCATCCTCCGCTCCTGTTGAAGCCAGTAAGTGATCAGGGCACTCTCCACCAAATGGGATGTGCTCAGCATCCTGCCAGATCAGACTTTAATGAGAAACTTGATGAAGAACAAATTAACACATTAATCATCATTAATATTACAGTACTGCCCAGAGACCATTGTGCTAGGCAATGTACAAACACATAATAGACACCCTGCTCTGAAGAGCTTACTATATAAGTAGAAGAATATAGACAGCGGGTGGATAAAACAAACATTGGTGAGGGAAGTACCAGGACACAATGAGACAGAAGATCTTACTAATAGCACCAGCTTAAGTACAGGTAGTACTTAATGCACTTTGTACAGTGTGCTATACAAGACACCATAATATTTGTACTTACAGTAGGGAATAACTGTACATGGCAACTGTTGGTGAGCATTTACTTTTCAATAGCACCCACTATCATACTGCTGGACAAGAGTGTATGTATAGTGATTTCAGAAGTTACATTTAGAATATGAGCTACAGGTCAAGGATAAAGTCAAGTTTAACATCCAATATGTCCTCTACGATGACTGTGTGCTGTCTTAGTAGTTGGACTGAATGATTCTAATGACACTTTATTCCTGTTTTATTTATGGGATGCAAATGTATAGATCGGATAAGCTGTTTGAATTCTAATTTCTGCCAAAGATTTATTTTTATTTCTCATAAAAGTGTTGAAAGTTATTACTCTGATTGTTTTGTGGCCACTATTGAAATTGCTGGTAAGCTCTGACTAAAACAGCCAGAACTAGGCATGTGATATTCACAAAAGCACACAAAAATATATAGCCATACATAGGCCAATATTTGTCATAAGTCTGGCTCTGGAAACCTTATTTGTACTCATATCTGAAGAAATCAAAAGGTAGAATTTGGGAAATTTTCTGTTACCCTTGTTGATTTCTTCAAAGGCTTGGAATTTGGCTCTTAGTCATATACTATTATGTAATATAGTATTGTGTGATAGATTAAAATGGTGAACTTTTCAGCTCCTGGGGTGTTAAAACTCACCGGCAGTATGGCCAACTGCATCCAGAGTACTCCGTCATAGTCAGGGCTGACTGTACAGTACCCTGCCTCTGTTTTCTTCTTTTTCTTCTTCAGGGATTCTTAAACACAGTCCAAAGGGAATTAAATATTACCCACCTGGACTCCAACAGAGACTTTCAAAATAGAACAAACTCACCCAGTCCTCACCTAACTTCAGCTGGACACAGTCCTTCCTCCCTGAGGGTCTGACTTTCTGCTTCCAGCACCATTAGGTTACCTAGAGTTTGTTCTTCTCCACATGCCCTCCCCACCACTGCCTTCTCCTCTGCTGAGTCAGGGGCCTTCTTACTCTCTGCAGACATAGACATATTTTCTTAGATGCCCCCTCTACCCCATTCCTGCACCTTCCTGCTGCTTTGACACTGAAATCGCCTGATTTCTCTCAGGTGGAGCTACTCATTTTGTAGTCAGGTTTGGCTAGCCTCAGTCATTAAGCGGTGAGTCACCCTCTTACATCAGCCTTTCGGATGAAAGTCACAGCTCTGTGTGCTGCTACTGCTATAAAATATTTGATTCCCTTTTGTTCCTTCAGCGTTTATTCCTTGTAGAGCTGCTTAGTGACACATACTGCATTCTCCCTGTGTTCGGACATTCTCCCACTCAATTACCTTTCTTCTTACAATCAATATTCAAGTACAGCTGGTCAGTTTTCCATCAGAAAATGCCATTTTGATTAAACATTTTTTATGCAAAACTAAGTCAATTTTGATGACATTTCTCATGAAAAAATATTTTGGAATGGAAAATTTTGTTTCAGAAAATTTTCTTTTAGAAGAATTGCACAAATTTGTTTGGAAACAAAATTTGCATTTCATATTTTATTTTCACTTTTATATTACTTCTATTAATTTTACATTATTTCATGACATATCAGTAGCAGCAGTGAATAATATGACAGGATATCATATCATGTCAAGTTATATCAAAATATGTTATGACATAATATAATAGTGGAAATTATATTATTTTATTTTTAAAATAATTAATGTCAGATGCCACTTAGCACAGACTGAAACATTTAATTTTATTTTATTTTGTAGATCAAAATGTCTCCTTTTTGTGTTGTAATGAAAGAGTTTGACACTTTGATCTAGAAAATAAGATAAGCACTCCATATACTACTTAGAGGGAGTGCTTTTTTTAATAGCCTTGTGTTAGCCTGGAATCATTTTTCCTAAAATCATTGTCTTTTATGACATGACATGTTTTCCAGTATTACTACTAACATATTGTAGTATAATAATAATATAATATACAATAATATAACAGAAAATGAAAAAAAAGAAAATTTTGATCTTTCAATTTTTTTCTGAAACAAAATTTTCGCAGTGAAATTTTTTTCTGAATTTCTCTTTCATGGGTTTCATGTTTCTTTTAAGTTACAACCATGTAGTTTCACAGATGTTTAAAAGAATGCTAACATTTCCCCCCAAAAAATTAATAGACCTACCAAAAATGTTCAATTTTTCCACAGTAAATTAATAGAAATAGCAAAGAAAGCATTCTGGTTTAACCCCAAGGAGAAAAATCCCTTTATCTAGATCAGTGGTTCCCAAACTTGTTCCGCTACTTGTGCAGGGAAAGCCCCTGGTGGGCCAGGCTGGTTTGTTTACCTGCCACGTCCGCAGGTTCGGCCAATCACGTCTCCCAGTAGCCGCAGTTCACTGCTGGAAGTGGCAGCCAGTACGTCCCTTGGCCCGCGCCGCTTCCAGCAGCTCCCATTGGCCCGGAGCAGTGAACCGTGGCCACTGGGAGCTGCAATCAGCCAAACCTGCGGACAACCCAGCCCAGCCCACCAGGGGCTTTCCCTGCAGAAGCGGCGGAACGAGTTTGGGAACGACTGCTCTAGATATTATTTTCCAAAGAATGACCATTACTTCAGTCCTTCAGTGTGATCTGCTAGTGTGGATTCTGTACCAGTATGTAGCCTCATTCACATCACCGTGGACCAGCATTTGTGGATATTGTTCATGATTAGAGTCCTGTAGAGATATGCCAAAAAAATTAATTTCCCATATTTCCTCCTGAATTGCTGATTTCACCACCTAGATGCTCTAATGATGAGTGGACTAGAAATATATTGGATTAGATGAGATTCAGACGTGGTATCAAAACTGTTACCGTCTTCTTTTTATTAAATAAATTGGAGTGGTTAACCGAATATTTTCACTTACTTTGGCTCCCAAACTGTGTTTTCATTATTACCTATGGTGTGTAGTGTCAGTTCATTTACACTAGGTCAAAATAATGAGATTACTTTAAATGACATATTCCCCGCATGCTTTGCTAACACAACACAAAATAGTTTTCTTTTCGGGTTTCTTTTAACACCAAACTTTTTTGATATCCGCTTAAGTCTATCATATTAAGCCATAATATATCAACTCTGAACTGACCTACAGTAAAAGACCTCTTCTTTGATGAGGTATTTTGTTTCAGAGTTACTATTAGAGAAAGGTTACTCTGTGGTAAAATTGATTTATAACAATCTATCTAGTAAAATCCCAGATTAGGAGTCCAAGGAACTTGATAAAATGTTGAGAATGCAGATTGACGTTTTGAGAGAGATGTTGAGTTTATCTCAGTTCCTACAATACTTGGGAAGAGGATAAAGGTCTAATTATCATGAATCAGTCTCCCCTTCCTCCCCATTTTCATAAAATATTTAATGATCCCTTTGAAAATCAAGTATACTTGCTGAACCCACAAGACCCACATAATCCTCGGTCCAACTGTGCAAATGAGCTTTTGTGAATGCAAATTGAGTACCTGCACATGTAAAAGGGCACTTACAGTATTTTCACAACTGGCAAAGTTGCATATGAAAATGCAGGTGTGTATAATTGATTGTGCTTTTTTTTGAGAGAGAGAGAATTCAGCTTTGTGTATCTATAGTTTATAGATAATGAAAAGTAAATTTTATTATTTCTGTTAGTAGTATCTGAAAGCCCGTGCTGTTGCATGGATGTAATTTATACAGTCATGTGTGTAAAAAAGCCAAAAATGGCTGAGAACTAAAAATTGAACCATAACAAATCACAAATCCCAGAGATGATTGAAACTTGTGATATTTTAAACAAAAGGAGCTGTCAACCAGGGGGGACAGAGAGCAGAGGGTGGTTGGATGGGGCAGAGATTCTGGAGGGGGGCAGTCAGGGGACAGGGAACAGGGGGGGTTGGATGGGCATGGGAGCCCCAGGGGGCCTGACAGGGGGCAGGGGTGTGGATGGGGTTCAGGGCAGTCAGGGGACAGGGAGCAGGGTGGGGGTTGGATGGGGGTGAGTTGGTCAGGGGACAAGGAGCAAGAGGGTTGGATGGGTTGGAGGTTCTGAGGGGGGCAGTCAGGGGGCAGGAAGTGGGAGGGGCAGTTAGGGGGCAGGAGCCAAGCTGTTTGGGGAGGCACAGCCTTCCCTATCTGGCCCGCCATATAGTTTTGCAACCCTGATGTGGCCCTCGGGCCAAAAAGTTTGCCCACCCCTGCCCTACAGACATACTAGGCTTCAGAGTGAGAATCCTGGGATCTTATTCTATAGGTAGTAGAACCAACAGGGATTGGGACTCCATTGTACACTACACAAACATACATATACATCCATATTGACAAAATTGGGCTCAAGTTGCAAGATTCCAATGTGGATCTGGATTTTGAATATCCCAAAGAAATGATGATGTGGGATCCAGGGTTTTGGCTTAATCCACTCTAAAAATAGACCTCTGGATTCTCTTGTAGATTCAGACTCACATATGAGAGGGCTCACCTGGCTTTTAGTTTGGCATCTTGTGATGTTAATTAACGATAACTTAAACCTAAAAAATATTGAAAATAATCCAAATTAATGACTGGTGCAATATGAGTGACACCACAAATGTATTTGGCCTATTAAAAAAAGCTTTTGATTTACTGTCTCCCTTCTTATTTTTTTTCTCTGCAGACTATGTCAGAAAGTCACAATGATCCTGCACAATAACACTACAGTCTCCCCCTTGTTTTCAAATGTGAGCTTCTTCTGGAATAGAGATTCCCAGGGAACAGGGCTTCTTGAGGATGCAACATCAGTCATTGGCAGCTATGACTTCCCTCAGACAACTGAGAGTTTTCCCTTCACTACTGTGGAAACAGCCAATAGGTCACTAGATGGCATGAACAAAGATCCTCTGGGTGGACACACACTCTGGCAAGTAGTTCTGATTGCCTTCCTCACTGGCATCCTCGCACTGGTGACCATCATAGGAAACATCCTGGTGATTGTGGCATTTAAAGTTAACAAACAACTTAAAACAGTCAACAATTACTTCCTGCTGAGTCTTGCATGTGCAGATTTGATCATCGGTGTTATTTCAATGAACCTTTTCACCACGTATATCATCATGGACCGCTGGGCTTTGGGAAATTTGGCTTGTGATCTATGGCTCTCCATTGACTATGTAGCCAGCAACGCTTCTGTCATGAATCTCCTTGTCATAAGTTTTGACAGGTATTTTTCCATCACCAGGCCCCTTACATACAGAGCTAAACGAACAACCAAAAGGGCTGGAATGATGATAGGCTTAGCTTGGGTCATCTCGTTCATTCTTTGGGCCCCTGCCATCTTGTTTTGGCAGTATTTTGTTGGGAAAAGAACTGTGCCTCCTGATGAATGTTATATCCAGTTTCTAAGCGAACCTGTCATCACTTTTGGCACTGCCATAGCTGCCTTTTATTTGCCAGTCACCATTATGACTATTTTATACTGGAGGATCTACAAGGAGACAGAGAAACGCACCAAAGAGTTAGCGGGGCTACAGGCCTCGGGCAGCAAAGCTGAGGCAGCACGCTTCATTCGCCAGACTGGTAGCTCCAGAAGCTGCAGCAGCTATGAGCTGCAGCAGCAGAGTATGAAGCGCTCCACCAGAAGGAAATATGGCCGATGCCACTTCTGGCTTACAACAAAGAGCTGGAAACCCAGCCAGGATCAGGGGGACCAGGAGCACAGCAGCAGCGACAGCTGGAACAACAATGATGCCGCTGCTTCTCTTGAAAACTCTGCCTCCTCTGATGAAGAAGACATTGCCACGGAGACGAGGGCCATTTATTCCATTGTGCTGAAGCTTCCTGGTCACAGCACCATCCTCAACTCCACTAAACTACCCTCATCTGAAGACTTGAATGGGTCAGGGGAGGACTTGCAGAAATCTGACATGGGGTCAAAGGAGAGGAAACCTAAAAGGTTGCACTCTCAGAAAACTGTGGAGGACGGAGGAAACTTTCACAAGAGCTTTCCTAAGCTTCCAGTTCAGCCAGGGTCAGCAGTAGAGGCAGCCAAGGTTTCCGACGGCATTCCGTCGGTGGCTAAGACGTCCACAGCCCTGCCTTTATCCTTCAAGGAAGCAACCCTGGCCAAAAAGTTTGCCTTGAAGACCAGAAGTCAGATCACCAAGCGAAAACGAATGTCACTTATCAAAGAAAAGAAAGCAGCACAGACGCTCAGTGCTATTTTGTTTGCCTTCATCATCACCTGGACACCATACAACATCATGGTTCTGGTGAACACCTTTTGTGATAGCTGTATCCCCAAAACATTTTGGAACCTGGGGTATTGGCTTTGTTACATCAATAGCACAGTGAACCCTATGTGCTACGCATTGTGTAACAAAACATTCAGAACCACTTTCAAGATGTTACTGCTGTGCCAGTGTGACAAACGGAAGCGACGCAAACAGCAGTATCAGCAGAGGCAGTCAGTCATTTTTCATAAGCGGATCCCCCAGGAGACTTCATAGACTAGTATTTTTAACAAACAAAAAACAAACTATCAAAGGGCATGTGGGAGGGGGAGTGGTTCCAGGGTGCTGATACAAACGTTTCATCATCAAGATGTGAGAGCAGCTGCCAGGCTTATATATCCTTTTAATAAATCCAGTTTAATATTAAAATCAAATCTGCATTAAGCAAAAACAAACAGACTTCAAGGTTTTTTATTAAGGAAATGAAAGACTTTAATAAAGTTTTCCTACAAAATTACAAGAAGCTGTAGAGCAATTATGAACCCGTTACTGATCAGCCCAGTTTTTTTGGTTGTAATCAACTCTGGGATCTCAGGTAAGCACATCTAGCTAGTCCAGTTCCAGCTGTTTCCAAGGAATCAACAGTTTTCAATTCAAGTCACGTGTGGATACAGCAAGCTAGTTAAACATTGTTATGAAATTATTTAAAACACTGTATAGGTTGCAAAACTGCTTCTTGTTGTCCCAGTAAACCTTTTTGTCTCCTCTTTTGGTGTGATTCTCCTCGTAGCCCTGATTCTTGAACCTTACAGAGTATCTATTTGTGCTGCTCATGTTATGTGTGTGTGTGTGAATGCACAAGTTACACTCACACTCCACCATTTATATATATATAAATATGCCAGGAAAGAAGTGATCTATCAATCTAAATTCTTACATGGGTCCCTATCGTTGTGGTATGTGAGTGAAATATATGATTTGACAAATTAGTCTGTAAACGTAAATTTATTTTGTTATTTGCAAATTGAAATTATAGTGTATATTTGAAAACATAAAATACACACCATTTAGAAAGAGATAAATAAGTACTACTTGTGATCCAAATGCAGTCCACAGATTATTGCTATGGGACATATGCCAACCTAATACAGAGATGCAGCCAGATAAAATTTAATACAGAGATGCAGCCAGATAAAATTATGTATGTATGCAGTATCGTATTTCAGTCCAAGTGATAATGCCTCCTCAGAAGCATTGGCTACTGAGCTCAAAGTTGAGCATAGAATTCTGGAATCTGTAGTCTCTGCAAGCTGCATGTCTGTAGTAAAAGTTGAAAAAGTCTGCATTTTATGGAAAAGGAACTTTCACAGACTGCCACTGTGGCCTTCAGTTGCAAAAGGCGTGTGTAGAAGAAATCCTTTGAACGCGAAGGACACTTATTCAAAAACATTTCTTTTTCACAATCTGTTTGAAAAGCATAGTGGATATCACCAACTTGCAAGCTGGCACTTTCTGATAAAGAAAACAAAAAAGGGGCTTTAATATTTATAATTTAGACATGGCCAATATTTCCTGGTATTTATGATGTGGTCTGCACCAAACATAGTGTGCTTTATAAAAGTCAGAGATCTCCTGAGGAAAGTACTGTACTTTTAAGTATTGTTCTAAATCTTATTTAGTTATGTGTTGAAAGATAATTTCATATTAGCCTTTGAACTGACCAAAACAATTTTTTTCCTGATACTCATATTTTGCTGAAAATAATAATAAAACAATAAACAAAACAAACAAACAAAAAAACCCCAACAAACTTCCTTTATAAAGAGGCATCAGTGTTGTGAACACAGAACTGGTATAAAAGCTGCTTTTGTTTTCTGTGTGAGATGGTGTTTACAGATGATTTTGACAGCAGTGGAAGTATATTAAATGGTGTCTGTGTATCTGAACTATTTAATTTTGTGTTATGTTTATATGAAGAAATATTTATACAGACTTCACCAAATGTTTTATTTAATGTTGATAAATATTGCTCTTCAGTCTTCAACTGTAGTGTCCTTTTAAAGTGATTCATAAAGGTCCGCTTGAGCAATGAATACAGTATACCTAGCTTTCATGTCACTAAAACAAATATTCATACTCATAACATTCATAGTTTTTATTGTTTTTCTGGTATGAGTTATATTAAATGTCTATCTAAAACAAAGTTTGTAGCCTATGCTCTAGGTCTAGTGATGAGAAAAAAAGTAGGCCTTGAGCTGTAGATCAGTCACATTTCAAGGTGGAGAAACCCATAATTTACTGGTCAGTTTTGTTTGCCACATCCAACCAAAGACTTACAGGGAGCCACCAAACTGTTTCCTAAGCTGCATAGAAAATTACAGAGCTTTATTTTACAGAACTGTGTAGTAACGAAGTGCATATCTGCAGTACATTTCATTATTCAAGTTGACCTTCTAACTAATGTTTGAACAGTTATAGATATATAGAGATATATTGCCATCTTATTATATTCTGATAATCAGAGTAGTGCAGTGCCCTCTAATTCACAAAGTATGAGAGCAAGTAAGGAAGCCAGAATTCAGCAAGAGACTCTATTATATAACGCTATTGATTTTACTATCGAAAATTATTTTTCTACCAAAGTTAAGCTTCTTCTGAAAAGCAACTGTCACTATTGTTTACATGATAGGAAGAGTTAAAACTCTTGGATTGTTTTCAGAGAAAAAAAATAAACAATTTGATGTGTGAACAGGCTTGAAAACGTTATTTTACAGACATAATACATTATGGATTTATACACATACTAGAAAAGATTAATTTAGTTATCTGTTTACTTAAAGGAATATGCACTATAAAATATTCAAAATTTGGCTGTGTTGCAAATACAATTCTAAACAAAGAGAAATCAGATTAATATTTCATGTGTGTCCGTGTCTTTGCACGATATATATATATATATATATATATTGTGTCCATTTGTATATATGCAAACAGATTATATATACATGCACAAAGAAATATATATGTGTAAGAAAGGTGCAATACAAATGGACACAATTTGCCACAGCATTTCTTTTCACAAATAAAAAGGAAGTAATGGCTCACATCTGATTGGGGAAAGTGGAGTCACAAACATTATAAAACTGTCAGTAGGAGTGCAGACAGTCATGTAAACCTTTCTTACATCAACAGGTGGCCTACTCATACATCCAGTCCTGCTCCTGTTAATATCAAAGGTCCAGGATTGGACCCCATTAGAGTAGATTAATGAAGTTTAAGTCTACTGGGGCATCAAGAGTAAATTTTGCAGGGTGGGACCCAAAGGCTATCAAAATGGCAGACAGTGTAAACCCCTTTCTGAGACACCAGCACATACAGCATCATGTGGCTTTTGTATGTGCTAGGGTTGCATAAATTAGTTATCTGACATAAATTAGATTATGCAGGTATAACTGCAGCAAACAGTTACATTTTTCAATGGCATGATGTAACTTCTTGTCGCAGCTATAGGGCAAAATGAAATTACAGCTCTACTTATCTCTGACCTAAATCTAAAGGAATACATTAATGGTCTGATTCTCAAAGGTGCTGAGCATCTGAAGTGTCCTTTGACTTCAGTGGGATTTGTGGGCTCTAAGTATTCTGAAGAATCAGGTCTTATCAGGGGAACCAGCCATGTTGTGCAAAACTAGTATAGCCACACAGATGTGCTGAAGAAGTTGCTCCCCTTCATCTATTAGCTTGCTAAAATCTTCAGCTTTATTTTTTCTTTATAAGTAACTGTATTTTCCTGCTCTGCTGTAAGAAGGGCCCGTGAATACTTTTGGGCCATTCTCAACCTCGTGCCTATAACAATTGAACACATGAATCCAAGTACCCTCGGTTCTCCTGTACAGGATGCAAACATCAAAACAAAAAAGAAATCTATTTGTATATTTTCCCTGGTTGGCAAGGTCAGTAAGTTTAAATATGCACACACAATCACACCACATACACTTATGGAGGGCATAGCTGTGCGATATAATGCTGAGCTATGTGATAAATTGCATTTAACATGCACCCTTGGCACCTCACCATACATGAAGAGAGATTGAAAAGACCAGAAGTCAGAGACAGCTTTCCTTAGAGAGGAGACAATAAGAGGAGACATGATAGAAACATACAAAATAATTTAACAGTATAAAGCTGGTAAATCAGACACTTCTGTTCTCTGTATCTCATAACAAGGGGACACTCAATGAAAGTGAAAGGGGACAAATGCAAAAATAATAACAGGAAATACATTTTCAGGAAACAAAATTAGACTGTGGAACGCATTGCCACAGGACACCGTTGAGGCTGAAAGCTTAGCAAGATTTATATTAACATTTACGTCTTCCCCATGTGACACATTCCACTTGTTTCCCGCCCTGGAAGGTCCTAAGATTTTCAACTTGGAAGTTACGGCTTTGTGTGTGTGTGAGTGTGTGTGTGTGTGTATAGAAGAGCTATTGTAGTAATTTGTGGAGGTGCTTCAAATGTTGTGTTTTTTGGTTTTTTTAATGGTGAATATTTGAAGTTGCTCAGTGGCTGGAATTTTTCGAATTCGTCTTGGTAGAGATGGATTAGAAGATAGAGTACAGCAGGTGGACCTGTGATTACAGGATCAGTCTCTTGAGTCATCTCGGGACCCATGTGTAAATCTGTGGTAGATATCATCCTCGAATCAAGGAATCACCAATGACAGATGCCACAGGTAAAGATGCAAGATATATGCTCTTTATTACATGGCTATCACCAGCATGTATACACACATCTATACAGAGCATTAATATCTATGCTGTGGCTTTATATATAAAATTATACTGAAAAGTCAGCCAAAAAAGGAAGATTATTTTGATACCTCATGAACTGTAACCTGACAGCAGCACTGTGTTTACTTTTATTCTTTCACTTAGCTTGATAGAGAAGTTTCCTATTCTTTCCGCATAGCTCTCAAGGTGGATTCTCTTTTCCTCTGAAAATGGGGTTTTCTGGGTGTGATATAGGCCCTTTGGGCTTTTCAGATATCTGAAGATGGAAACCATGTCCCAGATTTCACCCATTCAGGTCTCGCACCTGTTTTACAATAGGTTTAACTTCATTGACTCTACCAGAGGTACTCCAGATTTCCATCAATGTGAGATCAGAATCAAGCCGTGTATGTCTACGAGCAGATTCTGTCTGGGATGGGATAGGCGAAATAGGATTTGACTACATATGGGCTGGGCACCCATTACAGCCCTGATCCTACAAGCTGCTCTTTATAACCAAATTCCTGCATGCATATCGTCTCCTGACAGCTTTAGTAGGACTCAGCATGAGTGCAAGAGTCCATCCATGTGAACCAGCTTGCAGGTTCAGGGTCTGTTGGGGAGCTGTACATCATTGCAATATTATTTGCTTTAGATAACAGGTGTAGAGGTCATCTCAGCTTTACTGGGCTTATCCATAGTCTCAACATAAGAAAAATTGTGGGGGGGGAGGGGGAATCTCCTGATCTTAACACTCTGCTGTATGAAATTGCACTGTAATTTGCTGGCCTCGTGGACAGAGTTATGCATACTTTGAAAACCTTGCTTGGTTGCCTGTTTGAAGAAACTTAGGGTGTGAGTCCAGATCATTCATCTTTTTCTTTAACACAATAAAACCTAGTTTAACAGGGGTGTATGATTCAGAGAGAGCTTATGAAAATGGTGATACAAAGAGTCCTCTCATTTGCAGTAAGCAGGCCTAACATGCTTCTAAATGGGTGAAGCTATACAGTTTATTTAACTTGGCAGAAATCTCGGAAAATAAACAAATGGTAGAAGTTTTTATAGAGGCTCAAATCCTTCTCATGCATAAGGGTGAATAAATACATGTAAAGCAGCGCCCAAATAAGTTCACTCTATGATTGGCTTTGTAAGCCAAGCTCTTCCATCATTAGCTATGCCATACATGTAAGAGATGGATGCCCGGGTCAAGCCTTTTTGATCTGCTCCTTGTTTTCAGCACAGCACTTAATGACTGTACACTAATTCAGAAGATGTTTTTTTTTCCAGGAATTTCAAATTAAGTTTTTGCTATTTGTTCCCTCCACTAAACAGTATTTCCTGGTGTGGGTGAAATGAAGCTATGCCTGTAAATCTGTGGTAAACATTAGTCACTTGGCTATGTTTAACAAAAAAATACCCCAACACAACACTGCTAAACACAGAGATTTCAATTCGGTTTGCAAATTATTCAAAACTGCATACCTAACATTTATTTTACATGTGGATAAAATATCCAAAGGATCTTCGTGCTATCACAGTGTAATGGAAATAAAATCCAAGGGCCACATCCTGACTCCTGATGAGGAAACTGAGATGTTGCTCTGCATGCAGAAATAATTGGGTGGTGTTGAGCCACTGTGGTAATTCCTCACACAATCTCTAAATCTTCAGCATAGGGATGTCTCAGAGAAAGGGGGTGTGGCTGAACTGGTGCAAAATGAGACAGCCATATGGCTGTTTTTCTTTGTGCAGAGATCAGCCAGGGCTGTGGAGTATAGGGTGCCCTAACCCCTTTGTTGTTTTCCCCCTTCCAATCTCCTCCACTCTGCATTGCTTGGACACATCCCAGAATAGGTGTCTATGCAATAATACCTAATGCTTTGTGCACTGTATCTTTTCACTGTGATTCTATCCATTCCCCACACACACACACACGCTCGCTCTCTCACACACACTCACATTCAGATTTACACACACTATATTTCAAAGTGCAAGTTTCCCAGGTTACAACATCCCAGGACTTAGTGTGCCAAAATTAAATCAGGACATGACCAGAAATCCACACATTTGTTTATATTAATAGTGTTACAATAGAAAGTTATGCCCTCCAATTTTTAAAATACATTAAAAAAAAACCCACTCTGCTGATAAATTTTTTACTGGACCTCTGAGCTACCATATAAAAGATCATGAAGTTCTCCTTGTTGCTTTGCAACTACAGTTAAATCCTGCAGTTTCACATCAATGATGCTGGTGCAGCCAGACAGAAAAATAAAAGAACGGGTGGTCATTTTAGCTTTTACTGCACTGGACTCCGTTCTGAAGTCCTCACTCAGGCAAAGTACTCATTGAATAGAACTGACGTTTTGCCCAAAGGTAGGATTTCAGGATCAGGCCCAGTTTTTGCAAACTGTACAAGGACAAACTAATGTACAAGGACAAACTTTAGGGGGGAAGTTATTTTATTTCAGCATTTCAGAGGAAAGAGTAAAAAATGGAAAATTGATATGTAGTTGTAAATGGCCTTGACTCTTAAATTTTTTCTGTGCATCACCCTTGTTTTGAAGGAAACTGACATAGAAGTGCTAGGAATAGTGTGTCAGAAATGCAGCCCTCTTGAGCAGGTCATATAATCATTTATCATCATGTCTGATAAATAACCCTTACTGGGGCTAAAGCTTCCAGTCTTGAAGACGATGGGATTTTGGATAGTCCAAAATCACTTCTGATTCCCTATAGATGGTATAAACAACTGCCACTTACTGTAGAATTTGTTAGCCTAACCTGCTCTGAAAATGCTGTGCCTGTATGCAGAATAGTCTCTCTGTCGTTCTGGCTGTATGTGCAGCTATAGAGCCACTAATGTCAGTGAGGGTCCTTTTACACATGATCAAAGCAGTACAGCTACATAGGGTATTTGCCCACAGGTACTGTCAGCATCTCATAAGGTTGGTGCACACATATGTTGGACACCACCTTGAAAACTGAAATTGTATCATTAGAAAAGCACACTGAATACTCCATAGAACTTTCAATTTTTACATGTTGCTACCACACCCTTTGCAAGAGAACTGAGATTATTAGATGACTAGTCTTTTTTGTGCTCCATTTACACAATATGTGAGTTGATCTTTACAGTATCATAGATGAGTTAAATTGAGAGCTAGATATGCCTATTCACACCTGTTCCCCGAAACTATGTTTTACCATATATATTGGGACAGACCACAGAAAACATCAAACATAGGCGGAAATAAAATATCTGTGCAAAATTTAAAGATTTAAAAAGCAAAAATGTATTTTTTTTTGTTTTGGATGGTTTGTTTGTTTTAAACCCTAATATACCACTAATTAAATTTAGTAAAAATCAAGCCGATTTTTAACTCAGAGAAAATGTTACTGTACTAGAAAGCTTTGGGGCTATAGTCAGTAAAAGTTATTAGAAGTCGTTAAGGGAAGCAGAATGTCACAAAAAGTGTCCGAGAATTTAGAAATATTTACTTTGCATGTTTTATTCTTAACTGAATTTCACCTACTCAGATGTTGGCTGTAACCCAGCTGCCTCTCTTTATTGGCCAGTGATAAAGCTAGCAAGCAAAACAGGTCCCCCCACCCCCAAACACTTACCTGAACCTAAAATTGCCAACTTTTGTCTAAATCTGAATTAGAAATGTTCTTCCATTGCTTTTGAGGTGCTGTGACAGTTGTGTGCATTTTGGCATTTAGGAGGCACTTTGGTCTCAGGACTGTGGTTGTGAAATGGAATCTTAAACCTTTTGCTCCCAGATAGATATGCTGGATATTCTGTTAATAGCAACGGAGCTAGAACTGGTGACGTTACAGGAATTTGATGAACATATTCAATGTCCCTTGATACGTTTTTAAATTCTTAAAATCTGAGACCCTTCCCTTCCCATACTTATGACTGTGGATCAAAGCAGGCTCTACAGACAATAATCTAAACCTACATTTGTCTGTGTAAATAAAACTTATTGTAAGATTTGAATATTTAAAATAAGTTTACATCCTTCAGATACTTTTTCTATGGCATGAAGGATTTTGAATTACATGGACACAGAATGATAAGGGTTGGTGCCTGTGAGAGTCTCTCAAGTAGAATCCACAACCAAGTTTTAAAACTCAGTCTAAAACATTAGAGATACAAGAAATTAATTTAAATCTGCAGAATTAAGTCCACTATTGAATAAGAGGAAATGCTTCCATAAGCAAGAATGTCCTTTTAAAAATGGCATGAAGTATTTTAGTACCTTAAGCACATGCTTACCTTTAGGCATGTGCGTAGTTCCCTTGCCTTCCATTGGACTACACATGTGCTCACAGTTAAACACATGTTTAAACAGTTTGCTGAATCAGGATCAGAGTGATTAGCGCCATTCAGAATCAAGCCCAAAAGGCTTGATCCAATTCCCATTGAAGTCAGCAGGAGAGGGATCAGGCCATATGTTGCTTTTGTCTGGAGTAATTAAGCATCCTGATAGCTTCATTTCATAAATGTGGGTCTGTATTTTAACTGCTTGATGAACCCACTTCTATGGAGATTTCTTCAGCCAGCAGCTGTGGGTCTGAAATAAACAGCACTAGATGAAAAATAATGCAGGAGGCTATGAACTGATACAGCCCTGTATCTATTGCCTATGAGCAGTAGTATTTGCCTATTAACAAGCACCTTCCCTGCCCATACATAAAGTGTGTGTGTGTGTGTGTACCTACATATGTGTGCATACACAACGTTTTAAAACATTGACCATGTTTATTTTTGCTATGATGCTTAACTGCAGAAGAATTGATTTGGCAATTAAATAAAGCACTGCCTTACTGTATGTCTAAGGTAAATGTTATAATAAAAAAAAAATCCCAGTTCACACTGAACACATTTTAAAAACAATAACACATATCAGTGGAAGACTAGAGATTATCAAAGATTATTTACTGTTATTTGCCTCAGTGGTAATGTTTCAGAGGAACTCTGCTTCTTCCAACTAGTAAAAACAGCAACATGAAAAGGTTGACTATACAGGACCTGGATATTTTCTGAGATACCATTATACAAAAAGAAAAGGAGTACTTGTGGCACCTTAGAGACTAACTAATTTATTAGAGCATAAGCTTTCGTGAGCTACAGCTCACTTCATCAGATGCATATCGTGGAAACTGCAGCAGACTTTATATATACACAGAGAATATGAACCAATACCTCCTCCCACCCCACTGTCCTGCTGGTAATAGCTTATCTAACCGCTATTCCTACCTGCATGCCTCCAGCTTTCACCCTGACCACACCACACGATCCATCGTCTACAGCCAAGCTCTGCGATACAACCGCATTTGCTCCAACCCCTCAGACAGAGACAAACACCTACAAGATCTCTGTCAAGCTTTCTTACAACTACAATACCCACCTGCAGAAGTAAAGAAACAGATTGATAGAGCCAGAAGAGTTCCCAGAAGTTACCTACTACAGGACAGGCCTAACAAAGAAAATAACAGAACGCCACTAGCCGTCACCTTCAGCCCCCAACTAAAACCCCTCCAACGCATTATTAAGGATCTACAACCTATCCTAAAGGATGACCCAACACTCTCACAAATCTTGGGAGACAGGCCAGTCCTTGCCTACAGACAGCCCCACAACCTGAAGCAAATACTCACCAACAACCACATATCACACAACAGAACCACTAACCCAGGAACTTATCCTTGCAACAAAGCCCATTGCCAATTGTGCCCACATATCTATTCAGGGGACACCATCACAGGGCCTAATAACATCAGCCACACTATCAGAGGCTCGTTCACCTGCACATCCACCAATGTGATGTATGCCATCATGTGCCAGCAATGCCCCTCTGCCATGTACATTGGTCAAACTGGACAGTCTCTACGTAAAAGAATAAATGGATACAAATCAGATGTCAAGAATTATAACATTCATAAACCAGTCGGAGAACACTTCAATCTCTCTGGTCACGCAATCACAGACATGAAGGTCGCTATCTTAAAACAAAAAAACTTCAAATCCAGACTCCAGCGAGAAACTGCTGAATTGGAATTCATTTGCAAATTGGATACTATTAATTTAGGCTTAAATAGAGACTGGGAGTGGCTAAGTCATTATGCAAGGTAGCCTGTTTCCTCTTGTTTTTTCCTACCCCCCCCACACAGATGTTCTGGTTTAACTTGGATTTAAACTTGAAGAGTGGTCAGTTTGGATGAGCTATTACCAGCAGGAGAGTGAGTTTCTGTGTGTATGGGGGTGGGGGGAATGTGAGAAAACCTGGATTTGTGCAGGAAATAGCCCAACTTGATTGTCATGCACATTGTGTAAAGAGTTGTCACTTTGGATGGGCTATCACCAGCAGGAGAGTGAATTTGGGGGGGTGGAGGGTGAGAAAACCTGGATTTGTGCTGGAAATGGCCCACCTGATGATCACTTTAGATAAGCTATTACCAGCAGGACAGTGGGGTGGGAGGAGGTATTGGTTCATATTCTCTGTGTATATATAAAGTCTGCTGCAGTTTCCACGATATGCATCTGATGAAGTGAGCTGTAGCTCACGAAAGCTTATGCTCTAATAAATTGGTTAGTCTCTAAGGTGCCACAAGTACTCCTTTTATTTTTGCGAATACAGACTAACACGGCTGTTACTCTGAAACCTGTCATTATACAAAAGTACTCCATGTTCCCCTTGAAGTCAGTGATAGTTCACTAATCTGTGGAGAGAGGTTGGGTGCTGAATTAACTGTAAAATGATGACGCAGCCTCCAAAGATCAAGTGCATTGCCAGCAATCCACAATTGTCCAGGGTTTTAAATACCGCTGCTTGCGTGAATTGTCATAGCTCCATTGAATGTGCCCCAAACTGAGGATCAGTCCCCCTGACGTGTGCTGTAGAGACTTGGCTGGCTCCTAATTGTCACAGAGGAACATTGCTCTCACAAGAGATTTTTCTCCTGCCGAGTTATTTTAACTTATTACTATTTTTTTAACCCCACACTGAAATCTGATTAAGTGGCACCTTCCCTGGCGGAACTTTTCTAGAGGAAACATTGTAATCTACAAACTGCAGTTACCCTGAATAGCCCTGATAACAACAGCATTAATAAAAGATGATAATTTCATTTCTTTAGTCGCTGCTCACAGCACTGCTTGCTTGTTAAGATAAAAAATGAATGATTGGATATTAAACTCATATCTGATTGTACTATACATTTTGTGCCATGCAGTTGGTGATGTAAGGTTTACATAACTGCTAGGTGTTGTTTCAGCATTTGAAATATATTTCCGCTTTCTCCTTTCCTCTCTAACGCTGAGAGCAGACATAGAATACAGACTGAGCAATTAGGAAATATGAAACTGTTTCGTATCAAAATAATTTTAGATTAGAGGCTGCAAGAGTTGTAAACAATCTTGAAAAGTCCATTAGAAGTTAAGAGTCAATGATTAAAATCTTCACCATGTAGATTGCTCTTTCATACATTTTTGGGGGAATCTCTTTCTCTCCCCTCCCCCCAGTATCAGTTTGTAGAAGTAGATCTGTACTGGTGTCCATCTGCATGCTACAGCACAACTTAAGCTGCTAGAACTTCACTTCATGAAACTCTTTTGTTTCCCCAATGGATTCCACAGGTTGTACAGCTACTCTACCTTTGGTTGAGAATGCCAGACAGTTTTGGAGCTGCATCTAAACTCCCACTAACTGCAATAGACCTCTGGAGTGCAAATTTTTACCACTGACCCACTGAGTGAATGCTGCCAGACATTTCCTTCACCACAGCTTGCAATTGAGTATGTGGCAGTCAATTGTTCAGTCAGTGCTTTCCAGCTTGCAATCATTAATCTGAAATCCTGTTTATTTTAAGAGTTTGGTATTGCCCTCTCCCCCTGCTTCTCCCCCAGTCTACATACAGCAGAGCCATACACCTGTCAGCAAAGTAATCTGGTGAGAAGATAAGCTAAAAATAAACCACCCTGAGTTGTATATCATGTTACAATCATCATCATCCTCACTTGCTCCAGAGGACAATGTATACATATTGCAAAACCTACATTGAAAATCATTCTCAATTGAATTATAAACTCTCACATCATCCATTATTCCCATTAAAGTTGAAAAATAATGGATATAAGAGACTCCTCAACCCTGCTCCCTTGACAAATTGCCACTCACTTAGCTGAAGCATGTATGCCTGTATTTGTGAAAGGAGGTATTTTTGGGTGCCTCTCTACTATTCTGAGAGAGGCTAAAGTTAATTCACACAGAAATATTATTGGCCTTTTTTTTTCCCACAGCCAACTGCCAATGGCAAGTTTAATGCTGTCACTTCTGACTGTACTAGAGTCTTCCTGTATTTTGGACTATTGATTCATCTTCCCTCACGTGTGCCAGTTTGTTCAAACATCTTCCTTTCTCTTTGTTTCCTCCACAATGGCTTGTAAATCTATAAGCTTCAGCCCTTTAACACAGGATTTGCTGTGTACAGTCTCTCTTCGAGTCAAATTGGATCCTTAACTTGTTGAGCTACCACACAGCTCTGTACTGTGCTCTTTAATTTTAATACAATTTAATAAAAGTAAGCACATGACTAAAATACTGAGGCATTAAAAATTGCCCATTCATATTATTTCCCATCATTTAAAGCAGTTTTAGCAAATACATTTTTTTCTATTAGGAGCAAATGCTTCAAAATGGATGGTCATGACTAGCTATGTAGCTTATAATGAGATCTAATACAAAACAGATACTCTTCACATATTTATTAAATAATGTTATCTAATTCATCTTGGCTGAATAGACTTAAGTTAACTGTTTATCCACACTCAAAACTCTCATTAACATCAATAGGTGTTCAGGCAGGACCAGCTGAATTAGTCTATCCTTGGAGGAAGGGTAAATAATACTTGGATTTTGTATTTCCAGTTAAAAAAAAATGAGTCAAGTTCCCTCAAGTGTTAACTCTCAAAACCTGTTTTGTGCCCTCAGGGAATCTCCTTTCATTACTCCACTGCAGTAAAACAGCATACAGCAGCACAAATTTCACTCATACAGTATATGGATGTATAAGACTAAACAGTGAAAACACATATTGTAAATGATGTGATGGAGTGAAATTGTATATATATATATTTCAAGTCTTCAGAATAGTTGAAGTTTTAACTTATTTCAAGTTTTTAAGTTGAAATCAATTCATATTTGGAAATTTTGTACAAGCTTGTAAAGTTAAATACGTCACCTGTAATTTATTTTGTTGCCATATATTGACACATGCTCATTTATGTATGAAGTGTATTGTTTATCAATTGCTTCTAAGGCAGCAATAAAAAGATGAAAATTGTTCTCATTTTCTGTCACAGATGCGTCACCTAATATCGTGGGGCAGGACGTTGCTGACTGTGGAAGAAAATCTTTGTTTTTTTTCTGTTTTGTTTCTTTTTAGAAACAAAGTGAATTGGTGTTTTTAAAGTCATGTTCTCTTAGTCAAATAAGTGTCCCAGTCTTGCTTCCATTATAGATCCTGGGACCTATGCCAACAACCCCAAAGGAAGCATGATTGTACCCAAGCTTGCTTGTACATCACCCTGTTTTCCTGACTCTTAAAAAAAAAAAACTCAGGGAATTTGGGGCTAGAGAGTAACTCTACCAACTGTCCTGAGCGGAGGGGTGGGGGCACTTAGCTGCATGGCCCCTGGAGAAGTGCAAATGACACGGTTTTTCAGGGGTCACCCAAGACAAATTTTAAAAAACAGTGAACCAAAAAACTGACAAAAAATTGTTTCAAATGGAACAAAGTGTTTCATTTTTGATTGTTTTAGCCTGCTAAATTTTTGTTGTAGAAGCGAAGTAAATTTCAAAATGATAAATTGTTTTGACTCAAAAAACCAAAGCATTTCATTTCAAAAATAGCAGAAAAAAGCTTCTTCTTTTTTTGCGGGGGAGTAAGTGGGGGTGGGATTTTGGAAGGGTTTCTTAGCTGACCAGAATAATTGGAATGATTCGTAAATGTTTTGGTTGACCTGCATCTGCCTTTTTTTGGTGAAAATTTTTTTCAACCCAATCATTTTGCCAAGCCCTCCCCAGAAGCAGGCCAGAGAATGAAGTGACACTCTTACACCACTTCTACACTTGGAGCTGGGGAGTGAGAGTCCCAGCTTGTCTATGGCACCCAGGCTAGTTCTGTTGGAGCTCGTGTGCTGAAAAAGGTAATCTAGCTGGAGTAGGCTCAGACTAGCCACCCAAATACATACCCAGGAGGTTGGGGCAGGTATGTACTTGGGGGCAGCTAGCCCAAGCCACTGCACATTCTACACCGCTATTATCAGTGGAGCTAGTGTAAGTACGTGTACACAAGCTGTGAATCTCTTAATTCGCAGCTCTAAGTGCTGACGTTGCCATAGAGACTATGGGTATGTCTACACTACCCGCCGGATTGGCGAGCAGCGATCGATCCAGCGGGGGTCGATTTATCCCATCTAGTCTAGACACGATAAATCGACCCCGGAGCGCTCTCCCATCGACTCCTGTACTCCAGCACCGCAAGAGGCGCAGGCAGAGTCGACTTGTGAGCCGGAGCCGTCAACTCACCGTAGCGAAGACACCGCGGTGAGTAGGTCTAAGTATGTCAACTTCAGCTATGTTATTCATGTAGCTGAAGTTGCGTAACTTAGATCGATTCCCTCTCCCCCCCCCCCCCCCAGTGTAGACTTTGGGGCAGGAGTAATTTATTTCAACCCTTTTAGACGAGCAGCTTACTATCCCTCCCCTGTTTTACACAGCAACTCTTACTGGTGATCAGGGGTGCAGCTGGGACCCTACCCGCTCCCCACCTACTTGCTTGCAGTGGGGAATCTCAGGTGTGTGGTCCCTGCTCTCCCCTCCAAGCAGTGGGAGTCATAGTCAGAGCAGGGCCAAGTCATGGAGTAAAAGCTGAGTAAGGGTGTCATGATCTAGTCCTAAATAGAGCTGGGCACATTTTTTTAGTGAATAGTAAATTTACCAATAATGCAGTTTCGCAGCAACATTCCTAAATTTGGGTCAAATGCAGCCAATAGCTTTTTTTTAAAATCAATTGTTTGCTCAGCTTTAGTACTAAATATTTATTGAGCTATCTAAAGATAATAGGTCAAATCCTGCTATCCTTACTTCCTCATTGACTTCAGTTGGAAGATTGGTGTGAGCAGCATTTGGTGCTATATACATATACTACATGTTCAGAAACTATGTTCAAAGACCATTATTAAGGTTGCAAGATCAAACAGGAGTGGAAAAAACAGGATGTGATCAAATCATTAAAGTCTGTCCCCTAATGCATATGCACAAGATGGTTGAGTGACGGTTGCACTGGCAACAGTAATTCTGGTATTTCCTAACATTTGAGCGCATGACTTTGAAACCTTAATAGTGTTATTTTAATGTAGGGTGAGGAGAATATGTGTAATTTCCTAGGTTTATTAAACAAAACACTGAAAACACAGAAATTCCACCATGTGGCATCATGTTGAGACCCACATGGTTCACCAGCAGCGTTAAAACCTCTAGATCCACTGCACAGACCTTTGCCACTTGAGCTGATGCAGCGACTGATAGTAATAGGTTGTCATACCCTATATGGAACATCACTAGACAGGGAATGAGATACTTTTCCAAGGAATAGTCAGACTCTGGGATTGTGGATTCTGCTCCGAGGCTCTGGAGGGAAGTGAGATCTAATGGACACAGTCTCTTCTTTCTGTTTCTCCCAATCTTGACCCCTTCCAGTTCTTTCCCTCCAACCTGTCCCCATCCTAATCTCTTTCCCACTCCTGGCTCCCAGTCTCCACTTTTCAGGCTTCTCAGCTCAGTCCCATTCTCCTTGCCCTGCCAATCTGTATCTCCCCTTCAGTACTCCCCATCCCAGTCCCAGTCCTCTGAGTTCCAGTCTTCCCTTCCACTCTCAGTCCATTTCCAGTTCCCTGACCATCTTCCACTCCTTGTCATCAGTCACCTTGCTCAGCCAGTCCCAGTTCCCTCCTCCCAGCTTCTCACCTAACTGTCTCTTCTTTCTCCTCACGTTCTTCTCCCCACCATCATCACCATCACCAGTGCCCAGCCTGTCCTAATGTCCATCCAACTCCCAATCCCAGTTTTCCATCCCCACTCTCTCTCTGCCAGCCGCTAGTCCCAGTCTCCTACCCACATCCATGATTCCTTGTCCCAATCTACTCTCCTTCCTCTCTCCCCCCAAAAGAGGTCCTGCGGTTGTGCTACCTTTATCTGAATCAGGCTATTTCTTCCTCCATGCAACCTGGGTGTGATTAAGGGAGTCACTGAGAGCAAAGGCCAGAAGAGATGGTTCTTAAATTCCTATGCCCAGACCCATAACTGGCCTAATCTAAAGTGGTGAGGACCTGGAATTGTAGGAAAAATCCTGCTCAACCCGGGGCTGGAGCATGCTCAGTGAGGACAGAATCTTCTGAGATTTTATCTGTGAAACTCTAGAAAGTCTCTTCTGAGCAGGTGTGATCTGTGAGTTTTCAAAGGTTTATAACATGACCATATTTTGTTGGATCCGCACAGGGCTGGCAAAAGGCACATCTCTAACACAAAAGCCACTCCTGCCCCTGCAAAATTTAAAGTACGCTTCCAAACCATGACAATTCTTCAGCTTCTTGAAGAAGAGGCCACCAGAATTTTTTTTAAAACATGGGCGATTGAAAACAGGCTCTTACAACGGGAAATCTCAGGCAACTTTTAATGATGGGTGGTTCTACCAGCCCTGCCTCTAATCAAACATCAAAGCACAGCCTCAAATGCCTCTCTGTGTAAAAAGAATGCAGTTTGTTTAATAGCAGGCGTTCTACCAATAAAATAAAAACCAGCAGGATCTTATTAAAGAGGAAAAGGCAAAATACCACATTTATGGTGACTACAGAAAGAATCATAGTAAGCAGTTAGTTATAGTTATAATATTCCATTCCATCTCATATTTATTCACACATTCATTCATACAAACACACACACACACACACACAGAGGTTCTGCAAGGTTGTTATCATAGTTACCAGCCTTAGAGTTGCTCATGCCAAGCCACTGGCCAGGTGGCCTGGACATGAGGAGGGAGCAGGGCCTTGTCAGATGCTCATCTGATGCTCCTGGAAGTTGGTTTGCAGAATCAGACCCCCCCAAAGTTCTCACTTTCTAGAGTCTATTTTTATAGGAATTTCTTCCTATACCAGTCTATGGGAATTGCTTCATCATGCTGTTGCTGAATCAATCAGCAGATGGCACATTCCTGACGGCTCCGTGCTGCTAGATGTTATCTTGTTCTTTGGTTCTCCCATCCTTGAGGGTGTTGGGTGGATTCCAGTCTGCCCTCCGGGGGTCCTCTGGTTATTTCCACTTGACGCCTTCTTCAGCCGATGGACACTGGATTCTTAGGCTGGCACCTCCCTGATCATTCAGTTATTATCCACACCAAGCATCCATCCACATACATCCTCTATCTCTATTTTAATCACAATGGTTAATACAACAAAAGGGCGGGGAGTCTCTGGGTGCTGTTTCTGTTGTTACAGAGTATTGCTTTGAGTCTCTCTCTCTGTGTGAATTGCTTTGTGAACAGACTCTGTCTTAGAATGTACTAACACAGTTAGCAGCTTGCAAGTTTCACACATAGAGGGAGAGAAACAGCACCAAAACCCAAGAGACCTCTTAATTAGTAATACCCTGAAATTTAAACTCTAGGGAATCAAACTCATTTGTGATTTTAATACAGAACTTCTTTAATATGATCCAACACAGGTTGCAGGCAAACATCAGTTTCATGAGGTGTTTTGCTGCTTGAGTCAATCTGCAGTTTGAGTTAAAGCTGAAGGTTTGTTCAATGCGTAGGCATTTCAATATGCTGAAACCAAAGGCCATTTTATCTAATCCCTAACTATAGGCCAGACTGTGCTAGTTTTACTAATGCCTTACTCCACAAGGTATCCTTTTGCAGTCTATATACCAGATTGTGGACTAAGGTATTATGTAATTTGAGTAAGGGTACCACAATCGGCATGCTACATTCATCAGTCTGGTACCTAAGTGCAGAGCCCATCTGAATTATATGCAACTCAAAGGCATGGCTCTAGTGCTCTTTACTGTCATTTTTATATTGTGGTGCTTTGAGCATGAAACCAGAAAAGTAATTTAGCAATTGACTCAGTGTGTTTAAAAGCCTTCAACTACCACCACTAGGCACTTGTATTCTCTTTGCTATTTTGACAATGGCATTAAATATTACACCAAAAGGTCGGTTGATGACTGCAACGAAAGGAGAGGTGTGGGGGTGTGTAGAGAGAGAGACTAGTGCCTCTGGGTGAATGTGGGTTGGTATTTAGCACTTCAGTTTGCAATGGAAAATGTAACTGCCATGTGTGACATTTCTAGCTCTTGCTGCAGGTGCTTTGCTAAGGATGGGAGGATGGGGAGGTATTTGGTTACTGAATTCCATTCCTCATGCTGGAGCAGCTCTGCCACAATTATGGAGCGGCTTTTGTGAGGCACTGAGCACCCTCAGCTCCCACTGAATTTCATAGGATCTCTAGGTGTTTAGCCCTCACAGCATCCTCATTGGCTTTGCAATACTTTGCAGCTCAGGCCCATATCTAGAAGGAACTGAAAGTGCTGCAGAAAATAAAGCACTCCAGGGCAATTCCTTGAATATCATAATCTCCAATCATCCTTAAAGGTGAAGTGGTGTCAGATCCTTCAGTGAGACTGTCAGACAAATTTAGTAAACAGCCCAGTAAACTATAGCATGTATAACCAAAATTACAGCTCCCTCTTTAGCAGCTGTGTGTTTGTACAGATGCAAAACACAGCTGTGTAACACAGGCATAAACTGTGTAACCTTGAACACCTTCTTTCAGCCAGCAGGCTTTGTATCATCCAGACCAAGGGCACCTTTCCACATACAAGGACCCCCATTTTCCCACAACCAGTATGAGTCTGGCCCAATATCCAGGGCCTTCCCACTCATTCGTAGTGTTTTAACCTACCTGGTGCCACCATTTAAATTCTAACTCACTTCTGCTTCACTGTACAGATGTTGCCATGTGTTGTTCTTGCAGCATTTATTGGCTGCAGTTGGCTGACATAAAACAGACTGCAGTTTGCTTGGGTTGCTGCTGATTTTAGTTAGGCTTTTGAATGATTTCAGCATCTACTGTACATATCTTCATTGAAGAGGGTTTGTTTGTTTTTTCTTCAATATCCTCTCTGTAGTACTATAAAGCAAGTACTTGCATTACATTTGGCAGAAAGAAGCAGAAAAATCCATTCCTTTCAACACAATGGGGCAATAGATTATACAGGCTGCTGCTGGCTTTTCAGACAAACCTGCCCAACAACATGTATTTTTGTCTCTCATCCGCCCAGCTTTACTTTGTAAGCTAGAGTCAAAGTAGGAAATGCCTGAAGTTCCTAACAAAAGCCAGCTAAATCCAGTTTATATATTGTTACTCAAGCAAAACTCCCACTCGCTTCAATGTGTGTTTTGCCTTAGCAAGGCCTTCAAGGTTTGTCCTGCCATATCATAACCTGGTGGGTGCTTTTAGGGCTATGAAATGGATAGCTTAACTGATAGGCACATCTTTAGGAGACTTAAATAGAAGACATTTATCTATGTGAAGAAAAGGATGTTATTTTTCCAAAATGCCCAGAGGGGATGTCAATCAGGAGCAGCATTATAGTTCCTGGTATGACACCATCAAACGGGTCCCGCTTAGTTTCAACTGTTTTTTAGTGTTGCAAGGGATTATCCTCTCAATTGTATCCAATCTGAACAAAAATTACCTTAAAGCCTGGTCTGGCTGTACCATGTCACACAAATCAGAAGAGATTTTATAGAGAAGAAAGGCCAGTTTTAATCTTTGGATTATTTCAACACCAGACTACAGGAACACTCACTAAAGCCCTTTGGGGTTTATTAATGAATGATGTCTACTTATAGTAGGTGACAGGTTTTAGAAAAGAAAGGAGAAATCTGGGCCAAATCTGGACCCACCCTCTGTGACAAGGAAAGGCTCAAAACAGAGCGGAAATGTCATGTATTCATTGTAGCCACGCCACGCAGCCTGCCAGGTTCTTTTGCATCCGCACGCACCTCCTTTCACGCATTGAACAAAACTCTGACCACAGCAACTCTCTGTGCAAGAGCCCACAAGAAAAAGGGATGGGATGGGATGGGATGGGATGGGATGGGATGGGATGGATCACGTGTGTGACTATGGATCCTTGAACTGTACAACTCCACTGGCCACAAATGACTGTATGGAAAGAACAGTGACCAAGGGCAACTATGTCTGCCCATAACCTGCAGTAGTGGCTGTGCGGTGGATATTCACCAGAGAACGCAGACTGAGATGGAGGATCCTACTTCTAAGGGTCCTCTCATAAGCACACCTATGACTCAGCCCACTGCCAGTTTATTCAGGCTGTGAGCTGCTTACCAGGCTTTCTCCCTGCCAGTAAAAAGATTAGTATTTTTGTGGCACTATCCAAACCAAAAAGTGTTGATGTGTTGCATTTTCCAGGCACTTCTGCTATTTTCCAATGTTGTGTTTTAAGAACGTGAACGAGATTCCTAAAAGCAATGAAAAAAGGTAGTTGCTATTCCCCCAAATGAACGTTCAACATGGCTCCTAATGTTAAGGCTGCATTCTGGTCCACTCTGAAACTCTTACTGACTTCAGTGGCTCCTAGGGCTCTATCCTGCCTCTTCCACTGTGGTTCCAGAGGATGCTCTGGCACTGGGTAGTTGCCTTATGCTGGCTAGGAGGCAGGTTTTTTTGTAAGGTGTGCCACCTTCACATGATACGGAGAACTTAGCAGGAGCACCCTGTGTGCTGTTGGGCAGCTTGGTAGCACAGTAGGATGTGAAGAAAAAGGCCTTTGGGGCACAAATAGGTATAAAATCAAGAGGGTACTAGAGAAATCTAATACGGTTCCATAGAAATTGCTCTAAAATTCAACAATAATATATTTTCTGGTTTTTTTTTAAATTTCCTTACAGTATTCGATTTGGAGGGATAACCTACTGTAGGAAACTCTATAGGGTGGTTCAAAAAGCCCAAACAAATATTATTCTATTACATTGTGAAGGACTTGTCCATAAAGGAGTGTTGGAGCAACCAGAGATGCTCTGTTCCTGTCCTTTTGTAGATGGCTGTGTTAGAGGCTGTACAAGCTACTTGAGTCATACAGAGATGTCACTGCTTCACCACAGCCTGGCTAGGCAGATTCATCCTTCCATCCCTCCCCATCCCACTGAATTCACCGGTGACCAGAAGTTACCTGGGCTAGGTTCTGGGGGCAGGATTTAGACCTTAACAAATTGGTCTGGTGATATTTAATTATCAATTATCTGTAGTTATAATCAAAATGCTACTTTATAAATACCTAATTGAGATAATATCTAATTGACATCTGTTCTCATTTTTGCTAAATCGACTCCTCTCCCTTTGATTGCATTGTTCTTTATTGAAACAATGGCATCTGACTGTTGCAAATGGCTCAGTGCCACAGCAAAACAGTCAAGAGTGTAACCTTTTGGCCACAGAATAGATAAGCAGCAAAAATCAAAACAAGAAGTTATGGTGAAATTTCTGCACAGTTTCTGCTCTGCAATAAGAATCTTTAAAAAGTCTAGGAATACATTTCCAGGCAGTGCCAAAGGCAAAACATTCAAAAGAGTAAAACCTTACTCAGAACTGAATACCTCTAGAAGTTTAAAAACGGCTAGAGGGAGTCTCAATGACCCACACAGCTGTTCTCCAGTTAAAATGATGTAAAAAGTGCAAAATAAAAACATAGCTTGGGTATTACAGTGTAACAAACATAATGGGACAAGGCACCATCAAATACAGAAATACTCTTCTTGATCTCAAACCAGTAAAGGCTTAGATTGAAATTTGCTTTCACCAAGAATAGTAGTGTAATTGGAATGTGTCTGAAAAACAATGGCTGCCATGTATCACCTGTATAAAATTACCACTTTCAAAGGGAGTAGAGATCATATATTGAACTTTTGGGTATATGTACTCTAAGTTCATCCAAAGAGCTTGGAAATGCATCTTAAAAAAACAAAAACAGATGGAGTCTCCAGCACTGAGAACTCATTATTCACAAATCAATGTTCCCAAAAGGGCAAATTTGTAACCCTAGATTTTTTTTCTGTTATTGGTTTTCCTTCATTAAGACTCTTGACAGGACCAATAAGTGAGGCAGGTTTACCACTTCATATCTAACAACAATCATTTGCCAATAGGCCAGGCCTGTGTTTGTGAGAAAAAGGCTTTGTGAAATCTAGATCTCTGGATCACTGGTTTTTTTTTAAATAAAATTAATATCCAGTTGTTCCTTCCCATTGCTCTGTGAGGGCAATCCTCTCTCTCTTTACTCAGTTTTCACTTAGTCCTTACTCAAGTAAAACTTCCATTGAAATAAATCAGGGAGTTACTTGAGCAAAGACTTCAGGATTTGGCCCTTAGAAGATGGTGCAATAGTATCCTGAAAAAATATTTTCTGAACTGCTGCTTCTATTCTTCAAACAAATCCCCACCTCTCCAAGCTCTTCATCAGATCAGGCTCCCCACAGATCAGGACTCACCAACTCAAAGCGGTAGCAGACCCTGTCAGAACAACAGATTCAAAACCTGCAGATATATCTCTAGTGCTACAGTGATCAATACCACAACACACCTCTCAAAAATCCACGGGTCCTACACTTACCTGTCACAACATGTGGTGTACCTCACCCAGTGCACTAAATACCCCAATAACAACTATGTGAGTGAAATGAGACAACCACTATGCTCTTGAATGAACTCACACAGAAAAAAGGCTAAAAGACAAAACCCCGTAACACCTGTGGGTGAACACTTTTCACAGAGTGATCACTGTACATCTGACCTCTCAGTCATCATCCTCAAATGAAATCTGCGCGCCTTCAAAAGATGAACCTGGGAGCTTAAATTCATAACTTTGCTAGACAATGAAAATCATGGACTCACTAGAAACACTAGATTTATAGCTTGTTACAACAATGTGTAACCCACTAAGTGCCCCCCCACACTTTTTTTTTCTCCTTTTCCCCCCTGTGACTGGAGACGTGTTAACTGGCCACTTCACCCTGATTGGTTCCTTGAAATGTGTGTTAACTACTTATGCTAAACAATCTGTTCCACCTTGTATTTAACTATAAAACGCTGCGTACATTTCTCAGACCTGAAGAAGAGCTCAGTGTAAGCTTGAAAGCTTGTCTCTCACACCGACAGTCATTGATCCAATAAAAGCTATTACTTCACCCATCTTGTCTCTCTAATTTCAACACCACTCCAAACAGTATTGACTTTGACAGTTTCAAGAGAAAAAAGCAGGTGTATGTGTGTGTGTATATTTGTATATATATGCAGAAAGAGCTGCAGTTTGCTGTATACAAGATGTTATTTCTTTACGAGTGCTGAAAAACTTTCCTAAAGCATTGGCACAGGCCACTTTTAATCACATAAAATGGCTGACTGATTGTCTTCAAGACAAAAATGTTATCCTAGAGAGCTGTAAATGTAACCACAGAACCTTCTGAGCACAGATACACATCACTGTTACACAAACTTGCAATGTTTGTGCTCTCTCCAGAAGAATGAGCTTTCTTCAGTTATTGATGTTCTCATTTTTACAGCAAGGAGATTGCAAAAAAAAAACAACTGCAGGCAATACCTCACCCAGCTTGTGGGTATTCACCCATTCTTCCCTAGGATATCTTAAATCTGGATTAAGTAGCAGTTTCACTGAGGAGATAAAGGTCATTTGAATTGGTAAGAACGGGTTCTCTAATGAGTCACTTTCTAACTTCATAGGTGGATTACACACATTTGCAGGAAAGGAAAACATTTAGGTTAATCCATGTGCAATATATCATCACAGCTCTATAGTCCATGGCTTTAACATTTGTAGGCCCAGATTTTTAAAGCTATTTAGTAAGGCTGCCAAATGATTAAAAAGAATATTTTCAATTAATCGCAAGATTAAAAAAAATAGTCACGATTAATTAACAATTCAATCGCACTGTTGAACAATAATAGACTACCAATTTAAATGTAATATAAATATTTTGGGTGTTTTTCTACATTTTCAAATATATTGATTTCAATTCCAACACAGAACAGAAAGTGTACAGTGCTCACTTTACATTATTTTTGATTACTGTAGTGAGGGGGCATGGCCTCCCTCTGAGACTAATGGGGAGGAGCCGCTCTCCACTCCCTGGTGGGCAGAGCCAGGCATGCCACACCCACCCCACCAGAAGGAGAGGGGTGGGACACGAAGTTTAAAAGGTGGGCCCTGCAGCTCAGTTGTGTGGGAGCCAGAGAAGGAAGCAGACGTCTTTCACCCGTGGCCGAGCCCTGCACTCAAGATGGAGCTATGCTACTCTGCGGTCCGAGAGGAGATGCCAGGGCTGCTTATGGCCCAGTACCTGGAGGAGATACTGGGACTGCTGCTGGCCACGTACATCGGGGAGACAGAGGAATCCAAGGAGTCAGAGATTCACTCCAAAGGGGTTGTAGGAAGTGGACCAAGAATACCAGACCATAGTTTAGGTGTGTTGGCAGAATTCAGGTCAGCATGTTTCGATGGGATCCCCGCTGACACAGTGGTGGAACCATCTGCCACTGTTAGGGCCTGGGTTGGGACCCAGTGGATTGGGGTGGGCCTGAGTCCCTGGACCCCCTGCAGCTAACCCACCCCCACAACAATGTCATGTGAATGCCTGTTCTCACTTTCAGGTGACATTATAAATAAGAAGAGGGCAGCAGTATCTCCCATAAATGTAAACAAATTTGTTTGTCTCAGTGATTGGCTGAACAAGAAGTAGGTCTGAGTGGACTTGTATAAGGTGAATTGAATGAGGCATCTTATGTAAGTGCCCTACAACACTGACATAATAACTCCATTTCCACGAGAGGCAGCCACATAGCGCTTACGCCAGTGTCATTAGGGTGACACAGTGTCCATGTAGACACTGTGTTACATATATCAGGGGTTGTCTGTCATTCTTGTCAATTTCACAGCTCCATGCTGTAGCCATGAAATTTACAAGAAAGTCCTCCCCACTCCCAGCCAGCCTGCTGCCCAGGCTCCCTGCTTCCCACTCAGAGCCAGGCTGTGTGAGCAAACAAATAAGTTGTCCTTGGACACCTGTCTTTCAAATGCCCGTTTTATTTTCTTTTTCCATAGTAGCAAGCCACAGAAAGCTAAAAAGCAGGAGGTGGGATCTCACAGTGATCACAACAATGCCTAATTCTGAACCATTTACTAGCTTGTCTGCTGCTTCTTCATTTTTCTGTACCAAAATGGAGAACCTTTCTTGCACAAGTTGTGAGAAGTTTGTTTTTACCAACCTGCCTTGCAAATACTCCCAAGTGTTCTAAGTTACTTAGGATAAAATATTCAAAACCATTTCAGTGCATTAGGAAGCTAAGTTCCATTTTTAAAAGTGACTTAAGGCACTTAGGAGTCTAGATCCCATAGACTTGCAATAGGATTTAGGCTCCAAAATCACTTAGGCACATTTGAAAATTTTACCCTTAGTGCCTAACCCAAATTCCAGTGAAGTCTCGGATTTTCCATTGACTTCACTGGAAATTGGAGTGAGCCCCTAGTGGGGAAAAACACAGATAGGAGCGTCTTCAATTTGGGAAAGTTTGGTGGAAATCTAGAGTAACACCACTGGAGTTACTCCACATTTACACAGGTGTAACTGAAAGCAGAATCTGCTCTGTGGCATATATAATGATCTTGGCATTTTTGACTGTGAGTAGACAATTTCATGTTCATTGTCTTTCAAACTATTATAGACAGATGCCTTAATTAGCCTCTTAGGGCTAAAAATGGATTGGGTTACTTACAGTCATTGTTTTGTTAGGATTAACGTTGTTATATTCAGCTTCAGCAGCAAAATCATTCTACTGGAGCTGCCAGGAATTTAAATATGCTCCTAAAATCTGTACTAAACCAATATAAAAGTAGTGTCTTTGGTCTTTTAAATTCATAATTTAACATTGAGTATTCAGTGCACACAAACATAGCACTTGTATGGATCCCATAATCTTACAGTGACTGATCCAAATCCCAAAATTTGAGATATCACCTCACAGATCAGTTGACTGTAGACTGCCCACCCTAAATAATACCTCTCTTACATAGAGATTTTTCATGTGTAGCTCTCCAAGCATTTTGCAAAGGAGGTGAGTTGCATCATCCCTATTTTACAAAAGTGGAATCTGAGGAACAAAGGAGTGAAATAGCTTGCCCAACATCATACAACTGGAAAGTGGATGAACCCAGGTCTCCTGTGTCCCAGCCCAGCGCCCCTGCCTCTCCTAAAAGTCTATTCAACAAGGCCTGCTGGGAAGGTGGAGGCAGGAAATAAAAGGCAGATCCTGCCCCTCAGTGAGGACAACAACAAATTTGTAGGGAGAAGGGCTTCTCCCAAGAATATGGGTATGATGTAAAAGCAGCAGAGGTTCCCTGCTGCAGGAGCTAGGGAAGGAGTCCAGAAGTGGAGCATCTGAAGGTACCTGGGAAACAACTATGGAAACTGCCTAAGAGGTGGCAGGAAGTCATAGTGAGTGGGCCCAGAGAAAAGTGAAGCAGGATGGGATTCTGTTTTGGGTTGGCAGATGTTTCATATCCTAGGGTCCTCAGCTGTAATAGAGGGAAGGCAGCGACTTCCTTACAGCACCACGCAGAGGTGGCATTGTGATTCTCCTGCAACTGAGGGGCAAAAGACTGTTGCAAATCCCTGATAAAGGTTGGTAAGGGAAAAGTTGTGCAGACCCTGGCAAGAGGTCTGGGGCCCAAGGAGAATGAAAAACTATTTTTTGGAAAACCTTTTGTGGTTTGTGCTTTTATTTAGCTTCGACGGGCACGGCTTTTCGTTTGTCTTGCAGGGCTGACGGGACAAACCATCCAATTTGCTAGTGGAAGAGCATCTTCAATATGGCAACTGAGGTAAAGAGGTGCTTCGAGGATGGACAAGGTAAGCCTGACCTTCAAACTAATGAGATCATAGAACTGAGGATTTTTTCCATTAAGGCTAAGAGTTTTCTCCCTCTTTCTGAAAACATATTTGTATGTTTTTCTTTTGAGATTGATGACTGTGGCAGGGTGCTGCTAGAGAGGCCTTAATCTGCTCTTGCCACTTCAGGCCCAATCAGGGGGATTGAATTGGGGCTGGATAGATAGTCTGATGCTTGCCTGGTAACTGATCACACCAGCCAGCCTCATTAGCAGGAGCTATAAGGCTGGGAGGAAGTGAGAGCAAAGGCAGGAGCACAGACCAGGAGGCCCAGGCCCAAAGTCTAGGTCTTAAGTCTACGTCTACACTGGCAAGTTACCGTGCAGTAAAGCAGCTGTCTGCAGTGTAACTCCGAAGGTGTACACACTGCCTAGCCACTTAGTGCGCAGAAACTCCTCAGCTGCAGCGTCGCAAAAAAACCACCTTGACGAGAGTCGTAAACCTTTCGGCGCAGAGGGTCCAATGCTGTACTGGGAGTGTAAACACATTACAGCGCAGAAAGCAATCAGTTGGCCTCCGGAGCTGTCCCATAGTCCCTCAAGTGGCCGCGCTGCTCACTGTTTTGAACTCGGCTGCCCTGGAGACACGCGCCCCTCCCCTTTCAAAGCCCTGTTTCTGACAGCCCTTGTGTGATCTGCTCCGGGACACAAAGCAAACCATTAATGTGAAATGTTCACGCTGTTGAACACCGAGGCAGGTGTGTGTGTGTGAGAGAGAGAGAGAGATTGATGTGCAGAAAGCTGGGGAGGGAGGCGGGGCTGACGTTGGAGTTCCCCCCTCCCCCTGCCTCAGGACTGGTTGCTTTCTGACGCTGTCTGAACTTACAAGACAGCGTGCTGACACACTCTCTGTCCCTCAAAACACACTGTGTCTCCCACTCCCCTCCATACACACACACTCCCTGTCACACACTCTGCCCCCCCCCACCACACTTCAGTTGAAAAGCAGCTGGCAATGTAGTAGGATGCCCATGGAACAATGGGATTGGGAAACCTGCGTTATGTGATGCTGTGCCTGCCCCATGAAGCATTGCAAACCCTTCCCAAAGCACCCTGTGGCCAGTTGCACAATGGGATAGCTACCACAATGCACTGCTGTCTTTGCCATTGGAAGAGCTGTTAATATGGATGCACTCCACCATCACAAGGAGCAGAGTGTGGACATGCAACAGTGGATTAATTCCAGTGCTTTAATAAAAGTGGTATAACTTGTTGCGCAGAAACTTTCCAGTGTAGACATACCCTCAGACTCAGAGGAAGGTGGGAGTCTCCTAGACTGTTGCTTACCAGGCCTGTGGTAGGCCAAGCTGTTGTAAAAAGCCTGTATATAGTTGGAAACTGGTGGTGGGGACTTGTGCTCTTTATTTGTGATTGGGTGTTGCACCAGCCTGCAGTGTCCCTGAGTCTCTGAGAAGAGGGTGTAAAGGACTGAACCAGAGGGGCACAGCATGTGCCCCATTACAGTGCCATTCACTCTTCACACAATCTTTGAATTAATGCATCGTATTAAATAAATAGGAGATTCTCGAAGTGTTAACATTTCCCCCATTCATTGCAACAGTGCTAGAGTTAGGGTAATATTTTCCACTCATTTGAGAGCCTCCATTCTTGAGAGCCCAAACTGAGGTGTGTAGGACTCTGATTTTCAGATGTACTGAGCCCCAACATCCCCCCCTTATTTGGAATTTGTGGTGCTCAGCAGGACCTTGAGTTTCACACTTTGGGCTCTCTGTGACGGGGTATAGAAACCCCACACCAGGTAGGAAGGGGTTAACAAGTTGCTTTGGGCTGGGGTGGCCCTGCCCCACCATACCTGCAAGTCATGACAAGAATGGAGGATGAGAGCAGAGTTCTGAGCTTCCCATCTTCCAGAGAGAGGCCTTGCAGTGAGCAGAGCCTGCTCCCCTGCCTAAAAGCAGGAAGCCTTCTGAGGCAAAGGGGGAATCTACCATATTCCTCTGTGGGTGAATCAGCGATGTTGAGCCAGACTGCAGCTTGCCCTAGGCTGCTCTGAACGAAGAAAGCCAGTGGCCTGGCTGGGATTGAGTGTATATTTTCTTTTTTATTCACTCCTATTTTCCCACTGTTTGTATTTTCTCCCATCACATCCAGAAGGACTCTGAAGCGGACAGAATCTCAGCCCATCAGCTGAGTGCTGCGGAACACCCCCACTTGAGGGACTGGACCTGGAGTGAGTATACAACCCCATCAACACCCCAAAGGGGTTCTGTTGAAAGACCAGAACAATGACAATCCCACAGTTAGTAGACATTCTGAAATTGTTGGTCTCCATTTTGGAATGCAAGTGTTTTTGCTCTGACTGTTACGAGGAGTTAAATGCAAGAAGCCTTTTTCAAAATGGATTGAAAAACACAAATAAAAAATGGAAGAGTTACAATTAAAATAAATTAAAATAAAGAATTTAATGAACATTCCTTCTGGAAAAAAAATAATGCCTTTTCCTTGCTATTTGCACACACAAAGTCTCTCAGACAAGGTTTTCACTTGCAGTCCTCCGCTAACACCAAATGCCATTGTGAGGTGAGGAAAAAAGAACTTGTTATATATTGAATACTGACTGAGTAGTTTTGCTGGATCAGATTACTCCTGCTTTTAGGACACAAGAAGAAGGAGAGCGAATCAGAAAGAACAGAAACTTTTTTATGTAGCTTGTTCCATTCTCTGGGTGCTGCTGGCCTAACACACCAACAGGTTTAGCAGTCTCTGCTTCTCTAGCTGTGGACAACATCTGGATGGCTTGCTTTGGGTGTCTTCCACACAGTGCTAGGCTTAGAATATTTTCACGCAAATTTTCCCCATTAGCCTTTAATAAATACAATATACCAGTGGGGGGATATTCTTCTGAAAGGGATGTTCGAGGGATCAGGGTATCTGGTATTTTTTTCCTATTCATTTAAAAACAAAATGAAAAACTTCCTCATCACTATACCCTAGGAAAGCAATCAACAAATAAAAGCATGCTATGTGCCACTTGCTGGAAATGGATCCATCTAAAAAAAGATAGAGTATGCTGTTAGTATAGAACAGTGTCCAACCTGTGTGATTTGAAAGGCGGTGGGGGGTGGCGGTTGTTGGGTAAGACTGCATGGGAAATAGGGTGAGTTATCCTCTTCTAAGACTTTTTTTAAAAAAGATATCTGCCACTGGGTGCAATATGGTCTGTTCCAAAGGCAAAATATATGATCTGCTGAAGTATTTATAAGTCCTATGTAGTAGTGTTAATTTAACAGTATCAAAAGGACATTCCAAGAGAGATGCAGAGAAATCATCTCAACACTCCTTTCAGTTTAGTAGCAGAATTTTAACATGGGTCTCCTGGGAGCATCCTCCAGGCTATCACTGATTCACATCAGGACAGGGCTGTTCATTTTCTGTCAGTCTGTTACACTGATTACAGCAAAGGGACAACAGAGATGACTCATTCTGAGTCAGCCAGGTTTGGAACTGATTAGGCAGAAGGGACAGAGGAGAATAGAAGAGAAAATCATATATGGTGAAATGACAGCAGGAGTCTCAAACCTACTTCGAGAAGCTATTTAGGACTTGGTGATCTGGAGCATGCAACTGGTATCACCTCGGGTTCCTGATTTGGTCTCTATGTAACCTGGATGTTTCTGGAGCTCAAAGCAGAAAAACGCAAAGGCCAAAGGAGCATACCGTACAAATTCAAAGCCAAGACATATCTAAATTACCTGTGGAGCTTGCTCCCCAAAATAAACGTCCAAGGGGGCTGTGTCCAGCACAACATGTCTCATCAAGGTCATCAACTGAGTGGGACACCTATTGTACATTTCAGAAATATGTTTTGTAGTTGGGTCCATCAGTCCCCATGGCAGACCAATGAAATAGATCCCTTGCCCAACCAGATCAAAGGTCAGTCCTGACCCCAAAGTGAAAGAGGTCAGATAGTCACAAAGGTGTATCTCACTCACCCCCAATTTCTAGCCCCCATCTGATAACAAGATCCAGAGTATGACCAGCTATATGAGCAGAGGCAGAAACCACCTCGGCTATCCTATGATTCTCATGACAGTCAGGAGACCTCAATGTGACCCACAACTGTTGTTATGTGTGTGGACATTGAAGTCACCCAGAACAATAGTCCTCCAATGTTAACAGTCCACGTGGAAGAGTTAAAGGAACAATCTTAAAAGAGTTTGCTCCAGAGCATAGAAACTTGTCATTTGTATTTGAAAAGTTATGTGAAGTTCTTAGTGTGTGCAAGAAAACAACTTCCTCCTGTGCTGGAGACACATTATTTTTTCAAGAACAATAAAACACTTAATTTTAATCCCAATAGGCATTATCCTTTGCTAGACACCATATCATTTCATCTAAGGTGGAAAATTTGACTAGCTCAGCAGTTGCATGTTGGTTATTAGGGCATAGCCTTTGCTTTTCCTTGTGTTTTTTCATTCCTCATGTTCATGTTTTGGGATTAATCCTTCAGGGCCTTGGGCACTGGCAAGAGAAAAGCATGCATTTAAAGGAGAAATCAAGCTGTTTCATGACATTTCAAATATACTTAATGTTACCACCTTTTGATGTGAACAGTTAGCCATAATTCAAGGTCTAGCAGGTTGTTTCTGTTAGGAGAAATTGGTGATGGAGTCAGGTATTTCCCTGATGCAATCCTGTCCATTTACAAAGAGTGTACACGAAGTCCTGTTTCCCTGAACACCGTAGGAATCAAACTGCAGGAGGCAGTCTCTTTGCTCATAGTTCCCTGTCCCTCTTCAGCCACCACTGAGCCCAAAAGCTTCTCCTCTCTCTAGCCTTTTCTTAGGGCCACGTTCCTAGTTCTTGTTCTGGCTGTGTCTGTGGCTTTCTTTTGCTTCTCTTTCAGCATCTCTGTGGGGATGAATAATTCTTCATTCTCTAGTACCTCAATCTCTCACCTGGTCAGGAATTTTTCAACACTATTTTTTTTTTAAATGCAGTTTAGCCAAAGTCAAAAATTTCCTGGGAAGGTATTGGTTCCAATTAAACTTTCTTTGGCCAAAGAGAAAGAGACCCCCAGAATAGTCAAGAGCCTACTGGTCGGGCACTCACCTGAGATGTGGGAAACCCAGGTTCAAGTCCCTGTGCTGGAGCGTAATTATTGTGTGATGTCATATCTGTGAATTATGAAATTTAGGAAATGGGTTGAAGTTTATCATTGTAATCCATGTCCAATCTAGTCGTGGGGGGGCACACATACACTTTAAACAGGTAGAAATACATATTTGGTTGAATAAAGCTTGAGTTCAGATCGTCCCACTAGAAACAGGTTGTTACACGAGACGGAGCTTAAGTGATACATCATTATGCCTTACAACATTGTTAGTACTCTGCAATTATCCAACAGTATGCTTATTCAAAGAAGTTGTTTATTCCTACTGAGATGTATTTTTATAGCATTTCCCTATATCTTCCCAGGAATGTACACTGATTGTCCACAGACTTTTTTTCTTTCAATAAACATTTTATTATGGCTATTTGAAACATAAAACATATACTCTTTTGTGAAATATATGTAATAATAATTAAACTCAAACGTGCATTGATCAGACAATATACTGTTTATACTTAGAGTTTGTACCTATTGCCCATAACAACAAACATGTAAAGGACATTGATATCATCTTGTGCCTATCTGCATATTTATGTCTCTTAAAGACTACACACCAATATCCAGAAGGCATTATCCACCTCATTACACATGCATTAACAGAACAGGTTTTAATATGATGGCAAAATTACATGCTGTCCTTGATAAATGGCATGTGCCTAGGGAAAAGTCATATCGATGTGGGAAATCCATTACAGATGCTTAAGAGTTGCTCTGTAAGCAGCCTGGCGGCAATGATTAAAACTCCACTAACCAGTATTAGCAGGTAAGGGTGCTTGTAACAAAAAGGGATGAAATCTGTTTTGGAGAGCAGACTTCTGCACCATTTTCTAATCACAAGGGTGAGCTGTGTTTATGTGCGAGGACCTGGCCAGAGAAGCTATTTTTTTTCAGTCCGAAGGGGTTTTTTTAAAAGGGAAAATCAATATATGTGTTTGTTTAATGAACAAGCCATGCATTTTAATTCATTGATCTTTACAGAAAGAATTGGCCAGGCATTAATCCAAGCAGTGTTTTTGCAATACACTGTAATGCACAGTGGCGGGGCATACTAGGTAGAAGAACACTTGGTAAAGTGTACATTCTGCACGCATTTACACTCTTGCTCCCCTGTGAAGTCATTTGGGTTTCAGCAATGTAACTGAGAACAGAATTTGGCCCTATGGGCTCAATTAAGACTCCTGGAGCTAGTCACATTAGGGGGAGGAGGAAGTGCACCAATCAAGGGACAGAGCCTAAAGTCACTTCACCACGAAGAGGGCAAGCAAAGTCACAATGCCACCAAGTGTGGTGGGTTGTGCACATTCTCAGGGCCTTCTGCTACACTGTTAGACAAATTTCAACTTCTGCCTTAAGAAAGGTTGTAGTTGTTACTGCTCACTTTATAGTGCCATATATATCCTGTCAAGAGGTGCCCCATGTGTTCAGCCTTTGTGGCCATTACAGTGACTTCCCTTGTACTTTGCTAGCACTGGTTCTGCTGCAGTATTATGTCCGCCTCCTTGTGTAGTAGCTCTAGGAATGGCTGAGAAAGGGGCTTAGTTCAGTGAACTCTCAGTGGGACAGCCCTCGTTTATCCCTCTGTATTGCAACTCTCACTGTTGTGTTATATGGTCCACAGCTAAACTGGATTGTTCACTGCCCATAATTAATGGGAAAATTCAACTACATCTTTGATTTTTAAAAAAGGTGTGGCCACTTCATGGTGATATAAATGAGGAAGTGGTCTGTCTTGGGTAAAAGAGAGGACTTGAGGGTCTAGATTCCTCAATCCAATTCCTGGCTCTTCCTCTTACATTGCATAACCTTAAGCAACATCACAAACTCCAGCTCATTCTCCCAGAGCTGTATTGTCTCCATGATGCTAAGTGTAAACAAGTAAAAATCAATAAACATTTATTTTTGTCCCTGAAGTCATCAGATCTGATTTCTCTCCATCTTTCTGCATTCAACACTGTGTAATATCATTTGTAATGAAGAAGTTATTTACCAGTATGGCACACTATTCATATTCATTTGTACACAAAAACACTGCGCTAGGTAAACACAGCTAACAAAACCTAAGCAGCAAGAAACTGGAAAATGAAGGCCACCAACAGTTTTGTACATTAGCACAAGGACAGTTTATGTTAAATATGCAAATTTTAAATGTTATATTGTTTAAACAAATAAATATAAATATTCACAACTTTACATCTACCTAACAGCAGAGACGAATGCCTGCTAAGAAATTCAGCAAGCAGCTCCCTGTTCAGAACAACATTCAGAGCCTGCATTGCTATCTGAAGGGTGACTTTTTGATCGCTGCAGGCACACCCAACAACCTTTGCTAACAATAGCAGCTGGTCCACCTGGTACATGCCCTCTATCCTCAGACACATTTCACCGTACTGTCGCTGTCCACCATAGAGTACACACACAGCCTTAACTCGAAGTCAGAATACCAGCCTTCCCACTCCTCCTCCTCCAAATTCCAACACCTTCCACCATCAGAAATAAACCAGACCTTTACCCACCCACAAACATCCTTCTGCCCAGCTGTGTGAATCTGCACATAACCCTACACATACTCTGGTTTGGGGAAGGAGTTTTGATGCAGACTGAAGTGTGGTGATAATATAACAGCAAGTGAAGTATTGTTTGCTCAAAGCATTGAAAAGTCATGTATTAGGATCCCCCAGAATTATGAGACTGACATAAAAATAAACTGTGGTGACTAAGGAGGCCAACCAACAATTCCCTGTCACCACTACGATCACGAACTCAAAGAAGACCCAATAGCAGAATTTACACAAATCCTTTCTCAAACATCACCAAGACAAACTCTATAAACTCATCCTCCATGAACGCAACCCAGGGACCTTCTATATGCTTCCCAAGATACACTAACAAGGAAACCCAGGCAGACCCATTATATCTGGCCACTGTAATCCATCTGAAGGAATATCTGGCCTCATAGAAACCAGCTGCAAAGCACTGACCACACAAAGGGACAGCTTCCTCCAGAACACAACTGACTTCCTCCACAAACTCCACAACATTAACAACCTCCTTCAGAACACCATCCTTGCCACCATGGATGTCACCTCCCAATACACCAACATCCCTCACAATGAAGGTATAGCTGCCTGCCTCAAATATTTACAAGTCAATGGACAACCTTCAGATAGCCACCCCAAACCCATCCCCAAACTCATCCATTTCAGCCTTACCCATAATAATTTTACATTCAACAACAAACCCTTTGTCCAAACCATGGTAACAGCCATGGGTACTAGGATGGCTCCCTAATATGCCAACCTCTTGAAGAAAAATGTATGGAGAAATGTACCATGAAACCAATGGTATGCCTAAGATACACCGATGATATATTCATCCTCTGGGCAGATGTCTTAAACTCCCTCATAGGTTTCCACAACAACGTCAACAACCATCATCCATCCATTATACTCTCTCTGGAACACTCCCACACTAGCATCAACTTCCTGGACACCATGATATGCTTCAATAATGGAACCCTACAGACAACTATACACAAAAAATGTATATATCTGTATAACTATACACAAAAAATGTAAATGTCTTGGTTCACCACACCTACTTTTATGGATCCAATAAATACCCCCAAGAAATCGGTTATCTACAACCAGGCACTGAGTTACCACAGAATATCCTCTGAGGAGAAAGTCCGGGATCAGGACCAGCTCTAGGCACCATCAAAGCAAGCACGTGCTTAGGGCAGCACAATTCCAATGCCACCACCCCCTGACCCTTTTTTTTTTTTTTTTTTGCTTATTCAGTTGCGCTCTCGGAGCTTGGGGTGGCAAATTTTTTGCTTGGGGTGGCAAAAATCCTAGAGTCGGCCTTGTCTGGGATATAGACATTAATGCACTCAAAACCACCTTCACCAAACAAGAACACTCCACCAGAGAAGTATATCACATCATGGAATGGGCCACCCAAATACCCCAAGAGAACCTGCTTCAATACAGAAATAAATCTCCCTCTGATTGCACACCCCTACTTGTCAACTACTATCCCACAATTGGAACCCATAAGCAGCTACAACCCATACTCGCTGGGGACCCTGTCCTGAAAGAAATATTTCCTGAACCCCCTCTTCTGGCCTTCAAAAACCCCCGAAACCTCTCCAATCTAATCATCAGAAGCAACCTCCCCACAGACCAGGATAATCAGTCAAAATGGTAACAGACTCTGCCAGAACAACAGACGCAAAACCTGCAAACATATCTCCACTGCTACAATGATCAACACCCGCACACAACACTTTCAAGATCCATGGGTCCTACATTTGCCTATCACAACATCTGGAGTTCCTCATCCAGTGCACTAAATGCCCAATAAAAACTATGTGGGTGAAAGCCGATAATCAATATGCTCTCGAATGAATTCACACAGGAAAATGATAAAAAGACAAAAATACCCTATCACCTGTGAGTGAAGACTTTTCACAAAGCAATCACTCTATATCTGACCTATCAGTTTTCATCCTCAAAGGAAACTTGCACAAACCTTCAAAAGAGAAGCCTGGGAGCTTAAATTCATAACTTTACTAAATAATACAAATCACAATCTTTATGAAGATGCTGGATTTATGGTTTTTGATCTGTCCCTTAATATGTGCTAACTACTTAGGCTAAACTATCTCTTCGAACTTGTATTTCACTGTGACACTCTGTGCAGTTTGAAAGTTTGTTTCTCTCACCAATAGAAGTTGGTTCAATAAAAGATATTACCTCACCCACCTTGTCTCTCTAATATCCTGGGACCAACACAGCTATGACAGCTCTGCATATAAAAATCACAACCTTGTTAAAATAATATGTTTTGGGTTCTTACTATCTGCACTGATTTTTGAGCCTTTAGGGCTTGTGGTTTCAAGCTTCCCATCTGCAACCAGAAGAGTTAAAATGTGTTATTTTTTTAAACACATGAAAGCTGAGATTTCCATATAACTACATGATAGTGGGGACCTAAAGAAAAACAATAAATATCACAAGGCTTGTGATAATATGGTGAGAGTTGCCAACCCTGCAAAAGTAAACACACAAAAACAGCGATGAAGAAAAACACTATTGCTACTTACATATTTACATTAAAACCGGACATGCTACTGCCGTCCAGCTAAGCACTTCACAGAGTGGTTAACCTTGTCCCATTTATTTCACTGAGACACATGCTTAAAGTTAGGTATGTGCTTAGTTTCTTTGTTGAACTGGGGCTTTTTATGCATGTTACTTATCACACTACTGTTTCTTACTTGAGACATTCCTTATGCCATTGTTGTGTTTGAAGGAAATTCACAGATATTGTTGAAATATAGCTCAGTTTTATGTCTTTAATTTAATTTTCTCTGACCGTCATTTTTAAAAATTGACCACTTGAAAATATTGATCACGTTATACACTGCTTAAATAGCATATGTTCAGGTACCACATTAATTAATTTAAACACCATTCAGAAATGTCTGGGCTGTTTAAATCTAAAGCAAAATTGGCTATAATTTTAGAATATAGGGTAACAGATCAGTAAGAGAGAGACTATGAACTTTACCTCTGCAGTAAGAACTAGTGAAGAATTTTGTTGAGTATTATGTTAGAGATACACTGGATCCCAATTCAATATGATCGTGTTTCTGCAGTGCTATGTGGTAGGTACTAGATGGCAGTATATGATCATTTTTGAGAGACTTTTACAGTGTAAACTATACATGTGTGCTCCCATGTTATGTGAACCTATTCACATGCCTTCCCCTGGCATAAATACTGTCTTCTCAGGGTAATGACAGAGATATTCAGTGTTAAGAGTTAGAAATATGCTGAAATGGTGACATTTGGAGTTTGAATCAGCAGGTTTAGACCAATGAGGATAGTGATTGAAAATACTAGTCTATTTCAACTTATTTCTAGAAATGCAAAAGGTAAATCCTCCTTTACACTGAGATTCCTTTAAAACGACACCCATATAGAGAAAAAAAAAAAGTTTCCGGTACATGGTTTTGAAATGTATTTGTTGTTAAATGATGTTTTAAAGACAAATAAAGAAAAATCTCTCTCCCTTTGTAAAACAGTTCTGGTTCAGATAACTGAAAATTACATTTGTCATACAGAAAAAAATTGTTTAATGTTAGTTAAGATCACTGTCTTGTACATGAATAATATTTTCTTCAAACCCTGATAGTCTAGGCAATAAACATTTATGGCCAGCAACCAAACTTCTTTTTTCTCTGCCAATACTAATATATAACTTATCTCTTACCTATTGCTATTCTGCCACAACATATTGTTCACACTCAAGACTTCATGAACTACCATTCATCCTTAACTCACACATACATACAAGAAGGACACAAATGGTAAAAGTATATGTCCTTCTTTTAAGATATGCATTCACTTTTTTTTGTAAAGAAAAAAGAATAATGTTTGACATGTTTCCAGCATATACAAACTACAACTTAGCCTTAACGCCAGCATACATAAAAGGAGAATTATGTTAAAAGTTGTTCCTTTTTTCCTAAGAAATACAAAAAGTAAATCATACCGTAAAAGAACTTATATGTTGCTATATCTCTATTTTCCCTGGTCATTGGGTTGGGGATAAGGTTGAATGGGTAGTTTATAGAAGGAGCTATATATTAAAATGTGCTCTCTTTACTTCAAAGAAGTCCAAAATAAATCTTGTTATTAGTTAATTCAGCACTTTCAAATTGGCAATGTTAAATATCAAAATTAGAGTAAATGGTTATTTGGAATTTGACAACTGGAATGGTTATATTGGAATTTGACAATTTTTGTATCAGTCACTGCTTAGCAAACAATGTTGTCATATCGCTAATCAGGCCCTGTCAAATGGGTTCAGTTCAAATCAGTTATGAAATAAAATCATTTTTTAAAATTCCAATACACAAAAATATGAAAAAGCTGTTTGAGTAAACGAAAAATGTACAGTAACCAACACTGGAATTTTAGTATAGAATCTCCATGTTTGCTCTTTGCAAAAGGATCCTAAAAAAAATGAAACAATAGGGACCCAAATCAAAAAGACATTTGGTTTCATTTCCAAAATACTCCCCTTCAAATTGAAATTGCACAAAAAACAAATAGCCCTCCTACATCCTATTTTGTATATTGTGTGTTTTTTCCCTGAAGTAAAACATTAAACAGATATTCCCATTCTTTTCCTCTGTTAAACACAATTTTCTGATGCAACCCTATCGCTTCTCCTCTACTCCACCATAATATTAGGTTAAGCTTGCATTGAGTTTTTGAATAATTTGCTCAATATCATCTTAACAGTGTCAGGCAGCCCTTTTACAATTAGGGGTCACTAGGCCAAAGGAGTGGGAAAGTCATATGACTGAGGGGGTGGGATCAGGTGACCAGCCAAGGCTGATAAAGAAAGCCTGGGACTCAATAAGATGCAGTCTTGTGGGACATTCCGAGTGAGGAAAGGCTAGAAACATCTATAGGAAGCAAGTAGCTGAATCAGATGTGATCAGGGTACAGTGAGTAGGGCTTAAGAGCTAAGCTGGGAAGGTCTGGGCCAGGCTACTTATCGTGGTTCAAGAGATAGGCCAGACACAGAGTCCAGGAAAGGGCTGTGGAAACAGACACAGGCTGAGGTATGAGGTGGTCCAGGGAGGTACAGTAGTACCAACCAGTGTGATTTTTTTTTTTAAATCTGTCTTGTGGTATTTGATATTTTACTGAAAACCCCAGCTCCTAGAGGTAGTTATGTGAGCTTTCAAACAAACAAACAAAAAATCCACCCAGAACTCATATCCTTTATGGCTGTCGGGAAAAAAACTTGAAAATGTGACCCAGGTGCACCATAAGGGCTCAAAGAACAGAAAGCATGTAAATAAAAAGACCCAAACTTTATTTTTTAAAAAGTCACAGTCTGTTGGGCCTAACACGTTTTTTTAGTGTGTATGGTTGGTAATATTAGAGAGGAAGCAAGGGGTCTGAGTGAGTGGATTTTCTCTGCTTGCTACATAGTCATTGGACTTGAACCCAGTGCTTGGATTCACCTACAGTGCTGCCTGGAGGAAGCGGTGTAGAAATTACAACATAGCCCTGCAGGAGAAGGGCAAGCTGATACCCCTGTGAGAAGGGACTGCTGTGCCCTAGAAATGTGAGGCCTAGTGAGCCACAGGAAAGGGTGAATCTCGTTTAGCCTTAGGAAAGCAAGTGTGTGGTAATGGTGTAAAGAACTGTTTGTTGGGATTGTCCTGGGAACTCTGGAAAGGGTAGACTCTTGTGATTGTAGCTGGAGCGTTGAATCACTTCAGTGATGTGTCAGTACAGGGAGCAGGAAGACCAGCAGGGGTGACAATGAACTGACCATCAAAATTGAAGCAGACACACAACTGGGAGCAAGGAGAGGTATGACAATCTATCAGACTTTTCTCTCCAATAGCCCTGTAACCAAAAAAAACCCCCAAAACCCTTTTATGGTTTTTTTTTTTTTTTGGACCATGCAATACAACTTAAAAATACTGCAATACAACTCTATAGGATGGCTTTAAAACCCCATAGAGCGGATATTGTTTTCTATCAGATGCTACAGAAATCACTCACACTGTATAGACATGTACTAACTTACTATAAAAGCTTAGTTTCATTCTTTGATATTTATTTTGATGGAATAAATGGGCCCAAAGGTGTTAACATGACCCTGTCACTGTAAAAACATGAAGTTTTAAATCGTTTGGGTTTTGGAGTACAGAGACCTTGGCAGAGAACACTATTAAAAATCCTCTTAACCTTCTAAAGATACAGAAAAAGAAGGAAAAATAGTGAAAGCATTTGATATGTAAAATATTAAGTTAGGCTTTCATTTTGACAACATTCCTTATTCCCTTCTCCTTGATTTGTAGAGCATTTTAGAAGGAAAAACCCCTGTCTTACAGTCTTTTAGCTAGTATTAAAGATGGTAACAATTGTTGTTTTGGAGGGAAGGGAAAACGATAGTTAGCTGAGATGGGCTGAAGCTGCTGTTGTTAAAGTCCAATCCCATTTCCTACAAGACAAACAAAAGGGAAGAGAAAAGAACTGCAAAGATAGTTTCTGTCTTTAGTGTTAACTTTCACTTGCAGTCTCACTGCTCGAAAAACTCAAACACAGAGTGCAATCTTATCAGCCACTCCAAGACTGCCAAAACTTGTACCACCATTGGATATTTTAGGGCATTGCTTTTAGCAGCCTCTTTCTGGTCAGAGGTTTATGGAAATATTGCAAAATATACAGTCTTGGCTGGCTAAGCCAGACTTCTTAAACAGCAGGCAAAAGAAGAGGGATAGGAAAGAAAAGAAATAAAGTGGGGAGGGAAAGGACACAAGGGGAGGGGGCAGAGGTGAAATGGTGACAGGAACCAAAGTCTCATGTATCATGTTGTTTTTGGGATTCAGCCAAAGCTGGTGGAAGTGGCGATGTTATCTTTCTGGCCCAGTCTGGTCAAGTCAGTTCTCAGGATCAGGATGGTGAAGGCTCAACGGTGTCATGTTGGATTCCTGCATTGCTGGAGATGGCGGGGACGGCAGCTATACTGATGAAGCTCATTCCTTCCTGTTCTCATGTCTTTCAGTCAGCCAGCATCTGCTAATGTCCCCTGCCCCCTCAAGCATGTATTTTTATTTTGAGGACCCAGATCGGGAGTGACTGGTGGAATAGCTCATCTCTTTATCATTTTGTCCCCCAGTTAGCCCTAATTTCTGACCCTCCAATTTTGATCCATTGATTTCCTGTCCTGAGCTCCTTGTTTATTGGATATTATCTCAATATAGTCTTTGAGTCATATGAGTTAAGTCTTTTTGTTTGAATGAATTCAGTCTTTGTTTTTCACTTCTATAGGTTTTTAAGAACAATTTTATGTAACTACTGAGTAGGACTTCTCCTTTCCCTATCAACACTTGTCTTTATGGTCATAGGACCATTTCATAAACTTCTATCCACCCTTCTTCCAAAGTTAGGGTCACAACTAGTGTAGGCCTACTAGGCCCCAGTTATCACTACAGTTCCCCTTAAATTCTGTAGGACTTTCTCATAAGGGCTCAAAGATATCAAAATGAAAATCAGACATGCAGATCTTTAAATCAATTGACACCAACAGAAAACCACAAGTTTTTGACACTGATAGAAAATATATGCAGATTGTTTTCCAAAGATCCATGTACAGAGGAGGACCCCTGGAAGTGGCTCTTGCCTAACCTCCACAGAATACAAGCTGGCCACCACTATTGAGCCACTTCCACAAATCCAGCCTCATATCTTGCTTTCAGATATGTTCTCCCACTCCCTGTCCATCCCTGTTGATTCTCTAGATTTTAGCCAGGTGAGAGGTTGAGTAAGGCCAGTTGCTGTGACTCCACCTTTCTTTCCTGGGTCAGCCAATCAGTCTTCAGCTTCTTCCCCTTTCCTCCAAGAAGGGGTCGGAGGAAGCAGTGGAAGGACTACTGAGCAGCCACTGAAAGTGCCACATTGCAGCAGCTGCCTGAGCAGCTGCTGAGGAGAAGAAGAATAACAACCAGGGGAGGAATATGAGACTTGGAGTGAAGAGGATGACTGGGGTCAGTGGAAGAGCTTGCAGATTTCAGGGATCAGGACCTGAATGACTTATAAGAGTGGAGCAAGCTGATGGGGGTGGGGGAATTGTGGAGGGTGCAAATTTCAAGCACACTGTATGGAAATTTCAGATAATGTATTTTTTCATCTCATGCTCTTTGCTTCACTGGTGTCATCAAGGCTGGCCTGTGTATGCAATATCCCATAATGGCTTGCAAATGCACATGCACCTAGCTTTCTTTCCAATTCAGTGCACCATGGGGTTCACTGAATCAGGGAGTGATGGACCACTCTAAACCCAGCCCTGGCAACAAGGGGAACCAGCAGGGAGAGCAGTGTAGGAGGAGTTCAGGATGCAAGTGCTGCACCGGGGGAGCTTCAGAGCACTGGTTTTAGGAGAGACTGAAGAAAAGTGAGACCAGCTCAAAAAAAAGTTGTCAAATGCTGAATAAACTCATAGTTATTTAATTTTCTAAAATAAATGTATCAGTGCCAATTCAGTGCTCTGGGCACCTTTCCCATAAACTAAAAATTACAACACATAGACTAAGGACCACCTACAAACTTATCCTCTTCAGCCAAAACCTTGTGTGATCCTAAGCATCTTGATGTCAATTGCTGCTTTAACAGGGACAGCCCTGTATATTTTACCCTTTGCAAAGACTTAATGTAACTGGTGACTTTTGTTACTTATTTCCTCAAAATGTTAAACTTCAGGAATTTGGGGACATGTTGGCACCCCAACAAGATTAATTCAGGATAAAGACATTGAGCATGAAAAGGGGACAACCCTGAAATTTAGGACAATTGGGAACCCTATTCATATGATAGCTACATTCTAAATATTACATACTGCAAATACCATGGTGAAATCAAGCACTGTGGTGCAAGAAATGTTGTTTGTTTTTGTTTTGTTTGTTTAAAATGGTGTCTGTTTCCCTGCACAGTCCAAAAAGAGTGATTTGCGGGTTGGTAACCATTTCCCTTTCACAGGCTAAATTAATATCGCAAAACACCACAGTAAATTGTGCATTACTGGAAAAAATATCCAGATTTCTGTATAAAGGCCAAGCTTTATTAAAATGTAACTGTCTTTCTACAGCACCCATAATCAAAGTATCGAAGTGCTCATTATTGTAGTATTGGTTGCAAAATGATGTAGAAACACTTCAGAGGGGATATTTTGGTTTTTGTTTGTTAAACTGTGGGTTGGAAGGGAGGGAAAACAAAAGAGAAATGGAGCAACAAACCATGTAGGGCCAGACTGTGATATCCTTAATCACATGAGTGAGCACCGAGAAGTCAGTGAAGTTACTCATGGGAGTAATTGCTCACCAGTGTTTAGGAACAGGCTTATAGATGGGCCTCTACAATTTTATTATTATTGTGCTTTACCAAAATATACAAATATAATATGTTGGGAATCACTTTTCTTGCTGAGGTGCATCTAGGGTTACTATTCATCCTGAACACAAAACGAATGTAAACACTTGTCATGTTCAAAGCAGAGTCCCACAAAATTTCATAGCTTTTCAAAGTTAATTAAAATTATATTTACATCTGAAAGAGCAGTTGGTCACAGAGAGCAATGCCCTATAGTCCCAAACTCAGTGCCCCTTTGTCCATTATACCTTGTCAGCATAAACTGTAAAGCTAGGAGCAGTTATAAGCTCGTAAATGTTGGTACTGATGGCAAAGAGCAAGAGTTACTCCATTTTAAAATCCTACTGCCATTTTGTGTTAAGTAAGCACGTCACTGAGGTACCATTCCATTGAAGGTCGGGGGAGCATGCAGGAATAAATATGGGTGGGAAAAATAAGAAGCGATGGTGAGGTAGTTAATCATAAGGCTGGGTGCATTAAATACTATGTTGCAATACTGGTCTGTACATCAAAAGTTCTGACAAAGATATAAGCCCAAGTGAGTGAGTGTGTGTCAGGGACTACCAGTGAGACAGAGGTGTAGAGAGAGATCCAGAAGGTGGGAATTAGAGTGAGAAAGTGGGTGTGAGGGAGAGCAGAGCGCAGGAGAGAAGAGTGAGGTGAGAAGCTCAGGGAGAGAAGTGAGAGCTTTGTAAGTGAGAGAAAGACAAGAGACTCTGTGAGATAGGAGAGATGCTGAGAGACCAGAGAAAAAGATGATACGAGAGACTTAACTACTGAGAGCTGTTGTCAATGACCTGTGGAAGACTGGCCATCGGAAGTGGGGCACTGCTGATTAGCATCACTTCAAATTGTATGTAATCACGCTTTGGGGTGCTCTTAGCCTATTGTGACAGAGATTGTTGTGTTGTGTTGTTTGTCTTGATATATTACCTGTGGCAATCCTTATTGGGTGGAAGTGCCATGTCCACTGGGAATTCCTGAGACCACCCTCACATAGTGAAACCCTTGGGGTAACATAACCAGGTCCACTCCCCTCCTCTTGATTCATGCATTCACTCTACTTCAGTATATGGGCTACTGGGGTTTGAACTAAAGTGAGACACTGACTGCATATCCCTCCTGGATGCCAGGAAAAGTCACCGGTATGGATGAGCCAAATGCTTCCTATTGCTCTCAGAGCTGATCTAAAAATGGAATTTCTGTTTGACGCGATTTGGGATGAAACGTTGAAATAGCAAAACTTCTTGCAGGATAGAAAAGTTCCAAAAAATAAATTTGGGAATGTCAAAACATTTCATTTGGATATTTGTAAGTAAAATGGATAATTTCCAAATAGAAATGTTTGTGTGGGATCAACCCTAATTTCTGCTTCTGCCTGAGCTGCTCTAGTGCCTCATGAGAATTGTAGTTTCAGATCCCTTCTGAATCTGTTAGCCCTGATAGATCCTGCTCCCTGGAAGGATTACATCTGTCCAGTGAGCCCTACTATCTGTAGATCTATCACTGGAATCTGAGGGGTATGCTGAAAGAATTATTCTGTCCAAGACCAAACTTATATTTGCCTGAGTGATGTCAGATTCAATGCAAAGAGAAGCTCCATCTTGGTGGTCTAAAGACTTCTCATACTCAAGAAAGAATTAGGGCAAGTGAACAGCCTGCTGAACTGCAACTATACTGTACATGTATGAGGCTGCTTTGCTATCATGAACAGGCTTTTTACTTAGACTGGAAATAAGTGGTGACTGCGGGAGAAGACTGGCATTGGCATCTTCACATTTGTCAACCTCCAGAACATTTGCATGGATTAGGGATACTGACATGGTGAGAGCTCAGAGTGTCTCTTCTCTGCCATAATCTGATGCAGAAAAGTTCTGTGGCTATCCTCAGCACCCAGTGGACTTTAGATGTACCATGAATTGAGGCATGTCATAGTGGTATTTAGCAAAGCACAGAGAGCTAGGAAGTCCCTCTTTTCTGCCTCCTGTTCTGCTATGTTCTTCTCTACAAGTACTGCTTCAACCTCTTCTGCCATCTCATATGACATTGTCCATCACCTCTTTTGCTTCCTTGTCTTCTGCTTACCTGGCCATTTCCCCATTTGCCACTTCCTCCTCTTCTGACAACTGCACATCTGCTGGCTCTTTAAACTCTACCTCTGCTACTTCCTTCTCAATCAGTTCTTTTCGTGCTGCCACCTCTTTGCCCATCATCTTTACCTGTGCTACTTCCATCTGACTTTTTCTCCTCCATTATTTCCACCCCATTTTTTGCCATATCCTCTTCCTTCACCATCATATCCATTTCCTATTGCCTTGTAACTCAAAAGATGTGTGTGTTCAGTCACATCTACTTATTTTAAGGCAGAATTAATTCCTGTACAGAGAACTAGTGCAAAGACTGCGCATCATACAAGTTCCACTTAAACCCTGTTTTTGAGGTTGTAAGTAGTGCACAGGCCTTGTGCTGAGTTCTGCAGAGGAGTGACTTTCAATCTTGAGTGACTTAAATACATGTTACTGTTCCTTGTTTTTTCTCTCTGATTAGACCTCCAAAACCAATATAGCACAGAGAAAGAAAGCTGTGTTCTTGTCCTTGTTGTGCATCATCAACAGATTGCTGATGTTCAGATCAGTTATGCCTATGTCAAGCCACTGAATAGAACAGGGTTTTACAAGTGTCACGGAGGACCGAATTAACCCTATGGAACTCTGATTATTGTTGGTGATACACAAAGAATCCAGTTTGACTTTCAGTCATCAAGTTGGGGCTGCAGGGATGCTAGTTTTGTCTGCCCCCCCTTTTTTTTTAAAGAAACAAAACTATCTTTTTATAATCTGAGCATTTTTGATACAGAAATTGCTGGGAGATGGTAAACATGGAATCCCATTTTCAGAGTCACTCTGAATTGCAATATTTAAAGGAAATGTAGGCAGGAACAAAACCTTTGCTCTGATATTGGGCAGATAGTTACCTCTGGTTTGCTTGACAGCATAGTGTAATAAAGATAGAGTTACAGATAGAGTGAAAGAAAAATCTTCCTTTTCCTTTTTGTAAAGCAGCATTATCCAAATGCTTCTTGGCAGTTGCTGGTAAAAGCACAGCCCACAATATTTCTCCCATTAATTTCAGGCAGGGAGCCAAGCAGCGGTGCCATTCAATTCACGGAGCCCATCGGAGTGTTGAGGTTTGGGATTTTTCTTTTTGACTACTGCAAGGATAAAAGAAGACAGGATTACACAAAGTCTTAACTTCAACATCGAAAATATTCAATCAGGCCCGAAGTGGAAAGGACTCTACATCAGTTATTGTGAAGATAAGTCTTTTGTCAGTTCTGTAAGTACTGAGACTCGAATGGAAAAAAAGACACAATCTTGAGAAATGTATTCTGTTGTATTTATATGTGTATGTTTACATCAGATTTGTCCTTATTCTTTTGCATCAGAGCTATATAATAATTATAAACACTTACATAATCAATATAATGAGTTATGGTGCAATTTATCCCAGTCTTCTGTAACAAGGTGTGCATGTTCTGTGAACCACACCCTGTATACAATACTTCAGGCAAATATTTTGACTATGAAGTTTAGGAATGCTTTGACTGGAAAGAAAATGTAGCTTGACTATTTTTGTGTCTTTTGCTTTACTCCTAAATATGAATTATCGTCTAGAATATGTATACATTGTTGAAGTCAGGATCGGAGTCTTTATGGGCTGAAACTTGTTAGTTCTATGTATGGAGGGAGGGAGGATAAGATTTTTTCAGAAAGAGCTTAGTTATTGGTAGATCAAAGTACAAGCAAAGGAGCACTTTTGACTACTAATTGAATTGAGAAAGTTAAATGAAGTGTATGGATAGGGATTGATGAGTAGATATATAAACCATCCATTGAAACACTGTGCATATGTCAATAGGAAACTTCCATGTTATATTTTCTATTTCTAAGGTGACAGATTGATGGGGGGTGGGTGGAGGAGAGGAAGAGAAGATGTAGGTCAAACTACCTGCTGCTTTTGTTTTAGGCAAGGTGTGGTTTGGAAAAAAAATTGAAAAATAAAAAATATATATAAACAAGATAGAAATAATTTGTATTGCAATTGTTCTTAGAGCTTCCATTTTGTATCTTCTATAAAGGATAACTAAGACTAGAAATTAAAAAAAAAAGAAAAGAAAAAAAGGAATCAAGCATATTGACTCGTGTCATGCAGCCCTTTTCCTGGCCCAAATCCCATTCAAGTTACTAACCATTCAGTTGAGTGAGGCTTATAGGCTGATAGCTCTAAAGAGACCACAGTTTAGTTCAAATATATATATATACCACTAGTTTAACAGCAACTGCTAGTTATAAACATTGGGGAATTGTTTGGGGGACTAATTAGCTCAGGAGATTGATAATGAAGAATAGCACCCCAGGGCAATACTTCTGTTGGGACACCAAAGGCATTGCTCCAGTCAAAGGAACTGGAACACTGCATCAAAGAAAATAAACAAATCTGCCCCTAGGTCTGTACAGAATTCACAGCTGTTGATTTAACAGCATGGCTCTTTCATATGAAAGCTCCATGTAAGGGAAGCTGCCCCTTTGGATGATTCCATTTAGTGTGTTTTTAGATACAACAGTCCTATACAACATTGATAGAAGTCTTTAGAAATACAAAAGAGTCTGCCATCCTGCAAACCCTTATTCATCTGAGTAACTGTGTTCAGGTTTGGGTAGACCTATAATCTGTTTTCCAGGAGAGAGCCTCTGTTTTACATAAACTCAATGTTGTTCAGTGGAATTCACCTGCCTTGCAGGTGAAATTGTAAGGCTTTCAGAAGATGGATAGATGGTATTCAGCTGAGGGCTCCAAAACAGCAGTAGGACTTCTAGGAAAAAGCACAAATTATTGAAGGACTTTGTGGCCTAATGGGTAGAAGGAGTGGGACTGAAGAGACCTGGGTTCATTGTTTTACTGGTTCTGCCACTCGATAGCTGGGTAGCCTTGGACCAATCACTGTTCCTCCCTGTGTCTCAGTTTCCGCATCTGTAAAATGGGGCTAATGACACTAACCGCCATTGTAAAGTGCTTACTGATCTATTGATGAAAAGCACTACATAACAGATAGATCTTGTTCTTGCTGGGCCAAACAGCTGTAGCAGAAGACTGAGATTTCAGGAATATATAAAGTCTTGATTAGAAACACAGCTAGTTATACACTTCTCTTCCCCCCACTCCTCCCAAAAATCCATATTTATTAAGACAGAAATTGCACACATTTGACCTAATTTTAATTGAATTATATAACGGAATGTGTTTTACTGTTTCTTAATGACTGTAATATTGTTTGAAAACAACTGTCACAATTCTGCCTCTTATAAACAAGATATAAATGATCAACACTAACATCTTAATTACTAAATAAAGCCAATGAAGATAGCAGAACTATGTTTAAGTATTTTGTTTCTCTCAGAGGCAATGTTGTCTAATTTATCGAGCATTGGGCTAGGAGTCAGGACCCTTGGGTTCTATTCTTAGCTCTTGAAATAATCTACTGCGTGTCCTTTGGCAAGTCACTTGGCATGACTGTGATTGGCCAATAAGAGTGTAAACGGTACAGGGAATGAGTGTGCAAAGCAGCAAAGGGTACAGGGAATTCTATTGATCTTCTGCCTTGTGATGGGGTGTACCAAGCCCACACTAGGCCTGAAGAGGTTAATGAGAGCCTGTGGGCACAATCAGCCGCATGGCCGCTACAGCTGTGGAAAGTATCAGTCCTGGAGGGAGGAGCTACAAGGGTGAACCTGATCAGTTAGGGCCTGACCAGTAAGGAGAGGAGATCTCTGATGCTGAATCAGTGAGAGGAACCAGGTTGGAGTCAGGGAACTGAGGGGGAGTGCTGGTAGACAGAGCCTCCCAGAAGGAAGGTAGCCCTGCAACAGGGAACCCAACACAGCTGGGAAGTTGTGGCAAAAAGTTAATCCACCCAAGCCTCTGTAGTGCCAGTGGAGAGGTCTCCAGGGAGCAGGACAGCCCTGCCATGGTAGTGGGAAAAACCTCTCCTGCAGCAGAACCCACCTGGGTGGCAGGAAGTGGCAAGGAAGCCCCTGTGAAGGACACTGCTAAGTGAGCTGGTGGAAGAGGCTTAGAGAGAGTGGGGCTGATACACTGGGAGCCCAGGAAGGGGCTGAGATAAAGGTAGGGTTGCCAACTTTCTACTCTATAAAACCTAACACCCTTACCCCGCCCCTTCTCCGAGGCCCCACCCCCCACTCACTCCATCCCCCATCTTCTGTTACTCGCTCTCTCCACCCCCACTTGCGTGCTAATTTTCACCAGGCTGGCTCAGGGGTTTGGCGTACGGAAGGGGGTGAAGCTCCTTGGTGGGGCCAGAAATGAAGAGTTCAGGGTGCGGGAGGGGGCTCTGGGCTGGGGCAGGGGGGTTGGAGTACGGGTGGAGGGGAAGGGCTCCAGCTGGTGGTGTGGACTCTGGTGTGGGGCTGGGGATGAGGGATTTTGGGTGCAGGAGGGTGCTCCATGCTGTGGCTGAGGGGTTCAGACTGAGGAAGGGGGCTCTGGCTGGAGCAGGGTGTGTGTGGGTGGGGTGAGGTCTCCAGCTGGGGGTCCAGGCTCCTGGGGATGAGGAGGTTGGGGTGCAGGAGGGGGCTCTGGATTGGGGGGGGCTTAGGGCTGGAAAAGGGATTTGAGGCACAGGCTTGCCTCAGGTGGCTCCCAGTCAGCGGTGCAGCAGGGCTTAAGGCAGGTTCCAGCAGGTCCGGCTCCTAGGCAGGGCAGCCAGGAAGCTCCATGTGCTGCTATCGCGCCCGCCCCCCCCGCAGCTCTCATTGGCTGTGGTTCCTAGCCAGTGGGAGTGCAGAGCCATTGCTTGCGGGTGGAGACCGCGTGTGGAGCTCTGTGGCCACCCTGCCTAGGAGCCAGACTTGCTGGCCGCTTCCCGGATACAGCGCGAAGCCAGGACAGGTAGGGACTAGCCTGCCTTAGACCCGCAGCACCGCCAACCAGACTTTTAACAGCCCAGTCAGCAGTGCTGACCGGAACCGTCGGGTATTCCAGTCGAAAACTGGACACCTGGCAACCCTAGGCAAAGACACTGACAAGGCATACGAGCTACCAAAACACCCTGATCTCTATGGAGGAAGGACCAGTGAGTCCATACACACACTGAGGGTCCAATGTGAAGTTTAAGAGCTACTGGTTGTTGGGCTATAGGTTTACGCTGGAGGGGGTGGGAGAGTCAAGTCGCAAGAAGAAGCAGACCACTGCGGGCCCACAACAGCAGTCTGGAGTAGGTGCTCCTGCTATGCCTTTGCCAGCCACCGGGGTGGGGGAAGATTAGCCAGCTGGTGAATCACATGCTTACATGCCCCTGCACAGGAGCTAGCTTCCAGCCAGCCAGAGTGGGAGGTGGAGACACTTTTCCAGGCTAGCACTCCAGAAGCACTAGCCCCTCCCCAGGGGTAGGGTTAAGGTGCATGGTGCACCCCCACCGGCCAGCAGAGATGAGCAGAAACAGTGGAAAGGCTACTGCACCCATTCAACAAGTGGCAGAACTGCCTTTCCATTGTGCCCTCCTTACAGGGTCCTAGGAACAGTTCCTATAATTTATCCAGAATTCCTCCAGGAGTTGAGCATTGCTCTTCCCTTTCCAACATGGACCATAGCTTAGAACCCCAATCTGCCCTTTAAGCGCTCTGTGCCTCAGTTTACCTACCTGTAGAAGGGGATAATTCTAGCTATTTCATAGGGATGTCATAAGTTTAATTCTTTTAATAATGGCTATAGAGTGCTCTGAGATCCTCAGCTGACATACTAGAAATGCAAAACGTAATATCTATATAATCAGTGCAGTTTGCCAAAGGACTTGCAATTGGAAGGATGAAGTTGCACACTAAACAGTACTCCAGCTCCATAATCTGGTTTAGAGCTGTGATCGGAAGGTAAAGAAAATAATGGTAAAATCAATACAGAAAATTGTATTGAGATGTTTCATTTCGTTCCCCAAGGGTTCCTGTGCCAGATAGATGACTCATCCAATAAAATAAAATATCTTCCAAAAACATGGAAGATAGGTCATCTCTTTAATTTTGTATATTTTATCATTTCCAGACAGTGATAGTGGAGCCTGAGATTTTCTTGTTCCTACCATTCTTCAGGTTCACCAGGTATTTCTTGGACTCCAAGAAAGCTAGCACCCCAGCCATACCTTTTTGGAATGAGCTCCCTCCAAGTGTTGTGTCCATCAGAGAGCAGATGTCCATTTTTATTGTCCCTGAGAACAGTCTCCAGTGGCTAACCCAATAATAACCTAATTCTACAAGTATCTTTAAAGAAGGCAGTATTTATAAATGAAAGGTAAGTGGTATAAAATAGTATCTAGTTTAAGTAACAGCCTCACTGGATAGACTATAATTATCTGTTGATGCTGCAGACTGTAAGTCTAGTCAGACTTTGGTCTAGTTCCTGTAAATGTATCTACTTGGGCATACCCCTTTTTCTATTTGCAAGATCTAGCTCTAGGAATCTGTGAGCCAAATGCAGAGGTGATGTGTATGTTAACCTCCAGGAAACTATCTTAGATCCCTTTACATGCTGTTCGTCTCCCTTTTAGCTACTTGCATCCACTTTTTACTGATTAAAGGAGTCTAAGTTTGTGTAACCTTGCACGGTGCCCTCTTGCACCGGTGCCCTCACTGGATACTGCAATTGATAAGGGCCACCACTTCTAAACATGCTGTGCTATTTTCAGTTTTGCTCATGTAGCCTTTGAGATCTTCTGACATTGTTTACATGCAGCGTAAATATTAGAAGCCTTTTGCATGCAACTTGGTTGGAATAAGGTCTGTTTACATATTAATGCACTGCCCCAAGGGGTTGGACTCAGTCCTGGCTTGACTATAAGGTGGATAGAAAGCTAGCTAGATTGTCGGGCTCAACGGGTAGTGATCAATGGCTCCATGTCTAGTTGGCAGCCGGTATCAAGTGGAGTGCCCCAAGGGTTGGTCCTGGGGCCGGTTTTGTTCAATAACTTCATTAATGATCTGGAGGATGGTGTGGATTGCACCCTCAGCAACTTTGCAGATGACACTAAACTGGGAGGAGAGGTAGATATGCTGGAGGGTAGGGATAGGATACAGAGGGACCTAGACAAATTAGAGGATTGGGCCAAAAGACATCTGATGAGGTTCAACAAGGACAAGTGCAGAGTGCTGTATTTAGGACAGAAGAATCCCATGTACTGCTACAGACTAGGGACCGAATGGCTCAGCAGCACTTCTGCAGAAAAAGACCTAGGGGTTACAGTGGACGAGAAGCTGGATATGAGTCAACAGTGTGCCCTTGTTGCCAAGAAGGCCAATAGCATTTTGGGATGTATAAGTAGGGGCATTGTCAGCAGATCGAGGGACGTGATCGTTCCTCTCTATTCGACATTGGTGAGGCCTCATCTGGAGTACTGTGTCCAGTTTTGGGCCCCACTACAAGAAGGATGTGAAAAAATTGGAAAACGTCTAGCACAGGGCAAAAAAAATGATTAGGGGACTGGAACACATGACTTATGAGGAGAGGCTGAGGGAATTGGGATTGTTTAGTCTGTGGAGGAGAAGAATGAGGGGGGATTTGATAGCTGCTTTCAACTTCCTGAAAGGGGGTTTCAAAGAGGATGGATCTAGACTGTTCTCAGTGGTAGCAGATGACAGAACGAGGAGTAATGGTCTCAAGTTGCAGTGGGGGAGGTTTAGGTTGGATATTAGGAAAAACTTTTTCACTAGGAGGGTGGTGAAACATTGGAATGCGTTACCTAGGGAGGTGGTAGAATCTCCTTCCTTTGAAGTTTTTAAGGTCAGGATTGACAAAGTCCTGGCTGGGCTGATTTAGTTGGGGATTGGTCCTGCTTCGAGCAGGGGGTTGGACTAGATGACCTCCTGAGGTCCCTTCCAACCCTGGTATTCTATGATTCTATGACTGCCTGTCAGGGCACGGCTCTCTCCGAAGGGATGGAGGAGCAGCTGGAACATCTGACGAGTCCAAATCTGAAACTGCTCCCCTTCCAATGGTGGGGCCATTGGTACAAGGGCAGTCCTGCCTGATGGTTGGAGATGAGACGGCTCCTGAAACACTGAAAAATCATCATCTTCCAGTGAAGTAACATTCCTCAGGAGGGCCAGGCTGGAGAGGATGAGATACTGTGGATCATGGAGAAAGAGATCCTCCAGTGTTTTATATGTTTCCAGACATCTCAGTGTCTAAGGGTTCCAATGGTCAGAAGTGATGGTTCTGCAGTCCTTGGACAAGTGAGCTGGTACCAACAACAGCTGGTACCAAGTCCAGAACCACACTCCTAGACCAACCTTTTTCATTTGCGGATCACTAAAAAATTGCAAATGGAGGTGTGGACCCTAGCAAGGGACATAAAAGGGAATAAGAAGTGGTTCTTTAAATACATTAGGAGAAAGAAGGAACATGTAGGCCCTCTACTTAGTGGGAAAGAGTTAATAACTGATGACATCAAAAAGGCTGAGGTACTTAATGCCTATTTTGCTTCAGTCTTCACCAGATACTCGACACCATTAACTACTGACAATTGACACCCAGGGTGAAGTAGTGCAAGCCAAAATAGTGAAAGAACAGGTGAAAGAATATTTAGGTAAGTTGGATGTATTCAAGTCAGCGGGGCCTGATGAAATTCATCCTAGGGTACCGAAGGAACTAGCTGAAGCAATCTCAGAACCATTAACAATTATCTTTGAGCACTCTTGGAGGGCAGAAAAGGCCCCAGAAATCTGGAGAAGGGCATACATACCTATCTTTAAAAAGGGAAACACGGAGGCCCCAGGGAATTGGAAGAGAAGTGGTAGACATGATATACCTTGATTTTAGTAATGCTTTTGACACAAAGATGGGTGCACAACTGGTTGAAAGACCGTACTCAAAGAGTAGTTATCAATTGTTTGCTGTCAAACTGACTGGGGGGGGTCTATCTAGTGGGGTTGCCCAGGGTCAATCCTGGGTCTGGCATGGATAAGTCCTGGATCTGGTACTATTCAATATTTTCATTAATGACTTGGAAAATGGAGGAGAGAGTATGCTTAAAAAATTTGCAGATGACACCAAGCTGGGAGGGGTTGCAAGCACTGAAGGACAGGTTTCAAATTCAAAATGACCATGATAAATTGGAGAATTGGTCTGAATTCAACAAGATGAAATTCAATAAAGACAGGTAGTGCAAAGTACTTCACTTTGGAAGGGAAAAAAAACCAAACAAATGCACAACTACCAAATAGGGAATAACTGTCGAGATGGTAGTACTGCTGAAAATAATCTGGAGGTTACAATAGACTCATAGACTTGAAGGTCAGAAGGGACCATTATGATTGTCTAGTCTGACCTCCTGCACAACGCAGGCCACAGAATCTCACCCATCCACTCCTGTAACAAACCTCTAACCTATGTCTGAGCCATTAAAGTCCTCAAATCGTGGTTTAAAGACTTCAAGGTGTAAAGAATCCTCCAGCAAGTGACCCGTGCCCCATGCTGCAGAGGAAGGCCAACTCCCCCCCCGCCCCCGGGCCTCTGCCAATCTGCCCTGGATGAAAATTCCTTCCCGACCCCAAATATGGGGATAAGCTAAACCCTGAGCATGTGGGCAAGACTCGCCAGCCAGACACCCAGGAAAGAATTCTCTGTAGTAACTCAGATCCCACCCCATCTAACATCCCATCACAGGCCTTTGGGCATATCTACCGCTAATAGTTGAAGATCAATTAATTGCCAAAATTAGGCTATCCCATCATATCATCCCTTCCATAAACTTACCAAGCTTAGTCTTGAAGCCAGATATGTCTTTTGCCCCCACTGTTTCCCTTGGAAGGCTGTTCCAGAACTTCCACTCCTCTGATGGTTAGAAACCTTTGTCTAATTTCTAGTCTAAACTTCCAGATGGCCAGTTTAAATCCATTTGTTCTTGTGTCCACATTGGTACTGAACTTAAATAATTCTTTTCCCGCCGTGGTATTTATCCCTCTGATATATTTATAGAGAGCAATCCTATCTCCCCTCAGCCTTCTTTTGTTTAGGCTAAACAAGCCTTTGAGTCTCCTTTCGTAAGACCGGTTTTCCATTCCTCGGATCTTCCTAGTAGCCCTTCTCTATACCTGTTCCAGTTTGAATTCATCCTTCTTAAACATGGGAGACCAGAATTGCACACAATGTTCCAGATACGGTCTCACCAGTGCCTTGTATAATGGTACTAACATCTCTTCATCTCTACTGGAAATACCTCCCATGATGCATCCCAGGACCGCATTAGCTCTCTTCATGGCCATATCACATTGGTGGCTCATAGTCATCCTGTGATCAACCAATACTCTGAGGTCCTTCTCCTCCTCTGTTACTTCCAAGTGATGCATCCCCAGTTTATAACAAAAATTCTTGTTATCAATCCCTAAATGCATGACCTTGCACTTTTCACTATTAAATTTCATCCTATTACTATTACTCCAGTTTACAAGGTCATCAAGATCTTCCTGTATGATATCCTGGTCCTTCTCTGTATTGGCAATACCTCCCAACTTTGTGTTATCCACAAACTTTATTAGCACATTCCCGCTTTTCGTGACAAGGTCAGTAATAAAAAGATTAAATAGGATTGGTCCCCAAACCAATCCCTGAGGAACTCCACTAGTAACCTCCTTCCAGCCTGACAGTTCACCTTTCAGTGTGACCCATTGTAGTCTCCCCTTTATCCAGTTCCTTATCCACCTTTCAATTTTCATATTGATCCCCATCTTTTCCAGTTTAGCTAATAATTCCCCATGTGGAACTCTATCAAATGCCATACTGAAATAGAGGTAAATTAGATCCCCTGTGTTTCCTTTGTCTAAAAATCTGTTAAAAATCTCAAAAAAGGAGATCAGGTTGGTTTGACATGATCTACCTTTTGTAAAACCATGTTGTATTTTGTCCCAGTTACCATTGACCTCAATGTCCTTAACTACTTTCTCCTTCAAAATTGTTTCCAAGACCTTGCATACTACTGATGTCAAACTAACAGGCCTGTAGTTACCCAGATCACTTTTTTTCCCTTTCTTAAAAATAGGAATTATGTTAGCAATTCTCCAGTCATACGGTACAACCCCTGAGTTTACAGATTCATTAAAAAACTTTGTTAATGGGCTTGCAATTTCAAGTGCCAGTTCCTTTAATATTCTTGGATGAAGATTATCTGGGCCCCTCGATTTAGTCCCATTCAGCTGTTCAAGTTTGGCTTCTACCTCGGATGTGGTAATGTCTACCTCCATATCCTTCTTCCCATTTGTCATCCTACCATTATCCCTAAGCTTGTCATTAGCCTCATTAAAGACTGAGGCAAAGTATTTATTTAGATATTGGGCCATGCCTAGATTATCCTTAACCTCCACACCATCCTCAGTGTTTAGCAGTCCCACTTCTTCCTTTGTTTTTTTTTTTTTTTATTTATATGGCTATAGAACCTTTTACTATTGGTTTTAATTCCCTTTGCAAGGTCCAACTCTACATGGCTTTTGGCCTTTCTCACTTTATCCCTACATGTTCTGACCTCAATAAGGTAGTTTTTCTTACTGATCCCTCCCATCTTCCACTCCTTGTAGGCGTTCTACTTTTTCTTAATCACCTCTCTGAGGTGCTTGCTCATCCAGCTTGGTCTATAGCTCCTGCCTATGATTTTTTTTCCCCCTTTCTTGGGATGCAGGCTTCTGATAGTTTGTGCAACTTTGACATGTAGTCAAAGTAATTCCAGGCCTCCTCTGCCTTTAGATCCACAAGTTCTTCAGTCCAATCCACTTCCTGAACTAATTTTCTTAATTTATTAAAGTTAGCCCTTTCAAAATCAAAAACCCTAGTCACAGATCTATTTTTGTTTATCCTTCCTTTAATTTGAACTGAATTAGCTCATGATTGCTTGAACCAAGGTCGTCCCCTACAACCATTTCTTCTGTGAGCTCCTCACTACTCACCAAAACCAAATCTAAAGCGGCATCCCCGCTTGTTGGTTCAGCAACTACTTGGTGAAGGAATCCATCAGCTATCACATTCAGGAAAATCTGACCCTATTATTACTAGCACTTGTCCTCCAGTCTATATCCGGGAAGTTAAGGTCTCCCATGATCACACAATTCCCATTTGTATTTACTTCATTAAAAACATTAAAGAGGTTTCTATCCATATCGGATCCTGGTGGTCTATAGCACACCCCAAGTACTATCCCAGGGGAGGCTCTAGTAGCTTTCTTCCCCAATGTGATTTTTTCCCAGACAGACTCTGTCTTATCCATTCCATCACTTCTTATTTCTTTACAGTCTATCTCATCATTGATATACAATGCTACTCCACCACCTTTGCCTTTTATTTCTGTCTTTCCTAAATAGCACGTACCCTTCAATACCTGTAGTCCAGTCGTGACTACTATTCCACCATGTTTCTGTTATCCCTATAATATCTGGCTTCACTTACTGCACCAGTAGCTTTAGTTCCTTCCTTTTGTCACCTAGGCTCCTCACATTAGTGTACAAACATCTTAATTTTTGCTGTTTGGCCTTGCTCGCATTCTTTACCCGATTAGGCACAGACATTCTACCACTAGTATCACCTATTAGACTGGTATGTACGCTACCCTTCCTCCTTTCTCCTACCCACAGCTGTATCCTTTCTTTCTTTTTCTTCCCTCTCAATGTTAATATCTGGTGTGGAGATTACCTGGACATCTCCCAACCATTTCCCCCAGATTCCTAGTTTAAAGCTCTCTTGATCAGTTGTACCATCCTAGAAGTCTTTCCCTCCTTACTCAGGTGAAGTCCATCCTGAGAGAACAGGCCTCTGTCCATGAATGCTTCCCAGTGGCCATACATCCCAAAGCCCTCCTTATTGCACCAGTGCCTGAGACATCTGTTGAGCATCATAATCTTGTCACACCTTTGTTGTCCTTCTCTAGGAACAGGGAGAATCCCACTGAACATCACCTGAGCCTTGATTTCCCTAAGCATCTTCCCCAGTCTGGCATAGTCTCCCTTGATACATTCCAGTGAGAATCTAGCAGTATCATTTGTTCCCACATCAAGGACAATCAGTGGATTTTTTCCCGCTCCCATTAGGATCCTCTTCAGCCTCAGGGCCACATCTTGTATCTTAGTACCTGGCAGACAGCATACCCTTCTGTTCTCTGGATCAGCTCTTGTTACAGGCCTATCTATCCTTCTCAGTAAGGAGTCCCCGATCACATAGACCTGCCTTTTCCTGGTGATGGTGCAATTCTCTAGTCCCCTGTTCCCTCCAGCTGCAAGTCCTCTTGATTCCTGTTGTCCCTTGCAATCCTCTGCAACCCATCCCGTATCCTCCTGGGGCTCATAATTGGTGTTATCTCCATTGACTCTTGCCCTCTTTCTATAGGACTTGCTGCTCTCTTCTTCCTTACGCTCTCACCTTCAGTGACTGCCTGCTGTACCCCTTCTCCATTTTCCAACTCCGCAAACCTGTTCCTGACCTCCGTTTCTCCTTTACTAGCCTGTCTTTTCCTCTGCCTGGTTCTCTTAGTCACATGCTTCCACTGTCTACTTTCCTCACCTAGCAGTGTCCCCTCAGAGATATTTGGTCCTACTTCCATCTGCAAGCCTGAGCTTTTCTCTTCAGCCTCCTCATATCTTTGCTCCATCATCCTCTCGAACTCCCTTATAAACTCAACCAGAGTTTCCACCTGCATCTCCAATCCTCAGATCTTTTCTTCCATCAGCTCTATCAGACAGCACTTCATGCAGATGAAACTCTTTTCAGGTACCCCTTTGTCAAGGTTCCTCCCCCACTCTGAACTCTAGGGTACAGATGTGGGGACCTGCATGAAAAACCTCCTAAGCTTATCTTTACCAGCTTAGGTCAAAACTTCCCCAAGGTACAAAATATTACCCCTTGGACAGGCCGCTACCACCACCAAACTAATACTGGTTACTGGGGAAGAGCTGTTTGGACGCGTCCTTCCCCCCAAAATACTTCCCAAAACCTTGCACCCCACTTCCTGGACAAGGTTTGGTAAAAAGCCTCACCAATTTGCCTAGGTGACTACAGACCCAGACCCTTGGATCTTAAGAACAATGAACAATCCTCCCAACACTTGCACTCCCCCTTTCCTGGGAAATGTTGGATAAAAAGCCTCACCAATTTGCCTAGGTGACTACAGACCCAGACCCTTGGATCTTAGAACAATGAAAAAGCATTCAGTGTTTTACAAGAAGACTTTTAATAAAAAATAGAAGTAAATAGAAATAAAGAAATCCCCCCTGTAAAATCAGGATGGTAGATATCTTACAGGGTAATTAGATTCAAAAACATAGAGAACCCCTCTAGGCAAAACCTTAAGTTACAAAAAAGATACACAGACAGAAATAGTTATTCTATTCAGCACAATTCTTTTCTCAGCCATTTAAAGAAATCATAATCTAACACATACCTAGCTAGATTACTTACTAAAAGTTCTAAGACTCCATTCCTGTTCTGTCCCCGGCCAAGACGACTACAGACAGACACACAAACCCTTTGTTTCTCTCCCTCCTCCCAGCTTTTGAAAGTATCTTGTCTCCTCATTGGTCATTTTGGTCAGGTGCCAGCGAGGTTACCTTTAGCTTCTTAACCCTTTACAGGTGAGAGGAGCTTTCCCCTGGCCAGGAGGGATTTCAAAGGGGTTTACCCTTCCCTTTATATTTATGACACGCCCCCCGAATCTCAGCTAGGGTGAAACACTGGCTGGGATTTCTTCCTGGAGCTCTAGGAAAACAGAGTTAATAAGACACATGCATCTCTAAATATACTACCAAGTACATAAAGACTAACAATATTTTCCACATCTCAAGGACGATTTTAACCAGTTGATTCTGGGAAACTTTCACGGGAGAGTGCATCAGCCACTTTGTTAGAAGCTCCTGAGATGTGTTGGATGTCGAAATCAAAATCTTGGAGAGCTAAACTCCACCGAAGAAGTTTTCTGTTAGTTTCTTTGACGGTGTGAAGCCACTTTAGTGCAGCATGGTCGGTTTGCAGGTGGAAACGCCGTCCCCAAACATATGGGCGTAGCTTTTCCAGAGCGTAGACAATGGCATAACATTCTTTTTCAGTGACTGACCAGTTGCTTTCCCTCTCAGACAGTTTTTTGCTGAGAAACACTACAGGGTGGAATTCTTGATCAGGTCCTTTCTGCATTAAAACTGCTCCCACACCACGCTCGGATGCATCTGTGGTTACTAGGAACGGTTTGTCAAAGTCTGGGGCCCTTAGTACAGGGTCAGACATGAGTGTCGCTTTAAGCTTGTTAAAGGCCTTCTGACACTTTCCGGTCCACTGAACAGCATTTGGCTGTTTCTTTTTGGTTAGGTCTGTCAGTGGGGCAGCGATTTGGCTGTAGTGCGGTACAAATCGTCTGTAATAACCGGCCAAGCCTAAGAAGGATTGAACCTGTTTCTTTGACTTTGGGACAGGCCACTTTTGGATAGCATCCACTTTGGCCTGTAGGGGGCTGATAGTTCCTTGACCCACCTGGTGTCCAAGGTAAGTCACTCTGTTTAGGCCTATTTGACACTTCTTAGCCTTAACAGTTAGTCCTGCCTCCCTTATGCGCTCAAGGACTTTTTGTAGATGTTCCAGGTGGTCTGCCCAGGAATCCGAAAATATGGCCACATCGTCAAGGTAGGCGACTGCATATTCTCCTAATCCCGCTAGGAGACCATCTACAAGTCTTTGGAAAGTGGCGGGTGCATTTCGCAGCCCGAAAGGGAGTACATTAAATTCATACAGCCCGAGATGTGTGATGAAGGCTGACCTTTCCTTGGCAGATTCATCTAGCGGTACCTGCCAGTACCCCTTGGTTAAGTCCAAGGTAGAGATGAACTGGGCCCTTCCCAGTTTCTCTAATAGTTCATCTGTGCGTGGCATGGGATAGTTGTCTGGGCGAGTTACAGCATTTAGCTTACGGTAGTCCACGCAAAAACGTATTTCCCCATCTGGTTTGGGAACTAGAACCACTGGAGATGCCCATGCACTTTCAGAGGGGCGGATTACACCCATCTGTAACATATCCTGGATCTCCCATTCTATAGCAGTTTTAGCTTGAGGAGACACCCGGTAAGGTTGGACCCTAATTGGGTGAGCATTACCTGTGTCAATGGAGTGGTATGCCCGTTCAGTCAGTCCTGGGGTGGCTGAGAACGTTGGCGTGTAGCTAGTGCACAGCTCCTGGATCTGCTGTCGCTGCATACGCCCAAGGGTCATGGAGAGGTTCACCTCTTCCACACCACCAGCACATTTCCCTTCGTAGTAGACACCTTCAGGCCACTCAGCGTCTCCTCCTCCCTGGGCTGTAAACTGACAAACCTTTAATTCTCTGGATCGATTAGAAGAGCTGAGAGGCGGTGGGTTGCTCCATGCCGCCGTCCAAGCTCTCTGGAGGCTTTCATCTGCTTCCTGTTCGGTCTGGAACTGTTCCCTTGATGCTGGAGACATCAGTTCCTCATGGGATTGTGGACCTAGGCTTGGTCCCTCTGGAAGTGATATAGGGGATGGAGCTGTTTCTGTTGACTGTGAACCGCTCTCCGCTGGTGCACTATGTTGGGATTCAAGCTCCGGCTGAGCCTCTTGTGTAGGGTTATCGGCTGCTGCCAGTTCAGGTTCGGTGGGGCCCTCTGGTGTTGAGGTTGCAAGTACTGGATTCAGTGCTGACACGGGGTCTGGTGTTGGTTGTTCGGCTGGTTCCGGTTCTGGGACTGGTTCCGTCTGGGTCTCTGGGACTGGATCCACTACTGCTGTTGCAGACATTGGCCTGGGGTCCCGGTCCATCACCTCTGACTGGGTCCTGATAGAAGTTTCCGGAACAGAGCTAGGCCTCACGGCTTGTTTAGCCTGGTTGCGGGTGACCATTCCCACCCTCTTGGCCTGCTTCACATGATTGGCCAAGTCTTCCCCCAACAGCATGGGGATGGGATAATCATCATAGACTGCAAAAGTCCACATTCCTGACCAGCCCTTGTACTGGACAGGCAACTTGGCTGTAGGCAAATTGAAAGAGTTGGACTTGAAGGGTTGAATCGTCACTTGGATCTCTGGGTTGATTAAATTGGGGTCCACTAAGGAAGCATGGATAGCTGACACTTGTGCTCCGGTGTCCCTCCACGCGGTGACCTTCTTCCCACCCACACTCACAGTTTCCCTCCGCTCCAAGGGTATCTGGGAGGTATCTGGGCCTGTGGACCTCTGGTGTGATTCCGGTGCAATGAACTGTAATCTGTTGGGGTTCTTGGGGCAGTTGGCCTTTACATGCCCCAGCTCGTTACACTTAAAACATCGTCCAGCTGACGGGTCACTGGGGCGAGGAGGGTTGCTGGAGAACGGGGTGGTGGGACGATAAGGGGTCTGGAGGGTTCTTTGGGAGGTAGGTGGGGCTTTGGGCGGCCCCCGGTAATAGGGTGTGGTCTGGGGTGGTCCCTTCTGGTCTCCGCTCCAACTGCGACCAGTTTTCTTCTTCTCTGCCACCTCCACCCATCTGGCTCCAATCTCTCCTGCCTCAATTACAGTTTTGGGTTTCCCATCTAGGATGTATCTTTCTATTTCCTCAGGAACACCCTCTAAGAATTGTTCCATTTGCATTAGGAAGGGCAAATTTACTGGAGATTCAACACTTGCTCCTGATATCCAGGCATCCCAATGTTTTACAATGTGGTAGGCATGTCGGGTAAATGACATGTCTGGTTTCCACCTTAGGGCTCTGAACCTCCGACGAGACTGCTCGGGTGTTATCCCCATTCTGACTCTCGCCTTGGATTTAAACAGTTCATACTTGTTCATGTGTTCTTTAGGCATTTCAGCTGCCACCTCAGCTAAGGGTCCACTGAGCTGCGGCCTCAGCTCTACCATGTATTGGTCAGTAGAGATGTTGTACCCAAGGCAGGCCCTTTCGAAGTTTTCTAAGAAGGCCTCAGTATCATCACCTGCCTTGTAGGTGGGGAACTTTCTGGGATGCGAAGTGGTACCTGGAGAAGGATTGCTAGGGTTTGTTGGTATATTCTGCTGGGCCTTTATCCTCTCCATCTCCTCCACATGCTTCCTCTCTTTTTCCTTCTCCTCCTCCTTCAGCCGCATGAGTTCTATCTGTCTTTCATGTTCCCTTTGTTTTTCCTCAGCCTGAAATTTGGCTAATTCCAGCTGTAGTCGAGCTGAGGATTTGGCCATTCTAACCTCTCTGTTTTTAACTAACTTTACACCCGAGGTTTAGAAATAAACAAACAAAACTTGGCTGTAAAATTTTGCTGTGCTGGAATAGAATACCTATTCTCTGATAGTGATTGTCAGCCTACAGAAAAAGACAATTCCCTTGTCTCTGCTCTGGGCCCAAATTAAAGCAAAAAACCTCCAACTACTTGGAAACCTGCTTACCCAGCCCAAAGAAGAAAAAAAATTTCTTTTCAAACCTGTGCTCCTTGTAAAACAAAAAAAAAAAAAATCAAAATCCTAAAAAAAAACCCTGCCACTTTTGTCTCCAGGCAAATGGGTAGAGCACACACCCCCTATTTACTTTTAGGAAGAAAAGAAAAAAAAAAAAACCTCTGGGTTGGAAGACTGTGAATTTCCCTGCAGGAGTTAAGTACCCTGCCTCCAGGCAAGAAAACCTGCAATTCACAAGATAATCCCCTTTTGTCTCTGCTTGGCCACAAAGCAGAGAGAAACCAAGCTGCTTTCAGTTTCAAAGCTGCCTTCTGGACTTCCTAAAAATTCCTTTTTAAAATCTGTATTTCTAGTTCAAAAAATCTCAACTGGATCTCAAAATGATTTCAGGTTAATCCCACCACTGTGCCACCATGTCAAGGTTCCTCCCCCACTCTGAACTCTAGGGTACAGATGTGGGGACCTGCATGAAAAACCTCCTAAGCTTATCTTTACCAGCTTAGGTCAAAACTTCCCCAAGGTACAAAATATTACCCCTTGGACAGGCCGCTACCACCACCAAACTAATACTGGTTACTGGGGAAGAGCTGTTTGGACGCGTCCTTCCCCCCAAAATACTTCCCAAAACCTTGCACCCCACTTCCTGGACAAGGTTTGGTAAAAAGCCTCACCAATTTGCCTAGGTGACTACAGACCCAGACCCTTGGATCTTAAGAACAATGAACAATCCTCCCAACACTTGCACTCCCCCTTTCCTGGGAAATGTTGGATAAAAAGCCTCACCAATTTGCCTAGGTGACTACAGACCCAGACCCTTGGATCTTAGAACAATGAAAAAGCATTCAGTGTTTTACAAGAAGACTTTTAATAAAAAATAGAAGTAAATAGAAATAAAGAAATCCCCCCTGTAAAATCAGGATGGTAGATATCTTACAGGGTAATTAGATTCAAAAACATAGAGAACCCCTCTAGGCAAAACCTTAAGTTACAAAAAAGATACACAGACAGAAATAGTTATTCTATTCAGCACAATTCTTTTCTCAGCCATTTAAAGAAATCATAATCTAACACATACCTAGCTAGATTACTTACTAAAAGTTCTAAGACTCCATTCCTGTTCTGTCCCCGGCCAAGACGACTACAGACAGACACACAAACCCTTTGTTTCTCTCCCTCCTCCCAGCTTTTGAAAGTATCTTGTCTCCTCATTGGTCATTTTGGTCAGGTGCCAGCGAGGTTACCTTTAGCTTCTTAACCCTTTACAGGTGAGAGGAGCTTTCCCCTGGCCAGGAGGGATTTCAAAGGGGTTTACCCTTCCCTTTATATTTATGACACCCTTCTAGGATCATGAACATGCCGCACCTTCTACATCCAGTCCTCTTCATTGTGTCTTCCACTGCTTGGGTCACTACCACTGCTGCCTCTGCATCTGTCATCGCCTTCTCACCTAAGTCCTGTTAGTCCAGGAAACACAAACCAAACCAAAACACCACCATCCACAGCAAAACAAACCCCCAGTGAGCACCAAAACACTGCCAGACCACCACACGCTCCCTTCACTAGCCTGTCTGCTCCTTTGCCTGGCTCTCTTAGTCTTCCCCACAAACTCCCCTTACAAACTCCCCTGTTTACACTCCATTTGCTGGTTCCTGTGCCACTGCAGCTGTCTGTGGACCACAACTGAATATAAGTAATCAGTGTGATGCAGCTGAAAAAAAGCTAATATGATTTTGGAGTGTATTATGTTGGAGTGTTGTGTATATAAGACACAGGAGGTAATTGTCCTGCTCTATTCAGCACTGGTGAGGGCCCAGATGGAGTATTGTGTCCAGTTCTGGGCACCACAATTTCAGAAAGGATGTGGAAAAATTGGAAAGAGTTCAGAGGAGAGCAGCAAAGAGGTTGAGAAAACCTGACCTATGAGGAATGATTAAACATGCCCAGTTTTTTCCAGCCTTGAGAAAAGAAAACTGAGGGGCAACCTGATAAGTTTTCCAATATGTTAAGGACTGTTATAGAGAGGAAGGTGATCAATTGTTCTCCATTTCCACTGAAAGTAGGACTAGAAATAATGGGCTTAATCTGCAGCAAGGGAGGTTTAGGTTAGATATTAGGAAAAACTTTCAAACTATGAAGGTAGTTGAGCTCTGGAATAGGCTTCCAAGGGATGTTGTGGAGTCCCCATCACTGGAAGCTTTTAAAAAACAAGTTGGACAAACTCTTGTCAGGGATGGTCTAGGTTTACTTGGTCCTGCCACAGCACAGGGGGCTGGACTTGATGACTTCTCAAGGTCCCTTCCATCCCTACATTTCTACGATTCTACTATACCCACCCAGGAGCAGGTCTCTACTCAGAAAATGATCAGTGGAAACTGGATTTGGCATCACCATTTCCAGAGATCACTTGAAGACTCCGCATAGCTAAAGTGGGGTAAAGAGTTCTACAGAGTGAATATGGCTTATCAGTTGCTTCAGCTTACTCATTTCTAATTATTTTTATTATTTGTATTACCATAGAGCCTAACAACCCTCTTTGTTGACCAGGAGACCACTGTGCTAGGCACTGTTCAAACACAAAGCTCCCAAAGGATTTACAGTTTGACTATTGTGAGTTTTCTGCAATGAATGCAATGTAATTTCAGTGTAAGAAAGGGGAGCTTTCTGAAATCAATTCATGTTTAGGGGGAATAGAGACAGCTTTGAACCAAAGGGTAAGAGAATAGCCTTTTTTTTTAAAAAAAAGACGTGTCTAGCTCTACCTCATAGTTGTTTCTGACCTCCTTTACAGCTTCCCTTTCATCAGATGACTCCTTGATAACCTATAACGCCATTTTGCACTTCAATCCTCCTCCTAATATAAGACAGTCTCTCCACTCCTGCCTCCTGTCAAATGAGGCAGCCCAGCCTACTCCAGACCCACTGAGCCTTGATTGGCGTTAGGTCCCAATGACTGCATCAAATTAATCTAATATCTAGCTTCTCTCCCACCCAGAACCTTAGCTTCCCAATAGCTGGTGTGTTTGGTTCCTCCCTGTTGAAACAAGGATTAGAACACTGCTCTTCTTTGGCCTCTGGTGCCTTCAGACATTTCATAAAACATTTGTTCTGTCCAATCCATCATGGTAATGTTGACTGACCATGTTTTGAAGCAAAAGGAAACAGCTTATCTGCTTCACTTTGAGCCCTGCTGGTCTGCCTCTTTAAAATGTGACATGAAGGAGGGGAAATGTTCTGGCATGTAGTGCTGGATTAAGGTAGAGGTGCTATGGGCTTGTGCACAGAGCACAGACTCCTGGAGTTGTCATTACATAAGAATCTCCGTGTTTGTTTTTTAAAAAATGTCAGTTTCTGGTCCTTGTGGTTGTGAAGAAAAGATTGAAAATGTAACCTGAGTGCTGTGCTGGTTGCCTGAGTCCACAGCCAGCCAAAAGCAAAGCTTTGAGAGGTATGAATTTCCCCATTCATCTCTCCGTGGTTTTAACTCCAAGCCCCATTCCTTTGGGAGATGCTACTAACATCACCCCAGCAGAAGTCTCTCTGGCTATTTCTATACTTCAGGTTTGCTGCACATTGTTACAGGTGGCGTTGCCCCAATCTCAACCATCCACACACAACCCTTAAACATGTGCTTATGTAGATGTTGAACCTGTGCTTCTTTGGGCCTATGTGCTGTGATATGTTGATCTGTGTATGTGTTGCACTTTAAGCAGTGCTCCTACCCACCCCCTTTGCAGTGAGGAAGCAGATTGTGTATGGCAGAAGAGTGCAGCAGGCCTGGCTCACCTTCCCAAATAGGCACCCCCAGCTGCTAGTGTACAGAGTCTGGGTACCCCTGCTACAGCCACTGCCTCACCAGTGAAGTAGAGGGGACCCCTGCTTTGTGCTCCTGCAAGTGTGGGCCTAGTGTCACCACCACTTGGGAGAGGGGAGCACAGCACAGTGGGATCAGCAATATGAGGCCTAGAAATGTGGTGTGTCTAGGACCCTGTATTGCTTTAATCTAGCCTTCCTGGAGCACATATCCCAGAATGTAAAGCAGGGTTTGTGTAACTGCCAATTGTCTGAGCTTTCTCCTTCCCTTCAGTCTCTCAAAGCTAGAGCTAAAGTCATCCAGTTACTGCAGAAAATTACTGCAACACTGGACTGCATGGGGTAAAACTGCCAAGTGGTTGAAAATTTTACAACTTGGTGTACATGTTATGCATCTGCCTACATAGAAAGAGCAGGAGATTCTGTCAGATGGTTGGATCCAGATGTCTCTTACCTTGAACAGACCACCTGAATATGAGAGATCCTTTGAAATTTCAGGAGTGTGGAACAAACTTTACTTTGACGGCAGAACTGATGTCCCACTTAACTTTCCAAATCTTCATTTCCACTAAAATCAAAGAGCCATACTCTGCCCTGATTTACAATCCTATCCTACCTTACTGAAGTCAATGAGGTTGCAAGGACATGTAAATCAGAATTTAGCTCAGTGAGGGTTGCTTTTTAATATGGAACAGTGTTTTCCCAAGACAACCTATGGATACTTATATTATGCCACTATCCATCAGAAATAACATTTATAACATACTTAAGAACTTTTAGAATTTTTTAATAACAAATATTTTAAACATTACATTTTCTCAAGGAACCTATGTAGGTTTTTTTTTTAAGTTATCCATTAATGGAAGACAATAGCACAAGCTCTTTACAGTGTATTTTTTTAGTCTCATAATGTCAGGGGCTGTTACCATCTAAATCAAGATATTCCATGTTCACATGATTGAAAATGGTGCCTACAGCAAACAACCCAGACACCCAGCCTTCTGAAAAAAATAGTCTGTATGAAAGTGTCACTATTGTGCAAATGCAGGTGCAGCACAATCCACCTTGGGTGGGAGAAAAAACTTGGCAAAAATTAATGTAAGAACTTTCTGTTAAATGTTTTTTGGTAGTTGCATTACCATTTTAAAAAGGTATTGTTTTGGGGATGGTCTGTTGGCTCATTGGAAGAGATAATATGCTGCTAAATGGGAAGCATGGATACAAGGTTAACCAGCTCACATTTCACTGGCAGTAGCTGAGATCCTCACACGATGGTCCTGTGAGCTGCATTGAAAGAAAGGGTTGCACTCAGGGTTTTGTGTCCAGCCATCCCCAGGCCGCAATTTTCAATGGACTTACATTCTTCTGGAGGCTTTCCATTATCTCGGTAGAAGGAATGCCATTCAGCAACCAACTGTGCATGAGGGGGCAGGGAAGTCATAACAGAACAGAGAGTGAAAGGGGTAAATTAAACCATACATGCTCTTGAATGAGCCCTGTTTTATATAACCCAGAGAGGCAGAATACCACTTGGGCTATTCCCTTGATAGCATCAAAAGGAGCAAAGGAGATTCCACACGCTAAAGTATGGGAACAGCAAAAGCAGCAGTACACACAAAAGGATCCCCTGCATTTTCAGACTTGTTAATGTGTAGCTAAATGGTGGAGACTCTCTTAATAAATAGAGTAGACCCCCAATTAAAGAAACAAAGCAGCTATTTCAAAATACATGTATATTTACATGCAAGGAGTATTTTTACAGGCATCTTGCTCTAAAGGCTCCCTGAAATGTTCTACTGTGCTAAATTAAAATCCAAGATATGTAGAAGACTTAATGAATGATTTGGAATGGTAATAGTATTAACCCAAAGCATTATAAAAAATGGTCTAGTCTAGGAAAGACTTTAGACTGGAAGAAATCAGATAGTCCAAAACCCCCTCAATTTTCCACACATACAAAAATCTATCTTAATAAAATCTTGATGATTTTGCACTTATTATTCAGAAAAAACCTTAGATCCTGCCTACCCTTTAAAAAAACAAAACAAAACATGTCTACTCAAAGCTGTGGCCAAACCATAATATATCAAGGTTTATTCTTGTCTGTATGGACAGATGCAACTAGTTATAACCAGTTAGAGAACTATGTGTTAGGTTAGAGCCCAGCAACTTCCTCCCAGGGGATAACTCTGTAGGCCCCTTCTCTTCACAGAGAGAAACTGGCACCTGGAGTAGTAGTGGGGCAAGGGAAGGATGACTTAAAACCCTGTGATGTCAGCAGAGCTCTTAATTTAATTGCAAAATCTGAGCATGGGAGAGGAGAGACAGCTGAGTAGGCATTGAAATGATCTTGGAAAGGAGATGGATATTGTAAATAAAATCCAAAATCTGGTGGTAAGCTACTACAGGAAAGGTTAGCAACCACATTAAGCAAAAATTTTCTGAGATTGGCAGGGTGAAAGCTAGACATGTTGTCAGGCAGTGGAATAAAGTGGAAGAGGATAGTTAAATCTGAGAAATGAAAATTTTGATAATACATTTATATATTGTTTGTTTATTACTGTTTGTCTAAACTATAAACTCTTCAAAAAATGTCTTCTAATATATATTTGTACAGTGCCTGACATAATGGGCCTTAATCTTGATAGGATATGTTTATGCTACAGCAGGGAGCAAACCTCTCAGCTCAGGTACAGAGATTCACACTAGCAGGGCTTGAGCTAGCATGCTAAAAATAGCTCTGTGGACAGTGCTGCACTGGTGGAGACTTGAGGTAGCCACTTGAGCTCAAGCCTAGGGGATTGGGTGGACTTGAGCTCAGGTGGCTAGCCCGAGTCTTCACTAGAGTAGCCACTTCCACACAACTTTGTTGAGCACACTAGCTTGTTCCCTGATAGCATGGGTCTGCCTACCCAGGCTGGGAGGCTCTTTCCCAGATGCAGGGTAGATATCATACCCAGTGGGCTGTCAAGGTTCCTTCTCCACTCTGAACTCTAGGGTACAGATGTGGGGACCTCCATGAAAACCTCCAAGCTTACTTTTACCAACTTAGGTTAAAACTTCCCCAAGGTACAAATTATTTTACCCTTTGCCCTTGGATTTGCACTGCCACCACCAAACTTTATCTGGGTTCCTGAGAAAACTTAGTTTGGACACGTCTTTCCCCCCAAAATCCTCCCAACCCTTGCACCCCACTTTCTGGGGAAGGTTTGGTAAAAATCCTCACCAATTTGCATAGGTGACCACAGACCCAAACCCTTGGATCTTAGAACAATGAAAAGCATTCACTTTTCTTATAAGAAGGCTTTTAATAGAAGTAAAAAAAGAATCACCTCTGTAAAATCAGGATGGTGAATACCTTACAGGGTAATTAGATTCAAAACATAGAGAATCCCTCTAGGCAAAACCTTTAAGCTACAAAAAAGACACACAGACAGGAATATTCATTCTATTCAGCACAGCTATTTTCTCAGCCATTTAAAGAAATCATAATCTAACACACACCTAGCTAGATTACTTACTAAGTTCTAAGACTCCATTCCTGTTCTGTCCCCGGCAAAAGCAGCATACAGACAGACACAGACCCTTTGTTTTTCTCCCTCCTCCCAGCTTTTGAAATTATCTTGTCTCCTCATTGGTCATTTTGGTCAGGTGCCAGCGAGGTTCCCTTTAGCTTCTTAACCCTTTACAGGGGAGATGATTTTTCCTCTGGCCAGGAGGGATTTTAAAGGGTTTTACCCTTCCCTTTATATTTATGACAGGGGCCTATAGAGACTATGGGTAAAATGTTCTAAAGCACTTAAGTAATTTATTCTCATTTGGTTTCTTTGGGACTTAACTCCCTTAGGAGTCTAGGTACTTTGAAAATGTTACCCTAGCACAACAGTAATAATCACTATAATTGCTCTTCAAAAATACTAATTTTGATATTTATCACTTTTAATGTCCACGGCATAGCTCTTTATTGCCTTGTACCTTGTGTAATCATTTATGCAAACATTTGTGCAAAGTAGATATAAAACATTACCATGAGTGGAGAATTCTGATTTGATGGTGATTTACACATATTTTGCATAGGTATTGTTCAAGATATAAACCAGTGGCAAACTGGGTCCCCTCTTTCTACATATGTCTTCTAGCCTGTGTGGAAACTTTTTGAACCTATACACTTACTGTTGTTTTAGTTCAACATGCACAAGCCTAAAAAAAAGAAAAGGTGGTCTTTGCCTCCAGGAGTCTACGACACAGACAAGAAGAGACTCACAGGGAGATTCAGAGAAGGATATAAACTTGCTGGTTTTGCTTTGTTTCAGAGTAGCAGCTGTGTTAGTCTGTATTTGCAAAAAGAAAAGGAGTACTTGTGGCACCTTAGAGACTAACCAATTTATCTGAGCATAAGCATTCATGAGCTACAGCTCACTTCATCGGATGCGTTGGTTTTGCTTTGTTTCCTTTTGCTCCACACTCATAACCTCCCTCCTTCTCCTATAAAGTTGGGGTGGAAAAAGTGTTTGCTGTACTTATGTTTTACAAATATTTTTTCATGATTACAGCTGTCCCTGTAGTGCAGCATTAATGGAAAAGCTTTTTGTAGTTTCAGAGTTGAAACTCATGCAGGAACAAAAAGAGAACCACATCTTGAAGTGTAATTTATAAATCTCTAAATGGTTTGCCACAAAATTTCATAAAGGACAAATTATCCTTTCCCTCAATCACTCATACATCTCTAGAACAATAACTATTTAGGCCAAATAACTGTAATAAATATGGACTGTCTACTTTTGCCTTTACAGCATGTTATCTTTGGAACAACCTATTTAGTATCAGGACAATCCTATCCATTATCTGTTTGGCGGAATTTTTTTTTAATAAAAAGGTTCTTAATTTTTGTACCAGAAAAAATAACTTAGTTTTATGAGCCATAATAAAACTAAATTGATTTAGCATTTGCTTTATTCAGCTTTGCTTTATTGTTCTATTTGTATTTCTGTGTACATCTCTGGTTGAGCCTGCACTTATTGAAGGCCCATTGACTTCAGTGGGAGAAGAATTGGGCCCCATGTCGTCTTCTCATTCAGTTTAAACTAGCTGACATCTATAGATTGAGCTGCAAGTGTGTCAAGATATTATTAAATAAATAAAAAGTATAGAAAAGTTCCAAGCAAGTTGCAGTGTGAATTGAAATATGCCAGAGTACTAAACTGCAACACATTCAATAACAATACAGACAATTCAACCATGAATGAGAAGCATAGGAAGTGTGAATAATTATTGTAATATAAGGTAGTGTGTAATCCATGAGAATTCAAAAATCTGAGTCACAGGATAGCAGAAGGATATTAAAATCTCCTAGGGCCAATCCTGCAAGGTGATGAGTGCCCTCCACTACACTAATGGGAATAGCATTCAGCACATTGCAGGACTGAGCCTATAGTACCTAGAGCCATGCTGATTTGCATATCAGGTGAGATAATTTTAGGTTCAATCAAAATAACTTTTTACGAAGACACTAGGCTTTGTGGTTATCCCTTCTTCTAAAGCTTGCTTTGGAAAATATACATACTGCCAGAAGGGCTCTCAAAAGACGCAGAGAATTTTCTTCCCATCAAGTACATTAGTTCCACTTTGAACAATTGACCAAATTCTGCACTCTGATACCCCACTTTAAAACCCCATCAGCCACAAAGGAGTTCCTGTGGGATTATATCAGTATAACAGAGAGCATAATCTGACTTGTCATCATCCTCTGTCTACCTCTTTAAACCCTCTTTTAATTCTATTGAATTGGAGCTTTTCAAAATAGCTTTTACACCTCACCCTCTTATTTAAGAACAAGTGGGCAGAAGGTTTGCTAGGACTATTTTTTTAATCCTGATTTGTTGTCTTTCTATATTTAGCTAAATTGTTTTGAAAATATGCTCAAAACATACTTATAACTGCATCCTCCAGGGTTTATTTCCCTTTTTTGCAAGTAGCCGGTATTGACCAGTCTGAGAGACAGGATACTGGACTAAATGGACAACTGCTGTGATCTGGTAAGGCAATTTGTATGTGCCTATATTTCATTTGTCTAAGTATATATTGACAAAAGAAAGTTATTCATTCTCCATTTCTGCCTAGTGAAACCTAGAAACAAATGGTTGGTTGGATGTAAGCTACTGCAACAGAAATGCATATATAGTCAGTCATATTAAAATATTCGTGCACACAGGATGTATATCTAAAGTAAAATCCTATGCATTAATTAATCCAGCTGCCAGCAACAACTTGTATACTAAGGGCTTTGATGTGCCAATTGCAGAAGTGCATTCATTCTCCTCTGTCCAAATTGAGATCACTAGTAGAACGGGAGCATTTTGTAGCTACTTGCAGCTGTGCAAATGACTGCATTAGGTGTAAGGGCAGTGCAGAGTCAGTCCTGTTGTTTGTGAAGGACCCCAAAGAACTTTGGGATGCCAGGAAGTACATACATGTAAACTAAGATTGCTTTCTTTTGGGAATAGACGCAGTTAACAGCAGGAGCACAAACAGAAGAGTCTTAGCTTCTATGTTAATCCATAAGAACATGACATAAGAACGGCCATACTGGGTCAGACCAAAGGTCCATCTAGCCCAGTATCCCGTCTTCTGTCTGTGGCTAATGCCAGGTGCCCCAGAGGGAATGAACAGAACAGGTAATCATCAAGTGATCCATCCCATCGCCCATTCCCAGCTTCTGGCAAACAGAAGCGAGGGACACCATGTCTGTCCATCCTGGCTAATAGCCATTGATGGACATATCGTCCATGAATTTATCTAGTTCTTTTTTGAATCATCATGTGGAAGTGGAGCAGTGCAACTGATTAGCAGGGAGAACAGCCTGTGGGCCATCCCTGTAAGGCACATTTACCATGGCAGCCACCTCAGTCATCTGCATGTGTCAGCCATCTGACACCAGGATACAGAACATAAGGGTACGTGTTCCCAGGGCTCTCTGGGAAGGGCAAGGTGGTGTACCAGAGTGATGGAGTCTGGTGGGATGTAGAAGAGGGGCACTCCGTTCTTAGTGCTCTCTGGGATGGTGAAGTGCTCTGGAACAGTGTCAAAAGACTGCAGGTGAACCAGCATCTGATCTGTCTTATTGATTTTCTGCAGCTCCCCAAATCATTGTCCTATAGAAGCTGTACTAGCAAAGGCTAGAGTGGGTATCGGGGACAAGGAACTACTGCAGAAGATTGAGGCTTCCACACAGATAACCTATACTTCCTTGGATGTCCCAAGATCTATGGATCACTTGGCTGCAGGGGGTGGGAGGACCACATGACCTGTTTCTTTTTTTGAGGGAAGTGAGAATTCTGTTCCCCGACAGAAGACTGTTAGAAACTGTGTCAGGGGAACCAAAACCAGGCTTCTTCTTATCTGTCCCAAACTCTTTCTGCCTCTGCATTTCTTCATTACTGTGGGAAACAGTACCATCATCCCCAGCACTTAGGTTCACAACCTCAGAGTCTCCTTTTTTCCCCCCACACATCCAGACTACGTTTTGTCACTCTTTCCTCTACAGTGTTTCAAGACTAACCTGTTTTTCTCTCCTCACAGTCATGACACATGTCTATGCTCTGCACACTTGGTCTACTGCAGCCCCCTCTGTGGTCTCAGTGATGCCCACAATGCTCCCATACTGCTCCAAAGATCTTTGTCCATCGCTCACCTCTTTAAATCCATCCACTCTCTCCTGTTTGCCTACATAACCTGGTCAAACTTTTCATCCTCACATTTTAATCACAGTGAAACATCTGCCCCATCCTACACGTTGGACATTTTTTTTAATCACATCCCCTTTTACCTTGCCTCTGCTTCCATCCTCCACACAGTTTGTGATTTGTTACCTCCTGTTTTTTGCCTTCCACTGTGGTGCTCCAGGCATGAAATTACCTTCTAATTCTAGTGGGCCAGGCTTCCTGTCTCATCCAAATCCCTCATTAAGGCTCACCTCTTCTGTGAGACCAACAACCACTAACCCTTGTCAGCCAAATGCTTTCTACACTCCACCATGATATAAAAAAAAATTAGTGAGTAGAGAAGGAAGAAGTTAACAAAAAACAAACAAACAAAAAAAAACCCCTGCACAATGAAATTGTGGCAACAAGTGATCATGCACATAATTAATCCACTTAGATTGTAAACTCTCTGGGGGCAGGGACTGTCTTTGTTCTGTGGTTGAGTGTCCCAGTCCATGAAATATAACACATGAAGGCAAGCAACTGAACATTTGACAAAATCCTCAAGTGCTTATGTAAATGCTAGAAGTCTAAATACTGCTGGAAATGGCCCACCTTGATTATCACAACAAAAGGTTTTCTTTCTCTCCTGCTGGTAATAGCTCACTTTACCTGATCACTCTTGATACAGTGTGTATGTTAACACCCATTGTTTCATGTTCTCTGTGTGTATATAAAATCTCCCTACTGTATTTTCCACTGCATGTATCCGATGAAGTGAGCTGTAGCTCACAAAAGCTTATGCTCAAATAAATTTGTTAGTCTCGAAGGTGCCACAAGTACTCCTTTTCTTTTTTTGATATAATAGGCATCACTGAAAGGTGGGATGAAGAAAATCAATAGGACACAGTAATATGAGGGTACAAAATATATAGGAGTGACAAAATAGGTCACACCGGTGGGTGAGTGACAGTATATGTGAAAGAAAGCACAGAGTAAAATAAAGTAAAAATCTTAAATGAATAAAATGTACCATAGAATCTCTATGGATAGAAATTCCATGCTTGAACAATAAGAGTATGGCAATAGGAATGCATTACTGACCACGTAACCAAGATAGTGATGATGATTGTGAAATACTGAGGGAAATTAGAGAGACTACAAAGGAATAAAATGCAATAATAATGGGGGATTTCAACTAGCCTCCTACTGACTAGGTATACTTCACCTCAGTAGAGGATGCAGACATAAAATTTCCTAGATACCATAAATGACTGCTTCTGGGAGCAGCTTGTCCTGGAACCCATAAGGGGAAAGACAATTTTTGATTTAGTCCTAAGTGGAACGCAGGACCTAGATCAAGAGGAGAAATATAGTTGAACCACTTGGTAACAGTGACCATAATGTAATTAAATTTAACATCCTCGTAAGGGGGGAAATGCCAAAGAAACCCACCACAGTAGCATTTAACCTCAAAAAGGGGAACAACAAAAAATGAGGAAGCTAGTTAAATAGAAATTAAAAGGAACAGTCACAAAGCTGAAATGCCTGCAACCTGCATGGAGACTATTTAAAAACACCATAATAGAAGCTCAGACTGAATGCATACCCCTTCTCAAAATGCCAGATGGCTTAACAGCAGAGTAAAAGAGGTAGTTAGAGGTAAAAAAGCCATTCTTTAAAAATTAGAAGTCAAATCCTCCTGAGGAAAATAGAAATTCTGGCAAGTCAAAAGTAAAAGTATAATAAGACAGGCCAAGAATCTGAAGAACTAGCTAACAATACAAAAACTAACAGCAAACATGTTTTGAAGTATATTAGAAGCAGTCAGTGGGGCCACTAGACAATAGAGGTGCTAAAGGAGAACTGAAGGAAGACAAGGTCGTTGCAGAGAAGCTAAGTGAATTCTTGACATTGGTCTTCACTACAGATGATATGGGTGAGAGCTCCATACCTGAGCCACTCTTTTTAGTGACATATCTGAAGAACTGTCCCAGACTGAGGGGTCAGTAGAAGAGGTTTTGGAACAAACTGATAAATTAAACAGTAATAAGTCACCAGGACCAGATGATATTCACCTAAGAGTTCTCAAGCAACTGCAATACAAAATTGCAGCACTACTAACTCTGATATGTAACCCCTCACTTAAATCAGCCTCTGTACCAGATGACTGGCAGACAGCTAATGTAATGCCAATTTTTAAAAAAAGTCTCCAGAGGTGATCCTCTGATAATAGGATCTGGTATAGGCTGGTAAACCTAACTTCAATACCAAATTGGTTGAAACTATAGTAAAGAACAAATTATCAGACATATAGATAAACACAATATGTTGGGGAAGAGACAACACAAACTTTGTAAGAGAAATCATGCCTCACCAATCTATTCGAATTCTTTGAGGGTGTCAACAAGCATGTGCTGATCCAGTTGATACAGTGTACTTGGGCTTTCAGAAGGCCTTTGACAAGGCCCCTCTGCAAAGGCTCTTAAATGAAGTAAGGCCTTTTCATGGATCAATAACTGGGTAAATGATAAGAAACAAAGGGATGAATAAATGGTCAGTTTTTTCAATGGAGAGAGGTAAATAGCAGGGGCCTCAAGGATCTGTACTGGGACCAGTGTTGTTCAATATATTCATAAATGATCTGGAAAAAGGGGTGAAGTGAGCTGGCAAAATTTGCAGACCATACAAAATTACTCAAGATAATTAAGTCCAAAGCTTACTGTGAAGAGTTAAAAGGAATCTTACAAAACTGGATGACTGGACAAAAAAAATGGCTAATGAAATTCAATGTTGATAAGGGCAAAGTAATACACATTGGAAAAAATAATCCCTATCATACATAGAAAATGATGAGGTACACATTAGCTGTTACCACTCAAGAAAGATATTGTAGTCATTGTGGAAAATTCTCTGAAAAGAACTATTCAATGTGCAGCAGCAGTCAAAAAAGCTAACAATGTTAAGAACTGTTAAGAATGGATAGATAAGTCAGAAAATATCATAATGCCACTATATACATTCATGGTATGCCTACACCATGCATACAGAGTGCAGTTCTTGTCACCCCCCTCTCAAAAAAAAATTAGAATTGGAAAGGGTGCAGAGAAGGGCAATGAAAATGATTAGGGGTAGGGAACAGCTTCCCTATGAGGAGAGCTTAAAAAGATGGACTGGTCTACACTAGGACTTTAGGTCGAATTTAGCGGCGTTAAATCGATGTAAACCTGCACCCGTCCACACGATAAAGCCCTTTTTTTCGACTTAAAGGGCTCTTAAAATTGATTTCCTTACTCCACCCCTGACAAGTGAATTAGCGCTTAAATCGGCCTTGCCGGGTCGAATTTGGGGTACTGTGGACACAATTCAACGGTATTGGCCTCTGGGAGCTATCCCAGAGTGCTCCATTGTGACCACTTTGGACAGCACTCTCAACTCAGATGCACTGGCCAGGTAGACAGGAAAAGAACTGCGAACTTTTGAATCTCATTTCCGGAGTCTGCGGGAACTGTGGGATAGCTACCCACAGTGCAACATTCCGGAAGTTGACGCTTTCCTCGGTACTGTGGAAGCACTCCACCAAGTTAATGCACTTAATGCACTTAGAGTATTTTCTGTGGGGACACACACACTCGAATATATAAAAATGATTTCTAAAAAACCGACTTCTATAAATTCGACCTAATTTCATAGTGTAGACATACCCTTAGCAAAGAGATGACTAAAGGGGTATATGATAGAGACCTATTACAATGATGAATGATATGGAGAAAGTGAAAAGGGAAGTGTTATTTACCCCTTCACGTAACACAAGAACTAGGGGTCACCCAATTAAATGAATAGATAAATTTAAAAACAAACGGAAATACTTCTTCACACAGTCAACCTGTGGAACCTGTTGCGAAGGCCAAAAGTATAACTGGGTTCAAAAAAGAATTAGATAAGTTCATGGAGAATGTCTATCATCCAAGATGGTCAGGGACACAGCCCCCCATACCGTAGGTGTCCCTACAGCTCCAACTCCCAGAAGCTGGGACTAGACAACAGGGGATGGATCACTTGAAATTGCCCTGTTCCATTCATCCGTACTGGCCATTGTCAGAGACTGGGGTAGATGGACCATTGGTCTGACCCAGTATGGCCATTTTTATGATTGGTATTCCTAGGTTCTATAGCAATGTAAATAATAACAACATTATATTGTCCAGAATTACAATAGGAACTTTCCTTACAATAAGAAAGATAGTTTTAAAATAATTTTAGAAGGGATATAAAACCTCATGCTTCAGGGCATAAACCTCTGATTAGGAAGACACTTTCCCTGTGAGCAGGGAATCCAGGAATTGGTCCAATGGCCCATCTAGTCCAGTAAGTGTCATTGTTAGGGATGGGATACTGGACTAGATGGACCATTGGACCAACTCCTGTGTTTCTAAGTAAGAATGTAATGTTGTTATTAGAGTCCTTATAGTCATTTTCCTCTTTCCTTCTTTCCTATTGTTTTTTTTCTTCTCACTGATTGTATCATGTTAAAAATCTGAATGTACACTCCTTAATGCAGGGACCACGTCTTTAGTTTGTTTTGTATAATGCCAACTAGTCATTAGCTGCTGTATAAATTATCAGTAATAGTGTATTAATATTAGGCTGAATTTCATCCACATATAAGATGCTTGTCTGCCATGGATCATATGCATCTTATTCACTTGCATAAGCCCTTCTAATTTCAATGAAAAGTAAGTGAAGTATGTAAATGAGTGATGCTGATCAACCTATGCTTTTAAAAAGTGATTTATTGTCCCAGTGATGACGAACTTTTTGCAAGCTCTTAGTCTGATGGAGTTGGCAAGGGTGGGTGCTAGAGCAAAATAAAAGCATTTTTTTAAAGTCTGCTTGCCAACTGTTGCATAAATCAATACCTTGCCATGACTTCAGGGATCCACAACTAATTTCCTAAAGTGCTCTAGACTGTGACATTTTGAAAATAAAAGTGTTTTAAGACACAATTAAGACCTTGAGACATGATGCAAGCACTGTGTGAATTATGCTAACAGTTCAAAGATCTACTTTCTCATACAGTGGTGGCATTGTAGTTATAGTTATTTTCTTTTTTCCCTCTCAAGTTCACTCTAGTTTTTTCCTATACATTTTTTCAATGGAGGTTTTGTCTGAAAAACTTTGGATAGAAATTGCTAATTCTTTCTGTATTGTTCTTTGCTGACTTTCCATTCCTAGAAGCTATTTCAGGGTCTCAACAAGGGCAGCAAAATGCTGAATAAACTTCAAGGGTGCAATGTGAGAATAAGAGAGATCAGAAAGGCAGAATTTGGAGTACTTAAGGCAAGAGATAACCAGACTAAGGTTTTGAAGAAGGTATGAGCATTTAGATATTTCCAGTATGTGGGAGAGAGAAATGAAAAGGACACCCAGGTTGCAAACCTTGATGATAGCAGGTGCAGCAGAACAACCAGCAGTGATAGGTGAGGAAAGACTGGGGAAAAGAAGAGTATTTTGGTATTAGTGAATGACTATGCACCAAGAGACATAAAGGAGTCAGCCACAAATGTTAGTCTAAGCAGCATGGGGAAGATCAAAGTTTGGCAGACACATTTGGAAGTCCTAAGTTCAGAGAGCAATTGAAGCTCTGAGGCCATTTCTATGCTACAATATTTGGTTTACACAAGTTATGTCAGCATACAGCCACTGAAGTTAGTATATTGCTTGTGTGCATGCATGCTTGGCTGCTTGCGTCGATGCTTCACATACTCACCAGGAGTGGTTTTGTTGATGCAAAGTGTGGTGCACTTGGATAGGTGTGCTACAGTCAGGCTACTGTCTGGCACAATGACTTTTGGGAAATTTTTAATCACTGTTGCATGGAATGAAACATTGTGGGACAGCTGGAAGATTGTTAAGGTTGATATAGGTCACGTAGTGCCCACACTAGCACTGCGTCAACCTTAGTAGGTCGACCATGGCTCAATGTCATTTTAGGAGTTGGTTTTACTAAGTCACCATAAGGGGTGCTTAAGACTACTGGAGACAAATTTGAGCGTAGACACACGCACAAATAGGTTGAGGCAAGATAACCTACGTGTATCTAACTTTGTAGTGTAGATCAGGCCTGAGTGACCTACTTTGGGTCACCCAGCATTTGAGTATAAAGGAAGAAAAGGAGAGGACCAAGGATAGAGATAACAGGGATAAAGAGGGGGAGTGGGAGAGAGGAGCAAGTCTGAGGGGAAATTTAAGTAGTGGTTGGAGAAGTAGCAAGAGCTATGAAAAGCTGAGGAGAGTGAGTTGAAGAGGAGAGTGAGTGATAGATTGCATCAAAGGAAACAGACAGATCAAGGAAGACAAAGAGAGTTGAGATTCTGGTACTTGGCCAGAAAAAGGCCATTACTGACCACAGTGACAATGTTCTGAGAGTGCAAGTGATCCAGGAAAGAGAGAAGAAGTTAGGCAGTGAGAATGAACAACTTACCGAAGGAGCTTGGATATGCTAAGAAGATCGAACAGTAGTTGGAGATGCAGCAGGAGTTGAAGTAGAATTATTTTACAACAGACGAGAAAGTAGGATGGTTGATAGTAAAGGAAAAATAAATGCATTAGGTGGAGAGGTTGAAAATGAGACAGGGGAAGGAATAACAGCAGCTGCAAGAGAAATCAGGAGTTAAGCAATAGGACACATTAATGGCAACCTGCCCAAATTCCAGCTTGTAATTACATTCTGCCTAGTTTTACAGTTCCCGTTTTGCAGTTCCATTTGGAAAAGATTCTTCACTGACTTAAACCTTCACTGACTTAAACCTTTGTGGTATCTGGTTATGTGTTATAATCCAGGTTGCTTCTTCTGTACAGATTGTACATCAGTCTAAGTTTGAAAAGCACTTCGGGATCATTTGAGCTGTAAAACTATTATCCTCCTTGTTTTATATCCTGGACATTACTACTGGGGTCTGGATTATTCCACTGTACAACTGTTCTACCGTCTCACTCAAAATTAAATTGATAGTTTATTTTATTGCAATAAACAGCATCCAGTCTTATTTTGCAGAGACAATTGTTTGGTAGACAGACAAGTTTTATTATGGTAGCATTGAGGTGCCCCAATCATGATGAGGGCCCTATTATGTGAGGCATTGTACAAACTCACATGAAGACACAGACCCTACCCCAAAAAGTTTGCAGTCTAAGAAATTAATTCATTACATAAAAAAAGAGAAATCCAACTAACCAATATTTTTCTTGTTTAGAATGTACTGTGAGACAGCTGTGAGAAAAATGTGTCTAGCCAACCAACACTTTGAAACATTGCAAGGTAAATGGAAATAAACCCCACTGAGGCAGTACAGTCAATTTAAGCATTATGACTGAGAAAGTAGTCTATCTCACATGTTTGCATCGCTTGGTGTACAAAATGCATACTTGTGATTCCAGGCTCCCTTCAATTAGCACCCTATGCTCTACTGCAATAATATTTGTACAAAATGTGCCTTGAAGTATCATTTGAAAACTAATAACATCATTGTGAAATACATGTGATAATGCAATGTGTGGAATTGTGGATGCTCACTGATACGCTTTCAAGTCCGTGACTAAAAGGTTTTTAAAGCAGGCATGTCAGGGGGAATTGATAAACAGGTTTTCTCCAGACCAAAGAAAGAGGCCAACACTTCACAGCAGGTGTGGCCAAATTCAATGGGTGATTTGTTTGTATCAGAGGTTACAAAAGAAAGAAATCATGTACAATGTAAAAATCACTAGAAGGGGTGAAGACCACATGGAATTTATACCAGACAGCATGGCAGCCACACCCAGCAGGGAAAAGGAATTTCAGCTGGGGATACATTTCAGGAAAACACATTTCAAGGGTTTATAAAGAGACTATAAAGGAAGGAGCAGCAAAGCCTTAAATTACCATTCAGAGAAAACCAGAGCCTTGGACTCTGTGGGGATCCTGGCTAAGAGCTAGTCAGCTATTGCTGGAAATGGAAAATTGTGAAGAAACAACCTTGAACAAAGACTGTAGCTCATTAAGTTATGTCTTAACCATTAGAAAGCATATTTTTACTTTTGTTTGTAACTATCTTTATTCCTTCTACTTGGTATCAGATAACCTATATTTGTTAATAAACTTGTTTTATTTTTACTATAAACCAACTCAATGCTGTGTTGGAAGGGAATGGTGTGTTTACCCCAGTTAATAAGCTGTAGTGTACTGACTCTTTAAAAGAGCAGCAAAGTTAATATCTTCTGTAAATGCACACTAGTGGGGGCTGGGCACTGCAGAGAAACATCTCGGAGGAGCTCAGGTGCTGGAGTTCATTGCTCGTTCTCTTGTAAACAAGTTTTGGGCTGGGAAAGCGTTGAGGAGTTTGGTGGTGAGAAAGATGGACTGGTGCGGGAGGGAACTAACACACAGTCTAATCTTCAACACAGCTCGCTCTTACTGAGGCAAAGAAGTAACAAAGTGGCTCACTCTTCTGGGTACCCCCAGCAGAATGTTACAATACAAGGTAACAAATTCATCCAAATCCCTTCCCGGTGTAATGCTACAGAAGTTTACATACTTACACCTGGGAGGAATTTGGCCCACTATTCTAGTGGGTTTTTTGCATAATTTTCCCCTTTCTAGCTGTCATATGGCTATAACTAGGGTTAGAAGTCCACAGTTGTTATTGACACCCATATGGAGAATCAAAGTGTTTTCAGTCCTGGGTTCCTTTTGACAATAGGAAAGGATCACATTAAGAGTGAACAAGTAATGCTGAATGAGGAATTTTATTAGAATAAGTAATAGGTGTATTCTTTACATAACTCTGGCTCTCCCTCTGCTTCACTGGAGTTTCTGTTTATACTCTTTTCCTTCCCACCTGTATTAAAAATACAGTGTAATTCTCACACTGGCTATCAAGGCCACAGACCTGAAAAAAATAATGTGCCTGTTTATTTTTACATATTTGAGTAGTCCAATTGACTTCAGTGTATTTGCCCTAGGCAGTATTCCCAGTGTAGATGAATGCATTACAATCTTGTTTGCTCTAGAGACAGACTGAAGCAGTGTAACACTGGAAGAGATATAAACTTTCCTGATTCATCTTAGCAGAGTGGATGCTTTTGTTATGTTCATGGCGTACACACAGAGAAGTTAGATTAAAACAAATAGTCTAGTGGGAAGGCTGCAATTTAGTGCAACTTTATTTCTTAGAAGCGGGAACCCTAACATGCAAGAACCAAAAACAGAGAGAGAAATAAGGCTCCTCCCTAAGGCATAGAGGCACAACTCAACCCACCTTACTCCAGGCTGGTTCTTTGCAGACTGACAGTTGAGGATGCAGATTGCAAGATTCCCTCAGAGTCCCATAGCCTGCAAGCAGGACCAGTAAACTCCTTAGGATTTTAAGGACTAGTTTATATAATTTTAAACACAGTTTTCAGTACACCACAACTTTAAATCCCAAATCTGATCACACAACTAGTGTTTAATAGTGCTTATTCCCTAGGTTCTGTCCATCTAGGAAGACCTTGTAGATGAGTAGACAACTGATAGAATTATGTCTTAGAAATATAAAAGAAATACAGCTGTAACCTGCTTAACTGAAAGGGAAAGAACTCACCCTCCTTGGAGACTTTTTGGACTGGTAAACATTTGCAAGTCCCCACCTGCCATATTTTGACCAGCTGTATAACTGGCTGACGTTTTTCAAAATTTGACTTAAAGATGGGGAAAATACTTCACCAAAAAAATTAAGAAATGCTTTTTCTGTTTTTCTGCCAGATTCTGTAACATCTATTGAACTCAAATACTTTAAAATCCTATTAAAAAAAATCCCATGTAAATAAAACTTTTTTGAAAAAAAATAACACAACAGGTTAATTCAAACTTTTAGGCCTTAATTAAAAAAAAAAAAAAAAAGCACAATCCCAATCCCACATCCCCATGCAGGAACTTTGAAAGATAAAGTATATAAAAATATAGTTGGCTGAAAGTAGGGGGTGGGGGTGACACAGTGGGAATTGCTAACTCACCCAAACTGGTGCAGACATGGTAAAATGGACATCAGTTGTCTGTTATAAGTGAAATTCATCCCACCAAAGCACAGAGGATTTTTGGAAGGAATAAAATGCAGGCTGTGGCAGGAGGATCCCATTCCTTAACACAAGGGAAATCAGGGGGCTGAATTGCACCACTGCTGGTTCAGCCTGTGTGCTGGTTCCTGGCTACCGGGTAAGCATAAACCTGGAGCCAGATGCTGCTCCTGTAGCCTGACCCCAGCACCCCCTGTACTTGCATTTTGGTAGCTATCCTGGAGTTCACCACCATGGTATGCAGGCTTCTCTGCAGTAATTCAGCCAGTGCCGCCTCCTGCACACAGTGACTATGGAGGGGTCTGAGGTGCTCCTCTTTTGATGGGTAAATTTTACCATAATACATTAGTAGGGATATGTAAAATGTGGGAAAATAAACTTCTCGCCAAAACCCAGGTGTTTGCATTTTATCTTGCTAATTACAGCTGTAAATAAACATCAGTGTTTAAAATCCAGGTGTCTCATAGTCCATAAATGACTCAGTAGCAAGCACTTTCAACTTTGAGTGAGAAGGTCCTGAGGTCAAGTACTTCACAAAGACGTTGGCTCACAGCCTATGAGGACACTGCAGTATATTATTAGGCAAGTGCTGCATTGCTCGAGCCACTGAGATGTTAATTTGAAATTTCAGCATCTCATAGCTGACGATTACAGAGGCAGACACCGTGGCATGTTTTGAACAGTGAAAGAGTTTATCTCAGAGTTTTGGTTACCCGTCCAACGTGAAAATTTCCCCTTTCAAGGAAACCAGTTCTGATGTCCATGGTTTTATGCAAGCTATGCTCAGCTCATAAAAGGGATGGTGCTTGCATACTGGAATCTAACTCAGAGGTTTTCAAACCATGGGGCATGCCCTCCATCCCAGGAAGCATGGCGGAATATTCAGGGGAGGGGAGGATGGTGATGCCAGGCAGCTCCGGCCAGTCCCCACAGGGCTCAGGGAGGGAGCACCGCCTCCACCCCCTGACTTGCCTCAGTAGGCCACCCAGCCTGTGGGGCAGTGTCAACATCCCCGTGGCCTTGTGGATTTCTGCTCCCAGCAGCCTTTGTGCCCAGTGCTGGCTCTGCCCCCAGAGACTGTCACATGTGCCTTCCCCCAGCCTGAAAACCTGAGGGGGCAGTGGGAGAGTGGCAGGTACTAGCCCTGCCCTCGAGGTGCAGCTTGGCTGCACAGTAGAAGCAGCCCACTGCTGAGGAAGCCTTGGCTGTGCCATTGGTAAGTATTTGTGTATTTGAAACTTACAGGTGTAGGTAATTTAATTAAAGTTGTATTAAAGTCTCTGTTAGGTTTATGAGTAGGCTATCAAGCATACTTTTCTGTGTATCTATGTTTGTCTGGGTGCCACCAAAAATTGTAACTCACCTCAAAAAGTTAGAAAACCACTGATCTAGCTCCTTGCATGATAACACGTTTAGTAACTGCTAGCCCAGTGTTTCTCTACCTGTGGGGCATGACCCATCAGAGGAGAAGAAAAATTCAGCCAAATCCCCCAGGTAGTAGCAACCAAGGGAAGCATAGGGCAAGCTCAACTTTCCCCTTTTGTGTGACTTCCACTGCCCTGACCCACTTTCTCCTCCCCTCACCCCCTAAAGCCAATCAGTGTGGAGTTCTCACACTCTCCTCCTCCTCCTTCCCCCCCATCAGGTGCCCTTACCTCTGGCAGGGAAGTGGTGCTGCCAGTGCAGCCGTGGAGCCACAAAAGCAGCCCTCTGTCAAAGCACTAAAAACCCCAGGCACTGTTCTAGTAGCATAAAGGGGCCTTCAGTGGCGCAAACATAGTTCCCTGATAATATCGTCTCTGGAGAGGGTTTCCCCAACCAATTTAGAACTGGCATGGGGGGCTCAATGCTGGCCCTGTTCCCAGTTGCTGGGACAGTCAGGGGTGGAGTACCCTGCCCTACAATGAATGTGTCCAGACCTGACAGAAGTGCTTTGCAATACAGCTATTCTCTGCTTCTTAGGACCCGTTGGGGGCATGGAAAGTAGAAAGGAAGTCAGAGCAGCCCTGAGCATGCTCTAAATTATGCCTGGGGGGCCAGGGCTCCAGATTACTGTCACCTTTGCTCCCATCTTCTTCCTTTTGAGCCTGTCTGAAGCACAATAATGGAATAACTGACACTTTGACCCGTTGTATGCTGTCACAAAAGAAAGGTGTGTTTAAAAATATTTGTAAATTCAGTTGTCTTTATGGATGGGAACTTCCTGGTTTTCTGTAACTCCAGAGTGTACCTGAGTTTTGTACAGTATGGAGTTATACAGATGTTCAATTCCCCCTTGACTCCATCAGGTGCCAGGGCTAGAGGGTCTCAGGTGCTCCCCACAAGACATATTGGGCAGAGACAGCAAAGGAGAAGCAGAACCCGTAATGAATTGATTTTTATTATGTCAGTTTTGTTCAGTATACAAACCCTTCCATGTCTTCTGGAGGATGGATTAGGTGACATTTTCCCAGAGGCAGTTAATGGCTATTATGATCATTCTCTATTTATATTCTGTCGAGGCAATTGTACGCTCCCCAGTTGTGGCATCTAATTGCCTTTACATTATAAAAATAAGTATAAGCTTCTTTCCACCACTCACCCGATTAACTGTATATTTTATTGGGAGGCTAAGTCAAAGATCCTCACTGCACTCTCTACCCTACAGCTCCGGGAAAGGAGTCCACCTTTAAAGAGAGACTGAGTCTTATTCCTTCCAAATCAGAACCCATCCTGCCTGAAGACAAGGAGCAGCTGGCTAAGGATGGAGGCCCCCCAGCCAACCAGAACCTGAGCAACCGTGAGCTCCTTGCCTGCTGCCCCTCAGCAGGCTCTTGTATGTAAAGGACGAGGCCCATTGACACCACTCCACCGCACCCATTCTAATGACATAGATCTCTGTGTGGAGGGAGGGTCCTGCCTTCCACCCCCTGCCTTCCCAACAGAGCACCCTGTGTGTAGGGTCTTTACCCCTGCTATCTCCTTTCTACCCTAACAGAGCCCTCAGCTGTGGTGGAGGTGGTAAGAATCTCTATGGAGAGCGCCCCCTGCTAGTGTGTCAGGGGGAGTCCTTTCCTAGAGGGCCCACTGCTTCAGGGAATAAGGACCCTCAACCAGCCAACTGGCAGTGGTGGCCAGGCCCTGCCACAACCACATTTCTAAGTGTCAGTGGTATAGTACTTTCTTCACAGCTATCTGAAAAGAGGGATTAGCCAGGGTCCCCCTACACAGCTGCTAAAAGAACAGTAGGGGACACCTCACTTGTCCACAGCTGGAGGTCTCTCTTGGCATGAACTGGCTATTTTCAGTTTCTGGAGTAGATGCCCATCTGCTACTCAGTCTCCAGGCAGTGTGAGATGATGTTGCTACCTACTGTACATAATATATACCCATGCTGAGGGTACTATTAGGCCTGTTAGTTGCTCTCGCCCTGAGCGTTCAATAACTGAACCAGGCAGTGTAGTTTACTCTTATGTTCTATTTTTGTGCAGGTTGTATTGTTAAGTGCTAAGGGTATCACCATACTATTAACCACACTGTCACTGCTGGTTAGCTATCTCCTTCCACCTGTTTGTTCTAGAGATTCTTGTGGTTTCCCTGCACTGGGCATTTTACTAGTAAACGCACCAGTCCTGCAGCGAGTAACTCCTGGGTACAGAGGTCTGCCTGTCTAGAGTTCATTGAAGAATTAGGGCCTAAAGCACTGATTGCTTAAAAATCCACATTTAAATTAAAAATTTTCAATTTTCAATATGTATTTTTACTGTGAAATGGTACCTTATTGTCACTACGCTATACGGTCTTAACCAGTGACTGCTGCTAAAGTAAATCATCATAAAACCACTCTCAGCTCCCCACACAGTTTATTAGAGATCCCCACAAAGCTCTATAACCCTACACTGACTATAATCTCCCCTAGCTGTAGCTCTCTCTTCCTCCAGTTCATGTCTCTGCCAGCTGTGAGCCATCATGTGGTTAGAGGGCAGTCAGCATGTTCAAAGTAAAGTGCCGGGGGGATCTTGCTGCTTTTGTTTTCCTCCCTAGTGATTTCCCCACCTCTGGGTAAAGAGTTGCTCTGCTTTGGCTTTGTTCAGGAAACTCAAGACCTACCTCAGGTGAGTGAAATCAAAGCTGCCTCTGGCTCTTCCTGTTCCTGGTTGGGAGCTGAGTAAGCAGCAGGGTGGTGCTGAGTGGTAGCTGAGAGGACAATTCAGTGCAAGTTAGAGTAACAGCAGTGATGCTGCTGTTGCTAATAATAATAATGATTTACTTTTCCAAAATAAATACATCTTGATTCAAGATGCATCTGAGAGTGCAGAGAAAATGCATCTAGAGTTGTAAGTTTTAAACCTCCATTTTTTATTCTGTTCTGTGCACTGTTGCAAGCTTCTCTTGAGCTTTTTAGGAGGGGTGAGCAGATCAGAAGGTTATTGTTGCTGGTATCAGGATATCTGTTATCTACACCTATGCTGTATTCTGCTTTCAGTCACTAGTATGGCTGATTACAAATGTTCAACGAGGCAGGCAGCATTGGGGACTGACCTTGGGCTTTTGTTGAAGTGTTTTTGACCTTTTTTGGCACTTGTAAATTGCCACATTTTTAAGAATAGTTCTAATTTGATTTCAATCTTCCCGTAAGGCTAAAGATGCTTTTTGACTTCCTGAGAGAGTTTTTTTCTCTGTTATAGAGTATATGTGTGTCTTTTTTTTCTCTCTCTCTGTATTTTAATAGAGTTTACACCTTGATCCTAGAAATTTATTTTGGGCCATGCTGCCTTTTAGCTATTATTGATTTTAGTTCTGTATTAAATTGACAAACAATCTTTTTATGGTTGTAAATTATTAACTAAAAATATAAAAGTTATAGATTTTTTTTTTTGAATCAGTACGTTACTAGTATTTCCAAAAAACTTCAGGTCCCAAGACCAACTTTAATTTTTGGCAAGTTGCTCTCGTGAGGGAGCAAAATCAAACAAAACTGCCTGAAATTACCTTGCTGGTGGTGAAACTCCACTAGCTGTGATCTGAATGAAACTTAACTTTCCTGTTGTGGATATGAATTAGGATGCTGTCATATAATGATGCAAACTGACCCCACCCATCCTGTTCATTGCCCCAGTCCTGCAATCATATCTGAGTGAGCATAAATGGAACTGATTGTAGGATCAGGATTTATGTCAGATACAGGGAGAACTCAAGCACATTTTGCAAGAGTATGTAGGCTATTTTTTTTTTATTGGAGAGGGTGAGAGGGACATTGGTTCATGTATTCATATGAGCATAAAAGGTTTATCTGGCTTGTATCTGGGTCAGATTATAGCTCTAGGTGGTATGTATCATGGCATACTAATAAAAGGGCAATGTGACCCCCATTTAATGAATTAGCATTTGATCTCTTGACACCTGGATCCATTAAGCAGCCATTTTCATGCATAAATAGCCAGAATACTAGTGGTGGTGGTTTTTCAAATACAAGATACATAGAACATTTGAACAAATAGAAAAGATCTCTTTGATGTCATATAGTATACAGTAACCCCTACTATAGACCCTAGTCTAGAAGGTGATCTGCACAGTTGGATCCTTGTGCATGTGGGTAGCTCCTGTGAAGTCTGGAGTGAGCATTGATTGGAAATTTTGGGAAGCTGGGTCACAGCAGCTGAAATAACATCTTTCTCTACCTTATCCTTCACCACTCACCCCCCACAATTTACACCACATGTCCAACCTTAATGTTGACCCAAAACAATTACAAAAAATGTACACCAAGATCCAAATAACAATGACTGTACTAACAAGCTATCAAAGTATATTTCTTATTAAAGGAATTAATTTCCAGTACACTAGTCTGGTATAGCACTGCAGTATCTTCAGTGTTCACTATATTCAAAAATGTATATCTTAGTTGTTGCAACTCGGCAGTTTTAAAGGTATTGTGCAAAATCTACTTTTGATTTAAATAGCCTACACTTCTGGGCAACTAACACAATTTAAAACACCACACAAATCAACCATCTCCATTTTATTCAGAATAATATTCTTCGAGTCCACTTACATGTGACCCTATCAGAACATTTGAATTCTTAATTTAAGGGCTTAATTCTGAAGTTTACAATACACAGGCAAATTGCTGCACCGACACAGAGGCCTGCTGAAATCATGGAGGCTCTGTATGGGTGCTATGGTCCAGCCTCATATTACAAATTGCAGGATCAGGGCCTTAAGGTAACCTGGAATTATGTTCCTGTTTAAATCTTTACTGCATACAGTTTCTTAAATCTATAATTCAGCGATATATTTCCATTAAGTATGTAAATTGAGGGTGTGACAAATTGGGGAAACGTGTATTATTTCTTACTAATATTATGTATGAACCTGTTTCCCTGTTGAATGTAAATGGTCAAATCAAAGGAGGCTGTAAAAAGTGAGGTGGTTAAGGAACCCAGAAAGAGTACTGCAGTGATGCAAATAAGGCAGTCTCAGGTACCCTGCTTCAAAGCCCTTAAGACAACAATGGCTGGGCCATCAATTGGGGGAAGAAACTACTGGGTTGGGCACAATCCAGACTAAGATGATTTTTTCTTTTATAAGGCTAAACCTGAGGTCATGAGACCCTAATGGGTTAAAAGGTGGCCCTGGCAGAACTGGAAGGGAGACAGTGTGAGCAGGCTATGAGGCTGACCCAGGAAGAGGTTGATTGAGAGTCAGGGTCTGCAGCAAGTCATCTGTGGCTTGATGTCCAGAGAGAGGAGGCAACATTGAGGTTATGTCATGTCTGACTAGGTGCGTGAGGGGAATACCAAGCGTAGGTCGGACAATATATGTATAGGTTTCTTTGCTAATTTAAAATCCACTTTTCTAATCTCTGTGAGCTGATTTGAGTAAAATAAATCATATGTTGTTTTGGAGAAACTGCTCCTGTTCTGTGTGTCTGCATGCTATTACTGACCACAGGCTCCTGCAGGGGGAACTCTGGCAGGGTCCACACCCAGTTGGACCTGCTAGGTAACATGGCCAACTGTTACACCTCCCTGGATACCTAGAGGTATAACCTAGAGACCCCATTGCAGAGTGGTTGGATTGTGGGATCCCACCACAGGGTGAAGGGTGGGGGATGCACAGGCCTGCCTGTTGTAAGGGGTGCACTTGAGGGACTTGAAAAGGGTTCCAAAGAGGGCAGCCTAACCAGGAGCCATGACTGGGGATACTTAAGGTTAGGTGGGTTGGGTCAGTTGAATAAAATGAATGTGTGTGATGGAGGGTTACATGGCAGTGGAGAACTGACTGTTTCTCTAATATGTCATTTCCAGACATACTAATTTTTTTCTAAGGTGTCTGAGTCTTGTAAGCTGAAGGTTGGGGTTTTTTTTTTTTAAATGTGTCTTAACTCTGTTTGTGAACATTTCTGGTGTGCATTTTATGACATAAAGCAGAGTATATTAAGGTACACATTTAACCCAAAACAACATGAGTAGACAATATGGCATATACAGTATGTATTGTGACAGAACTGATGATGCTGGAGCCTGAAATTTTAAATTTCCTGTCTTGTGATTTTTAACAATGTGACCTTTGGACCATGTATTGGGAACTGCTAATATGGAATCCTGTGCTAATATGGAGTCACACTGAGATACAAAGAAAAATGTTCAGCAAATAGAAAAGGACAAAATTAGTAAGGAAAAAGTTCTGTTCAAACAAACCTGACTATTTAGTTGATAGTGCTAATGCACAATGAACTAATGTAAGTGCAGTTCTGAGAGTGTTTTTTGTGCTTGCATGTATTTGAGCACATGTATGTGTATATATCTAAATAGTTTTAGTCAGTCATGCCAATACTATATTTTCAAAAACGATTTTATGAACCAAGTGTCATTTGTTAGTCCTACAAGAGTCTGGCAGACTTCAATGGGACAGCTTGCAGTATTAATGTTAAGCACATGTATAAGTGTTTGCAGGATCAGGCTTATGAATGCTTGTTATAATTACTAGGAGTCACATTCTGTCACTTTTAGTCATGCTGAATAGTCCTGTTCCATGCCGAGTCATTTTAATTTGGGGAGGGGGGAACCGGGTGACCCCCTTTCTCCTATTTTATTTAATATCGCTATAGATCCCCTTTTAACTAGGCTAGAATTAGAAGGAAGTGGATTTTATGTTCAGGGTAGTAGTGTCATGTTGTTGGCATTTGCCAACAACGTGGCAATTTTAAGTAATTCATATCAAGGGATGGCTAAAAATTTGGATATTTAAAGTGTTTTTGTAGTAATCTTTGTATCAATGTGAAGAAGACTAAAGGTTTCCACATTTTATCGAAATATAAAACTTATGTAGTGAATCCAAAAGAAAATTGGAACATAGGGACTGAGAAAATTGAGTATGTTCAACTGGGAGAATTTGAGAAATATTTAGGTGCAAAAATAGATCCCTGGGTAGGTATTAGAGGGTTGTCATTCAGGGAGAAGCTGAATGAATGGAGTGAGAGTTGGATTAAGGCCCCCTTGAAACCGGCTCAGAAATTACTGATTTTACAAACATTCATTTTACCACGTCTATTTTATAACCTACTTTTAATAGAACCCACTTTTTATCTTTTAAATGATTTGGATGTTTTAGTTGTAAAATTTGTTTGGCTATTTTTCTATTTACCGCAACGCACCACTGATGGATTATTTTATTCAAGAGGAAGGGACGGAGATCTTGCGCTCACAAAATTTAGTATACAAATTCCAAATATGTTAGTTTGAAAATGGAGGAGACACACTGTCTCCAAAAATAGTTGGATAGATCTCTCATAGTTATATGCTGGAGAAAATTTAATTGATAAGATATTGATATTTAGTGCAACACCACCCCATCCTAGAAAATGGAGAGAAGAAGAATTTTTAAGATGATGTGAGTTGCGATGTCAGGGAATAGGAATTAAGTATTTTAAAAATGAATTAGTAATTCATTTATGAAAAATTCTAGTAAGATTAAGTCGTCTTCATTTATTGCAGCACTTCAACTTAAAGCAAATATATACCCTACAAGGGAAACATAGCAAGAGGAAGAGGGGAAATAAATGCCTTTTGTAGATGGTGCGGCAAGGTGCAAGAAATGATACCCCACATTTCCGGACAATGTTATAAAACCAAGGTTACTAGAATTAAAAGACACAATAGGGTAGTTTTGGCTGTTATAGATAAGGTAGTTAAATTAGGATGGAAAGCTTTAGTCGAACCCCACTTAAGAAATAGTAGGGGAGAGTTGAGAAAAACAGATATTATATTTACAAAAGATTATGCAGTGGTGGTGGATGTTACAGTGCGGTGGGAGGATAATGCCAAGAGTTTGGAGCAAGCGCACAGAGAGAAAGTGACTTATTACCTCGAATTAGAGGTAGAGATCAAGAACTTAATGGGAGGTTAAAATATCCACTTCTTTGGCCTTGTGCTTGGGGTGCATGGCAAGTGGAGTGATGAAAATAATGATCTTCTGGAAATATTAGGTATTTAGAGAGGCAAAAATTTTAAAGAGAACATTTGTAGACTCGTTTTATATTCCACAGTCGACACGATGGCTATGTTCAGTGATATATAAAGATCCCGGAGCTTCCATTCTGTGTATCTTATCAAAATTAATTTTAGCTATTTTGTTTCCATATTTTAATTTTGGATTATTGGTTTGCAATAGCTATATATCCATTGCTATTTACTATCTGCCCCTTCATATATAATGGTTTTAAAAATTATTAATAAAATTAATGGATTATATCCTATTTTAAATTATTATTTTTTATTTTTACTGGATTGGATGCGGACTGGCCGCTTATAGTAACCAGAAAAAGGCAGGTAGTCATGCCTATACATAAATAGCTAAAATCAGTGTCGGAGGAATCGAGCCCTATATTGGAATAGAAACTCTTAAACTATGCTTTAAGTTTCTGTAAGGCTTATTGAGTAGATGAAGGAGAACTGGTTCACATAATTTAATTGAACTTTCAAAAAAGCCTTTTGGAAAAATCCCCTCACAAGAGGCTTTTAAGGAATGTATGTAGTGATAATGTGGGCAGTAAAGTACTACCATAGATTAGAAATTGGCTAAGAGGCAGAAAACAAACACTGGGAATAAAGGGTCAATGAACTGAGGAAAAAGTGCCATAAGACGTTCTGTACTAATATATTTATAAATGATTGGGAAAAGGGGGTGGACAATACAATGGGAAAATTTGGCATAAGATACTGTTATGTATGTTAGTTAAGACTATATAAATCAGTGGCACATGCTTACCTGGAATATCATTATTGGTTTTGATCACCCTAATTCCAAAAGAGTATGATAGAAATAGAGGAGGCTCAGATATGAGCCATGAAAATATTAGGGACATGGAAAAACTTCCACATGAAAAAACAGGAAAGAGTTGGGCTATTTAGTTTAGAGAAGGTAAATTGTGAACTCTTATTTATCCATTCTCATAATACAAGAACAAAGACATCCATTGAAACTGAAAAGCAAGTAGTTTAAAACTGATCAAAGGAAATTCCTTTTTATACAACATAATTATCTTGTAGAACTCATTGATACAAGGTACATCACTGAGGCCAAATGCTTAGTATGATTTATAGAATCATAGAAGATTAGGATTGGAAAAGACCTCAGGAGGTCATCTAGTCCAATCCCCTGCTCAAAGCAGGACCAACTCCAACCAAATCATCCCAGCCAGGGCTTTGTCAAGCCGGGCCATGAAAACTTCAAAGGAAGGAGATTCCACCCCTCCCTAGGCAACCCATTCCAGTGCTTCACCACCCTCCTAGTGAAATAATTTTTCCTAATAGCCAACCTAGACCTCCCCCACTGCAACTTGAGACCATTGCTTCTTGTTCTGTCATCTGCTACCCCGAAAACAGCCTAGCTCCATCCTTTTTGGAACCCCCCTTTGGGTAGTTGAAGGCTGCTATCAAATCCTCCCTCACTATTCTCTTCTGCAGACTTAAAAAACCCAGTTCCCACAGCCTCTCCTCATAAGTCATGTGCCCCAGCCCCCTGATCATTTTCGTTGCCCTCCGCTGGACTCTCTCCAATTTGTCCACATGCTTTCTGAAGTGAGGGGCTCAAAACTGGATGCAATACACCAGATGATTAGATATTTGTGTGGCTGAGAACATCTACCTTCAAGACATAAACCAATTACTAACTGATAGGTGTTAGGAAGAAGCTTCTTCTATGAGCAGCTAATGACATTATTGCCCACTATGGGTTTTTTTTGTCCTTTCATCTAAAGCATCAATTACTGCTGCTGTCAGAAACAGGATGCTGGATTAGAGAGTCCACTGAGGTAATCCAGCCTGGCAATTTCTGTGTTCTTATGCCCCTTTGTTTCCATTTTAGTTAAATTACTTCATGGAATTTAATCCCATGATTACAAAGCAGCCCCTCCCAAAAAAAACCCTACAAACAAAACAAGCAAAATTGCACTATATTTGTTTTGAAAGTAGGATTTTTTTTTTAAAATGAAATGCATATACTCACTCATGTGAACCAGAAATAGAAAAATAAAATATATCTTTTATATAAAATATTGTTTGTAGTTTCAAAATAGCTAACCAGCAGCAGTGTTTAAACCAATTGTTATAAAATATTTATATATGCACAGGGGAACACTTTACCTGTATCCTTTACTTCAGAGTTGCATTTGGCTGGTGCTGTTTGATTTAATTCGTTTCATATCAAATGTTTTTATAAGAGGAAACAATGGTATTGTGGTTTTAATATTGATGAGCTTACTGTCCTGAGGATAATTGTATATGTACCTTCTCAATACAAACTGTTTGTTTTATATGGTAATTATACTAATACAATATCCCACTCAAAGTTCAATGTATATCTTTGAAAGTGTGTTCAATGGATCAGTTTGCATACACACCATTTTTTATTTTTAGAGAGGTTTTTTTGTTTTTTGTTTTGTTTTTTAAAGAAGGAGAACTTATTTAACTGTGTCTTTATGGTACAAATGAGCTAAATGTGTAAAATACACATGGTATTGTGTAGCCTATTGAAGTAACATGTTTAAGAACTTTATAAATTATTAAACTAGCATATTTGTATTTTTGGGGCTTACTAGTTTATTCCTCTAGGTAATGACAGAGTAATTATGGTACCTCTCATTTAACTTTTCTTCTTCTTTTTTCCAGGAATTTGAACTTTGAAGTCCTGAAATTGTAGCTATTTGATAACAAACTGAGCTGTGATCTCCCCTAAGCTTACAATGCAAGCAATTCAAACAGTGGAAAAAGAAGTAACTCTTATAAAGGAAACACTTTTCACAGAATCTTTTATAAAGAAAGAGGAACGTAGCAGATCCACAGTGCAAAAGCAACTGTGTCAGGAGCAGCCATTGGAAGGAGCTGTCTGCAGCTTTCAGTGCTGTACTGAGCATGTCCCAGTAGAGCACTGTGCAAGCAGCATATTATGCAAAAAGGCAGCTCTAGCAGATGGGGGAGAGGCACAGCAAGCATTTGCGTCGCTTGCATCACCACCGCCTGAAAACAAACCTGGATTGCTAGAGAGGAGCTCGCCGACAGGCCAAGTGAATGAAATCCAGCAGCATGGCTTGATTTCTGAAGGGGTTGGATTGCTAAAAATCATGGGGAACCAAGATGGGAAGATAAAGAAAAATACAGGTGATGTATGTGAAGGAGGAGAGGATGCGTCTGGGCCCAAGGATACAGAAGGCACAAAGAAGGGAGCAGGAAGCAAAAAAGGACTGGGGAAGCATGGTAAAGGAAGTGAATCTGGCAAAAAGAAGGGTAAGTCAGACTCTCGGGCCTCAGTGTTTTCAAATCTGAGGATCAGAAAAAATCTGTCCAAGGCTAAAGATGGGACCAGTAGTTCAAGGGAGGATGTTTTAGAAAGCCAGGCCTTGCATACAGGGGAGCTGGACAGTGCTCATTCAATTATTAACAAAACTCCGGATATAAGCATTTCTGCAGATGAAGCGGGTCTCTCGGACACAGATGTTGAGCATTTTGAAATTACAAATGAAACTCGCCCAGCTGCTGCAGAGGCACAGGATGGACAAAGGACCAGCTCTGGCTCTGATACAGATATATACAGTTTCCATTCAGCCACAGAACAAGAGGATTTGCTTTCTGATATCCAGCAAGCTATTAGACTGCAGCAGCAGCAGGGGGCAATTAACATTGGAACTGAGGAGCAGGTCACCAAAACAATGGATCCACACATGGCTAATTCTCAAGCAGCCCCCTTAGATCTTGAACGGTTTCTTTCAGTGACTAGCAGTGACAAAGAGAGTAGCCCAGAAACTGAGCTGGCTGTCTCAGCAATATCTGAAATTACAGAAACCATTCCCCACAGTGAAATTGAAAGTGAACTGAAAGATACAGCAAATGTAACAGCGTATCCTGGTAACCATTTATTTGAAACACAAGAACACAAGCTATGGACTGCTGAACAGGAACATCTTGAGGCTGAAGTGAATGCTGTAGCTAGTGAACTCAAGGATTATCCACATTTAAATGCAGCAGTGGCAGAAAATGGGTCTCACATAGACAGTTCTGCATTCCATTTTCTGTTCCCAGCAGCAGATTCGGAGACTAAAATTAGTGAAGTACAAGCTGTTGATTTCCCAGGTTCTGGAAGAGATGATGATTTTTCAGATGCAGGCCATGATCATGCTGCTGAGACTCAGGAAGGCAAATGCAGTTTATCAGCCAGCCAAGAGGCACTGGAGAGTGGTTTTTCTACTGAAATGAAAAATGGCACTTTGTCATCTGGGGAGATAGTGGAAAGTCCTCAGCTCAGTTCCCGATGCTTTAAGCCATACCTAATTAACCCATGTTACATCAAAACCACAACTAGGCAGCTGAGTTCTCCCAGTCAGTCACCTTCTCTTTCCCCATCCCAGAGCCCACTTTTTAAGAGACGACACGAGTCCTTCCACAGAAAAGAGAAGGAATCAATCAAGAAGCAAAGGTCCGTCAGTTTGGCTGGTTATTTCAGTCGATCAGCAGACTGGACAGAAGAGCTATCTGATCACAAAGGTGAAATATCTAAAAAGGTTGGCTCTGCAGACTTATTGGAGTACAGGAGGTCCAGGGAGAGATTGCAAGAAGAAAGAGAGCCTTTGACTCACTCAAGGAAGTCCTCAGGGGTCCAGGCTTCTACTGATAACTTTCCCAATGTCTTTACAGGTGAGTGACTTTTATTAAGTTTAGTAAAGTGACTTTCTGGGTGAAAATCTTACAAGTATACATTTCAGACCTCCAAAATAGCATGTGCTAAGTTTAGATTCAAATCTTATCTGTGCAAATTAAGGCCCCAACCTTGCAAACACACGTGCTTTTTATGCATGTGAGTGATGCCGCTGTGGTCAATGGGACTACATGCAGTCATAACATTAAGCATATGCATAAGTGTTTGCAGAGTTGGGGGCTTAATTTGCTGGATCAGTATTTAATGCTTTACAGTTTCTCCACAGGTAAGGGTATTAAATATATTGAGAATTTGTAGTTGAAAACTGTTCTAAAATGTTCTGTCACAGGTAAGTTGGCTCTCTGGGTGTATAGAACATTCAGAAAAGAAACTTTCGTGTGTGTTATGTGTCTATTGTATTGCAGTGGTGCCTACAGGACTCAGTTGTGCTGGGCACTGCACAGATATGGAGTAAACTGTGGGAGATGAACATTGAGTCTCACAATATAGATTGATTGGTCAGCATCTACTTATTCCAAGTTTTAAACCCCTCCAAAATAGTGGATCTGTTGGACCTACTTGATGTTAGACACATTTACATATCTAACAGTAGCACTATTCGTTCCTCTTACAAGAAGAGGCATGTGGTACAAAATGGAATCAGGAGTTCAAGCACAGAAGGGCCACACTGCAGAAAACAGGCTTTAAAAGCTTGTGATGGAAAACTTGGTGGTTTTCGCCTGTTTGCCATGCAGGCTACATTGTGTAACTCATTCAGGTGTAACCTATTTAGGAAAGCATTCACTGATCTTGCCTGTTAGGCATCTTATAGCATTATGTCAGAAAGCTGAGAAATGCCTATTTTAAAATAGCACGCAGTTTGATTGGAATGTTCTGTATTTACTGCCCCTTATTTTCCTCTTTTGTTTTTGGAGATATTGTGTGTGTGGTTTTTTGGTCTTTGTTTAAGTTGAGCCTTCAACAAATAGAGCAGGCCTGTGTCACATCTGTCACATCTGTTCCCTAATTTTCAATACATCTCTGATGTTTTGGAAAACTATGTAAGTTATAAGATACTGCAGTGCTACAAAGTTTACACAAATATTCCTTTGTTCAATTGGCTTAATCTTACACACAAGCTAACACCAGGCTAGATTTGGAAGGAGATGGAAGTCATACTGAATACATAATTTTAATTTACCCGTCTTTCAATGCTGTTTGAAAAAATGCTGTGAGTACTATTTTTAGCACCTTTATAAAGTGTGACAGGTTTCAGAGTAACAGCCGTGTTAGTCTGTATTCGCAAAAAGAAAAGGCATCCGATGAAGTGAGCTGTAGCTCATGAAAGCTTATGCTCAAATAAATTGGTTAGTCTCTAAGGTGCCACAAGTACTCCTTTTCTTTATAAAGTGGTGGGTCTAATTTTGCTTTCTTAAAGAAACATTGTCATGATTTTAAAAAATCATATATAAGACAATCATTTTTACTATCCACAATTCTGTTTCTTTAATAAAAAGGTAACTAAAATATCTCCTTGTTTATAGCCAAGATTTTAACCTTATTTTTAATCATGTATTACCATTTGTGCTCCTCCTTTACCCTTCCTACTTCACTCAGTTTGCACAGTGCAATGTGACAGTTTAACTTCTTGTTTCTAGTCCTTTTCACTAGCTGTTCTTGTACAACAGCACAGTACTCCTGGATTTGTGGTGTTCAGATTGAAATATTACATATTAGTCATGATTTTTATAATTCAATGAGTACATTTTTTTAAAGGAGTAGACTTGAGCAAAAATCCTCCATCTAAACTTTGGAGTCAGAACCCACATCTTGATCTGAATTCCACGTCCCATCTGCATTAGATTGAATCTGTGCCCATTTTCAAATCGCTCCCCATCTTCACCACAAACTTTGGATCTAATTTTAAAACTCCCCACATCAGAATTTTGTATTTTGCATCTATTTTATACTGGAGTTATTAAATTCTTTTCTAACAAATAATACATAAATATTTGCTGAAAGCAGTGTCTTAATAAAGCTTTATAATTTAAAAAAATCCCACAAACTTGTTCACTCATTTTCTCTCTCTTTCCCCTTTATGGTTGTGCTTTTAGAATAGATTTTAGTTATGATAAAAACTGAAGTATTCTGGTTTATTTTAAGATCCTCTTTTCCATGGATAGCTTCTCATTTCTTACAAATATATTTTTTCTCATCCTGTAAGCACTTCTTGGTTTTCATTCCCTATATCTCCAACAATCTAAAGAGTGTAATTGTGAAAGGAGTAGTGTCCAATGCAGCAGTAGCTCTGTCTGTCATAGAAATTACTGTGACCCTCATTTGCATGCATATGCCAGCTGTCTGTGCAAGCAGAGGGTGATTATGCCTTTCATGTTATGCAGGATGGTTACCTTTAAAATGAAAGAACTAGAACTATAATTTATGCATAAAAGAACAGGCTATTGTCCTTTTTTATTGCCTGCAAATTGACAGAACAGTGTAAATAATAACAACTGGTGGGAAAGAAAATGGGAAATAAAGGTAACATTAACTTTCCCAGAAACTGTCCCTATTCTCTCATATAGTATCAGAAAAGCTTCCCTTGCTTTCTACTAAAAAATATTCCCACTGAGCATCCTTCACAGCAACATTTATAGAAATAAAATATGGTATCTTCCTGACTCTTGAACAGTATGCTTTTTCTGAAAAAAATGTATTATTTATTTCCAGCAAATTTAAGTGTGGTTGAGGGATTGGGATTACTAAATAGATTTTAAGCAAGCAATCTTTATGGTTTCTTATGTCTCTTTGAAATCTAAGTATCTTGTCTAGAGCACTACATCTTGCTATGCAGCGCTTGCAGTCAGTACATAATATCTGCATTCTATATAGAATCAAGTCAAGTATTCCACATCAGTTCTGTTACTGATTTTAATGACAGCAGGTTGTGAGCACATGACTGGCCTAGTTTACAGTGTATTGTATTTAGGCTCTGTGCCCTGTGATTATTATAATGATCCACGTGTTCTGTTTTAAGGCTGTTCTAACACATGACATAAATAGTACTGAGCAGCTGAAATTGTAATGCTAATATATTTCATATTCTGTTGCGATTTTTTTTTCTTCTAATTTTTGATAGAATTGATTTAAGGAATTTTTCTTACTATAGTTTAAAAATAAATAGCTAGTGGTCAGGTGTCAAGCTGTTTTAGGAAAACATATGCAATATAGAAAAGGAGTACTTGTGGCACCTTAGAGACTAACCAATTCATTTGAGCATAAGCTTTCGTGAGCTACAGCTCACTTCATCGGATGCATACCGTGGAAAATATAGAAGATGTTTTTATACACACAGACCATGAAAAAATGGGTGTTTATCACTACAAAAGGTTTTCTCTCCTCCCACCCCACTGGTGCTATTACCAGCAGGAGAGTGGGGTTGGGGAGAGAAAACATTTTGTAGTGATAAACACCCATTTTTTCATGGTCTGTGTGTATAAAAACATCTTCTGTATTTTCCACGGTATGCATCCGATGAAGTGAGCTGTAGCTCACGAAAGCTTATGCTCAAATAAATTGGTTAGTCTCTAAGGTGCCACAAGTACTCCTTTTCTTTTTGCGAATACAGACTAATACGGCTGTTACTCTGAAGCCTGTCAATATGCAATATAGGTTGCCAAGAAAGCAAGTTTGCATATTTTTATCATTTAAATCCTGATAAACCATAATACCAGACTAAGCATGCTGTGGGGCAAGTTTATAGTTCATTCTGAAATTAAGACAGTGGATCCATTTTTTAAACCGATAGCTGTTTGAAATTGCAGCAACAGTAATTACAAGAGTCTAGATTTCAACATGATGGGCATTGGGAGCATTATTTTTCACTTATGGTCCCAACAGGACTAGAGCAGGACATGAATGGAAAAAATCAAATCCTGCAGTTTCTGGGTATGTCTTTGAATTGTTTTCCTGACATTAATAGAGATTTTGTGGTAGAAAAATGGAATTGCTGGTCCCCAACATCAGAATAATGGACATAGAGCTAATAATTTTGATGAAGGCCTTTTTTTATTAACTGCATATATCATAGTATTAACCATAGTAACTTTGATAGGATTTTTAGTAGAAAGCTTTACCAGCTCTTTTCCTGTCTTTAGGGATTCACTCAGTCATTTCAAATGGTAACGTATTAATTTTGTTTAAAAAAAACAAAAAAACCCACCCAGCTTTTGGCCTGACTGCAAGGTACTTGCTAAATTTGTTTGAATCTGTTTGAATTAGACACATGCATTTTTAAATGTTTGGTTTTTGTCTGTCTGTCTCTCTCTCTCTCAGAATAATTAACAATAATTAAAAACCCCTGAAGGCAATCACTTTTGTGGGCTTAAAGTCTGATTCGCTTTTACACTAAGGCTCCTTTACAGCACTCTGGCAGTAAATGTAATGTCACTTATGCACACTTTAAGGCCTCTCTATGCTGCCAGACACTTGTAAAGGGACCTTAGTGTAACTGAGAATTTGGACCGGAGTCCCTTGATTCTTTGAAATGTTTATAAAGTTTGGTCACTTCAGAAGGCTATTGAGTGTGCTCAGAGAATTTTGTTGTAGTTTTGCTAGGTATTTTCTATTTCATATGACATCCTCAGTGTGGATTTAAAAATATCATCCATCAGGAAAAAATTTGTTTATAACACTAATGATATTTTGTGCTCTAAAAGCTATTGGTAAATTGTAAGTGGTGTTTGTCAACAGTAACATAAAATATGTCCTTTATCAAGAAAAAATAAATGCAAAACCAATCAACGAGAGCTAAACTATCATATGTGTTTGAAAATGGACAGCGATGAGGCTTATGAAATAAATACTAATGCAGCACTCGTGTTGCCCTGACATTTTTGTTTCAAAACTGCCCGTTTGGGGGATTCTGGGATGTAAAGACCTATTACAACTTCTGTAATGTAATGCTACCCAAATAGTTCTAGGTTTCCTGATCACTATTTTTCTGAATCTTCATTAGGACTGTAAGATTGAAATGACTCTGCAGCTATATTTCTTACATGACTCTCTTTTGAGGAGCTAGACCTGAAACACAGCCTTGCTCCTGGGCAAGCTAGAAATTGTTTGGGTTGAGTGGTGAGCTGTTTATTGGGAGGATAAAAAAAAGTGGTGGTGGGGAAATGAGATCAGAGTTACAATAGGGTGTGTTAAAACCAGACCGTTCTGCTTGGATCTATGTATGTATGAGACAACACCACTCTTATACCCTCGGTGTATAGTAAGTGGCTAGAACTAGTCATTAAAGAAGATCACATGCTTGACTGCTTTACTTCTTGTTTAAAGAGAGAAATTGAATATTCAAATGTGAATAATTACATGAAATGACATTGACTGGATCTAATCTTGTTTTACTTTTTAATTAAATATGGATACAAAAATTTGACTATTTTATTTAGGGATTTTTTTTTTAAAAGATTTGTTGTTAATCTTCCTAGGGCTTTTTTGTGGGTAGGGTAAAGCCTACTTTCTGAAGTAAAGCACTCATGCACACACAAACTCTCCTTTGTTTTATCAATATTGGTGTGTATCTGGCATTGGAAAGGGCTTCTGAGAATATTTCACACTGCTTGTATGTTGTGGGCCAGATTCCGATCTTAACTGCAATGGTGTAAACCTGCCTAAAATATTCAATTGTACAGTGCTGTAGTTCCGCTCACAGTTTGGCTCTGTGTTCTGCTGTTCAGCCCCCACCATGCTAACTTGAGCTCTGCCACCTCAAAAATAGGGCTGGTGCTGACGGGGGCAATAAATGTGCATAGGTATTTCTCAGCGTGATTACCCAGGTTTTTGTTTTAGCTGGCAAATTTGGGCATCTAACTCCCTGACATTTGGGTGGATTTTTTTATTATTATTATTATTATTATTAGAAACTTATCCAAGATAACTCCTTACTTTTTTTGGCTTTTACTTCATTAACAAATACTTAGGTCACAGGTCCCGTTGAAACAGCTAGCAAGTCTGCAGCCACAAGGGATGTTGGCAGGGGGAGTGTGAATGAGATGTGCTTGCCATCAGGTCTAATTATGATTAAAGCATTGCTGAGGGCAATGCTGAGAGTTTTAAGGGTGTTGGGGAACCAATTGTATTAGTGGTTCACTGTAACTGAGAGAACTCTGGAGCACTACTTGGGGGCATACCTCCCCCCCACTTGCCCTCATTTAAAAAACAATGTTCACAGGGCCCTGGAAACAAAAGATTCGATAAACTGTCTCACTTACCATTGGAGCGACATGGGACTGTTACAGCATCAGGCACCTATTCAAAATTAAGTAAGGGCAGATACTCCTGGACTGGAGTTGAAGTAGTTGCTTAGCTCTCTTTTTGGAATGTATTGTGTGAGGTTTCGGCCTTAGGTCTTTGTACACCTGTTTTCAGCTCCAACACCCCCCTTTTTTGTTTTGCTACACACAGTGCATCGTGTAGGGAATGAATCATCCTACGTAATACTGTACGGCATGTGAGGTATCCATTATTCCACTGAGATAGAAGTAGGGAGCAAGTGGACTACACTTAGGGATACTTAAGGATTGGCTTTGCATGTTCTAGTGTGAAAAGATTGGGCCCTCAGAGGGAACTGAAATGACTATTTCCCTTTTCTTCTTTGTGTGTGCAAATTTAAAAAAAAATGAAATTCCAAATATTTAAACCAAACCTCACTGTTGCCTATAAGGTGTACACGCGCACACAGATCCTAAACCCCGTGCACACAGCAAAACACCGAGCGCACAAAAATTTGCACAGAAGAAATTTTTTTGCACACGGCCTATCAAAAATTAGAGGGAACACTGCAGAACATGTAAGCTTACAAAAATATTCTACTGATTCAGCTAAGCGCCCATTTTTCTGCCAAGACCTGAGTTCAGACTGTTGGGTTTCTGAATCCATCCTGCAACTCACAATGACTTTGAGCTGAAGTGCTGTCAAGGTTCCTTCCCCACTCTGAACTCTAGGGTACAGGTGTGGGGACCTGCATGGAAGACCCCCTAAGCTTATTCTTACCAACTTAGGTTAAAAACTTCCTCAAGGTACAAACTTTGCCTTGGCCTTGAACAGTATGCCCCCCACCACCACCAGGCGTTTTAAATAAAGAACAGGGAAAGAGCCCACTTGGAGATGTCTTCCTCCAAAATACCGCTACCACCACCAAACTAATACTGGTTACTGGGGAAGAGCTGTTTGGACGTGTCTTTTCCCCAGAAATACTTCCCAAAACCTTGCACCCCACTTCCTGGACAAGGTTTGGTAAAAAGCCTCACCAATTTGCCTAGGTGACTACAGACCCAGACCCTTGGATCTTAAGAACAATGAACAATCCTCCCAACACTTGCACCCCCCCCCTTTCCTGGGAAATGTTGGATAAAAAGCCTCACCAATTTGCATAGGTGACCACAAACCCAAACCCTTGGATCTGAGAACAATGAAAAAGCATTCAGTTTTCTTACAAGAAGACTTTTAATAAAAATAGAAGTAAATAGAAATAAAGAAATCCCCCCTGTAAAATCAGGATGGTGGATACCTTACAGGGTAATTAGACTCAAAACAGAGAGAACCCCTCTAGGTAAAACCTTAAGTTACAAAAAAGATACACAGACAGAAATAGTTATTCTATTCAGCACAGTTCTTTTCTCAGCCATTTAAAGAAATCATAATCTAACACGTACCTAGCTAGATTACTTATTAAAAGTTCTAAGACTCCATTCCTGGTCTATCCCCGACAAAGACAGAATATAGACAGACCCACAGACCCTTTGTTTCTCTCCCTCCTCCCAGCTTTTGAAAGTATCTTGTCTCCTCATTGGTCATTTTGGTCAGGTGCCAGCGAGGTTACCTTTAGCTTCTTAACCCTTTACAGGTGAGAGGAGTTTTCCCCTGGCCAGGAGGGATTTCAAAGGGGTTTACCCTTCCCTTTATATTTATGACACCCCTCATTTGTCATTTTGGGTCAGGTGCCAGCAAGGTTACCTTAGCTTCTTAACCCTTTACAGGTGAAAGGGTTTTGCCTCTGGCCAGGAGGGATTTTATAGTTCTGTATACAGAAAGGTGGTTTCCCTTCCCTTTATATTTATGACAAGAGCCTTTGCTCAGATTGATGTATTTTATCTTCTTAGTTCTGTAGTAGTCCCATAAGTACCCAGTTAGTTTTGGGCCCCAGTTGTGCTCGGTCTTGTACAATAATTCAAGGAGATACAATCCCTTCTCAAAAAAAAGATGATTTTTATTACCCTAGCCTATCAAGTGCTAGTTTTAACAGGAGTTGGACCTAGTGATTTTATCCTGATTCCTTTAGTGAACCAATCATTAAGTTAACATTTCAGTAAGGCAACATTTTTCTTTATCTACAAAAGTCATATGGCTATATTTGTGAGCACAAAATTACATAAGAAAATGTGATATGTTGTAATAGATTTTTCTCAACTAACGAACTGTTCAATCTTAATAGCCCATGTTTTTGTAAGCACAGCATTTAGCAACTCTCTGATCTCTTCACCTTCCATTTATATTGAGAGCTATTGTTCTGAAAGAGACATGAATAAATCTTTATAGTCAGTTTGTCATTTGTGATGAATGTCCTCCATTTTGGGGTAGAAGCAAAGCACAGAAATTAACAATAAAATATTTGCAAGCCAGCTATTGAGATGTATATCCTAGTGTTATGAGGCTGTCTTCTTGCATCTCAGAACCTTCTTCAAGCAAGTTGTTTCTTTCCACCCTGAACAATTTCTGTGCTGTTGCCTGATCCCAGAAGATACAGCTTTTGCTGTCGTAAAGCACTCCCTAGCTTGGCAGTGAAAATAAGGAGGCCTCAATCCCCAGGTTTGAAGTAATTTTCCTGAACTGCCAGCTCTGTGCATCTGGTCTGGACGAAGTATAGCATTCTGTAGGAATTAATTATAGGAGGAAGCTTTGATTCTGTGGCATATTTGATGCTGAAGTCTGGATATGTTAACTGCCTCTCAGCTTGTCCCCAAAAGAAGCATAATGGATAGAATGCATTTGCAGGGGAAGAGTTAGGTGAAAGTGCAGTAGAGAGAGAGTTAACACATCCCCTCCTAAACTTTCACTCATAAGAAAAGAGATCGGTGCAAAAGATAACTCAGTGCCACAGTAAAATGGATATTTGAATACATTCCTATATGTTAGTAACCATCTAGGAAAATCGTATTTCTCACTAATTCACATTAAAAATAAGGAATCAACTCATTAATAGTCTTCTCTGGCATACAACTAGCATCTTCATAACAGATGATTTGCTAGTCTTATGTCATTCTGCAAAAAGTTTAAAAAAAGAAAAAAAAAAGGATAATATGCCTAGAGATACTTGAAGGAAATACTTGGTTATGTCAGTGTACAAACTTTAAGGCCCCAATTCAGCAAGTTAGGCATGTGGCTTTTAAGTAATATAAAAGTAATATAGGAGCTCACTAATTTGTGATACAGTTATTGGGGTGGAAGGAGTCAGGGTTTTGTGTGAATAAATGGTCAAATAAAGGGTGGACAAAGCAACACAGCTGAAAGTCGTGAAAATCATGTTTCCCTCCTGAATGCAACAGTAACTTTGGTAACTGAAAGCTTGTTGCTATGTGCTATAAGGGCCATATTCTCCCTTCACTGTTTGTATAAATACCTATTGGCTATGTTAAAAAATGTGTTGTTGATCCAGGGTAATTCAGGCCCCAGTGATATAGCCCACAGACAATAACTAAACATTTATTTTGGCGCACTTTACAGTGTGAGGTTGAAAACGCTGGCTAGCCCAGCTATATAAGCAATTAGGAAGTAGAGGGCATAGTAGGTGCATTAATAAAGTATTATTTTAAAGATTTTTTATTGAAATTAAAAAGAATGGATTGCATTAGAAATATTGTGTATAAAGGCTACTGGCAAAATCCAGTACTATGCCCTATAAAAGACTGGCTTACTGTGTGTGTGAACAAGATGGCATCATTTGAAATCAGGGTATCTAAAGTGAATAATGATTTTTTTCCAAGTGTATGGGTGTTGCAGCAGGGCAACTTGGGCAAGTTTTCAAACAATAATAAATATGGCTGACTATGAAAACGTAAAATTGTACATAGAAAGGAGGCATTGGACATTCTTGAAAGGCAAGAAGTGCAAATCATGCAACTGCACAATTTGCATAGTAATGCATTGTTACTTTGGTATATTTTTCCTTTTCAATTGAAAAATCAATTTAATTTTTTCCTTCTGTTTCCTCATCACAGTGTCTGTTTCTTTGCTAGTGATGGGCACGCTGTAAGGGTCAATAAAAATAAAGACTTTTACTAGACATTTTAGGTGCCTTGGAAACTCAAATATAAATACAGCCTGGGAGAAACTCGAACACTGAGATGAAGGGTGGGGAGAGGGGAATGTGCTGCCTTAGCCAGACCATGGAGAATGCCAGGTTAACTCCATTAACAATATCTCAGACCCTGCAGGGGGAAGCCCTGAGGCTCCTGCTTGGTTTGTGGGGAGACTCTCTCCCCCTCCTGGGGGGTCTATTTCACATCCACCAACCCCTCCCCGAGAACTGCAGTCCTAAAGGCCACATCAGGCCCCTTCTCTGCCACTGCTGCTGGTCCTGTCCCTGTTCCTTCAGCCCTTCTCCTTCTGTGAAAGTGTAACACACTCACTTCTCTGGTCAGACAGGAAGTTGGGATGAGATGCTTTGAGTCTACCTATGTACTTTTAATCTCTGGTAGGTCTCTCCAGCCACAGACTGGAACCACCCAGCAGTGACCATGTGCACTAGGAGTGTTTGTGGGTACAGCATCCACCCCACATCCTGTTTTAGACCCTTGTTTCACCAGGTGATTCAGACTCCTGGGCTTCCAACTGGGAGAGAGCTGGGAAATCATGAGCAAAGGAAAACTCAGCAGGCCTCTTCCATATCATCCCCTTGCTTTTCAACGTAGAGAGGAAGGGGTTTTTTCTTTCCTCAGTTTTTCTTTCTTGGATTCCAACATCACAGTTATCACTGAATGGAGAATAAAGCTTCAATGGAGCATAAAAGAACCGACTGCTTGAGGTGGGGACAAAACTTCCCCCATTGGTTCCGTAATTGTGCATTATTGGGTTTCTTGCCCCTTTCTCAGAAGCATCATGTACTGGTCACTGTCAGAGACAAGTCACTAGAGTAGATGGTTTCATCCATTACGACCATTTTTATTTTCCTATAATGTTATTGTACCTTCATAAGAGAAATAGCCCAGAAACTTTGGAATCCACTATGTGAATATCATTTTGTATGATCTTTTTTGTTTGATCTGAGGTTATGTTTTCTGATTTCTAATCATTTATAGATATTAGAAATACCTAAGAAAGAATAAATTATTTCCCACTCCCCAGTAAGTTTTGAAAAGAAATTTCAGAGCCAGGAATCAGGGAGCAGTTAAAGGGAAGGAAGATGCCAGTGTTTGAAATATTTGTTTTGCTCTGTGTATGAAGTAGGAACACAGTGACTCCTTTTCAGCTATGCTGAATGTTATGGATCTGAGGCCACAGCTCATTGCTTTACAGATATTTATTTGTGCATCCACCAAGGAAAGTTACCTGTGAATGAAAATGATCCACTGATGTTATAGGTGATGAGAAGAAAAGCAGTATTTTTGCTTCTACCAGAGAGAAAACAGAGTAATGAGAGTTATGAAAAGTGGTTTAACAATACAATTGAAACCTCAGGAAGACATGATATAAAAATGTTTTGAAATTCAATTGGAGATACTCCAAGTAAATAGCAGATCTAATGAAAGTCATGTTAGGGTACTGTAGCACTCTCCCTAGAATGAAACCATATGTAACTGGTGGATTTGTGACTGTACAAAAACCTCAAGTTGGGGCCGCTGGTATAAACAAGAATCAATGACTTGAAAATGTATTTTCCATTAGAGATGGACCCAGACTTTCTTTTTTTGTTTTTTTTGGTAAATGGCAGATGAAATGTGCAACAATTTGAAATGGAGCAGTTTTACTATATTGGATTATAAAGATCAGTATAACAGTTTGCACAGACAAAGGAAACCCTCAGTAACACCTTCCTAAGAGGCATCAGAATGACTTTATAAGACTAGACAGACACAACCATGGGTTTCTGACATGTTGTGAGATCTTGGCAAGGAACGCAGGTTTCCCACCAGAAATTACCACAGAAATAATAGAAACCATTGCGCAGAATGAAATGGCTTGCTGAGAGCAACTGAGGACCTGGACAATCCAACATAGGAGTTGCCAGAGATGTGAGTGTTGCCTATACTTTTAAAACCAGAGAGAATATTTTTTTTCTTGCCTACAAGTACTTATTAATGATCACATGGATAAAATGGGAACTGATCTGGGGACTCTATTCTCTAATTTTGGAGTGGCTATGGTACAGAATCTTTTATAACATATCCTTGGAGTCTGCACTAGAATAATACAGGAACAGTACTGGCGACAAATCAAGGTCCCAGGGAAAATAATGTAACCTGGCTTGTGCTGTAAAAGAGAGATCTAGCATACTGTCATTATGCTATCCCATGTTACAATGTGTATGATTGAATTAGTTCCATGTTAATAAATTATCCAAGATCTTGATGAGCTGATGGGGACCAGCAGGGATAGGGATTTGTAAATAAGATCTAGAACCTGAGTTTTATGATCAGTGGTTGCAGGTGCTGTGCCCAAATATTGTACAGCCAGGTCATGGATAAAATAGGTTGAAAAACAGTGTCTCTGGTTATTTAACCCATTCTGTGGAGTTTTTTTTGGAGTATACAGCAGCACCCATTGTATTCATTTTGAAACCATATGCATTTGCAGAGACTGGCTTCATCTCTGTCATAAGTATAAAGGGAAGGGTAACCACCTTTCTGGATACAGTGCTATAAAATCCCTCCTGGCCAGAGGCAAAACCCTTTCACCTGTAAAGGGTTAAGAAGCTAAGGTAACCTCGCTGGCACCTGACCCAAAATGACCAATGAGGGGACAAGATACTTTAAAATCTGGAGGGGGGGGGAACGACAAAGGGTTCTTTCTATCTGTGTGATGCTTTTGCCGGAATAGATCAGGAACACATCCTTATAATTCCTGTAAAGTTAGTAAGTAATCTAGCTAGAACATGCGTTAGATTTTCTTTTGTTTTAATGACTGGTAAAATAAGCTGTGTCTTTTTGTAACTTAAGGTTTTGTCTAGAGGGATTCTCTATATTTTGAATCGGATTACCCTGTAAGGTATTTACCATCCTGATTTTTACAGAGGTGATTCTTTTACCTTTTCTTTAATTAAAATTCTTCTTTTAAGAACCTGATTAATGTTTCATTGTTCTTAAGATCCAAGGGTTTGGGTCTGTGTTCACCTGTACCAATTGGTGAGGATTCAAGCCTTCCCCAGGAAAGGGGGTGTAGAGCTTGGGGAGGGGGTATTTTGGGGGAAGACGTCTCCAAGTGGGCTCTTTCCCTGATCTTTGTTTAAAACGCTTGGTGGTGGGGGGGGCATACTGTTCAAGGCCAAGGCAAAGTTTGTACCTTGAGGAAGTTTTTAACCTAAGCTTAGAATAAGCTTAAGAATAAGCTTAGGGGGTCTTTCATGCGGGTCCCCACATCTGTACCGTAGAGTTAAGAGTGGGGAAGGAACCTTGACAATCTCCATCGGGTTGGGAACCATGTTAGCAGTATCAATCTTAAACACCATTTACAACTACTGTTAAAAGATGGTTGGGCCCTCTACTGTGTTTAGACAAGCCATGCTGAAGCACTTTTGAGTCCTGTTGAAAACTAGCTCTGCTAACATGGTTTTTGGGCCTGAGCAGATGAACTCCAGGTTGGATGTGGGCTGATATCAGTTGTGGAATCCATTACTTCACTTGAAAACAGTTAGGCTGCTGGTGTAAAGAGACAGCTGCCTGTTATGACAAATATGGTCTCACTGTTTGCTTGTACTCTCCTGTCTCTCTGTCCAGCTGTTGTCTTATAATTAGAGTGGAAATACTTTGAGGCAGGGACTGTTTTTGTTTTGTATTGGTAAATGCCTAACACAATGGGCTCCTGGTCCGTGACTGGGTCTCTTAGGTGCTACGGGAATATATTACTACTATTAATGTAGGTAATTGGGTAGAAAACATTTACTAGACAAATTCTTCTTAAGTTTACCTGTAAGTGGAGCTCAAAGCTTGAGTGTCAAAAATACTTTACCTTAACACCAAACAGACTGTTCTTGTGTAATATGCTTCTGTCATTTAAAAAAAAAAAAAAAAAAGGAAGGGTAACCACCTTTCTGTATACAGTGCTATAAAATCCTTCCTGGCCAGAGACAACATTCTGTTACCTGCAGAGGGTTAAGAAGCTCAACTAACCTGGCTGGCACCTGAACCAAAGGACCAATCAGGGAACAAGATGCTTTGAAATCTTGGGGGTGGGCGGGTGGGGGAAGGCTTTTGTTTGTGCTCCTTTGTTTACATCGTGGTTCTCTCTTGGGACTGAGAGGCCAGACAGAAATCCATCTTCTCCAACCCATCCTAATCAAAGTCTCCAATATTGCAACCAGTATAGGTAAGCCAGGCAAGGCGGATTCGTTTCTTTTGCTTTATGTGAATTTTCCCTGTGTTAAGAGGGAGGTTTATTCCTGTTTTCTGTAACTTTAAGGTTTTGCCCAGAGGGGAATCCTCTGTGTTTTGAATCTGAATACCCTGTAAAGTATTTTCCATCCTGATTTTTACAGAGGTGACTCTTTTACCTTTTCTTTAATTAAAATTCTTCTTTTAAGAACCTGATTGATTTTTCTTGTTCTTAAGATCCAAGGGTTTGGGTCTGTGTTCAACTGTACAAATTGGTGAGGATTCTTATCAAGCCTTCCCCAGGAAAGGGGATATAGGGCTTGGGGGGATATTTTGGGGAAAGACGTCTCCAAGTGGGCTCTTTCCCTGTTCTTTGTTTAAAATGCTTGATTCTGCATAAACACCGAATGGGGCACCAGGAGAAAGGGAATAGATGAGGTTAGACCATCCGCCTACCCCCATCTTTACCTGTTTGTAGAGTAGAGCCAACCTATTTGGATTATTATGGTAGGACCTGGGTAAAACAGAGGGGAGAATTGCCTTTTTCATTTGAAGCTTAGCATTTCCTTTTGGGTAGGCAATGGATGCAGGTATTGGCTCTTGTAGCCTGCAGTACAATAACTGAGAGAGCTTTTGTAACTGGAGGAGCAGGATATAGCAGGTAGCACATTAGAGTGAGAAAACACTATCTCTAGGGGATTCAGATCTCTCTGAATTTTGGCTTTTGATGCAATTCACCATGCATTTGGTGTTGAGAAGAGGATTAGTCGTCCATTTGTTATGCAACAAGATTGTGTGTACAAACTTTGTCACATTATGGGGGCAGGGCATGTGCAAAATGTTGTTTAGCATTAAGAACGTATCTGTCAATGAAAAGTCAATCTCTTAATCTCTTTATATAAAAATAACTTTGAGAAGAACAAGACCTGAACCAATATACTCTAAGTCAGCAGAGGATTATTAGAAACTCTCTGGTGGGAAAGTGCAATAAATTCAGTCTCTAATCCTTGAATAATGTGTATAATCTCTCAATTCAGTCCACAGGCAAACCAGAAACTAAAATGCATGCTTATAACCATGGGTGGCAGGTATCGTAGGCAGGGTTAGGCTGTGCCTCACCAAACAGCCTAGTGTGGCTCTGCCCACACTCCATCCTCGGGCTAGGCCCCATCCTGCAGTTCCCATCCCTCTGCCCTGGCTGGCCCAGGCTGCCTGGGGCTGGTCAGCCTGCCTCCTTCAGGGACTTGGGGTGGCTGGTGCTGCAGCTGCACCACCCTTGTGCCAGGGGTGGGAGCACTGGGGCCACGCCACCCGGCGTGGAAGCAGGGGGACGCAGTGGTAATGCGGGGCCTCGGGCTCAAGGGGAGGGGCTGAGGGCCAGCCTCCCTCAATGGCTGGGTCACTGGCCTCCCATGCTTACAAGTATGTGCATTTGTGCAGGAATGGACACACATACATGAGTATCTAATAGCCATTTTACACTTTGAAAAACTCCCCCCAGCTCCCATAAAAAGTGAATGGAATTGGGCACCTAACTCCCCATTTGTGCCTTTGAGAATCGCTGCCTGAAATCTGTAATACTAACAGATATTGTATTTGGGCTGACTGGCACAGATTAATTACAAAACTAGCAGGTTCCTTATCTTCTTGTTTTTCCCCCAAAGTGTTAACTAAACATTAAGGCCCTCATCTTGCAAGCAGATAAGCAAGTGAGTATTACATGCCTGTGAATTTAGGATTTACATTAACCCTAATGGGACTGTTCGCACACCCAAAATTAAGCAAATGTCAGAGGCGTAAGAGTGTGCAATTAAGCTCTTAAAAAAAACCCTGTCAAAATGATTAAAAAAATTAATAGTGATTAATCGCAAGATTAAAAAAAATAATCACGATTAAGCACACTGTTAAACAATAATAGAATACCAATTTAAATTTATTATAAATATTTTTGGATGTCTTTCTAAATTTTTCAAATATATTTATTTCAATTACAAGGCAGAATGCAAAGTGTAGAGTGGTCACTTTATATTATTATTTTTATTACAAATATTTGCACTGTAACAAAGAGAAACAAAAGATAATGCAAGTCAAAGCATGAAGGGGCATACGAATGTTTTTTTAGCATATCTGGCACATAAATACCTTGCAAAGCTGGCTACAACAGTGCCATGCAAACTCCTGTTCTCACAGCCAATGGGAGCTGCGGAGCTAGCACTCGGGATGGGCTGGGGGCAGCGTGCATTGCCACCGGCTGCTCCTCAGCCTAGGAGTAGCCGGGACAGGTTGTTGCTTGCGGGGAGCTGCCTGAGATGAGCACCCTCCTGCAATCCCAACCCACTGCCCCATGCTCCCTCCTGCACCCAGACTCCCTCCTAGCACCCATGCCTCGCACTCCCTCCTGCTCCCCACCTCCTTGTCGGCCCCATGCCGATCGGACTATAAACTGGAATTTCAGTGAAGATCAGAAATGCCGATTTATAGAGTTTTTCTGGTTGGTGATGTGCTAGATAAAGCTGTTTTTACTGTATTTGAAAATGTAGGAAAAACATGCAAAATATGTAGAATTTAAATTTGGTATTATATTATTGTTTGACACTGTGATTAAAAGTGTGGTTAATCATGATTATTTTTTGAGTTAATTTGTTTTGAGTTAACTGCAATCAATTGACAGCCCTACTAAAAAATCAAGAAAAACAAAAGTGAAAGGTGATTGTGCACTATTAATTTTGTACCCCAGAATTTCAATTTGATATGTTTTAATTATGCATGCATCTAAGTCTGAGCAAAAGTTGTCCGATGAGGTATTTAATCAATAGCATTTGATCATATTAGATTTCTGTAATTGAATACTCAATTAATGGCACAAAAACATACTGTGTTCCTTTTATTACTTTACCCACATGTGTAAAATTACTGTGCTTATAAGTTTGAGTGTTTGTGTTTGTGAATAGAAACACTCCTTCTTCCCTTTCTTGATGGGGAACCTGCTGTAGTATCTTCAGAATGCCTCATAATTCAAGTATTTTGCCAGGGAATTTAGGTCAAGCATGCACAGACCCTTGACTGAAATGAATATAAAAAGGGGGCAGAGTATAAACTGTGTGTGTGTGTGAAATAAAGTTACAGATCTATGAAATAACTTTGTTTCAAGGTGTTCGGTGAATTGATTTAATCCTACTGACTTTTTCAAATATTTTGACGGACAAGTATTTTGTAAAATGTCATGCAGGCTTCTTGCAGTCTTACTCATAGCGTATTATTGCTTATAATACTCCTAGGACAGATACAGTGTTCACTTCTATAAGATTACTCTTGAGAATAAGTTACTCACTGGTATGATTAACGGTTGCACAATCAAGTGCTATACTTTCTGATGTACTGTATCTTTCTCCAAATTAATTTGTGAAACAGTGGTTAATGACAGAAGTAGGAATTGGAGGGGAAAAAGTGATTAAAAATCCCACTCTGCTTTGTTCATAAACTCTTTGAGAAAGAGAGTATCTCTTTTGTACAGCACCTAACACAATAGGGCTCCAATCTTCAGGCATTACTGTAATGCAAATAATAAATTACAAAATAAAAATCAAACTTAGCTATGCTGATATATCCATGTTCTTTGACTATGGTAAAATTGGACCATTTATTCCTCTATAATGATCATCCTTGAAAAATAAAATGTCAGGGTATGGAGTCAAGAAAATCCTTAAGGCTGGCTTTACAATTTTTGCACTGATTTTTTTTCTTTCCTCCTCCCCCCCGCCTTCATTTATCACTCTTCAGTAACAGCAATTGTGGTTTAGGGCATTCTGCTAGTGGGAATAGATTATCAGTTCTGGATGCCCTGGAGTGGAACCCATTAAGTACTACAGTAATAGTTATAAATTGGCATCCAAATAAATTCTAATGCAGAACCCAGTGAACCAACTAAATTAGGAAATGAAAAAAGAATAAACTGATGGCGGACTTGATATAAACTGCAAGCCCTAAAAATAATGGCATAAAAAGAATTCACCTAGAATTTATCTTTTTTTGGGGGTCTGACTATATGGAGCTGGTTCACAGCCAGGGCCAGATTAATTCTCCTGTGGGCCCGAGGCTATTAGATTTTGTGGGGCCCCCGTATACAAGTATTTTACCTAATTTAAAACAAAATTATCACAATTATGGCATTGAGGGTATTAACACTGTCAAGGTTCCTTCCCCACTCTGAACTCTAGTGTACAGAGGTGGGGACCTGCATGGAAGACCCCCCTAAACTTATTCTTACGAACTTAAGTTAAAAACTTCCTCAAGGTATAAACTTTGCCTTGTCCTTGAACCCTATGCTGCCACCACCAAGCGTGTTAAACAAAGAACAGGGAAAGAGCCCACTGGGAGACGTCTTTCCCCCCTCCCCCAAAATATCCCCCCAAGCCCTACACCCCCTTTCCTGGGGAAGGCTTGATAAAAATCCTCACCAATTTGCATAGGTGAACACAGACCCAAACCCTTGGATCTTAAGAACAATGAAAAAGCAATCAGGATCTTAAAAGAAGAATTTTAATTAAAGAAAAGGTAAAAGAATCACCTCTGTAAAATCAGGATGGTAAATTCCTTACAGGGTAATCAGATTCAAAACATAGAGAATCCCTCTAGGCAAAACCTTAAGTTACAAAAAGACACAAAAACAGGAATATACATTCCATTCAGCACAGCTTATTTACCAGCCATTTAAACAAATGAAAATCTAATGCATTTCTAGCTCGATTGCTTACTAACTTTTTACAGGAGTTCTGAAGAGCATTCCTGATCTGTTCCCGGCAAAAGCATCACACAGACAGACAGACAGCCTTTGTCCCCTCCCCCCGCCCCGCAGCTTTGAAAATATCTTATCTTCTCATTGGTCATTTTGGTCAGATGCCAGCGAGGTTATCTTAGCTTCTTAACCCTTTACAGGTGAAAGGGTTTTGCCTCTGGCCAGGAGGGATTTTATTTATATTGATGACACGCCCCCAAATACAGATAGGGTGAAACACTAGCTGTGATTTCTTCCTGGAGTGTTAGGAGATAACAGAGTTAATAAAACACATGCACCTCTAAATATACTACCAAGTGTGTAAAGACTAACAATATTTTCCACATCTCAAGGATGATTTTAACCAGTTGATTCTGGGAAACTTTCACGGGAGAGTGCACCAGCCACTTTGTTAGAAGCTCCTGAGATGTGTTGGATGTCAAAATCAAAATCTTGGAGAGCTAAACTCCACCGAATAAGCTTTTGTTATTTCCTGTGGCGGTATGAAGCCACTGTAACGCAGCATAGTCAGTTTGCAGGTGGAAACGCCATCCCCAAACGTATGGGCGTACGTTTTCCAGAGCGTAGACAATGGCATAACATTGTTTTTCACCGACTGACCAGTTGCTTTCCCTCTCAGACAGCTTCTTGCTGAGAAACACTACAGGATGGAATTCTTGATCCAGTCCTTCCTGCATTAAAACTGCTCCCATACCACGCTCAGATGCGTTTGTGGTTACTAGGAATGGTTTGTCAAAGTCTGGAGCCCTTAGCACAGGGTCAGACATGAGTGTCGCTTTAAGCTGGTTAAAGGCCTTCTGACACTCTTCGGTCCACTGAACGGCATTGGGCTGTTTCTTTTTGGTTAGCTCTGTCAGTGGGGCGGCGATTTGGCTGTATTGTGGTACAAATCACATGTAATATCCGGCCAAGCCTAAGAAGGATTAGACCTGTTTCTTTGACTTTGGGACAGGCCACTTTTGGATAGCATCCACTTTGGCCTGTAGAGGGCTGATAGTTCCTTGACCCACCTGGTGTCCAAGGTAAGTCACTCTGTTTCAGCCTATTTGACACTTCTTAGCCTTAACAGTTAGTCCTGCCTCCCTTATGCGCTCGAAGACTTCTTGTAGCTGTTCCAGGTGTTCTGCCCAGGAATCCGAAAATATGGCCACATTGTCAAGGTAGGCGACTGCATATTCTCCCAATCCTGCTAGGAGACCATGTACAAGTCTTTGGAAGGTGGCGGGTGCATTCTGCAGCCCGAAAGGGAGTACATTAAATTCATACAGCCTGACATGTGTGGTGAAGGCTGACCTTTCCTTGGCGGATTCATCTAGCGGTACCTGCCAGTACCCCTTGGTTAAGTCCAAGATAGAGATGAACTGCGCTTGTCCCAGTTTCTCCGATAGTTCATCTGTGCGTGGCATTGGATAGTTGTCTGGGCGAGTTACAGCATTTAGCTTACGGTAGTCCACGCAAAAACGTATTTCCCCATCTGGTTTGGGAACTAGAACCACTGGAGATGCCCGTGCACTGCCAGAGGGGGCGGATTATCCCCCATCTGTAGCATATCCTGGATCTTCCGTTCTGTAGCAGTTCTATTTTTAGCTTGAGGAGACACCCGGTAAGGTTGGACTTTAATTGGGTGAGCATTACCTGTGTCAATAGAGTGGTATGCCCGTTCAGTCAGTCCTGGGGTGGCTGAGAACGTCGGTGCGTAGCTAGTGCACAGCTCCTTGATCTGCTGTTGCTGCATACACCCAAGGGTCATGGAGAGGTTCACCTCTTCCACACCACCAGCACTTTTCCCTTCATAGTAGACATCTTCAGGCCACCCAGAGTCATCTCCTCCCTGGGCTGTAAACTGACAAACCTTTAATTCCCCTAAAACATCGTCCTCCAAAGCCCCTGTGTTAATCCAGCCCTGTTCACAGCCATAGTTTTAAACCCTGATTCTGCAGCATGTAGTAAGCTGGTCTCGAGCACACGATGTAGCATTCCATTTCAGCAGGGCTCTGTGCAGACACAGCAGCCCACAAACACACTAAATGTTGTAGGATTGAGGCCATAGTATATAAAATTGGTGTGTTTTGCATATTGTTCAGGAGAACCAAGCTGAAGCAGTGTTAGGGGAGAAGGGGGGAGGAATTTTTGTGGCTACCACTTTCCAGCTATTGTCTAAATGACCATAGTGTCATATGCTGATGAATAGTGCTTTTTATTTTATTGACTATGCTATAAGAAAGGAAGACTTAATTAGCTTTCAGTGAATTGGGGGGGGGGGGTTAAGCGAAAACTTTTTTGCTAAAAAATGCAGATTCGGGTTGATCAAAGCATTTCACTTATTTGTGTCAATTTTACCAAATTGGTCTTTGGTTTAAAAAAAAAAATCTGAAAAATCGAAACGTTTCAGGCCTTTTAAAAAAAGGTGTTTCAATTTTTTTATTTGAAAACTTTTTGAAACTTCAGTCTTACTAAAAATATTCTTAAGTTCAAACAAAACTGTGTTTTGTTCAACCCAGAATAAACACTTTTTAACTTCTCGGAACTGCCCATGAACCAGAAAAATCTGTTGTTCACACAGCTTTAATAATGAATGATTTTTTTACCCTTTTTATAGCTTCTTCAGAGTTGTTATGGGTATTTTGAAAATATCCTTCATCATTATCCTCATTCTCCTTCCCCGCCCCTTCATTGGCATGCAGCACTGGAATGTGTGTGAAATTTTTCCAATATCCAGTAATTCACTCTGACGTTTCTCCTCTCTTTCTTTCAACTTCAGCTGCTAAGGCAGCAGGATTTAAATGCACTGTGGCTTCGCTCTTATTTGATTAATTAATATACTTGCATAATATTTGCTATGAGGGGAGCGTGAAGAGGGGCTGGAATGTGGGGGAGAGACTAATCTGCCTGTTCCCTTATGAAAAAGACACACACACATTTTATATAAAATAATATATATAGGAATTAAACTTATAGGAATTTATATATATATATAGGAATTAAACTAATGTGGCTCTATGGAAAGTTAAAAGTATAACCTTTTCTTGAGAAGTTGTAGCATCTTCATGCTTTGGAGCAAGGACTTGAAGGGAGTTGCCCTAGTAATCAGGGATGTACCTCTCGCTGACCACTTGAAAATATGACCAAATTTGTCTAAATTTGCATGTGTTCAGTAGAGACTTGTTAACTTAGTAGCTAAATTCTCTGAAGCTTCTCATTACCCTAAGTATGCTCCACCCATCCTTGCTTCTAACTGCTGACTGGACTGCACATACCCCATCCCCAGAGAGTGACTAAGCATGTTCCAGTCCAAGGTTCCATGACCAGACTAGAGCTTTCCTGCCGCTGTTTTCCCCTATCTGCCAGGGGCTACTGCAACACCAGAATTGAAAGCACAAGACTCTTCTGCTGGCATTCAGGCAGTAAGCAGGAGGAGGAGGAAGTCAAGTGGCACATGCTGAGGATTGAGGAATGTGGAAGGAGATATGCAGGAGCAAGAACCAGGAGGGTGAGATAGGAATAAAGGGGAGAAAAGGTAGAGGGACAGGAACTGAGGATGGGGCGAATATAGGACAGGGACAAGCATTGGGTGGGAGGCAGATGGGCAAGAGCTGCAGTATTGCAACAGGGTAGGGGACAGGGTGGGATTTGGGGAAGTGGTAATAGGAGAAAAGGAAAGGGAGTGGCTTGAGGGATGGGGACAGGCAGAAAGGTCTGTAACCACCAAGGCACACTATGATACCGGAACCTCACAAGTCCTTTGCTGTCTAACAAATTAGGTGGGTCCTGAAGGGAAAAAATAGTTTTTGATCATGTAATTAAAGACTATATTCCTGCACAGAAAATCTGAATGCTGGCATGTCCTGATTCTTGAATGCTTGACTTTGCAACCTTAATAATCTTTTTATTATGTGTGGGGGTTTTTTTTGGGTGCATACAGATATATCTTCTCTATTCTATAATATGGTTATTTCCTATTCCATACGGGTTTCTATAAGAAAATGTTTGTTTCCTCAGTCCGAGCTAAACATGGTGGGCTCTTGGTTTCAAAACCTACAGAATGATTGCTGTGTGGGCATTTCTAGCCTTACTAACATAAGTAAAAATAGACTGGGAACAAAGTTGGAGCAATTATAGTTGTTAAAGAAGAATGCTGTAAACACAAGCCGTTGTATCACTTGGTGTGATCCAGTGAACCGCTACAGGCTTCAGGAATCACAGTATACTGAAATAACTCCTCACTCTGTTGCTATAAAAAGTCTGTTCAAAGTACTGAAGGCTGCTATAGTTGCAGTGGAAATTAGCCCTGAAGTTGGGTCAGAGGCTCAAGGCTATCTTTGGAATTTGGTCTGCTTAAGTTAGATATTCTAAAGGCCTGATTTTCCCTCCCTGCTCAGAAACACTGAGTGCAACTTGTACCTATTGACTGCTCAGTCCCTCTTGCAAATACAATTCCAAGTGTTTAGGAGAAATTTGGTTGCAAATACATCCAATAATATCATTTACAGCCACATTTACCAGTGTTAGAAACTATTTTATAACCACAGTTGGAAATAGTGAAGCAAAATTTCTGGAAGGGATTGGTATTCTATAGCATGCTTTGGGCTAAAATAGTTGCTCTTTCTCCCCTTAGTCTCCCTGCCCCCTTTACAGCGGTGCCAGCTCTCATTTAATGCATATCTCATGAATTGTGAATGCTTGGGGTTGGCAGTACTCAACTAACTAGACTGGACAGGGAAATTGAGCCAGACTGTATGATCCTTGTGACAGGGACTACCTGTTTGTGTCATGAGTGGTGGTGACTGGTGAGCATGTTGCCGGGTTTTAATCTCTTAATAAAAGTAGACCCCTTACTGCAAAACTCTTGCCAACCATTATTCTGGCAGCGCTGTTTTTGACAACCCTTTTGGAACACTGTTGTTGCTTGAACCTCATTAAGGGTGGTACAGAAGGAAGAGAAATAGGAGCTTGGGAGAGTGGAAGAAGATAACGGTGACAGGGAGCAACGGATGATGGAGTGGAGAGCAGCATGATATTTAGCAGGCTCAAGAAAAAACCTGAGCTGAATGATAGCAGCAACAGCTCGCACACTTAGAGAAGGTAGCAGTATCAGATTCTTGTTTCTTGAGCCAAACATAAATTATTATTAATATTTTATAAAGTGGAGTACTAAAAACCTTTTTTTCCCATTATTGCTGCTTTGGGGATTTATAAGGCCTGTCTCAGACTTTCTAAAATATACCTTTCTTGTTTGAGTTACTTCTTTGCTGGAGGTTGTTGGCAAGATCTGAAGACCTGAATGGTGATGAAACCTGTAGCTGTAACCTGAATGGTCATTGAGTTAGTATCCCTTCCCATCTCAATTTAGTATTTGGGAGAAAGGGAGTATATTAGATTATAGCCTCAAGTGATGATATGAGAACCAGAAGCTCTTCAACAACCTGAAACTCAAAAAAAGTCATACAAAAAGTGGAAACTTGGTTAAATTACAAAGGACAAATATATTTTTAAAAAACCAAACAAACAGAAGCATGCAAAGGCAAATTTAGAATGAATTATTTAGGGACATGACGAGTAACAAGAAAACATCTTACGAATACATTAGAAGGAAGAGGAAGACGAAGGACAGGGTAGGCCCATTACTGCATTTTCTCTTATTGTCTTTCTGTCCTCAGTGAGTAATAGCTGGAGTGTTAAATGCCTTTTTAGTTTCAGTTTTCACCAAAAAGGTTAACAATGATCGGAGAACTAGCATAGTGAACATTAATGTAAATGAGGTAGCATCAAAGGGCAAAATAAGGAAAGAACAGGTTAGGAACTAATTAGACAAGTTACATGTCTTCAAGTTGGCAGGGCCTGGTGAAATACACCCTAGAATATTTAAGGAAATAGCGGAAGAGATATTTGAGCCATTACTGATGATCTTTGAGATTCCAGACGACTTGAAAAGGGCAGATACAGTACCTATCTAAAAAAGGTGGAATAGGGACAACCCAGGGAATTGTAGATCAGTCAGTTTAACTTAACCCAGAAAGATAATACAGCAAATAATTGAGATCAATTTGTAAGCACCTAGAAGATATGTTGATAAGCAACAATCAACATGGATTTGTCAAGAACAAATCATGTCAAACTAACCTAATATCCTTCTCTCACAGGGTAACAAGCCTGGTGGATGGGGGGGAAGAAACAGACATGATATATCTTGACTTTAGCAAGGCTTTTGATACTGTCTCACATGACGTCATAAACTAGGGAAATTAGCCTAGATGAACTTATGTAAGGTGGGTGCATAATTGATTGGAAAAGTGTACTCAGAATAGTTACAATGGTTCACAGTCAAGCTGGAAGGACATATTGAATGGAGTCATGTAGGAGTCTGTCCTGTGTCTGGTTCTATTCAGTATCTCCATAAATAATTTGGCTAATGGCATAGATAGTACACTCATAAAGTTTGCAAATGGGACCAAGCTGGGAGGGGTTGCAAGTGCGTTGGAGGACAGGGTTAGAATTCAAAATGATCTTGACTAACTGGAGAAATGGTCTGAAATTCAATAAGGACTAAGAAGGAATAATTAATTGCACAAATACAAAATGGGAAATGACTGTCTAGAAAAGGGTGCTGCAGAAAAGGATCTGGAGTTTATAGTGGATAACAAAGTAAATATGACTCCACAATGTACTACTATTGCCTGTGTGCCCCCCCCCAATGAACTTAGTCCTGTCTCAATGCAGGGAAATGGGCTAGAAGACCTATCGAGGTCCCTTCCACACATACATTTGTATGACTCAGGTCTTCCAAAGAGCTTGTTGTAGTTCTCCAGAAAGAAAAGTGAAGGGAATAGCTGAAGTTTTAAAAGTAACAAATAAGCAGTTGTTTTTTTTTCTTGAGGGGCGGGAATAGGAAGAGAGATGAGGCCATTCAGATTTCACCCTTAGTATTTAAGAAACGAGTGCATTTTTATAATGTAACAAAGTCTGTTTTTAATTTCTTCTTAAATGTATGGTTTTGTGGTGTGTGTTCTGCTTTTCTTAGTGTCACTGTGAATCAAAGAGTTCAAAGTTCAAAGAGCTGAAAAACAATAAAGGGCACCATTGGGTTCTGAATAGTGTCAGTATCCCCAAACCACTACTGATGGTTGTCAGCGGAAATGGGAAGCTTCAGTTCTAGTGACAGCATCTGTTTATACTTGAAAGTAGCTGGAAAGGAGGCTGAAGCTGCCCTGAATAAGGGTAAACAGGTCTTTCTTTCCCCTCCCCCAACCTTCTGTTCTACCCACAGACTGTTATGTTGCCTTTTTTGGGTCTCGCTTTGAGGGGAATCAGTGTGGCTAACCTTTTCTGACCATTCAAGTGGGTAATAATCTTAGCCCCTCAGATTGTTCCTTCTGAACTAGCTATTTCATATACAGAAAATTTAAACAGCTTAACACTTCATTTTAAATATGACCCAGTAAGTGTGTTAAAATGTTTAACCCATTTAGCATTAATAGAATTGTTCACAGCAGTTCAGCATGAATCTGTTTCCATATTCATAGAAAATTGAGCTCATTTAAACTTGCATTCAGTAAAACATGTATAATCTAAACTGACGGAACGTACTTTTACTTCAAATTTTCATGCGTGTGTTTGTACAGTAATTTCAAGGGACATGCGGTATTAGAACACAGATTTGTTTAAACATAATACCTTCTTCCAGGTGGTAATCCTTATTCGCATCTTGAGTCAAGACAATAATAGATGCAATGTTTAAGGGGGGGATGGTTTAGTGCTACTTAAGTTTGCTGAAGAGCTGAGTTGAAGGTTTTTTTTTCTCCTAATAGCATTTTTGTTTAGATGACAGATGTTAATCTAAAAATATTCTGCTCTTTTGATAACTGGTATTGAAAAACATGTCTTTGTTACCTCATGTGTACAAATAATCATCATAAATTGGAGAGGAAACATCCAATACAGATAGAGAGCATGATGAGAAATGTACAATGTTATTTTTGAATACAGAAACCCATTTAATTAATCAAACTGTTTAAAAATATGTATATTGTCTGAAGCCTATAATATGATTTAATGTTTAAACGAGATTTTTTTTAAAGTAGTGAGTAATTTACCAATGAATACTGTATTTGTTTAAATTGAGTAAATGGGAATGAAATCTTTGGCTAAGTATGCTGTTTCATTGAACAAATATTTAAGGTTAAAGTCCTTTGCTAAGACTGCCAACAAGGGTGCTGTTTCAAAGACCAGAGAATCATCAGGCAGGGGTGTCACACTTACTTTCTTAAAAAGAAAAGGAGTACTTGTGGCACCTTAGCGAAATAAATTGGTTAGTCTCTAAGGTGCCACAAGTACTCCTTTTCTTTTTGCGAATACAGACTAACACGGCTGTTACTCTGAAAGTTACTTTCTTATCACTGGAAGGAGTACCTCTGTCTGGTTTAAGGCATAGTTGCCCAAATCTTCCAAAACAACTAGTGATTTTTGGGTTTCCAAGTTGCCACTTTAAAGAGGCCTGACTTTCAGAATCGGGCCCCTCAAAAATCACAGGTCACTTTTAGCAATTTGGCCCACTATGGGGAAGCATGCATTGCTGTTGGCTATTCTTTCACAAGCCCAATTAAAATCATCTTAGAAATCTCTTTTCTCAGACTTACTGTGCATTAATGTGAAAACTGATTATTTGCTGCTTATCGTGCCATTTAATTTTACTGTGTGATCTTTCTTTCATTTTACAAGTATCCAGAAAATAACAGGATTTGGTGGTGGCTGACTTTTCTTCTAATAAGAATGTTGATCTGCTTTAAAGGAACACTATTTTTTTTTTTTTTTTTTTTGTTACAGTGTAATTGGAAGCAGTGGTTGCTGCTCTGAAGAGAGAGGCAAAGCCCTATCAAAAACTTGGCTGTCATAACTCCTTTGTTGTGGGCCCATGGATTTGCTTTGTTTTAAGGCAGTTTCTGTTGTATACCAATCACACTGTACAAAAGGGAAAGATTAATTTCAAACCAATATTCTAGGTGTACTAAACCCAAAGAATATATTGCCTATTTAGAAGGCCAGTTTCCTATATTTATTAAATATAAACAGAGGTGTTGTCAGTACAAGCTACATTTTTACATAAACACTAAAATGGAGGGTGTTAAAGGGGTGCTAAGCAAGACACATTATCACCGTTATACAGATGGTGAAAAGAGTGGACAGAGAAGTTGGACAATTTGTTTGAGGTCAGAAAGCAAGTCAGTTGTATAGCACATAATAGAACTGAAGTTTCTTGCCAGCCAAGTACCTGGATCCATTAGACCATATAGTATTGTAGTGAAAGATAGGGACTCAAAGAGAATATTAATTGACACAATGAAAAGAAATGGCCTTCAAAACTATCAAATCTTTTAGATTTGAAAAGTGAACATGAAATCTTAGATTTTTCTTTTTTTCTTTCATGGAAACTGGATACCTTTTGCGAAACAGCCTGTGAAAATTTCATTTAGTTTAAAATCATTCTTCACATAGAAATGTTTGAAATTTCTTGCATTCTAATGAGAAAACCACATTTCATGAAAAGCAAAATGCCCTCCAATTCCAATTATTTATTTTAGTAAAACTCTGGAAAATGTTTTGATGGCTTTGGCAGGTGTTGGATTGTGATGATTGTTACCGTTTTGACCACAAATTGTATATGCAGCTAGTCCGTGCTAAAACATTCTACTAATTTTATTGCTCCTGTGTTTCCTCTTCTCCTGCACTTGTTCCATCCATTTATTATATCTTGTAAACAGGAACAACCTTAACTTTGGCCTTTCCTGATTTATCTGTTTTTAAATGCTTAACCAGGCAACTTTTAATAGTCTTTTTAGTATATATTTCTGCATTACATGTGACTGTGTAACTAATCTGTTGGTTTTGTTGTGTTTTTTTTTATTCTCCATTTGGCTAGACTTGTACAGTACTAGGTTCTTGGGACCTGACAGTATTCTCATCTGTTAGGCACTTTGCAAGAACAACCTGCTCAAGTTCAGGGCCTTTCATATTTTATTGGTGAAAAGAATATTTGGGGCACAAAATCCAGGGTTTAGTCCTATAGGAGGCAACTTCCGTTGAACCTGTGCCTCTGCGTACAGAGGTCTGTGTTAAAATGATTCTCTTCTGGCCTGGAGCACTCTGCAACCTTTGGAGCTCCGTAAATGTCACTTTTAAATGGCCAGCAATTATGATTTCTTCAAATGACATTGGACACTCTCTCCTGAGAAGTACAACACAAACTCTAGAATACTAGTATTCTCTTCTGTGTAATTCAAGACCAAGAGCTAGGAGTTGGGAGACTTTGGTTCTATTCTTGACTTTGTAACAGCTTGCTATGTGACCTTGAGCAAGTTACTTAACCCTGTTGTACCTCATGTTCCCCATATGGAAAATGGTGTAATGTATACTTGACTTTTGAGGGCCTGTGATAACAAATAACTATATAAGTGTAAAGTATAATTTAATTATGTTTCTCATAGCAGGAGACTGATTCTAGAATGGGAATTCAAGACTCTTGTTTGTCTAGTACAACTGCTAGGCCACTTGAGCCAACTTGATGTATATTTTCTCTTTCAAGCCCTATGAACAATAAGTAGTATTGAAACTTTAATTTGCATAATTCTTAAACTAGTGCATAGAGATTTATTTTTACTTGAAGGCTGATCTGCTGACTTGTAGGGTATCCTGACAAACTTGATGTTTTTGGTGTCTATACTTGTCAAGCTCTTTATTTCAGGAGTGAGGTAAAATTTCTTACTTTTTTTTATTCTACAAAGATTATTACAAATTATCATTGGTCTATTATATAATCTTTGCAGGACGAACTCTCCTGGAAAAACTGTTCAGCCAGCAGGAGAATGCCCCACAGGAAGAAGCAGAAAAGCTGTGTTCTAGGATCATTGCGATGGGGCTCCTACTTCCTTTCAGCGATTGTTTCAGAGAACCATGTAATCAGAGTGCGCATCAGAGCACACCGACGTTTGATGTAAGTTGCAGAATTTATATTGTAGATACTTCTTATGAACAATTTTAATTATCAGTGGTTTATGATACCTATCAATCTAGGAAAATTCTCCTCTTAGAGAACTCTTCCCCCCCCCCCCCGTGATCAAGTGACTAAAATTGTCCTATTAAATGTGGGCAACTAAATTTAGTGTTTGAGTTCATACATGTTCAAGACTGGATATACAAAATATACTGGAACAATTATTTTCCTTTCCCATAACATGTTCTCCTTCAAGATTTGAGAGCATAATGGTAGTGTTTGCCATGTTGCTGTACTGTAGCTGTTATTTTCACTAATTTACACCAACCATCTTCTCTTTTTTTGTAGGAAGGTATACATAGCTTTCTGCATTTCAACCATGAGATCATACCTCCTACAAATCCGGTGGTAGCTTCACTGGAAAACCAACAGTATACCATTCTGTCAGTGCCAGATTAAGTCATTTTTGGGGCCCGATGTACAATGGCAATTGGGGGGACATCTTCCCTGCTTCTGGGGAGAGGGATTGGGTCCGACCCTCAGACTTAGAGGCCCTAGATTGTGTGTGTTGGAGAACAAACCCACCCTGGCCTCACCCTGTAGAGGAACCTGTACCGCAGAGCTAGCCCAGCTCCTTGCTCTGCTGTTGCCACAGTGTGCAGACAGGACTCTTACTGGCTGTCATAAATATAAAGGGAAGGGTAACCACCTTTCTGTATACAGTACTGTAAAATCCCTCCTGGCCGGGGCAAAATGCTTTTACCTGTAAAGGGTTAAGAAGCTCAAGTAACCCGGCTGGCACCTGACCAAAATGGCCAATAAGGGGACAAGATACTTTCAAATCTGGAGTGGCGGGGGGGAAGGTTTTCTCTGTCTGTGTGATGCCTCTGCCAGGGACAGATCAAGAAAGCAAGCAATCCAACACCTATAGAGTTAGTAAGTATTCTAGCTAGGAAGTGCGTTAGATTTTCTTTTGTTTTTGGCTTGTGAAATTTACTGTGCTGGAGGGAATGTGTATCCCTGTTTTTGTGTCCTTTTGTAACTTCAGGTTTTGCCTAGAGGGTTTCTCTATGTTTTGAATCTGACTGCCTGTGAGATTATTTTCCATTCTAATCTTATGGAATGTTTCTTTTATCTTTTTTTGTTCTTCTAATGAAGTTCTGTTTTTTGAGACTCTGATTGGGGTTTTAGTGTCCTAAAACCCCAAGGCTGGTCTGTGCTCATCTTGTTTATTCTAAAGCCTCCCCAGGAAAGGGGGGGTAAGGCTTGGGGGGATGTTTTGGGGAAAGATGTCTCCAAGTGGTCTCTTCCATGATTCTTTGTTAAATCGCTTCGTGGTGGCAGCATACTGAATCCCAGATATGGGAATTTTGTGTCCCAGGAAAGTTTTAACTTAAGCTGGTAGAAATAAACTTAGGGGGTCTTTCATGCGGGTCCCCACATCTGTAATCCAGAGTTCAGAGTGGGGAAGGAACCCTGACACTGGCTCTAAGTTCTTTTGTATGTTTTTGCCTCCCTTCCCCCAACACTCCAAGATGGGGGCCCTGTGCAAGTGTACTAAGTGCATAGTTTGATAATCTGGGCCTGCATGTTACCATGAAACTCCACAGAACTCTGGTGCAATGTCTACTCTAGGGTTTTTGTTTTTGTGTTTTTTTTACAGTGGGAGTCCTAGAATTGACCTCGAGAGGTCATCTGCACTCATGGCAGGACTGAGTATTATCTAGACCATCTCTGAGAGGTGTTTTTTTAACCTGCTCTTAAAAATCTCCAATGACGGAGATTCCACAATCTCCCCAGGCAGTTTATTCCATGCTTAACTACCTTGTTAGGAAGCTTTTCCTAAGTCTTAAGAAGATAAGAATGGCCATACTGTATCAGACCAAAAGTCCATCTAGCCCAGTATCCTGTCTTTCGACAGTGGCCAATGCCAAGTGCCCCAGAGGGAATGAACAGAACAGGTAATCAAGTGATCCATCCCCTGTCGCCCATTCCCAGAACCTAAACTGCCCTTGCTGCAATTTAAGCTCACTGCTTCTTGTCCTATCCTCGTAGGTTAAGTAGAACCATTTTCCCCTCCTCCTTGTAACAGCTTTTTATATACTTGAAAACTGTTATCATGTCCCCTATCCATCTTCTTTTCTTCAGACTAAACATGCCCATTTGTTTTCAGTCTTCCCTCATAGGTCATGTTTTCTAGACCTTTAATCATTTTTATTTCTATTCTCTGGACTTTCTCCAGTTTGTCCACATCTTTCCTGAAATGTGGCACCCATAACTGGATACAATAGTCCAGTTGAGGCCTAATCAGCATGGAGTAAAGCAGAAGAATTACTTCTTGTGTCTTGCTTATGACATTCCTGCTAATACATCCCAGCATGATGTTTGTTTCTCCTCCACCCCCAACAGTGTTACAGTGTTGACTCATATTTAGCTTTTGATCCACTATGAGCCCCAGATCCCTTTCTGCAGTCCTCTTTCCTTGGCCGTCTTTCCCATTTTGTCTATGTGCAACTGATTGTTCCTTCCTAAGTGGAGTATTTTTCATTTGTCCTTATTGCATTTAATTCTGTTTACGTCAGACCATTTCTCCAGTTCATCCAGATCATTTTGAATTTTAATCCTATCCTCCAAAGCACTTGCAACCCCTCCCAGCTTGGTATCATCCACATATTTATAAGTATACCCTTTATGTCATTATTTAAAGTACTGATGAATCATAGAATCATAGAATATCAGGGTTGGAAGGGACCCCAGAAGGTCATCTAGTCCAACCCCCTGCTCAAAGCAGGACCAATTCCCAGTTAAATCATCCCAGCCAGGGCTTTGTCAAGCCTGACCTTAAAAACCTCTAAGGAAGGAGATTCAGAACAGAACTGGATCCAGAACTGATCTCTGCAGGAGCTCACTTGACATGCCCTTCCAGTCTGACAGTGAACCACTGATAAATATTCTCTGGGAATGGTTTTCCAACCAGTTCTGCACCCTCCTTATAGGCAGTAGCGTAGCGGGGGGAGCAGCCGCTCCCCCTCTGAGCACAAGTGGTGCCTTTTTTCAATTTTTACTCACCTGGCGGTGCTCCGGGTCTTCAGCGGCGGGTGCCTTCATGCGCTCCGGCTCCTTGGTGGCGAGGGCCACCCGGTGTGTACAAGCGGGTGGCATCTTTTTTTTATGTCCGCTGCCCCTGTTCGCTCCACCTAGCTACGCCACTGCTTATAGGAGTTCCATCTAGGTAGTATTTCCCTAATTTGTTTATAAGACGGTCATGTAAGACCATATCAAAAGCCTTACTAAAGTCAAGATATACTACATCTACTGTTTTTCCCCTTATCCACAGGCTTGTTACCATTTCAGTGAAAGCTGTTAGTTTGGTTTGACATGATTTCTTCTTGACAAATCCATGCTGACTGTTACTTATCAACTTATTATCTTCCAGGTGTCTGCAAATTGATTGCTTAATTATTTGCTCCATTATCTTTCTGGATACTATTCCGCTTTTTATAGATTGGCACTATATTTGCCCTTTTCCAGTTCTCTGGAATTTCACGCTGTTTTCCATGACTTTTTGAAGATAATCACTAAAGGCTCAGATATGTCCTCAGTCAGCTCCTTGAGTATACTAGGATATATTTCATCAGGCCCTGGTGACTTGAAAACATCTTACTTGTCTAAGTAATTTTAACTTGTTTTTTCCCTATTTAAGCCTCTGATCCTACCTCATTTCCACTGGTATTCATTGTTAGATATCCAGTTTCTATTACACTTTTTTGGTGAAACTGGAACAAAAAAGTCATTTAGCACTACTGCCATTTCCACATTTTCTGTTTGTTTTTTCCCCTCAGTGAGTAATGGGCCTGCACCATCCTTGGTCTTCCTCTTGCTTCTAATATATTTGTAGAATTTTTTCTTGTTATCCTTTGTCTCTAGCTAGTTTAATCTCATTTTGTGCCTTGGCCTTTCTAATTTTGTCCCTATATACTTGAGTTATTTATTTATATTCATCCTTTATAATTTGACCTAGTTTCCATTTTTTGTAGGTTTCTTTTTTTTTTGAGTTTCAGATAAAGCATCTGAACAAAGCATATTGGTGGGTGAGTTAGGTTTAGGAGTGGAGCAGTGCCTGCTGCCGGAAGTAACCAGCAGTCAGTGTCCTGCCAGTGACAGAGCCATACCATCCTCCCCCGGGGGCGTGACAGCAGTCCTCTCTACCTGGATAGTGTCCTCAACCTTGGACATCTCCATAGGAATACTCTCAATGAATTACTCACGTGTATGAATGCTCCGCAGCCTGGCCACCTCCTCTTGTGGTTCTCTCATCTGCTTCCGAAGAGATTCCACCAGCAGGCATGTTTCACACTGGATGGTCCTTGCAGCCTGGCTTTCTATGAGTGGAAAATGCAGGCCACAGTCTCTGCAAATCCACACCAGGATCTGGGTAGAGGCATCCATGGTTAGGTTCTTTGTCTGGATGCAGGTGGAGGAAACGAGAGCAGCATTGGTAATGGCATGTAGGCCAGCTGCTGGCATTTTAACTACTGTGTCATTTATGTCCATGTTCTGTCTGCAGTTAGCTGGCTCTGGTGCTGTCACTGGTGGAGCTGCACTATTATTACCAATGGCGTGAAATGTTGAGGTTGGGTCGGGGAGTCTAGTGTAGGCTGCGATGCAGTTGCCCTTTCCTTCTTCAGAATAAAAAACTCGAGCACTAGTAGGTCATTTTAATTATTACCTAGGTTTTTTTTTTTTTTATTGTGGAACACTCTCTTCTTCTTCATATGATCTTGGTGACATGGGCTTTTTATGTTTACTTTGATCAAGATAATTAATATATTTCTCTGCACTTTACATGTTCAAAGTGCTGTATGCGTATTAGCTAATCCTCACAATACCTGTGTGGGATGGTATCTCCATTTTATACTTGAGGAAACTGAGGCATAGAGAAGCTATATGACGTACCCAAGAAGACCTAGTGAGTTAGTGGCATAACTGAGATGAAACTCCAGGCTTCCTGATTTTCAGAGTGTAATGCTTTTCTAAAGAGTAGTAATATTGTAATTTAACCATTGGTAAAATACAAAACTGAAATGACCGTAATTGGAATACGTCTGTCTAGACCATTTTTTTGTTTATCGTCTTGGTTATCTATCCCAGGTAATTCAGTTCGTGTGGAGCGTAACTCCTGGATTCATCTGAGAATAGTTGACAGTCTCTATGAAGAAGTTTTGTGACCTGATTTTGGGACTGAATTAAAGATGTTGTTAAATTGGCACTTAAAACTATTTCAGGCAATTATAAAACACTGTGGAGATTATAAAATTGAAAGTCAGGAAGCCTGGTTATTGCCGAAGGTTACTAAAGAGCTTAGGGGGAAAATGACCCATTGTTTTTTAGTGTCACTGTTTCGGGGTTAACTGTGCCCTTGACTCTCCCTGTGGCCTTCCTTGAGGGCATCTATTTAAGGTTTCAGGCTCCCGGCCATCACTTCTCTGGTAGAAACCTGTTTCACTTCACTCTGGACCAGGGGTTTAGGCTTGCAGTTCCGCTGCACCTCTCTGTGACTTCCCCAGCAGATCTGACCAGGGTCCAGTGCTTGAGGTTACATCATTCACCGGGGCTACAACAGTGTACACCTGTTACCAACCAGTCTTCATTAAAAAAAAAACTAGGGCTGTCAAGCGATTAAAAACATTAATCATGATTAATTGTGTGATTAATCGTGCGATTCCTTTTTTTTTAATCTCACTGTTCAACAATAATAGAATACTATTTATTTAAATATTTTTGGATGTTTTCTACATTTTCAAATATATCGATTTCAGTTACAACATGGAATACAAAGTGTACAGTGCTCACTTTATATTTATTTTTGATTAAAGTGTTTGCAATATAAAAAGACAAAAAATAGTATTTTTCAATTCACCTAATACAAGTACTGTAATGCAATTTCTTTATCATGAAAGTTGAACTTACAAATATAGAATTATGTACAAAAATACTGCATTCAGAAATAAAACAATGTAAAATTTTAGACCTTGCAAGTCCACTCAGTCCTATTCTTGTTCAGTCAATCCCTCAGACAAACAAGTTTGTTTACATTTGCAGGAGATAATGCTGCCCACTTCTTGTTTACAATGTCACCTGAAAGTGAGAACAGGTGTTCTCATGGCATGTCGCAAGGTATTTATGTACCGGATGCGCATGCGTTGCAGGGGACATTCGTCCATGTTGATGACGGGTTCTGCTCGAAAACCATACAAAGCATTGTGGACTGAAGCGTGTTCATTTTCATTATCTGAGTCAGATGCCACCAGCAGAAGGTTGATTTTCTTTTTTCGTGGTTTGGGTTCTGTAGTTTCCGCATTGGAGTGTTGCTCTTTTAAGACTTCTGAAAGCATGCTCCACACCTCATCCCTCTCAGATTTTGGAAGGCACTTCAGATTCTTAAATCTTAGGTCGAGTGCTGTAGCTATTTTTAGAAATCTCACATTGGTACCTTCTTTACGTTTTGTCAATTCTGCAGTGAAAGTGTTCTTAAAACGAACAACTACATGTGCTGGGTCATCATCCGAGATTGGCGTAACATGAAATATATGGCAGAATGTGGGTAAAACAGAGCAGGGGATGTACAATTCTCCCCCAAGGAGTTCAGTCACAAATTTAATTAATGCATTACTCTTTTAATGAGTGTCATCAGCATGGAAGCTTGTCCTCTGGAATGGTGGCCGAAGCATGAAGGGGCATACGAATGTTTAGCATATCTGGCATGTAAATACCTTGCAATGCTGGCTACAAAAGTGCCATGCAAATGCCTGTTCTCACTTTCTGGTGACATTATAAATAAGAGGGCAGCATTATCTCCTGTAAATGTAAACAAACTTGTTTGTCTTAGCGATTGGCAGAACAAGAATTAGGACTGACTGGACTTGTAGGCTCTGAAGTTTCACATTGTTTTGTTTTTGAGTGCAGTTATGTAACAAAAAAAAATCTACATTTGTAAGTTGCACTTTCATGACAAAGAGATTGCACTACAGTACTTGCATTAAATGAATTGAAAAAAACGATTTCTTCTGTTTATCATTTTTACGGTGCAAATATTTGTAATCAAAATATACACTTTGATTTCAGTTACAACACATAATACGAGATGTATGAAAATGTAGAAAAACCTCCAACATATTTAATAAATTTCAATTGGTAGTCTCTTGTTTAACAGTGTGATTAAAACTGCGATTAATTTTTTTGAGGTAATTGTGTGAGTTAACTATTGATTAATCGACAGCCCTAAAAAATACATTTATTCATAAGGTAAAAGACAAAACATTTAAAAAAAAAATAAAAGTTCCTACATACTTACTACATGCTTCTCAGAGGTCCCCCTCAACTTCAGCATAGGGCTCTAGTCAGTATTAGTCTTTCCAAACCTTCAACAAGGTTTGGAGTCCCCCTAGAATCCAAGGTCCTGTCTGTTTATTGCATTTACAAGACGACTGTGTGTCAGTTTAAACTCAGCCTTTTTATGGCAAAAGCCCTTTCTTTGTCTGGTGGTTTCTGGAAAACCGAGTCTGAACCAGTATATGTAGACTTCCCGGGGGGGTGGTACCTCTCTGGAGGTGTTTACAACCTGAGTGATTCGCCTTAGTTACCCCCAACAGTGTTTGTTCCTGGAGGAGCTGTGGTAATTCCCTCCCCTGGAGTTGCAACAATCCATGGCCCATAGTGATGTGCTCCGCTCCCCAAAGATATTGCATGTGGTTGTAGTATCTGTCACAGGTTCAGTTTCAGCATTTGGGCAGCATTTTATATATGAGGTTTATATATATATAGGTGAGAGGTTTTTTGCAGGAGTGGTGGGTGAAATTCTGTGGCCTGCGTTGTGCAGGAGGTCAGACTAGATGATCATAATGGTCCCTTCTGACCTAAATATCTATGAATCTATGATCAGTTTTATTATTTCTGCCATATAGTCAGATAATCAGTTTTCCCCTTTTGTTTGTGGGTTTTGGATATAGCAATATGTGAGAGAGAAACTTTTTTTTTTTAATAGAAAAATGGAACTGTAAAACTAGAAGGTCTGGTAGGGAGCACCAGGGACAAATGTTGTAGCTGAAACTACTTTTCTAATTCATTTTTTCTTTTAATTGATTGTTTCTTTGATTAATTGTTGAGTTGACTATGTCCCTTTAACATTTTTTTTTTTTGTTTAAATGTTTTGGTATCTTTTAACTCTGTGTTACACATGATTTATAGCTTTGGTGCGCTGGTGGTTGCTGCAATTCACCTTGAGTGACAAGGAGCAGCAAGAAATTGTACCATATACATTTTTGACAGCTCACCGCTTCAGGCCCTCTTACTTTAAAATTTGTGTGGTGAACTTCCTCAGATTTCCTGATAACGTTCTTTTCTATGTGCATTTAAGGAAAATGCAGCAAAGTACCCCACGTAAAAATATTATAACTGATCATTGCTTGTTTTATTTTGTTCAAATTGGGCCAAGAAATAAGAAAAACACCATTGCTTATTGTAAGTAAGATGATTATTCTGGAAGTCCTTCACCAATCATGCTGGTTAGAGGACAGAATAGCTGAAGAAGTGGGATCTGTGGCCAGCTATGGAGTTTTATGAGCATTTGCTTCAGACTCATCCATTTAAGATTTTATTGGCCTACCAAGATTGACAGTATTATTTTGAAACTAGTCATGAGTCAGATACCATGTGATTGACTCAGTATAAGAACCTGAGCAGAATAGATCATTTCTTCCTGTAGTGTGATAATGGCAAAATTGTTTTCCTGTTGCAGCTTCAGTGATCACTTTTTTTGTTAGAGCTTCTGTGGAAGAAGAGGCTAACTACTATTTGGTCATGCAGGAAAATCTAATAAACAGGTTACTGTCTAGAAGATGTAGTATACGTTGTTTTCTCTCAGGAAGGAAGAGTTCTTCAGAATCCAGACATTTCCAGGTGCTTTAGTTTCATATATATGTTCCATAAAATACCAAGACCAAGTCAAACTCAGAAAGTCCTTAGTCCTTCTTCTCTTCCTCTAAATCTCATCCACAAACACAAATTCAACTACCACCTCTAGGATGATTCCCAGATTACCTCTACTCCAGTCCTGTCTCATTCTATCCAAACTATCTCTCTGACATCTCCTTGTTGATGTCTAGCTGTCAGCTCAAGATCAATGTGGTTTAAACAGGGCTCCCAAACTTCCTTCCCTCCTTAGAGTGGATTTTTAAAAGCCCTCATCATTGCCTAATCCATTGATTTCAAGGGGAACAGAATTAGATTGATGTTAAGCATTTTCGAGAATCTCTTCTTTACTGCTTAAAAAAAGAGTAAAACACTATAGAACTGTAGCACCTGCTCTACCTTTACTTCCAAAGCTAGAAAACCAAGCTAATCCCCATATACTCCCTTCTGTTCACTTCTAAATTAATCAAACGTGCCACTTAAACCTGTTGCCTCAAGTTCCTCTCATACAATCCATCCTGGATCTCGTCTAGTTTGGCTTCTGCCTTTCCACTATACTGAAATCAAGTGACTCTTTCCTGCTCAAAAAGCAGTTCTGTACTCCTCCCTGAGCTCTCTGTTACTTTTGACACTGGCAATCACATACATTTTATGATATTGTTGTCTTTTGTGACTCTCCTATACTCATTTTTTTCCCTGCCACTCTGTGCTTTCAGCATGTCTTTTCCTGGGTCGTCATCGTTCTCTCTCCTATAGGGCTTCTTTGTTTTCTGTGGGAGATCACATGCATTCACGTGGTTTCAGTTCTATCTTTATACAGTTGAATCAGACCTTTCTCCCCTTTGATCTCAGTTCACTTCTGTTTTTGAATTTTGTTTATATGTTTGTAGTTGCCAGTTTGTGGTATATAATGAGAGCAATTGAAGGAGTCTGTTTACACTATTGTCTAAGGATTGTCAGTAATGCCCAGAACATGGGATGAACATTTTTTTTAAACATAAATGTGTATAATCTGAAAGATATAAATCTCATCCTCTTCATCTGATATCCCTTCCTCTATGTTTTCCAGTCAATTGAAGCATAGCATAGCTAAAGCTGAACTCCTGCTACTTCCCTCCGGGCCCCACATTTTCCATCACTTCTGATAACGCTGTCATCTCTCGTCTCACTTATACCTTTAACCTAGTTGGTCACCTTCAATTCCTCTGTGTTTTGCTAGTTTGTATCAAAATCTTTCCCCTGCTTCCTCAGTAGCATTTCAAAGGTCTATCATTTTCTTTCTGTCCAAACACCCCAAACTTTCATTCAGTTCTCATTTCCCATCTTAACATCTGTAACCTCCCCCCTCTGCATTAGGCAAGCTGTTTTATCCTCGTCCTTCTTCTCCATGTTCCTCAGGTGCCATTGAGAGAACAGGAGTCTCTGATCATTTCTGTGCCTGATGTCACAGTGGCCCTTGGATATCAGGGCAGGCAGGAAAAGTTCTGCTCTGCTCTTTTAGCCCTGTCGTGGTGTCTGCTCAGTTGATCCGTGCGGATGGTACGTACTAACTCGGGTCTGCACACAGTTGTGTGGGGTGAACCATGCTCAGTGCAGACAGAATGTTCAGAGAATTTAGCTGCCAGCTTCAAACAAGCTTCTGTTGGGTATATGATCTGCAATTTTCAGAGGCTTATACCGTGGCCACAGGGATGACACTCTTGTCAAATTTCAAATTTCAGCTACAAAGGATAGAGGGTCTTGAGCTTCTAGTGAAATTGGTGTAAGAATGTAACATGGGGAAAACCAACATTTTTACCTAATCTGGTTCTTGGAAAAAGCCAGATTATTTTAGTTGATACTTCCTCTCCCCACGCCCCCCACACTGAAGCAAACATCTGGCATGGAAAATTGCAAGCCCAAAGGTTTTAAGTTGGAAAAAGTTATGAGCAACTGAAAACAGATGGCATCAGATAACTTTAACTACAAGTCTCGCTACCAGATCTGCCAAAAATAATAAAAAGGTAAGTTAATGTATTAAAACAGAAGCTGCAAAATGATGCAATAAGTTGAAATTTCCAAAACTACTGGTTCTCTCTTAGAGATGAAGTTAATTGGCTCTTAGAGGCCATACATTCTTGTTGGCCATGACATAATTTTGTTGTCTTTAGTTCTCAGCCTGGTTTTATATCTTCTTAAAAATTGTATTTGAAAGCAGTACAACAATATACAAATTAACATACAATGTATAGCAAAGACTGGTTGGAGAAATCCATACAAACAATATTCACTCAGTAACCAATTATTGTGAAACTTTAAAAAGGAAACATTTAAAAGAACTCTTTGGTCCAAAGTGTTCTAATTATTTAGATATGCTGATACTTTTATGTTCTTTTTTATTGGCATTTAGGATAAGTATATTGAACACTTGAAAGAGATCTATATGCCAGCCCTTAATTACTAAGGTATATTTTCTTGTACTATAGTAATAAGATTATTCAGAAGTGTTTCTAAGCTTTTTAGCACATTACCCCTTTACATTATCCTATTATAGTAGTAGGGTTCAGCTGGCTGAGCAGTTCATCTTTGGCAGGTTGAAACCTGTTTAGCAGTAACCTGTTAGCTATGGCCGCATGTCCTAATGGTTAGTAAAATCTCAACTCCGGTGAGTTCCTCTGTATCAGCTACTTGTTTCGAGAGCCATAAAAATAGCAGTCTCTGTGGGGCCATCAGCAGGTTCCAACAGTGTATTTACTAAATTTGTTGTACTTTAAAACTAAGGTGTTTCAGATGCTTATAAAAAGATCTGCCAATTTGCTATCCACACCAGACCACTGTATTTAACTTTATCATGCTATTTGAAGTATTCCCTGTATTTAGAATGGGAAATAGTGTAAACGCAATGTGGTGAATTTAACTATTGTAAGTTGTAAATATCCAGTCCTTAATGATGCCTGCTTGGCTAATTCATACAATATGGTATTGAGTTAGGGACTCTTCCCCTTGTCCCCCTTCCTCCCCTTCCATCCCCCCAAGAGTTGTTTTTCTCCTTTCTTGGAAGCCACTCCAAGCAGTCATCTGTTTCTTTGGACATGGAAAGATTTGAATTCTTTCTACTTTCTAATTGCTCAGGCCATTGTTTAATTTTTGCTTTTTAACACTCTTTGTATACGTGTTTTGAGACTGAGGCTGGAGGGTCTCTGCAGGGTAACTGCAAATGATTAAACAAACTTTTTTCGTTTTAGGTAGTTTATGGCTCTGCAACTATTTTGGTTTGCAATAACATCATTTAAAATCTTCTTGGTGATAAGCTGTGATCTTATTTCAAGATCTTGTTGCCTCTGCATGGTGAGCTGTCAGCTCTGTTTTAATTCTGTGGCATTTTTGAAGTATTAGCTTGGTTCACATCTGTCAGTGCTTTCTTCAAGTTCTGCTGAGACTGTTTTCTAACTGTGGCTTCCTTGGTAGGACTTCAGCATATTTTAAAATGGGAAGACATATAGTTACTTTTTCTAGGATTCACTTTTCCTACCCCAGGTGGTAGACTGCTAACTTTCTAAACTGAGTCTCTATATGTAGACAGATGTGTTTGAGATGTTGGGACAGAAAATGCCCCTTTTCTGTGTTTGATGTCTAGAAGGCTGACTTGAGAGAGAGCTTCCTGAAAACATAGGCATCCAGGCTCACAGAGCAGTATATTTGGTTAACCACAATAATAGAAAACTGCATAAGAATAACATTTCTTCTGTTATCTGCATAGCCACAGCTGGACTGGAGTTTTATTTTTAAAAAAATCTGTTTGTCTGCTGAGAGGTAGCAGATGTTGGGGATTTACAGGTCAGTCTCCTGTCAAGGTTCCTTCCCCACTCTGAACTCTAGGGTACAGATGTGGGGACCAGCATGAAAACCTCCTAAGCTTACTTTTACCAGCTTAGGTTCAAACTTCCCCAAGGTACAAACTATTTTACCCATTGCCCTTAGACTTCCACTGCCACCATCAAACTTTATCTGGGTTCCTGAGAAAACTTTGTTTGGAAACGTCTTTCCCCCCCAAAATCCTCCCAACCTTTGCACCCCACTTCCTGGGGAAGGTTTGGTAAAAATCCTCACCAATTTGCATAGGTGACCACAGACCCAAACCCTTGGATCTTAGAACAATAAAAAAGCATTCAGTTTTCTTACAAGAAGACTTTTAATAGAAGTAAAAAAAGAATCACCTCTGTAAAATCAGGATGGAAAATACCTTACAGAGTAATTAGATTCAAAACACAGAGAATCCCTCTAGGCAAAACCTTTAATTTACAAAAAGGACACACAGACAGGAATATTCATTCTATTCAGCATAGCTATTTTCTCAGCCATTTAAAGAAATCATAATCTAACACATATCTAGCTAGATTACCTACTAAGTTCTAAGACTCCATTCCTGTTCTATCCCCGGCAAAAGCATCATACAGACAGACACAGACCCTTTGTTTTTCTCCCTCCTCCCAGCTTTTGAAATTATCTTGCCTCCTCATTGGTCATTTTGGTCAGGTGCCAGTGAGGTTACCTTTAGCTTCTTAACCCTTTACAGGTGAAAGGATTTTTCCTCTGGCCAGGAAGGATTTTAAAGGTGATTACCCTTCGCTTTATATTTATGACACTCCTGTTGGAGAAGAAATCACTGACAGAGTCTCTGGGTGTTTTCTCCATGTAACTTGTTTTATTTATGCTGTATATACCAGTCATTTTCTGAAGAGTCTTAGTCAAAACACCAATGCTCAGTTCTCAGGAAGCAACTCTGCCCCAAGAACTGCCTTTCTTTTGTACAGAGCTTGCAACAGCTCTCCCAAAAGTAACTGTATAACACAGCTAACAACATTTCTTCAAGGACTGTATACTGCTCACCTGCTAAGACATAGAAAATGTAAGAATGTGTAACATCGCCATCTGGTGACTCCTGCTATAATAATATTTGTCACTAGTGAATAATAAAGATATTTTTAAAACAATATCTGAACCTTAAAGGTTTGGGCTAGGATTTTGCCCTGTAACATACAAAACCAGTTTGTCCTCAATCAGTGTTTACAATATTTTAACCACAGAACTTCAGTTGAGATCAATTAAAGCTTTAGTAGCTCCTCTTCCTTCTCAGCTGCCTGGTTATTGATCTCCTAAGTCTTTCCTGTGAAAAGCAGCACTATACCTTAACCCTAATAGTCGTAAATTGGGACTAGCTAGCTGATCAAAGGGCGGCAGTATTCCCACTGTGCTCCACCCCTTTTTTTGTATTCACAAACCTGACCTACCTCCACTGGCCTTGCAGCCCAATTTTAATTTTTTGTTTTGTTTTGTTTATCCTTATAACCTTGATAATTGGAACAGCAGCAATTTCTGTAAAAGGAGTAATTGAAAAGATCAGCAAGATTTTTATCAGTTACTGAGTACTGTATGTGAGTACTCACATTTTTATCAGTTACTGAGTACTGTATGTGGTCACATTTATCATATCATCGGAATGCATCCGATGAAGTGAGCTGTAGCTCAGGAAAGCTTATGCTCAGATAAATTGGTTAGTCTCCAAGGTGCCACAAATACTCCTTTCCTATTTATCATATAGGAAAGGACTAGGCTGTTTGTTTGTTTGTTTTTTTTGTTTGAAAGCTCCATTATTGGCAAAAGGGCTACAGTACAAGAAAAGAAAATGGTTTCCGATAACTTTGCTTTTCTGAAGATATCTTAGTTTGCAAGTGCTAGACAGGCAGAATTTCCAAGGCGGTGGCTGGGGTGCAGGCCAGTCCTCTTCTCCACTCCTTTACAGTGATTGATCATACCTATGGCTGGCATTCAGTGCAGTGCCTCTCAGTCGAGCACTTTCCCAGGAGCCCAGCATAGATTGGTGATACTCATAGTGTGGTGCAATATCTTCTATCCAGCTGGTGGCTGGAGTTGGATGTAGGGCCTTCCTTAAGGTTTTCGAAAGCGGTGGTTTTAAGGCAGGTCACCTAATCCCCTAGGTGGGTGTGATGATTTGGGGAATCTGTCTGTGCAGTTCATGAACTGTGAGTGAGGTTATGAGCTTTCTGTCTTCACCAAACTGCAAACTCCATTTGGACTGTGCAACACTTTGCCTTCTCTAGTGTCTGTTTTCCTCCTTGTGGAATTTCAAAGGTGAGTGGCAAAGAGATAAGAACAGGGGGTTGTTGCATTAAATGGTTTGTTAGGGGAGCGGTTGCCGGCAATGAAGTTTCCTGGTAGGACTCTGTAGTCATCTGTTGAGGAGAATCAGAGAGTCACATGACAGAGCACACTGGAAGGTTAAAAAAGACAGGAGCTGTTCTATTTGTTCTCTTTTTCACTATTTTTCACCAGCTGAAGATGAGAGACGCTGCTGCATGATCCATATGAATGAGGGGTGGGTGGTGGCTTCTTGAACACAGATGGTCCCCCAAGAGAAGTGTGAGCTAAAGTGAGGGGGGAAAGTATGTAGGGTTTATTATTTTTGTATGTATCTCTGTAATTCTTGTGTGATTCATGTAGAGGACATTAATATGTTAGTGTTGTATGCAATGCCTGCTATGTTAGAGGGAAACCAGAAGGCTCACACCTTTGGGTGGAGTTTTGGGAGAAGGTCTGTTGAAGCTACTGGAGTATCTTGGGAATCACTGCTGCTGGCCTGGGCCAGGTGCGCTGAGGGACTCCATTTCTGTGAAGGGATAACAGACTGAGAGTTGGTGTCCAGAAAATGTGCCAGAGCGAGCAAGGGAGGAAACAGTGCTAATGCTTGCTGAGACCCAAGGAAGCTTAAAATATCCTGGTTTCAGAGTAGCAGCCGTGTTAATCTCTAAGGTGCCACAAGTACTCCTTTTCTTTTTAAAATATCCTGGAACTCAGAGGCTGGGATTCCCTTTACAGCAATCTGGTGGTTGGCCAGCAGGGGAGCCTGACCAGATTTGTGGCACAGGGTGAAGACATTTCTGAGTTACCACAGTGCAAAAACATCTGTACAGTTTTCTTCGTGATTTTTTTTTCTCCCCATGCTCAGGCTTTCCAAAAGCTGACTAACTTTTTTCAACTTTCTAAAGAAAAGGGAATCCCTTCTCTTCCTGAGTCCAACCTGGAAAACTGAAATGCCATCTCAGCCATAAGTATAGTATCATTACTGATATGCTGTTCCTAAAATATCTGGGTCCACTACTAGGTCTGAAGCTTGGCACAGATCAGATAGCCATGTTTAATTGCTGCTCTAGTTTTAGCATGGGGATAAAAGGAATTCATAGTTTTGTTGGTAACTTGTTTTTAAGGAGAGGTTTATTTTCCGATTTACTTGGCGATATTGATTTCTTCATGTTAAGCACCTGTTAAAATAAAGATGGCTCTCTTCAGCTGATTAGAGCATTCTAATGTACTCTGGCTCTTATTTCTGGAACTAAAACCTTACCTGCCCCGTAACAGTCTATGTGCAAGGAGTCCCTAAGATTCATTTCACAAAGAGCATTTGCACCCACCTTCAGCCCCTTTGCTCCTTCTCTGTTCCAGGAACTTTGCACACAATCTTAGTTGTTGTGCAATGATCCTTGGGGATTCAGAGGTATCCCTGGGCTCCCTATGTGGATTTTGGGAAAGTTCTGTGCCCTAGCCATGATTGATCATATCTATGGCTAAACAGGTTAAACAGGAGGTCAGACTAGATGATCACAGTGGTCCCTTCTGGCCTTGGAATCTCTGGAGGAATTGGGCCTGCTTCCAGTCTGAAAACTGACAGAAGTCCCTTGCCTTCAGTGGAGTTCGTCCTGATTCACAGTGGTGTAGATGTGGTCAGAATTACTGTCATTGTGCCTCCCTCTTGGAGGTTGTGGTGGGGTTTGATGAACAGTGGCAACTCCCTCCCTCCCTTCTCATCTCATGACACAAAATGCAGCCCTTAATGTTTTGTTTTTCCTCAGTGATATCCAAATGCAGCCAGTTGTCACATCTGTTCAGATTTGTCTTTTTTTTTTTTGTTTTTTTGTTTTTTGTTTTGGTAGGCTCCTATTGCTGACTTAGGCTTTTTGTGACCAGTTCATACAGACCTGTGTAAATTGATTTCAGTTACACATCCACAGCATGTATGTCTTTTAACCATTCAGACAGTGGATCCCGGTCCTGGACCCTTTGTGTATCTGTGTATTTGATCGTCTACAGAAAATGCAATCTACGGCAATAAGTGACTGGTTGCTGTGCAGATTAATGTGTTTCCCTGATATAATACCTTCAATAGCTACTTATTAATTCGTAGGATGAATCCCTATCTGCGTCAGAAAAAGAAATGTACAAAAGTCACCAGTATATTCAGTGGTCTGCTTGGAGGTCATATTTGTGTTCAGGCAGTTGAGGGAAAACATGAAGATTTTACAGTTGTAACATAATCAGTTCAAATGGAGGTGAAGGACTGCTGAAAAAAAGGCAGAAATAACAGCGTTGTATGACTGGAGAGAGATTTACAAATCTGAAAGTACTTGGATAAATTCTGAACAACAGCATCTATAAATAGTAATAGACACTCAAGTCTATTGATTGGACGCTGAAAAGATAGCTTCAGATTCTGCAGAGAGAGTTTGCCTCACCCCTGTATGAGCGTTCTGCAGTTCTAAAGAAGCAGTCAAAAGTGATGTGGAAGGATATGTCGGAGCAGGGATCCTATTCTTGCCATTAAATGGAGCAAACCAGGCTGTGACAGTGGTTACCTTACAATGTGTCCCACAGAAATGAGGTTGGGGAGTAAATGAAGGCTAACATGCTTTAAAAAGTGGGTTATGGTCGTTCCCCTTTTCCCCCATGGAAGGTCTGTGCATGTAGCTGCTTTTGAGCAGCAAGAAGTGGAGAGTCTGCGTAAATTCAAAGTTTCGTCATGGTAAGAGCGCTTATCAGTTGTACTTTTAAAAGACATCTAGTGCAGACTAGACAAGGTAGAGCAGGAATTATCTTTGAATGTAAGTACCCAGAGAGAGAGAAGAAACTCTATCAAAGTTCACAGGTTAGTGTATCCTTGCAAGGATGCTATTTGTAATAATGGTAATCATAAGAAGTACTTTTGTAGTATGAAATTTACCCTATTAAGTGCAGTCTATTTGCCCACCCTCTACTGTACTCCTGGGCTGCAATCTTAAGCTTTGTCCACCTAACTTCCCCAGTAGGAGCCAATGCAAGCCTACTGTTGGTTTGTACAGCTGGGAAAAACTTTTCAGAAGGACTAAGCCTCTGCCTTAACTTTGCTTAAACTATAATTCTTGTGCTACCTAGAGTAGCAGTGTTTGGCCTGGTTAACTGGGCCAGTTGTTTAGTTCTTCTCTGTAACAGGATGGCTTGTTTCTTTGGTGGATTATTCCCCCCACCCCTCCTTTGGGATTTGGTTCTGTTTCCCCTTCTGGGTTTCCTTGTTTTGTGTGGTGAGAGATAATGCCTTATGAATGAAAGGTGTATGGTGGTAAATTCTTCTTTTTCTTTTTTCTTTTTCTTTTTCTTTTTCTTGTTGGTCACTGCAGCATTTATTCCCACCTAGAAAACTAGGAGAAGGACAATAAACAAACAAACAAAAAAAAAAAAACAAATGTACACTCCTGTGCAAAAGATAATATTGGTGGTTGCTGGGGTACTAATGATTGAAAGAGCCAGATTAGCCAAGCCCTGCTGGATCCACAGGTGCAATAACTTAGCAATAGAGACCCTGAGACACAGGAAACAGGATCAGGAAATAGAGGAAGTCTAGAGCTCACAGATGGCTGTGTGTCTGTTATGACTTTGGGCTAAGATGCTTATACGTTTATTTAGAGGTTTGATGTGTGTGTTTGTTTTCTTTCCCTTTTGGGGGAGGACTAATACATTTATCTTTCTTTACTTCACCCTGACTAGTCTGGAGCACCCTTACTCTTTATGCTGATCCACTTGTTTTCTGATGCCGTCACAGTGTAATAAGATCCCATCTTTGTGCTTTTGTCTGCTTGTTGGGGGTTTTTTAGGCACATGCATACCGAATGATCCCGTAAACAATATGTAGGAGTTTGATCATTTTTTCTGCATTCATTTTTTTAAATTAATTGGTGGTCGTGATGAACTGTAGAGAAATCCCTAAATGTTATGCTGCGTGTTTATCACCCTGGACATATAGCTAGATTTATCAGAGCAACTTGGTAGAACAAACCATTAAAAATTTAGTAGTGCAGCACACAACAAAAACATGAGTTGTATCCTTATTACTTAGTGTAATAAGTGAAGACTGGTAAGAAAACATTCACAAATGGTGTACAGCAGTGGCTCTCAACCTTTCCAGACTACTGTACCCCTTTCAGGAATCTGATTTGTCTTGGATACTCCCAGGTTTCACCTCACTTAAAAATTACTTGCTTACAAAAACAGACATAAAAATACAGAATTGTCACAGCACACTATTACTGAAAAATTGCTTACTTTCTAATTTTAACATATAATTATAAAATAAAAAATGGAATATCAATATTGTGCTTACATTTCAGTGTACAGTATATAGGGCTGTATAAACAAGTCATTCTCTCTGAAATTTTAGTTTGTACTGACTTCGCTAGCGCTTTTTCCGTAACCAGTTGTAAAACTAGGTAAATATCTAAATGAGTTGATGTACCCCCTGGAAGACCTCTGACTACCCCCAGGGGTATGCATACCCCTGATTGAGAACCGCTGGTAAACACTGATGACTAGAGGTCTTTATCCCGTAAATTAAGGTGAGGGTTTTCAGTTTTATGCTTCAGTATATTGGACTTTTCCAGATCAGTTCCTTGGCCAGAACAGTGACATTGTCAGATATACCATTAATATTCAGTGATGATCCATTTAGATACTGACTTCCTCCCCTGCCTCACTGCACAGTCTGAGCAGTTGATAGCCACTCATGAGTTTATCCTCTCTGAGAGATAGGTATGTGCTACCTATGAGTCTCCCTAGAAAGGAGAATATCTGTTTTCATTCTAAAAACAAAAGTAATTTTTTAATCCCTTTTCCTGTAAAGACAGCCTTGGAAATGTCAATGAGGAAACAGGTCACTGGGGTTGAAAGGGACACATAGCAGGGTCTCCATTTTTGCTGAAGTAAGCCAGGGAGAATTACAGTTTCTCCCATTCTCCTCCCCTCAACAAAAACGTGTTTTGGCATGCTCGTGCATGGAAGAAGGCTAGGACATGTGGTATGGATTTTAACCAGGCTGCAACTTTCTTAGTCAAATTATATATAGGGTTCCTGTCAGAGGACAGCCAAGCGCAGTCGTGCACACCAAATTGATCCTTTGCCAATTCTTATACTACTTCCGGGGGAGCAAATCATCACACTGGGGTGGGAGGTTCTCTGGGTGCCTCCACTTGCCTGGTAGCATCCATCCCCATTTCAGGAGTTGAGGTGAGAGGGGACCTCAGCCCCCAGCCAGCACTGCCATGAAGTGCCCCGGCCCCAAGTTCACGCTTCTTTCCAGGGGTTTAGCCACTATGCCCCAGTCTCATAAGAGGATGCCCTTGGGATACCCATTATGTTATCTTTTTGGATCTGGAGCGTAAATCAGTGAGTTTCTGCAGCGGGCACTTGCCAAAAGTTGTGACAACTAAAGGACTCTTATGTAGGTCTAAATTGTGACCTCTGGGAGGGGGAGAATTCTAGTCCTCCAGTTGCCCAATCTCCAACCTCTAGGTTGTGCTGTGAGGGAATGCAGAAAAACACATCCAGGTTTGAGCAAGCTGGTGGCATGGGGAAAAATGCCTTCCCAGCCCCAAAACGGCAACTAGCCCAGCTGACAGTGACTGAGATGAGGGTGAGTTGACTTCTGGAAACCAGAAAACCAGAAGTGGCTCTGAGCACATGGCTCTTATCATGGTTCCAAATCTTGGGCCAAATCCCATGAGGTATTATGGCTTCAAATCACGGGTCAAATCTCATGAGACCTCAAGCCTACCAAGAAGTCCTGTGGGGACTGGAAATCTTGTGGGAAACTGCCCGTCCTGTCCTTTTGCCAACAAATACACCCCTTACTATCCTTGGGGTGCTCTTCTGCAAAATGATTAATTTAAATATAGGTCATATGGCAAAGATTCTTCTTCCTCTCCAAAATGCCAAGGCTGACCCTGCCTATAGAGGGGTGATCATGAGTTGATTATGTCCCTGGGAATGGGTAGCAGCAAAATTTTTTTTCTTATGTGCACTGAAAAATGCTAACCCCAGCTCTGGCTGCTGCTGCCTGTGATGTTACTTCTTCTGTGTATAAACAGAAGATGACATTTTCCATGGCTGCCAGTACAGCTCCTTGCACAGCTACTAAATTCACCTTTTTAAAAAAATGGAGGCCAAGACTTCATCATGAGGTGAAGAGTGTAAAAAAACAAGTTGCCTATATTGATGTAGGACTGGATAATGAACTATTTATGTTGGAAATGAAAGCTTTGATGTTTCTGAACTTGTTTCAACTGTCTTTTTCATACAATGAACTTCTCAACTTTCTTTTGAATAACCACAGCAAGACCAGCTTTATACTTGGGCTGCAGTTAGCCAACCCACACATTCATTGGATTACATCGAAGGGAGGCTTCCAAGGAGAATTCCATCCGTGTGGCCACCACCCAAGCCTCCCGACGAGGAGCAAAAACTCAAACATATGGAAGCAGGTATGGATGGCTTGGAGACACAAACAGGATCCAACACTTCCCATTGATTTCAGAGGGAGCTGTTGTGTGTTATTTTCAGCATTATTGAAAATCAGAGCCCTTATTTAGGTGCCTAAATACGGACTTTGGAGCCTAATGTCTGCACCTGTTTCTAAAGATCCTGTATGCAAGGTAGAAGGTAACTTGCATGAATTTGACTGAAATATTTTGTGAAAGTATGTATTGATTTGTTAAACACTAAGGTGTACACTGACTATGTTATACATACAGCAAACAATAATGCACTTTGCCATGCTTCGTCCTTTGTTGTTCTGCAGTTTACAGCTTCTCATAGCGATGATGTGGAGCAATCTTCCTTTCTGCTGGATATGGACTCCCTTTGAAACCTATCAGTGCTATTTTTAGGTTATTAGAGTGGCAAAAGGCACATGCTGTCTTACATATGTGCTCAGCACAACCCCTGTGTTGGCAAAGGGAACAAGGAAATGGATATAAGAAACAAATGTGGGGGACTTGTTTTAGTTTGGTGCATTTCAGAAGTTGTTGAGTTACTTCACCAGTCTGTTTACTTTTTTATTATCTTGTCTGAGTGAATTCATTATTCTTTCTAATTGTCTAACAGCATTTGTTTAAATGAATAATGAACAATCTCTTGTTTTGTAGGCTAGAAAAAACTAGATTACCACTGAAAAGAATTTCAGGTCTGCTTTTGGTTAGAAGTCTTGACGACAGACAAATATCAGAGGTTCAGGGAGGCTTAGTTTTGAATTAGCATTCAAGAGCTCTCTACATTTTGAGGCTACATTCATCCCTATGGCCTATATGGCAAGCCACTCACTATTTACAACTCTTCCTTTTCCCACCACTCCTTCTGCCTTTCCTCAGCAAATAAGGAATTTGTCATTATTTCAACAGATTTCCTAGCACTGCTGCTAGGCTCTGGGGGGTGGTTGATATCAAACTTGCCTCACTCTGGGCCTTTCTAAGAATGGTCTGAGAATTAGGCTGTGTCTACACTAGGAGTGTTCTGCCGGTACAGGAATATCTGTATACTTACTGGCAAAGCACTTCTAGTGTGGATGTAGCTTATACTGGAAAAACTACATTTTTTGCTGACATCATTTATTCCATCCTTGCTCCGCCCTGAGTAAAATAAGCGACACCAGCAAAAATGCAGTTTTGCCAGTATAACTGTGTCTACACCAGGGGCTTTTGCCAGTACTGGTTTGTTAGTCAAGAATCACACCTTATCACATCCCTGACTGACATAGTTGTGGTACGAGGAGTGTGTAGTGTAGATATGCCTGAAGTTTTGTGTGTTGTAGTGCTGGAGACTAGAAAATAGTGGTGCCAGGAACTGTTCTAATTATAGGCAAACTAGGCATCTGCCTAAGGCGACAGGGCCAAACCTGAGTGGTGCTGAGACCCCACTGGGTCGGGTTGCAATGCCGTTCACTCAAATTTGGCTTAGCGACCCCTCATCATGACAGAGGTATGGTTGGGCTAAACCTGAGTGAGTGACCTGGCACTTGCGCTCCCCCACCCCCTTCTATCATGACCACCAAACCATCAGAAAACTCACCACACCTTCCCAGAAAGTCCCCCTCGGGGAGTGCACCCTCTGGATGAGCACCTTTCCTCTGTTATAGGAAGGGGAAGGCACTGAAGATGTGCCGATGGTGGCAAATTGTCTTGAGGGGCCACTGGGTGGTGTCGAGGCCTCAGCAAAGGTGCTGCTAGACCTGGTAGCTGAACTCAGTTCCTGTAAGGGTCAGAACCTTGTGCCTGTTGACACAAATGGAGATTTGGCTGGTGTGTGTGTGTGACTGTATCCAAACCTCTTTGGAGTTAAAAAGCAAAAGAACTGAGGTTACAATATAAACACTGCATTGTCCCTTAATTTACTTCCAAAATGTCCACTGCAGTATAAGCAATCTAGTGATATAGTTTACAAGTAAACAAAACCTGCCTTCCTGACATAGCCAAAACTTTGAAGCCTTGAGTATCAGATTTTTTTGCTTTACTAATCCAGATTATGTATATTCTCACAAAAATAAGTCAGCCTCAATTATCTTAATTTCAGTTGCTTAAAAAAGTCCCCTTTTCCACTCTCCCCCCCACTATATAGCATTCTGTTTATTGAGCTTTAAATCTTTCTTTATTTAAATTGCTTTAACAAGAACAAGTTCACAACTCTGGTGGACACGGTAACTGAGGTTAGCAGAGATTTATCACAACTAAGTATTATACTGGTTATCCAAGGAAAAACAGTGACTTTGGTTAAATCAGAATACTTAGAAGTATAAGAATTTTGAAGATCTATTAATTTGGAATACCAGCAAAACAGAACAAAAAGCAGTTTAGTTTAATTTAAGAATACTGTTTGCTTAGATTCTGTATTTTTCCACTTCCTTTTTGAAAATTCTGTTTATTTGCCTAAAAAAGATTGATTTAATTAATTTCCTTCTGCGTTTGCTCCTACCCATAGACTCTCAAACCCTTTTTTTGGAAAGTTTATTCAAACTGTTAGCACCTTTAAAAAAGAGTTTAAACATTTCTGTCTAAATGGCTTTAATTTGTTTGCTAATCAGAAAAAAATGAGGGAGTTTGGTTATTGTTGTAATTAATGTCCAATGGAAGTAATTTCTGCACATAAAATGTAATATTTTTTTACATGCCTACTTTGTAGAGGACAGTGAAGGTGAGTAATGTTAAGTGAATAATGAAGTCTTAAAAATGAGTCTACCTGAGATTTGTACCAAAATTGCATATATAAGAGGTGCATGTGACTTCTGAAGCCAGAGGGGGAACACCTTCTTAAATGCTGATCTTAAAATCTAAAAGAAGAGGCCTGCAGTTTGCTTTGAAAGTCAAATGACTTGGACTTTCTCAGACCAGTGGGAGAAGCTATTGAGAATGTCCGGACTCCAGCAAACCTAAGAACATTAACCTTAGCTCATTAGTTCAGATCTACACTACAATTAAAAACCCAAGCCAGCCTGTGCTAGCTGACTCAGGCTTGCGGTGCTCAGGCTAAGGGGTGAGTCCTAGAGCCTGGGTTCCAGCCTGAGCCTGAATATCTATGACACCTCAATTAAACAGGCCCTTAGCCTGAGCCCAAATCAGCTGGCACAGTCCAGCAGCAGCAGTCTAATTGTAATTTAGACATACTGCTAGATAACAGGGTAGTGCATAGGTTAAAGACCAGCCAGTGCTGTTGATAACTTAGCAGAAAAATGTTTTGTGGTTGAAAACTCTTATGCTACATACATGGACTGAAACATAGTGTGTGCCATTGGTAAGTGCTGGTACTATGAGTATGTTTAAAAATATGGAAAACAAAGAGAAATATAAAGCAACATAGAATTAGCACCTCAGCAGGGTTTATAGCATCACATTATGAAATTTTTAACAAATTTGAAGGAATAGTGGCTAATGCAATGCAAATTATAAATAAAACTCTAGATCAGTTTAAGGAGAAATGCATAGGAGAGTCAGGAAATGTATGTTTACTCCTTTTGTGTTGGGGAACCCCCCAGAAGAAATTATAATAAAGGTATTGATATATGTTTATAATTTATTTTTTAAAAGTGCATCTATAATTTAATGTAGGATGGTAGGAACATCTGCATCCTTGGAAAATGGTCACAATAGTTTTCAAGAGCAGATGAAAAAGGGCATTTCTGGTCAAGCAGGGATTCACAAATATCCTTAGCTTGCAAACCTCATTGCTGAAGCATGGTTAATAATGGGGCAGACTTGATACTTCCCTATCCCCAAACAAGCAGTAACATCATCTTCATCTAATCTGGATCCGTACTTAACCAGGCACTGGGGAAATGCACAGATCTAACTGATGAAAGAGACTTAAAGCTGTGTTTTATAAGCATAACATTGGATCTTCAGCACCTGCTGTCTCATTATCTCCCCTGGCAGCCTCATGAGGTATGACAGAAGAAAACTTTGTGAAACATCATGAGAATGCAAGAGAGAACCCTAGGGGTAGATGACGAGTTACCAAATACCACCTTCTGGGGTCTCTTTTAAGATCAAAGTGTAGAACCTGCTCTGCCAGGGTCTGTAGTTAGGTCAACAAAACCCCATGGTCACTGTTATCAAAGGCTGCAGATAGCTCTAAAAAATGGCCATGCTTATTTTGTCCATCACTAGAAGGAGAATGCCATGGCTCTTGAAGGGAAAGAAGCTTCAGATTTTAAGTACTTACCTGGTAGCCTTGAAACATAACCACCACTGGTACTGTAGCTTGTGAATTGTCATGGTGGTGTATGAGGAGAGCATGTCTTGGAGCTAGCATACTGATGGTCATAGCCCACAGGTGGGTTCACTGTTCAGTGCTGCTCCTGAGAGATGTCAAAATGATTTGTTTCCTCCATTCTTTATGCACAGATCAAAGAAATAGTTTGGTTGCCTTGCTGGGAGCAAAGTGGAACCTGACTGACTAAATTGTTGAGTATACTTTGACTATTCATAGCACCATGTCACAATATTTTACAGATATAAATGAGCAAACCCTGACCACACCCCTGCCAAGTAGGCAGATATTAGCATATCATGATGGGAAACTGAGGTTGTTGTATGGGGAGGTTGCTTAAGGTCAAACACGAAGTCTGGAAAGTGGAAATTGCAAGCCAGAGCTCTTGACTCACAATCCTGTACTTTAACCACAAGAGCATTTGTCATCAACAATTAAATAAAAATAGAAAATCTTCATTATTCTCTCCAAAGATTCAGCAAATTGCTTTCAAGTACAGTATGTGCACTGGTTGCTGCATGTATCCATCCTTGCCAGCACAATCTGTAATTTCTTTTATCCAGCATGCAATCAGATACTGCGTCGTATAAACAAAGCTGGAATGTACAGTATGTGTTTCTGACTGAAACAAATGATATTACCAGAATCAAAGTTTTCACTTAACTTTTTTGACTTGACCAACAGTCACTATTTTAAGTTTGACTTAAATGTTTTTATTAAAAGGCAGCTCTTGAAAAGCTAATGATCAATGATTACCCTGTCTTTAAAATAAGAAAGAGAATCTACTTCTTACTAGCAGAATATTTTAATGTTCATTTGCCAGGGAAAAGAAACAGAAATGTTCTTAATTTCTCTGATATTTTCTTTCAGTGCCACAGTGATGACTGTTGGTGAGCAGTGGTTCTATTTAAAGCTATATTACATTGGAACAAAATGACTCTTTGCTTTAAAGGCATAGATTAGCAAAGCAGTGCTCGTAATTGTTCCCATTGGGTTTTCTCCTGATTCTTAGTGCAGAAACCATGACAGTGGCTACTGCTAGATATGAAAACTGATTACTGCTTTAACTTTTCAGTTTGGCAGGTAGCACATGGCATTACACTTCTGAAACTTTTTTTTTTATTGCAAATTTCCTACAGTGGTGTTGGATGGTGAATTAATTCTGGGACGGGAGGACAGGTTCTTTGTCCAGAGGGAACGCAATCCAATCCATTCTCCAACGTCCAGGTTTTAGGGGGAAATCCTGGGTGTGGAGGTCCCCCTGGTTCGGTGCAGTTCAGGTCAACCACTTTCACAGCACTGTTCTCTCCCCTGTACAAGACCCTGCAGAGCCACTAGGGATGGGGAAACCTGTGGGCAGGGATGGAGTGAAGGTTCCATTATATTTCTCTCCACTGTCAAAAGCCCCATGGTAAAGGGGGGTGGGAATTTAATGTAGTATCAGGTCACATTAACCTTTAACTTTTCCATGCTGCCCCAATACTTAGGACCCACCTTTTAAAAGGGGGCTTCCAAGATGATATTGTATGAAGGAAGCCTGAAAGTGAGAGTGAATGTGTGGGGGAGACTTTCGGGGCGGGGTGTTGAGAGGCGTGGCAGAGGTCACCAAAAAACACAAGTTTTCTGTATGTGTGGGATTTCCCTGGTCTCCTGTGATCACCTAGGATCTATAGAGTTTGAGGAGAGTTGCTGGCTATTCCACAGGTGGCTAGACCAACCTCTTAATGGGATAATATGTTAAAACAAAGTGTGGGGGCTTTCCAGGGAGTTTTATTCATCCTAAGCTTCCTGGGGGGTATTCTATGGGAGGGTTGTCTATGCTCTCGGTAAATATTTCTGACAAAGGGAAAGATAAATTTTTGATGATGACAGTGAAGTTTATTTATAAACCATTTAAGATGATACCCTTTAACTAATGGTGGGGCTTAGTGAATGCTATATAGCCTGAAAGGAGGAAGACTGTGATTATGTATAAAAACTATTGAATTCATTTAAAAATAAAAACAATTCTTATTTTTTGAAAAAATCCACCCCGCTATGGTCCCTTTAACTTGTATTCTGAAAGATTAAGCACCATCTGCACTCAAAGTGCAGTGGCAGTCAAAAAAGCTAATGATGTTGGGAATCATTAGGAAAGGGATAGAAAATAAGACATAAAATATATTGCCTCTATATAAATCCATGGTATGTCCACATCTTGAATACTGTGTGCAGATATGGTCACCCCACCTTAAAAAAGATGTATTGGAATTGGAAAAGGTAATAGAAAATTATTAGGGGTATGGAACAGCTTCCATCTGAGGAGAGATTAATACGGCTGGGACTTTTCAACTTGGAAAAGAGACAACTGGGGGAGGGGGGATATGATAGAGGTCTATAAATTCATAATTGGTGTGGGTGAGATTTTGTGGCCTGCGTTGTGCAGGGGGTTGGACTGGATGATCATAGTGGTCCCTTTTTACCTTGGTATCTATGAATCTATGAGAAAGTAAATAAGGAGGTGTTGTTTACTCCTTCTCATAACACGTGAACTAGGGGTCACCAAATGAAATTAATAGGCAGCAGATTTAAAACAAACAAAAGGAAGTATTTCTTCACACAGTGCACAGTCAACCTGTGGAACTCCTTGCCAGAGGATGTTGTGAAGGCCAAGACTATAACAAGGTTCAAAAAAGAACTTGATAAATTCATGGAGAATATGTCCATCAGTGGTTATTAGCCAGGATGGGCGGGGATGGTGTTCCTAGCCTCTGTTTGCCAGAAGCTGGGAATGGGTGAAAGGGGATGGATTACTTGATGATTACCTGTCCTTCTGTTCATTCCCTCTGGGGCATTGGCCACTGTCAGAAGATGGGCTAGATGGGCCTTTGGTCTGACCCAGTATGGCCATTCTTATGTTATGTTCATGTTGAATGAAACTTCTCTTGAAAATGTTCTGAATCTGTATTTTCTTTTCAATCCAGAGTTTGAAGCAACTATCTTGGAAACACAGAAACAATACATAGAGGATGTTCAGCGGGTACAGGTAAGACCTTGGCTGGAGATGTAACCAGTATGTGTTACACTTCTTTTGTAATATGATTTGGAAGCTAATGTGTTAGCCCCTTTGGAAGTAATTCTCATGTTTCTGTAGCCTGAATAGGTGGTGCAAATCTTTAGAAATGTGTTTTTTCTTTCTAAATTTGTTGTTTCAAAATATTGACACATAGTCCAGATTGTATATTTACATGAAGAGACTCTTGGCTATCTACTGACTGCAAATGATTCCTTTGACAGGTAGTTTCTATGGACCTGTATTACTGACCTATGATATGCAGGAGGTCAGACTAGATTATCACAATGGTTCTTGCTGGCCTTAGAATTGATTAATCTGTACCTGTGTGGCTTTTCCTCAGATGAACAGTACCCAGTGCACAATAACCATTTAGAAAATACTATTTCCTTGCAGGCTCCTCGGTCAGTGACTCTCCTGAATTCATGTTGTAGTCAGATGGCATGTGCAAAACTCAGCAGTGTGAATGGTGCATCATCATGTCATTATTTGTTTGAAGCTCTGGCTTTGCCCCTTGAGAATGTTAGTTTAAAACAAAATCCATTAAGTGGCAGTTTATGACCATAATGGAGAAATTCAATGGTGGTTTTTGATGGAAAACTTGAGAATAGAAGTCAAATACATATGTTGGCTTTATGACTGGGTGAATGAAGCTGAAGATATAAACTGTCCCTCAGGGTTAACATTGACAAAGGTCAACTTCACAGCACAGTAGCTCGTAGGCTAAGTTTATAATAATGATGAGCAATTTTGGATGCTCACCTTGAGACATGTTAAAGAGACCTTATGAGGTTAGGTGCCCAGCACTTTCTGAAATCAGAAGGTATGTATTGAGTTTGGGTACCAAAAACTGAGGCACCCAAAATCACACTAAGTCCAGATTTTCAAAGGTAACTTTAATGTTCATCCTAACAGAAGACTGCATGAAAAATAGTGAAGATATTATTTCACTATAAAACAAATATATGGGGTGAAACAAGGAGGGAGGGGGAGAGGAGAAGAGGGGCAAGGGAGTGTGACAGTGTGAGAGACTAAAGACCAGAAACTCAATCACTGACTCCACCCTCCAGCTTGGAGAATTTCATTTTTTTTGTTTGAAGGCAATTGCATGATTTTCCAGGAATATATGAATAAATGTTTATATTCTTAAATGCATGAGGAATTTTAGTGGGAAGCAGCAGACTTTTTGTTCCACTTCTTTTGTCTCTACTCTGCCAAACTCCCATTATTACTTTTAAACGTATACCTCATCTTCCTCCTATTCCTCGTCTCCCCATCCTAAATTGGTTCTTAGCATTCACGTTTGTGAAAGTGTCACCTTTGTTTCAGTTACTACATGGAAAAGCAATGGGTCATAGGTTTAATTTAGCATTTGGAAAGCGTAGGGGACAATTTCCTGGCGCAAGTGCTAGAGGAGCCAACTAGGGGGGGGCGCTTTTCTTGACCTGCTGCTCACAAACTGGGTAGAATTAGTGGGGGAAGCAAAAGTGGATGGGAATCTGGGAGGCAGTGACCATGAGTTGGTTGAGTTCAGGATCCTGACGCAGGGAAGAAAAGTAAGCAGCAGGATACGGACCCTGGACTTCAGGAAAGCAGACTTCGACTCCCTCAGGGAACGGATGGCCAGGATCCCCTGGGGGACTAACTTGAAGGGGAAAGGAGTCCAGGAGAGCTGGCTGTATTTCAAGGAATCCCTGTTGAGGTTACAGGGACAAACCATCCCGATGAGTCGAAAGAATAGTAAATATGGCAGGCGACCAGCTTGGCTTAATGGTGAAATCCTAGCGGATCTTAAACATAAAAAAGAAGCTTACAAGAAGTGGAAGGTTGGACATATGACCAGGGAAGAGTATAAAAATATTGCTCGGGCATGTAGGAATGATATCAGGAGGGCCAAATCGCACCTGGAGCTGCAGCTAGCCAGAGATGTCAAGAGTAACAAGAAGGGTTTCTTCAGGTATGTTGGCAACAAGAAGAAAGCCAAGGAAAGTGTGGGCCCCTTACTGAATGAGGGAGGCAACCTAGTGACAGAGGATGTGGAAAAAGCTAATGTACTCAATGCTTTTTTTGCCTCTGTTTTCACTAACAAGGTCAGCTCCCAGACTGCTGTGCTGGGCATCACAAAATGGGGAAGAGATGGCCAGCCCTCTGTGGAGATAGAGGTGGTTAGGGACTATTTAGAAAAGCTGGACGTGCACAAGTCCATGGGGCCGGACGAGTTGCATCCGAGAGTGCTGAAGGAATTGGCAGCTGTGATTGCAGAGCCATTGGCCATTATCTTTGAAAACTCGTGGCGAACCGGGGAAGTCCCGGATGACTGGAAAAAGGCTAATGTAGTGCCAATCTTTAAAAAAGGGAAGAAGGAGGATCCTGGGAACTACAGGCCAGTCAGCCTCACCTCAGTCCCTGGAAAAATCATGGAGCAGGTCCTCAAAGAATCAATCCTGAAGCACTTGCATGAGAGGAAAGTGATCAGGAACAGCCAGCATGGATTCACCAAGGGAAGGTCATGCCTGACTAATCTAATCGCCTTTTATGATGAGATTACTGGTTCTGTGGATGAAGGGAAAGCAGTGGATGTATTGTTTCTTGACTTTAGCAAAGCTTTTGACACGGTCTCCCACAGTATTCTTGTCAGCAAGTTAAGGAAGTATGGGCTGGATGAATGCACTATAAGGTGGGTAGAAAGTTGGCTAGATTGTCGGGCTCAAGGGGGAGTGATCAATGGCTCCATGTCTAGTTGGCAGCCGGTGTCAAGTGGAGTGCCCCAAGGGTCGGTCCTGGGGCCGGTTTTGTTCAATATCTTCATAAATGATCTGGAGGATGGTGTGGATTGCACTCTCAGCAAATTTGCGGATGATACTAAACTGGGAGGAGTGGTAGATACGCTGGAGGGGAGGGATAGGATACAGAGGGACCTAGACAAATTGGAGGATTGGGCCAAAAGAAATCTGATGAGGTTCAATAAGGATAAGTGCAGGGTCCTGCACTTAGGACGGAAGAACCCAATGCACAGCTACAGACTAGGGACCGAATGGCTAGGCAGCAGTTCTGCGGAAAAGGACCTAGGGGTGACAGTGGACGAGATGCTGGATATGAGTCAGCAGTGTGCCCTTGTTGCCAAGAAGGCCAATGGCATTTTGGGATGTATAAGTAGGGGCATAGCGAGCAGATCGAGGGACGTGATCGTTCCCCTCTATTCGACATTGGTGAGGCCTCATCTGGAGTACTGTGTCCAGTTTTGGGCCCCACACTACAAGAAGGACGTGGATAAATTGGAGAGAGTCCAGCGAAGGGCAACAAAAATGATTAGGGGTCTGGAAAACATGAGTTATGAGGAGAGGCTGAGGGAGCTGGGATTATTTAGCCTGCAGAAGAGAAGAATGAGGGGGGATTTGATTGCTGCTTTCAACTACCTGAAAGGGGGTTCCAAAGAGGATGGCTCTAGACTGTTCTCAATGGTAGCAGATGACAGAACGAGGAGTAATGGTCTCAAGTTGCAGTGGGGGAGGTTTAGATTGGATATTAGGAAAAACTTTTTCACTAAGAGGGTGGTGAAACACTGGAATGCGTTACCTAGGGAGGTGGTAGAATCTCCTTCCTTAGAGGTTTTGAAGGTCAGGCTTGACAAAGCCCTGGCTGGGATGATCTAACTGGAAATTGGTCCTGCTTCGAGCAGGGGGTTGGACTAGATGACCTTCTGGGGTCCCTTCCAACCCTGATATTCTATGATTCTATGTTAGGGCAGTAGTCAAAGTTTTGGTTAAATATTTAATCTACCAAGACTCAATTACTCCTGGGAGAATTCTGCACCACTGTGCATGCACAGAATTTATGTCCCCCCACAGACTTCTTTGCTTCTCTGAAGAAAAATGATTTTCTGATGGGGAAGCAAGGGGAAGTCACAAGAGCGGTCATGAAACCCCCCCCAACAGTATGTTTTGGGGGTCCGGGGCAGCTGGCAAAGAGGTAAATTATGGTGGTGCAGGGGGGGGTGGGACTGGGGAAGACCCAGCTCCATACCCTGCACTGCGCTCAGCTGCTAGTCCTGGCTGGGCTGGGGGGGGATGGGACTTCCTCTTTCCCTGCACGGCATGCAGGGCCATGTCAGACCCTCCCTCCTATTTCTCCCAGAGCTGCAGGAAGCTCCGCAAACTCCCCCCCCGCCCCCCCACTTCCTGCACCCATCACTCCTCAGCTGCAGGGTGAGAGATCCTTGTACAGGGAGCTGCTGCCCTATCCACCCAACCCCTGTGCATCCAGAACCCCTCATACCCAGACTCTTCCACTGATCCCCACCCCCCACATTCAGAACCCCCCCCCACAATGAGTCCCACTCCCCCTGCACCACCACAAGACACCCACACCCAGATCCCCACCCCTCTGAGTCCCCTACACCCAGACCTCCCTGCTCCCATCCAGACCCCCCCAAGCCCCAACCAGCTTCACCTAGACCCCCTGCATTACTGTTGCACCCATAACCCTGAAACTATCCCCTGTGCATCCAGATCCGCCACTGAGCCGTCCGCACCTAGATTGCCCCACACAGAACCCTCTCAACCCACACCTGGACACCCTCCCCCCCCGGCCTTTAAGCCCTTCCACATTTGGATCCTGCCTTGCTGAGCCAGCCTGCACACACCTCGTGCATCTGGCATGGCGGGGGGGGGGTGTTTCTGGGGCAGGCCCAGGACTTATGCTGTATCAGGGTTAAGTGCAACCTCACCACTGAGTCTGTGTCTGGGGTGAGGGGAGCTTCACAGTGACCTCCCACCTCTGTGCAGCCAATGGCCTGTGCTCCCCAATGCCATGCTGGAGCCTCCACATTTATTTGGCAAATAAAATTTGCAGAATTTTTATTTTTTTGGCACAAAATGCCCTCAGGAGTATCAAATGTATGGTACAGTGGATGGGATTTTCAAAAGCACTCTCAAATGGCTTAACTCAAATACCATTGAAGGCAATGGTATTTTAACCACTGATTTTCAAAGTAAGCGGAGTTAGTCCAGTGCAGCGTGTATCAGGATCTATAGGAAACAATAGAACACAAGGAATTCAAGAAATTGTGTATGGATGGCAGTTGATCAGCATAAGTAAAACTGGAACCTTCAGTTAATGATTCAGCATTGGTGATGCATTCTGTAATAAATTATAGTGAGGATATGAAGTGAGCTAACTTGGGGCGTGTAAAAGGTTGGGCTTGCCTGCAGCAGCTCCTGCTGGTTACGCGTTGCTCTACGGTGCCCTGTCTCAATTTCCCCTTCACAAGTTCCCGGGAATAATCCACAGAGGTTTATGTCAGTAACTCCTCTTCTTGGGAACTGGTTTATTAACATAAAATAAACCCAGTACAGTCTCCTCCATCCCAGTCTCCCAAGCTTCTCAAAATAGTCTCTTCCTAAAAGCTCCTCCTTCCTGAGATCTGTACGCCTCCAAGCCTTGATGCTAGGCACAGTTATCAGCAGATTCAGTCTCTCCCCTTGAGCTCAGGGGGGTTGCACAGGCCCCTTTGTTGGACCTGAGTATGTTGAATTCTCAGATCACTCTGTCACAGTTCTGGACAGCTGCACCTGTGTTGCCTCCCTGTGGTCCAGCAAAGGCACGCATCTAGGCTCCTGGCTCCTCCTGGCTGTCACCTCTCTTGAGCAGAGAGACACATCTCTCTCCCTTCTGACCAGGTTTTTTCTGGGCTTCATAATTCCCTGCCAACACTGTGAGTTCCCCAGCAAGTCAGACTGCCTTAGCAGGCCTGCTTTACTTTATCTCCAGAAGCTATTACCAGCGTAATTGCCCACAGTTAAGTTACCACACTGCCCATTCTATGCAAACATTTATTATTAAGGTGAAAACATTAGAGAAAACCTATTAAAACAACCTACATGCATGCTAATAATCTTACCAGAGACCACCCCTAATTCCAAAGGCTCTGGCACATGAACAGTCCTTCAAACACCATCAAGATTTTTTTCTGTGGTTGTACGTTCATAACTGCCTTGGCTCATAATAAGCACATGCATGAATCTGAGAGTCACTCCTTTATACAGCTGGGGCCTCTGGTCTTGTCCTCATGTAACAAGTTATCAGCAGACAACGGTCCCCTCAGGGCAAAGCTTCAAAAGGCTGGAATCTTTGCCCTAGAGATTGCCTGGGAAATCCACTTAACTTTTATTCCAGAAGTCCATCCTTGAGTGGTACATTGCTTTAGGTAATCCTTTGAAGCCCGTAACACTTCCCAGGGATTACATTGATCATGTCTGCCCGCTGGAGATGTTACATACAGCCCCTCAATAATACATAAACATTTGCATTTTAATTCAAAACACTCCTAAGATACTTCATTCAATAAGGTTAGGCCAGAAGACTGACTAAATTACACTATATGGAGAGTCATGAATAAAAGAGCATGAATCTTTGGGAGGATTGGTGAGGAAGAAAACTGGTTTGGAACAGGGAGTGGGCAAAGTTTCAAGTCTTTTTTTTTTTTTAATAACTATTTGGTTCAACCATCTCTGCTAAAAATGAACTGGTATATTTTGATAAAGGAAGGATATTTATGAAGAATATTGGTATACCAGAAGAAACAAGTGAATGATGAAACACTAGAATGTATCTATTTAAATGTTGTTCACTTTCCATAATTAAGATTTGAATTATGGAAGCTATGAATGGAATGAGTTGTAATACAGCTACAGGGTGGAATGGTGGTAAAATATCTTAGTCTCAGGTAACCTTTATTCTTACTTCAAGTCATGCACATTTTAATAGATTATTTTCCCCACATCTTCTGAAAGGCAATTATTGTTCTCAATCCCAATAAATCATTAGAAAATTATTCCAATTATAGGCTGTATTTGATTTGTACCTACAGCTGAATCTGTTTTTCAAGAAACATTTAACCAAAAAAAAAAGTCCAAAACCTGTTGGAAAATTTACTCATTATCCCTTATTTTAGTTATCCTACTACTTGATCCACTTGTCATTAAAATGAAGCACAACAAAAAGAACTAAGGAACTTTACTGTACCAAAGAATTCCGGTTTAATGGAGATGTGCTTGTGTTTTGTTACTAATAGAAAAGTAAAGAACCAGTTTACTGCAATTAGACCATTAGGAATTGTCGGAAACAAGAAACAATCATGGTGGATTGTTACATTTACTGTGGAAAATGTGGTATTCTGTAGCTTTTGGAATGTGACTTCAAATATTTCCCCAACTCTTCTGTTCAGAAATAAATCTAAAAGAAACTGGCTAATTAAATGCTGATGGTCAGAAAACTGCTGTAGTATGAATAGAACCCCACCCTTCCTAAAATTGAAGACCGGATAATAGAGACTAATAAATTTGAGGTCTTAGAACCGAAGTATAAAAATGGATTTCTTTCAGTATGGGTAGTACATTTTTTTTATATTCTTTAAAACATGTCATATAACTGAAAATTCAGGTCCAGTCTGGTCATTCTTTCTTTCTGATTTACTGTACTCCCATATTCCCAGCATTTCAAGACTTGAATTTTACATGGAAACATGTATGTATCTGAATAATGAAATGTCTCTCCTATGTCATCTTTCCTTCTATTTTCTCTGCTCATTATTTTATTTAATATATTTTGTTTAATTTTAGCAAGCGTGGTAATGAAGGTTTTATCTTCTGTATCATTTTGGACTGTTGCTTGATCCCATGTCCCCTCACTGTCCAAATTCTCACTGATTGTAAAAGGGCCATGTGATCAGGCCTTTAATGTAATGTTTACTGGGTCTGAGACTTTCAAAGCTGACTACAGCATTTAGCCACACAACTCCCTTTGAAGTTAATGAGTTATGTGATGAATCCCCTAGCTGGCTTTGAAAATCTCAACCCAGGATCCTTTTGTTATTCAAACATATTTTTATTACATTTAATTTAGTAAGTTTTTCGAGCTCTTGGTCTCTATCAGTCAGCCGTAACTTCGGCTGACGGTAATGGTGTCTTCTTCCATCTTCCATGACTCTCTGTCACAGAGTAGCTTCCTCTTCTGGAAGTAGCATAGATAAAGGCTTGTCTGGGTAGGGTCATCCAGATGACTAAATCCTTATAGATTCCATCATGTGTGAAAAGTAAGTCCTTATAGATTCCATCATGCTCTTCTGTTCTCCATTGTGGTTTATTTTGAAAGTTGGAATAGAGTATATGTGTATAGGTCAAATATCAACTTTCATTTTACTTTCCCAAATTTGTCATCAAGGTTTCCAAACTTTCTGTGAAGTTGCTAACTATTCTAAACAGTGGAACATACTTTAGTATATTTTCCTTTTTGTTTAATATCAAGGAAGGAGGAAAAAGGACCCTCCTCCCCCTTTTTTTTCCCCCTCATCATCCTTGTATCCAGATAAATCCTTCTAGAAGGGATCCCACCCTTCATATAAAGGCATACTTCAGTCTAAGGAACTTGTATGGAGATACAATGAGGAGTGTTCCCATCTGGGCTCTGACCCCTTTTTCTTGTACTGATTATGTCCCCAGCCTAAAGTCAGCTAAGTAGATTTTTTTTCTTCTTCTCTGACTTAACAAAGAAAGAAGCCTTGATGTGAAATTGACAACAGTGTGAAACTAAGGCTTCTTGTAGACTATTTTTCTGGCAAAAGCAATACCTAGATATCATAGAGCATAATCAGCTATGTCTGATATGAGCACATAGACTAACTGGTATAATTGCGGCATAAAACTGGCAATTTAAAATAACGTATAATAGCTTGTAGGTGACTAAGATCTCTAAATGAAGCAGGATGCTCCTCAACTAAAACCATTTAGGAAACTTGTGAAGGATTTGTGGAAGGTAGATATGGAAAAGCCTTTTTAGGCCATCTGGTCCATTTCCCTGCCTGTTCAGGGTTTAGTCCCTACAGTATATTTTCTAACTTTTTAGCTTTAAAAGTTCTCTTAAGACTGGAGTTCACCTATCTAAAGCGATCTCTCTCTCAAAAATGGTAAAGATATTTATATAGTGAAGATAACAAATATAGTACCAATAAAAGAAACCTGCTCTAGTGGATTTTCAGAGCCCTTTGCTCTTTCTGTTTCCATGAAGATCTGTCTACAAGTTCTCCCCAGTCTGGACAAAAAGAGCTATTTTTTTATACTACAATCTCTACCCAATTTTTCCACCATGCTTTGCCACTAGGAGGTATAAGATTTTATATTAATGAGGGAAGAGGAGAGTTTCAGAGCATTCTACTTCAGGAACTCCAACCCCAGGGCTAAATCCAGAGATAGCAAGATAGCTTCTGTCCAGGCACCACACTTCTTCCCTTCTGGCTGCCACTTTCCTCTCAGCAGCACTGCTCACCAGTGCATGAAGTGTATCTAGTCAAAAGGGGTCACAGACCCGACAAAAAACATGTCTACAACTTGAGCTAGGTTGCAGACAAGCATGTGTTTCAGTTTTGCCTGGGAGAAACTTCTGATTGACTGCTCTCTCCATTTCCCTGCCTCCTGGGCTAGAGCAGCCAATTGGAGCTGCTGTGGGAAGGAGGCAGAGCTCTTTACTTCCTCCCCTCAGGAGCAGACATCATTCGTAGGGGAGCAGGGAGAGGGAGCAAAAAGAGTGCAGCAGCTCATAGTTGCTCTGCTTGCTTCCCTCCTGTGAACAAGGGATCCCTGCCTCCCCTTTGCAACCCCTGGCGTGGGATGGGGGGGAGAGAACTGCATTGCAGCTCCCCACTCCTCTGGGACTGGGGAGAGGCAGGAGAAGAGCCCCAGGAGGTGTAGAAGGAGTAGAATGAAGCTTGGGTCGAGAGAACAGATGGGGGACAGAATTGATTGGGGGGCTGGAGGGAGCAAATCACAAGGGCAGAATTGATGGGGGATGCGCGGACAGGCAGATCTCATGTGACTTTCGTTTCTGTAGAAAAATATAGACCACTCACTTTTTTCCAAACTATTCTGCTACTGGTAGCAGAAAGGAAGGTGTCTTATAATTGCAACACCATTGTATATAAGTCTGGTTTTTGCTCTACAATGGGTCAACCCATATCTTAAAGACAGTAGATATTTGATACTTAGCCACCCCCTGCACCCCACCCCCGAAAACAACCTTTTGGTCCTTTATAGTCTAAAAATGATAACTTAACTCTTTCTAAATATTTTGATAATTCTCCATTAGACACAAGTTGAGTGCTTATCTAGAATATCACATAAACGTAATCTTATGGGGCAGGGCATTTTATTTAAAGGTGACCACCCAAATGGAATGAATCATTTTGTTGAAGATGATTTATCCTAAGTTAACCTATTTCAGGAGGTGGAATGACTTTGCATTAAGTATTAAACTGCCTTCACAACTAAATACTTGGTCATCAAGAACTTTTGAATTTCCTGTGCCTTAGAATTTCTGACTCTGTTATTGACTCATTTGGTCCATCTCTATCCCAACTAACAAATTATCCCTCAATCAAAATTATAGATCCTTTTGGGACATAGTGTACTTTCCCAAGTACTACTAGCTAAACTATAAAATAATTTTGGCAGTTCTTGGATTCTAAAGACAGATCATGAAATACAAATCTATTGATGCATTTTCCAGCAATATCAATAAAAAACATAGCTTTGATGATCTCACATTATCTGACGCATTTTGCCCCATGCAGTAACCTTTTACTACTTTAAAAGATTATAAATCTGATTTATGGAGCATCTCCCCAGAATATAGTGCACTGAGGATGCACATTCTTCCTGGCTCAGATGAGGAGTCTTGTTTATAATACTTTGCACCAACCTTTGGTAGCAACAAGTGACTAAGGGAAAAAAAGTTAAGAGTTGTAGCACTGTGGCAAACAGAAGCTTCAGATCTTGAGACTTAAAAAAACAAACTTCTGACATCTTGAAAGGTTAGCATGTCATCACTGTATTTGAAGAAGTGATCCACAAAACAGTTGTAAATGGCAAGGGATTTCTTTAGCACTCCTATAAGTTTATATCCAAATAGCTTTTTGTCAAGAAACATATTCTTTAGTCTGGCCAAAACAGTCCCTTGAAATTCAGGGAAGGATGGTCATTGGATTGAACAGCTTGTTTGAGGATGGGTTATGTCTGCTGAGTAGAGGTTCCCCACTTGTGGGATCAGCCCCTGCGGCTGATGGAAGATCTCTCTGGGGAGGGAAACAGTTCCAGCTGCGTGTGACCAGCAACAAAGATGGTGAGGAAAATAAACTCAATGGATGCCCCCACAGCTGCCCCTGTATGATTGTCTCTCATAAGATGGGTGATGTGCTGTCGGTGAGTGGATAAGCAGCTAGAGAGTCCAGCAGAGACTGGAGGAGAGGAGAGGGGCGTGTGTGTGTGTGTGTGTGTGTGTATGTGTGCGCACATGCATAGATGGGTTTACCAGACTCTTGTGCTCACTGCAGAAACTCTCCCAATCAGGGAGGATGAAGTGGGAAAGCACTATGTGACTAGTGGCTCTTTTTAAGCCGCTTGCTTGACTTCTAATCATGTTCCTCATTCAGCTGCTCAACCAGGAGACACCAAGAGGTTCCTGCTCCCTTCACTCCTTGCATGGATACCTCTGGTAAGTGGAGACGGGAGTGTGTGTGTGTGGAAACCACCAGCATATCTATTGGGACAGTTTGTCCCCTCAGAAAGCATGGTTACTACTGTGTAGATTGCAGAATATTCCCCTGGAAGCAAGGTATAAAAGCCATGCTCAGAGTGGTCACCTAGATTTAATCGTCTGGTACTGGACTAAGGATGGAGTGAGACCGGCTGTCTTTTTGGAAAGAAAATATTCCATTGCTGATCTAACGGTTGCAACAGCCTTACCGATGAGGTCTTTCAGAGCAAGTACCTCTTCTGTGTCCTCAACAAATGGAGCTAGATTTGGCATTCGGAGATTGAAAGGATTTTACTTTTCCAAAAATAGTGTTTCTCAGTGGCTCTGGAACAGTTTTTGGCTTGGCAATGCTGAGCTGCACCCCTCTTAGCCCTGTCTGTGCCCCCACACCACCCCCTAGAGCTGGGGCGGGGAGTAGGACCATGGCTCCGGGAGGGGGGACATGGATAGGGGTAAGGAGGATGTAGTCACAGCTGGGGTGGGTATGGAGCCACAGGCATGGGGCTGGCGGCTGGTGGCCGGGATGCCAGGCGCAAAACATGGGGGTGCTGCAGCGCACCCTCCACAACTCTGCTTCCCACAAATATGGTGTTTAGGTGTGAACTAAAGAGCCCTAGAAACTAAAACAACAGATCTACAGCTGTGCCACAGGCAGCCCAGTAGCAATTCAAGCTTCTCCACAGCACCATGCCAATGTCCATCAATCCCAACCTGGAAATGATTACCTCCAATTGCTCTGTACTCTGCCGAGTGAGACACTGTAACTTTAGTGTTGTGTTTTTAACTATTAAACCCCGTTTTGCCTTCCTCATGAACAGAATAAAGCCAAGTTTTGCTAAAAAAAAATACAGATGTTTACACTCTAACTTTAGATCAAATAGATTATGTCAAAGTTGGTCTACTCAACCCTGGGGCTGTGGGAGCGTGAGTATTTATACCCAGGTGTACAGCTTTCTTTTTAGATTTAATAACAACTGCCCTGCTTAGTCAAAAATTGACAGAAAGGAAAGAAGCACTCAATGTGACTCGGTGGATTGCACAGACCCAACAACAGCCGCTACTGGAAGATTCACAGGAATGATTGAAATCCAAAGCCCTCGCTTAGCTAGCAACAACAGCAGCATCATAGCCAGGCAGGTAGCCTCCTTGCAGATGGCAACTATCTGGATTAATATCTAGTGTGGGCCTTAAGGTTCTCTGGCTGGATGTTCAGTTTATGTCCATCACTGAAGATCTGTCTGTAAAGATGGATCTAACCTTCCTAAAGTATAATCTCAGGATGTTATAGAATGTATCTAATTGGGTCTTTATTTTTAGATACTCAGCAAAAGTCTTGCTCTTATTTTCACAGTAATTTCCAATTTCAGAAGTAACTATATATTTCCTTAATTAGGGCTAGCGTCCACTCTTCAGGTTTTAGTCTCATTTTCTGTATAGCTTATAAAGTTTGTTGAGAAATTCTTGCAAATATTTCATGTTTTACAAGTCTAGAAGGCAAATGGATCAAACTTGTCTTTTATACTTTTTAAGAGAATACGTTAAAGATGCCCCTTTAGAATCTTTTACTTCCACAAGCTGATTCCCCAAGAAAATTGGGGATTGGAAAACAGCAGTCGATGAGAGATTACTTCTTCTCCCATGTTGTCAGTACCTGAATGTTGCAATTGATCTATTGGTTTCTGCTAATGCCAGGATTTGTAAGGGGCCTTAAATGGAAAAATAAAAGCAAGTAATACAGACAAGTCAGAAATAAGGGGGGCCAGCATCCTGAAGTGTCCCTTTTCAGCCACTAGATGGCAATTATGTATCTTAACATGAGAAGTGCAGAGAATTTGCAGGTGTTTCCCAGCAGAACTCTTAAGGTACTTCTCAATGTGAATAAATATATATTTATCTGATTCAGACAATAGTGTGTGGGTTAGCACTGTAGCCTTGGAAAAAACAACAGCATCTAGTGTGTGTAACCCGACTAAGACCTAAATGGGAATTGGAACATTTCTCAAAGTTTAAGAATAAACTAAGTCCTAAAAAATAAAAACTCCGAAGACTTTAAATCTTTTGAGAGCTCTACCTTGTTGCCCACCCTCGTTCTGCACCACTCCCGGAAGTGGCTGGCACATCCCTGCAGCCCCAAAGGGGGAGCGGGGGTCTCCACATGCTGCCCTGCCCTGAGCAACGACTCCACAGCTCCCATTGATTGGGAACTGTGGCCAATGGGAACTGCAGGGGTGGTGCCTGTGGGCAGTGATGCGTGGAGACCACCACCTGGGGCTGTCAGAGGGGTGTGCGGTTTGCTTTTGGGAGCCACCCTAGGTAAGCGCCGCCCCCCTCCCACACCCCAACCCCCTGCTCCAGCCCAGAGCCCACAGCCAAATTCCATCCCAAAGCCCAAACCCTCACCCCTCCAGCACCCAAACTCCCTACCTGAGCCTGCACCCCAACCCCCAGCCCAGAGCTTGCACCCAGCACCCAAACTCCCTCCCAGAGCCTTAGGCAGGTGTGTGTGGGGGGGGGGCGGCAGGAATTGGACCCAGTCTGGGCACCACCACCACCAAAAATTATACAAACCTGATGCCCATCTAGAACCATTTCTGGCCATTTAATAGAGATAATTGGAGTACAAATAGTGGACTCAATTTTTCTTTTCTTTTCCCTCCCTTTTTCCATTTGTCCACTATTTAAAAAAAAAAAACCAAGGAGGGGTGGGAAACAAACAATGAAAAATTATTCAGTTTCAAAAAAAGCATTTTTTGACCGAACAGATGTTTAAAAAAATTCAGCAGATTAACTGAATGAGGGCACAGTTGCTTCTCAATAGTTGAATTGTTAGGAGAGGCAAGGCAGGGTTAGAGAAAAGTGAGTTTTGTTACCCACAGTTTTGGGGATTGTTGATTTCTCCATCATGGCTTTGCCCCTCTTGCCATTGTATAGAACAAGGAAGATTTTTAGGAAGGTAGAGGGAATGGTAATGCTGCCCTGCTGAGGGAGAGTTAGGAATGCATCATATAATTAGGTCCATGCCAGTAGGATTCAAAATACAATTTTTGTGCGCCTGACATTTCCTTTTATGCTGTTTGGAGAGTTTGTCTCCTAAACAATGAATGAATGCATTCTGCATTAGGGTTGGTTGAAAATTTTCTGACGGAAGGTTTTTTTTTTTTTCTTTCCCCCCCAACCTCCCCAAGCTGAAAATGCCAATTCTACAAAATCAAAACATACTGCGGGAAAGTATCTAGTTTGATGAATTTTTGTTTTGAAAAAATCTCAAAGAATTTTGTTTCAATAATGTTGAAACATTTCATTTTGAGTTGATTTTGTTTTGACTTTCTTATTTTGAAACTACTCTTTTGTTTCAACTCTTTTTATATTTTTTATAATATAATATGGAAGTTTAAATGTAATTTGGTCAAGTGTTTGCTGATGCACAGTTATCTGTCCCCTCCACACACACCCCCAATGAGCTGCTCATAACATTTTCAGATTCTTGTAACTTTTTTTTTTTTGATGCAGAGCTCATAAATATGGGGAATTTGAGCAGTGAGTTGGACTGTGTGCGCACGGTGGACGGGTTGGAGAAGTGCAGGAAGTGTGGATGTGGGGAGGGTGGAGGATAGAGGCTCTGCCCCTTTTCCAGTTTGCCCCATAGGGCATATGTGCTCATTGTGATTGCCCCCCAAATGAAATATTTTGAAATTGTGTTTCTCACAAAATACAGTTACTTTTTTGTTCCAATTCAGAACAAAAGCCAAATTTCAAAATCTTGGAATTTCCTGTGGGACGAAAATTGGAGTTTTGCTCAGCTCTACATAGTCTGTACATTCCTGTCTATTGCAACATGTATTAATCACTGACACTATTAATAAGTGAAAGCAATATTTTTCAAATTACATTTCTAAATGAAGAAAACCAGTAAGAGCTTCCCATAGAGAAACTGTAAACTGTTAAACTGCTGATCTAAATGTGGACCTTCTCACTTGTTGGAAAGACGAGTTGAAATGAAAGGAGCTAGTATATGTTCACCACTGCCATTTAAAAAATGTTTTAGCATAGTGATCTATATGAAGTCCTCTGTATTCAATTATAGCTATGATTACCTTTACAAAAGCAATCTATTGGTTTTTTGAATGAATCATAAAAAATAAGTTTTTTGTTATAGCAATTGCATACACCTAATTTGAGGAACCAGTAAATTCTAGGGTAAAAACATTCACGTTTTAACGAAAGTTCCATAAAATGCTCTTCAAAGAATGCTTGTTCCCTGAAAGAAAATTCTTCTGAGCACGTTTCTCTGGAAGAACAACCTGAACTGATCTCTGAATCTGGCTGCTACTCTCACCTAGTTTAACAGGTTTCAGAGTAACAGCCGTGTTAGTCTGTATTCGCAAAAAGAAAAGGAGTACTTGTGGCACCTTAGAGTCTCTGATAGTGTGGCTGATGTTATTAGGCCCTGTGATGGTGTCCCCTGAATAGATATGTGGACATAGTTGGCAACGGGCTTTGTTGCAAGGATAAGTTCCTGGGTTAGTGGTTCTGTTGTGTGGTATGTGGTTGTTGGTGAGTATTTGCTTCAGGTTGCAGGGCTGTCTGTAGGCAAGGACTGGCCTGTCTCCCAAGGCCTGTAGAGCCAGAAGAGTTCCCAGAAGTTACCTACTACAGGACAGGCCTAACAAAGAAAATAACAGAACGCCACTAACCGTCACCTTCAGCCCCCAACTAAAACCCCTCTAACGCATTATTAAGGATCTACAACCTATCCTAAAGGATGACCCAGCACTCTCACAAATATTGGGAGACAGGCCAGTCCTTGCCTACAGACAGCCCCACAACCTGAAGCTAATACTCACCAACAACCACATACCACACAACAGAACCACTAACCCAGGAACTTATCCTTGCAACAAAGCCCGTTGCCAACTGTGTCCACATATCTATTCAGGGGACACCATCACAGGGCCTAATAACATCAGCCACACTATCAGAGGCTCGTTCACCTGCACATCCACCAATGTGATATATGCCATCATGTGCCAGCAATGCCCCTCTGCCATGTACATTGGTCAAACTGGACAGTCTCTACGTAAAAGAATAAATGGACACAAATCAGATGTCAAGAATTATAACATTCATAAACCAGTCGGAGAACACTTCAATCTCTCTGGTCACGCAATCACAGACATGAAGGTCGCTATCTTAAAACAAAAAAACTTCAAATCCAGACTCCAGCGAGAAACTGCTGAATTGGAATTCATTTGCAAATTGGATACTATTAATTTAGGCTTAAATAGAGACTGGGAGTGGCTAAGTCATTATGCAAGGTAGCCTGTTTCCTCTTGTTTTTTCCTACCCCCTCCCCCAGATGTTCTGGTTTAACTTGGATTTAAACTTGGAGAGTGGTCAGTTTGGATGAGCTATTACCAGCAGGAGAGTGAGTTTGTGTGTGTATGGGGGTGGGGGGGATGTGAGAAAACCTGGATTTGTGCAGGAAATAGCCCAACTTGATTGTCATGCACATTGTGTAAAGAGTTGTCACTTTGGATGGGCTATCACCAGCAGGAGAGTGAATTTGTGGGGGGGGGGGGGTGGAGGGTGAGAAAACCTGGATTTGTGCTGGAAATGGCCCACCTGATGATCACTTTAGATAAGCTATTACCAGCAGGACAGTGGGGTGGGAGGAGGTATTGTTTCATATTCTCTGTGTATATATAAAGTCTGCTGCAGTTTCCACGGTATGCATCCGATGAAGTGAGCTGTAGCTCACGAAAGCTTATGCTCAAATAAATTGGTTAGTCTCTAAGGTGCCACAAGTACTCCTTTTCTAGTTTAACAGGATAGCCTAGAGCCAAATTTGGCCCAGAAGTGGGGCGCCTGATTCTTCTCTTGCCTGTATCAGTCTTCCACAGGGGTAACTTCATTTACGTTGTTGAAGATTCTAATGATTTCTGCCTAGCCATTTTCTTTGTAAAAATAAGTGCCTCACTAAATTTTAAGACGAATACAAATTATTTCATTGACTTACTGAGAAAAATCTAATAGGAAATGGTATTTAATTTATCCATGTCCATCCCCTTGGCATATTTTCAACCTATACATTGAACTACAGAGTGAGAACCTAAAAGGAAGATTGACTAGTTGGTTTCATTTGTTTATAGTTAAATTCTAGTCTGTTTGTATTGTCCCAGATTAGAATTGCAAAATGTAAGCAAGGTAAATAGTTTAATAGAAAACCCACTTAAATGGTCTTTTCATTTTAATAATTAAGCTGTTCATTGTAAGATAAGAGAACTTGTATGTAAAATATTTTCATTTAAATTAGCTTGACGGTATCCTTTTGAATATGCACATTGGTATAAAAACGACACCTAAAAAACTGGTAGGCTTTACCTTGCATGTAGCTGTATATTGAATAATATAACTAACTTCTACCTTTGATAATTTACCTTTCCCTTTAAAATGGCAAGTAAGGCTCTTTCAGACCCTCACACCAAAAAACTTTTGAGCCCCCATGGAGACCTAAATAAGGCTCATTTTCTTTGAATGACCTCATGGTCAATGATGCAAGACATATGGAGGCCTCTCTTTTCACTTCTAATATTGCCTTCCACCTCATCCTCTTCTTAGAATTGTTAGAGATACCTACCATCAACTCATCCTCAGATTTGGTGATGGACAAATTTGCAGAGACATTGGAATCAGGGAACCAATTCTGCTCCACCAACCTTTGTCTACCTCTGGTTTTTCATAATATCAGGCTCACACTTCAGGGGTGTGAGAGAGTACCAAACCTCTCCTATATGGAAGGATAACCACATCACTGTAAATATTTCTTGATGCCTACTCCTGATGCATAAGAATTTTCTAACATGTTATGCCCCAAGTACCTTCCCATCTGACCTTTCCAGGCCACCAAACTCGTGGAGTGTCCCTCAGTGACTAAGGCTGTCCTGCCTGAGCCTGCTGACAACAAGCCTGAGACAATGGCCCCTTTTGGGGACTTCCTATGATTCTGTGGTCTCAGCAACATCCCTGAAGACCGGAAATTGCATATCCTCTTGAGCTTTCTATAGAGTTCTTGGCTCTGGTGTCTGAATGTCATAAACTCTGGTCAGTTACCCAACATGAGGGAAAGTCAACTCTTCAAACTCCTCAACAATTTCTTCTGCAACTCAATGCTGGAGCTCCAGGAGGAGAAATTAAAGCAGGGTAGTGGGCTCCCCACATGTAGGCTGTCTCAACCCACCCAGTTTAGAAGAAGAGGCTCTAGTCATTAATGGCTAGGAAAATCATTCCTAACAGAAAATAAATTAATCTGTGGATAGTAAGTCCATATATTAAAAGCAATACAAGAAACATGCCTGTACTATTCTTAATACATACAAAATGGAATAACCCTCCACAAACTGAGCTACAAAGTCTATTTTGCCAGTCTTTGGTCTATTTTTAGGTAGGCCAACATCTTCAGAAGGGGGCTGCCTAAAATAGAACCAAAGACGGGCAAAAGAGACTATCTGTGTGTAGCCCAACTTGTGGAGGGTCATCTCTTTTGTCAAGTGTGCCAAAATGTTAATGTCTATGGCAGCTCAAACTCTGCTATATTTCCATTCCCAGGGCAGGGTGGGTATGTTCTAACATTCTTATGATAAAAGCTTAGCCAAAATTTCTGGACTTCCCTAACCTAAAAACTCAATCTACATACCTACCTACATAGGACAAATTTACATAAAAGAAGCAAAGAAGGAAGATGACTTATGTAAATCACTGATTGAAATGGTCACCTCATAACAAGCAGGAAAGAAAACCAACAGGCCATATCTCCTGACCTTTTAAGAAGTCCTTCATCCTCAATCCATCTGCTCCACTAAGAGGCAGGACTACTGCACATTCACAGAGTGTTGGCAGAGGTAAGCATGGTATTGTTGCTTCATAAGCTAGAAGACTTAAGCTTTTCTAGCTCTATTGTGCCAGCCCCCTCTTTGGTCACTAGTAGAGCATCTGAGCTGGCAACAGTGAGCAATCTAAGGTTCTATGTTCAAATCTAGTACAGACTATCCTCTCCTTCCCCCACACCCATCTCATGTATGCACTCCCTTCTCATTGGAGTGGGTGACAAAGCAACTAAGGCAGTTTCCAGGACAATTAGGAACATATAGAAAAGGTGGGCACGCTGCTGTGTTTCTAAGTCCACTGGTAGATCCCACCCTGTTTTCAAAACTCTTTACCAGCACCCAACTATATCAGATGAGCAGCCTCAAAGACTTAAGTTCTTCTTTATAAAGGATACTTCTTAGCAAAACCAAACCTAAGCAAAAACCCTCATTGGCATTCCTGTTCACTAACATTGCAAAAAACATTCCTTGTGCTATCTTGCAAAGGAGTACCATATCAGTGGAAGGTGGTAATGCTTGGCTTGTGTGTTGTCTCCGGGATGCTTAACGTGGTGGGGAGACAACTGATTCATCTAAGGTGTCTGGGGTTTAAAACAAACTAATTTGAGGTTCTTGATTGTAGCAGGGTTAGGAAAAATCCTAAAAGGACATTTCATTCACAATTAGTCAGAAGTTTAGGAGTGCTATTGGATTCCTCACTGATGCTAAGCTATTTTGCTTCATAAGCTAAACATCTGCAGGTAATGCTTTCAGCCATCTCTGGTTGGCTAAAGACTTTGTCCCGTCTTGGTAAATCATGATATGACCTCCGTTATTCATGCCTTTCCACCTAGCTGGAATATGGCATTGTGATATGCCTCGGCGTGAACCATCTTGTGCTTAGAAAACTCCAACCAATAGAGAGCTCTGCAACTCGTCTCCTCACCAACATGGGTTACGATGATCCCACTCCTGTTCTCCACTCTCCACACTGACTTTCCATAGAACATTGAGACACAGTCAAGGTCTCAGTTTTTATCTTCAAAATGCTCAATGGCCTGGGACTAAGATTGCCTAGTGCTCTGGGATGAAGACTGTGGTCAACAAAATCACTCCTCTGGTAGTAAAGAACAAAGGTAAAGCTCATATGTGCCAGAGACAGCTTTTTTTGGCGGGGTGAGCCTGAGACTGTGGAATGACCTCCAACAGGAGCTAAGAACCATCACAAACCTCACCTCCTTTGGCTACAAAGGTCAGGTGGATTTCTTTGACCTTGCTTTCTCTAACAAACACATCTATGTTGCTATATTTACAAACAAAATCCTACCACAACTAAATTCTCCAATATTCACTCTACTCCCCCTTGGGAAAGGATGGGAGAACAAAACATGACATGCTAAGCTTGTTGCTTAATATACTACTGGAAGGTGCTCAGATACTAATGTGATAAACATGAGATAAGAACCTACATAGAATAGAGCATTCATGCAGTGTGGGGCTTATTTTGCTAATCACTGTTTAGGGTATAGCACTTGTCATATGTCACTGAGAATAAATAAATTCAAACTTCTCTGTTTGGAAGGCTACCTTTTGGTGCTTGTACATACAGCCTCTATCAGTCAGCACCATTATATCTTGTCTCACTAAACGAGGGGGAACAAGGCCAAAAAGGAGTATGTTCTGATTGTTAAACATGTTTCAGAGACAGAAGAATGTAGTAGCAATTCCCTGTCCAGCAAACCACCTTGAAACTCAGGTTTTCGTTTGTTACATCTGGGAACTGCAGGGGTCACTCTATTGAGAGCTCCTTGAATTGCAAGACTGAATTTCTTCACAAGGTTCACACACAGTGGGCAGGGATACTTTCTGTATCCTGTATAGGTCCTTTCGGTTCCTATAGTATATGATACCTGTTTTTATTCCCACCCCCTTTCAGTACAGGTAAATGCTGTGGAGAGGCCAGAAACGCACATCTATCCATAGTTCCACATAAACCTCTAGTTCTTGCTAGATTTCCGTGTAGTCTTGGGAAAATTAAACACAACGACACACACAATGGGGAACTGGAGGGAGAGCCCTACAATTACAAGTCTTTGATGAAATGTCTGCTGTCAGGAAACTTTTAAAAATACAGGATTCAAAATCAGAAAGCACAAAAGAAAAACTATAATGCAATTTTATAAGCAATTCATTCTGTCAGCAACATTAGAACCAAAATTATTTTTGAGGAATTAAGTTTTAAGTAACTGATTGATCTAACTACTGAAGTAGCAGAGTAAATCTTCCACTGTTATTAGAACATTTACCTGTGTGCTAGTCTCTGTTTTTCCCAGGAATAACCAAAGCCTGGAGAGTATGTTCTACTCCTCAGAGTATCTCCCTTCCCAAACCTGTGGAATGCTAATATATTAGGAGAAGAAAGATATTGTCTAGAAATTTGAGCAAGAGACTGGGAATCAGGCTTTCAGACAGTGACTTTTCCTGAAGCCAAGGGCAAAGTAGTCAGTTTCTAACTCACTGTCTCCAGCTGTAAAATAAGAATGAATATATATATATATATATATAAAATGTGTGTGTCACAAGGTGAGTGGGAGGATTAATTAAATAATATTTTGTAAGATGTTCTGAATATGAAAACAATTCAGTAAATGCCCAGTAGTAGTGTATCTCATTTAATAGCGTTCAACAACTCCAGCTGCAGCACTGGAGACTTAGCTGCTAAATACCATGTCTCCTTTCTTTATGCTGGGGCTGCAGGGCTCTCAGAATAGATGTTAAAACTTGTTAACCTTGGACCATTAGGGATCTGAGAAGTTATCAATTTTTCCTAACTGAAAGGACTAAAATGCATTGTAACCTTAAGCTGTGCTGTACTGTCACAGATAAGCAAGACCCGCAAGCCTGTCTTCTGTTTTGCCTGGAAAAAATTATTATTCTGTGGACAGAATGGTTAAAAAGAGTGCCTTCTTCCTGCAAACCTAGTAGAACCAATACAATAAAGTTCTGGATAAAATCCCAAATGAAAAATGTCGGCTTAGTGTCTAATTATGGATCTCACTCAGAGTCAACTTCATCTGGAACATGAAGTAACAAACTGCTGGAGAGTCTGAGGTGGACAAATGCAGCTTGGCGGCTTTTAGTCTCTGACACTAGAAACCTGTTAATTTCCAAAAGTAGAAAGTAATGTGTCTTTATTCTTGAAATATTACAGATTATCTTTGATTTAAGAATGGTAGTTTATATTCAGAGGCTAAAGGTACATTATTTTCTCTCCCTCCAATTCTATATCTCAGGGAATGTATATTAATGTGCATACATACTTATTTTCTTCTTCCCTATTCTTGAATCATACATAACCCATTTTTCCTGGATAAAGTGAGGCTTAAGCTTCCACCTTTCTTTCTTCCTTTACAGAAAGAAGACTCCCTCAAAGTACCCATGTCCTGGGTAAGAAGTCTAAGCAAGACAGAGGTCCCTCAAACATCTTTTTAAGCCACACAGTTTTTTGCTGTGGAGTTGTCCTTTGGACTTTAATGTGGACCTTTCTCATGATCAGTCTTTTACCTGGGCAAACCTTTCAGGTTCCTGGGAAGTGGCTTTCGTCTGTGTTTACATGTGCAGCAGAAAAATGTCTTCCTTTTCTGTTTCCGTGAACATTTAAAGTTTCATCAACCAATGCTTCTAATCTTTCTTGCCACTGAGGGATATTAAGAGCTTGCTGTGACTTACGGAAATCTTGGTTTAACTTCAGTGTATCTCATTCATAATTGTTTTGCTGAGGGAAGGCAAACCCAAGGCATGAGGGAAGAACTCAAGTCTTTTTGCTGGGGGAAGGAGGGTTAAAGGAGCTTTGGGCTGTCATCTTAATGGGCAAGGTAAAAAGTCTTTATTTACTTCAAACATACAGAAATGGCCAGTTCTAAAAGCAAAGGTGGTTTGATTTAACCTTTCTATGAATTATTGGACATAGAAATTAATGTAGTTATACTTTAGTTGTACTGAGCAGATCCTGATTATTTTTTTTAACTTACAGCAAAAGAACTGAAGGGAAGAGATCAATGATCATAACCAGACAAAATACATTGGCATTTCAAATTTGGGGCACCCTTTATGTGCCCCATATTTAAATGATCCCTAAGCATTTGGAATTTTTGGTTAGTATGAATGTTACAAAATTGAAAGGTATGAATGATTCAATGTTTTCTCTCTGGCTGAACTCACAGAAAGAATTCCAGTTTCCCCAATGAGGTTTTTAGATTTGATAAACTAAATTAATCTTTTAAGGACATTCTAGGAGATGTTTCAAAAACCAAATCAGTTTGTGTGTGGAAGGTCATTGTCTTGTTTTTCTTGAAACAATCCTTTCATCGCCTGAAAAAATTAACTGAGGCAAGATGTCCCAGCTTGAGACCAATCTTGGAAAACATTTGGGTGTTAAAGTAAATGATTCCAAATACTATATAGTCAAAGCATAAAAATACTGTTTTCCTCAATAAATATAATTGGTATAAGTCTCTTTGGACACACAAATGTTTTCCAAGATTTGTCTCAAGCTAGGACATCTTTTCTCAGTTAATTTTTTCAGGCATCTCTGAGACCCTGATAGACTGAAACATTAAGAACTTGACAAGAAATCCACTCCCTCCTTCCTTATTATGTAACCTCCTATCTCAAAAGACTGCTAAAATAAACTACAAAATGATGGAATGCAGTTCTGCTTCACCTTCATGTGAAGACCACCTCCACTGAGCTACCCATTTTTGTTTGCCTTTGGAGTAATTGCTTAACACATCTCTTAATTGCCCTATGACTTTTTTTTTTAAATGTGATCATGAAGCTTTAAAATTCCTATTTTCTTGCAATGGATTTTCAGCCCCATAGGATGAATTCCACTGTGTAACACTGAGTTCCAGTGCCTTCCTGCAGGTCAAGACGAATTTTAAGTTTCAAGGACTATATTTTGTTCATGGATATGGTAACATGTTAAAAAGCAGACTAAGTGGCCCTTTGTTCTGAATTAATATTAACAGTGGTAATTCTTCACCAACAGATTAATCATTGCCATATTAAATATTCTTAGAGCATTAGCTTCAAGTAAAATGGATCAAATTAATCTCTGGTGTAATTCTATTGACTTAAATAGGTTTATGGCAGGGATGTAATTTCTCCTTTAGATACAAATTAGAAGGCTATATCTTTAATTTTTTTTTATTATTTAAACATTATAAAAAAGTTAAAAGTGGCAGCCCGTGGCTGAAAGTGGATGGTCATATTTCTCAAGTGAATTCTGAAGAGTTGATGTTTGAATTTGTATAGGTATTTTGCATGTATAAATAGTCCTAGTACATATGTATTTTATTTTTATTTTTGAGAAATTGATCTTAATGTACAAACACCAGAATAATGGGGATGGATGAAGTTTTGTAATATTCTTTTCATCATACTTACACATTCTAATCCAAAATGTTTGTCCTTTATATTATAATAAAGTTTTTCAACAAAAATGTTGCTAATAAAATGGATTGAATTTTAATGGGATGTATAATAAAAAAGGTACCAGCAGAATATCCTGTAACTGAAGCTGAAGCAATAGGCAAAGCTATCTTTTAGCCTTTCTTTCCAGGTTACTGTTTAAAGCACTATGTAGTTATTGGCTGAGCAGCCAGTAACTAGCACCCACCTCTAGACAAATATATGGCCACCCAGTCCCTGCTTTAACTTGTTACCTACACATTAAAATCTGATAGGGAGAACCGTTTGCCAGTATTCATAATTTTAGATCCAAATGACTCTTCAGACTTTCTGTGAGACCGAGCATTGTAACTTGATGTAAATTGCTTCGAGTTGAGAGCAATCTGAGTTAGTCGCTTGTTACTATTTCATTTTAGTGAATGCTTTAGGAGACCTGGGAAATCCCAAGATAAACACATGCCTGAAATGTTGTGTTCAGAAAACAACTCGGTAGAAACTATTTTAGTATGCTATGAATATATCATTACTGGTAGTGAGAACTTTGCTTACAACAAAGAAAGCTGTTTTTTAAAATATATTCTTGTGTCATGTATGAGATGACAAGCATAATCTTCAGGACTGGGAGACAAGTAAAGGCTATTACTCTGTTAGATATTGGGCATTCATTTACAGATGCTTCTATGGTACTCCTCACCATTGTGTCTGAGGTCAGTAACTCTCAAATGTTCTTGGATGAAGCCTGAATTTCACCTATGAGGCTTACCATTTTACAGAAGGGAGACAAAAGGCACAAAAAGGTTGTAACTTGCCGAAGGTCACCAAGGAAATCTGTAGCAGAGAATGGAAAAATAAACCCCACATCTCCTGAATGTGTGCAGAACAGACTGTAAAACACAATCTACCTTACTGACTCCCTGTTGTTGTTCTGTTGTCCCAGTCAAGAGAGGATACCATTAAAAAAATCCTTAACATTTAATGAAGTACAGCAGAGGGGAAAAAAATATTCAACTTTAGCATTCCTGTTCCCTTAAATCTCTATCTGGGAACATTTGTATTGAAATGCTTCAGAATTTCTGATGTATCTATTGCCTGATTAGCTTCTTGAATTGCGGTCCTGATAAAGCACCAGTCATTACTATTCACTATCCCTGGGCTACATTGTTTCCTTGTGATGCGTTTTGATAAAGCACATCTCCATTTAAACAGAACACACTCCATTACTGGTATTTATTTAGGAACATAGGAATTGGCATATTGAATAGTCCATATATTCCAGTAATCTGTTTCCAACAGTACTAGATGCTTCAGAGGAAACTGCAAGAAGCTTCAAAGTTGGCAATTAGGGAATAACCGTCTCATAAAGGAAGCTTCTCCCTAATCCCTCTTTGTTAGTGGTTCTTTTATGCCCTTAAACATAGCAGTTTTGATGCTTTCTGAACTTGGGGAGAAGAAGTAGCTCCTAATTTTGTCTTATTTCTTGTCATTTTTCTTTCCAATTAGTTATGGTTCTACTAGTTCAAATACTATGCTGTGTAGCTTACTGTATTCAACATGCAGGACTTTCTGCCATCATAACTTTGCCATGTACACCAATATGATTGCATTCTTTTAAAAATTGGTTCCATATTGTTTTCTTTTATCCATTCTTGGGTGAATAAGGCCTGGGCTAGTTTAGCATGTATTCAAATGTAACATTTGGTCATTCACCCGGTCTATCATGTACAGTAATAGTGTACTAAAGAAATACTTAAAATGTTTTCAGTCATTACTGAAAATTTGTGCAAATTTAAGTATTTGTATAACTCTTCTATTACATCTAACCATAAAAAGAGAGTTGCAGTACTTTTAATCCACTGCTCTGCGGTTCTTTGTCCATCTTTGGAAAGCAGTACTATAGACAGGAGAATAACATCACAATATAAAGAACACACATGCTGATGAAGTCATTATAATCACTAATTATAGTGTGAGTGCCTAAACTAATTTCCATAGTAGGTTGTACCTGGGAATATGGTGTCTCCATTCTTACAGAGTGTAGAAGCAAATTGCTTTCTCTAGCAGTGGATGGTGCTAATCCCTATTTAGCTTCACTGCCCATGTGTGCTGATAACGGTTATCTCCTCTTTCTGTGTGTTGATTTATTTTTTCTTTTTGAAGGATGATTTCGAGTTGAAATCTGAGGAGCGTGCTAATGTAATTCAGCAGCTGGAACAAACCATCGAGGATCTGAGGACCAAAATTGCAGAACTGGAGAAACAGTTCCCAGCCCCAACGGAGGTACAGATTCCTTGCAGAGACCAAGAGAGTGAGAGTGGACATCCAGTTTGTGGGGAACGTGGTAATGTGGATCTTCAAACAGATGAAGAGAATGTTCTACCCAAAACAGTTTTACAAGTAAAATCAGTACAAACTTCACCAGTAGAAGATAGTTTTACACACTCAAAGCCTTCAGCCAACGCACTGCCACAGTCTCCTCCCCACCTGGAAGGGGATAAAATTGAACTGCCATCTCAGCCGTTGCCAACTTTTGAACTACATCCCACATATTGTTCTGAAGTATCTTTAATTCTGTCACCAAAACTAATCTCGACGCAGCTCGATGAAAGTCAGTCCACAGAAAGTACATCACAGCCACCTCGTGCAGGACCTGACACGGATCTATCCTCTTCTTTGTTTCAAGAAGCGACTGTATCGCCAGCTCCCCATCAGTCTCGAAGTACTGAGAGTGTGACTTGCAGTGATTGTTTCCCTTCTGTATCCTCTGAACCCACTTGTAGCATCCCACCCCTACTGCCTGGCACAGAACTATCTGTTCCCCTGCCTGGAGCAGGACGCTCTTCCTTCACATCACACTTGCCTGGTGCAGGTGTCCCATCCCCACCACCTTTGCCTGGTTCAGGATTTTTCTTGCCTTTGGCTGGCACAGCAGTGCCACCCCTGGGCTCCTCGTTGCCTGGCATAAGTATGCCACCTCCTCTACCCCCACCTTTGCCTGATGGAGCGATGCCACTGCCTCCCGCTCCCCCATTTCTTCCATGTGCGGGAATCCCACCTCCAGCCCCTCCTCTGCCTGGGGCAGGAATACCTCCGGCCCCTCCTCTGCCTGGGGCGGGAATGCCCCCCCCTCCCCCGCCCCCTCCTTTGCCTAGTGCAAGAATCCCATGCCCACCTCCTTTGCCTGGTATGGGAATGCCTCCCCCACCCTCACCCCCTCCTCTGCCTGGTGCAAGTATCCCATGCCCACCTCCTTTGCCTGGTGCAGGAATGCCGCCCCCTCCCCCACCACTGCCTGGTGCAGGAATGCCGCCCCCTCCCCCACCACTGCCTGGTGCAAGTATCCCATGCCCACCTCCTTTGCCTGGTGTAGGAATGCCGCCCCCTCCCCCCCCACTGCCTGGTGTAGGAATGCCGCCCCCTCCCCCCCCACTGCCTGGTGTAGGAATGCCGCCCCCTCCCCCCCCACTGCCTGGTGTAGGAATGCCGCCCCCTGCCCCTCCGCCGCCACCACCTGGGGCAGCTCTTTCTCTTCCACCACCAGCCCAGGGAGGCTTCTTGCCAACTTTCGGCCTTCCACAAGTCTGTGGGGTTCTTCCTCCTCCATTACCAGTTGGTTTATTTGTACTGGGGATGAATCAGGATAAAGGGAGCAGGAAACATGCAATAGAACCTTCTCGACCCATGAAGCCTCTTTATTGGACAAGAATTCAGCTTCATAGTAAAAGGTAAAATATGTACAACGTGAAGATGGAGAATTTGTTTTTGTTCCAAGCATGTTTCAATAACATGGGGTGAAATTAACTAAGTGCTTTAGTGTCTTGTAAATAGTTCTTTACAACATACACATTTTCATATAATTGCAATTTTAATTTTAACTGCCATTTAAATAAAATGCTCATTGCATTTAGCATTTTGTATGTTAAAATTAAACTTAAACTGCTTATTACCCATGAAAGCTATTTTACAAAGGTAATATTTCAATACTGTCTTTATGAACTACAGAAAGCATATTAGTAAGAAGTGCTATTTCCCCCCCCCCCTTTTTTATATAGAACAGGTCAGTGCAGAGGGGGAAAAATGTATATATTTGCGCTGTTTGAGAAATCTTTTAAAGAACCATTTTCTGGATAACTTTGGGCCTGATCCTATGAGGTTCTGTGGACCCTCAGCTCTCAATATGTGATACGTGTCAGGCATTTTGTGATTCAAATGTAAGTTGCTTGTACCTTTTTCCCTTTCCACCAGCACCAAGGTCCTGTCTCAAGCAACTTGCAAACTCAGGTAGTTTCTGAGTTTCCAAATGAATCCATGATATGCGTACACTCGCTCCCCATGTCTCCTACCTTATGATGTAAAAGGCCCACTTGCCTGTGACCCTCGTTGCTTGACGCTGCTCTGGCTGACATCAGATTTGTTGTTAATGTATTTCTCTGTTTTGCAGAATGCCCATTGAAATACTGATTTCATACTCATAGGGAAATACTAATTTTGATTTCAGTAATATTCTTCTCTCCCTGCCTATCATTTTCTTCACCTTCATACTTTTTGTCCCTTAATAGTGGGTTTATCTTTTCTCAGCCCAAGCTTATTTCCAGTTCTGGTGGTTTTTTTATATACTGAGCTAGCGATAACGCAAACTGTGTGGCCCATGTGCATAGAAAGCAGTTTGAAGCATACTGGGGTGTGGAGGACTTCAGATCCAAAATATAGTCTATTAAACTCCTGCTAATCCTGAAAGTAGCAGTCACTCAAAAATAATATTAACATTATTTTTCTTCATTCCACCATTTGTGACTATATTTAGTTTGACATTGCTCTACATAGGTCTTTTGCTTAACTTTAGAGATTCTAATGCTTCACTTGTGTGGGAAAAAATTGAAGAGCCTTCTATAGATTATCATGAGTTTGAAGAACTGTTTTCCAAAACCGCTGTTAAAGAGAGGAAGAAACCAATTTCAGACACCATCACAAAGACAAAGGCTAAACAAGTGAGTACTCTTCATTTCCCATGCTTTTGGGTCGGTATCTATCTACGCATACCTGGGCTGCAATAGGAAGCTGTGATGTATGGGGTTTGTTTGTTTGTGTGGTTGTTTGTTTTTCAAACTATTGTTCTGCATGCTGTTTACAAATATATAAAAAAGGAGAGTATGGGTAATCATTTTAGAAGCTAGCTACATTTACTAACTTCCTCTGTAGTCAAATGAAGCTATGTCCCTGTATTAATTGCTTTTAAAATCTTTACATGGTGTCTGGAAGTGGCTAGAATAAACCTAAAATAATAGCCAGAAACAAACCTCATAACTTTTATCCTGTGTCTGGGGGGAAAATAAGATATGCAAATATGATTAAATTGTACATTATAGTTGTGGTTGTTCCAGAGTACAGTTGACAGCTGTGTTTACTTACACACTTGTGAACTACACATACACATATGAAAGTTAATGGAACTAACCATTCTGACATCAAAAACTCAGTGATTTCAAGGTTTAAACTAAGTTATGTTCCTAAAAGCATAGTTCTTCCTTTCCATTAAAATAGTGAGTTTCTGGGGAAAAAAAAAAAATTCTAACAGCACAGGTGAAATTTCAAGTATATGTATCTATCTATATATAGTATCTAACATTAATATATGTGTATGTGTGCACAATATATAGTTTGCAATTTGTTCTTATTAAGTATTTTAAAGTAAATATAATGGGTAAGGCTGGTAAGAATTCAGTGACTTATCTGACAATCAATGCTTGAAAGTTTCTGTCCATCCAAGTTCTTCTACCATAAAAATAACCACAGTAACGGAGCTTATAGTATGTGTATCTGTTTATATAGTACATGCACATGAATGCATAATAAAAAATGAAAAAGCAAAATGGAAAAAATACATTGATCAAAAAACTTCTTGAAATTGAAAGAATTGTAGTACACTGGGAAAAATCCGGACCATTATAAATGTAAAGATTACTAAGCAGGTTAAGCCTTGGTACGTAAGCTATTGCAGCCTCACATCTACATGAGCATAAAGAGAGTTCTGAATAGTTAGTTGCTCAAAATAAATTACCTTCCAATCAGTCTTTCTTTTGTTGTTGGTAGTCTGATAATCAGACGGACACAGGAATGACACACAGGAACATGCTCTTAATCAGAATTTTCAAATGAGCAGTCGAAACACTCATTCAAACTTGTCATTGGCTTGCAGGTATGGTGGTGGTTTCTCTATGGTGGTTATGGTTCTCATGTGTCCATATACAGGGCAATACAGTATAGGAATTTTCCAAACCCAGACTGCTTTTTATAACAGTCCTCTTCAATATCTCAGTGCCATAGATTTGGCAATGTTTAGTGATAATCTTTACACAGACATTATTTGACTAGGTATTGTTCCTTTAGTGCTACGTAACATTTAAAAAGTTGGTCTGTCATTTGGCCAGCCATTCAAGCATGTGATATCTTCTGATTGTGTGTCAGCATCCAGGGATGAGGAGCAGCAGAACTGACAGTATAATTGGGATTGTTACATTGAGTAGCCTGTGCAAAATAGTCTTCTCAAGTGACCCTGTGCAGCCAGCCTATTTCAGTCTGTAGTTTTCACACAGTTCTAATGAAGGTAGCCTGAACAATTTATAGTATTAGGGCCTATGTTGGTCTTCTCCTGTCCTCAAAATAGTTTTGATTTGTACCCCTTGCCAATTATTATGAGTTTTTTCTCAAATAGTCTGTTAGTTCTTCATTAGTGCAACTGACTTAGACACCGGTAAGGTACGTGGCCAATTATTTATTTTTTTCCTGAATGACTGTGCGCACACACAATGTCACAGAAGAGCAGGAAAATGAAAAAGTTCAGTGGCTGAAATTTTGTTGAAATAAAGCCTTTTTTGTTCTACTTTTGTAGCAATATTTATCTGCCCCATTTACATGTGATTCATAGTTTTATAGATGGTTTATAAAGGTTTGTTTTTCAAGGTGCTTTATAAACAATTCCCCTCCCATTGCATGTGTATACTGACTGGATGACATGTAGGAATTTTTGGCATCTCATGATTCATTGTAGGAACCAGACTAGAAATGTTCATAGTAGTGGCAAATATTTATGAAAAATTCCCTAACAATGCCACATATACACAATGGAAGTTCTGGTTTTCTTAAATCCTTTAAAGTAACTTTAGAATTCTTATGTTCTGGCATCTTCTTAACTGTTTGATTACAGTTTCCTACACAGTACGTTACCTTCACAGTAATAAAGTGGCTGTGCTGTCCATCTGCATGATTTACATTATAAGAAATATAATTTATATAAGTTTATAAGCTTTTAATGTTCTGTGACTGTATTAGTGGATTTTTTTCCCCTTTGCATTTGGCTTTTTTGACTTTTACAGCAATTCTTTAACAAAAAAGGGAAGAAAAATGTGTCACTTTGTTCACTGTATGGAGTTTGCCTTGCTTTCCTGTGATTAAATTATTGTATTTGTTGCTCAAAGTGAACATGTGTTCGCACAAGCTGAGCCTTGCAATGGTTTTTATCTCCAGCTAGCAAATGAAACAGCAACACATCTCTAAGAATACAGGCTTGTCTAAACAGAACTTTAGTGCATAGTAGCAAGCCGGGGCGTGAAGCTACAGCACACTAGCTTGCCACAGAGTAATATCTCATGTGGGTGGGGCTGCAGTGCGCTATGAATTCTGTAGTTCATGCCATGGAACTTTTCATGCACTGTAGCATGGGATATTGCTGTGTGGCAAGGCGATGCACTGTAAATTCAGACTTTGGCGTGCCATGCACTATTGTCCCATGTGGTCATGTCCACATGCAAGACCGGCTCCAGGCACCAGCAAAGCAAGCACATGCTCGGGGCAGCACAATTCCAGGGGCGGCGTTCCGGCCCCCCTTCTGGGTTTTTTTGGGGTGTTTTTTTTTTGTTTGTTTTTTGCTTGGGCAGTTGCGCTCTTGGAGCTTGGGGCAGCAAAAAACCTGGAGCCGGCCCTGTCCACATGTGCGACATAAACAGAATAAATAAAGTGGTGTGAAAAGGGAGATTAAATAATTCAATAGAAAGGGTTTTGTTTTGTTTTGTTTTAAATGAAAGAAACCAGGAATAGCTGTGGGGTTAGTTTAGTTTGCTATGTCCTCTTTGTTCCATAAAGCAGCACACATTTGTCAGCACAGCACAACTGGCTGCAAATTTCAAGTGGAGAATTTTACTTGTTCAGGACAACTGTCTGCTAGCTGAAGGCTGGCAGAGACAGGGTAGTCTGCTCCACCCACCCTCTGTCCACCTGTCCTCGGCACAAGAGGTAGGGAAGGAGGCAGACTGGGGCCCGGGAAGAATATGGTGGAGAAAGAGTTGAGTATGCTAATCCTCCCGTTACCGGGAGCAGATATTGGAAGATCAGGGCACTGCGGCTGGATCCACTCTTCAGTGCATCTGAGTGCAGCTTGTTCACGGAGGAGAATCCATCCCAGTATGTATATTTCCCCACCATGAAACTTTGTTCTTTTATATCCTACATATTGTATGTTGCTGCTATTATTTAATCCTTTATTTGAATTTCAAAAATGTAACTATAGACATCCATTCTATACCCTGGGTGCCTAATCTCATAAGATACAACCTGCTAAATAATACAGAAAGTTTCTGTTAATATAAAACCAGCTCAGTCTTCAGAATAGCTGCAGAAAAGGAGAGATGCTAATCTGTGATGAGTTCCCTTCCCTCAATCCTTTACTTCGGACACTGATTCTTGTCTACATATGTCCAATTTCCGTTGCTGTTGTAAAGGAGAGAGAGCTATATATTGTGTGACTAATGCTCACAGACAATCTCATTACTTAGATTGCAAGATCTTTGAGACCAGAGCAATTTTTGTACTGTTTGTACAGCACCTAACAACACAATAGGGTCCTGGTCCAGGACTAGGGTATACACATGCAGTGGTATAATTTTAGTAGGCTCTTAGCACTACATTTAATTGTATTTGTTTTAGTTCAGTTTGAAAAGTAACTATAATCTTTACACACGTTTCTCTGGCATTCCAGACTCTCTTCCCCCATGGAATATCCTTCATGGATCCCTACACTTGGTGTCTGAGGTATGGGGTGGGGAGAAAGAGACAGAGTTGTTGAGAGGAATTCACACTAGGAGAGGAGGCTTATGTTCAGCCTGGCATGGAGACAGAGGGTGTAAAGAGACACAAGGTTCCTCTTTCCTTGGTTGTTTTTAATTACCCTTGACAATTTGAGTAGTTTCTGAGTAGATGCTGGTTTTGTATTAAAACTTTTACCTTTAAAATAATAAGGAATTCTTTTATCCTGTGTTATGTAGGAGATCAGATGAATAATCATAAAGGTTCTTTCTGGTTTTAGAATCTGTGAAACTTCTTATCTGCGCTTTTACGTTTTACTGGAAAGGTCCTTTAGCCATAAATCTGTGTGTGTGTGTAGGGGGGAACATCTTTGTGGACAATTGCTACACCCAGTGGTCTCTCTGGCAGTTGGTAGTACACAACCTGTTCAATAGAGGGGTGGTTAGTTAGACCACAGACTGACCTTTCATCGTACTCCAATGCCAAATAAGAACAGTTCTATGTTTGAACAAGCAGAAATCAAGGGCATATATCAAAAGCCTTTCTTTTTCATCCAGGGTTAGGCCTTCTGATTGTGAGTGCCTGCATATAACTTTGTTTATCTTCTGCATAGGGACCTTAGCAAGATGATGCAAGGGAAGAGCATGTGTGATCCTTATGGCTCCTGCTTGGGTTCACTACTTCTGGTATTCAAAGCTCCTAACTCTGGCTGAGAAATCTCTTCTTTATGCCAGACATACTGATCTTCTCCAAGAAGGAAGGAAGGATTGGTTCATACAGACAAAGTTTCTCTTTATTTAGCCAACAGGCACTTTGATGCTATGGCAATCAGCATCATATGGCGGATCCTGGCATTCTAAGAACAAAATCCTTGGGTTTGTGGCTTGATGTTTTGTCATTTTCTGCTCTAGTCCATAATGAAAGCTCATGTTTCCCAGTTTATCAGGCAGGCTGTGGTTTCTCATTCCTGTTGAGTGCCCTCCATCTTAGAACACCACTTGCCATACTGGCTATTTATTTTTGTTCACCTGCATTTGCTTATAAAGTGATTCTTTAAGGAATTTTTGTAAGTGTACCCCTCTAATGCAGCTTGGTAGGCTTACAGATCCTTCAGTCATGTGATATTTATATGACATATGTATTTAAAAGTGGCCTTCTTGGTGATTGGTGGCCTCTGTCAGGTGTGTATGAGTGAACTCCAAGCTTTTATGGCTTACCCCCCTTCCAATGCCTTTGTAAAGACAAGGTAGTTTTTATGATCTTATCTATCTTGCTGAAAGTCTAATTTTTATCTAGATCTCCTGTTCTCCTCTCCAGACCCCATGACTCTGCAGGACTATACTTCACAAACTTATTGTAGGCATCTGGCTGTTTCCTGGATAGACTGGATAGCTTAGGTCTTTCTGGAAGTCCACCTAGTTTGTTGTATTTGGAGAAATTTTCTCCTTTTAGTTGTTCTGTATAGATGCTACTAACATGGCCTGCTCTTGATACTCATAACTGATAACTGAAGGTTCAGATATCAGGGGGCCCATAAAGCCCATTGCATCAGCGATATGGTACTAGACTCACTGTTTGCTCCGCATTCGCATCCAGCCCTCCATCATAACTCCTACTCTATCCACAGGCACTCCCTATATGTGCACATATGTTCCCCAGACCAGCTGCCCCACTTGCCCCACTACAGCTAGCAGCAAGATGAAACCTCTGATGAGATGCCATTATTTTCTAATTAATCATCATATATTTGGAATTAATCTCCAGGAAAGAGGACCTGTGGAGGCAATTAAGTAGGAGTGAAAATACTTACAAGTAAATGGAGAACTAGAAATACATTGTCTTTATAGATCCTCACTTGCCTTCCCTGCGTCTTTGAAGTCTGTGGCTTATGGTGCTTTCTTTACTCAGTTCCTATATGTCTTTCCAAAAAAATTCTTTATAATGAGCTTGATGTCAAGTTCCATGTGCAATTACACATGATGCCCTCACCTGCCCTCCCCCAATGCACACACCCCCGCCCATCTTCAGGAGCCAATGTCACCTTGTGGTTCTGAGGTCTGCAAAGCAATAACCTGGATTGAACAATTTGCAAGGTATATGGGGCATAAGACTTCATGTTCCCGCGCAATTCTGCAAGATGCTACATGTCCAATAGGACTTCAGCGAGCTCAGTACCTTCAAGATTGAGCCGCTAGATCACTCCACTTAATCATAAGTAACTTAATTTTCACTATAGTCCTATAAAGGTGATCTACATTTCAAACAATGATTTTTTCATTTGCTGCTGGCTTAACAGAATTTATTTGTTGGGCTCTGTCATAAATATAAAGGGAAGGGTAAACACCTTTAAAATCCCTCCTGGCCAGAGGAAAAACCCTTTCACCTGTAAAGGTTTAAGAAGCTAGGATAACCTCGCTGGCACCTGACCACAATGACCAATGAGGAGACAAGATACTTTCAAAGCTGGAGTGGGGGAGGGAGGGGACAAAGGGTCTGGGTCTGTCTGTGTGATGCTTTTGCCGGGGACAGAACAGGAATGGAGTCTTAGAATTTAGTAAGTAATCTAACTAGATATGCGTTAGGTTATGATTTCTTTAAATGGCTGAGAAAATAAGCTGTGCTAAATGGAATGGATATTCCTGTCTTTGTGTCTTTTTGTAACTTAAGGTTTTGCCTAGAGGGATTCTCTACGTTTTGAATCTAATTACCCTGTAAGGTATTTACCATCCTAATTGTACAGAGGTGATTCTTTTTACTTTTTCTGCTATTAAAATTCTTCTTGTAAGAAACTGAATGCTTTTTTCATTGTTCTTAAGATCAAAGGGTTTGGGTCTGTGATCACCTATGCAAATCGGTGAGGATTTTTATCAAACCTTCCCCAGGAAGGGGGTGCAAGGTTTTGGTGAGGATTTTGGGGGGAAAGACATTTCCAAACGACTCTTTCCCAATAATTAACCTGGTTAGACGTTTGGTAGTGGCAGCAATAAAGTCCAAGGGCAAAGGGTAAAATAGTTTGTACCTTGGGGAAGTTTTAACCTAAGCTGGTAAAAGTAAGCTTAGGAGGTTTTCATGTAGGCACCCACATCTGTACCCTAGAGTTCAGAGTGGGGAAAGAACCTTGACACAAGCAGATAACTGAGCCAGGCACGGTCTCTGAGCAATCTGAGACTTACTAAATCTAACCTTGTTTGTAGGGTGTGTATACCCAAAGACCTCAATATAGCCCTGGAGTCCTTTAGCACGCGCAGGGGCTCATCCGTAGTTCTCGGAAGAGCTTCTGATCATCAAATGGGAAGTCTTCAACTGTATTTTGAGACTCTCTTGGGAAGGCCGACAACTGAAAAAATCAGATGGTGGTGCTACTGGAACCATGTATATGTAGTAGCTCCACATGAAGAGAAGCGAGTGCAAAATTATACCTGATGTCTGCCCTGTGAAATGCTACTTCGTTTACATTTTATGGGGTTTGGCAATGCAAACCTCTCTAAACAATAAAAATTATGGCTATTAAGTTCTATGTGGCAGACAAATAGTGGTTAAACAGAGACAGACAGTAGTTGTGGTTAAACATTAGTGGATGTGGCTTTCAATGACTGACAGAATTTGTTTTCCTTCCAATGACAAGAATTTTCTTATATTGTTATCAAATATGTTTCAAGAAGTCCCTGACCATTTTTAAAGGATTCCCAAAGAACATGTGGTCTGCAACAGAAACTTGCACACCGAAGTTAACAAGATCGAATTTAAGAATGTGTTTCAATTTAGAACTGACCATTTGTGTTGCCATTGTAACATGATACAAAAGTATCCCTTTAAGTGGTACTTCTGTTGTATTTATCAGATTAATGTGGTGCCGCTGCCCCTCCAGCTTCCCCCACCTGAAAATGCCTTTATAGATAGGTGTGATTTATTGAACTTCAATCTGTGGAAATATCAAACTGATAGCTAAATCTGCTGTTTATTATGCAAGGGAGGCAACAGAAGCCTGCATTAGAAGTAGCATTTGCTCAAGATGTAAATGTAAAATGCTCATATTGATAGACAGACAACGTGGGTGAGATAATATCTTTTATTGGACCAACTTCCGTTGGTGAAAGAGACAAGCTTAAAAGCTGCACAGCTCTTCCATAATAACACTGCAAACAGCTTATCATTTAGGTTTCCTAAAATATTAAACCAATAGAGATTTGAAATGGATAAGCTTTAAAAACCTATTCTATGCACACATCCTCAGTAAATTTGAATTTGAGTTCATTTTTAAATACTTTTTATTTATACCATAGTAAACATTGGGGATAATGAAGTTCATCCCTGCTCAGCAGAAGAAGCCATTATTGTGAGACGGCATAGCCATAATGCCACAAGAGTGGCATTTATAGGAAGCAACTTTAAACTGTTTCTGACTTACATGGATTCTCTGATAGATATTGGCATTTGTAAAGATCCTACAATTAGTGTTTCTGTAGTGTTTTTTATGGTCATCTGTTATACAAAGCAGATGTGTTTTGTATCCTATTGAGCTGTGGAAAATACCTTTTCATTTTTCCTTCTGGACATTGAAATACATGTTGTTTGTGTGTTTATGCAGTACACTGAATAGCAGTGCTAAGTTTAGTGCTCTTATTTGCAGAAAAGTTTTATTTGTGGAAACTGATTTGTTTTCTGTGAGGATGCTTGTATGTGCTTAGTTGTGCATTGATTATATATGCTATATGTAAAACATTGGCTAAATTTGAAATAGTTTTGAAGAAAAGCTGTCCAAATAACTTTCATGCAGTATTGTAGTAGCTCTGGTGGTCCCAGGCTATTAGAGAGACAAGATGAGTCAGGCAGTATCTTGTATTGGACCAACATCGGATGAAGTGAGCTGTAGCTCACGAAAGCTCATGCTCAAATAAATTGGTTAGTCTCTAAGGTGCCACAAGTACTCCTTATAGTTTTTATGGGGCATTTAGTGCACTGGATGAGTTACACACATGTTGTGATAGGCATGTGTAGGACCCATGGATCTTGAGGGGATGTAGATCATTGTAGCAGTGTAGGTATGTCTGCTGGTTTTGCATCTGTTGTTCTGACAGGGTATGGTGCCGCTTTGAGTTGATGTGCCCTAGTCTGTGAGGAGCTTGCTTCTGGTGATGAGCTTGGAGTGGCTGGGACATTATTTGAAGGCCAGAAAAGGGGGTTCAGGAAAGATTTAAGGATGGGGTCTCCACTGAGTATGGGGTATAGTTGTTTGATTATACCCATATGGGTTCTAGTGTGGATGGTAGGTGACAAGTAGGGATGTGTGGTCAGTTGCGGTTTTATTTTTGTATTGAAGCAGGTTCTCTTGTGGTATTTGGATGGCCCATTCTATGGACTTTCTCCTCAGAGCATATATCATATTGCCTTGCTGTAGATAACATATTTCTTGGTGTGATTGGGATATTCACTGGATCTATGAAGGTAGTTGTGGTGATCTGTGGGTTTCTTGTATATAGTTATCAGTAGGGTTTCACTGCTGAAGCTCATTGTGGTGCCCTGGAAGTTGATGCTGGTGTGGGAGAGTTACAGAAAGAGTTTTAAGGACTGGTGGTGGTGGTGGTTGAAATTGTGGTGGAAGTCTGTGAGGGAATTGCCAGTCCAGAGGATGAAAATATCCTCAATATATTTCAGTATATCATGTGGTTTGATCGTATGGTCCAGAAATTCTTCTTCAAGGTGGCCCATGAAGATGTTGGAGTATTGGGGAGCCATCCTAGTACCCAGGGCTGTTCCCATGGTTTGGACATTGCTTATTGTTGAATGTAAAATTGTTATGGGTGAGGATGAAATGGATGAGCTCTGTGATGTAGTTGGGATGGGTATCTGAGGATTGTCCATTGTCTTGTAAATATATGAGGCAGGGAGCTATACCTTCATTGTGAGGGGTGGTAGTATAAAAGGGAAGTGACATCAATGGTGGCGAGGATGATGTTCTGAGAAAGGTTGTAAATGTTCTGGAGTTTGTAGATAAAGCTGGCCCTTTGTGCGGTGAGTGGTTTCAGGATGGTTTCTGAGAGTCTAGATCAGTGATCACCAACCTGTCGATCGCAATCGACTAGTCAATCCTGGAGACTCCCCCAGTCAATCGTGATCTCTGCCTGCAGCGGTGCAGTGGTACTGCCTACCGTGGCCCCACGCTGCTCCCGGAAGCGGCCAGCATGTCTCTGCGGTTCTTTTGGGTGAGGAGGGGTCTCTGCATGCTGCTCCTGCCTGCAAGCACCACCCCCGTGGCTCCCATTGCCCGGGAATGTGGAACTGTGGCCAATGGGAGCTGCAGGGGCAGTGTCTGCAGAGAGGGGCAGTATGCACACCCACGTGCCCCCCCCCCGGGGCCACCCTTCCAGGAGTGGCATCACTGCGTGGTGCACTACTGGCTGGCAGGGTGACCCAGCTTGTGATGGGAAGGAGGAGCTGATGTGCCTGAGTGGGGCCGGGGCAGGCAGGGAGCCTGCCTTAGCCCTGTTGCACCACCAACTGGGAGATGCCTGAGGTAAGTGCCCCCGGTTGGAACCAGCACCCCATACCAGCACCTCCTGAACTCCCAGATCCCTCCTGTACCCAAAGTCCCTGCCCCAGCCCTGAGTCCCCTCCCAGAGACAACACCCCATACCTACTCCTCCACCCAAACCCCATTCCACAGCCTGGACCCCCCTCCCAGAGCTAGCACCCTGTACCTCCTCCTGCATCCCAAGGCTCAGCCCCAGCCCGGAGCCCCCTTCTGCACCCAAACTCCCAGAGTTTGCACCCTTCACCCCCTTTTGCCCCCAACTCCCTACCCCAGGCTCAGCCCAGAGCCCCTTCCCACACTGTGAACCCCTCAGCCCCAGCTCAGAGCCCACACCCCCTCCCGAACCCCCGTCCTAGCCTGGTGAAAGTGAGTGAGGATGGGGGAGAGAGAGTGATGGGGGGGGGTGAGGGATGGGATGGAGTGAGTGGGGCAGGGCATCAAGGAAGGGACATGGCCTCAGGGAAGGGGCAGGGTAGATCCTGGGTTGCCCTTACATTCAAAAAGTGATCATGGGCATAAAAAAGATTGGAGACCACTGGTCTAGATATTCCTTCAGTAAGAGTGATGTGACCAGGTATGGTGGGTCTGCTTGGGTTACCTTGTTTGCGTATCTTGGGAAGCATGAAGAAGGTCCTTGGGGTTGGTTTGTAGGGGATAAGTTTGTAGAATTTCTCTTGGAGTTTTTTGGGGAAGGATTTGATGATAGCCTTAAATTCCTGAGTAAATGGTGGTGGTCTTTGAGTTCTCTATAGTCGGAGGTGTCAGAGAGTTGTCTGTTGGCCTCGTTAATGTAGTAGGATGAGGGTTCTCAGCTGTTGTAAATCAGCATAGCTTCACTGAATTTGCCCCCTTAGTCTTCAAAGAAAGCCCCCCATGGGTGGTCGAGCTAATGTCATTTATTAAGTTTTCCTGGCTCTTTACATTATAAAACCCTGTTTTCATTTGCTTTTAGCTTTGCCAGTGGTTCAGGCGGACATTCCCCATGCTAGGTGTCAGCCTCAGGCTGAATAATTTTGGATTAATACTGCCATGTTAAAAAAAAAAATCACAAAACTGTTTCCTTGAGAAACTTTAGTGCCCCTGTGCTTTGGAGCAGAGACTTGAAATTTGGCAGTGTGTCACCTTGCTGTCAAAGATGTCCTATTTGTGGCCTGTCCCTATGAAAATTTCCATACATTTGGCCAAGTTATGAGCCACTAAAAATCTGTTTTCACATGCTCAGTATGACTTTGTATTTTGTAGTTAAATGTTCCAAAGTTTGCATCTGTAGTAAGCATGTTCTATCCCTGGAATATAGATGCTCAACAAGACTTTCCATGAAATTGCTGTTCCTGGCACCACTTTATCTAAATAATTAAATATTAATTGAACCTGACTCTCTCATGTCCCAGGTGAGGGCCATAACCACTGGGCTGTAGAGAGTGTCTGTCTGCTGTCTGTCTGTCTCTCTCTCTTTCTCAGTAATGGGGCATCGGACATGAGCACTGAGAGCAGGGAGACTTTCTCTCCTGTGCTGTGACCCCTTCAGCTGGCACCTAAGGAGCGTGGTGGAGGAGGAGGAGGAAACAGCCTGACTTAAAAGCGGAGGGGTGAGAAGCCAGATACCTGGGATAGCAAGGGGGGCACTGGGACCAGTGGGCATGGGGGTGGGGGAGAGTGGGAATGGGATGTGGAACTGAGGACAGGCTACAGGTGCAGAAGGGGTCAAGCTTAGGAGGATAGGGGGGAAAAGAGTCTGTGCCCACTAGAACACACTCCCCTCAGAACCTGAACCAGTATTAGAGCTTGGCAGGAAATAGTTATTCCATCCTGCAAATATTTCTAAAAGTTTGGGAAAAAATTTCTTGTTCCGTATCGGATAAAAATGAGACCTTTTGTAGCTTTTTGATGCTGCTTGGAATCTCTACAGCTCTAAGTGCTCAAGTCCCACTCCAGATACACTCCTTCCCACTCCATCACACCCCATATGCTACTGCTTGCAAAGGAGTCCTCAAAGCACAGTCTTTTGTGGTCTTCTCATTGCCTTCATCCGGGAGAATCCTCCCCCACTAGGCACATGGGCTGTTCAAGAGGATTTATGCTGCTCTGGCCCTTTTATGCAATTTAAAGGGTCAGAGTGGGGGTGAGGTTCTCACTCCTGATTTTTACTGCTGCAATAGCTGAGGAGAACATTAGGAGCTTTAGTGATAGTAATAAGTGTTTTTTTTTTTCCGGAAAAATAAGAGTTTAAACATTTTAGTTCAATTATATTTAGTTGGTCAAATTATAAAATGGCTACAATTTCTTCCCCCGCACAACACTCATTTCCCTATCAAGTGGTTTAAAATTTTGTCACCCCAAAACTTGAAGGTTTAGTGCAATGGTATTTGATGGTTTCATACAATCACAGTTAAACGTGACCCCTATTATCAATGACATTTATATAAAACTTTTATTTTATGTCAAATCATGATTTTTAAATATGATCTCTGACTTAATTTAATTTTGTTTTTCACACTCCAAAAGCCTGTGAAATTAGAAAAGTGATTTTGCTTAGTATAAATAGAACAGAATCAAATGTAGATTTATAGTGAATAAATTGAGTAAAAGGCATAATCTTTATAGACTCTCTTCTGTCACCACTTACTTCTACTTGAGAAAAAGCTTTAGGGCCTTTCCTTTACTGTCAGGTGAGACATTTCCTTTTTTTAAATGGCTCTAAGATCTCTCATTTGAGATCATAGCAGTTTCTCCCTTTGGTTTTCCACTTTCCTTTGTCAATCTCCCTGAAGTTCAGAGATGATTTTGTAATAAAGTAACTTCAGAATGAGCATGATTTTTAATACACTGAGGCATGAAATGGTGCATTCAAAATGAATGAGTAAATGTATGCCTAATTTGTTTGTACAATGACTAGGATTGTTTATATCGGTTAGGTGACCACATATGCAGATGGCCTGGTAAGTGCATTGCAGGAGAAGTTTGAAAATCGTGGGTTTTATACCTAATTTTTACAAAGTGTAAGTTTGAAGAAAGACTGTATTGTGTTTTATGAAAGTCAATGGGATTATGCTCCTAACTCACTTAGAAACTTTTAAAATCTCCCTATAGTTTCCTAAATAGGGACTGGGGAGCCTAACCTGAGGCACCCCTTTTTTGAAAATCATAGCTGTGGTCTTCAAGAAATAATGAGGAAAAAAAGCCAGTTGTTGTGGATAACAATGAGCTAAACTGGCAGAGATGATCAGGTCTGGTGGTTTGCGGGGGAGCCCTGTATTTTCTTTTAAAACCAGGGAGTTGAAACGTTTCTATGTATTTCCCTCTGCACTTTTGAATCCATGATTGTTTCTAATTAGAGGAACATTTTAGTCTATTGTTCTGTCTCCTGTTGAAGAACATGATACACAGTAATAAGTAAAATAAGCATCTGAATCTAAACAATCTGAGTAATTTTTCATGTAATGTCATAACAGAGAGTCATTAACTAGAGCAGCAATCTATTATTAGAGGTGACCTCTATAATAACATGAGGGGTATTTGTTTCAACCAACAACATGTACATCTATGCTATTTTAATGGTAAAACTGTGTGAAAGAGTGTGAACAATTTCTTATACGTAGGGTTGAAAGCTTATGACTTATGAAAGCTGAATCGTGACGAAGGTGGGAAGGAATGAAAGATAAGCTAAAGAGTTAATTTAATTTTCAAACAGAAGTTGCAGCATTATGAAGTAGGCACATAAAGCTGGCTAGCAGTTTGCATTAAAGGTATTGTGCTAGTTTATACAATGTGACAACAGCTGGTGGATGGCACCTTTATAGAGGTGTATGGTGAGGAGGGTTTTGAAATTTCTAGTTTTTATTGATGTAAAGGAGAATCTTGAATTGGAGAAGGGAGCAGAGCTGATTGGATAGGAGTGCCAGTCAAGAAAGATATATTCATTTGGGGTGGTGGGGGGGAAATGGGGTTCAAAGCACGCTTATACAGAACCTAGCCAGAACCAACCTTCCCTGGAGCATTAGACTTTAATCTGGTCAGTGTGTCTGATGTTGGCTCCATGTGATATGGGTGGCTTTGTTAAATGCTTTGCCATGAAGATATGTATTAACACTTGGGGCAGCGCACACAACATTTTAAGACTAGTAGAAAATGTTGGGGATCTTGCTGTATCACAGCATTGCCACTCATGTGCTACAGCTCCTTTCCCCCTTACCCTAACACCACCAATACAAACTAGAGATTGGGTCTGAATATTTACTGGGGAACCTGGTGATGGTGACAATAAAATGTCATCCTCAAGTCTGTGGGGAGGGTATAAAAAGTGAAAGAAGGCATGGAGGCTTCAATACACCCTTGTAGCCGTTCTTTACAGTTGGAATAGACTGGAGCCTATTGAAGGGTATGTCTACACTATAAAATTAGGTCGATTTTATAGAAGTCGATTTTTAGAAATCGATTTTGTACAGTCAATTGCGTATTCCCCCCTAAGCGCATTAAGTCAGTGGAGTGCGTCCTCACTACTGTGGCTAGCATTGACTTATGTAGCGGTGCACTGTGGGTAGCTATCCCACAGTTCCCACAGTCTCTGCCACCCATTGGAATTATGGGTTAAGCTCCCAATGCCTGATGGGGCAAAAACATTGTCGCGGGTGGTTTTGGGTACATGTCTTCAGTTGCCCCTCCCTCCCTGAAAGCAATGGCAGACAAGTGTTTCGCGCCTTTTTTCTGTGCAGATGCCATACTACAGCAAGTATGGAGCCTGCTCAGCTCAGCTCACCTTCGCTGCTGCTGTTGTGCCTTGGGTGCTGCTGTCAGCAGATGGTGCAGTAGGACTGCTCACCATCGTCATCCACCACTTCTGCTGCAACTCTGCTCTTCTGGACTTGTAAATGAGCTCAGTCTCAATAGCAAATTTCTCCATGTTGTCGTCATCAACTGCTTCCGCTGCACGTCTGCTCTCCTGGTGCCATGAATCCACCTCGCAGGTCCTCTCGTCGTTTTGTATAAATATCTATTCTCGTTGCATCTGTCATCATCTTCCGCTGCAACTCTGCTCTCCTGCAGACGCCATACTATGGCAAGCATGGAGCCCGCTCAGCTCACCGCTGCAGTTGTGAGCATTGTAAACACCTCGCACATTTATCCTGCAATATGTGCAGAACCTGCAAAAGCAGGTGAGGAGGCGACGACAGCGCAATCATGATAGTGATGAGGACATGGACACAAACTTCTTTCAAAGCACGGGCCCTGGCAATTTGGATATCATGGTGGTAATGGGGCAGGTTTCTGCTGTTGAACACTGATTCTGGGCCCAGGAAACAAGCGCAGATTGGTGGGACCGCATAGTATTGCAGATCTGGGATGATTCCCAGTGGCTGCAAAACTTTTGCATGTGTAAAGGCACTTTCATGGAACTTTGTGACTTGCTTTCCCCTGCCCTGAAGCACAAGAATACCAAGATGAGAGCAGTCCTCACAGTTGAGAAGTGAGTGGCGATAGCCCTCTGGAAGCTTGCAATGCCAGACAGTTACCAATCAGTCAGGAATCAATTTGGAGTGGGTAAATCTACTGTGGGGGCTGCTGTGATCCAAGTAGCCAATGCAGTCACTGAGCTGCTGGTATCAAGGGTAGTGACTCTGGAAAATGTGCAGGTCATAGTGGATGGCTTTGCTGCAACGGGGTCCGCTACCTGTGGTGGGGCGATAGACGGAACACATATCCCTATCTTGGGACTGGACCACCTTGGCAGCCAGTACTTAAGTGGCAAGGGGTACTTTTCAGTGGTGTTGCAAGCACTGGTGGATCACAAGGGACATTTCACTGACATCAGTGTGGGATGGCCAGGAAAGGTGCATGACACTCGCATCTTCAGGAACTCTGGTCTGTTTGAACAGCTGAAGGAAGGACCTTACTTCCCCGACCAGAAAATTACCATTGGGGATGTTGAAATGCCTATAGTTATACTCGGGGACCCAGCCTACCCCTTAAAGCCATGGCTCATGAAGCCATACACAGGCACCCTGGACAGTAGTAAGGAGCAGTTCAACTATAGGCTGAGCAAGTGCAGAATGGTGGTAGAATGTGCATTTGGACATTTAAAAGCTCGCTTGTGCAGTTTACTGACTACGTTAGACCTCAGTGAAACCAATATTCCCATTTTTATTGCTGCTTGCTGTGTGCTCCACAATATCTGTGCGAATAATGGGGAGACGTTTATGGCAGGGTGGGAGGTTGAGGCAAATCGCCTGGTGGCCGATTACGCGTAACCAGACACCAGGGCAATTTGAAGAGCACAGCTGGGCTCCCTGCACATCAGAGAAGCTTTGAAAACCAGTTTCATGACTGGCCAGGCTACGGTGTGACAGTTCTGTTTTTCTTCTTGATGAAAACCCGCCCCCTTGGTTAACTCTACTTCCCTTACTTCATAAGCCAAGCGACCTCCCCCCTTCGATCACCGCTTTCAGAGGCAATAAAGTCATTATTGGTTCAAAATCATGCATTCTTTCTTAATTCATCACACAAATAGGGGGAAAACTCGCAAGGTAGCCCGGGAGGGGTGCGTGAGGAGGGAAGCACCAGGTGGGGTGGTGGATGAGAGGAGGAGGGAAGGACAAGTCCACACTACAGTTCAAAACTTATTGAATGTCAGCCTTCTGTTTCTTGGACAATCCTCTGGGGTGGAGTGGTTGGGTGCCCATAGCCTTCCCCCTGCATTCTTGGGCATCTGGGTGAGGAGGATATGGAACTTGGGGAGGAGGGCAGGCAGTTATACAGGGGCTGCAGCGGTGGTCTGTGCTCCTGCTGCCTTTCTTGTAGCTCCACCAGATATCTGAGCAGGTCAGTTTGCTCCCGCATTAGCCTCAGCATTGCGTCCTGCCTCCTTCCTCCTCTCATCACGTTCATTTAACGCTTTCCTGGACTCTGACATTGTTTGCGTCCATGCATTCTGCTGAGCTCTTTCAGTGCGGGAGGACTGCATGAGCTCTGAGAACATGTCATCGCGAGTGCATTTTTTTTCGCCTTCTAATGTGCGCTAGCCTCTTGGATGGAGATGATGGGGGAGTGTAGAAACATTTGCAGCTGCAGGAGGAAAAAAAGGGAGAGTAGTCTTTAAAAAGATACATTTTACAGAACAAATGGAGGACTATTTCACACTGAATCAAGCGATTCACATTACATAGCACGTGCTTTTGTTACAAGGTTGCATTTTGTCTCTTATATTGAGTGCCTGCTGGTTTGGTGTGAGACATCACGCACGCTCGACTGGGCAATAGAATTTGGCTTGCAGGCAGCCATGGTAAGGCAAAGGGTTTCGGTTTCTTCAACCTTCACAACATATGGGAATGGTTTGAAACAGCAGCGCCCTCCTTTCCCATACCAAGCAAAGCCTTTTGGGTTGGTCATTTAAAAGGAGGGGATGTGGTTTTCGGGTGAATGTGCAGCACAACCCAACCCCACACACACCCAATTCTCTGGGATGATCGCTTCACCCCCCACCCCACCGCATGGCTAGTATCAGGGAAGATCCCCGTCAGCCAAATGCAAACAGCTTAGTATGAACTGGCCTCCCCCCACCACTTGGATAACAGCGGGGATGATTTCTTTTCAGCCAAAGGCAAACAGCCCAGCAGAAACGGGACCTCTGAATGTCCCCTTAAACAAATTTTCCGTATTTCAACCAGGTGGCCATGAATAATATCACTCTCCTGAGGCTAACACAGAGAGATAAAGAATGGCTGTTGCTTAAATGCCACCAAAGGCTGGGTCCATTCGCTGCATTTGTTCTGCAATGATTCCAAACTACTTGCTACTGGCTTGGTGTGGTAAAGTGTCCTACTATGGAGCATGAAATAAGGCTGCCCTCCCCAGAAACCTTCTGCAAAGGCTTTTAGAGTACCTCCAGGAGAGCTTCATGGAGATGTCCCTGGAGGATTCCCGCTCCATCCCCAGACACTTTAACAGACTTTTCCAGTAGCTATACTGGCCACGAATGCATCCCAAGTCTTCAGAGCAAATTAATCATTAAACACTTTTGCTTTTAAACCCTGTATTATATTTACAAAGGTACACTCACCAGAGGTGCCTTCTCTGGTTTCATGGTCCAGGAGCCCACCTTGGGAAGGTTGAGAGGGTTTTGGGTTTTAGGGTGATGAACAGTTCCTGGCTGCCGGGGAGAGTCACTTGCCTGCTGTGTGCTGTTCTCAACCTCCTCTTCCTTCTCCATCTTCCTCATCCCTGTTGCTGAGACTCCCCTTTGCAGGTGTCCACAGACAGTGGTGGGGTAGTGGTAGTCCCCTCCCCCTAGAATTGCATGCAGCCACTCATAGAAGCAGCATATATGGGGCTCTGACCTGGAGTGACCATTTGCCTCCTTTGTTTTTTGTTAGGCTTGCCTGAGCTCCTTAATTTTCACATGGCACTGCTGTGTGTCCCTGTTGTAGCCTCTGTCCATCATGCCCTTGGAGATTTTGACATATATATTGGCATTTCGTCTTTTGGAACGGAGTTCTGCCTGCATGGATTCTTCACCCCATACAGTGATCAGATTCAGTACCTCCTGTTCAGTCCCTGCTGGAGCTCTTTTGCGATTCTGGGGCTGCATGGTCACCTGTGCTATTCAGCTTGCTACGCTGGCCAAACAGGAAATGAAATTCAAAAGTTCCCAGGGCTTTTTGCTGTCCCCCTGGCCAGTGCATCTGAGTTGAGAGTCCTGTCCAGAGTGGTCACAATGGAGCTCTCTGGGGTAGCTCCCAGAGGCCAATACCGTCGAATTGCATCCACACTACCCCAAATTTGACCCAGGGAGGTTGATTTTAGCACTAAACCCCTCACTGGGGAGGAGTACAGAATCGATTTTAAGAGCCCTTTAAGTCGACAAAACAGGCTTGGTCACGTGGATGAGTGCAGGGTTATATCGGCCTAACGCTACTAAATTCGACCTAAACTCATAGTATAGACCAAGGCCAAGAGAAGTTAGCATCTGAGTCATCACAGATTTCTTGAACTTGTTCCAAAGGCCCATTCTCCTGACCCAGATTCATTGCCACCAAAAGTATGTAAAGAAATAACCCATTTGACGAGTGTAATAAAACAGCCCCAAAATAACAGCTGTTGATTACATACAGTTCAGTTAACTCACTTAGCCAATGCATCTTTGGAGTCAATGAGCATGGTCACTGGCTGTTAAGCTTTAGCCAGCTCCAGTGCATCTCACTGAATGCAGGAGCTGTAGCGCTCTACTCCTTGCTTCCACTCCTTTAACAGCAAAGGAATTTTCCTGGTTGGCCGGTGTTGGATATTTTGGCAATAGCAGCCATAACTGGCTTCCTATGCTAAACACTTTGCAGCAGGATTCCTTCCTGATCAGTATTTTACTCCAGCCTTACTTTTGGGATTGTCTTAACCCCTTTCTGTTTTAAAGAAGCCACTGGATATCCTCAGTCCCTTAATTTAATTATAAATCTCGTGTCTTTATGGGAAACATGTACAATTCCGTTTGGTATTATTTTTAGGGACCTATACACTTCCACCAGAAATTTGTTACCCTTAGACTGTTCGTAATAAAGTATGTCTACACTGTAATTAAAAACCGGTGGCTAGCCCATGCCAGCTGGCTCAGGCTCATGGGGCTCTTGCTAAGGGGCTGTTTAAGTGTGGTGTAGATGTTTAGGCCTGGGTTGGAACCCCATGTCCCAAGTCACCAGCCATGGGTCTAATTGCAGTGGAGACCCTACAAGGCTTTAGTTCCTTCCCAGTGAAGGGGATCGAGGCTGATTCATGAATTATTGCTTTGATCTGGTCTTTCAAGTTCTTGTTTGGAAACTTAAGGTTTTGGCATATTCCGTACAAATAGATCCTAGGTTTTGTACAGTTGAGTTGCATGTGTGTGTGATTTATTTTTTGTTTAAGAATTAATTAGTAGTTTTCCTTACCAGCAAGAACCATGGGACGCTTTTGGTTAATGTTAACCGTTAAACTCTGAACCAGAAAGTGAGAATCCTTGCAAAACTCTCCTGCATTACCTAAAGATTATTCTGGGGAAAGTGAATCTTTTTATATTTGTTCCAGGGCTTTTATCATCTAACATCTGTATTGTATTACTATTCACTAAATGTATCTTTGAATATTATTGCTTGTGTTGTCCAATCAGGAATAAATTTGGCATGTAGTTTTGTTTACTAGTCAACAGCAAGGACCACTCAACAGTCAGAAGCTTTGTTTTAGACATTAATGTGCTGATATTATCTGTAGGTTCCTTTTTTCTTTTTTTAATTTATTGAAAGCGGCATTCCAGATTACAAAATAAAAAAGTTGTATATTGTGTCTAAGGTGCCTAGATCTTAGAGAGATTTGATTAGCAACCTTTTGTTGTTTCTCCTTTTAATGGCATCACTAGCCTGTAGCCAGTAGACCTAGACTGCATAACTAATGATTTTATTTTAAATTGTGGGAATTGCTTTAGTCACATATGCTAATATTCATGTTTTGTTAATTAATATTGTATTGTTACAGCCACTGTATTGGAGAAAAAAGAAACAGGAAACTTTGGTGTTCATGCAATTTTTCATGGATTGAATGAAAACTAAAGTTAAGATGCGTATAAAAATCAAAATGAAATAACCTACTTTTTAAATGTAACTAGCCAAAAAGTGGCAATTACTATGTCACAACCTTCTTTTCAATCACTTTTCTATACACTTTGTTCGCAGGCCCAGAAATGATAGATCTTACTCTTCACTTCGATGTTTCTTTGACTCACTCCTTAAAACTCAGAATTCTGGCCCCAGAGATCCAATATGTTCCTAGTTCACATCTTGTACGTAGGCAATGTCTTTTCCTATTTGGTTACAGTGAAAAGTAATGATAATTAATAAATAGTAATTGTTCTGTCTTCCATTAGTTCACTCTGCAACAAGTTCCTGAGCTTTGACCTAACTAGTTTACTTTCCATTTCTTTATCCTGTTGTTTTTTTGAGACTGTTTCTTCCTACAGTGTTTCCACTTACATTTTCATTTGTTCAGTTTCCTGTTTGGAGCAATTATCTTGCCTTCTGCAGACACTGGTTCAAAAGGAACACAAGAAGGACCTCTTTCCTCTGTAGCTGACCACAGCAGGCTTAGTCTGTCATAATTATACTCTTGTGGGATGCTGTACTCTTGGGATCCAAAGCGGTGAAAATATTTCAGTTCCACCCCATCTCCAGAGTTCAATTAATTTCTGTTTAATATTTTTAAAATGAAACTTCTAAAGATTTATTAGTTGACATAGGAGGGGACTTCCTGCTCCTGGAAGAAAGAGTGCTGTAGTCTACAGCAAAATACTTCATGGATTTTCCAGTACTGCACAATCTTTGGAGACATATAAGTGACAGCAGTATAATAATGCTCTTTCTCTGTATAATTGCTTACTTCCTTCATGATGCAGCTCAAGATACTGCCAAGATTTCTATTAGAGGCAATGTAATGGCTGGAAATATTGAAGCCACAGCCTGATGACCAAGAGTTGTTTTATTTTGTAGACAGACATAGATGGTCTTAAATATGTTGATCGTTACAATTAATAGCTTCTCTCCACAGCAAGAAAACCCTTAGAGATTGTTTCTCTGGCTAGATTTGTCTTAAGATGTTCAGGTTTACCTGAGATTTAGAAATTCTAGTTTGAAAGAGAGAGTACTTTGAGTTCCTTCAATGGAAGATCCAGATCAATCTAATTGTTTTTCTTACTTATGAGACCGAGTGCTATCCTTTAATGCTGATATCTGCATTTGACATCGATGTTCAGTAGCTTTTTCAGTCCATTTGATTTTTATGTTTTGAGATTCCTTAATGAGTTTTTTGTCAAATTCTGTTCTGAGTTTAGGGTTGTGTTTTGTTTTGTTTAAATTTATGAGCAAAAGTTAACACATATATTTGGTTTCTGGCTTGCTACTTTTTCAGTTCATCAGTAAGATACAGTGTTTTCATTTCACTGGCTAATTAAAAGAAGGGAGGTGTAGAGAAAGCAAGACAAAATGTAAATTGACTCAGTGAAGACTTTAACTTTTATGGAACAATGTAAGAAGGTAGGCTGCAAAAGCCTGACTCTGGGAGTTCCTCTAGCTTCCTTATTTTAACCAGAGTATCTGCTAAAATCTAAGTCATGCTCTTGTATTTCCATTTAGCCTCTCTTTATACATCGAACTAAAAACCTATATTCACTTTCATGAAATCCTGAAGGAATCAGACTTAGTAATGGTCTGATGGAAAACACCTTGTGTACCTTTATACTTGCCTAGATATAAATCAACTTTTTGGTAGATTAATTCAGTCATCATCAGCTGTACTCTTTCAAATGCTGGGAGAAATCTGGTTTCTGGAACCATCTTTTTTCCAAGACAGAATGGATGATTCAGCCATTTGGGCAGCATCCTCCAGCTAATAAAACCTAAATAGTGACTTTTAAAAAAAATTATGGACATTTTGAATTGTTCAACATTAAATGTGGTTTTGTTCCTTTTCTGTGTATTAAACATTTTTTACTGCTCAGCAATGCTGACTAGAATAGTTTGATTTTTTTGAATCACCTGTCATAAATCAATTAGCTGTTCTTGTTTTATCTGCCAGTCTGGTTCCCCTCAAAAACTAGGAACATAATTGCAACTACGGTTTTTGTCTTAAGACCTTTGTGTGACAATGAATTAAGATTATTTATTTTCTATGAATGCTCCAATTTAATTAAAAATATAAACACCATCAACTGTTGTTAAGGAGTCTGTCGCTTCTGGAAATTGGACCTTTACTGGCTTTAATTACATTTGGCTTTTCAAGAACACTTGAAACTTAATGGCTTGTAGAGAGGAAAGTCTGTCTGTGTCCCTTATATGGTCTGTGAGGAAGAAGTAGTCTCAGTAAAAAAGTAATTGGCATATACTTCTCAGACTATGTAGCAAATTGCTTTTACACCGAAAACTCTTTTGTCTAGGGCCACATAATTTGCCTGATAAGGAATCTTCTCCTGGAGCTACTCTGTGTGTTTTGTAATACTGGAATGAGAAGCAAGAAAGAGGCCACTATGCTTAAAGCTATCTGGAAGTTAGTCTGTAAATTAATTGTTGCTTTTGTGTTTACAGAGCCAACACATGGTATGTACAAATATGTATGTAGCTAATTTTTTAACTCCAGCTACTCAAACTAGCAATTTTGAGGGTCTGATGTAGCTTTCATAGCATATTTTGAGGCCTTTTGTGTTCCCTAAAAGTGATCAAAGAGCATCTCAATATGTACATGGTTATTTTGCTTTCTAAATAACATTCATATTGGCCACTACTGCATCAAACATTCAAATAAATGACATTCTCACAGTTTTAGCTTACATTGAAGCTGGAAATCATTGTGTGGTTTTGGAAACCAAACACATTCCAAAACGCAGTTGGAAACCTTTTATATGACAGCCTGTTTTATACAGATAGTAACATCAGTGTGAGGATGAAGATGGAAATGCAAATCCCAATGGAGGGTGAAATTGTTAGCTTCATTGAAATCAAAGGCAGTTTTTACATTGAATTCAACAGGACCAGGATTTCACTCAGATTATCTGGCTGTCTACACGTGTCATGGCTTACACAGAAAAAGTACATTTTGCATGGCATGAATAACAGCACATTACTTTTTCATCCAATTAAACAAGTACAGTACAAGGTACCTTGCATTTCTTGGATTCGTAACGAGCAATGCAAAATATTTTGTAAATCCTGGCTGCTGATTGCAAGTTAATAAATGTTTCTTTTCTTGGCCAGGTTGTCAAGTTATTAAGCAACAAAAGATCTCAGGCAGTTGGAATACTAATGTCCAGTCTTCATTTAGATATGAAAGACATCCAGCACGGTAAGTACAATAAACTTTTATTAAGTAAGGCTTTCAATAAAAATATTTTTTCTAAAATCCAGAAGGAACTTGATGCCAGTGTGTAGTGTGTATCTACCCATTTGATCAGTGTTACATAATTGCCATGCATTATATACAGAGTTGCACAGTTAATGTGGCTGTTCATTCAAAGCCTTGCAATTTACATTCTTTCACTTGGATTCTGTCAGATATATAAAATCTAGTGTCTTTGGCTCCAGCCTATATTGTATTGTTGATTCTAACTCAGTTAGCATAATTGGAAACCTAGACACCTGGAAATGTTGTGACTTCCATTTTATTTATTTGCTGTGTAAAATCGCTCCTACATTTAGTATTAGAATATCACGTATAGACTTCTTAGTTGCTTTATCTTCAAGAATGTTATAAAGAGAAACATTTTGTTGAGATTTGTAATATTTTTCACTTTTATAGTAGGATGGCAGAAAAGAGGAGTTATATTTTTATTCAGAGTGTCCTTTATGCTTCCCAGGGGCTTTGAATAGATTTAAAGCAGACTGATCTGTCCTGTGAAGTGCCAGCCTACCTATTAAATAAACATGGTTTCAAGTATAGTGCAGACTTAATAAATCATGGGGAAAAAAATTCAAGCTTTCTAGCCTACATCTTTACAGACCTGAATTCCATTTGCTGTGCTTAGATTATTTTGTGGAATAATTCAGATTTAGAACAAATTTTCCTGTGATCTGTCAGCTAGTGAGTAACTCTTAATCACAATTTAAGTTTTTATTAAATTGTTTTGATGGTTACTAGACTTCCTCAAGCTGAAACATTTAGGATGGTAGTCATAGAATAAGGCGCCAGTACTGGCGCCAAGAAATACTTGGTATTTCTAAAGCTGGCAGATGTAGTTCAGTTAAGTCATTGAGTGAAATCTGAAAACAATGATATGGTCCTTTCCTTCAGTCAAATATTCAACTTGGTTTGAGTTAATAATGAGAACCTTATGAACAAAGGAGTCCGCCTAACATCTGTGTCTGTGGTAAAGCCAATGCGAGTTCATTGAAAATGTGCTTGCTTAACATGCAATACTAACAATAACATGGCATGAATGTCTGTAGTTGAAGGGGGTCAAACAATATTATGCTTAACCTTTATCCTATTAGAATGTTAAGTATATAGGATCATCTGTCATACAAGTTGCATACTATTTTGTAAAAATAACAGGAGTACTTGTGGCACCTTCGAGACTAACAAATTTATTTGAACATAAGCTTTCGTGAGCTACAGCTCACTTCATCGCATGCTGTAGCTCACGAAAGCTTATGCTCAAATAAATTTGTTAGTCTCTAAGGTCCCACAAGTCCTCCTTTTCTTTTAGTGGATACAGACTAACACGGCTGCTACTCTGAAACCTGACACTATTTTCTATATTCCCCTTCAATAGCTGTTAGTTTAAAAGAAAAAAAAAATCTTTGCTAAAGCATAGTGCACGATTGTCCTTACTTACATGTTGTCTGAAATATGACTGAAATTGTGAAATAGAAGCAACATTTTTCTATTAGGGAAGCTTTTGGAAAATAATGCAAAGAATCTGTTGCTTGATGGTTAACGCAGTTTTGGAGGCAGGAAAGGAGCACTGATGGGGCTGAGCAAGGCAGATGATGTGCTACAAAATGACGCAACATCAAGCATGCCTCTCATCAATCCAAACTAGCCTCCCCCATATTTCCATTTCAGACTTACACCCAGACATTTTCCCAGGACAGATAGATATCCTCCCTCTTCCTTTCCAGACATCCCATGTGCACTTTCCAGTATGGGCAGATGCACCCTCTCAGACCTGCTCAGTTTGCTGATCCTGGATTGATGTTGGGTAGCCAGGGTGTGGGTGCTTAGTGCTAATGCTCCTGGGGAGGAAGGTTCTATTACACTTCCCTTCCTCCTCCTTTGACCCAGGACCAGCTGTCTCAACACTGGGCCTACAAGCAGCTTCCCCTGCTGCCAGCCCTTGGAGAACATGGAAGCAGAAGCCACCTGTCTGTAAATGTCCTGTATTTTGGCCCGGATTTCACTCTCCTGAGAACCGCAGGCCAATCTGCTGGTTATATGACAATGGTAAAGAACAACATCATGCAGCATCATCATTGCTAGCTTTTGCGATTATATTGATAGTCTTGTGATACTTGGTGTTTTTCTTAAGGCCCCACCTTCTGAAGTCAAACGATTTGAGAAAATCTGAGTTTCGATTTTTTTTAATGAGGTTACTGCCCACATGATTACATTGAAAATCTTGCAGATGTGAATAGAGTGAACCCTAAAGGTTCAGAAGCCAGAAAGCAAATTATACATTTTGGGTGGTTGTTATTTATTTAAACCTCACTATTGTTTGGGGTCTGATTTTTGGACATTTGGGGTTGGCAACACCGAAGAGCCAATTTCTTCTAACTCTGAACAAGGAAGTTCATCATAGTTCATCAGAGTTGAGTGCCCCAGGCACCTCTGCAGGCTCCAAATTTCTGCTGATCTCACCTGGACCCTAACTGGGAGACTGAATCTCCTGGGGAAACAAGGAGACTGAAACAGGAGGTGAGAATAAAACACTTCTACTCTCTATAGTTACAGTGAGGGTGTATCAGCTGTAGCTGGTACACCCTATCTGGGACTGAGGTGAAATTCTGGCCCTGTTGAAGTCAATGGCAAAATACCTGTTGACTTCAGTGGGCCAGAATTTAACCCTAGGACTAGTGCTGAACTCCCATTTCTTTCTTGTCAGACCTCACAGCATAGACTTTGTGGGATGAGTGGAGGTTCCCTGTGCAGCTTGGGGATTTTGGAGTGTGAGGGAAGAGGGAAGCACGTGCAAGGCCATAGAGCGAGCACTGGATGCAGCCTCTATGATCCCCCACCTCTCAGAGAGGGTCAAAGGAGACTGAAACAGCCCTGGAAATAGTCTACCCTCCTCGCTCCCAAAGGAACTAGGATTCTCAGTGCTGCCCCCTACCTGTGGCTCCTGCAGAGTCTGTGACATTGTTAATGGAGTTAACATGACATTTACCATGACTTGGCTGAGGCAGCACATTTCCCTCTCCCCACCCCTTACCTCAGTGTCTGGGTTTCTCCCTCCTCCTCCTAGTTACTGCCAACATTTGTGATCTTAGACACCTCCCTCCCAAATAATCAGGTTGTCGATGAATATTAATTATTAAATCATAGCCCCAAGAGCCTAGCTTCACTTTCTATTTATGCCTCATTTAACTTGGACTTGAAGGCATGTAAATATCTAGTAGTAATATATTTTTACCAGCTTTTATAGCCTGACTATTACAGTAACAGAGAAACTGATAAGGGAGCAGGAGCAGAGAATTTAAATAACCTTTCAGTGAAAAATTGATGAAGTATGTAAATAGGGTATTTGCTGTATTTGCATAAATTCAAAATTTCTAGATCTTCACTCATAATTGTTATGCTGTTAGAATAATGAAACCAGTAATATCATTAATACTACACTTATGCTCTACTTTACTCCATTTTGCAGTCCGTTCTGCTTGATTTTGTGCTACAAATCTAAAGAAACAGTACACAGCCGAAAGTGCAGTTCTGGAATGCTTATTTCTGAATTTCCTGAGTAGTTAGAACAAAATAATTGTCCCCACTAACAGTCTGTTTTACTATGCATTTCTTTATCTTGGTTCACTGGGATATATCATACTCTGTACACAGATATTCCTTGTGTGAGTGTAAGGCACATCTGTTGAATGCAGAGGAAATGTTAATTACTTGCAAAGGCAACTTGTACAGATTTTAAGACCACTGTATAACTTAGCAAGAGAGGGAACCTTTCAGTGAGACACTGTATCAGGATTCCTTCTTTTGAAAACAAAACTCAAATGATTTTAGGAATTTAGGTGAAAACTGGGGTAAGCATGAGCCCAAATGGCTAATTTGGGGTTGCAAGTTACAGTTACATGGTTGTAACTCATTTTTAATAGTTTTAAAATAATTTGAAACTCCAGGCAAACATTACACTTAATTTCATCGCTTCTGGAAATTGCATAATATTGGTAAAATATATTCTTAAAACAAATTTTAATTCTACTTGACAGATGATGTTGAAAATTTGAATAGTAATCATTTGTGCTGTTTCTCCAACTATGGTCTCTTTACTATCTGGAGTCTGCTACTGTTTTCTGAGTTTGTGATTAGGTGACATTTCATGCAAGCTTGCAGCAGGAGCAGTACAATGTACACTGAGTTATCTCCTTTGGTCAGGGGAACATAAGTGGCAGCTAATGAAATTGGGCTAGTCTGTTTCTTTCTTTGAATTGGATTCAGTAAGACGCTTGCCCAAATTCTGGTTGCTGTTTAGACATTTTACAGTGTGGAAGGAATCCTTTTAATGAGCAGAACATATTTTTTATTGAATCCTAATAGATCTTTCTAGTAGTGCTTTAAAGTTGTTGAGTTTTTTTTATAGATTTTAATTGCTAACAGATCTTCCAATTGTCTATCATGTGTTGGCTAGAATTTTAAGAAATGTTATTCTCTTTAATCCCAATGCCATTTTCTATGTATTTAGATGCTGCAGTACAAAAAGAAGTTTTTCTCATGGTTTCCCTGTTTTCATGCGTGCGCTTACTGATGCTCAATCATTACAATCATCTATCAATTACCTGAAACACTTTACCCGGTCATTTTTCTTGTTTTTTTTTTTGGGGGGGGAGGGAGAGGTGGGGTATACCACTAATATCCTTCGTTCATTTTAGCCAGTATTATGTTCCCACTGGAATCATGACTGCATTTGGCTTCAAGACTCAGCCAATGTTTGAGAGAGGCCAGTCAAGCACTTCTCATGAATTTTTCCTTTATATCTCAGATTTTCTTTTTTAGATGCAATATGGTGACTTCAAGATCCATTTGGTTTTTTTTTCCAAAAGGTCAGAAATGCAAGCCATGTTTAAACTGGGAGTTTATCACAATTTCAATTAGCAGTTTCAGTGCTGAGTGATAAAGATTCTATTTAAAGGACATCATGGTAACGGCTATGTTGAAAGTAAGATATTAGGGCTGATTGAAAATTTTCCATTGAAACTTTTTTGACAAAATTTAAGTTTTTATCAAATGAAAACTTTTTCTGCATCTGCTTTCCTCAAAAAGAAAAGAAAAAAGAAATAAAACAAATCTTTTTTTTTTTTTGGCTGAAGACCAAACATTTTTTATTTTTGGCAAGATTTATTTTTTTAGTTTTCAGGTGAAAATAATAATTAAAGAAGTATTTTTATTGTGTTTGGTGGTGGTTCAAGTATCAGAACTGGTTCTGTGGTAGTAATTGGGCATTGCCAGGCTATTTTTAAGGTATCATCCATTTCTGAAAAGAGATTCCATTTAATAATGGCATTGTGGGTGTTCCAGGTCATGTTCAGTAATTTCCCTATCAAGTTTACTCGTTTTAGAGGTAAAACAGTGTTTTATCCCCTAACTGCTACCTTGTTAAACTTAACTCTAGAAGTGAGGCTGCATTTTTTCCCTCTCAAATATCATCACAAATAATAAAGGTTTTATAGAAATAATTGTTAGCTGTGCAAACCCATTGCCTTTAATTTAATTTTTCACACGCATATGTGAAAGGAATGTAGTAAACCAAATCAGCTGCTGATGTACATGTATCTCTCAACCTGCAAAGGCCCAAATGTGAGATGCAATGTGTGGCGAAGACAAAAAATACATTCGGCAAACTTAAAAGCTAAGGGATCCACTCCTGTAGTGTAAATAACTAACTGTAACTTCAGTTTCATTAGTGTTTCATTTTTGATACAAATATTTTTCAGTGATAAATGTGAAGGGCTCAAAAGTAGAAAAAATGCATATTGTTAAAATCAGCAGAAATAATTAAAGTATTCATCTTCACTATGGCCCTGAATACATTCAGGGAGCAGGTCTGTTAAATAAGAAGGTACCATTTTTCAAAGTCAATTTTGCAGCACAGAACCACCTTTTGAGCAAGGATGTGTGTGGAATAGAAGGCATTTTATGGAGAACCTAGTGGTGGACTTTTCTCCCCATCAAATGGAGACAGCAAAAATGTATAGATTTTATTTATAAAGCCAGAAAGGGATTACTATGATCATCTAGTCAGACCTCCTATTTAACACAGGACATAGAACTCCCTTGAATTAATTCCTGTTTAAACTAAAGCCTATCTTTTTAGAAAAATATCCAATATTGATTTAAAAATTTCTTTCACATGGAAGAATGATGTGAGAATAGAGACTCTATCACAACCCTTGGTAAATTGCTCCAATTGTTAATTACCCCCACTGTTGAAAATGTGCACCTCAATATGAATTTGTCCAATTCAGCTTCTAGTCATTAGATCTTGGTATAGAAAAGGCAAGAGAAAGATGGAAGCTGTTTCTTTCTTTGTAAGGAACAATTTGTTTCCTCTTGGTTTTTAAGCTTGTATTAATTGATCATCACAAATACAGTAATCATAAAAATAACAGGACTGGGTGTATAAACCCTCTCCCCCCCCCAAAAAAAACTATCCAAACCACATGTTGCCCCTTCTCCCTCCAAATGAAAACAACACCTGGGTTGGGGAAGCCTGTAGTTAGAGTAACAACATTTGACAACAAATATCATATTTCACACTAATGAATATTCCAGTTTCTTCCCAGTTAAAAATGTACAATGTGTTTCTTTCCAATGTGGAAATGAATCTCGGTTGACTAAACCTGTTGAGCTTATTTAAGTGCGTTTCTTGTAAATGTTGAGAATAGCAGTCTGGAAAAAATATTATAAAAGGCTCTGTGTTTGTCCATTTTGCTTGTATATCATCTTTTCCATTTCAGTAGTTTCCTGTACTTTGTTTCCACCATTCCTCTTGTTGTGACAGGTTCAGGGCTCTTGAATTTTCTAACTGCGTATCTAGCTGCGAGCAATATTCTATTAGAGAATTGCTGTGAAAATCCTCAAACACTATCTGGACACCATCCTTTAGTTGTCTTAATGCCTTCTGCTTAGACACACCTACCCTGACCCTCCCTCCCCACCAAGAGTATTTTTTTCTATTGTGAGACGCCACAGTCCCTCATGAAGAGAAGCTCCTTAGCTATATTTGACAGCTAATAGCCCTTTCCTCTCTGATAATGAAAACTTTTAGCATAGCAATACAATTTTGTTGTTGAACAGAGATTTAATCTATACTGTGGTGTTATTTAAACTATTTGAACAAAACATTATATTCAAAAGATAAAGCAGCAAGAGTGCAAAATATGTTCTTGCACAACTTTTGCTGATTATTTTTCACTGTTCCATACTTTCCATCCCTCTGAAAGGTCTGCCTCTCCAAAGCTCCTTTCATGTCCTCACTCCTTCACTTCCACTCTGGTCCTGCTACTTTAAAAGCTCTGCTTCCCATCCCATTCTTTATTTTTGGAACCACACTGGTCCAGTAATAATGCATTCCTCACAGGTCCTGCCTTGTCTCTGCTACTCATATAACTTGCACATGCAAGTTCTGCCTGTTCTCTGGTGTGATCAGTGATCAGAGGGAGTCTGGTGGGTATCAGCTGGAAGTAAGGACGTTGCAATATTGACATCAACAAGAAGAAATCTGGTTATGGGGAGATGGAAAGAGCCACTAGTTCATCCAGCCTCAATTAAAGCCCAATCCTGTTTCCTGGACAGTTCAGATTATTTTACTAAACATCATATTTGCACCATATCTGCCATAACTTGGTTTCTTAAGTTGTCTAACTCTGGCTTTGTATTTGTGCACTACAGAAAACATTTTGCCCTGTGACTTTGAAAGGTAGATGTTGCACAGGAAGTGAACTACTTTAATTTAAAAAGTGCTAATGGACAATTTTTAAAAAAAAGACTTAAGATAAATGTGATTGCTTGCAATGCAAATTAACAAGGGGAAAACTTAATAAATAACTTCTTACTCAACACTAGCTGACATGGGCTGGAAAATACATTTTGCTATGGCTATTATTCTTTCTAGTGAGAGACTTAAGAGGCTCAATGTGTTTAGTTTATCCAAAAGAAGGTTAAAAGGTGACTTGATCACAGTCTAAAAGTACAGCTATGGGGAAAAGATTTTTTTGATGTTGGATGGCTCTTTAATCTAGCAGAAAAAAGCACAAGAGTCAAAGGTTGGAAGCTTAAGTTTCACAAATTGAATCTAGAACATAAGAACAGCCATGTTACTGGGTCAGACCAGTGTACCCTATCTTCTGACGGTGGCTAATGCCAGGTGCTTCAGAGGGAATGAACAGAACATTGTACTTTTCCAGTGTGTGTGTTCACTCTGGGGGGGTTTGGAACAGGTGCCCCTGGGGCGCAAGGGATTTTCCCTGCTGCATTCCTGCACATGCCTTCTCTTTGTCAGAGCTGCCTGCAGAGCAGACTCCATCTTGGCCATGAGGCTGCTAAAGTTACACATGATTTTATAGACCTCTATTACTGGGGTCGGCAACCTTCATAATGTGTCACATCAGGGTAATCCGCTGGTGGGCCACGAGACATTTTGTTTATGTTGACCACGGTTTGTTGTTCCTGGCCAATGGGAGCTGCGGGAAGCAGCAGCCAGCACATCCCTGCAGGATGCCCAGTCGCCAAGTTTTGTGAGATCTGTTCAGTTTGCTTTGAACTTAACTATCTTGAGTAATTTTGTATAGTCTGCAAATTTGGTATAGTTTAAAAATTTTTCCACCTCACTGTTTACCCCTGTGTCCAGATCATTTAAGAATATGCTGAACAGCACTGTTCCCAGTATAGATCCTTGGGGATACTACTATTTACCTCTCTCCATTCTGAAAACTGACCTTTATTTCCTATCTTTTAATCAGTTAACAGTCCATGACAGGACCTTCCCTCTTACCCCATGACAGCTTACTTTGTTTAAAAGCCTTTTGTGAGGGACCTTGTCGAAGGTTTCCTGTAAGTCCAAGTACAGTATATCCACTGGATCGTCTCTGTCCACATATTTGTTGACCCCCTCAAAGAATTCCAATATATTAGTGAGGCATGATTTGCCTTTACAAAGGCCATGGTGACTCTTTCCGCCAATAAATCATGTTCATATATGTGTCAGATAATTCTGTTCTTTTTCTGTAGTTTCAACCAATTTGCCTGTTACTGAAGTTAGGCTTACCGGCTTGTAATTGACAGTATCACCTCTGGAGCCTTTTTTAAAAGTTCATGTCACATTAGCTATCCTTTAGTCATCTGGTACAGAAGCCGATTAAGTGATAGATTACATGCCATACTTAGTTCTACAATTTACGAGTCCCTTCAGAACTCTTGGGTGAATAGTATCTGGTTCTGGTGACGTATTACTGAACTGATCAATTAGTTCCAAAATCTCCTCTATTGACACCTCATTCTGGGACAGATCCTCAGATTTGTCACCTAAAAAGAATGGCTCAGGTGTGGGAATCTCCCTCATATCCACTGCAGTGAAGAAATAAGTACATTAGCGTAAGTAAGGGTTGGAACAGCCTACTTAAGGATGTGGAAAATTCTATATAATTTCAAGTCCTCAAAGAATCAGTCCTGAAGCACTTGCATGAGAGGAAAGTGATCAGGAACAGCCAGCATGGATTCACCAAGGGAAGGTCATGCCTGACTAATCTAATCGCCTTCTATGATGAGATTACTGGTTCTGTGGATGAAGGGAAAGCAGTGGATGTATTGTTTCTTGACTTTAGCAAAGCTTTTGACACGGTCTCCCACAGTATTCTTGTCAGCAAGTTAAGGAAGTTGTCAAGGTTCCTCCCCCACTCTGAACTCTAGGGTACAGATGTGGGGACCTGCATGAAAAACCTCCTAAGCTTATCTTTACCAGCTTAGGTCAAAACTTCCCCAAGGTACAAAATATTACCCCCGTTATCCTTGGAATGGCCGCTACCACCACCAAACTAATACTGGTTACTGGGGAAGAGCTGTTTGGACGCGTCCTTCCCCCCAAAATACTTCCCAAAACCTTGCACCCCACTTCCTGGACAAGGTTTGGTAAAAAGCCTCACCAATTCGCCTAGGTGACTACAGACCCAGACCCTTGGATCTTAAGAACAATGAACAATCCTCCCAACACTTGCACCCCCCCTTTCCTGGGAAATGTTGGATAAAAAGCCTCACCAATTTGCATAGGTGACCACAAACCCAAACCCTTGGATCTGAGAAGAATGAAAAAGCATTCAGTGTTTTACAAGAAGACTTTTAATAAAAAATAGAAGTAAATAGAAATAAAGAAATCCCCCCTGTAAAATCAGGATGGTATATATCTTACAGGGTAATTAGATTCAAAAACATAGAGAACCCCTCTAGGCAAAACCTTAAGTTACAAAAAAGATACACAGACAGAAATAGTTATTCTATTCAGCACAATTCTTTTCTCAGCCATTTAAAGAAATCATAATCTAACACATACCTAGCTAGATTACTTACTAAAAGTTCTAAGACTCCATTCCTGTTCTGTCCCCGGCCAAGACGACTACAGACAGACACAGACCCTTTGTTTCTCTCCCTCCTCCCAGCTTTTGAAAGTATCTTGTCTCCTCATTGGTCATTTTGGTCAGGTGCCAGCGAGGTTACCTTTAGCTTCTTAACCCTTTACAGGTGAGAGGAGCTTTCCCCTGGCCAGGAGGGATTTCAAAGGGGTTTACCCTTCCCTTTATATTTATGACAGAAGTATTGGCTGGAAGAATGCACTATAAGGTGGATAGAAAGCTGGCTAGATTGTCGGGCTCAACGGGTAGTGATCAATGGCTCCATGTCTAGTTGGCAGCCGGTATCAAGTGGAGTGCCCCGAGGGTCGGTCCTGGGGCCGGTTTTGTTCAATATCTTCATAAATGATCTGGAGGATGGTGTGGATTGCACTCTCAGCAAATTTGCAGATGATACTAAACTGGGAGGAGTGGTAGATACGCTGGAGGGGAGGGATAGGATACAGAAGGGCCTAGATAAATTGGAGGATTGGGCCAAAAGAAATCTGATGAGGTTCAATAAGGATAAGTGCAGGGTCCTGCACTTAGGACGGAAGAACCCAATGCACAGCTACAGACTAGGGACCGAATGGCTAGGCAGCAGTTCTGCGGAAAAGGACCTAGGGGTGACAGTGGACGAGAAGCTGGATATGAGTCAGCAGTGTGCCCTTGTTGCCAAGAAGGCCAATGGCATTTTGGGATGTATAAGTAGGGGCATAGCGAGCATATCGAGGGACGTGATCGTTCCCCTCTATTCGACATTGGTGAGGCCTCATCTGGAGTACTGTGTCCAGTTTTGGGCCCCACACTTCAAGAAGGATGTGGATACATTGGAGAGAGTCCAGCGAAGGGCAACAAAAATGATTAGGGGACTGGAACACATGAGTTATGAGGAGAGGCTGAGGGATCTGGGATTGTTTAGCCTGCAGAAGAGAAGAATGAGGGGAGATTTGATAGCTGCTTTCAACTACCTGAAAGGGGGTTCCAAAGAGGATGGCTCTAGACTGTTCTCAATGGTAGCAGATGACAGGACGAGGAGTAATGGTCTCAAGTTGCAGTGGGGGAGGTTTAGATTGGATATTAGGAAAAACTTTTTCACTAAGAGGGTGGTGAAACACTGGAATGCGTTACCTAGGGAGGTGGTGGAATCTCCTTCCTTAGTGGTTTTTAAGGTCAGGCTTGACAAAGCCCTGGCTGGGATGATTTAACTGGGAATTGGTCCTGCTTCGAGCAGGGGGTTGGACTAGATGACCTTCTGGGGTCCCTTCCAACCCTGATATTCTATGATTCTATGATTCTAAGTCTTTAAATCAAGGGTGGATATCTTTAAAAAAGGTATAGTGTAACTCAGACAAATTATGGGTTGGATGCAGAAATTATTGGGTAAGGTATTTTGGTCTGTGATTTATAGTAAGTCAAATAAGTTGTTTATAAAGGTCCTTAAAAGCTATGAATCTAGTACTGACCGCTGCTGGTCATTAGGTGAGCCATTGTTCTGAAGTAGTATGACAATTTCTGTACTCCTTAATAATAGCAGTGAGTTTCACTATGTTCTGTATAGTTACTGTTATAAATGCCATACTCCAGTTTGATAGTATATAACCATGATAGATGTGTAAAATAAAGAATAAAGCACTATTCAAAAAATATTGTTGCAGAAGGTTCAAGTATTTTCTGTTCATGAACTGAAATCATGGATGATAAGAGTGCTATAATTAAATTTATCATGCCTATCTCCAAATACAAGGTACGTGGAGAGAAACAGTCCAATATTAATCCTGCTTTAACAAACTTTTTAAAAATAATTAATTATTGAAACTGCAGTGAAGCATTGAATGAATAATTTTTTCTGGAAGAAAAGACTAACTTCTGGAAAATTTAGTTTTTTATTCACTCCTGTTTAATCACAAGGCTTGATTTATCTTAATATCGATTCCAAGTTGTCACCAAGAATTGATTCGGAAATATTTCAAATCCTTTTTTCCTATACCAAATTCCATGCCCTTCTTGAGCAAGCTCACATATTGAATCAGATCCTTTAATTGTTTCATTCTGCTGTGTGCTAGCTTTTGCTGAGTAACCACATAGTTTTATTGCTGTAACCCTTGTCCTTTTTCCTCAGTCCCTCTGAACTCATCTGCAACCCTCTTTCTTGCATCATGCCTGTTGGTAGATTGCAAACTCATAAGGGCAGGGACCCTGTCATCTTATATTTGTTCAAAGAACTTCTTAGTACTTTTAGGAGCTGTGAAATTATAATTGATGATAGTAATAGAATATATGATAGTAGTTTTCCAGAAGGTGAGCACTAAAGTCAAACCACATTAGAAGGGAAAGTAATGTGCTAAAACTGCCCATATGTATCTGTAATTCCTAATACATTTATACTATAGTGTTTGTTTTTAAGTTGTATGGCACATTTAAAGCATACATAGAATCCCTGACTGACCACTTGTACTAGCAATGATGCTGACACCAAGGTCAAGGTTGGAGTTGTAATTGAATGTTAGAAGCTTGCAATGAAGTGGGCAAGGATTTCTGAGCCTTGGATGAAGGACATAGACAATCTCCCTGAGATAGGTTTTTAAGTGGTGAGAGAATGTGTTTGGCCTATTTAACATCCCTGCACCTGGGTTCCTCCTGCCCAGAGTGCGAGTATGGCTCCCTTGAAGTTGAGGAAAGGGAAAATTGTGCCGGAGCAGCAATTTTTCCTTAACCATTTTATTGGGACCACATGGGGTTCACTACTTAGATACTTCATATAAGTTTTTCCATTAGTTACCAGACCCCATCTTAGGACATACCAGTCTCAATGTCTTTCCCATTTGGAAATTTACACTTAATTTTTTACAAAGCCTGAAAAACCTTTAATATTAAACCACTCAAAATCATTTCATATGTTTGTAATGAATTTGCAATAAATTACATTTTTTAAACAATGAGGAAAATTATAAAATTTTCTCATAATGCTGCAATCAGCACACAGACTAATCACTGCCACATTGTATATTTTTGGTGCGTTAACGATTTTTTAAGGACACACCAGCACATCTAATTTTATAGGGAAGTTTTGTAAGAATTGTGACTTCAGGAGAACATATTTCTTCATTGCTTCAGCTGAAAGGCTGTGCTCTTTCTTAAGTTCAGTAATGTGGGAATTTCCAAAGAGAAAAGTGGAGGAAAGTTTTAATCTCCCAAATGAGCATTAATAAACTAGCACCACTGGTCTGATTTGTGCACTTCACAGTCATCACAAGATTACTGGTCAGGAAATAAAAGTATAACAGAATTTTTTTGTTTGCTAATAGCATGGGTAACATGCTGTGGTTAAGAAATTTCACCTGTTTCCTCATGAGGAACTTTTCCCAATGTTCACACATGTACCAAAGCATTATTGAATCAGACTTGGGCACTCAATACAGTCACAAAAGTGAAAAACAGCTAATTAATATTTCCTCAAATAAGATCTGCCAGTGTCATTAAATCTTCCCTTTTCTGTAAAGTGGACAGATTTGAGGGAATTAAGGTGTTTGCCACTACAGGTTGTGTGTGTTCGTTCTCACAATATACTTAATAGGCCACTGTACCTCTCCCATTTACAGATATTTGCTAACAAAGGAGCTGTTTGAATACAACCATTGTAGCTGGGGATTGTGATATCAGTGTGCTGAAGCAGACTCTCTCTGTTCCAGCCCACCCAGGATAAATAAAAGTGAATGTATTTTTAAAGGGCTTATAAAATCATGACAACAATGTATGCTGTCAAAAGTTGCTGGCTGGTGTTTTTGCCCAGGACATACAAAGTGGTTGTTGAGTAAGGAGAAGGATTGTGCAGTGGTTAGGGTGCTAACCAGGACTGTGGGAGACCCAGGTTCACTTCCCTTCTTGCCAAAGACTTCCTGTGTGACCCTGGGCAAGATAGTTATTCTCTCTGTGCCGCAACTCTGATCTATCAAAGAGAGGTAATAGCACTTTGCTATCTCAAATTGGGCTGACAGCATAAATACATTGACAGACTGTGAGGAGCTCAAAGACTGTGATGATGTGTGCCATGTAAGTATCTAAGGTAGGTATATAAAATATTTGTTTAAAAGAGACCTTAATTCAGCATTTAAAAATGGCTGACAAACGGAAGGGAAGTTTAGTCTCAGGAGAGCAGCTGTACTTCAACCACTCATTATTTCAGAGAACAGTACAACTGGATGTTCAGAAGGATACAATGTAAGGAAAGGGTTCCTTCTTCAAGACTTTTTTTTAATAGTAAAAGAGATTTCCAAAATGAGAGGATAATGTGTAATTCTTTTAGTTACAATGTCTTAGAACCATGTTGTTCTGCACAGAGAGAAAAGGCTCTGGAGTTCTCATGACCCGGAGTCATACATAAAATGACTCCCATGCTCTGTGTGCCACTCTCACTGACAGGTAAAGCAGGGAAATCAGGCTGATCAGTGTTTTGCTAGCCCAGCCTGGTGGCAGATGATCAAACAGACCTGGTTGTGTTGATTAAAAGAGGAGACATAGGACTGAAGACTCCAACTGTACATTTCCAAAAGCTAAAGATGCTGCTGGAAGAATGTCAGTTTAGGGGGCTATAAAGTATGGAACAACCATCTCAGTGTGTGGTGTACTCTTTTTTTCCATTGGCTGGCTGTAGTTAAAGCTTCCTTATCATGGTGCCATCATGCTCCTGACATTTAGCTTGAAAGGCTGGGTTGGACCCAACAACAAATGATCAGAATCATTTTATGTTAATAGTATCTTTTCCATAACCTAGGAATGCTTCCTGCACTAATTGGGTGATACCAGCATTTCCAAGACATCCTTTGGGAGTCCGGGAGAAGCATTTACAAAACGTCGGAATGTTGGAAATGCTTCACATCAACTACGTCACTTAATGTTTCAGTTGTTTTGACCTAGTCATGCTGCACCACAGAGATACACAGTGTACTACATCATCACCTCAAAGATGGCTAGGGCAAAGTGTTACTAAATCATCAGATTGAAAACCCCTGTATGCTTTGACTGCTAGTTCAAGTTTTGTAGTTCCACCAGATGGCACTAGTGGACTGTTCTGTCCCTGCTGAAGAGTGTAGGCCAAAGTGTTGGGCTAGATACCACTCCTTTTGGAACACCATCATTGCACTGGGGAAATGATAGTGTGTGAGCATCTGGCAGTCCATATCGGAAGTGGTAATGAGTTTGGAAGTGCCTTTTGTTTCTCTGCCCCTTGCAGCACCAGGTGGCCACAAACAATTTCTTGAAGGGGTCGCCTTTTAGCTGGTAGCCACAAATTTCTTGTTTCTCTTGGGACTTGATTATTCCACACTGAATTTCTAATCATCACTCTGAATTTTAAGTATTAAAATATTGAACTTTCTATGTCTATGCATCTGTTTGTTCTACTATTAAAAGTACTGGCATCATCTAGGGGTTTTATGTAATTTCATGTAATGTTTAGGTAGTTCTTATTTTTTAAGATTGAAATATTTGCACAAAAAATGGCACTTAATGTTAAAATTCAGGGGTAGGAATTTCAGAAACAGCCACCATTGGCCTTCCTTTCTTGGCTTTCTTTTAAGTCAATGGTAAACGTCCATTAAAGTTGAGTGCTTTTGAAAATCCTACCCTTGAAGTCCTTAGGTCAGAATCCAGTTAAGATATTGAAATGTGTACACATTCTGATTCAAAAAATCTAGATGAAATATCCTATTCTGTTTGCAATATTAGGTCACCAGTTTTGTTGCAGTCAAAGCCCTTATCTGCTTGAACCTTGAATCAACAATGCCAACTTTGTGGAAACACATTTCTTAGCATGTGAAGGAGGGGGGATTAAATCATAAACCCCTGTAAAATTTCCCACAGCACAGCAATTTGAATTAGTAATGCCAAATCTTCTGTCATTTATATGACAAGATTTTTGGCTAGGTATTTCCATAATCTTACCACACTTAGAACATGGAGCAAATATCACATGATCGCTACACCACTTTGCTAGCATCGGTGGCTGCCTGAAGCAGAATACTAGGTGAAAAGGTTCATGTGTTGAAATATGATTGATAGTCATATATGTAATATACAAGGCTACATCTTAACTTCTTTCTGCTGTCCCAAGTTTTTTGGTGGGAGTTTGGGGAAGAAACTGAAAGAATGAAGGCTTATTTTTGGTGATGGTGGGGGGGGGGACTTTACTTGATTTCTTATTATTTAATTTGTTTCTTTAAATAAACTTTTCCAGCTGCCTTTTGTGTTCTTGATCAGCAAGATTTTCAGCTGGACCTGCAGTTTTGTAAAAGTGCTTCTAAGCACTTGTGTAATTATTTACATTGGCTTTCAGATTGGTGGTGTTACATATATTTCTTAATGAACTGGAAAAGACAGGCAAAAAGGTGGCAAAATTTGAGGATAAAGCAAAATGTTTTAGATCAGTCAAAATTAGGGGAGACTGTGAGGATCTTCAAAGTGGAATAAAAAAGGTAGTTGAATAGGCAGATGAAGTTCAATATTTAAAGGTTCATATATTTTTAAGGCCGGAAGAGACCATCATGGTAATCCAGCCTGTTGTCCTGAATAACACAGGCCATATAATTTCACCCAGTATTCCCTCCATCAGGCTCTTAGTTGCTGTTTGAATTAGAACATATATTTTAGAAAGATATGTGATCTTGATTTACAGTTTACAGGGAGTTTTGCCATTGACTTCAATGGAGCCAGGATTTCAAACAAATACTTTAGGTGATGAAGAATCCATCCCATCCTTTGGTAAGTTGTTCCTTTGGTTGATCACCCTCTCTGTTTAAAGCTTGTGCATTTACTTCCAGTTTGAATATGATTGGCTTCAACTTAAAGCCATGAGCTATTGTTATGCCTTTCCTAAATTGAATTCCTCTAGGTACTTACAGACTGTGATTAAGTCATCTCTTATCCTTCTTTGGGATAATTGAAATAGATTATCTTAAGTCTCTCATGGTAAGACAGGTTTTTCATACTGAAAATTATTATTATTAGTTGTTTTCTGAACTCTTTCCAATTTTACAACTTTATTTCAGTAATTTATTCCCTTTGTGTATTCCATATACAGAGGGAGCCACCTGCCTACAGCTACTATGTAGGCCCCAGTTTTATACATCCTATTAAAGACTGTGCTATCCCTCTTAGCCAGCACCTTGGCCTAAGAGCACATGTTAACTTGACTATCCATCATGACTCCTAAGTCCTTTTCAGAGTCTCTGCTTTTCAGGATGCAGACTAGAAATACTCCCATTTGATGATTCTCCATTAACCATTGAATTTTGAGATCTCTCTCTCTCTCTCTGATAGTTTTTAATTCATTTAATATGTGCTACATTGACTTTTATAGTGCTATTTTTATTAGAATGTTGCTTGGTACTTAGTCTTAAGAAGTCTGAGCATATTGTCAACACAGTTACTTTTGTCAATCAAACTTGACAAAGTTTGACTATGAGAACCAAAACCAGAGGGATTTAGCAGATAGGACATGGGATTGAGACTCTGGAGACCTGGGTTCTGTTTCTGGCTCTGCCACTGATCTGCTGTGACCTTGGGCAAGTTACTGCATTTTCTCGGTCTCTTTCATTTCCTACCCATTGTTTTTCTTGTCTATTTAGATTGTAAGATCTTTGGGTCACAGGTTGTCTTCTCTATGCATATTGTACAGTATTTGTCAAAGTGGGGACCTGATCTTTTTGGGGTATGCTAGGCACTACTGTAATACAAATAATCATGTGAAATTCAATTAAATGAAAAGGAAACATTTTAAAAATAGAAAAGATAATACATATTATGAAGATGAATAATTAGCTTGTATAAGTTTCTGCCGTGATACATCACTGAGATTGAGTTCAACAGAACTGAAATGTAAATAGTAATGAGAGAGAGAAGCAAAACCCCAACCCCGCAGTAAACCAAAACCTTCATTTAGGGAGAGTTGTGAACCCTCTCCTGCTTCAGGGCAGAGAATCTCTGACTGGTGGCAGTTAGGAAAAATATCTCCCATATTGGCAGGTTATTCCTACACTTTCCTCGGAGCCATTTGTTTCCGGGAATTGTTATAGACTGGATACTGGACTAGGCACACAACGGGAGTGTGACTGTTACTGAATGGGCTGATGAGAAAGGGTGAGTAGGAGTGAGAGTGGATTTTGACCAAGTGGATAAGTATGGTTAGAGGACGCTCAGGCCCATACCCAGTGTTATTCCTTAAACAGTCTGAGAGATGGTGTACAAGATGTGCAGAATCCCAGTGCATAGATTCTCCTCAGCTTGTGCAGTTGAATTGTTCTGTATCTCTTTCTCTCTCTCTAGAATGTTTACATATACAGCCTATCTAAAGAACACATTCATGGTATAGGCACATTACTAATGAATAATAATGCTATGAGGAACTTATACAGGTCACCCAAAATGAATGCTTGGACCAGGCTAGACCATCTTGCAGTTTGCATTTGTCACAGGTATAAAAAACCTATTTCAGTGGAGTTTTTAAAAATGTAATTGAGACTGTTTTTATCTTTCCATCAGAAAAGGCAGGTCTGTTATTCACCACTGGTCCCACTCTTTGGGAAGCAGAGAGAGCCATGAAAACCTGCTTATAAAAATAATCTTATGTTTGCATAAAAATTTCACCTAAAAATCCCTAACTAAATCTGTCCCTCTTTCACACATGCAGAAACTGGAGAGGGTTACTTGTGCTCTCTCTGCGCTAAGACTTAGATCCCATTTTGGGGTCACGGGGGGTGATAATAATTTTTTCTTCGTTTATTCAAAATCCTGCCTTCTACCAATCAGTGTTCTGCTTCAGATTCCATCCCCAAAGACCAGCCTCCAGCAGGTTCATTGAGACTATTGGCTCAGCCACACACTATAATTTTAAATAAGTATAATCTGGTAACATGCCAATATTTTTTGACCCTCCTATATCCCACACCCAAGATTCTGTCACCTGCCAAACTCAAAGAAATCTTATCTAAACAATTAAGATAAGCAATGAAGTGCTCTGTATGGTCAAATCAGCAAACCTTTCAAAAACAGAACTGAAATACAATCTCTCTAGATTAAACAGTCTACAATGGCAATCATGTTTGTATTTAAACATTTTATTCTGAAAGGATTACAGCATTAGTCTCCCTTTTCCCCCCCTCGCCTAGACAAGAAGGCGACATACTGAGTCAAACAAAATGTATTTGTTCTCGAAGAATTGAACTTACACACATTTTATAAACACATGGTATAGGTGTATGGAGTTAGACTGACTTAATCAGTAACTGCTGTCCTTAAACTTGCAAAACCATATTTACTTGAAATGTCTGTAGCAGAGCTGTTTGTTAGTGTTAGCAATATCTTTCTTTTATATCACAATTAAAAACCCATATTAATACAATTCTAAGGTTACAAATTAGAACCCAAACCCGGGAAATGAAAAGCTAAGGTCAAAGGCTGTAACAATGTTAACCAATCCACACTATAGAAGAATGAATAGTAAAAACTAAGGATGAAATGCCCCTTCATCATAAAGTCCCTTTTTAAGTTGCTCAAATTTCTCAAATTAATATTTTTTGTTTGAAATTTTCCATGGTTGGTGACTTCCCAGATACATGTGAGTGGTTGGCTGTTTCTAAAGCAGTTTTTGAATTTTGAGTGTTTTAAAAACAAACACAAGTATCGCCTAATTTCCTATCACCTTCAATTTGGGGATTTTATGCACCGTTCTCGTTTCTTATTAAGTGTATAGATCCAAATAAATCACTGCAACAATAAAAGGATATGCATACAATTCTACGTGAGGCTGATTCTCACCTCTGTGTATTATTTGTATCAGAAACCCAGTCCACATTACAAATTCATGTACTAAAAAGAAAGCCCCTTCCCCAAATGGCTTACAGTTTTGTTTAATGACAGTACGTATCAGGTGAGTGCAAAAAGCAAACACAGGGGTAGTAATATGAGAATGTTTTCATGTATTTTAACTCTGTGCGTGGTGTAACTCCTCATCTGCTCAGCTGTTATCAGTAGGCATTGTTCTGCAATTAGTGCAAGTACATGCACCTATGCTGTGAACTCTTTTCTTCCTCTGTTTATTTAGCACTCAGAGTTCCTAAATGTTACACAGTTAAGATTTCTTTGGGTTTCACTGTACCTCCCACTGGTGACAGGAAAGCTTTCTCTTCCAACATCCCCTTCTCCATATTTATTTAAGATGGATTGCTTAAAACAATACCTCGGGTTGAAACTTGGGATTTGACCTTCAACGCAAAGATATAAATCTCTGTCATTTGAGCTAAAGGATAAATCCTTTAGGTGAGAGATAATAGTAGGCTGTTTAGTTGCTGGTATCATATTAGAGGAAGGAATGATCATATGCAATAGGCCAATGTGTGACACTTGACAGCCCATGCTTTGAAACACAGCAATAAGCAACATAGTTTTCAAAACTACTTATTCTTCAGGGAGTGACCAATACAATAACTTACCCTAAGTGCTACTATTTCCACTTTAGTACAGCTCTTGGGTTTATCTTGCCAGTGGCTTGATGTTGCATCAAGTTATAGCCTTTTTTTTTTCTTTTTTTTTTCTAATAGCAGCAAAAGGGGCTGCTGCATTCTGTTTGAGCTTCCTTTTGGATTTGCTTGGCTCTTTGGTTTGCTGAATGATATGGGCAGCTGGTTCGCATGCTGGTTGTGTGCTATTCAAGAAGGCAATCAGGATCCTGTCAGTTGTTCCTAGGAAGATGATTTGTCTATCCGTGCTTAGATTCTTGAGTTTGCAGTGTGTGGATATCCTTGCAGTTTTTTCTAAAGACATCCATTAACTGAGTACTTCTATTCAGAGTTCCTATTTCCCATCTATGCTGAGGAAACAATTTTACTTCTCTCTTACTTGTAACTCTGGGAGGTCTGTGGAATATTGATCATCATACCCTGTTGGTATTTTGTGGGTTTTTTCTCCCTCTTTGGTTTGTAAATATTCCACTGCTTCAGTTTTTAGCAGTAAGTTAGGTTATAAATGTTAAAGTATATCTAACAATGCACTTGGCTGTGTTGTTTATTTTTTGCTGTTTAAGGTTGGCTTGCCATATATTTTTATTATTCTTTGAGTAGATTATTTTTTGACAGCCAACTCAGTATTGCCATTGGAATAACTAGTGTAGGGAGAGGAAAGTAAAATATTAGTGGATGTAGTAGTCTATGAAAGTCAATGATAAAGTCTAAATGAAGTGCTTTGACCTTATTGAAACAAAGCATTTTGATAAGATCATCTTGATATTTCATTTTGCAGGAACTTTAAAACTTTCAATTGTTTGTTACAATTTGGGATGAAAGAGAACTTCACAATGTTAGAATTTCATGCAAAATCCAAGTTTTGACCAGTTTTTAAAAAATATCTTTCTCTGACCAATTATGCAAGTTAGTTGCTGGTGAATTTAGAGCCATTGTCAAAGAAGACAAAGGTTGGATTGTTATGTCTGCTAATCTGGTTGGTTTGCCCCGTCTGCTTTGTGTACCGCCTTTGCTTTAGTCATATCTGGCCATTTCTGTATTTCCTAGAAATCTGAATAATAAACAATAATGATGAGAGAGTCTGTCTAGTTTACAGTGAAACTATTCAATGCTACTTTCCTCCGTACTCTGTCTGGAAATATGATGGACTTATTGAAAATTTCCTTTTGGTGTTTTCTTTGTATCTCTCCATATACACACTGTTTGCTGTCAAGATCATTGATCTCATTGGTTATGTTTGATTACATATTGCATCCCCCAGGGTATTTTTTTTAAAGATCGGCTTCTATTCTAGACTGGCTTCAGTATATATGGGAGAAGGTGTGTTGTCTCAGTGTAAGCATGGCAATTTGATTGCCTTTATATACAGTGTTGTCTGTACTGTACACTAAGCTCATTTTGTTTCAGTATTCTGTTGTATTGAAGACTCTTCACAGGTGGTTAGCCATCTTCACAAAATAAGCAGTGTTAATTGTTGTCGCAAGTCTTTGTCCTGCTGTTTGTTCAGACACTTAGTAGTCCTTGCTTTGAAAATGGTACACAGTTGGCTTGCTTGATTTTTTCAATGTATGTATAAATTTGCATTATTTATTTTACTATTACTCTCCTGTAATGCATAAATAAAATCCCTTCCATTATAATAAAGATTGTGCAAACATTCAGAAAGACCTGCCCCAAAGATCTTACACTTGTTACATGGAGTTTTTAATCAGATTGTGACAAATAATAAGAGGGACTGAAGGGTGAGAGGATAATAAGATCATACAGTTTTGCAGTGTACCTGTGCGCATGCTTGGTGGCTCAGAATCGTGTAACAATCTTTTTCAATAATGTCCTATATCTCCAATTGCTTCTCAACCTAGCTGTCATTAGTAATTGATTCATATAGCTCTCATGGTGACAATGGGTCTTGAGAACATATTTGAATGAGAAGGCTTACAGATTCATTAAGGGAGTATGAGCTATGCATAAAGGGCAGCATGGAAAGAGACACCGAGATCTTTGTAGAATCAGAGAAGTTGGCATTCAAAGCTGGCAACATTGGCACAGTAGTGGTGATGGGTAAGAAAAAGAGACAAGATTGCATAAGCAGAGAGAGACAGAGTTGTGTAAGGCCTTGAGGTTGAGAATAGGAAAGAGGATGCATGATTCAATAGTTTGGGGACTAGCCTGGGACTTGGAAAACGTGGGTTGAGTTCTGGCTCTACCATAGACTTACCGTGTGACCTTAAGCAAGTCACTTAGCCTCTCTCTGCCTCAGATCCTCATGTGTAAAATATTACTTTCCTATCTCACAGCAATGTTGTGAGAATACATACATTAAAGATTGAGAGGTGTTCAGATACTATGGCAATTGTAGTCATGTAAGTACCTTAGGTAGATAGATAGATGGGATTGAAAACTTTATTTTGATTGATGGAAAACAAATAACTATTGGATGAAAAGGGCAGGGTGTGTGGTTACATCAGAGTGATGCATCGGAGAGAAGTCATTGGCTGTTGTGCTTTGAATGAATTGAAGAGGCATGGAATGGGTTTTACAGAGGATAGTGAAGAGGATTTTGCAATAGTCAAGACAGGAGATGATTTTTTGGGTGGGTGGGGGGTGTTTCTTTTGTGACTTATTTGTTTTATTATGTTATGTTTTATTAAAAATACTCTGCATGATTTGATTTTTCCCCTGACCCCACCACAAGCTTTGTTTGCTGGGACAGTGGGAGATCATTGTGCAACTGAGCACATAGTGTCCATGGACTATGGCATCACTGTGAGGGATGCTCAAAGCCCGATGCACTAGAACTGTGTAGTTCATCTCAGTGAGGCCCTCCCCAGCCACCCAGGAGGAGTTGGTGTTTCTCTGTGTTTTCATTACTGAGTTGACCAGCACATATGGAATTTTGGGGGTGCTTTATCTCGCAATTCTAGATGTTGGGTAGTGGAACTAGATGCTCAACTACAGTGGTTCTTGTTTATATGATTATATGAGTTCACTAGTAGAGAATACTATTGTTGAGGGGACATGAGGTTGTTTTTTTTTTTAATGATCCTCTTAATTATTCAATTTATAATCTTATTTCCCGAAAAAACATATTTGAGTCTTTATGCTGAAAGATTTGAGTGAAATTTTATAGAGTGATAGGTAGGTAAGTATATATGTGTGTGTAGGTATATTTAGTTTTGTCATTTTCTTAGCAGTGAGACACTTCTTTATATATGTGCTAGGAGATAATTTCTTTAAATCCTTGTCTGTAGTCCTCTGAGACTGATTTGTTTTGAGCAGCTCCCTGAAATATGCATGCTCTTCTGCATACCTGTTTTGTTGAAAGTACACAGATCTGGCACCATTGTGTTTGCCAGGCATTCTCTTATCTCAGGCAAGCATTCAAACAAAAGTGTTCTATTGCTCTCTAAGTAATCCATGGGTGATCTTAACATTGTGGAAGAAGTCAGAACAGGAACTTGTGCCATATTTCTTAGTTCAGAAGCAGACAGTCTCTGAGGCGAGGGCGGGGGTAGTGGAAGATAACTATTGAGTCAAAGTGAATGACTAAAGGGTTGTGGTGTTTGCGTATAATATAAATACACTAACTTGTAAAAGCAAAAATCAGATACGCAGTTAAATGTAGGTCTATAATACACCTTGTTTTGGATAGCTGTTATAGCATGTCACACTGGTGTACAAGCTCAAACAATGTGTAGAAATCTCTACACTGCAGAATCTGAACAATTCTTTTGATTTTTTAATCCTTGATTCAGCAAGCTACTTCAGCACATGCACGTCTTTAAACATGTGAACAGTCCTATTGAAGCCAGTGGGATTATTTATATGCTTAAAGACACACATGTGCTTAAGTACCTTGCTGAAACGTTGCCTTAGCGTGCCTGTTGTAACATTTATTCACAGAATAAAAAGTGTAAGTGACATAAGGTATCACAATGTGTAGTATTAAACAAGGACCACTGTTGTATCCCCAAGGAATGTTTGCCACCCTGTTGTCACCAGCTGATTTACAGGTGTATTTAAATGTCAGATGTTAAATATGTATTTCCTGGTTTTGCTAGTTTTAATTAGACCTTTAATGTATTTGACATTTTAAAAAGTTGAAAAGGGAAAATATTGGCATTCTGTAATGGGAATAGACAGCTCAATTTTAGGATTATTTTGTGCAAAATTCTTAATATATTTTCACATCTTTCGATACCCATTAAATTTGGCCTTCTAAAACATTTTAGATGGTGGGTACTTGGCAGGCAGGGTAGGAGGGGCAAGGCAATATGTATGTATAAAATATATTTGATAAGGAAAAACAGAAAAGATCATTTTTTTATTGATTTGGAAAGTTAGCACATTTCCAAATAAGTTCCCGTTCTTTTCATCTGCTAAAATTCTGTCCATACATATGCACAGGACCCTGCTCTGTTTAATCAAGATCAATGTTTCTTTATTTATATATTCTTTTATTATACTGTAACTAAAATTAAGTTCCAGACCAGTAAGGTGAAAACGTGATGAGTCCCAGACACTAAGTGGTATCACTGAATGCTTAGAGCAATGAGAAACAAATGAGTTTGAATTATATTGTCTCTAATCTTGAGGTGTATACACAGAATCACTTAGTGACAGTCAAGGACACTGATTTATAGAGGATCAAGCAATCAGATACTGGGATTCCATCACTGATCACTAGCATGATCTCTAGAGTAGTTTTGTCCCACGGTTATTCTGGCTAGCAGACAGATATGTATACAGAAAAAAATCACACAAAAAAAGAAAGCAATCAAATAAAGGACAAAATGGCAAAACATAAAATATTGCAGTAAAAATATTTAACATTACAAGAATCCCTGCTGTATAATATTCAGAATACCTGTTCAATATATAGAAACCCAAATTTACTTTGCTTTCCAATGACATGGATTGTAAGAGTGTAAAAATAAAAAATGCAGTTTATCAGGTTTTAAATAATTCTATGTTAATAATTTTATATTCATATTAATTTGGAACGATTCTTCACTGACCAGCATAAATATGAAATGTGTCTAGTACCTATACTTCCACTTCATAGTTTTTTCCAGTGATCCCAGCACATCAGTGCCCCTGTTCATCATTCCCCCTCACCACCGCTCCCAAAAGGTCAGGTTGATTTGAAATTGCTTCTCTGTGTGCAGTTAAGCCAGATTTTTGACATTGAGAAAGTACAGTATGTATGTGGCACCAGCATTGGTTGGGAACAGGAAAGGCATATTTTGTATTTGTACTGAACCTGTCGGGTTAGTGCATAGAAGATTTGACCCTTGTCAGGTGTCTTGAAGTTAACTGGCTGATTTGTGGATTAATCAATTTAAGTCTGAAACCAATCAGTGACAGGAATGAGGGGTGTGTGTGTGTGTGTGTGTGTGTGTGTGAGATACAGATTTACCAATTTTTATAATGCTTTCAGTCGGACCACGAAAGTCTGATGTGAAGCTTATCTCTGATCTTTGGCTTTGGCCATACTCATGGGATTGTGTGTGTGTGTGTGTGTGTGTGTTGCGGGAGGGGGTGGATTCTTTAATGCTTGTCACCTGGCTCTACCAGGTTCTTAGGCCACCGTCTTAGAAACGGCACTATTCAAGGCATTAATAAAGTTAAAACCCTTAAGCTGTATGACCAGTGGGGTCATAAAAGCTATTGCTGGGTATTGTGTTCAGTGTGTCTTTCACTGCTGGATTATCATCTTGACAACTAATTCTTTTTCACTTTTGTCTTTTTTTCACAGCTGTTGTGAACTTGGACAACTCTGTGGTTGACCTAGAGACCCTTCAAGCCCTCTATGAGAATGTGAGTAATAGGAGGAGGTATAGATACATAGTATACTGTAGTTTCATGTGAAGGTAATTTTGGTTTGCAACAGAAACAGCTCATTACTAAGCTGCACAAATGTATTCTCTGTTAAGGAAATTTTTACTTCGTTAAATCGAAATGAAAATTAGGATAAACATTTGCCCTTTCTAAAATGGCAATCCATTTTGCGATGTGGATTTATTTTTCAAGTCAAGGATTTCACTTATATTCAAATATATAATTTCTTCCTTTTAATAAGCTTGATGCTATATTTGACAGGAATCAACATAAAATAAAATTGCATATGTTTAAAAAATATTTATTCCTGTGCTACACCTAAAACTTTTTTGAATACTGTATTTCATGGTTTTTCACTTCCACAGGAAATAATGCTTAGTTACTTTAAAGGAAAGGATCATTGAGAGCTGTAAAATTTAGTATAGTATACTGAGATACATAACCATGAGATACTAACTACTCTGAGAGATTATATAATAACTATGCAAGATCAGAGATTTAAGAATAAACCAGGGAGAGGGGGCAAACCTTTTGGCTCAAGGGCCACATCTGGGTATGGAAATTGTATGGTGGGCCATGAATGCTCACAAAATTGGCAGTTGGGGTATGGGATCGGATGAGGGCTCCGGCTGGGGGTGCAGGCTCTGGGATCGGGCCAGAAATGGGGAGTTCAAGGTGCAGGAGGGAGCTCTGGGCTGGGGCATAGAGTTGGAGTGCAGGGGGGAGGACTCCTGCTGGGGGTGCAAGTTCTGGGACGGGGCTAGGGATGAGGGGTTGGAGGTGTAGAAGGGTGCTCCAGGCTGGGACTGAGGGGGATCAGGCCTGGGGCAGGGGGTTGGGGTGTGGAAGGGGGTCAGGGGTACAGGCTCTGGGTGGCGCTTACCTCAAGCAGCGCCTGGAAACAGCGGCATGTACCTCCTCCGGCTCCTGCACGAAGGCACTGCCAGGCACCTCTGTGTGCTGCCTGGTCCACAGGTGCTGCACCTGCAGCTCCATTGGCCGCAGTTCCTACTAATGGGAGCGATGGGGGCAGTGTGCAGAACCCCCTGGCTGCCCCTACGCATAGGAGGCGGAGTGGGGGTATGCTGCCGTTTCCAGGAGCCAACGGGAGCTTGAGGGACAGATTAAAACATCTGAAGGGCCAGATGTGGCCCCGAGCCATAGTTTGCTCACCCCTGGCCTAAAGCATCCTGGTCCCAGCATTATTCTGACTGTGAAGACAGAAATAGTAGAATCCAGCAGAGCATTTCTGACTTCCACTGCTGCAAAAGAGAGGTGGAGGACCACTCACCCCTAGAAGATGCTAACATCAGTATGCTAATATCAGTACTATTAATAGATCCTGGATGTCTGAAGGCATAAATCATTAAGTAGGGGAAATATTCTTGGTATTCCTGGCCAATATATTCAGTTACTTTGTTTTCCCTTAACTCGTGATTTTTAAAACTTGTAGTCCTTTTGTCTTTTAAACATATTGAGCATGTAGGGCTGGACCATGCCCACCTATGAAGAACCTGCGGGAGGGTCAGGACATTGTTTCAGCTGGTGGAGTTTCCCTGAAAACATCTGTCTGGCTGGATGAAGTTACGTTAGGCTTTTAAGAGCAGGTTAGACAAACAGCTGTCAGGGATGGTCTCGATAATTAGTCCCGCCGCGAGTGCAGGGGACTGGACTGGATGACCTCTCGAGGTCCCTTCCAGTCCTATGATTAAGTAGAGATGGGGTTTCCGCACAGAGTAGACAAGTGGTCCGACTCCCCTTGAGGGAGATATGGGGGTATCTGCAGAGGCCTTTTCCTGTTTTGCTACTTTTCTTGCCGGTGCTTAATTTGTAATGAAAGAGGTGCTGGGGCTCAAGCAATTAGGTGCCAGGGCTTACGCAATTTTTTTTACTTTCATAACTGATCTGGTAAGCCTATGAACTGCCAACCCCAGAGGTGCCTGCTCAGCCCTGGCAAGTCCCAGCACAGATTAAGCACTGATTCTTACCTCTTTTATTTCCCCATGACAGCATGATTGCCACAGGAGCTATATTGCCACAAATATGTTCTATCTTAGGTATTTATATGGCCCCTGTTACCACAGTATCTGAACACCTTACAATCTTTAATCCACACAACAAATCTGTGAGATAGGGAGATACTGTTACAGATGGCAGCTGAGAAACAGACAGACTACATGACTTGCCCAAGGTCACATAGGAAAACAGTGGTAGAACAGGAATTGAAACAAGGTCACCCATGTCCTAGGCTAGTGCCATAACACTGGACCGTCCTTCCTGTCTTCCTCAGCCTTTCTGTCTCTGCCCTAGCCCAATGCAGACTGCCATCTTGCTCCATCCTTATAGAGCAGAAACCACACAAAATAAATGGTCGAATTTAGTAATGCAGAAAAACCTACATAGACTTTGAGGATAGACATCATGATCATATAGTCTGACCTCCTGTAGATTACAGGCCATAGAACCTCACACAGCTGCAATAGGCCATAACCTCTGGCTGAATTATTGCAGTCCTCAGCTCTTGATTTAAAGATTTCAAGCTACAGAGAATCCACCATTTAATCTAATTCAAATTGGCAAGTGTCCCATGCTGCAGAGGAAGGCAAAACCAAAACAAGGTCTCTGCCAACACTATGGGTTTGCAGGGAGAATGGTGCTGAAGACACCGACTTATTCCTAGCTTTGTCTCATCTCTGCCCTGCCACACCTGGCTTTTCTCACAGAGACAGCATGCAGGGTCGTCACAGAGGCAGAATGAAGGAGGGTAATGTTATTTTGTCACCCCATTAAATAATTTTGGTTATTTCAGTTTTCTGTTTTTCAAAAATGCTCTTTCTCTTAGAGTGAAATGATTATAGATAAATTGTCCAGTATCCTGTGATTTCAGAGAAAAAACATCAATTATATGCTGCCTAAATGTTAGGAAAATGTGTACCCCTCATTGTTCCAGTTTATTCAGTCATATATAGGATGTTTTTTCAGTGCCAAATATTATTCCCTCTAGCAAATCCATCATTCTAGTATTCTTCTTTCCCACTCTCACCCACAAAAAATGTATCATTTCCATGATCTCTACCTCCTTTTTAATCTACTTATTCTTCCATCCCTGACTCCATTCAACTTTTATGCTTCCAACTCCCCAGCACCTCATTTGAGGTTCTTCTTGTTAGCTTCTCTACCAGGTAGCTGTTCCTTACACATGATGATGACAGGCGAATTGCCCAATAGCTTCTGGCTTTGAGTGGCTGGTCATGGGAAAGGTGGATGTCCTGCAGTCTCTAGCTGTGGGGTAGTTGTCCTACTGGGTTCTCTGTTGCTGGACTAGGGAGTTCCAAGTTCTCACCTGCTTACTGGATCTTCAGGCTCTGAGTAGGCTGGCACTGGCAGTAGAAGAGTGGTGGACACACTCTCAATGTAGCAGAAGCTTGGCCTGCCTCCTTTCTGCTTCATCCTCATAAATTGCCAGAGTGGTTGAAAAATGGGTGGGTGTGATTTTTAGTGGTGCTGGGGAGCAGGGGAGGAGACACAAGAGACCGCAAGGTCAGCGGTGGGGGGATAAAACCATGCTGTGGCAGCAGTCTGAATGAGAAGCAGACAGTTCAGCCTCTGTTCTTAACCCAATTTAAGAAACAGAGCCTGCTATTATTTTTAGTGAGCTCCCAATCCTAACAAAACTAACTCCCACCCACTATGATCACACCACTGTGTACCATTAATGATTCTTTGGCATTCATCCCAAAATGTAATTGACTAATTTTACATAAAGTAAGATTAAGATTATGTGTGTGTATCTTTCTGCTTTATGTCAGGTTATGTTTTCAGAGCTGTCTTCACAAACAAATGGGTCTAGAAGCATTTTTACTAAAACCTAAGGATTTCTCCATCTGACTAAAGATCAGCCCTGCTAACAAGGGACTCACACCAGTCCCTTAAAGCTCATCTGTGAAACACTGTATTGGTTACCCTTAATCTTTTCAGGTGCTTACATAACAGAATAACATTATGGCAGAATGCCTTTGATATTTTCTATACCTGATACAGGGAATACCTAGGGAATAGTGTAACCACTGGGGAAATGTTAAATATTTAGTTCAGGCACAACTGGATATTTGAGAGTGACTGCAGTACATTGCTCAAGTTGAGAAATAAGATGTGTGGTCTAGTGTACAGGGCATTAGACTGAGACCTGAGAAACCTGGATTTAAATCTGGGCTCCACCAGTGATCTGTTCTGTGACCTGGGGCAAGCCACTTCACTTCTCTATGCTTCCCATCTTTTTTTTTCCCCCTATTTTGTTTATTTAGATTGTAAGCTCTTTGGTGCCTGGACTGTCCCTTACTATACTTTTGTACAGCACCTAGTAAAATAGGGGCCTGAGCTCTGTTGGGGACAGTAGGTAACATTGTAATACAAATAGTGATTTTAGGTGTCTGATGGTACCAGATGAGTTGAGAGTTTGTATCTCCCCTTATTTCTTAGCTATACTCTGTAGCATATAGAATTTTTTTAAAAAAGAGTAGTTAACTTATGTGCCTCCTTCCCTTACTTTTCATACACTAAATTAATTCTCAGTTCTGAAGATTTGTGGGGTTTTTTTTGCGCCAGATAGTTAAATATCACTGTGCTAGTCCTCAGCCATTCTATTTGATCTCTGTGAAACATATGGGAGCATTTGTTTTACAATCTTTCTTCAGAATGTAATTTTTCCTGATTGCATATGTTTGGCATGCTGCTTTCCCTTCTAGATGTGAATGAAGTTTGGGCAGTCTCCAGATCTAAACACACCCTAATTTCAAAAACCACAGTCCAGAGGGCTCAATTCCTGTTTACCAAGGAATTAAAGCCTTCTTAAACCCGCATAGTTACTAAATACACCTTTTGTGATTTTTTTTTTAAGATGTAAAAAAAAAAATCCCTGTATAGTTTGTTTAGGATTATTAACCAGCATTGCAGTTAGATGGTAATGTCTTTATTAGTGGATCACTGTATAGTAGCTACACTTTGTTAAACAATTGTATAGTTTCTTTTCAAGTGCTTTGAGATCTACTGATGAGAAGCGCTATATATGAGCTAGGTGATATTACAGTAGAACTTCAGAGTTACGAACACCAGAGTTACTATTTGACCATTCAAACGCACCTTATTTAGAACAGGAAGTACACAATCAGGCAGCAACAGAAACAAACAAAACAACAATAAAAAAGCAAAAACACTACAGTACTGTGTTAAATGTGAACTACTAAAAAAAAGGTAAAGCAGCATTTTTCTTCTGCTTAATTACTTTTTAAAGCTGTATTAAGTCAATGTGCAGTTGTAAACTTTTGAAAGAACAACCATAATGTTTTGTTCAGAGTTACGAACCTTTCAGTTACAAACAACCTCCATTTCCGGGGTGTTCGTAACACTGAGGTTCTACGGTATTATTATTATTTACGCTATAGCTATTGGGGAGGAGATTCTATTTCATATTTATAAACATGTTTTCAACAGAAAGTGTCTACCTAATGGGCTCCAATTATCAGTGATATTTCCACATGTATCTTAGTTTAAACCTACTATCCAAACAGTTTTAGAATCATAGAATATCAGGGTTGGAAGGGACCTCAGGAGGTCATCTAGTCCAACCCCCTGCTCAAAGCAGGACCAATCCCCAATTAAATCATCTCAGCCAGGGCTTTGTCAAACCTGACCTTAAAAACTTCTAAGGAAGGAGATTCTACCACCTCCCTAGGCAACGCATTCCAGTGTTTCACCACCCTCCTAGTGAAAAAGTTTGTCTTAATATCCGACCTAAACCTCCCCCACTGCAACTTGAGACCATTACTCCTTGTCCTGTCCTCTTCTACCACTGAGAATAGTCTAGAACCATCCTCCCTGGAACCACCTCTCAGGTAGTTGAAAGCAGCAATCAAATCCCCCCTCATTCTTCTCTTCTGCAGACTAAACAATCCCAGTTCCCTCAGCCTCTCCTCATAAGTCATGTGTTCCAGATCCCAGTCATTTTTGTTGCCCTTCGCTGGACTCTCTCCAATTTTTCCACATCCTTCTTGTAGTGTGGGGCCCAAAACTGGACACAGTACTCCAGATGAGGCCTCACCAATGTTGAATAGAGGGGGATGATCACGTCCCTCGATCTGCTCGCTATGCCCCTACTTATACATCCCAAAATGCCATTGGCCTTCTTGGCAACAAGGGCACACTGCTGACTCATATCCAGCTTCTCGTCCACTGTCACCCCTAGATCCTTTTCCGCAGAACTGCTGCCTAGCCATTCGGTCCCTAGTCTGTAGCTGTGCATTGGGTTCTTCCGTCCTAAGTGCAGGACCCTGCACTTCTCCTTATTGAACCTCATCAGATTTCTTTTGGCCCAATCTTCCAATTTGTCTAGGTCCCTCTGTATCCTATCCCAGCCCTCCAGCGTATCTACCACTCCTCCTAGTTTAGTATCATCCGCAAATTTGCTGAGAGTGCAATCCACACCATCCTCCAGATCATTTATGAAGATATTGAACAAAACCGGCCCCAGGACCGACCCCTGGGGCACTCCACTTGACACCAGCTGCCAACTAGACATGGGGCCATTGATCACTACCCGTTGAGCCCGACAATCTAGCTAGCTTTCTACCCACCTTATAGTGCATTCATCCAGCCCATACTTCTTTAACTTGCTGACAAGAATACTGTGGGAGACCGTGTGAAAAGCTTTGCTAAAGTCAAGAAACAATACATCCACTGCTTTCCCTTCATCCACAGAACTAGTAATCTCATCATAGAAGGCGATTAGATTAGTCAGGCATGACCTTCCCTTGGTGATTCCATGCTGACTGTTCCTGATCACTTTCCTCTCATTTAAGTGCTTCAGGATTGATTCCTTGAGGACCTGCTCCATGATTTTTCCGGGGCCTGAGGTGAGGCTGACTGGCCTGTAGTTCCCAGGATCCTCCTCCTTCCCTTTTTTAAAGATTGGCACTACATTGGCCTTTTTCCAGTCATCTGGGACTTCCCCCATTCGCCACGAGTTTTCAAAGATAATGGCCAATGGCTCTGCAATCACAGCCGCCAATTCCTTTAGCACTCTCGGATGCAACGCATCCGGCCCCATGGACTTGTGCATGTCCAGCTTTTCTAAATAGTCCCTAACCACCTCTTTCTCCACAGAGGGCTGGCCATCTACTCCCCATGCTGTGCTGCCCAGTACAGTAGTCTGGGAGCTGTCCTTGTTCGTGAAGACAGAGGCAAAAAAAGCATTGAGTACATTAGCTTTTTCCACATCCTCTGTCACTAGGTTGCCTCCCTCATTCAGTAAGGGGCCCACACATTCCTTGGCTTTCTTCTTGTTGCCAACATACCTGAAGAAACCCTACTCTTGACATCTCTTGCTAGCTGCAGCTCCAGGTGCGATTTGGCCCTCCTGATTTCATTTTGTGTGTCAGAATCCATTTCTTAAAAACATAATTCAAAATTTAAGCCAAGATGCATAAATGATAGCTCAAGATAAGTCAACAATTTCATTAAGAAGACAGTTTATCTCTCTCACACACAATCCCCCAATTAGGATAAATCACGTGTGGCAGAAAGAATCTGAGATCTCTAAGTTTTACTTCTCAAGGTTTCTGTTTCACTTACAATCTTATAGCACTTCAGTATTCTTTTCCTGGCACATTAGTTATGAACTTTGATTTGAGAAGAGGGTGCTGTACATGTCAGATGAAACAGAATCCTTAAATGTTTTTACCTTGCTGCTTTTGTGAAATGAATTGGGGTGGGTGTATCTATATAATTTGAGAAGGAGCAGTCTTTCCAGAGTTAAGGTTGAAATCAGCTCCCATTATGAATCCCTACTTCATCACCCCTTGTAACGTTGGCTTGAAAATTGAAGATTTATTATGGAGGCAAGGCAAACGTCTCTGAAAAATCTGAAGAAATTTGGTCAAAATAGTTTGAGTGTCAGATGATTAAAATATTTTTCTGATTTGAAATTTTGAATGTCACTTTGTCAAAGTGACATTCAGACGACTATTTTTGAATTGTAATTCATTGAATTTACTATTTTTTGTTCTGGATAATTAAGGCCCATTCATTTTGGTGGAAATTATGAATGTGATCCTGCTCCCATTAATGTCAATGGGAGTTTTTTGGCATTAACTTCAGTGGGTGGAGAATCCTGTACTGTGTGTCTATGAGCATATGAATTTCTGCTGGCTAGGAGAAGCTCAGACAGCACATCTGGGACCTGCTGTCTGACATCTATCAGATATTTTCCATTAGTTTAAAGAAATAAAGGCATCTGATTTTGGAGCTGACTCTTTAGCGTGTCCAGGGAGGGGTGTAATGTTTTGTTAAGGAAATAAGGGCAGCCTCTCAGCAGTTAAAGTTGCAGTCACTGTGCCATTATCTGAAATCATCATGCTTTCAAATCTTTAGGGTCAAGCCTTATCAACAGCTAGACCATTTCTGGAAAATAATTACTGAGAGATGACTTTTTGAAATTTTTGCAAAGTGCCCAATTTTTTGTCCCTGTATCCATACAATGAAATCACTTTAAACCCCAACACCTAAAAAGTAGGTGTGGTTCCTGGAGACGATGCTTTTGAAGGGCAGATATAATAACCCATTTACAATATTAACTTTATATGAAAACTGGACTGAGTTATGTCAATGAAGCCGATGGAGAAAAAAAACAAAGAATATTTGCATTTTCAACCTCTGAACAAGCCATATCAAAAATGAAAGGAATTTCAGTTTCTAGTGGAAATTAAACCTCACCCTGTATTCCCTACCAGAGTACTGCATTGATTTAAGCTTGAGACACTGGATAAAAGTTACGTAGGAAGTTGTGGCCAAGGTTGAACTATAATGCTCATGTCTAAGATGATCCCCTAGACCATCATGCCTCATACAAATTAGTTCAACCTCTGTACTTAAGTCAACAGTAAAATGGTGATAAATAACCCTCCCCTGCTTTTGTAAAATGCTTTGCATATAGAGATGAATAAGCAGTGGGTGATACACAATAGTATTAGCTGTATTTTTCAGAAGAGGTCTTTAGGGCACAGCACAGAGCAGTTAAATGATGTGGTCTGTAGGAGCTGTTACTTAATGGGCTATACATTGGCTGTAGTACCAAAAAGTGTGGGTTCCAAATGTATAAATAATTTAATTTCTTTTTTAAAAAGCCCACATAAACAAAACTCTTTTGTTCGTTGCTAACGAGGAGGATACTCTACATAGAATCATAGAAGATTAGGGTTGGAAGAGACCTCAGGAGGTCATCTAGTCCAATCCCCTGATGTATACATCTATATGCATTTTGCTTAAATAATTTTATACCTCAACATACATTTGTTCAGGTTAATTTTTACTTTTTGTTGTGTTAGAAAATGGTGAATAACCCATTTCTTAATTACTAGATAATTTTTGACTCACAATTTGTGTCAATCTGCATTTGGATGGAAATTGGAATTCAATTAAAATGCACAAAAATGTTTAAACTCTTTTTGGATTAATGAAATAAAACTATCTCAAAAGTGCTGGATACATATGGAGGGAGGGAAGGTAAGTTTAAGTATGTTTTAAATGCAAAAATTGTTTTAGTAAACAAAGGAAGTGTTAACTGTAGTTAGTGAGTTGATGGATTGTTTCTGGTCACCATGAGCCAGATTTTCCAAGGTATTTGGGAGCCTCAGGATGCAAATAGGCACCTAGTGGAATTGCAAAAGTGCCTAAGCAGGTTAGGTTAGTTTTAGAATTGGTAAAGCTCATCCTCTCCCACCTGGTGGTGGTTCATATATTGAAAGAGGAAAACACGTTTTCTTGCTTTTTCAACTCCCAGTTGGTTTCTCAAGTATAAATAAACTAGTCCAAATGAGGAAAACATTCTCTCTGCACCTGTCAGTTAAACTGAAACCAAAAGTAACTAAGCCAAAAGCTTTTCTCCACAAAAGAAACAAAGTACTTACAATTTGGAAAAATGGAAATACCCGTATATGTTCCATTGTGAAGACTGAAAAACACACAGATACTTAGTGTACAGCACTACATATTTGTAAAACTTGAGTTAATCTCAGTAGTTATGTTTTATCCTGTGTCTGTATATAATGCAAAACAAAGCACCCTTTAACGCATCAAAACTTGAGGAGTGCTCATTGATGCAATATATATTTTGTTGTATTTTAATAATGTAAATGTAGGCCTTAACTTCAAATTTAACTTTAAACAGGTTTATTTTTAAAAGAAATATATATAATTTGTACAAATATGTGATTTTAATTAAAAATCTGCTTTTTTTTGTATCATCCATTTTTTAGAAACCCTGCTAGATATTTACAATGGAGCCATGTGGTTTCAAGTTAATGGCTTTGCTAAAATTAATGCTACTTTTTGATACAAAGTCACAACGTCTCTTCAGGCACACGTTATATTCACAACTGGTTTCAGTCATTTGGAGTTGTCTGGTACTTCCTGCTACTGTTTTGTTGACCTTAGCAGAAAGCATATACCTAAGGATAACGGTCCCCACCCTGAAGCCTAATGTATGATATTAGCGGAGATGAGCCTGAATCAAAACTCTGATCCCCTGCAGCCTGGTCTGCAGTTAAAACTTAGATTGACATAGCTATGGCACTATGGGGTATGAAAAATCCACACTCCTGCAGATCGTATTTCTGCCAACCTAATCCTTGGTATAGACACCGCTCAGTTGATGGAAGAATGCTTCCATCTTGTCTGAGCTACCATCATTTGGGGAGGTGGAGTTCCTACCCTTCCATCGCTGTACTCTGCGTTAACACAAATGCACCATAGCTATGCTGGTATACCATCTGTAGTGTAGACATGACCTAACCTTGGGGAAGTGGAGGTCTGAATCTAAGCTTTGTGGCTTGGGCCCATCTCTGGTCATTCTGGTGATTCCTGCAGAGTAGTGTAAACAGTTTGGGAAGGGAACTGTGATTAATTGTTATCTTGTGAAGAAGGAACTGCTAGTCTTCTCAATGCCTTCAGTAGGGTTTTTTCAAGCAAATTTCTCTTCATCAGGGCCTCATAACACCTTATAATACATTCTCATTCCAAAGGCTAAAAATGTCAAACTGTTAGAGGATCAACATTTCTCCTTAGTTTATCTGTCCTCAGTTCTCTTTTTCTTGCTAAAAGACATGCCTTTTGAGGGTACAAGTCCTTCTTGGTTAAGGTGATCCACTGGAACACCTGCATTTTAAAATACTCCATCATCCTAAAGCTGTATATCATAGCAGTGAGACAGGAGATGATACTGGGTACTCCTATAGCTCCTCAGATGTGTAACCCCCACAGCACAAATCTTTCTGGAGCTTCTTTTTTACCAAATGAAATACTATCAAAGGGATTTTGAATGCTAGACTAGAGAAGCAAACTAAACATATCAGTTTTCCAGATTAATGTGTTGTTAAAATATAGGATGATAGAATTTAATTAAATATTTGTGTACACTTGATGAGTAAAAGCTGCTTATATTCTGAGTTCTGTTCCTTGGGGACAGACTGATGGGTAAACTCTCACGTAGTTTATTAATATGGAAGTGGAAGTAGCAAGGCATGGACGGCAAGACTGAAAGGATTCCGATTGACAACCAGCAGAGACTCCCTAACGCCTCTAAAGTGGGATCATTCTGCCACTGTGAAACTTCAAGTCCCCGAGCAGCCGCAGAAGGACCTTCCTCTCCCCCTACCCCCGCACACTTGTTACTTCCAAAGCTCACAGGGGAGCACCATCTCCTATATACACATCAGTTCCAAAGTTAGTGGGGGAGGGATAGCTCAGTGGTTTGAGCATTGGCCTGCTCAACCCAGTGTTGTGAGTTCAATCCTTGAGGGAGCCATTTAGGGATCTGGGGCAAAAGTTGGGGATTGGTACTGTTTTGAGCAGGGGGTTGGACTAGATGATCTGCTGAGGTCCCTGATATTCTATGATTCAAGTTGGGGAACAACGTGTTTTCAAGACTTCTGACCTGTCCCCTCCCTATTGACTTCCATCAGAGTCAAAGAGCAAGGCTTGTAGTGTTTAAAGTATCCAGCACTAAACTGTATGTGTGTTTGTATGAGAGAGAGAGTGTGTTAAAGCAACTGGAATTGGCAGGGTCTCAAAAATATGTTCTTGGTCACAAAATGAAGGGTACTTTCAGATAAAATTATAAATTGTCCGTAGTTCAGAGAAGATAACTGGCTCATGAGGACCACTTTTTTTTAACCTAGCAAAAAACTCAGTAGTGCAATAAAGAAAATCTCAGGATCTGTAGCCTGTAGGCACAAAAGAGGGACTAGTAATGCCATGTGTGGTGATGATACATTCTCTTTCCTTCCATCTGCACTACAGAAGTTAATTGTGACCCAAAACTCAACACAATTAATATTAACAAGAGGGAAGGAATACAAGCCAGAAAAGGGAAAGAACAGGTTGAAGACTATTGACATAAGTTAAGTGTATTCAGGTTGGCAGGGCCTGATGAAATTCACTCTATGGTGCTCAAGTAACTAGCTGACACAAATTTAGAACTGTTGGCAATTATCATCAAGAACTCATGGAGGATAGGTGAGCTCGCAGAGGACTGGAGAAGAGACAATGAAGTACCTGTCTTTAAAAGGCTGACCAAAAAGGGTGACCAGAGAAATATAGATCTATTAAGGTATCTTCAATATCTGTAAAAATACAGGAACAAATTGTTGAACAATCAGTTTGTAGGCACCTGGAGGATAATAGGGTTGTGAGGAATAGCCAGCATGGACTTTTCAAGAACATATAATGGCAAACCAACCTAATTTTCTTCTTTGACAGGGTTACTGGCCTATTGGATGGGGGGAAGCAGAAGATGTGTAATGTTATGATTTTAGAAAGGCTTTTGACACAGTGCCATGTGACATTTTCATATGGAAACTAGAAAAATACAATCGAGATTAAATTACTGTAACATGAGTGCATAACAGGTTGAAAAACTATAGTCAGAATAGTTACCAATGATTTGCTGTCCAAGTGAGAGGGCGTATCTAGTGGGATCCCACACAGATCTGTCCTGGGCCCAGTACTATTCATTATTTTCATTAATGACTAGGACAATGGAGTGGAAAGTATGCTTATAAAATCTGCAGCTGGGACGGTTTGCAAGCACTTTGGAGGATAAGATTAGAATTCAAAATGACCTTGACAAATTGGAAAACTGGTCTGAAATTCAATAAAGACAAGTGCACAATACTAATTTAGGAAGAAAAAATCAGCAGCAAAATGGGGAATATCTGGCTAGGCAATAGTCCAGTTCTGGCCACCGCACTTTAGGAAAGATGTGGACAAAGTGGGGACAGTGTCCAGAGGACAGCTACAAAAAGGTCTAGAAGGAAAGGTTAAAAAAACCTGACATCCTTAGCCTTGAAGAAAGAAGACTGAGCTGGGACCTGTTAAGCCTTCAAATATATTAAGGGCTGTTATTAAGAGGACAGTGATCAATTATTCTCCATGTCCACTGATGGTAGGACAAAAAAAGTATTGGGCTTAATCTGCAGCAAAGGAGATATAGATAGTTAAGTACTGGAAGGTATTACCAAGGGAGGTTGTAGAATTCCGATCAATACGTTGAACAAACACTTGTCAGGGATTAGGGATACGTGGTCCTGCTTCAGAGTGGGGCATGGACTAGCTTTGTTCAGCTCTATATTTCTTGGATTCTATGAAAATTAATGCATAGGTGCTGAAGGTCAGGGCTAATAGCCATAGCTCCTGCAGCCAGTTGCTTACATCAATTTATTGGGTTTCATTCTATAAAAAAGTGTGTCTAGCCCTTATGGCTGTGCAGAAAATCTTGAATATGTGACCTTAGCATAGCTGATGCAGTGTGATATCTGCAGGCACCCTGAAAGAATTAGTCTGAGAGGTGTGAAGTGCCCTATATGTGTCTATAACTGCAAACTTACTGATCTGGGGTCTCTTGCCAACAGCACTTGAGAAGAGGATTGTGGGTGCAGCAGAAAGAGAATAGAGTGGTAGGCCTGGTTTACTCAAGTAGATGCACCTTAGCATCTGGGATCTAAGTATTTATAGAGTGGGTCACCTGATACCATTCCTGATGCCCTGAAGGGGAGCGAAACACTCCTGCCTGTCGTGGAGGAGAGAAAGGGGTGGGCATTTGCTGCTCCTGTAGTTCTGCACTAATTGGGTAGGGACCGCTGCTGCAGTCATTCCAAGTGTGGGAAACAGGGTCATGACACAATGGAAAAGCCCTGTGTGTTTGTGTGTGCATGTCCATGGTGTGCATTGAGCCTAGATTGCCTTAATACAGCTATGGAAACATCTGATGAACCTCCTAGGGATAATATTTTATGTCAAAACCTGATTCCCTGTCCCCAATATCATGAGAGGTCCCTTCAACAACTTCTCCTTGGGGCAGGGATAGACAATGAGAGTCTAGAAAGCTACATGAGCTCTACCACTCCCAAATCAGTCAGGAATCACTTGACTAAAGCCTTAAACAGAATGAACACTGTCAGAGAAACCTTATCTAAGACTCAAATGGATTCTGCTTTCTAAATAAAGGAGGACTTCCAGGTAGGGAAATCCACAGTGCCGGGTATTGCACAGTAGTCTACATCCTAGAGACAAAGGCTGTCAAATTACCCTTGACAAATCTTATCCCCCTCTCCCAAAAGTGGTGGGGTACACTACACATGTACAATACTGCTGTTGTATTAGAATCATAGAATATCAGGGTTGGAAGGGACCCCTGAAGGTCATCTAGTCCAACCCCCTGCTCGAAGCAGGACCAATTCCCAGTTAAATCATCCCAGCCAGGGCTTTGTCAAGCCTGACCTTAAAAACCTCTAAGGAAGGAGATTCTACCACCTCCCTAGGTAACACATTCCAGTGTTTCACCACCCTCTTAGTGAAAAAGTTTTTCCTAATATCCAATCTAAACCTCCCCCACTGCAACTTGAGACCATTACTCCTCGTTCTGTCATCTGCTACCATTGAGAACAGTCTAGAGCCATCCTCTTTGGAACCCCCTTTCAGGTAGTTGAAAGCAGCTATCAAATCCCCCCTCATTCTTCTCTTCTGCAGGCTAAACAATCCCAGTTCCCTCAGCCTCCCCTCATAAGTCATGTGTTCCAGACCCCTAATCATTTTTGTTGCCCTTCGCTGGACTCTCTCCAATTTATCCACGTCCTTCTTGTAGTGTGGGGCCCAAAACTGGACACAGTACTCCAGATGAGGCCTTACCAATGTTGAATAGAGGGGAACGATCACGTCCCTCGATCTGCTCGCTATGGCCCTACTTATACATCCCAAAATGCCATTGGCCTTCTTGGCAACAAGGGCACACTGCTGACTCATATCCAGCTTCTCGTCCACTGTCACCCCTAGATCCTTTTCCGCAGAACTGCTGCCTAGCCATTCGGTCCCTAGTCTGTAGTGGTGCATTGGATTCTTCCATCCTAAGTGCAGGACCCTGCACTTATCCTTATTGAACCTCATCAGATTGTTCGTAATCAGAAAGGTAGCCAAGAACCAAGCCTGCTGTTGAAAAAGATAATGGATCTCTTTGCTCAGGCAGAGAATATCTTATCCATTGGCACCTTGCATGTTCAAAAGACTACTGGGAGGCTGACTGTTTTGAACAGAACAGATCCTGTGCCTATGGGAACAATCCCTGACATTCCGACTGGTTGGAGAGCATGTGGCATTGGACCTCTTCAAGTCAAGTGGTCTTCAAAGAAATTTTACCTGGAGGACTAATTCTTGTGGCTCCATGTTGACTGCCAAAGTTGGACACTATAAATCATCTATTTAGAGTCCCAGTGTTCTCCTTCCAAACTTGTTAATGCAGGACACATTGAGGTACTCAAGTCCTGCTTGTCTTTTGGTTTTGGTCCTTCATGGGAGGGGAGGATGCTAAGAATGGTTGTGTGTCGAAGTGTTGGTTGGTTCCCCTGTTGTCTTCCAGTTCCCATAATATTATATGTTAAGATATGAACACTTTTTCCTCCTAGGGTAAAGATAAGTACTTTGGAGTTAAACTAACTTACTTTCCCCTGTATGTTATACTTTTGTCAGGAGTTACAAACACATGTTAAAAATCGTCATGAAACCAAAAAGAAAAATTCCACCCAATAATGCAGCACTATAGTTAGGAAAATTAATTGTAGCATTGCAGTGAATATAGAAAGATTTGTGACCTATGAAATATCTCTCCACTTATCAGGAATATTCAAAAAATAACCACACACCCTAATACAGGGTCATCCAAGGAACTAAAGTTGAGAAGAAAAATGAAATTTACATGTGATTGCAGTGGGTTATTTTTTAAGATACAGTGAGATTCATTATACTCCAGGAAAAAATACCATAGTTGTTTGTTCATGTATTGTTATGTGTTTCTTATATGATACTTGCATTTAAATCAGTTCAATAATTATTTTTGTTGTTCCATTCCTTTTTCAAAATCCTGAATAAAAGTTAAGTTTCAGAGTAGCAGCCGAGTTAGTCTGCATCCGTAAAAAGAAAAGGAGTACTTGTGGCACCTTAGAGGCTAACAAATTTATTAGAGCATAAGCATCCGATGAAGTGAGCTGTAGCTCACGAAAGCTTATGCTCTAATAAATTTGTTAGTCTCTAAGGTGCCACAAATAAAAGTTAATAACACTAAACAATATGAACCCCTTTGATTTAGTTAAAAATACAATATATGTAGCTATAGATCAAATTGCGTTCATTTGCAACCCAACTGATTTTTGAATGAGAAATACCACTTAAAAGGGAAATACTTTGATCTTGGAGGTTTTATAAACAGCCAAAAGCAAAATAAAAGGGAGAGGAGGGCAGGAAGAAAAAGCATTGTCTCAATACATACTTGAATAAATAAATGTTTTGCAGATTACTAATAGTCAATAATTTTATTTGGAGAATTCAGAGATGTTCTGTTTTGAATCAAACATATTTACACTTAAAATGACTCTACAAATTAAGTAGTGTTACCATGAACAGATGCTAAAAAGTAAAGTTAAAAAGAAGTGAGGTTACAAGGGCATAATTATTTGTAAAGTTTAATTGTCTAGCTTTTGAATAAACACTTTTTAATTCCTTTGTTTGCTTGTTTTTTCCAGAGAGCACAATCAGATGAACTGGAAAAAATAGAAAAGCACGGCAAATCATCGAAAGAGAGGGAGAATGCCAAATCTTTGGACAAACCTGAACAGTAAGGACACTGTCTTCAACAGAACAAGTTTTCTGGGAGATGTGTATGCTGCATTCTTTAGGGAAACTTAATTTGCTCTAGTAACCTAACTGGAAGTGTTAGGAAGAAGCAAATAGAAGTGAAAAACCTTCACTAACTAAACTAAATCATTTTCTTTAATCATTCCTCCAGGTTTCTTTATGAACTCTCACTAATCCCCAACTTTTCAGAACGAGTATTTTGTATCCTGTTCCAATCAACATTTTCAGAAACCATTTGCTCTATCCATCGCAAACTTGAATTGCTACAGAAACTGTGTGAGGTGGGTTGTGGTCCATATAAAGGTAGAGCTAGATTTTCTGATATTTAATCTTTCTTGTTCAGCTGTACTCATATTTCAAAAGTTTTCTTTTATTTCCTTTAAGCACTCATTAAATTTGAGGGATAGCAGTCCTGCAGAATGGAACATTTTATGATTGTACTCCAAGATCAAAGCAAATTTTAAAATTGGCTTTCGCTGCTGAACTATAACATCACGAGTTTGCAGCCAATACACATCAGCCTCTAGAGAATACTGTAACTTCTGCTTTTGCCAAAGCAAAAATCTTCTGTCTTCATAGTTACTGTCTCACTTCTTGCACTTTCCAAACGAATGCCATTTTAGCTCATTTTAAGTGCATGCTTTGATTCTGAATGTGTCTGTTCAACAGATCTGAAATATCTGATCTAAACGAGCTGCCTCCTTAGCAACAGATAAAAGGTTGCATACTTAAATTAATACTATGCAAATTTCTTAAGCCTTTTATTAAAGAAAAATAATGCCAATTCTGCTGTTTGTGATGTGTCTTGAAAAGGTTGGTGTAAAATTACTACTAAATCAATAGCTTTGTTGAAGTAATGCAGAGTTAGTTTTTCATAGCCTAATGCTTGTAAGAAACATTTAAACATACTTAGGATAAATTTAATCTTTATACAATGGACATTTTAAAAAATAATTGCTTCTTCCTATTAGAAATGTGTGTTCCCTAAGGCCCCAGTCCTGCAAGTTGCCTTGTGCCATATATTTATTGTTTTTGCAAAACTGATTGCAGGATCAGAGACCAAAGTAAATGCACCGCTAGGTAATACCATGGTCTGCTAAGAAAGTACTGATCCTCCTTCTGAATGGTCAATCTGTTGTTATACCTCATACTCTCTTTTTGCATAAATAGGACCCTACCAAATTCATGGCTGTGAAAAACACGTCACTGACTGTGAAATCTGGTCTCCCCCGTGAAATCTGTATAGTATAGGGTAAAAGTACACACAAGACCAGATTTCACGAGGGAGACCAGCGTTTCTCAAACTGGAGGTCCCCAGCAAGAGAGGGCTGGGGGGAGGGGAGTGCAAGGTAATTGTAAGGGGGTTGCAGTATTTCCACCCTTACTTCGGCACTGCCTTTAGAGCTGAGTGGCTGGAGAGCGGTGGCTGCTGGCCAGGCACCCAGCTCTGAAGGCAGGGCCCTGTCAGCAGCAGTGCAGATATAAAGGTGGCAATATCATACCATGCCCTCTAACTTCGGCACTCCATTGCCTCAGGAACCCTACAGTTACAACACCATGAAATTTCAGATTTAAATATCTGAAATTATTAAATTTACAGTTTTTAAAATCCTATGACCGTTAAATTGACCCAAATGGACCGTGAATTTGGTAGGGCCCTATGCATAAAGAATGTAGTAACTTGAAACCTACAAATACCATTTTCCCCTCAAATACCCATTTTGAGAGTAATCAGGTGTGCTAAAATTAGAGTGAATTTAATTTGCTGAAAATTGTCATTACTGCGTTAGATTTGAGTGTCCCTGATATGAGTTTGATGTTCTCCAAAATTATAGCTACAGTGTAAAATGCAACATCAAACTGCAATATAAAGCTTGTAATAAATCTGTTAATTACTGATATCCATACTTAATTTTTTTCTTTGACTTATTAAGGATTTCAACTGAGATTTTACGTTTTTATATATAAATATCCTGTTTTACAGACTTTGAAAAGTGGGTCAGGAGTTATGCAGGTTCTGGGTTTGGTTCTCGCATTTGGAAATTACATGAATGGTGGAAACAGGACACGGGGACAGGCAGATGGGTTTGGATTGGACATTCTTCCAAAGCTGAAAGATGTTAAGAGCAGTGTAAGTATATTGACTGTAGAACAATATTTCATTCTTTACTAACAGAGTGCTGCTTTATCGCACTTTTCTTAATAAATGTTTACCAGACCTCATATAAAGTTAAAGCTAGTATCAGACAGAAATATTTATCAGTGGATACAACTTTGATTGCACTTATAGAGTGAATTTATTTGTAGAACAATTTGGAAATGAATCTGCCTTCTCTATGGCTATTAAACTGATGAACAAATCAGTCTCTTAAATTAGAAATTGTCTTACTCCCTAACTTAGTGTATATTTGAATTTCCATATGCTGCATATTTATGGTTTTTATTTTCAGTGAGTGTTTCCTTCAATATAATTAATTTTACTCTTTAAAACTATATATGTTTCAGAAGTGGAAACTGTTGTAACAAAAAACAGTTCTAGTAAATACTGATTTTGAAGTATTTGGGAGAGAGAAAATAGTGAAAAATGACTAAGTAGGTGTTATGTCAAGGTTCCTCGCCCACTCTGAACGCTAGGGTACAGATGTGGGGACCTGCATGGAAACCTCCTAAGCTTATCTTTACCAGCTTAGGTCAAAACTTCCCCAAGGTACAAAATGTTCCACCCTTTGCCCTTGGATTGGCCGCTACCACCACCAAACAAATACTGGTTACTGGGGAAGAGCTGTTTGGACGCGTCTTTTCCCCCAAAATACTTCCCAAAACCTTGCACCCCACTTCCTGGACAAGGTTTGGTAAAAAGCCTCACCAATTTGCCTAGGTGACTACAGACCCAGACCCTTGGATCTTAAGAACAATGAACAATCCTCCCAACACTTGCACCCCCCACTTTCCTGGGAAATGTTGGATAAAAAGCCTCACCAATTTGCACAGGTGACCACAGACCCAAACCCTTGGATCTGAGAACAATGAAAAAGCATTCAGTTTTCTTACAAGAAGACTTTTAATAGAAATAGGAGTAAATAGAAGTAAAGAAATCCCCTCTGTAAAATCAGGATAGTAGATACCTTACAGGGTAATTAGATTCAAAACATAGAGAATCCCTCTAGGCAAAACCTTAAGTTACAAAAAAGATACACAGACAGAAATAGTTATTCTATTCAGCACAATTCTTTTCTCAGCCATTTAAAGAAATCATAATCTAACACATACCTAGCTAGATTACTTACTAAAAGTTCTAAGACTCCATTCCTGGTCTATCCCCGGCAAAGGCAGCATAAAGACAGACCCACAGACCCTTTGTTTCTCTCCCTCCTCCCAGCTTTTGAAAGTATCTTGTTTCCTCATTGGTCATTTTGGTCAGGTGCCAGCGAGGTTACCTTTAGCTTCGTAACCCTTTACAGGTGAGAGGAGTTTTCCTCTGGCCAGGAGGGATTTTAAAGGGGTTTACCCTTCCCTTTATATTTATGACATGTTATAATTACCATATGAAATACCTAATACTGGGAGTCCTAACATCTAAAATGTGATGTGTTTCCTATACTAACCCAAGTTTCGTCATATGAATCTGTCAGGCCTGTATATACAATACAGAGAGTCACTGGGCTGTGGAACAGTTTCATGAAAGAAATGGTAGTGATGGTAAATATCCTATTATTAAAGCTGCCTAGCATAGCCATTTGGGTGAAAATGGTAAGCAAGGCAAAGGCACTATACACCCACGGTTATAGCACTGACTCCTGGAGTGAGCTGATTATATCAGAAACTCAACTTTCATTTAGGAAAGCAAAGTAAGTTTCAAGCCTTCCTGGTTGTGAAGAAAAGCTTGAAAATATGACCTGAGTATAAATGTGATCCGATGTAATATCTGCAGAGAGACTGAAATATTTTTTCATTTAAGGCCACAACTCAGCAAAGTAGTTAAGCATCTTTTTGGCTTTAAGTACTTCCTTAAGTCCATCCCTATTCAGCAAAGGACTTAAGGGTGTGTTTTGCTGTTAACAGCATCATTCAGTAAGGAACATTAGCTTCCATTCAGAATTCCCTTGCTCTTCTAGAATAAAGGTGATTTAATTGTAGCTTTTTAAAAAAAAAAGTTAATAGACCCTACTATACTTTAAATATGACATAGTAACACAATAAAATTTAACTTTATTATTTTGTTTTTTCTACACAGGATAATAGCAGAAGTCTTCTATCATATATTGTCTCATATTATTTGCGTAATTTTGATGAGGTGAGTGAGTTACCTTTGCCAATTTAAATAAAATTACATAAACTTATTATTAAAACTTGTATTACCTTATATTGGTTAAGACTACTTTAATCTGTATGTTCTTATTCATAAGTAATACTAGTGCTAACTGTCCACTATCTGTTTTAATAAGTAAAATTTTAATAAGTGCTAGTTATTTAAAATGTATACCTTTAAAAATAAAGGTAAAGTAAATGTTCATTTATATTTTTGTCAGGATGCTGGAAAAGAGCAATGCATCTTTCCTCTTCCAGAGCCACAGGACCTCTTTCAGGCTTCACAAATGAAATTTGAAGACTTTCAAAAAGATCTTCGCAAACTAAAAAAAGATTTGCGAGGTACTGTAACTAGATCAGACTACAGATATGTCAATAACATATAGCTCTATTTCACTTTTTGTATAATTTCTGGAAACTTGCTCATCTGTAAAATACATTATGAAAGGTAGATCTTACCTCCTACGTTTTGCCTTTGTATCCTTGACTTGATTAACTCTACTGGTTGGTGTTTTTAGAGCGAGTGATCAGCATATGTTATAGCCATGGTATCAAGATTTTTAAATGAATTACATGTCAGGAAAATGTTCAGATGCAGTTCTGAGTATTGCTGAGGAGTAAAGATGAAGCAGCATAAACTAGCTGCCCCAGTTTCCCTGGAGACAACCCCTGCCCCCAGTTCAGCCTTGTGAAGTGAGTTCATACAGTAGCTTTTGCAGTTTGCAAATGATTATCTGGTGGATATTGTCTGATCCCGATACCCAAGAATGAAGGCATATAGACGCTGATTCAGAATGGTTCTTGAAGTTAGGTGCAGGTTTAAGTACTTCATAGATTCATAGATACTAAGGTCAGAAGGGACCATTATGATCATCTAGTCTGACCTCTTGCACAGAATTTCACCCACCCACTCCTGCGAAAAACCTCTCACCTATGTCTGAGCTATTGAAGTCCTCAAATCGTGGTTTAAAGACTTCAAGGAGCAGAGAATGCTCCAGCAAGTGACCCGTGCCCCATGCTACAGAGGAAGGTGAAAAACCTCCAGGGCCTCTTCCAATCTTCCCTGGAGGAAAATTCCTTCCTGACCCCAAATATGGCAATCAGCTAAACCCTGAGCATATGGGCAAGATTCACCAGCCAGATACTACAGAAAATTCTTTCCTGGGTAACTCAGATCCCACCCCATCTAATATCCTATCACAGGCCATTGAGCCTATTTACCATGAATATTTAATTACCAAAACCCATGTTATCCCATCATACCATCACTTCCATAAACTTATCCAGTTTAATCTTAAAGCCAGATAGATCTTTTGCCCCCACTGCTTCCCTTGGAAGGCTATTCCAAAACTTCACTCCTCTGATGGTTAGAAACCTTAGCCTAATTTCTAGTCTAAACTTCCTGGTGGCCAGTTTATATCCATTTGTTCTTGTGTCCACACTGGTACTGAGCTTAAATAATTCCTCTCCCTCTCCGGTATTTATCCCTCTGATATATTTATCGAGAGCAATCCTATCTCCCCTCAACCTTCTTTTAGTTAGGCTAAACAAGCCAAGCTCCTTGAGTCTCCTTTCATAAGGCAAGTTTTCCATTCCTTGGATCATCCTAGTAGCCCTTCTCTGTACCTGTTCCAGTTTGAATTCATCTTTCTTAAACATGGGAGACCAGAACTGCACACGGTATTCCAGGTGAGGTCTCACCAGTGCCTTGTATAACGGTACTAAAACCTCATTATCCTTACTGGAAATACCTCTCCTGATGCATCCCAAGACCGCATTAGCTTTTTTCACAGCCATATCACATTGGAAGCTCATAGTCATCCTGTGATCAACCAATACTCCAAGGTCCTTCTCCTCCTCTGTTACTTCTATTGATGCGTCCCCAGCTTATAACTAAAATTCTTGTTATTAATCCCTAAATGCATGACCTTACACTTCTCACTATTAAATTTCATCCTATTCCTATTACTCCAGTTTACAAGGTCATCCAGATCCTCCTGTATGATATCCTGGTCCTTCTCTAAATTGGCAATACCTCCCAGTTTTGTATCATCCGCAAACTTTATTAGCACACTCCCATGGATTAGGGTCATAATTCCTCATATGTCACCATGAGAAATTTTCAAAGCTGTTTTTTTTGCATTGACAAAAGCTGAAATATCTTTACATTAAGAGTGAAATTTGCACCATCCATGTGGAGTTATTGGGCCTTGTGTGGGGGAATTAAGCATGGGTTATATGGGGATGGAAATTATATTTCTTCCTCAACCTACCATGGGGCTGCAGCCTGATCACTCTAGTGCCATTGCTTCAGCCCCTAACCTGGAATAGTGACTGCTCAGTTTGTTAGGGCGACTGAATCCATGTAGCTACATCTTCCATGATCTCTTCTGCACACTTCTCTTAGCAATAGCCAATTTGGGACCAGTGTAGGAGCTCTTCCAGGTCCTATATAGAGGAACCCACTCAAAACCAAACCACAGTCCTTCACAGCTTTACTGCATGCCTTGAATGGTGCAGAATGCCTTATGCTGGCCCTCCACACCATGGGAGAATGTCAACCTAGGTGCAAAAACTAGTGTTAATACAACATTAAAAATACAAGTTCAAGCACTCACAAGTCAGGAAATTCCAACAGTTAAAGTTGCTCTAGGTATGTTAAGCTCACCACCTTGGACACTTTATGCATTATCCGGAATAAATTAGTGCATTTAAGGTTTTCAATGGGGCAAAGTTAACCATGTCCGAATGCTGTTTTTAAAATGTCATATAACTTTTATCTGAAAAAAGGGAGAAAATGAATCTGGCTTCAATTGCCTTTCTTATAACTATTTATTTAGCTCATGCTTTATTCAAGCATTGCTGATTTTCCAATGGATCTTATAAATTCCTTAAACTAGCAAGTTCCTACCTAAATAGCTGAACACTTAGGGCTAGAATCTGCAAGGTGAAGATCGTCTCCTGACACAGTACTTCTCTGCATTTGACAGCAGTGATAGCTGACAAAACTCAAGAGGTGTTCAGTACCTTGAAATATTAGATCCTTAAGTAGCTGTGTGCACATGCATTCATGTTTAAGTGCAAGGTTGTAGACTCTTAGTGAAATTCTTACCCCATTGCAGTCGATGGCAAATCTCCTATTGACTTCAGTAGGGTCAGAATTTCACCTTTATTTTTTTTTTTTTAACTGCAAGTCAGAAACTTTCAATCACTCATAACTTTGGTACAACAAAGACTGTTTTCAATTCGAACAAAGGCACCAGTCCATTTCACTTTTAAAAAATACGGTGTCCATATTCAAAAAGTATGTTAAAATTTTATTACAATGGGCTTTTTTCTTACCCTCCTAAAATTTTAAAAAAAAAAAGAAGAAGAAGAAAAAAAATTACCTTTTTGAATAGAGATCAGTCATGGGAAACCTCAGTCCAATAGGTTTGTTTCAGAATGAGATTGGAAAATATAGCAATTGCTGGAATCAGCTGCTAGACTTATGGTTACAAAGGTTTCCATTTTAAGCCTTTATTACAATCTAAATATGTAAGTAACACACAGAGAGACATGCAGACTTAAAGCCATATTGGATTTGTTTTAGATGATTTCTGTGAAATGCTAATTCACAGTGATCAGCTTGGATGCTTGCTTGTATCAAAGGGGTAGGTTTTTTGAGATGCTTCAAGGAAAAAAAACACTCATGATTTCCATATCTTTATGCCTTTCCCATTATGTCTGCATAGGCTTTTGTCTATGTTTAAGTTTATGAATTGTATGCCTTGCGGTTTGCAAATATTAGTGAAGAAAACCTGTTCCAAGAGTTTAATTAGTCTAAAAGTGTTAATCTAAAAGAATTTTGGAAAAGTAAGTTGGATGCCTGCTGCCTTCTTGCTTGGAACAGAGATTTCAGTTACAAAATGGTAAAAAATGAGGAATTAAAGATATACACAAATTACAGTGTACCAGTGTACACCATACATTATTAAACTCACAGGCAGTTTATTTCTGATGTTCTTGTTTAAAAAGAATATATGGTGGGGATTAATGTGTTATGTACTAGACATTTTAATAAACAGAAGACTGAAGAACAGCTAGGTATTTTATTAATATACCTACTGAATTTGTCTCCATCAATTGCCCCCAGATTTCTCAGCTCTCCAGGATTCTCAATTTAGCCTTTCTGAGTTCAGTGACATATAGTTTGCTAAGCAACCTGATCTGCTTTTGATCTCTCCTGGCTGTCAGCAGCCCTCCTTCATGCAGTCATGACAAGTAATGACTTCTGTTCTTATGTCATTCCACGAGAGAAATTTTAGCACTCACCACATGACATAAATCAACTGACCATGTAAAGAGAGTCAGGTAGCTAAGGTCACAGAAACAATGGAAGAAGATTTTTGATGCAAAGGTTTCTGCATTGTGTATATCTACTATTTAGGATTATCAAAGTAATTTTCTAGATGTGAAAGGGTATTTTTGTTTCCATTACTACACGGATTTTGAAATCTACCTTTTAGGTGAATCAAAGACTTTCACTGGAAGTAAAAAGGGGAAGGGTCTTCATTGATACCTGGCATCTGAGGTATAGTACTCATCAGAAACTACACCAAATTCTAGCCATCAGAGTGATGGAGATTGGAGGAGAGGAAGGGGAGGAAGATAACGTAGAAAACTGGACTTGGATTCAGGGCAGGGAAGAGGTAAAACACTAAAAAGGCAGTAAGAAGTATAGTGTTTTCCACTGAAAGCATCTGATGAAGTGAGCTGTAGCTCATGAAAGCTTATGCTCAAATAAATTTGTTAGTCTCTAAGGTGCCACAAGTACTCCTTTTCTTTTAGTGTTTCTGAAGCACTTCTTATGGTGAGTTTAAACCATCTGGAAAATGGCTCTTGTCATGGGAGCTCTACAATAGTAAATTAATTCACAAGCATAAAATTCATCAGTTGTAATGTATTGCCCAACTTCCACTAAAGTTCCAGTGAAATAGAATTAAAAACACAAGGTTAGATTTATTTTCTGCCTAACTAGTAAAAATGTAAGAACCCAACCAAGTATAGTATGAACTGACTGATCTAAAATCCTGAATCTGCCAGAGCTTGTTTGCGTGTCATGATGTGGTAGTACTATTATCATATTCAGTTGACAACCATGGACATTATAAATTAACAAGGTAATTGTGGTGACATAAACAATATGCTTTTTAGTGCTATTTTGTATGTATTCTGAGAATCTACGATTCGCTGAATAATCCTGCATTTGCATGGGGATAGACTAGATTACCGAATCAGTCTCTCCCATCTCTGAATTATGTGACTGAAAAATGTTTATAAGAATACTTAGCACTTGTGCAGAATGTCATATTTTCAAAGTATTTTCCGGAAAAGCTTCAGCAACCCTGAGAGGTATACAAATATTCCTGATTTACCACATCTACAATTTTCTTTTGCTTTTACCTGGAACTATAAGCCTCTGCTCTTGTGTCTGTGATTTGACACATGGAGAGCCAAATTCACAATTTGCAAAGCAATCACCATTCATGAGTGGTGATGAATTAGGTCAAAAGGGCAGTAATATCATGTACTCAGAGGTTAATGTCCAAAAAGCACATTACCCTCATCTGTACTTGAATGTCATCCTCATTCCTGCAAATCCCTATTTGTCCCAATTTTCAGCCCATATCCACCTTCAACTATCCTCCCAACCATTTGCGCATGATGCTTGGCATCAGATTAGTGCTGATCAAGGGAGCAACCACAGGGGTCACTCAATGATTTGCTACCCTCTCCCGCACCAGGCCTGAATGTGCTTCTATGCTTGTATTCCCAGTCTTCGGGGAAGGCGAATAGAGTAAGTTACATGAGGAACTCCTCAACTCTGAGAGGGCTGAATTAATTGACTCTGCAATACTCCTCTTGCTATCTGTTCTAAATATATTTTGTAGCACCATCTCATAATTTTTTAATAAATTCGTCCAGTGTTTCATTGTTTTTAGTCTCAAAATTTAAGTCTTGCGATCACATCAATTAATTTTTTTACAAATGTTAAGACTTTAAAGATCATTAAATATTTTTTACAGTTTTCTATCTATATGAGGCAGTGTGATGAGATACAGAGCCAGATGTGTAATATTAACATGCTCATTTTCAGAAAAGATGCTTACTGCCTTTTTATTAGTAAATGCCAAATCTGTCAAGATAAATATTAGTTAAATACACCAATACATCTGTGCTTGAGGAAGTCACTCAATTCCAGTTATTCCGAAGCATAGAGAGCATGCTAAAAAAAAATAAAATATTGCTTTTGCTTATAAATCATGAACTCTGCATCAACACACTCCAGCAGCTTGTGCAGCCATCACTGAATGGGTTAATTACTGAAACTGTGCAGCATGCAGACTCCTAAACCTAAACCAGATGTAAACTAAAGCCAGGCTTTCAGTCAATCTGTGAGTCATGTTTTACTGTCCTTAAAACTCCAAACAAGGAGCTGTCTATGAAAGCCCTTGAAGCCTGAGCAGTTCTTAGTGTAAGTCTTAACAATACCAAAAAAATAAATAAAAGAAAACTGAGAGCTTGTTCTATTTGTGGCAGAGTTTGTCTTTCAGATGATGCTAGTTTCATTCCCCTTCATGAAATTCTTAACTGTCCTTAAAGTTGCAGATTGTAGTTGTAAATGTTACATGAAAACACTGGAGGTGCTGGGAAAACAGTTGTTAGACCCTACATTTTATCACTTCTATTGTACATCTCGAGAGTGTCACTTAACCAGAAAGTACACATACTCATCACATATTTCTTGTTCACTGAAACATCTTCTCCATTCCGTTTCTCTTCAGACTGTGTAAGTGGTCCTTGATCAGTTTGGGCTCTTTGATTGTGTTCAGTTTTACTGTGCTAACCTCATAGCAAATAAAATCTGCCATGTTAGGATAGATGAACTTGGTCAGGTAAAAGGAGAGTCACCCAAACCTTGAACCAAACGTATGCTGCTGTTGAAAAATGTCTTTTGTATTAGAGGCTTTGTTCATAGAAATACCGGGTGAGGCAGAGGCTATTCTCATGGTATTAGACACATCTGGAACTGGGAAGCTTTAGAAATATTACCAAAGCTTGTTATCAGATTTTCCATCCAATTTTCCTTCCGTCTACCTTTTCCAATTTTCAGACCAGCAAGATATGGATGAGAGTCTGAAGTATGGATACCTGAATATTTATGCTTGTCCATCACTGTTTTAAAGTGTTCTCATTTCACATATACTGTATTATGCAGGGAGGAAAATAATACATACTGTGGTAGACTGACTATTCAAAAATGTGTGGATACTAATCAGAGAGCAACATACGTGTGTGAAATATCATCATGCTTCAAGAAATATCAAACACTAATTGTCTAAGTGTTAGAAACTTTCCCCATGACAAAGTTTCTGAATTAGTCCAGTACGAGGTTTATACATAGTCCTCTGAAGCATATGGTGCTGGTCATTTTTGAAGACAAGATACCAGCTTGTATGTACCGTTGGTCTAATCCAGTGTAGCATTTCCTATGTCCATATGCTGATGTTAGGTATTTTTTTTATTTAAGATTTTAAACTTCTTAGAAGAAAGTACAAGGGCAGTACAATCCTAATGAGTAGTATAGACTGCAGGGTTCTGAAATCTATTGTCTTACAAAGCTGTGTACAGTAGAGTTCTTTGCTATTTACTACTTTCTATTCATATTTGGAAAATAGAGATGGAAAGACCAGCTTGACAGCTGAGAAGGTAATTCAGTTTATAACGCTATTCAGACCTTGGCTTCATTTGAGATGGCCAACAAGACTGTCAGCTGTGGTGACTGTGGTCACCAATTTGTGATTGTGATGTATACATACCCCTGTTCACTTTACCTGTACCGGCAAACCAGACATTTTTGCAGTTTCAGATAAGTCCCTGACGTTTTTTGCTTTCTTCCTGCAATCCAGTCATTTGCTTTCATGTTTAGAGACTTCTAAAGTTATGCAGGTAACAAGGAAACCCCAGGGTGGCAGTTAATTTGCAGTGAACATAGCATAGAGGAAATCAGATATGAGGGCCCTTTTTAAAAAGGAGTAGAGATGGGACCAATTATTTAAGGTGGTAAATTTAATGCAGTTTGGATCAGAGGCCTGATAGAAGGGAGAGGATGCTATAGTTTTTGTTTCATATTCAAACTTCTGGATACTTACTTCAACTGAACCTCCTTGAGCTTTACCAACTGATAGACCCAGTCCCTGGATATTGTTAATGTTTAGCTAGGCTCTTTTATTGAGAGCAATGTCTTTAAACTGGGGCTGTCAAGCGATTAAAAAAATGAATCCCATTAATTGTGCTATTAATTGCACTGTTAAACAATAATAGAATACCATGTATTTAAATATTTTGGATGTTTTCTACATTTTCAAGTATATTGATTTCAATTACAACACAGAATACAAAATGTACAGTGCTCACTATATTTATTTTTATTACAAATATTTGCACTGTAAAAAACAAAAGAAATTATATTTTTCAATTCACCTAATACAAGTACTGTAATGGAATCTTTATCATGAAAGTTGAACATACAAATGTAGAATCATGTACAAAAAATAATTGCATTCAAAAATAAACAGTCTACAAGTCCACTCAGTCTTACTTCAGCCAATTGCTCAGACAAACAAGTTTTGTTACAATTTGCAGGAGATAATGCTGCCCGATTCTTGTTTACAATGTCACCTGAAAGTGAGAACAGGCATTCTTCACATGGCATTGTTGTAGCCGGTGTCACAACATATTTACGTGCCAGATGCGCTAAAGATTCATATGAGCCTTCGTGCTTCAACCACCATTTCAGAGGACATGTGTCCGTGCTGATGACGGGTTCTGCTTTATAATGATTCAAAGCAGAGTGGACTGAGTTAGATGCCACCAGAAGAAGGTTGATTTTCTTTTTTGGTGGTTTGGGTTCTGTAGTTTTTGCATCAGAATGTTGTTCTTTTAAGACTTCTGAAAGCATGCTCCACACCTTGTCCCTCTCAGATTTTGGACGGCACTTCAGATTCTTAAACCTTGGGTCGAGTGCCGTAGCTATTTTTTTGGAAATCTCACATTGGTACCTTCTTTGTGTTTGATCAAATCTGCTGTGAAAGAGTTCATAAAATGAACATGTGCTGGGTCATCATCTGAGACTGCTAAACATGAAATGTATGGCAGAATGCAGGTAAAACGGAATGCAGGTAAAACGGAGACATACAATCCTCTCTCCAAAGAGTACAGTCACAAATTTAATTGACGCATAATTTTTTTTAACGAGCATCATCAGCATGGAAGCATGTCCTCTGGAATGGTTGCTGGAGCATAAAGGGGCATACAAATGTTTAGCATATCTTGCACGTAAATACCTTGCAGTGCCGGCTACAAAAGTGCAATGCAAATGCCTGTTCTCACTTTCATTTGACATTGTAAATAAGAAGCGGGCAGCAGTATCTCCCATAAATGTAAACAAAAATGTTTGTCTTAGCGATTGGCTGAACAAGAAGTAGGACTGAGTGGACTTGTAGGTTCTAAAGTTTTACATTGTTTTGTTTTTGAGTGCAGTTATGTAACAAAAAAAAATCTACATTTGTAAGTTACACTTCCATGATAAAGAGATTGCACTATGGTACGTGTATGGGGTGACTTAAAATATTATTTCTTTTATCATTTTTACAGTGCATATACTTGTAATAAAAATAATATAAAGTGAGCACTGTAAACATTGTAGTCTGTTGTAATTGAAATCCATATATTTGAAAATGTCGAAAAACATCCTAAAATATTTAATAAATTTTAATTGGTATTCTATTGTTTAACAGTGTGATTAATTGCAGTTAATTTTTTTGAGTTAATTGTGTGAGTTAACTGCGATTAATCGACAGCCCAATTTTAAACATTATCAAGTTAAGTGAAATCAAATAGATTTTACAAAGTATGTAACAAACTGTGCCGGCATTCTTGTGTCACTTATTCCACACAATTTCACTCACTTTCCCTTGCACTACTAAGAATTTAGTAAAGGAACATTGAAGAAAAGCATATACAGGCAGTGAAATATGGAAAGGCAGGAGTACTGCCTGTATCGTTTGTGCTCCTATCATCTTTGCTTCCTTTAGTCATGCTGTGGAATAATAACAGCTCAGCAGGACAGAGGTTTTTAGACTCCAGTGAAACGTGTAGAACATGATCTATGAGTACATCTAACAGTTCTGTTTAGAGAGATTATGATCCTAAAAAGTAGTTTGTTGATCTGGGGGACTGAAGACTACCAAACCTAAAAGACATGTTACGTCTGTTCTATAGACCATAATGAATCACTGGTTAATTTTAGACGCTGACGCGTTATAGACCGGTAGGTGATGATACCACTGCCTGACTAATGGCAGTATCAGCATGCCTCCCACTGTTTCTAAAGGGTGTGATGTTGCATTTGGGGCCTTAATTTTCAGCACCTGTATACCTAATTGGACAAAGTAAGATGTATTTTTCTTCCTTTTCTGTGTTTTTCCATTGTCTTTGAAGGATCTACACATGGTTGGCAATTTTTGCCAGGAATGGGGTGAATGTTTTTCCAAAATGAGAACTTTTGCCTCAACCATCACCCATTTTATAACTGAATTTGAACCAAGCTCCCTCTTTTGTGGTTTTGATGCTATTAGATGAAGGCCTCCATAATCCAAAACCTGACTCATTATACAGGGTTGTTCTGTTCCAGTATCAGTGTGAGTGGAGGCCATTTGTGGTAACATACATTGCAAGGGAAAGTACTAGTGTACCATGCTGAATAGTAGTAAGTCTTCAGCTCCCTGTACACCTGCTCCCTTAGTCACAAGACCACAGATTTAAAAAAAAAACAACACAAAAAGGTTGTGGGTGGATATCAGGCATGTGGACATAGACTTCAGCACAATTCTCTTAATGCCAGGTGCTTCTTCATTTAAGTTCCTTTCTTAATTTCGCATTTTTTTTTCTCTTAGGTTCTATGTCTGACACTAGGAAGGAGTTACTTCGGGGTAGCATAGCAGCAGTCTGATGCAGAATTAGGATCTCAGGAACTCCCTTTCCTGCCACTCAGTTCTTCCTTGTATTTAGATACATGCTACACAGAGACTCTATAGGATCAAGCCCTCAGAGTATTTTCTTTATCATTTTCTAGTCTGGATCGAAACAGAAGGTGCAAGGATAGTGAAAGTGTTTGTTCCTGAAGTTTATCCACTGTGGGAATTCCCCAAATCTTATTAATTCTTGAGGTTTGCAGTCCAGTTTTCCCAACCAAGCTGCTTGGCTGAATCAAACCTGAACTCTGAATCTTTTTAGGATCACTAATGTCAAACTTTAGTCCTTTCACATAAAACAACAGATTGTAGAAACAGAGGTTTTCTTTTGTTTTTAAGATTCACATGTCATGGGAGATGTTTCAGGACTCTAAATAGTTCTGTGAAGAAAGAAAGATTAAGCATTTCATTCTGACAATATTACATCTGTTTTTCTTTTCCAAAGCAAAGAGAATAAGAAAGATAGTGTATCTGCGCATTTCCTTAAAGACTCTGAAGGGGAACTGCTGTAGGCTGTTGGCATGGGTATAGCCTACGATCCCTGGGGGGCACTTATCCTCAAAGGAGCCACACTTATCTTCTCCTAAATTGACTGAGATATCAGGAGGTCATCCTGAATTGTAGCTGATGACTTAAAAGAATAAAAAGTTTGACTATGTCAAAAATGATGAGTAATCCATAGCCTGGGAAGAGACACTGAACTCATGTGATGTTACCTAGGCTGTTATAGCAATTTGTGGCAGAGTGCAAGATCTTTCAGATGGTCATCCGATATTTCTGGATTGGCTCCCTTTGGAAAATCTCCATTGACCCATAATACTGTTTGAGTGTTTGGGATCAAACTCCTTTTTGACTAATTATGTTTTGTAGTTTTCAGTTTACCCACCTAAAAGATCCCTCTTCAGTTTTCTTTTATCTAAATTAGATAAGGTACTCATCTTCACTTCCTGTCCTAAACTCTTGTATGGTGTTCGACAGCGTAATTGAACACCTCCCATATTTCACTCTAGAAGTGGCTACATATATTAGTTTGTGAAGCATTTTGAGAAGCTTTTTGGTGAACAGTCTCCTATTAAATGTATGAGACCATTTCTGAAAAGGCTTCATGTGGAGTACAATTGTTTTCTTTTCGTGTAGTAAAAAGTTTACATTCTTGCCTCAAAGACACAGCAGAAGTGGGAGAAAAGGTAGAGAATGCTGCACTGGAGCACTTTCACTAAGCATGGAATTGACCTAATATAACACTTATTCACTAAATAAATGAGCAGATTCTCCAAACCCTAGAAAATCATCACATCCAGTAGTAATTCCATTCTTGTATTGTATTGACTTAGCACGTGTACGTGTTTCATAAACCTTCCTACAGGAGTGTGCAGATATGTAACATTTGTTTTCAAATAAGTTGCTACACAAGCAAAGAAGGCCTGTTTAACTTTTTTTTAAATTGAATAGGGCTACTGATGTTTTTTACTAAGTCTGTTCGCATTTCTCCTCTATCTTCAATTATACTTTAAAACAAGAAAAGGAATCAGAATATTTACAGCTGTCAATGTCCCACTAACTTTATGCCTTTTGTGTGGCTCACCATTGAATAATTTGATTTGATTTCCATTTATCTGTGTACTTTTGATCATTAGCATTTTTTACAGTTGTGGAAAACAATGATAAAAGAAATGCCCACAAAGTGTGTTTTCGGGCTTCATGTTCAATTAATTAAAAAGAAAAATAAGAAAAAACCTTTGGTACATCTTAATTTGTTGCTGGGCATCTGGATTCCATTGTTATTCAGGGTGTGATTACCACTTAGAGCCTTGTTAAATTTGAATTACATTATCTAGCTCTCCAGGGATTTTTCCTAAAGTCATTTTCTTTTGCACTGTGTATGACAGCAGTGTGGTTTAGGCCTCCAGTGATTGTTTCTGACACATGAGCTTTTGGATCTCTAAAACAGATTGCTATTCTCTAGGGGTCTAGAGTGATGACAGTTTAAATATTCATTTTATATTGGATAAGCAGAGTATGGTAGTAAATCTCTTTATCACAGAAGTGCCTTTTAGAAACAATACCACAACTGCTCTGTTGTAGATAAGGTAAAACAAATAATCCTGTTTAATTTAAAGGTACTATTTAGGGTGAATTGTACCATTTTTGTAACATTATATGTTTGGGGTTTTTATGCAGATTTGATTTTAGGCAGAAGCAGTACTTTTGCATTAAAAGATGTGGTAGCTTTTGACCACCAAAGAGGATTTTTTCCCCCTTTTATAGAACTTAGAGCTACAAGTGGTCTGAAAGAAGTGTCAAGTCTGGCATTGCCCAAGAGTTGAGTTCTGTTGGTTCATTGCAGTGTTGGTCCCAGGGTACTAGAGAGACATGATGTGGGTGAGGTAAGATCTTTTATTGGCTCAACTTCTACTGGTGAGAGAGACAAGCTTTTGAGCTAAACAGAGCTGAAGAAGAGCTCTGTGGAGCTCGAAACTTCTCTCTCTCTCTCTCTCTCACCAGTAGCAGTTGGTCCAATAAAAGATCTTACATCACCCACCTTGTCTTTCTATTGGTTCATGACATTTTAAAGCTAGGGCAGTTTGTTTGAACCCATTTGTCACAGATCTTAGTGATCATCCTTTCCTGCCCCCCACTAGGACTGCTGTGAAGGGAATCTAAGCCTCTGTGTTCTGGATGCCCTGGGGTGTGTTGAGCTTCTGGAGCTGAATGGAGTCCAGCTACTGTCCCAATCTAAGGGCCCCATGGAACAATCTCGGAGCACAGACTTTCTAACTGGCACCACCCTCCAAGTGTTGGAACCTGTTGTCCAGCCTCCTAGATGCCCTAGGTGAAGCACTGACCCTTCACATTCCCCAGGACTTGAAATGCTCATCTCCCAGAACTCCACTCTACAGGTGTAAAGCTTCTCGTTTACAGTTTAACTCTCCCAGGAGCGTGTGGTACTTGTGAAGCACAAACACACACACATTTTGTATAATCTTTCAACTTTATGCTCTTTTTATATGTAATCCAATGTAAAGCACAAGAGAGTTCCGATCACAAAAAGCTCTACAAAATCCTAAATGTGATGTCCCTCACCAGCTTACCCTTCCCTTGGGAGTTTTTGGGGAATCCTCTGTGTTCCATGGCAGGGTCCTCCACCCCCTTTTCTACTGTGCCCCTGCAGCAGCCTGCCTCATATTAATCAGCTGCAAAATGGCTCTCTGACCCATGTGAATCCCTTTATAGACTCTTGCTTGGAGTCACCTTTTTTTCTGTCTTTTTGGAAATTTTGCATTACTTTCAAACTCTCCTCCGTGCACACACAAGGTAGAAGTGTCTTCTCCCAATTAGAGCAAAACCTATTGTCCCAGGGTGTTTTACTTCAAGTATACTGTTGTTGAGTGCTGATCACTTACCATTGTCTCTGGCCTGTAGAGACATGATGCCACCCTGCTAATTTAGGGTGGATCCACATACACATAGGCTTTCCGTGACACAATAATTTCATGATAAAATTTCATAGACTCATCCACAATTCAGAAGTGGTACAGACAGAATCCTCAGGGTGTCACATTAAAGCTAGTGCATTTTGTTTGAAAACATGCATAATGTGGCCCCACCATGAGAGCCAGACTACTTTAAGATTTGACCTTGTCCATTCCCAAGTTCTATCAGTCATCATTCTAGTGGCAAACACTCCCTTATACACAAACACATTGCCAAAATTCATCCATTTCATCCTCACCCAAAGCAATTTTACGCTCAACAACAAACACTTTGTCCAAACCATGGGAACTGCCCATGGTACTAGGATGGCTCCCTAATATGCCTATTTCTTCATGGGCCACCTCGAGGAAGAATTTCTGGGAAAATGTACCACAAAACCAATGATATACCTGAGATACATCTATGATATTTTCATCCTCTGGACGGATGACCTAAATTCCATGATAGATTTCCACAACTTCAGCCACTACCACCTATCCATCATACTCTTTCTAGAACACTCCCACACTAGCATCAGCTTCCTGGACACCACAATCAGCTTCAACAATGGAACCCTGCAGACAGCTATATATAAGAAACCCACAGATCACAACATTTTATCTCCAAAAATCTAGGAACCATCCGACATGCACCAAGAAATCAGTTATCTACTGCAAAGTGCTAAGCTACCACAGAATATGCCCTGAGGAGAAAGTCTGGGATACACACATTAACACACTTAAAACTGCCTTCACCAAACAAGGACACTAGAGGACCAGAGAAGTAGATTGCATCATGGAACAGGCCACCCAAGTATGCTGAGAGAACCTGCTTCAATTCAGGGAAAAAAACAACCCACCTACCACACACCTCTAGTGACAACTTGATGGGGATCATATCCTGAAAGATATATTTCCGAGCCCCCTCTTCTGGCATATAAACAACCCCTCAATCAAAAGCAAGCTGCCCAGAGGATGCACCAAATCAAAGCAATACCAGACACTGCCCGAACAACAGATGCAAAACCTGTAGACATATCTCCACTGCCATGATGATCAACGCTCCCCACAACACACCTTTCAAGATCCATGTTCCTACGCATGCCAATCATAATATGTGGTGTACCTCATCCAATGTAACATCTATGTGCGTAAAACCAGACAATCACCAAGTTCTCAAATGAACTCACACAGAAAAATTATAAAAGACAACAACATCCTCTCACCTGTAGGTGAACACTTTTCACAAAATGGTCACTCCCTATCTAACTTTTCAGTCCACATCCCCAAAGGAAACCTGCACAACACCTTCAAAGGGCAAGCCTGGAAGTTTAAATACTAACTTTACTAAACACTAAAAATCGTGGACGCAGTGGTTTTATGCTGCCTCATAACAATCTGTAACCCACTAACTCTCTTTTGTCCTAAGACTGTAGAGGTGTTAATTGCCTGGTTCATCTTGAATGCTCTCTTGCAATATGTGTTTTAACTCCTTATTCCACTTTGTATTTAGCTTTGTAATTCTGATTACCTTTCCCAGACCTGAAGCAGATGTCTGGGTGGCTTGAAAGCTTGTGTCTTTCACCTACAGAAGTTGATCTAATAAAACATATTAACTTAAGCACCTTGTCTCTCTCACTCCCTTTCTTTGTTGCTCTTTAATCATCTAGAATGGTTGCTGTTGAACAAGGCAAGCCACTCCAAGCAAGTCCTACTATTGTAGTAGCAGCGTGCACATTAAGCCTTCTGCTGTGCATTGCTCAGTAATTATAGTTCTGTATTCCCCAGTTTGCATGGAATTTTACACCTTGAATTTTGCTTTAGTTCAATTTCAAATAAACCTAAAATGTTAATGCAAAACTGAACTAAGTTCACTTAGTTGTACCTGGTTTGGGGCTGAAAACCCTGTTTTCAAACAAGATCATATGTTTTTGATATCCCAGACTCACGCCAGGTTCATCAAAGTTGGGAAATATGGCCTGAGTTCTGGGTTCCTGAGTTCTTGTCTCACCCTGCATTCTTAAATCTATTAGAACTTTTCTGTCTTTCTCATGTAAACAGTTAGATCTTTCTGTCTTCCTAATACTGTATTTCTTCACCTTTATTAGAAGTGTCTATGTTAGGTGATACCTTTGCTGTAGGGTGCCTGGTAACTAAGGATTTATAGAGATGCCTCCACTTATATAATGACAGGTTTCAGAGTAGCAGCTGTGTTAGTCTGTATCCGCAAAAAGAAAAGGAGTACTTGTGGCACCTTAGAGACTAACAAATTAATTTGAGCATAAGCTTTCGTGAGCTACAGCTCACTTCATTGGATGCATGCCGTGGAAAATACAGTAGGGGGACTTTATATACACAGAGAACATGAAACAATGGGTGTTACCATACACACTGTAAGGAGAGTGATCAGGTAAGGTGAGATATTACCTGCAGAGGAGAGAGAGAGAGAAAAAAACCTTTTGTAGTGATAATCAAGGTAGGCCATTTCCAGCAGTTGATAAGAACATGTGAGGAACACTATGGGGGAAAATAAACAAGGGGAAATAGTTTTACTTTGTGCAATGACACATCCACTCCCAGTCTTTATTCAAGCCTAATTTAATGGTGTCCAATTTGCAAATTAATTCCAATTCAGTCTCTCATTGAAGTCTGTTTTTATTTTTTTTGTTATAATATTGCCACTTTTAGGTCTGTAATCAAGTAACCAGAGAGGCTGAAGTGTTCTCTGACTGGTTTTTGAATGTTATAATTCTTGATGTCTGATTTGTGTCCATTTATTCTTTTACATAGAGACTGTCTGGTTTGGCCAATGTACATGGCAGAGGGGCATTACTGGCACATGATGGCCTATATCACGTTGGTAGATGTGCAGGTGAACGAGTCCCTGATAGTGTGGCTGATATGATTAGGCCCTATGATGGTGTTCCCTGAATAGATATGTGGACACAGTTGGCAACAGGCTTTGTTGCAAGGATAGGTTCCTGGGTTAGTGTTTTTGTTGTGTGGTGTGTGGTTGCTGGTGAGTATTTACTTCAAAAACAGACTCCAACAAGAGACTGCTGAACTGGAATTAATTTGCAAACTGGACACCATTAAATTAAGCTTGAATAAAGACTGGGAGTGGATGTGTCATTACACAAAGTAAAACTATTTCCCCTTGTTTATTTTTCCCCCTACTGTTCCTCACTTGTTCTTGTCAACTGATGGAAATGGCCCACCTTGATTATCACTACAAAAGGTGTTTTGTTTTGTTTTTCCTTCCTCTCCTGCTGGTAATAGCTCACCTTACCTGATCGTTACAGTATGTATGGTAACACCCATTGTTTCATGTTCTCTGTGTATATAAAATCTCCCTACTGTATTTTCCACTGCATGCATCGAATGAATTGAGCTGTAGCTTTACAAAAGCTTATGTTCAAATTAATTTGTTAGTCTCTAAGGTGCCACAAGTACTCCTTTTCTTTTTTCCACTTATATAGATATTTTGCCGTGCCTGTGCAGTTAAGGTCATATCCCTGGCTTCTACCTGGAAATATTTTGAGACCGAAGCTTCTTTGTCCTTTGTTGACTTCCTGACTTGCATAAGATGTAAGGGAGAAGAGCAAAGGTCCTTTCAAGCCTTTGAGGAGCTAATTACATACTTGTCCCCCCAAGCCCATTGTAGAACAAGTGTTTTCTGTACTGCAGCTTGCAGCCACTGATGGGTAGACTCAGGAAGCTGAAGGAAGGAAAATATATTTTGGAAATAGGAGGAGATCGTACGAGGCTAGAGGTGGGGAAGAATTACAGGGGGAGGAAAGGATGTGTAGAAAGAAGTAAGACAAGGAAAGAGAAGACCAAGAGAAAGGGAAATTTAAAAAAGAGAGAAAAATGGGACCTTAAAATGGAGTTAGGAGTAGGGGAGCTGAACATAAAAACAGAAGGAGAAGTGGAAGAAATAAGGGTAGGATTTTGATCCAGGGAAATATAATTTAATAAATAAGATACGGAGCTCACCCTGCTGGAGCATGGTATAAAATACAGTATATGTTACAGTACATTTACAAAGAGGTAAATACAACACCCCTTCCTCGTTATCGCTTGCTGTTCAAACAATAAGTGTTCCAAATGTTTCCCCACAAAAATCTGGTCACTCCCTGGGTAGCAGATCAGTGGGAGTCAGAGGGTAGCAGGAAGGATGGCCTCTGACACCTATAAGCCCACCACTTACTTTGGGCACCAGTTGTTCATTTATCAGAGAAACATTTGATCAGGAACAAAATTGCTCTCCAGGAAGATTTTATTGTAGCATTTGCATTTGAAGCAGTATTTTTCTAAGGATCATATGCTAGCAAGTTTTGCTGGCTATAAATGTACATAAGTTAATGTATTTTTACTATAGTATTCGTATCTATGCCGTGATTTGTCACCCGAAAGTAATCTGTTATTTCAATTTCAGCATGCGAGACAGAAGCGGGGAAAGTTTATCAGGTATCGCTAGAAGAGCACATCCAGCCTTTCAAAGACAGCATGGAGCAATTCATTAATCAAGGTAAATAATGAAACATCATTTAACCTTTTCAAGACATTTCAAAGGAAAGTTATAGAAACAATGTTTATACATTGGGAGTAAAGAGACAGTTTATTTTGGCATCATAGAAAGATGTGGGTTAGTTTAATCAAATGCCATGCAGTTCTAAAAGATTTGTGGGATGACTGCTGTACTGTCAGTGAGTCACCCTCTTGAGTGGTAGCAAAGACAGATGCTATTGGTTCAAGAGTGTGAACTCATCATGAGTTCGCAACTCTAGTAAAATGTTTGTTTCTTGAAAATATTTTAAAGCTGGACTCATCTCCAAAGCAGTGACTGTTGTGCCAAAAATACGGTGTCTGCAGAGCAGAGGTCTCATTTCAGCTCTTCAGATTACAAAACGTGAGACTAATTTCTTAAGCAAACACAAAAGGCAAATTCAAATGGATAGGCTTGTGGAAAATGCTACGGGAGGGATAAATTTAAATGTATCTAGGCTGATCTTGTCTGAACACTAGGAGGGAAGCACCATAACGGGGGATGGGTTATGCTGTTTCCATGCCCCACCATCAGGATTCTGCAGTAGGTGAGGAAAGCAGCACTGCCAATGAGGGAATGTTCTGAGTCGGAATGTTCTCTGCTGACTTGGCCACAGTGGTTTTCTGGCCAGTACAGTCTACTTATTTGGCTGCTCCTGTCCCCACTCCAGCTTTCTGTAACCATACAACATAATAGAAACAAAAATATTGCTTTTTTTCATGATTGGATAAACAATTGTGTGAGAAGTGAAAGTTTCTTCTGCTTATCCCTTTTAGAGGTCAATAGTGCTGAAGTCTAGAACTGTGTTAACTAATCATCACAAATGGAAATTATCATTGATGGATTGTATTAGAGTTCAATGCCCATTATTTATTTCCAGTGAGCTAGGCAGGTATTAAATGCACATTTTTGCTTCCTAACTGGATCATCAAAGGTAAATAGCATTTTCAAGGTAGTCTTATGGTGACGTTCAGCATGGTTGCACCAGTTCCTGTGACTTCACATGTCATTGAACAGATTTATTTAGATTGATGCCCATAGCCAAAACACCACGTGACCAATCAAATACAAATCAACAGATCATGAAAGGTCCGTCCCCAAATCCTTGCCAAACAGGTCCTAAGCTGTGTCCTGAAAGAATTGGTAAGATCTGCTTTGGAATCAGAGGCCTACATTTTATACTTTATGCCACAATGGTAATTGTTTTTTTGGCATCTATCTTAATGTATATGCAAATAAGGTTATGCATGAGGAAGAAGGAACAACAAATTAAAGGTCATTTGTCAATAGGAAGTAGAGATTCTTTCTGTCAGATGATGTGTTAGGAGCTACAACTTAAGGTCTAATAACTGTTTTACGCATTCCTCTTAAAACTAAAACAATGATTTGAACATGAGGTTTATTTCACCTATACTAATGTAAATCAGAAGAAACGCCAATGATGTTTCTTCATCCCTTTAGGAAAGAACAATGAAAACCTTATTAATGGTCATAAAAGTTGCCTGGCTCCCTATTTAAATTTCTCCACAATTTTTGAGACTGTTTTCCTGCAGCAGTGAATTCCACAGAATGATTATGTGGAGGAGAAGTAATGTTCTATTTTGTCTGTTATAGGTTTACCAGATATTTTTTTTTTCTCAAAGTCATCCCCCTCCCTGATCTTGTATTCATTTTGAGACAGAGAGAAAAGAAGATACTGATAAATCTGATCCTAGAGGTCTAGTCTCCTATCAGAATGTACAGCTGTTACTCCTTTTTGGCATTAGTGGGAGTTTTGTGTGATCATTGTTGGGAGAAGAAACCCCATAACCTCAGAACAGCAGCAAAGTTAAAAATATTATTTGCATGTTCTAATGGAAATTATTACAAGTAGGGGTTATTTAGATGTGTTCTAAATAAACTAGTCTACACTTCTTTAAACCTCGCAAAGGCTACTTTTCAGAAGTCTCTAATGATATTACTATATGAAAAATAGAGCTTAACATATAGGAGAAAAGAATCCTTTAGTTAAGTTCAAAAAATAAAGTAATTTTAAAATACCTTCCATTATGGAACTTTGTTTTTACTTGGTGGGATTGAATTCAGACTTGAAAGAGGCCATGTTTAAAACAGGATTTCTCTTTCCTGTTCAGTGTTTGACAGGCTTTTGATCTAGATATTTTTTCTAAGGGCTTTTGTTGTTTATGTAGGCATAATCGATGAGTCTTTTCAGCTAGACTGCACACACAAGATCATTTAGAAAAACAGAGGGACAACTTTTGGCACCTTTGGGGGATTTATGTGTTTATATAATGTGTGTTCTGGGCAAAGTAAAATAAAGTTTAAGTTCTTTTATATTTAAAGTTCAGTTTCTCCAAAGCAAAAAAAAGTTTTAAACTTACAGTTAAATTCATAATTTTTCACAGGGTTAAATAACTTAGAATGTTTTTCTGATGCTTTTCAGAGCAGGTAACTTTTCTGTATAATGAGATTCACCAGTTCAGAGTAACTTTAGACATTTACAGAATATTCCATTGATACATATTGCTAGCATTGGCCAGGCAGAAAGTTGAAGTGAGAAACGATCTACCAGTATGTGTGGAGAGCTGAGCATATGTGGTTAAATATCTCTCGCAAGGAGCTAGAGAAGAACTGTATAGGAGCAGCTACAGGTTTAGCACAGTTGTATTAGTTTAATTTTTAATTAAAATATTGCAACTGGTCAGGTTGAATTTTATATGTAAAAAAGAAAAAAATAGTGAGTAAACTTGTAAAGTAAAAGCAGAAAAGATTGGGGCTCAGAATTCTGTCAGACTTACTTTTTAAATGGATCATTACACCCACCTTAAGAGGAAGAATCAATTCCTATGCATGTCAGCTAATATGTTATCAGTGGACCTGGAAATGATGCACTTGGTTACGGTTTCCTAATACTTTTATTATAATCACCTTGCAAACTATATGGTTAACTCACCAGCCCATGCACCAAAGAACCCTCTCCAGCCACAGGATTCCAATTCCTTTTCTGTGCAGCTTTAGTTTTATTTCTTCAAAATAACATTATTTAATACAAGTTCAACATGTCGTGTCCTGTCCCCTCTAATCTGGAATTTTCTGCAAGAGCCTGTCTACTCCCTGCAGGATTATGCTCCATAGACTACCTGATGAGGAGTCAAGATGAGCCTACAAGGCTCCTCTCTCCTTCCTGACCTACTTCCTGTAGAATTACACTCTGCAGGCCATTTGCCTCAGACTCATAACTGGGTTCTTTCCCCTCCCAAGCATCTCCTGCAGGATATTACTCTTCACAGCTCCCTCTTCAGCTAAGCTAAGGACCAGTTGATCTTCAGGCTATAACCCAATCCCTGGCCTCAAAGTATCTGCTGAGGCAGCTGATTATTCACAGGTGGGGCTAGCTCTAGCTCCACCTAAAGAATCAGCCACCCTGTGAGACATCTGTTTTAAGTTGCATATTGCTTTGCTAAACTTGAACCATTTGTGCTGAAATTGTCTCTGCCAGAGGCTCCCCCCCCCCCACCCCAAAAAAGGTTTCAGTAAAAGCAAATTAGCTGCTTCCAAGGAGAAGATTAAGGAATAATTAGTATAATGTATACAATAAAAAATAATGTTAGTCATTTTCCAAAAGTTACATTTTTTGAAGGTTTCTTTGAAGAGCTCTAGCACCTCTAAGATTTGGAACAGGAATATGAAATTTGGCGGGCGGATGATCCTGGTATTAGACAGGTACCTTTTGCTGTCCCCATTAAAATGTATCCAGATTTAGCCAAATTGTAAGTGTCTGAAAATTGCAATTTGCACATGCTTGGTAAAGACTTTTATGGTATGTTTACATGGCAACATTAACTCAAGTTTTCTATATGTGAGCTACTTCTTTCAAGTTAGCCTAATTTGGGGGAGCGAGCAGCCACACTGCAGAACAACAGTCAAGCTGCTGTTTTCATACTGGCATTGCACTCACTCGTGTGACACAAAGGCTTCTGTGGGCCTATCTGATGGTTCTTCGCACTGAAGTAAGCTCTATGAATTCTTTCCCAGTGGGAGAGTTTATCTGGGCACACGGGTGGAATTGTGGAAAGACAATGTAGTGCTAATGGAACTACCCTACATCCACACTGCAGAGTGGTCATGTTAGCAGCTGATGAGTTATGCCCCCTAATGGCCCAGCCAACTTGAGTTAAGGATTTTTGTTAGTGGACGGAACTTGAGCTAGGTGCAGCATTCAAGTTGTAATTCGAGGTTTCAGAGTAGCAGCCGTGTTAGTCTGTATTCGCAAAAAGAAAAGGCGTACTTGTGGCACCTTAGAGACTAACCAATTTATTTGAGCATGAGCTTTCGTGAGCTACAGCTCACTTCATCGGATGCATATACCGATGAAGTGAGCTGTAGCTCACGAAAGCTTATGCTCAAGTAAATTGGTTAGTCTCTAAGGTGCCACAAGTACGCCTTTTCTTGTTGTAATTCGAGTTAACTTTGCAGTCAAGGGAGGCCTTTAGAGGCTTGCTGGTACAGTTGCTGAACATTCCATCTGCACTGAGCATGCTTCCTGGCCCCACAGACTCCATGAAGGATGTAGCAGTAAAAACTGTCACTTTATTAAGTAGTGCTGCATTGGGACCCAGAAAGAGACCGTACATTCTAATCTCAGCTCCCCCATGTACCGATATGCAAAATTCTGTGCCCATCACTACATTTATTATTGAGGAAGGCCCCATATTCCTACCTTAGAAGGCAGGTGAGTATCATACCACTGATTTTACACAGTGGTTACACAAGGTCATTTCAGGTACAACTGGCAAGATAACACTGTCTCTAATGTTGCGGACTCAATCCACAGTCTCATTGCTTTGAACGATAAAATATGCCAAATTTATATAGTTGGCTATCCTATCCATAACCACTTCCTTCCAGTGCCAGGAATAGAAATCAGGAATCCTGATTCTCCATGTTCCACTGCTATCTAGAAAACAGTTGTGTAAGCCATTAGCAAAGTGTGTCACATTTACCTCTCTCATGGCTGGTGTACTTAGAAGATAATAGCCTGCTACTACTGTCAATTTCTCTTACAGGTCAAGCAGTACACATCAGTGCTGTGGATCTAAAGGCTTTGGGTTTAACTCCTGCTGGTGGGCCAGTATGGTTTCACATGATAAAATTTGCTCTGTTGGTTTGGGGATTTATGTATTTTTTTAATCTAGGAAATTGCGTACCAAAACTATTTTTAAAGGATGTAAAGTTTGCAAAGTCACCCCTTCAGGTTAGGAAGTGTCAGAATGAAGGTTTTTCATGAAATCTTAACTTGCCCTCCCCTGTGTATATGAACTATGATAAAGTCCTTAATTACATGATCACATGCTGTCTGTTCTGCAAGACCCCTGCTTCTTTCAGTGCAAATGATGGATAGTGAATAAGGCAGAGGTTTGTAAGAAAGACAAGAATGTTCCTTTGTGGTTAAGGCTGTGGACTGGATCCCAAGAGATCTGGGCTCTGCTCCTGACTCTGCCACAGACTTCCTACATAATGTTCAGAGAGACCGTATCATAAGACACATACCCATGCTACTTTAATTCTGGCATTTCTTACCTTCTGTGTGCTTGACTTCCAACTTAATGTTCTTTAAATGTATCTTTTTAATGTACAGGGTAATACGATTCTTTGTTATTTTCCAAAATATTCTAAACTAATCCTTTCAAGAAAACAAGGCATAAAATAATGTTAGGAATATATAGAAATAAAACTGTTTTGTTCTTTAAAAAAATTCCCAAGCCAAAAACTTCATTAAGGTAGCAAAGGGGTTGTATGAGTATATAGCTATGAATATCTATTAATTTTAAACACCATTCTTTAAACATTATAAAATATTTTAAAAAATGAAAATAAATTATAATGCTGAAAATGTTCTGAAAGGTGGTAATAGTAATGACATAAGTTTCCAACATTAACCTTATCTCTGCCTTCCTATCGCCCTCCTCAGTCTTTCATGTAACTTTGTATTCTGGGCTACGGATCTCAACTATCCAAAATGCAACTCTGTTCTGGCCTATAAATTGTGATCCTACCAATTAATCAGATACTGAAAAAAAGATTTTCCACAAGTGGTGAGGACCATAGGAGACCACGGCATTTCACTCACATTCCCTCCACATGTCACCCACTTAAAAGATGAGTTCCCCATCACTCCACTCTGGGAGGGACACCCCTCTCTACTCCATTCACTGTCCCTGTAGTAGTCAGAGACCTCACATTCTGTAGACAAGATCAGCTTTTTTCCTCAGAACCACAATAATCTATAGTCCCTTGCAAAGTCGGCCTGAAATTCTGCTATACTACGCAAAGGACAGAAAGGATATGTAGGTTGTATCAGTGTACCATATACTTCATATATGCAACAGTGAAGTCTTTAGTTTTTTTCCTGGGTACGTCCCAAAGTGGAGAAGCAAAGCAAGTCTAAATGGGCAGAGTTAGGGAGCTGTTAGTATAAACAAAGCTACTGAGATAGGACTGTTCCCAATATGCTCTTTATTGAAAGAAAAAAAATTAAACCTAACCCCTCCCCCCCCCCAAACTTCCCGTTTTTGAAAATTTCACTGAAGAGGAATGCGAAGAACAGGCAACACAGAATAAGTACATAAGAAAACAGAATGCTTAACACTGGGGGAAAATAACGTGAATTTCATTAATTGTTTTACAGTTTTCTATTAGTGTTCTGTCTGCTTTAAATGATGAAAGTCATCTTTTTATATATATATATCTCAAACATTTAGATGTGGTAATGCTAACAAATGCATCTGTATTGCATCAACTTGTCTTTTACCTCAGATGTCTACACCTCAGTTGGTTTGCATTACTACATAGTCCTCTTGTTGCACATTCAATTTCATGTGGATCACTAAGACTGCTTAAATGAATTTGCCTTGTTTCAGAACCCACAAGAAAGCCAATGTATTGCAATGTATTCAGTTCTCCACAGCCACTGCACAGGAACTCACTCACGCATCCTTAGTGGCATAAATGTAATCTATGCCTACTGTGTGGGTATCTCTGCATGTTGTGGTCAGGTAAAAGAAGGTTTTATGGACATGTGTTTGAAAAAGCCCCATACTCATCAGTGACAAAAAATAAGGGACAAGAGAGTTTATACAAGTCATCAAAAGGTGTGCCAATAAACCCTTTTTATGCCACTCTGCACCATCAGCGATTCTGTTTTTCTTGCATATATTAATGGAAAGCAATTTCAGAAATCTTTAAAATTGTTAAAAAAAAAAAAAAAAAAGTGTGTGTATGTCCATCCATCACCCGCCTACAGAAAAGAGTCAGGTATCTTTAAGTTATCAGTCCTTCCATGCAGGTCTTGGAAAGAGGAATTAAAACCAATGTAAACTACTTACAGTATCATTTCTATACCTAAGAATGTATGCTTTGTCTTAGTAAGTGTCTTTTACTACATGCTTGTACAGTACCTAGCAGAACAGAGCTCTCACATGGTTGAGACCACTAGTCTTTTTGAAGCTCTCCGAGACTTAGGATGTTAAAACTAGTGGCAGTGAATGGGTTAGTGGGCAGTGGGCAGATGAGATGGTGAAAGCACTTGGGCGATAATAGGTTCATTATTTATCTTAGAGATCTCCTGAATATTTTGGGGGATCAGTATTCCTACGTGTTTCATACAAGAGTATTACCACTGAAAGTCCCAATTTGAGGAAAGGCCTTTGTGGGCATATTTGTTAATGCCCAAGACTTCTGATTTACTCCAATTAATTCCATCTCTTGAGAGAGCCCAAATGTATTAATAATCACCTATTACCAATAAAACCTTCATACATTAGTCCGTAAGGAAGCACAATCTAATAAAGCAATTATTTGTTTATTATATATAAAAGTACTAACCAAATGATAGATTTTACTTTACCTTTCCTATGAGTTAAGGCATGTGGAAGTACATTGATGATAATGCTTTAATCTTTTAACCCCAATGAAAGAGAGAGAGAAAAGAAAAGGAACTAACATATCATTATCAAATAGAGCTCATTAACTTGTTCAGAGTAGCCATATCAGATCTCCGAGAGCAATACATAAAGTCCATATGATTGAATCATTCCAAAAATATCTTCTCTTGCAAGGGAGGAGTTTGCAGACTGTTGAGGTGTTTTTTCCTCCTCCTGACATGAACTGAATGATCCTTTCTTCTCACCATTCATATTATCAAATGTTGCTGGGCATTTAATAAAAAACTTCAAGTCCACCTTCCCGGCCAGATGTTTTGCTTGGTTAAAAGCTGCCCTCATTGCAACCACATCAGGGGCATAATCATAAAAGAGCTGTATTTTAATTGCTGGATGCTGGATTCTGGATTTCTGCAAATAAGCTCCTTAGTGGTAAACTTCAGCAATTTCACAGTCAACCTCTAGGCGTACTTCCTGGAGCTGGCTTGAGGGCAAGGGCCTGGTATGCATGATCTTTATCAAAACAAAAATCTACTGGCAGATCCAACAACTTAGTTACCTGTGTAGGGACAAATTCAGAAGGTTTACCGTTCTCTGTTCCCTCAGGGATACCCACAATCCTCATGTTATATCGTTGCAAGCAGCTTTCTAGATCAGTTAGCTTGGTCTTAACAGTCTTGATGATGATACAATTCTTCATAATCTGTAATTTGTTCTCTTTGAAAGCATCGTCCACTTCAGAATTCTGTGTTCTGCTTCATCCATCTGTCTGGGTAGAGCGTGCAGTGCACCCTGAATCTCAGTCATTGTGGTCTGTAGGGTGGAAACTGCAGATTTGATTCCAACAGAGTATCTACGGCCATCTGTTGTAGCACAGCCATCAGCTGCATTCCATCAAGCTCAGGCACCATTTTGTTTGTAGAAGTGAGGGAGGCAGATCTCCTCTGGTTTTGTTGGTTCTTTCAGATCCGGAGAGGAAGAATCTACAGCTAGAAGATAGTATCTTGGGCATTTCATTAGGCAGGTGCAATATTTCTTTGGGAGGGATGATGGGGTTTAGGGGATGATGTTTGGAGATTCCTACTGGGCCGTTGGCGCCGACTTCGTGGATGCTCCGCACCCACCAGCAGCCAAGCTCCCTCCTCCTCGCCACCGCCTCCTCCCCAAGTGCTCCATGTCCTCGCTCCTTCCCCTCCCTCCCCGCGCTTCCCACCCCCCCTCCCCACCTAACAGCTGTTTGGCGACACTTCGTGCTTTTCAGGAGGGACGGGGACCCGGCATGCTCAGGGGAGGAGGCAGGGCAGGGATGGGGACTTGGGAAAAGGGGGTGGAATGGGGGCAGGGCTAGAGTGGGAAAAGGCAGGGTGGAGACATTGGGAAAGGGGTGGAATGGGAGTGGGGTGAGGGCAGTGCAGGAGCAAGAAGAGATGGGGCTAGGGGCGGGGGTGAGCATCGAGAACCCACCGGGTAGAGGGGTAGTCGGAACCTATGTAGTGGGCTGCTTCATAGCTCAAGCAATCTGCATCTGCTTTGGTCACAGCACCCTCTGTTGTCGTCAGGTTAGTGTTTCTATTGTGTTTCAGTGTTGGTAAATGTGCCAAAAAGCTTAAACAGTAGGTTCATGCATTTTATTGATAAACTGAAAACTAAATAAAATATATATCTAGCTGGGATGATTTAATTGGGGATTGGTCCTGCTTTGAGCAGGGGGTTGGACTAGATGACCTCCTGAGGTCCCTTCCAACCCTGAGATTCTATGATTCTATATATCTATGGTCTCAAATATCACTGCACTATTTCAGATATAAGCCAGTGTAATGCCTTTCTGAGGTTCAGGCATTTGAAATAAAGACAAACAAATACAAGTTTATGATACTGATAGAAAATTATGCTGGCACAAAACTTCAGTAACACAGTTGTAAATCAGGGCTGCATGTTAGAAACTATATTAGTAGTTGCATCCTGAAGTATTTGAGGTAGGAGTGTCACGGTTAGCTCAAGCAATTAACACAAAACAAATTAACTAGATTAAAAAAATAGTCACAATTAATCACTGTTTTTAATTGCACTGTTAAATAATAATGGAATACTAATTTAAATTGAATATAAATATTTTGGATGTTTTTGTACATTTCCAAATATATTGATTTCAATTACAACACAGAATACAAAGTGCACAGTGCTCACTTTATATTATTTTGTATTACAAATATTTGCATTGTAAAAAAGATAAACAAAATAAATAGTATTTTTCAATTAATCTCATATGAGTACTGTAGCGCAATCTCTTTATTGTGAAAGTGCAATTTACAAATGTAGAATTATATTTTTACATAACTGCACTCAAAACCAAAACAATGTAAATCCGTAGATCGTACAAGTTTACTCAGAGCTACTTCTTGTTCAGTCAATCGCAAAGACAAACAAGTTTGTTTATGTTTATGGGAGCTAATGCTGCCTGCTTTTTGTTGACAGTGTCACTTGAAAGTGATAACAGGAATTCACATGGCACTGTTGTAGCCGGGGTTGCATGGTATTTACGTATCAGATATGCTAAACATTTGTGTGCCCCTTCATGCTTCAGCCACCATTCCAGAGTACATGCTTCCATGCTGATGACACTTGATAAAATGTGTGTTAATTGAATTTGTGACTGAATTCCTTGGGGGAGCATTGTAAGTCTCCTGCTCTGTGGTTTTACCTGCATTCTGCCATGTATTTCATGTTGTAGCAGTCTTGGATGATGACCCAGCACATGTTGTTCAATTTAAGAATGCTTTCACTGCAGATTTGACAAAACTCAAAGAAGGTACCAATGTGAGATTTCTAAAGAGAGATACAGCACTCGACCCAAGGTTTAAGAATCTGAAGTGCCGTCCAAAATCTGAGAGGGACAAGGTGTGGAGCATGCTTTCAGAAGAACAACATTCTGATGCAGAAACTACGGAATCTGAACCACGAAAAAAGAAAATCAACCTTCTGCTGGTGACATCTGACTCAGATGGTGAAAATGAATGTGCCTCTGTTTGCACTGGTTTGGGTCATTATCGAGCAGAACCTGTGATCAGCATGGAAGCATGTCCTCTGGAATGGTAGTTGAAGCATGAAGGGACATACGAAGGCTTAGCATATCTGGTACATAAATACCTTGCAATTCTGGCCTACAACAGTGCCGCTCTTCGGGGACCATTACCTTGTTGTGGTGAAGGGGCTTGCATGTTCCAATGATCCTCAGAACTATGTTGTCAGGAGCTTTGTGCTCCTTGTAGGGTCTCCCAAGGCAAACAGGTCCGAGAGGAGTTCTCAGACAAAGCACGATCCAATCCCCCAAGTCCTCAACGGTGGATCAGGCGGAAGAGGGTCTTTGGATCTCAACAGCTGTGAAAGCGGATGAAGGCTGCAGCATGTTGGAGATCTCCAGTCATCTCGGACTTTCCCTGCCACTGGGCCCCAGACCTCCAGCTTGTCATGATTGTGTGGTTGCTGTAGGCGTATCAGCTTCTCCATGTTAAGACATCACGCACAGGTTTCTACCATGGGAAATAACATCTTTTCAACCTTCCATCAAGGGATCACCAATGACGATGACAACAGTGCCATGTGAATACCTGTTTTCTACATCCAAATATTCCAAAAATACTTAAATAAATGTGGTATTGTTTAACAGCGCAATTAATCATGGCTATTTCAATAATCTCGCAATTGATCACGATTAATTTTTTAAATGTTTGACAGCTCTAATTTGAAGACTCTATGAAGACTGAAGTATTTAAAAGGCTCAATTGGAATTTCATGAATACAAAATGTCTATTTTTTATACTTTCTGCCAAAACCTTTCTATGAATTTAATTGTCAAGAGAAATCCAGACATGGGAATCCCTGTGGGTGCATCCTTCTATTGCAATGTGGTCTTACCATGAATATAGCATAGAACATTTATACATTATGCAAATGTACTTAGATCTCAATTCAGTGTCAATACAAGTATTGAAAACTATAGCAGTGTAACGACTAAGGGCTTGGCTACACTTGCAAGTTACAGTGCATTAAAGGAGCCCCAGGCACACTAGCTCACTACCCGTCCACACTGGGAAAGCATGTAGAGTGCTCTGACTCCGCGTCTGATCCGCTCCTGGTACTCCACCTCAGTGACTGGAATAATGTTTTGTGCACCCCTGCTGGAGTGCTGTGGCGCCAGTGTGGATGCCCTGGTCTGTTAGTGCACTCTGATCGGCCTCCAGAAGTGTCCCACAATGCTTGTGCTAGCCACTCTGGTCATCACTTTGAACTCTACTGCCCTGCCCTCAGGTGACTAACCGCCAGACCCGCCCTTTAAATTCTCTGGGAATTTTGAAAATCCCCTTTCTATTTGCTCAGCCAGGCGTGGAGTGCTCTCAGTGAATCTTTCCAGGTGACCACGCCTGCACTAGGGCAATCCCCAGTATGGCGTAATGGCGAGGTGCTGGACCTCATCAGTGCTTGTGGGGAGGAAGCTGTCCAGTCCAAGCTGCGCTCCAGCTGTAGGAATTACGATACCTTCGGGCAGATATCAAGGGACATGATGCAAAGAACGCAGTGCAGGATTAAAGTGAAGGAGCTGCGGAATGCCTACCGCAAAGCCCGTGAGGCAAACAGCCGCTCAAGTGCTGCCCCTGCGACCTGCCGTTTCTACAAAGAGCTGGACGCGCTACTTGGGGGCGACTCCACCTCTACTCCAAGTACCACCATGGACACCTCAGAGCCCAGTTCAACAAGGCAGGAGGAGGAGGAGGAGGAGTGAGGGTGCTGAGGTGGAGGAAGACACCCCGGCATCCCTAGATGCATGCAGCCAGGAGCTGTTCTCAAGCCAAGAGGAAGGTAGCAAGTTGTGGCGGCCAGTGCTTGGGGAAGGACAAACACTAGAGGAGGTTCCCGGTAAGCGGCATTTATTTTGGGAAGGAATTTATTCGGTGCGGGCTCTTGTGGTGAGGAGGGTTAGGGCTGCATGCATGTCTAGATGCACAATAGGGTGTTGATGTGCTCTCTCACATCACGGTAATCTGCCTCAGTGATCTTTTCAAAGGTTTCATCCAGAACTTGGGCAATGCGCTTGCGCAGGTTTCTTGGGAGAGCCACTGTGTTCCTTGTCCCAGTAAGGCTAACTTGTCCGTGCCACTGTGCCGTGAGGGGCAGGGGGACCATTGCTGCACACAGGCAAGCTGCATATGGACCAGGGTGCATCATTGCTCTGCCTGGTGTGAACAACGGTGCCTCTGTTAAGTGTTGCATTTTCCTTTACAGATGCAACCTTGAGATCTCTGCCCGAAAGACTCCAAAGAATCAGAAAGAGGCCACATAGAAGCAAGGAAGACATGTTGCATGAAGTAATGCAGCATTCAAATAATGAAAATCAAAAAGTGCAGGAGTGGTGGGACAGTGAAAGGAGGATCCGCCAGCAGAATGAGGAGCACCGGCACAAAAGCGCGGTGCTCCGGCAGCAAAGCACGGATCAGCTGATAAGCATAATGGAGCGCCAAGCGGACTCGATCCAGGTGCTCGTAGCCATGCAGGTGGAGCGCTACTGTGCCCGATCCTCCCCCCCCCCGCAGCCCTTGTCCCAAAATGCTTTCCCTTGTGCCCCTATGTCACCTCCAACCCACTTTCCCCAATATTCAGGTTCTTACCGCCACCAGCTGCCTCTAACACCTGTAGCTTCACCACCCAGCCCTGAAAACTACGACCCTTACCCTCTGCACTCAACCCCCATCACCATGCAGTATAGCCATCCTGAACTGCAGCACTCATTGCACAGCGCTCCAGACAGGAAGGCTGAGTACGATAACAGGACATACAATCTGTGATTGTACCATTCCCCAGGCCACCCCTTTGCCCTTTCTGTTTCCCAAGCAGTTGTGTTTCTTTTCAATAAATGGCTTTTTTGGCTTTCTTATTGCATAAAGTAAAAGATACCTTACCCCAGGAAAGAAACAGGCACTGCGAGTCAGCGTAGCAAACACAGATTCCTACTAACATTGGAATCACTGCACTTCACTCCCGTGCAGGGCACCAGACATTACTGGTGGCTTTCAGCCTCAGATTGCTCCTTCAAGGCATCCCTAATCCTTGCAGCCCCGCGCTGGGCCCCTCTAATAACCCTGCTCTCTGGCTGTTCAAATTCAGCCTCCAGGTGTTGAAACTCTGAGTTCCATGCCTGAGAGAATCGTTCACCCTTCCCTTCACAAATGTTATAGAGGGTACAGCATGCGGATATAACCATGGGGATGCTGTCATCGGCGAGGTCCAGCTTCCCATACAGAGAGTGCCAGCAGCCCTTTAAACGGCCAAAAGCACACTCCACAGTCATTCTGCAATGGGTCAGCCTGTTGTTGAACCGCTCCTTGCTGCTGTCAAGTCTCCCTGTGTAGGGTTTCATGAGCCATGGCATTAAAGGATAAGCGGGGTCTCCCAGGATCACAATGGGCATTTCAACTTCCCCTGTGGTGATCTTTTGGTCTGGGGAAAAAAGTCCCAGCTTGCAGCTTCCTGAACAGGCCAGTTTTCTGAAAGATGCATGTGTCATGCACCTTTCTGGGCCAGCCTGCGTTAATGTCAGTGAAACGCCCATGGTGATCCACAAGCTCCTCGAGAACCATAGAGAAATACCCCTTCCAATTAACATACTCGGAGGCTAGGTGGGCTGGTGCCAGAATTGGAATGTGTGTGCCATCTATCACCATCCACAATGTCATGCACATTACCTGGAGTCACGGTTCTTCTGAGCAGAATGTGATTAATAGTCCTGCAAACTTGCATCAACACGATTCCAACGGTCGACTTCCCCACTCCAAACTGGTTAGCGACCGATTGGTAACTGTCTGGAGTTGCCAGCTTCCAGATTGCAATAGCCACCCTCTTCTCCACCATCAGGGCAGCTCTCAATCTTGTGTCCTTGCACTGCAAGGTGTGTGTGAGGTCCTGACACAGTCCCATGAAAGTGGCTTTTCTCATCCGAAAGTTCTGCAGCCACTGCTTGTCATCCCAGACTTGCATGACGATGTGATCCCACCACTCAGTGCTTGTTTCCTGAGCCCAAAAGCACCATTCCACGGTGGTGAGCATGACCATGAATGCCACAAGCAAACTCGTGTCCTATGTGTTACTCACGTCGATATCATCGTCAGAGCCCTCACTGTCATTTTGGATCATAAGGAATAACTCAACTGCCAAACGTGACGTGCTGGCGAGACTCGTCTGCATCCTCCTCAGCAGTTCAGGCTCCATTCCCACAGACCGAAAGGGAAGACAGAGCACGCAGTACAAAAACCGGTGAAAGATGCCGCCAAATGTGGACTGAAGCACAGGGATTGCTGGGATGTGAACCGATGCATCACAGGGCGTTGGGACAGGACCCAGAATGCCCCACATCTCCCGCCCCCTTCCCACAATTCACAGCACCAGAATGGGAAGAGGTGCTCTGTGGGATAGCTGCCCATAATGCACCACTCCCAGTGCCGCTGCAAGTGCCTCAAACATGGCCGCGCGAGTGCGCTTGTTCCTGTCAGTGTGGACAGACTGCAGCACTTTCCCTACTGCGCTCTCCGAAGGTGGGTTTAACTCAAAGTGCTCTACATCTGCAAGTGTAGCCATGCCCTTATTGTAAAGGGACTATATCTGTTTAAAAAAACTCACCACACATGAAAGTGACTGGAAAGAACATTCATAGCTAATGATAAATAAATAGTAGTTAACACTTTTTAAATAAAAAAGAAGAAAAAGCAAAAAGATGTAGAGCATTGACAAGTAGATGAAAGGGTTCTTGTTGCCTTCCATCTGAGATTACTCAAATGCATTCCTGTATTCAATTACCTGAGAAGACGTGATATTCCCTTAAGTGAGAGTGGGAGAGCAGAAGGGATGGCAGTTTTGTGCCTCTGCTTGCTCACAGCCCTTTGGAACTGGTTCAGCAGAAGTAGTTTAAGCTGCTGAAAGGTTTTGGATTCAGATGGTGACTACAGACCGTAATCACTGGGTCAAGATCATAACACAGAACAGCAACAGAAAGTTGTGGTGGAGCGAAAAGTTTAAGATGGATGTGTGAATGCTGTTAGAATAGACCGCATCTTAATACCACAAGGCCTGCTCAGCTCAGAGTATTTTCTGAATATGAACTAAATAGTAAGTCAGTCTTGTAACTATGCTTATCCCAGTACATTTGCACATACGGTATCTGGTAAGCCCTAATTTTCTGTTAATTTTGAATAGATTTTCTGTAGCTAATTTCTGGGGTTGATGCACATTCAGGATTCAGCAAAGGGTTTAATTATTTTTTCACAAAGCCACTGTCATGTTCTGAAGATTATTGATACACTCACTTCCTTTAAATACTTTTCCTCAGAACCCACTTATTTCTGCTATTTTCCATACATAATCAATCACTGCTTTCTTGCTCCCCGCAATGCCACTCCTCTCTCTGACTACATTAAGGGATATTAAGCTTACAACAATAGAGCAAACGACAAAATCCAAGAAGTAAAACCAAAATGCACAAAATCAGGAGGAGGAGAGGGGAGCAATGGGGAGGAAAAGGAAAGAGCTCCCTCAAGAGACTTCCCTTTGTCTTCTTATCTTGCTATTCTGCCTTGATCTTCTACCCTTAATAATGTCAGATACTTGGATTCTATGGTTTTGAGTATTATAGAAATACCTAAATAAAATAATTATAAACACCATTGCAGGTGCAGCCCCTGGAGTGCTTGCAAATTCTTGCAAATTCTCCTCTTGGGAGATTAGGCAAAAATTCTGTAGGCTAGAATGGTCCAGCACGAGGACTTTGGTTTGTGTAGGCTGTTGAACAGTGTATCCTCTTTATCTTGTCTTCACTTGTCTTCTCTTCCGACTTTGGGGTGCGAGTATTGGCTGAAGGCCCGGCAAGGACATCATGAGGTCCTAGAGTTCGCTTGGCCCAGAGGAGGGAAGAGGTCAGGAATCCAGAGCAAGTCTCTCCTTTGGCCTTGATTTCTCTCTGTCTGATCTAGGTGGCCAGTTACCCAAGTGGGGGAGATACATAGCCATTTTTTTTAATCAGTTCCAGCTACTGCTTACTCAGTCTTAGTGTCAAGGGTAAATAAACTTTATAGAGCCTAATAAAACCCACCCTTGCAACAGGAGATGCGGCACTGGTTTGTCCAAGCATAGTAAATTTAGGCCTTTCCACAGTCAGTCCCAACTCATGTCTACAAATTCAACCTCCCAAATAAGACTACAATGGTAGAGAAACAGAATAATCTTTGAGAGTTGAAAGAGAATTATGTTCAACTTGTGGTCTATATAGCAGAGTTAACTCTAGGGCTGGTATTGTTAAATATCTTTATAACTGATCTGGAAACTCAGATAAGTGATGAAAGGGCCAGATTTGTAGATAAGAGAATTTGAAGGAGTTGCACACACAGAAAATATAGCAATGTGGAGAATACTTAGAAGATGAAGTAGGCTAGCAAAAGAAAAATACCATTTACTTTCCTACAAATATTTTTAAATGAAGTTTAATATAGAAAAATCAAAGACATTTGGTGGGGGGGGGAACAATATAGGAGAATGTTAGGTGCGTGGAAATGAAAAAAAAGGATTTGGTGGGGGTTTTTTGTTTTGTTTTGTTTTCTGTATTAAGTAGCCTGAGTCATGCCAGGACTTGAGCAATGTGTGACTGGAGCATGATATACCATCAAAGTCAGTGGGACTATTCATAAATACCTTCCTTGAATGCTTAAGTCTTTGTATTTTCTATACTCAATTTCATGTTGTATATTTTTAAACTATATTTGCAGGAACATAAATAACATTTCTTTACTAAACATCTAGATATTTGCTAGATAACCTGTATATGCTTCTCCTAATCTCTTTTTATTTTCAATGCTTTGAATTCCCTTATCGGAATATTTGACTTCAGTGTGGCTACTCGTGTGTAAAGTTATGCATGTATTTAAGTCTCTGCAGGAACTTAAAGTGCAAAGCTGTTGGATAAAGACATATACCATTTTGTAGATGCATACATAGTGGTAATTCCAGTAGACTGAGTATTTATGGAATACCGTGTACAATTTTGTACACCTGATTATAAAACCTAGAACAGTAAAACAAAGAAAACACAAAGAATAACGGCAAAGATAAGAGCTGAAAGGTCAGACAGGAAAAAAGTTTAACAATGCATATATACCGTAGTTGAAAGAAATGAATAGAAAGGGGCTATGATACTTTGTGTAAAGATATTTGTGGGGAAATGATATAAGGCCAAAGTAATGTACTAGACTTATGACCAAAAATTATAAAGTATTACAGGAAGTATAGGGCTTTACATTAAAGTAGGACAAATGTAGATTAAATATAAGGAACATATCCTGATGATAAGAGTTTAAACAATGGAATACCCTGCCATGAGAAATCATGATGCACCATATATGGAAATATTAAAAAGGAGATTAGATAAAGTCAATGTACAGTATGTATTAGGTTTAGGCACCTCATTTCGCTTGTCCCATGAGAAGTCACTTTTTAGCCCTTGATTCTTTGACACCCAAGCAGTATATGAAAAAAAGCCAGAATAGTTCCCAGAGCCTTGCCAATATTACCGTTCAATATATTTCTATTTTAAAGTAGATTTGTACTTACAGTGCAATGTGAGCTGTTAAGACCCCTGTGAAATATTGAGAGTATGAAAGCAGCTAAATAAAAAATAAGTTCTGTTCCTGATCCATGAGATCAAAATTTAGGGATTATCGTTTACTGGGGTGATGCATCCTTTAGGAGGAGTGAGCTGCAACTTTGAGACTGATCATTAGGTTGGCATCAAGGATTAGTTAAACTGTTGGAGGGAAGGGAAGATGATGACTCAACAACACGTGTAATATTTTCATTATAGGGAAGATCACCAGCAAAAACCACCCATAGTACATGAGATCCATCTAATAGTTTATAGTAAAGATATTTAAGATGTATTGATGAAAAGGACTACATGAGAGCTAGGTATTAGAAAACATATGAAGGTGTCCGTTTTAATCTTGATGTTAACTTGCTTTCACGGGTGTATCACTTACCTTCATATTACTGCAGAATCACTTTTGTGTTATTCTTTAACAGTTTAAAGCACTCCACCTTTAGAAACTTAGGAGAGTAGGTAGACTGTGGGCCAGATTCTCAAGTGAGTTATGGCCTCCTGCACTTGCTTTAAGTATATCATTAGGGTGGAAGCTGGGCCAGCCTTGAGGAACAGACTCCCATCCCCACCCCCAGCAACTCTCTGCCTTCCTCCTGTGCCCAGTGGTGGTCTAACATAGGAGAGAATCTGGCTGTGTAGCTCTGACTGTCATGTATGTATATATTTGTAACTTTTAACAAAAAATACAGATTATGTCCTTGTGTCATTGAAGGACTTCTCAAAATTCTGTTCTATGTATAGTAGTCCTTTTTCTAAATGAAATACTAACAAGCACAAATCTCAGTAAAAAGCTATTTTCCCCCCTCCCCCCGTGTGGATGTTCAGGATAACTACTTTTCTTGTCGACTTTTTTTTTTTAAAGTGCTCCAGCATGAAGATGTTTTCAGTCAGGCCTTGTTCAGTCTGAAGCACGTTTTTATGGTTAATATTGTTCATGCGTGAGCACTTTCAAATGGTAAATTGCGGAACATTTTCCCCATTTTTATATCGTAAACAATTGACCTGTAAGCTAGTGTAAACCATCTAATGGGCAAAAAAGGAAGAAGCTCTGCCGCCAGCGTGAACAATCTTGTCAGAACCAAGTAATCTTGAAAATAGTGGGGAACATTGTTTAGTTATGACTTTCAGATACTGTACAGGCATTTAAAAACCACTGACCGGAGCTTGTCAAACATTAGCCAGTCTAAGTTTTGTGCAGTGGATTTTAAGCAGATTAGAGGAGCCCAAGTTAAATGTTTCAGTAATACATTATTTTTATTTTTAGCAGTTCTATATAGGGATACTTTGTGAACCTAAAGTGAGAGATGGGTGCGTTTGCTTCACAGGGAGCTTTGCAACCATTTTGTTCAGTCTTCATCCACATTGTTTCACAAAGAGTGTCACTTTGAGTTCCAAGATTGAAGTTAAAAATACATATATGGTTATAATGAAGCTCAGTTTAAGCTGCCAAGGTTCACCTTGTTTCACATCCAAAGCCATGGAAGGCTCGCATGTAAACCTGTAAGTCAGCCCAGGTTCAATCAACACTGGTCCCAGGTTCACTTGAAAGCATTGTGAAGCTACACAAACCTTTAGAAGAATCTGGGCTGAGTTTCAAGCTAATAATGAAACCCATGATCAGGCAGGCTTCACATGCTCTTGAATTTCCTTGAGAACTTTTTACCCAGCTCTGCTTAAGTTTGTTTTTTGAACATTGAAATAGGGCCTGAACTTTCAGATAACTATTGCTAGAAACAAGGCATGTTACCACATGTAGTCCCGTTGATGTCAACTCATGGTAGTATGCACTACACCAATAGCAAGGGTTTCAGGGTCAGCCCCGTGATCTTTAGGCTAAAAAGCATATAGCTGAGTGGGTTGATACTGGAGTGGGAGCCATGAGCATGGATTCACATCCTGGCTCTAACTGGCTGTGTGACTATGGGCAAATCACTTTGCATCTCTCTTGCCCTCTGTAAAATAGGCCCAGTAGTGCTAGCCCATCTCTGTAAAGTGTTTTGAGCTAGTGGATGAAAGAATTATCATTAGTGATTATTCTTACTACCAGGTTGAAGTTCACTTTCTTCTCTGATCATTTCTGGCCACTGTTGCAACTGCTAATGGTTTCAGGATGCAGTAGCATCCTTTTTCAAATGTAGAAGTTAGTATTTCAAAAGATGATATGCTTATAATGTGGGGGCAATATTGAGAATGCATTATTTGATGAGTATGGTTGGCAGCAGTGACGTGCTAAAACCGAATGAAAAGTAAGAATATTCTTGGATTTTTTGCCATATGTTACAACCCTGTATAGAAATTCAACCTTGATGAAGAGAGGACTGAGAGGGGACATAAGTTTTCAAGTACATAAAAAGTTGTTACAAGGAGGAGAGAGAAAAATTGTTCTCCTTAACCTCTGAGCACAGAACAAGAAGCAATGGGCTTAAATTGCAGCAAGGGAGGTTTAGGTTGGACATTAGGAAAAACTTCCTAACTGTCAGGGTGGTTAAGCACTCGAATAAATTGCCTAAGGAGGTTGTGGAATCTCCATCACTGGAGATTTTTAAGAGCAGGCTAGACAAACACCTGTCCGGGATGGTCTAGATAATGCTTAGTCCTTACATGAGTCCAGGGGACCGGACTAGATTACCTCTCACGGTCCCTTCCAGTCCTATGGTTCTATGTCAACACAAAGCCTCCGCACCACTTACACCCTCAAAATAGGCCTTGCAAATTACTCTGCAAATCAGCAAACTTTTGCTCTGAGGGACCAAAGAGGGGAATCAGATTCCAGGTTGAAGGGCTACCTGTTAAAATAAGTGGTGCATGATTTTTTGTTTTGTTTTTTTTGTTAGCCCTATACACAGGAATCGATTTCATCTGAGCTTGCACATGCACATAGCGGGCATTACTGTTGTTCTTCAGACTAGTAAAATCTCTGAGTTGAAATGTGTTTTGGTTTTGTGTGCCTTCTGTATCAAGACTCCTGCATAAACAAGATAAACTGGAATAAAATGAAAATCAAAAGCAATTTTAAATTGGAAAATAGAGTCTTCACAAATGTACAGCACATATGGCTCAGTGTTTTGAATTCTCTTTGTTAGCACCATAGCTGGCAAAATGATAGCTGTCTCTGACTGCGGGAATGAGACTCTCATTAAGAATGCACTAATTGTAGGGTTTGCATGCACTCATGTTCATTACTGATTTGGATCCTGGCTTTCTTAGAGATGCCTCTTTCTTAAGGCTGTACTCCAACAGTTAGATCAGCGATGGGGCTTTTACTCACAGTCACCAAATGTAAATATTAGGGAGGCCTGGTTGGAGGGTATTTTTTAGTACTTCTCCCTGAAATATTCTTTCCCTCTTGGTCCATAAGAGCCCAAGTGTGTTGATTTTCAGGGGGCATTCCAAGGTCTTTCTCTTTAAGGCCTACTTCTTTAAGCCTTTTTCATGAGGTGGTCCCATTTATTTGTGTTAATTGGGAGGTGTTTTTTTTTTCTTTTAAAATGTGGCTGTGTTCTAATTCATGGTTGATTTAGAATTGATATACATGTCAATACAACCTGATGTGCATTCTTATAAATTAAAAGATAAATACTTTACAGACATGTTCAATGAAAAACATTTATCGCTAAAGAAACTTGTGGAGTATTCTTCTTGTAGCTAATCCATTTCCTGTCTGTTGCACAGCTAAAATCGACCAAGAAAATGAAGAGAAGTCACTGACAGAAGCACATAAAAGGTGAGATGAACTAACGCAATAAAACTTTTTCCTTTGAAAGATGTGTTTTCATTCGAAGGTACTGTATTGTAAGCCAACACTAACAGAATTTTCTGGATAGCAAAAGAAATGCATTCAGAAAATACAAGTGATATTTATTTAATGTCAGCTTTGTTTTGAACTTTAGAATAGAAAATCAAAACAACCCAAGCATGCACAGAAGACTATTATAATGGGAAATACACCCATCTTCATGCCTTAAAAAAAAAAAGAAAGAAAGAAGATATTGGCATATGAGTGAACTGTTTGAACCACAGTTCTTCACTTATGAAATATCTGCTGTACTAATAGTTTTTTTTAATATCAAGGATGTGTATAATTAAATGTGATTTGATCTGTAAGAACTCAAATTTTTCTTCAAATGACTTTTGTGATGAAACCACAAATTTCATTACGTATATGAGCAGTGTAAAAGTTTCAAAATTGGGCAAATTCCCCAACTTTGCTGTATTGCACAACTTGTGGTGTGTCCGTGCACAAGTGTGTGTGTGTGGGTACATGTTGTTCAGTGTTTGTTTAAATGATGGAGTAAAAGGTGGGGGCAGGAAAGGTTACTTTGTCAGTCACAGTAAAGGACCAAAATGAAAAATAAGTAAACAAACACCGTTTATATTCTGATCAGACTGATGAATGCATTTCTTTACCTGGTTTTATTTGTGGTGTATAATTAATTAATTTTATTTTTACCCAGTATGAGTGAATGCAGTTGGAACTTATTAGATACAAGTGTGTAGATTAAAATGCTTTTTATAGTCTTTGGTAATTAAGTGCAAGGACTTGTCTCTTTTGGTGTTAAACCGTCTTCGCTTTCCATAGAATTGTATTTAATTGTTGTCACAGTGCCAAAGTTACACCCAGTGAATAGAAAACTGCATAATATAGTCCTCTTTGATTTGCTCTTGTCTCTTTAAATTCAACTGGCAGAATATAGGATTTCTAAGTAGTGCAGCATAAATAGTTTTGCGATTGGGGCCCATCTGAAGTCTTGGTAAATTATATGTAAGACATTATTAAAATCATTTAGAGGTTTATAATTGCTAAACTGCAGGCTCAGTATTCTTAAAAGCTGTGACGCAAATCCCATAGTAAAACCCAATCTCTGGGTAAGCAAGGGAAATTTTTGAGCATTCCTACTGTATTTTACTGTAAATTAATTGTTCTGTTGGGGGGCTGTCAGACTTCAAAGTTCACTTCCAAACCTGGCAAATCCTCAAGTATTCTGTCCAGGGACCCTTGCCTCAGCACTGCCTTTGGTTTCCCTTCCCTGCTTACTCCCCATTTTCTTGCCAGACTGGCTTAATTGGAACTGTTCTAATGATGCGTGCCTGTGGCCATGGCTATGGCTACACCTAGTGTCTATAGGGACAGTGGGAAGGAGAACAGAATGTCCATCCCCATGGTCCTTCCTCTGGTCTTGTCCATTCCTGCCCACCAGCCCTCTCTCTCTCCCTCTCCGTCTCTCTGCAGAACCTAGATCCTACATAGGTTGGTGGGGAAAGGAATTATGCCTTATAAGCATATCATGCATTTGTCTAGCAAGGATGATCTGGACTTTTAGCAACCTTTATGTTGTATACCAAAAATTATGTTAAGATTTAAGATTTAATATTAAGAGACAGAACTTACTCTGTCCACTCACTAGCTATGGAAAAATACATTTACATGATAATATTTCTTTAACTTCTAGCCAGAAACACACTCTCCTTTTTGCTATAGCATAGAATGTTAAAAATGGACATCTCCATAAAAGTACAGAAACTCTAGATAAAACGCACTTGCAAAAAAAATCTAATTTGAATAATGTTTTGGACTCAATGCACCAATGTGTACTTTAGAAAAATACATATATCCTTTCTTTCCCTTCCCACTACTGAAATTCTTATTCAGCCACTAGAATAAAACTTTTGCTAAGATTTTGAAGGTCGCTTCTTGGTCAATCTCCTTTGAGAAGGATATTTTCAGTGCTAAAGTTTTCTTTAAATATCTTCAAAATAAAATGCTTGGATGTTGAACTATTTTAAAGGAGGAGAGCTTAGGAATGCTAAATAAGAGATTAGTTACATTCTGTTAATCATAGGTAGAACAGCAATGTATTGAATGAATAGAGAAGTGAGTAGTACAAGAAAGTGATGGATTAGATGAAGCAAAATTAATGTGATTAATGTACTTGGATTTTTCTTTTTGAAGTGGTTAACTTTAGCCTACATACAACTTAAACACTTAAAATCTACCTCATGATAGTATTTCTTTAACTTCTAGCAAGAAACAGACTCCCCTTTTAGCTATAGTATAAAATGTTAAAAATTGATATTACCATAAAAATACAGGTTTCAGAGTAGCAGCCATGTTAGTCTGTATTCGCAAAAAGAACAGGAGGAGTTGTGGCACCTTAGAGACTAACAAATTTATTTGACATAAGCTTTCATGAGCTACAGCTCACTTCATTGGATGCAATCCGATGAACTGAGCTGTAGCTCACAAAAGCTTATGCTCAAATAAATTTGTTAGTCTCTAAGGTGCCATAAAAATACAGAAACTCTAGGTAAAAAGCACTTGCAAAAAAAATCTAATTTGAATAATGTTTTGGGCTCAGTGCAACAATGTGTACTTTAGAGAAGCGGAGTTGTGCAATAGATGAGCTGAAATGGAAAGTTAATCTTCCACACAAAATAAAGACAAAGAAAATGGAATGTCTGCTCCAGAGACTCCATACAGTGTATAGCTGTTCATTTGTCACAAGTGAGAAAATGTTTAATCAGTTCTGAAATGATGTATTCTCTCTTTATTTATCGTGTTTAGTGACTTTAAGAGTGTCAGTATGTAAAGTGTTTATCCAAGGAATGGATTTCTGGCACATGGATAAAATGAAAAGTGAAATGTTTAGCACACAATAGGCATATGTTCCAAGGTCTCTCTGAGTAAGTATCCTGAGATGAGAAGAAAGCACACAGGTCTGTGTTTATCTAGCTTACGCAGGCAGACAAGGAAGGCTCCAGCCTGGTATTAACACTGAAGTGACATGGAATGTCTTTGCCATACCCCAAACAATTACATCACTCCCTTAACAATATTGATAAAGTGCAATAAAAAGGAACCTGGCACTTTCCAATTAGACCCTCATTCGTAAATACTTGTGAACCTGTCAAATACTTCACAAGTTAAAGTAGGAACCACTTTTTTTTTTTGAGGGGGGAGAAGAGAGGGAGAGTGTTGGGAGGAGAAGGGCTATGAATTATATTTTACATTGTTTTCATTTTAAATAATCCTTAGGTAATTTAGGTTAAGCACTTCTCATTTTGTCCTGCGGCCCACAGCTGTATGGCTGAAATACTGAACTTCTGCTAGATATTGATGGATGGATGAAGTGACTCTCTACTAAAATTAGAACACTTGGCCTTGTTTTCACAAAGAATTAAGAACAATTTCCTCTTCTTCCCCCTACCCCTTTTTGTTGTGTTCAGCTACTGAACGTTTTTGCTTGGTTGACAAGTTTTTTAATCATGACCTTCATTTTCTGGGAGTGGGGAGAGAAGTTTTAGTTCCATTTTTTGGGGGGGAAGGAAACTGCATTTAATGCAATTTACAAGGGATAAGGTTTGATCATACAACTTACGACAGGAAAAAGAGGCCCACAATATCAGACCGTCATTGTCACCGAAATACAGTAGTTATGATACAGAAGTTTCCTTCCTTCCTTCCTTCTCACCCCCTCCTACACACTTCATTGCAGGGTAAGAGCAGCCACATGTTACTGGCACATTGTCAGAGCTGTGTCTGGCCTTCATATCTTCTCATACGGGTTCTTGTAGAAGCAGGAGCTAAGTAGTAAAGCCAGACCCATCAAAAATGGCAACAGCAATGCTGCAGCAAGATCAATTCGCTTTCCTGGACTGTGTGCCTGTGAATGAACAGCTGAAGCCTTAGTACCCATTATTAAGCTGTTTTGATCTATGTTTCCTTTGGGCCTAGTTCAAAGTCTGGTTCCCATATTAAGTGCTTATCTCTTTAAAAAAAAAAAAAAAGGTGGTATGCTAGTTTCCCAAAATCAATAGCACTAGAGGATTTAGCATGAATCTTCCTCTTCCATCACCACAGTGTCTGCTTGTAGAGAAACACTTTGGAATCCATGTACAAGTTCGCCTTCAGAGCTTGGAGAGAGTCCACTTACTAGTGCTATCCATTTGGCAAATTATGAAACAACAGATTCTAAGCCCAATACAGTAGCTACTAGTTGGGCTAGTAATGCTTAGATGTGGGTGAACCCTAACAGATTCGGACTGGGAATCTGACATCTGTCAAAAACAATTAATTTGCACTGAAAATTACTCCGTTTCAGATGATTTATGTGGAGCCTCTGAAAATGACGTTGCTTGGAGTAGTGCATGTTTAGAGTCTTCTAGATTATTACAGTGTGTCCCTTCCAAATATTATAAACTATATTTTTATGTATGTTTTCACTGTTTTCTACATTTTCAGGCAAAATGGTGATAAGATGTGATTACCAGGAGGCATTCACATTTAAGGGCTGCTTTCCTTTGGGCTCCTTAGATGGCTGAAGGCTGTAGAAAAGAGTTTTACGAATACATTTTGCTATCGATCCCTGGTAAAGGCCAGATAGACCAAAATGTTGGATTATCATCCTGGCTGGGTTATGTTGTGATGGATTTAAATTGATATGAGAATTTAGAGTAAGTTCTGCTATGTGAAATTGAAATTTGCTCTGTGATGCAGTAACAGGTACTTGATATATAATAAAAGGACAAATGGATGGTTTCTGCACACTAACGTAATTACTGGCTGCGGAATTTAGGATGAGTACAATTGGATATGGAACACCCATCTACTCATTTCAGGATGTTTTTGGTTTGCTTTATTTCATTATTTGATACAGGTACTTCTACATTCCAAGGATTGCTAGGTTTTAAAGTGCTTCCCAAGTGCTGTCTCTCAGGCACCTCTTTGTTTTCTGAACTTTTTTTTTTAATGCATTTAGCAATGTTATGTTGCTCTCTTTGCTGTAGTAACAGGTGAATTGTGGGAATGTTTACCTCCAAAATTCCCTAAGAAATAATGTAGGCCTGACAGGACACTCCTTGCATGCATAGAACTTCCATCAGCTTCAATGGCATTAGATATGGTAGGGACCAATACTTCACACCTGCTCTTGTGCTGACAGGTTGATGACACCTAGAGTAATAACAAACCTAATGGTAGAATGGTACTGTTGAAAAGCAATACCTAGAAATGTAGCACCTAAGTCTGGTAAGCCTTTAAAACCTTAAACGTTGCTTCCACCCCGCTCCCCACCACACAATGGTTTGGATTTCCTTCAAAGGGGATCTGTGAAGCTAAAATGTAATTGAATGAATGCTTGAAATATGTGTTGAAAACTCCCACTAGCAAGGCTGAGAGTGGAGAGAGAGATTGAGCAGAAAAACTAAAATTTAACTGAAAGTTCAGAGAATACGGTTGGACTCTTTCTTTCTCCTCTGGGTTCCTTTCGCTACTGTTTTCCTTGCCACCCACACCCTTGTGACCTTCCATTCATTAACAGTTGATTCCTTCCCTGTTAGATCTTCTTCTCACTTGGTGGCTCATATTACTGGTGTGAGTTACTCAGCAGTAGGAATTTACACATCGTAGCTATATATTAGTTGTAGCAGGAGGGAAATGCTCAATGGGAAAAGGGCTGAAAAAGGAAACAGGTAATGTATGAGCTTAGGAACTGCCACACATGAGGTCAATGGTCTTTCTAGTCCAGTGCCCTGTCTCTGATAAAGGCAAGTGTCAGACCATGTAAATCCCCTATACTGGGTAATTAGGGAACAACGTTTCCCATAAAGGAAAGGTTTTTCCTAAACCCAGGCAGAATCATGAAAATGTATGTCCATTTATGAAATGTTTGTCTTATCTAATTTTTGAAAAAAAAATCCATTTACATGTCTGTTTTTTGAATGTTTAAGTATTATGTTGTGGGTTGGCGTTTTTTCCCTTTTTTAAAATTTCCTGTTATCAGTTTTAAATTTATTGCCTTTTAATTTCATTAGGGAACTTCAAGTGCTAACACAAACGTGTATCAAATGGGACAAGGCTTAGAAGTACCAATTTTATGTTATTGAAGATTGTTGCTTCTTGGAATAGCTAGTTCTAAAGCTCATAAGGAGGGTCTATTCTTAGCTCTACAGTAAATGAGATGCAGGAGTTAGTTCAAGAAGCAATTCTAGTGGAGTACTAAGTAATAGTGACACGAATATAATTAAGGTCAGTATCTTTGGAGTAAGAATCATACTGCAAATTAGCACTGTGGCACTAAGCTTTTAGAAAAGGAGGTTTTAAACAAAAAATCAAGGAGCTAGTCAAAAACCGCTCTAATTGCAGAAATTAAAATCCTTAGATCCAGCACGTTTGCTTTTTTTGACAACCGCAGCGTGTTCAGCAAGTGGTTTCACTACAGTGATGCCAAGATAGTTTTCTTGAGAGATTACAGCTGAATTAGAATTAATCATATTTTTATTGCAGCATGCATCATCTTGTGCTTAAGTAACACCAACAAACCCTGGTCATCTGCGGGCAGGATCGAACCGGGGACCTCTGGAGCTTAGTGCATGAGCCTCTCTACCACATGAACTAAAAGCTAACTTGCTCTTAGCTAAGGCTGTAGAGCAGACTCATTTTATCTCTCTCTAAGTGGTCTCAGTGCCACTAGATGGGACAGGACAGAACACCACACCCAGGAGATGTGTGGGTTACACTTATATGCACTGAAAGTTATCTTCTATCACATTGCCCAGTTGGCAAGTGTAGCTACATTCTTCTGTAGTTCCTCACAGTTTAGTCTTGTCTAGCCTAGATAATTTTGTCATTCAAATTTTTATTGGGAAGTGGAGCAGGAAGAGAAGAAAATAGAGTAGGAAGAGTAGATATGTCCCTGCAGGCATTGCCCTCTTCCCTTCTGTTGTAAGAATCACCTTATGGGTTAGATCCTGATCCAGCTCCCAATGTCCTGGGCACACCAGTTAAGTTAGACAGTTGCAAGGAATGTGGTTTAATTAGGTCACAGTTTTATTAATTAAACTCATCTGGGACATATCTAGCAAAAACTTGTATAGTGCAGGTCATCATTCCTTCCTTAATTGTTTCCACCTGGTGGAGGCCTGCTGTCAGCCTCCCTTTCTTCCATGGTGAGACCTCACCATCCTCCCCTGGTAGAACATGAGGGTTAAGAGGCTGAGGAAAAAGGGCTATTTCCTCACTGTACCAAACATTAGGAGCCCCAACCCTGCTACCCAGCTTCTTTAGGGGATGCCAGGCATTAGCCAAATCTGTGTTTAATGTTGTATGTGTATTGAATCTGATAAGATACATGCGGAGTTTTCTACTTACATAATTAAAGAAATTGATGTCCCTCATCCTGCAGAGACATCCAGTATCACAGAGACATGGGGGTTCACCAGCATGGAGCATCTTTCAAGACTGGGCCTATGTCAATAAAATAAATTTCTCGAAGTAAAACAAAAAATATTATGTGGAAGGTCACCTTGCATCTCACACACACAACTCCTTTAAAAATGGTAGCATTATGGTACGTCTACACAGCATCAAAAAACTCCGAACCCAACCCTGCAGCAGCGAGTCTGCAGCGGGATAATTCTAGGGTTGAAAAGGTAGGTTAGTCTCCACGCTCACTTCACTCTTTGGCCTCTCTGAGAGTTCCAACAAGATTGCTGCTTTCTTCCAGTCGCGGCTGTAGATTTTGTATAATGGGCTTTGTCCATGGGAAACTAGACCGAGGAAGCCAACAACCACTGGATGGCTTCAGGCATTAGATTACTGGCCTGGGCTGCATTTGAATTGGCATTCTAGAGACAAAAGGCATAATCCTTTAGCAACATCCTGAGTCAATCAGTCCCCTGCAAATTGTAACTTTTCCAAAGAAATGTTTATGAAATAGCTTACATTCAAGATGCAACATTCAGAGTTTAACGATTCTCTGCCACTTACACTGTACGTTCTGTGACAGTTGCTGAATCTGTAAGTGTTGCTGAATCTGCTACACTCATTATAAAGTATAAATTATAAATATTTATGTTGTGCAGTTATATTATTTATTCATTTATACTTTTGATACGATCAGTTGTTATCATTAAGCATTAAGGATGTTGAGTGTTCGTTGTCATATTAAGAATAGAAAAATACCACAAAATACTAGTTTGCCACAATATAGTTTGTTGGCCTTCCGCTTTTATGATTTATGTTGGGTGGTGGCTGGCATAGGAGTACTCTGTGAAGATATTCCTCCAAAGCATTTCCCCCCACCCCCCAAATACAAAGTTGTTTGATTTTTTTCTTTATTGGAGCAATAAAACATTTTTGCATTCAGTATACATTTATGGGATGGGGGGGTGGAGATGAGGAGGATGATTTAGAATGAAAAACATTGCAAACATTTGGAAACTTTTTATGGGGGGCAGGGGAGAAACTTGAGACCTTAGTGCGTTCTCTAAAGAACAAAATTACAAAAACCATAGTTACACAATATAAATCGGCAAAAGCAAGGAAAGATTGATGGTTCCTGGCAGTTAATTTAAAGTGGTATGTTAACTTGGCTTTGTTTTTAATACAATAATACTGTTTTCTGCCTAACAAAACAAAATTTGCTTATAAAATTTTGAATGCTTGATTTTTTTTCCCCATACTTGTGTTTACAATCAAATTTCCCCACTTTTCATTATGCAGGACAAGGATGGCAATAGGTGAAAATGTGTAAAAACTGTATGAAAATGCACTCGTAACCTTGAAACCACAATAAAAAGGGAACCTGAATTAAATATACCAGCTTGTCCAAGTGACTGTTTGGGATCCTGTTTCTTCCAGTCACCTATCTCAGAAACTAGGAGGTTGGCCCCTTTTATCCCTTTTTGAAGCAGAACCCAAGAGGGAAGAGGCTTAATTCCACCTGCTAGAGCTGCTGAGAGCCCTCCAAATCATAAGCCCAACCTTGATCAGATAGGTGGCGTTTCCTTGTTTACATATTCTCACCAATGTGTTTATGCTAAAGGAGCTGTATATTCTATACAAGAGACAACAGAATATTTGTCATTGCTTTTGCCGCTAAACAAAATGATGCTGAGAGGGGTTAATATGACAATTCATTTGACTAACTTTCCAGAACTCAGCTACTAACTGCTAGCTATATACTGTACTCTTGTTTTCATGTCTCACCTTAAATCCAAAGGGCCAAATGTTGCCCTTATAACAAACTTATAAAGCCTCGCTACATAAGTTGGGCCTTAATATAATACAACTCATGTCAAATTTAAATAGAGCAATAAGTTGCATGTCCTTGTATAGCACCTTGTTGATTACATCTAGCTGTTCTTCTCCCTCTCCAAACACGCCTACGCTTCCCCTTACTCGACCTTAGTTATTAGCTGTTTTACCTGTAACCTTAATCACTGGATAGCATGTATTTTATGAAGTAGATAAACCTACTATCTGAATCTGGGAATACTTCTGGAACCCAAAGCCTCACAACTACTACCAGGGAGGGAAATCCCATGAGGTAATGTCAATTAATTAAACTCAAATTTACGTAAGTGAGTAGTAACTTTAGTGCATATCAACAACAGCTGACCGAATATAGCTGCAGTTGAAGTCCTTCATTTGTTAAACAATCTAGAATCATCTTCCATGGTCTTAACTCCATGTTTAGACTGATCACTGCTACTATGCTGTGCCTTCAGGTGTTTTGTTTTGGGTGTTTGGAACCATGATGTAGAGAGAGAGAGTGTGGGTTAACCATCTCTCAGTAAGGTCAGCCAGGAATAATGTCCCTGCAAGTGAAATTCAAACCATGTCTCTGGACCTGTAGTTACCTTTATTTGTTGGCTGCTGTAGCCTGAGGAGACTCTGCAGCTGTTTCTTCACTGCTGAGTAGTATTGATTCTAATTCATTTCTTAAAAATGCCAATTTGTGGTTTGTTCCTCCATTCCTCTTTCTTCAGCAATAGGAACTCCCATATCATCCACAAATTAAGAGAGATATCTCCATGCACACACATTTTGTTAGTATTGATAAACTGGTCAGATGAATGGATAGTTGTCCAGTTGATGTATGACACATGGCAGACCTGAATTTGAATCATTGTGTGTTACTGTAGTGTGTTAACTGGGAACAAAAAGATAAAGCAATCTATGGCTTGCCCTCAAAGTATTTCTAATTGATTTGACCCAGTAGGTCGACATGCTGGTGGTGAGTAGGTTTAAAAATATGATTCAGGTTTTTCTAATAATGCTGATTGTTACGTGTAGTTGTTTTGTAGTCTATCTATAGAATATCTATAGAAAAACGCACAATAGCAGAGGTGTAAAATAAGTAGCATGTATTGACCCATTAACCTTTTACCCCCAATTGGGGATATTGCAGATTATGTATTCCTTAAAACATCCGATCCTAAACCGAACTTCACACCCCTTGATAATCTGTACGTTATTCCCTGATAAACAGAAACTTCTATGCTTAAACTCTGTACCGTTTTCTTTTTATTTTAACATCATCTTAATAAAATTTTTAGGTCTAGGATGTTTTTCTGAAATGTGCCTGGAGATGAAACAATTAAGTTTTTAGAGATTAGATTGGGGAAAGGGAAGACTGGGGGAGGAGGGAAGCTAACCACCTTCCCTAATCTCATTTCCTTATTTATTTTCTCAGAAACCACCACCTTCACAGATTTAGCAGATTTAATGATATTTAAATGTTCTTTGGGGCCAGTGTGGGGAATATGAAAACCTATTTAAAATCCTTTTAACAGATATTTGGCCTTTGCCCTGTCTGGATAAGGCAGCAGTGTGAACCATCAGTGCCTTATTTTTAATCAAGCTTGAAAAGTCACGCTGACTGGAACAAAGCCACTGACCTCCTGTACCTCTATTAATCCTTGAAAATAACCCTAACCCTCCCCTCTCCCACCTTCTCTGATGCACAGATTTTGTGTTGTTTTGAAACATGATTTAGTAGTATGGGGGATGTAAGCACCTTTCATTTGAGGAACTCGTAGTGCTTTATGAACATTAAGCAAGTTCCACAACACCTCTTTGGAGTAGTAAGTACACCTGTTTCACAGATAGGGAAGGTGAGGCACAGGGAGCTTATGTGACTTTCACAAGATCATATGTTACTGAAACAAATTTGGAAATGGAACCCAGGAGTCGTGACTCCCAGTCCCCTACTCTGACCACCATACACATGCTGCATATATAGCTATAAGCACTATTGAAATGTGTTTTGCTTCAAGGTTTGTTAAAAGACCAGGTAGCGGGGTAGTCACCCACTCCGGCCTTAAAGGTCTTAAAACAGCCCAGAAGAGGGCTGTGGCTGGGAGCAAGCAGTTCCCAGGCTGACTGGGGGAAGCAGGCTCAGCTGTTGCCATGCCCCAATCAGGGCTCAGCTGGCCCTTATAAGAGGGCAGTGGGCCAGGCGCAGACACTCTCTCTCTGCCTTGAGAAGGTACCTGGAGTGGACCAGGGCTGGGGAAGGCCAGAGGAGCTGGGAGGCTGCAGACTGGAAAAGCCCCAGGCTGCAGGCCTGGCAGACGGCCTAAAAAAGTGTACTGGGATTGCAGGGGGAAGCCCACGGGTAGGCAGAGGCAGCAGGTCCAACCCCCCCTTGCCTGTGATGACTGGCTAATACACTGCAGTCCGCTCAGTATGTGGGGGCTTAATGGTGACTGGCAGTAGCCAAAGACTGAGGCAAGGTAGGGATAGTGGGTGGGGGTTCCCCTGGGAGGGGGAGACCCAGAGACTGGGTGAAAGGGGCACTGGGGTTGGGGAGGGACACAGGGCCAGCGGCAAGTGGGACACCGGCCTGCAGAGGGCGCTCCAGTGGCTGGAAAAGCAAATTCCCTGAGAGACCAGCAGGAGGCTCTGCAGGGGTTAGTCACAACACCGTGACAGACCAACAAAGCATCTGTTGTGTGGCTCAATAATGTGGTAATGAAATGTGAAATGGCAATATCCACTCCTAACTTCATGGGTTTATTTGCGACTTTGTCTAAGTCCCTTTTTATAATTGAGCCATATGCTCCATGTCCCCTCCAGAGTCAGCTTTGAGGTCTCTCTATTTTAACATATGTAAACTGTAATCTTACGGATTACAAAATCTGATATTCACAGAGTATGCTAACGTAAACAAGTTACTGCTTCCCAAATTTCATTCTGGGGATCTAGGGTCACTTCTCCCTCGCTTTGTCTTGATCATTTGCTTTTCATATCTGAATCCTGCCTCCTTCTCCTTCAAGATACAGTAAGGAGAACATCAACATACCTCTGACTAAAGAAGTTGAGATGATTACCTTGGATTTGTTTCACCTGTGCTACCAGGATAGATAAATACCTGGATTCCTGGGGCTTCCTGCTTTTAGGTCCAACTGTGTTGCAGGTTGTGTCTTCTGCATTTGCACTAACAGGTGTTAGAAAAGTGACACATTAACTGACAATCTGCCAAGCTTCTGGTCTTTCACATTTTACAAACAGCTTAATTTCCCCTTCCCTCAAATTGGTTGCCATGGGAGGTGATCAATCCAGCTGGGGACTTGCATTCTGTTGTAACTGACTGGAAGAAGGAATGCCATTAGCTAGAGTTAAACATAGATGTATGGCTGAATTGGCTATACTGGTGGTTCGCAGCAAGATTAGCAATGATCAGAGGAAAAGCCTGACTAACTCCCTTTGATCCCATGGATTGTTAATGAAAGCCTTCATGTCTTCTGTAAATGTTAGTACCATTTATCAAACTCAAACATGTATTTGTTGGATTTTCATTCTGGCCTGGCTCCCTGCTTGATGAGATCGTTTCATGTAGAGTGATTATAGCTTGTTACCTCAAATTTAAACACATTGCTTGAGATGACTATTTTTCATTCTCTTGTGATGATCATCTTCTAGTAAGGTTGATGATGTTTTTTTCAGATCAGTCATTTTGCTATTAGGGTTCCCTTGTTTCATGCTATAATTGGGTCTGATATCCTAGTGTCATTTGCCTATTTGCCTAGGTGTTTGTCAAAACCGAGCCTCTTCTTTCTTTGAGCTACTGATTTTCCTGTGTTTTGCAAAACACAGAATGGTCTTTAAGTAGCTTACTCAGAAATGGCCACTGACTCAAAAGGTGCCTGAAGATTCCCAAGCCATCCTGTAATGCCCATCACTCTCCATATGCTTTTGATTAGCTGTCTGGCACATGCACTAACAACTGTCATAGCACTATTGCTGTAACTATAATTAAGGTAATCAGTCAGTTGGTTCAGTGGGTGAAATCCTAACCACATTGAAGTCAATACCAAAATTTCTTTGTTTTCAGTGGGGCCAAGATTTCACTCTGTGACTAATATGGTCTCACCATGTATGGGTTCATAAAATGTTATTTCATGGGTGGTTGAATAGTAGTAATCTGAACTACCATGTGGGGCACAAAACTGGTTCCCTGTCTGTCTAATCTCTCCTTTAGTGTCCATTGCTGTACTGTCGTCTTGTCCCATTCTCCTACACCCCAAACCAGCAGGCTTTGGAAGCATTGTATGAATAGCGTAACACACAAATAAAATAAATATTCTGATATGTTCTGAGCCATTGTGTTGTGAAAAAATGTTGCGGACAAACTGGCCAATTTTTCATAGAAACGTGAAAATTTGAATTCTCATATTTTGATGTAATTGTTCTTGAAGACTATTTTGAACACGTTGGCATTTTTAATTGCAAATAAAATTGGATGAGATTTCAGTAAAATTATCTCAAGGAATAGGTGTATAACTTTATCCTTTTGAATTGAAATTCATATTTTTTTTTCATGTTGACCATTTTTTAAAATTTGGAACTAAGAGAGAGAGGCTCTAATTATGGGGGGGGGTTTACATTTCATTGAAATCACAGCTATTGTGTTAAATCTTGTTGTGTAGTCCTCTGTATCCTTCAAGAGCAATTCTTGCTTGCTCTTCAGCTCTACATATTTTACTTTGTCATCTATTCTAGCGATATCTATGTTCAGAAATGGGTGTCAAACACAGTTATGTCAGAATCGTGATTGATAACTATTTTCTAGTATGACTGTTGCTAGCAGTTTTACTATTGTCTAGGGTAGAAAAGAATTGTTGTAATACCACCTTTCTATGGACTGCTAGATTGTCTATTGTCGTGTTTCATAGTGAAAGACTGTTTGGAACTGCTTTAGATTTCAGCTCTGTTTTAAAATAGTTTCAAATATAATAAAAATGCAATGCAAGGAAAGGCGTTGAGGTCTGGCTTTGCTGGGCTCTGAAGAGAGTACATTCATTCTTGGCTTTAATATGGACAATGCTTTGGTCAAAAACAATGTGTGTGTTATTAAATACCAAACCCCAACCATTGCTGAGGAAATATATTGTAACAGAATATGTACAGGAAAACATCAGAGCTAGATAATCCGTATATTTCACTCCTATTAGCAATAGTAATTGTGTATTATGCCAGGTTTTGGATGCAGAAAAAAATTCTATATCAATAGATAACAAAATACTTGATGCTTTTGTTGTCTTTGGCAGCTTTTTGGAAACTGCAGCCTATTTCTGTATGAAACCAAAAATGGGAGAGAAGGAAGTGTCACCTCATGCTTTCTTCAGTATTTGGCATGAATTCAGTTCTGACTTCAAAGACCTCTGGAAGAAGGAAAACAAACTTATTCTGCAAGAAAAGTAGGTGTCCTCATTTTTACAATGACTGTTAATATTCTTTCCAAAAGAGTATTTGGAGCAATATCTCAGGAAAAAATCAACATGGGCATAAAAATACATTTAATGTCTTTCAAATAGCTTCTGATACAAACTTTTATTAATTTTTTTTATAAATACATCCTAACAGTCATGAAGTCTAGTAATCAGTAAAAATTTCAGTTTGTGCCAAGCTTTTTCTGTCTTTGTCCACATGACCATGAATGACGCATTAGAGCATGTAATTGATACATCACTATTAATCCAGCCAATGAAACATTATTCACTTAAGTCCTGAAAGTCATTGAGAGGTTTTCTCATTCATATGTTTATAGTGAGTCATAGACCGGGCTCAATATCCAGAGATGATATCCTAAAATATTTGACCTATTATAGCAGGGGGAGACAAAAATCTAGCAAGGTCATCCCACAGAGAGAACCAAAACAAATAAAATACCCAAACTCTAGTTTTTTGAGCTTTCTTGCACCATGATAGAAATAAGGCATGATCACTGAAAAAAAAATTGCCATAACTGCCTGTGCCTTGTGTAACCCTCTGGTATGTGTGTATAACAGGTGCCCCTTTGTGCCGATCCACAGATGATGTGGGTCTGTTACAGCTCTCAGCTAAGAAATCTTGGCTCTTTAGCTAAAGCTAGTATGTTGGCTAAGATGGTGGCTGTCATATAAGCGGGAGCTTGTCCAGTCATTCTAACACCCACTGAGACGTGGATTACAACTTGTGCTAGAGGAGCTATTGTATGCTATATATAGTTGTTGGTTTTAGTAACTCAGTGAGCATAAGAATGTTGCTATGATTTAATAAATGTCAAAATAAAATGAAATTTTACAGAGGTAGGCCTGAACAGCAAATGTTTATAGACATGCATAACTTTACACATGTAGTCACAATGACTTCCTTGGGAAGTTAATGAAATTACTCAGATTATCAAAACTTGTCATGTAAGCACATATTTAGGCACCTAACTAAAAAGGGCTTGCTTTTCAGAAGTGCTGAGCATGCACAATTCCCACTGAAATTAGATTACTGCGTGGCTAAAGTCAATGGAAACTATAGGGACCTAGCACCTAGAAAATCAGGTATCTAAGTCAAATCAAAACAATTGATTTTTAAGTACAGGGGAAGATATTTTAGAGTGAATTCCCTTTTCACAATTAAGAAAACGAGGACTGGATTCTGATTCTATGGCAAGTTTACGGAGCAAATATTAACACGGTGCAAGTACTTACTGGACGGGGGTGCACTTCATTTTACTGCCTGTCTGAAATGATTTCATGTACTTAAATCTCTCTCTTTAGTATTTAACTTCAGCCCAAGTTCATTCTGTCTCCAGTTTCCCGGGTTGGGATATAGTTGCCAAAGGTTTATCTTGTGTTTCCATGTATTTTTCATAAAATTGTTTTTAATTTTTTTTTCTTTTTCTGATTATTAGGTTATTTTTCTTAAAATGGTGAGAACGCCTCTCACTGTACATATTGTTTCCTTTAGTATTTTTTTTAAAAGGGGGGGAAATACATTTTGACTCTTTAAAAGATCAGCTCATGGAGAATTTTGAAAACACTTTTTAGATTCTCTGCTTGTTATACAAATGTTTGTTTGCTTTGTTTCTCCACATATTTTGAAGTACAAGAGAAGTTGTAATGAAAACAAGACCATTAAGTTTTCACTTGCTTGGGTTTCTTATTACCCTACCTGAAATCATTGTCCTCCATATATGGTATCCTATATAGATCGGTGTGGAGGAGGAGATTATGATGATCTGAAAAAAGAGGTCCATGACTTCCCATGGGAGAAATTCATTCAAGGCAGACAAACACCTAAGAAACAAAGACCCACTTTTATGAATGTTTTTCCATTATGATATGAGGAATGTGGAATACAGAAAATAGTACATCATGCTGAACTGACTCAAGGCTTTTTTGTAATGTTCTGTCAGCATGGATTAAGAATTTTGGAGGTCCTGGCTTGCTCTTTCCATCCCCAGGGTACCAAGGTTAATGATAATTAATACTACTTAATAATAGTGATTTGCATCTAACTATATAACTGTTAACTAATCACACCCCAGCAGGAGGTGCTATAGAGGCAACAGGCAAAATCTTAGAGGAAAAGGAATAATTTACAGAGCTGGTCAGAAATGTGAACTTTTTCTGTGAAAAATATCATTTTCAGCAAAACATGACAAATCTGAAATATTTCAACAGAAAATCAAAATATATAGATTCTGAAATGCTATTTGCAGTCCCTCATGAGAGATGTAGTTCAGGTGTCTCATGCTCTCTGTCTCCTCCATAAGATGGACCCCTGAGCCAGATTACAATTGCATCACCTCCCATCACCAAAATGTGAGACATCATGGCTGTTGCATGGGCCATGATGCATCGTGGAAGATTAAATCCATCTGGGGATCCCATCCTATAAAAAAGAATGAGTGACCCAAACTACAACACCTATGAGGCACCACAGTGGCATTTAACTGAATCTATCTATTTTTGGCTTTGGCCAGATTTTTGATGAGCAATTAGATTTTCCATGGAAAGCCCATACATTTTGTGAAAACTCTAATTTAGTTGAAAACTCATTTTTTTTCCCTCAAACAGTGTCAATGGAAATTTTCTAACCAGCCCTAGTAAAAATATGTTCTCTAGAGGTGTCCTCCAGCCAACTGACAGAATGGTTTTCTTGACCTGTTTTAGTAGCCATTTCCGGCTCTACTGATAAAGGACAGGAATGTTGTGAATTGAAGGCCTCTTTGTACCGGAAGAGTAAAATGGAGAATAACCTGGGCAAGACACTCTCAGCCACTCTAGGGCAACACTCCATAGTATTCCCTACTCCCACAAAATTGCAGTAAGAATTAAAAGGTAGGGACATATCTACAGTTGGTGTAAACTGACATCAAGGCTGTTGGATTTGAGGATCTGGCCTTTTGCTTCCAGAGTGTCCCCAGGACTCTACATCTCTATGGTTCCATGACTTAAATTATTGCCAAATGAATACTTTCCTGAGAGTGCATAGTTTAGCTTTTAACTCAATGGGGAAACACTCTAAATCTGAAATACACTAAGCTGCTTTGTGATGATACATGCCACTCAGATGCCACTGATGTTATTTATACCTAAAAGATTGGTGCCTAGATTACATGCTAGGTGTCTCATGCTAATATTTTAATGGTGAAATCCTGGCCCCCTTGAAGTCAATTACAAAAAGTAGGGCCAGAATTTCACACAGTGTATTTTGAAATCACAGTGGTTGCTTATCTCTGTCTATGTTTGGTAAATCAAGTTATTTTCTGTAGCTAAAATCAAAGAGCAAGGTATTGTCTGTACACATTTATATGACAGGTCTGATAAGAACCCCCCCCCCCCCGTTTTCTTTCTTTGTTGCAATATAATTCTGTTGTTGGGGAAATAATTGCTGCAAAAAGGAAAGCAGTTTGACAGTGATCATATTTGTAAGAACTGAACCCTGTTCTTTTGTTTGAGCCCTAAACAATGTTCTTTGTTTAAGATTACACTGTGTACAGCATTTCTGGCCTAGTTTTAAGGTCCTTGGTCTTCAGCAGGGAAAACAAGGGGGAGTGATAGCTTCTTATAGTAGAAGTTCCTTATCCAATCTCTGTAAATGTGAGTCAAATTGTTAATACAATAACTTACCCAAAGGCCTTTCATAAATGGGTTTTTTTCTAAAGTGCACCCTTATGTTACAGATGTGCCAAAAATGTGTGTGTTTAAAGAAAGCAGTCAGTAATTCTTTATTTTAAATACTTTCCAGTCTGGATTGCAGCTTGTATATTGGTTTGCAGGCATTTAGATAAACACAGCAGTGTCTAGTCTTGGTATTTCTCAGCTACCAGATGAGAAAAACCAAAGAAAAATGGCGCAAGGTTAAGAACAAATTCATTTTTCTGAAGTTTTCAACTGCTTCTACTCAGTTGTGTCAGATGAAATAAAGCAGAAATGGAAAATACCAGTCACAGAGAAAATTCGACAAGACACTGCTGAATACAGTAGCAATACAAAGAAAAATGCACCTGAAATATACATGTAAAGCATATTTCTTCATTAGTACTGTTGGGATTTTCTTAACAGCACTGTGTTTGGTAGCAACACTTTAGTCAAGGGTAAGATGGGCATTCCATTCTAAATCATTCTGAGTTGTTTATAATGTTCTCAGAAATGTTCCCTTTAGGCTGAAATTTCTTATGCTGGGTCTCACCCTAAGGGTGATTTTTTTTTTTTTTAAAGTCTAAACAAGATCCATTGAGCTATTTTTTTTTATTTACACACCTTTGTTTTTAAAGCGTGTTTTGTACTTTAAAATACTTTTGTTCCATGTTTCATAACTAAAAATGGCTTTGGTTTGATATTTAACCTTGGCATGTATAACCTTTTTAGAGATGAAAGGGATATCATAAGTTTGCAAACAACTGGCGTCAAATTCAGCACTCGGTTACATCTGTGCAACCCCACCAACGTTTGAATTTGGCTCTTGATTTTCAATTAACAATCTAACAAGCTTTGAATTATCTCACCTTTTTTCTTCCACTATATTTTTTTTAATGTGCCATTAATAGACCACATGTTGCATTCATATATTATGAGCTCTGAGAATGTGTTTACCTGTATATGTTACAGCCAGACCTCCTGGATCATGTGATGGGATTCTGAAAAGTGGGTGTAATGGAAGCAGGACAGGTCACTTAGGGTAGGAGTAGACCTGTGTCCATGACTATAGCATGATGTAGGTGAAGGTAGCACATTCACTGCTTGGAATCCAAATGTCTGATCTTGGTCCTGAGCACCCATTTGCTGTTCAGTGTTTGGGATTAAGACACTCAGACATCTTAATGTTTTGTTTATAGGCAGTTATTTTATCTATAGCTGTGCAAATAACATATTTTTCAGCTTGTTAGCAGTTCTCAAAAATTGGGAAAAAAAATCAAGTTGAGCAGAAAATATTTTTTCAGCGAATTGAAAAGTTTTAAAACATCGTTTTGGGGTCAAACATTTTGTTAGACACAAAGTGAAACACTTTTTATTAATACTTCAAGCACTTTTTAATCTTTAAAAAAACATTTTGCGTAAAAGTCAAGGATTTTTTCTAAAACATTGTTTTCGAGTTAAAAAAAATGAAACATTTCCATTTGGAATTAATTTTATTGTACTTGACTGAAGCAATTTGGCAAAATCAACATGAATTTGCAAAATGTCTGTGTCACCACATCTGCATTTTTCACAAAAAAAAGCTTTGGTCATAAAATTTCACCCAGCTCTAATCCTGTCCCCCTTGAGCATGCCAAGCTGTAAGTATTTAACTTTTTCCTTTTAAATCAATCTCTTCAATCTCCTAATTTTGTTTAAATTTCTTTGAATTCCTTTCGGTTTCTATAGATCATCCTGGTAATGAGGTGTCCATCATTAAATGCATTTTTTCCAGATTTATTTGTGCTTGAGCCTGATCAGAGAGAAAGGAACACTGGCTGCCTCCTCTATCATCCAAAGAAGGGAGGCAGAGGGGCTAGGCAGGAACAACTGTGCCACTTGACTATAAACCTGGAACTGTCTGGAGGAGTAGGGCAAGAACCTCCTCAAGAGTCTTGTCTTCAGGCTGAGGTGGGCAAATTCCTCACTCTCAGAGAAAAATCCCCTGAGAGTGCAGACACACTTGTATGACAGTCAAAAACAGAGTAAGTTATACAAAGTTAATTATTGGAATGTCTTCTATTGGTCTGGGTGGCAAAATCTGTCTTTCAAGACTAACAGAGCCAAACGCTTCTTTTTTTTATTTGTATTTTTAATTTTTAATTATGTATACTCTGGCTCATGACAGTAGCAAAGAGAGGTGAAGGCTTTCAGAACTTATTTTGTTTAAAAAAAAAAAGGCCAACATTTTAAAATGCCGGTATCACTGGTGCAGCATTAGAGCCTAATTAAAACCTGCTAGACTTGTCCCTAAACCTGGAGAGGCGTTGTTCATAACCCCGCCTCCATTTTTTGGGTGGCAGAGTAGGCAAAGAAGCTCCTTTCTCTCTACCCCTGCTCAGAGTACGGCTGCAGTCTCTTCAGATAATCACTGCTGCCCCAGATAGCCCCACCCCTTGCAAAAGTGTAGGCGTCTATCTGAACATGGGAAAGAACTCCTGCTTGCACAGAAGAAGAGAAAAGGAGAGGGACAGTTGGGGACCCCAAAGTGTGTGTGTGTGGGGGGGGGAACTGATTGTTTACTCACCTTGGCGCATATTTATGAAACAGAGTGTCAGCTAATAGAAATGCACTTGAACTGACTCTTAGCTGTAGGTGGGAGGGGGGGTCATAAACTAGATCTACATCATTATAGTAAAGTTCTGACATCTTCCACCTCACGCTGAGTATGAGAACTTCATTTCACTGACTCCATCCAACCTTTTAACTCCCATGATAAATCTTTGACATTTTAAAAATAATCTGTAACCCCCCTAAATTTACTCCTCATTTGACTCTAAAAGTTGCCCGTTCCCATAAGAATAGCAGTTAAGCTGGCACTTGGCGTGTCACATTGTATATCTAGATGAAAGGGAGATTCATGGCCAACATGTCTCCACAGCTCATTGATCTCCCCCTGCAGCAAGACTGGTATGTCTCCCTACAGATTCCCCAGCAGGATGATTTAAAACTTGCTGTTGAGCAATTTAAAGTCTGGCATTCGATATCTATGCCTTGCAGAGTAAGGCACATACTGGTAATCTGCCACTATTGCTTGCAAAGAAGGGCATTAAATCTCCTTGCACGAGCTATGTCCTCCCAAAGTAATTTAAGGGATCTTTTATTAACCCTTATAATAAGAACCAGTAAATTAGACCTGAGAATGAGAGATCTGGGAACATGGAACTATTCACTTAGTAAGGAATGGGAAAGTGGGGAGAGAATCAGTGGTTGAAAAATTTCTCTAGTAAGTCTTCAATGTGTCATTCCTGTGATAATGAAGATTAGTAGCATTGCCTAGCAAGGCCACATTTCAAAATGAACATAAAATTAGCTGATGTAAGATGTAAGGAAATGATGGTCGTCTGGCCTGAAGGTAGCCTTGCTTCAGTCTTGCTGAAAGTAATAGGAAATGGTGACCACTTTGACTAAAGACAAAATTCATGATTTTGCTGGTATAAATCAGGAGGTATGGACACATTTTGTGTGTATGTGTATGTATGATACTTGTCATGAAATCACAAGATTTGGCAATTCTGCTGATTTTTCAGTACCATATGAGTTGCTGTAACTAGGCACTATTTGGTGACTTAAGAATGGGATTTCCTTTCATTTTAAAAACTGTTGCCCTTTTGAACTTTGGATGTGTGTCTCTGTGTATTTGTGCAGATATGTCTTCCTATATATAGTTGGACACCATGGTTATTACACAATTGGCCTTTCTCCTGTTGCATAGCAGAGTAAGACAAAATCTCTAGACCACCCAAGTGATTGTAGTGGTCACAAGTGATGCTGAGTGAAATTTGGAAGTTCTGCCCCATGGGAAATTCTAATGTTTCAACATTTGTCATCCTAAATTAGGAGGAAAAAAATGCAATATTAAAATATTTCATGGAGTGAAGTATTCAAAAAATGTAAATTAGGAAATCTTGAAATGAAACATTACTACACTTTCAATCAAAACAAACATTTCAATATTCTGCAATCAAAATGTTTGATTTTGGTTCGAATTAACTTGAAATACTTCTATGTTGAACATTAAACTCCATTTCCTATTGTGGTGCTTTGCCTCATGGGTGCTCTTATTTGAATATCTGATGCCTCTATTCTTCCCTATGGGCCAGACTTCCTGGTCGGATTACATCTCCCATGGTGTACACACAGTCACTTTCATGCCTTGATGTCCCATGCAGCTTGATTGTAGGGGAATCCATTCTCCAATATGAGAGATGTAGTCCTCCACAGAGCCCAGACAATAGGAGAGAATAGGAGCCCAAATTACAACTTTAATAAGGCTATGCACCATGATCCAGAAAAATGTTTCACATCAGTTCAACAAAACTAAATATTCCTATTTGGGTTGAACCTGTCCAGAATGAAATATTTCATTTAGATTTTTCAGCCAGAAATGTTACAGAAACTGCATTTTTGTCAGAGAATCATTGCAGCAGAAAATTTCTGATCAGCTCTAGTACCAAGTTTTGCCGAGTGCCAAAGACTTGTAGTATTGAAATGGATCCACAGGCCTTTCAATACTCAAGATTAAAACTGGAGTAATATTAGAAGCAAGAGGAAGTCCAAGGACAGGGTAGGCCCATTACTTAATGGGGGCGAGGAAATATGGAAATGGCAGAGGTGCTTAATGACTTCTTTGTTTCAGTCATCACTAAACAGTTTAGCAGCGATTGAACGTCTAACATAGTGAATGCCAGTGAAAATGAGATAAGACCAAAATAGGGAAAGAGCAAGTTAAAATTACTTAGACAAGTTAGATTTTTTTCAAGTCACCAGGGCCTGAGGAAATATCTGAGCCATTAGTGATTATCTTTCAAAAGTCATGGAAGACCGGAGAGATTCCAGAGGACTGGAAGAGGGCAAATATAGTACCCATCTATAGAAAGGGAAATAAGGACAACCTGGGGAATTACACCCTAGTCAGCTTAATTAACACACGTACAAAATGTGTAATTAATTAAGTAATCAATTTGCAGATACATACAAGATAATGCTGTAAGTAAGTCAGCATGGTATTTTCAAGAACAAATGGTATCAAGCCAACCTAATAGCTTTCTTTGCTAGGGTAGCAAGCATTGTGGAGGGGGGAAGCAGTAGATGTGGTATATCTTGACTTTAGTAAGGCTTTGATAATGTCTCCTATGGCCTTCTTATAAACACTATAGGGAAATACAACCTAGATGGAGGTACTATAAGGTAGGTGTATAGCTGGTTGGAAATCTGTTCCTAGAGAGTAGTTCACAGGCAAGCTGGAAGGATATATCAAGGGGTCCCGCAGGGATCCGTTTTGGATCCCATTCTCTTCAATATCTTCACCAATGGTTTAAATAATGGCATAGAGAGTACTCTTGTAAAGTTTGCAGATGATACCAAGCTGGGAGGGGTTGCAAGGGCTTTGGAGGATAGGATTAAAATTCAAAATGATTGGACAAACTGGAGAAATGGTCTGAAGTAAATAGGATGAAATTCAATAAGGACAAATGCAAAATACTCCACATAGGAAGGAACGATTAGTTGCTGTCAAGGTTCCTCCCCCACTCTGAACTCTAGGGTACAGATGTGGGGACCTGCATGAAAAACCTCCTAAGCTTATCTTTACCAGCTTAGGTCAAAACTTCCCCAAGGTACAAAATATTACCCCTGTTATCCTTGGAATGGCCGCTACCACCACCAAACTAATACTGGTTACTGGGGAAGAGCTGTTTGGACGCGTCCTTCCCCCCAAAATACTTCCCAAAACCTTACACCCCACTTCCTGGACAAGGTTTGGTAAAAAGCCTCACCAATTTGCCTAGGTGACTACAGACCCAGACCCTTGGATCTTAAGAACAATGAACAATCCTCCCAACACTTGCACTCCCCCTTTCCTGGGAAATGTTGGATAAAAAGCCTCACCAATTTGCATAGGTGACCACAGACCCAAACCCTTGGATCTGAGAACAATGAAAAAGCATTCAGTGTTTTACAAGAAGACTTTTAATAAAAAATAGAAGTAAATAGAAATAAAGAAATCCCCCCTGTAAAATCAGGATGGTATATATCTTACAGGGTAATTAGATTCAAAAACATAGAGAACCCCTCTAGGCAAAACCTTAAGTTACAAAAAAGATACACAGACAGAAATAGTTATTCTATTCAGCACAATTCTTTTCTCAGCCATTTAAAGAAATCATAATCTAACACATACCTAGCTAGATTACTTACTAAAAGTTCTAAGACTCCATTCCTGTTCTGTCCCCGGCCAAGACGACTACAGACAGACACACAAACCCTTTGTTTCTCTCCCTCCTCCCAGCTTTTGAAAGTATCTTGTCTCCTCATTGGTCATTTTGGTCAGGTGCCAGCGAGGTTACCTTTAGCTTCTTAACCCTTTACAGGTGAGAGGAGCTTTCCCCTGGCCAGGAGGGATTTCAAAGGGGTTTACCCTTCCCTTTATATTTATGACAGTTGCACACACCCAAAACGGGAAATGACTGTCTAGGAAGGAGTACTGGGGGTCATAGTGGATCATAAGCTAAATATGAGTCAACAATGTAACACTGTTGCAAGAAAAGAAAACATAATTCTGGGCTATATTAGCAGGAGTGCTGTAAGCAAGGACCGAGAGTAATTCTTCTGTTCCACTCCGTGCTGATGCGGCCTCAACTGGAGTATTGTGTCCAGTTCTGGGCACCACGTTTCCGGAAGGATTTTGACAAACTGGAGAAAGTCCAGAAAAGAGCAACAAAATGATTCAAGGTCTAGAAAACATGACCTGTGAGGAAAGATTTGAAAAAAATGGGTTTGTTTAGTCTGGAGAAGAGAAGACTGAGGGGGGATATAACAGCTTTCAAATACATAAAAGTTTGTTATAAGAAAGAGGGAGAAAAATTGTTCTCATTAACCCCTGAGGATAGTACAAGAAGCAATGGGCTTAAACTGCAGCAAGGGTGGTTTAGGTTGGACACCAGGAAAAACTTCCTAACCATCAGGGTAAGTAAGCACTGGAATAAATCACCTAGGGAGGTTGTGGAATCTCTATCATTGGAGAATTTCAAGAGCAGGTTAGACAAACACCTGTCAGGGATGGTCTGTATAATACTTTGTCCTGACATGAGTTCAGGGGACTGGACTAGAAGACCTTTTGAGGTCCCTTCCAGTCCTATGATTCCATGTTTCTATAATGTAGAAGTCAAGGGAGTTATGCCAGTTTTCATCATCCAAAAATATGGACTAATCTCTGAAAGTAAACTAAATAAAACGTAGAGCTACAATACTTGCTAATCTCAATGAAATCTTCATCAACAAAACACACCAGACACCTTTTTCATTGTATTGTCAAGATGTACTTATTTGAGAAATGACATCTCAGGGCAGTACAAGTTCTGGGCATCGGTTGTTGACAAAGGAGGAAAATGTCCAGGATTCTGCTACAGGTTAGCTTCTATTTTAAGTGGTTAGATTAAAACATTTTAATCCATTTGTCCTTGATCCTCTGAGCCAAAGTATGATTAATCACAGTGTCTTTTGGCCAGCTATTGTCTGCTATGCAGTCCTTAAAGGAGCAGTGCAAGAAGTTGGCTGTGATATCAAGATAGTCCAATGCATAACCTCTTTGTTGGTAGGCAGAGGTTAAGTTTCATCCGTCAATTTGATGGGACTAGGTACGTTATAATGTGCTTCTTATCTGTGTAAAAGTCTTCACAGTCAGTTACTGAATCATGTCTGTTTCATCACTTCAACCCTGATAGCCTTAGTGCAAGAGCTCTAAACTTCTGCTTGTGTTTTATAAATTACTTTTATTTTAACAATTCTGATTTCTAGCTGGGATTATCTCATGCAAGAAATATGATGACCTGCTCTAAAAGAATATTTAGTAAATAATTAAACACATTTAAAAACAGGGTGAAATAATCATATTTAGCCCTTCTTTTCATAAACAGTTTCACAAGAAAGATTTTTATAACTCTCTTTCCTTATGTGGTACTCCAGAGATTGGAGAAATATCTGGCACTGAATGGTTTGGCTGATTTTTAAAGAAATTGCTCATGTGTCTTAGTATTATAAACACGTTACTTGCAAGACAGAGAGCAATCCTCATAGAACAGTTTAAATCCTTTGTTTAGCGTATGACATCCCTTTTTTCTTTTATTTAACTGATTAAAAAATCCATTTAATTCAAACTATAAAACCTCTTGCTTCACTTAGTTTTTTACTCTGTCTTACGATGTATTGAATTTGTACAGACGCAATGGTGTTGAGTTTCATGAAGTACCTTGTTGAAGTGTAATAATGCCTGCTCTTAGCTTGTTGTTGGAAGGTTTGTTGTGACCATTTCTACTGCCTAAAGCATGCAACATTCCAACCTTGTCAGTATGTTTAAATTTGTCATGTACTAGTAGACTCTAGTGAAGTGTAAGGGAATCTCCACCAAGCCTACTCGGAGCCAGTCGGAAATGAATCTGTCTGCCACAGATACTTATTCAGACAAAATTATTAATGCTTAGTGGCAGGGAAGTGGCTCCCCTTCTCATTGGATTGAATGATGAGAGAAATTCTCTCAGTCTTGATAAGGCTGTGGTCAGGCTGGCGTTTGGTCTAGAAGGTAGATAAAATGATTCTGCCTTCAGGGCTGCAAGGACGTCTGGTTTCTTTTTCCTGTATCTGTGCCAAAGTGTATCTCTCTTATTCATCTTGCAAGCTGTCTTTAAACTTAATCATGGTGAACTTTTTGTATATGTTTGCCTGACAATAAATAGGGGGGAGTGGGAGGTGAAAGTGCTGGAGAAAAACAATTTTATTATGATGGAAACAAGAAACCGCTCCCTTTGTTTAGATTAACCCTCAGTAAACTATCAAAATTTTATTCAAAAGCAGGATTTGAGAGCCTTTCTTTTGCACTGCATAATAACTAGCTAAAACCGTAGGTTTTTCACAGGCTCATGGATGTTTCATGATTTTTACATTTACTGAGTGTTTTACTATTGCTGTAGCTGCACTGGAGGAAATCCTTTCTGGAATAAAGCATTTGAGCTCAGTGAAGACATACATCTGTCTGGATGGGGTGGATTTGAATTATAGAAATTTTATTTAATATTTATAAAGCATTGTACAGGTCTGATCCTGAGATTGCACACTGCTGTGAGTGGTCTCTGCAATTTATGGATTCGTGGACTAGTTTCAACTTCCAACCATTGGATCTTGCTATATCTTTCTCTGCTACATTTTAAAGAGTGCATTGTCAAATATGTGTTCTCCATGTAGGTACTTATGGACTGTAATCAAATCACTCCTTAACCTTCTCTTTGTTAAGCTAAATAGATTAAACTCCTTGAATCTGTCTCTACAAGGCAGGGTTTCTAATTCTTTTACCATTCTTGTGGCTCTTCTCTGAACCCTCTCCAATTGATCAACATCCTTTCTGACATGTGAGCATCAGAACTGGACACAGCATCCCAGCAGTGGTTGCAACAGTGCCAAATACAGAGGTAAAATAACCTCTTTACTCCTACTTGAGATTCCCCTGTTTTATACATCCCAGGATCACATTCATCCTTTTGGCTACAGCATTGCACTGTGAGCTCATGTTCAGCTGATTATCCATCACCACCTCTAAATTTTTCTCAGAGTCACTGCGTCCGAAGGTAGAGTCCCCAATTCTGTAAGTATGGCCTACATTCTCTGTTTATATATGTGTACATTTACTTTTGACCCTATTAACATGGATAGTGTTTGTTTGTACTTGCCAGCTTACCAAGCAATTCAGATCCCTCTGTATCAGTGACCTGTCCTCTTCATTATTTACCAGTCCCCTAATTTTTGTGTCCTCTGAAAACTTTATCAGTGCTGGATTTTGTGTTTTCTTCCAGATCATTTTTCAATAGTGTAGTGCCAAGGACTGATCTCTGTGGGAATCCCACTAGAAACACACCTGCTCAGTGATGATTCACACTTACAAATACATTTGGAGAACTATCCTGTTAGCCAGCTTGTAATCCATGTAATGTGTGCCATATTAATTTTGTAGTATTCTAGTTTTTAATTAAAATGTCATGCAGCACCAAGTCAAATGTTTACAGAAGTCTAACACATCAATACCATTATCAACTTTATCTACCAAACTTGTCATCTCATCAAAAAAGATATCAAGTTAGTTTAACAGGATTTTCCTTAAATCCATGTTGACTGGCATTAATTATATTACCCTCGTTTGTCCTGTATCAGCCTCTCCATTATCTTGTCCAGGATCAATATCAGGCCGACAGGCCTATAATTACCTCAGTCATCCCATTTACCCTTTTACAGTATTGGAACAACATTAACTTTAAATTGGACAACCCACAATAGTGAATACTAACCTTGGTAGTAAGTGTTTGTAAGATTAGGTCTTGATGTTTAAAAACACAAGAAATGACAACAGGTGAAGAAGGGAGGGGCAAAGACAATAAAAGACAATGCAAATGATATTGTAATAGCTAGAACATTTATTACAAAAATGGGGCCCAACCTCACAGTGCTTACATAGACAAAATGTATTTAGGAATATAGCAGTTGGATCAGATCAGCGGTCCATCAAATCCAGTGACCTGCTTCCCAGTGGACAGCATAGATGCTTCGGGGGAAAGGGAAAGTTTCCTCCTAATCCCATTAGTAAGAGGTGAGTTTGTTCCTTGAGGCATGATGATTTATATCCCTTCTAAGATTCTTGTTTGTTATTACAATTGTGGAAATTTCATGGTTCTCCGCCTCCCCCCCAGCTCCGATCTTTTTATTGATTTGGTTGTTCTCTTTAATTTTGTTCGTACTTTATAGCTATTTAAATATAATTTCTGTTTTAAATTTTTTGCAAGTATTGCTGATTGGTATGGTGATAGGCACTTTATACATTATAAAAATTCAGCATATATTTCATTATATATTAAATCAGTCATACATATATATGACTGATTTTTAGCATATTTTGTAATAGAACAAATGGAAAATATATTAGCCAGGGTTCTTCTCACTTCTCTGCCTTATGCTTATCCACTCTTGAAAATTCCTTTCATATGTATAGATGAAAACACAATGGAAATGCTAAATATAATCATTTGCATAATTGTAAATTAGTAATTTAAATAATTGACAAATCCTGTGCACATCACAGCATTTATTATAAAACATGGCAGTTGGCAAAGAAAAGAGGATTTAAAATGAGTTCATTCCCCTGTCCACTCTATCATAGTGAAAAAGTACAAACATACTGACTCCCAAGGAAGGGAGGAAACTGCTGATGACATTTCAAAGTCATGTCCAACTAGTGTAACGTATTAGTCTTGCTGGTGGTTGTGAAAGGAGCTGTTTGTCTGTAGTTTTAAGTGGTAGAAATGTTCAAACCAGTAAATTTTTAGAGCTTTTTGAAAGGAGAAATCCATACATATTAATTTTAAATTTAAACAAAGTCCTGGATTCAGTCATATTTTCAGCCTTCAAAATATATGTTTGAATATTGCAACAATTAAGAACAGTTTAGTTGCTTTTGGATTTTAGCACTGCAAAGCCCAGTGACCACAGTTGTAGGCTGGAGATAGAAGGTAATGCTTTTACCAGCCTTTTTATACGTAATACTACAGATTAACACTTACACAATGCTTCCCATTTTTTGAATAGTCGCAAATTAAGCCTCGCACAGCTCCCCAGTGATACAGGTAAATGATACCTTCATTTTACAGATGAAGAAGCTTAGTTTCTGATGCTAGAGATGCATGCATGTGGAATTGTATTGACTTCAGTGCGGCTCCCTGCAAGCACAAGAATCTGCCTGCATGCATCTCATCACAGGAGCAGGAGGCCAAGAGACAGACAGGTTAAGTAGCCCAAAGCCACACAATGAGTAAGTGGTTTGTCTGCAATTAGAATTCAGTAGTTTCTGGCTCCCAGCTTTGGGCCCTGTCCACTAGACCACACTATTTTTCACTTACCACATCTATAAATATTCACAAGCTCAAGAGAAATTGTTTTTTTTTTTGTTTTTTTTTAGTATTAGCCATGCAGCCATCCAAAACCTGGCTCATTGTCTTAGAACATAAGTCCCACAGCACCCTATACCTTTTATAATGAAGTCTAGAGTAGAACCAAGTGAAGCTCTCTTAGTGCCTAATACTGGGTTGCACTGTCCTGAAGAATTCAAGACCTAATTTTCCAAACGGGAAGACAAGACCTATTAAGAGTCCAAGTTTAATTGCCAGTTGGCTTGAAACACGTCTCTGCAAGAATTATCCTGCAGACACTCAAAGTTACAGTTGACGATTTCAATATATATAAGCAGGTCCAGATTAAAGATTTTTGGGACCCTGTACACTGTGGATGTTAGGGGCTCTCGCCTTCCTTAAAGTAGACAGTTCACGTAATATACAAGCAAATCTGCCGCCTTAGGCAAAAAGTCAATGTTCTGCTCTCCTCTTTCCTCCTAGAACAGAGGTTCTACGCTGTGGGAGTGCAGTGGACTTTCAGGGAGAAGGCATGATGAGCCTGCTGATGATTCAGTGGCTCTGGTAGAAGTGTGGGGGGAGGCAAGCACCACTCATTCAGGTTTGGCCCAGACACCCCTCTGTCATGATGTGGGGAGGGGCAAATTTGAGCAGGGTGGCCAGGTTTTTCAACAGTGACAAGTCCTATTGGCTCTCAAAACAAGCCACTCCTTAACTAGTCTATACAAACACTGCAGTTCTCTTCAAAAGCTGTAGTAATACAAAACAGCAGCAGTGAACTTACTGATTTCCACCCCACCTATGACTTGTTATGGTATCTAGAGAACGTATGCTGCCCCCAACCCCTTGGCCGAAACACACACACACACACACACTCTTTGCCAAACTAGACTGAGATCCATATGCCACAGCAGCTGTCACCCAGCCCCTGCCCAAGCACTTGATGCTGATGAAGTATTTACAATATATGAGAGGTTTTTTGTTCCCACTGTAATGCCATGAACAGTTAGTTTTCTCTTGGATCTGCCTAGGCATCTCTGACACCTACCAGAAAATATCCAAGTCAGTGACTTTGCATTGACTTGCAGTCCACAACAGAACTGCCATATGTGATCAAAAATAAAACACAATGGCTGATGTGTCCCAGAAAGGGTTCACTTAGTTGGGATAGAGCATGGAACTAAACCTTCCCTGATGTTACTGGACAACAATTTCCAGATCAGAGTGAGTTGGTTTAAAAAAATATTGTGGTGTGTTTCACACCATCTGTCCTTTGCATTAGAGGTTGTTGAGAAGTCTTAGTATTTGCAGAATATCAATTATTTCGTATAACCAATGAATCTGTTGATAAGTTGGGAGCACATACTAGGCCACATGGAGCTATGCTGATTTACACCAGCCAAGAATCTGACCCACTTTTGCTAAAGTGGGATATACCACTTAGCTAGCAGCTATAATTGCATAAAATGATAGATACTGTTATAATATGTACTAATCTTAGTAATAGACACTTTTTAATGCCTCGGATGTGTCTAAAGAGACAAGAGGGGGTGAGGTAACATAGACTGCATAGACTGTCAAGTGAGACTGAGCCAATCACAACACATCTTCCAATCTTCTCTCGCTCTGGCCATCCTTTGCCATGCTTGTCCATATCTCCTCGTTAGGAAATCATCCCACCTCTTTGGAGGCTGACCGCGTGGCCATTGCTGTTTTCACGAATACCACTCGGATATAGCTGCGGTCCATCTGTTGTTGCTGAGTCAGGCCACATGTCCCACCCACCACATTTTGCTGAGCCTGCTTTCAACAACAACGTCTTGCACTCCAGACTGCTGCCTAATTATTTCATTGGGGATGTGATTGTGGAGCAAAATGCCGAGAAATGTTTGTTCCATCACCCTCTGTGTGACAGATAGTTGATGTTCTTCAATCTTTGTCAGCGAGCATATTTTGCTGCCATATAACATCGCTGGAAGCACGGTCGAGTTGTTTTGCTGATCTTTCCTTGGAGGATGTCCTTGATGTCATTGAGTGCGCACCATCCAGCTTTTTTTTCTGTGCAACAGTTCGCCTTTCTGATCATGGTGCATGTTGACTTCCTGGCCCAAATAAACATATTTATCAATCTCTTGGGTCTGCTGTCCTCCAGATGTTCTGCCAAGAACCCAAATAACTCTTGATCTCGTGTATTTTGTTTTCGACTGGTTCATTTTTTAATCCAACTTGACTACTTTTCGCCTTCAGTTCTTTAAGCATTCTCTCAAGTTGGGCTGTATTTTTGGCTATCAGCACTATATCATCTGCAAACCTGAGATGGTTTAGCCACTCGCCATTGATATTAATCCTGCCTTTCAAGTCTGCTCATCAAAAAACCAATTCAAAACAGGCTGTGAATAGTTTTGGTGAAACTGTATCTCCTTGTTTCACGACTTTCTCTATGGGGATTCGGAGGGGAGTATCAAGCAGTGATATGTCCATGCTGCAGCCAGAGTTCACTTCCTTTAGTAATGTGGTATATTTCATGCTGATGTCCTGTTCTGAAAGAGCTTCAAGAATGGTGTTAGTCTCTACGCTGTCGAACGCCTTCTCATAGTCCACGAAGGCAATGCACAAAGGGAACTTGTATTCCCTTGAACGTTCTACTAGTTGGTTTAGAGTGAAGTTGTGGTCTATTGTGCTGTAATTCCTTCAAAAGCTGGCCTGTTCTCTAGGTTGCTGTTCATCGAGGTTTCACAACAGTCGATTTGTTATTATTTTAGTGAACAACTTATAGATAAGTGAAAGCACGCAGATCGGGCGATAGTTCTTTAGATTTTCTCGATTGCCTTTCTATATAGCAAGATGGTATTAGACTCTTTCCAACTGGATGGTATTTTATGGATTTCCAGGTAGCGGCTGAATCTTTGGGCGAGAGCTTTCCAAAGTTCCTGACCTCCCGCCTTAAGCACTTCTGCTGTCAGACTGTCCTTGCTTGGAGTCTTCCCCTCTTTCATTTAAAGGACTGTGTGATCGACTTCACTGATGAGAACCGGGAGTATGTGTCCATCTGTTTGTTGAAGTGATGGCATTGGGATGTCTATACGGGATGCAAACAGCTGGGTATAGAAATCACTGCAAATTGTCTCCATCTCTGTTCGGTTACTGATTTTCCATCCCTGTTCTTCAAGCCGATAATGATGACCTGTACAACTCCAGTTCCCGTTTGCATTTTTGAGACTTTTACAATCTTCAGCAGCCTTTAGGAGCTTTTTGGTTTGAAATTTCTCGAAATCTTCCTTCAACTTCATTCGTATGAGCTTGCAAACATGGGAGTACTCAAGCCTGTTGCTGCCATTTCTTTTCATTTTCCTCCTCTTCTCCAGTAAAGTCTTTGTATTCTCCGAGATTCTTCCACTAGCTCTTCTTGGTCTTTCATGCTCAGCTGATTTCACACACCATTTCAGTCTCTTACTGAAGTTCTCATAATCATCGTCGCAGTCGTCCAGGAGGCTCCAATCTTCCCTAGAAATGTTTTTCTTCAGGATTGCCTCATCGAAAGCTACGGGTTGGTGTCTTCTGTTTGCCATACACAGCATCTTTTTCTCCACCTTTACAGTGAATGTGAGTCTGGCTCTCAGTAGGCGATGATCGCTACCGATATTGAATGATGGCACTACTGAAATATCCTGCACGGTGTGTCGTCTATTGATAAGAAAGTATTTAGTTTCATTTTTGTCTTCACATTTGGTGCGATCCAGGTCCATTTTCTATTGGTCTTCTTTCAGAACCAGGTATTACCACTGAACATTCTCCTCATCTCTGCCAATATAGCTAGTCATTCTCCTCTTGCATTTCGTTCTCCGATACCATACTTTCCTATGAACTTTTCGCCCTCTCTCCCTCTTCCAGCCTTGGCGTTAAAATCTCCCATCACAATCGTATATGTGGAACTCTGGGCGAGGGTTTCCTCCAGTTCCTGATAGAATCCTTCCACCACATCATCTTCACATGCACTTGTGGGATCATAGATCTAGATGATTTTGAGGGTACTGTTTCAGTTCAATCAGAGGTAAAGCACCCCGATAAATGATGATTTCAAATGGCATGAGACAATTTTCAAAGACCATTCCTTGTTTATGATGAATCCAACTCCTCCAACTGTCCTTGAGCCTTCTCCTTTTCCTAGAATGACCATGCTTCCATCCCTCCAGCTGACCTCCATCTCCTTCTTTCATTGTGTTTCGCAAACACCCAGCACATCACAGGCTGTTTTTGCCTTTTTCTCCATGAGATGGTTTATCGATTCCTCCCTCATCAGTGTTCTGCAGTTATAAGTGCACACTGAGAGAGTTGTCCGGTTTCCTTTTAGCAACCTGCCACCTGAGATTCTTTGCAGCCTCTCGTTGTTCGAATGCCTCACTGCCTCCGGAGTGGGGATTGAGGAATGTGCAGAGAACTGAGACTTGGTTTTCCATGTTGTTTTAGCCATTGTTTTCATCCACCCACTGACTGGGCTGTCAGTGGCGCGTTTACCTCCTCAACTTAGCTATCTTACAGGCTCAGAAAGAGGGATTATATGCCCTTCCACAGCGGAAGCTGCCCCCTCGCTGGGCTGATAGTCCAACACCTTGATAGCATGGTTAGACCTGCCGGAGAATACACTCCGCTACTATCGCTGTTGAACAGCCAGAGTCACCGCTGCACCACGTTGAGGCATAGAGGTAGGATTTGCAGCAGGGTGAGGGGGGTGAGGTAATACCTTTTATTGGAAAAACTGTCTAATAGATTATTAGGAGGTGACCAGAGGAGAGAGGTGATTTTTCTTCCTTCAAATGTGCTCAAATTTTCATAGACGTTAATTAGAAAGGGTAAGTGGTTCTTTGGAAGTGAACAAACCAAGTCCCGTGAACTTGACTGCATTTTATACCTTCTGTCTAAGCTGCTGTTGTAAAACTACCACTACATGTTGGCTGCTACCTTTATTGAACCCATTTAAAATACCTTTACAAAAGCTGCATTACTTGGCTGTTAAGCATTTTTGCAAAGGCTCTGTGTATATTGTGCAGCACCGCCTCATCTGCTTCTCATTTAGACTGGAAATACAGTTTCAAACTAATGTGTATTCACCGTTTTTTTTTTTGTTTTTTTTTTTTAAAAACCTCTACAATTAGAAATGTTCCTATATTTGTTAAGTTCAGTCAGAGCTTTGATTTCACTACTGGCAGAGAATCATGATCAAAGCTGATTTGTACAAGTATACATTTTGTGTTTGTGAAAAAGCTTGGGGAATGTTGGCTGAAGTTGGATAAAAGGGACAGTGACTTAACACCAAATTTTCAAAAGCACTCAGCAGATACAATTGGGGTCACATTTTCACTGGGTGCTGAGCACTTCTGAAAAACTGGCCACTTGCATTTAAGTTATTAAATGGGAGCTTGTCTCTCTTGAAATCTGGCCCTTAATAACATAAAACAATTATTTAAAAAAAAATCTGCTTCTCACTTTGCTCCTTAGAGATACAGCAAAATAGCAGACATGCAAGTGGTTTGGAGAATATCCATCGGGACCAGCCCAAGGATATATCATTGGTCTCTGTACTCATTCCTTCAGTATCTTTTTCCTGTTTATTTCTTACTGTTGGATGATGATGAAAAGGCAAAGTAAGCGGTCTCCAAAATTCACGCTGCTGGCAACTATACAAAAAGTCCATGTGGGTTTTACCTGACTCTTTTGCTGTACTTTTATTTATAAAGTACGTTGCCATCCCTCACTCAAGAGTCCACCCCATTAAAAGTAATCATTTACAAAGTAACCCAATAGAAGCCTCTAAAACATAAAGGTTCAATAACGGAATGCCCGACACAGTATCAATACTTCAAACACCCAGTGGCAATCTTTGATTGATCCGCAGATCAAACACATTTTAAACTCTTTCCTGGAGCTCACCAGAACTGGGCTATGGCAGGCTACCGACAGGAGCAGGTTCTAGTGGGTAGTACTCCACTGACAACACCCCGGTGCTGGACCCAGGGAAGTTTATCCTATCATAAATGCTGTCTTTGCTGAGCATCATTTTATCAGGTCCTGACTTGCAGCCCTCCTCGCATGAGGGATCTGTACTGAAGCAAGTAGTCCCATTGCGAAAAACCCTCCGTTTTAGAACCTGTTCCTTTCTTTGGTCCAAAAAAGTCCAAATGTGGTGTTGATCAGAACCTGCTGCAAGGGATACTCAGGCTTTTGGAGAGGAAAGAGCATAATAAGGGCTGTTTTTGGAGGGGGAGACCACATTGCTTGAGCTTGATTTATTGTAGGTCAGAGGAGCAGCTATTAGCTTTATTTTGTACTTTTAATATCTGACAAAAGTGCCTGAATAGGCATGGGGTGGTGGTGGGTTTGTACATACTTACTGTAAATCAAAATACATAAATACTTGTGAGAGTAAGAATTCCAGACTAGCTTCCAGTCCTGCAATCACTTACTACTGTGTGCAGAGTCGCTGATGTCCGCTCCTAATAATAAGCACTGGTTCCAGCAGTAAAAAAAATCACAGAATCAGGCCCAGAGATTGTCAACTGCTCTGAAACTGAAAACATGTTTTTGTTTGTTTTTTTAAATTGAAAACCAAGTTTCCTCAATTATGAATATGAAAGCAAAGACTGGACATTTGTGTTGAATCGTTTCATAAGTTTCTGCCAAAATGAATTAAATCATTGGGTAAATAAAGGACAAACTGGGGAATAGCCACAATCAAGAGTGGCAAAGCTTTTGTTGGCAGTATGCAGACAGTGAAATGCAGACAGAAGTATAAACAATGAATGATGGAAATGCAGTTTCCAATATGTACACTTGCAAAGCAACTCTTTCTGTCAGACAGTATATTTTGTAACCATGATCTATTTATATCCTAATTTTAATGCTATGGTAGAGAATGTGATTTTTTACATACACTGATTAGAAGTGATTGCACCTTTCCTGGTAAATTATACAGTTGTCCTGATGGTATTGTAATAGCAAATACTACTTATAAATGGTATTTTGCAGACCACTGCATATTAGTTAATGGTGTGGAGGGGGGGAGTTACACATTTGTTGTCTTTAAACCTTAATCTTTGATTCACATATTGTGCTGTCTTGCAAACAGCTTTAACCCTTGAAATATTCATCACAATTTCTTTCTTCAGAGTTAAAGAAGCAGAGGAAGTGTGCAGACAGAAAAAGGGGAAATCGCTTTATAATATAAAGCCAAGACATGATTCTGGAATAGTAAGAATGGATTGCATTATTATTATTATTATACTGCTCCTGTTAACTTTTTCTTTGTTCTTTTTACATTTTGTATGTACGCTATCCTGACATATTTAGTTAATATTTATTTTTAAATGTGTCTGAATTTAGCATTTTTGTGAAAGGTGCCAGATTGACAACCCTGAAGTCCTATATTTATCCACAGAAGAGATACAGCTCAAGTAGTGGCAGTGAAAATTTCCCCACTGTGCCCTGCCAATGTGCCTCATCCCTTGAACCTGGAAGAGACGGACCTTTGTGGGTGAGGAGGTAGTTCAATCTCCAAACCCATCCAGTGCACAGCCCCACTGCTCAGACTTCCAATTGTGATGGGGGATTTTGTGATGAGGTCACCTGTCCCCTGGGAGTTGGACCTATTAGATGCCAGTGACTGTAAGTCACTACATACCTAGACTGGGTTAGAGACAGAGATCTAGAAAAAGAAGATACTCTACTTTTACTAATCTCTTGAGCTATATACAGCTCCCTATAAACTATGGCCTGGATCCTGAAGATACTTAGCATCGAAGACACATCTTCAGTTTTAAGCACACGAGTAATTCCTTTTAATTTCAGTGGTCATCTACTCAAATGGCTAAAGTTAAGTGCATGTATAAGCATTTTCAGGACATGGGCCTATTTTACAATGGCTGGATTTTTTTTCACAGCAAGAAATTAATCTGGTCCCTAATTTTCATAATGTCTGTCCATGCTTCTTTTTTGGCAATATTTAAAAATGAATGACTATTTCCTTGGTCATGTTTTTTTCCTAAAAACATGATTCCGTTTGGTTTGTATTTAATGCTATTTTATGAATCATTGTGACATGTGACACATGTCCTTGAAATGAAACGTTGTCATTTACCATAATCTCTCTGGCATAATCCAACACACGAAGAAAAGAATTATTGCTGTTGTTTCTCATTGTAACTGGCTGTGGTTAGTGACACAGGAAATGTAAATGAAGTAATAGCTTGGCTAGGAATGGTAACTAGATCTTAGTTTATCAACTTTATTTGTAATCACATCAAGATGTAGGTTTTAAAAACTTGTTTGGTTGGATTTTTCCACTTTGTAAGAATAAAATCATGCGGATTAATGGCATTCTTTAAGAACAGCCATGCATTTAAATAACATTTATAATTATTTGTATTGCTATTGTGCCTAAAAGCCCTAATTGGGGATCAGAACTCCATTGTGCTAGACACTGTACATACAACAAAAGGATGGACCCTGCCCCAAAATGCTTACAATATAAACAGAGTTACAAATAGTATTAAAAAGTAGATATTTCACAGACATGGTTAGCCATCTTGTATTTTAAATCTGTTTAAAACTGAGTTTGTTGCAGGGTGTTATAAGTAAACTATATATTGGATACACTTGATGATCAGCCTACATATCCCTGTGCTTTACATAGTTGCATAATACATATGTTTATATATGGTAACTTGTTTTCTTATGGTATTTCTTTTTAGAAAGCAAAGATAAGTATGAAGATCTGAGAGAAGAAAAGCAAAACCCATTGCCACTTGATCAGTAAAACTCAATGTGTCTGTTGGGGGCGGGAAAGGAAACTACATCATTCAGATCATTTGTTTTCTTCTTGGCCTTTCAAATTTGCTTTTTGTTCTCTAGAGTTTCTCACTGATAGAATGTGTAGTGTACATTCATGAATGAATGTGACCACTGTAATGGAGTGCCCAGCAATAGACTAGTTATGGACATGAGACAAGTTCCCTATATCCCATGCCTCATTCTCCACCCAAACACTGGCATTTTGTAAAGTTTATGGTATAATACCAGTAGACCAAACCAGCATGCCTAAGAGGCAGCATCTGCATCAGTTCTGAACATGCTGAAAATTCTATTTAAAGTTGAACTTCACAAGAATGCTACTTGATACAGTAACATATTTCCATTCCTACTGGCAACATCTGTCTAACACAAATACTCCATGGCACTGCATTTAGATTAGGGAAAGAAATGTTACTTCTAGTGAATTGTTTGTATCCGTTTCACGTCGACATTTGTCGTTTGTATTTTGAATCGTTAAGTGCTGTTTATAAAGTATAATCAATGCTTTCTCAACTTGTTTGGTTGCCCTCCATGACTAAATATTTGTGGAACAAGATGTTTACCGTAACTATCTTTAAAATCGATAAGGCAGCATACTTTTTCTTCATCTTTTGCCAGATAGTGAGTAGTGGGAGGGGGAGTTGGAAAACCTGAACCAAAAACATTTAAGTGAAAAGCAGTAAACACAGAAAATCACAGGAGTACTTCAGAGCATAAAAGAGAAACTTAGGCACTTTAGCTTGCTAACATGTAAAGCAGCTCATTTGTATACAAAAAAACTTAAGGGGTATTACAGTTATATTGCTGATTATTTGAGTGATACAAGATTCTCAGGACTACCATGTTGCTATCCAGACTTCCTTTTTGAATTATCTTTTCAATTAATTTAAGATTCCCTTTATCAGGGATATTAAAAGATCTATCTAGGGATTGGCATTCGAGAATTACAGTAGTCAACTCTGGGGACAAAACAAAGGCTATTGACTAATTCATGTCAATTTCACATTTAACATCAGAGTCATAACATTTTCTCTCTAAGTAGTCCATACCATTGGCTAGGAGGCAATGGAAATCTGTGACTATGCTTTCCTTTTTAATCCACATGATTGATTTCTATTTGTGATCTGGAAATTAACCTAAGGATTTCTCAGTTTTGATTTGTTGAGCCAATAAAGACCCTCTGCCCTAGATATAACTACTGAGCCCAACATGAATTGGCCTTGTAACTGTTCTCTTCCAAAGCACTATTTTCTTGGAAACAGCAATGTGTGGAATGAATTGGGTTCACATGCTCACAATCTCTTAGCATCGAAGACACTAGCAGCATAAACTTCTGAATGGCTTGAGGTTTAACCTGCTGGGGTGGATTATTCCCTGTCTAGCCTAGTAATATCATAAGACATTCCTGGTGGTCCAGAGGCAAATGTACTGTACCAGGTGTCATAAGGGCAATGTAAAATACAACCGCAGGAATCCATTGTTCTTCACGTATGCTAAGCACTAGAAAAGATGTTCTTCACTTGTGTGAAAAATAAGTCTCCTGTTGCTTGATAAAACTATGTGAAATTCTGTGTTCACGATAATTTCTGGCAAGAATATGATTACCGAGAATTGAGTTCTAAAATCATGTGGGGGTGGGAGTAATGTTACTTCTTGCAAAAGGGAAAAGAGATTATTTGCTGTTTATGAGTAACCTATGGAAAGTAACTTAAAAATAAAGTTTATTTTAATGGCACTGATTCAAACCCATGTTTGTATTTATGTAAACTATAGTCTTTTGCTCTTAACTTTTGCATTTATTTTTATTTACGTGCAAGGATACAGTCGCATGTTTTGGTTTTGTAGCCTTCCTGTTCCCTTCAGTACCTCCAGTATGTATATGACCATACTAAATGAAATAATAGGATATCTAACAGAGATCGCTATGTGCAATACTGTATTTAGTGTTTCTACTTCAATTTTTTTAGAATGTTAATTTATATGAAAATAAAAGGAATAATGAAACAGAAGGTGCTTTTTTTTCTTCAGTGATCATTATGCTGTCTCAAGGAGGGCCCTGGCTCAGCAGAACTAGTGTGATTCACTTGTGGAAAGGGGTTACTCCTTATTCCTTAGCATGCGGGGAGAAGTTGTTGGGCAGCAAATCCACAGCTATATGGATATCTCCTTTATGCAGGGCCATGGAGGGACTTCTACAGCTCTATTCTATTTTATATAAGATCTCCTACTACTTTCACTGCATTGTATATGAGTGCCTTCCAACAGTGCATTAAGCAAGGTGACCATCATCTCTCATCTGGTTCATTCTCTCACTCTATGGCTGTGAAGCTGTTCTGTGGCCCAAATAGAGGATTCTTCCTTGTATCTAATCCCCAGTCCTTGGTTCCACATAGGATTTGTCCCTAAAAATATAGGGAAGCTAATAGTCTGGTGAAATGGATATTTGGACAAAGACTTTGTGTACCTACACAGATGCCTCGCTGCATATAAAATATGAAGCAGTTAATTAATACATCATCTAGTAATCTAGTGCCGCTACCATGTGCATCTCTCACTATTTCCGGCTGTAGTATAGAACCAGTTGCACATGTAACATGGATAACCCAAGTCACATCTGAGTGATCAGTTTCTAAAAGCAGAGTTTCAAGAGGTGGCAGCAGCTGGTAGCAACGCAGAAGGACTTTTAGGATACAGGCAGCATGAATGGTTTTCTAACTTTTTCATATCCTTGGACCAATTCTTCCTTTTACACCATGCCTCCTAGTCCAGATTCCATACCTACCCCATTGTAATGATAGTGCTTGGTGAATTGGAAAAAGTAAAATCAATCATGGGTCTAGCTATTTATAGCACACCTCTCCTTGTTGGTGTTAGGACACCATTAAGGACACTAGATGTAAATATGGCTTATAAATGTGGTAGATGTGTCTAATTTGTTTAATTCTCCTCTCTGGTTACAAAAGATTATATCTAGCAATCTACCTTCATTGCCCGCCATTTGAACTAATATTATAGTACTCCTGTATCCAGGTCATGATGTAGCTTTACAGACCACTTGGAAGTTGGAAATACTCTGTAGTTTTAGAACCAATAGGTAACACTGGTCATAGACACCTTCCACATCAGCAATCCATCATACAGGTGCATTGCATGGTAATAAATGGGGGATAGTTTAGAGAGAGGATCCTTTCAGTCTTCTCAGCCAGGTTTGATACTGCAGTGCAGCATCTCAGAGAGGGGAAATGGACTTGCCTTTAAAATAAAATATAACAATACAGAATGAAGGGCTGATAAAGGTAAAAAGAGTGGCTGAATATCCCGAGTCCTTAATTTGGAGAAGCAGGAAGCCCTTTTGTCATACTTTCTTTGATGGGATACAGATGGATTTTTGGGGATGCTGAGATGCCTGCAACCAAAATATGGTTGACATATGAACTACAAGGTTTGAGGTTTTTTGTAGGTATTGACTCTTATGACAAGTTGCCTCATTGAAAACGTACTGGGCTCCCACAGGCCCCTCTGCGGAGCCTCACGTGACACCCCCCCCTTTGCCATGTCCAGTCTGCTGCTTGTGCCGGACAGCCCTGCTTATTCCCTGGAACCTGCATAGTGCAGCTCATTGCCCTCCATGCCATAATAAGTAACAACGAAATGCCACTCAAGCATCTTTGTCAGAATGACTCCGCTCTGGTGAAGTGAGGTGATGTGCATTTCTCTTTTTCAGGCTGTATAAATGCTAATTCACTTCGTAACGTATGCGGTTTAATTCTCTTTTTCAGGTTCGATCTTGTGAATTCCTCCAGTGCATTTGTACATTTATATGGCAACCACTTACCCCTTCAAGCTCCATTAGCATATGCAGAGAAAAAAGAATGGAGGCTTTGGGCTTCCTCCTGTATAAACTTAGCACTGCTGAATTCAGGAAGCAATGTGGCCTTGTTATATGTATTTAAATAGAGAATGTTCACGTGCAAAACTATTCGGTTTACATTGAGTCTCTGGCAAAGTCTGTAAGCACAAGAGATCAACAGAGAGCTAGAGATGGGGACAATACTTTGAGTAAAGAAATTACCCCACCTCACCCTTTTAATAAAGCCGAAGGGACAGATCCTCAAAGCTATTTAGTGCATTAACTCCCCTATTAAAATCAATGGCAGATACTCCAGCTCCTCAAAGGTACTTAGGAGCCTATCACACTTCAGTATCAACACTGCAATGCAGTGTTGAAATGAGGGTTTCTTTAATATAGCATCATGGGCCAAATTCACCGAGAAAGTGCTAAAGTTTTGTTAGCCTGGGACGTGTATCTCTGTATTTGTCACTCCAATTCCCAGCTCCTGGGAAAGACACTCTTGTTCTTAGGCAAGCTGAATGATAGGTGTTGCTGACAGCTACACTTAAATTGTGCTTCATCTTCTACTGTCTCCAGTTCCCCTGAAGTTTCTGCATCTTTCAGGGTAGCCAGGATTTTTTTTTCTTTGTCATTTCTCATCAGTCACCACTAGTGGCCACTCTCCAACATGCATTGGAACACCTAATGCCGAGGTATCTTGCCATCCAGTGGAATCATCAGCCTTGACTTAAATGCCCTGTATATTGTAGGGGGAGCATTAGGTGCCTAAGAAAAGGATTCTCGGAAGCCAGCAAGCTGAGCAGCGAGCTGAAGAAGCTACCCACCAGTGAAATGAAGAAAACAAGGGAAATAGTTAGGCCCCAACGGCTAAATCCCATTGACCTGGGTCTTGGAGCCTTGACTGACAGGCCACATCAAGGTTCCTCTCTGCTCAGGATTCTTAACCTCCTGGGGCTAGGGGCCTGAACCAGGTCAACCCTTTCTGGTGAAAAACCAGAGAGAGATTCCACTGACCAATTATAGCCAATTGCCCAGTAGTCAAAGCACTCACCTGAGATGTGGGATACCTGTTTGTTTGCAAATCTCTGTTCTGCCTGAGTTGGAGGAAGGATTGAACCCAGGTCTCCAGCAACCTTGGTGAGTACCCTGATCACCAGGCAAAAGGTATTCCTGGCACTCTCTAGCTATCTTTCCTGTGGAAGCTGTTCCACTTTGTGTTAAATAATTACATATTCACTGGGCCAGACAAAGGTTGATGCCACATCCTGACGATTAGACCACTCATCTGGGAGACCAGCTTCAAGTCCCTGCTCCCAATAAGGGAGCATGAGGTTTTTGAACCTGGCTCTTCTGCATCCCATGGGAGTGCCCACATTTAATAGCTTTTGGATAATGTGAGAAATCCTGGACTTAGTTGTCTTTTGTGTGCGTGGGGCAGGGGGGGAGTAGGTATGCGAAGAGCACACATTAAGCCAGTTGCTTCCAACATAAGTGTGAACAATTCTATTGCAGTCAATGGAATGGTTTGCACCTAGGGATTAGTGCCAAAAGGCATTTGGGCACCTGCCACATTAGCTAACTAGCTTCTAAAGCCAGAATATCTAAAACCCTGTTCAGCTGCTGCCTAATCCTGGAGATGCTTTCAGTCTCTAGGCACCCAAGTTTCCATTGGTAAAGGGTTAGGATTTGGGCATGTGCACTGATTCCTGAACCCAGCTCATGCTTAAGCCTCAAACTAGGGGTGCCCTCATGGGTAGGGCCCTGTCTGTGTTAAAAGTTATAAAGGCAAAAAAGGGCATAGGAACCTAGCTCCAGAAGGGGGCGGGGGGCATGGCTATGAACCCTGAGCAGAGTGCAGTGCTGGACTTCAGTGCCTAGGCCCAAAGGGGTTTAGGCCTCTAACTCTTATTGAACAGTGCCTAAACACATTTGAGGGGTTCAGCCCTAAGACCCTTGCCTCATCCCTACTGGCTAGCATATGTAGCATTCCTCCCCCTGCCCTGGGGTGGCTTCTTAAGCTCCCCAGGCATTGCACAGGGAGCCTGTGTGGATCTAGGCCTTAGTAAATTTGGCACATTAGCTGCAAGATCAGCAGTCACTTGCAATGTTTTGGAGCCCACACGAATTTTCATGGTGAAAGCTGCATGAGGTACTCTATACTTTTACATTTCAATACATATTGCTCATAAGCCTGCCCAGCTGGAGTCTGTTCCTGATCATGCTCCCACACCTGAACCCTCTGCCCCAGGTCAGCATGCCCTCCCACACCCTAACTCCCTCCCAGAGTGTACACCCCCACCCCAGTGAAAAGTGGGTGGGGGAGAGCAAATCATGACAGGAGGGGAGATGGGGGTGGGGCACAAGGCCTCAGGGAAGGGGCATTTGGTTTTCATGAGACTAAAAAGTTGGCTAATGGTGTAGTACCTAATTACTCATGGTACTACACAACATGAATAAACCTAAGATCCTCACCCTTCATGGGTACAGCTGTGAGCTCTGGTATCATGATTGGCAGATTTTTTTTACCCTACAGTGATGTGAAAAATACACAGCTTAGTTTGTTGCAACGGTTTTCAGATTTGGCTGCTCTTTTACCAGCGACACTGCAGCTGAAAGTTCCAGCCTTGCTTTACGCCCCCTTACTTAAGCAAATTGCATCATTCTAAATTATTGCTTCCATGCCTGATATACAGATGTGGCTCACTGAGAATGAGAATTCCAGTGTGGCTTTTATAAGTGGTTATAAAAGGCTTGTGTTGTTTTGCGTTGCAAATTGAAACCTTCAGGCCGTATGGTACTTCAATGACTATGTGTCTAGTGATTTAACAGTACTTAGCACTTTCATCCCTATCTCAGAGCACTTCACAAAACTAAGTATTAACAAACCTACTTTTACAGATGAAGAAACTGAGGCAAAACTTTTTTTTTTAAATTAATACTTACATGGTTGTAATCACCATAGTGTCTGAGCCCCGTCATATTTTGGTTTTCTTACCTCCCCTGTGAGGTAGGGAAGTACTAATATCACTCATTTCTGTGCTTTTAAGGCTCTCAGAACACCCCTAAAGCAAGAGAAACTGATGAATGTGGGTGTGTACACACACACACCCCTACCTACAGCTGCAGGTAGCCTGAAACAGTAACTAAGGCATGTTTGCAGTAGAGGTTTGTACCTGGAGTTAATGGACTGCCAGTTAGCATGTGAGTAAAGGCTCTTCTGGGCCCTCTGCAATCATCTGTAGTTCAGCCTAGGCTCATCCCACATGAGTTCATGTTTCAAAACTCTAGTGTAGATATACCCAAGAGGTAGGCAATGACATATTAATCCCAAATCAGGGCCCTGTGGAGTCCGTAATTCTATGATGACTATATGGCATGTTTTCAAGGTGTCACAGAATGTGCAGCTGGGTATCCAGTGTTTATTCTATTTATCTGGAAGGATCTGCCATGCTCTCCCCATACTTCTTGGGGGAAGATAATCCCTTTATCTTTGCACTTATCAGGTAGCTGGAGGCTGGAAAGGCATAGCTAGGGCTAGATCCATCCAAAGAGGGATTTAGGTTCCTTAACCCCAAATTTAGATCCTCAAAACCCCTGCTCAGCTGCTAAATCCTGACCGCTAGCTCACAGTTAAGCCCCAACAGGATTCTCAAATGAGATTTTACCCCACTCCACCTATCACACCCAAGGAACCTAATCCCGTAGGCATGCTCTGAGCTCACCTAGCCAAGGAGAGAAAAGGTATCCCTTTGTAACCTTTACTTACTGGCTAAAGTGCTCACACAGAAGAGACCAAGGTTCAAACCTTGACTCTACCCAATACAGAGCAGGGGCTTGATTGAACCCAGGCCTATGACCCCCTACCCCGGGTGATGGTTTTCCCTCAGTTTCTGCAGGTGAAGCTGTTCTACCTTATAAAAACAACTTGAATAATCACTGGCCCAGAAGGCAGGTGGGGAAAATGACTCTGTAGCATGGTGGTTAGGGCACATACCACCTTTCTCAGCATTCCCAAGTGACTACTTAGGTGTGTCAGACGCAAGTTCTGCTAACGGAGATTCTTCTTGCACTCAAGTAGCTAAGACCCATCCCTTTTGAAGCAGGATCTGAATCATTAAGTTTATTAAATGAAATAAGCAGCCCCCTCAACACTTACAGCTACCTTAGAACAAGGTGCTCTATGATGCATCTTGAAGGCAAAATGTATTTGGCTCACACACACACACACAAAAAAAATCTTACTTTGGAAGTTAAACTAACCCTTATAAAGTGTAAGTTTCACAAGTCTCTGTTTGGTTTCATTCCAACTGACTATTATAAAAGACATTTTGCCAAAGGCTGTTAAACTTGGAAGAATTTATTTTGTGGAGGACAAATGGCAAGCAGCGGGAGAGCCACACACTTCTGACACCTGCTATGCAACCATCTTCTCTCCAGTTCAACCCAATCACTAGAAATCTTGGCCACTCTCTTCCTTGCAATATCAGGGCAAGTGCATAAGGCAACCCTTTACTTCCTTAGAAAGGCCATCTGCATTGTGGGTAGCACCATGTAGGCTGAAGCATGACACAGGACAGCCTCTGTGGACAGGCAGGCCAGCCATTGGTGGAGCTTTAGCTCCGCCCTCACAAGTCATTGGCCAGCATAGCTGAACCAGCATTTGAGAGTGGGATGTTATTTACCACACATAGGGCTAGTGAATGTTATTGCCCCTCCTCATTTCCAAGCAAGAAGGTAACTCAAGAGCAGGTTGTAACTGTCTTGTTCCCACACGCTCCCAAGGTAGCACAAATACATATAGTCTTTTGTCCGAGTCTTGTGGCAAATTCGAAATGGAGCCCTCGCAGAACCGGAGACTGAGCCAATACACCATCAGTTAAAATAGTGGTAAGAGATTCTGAAGTTAGAAGCAAAGCCCACACACCTGGAATCCATATAACCCTAGAGTATCTTTATTTGTTCTATAATTTAACAGTACACCTATAAAATAATTATAGCATTTCTTCATTTTTTTTGTTTTCATTTATAAAACAAGAATTAAATACAGTTTGAACCATTACAAGCTCTATTCAGTTTTTACATACAAACAGCCCCAAGGAGGAGCTTCATGCTGCAGCATATTCATATTGCAAGTTGGTGAGAAACCCTGCTTGGGTGTAGCTTAATAAGCATTCTTGCATATTTTTCCTTAAATAATTTGTAGAGTTAATATAATTAAGAAGGGCCCAGAGAATTTCTATCTAGTTTTAACCACATGGGCCTGGCTTTACAATCTCTTCCTTCAAGGACACACTCATAATCCTAGAACCCTAATGGGTTGCAGGCATTTCAAACTCCCTCTCTACTGTCAAAAAGCTCCCAATAACCTAGATTCAGCAGTGCCCATTTGTATGGCTGACAGTGTAGCAGTACCAGCCTCTAAAGCAAGCCCTAGACTAGGAGTCTCCCTTGGCAGCTCTGACATTGTGTAACAACAAGGCAGAAAATACATGCAATGTAGCTGTAACAATGTAGGGATAACATACCTACCCGATCCCATCCTCCCTGTGCCAATCCCCATAAACCGATTGGTGAGCTCTAGCAGAGATCAGTACCAAAAGCCTCTTAAAGCAGCCTGCCTCACATAATAGTGAACTATGCCATTGAACTCATAGCTGGCAACAGTTTGTAACACTTTTAACCCTTTGGATTGGTCATTCCTAAAGACGTTGCCAGAGAAGTGCTCCACAGGCTGATTTCACTAGCCCAGAAGTATTGCAGATGCTAAGCTATAAGACATGCAACAAGGTCACACATTAGTCTCTTGTATTAGTTTCTGTGCTCTTTGATTAACTTGCTGCATTTAAAGAGAAGACATTACAGCCACTGGTCTTACACATCTGAACTGGAACATACTGAATATACAAACATGCTAAAGTTTGGTGAGTGAGTAACTTACTATGGACTTTAAACGAATTGAAATATCCATCGATTCATTATACCCCTATATCAAAAATGTAATGGGGCAACAGTGCTGCAGTAGTTACAACAGCTTATTCCCGCCCAATTTGTAAAGGATGGGACAGAACCCTTTCTCATTTCTGTAGCTGTGACCACATTCTACAATCACTTGCTAGCCTACTCTTCCCTCAACGTGACAAAGGTCACTTGATTCCCATTCGCTGTGTGGAAGATGCCACTCCCGACACCTGAAGAAACTGATATGTAAGGCAGCTTTTGTATTCAAAGCAACAATGACTGCAATCTGTCCTTTGTGCTGCAATGCTTTAATAACTTAAGTGAAATACTGCTCCTACAACTGTTTTAATACCCTCCCCGCAAACCCACCCCTCGCAGGAATAAATACACAGTAATAACTGGATGGGTTTCGGAACAAACTAAGGCAGAATCTACTGAAAGCCCACTCAAAACCTGTCAGTTTCATGTCAGGTGACTGACCTAGCAATCAAGTCTATTTACTCAAAAACACTTTAATCTAATCTTCGGAATATTCTGCCACAAGAAAAATATACATGGCTAGGTCTAATAATATTTTAAACAATTACACTATAGCTAGGTTACAAAATAAACATTGCCGTAGAGACTGTGTGTGTGATATAGTCAAATTGCAACAGCACAAGAATCCATCTTCAGTCTGTTGACGGAAAAGCAGGGGCTGCTGAGAGAGCTGTGGCTGGCCTAATGTTCCCTCTCCCCATGCTTATCTCCATCTCAGACAAGGAGTGCAGAGCCATTCTGTCATCCAACGTGAGAGTTCCTGGATCAGGCTCACTGCCCCTCCCTTTCTTTGAGCACTGTACTGTATCCCAAAGCTGCACCTCACAGCCGCAGGTGGCAGCACCAAGCACTTAAATAGGAGGGTGAAAAGCTCCAGACTGAACACTGAGTGAGACGGAAAGGTAGCGAGACACATTTTCTTCCCACAGAAAGGACTGGAGTGTAGGGCAGAGGGTTTTTCCCACATAGTGGGAAATGCTGGATTCAGCCATCGCTCACCTAGATGATCATCAATCCCAAATTCGGAGAGGCCAGCTCCACCCTTAAAGATACAATTGCAAGATGATTAGATCGGAAATATGCTGAGGTTTTATGGCAAGGTGCCTAACATAGCCCAGGCCAAGCTTTATTTCCAGTAGGCAAATGACAAGTGAGCCTTCCCTGCTAGAGAGATGCATCCTGAAGAAAGAAAACCAGACAATGAGTCTGCTCAGGGAAGAGGAGAGACAGCAGCAAATCCGATGGGGTGATGCCAAGCAGTAGCCAGATACTTGCTTTCACTGTTTGTCAGAGTTGCTGAGGTTCACAGACATACACCTGCACTGCTTGACTTTCTGGATTTTCTTGAGTCTGAAAGGTGGATCCAGCTCAGGGCACTCCAGCTCCACAGTGAAGGAGGTGACTTTCTGAGGCTTGCAGAAAGCACAGGACTGGAAGGATTCCTCATCCTTTTTCACGTGCCGGGGGATGTAGAAGGAGTTGCACTGGCCATAGCAGAAACGGTTGATGATGGTGCGGCTTATGCAGCCCTCCTCGCTGACTGTCTGCCGCAGGGGTTGGGTTTTGCACCAGTCACTTTTAAGGTACTTCCTCTCAGTGACCACCAGGGCCTCCTGGCTGGAGGCCAGTACTTCTTTGTTCAGATGCTGCCTCCTCTCCGAGTTGTTGCTTGTGCTATCTTTGTAGGGAGATGGAATTGCTCCTGCAGGTCGGTTTTTCCTGGTATCTGTTACTTTAACCAAGGCCGCCACCAGAAAAACAGATAAGGCAAGTTTCCAGAGCATCCTGCAAGAATAATACAAGTGACGGTTAGAAGACATAACACTTCAGCACAATTTGCCTTTATTTTATCAGCACAGATATTTTCCCATCACAGCAGCAGCTAGACAGTGTTCACTAAAGAATTGTAGATATGGCTATTATACTCTTCATTCACCTTAGGAGAAAGGAAATGTTTTCTATTTGCCATAACTTAAGTCTGTTTCTTCTGCCCCGTTGAAGAAATCCCTGCCATCATGTCTAAAATCATCAAGTGTTGGACACAGGACATGGCAATGAAGAAATGAAGGGACCAGTAGATTATCTAGTCTGACCTCCTGCTTAACACAGGCCACAGAATTGTATCCAGTTACTCATGTATTGAGCCCAATATACAGATTTATTTCATTGTATTTAAGTCTACATAGTTTATTAATGGAGCTGGGATATTAAGATTTAACATCTGTTTAGTTCCCTAGCAGAACGGCTAGTTTTTAGCGCTCAATGGTCACCAAGTATGCCAGCAGGATGGGTTTCTGGCCACTGGGAGACACAGCCCGGCCAAGACTCACCTACAGTAAGAATTCGCTACTTCTTCCAAACCTTTTAACTACCATTTTCTCATTGATAAATTGATCATTTTGCCACCTTATGGGTAAACTGCGCAAACCATCAGTTAACAGAAGCTAGACCTGAACTAACTTCTCCCCACCAGGAACAACTGGGAGACCAGTTGGCTAAGTTTCACAAGTCAAATAAGGTCTGCCAATCTCCTGAAAGCCCATCTGTGCAACCCCAGTCAGATAGGAAAGAAATAAAGTAAAATGCGACTTCACAGTATATAATCCTGTTTCAAGCTTTGGGGTTCCAATTCTAGTCTAGTTCCAAATCATAATACAGTCAGCTATCAAGCGGTGTCTACCAGAATAATCTCCTTCACATTTCTTCTGAAGTTTCTGGGGTTTTATGTATTTTGCTGTCAGAGTGAACTTATATATTCCCGAGTGGCTCTAAGCAGCCACAAAATTGAAAGACAACAAATGCACAACTATTACGAGAAAATATACAAGTACAATACATTGTTAATCTGTTGGACTCATTGCTACAAGGTCCTTCAGGTGAATAATTTAGTATGATTAAAAGAGAAGCACACATATATGGATAAGACTTTTTTTTTTTTTTTTTTAAACAAAGAATAAGCCAGTCACTAACTGAGACATTAAGAAATTTTCCCAGTTAGCAGATTATTCCATAATTGTCCATTACAGTTTCCTGCATCTGGAACTGGCCACTGTTAGAGACAGGCCACTGGATTTCATGAACCAGTCATTTGATCCAGTCTGGCAAGTCTTATGTTCCTGAAGGTCATCACTCTCTGTAGGAGGAAGTTAGGCCACCTGTACAGAATTCCCTTTGACACGTTAGGCCTAAACCTTCACAACACCCTCAAAAGTATTTCTGAGGAAATAGGAACAAGAAAATGTACGGCAATAGAGACACAAGAGTAGATTAGTATTGTGGTAAGTGACAGTTTCCTCTGATTTAGTACTGAAATGATCCAGTATGGTATAAGGAGATGCTGGGCTTTGGAGTTGGTAGGGACACGTACACATCTACCCACACCCCCCTAAATTAGCAAATAAACAAACTGGCTTGCAAAGGTACTGAGTGTCCATTGATCTCTTTGGTGCTTTAAATAAATGGCCTATTTTCAGCATGCTTAACATTCAGCACATTAATACTCAGATGAAGACTGGATAAAACTCTTGGAAAAGGTTCTCTGCAGATTCACCACCATGACCACTGGATGTCAACCCTGGTATCCAAGCCAAAACCTAATCAGATAGCTACAGTCCCACATTTAGTTTCAGTTTGATATAGGTATCCCACACTTCCTCAAACTGATCTCACATTATTGTGCACTTGTAGCCGCACTCCAGTAATGGGTGAAATAATCTATCCCCATGTTGTTTATGAACGTGCATTCTCCACATGGCTCATGACACATACAAAGCCCCACAAACAATTACAACTTCATGTCAGACAGACAGAGCCACTCCACTTACCCTATTGCTCTGTCCTAAACTAGGAGGTCCAAGTGTTGTGCATCCTTTTAGATCACCACATTTCTAACCACATGGGTGCCTCTTCAGAGCCGTGCTAACCTGCAAATCACTCCCTCTTAAACCCAGGCACTGTAAGCCGCACAAACTGTATTCAAGAAAACAAAAGGTACATACAACCTGGTGACAGAAACATTCCATGCACTATATATTCCAGGTAACCACCACAAAAAAGAAAAGAAACCTCAATGAAAGCACAGCAGCATTTTGGAGAAGCCTACTCTATAGGTGCAAAAGTAACATGGTGAATGTTAAGTTGATTTTGTTTCTGAATAGGCTGGGTCCACTGAATATAGGCAGCTGGCAATAATGGGCCAGAGCCTCAGACCCAGTTCCGTTCCACCCAAGATTCACAAAGGGGATTTAATCTGGCCACAACTGGCCAGGTGAGCATTCCTCCAGCAAAGGGGAAAAATCTCAATTAGCATAAAGGCAGTGGAGCCCATCTTCACACCATTCTTACCTGCAGTATAAAAGTAGAGCAGAGGAAAGCTTCCCTAGGACAATTCTCAGAGGGCATAAAGCTGCTTAAGGACCATAGCCAGCTGTTATAAGTGAAAGCAGAAGCCCCTACAATGCTGTAACTTACATAAGAGCTGGAGCTAGGGCACCTTGACAAACAAGGAGGTGTAACTTGTTCCCTGGCCCCACCCATTGCCACGTGTGTCTTGGTGCAGAAAAGAATTGCGCCTGATGTCTTTGGTTCAGCTGCATTTATACTGCATATGTGTTGAATTTGGAACTGTGAGATAGTGGACACTAGATCAACTTTGGGTTCTTAAAAACTCATGGAAACATACATAAATCATGAGATTAAAAAAAAATGTTTATAGCTACAATGATCTATGGAGTCATAATATTCCCGTGAAAAATAAGCCCTGCCTTCTAACAAGCCATCAGGCCTCCATCACATGCCCTACAAAAAAGTGAGCTGTGGAAAGACAAAGTTTTGACTTCTAGTGATTTGCCTTTAAAATAAAAAGGAGCCTCCTGACTTTAAACCAGGAAACACAGCTTATAAAGTCAGGCTCCTCCTTTGCTATTCATTGTCATGGCATTTTGCAGCTGTTAAGGAGCAACTACTGCAGGAATAACACCAAGTCAGATGAGGTCTGATGGTATAACATGTGGGGGGAGGCCCTACCCTGCTGCCAGAAGTCACACTTATTGATTAGAGGTTAAACATCACTTAGAAAAATATAATCATAATGAGTTCTCCCCCAAGGTTGGCTGCTACCATCAGCGCCCACAAGAGTCCTGGCATAAGGACTATCTCCTAAGATCTAGCTCCCTTTGATAGAAGGCTAGTCATAGAACGTCAGGGTTGGAAGGGACCTCAGGAGGTCGCCGTCTAGTCCAATCCTCTGTTCGAAGCAGGACCAATCCCCAACCTCTTGAATCTGTGGTGAAGAGGGAGAGAGAAGTTTAATAAGCCATATCTACTCCAGTGAGTTAGCAGGAACGCAGGGCTTGTCTACACAAGCAGCGCTGCAGCTGTGCCACTGCGGCGTGTCTGATGAAGACGCTGTACGCCGACAGGAGACAGCTCTCCCACTGACGTCACAAAAACCACCTCCGGGAGAGGCAACAACGACGTCAGCGGGAGCAGCTCTCACACCAACATAGCGCTGTCCACATCAATGTGTCACTTATGTCGCTCAGGGATGTGGGGTTTTTTTGGTTTGTTTTTTGTTTTTTTTTTTAAAACACCCTGAGTGAAAGTTATCCTGACAAGAGTGCTAATGCAGGCATGGCCTAAGTAGCCGCGATTTGCGGCATTCCAACACCTTCTAACAGGGTGGGACATCATCAGACCCCTCCCACTCTATTGTTAGAGGGCTACAGTGGCAGCTTGCCAGGAGAACACGCATTTAAGCTTGTATATATTTGTAAGACGTGAACAATGCTATTATCAGAAACTCAGATTCAGTGAAATTCTAGCCATTGCAGTCAATAACTGTTTTTACCAAGACGTCACCCATTTATGCTCATCTGTCTCTCTGTAGACTTCCTGGTCCCTTGGCACTGGATCTTCCAGACCCTTGTAAAGGTTAGTTGATAATTAAGGTTAATTTATTTGTAACTTATTGAAGTATTCAACTTAGCTCTGTAGTGAGTCAAACACAATACATGTAGCCATCTAGGAACTTCCAGCTTACATATTATAATTAGAGCTGGTCAGAAATGTTCCAATTGAATGTTCTCCTGGCAGAACACACTGATTTGGCAATAGCAACGTGGGAACGTATTGATTTCAAAATTTCATTGGAAAGATGTCTAGTTTCCTGTCAGCTCCCCCTGCTTGCTCCTCAGCAGCTCACCTGGTAAGACCCAGCTCCCCAGGCAGTGGTTTTCCAACCTTGCCAGCTCCTCATTTCCTGGAAGGGGAGTGGGCAGGCTGCCTGGCTCTCTGTCTACTAGCTGAGTAGGCATGGAACTCTTCCACAAACACCTTAGATATTTTTTCCCCAAAACTGACTATTGAATGGGAAAAAAAAAAGTCAAAATCTTCAGCGTATTTTGGGGAACAGAAAGTCCTGTTCCAGCTCAGCTCTAATTATGTTCTGTAATCTTAAGAAGCCACGTTTAAACTGTGATAACACAGCTAAGAGGACAAATTCAATCCTTGGATGTATAGGAATGGTAACAACAAACAGAAAGAGAGAGGTGTAATTACCTGTGTGTGGGCATAATGGAATACTGGGGCCAGTTCTGGTGTCTGCACTTCAAAAAGGCGGTTGAAAAACTTGAAAGGGTTCACCAAAGAGGCACAAGAATGATTCTGGAAAACCTTTTCACAGTGAAACACTAAAAAAGACTGATCTGTTTAGCTTATCAAAGAGGAGATATGATAAATGTCTATTCTATAAATACATACCTGAACCCTCTTCAATTTATCAACATTTTTCTTGAATTGTGGACATCAGAACTGGACACAGTATTCCAGCAGCAGTCACCCCAGTACCAAATATAGAGGTTAAGAAAAAACCCTCTATTCCTACTTGAGATTCTCCTGTTTATGCATCCCAAAATTGCATTAGATCTTTTGGCCACAGCATCACACCTAGATAATTAGTTGAACATGAGTTCTACCACAATCCCCAAATATTTTTCAGTCACTGTGTCCCAGTATAGAGTCCCCCATTCTGTAAGCATGGCCTGCATTCTTTGTTCCTAGTTTTATACATTTATATTTAGCAATATTAAAATGCACATTGTCTGCTTGTGCCCAGGTTACCAAGCAATCCAGATCACTCTGAATCAGTGACCTGCCCTTTTCATTATTTACCATCCCCTAATTTGTGTGTCATCTGCTAACTTTATCAGTGACAATTTTACATTTTCTTGCAGATCACCGATAAAAATGTTAACTAGCATATGGATAAGAACAAATCCCTGCAGGACTCCCACTGGAAACACACCAACTTGTTGATGATTCCATGTTTACAATTATAATTTGACACCTATCAGTTGACAAGTTTTTAATCCTTTTAATGCATACCATGCCTGTGTTATGCAAGTGGTCTGACTCGATGATCCCTTCTAGCCTTCATATCTAGAACTCGAAAGGGATATGCACATGGGGCCATAATTAAGGTCAGCCATTCAACTTTAAAATTTTGGGATCTCTATTATGGAGAGGTTTACTTTTCAACCTTTGTTTTGCTTTAGGGCTAGAATGAGGAGAGAAGTTATGTATTTTAATATATATGCATGTTATTTATATATTCAGACCTTTAGCCATTAATCTTTCCTCAGTATTTAAGATGAGGTAGTACTTCTGTTAAAGGAAGAGACAGAAAATAAATTTGGAAATAACATGCCAAGTTCTAGCACTCAAAATAGGTGTGCGAAGCAAAGAATTCCTATTCTTTGCCATGGAGACAAAACGCTACTTTCTTCATTTTTTTTTATTAGTTCCATTTGATTTTGGAGATTAGTTGAACTAAAGATGCCCAGTCAGGGACCTTTGTATGAAGAAAGGATCCAGTGCTACCTTCTCACATTAAGATCTCCTTTGGCGACTTCTGTGCTTCTGTTATTTCATAGTAGCAGCATGAAGTCATCCGAGCACTGTACTGTATCCATCTTGTTGCAATGGCACTGGCCTTTATGCTAGAAGACCGTTCCAACCCTGATATTCTATGAAATGGTGGAAAGGGACCTCAGGAGGTCATCTAGTCCAACCCCCTGCTCAAAGCAGGACCAATCCCCAACTAAATCATCCCAGCCAGGGTTTGGCAAGCCTGACCTTAAAAACTCCTAAGGAAGGAGATTCCACCACCTCCCTAGATAATGCATTCCAGTGTTTCACCACCCTCCTAGTGAAAAAGTTTTTCCTAATATCCAACCTAAACCTCCCCCATTACTCCTTGTTCTGTCATCTGCTACCACTGAGAACAGTCTAGATCCATCCTCTTTGGAACCCCCCTTTCAGGTAGTTGAAAGCAGCTATCAAATCCCCCCTCATTCTTCTCTTCCGCAGACTAAACAATCCCAGTTCCCTCAGCCTCTCCTCATAAGTCATGTGTTCCAGACCCCTGATCATTTTTGTTGCCCTTCGCTGGACTCTCTCCAATTTACCCACATCCTTCTTGTAGCGTGGGGCCCAAAACTGGACACAGTACTCCAGATGAGGCCTCACCAATGTCGAATAGAGGGGAACGATTATGTCCCTCGATCTGCTGGCTATGTCCCTGCTTATATAGCCCAAAATGCCATTGGCCTTCTTGGCAACAAGGGCACACTGCTGACTCATATCCAGCTTCTCGTCCACTGTAACCCCTAGGTCCTTTTCTGCAGAACTGCTGCCTAGCCATGTGGTCCCTAGTCTGTAGTGGTGCATGGGATTCTTCCGTCCTAAGTGCAGGACTCTGCACTTGTCCTTGTTGAACCTCATCAGATTTCTTTTGGCCCAATCCTCTAATTTGTCTAGGTCCCTCTGTATCCTATCTACCTCTCCTCCCAGTTTAATGTCATCTGCAAACTTGAGGATGGTGTGGATTGCACCCTCAGCCAGATCAATTTATGAAGATATTGAACAAAACTGGCCCCAGGACCGACCCTTGGGGCACTCCACTTGATACCGGCTGCCAACTAGACATGGAGCCATTGATCACTACCCGTTGAGCCCGACAATCTAGCCAACTTTCTATCCACCTTGTAGTCCATTCATCCAGCCCATACTTCTTTAACTTGCTGGCAAGAATACTGTGGGAGACAGTGTCAAAAGCTTTGCTAAACTCAAGGAGCAACACATCCACTGCTTTCCCCTCATCCACAGAGCCAGTTCTCTCGCCATAGAAGGCAATTAGATTAGTCAGGCATGGCTTGCCCTTGGTGAATCCATGCTGACTGTTCCTGATCACTTTCCTCTCCTCTAAGTGCTTCAGAATTGATTCCTTGAGGACCTGCTTCTTGATTTAATGAATTCAACCACTAAAATGCCCAATCCTAGGCCCCTTGCAACTGCAGAACACATAAGAAGGGTAAACATAAAACCCAATACTTTAAATGTATTCAAAACTCTGAATAAGCGACCTGTCCTCTTCATTATTTACCACTTCCACTGTTTTTGAGACACCTGCTAATTTGATTAGTAGAACCCTGCAAACCTGAGGATATCCGCATGCACACACACACACTACATATAAACAAGTGCAGTATTGGCCAAAATTGCATCCCCCCCACCCCAGAGAACTGAAAAACAGGTTCTGTCTAGAGCTGGTCAGGTATTTTTCAGCAGGACTTTTTACATCAGAAAATACTGATTTATCAAAACAAACTCTTTGCAGGAAAGGGTTGGTTGCAACTATTTTGAAAATTTTCAAGTAAAAAGCTTTGAAATTGTCAAAAGAAAGCATTTCAACATCTCAAAATGAAAAACAACTTTGCTTCAAAATTTAAGGTATGACACTTGATCCTTTTTTCAAACAGTTTTTCACATCTGTCCTCCTCACTGTTTATAACCATCGTTTATTGATAGTTGCTTTCCATTCAGGTCTGTCCTCAGTGGTATCTTCTAAGTTATCAATATTTACGCTGCATGAGTTGAGATTCTGCTTAAGGGTGTCTTTGATGAGTTTATTTTATTTTGAAGCGTTTGCACTTTGAGTTTCAGCTCACCAGGGGAGGCTTTTTTTCAGGCGTCTATCACCACCCATTTTGATAATATGACCAAACAACTAACATAACTAAACCACCACCTGAATGTTTGCAATGCTCTAGGAATCCCCTACTGTAAATATATGGGATTGTTGCACATGACGTAACCTCAACATTTTATTCAAAGCAAAATGACAAGTTACCATACTAAAAAAGTTATAAGTCAAACTTAAAATTGTAAGACTTTTACTCTAGCCATGCATTACCTCCCTCTTGCAGTTTCTTGGTACAGCACAATCTTGAAATCTATAGTGATTGAGCTTCTGGCATAACAAGAGCTAGAAAATCCATACCTTTTATCTTATGGGTGTTTAGCAGCCCCAGCACCTCAGAATGAGAATCTATATAAACCCATATTAAAGGTTTATAATTAAAGGTGTATTAAAGACTATATGCTATCTAGACTCCTATATTGACATCCATTGTTGAAGTATCTGGTACCTCTTAGGAGTGAGGCAGACAGTTTTCTTTTTCATACTATGAGGCAGAGTTATTTAAAGTATATATAAACCTTTGATGCTGTTGCAGTATCATTGTGCAAGGATACCACAGCAGAAATAAGCTTGGGTAGTATGGCTAGCAAGCGTGATTGTATCTTGCCGGTTGGATGAACTTTTGGATCCTATTTGCATCCTGCAAAAGCTTGTGAGTGACTGACTACAAATATTTTATATAGTAGTCCTAACATATCAATGTACATACTCTAAGCAGGTATATTACTTACCAACTTTTCCTTGCTATGTAGGATAAAGACTCTGGAGTTGGAATTTAATAGTTGTCTTCCTTCTTTACATGAGTGAAAAACCCAAATTTTGTTTGAGAGTTACTTTGTATGGCTTCTAAAGAAGTCTGAGTGACTTAGTCTATCCGTATATTAATATCTTTAAAGTCATTTTTTCTCCTGTCATGTTTTTCAATTATACAAAAACAGATGTAGATCACAACATTTGGTGCTTGAGCCATGTCCTGAACAGATTATGCACGGCTATATAGGATGTCCAAATATAGATTAAAATGTAATTATATACCTAGGTACAAATATTACTTCTGTCCTAGACTATTTCAAATGCCAAAAAACGCATACTCTAGTTTTACAATGGACCTGGTGAAAGGACTTGAAGCTTACAGAAAAAGTTTGAAACTGCAGTTTATTCATTTTTACTACCAAGATGGGTCAGTAACAAAGTGAGGACTGTCTAGTGAGGTGTTTTAAAAGAACCTGTAGTACAGCACATCCCAAATACCAGAAACTAACTTCATTTTCCCCCAGTTCACACTGATGGCAACAATCGGCTGTCCCACACCTAGGGCATTGTGGCTTTGATTAATGCTCTGTTCTGCGATTCACCCTCTCTTGTTTTCTTAAGAATGTAAATATTTGTTCTTTCTGTATTTTAATAGTTTATAAGCTGGGCCCCTTATTGAGTTGAAATTCAATCACGGGGGATCAGTTGCCATGCATAAACTGGGATTATGTGTTTTATGACATTAGCTTGGCATGGCAGCCTTCCTGGCCCCCAGACCTCTGCCTAGTATTGAATTATGGTTATGTCTCTAACTGAAGCCCAGTATTATTCTATTTCTCATCTTTTGTGGGAAGGAAGACCGGAGCTATCCTTCTGAATACATACCAAACCACAGGAGCCTGGATGAGGTACTTTAAATGTGCAGTGTAGGAAGACCTGTCATTACAGTCTTTCTGCTAATTAGTTTGATTTCCTTCGTCTAGACTAACCTAATGCAACAAATTTCATTTCATTTAAAGGAGCATCATTAGCCTTCCTTTTCCTGCCAAATGAGGAGGAAAAAAAAAAAAAAAAAACTCACTCGCCTGGAATCTGGGGGAGACTCAGCTAAAACATTTGTCCTTGAATAAGCCACTTGATCAAGACTTCTCTGCTCTTGCAGGACCAGAGCCAACAGTAATGTCAGAAAACATAATCAAATCAGATAGCACTGGTATTTGCAACGTATTTCAGGGAAAGTTACTGAGCAGTTTACTCTCTACCATCAATACTACAGGCAGAGTTCTTTGTAGTAATCACTTGTAAACAGCTATGTAAGTGCAATCTTCAGAGTGCCGCACAAGCATTAACTAAAGCTCACAACAATCTCAAGTTTGTTTTATCGGCCTCACTTTACAGAATATGTGATTTGCCATTGGCCTAGTAAATCTTGTGACAGAGTCAGGACTAGAAATCAAGCAACTCTGTGTCCCAATACCATGCTCAATCCCATAGAACATACTGCCTGGAAGGAGACCGCTCCCCTGTCCTTAGTTGCCTTATTTCAGGAATTTTATGCTGCATCTCAACCCTCACCGAGAAGAGTTTGGAAACTGAGTTATCCGTCAGGGACAGTCCTTTGGAACTCTCCCTTGGCTAGGTAACAGACAATTGGGTAAAGAATCCATCAACATATTCAAAGGTCTGTTTTCTGGGCCCACTGCCATATGGCAAGTGGACAGAGGCAGATTTAACTCTGGAGAGGAAAAAGTGTATTCTCTGTAGAGGGCAGAAGTTAGCCCATGTTCATTTACAACCCCACTGGAAAATGGTAAATTCTGCATCTCCTTGTCTGTCCAGTACATGCATCCTGCTGGCCGTGCTTAAGAAACAGAATCAGAAATAGAAAGATGATAGATCTGATCACTCTTGAGAAGCCTTATGCTACAGTATGTGAGACCAAAGATATCGAGACTCCACTTCATGCCAGCACTTGGTTTGGTCTAAGTGTATTGAGGCATCCAACTGACCTGGCCAAGCCAGCTCTCAATAATCTGATTACACAGCTAGCTAGTTAACATGCTTCATCCATGACAGGTGAATACTAGACTGAATGCTTGTGCACAAGAGGAGGAAGAGAAAGAAAGAGAGCGAGCAAGGCTCACTGGGGAGCATAAGGGGCAGTCTGTCCAACAAACGGAACCCTTCATTTTATTCTTCAACAACAACAACAACAACAAAAAGAGTCAGACAACAACATCTGGGGCTTTGCAGACTATGAAGGTGTACTGGGCCTGCCGCTCTATGATGATCTAAGATGAAAGTTCTTAAGCTGCAAAGGAGAGAGAAAAAAGCTCAAGAGTTTTGGAAAGTTACTCTTCAGAGCTCAGTTGATACAATTATAAAAAATGTGCCACCCTATAAGCCAAACCTGTTTCCGAATGCAAACAGGTGGGACCAAAAATGGCTCAGCACCACTAGTTTGGGGCAGGTGCTGGGATAGGAAGAAGGAAACAGCCAATTGTTTGTAGTACATAAAGAGGTTATCTACAATTGAAAGGGGGGAAAAATAGGAATTATTTCTAGACCACTGGTTTAAATTAATTTGTATTCACTCGTGAGCAGTGACACTATATGAGGGGTCACAAAGGCCTACAGTTAGTGACCTTGCTTCAGTTTCTAGTGGATAAACAGTCACATCACCACAACTGGTACTGCATACCGAATAAGTATGGAGAATAAATTACCATCTCACCAGTGAAGGTGGTTTCTCCAGAGGTTATCCTTTACATTGGTTAGTTCGAGAAGTTGCTACCTGTGGTATATCAGTACTGTGGATAAGAGGGACTGGACTGGGGTCCCCAAGAGTGTCAATCCAGCACCCTTCACAAGCAAAAGAGGCCCTGATTTTCAGGAGTGTGAGGCACCTGTGCCTCCAAAAGAAATGAATGCACAGCTGAAAGTCGGGCCTTAAATGTGCATCAAGGGACCAGAAAAAAAAGCAGTTGGCTCCAGAGTCAGAGCTTTTAAGTGTAAAACAGGACTCCCCTTGCTTCTCTCTCCAATCTGCTTCTCAAGTTTTCCCATTAATTTGATTAGGAAGACTGAGGCCGCTTTTAACCCTGTTGGGGAGCCAGGTCCACAATTCCCTGCTCCACTTTAATGGCACATCTCAATGACCATTTGAATGCATGTGTGTCCTTCCCAATGTGGCTAACTGAAAATAGCCTCCTTTGGAGTCCATCCAGGTTCATTGGTGGCACTGGTGATCTCAAAAGTTCCGAGGTGCTCTCTCCCCGCAAATCCATGTATGGGCCAAGTTCAGAAGCCAGGTTTGGATGAGCTGTCTTGGGGTAGCCAGCCCAGCCCTTTGCTCACTTTATAAATGAAAACTACCACAAGTAGCCTCCCTGAATACTACTGTTCATAGGAGTTATCACTACACCCAGTTGTAAGTGTTCAAAAGGTGATTGAGCTCCAGATCTATACCACTGTCTACAGCTGCAATGCTGCACCTAGAGTTCCAGTTGACACTTCTAGGTAGTTAGGCCACAAGAAGGTAACAGATATCTCCCCAGTGTGGAGTTACCATTTGCATTCAGGTCCTAACGTTTACACTTGACCACAGGAAAAGGACACGTCCTTCAGAAAGGACCTTGAATGAGAGCCTGTATACAACCTGGTGATATTATCCTCTAAGAGTCCTGCAGAATCATAAACTGGCAAGCTTTTTCATCCCCCACCTTCCTGTTCTGAAGATGGGGGAAGAAAAACACCCTTATTCGTTTGTCCTCTTCCCCACCTCGTGTTCTGATCCTCAGCTCTTGCTCTTAGCACTGACCTTCTAGAGGAAGAAATCCATTTCTGTGGTGAAGTTAAGGCTGGTTATTTATACACACATAAAGTGTCTGGTTGTTGGTAGGACACACAAGCTCAGTCTGGGGTCTAACAACACAGGTGGGCAAGGTCAGTCCAGAGAGGCCATGTGAGAAGATTACTGTCCCCCAAACACACACATCTTTATTTAGACACTCCTTTCTGCACTTAAGGAGCTGGGGTATACTGAAGGGGAAAAAAAGCAATAGAGTGAAGCTTCCCTGATGTAACTATATATAAACTCACCCCCTGACATTGGCTGGAGCTGTAGACACTAAAAAGAAAACTGCATTTATTAGAAGATGAGCTAGAGATAGGATTCCCCTAGCCCACACCTTAAATTAAAGAGCTCCAGCTTCCTGGGGTAAGACAGATTTGCTCTTTAAAAGCAATACTGAGGGAGGGAATAGTTTCTTTCATCTTTTCTCAAATCAAATCCTTGATACATGATGGTAAATATCCAATGCGTACAAGGATTTAGTAAGTTTCATTTCTGTGCACTGTACATATATTTATATAATTATAGGGAAAGACTCTTGGCCTTTAAAAAAAAAAACACAAACAAACCACAGTTTGTTTAACACAGCTAGGCAATAATGAGTTAAGCAGAATGCTCCACCCATCGCAGATCACAATACGAAAGGCAAGTGGACTAGAGACAGGGTTAGGAAAGTACTAAATCAATAAATTGATTTCTAAATTAATAGAGCTGGTCAGAATATTTTTAAAAATGTTCTTTTTTGCTATCCGTGTGACTGCACTTGGTATTTTCAGAAGGTGAATGCTCACAGTGCACAGAAAGGAAGGATGATCCAGTGGTTAGGATAATAGTTTGGCACTGGAGAGAGCTGTGTTCAAGTCAGTCACATACTTCCGGTGTGACTTTGGGTCTGGTATGTAGGTGGTGCTCTGCTCAGTGCTGGAACACCTCACTGATTTAGGAGACTAAGTCCCACTGTCTTACAATGAGACTTAGGCTCTTGGGTTCCTAAACCCCTTTTGAAAATTAAACATAGCCTACATACCTTTAGAAATCTAGGCTCAAGCTTCTCAGTGCCACAGTTCCCTGTTGATAAAATAAGGATAATAGCACTTCCCTACCTCACGGAGGTGTTGTGACGACATATACATTAAAAGTTGTGAGGTCCTCAGATATTACAATAATGGGAACTCTATACATTCGTAAAATAGAGAGATCACCAAGACAATTGGCATCCTTCTTGGAAACCCAAGCACAGCGGCCAAAAACTGAATGGGTAAATGGCTCAGCCATCCCCTTAGCCTTTGGAAATGGTCCTCCTGGGGCAGGTTTGAGAGTACTGTACTGGTATTGAGAGTACTGTATTGGTGAAGCAGTCTGGGAGAGTTCACAATGCTGCTATCTATACTGAACCTGTTCTTTGGATAAACTGTCCACTGGCCTCCCAAATTGTCAAGCCAGCACTACCCATGAACGCCACATTAAAACGTGCAGGGCCAAAGCCTGGTCCAATCAAAGCCAATTTTGTCATTGAGTTTAGTGGGACAAGAATTTGACTCAGAGAGCTAATAAGGAAGGGAAACTCTGAATTGGTGATAATTTGAAATTTAAGAAATACTGGTTCCCCCCCAAGGAGAAAATATTCCTCAATCAAGTACTGCCATTGCTTTGGGGTACACTGAGAGGGGCTGTTCACTGTAAAGCTTGCAAGTGAGTATGTCAGCATATATGCAGCTCTTATATTATCCCATCTTGTTCTTAAATTTCCCCATGTTTGAATTATGTTAAAAGCACGGTTCATGGTATCTTTTTCCTGGCTATTGAGAGATTGATAGGAATATACTGTACCTCTGAAATACCATGACTTTTCTAGGGGGACTAACAGCTTAAATCATTGATTTGATCCTTTGATATAACTCTGCTTCACACTAGATCTCAAGACTAGTATATGAAGTTTGTGGTTGAAAGAATGGAAGTTTATGATTGTGATGGAGTCAGTGCTTTTATTTTGTAATATCCCACCCTGGACCTTTTAATTATTTACACACACACACTAAAATATAGCATAGCTAGCTAGATTCAGGTTCATAGATTAGGTACAACATGTACAGATTTTCCAAAAAATATTTTACATGTCTTTAAAAAAAAAAAAAGAAAGAGTCATTCCTTCCTTCCTATTTGTTCAAACATCTTTCTCATATTTTTCTCATTGCAGACAGTATTTAAAAACACAGAAACTCAGTCACTTCTGAGTAACTGTTTCACTTATTTGTTAATGTGAAGTAGGAAATTAACCAAAATGAATTCATTCATCAGTCCTTGCTCTGTGGTTAAGTTTTTTACATGGCAAGCTCTAGCACTGTTCTCATGCTACTTCATGCTGCAGGGACTGTGCCAATGGCTACAGCTATCATACCACAAAACTGCAGTGAATAGTATGTGTGATCTAGCGCTGGCCTCATCTAATTCTTTAGTTTACACACTTTGTTAACATGATATAGGTTGGCTGGGTGGATATTTCCTAAACCACTGTTGAAGGGCACATGCTATTTACATAGCACTGCTATTATTGTATAAATTATGTAAATGTGAGGCTAATATTTAAATTAACAAGTACATTTGAAAGATTAAATAATTTATATAGGTTCTTTGAAACTGTTACCTCACATACAACTGATTAAGTCAAACAAGTCACTTGTGCACTGTAAATCACTCGTTCACATATTGTAGACAACTTGATATCTAACATTTACTGTCAAAACAAACAATCTCAGTGAAAACAATAAAATATAGAAGAACCCCCGTCTCTCACACCTGAGCAACTCAGCATGGAATAACTTGATGCTGCTGGACGGATTTCTGTTTTTCACCCATTCGAAGTTATGGCCTCAAATAATGAGAGATTAGACTTCACTCTTCTTTCACTGTCTAGTCAAGTCAATTGCAAATGGTCAGTTATAACTGTACATGCTGCAAGAGGTCTCTCATGCATATCAATGTCATCACCAAGCTCACAAATTTCATGGCAGATCAGATTAAGGTAAATGAAAGAGTTTGCTTCAAAAAAAGAGACAGTGTTGACTGAATCACGCCTTTGCCTTTTACAACATATAAAGGAAAGATGTACAGCCTTCAGTTCTAAATGCCAAGATAATCTCTGTTATAGTTGTATATTCTATCAAAAACATAATAATTAAGGTTGCATATTATCTTACATTGTACAACAGGAGAAATAGTGTATCACCATGTAATAAGATGCCAACTGCCACATACTCAGGAGAGCTCAGCTTCCATTTAGACAGCAATATAAGGACCAGATTTTTAGAAGTCCTGAGCACCCAGTAGTTCCCACTTATGGCTAGAATTTCAGAAGAGCTCAGCACCAAATATGCTGAGATCTGTTGAAAACCTGGCCCTAAATTGTAATGCATGTACAAAAGAGGGAAGAGTTAGGATTAATAGATTTTTAAGTCCAGAAGGATCAGGATGATCACCCAGTCTGACCTTCACAGTCATAACCTATACAACCTTAATTTCATTTTCTGACTGTTGAGTTTCTCACTTTGCAACTTTCTGGATTTCTGTATGGAATTTCCTAGGGTTTTTTCCCCTTGAAAGAAAATTAGCAAAGAAATTTCATCATGGGCAACTATTTGCTAGATAGCATTAGAACGTTCTGCACTGTTCAATATGTTCAAGTATCGATACAGAACCTAGACTTCTTCCAGGTACTCCCTCAATTAGGTTGCCCCACAGTCCAGTTTTAGGGTTGTGATGGGCCACACTTAGGTGGTCTGGGGGTTGATCCATAGAATACATGTTTATGCAGATCCAGAGCTGCATATCCCATGCAATTGAGACAATCTTACATACATTTCTATGAAGTACATAGATCTTTTTGGTGTCCCTCCCCGCTCCAAAAGGTAGTGTGGTGAAATCTGAGGAGGCCTGGGAACAAAGTATTTTTTTCATTCTCTTCTTTCTAGATAATGGCAAAAGCAGTTTTGTTCAACTTTTAAAAAGAAAAAAAGAAAAACCCTTCATGTACTGAGAACAATTCTACTAGAATGTGCCTATAAGACTCAAAGTTATAAGTAGTTGAAAAATGTTCCCCTTTGAATGGAAACACTTGTGCAACTTTCCTATGTTTGATAGTGTGCTGAGCCAGAAAAAAATCTGTTCACCCATCCTGGTTATTGGATTTTCCCCTCATGCAGTAGGTCAAGATGTGCAAGTACATGATTTGCTATTCCTAATAGAGAGGAAGTGTTATAACACTACTCCAACAGCAGACTTGTGGAAGTGTAACAATCTACATAGCCACCAAGGTCACTAGTGGTCTAACCTGGGACCTTCAACATCAAAAGCACAAGCCCGACTACCTGATCTAAAGGTGTATCTCCTATAGCCTTCAGTAAGCAGCAGGCTCTTCTACTAATGGAGACTAGCCAACAGAGGGTGATAGGATTACACACGCCCCTCATCATTAAACAACCTGACTGAGTGGCTGAACTCAAGGAGGGGGGTACCAAAGTCCCACGTAGGGTAGCATTGTGTAATGAATTATGGTTGCATATACATAAAAACACCATCCATGGTCACCAGAAAAGACTGATGTTTGTGTCTTGTGCCATAGTTCCCCACTCCTACCACTTGAGCAAAAGGAACAACACTAGTAATTAGGGCCCTGATTTGACACATGCTTAAATGCTTTGCTGAATTGGGGGCCTAAAAGCTTATTATGGGTACCACACACTAGAAGGAGACATAACACACCCTAGCCCAGCAGGCATACAACAAGTCACCAGGCAACATGCACTCCCGGCTAACAGCTAGAAAATGTATCAGGGTTGGATGAGTTGCAATTCTAATTTAATACAGTTTAATTGGGGAAGTTATCTATCAACTCCAATTTGATACTATTTGGCAATTGCCCCAAGTGACAATTGTTCTTCTTTGAGAAGGTTACTTTGTTGTTAGCAGTAATGTGTTTTTCTCTTTTATTCCTCTGAAAATAAAAAAAAACAAAAACAAAAACACACAACTGTTATTATAGATGGATTTCTATAGTGATTGTTATCCTAGTATCTAGCCTGGCAAATCCTCCCTCTTGCTCACCAGTCACAAGCATGCAATTCCCAAAAGGACTTTCAAAAAAACTACTGCCATTATTAAAAACTTGGTTCAGATGGTTCTGAACCAACACCTAGTACCCAAACTCCTTGGACTTAGGAAAGAGGCCTACATTGTTAAAGATCTGACTATCTCACACCGATGTGAATCAGGAGAAACTCCACTAGAGCCAATGGGTCCGATTCTTATCTCACTTGTACCAGATTTACACATCCATCATTTATAGTGACGTAACCGAGACCAGGAATGGGCTTACATCAGTATTACACCAATGCAAGGTCAGAATCTTGTTCATCCTATAATTGCGACATATTCAAATGCACGTTTTGTGGAGCAGTCCTTTTAAATATGAAATGCAAAAGAAGAAACCAACCCTTTTAATATATGAAATACATAAAGGGCAGATTTCAGGCTAGTAAAATTGGTGGAGCTCCACTGACTTCAGTTGGTGCAAATCAGCATCAGTGAGGCCCTTCTGTCCCCAAGTATCCATATTATATGAATATTTTCTGCTCAATTCTCTACCTTCCTCATTTCTTGCCCCTTGCAGTAAAGTTTATTGCTTCTTGTCAGTTCCCATAGTGAGAGCTCATTATGCTTTCTGTAGCGACTCAATACGCTTGCTGGGGAGTCCCTAACACACATCTCAAAGCCAGCTCTTTGATTAACACATTGCAGCCTGGTCATTCTGAGCTCACAAGAGTTATGATGTCTAAACTAAGAGGGGCTGTCAGGAAACAAAACCTCAATTCCTGTTAGGCTACCTTTGTGTTGATTTCTTTCACTGAAGGCATAATGCTCCCCATTTGTTTAATGTTCCTCTGTGGGAAAGACACCAGGAGACAGGATTCTGGAAAATGCCTTGGGATTTCTAAGGTTTTTGTAGGAAACTATTTGTAACAGACATTTTGTTAATAGTTACTTGCTGGAGAGGGCTGGAAGGATCAAGGGAAGGAAGAATACTATTTATAAAGAATAGGAAATTTTACTCGTTTTCTAAAATCTCTCTATGTACCTTACAAAGTCATTTTCTACATAGTGCTGAGTAGGAGAGTGACTTGGGAGCGACGGTGGATACAGTTCTAAAGGGACCTTTCAGGATTGATCTCAAGAAGAAGGAAAAGTATGTGCTGCATAAATAGTTAATGCAGATTGTACAATATCGCTAGAATAATTTCTTTGAAGCTACCCACCGTGTTGTTCTGAGCAAATGAGCCTCACTCTGTTTTAAGAGAGTACAGAAATAGAAACATAACAGTCCAGAGCATGCCAATTGCTAACTGGAACAGAACGGCAGTGTCGGCTCGTATGGAAGTTAAAAATCAAACGTCAGCTAAGAAATTTTGGAGGGATCCTTATATATCAAGAGGAGTGAACAGGACATCAGTAAAGCTGATTGACTACTTTGGAGCATCTTACATGTGGTTTTTTCAGGTTGAATTTGTAAAATATTCCCCCAATATTGTAAACATCAGGCCTGAGTCTCAGTTACTCCTTTCCTGTTCTTGAGAAAAGAGATAGGAATAATGGTGGTGTGGAATGCAAGATGGCTTTTAGCTTCCTTTATATTCTCTGTATTCTAGGGCCATGCAGAAGCCTGCCCAACCCCCTTCTCTGGAAGTTAGGGCAGCTCCAGGTCTCCAATGAGCCAATGGAAGTAGAGCATAGTCTTAGTGTAGTGCGTGTGATCCAGTTATGATCTGTCACACTCCCAGTCCATCTCTTCTTTCAGAAGTTGGGCATAGGACCAGTATTAGAACAATTATACCAAGTCCATGCCAGCCAGTGAGGTCTCCAATGAAGAGGGTATTCTACGAGACCTGCTTCCACCCACTATAGGGCTATTTGCAGTGCCAGAGATGCATACCAGGTCCTTAGTGTAACGGAGAATCAGACCCAGGGTCAACAGCACTTCAAAACCAAGGCTACTATATTTAAAGTTCTGGAACCAATAAACGAATGTGTTTTGATCTTAAATGTCAGCAAAAACAGATTGTCAGCAGAAAGAAAACAGAAATCACCACCAACATACATTGGATGGTAGATGGAGCTTTATACCACAAATACTAGCAATGCTGCAGTTCTTGGGCTGGAAAGTGCAACGTTTATCAGGACCAAGGAAATACATTTTTTAGATTAAGTTAAATTTTAGGGTTTGTCATCCTAGATGGCGATGCCTTAATTATGACATAAGCTACCAAGGGCTGAAGCAGGAATTAAATAAAAGCTGCAGTATAAACTAGTATTAAAAAAAAAGGGGGGGGGCGGCTATAAGTGTAACCTAAACAGCCAACTATAGATTAGATGTAAAGAAGCCAAAAGCAACACATGCTGCTATTTAGTATACACTTCTAAATCAAAGTCACTAATGACTCTGCCACATATTGCAATAGTGTATATTGTATACAGGCCTGATCCAAACCCCAGATCTAGCTCGAAATGATTATTTGCGCTGAGTTTGGAAGCAGACAGCCAAAAAATTGCATAAACAAAAAATGGTCATGTTGTCCTCATGCTGGCAAACACCTAAATCCCTCTCTACCTGTAACAGCTGTGGGCAGATTAGCAAGTCTTTGGTATGTGGCACAGTTTACTAACAGTGTAATCACAATGCTAATCATTTTCTCTCGCAATAACACAGCATTATTTTTTGTGAAAATGTATCTGATTAAAGAGCAAAAGTAAACAAACTCTTTGTCCCCCAGAAATAAGCAAAGCACTGAGAATCTCATTTGGAATTATACTTCAATTTGAAAAACAAAAAGGGCTGAACTGATGTTATGTTTTGGACTTTCTCCTAATTTGGCTCAGTGCTAAATCCCTGATAGTAACAGGGATTGAATAAAACACACAAACAATCTCTTATTAATAAGAGTCTTTGGGCTAGATCCATAGCTGGTGTAAGTCACTGTAGCTCCATATTCTGCTGATTTACACCATGCAAAGAGCTAGCCTTTTATCAATAGCCTAGTTACATGGAGTGCAATTTTGATGTGTTTTTGCATGCTATGCACCATTCTGATCTACGCAATTACAACTTCTAATACCACTGAAAAATGCTCTTTCGTAACATTTTGAGAGAAGATATAAGCAACAGCTAAACCTAAGGGAAGCATGTTTTTCGTTTGTATAATTTAAGTGATCATTTTAAATAAAAAAGGGAACTAAATCTGCTGAATAAGTGTCCAGATTCTAAATATAATAATTAATCATTGTTGATACATCACTGTCATTACGAAAACATTAGACAGGGGAGGATTCTGTAGGACACAAATAAAAGTAATGTTTCAGATGGCAGGGCATGATCCTGAAGTCATAAATATACTAGGTGGGTTTCAGTGGTTGTAGACTAAGAAGCAGCTGTGCAGCCCATGCACAAATAAGCATTGCTAACTACTATCTACAGAACCACTTGGTGTGTATGTCACTTTTGGTAGCACTGAGCGGATGCAGCACAGAGAGTTCTGCAAATATTCCCTTGGATATTTAAATGAATCCACTTCAGCCATGCCCCTTGCCTCTTCTGTGTCTGTTTTCGGCAAACATTTGAGCATTTTAAGTTTACCGACATGAATATCTCTGAAAGCAAGCATTAAAGTTTTGTATGAAAATACTTAAGGGCTAGATCCTCAGCACAAAATAAAGGAGCCATCACACAGTGACTAGCTTTACAAGTGTGCCATTTAAGCGGGCACTGCTCATGGATCAGCCATATTGTGTAATCACTGAATCCTCACCCCACTGAAGTAAAAGGGAGAACTTCCTTGACTTCAGTGGGACCAGAAATTCACCCTTAGGGTATATCTGCATAGCTCCCTTGAAGTCAATGAATCTAGGTCATCAATTTATACCATACACACTTGAATATCTCACACACATTAAAGTAGGGAAGACAAAAAATACCATTTGAAATACGTGACCAGTCTGTTATAAGTAACCAACACAATCTGAATAGCCAGTGCTCACAGAGAATGTATGGTGATCAAAACAGAGCAAAAACCAGTGAATTTTTTGTCAGTGAATAATTTTAAACAACAATAAACTGGAAGAAAACATGATCTGCTCACTGATATTCCAGAAGAAAAATAGGCTAAATTTTCTTAATCTTGTTACAAATTATTCAATCATATTTCTTTCCTAGTCATTTTGGTTATTGTAAACTAGACTTTGGATTAGGCAAAAACAGACATAGGTATAATTTCAGAAAGCTGGTAGCAATGGACATAACATTTCAGCAAGAGAGACAGCCCCAGATCCTCAAAGGAATTTAGGTGCCCAACTCCCATGGATTTCACTGGGAGTTTGGTCCAGATCCTGAAAGGTATTTAGGCACCTTATATGCTAGATTCATATACACACCAATTTTAAGATACCAAATAAAGCAAGCCCTCAATCCAACTTTATTTAACTATATTTGGAGAAAGCGAGCCGATATGGGCCGGTACGGTGTGCCGGTAAGAAGCCAGCACCAGCCCGTACCCAGCTGACATTAAACTGCTCCCACAGCAGCACTTTAACATCACTGCCCCTTTTGCCCTCCCACCCCCCATCAGGGCAAAAGGGGCAGCAACATTAAAGCGCTGCTGCGGCAAAGGACCCTCCTTAAAAGTGCATCCCCCGGCCCCCGCCACCCCGGCGGCCCTGCTGGTAGGGCCGCCGACCGGGGAAGTTGGGGGGCCCAAAAGGGGCAACTGCCCTGGGGCCAGCAATTTAAAAGGGCCTGGGGTTCCTGGCTGCCGTCACTGCTACGGCAGCAGCAGCCGGAGCCCGAGGCCTTTTTAAATTGCTGCCGGAGCCCTGGGTGCTGCAGGCCAGGCAGCGCGGATGGGCTGGCTGGGGGAGGCTGATCCACAGCCCCCCACTTCCGTGGGCCCAGAGCCGGGCCTGGACCAGTAAAACTTTATTACTTTCACCCCTGACTATATTCCTCATATCTGCGTCTTAGTCTTGGCCATCTATGCACTTCTGGAGAGGCTTCATAACTAACTGAAACAAACTCATCTACAAGGGATTACACAAGAAGCCGATTGCTCAGGGCTGGTCTACACTGAAAAGCTATGTCGGCAGAGCTATGATTTTTCACATCCCCGAGAGACACAGAAAAGCCAACCTAGCCCCTGCATACACAGTACGAGGTTAATGGAACAATTCTTCCATGAACCTCACCACCACCTCTTGGCGAGGTGGATTACCTATGCCAATGGGAGACCCTCCCCCCGTCACTATAGGGCTACACTGGTACAGCAGCTGCGCCTCTGTAGCGTTTTAAGTGTAAACAGCCTGAATCTGCTGAACATGGGCAGAATGTGATAGAAGCATTGGATAGTACTAGTACCTTTGCATATGCTGTTGTCTTGCTTGGTGGCCCAGGATTTGCAGTTATGTGGGTCATTTGGGTATAGTTCATGCTCCTATCATATCACTTCAGGCAGAATCTGTGCATACAAGAACTAGCTATTACCAACCTACAATCAATTGGCTCAGTTGGTCGTCTTTCCATAAGCTACAATTAGTTAGACCTACTCAGGACTTGAATGGGTGACCTCTACAGACAAAAGGGAGCATGAGTAATATGCATGTGTTTTTGTACCAAACCGCATCTGTTATTTTGTCTCCTATGGGGTGGTGTTTTGTTTTTTTGTTTTGTTTTGTTTTTTTAAGGATGAACTGCACAAAGGTTGGTTAATGCAATGTTACGGATGAGGTTTTAAGCACTTGAGAATGAAGAAATTCAGTTACACCCACCTCTTTGTTGTATGCAAGAGTTATTTTCTGATGATGTGGTGGAGGTGTGGGACCAAGGGATCCTGGTGAGGGACTGCAGACTACTGCTCAGTAAGTTATAACATAGGGGTTGGCAATGGTCTAATCGCACAAACCTAAACACCCGTGCCCTACCCCTTCCCCAAGGCCATGCCCCCGCTCACTACATTCTCCTCCCCCCCCACCCTCACTTGGCCTTGGCACAAGGTGCTGGGGATGAGGGGTTTGGAGTGTGGGAGGGGCTCCAGGCTGAGCCTGGGGCACAGGTTTGGAGGGGGTCTGGGGTGCGGACTCAGGGCTGGGGCAGGGAGGTTGCGGTGCAGGAGGGAGGTTCTGGGTGCAGGCTCCAGTTGGGCGGTGCTTACCTCAGGCTGCTCCTGGAAGCCACCACCACCACATCCCTGCAGCTCCTAGACTCAGGCAGCTCCATGCCCTGTTCCTGCTTGCAGGCACTTCCCCCGCACCTCCCATTGGCCATGGTTCCCAGCCAATGGGAGCTGTAGAATTGGCACTCAGGGCGGGGGCAGCATATGGAGACCCCCTGGCCACCCCTGTGCCTAGGAACCAGGACATGCCAGCCGCTTCTGGGAGCCACGTGGAGCCAGGGCAAGTAGGGAGCCTGCCTTAGCCCTGCTGTGCGGCCAACCGGACTTTTAGCAGCCTATTAAAATCTCCCGGATTGCTTCCAATAGCCACAGGGAGATCAAGGCTGGAGATCAAGAGAGACTCCTGGTCAATCCATTGGCAACCCACCTATAACACCATCTAGTCAATGGAAGATGAGGGTGTTCCGCATCTTACAGAAAGGACCATATATACAAATGCACAAAGCCTTGGAAACAAGCAGGGAGAACTGGAAGTCCTGGTGATGTCAAGGAATTATGACGTGATTGGAATAATAGAGACTTGGTGGGATAACTCACATGACTGGAGTACTGTCATGGATGGTTATAAACTGTTCAGGAAGGACAGTCAGGGCAGAAAAGGTGGGGGAGTAGCACTGTATGTAAGGGAGCAGTATGACTGCTCAGAGCTCCGGTACGAAACTGCAGAAAAACCTGTGTCTCTCTGGATTAAGTTTAGAAGGGTGAGCAACAAGAGTGATGTAGTGGTGGGAGTCTGCTATAGACTACCGGACCAGAGGGATGAGGCTTTCTTCCGGCAACTCCCAGAAGCTACTAGATCGCACGCCCTGGTTCTCATGGGTGACTTTAATTTTCCTGATATCTGCTGGGAGAGCAATACAGCGATGCATAGACAATCCAGGAAGTTTTTGGAAAACATAGGGGACAATTTCCTGGTGCAAGTGCTAGAGGAGCCAACTAGGGGGGGGAGCTTTTCTTGACCTGCTGCTCACAAACTGGGAAGAATTAGTGGGGGAAGCAAAAGTGGATGGGAATCTGGGAGGCAGTGACCATGAGTTGGTTGAGTTCAGGATCCTGACACAGGGAAGAAAGGTAAGCAGCAGGATACAGACCCTGGACTTCAGGAAAGCAGACTTCGACTCCCTCAGGGAACGGATGGGTAGGATCCCCTGCGGGACTAACATGAAGGGGAAAGGAGTCCAGGAGAGCTGGCTGTATTTCAAGGAATCCCTGTTGAGGTTACAGGGACAAACCATCCCGATGTGTAGAAAGAATAGTAAACATGGCAGGCGACCAGCTTGGCTTAATGGTGAAATCCTAGCGGATCTTAAACATAAAAAAGAAGCTTACAAGAAGTGGAAGGTTGGACATATGACCAGGGAAGAGTATAAAAATATTGCTTGGGCATGTAGGAATGAAATCAGGAGGGCCAAATCGCACCTGGAGCTGCAGCTAGCAAGAAATGTCAAGAGTAACAAGAAGGGTTTCTTCAGGTATGTTGGCAACAAGAAGAAAGCCAAGGAAAGTGTGGGCCCTTAATGAATGAGGGAGGCAACCTAGTGACAGAGGATGTGGAAAAAGCTAATGTACTCAATGCTTTTTTTGCCTCTGTCTTCACGAACAAGGTCAGCTCCCAGACTGCTGCGCTGGGCATCACAACATGGGGAGTAGATAGCCAGCCCTCTGTGGAGAAAGAGGTGGTTAGGGACTATTTAGAAAAGCTGGACGTGCACAAGTCCATGGGGCCGGACGAGTTCAATCCGAGAGTGCTAAAGGAATTGGCGGCTGTGATTGCAGAGCCATTGGCCATTATCTTTGAAAACTCGTGGTGAATGGGGGAAGTCCCAGATGACTGGAAAAAGGCTAATGTAGTGCCAATCTTTAAAAAAGGGAAAAAGGAGGATCCTGGGAACTACAGGCCAGACAGCCTCACTTCAGTCCCTGGAAAAATCATGGAGCAGGTCCTCAAAGAATCAATCCTGAAGAACTTACATGAGAGGAAAGCGATCAGGAACAGTCAGCATGAATTCACCAAGGGAAGGTCATGCCTGACTAGTCTAATCGCCTTCTACAATGAGACTACTGGTTCTGTGGATGAAGGGAAAGCAGTGGATGTATTGTTTCTTGACTTTAGCAAAGCTTTTGACACGGTCTCCCACAGTATTCTTGTCAGCAAGTTAAAGAAGTATGGGCTGGATGAATGCACTATAAGGTGGGTAGAAAGTTGGCTAGATTGTCGGGCTCAACGGGTAGTGATCAATGGCTCCATGTCTAGTTGGCAGCTGGTGTCAAGTGAAGTGCCCCAGGGATCGGTCCTGGGGCCAGTTTTGTTCAATATCTTCATAAATTATCTGGAGGATGGTGTGGATTGCACACTCAGCAAATTTGTGGATGATACTAAACTAGGAGGAGTGGTAGATACGCTGGAAGGCAGGGATAGGATACAGAGGGACCTAGACAAATTGGAGGATTGGGCCAAAAGAAATCTGATGAGGTTCAATAAGGATAAGTGCAGGGTCCTGCACTTAGGACAGAAGAACCCAATGCACTGCTACAGACTAGGGACCGAATGGCTAGGCAGCAGTTCCGCAGAAAAGAACCTAGGGGTGACAGTGGACGAGAAGCTGGATATGAGTCAGCAGCGTGCCCTTGTTGCCAAGAAGGCCAATGGCATTTTGGGATGTATAAGTAGGGGCATAGCGAGCAGATCGAGGGACGTGATCGTCCCCCTCTATTCGGCATTGGTGAGGCCTCATCTGGAGTACTGTGTCCAGTTTTGGGCCCCACACTACAAGAAGGATGTGGATAAATTGGAGAGAGTCCAGCGAAGGGCAACAAAAATGATTAGGGGTCTGGAACACATGACTTATGAGGAGAGGCTGAGGGAACTGGGATTGTTTAGTCTGCAGAAGAGAAGAATGTGGGGGGATTTGATAGCTGCTTTCAACTACCTGAGAGGTGGTTCCAGAGAGGATGGTTCTAGACTATTCTCAGTGGTAGAAGAGGACAGGACAAGGAGTAATGGTCTCAAGTTGCAGTGGGGGAGGTTTAGGTTGGATATTAGGAAAAACTTTTTCACTAGGAGGGTGGTAAAACATTGGAATGCGTTACCTAGGGAGGTGGTAGAATCTCCTTCCCTAGAAGTTTTTAAGGTCAGGCTTGACAAAGCCCTGGCTGGGATGATTTAATTGGGGATTGGTCCAGCTTTGAACAGGGGGTTGGACTAGATGACCTCCTGAGGTCCCTTCCAACCCTGATATTTTATGATCTGGTTTCTCCCCGTTCTTTACCCTGATCATTCCAATCTCCCTTCACTGTAAACGCTATTGGATGTCTCACTCTGTCATCTCACACGTAGATCATACAGCTTCCTGTTATGCCTTAAAAACTCTCTGTACATTTGCCTTAAAACATAGGGCCAGATCCTCAGTTTCCAATGGGGGCAATATGATTTTACACCAGTTGAGGATTTGGTGTAGGGTTTTTAATTTATTGATGGGAGAACCTCAAAGGTTTAGCTTCAGTTTGGCTCATAGACAACATGTTTGGGTGCTTATTTTAAGCTTATCCAAACTTTTCTGAACGCATGCAGTAATTACATTCATCACAACACTGACATCCTGTTTTGTACAACTCTTCAGAGGCAATGCGATTCTTCCAGCAAATTGGCTGTACCAGGCAAATCATTTAAGCAAAGCAGAGTTGACCCTAATCTCTCTTGATGCAATACAAGTACAGTATAAGTGAAGAATTCAGTGACTACACTGAAGGTTTGTAATACAGCTAATCTAGGAGTTAAATGGCACATTCATAGCTGGTCACTATATTGTTGTTTCTTATTTTGTGCTGAAACAGAATAATTGATTTACTTTGATTTGTGAAGAGCCCTAAATTAGCTGGGAGATCTCACCAGCTTCTGGAAAGGCTCATCAGCTCTGAACTACAATTAAGACTTTCTGACTGCCAGTGTCAGCCACCAACAAGGTTGAAGGTGGGAGAATATCTATCTAGCTGTACTTTGGATCCAATTATATCTTCATACAGCTCAAAGGATTTTATCACCTTTAGTTCCAGGATGTAACTGAAACTATGCCTTTAATCTATGTATCTAAACTATGCCGTATAGTGATCTTCCCAAGTTGCACCTTTCCCTTGCAGCTGAAATGTCTCAATAAATATATCCTGGGACACAGAGCAATTAAGAAGCATTTTGCTTACTTTTAATCAGCCCTTACTCCCTTTCTCTTCTACTTCTAGTGTTATCCTCCCACAGCCTAAGCAAGGAACAAAGACCAAAAACAAGAGAACAAAGAAAAGACTGGTGCAAGAAGATTTAATTGATGTTAATTACATGATTCAGTATTTCTAAATGCCAGTATTTTACCGTAATAAAAGCAAGACATCCCCCCCCCCACAGATGCATCTGGGCCAGATGCAAATTCTATATTTAACACAATTGAAAGTCACTTTCCCTTCCCATATTTATGTCAATGTTCTTCTGTAGCAAATGTTGCAAAATCTGCTCTAAAAGTTAAAACACTGCAGAAGTTCCTCATCACATCATCTTTCCAGCAAAGGCTGCCAGTTAAGTATGGATCTCACCCTAACAATGACAATATGCCTACCAAATTCCTAATCTTTGGGGCCTCAGCCTGTTTCTACTAAAGCCAATGAGAGTTTTGCCATTCATTTCTGTGAGAGCAGGATTGCACCTTTGGTGTACTGTATTATTTTTTTCAGAGTAGCAGCCGTGTTAGTCTGTATCCGCAAAAAGAAAAGAAGCTGCAGCTCATGAAAGCTTATGTTCAAATAAATTTGTTGGTCTCTAAGGTGCCACAAGTCCTCCTTTTCCTTTTGTATTATTTTTAAATTTTCCTACCTTTCAAAATCAATTTTCATTCCTGACAGGGACGATTAACGCTAATTTTCTCAAAATTCCAACATATTTGAATGGTCCCATTTCAAAGGAGCGCATTATCATCAAGTAAAGCCCATATTTTGTTTTTAATTAACTGATATTATGAATTGGCCTATGTGTGTGGCACTGAATGACAATTGCCTACACTAAGCCTGGGGGTTTAGTATGTGATATTAGATGGCGGTGGCAGGTGTCTCTCTAGGGGACTAGTGTCTATAGTACCTCAAAAAGAACTCATCATCACTACGATAGGAATCATTAGCAGTCTCAGCAGACAAGCTAGGAATTGAAGGGAATGGTTATTAACTACCTTCTCACACCTCAGGGATGCAGCTTCTCTCACCTCAAGAGGTGGTGGTATGAAGTAGAAGCTCGCAAGGCTCCTTTCCATGCTGTAGCTATCCTGGCATTACTGAAGTTTCATTAACAATGATACAGCTACTATACCAGGAGAGATACCTGCCTTCATCATCACTGACAGCCAACACCAAGTGAGCCATCAGCAAAGCAGGACGTAGCAATGGGTGGGGACAGTTTATGTCACTACGTGGCCATTGTTACATTTTTTTTATTGGTGTGGTGTTCATGTTCTTATGACTGGACGTTGGTAATTACCTGGATTTTAGAGACTGTCCTGCACAAGGGGAAAGATGGGGCATGGTGAATGGACAAATAGGAAGAGACACACACTTCTGCTCACCAGATGAGCACTGAACAAGATACAGATCTCAGCAAGCCTTAAGGTCAGGTTTTGCCCTGAAAAGGGGACTTTAAAACTATCAGCATAAACACTTTAAACACGGGCTTAAAGTTCAACATGTGCTTAAGTGCTTTGTTGAATAGGGATACTTTCCTGAACTGGAATCTAAATGGCGGAATCTCATTTAGTCCTTTTTTTTTTAGAAGCATATTTCAGAACTAAATACATAAGGACAGAGTCTGCTTTAAACCCATGTAAATAAAGAAAAGGAGTACTTGTGGCACCTTAGAGACTAACCAATTTATTTGAGCATAAGCTTTTGTGAGCTACAGCTCACTTCATCGGATGCATATTTTATATATATACACAGACCATGAAAAAATATACACTGTAAGGAGAGTGATCACTTAAGATGAGCTATTACCAGCAGGAGAGTGAGGCGGGGGGAAGAGAAAAACCTTTTGAAGTGATAATCAAGGTGGGCCATTTCCAGCACAGATATATGCCATCATGTGCCAGCAATGCCCCTCTGCCATGTACATTGGTCAAACCGGACAGTCTCTACGTAAAAGAATAAATGGACACAAATCAGATGTCAAGAATTATAACATTCATAAACCAGTCTGAGAACACTTCAATCTCTCTGGACACTCAATTTCTGATCTCAAAGTGACTATTCTTCAACAAAAAAACCTTTGAAAACAGACTCCAACGAGAGACTGCTGAATTGGAATTAATTTGCAAACTGGATACAATTAACTTAGGCTTGAATAGAGACTGGGAGTGGTTGAGTCATCATTATAGTAAGTGAAACTATTTCCCCTTGTTTATCATATCCCCCCTCCATCCCCCCCCCCCACCCCAGCTCCTCAGATGTTCTTGTTAACTCCTGGAAATGGCCCACCTTGATTATCACTTCAAAAAGGTTTTCTCTCCCCCCCCCACTCTCCTGCTGGTAATAGCTCATCTTAAGTGATCACTCTCCTTACAATGTATATTTTTTCATGGTCTGTGTATATATATAAAATATGCATCCGATGAAGTGAGCTGTAGCTCACAAAAGCTTATGCTCAAATAAATTGGTTAGTCTCTAAGGTGCCACAAGTACTCCTTTTCTTTTTGCGAATACAGACTAACACGGCTGCTACTCTGAAACCTGTAAATAAAGAGTAAGTCAATTGAAACCAATGTGAAACTAGTGCAAGGAGAAGTGAGAACAGAATCAGACTCTCAGCATAGTTTGCAAAAATGCAGGTTGTAAGTTTTTTCCTCTTAATAAAAATTATACTTGCACATGTCTGCTTATCTGCCTCTGGTCTCTTCAGTTCCTTGATCAGTAACAGGATTAACCTACCACAGTTCTTAGCTGTAGTTTGATTTCTATATTTGGGAGGGCAAGGAGCCTAATGCTATTAATAATATAGGTCTAACTTCTGGATTTACCGCTTGTTAGTGGAACTTAAAATCAGAAATAAGTTTATGTGCATTATTTAATCACCCTTAATTTTTGTGTTTTAACTTCGCCATTTGCCATGTTTACCAGCTACCACTTAAAAAAAGAACAAACAAACAATGTTGGACAGAACCGAGCACTTTTATGTAACTAAACCATGTATTCCTGGTTTTAGAGATACATAAACATGTAATGCACACCTCAAACAAATCCATCGCCAAAGCCTGTCCCCTTTGCCCATCCGCCTAAGCACATTCCAGTCACATTTAACCTTCCCTGTTCACTCTGTTGCTCACCCGGGCTTGACACAGGCAATGCTGTACACGGCACAGAGGCTTGGGAAGCAGCTCAGATCTTATGTTCACTGCACAATATTACCAGTGCTGCTTAGAATGTCTGTGTTTCTGGGACAAGTTGCTTATTTTCTAGGCTAGTACAATTGTAATGGCTCCAAGCTGAAGCCCTGCTGTGAGAGTTGGGAGCTGCTCTCTGCCCTCATCTTACAGATTCAACATGGAGAAAAAGAAAAGGAGGACTTGTGGCACCTTAGAGACTAACCAATTTATTAGAGCATGAGCTTTCGTGAGCTACAGCTCACTTCCTCAGATGCATATCGTGGAAACTGCAGCAGGCTTTATATATACACAGAGAATATGAAACAATACCTATTCCCACCCCACTGTCCTGCTGGTAATAGCTTATCTAAAGTGATTTCCAGCACAAATCCAGGTTTTCTCACCCTCCACCCCCCCACACAAATTCACTCTCCTGCTGGTGATAGCCCATCCAAAGTGACAACTCTTTACACAATGTGCATGACAATCAAGCTGGGCTATTTCCTGCATAAATCCAGGTTCTCACATCCCCCCCACCCCCATACACACACAAACTCACTCTCCTGCTGGTAATAGCTCATCCAAACTGACCACTCTTCAAGTTAAAATCCAAGTTAAACCAGAACATCTGGGGGGGGGGGGGTAGGAAAAAACAAGAGGAAACAGGCTACCTTGCATAATGACTTAGCCACTCCAAGTCTCTATTTAAGCCTAAATTAATAGTATCCAATTTGCAAATGAATTCCAATTCAGCAGTTTCTCGCTGGAGTCTGGATTTGAAGTTTTTTTGTTTTAAGATAGCGACCTTCATGTCTGTGATCGCGTGACAGACTAACACGGCTGTTACTCTGAAACATGGAGAAAGTTACCTGAACCCACAGAGCTCCTGGCATTGCTGCTTCCCACCAGCATGCAAGAGCACTGCGTGCATGTGTGGGAGAAGGTTTGTGCCACAGGAGAGCGAGAAGAGGTGTGATTCATCTTATCAGTGTGTGTTCTCTCTCTAGATTCTGTAAGTGGCTATTGTGGGGGTGGGGTGTTGCGGAGTTGCCCTGTAGTTCTGGTTGCCATAATCTTGCCTTGTGGAGGGGGATGCCTTTTTTTAAAAAAATGGATTTCAAAGTTGATAACCCTATAGGGGGCTGGGGTGGCAAGCAGCAACACCAGGAACTCTGTGCGTTCAGGTCAGTTTCCCCATCTGGGCTGTACTGTGAGGCATCAGGAACTTCTCTCCTGCCCTCCCCTTATACAGCCCACATAGGGAAACTGACCTGGATGCACAGAGCGCCTGGCATCACCGCTCGGCCCTCCCACCTAATGTTCCTCCATGGGGAGGAAGCAGGACCAAATAGAAGGGAGAAATCTGGTTACTCTCCCCTCCCCACCACCACCAAGTTTGGGGGGGGCAAACACTCTGCCTATGCTGCCACTCCCCACCAGCAGCCTCTGCTAGTACATAAGTAAAGGTTTCCCTTACTCATCACAAAAAAGCAACCCTTGTTTGACCTGAAATTACTCCATGAGCTAATAAAAGTCCCTTCCAGGAGCAGAGATACAGAAAAATAAGATACATTTTCTCCAGGGATGATGAAAATACCTAATGGGATGGATCTCCAACAGTTATGTGGTTTCTCCACAATTGAAATTTTCCACAGGAAAATTTTTCAATTCTCTTTTGGGAAAAATCTTTACAAAATATTTCATTTTGGGAACCCCAGCAAACAGCCTCCTGGGATCTGTAAATCAGGTACCCCATGCCCCCATCTCCTTTGTGGGCTGGGCTCCCCAGATGGACTACATCTCCGAGGATACAGTACAGCCTCTCCTCTGGCTGAACCATTGTGACTCACTATGGGAGTTCCATCATCACTGTGCATCATGGGAGATGTGGCCCAGCCCAGGAACCAAGCCTATACCTGAGGGGGATGAGGTACACAAACTGCAACTCCCACAATGCATTGTGGCAGCTCTGGTAGATGCAGTTCAATGTTGAACTGACCCAAAATGAAATACTTCAGTTTGGGAATGTCATGGCAGGCCAACGGCAGGGAGGAGGCACGTCCAGACTACCGTGCGCTCTGCCAATTCTCTCCTTCCCAGAACTTGTACACAGCCAAACAAGCAGTATCAGAGTAGCTCTAACTTACAACTAGGGCTAGGCTGACTCTGGCTTCTCCTGAATATGTGGAAAGCAAAGATGATGTAAACCACTTTTGTCTGCTCTGTCCTATGTTCAGCACAGGAAGTGAGCAACTGAGAATCAGGGACTCTTTTTTTTAATTTATAAAGGGATATTCTTTTCAAAACAGAGATTGAAACATAGTCATTCCCCACTAGTTCAAGTACTATGAAAATGAATACAAGTGCAATGGTCCAAAAGATATTTCATCTACTATACTTAAAAGCTTTCTAAACAACACAGAGCTATAATATAGACATGTCAGAAATATGTTCATTTCACTCTTTGATGTCCTTTCTTCTACAAAAGGACGTGTTATTTGTGTGCCTCAAGAGGCCAAAAAAATTAACAACATATTTCACAGCTAAAAACCATTTAGACTGGCACGCACGTGGGTATAATATGGAAATTTGTATGATCTTGTAGTGCAACTCTATTCTCTCTGCTACCCCATACTGTAAATACACAATATCCTGTCTACTGTATGTACAGTACATATGGGTAAAATTCAAAGAAACATTGTATGGCTTTTTCTGAAATACAGACTGTAAAGAGAAAACATTTCAAATACAAATCTTCTTAAATAAACCAGGGCAAAATGCACGAATAAAATATAAGGACATTCCATTTTAGAGAGGTCTAGTGACAAACCACATCATCCGAGCTCTCATGATAATCTCTCAACACTGGGCTAAATTCAGCCTCTTGTAAGAATTTTGTTCAGGTCTCTAAGATAGAATGTGGGTTCAGAGCTATTGTGTTAACTACTTCTGAGTGTGACGAAACAAGCAGCTGGACTCGAGCTTTGCTGCAAAAGGCCAGTGGGGTCCTGAAAGACTTTTCTCACACACGTGTTTTATGTATAATAAGGGAGCTAAATTAGGGATGTGTCCCAAAGAATTGTGGTTGGGATTTTCCAAGCAGGCTGTGGATGTATTTTCCATCACAATTAACAGGAGGTATGAGAAAATGTGTTACTTACATTGGGCGTCGGCTGTCTTGTCAATTTCATGGCTCCAGGCTGGAGTCAGGAAATTGAGAAGAAAGCTGGGCTGCTAGAGTCCGGCTACACCCGCTTCCCCACTCCCAGCCAGGCTGCTGCCCAGAGGCTCCCCACTCAGGGAAGCCTGGAAACTGCCTCTCCCCTGCTCTCAGCTAGGAGCCAGGAGGTGAGAAGCCTGCAAAGTGCCCGCCACCCCTAGCCTGCTGGAGAGCCAGGGGAGGGTGGGGCAGCTGGACTCCCGGCAGTGAGCGGTGCAGAGCTGACAGCCTGGGCTCTCAGTTCCCCACACTGCCCCTCTTTAGTTGATGGAAGTGTTCCTGATGAGAACATGCACCACCAACAGAAGGAGGGTAGTGTGGACATCAGCCACCGCAGTAATTACTGTGGTGGCTGTAAGTCGACCTATCATAGGTCGACTTCGGGCTGTAGTGTAGATGTGCCCTAAAAATCACTTAGATGGCTACGTCCCATTTTCAAACGTGACTTAAGCACTTAGGAACCTATGTCTCACTGAAAGACACTTTTGAAAACAGGACTGTCATTCGAGTCACTTAAGCTTTCCAGCACCAGGTGGAGAAACACAAATACTTTTAAAAATCTGGCCTAACTGACTTGCCCAAGGCTCACACCAGAAGCCTCCAGCAGACCAGGTAGCTGAATCTGAGGCTAGCCCCCTAACCATTCAGTCACCGTTCCTTCTCAGCTCACTAGCCCACCTCAAAAATCTGTGCAGAACAGCAAGGTGGGAGAAAGTGGGGGAGGGGGAGAAAGGGGAAGAAGGCTCCTTATGCACTGCCCAGTCTCATGCATCCCCTCAGACTTAAAATTGAGCCTTTACACATTGCTCAGAGGATGTGCTAGCATCAAAATGCATCTGTCTGGAATATCCAGGATTCTGTGTCCTCACAAAAGCAATAAGGCTCCTTTGGTTAAGTTATCCACATATGGAGCCTTTATTAGAAGTTAGACACACACGGAAGGCAGAGCTAATAGACACATTTTAAGTAAACAAAGTAAGCTGATAGGGGAAGGTGACCCAGACTGAGAGGCGATGTTGTAGTGATTCTTTGGTGGTGATATTTTGCTACTTGATTCTCTAATACAACATGGGTCTAATCCTATAAAGAAAAACAACAACAGGAATGTGACAGGGAAAGTAGCCAAAGATCCAAGCCATTAGCAGGTATCAGAGAGTACCCCTGTAACAGGAGCCAGTGAAAGCTACGTATGTACAACCAGCCTCTTTGCAGCTATTATCCAACACAAATAGTTGCAGTCTGAAAAGCAGATTAAAAAAATCTGTCTAACGTTCCTTTTATTTCAGCTGGCCATCCCTAACTGTGACTCCATATCAGTGAAATAGTCGCACATCATGAGAGGATTTAAACAGAGTCTCTGTCTCAACACAGCATGAGGACAAAGGTTACAAAATAGTGACAAAGCTAAATCATTCCTAAAGGATAAAGTTACTTATTCACTATTGACTCATCTGCCAAGAACTAAAACACACAATTAATACTTCCAAAGCTTACTCCATTTGAAAGCTATCATCAGCTAAAACTGAGTTAGTTTTCTTTTCTCACACTAACCAAGCAGGCCTTCTCAGTAATGGATCCTACTTCATTTTCTCATCAATGTATATTAATAAGAACTGGTGAGCTAATGGCAGGTGGTAGGTATGCCTCCTCTCCCTCCCGGGGGAAATGACGTATCTTTAGATGTGGTTCGATCTATATATCCACTTAGAGCTAGACATCTTGAAATAAAGAAGTGAGTGACAGCTAACAGGTATTTCCTAGGAAATGTATTCAGCTAGGATAATGACCTCTCTCTGAATCAAGAGCTCAGTGATGGAGTGAGTGGAGTAGTTTTATTTTATTTAAAATGCTAAAGGGACAATCTCAGGTTAAAATCATATTGGTATATAAATGGATTCTCTTACTAATAACCCCTTAGAATGTTAAAACTAAAAATCAAGTTTGTTTTTCACTCTTCACATTTGTTTACTTTTTGCAATTCTATTTATTTTCATTTGTCTAAAAACGCAAGGCTTAATTAGATTTATTTTCAACTAATTTTCTGGCTCTCAGGCACTGATTGGATATTACAGTGTTTGGGTTGCAAATACTGCAAGAGAAGGTCATTAACTCTAAAAAAAAAAAAACGCCATCTGCATTTAAAAAAAATTGAAACAGTTCTGCTGATCTTGATTTTTGTAAATGAGAGTTTTACACAACCTACATTTTTGGACAAATGTGCATCCCTTGAATTTTCCTAACCTCCTCTTAAACAGACATTCTCTGAGATTTCCAGAAAGAACATACACTTCAGACTAGTCATGCTATCCACAGAATGCCTTTTCTGCTCCATGCAAATAAAGATGAAAGTGCATTTATCTTACTATAAATAAGGTGACTCTCAAAGAAGTCAGAAGTGCTCATTTCAGCTCTTTAGCCCACCTCTACTTAGGACGCCTTTCACTGAGCAACTTCATGTCTCAAAATATCTATGCTGGTCTCAAGCAAATGTGGGGTTAGATTCCAATCTTACACCAGTATAAATCTGCAATAAAGCCACATAAACTGATGGAATTTTTCCAGATTTAAAGCAGCACAATTCCTATTAAAATCTGAGATTTTATATAGTTGCTATGGGATGAATATGCTTTAGATTTCAAAAGTTATCTGTTTGTACACAATATGGTCAGTTGGGAGCTTCCTTTTTTTCCTCCTATTTTGTGGAATAGTGAAGTATACATATCCTGTAATTAAGTATCTGAAAGATGGAACACTATATAGTAGTTCATTAAAAACAATTACTTTTATTCCCAGTTTATGTACTAAATGTTATATCACCACCAAAAACAGAGAACTTGATATTAGTACTACTTACCTTAGTACAAAAAAACCAAAACATCTTATAAGTGACTACTGAGGACAAACTACAATGGAAAACCTGGACTACATCTGATCAGAAACAACTTAATAATGGAGAAGAGCAGATCAGCACATAGTCGGTGGAATTTTCTACTGTGTTTAGGTCCATCATAAGCCACATACATAACTTAAACAACAATTAAGTCTTCAACATAATTCATAAAATAGGTTTTAAGGGAGGCACACACATTATTCTGGCCCTCTGCACAGGGATGAAATTTATCCAGTATTTAGAGCAACTTGACAAATTTGCATGGATATCCACACCGCTAAACTTTTTAGTAAATCAAAACGTTATTTTTTTTACACATACCTACCAGGTTGTGCCTACCTATTTGTATGTTCTATGTACCCCATTGTAGTGATCAGTTAACAAGTAGATGATAATAGGGAATGTCTTTTTTTTTTTAAAAATGACTAATGACATTAAATGTTATGGGGGACCAGAATGTTTGTTCTTTGGAGGGCATCTCATTAAGTTATATTTTACTCTCTCTCTCACACACACACAAAAATCACAGAGTTAACCTGTTTTGTTGTTCAGAAAATCTGGTCAAGTTAATCTTTGATTTGTCCCTCCTCAAACCACTCTAACCTAATAGCTTTCATGCCTAGCAACATAGGTTCAGTGGCCTGTTCTCATACTAACTCTGCTCATCAATAATGTGGTTTTCAGAGATATAGTAGTAGTTTGCACTTCTAGAGAGTGTCTTCTGTGTGAGGGTCTCAGAGTGCTTTGCAAACAATAATGCATTTAGCCTCGCAAAGTCTCTAAAAGATAGTTTCGCCAGCTGTAAAATGGGTATCATATCCTAACCACAAAGATGATAAATGACTTTCCCAAGGTCACACAAGAAGTCTCTAGTAGAGTAAGGAATAAAGCCCAAGACTTCTATGTTTCAGCTCTCTACCTTAACCACAAACAATCTTTCTGAGGTTCAGATTCCACACTGCTATAGGGAAACGTGCTTGCACATCTTGATGCAGGACTGGAGCCTTAGATACCAAGGAAAATATCATTGCTCATTATTAAAGTGTTTAACACTTGGTATAAATCTTTGCTCTAGCTGTCTCTTAGCTATTAACAACTTTGCTGCTGACTGATATAACTGGTACATCAGACAAGGAGCGCTAACTCCAGTGCTACCCATGTACCTCACTATGCAACATTAGCACAGAACACAATTGCATAATTGCACAGAAACAGTAGATGGCCCCTATGAGCCAAATGGCTTAGTAAAACCTGAAGGGTTATATCACGGAGGTAACTGAAAGTGGATATGAGGATAGCTACTATTAACCACCACATGCATTGTAATCTCAGCCTCATATGCCAAGTGCTAGCAATTCACATCTAGTTTTTTGGTCTACCTTTTTTTTTTTAACATTACTTGTTATTCTGGGTCCCTCAAATTTTGGTGCCCATCTTGAAACACTTGATGGGTGGGTGCTCAGCTCTTCCTGTGAAAATGGATTTCTTTAAAGTGTCTCCCTGTGCGCACCTAAAAATTGAAGAAACTAAAATCACTTGTCACTTTTGTGTAGGCTTTTCTGCCAATAGCAGCATGGGAAATGCTGGGGTTAATACACTGAGATTTTGAAGAGGCCTGAATTCCGTTATTAAAAAAAGATTGGACAACATCTCAAGTACCTTATGTCTTATCCATTCAGCAACAATAACAGCTTTTGTCAACCATGTCCGACTGCTAAACATGTAGTTATGAGTAAATAAAGCCAGAGGCTCCAATTTTGTTCAGATGGAGGAGCAGAACTGGCAACTTGCCGGAGCCTTGGGTTGCAATTTGCACATAATGGAGCAGATTGCAGCCATTCCTATATTTAATCTGAAAATGCAGCTATATGGAAAAGTTCAAATATGAAGCACTCCATCATAATCAAAGAAACCTGTGGCTGCCTATATTTGTAATCTGCAGGTGGAACTGCACAGGCCAAATTTTCTAAAGTGCTCAGACCCCCTCATCTCCTGTTTATGTTCCCACATTAGATATACAGATTTTCAAATGTGCACAGCACCCAGCAGTCCCCATTCAGAACATCAGATGCCAAGCAGTAGAAAATAGGGTCCTACAAGTCCCAGAAAACAACATTCTGTCTTCATCTGAGCAATCTCACTAAAAAAATCAAAGTGAGGCCTCCAATCTCCATGAGCAGCCTCTCTGATGGCCCAGAGTTCTACAAAGTTACTACTGTCATTTTTTTTCATTCATTTTGATAACCATTTTGACAAGAAAGCCTAGATCAGTCAGAGTGAATCAATAGCCCAAACCTCACCTTTACCTGGGGAAGATCATCTCTGGTCAAAGATTCTGCATATCGCCGGAGTCTGTTTCAGGTGAGCATGATCAGTCTAGATCAGGTTATTCTTCTCCTTATTACAAGTGACTTATTGAGACTGAGGAAGGTCTCTTCAGGCCTGGTTCTCTAAGGAAGATCCTTGATTTACATGCAATTTGCTGAATGTGGAATGTTCAGAACAGAGCTTAAAAAAACCCCACCAGGTTACTATCTGCTATACGCTGACATTAAAGAGACTATGGCACTCTCCATAAGAGTAGGGATTTGTCCATCACCAAAAAGATCTCCCCTCTCCTGACTTCTCCCACCATTACGTAGTGCATACACTGTGAACCAGTAGTCTGCCTGGCTGCTGCTGCTTTGCTAGATAATCACCTTACCATGGACAGAAGCAGCACATCAGGGCGGAGATTCCTGCGTGTATTAATGCCTTCATCCTACAGTCAGTCATTCTACTGTCCTTATAATAGTGCTTTCTACTTGGGAAGGCCCATTGACAACTTGGATACTTAGCAATAAATGTTTACTGAATTTGTGAAGTACATGGGCATTGGGAGGGCTGGGGGGGGGGGGAAATGAAAAAGCCCTACATAACCAAAGTTATTATTACTGCTAAAATCATCTTGTTTCTGCATTCCCATCACCACTGATTTGTATGTAGGAAGTTACGTGGGACATTTCTGAGGAATTTTACCTAATCACATTTTACCGATTCTCAAAGTTATGCCCATTTATACATGCAAACATTTGATGACTTAACACTGTGCATTTGAGAATAGAAAAGAAGTCCTATGGCCTTATCTTTCTTTTAGAATTCACTCTCTATTTCACATATTGGCCATTGCACAAATAAACAATCATTAATAACTACAAGTCTGGACAGCCATTGCTTCCCAACAGAACAGCCTGCCAATACTCTGTGGATCTGGAGATATATTGCTGTTCCTGCTTCCTCCAGGAAATCTTTTCCAAGGACCTACACCCTAGTCTAGCTTACTCAGATTCTGAAAATTGTTGTTTATGACTGTGGCTACAATCCTTGACCCAAGCAGCATTGCCAGGAATTAAACCACAGTCTATAGAGAGCAACAAGATCCATAAGCTAGAGTTTTCTAGCATTATTAGTCTACTATATGAGAGTGCTAATTCTAAGACAAACGAGAGAGCTATGCCAGGATAATACTTCAGATGCTGCAAATCATGTTTATATTGTTAAACCTTTTAAAGTCTGGCATACTTTTAAATGGATAGCATACCTGTTAGTAGGATAAAGTCCGAACTGCTAAATAAATAAAATGATGAATTTCCTAATACAGCTGGGCAGAGTGTTCCTGCAAGCATAATGTACATATATCAATTTCCTACTGAGCTAGCCCTGACTTTCAAATTTCCTTTAATCCTCTTATAGTAAACACAGTGCAGCTCTCTGGCAAACAACTGTAAAATTCTGCCTGTAATATCATATTTATCTGAAACAAAACCGTGAGCACAGAACGTGGCTTGACTTGGAATGGCACAATAAACTGTTTTCCAAAGAAACTTAATTTTTAGACAATATTACATTTTAAACCAAAAAAAAAAAAAAAACACACACACACACCAAGGCACATTTTACAAAGGGCAGAGTGATTATTTTTGATAAGTATTCCAGATTGTATTAATGTACAATATTTTTAAAGGCAACTACAGAAACACTGAAATTGTCAACATTTTCTAGCTAGAAGCGCTGTACCTGGATTAAAGGATAATAACTGGCACCTTCTCAAAATTCCATATCCAATCACATATAGCAGCCTGTGACAAAGCTTTTTGCTCAGTGTTGCCCTATAAAGAAGAAACGTAAGGAGAAGAGGATATTTTTAAATTAAGGAAGCCAAGAGGGATTTATTTTGGTCCAATTTGTATTTAAAATCTCTCATTGTCTATCAGAAATTCATTCTAAACTAAGGTGGAATTTATCTTAGAATTTTAAACAAAGACCTAAATTCATACCTGGTATCATTTCATTTAAGACAGTAAGGTGAATTTGGACTATAGTGTCCATGATCTGAAGCTATTCTTCTGCCTTTGACTTTTCAATCTCGGATGAAGTGTTGCATTTGCTCAACTGTCTTAAGTGATCTGGCAAGGAGAGGGAGTCATTGCAGAAAAGAGAAGGTTTAGACAAAACAAATACACACACACACACACTGCACATTTCCAGCATTTTCACTGGTCTCCCTGCTATTTTTGACTAAAATGAGTTTTCTTTCATAAATCTATGTATGTGACATCTGAAGTCTTTGGTTACAGATAGGCTTGTGATGTCATAAATTCTACATTAGGAATTCACTTCGGGATCAATTTAGAGTGACGGATGGAAACGTCTGGGAAAGAGTACATTTCTCCTTCTGTGTCTACATATGTTATTTATAAAGTGCCTATAGCTTTGTCTAAAATTTGTAAGCGTCATTATTTGAAGAATAAATGGTCCAAACTTGCTTCATTGAAGTCTATGCCAAAATATCCATGGTCATCAGTAGGGAACCATCAGGCCCAACGTGTCAATTCTCTCCCCGGTGTAAGCCCCACTAACTGCAATAGGCTTTCACCAGGGATACTTTTAGTCAAAATCTGAATGATAATTTCCCAATAAAAACCATGTGGCTGATAAACGGATCTATCCAATAATGCATGTATTTGAACATATTTTATCATATTTTCATTTGACACACCTCCTTGTTCCTAGGACCAGCATTCCAACCTGATGCCCAGCTGCTGGTGCCCAGTGCATTAATAGGTCAGAAACTGGCACAAAGGAGGTGGGTCATGTAAGAAGCGCATGCCTGGACTGAAGCATAGGTCAGCAGAAAGTTGGGTTGGTATATATTTTGTATATGAGTTTTTGCCTCCTCTGACAACCCCTCTTTGACCTGCTCACCAAAATCTTAACATTGTTAGTTTCCAGATATCATCCACATGGAGATTGGCCAGTGTCCTGATGTTTATGGGCAGCAGATTCTGCTTCATTTCAATCCAACTGGTTTTGGCTTCACTGGAAGCAAGATCTGGCTTTACCAGGGAAAACTGTTTCTTGTCAGGATTATTTCTATAGTACACTGACAACACTTCTGTTTATCTTTCATTAGTGCGAAAGCAAAATATCAGACATTGCTTTACTACCCTTAAGTGCTATTATTATAGCAAGGTAGCATAGAGGATAACTCGGGGTTGTAATCCATGATAGACCTCCACACAAACAAAGAAAGGCAGCTAGTTTTCAATGGATTATAAGATTAAGTTCCTTTAGACTTCAGAATCACAGTTCTAGCACTGGGTTGAATAATATTTTTCATGTCAACAATGTTTGTACAAGACAAAGTCAACTAAGCATTTTGCATGAGCTCTCGGGTGTTCTCTGTGTTCTTTTTCACCTCACTGTTTAAATAAATTATAAGAGAAGAGAGCTTTAATGTTGCACTGCTGATAAATCCATAGCATGAACGTTATATTTGTGCTGTGGTGATCACACACTAGAGAAAGCGGTTTTCAAAAAATGAAATTTTGGGGGTAAATACTGTCTTTTCTTAGGGTATTTCAATTATCCTCATTTCTGTCTTTAGAACTGCTTTCTTAGTATGCTATAACCAGAGATAACTGATCTTTAGGAGGGTTACTTACTTGGAATATTAGAATTTTAATTTCCTTTGGTTTTCCTTATAACTGGATGAATGTCTTCAAATAAATGTCTCCTAAATATTGATATTAAAATAATCTGAAATGGCAGAGGAGTTTATTATTTCATTCCTTTGAAGATGACGTGCATATTAAAATTAATATGACAATGGTGATGCAGTATCCAGGGAAAGCAGACTTTGCTAAATCTTCCAGTACCTTAGCAATAACTTCGCATTTGTCCCTGTCTCACTCTTATAAAGACCAATGTTAAAAAAAAAAAAAGGGGGGGGGGGTCAGACCAGGGAAGAACAAACAAGTAGGCTTTCTATGGAAATAGCGTGTGGAATAGTCTTGCAAGGGTAGCTTAGGTAACTACACCATTTATGATATTTAAATGTAGATTGTGTTATGTTTTCATACACAAGTAGCAAAGCAGACTAACACTACAAGAAATAGTTCCTATAAGAGAGCACAGTGCGTCCTCTGAAGCAGGCTGCAGCAATTCTGAGAACAATGGGAACGGAGCAGATGATCTCTAGTCATAGAGCTGTTCCATATTGAACGTCTATGATTTTGCAATTAGTGAATTTTAATTCCTAGGAATAGTCAGTCCAGTCATCCTGGCATTCTTAGGGCAACCATGAGGCTCTGCACTGACTTCTCAGCTTTATATGTACAACTTATACCTGGGATATAGTGGAGGGTACATACTGTGCATATACAATACAGATATTTTGAAGAAAAGACTATACCCACTATTTCACAGCGTGACAGCTGTCCTCTGCTGCTGGATTAAAATGGTTTTGGTCCCCTAATAATAGGGCTGGTCAATTTTTGGTGGAAATATCCAGTTTTCATTTTTAAAAAAAGACCTCAAATATCTCAAAACAAAAATGTTTTGCGTTTATGGCTGAAAACTGAAAATTTTCAAATCTGAAATGCCACCACAGGGCCTTCTGGGAGTCGTTGTTCGGAGGACCTCATGACCCCAACTCTCCACTATGGTCCACACTCTGCAACCAGACCACATCTCTCATGATGTGCTACAGCCAGGAACCCCCACAGTGCACTGCAACAGCTCATAAAGAAGGGAGGCCATGCTGCATCATGGGTGACATAGTCCAGCCAGGGATCTTGGACTCTAGGATAGAATGGGGTATGAGGCAACCAAAGTAAACTTCCAATAGGCACCATGGCACATTTCTGAATAGAAATTTTCAGTGTTCTGTCAAATTTTTCCAACATTTCCAAATTTATATTTTTGGGTGTTGGCCAATATTTGTTAGGTTAGATTTTTCACTTAAAAAAAATCACAAAAATGTGTATGAAAAAAATATATCTCACCAGCTCTCCAACAGCAGGATCTTGCATGAAGGGTGGGACAGGAATACAATTAAAAAGCTTCTACCACTGGCTATGGACTAAGGATGACAAGCAAACCAACAATCACTTAGTCAGTCTTCCACTCACAATCCCAAATTCTATTTTTACACTCCCAAGACAAACACAGGACATCACTGTTCAAATAAATTCTTACTATATTGCTCCTCATCTAGCAGATTTACCTGCTGCCAGACAATGCATCTAAAGTCTTAGACCAGAGTAATTCATGTCAAATTTTCTACCCTTTTAGCAGTGGGGAAGAGATGTGTGTGCAGAAGTGGGACAGGGAATGTGAAGAAGGCAGCTGCGACAGCTGCAGGCTCCTGTTCTGCTAACCTGGCAAAAACTCTTCCATAAGAAGAGGCTCGGTGGACAGTTGAGCAAGACCCAGGGGGTAGCCACGCTCTCTGGGAAGGGAGCCTAGAGTCTGCAGCAAGTTTCTAGGGCTCCATGCTTGTCTGATCTGTTGTGCTGTTTTGGAGGAGAATAGTGGGGTCTGATCCACAAAGGCGTGCAGTTCCCCGAATTCAGCCATAGATCCACAGGATTTGGTTTTGAGTTTCCTGCAGACTCCTTAACTATATAGCATCAGGGGAATCCACCAGGTGTTTGTAAATAATTTTCTCCTGCTGTGGTTTTGTTTACCCCAAATGGAGTTTATCTGGGTCTAGTGGGTTTACACCTTCATAAATTCTATCCTTGGAATCTAGATTTAGCTTTGGCCACCATTAGTCAGTATTTCCCTGGATGCTCAATGGACATCTCAGATATATTTTTTTCATTCAAATCTTTTCCATCTGATGCAGCGGAAGCAAAATAGTTTAAATCCCTTCTAACATAATAAACATTGCAAATTAAGTAGATCTTAAAGAGGGATGGAAGAGTGACTCAGGGCACCCGAAGCGACTGAATGTATAAGTCTGGAATACAGAGGACTACATCCTGTATTGCAGGTTAATGGATTTTCACTTTGTGCATTTTTTCTATCTTCATTGTGATCAGATTTGACTCCTCCACATAAACACTTAGATATCTTCCTATGGAAGTGTGAAGTATTAACTGTCATTAACAGATAAATCCTCTTCCCTGTGCAAAGCCCAAGTGACCGAGCATTGTGTAAGAGGTTACTGTGGCAATCTATGAGGGTTGGGGGGAGTAGAATCTACCCCATTCCTCCCCCAAATGCAACATGCCAGCAGATCTACAAAGTTCGCCAGCAGATCTACAAAGTCACAGATACATTGTCCATGTCTTTACACTAAGCCCCTCTCTATTCTAACATGTACAGAACACTCCTAGCATATTGGCTTTGGACACTCCGAGGGCATTCAGTGTCCTCAGTCATCCCCTCTTCATATGCTGCAAAAACACACTGGTGCTGCTGCATTCAGGATCTTCCATGGAAGTAGGAGTATTATTCCTGTGAGGAAACTGAGGCATGGAGAGATTAAGCCCCTTTCTCAAGGTCTGTGGCACAAACTGGAATGGAACCCAGATGTCCTGAATCCCAGCCTGGTATGCGGACCACTAAACCTTACTTCTGTTAAATTAAGAAATGAATAGTGCAATCTAACTTTTTTTTTTTTTTGCTACCAAAAATTGTCATTTTCCACCTCTCTCTAATTTTAATGTTTAAAAAGGAAGGCATTCTAAGAAATATACTTCAAGGTTAACAATAAAAATATAATCAACAGCAGACAGCTTTAGCAAATATTTTGGACAGTATTTGCTTCCTGGCTTTAGACATTAGGAAGAAAATAAATCCCCTACAGAAACACAGTACCTATATCGTATATACATTGGTGGGAAGTAAATGAACCTGAAGTGATGTTCATTTCATAGTGGTATTGAATGCAGTAGCCTTGAAGTGCTTTGATATGAAGAGTGCTAATTAGGGCTCAGTGAGTGAATTCTGCTTGTTCTTGCACCTGTTGCTTGTTATTCAACAGGATTGTTTAGATTCCTAATCTAAGTTTTCGTTACAGAAACTACTCTTTCCACTGTTATTTGTGCAGTTAAACTTTTAAAACTGAAGTTCAGCCAACTGTGTTCAACAGGACTTTAACTTCAGCTTTTCTTTTTTGCTTTTTTTGGGGGGGATGGGGGAAGGGGGCTCTTGAACACAGAAGGTTTAACTTGTTAGGAGCTGTTAATTTTGTCCTCTAAAATCCACCAGAAATAAAATTATATAATCACTTTTACAAACCTGTACTAAAAATAGGAGTAGCTCAGCCAAATGCCATTGCAATTTTTTTTTAAGACCTGGGACTCCAATTTTGTCAGAGGTATGGAAATGCAAATATTTCTGTTGCTTTATCAGACAATCAAGCAGGATCTCACTGCAAGACAGACATGGGTTTGTATTTGTATAATCCTCATTCGCATGGGGGTGGGGGGGGAATACTGCATATGTATTTCTAACTCATGACTATAAAAAAATAATACTATTTGTACTTGGAGCTGATCCCTCATGGGGTTTCATAATCACAAACCATAATTAACCCAAAGCAAAGAAAGAAAGGTACAAAGGGGCACAGGTTTCAGCTAGGGATTTTTTCATGATTCTTAAACCCAAAGGATTTTTTTTAAGCCATGCAGTTAACTTATCTTAGAATCCTGTTCAAAATAAAACCTAGATCTAGAGACACCTGATAGCTTGCTCATATTAATTTAGTTACATGCCTCATGGGAACTTGCCACATTTAAAGGACATATGAGCACAATATATGATATTCAGAAAATATTAAGCTATTACTTTAAAATGATGACACTGCTACTTACTTTGCCCTGCAGATCATTTCAAACTGAATGTGCTAAAGCTGGGCCATTAAGTTTTCACAAGGATATAACTATTGCATACACAGAATCACTTTAAAATAGGGAAAAGCTACAATCTGTTTTTTTCCCCCACTGATTATTGTGATTCTTCTTGAACCGTGCAAATTTAATACAGGAACAAGTATTGTTTCCTCCAAATCTGCAGGATGAATTGAGAGATGAGGTGTATTTTTTCCTCCTTTCTAAATAGGAGTAGAAAATGACAGAACTTTAAGGGGAAAAAATTAATTCCTGCAAAATAAATAACAATGCCTTATAAATGTGCAGTAACTAACATCAAATTCTTCTGCTTCAGATAAGCTATGATGATGTCCATACCTGCAACCAGCTGAGAGGTTTTCTTCAGTTCCCTGTATCCTGGAGGTTATTTTATATCCAATGGAGTGATTAAGTGTGGTCTCCCTCTTTTGCTGCTTGCAGTTCTGACTCAACCAGGCTGCTGCAGATGCCCATAAGAGCTCAATTTAAAAGAGCTGCGAATGAAGAGAGCACGCCTTGCTTTGCAGGGTCTCAGGCTAGCTTTGGTGCAGATATGAAAGGAACACTGGAGGCTCAGCACTGACTCTTCTCAGGCACTGCGTGGGGATATCATCAAAGACTAAGCTTTCTATTGGCTCTGATCACCAAACAAATCACACCAGCCACCCCCTGCCTCCACCCGCCCCCCTCTCCACTCAGCGCTTGTTTCTCATCTAACCCACAAACATTGCAGCTACAGACACTTCAGTGGCTTGCTGTGTTTCTGCTTTCCTCCTTCCAGGCTGTGGATTTACAACCTTGTGGTCAGCTCTACCATTTTTTTTTTTTTTTAAATCAGACTTCCAATCCAAGCCCTGCTGTTTCTGTAGGGAAATCCTCCCTGTACTAACCCACCGAAAAACAGCCCCTTTAGATCTTCTTCCTTTTATTGAAGGACCTGCAATGTTAAGAATACATGAAGATTGTGATTGTGTGCAATGCTTGACATTCAAACACATTAGTTTTCTTGAGTTTTTTTTTAAAAAAGTCCCTTACTACTAAAATTAAAAGTTTGCAGAGCCTAATTACCTGGGGAATAAAAAGATGAAATCTTCAGCTGAGGCAGAACAAAGTCCTCATTACCTGTGCTTTCCTTGTAGAAGTTGGGCTATTATTCCAATATTTGTTTACTGAAGGAAAGGAAGCCATTTACACAGAAAAAGAAACCATGATGCGAAAGTGCTTCTTCCCTGGGTCTGAATTTATTTCATCAGAGCAACTGAAATGACTCCTGCTTCCTGCTGGAATGTTGGGGCTGCTCTTTCTTTCACAGGATGGGTCACGGTGGCTTGTGGGGTAGGATTCTTTTGCAACCAGGGTTTGTGCACAGTTTTGGGTTCAATTCTGAGTCCTTTCTTCTGAGAAAACTGACAGTCCTGTGCCTTTAGTATGACCCTATTTTTAAACAAGAGTATAGTCGACACAGATAAATAGGTTGTTTTGGGTTCTCTCGGTGCAGGAAGATGTTGTAACATTTCCTGTTAACATGCTGGCACAGTTGCATATGAAAATTAGGGAGAACAGAATGTATCTGTGATAACAGATGCATCCTTAATTTAGGCTATGACACACACTTGACTGGGGCTGTTGAATTAAGTAAGATGTATTGGTTGTCATTAAAAGTCACCATTTACCCAAATTTAGCACACCATGGCACCTGAAATACAGGGAAATAGAGTTCCTGGCATACACCTGTATGCTAACGGTGGGAAAATGCTGAGTCTGAAATGGTGCCCTCTGTAGCACTTATTTCAGCGGTTACTCTTTAGTGATCAGACTGTTGGATAGTCTTCCTCATTCACTGTTCAGTAGGTATATCATTTGTCTCTTTTGGGTGTACTAAATTTTTTAATAAACTTTGTTTTTTTTCTGGCAAAAGTCAGAAAAATAAATATAGGAAATAGAAGTACTGAGAAAATTTTAAAATAGAGATATTAAGAAAAAACTACACTGGGATTTCATTCCCCCCTGGCTACAGTATCGCTGAACTCAATGGAGTTGCTCCACTGTAAAACAGGAATAATTCAGAAATTCATCAGGTCCTTTATTATTAATTATTTTATTTATTGCCTATCTTCCGCTCAATGGATGAAATTAAGTTATGAGCCTGGAGCCAAAGATGCATTTCCAGCAGCCTGGCTGACAGCACCTAGAACAGTTACATCAGCAGCACATCTGGACAGTGGCCACTGCTCATCTCTATGCCCCAGCTCACACTTACATTTCCTTGTTACTTCAAGAACAGCTGTATTTCTTCCTTCATGTGACTGTTTCAAATTACAGTATCTTCCTTTCTCTTCTTTATTTCCCAAGTTACACAACAGTGAGTGTTCTGAACTGTCCCATTTTAAATGCAACAACTTCTCTTTCAGATCCTCCTGTGCTTGCCTCTGTGGACCAACTCTCCCCAAACTACCTTTAAACTGAGCAAAGCTTACCGTATCATCCTCATGCATGAATGATACCATTTCCACTTTTTTCCACCTTAATGGATGGTTGGTACTTTGTTTTTGTTTTTCCCCCAGAAAATGATGAGCACTAGCTGAAGCAAAAATTTTCAGCCTGGCAGGCTGCTCTGATAAGATCCATCGTACCATCCCCTCCCTCAGTTCCCATTCATCTTGCTTATTGACGCTACATAGATTTTTTTCCTTATGTCTTGCCTGGCAGTGAGAAAATGCTCTGAGTCTCCTACAGCAATCTTAGTTTAGTAAATCTCTTTTGCTCTCTGATCTGACTTAAGCACTCCTTATGGTAAAATAACCTCTGACTCAACATGACTCTGTGTACCGTGTGCTGCTCTGTCCCATTGTCCATTCAACTGATGTGCTGTTGAATTCCTTTGCACTTTGACTGGCTTCCCCTCAGCCCAAGTTCATTTTAATAGCTTTTAAGCTGTCTGTTTTATTTGTGTCTGCTTAAGTGCTTATTTAATCTTTTCTTTTAAAATCTTTAAATTCCCTACATACCTTCAAGGATTACAAAAACCTGTGGAAGGTCATTATAGTTATAAAATAGTTTGACTTGATAAATAGAATCATAGAATCATAGAATATCAGGGTTGGAAGGGACCTCAGGAGGTCATCTAGTCCAACCCCCTGCTCAAAAGCAGGACCAATCCCCAACTAAATCATCCCAGCCAGGGCTTTGTCAAGCCTGACCTTAAAAACTTCTAAGGAAGGAGATTCCACCACCTCCCTAGGCAACGCATTCCAGTGTTTCACCACCCTCCTAGTGAAAAAGTTTTTCCTAATATCCAACCTAAACCTCCCCCACTGCAACTTGAGACCATTACTCCTTGTCCTGTCCTCTTCTACCACTGAGAATAGTCTGGAACCATCCTCTCTGGAACCACCTCTCAGGTAGTTGAAAGCAGCTATCAAATCCCCCCTCATTCTTCTCTTCCGCAGACTAAATAATCCCAGTTCCTCAGCCTCTCCTCATAAGTCATGTGTTCCAGACCCCTAATCATTTTTGTTGCCCTTCGCTGGACTCTCTCCAATTTATCCACATCCTTCTTGTAGTGTGGGGCCCAAAACTGGACACAGTACTCCAGATGAGGCCTCACCAATGTCGAATAGAGGGGAACGGTCACATCCCTCCATCTGCTGGCAGTGCCCCCACTTATACAGCCCAAAATGCCATTGACCTTCTTGGGAACAAGGGCACACTGTTGACTCGTATCCAGCTTCTCGTCCACTGTAACCCCTAGGTCCTTTTCTGCAGAACTGCTGCCTAGCCATTCGGTCCCTAGTCTGTAGCTGTGCATTGGATTCTTCCGTCCTAAATGCAGGACCCTGCACTTATCCTTATTGAACCTCATCAGATTTCTTTTGGCCCAATCCTCCAATTTGTCTAGGTCCCTCTGTATCCTATCCCTACTCTCCAGCGTATCTAACACTCCTCCCAGTTTAGTATCATCCACAAATTTGCTGAGAGTGCAATCCACACCATTCTCCAGATCATTTATGAAGATATTGAACAAAACCGGCCCCAGGACCGATCCCTGGGGCACTCCACTTGACACCGGCTGCCAACTAGACATGGAGCCATGATCACTACCCGTTGAGCCCGACAATCTAGCCAACTTTCTACCCACCTTATAGTCCATTCATCCAGTCCGTACTTCTTTAACTTGCTGACAAGAATACTGTGGGAGACCGTGTCAAAAGCTTTGCTAAAGTCAAGAAACAATACATCCACTGCTTTCCCTTCATCCACAGAACCAGTAATCTCACCATAGAAGGCGATTAGATTAGTCAGGCATGACCTTCCCTTGGTGAATCCATGCTGACTGTTCCTGATCACTTTCCTCTCATGTAAGTGCTTCAGGATTGATTCTTTGAGGACCTGCTCCATGATTTTTCCGGGGACTGAAGTGAGGCTGACTGGCCTGTAGTAAATAATTTTTGTTTTTTCATTTATGGCTTGTTTCTTTTTCAAGCAGAAATGCTGTCTGTTCTATCTGCTCAGTTAGTAACGTTTATGTTACTCACATATTCATGTTTATTCATTCAGCATATCTAGTCATAAGGCTAATTGAGTATTTTGTGCTCACAGGAGTTTTATTCCTTTGCAAAGCAATTATTGAGAAGTGCCAGGTGTCTCAGGTTTTAGCTGATGAGGATAAAAGATACAATATTTATTCCTTTGGCCTGGTCTACACACAGTTTTTGCAACAGTATAACTATGTTGCTTAGGTATGTGATTTTACACCTATATATAGGGCCCTACCAAATTCATGGTCCATTTTGGTCAATTTCACGGTCAGAGGATTTTAAAAAATCATAAATGTCATGATTTCAGCTATTTACATCTGAAATTTCACGGTGTAGTAACTGTAGAGGTCCTGACCCAAGAAGCGGTTGGGAAGGGGGTGGCAAGGTTAGTGAAGGGGGGGGTTGCGGTACGGCAATGCTTACTTCTGTGGTGCTGCTGGCGGCAGCGCTGCCTTCAGAGCCGGGCAGCTGGAGAGTGGCGGCCGCTGGCCGGGAGCCCCGCTCTGAAGGCAGAGCCTCAGCCAGGAGCAGCACACGAGTAAGGATGGCGTGGTATGGTATGGCCACCTTTACTTCTGCGCTGCTGCCTGCAGAGCTGGGCTCTCAGTCAGCAGCCGCCCCTCTCCGGCTGCCCGGCTCTGCAGGCAGCAGCGCAGGAATAAGGGTGGCATGGTGCGGTATTGCCTCCCTTACTTCTCCACTGCTGCTGGTGGGGCCAACAGCCGCTGCTCTCCAGCTGCTCGGCTCAGAAGGCAGCGCAGGAGGAAGGGTGGCAATACCACAACCCCTAAAATAAGCTTGCGGCCCCTCTGCAGCTCCCTTTTGGGTCAGGACCCCCAATTTGAGAAAGGCTGGTCTCCCCAATGAAATCTGTGTAGAATAGGGTAAAAGCACACAAAAGGCCAGATTTCACGGGGGGAGACCAGATTTCACGGTCCGTGATGAGATTTTCATTGCCATGAATTTGGTAGGGCCCCACCTATATACTTATGCCAGTACACTCTCAAATTGATAGTAATATAGGCCCCAATTCAGCCATCACATGCCTATCTTTAAGCACATAAGCAGTGTCATCAATTTTACCCTATGCTGGCTTCATATCAGTGGTGCTTGAATTATCCTTATATAGGATATTATCCAAATTCTCCCCTGGTATAAATTGGCATTGCTCCACTGACATCAATGGGTCTAAACGCACGCTTAAAATTAAAGTTAGACACATGCTTAGGTATCTAGCTGAATCAGGGCCAACTCTTAATCTCATATTGTTGATGTATCTCCCTTGAATTTCTGATGGAGCAGAGTCACTTGACACCAGCAAGAAATTTGGCTTATAGCCCAGGTACTGATAATTCAACTACCAGTAAAATACAGCCATCTCTGGGGTAGAATGTAGCAACTGTTTAACAGCAGACAGCAACATTGCATAATAGTTTGGGACAGGACATGCAGAAGAACACTATGTCCAGATGAAATTGCAGAATGAATTTAGAGAAAATTGAGCATGCTATGGGGCCCGCTCCATCACCATGTGTTCAAATTAGAAACAGAACTCAAAACTGTGGGGTTTGTGGCGTTCTGTTATTTTCTTTGTTGGGCTGTCTTGTAGTAGGTGACTTCTGGGTACTCTTCTGGCTCTGTCAATCTGTTTCTTCACTTCAGCAGGTGGGTACTGTAGTTGTAAGGATGCTTGATAGAGATCTTGTAGGCGTTTGTCTCTGTCTGAGGGGTTGGAACAAATGTGGTGGTATCGTAGAGCTTGGCTGTAGACAATGGATTGTGTAGTGTGATCTGGATGAAAGTTGGAGGCATGTAGGTAAGTATAGCGGTCAGTAGGTTTCCTGCTGGTAATAGCTCACCTTTCCTAATCACTCTTGTTACAGTCTGTATGGTAACACCCATTGTTTCATGTTCTCTGTGTATATAAAATCTCCCCACTATATTTTCCACTGTATGCATCCAATGAAGTGAGCTGTAGCTCACGAAAGCTTATGCTCTAATAAATTTGTTAGTCTCTAAGGTGCCACAAGTCCTCCTTTTCTTTTTAATGATCTCTCTGACTCCTGATGTTCCAGCCAGTCAGCTTGATGGGAAGGGTGGGTATGGGGTGAAGGAGATTAGTGACTTTTTGGATAGCATTAAAGGCAAGCTGAGTTGAGACTGAGGCATATTTCCCCAATTTATAGCAATTTGTACACTCGGCTGCCCTTGTCTTGAGATATACCTCAGTTGATTGTAGGAAACATTTCCATCTCAAAGAGTTGTTGAGGAAGTGTGCTGTGATTGTTCAAGATATATCAACCTTGCTTTGTTCAAACTACCTCCGCTTTCTATGGTTTCTCTGCTGTGTGGCGCTGACCTTCTAGTCTCTATGGTGCTGCTCAACTTTGGCTCTCTAAACATTAACGGATGCCAGGAGGGTAAGAAAAGGGCACAACTCTTTGAATTTCTCAGACAGACACAGGCTGATGTTGTCCTTAGGCAAGAGACACATTCAGACCTTGATAATCAGGGGAACCAATTGAAGGAATGGGGCTTTGTTGAGTCATGGCTCTCGTGTCACTGCTGGGGTAACTGTTCTCTTTTTCCAGGATGCAGGGACACAGATCCTCTCTGTGAAGGAGATTGTGTGGGGCCGCTCCTCCAGGTGGAAACATGTATTGGCACTACTCTATTTAATTTTTGTACTGTGTATGTCCCTAATCTGGGGTGAGATTGTGCCTCTTTTTTGCAGACACTTTCCTATGCTATGCTTGGCTATGAGCCTGATACTATTATTACCCTATCAGGGGATTGCAATTGCACTGTATATTATGTTTTAGACAGGAACCACGAGTAGACGCACCCTCAGTCAGCCAGGGAACTGTATTGTCTCCTGAAGACTTTTGTGCTAGTAGATGTTTGGAAGTTTTCTCACCCCGCTGCCGGGCAGTACTCTTGATTGAAGGCTACTCCCAACCAGGCCTCAGGGGCTAGACTGGATCACTTTTACACCATGAAGGCCAATGTGAATATGTTTGTTTGGTCTTCTGTGTCTCCACTCACTTGTCTGGTCATTATGATGCATCTGTCAGTGTGTCTCTCTGTCTTCCTGCCCATGCTTCCCACGGGCACTTTAATACCAAATGATGACAGGACTTGAATTTCACCCAGATGTTTGCTGTGTCCAGGGAGCGCTGGCAGCAGCACAAGCCCCTGTTTCAGTCCCTGAGACACTGGTGAGATGTCAGAAAGGTCCGTGTCCAACTGTTCTGCCACCAGTATACCCAGGCTGCCACGCAATCCTTCTATCAGGCTATGAGTGCCCTGGAATGAGACCACTTGGGCCTTCCTGGCAGCCTTGATGTGGGAAAGCCAAAGTAGATTCACCAAACCTTAACTGAGAAGCGCCAGCTCCCGTGATGCTTCTTGGAAGAGAATGTGCAAGGAGCCCTGATTCAGGCCCATTTTACACAGCTGCATGAAATTAACACTCCCACAAGATTCTTTTTTGGGTTGGAGAAAAAAGTCTACAGACAGACAGCAGCTTTTTTGCCTATGGCTGCCAGAGAAGAAGATAAGAATGGCCGTACTGGGTCAGACCAGTGGTCCATCTAGCCCAGTATCCTGTCCTCTGACAGTGGCTAAAGCAGGTGCTTCAGAGGGAATGAACAGAACAAGTAATCATCAAGTGATCCATCCCCTGTCACCCATTCCCAGCTTCTGGCAAACAGAGGCTAGGAACACTTCAGAGCACGGTTTTGCATCCCCGTCCATGATGGTTAATAACCATTGGTGGACCTATCCTCCATGAACTTATCTAGCTCTTTTTTGAACCCTGTTATAGTCTTGGCCTTCACAACATCGTCTGGCAAAGAGTTCCACAGGTTGACTGCGCATTGTGTGACGAAATACTTGCTTTTGTTTGTTTTAAACCTGCTGCCTATTCATTTCATTTGATGACCCCTAGTTCTTGTGTTATGAGAAGGAGTAAATAACACTTCCTTATTCACTTTCTCCACACCGGTCTCCACATATAGACAGCTATCATATCCTCCCTTAGTCTTCTCTTTTCCAAGCTGAAAAGTCCTAGTCTTATTAATCGCTCCTCACATAGAAGCTGTTCCATAACCCTAATCATTTTTCTTGCCCTTTTCTGAACCTTTTCCAATTCCAATACATCGTTTTTGAAATGGGGCGACCACATCTGCAGGCAGTATTCAAGATGTGGGCATACCATGGATTTATATAGAGGCAATATGATATTTTCTGTCTTATTTTCTATCCCTTTCCTAATGATTTCCAACAGCCTGTTCACTTTTTTGACTGCCACTGCACACTGAGCGGACATTTTCAGAGAACTGTCCACAATGACTCCAAGATCTCTTTCTTGAGTGGTAACAGCTAATTGAGACCCATCATTTTATATGGATAGTTGGGATTATGTTTTCCAATGTGCATTATTTTGCATTTATCAACATTTATGCATGGTCATCTGATGGCTGATCCTGCTGAGATCTGGAAAACAGCAGTTTCTTTTTACAGTACTCTATATTCTCCTGAAGCCTGTGACATGCTGGCAGTGGAGGCGCTGCACCAGGGGTTATACCATCTGACTGGTGAGGAACAGCGGTGCCTGGATGCCCTGTTGTCTCTGCAGAAGCTCTTTGTTGCAGTCCAGCAGTTCTTTACTGTTGCAGTCCAGCAGTTCTTTACAGGCAAGGCCCAGGTTTCAGGGGGCTGCCTTCTGATACTCCTGGGGGAATTCTGTGCCACTGCACATAATTAATGAGCCACACATACTTTTAATTTTTTGTGCAGAAACAGCTTCTGCTTAAAAGTTGCTGCCTTTTGCCCAGCAGAGGGCACTGGGGCAATAGAATGCAGCAACCACTCCCAGCTAGGGAAGAGAAAGAGCCTGCCTCCTTCACAATGCCAGATCAGGAGAGAGGGGCTATTGGGGGTCAGACGGAGGCTCATAAGGGCTGGTCGGGGAGGACAGACTAGGAAAGGGGCTGAATGGGAGTGGAGGCACAGAGCCACTGGAGGGAAGGAGGTGCAGGTCCACATGGGCAGAGGAGTGGCTGAGAGGGGGCACAGAGACACGTTAATATGCCTCATAAGGAATCTATTTGGCAAAAACATTTTCTGAATCTCTTTTGTTGTCTGTATTGTTACAGACATACTTGCTGATAGGTATTTTGAAATAAATGACCAAAAATAGTTGAAACTGGTGTGAGATATTTTGTTATTTTGACAAAATATGTGTAGAATTTTTAATTTTTGGTTGCAGAATTTTTAATATTTTTGGTGCAGAATTCCCCCAGGAGTAAGAATCTGAATTTGACAAGCCATTTTGGCATCTTATCAGTCCTGACTTTTTGCTAATGGTGCTGGAGTGTTCTCAGGAGAAAGAGCTGCCCCTCAGTTGCAACAGGGCTGTGATCTCCCTGCTGCACCCAAAAGGGGATATCTGTGACTTACAGAGCCGGATACCTATTTCCCTTCTCTGCTCTGATTCTAAGATTTTACCTAGGGTCTTAGCCAAAAGGCTGAAGGACTGTCTGGACTCTGCAATACACCCTGGTCAAACATACTGTATTCTCACCCACTGCATTTTTTTTTTAATTCCTGATGTTTTCATGGTTAACAAACTTTGCAATCTATATGTGGAGCTTGTTTCAATAGACCAGGAGAAATCTTTTGATAGCATTAACCATAGTCATGTTTTTAAAATGATAGAAGCTTTTGGGATTGGGCCAGTGTTCTCTTCATATATTTTTTATCATACCATAAAAACATTTTTAATGTCCTAAAGCTTGATGGGGATGTTAGCTGCTGCTTCCCAGTTCACAGGGGCATTCATCAGAGGTGTCCTCTGCCTGGATGGTGTATGCTCTTAGATTGGAGCATGCTCTTAGGTTGGAGCCATTCCTGCACCTCCTTAGAAGCCATCTGACTGGCCTTTCTGTGCCAGAGGGGATGGATGCTTTCCCACATCTGTAGGCCTATGCTGATATCTCAGTTTTTATCACATCTGATAGTGAGGTGCAGGTACTTTGCACTTGTTTAACTGCCTCCATAAGCTGAGCTAAGAGCAATTTGATCTTATTGAGCTCTTGGCAGTGTAGTGGTCCCCCTTTGTTGCCCCAACAATTTAATGGGGCACCACTGGGATTAAGGTGTTGGGGGGTCTCTTTTGGATCTGAATAATATACGTTAAGGAACTGGAAGGGGGCTGAGGAAAAGATGCAAGGCTGCTGTGGAAATGGCACTGGCTCCTTCCTGGACTCTCTTTTTGGGAATGGATTTTGATTGCCAATAACTTGATTGCCAAATTGTGGCCTCAATGTTGTGGCAGCAGCTAGTATTTCTGAACCCTCCTCTGGGCCTTATGGACTAGATTCAGACACATATTAACCAGGTGGGTTTTTTTGTTTTGTTTTTTAAATAGTTACCTCTGGTTGCACCTTGCTTTTGCTGTTCCTGCCATTAGATGAAGAGGGCCAAAGCTCACTGATTTATTCAGCAAGGTGGCCCCCTGTCACCACCAGTCTGTTTGGCGGTTGCTATATTCTGACTCCCTGCTGACCAGGACGTCCCTTGCTTTCTCTCTCCTTCCTAGTCCTGGAGGGATGAGCGTTGACTCCCGCCTATTTTTGTTGGCACCTCGTTGATTACCGAGTCTAGATTTGCTTCCAGTCTACAACAGTACGTCTAATGCCTGGCAATTTCTGCAAAGTACGTGACTGGATCAGGCATTTTCCAGTTTATGGCTCTGGGAAGATCTGTATTTGCAGAGAGTTTTTGCAGGGATTGTTCTTCTGGGACAGAATGGTGTTTCCCTCACTAGCTGACTCACTCCCCTTTTGTGCAGGAGCTCCTTGTACAACCAGGCAAATTGTTGTCCTCGAAGGGTTTGGTGAATGTTACTTTTACACCTATGACCAAGAAGTAGCTCTATGGCATGTGTGTCACGGTGCAGCATTATGCCACCCTCTTTTATCTCCCTAGTACAGCCTGGATGATTGCCTCTGTCTCTGGGTGACTCTGTGTCCCTGGCTTGGAGGATGTTGTACAAACCTCCTCTTCTGAAGTGCTCCAGTGACTTGCAGTGGAAGGTCCTGCATAGCTTCATAGCATTGTTTTTTTTGCAGCAGCTTTTCAGTGGTTTTGACTGGTTTTCTCCAAGCCCCTGTTTGTTCTCAGCATGAGATACAATGCTGCTTGTATTGGCCTGGTTTCCTGCCTGGCTAAGTTTTTGTTGGGTCAGGCAAACCTAGTCATTTTGAAATCTCACCAGAACAGAATGGCCAGTGTAAAGTGATGTGATGTGCTAGAACTGTTGTGCACATTGATTGTGGCTCAGCTGCAGCCTGATTACCCTTTCTATAAATTGGCTTGTAACTTGGACACTTTTTGGTTGCTGTGATATGTTAATAATATTTTGAGTGAACTTGGTGGTGATCGTGCTTTAGTGATCCATGTTTAATGTTCACTTCCGATATGTTTTACTTTATTTGATTCATGTCTTTTTCTGCATATATTGTAATTTTATGTGAATAAAGGTGTTTTCCGGGTCTCTTGTTCTCTCTGTTTCTGTTTAGAATCCTCCCCTGCCCCTCCCATGCCTGACTTCAGATTTAAAGAAAAAGTACACAAGCCCTCACAGCCTTTCCTCTATCATCCAATTGGAAGGAAAAAGAAGAACCTCTTGGCTTCACAGGGAGGAGAGAGAAACACACACATTGTTAGCACTTCCTTGTCCACTATCCTCCCCTTCTTTATTCCCAGTTGCAGAAGAGAGACAATCCTGGCAACCTCCACATTTGGACCTGGCTCCAGCCAGACACCCTCATCAACCACCATGGCCCTGTTCTCTTACCACTAAGATTTTTCAGGTGATGGCCAACTCCTGTCCTCTATGTATTTTCTTGCAGCAGCAGACTGCTCCTCCTCTATCTTCTCTCTTTGGAAACTAGCAAGAAGTCCCACTGACCCAATCCACCAGATAAAAACCAGAGCAGGGTTTCCACACAGCCTAGGAAAGACCAGGACAAGTGGGATTGTCATTCAGCCTGAGTGAGGTTTCCACTTAGCTTAGTGCACTGTGGCACATATTGCCACATAAATGTTGAAGACACAATGCACCAGGGCGAGGAATATTTCCCTTTCCACCTCTGCCAGATGGTAGTGTCAGGTGGACAGGCCATCTGCTCCCTAAAGTGAGCCCTCTTGCTAAAGATAATATAATGGAGGAGGAAGCAGCCTTCTGCCCCAAAAGGCAGTGTGGGAGAGGATGGTGGATCATCAAGGACTCTGCCCCTCCCCGACAAGACATGGTAAGAAAGGGGGAAACTGAGGCTTGGGGAGAGTCAAGAGATATGTGGATTGCGGGATACCCACACCTTCACTTGTAAGGATGGAATCAGGGTGAGGTCAGCAATGTTCACTGCCCTTTTCTGGCAGGTGTCAGGATGGCAGGAAGGTAAGGTACCTAGGGCGAACTTCTCAACCTGTTTTACAAGGTCCATTAAAATATGAACTCATTTTAGAAAACCCTTCACTTTTGAAAAAATAGTTTAAGAGGCTCATAGCACCTAGAGCTCTTACTATGGCTGAACAAACCTAGAATAGTAATGATCCAAAATGGAATGTATGTAGGCCAGGACACTGGGTTAATAACCCTTCTCTTGTGAAAAAGTGCCATAGGAATTTTAATGACAAATGGCCAGGGGCTCTCTTTTATGTCTCACTCAAAAAATGGTACTGCCAACAAGCACAGGGCCCCCTCACATCACACAGGATATTGATTCAATACTTCTCTAAACGGTGCAATGTCACAAGCTAATGTCTCTGCCTGCCTTATCAAGCTGTTCCTTGGAGGCCTCCCATCCAGAGCCTAACTCTACTTCGATTCGAGAACTGTAAGAGTTCAAACAAGAATTAAAATCCCCACCTCCCCCAAGCTGTTGTGAAATCTGGATGTTGGCTTGGGCCTATCTCCAGTGAAGATTACAATAGGTTCCCTAGAAGAAAGAGACTTCATATAAGGTGAGTAGGGCCTGTAATTCTACTCCTTCCCCATATTTGAAATGAGGGGTATTTAGCTATAGAGATAGGAGACAGACACGAAAGAGCAGAACTACATTTGGGAACAGAGTTTATCCTCCTCCTCTATCACAAGGACCTGGTGGGACATCTGGGATTCCAAAGAACCTTGCTAAATAGGACCAGATAACCTCACAATATGGGAGCAAAACCAGCTCTGTTATGTGTGATTTGCTGGCCATATAATGACTAATAAAGGCAACATGTGTGGCCACAGGAACTGGGCCAATGTAGCTCTTTCTGGGAACTGTGAGTAACTAGCCAGGTCCCTGATTATTTTCCTCCTGCAAGTGTATTGAGCGAGATTCTTACAAACGCTGTCTAGTGTGTGGATTTGCTTCCTGTCTCCCAAACAGCACTAGCTCAAACAAATGAAAAAGAAGAAAAAGTAAAACTGAAGCTTTAGAAAGCTTGCAGTTTTTTCCAGCTACACCATGGCTGATATTTCCTAGTGTCTTCCTTCCTCCTAACTTCCTGCTTGTTTTCTGCCTCAGCCCCTGAGTTTTACAATCTTGGATGTTATTGTGTTGATTCGGCTTAGCTGGTGCTTTGAGACTATAACAACCTAAGAATGGTCATGCCAGGTCAGACCAATGGTCCATATAGCCCAGGATCCAATCTTCTGACAGTGGCCAATGCCAGGTGCTTCAGAGGAAATGAACAGAACAGGGCAATTTTAAGTGCTCTATCCCACCATCCAGTCCCAGCTTCTGGCGGTTGGAGGTTTAAGGATACCTGGAGCATGGGGTTGCATCCCTGATCATCTTGGCTAATAGCAATTAACATGCCTATCTGCCATGAACTTCTCTAATTCTCTTTTGAACCCATTTATACTTTTGGCCTTCACAAAATCCCCTGGCCATGAGTTGACTGTGCATTGTGCGAGGTACTTCCTTTTGTTTATTTAAAACCTGCTGTCTATTAATTTCATCAGGTGACCCTAGTTTTTGTGTTATGTATAGAATTAGATAACACAAATTAATTTTCTCCACACCATTCATGATTTTATAGACCTCTCTCCCCCCTTCGTCATCTGTTTTTTATGTTGAACAGTCCCAGTATTTGTAATCTATCCTTGTATGGAAGCTGTTCCATCCCCCTAATCATTTGTATTGCCCTTCTCTGTACTTTTCCCAATTTTAATACAGCTTTTTTGAGATGGGGCGACCTGAACTGCACACAGTATTCAAAGTGTGGGTGTTCTGTGGATTTATATAGTGCCATTATGATATTTTCTGTTTTATTATCTCTCTTCTTTTCTTAACGGTTCCTAACATTGTTAGCTTTTTTTGAGTGCTTCCATATACTGGGCAGATGTTTTCAAAGAACTATCCACGATGATTCCAAGATCTCTTTCTTGATTGGTAACAGCTAATTTAGACCCCTCATTTTGTATAGTTAGTAATTTTTCCAATGTGCATTACTTTGCACTTATCAACATTGAATTTCATCTGCCATTTTGTCACCCAGTTTTGTGAGATCCCTTTGTAATCCCTCACAGTCAGCTGTAATTTAAATATTTTGAGTAATTTTGTATCTGCAAATTTTGCCACCTCACTTTTCACCCCCTTTTCTAAGTTATTTATGAATGTGTTGAATAGCACAAGTGCCAGTACAGATCCGGGGGGGAAAGGGGGGGCTGTTATTTACTTTTCACCACTGTGAAAACTGACTATTTATTCCTATCTTTTAACCAGTTACTGATCCATCAGAGGAACTTTCCTCTTATCCCATTCCTGGCTTCCTGTTTCTGGTGATTCAAATCATCAGTGGTTTAAACACCAGATTTTTGAAAGCCTTCCCAGGAAGACCTAAAAGGGAAGGTGTGCTGCTACACTCCTGCCCATCCCACAGGAAGAGAGACTTAAGGAGATAATACATAAAGGGACTGGCCCCTGGAAAACCACCCAAACCAGGACCTGCTGCCACAGCTTGAAGACATCCCCAGTCCTTCCATGGGGCATGAAGAAATTATATGAGAAGACCACCTGCTACATCCCTGAACCACCTCCTAAAATACCTCCTCATAAAAGACCCTGTCTAGCTGCTGTCTTTCAATCTAGGCTTTTATCTTGCACCTTGCCTTACTGCCATTGGGAACTACTACAGTTGCCTGTGACTAGGAGCATGTTTCTTTGACTCATATGCTTATCAGCCACTGCAGAGAGAGCCCCTGGGACATTGAAGAAGGTTGCATTATGTGGAAAGGGGAAGGGAGACAATGAGGGAGGATACTCAAAACAAACAATCAAAAAACATAAAAAGTAGTGTTTCTCCTAACTGCATGGTAATTTAAAGTGACAAGAGTCCTGTATGAGATTTGTGAAATATGGCATACATGTGGTAGCAATTTAATATGCACAGCAAACAAAAGAAAGGGAAATGTATTAATGTCACAAATGGTGTAATTCAACCGGCTAGTTTAATTAAAGTTGGCATTACCCCATTTTGATCATGGAATTGAATGTTTTGGGAAATATTTTCTGACAGCGTTGGCTTCATGTGGACAATGCCCTTTCTCTACATTTCAAAGGTGCTTATGGGCATAAAAGACAAGAGAGGCTGTTAATAGACAACACAGGAGAGATTAGGCTCCTCCTGAACCTAGGTGCTCAGTAATACAGCACTGAAGCTTGTATATTACAAACACTCATCACACCAGGCACATAATCCATTTTAACTGATTGTCCTCTTTTTCTTGTGTGATGAGGCAGGGTGAACAGAAATCCCCCATCTACTATCCCCAGACCATTTGTTATTTTGTGTACTCCTGTCATATTCACTGTCAAAGCTCCTAGCACTTTATTCATTTATTTGGGTGTATGGGATTTTTACTAGTATGGTCAAGAGCTGGGTTGAACCTTGTTAGGGGTTGTGTTAAACTATATTGGAAGTGAGGTGTGAATGCACACTTCACTTAATATACCTGTAAGAGATAGTTAAGAGGCCATGCCTAAAACAAAGCCTTATAGCATCTGCCCCAAAATGAGTACCATGTAGGCGGAGGGCTCCACTAGGTATTCCTTGGACTAGGTGGGTGGGGAAAAAAAATCAAGCTGGGAAAGAGGCAGACAACAAACTAATAAAAGACTCAGACGAGAGCAAGAAGGCCAAGCAGCAGCCTATAAACAGGGAATGGCTATAGGAAAGCCTAGAGAGAGGTTCAAAGTCAGGGATTCTGGCTGAAAGAAGCTTTGGAGCGTAAGTTAAGAAACTTCTCCTTTTGTTTTTGGTTCCTCCTGCATCTGGACACTTAGAACTTTATGCATTTCTTGTAAATAACCAAGGGTAAATCAAGGAATATATCAGACTCCATCAATTTCTACTTCCAAATGGAACATACCCAGGGCCCCAAACATTGGCTAGCCATTCATGTCAATGGGGAGATCCTGTTTCCAAGGAGAGAAATTATGAGCTGGTATTTCTGCTGACCCAAGATGGCGTAAATGATGGCCATACTTGCAGAAATCAAAGGGAGATCTAAAACAGGAGGTGGATACTTCAAAAAAAAAAAAAAAAAAAAAAAAAAAGGAATTTAAACATGACTTCAAACAAGATCTAAAACAAAAGCTGGAAGTTTCCCAGAAAAGGCTCAGAGATGACTTGCAGGCTGTGATGAGAGCCTTGTTGGAGCAGCAACTACAAAGGGCCCAGATAGATTGGGAAACCCAGCTGTAACATTCAGAGGCTGGAATGGTAAAATGGATTGATCAAGCGACCAGCAATCTGATTGCCACAGACCAGAAGTTTTTCATCAAAATAGGGAGACCAAATAGGCTTTGGCCAATCTGGACCTTGCTAACTGACATGAGGTGCAGAAAGGATTTAGGAAGCTAAAAATTCAGCTGCAGAAGGAAACCAAAGGGTCCCAGACCATAGTGGAAGGCAGCCACCTGGATGCAGAATTGGGCCAATCAGAAGACTTGGGTAGGACTGGACATTTACAACCATTTTCTACCCTATTTGTAACCCCCAGAGGCCCAGAAGAGAGGGATCAGGCAGTCCCACCTCAAATAATGCAAAAGCCTTGAGGGAAAAAGTCCCTCGGAGGCTCATTTGGCTCAGCTCAACATTATAGCTCAAATGAATGGCTGGGAAGAGGAACAGAACCCTTAGCAGCCAGGTTGGATGGCTCAGCTCTGACACTGCTGCAGAAGTTACCCTCAGAAAAGTGACTGAGTTATCCAAACCTAGTACACACTCTCATTCTGTAGTATGGAGCTAGCCCTCAATCTGAGCTGGCCAGGGCATAGCTCAGGCCTAGAAAGAGAGGGAAAGAATAAGCTCCATGTGAACTGTCAAAGGACCTGTGGAGATTTGTGTTCCTTGAGTACCCAGTTACCACTAAGGCCTTCCAGGATAAACTGGCAATGGACCAATAGATGCTCAGTTGGACTTGGACTTGCAGATCAAGGTCAGCGAAAGAAGGCCAAAGACACTCCAAGAGGCTGTGGAATTTGCCATAGAGCATGACTCTCTTCTTGCCACAGTTCAGTAGATAGGAAGCCGCTGCTAGTGAGGATGATGGAAGCGGATTGCCATGAGTCTCGTAAGTAGAGCTTTGTGTCGAATATGTATGATGAAAGAAGAGATTCTAATCTGGTTCATGATAAATTTGAGAAACGGGAACACAAAGTTGAAGTTTTGAGATACAAAGATCAGCCCCACAGTTTGTTTAAATCTCACCAGTTGAACAAAAACAACAGGAATAACCTTTGTTGCAAAATTTGAGTGTATGGATGGAGTCCTGCTCCTCCATATACTCCAAGTGTAAACAGCTGTATACGTCCAGTTATCCTGTTTCCAAAAAAGAATTAGATAAATTCATGGAGGATAGGTCCATCAATGGCTATTAGGCAGGGATGGTGTCCCTAGCCTCTGTTTGTCAGAATCTGGGAATGGGAAACAGGTGTTGGATCACTTGATGATTACATGTTCTGTTCATTCGCTGAGGGGCACCTTGCATTGGCCACTGTTGGAAGACAGGATACTGGGCTGGATGGACCCTTGGTCTGAGCCAGTATGGCTGTTATATGTGCATTGTTGGGAGATTATTCCTGGGCTACATAGCCATGGCTATGAATTTTTTTCCCCCTTCACACTTTCTATACTCTTTCATGTTACACAAAACTACTAGATGACTCAATTCTGGAGCCTGGTCCTCATCTGATTGAGCTATGAGAAATGTACTAGGGATTTTGGAGTTTAATAGTATGAAATTATATTTTTCTTTGTTTCTCGCCTTTACTTTCTTCAGTGTAAGAAAGACTAGTAGTATTTCTAGCGCATAGCATAGATACTGTCCTTGTCAAATTTGGAGTTATAGAGATTTTTCTTTTATAAAAGAAAAAGGATCCTATGACAGCCGTTTATTCAGCATATTTTCTGGGCAGGATTTATATACAAAAACTCAAACGTGCCTCTTGGTTAAGACACAATCATATTTTCCACTCTTTTTAAAGGGAAAGTCTAACTACACTGTTATATTGATGCAGCTGCACCATTGTAGCACATCTGGTGAAGACGTGCTATGCCAACTGGAGAGTGCTCTCTAGTCAGCATAAATTACTCTATCTTGGTGAGATGTGTAAGCTGTGTTGGCAGGAGAGGGGCTCCTAATGACATAGCACCAGTGTGGTCAGCACAAAACTTGCATTATGTGCGGGCAGGGGCTTTTTCACACCCCTGAGCAATGTAAATTAGATCAACTTAGGCTGTAGTGTAGTGTCTGACTTCCTTTACCTTGAGTCTGGGATTCAGGCTTTTTTCAAAATGAAAAAATATCTGAGGATCAAGCTGATGGCAAACTTTCTTGTATTCTCTCACCTAAATCAGGATTCTGTAATCTCACTCCAGGTGGACTTCTTCCATCTGAGGAGTCTTGGCAACACTGCCCTTCCCTTGAGAGGAGATGTCCTTAGCTTGTGAGGAAAAAAGTGTCAGACACTAGAGGCCAGGACCATCTTCCTTCTGAGCAAACATTGCATTTTCAAGGACCTTGGTTAGCCATAGTTTGTGGGACTGGTTAGCCACCATTATCGGGGACTGGACCAACACAACCATGTGTGATTTGCTTGCCGTTTAATAAAGGTACGACTTGGAATGAAACCAGCATGTCTCCATCCATTCACAGAGACTAACTAGTTGGATGGGATATTCACCAAAGGCCTAACCATTTGACTGAGGTTCTTACCAAGCTGCTGGAATTACTGCTGAAGTAGTAGGACATCAATGAGAAGGGTGCATTGAGGAAGCTATTTTTAATAGCTGATAAGGAGAAGTTACATTTATTGTAGCACATAAAAATATGCTGATGCATTAAGTGCAGCATAAAAATCCATTATGATATCAATAATCCATGAAATATACTATTTATTTTTATTCATGTTAAATTATATATGGACAGTGAAGGGAGCATATCTATTGAGTTGAGGTATAACAAAACAATCAAAACTATCTGAGATGGATTATTTATTAATTTTACAGTGCCCAGAATTTAGCTAGGTACTTTACAGCATAAGTAGAAAGGCATGGTCCCTGGTGCAGGTACTTATATGGCTTTCAAAGTATTTGACCACCTCCAAAAAGTTAAAACTGACGACGCTGCTGTCTCTTCTTTTTCTGCCACAGTAAATTGGGGGTTGGATAATCTACCTCTGTGCTTGATGCGCTGCATATGGGGTAATAGGAAGGGGTAAATGAAGACTGATAGGGTTATAGCCATAAAACAACGCTAAAGGTGTTCTGGAGTCAGGAAGGCAGAAACCTCAGAACTATTTTTTCTTCTGTGTACACCTCTCAGTTCATCAATGTCTCTCTTCTTCAGGACCCTCTCCTTCAACACTCTTTCCCTACAGAGGAGGAATGCCTAGAAGAGTACCATCATCTGCTGCTGCTACTACGTGGGGATAAGGTATTCTTTGTGCCATTGCCATGGATTTGCTATAATCCTCTTTCCTCCAGGGCTTTTGGGAACCCGCCAGCCATGTTCATGCCGATAACTTGTAGGCAAGCTTTGAGTTCTTCTGCATGTGCTGATCACAGAGGCGGGATGGATCACTGGTTGCTGTAACTCCATAGGTTTAACTCAGCTGCCTTGTCCTTTGTGATCGGAGACTGGATCAGCAAGTGAACAGAAGAGCTACGTAGTGCAGCTGCAAGCAGGCCAATATTTGGAGAGGTGGGGTATCCAGCCTGAATGAGGTAGAGGACATTACCAGGAAAAGTTGAATACAAGCCCCTCATCTTCCCAGTGAATGGGCCCATCCCTGCATATGGCCCTGGGAAGGGAAATAGCATGGATTTGGAGTGGTCCAGGGTGGGAAGGAAAGCCAGCTTGGGTCACTTTTCAGAAAGATTAGAGTGATGGAAGGTGGTTGGGTCTATCGTGGGGGACTGATCGGGAGGTTGAGCAGCTAGGAAGAGGCAGCAATGAGGTGGGCAGAGATGGACACATTAAGGAATATGATGGCTAGGGGGGTGGGGGGAATGTCTGAAGTGAGAGACTTCAGTTCCTCGGTACACTTGACTGGGGATATTCATGATCGGTGCTGTAAAATATTTGTAAGACTTACAAATGAATTAATTTTAGCCATATCTATGTACCTTTTGTATTCACTTCCAGTAAATGTTCAAGCAATTAAGTTTTACTCAAACATACATCTATAGGCACCACATTTTAATTTGAACGTGCAAGTATTTGCACCAGATGTGTTTGCTCATTCATCCAGTCAGGGAGCAAAAACAATACCATGTGGCTCATCAACTAAACAATGCAGCTAAAATATCAAATATAGAAATCTGAATACTCACCATGAATTCTTCACATAGAATGAAGAAGTGGCTGAATAATTCCAAATACTACAAGGATCTTCCAATCTGCTCATGGATATTCTGTAAGAAACAAATGAGTCCTTAAGTACATTATTTGCTGTGAAACATTTGCTCGGCTTCAACTAGAACAAAGCTGCTTCTTCAGCTGTATGAGCGGGACAAAGTATTCCAGTAACAGTCTCACTGACCGAGATTCATTGCCATGAACTAAGGAGGGCTCAGTAACTGGGAAGGCTGCACTTGCTGTACTGACATTTCACCTTTGGAGACCTAGGTGCGATTTTAGAGGGGTAGCTGTGTTCTTCTGTATCCATAAAAACAGCGAGGAGTCCGGTAGCACCTTAAAGGCTAACAAACAAGTTTGGGCATAAGTCCAAATAAATCAGTTCGTCTTTAAGGTGCCACTGGACTCCTCGTTGTTTAGGTGCAGTTTTGTGATTAGTCAACAACAGAAATGATGGTCACTCTTCTATAGCACAAAATCAGTGGCTTATTTGACATAATTCTCACTCTCTACTCAGGAGGAGGATAGCTGCCTAGCAGGTTTTAGCTGCAAGGCCAAACACGTGAGATGCATTGACAGAGCTGTGTCTGGCCTGTGCTATCAGCCCTGCTCCTTCCAGACACAAACATGTTCTGAACAAATGTTTTGCTTACATGTATTGCAGTGGCACACTTTCCTCTGACCTGACCTCAGACCTAGAATCCCAGTAGGCAGTTTGCTGGCTCGCTCTGCTTTGCTTGGTGGGTTCAGATGTACTGCAGAGCAGAGAAAGTTTTCCGTGTTTCCCCCCACCCCCCCATGAAAGACATGATACTCCAAAGCTGCAGAATTACAGAGAGCCCAGAGATAGGGCCACACAAACTGAATGACTACACCAGGCACTGTTCTTTTAAACACCTTTGCGTTTGGTTACAAGCTAAAAGGACATCGAGAGCATAAGCAAGACCCTATCTGCTATTTCCCCAATGAATCAAAAAGTTATGATCACCTGAAGTACTTGGATAACCACCTTCTAAATAATGCAGGCCAAGGTGGGGGGGACGGGGCAGGAGAATGGAAATCAAACTTGAAATCCTTGAAATTAAATATTTATTTATATGTGCAAACTTGCTTGATGCACCCTTTACATAATTTAGATTGCTGTTCCTGAATGCTCTGGGGCAAGAAAGTTTTCCTGTAATGCTGACACTTGCCCATTAACTCTCCCATAGCACCACTTCAGAGTATGATGATGCCTGATTTTAAGAGTTCAGCCGGATCAAGACTTGTTAGTGTGATACATGGGAGACCTCCCAAGAAAAATCCAGGTGGGAACTGAAAGCGATGCTCCCTCTGGTATCAATCAGAGGTAATATCCCAGCATGAAACCAGGGAGAAATGGAGGCGTTCTTTAGAGAAGAAATGGAAACGAACATCTGATCACTTGTGGTCATTAAAAATCTTGTAACACTTTTAGGAGTATGGCTGTGAGTTCATGTCCTGGCCAAATGCCTATTCACAGAATTATCATTTGCCTATCTCTCTCCCCTGCAGCTTTAGTGTGAGAAATAATTCATTGATTCCTGACCTAGAACATTGCTGTGTGGTGAAGATTTGTTTCATTTCACTAGTGGGTGAAGTGACTCTTATCTAAATAGTCTGTAAAGTCTGTTAAAATACTTCTGAACAGAGCAGTTTGAATGAATTATCAATCATATCATATACTTAACTGTAAGCGCTGCAGTACAGAGCTCAACAGGTAGCGTATAGCATTCAGCAGCAGAGGCTTTGCAGCAGGGAGTGTCCTAAATAGAGTTGATTGAAATATTTTGTACAGTAGTTTCTGCTGAAAAAATAAGGTTGTCAAAAACGTCGATTCCAATGAAAAAAATTTTGGCATTCCCTTCAGGAAAATCAAGGAGGAGTGGGGTTGTTTGTTTTCTTCATTCAAATTGACATTTTGAAATGAAAGGACAACTTTTGTTTCATTTCAATATAAGTCATCCAAAACAATGTGAAATCAGCTTAAAGTGACATTTTGGCCGTAGGTTTCAAAAATCCAAAACTAAATGGCTTTTTATGTTGCAATACCAGTTCCAAGAAAACATTTTCATCTTGTTCTGATTTAAAATGTATTTTTTTTTACATTGATGCCAAAACGAAAGCCATTTGAAATCAAAATGAAACAAAAAAGGTCTTCATTTCAAAATTCACATTTGTCTTTTGAATTAGTTCAAAGCTTTCTGTGGAAAAACCAAAATTCTTCCAGCCCAAAAACTTGTGAACAAAGATCTTTTATTCAAAATTGCTCATGGGAAACATTTTTCTGACCAGCTCTAGTCCAAAATCATTTCACCTTCATGGACACTTAGAGAGCAATTTTAATTGGCCACAGATAGAATACTATGAATTCCACCTCGACTAGAAGGAAATTAGTGATTATGTAGATCCTTAAGGATTAGAAACAAATTTGAACATGCAGATGACAGTTTTTAGAAGCAAGGTCATAGTGAGACTGAGCTGTTTTTACTTCCCTGCTAATTTGCAAACAAAAGCCTCTAAGGATTCCCTTGACCTGCAGCAGGGAGATTGAGAAACAGATTGGTAAAGAAATCAGAGAAATAGATCAAGAATAGTAGTTAGTCTTGCCTATGAGTTGATGCTTGCTCTATGTGCAATTAAAAATATTTAAAAAACAGTACAACTATAAAAGGTTGTTAATATATAAATTCAAATTGTATTGTACTTTTCAAAACATTCATGGAGTGGACTTGTGTCAAGGTTCCTCCCCCACTCTGAACTCTAGGGTACAGATGTGGGGACCTGCATGAAAAACCTCCTAAGCTTATCCTTACCAGCTTAGGTTAAAACTTCCCCAAGGTACAAAATATTACCCCCGTTATCCTTGGAATGGCCGCTACCACCACCAAACTAATACTGGTTACTGGGGAAGAGCTGTTTGGACGCGTCCTTCCCCCCAAAATACTTCCCAAAACCTTGCACCCCACTTCCTGGACAAGGTTTGGTAAAAAGCCTCACCAATTTGCCTAGGTGACTACAGACCCAGACCCTTGGATCTGAGAACAATGAAAAAGCATTCAGTGTTTTACAAGAAGACTTTTAATAAAAAATAGAAGTAAATAGAAATAAAGAAATCCCCCCTGTAAAATCAGGATGGTATATATCTTACAGAGTAATTAGATTCAAAAACATAGAGAACCCCTCTAGGCAAAACCTTAAGTTACAAAAAAGATACACAGACAGAAATAGTTATTCTATTCAGCACAATTCTTTTCTCAGCCATTTAAAGAAATCATAATCTAACACATACCTAGCTAGATTACTTACTAAAAGTTCTAAGACTCCATTCCTGTTCTGTCCCCGGCCAAGACGACTACAGACAGCCACCCAAACCCTTTGTTTCTCTCCCTCCTCCCAGCTTTTGAAAGTATCTTGTCTCCTCATTGGTCATTTTGGTCAGGTGCCAGCGAGGTTACCTTTAGCTTCTTAACCCTTTACAGGTGAGAGGAGCTTTCCCCTGGCCAGGAGGGATTTCAAAGGGGTTTACCCTTCCCTTTATATTTATGACACGCCCCCCAAATCTCAGCTAGGGTGAAACACTGGCTGGGATTTCTTCCTGGAGCTCTAGGAAAACAGAGTTAATAAGACACATGCATCTCTAAATATACTACCAAGTACATAAAGACTAACAATATTTTCCACATCTCAAGGACGATTTTAACCAGTTGATTCTGGGAAACTTTCACGGGAGAGTGCATCAGCCACTTTGTTAGAAGCTCCTGAGATGTGTTGGATGTCGAAATCAAAATCTTGGAGAGCTAAACTCCACCGAAGAAGTTTTCTGTTAGTTTCTTTGACGGTGTGAAGCCACTTTAGTGCAGCATGGTCGGTTTGCAGGTGGAAACGCCGTCCCCAAACATATGGGCGTAGCTTTTCCAGAGCGTAGACAATGGCATAACATTCTTTTTCAGTGACTGACCAGTTGCTTTCCCTCTCAGACAGTTTTTTGCTGAGAAACACTACAGGGTGGAATTCTTGATCAGGTCCTTTCTGCATTAAAACTGCTCCCACACCACGCTCGGATGCATCTGTGGTTACTAGGAACGGTTTGTCAAAGTCTGGGGCCCTTAGTACAGGGTCAGACATGAGTGTCGCTTTAAGCTTGTTAAAGGCCTTCTGACACTTTCCGGTCCACTGAACAGCATTTGGCTGTTTCTTTTTGGTTAGGTCTGTCAGTGGGGCAGCGATTTGGCTGTAGTGCGGTACAAATCGTCTGTAATAACCGGCCAAGCCTAAGAAGGATTGAACCTGTTTCTTTGACTTTGGGACAGGCCACTTTTGGATAGCATCCACTTTGGCCTGTAGGGGGCTGATAGTTCCTTGACCCACCTGGTGTCCAAGGTAAGTCACTCTGTTTAGGCCTATTTGACACTTCTTAGCCTTAACAGTTAGTCCTGCCTCCCTTATGCGCTCAAGGACTTTTTGTAGATGTTCCAGGTGGTCTGCCCAGGAATCCGAAAATATGGCCACATCGTCAAGGTAGGCGACTGCATATTCTCCTAATCCCGCTAGGAGACCATCTACAAGTCTTTGGAAAGTGGCGGGTGCATTTCGCAGCCCGAAAGGGAGTACATTAAATTCATACAGCCCGAGATGTGTGATGAAGGCTGACCTTTCCTTGGCAGATCCATCTAGCGGTACCTGCCAGTACCCCTTGGTTAAGTCCAAGGTAGAGATGAACTGGGCCCTTCCCAGTTTCTCTAATAGTTCATCTGTGCGTGGCATGGGATAGTTGTCTGGGCGAGTTACAGCATTTAGCTTACGGTAGTCCACGCAAAAACGTATTTCCCCATCTGGTTTGGGAACTAGAACCACTGGAGATGCCCATGCACTTTCAGAGGGGCGGATTACACCCATCTGTAACATATCCTGGATCTCCCGTTCTATAGCAGTTTTAGCTTGAGGAGACACCCGGTAAGGTTGGACCCTAATTGGGTGAGCATTACCTGTGTCAATGGAGTGGTATGCCCGTTCAGTCAGTCCTGGGGTGGCTGAGAACGTTGGCGCGTAGCTAGTGCACAGCTCCTGGATCTGCTGTCGCTGCATACGCCCAAGGGTCATGGAGAGGTTCACCTCTTCCACACCACCAGCACATTTCCCTTCGTAGTAGACACCTTCAGGCCACTCAGCGTCGTCTCCTCCCTGGGCTGTAAACTGACAAACCTTTAATTCTCTGGAATAAAAGGGCTTTAGAGAATTAATATGATACACCTTAGGCTTTCGGTTGGAGGTGGGGAATGCTATGAGATAATTAACAGCTCCCAGGCGCTCCTGGACCACGAATGGCCCTTCCCACGATGCTTCCATTTTATGGGCCTGGAGCGCCTTTAAGACCATGACCTGGTCTCCTACTTTGAAGGAACGCTCTCTGGCATGTTTATCATACCAGGCTTTTTGCTCTTTTTGAGCATCCTGTAAGTTTTCTCTAGCAAGGGCTAAAGAGGTTCGGAGGGTGTTTTGTAGGTTGGTTACAAAGTCCAGAATGTTAGTTCCTGGAGAAGGTGTAAATCGCTCCCATTGCTGCTTCACCAACTGCAATGGCCCCTTAACCTCACGGCCATATACAAGTTCAAATGGGGAAAACCCTAAACTGGGATGTGGTACAGCTCTGTAGGCAAAGAGCAACTGCTGCAATACTAGGTCCCAATCATTGGAGTGCTCATTTACGAATTTACGTATCATGGCCCCCAAAGTTCCATTAAACTTCTCCACCATGCCATTTGTTTGATGATGGTAAGGAGTGGCAACCAAGTGATTTACCCCATGAGCTTCCCAAAGGTTTTTCATAGTTCCTGCCAGGAAATTAGTCCCTGCATCTGTGAGGATGTCGGAGGGCCAACCTACCCTGGCAAAAATGTCTGCTAGTGCCTGGCACACACTTTTAGCCCTGGTGTTGCTTAGAGCTACTGCTTCCGGCCATCGGGTGGCAAAATCCATGAAAGTCAGTATGTACTGCTTTCCTCTGGGTGTCTTTTTCGGAAAAGGACCCAGAATATCCACAGCTACTCGCTGAAATGGAACTTCAATGATGGGGAGTGGCTGGAGAGGAGCTTTGACCTGGTCTTGGGGTTTTCCCACTCTTTGGCACACCTCACAAGACTGGACATAGGTAGAAACATCCTTGCCCATTCCCTCCCAGTGGAATGACCCCCCCAAACGGTCTTTGGTCCTGTTCACCCCAGCATGGCCACTAGGGTGATCATGGGCTAAGCTCAAGAGCTTGGCCCGGTATTTAGTTGGAACTACCAACTGTCTCTGAGGATGCCAGTCTTCCTGGTGTCCCCCAGAAAGAGTTTCCTTGTATAAAAGTCCTCTTTCTACAACAAACCTGGATCGATTAGAAGAGCTGAGAGGCGGTGGGTTGCTCCGTGCCGCCGTCCAAGCTCTCTGGAGGCTTTCATCTGCTTCTTGTTCGGTCTGGAACTGTTCCCTTGATGCTGGAGACATCAGTTCCTCATGGGATTGTGGACCTAGGCTTGGTCCCTCTGGAAGCGATATAGGGGATGGAGCTGTTTCTGTTGACTGTGAACCGCTCTCCGCTGGTGCACTATGTTGGGATTCAGGCTCCGGCTGAGCCTCTTGTGTAGGGTTATCGGCTGCTGCCAGTTCAGGTTCGGTGGGGCCCTCTGGTGTTGAGGTTGCAAGTACTGGATTCAGTGCTGACACGGGGTCTGGTGTTGGTTGTTCGGCTGGTTCCGGTTCTGGGACTGGTTCCATCTGGGTCTCTGGGACTGGATCCACTACTGCTGTTGCAGACATTGGCCTGGGGTCCAGGTCCATCACCTCTGACTGGGTCCTGATAGAAGTTTCCGGAACAGAGCTAGGCCTCACGGCTTGTTTAGCCTGGTTGCGGGTGACCATTCCCACCCTCTTGGCCTGCTTCACATGATTGGCCAAGTCTTCCCCCAACAGCATGGGGATGGGATAATCATCATAGACTGCAAAAGTCCACATTCCTGACCAGCCCTTGTACTGGACAGGCAACTTGGCTGTAGGCAAATTGAAAGAGTTGGACTTGAAGGGTTGAATCGTCACTTGGATCTCTGGGTTGATTAAATTGGGGTCCACTAAGGAAGCATGGATAGCTGACACTTGTGCTCCGGTGTCCCTCCACGCGGTGACCTTCTTCCCACCCACACTCACAGTTTCCCTCCGCTCCAAGGGTATCTGGGAGGTATCTGGGCCTGTGGACCTCTGGTGTGATTCCGGTGCAATGAACTGTAATCTGTTGGGGTTCTTGGGGCAGTTGGCCTTTACATGCCCCAGCTCGTTACACTTAAAACATCGTCCAGCTGACGGGTCACTGGGGCGAGGAGGGTTGCTGGAGAACGGGGTGGTGGGACGATAAGGGGTCTGGAGGGTTCTTTGGGAGGTAGGTGGGGCTTTGGGCGGCCCCCGGTAATAGGGTGTGGTCTGGGGTGGTCCCTTCTGGTCTCCGCTCCAACTGCGACCAGTTTTCTTCTTCTCGGCCACCTCCACCCATCTGGCTCCAATCTCTCCTGCCTCGATTACAGTTTTGGGTTTCCCATCTAGGATGTATCTTTCTATTTCCTCAGGAACACCCTCTAAGAATTGTTCCATTTGCATTAGGAAGGGCAAATTTACTGGAGATTCAACACTTGCTCCTGATATCCAGGCATCCCAATGTTTTACAATGTGGTAGGCATGTCGGGTAAATGACATGTCTGGTTTCCACCTTAGGGCTCTGAACCTCCGACGAGACTGCTCGGGTGTTATCCCCATTCTGACTCTCGCCTTGGATTTAAACAGTTCATACTTGTTCATGTGTTCTTTAGGCATTTCAGCTGCCACCTCAGCTAAGGGTCCACTGAGCTGCGGCCTCAGCTCTACCATGTATTGGTCAGTAGAGATGTTGTACCCAAGGCAGGCCCTTTCGAAGTTTTCTAAGAAGGCCTCAGTATCATCACCTGCCTTGTAGGTGGGGAACTTTCTGGGATGGGAAGTGGTACCTGGAGAAGGATTGCTAGGGTTTGTTGGTATATTCTGCTGGGCCTTTATCCTCTCCATCTCCTCCACATGCTTCCTCTCTTTTTCCTTCTCCTCCTTCTTCAGCCGCATGAGTTCTATCTGTCTTTCATGTTCCCTTTGTTTTTCCTCAGCCTGAAATTTGGCTAATTCCAGCTGTAGTCGAGCTGAGGATTTGGCCATTCTAACCTCTCTGTTTTTAACTAACTTTACACCCGAGGTTTAGAAATAAACAAACAAAACTTGGCTGTAAAATTTTGCTGTGCTGGAATAGAATACCTATTCTCTGATAGTGATTGTCAGCCTACAGAAAAAGACAATTCCCTTGTCTCTGCTCTGGGCCCAAATTAAAGCAAAAAACCTCCAACTACTTGGAAACCTGCTTACCCAGCCCAAAGAAGAAAAAAAATTTCTTTTCAAACCTGTGCTCCTTGTAAAACAAAAAAAAAAATCAAAATCCTAAAAAAAAACCCTGCCACTTTTGTCTCCAGGCAAATGGGTAGAGCACACACCCCCTATTTACTTTTAGGAAGAAAAGAAAAAAAAAAAAACCTCTGGGTTGGAAGACTGTGAATTTCCCTGCAGGAGTTAAGTACCCTGCCTCCAGGCAAGAAAACCTGCAATTCACAAGATAATCCCCTTTTGTCTCTGCTTGGCCACAAAGCAGAGAGAAACCAAGCTGCTTTCAGTTTCAAAGCTGCCTTCTGGACTTCCTAAAAATTCCTTTTTAAAATCTGTATTTCTAGTTCAAAAAATCTCAACTGGATCTCAAAATGATTTCAGGTTAATCCCACCACTGTGCCACCATGTCATGGTTCCTCCCCCACTCTGAACTCTAGGGTACAGATGTGGGGACCTGCATGAAAAACCTCCTAAGCTTATCCTTACCAGCTTAGGTTAAAACTTCCCCAAGGTACAAAATATTACCCCCGTTATCCTTGGAATGGCCGCTACCACCACCAAACTAATACTGGTTACTGGGGAAGAGCTGTTTGGACGCGTCCTTCCCCCCAAAATACTTCCCAAAACCTTGCACCCCACTTCCTGGACAAGGTTTGGTAAAAAGCCTCACCAATTTGCCTAGGTGACTACAGACCCAGACCCTTGGATCTGAGAACAATGAAAAAGCATTCAGTGTTTTACAAGAAGACTTTTAATAAAAAATAGAAGTAAATAGAAATAAAGAAATCCCCCCTGTAAAATCAGGATGGTATATATCTTACAGAGTAATTAGATTCAAAAACATAGAGAACCCCTCTAGGCAAAACCTTAAGTTACAAAAAAGATACACAGACAGAAATAGTTATTCTATTCAGCACAATTCTTTTCTCAGCCATTTAAAGAAATCATAATCTAACACATACCTAGCTAGATTACTTACTAAAAGTTCTAAGACTCCATTCCTGTTCTGTCCCCGGCCAAGACGACTACAGACAGCCACCCAAACCCTTTGTTTCTCTCCCTCCTCCCAGCTTTTGAAAGTATCTTGTCTCCTCATTGGTCATTTTGGTCAGGTGCCAGCGAGGTTACCTTTAGCTTCTTAACCCTTTACAGGTGAGAGGAGCTTTCCCCTGGCCAGGAGGGATTTCAAAGGGGTTTACCCTTCCCTTTATATTTATGACAACTTGTCAAACACGTTCACCCTTTGCCTAAGCCCGCTCCCATTTAAGTCAATGATTACTCCCAGTGAAGTCAATGGGAGGTAGGAGTTAAGCTAATGTTGAGAATCTCACCCATGGCAAACAATTAAACTGCTAATGGTACACAGAATAGGTATCCAAATATCAAGACAATGTGAAAGTAACATGCAACAACAATACGATACAGGATGACATTTTACAAGTACCCACAGCCAAATGCTAGAAGCATGTTCAGACATGCTCAGTTTTGAGCATAATTGATCTATTTAATCAAAACACTATCTAGAAAATGAATGAGTTTTCCTCACCATTGAGTTATCAGACTGTCAGTTTTGCCACTACTCCATCTAGCGGTTAAATGCAGAAACTCCCCCTCTCACAAGTGATAATCATGAGCTACTGCCAAGAGCGTGTGTTTGTACTTGGCATTGTTTGGGCAGGTTTGTAGTTAGTGCAGTGAAAAAAAGTCAGTGAGTTGGCTTTGATTTATTTCACCACTGACGTAATATGTTACCCTTAGTAAGGAAGCATCATACAGGGAGTGTTGTAAGGGAGGCTGAAAGAGAAGGAGGTTAATTTAGATGGAAGTTAAGGGATATTAGATAAATCTAATGGAAAGCGTTATATCAGAAAGCTTAGAGATTTCACTAAAGTTTTCCACGGCAATATAATTGTAGGGAAGGGTAGGCAGAAGTCAATGTAAACACGCCCTAATGTCCTCAGTCAAAATATCGACCATATCTTCTTTTCTGAATCCAGTGCATTCAGAGGTGTATAAAATTGAGTTCATGGGGGATTTATGCAACCTCTGTGACCCCAGCCCTCACTTTCTTTGCATTTGCAATTCTTAAGTGTCACTTTAGAATTCCAAATTAGGTGGAAATCATGTGAAATTCAAATCTACATCCAGATCTGGGCTCAGAAGCCAGGGTTCAATCCTGTACAAATGGGAGTCTTACCTCTGACTTCTCTGGGTGCATGATTGGGCCATGAAGTCAAACTCTAAAATGGATTACAACCAGAAATCTAAACACCCTGAAATTAAGGAAAGTTTAAATTCCACTGGGATTTGAGAAACTTAAGGTTTGAAAGGGGCTTTTATTATTACTTATACTGTAGTCATGCCTAGAAACCCTAACCAGTGATCATTGTGCTATATTTTGAATAACTGGTCACTAAAAGATGGTCCTTTAAGACTGTTGGATGAAAGGAACTATAGAAGTGCATATATTATAATCCTAATGGGACATCCTATGACCCCAGCTCTAACTAGGATAACAATAAAACTTCAACTAGAAACAAAATAATATTTACAAAATATTAATTTCCTTGTTTCCATTCAAACCATACAGCTATGAGTGATCTGGTTTAGAAGAAAGAACATTGTTTTTGTACACTGTGCTTTGTGTACTATTTGGGTTAAATTAAGACAAATAATCCAGACAGTGTTTTGCTTTGATAGCAGTAATTATTGGCATCAAGAAAATATTGCCCTATTATTTTTAATGGGAAGAATTCAACATAAATGTTTTTTTGATCAAGTTAAGGAGGTGATGTCATATACTGAGGGCTAGATATTCAAAATAAACTACAAGCAAGTAGTTTTGGCTGACTAGTGTGTGTATCAGATGCACATCTGTGCAGGTCTGCAAGAAAATTCTTTATTGTCACAGAACTTAAGAGTAACAGACTAGTTGATGATTTGTGCATCTTGCAAACAGTTGCACAAGCAACTAGACATTTCCTGAATGCTTCCCATCCAAAAACAATTCTTCTAAGATTGGTAACAGATAGATTTAGTGATCAAAACTCTCATTGACATTAAAGAGAGTTTTGCTATTTTATTTCAGTGATCCAAACAAGATATTTTTGTCAAATGTTCTTCTAAAAGTTCTTCCTCATAGATGCCCAAAGTGAGGAAGTTATTGCGGTCCTGTCATTCTCACAAGCAAACTAGGCAAAAGCGGTGTAAATAAAATTGCAATAAGATGGGTGCACAGCTGCTTGAAAGACCATACTCAAAGAGTATTTATCAATAGTTCACTGTCAAACTGGCAGGATGTACCCAGTGGGATCCTGCAGTGGTCAGTAGTGGACACGGTACTATTCAATATTTTCGTTAGTGACTTGGATAATGGAGTGGAGAATATGCTTATAAAAATTGCAGAGGACATCAACACGGGAAGGATTGCAAGCACTTTGGATGACAGAATTAGAATTAAAAGAACCTCAAACTGGACAATTGGTCTGAAATCAACAAGAAGAAATTCATTAAAGACAAGTGCAAAATGCTAGCCTTAGGAAGGACAAATCAAATGAACAGCTACAAATTGGGGAATAACTGGCTAGCAGTAGGCTGCTGGAAAGGACATTGGGGTTGTAGTGGATCACAAATTGATTATGGATCAACAATGTGATTCAGCTATGAAAAAGGCTTCTGGGGTGTATTAACAGAAATGTAGTATGTAAGCCAGCGTAGGTAATTGTCCCGCTACACTCAGCGCTGGTGATGCCTCATCTGGAGTACTGTGTCTAGTTCTGGGTGCTATGGTTTAGGAAAGATGTGGCTAAACTCAAGAGTCTAGAGGAGATCAGCAAAAGTGATAAAAGTGTTTGAAAACCTGACCTATAAGGAAAGGTTAAAAAAACCTGGTCACGTTTAGTCTTGAGAAAGGAAGACTGAGCAGGGAAACTAATAGTCTTTAAATATGTTATGGGATGTTCTAAATTGTTCTCCATTTATACACAAGCCTCCACTGAAGGTTGGACAAGAAGTAATGGGCTTAAACTACAGCAAGGGAAATTTTGGTTAGATATTAGAAAAAAAAACAAACTTTTAAACCATAAGGACAGTTGAGTTCTGGAATAGGCTTTCAAGGGAGGTTGTGGAATCCCTTATCATAGGAGGTTTTTAAGAACGGGTTGGACAAACACCTCTCAGGGATGGTCTAGGTTTACTTTATCCTGCCTCAGCACAGAGGGCTGGACTTAATGATCTCCTGAGGTCCGTTCCAGCTTGACATTTCTATGATCTCTGCAGCTAATATGAATCATTACAGGCTTTTTTCAGTACGTTGTTCAATTGATTATTCTGATTATCTGAACCACTATGGTCATAAATTTCCTCTTATCCACCACTAGTTCAGGTCCCCAGCGCTTGTTAATTACTCAGAACATTTGTTTAGTTGTCAGAAGTTATTCAATGTTCCCATTAATATTTGGAAAAATGAATTGTTTTTGCATTGATAGTGTTAATTTTGCCTAGCTGTGTGTCAGACTGCAGAAAAGCATGCAGTTGCAAAAGCAAATATTTGTATACATTTTCATTTGCATGCATAGATTTGTAGATCCCCCACATCCCGCCCATTTTTGAGAGGTTCTTAATTAGTCACATAATGCCATTGCATAGACTCTTGAACAGTCTGACTAGTTCTCACATCTACATTTTTGACTGAGAGCCTGAAAATATCCTTGAGACCCCTATACCATTTTAGGCAAGCAATCATGGCCAACATTTTCAAAAGTGACTTGTGATTTTTGGGTGCCTCCATTTTTAAGTGCTCAGCTTGAAAGATCACCTGGGTTCAGCAGGTAGGAGGGGCCTGGGTTCCAGAGGGTGGGCATTAGCACTTTTTGAAAAGCAGGCCCCCTTTTTGTTGTCAAATTGGGCACAGTGACCAGGGCTACTCTACTCACCGTTGGATGATGCTACCTCCTGGCAGTTCTGGGAATTCGCTCAGTCAGGCAGATGCCTTTTCCTGTGGGAACATACCATCTGTTTCTCCTTTGCAGCCCCTCTCTCACTCCAGCATCCTCTTCATGACTCACCCCTCAGGCCAGGTCCCTATTGTGGTTTCCCCTTCCACGGGTGAGTGTATCAAGGTTCCTAGTTTTCAGTATTCTCAGGCAGTCTTCCGCTTCGCTGCCTCATAGTGTCACTCCCACAGTGGCTGGTAGGGGAACCCAGGCCCACTCTCTACTCCAGGTTCTGTCTCAGGAAGCCTCTAATACAGCAGCTAATGCCCATTTCCTGTACCTTGCTGCCTTTCCCTAAGCTGCTTTCCCTTCCCCTGGCCTTCCCCACACTCCCAGGTTTGTTAGTCTCTTCACTCCCTCCTCCCAGGGAGTAACTTTTGGCAACTTGTCTCAGCAGCCCCTCAAACACACCTACCTTCCTTCTCCCAGAGAGCAACTGCAGATTCCTTCCCTGGAGCCCCTCTCCTTCCAGTTTCCTGTCTTTGTAAAATCCTCACCTTTCCTTCACAGATGAGCATCTCTCTAATAGCTGCCTCCAACCTAAAGCTCACCTGTTTGCCGCCTAATTAGCTGATTGGGCTCATCTGGCCCAATTCAGCTCTTGCCGGGCCAGTGTGGGGAGCACATCAGATTTTTTTTTTTTGAAGCAGAAAAGAATTTTATTTGTATAACACTTTTTTTGAAGCAGAAAAGAATTTTATTTGTGTAACACTTACAAAGAATCACCAAGGAGGATAAAGCAAAACTATGCAACAAAACAAGAGCAAACAGAAGGTATGACACAGCAGCCTTCAGGAGGGAGGGGAGCACATCAGATCACAGGCACCCAAAACTGAAAGCATCCAAAATTCCTCTAAAAATCTTGGCCATTTTGATTACCTAACCCTGTGTAATTCTAATGAAAGGAAGAACATGTTTCTGACATTTCAGAACCCCCGAGTATATGTTATGCTGCATATGACCTGGTGGTACTGTTATCTTTAAAGCATTTACTAAAATTTCTTAAAACATGCCAAAAAGGCTGCCTTTTATGGAAAAGGTACTCTTATACAATACATTTAAAATAAAATGCAAAGAATGCAATATCTAAGTCTGTTTGATTAATTCATAAACTCTGGGGCATTTGTAATAGTTTTTCTTTATGGAAAATTCTTATAGGATTTAATAAAAATGACAACTTTTCTGTTGCTTTTGAACAAGCCTATAGAATGAAATAGAGAATTACATCATGGCTATAGAATTCACTAGGATGGTTAAAAAAAAACTATGCAATATAAATAGCTAGTAAATTCTATAGGTTTTCAGAATAATAAACAACCCTATTGATTAAATCTGTCTTAAATTCTATAAGACTTTTCCATACGAATCATCATTATGAGACTTATGAGATCCAGATTCTTCATTACAAAGCATGACAATCTTTCTAATAATATTTCACTAGTGTAGCTTATGTGTACTCAATATAAAATAAAGTAGTTCAGTGAAGAAATACAGTTTGTCTCCTCCAACTTGCAAAATGGAGATTCCCCCCAAATGGGATTACACCAGTTTAAAACTGGTCTGTATAAAACTTGGCCCATCACTTTACTGCAGATCTACTCTGGTGTAAATGTGAGCAGATTTGGACCCTACATGTGGACATGGAAACCTTTCTTTCTAATTAGTTCTGTGGTGATGCCACTGCCAGGGATTGCAATCAAGGCAGTGCATTTCTCATGCTACTATTTCTACAGCTGTGTCACCATTGTCACAATCAAAATGAAACTGGAAAAATATTGGACTGTACCCATACAGCTCAGTTTTTAATTTTACCTGAACTGTTTAGAGATTTTACAACTGAAAACCGCTTTCTCCATCTGTGAAGCATTTGCCTCTTCAAAAGATGCACAAAGCCAAAACCTGAACAACATTTGAAGTAAATAAACACATTCTCCAGAGGATCCATTCATTCCCGTTCTGCTACCCTCAGCTCTTACACTGTGGATTGCTGTAATGGGATAAGCAGCAGTTGCTCCAATGGAAGGCAGTTGTGGTAACCCTCAGTGCTTCTGCAGCATCAATAAACTTTGTTTAAATAAAGTTTACAAGGTGTGAACCACACATCATTTTACTACCAGGTGGGAAAAGGGCCGGTGTCATAAATATAAAGGGAAAGGTAAACACCTTTAAAATCCCTCCTGGCCAGAGGAAAAACCCTTTCACCTGTAAAGGGTGAAGAAACTAGGATAACCTTGCTGGCACCTGACCAAAATGACCAATGGGGGGACAAGATACTTTCAAAGCTGGGGGGAAACAAAGGTTCTCTCTGTCTGTGTGTTGCTTTTGCCGGGAACAGGAAAGGAATGGAGTCTTAGAACTTAGTAAGTAATCTAGCTAGATATGCGTTAGATTCTGTTTTGTTTAAATTGCTGATAAAATAAGCTGTGCTGAATGGAATGTATATTCCTGTTTTTGTGTCTTTTTGTAACATAAGGTTTTGCCTAGAGGGATTCTCTATGTTTTGAATCTGATTACCCTGTAAGGTATTTACCGTCCTGATTTTACAGAGGTGATTCTTTTACTTTCTTCAATTAAAATTCTTCTTTTAAGAACCTGATTGCTTTTTCATTGCTCTTAAGGTCCAAGGGTTTAGCTCTGTGTTCACCTATGCAAACTGGTGAAGATTTTTATCAAGCCTTCCCCAGGAAAGGGGGTGTAGGGTTTGGTGAGGATTTTGGGGGGAAAGACGTTTCCAAGCAGGCTCTTTCCCTGTTGGACACTTGGTGATGGCAGCAATAAAGTCCAAGGGCAAAAGGTAAAATAGTTTGTATCTTGGGGAAGTTTTAACCTAAGCTGGTAAAAATAAGCTTAGGAGGTTTTCATGCAGGTCCCCACATCTGTACCCTAGAGTTCAGAGTGGGGAAGGAACCTTGACAGCAGGGCTCTCCTGAATGACTATTCTTTGCTAAATTTCTTGGCTTCAAAATCACAGTGTATATAGAATGACTTTGATATGCTTTTAAACAAAAAGGAGAATGGGAATAATGGGTAGGCAGAGAAACCTAGTAAAGCAAGGGAGATAGTAAAAGACATAGTGGATGGTATCCCCACCCACACTCCATCCCCATTGCAGTGGGTGGAAGGTTGGAGGGGTGTCAAGGGGCTCTGAAAGATATGTCCAGCTGAAGGAAGTTTCCCCTGGTGCACGATCTGCACCTGGCTGCTTTCTGAGGATCCTGTAGAAGAGTGGACTTACTAGTGGCATGTCTCCTTATAGTTGGGCAAGATATTTCAGCTCTATCCTTTCTAGCAACCCCTCATGACAGTTGCTCTAGCCCTTTGGTGGTCTACCTCCTTTTGTGATCCAGCCCTCCAGCCAAGTTGCTTTAAAATCTCTCCCCTTCTGGCGTGACAGAATGTTTAACAAAAAAAGTATGAATAATAATTCCAAGATATTGTGTTAAGTCTCTAACCCCTAACTGTGGGCCTAGATATCCTTACAGGCTCTAAATAATCCTTATCCCCTCATGTCATGGGGAGTCATGCCACCTACCCCAGTACCTGATAAGGAAACCTTGACCCTCCCATTACACTGAGTTCCAGCCCGAGGTTCTTATCACCATCACCCAAGGTCTTCTCCATCCATCAGACTTCTTGCTGCTGTCTCCCTGGACTTCTTCCTCTCAAAGCCTTTCCTCAGGCCTTCTCCCCACCTGCTTCCTGGGCTCTTGGTAATGATCAGTCCCCCCCCAGGCTTCTCTCTGGAGGCCCATTTTTTGCCCTTACCTACATTTCTGACCTACTGCAACTTTCACATAAGAACTCCTGCTAATGCGCTCCCTATAGTGTTCCACTCCCTGGGACTTTGTGCCTGCAAGTCCTACTTCTGTTGAACTCCTGCAGGATCATCACCACCACCCACCCCGCTGTTGGGTTTAGCCTTTCCCTGGCTGAACTAGTTCTTCCCATTATGTTGGGCCCCTTCTGCTCTAGAATTCCTGTTTTTATAGCACCACCCACCTCCTCCCCAATGGGGTTTCATCTTTAACTAGGTCCAGCCCAACTTCTGTGTGTGACCAGGTGAGAGAATTTGACTTCTTAGGCCCACATTAACATTTTGAAAGCCAAGATGGGGTATACATCCCATCACAATGCTCTTGCAAGCATTGATGTAGGAGGCCAGTGGGGGTGAGGTTAGGATGGGGTGTGGCATGTTGGGAACGGGGCTGCAATATGCAGCTTTGCAGAGATTGTGGGCAATATTGTGTTCCACAAGCAGCTAGGGACAAAAGACTGCTCGCAGGACTGTGGATATGCGAAGAGCCACAGAGTGGCCCAAAAGGGTTCCAAGGTAACTTAAAACTACTGTAAACCCACCCCCATCTCCCCTGGATTGTGAGTTCTGTGCTCATTCCTCTGAGAGATGCAGCATAGAAACTACCCATAATTCTCTATTCCAGCTTTTAAAAATATTTGGTGAATGTACTGTCAAATAGTCAAAGGAATTCTCCCCTACTCTCTACTCTGCAATTATTAAGATAAGTCAGAAAAAAAAATGAATAAAGTATTCTGGAAGATTGTAAGGCAATGAGGGCCAGATACTCAGTTGTGTAAATCGGAGTAGTTCCATTTATTTCAATGGAGTTGTGCCACTTTACACCAGTTTTAAATCTATTTGGCCATATATTTCTCACCATGAAGAAGCTATGAAGTGTTTTCCCACCTGATTCTTTAGTTACAGGTAACATTACCATTCCTGTTGCTGGTTGTGACTAATGCACTGAGTTTGGCCTGGGTACATCTGCCTATGGTGAGCAGTTTGCAGCGTTGGGATTAATTTGTCATTTTGAGAATGCATAGCCTAAAGAAAAGGGGCATCAACGAGTATGAAGATCGGTTTAATAGTGGTTTAGGGATCAACAGAAAATGTTGCTATTCAATAGCATTACCAAATAAAATTATCAATATTTTAAACGAAATATTTTTAAATGATTGTTAAACCATTTCTAGTGTAGACGGGAAGCTATTCCACATTCTTGGGCACCTGCCAAAATGGACTGGTGTCACAAATGCTGTCAGTTTACAGCAAGAGGGGCTGATTCAGCCTCTAGGGCCCACAGAGTGAACAGCCACAAAACTCCCATGATTTGGGTTACTACAAATATTAGGACTACGGTCAGCTTGCATTTTAAGAAAGGGGGAAAGTAACCCTTCTCCTTGTGAAGGAGCAATGCTGCGCAAACTTGTGATTAAAATTGAAAGCTTGGCACCTAAAGATCACAGATGATTCATGATCCCCTCCACAGCCTCTCAGGGCTGTGAAAAGTAGGTGCTGTAAAAACTACTCGAAAGGCCCTCAGTTTAGGAAAGAACCCTCGACTGTGGCTGTGGTGGGCCAAGCCCCGCTGCCATTGATGACACTATGGCTGCTCAGTTCCCTCCCAGTGGGCTGCCAGTTCTACTCTAAAAGGTTTAAATCTAATCTTCTTCTGATACTCACACACAGATACCACTAATGTCAACAGTAATTCAACTCTCCTATCGAGAACGTAGATCCTTGTATTTGCAAATCCATTTCCCAATTTATTCATGGGAAGGAGTGAAGGTTAATGTACAAAACTTCAGAGGCCTGGGCACAAAAGAGTAGAGCTTAGAGACGGTGGATTTGTGTCTAGTTACAGCAAGGTGCTTTGCTATGGATGAATTAGCAACCCCCCGCTATATCACTAGGCAATGGTCAAAGCTATCAGACATCTCATAATGTGTTACACAATTGGCCTTCGGCACATACAGCCTGAAGCACATCAGCTTACTTGTCCCAAGAGAGTCCTGCGGAGTCTATTACTTTGATGAAGTGGTATTTAAAATTGCATTACCCTGCAGTTGTTTAGCAGTCACAGATGTTGCCCCTGTAGAGTATTTAATAGGACGTGAAGCACTAGCAGCCTGGGCCAAAACCTCATGCCATCTTTTTAATGGGTCACATCAGGCCATACCGTATGTCACTAAATCAATAGGGGATGACCTTACATAGCACTTTTTCTGCCATTTGGTGGTTAGTGCTTTTGCGAAATAATGCATTTTTAATGAACAGACAGAAATGAAATCAAGACAGATGGGGGGAGACAAAGAGAATGTGGAAACGGAATGGATCTAGGGGACTGCTTTGATCAACCAGACTAGTATCCGTTCAGAAATAACTTTGCCAACAGCCAGGATAAAATGGCCTAATGCTGCCATCTGCTGTACTCACTAACTTTAACAAGTGCTTCAGCCCATAGTCTCTGCAACTGAGTCAGCAAAAAGCAGCTAATGGTAAAAACAGCTGGACAAATATATAAAGCTTATCTCCAAAGGGAAAAAACTCCTCACAAAATATATTTATTCTTAGTACTCCTCCAGTAGTTTTGAGCTTTGTACATGGAACAAATCCTACTTCCTGTGATCAGCAAAAAGAAGTTCCACGTCTGTGATTTTAATCACTTTTATTTCCTGATGGTCAAGAACAGCTTTGGAAATTATTACTGCAAAATCAAATAGGACTTGAGGATCAAAGTATTATAATATCCCTTGATCTTTCTCATGGAACTCCGGCCTATTGGTGTAGATGATTACCGTACAAAGGCCCAATCCAAACCCACTGAAATCAATGGAGATATTTACACTGACTCCAATGGGAATTGGAGCACGCTCCAAGCAAGATTATATTTTTAATCTGCAGTTAACTTTATTACTTCCCTGCAAGGGCAGAACGAGACTTCCAGGTAAGACAGTATATATATTTTTAACACTATAGATCAACTCCCTGTGTTTATTAGAGGGAACTCATATCATTCACCTCTACTCTTGTAAGTACAGAATTGGATAATGGACCAGATGAACATTTGAATTCAAGAATGCTTCCTGGGACAGAGCTCCTCATCTCCACAACAGAACCCTTTGCCCTTTTTTTTGTTTGTTTGTTAAGCCTGAGCATAGTTACCCAAAGTCCATTTGTCATTCAGTCAGGCTGACTGGACAATATATGGCATATATGGACATATACTAGGCATATATGGACAATTCTATGCCCTTTTATGAGTGCAATCATGATAGCAAGCCATTCTAACATTTTTTTTCATCAAAATATGAACCAATTCCAGCCAAACCAACAAAACTCAGTGGAGGAAATTATTGATAAACAACATTATAATTCATGTAAATGAGGCTGAGAGAACAGAGAGTTCCATGCCTCTAAATCCTCTAGCCCTAAGGCTTACACAGACACTAGTCCTAAGGCTTACACAGACACTTTATTGAAATAAACTTCTTGGATAGCATTGGTGAAAGGCAAAGATATTGGGAGCAGCTGAACAGGTCTGCTCACATGCCCGTGCTGCACTTCAGCGAAAGCACCAGTGAGAAAATGTAATATGCACTGGAAATAATCTTCACTGAAAATAAGGAAAAGGAAGAATATGTTTAAACATAACGCACTTCAGGGCAGAGCCGCAGTCTGGTTGAGCTGCGGACTGGATGGAGAAGGAGCAGTGGTGTTAGGCCCCTTCTGCTACCCTCCAATCCTGGATCCAGTCTGGTCTGTAGAGTAGATTGGAGCAGCCTCCAGGTTGCTTTAAATTATACCACTTGCAAGGGCCTATTCTGGCAAGTGAGGATCATCCGGGCATAGTGACATCACAGCCATACCTATTTTTCCTGTCCATGGCCACTGCAATTCTATGACAGTTGTGTGTCAATCCCTATTTAGGAGGCCAACAACACTGGTTTTAGTGCTGCCCCAGTGGTGCAAAGCAGGAAGAGTCAGTAGAATATGTGATCTTTAAAAACTAATAGCATCATTATATTAAATTGAGATCCATTTGATCCCCCCCCCCATCAAAGACATTCTTGCCAGTTCTCTGAGCACTGCCACTGAAGCGTCTTAAAAATATTCTGCGAAAAAAGATTGCTTTGTTCACTTGACTCTCCACAATCTCTCTCTCATTCTCTCCCTGTTCACAAAATGATAATCTTATCTTCCCTCCGTTAAATGTGCACCCCCTTTATGGCATTACTCATGTGACAGCCATGCCTCAAGATACTTAACATGGGGCTGATAAATTTTCTTGGAGTTATGCTTACAGAAATAATGCTCGGGCATTTGTTCAGCATCTTTAATCCTTGGTCTCCAGTGTTTTATTATGTTCAATTATCCACGCCTTTTCACCTTGCAAAACTCTCTCTCTCACTGTGTCTGTGATATAATCTCCTGAGGTCTTGTTGGGGGCAAATCCCATCATTTATAACAGTTCTTATTGATTACCATGTTGTATCATATGTCATGATCTGATTTATTGTTTGCCACCAATTCATTATTAAAGCTGTTCAGATACTGGTCAGATACAGTTAATCATTAACTTATCAAGAACTCTCAGTGGTTAGCTGACCTGGTGACCCCCATTCTTATTCCTACATGTTTTGATGTAAATCTTCTGATAGAATTTTTTTTTCTGATTATCCAAAGTTCTGTAAGACAATTTTCTTCAAGATGCCTCCTCCACTTACCTCCCCCAGGTCTATCTACAGTTGTTGTTCTTTTTTTTAAAAGAACAAAAATTCTCGTTACTGAGTAAAGCCATTTTGTACTGCTCATATGTCATCTTCTGAAGGCCTGAAGTCAGACTGAGTTCACCTAAGCATCTACCAATTCAGATAGTTATCCACTTCTGATATACTGTATCTGATTTTTTTAAAGCAGGGATTCTGAAAATTCTGCTCTGAACATTTCAGAACCTCCAAAAGGTTTGATTTTTCCTTTTAAACCATGCAAATCTGAAGAGTACTTACTTTTAACTGTTTGTTGATTACAGTTTTCTGACGATCTTACCCTCTAGGGGCTGCCATACAAAGCTCTACTGTTACTGATGGCTAATGGAATTTGACTTGAGCTCAAGTTATTTGAGCATTGAATTCTTAGAGGAAAAAGTTCTGCTCTTCATGTGTGGTTTAATTCATAATTTTGATGTCTTTATGTATGTTTTGCCCCAAATCATTACAAAGGCTCCTGATTTCTAGGCTGTTCAAGGTGTCTATATATGGTGAAGATGAACTTGGGGTTTTCAACATGCAAGGAAACAAGATAACTGCAGATAAAGCATGTTTGGCCCTGGGAGGAAGGAGAGCCTACTATTGATTTCCTGTGACTTCCTTAGCCCCAAAGGAAAGAGACATGTTGATGAACTTTGTGTGCTGAACCAAACCACATACAGAAATCCAGGAAGCTCTTGAATATGGAAACCTGGCACTGCTTAAGAGAATCAAATCCCAGTGCAGCAAAAGATAGTGTAAAAAAACCTGAATTGATGACATACAGTCATTTAATATTTGCATTCTTTGATGTGTAACCTACCAGAAAACAGTGCTGTCACTTTAATAAAAATAAGTTGGGGTTCTAAGCTCTCAAAGCACTTTGCACACATTAATGAATTAAGCCTTACAACCTCTCCTGAGACAGAGCAGCATTATTATCCCAATTTTATCTTGGGAAAAACTGAAGAGCAGAATAGCTAAGTGACTTGCCCAAGGTTACACAGCAAATTCATGGCAGGGAAAACAAACCCACCCAACCAACCAACCATAGTTTCCTAACCCAGAGTCCTTTGGACATACTTTCCTAATGTCTTAAAAATCCAGTCATAAAACTCTGGAGTTCCATCACAAGCCAGTGCGTGGCTATAACTTTGGATTAACTTCTCAGGTTTGAATCCTCAGAAGTGTCTGTAAATCTTAAAATCATTCCTTTGCCACTGGAATCACATATGTGAGCATTGCTCTGGAATATACCTTTCCAATGGAAATAAAGCTTCTAAATCTTTACGATGATGGCAGGGACTTGTTCCTTCTGAGGAGTACCGCCAAAACACCTGGTTGGAATGCACATTGGCTGCAGGACCCTGAAAATTCCCACACTTTGTCCCAATGTACCATTACTCCTTTAAAGAGAAGGCAATGTAGGTAAGAGCCTTATTTTAGATGGGAATAACTATGTGCGCTACTGGGCCAGGATTGGAAACTCTTGAAGAGGATTCAGAAAGTTACAGGAAGTGATGTTGACTCAAAAATTGGCATTCTTCTCCCTCCATTACTGGAGATCTGGATCCAGCTGTTGGGGAAGCCATCCTGTCAGATGAAATGTAAATATAAAGAAGTGAAATCCTGGCTCCGTGGAAGTCTATGAAAATTTTGCCACTTTGCCAAAGTGGATTTTATCAAAGTTTGGTCATTAAAAGATCCCATGGAATTTTTTTGTAAGAGTAAAGGAGTTTTAGTTTGCTGTCCTGGATAAATTCTAGCAGTGATAATTATATTTTTCCTACTTAAATTCTCCTACGGTATCAAATGGATAGTAAATTATTATTCACTACATACCCTAAAAGGTTGTGTAGAGTTGCTGTGCGCTCTTTAAAAATGCTGCTTTTTACCCAAGAACTGGATATCTCTGTTGCTATAGAAAAAGAAAAGGAGTCCTTGTGGCACCTTAGAGACTAACAAATTTATTTGAGCATAAGCTTTCGTGAGCTACAGCTCACTTCATCGGATGCATGCAGTGGAAAATACAGTGGGGAGATGTGTATATATACACAGAGAACATGAAACAATGGGTGTTACCATACACACTGTAACAAGAGTGATCAGGTAAGGTGAGCTATTACCAGCAGGAAAGTGGGGGGTGGGGGGAAGCAGGGAAACCTTTTGTAGTGATAATCAAGGTGGGCCATTTCCAGCAGTTGACAAGAATGTGTGAGGAGCAGTGTGTGTGTGTGTGTGTGTGTGTGTTGGGGAGGGGGATAAACATGGGGAAATAGTTTTACTTTGTGTAATGACCCGTCCACTCCCAGTCTTTATTCAAGCCTAAGTTAATTGTATCCAGTTTGCAAATTAATTCCAATTCAGCATTCTCTCGTTGGAGTCTGTTTTTGAAGTTTTTTTGTTGAAGAATTGCCACTTTTAGGTCTGTAATCGAGTGACCAAAGAGATTGAAGTGTTCTCCGCCTGGTTTTTGAATGTTATAATTCTTGACGTCTGATTTGTGTCCATTTATTCTCTAATGTAGAGACTGTCCAGTTTGGCCAATGTACATGGCAGAGGGGCATTGCTGGCACATGATGGCATATATCACATTGGTAGATGTGCAGGTGAACGAGCCTCTGATAGTGTGGCTGATGTGATTAGGCCCTATGATGGTGTCCCCTGAATAGATATGTGGACACAGTTGGCAGTGGGCTTCGTTGCATGGATAGGTTCCTGGGTTAGTGCCAATTCTTCAACAAAAAAACTTCAAAAACAGACTCCAACGAGAGACTGCTGAATGGGAATTAATTTGCAAACTGGATACAATTAACTTAGGCTTGAATAAAGACTGGGAGTGGACGGGTCATTACACAAAGTAAAGCTATTTCCCCATGTTTATTCCCTGCCGCCCTCCACCCCCACTCCCCCCGCCACTGTTCCTCACACATTCTTGTCAACTGCTGGAAATGGCCCACCTTGATTATCACTACAAAAGATTTCCCTGCCCCCTCCCCACCCTCCTGCTGGTAATAGCTCACCTTACCTGATCACTCTTGTTACAATGTGTATGGCAAACACCCATTGTTTCATGTTCTCTATGTATATAAATCTCCCCACTGTATTTTCCACTGCATGCATCTGATGAAGTGAGCTGTAGCTCATGAAAGCTTATGCTCAAATAAATTGGTTAGTCTCTAAGGTGTCACAAGTACTCCTTTTCTTTTAGCGGATACAGACTAACACGGCTGCTACTCTGAAATCTGTTGCTCTAGTAGGGCTGAGAAGCATAAATAATAATATTCTGCATGTCTATAGTGCTTTGCATTTGAGGTTTACAAATTAATTGATCCATACCACCTATTAAGTGCAGTAAGTATTATGTGTATAGCTAGGTAAACTAAGGCACAAAAGAGTTAAGTAATCTGAGCAAAGCAACTCAGTAACAGAGCGGAAAATAGTTTGCTGGGGGGCAGGGGGTCTATCTTCCAGATTCTCTGCTTTACTCACTAAACCAAATTCTTGGTCATTCGTTGCTGAAATTCACTTTTATTCTCTCCCAACTGCATGACTGTTCAATCCTATCTTTCTCTCTTTATTGCCCAGGGATCTTTGTATATAGCTGATAAATCTCAGTAGATTTTACCCATCGTTCATTACTGGAATATAAATCCCCACACAAATCAGGTGGGAAAAGTTCCTTGGCTCTCCTCTCCTCCTGCTCTCTGCAAGACTAACACCCTACAAATAAGCACGGTCCCCTATTTTCCATGATTCATACCACAGAATTTGCTGCAGAATCCAACCCACACTGCATAACTGTGGTGCAGAATCTAAGCTTTGATTAAAAAAAATGTTACCAGTCCTTCTGACGGTGAAGAAAACCTTCCAGAACAGGACTGAATATAAACCAAGGCAGGCTGACTCGGGCTCTTTTTGTGACTGCAGAGACAACCTGAGGTAATGAGTTGTGTGAACTACTCCTATAATAATGTTAGGGCCCCTGATTTTAGGTTTTAACTGATAAACACTGATCAATCATGCCCCCAATATATTAAACACATTTCAAAAATAAAAATTGGTGTATATTTAATAAACACTGGAAAAACCCTGGAAATAGTTACTTAGTTTGTGTTGACTTCAAACATTTTCCAGAGTAGTTTGTTGATATAGGCAATGTCCCTGCTCCCTCGCTTAGATCTAAGGACTTGTCTACATGGAGCAGTAATGTGGACTATGGGGGTGTGAGTTCTAAAGCATGTTAACAGGTTGTGTATTAATTAGTCAGTGTAGATCCTGCTGTTGCACACTAGAGGTTCTCTAGTGTGTGTTAATATAGTGCTGTTTCAAATAGCACTATGTGTATATACAAAGAGAGGGCCCTGAAAACTTCTGATTTTTTGGACATCTCCACAGAACTCAAAAATTGCTAAAATCTATCCCCTAAAAATGAAATAAATAAATCCCCAAAACAGAAGCGCTAAATATATTACAAGTAAAGCTCCAAATCAACTACAACCGACAGTAATATTACTGTAGTCTTTTGGGTTCTTCCTGTAGAATACTTCAGCATTTATCTAGAGAATACTTTAGTATTTAAACCACACATAGCGCACACACACACAAGTATTTGCTGAAGAATCAAAACACACACTACACAACTGTGGTGCAGATCTAAGCTTTCATTAAAAATATCTCTCTCTCTCTCTCTCATACATATATATACACACACACACTTCTTAGACAGTTCATAAAGTTTCATATTGAGAAGCACTGCACTTTCTCTAGGCTGAGTGTATTACATTTTGACATGAAGACAGTACTGTCACAGCAGGACTGAGTTACTAATGTCAGTTGTCAGTGCCAGGACAATGTGGTGCATACAATACAGTAGTTACAGAGTGAAGATTTAAGCTTGTGGACGGGATGAGATCTCCTTTCCAGATGGTGCAGAAAGGAACCCCTGGGGAAATAATCTGGTGCCTTTGGAAGTCTGCTGCCTGTGTTACAAAGAACGGAAAAACCAACTTACTTTCTTTCATTAAATGAAATTTTCATTCAAATATTGTGACTACTGCAGTAAAGGTTTAACTAACCAGATCGCATGAATCCAGATGAAAACAAATTAGACCCAGACTCTTCCCATTTATTATCCTGCTCCATACTTGGCTGGAGTATTGTATGCAATTAAAACTAAAATTATTTATCTATTATTTACCAGGTTAGTCATCCCAGGACAAGGTTTTCCCATGATATTTTCAATGCAGTCAACCGGAGGAGAGAATAAAGAGAGCAAAGGAGAAAAATAAGCAGAGAAGGCCAGCTTCAACCCTCCTAGAAGTCAATGGGAACTTTTCCATTGATTTTTAATAGGATTTGGATTGAGGTCTGAAAGAAGTGGAGGAGATAGATGGGAGGAAAATGAACAAGGGGAGTAGAAGAAAGACATGGACTAGGAGATAAAGAAAAACATGTAGAGAGCGATTTAAATGGCACAGAGGAAAGAGAGGCAGAGAAAGAGTGAAAAGAGTCATAAGCAATGAGAGAAGGGAGAAATAGAGATACAAAATGCAGACAAAGAAAGACAAATATGCAAATCTAAGGACTAGAATGAATGAGAGACCAAAGGATAAATGAAATTCACTAATTAAATACAGAATCTAAAAAGAAGAAAAGATTTTAATGGAACCTAAATCTGAAAAAGAGAGAAAAGGTCTAGAGAAGCAGAGAGAGACTTACTACAAGAAAAACCTCCAGAAAGGAGAATAACAGAAAATAATCTCTGAGAAGAGGGAGTTTCTTCTGGGGAGAGAATAGTAGGATATTGTAAGAACCAGAAGAAAACTATTTAGAATATTTTTAATTTAGGATTATTAATATTAGAGGTGAACCTGGCCTCTAAAGTGTGCATCCAAATGCAAACTTTTCTGTAGTTCTTTGGTGTTTGAGTTGGTGTTTTGTTTCAGCATTTGTAAGAGATTGGATCTGAAATTTTCAGCTGTTCCTAACTTCCCAAAAGCATGGGAATCTAAGGTTTTTGTTTGGACGCATCTCTAAATAATATTATCAGGAAGAGAGCTGTATTGTTTTTATTTTTAAATGAGTGATAGTTTTGTAACTATCAGGAACTTTGTGTAGAGAAGGGCCCTGAAAACAATCTTTTGAGTTCCCCCATTGAGAGTACATTTTAACATGCATATATATTCCCAAACAAACACACAAAAAGCAATGTTAAGATGTAGTTAAGATTGAGAGTACTTATTAACTTAGGAGTAAGAAACATTTAGGAGATGGTGTAACTGTCCCCCCCCCCCCCCAAACAAATATTACAAATCCAGGAAATTCAGAGCTAAGCTTAACTCTAAAAGACATCCTGGACTGGACTTTTGTGTTTAACATATTTTGTTTAACATATTTTTGCTCTGGAATAAAGGCTGCAAGAATTCAGTCTTGTATTGTTTACACACACCAGTACATCTAGGTAGCTAAAAGATCTTTGTCACAGCCAGAAAGTAACATCAAACCAGAATATTCTCCTTGACTTGACTTTTCCCTTGATCCATAATTCTTCCGGGCATAAAGCTAAGGAGTTCCTATTGTTATTTGGAGAAGGCAGTTCCTCAAGGCTTGATAAATGCGGAATCCGTCTTGGCTCTTGAGACCTTCCAGTTTGTCACCTTGTTTACTCTGCCATTTCTGCCCACTGAGTATCTGTCCCTTTTGAATTCGCTTCCAGCATAGTGACTGGTGCTTTTCTTTTGTAATTTATTGTAATTGACCCTCACTTTCCTCCAGTGGTCCTGATGTGGGAAATTTGTTAGTATTGGTACCTGTGGCCCCTGTACCACAAACCCTAGAGGCAAGTGCTGTAGATGCTTTAACTATTGGAGGCATGTGGGCATCTTAACAAATTGTTGCGTTAACCCAAGAAATGACATTCATATATAGGGCTTGCAAAATGCAAAGGACCTTTATTGTCAGTCTGCCAGAGATAAGGTAAAAGACACAGTTTACTTAGGAGGTAGGGCACTTCAGTTAAAGGGGTTATGCTAAAATACATTCAACAGTGAGTAATACGAAAGTATAACATGTTTAACAATTCTACTAATAGCTGACTGGTCATTGTAAACCTCTTTTGTTTAGACCAGATCTAATCCCCATGACCCACATGCTCTTGTGGAATGACCATGCCCTTCAGTTGAGACGACTCCTCCTCCACTTTAGATCCTAAATTCTCTAAGGCTGTGCCTCCCCCGAGTTCCCTCTTCAATACCTGGCTTTTCCAGGCCTCTCTAAGCTGAGTCGCCCTGCACTTTGGTCTGTCCTGTAGAGTGGAACTCCCAAAATAGAACCTACTGCAATCCTTAGGCTCAGACTTCCCTCCTCAGAGCGCCTCTTTTTTGAGTGAAAGGCCTGGAGTAGGCCTGTATATGGACCTGCTCATTTCCCAGGTTGGATTCCAGAAACCTCCTTCTTACTTCTGACTTCTCCTGGTCACATAAGATAGCTGTCATATTGAGTTCCAACTGCGAAGTTATCTGATTGGGTGTGGGGGAATGACTCAGCTGTCCATCAAAGTGTCCTCTCATCAGTCCCAAAGCTGTTGTAGTTCATTTACCAACTAGTTATTAGCTTAGTGGTAATCTTGGGTACAATTTCTAGGCCATTTATAAAAACAACAAGGAGTCCTCATGGCACCTTAAAGACTAACAAATTTATTTGGGCATAAGCTTTTGTGGGCTAGCACCCACTTCATCCGATGCATGGTGTGGAAAATACAGGAGCAGGTATAAATATATGAAAAGATGGGAGTTGCCTTACCAAGTGTGAGGTCAGTCTAACAAAACAAAAACAAATCAATTATCAGTAAGATACCAAGGGAGGAAAAATAATGTTTGTAGTGGTAATTAGTGTGGCCCATTTCAAAGAGTTGACAAGAAGGTGTGAGTAACAGTAGGGGGAAATTAGGTTTAGGTTTTGTAATGACCCAACCACTCCCAGTCTTTATTCAGGCCTATTGTGATGGTGTCCAGTTTGCAAATTAATTCCAGTTCTGCAGTTTCACGGTGGAGTCTGTTTTTGAAATTTTTTTGTTGAAGAATTGCCACTTTTAGGTCTGTTATTGAGTGACCAGGGAGATTGAAGTGTTCTCCTACTGCTTTTTGAATGTTATAATTCCTGATGTCAGATTTGTGTCCATTTATTCTTTTGCGTAGAGACCGTTTGCCTTGTTAGTCTCTAAGGTGCCACACGGACTTCTCGTTGTTTTTGCTGATACAGACTAACACGGCTACCACTCTGAAACCTAGGCCATTTATGTAGTTCATCCTCAAGAGGTTCTGACTTTTCTGATGCCCTTCCTTTCTTGAGCTTCAGCTTCTCTGCATGTTATTAGCATTTGTTGAAAATTTGGGCTACAAAAGCCAAAAGACAAATTATGTATTCCAATACCAAGAAGAAAGTAATGGGGGAAATGAGGAGAGAAGAGGACAAGGTAAGATAATGAATTTTCCAGGGAAATACAGCTGAAAACATGGCTTAATGGATAGGACACTGAATAGGGCTCTGGGGCCTAATTTCTATTCCCAGCTCTGCCACTGATCTGCTGGGTCACCTTGGGCAAGGGTCTTCATCTCTTTATGCTTCTGTTTCCTCTCCCACCTTTTATCAGCTATGTCTATTTAGATCATAAGCTCATTAGCACAGGGGCTGTCTTATAGTGTGTGTTTATAGAGTGCTTAGTACAATGGGGCCCTGATCTTGGTTGTGGCCTCTAATACAATTAAATACTGAAATAAATAATAATAATAATTAATAGCTTAGCCTACAATTATCCCCCCATAAAACAAGTTTCTAATTAGAAATTAATAGATTTGAAGTCAGAAGGGAGCATTATGATCATCTAGTTCAACCTACTGCATTACACAAGCCAGAGAATTTCACCCAGTAATTTCTGCATCAGCGCACAATTTCTGTTTGATCTATAGCCTGTCTTTTAGAAAGACATCTAATCCTGATTTAAGGACTTTAAGCAATGGAGAATCCACCATGTCTCTAGGTAAATTCCAATGATTAATTTCTGCAGATGAATACCATTTGGCGTTCCCTTCAGTATTAGCCAGTAAAACGGTGTGTTATTTACAAAGTCAGAAATACAACTAAGCTTCTATTAACAGTGTAGTGTTAAGCAGTAGGGAGACAGAAATAACAGGGAGAATGAAAGGAAAGGAGCATGGATAAAGTGTATTAAATAGATAAATGCTCTGAGCAGGCATTTTAATTTTTATTCTATCATATGAACAGCTTTTAATTTTGGAGAAGATTTGCTTAAAAACAGTATTGCATTCTGCTAAGGCAGAATATTGTGTTAAGATCAGCATCTAACCACAGCAGAGAACAAAATGCCCTGACAAGTACCCTGACTTTAAAAACCCAAACACACACCACCCTTGGGAACTCAGACTAGCTGAGAGTACTGGTCCCTTCAAGGCTTAAAATCTATGAATCTCTGAAACCTTCATGAATCAGATTAGGTGTATCATCTATCTGCAGATGATAGGTGAGAAGCAAGATGGCAGCAGCCATACTCCCTGCTCTTGAGTCTGACAGGAATGCAGCTTCCCTCTCAACACACACTTTTTGTGTAAAATGAGTCTGTTAAATTTGGGGAATATCCTAAAGTGGTGGTTCTCAACCAGGGGTACACGTACCCTAGGGGGTACGCAAAGGTCTTCCAGGGGGTCCATCAAATCATCTGGATATTTGCCTAGTTTTACAACAGGCTACACAAAAATCATTAGCAAAGTCGGTACAAACTAAAATATCATACAATGACTTCTTTATACTGCTCTCTATATACACATACACTGAGATGTAAGTACAATATTTATATTCCAGTCACTTTATTTGATAATTATATGGTATAAATGAGAATAAGTAATTTTTAAGTAATAGTGTGCTGTGACTCTTCTGTGTTATGGCTGATTTTGTAAGCAAGTAGTTTTTAAGTGAGGTGAAACTTGGGAGTACACAAGACAAATCAGACTCCTGAAAGGGGTATGGTAGTCTGGAAAGGTTGAGAGCCACCGTCCTAAAAAATAATCTCCCCCAGATCCCCAGGCCAGCCATGTGCAAAGTAGAATGATCATAGTGGACAGCAGTCAGATATGTTGGTGAGGGAAGGAAGGGAGGGTGCTGAAAAATTGTTTCACAGCCCACCTATAAATGTTAGGGCCTGCTCTGATTCAGCTATATGGGTTCCTCAGATCTCAACCAGGAACACTGTAGAAGAGAAATTTTTTGGCAAAAGGCTTAAAGATCCTATTGGTCTTTAAACAATAACCTTTCCCTCTAATTGCTAAAACTTTATCCAGTCACATGCTGAAGCTTTTATGCATGCATGTGCACTGGTGCATAAGCCAAATAAGTTGCTGTAGCAGGCTGTTTGCTATCTTTGTTTTAGTGTTACTTTCCAGCTGGTAAAAGAACCTTTAGAACTGGGAACATAGGCCTGCATTTCAAAGTCCTATAAATCCTTGCTACCAAAAGAGCAATAGTATTCAATAACAATCTCCCAAATATTTATACCCAAAAAAAGCACAAGGTCCCAGATCCTTAAAGGTATGTTTCACTCCTAACTTCCATTAAAATTGATGGGACATAGGTGCCTAAAGACTTTTAAGGATCTTGGCCCAGTTCCTTTAGGAAGTGGCTTGCAAAAGCCTATGCTGTTCAGCTACTTTCAATAGATGAGCCTCTCACTGCTGCATCAGCTGTCTGCTTCTGACAGTGAAGCCTTCGGATCTGATGTGATCCGAATAAACCTTCAGCATCAGAAAGTGACAGGACTCAAACGGTAAATGTTTCTATACAAAACTGTATTTAAAAAATAAAGTTGCTTGCCAACCTGCCTCCTGTCAGTGCTCAATTTTAACTACTTTAAAAAATGGATTTCCACCGGTGCTACGTCAATTCCACACACAGCAGGTGGACTCACAGCACATCTGTTTCAAAGGATCTGCTGTCAGAAGCAGAACCACTGCAGTGTAAAATGCCAGTATACTAAAAAGAGCTATAGACTTACTTTAGGATCCTACTGGGTAGGAATGTGTCTCCTCTGTGACAGATGACAAGATTCCACAGCCTGTTAAACAACACTTAGCAATGTGAATCCCGCATCCTACTGCTTCTGCTTGGCACTTCCTATGTGCTGTACCCTATGGTCATGCACTTTACCTTCCGCAAAAATTGGCTTGATAGCAATTAACAACATTTTCTCTCTCTCTATTTCGCTCTGAAGAATGTTTCTACATCGCAAAAGAGAAAGGCACTGTGATCCAATACATTTTTAATGTTCTTTTCAGTTATAATAAAGCAGTACCTCTCAAGCTGGGAGAAGCAAGCCCAGGGGAAATAAGAAGAAAAGGAATTAGAGAGACATGGGGGGTGAGGTTATATATTTTATTGGACCAGCCAACCAAGATATTATCTCACCCACTTTGTCTTTGTAACATCCTGGGACCAAAATGGGTACAACAACATTGCACAGAAGAAAAGGACTATCATTTGGGAGTATTTTTGCTGAGGAGTTCCCAGAAATACAACCTTAAACAAAATATTCCAAACTTAGGCCCTGATCCTCAGAAGTAGTTAGGTACCTTAAAAGATGTTAGAGAGACAAGGTAGGTGGTATTTGTTATTAGCCCAACTGCTGTTGGTGAGAGAGAAGCTTTCAAGCTACACAGAGCTCTTCCTCAGGTCTCAAAGCTTGTCTCTCTCACCAACAGAAGTTTGTCCAACAACAGATATTATCTCACCCGCCTTGTCTCTCTAATATCCTGGGACTGGCATGGGACGCTGCACACAACCAATTAAAAGGAATTAGGTAGTTGACTACCTTTGGGGATCTGGCCTTAGGTGAAAAATCATCTTCTTAAATTAGTCCTATCTTAGAAGTGAATCATTAGCTGAATAGAACAGTAGGTGCTTAACATCTCTGAAAATCAATCCATATATGATTTTTCCAAGATCACTCAGCTAGACATTGGAAGAGTCATGAATAGAATCTAGGGGTTTGTCTCAGTCTCATATCCTAAGCACTACACCAGACTGCCCCTCTATTAGCTAATGATTTAGATGTTGGTGGATTCTCCAGATATTAAAAGAAATCCCACAGCCTGCTACTCCACCTCTGAATGTGACCCCCCACTTAGCCTCCAAGCATACAAGTTATCCTTCATTTGTTTGCTTGTGTGTTTCCTTAGATCTTTAGATTGCTTTGATTGTTTGAACATCTGGAAGTTGTCACATGCTTTTGTTGACCGTGACCATCTGAAATATTACCCAGCAGGACTTGGGGAGAGACACAGCCAGGAAACAAAAACATCCCACTCATAAGAACATGTGGGAGAAATTAACAACGACAGTATCCCAAAGGGGCCTATATTTCTAAGGAGAGAGAACACTTCTCTCCATCCCCTAAGGCAGAAAGGACAATTGCTGTGTGTATATATATATCCATGCCAGAAATGATAATTATTCAAGATAAATCCTAACATATTTCTGAATGAACGTGGATACTGTTTTATGAAAGCTGGTTGCACAGACCCAAGTACCAGGACAAAGAGAAATCATTCCGTTCATCCATTAACGCAACAACTAAGAAAGCATTCCAGGAGGAAAAAATAGCATTAATGCAAAATTAAGATTTTTTTTAAAAGCCTAATAATTCTAGAAGTGCAAAGTTCAGGTTGAAAGTGCAGCTAGTTGTGGTCCATGATCCTGGGTTGCCACAATGGAAGTTAGAGCATCAGAAAGCCCTCTAATTTACATTGTTGGTATAAGGTCCAAATGCCAATAGAGGATCAGGTGTATTAGAACTGCCTTTCCCCATAAAAGGTAACTCAATATTCTACAAAACCAACCCCCTCAATCCTACACCACGTACCTAGCCAGAGATTCAGTTCCAGAATCTTCTGCCTTCCGTCTTCCTTTGCTCATGGGACAGGAAGGATCTCAGGGAAGTTCTCTTGGACATTCTTTTTCTAGAGCATGCTTCCATATTCCATGAAGTCATCTATTATATGCAAGATATCTTATGATGCAGTGTCATTAGCGCCAATATTAATCATCACCAATTAATCTTTACCCATTGACTTCAGAAACCTATCCAGTCTTAGAGTTACATCTTGTGCATTGGCTCTGGGAAAACAGTATACCATCTTGCTATCTGGTTGTCAGGTGATGTGGATCTCACACACAGGCCCACGGGGTTACAGAGACAGACCCTCACCTTCTGTGCCATCACACTGCAAGGCCAGATGAGGAAAACTTCAGCTGATACCTCACAAAGAGGTTCTATACCTGTTGACTCAGCAGGTGCAGTTGACTAGCCGAGGACCATAGTTTGGACACCTGTTAGCATAAAGCTTCCTTTTCCTACCACACCCCTTGTCTGAGCAACTAGTTGCTAAGCCTACTGCCTACCAGACCCCTGATACCAAGTTTCTGCCTCCTTGTCTGGGTCCTGCTTCCAGACCTTGATCCTAGTACCTCACCCTAACCTCAGTTCCTGACTCCAGATTGGATGCTTGCCATGGCCTCTGGCTCTGGTTCTGATCCTCAGTGTGATTCTTATGTAGGACACTGACTTGACTCCAGGCTTTGGCCACAAGGTCAGACTGCCAATGTTACTGGCTCATGCCTTCCCACCCACCCACCCTGAGTTGCAATCAAATTGATGCCTCAGCGTCTGTGTTTGCAGTCAGTCTCTCTTGGGCCATATGGTGCAGCTTATACTCAAGCCTTCCCATGCTGGTTCAGGCCTTGTGCAGTGGCTACTTCTCCCTGCCCCCAGGTATCACTAAACAAAGGGGTATTTAACTGCTCCCTCATTTACCTGAATGAAAGGTGGCTTGGATGTCCATCACCTTCAATTAGGTCTGTGAGTCCCCATAGATCAAAGACATACCTGCTGGTGACCACCACCAACTTTCAGCACAACAATTTTAAGTATTTATCACAGGGAAGTAGAGCTATGATTGATATTTCATTTTTAACTCTGTAGTTCATGAGTTAAGTGCTTAATTTCTCACTGATCATGTAGCAAAACTAGTTTTTTGCATAGAATCTCAAAGAATAAATAATGAATTGAGCAATGGAGATCTTAAGTTCTGTGAAATGGAACTATTTGGCTTGATGACTCCTTAAAAGTGGCATCCTTTTCCGAGGTTACAAGAGCCCTACTGCTCTCAGTTACAGCTAGAAGAACATAGCCACATTCATTCAGCTTTCACTAAAGCAGTGGTTCTCAAACCGTGGGTCAGGACCACAAAGTGGGTCACAACCCTATATTAATGGGCTCACCAGGGCTGGTGTTAGACTTCCTGGGCTCTGGGCCAAAGCACAAACCCAAGACCCACCATCTGGGGCTGAAGCCCAAGCCCCACCACTGTGAGCAGTGGGGCTTGGGCTTTGGCCTCCCTGCCTGGGGTTGTGGGGCTTGGGTGGGCTCAGTCTTTGGTCCCTCCTCAGTTGGGATCATGTTGTAATTTTTGTTGTCAGAAGGGGGTTGCGGTGGAATGAAGTTTAAGAACCCTTGGACTAAAGGAATGTAAACCCAGCTGCCCTTAACTAAAGCCTCTGAAACCTAATCTTCTCTGAGACCCACTGAAGACCAGGAAATCTTTGTTCCGTAGCTACTAGCTGGGACACTTCCCATGGTTGTGAGGCACCTTACAACCACCTGTGCTTAGTGTGAGGAAGCTTTGTCTGTGCCTACTGGTAATCAGCTCCCTGACTCCATTGGCCATGGGCAACACAAGCATTCACCTCTAGGCCAGTGCAAGACCTACTCTCTCTCTGTCCAGGTTAGCAATGTGCTCACTCCAATTCTTGAGGCCTCCAAGCATCTCCCCAGAGCATCCAGTTTCTGGTGTACTGGACAGTCACAATGTTCACAGACTCAGTACATCAAAAGAAGCAGTACACCCCAATTTACCAGTTTCACCTAAGTTCATGGCCCCATCTAACACACAACACTTAGACATTAGAGACAAGGTGGGTGAGGTAATATCTTTTATTCGAGCAACTTCTGTTGGTGAGAAATTGGTCCAATAAAAGATCTTACCTCCCCTTTCTTGTCTCTCTAATATCCTGGGACCAATACAGCTGCAACAACACTGCATACAGCACTTAGATATGTTTATAGTAAAAAAAAAAGTATAAGTTTATTTAACAAAGATAAGAGATTCAAGTGATAGGAAGTATGAGTATTGGAAACAAATGGTTACATATGAAATGAGATCACAATATGCATTCTAGAACCTAGACTTACTTAACTAGATGCTTTCATGTCATATAGCGCAATCCTTATCCAAAGACCTTCCAGCATTTTACAGCCAGGTTTGGCTGTAATTTTCTGTTCACAAGACAGATCACACTAATCAGCTTTCTCCTCAGTAAAAAAAAATCCAGGGGGTATCTCTGCACCCCCAGATGTACCCCAACAATCCATTGTCTTTACTTGAAAGCTTTACTTTTCTGATGTTTATTTATTCCTGAAAATTTCCTCTCTTGGAGCTTCCACAATCTCTTAATTAGCATTTGACTCAGTATGCAAACTGGCATCCACTGTGAAATATGCAATGCCCAATACGCCCATGACCAATCAGAGAGATAACCATCTGTTAGCTCTTGCTTTAAAGGAACAAGTCTGAGACATCACCTCCTGGTCACCTGCCTTAAGAAAATAATTTTCAATATAGACACAACTTCTAAAATGTTATCCATGCATAGATGTCCCAGAGATTATGGTGACCAGTAGGCTACTGGTAGAGACCCCACATGCCATCTTTTAGTGAATTATTATGCATATAGTCAACCCAGGAGATCCTTGTAGAACTCTATGTACCTCCTTGCCGCCCTCCACCAGTTGCCATCAGGGAGTCCCTGGGTCACACTAGCCCTAAGTTTATGACCTGTTAATCCTTGCTACTTTTATATTAAAGAGACCAGAACTTCAAATTTCACACTTTTAAAACCATTTAACTACTTTGCAATAGCTAAATTAATCCCAATCAAGCAGTATTTATTTTAGTACTGCTAAACACTAGACATTCCTTGTGGTTAGGCTAACTCAGTTTCCTAGGAACATCCTGATGAAGGCTCTGTCACCATAACAGAAAGATATTGTTACAAGTTCTGTTTAGCTGTACATATAGGCAATTACATCTTGACAAATGGCTATTGTTAGTTGTGGTGCAGTTTTTTCAATTGCTGACCAGATCACCAATATGCCTTAGGCTCCCTGAGACTGATTTATTTTTGAAGTTGTGGCTGCTGCATACAGGCTATATCCATGCAAGCTAACAAACCACTCTGTGTTGTTAAACTAGTACAGAACAAGTAATTTTCTCCTTCATTTCTAACTATTATGATCCTATTTTCCTCAATGTGCATTATTCTCTTTACCTTTTGGTAGACAAAAGTAATCATTTCCATCTGCAAAATGTTTGGAATTAATCATTTTATCACCCCAACCCTTGGGGGAGAGGGGGCAAGGAAGGGGAAGAAGGATAGCTCAGTGATTAGTTGTAGGGCGGTTCTTTTTAGATGCCGACTATATGACCAATTTGACAGCCTTACACTCAGGAGGTCTGGGTTTGATTCCCTGCTCCTTCCCAGACTGTATCTGTAAAATGGAGAGAGTAGTACTTCCCTACCTCACAGAGGTTTTATAAGGATAAATATATTGAACATTATGAAGTGTTTAGATGTAGCTTGAAAGCTCTTCTCTCACCAACAGCAGTTGATCCAATAAAAGATATTACCTCACCCCCTTGTCTCTACTATAATAGGGGTCATCTCTGTATGTATATATCTTCTTACTATATGTTCCATTCTATGCATCTGATGCAGTGGGCTGTAGCCCACGAAAGCTTCTGCTATAATAAATGGGTTAGTCTCTAAGGTGCCACAAATACTCCTGTTCTTTTTGTGGATACAGACTAACACGGCTGCTCCTCTGAAACCTAGGAGAGGTAGAATCTGTCTCTTGCAGCATCTGTTAGAAAGGTAATGCAAGCAGTTAATTTATGTGCCCACTAGAGGACACTCATGTTAAACATAAACACAGGCTCACAATGTAATAAAAAGCTCTGTTTTTTTAATAAAAATGACATTTAAACTACACAGTTTCCTGTCGTATGTGGGAGACCAGATGTCTCACTTTGCTTTGAATTATTTGGATTTGGAGGGCAATTTAAGAGTCTCTTCAGAAGTTCCTCCTTTTCATATGTGTCCTACATTGAAGAGATACCATTCTGAGCGGACAACACCCTGTGCCACGTAGACTCTGACTCTGCCTATGTCAAATGGCCTGAAAGTGCTGTCATGCCTTTGTCCAGCAGGAGGAGTTCAAGGAATTTCATGTCTTCATGTACACACAAGCTTCACACAACTCTTTGCTTTGGTTCCAATTTTCTTTGAATTCTTCACACCCACCTCTTCAGGAGTTTAGGGGTTGAATAAACCCCCAAACCAGAACTTTTTTGGAGATCCCACATTTCACTTGTGCTAAATTTAAAGGGATACTGTCAGTTTATCTACTGTAAAAAGTAAGGCTTAAAACTGATTTGAATTGCTGTCCCCAAAAGAGCTTATTGAAAATAATTTATTTATATAATTTTATTTATTAAAAATAAAACACATTTGTTTTTTCAGGTTTGTGTGCTTTGTGTACTTTACAGACCTTGTACAGCAGAGATGATCAGAAAACTGAATTTCCATTTTGTGGGCTATTCCAACTTTTGGAATTTATTTTTATTTTGAATTGGAATGAAAAAGCTCATATTTAGAACTTTCCAGTGGAACAAATATTCTGAATGGTTTTGATTTGGAACCATTTTGTTTTGATAAGGTAAAAATGTTTTGCTTCAACTATCATTTTGAGTGACTGGCAAAACAGCAAAGTGAAATAGAAACATTAAAATACTTTGAATTTAAATATTAAAATGATTCATTCTGGGAAAGTCCTTCATGCTTTTACTTGTGCCTTAGTAAAATCCTTCAGAGGGAATAATCTTGCTAGGACCAGGAGTCCTTCTTGAGGAAAAGGAAAGAATCTGTTGGGTTATTGTTAAAGTTATTCCTGCTAAGAAACACACATGAGTCAGGAAAAGAAATAATAGAAAAGAAAGGAAAAACTCCTGTCACACTGATGCTTGTTAGTCACAAAGAGGCCCTGGACTCAGCTCACTTCCATGGTCTCAGACAGCATCTGGCTGGCATGCTCCTGGTCCTCCCTAGACTCTCTTGCCTGTTGGGGGATGTAGCAAGGCGATGACTCACAGGTGCAGCACCTCCTGCTGGTTGTCTTGTGAATAAGCTCTTTCAGCCCAGAGCACCCTCTGCAAGCTGGTGTCTCACCTGCCACGAGCTCCTGTGTCCCTCCGGGACCCTTTTGCCCCTTTATCTTGGGGTGCTGCCCCCAGCAGTGCCCCCACACTCTGGGTCTCCCCTACTAGGGGAACCCCCAACCCTCTATCCCCACCTTGCCTCAGAGGCTACCGCCAGTCACCATCTCGTCCCTGCTCATTGGGGCAGACTGCAGTCTGTAAACCACTCATCATCAGCAAGGGGGTTGGACCAGCTGCCTCTGCCTATTTCCAGGCTATACCTTTGTAACCCCAGTACCTTTCCTAGCCTTTAGCAAGGCCTGCAGCCTGGGGGTTTATCCAGCACCTTCCCCCAGCCCTGCTCCCCTCTGGGTACCCTGCTCAGCTCCCAGGCAGCCAGGTCCTTCTCTCTCTAGAGCTAGACAGAAACTCTCTAGCTCCTGGCTCACAGCCCTTTTATAGGGCCAGCTGTGGCCTGATTGGGGTGTGGCCCCAGCTGCGGCTGCTTCCCCCATCAGCCTAGCTTATTGCCTCCCAGGGGCAGCCCTTTCCCAGGACTGTTTTAACCCCTTCAGGGCCAGAGTGGGGTGACTGCCCCGCTACAGGGGACTGCCCTTTAAGCTGTATTAGCCTCTGATATTGATCATGGTGAATTTGCGTAATTTCAATGTCAGTTAGACAGAGGCCAAAAACAAGGATAGGAAACACAATAAACGGACTAGGGATGAAAGTGACACAAGAGGAGAGACAAGCAGGACTCCTATCTCTTAAATCCATTAGTATTTCATGATAGAGCTGTCTGGAGTTGTCAGGTTCCTTCTCCTGGCCTGGTCTGCTTAGGACATCTTTCTAAGCTGAGAAAGCTGAAACAGTGGGATGCCATGTCCCTAAGTAATGAGAAGTGGTGGGAATGACAATGTTGATGACAGCCATGACGTGATGCTGGTTAATGCTCTCTGATACCCTCAAGTTTTGTCCAGAAATTATCCTTGTTCCCTCAAAATCAACCGACTAATACAAGTATTTGCTGGTTCATATATTTATGTATTTATTTGGATTTCCACAATAATGAAAGGGGGCACTTCACCAAGACTCTAAGGGCTAGAATTGCAAGGGAGAGTTAGGTACCTAGCTGCTCCTTTGAGTTTAAGTTCAAAATTTGGTGCCACTGATATTCATAAAAACCCTGCTTAGCTGCCGCCTACTCCAGAGGCTCCTAAAATCCATAATTGTTCAAATTTCCACTGGTGAAGTCCCCAAGGTGCCTACGTTTCTACTGATGGACATGTACAAAACCAACAAAGTCCTGAAACCGCTGGGCTGCTTGGCCCTCTAGCTCAGTGTTTTTCAAACTGTGGGTCACAACCCGCTACTGAGTCGCAGCATGTAAGGCATTGGGTTGCCTTGCTCTGGTCAGCACCACCGACCAGGACGTTAAAAGTCCCATCGGCAGTGCTGCCCAGCTAAGGCAGGCTAGTGCCTACCTTTCCCAACACCATGCTGTGTCCCGGAAGCAGCCAGCAGTGGGTCTGGCTTCTAGACAGGGGGGCCATGGGACTCCGTGTGTTGCCCTCACCCCGCGCACTGGTTCTGCACTCCCATTGGCCGGCAACCGGCCAATGCGATCGGGGGGGGGCAGTGCCTGTGGGCAAGAGTCACGTGGAACCACTTGCGTACCTCCACCTAGGAGACAGTCCTGTTGCTGACTGTGAGCTGCCAGAGGTAGGTCCATGCTCCAACCCCGTGCCCCAATCTCATGCCCCAGCCCTGAGCCCCCCCAAACCTGGAACCCCTTCCTGCACCCCAACCCCCTCATCCCTGGCCCCACCCCAGAGCCTGTACCCCCAGCTCAAAGCCCTGACCCCCTCCTGCATTCCAACCCCTTGCCCAGAGCCTCCTCCCACACCCTGAGCCCCTTATTCCCGGCCCCACCCCGCAGCCCTCACCCCCGCATCCCAATCCTCTACCCCCGCCCTGAGCCCCTCCCACACCCCAAATCCCTCATCCCCAGCTCTGTTGGGTCGCGGGCATCAACAATTTTCTTCAACTTGGTCCCCAGAAAAAAACTTTGAAAAACACTGCTCTAGCTCATGCCTAAACCCTGGTCTATTCACAGGGATTGTCCTCACTATGGGGGTAAATCAACCTAAGTTACATTACTCCAGCTATGTGAATAATGTAGCTGGAGTCAACACAGCTTAGGTTGACTTACCTCGGTGTCTTCACTGCACTGCATCAAAGGGAGAAGCTCTTCCGTCCACTTCCCTTACTCTTCTCAGGGAGCTGGAGTACCGGAGTGGACCGGAGAGCGCTCTGCCATCAATTTCACAGATTTTCACTAGAAACCTGCTAAATCAACCCCTGCTGCATCAATTGCAGCAGAATCAATCTCCCTGGTAGTCTGAATCTCAATACTGCCTAATTATGAGCAGGGACTTGCAATGCCTTAGTCCCCCTTGTGAATCTGGCCCCTAGGTGCCAGACATACAGTACAAAAGCAGAAATAAAATTAGACAGCAATTTACTTACAGTAAACAGCATTAACCCACTTCGTAAAACTTCCCACACAGCCTGTATGAATAAATGCATCTTACATGTCTTAAGAAACTTAGGGATGGGTACATTTAGCCAGCAGGTACGTTTGCTGCTAAGCCTTTCAAGGGATACAAGTCTGTATCAAAACCAAATTTAATTTTTCTTTTAACTCCATCAGTGGATCTAACCCATGACAGGGGTGACAGATTCTTCCTAAAAGCAAGGGGGGGCCGGTCATGAGGTCCCAACTCCTCCATGGCCCCACACCTGCCCCTCCTCTTCCCCCAAGGCCGGGAGCTGGAACCAGGAGTTGGGATCCCAGGGCTCTCCACCTGCCTGGGGTTGGGAGGCCCGAGAGCAGCCTCCAGCCCATGTTCCCACCCGCTAGGCTGATGGAGGGTTAGTGGTTCCCTACCGCTCACCACACGCTTCCAGCCTGGCCTCGGTGTGGGGTCTCAGGCGCCAAAGAGCCACAGCCAGGACATGGTAAGAGCCACTCAGGCAGGTGTGGGAAGCCGTCACCTCCACCTGCCCTGTGGGAGGGGACATGGGTCGGGGTCTGCTCTCGGTCCCCCCATCCTGAGAAGGTGGAGGGTACATGGCTCCCCACAGCTGCCCGGGCTTCCATAGCAGCTCTGACCCAGGCCAGGCTCCATCATCCACGCTGGCCAGGGGGCAGGGCCTTGGGGCAAAGTGGAGGGACAGGAGGCCAGACCTATGGTGAAAAGTGGATGGGCCATGGCCCCTTGCCCACCCCCATTCCGGCACCTCTGACACACAGTACTCAAATCCAGGTTCACCTTGTTAGGCTAATTTCTGCCAGTTAGTGCATGATCATTTCCTTCTGAAACATTGAATGCTAACAGCAAACAGCTACCCTGGTTCATGTTGTTGTTGTTGTTGTTGTCTTCTCCCCCGATAATCATATCAGACCCTGAAGTTTGATAATGAATTCTGTGACTCTTACATGGTCCTTTGCAAGGGCTTGATCCAAGGTGTCAAATCAGAAGAGCATCACTTTCCTTACAATATTACATTCAAAAGTCTGAGAGACAAGGAGGGTGAGGTAATATCTTTTATTGGACCAACTTCTGTTGGTGGAAGGGACAAGCTCAGAACCTGAGGAAAAGCTCTGTGACACTCAGAAGCTTGTCACTTTGACCAATAGATTCAGTAAAAATATTACCTGACCCACCTGATTACTCTCATATCCTGAGACTAACACAACTGGAAACAATTTCAAAAGCATAGGCAGGTATTAAAGCCTGTTCCTGACACAACTTTCAGAGTGGATAGATGAAGCTATGGAAGTTGCTATCCTTGCATTTTACATATATGCACACTTCCTCTCATCTTAAAAACATTTTGGTCTGTTAAAACAATTCTGCAAACTCACGAGGATTCTTGAAAACCCATAATCAACAGTTCTTTTCATTCAGACAAACAAACTCCCTTTACATCATTCCTTTAACTCTATTTTGTGTTCTCTTTCAACAACAGCAGTACATAACAGGCCTACCGGTCAAGGTAACTTTTCATAGTTCGTTCGCCACTGTTGTACAGCATGAATTACACAAATCTCCAAAGATCACAAATTATAGGTCACAATACACCTCCGTTTGCAGTAATGAAAACATCATCCAAATAAGAGATTTTATATTTCCATTCAAACTTCTGTCTGTGCCTCTGCTTTTAAAGGCAATTGAGAGAATGAATCAGCATTTAGCCTTCTGTATCACAAGCTGTACTAGGTATCATACAGAAATTCAGCTAAGATTCTACATCCTGTCTAATGGCAGGGGGGGGGGGATATCTTTACCAGAGGATTATGATCAATGATAAAGGTAAATTTCTTTTGGACTACGTATTCACAAACGTTTAATTTCTCCAAAAATAACACCTAATTCTGAATTTGAATCTCTTTCAGCCTTTGTTTATATTCATAAAGCAAACACTGTGGTTTTCTCTTTCCTCTTTTGACATGTGTAGAGATTATCTCCAAGCCATGATAGAGATGTAATGTATGCCAATAGGCCCTGATCCTGTGTCACTGAAATTAATGGCAAAATTCGCCTTGACCTCAGTGATGCAGGATGAGGGCCGTAGTGAGAGGTGCTCTGAATTAAAGGGTTCAGGGGTTGCACAGCCCTCCTTGGGGACTGTGGTTCTCTGGGAGCTTCCTTCCCTTAGCTTCTCTCTCTGTAAACACCTATCAGGCCCAGCTGCTCATTCGTCAATTAACTGCCCAATTCAAACTTCAAATGCTCAACGCCAGCTTTTTCTTGTTAAGAACATTTCTAGTAGACCATTTCCTTCTTTAACAGTTCTTGGCAACAACAAACAGGTATCCTGGTACTAATAGTGACCTGCAGGCACCTCAAACCTTTATCTTGCTTTGACTTTAGTTTGTCAACACTACTTCGCTTTTAGTATAACTAGCAAATTTTTTCTTGCACATCTCTTCACCTATATTCCATCCTCATATTTACATTCTGGAGATTAACCCAAGATAGAGCATTTGAGTGCTCCTTTTCTGTACTACAAACAGTTCTTACAGCATAAGCCATCTCATTATGAACTGACACAGACTTTCTAATAGGCTCCTCCATGTTTCCACTACTGATGCAGAGTTTCATACTCTGAGGTAAAAAAGTATTTCTTTTATTTTAATTTCCTTCTATGCTGCAGTGCATGAAAAGCACAAGCCAAATGCCGCATTTTACAAGATCACCTGCCCTTCAGATACTGAAGAAACGATGCTCTGAATGATATGATGTTCCCAAGAACCAAAACATGACTGCGTCAAAGTTGTTGATGATCTCATGAGTGTAGAGATTCCTGTAGTCTTCCTTTTTTGTGGACTGGCCCTTCTTTCATTCATGCTACACTGGCAGAGGGGGTTCTTGCATTGCTGGATGTTTCATTCGGTGGGCTCAAATTTATATCCACAGCTCTTTCCAGGTTAAATTCCTTTTTGTGAACAATACTCACTTGTCAGCCTTTTTTCTTAACCCTGGATTTCTGATTCCAGCAGACGGTTACCAAAAGGACAGCCTCTGAAGACCAGACATGAAAGTCACTTGAGAAACCAGCATGTAAGTTACTAAGTTTGCTTGGAGCCCATAGTGCTTTTATTATTATTATTATTTATTTATTATTTTTAAGTGCTTCAGCTGAGTCCCCAAAGCTCATGTCACTTTGTTCTCAGGGTAAACATAAGCCTTTCAGGACTGAAAATTCTCTTTGGATGGGTCTCTTAGGTCAGCACATTTAAATATCATACAGCCAAAAGCTTATCCCTCAAATCAGGGCTAACCATCTCTACAGTTAATTATTCTGACAATCTTTGCTGTAATGTGTCCAAAATATGTCAGTTGCTGCTAGGCCTTTCAAGTGTGCAATATAACCTAGAGTTGATTCTTCTGCCTGCTGGCTACTGGTAGGAAATACATACCTGACTATAATTAAATCTGATGTTTCAGGGCTTCATCGGATAGCCTTCAGGGGGTCAGGAAGGAATTTTTTCCCCCAACAGTGCACTATTGGTCAGATGTATTCTGGGTTTATTTTCTGCTCCTTCCTCTGAAGCATTAGGGATTGGCCACAGCTGAAGATTGGACAGGATGGATCAATGTTCTGAGGTGGTACAGAGGATCCTTTCTTAGATGTCTGTCTGATGTGTCTTGTTCACATATGCAGGATAACCTGCTTGCCATCTTTGAGGTTGGGTGGGCATTTTCCCAGGTCAGACTGGCAGTGACCTTTGGGGCAGGGAGTTCCTTCCTTTGCAGTATGAAGTGTATCTACCATCATCTGAGCGTGTCCCATCTATCAATTCCCTGCCATTGCTGGGACCTGGCATTGGCAGCTGCTCAGTCTCTATTTTCTCTGCCTATGGCACACAACAAACAGTTCAGTCACCTGAGGACTGAATTGTTTTAGTCTAAAGCCCAAGTTATTGAGCACAACACAGGGGTAACTGGGTGAAATTTAATGGCCTGGGATATCAGGAGGTCAGAGTAGATAATCTAATGAGCCCCTGCTGGCCTTCAACTTTTGTGAAATCTAACTGCGCAGAACCCTGTTTTGCTTGAGTAGATACTACTGAGTGTGTGGTTGTTGTCTGTTGAAGGATTCTAGAGGTGTCTGTCTGGAGGCACTGGAGCCAAAAATCCACTGAGAAATATTACAACTTAACTATGGACCGAAATACTGTTTTCATTTGCTGTGAGGAATTTGTCAAGCCATTGGTAAGATCAAAAGGCTCTGCCCCCTTCTACAAATGTTAAATCTTACAGTATTACTGAGTGTGCTGTTTCTTCATCTGCATCGCCTCTTGTACAGTGCTGGTTTGATGACCACTGTCTTGTCATCACTGTTATGTTCTGATTAGAGCCCCCGAACAGGGATAATAGTAACCAGCAGAGAAAGAGAGGTGTTAAAAGGAACTGTCTGCACTTTGCTGAGGAACATGCAGCCAGCACACAGGCAGCTTCCTGAATGCTGCAGACAGTGCCTCCTTGAAAGAGCTGAGAGCAACAGGAGGGTAATCATTCCTGGGTTCACAAAATTTTACCCTCTGCAGCAATGAGATATAATTAACCCCATTCTAACATGTAAGGTTCAAAGGACTTGGACATCCAAGCCAACATGATGGCTCCTTGCCATATGAGCAGCATACAGGTGATTTTATAATATTTGGAATATAATCCTCAAAAACAGTGTGAGATAAAGAAGCTAAAACCAAGGGGCTCTGCATGATCTGACAGAGTCAGCGGTTTACAGTCTCTCCCATTTAGCCCCTGAAGACAATTGCCCTTCGCTCTGGCAGGACAATGGAGGCTAACAGTAGAGTCATTCACTGTTAAGGACCACAGAGTGGTGGAGAAGGGAATGGAAGGCGCACCAAACTAGTTTTAAAAAGAAATGCTTTTTAGCAGAGCAGGGGACACCACTGGCAGAATGAGAAGGCTGGGCAGGAGGAATGGGGGATCAGGTAGAGCCCAAACCCCCTGGAGGACACTGACCAAACCCCCAAAATCTCTTGGGAGTGGTCAGGACAATGGAGGGAGGGGTTTGCATTCAGGTGTTTGTTATTTTCTCATAGATCTGTAATTCTTTGGTGCTTTTCTATGAAGATAGTGTATGTGTTTAAGAAGTTTATTGAGAAGCCTGTGTTTCTAGTTTTAACTGTCATGTGGTCCGTTGAGGGTTAAACTGGGTTTTGGGGTGCTCATGAGGGTGGAGCTCTTGTGACAGCAAGCATAAACTATTGGGGTGATATTAGGAGTTCAACAATGATCGTGAGGCCTTGTTAACTGGCCCTTATGGCCCAAGAAAGAGAACCAGATAGTCTGCACGCAGGAGTGTGCCTGAGAGAGCCAGTGTCTGGATGTTGCTCAGACCAGTTGGCTTGAAAGCATGTGGGATCCAAGGTCTGGGTCTAATACAACAATCTGGTGACTGTCCTCAATAGTGAATTCAGCCAGGACTGTACCCTAAACCTCTGCGCTCTTTACTATTTTTAAGCAGAAAGACATGACAGCTTCCCATAATGTTTTTATGATTATTATGTGACCCTCTGCTTATTTGATGGTTATGACATTGCTAGCTAAAGGATAACTAGGTGGTTTTGCAGGTGTGCAGCAAACAAAGGCAATGGCTTCAAATAACCCAGTCATTGGTACTTAATAATACAGGTGCCAATTTCTTTGGAGTTTTACTTTCACCGTGTTCTGATCAGGAGACTGGTTGGTAACATCCCAGGATGTGGGGGTGAGGAAATCCAAGTGGGCAAAAGGAAAGAAAGAACCTTGGAGTGATTAAAAACTTCAGTCCTGATACTGAGTAAGAGTGCAGAGTGATCCTGGTTAGTACATGGGGGAATGGTACTGTTGTCTGCCAACCCAGTCTAAAGGCAGGGTGAATGCTGGGATTCTACCCTGAGACAAAAGAATTCTGAGAGAAGATAAACCAGTCACTTTAACTGCAAAAGTCCCCCTCCATGGGCCCTTTAGGTGAACTAGAATGAACTAAACTTTTTCTTTATTGGGGCAATGGAACATACATAAAGCGTTGGATCATAAAATTGGCTGGATCCAGGGACTTGTCAACTTTTACCCATATCCCTTCCTCACCAATGTCCCGTCGCTCAGGATGGTTACACACTGGAATAAATTGCCTAGGGAGGTTGTGTAATCTCCATCATTGGAGATTTTTAAGAGCAGGTTAGACAAACTCCTCTCAGGGGTAGTCTAGATAATACTTAGCCCTGCCTTGAGGGCAGGGGACTGGACTAGATAACCTCTCAAGGCAGGGGTGAAAGTAAAATTGAGCTCTTACCGGTACAGGGCTGGCTCTGGCCTCCCCCACCCCAGAAGGGGCGGGGCCTCGGGCAGAAGGGGCGGGGCTGGGGGGTCAGCAACCCCCAGCCAGCCCATCTGTGCTGCCTGGCTCAGGCTGCCTAGGGCTCCAGCAGTGATTTAAAGGGCCCAGGGCTCCGGCTGCCACAGATACAGTAGCAGCAGCAGTGGCCGGAGCCCCGGGCCCTTTTAAATTGGGGCCCCGGGGCAGCTACTTCTTTTGCGCCCCCCTCCCCGTCGGTAGCCAGGGTATGTGCGGGGAAAGGGGCAATGACATTAAAGTGCTTTTGTGCCCCATTTGTGGTCACTTTTTACCGGTACGCTGTACCAGCCCGTACTGCCTTACTTTTACCCCTGTCTCAAGGTCCCTCCCAGTCCTCTGATTGTATAAACAGTTTCACTTGCTTTTCCCCCATACACCCCTAGTTTCCTCCTCTCTTCCTCTGTCCTGCCTGAGCTTCTACAAGCACTTTGGAAGATAGAATTAGAATCCAAGAAGATAGAAGATAGAATCAATAAAGACAAGTGCCAAACACTACAATTAGGAAGGAAAAATTAAATGTACAAATAACTAGCTAGCTGGTCGTACTGCTGAAAAGGCTCTGGGGGTTACAGTGGACCACTAATTGAGTCAGCAATGTGATGCAGTTTTGAAAAAGGTTAATATAATTCTGGGGTGTAATAATAGGAGTGTTTTATGTAAGAAACAGGAAGTATCTATGCCATTCTACTTGGCAATGGTGGGTCCTCAGCTGGGGTCCAATTCTGCATGCCACACTTTAAGAAAGATGTAGACAAAGGAGTCCAAAGGAGAGCAACAAAAAGTTTAGAAAATCTGATTTACAAGGAAAGGTTAAAAAAACGGGGCATGTTTAGCCTTGAGAAAAGAAGACTTGGAGTGGGGGGGACCTGATAGTCTTCAAATATGTTAAGGGCTGTTATTAAGAGGTTGGTGATGAATTGCTCTCCATAGGACAAGAATTAATGGGCTTAATCTGCAGCAAGGGAGGTTTAGGTTAGACAGTAGGAAAAAGTTTCCAACAATGAAGGTAGTTAAACTCTGGATTAGGCTTTCAAGCTCTGGCTAGGCTGTGGAATCCCTGTCCTTGTAGATTTTTAAGAACAGGTTGGACAAATACACATCAAGGATTGTCCAGGTTTACTTGGTCATGCTTCAGCACAGGAGGCTGGACTAGATGACCGTTCGAGGTGTCTTCCAGCTTTATATTTCTATGATAAACCTCAACACTTTTGGTCTGATCCTGTAAAAAAAATGATAAACTAGTACACTCCAAGTCCTTGGTCCTGCAGACTGATCCAGTTGTATGGACCCTGACACCTGTGCAGAATTCCATCAAAGTCAACAGGGCTGCATGCAAGGACAGGGGGCTGTCCGTGTGCAACTGCTTGCCTTGCAGGATTGGGGTCTAAATTAAAACTAACTATTGTTAGATGACTATTTATCTTTTGTATTTGTATGACCTCCCTTACTGTGGCATCTGAGTACTTCACAATCCTTAATGTATTTATCCTCACAATAACCCATGAGGTAAGTAAGTGCTATGATGCCATTTTATGGATGGGGAATTGACACACAGAGAGGCTAAGGGACAGAGCTTTAAACCTATTTAGGCACCCAAAGTTGCAGATTTAATGGGACTATCAAAAGTACCTAGGCATCTAATTACCACTGAAATCAATCAATCAATCAGAGTTAGGTGCTTCTGAAAATTCTACTTAGGCTTCATTTTAAGGGTCTAAATCTTTTTTTTTTTATTCTGTCCCTAAGTGAGTTTCCCAAGGTCATATAGGAAGTCTGTGGCAGAGCAGGGACCTGAGCCCAGCTCTTCTTAGTCCCAGGCTAGTGCCCTAATTGCAGGCCCATCCTTTCTTTGAACTGAAAGAAAGAACAGAAATCACTGAAGGAAAGACAAATCAACTCAGAAAAGATGAATGGAAAGAGAATCTGAAGTCACCAGAGGAATATGTGCAAGAGATCAATGGAATGAGAGCCAGAGGACCAAAGTAAAAAGAAAGCATCATGAAAAGAAAGAGCCACACAGAGAAGCAAAAAAAAGATACATCACTGATGAAAAAAGAGAGAATACAAGAAAAGATTAGCCTAGATAAAGAGCAGAGTAGAAAAAACAGATGCCTACAAAGAAAAGGTCATAACTGCCTCTAGATTTAAGTGTACCTCACGCACAAGAAAATGGAAAATTAAATTACATACAAATGGTAAAGCCTCGTGCCTGTACAAAAAAAGAATAAATCAGCCCTAACCCAATAAATACAAACATTAAAAGAATAATTTTAAGATCCTTTTTTACAGAACAGGAAAGAATGAGAAAAATGGCTAATAGCAATGATAGCAAATAAGTTCTCTGAGACAAAGGGCATCAATAATAAATCTGAGGATAACTTTCAGAATCTGGTTATCTCAAAAGAGCCAACAAGTGTGATCCCAATAAATGCTTTTGGGTGAAAGAAGAACAGAACAACAGTTCCTATGGTAGTTGCCAGTAACAAATTACTATTTACAACAGAGAACAGTAGAAATCACGTGATGTGTCTTGTTCCAAATATCCATGCCCAAAACAATAAATAGGGGCAACTGAGGTATCCAGGTTCATACCACTTTGATAACTATGGTGCCTGTAATTAAATTGTACACATGAAGATATCCTATAGAAATGCTGATGGTTTCATGGGTTTTCACTTTGCCATAAGATTTGTGCATGAGATAGGAGAAAAAGAAAAGAACATGCAGTTTTATAATATATCTCCAACAAACTGAAGCGGGAAACATGTATTAATAAAATCAATGCAGCCAGTATAAAAGGTAAATTTGATTATTCCAAAATTGTGCAGGCATCTGGAAGTGAAGAAAAGCATTCATTAAATTTGTTTACACTAATAATGGAACACAATACATTTTTTAAAATAAACAAACGGCAAATACTTCTTTGAAGAATTTGTATGCTGGTATTCATGTTATTTGAACAAAAGCTGTTTGCTTTGTTTCTTTAAATAGGACCATTTGACAAATGTTCATTCATATGCACAACATCCCCATGAGGAAATAAAGTATAAATATAATAACTTTGCCGATAGAGAAACAGCGGCAGGTGTAAAGCTATATGTTTGCTCCTCAAAAATTAAGGGTAGGAGACATAAGTAATTATCTCCAAATCCTTGCTCCAACAATTAGATTTAATCCCTCTTTTACTTTAATTGTGAAACTGCTTGTTCTTTTATTATTTTTACTTCTTAAGTATTATTATTTATTAGTAATAATGCATTTTTATATGAATTCTGTAGCATCTGTTATACGTTACCTATAGTAAGTGATTCTTGCTCTCTTATTGGATTTGTTTTGTTCACTTGCTTCTCACTCTTTTCCAACAATATTAAGGGTGCAGTTTGAAAGAAGCAATCACCTGGAGTTAGTAGTCACTCCACTCTTTTTGGACATTTCTCTGGCAGTTTTTTTTTTTTAAATCGACCACAATTTATCTTAGCTCATCGTTTCTAAGCCAATCATGAATGGGGGATGGGTGGGAGGGAAGGGTTTCTGATTAAGATCTCTGAATGGTTGTGTATGGCAATACTGCACTTCATCAATTAAAATCTGGCCTCTTTACTCTCCTGATTCATCAATTTCAATACCACCTTCCCCTGTCAGTTCAGTTTTTGGCCACCACAGTTAGTCAGTTCTCATTCACCACCTCCACATTCCCCTTCAATAAATTCAATTTTAGATCATTTCCATTACCTCTCTTCCAGCACCACCTAAGAATTTTACCCTATTCCCCTTCACCTTCTCCTCCTCCCCCCTTGGCCTACAAGATTTGGGATGTTCAGCTGTCTTCATCTTGAGCAAAGCATGGGCGGACATTTCCCTCACTGTTCCCATGGAGATGCTGGTGAATGCCTAACTGCCTCCCCTGGGGCCTGCAAAGCAGCAGTCTCAGCCTCCCCAACCAGGCAGTTCCAGCAGGAGAAGGACTCTGTTATTTTCATCTCCTTACCAGGGTAGGGTGGGGAGCATGACAAGAAGCTCTTTTCATAGGCCTACGGCAACGTTTCTCAACCAGGGGTACATGTAGCCCTGGGGGCACGCAGAGGTCTTCCAGGGGGTACATCAACTCATCTAGATATTTGCCTAGTTTTATAACAGGCAACAGAAAAAGGACTAGCGATATCGGTACAAACTAAAATGTCACACAGACAATGACTTGTTTATACTGCTCTATATACTGTACACTGAAACGTAAGTACAATATTTATATTCCAATCAATTTATTTCATAATTATATGGTAAAAATGAGAAATAAAAAAATTTTCAGTAATAGTGTGCTGTGACAGTTTTGTAATTTTATGTCTGATTTTGTAAGCAAGTAGATTTTAAGTGAGGTGACACTTGGGCAGCACGCAAGACAAATCAGACTCCTGAAAGGGGTACAGTAGTCTGGAAAGGCTGAGAGTCACTGGCGTAAGGTGTGCTGCAGGACCAGGAAGCCTTTCTCTTCCTTTCCACACATGGGAAATGGGGACAAAAGAATTGCTGTAGAGCCAGAAGGGAATAAACCACTTCCAGCCAACTCTTGGATCAGTCTGGAGCACTTCAGACTCGTTTTCACAGGAGTAAAGTGAGGAGGTGGGAACATTACCAGCTACCTGTGCTGAGGTGGGAGGCTCTGAATGGCTGCCCTTCCCCAAGAGCTGGAGAAATGTGAAAGGCAGTAGATCGAAATGGAGTTTCCCTGTGGAGTGATTTCTGTTTCAGGCCTGTGATCTCACTCTACTTCCAAGTGGCCATGTCTCCATGTCACTTAAATCACCAGTCCAATTGGCCTGACACCTGTTTGGCAGTCACAGCAGTGAGGTCAAGAATGAATAGGCTCAAGCTTAAGTATCTTTTTCTTGCTGGAGATCGTTCCTGACATTCACTGTTGAAACACTGGCATGGGGCAGTGCTGTGAAGTTTGTGGCTACAGAGAATTTTATTTTCTAGGCCTGTTATTTTAGTAACTGTCATGAGCTCTAACATTCACAAAATCCCCCATCTTTGTTACACCAAAACCCTGGGCCTAATTCACCTCTGGTATAAGTCCATTGTAGTTAATAGAGTTGTATCACTTAACCTGAGGCTGAATTTAAATCTTCAACTCCCACAGTTTAGAAGTTAGTCTTATTGTATTTATATCAAAGTAAATCCTTATTGTGCTAGGTGCTGTACAAACACAGAAAAGACACAATCCCTGCCCTGAGCAGTTTACTATCTAAAGATAATACAGGAGCAAGAACACACACAACTGGATGCATTTCAATATACTTACCAAACTTTTTGATCGACCAACCTGTTCCAAAGTGATCTGAAGAATCTATGTTCTTGTGAGTGTGCTCCATCTGGAATAGCTACTGCATGGATTTGAAATGCCCCCCACTTGAATGGTGATGATTCAAAACAGACGTTGGTATCTACTTAGTTAACTTTTAATGAGATACAGGTGATGCACCATTTGATGCAATTGTCGGAAGAATGATCACAATGACAGCAGAAGAGAGAAATATATATCGTTACATGGCTCCAAGAAGTGGAAAAGAGCACCTAGTTTCAGTAAATTGCCCAGCACAGATGCTTCAGAGCTTTCAAAGTTTGTATCTGATAAATTGGCCTGTGGTTAAGGAAAAGTAAATCTTAAACAGTTGAGAGTTTGGGTTTCATTTTGAATAACCACTCCAAAGCCTGGATATTTATTTCAATACCATCTGAATTACTCAAACCTCTTGATTGTATTGGGTTCATCTGAATGGAGATCCTGTACAATCAAGCTCCCATGTGAGATTTCCAGTTTTTCCTGCTAAAGCGTCAGATGAATCAAAAGAACAAAACACACATGGTATTAGAATACTCTCATTCCAATCCTAGCTGGAAACTAGCCTAGGTGAAGCATCACCTAAAAATAACAAATTATTGGTGGAAAGGAACACTATCCTAAAACATCAAAAAAGTTGGGTTCCTGGATGATTTTGTGCTGTGTATAAAGGTTTGGTTCATTTATTTTATTCACACTCATTTGCTCATCATTACCCACGGTACAGAATGACTGAGCCGAGATGTGTCACCCATCTAGTGTTTCTGAGATTGTCCCAACCTTTATTTATTTATTTAGAGAGAGCTCTAAGGTGACTCAAGTTAGGTTATCCAAAAAATGAGCTCTAAAGGTGTAAGAGTGAAGTCCTTACTGCTTGTGTTCATTAGAGCCCCAAAGCAGCAATGCACTAGAGCATTAATGTGAAATCAGTGGCATGATTCATGGTTCAAGTTAAGCATGTAGTTAAATACTTTACTGGACCGAGGCTAAAGAGCAGACAAAGTTACAGTTTGGGTAGTTAATCTTACATAAACTTCCTTTTGTAGATTAATGTGGATATGGCATTCTTCAGTTCCCGCCCAAAGCTGGGATGCAGTGTTTTTTTCCCAAGGATAACACCTACCACGTTCCATCCCAATTATGGAAATTTACCTACTGCTGATGTGATAGAAAAGGAATATACATTAACGGTTTTCCCATCCCATTTGTTTATCCTATTTTATAGTGGGGCTAAGCGTACGTGTGTGTGTTATACATACCAATCACCCCTTTCTCAAAGAAAGAACTATTTGCACAATGATTGAGCAGAATGGAGTCCTTGAATTGGAATTCAGAGACATGACATTTGCAGTCAAAGGACTGCTCTTTGAAAACAGTATCTTGAACCACAGTATCATCTTTTTAGTTAAAAAAATACTACGAGAAATGATTGTGGGAAAGTAACATTTTCTTGCCCAACAGCTCTGCTCTCTCTGTGCATTCAGTCAGCTTTGCCCACTTCAGTGAGTGACTTATGTTTTACTGCTTTTTGTTAAAACAATGAACTGAACTCTATTTCTTCTTGCGCTTCAGCAGAAATATTTGCTAAATTTCTATCTGGTTTCACAGGTGTCACTGGGGACATTATTTGCAGACAAAAGGGGTCTAGTCTAGCCTGCAAAAGTTTCATGTATTTACTGGTGATGATGAATAAGATGAAAAGAACCCAATTTGATCCAAAGCACAAGCTGACTTGGCTTGGTTGATAGTTAGAAAAAAACATTTTTTTACTTGTAAAATAGGTGGGTTTGATCTGGAGTGAGTTAATCAGCAAACGTGGAACTCCAGGATGCCATTTGAAAGTGCACTCAGAACTCCACTTTGAATAACTTTTCAAGATGGCTTTCTGTTTTTTGACTCAGCATTGAAATCCCAAATTTACCAAAGGAAAGAGATTCTGCATCTTTTAATGAAAGATAAAACAACAATATAAACATACACAAATTTACAGAGAAAGGATCAACTTTAATACATTTGGATTCAAAGGTGTTCTTTTTTAAATATGGTATAAAAATAAATGCAAGAAACATTAACAGAGAATATACAGACAACAGACAAAGACACAGGCTTTCTTTCTCAGTGTGAATACGTCAGTGAAATGGAACCTGCTGTGCTAATTTATTGTGCAATAAATGTGATGCCATATGTATATTTATTAGTATATGCATGTTTTTTTACATTTCTTCCAGTTCGTGAACTGACCGTATTTTTTAATAAACTGTGTCTAGCAGAAGCTTTTTTTTTCACTGTACTTGAGCTTGCAGAAAATAAAATGACACAGATCCAGCTTGATATGAAGGAGGAAGTGAGCAGACATTTTTCAAAATGGAGGCATCGAAAGGTTAGAGAGTCCCTCGGAGTCTGTAATGCCTTAGTATACACAAAAGAAAACAAGTCAGGTCCCTGCTCATGCAACATCTTGTTCTACTGTCCTCTGATTCAGGCAATCAGTGAGCTACAAAGTATGTATAATGATTTGAATCTGCTTCCATGCTACAAGGATGATCCTTTTAGTAGGACTGCACTAGACTGGTTAACCTCTTTGAAGTGAGCGATTTCCCCTGAGGAAAAGATAAAAACAAAAAACAGAAAACAGAGGCATGATCACTGAAAACCTGTTCATCAGCAAACACCTAGCAATTTGACAGTGATGTGGCAACATTATGGGGGCACCAATGGGAGCTAATGTCAAAACTTAAATTTGGAAACTGTTTTTGCTTTATACTTTGAAGACCTGCAGAAACCTGAATCCAAAACTGCCAACAGAGAGATTGTTTTGCATAATTATCCAGAAAATTATATACTACACAGTAACATCCAAAATGATCTGTTTGTGCTTAGCAGCAAGCCTATGGCTCAAAATAGCTTCAAGAAGGCTACTACAATACAGCATGCCTCAGAATGCATCAAGATGAATGTTCTGAACTGCAGTGATTCCAGACCAAGAAGTTACATAATCCACGCTGAAGGGTGGCTAAGTGCAGAAGGCAGATTATACATTAAATACAAGTAGGAAAGCATCCTTCCTGAGAGCTAAGCTAAAGTTGTTGTTTTTTTTGTGGGGCAGGAGGGGAGGAATATTCCTACTGTTTACAAGCATTGTACAGGTACATAACAGGTGCCCACGTGCACTGCTTTGAGGGCCCATGGATTCCATTTCATTACTTTGTTAAGAATTCCTGCTGATATAAAGGTATATTTTCGCATCTTAACTAACCCTGGTAATAAGGTGGAATGAATGCCCCCAGGGATTGGATCTAGAGTGCAGAAGAAGAAAATCTATAATGCAGCATAACTAGTGCCAGTCTGCTGCTACTCACGGAAGGAGCAAGCAGATTTCAGAGAGAATATGAGAAATGGGAAAAATCAAAACTTCAGACAAATTCTATATCTTTAACAGTAATTACAGGACAAACAAGCCTTTTTTTGTCCTGCCAGTGAAAAGCTATTTCTGTTATGTTTGCTGTTTTATTATTACTCAGCTGACTTACACAAATAGATCTGATGTTGATATCTATATTCACCATAAATTCAATTTTCCCCTTATAGGGATTCATAACTCAACTGTAAACTCTTGCTGAAACATGATGCATCAGCGTATCAACTGGAGTGGGTTTTCACAAAAATGAAATGCAATAACTCTTACATTTACAAGAACCAGAACTTTCAGTAGATCTGGATGCAATTTTTTCCCCCTACAACCTATTTGTTTTTAACAGAACACATAAACTGCCATGCTGGATTAGACTACTAGGCCATCAATATGCTGCCTCTGACAGTAAGGATAGTTGGTACTTCAGAAGAAGGCAAGTCTGCTCCCAACTACTCTCTCCTATCTCTACCTTCAGCCTCCTCACTCGCTCACCCATATCCCATTTTACAGTGCTTAAGCTGCATATGAAGCAACCATTTTATGCAACGCTTTCAATGCACATGTCCACTCTCACTGTTCCAGATTGCAGATTACATAAATTGGTCAGCAACTAAACTAATTTAGGAAATTTCTGCCAATAAACTACTTTAAAAAACAAACAAACATTTTTCTATCTAAGTTACAAAATTATTTTGTACTCATACATTCAGCATTTTCCTATTTTTAATATTTTTGAGTGCTACAATTCATCTAAGATTGGGTTCCTAATATTTAAGCTTTAAACACATGATTAAGTTCTTTTCGGAATTGGGGCTGAAAGTTAAGTGGTCTCAAAGAAGTGACAAATCTGTCATTGCTCAATAATGAAATGAGTTTGTAATGAAATTTTAAGTCTCATGCTTATTTATTTATGATTATAATTCTCTTGGGTGAGTGATTATTCTGACTTTATTTGGGTGGGGTTTGTGTCTTTGTCCAGGATAAGCCTTGAGAAAAAAGTAGTTTTTCCCAAACTGCAATTTATAATCCATAACATTACATTGTTTTCACTACTTTTCTTTTTAAGGAGGTAAGGAATGTCATGTCAGTTGTATGATAATTAAATAGATAATTTAAGGAGAGATTTTAAAAGGAGTCTAAGAGAGTTCTGCACCCAACTCCCATTGAATTTCAGTAGCATTTGGGTAGCTAACTCCTTTAGGCTGATTTGAAAATCCCAGCGAAATACATAAGCCCATGCTTAACTCTGATTTTTATGAAATTATTCACATGCATAACGTTAAGTATGTATTTAAGTATAGGGATTGGTGCACATGGGCTTTGCAACTTTCTGAATACATATTCATTCAGAAGATCTTGAGATAATGAAATCCCTTCTGTGAAGGGTGTGGGCTTCACTAGGACATTAATTTGAACAACAGTGCATGCTCTTGAACAAGGATCCAAGAAAACTACACAGATCAGCAATTATCAGCACTGTGAGAAAGCATTTGTTATGACATCAGGCAACAGAAGATTCTTACTCAGTTTTTAGCTGCAAATACCATACTAGCACCAGGTTCTTGAAAGTTTCGAAGTTCGTGAAACATTCAATGAACTAATGCTAAGTTCTTATCCCTTTCCTCTTTGCCTGGTTTTGGGGAGGTATTTATGATATCTTGTAAAAATAATTTTGATTCAAAACCAGGCAAACTGTGGCAGTTTTGATTAAATTACTTTGAATTTTGAGACATGCACAATCCAATACATGCACTATTTTAAATTTGCTCCACAGATGCAGTAAGTGGTTATGTGCAGTTTTTAGTATTTACAAATTAGCTTTAAAGTAAAACAGGACAGTTGAACATACTATAGCTTCACACAACAACAAACGTGAGTGATGGAAAAGACCCTCTATAGCTCCATCTTGCTCCCCTAGTATGTTTTCCAATCTTTTGGCCACTCTGGCTTTCAAATTTCCAAGCAATGGGGCTGCACTACTTCCCCAGGAAGACTATTCTACTGCTTAAAAATATGAAATGTGGCAATGGTAGCTGAACAGTGTGCATGAAACTTCACGTGTCCCACTCTAGAAGATCATAAGAGATCTACTTTACAAGAAAAATGTGGTTCTGGTCAGAAAAGAGGCTATTTAAACATGGCAGCTTCTTATTCAACAGATCTGCTTCTTTGTGCATTTGGAATCATATCTATGCATTTTAGTGTGAAAACAAGATTTAACTACATTCTATTTGTATTAATATATGGAGCCCAAGCAGCTAAGAGAAAGTTGGATTGCATTCTGGCTCGGACATCGAACAAAATGAATAAGTTCCAGTTTGCAGAATCTTGACCTCAAGGTCTAGAAAGCTGTACACCTCAAATCCATTCTAAAGTGTACTTCTATTCTGAAAGCTGACTATTTTAAAAAAGCATGGTAGGGTTTTATATTTATTGCCTCTCAAGGATTTCCAGATGTGCTCAATTTACAAAAAAGTTGGTTTTTGTCTAGATGTCACCTCTCCTAAATCATCCAGTGAACAGACAGTCAAGTTGGGCTCTTTTTTTCTTGTGCATCATCACATCACTGTAATAAAGATTCCGCAGGCCAAATTATGATCTCAGTGACACCTCTGCTTCTCCATTAAAAGTGCGTGAACAGATGTAACTGATTGGAATTTAGTAAACAATTCTGTAGATGAAGCACAAAAAGGAATAGAGTGCAGCTCGCTTGCTCTCTCTCAGATATATTTACTCTTGGGGTGCTAACAGAAGTAAAAACAATAGAAAATTGTTTGAGTCACAACAATCAGCAGATAGGCTTCTGAATACTTACAGGCAACACAGCTGTTGAGTAACAAGATGATATTGATACTTAGTTACTTTTCAGAGTAGTACTCTGAGGCCCATATCTGAACTTTTCCAAAAGTAAGAGGATGTTCTAATCCAGCAATTTTGTCTGCACAGGTGTAGCAGAGAAGAATATTGCCCTGCAATTGGAATCTGGATAACAATTATGGTATAATGGACATGCTAAATCAGAATCCAGCTCAAATGCTGTGTTGACTTTCGAAGGCTAACAGACTAGAGAGCAGAAGTATTGGCACAGTGAGCAGGTATGACTGAATACACACAGGCAAGAGACGCGTTGATTAAGGTGCTAATGTTTTATGTCTGGTTTCAGAGTCGCAGCCGTGTTAGTCTGTATCCGCAAAAAGAAAAGGAGGACTTGTGGCACCTTTTATGTAGTTACTTTTCAGAGTACAAATGTACTTTAAAGTATACAGAGAAAATTACACAACCAGCTAAACCAAGTAGTTGAGCAATTTTAGGAATTATTTAGGGCCAGGAAGAAACATATAAAATCTTATCCAATTAAACTCCATATTAGAACTGAAGACACATTGACTTATTTACATAGTACCACACTAATGTCTCAAATAATTCACAAACATCCCAGGAACAATTTCAATAAAATACGTTACTGGTTTATACAAGCCAACGTTAAAACTCCATATGGGCTGGGACTGAAACACATGGAAGAGGAATGGTAGAGGGAAAGAAGAAGATACATGTTTAACCTTTAAAAAGGTTAATTCTCATCAGCCCAACAGCCCCTTTTTATGTTTTTTTTTTTCATTATTAGAGCAGATGCTGCTCAGTTGATTCAATATCTCTAGAGCTACTAGTAATAAAAATCCCAAGCGTCTAACTGTGTAACAGATGCATAATATGCACACTGGCGTGAACATAATGAGATCAAGAAATTTTACCATACCCTTTGCTCTCACAGTTATTCATCTGCTCATGTGTTGCACACATGTGGCATGCTGGCAACATGGCTGGTTTCAGCATGAGAAACTCCCAAGTGAAATCCCAGCTTTCTACAAATAAAGGCTTTATTTGTTCGGAGTAGGACATCTGGAGAGATCAAGGAGCGCAGACAGTAATACTCAAAGAAATACTTTTGTAGGCTTTAGCCAGCCATTATTCCCCTTAATGTAACTTTCTGGGCCAAAAATCCTTCCCCATCTTCTACAGATGACTGTGCCTGCAGTCGCACGGATATGCTTCTGCTTCAAGAAATAGGAAGAAGCAAGATTTATAGAGCTTGTACAAGTATTCTCACCACAACAGTGGTACCAAGGAGCCCAATAGGCTTTGTGTGTGTGTGTGGGGGGGATTCAGGGCAGGGTCAAAATTCTTCTTCCCTTCAACGTGTTGTAAGGATTTGCACTCCTGTGGCTAGGGAGAAGGAAAATGTCTGATCATGGCCAAAGATGTGGCTCCATTCAGACCACTTCCAACGGTGGTGACTAATTGACAGAGTGAATAGAGGAGGAGCAAATGGGTCTTAGAGTAAGTGGCTTTCCTTGTTTTGCTATCTCCCCCCATTTTTCCACTGTCTCTCCCTCTTTATTCCTCCTTTTATTCATTAAAAGGTGACTCTTTCCTTCAATGAAACTTCAGGCCTTCCCTAGACTGAGACCTGGGAGAAAGGTTGACTTGCTTAACAGTTGACGTGTGGGGTAGAAAATAAATAAGGCTTAGAGAGTAAATTTTTCAAAAGCTGCCTACGTGACTTAGAAGCCTTAGAAGGTCTTGTGAGAGTCAATTGCTCCTAAGTCACTTGCGTACTTTTGAAAATTTTACCCAAGGTTTGTGTGTTAGTTTGAAATGGGACTGATTTGTGAAATGATTTTATTTTCTTCTGAGACTGCAGCAGTGACCAATGGGGTTGGAAAGAGGAGCCATCAAGTGTTATTGAAGCCTGGCACAACAGGAAGAGACAGAGACAGTGGTTACATAAGGGGAAGCACCTTTGAGGTGCTAGGTTCTAGTCATTTGTATCTCAAACCTACCCTGACAAATATGGTCCTGTTACTCTGTTTGGGCCAAATCCTGGAGCCTTACTCAGGCAAAACTTTACTAGGAATGGAGTAAGATATTGCTCTTTGTTTATTTTGGTTAATTGTTGGCAGAGCTGGGCAGGAAATGCTATGCATGATTTTGAAAATATTTCCTGTCCCAAATCAGGAAGAAAGTTGAAATCTTGAAAATCTTGAACCAATTAAAAAAAAAGGTTTGAGTCAATCAAAATGTTTTATTTCAATAACTGTGAAATGTTTTGTTTAGATTTTGACCATATTTTATTTTAAAATATTTTAATTTATATGTGTATATATTTACAATCTTTAGCTTACATTTTGAAACAAAAAGTAATTTTGAATCAGAAAACAAGAATTTGTTGTTTAGAAAATGTCTGAATGGAATTTGTTGACAATTTGGGCATGTGGGGAGATGTCAAGAAATTCATAGAAACCAACACTTTCCCCTGAAAAGTTTCAGTTTTGGCGAATTGGCTAACTTGGTTTTCTAACAAAAAATGTTTCATTGAAAGATTCCTGAATAGCTCTAGCTGTTAGTAATAAACTAGTACATTTTAATTTTCAAAATTGGCTTCTGTGAAGACTTACTCGATAAGTCTAACTTAATAACCTCACATAGTTCTGTATTGGATTCATAATGTCCAATGATTGAGGTTCCATTAAGTTCCTTTCATTGTTACATATGAAATCTTACACGTTTGTGCACAAAGATCACTTAAGAATGATAACATGAAGAATCAATTACCATTTTCACATCTATTGTCTAACATGATCCTAAAAGGATTGGATGTAAAACCAACTCTAAGAACACACAAAGTCCATCACCCACTGATGGAAATAAGTGTGAAGGACAGTTTAAGCAATTTGAATTTCCTTCTGTATGCCACAATTTGACACGTCAATGCTAAGTGATATTTTGTTGAGCCATTGTGAAAATACGCTGTGTTTAATGGTCCCGACAATTTTACATCTCATGCATCAAATACTCTAATGTTTGCTCATTTGGCTGGAGATGATAACATCAAGGGACACTGGTAAATATGCCTATAAGGCAAGCAGGAGTGGATGCCTTAGGGCTTTAGCACTGAGCCCTATAAACCTTTTCTGCTCAAGTCACTGGTTCACTTCTCACCTAATAGGTAGTGAGTGAAGGTTACTATCATCTGATGGCTGCTTGGTATACTATATGAACTGAGTTTGGTGGTCTATTTGTTTCGTTGTGGATGTATATCCACATAACAAAACAAAAACCAATCTGCAACTTGTACACTTCTTGGCTGTCTCTGGAGTGAGGCAGTATAACTCACTGGATGTAGAGATAAAACTAGCTTATCACCTTAAAGACAATCTCTTCAGTTTTGACTTCAGGAACATTGAGCACAGCAGGGTGCAGGAAACTGGCACTGCCCATAAATGGAAAACATCTGTAAATAGGCTATCAGTCCAGCACCTTTCATGAATCCTAAATTTCTGTGAAAAGTTAAAAAACAGAAGTCATCCTTCAAGGACTTCTCTACTATACAGCCTCTTAGGTTTATCTGTGCTCCTTTACATAGCAACAAATGTATATAGATATTTCTTTTTGTTTCTACACTTAAATTTATTACCAGAGCTGACTGAAATTTCATGACTTAAGTTTTATGTGATCTTTTTCATAAAATGTTTGATGTTCAATGAAAACATCCCCCAAAGAATTTTGATTAGAAATTTCATAGAAAAATTGTTGCGATCCGATGGGTTTTTTACAGTCATTTTTTTTTAATTCCCACAAAAATGTGTCACAGGTGTTTCAGCCAGCTCTATTTATGATATCTGAAAGGAGATAGGATAGGATTTAAATACACTGTTGAAGTCCTACAAAAAGAGTGAACACAGATACGTTATTCCAGGGAACTTCTAGGCTGGCTTTGAAGGTGGAGGACTTTGACATTGCAATCAAACATGCAGCTGGCAAAGCCCTCAGACAGCACACTTATTGCTCACACACATCTGACATATTGCATTAAGGGGGACGTCAGGGGCAAGCCCAGCCAACTAAGTTGAGGTAAAGGTGTTAACCTGCATCCACACTAAGGAAAGGTCATGGTTCTATATTGCGGTTAGTTAATACATATTAGCTAGCTTCAACCTAACCTCAGGCTCTTTTTCTGACCTAGTAAACCCCCTCCCTCTGTTGCATGGATTGTTCTATTTACTGGCAGCCAACTATCACTTCCTTCCTCTCTGCTCAAGTTGCAGTAAGTTTGTAGTTTGCTATTACTCACTGCCCCAGTGAGCAATGTGGTGCTTTGCTTATAATTCCCCTCCACACAGACAGACTTCCCTCAATAGGCTGTAACCTTACAATCTACCTTGTCTAGGGAGTGTTACATTGTTGCATCTCCCCAGGAGCACATCAGAGAACAAGTCCTGACTCAGTCACAATTCCCCTCTTGCTCTGGGAGACAGAGTAAATTAGTTACTTATAGAATCCTAGGTTTAGAAGGGGCCAGAAGAGACATCTAGTCTGGCCCCCTGCCAAGATGCAGGATTTCTGTCTAAACGAAGGGTGGGCAAACTTTTTGGGCCAAGGGCCACATCTGGGTGGGGAAATTGTATGCAAGGCTGGGGCAGGGAGTTGGGGTGCGGGAGGGAGTGCAGAGTGTGGGGGGGGTGCGGTGTGCGGGAACGAGCCACGGATTGGGGCAGAGGAGGGGTGCGAGGTGTATGAGGGAGCTCAGGAAAGGGGACTGGGATGCAGGAAGGGTGTGGAGTGTGGGAGGGAGCTCAGGGCAGGGCGTTGGGGTGCAGGAGGGCTGCGAGGTGCAGGCAGGGAATTGGGGGGGGGCGGGGTGCAGGAGGCGTTTGGGCTCCGGCCTGGCGCCGCTTACCTAAAGCAGCTCCAGGGTAGCAGCGGCACGCACCGGGGCCAGGGCAGGCTCCCTGCCTGCCTGCCTGCCCTGGCCCCACGCCGTGCCAGGAAGTGGCCGGAATCACGTCCCTGCGTGGCCCCTGGGGGAGGGCTCTGCACACTGCCCTTGCCACGCCTCTAGGTACCTCCCCTGAAGCTCCCATTGGCCGCGGTTCCCTGTTCCCGGCCAATGTGAGCTGTGGAGGTGGTGTCTGGAGGCAAGGGCAATGCATGAAGCACTCTGCGCCCCCGGCCCCTGGGGCCCCAGCGACGTGGTGCTGGCCGCTTCTGAGAATGGTGCGGGGCCTGCGGCCTCATTGCTATTTTTAGATCTCTAGCTCAACCACTGTGAGCAGGAGTCTGTTTACTTGGGCTGGGAGGCTCTCTCCCAGCTGCTGGGCAGGCAAGTGGAGGTGGGAAGAGCCAAGGGTTCCCCCACTCTCTGATTCCTCTCCACCACCCTGCCTGCCCACGGGACTAGAATAGGGGTATCAGGCAAATAAAACCTGCTTTTCCCACAGTGGTCTCATCATAATCTGAGCAGCTCCACAGGGGGATACAAAGGCATGCATGGCTGAGAAAGATTTGTGATAATCTTGCCTGTAGCTACTATTCCAAATCAGTGCACATGCCTCAACTGAACATCTACATGTCACTTCATTTTCGGTGTGCTGCAATGTATTTCTGCAGAGTTATTTGGGAGTTCTGAGTATACAAAAGCAAAATAAAGAGAAGAATTTTGCCTTTTTGCTATTCATTTCTATATACTCGTAAAACGTATTGTGATCAGTAATAAATGCCACATTTATATAGAAATCTTTTCACCATGCTATTATTGTGTCTATATAGTGCACACCTTTATGGCATCATTGATTGATATTGGTTTATAGTAGAGAATACCAGGAGGGTTATAATTTTGCAGCTATGAAGTTTATGTGGCAATATAAACATGCAGATATCTATAGCTCATCAATATTTGATAGCATGTAGTACATTTAGGATTTTCACAAAATGAACTGAATTACTGAGAGCTTTCTAGAAAGATTTTTTTTCCAGTCTCCAAGAAATACAAAATTGAATTTAGCTTTTCTGTCCTTTATTTTTTTTTACTGTATCACACGGCCAGAAAAATGAATCATTCTATTACAGAAATAACTATATTGTGTAATGAAGGGAAAGACTCAAGAGAACTTTCTGATTTAGCAAATGCTTTTGCAGGCAAGTGTAACCCAGAGTGAGTCTCTGTCCCCCCCTCTATGGTTCTCTAAGTTGTTAGAGGGCCATGCTTTTAGCTTCAGAGTTCTGGGGTACAGCCCCACAAACAATCTAGCCAGGGTATTGTTATACAATTATATCAATTTGTAAACTGACGGGGTGCTGGTTTGCAAAATCCAGAAGTCCACTTTTCACTCTACCTGCCTTACTCACACTGAGTTGCACCTTGCTACTGAAGCAGTTACATTGAGATCAATGCATTGAAGTCACTGAACCTGCTTGAAGAGAAGGGTACTACTCACCTTGAGTAAAGATGGCAGAATCAGGCACCTGGGACTAGTTTCAAAAGGGGCATAGGTGCCTAAGCCTAACATTTAGACACCCTGGGTATTCACAGCACCTAAGTCCCCCTTGTGAATCAATCTAGCCCTCAGTCTTTATCTCAAGCAAAACTACCACAAAAGTCACTGAGAGTGAGGACATCAGAATTGTCCCCAACAGAGTCTTTATGGGGAAGTCCTCCTGGTTTCCAGTCCAGTCACGATCACTGATGTTCTGGGTGATAGGACTATGCCTAGAACTTTTTATGGCTAAATTTTCAAAGAGATGCCTTTGCTGGGCATGCAAACTATCCATGTGCATACACAAACAGGACATTGTACATATGAATATGGGCAGCTGGTGAGCAACTGAGTGCACAAGTACTCCCATTGGCAAGCAACAAGTCCAGATATGTCTGTGCTGTTACTGTTCAGTGTGTGCGCATGTGTACTACACAGTGGCAACTGAAGTGCCTGTGTTTGAATAGTTGGCCCTTTTTATGGCAGTAGACACAGCTGATAAGAGCAGGACCTCCTGTAAAAGTGTTGCTAAATTGAGTTTTTCTGAGTAAAAAAGAGATATCACAGACGATAGAATCATGTCGCAAATACATAGCTCTCATTTTAGGGCCAATTCTGGGAGTTGCCAAGAGTCTGCTGTTTACAATGGGAGTTGAGGGTTTCGGCACCACACAGGAGATTTTCAGCACCTTGCAGAAATGGGCCTATCCGGAACCTTCTTACATCCTGGTAGTGGTGGGAGAAATAAGAAGAGTACTGATACTTTATTCCCACTCCCCAGTAACATGCCAGCACAAAAATAAAAAAATAAAAAAATAAAGGACCAAATACCTATATATCAAGGCAAAATGCTAAACATATAGTTGGGAAGACTTTGTCAGCCTCTTAAATTCTAGCCAACTACTCCGTTATTTCACCCATTCTTTCCTCACTTGCTCTCCTTTAGTGCTATATTCACCCCCAAATCTTTCCCCTGCCCAGACTCTCTTCCCCTTACATTCTTTCTTTTATGCTCCACCATTTTTTATTGTTCTTACCCTATCGCAGAATTGTTATTACTTAATGCAAATTTCCCAAATCATTCTGTGGCATCTACCTTGTTCTGGGGTACAGGGTGACAAAGTTCGAAAGACAAAAGTTATTAAAGGGAGTGGAGGAAAAGTGGAGATACATTTAGAGTGAGAATGAATACATTGCAGAAAAGTTAAAATTTACTTTGGGTAACATTCTTCAACAATTTACTGTGCATTAAATTTAACATTCTGGTTCATATTTTATCTGGGTTTTATCTATATATAGGACATTACATATTATATTAGATATTATTATTTTATTATATATTAGCAGTGACAGCTAAATTTTCTTCTCAACAGCACTAGTCAGACTGAAATAATTTCATCTGCACTGGGCCACCTTTGGTTCAAAACTCCCATAGTTATCCCAGTTATTGTAGGTTGCCACTTGTTGATTGGGAAAAGTTTAGCTCTCAAAAGTCACAGTATGTTGTAATTGTTCCCATGTTTTCTTTACTAGTACAGCCTTGATTATATAAGACATGAACTCCAATTAAACATCTCAGTGAAAGAAAGTATGAGTGTTATATTATGAAATTGTTTTATAGAACAATCTCTTTAGACAATACATAAATCACAGTGAAACATGCTGTGGCAACACCACCATGCAAAAAATAGGGGTTTTTGTTTCAAACTTTTTGTTTGTTTCATAGCTATTTATTTATTTTTAATGAGTTTTAGCTAACAACTTTTACCTGGACTTTCAGTGGCTTTGTCCCATTGAATCCAAATTAATTTCTGAATTTACAAAATAAGATACCCAATATGTATTACAGGAAACCTTTATCTATAATGAAACATCAAAAAATATATTGTTTTCTTTTAGCATGTGAGATACCCCCACAGCCTCATAGAACTTTGTTCTTTCAGTTCACTTGTTTCTTTTATGTTTAGCATAAAATAAATTTATTTTAAGGAGTTAAGAACTCATTATACAGGAGGCCGTTTATGAGAACTGCCCCTCCTCCCTTAGAAACTAAAAACAAAAACCATGATCTTTGCTGAAGCTCTTTATACTTTTCATTTCAACACACATAGCTCCATTAACTGATTGTCACAGCAAAAGCCACAACAAACACATACAGCAGCGTGAACTGCACAATTCAACAGACAATGCAGACAAACTTGAGTATAATCCAAGATCTTTCTACCTCTTTTCATAACAGGTTAGTGCTCGCCCTCAGTGTTGGTGTACAGTTTTTATGGCATGGAAAAATAGGGATGTTTCTGCCCTACAAAAATAAATGTGTTGAATGCTTTAGTTTGAACTTGTACAATGTCAAAAAAAACCCAAAGACTGGCACAAATAAAAATAATCCAGTAAGTGAGGACATCAGTGGAACTCATAGCTGGTGGTGGGAAAATGTGGATAGGAAATCCACCAACCTCCATTTTTACCTTGCCGGAACATCTTTCAAAAATAAATTCTTACTTTTCAGTGAATAAGGAACAGAGCAGAATTGAAGCATGTAGGCAGGAATTTTGGCTGCTTGTACTGTGTCACTGAAATGACATTCAAAGAAACCCCTAGTGCATCATAAGCATCAACTGCTCACAAGGCACCTTTGAACCTGAGAAGCATTATTAGGCTTGAGAGAAGTTGGGGACATTTGTTACAGGTTATTTCCCACCCCTTTCCATGCCCCATTATAAAATTGGCCAGACCCCATCTAGGACAAAATAGGAATAGCAAAAGGAAAGGAATCCAATGTATTAAAAAATGCATCAAACATAGTATTTGGGGAGGCCATCTTAATGCCACTATATAAAGCCATGGTGCGACCACACCTTGAATACTGTGTGCAGTTCTGGTCACCCCATCTCAAAAAAAGTTATATTAGTATTGGAAAGATACAGAGAAGGGCAACAAAAATCAGTAGGGGGATGGAACAGCTTCCATATGGGGAGAGATTAAAAAGAGTGGCACTGTTCTGCTTAGAAAAAAGATGACTAAGGGGTGTGTGTGTGTGTATGACAGACGTCTATAAAATCATGAATGGTGTGGAGAAAGTGAAGAGTGAAGTGTTATTCACCCCTTTATATAACACAAGAACCAGGGGTCACCCAATGAAATTAATAGGCAGCAGGTTTAAAACAAACGTAAGGAAGTACATCTTCACACAACGTGAAGTCAACCTGTAGAACTCATTGCCAGGGGCTTTTGTGAAGACCAAAATTATAACTGGGTTCAAAAAAGAATTAGAGGATAGATCCATCCATGGCTATTAGCCAGGAAGGTCAAGGACACAACTTATTTCTCCACATGTCCCTAAACCTCTGATTCCCAGAAGCTAGGACTGGACAACAGGGGACGGATCTTCTGATAATTGCCCTGTTCTGTTCATTCCCCCTGAAGTGTCTGGCACTGGCCACTGTCGGAAGACTGGATGCTGGGCTAGATGGACCCTGTATGTCTGTTCTTATGATGCACTAGGAAAAGTAACAGCATGAAGCAGGTTTCCAGATGTTCCTTTAGTTTAATAAAAAAAATGAAGAGTGAATTAACTCCATTTTCTAGGGTGTATTTCATGTTCCTTAATGCAGACAGTATGGCTCTCACAGGTCCTTTCCTCCATTTATGGCAACAATAACAACCTGGTTTTCTCTGAGGTTAGTCAGTAAAAGGAGAGAGAGCTGGGGGAGAACTGTAATGAAAGCCTAGTACAAAGCTGCCATTTCTATGTAAAGTTGTAAACTTGCATGAATGCAAAACTTTATCTGCTGTCATACAGGAGTAAAGGTGAGGGATTAGGGTGGTGGTGGGGAGAAAGGTATTTCATCGATCAGGCTTATTAGTTTGCCAAGGTAACAAACTTACCACATTGCGTGTGAATTTCTCAAAAGATGTTCGACGATCCAGTGTGTTTTCCAACTTAAATTAAAAAAAGGGGGAAATAAAAAAAGGAAAAAGAAAAGAAAAGGGGAGAAAAAAGAAGAAGAGCAAGAAACAAATAGAGCAGAAAAGAAGGATGATGAAACAATGGACTGCAAAACAAAGCTCATGTACAAATCAAGAAGCAAAAGTAGGTATGAAGCTGCTAATGAATGCCTGTTATATAACAATGGACAGGCAAAGCAGTTATAATATTTGATTAAAAAAACATTTCTCAGGTGGATCAAACTGGTTTGATTAAAAAGAAAAACTGAAAATAAAAAAAATAATGAAGAGCATTTCTTGTGTCAATGAACTGAGATTTGCAAAACTTAAGGACTTCGCATACACAGTAGCAGCTCTCTGGAACTTTCAACATTTCTCCATATTGGATGTTCAGAAACTAACATTTGAAAAAAACCATACAGTACTTCCATATAATTTTTAGGTTTTCATTTTATGCACAGGTTAGTATTATCAAGATCATAACTAGCTTACTACTACTTCTACATAGGATAATGGGCGTGATTTTGCAAACAGTGTTCCCAACTGATTGCAATAGGATTTCAGAATTTGTGGTGGTTGCAGAATCAGACCCACTAATAACAAACAACAATTTCATTATAGACTTTTGCATCGGAAAATGTTTTGGAATTTCCTTGCATTCAGCACTTTGACCCCCCTATCATGTAAGATGCTCCACACAGTGAGGGTTTGTCTGTGCTGAGCTCATTGCATAATCTGAACCTTAAAAAGCAAGGGTCATGTATCATGGTAAGATTTTTTGTTTGCCTGAGTATAACACGATCTTACATTCATATCAGATTCCTAACCTCATAAAAACTAGACATCTAATAACAGGGAGAGAAAGCAAAATCCTAGGATACTTTTAAAAAAAAATGAAATCAGAAGTTATTCATACCAGTGAGATCAATTTTAAACAAATTAGTAGGTTTTTAAAATAAAAATAAAGAAAAGGAAAATCATTATATTTGCAAATTTGCAAGACTATACTGCAGGCATTTTATTTTATTTAACGTACTTGTAAACTACTTTTCAGTTTAAATTGCTTGGTAACAGAAAGAGTGCTACAATGTGAGATGTAAAAATAAAAATAGGTTTTGGGCTAATTTAACTTATTAAAACATACACACGTGCAGGATCCATTTATCAAACTACTGTATGTATGTGACACTCTAAATAAGCCAACCTGGTTACCTACCAGATATCCAGCAGCACTTGCACAGGGGAGAGAAATCCACGTATTGTAGCAAACATCACCACCACTGAGCACAGTGGCAACAAAAAGACAAGATGGACTAATACCTTTTTCTTGGCCTGTAGCAGCTCCTGGTAGGCACTGGATCGTATAAAACGAGGATAGGAATCACTTTTCATCAGTTTGTAAATGTGCTCCTAAAGAGAAAAGACATAAAATTTAAAAAATTGACATTTTGAATTAATGTTCTGAAAACAAGATGCAGTGGACTAAGATCAAAAAGATGCATAACAGAATATTTAATGCCATTATCGAGAGATACTAGAGATACTAGAGATTATTATTCGTATATTTTTTATGGAAAGAGCACTCGCTGCAGTTCTAAAGTTAAGGCTGAATTGACTTTTGTACTTAAAGTAGAATCCACCACTTTGTCATGTGTGAAGAATACAGTGTACCTTCCCTTTAAATTACAGCACTCCTTCTGTATTGAATGAATTTTCTGAGAATTTACAAGTACATCAGCTAAATAGACTCTTCAAAACTTCCATTATAGATAAATTTACTAAAATTTAATCCATGGGCTACACTTGAAGACATTGTATTTAGGGTTAAATTAGCCATTCTGTTAAACTCCACTCTGTAGTGATACCATGAGGGGTGCAGAGTCAAATGTGTCTTTAAATTTAATCTAATCTGGGACTGCAAACACTATTATGCACTGATTGTAACTGCATCACTTCACTATAGGGCAGCGTTAAAGTTGTTTGGATGCCTTAACTGTCCATTTCCATACCATAACATGTTTGGATTTATTTTAAATTGAACCTTAACTATTTCCTGGATCTGGTTTTCAGATAATTACAATATCCCTGTAATATGTTTATCTGAAAATTACTGATATGTACTCAGACATAAATCCAGTTTAATGTAGTTATCTGGTAGTATTTATATATAGTAGTGTCCTGAGATCCCAGTCAAGATCATGCCCCATGAACTGGGCCACACGATCATACCCCAGGTACCGTTCAGATGCATGTGAAGTCATGCCCTGAAGAATTTACAAATATCTACAGAGCAGAGGCCACTCTAGCTATAGGTAAGCTAGGCAGCTTCCAAGGGCTGCAGATTTCTGGACAGTTGCCCAGGGTAGTAGATTTGGCCTGGTCGCCCATCTGTTATGACAGAGGGGAGACTGGGCCAAACCTGAGTGGCGCAGGGGACAGCATACTAAAGTGTGCCTAGGGCAACAGATTGTGTTGAGCGGCCTCTGCTACAGAGAGAGAGAATGCTCAGAAATCAAATTCAAAGAATGCCCTAAAAACTGAAGGGCTAAAATGTAAAGTAGTCTAAGTCCATGAGTCTGTATTTGTTTTTATACAGCTGGGGTGGGAGGGTTTAAAAAACCCAATATGAATAGAAATATAGATTTGTAAACATTCAATGAAACCAGTTTATAAAATAACTTAAACTCTCTCTTGCAGTATAGGGGAAATGCTGGCACAACAACACTGACCTAGTGAATGAACCTGAAAATGAAACCCCTAACACTTTATACAGTGCAAGCTGAGTGAATGGAGAAAGTAAACAAAAAGGGGACAAAATGTAGGGTAGAAGTCGATCAAATTTTCAAAGTTCTTTCAGTTTTGATAATCTAATGCATTTATAATCTCTGAAAAGCGATCATGTAAAAATAGCATCTTCTAACCCAACATGCTACCTTCATGCATTCAGAGTCAGATCTGGCCCCTTTAGTGAGTCTTTACACCATTTGATTTTTGTAAGCACAGCTAATGCAGCTAAGAGAGAACAAAGATGATTCTGTTCCTTCATCCACAGTATCAACAGAATTGGTTAACAATATTCAGCCAATTAAATCTTTGCAAACACCATTGCAAACAGCAGCCACACAGAAGTGTCACAGAGAATAACTTAACCTGCAGAACTTATTACTGGTAGTAATGCACAAGAACTAATGAACCCAGGTTGCTTCTCAGATTCCAGGTTAAGCTGGCAAAGCTGGAGTTAGAAAAAACATTTTTTTACTTGTAAATTGAACACATTAGATTTGGACTCTACAAGAGACAAATATGGAACCCCATGATGCCATTTTTATAGTGAGTCACTTACAGAGTAGAGCTGTATTTTAAACAAAAATAAAGTTATTTGTTTGATGCCCTAGAGGCTCTTCAACTTAAAACCTGGCAGACCATCACAAGCAGCAAATTCCAGAAGAAGGGGTCCTCTACTGAAAAAGTCTTTGCCACTTAAGCACCGTGGGTAAAGATCATAATGTTCAAGGCAGCACAGGTGAGTCCTATCCTGCTTGCTCTGAGTGAGAAGTGTTCACTGCCAGACTTAAATTATGCTGAACTGGATCAAAGGAAGGAGTTCTGATGGGAAAAAGCCCCTTTGCATAGAGACTGCATACTTCAGACCATACACAAATGGAAAAACTCTAGAAAGAAAATAAAGGAGTGTTGAACTTTCATACCCATTTTCAAAACTAGGATAATGGCAAGGAAGCTTGCTCTTCTTTAGCAATAGCAGTTTAAACATAGCTTTGCTTCCAGAGCTTCTGAAGTATTTAACTATGTAATTTATGTCTTTGTTTTCTGTGTACTGTACCATTAAATCTCTAAAGGTTCAGTGGAGGCAGACATCCATTGTGTGTTTAGTTTAATGCAGACTATTACAGAGGAGACATATATTGTGTGCTCTCTCGTGGAAATTTTGCTGTTTTGTGCTTTGCTATTCTCAATCTAAAACAAAGGCCACTCGGATTGGAGTTATCTGTTTGCTATGTGTATGGTACCATATTTCTTTATTAAAAAAACCTTAGGAAGTCATACTCAAACTGTCCTTCATTCCTAGAATATCACTCCTTGAAGAACAGTTCCTAGAAGCCTACCATGCTGTTCTGTGGATATTACTTTTACAATGAGGTTTATAAGGTTCACTTGTACATAGGTCAGGATTCAGAAATAACCTCAGTACAAGCCTTTGTATTTATTTCTCCTATGGGATAAACAATCTTTCCTTGGAATAAACTTTTGCCTCCTATAAACGCTAATGAGAGTTATGAACATGCATCCAGAGGAAAACAGATTCCTCATTTTGATTAAGAAAAGTCCTTCAAGAGCAGATCCTGAGAGGCAGATATTCATTTGATTTTCTGTAGCATTTTTTAATGCAATCGAGCAAAAGGATTAAGAAAACTGGTACCTGAAGAGAATTAGTTTCACTGTACCTATATTCGCCACTACACCCCCTGCTAGCAGGGCAAATTCACACATCTGCAGAGGGCCAGCTTGAAGCCTTTGCACCACTACAGTCATCAAAATTGTGGCTCATATGACACTTAAGCAATGCATAGGTCTTAATCAAAGGAATGAATTTCCCCCATACTGCATTGATACTGATATTTTTAGAAAAGTGAACACTATATTATATTTACCAAATATGTCTGTTTGTAAGAGTGTGCATCAAGTGGCTGGTGCTATACCTCAGAAGTGCCTGGATGAAGATCATATACTGACCTGAGCATCTTCAAATGTGTATCTTCCTGGGTCCTTCACATTCTGTGTGGTTTTGTCATAACTTTTGGAATCAAGATTGATGGCACTGGGAGCTCCTGGAGCAAGAAACTCCTGCCAGATTTCCTGGACTCGAGCAGGTACTTCACGATTAGGTCTCTTCTTCAAATCTTCAACTGCTAACCAGAACCTATGGTAAAATATGGCAACTTGAATTCTAAGGTTAATTTCTTTCCTAGGTTCTGGTTTAATCAGCCTCTCATGGCCTTTTCTCATTAGTATAGTTTTTAATGACATAAAAAACTGCTTTACAGACATCACAGAAACAATACACAACAATGAGCAAAGTGATAGCCATGAATTTTGTGTTAGGATTATATAGCTTCTGTATAGGAATTGCCATACTGGCTCAGACCAGTGGTCTATCTAGTCCAGTATCCTATATTAAACAGTGGCCAGTATCAGCTGCTTCACTGGAAGGTGCAAGAAATCCTACAGGGTAATCTGCTCACAGGGAAATTTCTGCCTAACCCCCATCAGACAGAGGTTGCCTTGAAGAGTAAGATTTATAGAATCATTGAGATGTAGGGTTAGAAGGGACCTCAAGACACCTGTGCTGAGGCAGGACCAAATATACCTAGACCATCCTGAGAGGTTTTTGTCCAACCAGTAATGGGGATTCCAGAAACTGCCTTGGAAGCCTATTTCAGAGCTTAACTATCCTGATGGTTAGACAGTTTTTCCGACTATCTAAATTTAATTGCCCTTGCTACAGACTAAGCCCATTACTTATTGTCCTACTTTCAGTGGACATGGAGAATAATTGATCATCGTCCTCTTTATAGCAGTCCTTAACATATTTGAAGACTGTTATCAGGTCTCCCCAGTCTTCTTTCTCAAGACTAAATATGCCCAGTTTTTTAAACCTTTTTTTGATAGGTCAAGGTTTTTAAACCCTTTATCATGTTTGTTGCTTTCCTCTGGACTCATTCCAATTTTCCCATATGTTTCTTAAAGTGTGGCACCTAGAATTGGACATAGTACTCGAGCTGAGGCTGCTGATTAGAGCAGGATAGTTATCTTCTATGTCTTACCTACGACACTCTTGTCAATACACCCTAGCATACTAGCCTTTTTCACAGCTACATTTGGTTGTTGGCTCATATTCAATTTGTGATCCACTATAATCCCAAGATCCTTTTCAGCAGTACTACTATCAAGCCAATTATTACCCACTTTGTAGTTGTGCATTTGAGTTTTCCTTCCTAAGGGTAGTACTTTGCACTTGTCTTAACTGAATTGCATCTTGTTGATTACAGACCAATTCTCCAATTTGTCAAGGTTCTTTTGAATTTTAACCCTGTCCTCCAAAGTGCTTGCAACCTCTCCCAGCTTGGTGTCATCTGAAAATTTTATAAGCATACACTTCACTCCATTTTTCAAGTCATTAATGAAAATATGGAATGGTACTGGACCCAAGACAGACCATTGTGGGACCCCACTAGATAGCCCTCCCAGTTTGACAGCAAATTTTTGATGACTAGTCTTTGAGTATGGTCTTTCAACCAGTTTTGCGCCCACCTTATAGTAATTTCATCTAGACCACATTTCCCTAATTTGCTTGTGAGAATGTCATGTGGGACTGTGTCAAAAGCCTTACTAAAATCAAGATACATCACATCTACTGCTTCCTCCCTATTCACTAGGCCAGACCTCTTGCTATCCATGTAAAGGTCTAATCTTCTTTTGAATCCTGCTAAGCCTCAGCTGTATTTTGTGGCTGTGAACTGTGCATGCTAATTGCATATCATCTGAAAATATATTTCCTTTTATCAGCTTTAAATTTGCCCCCTTTCAATTTCATTGTCTGTCCCTTGACCTGGTATTTTGAGCAACTGTAAATAATAGTGCCCAATCTAGCCAATCTTGCTATACAGAGCACACACACTTCAGGAGGCCATGTAAGGTTATGTGTGGGACCATGGTATGTTTTTTTCCCGCAATAAAATATCACTAAAAAGGCCTTGACCAAATGTGATCAGAACTGTGCTACCTGGAATCACAATTATACAATTATTGCTATTAGGATACTAGCATGATTACCTTGATCACTGTATTATAATCACTATTTGGTTGTCCACAGACTGTACAACACAGTTAACATATAAGATCCCTTTTCTGGGAATCCTGCTAGAAAAACTAGACTTAAACATGGTGTAGTTAACTTGCACAGTTTTATTCTCAGAGAAGACAGGACCTAAGGACACTACTATGTGGTTTCTGCCATCTTGGAGGAGCCAGATGCAATATAGTCTTCCAATATGATGTCAACATGGTTGGTCTAATAACATAGAGAAGCTGGAACTCAGTTGATATTGACTGTGCTCTGGCTTGGACTTCACATGATGAGAACATGATTTGGGAATATGGTTAAAACGTGGTATTGTCCTGACTACAGTGCAAGACCAAGGCATGTTTTCACTGTGTTGAGGAACTATTGTGTTTTACCCAGGTCTCCCAAGAAGTCAGAAATAACACTGCGTACTTACAGGTCTAGTAAGGCTGCTGCATAAACACAGTAAAGCAAAGCAAATAAACAGAACATCACCTTATGAAACAGTTCTTTCACTTCAGACAGTTTACCTGCTTGGAAGCAATTAGTCTCTCACAGTCCCCCTATTCAACTGGCTTAACTCTGAGAAATGGTAGGCAGGGTGGTCACATGAGCCCAGTACTTCTTTGTAGCAGGGGAGTGAGATAAAGATAGGTCCCTTCCCCAGTCACCTGTTCTGTCTCACCTCTCCTTTTTGTCTGGTCAGAAGCTTAAAAGGGCACTTGATAACCTCATTCAGCGGCTTAACTTGTTATGGCTTTCCTTCAACTTGACTTTCAACTGCCTAATACCAGCCTCTATCTTTTGAGATATCTATTTTAGGTACCTATATGGCCTCCATTAGTGTAATATCTGAGTGCCTCACAATCTTTTACTGTATTTATCTTCACAGCACTCCTATGATGGAAGGGAGTGCTATTATCCCCATTTTACAGATGGGGAACTGAGGTATAGGAAGACTAAGGCCTAGATCCTCAAAAGATATTTAATTTATTTGAGCATAAGCTTTCGTGAGCTACAGCTCACTTCATCGAATATTCGATGAAGTGAGCTGTAGCTCACGAAAGCTTATGCTCAAATAAATTGGTTAGTCTCTAAAGTGCCACAAGTCCTCCTTTTCTTTTTGCGGATACAGACTAACGTGGCTGCTACTCTGAAACAAGATATTTAGGTACCTAAATTGCTTTGAGGATCTGGTGCTCAGTGATTTGCCCAAGATCACACAGGGAGTCTGTGTCAGAACAGGCGCTTAAAATCCAAATCTCTGAAGTCCTAGGTTAGTGCCCTAACCACTGAACCACCAAAATCTGATAGTCTTACTGTATTTGGTCTGTAATTTTGAAAGCAATGCACCTAGAACAGTGTTCTTCTTACACGCGCTTAACAACTGCACAGCACACAGACTAATTCAGCTGACCCAGTAAATAATTCTGTCGAGTTTGGGCAACCTGCTTTGTTGTTTTAAACTGCTTTAGATATTTACATTTCAGAGGGTATGTCCTGCAGTGCAAGCCCCACTTCAATGCACCTACTGGGATTGGCTGATTATTCATGTGTACAGAAGGTAGGTAAAGAGCAGAGAAATGAAAGAAGGAAGATGTTCTTTGTAACCACAGCCATTTTCAGTTAGCCTGACCCAGACATCCATTAGGATCTATCCTAGGACAGTGATCTGGTTTGTTCTTCTTGCCATCACCAATATTTCTGGGAGCCCCACGAATAAACCCAGGATGCTATTTTGCAGATAAACCATTGCCTTTACGCTGTGGTACAGACGGTGATGGAAAAATAGGCGGGAGATAAACTGAACTACTTTGGAGGAACATGTAGCTTCTAGCATGGAAAAGAAAGGCAATCCAGACCCATCTTTATCAAGGTGAGCACAAGTTCCTCACTGGTAGGTTAATTTTTATTTTACATGTCTAACATTAGTATTCCAAAAACCCAACAGAAACCGTGAGACTGTAATTGTAGAAACCTCTTTTAAAATGGAAAAAAAAAATGTGCTGAGAGCTGCAAGATGCTGTCTAGGGAGATTACTTCACTGCAGACACACATTTTAATCTGCTTACTGAGCTTTCAAAACCAAATGTATGCCCTCTTCCCACAGAAGAGCCAAGCATTAAGGCCACCGCCTTGTGTGTGCACAGTCATTTTGCCAGCTATCACACAGGAAATCAATAGCAGAGCCAGGGTTGGAACACAGACCTGCAGGGTCCCTGTGCACTGCCTTAAACACAAGAGAACATCCTTTCTTTTCTTACAGCCCTCTTTCTCAATCATGGTCTCTCCAGTGCACTGGATAAAGCAAGGGTTCTGTAGAACAAGTAGTATGTAAACATGCAATTAAATACCATCATCATGCATACACATAAGGGGCCAAATTAAGACTGCCTGGGAAGTGACATACATAGAATTAACACCCAGCTAATGGAAGAACCCTAACTAGAACTCACAGGCTCACTCTTCCTCACTCCCAATGCAATACAACCACCCATGGGCCAAAGCTACTGGAGCATTCCTATATCTGGAGCTTTAGCTTTGTGCCTATCGTGTGGGGAGCTCTGTAGGACTGGAACATAGTGCAGTTGGCATGTAGGTAGCTTTATGGAGCTGGGTGGAACATTTGGAGGTTTTAGCAGCAAGCTCCTAACAAGCTCCACTGAGCACGTGCACTTTGTAACTCTGGTATGGGGACAGAAAAAAACCTCTCTCTGACACCTAGGCTCACCCCTTTTCCAAATACCAAGTCTTGCTCCAAAACAAGGAGGCGCTAAAGCTCTTCAAGGGAATGGTTGGAAAAAATGTTAACATTGGCCAAACTACCTATTAATCCTTAGCCTTATTCTCCCTTTCGCTGAAATATTCCAAAAATTCATTCTGAGGCAGAGAGCAAGCATGGAAAATTTTCAGTCTGAGAGATTAAAGTTTGACACCTTTATTAGCAACTGAAAACAGGAGTTAATAGAAAGTGTTAGGCAATCTTAACTGTAGGTTGCTACAAGCTCTGCCTGTTATACCTTTCAACAAAGGCCAGTAACTGTTCTCCATGGTCTGTTAACTGCAGAACTAGTGTCACACTGGCATTTCAGATAAATATATTTAAATACATAAAAACATTTTAAAATAATCTACAACAATGATTAATAATAAATAGCAACAAGAAAAACAAGGTGAGGTCAAAAGGGAAAAAAATCAATCAAAACCAATATGCCTATCTCCTGTATCATTCCCTCTTCCACCAATCAAATCATTTTATTGTGGAATAATTAAACTACAATATATGCATATATTCTTTCAGATAAAGTAAACAAAAGTATGACCATTCAGACATAAGGCTGATATAGTCTGTGTTTCACACCACTGAGCTGTATACAATTATTTGACTTATTTATTGAAAGGATTAATCTGAAGCATCTATCCCTGGTGCTAGACATTTTTACAGCAAGTACGGTGTGTGATTACAAAAATAAACCCCACACAAAATTCCAGTGCACACTGGCTTGCTGAAACTAGAATATTTGTCCAGCATGCTAACCCCATATCTGACCACTCTCTAACCCCCGCTCGCCCCCCCCCCACATATATACACACTACCAAGCACCCAGAACTCTTCTCTCCCTCGAGCTTTCCAGCATCTTAAGAAGTTAACAAATCCAAGGTCTATCTGATCAAGGAGAAGGGCACATTTCAGAAGATGCCCTGCCACTTTTCCTTCCTTTTTAACCCTTTGGGCTATTTTTAGCACAAGTACCTCTGTTGAGCACACAGCTGCTGCTGTATCACATAGGGAGAAAGATGGTCTGTCATCTAGGCAAGACTCAAAACCATTTAGGTCTTTATAGTTTGAAATCAATAACAACCTCCACCTGGAAACTAATAGGCAGACAACATATAAATACTCACTGTTCAGAGACCTCAGTGATACATAGACATGGCAAGGATCACATAAGGAGAGAGGCTGGGATTTTCAAGGGAGACTAAGGAAGTTAGGTGTCTAACTCTCATATTTCAATGGGAACTAAGTGCCTCAATCCCATGAGCTCCTTTGAATATCCCAGAGTGCCTGGGCAACCAACTGATCTAGGCAGTACTGGATCACACTAAAACTTACAGACAGCCCCCCAACCTGAAGCAAAACTCTCCAGCAACCACATACCACAACAACAAAAACTCTAACCAGGAACCTATCCTTGCAACAAAGCCCGATGCCAACTCTATCCACATATTTATTCAAGTGACACCATCATAGGACCTAATCACATTAGCCATGCCATCAAGGGCTCGTTCACCTGCACATATACCAATGTGATATACAGCATTATGTGCCAGCAATGTCTCTCTGCCATGTACATTGGCCAAACCGGACAGTCTCTATGCAAAAGAATAAATGGACACAAATCTGACATCAGGAATCATAACATTCAAAAACCGGTAGGAGAATGCTTCAACCTCTCTGGCTACTCAGTAAAAGATTTAAGGGTGGTAATTTTGCAACAGAAAAGCTTCAAAAACAGACTCCAACGAGAAACTGCTGAGCTTGAATTAATATGCAAACTAGATACCATTAACTTGGGTTTGACTAGAGACTGGGAGTGTCTGGGTCATTACACATTTTGAATCTATTTCCTTAGGTTAAGTATCCTCATACCTTCTTGTCAACTGTCTAAATGGGCCATTTTGATTATCACTACAAAAGCTTTTTTCTCCTGCTGATAATAGCTCATCTTAACTAATTAGCCTCTCACAGTTTGTATGGGAACTTCCAATTTATCTGTATGTATATATATATCTTTTTACTATATGTTCCATTTTATGCATCCAATGAAGTGGGCTGTAGCCCACAAAAGCTTATGCTGTAATAAATTTGTCAGTCTCTAAGGTGCCACAAGCATTCCTGTTCTTTTTGCGGATACAGACTAACATGGCTGCTACTCTGAAACCTTTAAAATATAAAAGGAGGACTTGTGGCACCTTAGAGACTAACCAATTTATTAGAGCATAAGCTTTCGTGAGCTACAGCTCACTTCCTCAGATGCATATCGTGGAAACTGCAGCAGGCTTTATATATACACAGAGAATATGAAACAATACCTATTCCCACCCCACTGTCCTGCTGGTAATAGCTTATCTAAAGTGATTTCCAGCACAAATCCAGGTTTTCTCACCCTCCACCCCCCCACACAAATTCACTCTCCTGCTGGTGATAGCCCATCCAAAGTGACAACTCTTTACACAATGTGCATGACAATCAAGCTGGGCTATTTCCTACATAAATCCAGGTTCTCACATCCCCCCCACCCCCATACACACACAAACTCACTCTCCTGCTGGTAATAGCTCATCCAAACTGACCACTCTTCAAGTTAAAATCCAAGTTAAACCAGAACATCTGGGGGGGGGGGTAGGAAAAAACAAGAGGAAACAGGCTACCTTGCATAATGACTTAGCCACTCCAAGTCTCTATTTAAGCCTAAATTAATAGTATCCAATTTGCAAATGAATTCCAATTCAGCAGTTTCTCGCTGGAGTCTGGATTTGAAGATTTTTTGTTTTAAGATAGCGACCTTCATGTCTGTGATCGCGTGACCAGAGAGATTGAAGTGTTCTCCGACTGGTTTATGAATGTTACAATTCTTGACATCTGATTTGTGTCCATTTATTCTTTTACGTAGAGACTGTATGCCAACATTTTTATGGCTGATTTAGAACAACGCTTCCTCAGCTCTCGTCCCCTAAAGCCCCTACTCTACTTGCGCTATATTGATGACATCTTCATCATCTGGACCCATGGAAAAGAAGCCCTTGAGGAATTCCACCATGATTTCAACAATTTCCATCCCACCACCAACCTCAGCCTGGTCCAGTCCACACAAGAGATCCACTTCCTGGACACTACAGTGCTAATAAACAATGGTCACATAAACACCACCCTATACCGGAAACCTACTGACCGCTATTCCTACCTGCATGCCTCCAGCTTTCACCCTGACCACACCACACGATCCATCGTCTACAGCCAAGCTCTGCGATACAACCGCATTTGCTCCAACCCCTCAGACAGAGACAAACACCTACAAGATCTCTGTCAAGCTTTCTTACAACTACAATACCCACCTGCAGAAGTAAAGAAACAGATTGATAGAGCCAGAAGAGTTCCCAGAAGTTACCTACTACAGGACAGGCCTAACAAAGAAAATAACAGAACGCCACTAGCCGTCACCTTCAGCCCCCAACTAAAACCCCTCCAACGCATTATTAAGGATCTACAACCTATCCTAAAGGATGACCCAACACTCTCACAAATCTTGGGAGACAGGCCAGTCCTTGCCTACAGACAGCCCCGCAACCTGAAGCAAATACTCACCAACAACCACATACCACACAACAGAACCACTAACCCAGGAACTTATCCTTGCAACAAAGCCCGTTGCCAACTGTGCCCACATATCTATTCAGGGGACACCATCACAGGGCCTAATAACATCAGCCACACTATCAGAGGCTCGTTCACCTGCACATCCACCAATGTGATATATGCCATCATGTGCCAGCAATGCCCCTCTGCCATGTACATTGGTCAAACTGGACAGTCTCTACGTAAAAGAATAAATGGACACAAATCAGATGTCAAGAATTGTAACATTCATAAACCAGTCGGAGAACACTTCAATCTCTCTGGTCACGCGATCACAGACATGAAGGTCGCTATCTTAAAACAAAAAAACTTCAAATCCAGACTCCAGCGAGAAACTGCTGAATTGGAATTCATTTGCAAATTGGATACTATTAATTTAGGCTTAAATAGAGACTTGGAGTGGCTAAGTCATTATGCAAGGTAGCCTGTTTCCTCTTGTTTTTTCCTACCCCCCCCCCCAGATGTTCTGGTTTAACTTGGATTTTAACTTGAAGAGTGGTCAGTTTGGATGAGCTATTACCAGCAGGAGAGTGAGTTTGTGTGTGTATGGGGGTGGGGGGGATGTGAGAACCTGGATTTATGCAGGAAATAGCCCAGCTTGATTGTCATGCACATTGTGTAAAGAGTTGTCACTTTGGATGGGCTATCACCAGCAGGAGAGTGAATTTGTGTGGGGGGGTGGAGGGTGAGAAAACCTGGATTTGTGCTGGAAATCACTTTAGATAAGCTATTACCAGCAGGACAGTGGGGTGGGAATAGGTATTGTTTCATATTCTCTGTGTATATATAAAGCCTGCTGCAGTTTCCACGATATGCATCTGAGGAAGTGAGCTGTAGCTCACGAAAGCTTATGCTCTAATAAATTGGTTAGTCTCTAAGGTGCCACAAGTCCTCCTTTTCTTTTTGCGAATACAGACTAACACGGCTGCTACTCTGAAACCTTTAAAATATAGTTCTTTGCTTCCTAACAGGAGCTAGGAACTTTGCAAAAATGATACTCTCATCTCTTGTGTTACTGTAATATTTGGCCTCCTAGTGAACCAAGCATAAAGCAGTGCTTCCAAAGGGACTTGCTCTCAGTGGATGATTACTAAGCAGGGTGTAATAGTATCCGCTTGATGCATGGAGGAGCAGTTCTGTGAGCCTTCTGAGTTAAATGTTCCACTCAGAATCCCATGTCCTGTACTGAAGCTACAGTACTAACACCCCTGAGCAGCCTTTTTCCAAGAAATATTAGCTGAATGAAGAGCAAGAGGGGACCAACCAGTAGTTACATTGACTAGGGATGTCTCTCATCCAGCTGAACTGCCTCTTTACCCAAGAAGTACAGTATTATAATTTATCAATTTATGGTGCTGACATGGCTTCCCCACCCCATTACTGTAGTAGCTGAGTACCTCACAGTCTTTAATTATTTATCTTCACACCCCCATGAGGTAGGGACATAATATTGCTCCCATTTTACAAATAGGGAACCAAAGCACAGAGACACTAATTAACTTGCCTGAGTCACACAGTACGTGTCTAAGCAGGAAACTGAACCTACCTTTGTTGAACCTACATCCCAGGCTAGCATCCTAGCCACTGAACTATCCTTCCTCTCAGTTTCAGTCCCCTGCTTCAAATTTCTTCACATTGGGTTGCACTCCTTCAGAAAGAATCTAGTGTGGACCATTTTCACTCCCAGTACCAATCCTGATTCCACACTTCTCAACTCAAGAGCATGAAAACAGTCATATTGAGAGTATTAATGATATAACCATGAAAATAAACACGGTTTCATGTAATTGGTGTGGCTCCTTGATTACAGTCTCTTTTTATATCACCTCCATTTCTTCCATTGACATGGGCACAGGGCTTTACATTGATTAGGAGTGAATGTTTCCTTACTGCCTGAAGCCTGATGCTGTATTTTCTACAGGACATTTCACAGCTTGCTACTATAGTCCCATCTGTTTGCTATTCCTCTAGTTTTGATGACACTTGTTTTAAATTCAATCATGGTCAAATCTGCAATGGGATGAGACCTAATAAACATGAATGTGAAGTTATGTTAGTCATGTTCCTAAGCTGAGGAGCTGTTGATGGAAGCAAATCCCCTTTGCACAGTATTAGAAAGATGCTGTCAAATCCCCCAAACTACAAATTCTATTGCTATGTGGTTAATAGCTGTGTAAGCAGATAGGTGCTCTTAAATTTAAAGAAATCAAAACTGAGTTGTGATGGCATTTGGAAAGATGCTGACACTTTTAGGTGTGCCATTGTGCATCAACAGGTACTTTTTGCCTCATTGTGCATGGAATTACTATGTCAGAAATAGATGTTATTTATATCACTGCAATCGGTGGCATTTTGAGTCTCATACATATGAGACTTTAAAATGAGTGCTCTCTAACATATCACAGGCATAGCTTTTTATTTGGCACCCATCACCGCTCAGATATTATGCTTTATTACGCCAATATAGGAACCTAGATAGATAGATATAATGGTAGATGGCACATTGAGAAATTAGCTCCAAACAAAATCCTCTAGGGTATTTTGCTGGATCAGTCACTTGCAGTTTGCCTGTGACTGTAAATAGGATTAGAGGAAAGAGCCTGGGATTATGTGGTAACAGTCTGGTTGGCAGCAAGACAAAATAGTTATAGAAAAGTGTAGAAAACATAGCATATGCTAGGTCGAACAGGTTCATGTTTGAACAGCTGCCTTACTGGGACATTTTTTAAATAAATAAAAAAAACCCCTTCCCATTCCTTTGTACCAGGCTGATAAAAGGTTTGCCCTTTAATTATCGCTTAGCTTTTTTAATTCAGAAATTGCCACCTACAAGTAACATGTTATTTAGCAAACACCCATTGACCCAGATCTTATTCCCTTTGAAATCAATGCAAAACAACAGCTGAGAAAAGGATAGGGTCCAGAATATTTCATGTATATATCTGATCCAAAATTGTTCCATAACTTGTCTAGATAAGGGTTTTCCTGTATTAACACATTAAATCCAAATTTAATGTTGCAGATCGCCAAACTGTGAATATGTTAAATACAGTATGGTAAAACAATGCCCAATAGCATGGCATAATCTGCTCCCAGTTACTCTGGTGTAAATTTGGAATAACTTCAGTGCTATATACTCTCATCTCTAGAAACTGAGGGTGCTTGGCATCTTTCAAAATAGGGCTTTTACACTAGACCAGGCTCTCTCTCCATAATGCTTAGGTGTCTGGTGAATCCCATTTTTAAGGGAGTCACAGCTGGGCAATGAAAAGTGATGTGTGGGTGAAAGCACAAGAACTTAGTATGGGGATGGGGTTTTGATGTACATACCTTTGAGAAACAAAATTCACTTTTTTTGGTCATAGAAAAGCAAAAATTAATATTCATTGTTAAGTTCTTCTCACATGCATATGGTTTTAATACAGCTTCATTGGAACAGCAACAACCAAAAATGGCTTTTGCCAGTGGTTTGGCTATAATTCTATACTGTGAAATAGGCCTTTTCTGTTCATTGCTTAAAGAGATCTTGTTTTATACTAGAAAATTTTAGATTTGACAAGTTGTCCTACACATACACAGCACCTTTATTATGTCATTTTTGAAGAGAAGTTTCTTGGGGATTTACAAGCTTTTAAAAAACTTGCATGACAGGAGCAAGTCACATCAGTCATACCATGTTTAACCTTACACTAAGAGTTAAGAGCATTTTATTGTTCTTTTTAACCACTGTGGGGGAGATTTTCAAAAGCAGCTAAGACATTTAGGAGCAAACATCCATGGGATTTTTGCTCCTAAATCCCTTAGTTGCATTTGAAAATTTCCCACTGTAAGTTTACTGTCCTTATAATGCTGTATATATTAAAAGATACCAAATGCCCTGTGGTTGGTCAGTGTTTCTGAGACATGTAATATGATGATTTGAAAAAGGATCTCTCTAGAAACTGGGCATGGCCAAAATAGTGTGTTTAGGGATACAGACTATTTATATCTTTGTTGGTGTTGGCCTGAGCACCATGAACACCCAAAGCCATCGGAAAATGAGGGCCTGTGATACCTCGTAGGTTTGGACCCTTAAGGAGCAGAAATGGGACTATATCTATAAGGGAGAAAATAAATATAAAAGAATGGCAACAGACACACAAAACATTTCTTAGCTGTTGTTAAAAGATAACAACTCTTCCGCTTCACCTTAAATTTTCAGAGCTGAACTCTGACTCCAGGAACTTGAGAAACTGCTCTCTCCCCACTGTGTCCTTCAATGCTTCATCCATGCCAAAGCCCCATCGCTTTACCCTCTGTTGCCCTGGCTCTTTGCTGGGGGCAAGAAAAAAAGTAGTCACAGACTGAGCTAGCACGTGGTAGTGTTGTATATGCAAGTAATGATGGGAACTCCTAAAGTTCAGCTACAGGTTTCTCACCCTCCAAGTCACTTGTGCTTGTATGGTGTTGTTATACAGAGATTTAATGGTCGGTGCCAAGCACACTGTCAGTGCTTAATCAATGTAGCATAGGAGTGCGCGTGTATGTGTATACACACATACACACACACACATATGGGGCTCCCCTTTTCATCCCCCTTCCCAGTGGAACCCTGTATATTGGCCATTGTGGACCCTGCAGTTTTTCATGCAGGTATATGAATCCATTCAAAATAACAGGAAACTGTACAGCTGAAAAGACCAAGAGCAAATTGGTATGCATGGTAATCTCATTTCCTATCTGCCTCAGTACTGTGCTGCAGAATGTATGGTGGAAATCTGCACATTTCAAACAAAGACAGAAATTATTGCTACATACATTATTAATCGGAAAAGAAGGAAGAAATAACATACCAGACCTCTAGTTCCCAGAATGTAGTGTCATCTGATAGCCAAGGGTTAGAGGGGTCAGGTGGCACAAGAAATGGATCATATTCCACATACTGCTCTGTGTAAGCTAACAGACTAAAAAAAAACCATCAAACATTGTCATGTTAACGAGCTTTATGATCAGAAACCTGTTTTTCAAAAGTAAACTCTGGTGGTGGTGGGATACTGCTTTCTATTTTATCAAGGGCTGAAATAAAATAAACGGCAAGCTTTATTAATACTTCTAAACATTTCTGCATGGAATTTCACTGAAGAATTCCAAATGGATTAATTAATAAAGTCTAACATGCACCCCATGAATCAGGTTTCAGCCTCATTTTATAGATGAGGCAACTGAAGTGCAAAGAGATTGAAATAAGGCAACAGAGAGAAGCTGAAATAAAAAACTAATTAAGTAGATCTGACTCTGAGTCGAGGAGGGCTGAACTGGAAGGGAAGCTCACTGGGAGGCTTAATTGAGGCAAAGTGGCAACATTATTGTACAACAGATCTGGGGATAGGTCCCTGAGCTGCATAGGTGCTGTCGCTCAGCCTACGGCCTGATTCACCAACTCAGCAGTGCAATGGCTCATTCGGGTGGCCAGACTACAGGGGGTTGGAAAAATTACAAAAAAACAGGGCAAACTCTGGTTTCTCTAAAACAGGCACCAGTTCTGAAAATAAGGATATTTCTGGCTTTCTGGGAGATATAGTTGCCCTATTTGTTTATAAAAACTGGGTTGTTCAGTCATATTAATTCAGGGTGGGGTAAGAACATGCAGGATAAGAGTCAGTTAATGATGGTGGTGGTGCCGGGGGGAGAGAATGAAACAGGGGTCATTTTTTTAAAAATTTCTCGGGAATGAACTTAGTACAATGTCCTGGTGCAAAACTGTCTTTCAGGCCCACAAAAAATCATCAACACCAGCGGTGGTACCCGATGACTTCAACAGGAGTTTGTGAGACGGCCACCAATTTGGCCAATACCAGGGGCTGAACTAGGGGCTTCCGGAGCTGAAAATAAGAGATGCTCTAAATGAAGCTAAAGAGCCAGGCTCTATACTGTAGAGCTGTAACAGACACAGCCTCTGTACATAGGGTACAGATAAACATATGCAACATACAATAACCAGTAGGTTACATCTACATTAGGAATTTTGTAGCCTTTTCTCCACACTGGTCCTGAAAAACAGATTTTCCTAGGGTAGGCAATGTCAGGGAGCTTAGTGTACAAAGCAGTTACATGATCAGGCCACAGCTTTCTTCTAAATTCAGCGCTTTTTTTCTGTTTCACTGAACTGAGAGAAATGGCATTAAATCATACCATATTAGCGAATCAGAAAATAGACATGCCTTCATTGCTCACATAAAGTAAACTGTCTTCAGTCAAGTTGAATAAACATCCCAACTCCCTTGTCTCCTCCTCACAGATATTTTCTAGATACTTCTTAGACCATTTCAAAAATAGAAAATGTGACAATATACGTACCTCTCTGCAACTTTTGACATTTTTAACCGATGTCTGTCTAACTGTATTTGCCAATATGTTATCTGAAAAAGTGAAGGCAAAAAGTGGCATGAGTAATGTCTTGCTTGGTTTTATTTTTAGAACTTTTTATTAGGACTACAATGTAGATTTAATTTTTTCTAAGTCACAGAGAAGTGTATCTGAGCTATAATGACATATTATCATAATATTTTTAAAGTAGATGGAACTCTATAAATACAAGACATTATACATAGCTAAAAATGGACAAGTATAACATTTTTTCCTAAAGGTTCATCAATATAAATCTAATTAGTATATTAATTTTTACAGAGAAACCCATTAATTGTTCCCACTCACCTTTTACCACTTCTATTGCTCTGGGAAAGATTAATGAAACTTTAATGGCAATATGTGAGTAAATCTACATACACTGAGATACAACTATGCTCTCAAACCTTATAGTGGAGTGTTGGAAGAGAGAATGAGTGACCTGGTTACTGAAGAAAGGCTAATGCATTTAATTTAAAAAAGAACACACTAACTGGGTTATTGGTAAAGCCTTACACTGTTAATAAAGACTAAAAAAAATTTAGTGCTACTCCCATTACCATTAATGAAAGTTATATGCATAAATCTCCATGTACTGAGATGAGAAGAAATATACTCTCAAACTTTGTTTCCTCTAACCATTTAATTGATCTAATTTAAATGTTAAAGAAATATACTTGACAGTTATGGTACATTTTTATTCTAATTTTAGAAGTTTATTATAATTGTTTTCAAACCTCTTGGTGTAATTCGTCTTCTGTAGGTGGCTTAGTTTCTGGTACTGGTGTGTGGGTAGGACTATGACTTCGAATGTCATTTTGTAATCCATAGACAGACTATGAAAAAGTATGGAAAGAAAGACATTTGTTTTTAAAGAGTGCTTATCTTATACAAACATCATCATATATATTTTTGTATTATGTATTCAAGAAGTTAGCTACCCCTGTGTTTTCACAAGCCTTACATCACTGTTCAACAGTCCTGTAAATATGCCATGCATTGAAACACAATGTTGCAAAATGAAATAAAGAATTCTGAGGAAAGGCCCTATTACATGATAACATAGGATTTTATGTCTAACTCTCTCTCTATATATTTGCATGTAGCACGTATTAGGGATGACACAGTAGGGCAGCTATTATAGTGGGTGGAGGTGGTTGGCACGGAAGAGAAGGAACAGGAAATTGAGAGGTACACGGCCATGATGAATTATTATTTGTACAGTTCCCAAATGTGTGCCAGGTGCTTGATAAATGACTAATGCCTGGGACCTTTCACTAATGCAATCAAATTGTGCTGATGACATCTCCAAATCCAGTCTTCCTTCAGATTCAGGACTTTACCATGTAACAACACTATACTCTAATTACAAAGTGATACTTTAGATCAGGGATCGGCAACCTCTGGCACGTGGCCCATCAGGGAAATCTGCTGACGGGCTGGGACGGTTTGTTTACCTGCAGCATCCGCAGGTTCAGCCAATCGCAGCTCCCACTGGCCGTGGTTGGCCATTCCAGGCCAATGGGGGCTGCGGGAAGCGGCATGGGCTGAGGGATGTGCTGGCTGCCGCTTACCACAGCCCCATTGGCCTGGAATGGCCAATCGCGGCCAGTGGGAGCTGCGATTGGCTGAACCTGCGGATGCTTCAGGTAAACAAACCGTCCCGGCCCGTCAGCAGATTTCCCTGATGGGCCGCGTGCCAAAGGTTGCCGATCCCTGCTTTAGATTAAAAATGGGATCAATGTACAGAACTGGGATCCAGCTCTGGATCTGAAATACCTTATAATTTAGGGCTGTTTGGACCTGGGGTATTGGTCCAACCTGTTATATAGACTTGGGCAATTTGTAAAACTGGTTTGGTTTATCAAATCTATTTCCTCCAAAGTTCCAGGGATTTTATCTGGGGACATCTTTATTCTAAATTAGAGTTTCTCTTTACCTTCAAGGATGTGCAGGGATCCATTTTTCAGAGTAGCAGCCGTGTTAGTCTGTATCCGCAAAAAGAACAGAAGTCCTTGTGGCACCTTAGAGACTAACAAATTTATTAGAGCATAAGCTTTCGTGGGCTACAGCCCACTTCATCGGATGCATAGAATGGAACATATAGTAAGAAGAGGTATATATACATACAGATAAGTTGGAAGTTGCCATACAAACTGTGAGAGGCTAATTAGATAAGATGATAATAGCTCATCTTAACTAATTAGCCTCTCACAGTTTGCATGGCAACTTCCAACTTATCTGTATGTATATATATATCTCTTCTTACTATATGTTCCATTCTGTGCATCTGATGAAGTGAGCTGTAGCCCACGAAAGCTTATGCTCTAATAAATTTGTTAGTCTCTAAGGTGCCACAAGTACTCCTGTTTTTTTTTCAGGGATCCATTGCTACTACTATTTTTCTTGCATGTTTGTACTTACTGAAAGTGAAAGTTCTGTGGGCATTTTTACTTATATTTTTCCCTTTAACTACTATAGAAAATTTGTGACAGGGATACTAAGTATTTACCATGCAATATTCAATATACTGAACAACATACTGACAATATGTTCTGCACTGCAAAATATGGGTCTCCTATTCTTTTGGTCCCTGTCTATGCCTCTGAGGGATTCCTTGGGGCCATAGAATTTACATTTGCAAACAACATATTTTGTTTAGGGCAGTTAAAATTGGAAAGTTCCTGTAAGACTTTATTATGCATGAAACACAGAAGTTGAAGGTGCTAAGTACCCTTAAATAGCCTTGTAAGAAAAAGTGTAAAGAAAAATGACAGGTTTCAGAGGAGCAGCCATGTTAGTCTGTATCCGCAAAAAGAAAAGGAGTACTTGTGGTACCTTAGAGACTAACACATTTATTTGAGCATAAGCTTTCGTGAGCTACAGCTCACTTCATCGGATGCATTCAGTGGACAATACAGTTGGGAGATTTATATACATAGAGAACATGAAACAATGGGTGTTACCATACACACTGTAATGAGAGTGATCAGGTAAGGTGAGCTATTACCAGCAGGAGAGTGTGGCTGGTGTGATGAGGCCCTATGATGGTGTCCCCTGAATAGATATGTGGACACAGTTGGCAATGGGCTTTGTTGAAAGAACAGGTTCCTGGGTTAGTGGTTCTGTTGTGTGGTGTGTGGTTGCTGGTGAGTATTTGCTTCATGTTGGGGGGCTGTCTGTAAGAAAGGACTTGCCTGTCTCCCAAGATCTGTGAGAGTGATGGGTCGTCCTTCAGGATAGGTTGTAGATCTTTGATGATGCATTGGAGAGGTTTTAGTTGGGGGCTGAAGGTGATGGCTAGTGGCATTCTGTTATTTTCTTTGCTGGGCCTGTCCTGTAGTAGGTGACTTCTGGGTACTCTTCTGGCTCTGTCAATCTGTTTCTTCACTTCAGCAGGTGGGTATTGTAGTTGTAAGAATGCTTGATAGAGATCTTGTAGGTGTTTGTCTCTGTCTGAGGGGTTGGAGCAAATGCGGTTGTATCGAAGAGCTTGGCTGTAGACAATGGATCGTGTGGTGTGGTCTGGATGAAAGCTGGAGGCATGTAGGTAGGCATAGCAGTCGGTAGGTTTCTGGTATATGGTGGTGTTTATGTGACCATCACTTATTAGCACCATAGTGTCCAGGAAGTGGATCTTTTGTGTGGACTGGTCCAGGCTGAGGTTGATGGTAGGATGGAAATTGTTGAAATCATGGTGGAATTCCTCAAGGGCTTCTTTTCCATGGGTCTAGATGATGAAGATGTCATCAATGTAGCACAAGTAGAGTAGGGGCATTAGGGGACGAGAGCTGAGGAAGAGTTGTTCTAAGTCAGCCATAAAAATGTTGGCATACTGTGGGGCCATGCGGGTACCCATAGCAGTGCCGCTGATTTGAAGGTATATATTGTCCCTAAATGTGAAATCGTTATGGGTGAGGACAAAGTCACAAAGTTCAGCCACCAGGTTTGCCGTGATATTATCGGGGATACTGTTCCTGATGGCTCGTAGTCCATCTTTGTGTGGAATGTTGGTGTAGAGGGTTTCTACATCCATAGTGGTTAGGATGGTGTTATCAGGAAGATCACCGATGGATTGTAGTTTCCTCAGGAAGTCTGTGGTGTCTCAAAGATAGCTGGGAGTGCTGGTAGCATAGGGCCTGAGGAGGGAGTCTACATAGCCAGCCAATTCTGCTGTCAGGGTGCTAATGCCTGAGAGGAAGGATTTGTGCGTCCAGGATTTCCAGGTTTATGGATTTTGGGTAGCAGATAGAATATCCCTGGTCAGGGTTCAAAAACCAGTCAGAGAACACTTCAATCTCTTTTGTCACTTGATTACAGACTTAAAAGTGACAATTCTTCAACAAAAAAACTTCAAACAGACTCCAAGGAGAGACTGCTGAATTGGAATTAATTTGCGAACTGGATACAATTAACTTAGGCTTGAATAAAGACTGGGTGTGGATGGGTCATTACACAAAGTAAAACTATTTCCCCATGTTTATTTTCCCCCTACTTTTCCTCACATATTCTTGTCAACTGCTGGAAATGGCCCATCTTGATTATCACTACAAAAGGCTCCCCCGCATCCCCGCTCTCCTGCTGATAATAGCTCACCTTACCTGATCACTCTCCTTACAGTGTGTATGGTAACACCCATTGTTTCATGTTCTCTATGTATTTAAATCTCCCCACTGTATTTTCCACTGAATGCATCCGATGAAGTGAGCTGTAGCTCACGAAAGCTTATGCTCAAATAAATTTGTTAGTCTCTAAGGTGCCACATGTACTCCTTTCCTAAAGAAAAAGCAGATCTGTTTTAATTTTTAGTAAATGGCTTACTAATTAGTAGTTTCAAGTCACAACAGGCTATGGAATTTTTGATGTATTTTTTCAATGCAAAGAAAGGAAAAAAAGGATTTACATATTTCAGTCATATTAAATAAACAACTCTGGAAATATATCACTTTCTATCCAAACACTGTACTTACCTTTCTGGTTTTGTGAGGATTTTTCATTCTTGAAGACTTTTTAATATCCACTTCAGTAGTGTTTACACATCCAGGCTAAAATTAAAAATAACATAAGAATGGAATCTGACATTGAACTCCATATTTATTGTATTTAGTTACCGCACAGTGAAGCCTGTACTACGGGTTAGAATAAGCAGAGACATGGTTAAAACTGTGAAGTATGGATAAATCTATCCTGAGGATGACAACCTATATTCAAAAATGTAAGATGCCTGAGTGTAGACTCCTCTGGAAAAATATGAGATAACACTGCACACAGGACCATGAATATTAGCTGTTTGTACCCTGCATCTATGTAGCAATATGGATGCCACTATAATGCAAAAGCAATGCCTTCAGGAAATAATATGTTGAAACCTGCACTGAGATCCACCTCCAGCAGACAATCTGCTGTCTTAATTTATTACTGTAAAAGATCACTAGGGTTTCCAGAACAATGTTGTTTGGTCTATTTTGAATAGGGTTGCCGACTTTCTGATTGCAGAAAACCAAATACCCTTGCCCCACCCCTGCTCTGCCCCTTCCCCAAGGCCCTGCCCTTTCCCCACCCCTTCTCCAAGGACCTGCCCCCCGACTCCATCCTGCCTCCCTATGTCACTTGTTCTCCCCCACCCTCATTCACTTGCTCAGTTTCACCAGGCAGGGGGTTGGGGTGCGGGAGGGGGTGAGGGCTCTGGCTGGGTGTGCAGGCTCAGGGGTAGGGCTGGGGATGAGGGGTTTTGGGTGCAGGAGGGGGATCCAGGCTGGGGGGGGTGAGGCCAAGGAGTTTGGCATGTGGAAGGAGATTCTGGACTGAGGCAGGGGGTTGGGGTGTGGCAGGGGGAATGGGCTGTGTGCTGGGGGTTCAGGCTCTGGGGTGTGGCCAGAAATGAGGGGTTCAGGGTGTGGGAGGGAGCTCCTGGCTGGGGAAGGGGATTGAGGTGCGGGAGGGGGTGAGGGCTGTGGCTAGAGTGCGGGCTCTGGTGTGGGGCCGGGGTGAGGGTTTAGAGTGAAGAAGAGGACTCTGGGCTGGAGCCGAGGGGTTCAGTGTGCAGGATGGGTGCAGGCTCTGGGAGGGAGTTTTGGTGCAGCAGGGGCTCAGGGCTGGGGCGGAGAGGCCTGGGATGCAGGAGGGGGCTCCGGGCTGGGCCAGGGGGTTGGGGTGAGGGTTTCAGCTGCGGGTGTGGGTTCTGGGGTGGGGCCGGAGAAAGTCCTTCAGTCAAACAAGCCTTTACAATTGAAAAAAATAAAGCAAATGGAAGCAACAAACAAATGTACATTTCAGTCCTTTTTGCCACATCATAAAGAAGCACAAAAGGACACAAAACCCATTTTTTAAAGATCTGCTTGTACACTTTGTTACAAGTGCAACTTTCTGTGTTTAAATAAGGTTTTGCACCCAAAACTGAAGAATTCTAGAATGTGATGCCACTACCCTGATATTTAGGCATGGTATGGTGAGCCAAAGATGACGTTTTAACCAAAGCTGCGTGAAACTCAATAGTATTCATTTCTGGGGCACAGTGTAGTCATTTGAATCTTTTCATCAGTTTCAGTTCATGTTAGTTTGAACCCCATGTTCTGCTCTGAGTTTTTGACTCAAAGTGAAACTTGGCCAATTTAAGATTATGAAAAATCATAAATCATTCGTGGTTACTAAAATGTAATAGAACCTTTAGAAAACCCTGTGCTACCTTTCACACGTACAATCATACACCAATTGAACTCAACGACAAAACTCTCATTGACTTCTATGGGAACACCATCAGGCCACAGAATTTTACCAAACATCAAACATGGTGAGTTTTGTATTGTTTGGGTTTTCATACCAAAATTTTTACACAGACCTAACTCAAGCCTTTTACTCGCTTTGACTTGCTTTACTGCAGAACATTTCAACAGTCAACCACTTAGGATATGACACATCCATAAAAGTAGATAATCTGGGAACCATGTTGCAAACACCACACAAAATTTGAAAGATGTTTCTTTTTCCACCATTTCATTATGCTTTTAGTGGTTATGTCCCTTTAAGATTTTATTTTAAAGATTTATTGTAACAATTATAAATAATATGTAAAGTGTAGGGAAAGGAGTCAAATTCATCCCAGAAATAACTCCATGCACAAATTCAACCCATTATTTAATTTTAAATTCTGTCTCACTAAAAAGACTGGGCCAGATTTTGTCTTTAATTATATTCAGTGATGTCAAGACAGTGATTGAAAACAGAATTTAACCTTCCCTTACTTTTGTAAGCCTTTATATCTAGCTCTTTGTGAGCCTTATATCTTGTCCCTGGGTTTATGTCATTTTAATGTATTTTATTTTATTTTAAATGTGTATTTTAAATGTGTTATATTGTTGCATACATTTTTTAATGTTGCAAACACAGTTGCTCCAAGTTGGGACTTTACTGGGCCAATTTGAGCCTTCAATGAAATGATAGAGTTGTTATAAATACCACAGCATTAGGAAAAAGAAAGGAGTACTTGTGGCACCTTAGAGACTAACCAATTTATTTGAGCATAAGCTTTCGTGAGCTACAGCTCACTTCATTGGATGCATACTGTGGAAAGTTTAGAAGATCTTATTATATACACACAAAGCATGAAAAAATACCTCCTCCCACCCCACTCTCCTGCTGGTAATAGCTTATCTAAAGTGATCACTCTCCTTACAATGTGTATGATAATCAAGTTGGGCCATTTCCAGCACAAATCCAGGTTTTCTCAGCCCTCCCCCCACAAACTCACTCTCCTGCTGGTAATAGCTTATCTAAAGTGACCACTCTCCTTACAATGTAGCCACTAGCCCTCACCTTCAGCCCCCAACTAAAACCCCTCCAACGCATTATTAAGGATCTACAACCTATCCTGAAGGATGACCCAACACTCTCACAAATCTTGGGAGACAGGCCAGACCTTGCCTACAGACAGCTCCCCAACCTGAAGCAAATACTCACCAGCAACCACATACCACACAACAGAACCACTAACCCAGGAACCTATCCTTGCAACAAAGCCCATTGCCAACTGTGCCCACATATCTATTCAGGGGACACCATCACAGGGCCTAATAACATCAGCCACACTATCAGAGGCTCGTTCACCTGCACATCCACCAATGTGATATATGCCATCATGTGCCAGCAATGCCCCTCTGCCATGTACATTGGTCAAACTGGACAGTCTCTACGTAAAAGAGTAAATGGACACAAATCAGATGTCAAGAATTATAACATTCATAAACCAGTCGGAGAACACTTCAATCTCTCTGGTCACGCGATTACAGACATGAAAGTCGCTATTTTAGAACAAAAAAACTTCAAATCCAGACTCCAGTGACAAACTGCTGAATTGGAATTCATTTGCAAAGTGGATACAATTAACTTAGGCTTGAATAGAGACTGGGAGTGGCTTAGTCATTATGCAAGGTAGCCTATTTCCCCTTGTTTTTTCCTACCTCTCCCCCTCAGACGTTCTTGTTAAACCCTGGATTTGTGCTGGAAATGGCCCACTTTGATTATCATACACAATGTAAGGAGAGTGGTCACTTTAGATAAGCTATTACCAGCAGGAGAGTGAGTTTGTGTGTGGGGGGGGTGAGAAAACCTGGATTTGTGCTGGAAATGGCCCAACTTGGTTATCATACACATTGTAAGGAGAGTGATCACTTTAGATAAGCTATTACCAGCAGGAGAGTGGGGTGGGAGGAGGTATTTTTTCATGCTTTGTGTGTATATAAGATCTTCTAAACTTTCCACAGTATGCATCCGATGAAGTGAGCTGTAGCTCACGAAAGCTTATGCTCAAATAAATTGGTTAGTCTCTAAGGTGCCACAAGTACTCCTTTTCTTTTTGCGAATACAGACTAACACAGCTGTTACTCTGAAACCTGACAGAATTAGGAGTTTATAATGGAAATGTCAGACTCTTCTTAACAGGTAGCACTAGAGGGGGTATTTCTGGTTATAACCAGAGGCAATAGAGTGAGAGGCACTGGGAGGCTGAATACAGGGGAAATTCACCCTGTTGGATGCAGTTAGTCCCACCCCTTCCTCCTCGGAGGAAGTGCAGTGATGGGGCAGGAAGTAAAATAATTTTTAAATGTCTTGAGACACCTATCCTGATTCTTGCTTGCATATTTATACCTGCTTCTGGAAATTTCCACTACATGCATCCGACAAAGTGGGTATTCACCCACGAAAGCTTATGCTCCAATACGTCTGTTAGTCTATAAGGTGCCACAGAACTCTTTGCTACTTTTACAGATCCAGACTGACACGGCTACCCTTCCGATATTTGAGACATTAAAAAATTCCTTAGCACAAAGCCAAGGTTTCCCATTCCCCTAAAAATGCAAGGATATCATCATCTATGAAACATCAGCAGTGTCTTCAGAAAGAGAAAAGAATTAATCCAAGTGTGCTCCTGCAAAATGATATTATGTCTGTGTGCTTATTGCTACTAAGAAGTTTGGGTGTTAAAAGCCCAGAAGATGACTGGTAGAAAAGGAATCTGAAAGATTCAGATGAAGTGCTGGATGACTGGAAATGCCCATCAGAGAAATGAAAAAAAAAAAGTGTCTGATGTAGGAAAGTAGACTATGGGTAAAATTTATTATACCAAAGTAGGAGTATTTTAATTTGTGACTGAGGCAGAAAAAGAAGAAGATATTCTGCTCAGTTGGTGTAAATCCGGAGGAAATCCATTGATTTCATCAGCTCAATTGACTTCATTGTAGTTCTTACAAATTTACACCAGTGTAACTGAGCCGAATTTGCCCTTTTAAAAGAGATTAAACAAATGAAATGCTGAAGAGGAGTTATACTCAACTGGGGAAAGTTTTGTGGGCAGACTAGAAACCAGTCCTCACATCTTACTGTTTGTCGCTTATATTAGTGCTCTATTTGAAGGACTCGTTAAATTTTCTGATGTTGTAAAAACTGTACAGTAAGTTTAAAAAAATTCATATAGTTTCATTTTCAAGCTACCTTACTAAAACTAACTGCTGACAAATTCAAAACAACACTCATTGGGCTGGAATATAGTGCATAAGTACAGAAGGACAGAATTAAATTAGCGTAAGAGGCTTTTGCAGAGAAATATAGGGCCATATTAGTGAATTCTTGGCAAGAACAGCTACATGATGTGAAAATGCACACAGTATAGTTGAAAGAAATTACTACAGGCAGAGAAGGTGTCCTGTTTTTCATCTTATTTAGGTTTGTGATGTTTGGAATGGATATATTCAACCAATTTTGCAGCTTTCTAATAGCCAGAGAAGGTGGATAATATGGAAACACAATGAGTGAATTACACTGTTCATCAGAAAAGAGTTTTTCTTTCCCATCTCAAAATATTTAGTTTGCTTTTGGACATAATATTATCAAAAGGATACAGTCACTTTTAGAGGGGGAAAAGTCTGAAAAGAACACAGAGTGTATAAAGCTGCATAAAACTGCAGCTCAGTTGTCTCAGGGGACATAACACAGTAGTGAGTGAGGGACAACCCCCCTTGCAGGAGCATGAGTGGAAGACAAAAAGTAGAGATAAAGATTAGCAGTAGGAAGAAGGGCAAAAGTAGCCATCTGTATGAGGGAGTGGGACTTCCAGGAAGTGTCCCTCGGGGGTTGGGAGAAAGGCCAGTGTGCAAATAACCTATGCAGAGGCTCCAATCTCTCCCTTCAAATCCCATTTATGCTGTGATGCATACAAAAATATAATCACCCAATGAGGAGTAGGTGGAATTATTGTCAGGGATGGTTGTTTTATTTTAATTTATTATTCGTAAATAAAAGCCTTTCAGTGGTCTGTAATCTTAAACTGTGGGATCGCAAATTGGGCATTATGTTATTATTACTCTAATCCCAATCTCCACTCTTTGTCACACTCACATTTCAAATTATATTGTAAGATCCATGGGGCAGGGGCTGTTTCTTCCTGTGTGTTTGTAAAGCCTTTAGCTGTTATGCAGAATAAAAGTAATAAAACAATAATCTTTAGAAAGGGCCTGAGGTTTTGACAGGCCAGATTTATAGGCTAAGACTGAGGGTCTAATCCTGAGAAATAGCAAGCAGCCACAACTGCTCCTGATGGCAATAGGAGCTGAGCATGCTCAGTACCTCTGAGAAAATGACCTTTAGTCTTAAAACTTCTATATGATCTAGAAGGATAAGTAAGAAACCACAAATGTATATGCCTAGAATGATGCCTAAAGTCAGATTTGATTAAAATGTTAAAAAAAGGAAAAAGGTGAATGACAGAATGAAGAGATTATAAAGTCAAGAGGACCAATTGTGATAATCCAGTCTGACCTCTGCATAACACACATCATAGGTCTTCCTGAATTAATGCCTGTTTGAACTAGAATATATCTTTCAGAAAAAACATCCAATTTTGATTTTAAAATTGCCCTTGATGGAGAATCCACTACAACCATTCCTACATTGTTCCAATGATTAATTACCATCACTATAAAAAATGTGTACCTTTTGTCTAGTCTGGATTTGCATAGCTTCAACTTTCAGCCATTGGACTGTGTTATACTTGTGTCTGAGAGACTGAAGAGCTTCCATTATCAAATTTCTGTTCTCCACGTAGGTACTTACGACTGTGATCAGGGGGAAGTAGGTGCTGTGGGGCGCTGGTCTGTGGGGTCCGCCAGCGGGCACTGGGGGGGAAGGGGAGCTGATGGAGGGGTTGCCAGCCATGGACAAAGCAGGTAGCCAAATGATGTTATAGCGGAGCGTTGCACAACTTTAAATGAGCATGTTCTGTAATGGAGCAGGGACGTAACATCGAAACAACAGTAAGTGAGAGGCCGTTAAGTGTGGAGTTACTGTATTTAGTCTGCAGAAGTGAAGAATGAGGGGGGATTTGATAGCTGCTTTCAACTACCTGAAAGGGGGTTCCAAAGAGGATGGATCTAGACTGTTCTCAGTGGTAGCACATGACAGAACAAGGAGTAATGGTCTCAAGTTGCAGTGGGGGAAGTTTAGGTTGGATATTAGGAAAAACTTTTTCACTAGGAGGGTGGTGAAGCACTGGAATGAGTTACCTAGGGAGGTGGTGGAATCTCCTTTCTTAGAGGTTTTTAAGGTCAGACTTGACAAAACCCTGGCTGGGATGATTTAGTTGGGGATTGGTCCTGCTTTGAGCAAGGGGTTGGACTAGATGACCTCCGGAGGACCCTTCCAAAGTTGATATGCTATGATTCTATGAAGTTGCCCCTTAACCTTCTTTGGGATAAGCTAAATAGATAGACTCAATGAGCTCATTCACTATAAGGCATGTTTTCCAACCCTCTAATCATTCTTGTGGCTCTTCTCTGAACCGTCTCAAATTTTTCAAAATCCTTGAATTGTGAACACCAGAACTGGACCCAGTATTTCAACAGCAGTCACACCAGTGCCAAATTCAGAGGAAATATAAACTCACTACATCTCCTCAATATTGCCCTGTTTATACATCCAAGATTTGCATTAGCCCTTTGGCCCCAGCATCATACTGGGAACTCATGTTCATCTGATTATCTACCATGACCAAGTCTTTTTCAGAGTCACTGCCTCCCATAATACAGTGCCCCATTCTGTTAGTAATAATTAGCAGGAAGTTCTTTCCTGCTCGAAAACTCACAGGATTGTCCCTGGTATTCTTTCTATGGCCGAGGCTAATATTATAATTGAAAGTCTGTATGTGAACAGTCAGCATACACTACTCTGTTCTCCTAAACAATAAAACAATGGGTGTGACACAAGCAGAGTGGCATACATCGCACCAGAAGGAAGGAAACTGGGAGTGTATTAATTAACAGCACTGAAACTGATAGGGCAGAATATGTCTAATGACCTAGGGGCATTACTCAGATTTGGAGGGGAGATATTAAAAGTTCAGATCCAAATACAAAACATACTGAGAGTCACTTGCATCCCTTTTCCCACATTCCAACAACAAAGACTACAAAAACCCCAGACTTAAAATATTGTGTTAAAATAATAATGGTCTCATGCTCTGAGACATCCAGTCTCTTAGTGTGGAAAGTCCCTATGGGGAGAATCCACATGTATAATTCTGGCATTCCTGGACACACCTGTTCTGTGAATGAAGTACTTAAACGTTCCAAGGCTATCCACCCAGCATCTTTCACAACCAGAAAGGCAAAAACAACCTCCAGAGTGGCCTTATACCCCTGTCTGGCATTCAGAGTTTTAACCTACAATCCTGAAGTTTTCTTAGGCTATACTTGGTTTTGCTGGTTTCCCTGCTTTCCCAGTCCTCCACAGAAACAGAACTCTGGTCAGAGAGTCATGCTACCTGATTTCATGCTGATTAATTCCCTTCAAGGCAGCGGGAAGAAACAAGGATTAGGATTTTCACCAGCGCTCAGTATTGGCCTAACTCTGCTGCCATTGAAGTTGACATTACATTTACTTCTCAAATTCCAACTTTAGATGCAATAGGACCACAAAATAATACTGGAATGACTAACATCCCAGTGACATAAGATATTACAATATTTTACAATTTTTCCATTTATATTCTTTTTTGAGGTCAGGAAATACATAAATCTCCCTACATAATGATTTAAGATCTCTAGACATAGGTACTGTATATCAAAGAAACCAACTCTTTAATATATTAAACTTAATACTTTTGTTTTGACTTTCATCCACAACTTTTTACATTACTGTGATAAATTAACATTTTGTTAAAACTTGACACATGGCATTAACAAGATTAACATTTTTCTCCTTAGTTACTAAGAATAAAAAAATACCCAGAAGTGAGCAAAAATCTTTGAGAAAGCATATTAAAATAGTATTGTAGTAGATTTAGAAAGGTATAATTTTCACCTATGAAAAAGCAAAAAATACAGTCTTCTAACTCAGAATATCTTGCAGCTCACTCTGAAAGTTGGGAGTTTAAAAATATTAAACCTTTTATAATTTGTTCCCGAGGCAGAATATTGTTCCCAAGGCAGAATATTCTGCTATCAATTTAGATAGTAAAGAATATATCTACTCTCGAATTAGGCCAATGGATGAAAGAGAAGGGGACAAATGCTTTCTGCAGTATCTTAAACCTTTTGCAACCAGGATTTGATTAGTGCACAGATTTACATATACCATACAAGTTTTTCCCCGTTTTGGTTTCTGCAGATGGACACTGCATCTTTCTTTATGTAGGAACAATCATCAAATGTCTTTGCAATTACTATTTTAAAAGCTTTTATATCATTTGAAGATTTCCCTAGAACAATGTAGAGTCTTTGTGGGAAACCCTTTATGGACAAAAACAACGAGGAGTCCGGTGGCAACTTAAAGACGAACAGATTTATTAGGGCATAAGCTTTTGTGGGTAAAAAACCCACTTCTTCAGATGCCTGGAGTGAAAATTAGAGATACAGGCATGCAGGGGTGGGCAAATTCTTTGGCATGAGGGCCACATCTGGGTGGGGAAATTGCATGCAGGGCCAAGAATGTAGGGCTGAGGCAGGGGTGCGGGTGTGGGAGTGGGGACGGTGTTCAGGAAGGGGCTCAGGGCAAGCGGTTGGGGTAGAGGCGGGCTGTGGGGTGTACAAGGGGGCTCAGGGAAGGGGGTTGGGGTGCAGGGGTGCGGGATGTACGAGGGGCTCAAGGCAGGGGGTTGGGGTGCAGGAGGGGTGCAGAGTGCGGCAGGGGGCTCAGGGCAGGGGGTTGGGGTTCAGCAGGGGGTTGGGTGCAGGAGGGGTGCAGGGTGCAGCAGGGGGCTCAAGGCAGGGGGTGCGGGGTGCGGCAGGGGTGCAGGGTGCAGGAGGGATTTGGGGTGCAGGCTCCGGCCTGGCGCCGCTTACCTGGAGCAGCTCCGGGTTGCCAGTTGCGCGCACCAGGGCAAGGGCATGCTCCCTGCACCACTCCGGGAAGTGGCTGGCCTCATGTCCCTGAGGGCCCTGACGGAGGAGGGACAGAGGGCTCCATGCGCTGCCCTCGCCTGTGGGTATCCCCCCCAAAGCTCCCATTGGCCGCAGTTCCCCATTCCCGGCCAATGGGAGCTGCAGAGGGGCTCCCAGTCCCTATTCAAGCCCAAATTAATGGTGTTAAGTTTGCAAATGAATTGTAGCTCTGTAGTTTCTCTTTGAAGTCTGTTTTTGAAGTTTTTTTGTTGAAGTATGGCTACTTTTTAAATCCGTTATTTAATGTGCAGGGAGATTAAAGTATTCTCCTACTGGCTTTTGTATGTTACCATTTCTGATGTCTGATTTATGTCCATTTATTCTTTTATGTAGAGACTGTCTGGTTGGGTACAGACTAACACAGCTACCCCTCTGATACTTGGCACCTTTATGGACAAAAATTTGCTCTTAATCATGTGCCTCCTTAACATAATAACTATGTTTTGAGCTATAATTAACACTAGCTGCTTTTCTTTTATGGTGCCTTTTTACAGGACCACCCTACTTTTGCTAGAGACAATTTTTTCAATAGAGTTATGCTGCAAGGTTTCTATTTAGTGTATAGTATGTAAATTGTACACTAATATTTTAAAGAGTTTCCAAAAGATTTCCTGGAAGATTTGAAACCTAGTCTATATGATTAAGCACTATATTTATTTCCTGTAGAGCTTGGATACCGTATGGGGCAAATTCTTCCCTCAGTAAAACTCTAGCAACCCTGTTAATACCATTGGGAGTGGAAGAATATAACTGAGAACATAATTTGCCCTTGATATGTCTTGAAGTACTTTTGCCAAGTTTCTGTCAGATATTTAAAATCAAACTTAGCCCCTTTCTATCTATCATTTAACATTTTCCTTATCTCAGAGTGTGTATGGCATGATATTGATGATGAGAGACTTGGAGCCAAGGATTTATCACTCATACCAGGGAAAATTCACTGGAAAAAAATGTCTGCAACTCCACTAAAGTCGAAGGAGTTCAAACACTGCAAGACATAAATTTGGCCCATTGTAGGTGGGAGGATATTATTAATAGCTTAGACATGGCATTTACTATGAATTCCTCATGCTGACTAAGCCAGTATTTTTTAAAAATATATATTTAAAGCCTTCAGAGGTTAGTAACAATTTCAGCTAGATGTGACACAGAAAAAATTGGTAGTACATCATGTACTTGAATAAATTATCCTATACCAATTGGGAAGGCTAAGCACTGCAAACTTCAAAGACATGAGTATGTTATTAAGAAACTGGACAGAGGCAAGGATGGATGACTAAGCACTAGTACTAATCGGCAGGGCCAGATTTAGGGGCAGGTGACCAAGGAGATCACCTTGGGTGCCAGGTTTGGGGGGTACCAGGCACAGGGTGCTGTTTTCGCTGTGAGCAACAAAAGGGAAATGTATTGTCCTATGAGACACGGATAAATCATGCATCTAAATCATACATCAAAGCTGTGAAATGGGCTACAAATTCAATACAAAAGAAGGTAATAATTTTGCGGGGGGGGGGGGAACGACACACACCAAAGATGCTCCTCACCTGGGTGCCATTTGGTCTAGGGCCGGCCCTGCTACTGGATACTACTGTTTAAGTTCCTGATGCTTGCTGGTAGACTGTATGGAGCTGCATTATCATATCATTCCAATAAAAAACACCTCTGAGGGATAAGGCATCCTAGCCTTGCCTAACAGCACCATCCCTGGAATTTTCACGAAAACATATCAGTAATGGGCCATTTGCAGAGACAATGGACTGTGAAAGAGCTTAGTCTTCCTGTGGATTCTCCTGACAGCCCAAGAGTAATGGCTGTCACAGTTCTGCAGAGAGACATGGGTCTGAGCCACCTGGTACTGGACTCACCCCTTGGAATGCCAGTGTTCTCCCACTGGGAGACAAAGGGTTCCCGCCATACACCAGAGCTATAGAAGGCAGGGGAGTGACATCATCATGGCTCTCCTCTGCCTCCCCACCCAAAGAGACACTGAAAAAAAATGGAAGTAAGACCTGAACTGAGGGGAGAAGGGTTGAACCCAGGCTGGGAAGGCATCCAGTCGCTGAGTGGAAATACTGAAATCTCTAGTGGCAAGCCAGTGCAGAGGCCAATCATAATTTCATGTTCAGGCCAGGGTCCTTATGAGTAATATAGAGACTACTCTTGACAACATTAATGTCATCTATACTCACAAGACCACAAGTAAATGAGCAGAAATGCTTGAGTGAGAAATGGAACAGAAATTGTCATAAGGTGAACCCAGCACAACCTTTTAAAGCACAGATGATAAGTTGCAAAGTGAAAAAAAGTCCTCTCCCCTTCCACTACAGACAAGCGTGTTACTGTAAGTTAATAAGTTTACCAACCTCGGGGCTCTCAGATGATTTATAGCTGTTATTATCTTGTGACAGATGATAAATGTCAGACGAATTTGATATACAGTAAAGTCTTAATCTTTTAGTAAGTGTCAAGAGTCAACATTAATGAATGACATAAGTGAAGTGGGAGACATCATCACTAAGTTTTCTGTCTCTCCACTACTCTTTTCAGAATGCATATGGACATCTTATAGATAATTCTCTATTATATCCCCCCAGCTTTTGAGCACACACTATTGGCACAGATACCTCCCTAGAACAAACAAATATTTGACTCAGCTGATCCCCCACCTGGCTTTGAACTGACACCTGGTTTCTAAGCATCAGGAATGGTGTCCTTTTAAGCTTTTACCTTCAGATCATTAATTAATAGATGACTCAGGAAGCATGGGACCAGCTTGTATGAAAAATTGCAACCCACTCTGTTTTAGTTTTACAATGCCATCACTTCAGCGATTCAAATGATTCATGGGTCTCAGGAGATCTTGGTCTGCATAACGTTAATTCTTGCCTGAGTAATATAAGACACATTTTTTAAAATCTTGAAACAGAAGTAAATTGATATTTGAGCTTTCATGATTCTCCAGTGAAAATGCTTAGGTAACACTGCATGCTGCATGGGGATTCTCTATGAAGTGTGGTGTGGGTGGATATTTTGGTATGTCACATTATTCTGTAACTAAAAATGGGCTGATATCTAAGCCTTAATGTTTAGAAACAGATTCAAACTTCCTCCGAGTTAAGGGACATTCAGATAAGGTGTTTTTGTTAGGTCCCACCTGGACTATGATTCCATTGAGAAGCAAATATAGAAAGAGAACATTTTAGTTGAATGAAGTGAGAATTAAAATGGCTACTGAAATATTTTGGGCATGACGTGGGAATTTCTAGATATTATGGTAGGTTTATGTGTCCACGCCATTAGACTCTTTCACATGCCCAGAACTCAAGGCTTATATGCTATTTAAGACCAGCTTCTGATCAGATGTATTGTTGTTCTTTTAAATTTTACCCTCTGACCATCTCCTGAGCCATCAGTTATCTCCTCTGTAGGGCATAAATGTGGCCTCTGAATGATACACCTTAGACCCATTTAAATAACAAACAGCAGATCCTGAGATTCCACTCAAATCTGCGTCTCTATGGCAGCATGCGTGATGAGGTTCGAATCAAGGTGCAATCCAGACCAGTGAGGGGTTGTGCCACCACGTGCCCTTGCAACCCTGGGTGCCTCACAATACTTTGCTGTTGTACTTCCCAGCCTGGGATACTCACAGCCACTCTACAAACATGCAGCTACACCCTGAGTGTCTGTGTATTAGCCAGCCCTGATACAGCAGTTCTGACCCCAGCAGCCTGCCCATAGCCCTGCTCTGGCTTCCACCAGCCTTGGTTACAATCAGCAAGGTGACTCCCAGTCCTGAATTTTCCCAAAACTGTGTGTTCTGTAATGTCCAGCCCTCTCCTGGACTGTTCAAAGAAATTTTAAGGTCCATTTGTTCCTCTAAATACACAAAACCCACCAGCTTATTAACTTAACTGGGGTAAATACACCCTTCCATTTAAACACTGCACTGAGTTGATTTATAGTAAAAATAACACACATGTATTAACAATAGGACATAGCTTGAATGATGCCAAGTAAAAGAAAATAAAGTTAGAAAGGGTTACAAGCAAATAAAAATGAAAACATGCATATACAACTTAAGCTGGCAAGGTACAAGCTTTGCTTAAGCAGGTTTCTCATCTATATTCACCTCCCAGAGACTTCAACACCCACTTGTTTGAAGGACCCATCTTTCTCAGCTTTCAAGAGCTCTGTTCCCTTGTGTCTGTCTAGTGATGGATACCAAAAATGGCTTTTCTGTGGGCTTCCCATCCCCCTGTATGATATCTGTGTAAATGGGACTTCCATCGTTTCTGATTCCACCACACTTAATTTACATAGGAGACAGGTAGATAGCTGTGACAGTCCCTCCTAACTGGGCAGACTATACAGCCAATGAGTATCCATTATTCCTTACATAGTGTTAATACATATAATTCACAATGATATTAATCACCAGCATGTCACAGACTTTACTCTATATACTTTTATAATACAGTATTATTGTATACAATTAGTTGATTCAATTGCTTATCACTTGAGGGTCAGCCCTCCTGTCTTTATAGACCAGTAAGCCTTTGCAATGTATTCATTAAGAAGTAAAACCCAGACTGAGCTTCTCTTTCCTGCTGGGTGTAGATGCCATGCTGTCTTCTCCCTGACTTGTTAGAGTGAGATTTGCCTCCACCCCTGGTTAGCCTGATGAGTCTGTTTATGCACTATGAATGTGTATTCTTGTTGTCTTTTAGAGCACTTTGTAAGTAACTCCCAGTTGGGGAAAACACATTCCTTTGTCTAGTGCAGACCTGTTTACCAGTCCCCTGCCTGACACACTTCAGTCAAAATTCTAGCATATATCCATAACTATTAATAGCCATCACGTACCTACACCATGCAAGAATATTAATAACTAGTGAGTCATTAGTTTTAAAATGATATCATACATATTTTGTACAAAGAGTATTACAACAGTGTGTGGGGTGTGAATACAGGGGTGCTTAGTGTCACAACATGCAGAGTAGTCCAACTGGATTTTCCAGTTTCATTCCCATTTATATCTTAAATTTCAAAAAGACCTCAGAGAAGTTTGGGTTATCCTTAATCTGCAAGGACCACGACAGATCAAAGCAAAGATACTTCCGAAGACAACTTATAGGCCACTTATTAAATCTCTGTATTTTTACACCCTTATTTCTTCAAAGCGATATATTGTGAACAGAAGCAGCAAACATGGGTGTTCTGCAGGTGAAGGAGGTGCAACTACATGATCCTTGGGATGAGCTTGTTGTCTGTTAGTTTGTTTGTTTGTTGTGTGCTTGTTTGCTATCTGCCTGTTTGAAGTTCATAGCATGGTCTGTTGCGGGAGCTGTGTGATGAGCCAAGTGGCTTGCTAGGCTAAATTGACTCTAAATTGACAAGACTCTATCTGGATATCCTTTTATCCATAATCTCTTTTGGATTCCTTGACAAGGGGACAGCGCTAACTCAGGAAGAACAGGAGTTTAAGAAGCCAGCTCCTGAGCAACTAGAGGAGCTAAGGAATAGGAGCAGCAAACAGGGGAGTTTTGCGAGGGAGTTATGATAGGGAGTGTGAGAGCCAGATACACCTAACTGACATACTCTAAACATAGGCCACTAACTCCCTCACCCCCACACGTGGAAGCCCTCCCCCACAAAAAAAAAAAACAAAGAACAAATGAACAACCCCCCTGCAAGAGTAAAAAATGCAGGCAGAAGTCCAGTAGCAGAGTGGTGGGTATCCAGCTTATTTCACTGAATGCAGCACGTATGATCTGGCCTTAGAGACCAGTTGTGGGCTCTTGAGACCAGAGTGGCAAAACTGGAAGAGCTAAGGAAGACAGAGAGGTTCATAGATGACATTTTAAGGGACACAGTAAAGTGGTCCAACCCCCAGTCTGACAACCCCTGCGCTGTTAAGAAGGATGGAAGTCTCAAGGAAGAAGAACATCAAGATGGAGTGAAGGGAAATGATCCCATAGTCGGGACCCTCCTTCCAGATGACGTTGTGGCATCCTCTTGCACTGAGGCTACCTCTCCAGGGGAGGGACCCCAGATAGTAGAAAGACACAGGTAATAGTAGTGGGGAATAGATTTCTGGCATGTGATGCAATGTTTGAACCCCCGGGATCCAGGCATACCCTAGGGAAGAACTCACAAGGGGAGAACCCCTCAAAAAAAGGAGGGGGTAAGGGAGAAGTGTGTCTTTTTATTACGTTAGAGACCCCCTTAATAATGAATAATTTAAAAAAAAAACCTAACAACTAAACTGAAATTAAACTAGACTAACTAAATTAAACTAAGGCTAAGGCTGGAATAAGTTATTCTTAGAAGAAGCCATGCAAGAAACCATGCAAGCTGAGGCATATGAGAAAGAACTGAGGGTGGTTTGCATGTGTGGCTCTGTATGTCCTTGGTACAGGGCATAAGGATGCCTAGAGTTCATGTGTGGGACAAATGAGCATGGCTACCAAAAATCTCTGATCAAAGATGCATGTGCACCTGAAGGGGGGCACCCAAATGGACATTACACAAAGAAGAATTTTAGCTGCAGTAGAGAGACGTTTCTTATATGGGATAATTGCAATAAGGCTTGTTATTCTGCTTCTTTCAGGTCCTATCTTAAACATATATATATACACACATACACACACCCATAGCTTTGACTCCATGAGCCACTGCTCAGAACCTTTTAGGAATAAGAGGCTGAGATTTTCAAATGCACCTAAGGGATTTGGGTGCCCAATTCTGAGTTGAAAAGCGGGTACCCAAATCCACTAAACAATGAATACAACAGTTATTATATATGAAGTAAAATATAGTTGGAATACACAGATTTTATCAAATACTGCCAAAAGAATTCACTGGGTGCTTACACCAGAAGGGGATGCACATTTTGTTATTGTATATTTGCAAATCATATTTTCTGGTGCTTTTAAAATAATAGACATATATTTTGCTACAATCTGTGATTCCATCCCTGCTCCCATGGATATCAATGGCAAAACTTCCTTTACTTTCTTTGGAATCAGGATTTTTGTGTTGAAAAACTTTTTAAAGCAAATGGAAGAGAGATAATGTGAGGACAACAAAAAGTTGCAAAGGAAGGTTGCTCCCTTGTTTCTACATAAATGTTGAGTTAAAGATGTTTATTCACCAAACTACAAACACTGATCATGAGGCAGTGTCGGATTATATTGATTTCACATTTATTTGATCCATAACAATTTCTAAATGCACTCAAGCAGCTTAAAAAGAGATTCTTGACAAACAAATGCTGTATGTTTAAATAGTGTATGTAAATGTTTGCTCATTGTACCATTAACTTGCTGCAGTCTGACTGGTTTAAAGGATAACCCTATTGTGTACATGTGCTTGCACTTGAAGAGAATGATATTTTAAAATACTGAATTTGATTTTATGGAGGTGAACAGTCTCTTGAGAGCTTTTGTGGCCAGTCAAAATTATGCTTTATAAAATTATGATTAGTAATACTAATCATCGGCCAAATAGACAGCAGCTACCTGAAAACATGACTGAACTTTAAGTCTTTCATTATTTAAAACTAGATTGGGAAAAGCACTAGAGAATCCACTACTGCACTGGAAGCAGGAGATGGACATACTTTTTTTGAAAGCTAATTTATTTTATTTTCAGGCTAGCACTGGTTGAAGGTAGTTTGCTTTAGATTTATAGTAACTACTGGTAATCTGATTGGTTGGCAGAAATTTGATTTTGGACACCAAATACACATACATTTATGCATACTGTGTTATTCTATATTTATCTGAGCTTTGTGATCGTTAATATTAAGATATTGGCAATGCTGGCACATGACTCAGAAACCAGACATATCCAATTTTACTGATTAGGATCCAAAGTGAACTATTTTATGCACAGGCCTGTCTCTTCAATAGGAGGATAACTTTCTACAACAAGGAAGTCTGCCCCAACTGCCATTCTAGCAGGATAACAGGGAGTTTAGTGGCTTGTTGCCTTAATCTGATCAGCATTATTAAATCTGCCTTCTGCATTATGCAAGAATCTTTGAGACAATATTATTGATAAGCAGGGGGGAAAAAACAAAGAAAACCCACACAAAAACCCTGGAACTACTAAACTGATATAGGACCACAAAACGTGACGCATCTGCACTAGAATTTTACACAGGGCGATATTCCACAGAATTTTCATATTTATTACTCTACTTGGCTTACTTGCTGTTTGAACTGACTCTTACAAAACAGTTGACATCCCGTAAGTTTCTGTAATTATCTACCGTTCCTATAGATTCCATAGCTTCCCATTTTTGAATCATCCTAAATTTTCACTTGAACATTAAATGTCCATGGGGTTGCACTTCTTTTTGTAAGGGAGAAATCCCATTTAATAGCCATGCTATAATACTGTAAACCTACCAGCGGACAGTTATCACATTGATTGTAAAGATATTACACAACGGGTTAACTATAAAGTTTAAAAGACACACTATGTGCACCTGTTTCTATCTTGAACAGAATTGTCACAAGAATGTTGTAGATGTATGCACGTGCCATAAACACTAACTGTATGCCCAGAATAACATCTTTTACAAAGCTTTGTTTCATTACCCATGATGCAATTTAGGAGACTATACCAACTGCAGCTTTGGGAGTGCTAGCTGCCTAATGGACAGGTGCGTTACCTATGGTCATATACATATATGTGCATATAGGACATGAACTAGTAGGCTGAGGAATCACTCAGAGGGCTGGATGGCATGATTTATATTTGCTTCATTTAAATTGTTTGAAACCTTTTAAAATAAATAACATGTTAGAAAAATATTTTATGGCTAAAAAATCGTATGGGATTTGTAGTGTTCAAAGAGGTATTCCCTTCCCCCCTCCCCCCCCAAATTAAACTCAGCATTTTGTAATGTCCTATAAGATGACCTTGAAGGACAGGGTACTGATACATAAAAATACCTAAGACTCTCCTGCTAACTCTAGTGAGATGGTAACTCTACTTAGTACGTCAGTTGTTGAGGATGGGATAATGGAATGCCACACTTCATTAGGGTTTTATTTTTATAGTTTAACTTAAAACAGGGTTAAACATAAAATGGAAGCTTGCAGCAAATTTAAATATGGGGGAAAATTGAGGGGAGGTGGCAGCTACTTTAAAAAGAGAAATTTCCATCGTATTGGACTGTTACCAAAATCCAATCCTATGAAAGGTCAGATTTGATGGAAATCCTGAGGAAAAAAGATCATGTTGCTGATTTTTGCACCATGGATAATTTCAACACCCCTTCCACATCTGCCACCACCGAAGGTGCTACAGTTAACAATTACACATACTCTGGGCACATTGCCTTTCTTCATGACAAAAAGGCAATGTTAGAGGGACAATGTCTCTCGAAGACGCCGGGATCAACATGGTTTTCTGAAAATAATTTGCTTTCATTTAAAGATTTATAGATTATTTTAAACAGCAAGAGATTATTTCCCCCTATATCAGGACACTGATAAATGAATTTGAATACTAAGTACTGTCCAGCAAGACTTTGCATTTGAATGAGATTCATTTGAAACCTAGCAAGTAAAGTGCATTCATTGAAGGGTTTATGGCAGCAAGTTAGCTATGTGTCAATTGTCCTTGATCATTACCTAAAAGAGTTAATCTCACAGCAAGCACAGGAAATACTGTTCTGTAGTGGGTTGGAGAACATATCAGGGGATTTACTGTTTTAATACCTGTTTGTGCAATTTAAACAAGCTGTAAGATTATGGATTTTAACTGAGATAATGATTCGGGAAGGTTATGCATTCTTTTATAAAAACATTAATCAGAAGTTTGATATTTTCTTTTCAAACAAGAATAACCTCTTAATTTATTTTGCCTTGAAAAGAACTGACCTCCCTGAGTATAGCTTGATTTATAAACCCAGTTGACTAATGTGCTAATCTTTCTGACCAATTCTTTGTGGATTCTTTAGTCCAATATTTGTAGAAGTTGTAGAAGTTGGTGGTACTGTTTCTGGGGAACATGTGGAAAAAGAGGGGGCTGTTACTAGGTACAACAGCTAGCAATACAACACAATAACTGGAAAATATGGAAATGAGACAGATTATGCCTGAAAATAATTTTATATAATAAAAGTATTACAATAGATCAGTGGTTTTCAGCCTTTTTTTCATTTCAAATGAACCCCTAAAGTGTTTCAAATGAAGGTGCAGACCCCTTTGGAAATTTTAGACATAGTATGCGGAGCCCTGCAGAGCACAGGTTGAAAACCACTGCACTAGACTGAATGTTAAAATGGAAACCAAGCAGTGCAATATCAAAGACATTCTCTTTCTCTCTAAATAACAAATGTAAGCACAAACAACCCAGTTTGAAAAAAAATCCTCCACTAAAGACACTTTCTTTGAAACATCAATCAGGTTTCATCATTTTCTAAGCAAAACCTTGGAAAAAGACATCTACAGTATCTAATCACCACACCAAAAATAATTGCCTTAATCATTTCCAGTCAACCTTCTATACACAATATAGCACAGCCTTCTGTAGGTTACAGAGGTGTGTGCTCAGACCTCTCACAGAGTTCCACCATGAGCTGGAGACATTATTTGACCTTTATGTGGCAAATCAAATGATCTTTCCCCAGCAGACTCTGGATCACTTTTCTTCATCTTAGTGCTGTAATTGATATGATCAGCTATGACATTATTTTTGATCACCTGATACAGTTCCATTTCTGGAACTTTGTTCTCCTGGTTTCACTCTTATTCAACTATGCTTATGTGTGAATCCCACTTCTACATTCCACCACTACAATATCTCCCTGGATCCACATCTTGACTTCTTCCTCTTTTCTAAATCATCATCATCTCTGGCCATCTATTTTCTGAAATCATATGTGGATATGATTTCTAGTTGCTAGCTGAAAAAAGCCAATTGTTTTTTCATAAAAAAATTACAGAGTGACGGGAATTGTTTTATTCAAAATACCCTACAAAATGTTTTCCTTTTTTCAAACCATAAACTGAAATATTTTATGGTTTTCAAAAACTGTTCTCAGTAATAATTTGTAATTTTGGGTAAAACTCTTTCATTTTTCAAAAACTAAACCAAAAAAACGTATTTTTTTAATGATTAACCAAACGTTCTAATCTAGACCTAGAAATGTTCAGGTTTTGGTTTACAGCTTTTCATTGACTTGCCTGTGCAAATTTTCTTTTTAGTCGAAAAGCCATTTTTCAAAGAATTTTTTTACCAGCCCTTGTACACACAAATCTGTATCACCTTCACGATTTCAACCATGTCTTCATTTTCTCTCTCTATCAAACTTACCTACTTCTGAGTCTGATAGGACTGAATTCAACTCAGAGTATCCAAAACTACTATCCTACTCATTGGAAAGAAAAGCCATTTTAACCAAATCTTCAATGCTTCCCTCTCCATCTTCTCCTCAAATGTCATGCTATCTTGACAGTCAGGAACTTAGATTTCTGATTTAGACCCAAAATCCTTTTGCAGCCCATACACCTAGGTCTGTCTAGTCAAATTAGAAACATAATCTCACACAGGCACATTTGACGATGATTAAGGCCAAGCTTTTATCACACTTTGTTTGCTCTCATCCTGGCTCCTGTAATTTATTCCTTTATTGTCTCTTTATATCTTTACTTTTCTAACTACAGTGACTCTTCCCCCAACCCAGATCTGGAAATAGGACACATCTTTGCCAGTCTCCAAAATCTTTACATCCATTTCAGAATCTAGTGCAAAAGTCTCTCTTAGATAGCAAGATTACCTGAGCCTGTAGAGTTGCTCCTAATCTTTTAGAGCTTCTCAGAAATTCCCTGATGGAAGGCTGATAGATCATAATAGTTATTTTCATGGAAAATATTCAATTTCAGTGAACTTGTGATGAAATCCCTCCTGCCTGGCTTTCTACTAGCTCATCTGTCCAGCTCCTGACTCTTTGGCAGCCCAGCTGATGGGGAGCTTAGACCCTGGAAGCTTTCCTGCTTCGCTAGGGTCCCTCCATTCCCAGGCTCCTGACTCATTTACAGCTCAGCAAGCAGTCTGATGAGGAGCCGGGAGCCCTGGGCGTACTGGTTCCCAAGCTCTCAGGTTTGCAGGTGTTCAGCAGAAGGGGCTCTCAGGGTCTGCTTCTGGGGGATCACCCCCGAACCAGGGCTCCATTTCCTTTTTTGGAGAATTTTGAAATGTTTGGTTTTCATTCCAAATGTAAACAAAACTAATTTTTATTAAAATGGTCCATGAAACAGAATCACCTTTCTCTGAATAGCGCTATACATTTTTCTGTTCTTTAGCTCATTGCTATGGACAGCAAATACCAAGTATCTTTCTATCCTTCCTTCTTACTTCTCCACAGTTGGTGGAAATACTGCTCCTATGCTATCCTATGTTATGCTCCTCAACTGTAACAGTTTCCATGTTTTTCTCCACTTAACATTTATTTTAAATTGTCTTTCCCCTAATCTCACCACACCCTCTCTCAAACAAATAAATCAAACTTGAGTTTGGTGCTTCTCCAAGCTCATTCATTCTCCTTGAAAATTCTTCATAGCACCCTCTCCAACTCCTCTACCACTGCTACCACCCTAATTTTACTGTCTAAGAGTAATCAGTGGAATGCTAGTTGTATTTTTAAAATGCCTACAGTTGTAGTAATTGAAAATTCTATTAACAATTAAGAACTTTCTATTTTTGTAAGTAGGATTTTTATCCTGTCAATGTCCTTCTATAGATAGCAGTGCAAGATGCACTCTGTATGCTATTTAACTGGCATTGATGTTAGGCTTCTCCTCATGTGCAAAGGAAGGAGAGAACTTTTTGTTCTCTACATATGCTGCAATGGTCCAAATACAATGTTGCCAGCACTCACGATTTTATTGCAAGTTCTGTGATATTTGGTGATTTTTCTTCAAGCCCCAGCACCCAAAAATCAACTGATTACACGACAATTTCAAGTTCCATTTTTTAAAATATCCTTCATGGTTGTGGAGAAAAGCTTGGAAATGTGACCCAAGTGCACCCTAAAGGCTCAGAAATCAAACAGAAAGAACGAGAAATGTAAATTAAAAAAATCACATTATTTTTAAGCCAGTCTTGTGATTTCTGGAGTCCTGTCTCATCAGTTTTGAATGCTTTGAGTTGACAATAGCTGAATCAAATACATTTTTCTGATTTAAAAAATCCAGCCACACCATATCTCCATATCCAGAAAACAGCACTGAACCTGGGCATATCTGTGATGCTTGAGTGGAAAAAATGTGAATAGACCACATGCCACCACCAGATCTGTCCTCCCAAAACAAAACAGATGCCCCTCTCTCCTGCTCCCAAATCACAGCTTTGCATGGATTTCCATGTTTATCCTTTGAAATTCTTACAATCAACAGAAGTTCCATATGTTTACTTACCACCGGTCTGTGTACATCCCAAAATGCTCGCTCCTGGCTATCAAGGATTTTCCTTTCTATCTTGTCTCTTTTCTTGTCCACTCTGTCAATGTTGCCATATATTTAAGACAAACAATGTTAATTGTAGTGCTTCCAAAATCAGTCACAGACAAATCCAGCAATAAAACTTCAAAGGAACTTACTTTGCTTGTGCTTCAGCTTGCATAAAAATAAACTCCCACTTCCGGGCAAATGATCGCTGTAGCCTGGCCAAACTCTCCTGAAAATACAGTGTAAATGACTTTAACTGTTCTTTAAGTTATTCATTATCTAACAGTTTTTAGACTGTCTTCAAAACCTCCAAAGATGATGTTGCACTCAAAAGCCATAATGCACAGGCTAGTGTAAATGTAATCTATTTATTTGGTGGAAAGTGTCTGACACAGTACAGGATAGAACACAAAGTGTACATTATCTGTGCCCCCATCTCTTTAAGGTTTGGAACTCTGCTGAAAGGTATGGACACAGTTCTAGTGAGTTGGGTCGGTTGCTGCAGAGTTTGGCACTTCCAGAAAAACACAATAGCACCAACTTTTGTGGGTGTGTTGGTTGGTTGATTATTCCAAATATTTCAATGAAATGCTCCAACTTTGAACCATAGCGAGGTCTGGACATTTAGCAATGACATTAACTTGATACTGCCATTGATTCACACTAAAACCTCCATTTGTCTTCTACATGAGCTGTTTGTGTTGTATACTATAAGATGACTTTAGCTGGAACATTAGAAAGATATTTTGGGAATACAAACTTCTTCTAAAGAAAATTGACCATTGGTCATTGTGACAAAGTTCCTGCTCTACCTTGGTGGGTCTTGCGCTTATTGGCGGATTTTCTCTCTTGAAGCTTCACGGCAGCCCTTAGCTTGGCCGTTTTTCTGAACCCACAGTCCAGGTTGACTGCTCCTGTGTCTGACCAGGAGTTGGGAGGATTTGGGGGGAACCTGGGCCAGCCCCCTACTCCGAGTTCCAGCCCAGGGCCCTGTGGAATGCAGCTGTCTAGAGTGCCTCCTGGAACAGCTGTGCGACAGCTACAACTCCCTGGGCTAATTCCCCATGGCCTCCTCACAACACTTTCTTTATCCTCACCATAGGACCTTCCTCCTGGTGTCTGATAATGCTTGTACACCTCAGTCCTCCAACAGTCCGGGTTCTCACTCTCAGCTCCTAGTGCCTCTTGCTCCCAGCTCCTCACACACACACCAGAAACTGAAGTGAGCTCCTTTTTAAAACCCAGGTGCCCTGATTAGCCTGCCTTAATTGATTCTAGCAGCTTCTTGATTGGCTGCAGGTGTTCTAATCAGCCTGTCTTAATTGTCTCCAGAAGGTTCCTGATTGTCCTGGAACCTTCCCTGTTACCTTACCCAGGGAAAAGGGGCCTACATAGCCTGGGGCTTATATAGCTGCCTTCTATTACTCTCCTATAGCCATCCTGCCCGACCCTGTCACAGTCATATATGACCATTGGTCATATAAAAAAATGTTTGCAGACTAAAGCTGTCTATTATTGTATAGAACATTTATTTAATAATATTTTTATGAGACTTGGCATAATTCAGCACTCAGATATGCTGGTAAATCTTGAGCAACTCCACTGGTTGAAGTAGAATTATTCTGAACTTTCATTAATGTAAATGGAAGCAGAATTTGGTCTACTGACTTCAAGGGAGTTTCAGGTACTCAATTTCTCCCTGTGCCCCCCGTTTTGTGTTAATTATAGTGAGGTTAACTGAAAAAATGCCTGGGAACTTGCTATCAAATAATCTGACTGAAACTGTATTACATATTTACTGCAGAAAAGTAAAGGGATATGTCTTCATAATTCAATCAATAACCCACATACTCTTATAAAGATACCATGGGCCATACTCATCCTGCTGTAGCTCTTTTGGCTTTAGCAGAGTTACAGCAGGGCAAAAATTGGCCTAGTATCATTAAAACTAAGGGTACAATTTTCAAAAGCACCGAAGTGACTTAAGAGCCCATTGAAAGTATATGGGTCATAGACACTTAAGGTCAGATGTCTAAAGGTATTTATGTGCCTAACTCCCATTGATTTCAGTGATTACCTTTAGAAATCTGGCCCTGTCTAGGTCAGTTTTGAAAATGGGACTTGACTCTTCTTGACTTGAGTCCTTTCGAAAATTTTAAGCTAGATCTTTAAATATATAATTGGAGGCCTTACACACTGTAGTACAGTTCTGGCAGACATTGGGACATATTTGATTCCGACTGCATGGGATTGGTGAACAGTTCACCGATGCTGGGAAAAGGATCTGTGCACAATTGGATTAGAGATGGGCCCAAGTCTTAGTTCCCAAACACCCCTGAACTTTGGGGAGGTATGAATTCAAACTTTGCTGCTGGCCCCCCTCTAAGGCTTGTTGCACCAACAACCTGGATCCCAACACCCCAAAACCATGGGAACATTTGGGATTTGTTTCTATCTCTATTCATAATGCACCAACTCAATCTTCATTGCTTAATATAATACAGCAGGCTCTCATGTACAACAGCATTTATGGATTCTGAAACACTAGCACTTGAGTGCCCGTTGTCACATGCCTCGACACAAGTTTAAACTGCTCAATTTATAAACTGCTGCACTATAAAAAAGCGGTGGCCTTTGTTTCTCATGTTATCCTACATTCTGCTGAGCTTGGAAATCTCATTTATTTGACATCTCAGTTCCAGGAAAGGCTCACATACTCACTGCTTCATAGTCTGCTAGCTCAAGCCGTGCTTTGTTTTGCATTGTTCGCTTGCAGAGGTAAACCGCTAGAACACACAGAAAAATAAATCAAATCAAATCAATCAATCAATCAATCCTTTCTTGCTATTTCATAAACATCCATGCCCCAGAAATCAAGATCTCAAGGTCATCCACATTCCACATTGACGTGAACTGGTAGGTTTTTTACCTCTGTGTTTCTCCCTCTATAGCACTGTTGGATTAGCCACTGGATCAACGAGGTCCGTGCCCAGGGCCCTGGCCAGTTGGGGGGGCCCAGAAAAATGGGTGCCCCCGGCATCCTGACCCGCTCCATCTGCCCGGTGCTCCTGCTGGGATGCGGGGGCTTGCCCAGCTCCCCCTGCCTGCCCAGCACTCCTGCAGTCCCCACATCCCAACCCCACTCCTGGGCTGGAGCGCCGGGCAGGCGGGGCAAGCCCCCGCACTCCAACCCCATTTTCCTGACAGGAGTGCCGGGAGGGGAAACCAGGGGGACTGAAGGCAGAAGGGGTGGAGTGGGGAGGGGCCCCTGCACTTGCTCTGGCCCAGGGGCCCCACAAAACCCTAATCCGCCCCTGTTCTATAGTCAATTTTTTAGAACAAGGAGGTCAATACATACAAGGGTATTTTTATTGAAGTGTAGCTTCTGCAAAAGCGATTAATGGCATAATTATTTAGCTCACTTTACATTATAGCAGTAATAAACAAAATGTTGGAGGTGAAGTTTTGTTTTTGTTTTTTGGTTTTCCAGGAAATAATTTGTTAAAAAGCTAAATGGCCCCTTATCTTTAAAGTATTGCATATGGACTAAAAGAACCAAGAGGTTTATCAGGAGGCGCTGTCCTATTTCACTAGTAGAAGGGTTTTCTTTATTGTTTATTTATACATTATTATTTTCCCATTGCACAGACACTAATCTACATCAACAAGAGAAACTCACAATTAAAAAGAAAAAGGGAACAATACAAATAAAAATAAAGACTCAAAGTATCACTCCAATATATCTATAAGAAAAAATAATGTGGGAGTGAAAATGAAAGAGTAGGAGCATATCTTTACATGCAACATTGGGAACAAATTTAGTCTTATTTACATTGGGGCAAATCCAAAGTAATTTCACTGACTTTGGTAGCGCTGTTCTGGATTCACACCAGTGTAACTGAACAGAATTTTGCCAAATATATTACAAGCAACAAATGCTGAAAAGAAAAGGGTTAAAAATCAAACTAAGGTGAGACAGAGGACAGATGTTAACATTACTCACTAAGTCATTACATTAATGGCTTGATCCTCCAGAATCCTTTATGCTTCCAAAATTCCTATTGAATTAAACTGCAAATCCTATACTTTTCATTTAGGGGCAAATCCTATCCTTCATTTCAAGCCTGTGTAACTGGATTCAGTACAGGTGACTCCTCCAGAAATGAGGTGTAGGGTGGGGCAGAATTTTCCCTCACAAGGCTGAAGAGAAACATCATAACCTTTTCATGCCTCCACAGACCCATCCCCTCTGTGGGGTATCGTGGCCTTTTGATTTGATTTGTATAGGCAAGAATCCACCAACCCCATCCATGGACTCTATGCTGGGGACATAGAGCCCTCACAGAGCTAGGCTCCAATATATTCTGAGGGAAGGAATCCTGGCCCACCCATCCCCATCCCTACATAGAAAAATGAATTTCCACTGCTGGCACAGATAGATAAGATTTGCATCTAAGAACTCAATCCTACAGTCCGTACACAAGCAAAAGTCCCTTGCACATATTCTAATCTTGTAGTTTAAGGAGGCCAAATCAATAATACTTAAGATTTCCAGAGACAAAATTCTCTTCAGACAAAAGAATAAATCTTAAAAATAGTTTCAGTCTGACTTGCTCCTTCAGCTCCAAGGCATTCTATTATTTCACTGGGATCACACAGGGTGAAAACCAGAAGAGAACATACATTCATTGCAAGTGCCTCTGAGCTGTAACTGGGCTCCAGATATTACTTAATGGAAAGAAGAATTAAAATTTGATATCTATGTTACTTTTTCTGTTCTCTTCTCCATTTGTATTCTTTCCATTTTCTTCAAAAGCGTTACCCTCTGCCTTCTCTGATATTCCCTCCTCAGGTACTACAAAGATATATCTATTTGTCACACGTAATTTAGCAGGCTGAGGTACAGAACTTAACAGCCCCAGTTTCATTGCATATTTAAAGCACCATACATTTATACTCTTGCCTTAGGGTTTGTTCTGAAATCTAGGAAAGAGAATAAGTGCTGAATTCTGGCTCTTCTCACTGAGTTGAATGGTAGCTGCTGGTACATAACTGAGGGCGGAATTGGGCTCTCATTACAGTCCATCTTTTTTTTTTTCTTATTGCTTTCAAAATTATTTTCTTAACTGACGGATCCAGGAAAAAACTCCTGTCAACATTAGCTCGAAGACATTGTGAGGATTATTTTTAAAAAATGTATTTATTAAGATGAGCGGAGAGGGTTCCAGGAACTCCATGAGCTGAATTTAAGCCTGTCAGGTAACCCTAACAGCTCTTTAAATATAAATAGAAAACTCCCACTCTCTTCTTTTGCTTGGCCTACTGTAACACTAATATTCTTAGAAGATAGTCACCCAACCTATTTTCAATATATTTATTGTACTTTGTTCTTTGTCATCAGCCTAATCTCCCTTTCTAAAGCAGTTATTTCTTCAGGATCATAATGTCCATAGCAAAACAGACCAATGATTCACTTTTGTCTGGCAGCCTTTCTTTGGCTGTGTCCAATCCAAGATGTGTCAACTGAAGGTCTGAACACCCCACAATCTGCCTAATTCGGCTACACCAGGGCAATTTCATGGTGACCCCAAGATAAACAGTACTGGCCCACACAAGTGTAATAGTCTAATCCTGTTTCAACATTTACTATCTGGAGTAAAATGAAAAGGGCTAACAATTCTCATGCTTCCAGACATGTGTTCATCGCAGATCAACGGGACTGCTTATGTAAGTGCTACCTAACTTGAGCAAGAGTTGTAGATTCAGGCCCCTGGCATAACTCTTAAATGGTTATAAAGATCCAAAAAGACGAACACAATATCATGTAGGGAACTTGAGATGCTATAGGATACTTTCCTTCAATGTAAATAACTTTCTGTAGCCTCAGACTAAAGATTCTTTATTTCCAAAGTAAATCAATTTCAACAATAAAAGTGATGTGACACCATATTTGTATGGTGTGTAGGTAATTTTGGGACTTAAAGAAGTGAGGTCCATTGAAATGAGCTTCATTAGAGAGGTATGACACCTGGAGATCAGTGTCTGATCCTGAAGCATGAGGATTATCAGCCTTTGTCATTTTACCCCAGTAAGTAAATTTCAGAACAGGATTAGATTCCTTTAATTAAAACATCTGCTGTTATACTACGTTATTTGTCTCAGTAGTATCTTGTGGCAACGAGTCCTGGACCTGTCTCCTTGAAATTTCCATCTGACTTCTTTTTAGTATGCACATTTCTGAGCCAGGACTTCAAAATGGTTACGTTTATCCCTAAAGCCTTTCCTCCAGGGTATTAAAATGTTTCTCTTATTTTAGGAGTCTAATGATTATACCATCTGGCCTTTTTTATGCTCATTAAAATTCTTTCTACATTTCAGTGTACTTAAGGCAGAGTCTAAAGTGTGCCCGTGAGGATTTATCTATCTGAGAAGTATGACATCTCTGCTGATGCCAAGGCAGAAGAAAATGATGCTCAAGGACAACTTCAACTCTTTGGTTCAATTGCCCCCCATCCCATCATTGTGTTGCCAGCACTCTCACTTTTAACATGAATGCGGCCATTCTGGGATATTGTTAAGGGCTTCTTGTGGAAGCAGCAGCTCAGGAATTTGAGCTGAATTGTTTGCGGTTTCCCAGACAATACTACTATTTTAACTTTTCTAAGCATACTTTATCCATAGACGTCAAGGCCCTTTACAAAAGAAGATAAATATCACCCTCCTTTTACAGAAGAGAAAATGGAGGTGCAGAGAAGTATTTTTTTTTCCTTAAGAAGAATGGGAGTTGGAGTTGAGGAAAATATTTATTGCAGCATCTCTAAGGCACTGATTGCACAGTACTTCCCAGACTTTACTTTGTCCCATCTGTAACAATAGTGGTTTGCAGTTACTACAGTCGGTGAAGCCTGGCTGGTAGTGCATGGAGAGGGAGTAAATAAGTCAACTGTTTTCCTCCTTTCTTCCAAAGCAGTCAGTCATAAATAGCTGGTTCAACAACAAGGTGAGAGGCACACGGGCATAATTGGGGGGGACGGACATTACCCCCCCCCAAAAAAATACAAGCCTCTGGCAGGCACAGAATTTGCACCTCCAGTGCACGCCCCCATTGGCCTGACTGGAGCTGTCCCACCAAATATAGAAGACAAACTACTCCTATGGAGAGGCAGACCAGAGTGCCCACTATTTTGAATTCACGTTTCTGCTGTGCATGCATACATAGCTAGAGCTGGAAGTATGATCTGTAGGAATGCTTTTAACAACAAAGGCCTCTTATTTTTACATATACTTTTTTTGGGGAGGTGAGGGGTCAAGTTGACAAATTTAAATAGGTGGGATGCCCACAAGGAGACCACCACGTGGCCAGAGGTGCAGTTACCTTGGAAACTGTTCTGCTCTACAAACTGGTCATTTGGCTCTATGGAAAGCCTTTAGAATACTAGTGGCACCTTAGAGACTAACCAATTTATTTGAGCATAAGCTTTCGTGAGCTTATGCTCAAATAAATTGGTTAGTCTCTAAGGTGCCACAAGTCCTCCTTTTCTTTTTGCGAATACAGACTAACACGGCTGTTACTCTGAAACCTTCAGAATACTACTAATTGCACTGAGGAGAACTAAACCTATTCACCAAACAGCATCATGTGCTAAACTCTAAGTTACATATGGCATATGTGACTGCATAAGTGACAAGATAGGGTCCTAAACATCCTTAGGGCCAATCATGAAGCAAATTCTGCCATCAGCTACAAACTAGTTCAAAGCAGTCAAAAACGGGATTATCACTGGTGAAAGATCAGAATTTGGCCCATTCATTTTCAGCATCTCTTACAATAAAGCCACAATCTCATTGGAAGTAACCAAATGCAACAGAGTACTTCATAAAAATTACTTGATATAAAAACAAATGATATATAATGTAACAAAGCCTGATTCGTAATCTCAGTTTGCTAAACATGGACTGCAACATACAATCTTATTTTAGTGCTTGTATACTTTAACATGATTTTGCAATCAATGTGATTGCCTTCCAGTAAAACAAATTATATAGTTGTAGCACTAACATATGATTTAGAACAGATTGGAGTACCATGGAAAAACAGAGCTTGAGTAGCAACGTTTTTAAAGACCGTATCAATGAGCAATGTTCCACAAATTTAGATGACCAAGGTAATTTAAATGTACAAGGAAACAGAATAATGCCACACTCAAAGGGATGTCATAGAGCGCTGGACTGGAACCCATAAGACCTGGATTCTAGTCTCATCTCTGCCACTTCAGTACTGGGTGACCTTGGGTAGGTCACTGCATCTCTCTATGCCTCCATTCTCCATCTGTAAAATGGGGATAATGACACTGCCCTGCTTTATAAAGCACTTTGAGGTCTACTGGTGAAAAGTGCCACATAAGAGCTAGGTATTTATATTAGTATGTTTGTTCTCTTCCCCTGAACTTACTTTTCTGTTTGCTTATTTTCAGTAGGGTCGTGCTTTCTGAGGCACCCAACATGCAGTGACGGTTTTTCCAAACTACTAGACATAAGCCCCACTTTAAACCCGCATCTGTCTGGGCAATAAGATAAGAATCTATTTAAAACAATGATAACTCAACTATTCGGCCCATCTACACATCATCTAGGAATGAGCCTCCCATCCCATTTCCATTCCACTTATGCCAGTGGGGCTCACACTAGTACTCTAAATATAATAGTGCACACTTGGTGCTTTGAAGTTGCAGCTTGGGCTGAAGCGTGAACTCTGAAGTCTGGAGCGGGGAGGGGCTTGACAGCCCCAATTCCAGTCCAAGCCACAACTTCAAAGTGCCATCTACACAGCAATTTTTAGCTGACGTTAGCACACCCTGCTAGCACAAGTCTTTGGGCCTGGGTGTAGACGTACCCCTCAACTTCAATGGGAATTGAGCTAATGAATTGCTATGTTGTTTTTGAAAATCTCACCCACAATAACTGAGTTACAAAATGTGGGCAACTTGACAGCTCAGCAGTAAAATCACTGAACATGTCTCATTGATGTATGTTGCCTCTTGGCAACAGCTTTTAAATATATTCAGCCACAATAACCCATTTTCAGGGTTTAGCCATTTTCAACTCTCAACTGCTTAATTATCATTTAAAGCTCATGTAAAGCCCCTGCGGGGTTCGGTTTTTTTATTTTATTTTTAAAGAAAACCATACAGATAATTATGAGGTTTCACACTATGAACAAGGAAGAGAACTAATTTTATACATTACATACACTCATTTAGTGGAAAATCCACAGCTCCCATTCTAAAAGTTTAAGGCCATGAATTTAGTTAGTTGCTCAGATAGAGCCTGATCAAGCTCCCACTGGAGTAAGTGACAAAACTCCCACTGATTGCAATGGCACCAGGACTGGGTCTTTGAAGACTACAGACTTGCAACCTGACCTGAACCCAATGGGAATCAACTACAAGTGTTGGGTGCAAGTTAGGTCGTGTCAATGGGAATCAACTACAAGTGTTGGGTGCAAGTTAGGTCGTGTCAGGTCAGATATGACAATGACTTGACATATTTGGGTTTGGATCAGGTTAGGTTACTTGTGGTCTAGTTGGGTTCAGGGTGGGCTTTACAATTAGGCCTAATAACACCTCAATAGAAGACCCCACATAGTAGGATCAGAGGAACCCATCTACACTACTACCATGGGGATGACATTGTTATCTTTATGCAAGATTCCAGTGAATCACTGAGAATTTTAAATCACAAGAAATTGAGGGCCAGGCTGAATGTCTGTGAGGCAGAAGAGAAGGAGAAAATCTTTACAAGAGATTATTTTTAAGCGTGTCTTTCAATGGCATGGTTAAATATTTTTGTTAAAATCTTTTTTCAGCCAAAAATAAAGATTCAATTATACTAACATTTTGTATTGATTTTGCCAAATGGTTTTGATTGGAAAAATATATAAAAATGATTATGAAATTATGAAAAAAAAAACCCTAGCATGGACACTTTATTTGGTTTAAGAGTGCCTGATATAGGTTAATTTAATCACAAACATAAGTCATGAGAATTTACAGATGCTACCTTCACCTATTTCTCAGAATACATGTGCAGCTAATGTTAGCTATAGGACTAAATTCTGGCTTCAGAGTCAATAAGAGTTATATGCATACATTCAGTATTACCAGGGCAAAAGAATAAAAGTTAAAATAAGGTCTACAGAATTCAAACAGATGCTGTCCTGAGGACAGATAAATTAGCAATCTTTGAATGTGCCAGATAAAGGATTAGAGTAAATCTGCACTGCCAATAGACAAATCTGTAACAAGTGCCCAATTTAAGTATCACCACCATTTACAGTACAAATTATTCCATCTTTACGTCACTGATGCTTCTATAAAGCAATTCATTATTTCTGGTCTCTAGGATGCTTACTTAACTCAGGTTTCATTTTCCACTTAAGCATAAAAAACAAAATGCCAATTTTTATGTGAACAAACTGGGCACAATAACTTTCATCATTTAGTCTCAAGTATCTACAATGCAATTACACCCTCTTACATAAGCCTGGAGATGTTCAGTTATCGCAGGCTTCAATGGTTTTGGAGTTCCCCATGGCCATATACCACTCCCAAATAAAATCACTCCCATGTCTTTTGTTAGCTCCCTATTAATAGACTAGCAGATTTAATTTTCATATTAATAATGAAACAGTCAAATCAGTTTAGTTTATTCAAAGCAGTGATTTGAAAGTAATTCTGAAAATTGTGAATTATATTTATAAATCTTTACATTTATTCTTTCTATAAGAAATTACATTGCTTATATGGATAAAGGCCAGGATTTAAACCTAGATTAACAATGCATTTATAGTAATGCAACAGCAAACAGATGTTTAAAAACAGCTATTTGGGTCATATTTGATTAGAAAGTTCCAGAGAACTTTTCCTATGCACATTTATGAAAACGTTGGCAAACAACCTGGACAGGCTGCAGAAGAGAATTCTCAGCTATAACTTCTTGTTCTTATAACCTAAGTGCCACAGTTACGAGACAGAAAAAAATTACAGTTCTGTGTTAAAGAGCCTTGCACTTTGGAGTTACTCTTGGGACCAGGGACTATGAAAAGCTGCCTCTCCTCCTATATTCTGCTGACCTGGTTAACATCAGCTAAGGCATGTCAATTGCTGATTCCTAAGATAAAGGTTCACTAAGACAGGTAGAAGGACAGCAGAGGTCTCGCACCGATGGACAGCCTTCCATGTGGTCGTCTACCTGCATCAAAATTTGGCAGGCTTCAGGACAAAACACAGGGCATCCTGGTTCCAGCAAGCTTTGAACAGAGACTTTCACTGAATCATTTATGCGTCAGAGGTGGTTCCTGGTGACTAATGTAGTTCTGCACAGCAATACAGTGGGGTTTGAATTCACAGAATCTAGAACTGGGAAAAAACCTTGTAGGTCTAGTCCAACTCCATGCTAATACCCATTTGCTCCCTTGAACACATGTACTAGCATTTTGTCCAGTCTCATTTTGTGTGTGCCGAGCAACAGGGCTTTCCCATTGTGGGTTTAATCTACATGATAATAGATTATCATTTTAGCCAGTCCTTACACCAAGCTACTGGCTAGAATATTCTGTATATGCTGCCAATTTCTATAGCATTCAGTTGTTTTACATTAAAAAGATACAGAACTGCAACACTGTTCAGGTACAACAACGTTAACACGATGCTGTACCTAGTAAGGGAGACTTAAGGACCCAGTAGTTAGGGCACAAAACTGAACAGAAGTCTGGAGACTGAGATCTCATTCCAGTTGACTCTGTCTGACCCTGGGCAAGTCACTCACATTTGTATCTTAGTTTTCTCCTCAGTAAAATGAAGTTAAATGCTACTTACTTAGCTTTGTAAAGTGGTGTGAGATCCCTGGAAGAAAATCACTACCCAAAAGCTAATGGTTATTTTATCATTACTAATGACTAGGAACAATGGGCTAAAAGTATGAAAGATTGCATTTGGCAGTAAGATTTTATCAAGGTGTGGATGTCTCCCAAGAGAAGTGTTCAAGCCCCACAGCTCAATATATAAAATTGGACAGGGCAAGACACTAATACCAGTAATACCATTCTAAGAACCAAACCTACAACGTCAGGGAGATGGGTCAGATGACCTAAGAGGTCTTATTCCCAGCTGTGGATTCTATGAATTCGAACTGTATTGCTATGCAGAGCCATATGACTCATCCACAAGTAGCACTGAGGAACTACATTTTAAGAAACAAATTTCTATTAATGCTTCAGAATATTCATGCTCTGCTGCCATGCCTGCTCCAAGCCACTGGCTCATATTTATGGACTGATTTTTCAGAGATGCTGGACCCAGGCAGCTCCCACTGAAGTCAGTGCAAGCTGTGGGTGCTCAATAGTTCTCAAAACAGGTTGCTTATGGCTTGGCAGTTTCCCTAGGACCCTTGCTTGAGATCTGGTTAAAAAAATTACAGAGGTTTACTCTGAATGCTTCCCACTTGCCAAATTATTCAGTGGAAAGAGATTAGTAAAATGACTGCCTACTAGAGAAAGAAAGTTTGAGACAACAGGTCAAGTTTTCAAACAGGCATTTTAAAGTGTGAATGCAAAATAAGTAGACAAACACGTTCCACATGGAAAATTAAGCTGAACAAAAGTGTGGCTTATGATTGCAATTGCCTGTCTGTGCTTGCATTTACCTAGTATAAGTTATGTTCTGCAGATGCAACTGAGGTATGACAGGCCAAGTTCAGCAGTACCATGACTGAATTTGGCTCTGATTGGGAAAGACAATATCTCTAGAAAGAAAAACTCTGGAAAAGAAAATTGCCACTTGAATTCGGCAGGGCAATGCAAAAAGATAGACTTTTTTTTGCCTTCTCTCCCATTTCATAAAGAATCCCTGATAGCTGAAGCTTTCAGTCTCCACTTTACTGAGAGAAAGAGAGAGAGAGAGAGAGAAAAGCGGTAAACTGCCACTGGGGATTATTTCCTTATTTTATTGTAATTCAGCCTGGATAAAAGAGTAATGAACATTCATAGTAGGCGGGTGAGGTAATATCTTTTAGTGGATCAACTTCAATTTGTGAAAAAGACACGGTCTCAAGCTACACATTTTTTCAGGTCTAGGAAAGATGCTCAGAGAGCCACAGATAAACACAAGGTGGAACAGATTGTATCACTTAAGTAGTTAATATATATTTTAAGAGACTATTCAAGGTGAAGCAGCCAGTTAAATCCTTTGCAGTCATAAGGACATAAAATGGGAGTTAATGGGTTACAGATTGTTGTAATAAGACATAAATTCAGTGCCTTTATTAAGACCATGATTTATAATGTCTAGCAAAATGATGAATTTAAGTTCCTAGCCTCATATTTTGAGGTGTTGTGCAGGCTTCCTTTGAGGATGAGGACTGAGAGGTCTGATATGGAGTGATCATTTTGTGAGAAGTGCTTGCCCATGGGTGATATGGTGTTTTTGTCTTTTATCGTTTTGCTGTGTGAGTTAATTCAATAGAAGATCTGTGGAGCTTGAAAGCTTGTCTCTTTCACCAACAGAAGTTGGCTCAGTGCTCTTCCCAAAAATCAAGAATTTTTTTTAAACTCATTATTCAAGTGAAGCGCATATTTGCGATTCTGAAAATGCAAAAGTAGATTTCGCTGCAAGTACACATGTGGAATTTGATGGATATCTTTTATATAAGGCCAAATTATGCTTAGAGTTATAGAAGTTGCACAAGAAGTTTAGTTAGTGTCACCTTCAGATTTCTGATCCACAGATTTTCCTTTTGTTTGACAGATAAGGATAACAAAAGGTCTGTTTTCTACAGGTACATTTGAATTAAAATAGAGACAAACAGCACATGAGAGAAAGCTAAAGGTTATTGGTTATATCAATGGGGAAGTGAAGCTCTGCATTGAAGCTATTGATAGCTTGTCCTGTCAACTGCCCTGTCAAGTAAATTCCAAGCTCTCTCAAAATTTTGTACAGATATATTTGATCTTTGCCAGCATGAAACTGTATGCCAATTTAGTTTTACATCTGTTTCTCTATTTTTTACCCAGATCTGCATTTTTGTAACCAAATGCAAAACACTGAACTAATCTGTTAACAAGATGAAAAACTTAAATGAATTTTTGCAAGAAGAGAATACCATTGAGGGACATTCTGAACTATCCATTCATTTCTGATTCTCCACATAGTATTCTTTGTCTGGCATTCTGTAACATTTAACTCACTAGCATTTGTAGTTGACTGCAGCCTATTTGCTTGGTTGTTTTTATAGTCTTCTAACCTCATGTCTTCTACCTGCTAAATTCCCTGCCCCCCTGCACACACGTGAAGAAGCAAGTACCTCACCAGCCCAAGTCTGACACATGAACTTTCATATCACTTTACAACCATTGTTTTTTTCTTTTCAGTCAGAATCAGTGGAGTCCTGAAAATCCAGTTCCTTCCTTTGACTCTCCAGAACCCAAGCCTGCAATCTCCTGCCCATTTTATCTCTGTGAACTTATCCTGTCCTCATCTTCTATAATCTTCCCTCTCTTCTATCCTACAACAGCAGTGATGCCACTATCAATCAATATCCACTTATTTAATCCCTTTCCCCAATTTTTTCCCTTTCCCACTAACCAAGCACCTAAAAACCTTCTTCAGCTATCTGAATGGCCAGTGTCTTGAGAAACAGTGGTGTCTTCCTGGTCTAACATAATTAGAGCTAGAAATAACGATAATATTTCACACTTTAATAGCACCTTTCATTTGAGAATCTCAGTACACTTAGCACACATTAGTTTAGCCTCACAACACCCTTGTGAAGAATTATTTGCATTGTACAGATAAGGAAGATGAAATACAGTCTATGATTTACACAGGTCATACCGAACGCCTGTGGTACATCCAGCAGTATAACTCTTCCTCCAGAACTCTCTCAAGAACAACAAGTCCTAACTCAGATGCTGGTAGCTTTCTCTCCCTCAAACACTATGGACATCCTGCTTTGCCTTGGCTTCTCTCCCAATCTCTATTACATTCAATCTGTCACCGTTTCTTACTCTCTGCTTTTCTCATCTGCCAGAACTTCCCAACTGAGTTGGGCAAGTTACGGCACCTACTGGCAGAGCCTGACTGGGGATAGAAGGCCATGTACTGCAGGAATGGCAGTGCCATTGATGTGTTACTACCTAAAGAGGAGCAAGTTGAAAGCTCCCAGACAGGAGAGGAAGAGGATGAAAGAGTGCAGTGCATGCTCCCTATAGAGCAGATCTCAAGGTTCTGTCTGGTTCCAGGAAAGTGGGACCATTACCAGACTCTGACCCAACAACTTGTCCTCTCTGGTGATGCTATACCCCTGCACAGGGGAGCATAAATTATTGCTTTCTCATGAGATCAAGTGTCCTAGGGAAAGGGCAAAGAGGCTCCCTGTGCTGCCTTCCACACAGAGCACCCACGCAGAGGAAGCCACCCCAGATTGATAGCCTAAACCAGGGGTAGTCAATAGGTGGATCATTGGCCAAATCCAGACCGTCAGACACTTTTGAACAGACCCCAACATCTTTTTTACTTATTATCATCATTATTGTTTGGAGTTTTTTATTGTTTTCTCCAGAGTCTGGACCTTGACTATACCTTTACTAAGAAATTTGGACCTTGATAAAAAATAATTGACTACCCCTGGCCTACACTGTAATTGGTAAAAGCCTCTCATCCTAACCACTACTATTCCCTGGACTTCACCTCTAGTGCAGAAGAAGCTGCATATTCTTTTAGACTCAGGAATCTTTTGTTTTTCACGTTGCCTAGATCTATATATTTGCCTACCATCACCCACAAAATACTGTCCTGTTCACAGCAGACACTATCTCAACCCCTTTGCTGAAGCTCTTATGCATGTCTTCCTCTCTTCTTGGCCTGAACTAGTGGAATGATTTCCTTTATGGACTTCTTCAGTCCATACTACTAATTCTTCTAACTTTGTTTTGTCCAAAATATACCAGCTAATCGCCTCATTTATACCATAAAATGGGAACACATTACCTGACCTTTAGTCCATTTCAGGAACCAGTACATTACCTCTCTCACAGACTTAAAACATTTGCCCCCCCCCCCGAGCACCGCCCAACTCCCTTTCTGAAATTATCATTGTAATTCAGCCCATTCCACTGTTTCCAACTGGTTTCTTCACATTCAAAGGCACATATCTGTCTCCTTTTGTCCCCATAATCCAGAACAGCTTCCCCATCTCGTTTTACCTATTTGAAGATTCCCTGATAGCTCATATCCATCTCTTCTCTTGAACTACAGCTCCTAACTCTAGAACAAAAATTAAATCCCCTCCAACTCTCACTTTTCCTCTGCTCAATCCATTCTATAATTTCACCCACTTCTATTCACCTTTCTCCTGAAACATTTCTTATTACCGCCTCCTCCTCCTCCCTCCAAAATACTGTTTTGTACATTGTTACAATTATTTGTTGTATTTACATAGACTGTAATTACCTGTGAACCTTGGAAATTTTATCTGCCTTTTATCTTTCTTATATATCACATTTAAACAAGAGAATGTGGGAGAATTAAATTCCTCAAATTTCCAACAGCTGTGAGTCACTAAACCCAAGAAAGGAATTGACAAGCCTCATGAGAATTGATGCCATATGCACATGGATTAACATTTATTAGATTTGGCCAAACTGAGATGAACCCTGATCCATCTGACTATGGACATAAATAGTCTCAGTATTTCATAAACTCTCAATGACACAAAAGTGTTTTTAATTTGCCAGAAGAACCTCTATTAATCTACTAAATTAAATTTTAAATAAGAGGGGAGGTGGGCATATAACAGTTTAATTTGCAGAATAAATTGTTGTATCAGAGTACAAGTATGTTCAGCCATTAGTGCGCTCACTCACTCTAGAGCAACAATATAAAGCAGAGCCAGCTTTCTAAACTGTGAAATCATAGTTTTAATAGCCACATGAATAAGCCATAAGACAGGAACTCTATCCAATACAGAGAGGATGCAGAACTACTCAAACTCCACCAACAATCTAAATTACTGCAAAAGATCCACACCTTTACTTAAGCACCAAGTCCTGCTGAATTCAGTGGAACTTTGCATGGGAGAAACTTTCCAGCATGGTTGAGTCCCACTGTACATAACTTTAAAATTGAAACAATCAGTTAAATGAAAGCCAAGGACTTACAGGTTTAAACATGACTAGTGATTCTGGGTGCCTAATCTGAGACATTTTAAAGGACCTTGATTTTCAGAGGTTGAATACTCAGCACTTTCTGAATCATAGAATCATAGAATATCAGGGTTGGAAGGGACCTCAGGAAGTCATCTAGTCCAACCCTCTGTTCAAAGCAGGACCGATCCCTAGCTAAATCATCCCAGCCAGGGCTTTGTCAAGCCTGACTTTAAAAACTTCTAGGGAAGGAGATTCCACCACCTCCCTAGGTAACACTTTTCAGTGTTTCACCACCCACCTAGTGAAAAAGTTTTTCCTAATATCCAACCTAAATCTCCCCCACTGCAACTTGAGACCATTACTCCTTGTTCTGTCATCTGCTACCACTGAGAACAGTCTAGAGCCATCCTCTTTGGAACCCCCTTTCAGGTAGTTGAAAGCAGCTATCAAATCCCCCCTCATTCTTCTCTTCTGAAGACTAAACATCCCCAGTTCCCTCAGCCTCTCCTCATAAGTCATGTGTTCCAGTCCCCTAATCATTTTTCTTGCCTTCCGCTGGACTCTTTCCAATTTTTCCACATCCTTCTTGTAGTGTGGGGCCCAAAACTGGACACAGTACTCCAGATGAGGCCTCACCAATGTCGAATAGAGGGGAACAATCACGTCCCTCGATCTGCTGGCAATGCCCCTACTTATACATCCCAAAATGCCATTGGCCTTCTTGGCAACAAGGGCACACTGTTGACTCATATCCAACTTCTCGTCCACTGTAACCCCTAGGTCCTTTTCTGCAGAACTGCTGCTGAGTCATTCGGTCCCTAGTCTGTAGCGGTGCATTGGATTCTTCCGTCCTAAGTGCAGGACTCTGCACTTGTCCTTGTTGAACCTCATCAGATTTCTTTTGGCCCAATCCTCCAATTTGTCTAGGTCCTTCTGTATCCTATCCCTACCCTCCAGCGTATCTACCTCTCCTCCCAGTTTAGTGTCATCTGCAAACTTGATGAGGGTGCAATGCACACCATCCTCCAGATCATTAATGAAGATATTGAACAAAACCGGCCCCAGGACCAACCCCTGGGGCACTCCACTTGATACCGGCTGCCAACTAGACATGGAGCCATTTATCACTACCCGTTGAGCCCGACAATCTAGCCAGCTTTCTATCCACCTTATAGTCCATTCATCCAGCCCATACTTCTTTAACTTGCTGGCAAGAATACTGTGGGGGACCGTGTCAAAAGCTTTGCTAAAGTCAAGGAACAACACGTCCACGGTTTTCCCTTCATCCACAGAGCCAGTTATCTCATCATAGAAGGCAATTAGATTAGTCAGGCATGACTTGCCCTTGGTGAATCCATGCTGACTATTCCTGATCACTTCCCTCTCCTCTAAGTGCTTCAGAATTGATTCCTTGAGGACCCGCTCCATGATTTTTCCAGGGACTGAGGTGAGGCTGACTGGCCTGTAGTTCCCAGGATCCTCCTTCTTCCCTTTTTTAAAGATGGGCACTACATTAGCCTTTTTTCAGTCATCTAGGACCTCCCCCGATCGCCATGAGTTTTCAAAGATAATGGCCAATGGCTTTGCAATCACATCTGCCAACTCCTTTAGCACTCTCAGATGTAACGCATCCAGCCCCATGGACTTGTGCTCGTCCAGCTTTTCTAAATAGTCCCAAACCACTTCTTTCTCCACAGAGGGCTTGTCACCTCCTCCCCATGCTGTGCTGCCCAGTGCAGTAGTCTGGGAGTTGACCTTGTTCGTGAAGACAGAGGCAAAAAAAGCACTGAGTACATTAGCTTTTTCCACATCCTCTCTCACTAGGTTGCCTCCCTCATTCAGTAAGGGACCCACACTTTCCTTGACTTTCTTCTTGTTGCCAACATACCTGAAGAAACCCTTCTTGTTACTCTTAACATCTCTTGCTAGCTGCCATTCCAGGTGTGATTTGGCCTTCCTTATTTCACTCCTGCAAGCCCAAGCAATATTCTTATATTCATCCCTGGTCATTTGTCCAATCTTCCACTTCTTGTAAGCTTCTTTTTTGTATTTAAGAGCAGCAAGGATTTCACTGTTAAGCCAAGCTGGTCGCCTGCCATATTTACTATTCTTTCTACACATCGGGATGGTTTGTCCCTGTAACCTCAATAAGGATTCTTTAAAATACAGCCAGCTCTCCTGGACTCCTTTCCCCCTCATGTTATTCTCCCAGGGGATCTTGCCCATCAGTTCCCTGAGGGAGTCAATGTCTGCTTTTCTGAAGTCCAGGGTCTGTATTCTGCTGCTCTCCTTTCTTCCTTGTGTTAGGATCCTGAACTTGACCATTGCACGGTCACTGCCTCCCAGGTTCCCATCCACTTTTGCTTCCCCTACTAATTCTTCCCGGTTTGTGAGCAGCAAGTCAAGAAGAGCTCTGCCCCTAGTTGGTTCCTCCAGCACTTGCACCAGGAAATTGTCCCCTACATTTTCCAAAAACTTCCTGGATTGCCTGTGCACTGCTGTATTGCTCTCCCAGCAGATATCAGGGTGATTGAAGTCTCCCATGAGAACCAGGGCCTGCGATCTAGTAACTTCTGCGAGTTGCCGGAAGAAAGCCTCGTCCACCTCATACTGCTCTCTTACATACAGTGCAACTCCCCGACCTTTTCTGCCCTTTCTGTCCTTCCTGAACAGCTTATATCCATCCATGACAGTACTCCAGTCATGTGAGTTATCCCACCAAGTCTCTGTTATTCCAATCACATCATAATTCCTTGACTGTGCCAGGACTTCCAGTTCTCCCTGCTTGTTTCCCAGGCTTCGTGCATTTGTATATAGGCACTTGAGGTAACTTGCTGATTGCCCCTCTTTCTCAGTATGAGGCAGGAGCCCTCCCATCTCACGCGCTCCTACTCGTGCCTTCTCCCGGTATCCCACTTCTCCACTTACCTCAGGGCTTTGGTCTCCTTCCCCCGGTGAACCTAGTTTAAAGCCCTCCTTATTGAAAATTAGGAGGGCTTCTTAGATGTCTCAGTTTGAGCATCCAAAAAGTGGGCAGCTAGTCACCTTCAAAATGGATGCCAAGATATTTCACCTTGATACAAGATAAAAGTCTAAAGCCTGTAACAGTAGCAGGGTTCGCATCACTTCCCTATAGCACTGCTGTAGGAATTGGCCAGCAGCCTCCTGAAATATATTTTTTGGAATTTTTTTTAAAGGATGTGTCAAGAAAGGACATCATCTGTTTTACACACATGGCCTGTAGCTAAACCTTTGTCATGAAAATATTTTATACCCTTAGCTAACACAAGGCAGAAAATGAAGTGACATTGTTGAGTAGATTTAAACATATTCTATAAAGGAATAAAAAAGAATTTATTTTTGGAGTTAACTTGGTAATGAAGGAACAAATGCAATGTCTCAACCTCATTTCATTTCTATCTTAAGGGTTAATGATTTTATTGTTACTGTTCTTCATCATGGGCAGCAGTACAGCACTGGGTGAGTAATGGTAGGTGTGCCTGCCTTTATTTAAAGAGAAACTACATTTCCTTTTTTTTTCTTTTTTACAATTAGTATAAGATTTTCATTGGCTTGTAAAATTGTATCAATCACCAATAAAGTTGTTTACATTGTCATTAACTCTGATAGACAAAGATTATTGAAGAAGTGTCCTTCTTGCTTGTTTGATAGGGGACTGATTCTCAGAGGCACGGGATACCTGCCTCTTCTATTAATTTTAGGTGGAGCTGCAAGTGCACAGGGCTGCTCAGGATCTGGCCCATAGTCTGTAACAAAGGAAATACCACTGAACATTCTACTGCATGACAGAGTGTGGAGATACTCACAATGGCTTTAATGTAAGTTTATTAAAAATTGGTTTAATTACCTACATTTTCTATACATCATTTACTAGTAAATAACAGAACTACTGTGAAAGTCTGCAGCATCTCTTTTGAATTCTTTTGGGGTGAAATTTGCCTTTCTGCAGAGGGCCCATTGAGTACCATAAATCCCCTAAGACCTTTAAGACACTGAAATCCTACTTAAGGCCTATTTTGCCCTCAAAATAGGACTTCAGGGGTTCATAGAACTTTTGTGGGTCTTCTGCAGAACGGTGAATTTCAATCTTATTGATTAGCACTTCCTTTGTTACAAACTATCAGTGCAATCTTGCAAGTGGTCTGCATTCAGAACTCCCACTATATTCAATATATGCAATTAAACAGACTACGATAAAAAATCATAAATACAATATGAACCCTTACGCTTCAGGATATAAAACAACTTCTAACTGCCTGGGATTGGGAAGAAGTTTACCCAATACGGATATTATTGCAAAGTTGTCCACTGTGAGAGTTTTAGACCTTCCTCTGAAAAATCTACTACTGGCCAATTTTGAAGATGGATCAGTGCATTAGATGTACCACTGGTCTGATCTGGTGTTGCCATTCTTCTGTTCCAAGAGGAAGTTATGAGCAGAGCACTCATTGGATGAGGCCCTAAATGCTATGCAGTAAAATGTCAGCTCTCCTTCAGAAACACGAGAAGCATTCATAGTTTAAAAATGACTGGTAAGTAAAAATAATGCTTTGAACATACCTGGGTTCTTTGATTTTTTTTAATGACCGTATTTTTGTTTACAGCCACTGTAATCAATGGAGTAAGTTATTTCTTAGCATGACTAATAATGTTAGAAACTTACCCTTAATTTTTAACTGTCTAGCTTTGTCACCATCTTGAGTGCAGAAATCCTACAGGCATCAACTGAGTGTTTAAAAATATGTGGGCCCTAAGGTCCAAGAATTAAACACTGCAGTCTTAGAATTTAGCTAATCTTGAAAAAAGATTTCTTGTTAGCTATCATAGCTTGGTGATCCAGTTATCTGGACTGAGATTGCATCTGTTTGCTCAAATCATTGCTGTATGTTCAGCAGAAAATCTCAGCACCCTTCCAGGCCATGCATGGTGATAGACCCTAATAAGCAAAAGGGTTAACATACCATGGAAAACCATTAAAAACTCAGCACTCCACAACACAGGATTTCTAATTTCCTTTAAAATCATGGCCTTCCTATGCTAAAAACAGGAAACTGAGCTGTGTAGTGGTAAAGTCTATATGATAACTGGAGGAGCCTAGCAAAAATAAACTCTCCTGGCACATCACTATGTGGAGGTTCTGATGCCCTGGAGAATCTCTCTCTCTTCACCCACCCCTCTCCCCTGTCCAAATTGTTAATTCTGATTCTGACTCTGCGGTTTCTTTCTTAATCTGCATTATTGCTTTTTCTCAGCTGGTCACTTTAATAAGGCAGCTAGACATTGTACCTCCCCATCAACATCAGTGGATAGTAATAACAACTTTCTCAGGCTGACTTCAGGCTCATACCTACTATTAGAGAGTGAAGGGTCCCAACAGACATTTTAGCATATTTATTAACTCCCCCCGTTATCCCATAGGGAAACATGGGAACATGTTTCATAATTTTCTGGTATTCCATAACCAAGGAGACTGTGGATAGATTGGACAACCCTTAAAGGAAAGCTGTGAAAAACTGCTAAGAAAGAAAGAAAGAAAGAAAGAAAGAAAGAAAGAAAGAAAGAAAGAAAGAAAGAAAGAAAGAAAGAATGATTACGTGCTGAATCAAATATCTTCCTGCCTCAGTGACTAATCACAGCTGCCTAAATATTAGATTCATAACAATATTCTGGACTTCTATTGTACTAGTGTTTTACAAGTAGTCTTGTACACATGGGCTAACTGAGGCCTGGAGAGGTTATCATCAGCATTTTCAGACTTGGGAATTGTTGGTGCTGATCACCTCTGAAAATCGGGCTAGCTATTTAGATGCCTAACTTTAACCCCAATACTGAGCTTGAACACACTGTAGTGCATACCACCCTGAATTTCCAAAGCATTCAGCTAAGATGTTTTTTTAAAAATGGGTGCCTGAAGTTAGGATATTTAGTCACCAAAATAAATGGGCTGTTTTTCCAGAAGTCCTGAGTACCCCACAGCTCCCATTAAAATGAATGGGAGCTATTGGTTGATCAGTTTCACGGATAATCAGGACACTTAATTTGGTGCATACATGTGGACATAGTAACCTAACTTTAGATACTCATTTTTGAAAAATCTTGGCTTCAGTCATTTTATAGTGTTTTTTTTTTTTACCAACTATGCCCAGATTTTCAAATGTAAGTACACATAAATAACGGCACATCTAATTTATGTGTGTAAATGGTAAGCATGGCTAGGGTGGCCCTGACACCTCCTCAGAATATAGGATTTCCACTCTCCTGCCTATATAACCCCTCTCCTTCCTGCATCAGCCTGCCCATGTGGCCCTGCCCTATCTTAGCCCACACATGCAGCCCCACCCCCTTCCATGTCAGCCCCCTGCACTAGCCCATCCCCTGCATGACTCTGCCCCGGTGTGTGAGCCTTCTTGCATTGGTCCACCCATGCTTGTACCACTGCATACGGAGGTGCCACATTAGCCCCCACCCCTCTGGCATCCTCCTCCATCCACAGTCTCTTCCTATTTTCTACTCTCATTTTCAATGGACAAAGCCATGTCCAGTTCTAAGTCTCTACTGGACAGGAACAGTACGGCAGAACTCTAGGACTGTCCGACTTTAAACTGGACAAATGGCCTCCTTACATATGGCAGGAAATAACATATTGTACACAGTTATGGCCATTCCCATCCATGCGAACCTGAATGTATGCACACATATTTGTGTGGCCATGTGTACGAAAAAATAACTACAAAAAGAACAGGCGTACTTGTGGCACCTTTGTGACCTGTTCTTTTTGCGGATACAGACTAACATGGCTGCTACTCTGGAACAAATAACTGATTTCCACATGTGCACTGATACATACATGCACATATATTTGAAAGTTTGGCCCACTATGAGTTTTAAGAGTCCTAACTGGGTTACTTGCATGTGTTTGAATCTCATCAGCAAGGAAGAATCACTACTTTTAAAGTACCTTCTGTTTCACTGAGACTTTGTCACCATATGTATTTACAACGTGCACAGCAATGCAATGCTATTTTTGTATTCCTGGATCACATTCATATTTGACCTCTGACTTAATAAACTTTGTAAAATCAAAGCCAACCTTGAGCTGAGCATCAGCAGTTCTTGCACTGGGATTGAACAAGACACCAACAGTGTTTTTAATGGTTGGATGGCTAAACAAGACAGCCTTTAATAATGTTTTTATACATACAATACAAGACTCCTGATAGAAAGAGAATAGATATCCACACTGACCATAGTCTGTATTTTCCGGCTCCCAACAATTTGATGGCCAAAAATAGGGTGTCTATAAAATAAAACAAAATAAAACAAAAAAGCAGGGAATTCAGGTTAGACAAAGCAAGCATTATACAATTCCTAGACTGACACTGTTTTGTAAAGGTTATTTATGCTTTCTTGGGAAATCCACTGTACTATAAATCCAGCAATTTTGAAATAGGCATCAAAATGGCAAATTACTTTTGTATGCTTATTTATGGTATTTGTGTAGTGTTCCAGAATGGCAGATAAGAAGAATGAAGTATTATTATTATTGAAAAACTACGGAACAGGTAAAGGGCAGCCCTACTTTCCCCAGGAACATGCTCACATCGACCTGAAGTATCAACGTTTACAGGTGAGAAGTTTTTGCATTCTTTATGACCCATTCAATCTCTGATTTTGCAGAACTTGTGATTAATATATGTTAAGGTTCTAGGCAACTCACTAGTAGATATTTATTAGAGCTGGTCAAAAAGGACAGGCTGTTTTCACAAAAATATTCAAAATTTCAAAGTTGTATTACTGTCAAGGCCTTCAAAATGCACTTCTTTATTTTTCCATTAGAAAAATATCTAAAATGTTATTGACTTTTTTCTTTTATTGCAAACTAAATTAATTTTTTTATTTCAATAGAATTTTGTTTACATCGTTGGGGAAGATATCTTTAAGAGTTATTAATATTTTGTAAGTAATGAAGAAAATAATTCATTTTTGAAAAAGACTATTTCAATGAAAAACCTTGTTTGATGAAAAAATCAGACAGCTCTAGTATTTATATACACACAATATTCATATGTATACACGAATATGAAATTTGAGATGTCATATTAGTATAGTCAAATGTCAGTATTGGTGTTGGTTTGAGCCTGCATTTGGGGAGAAAGAAGGAACTCTTCTGGGATATCCCTTCGTTTTACTATGTATTTCCAGCCACCATCATCAAAGGCCTCACAGCACAATGAATCTGGTTTGATGACTTCAGAACCCATCAATGTTGCCCAGGGGTCATCACATTTTCTTTCACAGGGAAGATCTTTTTGCTGAATAATGGCCTTTTGTCCAATTGAGAAATTTTCACAAAATATTTGTTTTTGAATTGTTTCCCCTGATGGAACTGGAAAATGAAAAATGTTGTCTTTTTTTAGAGTGGATTTTTTGTTTGTTTGTTTTATTTTTCCTTCCCTTCCCTCTCTCTGTTTTTCCTCATCCTCCCACACCCACACCTTTTCAGTGGTACAATGGAAAACAACGAGAGAAAAGGTGGTGAAAGAGAAAAAGGCGGAAAGTGAAAAGTGAAAAAGCAAAACGAAAAAAACAAAATTTCCAAAAAAAATGGTCAAAACTAAAAATTTCTGATTAAAATGTTCATGAAATATTGCTACTAAATGAAAAATCGTTCCCCCTGCAGAATTAAAATGCCTTTGAAATATTTCACAGGAATATATTTTCCATTTGTCTGTCATTGCTAATTAATTGGTATTCACAGTTCTAGAGCTCTGATGTTAATTTACATTACAACTCATTGCATAAACTGAGGATCATTTTGCCAGGTTCCAATGATTAAATGTTAATCTTAAATAATGGCAGCCCACCCTGGGGAGAGACTCAGAGAGCCTTTCTCATAGCACTCCCATACATGGCGGTAAACAGACATGCCCTCCCACCCAAAAATCCATGCACAACTCTATGCCTAAATTAGCAGAAGCATATGCTAATCCTTTTTTAATAGATGCAGCAGGGCCCACTAATAAATATGTTTCCTCAAGGTATTTGGCAGCATCATGCCTGCTTTATCCATACGGAGACATACTGACTCTAGGCATGCCACTCTCAAAGCACACACCTTCCCAGTCCCTGAGTCTGCATGGCTGTAAATGCAGGAGTCTGAATTTAGCCCTAAAGCTGTACTAAAACAAGCTAACACTGATATCACCCAGAGTCTTGGACAGCAATCCCTTGAGTGGAACTGGATATGTGTAAGCCATATGTTGCAGCTTTTCTCTCTTAGCCAACAAACAGTTCTTCCAGACAGAGCAATAATATTGTCCTTTTCTTAAATGGACGCTATAGGTCTTAGTCTTATCTCAAATATGTGACACGCCTCTTTGCATCTCTGCAATTCAAGTATTTAGTTTATATCCTTCTCCTTCCTCTCCCAACCTTTCCCAGCATTTAAGAACTGGGTAAAATAGTGGACCATGAAGAATCTCCTGGAGATGAGGAAAAGTATGAACCCTAAAGACTTAGGAAAGGGGTTTAACTTATCCAAGGAAGGAAGAACAGAAGAGGGGGGCGGGCCTATAGAAATAAGAAACAAGAGATCCAGGGCATATTGTAGAGTGGGGTGTATGTAAGTGAGGCGTGGGATTCACTATAAGTGTGTGTGTGTAGAAGGAAGGGGAGACTAGCTGTTTACCTCTCAGCTGGTTAAGAACCTCCCAGAGCTATGCAAAGAATCTCTGCCCATGTTTATGATCTCCTCTGTGCATGAACTGTGGTTTCCAAATGCATGTGACTGCCAACCTAGGCAGAGTTTGAGTAGGTGGTGGAGTTTTTATCTAATTATTTTGCACACCTCAATCATCAACTGTAGTAGAATTATCTGCTGTGTACCTCACAATACAGATACCTTAGGGTACACACATTAAACCCCCCCTGAAAACCCCATTACATGTTCTACAATTTTCAGGCAATTGAAAGCTTTGACTGGGAGATTTACAGAGATGTTGCAGTACAAGCATTTTGTATGATAACCATTTCCATAGTGAAGATTATCAAACATTAGCTTTTTTGAGTGGAATGTTGAAAACCTGAAGGACCTATCAGTCGTTAAAAATTTCATTTTTCCTGAGGAATGGCTGTCAAGGGGTTTGCCATGAATGAGTGGTAACATTCCCTATTTACTACTTTGCCATGACATCCTATTTATAGCTGGAAAGAAGGCGGGCTGCGGAATAGTTTTGGGAAAATCAAATAGTGTTTATCAGCCCAGGCAGAAATAATGCTGCCAATTTACATCACTACAATTTTAAAGCATTTGGTCTACATGTATCTGTAATTGGGCAGGCAGTTCTATTCAGTCCTGTGGCTGGAGAAATAAGGTCATATCTAGCACCAAAAGTATCATCACAGTCCCAAACTGATTGGTTTGTATAGAACAGATTGTCTCTATAAGGTCATTACAAGCTTATAAAAAGAGAAAAGTGGCTCTAGGTAAGCAATTTTATGTTGTCCAATCTGGATTATATTTTTATATTACTTTCTAAATTTAACCATAGCAATCTATATCCAGGCCCCTTCTGCTAATAAAAATGTATAAAACCAACTCCTGTAATCCAAGTATATATCCCATATTACATTTATTTGCATTGGTATTTTGCTAGTAATTTAGCAAAGGAACTAAGAACAGTTCTATCTTGGCTCTATCATAAAACAAATCATCCTCCTCATCATCCTAGAATTTTAAGTATTGAAGGCACCTGCTAATTTTAGGGTTGCTAACCTTGCAGGATTGTCCTGGAATCTCTAGAAATTAAAGATTAATCTTTAATCAAAGATTATGTCATGTGATGAAATCTCCAGGAATCCATCCACCCAAAGTTGGCAACCCTGCTTGCTATTTCAAATAGAGAAAAACTTTGATTCAAACACAACACCTTTTTATAAAGCACTGTTAGTTTGTATGGTTTAAACTGTATTTTTAAAGGAGAAAGATCCTATAGTTTACTTTAATCCCTCCCTTTGAATAGTTATAAGGGAAAGGTCTGTTCACCAGGGGACAGTTTAGTCTAATTAGTGTATATGGTGAGGAATATTCATGTCAAATGTAAACCTTTTGCTCCATATATTGTCATTCCTCTCCAGACAACTGCTAGGGACTGTTATGAACTCTAGAAATGGGGATCTATAATCTTAAAATATCATCAAATAAAAAACAATTGATTATATACATATTAAAATGCCTCATGTTCTCTAACATCTGCATTGGAGGAACTCAAACATTTTCCAATGGTAGGTAAGTTTTGTTATCCACATTTTAAAGATAAGGAAACTAAGGCCAAGGGAGAGTGAGCGGTTTGCCCAGGATAAAGGAAGTCAGTGACAGAAACGAGTATGAAAACCAAGAGTGAAACCCTGGCCTGACTGAAATCAATGGGATTTTTGGCACTGACATCAACAGATTCAGGATTTCATAACAAGGATCCTGATTCTCATTCTCACACTTGACTCATCAGACCACATAACATTCACTGTATGCATCTCCTGTAATGAATGGAAACCTTAACCAATAATCTCCATATTACACATAAATATTTAATTTTGTTTTATTTATCTGTTGTTGTAAGACTTGGTGATTTAATTATAATTTAAGAACTTTGACTGTATTTAAAGGAAATACATTCATCTCCAAAATATGAGTTGTACATTACTGATCTGTACATATTGATCTGACCAATAGACAGGGGTGGGATTATCACAAAGATACAGCATCCTTGGTCTTTGCTTAGAGACAAGGCACAAAAGTTATAGCCTGGATTTCCTATAGATGCACAAATGGATAGCTGATACCAGGCTGATCAGACATGGCATAAGGACATTGGGTGGCGGGGTGGGTTCCTACTGTGCATGACAAAAATGAATATACACTCAATATCATTACATTTGTATATACGTTGCTGCACAAAACCTAATCTACCAGAATAAAGTGATTTTAAAAATAGTACAAATGAAAGCATCTGAGTATTACTTGTGTTATATGAAAAGGTAGAGAGACTGCAAACATATTTTAAATATCTACAACATGGAAACTTAAACTTCATCCCATTCACCTGATATTGTTATATGTATTTCACATACAAAGAGAGACTTTATTAATGCAGTACTTTAAATTCTCTATCTTAACGCCTACTAAATTACTAGAACCACTCCATGCAGTAAGTAGCAAGTCTGACTCAGTTTATCTTGTTAAAACCATAGTCTTGGGTGGCATAAACAACAGGAATAGATGAATATCTGACACAACAGATGTAAACTTACTAATGCCTGTCAACACTGATGTTTTGAAAATTTTTGTAGTTTAAGTGTATTTTATTGCATATGTTCATTTAATTTTAACAAATGTATTTCAGAAAGAAATTATACAAAAGTATGGTGGCCAACTTTTGACTGATGCCTAACACAAACACACCCAAGAGCAAACTCTCATACAGCGACAGACCTGCAGCAAAGAAGTTAGCTGCTATGCTTATGGGTCCTTTGAATCATTAAGGGCCTTTAATTCCTTCAAACCAGGAATGACAGAGGCATAAATAGGCATGCCCAGGGGAGAAAAGGTCTGGAGCCAGAACATGGCTGTAATGTTAACTCTGCTTTTGCATTCTACATGTGTGCCCTTTGAGAAGCTGCTTATAACACCTTCCCGTAATTTAGCCTTAAATCTTTATTAGGGAGTCATTTTTCCATTAATTAGAGTAGCAGCGACATCATCTCTTACAAGTTAAAGACTAAACCCAAGGTTTTTTATATGTTATGTCATGTTGTATAAACTTTTAGGCAGATATATCTATGTAAAAAAAAAGCCTTAGGGAAAAAATATGTTAAATATTTCATAAGCATTCAACTTGCAACCTCAGATGTTGTATGATGAAAATCGTTCATTAGGATAAACTGCCTCCAAGGGAAGAGATATTCATATTTTATTACAGTATACCATTCTTATTCTAGTACTATCCATCAGGAGGCACTGTATCCTAGTGGGGATAAGGCACTGGATTGGGACTAAGGAGACTAGGTTTCTATTTGTGCTTCTATTAGCGACCTCAGGCAAGACATTTAACCTCTTTGTGGGTCTCTTTCCCCATTTTTAAAATGGAGACACATAGCTCTTAGCTGTTTTATAAAGCACTTTATGATCTATGGATGAAAAAGTGCTATGTAACAACTAGTAAATATTGTTTATCATCATTGTCCCGATGTTAGGCTATTCATTTATTTAAATTAAAAAACAAGTAAAATCCTTTCTGTACCAGGGATAGATGGTTAACAGTGTGGTTCTTGTTCAGACAGTACCAGTAAACATTTCTCTGTTTTGGGAGAACACTTCCTTGAGACATTGGGAGCCCTAGGTATGCCAAGAAGTGCCTTCATGCACAAGAGACTTCTTCGGTATTTCTGAAGTTTTTAATGACTTATGTCAGTTCATTCAAATTTGGTCCTGGTGGACATGCTATATATCACCAGCTTGCCACTGAAGTGAGGAGAGCCAGGATGGGTATGCAGTTTGGAAAGTGGTCACACTCCGATCACTGGAAGGTTGTTCTGGGAAAGATTGGAAGGTGGAGAAGAAGAGTCAGGCACTTTTCACTAGGAAAGCAGACTTACAAACATGAGGCTGGATTAAAAGACTATTGGCTCACACGGAGTACAAGGAAACATGTAGTTGCATGACGTTCCAGGAAAGAATTCTGACAGGAATTCCCTCCTTCTGATGGGGTAGGGAGGGAAGTAAATTACTTCACTTCTTTCTGGGGTTCAGCTTGCTTCCCTCCCCACCCATACTTGGCCAGCTATACATCCCACCCACTTGCTCATATGTTGGGGGTAGGTATTATGTGTGCAGCTCCTGTTTTCTTTCAGTGCTAGGGATGCAATGAAAAAAGCCCTGCTGCTCACGGACTTCAGGGGGACTCATTACTTTTTAATTCCCTGAATGGCTATGTTAGTGTTAACCAAAATCTAGTCCTCTATGAAGTGTGCAACTATCTGGTAACTTTTAGATCTCCTCCTCTGAACAATAATATTAGGTGAACTGCACCAGGAACAATTAGTGCTGATGCACCTAAAAATGGTACAAATTGAAAACACTTATTTCTATTCCCACATACTTTTTAAAAGCTGGGGGCACTTATGATTTTTACAGCCCTCCTGATGGCTACAGTAGTAATAGAAAAGCATAATTTTGGTTGCAAAAGGGCAATTGAACAAGTGGAACATAAGCTCCACTCATATTGTCAGCCATTCATACAGAGGAGTAGCTTGTTAAAAAAAACAAAACAAAAAACACCTGGAAATAATTACACTATCAAGAGAGAAAAAGGGGATTGGAACCCTTTGTCAGACATAGAAAAGGACAGAGTACATAACTGCAGCTAACCTATTTTCTGCATGGCAAGTCACTGCGCTGTAGTAGGAGAGTCTCTGCAGGGATGGACTCTGCAGTTTGAAGTATTGGCTACTACAAATGCTTTTTCTCTGTGTATCACAGTAGTCTAGAAATTGTTGGATTCTGTCCAGCCATGGTTCTATTTTTGATGCACCTGGGGAGATTTTCCACACCTCCCCAAAAAATTAAAGTCAAAGTAAAATAATTTTACCTTTTCCCGGTTGAATGGGCCATTCCCATCTCCTAATTTAACAGTTTTTGTATTGGTGTAATTTTGGTTAGAGCTGTGAGATTTTTACTAAAATAGTTATAAACTCAATTATACCAGTATAAAGCTGCCATGTATTGGTATAGCTTACCCCCATTATCATCCGTCAATAAACTATACCAGTATAAGCGCATTTATACCTGCATAACTGTGTCCACACTAGGGGGTTGTACTGCTTTAACTCTTCTGGTATAGTTGTTGTAGTACAATTCCTCTGTGCAGACAAGGTGTAGAGTAGTTAATGAATGCTCCAGTAAAGAGCTCCAAAGCAGTAGCAGAACTGGGCGACCACCTGGCATTAAAGAGACCAGCAGCCACAGCAGAGGATTGAGGGGCACTTTTAGAAATTACCTTATTTAATGAGTCATGTGTATATCCATCTATCTTATATATGAGTATATGGGGCAGATCCTCAGCTGGTATAAACTGATGAAAAGTTCCTCCCAAACATTTTCACCCAGAGTCACTGATTTATTTATTTATTGGCCTATCTATTGTGAAGAAATGCATTCTACACATTATTGGTTTGCTATCAAATACTCATATCAGTAAAGAGGTTAAACACAAGGGCCTTCCCTGAAATACCCTGCACAGGCTGGCTACAGCTACCACCCCTGGATGGTAAGGCACACAGTTAATTTAATACCAATCCACCTTTTTTTCTGCCCCTGATTTGTTGTGTTATGGAAGCCTTATATTTCCCAGGTACGGGATATGAATAGATTAGTAATGGTGATTGTATTAGTATTGTAATACTAGTCAAATTTGTGCAGTAACACTCCCTCTCCTTGCCCAAATCAACTTCCTGTTCTTTCATGTTAGATTGACAGTATTGCAGGTATGTAGTTATAAATCTACACTACATTTTTGATACTGTGTGCTTTAGGCCAAAGATCATGCTGCTTTGCCAAAAAAGGGTAGTAGAGCAACAACCGAATCATAACATATTAGTCTAGAATGCCAAAGGTGAGGTGTGGTATACAACTAAAATGGTGATCATGATCTGAAGGTAGGATTACTCTCCAACCTGTCATGTTTCTTCTACACTTGAAAGACATTGTTCTTCTCAGGTATCTTTGAACTACATTTTCTTTTTTTAAAGTAAAAGTTAGTCTTAAATGTCTGGGGGATGATATGCTAGCACCCCATCAGACAGTCTTTTCTGGTTCTAATACATTTATCAAACGCCAGGATATCCAATCAATACTGTGGATCACATTTGTCTCAATGTACAGAACATGAAATCAAGCTATTCATTGTATGAAACAGTAAAGAACTAATTTTAAAACTGGCGTAATAACATTAAAAAGGTACAAATAAGTATGCAAATAAAAATAAAAACCTATAAGTAATATATATAAAATCAGATGTATTCTCCTACTGTGCACTAGAACACCTGCTCATTTCTACCATGAACACTAGTGTGACCAACTGATCAACATAGAAATCTCTCACTATAAATGTTAGATCATAATCGAATATGTGCTGGTAGAAGACACACGTACATCTCTCAGAAGAGGAAATATTCTGTCTGAAGTGCTCTACAGGGCCTGTGAGAAAAAAGCCATAATGTGTTTCATTCCACACCTCAGAACTCCATTGGATCTTTACAAAGGAGGGTCCTACGGAGGGTTATGCTGTATGTAATTTTATTGCAGCTGTTAGACTTTTCAAGCCATTAGAATTATTGTTATTTCAGAGAGGGACATTTCCACCCCCATATAATTTTAGGTACATATTTGTGATGGTCCTCAGTGTCTCTACATTTAAATTATTAGCATACAGTTTCGGAACATAGTCCTATTAGCATTTTTAGGTATAAGATGAATTGATATCATTAAGTGGGCCACTGAAAGGGGACGATACGATTACAGTTACAATAAATAGCATCTTGCTCTTAATATAAACCTTCATTTAAGCAACCCAAGAACATATTAAGCATACTTACTTGGAACCGGTAAAAGGTGCCATCATCCTTTAGTGTTAGAACATGGTCTGAGATTGGAAAGAAATAGCCATGGGCTGCCATTAACGTCCCCAAATGTAGAGCTTCCACTGTTGGGGTGTAGGGAAAGAAAAGAACATTTTTAAAAAATTAACCTTTTCTGTATTTACAGCAAGGGACCTTTATGTGACATTTCTTCCTGTCTCCTGTGAGTAAACACCCAGCTCTTTTACTATTTAATACAGAGATGGTACCAAAATTATTCCTCTTCCTAAGGAGTTGATTTGTATCTCTCCCATTCAACAGCTTTTCCTCTGCATTCCCACTACCTTCATTACGGACTCACTCCATCCATTTCTCACTGAGAATTACTGCCTTTGTGTTGTCTAACCCTTCCCTTTAGAACAGGTCTAGAAGATGACATGGTGTTAAAACAGCATGGGCTGGTACACCTTAGCGCGCCTCCCAGCTGCACCAGTGTGATAAGAGATTTCCCTACAGTCTTCAGTATAGACAATGTATTGAATGAAGAATGGCTTAAATTTATCTTAGCATACAAAACCACAGCCAATAAATATATATGCTAAGTGAAGGAGTACTTCTGGCACCTTAGAGACTCACACATTTATTAGAGCATAATCTTTCGTGGGCTACAGCCCACTTCATCGGATGCATAGAATGAAACATATAGTAAGAAGATATATATATACAAACAGAGAAGGTGGAAGTTGCCTTACAAACTCTAAGAGGCTAATTAATTAAGATGAGCTATTATCAGCAGGAGAAAAAAACTTTTGTAGTGATAATCAAGATGGCCCATTTAGACAGTTGACAAGAAGGTGTGAGGATACTTAACATGGGAAAATAGATTCAATATGCGTAATGACCCAGCCACTCTCAGTCTCTATTCAAACCCTTAATGGTATCTAATTTGTATATTAATTCAAGCTCAGCACTTTCTCATTCAAGTCTGTTTTTGAAGCTTTTCTGTTGCGGAATTGCCACCCTTAAGTCTTTTAGTGAGTGGCCAGAGAGGTTGAAGTTTTTGAATATTATGATTCCTGATGTCAGATTTGTGTCCATTTATTCTTTTGCGTAGAGACTGTCCGGTTTAGCCAATGTACATGGCAGAGGGGCATTGTTGGCACATGATGGCATATATCGCATTGGTAGATGTGCAGGTGAACAAGGCCCTGATGGCGTGGCTAATGTGATTAGGTCCTATGATGGTGTCACTTGAATAAATATGTGGACAGAGTTGGCATCGGGCTTTGTTGCAAGGATAGGTTCTGGGTTAGTGTTTTTGTTGTGTGATGTGTGGTTGCTGGAGAGTATTTGCTTAAGGTTGGGGGGCTGTCTGTAAATGAGGGCTGGTCTGACTCCCAAGATCTGTGAGAGTGAGGGATCATTTTTCAGGATAGGTTGTAGATCTTTGATGATGTGCTGGAGAGGTTTTAGTTGGGGGCTGAAGGTGACAGCTAGTGACATTCTGTTATTTTCTTTGATGGGCCAGTCCTGTAGTAGGTGACTTCTGGGTCACCTACTACATATGCTAAGTATTACACATATTCTTATATTTACATTGTACCATTGTTCAGTATTAGGTCCCAGGATATTGGCTACACACTTTGCAATTATTACAATTCTCCTGTCAGGACAGCAGAGCCATACTATAACAAGAGTGGGATTGTAATAGTTACACCTTGTACTTCCTATGGTAGTTGAGTTCCTTGGCCCACAAGGTTAAGCTATTTCTCCACTAGTCCCTCCATATAACTTTACAAGCCAAACCAGGCTCTGGAATATTTATATACCCATGAAATAGACACGCAACAATTTCTGCCATTTGGAATTTTGACAATACTCTATCAAGGATGGACCAATGGCATGCATAATTTCACTCTGAAAAATCGGTTACAGTTTTATGTGCAACACAATGTTCAAACTGGTAAATGCCTATAGTTTTGCTTTCTTTATGTTCATGTCATACTTTAAAAAGAGGTGACTCTATTGTTGCAAATTCCTAATACTTAATTACTAGGTTGAAATCCCATTCCTCAGTTTTTCAGGATGGATCTATATTGTATAGCCTCTCTAAACCCTGGACGTAGAAGTTTAGCACAGAAACACCAGCGAGACTTTGTGGCATTGGAGGAGATTACAGTCACAACATCAACATGGGAAAAATATCTATTCAATTTGTTGTCTCCTGTCCTTGCTACAAAAGTTTAAGGATGGGTTAATAATGTGTTCTTTTACACTTTCTTATGTTAGTCTTGGCTATAGGAATGAAACAGTTCTGTTAGCTCACCCATATTTCATGAGCAATATGTGCAAACTCTCTTTTCACCTTTCCGCTCACTTTAACACTTTCATCATGAGTATTTTAAATTTTTCAAGAGGATGAGTGGGAATTTGTAGCTGTCCTGAATCCACCCACCCCCGGAACCCCCTCTTGGGTTCAGGGACAGGCAACTTCCCCACTTAACCCACCTAACCACAACCCCAATTCTGTCTCTGCTTCATGACAAACACCTCTTGCTCCCGTAATCTTCTGCAAATTAGTCCCAGTCCTGCTGGCATAGCAACTGACATCCTGGAACAGACAAATGATTGATGTAGCCCAGCATGATGTCTCTGACAGTCCACAGTACCAGATGCTTCAGAGTAAAGAACCAAACCCTCATAACAGACATTCTTGGAACAACATGACCAGAAGGAAAGTTTCTTGACCCCAGGCTTTTAGAAGTTCTGCCCTGAAACATGATAGGATAATCTTCATATGGGTACAAACTTTCTAATGTAACCGCAGCTATTCTTGTTATTCATATGTATTTATAAGCCATTAAATTCTATATCTTGTGCCAATGAATGCCAGGTTATTTTAAAAATAAATAAATAAACACCCCACCCCCTCTAATTATTTTAAAATCAAATGCCTTTTTATTTTAATATCCTCATTCTTTCACTGTGCAAGTGAGTAAATACCAGAAGACTCTCTTATCTAGCAGCTATTTAAATTATATCTCTACTTGTGTGGGGAAAAGGGGAGAAGAGAGAGTGACAGACAGATACAAATTGATTGAAAGAAGAAATCCACCAGTCTCCTTTTTTAAAGTAAGTTTGATTATGGATGGCTGGGTTCACAAGGGGAAGGACAGAAAGGGTGGCTCAAATAGGAATAAATAGTTTTAAAAACTTTTAATAGGTTTATTTACAGCGATACAGTACAATAAAACAACTCAATGCCTTTTCTCACATCCATATCTCCTCAGTTTCTCTCCTCAGAGAGAGAAGGATCTGACTGGTCTCCAAAGGCATGATCCTGCTCTCATCGAAGTCCAAAGTAGAATTCCCATTGACTTCAGTGGTGCAGGGTCAAGCCCCTGGAGGGAAAGGAGAGCATTGAATGATGATATCATAATGTTGATGCATGTCAATAAGAAGCACCAGAAAGTTTCAAATCTTCTAAGTCTGAACATAAATTTACTCTTCTATACAAGATGTATGACTGTAAGGATTGCACATTTATATGGTTGGCAACAGTATACAGAATTACAATAGCAAGGATGAAAAAAGAAAATATGAGGTTTGGAATAAATATAAACCCTCAGGGCATAAGCTAAACTAATGAAGGTTAGAAGGAAACAATCTGTAGGGTTCTTGTACCTTTCTCTACAGTAGCTTGTGGTGGCCACTTTGGGAGACAAGATACTTCATGAACTAGGTGGTTTGATCCAGTAGAGCAATTCCTATGTAACTGAAGAAACGTAAATCCCATAGGAAAGCAAATTTATCTTTGAGATTTCTAAAGTGTTATTAGCAACATAACCAAGCAAAACTACCTTTAAATTTAAGTTTAACTTGGCAGTGTCCCTTTAAATATTTCTAATAATGCATACAATTGTTTATACAAAGTAACTTCATCAAAAGGACCTAAGTAGCTTAGGATCCCAGTCTCATTGACTTTCAAAGTCACTTAGGCACTTTTGAAAATTTGACACACTCTCAAACACACCTTAGCTATGTCTGCAAAACAATTCAAAAGTTATTACTCTCCTCGTGCGCTATGATTTTTGAATACACCAGTTAGCCCTTGAAGTTGGAGGTACTGAAAGGGCATATCTGAGATTCCGGCAGTGACTTCAATGAGGTTCTGCATGCAAAAAGTATTCAGGATAGGACTTGAAATGTGCCTTTACTCTGTGGTTTGTGAATGGGAGAGATATGGGAATAAGAACTCCAATCAAGACTATTAAATCATCAAGTCTATTGATTTAATATTGGTCATAAGGGACCCTCTAATCTTACGGAACAGCATGGTGACACCAAAGTAATATGCTTTTCCCTTTCCCCCTTATCTTTCTTTCCGGGACTGCAGTAAGAAAACCCACAACCCATAAAATATTAACGGGTCTGACAGAGATTAGGCTGAAAATGTCTTTACCACACTGTTCGCTTAACTATTGCTAAGTCTCTCAACGCTGGCTGATTTGACATATTATATACTGCATTGCCATCCATAAACATACGAGAGTGGGCTAGAAGCAGAGTTTCAGCCTCCTACACTGAGTTCTATTACTATAATACTTTGTTGTGAGAGTTGTCAGGTCATTTGTTTGGACACACTGTACATTTTCGGTTTTGAAAAAGATATTTGGGATAGGCCGGAATTAGCTACTGGTACGTGTGACATTCTAGTGCCAAATATAATATGGATGTAGCCCCAGATACTCAGAACTGTTGTGCTTGTGTGCTATGATTTTTGAATGCATCAGTTAGCTCCAGAAATCAGAAGTACTGAGAGGGCATATCTGAGATTCCATGTGGGTGCTGGAAAGGAGACTGTGACTGTAAGGAGTTTGTGTAGGGATAGAGCAGGGAGTGGGGGGAACAGCAATAGCCAGGGGATGGGAACATCTGAAAAAGGAGGCAGTTAGCGGGGCCTGCCAGGTCACTCTAGATCAGGGGTGGGCAAGCTTTTTGGCCCAAGGGCCACACTCTAGATCAGGGGTGGGGAAATTGTATGCAGGGCCGGGGCAGGGAGTTGAGATGCAGGAGGTAGTGTGTAGTGTGGGAGGGGGTGCAGTGTGCAGGAACGGGCTCAAGGCAAGGGATTGGGGCAGAGGAGGTGTGCGGAGTGTATGAAGGAGCTCAGGGCAGGGGATTGGGGTGCAAGAGGGTGTAGGGTGCAGCAGAGGGCTCTGGGGAGAGAGTTGGGGTGCAGGAGGGGTTCAGACTCTGGCCCGGTGCCGCTTACCTAAAGCAGCTCCGGGGTGGCAGCGGCATGCACCGGGGTCAGGGCAGGCTCTCTGCCTGCCTGCCCTGGCCCCAAGCCGCGCCGCTTTGGGAAGCAGCAGGAACCATGCCCCTGCGCGGCCCCTGGGCGAGGGGGAAGCACAGGGCTCCGCGCGCTGCCCTTGCCACGCATCCAGGTACCTCCCCCAAAGCTCCCATTGGCTGCGGTTCCCTGTTCCCAGCCAATGGGAGCTGGGAAGGCAGTGCCCGGAGGCAAGGGCAACCCGCAGAGCCCTCTGCCCCCCGTCGGGCGGCAGAGATGTGGTGCCGGCTGCTTGTAAGAGCAGCGCGAGGCCTGTGGCACCACGGGGGATGATCCCGCAGGCCTGATCCAAAGCTCCGAGGGGCCAGATCTGGCCTGTGGGCCGTAGTTTGCCCACCCCTGCTCTCAAGATAGAGGAAGGTTGAGTATAGTGGGGGCAGGAGGAAAGAAGTTTAACGCAGCAGTCAAGAGTAAGGGATCCTGTCATCCCTAAACACAGTCCTTCCAAGTGAGCCTTGGGGTGCTTTGGCAGGACACAGATCCCACCTCTTCTTCAGCTAGAGAGAGGACTTCCAATCCTAGAGTTGTCAATCCAACATCTTTTCAAAGCCCTGCTGCAGTGCCACAAAAATATATAGAAACACAAAGAGTCTTAGCTACATAGCAGATCAGAACTTTTCTAACCTGGGGAATCTGAGGAAGACATGTTACCAACTTTATAAAAAGCACATGTTTTTGTCTACGAATACTGATGCCAGAGGCATTTCATGGTCCAAGAATGCCTCAACCCACTCCTCACCAATGAAAGGCTAATACATGGGGCAATTATGTAATCTAGGCTTCTTCACGATACTTATTATTTCAGGAAGAGAAGGCAAATAAACTATCAATCAAATTCTTTTCAAGCAGGTGAACAACTGGCACAAAGATCTCTTACTGTCTAATATCAAATTAAGAAGAGACAAATGCTATTAAGCTTGGCAAATCAGCAGTAGAGTTTCTGCACAGAAAAAAAAGCTTGAGAAGGAAAATTGAGCCAGTAACATAATTGCCCTATGTGCCTAAATAAAGGAATTCAATCCAGATTCTGCATTTTTAGACATCACTGCAAGGGGAGTCAGGAGGTTTAGATTTGAAAAAGCTCCTCTCATGTCCAAGAATGACAGAGGAAGAGGGGATCACCACAGACTGCTGTGAAGTACACGAGAAGAGAAAGTTCAGTTGAAGAACTCTTCTCTGAAAGAGACCTTGACAAATACTTTAAAACATACTACCTTGCAAATTCTTCTTGGGTAAAAAGAAAAAAAAAAGTTTGTATCAGACACTGAATATATATTCCGAAATCCTGGCGCATACAGCGAACAATGAGAAGATTCGGCATTACCTTATTGAATAAGTGCATACAGATATATACATGGATGTCAAGTGTGATACGCACACAGTTGCATGACTTCCAGTTCATCAGCCACTTCATCTAAGAATAGCTGAACCAAATGATGCTCTCAGTTACACTCGACTAAGTTCACTGACGAGTCACCATTTAGGGCATTGTCACAAATCTGTCCTTGGTAGAGTGCCACCTTTAGGAGCTATGTGGGGAGCACATGTATCAGAGTCCATTTACCCCCTGCACCTCCGCGAGTGCTGCAGAGTGTGTCTTTCTAGCGGGTTGGCACTCAACCCCCCGGTCAAGACCTCTTGGCTGTTTTCTCCCCTCCTGGTGTCTCGGTGAAACAACAAACCAGCCCACAGACAGCAAAAAAGGTAAAGCAAAAGAAAGGAAAAGAAAAATCTGTAGGCCACTCCATCCAGGATATGGGCCTTTCTTACCTCAGAGGGGCCTGGAAGTATCACTGTACACTTCAGAATTCACAGGGCTTCAGTGCAAATCTCAGTCTTTCCCCCCTCTTAGCTCAGGTGATCCACACCCTCCTTTCTACAAGAGTAGGGGCTCTGCAGACTGTCAGTTCTCTCTACGGGGCTGGAGAAGCTCAATAGTTTTTTCCTTTCTCAGGGTTGCCCCAATCTTGTCCTTTCCCCCCTGTTTTCCCCTCCCCCCCCTTTTTTTAAATAGTGAAGCAGATTTGACGGGATAGTCTATAGCAACCACCAACTATCACTCCTAAATACCTAAAAAGAAAAGGAGGACTTGTGGCACCTTAGAGACTAACAAATTTATTTAAGCATAAGCTTTCGTGAGCTACAGCTCATTTCATCGGATGCATATGCTCAAATAAATTGGGTAGTCTCTAAGGTGCCATAAGCATTCCTTTTCTTTTTGCGAATACAGACTAACACGGCTGCTACTCTGAATCCTAAATACCTAGCGGGTTATATTCTCTCACTATGCCCTGTGTCTTTTAGATAATGTAAAAACGCCCTTCTAAAATTACCTCATATTCCTGATACTTTGCTAAAGAACAATGAAACTTTTATTACCTTAAGTCATTTAAATTTCTCAGAGAGCTTTTCCCCTTTCACTATAAAGATCTTACATACCCCAAGAAGGTGATCAATTGTTTCTTCTACCTTACAGCCTACAAACAGCCTATCTTTGTGTTTGTTTATTTAAAAAATATTTGTTTAATCCACAATGGCCAGTTAGTGATCTAAACAAAATCACTTCATTTTTCCTACCCAGCCCTGAAGTACATCATTATCCTCAACTCTGAGGCACAATTCAAAAAATATTCTTCACCTTTTTTAATTGATCCAATTTGTTGCCATTCCTCTTTTAAATTTTTCTGTAGTAGGCTTCTTGAGTTCCTTTTTACCCAACGCATTTCTATGTGAATCCTTCCATTTCTTACAGCCCTTTTAGCTGCTTTGTCAACCATTTCTTTCCCTGTTATCCCAAGATGTGCTGGGATCTGAGCAAATGTTACATGTATCCCCATCTGTACTAACTCTGTTATTAGAAATATAATTTCACTGATTAAATCACTTGTACATATGGAGACACCCTTTTTTCTTGCCATAAGGCCTGATATTGAATCGGAAAAAATTACCACCACTGCTGGGCATACATCCCAAATCCAGTTTAATGCTAGCATTATTGCTACTAGTTTGGCAATATCAGATATTCTTTTAGATGTTCTAATTCTCAATTTTGGTATACAATAAGCTGCCCCTATTCTTCCTCTTTTTTTTTTTTTGCATCCATCTTTATATAACTAACAAAAAGCTATTCCACTTTTCATCTGCATGCTGGTACACTTCATTTTTTATACCTATAGCCTCCTTTTTACTCTTAGACTTATAAAATAGATCTAAATCCACTTTGGACATCCATCCACAACTAATTTTTAATGATAAAAAGTTTTGACTGTCAATTTAACTTTTCCTGGTCTATCAACTCCTGCATCCACGTTTTAACTGGAATGGCATGCGGAGTTCTAACATTGTGTGCAATAGGTTGCCTACTGAATTCCCCAAAATACTCATTTTTCTTGGTACTTTCATCATTGCTATTCCCATTAACTTTAGCCCAGAAATTTAGGTCCAGTAGTTTCATTCATAGTGCAACTGGCATTTCACTAGCAGCTATCTGCAGGGCGTATAAGGGCATGGTAATAAATGCACTGTACATAACCTGTACTAGTATTAAATCCAATTTTTTAAATTCTGATTTTGATGCTGATCCAAAAGCTGGGCAGCAATAGTTGATAAGAGGTCTGGATTAAAGCTCTGGAGACCATCAGCAGTGTTTTTTTACTCACCCCCCAGTTAGTGTCAGCAATACTTTTAAGGAGGTTGACCCTTCCTTTGCGTTTATTTTTAACATAATCTGTCTGATCTTTCCAAAGTAATTTAGTATGAAATACTTCCACTAGACATCTAAACCTTTTAACTATATCTATTTCTTGTCCACACTGTTACAGATTCCTTTGTAGCTTTCTTTTTTGCAAATATCTATTCTTTGGTTAAAGCAATGGAAAATTTTAAATCCCACGCATTTCCCCAATCTGAGGTCTCTCATCACACTTTGTTGAGTCTCTTTTCTGCCACCTCAATATTCCTGTTACTAACCCATAGAACATGACCATCTGCAAAAAGAGTGACACGCACTCTGGCACTTACTCATTTTGGAAGATCATTTATCATAAGATGGGGGGAGCGATAGATGTGGTGTATCTTGACTTTAGTATCTGCTTTTGATACTGTCTCTCATGACCTTCTCATAAACAAACTAGGAAAATGCAACCTCAATGGAGCTACTATATGGTGGGTGCAAAACTGGTTAGAAAACCATTCCCAGAGAGTAGTTATCAGTGGTTCACAGTCATGCTGGAAGGGCATAACGAATGGGGTCCAGCATGGATCAGTTCTGGGCCCGGTTCTGTTCAATATCTTCATCAATAATTTAGATAATGGCATAGAGAGTACACTTATATAAAGTTTGTGGACGATGCCAAGCGGGGAAGGGTTGTGAGTGTTTGGAGGATAGGATTAAAATTCAAAATGATCTGGACAAACTGGAGAAATGGTCTGAAGTAAATAGGATGAAATTCAATAAGGACAAATGCAAAGTACTCCACTTAGGAAGGAACAATCAGTTGCACACATACAAAATAGGAAATGACTACCTAGAAAGGGATTTGGGGGTCATAACGGACCACAAGCTAAATATGAGTCAATGGTGTAACGCCATTGCAAAAAAAGTGAACATCCTTCTGGGATGTATTAGCAGGAGTGTTGTAAGCAAGACACGAGAAGTAATTCTTTTGCTCTATTCCATGCTGATTAGGCCTCAACTGGAGTATTGTGTCCAGCACATTTAATGAAGGATGTGGACAAACTGGAGAGAGTCCAGAGAAGAGTGACAAAACTATTAAAGATCTAGAAAACATGACCTATTAGGGAAGATTGAAAAAATTGGGTTTGTTTAGTCTGGAAAAGAGAAAACGGAGAGGGGACGTAACAGTTTTCAATTATGTAAAACAGTGTTACAAGGAGGAGGAAGAAAAATTCTTTTTCTTAACCTCTGACGATAGGACAAGAAGAAATGGGCTTAAATTGCAGCAAAGGAGGTTTAAGTTGGACATTAGGAAAAACTTCCTAACTTTCAGGGTGGTTAAGCACTGGAATAAATTGCCTAGGGAGGTTGTAGAATCTCCATCATTGGGAGACTTTTAAGAGCAGGTTAGACAAACACCTGTCAGAAATGGTCTAGATAATATTTAATTCTGCCACAAGTGCAGGGGACTGGACTAGATGACCTCTCGAGGTCCCTTCCAGTTCTATGATTCTCAGATTTCTATGAATGTTAAATAAGGTAAGGCAGATAACACTTCCCTGCGGTATAGCATATATATATATATATATATATATATATATATATATATATATATATAATAACAACATTCAACAAACATTTCCCAACTCTGACCTGCATAATCTTTGACTCCAAAATACTCAAATCCATGAGACATTCTTCCCCTTATCCCTATTGTACCTATTTTGTACAATAAGCCTTTTCTCCATAGCATATCATATTATTTTTCAATATCTAGAAATACAACTATCATGAAACCTCTGTTTCGCATACTTTTTTGTATTTCAGTTTCCATGTTAGCAGTATTGTTCATGGTTCATTTCCCTCTCCTAAGACCACCCTGCACTTTATCTATAATACCATTGTTTTTGAAATAGAAAACCAATCTTTCGTTCACCATTCTCTCCATAGTTTTACCCAGACAGGCTATAAGGGTAATTATCCACAAAAGTGGATCAGTTTGCCAGGTTTTCTTACTGGAATTACTACTACATATTTCCACGCTAGCATTTTTCCTATACTTGCAAATTGCTTTCAGGAAGATATCTAAACATCATATTGAATATACTATCATTAACTGGGGATGTAATTTTGCTTATATCAATAACTTTCTCAAGTTCCGGCATATAAAACCTTTAATTTATTATAGTATCTTCCTGTTTTCCCCAACTACATAATAGTTTATGCCTCTCTTCAATTAATTGTCTTTTAATCTAACAGAAAACTGCACTTTACTTTTCATCATTACTCACGCCTTGAAAAGTTTCTGCTAAAACTACTGCTCTCTCATTTCCTAGATTCTAAGTATTTTGTCATTCCCAAAAGACTTGGGATGTAACTAGTCTTATTCTGAATTCCAGTCATTCTTCCAATTTGCCTGTATATCTCTCATGTTTTAATATCTTTATTTAACCTCCCACAAAACTACTTCCACTCTCTGATTTTTTTTTATATTTTTTTGTGTTATTGCCTTATTTCTTTTATACTTCATTAGATCTTCACTATTCATTGTATTTTTCACTTTCTTATAGGCTTTGTTCCTTTCTTTAATGGCCACTCCTCATTTAACCCCAGAAGTGAATTGCTAGTTTTGAGGTAACTTCAATATCTTAGGTACAGCTACAGTAGCTGCTGCTATTATTCCTTTATTACATTGTTGTTGAAATTCTCTCTGTCTTCACTCACACAGTTATCTTTCACAAATTCAGTACATTTACTTGTAAATAGCTCCCAGTTAACTTGCTGAAAATTCCAGGTGGGCATTTCTCCATTACCTCAACTTTAACTTGTCCTTGAAAAGTACTAAGTATAGGGAAATGGTCATTTCCCATTCCTTCTTCCTGCTCATTGTGGATAATTTAATTAGGTCATATATTGAAGACTCCCTTCTTCATTTCCTACTTCTCTGTAGTTTATTCTTTCCCTTTTGAAAGTACAAACACCTTCCCCGCTATCTAGTTTTTGGTCTTGCTTAAAGGCAATATATATGCTGAAATTTTAAAAGCAAGCTTTTCAACCAACCATTCTTTCCTAGATACATATGATATCTGGTTTAGTTCTGATTTCCAGTATATTTTCTTTTAGTACTTGGCCATTGCACCCATGTGAGCGTAGTTCCCATTTTTTACCTCCTCCTGAAGTCCAGACATGATTTGCAGGTGCAGTCAGGTGGGGATACTCCAGCACAAGGCAGCTCCATAACCCCTTCCAGGTCAGTGTGGATTTATATATCTTGTCATGGGCATATTCAGTACTATCTTCAATTGTTGTACAATGATTAGATATGACAACTAGAAGTACCTTGCGAAAACCTGAGAGATAGAGTGTAATGGGGTTTAAGAGGTGTAACAGAGGAGAATTTGACTTCCTCTGTGGATGAATGATTTGCCTTTGAAAAGGGTCATTTGTCTGTCATAGATATAAGCCCTCTTCACTTTACTATGGTGTAAATTTTTGTGATTGAATATGACAATACTCCATATTTCCAACATGTGTATCATTGATTCCAGAGTAGACAGCCATCCATAGCTAAAGCAGAATTGATAACATATGTGCAGCTCCATTGGAAATGGTACATATTAGCAGTGTATATACACATTCATATTTTAGTGAATTAAGCATTTGTTTTTTAAGCTTTATGGGTACTTTCGCCTTTGATTCTGAACTACATTCCAATTACTATACTTATGATGATGACTATCTCTCTGCTTCTGCTGATGTCACCAGCTGCCATTGTCTCTGTGCTATGCATTTAGAAAAATCCATTACATCTGAGCAGGCTGCTATGTTGGTAATGTTCTTTGTGATGGGTGTCCAGGAGTCAGAGATGACTGTTTTTAAACAACATTTGGGTGCCTCTTCCTTCTATGGAACCTCTGTCCTCACTGAAACCACACTCACTGGGCGCTGCTCCCATTACAAATTCTGTAGACTAGGTGGAATGAAAGGAAACAGTTTACAGTGTCTTTGATTTGAAGAAGTGTTTAAAGAATTTCTCTTCCTCTGTGTGCTTTTCCTCCTATAATGGGAGAAAGCAAGTCCACAGAGATAATGTGAATTCTCTCCTGGTCCCAGTGTGAGGGTGGAAAGTAGGTTGTATTTTAGTACTTTAAACTACAATTGATCATTTTGCTTTTGCCTCTCCTGTTCAGTCCGGCTGTGAAATGACAGCAGACATAGAAGATAGCTGAGAATAAAGGCAGGTCTAAACTACAGCCTAAGTCGATATAACTTACGTCACTAGGGGTGTGAAAAAGCCCTCTCCTGCCCCCATGAGTGACACATGTTTCACGCTGTCCACACCGGCTGTATGTCGGTGGGAGACGCTCTCCAGCCAGCAAAGCTTCCACTTCTCGCTGAGCTGGAGTAATTATGCTGATGGGAGAGTGCTCTCCCATTAGCACAGCATGTCTTCACCAGACATGCTACAGCGATGCAGCTGCACTGGGGCCAATGTAGCACTGTAGTGTAGACTTGCCCTAAGTGATAATGACTTGGCATTCAGCACTTACAATACTTCTGAAGTTCTAAGTCAATGATCCCTTTTCCAGGCATCAGCTCAGCACAGGAATGGATTTTATTACTGCGGTTTATTCCAGATTCCAGAGTCAAACAAACAGGCTACAGGCTGGAACACCATTTGCTGAGGATGCAGGTCAGCTTCCAATTACATTTTGAGCGAAACCATCAAGATTAGGTATGTAATTTTTATTTTCATCCCATATAAAAACTTTATTATAGAATTGTTAAGGTTGAAAGCATGTTTTAGTAGAAGCCTGCTAGCATCCAAAAGCAATATCACTTTTTTTAGGGCTTGTCTACTCAGAACACCCAAAAAGCTAATCCAAATGAACTGAAAGTGTGAATTTGAAGTGGATTAGTTAAATCACATTAAATCCCTGTTTGGATGCTGTTATTTAGAACTAAAGTGGCCCTAATTTGTTTAGTTTAATTGACTTTGAAGGAGGGGGGGCGTGCGGAGAAGACCGGTGTTTAATGAGTGTGTCATCAAGATCACTCTCCCAGTAATGGTGCAGCAGATGGCCGGGCAATCGTACACTTCTCAGCAAAATAATTGCTAATTAATCTGCTTGTACCTGCGTTGTTTTCTTCACCCACACAGCTAAATAAATTTCAGCAGCAGAATGAACCACACAATTTTAAACGTTTCTATTGTTTTTGGCACACAGACAATAAACAAATTAAGAACCATAACTGACACTATCAATTACATTTTGAAATAATTCATATCTTGTGAACATGAAGCAGCTCTGTCAAAACACAGCTCCATTTCTGCCTCTGATTGGAGGTCATCTTTTGTCTTAGCCACCATATTTCACAAGAGAGTTATGGAAATGGTTGGAGTTGCTACAATATATTGCTTGACATTTAATAATGCTATGGTGAGGGTCTGGGCATTTTTTTTATTTCTTATATCCCCATTTGCTTTTCAGTATTATCACTTTTACAAAGCTCTGCCAGCACCATTAGGTCCTATCAATCATATTGACAACCCAACATCTTATGCCAATGTGATGTATGTAGGTTGAGGTGGGTCTCAAACCTTAACACTATAAACACCATGGGTTTATTCTATATGTAGCGGACCAACAAAAACAATGACATTGTGAAATATACACAGAAGAGTGGGACCTAAACTACAATTTCTTGAAGAAACTTCCCACTCCCACCCCCAAAGCAATAAAAGAAATGAAAATATCAAATTATGGAAAGGAAGATAGCCCCAGAGACAAGAAGTTAAATCCTATTGCAGCCTAATCAGTCACATACCCCTGTCGCTAACATACCCCACCATTTTTAATTTCATGAAATATTTGGCAAATATTTGTATAATAGGGTTTAAATTTAGACTTGAATCACTTGGCACCCAAGAGCACAAATGAATTAGTTACTGTCTCCTGTTAAAACCTGGCTTTTCATCTCCTAAGAATACTAAATTTTGAAGGACTGTCCCAACTGCTTCATTGACAAATAGGCAATATGTTGTATTGCTGCATGATGCCCAAGGGTTTGAGCTAATCTCAACCCCATGCATCATGTTGGCACAACTGGAAGGGCTGGCATTATGATTTGCAAGGTCCCAAGGTGGTGGCAGGAAGAGAATCAGACCAGGAGTTGTCTAGTGCTGTAGGTGTAGCATGCAGCAAATTTCTCTATCCCTCTTTGGTTCCACTTCTAGTGAAAGAGTCTGAGTTGGGGTATGAATTGCAGCATTTGTGGGGCGCTTAAAGAGAAGAGCCTCACACATTTAACTAGTTTGCTGTGTGGTTAAGGCTAGATTTTCCTGAAGGGCATTGAAATCAAGCAGCCATGTGGGGCAAAAGAGATTCTCCCAGCTGCAAATATCTAGTAGACTCACTTGTGTTTCAGAAAAAAAAAAATCACTACTTGGCTGGCAAAAGTTCTGCAGTCAGATATCCATTTCACTAAACATACAGGGATAAAGGAACTGGCCCCAAACTATTGGGGCATGGACACAATTCTTGCACAAAAAGACTAAGTGTTTATTTACATCAGATTAGCAATTTTACAGAATGGAGAAAACTGTTTGGCTCTCTGTCCTACCCATTGCTATAAGTGGTGGTATAAGAATTATGCATTTGTTCTCATTTCAGTACTATGATGGAAGATTTCTATTTTCAATTTTATTCATTAATAGGGTTCACAGTCTTTGTTTTATCACTGATATTTTCTGGCCCTTTAAATTTAAAAATCTGGGGTGGAATCCTGGATCCACTGACGTTAATAACAAAACAACCATTGACTTCAGTGGGGTCAAAATTTCACCCAAGTTGCCCCCTGGCACTTCCTCGGAACTTAAGGTTTTAGACACAAAAAGGCTGAGTTCTGAGCTCTGGATTCCTACTATGCCTGTAACATTAAGAGCACCTCTGGCTGGCTAGTAGCATCATACAAACTATCATTCCAGTACTTAGAAAATTCCCCTGATAGCTGGTTTAACATGCCATTTCAGTCTCGAGAAGACAGCTAGTTCTCTTAACATGGAGATCATGCTCTTCATGTTAGACTCAACATACATTTGGAGGTGGTGGAGAGGAGGTTAAACATGGGGAAACGAGAGTCCAAAATGAAGAGAGATAAGAACTTCATGTGTTATTTATAGTCCTGAACTCCCTACCTCCAGAAGGCAAGAGCCTCTACAGCATACATTGCTAGCAGAGTTTAGCTGAGAAAATGAAAATGAAATCCTTAGGTATTTGGAGCCTCTCAATAATACAAAAACCAAAATGAAAAGAAAAACATCAGCACACCCTGACCATTGCATGGGGTATATTTTTTTCTCTTATTTCTGGGGGATACAATCCTCCTCTACATCTCCAGGGAGTCACAGAAGACCCAATGTTGAGTGTTGATCATTTTTGCTCAAAGAAGAAAGGTCATGCAAATTGGATCCTGCAGCCCATGCCACTGACTCTATGGATTCAGAAATTTCAAGGCCAGAAGAGACCACTATGAAAATCTAGTCTGATCTCCTGTATAACAGAGGCCATAGATAATTCCTTTAGCACTGAGCTTAAAAAAATCCCATCTTGATTTAAAAATTGACAGTGATGGAAAATCCACCACGACTCTTGGTAAATTGTTCCAATGGTTAATTACTTTCAATGCTTAATATTTACATGTTATTTCCAGTCTGAAGTTGTCTAGATTCAACTTCCATCCATTGGATCATGTTATACCTTTCTTTTGCTAGATTAAAGAGCCCATTATCAAATATTTGTTCCCCATGTTGATACTTATAGACTGTGATCAAGTCACTCATTAATCTTCTTCTTGTTAAGCAAAATAGATTGCACTCCTTCAGTCTATCACTATAAGGCATGTTTTTCAGTCCTTTAACAATTCTCATGGCTCTTCTCCAAACCTTCTTCAATTTATCAACATCTTTCCTGAATTGTGGACATCAGCACTGGACACAGTATTCCAGAAGTGGTAGGCCAGAGGTAAAATGCTAGGGCATGACCAAATGGTCCAAGCATTGTTTGAATCTATTGGCCACCCATACTTTGTAATGGCAGCAGTGATTGACGTATGATGTTTAAAGTGAACAAAACACTTGTTCTGGAGTGGGCTACAACAGATTATTTTGATGACTCAGGGAGGTGTGGAAGAAAGCGTTTTTGTGGCTGGGGGATGGCAAGGAACAGTTTAGCATGAAAATCTTGCTATGATTACTTTTGGCTAAGATGAATCAAGCCTGTTTTGATATCAATTACTACTACATCAACCGTTAATTTTGTTTCATTGTCATGAACTGCTATAATAGTCACAGAACACCCACTTGTGACCAAGCAGTTCAGATAACAGAAACATGCAACAATAGCTAGAATAATAGCCACCTCTTCAACTTGTCTCTATAGTAAAGAAAAAAAAATGATTTTCTTTTCATCTTCCTTACATCAGTTTCGATACCATACACACTGCTAGCTATCAAAAGACAACATCATTTGTTTCTTTTAATGAAGACAATACTGTGCTTTATTGTCCAGCAGGAGTAAAAAGCATGATGACTCAAATGGTGCCATGCAGACATACGAAAAAGAAAAATAAAAGCTCAGGCATAGGTAATAATAAAAATACATTGCAGAGGCAGCTGTCCACAGATCAATACAGGTATGTGCTCCCAATTAAAGAATTTTCTATCTGCAGTGATGGTTCCATTTGAACAGCTGGTAAATATTATATAGGTCAGCCTCGCAAAGAACTACTCACCCACTCAACAGAGGCAAACATTTTATTCTGACGGGAAAGTAAAATATTTTTATCATCATCAGAGTAACGGATGAGCCAGTAAATTTCCATGACACTTTTGCAAGGCTGCCTTTTATCATCTAATTTACATATCATTCTAATAATAATCCACTCCTGTATGTCAAGGTTGTCCACTTCCCTTAGAGTGGAGGATTTGCACAGCAAGCTGTGGAGGTTTGACATAGTTCAGCAGCACACACTATTATTAAAAACTAAAGAAATCCCTCTGACTTTCAGACAGATGTATAATTAACTAGCCAAAATGGCTGAAGTGATGCCCAGCCATGCATTACAGAAACTTCTAACAGAGTAATAGTTGCAGAAAGGGCAGTTCCAGTGGCAGCAGCAGACTATGGAAGCCAGGGAAGGGGAAATGACAGCCTGCTCTTTGTTGCCATAGACTGCACTGGAATGAAGCTGCTGCAGAGAAATGTGTGCCCTGATTGCTATTGATTGGTGAACTGGTATAAAAACATATAAAAATTGGGCCCAAATCTTTTACCAATCTCCTGAAATCAACTTCAAACCTTTTTTCCCCCAGACTGACAAGAGAGATGGAGCAATATACATAGTACTCATGGTCACAAAGGGTCCAATTTTGCCCCTTCATCTCCAGTGTTAGAGGGATTCTTACCCATTTATTCCGGTGCATGAAAGAGGGGGCAGAATTTGCACACCCTGAACAGCAAGTCTGTATCCTCGTGCACCGTGAAGCTTCACAATGACCTCAATAGAGTTGCTTACAGCAGTAGTGAATTTGGCCTAGGAAATTTGGTGTTAAAGATTCAGTCCCAAATTTTCAGACCTGGATGCTAAAATTTAGCTCCTATATCCATATCTGGACCTTGGCTATTTAAAACTTGATTCTGGCATTTACTCCCCACTTTGATCTGAAATGACCAAAATCTGTTGATTTTGGGGGCATGTTGCACAGGGAGTTTTGTGAGGGAGTTCTCCAGGTGAAGGAGCAACTACATGACCCTTGAAGTGAGTTTCTTGGTTTGTTGTGTACTTGCTTGCTTGAAGATTATATTATGGTCTCTTTGGGGGCTGTTTGCTGAGCCAAGCAGCCTGCAAAGCTAGGCCGAGAGTCTACTCAAAAGGCTCTAGCCTGCTATCCTTTGATCCCTAGTCCCTTTAACATTCCCTTGACAAGGGGGCAAGCCTAATTCAGGGAGAACAAGGGTTTATGAAGGCACATCCTAAGTGACCAGAGATGACAGGCAACAGGGGCAGCAAACAAGGGAGTTTTCTGCGGGGCTATGAGAGGCAGACACACCTAACAAACATACTCTCAACTCAGGATAATAAACCCACCTCAAAAAAAATACCCCTTCAAGAGTAAAAATAATGCAGGCAAACATCCATCAGCAGAACAGGGACTATTGAGTTTATTGCATTGAATGCAGTATGTACGATGGGCATGTGCTGTATGTGTGCGTGTGGTGCAAGCAACCCATGGCCCTCAGAGACAGAGTACAGGAGACAGAAAAATAGATAGATGCCGCTTTCAGGGACACAACAGAGTGTCTGACAATCTCTGTGCTGTTAAGGAGGATGAAAGTCTTAGGGAAGGAGAGCATCAAGCTGGAGCAGAGGGAAACAATACCGTACTTGGGACCCTCCTTTCAGATGATGTCATGGTATCCTCTAACACTAAGGATGCCCCTCCTGGGAAGGAATGCCAGGTACTAGGACGGAGGTGGGCAAACTATGGCCTGCGGGCCACATCCGGCCCGCAGGACCATCCTGCCCGGCCCCTGAGCTCCCGGCCGGGGAGGCTAGCCCCCAGCTCCTCCCCCACTGTCCCTCCTCCCCCGCAGCCTGAGCACTCCGCGTCGCCAGCGCTCTGTCTCGCCGCTCTTGCTGGGCAGCACGGTGGTGTGGCTGGCTCTGGCATGGTAAGGGGACGAGAAGCAGGGGGTCCCAGGGCGGCAGTCAGGGGACAGGGAGCAGAGGGCGGTTGGATAGGGGTGGGAGTCCCAGGGGTCCTCCCAGGGGTTGGAGGTGTGGATAGGGGTTGGGGCAGTCAGGGGACAGGGAGAAGGGGGGATTGGATAGGGGGTGGGGTCCTGGAGGGCAGTTAGTGGCAGGGGTCCCAGGAGGGGGCGGTAAGGGGACAAGGAGCAGGGAAGTTGGATGAGTCAGGGATTCTGAGGGGGGTGGGAAGTGGGAGGGGGCAGATAGGGGGCAGTGCCAGGCTGTTTGGGGAGGCACAGCCTTCCCTACCTGCCCCTCCATATAGTTTTGCAACCCCGATGTGGCCCTCGGGCCAAAAGTTTGCCAACCCCTGTACCAGGAAGACCCAGGTAATAATAATGGGGGACTTGATTATTACAAATATATTGTTGGATTTGTGATGACCAGGAGAACCGTGCGGTAAATTGTCAGCTGTGAGGGTTGCAGATTTCATGAGATACCTAGACCATTAAAAGGAACAGTCACAAGGGTGAAATGCTTGCAAACTGCATAGAAACTGTTTAAAAACAATACCATGATATAGGCCCAATCTAAATAAATAAAAACAAACAGGAAGAGGAATAAAAAATGCCACCATGGCAAAACAGCTGAGTCATAGAGTCAGTTAAGGCAAAAATGCATCCTTTAAAAATTGCAAGTCAAATCCTAGTGAGGAAAACAGAAAGGAGCATGAACTCCAGCAAGTCAAGTGCAAAAGTATAATTAGGCAGGACAAGAAAGAATTTGAAGAACAGCTAAGGACACAAAAACTAACAGCAAAAAACATTTTTAAGTACATCAGAAGCAGGAAGTCTGCAAAATAGTCTGTGGGGCCACTGCACAATCAAGATGCTAAATAAGCACTCAAGGAAGACAAGGATGGAAGCTAAATGAATTCTTTGCCTTGGTCTTCACTGCAGAGGACAGAGTGTGACATTCCCCACACCTGAGTCATTCTTTTCAGTTGACAAATCTGAGGCACTGTCTCAGATTGAGGTGTCAATACAAGAGGTTTTGGAACAAATTGCTAAATTAAACAGTAATAAGTCACCAGGACCAGTTGGCATTCACCCAAGGGTTCTGAAGCAACTCAGAAAAGAAAGTGCAGAACTACTAACTGTGGGATGCAACATGTTGGTAAAATTAGCCTCTGTACTGAATGACCAGAGGATAGCTAATGTAATGCCATTTTTTAAAAAAGCTCCAGAAGCAATCCTGGCAATTATAGGCTGGTAAGAATAACTTCAGTACCAGGGAAATTCTCAGACAGAAGTATAAATGTGGTATGTTGGGGAAGAGACAGCACAGCCTTTGTAAAAGGAAATCTTGCCTCACTAATCTATTAGAATTATTTGAGGGGGGTCAACAAGTATACGAACATGGGTGATCCAGTGATATAGTGTGCTTACTTTCAGAAAGCTTTTTACAAGGTCCCATACCAAAGGCTTTTAGCAAAGTAAGCAGCAATGGCATAAGAAGGAAGGTCCTCTCATGGATCAATAACTGGTTAACAGATAGGAAACAAAGGGTAAAAACAAATGGTCAGTTTTCACAATGGAGAGAGGTAAATAGCAGAGTCCTCCAACAATCTGTACTGGGGCCAGTGCTGTTCAATATATTCATAAAAGATCTGGAAAAAGGGGTAAACAGTGAGGTGGCAAAATTTGCAGGTGATGCATAATTATCCAAGATAGTTAAGTACAAAGCAGACTGCAAAGAGTTACAAAGGGATCTCATAAAACTGGGTGACTGGGCAACAAAATGGCAAATGAAATGCAATGTTTATAAGTTCAAAGTAATGCATATTGGAAAAAAAATAATTCCAACTATACATACAAAACAATGGGATCTAAATTAACTGTTACCACTCAAGAGAGAGATCTTGGAGTCACCATACACCAAAACATCAAACACTGCCGCGGCAGTCAAAAAAGCTAAGAACTTGAAATTGCCCTGTTCTCTTTGTTCCGTCTGAAGCATCTGGCACAGCCCACTGTCAGAGATGGGATACTGTACTAGATGGATCATTGGTCTGACCCAGTATGGCCATTCTTAAAATAACTGTCAGGGCACCAGGAGCTGGGGATAGGAGTCTTGTTCGGTATTCAAATTGAAATATAAATACATACATATATATTTCTATAATTGCTGTTCCCTAGTGATCTTCCATATTCTAAATATAATTTTCAGAAGCATAAATATATCCTTCTCTTCAATGTGGCTCAATCTGTCACAGTTATGATGGTAATTAAAAGCCAATACCAGATGGATCCCCTTTGATCTACATTTTGTGAAAGTAAGCTTCCATTTGCTAGGGATGGCTCGAAGCATGGGCTTAGCAATGTTTCATTAATATGTGCTTTCAATTACTGGTGATATAAAATTATTTTACAGTTGGAACTCTAAATGTCTGACCATTTATTTACATATCTTATTCAGCTATGGTAGCAAACCTCATTACTAAGTGTGTATCACAGTTTTTATTGAAGGTTTGTGACTTTCCCCCCTTTCTTAAACCCTCTGTTCTTCAGGAACATTTGCATGAGTCGGGTGGCAAAAATTTGGAAGACTTAGTGGCTTCAAGATAGAACAATCTCAGGGAGTGAATTTTTTTCATTTTCTGAACAGTTTTTTGTTTAACATCTTGTTATTTATCTGAAAGAGCTTGGCCTAGAAACTCCAATATTATTTTGCTCATTTGCCCAGAAATCACTAGTACAGAACATTAAATTAGTATTAACTATTATTATTGTTGTTGTTTTAGTAGACTGAGTGGTTAATTTTGGATATGTTAATAAGGAATATTTGAACCATACCACTCAGCAGAATTTTATACCTTCCTAGTAAGCTTTATAGAGTTTACCAACTCCAATTAACAAAAGATAAGGTCCAAATTTTCAGAAACAATTTCCTATTCTGGATATATCAGTTTTTGACTGCCCAACTGGATAACATAGATCTAGATCCACAAAGAGATTTAGGCACTTAACTTCCACTATGGGCATCTATTTACAAAATATATATCCTCAAAATCCATGTTCATCTGCCACATAATTCTGTGGGTGCCCAAAGTCCCTAGGCACCTAACTTTCCACTGGTGAAGTCCCGTAAAAAGCCACTCAGCTCACACCTAAGCCCAGCAGGATCCATAAACTAGTCGTTGCCCCACATATCTCTGAAGCCCTACACAAACTGGAATGGGCCCTACACAAACAACACTGCAGAGTGTCCTAACCACTGGGCTGTGGGTTATTCTGGAGCACATAGTTCCCAATCTCTGCAGCTGAAGCTGTTCCATTGTATATACATAATTAAATATCCCCTGGAACTGGGGGACTGGAATCCATGTAGTTACCCTAACCACCGGGCCGCACAGTCACGCACATGCTCTCTGTCCGAATTCATATTTAATTATGTATACAACGTCTAACACAATTAACAGGAGAGCTTGAGCCAGAATAGCCCATAACCAAGTAGTTAGGGTTCTCACCTGAGATCAGAGAGACCCAAATTCAAGTCTATTCTCCACATCTGGCAGATGAGGGAACTGAACCTGGGTCTTCTAAATTCTGGGGGAGTGCTCTAATCAGTGAGCTAAAAGTTATGAGAGCCATAACACCACCCTCAGCTTCTCCTCCTTGTTTTTTGAAAGAAAGGGTTTTGCTGCCTAACTCCAGGAGAGGGATCATGGCTGTGAAATCCAAGAAGAGGGAGGTGCCTCCCTCCAGATTAGACTTCAGTGCCTACATCCCTTTGAGGGCCAGGGGTTGGGCTACACCTCGCTCCTCAGCATATCCTCTTGGCTTGCTTGGGTAACTCTCCACTGAGCATGCTGGATCCCCTTCTTAGGTGCTTAACTCTCTCCATTCATTGTTCAGGGGGCCTTGGCATCTAACTCAGGGCTGTGGACATAGGCGACACGAGATCAAGTCCCCCCACCCCCAAATTTCTGCTCAACCTGGTGCTCTGTCATTCTGCTGCTGTCCTCCCCCGCCTCCCCCGCCTGGGCTTGGCTGCCAGGGAGAGGGATCGAGCAACCCGGGGGCCCCACAGCACATTTCTGGCTCACTCAGCCCATCCTCAGCAGCAGGGCCTGGGCGGGGAGCAAAGGGGGCTGACCGCCACTGCCTACCCAGCTGGGCTCTCTCTCAGGCAGCTGCTGTTCTGTCCCACTCTTTACAACATGACCCTCCCAGTATCAGGAGGCACAAGTCATCTATGGCTGTGGATTACACCGGGTGGCACAGTGCCTAAAAGTTAGACATTGAGATGATAAGTCTAAGTCCCCTTTGTGGATCTAGACTTTAAGGTCTGATTTTTAGTGGCATTCAACTCTTAGTATTTCAACAAACTCCAATCGGAGCAGCAGGAACTTGGCACCTATCAAACATTTTATCCAGTGGTGGAGCCAAGTGACCCCAGTCAGGAATAGGGCCGTGTTGTGAATGGTACTGTGCAAAAAGAAGGTGGACTTGGACTCAGCCTGCAGCACAAACAGTGGAAGGAAAAAACAGAGTTTCACAATTCCAATGACTGCCCTTCCTTCCCCGTACAATGGCTGCCTTGAAAGTAGGGGGAAGTGGGTGGGTATAGCAGCTGAAGACACCAGCAGAAATTGGAGGAGGAGAACTGTGTGTATAGGAGAGAAGAGAGGGAATTAATAGACTTCTCTCTTATTACAGAAGTGCTTCCTAGATGGGGAGTCTAAATCTGGGGAGCAGACTGGCTAGTGGCTCTCTTTAAAATGCCTAGCTGGCTTCTCATCTTCTTGTGAACATGAGAAGCCACACGAGCAGAGATCCTATTCCTTTATCCCACCATGCATAAATAGTGCAGAAGCACCAAGGGATTTTCTGGAGAGTGAAAGCAGAGAAATGAATTGGGGGGAGGAAGAGGAACAGAAGGAAGGGAAAACTGCAAAGGGAGAGAGAAAGAAGAGAGACACCCCACATTAGTGGCCATTTCTGAAAATTTAGGCCATTTCTGAAAATTTGAGTTGTGCAAGGTAACAACTCAATGTCCTATACTTAATCTACTACACCACAGTGGCTCCTAGGGAAGTCACTTCACATGGGACCCTCAATGTCCCCATCTGTAGTGTGGATAGCTATACTTACCTATTACTGCTATATGAAAATGCAAAATATTTTTAATGTCAGTCAGTGGAAGAGTCAGGATTGGGCCCTATATTAATACTGCTGTTGTGAAGTACAGTTCAAGTATCCAAACATAATACTAATAAATAAAAATAAAACTGTCATCATCATGTGTAGTTAGACCTAATTAACTTGCACCAGATCTGGGCAAGATGAAATAGGACATCACTTGCCCTTTTTGAATATGTCCCTACAGCATCTTACATGCATTATACTAGGTTTCTATAACATTATCTAGACATACATTATAATAGGTTATATAGTAATATACACATGTGTTATAACAGGTTGCTATAAAATTACCTATATCTTGTTATACTGATAATGGTCTATGCCTTACATTGCCTTTGATTATCTGTCATACAAATAGCCTCCAAAGAGATTTTCAAACTTCAACAGGTTGTACAAAATATAGATTTTGGAATGGTTTTACTCACTACTGGGATGCAGATGTCTCTGGGGAGAAAAATGCACAAACTGTTTACAGAGCACAGGGAAACTGCACAGAGCAACTGCAGCATCTTAGATCAGCAAGGAAAGGAGAATGCTGTGTCTTACTGGAACTGCAGGCAGACTTTAGGCACAATAAGCATGATGTAAATACCAAACTTAGAATTTGGCCAGGCAGCCAGGATTAGCAGCCCAACTGTTGTGAAAGATGCCAAAAGATACTCAATCACCATAAGAGCTTAGGAACATGGGTTGTGTTTCATCCAAAAAGAAGCAGCACAGTGCCTCCTCATAACAGTGTGATGGGGATTTGGGGGCTAGGAAGGAAGAGGGCCACCTCTCGAAACACCACAACCTGAGGCACTAGGGGATCCTCTAGAACTGTCCCATCAAAGTATACTGGCCTACCACAGTATTCTCAACCCAGGGAGTGGGGCAGGAGATCATGCTAGTCCAGGTGCTTGTGGTGAAGAGGAACATGAAGCAGAGAAGAGAGCAGTGGGGGTGGGAAGACCTGAATGATCTTGATGGGAACTTAAGTGATGCTAAGCCTTGCCCTTGCTCCTTCTTCGGGGTGAATTTCACCCCATGATAAGAGCTGTTCAGATTCCATTGTTCCCCACAGGGCAGCATTCACAAACACTGACATCCTCTTCTAGTTTTTTAAAAGAAAAAGATATGAACTACAGCAAAGGATTCTCTAGTGCTGCTAACACCATGACACCATGTGTTGACAAGCCTTAATGTTGTCTTCTTCACACAGTTCACTGCTAAATTCTGAGAGTAGCTTATCTTGGACCAGTGCAGACATTGTTAACACTGAGAGCAATAATACTTTGCCATTCCTAAACACTTCAGCCATAGATTTTAGACAATGTTTCTCAATATCTACAAATGCAGTAGTAAAAACCAGCATTTTTTAAGATGAAACTCTATTCTTCAGATGGACCACTTTTATGCATGCTTTACTGTTATACTGTAGAATCACATCTTTAGTTATCCATGAAATCCGATGTATATTATTTTGATCATTTTATTCCCAATTCTGCACACCCATCTTAATAGAAGGCTCACGCCCAAAGAGTTTGTCTTCTCTACATACTTGCTGCAATTGAGCCAATTTTGAGTTACTTATCTTTCTCGGGCCTAACTTAAGGGAATGTGATCACACTGCACACTGTAAAAAAGCAGCTGAGTTTCACACACTTGCTTTAATGCCCTGTGTCCACACTGGCACTGCATCTAATCATTGGAGATACAAAGGTTTTTAAGGACCTATTCCATGCAACATACCTTCACAGCCAACTGTGCAGTTCTATGATGGGTTTCATGGGCTATAATGATGGAACTTATCTGCCCTCTCTGAGGATCATGGGCAGAAATGATACAGCCCAAGAAACCCTTCAGTTCAACTTAACTGGCTCCTGGCAGGATTCAGATACTTTGCTGTCATCTTATGTTGGAAGGCGTGGTTCCTGTTCATCCCAATAACCTGGGCTGTCTCAATATATATCTTAAAATATAAAGATTCTTCCGAACTGCGTTATCCAGCGCCACTTCCAACAGATAACTCTCCTTTGTCCTTACTAATTGGTTTAGCATTTAGCCCCACTGTTTAAAACAAAACAAAACAAAAAAACCCAACCCTGCCCCTCAAACCATTATGGTTACCGATATAAGTACCTTCTGATGACTTGAGTTTGGGATCCTGTGACACTTTCTCAGGCACCCAGAAATATGAATCACCTTGTTATCTTCCTGCCTCAGTGAGGGAGATATTTGCTGGTGCCAAATTGGATAACAGCTCCCAGTCACCTCAGACTGTTAGCCACCCCAGACAAAACTTCTCAGGATTCTGTCTGCTCTTACTTTGTCTTGCAGGGTAACATTTGGTGCACCCCAGGTCCTGAGCATTTCCTTGGAGTATCCAGCCTTTGTCACAGAAAGTATACACACCAGCTTGTTTCATTCAACTAAGAATTCACATTGTGCATAATATTACAGCACTGAGATCTACTTATGACAAAACAAAGAGGAGTTCATTAATGGAGTTTTAAGTGATACTGAGTAAGAATAGTAGAAACAGTATTGGTTACAAATGATACAAAAGTATAACAGGCTTTTAAGGCTCCAAACATAAGTTTAGCGAGCTACAATCCTTTGGCTAAAGTAGTTTGCTCACCCTCGAAGTTTTTCTGTAGAGCTTGCTGATTTTCAGTCAAATCAGGACCCAGATTTTCATGATTCTCCCACATCCTGTCAGGGGGTCCCTTCAGTAAATAGATAAACTGTCTTTTTGCTTCACCTTATATTTCCCTAAAACTCACTGTTATAACACCAGAGACTAAACAAACCCCTTTGACCTTGGTCTTCCATGCTGAGTTTACATTTCCCTCAAACCCCATCAACCTATTTTCCTGTTGCATTAATATGCAAATAGGGCTTCCTTTGTGTTGGCTTGTCCTGCTTACTTTACCTCAGAGATCTAGGCTGATAGGTAAATCAACATTCCTTCATCTGGGAAAATCTTATTTATTAACCCTGGCTGTTTAAATAATTTTTTTTTTTTACATACAGACAACGTCTTGCATGACACCCATACGTGCACCTTGCAATGCTTATGATGACCAATACAAATAATCTTTCATTTCATAGTTTATATTATATTCTTTATAGATAAAGACTATGACAGCGATGGATTAGGCATAGTGAGTTTATCAGGCCTGATAGGAGTTGCTGTTGTGACAGTGAACCCTTTATCAGTTGGCACTGAGGGGTTCATAAGGTCATAGATGCATTAACTAATAACGCTAGCTACAGGGAAAAAGCTTCAGCACCTGTCTCCTGCTGATTTACAAGGCTTGTAGAGAAGATATTAGAGTAAACCAATTGCCAGAGCTGGATTTTACAAGAAAAATGGGCCAACCAAAAAATGAAATGAAATAAAAATGAGCAGGGATACATCTGCTCCTTCAGCAGCAGAGAAGAAACTGTTTAAAAAAACCCCCACAGGTAAATTTCTTCTTTTAGCTAAGATTACTGAGGTCTTGTCTACACTTGAAATGCTGCACCACTACTGCTGTGCCACTGTAGCGCTTCAGTGTAGACACGACCTATGCTGATGGGAGAACCCCTCTCATTGGTGCAGGTAATCCCACCTCCCCGAGAGGCAGTAGCTAAATCGACAGAAGAATTCTTCCGTCAACATAGTGCTGTCTATACTGGGGGTTAGGTCGGATTACCTACACCTCTCGGGGTATGGGTTTTTCACGTATTTAAGTTGAAAATTTTCTAGCATAGAGTAGGCCTCACTTAAAGAGAAGTATAGAAATTTTATATGCTTATCTGGATTTTTGGGAACTGATTCAGATTCTCCTAAAAATATAATGTAAACATGATTTACACATAATTCTGGCTAGATTACGTTTTTAACTAACAGTGAAATTTTGGGATTTCAGAGGAGACATCGAAAGAGTGACAGCCATATATCGGGTGCAAAACCTATTTTGCTGTTGTAGGTCAAGATGACTAAGTTTGGGTAGCTATAATGCCAGGAGAATTTATTATACCAAGCCAGATGTTTCTACATGATTTGTTGGTTGAAGCAATATTACCCTTAGTAAACATGGCTGCTGTCTAAAATTGTGTTACTTATGAGTGTCCTCAGAAAATGACTGCCCCTTGTACTTTCTGATACATTTGCCTTTATTTTTTCACTGAAAAAAATCACAATCATCATAAGCCTGACAGTAACAACAAACAACAACAAAATCCACTCATGCACTGCATTCTCAGAGACATCAGAGAGAGAGAGAAGGATGCTTCCTAGACATGAAAGAAATACAATTAAATGGGAATTTATGAACCAGAGAAATTTCAGGAATGAAATGGGAAATCCTGTGGAGAGGAATCTCAATCTTCAATCACATACCAGACTCATACAATCTTTGAAAAATACCAGTGATAGAATAAGAAGAAATGTTAAGAGGATTTATACATTTTAGTTTACCAGTACTAATGTATATTAATACAAACACCCCATATGTAGAAGCAAATTCTGTCTTTTGTTGCGTAAGCAGAGTCAGGATGGGCTTCACCCTGACATCTGGTGGTGAGGTGTGGCAAGTTGTGGAAAAGAAGTTCAGGGGCTGATCTCATTTGCATAGGCACACCCACCCCGCCCTGAATGAGGCCATAATTGCCCAAATGGTCACTTTGGCTGTTGTGGGATCCCCAGTGTCTCTGTTATTGGGGCGGGAAGAATAAATTGTTATTACCCTGATTATGGGAACTGTGCTTGGAACTGTACTTGGCCTTTTGTTATGATGGAGGGACTCACCATCAACTGAGTAGCACTCGCTAGGCAAGGGACATGGGTTCCAAAACTCTGTGAATTGAGAGAGACTTGAGACAGGTATTAGTACCTGGTGGTGTGGGCCCCTTTGTGAGGGCCTGAAGCACCCATTGCACCTCTGTCTCTCTCCACTGTGGAATGTCAGAGCTAATTTTGGGTCTATTAAGAGTCTTGCTACAGGTACTGTGCTGCATTCACTTTGGCCTTATGGTGCACCAGCACTAAGGCTCCCACTACTATGAGCTGAAATCACTGAGCGCTGAAATCACTGCGCGCTGTGTCAAGTAGTAGGGAGCCGGAAGATCTAGAGTACAGCGGTGCTGTTCGTGGATAGGCTGGCGGAGTGTTCGTGAGACGGCGAGGTGAGCAGAGCTGTTCGTGAGACGGTGAGCTGGGAAGAGCGGAGCCGGTCGTGGTGCAGCAGAGCCGTTCGTGAGACAGCGTAGCAGAGCAGAGCCCTGTGGGGCAGTCAGCTTCAGGACATGTAAGGTGCCCCTTACCTCTTTCCCCCACACACAGGCACATTTTAGCCAGACTGGGGAGTAACACTCTGCAGATGAACTTTTGAACTCTGGGGCTGGACTTTTTTAGACTTTGGGTGATTTGTGGATTGCTGGACTTAAGAGACGTTTGGGTTCTGGGACTCAAGAACCCGAGGGAAAGGATGTGGCCCAATTTGCTGGGGTGGGTCTTTGCTCATGGTTTGGTTAATGAACACTAGTTGTGGTCTTTCCCCAATTTAATGCTGATGTTGTTTACCTCATGTTATTAAAGATTCTCTACTACACCGAGACTCTGTGCTTGCGAGAGGGGAAGTATTGCCTCTTTGAGGCGCCCAGGGGGTGTGTAAGATTTTCCCAGGTCACTGGGTGGGGGCTCGAGCCAGTTTTGCATTTGCTTTGATGAGAGGGAGCCCCTGTGTACTGAACCCGGCCCTTGCTGCTATCAACTTGGCCTGGCAGAAGGGTTACAGTTGCATGTCTCCCATTAATCCCAACAGGAAGCCCATATGCATATGTAACATCCTGCACCCCTGAGTGGGTCATCAGCATCTGGGACCAAACCTGGGACCTCTGAATCTAAAAGCAGAAGTCTCTATTATCTGAGCAAAAAAGACCCAACATTCTTAGCCATGGCTGTAACAGGATTAACTAGTATATGGGGTATATATTATAATATCTAAAGGCACAATTTGGCCTATTTTTCTTTATTTTATTTGGATACCACAGTAAGGTGACACTTCACCACCACTAACAGTATTAAGGAGAGTCAGTCATGGAGCTCAGCATAAGTAGGCAGTTTCTATTCTCAAACACCTTGAAAGTTTTGTTTATTGTTACTTTCGAGTTTCTATTCATGTGAGATCACACCCAGAATTTCATTTAGACTTTACATGACCTCACAAGTTCAAAGCAAACTTACCCAGTTGGAGAGAGGGGTTTCACTTCAAACTTGGTCAAGATTCATTGAAAAGATTTGCAAATCTCAGAATCTCATTCTACAAACCTGGCTCAATTCAGGTAAGGACACATGAAATCAGATTAGTTTCCTGTAACTTCAGGTTTCATAAGGAGAGATTCATGGCTCATCTGCAGCCAGTTTATTTGATTTAGGTTTATTTAGTTAAATGGGTAGGTGGGACAGTTTTCATTGTGGTTTTATTTCAAGTTATTAAATCATATTTAATTGACACAAGGATGACAAACGTGTGTGAGACATTTTGCTACTCACTTGATCACATTTTTTCCTCCCCATAAAAGGTTAGTTTCCTTGTGTAACAAATTCTTGAATGAGCGATCCTAATTCACCAACTGCACACAGCTATTTGGGTCAGCCTCCTAAATGCTATGTTTGAGATACATTGCTTAGGACTTGGCTCCACTTTTGAGTTACAGGGCAATAAAGGAGCCCCGGGCGCACTAGCTCACTACCCGTCCACACTGGCAAGGCACGTAGAGTGCTCTGACTCCACGGCTACAGTGCTGCTGGTATTCCACCTAGGCAATGTGTGCTGCACCCCCTCTGGAGCGCCACGGCGCCAGTGTGAACAAGGTGTTGCATTTCTGTGCTCTGATCAGCCTCCAGAAACGTCCCATAATCACCTTAAGTCAAGTGGCCACTCTTGTCATTGTTTTGGAATCGCTGCAGAAATGTGGATGGACCTTTGAAAGCTCCATTTCTGACAGCTGGCTGCTTATCTGCTCCGAGACAAAGCAACCATTAGTGTGGAATGCTGTGTGTGTGAGAGTGGGAGGTGGGTGGGAAGGAGGGTCTGCTGCTGTCTGAACTTACAAGAGAGAATGCTGACATGCTTTCAGGCCCCCAAAACCCACCCTCTCTCCCCCCACATACACACAACACACTCCCTGTCATACCTCACCCCAACCCACCCCCATTTGAAAAGCACGTTGCAGTCACTTGCATGCTGGGATAGCTGCCCACAATGCATCACTCCCAATGCCGCTGCAAGTGCCACAAATGTGGCCACGCCAGTGCGCTTGAAGCTGTCAGTGTGGACAGACTGCAGCGCTTTCCCTACTGAGCACTCCGAAGGCTGGTTTAACTCAAAGCACTCTACATTGCAAGTATAGCCATGCCCTTAGCTACTTCTCCCGTTCCCTCATACATTAGTAACTGGGGGCGGGGAGAAATGACTTAAATCTGACCAAATTCTCACACTGTATTTCCGTAAACTGGAGAAAACTAATACTTTTAGCAAGTTTCAGAGTAGCAGCTGTGTTAGTCTGGATCCGCCAAAAGAAAAGGAGGACTTGTGGCACCTTAGAGATTAACAAATTTATCTGAGCATAAGCTTTCATGAGCTACAGCTCACTTCATCGGATGCATTCATTTTCCACTGAATGTGTCCAATGAAGTGAGCTGTAGCTCACGAAAGCTTATGCTCAAATAAATTTGTTAGTCTCTAAGGTGCCACAAGTCCTCCTTTTCTTTTAGCAAGTGTTATCACTAAACCTTGGTAAAATTCCATAGTTCATAAGATATTGTCAAGCTCACCCCTAATCGTCACAGACTGGAGAAAATGGATGTACAGTATTTCTGTTTGGAAAAAATTGCTAGAATGCAGTTTCAAAAAACAAAATGTGGAATATTTATCCAGCTTTAGAGTCTATAAAAAATTAGATCTCAGTCCTGCAAGAGCATATGCATTCACTTAACTTTAAATATGTAAGTAGTTCCATTTACTTGAGTGGAACTAAGTTAAAGTTAAGCACGTGTATAAGTGTTTACGAGATTGGGACTTTGCTGTTTATAGAAGGGAGAGAGGAAAAAGATCCTAACCAAAATCTTGGATCTGAACACGCCCAAGAACTGTACGATTGGTTCTTGACTGCACTGGCTGCTGGTGAGAGAGATTTTAATGTGAAGAAAATAGAAGTAATGTAAACAGATGTTCAACTCCTGTCTTCTCCTTGTTTATTCTACTGGATCACGGAACACAACTCACAAGGCTGCCAAGGGATGCATCCGATGAAGTGAGCTGTAGCTCACGAAAGCTTATGCTCAAATAAATTGGTTAGTCTCTAAGGTGCCACAAGTACTTTTTAAGGGATATCTAGTTACCAATCAGCTACATCTATCAAATACCAGGAAAGTAAACTGAAAGAAGAGGTGCTGAAAAATCATGATGCAAATATATTTCAAGAAATGTTTGGTTGTATAACTTTTTAAAGACAGATAACAAAATAGTTATTCCTGGGAATTGTACAGTTTAGGGCTCCTGTAGTGATAGTTTCAGCAGTTTCCATCTAGGTATGTATTCTTATGCCTATCATATTTAGTGACTTTTTATTTCTGTAAAATTGTCAGTAAATAGTTTTCACTGCATAGCATTCTAAATTGGGTCTTTGGGGAGGTTAAGCAAAGGGCTTGTAGCAGCTTGTGTGGCTGAAGTCTTCTTTTACAAATAGTGACCCCAAAAGATAGCCACATACTATTGTGGGCACAAGGATCATGATACACTCTGGAGCTCTTTTCATTACCACTGTCCCTGACATAGTTACTTTTCAACCATAAAGTGCCTTCAATCGAGAGATTTCAAAGTGCTTTAGAAATGCTGGTGAATTAAAAGACACGACCCCCACTGAGATGTAGGAATTGATATGGCAAAAGGTGCTAATGGCTTGCACATTACAGTTCATTGATGCATATTGATGGATAAAACTCCATAGAGTTAAAGATGCCATATATATTTTGTAAATATACAAGTTACACTAAGAAAATATTTGACTCTATGTTACCATTTTCTACACCAAAACGGAAACTGCCAAGACACCCAAATCTGCTATCACTCAGTAAAGGTGCAATAATAGCATCACTGTTTTATACACTGGGATAATGAGACACAGAGATGATAAGTGACTTCCCAAGCTTACCAAAGAGATCAACGGCAGAAACAGGAAAATAACTCACATCTTGGGAGTCTCAGCTTGTCTACACTTATAGCTCTGCTGCAGCACTATCCACGCAGCTCTCCCGTCAATGTTAGGTACTCCACAATCTCGTAGCACTGTTTACACCAGAGGTTAGATCAGTATAACTACATCACTCAGGGGTGTAGATTTTTCCACACCCCTGAATGATGTTGTTATAGCCACATAAATTGGCAGTGTAGACCAAGCTTTAATTCTGAGCTCTGAACAAGTCCATCCATCCTCTCTGTTGTATCTTTCAAAGAATTAAAAAGACTTTAGTCTCTAGTGGACTCATCAGTGGTCCATCTGGTAACTTTCACAGCACTAATTACCACGTTAAAAAAGAAAATGGCAGAGGATAGATTTTCCACATTAAAACTAATTGGCACCATCACTGAAGAGTCAACACTCCTAAAATGGTCAATTTTGCAAACAAATGCCAAAGGGCATATCTGCACATCTGTAAACTCAATTAATTGCCTTAGTTTGTGTAGAGGCCAGGCATACTTTTATGCATATTTTTATTTCTTCTCCTTTAAACTTTTCAATAGGGCTAGAGGGTCAAATACAAACATGTATTAAAAAACAAACAAAAAATCGAAAGCTACATATTGAAAAAAATAGTAACCATACTATATTGGCGCAAGCTCTGTACCACTACACTGGATGAACTTCACTGACATGTAAACCCAGCATAAAGGAGCAGAATTTGACCCATTAATTCTAACTAGTGTGTTTTCTGGATGAAAATTTTCAACTTAGTTGGAAGTGTTAAGCTGAAGCTAGCAGGGAGCTGAGCTTTACTGCAAACTGATCTTTCAAATCTTCTACAGTAAATTATTTCCCATTTGCGAACAAACCGTATTCAATGATATTTTTACTAGCAGTTTACACTAGTAACTATTTTTTCCTTCAAACTGCTGTTTCCAGATAGCACTTTTATACTTATTTGCATAATGAAAACAAATACTGCTGCCTATCTATTCCCCATTATAATCTACCACTACCCATAAATCTGTATGTCCTTTACTCTCAGTGAAATGATAGTGCAGTTATATTTCCTATTTTTTAAAAAAATGTATTGTACTACTACTGATGTGGAGAGGTAACATATTTTCTCACATGGTCTTATGCGGCTTCCTTTCCTAATATTTCTTCTCTCCTTTACCAGAGGCAAGCTGGATCTAGCACTTCCTGCTTAATGCTGGAGTCCAATCCTGCAACTCTTGCTCACATGAGAACTTCTCACTTTCAGGATTACTCTCATGAATAAAGGATGTAGAATTAGTCCCTTAATCTTCCTTTTGACATAATGAGATACATTTTAAAAACTTTGTAAATCAATTTATAGGTTAAATTTTCTTGTCAGTTATACTAGTGATGCCAATGAGATTGCACTGACACAAGTGAGAAGAATTTCATAGAATCATAGAATATCAGGGTTGGAAGGGACCTCGGGAGGTCATCTAGTCCAACCCCCTGCTCAAAGCAGGACCAATTCCCAACTAAATCATCCCAGCCAGGGCTTTGTCAAGCTTGACCTTAAAAACTTCTAGGGAAGGAGATTCCACCACCTCCCTTGGTAACTCATTCCAGTGCTTCACCACCCTCCTAGTGAAAAAGTTTTTCCTAATATCCAACCGAAACTTCCCCACTGCAACTTGAGACCATTACTCAGTGATGAGCTGCCAAAATCTTAACAACAGGTTCCCTCCTCACCCCACAAGGGGGATATTGCTCACCCCTGCCCCCTGGGACTCTTGCCCCATCCAACCCCCACACGTTCCTTGATGCCCCCCCCCAGGACCCCTGCCCCATCCACCCCCCTCCCCTGTCCCCTGACTGCCTCCAGAACTGGACAGTAGGGTCTCATGGGCCACTGTAGTGGGTGCCCACCCCACCCCTAAGAGCCAGAGGCACCTGCCGGGGGGGCAAGGTGGGGAGTCCTGGAGATGCTTACCTGGGGCAGCTCCCAGGAAGCATCTGGCAGGTCCCTCTGGCTCCTAGGGGTGGGGGAGCGTAGCTAGGTTGGGAGCAGGGGGAGCGGCTGCTCCCCCACTGATCACATCAAAAGTGGCGCCTTAGGCACTGACTCCCTGGGTGCTGCGGGGCTGGAGCCCCCGTGGGGAAAATTTGGTGGGTGCAGAGCCCCACTGGCAGCTCCCTGCCCCACCCCCGGCCCCAGCTCACCTCACCTCCACTCCGCCTCCTCCCCTGAATGTGCTGCCCCGCTCTGCTTCTCCACCCCCTCCCCAGGCTTCCCGCGAGTCAGCTGTTCAGCAGGAAGCCTGGGAGGGCTGAGAAGCAGATGGCGGCTTCCCACTCAGGCCAAGGGTGGCGGAGGTGAGCTGGGGTGGAGAGCGGTTCCCCTGCAGCCCCTCCACCCCCCGGGTTACCAGCTGCACTGCGGGCAGCCCTCTTCGCGCCCCCCTCCCCTGCCCCAGCTCACCTCTGCCTCCCTGGGCCTGAGCGGGAAACCGCGGCCTGCTTTTCAGCCTGCCCCAGCTTCCCGCGTGAACAGCTGGCTCGCGGGAAGCCTTGGGGGGCAGAGAAGCAGGCGGCGGCTTCACACTCAGGCTGAGGTTGGCGGAGGTGAGCTGGGGTGAAGAGCGGTTCCCCTGCATGCCCCCCCACCCCCTGGGTTACCTGCTGCGGCGCGGGTAGCCCTCCTCGCACCCCCCCCCCCCCGCCCCAGCTCACCTCCACCTCCCTGGGCCTGAGCGGGAAGCTGCAGCCTGCTTTTCAGCCTGCCCCACCTTCCTGCACGAACAGCTGATTCACGGGAAGCCGGCGGGGGGGGGCAGAGAAGCAGAGCGGAGCGGTGCATTCAGGGAAGGAGGTGGAGCGGAGGTGAGCTCAGGCCGGGGGTGGGGCGGGGAGCTGCCAGTGGGTGCTCTGCACCCACCAAATTTTCCCCTTGGGTGCTCCAGCCCTGGAGCACCCATGGAGTCAGCGCCTAAGGTGCCACTTTTGGCCGGTTACATTTAGAAGCCCGTTTGGAACCGGTTGTCCCTCACGGAACAACTGGTTCTAAAAGGGCTTCTAAATTTAACAACCGGTTCTAGCGAACTGGTGCGAACTGGCTCCAGCTCACCACTGCCATTACTCCTTGTTCTGTTATCTGCTACCACTCAGAACAGTCTAGATCCATCCTCTTTGGAACCCCCTTTCAGGTAGTTGAAAGCAACTATCAAATCCCCCCTCATTCTTCTCTTCTGCAGACTAAACAATCCCAGTTCCCTCAGCCTCTCCTCATAAGTTACATGCTCCAGTCCCTTCATCATTTTTGTTGCCCTCCGCTGGATGCTTTCCAATTTTTCCACATCCTTCTTGTAGTGTGGGGCCCAAAAGTGGACACAGTACTCCAGATGAGGCCTCACCAATGTCGAATAGAGGGGAACGGTCACGTCCCTCAATCTGCTGGCAGTGCCCCCACTTATACAGCCCAAAATGCCATTGACCTTCTTGGGAACAAGGGCACACTGTTGACTCGTATCCAGCTTCTCGTCCACTGTAACCCCTAGGTCCTTTTCTGCAGAACTGCTGCCTAGCCATTCGGTCCCTAGTCTGTAGTGGTGCATGGGATTCTTCCGTCCTAAGTGCAGGACTCTGCACTTGTCCTTGTTGAACCTCAACAGATTTCTTTTGGCCCAATCCTCTGATTTGTTTAGGTCCCTCTGTATCCTATCCCTACCCTTCAGCGTATCTACCACTCCTCCCAGTTTAGTGTCATCTGCAAACTTGCTGAGGGTGCAGTCCACGCCATCCTCCAGATCATTAATGAAGATATTGAACAAAACTGGCCCCAGGACCGACCCTTGGAGCACTCTGCTTGATACCGGCTGCCAACTAGACATGGAGCCATTGATCACTACCCGTTGAGCCCAATGATCTAGCCAGCTTTCTATCCACCTTATAGTCCATTCATCCAGCCCATACTCCACAGGACTCTGCCAGTCTAAATCTCGCTTGGAGGTAACAAACTGTGATCCCCAGTTCCCAAGTTCCCCAGAGATGTGTCTCTGCAGTCTCTAGACCCTCTCACTCGACACTGACAGAAATTATTAAGCTTGCTGTCTGCAAAGAGACAATGCACACCCCAGCCTGTTAGGTTCACTAAGGACTCACTCTTTACTTCAATGTAACGGCACTGAGATGGTTTATAGTAAACCTAAGAATAACTTTATTAATAAAAACCAGAGATTTGAATGATACCAAGGAAGGATAAAGGAGATAGAAAAGGGTTACAGACAAAACAAAAACAACATCCTTTCTAGTGCCTAAAATTTAATTCTAACAAGCTATGTCATTGACCAGCATCTTCACATCAAATTAACAAGCATCTCCAGCGCTTCCTGGTAGGAGGATCTGATGTTCCCAGAATCAGAGGGTGTTGTCCTCAAGAGCCAGGAAGACTTTCTGTCCCCTGGTGTGCTCACTACACTATTTCCTCCGCTGCTTGTTAGCGTGATTGCTTTGTTTACATGATATGTAAATATACTTTCATAGCCATCTGTTTGTAATCAAGCCGGTCACAGAGATAAAGCCACAGTCCTTTGTCTATGGCAGGCTTGACTTATGCACGGCTTCCCGAACACATTTTAGGAACATATTTTCAGCACACATACATAACTCTTTATACACACGCCGTACATAACATACAGTGCTATTCCTAACCAGCGTATCACTAATTTCATATGATACTTTACTAAATACAGTTTTATAATATGATAATATTGTATACAATCACTTGATTCAATTGCATATTTTGGGGTTCAGACCCCCTGTTTCTCCACTGGGGTGTCTGGAGCCTGATTGTCATAAAACCCTGATAGGACATTATCCAAATTCAGCCACTCCAGTGTTTTGTGTTAAGTGTTTTTGTAATTATTATTATTTTATTGCGTATTAACAAAGGGAACCATGTTTCACCTTTGGTTTAATCTTTTTTTCATTTGGAAGCGTCTCTCTGTTGATGAGAGAACTGAATGACAATTGATCCCAGTATTGTAGTTCAAGGGCAAGTCAGTTACTGCTAATATAACAAATCACCATAGTCTGACAATTGGGAGTCTCATCCCAGCCAAACAGTAAGACAGACACAGACTCAAATCATAATACAAATGGGCTGCTGAACATTTTTGTATCTGACAAACAAGGCAAAGAGAACAGAAGTAACAGTAGCTCAAAGTCAGGTCTCAAGAGCTCACATTTTACTATCTGCATTGAGCATGATCAACAGAATTAGGCATGTGAACACTCTTTGTATTGTCAGTGTTAGCTGGTTGCTGGAATAGGTAAAGTTATGTTAACCGGGAAATGATTAGTAACCTGGAAGTGATTAGTAACCATCCTCTTTTTTGAGACAGTTCTGGTAGGTTCACAGTTGGTTCCTTTAAAGCATCTATCTTAGGTACTTCACATGGACCCCATTGCCATAGTATCTGAGTGCCTGACAATTTTTAATATACCGATTGGAGCTGGGGAGGAACTGTATTTTCCCTCATGGGAAATTCCATGATTGGGCAGGTGTGGGTGGGAGGGGGGAGGAGAGTGTCATTCTAAAATGGAACAAAGCCAAAATATTTTTTAAAATTTCCTGTTAAACCAATTTCTGGAAGGAAAATGTTTCAGGTCAATCAAAATATTTTGTTTCAATAAAATCAAAATGTTTCATTCTGACTTTGAGTTTTTAAAAATGTTATATAATACAAACATTTAAACATTGAAACAAAATTTCATTTCGAAATGGAAAAATTGAAACGTTCCATTCTGAAAAATTTGAAATGAAACCTTATCAGCATGCACCATTCTGTTTCCCCACCCCATCCCTCTTGTGCAATTTTGTTAAAATGTCCATTAAATGTTTTGCTTTTGACTAATTTCCTGCTGTAAAAGCATTTCCCCAGAAAATTTCTGACCAGCACTAGAATTTATCCTCACAAAACCCCTCTGAATAGGGACATACCAGATAGGGAACATAGGGACTAAGTGACTTGCCCAAAGTCACGGACAGAGGAAAGAATTGAACCTGGGTCTCCCAAGTCCTAATCTAAGCACCATAAAAACTGGATCATCTCTCCTCACTGCATTTGGTGGGCTGCATGGATTGTATCTTTCTGTTCAGTCTTTCCACGTAAGAGACCCATAAAAATATCTGGAGATTGAAAATACAATACTGCACTGGATAACAGTGCAATAATAATAAAAAAGACTGAATAAACATCAAACAAATGTAATTTTTAACCTACTGACTACTTCAGTATGAAATAGATGAGAATTTTTTAATTTAATTTATTTAACAACTGGCTAGATGCCATTTAACATGGGGTTGGGTGAATGTGTACTCATGGAACTGAATTGATACGACTATTTCCCCAGTTAAAGCAATAGTCATTCCTATTCTTTACCATTAAGCTAATCTGATTTTCCAGAAGTTACACTAATAAAGTGTTGCATCCGATGAAGTGAGCTGTAGCTCACGAAAGCTTATGCTCAGATAAATGTGTTAGTCTCTAAGGGGCCACAAGTCCTCCTGTTCTTTTTGCGGATACAGACTAAGACAGCTGCTGCTCTGAAACTAATAAAGTGTTGCAGCCCCGGTAATGGTTCTTAAGGCAGGTCTGCAGGATTGAATGCTGTACGCTTTGCTAGTAAAATTGAATCCTCGAGAATCCATGGATCAAATTCTGTCCAGTTATTAGCTGGCATCCCTACAGGGCCAGAGAACAGAACAAGACCTTAGAACATAACAGACCCACCAAGCAGAACTTTTTAATAGAGAAAAAACAATTTACCTGGATCTTCTATAGCTAAATTCTTCGTTAACCACTGAACAATGTCTGAACCTAGGAGAAAAAAAAATATTTTTAGTTTAGTAAGCTTGCCCTTTCTATATTCTTCAGTCATACCTCCCTGACACCATAAATGTACAGGTAACGTGTAAAAAGTAACTAATGTTGAGTTTCTCCAGAATCAACTGGACCATTTTATTTGTAGAGGACACCCCACAATTTCGACAAAAGAGACACATTATGCAAACTATTTTTTTTCCAAATCAGGAATACTGATGCACAGTTTCATCGTGCAAGAAGCATGTTACTTATCTGACAGTAGTCTATATTTTAAAAAGAATAATTATTGTAAATTTTCAGGGACAAACAAGCAAACATTGTATTACATTCTTGTACTGACGTGCAAAAGCAAACAAACAAAACCCTTTATCAAACAAGACTTAAAAAGGGTTAATGCAGCACACATTGTAATTGCATATATACACACTCATATCTATGGAACAGCTCAAATCTGTATTCTTTTTTTTAGCAATTTCTAAAATCTCTATTTAAAGATGTTACTGAAAACCTAACTCTTTGATTTAATATGTGCTAATAGCAGCTCCATCCAGGAACCTCTCATTTAATCTCTCCATGATTTCTGTAGGAGACCTCTTCTGGTCCTCTATCTTTAACCATCACTTTTATTCTGACACTCCCAACTCTCTCTCTCTCTTCCCCTCACAGACACATATATTGTTGGTCCTATCATGTCCCACCAGCAACTCAAATTCTGACCAACATTCCAGCAATATTTCAAGCTATCTTTAAAAATATATTTATTTCCTCCTGATCCATCTTCACCTATTTTTTCCCATATCTAGTTGTTTAAGATCCTGTCACCACTTCTTATTTTATGTTACCCAAGCCCACCTTTTTTCTCATTATCCCCACTTTGTAGCATAATTCTTCATCATTTCTTACCATACCAAGGGTAACCTTCACCTCTTCCGACTGGAGTTGCTCGACTCCTCTTTCTTTCCCACCATTCCAATCTTTCTATTGCTTTGGTTGCTTCCTTTTCCAAATTTATGTTTCTGTCCATAAATGTACCCAACCTACATTTCTGCTTTCATATTTCCCTGCTCATATCCCCCTTTTTCATTCCCTCTCTTCTCATGCTCTTGGCTTTGCACCTTCATTCCTTCAGTGTGCTATGCTTGGTAGAGCCTTCTACACACAGCATTACCTGAACTATTCCCAGGCTTGTCTGTCACACTGTAAGCCACCCAGTGGGAATTGGCCCATTATAAACATATTTAACTGTTTACTTTAAACAAGAGACAGGGTGATTCTCTGGAAAACAAAAAGGTTACTGACAAACAAAAATATTTTAAAAAGCAAATATAAATTTTAAGAAGAAAATCTTTTAAAAGCAACAACACACTTATGTGCATTTCCTGTCTATTCCATGAAGATTGCTCATGTTACTGTTTCAATCAAGTGGAGATACCTAAGGTATAATGGGAAGACACATAATAAATGATTGCATCCTTATCAAACCATCTTGTAAAGGAGCTACCCACTTCACAGCAGAACTAACACCATTCTTTTTAAAATCTTGGGTTTTAAGGGCAGGAGGCAGATGTAAGACTCCAGATTTACACAAACATTAGATAAATTAAAGTAACATTGAGTGGGGAAAGGACAGTAAGCAAACAATAGCAGGAGTTAGTACAAGTTCCTTCTGCCATTACCCACATAATCTAGCTGAACGTACAGGAATAAATCTGCTGAAAAAATCCTATGCCCCACCAACTCCACAAGAGCCACTCTCCCAAGCATTTATTAATGTTAATTGGTCGTAGACTACAGCAATTCTCAGCCCTTATCAAGATTTGGACCATTTCTTAAGGTCAAAATCCTCCCATGGACCTAGACATTGACGACTAGCATCCCAATACAGATTCCACACTTTCCTTTAAGCAACTACTGCAGAGTTTGATTACACCAGAAAGCAATATCAGGACAATATTAAACAGACAAGAGGAAATTAAATTCTCTTTCATGTGAGAGGTTCAGTCCTATGGTCACATATTCACATTGTCTGTCTATGCCGTTCATTTCCTCTCCCTGGAGAATTGACAATTACTATCAAACTTCCCTGCGGTTCCTCCTCTAGCATCCCCCCTTTACTTTGCATTTTACCTCACTATACCTATGTTTTCATCCCCTTTTGATGATGTGTGCACATTTGATCACTGTTGATTTACATCAAACATCCAAAAACATCTAGGAAACAACAGTTCTGCATGCTTTGACATATTTTTCTTTTTGATCGGTCGAAAAAGTCTCTGGAGCTATAAAGGCTCATCTACACTTGAAAAACGTCACCTGTTTTACTACATAGGGTCTACACTGGTAGGTAGTGCAAGTGCAGGTGGTTTTACCTCTATGCTATCAAGCCTTGCAGATCCAATAGAGCCAAGTAGGTTTTTAATTAAGATGAGGTCACACTCAATTATTAAAGGTCAATGCACTACTTATTCCTTAATTGAAATAAATAGCTGGTATTTTGACTTCGTTTTAGGAGATTCAAGATGACCCGTAAAGATTCTAAAGAGATCTTATTTCCATTTTTGTTTTGTTGTTCCTTTTCTGTGCAAAGAACAGATAGGTTAATGGCTTTGGAGACATGTATGAGTAGCTGTGTGTTTTGTATTAACGACTAAGGGGATGTTTATAAGAAGCTATTTTATTTTTTCGAACAAGGAATTGGGAGAAGATAAATCACTGTCTGGCATTTCTGAAATTGGTTCTGTTTGGGATTCAAGGATCCAGATTTTCCTTTTGCTTCATTTGGTTTCAGACCAGACTTATTTTACTAAACTCAGTGTTGCACTGAATTTACATTAAGAGAGAATGAAGAATCAGGACTCACGATACTTAAAAGATGCAGATGTTTGATGTTGGCAAACTTCCCGAACTCTGAACATATGAATCATATTCCAAAATATCCAAATGCTGGGGGTCCCCTTTATCATTTTTAAGGACAAAAACCAGAAGAAAGTTATTTGGTACCAGTAATCCACAAGTACAGCGTAAAGGAAGAGAGACGGGGATGGGTACCATCCATCTCTTAAGGGGCTGAATCTCATTTGTAGCCAAGAAGTGATCAGATTAATTTTTAGAAAACACTGAATCTTTCAACTTTTTCAAGGTTCCATCTTGCTCTTAACTACCAATGAAATCTCCTGCAGAACTATTTCCCCCCAGACATATGGTCATGAAGAGCTGTACCTGCTACCAAGTTATCTTCTTTTTTTGAATAGCAGTATGATAAAGGAGCTTCTTTTATACTAGATACTTCTTTCTCCTAAGTAAATGGTGATGTTTAAAGAGCAACACTGCAGACTTGTGGGGTTTTTAGTATTTCAGCTTCAGTAAAAGGATCTCAGTGACTATCCTTCATCACTATGATTTATTATCACAATGCTGATGGGCTACATAAAGTGGGAAGTTCATGGTGGAGGTCTGCAGAAGAGATACTGATTACCAGTCTATTGCGTCTCTGTAGGCTCTATGCAGATATAATCCAAAAAGAATATTAGTTGAGTCAAACTAGAAGCATTAATGCCTCTTTGAAATTCAAAAAGGTTTGGTTCAAAGGAAGTTAAAGGTTTAGGATGATTATTCTATCTGAACTACCTTATGAAACAATTAAAATACAATTGCAAGGTGTTCTCTGTAGCACCTTAAACAAAGATTTCAAAGCACTTTACAAACATTAAACAAGCTTCTAAAGCCCTTGTGACATTGATATGATGAGCAAACCCATTCTACATATGGGTAAAGCGAGGGAGAGAGGTTAAAGGCCCTGTCCAAGGTCACATAGAAAGTGGGCGGTGGAACTAGAACGAGAACTTCCAGACTTCTGCTTTATTCACTACACAAGACATGGTCTCACACAATACATTATGGTGTGCAAAGCCATCATAACTTCATGGTGCTGTTTACATATTTGGTCAATATACTCTGGTTTGGGGTATATGGATATGATAGATTTAAACAGAGTTGTTCTAACTATAATTTCTCTTTCTTTTATATAAATAAGAATAGTATAAACAAACCAAAGGTATCTTCTTAGTGCTTTTATTGTAGATAATTATTATCATTAAGCTGCTTCTATTTTACCACATTTATTCACTAAGCTTAACATGTATTTTCCAAGCCTAGTTGGTAATAATTATGTATACTATGTAATCACATTTAATGTGCATATGCGCAGTACTAAATGATTACATAGGAATGCAGTCTTCTTAGAATGCATCATTTCCAAATTATACAGGTCCCACAATCATCCCTTTTGCAGAGCAAATATCTTTACTACTTAGTTAAACTGTGCATTTTGATTGCTATTAGACTTCAATGGCCAACTTCTTGCTCTCATTTATATTAGTGATTTACCTATCATTGAGAACAGAAGCTGGTCAGAAATATATATCAGGCAGATACTTCTACAGTTTAAAAATTGTTAGGCAGGCAGACAGACAGACAGACAGATGTAGAGAGCATTTTAAATACACAGTGTGACTTAATTTATACCCATTGGACTGCAGTGAACTCAACAGGGTTGCAGACAAATAAATGAGGGAAGAATTTGATCCAAATTATTTGGCTACCATGAAGACCAAATTATTTAGACGAACATTTTTAAATCCCATTGACTTCTGTGAGGTAATTCTAAGCCCAGAGATGTCTTGCTACCAATTGGTTAGCAAAATAAATAGCAGTAGGTAAGGAACGACATAATAACTTAAGTACTTCCCTCTCATGGAAAAATTCAAGAGCAAGGGCAAAAGTAGTCAAACAATATGAGCTTTAGATTGTGGAGTTTCAAACTCCTGATCCCTTCAAACCTTCTCTTAGACTAGGCACTTCTTTTTTCACTGTTCAAATCCCTTTTTCTACCCTTCTTCTTTCATGAAATATACCCTCAGTGACAGCCTTACCTCCATATCTGCTCACAACTAAGCTGCTTACATCATATTTGTAAGGGAACTTTACGGATCAGTGCTCCCATCTTTCTATATGTTTCATACAGTTCTGTTTACATTTATCGTGCTATTTAAATAGTTAAAAGAGACAACAGTGATGAGTCAGAGCTATGTCGTTCAGAATTGGATCTGGAGGGAGGCACTCCCCAAGTTCAAGTGTGGTCAGATCTGAGCCCGATTCTGAATGATGCCAAATGCCCCCTAGTCCCATTCTATTCATATCCTTATACCACAGCCATCTCCATGGTATCCGAGTGCCTGAGAAAAACAGCATGGTTTAAATCTGTTCTCAAATTCCTATGCCCCATTGATTCAAATTACATGCATTCAGCACCTCAAGTTCAGGCCAAAAGAAGGAAAATATACAAAAGCATTTGCTAGTATGAATCATATTGATTTGTACTCCCTGTAACAAAGTATGTGTTCTCCTCAGGTTATTCAATTAAAACTACAAACAAATTACAAAATTGGAAGTTATCAATTCTTCATTCGGGGTTACCATACCTTGTGGGCAATTTTGTTATTGAAAAGAGCGCTAAAGAAATCTAGTCTTAAACAGCTTGTTGTGCAGTTTGTAAGCAATTTTTAAAATATCTAATCACCAAAATGATCTTAATTGAGTCAGTTGCCTGTGACTTCTGTGCTCTTTCTGAGCTGCTTCATTACTTATGCAAATGTGTTTCTAAAATACTGAGAATATCACTATCAGTTCTTATTCATTTAGGGGGTCACAAAAAGAACAAGGTAATAAAACAGCCAGATGCTTTGCAAGGAAAAGGGAGACTCTTCTTTTGTATGGTAGTAAATTGAAATGTGGTGGCTGGTAAACATATTAATTCAGATGTTCCTATATCACCAGAAACATACACAGAACACACCCTTCAAGAGTCAGGATCAAAGTTCACAGGTTCAATTGTTCCAACACAAGAATTCTTTAAATAGCAAGTTTATTCTTTCTTCTTGCCCTTCTATCCCACCTTTCCACCTCCATTATCAGCTGGAAGTCCAACTCAAAGAAAAGCCAGTAGGATTTGGTATATGGACAAAAAAATGATGATAGGGAGGATATTCCTGTAGTTAGAGTTAAGTCTAGGACTTGGTAGAGCTAAGTGTAATTCTCTTCTCTGTCACACGTTTCAGTGATCTTGGTCAAGTCACATCTACACTGCAAAGACAATCCCGCAGCACCAAGTCTCAGAGCCCAGATCAATTGACTTGGGCTTGCACAGCTAGAAGTAGGAGTGCAGATGTTCCCACTTGGACTGGAGCCTAGTGTCTGAGACACTCCCCCCTCGCTGGGTTTCAGAACCTGGGGTCCAGCCAGAAACCCAACATCTACACTACTATTTAAAGCCTCGCAACTGACTCGGGCTCCAAACCTGGTGCCACGGGTATTTTATTGCAGTGTAGACATACCCTCAGTCTTTCTCTGCCTTGGTTCCCCCTATGTAAAATGGGGATGATAGTACTTCCCCATTTCATAGGGTTGTTATAAGAATAAATATATTAAAGATTATAAGGCACTCAGGTGTTACAACAATGGGGCCATATCAATGATAGATTGATGGCCCAAAAGTCTTGAGCCATTGGCTAATAAGTAAGACAACCCCAAGCTAAAAATTATGAGGAAATCCAGACTGTAAAAGACAAAAATATTTACAAAGAGCATTATTAAGAAAACATTAAATGGTTTTGGTTTTATCTTTTAAGATGTGTTGGGGAAGGGGACTAAAATATCCCAAAGTATGGAAACTCAAAAGGACAGTAAGTTGTTAAAAATAACAACAACTTTGTAATCTGTTATAACATATTGCGTATATTAAAAATATAAACTACCATTTTTCCTAGAAAGCAAATATAATTTGGAAATAGGAATTGTAATTCCTTAAGAACAGGGACCAAGCTAGCATTGAGAGAGACAGACAGACTGTTAGTGCAATATTCAAGTAGTTTAAAGCTACAAGCAAGGAAGGAAAATGCTTACAATTTCACAAATATAAGCACATTTTTGTAGCTGATTTAATACCCACCTACAATGAAGAATGTAATAAAATCCCTGTAATAAAACTATTATTTTTCCTTGAAAGAACTAGCAACTGGACTTTAAATCTTGGTAGGTGGGGATGGTGGTGCAAGTAAATTGCTATATCGAATTTTAAAAGCCCAAGAGAAAACTCACCTGCAATACTATAAATTTACAGCACATGTAGCTAGACAAGACAAAACAACCTATGCAAGCAGAGAACTTTAGAAGAAAGGTTTTACTCTTGAAGCTTTTGAGAATACATATTAAGATTCTTTAAAATGTCAAGGCCTGTCTAAGGGAAGGAAATATTGTACCATAAATAAGCTCTTCCTCACACCCTTAGGTGTAAAGTCCTTTTTTAGTTATTTATAGAAAGATATCTAATCTTTTTTTAATTCAATGAACTGGCACACTCCCCACCCAAATATCCACAATCAAATGAACACATTCATACAGTTTGTGTTATTTTCTGTAAAACAACACACACACAGAAATTCAAACATGTGGTCAGTTGTGGCTTCAAGGGACCTGCAGATATCAGTCACTTCAGTTGTCGCAAACTGTAAGGAAAATCTCTTGATCAAGGAAAAGTTTGATTTCTGGATGAACTCTTCAGAGACAGCTGTGATACCAAGAAAAAGGATTGCAGCAACTTCAGAAATATATATGTATGCATGCAGAAAACGAATTTTAGACTAACCTGTACAAAACACAGCTAAAAAGGTGTTAATTGCATTTCAAGTTGTGAGCAAGCCTTTCCAGGGACTGTAAACCCACTTCTTTTTATGAAAAACTGTAATGGGATTAATAAAACCTCACTGACAGGAAAAACTTCAGGGCAGTGTTTGTGGAAGAGTACATGGAAACAAACCAACATCCTAAATGCCTTACCAATTCTGGAACTTCCCAGAATGTCTCAGCATTTTAGAACATGTCTGTGAAGTTATCTGATTAAAATATGACCGTATAGATCATTGTTGCAACCACTGTTATATATTTGCAGCAAATATTTTACAAAGGTTGTCGAGTGAGGTGTTTATGAAAAGGTTATGATTATGCTATCTGTATGCACATATCATGTTTGTCTGTGAAGTTATAAGTATTAGAATATCCACCAGCTTTATGGGAATTGTCTGCCCCATTCTGTGCAGTTCTCTCTAATTGAGTGACTATAGCTATCCCTCACTGGGACACCAGTCCCAGCCAGATATGCCATGTAAGATATCTGCAAAAATGTTATGATTTGCCAGATATGATAATCTTGTTTATGTTTGTATCACCTTTGTATTATGAGTTATAGTTATGTCTGTATGTCTGTATTTCTAACTTGTGCTATGCTTCTGGGGGACACCCCCAGACAGTTTGGGTATCAGCTCTGCCTAGTCTGCTTGATGGCCCATTAAGACCATCAGCTATACAATGGACCCACTGAGAGAAGGCAGATACACCTTATGACTCAGCAAGGCATGCAGAGACATGCCTATGGACAGAACTCTAAGGCTTCCAAACCATGTGCTGCACAGCTGTGTTTGAAACAAAGGAAGCACAGGCCACAATGCAAAAGACTATAAAAGGCAACTGTATCTTCTCCATTTTGTCTTCAATCTTGCTTCTGACCTCTGGAGGAACCTTGCTACAAACTGAAGCTCTGAACAAAGCACTGAGTGACTCATCCAAGCTGCGGATGTACTCCAGAGACTTGACTTAAGCCAGCAGTTTATTCCATCACTGGTGTCAAGTATCAGAGGGTAGCAGTGTTAGTCTGTATCCACAAAAACAACAAGGAGTCTGGTGGCACCTTAAAGACTAAGCGGTTTATTTGGGCATAAGCTTTTGTGGGTAAAAAACCACTTCTTCAGATGCAACATCTTATGCCCAAATAAATCAGTTAGTCTTTAAGGTGCCACCAGACTCCTTATTCCATCACTGTTACAAGCCTGAACCAAGAACTTTGCCATTACTGTATGTAATTGATTCCTTTAACCAATTTTAACACTTACCTTTCTTTCTTTAGATAAACAAACCTTTAGATTTTAGTTAATAAGAATTGGCTGTAGTGTGATTTTGGGGTAAGATCTAAGTTATATATTGACCTGGGTGTGTGGCTGGTCCTTTGTTATCAGAAGAACCAATTTTTTGATGAGACTGGTTGTAAAGAACCACTCATCTCTGAACCCAGTGTTTTTGGTGGTGATATAAGAACTGGAATGTCTGAGGAAACTGCCTTTATGTTTTCTTGTTAGCCAGTGTGGTGGAACAGGAGTTTACTTTTGTGGCTGGTTTGGTATATCCTATAAAAGAATAAACAACAGTTTTAGGTTGTGTTTGCCCTATTTCTCAGCATCCTGAATTTGGCATCTTCAGTTGTGACCCACTAAGGCATGGTTGCAATGTCAGAAACACACAATAGCTTAAAAATAATCGAGTTTTGAGAAAATACATTTTATTAACTTTCTGCTAATTTGCTATCAGAACTACAAACTGTCTAACCATGGAGTGAAGTTGACTAATATTATTTCATAGGAGCCAAGATCTGGTTTAAAAAAGCCTCAAACTATTCTAATACTACTAATTCCTAGCTCTTATCACTTTTCATTGTAGATCTCAAAGCACTTTGCAAAGGAGGTAAGTATCATCCCCATTTTCTAGATGGAGAAACTGAGACACAGAGAGGGTCTTGGTCAGCCAATGGTAGAACCCAGAATAGAACAGAAGCCTTTTCAGTCCCAGTCTAGTACCCTTTCCAGCAGGCTATACCGCCTCTTGCTAGGAAATGGACATTTTGGCTGTAATCAGGAGTCTGTATAGCCATGACATTCTCATTAAGGCTCTGTCCCTGCTCTTGACATCTAGACTGATGGGCACTATGTTGCTTGCTTGAAGAATGACAGTGACAAACCACTCAAGAGTGTCCTGTGTCGCATCTATATATGCTACGTCACCTTCAGTGTTTCACCACACTACTGCTTAGTGCAGCAAACACCCTGCAGAACAGTTCATCATGCGGAATATGCTTTGACAAACTTTACACTGCAAAATAACTCAGCTTTTTTTTTTAATTGTACACAACATTACCAACAGTAAGAGTATTTTTCACATGCTGCTCTCTGTGCTTGCTGTGTTTTACTGCTTCCTTCAGGGTATTACTTTGTTACACCTGCTGAGGGTTGTAGATCATAAAAATATGTTACAAAATATTGATACATACAAGAAAATCCTGGTTCGTGGCTGGCTGAAGCATTGCCAACCCACGTCTATAGGATCCAGGACTGTGGACTCAGTGTTTCCAAAGCCATGGTTGAGCATCCACATTGTAAAGGTGGGTTTCCAATTGCTGGACTCGGGTCTTACAGTCATGATAACATGTCCATACTGCAGTATGCACACCTTCTGACTCTGGTCTGCGGCTTCAATTGCATCCATACTGCAAACTGATATGGCTTGGAACTGAGTCACAGCAGAACTTGGGCTCTGACCCAGCCATCCAGCATGTTCCTAGGACCTGGGTCCTGAGTAAGTGCTGACCTGAGTCAGACTGATTTGTGTGTGGAAGGAAGGGGGGCTTGGGCTCAAACCTGAGTCAGAGCCTGGGCTTAATGTGCAGTGTAGTCATAGCTTAAGAGGCAACAGGTAAGAAATAGTTGTAAACACCTCCTCTCTACTATTTTGACTATTTGTTTGTTAAAGAATCCTAACTTATTTCTTCACATTTTCTGGACTATTCAGACCTCTTTGTCCCTCTGTCTGGTCTGATGTCACTTCACCAGAAGTCTGTGGCCCTATTGCCACTTACCTCTCACTTTCTATTGGAAACTAGAAATATTAAGAGTATTTGTGGCACCTTAGAGACTAACACATTTATTTGAGCATAAGCTTTCATGAAAGGTCACGAAAGCTTATGCTCAAATAAATGTGTTAGTCTCTAAGGTGCCACAAGTACTCCTGTTCTTTTTGTGGATACAGACTAACACGGCTGTTACTCTGAAACCTGGAAATACTAGATAACTCACAATGGAGTTTTTAATAACAGAAAACAAGTCTGAATTGGCCACTGACTGCTGCCTAATATTCAGCTGGACTCATAAGGGAAAGAGTTTAAAATACCACTTTCTCTCTTCATAGTACATCCATTTACCAACACTCCTCCAGTCACAGGTACCTGCCTTTAAAGGTCTCTATCTTATTCAGACTGAACTGGAGAGCTTTAATGCACCTCTCTCCCATCAGTCTTTAACAGTTCTAGGAAAAAGGAATCACTACAGCTGCTGCGCACACCACAGCTGACTTTCAAGGGAAGCAGGAATTTCTCTTTGAAGCACCACCACTGAGGGGAGAATTAGTGGTGACACTTCAATGAGAAACTGCTACCTCCCCTTTCACTGTGGCTGCAGCACTCAGCAGTGCTCCACAGGCAGCAAGACTGCTCTTTAATTCAACTTGCTAGAAGCTGAATTGAAAGTTGCTTTAAATGTCCCAGTCCATTTTTAAGGTGGACAGATTCCCCTCTTCTTTCTCCATCCATTCATCGTATCAGGCCAAATTCCTACCTAGCATAAACCCATGGACTTAATATAGTGCTATTGACGTCTATGGAATTACACCAGCAATGAATTTGTGCTAATTTGCATAGGTTGCTGATTGACTTCACATATTTAACCTATTAACCTTTCTGCTTTAATAGATTAACCTTTACAAAGGAACATCATTAATCAAATCAGTTTGATGAATGGAATTTGCATCTGAAAAAGTTCACACGTACTTATGTCTCTGATTCTAAATGATGTAGTTTTCCATTGATTGATTTTGCAGTAGAAATATGAACTTGGCAACATTTTAACCTGTCACAATCAGAGATGGAAAGGAACCAGAACACTGGACTGAATCTACTTGGACCTAGGGGAAGCTCAGATCCAGATGCAGGTCGGAACTTCAGAGCTCTGTCTCCTCTCTGAAATGTAACATATTTACTTCTGCTACGCAAAGATAAGGAAACTACAAACCAATAGGTTAAAGGCTTTAGTGTATATGACTGTTCAGAAGCAAACACAAATATTGTTATACCTGGTAATTCTAAGAAAACATAAGATACTCTGCAAAGAGCTAAAGGTCAACAAAACAGAAGAGGAATTTGCTGAGGCTGAAAACATGACGTGAATCACCATCTACTCTGTTTGGCCCCCTTATCCTAGATTGTAAAAAATTCAAGCCAGGACCTGCACAAATGATCCATATGCCTCCTGTATAGAGCAACCCAATGAAGAACAAGTGTGTTCACCGATAATGGAAGTTATCAACACCTCCTTCAGAGAAGTGAATTTGCCAATACCTGATTGTCTAAGAGCTAATATATGACGTGGAAAATCTCTCAAACCTCCCATGCCTTCACAAAATCATTCAGAACATAGTGACAACCAAGTTCCAGTAGTGTGAACTTTGATGACATGCTCAGTGCTTCATAATCAGGCTTCAGAGTGGGGCATAGCACAGAGACAATCTTATCACCACTAGAAGACAACCCCTCATGTCAATGGACAGAGGCCATAAATAAAAGCCCATTTTATTAGGCCACTCTTCAGCCTTCAATACAGTATAGTACAGTGGTACTGCTAGCCCACTGGCCTGGACATCCCAGCACTATAATGGCTCCAATTCTTCTCTAATGGAAGCTAGAAAGTGGTGGTTGGCAGCTGCCTCTTCTCCCAAAAAAGCCTTCACTTGCAGAGTCTCTCAAAATCTATCCTCTCCCTGCTCCTCTTCATTATCTATATAAGACCACTGTGACAGGTTGCAAGGCTGTGTTGCCAACAGCAAGCTATTGATGTCCAGCAGTATATAATTTTCCATGGAAGCAACTGCTATCATCCCACAGATGTCAAAATGTCTAAAATAAATTAGCACCTGGGTCAAACTCCACCAGCTGGGTCAAACTCAACAAGGACAAGACCAAAGTGATGCTGTTTGAAAAAGATAAATGATTTGAAGAACTAACATGGCCACTGCTGTTCCCCTTCTATTGAAAGAGCCTTTATACCATTCTTTAAGTTGTTGTGAAATCTTGGGGTCTTGTTTGACTCACCACTATACTTCAGTGCTCAGATAGCATGGGTGGTGAAAGAAATCTCTATTCTACATTCAATTAGCTAGGAAAATTTGCTGCTTCTTCCAGCTAAGTCTGGCCACAGCAGTTCCAAGGAGAAAACTAACTGTACCTGGGATTGATGTTGGAAGTAATGTAGATGTTATAGCTTGTGCAGAAATGAGCCAATCCATATCAGTTGGACAGGCAGTCATGAGCTTATCATGTCTGCATTCAGGTCACAGACAATTCTGAATAATAAATAGTAATAATAATAATAATAATAATTAATAATAATAAGTTCATTTCACATGGAACAGAAATTAAAATTTGTCAAGACTTAAGAAGCCACAGTGTTTGAGTCAGGTCAAAAGGGAACATTTCATTTTGACATTACCAGAACAGTTCCATTTTTTTCAGTTCAGTCAAAAGTATTCAGTGAATTTGCACCTTCATTTGGGTCAACTGAAACTGCCTCTTTTTTGGTGAATGAACTAATCACTGAAAATATTTTGCCCCTACTCTACTCACAATGCCTAAGACAAAACACATGATAGGTTGGGACAAAACATTCCCATCTGAAGGGCTCATTTGGGGAATGAAGTTCCAGAGAATATTAGACTAAACCATAGTCAGACCATCTTTAGGGCACATCACAAGAACAGCGTCCCCCTCTATAACTAGAAAGATTATGTATTTTTTAAAATTCTATGTACACACTCCAAACAGAACGCCCTAACATTTGGGAAAAACAAAGAGCAGAGAAGACTCGGAAGTCTATTAGAGACTTCATTATGTACATATAATTTTCCTGGAAAGCTCTTTCATAATACAGGGTTCCATAATACAGATTTAAAATACTTGGTGTTTACTGTTACGGCAGGAGTCACCAGATGGCACTGTTATACATCGTCTCACAAGTTCTTTTCCTTAGTATGCAAGCACATTTTTATAGTCTTGGATGAAATGCTGTATTGTTGTTTTGTTATGCAGAATTCCTTGGAGAGAAGTTATGGCAGATAACAAAATCTCTGCTCTTTATTTGGATGCAATTCTTTGGACAAATATGCTTCCTTGAAATCAGGCATTGGAGCATAGGCTGAAATTTCTGTAAGAAGGGATTGCCTGTGTGCTGTTTGTGACTGCCTTTCATGCAGGACTGGTGTACGTGTTTAAATAAAGCAAGTTGCTCTTGGAATACACCCAGACTCCATGCCATGGGTTTTTCCTCTAGTGGGAAATTGATCTGCAAGACTCCAGAATTCTCCTATCACTCACCTGAGCTGGTATTAGTGGTAGGACAATGGTGCTGGAGGGGCTGGGGAAATATCTTGCAAGGTGGGTGGTTAAAGGAAGTCTCATTGTAAATAGGCTCCCCCCAAGATTTTACAGTGACTTTTTGGCAGAAGCAGGAATAGAACAGATGTCCACACTCCCAGCCCTGCGCCCTCAACCCCAAGACCACCTGGCATCACAATTTACTTTGTTTTATTACCAATCAGGACAACTCTTAATGTGTCAGATTTCACACTTCAATAAATTGAAAATAGTTACATTTTAAGAACTTGTGTGAAAACACTTTGCTTCTGGTAGAAGGCCCTGTTTGTCATGTTTTAGCTAAGTGCAAGGCAAGCTGAAAGAACCAAAGCATAGCAGCCGAAGCACAGGCTGGGGACACTTCAATAGCTCTTGTTAGTGTTGTCATCACACACCTCAGCTTTTCACCACTTAGCTTTTCCCCAGTTACATCTCACTTCTAAGCCAAACAAGCTCTATATCCTACGTGCATCAACAACAGTCTGCAATGTGCACTTTAATAACCTCCTTCATAACACAGTAACAGCTGCTTGAGACTGTTAGCTCTGCTGCGATAAGCAGTTTTACTTTCTTAAAAAAAAAATCAGCAGTTTGGAAGTGCTCTGGAAAAACAAAAGCCTTTCTCTTCAACAAAAATGTTTTGTCAAGTAATTAATTTCACTCTATTCCTTTGTTTGGTTCTGTATCTTTTTCCTTCATCATATTTTCATTGCAACCTGTCTAAGTAATATGATATTTTTCCTTTTTACTCTGTTCACCAATTTCTTACTCCACTGACACCCAAAGACAGCCCCACAACCATGGCAATGGAAGGAAGTAATACAACAATGTAGTTCTTGCCACACAATTTATGCTTATAGGGGAAAATCCTGCAGTCCTTATTCAGACACAATTTCCACTGAAATGCCATTTGTCTCATGCTGACCCAAGATTCATAGATTCAAAGGCCAAAAGTGCCCATTGTGATCATCTTGTCTGACATCCTGAATGCCGTGGGACATCCCCAAAATAATTCTTAGAGCAGAGCTTTTAGAAAAACCTCCAGGCTTGATATGAATCCTCCATATCCCTTGGTAAACTGTTCCAATGGTTATTACTCTCACTGTTAAAAATGTACACTTTATGTACAGTCTCATTTTGTCTTGTTTCAACTCCCAGTCATTGGATCTTGTTACACCTTTCTCTGCTAAATTGAAGAGCCCATTGTTAAATATTTGTTCCCCAGGTAGGTACTTATAAAGTGTGATCAAATAACCTTTTAGTCATCTCAGTGATCATATGACTGCCAAATATAATAGTAAAATAATCTCTCTATGCCTACTCAAGCTTCTCCTGTTTATGTATACAAGGATCACATTAGCTTTTTTATGGCCACAGCGTCACACTAGGAGCTCATGTTCAAGTGATTGTCCACCACAACCCCCAAATCTTTTTCAGAGTTACTGCTTCCCAGAATAGAGTCCCCCATGCAGTAAGTATGGCCTACATTCTTTGTTCATGGATACATTTACATTAATCCATATTAAAATGCATATTGTTTGCTTTTCACCCATTTACCAAGCAATCCAGATCACTCTGTATCAATGATCTCTCTTCATAATTTAGCACTCCCTCAATTTTTATGTCATCTGCAAATGTAATCAGTGATGATTTCATGTTTTCTTCCAAGTCATTGATAAAGATGTTAAATAGTATGGAGCCAAGGATCGATCCATGGGATGACCCCACTGGAAAGAGACCCACTCAATTATGATTTCCCATTTACAGTTGCATTTTAAAACCAATCAGTTAGTCCGTTTTTAATCCATTGGTGTGTGCCATGTTAATTTTATATTGTTTTAGTTTTTTAATCAAACTGTTGTGCAGTACCATGTCAAATGCCTTACAGAAGTCTAAGTACATTGCATCAAAAATATTACCTTTATCAACCAAATTTGTAATCTCATTTTCTGTCTTTCATCTGTGCCCTGAGATTATGAATTTATTTATTTAAAATTTCAGTAGAAAGACTAAGTGTGCCATGATATTAGCTAATGCAGAAACTATCAGGTTTCCACAGAGGAATAAAAATCAAATGGCTTTTCTCATGGCAGCTCTTTTTTATTTGCATGCTAAGCACATTGTCACAACACAAGCAAAAATCAATTAGCTCTAGAGGATAATTCCCAATGACTCATTGAAATGTAAGTGATGCTGACAATTGAGAGTCTCTAACATGATTTAACTGTCAATGGAGATTGATCAGAAATTAAAATAGATGTGAATTAGCATTTTAATTTTCAGTCAACAGCTGCTTTGATTTAAAATAAGCCTCATTATTTTTGCACAATACCCATCCACTCTAAATACTGTATTTGTCTAAAAAAATAAATCTAAAATATATACTTACATATTATACAGGGGTACATATTTATACTGGGTGTCGTCCTGCAAATCATCATATCAACTAATCTCTCACAAATGATGGTAAAGTTAGATAAATAGTGGGAAAAATTCTAGGTAAATATTTTGGCAAACATGAAACTCAAATTTCAACTGACCAAATTCATTCCCCTTTTATACTCAATTTCATGAATATTCATACAAGTGAATATTTGTTCATACAGGCATTTGTGGACAACTAATTTCAGTGTAACTAGAAGTGGTTTCATGACTTAATTACTTTTTTTTAAATGCAAAAGCAGACTGATTTTACCAGGCATTTGGAAATGCAAAAGCATTCTGTTACTCTGCTGCAAGAAGTCAGAGCCTGCCACCAGCAGAACTGTCTTATTGTGACCATGGAACTATTGGAGTAGTTTCATACTAGGAAAGTATGCCCTCGTGCCTAAAAAAGGTGCCCTCCTCGTGGAGCCTAAAATGTGTCTTTACAGCAAACCCCTTCCTTCCTCCACCCCTATCAACCTGCTCACTATGGCCCTGAACCAAAATCCATTAAAATCAATGAGAGACCTTCTATTGACTGCAGTGGAACTTTGGATTAGGTCTTGCGTAAGGTCAGAGTGATTGTGAAACATTATTTCTGTTTTGGGAATGGCAGAGCCACTGTGACATTTTAAGCACTGTATGTGCTTTTCAAGTTGCAGTGGGGGAGGTTTAGATTGGATATTAGGAAAAACTTTTTCACTAAGAGGGTGGTGAAACACTGGAATGCGTTACCTAGGGAGGTGGTAGAATCTCCTTCCTTAGAGGTTTTTAAGGTCAGGCTTGACAAAGCCCTGGCTGGGATGATTTAACTGGGAATTGGTCCTGCTTTGAGCAGGGGGTTGGACTAGATGACCTTCTGGGGTCCCTTCCAACCCTGATATTCTATGATTCTATGATTCTATGTGTGCCAACCCACAGTAGAAGATATGAGAGAAGAGAAAGTAAAAGGATGCTATTTTCTGCTGCTTTCTGAAGAAGAAAACAGAAGGCATGATAGGAACGACGAGGACGAGACAAAGCTCTGCCACTACCTATCATGTGACTGCGTGCAAGTCACAGCCATTCTATCTCAGTTTCTTCATCTGTAAAAGAATGATAATAATTCCCTACCTCATGCACAGGGTGTGCAGGGTTGATAGGGTGGACAACAGCACTTTGAACATATTGATTTGTAGGTAGTGGTGTAATCAATAATATTGCATATGTGGGAGTCTGTACCCTATTCTTTGTGTTATTCCATTCTACAGACTATGTTTTATTCCATTTGGAGGAGTAACTAATGATGATTGTCTCAGTGTAACTGCAGAATGGGGATTTTATGGCTTAGACTCATGTGTTCACAAGCTTTTTAGGAGGCCTGTAAACTCTGGTTCACTGCATGTCACCATCATAAAGCACCTTTTTTAAAACAATGTAGAAGGGAAAATATTAAGTGCATAGTGTTGTCTAGGAGAAAGCACTGATGTGAATGACTATTACTTATAGTACCTTTGGTATTTGTAGTGTCAGTGGGAGAACAAATATTATCTTGTTGTAAAAGCCATCAGTTCTTGTGCACAAAATCTCATTTGCTGTATATTTGTTAACCTGCCTTTCCATGTATCATTTTAATTCCTTTGAGCATTTTGTGGCAAAGCTGGCGTTGGCCACTGTTTCCCCACAAATTCAGTCAGTTACTTACTGGAGCATACCTGAAGCAGCCATGAGGTTTCTCCTATGTTGGTACAGCAGCCAGAAAAAACAGACTTCTCAGTCATTTAAGGAGATATGAGGGCTAACTGTGTAACTGTTTTTTGGAGTGTGTTCTTATTTTTTTACAAAGTGGGAAGGGCAGGAGAAGATTGGTACTCCCCTCTCACAAATAGGAGAGGGAAGATAATAGGGTGACTGGAAAAGGAAGTCACCCGGGAAAGAAGAGGAATATGGGTCACTTCTTACCTTAGAGCTAACGGTCCAGCTAGAAGACTACTCCCCATTGCAGATCTCAATTCAACATTGGGTTGGACTGATTTATGGTGGGAAGCTCACAGATTTGCATGCACTTAATCAATTCTCCTTTTTGTAATACTAATTCTATATCAATTGACATAAATCATAAGCCCCCGTTTTGCATCACAGCTACTCCACCAACATAGTTTTCTACTGATACTCAGCCTCTCTGGGACTAGAACAAAGAGATCCCTCGGCTTCTAGATGCCCATTCCCTGATTCCTCACATCAGAAGTGCTGCTGGCTTCTACACTGGTAGTCTCTGAAGGGGGTACTCTCTTAAAAGGGATCTACAGAGCACATGACTGTAGACCGTGCTGCCCTTTACCACACTCAAAGCTATGACTCTTACTGGTCGACATTCTTCAAGAGTTAGAATTGTGTACAGCAGCTGTCGTCCACCAGGTCCTTTTCCCATTACTTGTGGAAATGAGTTCACAGAGATTAAGGGATGACTTTTCTGGTGTCACTCCCTCCATGCTATGCAGTAGAGGGGGACAGGGTGGCCTAAGACCTTGCACTTGATCTGCCTGTGCAGAGGAGACAGAACAGAATCACGGGTGAGTAGCATCTCATTTCCCACCCTCAACAATAACCGAAAGAACATATTCAATAGAAACAGCAACCTAAGCATCATGGCCAGCCTTAGGGAAAATAGTGCCCTGGGCAAACTTGTATTTTGGTGCCCCCCCCGGCATCCATGGGTGCCCCCCATTGCCTCTGGCCCGTGGGATTCCACTCCCTCTTCACCCCAACCCGTGCATCTCCCTGCTGCGCCCCCAACTCCTGCATCCACATGGGGAAACTGACCAGGATGCACGGAACAGCTGACATTGCTGCTCCCCTTCGGAACACTGCTCCTCCTCACACACCTCTAGGGTGCTGTGAAGGGGGAAGTGGGGAGAAACATCAGGGCTCCCTGCATCAGGTCACTTCCCCACCTAGACTGCATAATGGGAGGGCAGGAGAGCAGCAGCTCCTGATGCTCGCCTCACAACCCAGCCCAGCCCAGCCCAGGTGGGGAAGTGACCTGGATGCAGGGAGCGCTTGGTGTTGCTCCTCACTCCCCCGACCACAGTCCCCTAGGGAGTCACGGAGGACCATTCAGGGGTGACCAGTAGCTGTTTGTCACCGCTCCCTCACCCATGTTCCTCCACTGAGAGGAAGCTGGGAGAAATCTGGATGCCCCCCCCGCCCATGCAGCTGTCCCCTGGGAACAATTTCTGACACTACACCAGCAGCGTGCACCTCTGCACTGCCACATGGTGCCCCCTTGACCACTGGGCACCCTGGGTGGTCACCTGGGTGGCCTATCACTAAGGCTGGCCCTGACAAGCATACATGGTGGTGAGACAAAGCAATCAGAAAAAGCAAAGAGTAGGGTTGGCTGGAAAACAATTCATTTTCGAGAAGAAATTAGGTTTTGAAGTTTAATGCCTATGTGGATGAAAATGAGACTGTTAAAAAACTTTTCATGTAAAAAACACAAGAGAAGCCCACTAGAGAATAGCCATTAACCTGGTGGCGAGGGCACTCACCTCAGCATACATGTTGGTGAGAGAAAGCAAGGGTTCTACTGTAATACAAGTATATTATCCTCCCTCTGGAGGGCTAGATCCGTACTACATATCATTGTTGTAAAGAGAATGCTTCTGAGCATGACCACACCAGTGCCAGATTCCTTGACAGTTTAGTAATGTTATGTGCATTAAACCACTTACCATGGCTTACAGGAGCATCATTTGCTTGCTGTAAAAGCATTCTTTTCTTCTCAGCAAGCGGGATGAAAACCTTACTTATGAAATCAGCTGTACAACCTGAGTCTTCGGCGTTTCTGTTTAGAGGCAAGAACGTGTGTGCATGTCACACACACACACACACACACGCTGCGCGAGAAAAAGTCAGTCAAAGAGAAATGCTAGAATAATGGTCAAAAATCACTGCTGTGAGCCTAGTGACTAAAAGATGGTGCATCAAATTCAATACCTGGAACCAATTCATGAGCCAAGTATGCATGGATATAGCACCTTACTGATGCCTAAACTGGCTCTGCACCAAGCTTACCAATGCTGAGGGCCATGAGGCCTATCATGTAAGGGAAGGCAGAGGAGATGTATACCTACTCCACAATCTGGAGCCATAGAACTCCTTTAAGTATGTCATTACCAAGTGGTGGCTTTATCTATTATTATATTACTGCAGTGTCCAGAGGGCCCTCATCAAAAACTGGGCCCTCATTGTATTAAGAGCAACACAAACACATAGGAAAATACTGACCCTTTCCTGAAGAGCTTATAAACAGCATTTCATGTGTTACATACTTAACTGCATACTGTATGTTGATGCTCATTGTTTATGAGTACTTTGAAAAGTTCCCAATAGCCTGAGAGATAGAGATAGCTGGCTGGTCAATGAAGTTCCCGCTTTTCCTTTGGAATTCTGAGACTGGAATCCACACTGCATCACTAGCTGCCTCAAAACTAGGGTGACCAGATAGTAAATGTGAAAAATCGGGACCGGGAGGGCAGGGGGAGTAATTGGCTCCGATATAAGAAAAAGTTTCAAATATTGGGACTGTCCCTATAAAATTGGGACATCTGGTCACCCTACCCGAAAGAGATGCTTCCTGGATGAGTTATTCTTTCAAATTAAGAGCTGGGAATGGCTTGACTAAAACAAGGATGAGGTGAATTTATTAAACTTTGATGGTCTCATCTTTCTGAATTGAGTGGGGGGACCACTGTTTGCTGTAATATTGAATACCCACATACAATGATATCCAGGGATAAAAATGAGGTTCTAGACGAAGGGTGAAAATGAAAAGAGAAAGAGGGGCATCCCTAACTACCCTTCCCCAGGTAGCACTGGAGACAGGATGTTCCATGTGGTAACACCCATCAAAATGAGTCAACATTTTTAACCCACGCTATGAAAATATTCCCAGTTCTTTCTCCACTCTTATACTGGCCAGGTACTGGTTAGTTTGTAATATTTCCACACACCACAAAAGGGTGATGTGGCATACAAGCAGTAAGGTCCAGAGAGGTAGTGCTACCCCTCCTTCAGCCCTGGCTGAGGAACCTTTAAAACATCTTTTCACTTTTTTATACAGGTGACACTCTTCAGAGATGGTATATTAGAAAAATCAAATCTCCTGTAACAAACAGAGCTGTTTCTTAACTGTGAGCTATGGGATCTTCAATATCACAACATTATGTTTAGAGAAGCTTTAAAGGTTTCTAAAATGTGCTAACTTAGAAGATAGATCTTTATCTCACAAATGGACACTAAGTTCCGTGTTAAACTTGCCCAAAGTTCTGTATTTTTGGATCTACAGTTTTGATTCAAGGCCATCTCTCATTTTGAATATAAAACAGAGTTTGAATTCCATAATTGTGAAATATAAAGTGTAAACAGTAGAGAAACTTCTGGTCTTAGCTTCTCTGGTGAAATTCATAACAACTCCATTGAGGTCAGTGGATATTCCAAATTTACACTGGTACATGATTTGGCCCTTTATCAGATTTTGCTTAATATTGGTGGGGATTTTGTGATGCTATTTTTGCTCCTGCATGGAGCATGAAACATGCTGAGAATTACAATAAATAAAAATTTTATACAAAATTGAATGAAAATTCAAACAAAGCATGTTTTCTAGTTCTTACCAAGGTCTATCTGCATACAAAAATGTATGAAAGTCATATATAGCTACTAGGTATTTAACATCAACACCAGTGAAGTTAGTTTTATTATACAGCAAATGATATTCTTTCCCCCCTTGCAATTAAGTAACCCCAATGAAGTCTATGGGGTTGCATGATTGCAATTCTGGGCAGAATGTGCCTCTTTAGCTATATATTTCTTCACAAAGAGGGAAGAAGTTAAATGGTTTTGCTTGTCTTATTACAACAACTAGATGCGTTAAAAACATAAAAAGATTAAGGCTCCAGTTGTTAATATGATTAGGGAAACATCAAAGTCAGTTCTGCTGTGAAATTAACTGCAATAATCATTCTCTGAATGGTCCCAAGTCACTACTGTGGCTATTTATAAAGAGATGGGATTCAAGCTACTCTGACACAATGGTTTCAAATATTTTTGCTATGAAGAATACACTGAAGATAGCATCTTTTGTTAAAGAGGGCTCTTTTGGCAAAGGTATGGGTGCTGCCCTCTTAAAATGATAGGGAACCTCCCTACAAACCAGAAATACATTTGTAATTGCAGTAACACAGATGCTGTGATTCCACATAGGAACTATGTTGAAAGAAGCTAGAGGAGCTGGTCATTTGAGGCATATGTAAAACAGTTGAACACTTTTGATAGAGTTCCTAAATCAATGCTTGAAAAGAAAGAGCCCACTACAGGCCAAGAGTTAAAGGACCCAGAATCACCCGTAGAGGATAGAAAGGCAGGACAGCAGATAGAGCATCTCTTTAAGCAGCAAATACTTCTGCCCACTCCTCCGCTATGCAACAGAATCAATGTACCTACCTACATGGGGAAGGGCAGAAGAGAGACAAGATTCCAGGACTCTGGACAGGATGTATCTGCATGTCTTACATGCCACAGATCCTAAGACCACAAGGCTTTCTGTACTCGCAGCATACTGTGGCAATTAAGCCAAAATAAAGAGGCACCAGAGGGCGTATGTTTCTACCACTACTTCCCTCCCACTCTGTGTGTGTGTGTGTGCATACATGCACATACATGCAGGGAGAGAAGTGGAGGTAGGGGGGGAAAGAGTGTAAGTGTTGTGACATGTCTTGCTCCTCCATGGACTGGGGTTGGATGATAAGGCCAGATTTTACCAGCCAAGCCTGGCTACTCAAGTTTGGCACACGGATAGATTTTTCCAGAAGTACTGATCTGAAAACCAGCCCAGCATTTGGAGCATCCTCCTAGATGAAATACCATTTAGAATGAGCATATTTCCAAAAGAGTTAAGATTCATCATAGTTACTAGCAGGAGATTGAATCATAGAATCATAGGACTGAAAGGGACCTCAAGAGATCTTCTAGTCCAGTCCCCTGCATTCATGGCAGGACTAAGAATGATCTAGACCAGTGATTCTCAACCAGGAGTACGCATGGGGGTTGTGCAGAGGTCTTCCAGGGGGTACATCAACTCATCTAGATATATGCCTAGTTTTACAAGAGGCTACACAGAAAGCACTAGTGAAGTCAGTGCAGACTAAAATTTCATACACACAAAATGAGAAAGTAAGCAATTTTTCAGTAATAGTGTGCTGTAACATTTTTGTATTTTTATGTCTGATTTTGTAAACAAGTAGTTTTTAAGTGAGGTGAAACTTGGGGTATATAAGACAAATCAAACTCCTGAAAGGGGTACAGTAGTCTGGAAAGATTGAGAGCCACTGATCTAGACCATCCCTGACTGGTTTGTGTCTAACGTGCTCTTAAAAATCTCCAGTGATGGAGATTCCACAACCTCCCTAGGCAATTTATTCCAGTGCTTAACCACCCTGAAGGAAGTTAGGAAGTTTTTCCTAATGTCCAACCTAAATTGCCTTTCTGCAATTTAAGTTCATTGCTTCTGGTCCAGCTTGGTATCATCCTCAAACTTTATAAGTGTACTCTCTATGTCATTATCTAAATCATTGATGAAGATATTGAACAGACTCAGAACTGATCCTTGTGGGACCTCACTCAATATGCTTTTCCTTCTTGACTGTGAACCACTGATAAACTGTTTGGAAAACGTTCCTAGTTATGCACCCACTTCATAGTACCTCCATCTAGGTTGTATTTCCCTAGTTTGTTTATGAGAAGGTCATGCGAGACAGTATCAAAAGCCTTATTAGAGTAATTGACTAGAGAAAGGTGGAACATAATACATTTGGCTTTACAATTTACAGCAAAGTATCTCAAAGAACTTGATACACTTTAGAATTCTAATACTCCCCCCCAGGGTAGGAAAGTTTCATCATTTTCATTTTATAGCTAGGGAAGCTGAGGTACGGAGACATTAAGGCCATGTCTACACTACAAAGTTTGGCCAACAAAAGTTACACCAGCATACACTTGCCACAGTTAGCATATCACTCGAGCACATGCATACTTGGTTCCTTGTGCAATGCTCACCAGGAACGCTTGTGCGAGTGCACAGTGTGGTGGTGCCATGGGTAGGTGTCCCAATGTGAAACTCACCATCCTCTGGTTCACTGTCCTTTGGGAAATTTTGGCAATGGATGATGGGGCAGAGACAAATCATGCAGGAGTGACTGGGAGCAAGGGGTCCAGTTCCCATCATGCAACTTTCATCCCATAATGCCATCCATATCCCATAATTTTGGCTTCTTTAAAAAAAAAATCCACAAACCCATATGGCACTTCTCACAGAAGCATGGAGTCTGTATAGCTCTGCACTGTTGTCATGAGCATTGCATGCACAGGACAATCAATCATCCAGCATTTGCAGAGCTGCAGGACGCAGCAGGGGACGTGATGGTTATTGTGGAGGACAGATTGCTGTGGGACATAGTGAAAAAGAAAATTCAAGGTGGTTGGTGGCATTCATGGAGCAGCTGCAGACAGCGCACCTTGTGGGCCTGAGAAACTATCATAATGCAGGTTGGGGTGACAAGCAGTGACTGCAGGACTCTCAGCTGTGAAAGACCACACTTCTGGGATCTGTGAGATGAGCTTGCCCCAGTCCTCCAGAGCAACAACACCAGAATGAGAGCTGCATTGACAGTGGAGAAGCAAGTGACAATTGCACTGTGGAAGCCCACAAAGCCAGACTGTGGATTTTCCTCCTGACTGGTCACAATGGGGGCCATTGTGATGCAAGTGTTCAGGGCCATTAATCATCTCCTGTTGTGCAGAACTGAGACTCTAGGCAATGTGCAGGACATAGTAGATGGATTTACAGCAATGAAGTTCCCAAACTGCAATGGGACAATAGATGGCATGCCTACGCCTATTTTCACACCAGCCCACCTTCCCAAAATATACATCAACAGAAAGGGCTACTTTTCTTCAGTTATACAACCATTGGTAGGTCACGGGGATGCTTCTTCAGGGAAGGTGCATGACACCCACATCTTTTAGAACACAGGACTGTTCAGAAAGCTTCTAACTTGGACTTCCTTTCCCAACCAGAGGATTACCAGTGGGAATGTTGAAATGCCAGTAGTGATCCTGGGGGACCCAGCCTAGCCCTTGCTTCCCTGGCTCATGAAGCCAAACATGAGTCACCTCAATAGCAGCAAGGAGGTTCAGCAGGTGCGGAATGACAGTTGAACATCCTTTCGGTAGACTGAAGTGATGCTGGCATTGTTTACTCACAATACTAGATATCAGTGAGAAAAATATCCCAATGGTTATACCTACTTCTTGTGTCCTGCAGGATATTTGTGAGGCAAAGAGGGGGAAAATCTGCTGTAGTGGTAGTATGCAGAGGTGGAGCAGTTACCTGCAGAGTTTGAACGGCCAGACACAAGAGCTATTAGAAAAGCTCACCACAGAGCTATATAGTGGAGGAAGGCCTTGAAAGAGCATTTTAAGACTCAGCAACAGTACCATGGTGTAGTAGACTATACTCTACTTGGCCCTGAAGTTTTGTGGTGTATTGGAATTCTGTGGTGCACATTTATGAATATAACATGATCTCTGTTAATGCACCTATCAGTTATGTGGTGCTTGCTGTACATTAATTATTACACTGTGTTTGTCACTGATACTTAGAGTTCTGTCGGTCTGTAAAATTACAAGTAGTGGGCATCCTCAGTAGTACTAGGTGTTCTGCAGCACATGTTGGGAAATAATAAAGAAGAATTATTCACCAAAAATGGATTTTTATTGCATACCAAAACCAGTACAAAAAAGTGCAATAAGACAAAGACAATAAATACTTCCGAAATAAATTAATGGAACAGAACTTAAAATGAACAGATAACATCTGTCCATTTTGGCTATGCATACAATAGCTGTGGCTCTCACAGGTCAATGTGCATGAAGTTGTGATTGTTTTTACTGTCCCCTGGTGTGGAGTGGTAGGGGTATGGATGTCACCCCCAATGACACGTGGAATGTCAGGGGGTTGTAGGGAGATGCTAAAATGGAGTTCTCCATTGGCTGAACATGGAGGTAAGCCTGTAATTTTGTTGACCTACAAGTTCAATGAGTCTGCAGCATCTGAGCTTGCTGCTAGAGAAGCTCTATTATGTACTGGTGCATCTCCCTCCGATTCCTGCACCTTTCTCCTTTCCACTTTCCCACTCCATGCTGTCTGTAATATTCACTCTCTAGGCCCTGGTCCAATGCAGTACTGGTTTGTAGAATCTTGCTGAATGTATCCTCTTCTTTCTTCTCATCCGGCTCAGTTGTTCTGCAGGTGTGGAGGGCGAGACCCCCCTCTAGGCCACAATGGCAGCAGCTACAAAACAGAGGTACTACTGTCAGTATATAATAGGGTGACCAGATGTCCCGATTTTATAGGGACAGTCCCGATTTTGGGGGCTTTTTCTTATATAGGCACCATATATACCCCCCACCCCTTGTCCCAATTTTTCACACTTGCTGTCTGGTCACCCTAGTATAGAAACAATGGAAAGATTATTATGTTTCAGAACCCCCCCTCCCTTGGTCCCCAAAAGTTTAAAACAATACATGGTTATTGACACCGCAGCTCTGGAGCACCTCAGTACAGCACCATTCTCCAGTCCAAACCCCAGCCCTGGTGAGTATGGCCTTCCATAGGGATGAGGGGAATTGTTCAGCTGCATGGAGCAATACAATTTTGGCCTCAGTTTCCATGGGTCTGAATGCAGGGCAATGGCACACAATACTGGCACTGTTGTCCACAGGCAGTGGTGATTTTAGCTGCTATCTCGCTCCCAAGGCTAACAAAGGCACAGAGAGCACAGCTGCCACTGGTGTCCTGAAGCCATCTGGGCCAATATGCCACTAGTCTGTTTACAGTAATGGTGGCTGCCAGTCATTGTGGAATGGCTGGGAAAGTGTCCTACTATGGAGGAAGAAATAAGGAAGCAACCCTTAGAAACCTTCAGGAAAGGATTGCAGAGTACCTCCATGGAAGTTTCATTGAGCTCTTTCAGGAGAATACAAGAGACATCACTGTACACATAGACAAACTGCTCTGCATGCCCACTCCACAAGAGCTCTACAGGGAATGAAAAGCAGATATCAACTTCATCTCTTCTAGTATGAAGAAATTAATGAAAAGTCACTGCCTCTGGCCTGCTACACTGGGGTCAGGCTCCATCTATATATTTAAATATTGTAACAGGAAATGCATTCATACACTTACCTGAGGTTCCTTCCCCTGCATCGGGCTCACTCGTGCTCAGCTGGTGGGACTGACCAGACTGCAATGGAGTATTGAACAGATCCTGCCTTGTGGCAAAGCTGAACCCCCCAGTTGCATGTCCCCCATCTTCCTCTTCCTTCTCCCTGCAGTTCACGGCAGGGGTTTATCTCTCAGGTTCTACCAAGGCATCCACAGCATTCTGCAGGGTGATGATGGGTATGGAATCAGCTTGGTGTAAAAATGGCAGGTCCATAGCTCGGCCCCAGATTGACTGTTGGTCTCCCTAGCCTTCTGGTATAGCTGGTGCAGTTCCTTTACTTTCACAGAGCACTGCTATTTATCTCTGTTGTATTCTTTCACCTGCATCTCCTGTGCAATCTGTTCATAGATGTTCACTTTTCTACTACTTCTCTATAGCTGTGCCTGCAGATTCTTCTCCCCACAGGCCCAAAAGAGCCAATACTTCCTGTCTAATCCAGGCAGAAGTGCATCTGTAGCATGTAGCCAGCATGGTCAGTTGGGCAGTTGCACACAACCAAGGATTGCTGCTAAGTGTGCTTGCCCAGCTGGGCAGTCAATGTCATTCCAAAAATACGCAGAGTTTTTAAAAGGAGGTGTGTAGCTTCCCGTCTCTGTGACCCCTGAGCAGTGGAGTTCACAATTGTGACCAGAGCAGTCAGTGTCAAGCATTGTGGGACAGCTGCTGGAGGACTGCTAGGTCAATATAGGTCACATGGTGTTGACCACAGTACATCAGCTATGGCTTAATGTCATTTGGGGAGGTGGTATTACTGTGCCGCTGTAACGGGGTGCAGACAATGGGAGTCAAATATGAGCATATAGACACATGTGCAGCTAATTCAATGCATGGCAGCTTATGTCAACCTTTCTTTATAGTGTAGACCAGGCCTAAGCAAATTACCTACTGTCACAAAAACCAAGCTGGTTGCAGAGATTGTGAAAAGAACTCAAGGGTCCTTTATGCCAAACCGCTGCTGTAAACCTTAGGCTATGCTAAAGGGTATGGACACAACTTGAAAGACTGAAAGTTGCTTTCTGTTGTATTTGTGTGCTTATTGCACACACTGTACACTCAAAATGTTACAGAACACAAAGTACATTGAAATAATGGCCAATAAATTGTCCAATTTTTATTGCTATTTAGAATGAACAAGATCCTCTGGTCTTATTTAACAGTTTTGTAGAGTCACAATGGCTTCTTTAATAATGATTCTCCTCAGCCCATTTATATGGAAAAAGACTATGTAAGGGGAAGCAAGATAAGGGAAATTTTGTACATAAGTATCCGCATTCAGCATGTAGAGTTCAGAATAAAATAACTATCTAGCTTCCTAAGAAGATCAGATTTGTTCATACTGCAGAAATTTCACTCGAAAGAAAGGCATCTTTTGTGGTAGAGTCTGGGCATGAGAAAAAGGGTTGGCTTTTTTACCTGTCACATTACATCCTATTTCCTTTTCAGAGGAAGAAAGATCTTTTAAAAGGCTTCTTTTCAAGGGCAGAGTCTGTGTTCTTTTTAGATCATTGTGCTAAAAAATTCACAGGGACTTCGATGGCTTTGTGCTACAACGTACAAAGTAGTGTGCACACTTTTCCCCCTCATTGGCCCTCATGCACTTATGTGAGTATTGATTTACATTGGCTGTCTTGCCAGTTATAGCAGCTTTAAGGATATTTATGTTGAAATTTGTTTTTGGGTTAGCAGATGTTAGCATATGCATTCAAAATTTAGCTAACATTCCCTCCCCCATAATTAATTCACTTCACTGAAATATGCTGCCTGGCTGTTCACAAGCCCTGACTTGAACATTCCAAACAAGAGCTGGCTGCAGCTGCATGCTCTAGCTAATTCTTCTCCTCACCCCCACCCCCAAGTTGCCATTTTATAAGCACAATCTCACTCTCCAGAGGTTCTGGTATTGCTAGATAACACACTTCCTAAATAATATGCCCTTGAGCCAGGTGTTATCTCATCCGAACATATGCTTTCTTGTGCTTAATTTTATCACTTTCTGAAATGAGAACTTTTTTTGTTTTTAAAAAGGCATTTTAAGTACCAATCTTTGATTCATCTTAACGTAAAAAAACCCCCCAATGTTGCTAAAGTAGAGCCACAATATTTACAATGCCTATTTACCCTATGCCTATTCACTCCATATGGACTCTCATTTTTAGATACATTAAATATGTCAAAGCTAATCTACAAAATTTTGATCCCACTTTCCTCAAAAAATAAGAAAACAACCCCCCCACACTAAAATCTCAATGAATTTTGTGATTAGTGATAGAAGATCTTAACAGGAAAGCTGCCTCCTGAGCTCCTCTTGTGGCCTGTGGTCATTCTGAATCCCTGCCTCTGTTCCCCCTCTTCAGAGCCCCTTAACTCCACACAGTCTCATTTAATAGCCACCCTTCTTGGCATCTTATTTTATTAACACAAAGTTCCAAAAGTAAACAACAAAATTCTTTCACCTAACTTTAAACTGGCCACAGCCCCTCATCTGAAGAAGCAGAGAGCAAGAAGAGACGATGTAGACCCTGGAGAAGATGTAGGGTCTGCCCTATCTTCTTCCAAAAAGGAAAAGATGACTTTCAGCTAGGTCTTCTTACCCAGCTCTAATTCCCTTCCTTGTGTACCACTTCAGGAGGTCCTCTCCCTGCAGTTTCACTCTGCAGCTTTTTCCCCTTTCCACAGGCCTCTGTTTTTCTACCTTCCCAGAGGCCTGGTTTAATCACGTGGTTTGCTTCATACTCTCAAACCCGAGAACTCCAATTAGTTATCTCATGGTGGGCTGAGACCTCTCCCCCTTTATAAGGGCCAGCCATACTGTGTCAGACATATAGTCAACACAACAGGAATAAAAACAGCTTTTTGACTTCAAACTTCATGTCTGCCTTTATGCTACATTGTAGTTACCTGCTTTCCTAAGTATCTCCCAGATTAAGACTGATAGAGTATAGTGGTTGTAAAATGCACGTACAAATGCAATCAATAAAAAAGGTACAATGTGGTGTTGATATCAGAAAAGTTATAATATTCTGTAATATCTTTCATTTATATAGTGCCAATCAAGAGATTTCAAAACAGTAGATGTACAAGGGATCACTTCCCCTTCCAGCAAAATGCAGCCAACTCTTGGGTGGAAAACGGCAATTCAACAGTCTCAGCAATACTACAGTTGGGAAATCTGAAATAAAAATTCTGATCACACTTGTCCATGAGCAGCTAAAATTTCAAATTTGGCTGTTGGACAAGAACCACCACCACTTTTCAGGATGTAGTCTCATGTTTCCTGGAAAATTGAAGTGATATATTGTTGCAGCTGTGATTAGCAAATGACAGTTCTCTGCATGCTGCCTGTACTGTTTTGAACTACTATACCAGTTTTCTAATTTTTTATTCTCTTTATTTTAGCACGTTTTACTCTGACTTGGACTTACATGTTTTGTTTATTTTTTGCTTTGATATATATTAACATTCCACTGCTGCCATCTGTGACAGAGTCCGAACTGAAATAATGCAATGTATTTAAAATTCTAACAACTAAATAGTGGGGAATGTCCATCAGGTTTGAAATCCAGAATAGCAGCAATTTAGCCCTTCATAGTGCTGCCTGCTGTTGCTATGAGTGCGCAAAGTGATTGTGTTCATGAATGGTTCATTCTAAGTCCCCTTCAAGCTAACAGAGAATACCCCAAAGGGTTGAGATTTCACAAAGTTATAAACATCTGAAAACTGGGGATTATAATGGGAAGTCTTTTGTAACCTTAATAATAGTGGCTGCTATTCACCTATAATTGAGACAGCTAATATAAGTGGTCTAATTCTCAGAAATGCTGAGTACCAACAACTCCCACTGAAGTCAATGGGAGTTTTAAGTGCTCAGTACCTTGTAAAATCACACCACAGTAATTTCATGCCTAAATATGGCTGCTTTGGGCACCCACATTTGAAAATTCTGGCCATTGTCTGTATTGCTTGAGCAGAGATACACTCTAAGTAAAGTTTAGAATTGTAGCCTCCCCCACTCAGAATGATACAGGAGAGCAGAGAGGGAGAATACCACACACTAAGGGTGTGATAGTTTGGGGAATTGACAATTTTTTGGTGGTGATCAATTCTTATTCTTTATTGTCCCCACTGTTGGGGGCTCCCCAACTACTAAAGAAAGAGAAACAGTTAGGTGAAACAGGATTTAGCATTTTATTATAGTGGTCAAATTAGTTGATCAGAAGGAGCCCTATAATACTTAGAGCAGCCATCCCCACATATTTCTCCTAATGTTACCCAACGTGTGACTACTCTGTCATGGAGTGTTCTTTGCTCAAGGATGCTATGTATTGAACTTCATAACCTTACTCTGCTGCTAAAGGCCAAGTCTTGTTTGTCTTTCTAAAGTGTGTTATACAATGTATGATGCATCTAGTGAATTAAAACAATCCTTCCTTTGAGCATTTGGTCAAGTTCACAAGACTTTCACCTTTATTTCAAAATTCAGATGGAAGCCCAGCTGAGATAGAAAACAATGACAAATCTAGTCTAATAAAGATCATAGGCCAAATGCATCAATGGTATAAATTCCATTCACATTAGGATGTTTAGTCCAGGGTTGAATTGGTCCCTGTGTTCTTAAAAATTCTTCAGCTAGGTCTACAGTAGAAAAGGTTTGCTTGTATAGCTAAATCAATATATGTATACAGGGAAACCCTCCAAGTGTAGGCACAGCTTCTATCAGCCAAAAGGTAGTTTTGCTGTAGCTTATGCTGGTTTGGTAAGCATCTTTGGTAAAATGATACCAGCACCTACTAGGACTTTACAGGTCAGTATAGAAATGTCACAATAATAAGAAAATAATAAAAATCACACCTCTAACAGCAAAAGTTTCTCATATAGACCTGGCTTAAGAAAAAAGACTCACTGTAACAGCAAGCTCCCCCTTCAGGACAGCTGTGTCTGTAGTCTTTAGACAGTCCTGGCTCTGGTCAAGTCATACCCCCAGAACTGGAGGCAATGGTTTCACGTTCTTTGGGCCTTTCTGGCCCCAGCTTTACAGCTGGGCCACTAAGTAGTTCAGAGCCCTTCTGGGGGTTTATTGTTTTCCAATTGTAGGCCACTTCCCCAGTGGCCTATGAAGAGGAACCAGGCTCACCCACTACTCCAGGTCCCAGCCCAGAGACCCTAAGAATGATAGTCACACACCACCATGTCCTTTTAAAACTAAACTCTTTTCAGTTCCCTGGGCCACATCCCCGTAGCCCCAGCCTTCACTAATGCTTCACCCTTACTTCAGGTCTCTTATGTTCAGGCCCAGCAGCCAGCCAGGAGCCCTTTCTCACTTCCCCAATCTCTGCCAGCACTGAGCTGTCCATGGTGCTGCAATTTCCTTTGGTCAGCCAGGCACATAATCCACACTCCTCTGGCTCCAACAAAGAACCAACTGTGGGCTGCACTGTAGCTCCTTTTATACTAGTCTGCAACCCTCTGATTGGCTGCCTCATGTGTAGTCTTTCTAGGATGCTTGGAAGACTTAGTTCCACTTCTCCTCTCCTGGGACAGATGTGGCAGGACCCTGAGGCCTCCAGCAGGGGACCTCTAGGCCTATCCCAACCCATCACACTCACTCAATAGCTATAGCCTGAAGATTTCTGAAGCTCTGTTAAAGAATGATAGCTAAAACAAAACTTAGCTGCACGCTTCAGATGGAGGGGTTTTTTTAATGGAAATCTGATTTATTGAAATTACAAGACTTGTAAGTCTGAAGAAGTTTAAAAGAGATGCTATCTCCCAAAGCCACAACTGGAACTGACAGTAAGGATCCAGGAGCGAAATCACTTGTCCCTGCTTCTGCTACCTTGTAAACTGTTATGGTAGACAGAATGAGTAGGTTTTGTTTTTCAATGCTAGAAGCTGCTTGATAAACTGTATATCATGCTGCAGTACTCTGGGCAGCCCTTCTTGTCAATAATTTCTATGATGGTGCTGCTTGGCTTAACAGGCACTGGTCTCCATTCCATTTTTTCTTTTCATTCCATTTTTATTCGTGAATTTGCAAAGCCAACGAAGGGCAACAGAAAAACAGAAATGAGCTCCACTATAAATTTATGGTACCACAGGGGTCCAGCACAAAGTGATCTTCCCTTGCATTTCAATCCCTACCACATTTCCCCTTTAGCTCTTAAAGTTCTAGAAACAATCAGGCTAGCTAATATAGTAACCAGTTTAGAAACTGCTTCTTTATTTGATGTCAGATTTGAACCAATCTTGCAGCTATCCATGCCCCTGTTAGGACAATTGGATTCTTTTGATGCTAAGATTGACACTGTTAATAAAATCTCTCCAGGGGAAAAACAGTAGAGAGGAGCCTTGGGGATATAAAGTGTCCTGGGCTTTGGAAAAAGAATGACGGTCCCCAGACAGTAACTGTTGTATTCATTGTTAATCACAATCTAGGCATGGTTAGAAAAGCCTTTAATATAACCACATACCGAGTCTATCTTTAATAACAGGATGGATAGTGGCAGAGCTGGGTTAAAGCAATCTAGACTGAGACCCTAAGTTTCCCCCTTCATGTAGATTTATTAGAGTCATTACTTTATCAGGGGATGGAGCTCTACTGTGCTCCATTTCTCCCCTTCCCTCCCCCACACCTTCAGGCAGCAACAGGGTCTTTTCTCCTCATCCTTCCACAGAACAGTGGCAAGGAGGCCTGATCTCTGTTGACAAGTGTGGGTGACTTCCTCTCTATTCTAGAGGTAGCTGCTCCTCCCCCAGATGGAGGTCATCTACCTCCATTGCACTCAATTCACATTCTCCGGCCTTTTCCATAACCATAAGGGCTATAGACATGTTTTCCCCTAAGTGGAATAGAGAGTTTTATATCATCACATGACTCTTGGAGCCAAAACATATACCTGTTGTACCTGTGCCTTTATTTGACCCTCCATGGTGGAGGATCTAGCTAATGCTATGCTGCTCTTATTAAATCCTAGGTTGGATATTAGGAAAACCTTTTTCACTAGGAGGGTGGTGAAACACTGGAATGCGTTACCTAGGGAGGTGGTGGAATCCCCTTCCTTAGAAGTTTTTAAGGTCAGGCTTGACAAAGCCCTGGCTGGGATGATTTAGTTGGGATTGGTTCTGCTCTGGGCAGGGGGTCAGACTAGATGGCCTCCAGAGATCCCTTCCAACTCTGTTATTCTATAATTCTATGAAATTCCTCATTGTCTGTTCTTCAAGATACTGGATAAAAGTTCTGTGTACAAATCCTCGACATGTCTGTTCTTTAAGTTGGTGCTATAATTGTAGTGTCTGTGTCTTATGAGACTGTATGTTGCAGTTAGTCAGGGGGAAATGAAATGTTATGTATAATAATAAAATATATATATATTTCAAGATTTATCTAAAGCTACCCAAGCTCAGTGTAAAATAATATCTTTTGCTTACAACATAATTTGGTTTTTTAGGTTTCCTCTACTGCTTTTCTCTTCCCTGCCAAGTTTTAAATTAATCAAAGATCAAAAGCATTTTATATTTTTGGACTAAGTTGTTGGCAAAACATTTTGGCTTCCTAAATTCAGAATGGAAAAGATAACTATGTTAATTATGATAATGTTTCTGACATTGATCCAATAGATTATTGGATTTGAGACAAATGAGTGTAATCTACTATATGACACAAAAAACAATTGTTAAATAATCAGAGATATATAGTATAAGTGTGAGATTTCACAAATTTAACGTTTTCATGTTACTACCCCTTCGGTATCTCTCTTGTTTGAGCAGCTACCTTTGTAGAGAAAACATTATGAATTCCTGATATTGATCTGTGCACAAATTTATTATGATTTACTATTAGTTTTGAATGAAGTGTCAATAATTTTGAAAAGAATTAAAAATTGGGTCATAGCTAGAGCAGGGCAAAAAAAAATTAGATAAGTTTATTTGACCAAAAATGTAGCTTTGGTTGATCTGAAACTATTCAGAAATTTGATGTGAATAGTTTCAGCCATTCACAAAACAGCCAAAGGAGGAGGAGAAGAAAGTAGTGATGGGGGCAGCTGAGGTGCTACTGCACCCTCATCCTTATAATCTTTAGTCCCATTATTAGGGCACTCACCTCGGATGTAGGAGAGTCATGTTTGAACCCTTGTGCCCAACCCATTCCTTTTTTTTTTCAGAACTGCCACCAAACCAAGAAAAAATGGTTATTTGCCCAGCTCTAGTTACAGATTTTTATGTCATTTTTGAGCATATGTATACTTATGTAAGGGTTAAACAGAATTTGATCCAGAGCCTTTAAAACAGAGGCCACTTCTCTGGAGGACAATTATGAGAAGTCTCAAACAGACAAACAAGAGAATTTCAAGAGGACTCACCTCTAATACATTAATTTAAATTAGTGCCTTATACACTAGGAAGATTGAAAAAAAGGAAGCAGGTCAATTCATTTTGTCTCCAATTATAATATTTCTGTAAACACTACTGGTACAGTATTTAAAGTGCTTCTATACCATGTGCTTCACAGTGCATTAGCAGACCTCCCAGGTTCCTTTATGCTATATCACTTCCATTTGAATCATTTTCTCCATACAAATCTTTAGCTGGGTGCTATCATTTTTCTGTGTCGCCATTAAGTATCACAGATAACAGGCTTAAAACTGCCCCTAGCTGATTATGTTTATCAGACCAACCCCAAGCCACTTAAATGACTGGTAGGATTAGACACAACAACACATCAACCTCAACACTGAAACAAGAGTTTTACTCAGGCCATGTCTACACTAGCAAGTTTACAGTGACAAGCTGTACCGATCAGGCTGCGCCACTGTAAGATCGCTTGTGTAGCCATGCTATGTCGACGGGAGAGCTCTCTCCCATTGACATAATAAAACCACCTCCATGAGCGGTGGTAGCTGTGTTGGTGGCAGAAGCTCTCCCACTGACATAGTGCTGTCCACACTGGCACTTCTGTGGGTGTAACTTATGTCATTCAGGGAGGTGATTTTTTCACGCCCGAGTGATAAACTATACTGACCAAAGTGGTAGTGTAGACAAGCCCTAATGAGGATTAGTTGACACAACTCATTTAACCTGTTATGAGGTGGGAAGGACTCATCAGTTACCCATCTACAGCCAGATACTGACCATATGTTACATGGAATTAAGTGATGCTGTAGTCCCTCACATTCTCATATATTCCAGCTCTGCATTTGCCTGAGTGATCCTCAGGACTCAAGGGGCTGTGGTGGGGGGGAGGGAATTAGTGCCTGCTCTGTGGTGGGACACTCAAGGGGTGTCTAGAGTTTCTTGCCATCCAGAGAAGCCTTCTGCAGTTACTAGTCCCCTCTGGTCAGAGTCCAAGGTGATGCAGAACTGTCACAAAAAAAGAAGGGGAACATGATCGGATTCCTAAATTGTGATGGTATTTTTTTATTTAAACAAACTATCTTTGTGACCTGGAAACCTGAGAAATTACACGGATCCAGCTGTATTTCACTCTGCCTCATCACTGGCTGCCCGAATGGAGGGAGAGTGCTGGCCCACAAATCTATTGTCCACCTCTTTCTTGGAACTACTTGCCTCTGTTGGTGATTGGGATGCACAGAGCATTTAAGTTCCTACATGAGTGGCTGACCAAACCCACACTCTGCACTAGATCCAGGGGTGCACCGTACTGGCTAGAGGCCACCCCAGTGATATTCCCAAGAGCCAGGGGAATCAGAATCATGGACTAACTCTTGGGGAAGGAGTACAGCTTAGTTGACATGCATGGGTCGTTTTCTCTCCACCCACGTCAAAATATATTTAGTGCTGTACTGACATGGAGTTGTACCCGGGCTGTGGAGCTCAAGGGCTGAGGCCAGGATTTGACCCCAAATCCTCCCTCGAGACCATGTGCTTCATTGCAGTTCTGCTGTGGTCGCTAGCCTCTTCACAAACACTTGACAGAACACTTGCTCCTCTTCCCCTCTCTGTATCACTTATCTCATAGCACAGCCATGGCAGAGCAACTTACAAAGTCTGAAAGTGTTCTTTGGGTGACTTTTGGCAATAGGAGCTGTTGAAGCATCTGTATATTTAGAAATGTTGAGAAGCTATTGTGGAAGAGTGCACAGCAGACCAGGGGCCAGGGTAACCTCCTTGCCCAGTGTGCTCTGCTGCAAAGGGGACTCTCAGCGGGCCTGATTTTCTTTCGCTTTCTAGTCTATATAGAGTTTTTATACCACTCTCATCCACATAGTCTCTGAGTGCCTTCCACTCGTGTACTAAGCAACATTACAATACATCTGTCATGTGTTTGTTGTCTCATTCTCTCCCCATAAGGAGAAGCACATAGAGTAGAGAGTCTTGTTTTGGTATGGTTGTAGGGGGAGTTGTTTTTTGAGTTGTTTTTTTCCCTCCCCTTGGAGAGTGACTTCCACCTGTAGAAAGTGGGTGTAAAATCAGAACGGTGGCAGCTTACATTATACTCACTTTAGGCTCTCACTTTCTACAGGTGTAAATAACTACATGAGATCTCATTTTCCTTAGTCTAGTACCTTCTCTCTTTCAGAGATGTCAGATCTTTCAACGGCTTTAGGAATTACTCTCAAAAAATGTTTGCAGTTGGGCAATGGGTAGACAGGACAGGAGGCAGAGGGAAAGTGTAGGATACCATACAAGTATTAATTAGTTCTCTTAATCTGAAATGCTTTTGCAAGTTGTGGAAGCAACCAGCCAGTTATTGATGAAGATACACCCAGTGTGATGCAAAACCATCTCTTCAGTAATCAGAGTGCAACAAGGATGTAGGGACAACAACTTTATCTGTCTTAGGTACTTACATGGCACCCATCACCACAGTATCTGAGCACTTCACAATATTCAATGTATTTATCTTCACAACACTCTTGTAAGGCAGGGCAGTATGATTACTGCCATTTTACAGATGAGGAACTGAGGCACAGAGAAACTAAATGACTTGTGCAAGGACACAAAGGAAGTCTCTAACAGAGCAGTGAACTGAACTTGGGTCTCCCCAGTCCCAGGATAGTAGCAAAATGACTGATCTATCCTTCCTGTCCTATGTGTGCTTTCACAACATTTAAAATGTATTCATAAAAAGAAAGATAATGCATATGGATAACAAAAAATAACAATGGGTCCTCTCCCAAATCTATGTATCTTCTTTCAAGGCACATACCATAAATGCCTATCTCTAGAAAGAGATTTCACTCTAAGTCATCTCTCACTGAATACCATATTTGTTCATACATTAGTCAATACTTCAACATTCCTGATTAGCAACCTAAGCATTTGTTGTGAACATACAATAGTATTGTATGATAGATACATCTTGCTATGTCATCAGATTAGAAGATAAAAGCAAATGAAATGATCTTGAGTAACACAATATTGCAGAATTTATTTATTGTCAATTAACAAAATTTTGGTAATGTAAACCCAGGAGGTTTGTATTTGAATTCACTGAGGTTGGATGGGTGTATCTGAGAACGGAATTTGACCCAGTGTGTCTGTATTTGATGTATCAAGACATTCTTTTTTCCCCCCTCATCAGATGAAAGCCTCTGAAATACCAGTGAAATGTTAAAGCGCACTGAAGATTCATTATCAATTCTCCAGGAATGCATCAAATTATTGTGTGTCATGTTTAGTTTTAAAAGAATTATATACTACACTATGACTCGATAGTGTACTACTGAGTCTCCTAAATTTAGTGAACTCTGGAAGGGGGGTATTGGTTTTATTTTCAATTCAAAAGCTTCTTCATTGATTATGATAACAAGAATTCAGTTGGAAAATTTGTCCTTTAAAAAAAAAAGGTTTATGATAAATTTAGGTCACCTAGATTTTACCCTCTTTTGTTTCACCTAAAGACAGCCCAACTATTATCTACATAAATTGAAAATACCCCAGAATGCACACATGGGATGATGAGGTAGGATTTCAGTAGGACATTATGCCATTTTAGTTTTGTTTCAATTGTATACATTGTATCAGTGCCAAGAGCTGCTGATACGTGCATTTACTACATTGAAAAGTTAATAAATGAATCTAATAATTTGCATGTATGCTTCACTGAGACATTATTATTATTGCAGCAGGCAACAATATTTGAAAGCGATTAACAAACATTTCAAGGCAAAAGTGTCTCTTGAGCCCCTATTAAATCAACTGGACTCTGTTTTTAGAAAGGACAAAGTGAAGACAAATAACAGATTACAAAGAAAATAGTTTCTCAGAGTCTTATACTGAGTGATTGCTGAACACCCACAATTCCACTCATTTCATTGAGAACTGCAGGTGCTCAGCACCTCTCAGGGTCAGTGTTTATAAAGGGGAACAATTGAGATGAACAATGAAAGCCCTAAATGTCAATGAAGGCCATATAATCATATCAAGAGTATAGTACACGTTATACCCACAAAAGACAGAAATGAGAGCAAGAACACTGAACTCCGATTTAGCCACCAAGAACATAGCTGGGGAGAGGGATGGTAGAAAGCAATGTGCATAGGGTTCCTCGTGTGTCTGAACAGAGTGGGCATGATCTTCGAAAACAGAGGCAAAGGCAAGGCCAAATTCCTTCTGTTATGTGTTGCATCCCAGAAACAACAGTATACTGTAGGAATAGCAAGTAAAGAATGGAAACTTAAAACTTCTCAAAGCAGCAATCAAGTGCTCGTTTTCTCCTCTCCATGTGGGAATGAAATCATCAGCCAGGCCATCCCAGTCACTTGGCCTCAGCGGACACTGTACTTGTCAGTTGGGTCTGGATCCTGTTGACAAGGTCTTTTATTTGAACTTTGGCTTTCCAGATGCACCCTGACTGGTACTCTGCTTTGAACTAGTTGAGTCTGGGGCACTTTGTCCATGATTGACTCTGCTCGTAATAGTTAGCAGGTCTCACATATCTGATACATGTTCCTTGGCTTTGATCTGTAATAATCAATATTAAACAATCTTTTCCTAGTGGTGTGGCACAGAGCAAGTCTGTTTCCCAGGGAGCAACATCAGGCTTTCATGCTGTGCTCTGAAATGAGGTGTTCAGCAGGTGGTGGCAGCAGCTGATTTATAACTGGCAGAGCTTCCCTACATAGTGAAGTACTGCCACAATCTCTGCTTGTGTCAGATAACCATATTGTGGAGTTAGGGGTCATGGCTTACTGCTAACCCCTGTAACCTGTTTGATGATTCATTCCCTATGATAGAGAACACTTCCGTGATTCACACAGGCAACCCTTCTTCTACACTCTTATCTGTAGGCTAGCCTGAGTGGATAGCTGTTTCCTTACATTGCCTCTTTGCTTATTGTAACAGGGATCTCGCAGAAGCAGAGCTGACTGCTATTGTTCGGTGCCATTTGCTGTGTGCTTGGTTCTCAGGAGCCAAAAATGCTGGAAGGCTCTGGCAGCTGAGAAAGGTGAGAGCACTTGTCACTCAGACAGCAGGAGAACTTTGGCAGCTGTGCGGAGTGTCAGGTTGGGCTTCTTGTCACTGGTAGGGAAGGCTAAAAGAGGGTTCCTGGCACAGGGCCCACACTCTGAGTTTAACACTAGATGACAAGAGTGCTGTAAAAATATTTTTTGCCAATTCACAAGAACCAAGGGAAAAATTTGTCTTTACTATCCACAATTACTGCACATTTCTATGAAAATCTCTCCTCTCCCACCATCATCCCCTCCACCAATGCTCTCCTTTCAGCCAGTGATGCATTTGGCCTCCAATAAACTGTAATTCCACCCTAACCCGAGACTATTGGCTGGAGGCAGATCATGGATGACAGGGTCATTCTACCAACCCAACAAGAAGAAAGTCAAGGAAAATGTGGGCCCCTTACTGAATGAGGGAGGCAACCTAGTGACAGAGGATGTGGAAAAAAGCTAATGTACTCAATGCTTTTTTTGCCTCTGTCTTCACGAACAAGGTCAGCTCCCAGACTACTGCACTGGGCAGCACAGCATGGGGAGGAGGTGACAAGCCCTCTGTGGAGAAAGAAGTGGTTTGGGACTATTTATAAAAGCTGGACGTGCACAAGTCCATGGGGCCGGATGCATTGCATCCGAGAGTGCTAAAGGAGTTGGCGGATGTGATTGCAGAGCCATTGGCCATTATCTTTGAAAACTCATGGTGATCGGGGGAAGTCCCGGATGACTGGAAAAAGGCTAATGTAGTGCCCATCTTTAAAAGGGGGAAGAAGGAGGATCCTGGGAACTACAGGCCAGTCAGCCTCACCTCAGTCCCTGAAAAAATCATGGAGCAGGTCCTCAAGGAATCAATTCTGAAGCACTTAGAGGAGAGGAAAGTGATCAGGAACAGTCAGCATGGATTCACCAAGGGCAAGTCATGCCTGACTAATCTAATTGCCTTCTATGACGAGATAACTGGTTCTGTGGATGAAGGGAAAGCGGTGGACGTGTTGTTCCTTGACTTTAGCAAAGCTTTTGACACGGTCTCCCACAGTATTCTTGCCAGCAAGTTAAAGAAGTATGGGCTGGATGAATGGATTATAAGGTGGATAGAAAGCTGGCTAGATTGTTGGGCTCAACGGGTAGTGATCAGTGGCTCCATGTCTAGTTGGCAGCCAGTATCAAGTGGAGTGCCCCAAGGGTCGGTCCTGGGGCCAGTTTTGTTCAATATCTTCATTAATGATCTGGAGGATGGCTGGATTGCACCCTCAGCAAGTTTGCAGATGACACTAAACTGGGAGGAGAGGTAGATACGCTGGAGGGTAGGGATAGGATACAGAGGGACCTAGACAAATTGGAAGATTGAGCCAAAAGAAATCTGATGAGGTTCAACAAGGACAAGTGCAGAGTCCTGCACTTAGGACGGAAGAATCCAATGCACTGCTACAGACTAAGGACCGAATGGCTCGGCAGCAGTTCTGCAGAAAAGAACCTAGGGGTTACAGTGGACGAGAAGCTGGATATGAGTCAACAGTGTGCCCTTGGTGCCAAGAAGGCCAATGGCATTTTGGGATGTATAAGTAGGGGCATTGCCAGCAGATCGAGGGACGTGATCGTCCCCCTCTATTCGACACTGGTGAGGCCTCATCTGGAGTACTGTGTCCAGTTTTGAGCCCCACACTACAAGAAGGATGTGGAAAAATTGGAAAGAGTCCAGCGGAGGGCAACAAAAATGATTAGGGGACTGGAACACATGAGTTATGAGGAGAGGCTGAGGGAACTGGGGATGTTTAGTCTACGGAAGAGAAGAACGAGGGGGGGATTTGATAGCTGGTTTCAACTACCTGAAAGGGGGGTCCAAAGAGGATGGCTCTAGACTGTTCTCAGTGGTAGCTGATGACAGAACAAGGAGTAATGGTCTCAAGTTGCAGTGGGGGAGATTTAGGTTGGATATTAGGAAAAAAATTTTCACTAGGAGGGTGGTGAAACACTGGAATGCGTTACCTAGGGAGGTGGTGGAATCTCCTTCCTTAGAAGTTTTTAAGGTCAGGCTTGACAAAGCCCTGGCTGGGATGATTTAATTGGGGATCGGTCCTGCTTTGAGCAGGTGGTTGGACTAGATGACCTCCTGAGGTCCCTTCCAACCCTGATATTCTATGATTCTATGAACAGGCTTTGGGGACTTCCAAAGGAACGGAAGGACGGGGAGGGTACAGAATCAGGAAACTCCACTCTGTTCAGCACAGCACTCAGATATCACCACACTGTTTTTTCACCAGCATAAAATATATTTAAATAATGAAAACATGGTCTGTTGGGTTCAAGTAATCATGAAGGAGCTTGTGGCAAGCCACGTCCTTTGTCTTGTTGGGCTTAGCGTTTGCCCCTCTGGTGGTGGGGGCCTGGAGTAAATTAGTTCCACTCCAGATTTTTTGTTCCTCACTCGGGTTTTATTTTTAACTATTTTACAAGGTCGGCCTCAGGATAGGCACCAGGAGCACTCTTCAGCCAAACCAAATAAACAAATTATCATAACACAGGAAGGAAATGCCTTTCGCTGTCCCCTCTCTGGGGTGTTGCCTTATTATGGTGGCTCTGGGGTGCCAGTCCTTCCCCAAACAGCTAGTTGGCTTGGTTGATTCCCCTGTAGGGAGGAGAGCAGCAGAAAATCTTTTCTCCCTGCTGCCACTAGCCTTGCTACAGCTTGTCTGTCTTCACGCTCTCACCAGAAATGAGGGGAGGGTGTTTAAAGGTCACAGTAGCCCTTAATTGGATTCAAGTGTTCCCCCTAGTTGACCTGAGGTAACCTCTTTTCAGCTCAGGAGGAAAAGCGCCTTTACCATTCTATGGGTGACATACCTGCCTTCCTTCACCATCCTAGAACTGTCCGGTCTGGCTTTGTCACAGTGCCAAACATTTCTCAAAAAAAAAAAGTGAATCTTGCAAAAAATATTTTCTTCACTTTAAGGAAGTTCTGTGATAGCCAGGATTCTGATTTAAATTTGTTTATTTACATATTTATTTTACCTTTCCATAAAGCATAGTGAAGGGGTCACAAATAGCCAACAGATACGACACTAAGGTTTGATACCCACAGACAATGAAAGTTTTTACTGGAGACATATTCTGGTGTCCACTTATATATCCTGAATATTTTTCCTGCCACTAGTTTTGCTCTCCTACGTGATGCATTTTACTCAATAATGTTGCTAACCAGTTTGTAGCTGAGTGTTAAACCGAACTGACTGACCATTGCACTTTCTTGCACAACATATTGCAAGCTGACTGAAATGAAGTCTGTTTATTTCCTCATTTGGGCTCTCTACAGCCAAATCTTCAGCACTGCTCCATCTCTTTGTGCCACTCCTAAAAGGCTGTCTGTCTTAAAAACAAACAAACAAAAAAAAACCTCTATGACAGACTGAGATTTTATTCTTAGTTAATTCACATTTGATCATAAAAAATTTAAGGGGAAAAATCGTGGCATCAGACAAGCACATGGGCACTAACATCAAAGGTAGTGCTACGTGTTCAAACTATGGGAGTATTTTGCTCTAAAGAGTGAAAAATAAAACCTAATTGTCTCTTCTGAAAATTATATAACATTTTGTCATTGTTTTCTACAATTCCTTTAAATGTTTAGGACCCAAGTTTGAAAGATGGACAACAAAGCTAAGTGCATCCCATTGTATGTGGCTAAATTCCATGCGCTTCACCACAATTATATGCACAAATGGGGTATTTGCATGCACATGTGGTCAGTTTGAGGTGTAAGTGGCCATGTGTGCAAATACCTGAGTTGCACATGCAGTTGTGGTGTTTGCATCTGGAAGATAGACATGCAGTTGTGCAGGCCAGAGACAACCCTTCTGTGACCCAATGATAAGCAGATGTAGAGCAAAGCAAGTAAATTAAATTAATACTTTACTGAACCTTCATGAACTGCTTTTCACCATTATGAGGTAGATAATTCAGAGAAGGGCAGAACTGGTTGAATTATTTATTGCAAATAAATAGGACCCTTGTGTTCTCCATGACATAATGAGACCAAATTCTGTGGTAGCAACTCCTAAGTTCTATAGCAACATTTGTTGGGATTCCCTCCAACACCTTTTCCACTCAGCTTACCCAGAACACCTCGTCCAGTTCTGGGTGAACACTTCATCCAGTTCTCTGGGATACAGAAACTCAGTTGACTGCAGCTCATCACTCAGGTTACTTTATCGGGCATGTAACAGCTCTATGCCCATGCTGGCCAGGCCTAGATGCACTGGGTTTAAGTATAGGGTGATATCACAAGTGCAAATCATATCACATGCACACTACACAGTTGATATACATTTTCCTAGCTACTTACATCTATACTGCTTGAATCTAATTGGTTTGGACATCTTATGGATCATGAAAGGACCAGTTGCTTATGTCCTGTCCTTGTCTACATTTCAAGCTCCTCAGCTGAAGGTGTTCCAACAAAAATGATTAGGGGACTGGAACACATGAGTTATGAGGAGAGGCTGAGGGAGCTGGGATTGTTTAGCCTGCAGAAGAGAAGAATGAGGGGGGATTTGATAGCTGCTTTCAACTACCTGAAAGGGGGTTCCAAAGAGGATGGCTCTAGACTGTTCTCAATGGTAGCAGATGACAGAACGAGGAGTAATGGTCTCAAGTTGCAGTGGGGGAGGTTTAGATTGGATATTAGGAAAAACTTTTTCACTAAGAGGGTGGTGAAACACTGGAATGCGTTACCTAGGGAGGTGGTAGAATCTCCTTCCTTAGAGGTTTTTAAGGTCAGGCTTGACAAAGCCCTGGCTGGGATGATTTAACTGGGAATTGGTCCTGCTTTGAGCAGGGGGTTGGACTAGATGACCTTCTGGGGTCCCTTCCAACCCTGATATTCTATGATTCTATGATTCTATGATTCCCACTTATCTCAACTAGCCCCAAAGCACCATCTCTAGCACACAGCTTGTCCCGCCCTTGTTTATAGTTTAATATTGCACTCAATTCAAGCTATATGTGAGTTTTCTCATGCCCAGCAAGATCTAGGCCTATAACATTAACTTATTCTATAATAATAAATACCCCACAGTCTCAGCACCATTCCCCACAGACACAGCTACAGTTTGTAGCTCAAAATACTCCTTCTAAAATGTGTTGATTATTTTACAGTGATTTTGGGGGAAGAAGGGCAGGGGAGGGGTTTCCTCTATGTTGTCCAGGCTGCTTGGTTCCAGTCCTTGGCTCCCACAATGTTGCACCCCTGTAACCTGGCAGAGTCAGTCTTATTTTCCCCCATGTGTGCTATGGAAAGGGGAACTGGTAGCCAGCTTCAGAGGGTTAGCTATGAGAATTCCCAGGCGGAATCCTCAACTGCTGCACTGTTCTCCTGCCTTCCCTGGAAGCTGGTCTCCAGTTCTGACTCCTTGATCCCCTGCTGCCTGGCCCCATGAAACAGTGCAGGGAACACGCACTTACCCCAGTTAACTCCCCTTTGTGAGGAACTCAGGGGAACCAAAGGCAGCTGCAGGCAGCTCCTGGCTCTCAAGGGAGACAAAAAAGAAAAAAATTTGGGCACATGACTGTAGCAAAATGGCAAAATCTGTGACAGAAATGCTGAATTTTGCAACTTGGAAAATGACAATATTCTGTAGCCAGGGAATTACTGAGCCCATGGCACCCGATCTGTAAAGAGTGGAGCAGTTCATGCTCCTCTGAGCCATTGTTTAAGGCTGTCTGCAGACTCAGTTTATATTTTCAAGGCTCTGTCTGCAACCATAAGGGCTTGAAACATTCTTTTGAAACAAAAAAGCCTCAGATTCTGAAGCATGGGGTGAAAGTCCATAACAAATTATGTGGCTGGCAAGGCATGGAATACACAGTGGCCTGTGAATAATATTCATTATAATATTCATAATTATATTCATTATAAACCTGGGTCCTCTTATTTCCTGTTAACAAATTGTTCACAAACAGACTTATTTGTAAATAAGTTATTTCAACAATTTATGTAAACAAAGTACAACGTATATACCGTCCTTGAGCTGCTCACAGATATACATGGATTACCAGTCACATGCTAAGTCATATGGCATGACTTCTGCTTCCCAATCAGATGACAAACTTCTTAAGCAAGAGAACAAATAGTAAAAAATAGATAATAATGAATAACAAGTACTTTTGCTCTCACAACTATTCCCCAAATGTGTGTTAACAAACCCCATTTGTGTGAATGTTTATCAGTAGTGAACAAGTGGCATGAGCATGTTCCAATCAAAGTGCCATTCAAAATTCAATTAATGTTCACAAATACTGTTTTGGAGCATCCAACCAAATCTAATATTAGATAACGTTAACATTCTGTGTCTCTGTTTCTGTGTTTGGGCATTAATCTCCCCATTTATTTGGCTGCTAAGATCTTCAATAACGAAATACTTCTTAAAATGTCACATACAGATTTAAAGCAGTGATTACAGGGACTACACATAATCTTTTCTGACCCCTGTTGATTTATTTTCCCTACAGTATCTCCAACATTTTGAACCCTGGAACTGCACTGTTCTTTAGTTGTTAGGGGCCAAAAAAATTCCTCCAAAACACATAAAAATTAAAAAGAGGAATGACCTAATTAAATACCAAAAATTAGAAGCAAGGTCCTCAAAGTATGGTTCTGATGAACAGTTCCTATGGAACAGTAGATTTCCTTAACAGATCTACTATCTGTGTATGTTCAAAATAATGCTGTCATTCAAGTCAACAGATGTTAAGTTTACCTACTGCTTATTCCTGTTAGCTCTGTAGAAACAACACAGCTAAGAAAAAGTGAGCTGGGTTTTCTTCTGCATCGTTAGAAATGTCAATTAAATTCCTTTATTTCTGGTGAAGATGCACAAACCAGAATAAAACAAAATAAACAAAGAAAAACAAAACAAAAACAAATAAAACAAAAATAAAATAGTTTCACTTTTCACCTGTAAACTGAGGACATTAGATCTGCATCACTGAGAGACTATAGACATGGAATTTTTTACCATCACTTCTCAGGGTATAAAAACTGTACTTTACATTTTAGAAACAGATATGCAAACACCACACCATTTAATATGACAGTTTGAAACATGCTCTCATATTATTGTTTCTCCTAGGAACAGAGATCTACCTAATAGTGGTGCTGGGCCACAGTTGGAGAGTTATTACTTAAAATTTAATTTGTGATAACTTAAATCCAGAGAGTTGCTCTTCTACATTCAAATCTGAACACACTTTACTTTTTTTGCAGTGCCAATAATAGGGGAAAAGAAAAAGTGGAGCTTGGAGGGCTGCTTGGAATAGTGATTAGGGGAGAAAATTGAAAGTGATCAGTGCTGCAGTAATGTATGGATGAGAGAAAGAGAAGGGTGCTTGGCACTATAGTAATGTGATATAGCAAGATGGAGGAGGATATTAGAGTGTCCAATGACTGGTGAAAAAGAGAGCTCACTGCTGTAGGAAAATTGGATAAGAAATAGTGCAGAGAAATAGGAAGCCTAAAACTGTCAGGATGAATGGGGAGAGAGACAATAGAAAAACAGTGAGTACTCAGCGTGGCATCTTCCCGCAGATTTTCCTCCCTCAGTTATGCATTTGTGTTATATCACTGCTTATACTGCAGTTCTGGTGTTGGGGATAGGGAAACACAGGGGTGGCAGAAGTTACAGTGCTCAAAAGACCCCCTGATACAATTTCCTAATTCAATGGCAGTTAGGGCCTTGCTTAGGCTTAGGGTGACCATACATCCCGTTTTGCCTGGGACAGTCCCTTTTTTAAGCCCTGTCCCTACTGTCCTGACTTTTTTTTTGGCAAAAGTGGGCATTTGTCCCATTTTCTTGCCATCACTTGGCAAGAGCAAACAGGAGAAATGCACCCCCTACTGGGGCACAGAGGAACATGAGGGGGGGTCGGAGAGGCAAGTGGCAATGCCAGCCCTGAGAGGTGGGGTGGGAAACAGGGCTCTGGTGAACAGCAGTGCCAGCCACACGGAGGGGAGGGAGGGTTCGGGCGAGAAGTGACACCAGCTGTGGGGGGAGTGGGGTGGGAGGCAGGCAGGACTTGGACAAGCAGCAATGCCAACCCTGTGCATGGAGGGAGGAGAGGGGGCAGGGACGGGGCAGGGCATGGGCCAGCCCCATGTGCAAGGGATGGGGGGCAGGGGTTGGGCGAGTGGCTTGGCCCAGACCCACATGATGTCTCATTTTGTCTTTGGGAAATATGGTCACCCTACCTAGTCTAATCATTTGACTAATCACTGATTAATCCTTACTTGGCTATTTAGACACCTGCCTCATAAAAGCTAGCCACCTCAGAACAACCATTAAAATGATCAAGTTAAACCAGACAACTGGAGACAAGCTTGGTCCAAGAATCCAAAAATCCCAATGCCAAAATCCTGGACTGTATGGAAATTCAGCGGCATTCCATGACCTGCTGTTGTATTGTGAAGTGATATTTCCTGTAAGATACTTTTTAAAAACCCAGTGATGTGCTTTTGGAGATGGGTAACTGTTGAATGAGTAGGTCCATTGCCTTCAGCACAGAAATGCTACTCTATAACGAGCTGCAGACTGGTACAAAAGAGAAACCCTCTCCAGTTCTAAAAGAGGTTCAGTATTTCTAAAACAGGTTAATATTTGCTACAACTAATGAGAATTGTCTCACTCTGAGATTCAGAATTTCCAAGCTGGTTAGAATTCAGGCATAATCTCCTGCTAATGTCCATTATCATTCCCTTAAAAAAAACCTGAAGGGAATGCCTAAAATTCAGGAGTGTGAAAATTTTATTTTATCTGATGCCGAAATTAACAAGCAATTTTGGCTTCAAAATAGAGAAAGATGTGGAGTCAGCGGCCATTCTACTCTATTGCAACTGGGTTAGAGCTACTCTCAACCAGCCTGCATAACAGGCACACTAATTAGTGTAGTCTGAATGAACTGAGCCAATTGACTCTCAGCAGAGTTTTGTTCACACCAAATATCTAGCACACACCTGGCATCATGTATGAGAGCTGGCAAGTTTAATCTAGAAGAAATCCATAACAGTATACATTACCCTGCCACTAAGGGCCTGTACCCAAACACCTGCATTTCCTGCTGATTTCAAATGGGATTTGCAGATGCTGAGCACCACTCAGAATCAAGCCGCAATGACTGTATTATCCCATCAGACCAAAATAGGTCTCCCAAAAGTCAACAAATAACCATACACTAGCAGGGCTATAGAAAAGATTCCAAATCCTCCTCTCCTTCCCAGTTGGGTCTGATATTGTGGATTTGGCTCAGGTAAGATTTTCAGTCATCCATCTGAAGCCAGCAGGGACTATTTCAATCATCTAATCTGACTTGCTGCAGAAAACAGGCCAAATAACTCACCCAGTGGTACCTAAATCTAATCCAACAACCAGTATTGAATTAGAGCATATTATTTAGAGATATCTAATATTGATATAAGGACTCAAAGTGATGGAGAATGCATCATACCCATTGGTAATCAGTTCCAATGGCTAATTACCCTCATGGTTAAACATTTGAATCCTATTTCAGGTTTGCCCTTCTCCTGTACATGTTTATATTCATTCAATAGCTATCTGCATTCCTGATACAAGAATCTGTGTTTCAGCTGGTGAGCTCAAACATTGCTTTTTAGTTTCACTTGTCAACATAAATATCCTCTTATCAATATAAACAGACTTTGTGCCTCATTGATGCATCTGGTTACACAACAGAGTTAAAACCAAATGATTCATCATGATATGGACTGGACAATCTCATTAAATAGGCCCACACTAACCACATCTCCAAACAGGCTAACAAACCCAAATCCCTGGCACAAGAGTTTTGGTACCAGAAAATACAAAAGTCTCTATTAAAACAAAGTGTGAGTGACAATAACTCCTCAGGACATATCCTGTGTCTCAAACAGAGCAACTGCAATCAGATGTCATAAGCGTTGCCCAAGGAACAACCTTCTGGGCATGTCTACACAGCCATCCAGTCTGGAGTACAGGGTGTAAGCTGCAATGCACATTAGTGTACTACACTGTGCTGTCACAGACCCACATAGACCCTGTGATGCTAACTAAAAGGTACCTAGTTAAACAGGATTACGTTAATGTGAACAAGGTACCTTTAAGTTTGTGCTTGCAGGGTCTACATGGCACAGTTATACCTCAGAACCCCTGTGTGTATTTCAACTTATACCCCCATAGTCCAAACTGTGGGGTCCTGTGGAGAAGCCATTAGACTCTAAACATGTCACCAGAGAGCAATGACTCAATGACACACTTATCAGACCTCCCCAAATGAATCAAGAATCCTAGTGTTGCTTGTGGCATTCATCATGACATAGTGCTCCTGCATCCATGGTGTTTGATAATGTGTGAAGCACTTTTGGCTCCAGTAACAATGCAGTTCTTTTCATTTGTTTCTGGCTGTCCTGTTGCAGAGGGGAGTCAGAACATTTCTGGTGCTGGTGTGAGGATCATGAATCCTTTTCCCAATAGTTGAAAGTGATACTGAAGGACATCTTTTAAACACTACTAGCCTAACTTCATTGAGTCTTGAGGGACATATTCATCAGGGAGTGCTACGATCACCCTTATGATCTTGATGGCTAGGTGTTTTCTCTGTGACTTTAAAAGTGATAGATCAGTATCTGTGTAAAACATTGCCACCTCTTTGCACTTACCATGCAAAGATCTCAAATAATTTTACAATGGTAAGTAAATGTTAAAAAAATCTGAATTTTAAAGATGGGGAAACTGAGGCCCTGAGAGATTAAGTAATATTATTTATATTTCAGTAGTGCCTAGAATCCCTTACCATGATAGGGCCACATTGTGCTAGGTAACTTGAACAAGGTCACACAGTGAGTCAATGGCAGAGATCATAGGTTGGATTTAACTGTCCCAAGAACACTTGGAATGAACACCAGACTACATCCCATGAGCGACTTGTAAGGTAACATGTAAAATACAAGAAAGAGAACAATCATCTCAAGCAACCAACATTGCCCTAAATTATATCTAGATAGAGGGCTCTCCTCCCTTATTGACGTACTGAATAAACTTGCACCTGTAACAATTCTGCACCAAATATGCATGTACCTACCACAGGTGTGTACTGAAATGTCTGCACCAGATATTGATGGTTTTGAGTATATCAGAATGTTCCATGAATAAATCCATGGTATGACAATAATTACATGGTATGCCCACATCTTGAACACAGCGTACAGATGTGGTTGCCCCATCTCAAAAATGATATATTAGAATTGGAAAAGGTTCAGAAAAGGGCAACAAAAATTATTAGGGATGTGGAATGGCTGCCTTACGAGGAGAGATTAATAAAACTGGGACTTTTCAGCTTGGAAAACAGATGACTATGGGGTGATGTGATAGAGGTCTATAAAATCATGACTGGTGTGGAGAAAGTAAATAAGGAAGTGTTATTTACTTCTTCTCATAACACAAGAACTAGGGGTCACCAATTAAATTAACAGGCAGCAGGTCTAAAACAAAGAAAAGGAAGTATTTTTTCACACAATGCTCAGTCAACCTGTGGAACAACTTGCCAGAGGATGTTGTGAAGGCCAAGACTATAACAGGGTTCAAAATTCATGGAGAATAGGTCCATCTATGGCTATTAGCCAGGATGAGCAGGGATGGTATCCCTAGCCTCAGTTTGCCAGAAACTGGGAATGGGTGACAGGGAATGGATCACTTGATGATTACCTGTTCTGTTCATTCCCTCTGAGGCACCTGGCATTGGCCACTGTTGGAAGACAGGATATTGGGCTAGAGGGACCTTTGGTCTGACCCAGTATGGCCGTTCTTATGTTCTTATTATGTTACTTTTGTACCAGATACCTGCATATATGTACTTGTGTAGAATAATTCTATATTCAAGTACTTGTGCATATCCTATATTGCATGAAATAACTGTTTGTATCTGTATACCTACATGTGGTTTTACATGGATCTTTACCTATAATTAACCCTATTAATTTCTGTCTAAGAAAGAATCATAAATTTTGGGACCATATTTTGAAAATGAAAACCTGGGCACTTTTGTGGCAATTTTAGGATTGTGATGTAGTCATACAAAAATACACTTTAAAAACAAAAACGGTGCCAACATTACTACTACGAGCTTCTGATTTAAAGCAATATATGCATATTTCTTGGAATGGAAGATTTTTTCCAGTTACTTTTTTCTCCCAGGAAAACTCATTCAGAACTCTATGCTGGGCTTTTTTCCTTTTGTCTGTAACTGGATGTAGGTTTGTGGGACAGTTTCTGAAAACCCACAGCATGTACATTTACTCAATACCAATTCTGGAATGGATTACATATTCTAACAAATCCACTATTCACACTCACTAAGGGTCTGGTCCTGGGAATCCATTGCCCCTCAACACATACTTGCTCCCCTCTGGTCTCTGTGTAAGCAGTGAATGTCTAGCTCCTCTCAGGGTCAAGTGCCAAGTTAGGGATGACAAATACAGTGGCAAACCTGCCTCCTCAAATAATACCCCTGTTCTGCAGTTCTGAATTGTTCTGCCAGTAAACTGCCATGCTATTTAAACAAACAGCCCCGTTGCCACGGAAGCATCAAGGGCACAGATGGAGTCAAACAGCTATTCTTTGCACTCCTTTCTATTAGAAACAATCACTTAAAATTACAGGTGCCTGAGAATTATCAACATTGTTTATATTTCATTGGTTATATGTTTCCCTTACATCAATAGTGCTTCCCTCTTCAGCCTCCCAAGTGCAGTGTCTTGTCAAGGGTGATAATTTCTGCAAACCAACCATTACTTTGGGATTCTAATAACACTCCCTTATACACTTTTAAAATCAGGAAACTCATTATAATTTGTATTTGCTAATGAGTTTGAACAAATCAATTGCCAGAGTCATTATTATATGTGTGCACTCTTCAGTCATGAACAACAGCTTTTTATATCATTAATAATCTGCTCATTGATGTAGCTATTGTCATAGTTCTGGCCAACTGTATCTGTATTCCTCTTCCCCCCAGCAAAGGCACCCATTCCCAGGCTTCCATCTTCCCAACTGTCTCTCTTGCACAGAGACATGTCCCTCTCTCCTTCTTAACTGAGGTTTTTCCGGGCTGCACAGTTCCTTGCCTACACTGTGAATTCCCTAGCAAGTCAGACTGTCTAAGCAGACCTGCTTTGCCTTCTCCTCTGCAGCTATAAAGAGTGCAATTGCCTGCCGATATAAGTTACCACAGCTCTATCTAAGCAAGCACAGTAATTCTTAAGGTAGAAGCATTACAGAGAAAACATATTAAAAAGAACAAAAGAACCAATATGCATGCTAATAAGCTTACCATAGACCACTGCAACTCCAGCAAGGGCTCGGGCCAATGAACAGTCCTTCAAAGCGGAAAGAGATGTTCCCTGTAGTTACAAGTTCATACAGCTTTTGCTCCCCTCCCCTCAGGAATAGGTCAAGCCCCTCCAATTCTTCCGAGGAAGGATTGGGGCCTCTCTTGGACAGAAGTTCCTGTCCATTTGCTGGATCAGAAAGTAGGTCCTGACTCAGTTTAAACTCAGGCTATTTATCCAAAAGTCCTTTCTTTGTCTGTTAGTATCTGGACAATCCAGTATGAAGCAGTATACGCAAGCCTCTCCAAGGGGTGGTACCTGTCTGCAGGTGACCGCCCTGCACTTTTTATCAGGGTTGGGTTTTTTTTGCTGGTCTGGCCGAGTGAAGGGACCAGTGCTTTATGGGGGGAGATGAAAACTGCTGCAAAAGGGGCAGAGTGGTCACTGACTCATTCCCTGGGAATTCAGGGTTTGAAAAGGAGCAGCACAGGGCCAGGAGCCTTCCTTTTGACACTGACCAAGGCTGAGGTAGGAGGGCTCCAGTGTTCAGCTCTACTCGGCTTCACATGGAAGCAAAGCAGGGTGATGATCAGGGAGTAGGGCGGGGAGCCCTTCCCCCCACTTCAGTCCCAGGATAAAGGCAGCAAATCTAAGGGTATGTCTTCACTAGCAATGTGAAGCACAGCAGCGCTTTAACATGGCTTTGTAGTTGCAGCACCAGCGCTGGGAGAGACCGCTCCTAGTGCTGTAAAAAACCTACCCCCTTGAGGGGAATAGTGCTGGTGCACTGATGCTTTACAGCACTGAAACTTGCAGCTCTCAGGGGGGTGATTTTTCTTGGCCCCGGAAAGGCTCCAGGGAATTACACTGTTTCATAACCCCTCTGGGGTTGACAGTGGCATAGCACATGCCTTGTCTCATTTTTAGGTCCACAGATTTCTGGAGTTGGCACCAGGAGCCAGCCAGGAACCCATGCAGATGCCATTAGAGCTATGGAGCCGTGGCGTAGAATGGTTGTCAGTGTGGTGTGGAGATCATTTGCTCCAAGAACATGGCAGGGCTATGAGAGAAGTTTTAATGATTTCATGCAATTTCAGGATCAGGAAGGCTGGTCAGCAATATGGGCCATTACAAAGGAACAGGTGCTGCAGCACATGCTGTCATTGGAAAACCGTCAATTGGCATCCTCCACAATCTCAGATCACCTTTTTGCCATTACATTCATCAGTAGACTAAATGGTTATCCTGATCCTTGCAGTAGTTTTTTAATTTGAAGGTTTTGGGGCTGGGTGGTCGAGTACCAGTGGCCCCAGGGTAGATTCCCATCATCCCTTCAAAGTTTACAAACTTAGGGATCTTGTGCAGATCCTCGGCAACATATGTCATAAAGGACAGGAGGTGGCCTTGTTCAGGGCTGCATTCTTGACAACATTTGTTGGTGCTTTCAGGAACAGTAAGCCAGTACCTGGGTCCGGTAGGGACTCTATGGGAAGGGCTTTGCAACTGCAGGATATATAATGGCATGAGCATTCAGTGATATTACACTTTCAAAGGTCAAAGACAGATCAAGTTGGCTGGGGTGAATCTGTGATTCTCTATCAAGGTGGTGAACCTGGGGTCTGCCCAGTTTGGGTTTTGAAGGCCTACAGCGTTATATGGCCAAAGGGGAAAGGCCCCCTTTTTATGCATGGTGACAGGAGTCCCCTCACAACATATCAATTTGTTACCGTGTTGAGATGGGGGCTGATGAGGTTGGGGCTGCCAGCCCATGAATTTGGTTCCCACTCATTCAGAATCGGGGTAGCAATGGCAGCAGCATAGCTAGGGATGGGAGCAGAGGCAATCAGGCATTGGCATTCGGATAGGTACCAAATGTATGTAAGACCTCAGGCGGTAAATCAGCATTATTTTGTCGTAATCTCATTACAGATACTGGACGACCAGCCATGAAGACAGTGGTGTGGCTCTGCGGGCACAGTATTATCTTTTGGGCCCATAGGCATGTGCCCAGGTTGCCCAAGGGTTTGGAACTGGGCTTTTGTGATGATGTGATATTCAGTTGGCATGCAAGGAGAGGCATGTTATGGGATCAACTAATACCAATGCTATATGCTGTGCTGGCCCATCAGCGGCCCCCAGATATAATTGTGGTGCATCTTGGGGAAAACGATTTGGGAATGCTTAAAGGGGTGGAACTAATGCTCAGGGCAAGGAGGGACTTGGTGCTGACAGTTTAACTTTTTCCATGAGTTAACAAGATTTTGTCAGACATACTTCAGTGCAGGGTCTGGCCAGGGAGTCGTGAACCCCCACCTAGGGTGGACAAGGCAAGGAGGTATGTGAACAGGGAGGTGGCCAAAATCCTTGGGACCATAGGATGGACAGTAATTTCACATCCTGGCATAGTATATGGGGCAGCAGAGTTGTTTCAGGAGCATTGGGTTCAGCTGTCCAACTTATGTCATGTTTTTAACTGATATAGAAGATGGCATTAGAAGATGTCTGGGAACCCGACTGGGCGTGGGGAGGAGGCAGCCAAACTAATTGCTGGCACCTCCTTGTGGAGGATGACCAGCGCAGGTACTCCATAGGAAAGGTATACAGTGACTGGATAAATGGCTTGGAAAAGGACTTAAAAAGAGGTGTTCATTAAAGGAACGAATGGGGGGTGGTTGGGGACTCCTATGATTGGTACTGCAGGGAGCCAACCCCCCACTCTTATAGCCCACCTTAACCCTCCTATGAGGTAGGGGTGGATGGTAAGGTCCCAGCAATGGATTTGCTGGAGAGACTGGGAAGGAAAAATAGGAGGAGCTGGTGGAAGCCCCTCACCCCAGGTATGGTAAGGTCCCAACAATGGATTTGCCAGAGGGACATGGATGGAAAAAGAGGGGGAGCTGGTAAAAGACCCCTGGGTAATTATGGAGTAAACATGGGGTTACCTGCACTGTACACTGTTATCTGCCAGACTGATTAAACCCATGTCAAATGTCTCATGTCCTTCTTTTGGCATAGCCAGACAATGTTACAACCTAAGTGAATTTGTTTGATCACTCCCTGCTGTTCTTAGTTCCTAGGAGGCTCTGATTGCCTTCCTCCTTGGAATTACATACAAATCCTGGCCCAGAATAATACAAAAGCTTAATTCAATAAGGTTTAACTTAATTCAATAAGGTTTGTCCAGAACATTGCAGAAAATTGCCATATCTGTCACAGCTTTTGTCCATGGTAATCATAAACCCTATTGTACAATATTTACATGCCAGACTGACTTAACCATAGCTTTTATGGGTTTGCTTTTAATTTTTATTGCAAAGTGCAGGTTTTGGAGTTTAACATGAAGTAGAAGTTTTAAATGTTTCTATAGTTATTTCTTTGCAATTCTTGTCTCACCAAAACCAATAATAATTAGTTAGCACAGCATTTTTAATCCGAGAGTCCAATGTGCTTCAGAAAGGTGGGTAAACTTTACCCTCATTTTATGGGAGGGGAAACAGAGTCACAGAAGGATTAAGTGTTTTGCAGCTGCAAAACTGAATATGATGCTGGCTTCACAGTCTGATTCCTAACCCACTGCACAACCTGAATTACTATCAATAAATACAGCTGAAATGCTACATTCCACAGATAAACAGGCATCAGTAAGAAAATAAATTGGCTTGTAATTTTTATACATCACATTTTAAAAATCTATTACTCACAAGCATCTTTTTGTTCTTTTGGATCCAATCAGAATTTTCTGGTTCAAACTCAGAGCAACTAATGAAAAGTTGTTTCTGTGATCACTCTATTGAGGAAGTGATAAGACCTCCTCTTGCTAAGGGAAGAGGTGGAGTCAAGCCACAAAATTCTGATCTGGATCTATGTCTTTAATAGCCTAAGCTTTGCAGCAAATTGGCTCAGCCCATTACAAGGAAATCCCATTGGCTCAGCCCATTATAAAGAAAGAAACCATTTGCAAGAGTAGGCCCAGATCCTGCAAGTATGTATGTAAGTGCTTACAAGACTACTGTCTTCATATCCAGGTCTTATTTCAGATTTCAAATTTCCACAAAGTTCAGAGGTGTGTGGATCTGGGGTTTTAGTTTGGGTAGGTGTCTGCTTTAAGTGTCCTTTGTCCATTGATAGACCACAACTCTGTACATTCTTCCTTAGTCAACTAATAAATAAACACTGGAATTTTCCTTCCAAATGTAAAGATAATTTTTGTTGATCCAACCAAATTATTAAGTGATTTATTTCCTGGTCTAACTCATGCCAGTTACTACACCAATGAAAAACAGTGAAAATTTTGAGTTTGTTGCTGCATTGGTGTGATACAGGGTTGTTTAAGATCAGCACTGAGCCATTGGTGGGGCTGCCGAGCTAACGTTACTCATCGTGAGGTCACCTGAGGGAAGCAAATGTTGCCGTATATTGTCATCCAGCAAAAATATTAAGCAGAGTAAACATCATGAGGTATCAAGGTGATGGCTGAGAAATACCTTTTTCCTAGAACTTTGGAACATACGTCTGCTTCAGTACCTGGTTCTCATGGAGGCCACATTCTTAGTTTCTTCCAAGGTCTTGGCTACGCTAGAAAGTATTTTCTAGTGTAGTTATTCCAGCAAGCCCACCTTGTGGTTCTCAAACTGGGGGTTGGGACCCCTCAGGGTCGTGATGTTATTACAGGGGGGGTCGCGAGCTGTCAGCCTCCACCCCAAACCCCACTTTGCCTCCAGCATTTATAATGGTGTTAATTTATAAGGGGGGGAGTCGTACTCAGAAGCTTGCTGTGTGAAAGGGGTCACCAGTACAAAAGTTTGAGAACCACTGTGATACAGCGAGTTCTCCAAAAAAACCGTAAAGAATCACACCTCTAACTGACATTAATGTACAGGCATAGATCTAGCCAAAGTGTAGTTCTTAAGCTCTGCTAAGCAGCCACTAGTTTCTGGTTGGAATTAAGAATAATTAAAAATTTTAAAAAATGTGGCTTCATTGGGATTTACCTATATCCAGTATCAGGAGAATCAGTGTCAAAGTAATAAGGGTTGTAAATCACAGAAGATTTTGGCCCTAACAGAGCTTTGGTTCTCTGAACTCCTTTCAGAAGCTCTCAGCATCAGTCCCTTTACTTCTACTGGACATAGGGACTTAGAGTTTTCCCAAGAAAGAGGGGTAAAATGTATTTTCATGACAAAACAATATGTTAAGAAAAGTTACTTTAACAAATTCTTATCTATGATCAGCAAAACCTGCAGCTATTTTCTTGGGAACATGCTGAGCTGGAAGTCCCCATTCAGTATTTGGAAAGGAGAGGAAACTCTGATTCAAACCATAGACTAACAGCAAATCAGACTGGACATCCCCTATAATCTCCCATCTCATGATAAGACAGCAATTTTTAAAATGTTCTTGCCCATCAGCGTACAACTTTTAGCCCCACCTCTGCTGCAAATGCCTCTGAAAATAAGCTTTTCATATCTCCTGGTTTAAGAGACCTGACAGATACAGTGACTGTTTTCCACATAGATTACTTTTAAATATGACTTATTAAGTCACTTTTAAGTCTCTATTACAATTTTGCAAAATTCCCTCAGATTTCCATTATTATATTTTCTCCCATTTCTCCAGATGGGAATACCAACTGGGTTGTAAGGTAATCATAAAGAAAAAAAAAGTATTTTTGGAGGAAAATGACTATCTATAAATAAGATGTATTTATATATTTTTAGATGTTTGACCCTGGAAAGATTTTAGTTCTTATAATGAAAGGACCAATATTAATACACGCACTGCTTAAAAACCTGAATTTGAGGGCTGCATCCTCTCTCGATGCTAAAGATACTGGAAACAGTTTTGCATTTAATAAAAGCAGCATCCAGCTACCATTAATCACAGCCAAGTAAGACTTGTCACAGGGACATGCTGAGCCTCAGGATTGTAATGTGGGCACTAAGCTGATTTCAATAAAATAATAAGAATCATGTAAAGTTTTAAATACCATTTAATGCACCTCCCTGTCTTTATTTACTGTTCAATCCCTATATTCAGGCCAAGACAAACCAAAAAGGCAATATGAGTTGGAAGTTTGAGCAGATTGAAGTATCTGCATTATTATTTGAAATGGTAGTGGCTACAATGCTCTTAGATTCTCTCATAGGTCATCAAGTATTCTTCTCAGTACCCTGTAGCAGACAATGTGCCCCAATCGTAAGAATCCAGTTGATAAAGCTATTCTCGTCTATACACCAAAAATATGGAGCATGCAGAAAGCAACACGAGGCGGAACCCAGCATTGAAAAGTATTAACTCTGGAGAAATCATGAACATTTGAATCCCAACTGGGGATTTTCTAAGGAGGTGATCAAATAACTTGCATGGAAGGGAAAATGACTCCATCACCTTAAGGACAGCTGTTCTGTTGGGAATAGACAGTTTCTCCAGAATATTCACCAACCACCATCTTCAAAAAGTCCTGGTTTGAAAAGTGGTAATGTAAAAAATGCCACTTCTTACTCAGACTAGCTCCATCTGCATATTACTCTGACTACGCGTGCAGAGCCAGCGCAGCTAAGCAGGCTGGATTCCATTATTTCCAGTGCATCAACAACATCGTTTACTATGATCCAACCAGTCATACCTATACACAGAAGGCCGCAGTTGTAATACAGGGCCTAACCTAAAAACAATGAGATTGCACAGATGTTATCAAGGACATAATTAGGCCTACAGAATCTGGTGATGATACAGAGGGTCTTCACCTGCAGGTGTAGTGAGGGGGAGGGGAAGAGAGGAACTGCCATATCATTATGGACATGGCATTCAGCAGAAACCAAGACATCAAGGACCTGGGGGATGGACCATTGGCTTTTTTCCCACATGGCCATTTTATCCCAGGAAAGGGTAATCTGGCAACAAGAATAGACGGATACAGGAATTTCCATTCACATATAACGCAACCCTACACTACTCTCAAGGGATCACCTAAACTGAATGAGGTGTCAGGCCTTTGTCTCTCTTCTGAGACTGTCAATTCTTGTGGGGATTTCATTGTATTTTTTGTTTATTTTTAACAGGGAAGTGTCTCCCCTAGTAATGTCAGTGAGCCCATCAACTCTTCTCACACACAGCACTGAACAGTCATCAGGTGGTAACAACTTTTGATCATTACTCAGATGGGTGAGATCAGAACTAATGACAGATTAAACACTTTTTCTTATTACTAATCCCCTGAGTCACCCAGTTCCCAGTGTTCAGCTCTTTACTCTCTGCAGCTTGCCCCTAGACAGCTATACGAAAGCTGCAGGTAGCCCCTGTGATTCATGCTTTGATTCACTCACCCAGCATTTGCAGAAGAGGAGAGGCAATATGACAGTATTTTCTTCTCAGCCTCTCAGTGCAACCCGTCAGCCTACTGAGATTGCCAGCTCTCTGGGATAGAGACTGCAGCGAGTGCAATGCTGAGCACACTACCAATGCTTTAAATAAAGCACGGTGTAAAGATGTGGGCAGTCCCCATATGCCCCCTTGTGGGCTAGATCAGCAATGCAGATGTGGCCCACCTTAATTTCCCCACGTGGAGCAGCTATTTAATTTAATTTAATATTTAACAGCCCATGGGCAAGGAGAAGTTGGCACACATAAACAAAATGCCATGTTCCTTTTAAAAAAAATAAGGTTTCAGGTCAGGAATCATTACAATGAACAATTCATCAGGAGCCTGGATCAGGGCTCCCAAACTTACAGTCCACACCCAAGTTCCTGAGTCAAGTTAGGCTTATCTCCCAGCGCCTGGACGTGCAACTGCCCAGCTTCTGCTCCCTTCTCTGTATGGCACCACTTCCTGTTCCTCTTTACATGGATCAGCAACAGGGCAGGGACCGCATCTCCTTTATTATCCCCAGGTGGCAGGCTCCAGTCTGTCCTTTAAAGGAGTAGTACGGTTTTCCTCCCAAAACACTCTTTCACACACTACTTGATAATATTATTAATGTATTCACAACTAAAAGACTACAACAGTTTGAGGTCTTTAAGGCTATCAGGTAACAGGAAAATGATCAAGTTCTGGGATCAGTAGGAAAATTTCATGACTCCAAGGAATGGAGTTAGGAATAGATGCTCTTTTAAGAGAAGAAATATTCAAACTCCAAATGAAAAGGCACAGTGTGCAGTTATTATTCCAGGTAACAGTTCATATCTGGAGATATTTTGGAGGAGTCAATTAAGAGAAGGTGTTGCCTAATAAGAGTGGTCTCTTGTACAAGTTTTACTCTACACTATATGTACATAAAAGCAGTAAGTATACACACCTCCCCCAACTACCACATATATAAAGTTTTATATTATATATAAATAACAAGCTACGTTCAAAGAACATTAGGGTTGCAAAGTCAAGCACTCAAAGTTAGGAAATTCCAGAGTTAAGGTTGCATGTGCAACTTTAATTCAGTCCCCCTTGTGCATATGCATTATGATATAGTCATTCATTACATGATCACATACTATTATTCCAGAAATTGAAACAATTGCGAGTAGATAGGATGATGAAGTTTTGGTAAATTCTTCAACAATGTAACCAAAACTGTGTAGTAACACCCATGAGACTGTATATACATTGTATTTTCAGGATAAGGAAAAGAGGAGCGGCGTCCTCTCACTTTCCCTTAGACTCTAGAGGAGCCATTTCTAATGACTACCTGTGCTCTTCATCCTCTCCTATCATCAATGCCTTAAATTGTGACAACTCTCACTTCCGGATATCATTAATTCCCAGGACAACCAATAAGGTTTCTACAAAAAACATACCTCCTATGTTGGGGCTAACTGCACCATCTGTCTGCCTCTCTTGCAGCTTTTGCTGACTTGACAGCAAAGCACATGCCATGGATACCAAATGATAAGCCCTGCCTGGTGATCAAAATGTGCTACTGTTAGATTAGCATAAACATGTTTCCACTTGATTATCACATACTCATGTCTTGTTTCACCTGCATTGTTTAGAATAAACTCACATTTTTGTGGCCAGCGAAAGGAAAGGATGCAACCCAAAGCAAAATCTACTCATCACACATCTGGGATCCCAACACAAAGTACCATAAAGCTTTCAGGCTTGACTTTTTCCACACCCATGCTTTTGTTCAGTCCACACTGCTCTGGACTGTGTGGAAATAGTCACCTGCAAACCTCATTGTATCTTCAAATGAAACTAGTTGTTCTTGACATCTCAGTGCTTAGTTTGTACACAGTGTTTGGATATGACGGGAAAACCCCATTCAGTCCACTAAGACAAGGCCCTGTTTTTTTAAGGGGTTGCATTGAGATGTCTTGGCCAACACCACCACTGAATTTAAAAACAGAATAAAGAGAAGGCTTCTTCTACCCATGATTTATTTTAAAAGAGGAATGTCTAACATCTTTAAAAAATGATATCAGAAGTGATTCACCAATATGTGGAGCCCATTTTTAGGGAAGGAGCAGTTTGATTTTAGAAAAGCAAAAGGGACAACAGGTGGTATTTTCATCACAAGACAGTTGGTAGAAAAGCAGCTGAGAGAAATGTCAAGTTACCTAGGCAACTGCTGGTGCCTCTGCCTCTGCATCTGCTACAATTCTATGGCATAGCAGAGGACCTTGTCCAGATGGTGTTGTGTGACAATTCCATGACAAAAAAGTGTGGATGCCCTTCAGTGTAACAGAGTTTTGAGGTGAAGGTTGCGCTTTACCAGACATCAGCACTTAGTCCATTACTATTCATAATAGTGATGGACATCAGAAGTAAGCAAATCCAAATGGGAGGTAGTACCAAGTTGATCTATGCAGATGATATTGTCCTAATGGCTGACAGAGAGGAAGATTTAGTCCAGGTGATTGATGCCTGGAACAGGGAATTAAAACTATGGCCCCAAAATGAGTAAAGAAAAGACTGCATTCATATGTATGACTCATACAGAACCAAGCCAGATAATATCAACATAGAGGGCAAGTGCCTAAGTATTATGGGGGCTGGTTAGCAGCAAATGTAGATATTGACAGAGAACTGCAAACAAGGTTGCTGAGCATGGGGAACTCTGCACAAGATAAGTGGAGTGATTTATGATAAATGGATGCTCAGACTATTTAGGGACAGCTGTATAAAACCATGGTAAGACCAGCTCTTCTGTACTGATCAGAGATGTGAGCGAGACAAGAAAGAGAGGTACTTGAGAAGACCTGAAGCCATTGAAATGAGATGTTTAAGGGCTGTGAGAGGTGTGACATTGCTGGATCACATGTGGAAACACATCATCAGGAGTGAGAGCAAGGTCTGTGTTATCAGCAGAAGCTGCAAGAGATGAGGCTGAGATGGTACAGGCACATACCAAGGATGGATGACAGGAAGGATTTGAGACTAGAGTTTGTGGGTGGGGAACAAGAGGAGGCCAAGAAAACAGTGCTTAGACTGTGCATGGGAGAATGGAGTGAAAATGGAACAAGCATTGGATAGGCACGCTGGAACAGACTGATCTGGCAACCCAGCCCCTGGTAGATGGGAAAAAGGGAAGATTATCAAAAGTGACATTTTGCTTACTGTACATCCCAGATTAAGATTCACTTCCAAATGGAACTGAAAAGGAACTGCAACTGGGCATATCCATCTGAGTTCCTATGGTTCACGTTGGGTCTCAAAGATTCCTAGATCAATGTTGATTCAATTATTATTTATTTGTATTGCAGTAGGACCTGTGAGCCACAGTCATGGAACAGCAGCACCTTTTTGTACTAGACACTGTACAAACACAGATTCAACTCTATGCACAGCATAGCATGTGCATTTTACTATTTACCTCCATTTTTATGATATATCACACTCACCACCAATGGTATCTGAGTACTATATATTTTAGATCTCCATAAATGTATACGGTGGTTTACCACAAAGGCTGCATGGCACCATCACATCCTGTCTTAAACCAATATGCCATGTTATGATGATCTATGAAGCCTTCAATATGAATTTTGCCAAAAGAAAACCAATTACTGCGTTGCATCACCTGCAAAGTATGAATGCTTCTTTTTGCCCAAATCCAGATCTGAACAGCTAGACTATTCCATTTGCTTGCTGTGTGCCTTTGGTTAAAACAAAAATGATCTCAGTGCTCTTCACAATCGCTATGATTCATATGTCATATTTCCTACATTTATTTCAAACAAGTTTTTATTCATTCACAGCCCTAGAGATGAACCCTGTGTTATGCAAATCACTCATCTCCTATCAATTTCTGATATTCCAATCAACATTAGTTGAAAATACACTTAGAATTTTTGGTGTGATGAGAGCTTTGTTGATTGTGGAAATGATTAAGAGGCAGCTAGATTGGCAGCTTCATTCTCACAAGGCATATTAAATCTAAGGAGACAATAATACCAAGCCCCCTCTTTTTTCCTTACCTCTTGCAAGACTTTCTTTCATCAAAACGTTAAGGCAAAAAAGACACAGCAACCACTCAGATCTGTATGTTTTGCTGCATTATGTACCTACACAAATTAATGCTACAAATGAAAACAGGTTAATAAGATTATTTTCACTTCACCTTAAGAGCATAGCAGAACCACAGCAGGCTGTATATCACAGCACACCACTATTTTAGATTTGTGCCTTCTGAAAATTCAAGCCCTGTGATTTTGAGCTTCACTGCTAAGCACAAAAGCTTATTTGGACACTTAGAAATGGCTAAATTGAATTTTAGAATTGAAGATCAAGCACTCAAAGCTTCAAAAGGGGCTTTGGGGATTCATCCTCAGTCACCATCTTGGATACTTATGTATAGACCTACAACAGCATGCTTGGAGCTATTGAAACTATAAACATGATTGAATCTCTGCCACAAAGAGCTTACAATTCAACTGCAATATAGAGATTTCAGTTGAGACACAAACAATGCATTGGCAGAGAGTGCAATTTCATGGCACTGAAGTTTGATTTTTTTCGATTATTATTTCAAGGTTATCACTGAGGGGCTTTATAGAAGATATTTTTCAAGAGAGATTTATATGAAGCAAACTGCTGTGTATGAGACGCCAATTTCTGCGACTGCTTTTATAGTTAAGCATTAGCTATATAGTAGCATAGCATATTTGGCATACATGTTTTTCCACTGGATTCATTCTACTTCCAAAAGTTCCATTAAAAGGAGTTCATGAGAAGTGCAGGATTGAATCTGTAAGCTTCCTCTTATGGAGCAAAACTAAGATGGCAACGAGAACTTTGCAGATCCCAGGGGAACCTGTCAAAAGCGTATCTTAGTCTAACAACATTATAAAATAATTGTTAGCAGAGAGTACAGCACTAATCAAGGTATGAGTTACTCTTCTCTGAGCCCAGTAACATACTCTACAGAGGAACTTGTATGGAAATATGCCATATTATACTAGATGCCCTAAATTATCACTCAAAGTACACAGGCCCTGTACAAACTATACACAGCATTGCACCATAATATGGGAAATGGTAACAAATGTGTGATATCAATCATGTATTTTACAGCATAACCGTCAGATTTCCCAGAGGTCTGAGGGGTGGAACATATTAGCACATTAAAAACAATGGGAGCTGGACAATACACAAGTCAGCTAGAATGTCCTTCATTACAATGTGGACTCCCAATACCAACTGGACGCTGGCAAGCAGGCTAGCATCTTTCTCTGCACAAAGGCTTTGGGAAACCGTAAGTGCTTGGTGCAGGCCAACATGTGTCTCCTCACCACTTTGTGTCTTTGTGGAACCCAGAGTGCCATGAGGCATTAATGTATGACCACAGGAAGTTCATGCATTAGGAATGTGCTCTATATACACTTCTATAAAAGGTTCTATTATTCCTTACCATATTTGTTGCTTTGACCGACTGCTTAGTTACTACAAACCTGGTGCTGCTGAGCAGTGTGCATCAGTGATGCAGATAGGCACTGTAAAGAACGCTGGGTGTGTTAAGAGGGATACACAGAAAGATCATTTAAAGACGTATACACATACACATTTTATATATATATATATATATATATATATATATATATATATGATTAACCTATCAGATAAACTGTTTCTGTTTTCTATATACTTTTTAAAATAAAATTACCTATTTTAATTGAAATTAGGAATCTCTCATTGCTTTTCAATCCACTGTTCTACATATTATTGCTCCATTCCTGTCATCTTCCCATTATTTTGACATTTCTTTGTGTAGACCCTGAATAGCAAACTGGAAGGGAAGAGGTCAAATAAGCCAGACACTCCTGTAATCCCCTCAGGAGATTTGGGGAAATTTCCATTAGCTGTTAGCAATGTAGGACCAGTGACATGATCTGGCAGTTCTACTTCCATCCAGCTGTGGGCAATGATCCATACACATATGCGCTAGCCGATTAGTTACAAAAATGAATACCGCCTTTTGTTGTGTCTAGATATTTTTTAAGAGTAAGTGTTGATGATTATGAAATTCTCAAGATTCGAATGAGGTACTACACCTAATACTTTTACAGCATGTTAGACACTATACAAACATGATAAAAAGGCAAATCTCTGCCCCAAAGAGCCTATTTTACGTGGTCTATCTGGTTGAAGGTCAACAAAAGGCCACAAGCAATACAGTATATGTCAAATTTACTACAAAGGCATTTGAAGGAGCTGTCCACTTGTGAATGAAAACTGTGTAATGATGCACAACTTTAAGGGAAGCATTTTCTGAATAGATTCTATATTTTAGCAGCAAATTACAATTTCAGATTTGGGTACAGCAAACAATAAATGTATTGGAAATCCAGAATGACACAAGGATTCTATCCTTTTTGTACTGCTCATTTTCACATTTAGTGCATTAAACACCTTCATTCTTAAAATCTGGTTGCTCCTGCTGCAGAATTTCCAGTTTGCTGCAGAATTCCGTAAAGCAGTTCCAGAGAAGCCAGGGGGACCTTGCTTCAGAACTTTGGCCCAATTTGCTGCAGAGCACATGGGGCAATCCATGTAATCACTGAAAGAGCAGCTGTGTTTTTTTTCTTTCAAACATGAGCAGGAGGAAAATTCTGAGGGTGTCTTTTAAATTAGAAAAAAAACCACCATTGATTTCAAAGGCAATCTAGCAATTGAGAAGTGTGGACTTTGCCTGGAAGACAGATTTTACCCTCTTCTCATGCTTCTGAGAAAGACACTACCATTCCTGAGCTGCTACTAGAGGCAGAAGATCTCATCAGAAAATAACCTGGTTCTCAAGTAATGTGGAAAATAATCTTGAATAAGGGTCTTATCTGGCACGGAGAAATACATCTTAGGACAGGTGTATAAAATAAACATAAAAACTGCCATGTATTTGAATAAGGAGAAAGAAGACTGGAAATTATCTGTTAAAATGAAAAACAGCCTCTTCTTGCAGAGAGTATAAAATATCTGTATCTTTTTATCCTCAAACCCAAAAAGCTATGTAAATTTAACAATATCAATATATGAAACTATAAAAACTACCATCAGCAACCTCACTGGACAATTGTTTAACCACATACTAACATTTTAAGATAGGGAAAGAAAAATAACATTCAGTGGAAACTACAGGGGGATAATTAGATAGACAGAATAACCAGTAATTACCCGAGTTGGAAGCTGGCCAGGATCACTGCTCTTGCTAGATGTGCCATAGGATGTTTAATGACCACAAGCACCACTTACAGCAGCGCTTGGGCCTTACACCCAAGTACTAGCCTGACCCCATTTAGCGTGAGATATGAGTGTATCACAGTACAATGCAGACAGTGGATTTTTTAGGCATGTGATTTTTACCGCTGTTTCTCACAAGGCTATCAAAATGCACTTCAATCATTTGGCTGATCAGCATAATGTGACCACTAATGGTTAGTGGGTAGCATGAGTAAAATGTTAGAGAAGGAAATGTCCTGAGGCAAACTTCCTGTAATTCTTTCAGCCTGGGTCCCAGTAGGAATTTGCCAAGTATGCTATTTTTAGAATGCTTTTATTCCTCTTCAGTGTTTGGATACAAGTATGCATAATTTGCCCGATCCTTTCTCTCACACATTTTATAATGTATTAAATTGTTAACTGTAGTTGTTATTTGCATAATAAGAAGTACAGTTTCATCTTGATTCAGAAGAACACACATGTGCGTCTTCCCATTAATGTTAATAGAGGTTAGGTGCAGATGAGTCCCTATACACGGGCCAGCATTGCTGTTATATATTTCTGTTTTCAGAGGTTTATAATCAGCTGTTAAAAATTTGTGGACTGAATCTTGGCACGCAAGGTTTTAGCCTGGGAGCAGATTTTTTCACAAAACTAGGACATAATGGGATTAAATACTTTGGAATCCATGGACCAAATTCAGCTGTGGTTTAACTCCACCGACCTCAATAAAGTTACACCACACGTGCATTTGGCCCTTAAGTATATAATATCACACACACACAGAGAGAGAGAGAGAGTGTAAATGCATATATAGTCTATATTTTCACATTCTTTGTTTTCAAATTATTTGAAAAAATCTGTTTTAAAACAGATCCTGTGAGATAATATAACAAATTTGCACTTAAAAAAAAAAGACCAAAAAAAATGCAACAAAAACAATGGTTTTGTGCATAATTAAATAATGATTTGATGTCAGCCCCTCCCCCCCCACACTATGTGCTTTTTCTATATGAGCACATGAATGTAATGTTGGCTAATTGTCCTTTTGTGCAAAGTTTACATGCTGATATAATCCTGCATTTGATGTTTTATTATCACAGCCATTTGTAATTATTATACATTAAGAGATATTTAGTAGCACAGATGTTGTATGTGTAAAAATCTTAAAGGATTGCCTATACAAAAATGACAAGCTACAAACACAACATTCTATATAAAAATCAAATGCAGATACAATTCTTGATTTGGAATTTTGCTAAACTGTAATGCTTTTAAAAACGTTAAGTGGGTATAATCAGTTATTTGACATTATTCTAAATAAAAGAGAACGCCATTTAAAGTAATATTTCACTTGGTGTTGTCATGATCAGTAATATGCAATACAAGTAAATGAAAATGAAAAACTCACTCTTGCATTTTGATGGCATAACTGTAATGTTGTCACTTAAGGACTTAATCCTGCAAACAAGATTGCACTTGCTTAACTTTACGTAAGTGAGTAGTTTAATTGGCTTCAATGGGAATGCTCTTATGGATAAAGTTAAGCATGGGTGTAAGTGCTTGCACTATCGGGGCCTAACTGTGGTAGACCAACAGCTCTAGCCTGTCTTTATTAGTCAGTTGAAAAACCTTCCTCCATTACATTGTGACCATCATTCTGGACTGTATTCCAGAATTTGTCTTCTATTTTTACAGCTTCAATTCATACTGAAATTTACAAGATTATTTAAAGACTCCAAGAAAAGCTGTGAAATCTTCTTTGTAGTGACAATTTTCAATTTCTTCTTTTAGCGACGTGTCACTGACCAGTTTGAGAGATTTGCAAGCTTCTTAGTATGTTGCTTTGCAAACACCTATGTAATGTGAGAATGTGGGCAAGTGTTGCTGTGAAAACCTGATGCATGGATTTTAGAAAATCCAAAATGGTAATCAGGATTTTATGGCTAAATCCTAATTTTTTCATTCTGTGCATGTCAAAATATAGTTTTCAATCATCTTTCCTTTTGTGAACTAAACAGCCATACACCATACTTTAAAATGTCTAATGAATGATAAGTTGTCTTATTCAATTATGACAATAACATAAAAATCATTTTAGGATAATTCTTCATTTCACATAAAGTCAAACTTCTTATACAGGGACATTCAGAGCAAGTATACTGTTTGGTATAAATGGAACTTTTTTACTTTAACCCACACATTCAGAATGAAGGTCCCCATGGTGCCATTAACTCTGCCACTTGCTGTCCAATTGTAAATAGGACAACTAGAAAGAGAACCCATCATATTGTATGTCAATTTTACTGTGAAATCTGAATTTATTCCATTAAGTATATGAAATATTTAAATACCCTGCCCACTCCCAAAGTTAAAACATATTTATTAAATAAATATTTGCCTATTAAAATATGATGGTTCTTAGTTTTAATGGATTGTGTAAGAGAAGACTCTGGGCACAATTCTCCACAGCTTGCGCGTTGCAAAGTTATGCAATACCTGTGCAAAACGGCTCTAGAACTCCAACACAACTCTGAGTGAAGAATCCTGGCTTGAAAATATTTTACATTCATTCACTGTTTTGTATCAAACTGTGGGATTCCTTCAAGGGGGACAGATCTATTATAACATGTAGGATAGATGATTGCCTGCAGCAGCCAAATGTTCTCTGGCCATTTTTTGTCTGAGAGATTGTGGGCCTGGGACAAGATTACATTTGTCAAGGTTTGTTCATTAAATGAATACCCTAGAACTGGCTCTGTGATCTGTTAATGATACCAGAACACAATGACAGTACTTCATGATCTTGTCCAATAACTTCACAGCCCTCAGTAAGTCCAAATATTGTCTTGCAGCCAGCCGCATCTCAAATGACACCTATACGCTCATCATTTTAACATCTTCCCATTGGCCAGACCATTTCCAGATAGACAACTCCACATTCAGGTTTAGCTATAAAGCAACCCATTAATTTCCACATTTTTTGAAATTAATGAATTTTCTCCCTTTAATGCTGAATTAATAAATGGATACTTTTGTTGGGAGTAGCAGTCAACATAGCCAGTACAACATTATACTTTAAGAAATCTGTGGCCACCTAGAGCTTCATAACTGGCAGATCATTATGGCAGAGCTGAGATACTCCTGCTCCATAAACATGAACTCTTAACCCATTCACTTAAGAATTACTATCAGCAGGAAAGGGCCTAGCACAAACTCAAGCAGTCCTGATGCCATCCAGTAGAGGGGAGTACTATACATGAAACTTTACTTTTAAGAAGAAAAGGAGTACTTGTGGCACCTTAGAGACTAACAAATTTATTTGAGCATAAGCTTTAGTGAGCTACAGCTCACTTCATCGGATGAATTCAGTGGAAAATACAGTGGGGAGATTTATATACTTAGAGAACATGAAACAATGGGAATTACCATACACATTGTAAGGAGAGTGATCACTTAAGATGAGCTATTACCAGCAGGAGAGTGGGGGAGGGAGGGGGGCCTTTTGTAGTGATAATCAAGGTGGGCCATTTCCAGCAGTTGACAAGAATGTCTGAGGAACAGTGGAGGGTGGGTTACCAACTTAATTATATTTTCATGTGTTCAGTCATTTGCATCCACAGAAATGAGGATACTTTGAACAGCGGGAAAAATATAGTATGTTTGGGATGGAGGTTAATATTGGGTACTGAAAGTTACTGGAATAATATGGGATAGAGAGGATTTGGAGGAGGAACAATAAACTCTGATTCTTATAGTTTTAAGACAAAAAATTAAGATGAACTTGTGTAATGAACAAACCTCCTTCATAGGAGTTGCTGTTATTTCCACTGGAACCTGTGCTATTGACGAAAAGGTACCTTATTTTAATATAACTTTCACTAGTATGATTGACCATTTCTTTACAAGTAAAAAAAAAACTTTTGGAAATAATGTCTCCTATAAGTAAACTGTAGACATAAGTCTGGACTTACAGCAGTCAAAGAAAGACAGAGAAGGTAATTAAGATGAATCCATTCTTGGGAACCCCACACTCTACATGCTTATGGGAGAAAAAGGTCCACTTCTCAGAGGCCATTATTTGTATGCTATTTTTTCTCTTTTAAACCCTGAATGGTTTTTATCCATTCTTAGGAAATATCTTTGGCTGCACTCCTCCTTTTCACTGTTCAAAAGACATCCCAGAAGTTAAATATTAAGGTATATAGAACATTTTGTGCTGCTCTACATGATGCAAATTTCTGCAAATATTTTATGTGATGGGTGCACCTTCTCCACTACAGAACCTATGCAGTTATTAGCCATTTTACAGTGTATCTGAAGTATAGGTTTGAACCAAGATCTACTTTAAAGGAATTCTACAGTCATTTGATAGCATGAATGGAAACAAAGAAAATGAAAAGGATTTTGCTAGTTGTTTTAAAAAAAATGGAGTGGATTTTTGCACTTATGAAAGAGAGATGCTAACAACATTCATTAGGACCATCTACGAAGGGAGCAGATGCTGTGAAAGCTTTCATGGTACAGCTCAGTCCTAGCCTCAACATCTTTGTTTTTTCCAGAATTCACCTCTGTTGGGCAGAAACTGATAAATGCAAATTGGTGTCAGTAATTTAGTGATAAATATCCACAAGGTACAAGTAGTTAATATATTTTAAAAAATGAAAATAATGATATTGACTACATATATGAACAAATAAGACAGATACATTTGCAGTTGTACCACTAGACTGAAACAAGGGACAGCAACCCTCATGCTTCTGATCATAAGTTGATTTTCTCTGGGAGTCAGTAAATAATTTTCATGTATGGTACTACAACACACACATGGCATTGTGGGATGGAAGGTTCCTTTGATGCTGCTGATATTCCAGTTCTTATGTTAAGATACTGGACTACATAGAGAATCATACTCAGTGCACCTGTAGCCTAAAAACAGACTTACAAATTAGTTTGAAATGAAAATGTGGTGCATTAAAAATATTGCCACCTACCTATAATTGCCTTTTCCTGCAGTAAATCTAGTATTGCCATTGCTTAATTTACCGGACTATCTAGAAAAGCCTTTGAGTGAATTCCTTGCAATGCATAGCAGAAACACACCCTTTTCCCAAGAAGTCCAGTTTTCAGTGGATTCATAATATAGTCAATTCTTTCCCAGATCAGATGACTATGTGGATTTCTTAGAATACTCAGGTTAAGTACATGACTGGTGTCCAAGAACCCCGTTGCACCACCGGTGCTTTGAACTGTATGAAATTCACTTTGAAGCTTACCAGAAAAGACACTGGGAATCTTGGAAAGAAAACTTTTGACTGTACGAATAGAAATCCCATTTTTCTCATCCTGCATCCGTGCTATGACATCTTCCATCTGAATATAAAGAAAAAATAAAACCAGCATTATTTCCTAGCAGAAATCCATTCTTTGAAAACCTTAATTCAGCCTCTCAGAAATGAGGGCCTGCTACCTTTATTTGACTTTTTTTCCCAATATTTTCATTTTTTATTTCAAGAGGATAATAAACCACAAGAACAACATCAATGACATGAGAATTTGTGCTCCAACAATACTTGAGAGAGGAATGCTGAGGCATAGCAGGGAGATTTCATTCTAAAGAGATTACAACCATTATTAGAGACAGAGTCTCACATTCTATTAATGTTATAATATTACCCAATATAAAAGAAAACAGTAGCTTTTAGAGCATCTAAAGCAGCTATCTAAATCCCCCCCCCCCAAAAAAAGATTCCAAAATGGTGTCTGTGATAGTGTCATTCACAAATGGTTTAGATGTTGTAAAAGCTTTTTCCTCCATTCAAAAGCCCCAGTCCCTGACTTAAATGGAAGTTATGAGTTCTCACTTCCTTGCATGAAAAGACCCATGCAGTCTTTTTGGTGATTGAGGACTGTATCAAAAAGGTTATTTGAAACTAAAATGAAGCCTTTAAGTCAATAGCAGCCTATATTCCCACTTCTTTCTTGAGATGAAGAGAAAGAAAGGACAAATGTTCATGGTGTGATTTGCCTCCCACTGAGACAGTACAGCCAGAAATGTGGGTTGTTTTCTTGGCCAGCCAGCTACCAGGAAAAGTCTTCAGCCCTTTTGTATTATTATTTTGGGTACTTTTATTGTATTAGCTAATTTATGCCTGACTAGATTTTACAAGCCAACTGGGCCTGCACTTATTCTAATTAAAGCCAAAACCAAACTTCTGCTGGCTACAAATGAAAGCATGAGCAAGCCCTTTTATCAGGGACTCATGACCAAAATCCTGACAGGCTGATTAGTGGATCTATTATATATGGAATAAGATATGCTAAACTTTATCCTGATATATAGTAAACATTAATAAAGAAATACAAGTTAGACAAATTCTCTCTGTATATATTTTAAAAATATACAAATGAAATAATCCAACTAATAATGATTTTACCCTTGTACAGTCCTTCATCTTCATTAGTAATAGAATCCAAGCTCCATGGAAAATCCTTGGTTCTCTATGTTAACGTATATTTTAAAATTTTTGATTACAGAGAATACTTGGAGACCCATTTACTGCAATCGCACGTGGATTATATACGGACAACTCAGTTAAGAGCACACAGGTCCAGCTGTATAGGCAAACATATGTTAACTTACAATGTATATCTTGTGTGTGAAGTGCACAGCATGATGTGGAAGACTAAAAATAATGCTTACAACTTCAGGTTACTCAAAACGTAACTCCAAGGAATGGAGATATTCATTATATTTATGAAGAATAAATGAAGTCAGTGCATGATCTTTGGATACACATTCTTTAAACTAAAATTGGATATTAGGAACTGACTAAGGAAACTGAAATAGTGTGACAAATCACCTGAGAGTTGGAATCTGGCCCTGCATTTACTATCTAAAGAATAAAGAAGACCCTTCTTTTATTGAAGTTAATGGGAAGGTTACTGTTAACCTCAATGGCAATCCTGAATGAAGAAAATGTCTGTTGGCTTTAGCATAAGATTTTCATTTCAGATTAAAGATCCATTTCCAACCATGGGTACATAGGTCTCCCACTGAAGTAACTAGGACAACTAGAGCAGAATTTGGCCCTAGGATGGTTCTATTGAATCTGCCTCAGAGGACTCTGCAGTGTTGTTACACTTCAAGTTCAGAAATGAAGATCCCCTGTACAAAACCTTGCTGAAGCTCTAAATATCAGCATTGTGGACTGACTGACTTAATCAGTATGCACTGATTATAGTCTAAGTGAGTTTGGATGTTCTGAATCTAGGTATAACAGAACACCTGCCTCCTAATTAGTTACAACAGAGCTGGGGTTTCGTGCATGTGCTTAGTTGGATTAGAAAGCCTAACTTGTCTCATCTCACACCAACAGCACAAAAAATGGATTTTTTTTAGACAATCACTGTACAATATTAAACATGAGATCTCAGAATGAAAAGTAGAAGAAAATGCTCGGATTTAAGTCTCCAAAACATCTAATTCAATATATCTCAGTACATAGCTCAATTCTGAGTGTGTTTAATTCTTTTTCCCCTGTTTTGCCTGTTTTAAATTCAGCAAATGTATAATCTCTTCCATTGCAAAACATTATGTCCTCATTTAATTATATTTGGGAAACAGTCCTCAAGGCATTTCTCCTCAGTTAGTCATCAACATGGACTCAAACAATACAAAGGATAGAACAGCTTAATTAGGGAGATAAAAATAAATCCTCTTCTAATTTTGATTGAGAAGTCTAATCTGGGAAACACAAGATGCCGTTTGACATAGTAGCTTGCCTTCTTGAATGTGTCAAAGTTTGCTGCTCGGTCATCTGACTTGATGGTCAAAAGTGAAGTATAAGCTGCTTTGTCTTGCCTCTGTAGTAGCTTCTTGCTGTTCCTTTATTATCTGCCTATCTGTTTAAACCAGACTAGCTTTGACAATGCATTGGGATTTATTAGTCTTAACCTTTATTTAAAAAAACAACAACAAAAGCTGGGGTGATGGGTTCTCAGGTTCTCACCTTTCCAGAGGTGGTGTTCAATACAGTAAACATTTGTCACAGTAAGATGGAATGGCAGACAAGGTAACATTGAAATACCTAGTCACATTACATGTAAGGGAGAAAATATCCAGCAATTTGGAAAACAGCAATTCACACCAGGTATCCATGAACATATTGTTATCGGTCTCCCCCTTGCTTCCATCTCCCAAATCTATATTTGAGGGAAATAGGTCCAAAAGCAGCACTCCATATTCAGGCAAAAGTCCCAGAGGTCAGTCAAAGTTTTTTCTGTGTATGGGATGCAAACTTGGTCCCCATATTTGAAGCAAAATCTATCTACACACTGATGGCCACACTCATTGTTGACTTGAGGCTTTTCAACTTCTAAAGAACTTTAAAAAAAATCTTTTATAATAACTATTAAAAGATCAAACATGTATATAGTGTTTTGGTTTGGTTTCCAATAACATTAAATCTCAGTGAGGGTGGCACTACATATTATATATTATCTCCTTCCCATTTTCCTCTGGTCTTGCTCTTTATGAATTTATGAAAAGATTGAAAGTGCGAGGGTTGAGACAAGCAGAGGCCACGACAGAAGATGAATGGACATGGATGTACAGAGACCCAACTATGCTTACTTTAAGGAAGCAATAGCCACCTTTTATTTGTACTGTGCAGAGGTAGATGAATAATTGATATTTCAGTTCATTGGCAGTCACAAGCACACACATGCACACACACACAGATTCAACCTGAGTTGAAACTAAAATGTTTAGGAATTTTTGGTGAATTGGGAAAGTCAACAAAAACGATGTTTTGCATTGAACAGAACATTTAGTTTCTGAATATTTAACCCCCTTTAAGAATAATAAAAGCAAAGAAAATAAAGGGCTAGGTTGAGAAAAACAGAGGACAAGATAGTTGTAGTGCAGTTTCCCCCTCCTCTTATAAGAGATAGCCTAAAGGTTAGGACACTTACTTGAGATGTAGGACATGCAAGTTTGAATCCCTGCTCTGGAGCAGGGATTTGAACCCAGATCTCTCTTCTTCTGGGTGAGTGCCCTAACCATGAGGGGGGGAAGGATGAGATGAAAGCACACTCTTTGAACTCTCATGGAAATGATTAACCTCTGCGTGTTAACGTAGCAAGATGGAGAAATAGGGTACTTATAGTTCAATTTTAAACCAAAAGATATCCTTAAAGTAAGAGTTTTAGCCTTTATTCATACCAATGCTGTGCTGTGCTCCCATCAGATCTGACAAAGAAGAGCTGAGCTGATGCAATATTTGGATGAAAAATCTTTAAGGAACACCTACTGTAGGTGTTGTAGAATGGGGCAATGGTCATTCAGTAGGTTACTCTCTTCCATCCTAGTGATTACTGATGCTGAGCCAATGTGCGCATCTTCATGGCACTGTGTTGCCTTTTGGATGAGATGTAAAACCAAGCATTTATCAAGATATCATAACTCTTTCCTAAGAAAAAGGGTGTTAGACCTGGCATGCTGGAAAAAAATTCAGATACACCACTATTGTTATCTTCCTAAACATCATCTACAGTTTCCACTGAATACAGTGTAGCTCACTTCCTGCTCTAAGCTGCCAGGCTATGTTGTGCACTGTAAAACAAAAACAAATGCATTTTAGCAGGGAATGTTTCCTCCACCTAATTCAAAGGGTTAGTTTAACTTTTAATGCTTGCATACTGCTTTGAGACCTTTGAATGAGAGTTGTATAGAAGGGCATTTCTACTGAAATCCTGCAGTTATTAGTACATCAAAACACTCATTATCTTGAGTGATTAGGGATTGCAGGTTTTCAACTAGACCAGTTTCTTTGCTTGAAATAAAAACTGTAGATTTAAATACATAGGGACTTATATCCAGTTCACTGCAGGTGACACATGAAAGTTATTATAACTAGAACTAAGAAAGCCATTTTTATGTTGACATTGAAGAAAATATATGTAATTAGAATGTACTAGATGCTTGACTCAGATTGAACTCCTAGAAGTGTTTGTTTTTTATTGCTCTCACCAAAATTAGACTTGGAAAGAAAATTATGCCAACAGTAGGGTAGAATGAGTGTCCCATGAGAATTATTTGCAAAAAGAACAGGAGTACTTGTGGCGCCTTAGAGACTAACCAATTTATTTGAGCATGAGCTTTCGTGAGCTACAGCTCACTTCATTGGATGCTCATGAAAGCTTATGGTCAAATAAATTTGTTAGTCTCTAAGGCGCCACAAGTACTCCTTTTCTTTTTGCGAATACAGACTAACATGGCTGCTACTCTGAAATGAGAATTATTGAGATTTTGAAAACTTTTCCCAGCCTGAATCAGGATGCAAAGTAAAAATTTTGAAGATTTTCATTAACTGATAATCTGCAAAAAAAATTTAGGTCAAGACAATGAAAACATTTTGTATGGATAATTTCCAGACATTTCTTTCTCTTTTTTAAAACTTTTTTTAGCATAAATTAGCTAAAGTTTCTGAATGAAAAGTTATTCCAAAGCAAAAGTGAAACTTTTCATTTTGAAATTGTCAAATTGGGATGTTCCACCAATTTAAACATTTTTTCCAATTTGTTTTCAAAACAGAAGGTATGTCATAACAGACCCTTTCCCACAAACAGTTTCAGTGCCATTTTCCAATGAAAAACATTTCCTCAGAAAGTTTCCAGTCAGCCCTAATAATGAAGTATGAAAGACATCTTTTTATTCCAAACCTAAAGACCATTTTGAAGAATTTCTGTAGACAATTAATTCTCCTGCAATTCTCAGGTACATCTGTGTGTTCAAGGGATCTTTCCATTTTAGTCTTTTGTAGAATTTCAACAGGTGGACAAATTTCCAAATTCTAGTCCCCTTACTATACCACTAGCTCCATGAGGAAAAGTGGCTACAGGACGAAATCTCACAAACTCCGAATCTACAGCATCTGAGAAAGATTGTCAGGTAGAAGCCTCATTGATCAAATGAAAAATAGGCTGTTATTTCATAAGTTTCATAGGCTCATAGATTTTAAGGCCAGAAGGGGCCATCATGATCATATAGTCTGACCTTTGCACAGTGCAGGCCACAGAATCTCACACTCCTGTAGCAGACCCAGAACCTCTGGCTGAGTCACTGAAGTTCTCAAATCATGATTTAAAGACTTCAAGTTATAGAGGATCCACTATTTACTCTAGTTTTTAAAGCTGTAAGTGCCCCATGCTGCAGGGGAAGGTGAAAAATCCCCAGAGTCTCTGCCAATCTGACCTGGGGGGAAATTCCTTCCTGTCTCCAAATACGAAGATCAGTTAGACCCACCAGCCAGACACCAGGGAAATTATTCTTTGTAATAACTCAGAGCCCTCCCCATTTAGTGTCCCATCTCTGCAGATATTTGCTACTAGCTGTTGCTGCAGATGGTCACATGCCATTGTAGTTAATTTCATCATACCATTCCCTTCAAAAAATTGTCATGCTCAGTTTTGAAACCAGTTTGGTTTTTTGCCCCCACAACTCCTGATGAAAGGTTGTTCCAGAGCTTCACACCTCTAATGGTTGGAAATCTTCATCTAACTTCAAGCCTAAAACTTGTTGATAGCCAGTTTACTTCCACTTGTTCTTGTGCCAACATTGGCTCTGAATTTAAATAACTCCTTCCCCTCCCTGGTGTTTATCTCACTGATGTGTTAATAGCGAGCAATCATATCTCCTCTCAGCCATCATTTGGTTACAAGCCAACAAGCCAAGCTCATTAAGTCTTCTCTCATAGGTAGGGTCTCCATTCCTTTGATCATCCTAATAGTCCTTCTCTGCACCTGTTCCAGTTTGAATTCATCTTTCTTAAACGTGGGAGGCCAGATTTTCACACTGTATTCCAAATGAGGTCTCACCCATGCCTTTTATAATGGCAATAACAACATTTCCCTCTCTACTGGAAATACCTTGCCTGATGCATCCTAGGACTGCATTAGATTTTTTCATGGCCACATCATATTGGTGGGTCATTCTCATCCTGTGGTCAACCAATACAACCAGGTCTTTCTCCTTCTCTGTTGCTTCCAACTGATAAGTCCCCAGTTTATAGCAAAAAATCTTGTTGTTAGTTCTTAAGTACATAACTTTGCACTATTAAATTGCATCCCATTTCCATTGGTCCTGTTTTCAAGGTCCTCCAGATCTTCTCATATGATATTCTGGAACTCCTCCATATTGGCAAGACTTCCCCACTGTGTGTTATCTGCAAATCTTATTAGCACACAGTTTTTGTGCCAAGGTCATTAATGAAAATGTTAAATAAGATTGGTTTCAAGACCAGTTCCTGAGGGACTCCAATAGTAACCTCCCTCCAGCCTGACAGTTCACCTTTCAGTATGACCCATTCTAGCCTTTCCTTTAACCAGTTCCTTATCCACCTTTCAATTCTTGTATTAATCCCCATCTTCTCCAATTTAACTCACAATTTCCCATGTGGTATTGTATTAAATGCCTTATGGAAATCCAGGTAGATTAGATCTACTGCATTTCCTTTGTGTAAGTAATCAGTTATCTTCTCAAAGAAAGAGATTGGGTTGGTCTGGCATGATGTCCTTTGTAAAACCTTCTTGTATTTTATCCCATTTACTATTTACCTCTATGTCCTGAATTACTTTCTCATTCAAAATTTATTCCAGGACCTCGCATACAACTGAGATCAAACTAATGGGCCTGTAGTTTTCTGGAACACGTTCCCCCCACCCCACTCTTAAAAATAGGTACTATATTAGCAATTCTCCAGTCACCGGGTATGACCCCTTAGATTATGTATACATTATAAAACCTTGGTTTGGGGATTGCAATTTCATGTGCCAGGTCCTTTAATATTCTTGGATGGAGACTATCCAGGCCCCCAGATTTAGTCCCATGAAGCTGTTTGATCTACCCCACTCAGAATGTTTTTATGGTCTTACTATAACATGATCAACACATCCATGAATGTAGTCTAAAAGTTCTCAATGCTATACTGATTTTTAGTCCATTTAAGAATAAATATGTTCCATTTAAAAATATATATATACACCATTGTTCCATTCAATTCTCATGCTCACGTGCTGCAAATGGAATATGTCTTATGGCAGTAATCCTATATCATCTCAAAATAGCAACAATTGAAAAATGTAACATGTTTTAGAAAAAGCTTTCCTGCAACTTGGGGCAAAACACTTAAAGAATTATGCCACATACTAGATAATTCTCTCGCACATAAATATCCTCTTTGAACTTTGAATCTATCTTGAGTATACAGTTAGCTGCATGCAAAACTGATACCGTCAAGTGCTTGTGGAATTAGAGCAGAAAATATGAAACAACAGTGCAATTATTTGTGTAATCATTTTTCAAATGTTCGTTTGTTTTAAAAAACAGTTAAAGTAAAATATGGGTTTTAACAGAACTGCTAGAATATATACATACATATAACAAGCAAAATTCACAGAACAACTCACCAAAACTTTTTCTTTATTACCCTATACAGTTTTTAGCTGAAACACATCAGCAGGTGGTCAACCTCCTGAAGCGAAAGTATTCAGTGCCTTCAGTTTTAAACAAGGAGTTTCAAACATACATCAGATTTTATGTAGTTTCAGCCACACAATAGGTATGTGCCTTGCCCTCTTCTGTGAGACAGTTCACAGATAAAGACACGGAAAATAATAAATCACCCATGGATCCAGCATTCACTCTGAGGCTTAGACAGCCGAATACCTGACCTGGGGCTGCAGTGCACGTGTGTACAGGCAAAAACATAGGTGTCTAGAAAACTTTTACTGCAAAATTTTAGCTGCTAATCTATTTTAGGCTCCAACATGGTCCAGAAGCAGCTGTGAGGGGTGGGGTTTGTAACTCCCTGTGGGGCCTGATTTTAGGGCTTAGGTGCCTAAGTCCTCTTATGAATCTACCCCTAAGATTCTAAATAGCTTGGGAAATGCAATTAAATTTATCTAGTTATATTTGCTAGAACTTTATTTTAGTAATATTATTCTTGATTACGTCAAGATCAACGCATTACTGATATGCGGCAAGACTGGGGGAAACACTGTTTATGTGTGGTAAAGATTAAGGTTTACTTCCCATTATGTGTTCATGTGTATCTATCTTGAAGTTTTATACTGACACCCATCACCGTAGTATTTATCTTCCATGTAAAATCAACAGCAAAGCCCCTAGTGGATTTCACAAAGTCTCTGGCACGTCTTCCTTTTCAGGGGAAGAATATCTCTGCTTGAGGTAGGGTTTTTGTTTTAAGATTTGTTTTAATTTTTTTTTTCTGTTGAATAGAAGAGAGAGTCAGTGTTGTGAGTCATCCTTGTGATGCTAAAGCTTTTTCAAAGAGGAAGGTTTGGCAAGTGTTTCCTAAAAGTGCTCAGACTCTGGATTTGCATGATCTTCTCTGGAAATTTGTCCCATATCTGAATCCCCTTGATCAAGAGCCCACTTCCTTCTGGGCTCTGTAATCTGCATTGACCCAGAGAAGTACAGTTGTCTCAGTGTTTCATAGATTGAAATTTGACCTCTACCGTAACTGGAGGAATAAAGCCTTATCTGTTAAAACTGGCATTGGAACCTGACTGGAGCCACTGTAAGGATTGAGCACAGAACTGGGGTGCTCATAGCACCTTAAGACATAGAGAAGGTGGGCAGCTGCATTTTGTGCCATCTAGAACCTGCACATCATCTTAATGTTCAACTTCTGATATAGTGAATTACAGCAATCCGTCCTGAAGATGACAAATGCAGAGATAACAGAGTCTTCATCCAAGTAGGAAGGGATAAAGTTTTTTTAGCAAACTGGAGGTAAAAAAAAAAAAGCATTTTTAAATAATGGTGCTAACTGGTCATCCAGGCTTAGCCAGGTCATCTTAGGACACAAACAAGACTTGGAGGTTTTGCACCACTTCAATGAACAAGGGCAGTATGCCTTCAGTGGAAGGTGGAGACAACATCACAACTAGTTCTTCAAAGCATTTCCCCTTTGAACCAGATCACTTCAGTCTTGTCTGGGTTTAGCTTGGGCCAGCTGCTCTTCATCCAATAATTGATTCCTTGTAAGCAGCCTGATGTTTTGGTAGTAACGGTGGTTGTGTTAGTTGAGAATTAGATATATACATAAGTGCCATCAGCATACCATTGCCTGTTATGCCCCTGGGGGGTCTCACGCTCTCTCCTAGTGTTCTCAAGTAGACATTGAAGAGAAGCAGGGATAGTATGGATCCCTGCAGATGGGAACTTTCAGAGAGGAGGGGCAGTTTTCCAGCCAGCCCTAATGGTGGGTAACACGAGTTCTCTTTTGCAAAAATTTGGAGGTTTTGAAACTTGTTTCATTCCACATCTGGATGAAACTGAGACCTTTCATAATTCTTCACAAAAAAATGGGAGAAGGGGAAAAGATTTTTTTTAAAATCTTCTACCACAGAACAGCCAATAGCCCACTGGTTAGGGCACTTACTGGGGAGGTGGAGGAACCAAGTTCAAGTCCTTGCTCTAATGATTATATTGTACAGAGTAAATTTGAACCTGGGTCTCCCACCCAGGCTACATCTCATAAGAGATGGGGAAGAAGGGCACCACCACAGGAATGTGCTGGGGAGCAGGTTCTGGGAACAGTGTGGGACCAGGGCAGGCAGGGAGCCTGCCTTAGCCCCACTGCACTGCCAGACTTCTAGCAACCGGAGATCGTGATTGACTGTCAGAGGCTCCAGGATCGACCAGTTGATTGCGATCTGTGGTTGATGACCACTGTACTAATCCCAAGGACTTGCCACCAGATCAATATGTATCTCAGATCTTGCCCAAACACCATGCTGCCAGCCATTCTTTAGTAAACTAATTAAAGATTTATAAATAAAAGAAAAGAAGAAGCTTATACTCAAGCTTTTAGGTCCCAGGTTCAATTCCTAATATGGTGGCCATCACATAGACAGGGTATCTAAAGGAGTGTTTACCAAGGGGGCAATAACAGTTAACTCTTTACAGACATGTTGAAACCATTTACTTTCAAAATTAATCAGCTCAGATGGACCCTTTTTCCCTTCTCACTGAAGAAGTGCATTGAGTCTTCCCCTTCTGCAAGTAGCAGTGTGAGCACTGTTACCTAGATACCTATTCTTGAAAACATCATTGTGTGTAATGTAAAATAAAAACCGCTAACATAAAGTAGTTTTGCCAGTAGCCTGGAAACTATAATGCAAACTATAACCACTTATATAAAGGAAAGCAAAGCAGGAGAACTCTAATCAACCCTCTGGTGACAGGAAAGTGGATTTATCAAAGCCAAGCAATAATTCATCACTGTCTCTTGTCTGTTATACTATTTGCTAAAGCTTCCTGTTAATTAGACCATGACAAATTTAGAGAAATACATGGTTGTCCTCATCATGAAAACAAAGTGCCTTTGGCTAAGTGATTACACTGAACTTTTACATACATCCTGTGCATAGATAACTGGGTTGAACTGTGCTGAGGACAGAAGATGCATTTCACAAAGGATTTTTGATATTTCAAACCATGGTTTCATTCTGAATGAAAGTTAAACCCCCAAATTTTGAAAATTCTCTAAAGAAAGAATTTCAAAAAAGGGTCAATTAAAACATTCTGTTTTGGTAAAATAACAATGTCTTGTTTTGATTTAGACTTTATTTTATTTTGTATTATTTACAACATAATACAAAAGTAATTTTAAAAATGTTAAACATTAAAATATATTGACTCCTGCTTTTGACTCCTACTATATTGACCCCCTACTTTTCTCATAAAAATGAATTGCTGGCTAAATCAATGCAATTTCATGAAAGGTTTCAATTTCTGCATATTCTGATGGAATATAGTTCCATAAAAATTCCTCCAATCAGCCCTAGAACTGGGCTTTTAACACATTCTGTAACTCAGACATGCAATACCATGCTTTATATGATGCAAATGTTTCTCTGGTATCCACAAAAAACATGTGAAGCACAAAATATATAAATTACTCCCCAGGAATTATTACCAGTTCACAGCACTGACACAAAATTATCTGACTAATATAACATTTCTCATTGTTTAGAAGTTAATTTAAAAAAAATACCAGCTGTAGCAGATATGACTCTCCAGCAGTAGGCAGGTATTCATTTTTGTGGGATGCAAATATATGCATTGACAAAAAAAAATGCTACCACTGTGAGTAAATGGGAACTGCTGCAGGCTTCACTCTGGGGCCAACAGACTGAAGCCAAACAGCTGCTGAGGGGTGGGGCCTTCTTGGCCCAATACTGTTTTGTTAGTCCTTTAAGCTTAGTGTTGGGTCTGTCACCTCCATCAGAGGAACAAAAAGAGCGCTGGCTTATTAAATGAAAACAGAAAATTAAGTTAGCCATGATTCACTGATCAATGGACTTCCTTCAGGTACTCTCTGTAAAAGAATATATATAGCTACATTTGGGTGTAGACTAGAGTCGGTTGGAGAAACTAGGACAGAACCATATTCCTTTGGAATATGCAGCTCCATAGAAATTGCACTTCACAAAATCTGGTCATTTTTACGAAGGGGAATTTTCTACAATGTTAGTTATATTATGTATCTTATTACAACCCCAAATAAAGAGGTCAATATCAAAACAAAATGTTTTGATTTGGTTGAAGAAAAAAAAACTTTGGAAAAAAGGAACTGTTTCAGGTCAGAAACAGAAGCTTCCTTCTGAGAATTTCAAAATGTTCAGTTCTCTCCCTGATTTGGAACTAAGCCAAATTTCAAAAACTTGAATCCTTCACAAAACAGAAATTTTGTTCTAGGCATGACTATAGTGTACACTACAGATAATTCCTGAACAAGGTCTTCATGGTTAATTCTTCATAGGTTAATGTTTTCAATCTTCAATCAATATGCACTATATTTAAGATTATCTTTTTATACCATTATACTAAAGCCTGGGGTTCCAAGCCCCAACACCCAGGGCTGAAGATGAAGCCTGAGCAACTTAGCTTCACAGGGCTCCCTGTGGTGTAGGGCCCTGGGCAGTTGCCCTGCTTGCTACCCCCCAATGCTGGCCCTGGCTTTTATATGCAGAAAACAGTTGTTGTGGCACAGGTGGGCCGTGGAGTTTTAATAGCGTGCTATAGTTGGGGCTCAAAAGAAAAAGGTTGAGAACCCCTGGCCTGGAGGACAAGGGAAGTTACTTCATAAAAAGGCTAATTTGCCTTCAGAATACCGGCCAATTTAGACATTCCTAAAAGACATCAACTTGTTTAAATATTTTGTACAAGAAATCAGTTTTAAATGATCTTGTGTTTGATCTTTTTTATTATAGTCAGATATTCACTGTATCTTCACTTTACTTTACTCTCTATATATTGATTTTTCTCAATTAGAAGGATTAAGTCAGTTTTTGTTTCTTTTGTAATACAAAAGTGCTTTTGGCCAGTACAGCAGAAATTGTTAAACAGATTTGAATTCTGTGGACTCTGAAAATTGTGATTTTGATACTAGGTATTTTAGAAACAACAAATAACTGCAAATAAAAAAAAGTTTTGGTTGGTCAATGTGGTAGATAGAGAAATAGGAAATTATAGGTTCTTTTGTTATAATAGTTTGTAAACAATGAAATCTGGAAATATATATGCATGATGAAAATGCACATATATGAGTTTTATATTCATGAATGATCCATTCTTTAAAACATTTTGTTAAATGAGGGGTGTGCTTAAATTCAAATATACTTTATGCTCATCTGACTTTTGCACACAAAACCTCTGATTTGTGTGTGTACATGTAGGGATGCACACTTAGGCATGCAACACTTTCAAACTTTGGACCTGGAAGTCTGGTTGAGAAGGTAAGAAAGTACTAAGTGAACTAAAAACTAGAACTAATCACAATATTAGTGATGGTGGTGAGTAAAACACCTGACACAGTGGTTTCTCTTGTAATCACAAATGGTGGGCAAAACTGTTCCTTGGGATGCTCTCGTTTGCTGATGGGAGAATAAAGCACTAGACCCCTCTTCCACAACCAAAGCCCTGAATAAGCAAGCTGAGCCAGATCTCTCAGCAACCAAGATTGTATTAAGGGGGAAAAGGCAGGGAAATTGGAAAGATTTCTGTTGAAGTTTTGTCAGTTTAGATGTATTTCTTCAGTATGTTTAATTGTTAGGTGTGCATGCTCACGATGTTTTTGATAGGGTATATTTTACAACTAGAATAAAATAGATATATAGAGGCAGATTTGAACTTTTAAAAATAATGAAGGATTTTGATGTGACTCAGTGATTTAACACGTTAGTTGTTTACCTCTAGAGACATCACTTCAAGTTCATCCTGCATCACAAGCTGAATGGAACTTGGTCTTGTCCTAAATCTGAGGCAGCAATGCGTCCATCAAATTCAATACCAATTTAGGTAACAGAAACTTTTAAAAGCTTGTGAATATTCTAAAAAATATATTTCTGAGGAATCCATACAGAGCAGTCTTTAAATCATATGCACTAAAGAGGTCTCAAAAGGGCTGGTTATAGGATAAAGTGGGATTTTTTTACCTTTAAGTTGTTGTCACGGAGTGGGCCATTCAAGGCTCACACACCCACTTGAACTCTCCCCCACTCAGGAACAATACAGTTCCAAAATGTATTTCTTCTCTTCAGCATGTAGCCAGACATACAGAGACCTTCCAGATTTGTGCCGCTGACCAATCTCCTTCCCTGCAATCAGTCTCTTTCTCACAGCTTCTTCTTTCTGCATGCTATATAAAAGGAGCTAGACTTGCTTCACTGCTAAACTCCAGATTACTTTACCTCTCAGACTCTCAACTCTTTCCTGCCTGTGCCTTGAATCCTGTCAACAAGCCTAAGAGAGAGGGATTTGAAACTGACCCTTCAGCTGGCCCCAGTGTCAAGAGTCTTTATGAGAACTGGATATGAGAACATATATCCCAACAGGTCCAGTAACTAGGGACACTATTGTTTGGTGGCTGTTCCATTACATACTATATGTGAAATGCATTGTTAATCTCAAGGCTTGAGTTTGCCTTGATGAGACAGTTGTTTCTATCACAAAACACCATTGCAGTTCACACCTGTCTCTCAGTAGACAGTCCCAGGTCAGAATGGGACAGAAGACTGAGCTACCTTTTCACCCACATTGGCAGGATCACGCGAAGAAGCTTCCCCTTCCTCTGCCTGTCTTCTGGAGCACAATATCTCTAAAATAAAACCTGGTGCTTATACAAAGCTTAGCTTGTTCTCATTGGATTTCCATAAACAAGGGATTTCAATTTCTTCTAAATATCCAGCACTCCTGATCTCAGATGGAAAATAATACATCTGTCTCTCATCTGAACATTTGAGAGCCTCAAATCGGTTTGGATTAAGTAGAGGTGAAAACTGGAGTTGGATAATTTCTTATTTTAGCATAACAGTGTTTCCCTATCCTTAATTTTAGCTGCCTTCATGCTAAAATATAATTTACATCTTTAAATTCTGCGATCCCTAGGGTTCCACAAAACAAACAAATATCTAAAGCTACAAGTAAAATTGGCCATTGCTTATAGGAGATGAAGTATGTGACACACTCTCCATCCCTGTTAGCTAAAGACAGGTGGCAGTAGGGGTGTTTGGCTTCATTGTAATTATGTCAACAGAGATGTTGAGGCACATTAGGCACTTGTCTATGTTTATGTGATTTGCTGCTCTGAGCTACTCAGCAGGATGAGTACGGAGCTGACAGATTGAGTATCTTTAGTTCTGTAATACACTGACTTGTCTCTGCTCACTTCATGTGGCATTTGCATTTTACAAAGGTTTTCTAAATGCATAAAACTACTAAGACAAGTTCCAAAAGAACACTGTAATACAACAGAGCAATTACAGCCAAGAAAAACAATCATGTTATTCTAGAGCCAACCACGCAATTATGTGGAAGAATCCTGCAAGCAAGCACCTCTCCCAGCCTCTTCACACTATGCAAAGTCCAAAGTTATCCCATTCTTGGGGTTTCACTTTATTAACCAGGGAAACCTCATGATAAAAAGATCAGCTCATATCTCCTCTTCATCCAAAGATTTAGCTGCTCTGAAGGTTTTACCCTCTGGACTCCTCAGTCTGCACTGTAGGCCCTTCTATCTCCTCAGAGTGTCACACCCATCTCCCAGAGATCCAGGTGAGATAGTAAGTTGTCAGTGACGCACTGGGTCAAGCAAAACCCATTCACCTTCCTTCCAGCAACATCAGCATCTACTAGCAGGGCAATGTGTTTCAGGAAAATGCCATAAATGTCAAGGGGCAGGAGAGTAGCAACAGCAGATTTTTTTTTTTTTTGAACAAACCAAAATGACATTTCAGTTTTTAAATGACATATTGTCATTGATGTATTCAAACTTGCCATGAGCTCAGTGGATAAACCTTTCAGCAACTCTTGCCAGCCCCTTCCTTGGGGATAGGGAAACCTCATGTGTAACTGAAATGGCAAATCAACCTTCAGAAGTTGCTAGGTAATAGTACCTGGACTTCAGTGTCACCAACCTCCCAATAAGAGTTTGTTTAAATAGTGTAATGCTTCCATCTTGTGTTTAGTAGATTGAATGCTGGCAGGCCTGCCTATGAGGGGAGGCAAAGGGGGCAATTGCTCAGTGGCCTGGGCAATTTAAAAGGGCCCTGGGGCCCCCAGCCACCAGTGCTGCTGTGGTAGGTGTGCTGGCCAGGAGCCCCAGGCCCTTTTAAATCACCCAGGTGGGATGCAGGGTGCCTAGATGTATGAGACCGTTCCGGGCCCTGCGTTTTGTGGGGCCCCACGGGCCAGCATGGGCGGTCCTGGAAGTCACGGATTCGTCACTCCCTCCACCCACCCTCACCCAGGGATGGCTCTGGCCCTCGGGCCTGGAATTTCTGTCGGCGGGCCTGAATGCTGTCAATCTATGTCATGCTGCTCCTAGCTGCTGTGGATATTTATTGTTCTGGCTGCACAACTGAAACCAACATAAAATCGAGGCTTTTCACTGGGGGCAGAGAAGACTGCTCAAATATTTAAAGGGATAGGACATCACATTCCTCCACCCTACTTTAAAAAAAAAAAACACTTTCCAACTATACACATGCACACACACAATTGTTTACATGGCTAACATGAGACAGCCTAACTAAGAGTTGAGGATGGACTACTGCAGACTCATATCGCAAGGAATGATTTGCCTTTTTCTCCAGTCTCTCATGACTCCAGACTATGGCTTTCATCCATACAATGCCAAAATGACCTTTGTGAAGAGCTTACAAAACCTGAAATTGTGAGTGATCATTCTAAAATCACTGTATTTCCCATAAGATGTGACCGTAATTCGGAGAAAATTTGTGTCATGTCAACATCAGTTGAGTAAACTGGAGATTCTTTTGATCCAACACTGAACCTTGTAGTACCATTACTTTCATGAGAGAAAGCACATCACCCTTAGCAGTTTCTTTGTTGATATCTGTGCTAGTAAAGGGTAATCCATCCAACAAACTGAGATGGAACACTTAATTTGAAATTTCTTTGGGTTGACAGGAGGTTGGGCATGGCAGGTGTGACAACCCATCAGCCCTGTTCTGCTGAGTCCCTTTGCGGAATTGAATAGTGTAGGAATGAGCTGAAAATAGCAATGCTCATTGTTGCATGTCAGCAGCAGCTAATGAAAGAATTCCATGTTTTGGTCCAAAAACTGAAATTAACGGGTAATGATTTGTCAGCAAAGTAAAATGTGGACCATACAGATAGGTGTGGAATTTCCAAATTCCAAAGATAAAGGTAGAGCATGAATCTTTCAGTTTTACTTGCACAGAGTTCTTCTCAGGCATAGTGAGTGTTCGTGAAGCAAAGGCAATTGGTTTCTAGATTCCATCAGGAAAAATGTGGGAAAGTCACCCCAACACTAATAAGGTAAGTTAAATACAAATAAGGAAAGGGGGAAAATCCCCTACTGAATATGTATCAAACATAGTGGCGTCAACATAATGTATTATAAAAGTGGCGTCACAGCCTAGGGGTGTTAGGAGAGAGATATGTAACCCTTGGGAGGTACCAGAATGACGGCCACTGGTCATAATGGTGATGAGGAAGATGATAGCTACCATTCCAAGTTGTTCTACAAGGTACGGTGTGAGTATATGGGTGTGCAGATGAACATTCTGTAGTATCTCTATTTTACCAAATTGGGGTGTTTGTGACTGTGCTAAATATATTAATAAACTAGATTTGCAAATATAAAAGAGTTCCTATATTGTGAGTGTTGAAACTGTGCACATTTGGGTTTCCAACTATATAATAATTTGAATAACATTGGGCCTGATCTTGGGGCAAGAGCCTGTCAATCCTCAAAGTGATAATTGGGGATTCTTAAGTAATCAATATAATTAATGCATAATCTAAAGATCGGACAACAGTCACAGTTAAATTTATCAGTTGTTCTAAAACCTCCTCCACTGACGCCTCAATCTGGGACAGTTCCTCAGATTTGTCACCTAAAATGAATGGCTCAGGTGTGGGACTATCACTTACATCCTTTGCAGTGAAGACCAATCCAAAGAATTCATTTTTCTTCTCTGCAATGGCCTTGTCTTCCTTGAGAGCACCTTGATTGTCCCCAGTGGGCCCACAGATGGTTTGGCAGGCTTCCTGATTTTGATGTACTTAAAGGGTTTTTTGGTGTTAGTTTTTGTGTCTTTTGCTAGTTGCTCTTCAAATTATTTTTGGCTAACTAAGTATACCTTTTACACTTGAATTGCCAGAGTTTATGCTCCTTTCCATTTTCCTCAACAGGGTTTGACTTCCAATTTTTAAAGGATGCTTTTTTGCCTCTAGCTGCCTCTTTTAATCTCTTATTCTTCCTTGTGGGTTCCTGGACTAACTGCTCCAAGAAGCCATCATTAATGGTGTCTAGAAACTTTAACTCATCATCCTGTTCTGAGATGACATGTACCCAGTCAATATGGGAACAGCCAAAATCTCCCATTATTATTTTTCTATTTTTATAGCCGTTCTAATCTCCCAGAGCATTTCACAGTCACTACCAACATCCTGGTTAGGTGGTCAGTAGTATATTCCTACTGCTACACTCTTATTAATCCAAATGATAGAGTGTTTTCTCTTGTTTTCACGCACTCCACTGAATTTTGTTTAATATAACCCAGAGGAACACTTGTCAAATCATTTTTTTCCTTTCAAAAAGCAACACACCATACTCTATGCAGAGAGCCAAGTGAAATCAACAGTAAATTATTTCTTCCTTCTATTTAAAGCAGTCTCTTAAATTTGTCCATACTGTTTCTTTCAATAATTCCTGTATGTGCGAGTTGCTGTGCCCCACCTGAAAGACTTCATCTTACAATGATTTAGACCATTAGTATATGATACTGATTTTTTAAAAGTGTATTTTTCTATTGAAAGATGTTTTCAAAGTTGCCTTAAAGGTGGTTAAATGTTCCATAGGAATGACTAAGCCAAATTACTTCCTTCATTTATCTATGAAAAGCAGCAGTGCCAGCTTTCATGTAACTGCACTGCCAGCATACCCCAATCCTGACAGTTAGACATCACCTATAGTGAGAAGAGATTAGTTCACTCTCCACTTCCATCTACAAAAACTAACAAAAGCTGACCGTGCTATATGAAGTGCTGTGGTTTTGCCTTTGACACCTGTCCACTAGGAATTAGACTGGCACCCAACCTCATTTCAACAAACTTTTGTGAAGGCACCATATTTGAAGTCATTCATACAAAACAGGTGGGGCTGAACTCTGTCCTCAGATATACTCAAGCACCCCTATTAACATTAATGGAATCTGTATAAATATAACTCAGAGTCTGTATAAATATAACCCGGAGTCTGAGCCAGGTTTCAGAATTTAGGGCCAGATTTTTAAAGGAATTTGAGCATCTAGTGGGATTTTCAAAAGCATCTAGGCACTTAAAACCCACTGAGTTCCAAATCAAAGAGTTGTAGGTGCCTAGGTCCTTCTGAAAATCTTACTAGGTGCTCAAATTCCTTTTAAAAAGTCTGGCCCTTAGTGTTTTTGCCCCCAAAATATTTTCTCTAGCAGCTTTTTTAAAAAAATGTTCTCTATATTTTTATTCTGTTAATACTTTATGTTCTGTATTTTTGCAAACCCTGTATTTAGACATTTCAGTGACAAGGTATGTTTTGGAATGCTATTGTTAACATTTCATATCAAGCCATCCACATTAGCATTCTGCAACGTATACTGTACAATAATCATTTCTGCAATCAAGTGGCCTTTTCCAAAAGAACAGGAGATGTCAGAAGTAAATCAAATGCAAATTTCCATCGTGTCTGAGAAGAGAGGTAGTGGTGTTTTGCTTTATTTTATTTTCTTTGTTTTTACCAATTATGTTCCTTATCCAATCAGAGGATTTCTCTTGTATACCCTGAAGGGTTTGAATTGAGTTGTACTGAGAGATCAGAAAGTGTGAACCAGAATTTGGTCAACAAGATAGTGCTGGTGCCAAAGAAAAGAAACGTATTGTTAGGAAAGCAGAAATGGTGATCTGTTAACGTCCCCTGAAGCTGGTGACACACTCTTCAGGGCAAGGACCATATTTATTTCTAGCTAGATGTTTATGTTGTGTACAACACAGAAGTATCTGATGCCCTACCTGAGCTATTTTTATAGTTTGTAGCTTACAGTGCTAAAGCCATTGTCCATGCTAAACAGTACTGAAACAGTAATGTGTTCTATAAGTGGTAATATTATCAAATGTATGTAACTGTATAATCATATACACATGTACATCATTTTAAAGATGTATTTTAAAGAATCCTTATTGAGGTTGCAGGGACAAACCATCCCGATGGATAGAAAGAATAGTAAACATGGCAGGTGACCAGCTTGGCTTCACAGTGACATCCTTGCTGATCTTAAACACAAAAAAGAAGCGTACAAGAAGTGGAAGAGAGGAGGCAACCAGCCCTCTGTGGAGAAAGAAGTGGTTCAGGACTATTTAGAAAAGCTGAACAAGCACAAGTCCATGGGACTGGATGCACTGTATCCAAGGGTGCTAAAGGAGTTGGCAGATGTGATTGCAGAGCCATTGGTCATTTTCCTTGAAAACTCATGGCGATCGGGGGAAGTCCCAGATGACTGGGAAAAGGCTAATGTAGTGCCCATCTTTAAAAAAAGAAGGAGGATCTGGGGAACTACTACACCCCAGTCAGCCTCACCTCAGTCCCTGGTAAAATCATGGAGCAGGTCCTCAAGGAATCAATTTTGAATCACTTCGAGAAGAGGAAAGTGATCAGGAACAGTCAGCATGGATTCACCAAGGGCAAGTCATGCCTGACTAACCTAATTGTCTTCTATGATGACATAGCTGGCTCTGTGGATGAGGGGAAAGCAGTAGATGTGTTATTCCTTGACTTTAGCAAAGCTTTTGATACGGTCTCCCACAGTATTCTTGCCAGCAAGTTAAAGAAGTATGGGCTGGATGAATGGACTATAAGGTGGATAGAAAGCTGGATAGATCACTGGGCTCAATGGGTAGTGATCAATGGCTCCATGTCTAGTTGGCAGCCGGTATCAAGCGGAGTGGCCCAAGGGTTGGTCCTGGGGCCGGTTTTGTTCAATATCTTCATTAATGATCCAAAGGATGGCATGGATTGCACCCTCAGCAAGTTTGCAGATGACACTAAATTGGGAGGAGTGGTAGATACGCTGGAGGGTAGGGATAGGATACAGAAGGGTAGACAAATTAGAGAATTGGGCCAAAAGAAATCGGATGAGGTTCAACAAGGACAAGTGCAGAGTCCTGCACTTAGAATGGAAGAATCCCATGCTCTGCTACAGACTAGGGACTGAGTGGCTAGGCAGCAGTTCTGCTGAAAAAGACCTAGGGGTTACAATAGACAAGAAGCTGGATATGAGTCAACAGTGTGCCCTTGTTGCCAAGAAGGCCAATGGCATTTTGGGATGTATAAGTAGGAGCATTGCCAACAGATCGAGCGATGTGATCATTCCCCTCTATTCGGCATTAGTGAGACCTCATCTGGAGTACTGTGTCCAGTTTTGGGCCCCACACTACAAGAAGGATGTGGAAAAATGGAAAGAGTCCAGCGGAAGGCAACAAAAATGATTAGGGGGCTGGAGCACATAACTTATGAGGAGAGGCTGAGGGAACTGGGAATGTTTAGTCTGCGGAAGAGAAGAATGAGGGGGGATTGATAGCTGCTTTTAACTACCTGAAAGGGGGTTCCAAAGAGGATGGACCTAGATTGTTCTCAGTGGTAGCAGATGACAGAACAAGGAGTAATGGTCTCAAGTTGCAGTGGGGGAGATTTAGGTTGGATATTAGGAAAAACTTTTTCACTAGGAGGGTGGTTAAGCACTTGAATGTGTTACCTAAGGAGGTGGTGGAATCTCCTTCCTTAGAAGTTTTTAAGGTCAGGCTTGACAAAGCCCTGGCTGGGATGATTTAATTGGGGATCGGTCCTGCTTTGAGCAGGAGGATTCTATGATCAAAGCGGGCAATGTAAGTCCCATTACATTAGTGGGTAACATTTTCAAAAGCACCTAGATAACTTAGGAGAAATCCCATTGATTTTAAATGAAACAGATTCTTAAGTGCCTAAGTCATTTTGATAATGAATCTTAGGCTCCTGAGTCACTTAGATGCATTTGACATTTTTACCTTATGTAAAGGTACATGTTTACATGTAATGTGTCCTTGGCCAAAATTACTTGTGAGCGCAATCTTTTTATTTTTCCCCTTCACATATTCAGCAATACATGATAAAAGTTCATGATATCCAGGGACAGAACATATGGCCAAATTGTCCATTTACCTTTAATGAGGTATTAACGAGTTCCAATAAATACATAATCAGGAGTTAGACTTTCTATCCCACCCTTGCTCCTCACAATACAATGCTTAGGCAATTTATAAAGAGTGCCTCTCTGATATCATAAGCACACTCAAGTATTGTGTATATTCTTCTTCCCAGTACAAGTTAGAATTACAAGCTGAAATTCTTGTAAATAGCTATTTGCCATATATACAACTAACCAATCTTTCCCGAAGATATATTTTTTCCATATTTGAAAATATCCACAAACCTAACCAACAAAGCGATTCCATTCAGCTCCATGGCAAGTAGTTATTATTGTTTGTTAATCACAGAACTTCAGTCAAATGATAGTTTACTTTGTGCCATAAGATACACAAAACTTTACAATAACATGCTAAACATATATTAAAGATATTCCCATCCCTGAAGAATTTATAGGCTAGACATTTAAGGGTACAATAGAATGCACAGCATGGTAATGGTAGCTATAAGGCAAACGCTTGTCTGAGCAGGTTGCTTTTCTGTAGCATTTTTCTTTTTAAAGGGGCCTTGATGTACATTGAAAGGCTGCTTCAAGCAGAAGACATGGTATGAAAACAACAGTGGAGATGGAAATAAGCTTGGAAAACTCAGTAAAGAAGTTTGGATATAGCATAAGGAACAGGCATAACAGGGGATGCCGGAAGGGCAAGGAGATGGAGATCTTTGAAGGAGGTAGAGGAGAAGGATTAATTCTGTCAATGAACATGAGAAGGCAGTGGGCAGATTGAACAGAGGGAAAAGTAATCTTGACAACAGTAGTTGTGGATAAACTGGGTACAAGAAATGGAGAGGCTGATGAACTTCAGAAGCATATAGGTCCCTATTTCCTTAAGAAATTTATGTCCTGGAATAATGCTGAGATTCTGCCAAAAATTGTCATTTTAAAATTTTAATAATGCTAAGTTTTTAACTGCAGAAAAAGACGAACTGATCAAAGATGATCTACATGTTTCTGAACAATCACTTTCAAATGTTTTCTTCCTGAATCAATTAAGGGTTTTTTTTTAAGATAATGCATGCACTGACCTGAAAGTGAAAGTTTTATGGATTAATTATTACATATATGGATGAGACACCAGCAAGAGACCAGAATAATATGACAGCCTGAAGTCTGAGCTCTGATGGGATAGCAAAACAATCTGTCTCTATTGACCCCCAAAACCTAACTCCCCTGCCCCCACAAAACAACAACAAAACAGTGCTCAAAGTTGCAGAGAATAGATTCTCCAAGCATTTTTTTTTAATTAAAAAGATACCTCACTGAGTGACCGAGAAACAAGGCTAGAGAGCCACATGCACTGATAGAGCAGAGAAAAGAGAGAGAGAGAGAGAGATGCATCTTAAATTGGACAATATAGAAAACAGATCAAGAAGGAGCAATATCAGAATTAAGGGACGCCCTGAAATGCTGAAAGAGGAAACCCAATCCAATGCGTAAAAGCTTTAATTGTGGAGTTGCTATATCTGAGTTCTCTGGAAGAGGTAAAAGTGGTGAGAGCACACAGGGTGCTCCTCCCCCTATCTGTGCCTCATAATAATATAAAACTCAGAGATCTAATTGTGAAAATTCATGATCATCAGTAGAAAAGTTTAATTGTGAACAAAACCATAGAGCATTCAGATCTCATACTAAATGGCCACAATCTGCAAATTTTCCATGTCCTCTCTGCCCTAAGTTTAGAAAAGAGAAGAGAGTTGGGAGAAATTACAGCAGCACTCAGGAGGCACGTATCTGCTACAGATGGGGATTCCCATTTAAACTCTCATTCAGCTTCTTAAGTCAGCATTATACAGTAAGAGGCTGAAAAAAAGGAAAATACACTCCAGTTGCTTGGGATATAAATCCAAATCTCAGACATACAAAAAGACTCTCCAGAGGTAGTAACCACAGATAAGCTGCTAAAAAACTCTTGGCAAGTAGCAAAACCCAGGGGGAGAAAAAGGAAAAGAAAAGACAGAAGATTCTAAAGACCACAATGGGGCAATGGCAGAAGAGACAGTGAACAAGAGAATTCAAATACTTGAGGTGTAATCTAAAGACTAATCAGAAGGAACTTCTTGGGAGTCACCAAGAATGAACAGCTAAACAGTAACAATGTTAATGTTATAAAGAAAATAGTATGAAGTTCGGCTTAATTGGGATGATCAGCAATAGCTGTGCTCTGTATTTTATAACAGAGAAAATAATGGACAATGGGGAATGGAGAGATTCCAAAGATAGAGGAGATTGGAGAAAATAGAGAGGGGATAGGGAAGAGCTTTTAGGGGTAACTCAAATGATCAGACGGCAATTATCCTTAAGAGTCAAGGTCCCACAGGTGGACAATGTACCTCCTTTGGGTTGCAAGAAAAGCAGTCCATGTGCTTATAGGGAGAGTCCAGGGATTTAAAGTTCAAAGCACAGTCATTTGGGGATTGTTCTACCTGTTATGTTGGTATTTCATTTGTGGATTTAGAGTAAGGGGAATGCAGAAGAGGAGGGGAACTAAAGAGGCAGCGTGGGGGTGGGGGAATTAATACAAGATATAGTTATGGAAGTTTACAGACAGAAACAAAGCTGTATTCCGACACACAATCATGAATGCAATATAATTAGAAACAAGATTGGTAATAAAGCGCCCATGCCATCAACAGCAAAAGAATCACAATAATTTTAATTAGCTAACTAGGTACTTTAAAAGGAAGAGACTTTGAGACTAACGAATTTGAATGTCAAAAGAGCTAAATAAAGGAAAAGGAAAAGAGACCCAGCAGAAAGTAAAAAACACTCACTCAGATTATTCTACTTCAATAAATTCATTTTCAGCAGGGACAAATTATGGGCAAGAAAGGTAATTGGTTTCAACAGACACTTTTTGCTTCAGCTAAACAAAAGAACTGAGGAGTGAGCATAATATTTTCTAAACATGTCCCTTTTCAGATCAGTTGAGGATAGGAGAAGTCCTTATATTGTTGAAGGGCATAAATGCTGGGTTATTAATAAAAGTAGGCTCAGTGCATATTCCCAACCAAAAGCAAAAAACTCTTTAAATGACTTCTTGAACACATAATAATAACTTTGGGAAGGGGAAAATATATTTGAAGGAGACTTCAAATCGAACACTGATTCCTTACTGGGACAAACCTGTTTTTGTTGTTGTTTTTAAATATATATGGGGGTTAGGAAAGTAGGTACAACATTGAATTATTGGCACAGAGAAGTCAATCTTTCAGATTGCTAGAGATAATTGCTTGGAGGGGAAAGAGATTACACATTTTATTTGAAGCCTCATCAGCTATATACTGGAATAGATGAAATGTTAACTTCTGAATCCTTAATGAAGCAAATAAGATCTGCAGAAATAGGCAATATTACATAGTCAGATCGTGCACTAGCGGAAATAATATTTGATAGCTGAGATGGTCCCAAAGCTCACTTTATTTCTCCAAGACAAAGATCAGGTTGCAGCAATTAAACAGGATATTGTTCAAGGCTTTCAAATAAGTGATATGGATAATATAAAAAGAGGCCTTCTCTGGAAGGCGGGTAAACCAGTATTTAGGGGTCAATTGATCTCAAGTGAAAAAAGAAAGAGCTCAAGAAAAAATCAGAACTAGAACAGAAGATTAAAAAGTTACAATACATTCATAAAAACACAGGCTCAAAACCCGCCATTACAATTAACTAATGTTAGGAGGAAATTGAATGTGTTAATGACAGATGCCACTGAAAAAGCCTTTAGGTATAGAAAACAAAAGTTTTATGAAAAAGGAAATAAAGTGACAGGCTATTGGCTTGAAAGATTAAAGGGCTTCAAGGGCAATTTATTATTCTACCAATGAAGAACAATCAGCCAAAGATAGCTACACACTCTAACAAAATATGTGCTACTTTTGCAGTTTAGTATAAAAATCTCTATACCTCAGATACTCCAAACTCATTCAAAAATATCTGGAAGTAGCAGGCAAACCAAAGATAAGCACAATTGATAAAAAAATTAATCTAAATAAATAACAGAAGAACTCCTAGACTCAACAGCAAGTATTAAAAGTGGTAAGACTCCAGGACTTGATGGATTTCCAGATGAATTTTAGAAGATATTAAGGAGGTATTAGTGGACCCCTGGTGAGGTACCTTCAATGCAATCCTGTTAGGGGAGGAACCTCCACAACCTATGAAAGAAGCTATTGTGGTTGCTCTCCTTAAAGATGTAAAAGACAGAGTTTCAGAGTAGCAGCCGTGTTAGGGTATGTCTACACTATGGAATAAGGTCAAATTTATAGAAGCCGTTTTTTTAGAAATCGGTTTTATATATTCGAGTGTGTGTCCCCCCACAGAAAATGCTCTAAGTGCATTAAGTGCATTAACTCGGCGGAGCGCTTCCACAGTACCGAGGCTAGAGTCGACTTCCGGAGCATTGCACTGTGGATAGCTATCCCACAGTTCCCGCAGTCTCCGCTGCCCACTGGAATTCTGGGTTGAGATCCCAATGCCTGATGGGGCTAAAACATTGTCGCGGATGGTTCTGGGTACATACTGTCAGGCCCCCATTCCCTCCCTCCCTCTGTGAAAGCAAGGGCAGACAATCGTTTCGCGCCTTTTTTCCTGAGTTACCTGTGCAGACGCAATACCACGCTAAGCATGGAGCCCGCTCAGATAACCGTCACCTTATGTCTCCTGGGTGCTGGCAGACGCAGTACAGCATTGCTACACAGTAGCAGCAACCCATGCCTTCTGGCAGTAGACGGTGCAGTACGACTGGTAGCCGTCCTCGTCGTGTCCGAGGTGCTCCTGGCCACGTCGGCTGGGAGCACCTGGGCAGACATGGGCGCAGGGACTAAATTTAGAGTGACTTGACCAGGTCATTCTCTTTAGTCCTGCAGTCAGTCCTATTGAACCGTCTTATGGTGAGCAGGCAGGCGATACGGATTGCTAGCAGTCGTACTGTACCATCTTCTGCCGGGCAGGCAAGAGATGAGGATGGCTAGCAGTCGTATTGTACCATCTTCTGCCGGGCAGGCAAGAGATGAGGATGGCTAGCAGTCGTACTGTACCATCTTCTGTCGAGCAGCCATGAGATGTGGATGGCATGCAGTCCTTCTGCACCGTCTGCTGCCAGCCAAAGATGTAAAAGATAGATGGAGTGGATCAAAACAAGAAATAGACCAGATTTGTTTTGTACTCATTTGCCTCTTCCCCTGTCTAGGGGACTCATTCCTCTAGGTCACAGTGCAGTCACAGAGAAGGTGCAGCAAGGTAAATCTAGCCATGTATCAATCAGAGGCCAGGCTAACCTCCTTGTTCCAATAAGAACAATAACTTAGGTGCACCATTTCTTATTGGAACCCTCCATGAAGTTCTGCCTGAAATACTCCTTGATGTAAAGACACCCCCTTTGTTGATTTTAGCTCCCTGAAGCCAACCCTATAAGCCGTGTCGTCAGTCGCCCCTCCCTCTGTCAGAGCAACGGCAGACAATCATTCTGCGCCTTTTTTCTGTGCGGACGCCATACCAAGGCAAGCATGGAGGCCGCTCAGCTCACTTTGGCAATTAGAAGCACATTAAACACCACACGCATTATCCAGCAGTATATGCAGCACCAGAACCTGGCAAGGTGATACCAGGCGAGGAGGCGACGTCAGCGCGGTCACGTGAGTGATCAGGACATGGACACAGATTTCTCTGAAAGCATGGGCCTGCCAATGCATGCATCATGGTGCTAATGGGGCAGGTTCATGCTGTGGAATGCCGATTCTGGGCTTGGGAAACAAGCACAGACTGGTGGGACCGCACAGTGTTGCAGGTCTGGGACGATTCCCAGTGGCTGCGAAACTTTCGCATGCGTAAGGGCACTTTCATGGAACTTTGTGACTTGCTTTCCCCTGCCCTGAGGTGCATGAATACCAAGATGAGAGCACCTCTCACAGTTGAGAAGCAATTGGCGATAGCCCTGTGGAAGCTTGCAACGCCAGACAGCTACCAGTCAGTTGGGAATCAATTTGGAGTGGGCAAATCTACTGTTGGGGCTGCTGTGATGCAAGTAGCCCACGCAATCAAAGATCTGCTGATATCAAGGGTAGTGACCCTGGGAAATGTGCAGGACACAGTGGATGGCTTTGCTGCAATGGGATTCCCTAACTGTGGTGGGGCCATAGATGGAACCCATATCCCTATTTTGGCACCGGAGCACCAAGCCGCCGAGTACATAAACAGCAAGGGGTACTTTTCAATAGTGCTTCAAGCTCTGGTGGATCACAAGGGACGTTTCACCAACATCAACGTGGGATGGCCGGGAAAGGTACATGACGCTCGCATCTTCAGGAACTCTGGTCTGTTTCAAAAGCTGCAGGAAGGGACTTTATTCCCAGACCAGAAAATAACTGTTGGGGATGTTGAAATGCCTATATGTATCCTTGGGGACCCAGCCTACCCCTTAATGCCATGGCTCATGAAGCCGTACACAGGCAGCCTGGACAGTAGTCAGGAGCTGTTCAACTACAGGCTGAGCAAGTGCAGAATGGTGGTAGAATGTGCATTTGGACGTTTAAAGGCGCGCTGGCGCAGTTTACTGACTCGCTTAGACCTCAGTGAAACCAATATTCCCACGGTTATTACTGCTTGCTGTGTGCTCCACAATATATGTGAGAGTGAGGGGGAGATGTTTATGGCAGGGTGGGAGATTGAGGCAAATCGCCTGGCTGCTGGTTATGCGCAGCCAGACACCAGGGCGGTTAGAAGAGCACAGGAGGGCGTGGTATGCATCAGAGAAGCTTTGAAAACCAGTTTCATGACTGGCCAGGCTACGGTGTGAAAGTTCTGTTTGTTTCTCCTTGATGAAACCCCCCGCCCCTTGGTTCACTCTACTTCCCTGTAAGCTAACCACCCTCTCCTCCTCCCTTCAATCACCGCTTGCAGAGGCAATAAAGTCATTGTTGCTTCACATTCATGCATTCTTTATTTATCCATCACACAAATAGGGGGATGACTACCAAGGTAGCCCAGGAGGGGTGGTGGAGGAGGGAAGGAAAATGCCACACAGCACTTTAAAAGTTTACAACTTTAAAATTTATTGAATGCCAGCCTTCTTTTTTTTGGGCAATCCTCTGTGGTGGAGTGGCTGGTTGGCCGGAGGCCCCCCCACCGCATTCTTGGGAGTCTTTGTGTGGAGGCTATGGAACTTGGGGAGGAGGGTGGTTGGTTACACAGGGGCTGTAGTGGCAGTCTGTGCTCCAGTTGCCTTTGCTGCAGCTCAACCATACACTGGAGCATACTGGTTTGGTCCTCCAGCAGCCTCAGCATTGAATCCTGCCTCCTCTCATCACGCTGCCGCCACAGTTGAGCTTCAGCCCTGTCTTCAGCCTGCCACTTACTCTCTTCAGCCCGCCACCTCTCCTCCCGGTCATTTTGTGCTTTCCTGCACTCTGACATTATTTGCCTCCACGCATTCGTCTGTGCTCTGTCAGTGTGGGAGGACAGCATGAGCTCGGAGAACATTTCATCGCGAGTGCGTTTTTTTTTCTTTCTAAGCTTCACTAGCCTCTGGGAAGGAGAAGATCCTGTGATCATTGAAACACATGCAGCTGGTGGAGAAAAAAAAAGGGACAGCGGTATTTAAAAGGACACATTTTATAAAACAGTGGCTACACTCTTTCAGGGTAAACCTTGCTGTTAACATTACATACATAGCACATGTGCTTTCGTTACAAGGTCGCATTTTGCCTCCCCCCACCGCGTGGCTACCCCCTCAACCTTCCCCCCTCCCTGTGGCTAACAGCGGGGAACATTTCTGTTTAGCCACAGGCAAACAGCCCAGCAGGAATGGGCTCCTCTGAGTGTCCCCTGAAGAAAAGCACTCTATTTCAACCAGGTGACCATGAATTATATCTCACTCTCCTGAGGATAACACAGAGAGATAAAGAACGGATATTGTTTGAACGCCAGCAAACATACACTGCAATGCTTTGTTGTACAATGATTCCCGAATACGTGTTACTGGCCTGGAGTGGTAAAGTGTCCTACCATGGAGGACGCAATAAGGCTGCCCTCCCCAGAAACCTTTTGCAAAGGCTTTGGGAGTACATCCAGGAGAACCGCGAATGCCAGGGCAAAGTAATCCTTTCACATGCTTGCTTTTAAACCATGTATAGTATTTTAAAAGGTACACTCACCGGAGGTCCGTTCTCCGCCTGCTGGGTCCAGGAGGCAGCCTTGGGTGGGTTCGGGGGGGTACTGGCTCCAGGTCCAGGGTGAGAAACAGTTCCTGGCTGTCGGGAAAACCGGTTTCTCTGCTTGCTTGCTGTGAGCTATCTACAACCTCATCATCATCATCTTCTTCGTCCCCAAAACCTGCTTCCGTATTGCCTCCATCTCCATTGAAGGAGTCAAACAACATGGCTGGGGTAGTGGTGGCTGAACCCCCTAAAATGGCATGCAGCTCATCATAGAAGCAGCATGTTTGGGGCTCTGACCAGGAGCGGCTGTTCGCCTCTCTGGTTTTCTGGTAGGCTTGCCTCAGCTCCTTCAGTTTCACGCGGCACTGCTTCGGATCCCTGTTATGGCCTCTGTCCTTCATGCCCTGGGAGATTTTGACAAAGGTTTTGGCATTTTGAAAACTGGAATGGAGTTCTGATAGCACAGATTCCTCTCCCCAAACAGCGATCAGATCCCATACCTCCCGTTTGGTCCATGCTGGAGCTCTTTTGCAATTCTGGGACTCCATCATGGTCACCTCTGCTGATGAGCTCTGCATGGTCACCTGCAGCTTGCCACGCTGGCCAAACAGGAAATGAGATTCAAAAGTTCGTGGTTCTTTTCCTGTCTACCTGGCCAGTGCATCTGAGTTGAGAGTGCTGTCCAGAGCGGTCATAATGGAGCACTCTGGGATAGCTCCCGGAGGCCAATACCGTCGAATTGTGTCCACAGTACCCCAAATTCGAGCTGGCAAGGCCGATTTAAGCGCTAATCCACTTGTCAGGGGTGGAGTAAGAAAATCGATTTTAAGAGCCCTTTAAGTCGAAATAAAGGGCTTCATCGTGTGGACGGGTGCAGGTTTACATTGATTTAATGCTGCTAAATTCAACCTAAAGTCCTAGTGTAGACCAAGGCTTAGTCTGTATTTGCAAAAAGAAAAGGAGTACTTGTGGCACCTTAGAGACTAACAAATTTATTTGAGCATAAGCTTTCGTGAGCTACAGCTCACTTCATCGGATGCATTCAGTGGAAAATACAGTGGAAAATACAGAATGCATCCGATGAAGTGAGCTGTAGCTCACGAAAGCTTATGCTCAAATAAATTTGTTAGTCTCTAAGGTGCCACAAGTACTCCTTTTCTTTTTACTTTATGCAGTTCCTATAGGCCCGTATCTCCACTGAATCATGACAAAGATTTTAGCAAAAAATACTAGCTAGATGACTAGTCTATGCTTTCAACTTATATAAACCGAGACCAAACTGGATTAATTAAGGATAGACAAACGTCAGACTTTATTTGGAGAGTACTTAAAATCATCCATAATGCCAGTTCAGAAAAAAAGATCAATTTCTCTTATCACTATATGCAGAGAAAACCTATGATAGAACAACATGGAATTTTCTGTTTCAAATCCTGTCCCATGTGGACTTTGGTCCCCAGTTCCTTAAATGAGTAACTTGTTCTCTACATCTAAAAGCAGCTGGGTGAGTGAATGGGGTTAAATCTCCCCTTTTTGAATCATACAGTCTGAGGGACTACTAGGCAGGGATGTCCATTGTCTCCTTTACTTTTTGCACTGGCCATGAGGCCTTTCACACAGAGGGTAAGGAACAACGGATCCAGCAAAGGAATAAAACTTGCAGAAACAAAATCAGAAAATAGCATTATATGCAGATGATGTAATATTTTTATCTAAACCAAATCTTTCCCTAAATTAGTTTCTAAAGAAATCCAAGACTTTATGAAAGCATTTGGATTCAAATGATGCCAAATCCGAAATGCTAGCTATACATTTGCCAGACTCTGAAAAGACACTCCAGAAAACGTTTGAGTACAAATGGCCAACAAATTCTATAACATATCTGGAAATTCAGATCTCAACCTAAAAGAGTTCTATGATTTAAACATCAAACCGTTCCTTCAGCAAATGAAAAAAAATCTGGAGTGGTGGGAGAAGTATGCAATTCCTTGGTTGGGAAGAATAGACACAGTCAAAATGAATATTCTACCAGGGATATCTTTCTTGTTGCAAAATCTTTCTGTAATTAACCCAGATAAAACCCTAGAAGGTATATAGAAGATGTCGTTAGAATTTATATGGAATAAAACAAGACTAAAATTGAGTGAAGATACTTTGCACAGGGAGACTAGCTGTTCCAATTATTTTATGATGCTATCAAGCCAGTCAGCTCAAAGCCATAGTGGATTGGGAGCTCTTTAGCCTATGCAAATACCGGGTCTTTATTGAACAAGAAAATTACAGCAGTGTAATCACTAGGCTATTATGAATTAATTTAAAAAAAAATCACATCTGCCAGAAATTTAAAGCAAAGGCTACTCTGTGGGTTTGGATAGAACTAGAGATAAAATAAACTCTTTTCACTCACCAATGACACCTACTACAAACAATCCAGATCTTAACCCAAATTGTGAACCAGATTGCTTCCAAGATTGGGAGAGCCATGGAATACACATGGTTGGCCAGCAACTCAGTAAAGAAACATTTCTAACCTAATTACAGATTGAAACTAAATTTAACTGGCGCACTCTCCCCTGGTACCAGTACTTTCAAGTCAGGCATTATGTTTCTCAACTTTCTAGAAAAACCTGTTTTAAACAGAAAGCTAACTTTAAAAGATGTGATGGTGTCTGATAAATTGGGAAACAAAAAAAAAATAAAACTAATTTATATCAATCTTTGCAGACACCTTTCCTAACAAAAAATTGTCCACATATGACACGCGGGGAAAACAATGTGGATAGACAAATTACCCCAGGGGAATGGACTGTGCTCTGGAAAAGAGGACCAGCTACCTCAGACTGTAGCACAATGAAAGAATATTTCTTTCAGATACTGTTTCAGTGGTATGTCGCACTAGTCAGTTAAAAATATAAAGAGAAAGATTCAGTGGGGATAAATGTTGGAGAAATTGAGGTAAAAGAGGAGATTTTATGTATATATGGTAGACATCTCCAGTCATTATAGAATATTAGGATGCAATCCATAACCAAATATCATAAGCTATTGGAAATTTATTACCAAATGATCCTTTGGTAATCATCCTAGAGCTTCCTAGTGGAAATGTTCACACAAGAGGAAATAAAGAATTAATCTCTCCTCTGCTAGTAGCCCCCTGAACTATTGGTAGCCTCTCATTGGAAAAAGAAAAATACCCCAACCATACAAGAACGGTTCAAAAAAATGGTTCAAAAACAGTTGTGGTTATGGAATAGATAACATACCAATTACATATCCAGCAAATTAGGCAGAAAACATAGATATTTGCTTACATTTATTCAATACTGAAAGTATATTCACCTGCAAAAGCACCCAGTATACTTGTGCAATTTTTTTTATTAATATTTGATAGACTTGCTTGGTCTGTTAAATGTATTTACAGAGATTTCACTCAATTTAATTAATCACTGTAACAACATAGGTGTTGGAACGATGCTTACTCTGTAATATGGTAACATACTGTTAAAAAGATCTGATGACTATATTCTTGTATAATGTCTCTTTAAACAAACAAGAATTGTTGTAATGATTGTTCTGTTTCTGAAATTTCCATGGCAAGGATTTATAAACTGGTTAAAGCTACCTAAATAAATAGTTAAAAATAATCATATTCCACTCTAGTGGAAAAAAATCTGCATTATTTGTGTCACACCTTTCTATGGTAAATTTGATTTAATGTCCATTTTGATTAGTGGACTTTTTTGATCATTAAGTGCTACTATTAATGTAAAACTTTGAAAGTAAGCCAGTTGAAAAACGTAGCCTTTATAGTTAATTCTTCCAATTTTTGTGTATGTTTTTAATCTGCAGTTTTAAAAGGAAAAGGAGTACTTGTGGCACCTTAAGGTGCCACAAGTACTCCTTTTCTTTTTGCGAATACAGACTAACACGGCTGTTACTCTGAAACCGGTTTTAAAGGGGTTGTTTTTTCAATGCTTAAACCTCATTGTTTTACAAATTCTTTGGTTCATGTCACTGTGCATATCTTTTAACAAATGAAAGCTAATAAGCTGGGGTCCCTCCCAATACCATATTGTCTACTGTATAATGGCACAGTTAGATTAAGAAAAGGAGTACTTGTGGCACCTTAGTTAGATTAGTTCTCTGTTTAAACAAAATCAGCCTTTAGCTCACCATGCACACCACTAGCCATCTTTTGTACTGTTCCATAAAGACATTTCCTAGCCTGTCACTTGTGTTGCAACTTGTGTGACTAGATAAATGCTGCTTATCTATGTTTGTTTGGGTGAGATGCCAGAAGTGGCATTGTTACACTTGGAGTCCTGTTACCCATGACAGCCTTAGCAAGAAGTCAAAAAGAACCACACGTAGCATTCATAACCGCAAGAGCTACAAAACATTTGAGGTGAAAAATATACAAGTAAACCATCTAGATTTTATTCTTGTTAGGAAAATGATTTTAGAGGGGAGAAGGTAAAAACTGTGTTCCTTTTCCTGAGGGGATTCATATACCTCTATTTATATACAGTATTGGTGTCTAGACACTATGATGAAGTGTATGCTAGAAATGCATATATTAATTAAAATTTAGTAATGAACTTATTGCCCAATCTATGAAAAGTATTCTGACCTCCTTTAATTAATTAATGTTAGATATCACAATCAGGAATAAAAAGTTAAAATAAGGGATGTGGTATTGGGAACAGTTCTTTTAAGTATTTTAACTTCCAAGACAGGAAGTCTGGGGTAGGGATACTGCAGAACTCATGTTCTGTTATGCAGAGGAAGTTGGGATCTGTGCCACTGAATAAAGAGGATCTCTATCAAGCACCTTGGGCCCAGAATGGTTACTGAACACCCCAAAGGAATTTTTAGTATGATCCCACACCTAGCACAGGGACCTTGGACTCTAATAGCTCTCTGATCCAGTGATAAGTTTCCAGATTACAAATTGTGGGCAAGAAAATACCGTAAAATCCAGGAAAGCTCCTTTGACTGTCCCAAGATTAATGTTTGTTTCAGCTCAACAAGACAACTGAGCTATTTTGTCTGATACAACTGAGAATCGCTATCACATCTCACAGATATATTAGGAATCTGAAGAAATACTGGAATTTCTAATTGCAATGTCCCAGACTGCTGTCCTCAGCTATCATGCAAACACAGGCATCCAGTTTTAGTGAGGCACATTCTGAAACTTTGTCAAACAAACTTTGTCAAACTTTATTCCACAGCTACTGCCAAAGTACTGTAATGGGTTATACAAAGAGATTGTGGCAACTGAGCATCATGATGATTGTTTGCCCCATCGTGTAGTTTTGTTTTTGCTTTGTTTCTTTTCTGTCCATCAGGCTAAGATTTTATCCAACTCTAGTAATCTGAACATAGTAGTAAATACCTTATTTACAGTAGCATCTCAGTAAGTAGGATTTTTATGCAGTTATTCACAACAGTATGCTGCCCTACTGTACAGCCTCATAGAAAACCCTCCAACCCCTGAACAAATAGATGTATAGCAGGCAGGAAGAATGCCTAACGTCAGCACAAGGATCAAACTAGGAGACAAACTAGTTTCAGTATCTCATTTACTATATCAACCTACATTACACCACCCTCTGCTACATTTAACTCAGACATTAAGATGACTTGGATATAAAAAGTTTAGATTATTATTAGTATTGCAGTAACACCAGCAGTCCAAAGCCCCATTAAGCCAGGCACCACATAGACATGAAATAAAAAGTCATCCTCTGCCCCCAAAGAATTTACATTCTAATTAAGATCTTATTTGAAATTACTCCAATTTATCCAATCCACATGTGGCACTGGATGGTGAGACCCCCCCAGGCCAGCAGGCATGACAAATTGTACTGAGGATGTGGTTTCAGGCTGTGGTTACAGATGGTGATGTACCAAATCCTTTGGGAAGTACAGTGCCTAATGTTTGCACTAAGGAAAAGAAGGACCTGAACCTTTGTAAACAAATCACCAGAGTAGGAACATGGAATGTGAGCACTATGTACACAAGAAAGCTCGCCATTGTGACCAAATAATTAGAAAAATGTAAGATGGAGACATGTGGAATCTCAGATCTGTGTTGGAAGGGTAGGCATCAGCAGTATACTATTCAGGATCTGAGAAAAAGAGAAAATGAGGTTGCATTTAACTTATCCAAGGAAACAAAGTGTGTGCTTGGATATAATCATTACATTCACCTTTGAGTGAAGCCAGTCAATATACAATAGCAGCTGATGATGTGATTGATGAGTTCTATGAATGACTTGAAGAGACACTAAAACACCAAGTTAAGATATCACCCTTGTAACTGGGGACTTGAATGCAAAAATTGGAACTGTAAGGTCTCATAAAGTAGTAATGGGAAACAATGGTCTGGGTTCACAAAATGAGAGAGGAAGGGGGTTAGTCAAGTTCTGCTACTCTAATCACCTGGTCATTACAAACACCACCTTCAGACAATGTCCTAGATGTTTATACAGGTTGTGGTCACCTGATAGTATGACAATGAATCAAATCAACTATCTTATGAAACACCAAAGCCAGGGATTGAGTACCCAATGGACAAAGACTTTCCTGAGTGCAGACTGTGGATCAGATCATCAGCTACTAACCTCAAACATAAAATTAAAACTTAAAAAGGTATGATTTTCAAAAGATCCCTGCATTTGGACTTATCCAGAATCAACAAAAATTATAAAACTTATATCCAAATTGGGCATGAGGCATTGGCACAGGTGAAAGAGGAGAACAACCCCAACAAACTTTAGAACAAAATGAGAACTGTTATACTTGAAACTAGTAAAGAACACATTCTGAAAAGTCAGTGTCAGACTACACCATGCTTAACTGAGAAGGAGTTTGAGTGGATAGAAAATGTATGCAGAGTGAAGGAGATGAATGAATACAGGAGAGAATATAAGGAACTGAGCAGACAGATTCAAAAGCAGACTAGGTAAGCCAAGAGTAAATATTTAAAGTGAAAAATGTATGGAACTTGAGATTTATAAAGAGAGTAATAATACAAAAAGTTACATTCAGAGTGATCAGACTTCTTACCAAAAGGTTTTCCCCATGATCAAATTCAATAAAATGTCATGATGACTGAGTCCTTACTGAGGGTGATTATATCAAATGCAGGTGGAGAGATTACTGTGCCAATTTGTATCATGATACAGGATGACAGAAAAGGGAGTACAGAACCAAGCCATCAAACCTCTAAGAGGAAGTGGTGTGTACTATTATGAAAATGAAGCCTGGAGAGCACCTAGATAACGTGTCAGCAAAATTGTTAAAAACAACTGGTGAACCACATACTAACCGTATGTGGAAAATTTGTAATGATGCATGGATGACTAGAAACCTACCTGAAGGACTCGATGAAGAGGATTTTTCTGCCTTACCAAAGACAGGAAACAGTATAGTAACTATTGTACCATCTCCCTGATACCACATATGAGCCAAGCTCTACTCTACATAATTCAAGATTTCAAGGATTGAAGGATAGATAGAAGCAGAACCACTGCCAAAAGCTAATTTCAGAGAGGGTTGAGGCACATGTGATTAAATCGCGAATATCCATCACATCAGTGAAAAAATGCAGAGAGTACAATCACCCATTGAACATGTGTTTCATTGACTACTCAAAAGCATTTGATACCTTCCAACATGACCATCTTTGGAAAATATGGGGATTCCAAAACACCTCATTGAAATCATCACAGGTCTATACCACCACCATCACCAGACCATGGTGAGAACAAAAGTAGGTAACAGTGAGTGATTTTCCACTGGGCAGGGTGAGAGACAAGGGTGTCTTTTGTCTCCAAGCCTCTTGAACAAGCCTTAGAAAGTTTTGACAAAGTGGAAGGAATTGGGATCTCTATTGTGGACATCTCTTAACTGACCTCAGATATGCTAATGACCAATGCTCTTTGCTACAATCACTGAGGCAATGCAACAAATGTAAAAAAAAGTTAGCAATGAAATATGTACCATTCCTGAATGTAATGGGAAAAAATGAATGTACATCAACAGACAACTTGATTAACAGATAAGCTGTAGAGGCAGTAGAGGAATTCAATTACCTGGAATCATATACATCCAGGCAAATGTGCTTTTTAGGCACAGAGATGGAAATAACCTTGAGAAAATGATTTATGGAAGGAATGGTAGAGAAGGTCATAATAGAATAGGACGACCAGCAAGGACATGGATAAATGGTGTGCAGCAAATCATTGGAAGGTCAGATGCTGAATGCTGAAAGGTAGCACTGGGTCATGAAGGCATTAGAAAATTCTGCTATGATTTTCCTGATATTCAGGCATTAATAAATGGATTTACTTAGCTACCAAAATCTATCCTCTAAGGTGTCAAAAATTGGCGTTGTTCTATCAGTTCATCAGCATGTTCACAAACATTGCCCTCTATTAAATTTACCAAGCTAAACATGCCTCTGCTCCTTAATCTGGAAATGGGCTTGAATCAAATCCCCAACATCCCCGAACAAGATTAGACAGGCATGGAACCTACATTGGATTATGAATTTCACAACCAGCATTTTCCCCCTCAGGAGATGGATGAAATGAACCACCACTGGACAGCCACAGAAATCTGTTTAGCTGGAAAATTTGCAATCCAGATCTGAATTTTGCAAATCGGATCTCTCTCCCATTTTAACAGTTGTGGTTAAGTTTTTACCTACTTGGAGGACATGGCGTCAGCTATTCTGTCTGTAAACACTGTTCAACATGTGCCTGTTCACTGAAAACAACTGATTTTACATAGTTTGAGATAACATATTAAATCAAGCTGAATGAAAGACTGTATGATGGCAAAAGATATATTTTGCTCATATTTAATCAATGTGAGTAAATAAACAGCGCTACCCATGCGTTTAATGTAGGGCATTAGATATATTTTCTCATTTGTATGTTTTTTTTAATTCCAGAATAAACACAGTGATTGAGGTAAGACATTTTTTTAGACCAACTTCTGTCAGTGAGAGTGACAGCCTTTCAAGCTATACAAGCTCTTCTTTAGGTCTGGAAGTGGGGAAATGAGAAAGTGATGTATGGCTGGATTCAAAGGCTACTAAAGTGAATAGTAAATAGGGTGAGACCAGATAGCAAGTGTGAAAAACTGGGACAGGAGGTGGGGGGTAATAGAAGCCTATATAAGAAAAAGCCCCAAATATCGGAATTTGTCCCTATAAAATCAGGACATCTGGTCACCCTAATAGTAAAGATGATTAAAAACAACACACACACACACACACAAACTAATTATTTTTCATGGGAACCTTCAGGAAACTTTGAAGTTTCCCACAAAGGATTGTTTGTTTTGTCTTTTGTTCTTCATTTATTCAATAAAAAACAAAACTGAAAACTGAAAAAGTGTTGTTTTCAAAAACCATTATCTATAAAAAAAATTACTTACTTTTTATACCAAAAACAAATTTTTCAATTAGTCACCGAAGGAACAGATAATTTTAATCAAAATACTTTTCCTGTGAAAATTTTCATATTGGTTGTAAATCCATTTTTTGACCAGCTCTAGTCAATTTGAGACTTTTTGTTGACTTCTGTGTGCAGTGGCCCTCAAAGAATTGCACACCCTCAGTCAGCAAACGTATCAGTCTGTCCCAAACTCTTTAGATATTTCTATTAGTGAAAGCACAGTGTCATTGCTACACTTTCAGAACTCTTCACCTTCTCTACTGGATATTTCCATATGGCATGTGGAAGCCTAGAGGGAAAGTCCATCTTTTCCATATGACCTTGCTGAATGATTCAGGAAGTCACAATGGTAATAGCCACTTGCCTTCTTTTACGGCACTATGTACAATACCATTCAAAGAGCAACCAGCAAGAGAGGGGATGGTTCAATACAGCAGAGAAAGGAACGAAAAGCAGAATATAGGGAATATCAATACTCGTCTAGAAACTCATTATCCTCTGGATAAAATCCAAGCAGACATAGCCTTTACATCAACATGGGCTCCACTCCTGTGAGGTAATGGGGAGCCATGGAGATGAGGGCAAGGGCTCTCATTGGGCACAAAGTAAAACCTTTCAACCAGCCAATGGATTCTGTAGATAGAATTACTTTGATTATACTTTATCTCACAAAAGGTAAAATGTATTTGGATTATTCTGCCAGAATAACTGGCAACATAATTTGTTCACAAAACATTTGGTATTTGTTCTTTTCCAGACAAAGGACATCAGGGCCTAATAGATTTTTCAGCAGAGAATGAGTACTGCTAAAATGTGTTGACTAAAATACATATTCTTTTGCAAAGGAAACTTTAATGTTACAGCTAGAATTTTAGAATGAATAACCAAAGAGAAACCAAAGTCAGTAAATTAGAGAAAATAGTTTTGCCTGCATTCTCTCAAAACAGAAGCACACTGAGGAGCTACAAACAGCACTTTCACATGAAAATGGAAAGTTAACCAAGAGATAAAGACCTGGCACTTACAGTCTTGTAACATACTGTCCCACAAACTGATTGAATTCATGTATTTTCCCACCATATACAGTGGGTTTCAGCAGTGGTTCAGTACATTGTTTTTCAGGTCTGACTATGCGCTTATTTTTGTGTGAGCACTTTTTGCTAATTCTCTTCATGAAATTTTGCATCTCACATTACTTTGGATTTCTCCATGCCTTTGGGTAGGATTGCTTCTTTTTTTTTTTTAAAAAAAAAGTGCTTTGCTTCAAAGTTCAAATTTACTGAATTTTAAACCTGAAGGGCAGTAAGCAGGGAAGAAGAAGCAGCGACAGCAACCAAAGAAGTAGCATGGTCTAGTTACTCCAGTAGATTAACACAGGGACATTTGATTTGTATTCCAATATCTGTCACTGATTGGTTTAATCTTTTGTACTTATATATAGTTACTTTACCAATATTATTTAGTTATATCTTACAATCTAGATATTTAGGAACTTATAAGGCCCCCTCCCACCTCACGATTTTTAGTTTATTTATCCTCACAACACCCTCATGAAGTAAGGCAGCATTATTATCCCCACTTTGCAGATGGGGAAAAGGAGGTATAAGGAGGCTAAAATACAGACGCACATCAATTTTAATTTCCAGGGACTTAACCAAGATCACACAGGAAATCTGTGATGGAGCAAATTGAACACATCTCCTAAGTCTCTAGCACCCTACTCACTGTTTCCGCCTTCCTCTCCAGAGGGAGAAGTAAGGGTATGGCCACACTTGCAGATGTAGAGCGCTTTGAGTTAAACCAGCCTTCGGAGAGCGCAGTAGGGAAAGTGCTACAGTCTGTCCATACTGACAGCTTCAAGTACACTGGCATGGCCACATCTGCAGAGGCATTGGGAGTGGTGCATTATGGGCAGTTATCCCAGCATGCAAGTGACTGCAACGTGCTTTTCAAATGGGGGTGGGGTGGGGTGGGGTAAGACAGGGAGTGTGTTGTGTGTATGTTGGGGGAGAGAGAGTGGCTTTTTGGGGGGCTGAGAGCATGTCAGCTTGCTGTCTTGTAAGTTCAGAGAGCAGCAGACCCCCCCCCCTCCTGCCTCTCTCTCACACACACAGCATTCCACACCAATGGTTGCTTTGTCTCAGAGCAGATAAGCAGCCGGTTGTCAGAAACGGAGCTTTCAAAGGGCATATCCTCATTCCTGCAGTGATTCAAAAACAATGACAGGAGTGGCCACTTGACTTACGGGGATTATGGGATGTTTCTGGAGGCTGATCAGAGCGCAGTAATGCAACACCTCGTTCACACTGGTGTTGCGGCGCTCCAGCGGGGGCGCAGCAAATGTTATTCCACTTACCAAGGTGGAGTACCAGCAGCGCTGTAGCCGCAGAGTCAGAGCACTCTACATGCCTTGCCAGTGTGGACGGGTAGCGAGCTAGTGCGCCCGGGGCTCCTTTATTGCGCTGTAACTCGCAAGTGTAGCCAAGCCCGAAGGCTTAGCAAGGTAAGTGACTGTCCAATGTCAAAGAGCTTATCTCAGTACTGTACATGTACATTTTTTCAGTTATTAGACATAGCTCACTGAAGATTAAGAAATTGCATTTCAGACGTAAAAAAATTGCCAAAAATTATAGTTGCTGATTTCAAAATACCAAGAAAGATCATGCCACAATCCTTTGCAATTTTTATAGTTCTTTGGTCCCTGATTTGGCTACAGGTATCTTTAACACTGCCACATTTGCTGAAGTACTAGAACAGTAGGCTTCCATTCACTTAATATCCCTACTCCCAACTCTCACACACAAGTATTGCATGTGGAATGGCACAAATTGCACTTGGGATTCCAGTTGTCAACCTCATTTTCAAGGCTAAAATGCCCTAAGCTAGCAAATGTTCAGCTGTTTAATCATGAGTTTGAAACCTCAGTTGGGATTATGACACTTCTGGGCCAAGGTAACAAACTACAGCAGATTTATTTGTCAGTTTTTGCTGCAGTGTTGCTGTGATTGGGCCCATGGGTAACACCAGGCCTGAACCATTTTGCAGGATTAATGAAGGTCATTTCAGCTGTAATGCTAATAAGATGCTGATTATAGCCCTGGAAAGCTCAGTAGCAAGTGGCCACCTGTGATTTCCTATTTAAACAATTTCCTTCCACACTGTTGACCATTTCATTCCCCCAGAATATGTTAGGTAAAAGTCAAAGAAGAATATGCTATATGGAATATTCTTTAACAAGAAAGACAGAAAGCTTTTATATTACTAAAAACATATCCCATCAGAATTTCAAAGCTTGCTTGCTTTAATATTTGTTCTACATTTGTTTGCCTCTTGGAGAGTAATTTGCGGGTTTACTTATGTTCTCCTTCCAAAATGCTTTTGTCCATTACCAGCTTGTCTATATTAGCATTCTAGTCATTTCCCAAATTACTTTAAAAACTGTAAGAAAGTACAGTATTTATTAAAAAAAAGGTCGTTTTCTCTGAAAACAAATGGGACACACTCAGTGGCAGTATTTAGTTCTGCACGTTTTTTTCTGCCCTTCCCATTGCCAATTCCTTATTATTAAGCACTTGAAGCTGAGACATGATGTGGGTGCTTTTCTACTTCTGTGAACAATCAGTAATTGAATGTCTTCTAGCCTGGCTTGCCCTTGCATCTTCAGCTTTGACTTTTGGGTTTCTATCATGAAAGCATTTGTTTTTCTTTAACTTATAATTACATGGGCGCTGCTACCACACTACACTGTATTTATAGATTTGCACTTGAAAAACTTATTGGTGCAGTAACTTTTTTACATATTGTTTTCATGACTACACTAGATGTTGAACAAATTAATTGGCAAAGTCATTTTTGAATTATTAGATTCTGTTGGGATGTCCAAAATTCATGATATATTTGAAATACACATTACCATGTAGGATGAGGTGTTAATACAAAAATAGTACCTTGCTTACACAATACTGCTAAAGGTCACATTCAAAGGCCAGTTTCTAGCTGTTTCTAGAAACTGTAGGCACTGAGAGCATTCCTCATCATTGTGCACATGTACAGACAGCATCCAAAAATCCCATGCAGTTTGAGATCAAGGTGCAGAGTGTTAGCAAATACCAGCTGCCCGCCTTCAAAGCCACATGGATGTATGTGTCTGGCAAGTATGCAGCAGATAACCCAAGGTCACATAGGCATGGTAATGGCCAAAACATAGGCCTTGTGGAACTATCTATAAATCCCAGCCACTGGCTTTTTAGTTTTTCTCCCCAAACCACCTGAAATATTTTATGCCTAGTCCAACATATTACTGGAGCTACATAAATAACTGAAATGACTAAGAATACAGAACAAACACATAGACACTGCTTCCTTATACTGTACCAAACTCTACTATAGAATGTCTCTTCTATTTAAGCACTTAAATACCAAGGTGATGGGCATGGTGTAAGTGCTTAAGAATATGCCTGGATTCTTCAGTACACACATTGCAATGTGGCTTCACCTGGAGTCATCTAATAGTATGCATATTGCCTTTTGAATTTAATCTGGGTTTTTTATAAACAAGCATTTTAATCAATTAAGTATAAATGAATCAAAGAATGTATGAATGTGATAGCAGAGAAGGAATGATTTTTCAGTTGGAAAGTTAACTGAGATGACCAATTCCTGTCATAATATTCTGGCAACACTTACTGGTGTTTTTTTTATTGCAGGTTTTATAGCTCTGATTTATCAGACTTCTTTCTATGTATTACAATCTTTCAGGAAGTTAAGTTACATAAAGAAAGTGCTAGCATGACTGGCACAGCAGGATTTTCAACATTCCCTACAGCGTCTATTTTTAAAACAGATCTTCAAAAGCTCTCAGAGATGCTGACTTTCTACAGACCTCTACAGATCTTTGAAGAAATATTTCACGACCATGACCACCAAACCAATACCTGTATCTTCTGAACATGTGGATTTAACATAGGATTATTACAGACATGAAACCCAATTTGATACCAGAAAATAGAGTCTCTTTTTTATTTAATATGCAAACTTCCTAACTATGCAGTGAAACTGGCACTAAAGCCTGCTTCTTATCGGCAACCAGACTCCATACCCTCTTTAAATTTTAAGTGAATACTTTGATGTATCTTCCAAGGATTTCATAACTTTTTTTTTCAAACTCTAGTTAAAGACAAACTATTCCCAGGCAATTTTTTGCCATTTCTTTATGTGATTGTTCAGAACAGGTTAGACAATCACCTATTTGAATGAACATTTGTACACTACATAGAGACACTACTGACAAAATAAAAGGCAGAGGGAAAAACACTGTGAACATCTAGTAAAGAACTACACTTGGTGTTGCAACTCTGTTATAAATGCATGTCCAGGCAGAAGTTCCTTTAGACAGATGACATTCTTAGGTTTCCCATTTAGAAAATAAGAACAGTCATACTGGATCAGACCAATGGTCCATCTAGCCCCGTACCCTTTCTTCTGACAGTGGCCAATGGCAGGTACTTCAGAGGGAATGAACAGAACAGGTAATCATTAAGTGATCCATCCCGTTGCCCATTCCCAGCTTCTTGTAAACAGAAGCCAGAGACACTTCAGAGCATGGTTTTGCCTCGCTGCCCATCCTGGCTAATAGCCATGGATGGACCTATCCTCATGAACTTATCTAGTTCTTTTTTGAACCCTGTTATAGCCTTGGCCTTCACAACATCCTTTGGCAAAGGGTTCCACAGGTTAACTGTGCATTGCGTGAAGAAATACTTCCTTTTGTTTGTTTTAAACCTCTTGCTTATTAATTTCATTGGGTGACCCCTAGTTCTTAAACTCAGAGAATATCAGGGTTGGAAGGGACCTCAGGAGGTCATCTAGTCCAATCCCCTGCTCAAAGCTGGACCAATCCCCAACTAAATCATCCCAGCCAGTTCTTGTGTTATGAGAAGGAGTAAATAACACTTCCTTATTCACTTTCTCCACACCAGTCATGACTTTAGAGTCCTCTATCATATCCCCCCTTAGATGTCTCTTTTCCAAGCTGAAAAGTACGAGTCTTCCTAATCTCTCCTCCTATAGAAGCTGTTCTATACCCCTAATTATTTTTGTTGCCCTTTTCAGAACTGTCAAGGTTCCTCCCCCACTCTGAACTCTAGGGTACAGATGTGGGGACCTGCATGAAAAACCTCCTAAGCTTATCTTTACCAGCTTAGGTCAAAACTTCCCCAAGGTACAAAATATTCCACCCGTCGTCCTTGGATTGGCCGCTACCACCACCAAACTAATACTGGTTACTGGGGAAGAGCTGTTTGGACACGTCTTTCCCCCCAAAATACTTCCCAAAACCTTGCACCCCACTTCCTGGACAAGGTTTGGTAAAAAGCCTCACCAATTTGCCTAGGTGACTACAGACCCAGACCCTTGGATCTTAAGAACAATGAACAATCCTCCCAACACTTGCACGCCCCCCTTTCCTGGGAAATGTTGGATAAAAAGCCTCACCAATTTGCATAGGTGACCACAGACCCAAACCCTTGGATCTGAGAACAATGAAAAAGCATTCAGTTTCTTACAAGAAGACTTTTAATAAAAACAGAAGTAAATAGAAATAAAGAAATCCCCCCTGTAAAATCAGGATGGTAGATATCTTACAGGGTAATTAGATTCAAAAACATAGAGAACCCCTCTAGGCAAAACCTTAAGTTACAAAAAAGATACACAGACAGAAATAGTTATTCTATTCAGCACAATTCTTTTCTCAGCCATTTAAAGAAATCATAATCTAACACATACCTAGCTAGATTACTTACTAAAAGTTCTAAGACTCCATTCCTGGTCTATCCCCTGCAGAAACCAGCATATAGACAGACACACAGACCCTTTGTTTCTCTCCCTCCTCCCAGCTTTTGAAAGTATCTTGTCTCCTCATTGGTCATTTTGGTCAGGTGCCAGCGAGGTTACCTTTAGCTTCTTAACCCTTTACAGGTGAGAGGAGCTTTCCCCTGGCCAGGAGGGATTTCAAAGAGGTTTACCCTTCCCTTTATATTTATGACAAGAACCTTTTCCAATTTTAATGTATCTTTTTTGAGATGGGGTAACCAGATCTGCACACAGTATTCAAGATGGGGGCATATCATGGATTTATATACAGGCAATATGATATTTTATGTCTTATTTTCTGTCCCTTTCCTAATGATCCCCAACATTCTCTTAGCCTTCTTGACTGTCACTGAAATTTAGCATATGTTTTCAGAGAACTATCCACAATGATTCCAAGATCTCTTTCTTGAGTGGTAACGGCTTATTTAGACCTCATCATTTTGTATGTAGAGTTGGGATTTATGTTTTCCAATGTGCATTACTTTGCATTTATCAACATTGAATTTTGTCTCCCATTTTGTTGCCCAGTCACCCAGTTTTGTGAGATCCCTTTGTAACTTTTTACAGTCTGTTTTGGACTTAACTATCTTGAGTAATTATGCATCATCTGCTAATTTTGCCACCTCATTGTTTGCCCATTTATGAATATGTTGAACAGTATTGGTCCCGGTACAGACCCCTGGAGGACACCCGTATTTTCCTCTCTCCATTCTGGAAACTGACCATTTATTCCTACCATTTTTTCCTATCTTTTAACCAGTTACTGATCTATGAGAGGACCTTCCTTCTTATCCCATGATAGCTTATTTCCTTACGAACTTTTGGTGAGGGACCTTGTCAAAGGCCTTCTGAAAAATCTAAGTACACTCTACATCCACTGGATCTCTCTTGTCCACATGCTTGTTGACCCCTCAAAGATTTCTATTTAGATTGGTGAGGCATGATTTCCTTTACAAAAGCCATGTCGACTCTTCCCCAACAAATCCTGTTCATCTATGTGTCTGATATTCTATTCTAATTTCAACCAATTTGCCTGGTATTGAAGTTAAGTGTATTGGTCTATAATTGCTGGAATTTCCTGTGGAGCCTTTTTTAAAAATTTGCCTCATGTTAGCTATCCTTCTGTACCAGATGACTGGAGCTGATTTAAATGATAAGTTACATACCACAGTTAGTAGTTCTGCAATTCCACATTTGAGTTCCTTCAGAACTCATTTAGAAAATGTATACATTGCCTATGTATTTCTTTAGTTTGGGAGGCAGTTACTTAATTCAAAAAGGCATTTGTGTTCCAATATGAGCTTCTGATTTGGGACAACTTTGATTTCAAATGCATTGATTTATTGTCACCATCGTCCTACCAGCTATGTGGCGACACCAGCTTGCTGGTCCATAGGTTCTATATCTTACAGTGTTTGTCAGCTACTTTAATTAGAAGGGCGGATGGAGTCAACTGGGAAGATTTGTGGTAGTGTAGTTAATATTCAAGTTAATTCTTCCAGTTCAGAGAAAATCCATACAACACAGTTCTTCCTCAGGTACTGAGTATAGCAGACAGCTACAATAACCCAATAAATCTGTACAATATATTTTCCTCTCACCCTTAGAGGACTGGAGCAAAAGAGAATTAACTTGAAAACTTTAATAAAAAGTGACCGACATCTTTAGATATGTTTGCTGATTCCAGTTCTCTTCATATGAGAACTGATGCAGCTAACACCACCCACTATTAAATGATCCAAAATATTAAAGAAAACTAAACTTCCTATGCAAATATCTTGTTTTTATTGTATTTAAGGCACTAAAATATGTAATTCTAAATCATACACTCCTGTAGAAAGAGCTGCCATAGAGATCCAGAGGTATCATGCCATTGGTTAGCGAGGGTGCGGTTTGGGGTGATCTGGAGATGCAGTTTTCTAGCCTCATGAATATATTAACACCAGTGGAAGAATTCACAGATACTTCTGGAAACCTCTAGAAGGGCTGGAGCATTTGCCTGGAGGGTCAGCCCTTCCACGTTACTGCCCAGGCTTCCCTTGTCCGTATTTTAGTATGGCTGCTTTGGGTGGCACACTTCCTCACGTGTGCTTTTGTCCAGACCACTCTTCCACCTCCCAATCCAAATGCACTCATGTCAGCAGAAGCAGCTGACATTATATGGTCTGCTATTTATACTCGCTTCACGGGGCCATCTCTCTCACCCAAGAAGCAGAGGTCTAGTCATTCATATTGAGGGATTTCTATGGTGCCTAAGAGAGGAGCATCTCAGCTTCTCTTTCTGTAACAGGCACTGAGGGTAGAGGGCATTTGGGTCACTATTGTCCTAGCTTGAAGAAGCTAAATCCATTGTTTAAATTCTGCCCATCTCTCTCTTGAGGCTGGCCTTAAGCATATACGTCAGAAACGTATGGGGAACCTCACCCAGTCAAGCTGGGCTGGAAGCAGCTCTCCCAGAGACAATGTGCCCCTTCTGGGTAAAGGGGAGTTGGTCACTAGAACAAAAGAGGCATGCTGTCCCCTCCCCTCAGGACTTGATGTGTATTGCTGATCTTAGCAGTGCACCAGAAGCCATTGGCCAACAAATAGGGAATAAAGTTCAGCCCTGAACTTCAGTATCTATGTGGTGACATTCTTAGGAGACTATGCCAGCACCACAGTTGTAATGAATATCTCCCATGCTATTTGTTTCTCAATTAATATGATTGACAGTCCTTGATTAGACATTATAATGAATTATTTGTACAGCCTGCTGATACCATTTGGCTACAGGAGCTAGTCCTCTATATTTTTAATTTGTTTGGCATAAGTATCTTCCAACAATCTGGGATCAAGTAATGCTGAAAAGCACAGATGGTCAGGCTAGAAGAACCAAATAGTCTACTGTGGCCATTGTATTTGTGAATTTGTAACTGAGGTATGTGGATTGATTTTTGCAGCTTCTTTTAGATGTCTGTAAGCAGGGCTGTTATTGATAGGTCATGAGCGAGCTATCAATAACAGTGTGGAGTGTGGAACACTGTGGCGTGTTCAAAACACTGCGGCAGAATGATAAAAAAAAAGGAGCTCATCCTGGTTAAAATATTATGATAAAAAAGTGTTTGTAAAGAGGGATTAACTGTAACTCAAACTCCCTTTCTTCTCATACAAGGACCCAATAAAGGGCTGTAAGCACTGCTGTAGGGTAGGTGGGCAGGAGAGACTGACAAACCCAAGGCCATAAGAATAGGTTCTACCCTCAAGCTGGGCAGTGGTTTCTGTTTACTTTTGATTAAATTAACTCATTCTATATACCCCCAAAATTGAAGAAAAGACATCGCTGACTGCAATTTTTTTCTGGCTGAATCATTCCACCAGCTTCTACTGTTCAGATTCGTAAGGTCTGGCACACTAGTGATGATGCAACATGAAAAGGGAAGTGTAATGGAATGTGCAATGCTGTAGCGCCCCCCCCACACACACACACAAACGAATCATGCAGTCACATATGCAAAACCATCCACAGGCTCAATCCCAGGTCTTTGCACCACAGCTTCAGCAGTCCTCAACAGTTACTTTGAGGATTGGAGCTAGTGATCCAAAAGAGGAGCTGCATGCACATATACGGAACCCTTTCTCAGGGTATCATTAGGGTTTGAACTCAGGACCTTCAGTTTTAAAAAAAATGCATGCCTCTGCTGCTGAAGCTAGAAGAAAAACGGTTGTAACTGATACTTGTAGTACACGCTCATCTTATGTGGAACTGCTAGAGAGGGACAAATCCTCATTTAGAACTGGGTTGACAAAGGTTTTCCTGTTCCATGAAAATTTGAGATTTTGAAAATTTTCTATCCCAATTTTGGACAAAAAAAGTCAAAATCTTGAAAATTTTATATATATATATATATATAAAACTTAACATTTAAGAAAAATAACTAAAATGCCCCCAATACCACAAATATTATTTCCTGGGGAAAATGTCTTTCCTACTTTCAATGAATCAGCCTTTTCTGACAAAAAAGTTTCATCGAAAAATTCCTGACTAGCTCCAACCACATTCTCTTAGCACATTTCACACATTCAGTACAAGAGCCTTCAGAAATTGCATACATTCAAATACAGATGCATGATCCTACTAACAGGATGGAATGGAGGGGGTGGATGGTATTTTAAAGTGAAAAAATGGAAGCCATTTACTAAGTCCGAGGGTTAAACCTTCTTCTAGCCCAAGATAAATGTATACTATGATGTGTAAATTCAGAGTTTTGTCAGCCTGTGAATGGATGTTTCGGGTTTGGCAGAGGAGTCTCAGGCTGACCAGCATATAACCTATCAACTTTTTTCTTTTTTAAAAACAAAAGGTATGTCATATTTTTGCTCATTTCTAAAGTTCTGGGACTTAATCTGATTGCAATGGTCTTAGACCGGGGTAATTTATATTTATACTAGTGATTCATATGCTAGCTTCCAAACTACCAAGGTTCTGGCTGGGATATAAAACCCAATATTTCTACTTAGTAAAATGGAGTTACAGTATGTGTGCCAGAGAGATAATTCAAGCAATCTTCTGTGAAAGAGTAGCCTATTTCACCACACATTCTTTGCCCCAGCTGAAAAAAAGCAGACAAAGAAAATGTGTAAACTAATATTGACATGTGAGCAAGCTGTTAGTGACATACACATTTTAAAAATAATGTAATTAGGGTTTTCTTTCCATTACTGTATAAGTGGATAATTTTCACTTTGCCCTAGCGTGTCTATTTCACACACCAGTCTGCCACAACAATGCAGCTGAATTGCATCCACTAGATATGAACCCCATCTTTTACCTCATAATCTGGCCCTCATTCCATGAATTTTGGGAAACATCAGATCCCCAGCCTTCAACTCATGCTATTCATTCTAGTGCTAATTGCACCTGATCCAAATCCCACTGAAATCAAAGGAAAACCTCCCACTGACTTCAACTGGCTTTGGATCAGGCCTAAACTGTCATTTCTGAAGCTTCACATGCTACTGTTTCCATATCCTATTTTACTGATACTATTGCGTACTGTTGGGGGATGTAACAAGGGCACAATGTAGTCTTTATACTTCAAGATATGGATAATCAATCACAGTCTCCACAAAAGAGCAAAGAACTATTGTTAGGAAAAAGCAATGAACACCTGCTAGCTGCTCTGCACCCCTGAAAGACTGACTACTGCAATTCTCTTTTTTATGGTCTTCCTAAATCCCTGCTCTCTAGTTCAAGAACACAGAACATTATACATCACCCCCAGTTTTTCTCATCTCCAGTCAGGGCGGGAACCAGAACCATCTTAGATGCTTCAGGGCATATATCTGGATAGCAATACAGTTCTTAGAAATTGTAAAATTGTGTAAACTAGTGTTAGATTACACACTTTTACACTAATAACTGAACTAGTTAAGGTACTTTATATGGTCTCCATTACCACAGAACCTAAGCACCTCAGAATTTGTAATGTATTTATCCTTACAACACCCATGTGAGGTAGGTAAGTGTTATTATCCCTGGTTTACAGAGAAGGAACTGAGGTATAGAGAGACTAAGTGTCCAGTCCCAGCTAACACATGGAGTTCATAACAGAGGAGGAAATTGAATCTATTGCTGTCAAGTTGTAGGCTAAAGTACTAATCACCAGACCATCTCCTTTCTCCTTGCATTGTTTACATGCATCAGAATAACTTGTTTTGAAATCTTGGTTCAGAGATTGGTTATAGAGATTACAAATAACTGAATTTCTTGATTTTCAAAGAGAAAGTGTCAGGACCGGGACATGAGTGGTCAGTCCTATTCAGAGACAAGAGTCCAAGCTAGGATTCAGAGCTGGAATGAGGCCAGAGGTCAGAGCCAAAATCAGAGTCCAGGATAAAGTGAGAACTCCCAAAAGCCAAGCAGAGTTGGACCTTACAAATGGAATTAAAAGAGTAGAAGTTTCTATAGCTATATAAATAAGAAGAAAACATGGAAAGAAGTGGGACCACTAAGCACTGAGGATGGGATGGAAGTAAAAGATTATGTAGCCAATGCCCAACAACTAAACAAATACTTCACTTCAGTTTTTAATGAGGGTAATGAAGAGCTAAGGGGTAAGTGGCAAGGTAAGTAACTGGAATGAGGATATGGAGGTAGAAATTACCACATCTGAGGTGGAAGTCAAACTGCAACAGCTTAATGGAACTAAATCAGAGGGCCTAGGTAATCTCCATCCAAGAATATTAAAGGAATTGTCACATGAAATTGCATGGTCCATAGCAAGGATTTTTAATGAATATGTAAACTCGGAGATTGTACTTATGCCTGGAAAATTGCTATTATAGTTCCTATTTTTAAGAAAAGGAAAGGAAAAAAGTGATCCAGGAAACAAGGAAACTACAGCCTTGTTAGTTTGACCTCAAATTGCACGTAAGGTCTTGGAACAAATTTTTAAACAAACTAGTTAAGGGCATAGAGGTGAACGGTAATTTGGATAAAATACAACATAGTGTTACAAAAGACAGTTTATGCCACACCAATCTGATCTCCTTCTTTAAGATGATATCTGATTTCTTACACCAAATTATCTAGATCTAATCTACCAGGATTTCAGAAAGACATTTCAGACAATTCCACATGGGAAATTATTAGTTAAATTGGAGAAAATGGGGATTAATATGAGAACTGAAAAGTGAATAAGGAATTGATTAAAGGGCAGATTACGACAGGTCATACCGAAAGGTGATCTTTCAGGCTGGATGGAGGTTACTAGTGGAGTTCCTCAGAGATCGGTTTTGGAACCAATCTTATTTAACATTTTTATCACTAACTTTGGCACAAAAAGCAAGTGGGAACTAATAACATTTGTGGATGACACAAAATTGGGAGGTATTGCCAATATGGAGGAGGACTGGAATATCATACGAGAACATCTGGATGACCTTATAAACTGGAGTAATAGAAATGGGATGAAATTTAATAGTGCAAAGTGCAAGGTCAAGGTACTTAAGGACTAACAACAAGAATTTTTGCTATAAACTGGGGACTTATCAATTGGAAGCAACAGAGGAGGAGAAAGACCTGGGTGTATTGGTTGATCACAGGATGATTACAAGCCGTGTGATGACTACAAGTGTGATGAGGTCATGAAAAAAGCTAATGCAATCCTAGAATGCATCATGAGAGATTTCTAGTAGAGACAGGAAAGTGTTAGTACCATTATACAAGGCACTGATGAGACCTCATCTGGAATACTGTGTGCAATTCAGATGTCCCATGTTTAAGAAAGATTAATTAATTCAAACTGGAACAAGTGCAGAGAAGGGCTATTAGGATGATTCCAGGAATGGAAAACCTACCTCATGAGAGGAGACTCAAAGAACTTGGCTTATTTAGCTTAACCAAAAGAAGGAAGAGGGGAGATAGGATTGCTCTCTATAAATACACCAGAGGGATAAATACCAGGAAGGGAGAGAATTTATTTAAGTTAAGCACCAATGTGGACACAAGAACAAATGGATATAAACTGGCCATCAACAACTCAAAATTAGGCAAAGGTTTCTAACTATCAGAGGAGTGAAGTTCTGGAACGGGTTTCCAAGGGGAGCAAAGGGGGGAAATACCTAACTGGCTTCAAGACTGAGTTTTATAAGTTTGTGGAGGTGATGGTATCATGGGAGCGCCTACAATGGCATGTGGCCATTGGCGACTGCCAGTAGTAAAAAAACCCAACAGCCAAAGACAGGAGACTAGATGGGGAGGGACCTGAGTTACTACAAAGAAATATTTCCCAGTATCTGCCTGGTGGGTCTTGCCCACATGCTCATGGTCTAACTGATTGCCTTATTTGGGAGCAGGAAGGAATTTTCCCCCAGATCAGATTGGCAGAGACCCTGGGGATTTTTCACCTTCCTCTGCAGCATGGGGCATGGGTCACTTGCAGGTTTAAACTAGTGCAAATGGTGAATTCTCTGTAACTTGAAGTCTTTAAACCATAATTTGAAAACTTCAGTAACTCAGCCAGAGATTATGGATCTATTGCAGAAGGGGATGGGTGAGGTTCTGTGGCCTGCAGTGTGCAGGAAGTCATACCAGATGACCACGATGGTCCCTTCTGACCTTAAAGTCTATGAATCATATAATATCAGGGTTGGAAGGGACCTCAGAATGTCATATAGTACAACCCCCTGCTCAAAGCAGGACCAATCCCCAATTTTTGCCCCAGATCCCTAAATGGCCCCCTCAAGGATTGAACTCACAACCCTGGGTTTAGCAGGCCAATGCTCAAACCACTGAGCTACCCCTCCCACCTCTGATCAGAAAGTTTCAGTTGCTTGAACAACTTCCTGTGCCTCCTTCTGGATTAAATAGTATGCCTGGGCCAATCAGTGGAGCCATCATAAATCACAATGAGGATCCTCATGCGTGGTGCCACTGGGAAGGGCCAAAGTTCTGCTAGCCCCTCAGCCTTAAGTAGCTTTGGATGAACTGCCCACTGGTGACCAGGGTATGCGGTCTGCTGGGCAACCTTTGGGACTATGTTCAAAACCCACAGGCCATGTTCAAGACCCATAGGTCCTTGCAGACAATCACTTCAGTTCCTATTGGCTCCTATAGCAATTATTGTAACCAGTAACAGCTGCAGGTGCTCTGTCGCTCTGAAAAGCAGCCCACTGATTTTGCACTACCAATGTATCTTTCCTCTGCCCCCAAACCTGATCTTAATTTCAGCTATAAATTTAAAAAATATCATATTCCTAAACAATCTTTTTCATGAATGTCTCCTGCAGTTTTGTCACAAGTGTGTATTGACAAACAATTATATAATTATAAACAGATGATCATACTTGTTTGGATACTACTATAAATAAACATAACATTACCGATAAAAAATTAAACAAAAATGCATACTAGCTCGTGTTTATTTCAGCCTTGGCTAGAGCAAAAATAGACACCTTACATTAAAGTAGAACATAATTTTCTTGTTGAGAATATTTTACATTCTGATTAAATGCTAATCTGAAGTATATAGTATACAGAAATGCCTTACACAAACACGTTTCATTCTCTCTGCACCACGTGCACTGAATGAGCCACATACTTGGGGAGGAGGGGAAGAGGACTTTATGCATTATGGTACTGGTCTTTCTTACTGTGATTTACATATGAGGATTGCACAGGAAACCTTAGCTTTATAATTTCCTCACTTTTGAGAGCTTCAGCTTACAACCTGAACGTTGTTTTAAGTCAGTTTTTGTACAGATTTTTTTAATATAAGAAAGAGCAACAAAATAACAAAAATTCTACTACATTCAGCTGTACTGTGTAATCAATAAAGTAGGAGTTTTTTCCACATGCCATATGACCAGACAGAATTCATTCCTGTGAGTCATTGCTCATTAGTAGAATGAAAGCAGAGCCCCTTTTGAATTTTCTTAAACTACGTCGGCATATGTAATAGAATGATGCCAGAATCATTAAAATATCACACACAAAGTTAATTTAAAAATATCCTTATAATATTCACAAACAACGGCCTATGTTCACCAGACCACTGAAAGGCATATCTGATACCTACAGACTAACTTCTACTATAGGCTGCCAAGGTGCTAAGAAAAAGATGAAGCTTTAACATAATGGAGAACGTACATTCCTCCCCCCTCCACCCCTGCACACACTCTTCATTCTTTTAAAAGGGCTGATATATATATCACACCTTGATTGAAACCAAACCTGTCAAATTTCAGCCCAAAATATAAAGCATTTGAAAAAATTATTAGCTGCTGAAAATGACTCTTTGGAGTGGAATTGCTTGTGAAACTTTAACTATAGGCACCACTATGTGCTCTATCCACAGTATATACTGATGGTACAGACATGGCTACAGATTTACTATAAGAGTGGAAAACATATTGATGATCACAATGATAAGCCTAAATAATTTATTTGTGTATGTTTTGAGAGGCTAACAGAATAGTTGACCTTGAAGGGTTATGGTATATGGGAAGTGGAGAAATGAGATATTATAAGAGGGAAATGAAAGGGGTGAAGCTAAGCTGCATGTGAACTTGAAAAACTTTGTTTTCTTTGCTTTAGACTGTAATTAAATTTTCAATGGCTCATGGCCCCTTGATATCCTTTTGTGTCCTGCCTGAGAGGTCAGGACTCACCAAATGAGAAACACTGCTGTAGATTATCAAGCGTCTGCTGGAAAGGATAATACCAGTTGGGAAGATGTGTATTGGGTCAATATTTTCAGAATATAAAGGACTCAGATTCACCATACAGACATGGATGTCCATTTGTGTGCTTGAATTTTTGGTCAAAGTTATGGTACTGTCTATGCAGATCAAATGACTGCATGAGTAAGTGGTTATTTGCACACTAAACTAGCCATGATAATAGGCATAGGTGTATTTCTGTATGCATTTGTGTGCACCGCTCTTGGGTCTCACTCTAAAAACTTAGCCCATTATTTTCAGGATTTATGAGGTTATTAGAAACAACGATGCATTAAAAAATTGGACTTGGAAATACTCTTTGACAGGTTATTTTCATGATAGTGGCTTGTGAACCTGCTTGCAAATCTCTCTCATTTATTGTTCTATTTACACATTACTACCAGCCTAGTGCATCTGTAATAAGCAAAGCCTAATTTACAGTTCTTTTTAAAATAAATTGCTGTGGTGGTTTAGACCAGTGGTTCTCAAAGCCATTCCACCGCCTGTTCAGGGAAAGCCCCCTGGTGGGCCGGGTCAGTTTGTTTACCTGCTGCGTCCCCATGTTTGGCCGATCGCGGCTCCCACTGGCCGTGGTTCGCTGCTCCAGGCCAATGGGGACTGCAGGAAGGGCGGCCAGCACATCCCTCAGCCCGCGCCACTTTCTGCAGCCCCTATTGGCCTGGAGCAGTGAAACACGGCCAGTGGGAGCTGCGATCGGCTGAACCTGCGGAAGTGGCAGGTAAACAAATTGGCCTGGCCTGCCAGGGGGCTTTCCCTGAACAAGCAGTGGACCGGCTTTGAGAACCACTGGTTTAGACCCCAGATAAATGAGTCATCAGTCTCTGTCAAATAGTAGAGAGTAAAATCAATAAGTTAGGAAGTGTTGTTTTTCAAGGCTCTCAGTGGGTCATACAAACAATGCAATAAAAACAATAAAGTACTTGCATTTTGATGGAAAAATTCACTCACCCTTTTTTCAGTGTTGCTTTATGCATGAGAGCCAACTAATGTGCATATTAAAACAAGGCTTGTGTTAGAGAGGGAATCATTTTATAGATCTCCCATCTGAACCCTCCAAAACTTCAGAGCAGAAGAGGTTTCCGTGACCCTAAGCAACCTATATTCACACCATACACAGTATTGTAATAATTCACGGACCATTAATATTCTTGTGTGATGGATGTATGCGATGTGTATTGTGTATTTAGATTTATGAGTATATGGTGGAATCATGACTAAAGTGTTTGTAAGCCAGGCAGGTCAGGGGGAGTTGTTAAATAGGTCTATCCTAAACCAAGCAAGTGTGTTTACCTCAAAATACAAGTAAACAGGACCATCAAGACAGCAAAACACTGGTAAAAGAAAACATGGAGCTTCCTTCATCAGACTCTATGCCACCTTCCTCACAGTTTGAATGATGTTTACTTTGAGGTATATCCTTCAGAAGAATCAATTTCAAAGGTTCACTGGACTATAAAAGAAAGGGGCGGAGAACCCCAAGTTCTCTTTGACCTAAGATAAAGGAACCAGCATCTCTGGGCCTCTGGAAGAGATGCTGATCAAGGAGGAGGTCAGCTACCATCTTGCTGGAAGACTGTGTGTCAGAGAAGACATCTTGAACAAGGGATGAAGCTTATTTTGTTATATCTTAGACATAGAAATCATTTTCACTTTTCTTTGCTTATAACCATTTCTAGCTTTATCTCTTATACTTGAACTCACTTAAATCCTATCTCCTTTTGTTCATAAACTTGTTTTACTTTTAATCTAACCCAACCCAGTGCTATGTTTAATTTAAATTGAATGTTAATGCTGTTAACTGGGGCAAGTTGTTGGGTTTTTCTCTTTAAAAGAAGCAGACGGACCATATTATTCCTCTAAATCAGTGGTTCCCAAACTGTGCTGTGTGCCCCCCTAGGGGTATGTAGAGGAATGTTTGTGGAGGCACACTGCATGGCGGGGCCCAAACCAGCTCCCATGCGGGGGAGGGAGGGAGCACCATGCTTCCAGCCCCACTCCATCCCCAAATCAGCTGTGCTTCCAGCCTTGCTCCTCCTGCAACCCCATTCAGTCCCCAGTCCTGCTCTGTCTTCAGGCCCTGGCTAGTCCACAGGATGGGCAGGAAGGGAGCACCATGCTTCCAACCCTTTCAGCCCCCAGGCCCAGCTCCACTGCTGAGGAATCCATGGCTGTGCAGTAATGGAGGGGAGGGGGGCACAGACAGATTCCGGTAATGGTAATGTGGGGCAAAACTGCAAAAGTTTGAGCACCACTGCTCTAAATGTTGCAAGAGAGGGCTACACATTACAGAGCTGTCAGGTTTGGAAATGTTTGAAACTGGGGTTGCATTGGAGTCACCTGCTACCACTAACCAATGTCTGGTAAAGACAAGAGTGTCTCTGTGGTAACTTCTGGCAGACTGTTGGACACAAAGTGGTCGAGTCAGAGCTGTACAGCACTCCGAACACAACGTGCAGCTGGCTGTGTGTATGTCCCAGGCAGGGCGCCACAAGCAGCAGAAGCATTTTGGAGCACTCCAGGCTAAATTTCAACCTGTCACTGGTCTGAATGCACCCCAGAATGTGACAGTTTCAAAATCCAGATTTAGATCTGACTCTTAAAGAAAAGTTGTATAGCAAGGATACAATTATCTCTTATACTCTATCAGATGTTCCAAAAACAGCAATAAAAGTTATCACTTTCTGTTAGTTGCTACAGAAGATGTTACACATATGCTGTTGATCACACTGCTATGTTCTTTAAAGGCTACATTGTTTTTATGTTTCAATGCAATTACACTCCTTGTCAGCAATCTATATACTCAATACAAACCTCCAGAGACGCACTCTCCGTTTCAGAAAACACAGCCCTGGCTGTCAGTTCAATTTCCATAAATCAAGGTTTTGGACAGTTATTATAACACCTGTTTATATTAACATTGTATAATCCAGTGCTTTGAAAGGATGAATTGTTCATATTTTATTGGGGGGAGGTGAAGAGATGGGAGGAATTGCTTGAAAAGAAAGTTAATTTTAACAAGAAATTGCCACTGGAACAGCCTGTATTTATTGCATAAAACACACTGCTAACTGACAGAAACAGCAAGTCCACAATTATCCTGTTGTGTACTACTGATCTCAAAACATGAAAATTAATTTATGGATTAAATAATTTATTTTAGGGATATCATCTCACTGTCATTGGTATTTTACTCTTAGAGTATATTCTACTTCTCTCTCTTTCTCTCTCTCTCCATCCTGGGCTCTTGTCCCACCTTTGGTTGGCCAGTATATTGCATCTTGTCCAAGGTAAATTAAGAGCTATATCGGAAGTCACAGAGCAATCAGATAATTTGTAAGCATGTGTTTTTATACTGATAAAACCATATGACCACAAGCAGGTTTAAGAGTTTCTGGTATTCCTAGTAGTGCAAGAAACATTATTTCACTTGATTTGCTGCTTCTTAGACTGAAAAATTGACCTGTTTCGGACCAGAAAAAATTGGGTTTCTATCACAAATTGAAAATCTAGGAGGGGTGGGGGCAGAAAACTTTAAAATACCGTTGGTCAGTTTGGTTAGCACTGTTAATATCACTATTCACCAGTCACATTTGTCTCTGCTTGATTCCCATAACTTTAGTTCTCCAGATCTCCTTAAACTTCAATCCTGACAAGGCGTAAGGACATGCTTAACTTTACATGTAGCCCTATGGACTACAATGGAGCTACTTACTGTGCATACAATTAGGCACATGCATAAATCTTGATGGGACTGAGGCTTTAGTAAATTAGCTAGTCCTAAACCTTGGGGCCCACCCCTGACAGGTGCTTCCTGGGGTTTTCTTTATTGTCAAAGGTGAACCTCAACCCAAGGGTCCTCAACTATGCTGTTTGTAGAGTTTCTGCCCACAATATCCCTTTTTCCTTCTTTATCCCTAGTTCGCTCTGCTTTAGTGAGTGGTAACCTTTTGCTGCTTCTGAGTTGGCACTAGTAAGACCCACCTGAGTGCAGCTGACAGGGCAAATCAAACCAGGACTGCAAGGTTGAAACACTGACATCCTGAACACTTGCAACGCCTTAAGTTCAATAGGTGTTCTCAGTACTCAGTTCCTCTTAGGCTCAGACCATTTCTTCTCTCAAAGGAATAAAAGAGTTTGGAAAATGATTTACTATTTTCTATGGTTTCTAGCAATGGTAACTGGCTTTATGTTTCTTTCAGATTTGTTAGCATCTCTCAATACTTTTGATGCTAAGTTAAATGCTGTAGAAAAATAAGGTGCTGCATCGAGTGCTTCCATAGGAAAAAGCCTGTTGAAAGTCCTCAGAATGTTGGCTTTCAGTTGCTCTCCAAAGCATTTCAGCCTGGTCCTCTCAAATCTACCTTCTGCTGCTGATGTTTGTGTAGAACTCCCACTGATCTCAATGGGAGTTCCAAGAGTGAACAATGCCAGCACAGGGACGCAACAAATCACCGTCTGGGGGAAGTGAAATCTCATTGAAATAAAATCCTACTAAAATATAAATAGGTATTTCTCCAAGGCAAGCTTATGCTTCATTTTGAGAAGTTGTCAGTAAACTAAACTAGAATAAGTACAGCAGATCATGTCATGCTATAGTCAGAACCTGCAGAAGGAGAATGCGCAGAAGGATGAGAAAGTACAATTTGGGACTCTGATTTTCTTTTACACGCTGGGAAGATTAAAAACAATTTGGAGGCCTGAGCTACCCTGGATCTGCAGTTTTGGTGACACTCTAGCTTGGCCTGCTGATGAAACATTTTGAAGTCCTGACTCACACAGATTCGAGTATTTCAAAAGATACAAGAAACACAAGTAAAATGCCCTTTCTGGAAACAATTAAATCATCTCCAGATTAAGGCAGATGGTTTATGGCTAAAACCAATGGCAGGCTTACACAAAACCTCCCACAAAATGTCACTATTTAGATTACAGCATCTGAGGTTCTCTTTTTCCACAAATATTATATTCTTGTTAGAGTGACTTCATATGTCTACCACTGCATCCTATGAATGTAACACTAACCCTCCTATGCCATCAGCTACCCTGTGCCCCCTAGAACACACTTCCCCAGCCCCCACAACATTGCTATTAAGGTCTTTTAGTGGGCTGCTGACATCACTACGCTCCTGGCTTTTTATGAGGTCAGTTGCCCCACTCCAGCTATGATAGATAGCTACTTAGCCCATTTCCCACAGATGGTGGAGGACAAAGGTAAGGACTACTGTTCTATCAGAACCTAAAGAGTCTTGGGGAAGCCAAGAAGCAGTCTGACACCCTCCTGTCCAAGGGGCAGCGAAACAGGAACACATTTCAACACCTACTACAGCATTTTCTACTAAAGACAGGCTTGAACCGCAAAACACAGAGCTAGATTTCAAAACATTTCCTCCTCCCCACAACCCCATCACCCATTCTTGCTCCCTATTTTTAGTGTCAGATGTTTTCCTTAGAGACCTGGGCTCTGTGAGACCCGATTTGTCAAGCAACCCTGTGGAGTTTGGATGACAGACCACATAGCGTTCAGTGTGCAAACGCCTTATGAACTGAATCCTTCAGAGAGTTGCAGCAGCATCACTTGCATCTTTATTATTTATATGGGAGAAAAACAGGAAGGTAAGTATAGTATAAAATCTGACTGACAGATGAAAACAGCACTGCTACTTAACTGAGAGGAAAATAAAGCTTTTAAACGTTGAATTGTCAAAAATAGTCAAGGACACGTTTTGATTTTACATGATTTGCATACCAATTCTATAGACTCATTGATACAGCTACAGACAGCATTCTTTGCAATATTCCAAAAACCATTTTCAATATTTACATTTACTACTCTCTCATTTTACCCATTTGTTTTGACTCTAAAATGTCTTCAGTTCATTGGGCCCACTCTAATTAGGCTAATTTAGCATATCATTGTGTGTTCTATTGTGCTTGTGTCAGGGAGAAAATACAATGCCAAGTGTTTAAGAAACAAAGTGACCTTTGAAATTCCAGTGGTAACCTAAAATTTAACAGTTATGGGTTGATTGTTTCTTTTAATTAAAAACAAAACAAAAAACATGACTCCACAGAACATTGTACAGCTACAGCACAACAACCACAATGTTATAACAGGGAGAAAGAATGAGTGAGATTCCTCTGAAAACACAGAAAAGGATCCAAATAGGAAGAGAGCTTTCTTATAGGACAAGTTCCCTTAGGTAGAGTGGGGCAAGCGTTGCATCTTTTTTATTATGCAACATGCTGTTATGTTCTTTAATGTCCCCTTCTTGTTCTTTTCGTGGCACCTTTTACGTGACTGTATTCAGTGTATGCATGTATACATATTTGACATCTTCCATACAAGATGGTGCAAGATAAAGGAGGTTTGGCATGAATATGGAATGACCACATTATTCATGAGTGATTTTTACAGGACATCCCAAATAAGCATATTGGGATTCATTTTAAAACCTCTAAATTCCCACTGCAAGCACCTGCAATAATTACAGCGTCTCTCTGTACTAGGCATATATTATTACTGTACTGCAATCACTGCAGAGTGGCAGACGTTGAGTTTTTAATGTTTCCGCATCTGTGTCTCTAACTTCCACTTACTGAATGTAAGAAATTCAAGTTTGCATTATGTATAGCATTACTGGAAAAATTACACAGTGATGTTAAAAGACCTAATTTTAAGATAGAAGCATAAGTAACCAAGTTAACATGGAACTTCCAATCTTAATTTTATATTTCCTGAATTGAGGCCCTTAACACTGCAATTGTGTTAATTCTTTGCATGGACTACAGAAATAATTCCCTTTTAAGCAATGATTCTCGTTCAGAATTGAATTTTATTATCTTTAATATTACAATGCCAATATATAGTATTTTAATGGAGACAGGTAGAAAAATCTTCCAGCACAATGGTACCATGTGATTGATAGTAATATTAACGAATGAGATTATAAATTGGTCCATCTTCAGCCCCAATTCAGATTTCCTTCCACAACTGTTGAAATGTAAATGGACCAATTTAGCATTATTTAACCTTTTTCTAGGATTCAGAAAGATATTGCCCACCCCTTGAAAGTTTGCAGAAGTGTTTAAAAATAAAAATACTGAACATCTACAAAATGCTATGTCCAAATGTATAAGTGACATAGCCTACGCTAATTTTATAGCTTGGTGAGTATTACAAAATTATATATGGTTGGGTTCCTTACATCACACAGGGAAATGTTTGTTTCACTTCAATCAAAAGGGTTTCCCTCGTCTAATTATGGCCTACTAAACCACACATTTTGATATAAAAATCCTGCATTATATACATACTTAAGTTATTTAAGTTGCAAAAATCAAGCACTCAAATGTTAGGAAAAGCCAGAATTAAAGTTGCCTGTGCACCCTGAATTCAGCCCCTTTGTAAGTGTGCATTGTGGTAGAGACTTATAATTACACACTTACATTCTATTTTACCCTTATCAAGCATCAAAGTACTGTTGCAAACAATGAAGGTGTCAGACCTTTCAAAACAAGAATCTGTTAAAATGCCAGAGACCCTTATAATTGAAGGTAAACCTTGATTTTAGAAAAGTTCCAGTGACACATATATCTTTCATAAAGCTTGGTTTCTTATATTACAGATAAATAAAATATTGTATTATTAGGGTGGACAGAGACAAGGTGAGTGAGGTAATATCCTTTATTGGACGAACTTCAGCTGATGAAAGATAGAAGCTTACAAGCTCCACAGAGCTTTTCTACAGGTCTGGGTAGGTTAGAATGGATGTCTGAAATGGATTTTACATAAAAAGAATTTGGTGTACTCTTGGAATATAAAATCCAGATGTGCTTGTAATTTATTAGTAAAATGTAATTTGTATCGCCAATCTCAAGAGCATACAAGTGTCTTTTTTAAAAAGACCTCTCTCTCCAGTATTTCTTAGGAACACATCATGCATTCCTCTCCTGTGTGATAGTCCCATCAATGTCAAAGATTAGGCTGTAGAGAAAGCAATTAGTCTTGGGGTCTTTTCTTTCAAGTTACAGACACAAATTCAGCCTGTTTCAATACTTGTCCATTTGAATCACAGTGCTGCACAATGCTTGCAAAGGAGATCTATCTTTAATAAAATCTCTTTATATTTTTGAAAAGTTATTACAGTTGAGCTGGTCATGATTCAGTTCAGTATTTCCATTAAACACACACAGAAAGACATACGTAGGTACAAATGTGTTATTACTGAAAGGCCAGGAGCACTACACAAAGGTCTTTAAATGTGCAAACATTCCACCTTACTTTTGTAGGTGAAGATGAATGTCTAGTATTTGACATCCTAAATTGTTATCAAATATATTACAAAAAATAGCTCTGCTCAATTCCTTTATATTTTCATTGGAAACATTAAAATATATTTGATTAGCTGTCTAGTTCCTATTCACTTACTATAACTGCTAGGCAGCATTACCTGGAGTCTCTTGTACTCTTACAGAGATAGACGGTACTCAGAACCATGCAAAAAAAAAAAAAAAAAAGCCAAGTTTCTTGTGATTTATGTCTGAAGAAGGAACTCAGTCCAGATCCACTTTATAATGGGCTCAGGCTTGCAGAATGTTTCTGAAACATCAGAGAACATTTGGAAAAATCTGACAAAGTAAGAGCTGGTAACACAAGTTTCAAGCAGTTCTAACAACAAAGCATCTCATAAGAAATATACCTACTGCCTTTACTGATTTTCAGAATACAAATGCAGAGAAATGACTGCAACAACTAGGGGGAAGATGTTTGTCAGAAACATTTTTAGACCCCTAAGAATCTGCATGGCCCATATGATGGAATATTTAAACCCCACACGGGACTGAAGGAGCAGTTCTGGGCTCTGGCAGTCCAGCCCCACTGCACCTGAAGAGCCTGTTCCACTTGGAGGAGGGGCTTCAAAGAGAACCTGACATCTCAGAAGGTGTGCATACCTAGCTCAGGAGCTCCTGAGGCAGGGTACAGCAGGAGACCCAAGCTTCAAGGGAAATGCCTGCAGGTGGCAGCCACCCCAGGCCTGAGAGGAGGGACAAGCCTTTCCCTAGGATTAAGGAACTCTGGACTCTACATTCTGCTAGATTGTTTGAGAGACTGGATATGGCTCCAGGTAGCAGATGCTACAACTCCTGCTATAGGATCACTGCTAGTCTCTGCTGGCCTCCTCATCACTGCCAGTTTGGAGGTGAAATCCTGGCCCCATTGACGTCTATTGGAAGTTTGCTATTAATTTCAATGGGTCAATCTAGATACAAAGTAGGAGACTTTTTTTTCCTATCAGGGATGTAGAACTGTTTATAGTTTGAAAAGTTAGTTAGTGTAGTTGGATGAAAAGCTGGATATGAGTCAACAGTGTGCCCTTGTTGCCAAGAAGCCTAATGGCATATTGGGCTACATTAGTAAGAGCACTCCCAGCAGATCGAAGGAAGTGATTATTCCCCTCTATTTGGCACTGGTGAGGCCACATCTAGAGTATTGTGTCCAGTTTTGGACCCACCCCCCAACTACAGAAAGGATGTGGACAAATTGGAGAGAGTCCAGCGGAAGGCAACAAAAATTATTAGGAGGCTGGGGCAAAAGACTTATAAGGAGAGGCTAAGGGAACTGGGCTTATTTAGTGTGCAGAAGAGAAGAGTGAGGGGGATTTGATAGAAGCCTTCAACTACCTGAAGCGGAGTTCCAAAGAGGATTGAGCTAGGCTGTTCTCAGTGTTGGCAGATGACGGAACAAGGATCAATGGTCTCAAGTTACAGTGGGTGAGGTCTAGGTTGGATATTAGGAAAAACTATTTCACTAGGAGGTGGTGAAGCACTGGAATGGGTTACCTAGGGAGGTGGTGGAATCTCCATCATTTGAGGTTTTTAAGGCCCAGCTTGACAAAGCCTTGGCTGGGATGATTTAGTTGGGGCTGGTCCTGCTTTGTGCAGGGGGTTGGACTAGAGACCTCCTTAGGTCTCTTCCAACCCTAATCTTCTACGATTCTGTGATTATAAGAATCAAAACAATTATCATGAAAAATATAACCAGGACCAACTCACTTTATATTTCAAAACAGTGGCTTTCTGGAGTCATCGAAAATCTTGCAAATGCATTTTAAATTAAATATGCTCTTTTTATTTAAAATCAGAACCAACACAAGATAGAGCATCTTTTAGTATACAGAATCATAGAACCATAGGACTGGAAGGGACCTTGACAGGTCTTCTAGTGCAGTCCCCAGCACTTAAGGCAGGACTAAGTACTATTTAGACCATCCCTGATAAGTGTTTCTCTAACCTGCTCTTAAAAATCTCCACAACCTCCCCAAGCAATTTATTCCAGTGCTTAAATTACCCTGACAGTTAGGAATGTCCAACCTAAACCATTCTTGCTACAATTTAAGCCTCTTGCTTCTTGTCCTATCCTCAGAGGTTAAGGAGAACAATATTTCTCTCTCCTCCTTGTAACAACCTTTCATGTACTTGAAAACGGTTATCATGTCCTGTCTCTCCCCCCTCAGTCTTCTCTTCTCTAAACTAAACAAACCCAATTTTTCCATCTTCCCTCATAGGTCATGTTTTCTAAATCTTTAATCATTTTGTGGGTCTTCTCTAAACTTTCTCCAATTTGTCCACTTCTTTCCTGAAATGTGGCACCCAGAACTGGAAACAATACTCCAGTTGATGCCTAATGAGCGCAGAGTAGAGCAAAAGAATTACTTCTTGTGTCTTGTTTACAACACTCCTCCTAATACATCCCAGAATGATGTTCACTTTCTTTGCAACAGTGTTACACTGTTGACTCATATTTAGCTTGTGATCCACTATGACCTCCCTCCCCTTTCCAACATACTCCTTCCTAGGTAATCATTTCCCATTTTGTATGTGTGCAACTGATTGTTCCTTCCTAAGTGGAGTACTTTGCAGTTGTCCTTATTGAATTTCATCCTATTTACAAAACACTTGCAACCCCTCCCATCTTGGTATCATCCACAAACTTCATAAATCGGCTCTCTATGCCATTATCTAAATAATTGATGAAGATATTGAACAGAACCGCACCCAGAACTGATCCCTCCAGGACCCCAGTTGATATGTGATAACTACTCTCTGGGAAAGGTTTTCCAAGCAATTATGTGCTCACCTTATCATAACTCCACCTAGGTTGTATTTCCCTGATTTGTTTATGAGAAGTTCATGTGAGACAGTATCAAAAGCCTTAGGCCATGTATGTACATACACTACTGCAGCAGCACAGCTGTGAAGATGCTCTAAGCTGATGGAAGAGAGCTCTCGTATCAACATAATAAGACCACCTTCCTGAGTGGCAGAAGCTATGTCAGCAGGAGAAGCTCTCGCACCGACATAAGGCTGTGCACGTGAGCGTTTACATTAGTGCAACCTATGTCACTCCAGGGGGTGGTTTTTTCACACCCTGAGTGACATACGTTATGCCGACAAAGGCTGTAGCATAGACATAGCCTTCCTAAAGACATAACACAGTGGTTCTCAAACTAGGGCCGCCGCTTGTTCAGGGAAAGCCCTTGGTGGGCCAGGCAGGTTTGTTTAGCTGCCGCGTCCGCAGATTTGGCCGATCGCGGCTCCCACTGGCCGCGGTTCGCCACTCCAGGCCAATGGGAGCTGCGGGAAGCGACGCGGGCCGAGGGATGTGCTGGCTGCCCTTCCTGCAGCCCCCATTGGCCTGGAGCAGTGAACCGCATCTATCACTCCCCCACATCCACAAGGCCTGTTACCTGGTCAAAGAAAGCTATTAGGTTCGTTTGACATGATTTGTTCTTGACAAATCCATGCTGACTGTTACTAATCACCTTATTATCATCTAGGTGTTTGCAAATTGATTGATTATTTGCTCCGTTGACTTTCTGTGTACTGACGTTAAGCTGACTGCTCTGTAATTCCCCAGGTTGTCCTTTTTTCCCTTTTTATATCATCAATTAAATATTCCAAGAAAATGCTTTTCACATCCCAGGAAAAGACTGAAACAGGCAAACAATATACTGCAATAAACTTGTCGCTATACTGTTAGGGAAGCTCTTTCAAGGAAACAAGAGACAAAAGGCAAAAAATATATAAAATGTAATAAGAATAAAAAAATCTCAGTAATCAATGCAAATGAGTATGGAAGCATCACATTTTTTGTGCCATTACCATGCAGAATGCTTCATGAGCAATTCATAGTACCTCAAGCTGTGATCTTTTCAGAAGTGAAGCCACATTAGATCTGATCAATATTTAGATGGGAGACCTCCAAAGAAAATCCTGAGTTGTGTAGAAAATGGTGGTGAAGGTTTATTAGGAGGCACTGTTTCTTCTGTTAATGCCCCCAAATGTATTAGAACACAGTGTTGTTACATGATTGATTAGATTTGACAGGTGAAATCTTAGTGCCGTATGATCTAAAAAATTGAAAAAAAATTCCATTCTAAGCCATTAGATTCTGTCTATCCTTACATTTCAATTGGAGACAGCATTCTTCTGACTGTCACAAACCATTATGTACTGTTGCTTAAATGTTTTGAAATCCTTTGGGATGAACACTACTATATAACATGTTGTCACATCTGATTCCTCCAGTCCAGAATACCAGTTACACCAAGAGAATTATTAGTTTCTTCTAGAGAGTAAAACTGAATTTTACATATATTCCCACCAAAAAAATTCTGTTTTGTTTATATGGAGTGCTTTGGGCTGAGAGTTACCTCCCTGATCCCCTAACATAAATATAATGGTTGATACTAGGCTTCTTTCCTGTTCCATACTTATCAATTCCACTCATCTAGTGAAGGAAATCCCTCATACTTACAAATTATGGGATATGTATGAACTACAACCAACAGCAGCACTGCCATCTTTAATAGTAGGAACACCTGGGGTAGAAATACCTTAAGGTTTATATAAATATTTTACTGATCTTTGGTAATCCTTGTTACAGAACCAGATTTAGACAAAAGCAAGTTAGACTGTCCCAGCTTTCCCAAACACTCTTCCGCCACCCAGCAAGTCTAATTACACCACAAACTAGCTCACTTTGATGTTCAGCTCTAACCTGACCTTGTGGATGGTTAACAAAGATGAATAAAATAAGCCTCTCTTGCTCTGAAGATCCCTAGAGGACACATTTCTAGGTTCTTCAGCACTCAACTAATATTTTCCTTCCTCAAAGATTCAATTAAAATATTATTGTTGATCATTAAAGACTATTGCAGTGGTTCTAAACTTACTTTTTCCAATAGCTCTGAGCCCTTCATGATGGATTGGCTGTTATTCCTACCACGCAAATCCATTTCTGCTATCTCTGTCAGGAAGAAGGCCCTGCAGCTGTGCCCACTCAGTCTCCTGATTGCCTAATGAGCTCAGCAGAGCTGTATCAGCTAGACTAAGTGACAGAATGTGCCACCTAATTGGCTGAGGGAGCTGGCAAGCTTACTCTGAAGCCCAGCGGAGGCAGTAGTTTGCGGGCTGCTCAAAGCATTCGCCCATGGCTGCGACAGTGCCTCTGTCTGCTTGTTCTCAGCCTTGCTCTAGTCCTGTTCCTGCCTTAGACTCAGGCCTTGTCTACACTATGAAATTAGGTCGAATTTATAGAAGTCGGTTTTGTAGAAAGCATTTTTATACAGTCGATTGTGTGGGTCCCCACACGAGTGCTCTAAGTGCATGTAGTCGGCGGAGTGCGTCCACAGTATCGAGGGGAGCGTCGACTTCCGGAGCGTTGCACTGTGGATGGCTATCCCACAGTTCCCGCAGTCTCCGCCGCCCATTTGAATTCTGGGTAGAAATCCCAATGCCTGATGGGGCTAAAACATTGTTGCAGGTGATTCTGGGTACATATCATCAGGCCCCCCCTTCCCTCCCTCCCTCCGTGAAAGCAACGGTAGACAATCGTTTCGCGCCTTTTTTCCTGGGTTACCTGTGCAGACGCCATACCACGGCAAGCATGGAGCCAGCTCAGCTCACCGTCACCGTATGTCTCCTGGGTGCTGGCAAACGCGGTACTGCATTGCTAAACAGCAGCAGCTCATTGCCTTTTGGCAGCAGACAGTGCAGTAGGACTGGTAGCCGTCATCGATGTATTCCAGGGTGCTCTTTTAACCAACCTCAATGAGGCCTGGGCAAACATGGGAGTGACTCAGCCAGGTCATTACCCTTTTAAGTTTCATCTCATGGTGATTCAGTCCTACCAGCAGTCCTACTGCACCGTCTTTTAATGAGCAGCCAGGAGATGATGATGGCTAGTGGTCGTACTGCACAGTCTGCTGCCAGCAAGATGTATAAAGATAAATGAAGTGGATTAAAACAAGAAATAGACCAGATTTGTTTTGTATTCACTTTCTCCTCCCTCCCTCTGTGAAATCAACGGCCTGCTAAACCCAGTTTTGAGTTCTATCCTTGAGGCTTTGAGTTCTATCCTTGAGGGGGCCATTCTGTTTCTCGCAAAGCCACCCCCTTTGTTGATTTTAATTCCCTGTAAGCCAACCCTGTGAGCCATGTTGTCGGTCGCCCCTCCCTCCATCAGAGCAACGGCAAACAATCGTTTCGTGCCCTTTTCCCTGGATTGCCCGAGCAGGAGCACACACCATAACACAGCAAGCATGGAGCCCGTTCAGCTCACCGCAGCAGTTATGACCATGGTAAACACCTCGCGCATTATCATGCAGTTTATTCAGAACCAGCACCTGAAAAACCAGGCAAGGAGGCGACGGAAGCGCGGTGATGAGGTCATGAACATACTTTTCTCTAAAACTGCGTTCCCCTGCAATTTGGAGATCATGGTGTTAATGGGGTAGCTCATGCCGTGGAATGCCAATTCTGGGCCCAGGAAACAAGCACAGAGTGGTGGGACCACATCGTGTTGCAGGTCTGGGATGATTTCCCCTGCCCTGAAGCGCAAAAATACCAAGATGAGAGCAGCCCTCACAGTCCAAAAGCGAGTGGCAATAGCCCTGTGGAAGCCTGCAATGCCAGACAGCTACTGGTCAGTCAGGAATCAATTTGGAGTGGGCAAATCTACTGTGGGGATTGCTGTGATGCAAGTAGCCAACGCAATCATTGAGGTGCTTCTATCAAAGGTAGTGACTGGGAAATGTGCAGGTCATACTAGATGGCTTTGCTGCAATGGTATTCCCTAACTGCGGTAGGGCTATAGACAGAACGCATATCCCTATCTTGGGACCGGACCACCAGGGCAGCCAATGCATAAACCACAAGAGGTACTTTTCAATGGTGCTGCAAGCACTGGTGGATCACAAGGGACATTTCACCAACATCAACGTGGGATGGCCGGGAAAAGTTCATGACGCTCGCATCTTCAGGAACTCTGGTCTGTTTAGATGGCTGCAGGAAGGGATTTACTTCCCAGACCAGAAAATAACTGTTGGGGATGTTGAAATGCCTATAGTTATCCTTGGGGACCCAGCCTACCCCTTAATGCCCTGGCTCATGAAGCCGTACACAGGCACCCTGGACAGTAGTAAGGAGCTGTTCAACTATAGGCTGAGCAAGTGAAGAATGGTGGTAGAATGTGCATTTGGACATTTAAAGGGTCGCTGGCGCAGTTTACTGACTCGCTCAGACCTCAGTGAAACCAATATTCCCATTGTTATTGCTGCTTGCTGCGTGCTCCACAATCTCTGTAAGAGTAAGGGGGAGATGTTTATGGCGGGGTCGGAGGTTGATGCAAATCACCTGGCTGCTGAATACACGCAGCCAGACACCAGGGCGGTTAGAAGAGCACAGCAGGAAGCGCTGCACATCAGAGAAGCTTTGAAAACCAGTTTCATGACTGGCCAGGGTACTATGTGACACTTCTGTTTGTTTCTCCTTGATGAATACCCACTCCCTTGGTTGCCTCTTAATTCCCTGTAAGCCACCCGCCCTCCCCCCTTCAATCACAGCTTGCTTACAAAGGAAATAAAGTCACTATCATTTAAAAAACATGTATTCTTTATTAACTAATTATAAAAATAGGGAGATAACTCACAAGGTAGCCTGGGTGGGGTGTGGGAGAAGGGTAGGAAGGAAGGAAAAGGCCACTTTAAAACTTCTTGAATGACAGCCTTCTGTTGCTTGGGCTGTCCATTGGGGTGGAGTGGTTGGGTGCCCGGAGCCTCCAAGCCACTGCGTTCTTGGGCGTCTGGGTGAGAAGGCCATGGAACTTGGGGAGGTGGGAGGGTGGTTAAACAGGGGCTGCAGTGGCAGTCTGTGATCCTGCTGCTGTTCATGAACCTCCACCAGATGCCGGAGCATATCCGTTTGATCTCACAGTAGCCCCAGCGTTGCCTCATGCCTCCTCTGATCTTCCGGCCACCACCTCTCCTCACGTTCATCAGCCACTTTCCTGTACTCTGCTACTGTGTCCCTCCACACATTCTGCTGAGTTCTGTCACTGCGCATGACTGCATGAGCTCAGAGAACATTTCATCATGCGTGTGTTTTTTTCGCCACCTTATCTGAGATAGCTTTTGGGACGGAGGAGGGAGGCTTGAAACATTTGCAGCTGCTGGAGGCAAAAAAGGGAGTGAAGTATTTAAAAAGATACATTTTACAGAACAATGGCTATACTCTTTCATGGTGAAGAACACTAGTCACATTACACAGCAGTTGTGATTTTGGTACAAGGTCGCATTTTGCATCTTATATTGAGTGCCTGTGGCTTTGGTGTTAGAGATCACACACGCAGTGCCGGGCAACAGAATTTGGCTTGCAGACGGCCATGGTAAGCCATAGGTTTCTGCAACCTTCATAACAGCAGTGCCCCCCACCTTTCCCATACCAAGCAAAGCCTGTTGAGTTGGCCATTTAGTGCTGCGGTTTTCCAGTTAACGTGCAGCAGAAGAAACCAAACTAACCCCCTTCCCACATCCAATTCTCTGGGATGATCGCTTTTCCCCTCCCCCCATTGCCTGACTGGTATCAGGGAAGATCCCTGCTAGCCAAATGCGAACAGCTCAGCGACAATGCCCCACCCCCTTCCCCATAGCTAACTGCGGGGAGGATTTCTTTTCAGCCACAGGCAAACAGCCCAGTAGGAATGGCCACTTCTGAATGTCCCCTTAATTAAATTCCCCTATTTCAACCAGGTTACCATGAAGGATATCACTCTCATGAAGATAACACAGAGAGATAAAGAACGGATGTTGCTTGAATGTCAGCAGACACTGGGACCATACGCTGCCAGGCTTTGTCACGGAATGATACCAGATTACATGCTACTAGCATGGCGTAGTAAAGTGTCCTACCATAGAGGACAGAATAAGGCTGCTCTCCCCAGAAACCTTCTGCAAAAGCTTTTAGAGTACCTCCAGGAGAGCTTCATGGAGATGTCCCTGGAGGATTTCCGCTCCATCCCCAGACACATTAACAAACTTTTTCAGAAGCTGTACTGGCCACGAATGCATCCCAAGTCCTCAGGGCTACTTAACCATTAAAAAACGCTTGCTTTTATAACATGTATTATAGTTAAAAAGGTACACTCACCAGAGGTCCCTTCTCTGGCTCCGTTGGGTTGGGAGGGTATTTCAGTCAGGATGATAAAAAGATCCTGGCTGTCAGGGAGAATGGTGTGCTGTGTGCTCTCCCCAAGCTCGTCCTCCTTCTCATCTTCCCCATCTGCAAAATTCTTAGCCATGGCGGAGAGTACCCCATCATTGGAGTCCATGGACAGGTGAGGGGTAGTGGTGGCAGCCTCCCCTAGAATTGCATTCAGCTCAGCATAGAAGCAGCATGTCTGGAGCTCTGTCCCGGAGCATCCGTTTGATTCTTTGGTTTTCTGGTATGCTTGTCTGAGCTCCTTAAGTTTCACGTGGCACTGCGTTGCGTCCCTGATGTAGCCTCTGTCCCTCATGGCCTCTGAGATTTTTTTAAATGTTTTGGCATTTCGTCTTTTGGAACGTAGTTCTGATAGCACGGATTCCTCTCCCCACACAGCGATCAGATCCAGTACCTTCTGTTCGGTCCATGCTGGAGCTCTTTTTCGATTCTGGGACTGCATGGTTACCTGTGCTGATGAGCTCACTTGGCCAAACAAGAAATGAGATTCAAAAGTTCTCGGGGCTTTTCCTGTACACCTGGCCAGTGCAACCAAGTTCAGAGTGCTATCCAGAGCAGTCACAATAGTGCACTGTGGGATAGCTCCCGGAGGCCAATACCTTCGAATTGCGTCCACACTAACCCTAATTTGAAATGGCAATGTCGATTTCAGCGCTAATCCCTTCATTGGGGAGGAGTATAGAAATCGGTTTTAAGAGCCCTTTATGTTGAAAAAATGGCTTTGTTGTGTGGACGAGTGCAGGATTAATTCGGATTTAACGCTGCTAAACCTGATATAAACTTGTAGTGTAGACCAGGACTTAGCCATGCCCCTGCCTCCAGGTAACCCAGTTCTGACCCTCAGCTCTGATTCCTGACTCCAGCTCTTACCATGGACTCCAATTCCTGACTATGGATGTTTGCCCTAATCACTAGGTCTGACCACTCATGTCCCAGTCTCTGACAATTTAAGCAGCCAAACATAAAAATTTTGGCAATTAATTGATCTTTGACTATTAGTGGTAAATGTGCCCAGTGGCCTGTGATGGGATGTTAGATGGGGTGGGATCTGAGTTACTATAGAGAATTCTTTCCAGGGTATCTGGCTGGTGAGTCTTGCCCACATGCTCAGGGTTCAGCTGATCACCATATTTGGGGTCGGGAAAGAATTTTCCTCCAGGGCAGGTTGGCAGAGGCCCTAGGGGTTTTTCGCCTTCCTCTGCAGCACGGGTCACTTGCTGGAGGATTCTCTGCACCTTGAAGTCTTTAAACCACGATTTGAGGACTTCGGTAGCTCAGACATAGGCTAGGGGTTTGTTACAGGAGTGGGTGGGTGAGATTCTGTGGTCTGCGTTGTGTAGGAGGTCAGACTAGACTATCATAATCGTCCCTTCTGACCTTAAAGTCTATGATTCTATGAAAAAGAGTCCAGCTTCGTGGCTAGAATGGATCCCTCCCAGGCCAATACTTCCCTGCTGGACCTACACAAGGTCTGTAAGACACCCACTCGGTCCAGGTTGCCACCTGGAAAGTGCAGAGCAAAATAAAAAAAATCATGCTTCCAGAATTAAGAAGTTGCTTAAGTTATATATTATTTTGCTTTCCTTTTCTAAAAAAATATTAACATAGGAGAAACTCAATGGACTGATATGACACTCTGTATTCTCTATATCCTCTAAAATTAATGACCATCTTCATTGATAGTTTAACAATATAACACAAGTTTGAAAATAGTAAAATATAATTTACACAGCCCGTTTCAAGTCTCAAAGTATTACCAATAAAAGTAGAGGCTACTGTCTCAGCACAATCTCTGTTTGGAGTTTATTCATACAATGAAGGGATGAAATGAGGATAGTAAAATAAATGTTAGTGTGTGCAATGCATGGATGTTTTCAATAACATTTAATCCAGTAGGAGAAATGGGAAGTACAAAATGCATGGTTAGAAAAATGCACACACTGAAGAATACTGAGGGAAGTACCCTGGAAAGACTAAATTGTGATTAGATCAACCAAAATGAGATATTCTGACCAAACATAAGGAGATACTGACTAATCCATCATCTGGATACTAGAAATAATGTATTATTTCTGTCGACTAGGTGAAAAGAACAATATGAAACTTCTTCCAGATTACATATTCATGTTTTCCTTTTATGCTTTAAAGACATTAGTTCTTTCATTTGTAAGCTTTCACTAGAAAATAATTTTAAAAGGATATGCAACCTTTGTATATTAATGTTTACCTGAGGACCACAGATTAGCAAAGAATTTTAGGAAATAACATGTAAGTACTAAAGCAGACCACCTAACACTGTAAAAAACAAAGCCTTCAGCAATCTGTATGACTACCCCAATCCTCCAGCCCTCGTTCAGGCAAAGCTCCCATTAACTTTAGTAGTTTGGCTTACATAAAATCCAAATGAGAAAGACAGGATCTCTGCTCCAAAGAATTTGTAGACTAAATTAGACTAATATGAAGAGGTTGAAGTAAAACAGTGCGGGGGGGAGAGGGGGCGGGGTGAGCGGGGATAGGGAAGAATAGACGGGGTACATCAATAAGCTTATTTTTACTAAGCAAGATCTAGCACAAAGCAGAGTATAAAGGAGGGTGGAGCCTTGCATGTTTGGTGTATTTTTGTTGTTTTGTTTTTTAATAAAAGATGCCTTCATTGACTCGTGTAGGTTTTACAGCAGAAATTGGTTTTAAGAAGCAACATGCATGAGAGGAACTTCTCCTTGTGGACCTACACAGGAAAGACATTCCAGGAGCATGGGACAGTGTAGAAGGAAGCACAAAGATGGTTGTGAGTGAGTGGGGTCCCTAGTGTGATCATCTGACAGAAATTCCAGTATACTCCATTAGAATCCTTCCTTCAGATAGTTACTCTTGGTTCCTATTTGCCTGGTATTGGTTTCAGCTGAGAGACCAATGACCCCAAAAACATGTCATTCTGTTCCAAGACTAGCTGGCCAGTTGGAAGCAAGGCAGGTCACTTCTAAAATTTCCACTAAAAATTCCATTTTGGTAGTTAAAATTCATGGTACGCGTACTAGTACGGTACTTGTAGTTTTCTGAATAGAATTCATCTACTGGAAAAGCAGTCTTGAATTTAAAGGAAAACCATAATATCCTGCAAACTATATTATGGAACATAATTAAAGCAAATGCAAGACTTTATTTCCTAGAATAGTGTGTCTAAGAAAAAAAAAAGGAACAATCTGACATAAGTGTACTTTTGCTTTCAATATAGATTGTAGATTTAAGTCAAAAAGCAACCGAGTGTTTACAACTCCCAGTGACTTCAGTGCTCAGCAACTCTCTGGATCAGGCCCCAAGGAAAAAGAATATGCTGATGTTTTCACACATTTATAGCAGCTATTTTAAGATATTGCAAGTGATTTACTTTTGTAGAGCAGAACTGGACTCTGTTGTATATATTTCAGAGTCTGTCAAATGGTGCTGGAACATTTCTTTATTTTGGTCCCAGTTCAGCAAAGCACTTAACGTACATACCTAATTTTAAGAAAATGCTTATATCTGTCCCTATTCAACAAAGCAGTTGAGCACAAGCATAACTTCAGACATGCACTATAGTGCTTACAACTAAGCACATGCTTAAGTTCTTTGCTGAATTCACCTTTACCACAGGTATAAAAAGCTTTTTGACATTGTCTTTGTTTTACCTGCTCCAAAATCTTTAAAGTCAAAGTCAAGAAATAAATAATAAATCTATTCTAGAACAATGAATATTTTCTTTAAAATGTCTTTGTTTAATCCAGAAAAAAGTCATATACGGCACTGAGATCCGACAACGTAATTTACCATTTTTTAAAATTACCAACGTAATTTACATCATCAGTTAAAAATCACATTATTTATTTTGTTCTCAGAGCCAAATTGTCATAGCTGCAGGGCAGGTACTGTAAACAGTCATAAAGAGGTGGGCACAGCCATAAACAGCAAAACAGTTAAAGGGCACCTGATGTGTAGCCTACATGCCACTCACAGAATATGCTCCTATTACAAGTCAGAATAATCTGCATGGGGCTATATATACACATTAGCCATTGATAGGTATGTAGCTACAAACCTTAAAGGTCGACCCTTCGGCCAGATCCTGTAATGCTTCACTTAAACTAATCTCTTTGTGACCCAAAGAGCAATCTCCCTGTGAGTCCTCCTTAAGGCCAGGAAAGGCATGGCCAGTATACCCAGCATTTCTTAGCAAGCTTTTTAGAGTGGGGAGGGAAGGGGCTGTCATGCAACATAGGAAGTTTAATTTAATTGCACTGAATCTATTTGATATGCTTGTACTGAAAACTGTAGAATGTAAAACAAATTCTCATTGAAAAACTCTCTTGAAATACGTAACATTAACAGCCTGCTTTAGCTTTGATACAGAACTCAAGAGCCTATACTTTTAAAAGATACTGATGTATTTTAAACAGACATCTTGGGCTTGATTCTCTTCTTGATTACACCTGTTCTATACCAGTGTAATTTCAATGAGCTAAAGGCGGTTTCATCAGCATAAAATCTACATAACTGAGTGGAAAATCAACCTGCTGAATTCTATTTCTTTTTTTTAAAAAAAACAGCCTTAAAGCATCTGACTAAGAACTGCTGAGCTCAGTTCCATGCACATTAATTCCGATTCTTCGGTGCTTTGTACTTCACAGGGGAAAAATAATAAATATTCATCTCGTCACCCCAAAATTTAGCTTCTCTTTAGAGTTACATCCTTCCATCAAGTTGTCATTGGGTATGCAAGTGGCCAAGGACCCGAACTTGCAAAGACTTGTGCATGTGCTTACCTTCATGCACTTTGAGCTCCTCCAAAGAAGTGATTGAGACAACTCACAGTGTGCAAAAGTTATGCAAGCCTGTAGGCCTTTGCAGGATTGGGGTGCAATGCACTATCGTGTGGTCATGCCTCAGAGTTTTTCCTCTCCAAAATGAAAGGAGACACATAAATACAGATAGTGGGGCTTTAGGCTTTGTCTTGTTTTGGTTTTATGTTTGGTGTCTGTTTTTCTTCCTGCAATAATTTCATAGGTAAACAGCCACCTATTTATATGAACACAAGTCACAGTAGTGAGAGGAACTAAAGCTGATCAGAAGCTGGATGTTGATATAATCAGAACAGTTGGCATTTATGGGTTAGTGGGGGATTTCCCTCCATTATTATTTTAATGAGACAAAGGAGTAATGTAATGTCTAAAAAGATCAGTATACAAATTAGATTTTCTTCCCTCCATTTGAGTTTTTATTTTGTTACAATAAAGAAATATTTATCACCAGCACTTTTATGTCCAACTCGTTTTTACAAACTAATGTATTCTCTCTCCCAGTATGTGTTATCTATTTCTCTTTGGAGCCATGAAAGTACTTTCACCATGTTACCTGAGTGTCTCACAGTCTTTAGCGTATGTACCCTCACAACACCCCTTCGAGGTAGGGAAGTACTATTATCCCCATTTTACCATTGGGAAACTCAGGTACAGAGACTGAAAGTGTAGAATTGTAACCATGGTGGTGGGAAGGGTAAACCACACTGTGTATGATCCTGTCTGAAACAGCGAGCCCCTCCCACCACCATGGCTACTCTTACATTTTTAGCATGCTAGCTGGGTATATCTACTTGAAACTAAGGGCTTCTCTACATTACCCACTGGATTGACGGGCAGCGAACAATCCACCGGGCATCGATTTATCGCATCTAGTCTAGACGCAATAAATCGACCACAGATTGCTCTCCCGTCAACTCTGGTACTCCACCAGGGCGAGAGGCACAGGCGGAGTGGATGGGACAGTGTCAGCCGTCGACTTGCTGCAGTGAAGACACCGTGGTAATTTGATCTAAGTAAGTTGCATAACTTAGATCGATTCCATCCCCCACCCACCTCAGTGTAGACGAGGCCTAAGTGACTTGCCTACAGTCACATGGGATGTCTGTGGCAGAGCAGAAAAATAACCCATGTCTTCTGAGTCCCGGAATAGAACTCTAAACACTGGTCCATCCTGCCTCTCTAGGAAAGGTAGAGATGTGAAAAAAATGTAGAGGATTAAGTGATTTGCTCAATGCATCTGTGTGAGTCATCATCAGATGTGAGTTGTTTGCTGCTGACTGGTTTCTTTTAATGGAAAAGATTCTATCTGTCCCTCTAATGGAACATAACCCTCCAAGTTGTTGAAGATTATTAGTTGCATAGTACCACAGATGTGCCTGGTGCTTAACTGACACGAAGAGAGGGTTTGTGATTGGAAAATCTCAGAGTAAGTTCAACACAGAACAGATGTGAACAAACTCTGGTGAGAAGGAGGAATAAAACAAATTCAGGGGATAAAGAAAACTCCTCCTTAGAGGACATTAGTTACAAAGAAATCAGAATATTGTATGGTTTTTATTTAATGATCTTTATAAAAGATATAATATGCTCAGAAATGAGGGGGAGCAGACATGAGGAGGAGAGAGTGCTAGAGCTGAGATAGGTGATGGAAAATAATGGTGCATTTTAAGGTTCTCAATTAGAGGCTAGTGGAGAGAGGTGCTAACTTTAGAATGAAACACCCTGAGTAAGCTGGCCATAAGACCACACACTTTCAAAAAACAAGTGCCTGAGGTGCACAGCTGATTCTCATTGTTCCTGCTATTGGATCAGTTTTCAAAAAATAAAGCTGTCTTTTGCTTCCCTTCTCCCTCTTTTATTCAATCTTCTTCACCCATTTATTGTTTGGAAAACAGTGCCCCAGGTAGGCAGTCCTATCAACAAGTAACAGCATCAGTATACAGCTACGGAATCTGAGAGAATTTATTATATTACACAAACATGTCTATACTTGGACACCAGCTATTTCAGTATGTTGAGCTGGAAAAACATTTAGTTACTGGCATGCAAACAGACCTGGTTCATCAACTCTGCACCTTCACATTCCTAGACCCAGTGCTGTCACATGCTTTTATGAGAACATTTCTTGTCCCATTATAGAGGCGTAACTGTAAGGGTGTAGGTGGTCTGGCCTAGTGGCCACACATCAAGAACATTGGTTAGTGAGCAGGGGTCAGAGGAATCACTAGAGTGAGGTTCAATAAGCAAGAGTTGGGGTTAAAGTGAGGCTGGTGTTAAAGACCAGAGGTAGTATCAGGGAGTAAGAGTCAGGACGATAATCAGACCGAGATCTGATGCCGAAGATCAGGAAACAAGGTGAAGTCTGGAGTCTCAGCTGGCCCAAAGTCTGTGTGACTGCCCAGCCAATGTCCTAGGGCACCTTCCACAGTTAGACAGAGTGCTTGGCTAAAGGGCCGCAAAGTACTGTCATACTGGGTGTCTTGGGCGGTACTTCCTCCAGCACCTACTCTCCACAGTGTTCCCTAACTGTAGCTATGCATGACCTCCTAGTAGCACTGTGGGAACATCAGCTGTCCAAGGTTCTGTAGACCTGGGTTCTAATCCCTGGGTCCTTACAGTAAGCCTCATTGGTCATCTGACCTAGTGACATGCTGGATAAGTGTCATCTCACTAGAGCATGACTTTTCACTACATATACTTGGTAAGGACAAGATTTCACCACATACTGTTTGGCTGTGGATATATTTGTGCCATTTACAATATCCCTAGAGACCTCACATATGCTATGGAAGCAGCATTTCATCATGAGAAAAAGTGCATGAGCAGATATAACTGCCAAGAGGCCATTGACAAAATGTCATAGGCAAGACCAGATCACCACAGACATTGCTGAAATTCAATACTACCAAAACCAGTCAAACTTTGCTGAGACCATAATATACTACCAGCTCTGGATGTCTGATCAGATGGACCAATATAACCACCATTCATTTTGTTCAAAAATCTAGAGGTAAATTGGTTCATTTTTATACATGACTGCTTATTTTTCTCTCACAAAGTTAGTCTATTTGAAAATCTGTGTTTAGAGTCATAAACCAGTACAGATTTGTATGGTGTGCCCAGGATTTTTTCAAGCAAAAGATATTTCAAATACTTTGTGATGATGGGTGATATTTGTTTTTTGTAATGAAATGATTAGTTCTGCTGCCTAAAGAAGTCTTGTGAACACAATATTAGCTATCAATGAGTATTTTCCCTTGTAGTTAAATCAATTAATGGACATCCTAGTATGCAAAATATGTTTAAAATAAAGGCTATAAAATGATAAAGACATATTGTTTCAAAAAATGCTATGTGCACACTTTAGATTTGTGCTGCATAGATGATGCAGAGACTTGGAATGATGGTAGCTTTGAGAGGCTAGCTGAGGAAAAAAACAGAGTGAGACAGAAACAGAGAGTCAAAACAAAATATGAGTTGGATGTGAATGGACAAAACATGGCAGCATGCTCAGCAAAAGATGTTAAGATGGTCTAGGATGGAATTGGAAAGGAACTCCAAACAGCCACTATTAATGAGTTTAGAGATGAAAAGGAGAAGAGAGTTGATGCAGTATCTTGAGAGGCAAGTGCAGCCACGAGGGGGTTATTGAAAATAGGAGAGACTAAACACTGAATGTATTGGGAGGGGAAAGAACCAGAAACGAGTGAGAGGTTAAGGACAAGGGTAAGGGAAGGAATGAGCATGGGTGTGAGGGAGATCAGATGATGATATTTTATGATGAAATCACTGGGGCAGGTGGAAAAGTTAGAGGAAGAACACCGATGAGAAACTTTATAAATAAACTTTACTAGATAGCTTGGCCAAGAAGTGGCAAAGTGTCTCTCTCTGTGTGTAGAAAGCATGAAAATAACCTACCTATATCTGAAGGGTGTAAATGCCAGACAGATTGGAATTAATTAGAGTAGTACCAGTAGGTGTTACTAGAAGTATTTGGGATGAAAAATGGAAAATTTAGAATCAATAGTAGGAAATCTTCCTCACTGAGAATTATCATATTGTGTAATATCTGTCCATGTGATCTGATGGAAGCCCAGCATTTGAGACCTTTTAAACAAGACTGGACTAGAAAAGATATTGTTATGAAAAATCCATGAACTTGGTACCATTCCCTTGTTCTAAATAAAAATGAACTTATTTGCAACTCAAAAAATTACAAAAAATATACAGGATATTTTCATTAAGATGTTAAGGATAATATTCTCTCTAGTGGTGCTCCCTCCCATTTACAGCTACACTGTATCACAATGGGGGAGGAAATTATTTCTGATCACATTTTCTTGCAAGTCCAATGGTTAAATAAGAATGTACGCATTTCCCAGGAAATCATAATAGTTTGTTCCCCTACAGCCAGCACAATAGGACTAAACACCAGTGCTTCCTTTGCAAAAGAAAGATCAGAAAAAGTAAATTAAAAACCAGGAGAAAATAAAGAAAAGGACAAACTGGTCTTGTATAATAGGCCTCCAAAAATATTATGCTTTCTCTATTGACAATGCTGAATATCTCCAGAAATATTACACACATTCATAACCAAATAAAAGTAGAAATCATCCTTTGTTTATCTTCTAGCTATAATACACATACATGGAAATGAGATCTAGCTGCAAGGTTATTGGATTCACATCCAAATCCCAACTTTCTCAAAATGTAAGGATATCTGCATCAATGACTTTGATGTAACCCATTAAGGGTGGTAAAAAAAAAAAAGGACGAACCAACCGATTAATTGTTTGACAGCCCTAATATTAATAGAATATTTTGCATACCATTTCTCGATAATGCCAAATATCGAGTAAACTCGTTATGAGTAATAGCTACTGTATATGTACACATAGGCTTGTCTTGAATATGTGTCATTTCTTTTTTTTAATCTAAGTAGGCTACTTGCCAACTACATTTTCATGGCAAAATAAACAGCATTTTTGTTACTCTGAAAGACCTACAATAACTGCCTAGGCCCTAGAACCAATACATGTTCATGGGCACAAAGCTCTAAAGATTTAGAGCAGGTTGCACAGCGGAGCCAAGAGGCCAGTGAAGAAGTTTGGCAACATGTGACCTCCAGAAGAAGAAGGGGGAATGTCTGGGTTCCAGCAACGCGGACACAGGTAACTAACCGCTTTCATGTTCTCTCCACAGGTACCATTGCGGAGAGTGGACCAGATGATATGTCTGGGGGAGACAGCAGAAGGAGACTCTGCTGGTTGGAAGGCATGAGATGCACTGTCCTGAGATGGGGGGTTCCACGACCACCACTCCCAAGAGAAGGAGGCGGGTGATGGTGGTCGGGGACTCTCTCCTCCGGGGGACTGAGTCATCTATCTGCCGCCCTGACCGGGAAAACCGAGAAGTCTGCTGCTTGCCGGGGGCTAAGATTCGCGATGTGATGGAGAGACTGCCGAGACTCATCAAGCCCTTGGATCGCTACCCCTTCCTGCTTCTCCATGTGCGCACCAATGATACTGCCAAGAATGACCTTGAGCGGATCACTGCGGACTACGTGGCTCTGGGAAGAAGGATAAAGGAGTTTGAGGTGCAAGTGGTGTTCTCGTCCATCCTCCCCGTGGAAGGAAAAGGCCTGGGTAGGGACCGTCGAATCGTGGAAGTCAACAAATGGCTACGCAGGTGGTGTCGGAGAGAAGGCTTTGGATTCTTTGACCATGGGATGGTCTTCCATGAAGGAGGAGTGCTGGGCAGAGACAGGCTCCACCTTACGAAGAGAGGGAAGAGCATCTTTGCGAGCAGGCTGGCTAACCTAGTGAGGAGGGCTTTAAACTAGGTTCACCGGGGGAAGGAGACCAAAGCCCTGAGGTAAGTGGGAAAGCGGGATACCGGGAGGAAGCACAGGCAGGAATGTCTGTGAGGGGAGGGCTCCTGCCTCATACTGAGAATGAGGGGTGATCAGCAGGTTATCTCAAGTGCTTATATACGAATGCACAAAGCCTTGGAAACAAGCAGGGAGAACTGGAGGTCCTGGTGATGTCAAGGAATTATGACGTGATTGGAATAACAGAGACTTGGTGGGATAACTCACATGACTGGAGTACTGTCATGGATGGTTATAAACTGTTCAGGAAGGACAGGCAGGGCAGAAAAGGTGGGGGAGTAGCACTGTATGTAAGGGAGCAGTATGACTGCTCAGAGCTCCGGTACGAAACTGCAGAAAAACCTGAGTGTCTCTGGATTAAGTTTAGAAGGGTGAGCAACAAGAGTGATGTAGTGGTGGGAGTCTGCTATAGACCACCAGACCAGGGGGATGAGGTGGATGAGGCTTTCTTCCGGCAGCTCGCAGAAGCTACTAGATCGCACGCCCTGGTTCTCATGGGTGACTTTAATTTTCCTGATATCTGCTGGGATGGCAATACAGCGGTGCATAGACAATCCAGGAAGTTTTTGGAAAGCGTAGGGGACAATTTCCTGGTGCAAGTGCTAGAGGAGCCAACTAGGGGGGGAGCTTTTCTTGACCTGCTGCTCACAGACCAGGAAGAATTAGTGGGGGAAGCAAAAGTGGATGGGAATCTGGGAGGCAGTGACCATGAGTTGGTTGAGTTCAGGATCCTGACACAGGGAAGAAAGGTAAGCAGCAGGATACGGACCCTGGACTTCAGGAAAGCAGACTTCGACTCCCTCAGGGAACGGATGGGTAGGATCCCCTGGGGGACTAACATGAAGGGGAAAGGAGTCCAGGAGAGCTGGCTGTATTTCAAGGAATCCCTGCTGAGGTTACAGGGACAAACCATCCCGATGTGTCGAAAGAATAGTAAATATGGCAGGCGACCAGCTTGGCTTAACGGTGAAGTCCTAGTGAAATCCTAAACATAAGAAAGAAGCTTACAAGAAGTGGAAGGTTGGACATATGACCAGGGAAGAGTATAAAAATATTGCTCGGGCATGTAGGAATGAAATCAGGAGGGCCAAATCGCACCTGGAACTGCAGCTAGCGAGAGATGTCAAGAGTAACAAGAAGGGTTTCTTCAGGTATGTTGGCAACAAGAAGAAAGCCAAGGAAAGTGTGGGCCCCTTAATGAATGAGGGAGGCAACCTAGTGACAGAGGATGTGGGAAAAGCTAATGTACTCAATGCTTTTTTTGCCTCTGTCTTCACTAACAAGGTCAGCTCCCAGACTGCTGCGCTGGGCATCACAACATGGGGAATAGATGGCCAGCCCTCTGTGGAGAAAGAGGTGGTTAGGGACTATTTAGAAAAGCTGGACGTGCACAAGTCCATGGGGCCTGATGCACTGCATCCAAGAGTGCTAAAGGAATTGGTGGCTGTGATTGCAGAGCCATTGGCCATTATCTTTGAAAACTCATGGCGAATGGGGGAAGTTCCGGATGACTGGAAAAAGGATAAGGTAGTGCCAATCTTTAAAAAAGGGAAGAAGGAGGATCCTGGAAACTATAGGCCAGTCAGCCTCACCTCAGTCCCCGGAAAAATCATGGAGCAGGTCCTCAAAGAATCAATCCTGAAGCACTTACATGAGAGGAAAGCGATCAGGAACAGTCAGCATGGATTCACCAAGGGAAGGTCATGCCTGACTAATCTAATCGCCTTCTATGATGAGATTACTGGTTCTGTGGATGAAGGGAAAGCAGTGGATGTATTATTTCTTGACTTTAGCAAAGCTTTTGACACGGTTTCCCACAGTATTCTTGTCAGAAAGTTAAAGAAGTATGGGCTGGATGAATGCACTATAAGGTGGGTAGAAAGTTGGCTAGATTGTCGGGCTCAACGGGTAGTGATCAATGGCTCCATGTCTAGTTGGCAGCCGGTGTCAAGTGGAGTGCCCCAGGTGTCGGTTCTGGGGCCGGTTTTGTTCAATATCTTCATAAATGATCTGGAGGATGGTGTGGATTGCACTCTCAGCAAATTTGCAGATGATACTAAACTGGAAGGAGTGGTAGATACGCTGGAGGGCAGGGATAGGATACAGAGGGACCTAGACAAATTGGAGGATTGGGCCAAAAGAAATCTGATGAGGTTCTATAAGGATAAGTGCAGAGTCCTGCACTTAGGACGGAAGAACCCAATGCACAGCTACAGACTAGGGACCGAATGGCTAGGCAGCAGTTCTGCGGAAAAGGACCTAGGGGTGACAGTGGACGAAAAGCTGGATATGAGTCAGCAGTGTGCCCTTGTTGCCAAGAAGGCCAATGGCATTTTGGGATGTATAAGTAGGGGCATAGCGAGCAGATCGAGGGACGTGATCGTCCCCCTCTATTCGACATTGGTGAGGCCTCATCTGGAGTACTGTGTCCAGTTTTGGGCTCCACACTACAAGAAGGATGTGGATAAATTGGAGGGAGTCCAGCGAAAGGCAACAAAAATGATTAGGGGTCTGGAACGCATGACTTATGAGGAGAGGCGGAGGGAACTGGGATTGTTTAGTCTGCAGAAGAGAAGAATGAGGGGGGATTTGATAGCTGCTTTCAACTACCTGAGAGGTGGTTCCAGAGAGGATGGTTCTAGACTATTCTCAGTGGTAGAAGAGGACAGGACAAGGAGTAATGGTCTCAAGTTGCAGAGTGGCAGGTTTAGGTTGGATATTAGGAAAAACTTTTTCACTAGGAGGGTGGTGAAACACTGGAATGCGTTACCTAGGGAGATGGTAGAATCTCCTTCCTTAGAAGTTTTTAAGGTCAGGCTTGACAAAGCCCTGGCTGGGATGATTTAATTGGGAATTGGTCCTGCTTTGAGCAGGGGGTTGGACTAGATGACCTCCTGAGGTCCCTTCCAACCCTGGTATTCTATGATTCTATGTTCTGCTAACAAACATGGTAGAAAACTGTTAAAAACAAGTGATGATTAAATACAGAAGATTTCAGTTAAAATGAGTCACAGCATCTCAGGGTTGCTGCTTTAAAACTGTGTTTTATTAATTTGCATCAATGAAGAGTTCCACATTTAACATTTCAGTACACAACTGTCTCTCTGACCCAACTTTCTGCATATTTCCTGATCAGCTTCCTGTTTGATTGGTAAAATCAAGTCACCAATTAGTCCTTTACAACTTATCTTTCACACAATTGGCATCAATTTTTTTTGTTTTGTTTCACTAAACATCTGTTAGGCATGTCTAGTATTCATGTGCAAATTACATTTCCTTCAAATCACAATCATCTAAGATTATGTCATTAAAATTATTTAAATTCAACATGGAGGTATTTTACTGTGCTGAAAAAGAGTTATCACATTCTGTCTACTGATGAGTAACCCCCTTATGCCATTCACCTCAGTAGCAGTTTCATAGCTTATAAAATATATTTGTTATTATATTAATAAACTCTACCGGTCAGGGTCAGTCAGTAGAGACTGAGGTCAGTCCTAGAGTGTGGCAAATTATCCAGCAAGTTTAGCCCTTTTTCCCATCTCAGAATTACCTAAGCACATTAATTGATTCATTGTGCACAACTGTTCAACCATAGTCTGAGAATAAATGTTGCTCTATGATTTAACAAAATTTGAGTATTCCCTATTCATGCCATGTAATTTGTCACATGATTACAGAGTTTTATTTCTGATCTCTAATTAATCCTATGCATGGACCCTAAGAAGTTGACCATGGCCAGCTAACCCTTTCGTAAACTCCATTTTTTTCTGTACTAGGTGCTAAATGGACTACAAGTTTTAAATAATGTTAATCAACCTGTGTCAGCTAATGTGCTTTCTAAATACAACACATTATATATATATATATATATATATATATAGCTCAAAGCACTTTCAAGGGCTTCCCTTGAATCAGAGTCCTCTTGCTACATGCGCTCGATGCCTCATGGAAACACACACATTTCCTTATGTGGACACTTGCTAATATCTAATCTCTGTCAATGGCAAATATAATTTCACTTTGCCTTCTTTATGTAAAAGTGTAATTTTCACTCTGCTGCCACCTAAGATTTTGTTGGTATTTAAAAAATGTGGGCTTAAATATTCTCCAGTTCCACACTGATAAAGGAAATATAGGCGATATTGATCTAATTTCAAAGCATCTTGGTTAAAACACACTCTGAGCAGAGCAATGGATAAAAATTATTCTGTGACTGAACTATACAAATTTACAAAAATCTTCTGGGATGAGAGAGATTTGCTGCCCTTGGATCATATTTTAAATACAAAGATATATTTTACTTAGCAATGATCTGACCAGCTCAGCTAAATGCTCACAGGTAATAGAGTCCCTAGAGAAATATTACCACTTGCACTGAAAAGAACAGAGCTCACACAGAGTTCTTCCCCATCCAGTGTGAGGAAAAGATGTATTGTAATATGTTAGGCACAAGCAAAATGGATAGGTTTTCAATGTTGTCACTTTGTTAAGAATTAGACTACTACTACTACTTTGCTAACTTCCTTATTTCTGCTGCCTTATTTCTGGGGTCCCTGAAAAATACAAGATTAATTTAAAAGAAAGGAACAATGCTAATGATGTGGAAAGCTATGTTAGCACAGTCTGAATAGTTCAAAAAATGGAAACAGAATGCCAGCAATTGATCAGCACCTATCATAACTATCTGGCTTTATGGTTTTGAATTTGTTGTGCTCAGAAATTAACAGACACAATATAAAGAAAATGTGGAATGTGAGTGTGACAGATATGGCAATTTCCTGCAACATCCTTGAAAAACCCTATTGAATTAAATTTATGTAGCTTTGGAGTCAATTATACTACAAATGCAAAGTTTATGCATCATTGTGGAATTGTGTGAACTTCCATGGGGGGCGGGTGGGGGGGGAGAAAGATGTGACCAGCGTAGATCGTGGGAAGTATTATGAGGTTCAGACAACTATTTGAAACAATGTACCAGCCAAAAATGGACTTTTGGAATAAACAAAGTTAAGTAGGTTTCCCAGGAAATCTCTGGGGGGAGGTGGATGCAAACATACCCCCTCAAGTTATGCAAAAACCCAGCCTTTTAAAGCTATACCCTGAGGAAAGGACCTTTGACTGCTGATCACTGGTTACATTTCAAAGGCCCAAACTGTATAAAGAAGGGAGTCTCAGATTCATTGATGTTCTTGTTCTGAGCAAAAGCTATACTGAATTTGTAACTACCGAAAAAAACTTTGGTGGGGTTTGAAAGGCTGATCACCTGCCAGACCCCTTTTTGGAGTTGGGTGGTGATCTCTGGTAAGCTTATTAGCATGTGTTTCGATTCATTTATTGTTTTTACTGATTTCTCTGTAATCCTTTCACTTTTAGGATAAATGTAGTTGCTTAGAAAAACCTGTGTGGTAACATATCTGTGACAATTACACTGTTTATAGCCTCTGGAGAGGAAGCAAAGTTCAGACACTGGCCTTTTTAGGCAGCCTGGCTTGCTGGGAATTACACAGTGTAGGCATGGAACTGTGCATCCTGAAAAATCCTGGTCAAGAGGGAGAGAGACGCATGTATCTTCCAAAAAGAGGTGACAGCTGGGGAGCCAGAAGCCTAAGAGTGGGTGCCATTGTGGAACCATGGAGAGGGGACACAGGTGCAATTGCCCTGAACTGTGACAGTTAGCATCTACATTCCACCTCTATTGTCCACTAAGGGCGCCCATTCTTAGGTTTCCAGCTCCCCAGCCATAAAGTCTCTTGGGTGGAGAAACACATCTCATTCCCTCCTCACCTGGGTATTTCCAGTCTGCACAGTTCCCTGCCTACACTGTGAATTCCCCAGCACAGTCAGACTCCCTAAGCAGGCCTCTTTGCCTTCCTACCTCAGTGGCTATTAACAGCATAATTACCACTGTTAAGTTGCCACACAGCTCTTTCTAAGCAAACACAGTTATTCTGAAGGTGAAAACATATTACAATTTTTTTTTTAAATCCCTACATGCATGCTAATAAGATCACTGCAACTCCATCATGGTCTTTGGCAGGTGTATAGTGCTTCAACCCCCACGCACCAGGGGTTTTCCCATGGTTACGAATTCATCACCACCTTGACTCAGAACAAGCACACTCAGAAGTAGAGTTCCTTCTTTCCTTTATATAGTTTGGATCTTTGATCCTCAGAGATGGTTAAAAGGTAATAGTCAGTCAGAAAATGGGTTTCTCTTCAAGGCCCAGCTTCAAAAGCTTGGGTCCGGATGTGGGGGAATTTGCATGCTTTTCCCACAGGTATTTTCTAGGATACGCACTTCACTTTAACAGTTCACTTTATTTCAAACAGTCCTTTGAAGTTCATAACACTTCCCAGGGTTTACATTAGTCAGGTCTCCTCATTAGAGATGTTTCTTACAATCCCACAATAATACATAAATGTTTGCTTTTTTAATACAGTGTATTCCTAAAATACTTAAACTTAATTCAGTAAAGTTTAATTTAATTCAGTAAGGATTGTCCCGGATATCGCAGGATATTGCCATATCTGTCACAGCTCCATTGGAATTTAACATTGGAACAGCAGAAAATTAGGGGAAATTTCAGATCTGAAACAGAATCTAGAATCTGTGATTTGAGCTAATCTTTAGTTTTGTATTTTGCTTGTGTGTGAAATGGGCTAGATTGTAGTGTTAGACACTTACCGTCCCTTTTTAGTGACTGGATGATCTAAACTCTCAGCTAAAAATATAAATACAAGTTTATAGCCCTTATGGTTGAAAAGAGAACAATCACACTTTGAATCAAGTGTAAACCATGCAATGTTCTCTTTCTAAAGGCTTGTCTGCACACACACATTGCACTGATTTAACTAAAGATGTGATGTTATGCCAGCTCATTTAAACTGGTACAACTGTGTGTTTTAGACTCTGAGTATGCAGAGCTTGGAGAGAAACAATGGCTCTAAAAAATGTGAAGTGTCCTCCTGCATCTCAATGAGGTGTTGACCCTGAGGCCTAACTATGATGATTTAAATTATTTGTTAACTATTTCACTGCTGATCAATTCAGCAGAAACAACTAGGTATTCTGGGATTGTGAGAAGGGGCTGGAATTGGTAGGCAGAAATTGGGTAGAGTACCATCACATGTATTCCCTTACTTAGAACCTAATGGTTCAGATCAGACCCAACAGTTAATTTTCATAAGTTTAAGGATGTTTGGATCAAAGGTTTTTTGTTGTTATTGTTGTTTTTCAGGCTGTATCTACAAAAGATTAAATCTTGCCTGGCACCACTTTTATTTTCCTTAATAGGAGAGAAATGTCTATGGGAGTGAGAGCAAAAGAGACAAGGCTACAGGGGAAAAGAGACTATTAAACACTTATTTTCACACTAAGGATCTCTTTTCACCATCCAGGAAGACAATTAAATAATAAATAGTCCAGTAATTTCCAGTTTGCTGAGCAAACTATTTAAATCTAATTGGACCATTTTTGTTCCAATGACAATATCATAGAGGGTGTGTCACATGCTTTCTAGCTGAGAGCAGTTTAGAGCTGTGAGCTCCTGTGTCCCTCACCTGGTGGAGATGCAGCCGATGGACCGCATCTTTCAGTCTTAGACGTGACAATGTACTCCAGGCACACACTGAAAGGAAAGGTCCTATAGCAGCTGGCTAAGGGCCTTCATTAACTGATTTACTCTAGTGGGTATCTGCTGGTTGGAAGAAACAAAGACATATCTCTCTCTCCAAAGCTTGAAAAAATTATTCCTATTATCCTTGGGTCTACTGAGCCAGAATTTGATACTCTTGAATGCTAAATTATCAATATTCACCTTTAGCTCTAGTGGCAGTCCCATGTTGGAAATCTCATTAGACTTTTTTCTTACTTTTACCACTGACACTTCAAAGCACTGTCTGAATTTCCTACCTTTTTGATTACTGCAGTCTTTTATTGAGAGGTCATTTGACTTTCCTGGTAATCTGATATAAGAGTGATAACTTGTAAATACACTGTAAAATAAAGCCCCAAATATTGTTTCACCTAGAAGTAAGATACCAGGCCTACATCACTGAAGCTTGTACAAAACTCACTGAAAATTTAAAGCAGATCATGACTTGGACTGTGCTGATGAAGATCCTAAACAGCAATGCAGCATGGGAAGTGAGATCAAGAAAGATTCCTCAGTTCCGGTACACTTTAAGAGGAAAGCGGAAGTAATTTTCTTTACATAAACATATGCATGCATGCATAGGTCTGTAATATAAATCTGTGAAACAGTCATATCAAAATGCATTATTCAAAACTGATCACATTAATTGAAGGTCCAAGTAAACCTGGGGTCAGATTTTTAAAGGTGCCTAAAGATGCACATAGGTGCATAGTGAGATTTTCTAAAGCTCCGAGGTGTCTAACTCTAATTTAAGTAAATGAGAGTTAAGTCTAGGTTAAATCTGGTCTAACTATGGTTTGGCCAAATATTTGCAGTTCCATAGGCTTTCATTGAGAAGCCAGGTGCAACTGTATGGCTTGAAATTATTTTCATTTGATTCATAGATTATAAACCCAGAAGGGGCCATTGCTATCATCTAGTCTGACATCCTGCATAACACAGGCCTCTGACAGAATTTTCTTAAATTAATTCCTGTTTGAACCAGAGTACATCTTTCAGAAAAACATCCAATCTTGATTTAAAAATGACAAGTGATGGAGAATCCATCACACCCCTCAGTAAGTTGTTCCAGTAGTTAATTACCCTCATAGCTAAAATTTTTCACTATATTTTGCATTAGAATTTACTTAGCTTCGACTTCCAGCCATTGGATCTTGTTATACCTTTGTCTGGAAGATTATCAAATTTCTGTTCCTCTTATAGGTATTTATAAACTATTATTAGTGAACCCCTTAACCTTCTCCTTAATAAGCTAAGTATATTGAATTCCTCGAGTCTCTCTCACTACGAGGCCTGTTTTCCAATCCTTTAATCATTTGCATGGCTTTTCTCTGATCCCTATGCTTATATTAACACCCTTCTTGAGTGGTTGACATGAGAAAAGGACACCATATTCCAGTAGCGGTCTCACCGGTGCCAAATACAGAGGTAATATAAACCAGTCTATTCCTAGTTTTGAGATTTTTGTTGGGATTGTTTGAAGCTGAAACTTATTTAAAAAACAACAGTTGGATATGACACTATATGGACTGACATCCTAATGTTTGTCAAGCACACTTTGGTGAAATGAAGTTATCACACTTCATGTAGTGCTAGTTCACTAGAAAAGGGGACAGATCAGAGCATGGAATCCAACTCTCTGGAAATTCAGATCTGTATACAGATCCATGATTTGGGTCCATTTTTAGTCTGCATCCCTCCAAAATAGAGTACTTAGCATTTGTTTCAAAAGTTATAATGGTTAAAATTATCTCCACTGGCACACAAAGGTCCAACCGACACCTCCCTGCACCAGGCAAGGGCCACTGCACAATAGGGAAGACTGATCTGAAGGAGGCAGGCAACAGAACTGTTTTGACAGTGGAACCAAAGAGACCCTGTTCAACTAAATGGAAAGGTGACTAACGTGTTTAAAGGCTCATAGACTAATTACCTCATACCTTACTACTCTAGAAAATGCCTGTACCACTTAGCTATTCTGACATTAGTACTACTAATACCTAGTTTTTATACAGTATTTTTCATTAGTAGATCTCAAGAAATGACCAACCAGTTTTTCTGGAATTTTCTGGAACTTAAATTTTGTTTATAGATTCCCAGACTGTTTCAAGTTTTCCCTGATTACAAGTTTCAACTGTTTGGATGACTAGGACAATTGGTAAAATCTGATAAACACTTAAGTAGCAGCTTGTATTTTTCCATATACAAACTGTAAGTTATGATGAATGCAAATTATTTTGAGGGTCTTTTTCCTTTTGGTGTGTTTAATGGATGCCTTTCTTTTTGTTTTCTATTCTGAATAACTTAATTCCAGACCAACCTCAGCCAGGGTCATGGATTTCTTCTTTTCCGAAGACGATACTATACTTAGCTAAACTGACCAACTCACATCTAGCCGTAAATAAGTATATTTTTTGTTCATTTCTTCCTCGTACATTTATTTTGATTTGTCTGAGTTTGTGTCTGGCGTGAGGGAAATGCGCAAAGCTTGTGAGAAAGCCTACATTTTTTTATAGCCTGCTTAATATTTTATTGTATAGATTCATAGACTTCAAGGTCAGAAGGGACCACTATGACTATCTAGTCTGACCTCTGGCACATTGCAGGCCACAGAACCTCACCTACTCACTCTTGAAATAGACTCATAACCTTTGGCTGTGTTACTGAAGTCCTCAAATAATGGTTTAAAGATTTCAAGTTACAGAGAATTCACAATTTACACTAGTTTAAACCTGCAAGTGAATCATGCCCCATGCTAGCAAGAGGGCCTCATCCTCCCTGATTGAACTAACCTCATTATCCCTAGCCTGATTCTTGCTTGCATATTTATACCTGCCTCTGGAAATTTGCACTACATGCATCCGATGAAGTGGGTATTCACCCACGAAAGCTTATGCTCCAATACGTCTGTTCGTCTATAAGGTGCCCCAGGACTCTTTTACCGCTTTTACAGATCCAGACTAACATGACTACCCCGCTGATACTTAACAAAAAAAAAAAAAAAGAATCTCAATCTATAAACTGTTCCTATAATCCCTGATTTCTTGGCAGCAAAATTATATAATCTAGCTAAGATTCCTCACTGTTTCAAAGGGAATTGTGGCTCAAACAAAGGTTAGCCACTCTCAATATTACAATGATCAGATGCCTTCATGACTGTGGTAGAAAACTAGCAGGAAAAAAATATCTGGTACCATCTTTGGGAAATAATTGAACCTTGATTTTAAAAAAAAAATTATGTACTTGCAAAGATCCAAATAGGATTGCACAGAGATGGTTTAATAAAATATTTACAATGCCATTCACTTCTAGAAATATCATGTGCTAATTCTTCATGTCTGCCTAATAAAGCTGCCTTTTATCAAGTTTATTATCAGTAAATGATATGCACCAGTCTCAGAACATTATAAGCTAAATTGAAAGAGCAATTTGGCAATTTCTCGGCAGCAACCAGAACAGTTTCTCAATTTATTAACATTCCAAAGGACACTGAAGATGCGGAAGCACTAAATATAACCTGCAGTAAGCACACCATTTTTATATTTCAGCTGTAGAGAAATATTCAGAATGGGTCTTTGGCAGGGTGTTTAAGCTGTCAGGTATGAAGTACTCTACTCTATTTTTCTGATCATTTAAACAATGCAAGGACATTTACATGTCACCACCATGTGGCCAGGGAGCCTGCTACTAATCACAGTGTATAAATATGGGCTTGTATTAAATCATGTTATGGAAGAGTGCTACAAAAATTAATGATAAAATAAGTAGGGTTCTCTAGAAACTCTTCTAAAAACTTATATGTTTGAATAGAGGATTCTATCCCTTCTATGGGTCTTTTGAATGATCCTTTATAAAGGATATAATCCTCTATTAAGTCTATAGCATTATTTACACAACCTATGGAAACGTATCTTTTCCTATTAAATTCTATAGGATTTGTTTCAAAAAGGCTGATTCTGATCTGAATCTTAAGAGGATTTTGTGGATTCCCAGGAGAACTCCTGAAAAGTGGGTGAACAGAAGTTCCTCTTCCTCATACCAGACAAACTGGTGGCCCCATTAACAACTTTAAACAATCTAATTAAGGGAATGAACAGAAGATGTCTCTCCACTCTCAAGATCTGGAAGGAGCTGGATCCCAAGAGATCCATAAAGATCTCTCCAGATAAAGATAAAGAGATTCATAGTACCTACATGCTAGCATAGTGAGGTAGAATGGCTTCTCTCCAGACCCAAGAGGGAGGAACCATTACACTCCTCCAGTGGGCTTAGCTAACCTTGCCCTGCCCCCATCACAGGAAGTGCAGGGGTTGGACCTGAAGTATAGGAGTAGGGCCCTCCAACTCAGTTGCAGGCAGACCAGGGATGGAAGCAGATGTCCCTCCCAGCATGCCAAGCCCTCAGCAAGGCCCAGGACCTGCCATGGAGCAGAGTAGCGCCCTACTGGCCCAGGATATGGAAGGAGCCGGATCCCAAGCCCAGCAATGAAAAAGCAATGCCAGCAGAGTCAGGTAGGAAGTAGCCCATGGAAATCAGATGTTGGGCTGGTTGTGCTGCCAGGACATGAGGCAGCAATCTTTTGTTTCTTGCTGACCCAATCTTGGGACCGCCCACCACCATCAGAACCAGGGCTGGGACTCTGTGTAGTAGGATGGGCCCAGGTCCCCCTGCCGCCCCACCTCACACCTGAGTTGGCTGCCTATTCATCCTGAGCCAGAGGCCTGCACAAGACTGTTGGTCTGCTCTGCCCCACCAGAGGTCCAGAGCTCAGACTGTTGCTGCTTGCCCCAGCCAGGAGGCTGCAGGCTATGGATTATGTGTTTGCTCTGCCCTGCCCAGAGGGCCAGAGCCCAGGCTACCGTCGCTTGCTGTAGTGATGCAGTTCTGGAGGAACCATTACAGTCAGGAATATGAGCTCTATGAAACCCGAGTTGATTTTATTTTTTAATTGACTGCAGCTTTTTCCTAAATATAAGGGTCAGCAATTCTAGCCTTTGCTAATTTTTTATGCTTAGTAAAGAACCTAGACATGGAAAAAAACCTAGACTTTTCCCCAACCTTGAAGCTTCTGGCCTTGATTCAGGAAGATATTCAAGCAAGTTGTAATTTTTATGCACATGATTAGCTTTACTGAAAACCCTGGGACTACTTATGCTCAGGACTACACCTGTGTTTAAGCGCATTGCTGAATCAGGGCCTCAATGAGTGTCTCTGTCCAGTTGTTCTGACTTCAGGCCTCCCACAAAGTTCCAAAGTAATAAGGCAGTGGCCCTGAGCAACTTTCAATCATAGCACACATGCACAACTTCCATTAGACACAAGACTTACAGTATGTGTGCATGCAGTGTTGTTGTAGCTATTTTGGTCCCAGGATATCAGAGAGACATGACCTGAAGAAGAGATCTGTGAAAACTTAAAAGCTTGTCTCTCTTACCAAGAGACATTGGTCTGTGATGGGGTGTCCACCCCACACAAGACTGGAAAGGGTTACGGTGGCCAGTTAGACCTATTAACTCTACAGGCTGCACCTGAAAGGAAAGCCAGGAAGCTGGCACCAGCAGGGGCTGCTGCTGGGAAAAGCAGCAGTCACTCCCTGGGAAGAGGGAGGAGTGTTTGAAGCTGGTACACCCAGAGAAAAGGTGGGAACCAGAGTGGTAGGAAGCAGCCCAGAGAACGGGCAGTGAGGGCTGGAAGAGTAAAGCTCAGAACTGCTGGGTTGAGGGTCCCTGGTCTGGAACCTGGAGTAGAGGGTGAGACCAGGTTCCCCTGCCAGCCACTGAAAGAATGGCACCTGAGGCAGTGAATGGCAAGACTGCCCAGGACTGCAAAACACTTCGGTATAAACTGGAAGAGGGGAATGCTGAGTGATCTGGATGGAGGGCGGAGTCACAAAAAGGACACTGTGGTTCCTGGGGTAAGAAAGGAGCTGCAGATCTGAGAGAGTGACAATGTGATGGTGCGTGACCACATGTCGACCTCGAGAGCTAATCCCCAGAGTGACCAGAAAGAGGCACCAGACAAGCATCCCAAGACATGATCCAATAAAAGATGTTACTTCACCCACCATGTCTCCCAAATTTGAGCTAACTTTAAATTATTATAAGCAGCTGGGAACGATCTCTGACATTGAGCTACCTGTTTTTAAAATATTTGTAATGTGGCCAAATTAAGAAACAAGTGACTGCTACTGGCTGTGGTAGCCACATCTAACCAATTAACATTTCTCCCATAGGTGTACAGGCTTCTTTGGGGTTTTTTGGTACACAAGTAACATAATAAAATAGCCATGTTAATTTCAGCTCCATTAAAAAAAACCTTGCACAAAATAAATGATGGGTGAAATCCTACTTCTATTGATGTCAGTTGCAAAACTCCTATCGACTTCACTAAGGCCAGAATTTCATTCAACATATCAACATATTTTCACTTTGCCTTTTAAAAGGTTATGTGAAAAAAAAATATTAGACTGTTTACAAAGAAAATTAAGTTAATCTAACGATTTAACTTGTTTATTCATCATTTACCATCCATTTTTTACCACTTGAAGATAGATACTCCCAACAGGTTGGACAGAAACAATAGTCAAATTGCAATAAAATCAGAAACACATTAGAACTTACACACACTGTAAAGTAAATTAATTGCAGAGTGCTTCAGGTTTTAGAGATGTAACATTAAAGCTTAATAGGAACCCAATTTTTTCATATTTTATTTGACAGAAGTGTGGTGAGATGAGAGACTAATGAAAGTATCATAATGCTAATTACTGTAAGCATTGCACTTACTAGCAATTAGGTATAAGGCAAACTGATTACAGCTGAACAAAATATGTCAAGAGACCACCAAAGTGAAAACAGGAACAGCTGATATGCCTTCACTAGAGAATATTATGGTGAATAGTGCATGCATTTGCAATAAACTCTGAAGATAGGGACTTATTGTAGTTCATTGCGTTCACTGGAACATTTTTAACATATAGGTCCAAATTCAGATCTAACATGATACAGAGCTCTCAACCACCATACTCTAAGCAAATTTCTGAGCAAGATTTCACTTCTCCTTTTAGTTCTAACTGCAGTTTGTTACTGCACATCAGAGATAAATTAAATTCCTTCCAGCCAAGAGATCCCACAAAGGGCTCTATGCAACCCTTAAACTAAAAGGCTTAAGCAGTGCCTAAGGTCTTGCACAGACCTGCTACACCAGGATGAACTACATCCAAAGTTAGCAAGCTAAAAATTGGACATTATTGTTGGAGAAAAATAATGCACTCTCCCTTTTGTCAAGTAGGCATTTTGCCAGCTCTGAAAATGTACTTAAAATAGACCAAAAAAACCTTCAAGATTTTTGGAATAATTAAGAACAAGAGACATTCAAAAATTCTATTTAACTTTAAAAAAAAGGAGTACTTGTGGCACCTTAGAGACTAACAAATTTATTTGAGCATAAGCTTTCGTGAGCTACCGCTTACTTCATCGGATGCATGCAGTGAGCTGTAGCTCACGAAAGCTTATGCTCAAATAAATTGGTTAGTCTCTAAGGTACCACAAGTATTCCTTTTCTTTTTGCGGATACAGACTAACACGGCTGCTACTCTGAAACCTATTTAACTTTAGTTCACTCATTCTTATATCTTTAACAAGAACAACAAAATACTGTCTGAAAGAGAGCATGACACCAAGACTGAGATTTTACACTTCCAGTTGCAGCCCAGATCACAGTTTTGTAGATGATTCATAAACACCTGAGAAGAGGTGCCAATGTGTTCTTGTGGTTAGGATAAAGGATGAGGAGACAGAAATACTCTGATTCTAATCACAGCTGAGCCATTGACTCAGTGGGTGACTATAGGCAAGCTACTTGACCTCTTTATCAGCCTCTGACAATCTATTAAAAAATTAGATAAAGGGCGAATCAAATGCATTCTTGGGCTAACTCCATTAAAGTCAACTGAGTTACACCGGGAATTAATTTGGCCCCTGACTGCACTTAAAATCAGAGAAGGGATTTTGAGCTCATATTTCTCTGATAAGTAATTTACCATTACAAAATGAAGCAGGACAGAGTTATGATAGAAGAACTGACAAGCATCTGTCTTGCCCTGTAGGTGCCAGCCAGAACCGCTCTAAAACTTAAAGGATACTATTTATAATCTAAAAGCAGCAGGTGGATAGAAAAAGCTTCACATCTAATTTTCCCTTACTTAGCAACACTGTCATAAGGTACATTTCTTAGGGCAAAGGCTGCATCTGCCTATGAGTTAGTGCAGTGCCTACTATAATGGGACTGATTTAACTGGGGCCTCTGGGCACTATCACAATACAAATAACAAACACTCACTCCAATCCCTTACATTTAGTGGCCTCCAGTAGGGGGACAGGCATGGCCTAATGACCAAAAACAGCCTGTATCCTTACTCATGTCTTCTGGGAATGGATAGGTGGACTTAATACTTTAACCTTTTGGAGCAGGAGTGGCTGGTAGGCCAACTGCTAACCTGAGAAGCCATAGCAAAAGGTAAGAAGTAACCACTTTCCTTCATCAAGCTGCAGCCATTTTCCTCCATCACTGTCTCTCTCTTATTCATCCATTTGCATATTTATACCAACACCATCACTGTATTATCTGAGTGTTCAAAAGTCACAACAAGCACAGTGTGAAGGCTTTGGACAATCTATTTTCTTCCCTGCTGGATATTCCAACAATGGGGACCACTGAAAACCAACATAAACCTGAGCTGGATTTAGCCATTCTCATTTAAACTCAAAGATTTATATTCCTTTTGGCATATATTCTTTAGGGTTGCAAATCTAGTAGCCTAAAGATGTTTATCTATTGTCTGTAGAGTGAAGACTGGATACAGGGTGTTTTAAATGAAGTGAATTACAGAAAAAGCATACAAGTTTCCCTTACTGTATATAGATGTATAAGTAGTACAAAATGCCAATTGTAACATACTCTTAAACTTAGTTTTTGACAGTCTAAGTGTTTCTATGATGTAGTTATCCAGAATTCTTCTCTTTAAAAGCTTTCCTTGTTTTGTAACATCTTTATAACTGAAAGCGACCTTATTTGTTGATGGCTTCAAATCTTCTCTGTAGCTTCTGTTACATGTCCTTTCTCACTGTATCTGCTGTCACACTGTAGTAGCTCTGCTTCTCTTCAGGGACTGTCACCTTGTTGTGGTGAAGGGTCTTATGGTTCCAATGATACTCAGAGCTATGTTGTTGAGAGCTTCGTGCTCCTGGTAGGGTCTCCCAAGGTGAACAGGTCGGAGGGGAGGTCCCAGACAAAGCACCATCCAATACCCCAAGTCCTCAATGGTGGATCAGGCAGAAGATCAGGTTCTTCAGATGTCAATTGTCATGAAAGCAGATGAAGGCTGCAGCAAGTTGGAGATCTCTAATTGTCTTGGACTTTCCCTGGCACTGGGCCCCAGACCTCCAGCTTGTCATGATCGTGTCAGGCGCACCAGCTTCCCCACATTAAAAGAAATCATGTGCAAGCTTCTACAATGGGAAATAACATCTTTCCAACCGTTCAAGTCCTGCAGCGATGGACTAGTGGTGACAGGCACAGCATTAGTGAATCTGGCAGTCCCTAGTCACAAATCTGTGCATAGGCAGTGGTAGTTAGATGGTCGTCTGGCACCTTGACCAAGAAAGGGGTGCAATTAGCAGCTAATATAGCAAATGAGTAGTCCTCCTTAGGATCCCCTCTACTCACCCCACATGGGGATAGGGCTAGAAAAGGGGCCCTAAACCTAGGCTGTTTCACCACATCCAGTGGGATCACTCTGCCTGTGGTCAAATCTATAAAAAGACTGACTTTTTCTACATGGAATGTTCGCACCTTGTTGGAAAACAAACATAACGTACAACCGGAAAGAAGAACTGCTATTGTCACCAGGGAACTTGCGAGATTCAGGGCAGCAACATCTGCCCTGCGTGAGACAAGGTGCCCAAATGAAGGTCAACTGAGAGAAGAATATGTAGGCTACACTTTTTTCTGGAAAGGAAAATCTGCAGAAGACATCATGTCCGTTTTCCAATTAGGAATAAGTTTGTCAGTCAGCTTACAGAATTTCTTGTAATAATCAATGAACATTTTATGGCTCTTCATCTTAAGCTCAGGAACAACCAGTCTGCTGTCATCAGTGCATATGCCCCAATGCTCAATGCTGTTGAGAATATCAAGGAACAATTCTATACAGATCTTGACAGAGTCTTGACCAACATTCCCAAGGAGGATAAGATCATTCTCCTTGGAGATTTTAATGCTAGAGTCGGACATAAGTCAGATCTCTGGAACGGCACTATTGGAAAAGAAGGAGTAGGAAAGGCCAACTCCAACGGCATCCTCCTCCTGAGCAAATGTGTAGAACATGGCCTGGTTATCACGAACACGCTCTTTAGACAAAGTGAGAAGTATTAGACCACCTGGAGACACCCTCGCTCCAGGCATTGGCACGTTCTTGACTTTGTTATTATTAGAGCACAGATCTGAAGGATGTGCACATGACGAGGGCTATGAATGGAACCACTGACTGTTGGAGAGACCATCACATTGTTAGATCTATCATGAATTTTCAGATCGCCTCAAGGCATAGCAAGCAGGCAAAATCAGTATGAAAGAAATTCAAATATCAAGTCCCTTGAAGATACAGTGACTTGGGAGAAACTTCAACAGAGAGATTCAACACTATGCCTACAGCTGAGGAAGATAATGAAAATTTCTGGAGGGGATTAAAGACTGTCATTCGCTTGGCAAGTGCTGAATCCATTAGCTAGGTCATCCACCATCACCAAAGATTGTTTTGATGAGAATGATGCTGAGATTCAGAGCCTACTCAACCATAGAATAAAAGCTCATTGCATATTGCAAAATGACATATCACACCAGCAGAAGAAAGAGTCATACAAGCAACTCAAGGGTGAAGCCCCAAGTAAAATCCGTGACAAAAAAGTGGTGGCAAGAAAAGGCCAAGGAGATTGAGCTTCACGCTGATAAACATGACATGAGGAGCTTTTTTCAGGCAATAAGGGCCATTTACGGTCAATGCTCCCATGGTCCCTCACCACTCCAAGCCCAAGATGGGTTTACGTATTTTAAGGATAGCGAAGCCATCAAAGCCAGATGGATGGAGCATTTTGAGTTACTCCTGAACCGTGAGTCAACTGTCCTTGATGCCACTATCGAATCTATACTTCAGTGACATGAAAGAGAATCTCTTGCTGACCCTCCCCCTCCCGCCCCCCTGTCCTCGAATAAGTAACATGACCCATTATGCAAACCAAGAACAACAAAGGCAGCAGGGCCAGATGGCATACCATCTGACGTCTACAAGTCTGGAGCTGAAGAACTGGTAAGGAAGCTCCACAAAACTTTTTCTTCACATTTGGTATAACAAGAAGATTCCAGAAGACCTGAGAAATGCCAACATTGTTACAATCTTTAAGAAAGGAGCTAAGTTACAGTGTGGAAGTTATTGAGTCATTGCCTTGCTATCTACAGCAGGGAAAATTCTTGCCCATATCCTCTTAAACCAATTACATTCCCTTGCTGAGGAAATATTGCTGGAATCTCAGTGTGATTTTAGACCATCCCCTGGGACACCCAGCATGATCTTTGTTCACCACCAAATCCAGGAAAAGTCTCGGGAGCAAAATCAGGAGCTGTACATGGCCTTCATCCATTAGAAAAAGGCCTTCAACTTCTTCAATCCCCAAACCCCATGGAAGGTGCTGGCCAGATTTGGATGCTGTCAGGGTTCCTTCCCCACACTGAATTCTAGGGTACAGATGTGGGGAAAGACCACCTAAGCTTATTCTTACCATCTTAGGTTAAAAACTTCCCCAAAGTACAAACTTTGCCTTGGCCTTGAACAGTATGCTGCCACCACCAAGCGTTTTAAACAAAAAACAGGGAAAGAGACCACTTGGAGACATCTTTCCCCAAAATATCCTCCCAAGCCCTACACCCCCTTTCCTGCAGAAGGCTTGAAAAGAATCCTCACCAATTTGTACAGGTGAACACAGACCCAAACCCTTGGATCTTAAGAAGAATGAAAAATCAATCAGGTTCTTAAAAGAAGAAGTTTAATTAAAGAAAAGGTAAAAGAATCACCTCTGTAAAATCAGGATGGAAAATACTTTATAGGGTATTCAGATTCAAAACACAGAGGATCCCCTTCTGGGCAAAACCTTAAAGTTACAGAAAACAGGAATAAACCTCCCTCTTAACACAGGGAAAATTCACATAAAACAAAAGATAAACTAATCCGCCTTGCCTGGCTTACCTATACTGGTTGCAATATTGGAGACTTGGATTAGGATGGGTTGGAGAAGATGGATTTCTGTCTGGCCTCTCTCAGTCCCAAGACAGAGCCAACACGTAAACAAAGAGCACAAACAAAAGCCTTTCCCCCTCCCTCCCAAGATTTGAAAGTATCTTGTTCCCTTATTGGTCCTTTGGGTCAGGTGCCAGCCAGTTTGGCTGAGCTTCTTAACCCTTTACAGGTAACAGAATGATGCCTCTGGCCAGGAGGGATTTTATAGCACTGTATACAGAAAGGTGGTTTATATTTATATAAATTTATATTTATGACAGGTGCGCTCCAGAATTTATTAAGGTCCTAAGGCTTCTCCATGATCAGATGACTGCCATGGTTCTCTGTAATGGCCTTGAGATGGACCCTTTCATCATCAAAACCAGGGTTAAGTGAGGATGCGTTATTGCCCTAACTCTGTTCTCCATCTATTTAGGAGTCATTTTGGTCCTTGTTAAAGATTGCATCCCCAATGGAGTTGACATTCAATACAGAATGGATGGGTGGCCTTTTAAACTTTGACATCTCCACTCGAAGTCTAAAGTCCTCAGGGCATCCATTACTGATTTTCAGTATGCTGATGACTGTGCCATCTTTGCGCACACTGAGAATGACCTTCAGTTCACACTGGATATTTTTGCAGAAGCTTATCGAAGCCTAGGACTCTCACTCAATATTAAGAAGACTAAAGTGCACTATCAGCCTGCTTCAGGCCTTGCACATGACACACCACAAATCACCATCAGGGAACGGACTTTGGAGACAGTCAAGCACTTTTGCTATCTCGGTAACAAACCTTCTAAAAATGCAAAAATTGACAGTGAAATCCCACACAGGATCCAGTGCACAAGTGCTTCCTTTGGGAAATTACTCAGATGTGTTTTCACAGAACGGCAGAACACCAAGATCCAGGTCTATAAGACAACTGTTATTCCTACATTCCTTTATGGATACAAAACCTGGGTGACCTCTTGACAGCACCTCAAGAGTTTGGAGTGGTACCACCAACGATGCCTCTGGAAGATCCTTCACATCAAATGGAAAGATGCCTGCACTAACACCAGCATCCTCACTGAAGCCAATGTCAACAGCATTGAAGCAATGATCCTCATGCACCAATTTCACTGGGCTGGACATTGTGTGTGGATGCCAGACTCTCGGCTCCCAAAACAAGTCCTCTACTCTTAGCTCACCCATGGTCAGAGATCCCGTGGTGGTCAGAAGAAACGCTACAAAGACACACTGAAAGAAAACTGATGTAGACATCACATGCTGGGAGGAGCAAGCCACCAACCAACCCCAATGGTGCCACATCCTCCATCAGGCAGTGGCCCACTTCAAGGAGAAGAGCCTTTCCCTTGAAGCTGAAAAGAGAGAGAGAGAAGGAAGGAAAAAATAACTTTTTCCCAGAAGGCAGCTGGATCACCAGGAAATGTCTGTACTTACTGCAGGTAGATCTGTGGTTCCAGGATTGGACTCCTGAGTCATCTCAGGACCCATATGTAAATCCATGGTAGAGATCATACTCGAATCGAGGGTTCACCAATAATGTGAAGATGAGTAGCTCTGCTACTAATCAGTGAATTCCAATGGCTGCCCAGCACTACCAGCATTATACAAGCATTCATGCAGGCCTTGTTTAATAATCATGGTAAAAATGGGATCTTCTAATGAAGATTCATTTAGAATGAAATTCCTCTTAGCTTCAATTATATATAATTGATTACAATTAATTCTGTAAGACAAAGCTTGTGGCCTGATAATGATGTTTTATGGAGAAGAAATTTACTCTGTGTTAAAGGGCTTCAGTTTACAAGTTTCATTGCATTATACAGCATTCTCTGTGCAGATCTACAGAGTGAATGAGAGTGAACACCGGATACTTGGTATTAATTCTTGAAGAAGGTATATTGAGGCCAGAACAACAAACTTTTTAAGAATTAAGTGTACAGGTTGCTGAGGCAAGCAAGAAGTTAAGGCTGTTTCATTATGAGGAATCAAAGAATTTTGTGGTGTTACTTTTATGGATGGGTTGTTTTTCGGTTGGTTGTTCTTGGTTTTGGGTTTCTTTGTTTTGTGTTTTTTTTTGGCATATGTTGTTTTTTTTTATTATTAATTAGAGTGCTTAAGGTCTTATCTACCTTGAACATTTGAAAGCTTTGCTGCTTCATTTAAAAATTAAATGCTATTGGTTATTTCCTAACTCAGATGCTCAGTTCTGTTGCCCCACCAATTTTACAACATTTTAATTCAACAGACTCCAGTGGAGCTAATGCCTTGTAAGTGAGTTAAGAATATGGACATCTGTAGGAGTTTTATCCTCACTGTCAAAAGGTGCATGTTTCTCCTGCCTTAGAAGAAGAAAAAGTGACACTGTTCTAAACACACATACACATCAGTATTTGAAAACTGAGAATAGCCAGGACCCCACCTTGGACACTGTAATCAGTTCATAAGCAAATATCGTTGGCTTCATTGTTTTTTACACTCTTAGGTAGTAGAACATAAGATCCTAACATGTTTTATATAGAATTCTCCACACACATCTGATGAGAATAACCTAGCCTCTTCAAAGCTGACTACATACAAAAATAAAAATCCTAGTTTGTTTCAGTTCTTCCTTGAAATTTCTGTAAGTGGCATTAACTTATTTTATAGCTGGACAAGAGCCTTACTCGGTCTTAGAAGCTATGGCAGTAGACAGCAACTTTATACTGAGATGGAGGAGTTCTTAACACTCTCATTTCACAAGGGAAGAACAGTGAGGGCCAAATTCTAATCAGTTATACTGGTGCAAATCCCAAGTAAATCCATTGACTTCCAAATATCCAGAGACTATAAAAAGCACTTCAAGCCAATGCTCCGACTTGAGAATTTGAGAGCAAGTCTAGACCCACTACAACCTCCAGACTGCAAGCCATTTTTTGTAAAATGAAGGCATATCCCATTTGTAGCTAAGCCAGCTCCTCTAGAGGCTTCCCTGTTAGAGCTAGGTGACATTTTTCAGACAATTTTTTTTCAGTGCAAAATGAAGATTCATGCCGTCCAGAACATTTTGCGAATTTGTGTTGATTTTGGCAAATTGTCTTGGTTGAAACAATAACAGCAAAATCAGAAATGTATAAAGAAACTGAGATTATCAAAAGGAAATGTTTATATTTTTGACCTAGATTCACATGGGGTTTACATGGTTTTCAAAAAGCAAAGAGGAGGTGTCCCTTATACCAAATGTGGGAGACCAAAGGTTTGGATCCCCTCCTCTGCAGCAGAACCTGTAATCCAGGTGCCCTCTCCCCCTTTGAAGTGAATGTCCTAACAACTGGGCTGTCAGGTATCAGAGGTGCGGGTTGGGGTGAAATCTCTGACTCCTTCCCAGCTTTGGACATCTAGCCCCCATTTCCTTTATTTTTTATTAAAAGAGTTAAAAGTGCCCAAACAAAGTGATTTGAGTTGAACAAAATATTTTGTTTGCCTCAAATTATTTTTTTCGGACTTTTGATTCCCCAAAAAATTCTGAAGTGTTTTGGTTTGATCCTAACCATTCCCTCCCCCGAATTTTCAGAACTTCCAGAGAACCAAAAAAAAAAGTTATTCACACAGCACTCTTCCCTATACCAACAAATAAAACTTCCATCTCATCTGGACTCAGTCCTGGACAGTTCATCATCTTTTTCACCCTTAGGAAAGGTAACAGGACAGAATTGAGCTGTACCCAGCTTATGAGGGCATTTCGGGGGGATTCCAAGGTAATAAGGCCAGAAAGGACCTCCTGAATAATACAAGCCATAGAAATTCACCCAAGAATTCCTGCAGAGCATATGTTTTATAAAGACATTGTCAAGGTTCTTTCCCCAGTCTGAACTCTAGGGTACAGATGTGGGGACCTGAATGAAAAACCCCCTAAGCTTATTTTTACCAGCTTAGGTTAAAACCTCCCCAAGGTACAAACTATTTTACCTTTTCCCCTTGGACTTTATTGCTGCCACCACCAAGCATCTAACAAATATATAACAGGGAAAGAGCCCGCTTGGAAACGTCTTTCCCCCAAAAATCCTCCCCAAACCCTACACCCCCTTTCCTGGGGAAGGCTTGATAAAAATTCTCACCAATTTGCATAGGTGAACACAGACCCAAACCCTTGGATCTTAAGAACAATGAAAAAGCAATCCGGTTCTTAAAAGAAGAATTTTCATTGAAGAAGAAGTAAAAGAATCACCTCTGTAAAATCAGGATGGTAAATACCTTACAGGGTAATCAGATTCAAAACATAGAGAATCCCTCTAGGCAAAACCTTAAGTTACAAAAAGACACAAAAACAGGAATATACATTCCATTCAGCACAACTTATTTTATCAGCCATTTAAACAAAACAGAATCTAACGCATATCTAGCTAGATTACTTACTAAGTTCTAAGACTCCATTCCTTTTCTGTTCCTGGCAAAACAACACACAGACAGAGAGAACCTTTGTTTCTCCCCACTCCAGCTTTGAAAGTATCTTGTCTCCTCATTGGTCATTTTGGTCAGGTGCCAGCGAGGTTATCCTAGCTTCTTAACTCTTTACAGGTGAAAGGGTTTTTCCTCTGGCCAGGGGGGATTTTAAAGGTGTTTACCCTTCCCTTTATATTTTTGACAGACATCTATTCTTAAAAAAACAAGACAAAAAGTGGGAGGGGAAACAAAGACCTGGCAATGTCAAATGACTTGCTCAAGGTCAGTCAGTGGCTGAACCAGTAATAGAACCCAAGCATGATTTCCAGTCCAGTGCCCAATTCACTGGAACACACTGCTTCCCCTGAGGATGAATAAATGTCCAGCAGTACCTTCAATGACTTATCAGGGAGAAAGGAGGAAACCATTCATTTATTAGTAGTTATTGTTTTTTAAATAGTGTGCTGGTTGATTTATAGAAAATACAAAGACAGCCTTAAAATCTAAATGGCAAATATGAGAGACCAGTGAAGATTACCATATTCCAAGGAGGGGAGGAACAGCAAGGTCATGAGTAAGAATGAGATGAGTACACAAACAGTTTAGGCAAGCATTCATTTTAGTGGTTCAAGTCTTTGAGAATGGCAACACCTATGACCCTAACAGAATCAGCATGAGTACTTTCAGCTCATCACTAATGAGGGTCAAACACCATTGGTAAGTGTAAAGTCACAGTTTCATATCCTGGTCTCAAACCAGAGTGACAGGAACACAGGAAAATCCATAGAAGCCAGCTGTTCCTGGGAACTGCCCATTGAAATTTTGTCAACTTTTCCTGAAAAGAAAGATCAAAACTGGCAGTTTTTAGCATCTGAAGAGGGAATCTGTCCAAATCGTCTACAAGATTCAGGAGGAACCGGTGGTTACTGAGGCCACAGACTATGCTCCTTACATTAACATAATTTCCCCTCAGCTTTCCAGAAGGATGGCAAATAATTTTGCTTAAAATTCCTATTCTAGAAGACAAAGTAAAGTGGCATCTAGTAATTTGAAGAAAGTTGTTAAAAGCTCAAACTTACAGGTACTGTATATGAAGCACACACAAAATTCTAAAGTTCTGGATTCACAAAATGCATTATCTTTTCTCACAGCTCTTGCACATCACAGTCCAGCTAGCTTGCCAGTTAATCCTGGGACATAAAACTTGCAATCCAACTGTGACCAACTGGGCTCATATGAGTTAAGGAGCCTCAGCAAGAGGAAATGTTAATTAGAAAGTAATCTATTTTTTTCTTCATATTATACTCGCCAGAAGCAATAAGAGGCATCTGCTTATTCTTATTAAAAATAGCCTCCTCTATAAGTGATAGAAATGCTTTGTAAGTGTAAATTGTAAATGTGAGAAAGCTAGAGGTCAGGTCTGCAGAATACTGCTGAAAGGGTGAGATCCAAAGGTATATTTAGTGCAGCCAACTCCAGTGCAATCAGCCTGGTTTTCAAAGGCATTCCAATACAGAGTAATGCCTTTCTGTACTTGGGAAGAGTGTAATTTAAACAAAGCACTCAAAGGGGAGGAGTTCTGGATTTTAGTCCCAACTCTTAGGGTATGTCTACACTATGAAATTAGGTTGAATATATAGAAGTCGGTTTTTTAGAAATCGTTTTTATACATTCGAGTGTGTGTGTCCCCACAGAAAATGCTCTAAGTGCATTAAGTGCATTAACTCGGCGGAGTGCTTCCACAGTACCGAGGCAAGCATCGACTTCCGGAGTGTTGCACTGTGGGTAGCTATCCCACAGTTTCTGCAGTCTCCGCTGCCCATTGGAATTCTGGGTTGAGATCCCAATGCCTGATGGGGCTAAAACATTGTCGCGGGTGGTTCTGGGTACATATCGTCAGGCCCCCGTTCCCTCCCTCCCTCCGTGAAAGCAGCAGCAGACAATCGTTTCGTGCCTTTTTTCTTGAGTTACCTGTGCAGACGCCATACCACGGCAAGCATGGAGCCCACTCAGGTAACCGTCACCGTATGTCTCCTGGGTGCTGGCAGATGTGGTACTGTATTGCTACACAGCAGCATCAACCCATTGCCTATTACAGCAGACGGTACAGTAGGACGGGCAGCCGTCATCATCATGTCCGAGGTGCTCCTGGTTGCCTCTGTGAGGTCGATCAGGAGCACCTGGGCAGACATGGGCGCAGGGATTAAATTTGGAGTGACTTGACCAGGTCATTCTCTTTAGTCCTGCAGTCAGTCCTATTGAACTATCTTATGGTGAGCAGGCAGGCGATATGGATTGCTAGCAGTCCTACTGTACCATATTCTGCCAGGCAGGCAAGAGATGAGGACAGCTAGCAGTCCTACTGCACCATCTTCTGCCGAGCAGCCATGAGATGTGGATGGCTTGCAGTCCTTCTGCACCGTCTGCTGCCAGCCAAAGATGTAAAAGATAGATGGAGTGCATCAAAACAAGAAATAGACCAGATTTGTTTTGTACTCATTTGCTTCCCTTTCCCTCCCCCCGCCCCCGTCTAGGGGACTCATTCCTCCAGGTCACAATGCAGTCGCTCACAGAGAAGGTGCAGCGAGGTAAATCTAGCCATGGATCAATCAGAGGCCAGACCAACCTGCTTGTTCCAATAAGAACAATTACTTAGGTGCACCATTTCTTATTGGAACCCTCCGTGAAGTCCTGCCTGAAATACTCCTTGATGTAAAGCCACCCCCTTTGTTGATTTTAATTCCCTGTAAGCCAACCCTGTAAGCCATGTCGTCAGTCGCCCCTCCCTCCATCAGAGCAACGGCAGACAATCGTTCCGCGCCTTTTTTCTGTGTGGACGCCATACCAAGGCAAGCATGGAGGCCACTCAGCTCACTTTGGCAATTAGGAGCACATTAAATACCACACGTATTATCCAGCAGTATATGCAGCACCAGAACCCGGCAGAGCGATACCGGGCGAGGAGGCGACGTCAGCGCGGTCACGTGAGTGATCAGGACATGGATACAGATTTCTCTGAAAGCATGGGCCCTGCCAATGCATGCATCATGGTGCTAATGGGGCAGGTTCATGCTGTGGAACGCCGATTCTGGGCTCGGGAAACAAGCACAGACTGGTGGATAAGCATAGTGTTGCAGGTCTGGGACGATTCCCAGTGGCTGCGAAACTTTCGCATGCGTAAGGGCACTTTCATGGAACTTTGTGACTTGCTTTCCCCTGCCCTGAAGTGCATGAATACCAAGATGAGAGCAGCCCTCACAGTTGAGAAGCGAGTGGCGATAGCCCTGTGGAAGCTTGCAACGCCAGACAGCTACCGGTCAGTTGGGAATCAATTTGGAGTGGGCAAATCTACTGTGGGGGTTGCTGTGATGCAAGTAGCCCACGCAATCAATGATCTGCTGATATCAAGGGTAGTGATGCTGGGAAATGTGCAGGTCATAGTGGATGGCTTTGCTGCAATGGGATTCCCTAACTGTGGTGGGGCCATAGAGGGAACCCATATCCCTATCTTGGCATCGGAGCACCAAGCCGGCGAGTACATAAACCACAAGGGGTACTTTTCAATAGTGCTGCAAGCTCTGGTGGATTACAAGGGACGTTTCACCAACATCAACGTGGGATGGCCGGGAAAGGTACATGACGCTCGCATCTTCAGGAACTCTGGTCTGTTTCAAAAGCTTCAGGAAGGGACTTTATTCCCAGACCAGAAAATAACTGTTGGGGATGTTGAAATGCCTATAGTTATCCTTGGGGACCCAGCCTACCCCTTAATGCCATGGCTCATGAAGCCATACACAGGCAGCCTGGACAGTAGTCAGGAGCTGTTCAACTACAGGCTGAGCAAGTGCAGAATGGTGGTAGAATGTGCATTTGGACGTTTAAAGGCGCGCTGGCGCAGTTTACTGACTCGCTTAGACCTCAGCGAAACCAATATTCCCACTGTTATTACTGCTTGCTGAGCGCTCCACAATATCCATGAGAGTAAGGGGGAGACGTTTATGGCGGGGTGGGAGGTTGAGGCAAATCGCCTGGCTGCTGGTTACGCACAGCCAGACACCAGGGTGGTTAGAAGAGCACAGGAGGGTGCGGTACGCATCAGAGAAGCTTTGAAAACCAGTTTCATGATTGGCCAGGCTACAGTGTGAAAGTTCTCTTTGTTTCTCCTTCATGAAACCCCCTGCCCCTTTGTTCACTCTACTTCCCTGTAAGCTAACCATCCTCCCCTCCTCCCTTCGATCACCGCTTGCAGAGGCAATAAAGTCATTGTTGCTTCACATTCATGCATTCTTTATTCATTCATCACACAAATAGGGGGATGACTACCAAGGTAGCCCAGGAGGGGTGGTGGAGGAGGGAAGGAAAATGCCACACAGCACTTTAAAAGTTTACAACTTTAAAATTTATTGAATGCCAGCCTTCTGTTTTTTGGGCAATCCTCTGTGGTGGAGTGGCTGGTTGACCGGAGGCCCCCCCACCGCGTTCTTGGGCGTCTGGGTGTGGAGGCTATGGGACTTGGGGAGGAGGGTGGTTGGTTACACAGGGGCTGTAGTAGCAGTTTGTGCTCCAGCTGCCTTTGCTGCAGCTCAACCATACACTGGAGCATACTGGTTTGATCCTCCAGCAGCCTCAGCATTAAATCCTGCCTCCTCTCATCACGCTGCCACCACATTTGAGCTTCAGCCCTGTTTTCAGCCCACCATTTACTCTCTTCAGCCCGCCACCTCTCCTCCCGATCATTTTGTGCTTTCCTGCACTCTGACATTATTTGCTTCCATGCATTCGTCTGTGCTCTGTCAGTGTGGGAGGACAGCATGAGCTCAGAGAACATTTCATCACGAGTGCGTTTTTTTTCTTTCTAAGCTTCACTAGCCTCTGGGAAGGAGAAGATCCTGTGATCATTGAAACACATGCAGCTGGTGAAGAAAAAAAAGGGACAGCGGTATTTAAAAAGACACATTTTATAAAACAGTGGCTATAGTCTTTCAGGGTAAACCTTGCTGTTAACATTACATACATAGCACATGTGCTTTCATTACAAGGTCGCATTTTGCCTCCCCTCACCGCGTGGCTACCCCCTCAACCCTCCCCCCTCCTTGGCTAACAGCGGGGAACATTTCTGTTCAGCCACAGGCAAACAGCCCAGCAGGAACGGGCACCTCTGTGTGTCCCCTGAAGAAAAACACGCTATTTCAGCCAGGTGACCATGAATGATATCTCACTCTCCTGAGGATAACACAGAGAGATAAAGAACGGATGTTGTTTGAATGCCAGCAAACATACACTGCAATGCTTTGTTGTACAATGATTCCCGAATACGTGTTACTGGCCTGGAGTGGTAAAGTGTCCTACCATGGAGGACGCAATAAGGCTGCCCTCCCCAGAAACCTTTTGCAAAGGCTTTGGGAGTACATCCAGGAGAGCCGCGAATGCCAAGGCAAAGTAATCCTTTCACATGCTTGCTTTTAAACCATGTATAGTATTTTAAAAGGTACACTCACCGGAGGTCCCTTCTCCGCCTGCTGGGTCCAGGAGGCAGCCTTGGGTGGGTTTGGGGGGTACTGGCTCCAGGTCCAGGGTGAGAAACAGTTCCTGGCTGTCGGGAAAACCAGTTTCTCCGCTTGCTTGCTGTGAGCTATCTACAACCTCCTCCTCCTCCTCATCTTCTTCGTCCCCAAAACCTGCTTCCGTGTTGCCTCCATCTCCATTGAAGGAGTCAAACAACACGGCTGGGGTAGTGGTGGCTGAACCCCCTAAAATGGCATGCAGCTCATCATAGAAGCGGCATGTTTGGGGCTCTGACCTGGAGCGGCCGTTCGCCTCTCTGGTTTTCTGGTAGGCTTGCCTCAGCTCCTTAAGTTTCATGCGGCACTGCTTCGGATCCCTGTTATGGCCTCTGTCCTTCATGCCCTGGGAGATTTTGACAAAGCTTTTGGCATTTCGAAAACTGGAACGGAGTTCTGATAGCACGGATTCCTCTCCCCATACAGCGATCAGATCCCGTACCCCCCACTCAGTCCATGCTGGAGCTCTGTTGCGATTCTGGGACTCCATCATGGTCACCTCTGCTGATGAGCTCTGCATGGTCACCTGTGCTGATGAGTTCTGCATGGTCACCTGCAGCTTGCCACGCTGGCCAAATAGGAAATGAGATTCAAAAGTTCACGGTTCTTTTCCTGTCTACCTGGCCAGTGCATCTGAGTTGAGAGTGCTGTCCAGAGCGGTCACAATGGAGCACTCTGGGATAGCTCCCAGAGGCCAATACCATCTAATTGTGTCCACCAAATTCGAGCCAGCAAGGCCGATTTAAGCGCTAATCCACTTGTCAGGGGTGGAGTAAGGAAATCGATTTTAAGAGCCCTTTAAGTCGAAAAAAAGGGCTTCATTGTGTGGACGGGTGCAGGTTTACATCGATTTAATGCTGCTAAATTCGACCTAAAGTCCTAGTGTAGACCACAGCTTAATCCTTATTCATAGATTCCAAGGACAGAAGAGACCACCGTGATCAACTAGCCTGATCTTCTGTATAGCACAGGCCACCAAATTTCCCCAAAATAATTCTTATGACTTTTAGAAAAATATCCAAACTTGGTTTAAAAATTATCAGTGATAGAGAATCCACCACAACCCTTGGTAAATTGATACAATGGTTAATTACTTTCACCGTTAAAATGTACACCTTATTTGCAGTCTGAACTTGCCTGCCTTCAACTTTTAGCCATTGGATCATGTTCTACCTTTCTCTTGGAGACTAAAGAGTCCATTATTTAATGTTTGTTCCCCATGAAGTCCCCTTTAACGTTGTCTTTGTTAAGCTAAATAGATTGGACTCCTTGAGTCTATCATTTTATGGCATGTTTTCTAATCCTTTAATCATTTTTGTGGCTTTTCTCTGAACTCTCTCCAATTTATCAACATCCTTCTTGAATTGTGGGCACCAGACCGGGACAGAGTATTCCAGAAGCAGTTGCATTAGTGTGAAATACAGAGGTAAATCAACCTCTCTACTTGACATTCCTCTGTTTATGCATCCTAGGATCACATTAGCTCTTTTGGCCACAGCATCACATTGGGAGCTCATTTTCAGCTTCCCTCCTCCTTCTCTCACCCTCCCCCTCCCGGCAAACTTTTTCAGAGTTACTGCTTCCCAGGATAGAGTCCCCTATCCTGTAAGTATGGCCTACATTCTTTGTTCCTAGATATATATATATATTTAAATTTAACTATATTAAAATATATTGTTTGTTTGTGCCCAATTTACCAAGTGATCCAGATCACTCTGAATCACTGACCTTTCCTCTTCATTATTTACCACTCCCTGAATTTTTGTGTTATCTGAAAACTTTATCAGTGATGCTTTCATGTTTTCTTCCAAGCCATTGATTAAAATGTTAAATAGCAGTTGTGCCAAGAACCGATCCCTGTGGGACCCCACTGGAAGCAGACCTGCTCAATGATCATTCCTTGTTTAAAGTTACATTTTGAGACACATCAATTAGCCAGTTTTTAATTCATTTAGTGTGTGCCATGCTAATTTCATTTCATTCTAGTTTTTTAATCAAAATGTCATTCAGTACCAGGTGTAATGACTTACAGAAGTCTAAGTATATTACGTGAACAATATTACCTTTATCAATCAAACTTGTAATCTCATTTAAAAAAAAGATATCAAGTTAGTTTGACAGAATCTATTTCCCATAACTCCATGACATTCATTACATTAACCTCCTTTAGTTCTTATTAATGAAGTTCGATATCAGCTGCTCCATTATCTTGTCCAAGATTGACATCAGACTGATCAGCCTATAATAACAAAGGTAATCCCATTTACCCTTTTTAAAAATTGGCACAACCTTAGCTTTATTCAAATCTTCTGGAACTTTCCCAGTGCTCCAAGATTTATTGAAGATCAACATTAATGTCCAATGAGCAACTCAGCCAGCTCTTTTAAAACTCTTGGATGAAAGTTATCAGGACCTACTGATTTAAAAATATCTAACATTGTTAGTTTCTGTTTAACACCCTCCAGAAATACTAGTGGCTTAGAAATAGTGTTGACATCACCATATAATGAGACTATATCATCTGTTTTTTACCTAAATACAGAAGTATTTACTGAATACCTCTGTTTACGTAACCTCTCTTTGCTGCAGTTTCTGGTCTGGAAAATGGAGATCATAGAAGTGTGCTAAAGATGAAAGTTTCTAAAGTGCTTTGATTTCCTCATACAAAAAGTGCTGCAAATGCAAAGCATCATGACTGGGAGGAGGGACAAGTAAGAGCATTGTATGGCGGGAAAGTAAAATTGGCCATCACCTATCTGAAACCTACTATAATAGGATCAGAAGCAAGAGTAAACTGATCTTTTACTCTTTTCTGATTGCACTCTCCCCCATGTACCCAATAGGCTGTTAGAGTGATGTGTTATTCACTGGGTAGGAGGAAAGGGAAATAAAGCAACAGGCCTATCCACCAAAGTTCTAACACCATGTGTATCTGTCCTGGAATGAAGAGAGGGGAAGAAATAAAGTGTCTGATTTAAAGTCCAAAGAAATCAGTGGGAGTCTTTCCACCTGATTTCAATGGGTTTTGTATCTGGCCCATATTGATAAAGCCTGGAAAGCATTTCAGTATTAAATGTATGCAAATATTTGTATTTCTCCTGATCACACTTCTTTAAGGAATGATAAATTAAATTCATACTTGTAAGGAAAAAAGCCCTGGGTGAAATACTGTAGTCCCATCTCATTTATCATATATATAAAAGGAAGTTGTTCTTCACTCAATGCACAGTTAACCTGTGGAACTCCTTGCCTGAGGAGTTTGTGAAGGCTAGGACTATAACAGAGTTTAAAAGAGAACTGGATAAATTCATGAAGGTTAAGCCATTAGCCATTAGCTAAGGAATGGTGTCCCTAGCCTCTGTTTGTCAGAGGGTGGAGATGGATGGCAGGAGAGATGTCACTTGATCATTACCTGTTAGGTTCACTCCCTCTGGGGCACCTGGCATTGGCCACTGTCAGTAGACAGGATACTGGGCTGGATGGACCTTTGGTCTGACCAGTATGGCCATTCTTATGTTCTTATCACTTAAGCAAAACTCAGGGATTTCAGATTTCATAATGGCAAAAAAGCAGTTTGAGCAGCTACCACTTTCATTTGAAATTTCTGGATCACATATTTATCATGTGGGAAATTAAAAATATAACAGAACAGATTCTACACATAGTTAATATTTTTTAATTCCAATCACACTCCAATGTAATAGGTGCTGTCTAAACACACTGGAAGATGTAATCTCACCCTCTCATTTCTCTGTACTTCATTATTACAATACCATTAAATTAAATATTTTAAATGGTTATAATTTAAATGTATGGGATCAAAGACACCTGCCAGTGACTTATGGTCTGACTTTAGAGCCATCTGCCAGTGGTTATTGTCTGACTGCAGACTCACTAGATGTCTTTGTGCCTCAGTCAATCCAACTGTAATATAGGGTAAAACAGAACTTCACTGAAAATTAGTGAGATTTCATACATGAATAAATGCCCCAAATGGGGGGGGGGGAAACATCAGGCACTCAGATTTAATGGTGGTGAACATTGTACAGTATAAAAGCACAAATACATATTTCAGAAGTTGAATTAGAAACTACAAAAGGAAGGAGCGTTGTGTAATGGTTACAGTAGAGATGTGGGAGTCTGGACACCTGGGTTATATTACTAGATCTGCCAAAGAATTAGTTATGTCCTTAATTACATCAGGCAGCCTATCCATGCCTAGTTCACCCATGTTTGATAAGAATTGCATCCATCTACGTCAAAGGTGTTGTGAGGCTTCACTGGTTAATATTTTAGACTCTGCATTTTTTGAAGAAGAGTAATGTCCATATTTATGTCTGTGCTGATAACGCACTGCCTAATGGGGCCCTGACCTTGAGTGAGACCTATGGTTGCTGGAGTAAGAACAAACAAATGGTAGTTAATAGTAATCCATATTTAATATTGAACGTTTTGTCTGTAGAGTGCTTTAAGGTTCTCAGATGATTCTCATAACGTAGGTTATGGTTATTACATTTTTATATCCAAGGAACCTGGGACTGAAAAACCTTTCATTGTAAGAGTAGTCACATCCACTTTAAGTCCAACCTTATACAATCTGAATGAGAGTAGCCCGGTCAGTCTTGTAGGTGAAATGGAATGAGGATGATGAGAGTAGCCCAGTCACTCTTGCTATGAAGGCAATGAAAAGGAAGTAATTTTCAGGCATCATCTTGCCAGGCTTCAACACACAAACATAAGCTTACTCCATGGATGTGGATGTAAAAAATTCTTTCCGGGACAGAGATATTAGAGCTATGATGTTCTACCCTGTCAAACTACAAGCTTGATTGAAGACTGATGTCCAAGCATCTGAGTTGCCATAGCCCTGGTCTACACTAGGACTTTAGGTCGAATTTAGCAGCGTTAAATCGATTTAAACCTGCACCCGTCCACACAGTGAAGCCCTTTATTTCGACTTAAAGGGCTCTTAAAATCGATTTTCTTACTCCACCCCTGACAAGTGGATTAGCGCTTAAATCGACGTTCCCAGCTCGAATTTGGGGTACTGTGGACACAATTCGATGGTATTGGCCTCCGGGAGCTATCCCAGAGTGCTCCATTCTGACCGCTCTGGACAGCACTCTCAACTCAGATGCACTGGCCAGGTAGACAGGAAAAGAACCACGAACTTTTGAATCTCATTTCCTGTTTGGCCAGCGTGGCAAGCTGCAGGTGACCATGCAGAGCTCATCAGCACAGGTGACCATGATGGAGTCCCAGAATCGCAAAAGAGCTCCAGCATGGACCGAACGGGAGGTACGGGATCTGATCGCTGTTTGGGGAGAGGAATCCGTGCTATCAGAACTCCGTTCCAGTTTTCGAAATGCCAAAACCTTTGTGAAAATCTCCCAGGGCATGAAGGACAGAGGCCATAACAGGGACCCGAAGCAGTGCCGCGTGAAACTGAAGGAGCTGAGGCAAGCCTACCAGAAAACCAGAGAGGCGAACAGCCGCTCTGGGTCAGAGCCCCAAACATGCCGCTTCTATGATGAGCTGCATGCCATTTTAGGGGGTTCAGCCACCACTACCCCAGCCGTGTTGTTTGACTCCTTCAATGGAGATGGAGGCAATACGGAAGCAGGTTTTGGGGACGAAGAAGATGAGGAGGAGGAGGAGGTTGTAGATAGCTCACAGCAAGCAAGCGGAGAAACCGGTTTTCCCGACAGCCAGGAACTGTTTCTCACCCTAGACCTGGAGCCAGTACCCCCCGAACCCACCCAAGGCTGCCTCCTGGACCCAGCAGGCGGAGAAGGGACCTCTGGTGAGTGTACTTTTTAAAATGCTATACATGGTTTAAAAGCAAGCATGTGAAAGGATTACTTTGCCCTGGCATTTGCGGTTCTCCTAGATGTAGTCCTAAAGCCTTTGCAAAAGGTTTCTGGGGAGGGCAGCCTTATTTCGTCCTTCATGGTAGGACACTTTTATCACTCCAGGCCAGTAACACATACTCGGGAATCACTGTAGAACAAAGCATTGCAGTGTATGTTTGCTGGCATTCAACCAAAATCCGTTCTTTCTCTCTCTGTGTTATCCTCAGGAGAGTGAGATATAATTCATGGTCACCTGGTTGAAATAGGGTGCTTTTCTTCAGGGACACATTCCTGCTGTGCTGTTTGCCTGTGGCTGAACAGAAATGTTCCCCGCTGTTAGCCACGGGGAGGAGGGAGGGTTGAGGGGGTAGTCACGCGGTGGGAGGAGGCAAAATGCGACCTTGTAACGAAAGCACATGTGCTATGTATGTAATGTTAACAGCAAGGTTTACCCTGAAAGAGTGTAGCGACTGTTTTATAAAATGTGTCTTTTTAAATACCGCTGTCCCTTTTTTTTTCTCCACCAGCTGGATGTGTTTCAATGATCACAGGATCTTCTCCTTCCCAGAGGCTAGTGAAGCTTAGAAAGAAAAAAAAACGCACTCGAGATGAAATGTTCTCCGAGCTAATGCTGTCCTCCCACACTGACAGAGCACAGACGAATGCGTGGAGGCAAATAATGTCAGAGTGCAGGAAAGCACAAAATGACCGGGAGGAGAGGTGGAGGGCTGAAGAGAGTAAGTGGCGGGCAGAAGACAGGGCTGAAGCTCAAATGTGGCAGCAGCGTGATGAGAGAAGGCAGGATTCAATGCTGAGGCTGCTGCAGGACCAAACCAGAATGCTCCAGTGTATGGTTGAGCTGCAGCAAAGGCAGCTGGAGCACAGACTGCCACTGCTGCCCCTCTGTAACCAACCACCCTCCTCCCCAAGTTCCATAGCCTCCACACCCAGACGCCCAAGAACGCGGTGGGGGGGCCTCCGGCCAATCAGCGACTCCACAACAGAGGATTGCCCAAAAAAAAGAAGGCTGTCATTCAATAAATTTTAAAGTTGTAAACTTTTAAAGTGCTGTGCTTAAAGTGCTGTGTGGCATTTTCCTTCCCTCCTCCACCACCCCTCCTGGGATACCTTGGTAGTCATCCCCCTATTTGTGTGATGAATGAATAACGAATGCATGACTGTGAAGCAGCAATGACTTTATTGCCTCTGCAAGCGGTGATTAAAGGGAGGAGGGGAGGGTGGTTAGCTTACAGGGAAGTAGAGTGAACCAAGGGGCGGGGGGTTTCATCAAGGAGAAACAAACAGAACTTTCACACTGTAGCCTGGCCAGTCATGAAACTGGTTTTCAAAGCTTCTCTGATGCGTACCGCGCCCTCCTGAGCTCTTCTAACCGCCCTGGTGTCTGGCTGCCCATAACCAGCAGCCAGGCGATTTGCCTCAATCTCCCACCCCGCCATAAACGTCTCCCCCTTACTCTCACAGATATTGTGGAGCACACAGCAAGCAGTAATAACAGTGGGAATATTGGTTTCGCTGAGGTCTAAGCGAGTCAGTAAACTGCGCCAGCGCGCCTTTAAACGTCCAAATGCACATTCTACCACCATTCTGCACTTGCTCAGCCTGTAGTTGAACAGCTCCTGACTACTGTCCAGGCTGCCTGTGTACGGCTTCATGAGCCATGGCATTAAGGGGTAGGCTGGGTCCCCAAGGATACATATAGGCATTTCAACATCCCCAACAGTTATTTTCTGGTCTGGGAAGAAAGTCCCTTCCTGCAGCTTTTGAAACAGACCAGAGTTCCTGAAGATGCGAGCGTCATGCACCTTTCCTGGCCATCCCACGTTGATGTTGGTGAAACGTCCCTTGTGATCCACCAGAGCTTGCAGCACTATCGAAAAGTACCCCTTGCGGTTTATGTACTCGCCGGCTTGGTGCTCTGGTGCCAAGATAGGGATATGGGTTCCGTCTATAGCCCCACCACAGTTAGGGAATCCCATTGCAGCAAAGCCATCCACTATGACCTGCACATTTCCCAGGGTCACTACCCTTGATATCAGCAGATCTTTGATTGCGTGAGCTACTTGCATCACAGCAGCCCCCACAGTAGATTTGCCCACTCCAAATTGATTCCCAACTGACCGGTAGCTGTCTGGCGTTGCAAGCTTCCACAGGGCTATCGCCACTCGCTTCTCAACTGTGAGGGCTGCTCTCATCCTGGTATTCATGCGCTTCAGGGCAGGGGAAAGCAAGTCACAAAGTTCCATGAAAGTGCCCTTACGCATGCGAAAGTTTCGCAGCCACTGGGAATCGTCCCAGACCTGCAACACTATGCGGTCCCACCAGTCTGTGTTTGTTTCCCGAGCCCAGAATCGGCGTTCCACAGCATGAACTTGCCCCATTAGCACCATGATGCATGCATTGGCAGGGCCCATGCTTTCAGAGAAATCTGTGTCCATGTCCTGATCACTCACGGGACCGCGCTGACGTCGCCTCCTCGCCCGGTATCGCGTTGCCATGTTCTGGTGCTGCATATACTGCTGGATAATGCGTGTGGTGGTTGATGTGCTCCTAATTGCCAAAATGAGCTCAGCGGCCTCCATGCTTGCCTTGGTATGGCGTCCGCACAGAAAGAAGGCGCGGAACGATTGTCTGCCGTTGCTCTGACGGAGGGAGGGGCGACTGACGACACAGCTTACAGGGTTGGCTTCAGGGAGCTAAAATCAACAAAGGGTGTGCCTGTACATCAAGGAGTATTTCAGGCAGGACTGCACGGAGGGTTCCAATAAGAAATGGTGCACCAAAGTTATCGTTGTTATTGGAACAAGGAGGTTAGCCTGGCCTCTGATTGATATATGGCTAGATTAACCTCGCTGCGCCTTCTCTGTGACTGACTGCAGTGTGATCTAGACAGGGGAGGAGGAAAATGAGTCCAAAACAAATCTGGTCTATGTCTTGTTCTGACCCACTCCATCGATCCTTTACATCTTTGGCTGGCAGCAGACAAAAAAGGCGCGAAATGATTGTCTGCCCTTGCTTTCACGGGGGGAGGGAGGGTGGGAACGGGGTCCTGACGATATGTACCCAGAACCACCCGCGACAATGTTTTAGCCCCATCAGGCATTGGGATATCAACCCAGAATTCCAATGGGCAGCGGAGACTGCGGGAACCGTGGGATAGCTACCCACAGTGCAACGCTCCAGAAGTCGACGCTTGCCTCGGTACTGTGGAAGCGCTCCGCCGAGTTAATGCACTTAATGCACTTAGAGCATTTTCTGTGGGGACACACACACTCGAATATATAAAACCGATTTCAAAAAAACCGACTTCTATAAATTCGACCTAATTTCGTAGTGTAGACATACCCTAAGGAAGTACAATAAAGCAGGGTTTCGCAATGCCTCTTGCTACTGCTCACTGCTGTTGTCTCTGCCACTGATTGCCACTGTTACTGCCACATTTGCTGCTGCTCACCACTGTGTCTGCCACCACGTGCCACTCAGGGCTGCCTCTGCCTCTAGCTGCGCAGCCACGTTGTAAGGTTCCACTGCTTTGACCAAGGATTAGCGATTTTACCGGGTAGTGGAGAACCTCAATGCTGCTGCATCCTCTGTGTTGTCTTTTGTTGCAACACTGTCCCCCACACTAGCTCAAGACTTAGCCCCCAGACTTGCTTATCAGTGATTTCAGCTGTAGTGATCACCGAGCAGAAACAAGGAGGGGAAGGGTCAAATGGTATCTAGGACCCTTTAAACAGAGTCCATACAAGCCTGTCCCCAGCCCCTCTGACTTTTACTTGGCTTTGACATGACTTAGTGAGTGAAGTTAAAAATAGGTAGATACCCTCAAGTAGGGCATACTAAGTACAGTTCTGCCACCCTTTAGTCATACAAGAAGGATAACAATATTTCATTACTCCCACATGCAAGAGTAAAGTGAACTTTAACCCAAAACAGCCCAAATTGATCACTTTGGTAAAGCAGGTGGTCTGTCTGCTGATCACTTAGGCAAACTAGGTGTGTCCATGCAAATACATTCTGCTCCTGAGATCTTTCCCCCCAGTTCATCAACAGATGGCAAGGGAGAGCTCACTCACACTTGGGTTTACATCAGCAATTACTGCCACTCTGGCTGTTGTAATTTGAGAACAGGTTTTCACCATTCTTCCTGCAACTGATGATCTGCTGCTGTTAAAGCTTTTTTATTTTTCTTTTCAGTCCTCTCTCATATGGTTTTGTTTCCAGTGCTTTGGTATTTAGTAGCTTAAAATACATATTTTTGTTAAGATATCATGTTCTTAGTAGGAGATTTTCAAAGGCACAAAGGAGAGTCAGGCATTCAAATCCTGTTGACTTTCTGGGCACATTAACTGTCCTTTGTGCCTTTGAAAAATCTGCATCTCAGTTCCTATTTGTTATGGGATTTTGTGAAGTAATAGGGGTACCATATCATACACTGTAGGTGTAATGTTATACTTTCATTTACCAGACAGTTGCAATCAGTATTTTCCCCAGGAACTGAAATTATGGAGGGTGTTCAAATTTACAGGGCAGGGGCGGGGGGGGTCAGGGCCGATGGGGTGAGACCATAAGGGTGAAGGTGGGCTGTGTGGCACGATAGTAAAAACTGAAAAATGTTTCATGACCATTTTATTAGATTTTAAAATCATCACACAAATTAAAGTTGGCTACTCAAGCCTTTATTGAAGCGCTACATCTACATCCTTCTTGGTTTCTTGTTATAATTTTGCACAACTCTGTTAATGAACTTCTTGAATGCAATGCATCCATCTTTGGTGGCTTCTCATGTGTCCGGTACTTCCATTCCTTCAACTGATATGCTCATTAGTTCATTCACATGATCAGGCAGGTGGTGACTTCTTTCAAAACACAAAATTCTATTCAATTATGAAAAAGAACGCTCAACTGTAGCTGTTGTGACTGGGGGTAGCAAGAGATGAATTCCTACTTTCAGCCCAGGAAACATAGCATAAAGATCGGGTCGAGCCACTAGTGATGATAAAAAAGAGGTTGAAGTCAAATCTTCATTCATTCATTGTATGATATTCTACTCTGTGTTCAAATTCTCTATTCCGTCCTGAGCACATGGCAGCCCCATTGCTGGTAGTGCCTCACTCCACTCAACTGTCAGTGTTTTATATGACAGGGATCTGTAAAAGCTACGTAGAGGTTGAGTAGAATCTAGAAGTCACTGTTGTAGATTTTTAAGAATCAAGTCTGTGTACTTTTTCAGTTGTCTTAACAAACACTTCTTGTCCTCTTCACTTAAGGATTCAATATAAATGCTTTCATTAGTCAACTTCTGGACTGAAGTCTTTGCTTCTTCCAGTACTTTTTCAATGGATAGCTCTCTGATTGATCCAAATGTAGCTTCTATTGCTGGACAAAGATCTACTACTGTTGTAGCAGATGCCTGGATGGCATTGTTTAATGACCCAAGTGGTTTCAACAGTAGACTTACAAGAGAGAGAATGGCAAGAGTCTTCTCTGAACGTAGTAGCAAAAGTAATCCACCAACCTCACTACTTAGGTCCATCCCATCTTGGTAGATACTTTCCAAAGCCAGTAATAATGGCTGGAGGTATTTTAAGACATCAGCCAAGGATCGCTCATGAGAAAGCCAGAGGGTTTTTCCAGGTTGGACTAATTTGAACTTCAGTCCCAGTGTATCTTCTATATTTTCCAAGATATTCAGACTTTTTGCACTCTTGCTGAAAAAAGAATATAAGGAAGACATGAAATTTATAGCTTTTACAATGTCTTTTGAAGAGTCTGCAGCTCGTACTAGCGCTAGTTGGAGTAGATGGCCTCTGCAGTGTGTATAGAAGAGACTAGGGTTACACTTTTCTCTGAGCAGAGCTTGTGCTCCACCATGTCTTCCAGAGAAGTTTGCAGTTCCATCAAATGCACAAGCAGCCATCTGTTTGAGGTCCAATTGACAAGCATTTAACTCTTCTAAGATGTGGGTTGTCACAGATGCAGCCAATCTGTCTTCTATAACTTGAACATCTAGAAATGCATGTACTGACCTACCACTGACATCAAGATAACATACACAATGACTTAATACTTGATGACCATTTGCATTGGTGCATTCATCAGCCATGTATGCAACTGTTTTGAATGTGGTGAGAGAGTTCTTCGCTTTTTCAACTGTTGAGTCTTTCACTGTTGTACCACATGCGTCTATCCAGTCAGTTGAGTTTCTTGCAGAAAGATAGCGAGCTGGTCTTGTTCGGAACCAGTGTTCAACTTCAAGATGAACAAGTGACAATGCACTTAACATTGGCCTCCAGCTTGTAGTGTGTGGTATCTCTTGTCTATATAGAAAGTATGATGCCATAGCCATGCTTGTTCACATGAACTGTGTTGTGTAACAGCCTCATTAACACTCACCAGTGTTGTCCTTGGTCAGTGGAAACTTAGAGTTCAAAGGTGGTTTCACATGAGTTCACCTCCCAGGTCGGGGGCAAGACAGCGCCTTGCTCATTCCTCCAGATGCTCACTGTTTGCTCTGGCCACTGTTGTTCATTGTGCCACTGTTCACTCCATCGCTCTGTTGCCAATGGCCCTGCGCCATCACCTTCTGCTGCCACCTGCCACTGTGACCTCTGCGAGTTGGTTTTTTGAGGTTCCAGCCAGCTCTCAGTGATGTCAGCTGAGCTCTCAGTGGGGGAACCTCATTGTTAGAGCAGACTGGGCCATCTCTTCCACAGAAACACTGTCCCACAGCAGGTCTAAGCACTTAGACCTGATTATCAGTGATTTCAGCTGTAGTGGTCACTTAACACAACAAAAGGCTATCTATGGAGCCTAATCAGCTCTGTCTTTAAACAGTGGAGAAGGGCAGGTCAAATAGTACTTGTGACTCAGGCAGACCATCAAGCAAAACACCTGTCGCCACCCTCTCTCTTGATGCCCTTAATCAGCAGAGGCGAAGTACAGTTCTACTGCCCTTTACTCACACAATAAGAACAACAACATTTCTTTATTCTCCCCTCTCCCCCCCGCATTCAAGTGATTTGTAACCCAATCCCAGCCAAAATCTATCACTTGGGCAACACAGCTCTATTTGCAGGATACCTAGGTAGATTAGGTGTGAATGTAAATACAATCTGGTCCTGAAGCCCTTTCCCACAGCCCTCAGCTCATCACTAGCTGTCAGGTAGAGCTCATTTAGACTTTGCTTACAAATAATAATTTGAAATTATTAGGTTGGCCAACATCACTGAAATGAATGCACTGATATTGTCATAAACAGCTGTACAAGGAAGCTAGTCTATGTTCCTATGTTCATACTTTTCAAATCTATTATACTTTTTCAGATACACATATTTTAGGGTACACTTTACATGCTTTTAAAGTGTGTATTAATGTTTCAATTTCAATTCAAATTTCCAAACAATCACTAAATTGGCAACACTGCATGTAACTAGTTCACAAAACTGGGGGGTGTTGGGGAAATTCAGGGGAGGTAAACACCCCCATGGGGGGGGGGTGTCGGGAAATCCCTGTTTGCAATGGTGTTTGCCATCTTAGGACATTTACGTCTAATTTATAAGGCCACTGTGTAAGGAGTACCACAAGTCCCTATTCAGTCATTACTCAGGCAAAGCTACAAATGAAATAAATGGGGTATTTCCACAATAAAACCTGAAGAAATGCCCCATTGTTAAGACTGATTTGGCATTTTCACTAAGAACACTGAATTTGAGGGTTTAATATCTTGCCTCTTTTCATTTACGTCAGGCTCTCTCTCTCAATATGTACAGCAGTTACAGAAATGTGAAATGGAAATCCAGTAAGAATGAAAGGGAGACAGGAGATATGTAAAGGGCTGGTAATACTGTAGTAAGTGCAGGTGTGGGGAACTAGATGTTGGCATAACAGGGGAGGTAGATTTTTGAGCTCTGTTCAAAAAAGGTCAGGAATCAGTGTGGCAGAGGGATGCAACTAGCTTTTTCTGACAACTGCTTTGTCATCAGTAACGAACAGACCTCCAGCAGAAAAGAGGAGGGGACAAGAGCAGAGGGAGAGAGATAAGACTGTAACTATGCAGAATAATACTATGCACTGATCTTTGGATGAAATAACTCTAAATAGCACACAAAGCTGAGAACAGATGCTTGTACCCATTTCACAGATGAAGGACACTAAAACCCAAAGAGGTTAGGAGTAGAATTTTTAGAAGTACTCAGAGCTCATATCAGGGCTATCTTTTCAAAAGAGTTCAACTTCCAAGTAGGCATGAAAGTTAGTGGTTGGAGTTTTAAAGAGCTCAGCATTTTGGGTACTGAATATCTGCTCACAAGTGTCACTCAAGGAGCTGTGAGGAGTTGAGCAATTTGGGAAATCTTTACCAGATTTAGGTACAGAAATGAGACATGAGCTATTTGGGGGAAAAAACTAGGCCCCAATTGTTTATGCTGAACACTTGAAAATAAGACACTGAATTCTTTTGAAAATTTTACCCTAAGTAACTTACCCAAGGTCGGAATCAAAGTCCAGGCTAAACCTCCAGTTGCCTGACTCATAGTCTCATGCTCTGCCCATTTGATCATATGGTGCAGAGCTTTTAAGATAGTGTAGTGGAAATACATTGTTGAAGAGTTACTAGAGATATAGACTAGGGCATATTTGAATTCATGGATGAGAACATGTGCAGTGCTGTTCTGAACAGACTGGAGCTTGGATATGAGCAATTTAGGGAGGTCATAGAGGAAGGAGGGAGCTGTAGTAATAAAGTTCTGAAAACAACAAATACAAACCACAGTGTTTAGAAAGAGCCACGGATGTTTAACTTTGAAAAACAGCTCCCAAGCATGAGCAGAATTGGTATGTCCAAGTATCAAATTCCAAGTATTTAAAACAACTTAAGGCAAGGAAGGTCTGGAGAAAACACTTCACAAAAAAACGTCAATTTATGCCACTGTTAAAAATAGCAATGAAATACAAACCAGCCATTAAAGTTGTGAGCTAAAGACACAGAAGTAAAAGTAATATTGAGTTAAGACTGTTTAGACTTCAGAGTACCTTTACACTAATTATGTTGTGATTAGGCATTGCAGCACATACATAGTGGTCTATTAAGGAGCTATAGTACAACTATGAAGAGAATTTCCTTTATTAATATTCACTAATAGTACCATATGTGCAGAGTTGCGTCCACTAGGTTGGCATTTGTGTGGGTGGAAGCTGATCGCATGAAGCACTCCAACATGCCAGTTGATTCACTTGGAGAACTCAAAGCACGCTACAAACATTAATTAAGTCTGATAACATAGCTATGAGGTAGGAACCTATTTGAAAGGAAGTTAGAACAGACAGAAAAGAAGTGACGTCACAGTGAGTCTATGGCAGAGGTGGGAATACATCCCAAATGTCCCGTTTCAAAAACACTTCCTCTTAATAGTGGCATCTCTCTTGGTAGACCATGACACTTATATATGCAGTGTATTTCCCTAATAGTGGTGCCTATGATATTACACGGCTCATAGTAAATCAGGAGTACAAAAATAGCATATTTCGTTTATAATATGCACAAACTGGCATCAATAGTGCTGTACATTAAAAATCCATGCACCGATTTTGGGGGGTGGCGGGGTAGAATGATGCAGTTCTACTGCTCCTGGAGGCAATTTCTTTACCTTCCCATCTGCCACCCAAAATGCTAAGCCCTAGAAACACCACTATATACATGGCTAAGTCTAATTCTTATTGCACCATTTGTACTACAGTAATAGTGCAATCTATTTCTAAAGTGCCATTCAAGGGTAAGTAACATTGCCCTGGGTTAATGACTTAGATTGCTTTCTTCAGCATCTCAAATTCCCCTCGCTACCAGCTGACAAGAAAGATAGAGTAAATAGAGATCAGCCTTTAATGTCTTTACAGGGAATTCAAAATGGCATTCTGAATCCTTAAAACATTGGTCTTCACTGTGCTGGGATTTTTCTGTTCCTCTTCTGCCCATGTTTAATCTTTTCAGAGAGGGTTGTATCATCTAAGGAAGAAGCATTTTATATCTGTTTTAAAGTATCTGACAATCTGTTTTGAGTAATTGCTTACTACATTACCATGATTATTATGAAAACTCCAGAGTTAAACAGTGTCTCGTGTTCCAGAAATTTGACTATGTTATGGTTTTTAAAACCACCACCACATCACTATATGTGGGAATGGGGAAAAGTAACAACTGACAGAGACTAACACTTTCCCTAACCTTCTACTTTCTACATGCTTCACAAAGGCAGAGAGAAGGACTCCTTTCACATCCATCCTTCCTCCTCCTTTTCTCTGACATGCCTGTATATGGGCTGGCAGAATTTCACCCTGAGAGCTTGTGTACAGATCTAATATTTCAAATGCTTATACCATCTTTATTTTTTTTCTTTTCCTTGTTAACTTACAGAAATTTGTTCAGTATTTTTAACTTACAAATCAACTGTTTTAGAGTTATCCATGCTCAAAATAAAGGCTAATCTTTTCACAACAGTAAAGTTTCCCCCGGCCATTCTTGCTTATTTCTGGGCTGAGACCAAGTATGAAAATTTTCATCTGAAAAGCAGAATTTCAAAAATGTCTGAGCATGTAAGAATAGGGAACTATTGCAGAAGCAGGCTTGAAGATTAACCATAGTATTAATTACTGGCAAACCATATAATTATTTCAACCTACATGGTCATATCACCTAAGTCCTGAGGGTCCTGAATTTGCTAGCTGTCCATGTGCAGTTTTGGTTGAATATATGTTTGAACTAGGTCTAAGACTATTGTAGGGTGTCATAAATATAAAGGGAAGGGTAAACCCCTTTGAAATCCCTCCTGGCCAGGGGAAAGCTCCTCTCACCTGTAAAGGGTTAAGAAGCTAAAGGTAACCTCGCTGGCACCTGACCAAAATGACCAATGAGGAGACAAGATACTTTCAAAAGCTGGGAGGAGGGAGAGAAACAAAGGGTCTGTGTCTGTCTGTAGTCGTCTTGGCCGGGGATAGACCAGGAATGGAGTCTTAGAACTTTTAGTAAGTAATCTAGCTAGGTATGCGTTAGATTATGATTTCTTTAAATGGCTGAGAAAAGAATTGTGCTGAATAGAATAACTATTTCTGTCTGTGTATCTTTTTTGTAACTTAAGGTTTTGCCTAGAGGGGTTCTCTATGTTTTTGAATCTAATTACCCTGTAAGATATCTACCATCCTGATTTTACAAGGGGGATTCCTTTATTTCTATTTACTTCTATTTTTTATTAAAAGTCTTCTTGTAAAACACTGAATGCTTTTTCATTGTTCTCAGATCCAAGGGTTTGGGTCTGTGGTCACCTATGCAAATTGGTGAGGCTTTTTATCCAACATTTCCCAGGAAAGGGGGGGTGCAAGTGTTGGGAGGATTGTTCATTATTCTTAAGATCCAAGGGTCTGGGTCTGTAGTCACCTAGGCAAATTGGTGAGGCTTTTTACCAAACCTTGTCCAGGAAGTGGGGTGCAAGGTTTTGGGAAGTATTTTGGGGGGAAGGACGCGTCCAAACAGCTCTTCCCCAGTAACCAGTATTAGTTTGGTGGTGGTAGCGGCCAGTCCCAGGTGTAATATTTTGTACCTTGGGGAAGTTTTGACCTAAGCTGGTAAAGATAAGCTTAGGAGGTTTTTCATGCAGGTCCCCACATCTGTACCCTAGAGTTCAGAGTGGGGGAGGAACCGTGACATAGGGAGTGAGGTTTTACCTTGCGAGCAGTTTTGATATTATTGCTGACCAATGCAGGTTGCACTTGATGTGTTGGTTGTTTTTTTTCCAAATGAGTGCAATGCACGCAGAGGCCACAGCAAAGGGTACGAAAGAAATGTAATATTTATTCGTTCAAGGAACATGCTGTCTGAACCTGCTATAGCATTTCTGTTTCCATTTCTATAATGGAAAAAATTCTTCAGTGTCCTAGGAATCCTGCCTTAATCTACCTCTGACTATACTTTCAGATGAGTCTGCCTCAGAGCCAGTCAAAGCTACACTTGACTGGCTGAAGGAGGTGATTATTCCCCTGCTCTTCTGTCTGAGAGATCTAATGGTCCTTTGTATCTCCCTCCTTCCAAAGAGTGCAGGGATGTCTGATTTTGCATTAACTGATCTTGGCAAAAGCTCTAAGGCCAAATCATGCTCACCTTACACTTGCATAAGTAGAGCAAGATTTGGTTTCCAGAAGATTCTCTTCTGAGTCTTTGGATGAATCTCTTGCTCACGTGTAGACTCCGATATACCTGCTGTGCAGCAAAATAGAAGAAAAGGATCTATTTCCTTTCTACTTTTCCCCAAAGGGCTCCAATAGTGACTGAAATACTTACAAAATCAATTGCACATCAAGATGGACTTGTGCACAGGGAAAAGTACATGTCGTTCCTATAAATTTTAAACACCCATCACCACTTCTGAGTTTTTCAGATTTCTCTGAAACAGGTCAAGTTATTCCTGCACTGAAGACAGATCTCTAACTGAGGCATATTAGTTGTCTAGTAGCCTTCTTTGACCCTTTCTTCCATTGTAACCTCTGGTTGCAGGGAGATGGGTTAACCTGAGAGAGAATGCATATGTAAGAAAAGAAAGTCCTGTCTCCTCATTGTCTGGCCATTTTGGAGCTGGAATCATATTTCACATGTGAAGAGTGTCCAATTACCCAATCATGATTTAAGATGATGAACTGCAGTTCCATGTAGATTGAATGTAATCTTGCTGATGCCGCGGAGATAGAAGATTTTACATAATTTTTAGGTTTAAGAAATAGCATTTTAAATAAAACTATTAATAGGGGATTTCCACTGATGTACATCACTTTGGTTTTCAGACACACTGGAAGCAAATTAGGAACACTACTAACCAATGCAAAGAATAAAGACCCAACATTACAAAAGACCATTTATGTAATTCATTAAGAATAACCGGTAAGGCATTATACAGCCATCAAGATTAAGAACCATTCTGATTATCTGTTCACATCTGGCTGTTTCTTGTGCACCAAAACTCTTTAGAGTCCCATTCCTCAGAAAAGATGCAAAGCCTTCAGTGGGGAGGAAAATGTGGAAGCCTTTAATTTTGGGTCTGCATCCACCCTAATACTTTAGCAGAAAGGTAGGCTAGGTTGTGGAAGCATTTTCAGACATTGGTGTGGATACCAACAAAGGAAGACTTCCCACTTATGCAGAACAAGGTTCAGCATATGCCAACTTTTGGAGTCAACAGTTAATTCAAGCCAAAAATACATATAACTCTCCCTGGTTATTAACTAAGTGCTATTGTTCCCTATGCCCATTTTTCAAAACTAAAATCTTAATGGAGGGGAGGTGTGGTTGTGATGGGTAGTAAACAAAAACAAGTAAACAATGGACCAGTGGACATTTATTTATTTGAAAGAGCAGTGTTCTCAATCAATATTTTTCCTTTAAGCTTTTACAAGCCCTCCCACTGCTTTGCAGAGCAAATCTAGAAAGCCCTATCCCACTCACCTCGCTGCCAGTCTTCTTGTAGTAGAGTTCATGGGTAAGTTTAGGATAAGAAAGCTGCTTGTACACAGTGTAGCAAGAGTGGGGAAATGCAGATACTATATAGCTAAGACCCTGCATTTTCAGTTTTTACTAAAAAGTCCTGGGATTTACAAAAGCTATTTCATTTTTATTGATTTTTCTCCTGAATTTTGGACTACTCAAGTACATGAAAATACTCATTAAGTTAAGAAAATCTAATACATTACATTAGACAGAAGTGTTGATGTTAATAATAAATTAGTTTAAGTGTAAATGCGAGGCCCTCTGTTGAAGTAGGGCAATGTATTGAAAGATTAACAGTACATACATATATGCACATGTGTAGGTACTGTTAATGTACTGTTCATGGAATAAACCACACCATTAAACTGCTTTTACTTTCAATCTTCTTACTGTTCTCTATTTATTGCTTTTTTCTGTCCTCCTGTCCTCCAATATAAACCCCAAAATTTATCCAGAAAACTGTGAACAATTTTTTCACCCATTTTTAATTTTTTTTGTAATAAATGCTGATAAATTTGCATGAAATTTTAAACAAAAGGCCTTATGTATAATAGAAGCAAAGAAAGAATGATGTTCTGCAGCTGAGAAAAACAATATTTTCACCTGCTGAATTAAGGACAGGCTTTGCCAATACAAAATCACTAACAGCCCAGCAGCCATCAATCCCCAAGTATTTTATCAGCAGATTTTATTGCCAACATGAAGAAAAGTTTGTATCAACAATAAGTCAGTTTAAATTTGTCATCCCATGTCATGAAAAGTGTGTGTTAAGTGGGCAATGAGAAGAATGAATTAAAATCTTATCCAACTAAAATAACAATGAATATAGCAAAAAAAGAAAAAGAATAATGAACTTCACACTAACTCGACCATTTCCAACAGTTTGAGGCTTCCATTCATGATTAGAAAATGAAGTGCCTCAATCCTATCCATGAAAGCAGATTGCAACCAGATTTGAACACCAAAGCTTTCACAGCTACAGATGAGAAGAATGCTGACCTTGGATAGAAATCAAACCCAAAAATCAGACAGCAGGCAGAAGAATTTGCCAGTGCAATTCACAATTGCAAGTGAACCAGGATATTTAACAATGTGCAAAGTAATACCAGACATTAAGTACAAAAAAACAAAAATACTCAATACTTATGGAAACTTCCTCATTAATAATAGTACAGAGCAAAACATCTATGAGTATATTTCAGAACAAAAGCACTGCTTTCCACCACTGTTAACTGAATATTTTAACCAATCTACATATAACAACAATTGTTGCAGTTTCAACTCCATTCAAAAATTATTAGAGAAACAATTAAAGAAACACTATTTTGGTATTTTTAAGACTTCAGTGATAGTTCCACTAAAATATACTATTTTTAAACCACTTACATAAAACAGTGTTCTCACCTCCAGTCAAAAATGTATTTGAGCTTATCTACATTTCAATAGTTCCAGCTAATGTCCTCAGATAGTCCAGAGATTTAGCAGAGATGGCTGACCTTCGGCAAAAAAAAAAAAAAATTCTCATTGCAACTGACTTTTACAACATCAACTATTATAGCTTTTTACAACACTGCAATATAATAAAATAATAAGCTATGAAATAAATAAATATTATTGGCCAATTAATTATTTGTAGCAGTGAAACTGGGACTGCCCTAAAGCTTCTGGCTACTGAGACACTGATCTTTAAAGTCACCAATAAACAGTCGCTTGGAGATTGCCTGCTGTGTGACATACACTGAACCTGTGAGGTAGTTCAGAGGTCCAGCCTCCCAAAAGCTGGGAGCTACTGACCGCACCTCACCTTTAGGTGTGGGGAATTTGGCTGGCAGAATGAAGGGAACAGTGCTCTATGGCTGGGGAGAGGAAGGAAATGTGAAGAGAGAGAGAGGTCAAACTGCTGCAAAAGGGGACAAGGGGTGACACCGACCCATCCCCTGGAATCTGGATGTGTGGAAGGAGCAGCCCATGCAGTGAAGCCCCCTTTCATGTGGAGCAGGCTGAGGCAGCACTCACCCTCCCTCCCCTTTAGGAGGTGAAATACCAGATTTGTTCAAGACCTGCTATGGGCATTGTGCTAGATGCCCCTTTTTAAGGGGGCTGGGAAGGAATTTTTCCCTTATGACCAGATTGGTCAAGGTGGAGTTGGGTTTTCTTTGTCTTCACCACAGTGGGTTCAGGGAGGGCTTTGTTGACATTGGGCATGGAGGGAGGTAGGCAGGCTATATGTCGGAATTATATAAGTGGAGTGGAGAGCTGTGTAGGCACTCCATAGGGAAAGTATGGGGGGGAGGGTTGGAGCTCCTATGATTGATAAAGCAGGGAGCCAATCCCCTTTTCTTATAGCCCACCATAACCCTTCTATGGGGGGCAGGGAGGTGGATGGTAAGGTCCCAGCAATGGGTTGGCTGAGGGATCTGGATGGAAAAGGGGGGAACTGGTGGAAGCCCCCCAGGAAGTTATTACCTACACTGTACACTTGTATCTGTCGGGTACTCCAAGATATTTAATAATAAAGTTGTGGCTTGATTACACATGGGTTTAATGTCTTTTGTCCTTCTTTTGGTATAGCTGGACAATCAACTACTTGACAGAGCTCCCAAAAACAGAAGCAAGATTCACTGCTGGGACCATGAGCTTCTGAAAATTCTAACCCTTTGGGTGAAGGAATGGTTTTTACTCTGGGAATCCAACTACAGCAGCATTAAGATTTTCACACTCTAAATGAAGCCATCACTTATTTATTTTTGCTATTCCCAAGACCTGCTTTGGATACAAACATTTCTGTTCACAGTAACAGAATGCAATTGGTACAAATTATTATTATTGCATTCTCCTCTACACAAAATGACTCAACTCCCCTTCCTTCATCATTGGACAACTACACTAAGAACAAACCTCACAATTTTATTCTCTAGTGTGTGGGAAGAAGACTGAAGTGGCATTTGGCAACATCCCATCCCACTTCCCTGTTCTACCTATTTTGTAAGTTTCAACTCCATGAAGTTACCGTGCCATCCAGCCTCATCCAAGCTAGCTGTGAGGAGCTCAGTAGCTACTGGTACTACCTCAAATTTTGCTTAAACTGATGTTCCACACAGCAATGCTCACAGACCCTGACAAGCATACTATGCTGGCACCATACATTCTACACCAGTCACTTTGGGCAGCTAAGGTAGAGTTTAGAAGGGAGCTCTGGGTGCATACTCAGTTCTAAGAAGCAGAGTCTGGAGGGCCAGACTGCTGCTCACCTGGCAGGGCAGTTCCTGCTACAAGTGAGTGTAAGGACACTTCCTTCCACTTAGGAAAGCTTGAGGTTCACATCCTAATGGTTCTTCAGCACGACAGCCCAACAGTCTGAGACTCCCCTGCTCTGCAGTTAAATGTGCTGGTGAGATAGATGTATCTTGCTGTACCAGGCAAGTTCACCAGGAAGCTGGCTACTGGCCAGAAGCCAAGGTTGTGCAGCCAGAACTAAAAAATAAACCACCATATTAAAAACTACTTGATTCTGGCCTTCAAAATAAAGATTGACATAGTGAGATGTTCTGAGTTGTACTATTAGCTGGTAACGTGACTTTCAGGTGTTACTGGAGCAAGATACATACACACAAGAATTGCAAAGTTTTATGCACACACACAAAGGAGACTTATTAATTACTGATAAACTCATACATAGTTACTATTCTTCAGAGGATTCCAAGGCAGCAATGAAACATCTTAGTTCTCTCGTGTTGCAGAAAAGAACACGCCAGAAGACATTTGATGGCAGATGAAGAGATTTTTGCTGGCAGGTGAAGAGATTAAGGATAGGTCTACACCTACAACACTGCAATTGTGCAGCTGGACCAGTGCTTCAATAAAAACACTATTACACCAATGGAAGAGCTTCACCCACCAGCATAGTTAATCCACCTCTGCAAGATGTGGTAGCTATGTCAACAGCAGAAGTCCTCCCATAGAAACAGCACTGTCTACACTGGGGGTTAGGTCATTGTAACTGTGTAGCTCAGGGGTGTGGGTTTTTCACACTCCTGAGCTACATAGTTATACTGATGTAAGTTTATAGTGTAGACCTAGCCTAAGCTTTAACACACAGACCAGGTCTAGCCACATTTTATACCAATGTAAGTATTTCAGTTAGGGATGTGATTTTTTTTTTTTTAGCAAAATAGTTAAAATCAGCAGAGCCCCTAATATGGACAGAATTATATCAGTTATATACGGCCTTATACCAGCATAGTTTATTACTCTCCCCATATGGTAATAAGCTATACCGGTATAAGCACTTTTAGTGCATCTATTCAAGTAGCTGTATTACTAACTATATACTGGTGTATAGAACTATGGTATATTTATATATAACTAACTACACTGGTATTGTTAAAGCAGTAAAACTTCAGAGTGTAGACAAGCTCTGAACTATAAAACCCAAAGGTGTCCTTGTATGGATGGGGGCAATCCCACTAATTCTAATAGGATCCAAGTATATATATTTGCAAGCAAATTTCAGCCCTACCTAAGCATTAAACAAAATAGCAGTGGTTGCTGTCTGCAAATACCAGCTCTTGATGCAAATGCTGTGTGGTGAGATTTCAGAGTAGATTTGCACAGCTATCTTTCTTGCCAAAGAAATGACAGCTGCATACTCACAATACCTCCTAGCCCATCCAAAGGGTGATACACAGCTTTGATATGGCAGAATGTAAAGTTGTGGAGTTCAAAAATTTTGGTTGTAATGCCACCTTTTACGGTATTGCATCTAAGACAAGTCAATAGGCAAAACTCCCATTCATTTATTGGGGCCAGGATTTCACCCCAAAGCAAAAACAAATTTCCTGATTCTGTATTACTTGTCTGGAAATCTGTCAGGATAACAAGCTCATAACAAGTCCTAGCCAGTCACACCTCAAGAACTGCCTTTCCTATAATATTCTGGAACTTCCATTTCTGGAAAGTGCAAAAATAAAGACACTTTGCTAGAAAAATTAAGATTTTCAAAAAGATTTGGCATTAGACTGACTCTAAAATAAAAGGGGTGAAGGTTTCTGGGGACTCTTATTTTTCCAGAACTAGTTCATTCATTTTACTTCTCTCCTCAAACGCCCTAATCCCTCCAGTCATGACTGTCTTGTTCTTCCAGTGGCTTCCAAATCTATGCGGGGGTGTGGGGGTTCTGCAACATCTGATCAGCAATCTACTTGGGACAGAGTTGACTATAACTGAAAAGCCAGTAGGGACTACCTGCAGCTACCAACCTCTTTGCATTCACCATTAACTTTATTATGGAAGTAAAGAGCCATGGTAATTGCTGTGAGATAGTCATTTCTATCCCAGCGGGATGGATACTTTTCAATCACGCCCTGGATTAAGGAGCTTCCATAAAAAGTGGTAAATGCCATAGACCAAGATCCTCCTTAAGAGTGTGAAAGCTCTTCACAGTAAAAGCAATTGGGGTATGCAATAAATGGACTTCCAGGGGTGATGATCAAGGCACCATCAATACAAAGGTTCAAGAACAGATCAGGCAAGACATTTGTGGGAATTATACAATGAATAGTTCTGAAAAACTGAGAGGATATAGAATAATCAGACTGGGTAACTCAAGTGGCCTCATAGTACTATGAAGAATGAACATTAGCTTGTATGCTTTTTGGCTGCAGTGCTGTTGAAGTGTTGTATCATTTCTTACAGGAGAGCAAAACGGATAAACAGTGAAAAATGACTAGCATTGTGACAGACAAATCTCAGTCCATTTATGAAGTGCTTGCCCTACAAACTTTACTTAATCTCCAAGTGAATGGGGAATGTTGCAGGTAATAAACCTATAGAAAGTGCCAAAAATGAAGGTTAATGAAAATAGGTCAATTACAGCAGCTTTATATTAACACACACAGATTATATTGCAAGATGGTGGGGACATGTCGATCAATGGTGAAGCTAATTCTTGGACTGCAATGCCAGGGTCCAGGGTAAGCTGCCAGATGCCAACAGAATGGGGGAGAAAGCAAATGAGCCATTGTCACCAAAGTATTGACTATGAATAGCTGTCCTTGCTAAGTCATGTAAAATGCCAATCAATTAATAACCTCCTTCCCTCTCCTACTCCAACCCTGCAAGATTTCCTCCAGAAGAAAGTAAAATTTTTCAGTGATGTTGGACAGCCTGGGGCCAACGTGCTAAGCACCTTAGAAATATCATTTTGAATTTCTGAACCTCTGTAGCATGAAGCCTATTCAGCTTACCCAATTAGAGAAAACAAAATGTTTAAACTTTCTTAATCCACCAATAAATTTCCCAAACTGAAACAATGCCATTCTGATAAAATGATCTGGCACCATTCAATATGTAATTTCTCTTGACATACTGACAGCAAGTGAAAGTGGCAGTGACAAAGTAGAAATAAAGTAACATCGGTAGTAAACAACATCGGAAGTAAGCATGACAGGTTTCTCATTATTTGGACTACTTTGGGAAGCAGCTAGAGTGTTTTTATTAACTATTTTTCAGATTCCATGTCTCTACTATTACCAAGGGATTTGTGTGCTAGAGACCCTAAAAGAAAGATTCTCTCAGTTCTGAGACTTTGCTTTACAATCCAACAAGCCGAACAGCCTACATATGGAGCAAAATTCAGAACTGCTGAAAGCAGGTTCAACTCCATAGGGAATTTCACCAATGAAGTGAATTGTATTTGAGTTATATTCCTCTTCTCTTCAAGGATTTTTTTTGTGGGGACCTCAAAGATATTCACGACTTTTACAGCAGCCACTTCCAAAAGAATGGACACACACCCAGATAATCCTACCCTTAGATGCATTGCTCCCACCAGCTTGAAAAGAGCCTTGACATTTAGCCACATGACTCCTATTAACAATAATGGGTTTATGAGGGTTGACAGAAAAAAAAGATGACTGCAGAGAGACATCAATGGGTACAATATCACTTTGACAGCCCCAGGCCAACACGTATTTACTTTTAATTATTTTTTTCCATTATGCCTAAAAACGACTTTGAACACTAAAAAAATACACTTGTATTGCATAAATGGAAGTACAGAAAGATTTCCTAGCATTCACTGTGTGAAACAGGACCCCACACAGGAATAGATTGTGCTACTAATTTTTTTTAAAGCTGCATTCCCCATAGAAATGGATTACAAGAACTGGATATCAGTTCATACTAGAGCCCCCATTAATCAGTCACCTAGACCTAGCATCTTACATTATAAAATACATTAACCTGCTTAGCCAGATAATTTTATTGTATGTGTTTTTTTTATTATGAGAGAAGAGCTCTCATTTTTACAGTATATACTAATAAGTAAGCCAGCTGTATTTCTAAATCTGGAATGTCAGAAAAATAGACCTTTAACCAAGCCGTACAAATCTGGGGTCCTCTTTTTTAGAAATACAGCTTTCTATCTAAGACAGCTCTTGTGCTGCTTTAAAAAATTCAGTGGCACTATGTAGCCTTATATGGATTACGTTTCACAGAGAGAAAACGCTAGGAAATCTTTCAGTACTTCCATTTGTACAAGAAGTGCATTTTTAGCTACTCAAGGTAATTTTACATGTAATGGAAAACTAATTTTATTAAAAATAAACACTTTGCTGCTACCGAATCATTATGCAGAATCCAATCTTCTACATTTATAAAAAATAAGTTTCTAGTGTAACCCTTCAGGTTGCACAGAGAACCAGCAAATGTGAATTGAGTGTAAACCAATATGGTTATGTCTGCCTGAATTTGCAGAGGGCCTGAAGCAAATAGGTCTGAAGTGTGAACTTTGAAATTCAATTTCAGCAACAATATTGTTAATGATTTCACTGCTAATCATCTTAACATCCAGTAAATGTGCTTATCCCACAAACCCAAACTGCTTGCCTCACCTTTCTGCATGCCAAAAACCCCAACTGTCCCCTACCCTAGTTTCCACCGGACAACTTCTATGAACAGTCTTCCTTGTTCCATCTAATGTTCTGAAGCAAAATGAAAATTAAAAATTTAGGGGCAACATAAACTAGTGAATATAATTTTGGTTCAAACACCAAGGATACTATAGTGATTGCATTATTCATTTTTGAAACATTTCGGAATTAAAAAACCTCATTTTAAAAAAAAATATCTGCAACTGCTGCAGAATTTCTACTCTGCTGCAATGGAGTGCCCTGGAGCAGTGGCTCTTACACCCTTTTTTTTCGTGGACCACTTGAAAATTGCTGAGGGTCTCGGCAGACCCCTTAATGATCTTTCCAAATGTTCTTTGTACTGTTAGGTAACTATTGTAAAGCACTTTGGATAAAAGAGTTATATAAAAAACCTTAATAATAATAAAAGTTTTTTTGTTCTACAAATAAAAGCACACAACTCATATTTTAATATCAGCCGTCTTACCTTTCTAATGTGATGGATGTGCCCTCTTTCCCCCACCATGGCAGCCCCCAAGCTGGGGCTGGGAAGGAGGGGGGGTCTCTCGCCAGCTACAGTAGCCCCCGAGCTGGGGCTGGGAAGGAGCGGGGTCTCTCCCCAACAGCCACAGTTCTGAAGCTGGGGAAAGTCCCCTCTTTCTCTGGCTACCACAGCCCTGCACATCCCAAATTGCCCCCACCCCCTCTTCTCACCCCACTGCCACCTCCCACCTACCCTCTATTCCACCCAAGGCCACCACCTCACTTTACATGTGTGTCTTCTCCAGGGTCCAGGCACCTAATTATTGGTGCCAGACCTGTGCAGCTCCACTAATTTGGTGGGTGACCCTTCATTCTCTTGTGTGCGGCCACCCAGGCATGCACCTTAGAGGGAACTATGCGCGGACCACCTGAATGGAGCTCATGGACCACCACAGTTTGAGAATCTTTGCCCTAGAGTGTATGGGTCCTGCTGCAGAATTTAAGTCATTCTTGTCATGGAGTATGCAGGGCTTTGTTTACATGCCCAGTCCCAACAGCATGAAATGGAAGTAGGCTTCCTCTTAAGTTCAGTATCCCTTCCTTTCAAACAAGCATACATGGGATGTTAATATGGGAACTGAGTATTAGCTTTAAGTAAACAATATGCTTATATTAGAAGATATACAAACAAATGTAATGAAAATGACTAGACAAGTATAACATTCATAAGGCCAAATTCCTCTGTGGACTAATTCTATTGACTTCTTTGGAGACCTAGCAATTAGCAAGGGCTCATTTGACTCTTATCCTTAAGAATAAGATTTTGTGTCTTCTAATGTCATGGTCTATAGCAATCCTTTGATTTTCTGAAAATGAACTTAAGATAAATTCACAATTTATTAATGATAGGATGAGTTTCTGGTGGTATAAAATAGTGGTGAAGCAGCTCTTCCACACCTCACTCTGACAGATCTTGTTGTAAAGAATATTCTACAAATGTCATGTTATACCAGAGGGGAACTGTATTGAGTTAATTGGATAGTTTTTTGCTTGAGAAGCAAACAGTCTTTTTGCCTCAGGTCTTTACCGCTGCACTTATTTAAAATAAAGGCTGCATATTATACTTCTCGGAGGTGCCCTGGCTTACTGTGGATGCTGCATATATTAGTTACCTTGCACTTGATCTGACAAGGTACAGAACACCTGCAACTGCCATAAATTGAAGTGAGTTTCAGTGCTCAGTACTTTTGAAGGTTAACTGCTACAGGGAGACAGTGAATAAGGATGGTTAGCAATAAAGAGAACTATGTAACTGCAGCTCCTGTTGTGATGAGACTTAATTAATAAGGGCTGCCAGGAGAAGCCTTCTTGTTCTGAAAAGCTGACCCTGATAAAGACCATGGAATAGTAAGACTCTGCCACTATCTCACCCACCAGGATGGGAGTGGTCTCATTTCAAATGAAACAAACCTTTGCACAGGAGTGAAGGGGATTCTTGAGAAAGAGAAACAGAAGAATACATTGCTGACTCTACCAAAGAGTGCAGAATACAGACCTCACCACAACTTATCCCACTTATGACTAAGGGAAGCTTAAAAGCTGACTCATGGGAATTTTAAAGCTTTAAAGCCACTTTAGGTCATCAGAATTGATGCAATAATGCCGGCCTGAGTCTATAGGGAGCCTGAAACACTAGCTATGAGAGGTATCAATGCCCCATTTATCTGAATAGCATGTTAAATATAAAACTCCAACAATACCGCCGCAACAGAGGCCTGTGTGTGTGGCAGAAGAGGAGTGCAGTGTGTCCTGTCTGCCCACCGTAACAGATACAGCCCCCTGCCACTTCAACTGGGGGCAAGGCTGTAGGGGTGAGTCAATGTGAAGCCCAGTATCCTTGTGCCTAGGGTTTTGGATTGACTTAATGCAGCTGTGGGAACCTACAAAACAACTATATATGAGTAAATCAATAACCACCAACCACCTAACTAGCTAAGAAGAAAGAATTGCCATTCTTTTGCTATATTAACACCCCAAATATCCCACCATAAAATTTCCATCCCAACAACTGGATACCTGCCAGAATTCAATAACAGAAAGAGTTTATTGTAGGCATGAGCGGTAATACCTCGTTATTAAGGTTGCTCAACACTTCCCATTGTAAGACCCAATTTTCAATGGCTTATAATTTTGCCAAACTCTAACCATCTGGGCTGTAATTGTCCATGTGTAGTCTATGGCTCTGGCAGATCCTCTCCCCTCCTCGTCACCCTAAACTGTTTGGTCATTTTGAAGAATGAGGCTTGAGAAAATTTGCTGTTTTGCCCATGTTAAAAAATTCTGGCTATCTTGTCTCTAATAAGTTCCAGCACCACCGTGCTTTGCAGTCAGGAGTTACAATTTGGGGGGTGGGGAGGGGGTAGAACTTTATGCCAGGGATGAGCCTTTTGCCATCCCAGTGAAAATCTGCCAACATAAAGTGATAAGCGTCTGAAAAAAAAATCAGTTTTCACATGCTCAATAGAGACTTTAAATTTTAGCAGCTAAATTCCCTAAATGTTCTGTCCTCACTGGTCATGCACCATCCTGGGGCTGAGCAGTACTTTCCCTGCAATTGCAGTGTTGGGCTGCTATGGAATGTGCTGGGTCCAGGCACCTGAGCTGAGAGCAAGAGGTCTGTCTCTCCTGTGCTCTCAGTGATCTCCTGGATGGTACCCAGGCAGTGTGGAGGAGGAAACTGCCTGATTCAAATGCAAAGACAATAAAAATTGGACCTGCAGGAGGCATGAGGGAGTAGATTGGAACCAGAAGTCTGAGGGGAGGAGGGCTGGGAATCAGGAGATTTGTACTGAATTCTCTGCTTTTCCAGACTCGCTGTATGAACTTGGATGTGTCACTGAACCTTTTCGGTGTCTCAGTACACATATTGGAATAATGCATGTTTCCCTACATGTGCTTTGAGGCTTAGTTCACTAATGTTTTCAAGCCATGTTGATCTGTTCACATGAAAGGCACTACAGAAATGCCAAAGTATTTTGCAATTACTTTGCAAGTTCAATAGTACAGGCCCAAAGAACAAAATACGAATCCCTGCAAAATTAGTACAGTTTTAAAAGGAAAATTCCCAGGGATCTATATTTTTCTGGATGTCACAATTCATTTCATCTTAACATTATTCAAATCAAAAGTGATAGAATTAAGGAACACATCCTTTTTTGGTGGGAACGTTTCTAAAGGAAGAGAAATTTAATCAACTTCAGTTGCTTTTTTATATCTTTTGAGATCTTTAACTTAAACCTAGACAGACACTCAGAGATGTGAAGAAAGGACTTCTATTAAATGTAACACCTTATCTGAAGAATGCCATCTTGATCAGTGCAGCTCACTCTACTGCTCCCTAATAGAAGAAGTCTGAACTATACACTAATAATGATATCTGATGCCAGATCTCCACAGCTGAAAAGAATGGGGATAAAAATTAATTTCAGCCACCTTTGTGATACCCTAATCTTGGAGCGGTCAAAAACTAGCTCAGATGCTGCTGTAATTTAGAGTAATTTTAGGGTTGTTCTTAGTTCTGCAGGCTGCAACAACTCTATAAGAGAAGCTCAATAAGCAGACAGGAAACATTGCACGACTCCAGCCACACCCCCTTCTTTGAGTCATGCCCTCAACATGCCCCATGTGTCAGTGGCATAACCAGCTCTTTACCACCTGGAGATTCCCCTACAGCGAGCAAATCCATACAACTGGATCTCTGCACAAAACAACCAGGGGGAATCAGAATTCTTTTAAGAGGCAAGTAGAACCAATATCACCTTACCCCCAGGCCATGCTCCAACCAATAAATTAAGCTGCTTCTTTGTGCACCATACTAACTAGCAACTGTCCCATCTCTGTATAACAAACTGCTTTACTCCATGCTAGTGTTGCACATTTTAGCGAGGCATTAGAATAATTATTTTTCATGTTGTTTTGTAAACTCCAAGGTTAAAGCCTTCCTAGTTTGTTGGGTATTTTTATTTTCAGAGGAGAGCAATATTGCTGCAAACAATGGTATTTATAAAATTATAACTTTTAAAAATATGCAGTGTTGTTGTAGCTGTGTTGGTTCCAGGATATTAGAAAGGCAAGGTGGGTGAAGTAAGATCTTTAATAGGACCAACTTCTGTAGGTCCAAAAAAAGATATTACCTCACCCACCTTATCTCTAACTTTTTAAAAGGTTATTATTAACTTGTTTGTGCTTTTACTGAATATTAAGATATAGCTACAAGTATGTTATAGCCAGGACACTTGAAAAAAAATGACAATACATATTATGCTTATCTACTTCTGTTAGCTAGTTCTGTTAGAAAGACTAAAAATAATCAAAGACATTGCAGGAGGTTTCTGCTTTCTGTCCCCAAAGACAAGCAAATAACCTCTCCTTAGCCATAATCATGTTTATTTTCCCTCAGTTTTCCACAAACTCAGAAAAGCTGCATTTTAAACTTTAGCTTGCTTTAACTTTATACTATTTTCTTTGTGCTATGTTTAAAGGATTTATTGGTAATTGAAATGTGTACAAAATATGTAATTGTTTAATTGTAACAGATAGATTGTAACTCAAAGGAACTTAGGTCAAGAAGCCAAACCACATCTTAAGAAGAGACCTAATTGTGAAAGGAATGTAGGGTGTGTTCTCAGAGTAATAAATCAACGTAAACTCAAAGAATTCTAGAAATATCTTACTTGAAATGAATTTTATAATTACTCCAAAAAAATCACTCAGAAAAGCATCTAGAAAAAATGTGTAGTTGAAAGTGTTTTAAACGTTTGGTTTATTCCTTAAATGTTGAAATGGCAAACACCTTTGTACATACAGTACTTACAAATACGTTAGCTAAATGCAAAGCTAATTTTCTACGTAAATGGTAAAACGATCGATGTATCAACATGGAACATGACATTGCTAAACTAATTACTAAAGTAAGAAGACACTGCAGTAGAATATTTCTATTAATAGGAAATTAGTTATCTGGCAACCCCATACCAAACTCATGAAGACAAGACGACCTTCTCTAAAAAGACTACCAAAAAGAAAAAAACAATACCTTCTTTGATGACCATTTAAGCTTAAAGTCTCTAAAAATTTAATTCTAATAAGCTGTTTTGAGAATTCACTTTGAGAGAGAGAACAGGAGTAGTTGGACTCATTTGAAACACAGTTTCAGCTCTCATTAAACCCTAATGGAACCAATGGGATATCTCAGAAAATTAACTAAAAGAAAGAGTTAAAACTCTATATGGGTAGGGATGATGTCTGTAGCCTCTGTTTGCCAGAAGCTGGGAATGGGTGACAGGGGATGGATCACTTGAGGACTGCCTGTTCTGTTCATTCCCTCTGGGGCACCTAGCATTGGCCACTGTTGGAAGACAGGATACTGGTCTAGATGGACCTTTGGTCTGACCCAGTATGGCCGCTCTTATGTTCTCTAAACTTAAAGGTATCTGAAAACTCCCTGACACAAAGATAAAGGAAATATAACTGTCAAGAAAGAATTACAATCCCAGTGCATATATGCATTAAACTACTATTCATAAGACAAAGAGGCTCCTAAACACAGCCCATGAAGACATAGAGCCAATAAAAAGGTGACAGCAACTAACTTTGAATCTAAACAACCGTGAAAGAGTTGTGTTTCCCTAATTCATGGAAATAGGAAGGAAGGAGCAGAAAGAATTCTGACATAAACACCCCTCACACAAACACAAACTCTGTTACCCATCTTAAACAGCTAGCACTGCACAACTCATCCTGTCAATCTCTACAAGCAAGTGTTAATCACCAAGTGGTTAGACCATGTATTCCTGGAGATGACACAGGGTCTAAACACTAGTAAACAGAGAAATAGTGGGATTTAACAGATCTAAAATTATTAATATTCATAATTGGCCTGTTTCCAGATAGCTCTTTAAATGGCTTCTTCTAAGTAACTGTTTTAAATATTTTCTTCAATTCATAGGATTTAGTTAAGATTACTTCCTTTGCCCAATTATAAACTGTTTAGGTTATTATTAACAAGGCCCTGCATAAATCATGATTTCACGGACTGCACGGAAATCATGAAATTAGCCCAGTACCCGGATTTTTCCATCCATGGGGAGGTGAAAGTGGGAATTGGGCGGATTTTGCTGCTAAATCATGGTACTGGGCTAATTCAGCTGGTTTCAGTGGGGGAAGGGTGGTGAGATGGTGTGTCTCATCACAGGGTGCCAGCCATCTGGCCCAGCCCACAGCAGGGATTGGGACCCGGCTTACTCCGTTGCTGCTTTCTGCTTGGCGGCCAGGAATTGGGGTGCAGCATTGACAACACACAGCGATTAGGAGTCCCAGCCCATACTGCTGTGGCCTCCAGCAGGCGTGGGGGAGACAACACAGGACCTGAGACCAGGGTCCACCACTTGGAACATGAGTAGGTATGTAAGTGGACCCTGCCTGGGCAGGGGGATGAGATTGATTCCCTTATTTTATTTATTTCTGGAACCAGCTCCTTATTCTGGTCTTCACCATTTGTCCTTGGGGGAATGTTAGTTGGGGCTTACCTTCTCAATACTCTGACCTGTATTGACCATATGGATTCAGCTTTCAGACTAGAAAATGAATTTTTACCTGTGCTATAATTGGGAGATTTGTTTCCCCTTACAGTAATATTTCAGCTCTTTGAGTTTGTATTTGAACTCTGCTGAAGTTGTAACGTCTGTGAGGCTCGACTTGATCATCTCCATTTCCCTACAGAAGCCTAAAAAAAGCTTCATAAACATCAGTATGTGCCGTTAAAGGCTCAGCTTTGATGCAATTTACCATATTTTTTAACAAATTAGTTAAACGTTTTGGAGGTGCTCGGAAGTCTTTGCTTTTATACATTTTTTTCCATTAAGTAGATTTCTATTTGCATTCTTAGCCCTAATTGGCCTTCTACTGTTGCTCAGGCTGAAAAGAACTGTAAAAAACTAATGCAGAAGAACTGCTGGGTACTGCCAGGTTTGTAGATCATAAAAACTGATTCTAAACTGATCTATGAGAAGAGACCTGATATGTCCAAGAGTCTAAACAAAAACAGAAGCAGTCTATGTCCATTAACCTAATGGATTACAGTGGAGAGAGAAACACTCGTCTCAGGACAAGGAGGCTAAATGGCATTGAGGTCATTCAGCAAAACATTTAGCATTTAGGCTATTTGTTCTCATTTGCTACAGCTCTGTTCCACTCTCCCATATCAATAAAATTGCTCTGTCTTGCAATGCTCCAGGATGAATAATTTTCAAAGACAGATAGAAACAGCTGCCTCTGAAATCAGCAAAGTCCTTTTCTAAAAGGTTTTATTAATATGTAGAAGCAAGTTGCCATTCTGAAGGAGCGAGACCTTTTGATTATCAACATACAAAATGCATACCTATTCCATTCAAAGACACATTGCTTATCAGCATGCAGTGACATTCTGAAGCACTAAAACTATAAAACTTTCAAATCAAAGAATTCTCTGTTCAGAAAAAAATCCATAAAAGAATACATTTCTCTAGCAATTACCAACAACCTCTTTGCTGTGTCCTCAAAGAGGTAACAGAAAACCCAGCGTGTGTCCAGAAGAGATCTCCGGCCTGAGAAGCCTTTTGGGGGATTGTTTGATTATATGGGAGGTACACCAATTTCAGGATATTCAGAGGGAATAAAGCTTTTTCAGAAGCACTAATAACTACATCCCAACAGCACTGCACTCACTACAATTGGGTATATCTACACTATGAAATTAGGTCAAATTTATAGAAGGCGATTTTTTAGAAGGTGATTTTATACAGTTGATTGTGTGTGTCCCCACACTAATGCACTAAGTGCATTAAGTCAGCGGAGTACGTCCACAGTACCAAGGCTAGCATCAACTTTCTGAGTGTTGCACTGTGGGTAGCTATCCCACAGTTCCCACAGTCTCCGCCGCCCACTGGAATTCTGGGTTAAGCTCCCAATGCCTGATGAGACAAAAACACTGTCGCAGGTGGTTTTGCATACATGTCGTCAATCGCCCCTCCCTCCGTGAAAGCAATGGCAGACAATCGTTTCGCGCCTTTTTTCCGTGCGGGCGCCACACCGCTTTCAGCAGATGGTGCAGTAGGACTGCTAACAGTCGTCATCATCCACCGCTTCCGCTGCCACTCTGCTTTCCTGTTCTCCTGATGCTATGAATCCATCTCGCAGGTCCTCTATATGACCGTTGTCATCCACCGCTTCCACTGGCACTCTGCTCTGCGGGTGATCTCACAGTCCCGCTTCCGCTGCAACTCTGCTTGGCTGCTCGTTTCACCATACCACGGCAAGCGTGCATCCCGCTTAGCTGTTGTGTCCTGGCAGCAGACGGTGCAGTAGTCTGCAAAACTGGTCATCCAACCACCGCTTCCCCTGCAACTCTGGTCTCCTGCAGACACCATACTATGGCAAGCATGGAGCCCGCTCAGATCACCACAGCAGTTATGAGCATTGTAAACACCTCAAGCATTATCATGTAGTATATGCAGAACCATAACCTGCAAAAGCAGGCTAGGAGGTAATGGCAGCGTGGTGATGAGAGTGATGAGGACATGGACACAGATTTCTCTCAAAGCACGGGCCCTGGAAATTTGGCCATCCTGTGGCAATGGGACAGGCTCATGCCATGGAACACTGATCTGATTCTGGACCCGTGAAACAAGCACAGACTGGTGGGACTGCAAGGTGTTGCAGGTCTGGGATGATTCCCAGTGGCTGAGAAACTTTCGCATGCATAAAGGCACTGTCATGGAACTTTGTGACTTGCTTTCCGGAAGCTGCCCTGAAGCACAAGAATACCAAGATGAGAGCAGCCCTCACAATTCACAAGCGAGTGGCGATAGCCCTGTGGAAGCTTGCAATGCCAGACAGCTACCGGTCAGTTGGTAATCAATTTGGAGTGGGCAATTCTACTGTGGGGGGCTGCTGTGATCCAAGTAGCCAATGCAATCACTGAGCTGCTGCTATCAAGGGTAGTGCAGGTCATAGTGGATGGCTTTTCTGCAATGGGACTCCCTAACTGTGGTGGGGCGATAGATGGAACGCATATCCTTATCTTGGGACTGGAGCACAAAGGCAGCCAGTACATAAACCGCAAGGGGTACTTTTCAATGGTGCTGCAAGCACTGGTGGATCACAAGGGACGTTTCACCAACATCAACATGGTATGGCCGGGAAAGGTACATGACACTCGCATACTCAGGAACTCTGGTCTGTACAAACAGCTGCAGCAAGGGACTTACTTTCCAGACCAAAAAATAACCATTGGGGATGTCGAAATGCCTATAGTTATCCTTGGGGACCCAGCCTACCCCTTAATGCCATGGCTTATGAAGCCATACACAGGCACCCTGGACAGTAGACAGGAGCTGTTCAACTACAGGCTGAACAAGTGCAGAATGGTGGTAGAATGTGCATTTGGATGTTTAAAAGCGTGCTGGTGCAGTTTACTGACTTGGTTAGACCTCAGTGAAACCAATATTCCCATTGTTATTACTGCTTGCTGTGCGCACCACCATATCTGTGAGAGTAAGGGGGAGATGTATATGGCAGGGTGGGAAGTTGAGGCAAATCGCCTGGCTGCTGATTACGCACAGCCATACACCAGGGCGGTTAGAAGAGCACAGCAGGGTGTGCTGCGCATCAGAGAAGCTTTGAAAACCAGTTTTATGGCTGACCAGGCTACGGTGTGAAAGTTCTGTTTGTTTCTCCGTGATGAAAACCCACCCCTTAGTTCACTCTACTTCCCTGTAAGCCAACTGCCCTCCCCTCCCCCCCTTCAATCACCGTTTGCAGAGGCAATAAAGTCACTGTTGTTTCAAATTAATGCATTCTTTATTAATTCATCACACAAATAGGGGGATAACTGCCAAGGTAGCCCAGGAGGGGTGGGGGAACAGGGAAGGACCAGGCCACACTGCACTTCAAAACTTATTGAAAGACAGCCTTCTGTTACCTCTGGGGTGGAGTGGTTGGGTACCTGGAGGTCCTGCCCCCACTCCTGCGCCCGCGCTCCTGGGTCTCTGGGTGAGGAGGCTATGGAACTTGGGGAGGAAGGTGGTTGGTTACGCAGGGGCTGCAGTGGCGGTCTGTGCCTTTCCTGCACCTCAACCATACGCCGAAGCTTATCAGTTTGGTCCTCCAGTAGCCTCAGCATTGCATCCTGCCTCCTCTCATCATGCTGCCACCACCTTTCCTCTTGATCCCGCTACGTCTCCTGTTGCTCCCACCACCTGTCCTCTCGCGCATCCCTCCTGTTCTTGCGTTCATTTTGTGCTTTTCTGGACTCATACATTGTCTGCCTCCACGCATTCTGCTGGGCTCTTTCAGTTTGGGTGGACTGAATGAGCTCAGAGAACATTTCATCACGAGTGCATTTTTTTCACCTTCTTATCTGTGTTAGCCTCTGGGATGGAGATGCTAGTAGCAGCGTTGAAACATTTGCAGCTGCAGGAGGAAACAAAGGGAGAGTAAAATTGAAAAAGACACATTAGCCATTTAAAAGGAAGGTTTTTGGGTTAACATGCAACACAAACCCAACTAACCCCCCCCCCCACACACACACACCCAATTCTCTGGGATGATTGCTTCACCTCTTCCCCCACCGCATGGCTAACAGCGGGGATGATTTCTTTTCAGCCACAGGCAAACAGCCCAGCAGGAACAGCCACCTTTGAATGTCCCCTTAATAGAATTCCCCTATTTCAACCAGGTGACCATGAATGATATCACTCTCCTGAGGAAAACACAGAGAGATCAAGAACATATGTTGCTTGTATGCCAGCAAACACTGGGACCACACGCTGCCATGCTTTCTTATGCAATGATTCCAGACTACATGCTACTGGCCTGCCGTGGTAAAGTGTCCTGCCATGGAGGATGCAATAAGGCTGCCCTCCCCAGAAACCTTTTGCAAAGGCTTTGGGAGTACCTCTAGGACAGCTTTATTGAGATGTCCCTGGAGGATTTCTGCTCCATCCCAGACACGTTAACAGACTTTTCCAATAGCTGTATTGGCCGTGAATGCAACCCAAGTCTTCAGGGCAAATTAATCATTAAACATGCTTGCTTTTAAATCATGTATTATATTTACAAATGTACACTCACCAGAGGTGCCTTCTTTGCCTTCAATGTCTGGGAGCCTGGGTTGGGAGGATATTGTCTTCAGGGCGATAAACAGTTCCTGGCTATCGGGGAGAACGGTTTCTCCACTTGCCAGCTGTGCGCTATCTTCAACCTCGTCATCATCTTCCTCATCCCCAAAATCCTCATCCCTGTTGTGTGAGAATCCCTTGCAGGAGTCCACGTTTATGTGTGGGATAGTTGTAGGGGCACCCCCTAGAACTGCATGCAGCTCATCATAGAAGCAGCATGTCTGGGGCTCTGACCCTGAGCGGGCGTTTGCCTCTTGAGTTTTTTGGTAGGCTTGCCTAAGCTCCTTAAGTTTCACATGGCACTGCTGAGGGTCCCTGTGATAGCCTCTGTCCTTCATGCCCTTGGAGATTTTTTCAAATATTTTGGCATTTCGTCTTTTGGAACGGAGTTCTGATAGCATGGATTCATCTCCCTATACAGCGATCAGATCTAGTACCTCCCATTAGGTCCATGCTGGAACTCTTTTGCAATTCTGGGACTCCATAGTCACCTCTGCTGATGAGATCTGTACAGTCACCTGTGCTGATCAGCTTGCCACGCAGGCCAAACAGGAAATGAAATTCAGAAGTTTGCGGGGCTTTTCCTGTTTACCTGGCCAGTGCATCCGAGTTGAGAGTGCTGTCCAGAGCAGTCACAATGAAGCACTGTGGGATAGCTCCCAGAGGCCAATACCATTGAATTGCATCCACACTAACCCAAATTCGACCCGGCGATGTCAATTTCAGCGCTAATCCCCTCGGGGAGGAGTACAAAAATTGATTTTAAGAGCCCATTAAGTCGACAAAAATGGCCTCATTGTGTGGAAGGTTGCAGAGTTAAATTGATCTAACGCTGCTAAATTCGACCTAAACTCGTAGTGTAGACCAGAGCTAAGCCTTGCAAAAGCCAAGAGCCTCATTAATGACTAAAGAATTCTGCTAAACTTTTGCAAATGTGTCTCTCTCTCATTGTCATAAGTTGATTTAACAGTGTAAAAGTCACATATAGAAATCCTTAATTTAAAAGGCTGTAGATATTAAGGTACACCCCATTAAGAGGCCTCCTCACAAGATGGTATTAAAATGTAAGGCCTATTTATGCTACAAAAATTTTCTGGACATTTTAAAACCCTATTCTGCTAAACAGCTTTTAAAACTAGTTAAGACTCCTAGTGCATACCTGCTTTAAAGCAGCATAACCTGTTTTTACAGCGCCTCTTTCAAGATGCCTCAAGGGGAGAGGGTTGTCAGTGGAGTGCAGAAGGCAGATTGGAGTCCAAGATAGGCAGAAGAGAAGAACAAGAGACAACAATTGCACAGGCTAAGTTCAATGTGTTCAGAGGAGAAGGGAGTGGAGCAATTAATTGGAGAGGCAGGAGATCAGGGTAGATTTTTGGAGGATGGGGGAAATTATAACATGCTTGTGTTATAAGAGAAATGTACAAGCAGTGAGTGTCTCTCTAATATCCTCGGACTGACATGGCTACAACAACACTGCATACAAGCAGTGTGTGTCAGGGATCACCCTACGAAGACTAAAAGATAAATAAATAAATAAATAAAATTCTCAGAAGTCCTTCGGTGACTTAGGATCCTATAAACTTACAGTAGACTCCTAAGTGTGTTTAAATCATTTTTTAGAAACAGAACTTCAGTTCCTAATGTAAGTTAGGTACTTTTTAAAAATGTTACCGCAAGTCATTTATATTAGCTTACTGCTTCATTCATAGCGGGATGCATGGATCTCCATTCATGTCATGCTCCCAGTCAGTATCTGGCCTGTGCCGGGGAAGCTAATGATCCAACCAGCAGACCAATTCAGTGATGAATCCTGATCACCTGCCACATGAGGCGTGTTGTGCATATGCTAATCAGGTGGTTCATAGTTGTATTAGAGACAGGCTGCTGTTCAGCCTACATGGCCCTCTCAGTTTTAGTGAATCTGTGTATAAATGACTAGTAGGTATAAATGTAACCCACTTACCACAGCCAGCTCTGACTCCATCACAGTTTACAGCAATTGGCAGGTCCATTTTTGAAGCTGAGACTGTAGGATTTCAGCCCAAGACCAAGTTTAAATCATATTTACAGATCCCAGAGTAATAGGGTTCCAATTACTTACAAAGCAATAACAATAACCATAACAATGGCTGTAATGTAACATACCACTCGATGTTAGGGACGTTCATCAAGATTTTTAAAAGCAGGTGCCTAAAGTGGACTGCATGAGTCATTATATAAATAAACTGCTAGATCACCAAAAGTGATGAGTACCCTGTAGTATATTAGCCATTATATTCACCTCATTTAGGATTTAACCTTATCACATTATTAAATGTTTGTGTGCTTATTAAACGTTATATTTTAGCATGTTTTACATAAAAGCCTACTAACAAGTTGTTTCACTATTTCCATAAGGTATGAACAGTGTCTCTCTAACCTCTGTCACTATAGTTTTCCTTACATTAAGTTAACACACCTAATACACTCCTTCCTGAAATAAAGGGCAGGGCATACAATATAATTCACTATTTCAACCTTAACAGAGCTGTTAGCTAAACAGCTCTGAACTAGAGGGTCTTTGTGTAGTCATTTCTATGGCAGAGCCCTTCATTGCATAGGAAAGCTTCCACAGGGGAAAGCAGTGTGCTGAAAATCCTTCCACTCCGTTGACTCTTCTTTCACAGAGGTCCTTCATGTATTTATCTTTGTTCCTTTTTTTGAGTGTATTTGTTTTGATGGCTACATTTTCTTTTCAGCACCAAGAATGTGTTGTTCTTGTGATCGATTGTTACAGATTGTGAATAAATGCATTTTTTTAGACTCAATCTTAAAGGCTTTAAGTACATCAGCACATAGGCCTTTTCTTTTTCTAAGCAATTCCTTGTTTGTTTGGGTTTTTTTCAAACTGAGTTATGCCAGAGGTCTAAGAATTTAATTAATATTCATTGCTTCTAGCATACAGCAATGTAACATTTAATTTTTGCAACCTTGAATGTCAAAGATTATTCACTTCGTAAGTACATATCTTCATGTGCTATGGAGGCATCTTCATGTCTAGACAATCTTTGCTATACACATGCAATGTTGTCAAAGGGTCACATTTGATTGCAGGAGTATATGATAAGGAACAATAACGTAAACCTGACCTCCAGTGTGCAGTGTGCATTAGTCTACTCTGTAAAATTAAGCATCTGAAAGAGAGATGGAACTTAAATAAATATGGGAAGTCATTACAGAGTTTCAGAGCCGCATAAACAGGCTTCCTTCCATTCTCTTGAAAACCTGACCACACAATTGGTGACAAACAAGTTATTTCAACTATATTTTGTCACCAATGAGAAAATCATGAAAACTTCAAATCTCCATGGCTGAGTACAGAATGTAAGAGAACAAATCCACCCACCCACCCAAAACAAACAAACACAAAATCCTGACTTCAGATGTGATTAATTTCCAAAAGTTGGAAATTGTACCTGTTTCTCAGTCATGTAAATCTTCAGAATTCGATTAACCTTGAAGTGGGTGCTATAAGCTCTTTTTTATAGATGAAACACTGAATAGCCAATGTGAAAACTAAAATCATCTGACAACCATGGGGGTAGTTACACTCCAGAAGAAAACAATGTTGCTTTTAAAGTTTACTTTTCGCTCCTCTCTACAAGATATGAAAGGCTTAAAATCTTACTTTTGTTTCCTGAAAGCATTATTTCATTGATGGCATGATGTGACCTACATTTTGTTCTTTTTATCTATATGCTCAAGTAAAAGACTAAAGGAATGTTTGCTTCCCCGCCGAAAGACTTTGTTGTGTGAAGCCCATTAATCTGTAAGAAGTGCTAATGGCCCTCTTACATCTAAAAGGAATTTTTAGTTCAAAGTTAAGAGTAATCTTGCCAAATAGATTGTAAAAAAATCAAAGTTCACATTTCAGTAACCTTATTAAAGGAGAATCGTGATTCTGATATTAATGTAGTTTTAAAGTTCTAAATGCCATGGCAGAAGCTACGACGTAGAATTGTTATGGAGCGGTTTACATAGACTCTCCTCTTTAAAATGGTAGAAGATCAAAGTGCACTTGGGAACTTTTAGTGCAAGGCAGTAGGGTCCACATGGACACTTTAGTGTGTGGCAGGCTAGCGCATGGTAGTTTTATATACCAACTTGCCATGAATTAATACCTTGTCTGCACGATGGCAGCATATAGGAGTACAGGCAGTACATGTGTAGCTACACACCGCAATGAAAGCAGGCTGTGTCCAAGCTCCATTCAAGAGGAGACGGTCATTCTTGGAGTTCAAGCACTTCTGGATTCTACCTCTCTGTCTGCTACAGAGAAGACGTACCAGCATTTTCAAACATGTGGCTTCCAACTTTGGGCCCAATTATCAGAAGCGTTAAGCACTCGTCAGAAGTTAGTGAGAGCCAGAGGTGCCCACTAGTGGTGAAAAATACAGATGGAGAGTTTTCATCTGAAACTGTGAATAAGGTGACCTCCTCACCACAGAGGGATGTTGTGAGCTAATTCATTGATGTAGCAAGTCTCTTGGAATTCTTAATGGAAGCTGCTATAGAAGTGCAAATCATCACTGTAATGAGGTTGCCATTCACCATTAGTGCACCTCCTTGCATCTAGGTCTGGGAACGTAGCTCTCGCTGCATCAGCTGCCTGCTTCTCATTGCTCATAGTCTTTCTTCTGGTTACTTGGGACTCTGGCCAGGTCACCATTTAATCCATCCCTTCCAGGATTATGAAGTTCAACAAGATCACTGTCCAAATGCCTTCTTCAGAAGATGCTGGGCCTCAGCTTGGGCTCTGTGACATTACACCGGTGGCTGTCAGAGGAAACAGAGCCTACCCACTACACTGAGTTCCAGCCCAGAGGCTCTATAACCACCAATCCAGGTCTTCAATCCCTATCCCTGCTGCTGTTTCCCTGGGCTCCTTCCTACCAAACATCTCTATTTTCTCTTGCCTGGCTTTCGGTTTACCACTGGAGCTCACTCTACTCCCTGTGGCTATTTCACCCAGCCTAGCCTCTTACCAGACTCCTTCCTCCAGGGCAGGACCCCAGGGCTTACTTTCCCCGGACTTCCTCCTTGTTCTTGGCTTCCTCCCTTCTCCCAGGGAGTGACTGCAGAATCCTTCCTGGGAAGCCCCTTTCTTTCTCTTTTCTTCTTTTGTTTTTTTAAGGGTGAAGCAGACTTGACTGAATAGTCAATAGCTGCCACCACCTATAATTCCTCAATACTTACCTGTTTGTATTTTCTTGTTCTGCCCTTGTCTTACAGGTAATGTAACAATGTCTTTCTAATAAGACCCCATTTCCCTGATATTATATATTACCTTAAGACATTTGTTACCTTAAGACATTTGAATTCCTCAGAAAGCTTTTTTCTTTTCTTTATCAAAGCCCCTACATTCCCATAAAAATTGATCAATCATTTCCTCCAGTGAACAGAGTACACATGCATAGTCCATCTTTATGTGTATGTATTCTTAAAAAGATTTCTGTTTAAACGATGGCCAGTTAGTACTCTAAACAAAATCACTTCATTTTTCCTATCCAGCCCTGAAATATGTCAAGTATCCTCATTATCCACAATTTAAAAAAATGTCCTCTTTTTTTCATTAATCCAAAGTTTTTGCCATTCCTCTTTTAGATTTATCTGTACTAGGTTTCTGAACTCTTTTTTACAAGGGTATTTCTTTGTAAATCCTTTCATTTCTTTACAGCCCTTTTATCTGCTTTGTCCACCATGTCATTCCCTGTTTTCCCAATATGTACTGGGATCCATGCTAATGCTACATGTATCCCATCTGTACTATTATTAGAAATATAATTTAATTGATTAAATCACTTCTTCATACTGAGACCCTTTTTTATCACCATAATGCCTGAGATGGAGTCCACACACACACAAAAAAACCCCACGCCACCATTGCTGGGCATAAGTCCCAGATCCAGTTTAACACTAGCATTATTGCTGCTACTCCAGCTGTCATGACAGCTACAAAATCAAATATTCATTTAGATGTACTAATTCCAACTTTTGGTATACAATATTCTGGGTTTTTTTTCTTTTTTGGACCCATCTATATATATATATATATATATATATATTTGACAAAAAAACCTCCATTTTTCATCAGAATACTGATACCCTTCATTTTTAATACCTCTTTTTACTTTTAAGTTTATAAAATACATCTAAATCCACATTTGGACGTACAACTTTCCATCCATAACCAATTTCCCATGACTAAAAATGTTTTGACTTTGTGTAGCTTTTCCTTGTCTTTCACCTTCTCTGGTCGCACTTTAACTTGAATGACATCTGGAATTCTAACATTGTGTGCTATAGTTCGCATACTGAATTCCCAGCAATCCTTATGTATTTACTTGGTAGTTCCATCATTGCAATTCCCATTAATTTTGGTCCAGAAAGTTAGGTCCAGTGATTTCATTCGTAGTGTAACTGGCATTTCACTAGCAACCATCTACATGGGTCATAAATGCACTGCACACAGCTTACCTGTGCTTGTATTAAATCTAATTTTTTAAATTCTAATTTTGATGCTGACCCAATGGCTATGACTGCCAATATCTGGTTCAATTAAGGCCCTGTATACCATCAGCAGTGTCTTCTTATACCCTTCTGCCCAGTACTGCTACAGTTTACATTCCTTTGTAACTGTCATTTTTGTAAGGCCAATCCTTTGGTTTTATCAATGAAGAACTTGAAACCCCATGCATTTTCCCAGTCAGAGATCTCTCGTAAGACTTTATTGAGTCTCTTTTTTTGCCACTTCAATATACTTGTTGAAGTGAGCTGTAGCTCACGAAAGCTTATGCTTCTAATAAATTTGTTAGTCTCTAAGGTGCTACAAGTACTCCTTTACTTTTTTCAGCTAATAGAGTGACACCTACCCAGCACTTATTCATTTTGGGAGATTATTTATCATATTGTTAAATAAGGTCAGGCCCCACTTCCTAGTGGTCAGCCTCTTTCTGCTCTCAGCTTCTTGGTTTTATAGTGTTGGCCCAGCACTTCCCCTGCTGGGCTTCACTCAATTAAGCATGGCCCTCTTTCTTTCAAATGATGCCAGGTCAGCTAACCAGCCTCTCGGGCCCCGGTTAACCCTATCAGGGCTGGTGTGGGGAACACATCCCATCACAGTCATGATTGTCTTTTTCATATTTTGAATAAACACAGTGGGCCCTATCCTGGAGTCCTCACACAAGAACAAAATTGCCACTAAGCTTGAAGTGAGTTTTACCTGCACGTGGACTGGAGGATGAGGCAAAAAGAATGAATCTATTTGGGACCAGAAGCAGGTCCACAACTTATCAGTTTGTCTCACTATTCCTGAAAGCAACTGAATACAGTATTAAGGGGACCCTGCTTATCGATGGGGCAATGAATGGAAGCTCTCCCCTCTCAGTACTGTGGCTAATCCATGCGTTAACTTACAGTAGAGGAAAAAGAATGCCTCATCTTCATACTGTACTTCCCTTTGAGGGTGCCATTCTGCTGCAGGTTGTACAAAAGCAGTTCTCATTCACAATCTTTCATTTACGGTACCATCCCGAGACAGCTGCGTGAGCACCACAATCAGTCAAACCACTGATGGTGTAATGATTTGAGGGGTTGTGGTAAGGATTTTGATCACTTAGTTCCCTACAGTAGAGCAGGCACTCTACTAATAAGGTGCTTTCAAAACAAGTGGTTTCTCCATATGTCTTATTTCAGCCTTCCCAGTCTAAATACATGCTCAGAATTCAGCTTCTGCTGAGACTACATTTGCTGCTGCTAATGCTCTTTTATGGCTAAGTCATGGACTGTTACAGGGCCAGCCTCCTCTTTACCTCTTTCTGGTCTCTGAGTGCACCTTCCTCAGGTGTTGATCTTCTTATTCTTACCTGCCTTGGGGTGGACTCTTGTGATTCTTCCAGTCTCAGACCAGGACCCAGGTATAGTAGCTTGTGTGTAACAACCACTTAAAACCTAGTGGGGTTCATGCACTTGCCTTTCTTCCCTGTGGGAGCATGTGACTAGTGATATGACCAACAGCCTTCTTAAAACAAACAAACAAACAAACAAAAAAGTGTTTTTATTTAGCAGTTGAAACAAAGCACCAGAGAAGAAGGGATTTTAAAACAACAGGCTACATGCCTATTTACTCTCATCTACTTTTATGCTTTACTTACAAGCTAAGTTAGATAGAACAAACCTGCCACCCCCACTACCCATCTGTGCTGGACATTGGTACTAGCAGATGTCCTCAAGCAGTGAGCATGCACCTATTCCTTTCCAGGTCAAGCATTTCCCCCCTTGGCTTACATGGATCTAAAAACCCCAGACACAAAACCCAATTGTACACAGAGGAGTATTCAAGCCATTTACATAAAAGAATAATAGGCAAGGAAGGGGGACAAAGCAATGGGCTGAAAGGAGATGGGGAACGTAAAGGAATTCAACAACAATGAAACAAAAGCACAATTCCTTCCCCCACCTTTGGAGGTACCTAAAACCTTTACTCCCCACCTGATCACACAAGTGGTGCACATAAATCTGAGATGCACAACCTGCTGAGATGGCAGCTCAGTCTGGACCTCTCGCCTGGTGGGGTACACTGCTCCTTGGCTACTCAGCCTTCAACTTCCCTCAGGACACACACAAGTCTACATCCAAAGTGCTCACCACATACCCTAGTTTAGTCATGTCTATCACAGTTCTTTCTCTGGGCTCATGCACACCCGCACCCAGGGCAACATGGTCCTTCCTCCTTATGTGGGGCTCTCCACACATACTACAGCCAAGATGGAGCCTGACCCAGCTCCTCCCAACTGTTCTGGAATCCCCAGGCTTCTTGCCCCTCTAGGTCATTTATTCTCCAGGACAGCCATCTGCTGGCTGATCACAACTTTTAAGTTACAGAATGGAACAGAACCAACTTACATTCTCCCAGCAAGCCCAGATTATCCTGTGTCAGTCTGTGCTTCCCTCTCTCTCAGGAAAGATGGATTTAAGGCTTCCGCCTTGCTTCTTAGTTTTAGGTCCTAGGCACAAAGTTTCCTAGTGCCTGAGACATTTTTTCCACAGTTAGCCAGAATATCTATGAAGGTCTATTCAGGAGAAGGTCTTCCCTGGAGGTGAGAGTACTGAAACTGTCTGAGCCCCTTTGTTAGTCTAACACGCATCTTAGAAGTCAAAAATATACATCACATTTTGGATACAGATCAAAATATGTAATTGATAAAGACACTTATTGTCATATATTGTCAGAGGCTACCATAACCCTAAACCAACCAATTATGTCACTAGTTAGTGAGCATCAACTAGTTCTAGTTGGCTCCAGCTCTCCCCGAACTAGTCCCTTCTTTTCTGGTAGCTGCGTACTCCCCACATTTCTCTTGAAGGCAAGAACCTATACACCAGGGAATGAATCACAGCAATTCAGTAACAGAACCACCATCTCTCTCAGCCCCTTCTCCCTACCTGTCTGCATAGTGCAATGTCACCCTCTAGCAAGTGCTCCCTACCAGAGAAATCTCTTAATAGTGGTCTGATCTTTTCCCCTTGTGGCTGTTATGTACAAGTCCACAAGCTCAAAAGCACCACAATATTTCCACTCACTGTCATAAGAAGATAGCCACTGGGGACTTGGTAATGCACATAGAAGGAGTCGCATGAGTCCCTACAGAGAATCATAGAAATGTAGGGCTGGACAGGACCTTGAAAGGTCATCTAGTCCATCGTTCCTACACTGAGGCAGGCCCAAGCATATCTAGATCATCCCTGACAGGTATTTGTCTAAAGTGTAACTTGAAACTTTGAAAACTTCCTATGACAGGGATTCCACAACCTCCTTTGGTAACCTATTTGAGTACTTAGGAAAAATTCTCACTATAAGTATAAGGCATTCAAGTCACAAATGGTTACAAGAGAAAAAAGATTAAATGTTTCCTATTACTAAAACTTAAACTGGATTTGGTTCAAGGTGAAGTCCCTTACCATATGTTCCCCGTGACACTGCTGACCAAATTCTCAGGTAAGGATCTGCTCCCAAAGTCAAAAGTTTGTTTCTTTTGTCTTCTTAGTTGAAAGAAAGAGAGAGAGAGACAGATGGATAGATAGGGACAAATACTTGGGGTGTTTTTGCCCATCACTTTATAGTCCAGTCCCCCCTTTGAAATGGATTTTTCTGAGGTTTACCCCTAGATAGAGTTCATTCCCACTGTGAGGATGGAGACAAGAAATCTCATGGTGAAAGGAGGTTCATGCTGTTTGCTAAGATGCAGATCTGATTGTTCCTGCCCCTCTTTCTTGCCAAAGAATGGCCAATTACAAGATGATTGCCAATCAACTTTGATGACACTTGCTTAGGTGAGTAAGTTTGTCCTTTGTCTTTGAAAAACAGGTTTACCCAGACTTCTCTGGCAAAAATTTCACAACTAATTATAACTTTACAAATAAAATGTGTGTAGCAACATCAACCAATGAGTTATTAGTTTTCAAATTATACCTCACAAGTATATTTTGTACGAAGATTATTATGATAGTGTGTAGGGAGTGAATACAGGGGCGCCTTGAGTCACATCAAGTCATTAATGAAGATATTGAATTGCACTGGACCAGGACAGACTCTGTTGGACCATACTAGCTATCTCCTCCTAGTTTGACAGCAAACCATTGATAATTACTCTTTAAATACAGTTTTCAACCAGCTATGCACCTACCTTGTAGTAATTTTATCCAAAAATTACTTTCCCCTAGTTTGCTTGTGATAATGTCATGGGGGAATGTGTCATACATTTTACTATCCAGATAAATCATATCTACTGCTTCCCATCCCCCCATCTACTATGCCAGTAACCCTGTCAGAGAAGGAAAATTAAATTGATTTGATTTGATTTCTTCTTAACAACTGCATGTTGGCCATTACTTATCCTCTCATCCTTTAGGTGCTTACAAATTGATTGTTTAATTGTTTGTTCATATAATTGAAATAAATATTCTTTAATCTGTTCTTCTGGTTCACATTCCTTCCCCCTTTTCGTTAATATTAACTGTGTTAAGCATACAGTCACAATTAGGGGAGTTTTTTGGGAAGGGAGGGGTTTGGTTTGTTTGGGTTTTTTTAAGCAAACACTGAAGCAAAATAGACATGAAATACCTTAGCTTTCTTGGTGTTGTCTGTTATTAGCTCTCCTTCCCCTCCAAGTAGTGAACCTAAACTTTTCTTAGTCTCTCTTTTGCTCCTAGTATATTTAAGGAACCTCTTCTTACTGCCTTTCTGTGACCCTTGCAAGATGTAACTCATTTTGTCTCTTAGCTTTTCTGATTTTGTCCTTACATGCTTGTGTTATTCTTTTGTGCTCATCTTTAGCAATTTGTCCGTCTCCACTTTTTGTAGAATTTCTTTTTGATTTTCAGAGCATTAAAGAACTCCTGATGGTGCTATATTGGCCTATTACTATTATTCCTGTCTTTCCTTTGCATCTGGAGAGTTTGCCTTCATGACTTGTGTCTTAGAAAGTGCTAGCTATGCTGAACCCCTTGTCCACTCAGATTTTCTTCCGATGGAACCTTATCTACAAGTTCTATGGGTTTGTTAAGTCCACTCTTTTGAAGTCCATCGTTCTTATTCTGCTGCTCTTTCCTTCCTTTATTAAGAAATCAGGAAATCTATCATTTCATGATCACTTTCACCCAAGTTGCCTTCCACCTTCATATTTGCAACTAATTTCTCCCTGTTAGCAAGAATCAAGTCTAAAATGGCTTCCCTCTGGTTACTTATTCCACCATCTGAAACGTATTCCAAGAACTTACTGTACATTTGTATTTTGCCACATTATTTTTCCAGTGGATGTCTGGGTAGTTACAATCCATCATTCTTACCAGGTCTTGAGTTCTGGATATATTTACATTACAGGATCACTCAAAATCTAGGGCCAGTCCTGCCAATCAACTTTACCACCTATGTGGATCCAAAAACAGAATGCTGTTTTGTTTAATTGATCTTTCCAATTTGAGTAAGGCAATATTTTGTTTCTTCTAATTGGCTCAAGAGGAGAAAAGATGGTCTTGTGGTTATGGGCACTGGACTGGCATATCAGGGTTCTGTTCTAATCTGTTCTCTAATGCAGTCTGTGACCTTGAGCAAATTATTTCACCTTGATGCATCAATTTTCTCACCAGCAGTGTATGCAGAATATTTTCCTACCTCACAGGTATGTTGTGGGGTTAAATCTATTACCTCTGGAGGCATATAAATATTATAGTGAAGAGCACCATAGAAAGACCAACACACAACCAGGACAGGTTTGGGTCTAGAAAAGCCCTTCACTGCTATAGCACAGATTAAAATTCATCCCAGGTCAGCACTCATTAAACTCAACTTTTTCTATGATGCTTCAGTGGCCAACATGAAATGAGTTTTGGTTCAGGTGCCCACATCAAAAAGTCACCATCACAATTAGGACACAAAGCAACTTAAGAGACCTAAGCCTGAGGGAGAGACTGAATTACCCTCTCACCTAGTGGTGATACCTACAGTTTTTGGTTGGGGTAGATTGGTAAGGCAATGAGGAAAAGATGCCCATGTTTTAACTCTTCTGTGAACAGAAGAGTTCAATCTGCAAAGCTGTGAATCTAGAACCCTTTCAGAGGCCATGGAAATTCACATCAACATTAAAACATTAAAATAATTTTAAATTAATGTATTTGCTACACTAGTCTTCATTTTAAAAGAAAAAATGTATTCAGCTCAGCTTTATTAGCAAAAATCACAGGGCAATGCTTAAGTTACTGAATATGAGAAATGGAAAATAGGGAAGGTTTTGCTCCTGCATGAAAGTGAGAGCCTGAAAGAGTTAATTAAACTAAGCCAAGACCATACAGAAGGCAGCTTTAGCCTTAATTTCTCCTCTATTGTGTTTCTAGCTTTGCCAGCTATAACATATTTTGGTTCCTGGGGAAAAGAGTTGCATAATGAACTGCTTTATAGGTGGGCTATGAAAAAAATCTAACTTGACCATTTTTGAGGACTTTTCTGTGAATCGTCTCACTAAGTGCTCTGCATGTAAATGCCATCTTCAGCACTGGCTGCTATAGCAACTGAGATATTTAGGAAATTATTTAAAGTGAATATCACGGTGCGTCCAATCTCTCATGAAGGCAAGAATTGTCTGAGGAGAAAACATATGAGGTCTATGTAATTTAAAATTTGTAAATGCAATGTTGATTTTCAGGTATGCCATCTCCTTATGGTTGCAAATCAACAAATAACCACATACACCTAAGCAGCACTGAGGGCCTTTTTATTGTATCTGATCAGATTTAACCATGTCACTTGGTACTCGTATACTTGATTTATTATCACCATATTTTACAGCCATGATATGTGTTAACTATTTCATATTAAGAGTCATGGAGTGTTATAGAAAGAAAACCGGTTTGCTATTATCTGTTTGCTTATCTTAATGAAAGCACTAGCTATTGCCTGCATGCTCTGCAGCACGGAGAGCTTTGGTTCACAGTGTTTTTCCTCAGAGACATCTGTTTCTGTTTTCCAAAAAGGAACATGTGACCAACTTTCTCAAATAAGCGTTTTAGAGTCTGAAGATGTCTCAATCAATAAGTAGTCCTATTTGACGCATGTAAATTGACAAGTGAACCTCCAAATGGCTCAGTTTAGAAAAACACCCAAAAGCCCGGATGACCATCAGAATCTTGTACAAATTATGTCCATTTCTACACTCTGGAAAACTGGACTGTTTGGGAATCTCACGAGTACAAGTTTTCTTGTGAGTTCAGATTTTCTACTTCCACAGTCAACTAGGAAGTGTGGAGTCAGTAAAGCTAATTAAACTTTTCTAAAAGTTGAACAGGGTTGGGTTGGATCTTATTTTATCCCTTTCTGCAAGCATAAGCATTGTGGCCAAAACATTTAGGAATCCATGTTATAGCCACATTTATCCCAAAGCTCTAATCATCTTCCCTCTCACTACAGTTGTTACAGGTCATCCATAAACCAAAGTGAGCTGTGGGATGAGCCTATGTAATGTTAAAATTCTAGTATGTTAATATGCTATCAGTATTACAGATAAATTACTGTAAATTACTGTGTAGGCACTATCTTCTAAAGAAAAAATAATTTAGCCCATTCTCCTACTTTCATCTAGTGTTCTAGGTTGCTAGAAAATAGCAAGAGAACAATGCAAAATTTTTTTGAAGAGAAATACTCATTCTAGAATAAAACTGAGAACCCTATCATGAATTCCAACATCTTGAATGATGAGGATAAAGAAAGCGAACCAAATGATCAGCAGAAGAAAGGGATAACGTGGGGGGAAATCTATTACATATGTATTTTTTTTTAAATACACATACATACCCCACCACCATGGGTTGTAAAATAAAGTGTTTAAAGCTTTCAAAGCGTAAGTGCTTTGAGATAAGAATATATATATATTCTTTTAAAAGGAAGTCACAAGAAAAATATTGTTGTTAAAGTTGAGTGGGGTGGGAAGCCTAAGAGAATAAGCTTTGTTGAGAGATTCTCTTTTTTTAGTTAGGTGCAACCACGTTGAGCTCAGTAAGGCTGCACAGCTACAACTATCTGAAAGATCTGACTCACTGCATTTTTAAATTTCAAAGTGAAGCTTCCAACATGGAAAAGGCTTCCTGGAAAAAAAAAAAAGTATAAAATGGGCTAACTTTATTTTTAATGGAAACCAGAACAATAGGCAGGATCAGAGAAGTTGGTTTCTCCAAATGTAATGCTTTACAGTGTGTCAAACGTTCTACAATAACTGCTCACAAACAATGACAGTAGAGTATAAACTGACTCCAAAAGTTTATTTCATAAATATTGAACAAATTATTCCACAGAGATACAGCTTCACTCCCATATGCATGCCTTCCTGAGCATTTCATTAATACATTTCTCTAAGGGCTTATCTACATAGCAATTTAGGGCACAGCAAACCAGGGTGTGCATCTCCAGCACACTAGCCTGCTGTTCTAAGTGGCCACGTGGGTGATGCTATAACACACTAAAGAAGTTCCATTGTGAGCTCTGACATACAGTGCTGTTTGGAACAACAGTAACTTCACACCCTGACTTGCCATGCACTGTATCGCCATGTAGAGAAGCCCTAAATCTCAGTTTCATTAGCTCTATTGTATATTAGAGATAGAGAAGTGGGAAATGGTTTTCCTGTCCTGTGGAAAGTCCAACATTTTGAAAATGTCACTGTTCCACATTTGGATGAGACTGAGACCTGTCAAAGTTTCTCTCTGATTTTTCATTGAACAAGGGAGTGTACATAATACCACTGTAGTCAGCGCACTCATGTGGGAAACCCAGGTTCCAATCCCTAGCCTGAATGAGGGGTGCATTTCTTTCTCTGACTAGACATTCCATTCTGGACCTGAGCAACTATTTCTTAACAAAACAATAATCGAAAACAAAACTGTTTGTGGGAATGTACCAGTTTTGACAAATTGACATTTTCCTATGAAAAAAACATTCTGTTAACTAATTTCTACCAGCTCTAATTATATAGAAATTGAGTGTGAGTCAATGAGAACATCCCACACCCATCTAAATATACTGTGCTTATCACCATGGTATCTGAGCATATTAGAACGCAGAATTTGGCCCAGTAAATTTAGCCATTTATTCCTTTCAGGATATGAGCTTGTGCAATAAGAAAAAAACCGTATGTTTTCCCCAGAATGTCCTTTCATGTCACTTATTCTTTTACATCTATAAAAAAATGAATGTTTGCCACACACATACATTCCCCCCCCACACACACACACACACAATGGAGAAGAATCCCATGGCAGCCATATCAATGTTTGCTCACCTGCTGTAACACTTCTTGTCTAAACAAGTACTACTTACAGATCTTCTATTGTGTTACTGGTCATTTTGATATTATTCTCCTAGGTTAGCTAGAAATGTGATGATTGAACTGACCACCTTTCTGTGCTTTCCATCTACCCTTTCCATGTGCAATTCTCTTTCAAGCAGTAGTCTAAGAAAGCAACGAATTGCCATGAATTCAGTTCTTCAAATGAATCTGAAAATCTTAAAGGTCACATCAGTAAAACTGTTTTGTTCAACACACACTACCACAATTTAAAGTCATGTATAGTACCGTTATTTCAGAGTAGCAGCCGTGTTAGTCTGTATTCGCAAAAAGAAAAGGAGTACTTGTGGCACCTTAGAGACTAACCAATTTATTTGAGCATAAGCTTTTGTGAGCTACAGCTTACTTCATTGGATGCTGAAGTGAGCTGTAGCTCACGAAAGCTTATGCTCAAATAAATTGGTTAGTCTTTAAGGTGCCACAAGTCCTCCTTTTCTTTTTGTGAATACCGTTATTGTATTTTATATAAAATTTTAATATATTAAAATAGCTATTCCACTCATTTTGTGACTTATACCTAACAGTTGTAATCCACATAGAAGGATGCATTTAAATGTGTCCTCTGATGAGCTTATATAGTGCCTACATCAGATTACACATATCTTTATTTCCAGCTGCATATAAATTCATCTGTATAGATTATGCACACTAGTGTATCTAAATCCATCCCTGAGACAGGCACATTCAGTGTACATTAGATCTCTACGAAATCAACCAAAAATTATGGAGCAGGTTTTCAAGGAAGAGTGTGCACCTCTGATGGTACATAATAGAGTGTATCTAACCCATGCAAATATCACAACTGTGTGTACAGATAAGCTCTTTCCTAGCAGGCATGTCCCGTTATACATTAACATGCACAAATATACTATTTGCATGTCAAGTCAGGTGTGCCCAATTATGCAGATCTATTTTTGAAACTCTGCTCCTGATTATGCCTAGTCATTATCTCTATGAACGTTATTAATGCCACATGGTAAATGATTTCATAGCTGAAATCTATGATTCACTGCTTTCAGAGCCAAACTAATATAACAGTGTTTCCCTCTTCCAGACCCAAAGTAAATATAATAGATTGGACTCACTTCAGCCAAATTCTAGAGCAAAAAAGAAATCCCTACCTTTTGTTTTCCTTTCTAGAGTTACTTCCTCCATGATGCTCACCACCAAATCTCCGAACTCTCCAAAGCATGTGTGTTGGAAGGATATCAATCCCTGCAGCTAGCCCAGCCTTGTATCCTTGAAAAAAAATGCTATTCCGTCATGTAAGGAGAGATCTATTGTTCCATCTAGTTCATCTCAAAAATATTTTCTTCAAGAATCTATTCTCCATATTAGGCAGACTAAAAAGTACTGCACGTTTTTTCCATTTGTGAGCTACTGCTAGCTTCAAAGACAATCATAACAAGTTCTATGGGAGTTATTTTGAAATTGTCTGTGTAGAGAGTTGGGGAAATTATTTTAAGTGATCATTGGCTATGAAATAATAGTGTAGGTTTATACTGTTTGATGAAATATGTAAACTTGAGAAGAGTTTCTCTTTGTTCTATTTAGAACGAAAGGCACAAGGAAAAGGGTAGATAATTGACTCCAAAGCAAACCACTTTTTTTTGCTGTTTCTTTAGCTTGAAATTGTCAAACACATTTTCTCTTGTTCTTGTGTGAGATTGGCTGCTCTTTTTGCACAAATGTTTGTCTTGTATCTCTTTTCTAGCTGTATTTATATTTCCCAAATACTTTCCAATGATAATCATACACCATTCAAACATTCTAGTTTTACTGGCAAAAATGTGTGTGAAAAATAAATTGCAAAGTCACATGCACAAGCTGATTCAGCAATATGTTTTTAAAAAGTATCTCAACTGCCAAACAGTCCTGGGAGCATTAAGTTTCAAAAAATAAATATATAAAAATTAGTGGCGTGATTTTCAGAGGTGCTTAGCACCTGCAGCTCTAGTAAAGGTATATCTACACCACAGGTGAAGGTGTAAATGTAACACAGGCAGGTATATCTGCACTAGCATTAATCTAGCTATCCCAGGTCCATAATAAAAATGCAGCAGCACAGGCTAGCAAACAGAGTACAAGACTTCTAGGAACCCTGGGTACATACTCAGTGGCTTGGGCTTCAGCATGGCTTAAAAATCTGAGTACATACGCAGGGTCCCTGGCAAACTTGTGTGACGTTCTGCTCAGAATACCCAGAACGGTGAGCCACTGTGTTACCCCTCTACCTTAGCAAGAGTGAGAATGTTGTTGCTGCTAAACTGTGTGTTAGCTCCCTGATACACCAGCCTGTCTGCCTTGCCAGCAAACTGTTCAAGACTCTGCCAGTCTGAACCTTGCCTACCAGAAATAATCAGTGAACCCAGTTCCCAAGTTCCCCTGCAGTGTCCAGTCGCTGTCACTAGACACTCAAAGAGACAAAGCACACATCAGCCTATTAGGTTAGTTGAAGATTCACACTTTACTTTAACACACAGCAATGGGATGATTTTGTAATGAAACATGAATAAGTTTATTAACAAAGAACAGAGACTTAAGAGATACTAAGCAAGAGAAATAGAGACAGATATGGTTACAAACAATAAACCAAAATACACTATGACTAAAACTTACGTTTAGCAAGTTATATCTTTACCTAAAACAATCTCACTCACAGCAAATTATAAGCAGCTCCTGGCCTTAGGCCAAGAAGATACAAGTTTCACAGCCTTCTGTTCCCTATGTCCCCTAAAAAATAGATAACTAAAGTGTCTTTCTTCCCTTATATTATCCAAAGCTCATTTTCTCTGCCTCAACAACCAGGCAAGCATTCTGAGGTGTAGACTCAGTCCCTCAGTGAGCTTACTAAGTTGTCTTCTTTGCCACTCATTAGCTTGATGGCATTGTTTACCTTCTATGTAAATGTTCTTTTATTGTCCTCTGCCTGTAATCAAGCTGGTCAGACTGGTAAATCCACATTCCTTTGGCTCAGGGCAGGCTGGATTTATGCACTGCCTTCAGAACACGTTTTAAGAACATCTTTCCAGCACAAATATATAACTCTGTGTGTACAACTCATTCATACATTACACAATTATTTTCAGGACCAGAGTGCCATCAGTTTACATAGGATACTTTACATGACACCTTTTAGATACATATTATGACAATAATGTGTTGGGGGTAATGGGTGTGTCAGGCCTGATACAATACAGATAGTATTGTATTGCATGTGTGTACACAAACAATAAGCCAATGCCCGCAGGCATTAAAGTCAATGGAAGTTGTCACTGATTTCACTGAACAGATTAAGCCCGAAATTAGTCCTTGTGCTAATTTATCAGAAATATTGTATTTTTTACACGAACAAGGTGTTTTTTCCCAGTCAAACTAAAAGATACTGACAGTACCTGGTCAGCAGATCTATTCTAATGTTACTGGTGATAACAGAAGTCACTCCAGGTACCTAATTCAGTGAGACCACATATTGCTGTGAATGCACATTTAGGAAGGAAATTCTTTAAGAGTATGTAGGTCATAAATCCTTTCCATCAGCGGCATCTGGTGTTAGAATTGTGGGCATCTGTCATTTAACATTTTTGTCCTAAAAGCAGAAACAGATTATCCTTAATAAATATACAGGGTACAGTATGCGATTTAGCTGACAGATTAAGTAAGGTTCAGGAAGAATTGCTTTGAGTCTTTAAAAAAAAATCAAAGTGCTCTCTAGTACAATTATATGAGTATATTAATTCAGAACATTAGTTACACCTTAGTACCTAGTAAAAAAAAGGATAGCACAAACTTAGCATGAACAATGGTAGATACCAGAACTATTCCTACTGAAAAGGTCAGATTAATTCCAATCTAGGCTCATGATGTGAGAACTTCAGTGGCAGAAAGTTCACCAAAAGGGACAGTTGTAGAAGGGTATGCATCCCCAGATTTCCCGCTGCTGGGGGCCTGGAAGCAGACAGCCCTGTCCCAGAAGTGACACTGGGCAGGGAGGGGTACATTGTTGGTTAAGCAGCCCCGGCACAGCTTCAAGCTATCTTCCATAGATGGAACTCAAAAAAAGGAAGTTGGCAGTGGACACACCCTTCCCCTGAGGTGCATACCTCTGTGGCACAACAGTTCCTTGCTCCTCCCTGTGTCAGCGAGAGGAAATCTGGCACAGGGAGCAGCAAGGAGCTGCATTTTTAGCTCCTGATCTCACTATATGAAAGGTAATCAATTATTTTGAACTTGTGCACTTAGGAAATACTTAAATTTGTTAGATTTGTTTCCTGGTGGCCCTTGTACTACTATAAGACTAGTGGTAAAAGACTACCAAGAGCATTTTAGTGGATGTGCCAGAAAATAAATTACATTTGATAGTTTCCTGTTCTTAATGCTGTACCAACTTGTAAAGTATATTCCCAATACATTTATCCCTTGCTAAAACGAAGAACAGGCCTTTCATCCAGGAGAGGACTTGGAAAAGTAAGTTGGCCCACAAAAACTTAGGAAAAAAAGACATGCTTTAAGAAGGTATTACATTGGAATACAGGACATAGGACTGGAGGGACCTCCTGGGTCATGCAGGCAATCCCATCACAATCCTTTTCATACATTTATCAAGTTCCATTTCAAAACCAGTTCACTTGCTTACTCCATTACTCCTATGGGAGGTTGTTCCAGGAAGTCACTCCTCTTATGATTAGAAACCTTCTAATTTCCAGCCTGAATCTATTCATGGTCAGTTTATCGCCATTTGTTCTTGTGCCACCATTGTCTTTTGGCTTAAATAGCTATTCTCCCTCCCAGATGTTTACTCCCTGATGAATATAGATAGAGCAATCATACCCTCTCTTTTAGTCTCCTCTCATAAGATAGACCCTCTATTCCCCTGATCATCATAGTAGCCCTTTTCTGCAACTGTTCCATTTTGAATTAATCTTTCTTAAATATGGGTGACCAGAACTGCACACGGTGTTTTATATGAGATCTTAGCACTACTATGGGCAACCATGGGCAACCTGTCTTTGTTGGGAAGGCAAGAAAAAATGCAGCCTAGAAATATCCTAGTCAGAAGGGATCAAGGCGCTGGTCTCCACCCAAGAAAGGCAATGGTGGGGAAGCTGGAATCCTGAGAGCAGGTGCGCTTGCTGTACCACTGAGGAGAAATTCAGGAGCACTTGCTCTAAACTATGACAGGTAGATCCTAGGATCACATTTGCCTTAAAAAAAACTGCCCCTTTCCCCCGCACAAAAAAAGCTGCATCATGCTGGTTGTGCACAGCTTGGACATAATGAGCACTGACGGCCACAGGGAGCTGGTTGCAGCAATCTGATCCTCGGCTGCCTGGCCCCGGCAGATGTTAGAGCAGCAGGAGATCTACTTTAACTACTCTGACAACAGTGGTATAAGCTTCAAATGTATACCAGTGGAACATCAGGTGTAGCAGAGCTGGGTTCCACCCTCCTTTCCCTTATGCTGAGAGTATGGGGAGCAGCTGGTGTAAGAGGCAGCTATGCTGCCTCTGCCAGCTTTACACCAGCAGAGACCCCTCCACACACACATATACACAGAAGTAAGTCTCCTGTGGGAATGTCCAGCTAGTCTAAATCCATTATGGACCACGTAATTTAGGAGACTGGAAAACCTGGACCATTACCTATATGTGTTAGAATTGGGCATATGGAAAACCAGATGTTCAACCAATCCTTTCATCCGCTGTGAGGGGGCCAATAAAAAAAAGGTTTTCATATTTGCTTAAAGCAAAATTAAGCATGTAAAGAGGGAGATTCAAATAATAGAAACCCATGTTTGCAATGGGCATTATAAAAACCACAAAAAGTTTTTAAATAGGCATATGCATATAATACACATACACACATGATCAAAATTATCAAACATTGGAGGAAGTTAGGCTCCTAAATTCAAATTTAGGTATCTACATAAAACTGATCTGATGTGCAAAGGTGCTGAACATCTTCAGCTCCTGTTGCCTTCTGTGTAATTTGTGCACGTTCAGCACTCTTGAAGAAGTCCAGTTTTACTTTAAGTGCCTTAAGCTGGCTTTACTGTAGGAAGCAAAACATTAACCTCCCAAGTTGGAAAATGTTGGTCTTATGTCACATGTTGAAATACATGTGAATAAAACCATATTTATGTTGATATAGTGGAGGCCCCAAAGTCCTATTCCATCTCACCCTCTTCTAAAGCTGCCTCAAAATTTTTTCCTCCCAGAAATCCACATAGGATTCCACTTCCATATGGACAATGAGAATCCATCATATGGCAACTAAATTTAGACATATACAGTAGCAGGATATAACAAATGGTACTCTACATTCAGTTCTGTAGTACTTCTCTTTCCTACTTTGGATTGCTGCTAAATAATCTGCATAAAAAGAAATGTGAAGCTTGTTTATTGTGACCTTTGCACTGCTGTCAAGATTTTGCTTTCAGGATGTGCACCTTACCCAAATACAACAGAACATTTAAAACCCAGTGGTCCAAAAACTTCCGACACCCAATCCAAATATGCTGTTTCTAGGTGATTCCCATTTATCTTGTCTTTCCAAACTGGTTATCCTAGCACTGCAAGTCAACAGGTATTTCTCCAACTTCTCCATTAGGTGTTTATATACACAGTGGCCAAAATTCAAGTGGAAATATTATCTATTATAGATACTTATATGGGCCCCATCATGGTAATATCTGAGTGCCTCACAGTCTCTAACGCATTTATCCTCGCAACACCCTTGAGAGAAGCACACTCACAAATGTCAGACTGTGGCATTTGTGCACAAAAGGGGAAGTAGCAGCTAAGTAGCATGCCTCTCCGTTCCCATGGGCTTGTGAAGCTCCTCTTCATAAAACGCACAGGGGGATTTAAAGTAGTGCGAAGAGATAGAGCCAATATATAGAGAGAAACCAGAGAATATCCAGCCTATGCCTCAGCTCCTCTCCAAGCCAGTCAATCTTTTGCCTGTAAATTCCCAGTGGTATTACTGCCCACTACACGATATCTGGTTTCAGAGTAACAGCCGTGTTAGTCTGTATTCGCAAAAAGAAAAGGAGTACTTGTGGCACCTTAGAGACTAACCAATTTATTTGAGCATAAGCCTTCATGAGCTACAGCTCACTTCATCGGATGCATACTGTGGAAACTGCAGAAGACATTATATACACAGAGACCATGAAACAATACCTCCTCCCACCCCACTCTCCTGCTGGTAATAGCTTATCTAAAGTGATCGCTCTCCTTACAATGTGTATGATACACATTGTAAGGAGAGTGGTCACTTTGGATGGGCTATTCCCAGCAGGAGAGTGAGTTTGTGTGTGGGGGGGGCGGAGGGTGAGAAAACCTGGATTTGTGCTGGAAATGGTCCAACTTGATTATCATACATATTGTAAGGAGAGTGATCACTTTAGATAAGCTATTACCAGCAGGAGAGTGGGGTGGGAGGAGGTATTGTTTCATGGTCTCTGTGTATATAATGTTTTCTGCAGTTTCCACAGTATGCATCCGATGAAGTGAGCTATAGCTCACGAAAGCTTACACTCAAATAAACTGGTTAGTCTCTAAGGTGCCACAAGTACTCTTTTTCTTTTTACATGATCTCTATTGGTGGAAGATCATAAAGAGACCAGTTTGCCAGGAGAAAAAATGGGAGCACAGCTCCTGCGTAAGCCATGCTCTCAAAGGAGAGGGACATTCAGGAAACAGTGCACTGGTGCTACCTTTCAACATAGATACCTCGTACCTATGGAGATGAAATTTGCTATTGTCAGAATACCTAGGTCACCCCCTCACCCCCTCTGCACAACCAAAAACCTCACCAAGAAAAGAGAATGCAGCAGCAACACCATGAAATTCGTTTTGTAGGGAAGGACAATTTGCCCTTATTTGGTTTTTTTCACAAGAGAGCATTTAGCCATAAATGAGAAGGGCATTTGCAGCTGTCTGACGATACAATATTATTATTGTTTGTACTGAAGTAGAAACTCCACTCAGAGATTGAGCACTGTATAACTATGTAATAAAAAATGCCCTGCCTTCAGTGGAGTGTATGACAAGAATCAACAGATGGAGAGACAGCAAAAAAATGGTGTGTGGGAGGGAAGTGAAATGGAAGGTGGGGAGGACAAGGCAACAATGAAATGATCATATTGCATATACTAGGCAGCACTCAAGGCACCACCTGCTTAGTCATTATTGACAGATTTGTAAGCATGGCACAGGTCAATCTAAGAGGAAAATGCAGTGACTTCCCAAATACTTCCTAGTAGCTCCCATTAGCCAACATTCCAATGCTTGTGATGTAACTGAAGATATAAACTAACACAAATAAAGGAAAAAGTTTTAGGCTAGAGATTTCATTTACTGAGTTTTCTAATGAATCTGCCACGACTGTAACTTTTGTTCACTAGGTACCACATGCATTGAGAATTACACATTTTCCACAAGCATACAACCCCCTTTAAACAGTATATTCTGCTTTGCCACATAGCATCAGGGCTGGGTGCCTGAATGAGATATTAGTTTGGCAGCTAGTAACATGACGCAGCACAGCCACCTTTCTGAAGAAATCATTGTCTGAATGAATGCCTGCGGTAGCTGGGGTAGTACACTACCAAAAGCAAATTGGGGATTCCCCAGATACTGATCAAGTAAATTAAAATTGCTCAGTCCAGAACATTTATAATTTTTGCCAAGATACATGATGAGAAACTTGTCCAGAAATATCCCACAAAATATTATGTAACAAATTAGACCATGAGGCTGGCTCAGGTATAAGCATTCTCAAATTTGAATGTAAAGAGTGGGAAGCCAAGGTTTCAAAAGTGACTTATGATTACAACTGAATAACTAATGAATTTTTTTATTTGCTGGCAATTTCACAAAATCAGACAAAATTTCATTTCAGGTGAAACCAAAAATGATTTTTTTTTCAAAATGTTCTGAGAGTTGAAAAGTCACAAAACATTTAGAGTTGGTTTAAACAAAAGGTTTCATTTTATGTGACTCAAAATATTTTGTTTTCATTTCAGATATTTTAACAAATGCAAAGGATGATTAGATTCTCAAAACAGCTGCAGGAGGAGATGGAACTGCTGTCCTTATAACTTTTAGCTCAGTGGTTAGGGCACACTCCTAGAATATCGGATACTCAAGTTCAATTCCTTCCCATCTCCCACAACATGGAGAAGGGGTTTTAACTTGGGATTCCCACATTACAGGAGTATGCCCAGCCACTGGGCTATGGAATATTCAGGGGGAGGGGCCTTTCTCCTTTTCTCATTTTGAAGCTGTCCCATCTTTTATAAACAATTAAATTACTGGAGTAGGACTTGAGTTTTCCACAGCCTACAGGAGAGCTTGAACCACCAGGCTACAGAATTATTCTTACTCTATTTGTGACTCAGTGACTCTTCATTTTCATTCATAATAGCACTTCATATTCATGATGACAGTAAACAGTCATTGGGCCTTCCCGCACCTCAAGTGAGTGCCCTAACTAATGGGATAAAAGAAAAGTTATAAGGATCAGCATCGGGTGGGGGTGGAGGGCACAAATTGGGTGGTTATTTTTCCTTGGCTATCCGGAGGGGGCACCACAAATGTTTTCCATTCTGGGCAACAAAAACACCTATGGCTGGCTCTGTTGACTGAAACTACATTTTTCAGTGAATAAACTACTCAAAAAAAAAATCCCCTAGCTCTACTTGTGATTTTGGATGTTTGGATGTTTTGTGTGCACCACTTCAGAAACCTTAAAGGAGCCTGATTTTCAGAAAGAACTAAGCACCAATCCTCTGGAAAAAAAAATCTGTCTCCTTTTAGGATCTCAAATTGGACACCCAAAAATTGAGGCAGTCAGAATCACTTGTCACTTCTGATAATCTAGTCCAGAGTGTTGATATCACCAGAAATATTGGTCATGAAGCTAACTATGACCAACACCATCTAAACCAGGGGGCCCACATCCAGCCCATCAGGGCTTTGTATTCAGCCCATGGAACTGCCACCCCAGTGGCACCGCGGGCTCCGCGCCACTCCTGGAAGCAGCAGGCATCACGTCCCTGTGGCCCCTGGGGAATGAGGGGGGCAGAGGGCTCCATGTGCTGCCTTCGCCTGCAGGCACCACCCCTCACAGCTCCCGTTGGCCAGAAACAGGGAACCGCGGCCAATGGGAGCTTCAGGGGAGGTACCTGCAGGCGAGGGCAGAGCGCAGAGCCCTCTGCCCCCACCCAGGCGCCACAGGGACGTGGTGCCAGAACGGCACGGGACCAGAGCAGGCAGGGAGCCTGCCCTGGCCCCGGTGTGCACCACTGCCACCCTGGAGCTGCTCCAGGTAAGTGGTGCCGGGCCAAAGCCTGCACCCTGAACCTCTCCTGCACCCCAACCCCTGCCCTGAGCCCCATGCTGCACCCCAAACCCCTGCCCTGAGCCCCCAACCCCCTGCCCTGAGCCCCCTGCCTCACCCCACACCCCAACCCCCTGCCCTGGGCCCCCTGCTACACCCCAAACCACTCCTGCCCTAAGCCCCCAACCCCGTGCCCTGAGCCCCCAATCCCCTGCCCTTAGCTCCCTGCCTCACCCTACACCCCTCCTGCTCTCCAACCCCCTGCCCTGATCCCCCTGCCTTGCGCCCCTCCCTCACTCCACACCCGGTCCTGCACTCCAACCCCCTGCCCTGAGCCCCATCCTGCGCACCACACCCCCTGCCACACCCTGCAATCCCTCCCGCACCCCAACCCCCTGCCCCAGCCCCACATTCAATTTTCCCACCCAGATGTGGCCCTCAGGCCAAAAGGTTTTCCCACCCCTGATCTAAACAAAGCTGTTCTCTTCAAATGCAAGTTTCTGGCTATAGCTAGATATTCATGTACTCACAAAGTTTTCTAAACTCGGTTAGTTTCAACTGGATAATAATCCTGCTACAGACTCAGTGCCTTCAACTCACATTTAAGTCTACATATATCTAAGGACAAGAGCAAAAGGTGCACCTTAAGAGATCAGAGCAAACAGGTACAGGTCAGTGGCAAGACAGGTAGTAATGCTTGTACAACGTCAGTACAACACAAATGCAAGTCAGTAGATTGAGCACTTCACTAATTAAAAATGGCAACAAGTTAATGATGGCAACAAGGAGTTAAAATACAACAGCTAATTAATAAAACGTGCCAGGATTAATTAATGAAAAATGGTAACAATAAAACAAATTTTATTCTCAATAAACAGAAGCACAATTTAAATGAACGCAAACACCATTAATAAGTAAATACACTAACTCAATAGTAAATGTATATCCCATAACAAAAAATACTGTCAAGAAATAGCTGTAAAGCAAAAGGAAGAGAAGTGATAACAGCATCAGTCAGTTGTATTGTAGACCCTCCAGGATAAGGAGAGAATTTCTGTTTATGGACATTTCAGAGAAAATAGCAGCTTTGAATCTTCTTGGGTGAAAAAAAAAATTCTGCTACCACACAACTCAATTTCACTGCCTTCTCACAGCACTGCAAGCATTTCAGGAAACTGATGAGTTGTGTATCAACACACACTGCTAACTGCTGTAGTTATTAGTTTAATGTCCACATTTTTCTGCCTGAAAACCTTGCTAGATCTTGTTGCTGCTAAGCAGAGCATTCTTTAGTGTAGTAAAAGATTTAAACAAAAACCTTCCCAGCAATATTGTCTTCTAACTGCTATGTCCCTAAGTGGGATTATGCCAAGTATGCCACATGTCCCCTTGCACAGCGCACCACTGTGTTTAATGCCATTCAGCTCAGGTCTTATAACCTGCGCTTCTGAGGATTTTCTATAACCTCTATTAACACAGTCTAAGTACTGCACAGGGATATTACAGGGGGAGCTGATAGTGAACCCTATATTTAAGGTACCTCACTTTCCATTATAAAGGATTCTTGTGACAACTTTTTGGAGAAGCATTCACTCCTCCTTTGTTGGCAGCAGATCTTTGATATTTGACAATGGGAACACCATCAGACTAGACAAGCACCTTTTCTTTGCCCTACGAAATTTTATTTAGATTTGGGTGAGATTTAAAAAGTGTTAAAAATTGCCATTTCTCTCCTCTCACTTGTGTTCCTCCAGAAAACTCTGGCAGCCTGCCAGAGTCACAGATCATTCTGAGGTTGGACTCACACTGCAGCCAAACCATCAGCACCACCACCACCATGTTCTGTACTGGGAATACCAGGGAGCTGCCAAAGCAGCTGTTCTGGGGGAGTGAGGGAAGACAGGCTGAACTCCCACACTATGTAAATTATGTACCCAGCACATGGCCCCAGCGGCCCATACACCCACACACAGAGGCACAACTGCCCCCAACCTGCACAACTGCCCCTGTTCCTGGGTAGAGAGAGAAATGGGTTGGGTGCCCCCAACCATCCCTTGGACCCAGGATGTGGTTCCAGTTGCCAGTCCCCATCTCTGGTGGCAGCACATGGGTCAGGAGCTCTCTCAATTCTAGAGGTGAGGGACAGAGAAACCCAGGTCAGGCTGGGCTTCTCTGGGGTTCTCCCTACCAGATCCAGCATCTGGACCCAACAACTCATTCCTCGCTCTAGGAAAACAGCCGAACAGTTGTCTTTGTTAGCCCTGTTGCTCAAGAAGAAGTCTCTGCTACAGTGTTAAAGGTGCAGGTGTCAAATATTGCTGATGATTCACAATGGTGTAGGGAAGGGGTCACAACTGCACAACACAGAATTTGTTTTTACTTTTTTCTTTAAATAAACTTAGGAAGTTACATACAAAAAGTTACATTAAAAAAAACTTAGTCCCTCCTAAGTTAGGAAGTGCCAGGTTTATGGCTACCTGTGCGATCTTAATACAGTCTAATTACATGATCACTTTTTTCCCCAGAGAGCCCATGCCTCATTCAATGTCCAGGACTGACATGTTCTTTTAATGCAATTTTCCACGTGTAATTAGATATGCATTGCAAGATCCATAGTGGACTTCATGGAGTATTCTGTTGTTCTTTTTTCCCAGGTTGTAGGAAACTGTTTGGGTGAAGTGTCCTCATTACAGCCATGACAGGGTTTTGCATGTGTACTAAAAGCTGTCAAAATTTGGACTAACAGTCTAATTTCCTCTTGTGGTTGATTTAATAGCTGTTGTGTCTCTCACATTGTACACAAAGTGTAATATAAAAAAACCAAATTGATACAGTGAGGTCCAAAGAACCATGTTTACTAACTATATTTTATATAAATATAAAAATGTAAGGCCTTGCTACACATACACACAGCTGCCCTGGCAAGGTTCTTAAAAAAAACCACACACACACACACACACACTGAGCTCCACTAGAGGACTTACAAATTCTTTAAAAGGATACAACCCAGTTTCTGTACACTGTAATAGCTGAGCCCCATAAACTGAGAACAACCCTTGTTTACCCTGGTTTGTAAGTACATCTTCGGAGAATAGCAGCTTTCCTGGCAGGTTATGGATGGAGATGAGGTCCCTGGGCCCTGAACCAATGATGGATTTGGAGATCAGGAGCAAGGTCTTGAACTGACAATAGAAGCAAACTAGGAGCCAATGGAGAGATTGGAGCATGGGGTGATGTGCTCATGACAGCCCATCCCACTGAAAAGGCAGGTTGTCTCTGCATTAATTTCATGCTAAATCCTATACATGGAAAATTACAGTAATCTAGTCTGCAGACAACAAGCATGTAGATCACTGCAGCCAGATCCTCTTCTGAGAGGAAACGGGTCAAGTCTCTGGTTAGCTAAAATGGATAAAGACATTTCACTACCTGGTCATCCAAGGTCTAACAGAACTTCAAGACTTTGTACCATATGGACTAATGAGATGGTGGAGTCTCCACTCACACAGACTCCAAACGAAAGCTATCTCGGGCACTTTAACACCTGCTAATAGGATGGGGAAGCAAGATAATCTTGTCACTTTGTTACAGGAGGGCACACATCTTCAGTGGGAAAGGAAATCAGTGTCCTGGCTCGTTCTTCAACAACATCTCCACTTCCAACTAGCATCACTTTTGTCTTGCCTAGGGGCAGGCTGAGCAGCTGATCTTCTTCCAGGGACTGATCTCTTGGAGGCTTTGGGATATCTCAGTGATGTCATTGGTTTAATTTGTAGAAAGTGCAATATTCATCTGTCATTTATATATGTGACAGAGCTGTGATGTATCATGACCTTTCCAAGAAGTGAGACAAAAAATGTCATCATCAACAGAGTCCTGCAAAGATATAAGAGGAACCATTGCTCATCACCACCCTTTGGGTTCTGTTGGAAAGGAATGATTTGCACCATGGTAATGTTACTTGAATGATCCAACTACATTATGTAGGCTGGTCAGTAGTACTATGTGGCTGGACTTTGTCAAAAAGCTGTGAAGACTTTAGGAAAGAGTAGGATAAGCATTGAAATATGCACTCTATCCATTGCCAGAAGGCAATGGTCAGCTGTTATTGAAACTGGCGTTGTCTGTGCCAAGTCTAATCTGAAGCCAGATTGCAAAGCATCCAAGGTATTAGCAGATTTCATAATGTTGTTGGAACTTGACTGCCACTACTTTCTCAACGATTTTGCTTAGGAATGGGAGTTTGGAGACAGGCTTATAGCTGACAAAAACTTTTGCATCACATATAAGTATTGAGGACCAGGTGGTCTATTGTGCCTTTCAAGATGATTGGTAGGTCCACTTCTCTGAAGGACTCATTGATTATTTTTGTTAGACATGAACAGAGTTCTTTGCTGGCATTCACTATCTGGGAAAGGCACAGATCTGTTTTGAAAGTGCTGTCTCATATTTCACAAGTCTTCTTGAGCTTCAACAAATATGATGGGGCCAAAGTCAGTCTTTGCTGGCCCACGAAGACTGAAAAATGGATTCCTGCAAAGGTTCATTCCAGCTCCAGCACTTTTCAACCTTTATATCAGTGATATTCCACCAACATCCTCCTGCAAGTTCATGTATGTGGATGACATTGTGTTGGCTACTAGGGTTTCCTCATTTGAAGCCTCAGAAAAGGTTCTAGGACAGGACCTAAAAATCACTGGAAACCTATTTCAAGGCATAACAGTTAAAGCCAAATGTCTCGAAAACAGTGGACTCCGCTTTCCATTTGAATAATACCCAGACCAAGAAGACATTAAACATCCATTTCTATGGGTCACCATTGATGCACAATCATAATCTATGATACATGGGGATATCCCTGGACCACACACTCAGTTTCCATCAGCACCTTGAACAAGCCAAAAGGAAAGCAAAGGCCAGGGTCAACATCATACAGAAGCTTGTAGGAACACCTTGTGGAAGCAACGCTGGCACACTCCAAATATCTATCCTAGCCCTGGTCCATTACACAGTGAAATTCTGTTCCCCAGTTTGGAGCAGGAGCCCACACACCATTTTAGTGGACACCTAAATTAACACTTCTCTTTGCATAATGAGCGGCACCCTAACATCAATGCCACTTCTGTGACTAACAGATTGGCTAACATTGTGCCATCAAATGTCCGATGAGACACTGTGACAGGGAGTACATAAACATCATGGCAAATACCACACTACCACTCCACCATGACCTAGAAAAAACCCCTTGCCATCAACTAAAAATCAAGAAAACCCTTCTTGTCTCATGCCGCAGTCCTCCTTGTGAAAGATAAAGATGCTTGCAAAAAGAAAAGGAGTACTTGTGGCACCTTAGAGACTAACCAATTTATTTGAGCATGAGCTTTCATGAGCTACAGCTCACTTCATCGGATGCATACCTTGGAAACTGCAGCAGACTTTATATATACACAGAGAATATGAAACAATACCTCCTCCCACCCCACTGTCCTGCTGGTAATGGGTGAGAAAACCTGGATTTGTGCTGGAAATGGCCCAACCTGATGATCACTTTAGATAAGCTATTACCAGCAGGACAGTGGGGTGGGAGGAGGTATTGTTTCATATTCTCTGTGTATATATAAAGTCTGCTGCAGTTTCCACGGTATGCATCCGATGAAGTGAGCTGTAGCTCACGAAAGCTCATGCTCAAATAAATTGGTTAGTCTCTAAGGTGCCACAAGTACTCCTTTTCTTTTTGCGAATACAGACTAACACGGCTGTTACTCTGAAACCATAAAGATGTTTGCAGAAGATTTTCTGAAGCCTGGGCAGCTGCCAACATACCTAAACAGAAATCTAATCGATGACCCAATGGTACAAGTGCTGGGCTTCTCCACCCCATAACGCATATGGACAGCTCTAAACTGTACCTGCAGTGTGGAAGATGCACATACTTAATCCATAGTAGGAAAGTGAGGGAATCACCATGGTGCAAACTGTCAGATGTATCACAAGAATTGCCCAATATATGCTCATTCTGGAGGTGTTGCAGCCATTCAAGTGACTATCTCCTCTGCTCTGGGCTGGACAAGAGATCTTAAAATCCAACAGTAGTCATGCCGTTGCTTTTACTGTTCTACTATCACCATACGAAAGAAGAAGAAATGGGGCCAAACACCAGCAGACCAAGGTCAAACACCAATCTGTTCTGTCAGAGTTTTTGGTCCTAACAAATACACGTTATATTCATGTATTCTCTGCAAAGCATGTGAGTGCTTTGCACAAGTCATACCTTTTTCTGATCTTTGGATTATGCATTCTGGGTTGATTAGCCAGTTCACTTTGGAAATTCTCTGCTAGCCAAGATAGCAGAAGGAGAAGAAAGTTCTCTTTTGTTTCTTTTATTGCAATGGCATATACCTCCAAAAGGGAATTGGTGCCACAGATATTGTCTTCTTCCTACAAGCTTCATCTAGTTTGTCAGTGAACCATCACTGAGGTCGAATAGAGAATAGTGGTATCTACACTGCCTCTTCCCTGAGCAAAGAGTGAGAAAGCCAGAAAGAAATACAACAAGAAGCCTCCAAGTCCACAGACCTACAGTCCCATAAAGTGGAAAGCAAAAACTCTGGACAATAAATAAATAAATCCCTTCAATTTCCACTGGCCAGTAGACAGAAGCACCCAGAACTATTCCATCCAAAATCAGGATGACTGGAAAATATGGCTCAAGCCTCTGTTGTTCTGTTGGCCAACCTAATAATTTCAAATTATGATTTGCAAAAAAAACAGGAGTACTTGTGGCACCTTAGAGACTAACAAATTTATTAGAGTATAAGCTTTCGTGGGCTACAGCCCACTTCATTGGATGCATAGAATGGAACATATAGTAAGATATATAGATATAGATTCAGATAAGTTGGAAGTTACCATACAAACTGTGAGAGGCTAATTAATTAAGATGAGCTATTATCAGCAGAATAAAAAAACTTTTGTAGTGATAATCGAAATGGCCCATTTAGATAGTTGACAAGAAAGTGTGCGGATACTTAACTTAAGGAAATAGATTCAATATGTGTAATGACCCAGTCACTCCCAGTCTCTATTATAACCCAAGTTAATGGTATCTAGTATGCATATTAATTCAAGCTCAGCAGTTTCTCCTTGGAGTCTGTTTCTGGAGCTTTTCTGTTGCAAAATTGCCACCCTTAAATCTTTTACTGAGTGGCCAGAGAGATTGAAGTGTTCTCCTACTGGTTTTTGAATGTTATGATTCCTGATGTCAGATTTGTGTCCATTTATTCTTTTGTGTAGAGACTGTCCGGTTTGGCCAATGTACATGGCAGAGGGGCATTGCTATATGGTAACTTCCAACTTACCTGTATATATATGTTCCATTCTATGTATCCAATGAAGTGGGCTGTAGCCCATGAAAGCTTATACTCTAATAAATTTGTTATTCTCTAAGGTGCCTTAAGTACTCCTGTTCTTTTTACAGGTACAGACTAACACAGCTGCTACTCTGAAACCTGAAATTATGATTTGTAAGCAAAGTCTAAATGAGCTCTCCCTGACAGCTAGTCATGAGCTAGGGGGAAAGGCTTCAGGACCAGACTGTATTTACATTCACACCTAATCTACCTAGGTATCCTGCAAATAGAGCTGTGTTGCCCAAGTGATAGATTTTGGCTGGGATTGGGTTACAAATCACTTGAATGCGGGGGGAGGGGAGGAATAAAGAAATGTTGTTGTTCTTATTGTGTGAGTAAAGGGCAGTAGAACTGTACTTTCTCTCTGCTGATTGAGGGCATCAAGAGAGAGGGTGAGGACAGGTGTTTTGCTTGAGGGTTTGCTTGAGTCACAAGTACTATTTGACCTGCCCCTCTCCACTGTTTCAAGACAGAGCTGATTAGGCTCCATAGATAGTCTTTTGTTGTGTTAAGTGACCACTACAGCTGAAATCACTGATAATCAGGTCTAAGTGCTTAGACCTGCTGTGGGACAGTGTTTCTGTGGAAGAGATGGCCCAGTCTGCTCTAGCAGTGAGGTTCCCCCACTGAGAGCTCAGCTGACATCACTGAGAGCTGGCTGGAACCTCAAGAGACCAAGTCGTAGAGGTCACAGTGGCAGGTGGCAGCAGAAGGTGACAGCGCAGGGCCATTGGCAACAGAGCGATGGAGTGAACAGTGGCACAATGAACAACAGTGGCCAGAGCGAACAGTGAGCAGCTGGAGGAATGAGCAAGGCGCCTTCTTGCCCCCAACCTGGGAGGTGAACTCATGTGAAACCACCTCTGAACTCTGAGTCTCCACTGACCAAGGACAACACTGGTGAGTGTTAATGAGGCTGTTACACAACACAGTTCATGTGAACAAGCATGGCTGTGGCATCATACTTTCTATATAGACAAGAGATACCACACACTACAAACTGGAGGCCAATGTTAAGTGCATTGTCACTTGTTCATCTTGAAGTTGAACACTGGTTCCGAACAAGACCAGCTCGCTATCTTTCTGCAAGAAACTCAACTGATGGATAGACGCATGTGGTACAACAGTGAAAGACTCAACAGTTGAAAAAGTGAAGAACTCTCTCACCACATTCAAAACAGTTGCATACATGGCTGATGAATGCACCAATGCAAATGGTCATCAAGTATTAAGTCATTGTGTATGTTATCTTGATGTCAGAGGTAGGCCAGTACATGCATTTCTAGATGTTCAAGTTATAGAAGACAGATTGGCTGCATCTGTGACAACCCACATCTTAGAAGAGTTAAATGCTTGTCAATTGGATCTCTAACAGATGGCTGCTTGTGTATTTGATGGAACTGCAAACTTCTCTGGAAGACATGGTGGAGCACAAGCTCTGCTCAGAGGAAAGCGTAACCCTAGTCTCTCCTGTACACACTGCAGAGGCCATCTACTCCAACTAGCGCTAGTACGAGCTGCAGACTCTTCAAAAGACATTGTAAAAGCTATAAATTTCATGTCTTCCTTATATTCTTTTTTCAGCAAGAGTGCAAAAAGTCTGAATATCTTGGAAAATATAGAAGATACACTGGACTGAAGTTCAAATTAGTCCAACCTGGGAAAACCCTCTGGCTTTCTCATGAGTGATCCTTGGTTGTTGTCTTAAAATTACACCAGCCATTATTACTGGCTTTGGAAAGTATTTACCAAGATGGGATGGATCTAAGTAGTGAGGCTGGTGGATTACTTTTGCTACTACGTTCAGAGAAGACTCTTGCCATTCTCTCTCTTGTAAGTCTACTGTTGAAACCACTTGGGTCATTAAACAATGCCATCCAGGCATCTGCTACAACAGTAGTAGATCTTTGTCCAGCAATAGAAGCTACATTTGGATCAGAGAGCTATCCATTGAAAAAGTACTGGAAGAAGCATTTTTCAGTTTTTACTATGGTGCCATACAGCCCACCTTCACCCTCACGGTCTCACCCCCATCAGTCCTGACCCCCACCCCCCACCATTTAAATTTGAACTCCCCCCACTAATTTCAATTCCTGGAAAATGCTGTTCTACATACAGAACTACTTGCTTCTGTCAGAGTTTCAGTCATACAATGATGGCAGGATTAGGCATTAAATTAGATCTCTGGTATTGGTTCAGTCCATTAACTCACCTAATTATTGTGCTTTGTAAAGATGGTGTCTAGATGCTAAAGGTAATAATTGTTAGCCTCATACAGATACTGCATTTCCTGAGGTTTGAACCTAGACTCTTCAACACCAAATCTATATGCTTGTACTATATGAGCTAAAGGAAAACTCCTTCAGGTGTGAGAAAGTTGCAGGATATATAGTCACAGTGATCAGTTTGTAGTGAAACACTATTTCAGATCAGATATCAGACAATTTGAATATTCTTAATATATACCCATGGCAATACTCATATGTATCTATACTTAAGAAATCAATATCGCAATAAACTTCCTACTTTAATTTTGGCTATTTTATCCATTTTCTTCACTTGGGACAAGAATTTTATGCATCACTGATGTTAGGCTATACTGGTTTAATCCCTTCAAAAAATGAAAGGTATGAACAAGACCACTATTGATTGCATGCCACTTGTTTTTGATTCATCTGCGTGATCACCTGCCATTGGTTATTAAAATGAATCATTCTCCTTGTAGCTTTACTGAACTTCAAGCAGTTTTTAGAAATTCATAACATTTATTCAGGCTGATAAATGTTGCTGCCTTACTGGTATGGACTGGCAGATGGTCCGCAATCCCCAGCAGGCTTGATTGTTTCCTGTTAAGTCTTAACAAGGCTGGTTATCCAAAAGATTACAAGCAAGTCTTTTTTGCCATTGCCATGCAATTCAGACTTAGAGCTTCATGCAACTAAAAAGGAAAAGGCTGCATGTACAGAAACTAGCAGATGAGAAGCCAGTGCTGAAAATCCACCTCTCTGTTATTTCTAGCAGCCAGAGAGGTCCTGTGAGTCTCATGTGTTGAGGAATTTCTAGAGATATCTAGCACAAGTTCTGTCAGCTCATAGTCACAGATTCCTAATATGGAAGTCATTTGTACTTAAATATTGGAGAACAAAATGTAAAAGTTATATCTGTTTAGTGCAATTAGATGCTCTTAAATTGGGGTTATATATCATACAGGCAAACAGCAATCTATGGATGGATGGATGGATGATTAGTTATCCACAGTAACCCATTACTATAGCAATATTTTTTATATATTTAAAACATTACCCTTGAAAAGGAAAGTAATGATCATGGCTTGGTTAATACTTATGAGACTAAGCTATTTGCTTAGTTACTAGTGACATTTGTCACAAAGTTTCTTGGAAGATTTGACTTGTGCATAAAGATCCACAACTCTACTCATCCTTGACCATTTTTGTAAGGTACTAACCTAATCGTCTGAATATGTTTTATAGCTAAATAAATAGGTGTACAAGTCAGTTTTCAGATTTCCTCACAACTGCTTTAAAAAAAGAGTTGTGTGAAAGATGTGTAGTGCTTTAAATATGTAAAATAATTTATATTCCATGTTTTCTAGCTAGGGCTGTCAAGTGATTAAAAGTATTAATCGCGATTAATTGCATGATTAATTGAATTGTTAAACAATAACAGAATACCATTTATTTAACTATTTTTGGATGTTTTCTACATTTTAAAATATATTGATTTCAATTACAACACAGAATACAAAGTGTACAGTGCTCACTTTATTTTTTATTACAAGTATCTGCACTGTAAATAACCAAAAGAAATAGTATTTTTCAATTCACCTAATACAAGTACTGTAGTGCAAACTCTCTATCATGAATGTTGAACTTACAAATGTAGAATTATGTAAAAAAAATCTGCATTAAAAAACAAAACGATGTAAAATTTTAGGGCCTGAAAATCCACTCAGTCCTACTTCTTGTGCAGCCAATTGCTCAGACAAACAAGTTTGTTTAAATTTTCAGGAGATAATGCTGCCCACGTCTTATTTACAATGTCACCTGAAAGTGAGAACAGGCATTCTCATGGCACTGTTGTAGCCGGTGTTGCAAAATATTTAGGGGCCAGATTTGCTAAAAATTCATGTGTCCCTTCATGCTTCAACCACCATTCCAAGGGACATACGTCCAGACTGACGACGGGTTCTGCTCAATAACAATCCAAAGCAGTGCAGACTGATGCAGGTTCATTTTCATTATCTGAGTCAGATGCCACCAGCAAAAGGTTGATTTTCTTTTTTGGTGGTTTGGGTTCTGTAGTTTCCACATCATACTGTTGCTCTTTTAAGACTTCTGAAAGCATGCTCCACACCTCATCCCTCTCAGATTTTGGAAGGCACTTCAGATTCTTAAACCTTGGGTCGAGTGCTGTAGCTATCTTTAGAAATCTCACACTGGTACCTTCTTTGCGTTTTGTCAAATCAGCAGTGAAAGTGCTGGGTCATCATCCGAGACGGCTATAACATGAAATATATGGCAGAATGCAGGTAAAATAGAACAAGAGACATACAATTCTCCCCCAAGGAGTTCAGTCACAAATTTAATTAACGCATTATTTTTTTAATGAACGTCATCAGCATGAAAGCATCTCCTCTGGAATGGTGGCTGAAGCCTGAAGGAGAATACCAAGGGTTAGCATATCTGGCACATAAATACCTTTCAATGCCGGCTACAAAAGTGCCATGCAAACGCCTGTTCTCACTTTCTGGTGACATTGTAAATAAGAAGTGGGCAGCATTATCTCCCGTAAATGTAAACAATGTTGTTTGTCTTAGCAATTGGCTGAAAGAGAAGTAAGACTGAGTGGACTTGTAGGCTCTAAAGTTTTGCATTGTTTTGTTTTTGTGTAGTTATGTAACAAAAAAAATCTATATTTGTAAGTTGAACTTTCATGATAAAGAGATTGCACTACAGTACTTGTATGAGGTGAATTAAAAATACTGTTTCTTTTGTTTACCATTTTCACAGTGCAAATATTTGAAATAAAAATAATATAAAGTGAGCAGTGTACACTTTGTATTTTGTGTTATATAGATTTCAATTACATCTGAAAATGTAGAAAAACATCCAAAAATATTTAATTAATTTCAATTGGTATTCTATTGTTTAAAAATGTGATTAAAACTGCGATTAATCACGATTAATTTTTTTTAGTTAATCGTGTGAGTTAACAGCGATTAATCAACATCCCTAGTTCTAGCTTTAAAAAAAATAGAAACCACAGAACTTACAGTACTTCAACAAATTAAAGAAAAGTGGCATGTAAGCAACTAACATAGACCCCACTTTTGGGGAAAAAGCTAGGTGAGGGTGAAGTCAATGAAATAATGTATCTGACTCTCCCACCACCTTGCATCTAAAAACTTCTTGTCTTCAAAGACAGTGTTTAGACAGCAAAATAGATATTGCATTTCAATATCAATTCCATTTCAGGAACAGCAAACAGAAATAGATCTGGGACATTAACAGGACATCAAAGCTTATTCTGGTGTTTCTTTTAAGCATGGAGATCCAATAGTACTCTGTAGAGGAAATCAATTTGTCAGACCATGTGATGAAAAGCATTTTCACTTTCCTTCTCGCTGAAACACAGTCAATAGACAGTGGTGTACAACTGAGCTAAAGGCTATAACAGTAGAGAAAACTAATTGGGGTTACCAAGAGCCAAAGGGGCTGGGGGAATTCTATTATTTATAATTAAAATGTTCTGAGTGACATTAATTTTCTTTGCTTAATATTGTGTTTATTTCCCAGAAAGAGCAACTGCAAGCACTTTGTTACACTGTTTGAAAGGATATCTAGTTTCACAAAAACATCTGTAAACATCAGTGCAACTTTAGCTGAAATGCTGTGTTGTAACTGAGTCATACTACTCAGTTTTCAGAGTAGCAGCCGTGTTAGTCTGTATCCGCAAAACAAAAAGGAGGACTTGTGGCACCTTAGAGGCTAATCAATTTATTTGAGCATAAGCTTTCATGACCTACAGCTCACTTCATCGGATGTATGCAGTGGAAAATACAGTGGGGAGATTTTATATACACAGAGAACATGGAACAATGGGTGTTACCATACACACTGTAACAAGAGTGATCAGGTAAGGTGAGCTATTACCAGCAGGAGAGTGGGGGGGAGGAGGGGAACCTTTTGTAGTGATAATCAAGGTGGGCCATTTCCTTATTATTTCCATATTCTGCTGGTAATAGCTCACCTTACCTGATCACTCTTGTTACAGTGGGTATGATAACACCCATAGTTTCATGTCCTCTGTGTATATAAAATCTCCCGACTGTATTTTCCACTGCATGCATCCGATGAAGTGAGCTGTAGCTCACAAAAGCTTATGCTCAAATAAATTTATTCGTCTCTAAGGTGCCACAAGTACTCCTTTTTTTTGTGCATACTACTCAGTAAGTCTCAAAAGGACAAATTTTTGCTTCTTCACAGTGAGAGGACACTTAGTCATTTTTAAACTACTTACAACGGGTCCTGTAAGTTGAAAAACAATAATTTGCGCTCTTCCTCATCACAATTATAATAGTACCTACAGCATGGATCTTAGTTGCTTCAACTATTCTATTCATGCTTGAACAACAGGTATATGAAGAAGCAGTGCTAGTCTTCTCAGGTGCTCTGCTGAATAATGTACATCCCATTCATTTTTGGAATGTTGTTCTCCATTCTATTTTCCATGCACTATTCAATATGGAGTTGATCCTGCACCCACTGAAATCAATGGAAAAACTCCCATTGACTTCAGTGGTGCAAGATCAGACATCATGAGACGGAGTGGTAGACCATGTCCTACTCACTCATTTGCTGAAGCTCATGATTTTCACTGGGTCTCCTAGACTGCACTTGCAAATAGCTTCGGTCGCATGAGTACCCATTTTTGGATAATAATGATGTATACAATTTACACATTAGAAATTTGACATGATACATTTATCTCTGCATTACAGGTAAATTGTGATCCATTAATTTCAGAATTTAGGATTTCATAAGAAAAATCTCAACCATCAGTTATCTGAGGAAACAGGAACCATAAACCTAGTAACAAAATGCAAGAACTGCTCTGTTTATCTGTCAGTCAAAACTTAAGCCTTCCAAAGAAAGCCAAAAATCTATGTTCTAATTTTGTATTAAATTGAAGCTGTGAAGAGCAAACTCCAAATGGAAGGAGATATATTCTGTAGCAATAATCAGAGGTTCTGATAACTTAATGCAACCTAAATGAAGCTGTATGCTCCTGCCTTCTACTATAGCTCTCTCTCTCAAATCACGTTTTTGCAAATGTGATCCTCGACAATAGCTGGAAACAGTATGACTAGACCTACGGCATGATCAGAAACATAAATCATCTCACCTTCCAGGATAATGACTTAGCCTCATTAGCAAGAGTCTATCAACTAATGGCTAAAGTAGACATTTGAAGCAATATTGGTTCTAAAGTGTAACTCTTTTATAGTTATAATTACCAAAATCCAAGAATCTGTAATGAAAATGTGTACTTAGTAAAGATATTAGACTAGCACTCCAGATTTTGGAAACTGCATACTAAAAATGCTCGAGTGATATTTGCTGTAGGCTCGTCTTATACAGAACAGAATGAAAGACAGACTCTCTTTCCTTGAAAGCAAGGAAAGAAATTGTGCTACTCACAGTGTGACGCTTAGGCTAACAGCTTATGGCACCAGTTGAAATCTAAGTAAATGTAACAAGTGGTGTAGAGGGCAGCAAGTGAAAATTATCATCAAGGCAAGTAGTTTTTATAGTAAGTGAATAACTGAAAAAGTGCTTCAACATGAGAATTTCTAAAGGAATTACAAGGCTAGTGATTTAGTTTAAAAGGGACACAACCAACCTGCTTAGCCCACATATTTTGGTAGATAGTAGTTCTAACTTGTTTTTATCTAATTCTATCTTTTCCAAAATCTACAATAAAATTCAACACTCCATAACCAAGAAATTTAAAACAAGATATGTAGACTGACCATTAAATGCCCCAACAACATGTGAGCTCCCTACTAGCCTTGCAGCAGCAAGCAACTCACATGCACTGTGTTTAGTTGCTTAGTCCTGCAGATTTTCTCCCCCAGAAGATTCTTTCCTTTTATTTTGGAGCACAAGACTTGATTTCTCTCTTCATCTATATGGTTTACATCTGTACAGATGAAAGAGACACATTCATATGGACACGAATAAGTACAACTGAATGGAAGCATAATTGTGTGTGTACTGAGAATGTGTGGTAGAGATTATAAAAAACACTGCCAACCAAGGCCAGATGGTGAGGTTAAACACCAACAACAATAGCCCTGTCGTCAGTCATACTATAGACACAATATTTATTTCCTTATCAGACCTGGCTTAAATTATATTACATGGGACCTGCTCCTTTAACCTTTACTAACAACATAGTCACACTGAAATCATCAACAATGTTAATGCGAGCAAGGGCTTCTCTCATGAAAAAGGACTGGAGGATCTAGGACAGGATAGGATACCTGTATGATGATGATTACAATGGCTTTATGATGAAATTTAACAGCTTGGGACCAAAAATAGTTGTGAACTAATTTTCTCTACTTACCATGCCTGCCGGAACCTGAGTTCAGTGTTTGCGTTTCTCCTGAACCATTAATTACAGTACTAAAACCAAAGCGTCAAGAATGCAGCCTGCGGACTTTGCTTTAGTGTGAACATCATCTGCTCTTCGTAATAGCACCAAAGACCCCCAAGTTTGGATCCTGAGTTAGGAGACCAAATAACCAAATATAGCCAACCTACTGATAAAAAAAAAACAAAAAAAAATCAATACAGTAAAGAGTGTAAGGCTTTGTCTACACTGGCAAGTGAACGACAAAACTTTTGACATTCAAAAGCATTAAAAAAACCACACGCAATCCTGAAAGACAAAAGTTTTGTCGAGGAAAAGCACGGGTGTGAACAGCACTTTGTTGGCAGGAACCCTGTTCTGTCGACAAAGCTACTGCAGCTCGTTGGGGGTGGAAGATTTTTGTCAGCAGCAGAGCGCTCTCCTGCCGACAAACAGCGGCTACACTGTGCGCCTTTCACTGGCACGGCGCTAACGGCACAGCCACGCCTCGTAAAGCTGCATAGTGTAGACAAAGCCTTAGTGCGATACCAATCCTTCCAGGAAGCAGTTTCTTGCAGCACTGTTCAGTTCTCCTTACACAGAAGGTGCAGTCCCCAAAATACATCCCAAAAACTAGCTATATTTATAGTATACCAGTTTACAAGAACATTCTGTAGATCACCTAAGATTATATTTCACCAATCAGATTTTTACCTGGTTTTTCTTGTACCATAGTGTACCCCTTATCTCTCAGTTTTGAACACAGCTTCCCAAATCAGGTGGGTCATGAAGACACTCTGTACATTGTACCAGGGTAGAACACTTATGTATCTTGATTTTGACAGGGTTTATATTGCTAGTGCCAAACTCTATGTTTAGCTTTGCAGACTGTTGTGGGTTATATATATCTTGACAAAAGAGAGGAACAGTGAATATAATACAACTTAGCATAGCTTTGTGCTAACTTTCACATATAATATAATGTATATAATGTAAATGTGATGTGCAATACATAATAACATATGTTGGCGAACAGGAGCAAGTGTTTTATCCATTTAAGGATGTTAGCTACGAAAGAGTAGCCCATGCTGGTAAGAAAACACAAAATACCATTCTGTCAGTAAAGATCAGAACCTCCATTGTACTTGCTCATTTCAGCTTGCAAATTTTCCCTAGACAATTTAGAGGAAATGGAAGGGAAAATAACCAAATAATTGGGAAAATGGTACAGATGCCATCTGGTTTTCACAGATGGGCCTGTTCTGTAGGTCTTGTACATTACAGCTTCTCTCCCTGTCATCATTCACAGAGGAATTCAAAGTAGATAAAGATACAGAAGCAATAACACTAAAGAGTTCACATTCTGCACAGGGATTTAGCCACACAGTTCCCATTAACATTAATGGGCGTCATACAGCTAAATCCCCAGATGCTTTGATGAAGATCTACCCATGAGAGAGATCCCATTAATTCAATAGTAAAAGGTCAAGACTTAAAGTTTGCTATGAAACTGGAATGCCTTGGGAATATTACATGCTAGAAAAATTTTGCAGTACTGACTATCTAGATATTTAAATATCCCTCCATCCCTGCATCATCATCATCATATCTGTGTGCCAACCATGTGAGGATGAAATCATTCCTGCCCCCCCCATGGGGTCAGGATGTATTATCCCCATTTTACAGGTGGTGAACTGAAGCACAGAGGTATGTAGTAAGTTGCATCAATATCAATCAAGAAATCTGTGACAGAGATGAGAATTGAACCCAGATTGTCTAAGTCCAGTACTTTACTTGAAACAAGACCATTGTTCCTCAGACACAAAAACAGTACTCATAATATATATTGAAACACTTCCACAGCCACATAGGACTTCACAGTTGTCACTACACTGCACACAATGGCCATTCAAATGTCCGTGTTACTTTGATAAACCTCAAATCCTTCTACTTAGTAACAAACCTACAACTTGAGGTAAGTGAAAGTCTCCTTCAACAGTTTATTTATACATTTATATATTATTTCATCTACAGATGAAAAACAGTGTCATATATATATGCAGATCTCAAAGCACTTTACATTAGCCCCATTTTACAGATGAGGAAACCAAGACATGGATAAGTGATTTTCCAAGGTCATGCGACAGACCAGTTACAGAGCCAGGGTTAGAATGCGGATGTCCCAAATCCCAGGCTAGTGTTCTATGCACTATGACAGTGGTTCTCAATCAGGGGTACATGTTGTGCCCCTGGGGGTATGCAGAGGTCTTCCAGGGAGTACATCATCTAGATATTTGCCTGGTTTTACAACAGGCTACATAAAAAGCACTAGTGAAGTCAGTACAGCTAAAGCAGCTAAAGCTTCATACAGACAATGACTTGTTTATACTGTTCTATATACTATACACTGAAGTGTAAGTACAATCTTTCTATTCCAATTAATTTATTTTATTGTTATATGGTAAAAATGAGGAAAGAATCAATTTTTCAGTAATAGTGTGCTGTGACCCTTCTGTGTTTTTATGTCTGATTTTGTAATCAAGTAGTTTTTAAGTGAGATGAAACTTGGTGGCACACAAGACAAATTGGACTCCTGAAAGGGGTAGAGTAGTCTGGAAAGGCTGAGAGTCACTGTACTAGGATGCACTGCTTCCCCATAGCATAGATTCAGTTGAGCTGTTCCAGTTCTCCCCAGTAAAGAGCAGGGATATGTTAACAATAGATAGTTCTTCACAATGTTGCAACAATTATGTTTTCTGTTACCAGTGATCGAGTTTACTACTGTGTTTTAGTACACTATTCTGTCTGCAAGTGCTTTTCTAGTATAGTCTAATGCAGAATATTATTGGCAGACATTTTTCCTCTTTCATCAAAAAAATGTATATTAACTTGCTGTATTTCATCTAACAAACATTTAATTTAGTCTTGCTTCCCAGAAGTCTTTCACAGTATTTCAGAGTTAAATGATATGTAAAGAGTGATAAATGGCCATTCAGCTTTACTCTGGGAGTAAAGGTCAATTTATTAAAAATGAAAAAATACTACTAACGTAACTTGGGGGGGAAACAGCAAATATAAAATTTAATAAAAGCAATCTTACCAATGAAGCTTTTTCTACCACAAAACCCAACGTTTCATTTTTCAGGGAGTGAGCCTATGCCTACAGTTAAAAGTGATGCTTACATCCATCCATATTCAGGAAGCAGTTAAACATGGGCAAGATATTTACAGGTATTTACGCACCTAACTTCCTTAAGCATTTTCTTAAGTCTCACTGAATTCCAAGTGCCATTCCTGAATAGGAATGCTTTCCTGAATCAGAGCCTGTGGCCCTGATCCCAATGAAGTTAATTATAAGAATCCCTTTGACATAAATGATGCATGATCAAGCCTTTACTCCACAATATCACCTCTAAATTCTACCCAAGAGCTAACTGTAGCCATCAGAAAATATATTGCAGAGTATTTTTTTCCTGTAACCTGAAGGAAGAGTGGGCTTGAGCCTCATCTCACAGAAGTCAGCTCAGATATTTCCATCAACTTCAGTGGGAACAAGACAGGACCCAGCATCACCTAATTTTCATTAGGGAGTAGCTACACATTTACTTGTCCAAGATATTTATTAAACTAAGCCTCTAAGAAGTCAAAATCTTTGGGAATATGTGGAGTGAAAAAGAATAAGCTTTTTGTTTTTATTTACTGAAGCCTTTGAAATGCTTCTAATCCACATCCTAGCATCACCAGCTAATTTATTATTCATAGTTTGCTTCATCTTTTCATATACATGTTATGGAAAATTAATGTAATAATATTCATGAAGACAGAAGAAATTAGAGTAGCATCACAAACCAGGCACAACACACTGGAAGCAGGTGCTGTGAAAGGCTTAGTACATATCTCTGGCAGATTATTTTTGTCCCTATCTATACTGCCCTTATTTTAGTTCTGTGCCTGTCCTGCACAGCTATTATAAATCAGTGCTTGATTATATCACAGTTTTGAGATATGGGGGTGGGGGAATTAAGAAATCACACACAGGATTACTTCATTTCATAATTTTAAATCAAGCACTCTGCAACTAAAAGGTTGATCAATTCACTCACTTGGCTGCCAATTCAGAGAAGTATCTCTATTCAGCACAACATTTAAGGAGGTGATAAAACTGCTTAAGGGATGGCCTGAATAGACATTGATTTAAGCGCTTTTGTAGACTCAGACTTTAAGGTCAGAAGGGACCATCATGAGCATCTAGTCGACCTCCTGCGCATTGCAGGCCACAGAACCTAACACCCCCACCCCACCCCAAAATAGACCCCTAACCTCTGGCTGAGTTACAGAAGTCCTCAAATCATGGTTTAAAGATGTCAAGTTACAGAGAATCCACCATTTACTATAGTTTAAATCTGTTTATTTGAGCATAAGCTTTCGTGAGCTACAGCTCACTTCATCGGATGCATACTGTGGAAAGTGTAGAAGATCTTTTTATACACACAAAGCATGAAAAAATACCTCCCCCCACCCCACTCTCCTGCTGGTAATAGCTTATCTAAAGTGATCACTCTCCTTACAATGTGTATGATAATCAAGTTGGGCCATTTCCAGCACAAATCCAGGTTTGCGAATACAGACTAACACGGCTGTTACTCTGAAACCTCTAGTTTAAATCTGCCACTGACCTGTGCCCCATGCTGCAGAGGAAGGCGAACCCCCCAGGGTCTCTACCAATCTGACCTAAAGGAAAACTCCTTCCTGACCCCAAATATGGTGATCAGTTAGACCCTGAGCATGTGGGCATGACCCACCAGTCAGACACCTGGGAAAGAATTCTCTGTAGTAACTCAGAGCCCTCCTCATTTAGCATCCCATCACCAGGCAGCTTTCCAGAACTATGAAAACATTATCTAGATCCAGAATATGGTTCTTAGTTACCTGTAGAGCTGGTTCATCCTTTTTTAAAGAAACATTACTGAAGTTTTTCATTTACTAAAAACTGTCATTTTAGTCATTAAAAACTTAAATGAAAATGTTATTAAATGTTATAAAATGGTTAAAAAGCTTCATTTTTTAAAAAATAAAATGAATAATGGTCCATTTCAAACACTCTGAAACAAAATCAACTTCAAAAAATTTTCCCTCTGATTAGGTTTTAATTTCTTAACCAGTTATAGCAATGCAGACCATCTCCCAACACAAATCTGATACTTGATTTCACGAAGTGACTTAGACATACAACTAGTAAAAACTATACAACATTATTTGAAGTGTTTGAGACATTTCACTTGAACACTGTTGAGATTTTGGTTTGGACAATTTTGTACCGCTAATTCATTTTGACAAAGCAATTGGTGGAGCACCACAGAAACATGAAAAATTTTGAAACCACGTTTCACTCAGACAGAACCTATTACCAGTCAGGGGGGGGGGAGGAATAATTTTAAAATAAGTAAAAATATTCACAAAATTTGGAATGTTTTAGGATAAACAGGTCTGGTTTTATTGTATAAGGAAATAATCCTCAAATATTAAATAGACTTCCATGGTGAACTGTACACCTCCAATCTTTGTCGTGCAGGAAGTCACACTTCATCCAAAAAAATGTTGCCTATTGTCCACCAGTGAGAGTACTAATGAAGAACTTAAAAGCACACTGACTAGTTCACTACCCTGTTAATATATGAGTATAGTAGATCTTTTGCTTATTTTAAGACAGCAAAAGAGGAATGGCCAAATTCTCTCATACTGATGTGAGTCTGTCACAACTTCACTGATGTCAATAGTTACCCCAGTGTAAATCCAGGGTAAGTGAAAGCAAAGTTTGGCCAGTTCATTTACGTATGAAATTACATTCATTCACGTTTGTACATAAAGTGTGTGTTTAATATTCTGATTTCATTGACCAGATATCTTTATAACTGTATCCCATAAGTCAGTGGTTCTCAAACTTTTTTTTTCGCGGACCATTTGAAAATTGCTGAGGGTCTCGGCGGACCACTTAATGATCTTTCCAAAGGTTCGTACTGTTAGCTAACAACTGTAAAGTGATTTGGATAAAAGCACTATGTAAAAAAAACTTAATAATAATTAACATTTTTTGTTCTACAAATAAAAGCACACAACTCATATTTTAATATCAGTAGTCTTACCTTTCTAATACAATGGGTGTGCCCTCTCTCTCCTGCCACTGCAGCCACGGAGCTGGGCTGGGAAGGAGGGGGCTCTCTCCTCTCTCCTGCACTGCAGCAGCCCCTGAGTTGGGGCTGGGAAGCAGGGGGGTCTCTCCCCAGTCACAGCAGCCACAGAGCTGAGGCTGGGAATGAAGGGGGTCTCTCCTCAGCAGCCATAGCCCTGGAGCTGGGGAAAGTTGCCTCTTTCTCTGGCCGCAGCAGCCCTGCACATCCCAAATTGCCCCCCCCCCATTCTCACCCCACTACCCCTCCCACCTACCCTTATTTCTCCCCCGAGGGGCACCACCTCACCCTACATGTGCATCTCCAGGGTCCAGGCACCTAATTATTGGAGCCACGCCAGCCTCTCTCATGTGCGGCCGCCCAGGTGTGCACCTTAGCGTGAACTATCCGCGGACCACCTGAATGGAGCTCGCGGACCACTCGTGGTCCACGGACCACAGTTTTAGAATCTCTGCCATAAATCAAACAATCTTCTGAAGAAGTAGGACATTTTAGCATACTACACCTTTAAATATATATGTACTTAATCGTTATTTGAAGTTTTTGGTGTCTAAAGGTCAATTTGGGGATTTCAATATGCCATATTTGATGAGTGCGGTACAGCAGGAAGGGAATGCACTCAGCTCAGGGTTTATTCCTCTGAAGTTAAAATAGAAACCCAGAATGGTTGAATGATTGCCATTGATTCATTTTGACTTTGAGAAAGAGTCAGAAACAATAAGGTCTCTAGACTCTCACTCACCTGCTCTTATTGCCTTCTAAGGAACTAAAATGATGTATTGGTGGTGACAGCTGGTATAGATGTAAACTCCAAAGAAATCCTGTACATCAAGAAATAGTCAAAGAAAAATATTTGGATATTGTGTTAATTCTCAATGATTAAAAACAAGAAATGATCTTTTGAAATACAAACAAGGCCATACAGTACCATGGTAAGATTCTATGATGGAGTCCAGTACCAGGTGACTTGGTTACATGCCTCTTTAGGGCCATAGCAGCCATGAGTCAGAAACTGTTTGTAGTGTCCTCAAGAAGGCTCCCTGGTGGGAGATTAGCATCTTCTAAGACCTATTGTTCTCCCTAATGGCCCTTCCCAGCCAGCCATCTAGACTGATTGCATTCTGCCTAGTGGGCGTTCCCCAGGTGTAAATGTATTTGTAATACAGACATAGTCAATATTCCTAACTTCAGATACGAATAGGATAATCATATTCAGTAAATCATAACCTTTTCTATTATATCTCACATGATCTATCTTGCATAAAATAGATCATAATTACACCATAATCATATCATAACAATATCTCTCTGAAGAATATGGGGCTTAGTGTCACAGCTGGCATTAGTGCAGATCAGTACTTAACTTGTGCCAGGGCACCTCTGGGCTTGCTGCATCAGTTATGAATGTAAAAAAATTGCTTGCGCCCCAGCACCTAATTACATCAGCACCCAGCACCTCTTTCATTACAAATTAAGCAGTGGTACAGACAAAGCATTATGTTGCTTTTTCCTGCTGCACATGTGTGGGAGAAAGGCATCTAGCTCTCCTGGAAACCAAAATGAAGCATTACTCAAAGTGGAAATGTATATGATCTTGCTGTGTTCTTCAAGACACAGAAGCCAGGATCTGAGCATCTAGTTTAACTTAGTTAAATACAAAAGATCCCATTGTTTAATAACAGAGGTACTGCATGATTTTTCAAAGGTGCTGAGCACCTCTTGTTCCCATTTGACTTCAATGGGTTTTGTGGTTGCTTGGCAACTCTGAAAACACACACACACACACACACAAAATTTCAAATCTAGTAATCTACTGTGAGTGTGTGAGAGAGTGGGTGGGTGAGTTGTATTGCTCACAGCATTTTAATTGTTTTTAATTAAATTACTGCATTCATAATAACTTAGAATTTTTATAGTGCTTCATATGCTCCAGCCATTGTATAGATACTAACCAAGGAATTCTCATAGCACCCCTGAGAGATAGGTGGATTGGGAGTCTAATTAAACACCTTTACAGATGAGGAAGCCAAGACAAAAAGGCAAAATAATTTGTTACGTGCCACACAGTAAGTGAGTGGCATAGCCAGGGTTGGAATGAAGAACACCTCATGACTCCAAGTCTCATTCTCATTCCTCCAGACCACACTGCCTCTATGTACCTGCATGACAAAATTTGTGGAAAATTACTAAAAATCAGGGATTTTGTAGCACAGCCACCCAATCTTATATTTCTTACACTATTTTTCCCCCTTTTCAGAAGGAACAGGGCAAGGATTTAAAAAGATAAAATAGAAGGGTTTTTAAAAAAAAAAAAAAACAGCTTCAGAGGAAGCCTAGTTTTGAATCTTGTTTTTATTGTAAATTCACATTCTAATTACTGGTGTCCATTCCAGTTCAAATGTGTGTGAGTGGCTTCTAATGACAAATTAAGAGGTGCCATGAGTTTGGCCCACATGGAAGACACATTGCATTCTATCTTGGAGATTTCTAGGAGTTTGGGTGAATAAGAAGCAATAAAATGAATCATTTTTATGAACTATTTCAAGTCCCTATCTTTCAAAGGAAATGAGCTAAATCATTTTTTCGTTCTGATAATACAGTATATCAAAGACAAATCTATACAACGGAAAAATATGAGAGATTTTCCCCCAGAAGCCACAGAACCTAATCTTCCAAAATGGAATCTCCAAGCACCAGGAATTTCAGATTTGTTTTTAACAGTCATGAATATCATTTACTATGGAGAAATAAATACGATCAGGAGGAGATGTACTATGTGGAAGACGAACTGCAATAGCATTGAATGATATCATCATTCTAAGGGATATTAATTGTCTGAGATGGAGATTTTATTATCTAGGCGAAATGCACAAAAAAGCAAACATTTATTTTCATGATTATTAAATTAAGGCTAATTATGAATCATTAACAATCAGCATGCAAGAAAATTGGGTTTTGCCAGGCTAATATTCCAAGTACCAAAAAGAAAAAAAAAATACAATCCAGACTTCAATTAGCTGAGGTCACATTGCTTATTTAAATATCTGATCAAATAAGGATTTAAATAAATGAAATAAAATGAACACAGCGAAACACACTAAACTAGAGTCCCCATCCTGCAAAGTGTGACAGGAAAGCAGACACTTAATATATACTGCAGGACTCTGCTGGCACAGGACTACTTGCCAGTGGCACTCTTTGCAGGCTTGTGCCATAAAAGAAAGAAAACATAAGCATGCAGGTTATTAAAAACCACAAAGAACAGAGGAATACATTTTCTTCTCGGGTAATATTTACTTTGGGTTAAATTGGACCCTCTCTGAGCTGAGTATGGAGGGGTCCTCCACATGCTATGTGTCTTCCTCATTTCATTCCCACCCACATGCACACACACTTTAGAACCAGTGGAGAGCTCGCCACAGGGGTGCCATTTAGAAAAGGGGGAGATTTGGGGGCATAGGTGAAAAGAAGGGGCCAAAATCAAGGGAAGGGATAGCAATGGTATAGAGAAGTTCCCACTCTACCTGTGGTACTTATGTAGCCGCATCACCATAGTATCTGAGCGCCTCACAGTGTCTAACTTATTTATTCTCACAGCCCTGCGAAGGTAAAGCAGTGCTGTTATCCCCATTGTATAGATGGGGCACTGAGGCACACACAGACTAAAGGCCAGATTTTCAAACGTGTTTAGGCACCAAGTGGGATTTTCAAAAGTGCCTAGAAGTTAAGGTGTTTTGTAAACCCCACTAGATGCCTAGCTGCATCTTTGGGTGCCTAAAATGCTTTGAAACTCGGTCCTTAAGGCACTGGCCTGAGGTCATACAGGAAATCCACGGGGGGAGTAGAACCCAGATTTTTCAGAGCTAGATCCCTATCCAGCAGATCAGCCTACTGCTCTGCGGCATGCTGCAAAAAAAGAGGATCTGATAGATGGGAGCAAAACCAAGGCGGACAGTTCTCTGAGACTCCAGCAAACGGTCCCAGGAGGTTGGGACGGATGTCATGGATGGCAGCATGAAAAGCAGCACAGAGACCAGGAACGATGGAGAATGAGAGTCAAATGAGAAGAGATCACTTAACTCCCAAAGGGTGGCAGGTTCTGCTCCATGCTGGGCTGTAGAGCAATGGCTGTTGTGCAATTAACTGAAAACCATTTTGTTTTGTCATATTTTGTTCCGAGTTTGAGAAAAGGAATCAAAGAGTGTCATACAAGTATCAGATGTGTTTATGCCTCAAATTCCTAGGGTTTCAGCTGTATCCAGGCCAATTCCAGAACAAAGAACAGATTGCATCCAGAGTCCATGAAGTTGACTATTATTGTCATGATTTGTATTATTCACTGGGCACCATCTGTGTGCACAGCACTGTTCAGAATATGCCAGAAAATGTAGTCCCTGAGCCAATGTGTATAAGATGTGTACTCTGGATAAGATGGCTCAGATATTTAAGTATGAAGTATATAGTTATTGACCATGTTCTCACTTGTTCAATGTGATGTTAGTATCTATGAGTGGAGGCGCTGATGGCAATAGAAATTTTACTGGATTAAGGACTAGAAGATTTGACCCTCCAACTTTCCTTCAAGAGGAAGAGCTTCCCAGAACTCCTGTGCCTGTTTATTTTCTGTTCCTGCCTGCAGTGGCTCTGATATACCTCAGAAGTCTCAATTTTTTTCTCAACTTTAAAATGGAATTGTCTTGGTGTTTGGTTTTAAATATTCTCCTGTGAGAACTGCAACTCAGTCACTCTAGTTTTGTGTTTAAGAGCCTTCTGGAAAGTAACTAGCCTTTAAATAGAAGTAAAAAGCACTGCTGCCAACTCTCCTGATTTAGTAATGCCTGCTCTCTCAGCATCCCCAGACAGTTTTTAGTACCTTGCAAGACCAGCCTTGATGTCTCTTCTCTTCCATACTCAGCATTCTCTTCTCTTTCAAGCAGCAGAAATTGATTGGTTAGGTCTGGGGATAATGGTATGTGCCTCTTCGGTAATGTTTTGTGAGATCCACAAATGAAAAGTGCTAGGTATTATCATTATACATTGCTGTAATGTTATCCTTCTCCAGCATTTGGGTTGAAAACAGATATATTGAAATGTAATGCAATAAGTATATTTTACTGACTTTTTTTTAATGTCCTCTGTAGATTTTTGTTGTTTAAAGTTTGGGTTTGCAGGGTAGAATTTGGGAACTCTTTATTTTAAAGAAAATGTTTTTTATGCTCTGATTTGATGGGGGATGGTGTTGGGTTCTCCTTAATCCATTATTAAACACCTTTTTAATTCATTTAACATTGTTAAACTGAAAAAATATATTTTAACAGGTTGTATTTATTTGTGAACTTTGAATTTGCAGTCTTACAGACGTCCTCTTTTGCTTTGCTGAGAATCCCTCAATTTTTATATCATAAGACATATATTGAACATTGGCATTTCAAAAAACATGCTGTAAATTTAAAATCATAATAAAAAAGTGACTATACCACACGTCACTATCAATAGAATGGTTGTTTCCATAGTAACTAATGTAGAGTGCTTCAAAAGGGAAAAAGCAAAGAGACTAAAAGTGACAATGTACAATCCACACAGGCGTATAAAGTATTAAACTGCATGTATGTGATATAAGAAAGAAGTGTCATGGTTGCGTGGCATGCTGTAACATTTTTCTACTTGTTTCAGTCACTGGCAAGTAATGCTGTAATTTCAAGCTTACAGCACTGGGGGGGGGGGGAAGGGGAAGATGCCTATCACTTGGTGGCATTAGGTTTCAATTCTCCCCGCCCAGCAAGGATTATCAGCTAACAGAACCACCACACTTACTTTTGGGGCCCAACATACATGCAGGACCTTTCCCTATAGGTGTGTCATGGGGTCCACTCACCGCTGGAGTGCTGCTTCCTGGTTGGTCTGGGGATTAGCTGGTTCCAGGTCTGACACCCCTTTCTGTCAGTTCCTTCCCCTATAGGCTCTCTATCTTCATGACTTAGCCCTCCAGAGAGGTCACTATAGTCCTCCCCTTCTGGGCTATCAAAGTCCTCCATACAAAAATGACAATCTTCCCTTCACTGCCCTGACCATGCCACACCTCCAATGTCTGGTAGAGGACAGGCCCATGTTCCAGGTTCCAGATCAGGGACCCTATCTCTAGCAACAGTGGCCTCCTTTCTGGCAGACTATGTTGCCCTTTTCCTGGACTCCTTCCTACTTCTCAGCTCTACCTTCTGCCTGTCCCCATCTCTGGGTTTACCAGCCCAAACTCCCTCCTCCTTGGGAGGACCCCAAGTACACATACCTTCTCCCAGGAAGTGACTGTAAACTATCTCCCCTGCAAACCCTTCTACCACCAATTCCTGTCTTTATAAACCTCATCCAGCTCTTCCCCTTGCTGGACTTCATCAGCAATTAGGCCTTAGCATGCCCTTACTTTCCTCCAGGTGCATCCTATAGGTTAATTGGCCTAATTTACCCGTGCAGGCCTTGTGTGGGGTGGACACCACATCACATGGTGCTATTCCTCTTAAGGTGGAGGTAGAAGCTGATGACTGGCAACCAGACCACATAAGCCACAACAGTGGACCAAACAATGGTTTAGGCAGTAACACCTCCTAGCAGGCAAACAGCTCTATCAAGAACTTTCTGTGAGACTACAGTTTAAAGGAAGAAAGCCAGCCAATGCCTCAGTGCAGCCAGAAGAAATTCCTTCCACCTGTTGAAGACAGAAGAAATGGAGTCTTGCAGCTAGTAATCCAATTGTATAGTATTAGTGACATAGCTCAAAGCTTTTTTCCCTGTCTCCACCTCCTGGAAGGAAATATACATTATGGTGGCATGACCAGTAATACATAAATAAAAGTATAAGTTGGCCCTACTCATGGACCTACAAGCACCCCCATTCAAATCCTCCCACTGTCATCAGAAATGTCTTTAGCTTTTATACATACATCAGCTATGGATCTAAAGTTATAAGGAATTCATGTTGAAAAAAATAAGTTACAGAAACTGAAAAAAAATCAGCCTTTTTTGTCCCCAAAATAACTATTTCCAATTTTCAGTGGCTCAGCTTTAGTGTGCCTGTAGCAATATTACCTTGGGCTGTGATCACAGTGTGTCTGACCAAGCAGAGAGATCTAATGACCGAGTTAATACTTTCATGGATCCTTATTCAACAATAAGAGAACCACTTACTCAGTCATCATAACAGTTACCCATAGTACCTCAGTCTTTCTTGGTATTTGCATCTTCCATGAAAATATTAACTGGGCCTTCAGACCTTTCTGTGTGGTCAGGTATAATGTGATCATAGCCCATGGGGATACTGCTACATGCAAATTAAAAATGAGCCACTGAAAATTGGAAATAGTTATTTTGGGGACAAAAAGGCCAACTTTTTTCAGTTCTTGTAACTTAATTTTTGCACCAGGAGTTCCCTATAATAATTTTAAAACCATAGCTGACACGGATGAATATATAACAGTTAAAGATGTTTCTGATGACTCTGGAAGGATTTGAGTGGAGTGCTCTCAGGTCCATGAGTAGGTTCAATTTATATTTTCATTTATGTATCAGTGGTAGTGCCGGCATAATATAGGCATATTCGGAAGTACACAGTGCCAGACGAATTCTTCTCCTATTGAAGTCAATGTTAAGTCTCCTATAGGCCATTGCTTAACATTTTTAAAATTCTATCCTTCATGTCCTTCCCAAATATGAAGACTGCAGTCAGGCTAACTTCCACAGGGTAACTTTTTTCCTTAAGTGAATACTTGAGAATACCCACGCATTACCAATACAATTTTATTTGACTGCCACTTCATTTATTTTGAGGGAGGAGCTTTGAAATGGTGTGGGGGGGGCACTAAAGAGAGTTATCACCATTTCCACGGCTTAGATTGTAGAGGAACAATGATAATAGGAATGGCAAGACCCCATTCCTGTAAATATCACACTTCTATGAGTAGTGTCAAATTATAGTGGAGTGGCAGATAAACTTATAATACAAGTCTAGCTTTTGCTATATGTGGGTACCAGCAAGTATGACCTTTGATTACTGGAACAGAAATAGAACCAAGAACATGTTAGTCTCAAACACTATGAAAATATGATTACCTACATGAAAAGCTATTTTAATATTTAGGGCAGGGAGAGAGGTGGTAACTCAAAATCTCAGTCAACAAGAATATAATTAATTACTCCAACAAAGGTAGTCCTGATATCACAAAAAGGGCCAAAGCTGGATTGGAATATCTGAAACAGGTGATAATAAAGCAAGTAAACTTGTAAATTAGAGTTCATAATCCCCCATAGGGGGATTCAACTTGTTCAACTTAGACTCATTTAAAACAGAACAGGAGAGTGATCAGTTAGAATCCCATGGCTTTTTTCAACTCAAGGAAATACAGCATGGGGTAGTGGTCCTAAAATTAGAAGTTTTCCCAACAATAAATTCTATCCTCTCCACATCACAAATTGAAGAAAGAAAACAACCTCAAGTTCTGAAAATTTAAACTCATAAGATACAAAAAAAGCCAATATTAGTAGTTCTCTACAATCCAACTTCTAGCCACAATGGAAAGTGTTGCTGAAATCAAAGATTTCTATATGATGTTCAAACACTAATGGTTCCAGTGTTCTTACACCTTCTAATTCGGCTTTTAATTGCTGACTGACATAGACTCAGTAGGAAAGGAAATAAAAGTAATACTTTCAAAATGTTCATATTTGTCTGAAGCTAATACCAGGAAATTTTAGGACTCTTCCTAAGGTATGTTGGCACCACCTATGTGTCATATTTCATTATTTTATAATGAGGCAAGCATCTAAAAAAAGTAATGCAGGTGACATTCTATTAAAAGAAAAAAAGTAAAAGAGTTTTCAGAGGTGGCATGATACTGATATAAGGAACTATTTATTTGTGCTAGTGCCTTTTGCAATACAGATTTAAACAAGTCATTTATGCACTAAATATTTAACTCAAATATTTTATCTGAGTTTTCTATAAAAAATCATCTAAATGTGCAGTACACTTTCTGTGGATATGAACATGGGACACTGGAAGAAGGGACCTAAATCGAGATTGTTTCATTTTATACTACTATGTTTTCTTCATCTTCCTTTTCTAGACAAACCAATCATCTTTCTCAACTTCCTTATCTTGGTAACTAACCAGAAACTAACTATGGGTGAGAGATGAGCTTGTTTACTGTAATCTTTGTGGTTCTGTCAGGGCTTGGCATCTCTGAAAATTAACACTGGATCTATAAACCCTGTGACCTTCAAAAACGGTCAGATCCAGACCTTGGAATTCAGACTCTCTCTATGATGGACCAAACTTCAATACTAAATCCAAATACGCCTAAACTTCATAAAAATGCAGATTCATATCAGATCTCAGATCCAAACATTGTGACTCAGGATCATCTCAAATCATCCAATTCTTCAAGTTTTCTGGTCCTTTCATGACTTGACTAGACCAGGATTTAGGAAGACCTGGGCTGTGACTCTAGGCAGTCCAGCCTGTATTTAATTAGACTGGAGCTAGAGAGACAGTGAGAATGACAGGGTTATGTTTGTGCTCAGCATCCTCAATAAAGAATTTGCTTTGTATTCACTACAGTCAAGGCCTGTCTCTTACCTATCACAACAAATATTACATGTTTCCTCTTTTTCTCATGGGTACAAATATCAGATTGCCATCCCACACAATCATGCTGCATAAATATCATATCGTTACAAACAGTTCAACCCAGTCACATTGAAGCCATGGCATTCAAAATGTAAAAAGATTTTGAATTCTAAATATTCCATCCAAGAGACAACCACCCCAAAAGTACATAACTTTTTCAAGTAACTTCTAATTAATTTAGACAATGTAAGTTTCAAGTAACTTCTAATTAATATCTAATCTAATAAGTAAGTTTCAAGTAACTTCTAATTAATTTAGAAAAAAAAATTTCTAATTAATTTGGCAGGCCCGTACTCTAGTTACTCATCACAGTTCATTCATCCCTAATACAATGGCAAAATGCAGCGAAATTTACTAGTCATTGCAGCGTCTTCTTAGAAAATGGAGGAGCATTATGTTTTGAAATTTATTACAAAATTCCTGTGATGTAGCAGCCACTATTAAACCATCATATTTGAAGACTTCAAAAGCAGCTGGTAATATCTGAGGTCAAATGACTTATGCTTTAAAAACCTCTTTTCATAGTCTAAACCCAGAAGTCTTCTATATTTGTTGACGGTAGTATCATATTTGCATCCTGTCATATACACCTATGTACTTTTAAAATACATAAAATACCAGATCTTATTTTGTTTCCTGTTTCCTAGAACATTGCTTAGAAGTTTTCACCCGAGACTGTGACACCTGTCAGTACAATCTATGGTATGATAGGTCAAGAGGAGTAGTTAAAGGAATCAAAGAAAGCAGGCATAGACTCATAGACTGTAAAGCCAGTAGGGACCATCACGATCACCTAGTCTGACATCTTCCATATTGCAGGCCACAGAACCTCACCCACCCATTCTTGTAATAGACCCATAACCTTTGGCTGAGTTACTGAAGTCATCATATCATGATTTCAAGACTTAAAATTACAGAGAATTCACCATTTATAGTAGCTTAAACCTTCAAGTGACCTGGAACCCACACTACAGAGGAAAGTGAAAAACCCCTAGGGTCTCTGCCAACCTGACCCAGAGTAAAATTCTTTCCCAACCTCAAAAATAACATGACAGATTATATTGCATAAGATTAAGATATGTGAAAAGTGTCCTACTATACAACTCTGTTTAAAAAAATACCATAGAAAAACTAGGTAAATAAACACTGTGTTTGTACTTTCCTATACATGTTACATATGTCCGGAAATTACACTTCAGCAATGAGATAGATATTTTTTTAAAAAAAGAAAAGAATCAGTTTAGCGGGTTTTAAAAAAGGTGTATCTGAGTACAGCACCTTTAGAGCAACAACTGTGATGCCCACGTACTTTTAATATCTCCTAGGCAATAGTTATACCATCCAGTATACAATGAAACTTGCTCTTGCTCTTAAGTATATATAAACTTGCTCTTAAGTATATATAAAATGTAATGAAATATTATGTTTTTGAGGGAACTGAATCAAATCAACTAGGTGCAATAAAATTTTAGGAAATATCATATTATGATAACCATTCTGCCCATGTTTGTTTACTATATAAATATACATAAGTGCATAGACAAAATTTTTGTACACAATTGTAAAGTTAATGGAAAGGTGGTCCAGTGACATTACACACACACACATGCAAAGTTTTCCAAACTTGTGTGCATCAAATTCCTAAAATTAAATTTAGTCAAGTAAATAAAAGTAGCCTGATTTTCAGAGGTGCTGGGCATTCCCAAATCCCACTGAAGTCAGCAGTACCTTTGAAAATAAGAAAGCATGTACTATATATCAATTTGAGACTAACAAAATATTTAAAATCTCTGGAAAGAACAGTCTATTACCACAATATCTGATGACACATCAATTACTCTCACTATTGAAGAAGCACTGTCATTAATCAGAGAATGTTTTTATTGCAGTCAATATGTGTGTGTGTGGGGGGGGGAGTGTCAACTCCTATAAGACAAAATAAGGGTTGATTTTTCTATTTTAAATAACCACAAACTAATTGCAACTCCCTAAATTCTGGGAGTAAACAGGTAGTTAAAACATTCTGCATCCAAGTTTGTGTGAAAGATTCTCTTTCACCACTACCACAATTTAAGAATTTTCTCATTTAATTATAATGTAGCTGTATTTATTTAAAGATGTCAAATTCAAAGGTAAAGACAACTTTATCCTCTTCGTTTAAACAATCTGTTTCCACACTAACCTATCTCAAATTCCCCAAGCAACTGTTCTAATTGAAGTACAGTAGCCAAATAAATCCCATTATTTAGGTCAATGTCTGGGAGTTTGTTTATTGATGTTGTTGTTAAAACATTTATCATGTTGGGAAATCTATTTGCAGAGAGAATCCTTGGAATATAAATTTTAAAAATGCTATTGATTGCAAAACAAAAAAAATCTACACAATTATTTTCCTCAAATTTCCTGTGCAATTAACACTTTAATTGCAATGTAAATAATTGGCTAATTAATCATAACACGTTTGTTATTTGAAAACTAAAATATAAAGTATATAATATTTTTACTCATTTTACAGTCAAATGATTTTAGAAGGGAATAGTCTAACTCAATCTTAAAATGCTTTATCATCACATATCAGCTGTACCAAGCACCTGGAAATAGCAGGTGAAATAAACTAAATATTGCAGCTCTGCCATCTGATACATAAAATGAGCCGAACATAAATGAATGTTTAAAGCATTCATTATAGAATAAACGTTCTTGAACACTTTGCAAAGTTGGCATATGTATCTGTGTTTTAAAATCGAGAGCAAGAGATTAGGTCATTTCTTAAAATAAAAGACAACAGATAAACGGACTGGGATATCGAGCTAACATTTCACACGCTCATACTGTTGCTATTTAAGTAGTGTAAAGTATACATCATGTATACAAATTTTCCAATAATATTCGAACAGTAAAGGACTGATATCTCTGGTGTTCTGAAACCATGTTGTACTCCTACAAATGGAGCATCAGAGCAGCAGCTTGTAACAAGACAACTGGAGGCAAAATGTTAACATAGTTACATTTTCTGGGGGGAAAAAATCAGGAGCGAAAGTTTCCTAATGTCATTTGCCCAGCTGTTTCAGAGAAATTAAAAAGCCTCCTACCTTTCTGTACACCAGCATGTTTGGGGATTCATCAGCCACCCCGTTGCTGCTCTGCCCATAATTATTTCCTTGCGCCATGTCCCAATGCTATGGTCCTCTGGCAAAGGTTGCGCTGAGCAATTGGCCACTGTGAAAGGTAAGAGCGATCTCTGTGAGATACAGCTGCAGCAGGTCTCCTTCCCCCTACTGACGGTGATGAATAGAGCTGACTTACTCCCATCACTTTACCATCATCCGTTTCTCCGCCCGACATTTACGCTGGGGCAAAACAGCTAATTCCCCGTTTACTGCCATTACCCCCTTGTAAATACTGAATGAGTGTAATGTACTAACTCAGTTTCCACTTTAATGAATTGTCACTTCACACCGCTCCGCTGACCCCCCCCCCCCCGCCTCCCCGCTGAGCACACTCTGGTAGAGGCATCTCCCTACCCAACGCTCCCTCCCCGCCCCCGAATACTGGGCACCGCATCGTTCCCATCGCCTGTGTCCCGGTGCCAGGGACTGCCCAGTAGCCGGCTGCCCGCCCCGCTGTTCAGCCGGCGGTTCGCCCCGCACCCCGCGCCCCAGCAGCCGCCCCGGGGCACCTCCCGCTGCAGCGCTTCCCCCGGCCCGTGCGGCGCTCACCCCCCTGCACAAAGAGCCGTGCCAGCCCCTGGAGTGGGGGGAGCCCCCCGGCCCCCCACGATGCCGGCTCCGTCGCCTCCTCCCCCCGCCTCCACGGGCGGAGGGCGCCGGCTGCTGCAGAGGGCTAGCCGGGCTCTGAGCAGCCAGCCCCACAGCCCGCTGCGGGGGGAGGGTTCACCGCGCCCCCCCCCGCCCCCCGCCAGCCCCGGGGGGCTCCGCTCTCCTGCCGGCCCGGCGCCTCCAGGCAGCCCCGCGGCACGTTCGGGCTGGCGCGGCCGGCGGCTCTGCCCTGCGGCAAGAAGCCCGCGCCTGGGCTTTCAGCACCGCGGACAGCAGCCCCGGAAGCCCTCAGCCGCCGGGGCTGGCCGGCACCTCACCCGCGCCGCTCTGGGGGGGGGGGGAGAGGCGAACTCCCCCCCCTACCCCGCTCCCCGCCCTGACTATTTACCTCCCCGGGCCAAGGTCACTGGCTGCACGGCGGCAGCGGCTCCTCTCCTCCGCCTCCCCCCGGCGCGCGCCGCGCGGTCCGTGTCAGCCGGCAGCGGAGGGCGGGATGCGAGGATCGGTCATCACACAAACAATGCGCACCCGGGCGGCTGCCGCTGCCGCTGCCGCTGCCGCCGCGGAGGCTGCGACTTCCCCCGCCGCCTTGCACAAGCGGCCGCGGCTCCCCTCCCTGGAACGGAGCCGCCTCGTCACGTGAGGCAATGGAACGTCAAAGGTGCTGCGGCTGCAGCGCCAGGCGCCTGGCAATCCCGCCCGCTCTCCGGCTGCTGCGCTCAGCCCTTCCTCCCCGCCCCCGCGGGAGGCAGCCAAGGAGCTGCAGCTGCCTGCAGGTTTGGCAGCAAGTTGCCAACGGGCTTAGGCAACGCGGGAGGGCTGGCCAAGAATAGAATATGGGCTAATGGGATGGATGATTGAGCGGGGCAGCAGTGGGGGAAAGTGCCACATCCGCTCTCTTCCTCCAGCATACGGCCCTGACTGATCACCCACTGCGCCCGGGCTTGTGCCTGTTTTTAGGGAGTGAGGCCAGCGTTTTAAAACTTGGGTCATAGAGAGCCACTTTCATGGCGAAAGGGCCTACTTTTCAGAAATGGTGAAGCTGCTGCAGCTCTCATTGACTCCCCCGGAGACTGGGAATGATCAGCGCCTCTGGAGGGGAATTACACCCCTTATTTAGGGAGCTGGATTTTAGGCATCCAAATTTGCTAAGCTAAAATTTTCTAACAGAAAATATTGGTAATAGCAGCAGGAGGAGTAAGCCATCTTTTAGGGTGAAGAGATTTTCCTGTGGCATGCTGCCTCTTGAGGAGCGTGCTTTGGGACAATCATAGCAATTGGAGCTGGAAGAGACCCCTGTATATAATTACAGACTCTCTCTCAGCAGTGGGAAGGAGAGGATAATGACTTTGTCCTTCCAGACATGTCCTGATTGAGATGCTCTTCCTTGCACAGCAAACAGCCAATCAGCAGCTGACCGGGAAATAAAGTTGTTTATTTGTTAAATGCCTACAACGGTGGTGTCACTTGCTGTGCAAAACACAAAATAAGACAGTCCCTGCCTCAAAGAGCTTACAAGCGAACTGATAGAGGAAGCCTGCTCTCTGTTGCTGTGAAGGTAGAAGAGCAGAGATGTCTCAAAGAAGGAGTCCAGCTTGTGAAGGAGTCCAGGCCTATTGTCCACCACATATACCAGCACCCTCCCATAACAGATCATGAATGGGAAAAAAACTGGTTAAGAAATTACTTAAACAAGTTAGATGTCTTCAAGTCAGCAGGGCCTGATGAAATAGATCATAGAAACTTAAGGCTGAAGAGATCTCAGTGTCATTAGCAATTATCTTTGAGAACTCCTGGAAGACAGGAGAGATTCCAGAGGACTGGAAAGGGGCAAATATAGGACCCAACTATAAAAAAAGATTAAGAACCCAGGGAATAATACATGAGCTAGCTCAACTTCTGTACACAGAAGGATATTGGCGCAAATAAACAATTTGTAAGTACCTAGATGAAAATAAGGTGATAAGTAACAGTCAGCATGGATTTGTCAAGAAAAAATCATGTCAAACCAACCTATGACAGGGTAACAAGCTTTGTGGATAGGGGAGCTTCTCATAAACAAACTAGAGAAATATAGCTTTGACAAACCTTCTATAAAGTGGGTACACAACTGGTTGCAAAAGCATATTCAGTTGTTATCAATGATTCACAATCAAGCTGGAAGGGCATATCAAGTGGGGTCCAGTTCTATTCAATATCTTCATAAATGATTTTAATAATGGCATAGAGAGTACACTCATAAAGTCTGATGATGATGATGCCAAGCTGGGAGGGTTTGCAAGTACTTTGGTGGATAGGATTAGAATTCAAAATGATCTTAACAAAGTGAAGAAATGATTTGAAATTGAATAAAGACAAATGGAAAGTACTATACATAGGAAGGAATAATCAATTGCACAAATACAAAATGGGAAAAGACAGCCTACAAAGCAGTCCTGCAGAAAAGGATCTGGGAGTTATAGAGGATCACAAACTAAATATGAGTCCAAAATGTAATAGCATTGCAAAAAAACCCAAACATTATTTGGGGAGGTATTAGCTGGAGTGTTGTAAGCAAGACATGAGAAGTAATTCTTTCTCTCTATTCAGCACTGCTAAGGCCTCAACTGGAATATTGTGTCCAGTTCTGTGCACCACACTTCAGGAAAGATGTGGACAAATTGGAGAAAGTCCCCAGAGGAGAGCAACAAAAATGATTAAAAGGACTAGAAAACATGACCTCCAAGGAAAGTTTGAAAAAATTGGGTTTGTTTAGGCTGGAGAAAAGAAGACCGAGTGGGAATATGATAATAGTCTTCAAGCATATAAAGGGTATTAAGAGGAGGGTGATACATTGTTCTCCTTAGCTCCCGAAGACAGGACAAGAAGTGATGGGCTTAAACTGCAGCCAGGGAGATTTATTTTGGCCATTAAGAATATTTTCCTAACTGTGAGGGTAGCTGAGCACCTGTGGAATCCCTGACATTGGACGATTATAAGAACAAGTTAAACAAACACCTGCCAGGGAAGGTCTAGATAAAACTTAGTTCTGCCTCAGGGCAGGAGACTGGACCAGATGACCTATTGAGGTCCCTTCCAGTCATACATTTCTATGATTTCTCTGCGTAGAGGAAGGTACAGGCAAGGGGAAGTCTGGTGTTATGATGTGCATTATGGGGGACGGAGACCAAACTGAGAGGTTCTGGGTACCCAGAACTGAGATGGAGGCAAGCGGTGGAGTCAACGTACTGTGTTAGAGGAGAAACCACCACATTAAGAACTTCTAAAGGGATAGAACCAGTTTTGGAAGGAAGAGTTGAATTGAGTGCTTCTGAGAGGGACAGAGTTAAGTTAGAGGAGATCAGAGAGCCAAACTGAAGATGTTGGGTGGCAGTGGCAGCTGAGGGGCTCTTTAGGAAAGTTGAGGGTGGTTTCAAAAGGACAAAGGCAAGTCTGCAGATTCAGAGGTACATGGAGAGTGAGGACCATTAAAGTCCTCTGGGGTTGGCAGAGGTGACTTGGGTGTCATCTCCCTGGAGCATAGTAGCGTCTTGCTTTTTGAGGGGGGGCGCATCTAGGAGAGTCTTTTAGCAGGACAAAGACAAGTTGCGGTTTTTGTGGGAACAGAGGCAAGTAGAAAGGGAAATGGGCTGAAGCAGAGATGAGGAGGAATAGAAGTTAGAGTGGGGTCTCTGGAACAGAGACTGGGGGAGAGGATGGAGAGATCTGATAGATGAGTGGGAATGTTCTGGCGGGAAAGCAGAAGTTGAGGTGACCAAAGTGAAAATGAAGGTCAACAGGGACAGAATTGAAAGGGGGAGATGTTGAGGGATAGAGGAGGGGAGGTTAATGTCAGAGCGATCATGCTTCATGGTGGGGATAAGAAGCAGCAACAGAAAATGGAATTCTTAGGCTGAGGAGCAGAAAGAGAGGGAGAACAACATGATGGGGCAGAGGGAAAGAGAAAAGAGGTATCAGACGGAGGGATTTGAATGTGGCAATAGTTTGGTGCTTTGAGATGGGAGGGAGAAGCATAAGGAAAGCAAAGAAGAGGAGCAAGAATAAGATTTTGGTGAGTGTATGAAAGGGAAGGAAAGAAGAAAAGAGGTGAAAAAGAGTGAAAATACTGGGTGTGGAAAATGTGAAACTGAAGAGTGGGCAAAGGGGCTGAAGATATTCTTGCTTCCTGCTAAGAATGCACATGGAGTGCACTAGATATGGTCCCCAAGTCATGACATTTGGATCCAAATTTGAACCTCCAAAAGTTCAGGTTTGTTCAGACTCAGTGATTCAGTCCAGTCATTAGAGACAGAAATAAACCACATTTCCTAAAGTATGCATCTGGGGTTCCAAACTAAGCATCACCTCTTGAATGGAGAGTACTAAAGAGCTCAGATAGCTCAGTGATAGGGTTTTATATTGCACTAGATAGATACAGTGGAAGAACATAGTTCTTAAGGTGTATTAAGAACACAAATCACCTAACCTGCTGGGGAGCATCAAAAACAGCACAAACTCAAACACTTATTGTATCAGATTGCATTTTAACAGCTTTTATGAGGGGGCTATAAATGGCAATGGCACAAAGTACCTTTTTAAATGCAATTTTATCTTTTGTAAAACCTCACAGGAAAATATTAAAGATTCACATATATTCCTTCCTTCCAATTACTCAGATAATGAACAGAGAATGCATTTTAATAATAGTATGAATTAGAATGGCATGGAAGAAAATACCAGTGGGTTTCCAATATTGTTATATTATATTACTTTCTTACAGTAATGTCATCTTGTTGATTTAAGTGAGAGAACCAACAAGAAGAAAGCCAATTTGTTCTGGAATCCTTATAGTATGGATGAAGTAGTTTATATTTAGGCTTGGCAGAATTTGATTTTTTTTTAATTGTGACAGATATCAATGTTTATTTTTAAGCATATTTCTATTTTATCAATTTAAATTTTCACAGTTGCAGTAAATTATGAGGGACTCAGACAAGTGGGGGGTCCTGAATAATTTGATGATAGTAGATGTTGAGATTCAAAAAGTTGAAAGCTTTATGACCAATAAAACAAATTGTCTACCTGACATATCAAAATATAAAAAGTAAATATTAATAAATCAAACTCTAATAAGTTCTCAAGCAGCATTTTTTTACTTCACCTATCTGTAAACATCAGGTATCGTCATCAATAGAATTTTTTTTTCAGTTTGTGTATGTACAGTGAAATCAATGTCTACCAACATTTACTGATAAAAATCTAATCCTTCCAAGCTTATCTATATTTTAAGATGTGTCTCTGATGTATCCATTTCCTATTAACTATTCCAATTTCAAATTCTGGCAGAGTTGTACTTCTTTGGGATAGTGGAATACTCTGCTAAGGAGAGGACTAATTTATTCTACAACCCATCCAATTTTTCCATTGTTCTGACAGCCACATCAAAGTAGCAAGCAAGATTGAAGGTGAAGCCTTCCCAATTGCAGTATGTGATTTTATCCACACAGATCCTAAAACATTGTTTATGCTTTTTTTTATATTGTTTTGACTAACCTCACAAGTCAAGCAAGGGATAAGTCATGTTAAATCAGTTCAGTGAGGAGTGTATATTGCATTTTCTTTTAACGTGGAAATTTTCTTCCATCTTAAAATTTTGCAGACCTCTTATGGGAGCTTTGCATATGTAAGAACTGCAGGACAAGACCACAAATGGACGATAGATAAGAATCCCCAAGAGATAGATCTGGCATTTAAAGTTTTGATTCAGGTGCATTTTCTTCATTTCTTGCTTACTTTTTCCAACATTACAATGAAGAAGTTCCCACTTCTGCAGGGACTGAACAAGAAAGAATACAGTAAAGAAATGTCATGGGGCATAGATCAGTGTTCACATCACACTCTCCATCAGTACCCGGCCAGGGCTGTGGAACCTAATGATCCAACCAACAGACCAAATTTGGTGATGAATCCTGGTCACATGCCACCTGAGGCACGTTGCACATACCCTAAGAACAAGATCACATTACTGTTATGGAACTGATAATGGACTGGGCTACTTCCATGTTGCTAGGTGAACTAAGCCCAATTTTGATTATTTCTGTTAGAATATATAGTAGGTAAACACATTCTAATACAAGGAGAAATATCTGCTTGGAAGTTTTACATACTGCCGAATTTTCCCTATAGAAGTTTGGGTTGGAAGAGGACTTAAGTTGGGAGTTAGCTGGAGTGGGAAATATTTGAGTTAGTGTGCAGGGACCCAAGGGGGAAACCTGAGGGCCCTGGGGTCCAGAAAGAAGGACCTGAAGACAGACAAATTAGCAACCAGAGTTACACCATTTTGAATATGGGACTTTGATAACCAGAAAGAGGGAGAAATGGTAGGTGACCTGGCTGGAGGGCTAAGTCATCAGAAGAGGAAGGGAATGTCTAGACGGGGCACTTGAGAGGTGGAAACTCTGCTTAATCACACCCAGGCACTCTCGCTGTGGGGAGCCTGAAACAATGCACCAGTTAGATTCTAAGATCTGAGACTACACTATAGCTCAGATTAAATGGCTGGCAAGAGAAATGAGGAATTTGTGAAATAGTACTTTGGCAATAATTGTCATGAAATCATAAAAAAAAAGGCTGGGGGAAGGAATGTTAAAACAAAACAAAAACAAATCTAGATCCTTCAAGAAGTAGGGCACTGAAGGCTTTGAGATACAAGACAAGTTTTAAGTCTTTTTCTATTGTAGAATTTACCTCCAGGTTAGTGGAATATCAAGCCAAGAGATAACAAAAGAATGAGCCAGGGTTTTAGTAGTGGGGTCTGAGCCTGCGAGAGCATTAGGTATGTTATAGAGAAAACACAATGATTTGGTAAGAATGTGTATATAGTGGGAAACAGAGAGAGAGAGAGACAGAAGAAAGCAAACTGAGGTTGTAAACTTCAGTGTAACAAGGTAAAACTATTTCCCCATGTTTATTCCCCCCCCACACACACACACATACTCTGTTCCTCACACGTTCTTGTCAACTGCTAGAAATGGCCCACCTTGATTATCACTACAAAAGGTCCCTCCCCCGCCCCCGGCTGCCCGCTCTCCTGCTGGTAATAGATCACCTTACCTGATCACTCTTGTTACAGTGTGTATGGTAACACCCATTGTTTCATGTTCTCTGTGTATATAAATCTCCCCACTGTATTTTCCACTGCATGCATCCGATGAAGTGAGCTGTAGCTCACGAAAGCTTATGCTCTAATAAATTTGTTAGTCTCTAAGGTGCCACAAGTACTCCTTTTCTTTTAACAGAAGATAATGCAGTTGTCAATGGTGAGGAAAATCAGAGAATTCTGGAAGATGAAGAATTTGACAAGTTCACTGTGAGAAATTGATGAGATGATTAAGGTGGTACGTTGGAAAGAAAACTAGATGCAGGGTTGGACTGAGGAAAGAGCTTAAAGTGTGCTTGGTGTCTGAAAGAAGAACCAGAAGAGAATGAACAATGGAGAGCAGTAGAGGAAAGTTCTGTAAGTCAGACCAAGGGAATAAAACCAAATTGGAGACTAGTCTTAAAAAAAAGAAAAGAAAAAAAGAAAGTTAAAGTACGTAATTGAGAGGAAAAGGAATGTAAATCCCCGCTGTCTTTAAATTAATTTGCATGATCAGGTTCTTAGGTATAAGTGGAGGGAGTAAGGCTGAAGTCAAATGGGAAGAGTTGCTGGGGTTTTAAAGTGTAGGAATTGATCTGTGAAGATATTTATTTAGAAAGAATAAACCTGAGCTGCAAACACCAGGACAAACTCACAGTGGTGGAAGTCAGTGTAGCTCACAGGATTTCCTCTAGAGGTTCTCAGAGTGAGACCAGCAACAGGGAAAGCAAAGACCAGGGACGTATGGGCTCATCTGGAAGTCAGAGAGAGGAACTGAAAAGTCAAAATCTAGAAAGGAGCAAAGTTGAAAGGTGCCCATGGAGTCAGAGAAATATCTAATGTGACTTTGTGCACATTTTAACCTATATAACCACAATACTGTTTTACTCTCACCCTTGTTCGTCCTTCTTTCCTATCATTGTTACATTCACTTGTCTAATGACACTAAGATGTTTGGGCTGAGTTCACATCTAAGTGTGCATTTGTAGAGTGCCTAACAGGAGGTTCCCAATCCAGAATGCGGCCTTTGAAAGCTAATATAAAAATATTTAATTTCATATAATTATTATAACATAGTACCATCTAGTGCCCATCTATCAAATGGCAGAACTGAGTCCTGGGTATGTAACTAGGCCTTGCTGAGAAATGTCCACGACCAAGTTTTAAAAAAAATATGTGTGTAGCTATTTATAAGCTACTAAAATAAAAATCCTATAGGCACCGGCTAATATTTTAGCACTACAGTAAAGTCCCACACCCTTTGTGTCACATTCACAATGGCCCTTCCCTCTGCCTAGCGTGCCCCAGAGGCTTGGGGTAGACAGGGGCAGGTTCCGCTGCTCTTAGGATGCTGCTGCAATAATTTGTATGCAGGTGATGGATTCAACAGCATATTTACTCAGCAAAATGCTACAGAGGTCCCACTCTATCTTATCAGGAAAAGGATAAAATCATAGGCATGAACAACTTGTAGATTCTATTGTGTTAATGTCTAATGTTTTCTGCTGTATTCTACAAATGTTAACATCCTGGTTTTTACCCTTCCATTACCAAAATGCAGCCATCATAATGTAAGCAGAGCAGCTGCACACCACCTCTAACCCAGCACAGCAAAAAACTGTCTCAAACCAAAACAGCAGAAACAAAGGTCAAAAGCTGACATGCCACCTTCAAGCCCTAATTGGGACCATTTTTAAATGTTAATATTAACTATGAGCACATGTGACATCTTTCCCCCCTATTTTAAAAAAGAAAGGAAATTAAATGCTAAAACCCCTAAGTGAATACAATATTAAGGCCCTGATTCAGGAAGGGAACTTAAGCATGTGCTTCAATCCAACTGAAAATTTAACATGAACTTAAGCATATATTTAAGTGCCAGAATCAGAACCTAAAATAGAAAATAAAAATGCGCAATCTGGAAGTGCAAGAGTTGAGGTTCCCACAGCAACATTAATTTGGCCATGCTGCACATTCTTGTATATCTTCTGAGATACATTTGTAACAAACAATATAATTAAGCTATACACTGAACCAGATGAAAATAGGAATAGTATCCATATGCAATGTGGCTGAGTTAATATTGCTGTAGGTACCTTAACATTTCTTCTTCCTGGTGGTTTCTGATTTTAACTGGACAGCTTTCATACTTGTAGGATTTGCATTTGTTTTATGATCATGTGTCTTGTCCAACCCCATACACTTCTTCTATAACCACAGCTATATTCCCCAATTGTGTGTATCATGACCATGCAATACTGGTTCCCTTTTTGGAATCATTATTATGAACTGTTGCAAGCCTCGTATTTTTAGGGAAGCCTGAGGGGAAGTGTTTTTTTCATTTCCATAAGCAGCCTGCTGTACTGGGAATGAAGTGATAGTTTCTCTTTTTTTGTTGATTTAATATCTGTCTCTTATTTACTTTTCAATTCTTTCCCCATTTCTTTAGGGCTGGTCACGATTACCAAAGAAACATCTTCATTGTGGATCCTGCAGTGCTCTCTCACACCTAGTTATGATGCCAGCAGCATGAGTCAGTTACGGGTTGCTGAGAAACTACTCTCTTTCCTGTGTTGTTTTCCCTCATTAGGAACATGCCAGCTTCAGAAAGCGAAAGGCTAACTGACCTGAAAAGACTCATTCCTTGTGTGGTGAAGTCAAAGTCCAACCTGTTCAGTGGGGTCTGAATTCCAACCTTCAGCTACAGAGCGTTCCAGTATCAACATGTCAGCAAGCATTTCATTTCTCTACTGGCAGTCTCCCCTCTCGCCCCCGCCTCTTTCCCATACTACATCTACATTTAAATGAAAGAGAAATGCTTCAAATGAGGGAGGATAATATAACAGCCCAGCTTCTTCCCAGAGTCTGTGCGGGGGAGGGAATCAAGACACTTACCTCAGTGACTATCATTCTCCTTTTCAGTTTTTATGTGCTCCTAGAGAATGTGCTGTACACATTACACAGTGTTTCTAACACATCTGGTTGGGGGCCTTGGTGAGTAATGACCAAGAAGGATAAAATAAAGGCTGCCACGAGCTGTTACAAATTGCCAGAGATCTAGACATGGTTAAAGGGCAAAATTCCCCCTGAAGAACTAAAAACCAAACGTGAACCACTACTTTCTAAATAAAATGGCTTGGACGTGAGCAATGCGTGCCTTAGATGTACCCCAACTAAATGCATACTGTCCTTGAATAATAGATGCCAGAGACTGAATTACTGGCCAACACACAACACTTAAAAATAAATAACCTAGCATCTCTTCTCTTATCGACTGCTTTTGACCCTGGTGCTTTAGCATTATTAATAGAAACATTATTATAAACTTTTGAAACCAATATAAAGTTGGAGAGAAAAAAAATAGCCAATAAACACTGAGACAGGACATGAAATGCAAGTGCAGTGGTCACCCTTAAAAGCTTTTCTGTGGTGGCCTAGGTGACTAAATGGCATTACCTCAGTATTTGCATTATTCCTAATACCAGGAGAATACAGAAGTAACAGAATCTCATTACCAAAGGTAAATGCACAATTTTTTTAAAAAATGACAACCCACTGAAGAAATGAGGGAGGCAAAAAATGTTTAACTGGTGTATTGTCAAAAATAAGGGACTAATTAGGTCTGTCCAACATTGGTCTGATGTGGGGCGGGGGGAGGGGGAGAAGGAAGACGATACCAGGAGAATTTGTACTTAAATAGAATGGTGGTGGTTACTGAAGATAAAATTATGATGGGGAGGTGGTTCTAAGTGCATCTGTAGTTTGGATGGCTCAGTGCTTGACATATACAGGACGAATGAGGAAAGGCTGACCAGCACTTTACTCCATGTCTCAGAGGGCATGTGACTGGGGTGGAGATGTGGCCCTGGTTAGTTCCACCCACACGCTGTGCATCAGCTTCTGTCTGTAGTACACCACAGTTTATGCTCCATATTCAAGCCAAAGAACTTCCCTTGTGTAGGGGCAAGGTTGCGGAAGATTGGCGAGGAGCTAAGTGGTGGACTGAGTATATGACTGGATGTAAGCGGAGGATGCAGGCAGTTTCAATGAACTTTGTCTGACAGACCCTGCCAAAAGACATTGTAGCATAGCTCAGCATATTTTTGCCTGTAAAGGAGTCAGTTTATGTAATAAGCATAAATCGTACATATAAGAATGTAGCCAGCTGTTGACCCCATGTAACCCCAAGATAAGCACAGAAAATATAGCGCCGCAGAGGACTCCTCCCCCGGCGGAGTCCTGCCTGGTCAGCTGTCCCGAACGGCCAGAATCCCCTGCAGCCCCTCCACGCGTCCTAGGGGCTCCCAGCGCAGATTGGAGCATAAGTCCTTTCTTCCTTCAATAAAGCGTAGTTTACTATTCTTAGGCCTGAGTGTCCTCCTTTCGCTGGTATCTTCCCCCCCAGCCCTTGCGGGCACACCTTGGTTAAGACACTGGTTCCTAGACCATGTGGAAGCATTAGGCCTTTAACAGAGCTGGATCACACATGATATGTGGAACAAGTAGAAAGAGGGAGTTTATTCCACCGGAGGGGCAATAAAGCAGGAGCAAAAGCAGCATACGACAAATGAGATAGCATGAGGAAACTGGTTGGGAGCAGAAAGGGAATTTATTAGCTGCTTAATAAGTAGAGATAAGGAAGGTACAACATCATGGGAAGCAAAACAAGCAAGGGAAAGATTGGTAAGTAATGGAGCTGATGAAGAAGCAGAGAGACATGAAAAAAATATCAGGATCTTTGTAAAAGAGATGAGACATATGATTAGAACAACCACTTCTGATGTGTAACAAGTCAGAGATAGACACCTTGTTCCATGTTTGACCGTAGCCTAAGATATGACTTTATTGTCCTTCATGGAGCAGCACTTCGAAGCTTTGAAGCATTGGAGAGGTTAGTTTGTTTTCTAAATCACCTAAATGGGGAATGTTTTTACATTGTTGGAGAGGTTGTTACTAGAACAGGGCAGGAAACAGTTTTCTTGTCCCATTAAAATTTGAGGTTAAAAAGAAAAAGGTTTTCCCATCTCAAATCAGGACAAAAAGTCAATCCATAAAAAATTAATTGCAAACCAAAAAATCCAAAAAAATAATTACAGTTCAGTGAAAAGATTTTATTTCTAAAATTTGGAAAGTTATCATTTTGATTGACCATTTAACATGTTTAGAAAGGAGTCTAGTCTGTGAAAGAAGCTTATTGAAACATCTCTGAGGGTGAGATTTCTTCTGTAATCAGTTTCTTAATGTATTACGCTTAGACTTCCATGTTTTTGTTTTATTTTGCTTGGTAATTTACTTTGTTCTGTCTGTTATTACTTGGAACCACCTAAAAACTACTTTTTATACTTAATAAAATCACATTTTGCTTATTAATTGACCCAGAGTAAGTAATTAATTCCTGGGGGAGCAAACAGCTGTGCATATCTCTCTATTAGTGTTATAGAGGGCAAACAATTTATGAGTTTACCCTGTATAAGCTTTATGCAGAGTAAAATGGATTTATTTGGGGTTTGGACCCCATTGGGAACTGGGTATCTGGGTGATAGAGACAGGAGCACTAAGCCTTTTCAGTTAAGTCTGCAGCTTTTGGGGGGATGTGGTTCAGACCTGTGTCTGTGTTTGCAGCAGGCTAGCGTGTCTGGCTCAACAAGTCAAGGTACTGAAGTCCCAAGCTGGCAGGGAAAGCAGGCTCAGAGGCAGTCTCAGCACATCAGGTGGCAGTCCCAAGGCGGTATCTGTGACCCAACCCATCATATTATTAAAATACAGTGTGTGCTACCAGCAGTCCTCCACTAAGGAATGTGCATATTCTAGATCAACTCAACCCAACTTCTGTTTTAGTTCAAGTCATATACTTGACTGAACCCCTGCTTTCTGCAGCATGCTGAATGCTCAGACAAAGCAAAGTTTTTTGTGATGAATTAAAAAAATGCAGATGACAACAAGAAAACAAAATCCCAAGGATGTTATTACAGGCAGTGTTGGTAGCACCTCCTATGATTAAGGTTGCCTGATAATTCCCATTATAAGACCCTCTTTTCAGTTGCTTATAAATTTGCCAAACTTTAATTGTTCAGGCTGAAATTTTCCATGGAAGGTGTCTTTTTCAGACTGAATTATTTGCAAAGGGTTCAGACATTTCAATTTTTCTAAGGAAAAATAAATACATTGTTTCTCCCACCCCCAATTTTAAAAACTCCCAACAACCTTTTATTTGAGATGCTCTCGCATTCCCAGGCCTTTGAGCAGGAACTTAAAATTTGGCACGGGTTGGCCTTTGTGTCAGGGATGTGCCTTTTGCCATCTCCATGAAAATCTGCTCAAATTTGGCTACTGTGGAAACAAGTCACAGTTTGCATATGGACAGTAAAGGCTTGCTCGATCTTCACAACCTATGGAATCTTGAGAGACTTCAATTCTGGGCGTGCCCCAGCCTGGGCCTGAGCAGGGCTTTCCCTGCAATTGATGCTTTTGGCTGCTGCAGGACATGCCAGGTCCAGGCAATGGAATTGAAAACAGCGAACCCGTGGCAAAGCTCGTGGTTGGCAGGCCAAAAAAAAAAAAATCTGGCAGGCTGAATGTAGCTCACAGGCCACCAGATATTGCTACAGGCCTCCCTAGAGCAAGATTCTTCCTATGTCTCTCTCATTAAACTTCTTAGGATCATCCAGAGGAGGGTTTATTAATTTAAGTTTTATTGTTTGTGTCATTAAGTTTTTGTCATGTAGGGTCAAATGCTGCTATTGTCTTGACTTCAGTACGTGCTAGCTTTGACATCTCATGCTAATACAGTGAGCAGCATTGGATGCTTAGTGCGAGTAAGCTGTTGAAGTCTTTGTGCAAAAGTCTGAAGAACAGACTCAAGGCTATTAGAGTTCATTGATTCAAGAATATACATTTGCCAGAAGCCTGGAGTTCTAGAAACCATCTCTCACATCAAGAATTTGTGAATTCCGTGATTCCCCGAAGGAACAGAAGAGAACATCTTTTTAGATAAATTCTTGTGTTCCTTCATCAAATGTTTGAATATAAGTTTACTCCCCCATATATCGTTGATTGATGGTCAGTATATTTAAGTCTTAGATGAAGTAAAAAAGTTATAGGTCCTTGATAGTCTGAACATAAAATTCACTGGGGGTGAGGTAGGATGGTGACGTGTCCAACAAGTGACAAGGGAGTTCTTCATTCCCCAGGAACATCAACACGGGGCAACACGAAAGGGATTCTTCACTCCTCATGACTCCCTTCATGGGGCAAGGGAGTAGTAAAATGAAGAAGAGGTTTCTTCCCACTTTCCCAGGCTCCTAAGCCTGCTGCCTGCCATATTTCTTTATGTTTAGATATAAAGTGTTATACCCACTTCATCGTTATACATAGCATACATAAAAATGTTTCAAGTTCACAGTGAAACTAATAGATTGGTGGAGGTGGTCAACTCCCCACTCTTCATTAAGGGCATGGTCCTGCGAAGTTCTGAGAGTCATTCAGCATCTTACAGGATCAGTGGCTATAGTTCTACGTGGCAGCCAATTATTAATGCAAGTGTCAATAGACAGCTTTTGTATCCACATATACAAACACATATTCCCATGTTAAGATAAAATCAGTGTTCTGTGGTGCACCTTTTTTATATTCTCTCTCCAAATGTGGGAAGAATGGAAGCTGATGTCTCTGAGGCCAGAGTTAAGATACGTGTGAATTTCACTACTTTATAAGATTTGAGTTTCTTATCACTGAATTTCCTGGATTTCTAATTTAAATTAAAAAAAAAACCTGAGCTTTCTCAGTGGCGGCAGAAGACAGAACAAGGAGTAATGTCTCAAGTTGCGGGGGCGGGGGGTCTAAGTTGGATATTAGGAAAAACCATTTCACTAGGAGGGTGGTGAAACACTGGAATGCGTTACCTAGGGTAACCTCATCTTAGATGGTAGAATCTCCTTCCTTAGAAGTTTTTAAGGTCAGGCTTGACAAAACCCTGGCTGGGATGATTTAGATGGGGTTGTACCTGCTTTGAGCAGGGGGTTGGACTAGATGATCTCCTGAGGTCTCTTCCAACCCTAATCTTCTATGATTCTATGATTCTTCCCTAGCCACTGAGATGATCCTGCAAGCTTAATTTCAAGTACACATTTTTCGGGTTTTGGTTTTTTAGCTAGAACTAAAATGTTGATATTGTATTTTATGAAGGTCTAATCTCTTATCTTTTTGTAGTGCATTTTAAATTTAACAAACAGTGTAAAAGAAATGAGTAATTTATTGCCACCAAAAGTCTAAAATTACAACATAATTTTCCTTCAGTTTTTTAGACCCATATATTAACATAAAACAAGTGATACTTGAATTCACTCCATTAGTTATTCGTTGGACCTTTATGTAGTCACACTGGTATCATCACCAGTAATTCTGTTATGTTATTACTTGCCCTGAGTGTTTTTTTTTAAAAAAAGGAATAATGCATTTTGTTGAAAATTGCCATTCCCACAGCCAATCAACATTTTGTGTCATATTGCTGCTCATATTTGTCTCTAAGACACTTGTCCATATTTTTCAACCTTAACAAAATATTTACCTTTACAAAATAAAGAACCCTTCAGAGCCATCTCAGCAGAAGCTCTTTTGTTGTGCAAAAGCAGAGTATGCAATAGAGTGTAAGTAAATATTATCTCAAAGTAAACAGCTCCCACAAATGTACTGATTGTACTGCACTTCTGGCCTCTGATTTGTTCTGATCACGGAAGCCATTTACTACCTCCTTTACTCAGAGACAGTAATCAGGGCCAGCCTTAATACATTGCCAGGTGCGTGAAACATTTTGCCACCAACCTTCCCTGCCTCTTCCCACTCACACACCAAAACCAAACAAACAGAAATACTTTCAACTCAGTCTTGTCCATCCTGCATACAGACCGCAACACTAGTGTGAATGAGCTCAGTTTTATTAATAAATATGGTAACCATATGTTGCATAAAATAAGGGCTATCCTTGTTTTCGGGGCCTGTAACTTCAGTTTTACAGAAAACAGTGTTTTAAGCTGGTTTTTGTGTACTCCTGCAGACTGGCCTTGAAGGAACCATCAATTGACTGAGCTGGTGAAATACTCAGCAGGATGAGTGAGCACATATACATCTCAGGGGCCACCCCCAGGTCTATCATAAAATGACATTCTCTCTTAAAAAGAGATGCTTATGCTTCAATTAGCCAACCCAATACAGTTTTTGTAGCAGAAAATGAAGCCTCAACAGCCTTTCAGAATTCTTGAAGAATTTCCATTTTCAGGGAAATGTAGATAAATGCCTCAGTGAAGATAATTTGCTTGGATTTCAAAAAGAACTTGATAAGATCTGACATAAAGTATTGCTAAGGGAAATACCATAGCCATAAAAAGTATGGAGCAAAGTCCCTCCATGAAAAACTTGACTAACTCCATAATCCCACAAATGGATCTGCATATTGAAATATAATGGGCCATCACACCCTAGTGAGTCAGCAGAGGTGGTACCTGAGTGTTGTCCTAACTTAGCCTGAATTTCAAAGAACTCTGGCAAGTTGATGGAAGGGAGAAGAGGAGTGGACCCTGCTCTCTCTGTCCATAGATATTCATAAAATCATAGAAGTGTAGGACTGGAAGGGACCTCAGTAGGTCATCCAGTCCAGTTCTCTTCACTCAAGGCAGGACTATGTAATAACTAGACCATTCCTGACAGGTGTTTGCCCATGGAGGTTGTAGAATCTCTGTCACTGGATGTTTCTGAGAACAGGTTAGGCAATTTGTTTCAGTGCTTAACTACCCTGACAGTGAGGAAGATTTTCCTAATGTCCAACTGAAACTGCCCTTGCTGCAATTTAAGCCCATTATTTCTTTTCCTATCCTCAAGGTTAACAAAAACAATTTTTCTCCCTCCTCCTTGTAACAACCTTTTATGTACTTGAAAACTGTTAATAGGATGTCTCACACCTAGGGTGACCAGATGTCCTGATTTTATAGGGACAGTCTGAATTTTGGGGGCTTTTTCTTATATAGGCACCTATCCCACACCCCCGTCCCGATTTTTTACACTTGCTATCTTGTCACCCTACTCACACCACTGTGATTGGGGGAGGCCCTGGTTACCCACTACTGAACAGGCTTGTGAAACCCTACCCTTAGTTCTGCAAAAGGGAGGTGTCATTCTAACTACTTCCTCAGCAAGAGCAGAATGTTAGTGCCTGTATGCCTTTGGTGGAATCAAGGAAAGCTAAAGAAGCCTTCAAAAGAGAACTAACCCCTACTCTTGTCTACATGCTTTCTGTGCACTCCACAAAAACATAAGATAGGGAGTGGACAAATCAGTATGTCACTAATAAAAATGGGGGAGGTGGGGGAACAGGCCTCCAACCTGTCAACCACCACCAGAAAATAACTGTATTACAAATGCTCTCTGCTTGTGATGGAGCTGGCTATGAAAAACAAGTATGATACCACAACTTGGAGATACTTAGAACAAGTGTTAAGATCTTTATTCATGAGACAAGACAGTCACATTTAAGGTTTGTTGGATGGCATAGCAATACAGAAATCAAATGATTAGATTTTCTACTTCATTGATCAGGTCTGCACACAAAGGTGAAAACAGGGAATGACACCATTGCTTTCTTACAATAATTTTTAAAACATTTTAGCAAACCATAAAAATAAAAGCACTATTCCAAAAAGAGCCAAAGCTGACTGTTGCTGTAGTTTCTGAGTGCCTTCCAATAATGTATTATGCCATGTGACTACACATCTGTCACATGTTTATTTTCTCATCCGCTCCCCAGTGGCAGACATGTGTAGAGTGGAGTGTCCTATTCTGGTAGGATTTTAGGGGTTCTTTCGTTAGTTGGTTGGTTTGGTTTTTGTATTTTTTTATGTTTGGTGTGTTTTGTTGGTTTAAAATATATATATTGATCTGTGTTTATGTTAGAGAATTCAATGCCAAAGAAAGGCACCTTGCACTTGGAGCAGAAGGCGGTGGGTTTTGATGGTCCTTAGCTTCTGGGGCAGTTCATTCTACAATCGTGGACTGGCCCCCAAGACAATTCTGTCTCCTGCACAGTCGAGTATTACCCTTACTGTAGAGAGTTCCATTGTGCCAGAGGAATGTAGTTATTGGCCATCGTCTTCATCCTGGAGATTTTGGCAATTTTTAAAATATCCTAGGCCTAAGCCATGCAGCACGCTGAAGATAAGAACCAAGATCTTGAATTTAATTCAAATGTATATGGAAAGTTAGAGTAGAGGAGGACAGCCTGAAATGCAAGTCCAGCCTACCATAAACCTTTTCCTATTAAACTACATATACAATATTACTTTCAAGAAACAACTACTGTAATTACTTTCTCTAAACTCTATTGTCAGTTGACAAGTATATTAAGTGACAGTATTTTCCACTTAACAGTATCCCTTAAAAGAAAATATTTAGATTCCAAAAGTAACATAACAAAATCATACATGAAAACCATTCCATAGGTCAGAATTGAAGTTGTGGTATGATGAAAAATGCAGTAGTTTAATACTTGCTAAGAATGTGTTTATAATAAACCTTACACTGACCACATATTGGTCTTCAACATTCACTTCCTTGCTTTTAAGTGATTATGTTTTGTAAATGCTGCCACTTTTTGCTTCTCCCTACATAATATTTCAAACATTTGACCTTTTCTGTCTGTTCCGGCTACCAAGGTTCTTGTTCAGGCCCCCCCGACTACTATAATCTCCTTTCTGGCCTTGATGCCAACCACATTTCCCCTTGGGTTGCTTTAGTTTGAAGAAAGCTGTTAAAATCTGAAAAGCCACCACCAACTCTCTTCTCAAACTCCACTCTTCCATAATGCACACACTAAACAGCAACCTGATGACACCCAGACAGGTGGTGAATTGTGATTACCGCTCCTGACTAGCTAAGAATTGGGCACGTTTTCTATCATTTTTGTTACTGCATCTCCTCCATCCCTGAATCTGTGATTTTATCATCCTCCTTGTCTTTTAGACTGTAAACTCATTTTCTATATATCTGTGTCTTGAACAATAGGGCCCCAACCTGGTTGGTCTCCAGGAGGCTACCACAGTAAAGTGTTAAATAACAACAGTAGCATAGCTGGGTTTTGAAACAATTTTTTTTTTGTCTTTGTACACTACCTCACTGAAATGCTTCTACCTCTAAGGGAGACTGTAGCAACCAACACAGCATGAAGATATGAAGAGGGAAAATTTTGATGAGGAGATCAGGGCAAAAAACTCTTACCCTCTTATCATCAAAATACAGTGGAATCTTTAATGTACATACAGAGTAGACAGGACCTCAGCTTTTAAGACCTCATCTGAAAGGCACAGACTTTGAGACTTTACAAAGCAAGGACCTGAAAGATAAAAGAAAATGTCTGTGGAATACATAAATATTTTTATTCAGTTTATATTTTATGTGAAACTGTGGCTGAAACCACCTTCTTCTTTACAATGTATTTGTCCCCTTCATATGCAATGAAATCAGCCAACTTCAGTCTTAATGTTTCTATTAGTTTTCTCTCCTGACATGTTATAAAAGTGGTTCCTGGTAGCTTGTATAAATAAAAACAATGTTTTACAGAAACAACAGATTCATGGTTTTAATAAGACTATCCTCCTTCCTGCTCTAAATCATTATACATCATGATCAATCAGGTTTCGCATGCAGGTACCACTCCTGAAGAAAACTGCTTCAAAGGAAGAATCTTAATTATTCTGATGAGCGTCAAGTTTTCTTTCAGGATGTTAAATTATTGATAACTAAAATCAATGGCTTCTTTAGCTCAGAAAATGTCATTTGATCACACTAGTACAGAACAGTAGCTGAAGCAGACTCACTATTTTATTTACCTCATTTCCCTTTTGAATGAAATTATCTACGCTTTCTTTTTTCAGGATCTAGTTAAACACTCACAAATGAAATCAGCCCCAGCTCTCCTGTTTCAGCTGAGGTATGACGTCATTTGGTGTAATGAGGAGCGTCCCAGTGAGTTATACATGGGAGACAGCCCAAACCAAGGGAAAAGAGAGCCTAGAGTTGAGATCAGAACCAAATGTGAGAATGTTCAGGATGCAGAGACTTGAAGGTAGAGAGATCTTAGCAAAGCTGGGCTGGGAGTTTCAGGGAGGAGGTGCCCCTTAAGGAAGGAGTGGTGAGCAGTAGATTCACATCAGGCTAGTGGTAGGCAGCTGAGTGGGGTGCCTTCAAACTTCCCCAGGCTAGAAAGCCATGACTGGAGAGACCTGAGAGCAGCAGACGGAGATGCCTGCTGGTTTACTGAGCTGGAGAGCTGAAACCAGATGGCCAGAGAATGATGACAAGGTGTGCCTGCTGATCTTTGTAGGGGAGAGCTAGAACCAGACCTGAGGATTAAACAGGGTGGAGAGAAACATCTTGGCTGGGGTGAGGTGTGTTGAGATGTGTTGGAAAGCGGAGGCATGGTGAGAGACATGGGAGCTGTACTTGGTGCTGGAGTGTTGGGATTTGAAAGAGTGAATATACATTTTGGACTGTGCTGGGGGATTCTGGTTTACAAGTGCGGGACTCTTTCTGTAATAACTTAACCCTGCAAACAGCTATCTATGCTTGGAAAGCTTGAATGATGTTACTGGTGGTCTACAGAAGAAAGGAGAAATTGAGGCAGGCATTCTGGTCATCTACGGCCTGACCCAGGAAAAGGGCCCCAGGAAGGGGCTGTCTTTTCATACAGGCCTGATCTAAACATTTAGATTGACATAGCTACATCATTCAGGAGTATGAAAAATCCACACCTGTGAGTGCCATAGCTAAGCCAACCTGACCCCTGCTGTAGATATGGTTGGGTCGATGGAAATATGTTTCCAATGACCTAGCTATTGCAGCTCAGGGAGGTGGAGTCCGGGCAGCAATGTAAAAAACCCCTTCCATTGCCATAGGTGTTATAAGAAGCACATGGGATCTTTATAGGGGAGAAGGCAGCATGCCGCATTTATTGAGAATACAACAGTTAGCATATGCTTTTCAATCTCACACACACACACGCACACACCATGCACATAGTCCTGCCAGTTGATGTTTATAGTTACCAGTCCAGAGTCTGGGTCAATCTAGTGGCCAGCCAGATTGGTCGCAGAGGAAAGCAGGGCTCTGTCGGTCGCGATCCAATGCTCCCGGAGTGTGGCAAGACGAACCCAAAGTCCCATGGCCAAGCACCCTGTTCTCATAGTCTTTTTTTTTCTCTGTTGAAGTCTATGGATTTTGCTGTGTCGGTTTGTGACCGGTTACTCCTTAATTGGTGTATCATTTGATGTTAACATTCCAAAACACCTCCAAGAGGGTCATCCTGTCCTGGTTTCGATTTAATCAATTGTCTTTTCTTTAGGGGTGCCAGCCTCCACCTCAGGGTCTTCAATGTGCCCTTCCTTCATTATGGATGCACGTTGACGGTTCTCTGATGTTGTTAAGTCTCTTCACTCCTTCTTCCTTCACCATCTGGCTATAACAGTGGCCTTCACACCTTATCTTTTCCTGATGCATACATTCCTCATTCACACAAACAGTCTTTCACAGAGACCTTTCAAAATACAAACAACAGTATTTTATATCAAGGAAAAGACTTTGTAAATTAAAGCTTCATTATAGATTAAAGCTTTCTACATCTTATAACCAAAACAATTCACATTGGGGCCCAAGCCTTCAACGATCCTCTAATCTGTTTAACGTAGACACAATACAGGATCCTGTCTCTTACTAGCTAAATCTTAAAACAAAGAACTAAAAGGGCCTAATTTGTAATGCATGAGAAACAGAATCTCTCCTAGCCCCAAAGGGTCATTTCTTTCTGCTATTCAAATGGAGTGGCTGATAAAATGAAATCAAGACATACATTAGTACCTCTATTCTTATAGTACAATTATACAATCCTGCTCCTACAGAGGCTGTGTTTACAACAGGCACTGCAGACATGCCACTTCCCTGGAGTGAAGACAAGCTGACAGTCATAACGTTCTTGTTCCCTTTGAATCAATGGGAGTTTTGCCTCAGCATGGAAAACAGAACCTGACTAAAGCAAGACTTCACAGCACTGTGAATTAGCGAAGGCTTTTTTTTAAAATTCAGTACCATTAAACTATTGATCTTAATCACATCAAACTGAATATTCACACTTTCAAATCCCAAACTCTATTTGAAATCTACTCTGGCAGGAAAGAATCAGCTTTGTCACAATAAGATATTTCCTCAAAGGACTGGAAATGATAACCTATGGTCCATTAAAAGGTGGCAAGGACGAGTTGTGCAAAATCCTAGAGGAAGGGAGAGACATGGCAAGAATAGTGTCATAATAGGTAGCATCCTGCCTGGAACAGAAATGTACAGTAACTGACAAATAGACATGGGGATATATTATGTAGATAAGTGGCTGTCTTGAACCCAACAAGGCATAAGATATTAAAACATTTTTGTTGCCCCATGCCAATTATTATGTAGACCGAGAAGGATCTGAACCTACAAATTTTGGTGCAGATGGCAGATGTTAATCCCACAATTTGTGGCTGAGTGAGCACATTTTGAACCCACCAAGGGAGGCCACAAATGTTGTGTAGAAAAAAGGATGTTAATAAATCCCTTGTTTACTGTTGTAATATTACACAGTTAATGTGGTCTGAACTTTTGTGTTAAGTTTTTGCTGGCTTATTCTCATTGGAACAGCCACCATTAAAATTGTTGTTTGTTATTAAAGACAGAAAAAGAAGATAGCTCCAGGTATTAGAGAAGTTAGCTTTTTAACAACTGCCTCTTTGCTCCTATCTCACACACTCCCTGTTGCAGCCCCCCAAAACCCCTACATGGTGGGCAGGAGGGTTTCACCCATCAGGCAGCTCCTCTCTGTGTGATACAGTGAGAAAGGGATACAGGGGATAAAAACCCAAACATGGCACAGAGCCCTGTCCTTGGTGTAACTGTCAACCTGCCAAAGCCTAAATGTGATGGAGACCTAAAGAAGGAGAAACCCCCCAAAATATTCATACAGGAAACAAAATACTGTGGAATCCATTCCCTCAGTGTAAATATCTTGTACTGTAGCAGGAACTTTCATACTTAATTTCTGATGTTCCTAGATTTCAGCCAGGAGGGGACAGGGAGCTCAGGTAGAATGTGGGTACCTGGGGGACTGAAATGAGGTGCAGGACGGGTTCCCAATAGTCCCTTATTTTTCCATCTTTGTACAGTAAGACCAGGAGTTGCAGAGTGCTACAAAAAGCAGCAAGAATTACTCCCGGGGTGGGGGGTGGGGGGGAATGTAGGTGAGTACTGCTTATTGTTATTAATAATGCTAATCAATAATAATAGTGGGAGGTACTAAGAAAACAGTTCCTTATTTTTGAATTAGTGTTGGCAGCCCTGTGACAGGAGAGGAGAGAGGGATGGGCAGCGCAGACCGGCCTGTGTCAGACCCCCCCCCGTGCGAGGGTGTGAGGCTTGTGTTACTCTTCGGGGGAGAGTAGCGGCCGGTGAGGGTGACACCGCAGCAGCTGCGCCCAGGGCTGGGGTTTTGGGGGGATCCTCTCCCACCCCTGGGAACCGTGTCCCTTGGGGGCGCGGAGATTTCCTCAGACACCTAGACGCGGCTCCACGCAAACCAGCCGCTGCCGCAGCCGCAGCCGCAGCACAGGACCCACGATGGGCCGGGCCCCGCCCCGGCTCGGGCAGGGCGCTGAGGCAGCGGCGTCAGGTTTTCTAATGCGCATGCGCCCTTCCTGGCCGCCCGAGCCTTCCCTGCGGCGGGTGGAGGGTCGGGGTTTTCTGGTGCCCCGCCCCCCCTAACGCGGAAGTAGTGGCGGTTTGGGCTCTTCTCCCGCGGCGAGTCCGGTGGAGCTCGGGAGCGTCTTCCCTGCCCGGCTGGGCCAGGGACCGACCCCGCCCCGCGCGGCCTCCCTCACAGCCCGGCGGGGAGGGGACCCGGTGCGGCTCCGCGGGGCTGGAACGCGCGCCCCGGGTTCTTAGGGCGCGGGGGCCCCGGCTCGACCCTGGCCAGCCTCAGCCCGCTCCCGCTGGCAGCGCCCCTCGCCGTGGCCCCGGGGCGGCGCTGGCTCGGATTGGCGGCCCGCAGGTAGCCGGGGAGGAAAGGCCGAGCTTAGCTTCGCATTCGGCAGCAGCAGCCTGGGCCGAGGGTAGGTCCGGTTTCGGCCTCTGGAGTTGCCCTGTGACTGACACCCCCCCCCACACACACACACACACATGCCAGCGCACCCGACTCTTAGCGAACAAGTGGCCACGGCCCTGCTGAGGAGGGATGTGCTGATCGGCACGGCGGTCGTCCTCAGACTTGCTCTAGTCTTTTACGGAGTCTATCAAGACAGGACCATGCTGGTGAAATATACGGACATCGACTACCACGTGTTCACAGATGCCGCCAGATTCGTAACAGAGGGGGGCTCCCCATACCAAAGAGCGACCTACCGGTACACCCCTCTGCTGGGCTGGATCTTAACTCCAAACATCTACCTTACTCCTCTTTATGGAAAGCTGCTTTTCATTACTGGTGATATAACAGCTGCATACCTCATATACCAAATCTTGCTGCTCAGAGGAGTGGACTCCAGCAAAGCCTTCGGGTACTGTGCTTTCTGGCTTCTCAATCCTCTACCAATGGCTGTGTCCAGCAGAGGAAATGCAGAGTCTCTTGTAGCAGTACTTGTGCTTGCCACCATGTATTACATAGAAAAGGGAAACCTAGTGAAATCTGCTATACTCTATGGCTTTTCAGTGCATATGAAAATTTACCCAGTGACTTATGTTCTGCCAGTAGTCCTTCATCTGCAGAATGATGGATACTGTGGAAAAGGGACAGCAGATACTATCCATTTAAAAAAATCAAAGTTTACTCTTGTCTGGCAGCTTTTTTTAAGGCTGCTGAACCGTGATGTATTGCTTTTTGTGGCAGTTAGTGGATTTACATTTGCAGCCTTGAGTCTTTCATTTTATTACCTCTATGGTTGGGAGTTTTTGGAACATACCTACCTCTACCATTTGACCAGGAGGGATATCCGTCATAACTTCTCCCCCTATTTCTACATGCTGTATTTGACTGCAGAGAGTGAATGGAGTTTTGCCCTAGGACTTGTAGCTTTCCTACCACAGCTGCTCCTTCTTCTAGTTGTGTCCTTAGCCTATTACAAAGACCTTGTCTTTTGTTGTTTCCTACATACTGCTATTTTTGTAAGTTTTAACAAAGTGTGCACATCTCAATATTTTCTTTGGTACCTCTGCCTCTTGCCCCTTGTAATGCCTGTTGTGAGATTGTCCTGGCAGCGGGGTGTTCTGCTTCTCCTTCTGTGGTTTCTTGGACAGGCACTGTGGCTGGCACCTGCATATTTTCTGGAGTTTAAAGGAAAGAATACCTTTTTACTTATATGGCTGGCAGGCTTGCTTTTCCTTTTTATTAATTGCTTCATCCTTGTTCAGATTATTTCTCATTATCAAAAAGGAGCACAAGTAACCAAGAAACTCAAATGTCAGTAATATGCACATCGGTCTGTGTACCAAATCCTACAAGTAATCCCATTGACTTTGATGAGATTGCTCAAGTGAGCAGGACTTGGCTGAATATCAGTAATGCAATTGTATGTACACAGAACTAAAACACATTGCCTATAAAAAGGCTTTTCCAATGTCATGTGATTTTTTTGGGTGGGAGAGTGGGATTAAGTGTCTAGGGACTTCACCACCACCACAGCTGGGAGACGACCTCCCAGCCCTGGTAGACAGACATGTGCTAGCTCGAGCAGAGCTAGTGCGCTAAAAGTAACAGTGTAGACATGGCAGCACAGGCAGCAGCCTAAGCTAGCTGCCAGAGTATGAGTCTGCCTGATCTGAGCTCTGACCCAGGGAGGTGGCTTACCCAGTGCTGCAACCTCCACACTATTTTTAGCATGCTGGTAGTTGAGTCTGGCTCCCTGGGCTAGAAGCATGTGTCCAGCTGCAGCACAGGCAAACCCAGTTTGGTCTCAGTTTTGAGTAAACTCAGTATTGGTAGACCTCATAAGGTTGCAGAGAAGGGCTGTTATAGTTCTGATGATATCTTGTCAAACTCTGTTTTTTGTTAGGTTGATGGAGAACAAATATAATTTAAAGTGATCGTTACCAAGTGATTATATTTTGTCTGTATTTTATGGGTACGCAGTCCTGAAGTTTTGCACTTGATTTTTTTTTTTTTTTTAAACAGGAGTGCTTATGCCACTCACAACTACTTTCCTTTTGCCATTTTATTCACTCTTTAGCATTGGCAGTTACAATATGTCTATTACAAAGAACAAGCACTAGAACAGGAAAATTCCAGACAGCAAAGCATTATCACATACTATATTAGTGGCCTGCAGCTAACAGGATGGATTGTCCTCCTTTCTCACTCACCCTCAATCAATGATATGTTAAACCACCTTAGCAAAATGCTTACTTTTTTTCCAGCAGTCAAGTTAAGTATTAGTTAGACCAAAAGTCCATCTAGCCCAGTATCCGTCTTCCAACGGTTGCCAATGCCAGGTGCCCTAGAGCAGGGGTCTCAAACACACGGCCCGCCAGCTCCCTGCTGACCCCCCCACTCCCTCAAGCTTTTCCTAGAGTGGCTCTGACCCGGCGCGCACCAGGGGCAGGGAAGGGTCCCTGCCTCCCTGCCCTGCCCCCGCACCACTCCAGGAAGCGGCCAGAACCTGCACCGGGGGGTGGTACAGGGGTCTGTGTGTTGCCCTGGCCGCTCCTCTAGGTACCTCCCCTGAAGCTCCCATTGGCTGTGGCTCCCCTGACGCACCCCTGCTGCACCCTGACCCCCTGCCCTGAGCCCTCTGACTCACCCTGCACCCCCTGGGGGCAGGGAGGGGGTGGAGTTGGGGTGGGGATTTCAGGGAAGGGGTGAGAAGAGGCAGGGTCTCGTAGAAGGGGTGGAGTGAGGGTGGGGCTGGGGCAGCGGGTGAGGCAGTGATCAGTGGTGCGGCCCTCGGGCCAATGTACTAGGCCTCATGTGGCCCTTGTGGTCATTTGAGTTTGAGACCCCTGCCCTAGAGGGAATGAACAGAGCAGGTAATCATCAAGTGATCCGTCCCCTTTTGCCCATTCCCAGCTCCTGGCAAACAGAGGCTAGGGACGCTATCTGTGCCCATCCTGGCAAATAGGCATTGGTGGATCTGTCCTCCATGAACTTATCTAGTTCTTTTTTTAAATCCTGTTGGAGTCTTGGCCTTCACAACATCCTCTGGCAAAGAGTTCCAGTTTGACTGTGCGTTGTGCGGAAAAAATACTTCCTTTTGTTTATTTTAAACCTCCTGCCTATTAATTTCCACACCAGTCATGATTTTATAGACCTCTATCATATCCGTCCTTAGTTGTCTCTTTTCCAAGCTGAAAAGTTCCAATCTTTAATAATATGGAAGCTGTTAGGTACCCCTAATCATTTTTATTGCCCTTTTCTGAACCTTTTCCAATTTCAACACACCTTTTCTGAGGTGGGGCGACCAGATCTGCACACAGTATTCAAGGTCTGGGCGTACCATGGATTTATATAGAGGCAATATGATATTTTCTGTCTTATCTGTGCCTTTCTTAATGATTCCCAACATTCTGTTTGCTTTTTTGACTGCTGCTGCCAATTGAGTGGATGTTTTCAGAGAACTATCCACTATGACTCCAAGATCTTTCTTGAGTGGTAATGGCTAATTTAGACCCCATCATTTTATATGGATAGTTAGGGTTATGTTTTCCAATGTGCATTACTTAGTATTTATCAACACTAAATTTCATCTGCCACTTTGTTGCCCAGTCACTTAGTGGGGCAGAGTGATACACCAAGTGGAAAAAATTGAAGGCTTTGTTTTTTTTTCTCTCTGAGCACTGTTGACTTTACTCCACAGCTCACTTCATTGTTCTCCCCCGACCTCCCAGTGTGTCTGCTCTCTCACAGAGTGGCTTCAATAAGACACCAGGAAAAGGCAGCAGAGGGGAACAGATTATATCATGAGCTCAGACCAGGGAAGAAGTGTTTCTGGTAGACCCAGAATGGGACTTACTCCATGCTATCTCATACATCTAGTTTCAGAAATTTTTTTTAGCACAGCTCTCCCTAAAATCATATAAAATAGCTTTGTCCAAGGCAATATTTACCTCAGAATTGAGTAATTTCCACTCAACTAATACCGTGCAGAATTTGTAGTTTGGTGTTTTCTTTCCATTAGTGTGCATGTGACAAATCTGGCCCTTTTTTTGCCATTAGTTTTATTAATGAAAGCATAAACTACATAATCATTCAAGAAATTAACATTTCTAACAATACTGTTGTTCATTGGGGTCCAGATTGCAATACCCTTGCTCACACTGTGTAGTCTCTAATTCCACAAGTAGTCCCATTGTAGTGTAATGTATTGGTCAACATAAGTAAATATATCAATCTGGCCCTTACGGAAAATTTTACCCTCCCGTTGACATGCTGTTTGCTGCAAGAGCAGATATAGTCTTTGTGGCACTCTGCCACAGGTATTTGTACACTGTGCCATTAAGCCTTCTCTTGGTTTATAATTACATTTTTTCATTTTAAAAAATCCTTCAGAATAAAACATTAAACCCCAGTTCTTCAAGCTGTTCTACACATAAACCCTTTGTATACTCAGAGCCCTATTGGAATTCACTAGGGCTCCATAAAGACACTGAAGTTAACAGCTTGGAGGATTGAGGCCAGAGATTCTACTAAGAATACTCCAGATTAGTAAACTAAAAGAGGTTTATGTCAAATTTGCTCTTCACCATTTATGATGTTTACTTTTTTGGAATTTCTCTCTGCTGGAGCATGAAAATGTTCCATTTCACTTTTTTCCTAGTCAGTTTCACTTTTTCTCATGCACAAGAACTGTGCAAGGCTTTACTCCTTGGGGCATTCTGCACCAAAAAAAATTAAAAATTTGCACTCAATATTTTAAAGTTCTGCAAATTTTATTTGTCAACATAACATTACATAATCACACCAATGTTAAGGGGCTTATTCCTTCACCCACTTACTTCCCTGGTCCTTCTCACATGAACAGAGAGCAACAATACCCGAAGTCCAAAGGTGCAAACAATTCGATGTTTATTGGGGTGAACTTCCAGCAAGCATGATTCCAGTTTCCTTCCTTAGTATCCTCCTTCCCAGCTCTGACACCACAGAGCCTCACACCTGTGTCCCTGTTCCCATTCCTACCCTTAGCCAAACATGATTCCAACTTCCTTACTCCCATTCCCTGTTCCCATTTCCCTCACCCTCACCCTCCCACCCACACCCACTTCCTCATTGACTACAGATTATATAGTAAAACTTGAGTTCTGCTTAGCTATACCTTAACCAATCATTTTCCTGAAATTTAACTAACCAATCCTAACATATTGTAACATGATTATGTAACCAATTATATCCCACCACCTTAATTAGTTTACACCCAGCAAAATTAATTATACAGCAGACAGGAACAATCACAGAACCAGAGAGTTTATACAGACAAACAATAGCAAAGTGGGAACTATAATGACAAAACAATACAGAATTGAGGATTTCACATCCCAGCTATTGATAAGTGAGTTCTTGCCAGACAGGATGCTATCAAACTAAGTTTCCTTTTACATTTTCTAGGCACTTCCCTTTCTCTGGAGGTGATAGGAATACAATTCTGTCCTGATAGTGCCTAACAGACCAATAGCACCTTATTTCAATATGACTAGTTTGGAATGTGAGGATGTGACCGTTCGCTTCCTAGCTTATGGCTGCCTCTGCTGCTTAGCCAAAGGCCTGAGCCTAAGCACAGGGCCACAAACTGTCACAGTAAGAGAAGGCCCTTACACCAGCAGACGATGATTTTGATTCTTTCTTTTATACCTCTAGAACTAGCCAAGTGATAAGAATACACCTAAATTCTTAAAGTACCAGCCTTTGCAGACTGGCCTGAATATCTTTATCCCAACAACCAATTTCAATTATTTTGGTAATTTATTTCAAAATACCTGTCAGCAAGTATGTCTGTAGCAATACAGACACATACAAAATTTCTCCCAGGAGTAGAGAGTTAAAGAAACCCCTGTGACAACTCAGTTCCTGTTTCCCTGCTCCCTTCCCCCACCCCAAGAGTCCAGCCACGGGGCCAGACACCTACAACCCCTCCGCCTCAGAGCTTAGCCACAGTGCCCCCCCCCAGACAATATACTGAAACCTTCTTGCCCCCCTGAGCCCAGCCGTGAACTCCCCCCAGCCCAGATAGCTGCATTCCATCTCCCCACCCATGCCCAACCCCTTGCCCAGACATCCATTCCCCTCCCCCACCCAGGGACCCAGAAGGAGAAACAGCCTGATGCTTGGTCCCAGGCTTGCATGGAGTTTCCTGCGCACTGCTGTTTCCTTCCCTCAGGGCATGCTGGGAACTGCAGCTGCCAGAAAACCTCTAGCTCCCTCCCTCGGACAGTGTTTTATATGTGCGAGCTGGGCTCTGCTGGGTCCAGTGGCCCCTAATGGCGTCCAGAAGCACTGCAGCCTATTTCTGTTGGGGGAAAGGAAATTCTGTGTGCAAAACATTAATTTCTGCAAAATTCTGCATTGCGCAGTGGTGCAGAATTCCCCCAGGAGTAAGGCCTGCCTGGGTTGCAGCAGTGTAAGTGATTTGTTTTTTAATAGTGTTTTGATTGGAATTGCTTGAAAAGGAACTCTTCTGTTACTGTTAAGTTCTTTAAAACTCTCTTTATTTGTAAGAGAAAAAATTACAATGTGTGTATACATATACATCCCCTCTACCCCCCCCCCCGCAATATAAACACGCATAAAATTGTGCAGTAACACTAAAGTCCTTTGCATTGAAATGAAACAAAACTAAACTCCAAGAAATATAGTTTGAAGGGAAAGGGATTAACTGAAGCAGATGAACTGTAATCTACCTTCTCTGGCCAATCCAAACCATAAAAATGTATGCAAGGGCTTCAGATAATGGGCTGTTCCCACAGGTTCTCCTTTCAGGTGTCATTTAAAATAGATATATTTTTTTAAATCCTTCCTCTTAGGCAAATCCTTCCAAAAAACCCCTCACTGAACAAATCAAATGTATAAAACAAAACCACCTACAAGTCCCCTGCCACCTCAAAAAAATAAAATTAGCAACTGCCTAAATTTGAGGGGTGACTGTTGTTATGGGTGTTAAAAAGTAACAAGTGTCAAAATATAGTTACAAAAAGTTATAACTTTTAAGGACAAACATATGAAAAAAGAAATTGAAAGGGTTGTTTCTCAATAATTCAATATAACTTCTATTAAAAATAAATGAAAGACTATGGGGGGGGGGGAATTTTGAGGCGGGAGCTAAGTCTCAAATACAGACTGCAGCCATTCAAAATAAGATATTTACTTCTTTACTGTAGGTGAGATATGAGAGCTAGGGCTGGAGTACTATGTAATAGGGCTGAGAGCACAGGTGTGAGCACTTCTCTGAAATACCTAGTGTCAGGGCTGGTCACAGGAATCTGGAGTTGAAAAAGCAGCCTGTAAAATCTTTTTATAATATATATAAATAAAATCTAACAATTTGTGGGTTGAATTTGACTTGAGTGTCTATCTGAAGATTACATTCCCTCCTCCCTTTTCCCTCCCCTCCTCCCCCTTTACTTTCTAGAGGAAAGTGAACTTCTTAGTGTGTAATGTGAAATAGAGCTCTTGGGCAAAGTAATCTATTCCCACTGAGCATAGAGAAATCAATGAAGTTGCTCTGGTGTACACAGAGCATAACGTGGTCAAATGCATTTGCTTTTCAAGTTCATACTAGATACGGTACCTCACAGAATTCAAAGGACAGCTGATGCCAGGTTTTCTTATAGAAGTTTCTTTCCACATTCTGATTCCATCCATGGTCATCTGTGTCTTGGGGCAGGGTTGTTGCACTTCATTTTCTATTCCCCTCATACCATTTCTAGAGAATACAGCAGTGTTAAATTTGCTGGTGTTGATATTAGAGGAAGAGCAGTTCTACAGTGTTTGGACCCAGTGCAACTACAGCTGGTGAGAAGTTGTGTCAAAAATTGTTTCATGAAAATGTTTGTGTATTTCTTTTTCTTCTCTCTCTCTTTTAACCAACCAGCTCTTTTTGTGGCCTCTGAGGAAGAGACACCCATGTTCCTATCTTCAGCTTTGTGCTGTCTTCTTGATGTCCCCTTCACTGTGGCTGCAAAACTCAGTTTTGTTTTGGGGTTTTAAATGAGCTTGCATCTTTGCTGGGACCAGCATTTGGATAATGGGGTAGAAAGGCCTGTCTGCTGTTATAGCCTGTACGGTTCTTCCTGTGGGTTTTACAGCTTTGCATGGCAGCAGCTCATGCATATAGCACTACTCGTGGTGCCACCCTGCTCTCTTTACTGCGTTATGATTTTTCTTAGCATGTTGGTTCCCACCATGCAGCTCTTGTTTCAAGATCATGGCCTAGGGCCCAGATTCATTTATGCTCCATAACCCAGTGTAAACCAAAAATGTGGGAAACTTAATTCTTTTTCCTGAAAATTGAAATATTTGGCATTTTTTGCCCTCTTTTATTTACCACAGTAAAGTTAATGTTTATTTTTGGAGAACAAATCTATTTCCGTGTTCTAAACATAATTCATTAATGGGTTTTCTAGTTGTAAACTCAAATTGAAAGTGCTACAGAAGTACATTGTTAAAGTGTGTGTGTGTGTGTGTGTATATATATATATATATATATGTGTATATATATATATATATATATATATATATATATTAAAGTGAATCACACAATACCAGGCTTTTGGTAATGCTTTGAAAAAGTCATGTACAGGGAAGATCTATTTAAAATTGGTTTTAAAGCTAGATTCACAGATACCAATTTAATCTGATGTGACTTTCTCCTCTTTTTTTTTTTTAAATTGATGTTTCATGAGTAAAGCTTGTTATCAAACTGTGTTTGGGATTTAGAGATAATCCAGTGATTCATCAAAAGCTGGATGAGGGAAATAAACAGAAGAATATCAGAGGTATATGAGAGCTTTAGGTATTGCAAATCCCCTCTGACACATAAGGAAAACTGAATAACTTTATTCACTGATAAAACCATAAGATCAAAATAACTGTAGCTAAGTTCAGAACAAATAATTAGTGAGCAAGTCGTCATGACTATTCAAAAGTTTTACAGTTACTTCAGTAGAGCTACTTCTGAATTTACCCTGGTGCAAGTGACAAGGGGAAAAAAATGGTCAGGCCCATAAGATCTATTAACTTAGCTGTTAGAACCATAGCCTATATACTCCTAGGGTTCGGTGTTTGCTTCAGTAAAGCTTTCTAAGCAGGTGACTAAGTTTTAGCGCTTACATTCGACATCAGACTTATAAATGGCATTCGTAAAACATCAAGGTTAACTGAAATACAAGAGTGAATGCTGTATGAAATGTAACATGAGAGCACTAGAGTTAAAAACCCTGCATGATAATTGTGCCCTAGTCTTATTTCATAACTGCAATGCCAGTGACACGAGAACAGTATTGGTTCATATAGTAGATAAGGTGGTAAATATGCAGTCAAATATGATTTCATCAGTATTCTTTTTCAAAGAAAACATATCATGAAGCTTTTGTGCTTAATAATAGAAGGGAAACGTCACCAGGTTTCCTGCGGTGTTGTAGGATAAGCATACAATGAAGATGATAAATCAGGTTTTTTTAAATACAGTGTCTTCAATGAAAAAAATAAATCTCTTGTGGACAATCTCTTGTCCTATTAGATCTTTTTTTTTTTTCTTTTAACTGAGAAATTATCTTTATTTAAAACATCTTTCTGGGGTATAATAAATGCAGAGGCACTCCTTGTAAAAGGAGTTAATCCTTAATATCTCTATATAAATCAATCCTGAAGATAGCCTCAAGGGTTGCTACATCACTACTAACGTTATAGTCTGACTAGCATAAATTTAAGATAAACCATTTATTCTGTTTGAAGTCCATACCCTCATGCATCTCATTTTTCTTTTTTCTTTTTTTTTATGCTCTGTATACCCACATTTTGATACTCACCTAACGTAGTTTCTGAGCACCTTCCACATACATACACAGGCAAACAACCCACATTTTTTAAAAAGCGACTGAGCAGTTCTGGAGACCCTAAAGAAACACCATTTTCAGGGAGTATTGACTAGCTGCCCTCTGAAAATCCAGACACCCTTTAAGGTATCTCAGGTTGGGCACTGTGATGGGGCATCCACCCCACACAAGACTGGAAGGAGTTTGGATGGCCAGGTGGGCCAATTAACTGCCCAGGCTGCACCTGGAAGAGGAGCTAGGGAGCAGGGAATTAATTAGACACAAGGCTCAGCTGGAAAGGAACTGGAGGGCCTGGATAAAGCTCAGGAGCTGAGACCAGCAAGGGGTTGTAGGGCAGTAGGCTGCAGTCACTAGGAGTGGGGAGGTTGGCAAACAAGAAGAGCCAAGAAGGTAGGAGAAGGCTCAGAAGGGAAAATAGCAAGGAACAGGAGTGCAGCTCTTGGCTGTTGATTAGAGGGCCCCTGAGCTGGAACCCAAAGAAGGGGGTGGCCCTGGGTTCCCCTACCAGCCCCTGGGAATGTGGCACAGACAGACCAAGGAAAGGACAGTGGATAGTCTGGGACAATTTGTTCTGGAAAGATTTTGTAATCCCACCCCTGCCCGCAGGGGGAACTATATAGTGACCTGACTGGTGGGCTGAGTCATAAGGGGGGGGAACACCCTGAGTCAGAGGATGATGGGAGAGAGAGCGCCAGAGGAGGGAGAAATGCCTGGCCAGCTAGTTCCCAGAGTAACTAGGAGGAGGTGCCACTAACAGTAAGTGTACCCTCTGACAGACACCCCAAAATCACTAGTCATTCTTAAAAATTTGGGCCATACACCCATATTTACACACACAGAGAGCAAAAGAATATGTAGTGAGAACACTGTGGTTGCAGTTTTAAGATCTTAAGAGTCAAGAAAATCCAATGTTTGAATGCACAAACATAATGCAGCCCCCTAATGCATGACAGTAGTTTTCACTGATGATTATTTCCATAGAAACAATGCTTCTATCAGTGAACAAATTGAGTGCAACACTATACGTGAAAAAAGTGTAATATTTTTAAAATTAGTAAGATTAGTGAAGTTGAAAGCTACGGTTGCTAATTGCTGCCAACTAACACTTTAAATCACTTTTCTTTAAGGGAATCCATTAATCCATGAAAAAATGCATAAGTTATTTTCAACTGCCCTTTGTACTACACACCATCCAACCTACACAATGAGGACCAAATTTTGCTTTAAATTAACTCTACTTTTGGAGTTAATCCAGATTTCCGCTCTTCTAATTTAACAGAATTTGAACCAGGAGGAGGCCCTACTTCATTTGCTATGCACCATACTTCACTCAGTGCTGAATGTCCAATCCATGGGTTGTCTATAGCTCCATCATAATAGTATTCAACTGCTCAGATTTTAATGAATTTATCTTTACAGTATCCCAGGAGGACATGGATTAGAATTAGCCTCATTTTGCAGATACGGAATTGAAGCATACAGGTTAAGTGGCTTGTGCAAGGTGGCACCCAGGAAACCTGTAGCAGAGGCAGTAATATAAGAACCAGATCTCCTGAGTCCCAATCTAATGCCTTAACCACAACATGACAATTCTGTCCAGCATGCACATGATTGAGGCAGGAGGTCTTGCAAAAACAGTATGTGATGGTGTTGTTAGAGCTTATATTAAATATTATTGTAATGCATACCTTTGAGCAGGCAGAGTTAAGACTGCATGGGGAGTCTTAACTTAAATATTTCCATACTTTTGAGAGCTTAACTTTGCAACCTTAATATTTTCTTCAGATAAAAAGTTTGATATGAAAAACTAAGTGCTGTACCTTGCTCACTTACACAGAAACCACCAGAACTCCAAAAGTGGTCCCAGTACTGCATACCACACACTGTGAGTGTTACATACCCTGCATGGGAAGAGATCTAGCAGTGGTTTCTACTGCTTCATGTGGAATATGTGATGAAGTAGGCAAGAGTTTCTATGGAAGAGAGTTCTCAATAAGGGAGTTCCTCCCGCTACCCCCCAACAGTGAGGAAAAAGACCTGGACAGCATTTTTTAAACCAGATATCTGAATTCATAAAGATAGGGGGGTTTTGTCCTCCTAATCAGCTGAAATTAAGCTATGCTCTATGAAAGTGACATTATGGGGATTCTATGTTTATTGTGTGTCAATAATTCTAAAACAAAATTCTAAAACAAGCAAAAAGGTGTTTTTACAGCAACTGCCAGGCTAGCAAATGTGACCTGGATTCATCCTCACGTAGCATGAAGGTTCTACAGACACTCTACTCTCAATGGTAAGTGTTTATTTTTGTCACTCGGTTTGCACAGGTGCAGCTGATTGGGCCTGGTGAGGGCATAAGTCCCCATCACCACCTACAGAAGAAAAACAAACCTCAGTTAGTGACATGCTCAGCACCTGTGTGGTTCATCCTAGCCAGAGGGGGTGGAGCTAGATGATCAGCTATTAGTCATCTGGGCTTCATGAACAGGCTGAGGGACCTTACTAGGTGAGAGTGAGTAGAGGTAGGAATTTCCTGCAGGATGGTACCTTCTGAGGGCTGTAGGGTAGGGTCTGCAATAGGGCCAGTGAGAGTACTTCACTGGGGCTAGAGAGAGGGGGGTGAAAGACTTATAGTTTAGAGGTTCACTTGGATATGCAGTGAGCCCTCTTTGTTAAGACAGAAGAGGTTTTTGGACTCTTATGAGACTTGGCTGGAGGACTAGCTTATGCAAGACTCTAGAGGTGAGTGGTGTGCAAAAACTGGTGTCCTCATTTCTGGCATCCCCTGTAGGACCCCTGGCAGTGTTGCTTTCTGACACAAGGGGATGTGCACACAGCACGTATGCTACAAAACAGGTCTGTAATGGGAATTTATAGTGTTCCTGATGATGCACAAAGTGGAATAGACTCCAGCTCACAGTCTGAGCTGTACTAGTTCTGTGGACTAAAAGGAATAAAAAACTTTTGTTGTTTAAGCTAAACACATCTGTTGATTGTGAAGTTGCTGTTTTCACAGTTACTCTTCAAAATGGCTCAGCACTGAGGCCAATATTCTCCCATTCTGTGCAAAAGATGGTGTAGGGGAGCACTAATTCAAAACTCTGATCTAACAGTTTACTTATTATCCATCCCCTACCCCTGCTGGAAATTGAAACCCCCTGTCAGGTGTGACTTAGCCAGGAAACAACTTCAGAAAATGTAGTGGAAAACAAGGGATCTGTTAGAATCTGAGTCTCAGACCCTAATGCTGTGAAACCTAGTAGCTGGTTGCATGGAGGGACTCTTTGTTCATGCAGCACCTACAGCTCAGATGGACCAATGAATTTCTACTGGTCCTCAAGGCCCAAAGTGTGCTTTGTGCCCTCTTGGAGGGGAATCTGAATGTGCAGGACAGTTTTTCTGCCTGATGCAAAACTTAAGCTTGACTTTGCTGTGGACCTTCTGTAGCTCTCGGGGAGGAGCAGGTCATGAAATATAGCTCCTTCCCACTGCTCCTAGTCTCAGACGTGCAAACTGGCATCAAACAGGATGGGGAGGTGAGGAATAATAGCCAGTTTTTCCCCCTTTGACTAATTCCCCTCCCAGATTTCAAAGCAATTTGGCTTCCCCCTGCACCACTCACTGAAGTCCTAGAGAATATAAAGTTTCATGCAATGCCACCTTAATTAAAAAGTATCTTGAATAGTTATACCATGTGAATTATGTGACCTGGGTCAATTACTTGTAACAACATAGGGTAGCGTTGGGGCCTTGTCATAAATATAAAAGGAAGGGTAAACACCTTTAAAATCCCTCCTGGCCAGAGGAAAAACCCTTTCACCTGTAAAGGGTTAAGAAGCTAGGATAACCTCGCTGGCACCTGACCAAAATGACCAGTGAGGAGACAAGACACTTTCAAAAGCTGGAGGGAGGGAGAAAAAAAGTCTCTCTCTGTCTGTGTGTGTGATGCTTTTGCCGGGAACAGAAAGGAATGGAGTAGTAAGTAGTACTTAGTAAGTAATCTAGCTAGATATGTGTTAGATTTCTGTTTTGTTTAAATGGCTGAGAAAATAAGTTGTGCTGAATGGGATGGATATTCCTGCTTTTGTGTCTTTTTGTAACTTAAGGTTTTGCCTAGAGGGATTCTCTATGCTTTGAATCTAATTACCCTGTAAGGTATTTACCATCCTGATTTTACAGAGGTGATTCTTTTACTTTTTCTTCTATTAAAATTCTTCTTTTAAGAACCTGATTGCTTTTTCATTGTTCTTAAGATCCAAGGGTTTGGGTCTGTGTTCACCTATGCAAATTGGTGAGGATTTTTACCAAGCCTTCCCCAGGAAAGGTTTGGGGAGGATTTTGGAGGGAAAGACGTTTCCAAGCAGGCTCTTTCCCTGTTATATATCTGTTAGACACTTGGTGGCAGCAATAAAGTCCAGGGGAAAAAGGGAAATTTTAACCTAAGCTTGTAAAAATAAGCTTCGGAGGTTTTCATGCAGGTCCCCACATCTGTACCCTAGAGTTCAGAGTGGGGGAGGAACCTTGACAGGCCTCTATTGCTGTAATAGTTAAAGTGATTGAAAAGCAGGACATTACCATTGTAAACAAATGGGGAGAGTTGAAATGAATCTTAATGAGGGGAGAACTTCTTTTGAGCTCCCTGTACCTTGCTTGGAGCAGACCCCCTTACCAAGGAGCAGGGAAGCTGTTTGCTGCTCTTCTAGGTGGGATGTACCTTCAGGAGTCCTACAATCAACTTGGGTGTGTGGGGGTGGTTTTGTTTTTTTTTTCTGTTTTTTTTGTTTTTAGTAAAAAGGGTGGGTGGTTTATGGGACCTTCCTGACAGCGAAATTTACCCTCTGGTTATATGGAGACTGTTACTTTCGAGGCTAGAGAAGAATTTTGTTTTTTTTCTCCTTAAGAGCTGCCTATCAAAATACACATGAGGGCTTGTGAGAAGTATGTGTTTCTACCTGTTTGGCTCTTCATTTTAACTCCTGCACTTCTTGGCATAGTACCATTAAAAGCATTTGAGCATTTAAACCTTCTTTTCTAGCTCATTCCCACAGCCTCTGCTTTAGGAGGTTGTCGTCTTTGAACTGGCTTATTCAGAGGTGTTACTAGCAATATTCTATTCTTCCAAAGGCTTTAGTAATTTTAAAAATAACCCAGCCAAGCCTGATCTGTGATGCTACAAAGTTAGTGTTACCCACTCAGACCCCAGTAGTGCAGTTGGGTTGGTTAGTGTGGACTTTGAGTCTATGAAAAGCACTACTGAATTCAATAGGCCAGTGTGTAATTCTGTACCAGTGACTTAAGGCCTTGCTCTTGCAAAGTGAGGAAATGCACCAGGTCAGGTTTGAAGTCACAGCAACTAACACAGCTGTGTCTTCTGTGTCTAACATTTTCCATTCTTTTAATATATCAAGTGACACCTTTAATCAAATGTGTTATAAACTATTATAAAAGGAGAGGCAATGCAGTCAAGCTAATGCTGATGGAAACTTATTTTTCATTTCCTCATTGTTAGAATTAAGTGTGGAAATTAAGGCTGAATTAATCAGATGTTTGCATTTATTTATAGATGGAGTGATAGCATTAGGTTTTTAGATATGGAAATCTTAATCATTTCAGTTCTAGTGTTCTGAGCTCCTTATAGGTTTATTAACACTTTAATCTATTGGTCTAGAATAGTCTAAGCTTGGCCTTTGCTTAAAGGTGACTTTTTGAAGGAAATCTTGAGCGAAAACATTGAGAAAGTGCCAAGCGCTTGATCAGAGTCCTTGCATCACTGAGTTTACATGTGTATGGGACAGAGCGTTCAGTTGGGTCTAAACACAGTGAACTCAGTTGGTTTAAATGTGTATTCTCATAGAACAAACCTAATTTTAATGGAATTTCCTTTTGAGTGAGCTGTATAACTATGTTTGAATACCCATAAATCAAGAAATGCAAAAGTTAATAAGGCTGCATGTGTAACCTTTTGTGCCCCTTCTATATATGCATCGTTAATTACATAATCATACTAATTTTCTAAAGGAATATCACAAAAGGTGCCTGAAAAAATTGTAAGTTGTACAGCCAGTGAATCGGGACTTCTGGCATAGAAGTGCCTCTCACACATGCTATGTAGATGCTGCCTGTTGGGTTGGAGAAAATTACTCAAGTACATTACAAGCAATAATCGCATTAAAAACTTTAGTGCACAAGGAGGGAGAGAGAAGATTGCATGTTCAACCTTAACTTAGCATATTATTGACTTCTGAGTTCTCAACTCTGTGCCTTTAGCATGCTCTTACCTTAAGGAGGTTTGGTTTTAATGGAATACTGAGTAGGAACACACAGTAGGTAGCAAGAGAGTTGTTGGAGGGATTTCTACTAACCAATTCAATATATAAAATTGAAAATATTACTGTGTACACAAATGATTATATTAACTTTATACTAATAAATACAATGTTTTACTTTTTATTGTGGAATATGGCAAAATGATTCAACTGGGAGGGTTTTGACAGCACATCTGATAGATATAAATGAAGTCAATTCTCTGAGGTGTCAGAAATGCAAGGATTTTTATTGCACTTTGCTGTAATGGAAATAAGGCACATTATGCAGCAGTTTGTTTATAAAGCCTTGGACTTTCAGAAATATATTAAAGAATGCTATTGCCTTGCACTATAGAATGTCTAAGCAGTTTTGTCTTCATTACCAGGTGTTAATATGTTGCAGAATTAGATTTCTGATTTAGAACACATTCACATAGGCAACAACATTTCAGGCAAAGATTGGAGTACATAGCTAATATGGTACTCCTATGAAACTTACATGAGGGAAAGTTAGCTGAATGATCCAGATAAGACCATATACTGTCGGGACTCCTGACAATTGTCCTCAAGGTCATTATGTGTACCTGAATCGTATATTCACTGCAAAAATTCTAAGTTGTCACATTTTACTGTTAACCAAAAAAGAGCAATACTCCTTTTCCCTGGCTTGATACTTGAAGATTTTTTTTCCCTCCAAAAGGAGGGGATGCAGTTATAAATACACAGATAAAAGCTTATGCCATGCCACCCCATGCGAATAATTAGGTATAGAATCATAGAATATCAGGGTTGGAAGGGACCTCAGGAGGTCATCCAGTCCAACCCCCTGCTCAAAGCAGGACCAATCCCCAGTTAAATCATCCCAGCCAGGGCTTTGTCAAGCCTCACCTTAAAAACTTCTAAGGAAGGAGATTCTACCACCTCCCTAGGTAACTCATTCCAGTGTTTCACCACCCTCCTAGTAAAAAAGTTTTTCCTAATATCCAACCTAAACCTCCCCCACTGCAACTTGAGACCATTACTCCTTGTCCTGTCCTCTTCTACCACTGAGAATAGTCTAGAACCATCCTCTCTGGAACCACCTCTCAGGTAGTTGAAAGCAGCTATCAAATCCCCACTCATTCTTCTCTTCCGCAGACTAAACAATCCCAGTTCCCTCAGCCTCTCCTCATAAGTCATGTGTTCCAGACCCCTAATCATTTTTGTTGCCCTTCGTTGGACTCTCTCCAATTTATCCACATCCTCCTTGCAGTGTGGGGTCCAAAACTGGACACAGTACTCCAGATGAGGCCTCACCAATGTCGAATAGAGGGGGACGATCACGTCCCTCGATCTGCTCGCTATGCCCCTACTTATACATCCCAAAATGCCATTGGCCTTCTTGGCAACAAGGGCACACTGCTGACTCATATCCAGCTTCTCGTCCACTGTCACCCCTAGGTCCTTTTCCACAGAACTGCTGCCTAGCCATTCGGTCCCTAGTCTGTAGCTGTGCATTGGGTTCTTCCGTCCTAAGTGCAGGACCCTGCACTTATCCTTATTGAACCTCATCAGATTTCTTTTGGCCCAGTCCTCCAATTTGTCTAGGTCTCTCTGTATCCTATCCCTATTAGGTACCTAATTGGTAACTATTTGTCCCGTAGCTGACATCTCCTAAAGAAAGCAGCACCATCTTCTTGAGCACGGTCTGACAATTCACATGAGTTACCGGCACTTCTCACCACCTTAAACTGCAATGCATTTGAAAATAGATTTTTTTTTAATAACATTTAGCGCTTTCATCTCATGCTTTAGTGTGTAAGATGGCAGTTAAAATTTGGCTGGACCTACTCCATCTGCCACTGGCCTGCAAGACCCGTGGTTCCAAGTACCTGCTATTACTAGATGGAAATGCCATTTAAAATGTAGTTGCTTCTGTTGGCCACACACTCGGCCTTAGTTTCCAGTGCTCTGAATGTGAGGGTGAAATGAAAAGATCATTCAACCTGGCTCCTCTGGACATGTCGCACCAGCACTACTGATATGGGGCTATGATATTCAACTTCAGCAGGGGTTAGGAGGTCATTGAAACACAGTTCTCCCCCACCCAATTCTCCTGTCATTGAGGCTCACAGCCACTCCTTAACTATAGCCCTTATTCATCATAGATGCTGAATATATAGCTAGAAGGCTCACATCTGGTGGCCCTGTGTAATACCAAGTTCTCTTGAACCTGTCTTTCTGTTCTTTGCACTCACGCTGTTCCAGTAGGAAAGACTGTTTTTTCCTCTCACCTGTTACTGATTTTAAGACTGACTCTTCTAAAGCAAAACCTTAGTTGCAGTCCAGAAAAGACTAGTCTGAGGCAAGGAATTGGTGGGTTGTCTCTTGCACAGAGTAGCTCAGTTGGCTGTTTTGATCCTAAGGCTAGATCTACACTAGAGACCTTACAGCATCGGTACAAGGTCTCCTGTGTAGCCGCTGAATGCTGATAGGGGAGAGAGTGCTCTCATCAGCATAATTAACCCACCCCCAATAAGCGGCAGTAGCTATGTCAGCAGGAAAGCATCTCCCGCTGACATAGCACTGTCGACACCGGAGCTTCTCTCGGTGTAATTTGTCAGTCGGGGTGTGAGGTTTTTTCACACCCCTGACTGACAAACGTTTTAGTTAACAGTGCTAGCAACCACACACCACACTAACCCAGGAACCTATCCTTGCAACAAAGCCCGTTGCCAACTGTGTCCACATCTATTCAGGGGACACCATCATAGTGTGGCTGATGTGATTAGGCCCTATCAGAGGCTCGTTCACCTGCGCATCTACCAATGTGATATGCCATCGTGCCAGCAATGCCCCTCTGCCATGTACATTGGCCAAACTGGACAGTCTCTACATTTAAAGAATAAATGGACACAAATCAGACGTCAAGAATTATAACATTCAAAAACCAGTTGGAGAACACTTCAATTCCCCACCTCCCCGCCCTCACTGTTCCTCAGACGTTCTTGTCAACTGCTGGAAATGGCCCACCTTGATTATCACTACAAAAGGTTTTTTTTTCTCTCCTGTTGGTAATAGCTCACCTTCAGTGCACTGAATGCATCCGATGAAGTGAGCTGTAAGTCATGAAAGCTTATGCTCAAATAAATGTGTTAGTCTCTAAGGTGCCACAAGTCCTCTATTTCTTTTAATGTAGACATAGCCTTACATGCTGTTTTACTAACTAAGTTATTTAATAGGAGACTTAGGCAAAGCTTGAGTCTCTTAATTCACAATGGGAGCTGAGGTTGCTGAGCACCTCTCTAAGTCAGGCCACATCCTAATGAGTTTCTGAAAATGTGGGTATCTAGGCATCAGGGGTGTGTTGTTTTTTGTTTAAATAAGTTCGCCGTGCTGGTTATCATCCTTAACTATTATTCATCTATAGTGTTTGCTTGCACTTTTGTTCATTTCCATCATGCTATTTTTTCTTTTGCTATACATGTCTGAAGGCATAACACTGAACTTTACAAAGTTGTCATCTCATGGATGCTATACAGTACTGGATAAAAAGTGCACTTGTCGTCCCAATTTGAGGCCAAATCATGCTCACTTAGTGGGCTGGAATAGCTACTTTAAGGATAGCATTGCTTGTTGTGATTAGTAGCTAACGCTTCATCTAAACTTAATCCTCTAGATGCTATAACATGTCTCATCTGGGAACTCAACTGTTTGGAATTCCAGTTTTTGAGCTTAAATAAAAGCATATTTGCACAAACTAAGCCAGCAATATAGCTACACCCCTTTGCCAACTGGAAAAAGATAGGTGTTTTCTTTGTAGACCGGTTCAAAACACCGTTTACAAAGGAATCATGCTGCATTAGTCACTGACTATGCATGTTGATCAACATCTTAAAGGTCAAATATATTCATGAGAACACACAATCTTATGTATATTTTGGAAATGGCTGTGGAGAGACTATCTGTTACAGCAGGAGTGGATCAGGATTTTGAAATAAACTATAGCTCACAGTTAGATGACAGATTGCTGCAAAGCAATTTCAAGAACACTTGTGAATTCAATGGCTAGTGCATCATGCTGCTGTGTGGCAACCCTACTTTCAGGAGCAAATGCAGCACACTCTCTCTTCTGACAGACTGGATGGCTCACAGGATTGGCAATTAGGTAGGGGGTCTTTCATAGCTAGATCACTGGTACTTTCTGCCCCAGGAAGCCTGGATTGTAATTGCCAAGCAGTGTCTTTTCAGTGTCTTATATGAAACACAAGTTGATAGTATTTCTTTGTCGTGAAGAAATATCCCATGTAACAGAATCACTCCAATAAATCCCCCCCCCATCACAAGAAGTGATCCCTCCATGCTAATGTAAACATCAGCAGGGTGTTGAAGGGAGGCTGTATTGCCAGAATACCTGCTCTATGGATAGAGGAATTCAGTCTCTGGTGGTGTTAGTCCAACTCTTCTTCTGGGCCCTACAGACACTTAAAAACAAAACCCCAACCCACTTTGTTCTAGGGCTGGAGAGGGAGCATTCGTTAAGATGCCCAGGAACTCGGGTCACCAAAGCTAGAAGTTAGATACGCTTTGATTCTTTAGGACTTGTCTAATTCTGCTCCCATTTACATCAGTGGAAGTTCTGTCTTTGACTTCAATGGGAGCACAATCAAGAGACTGTTCATTTCAGTAGGCTCAACAATTGACTGACTTTAATAAAAAAATTAATAAATTAAGTGCATGTCAGTGTGGTGACTTTTCTAAAGTTGTCAATCTAATTTCTCTTAAACAAAACCCAAACAAACATCTCAGCACTCAGAAATAGGTCTAATTCTGCTCTAAAACCTCACTGTCACAGGTGTACTTGGGGTTGGAATTTGGCACACAATTTTGGGCTGGTTAATTTGATGGTCTTTGTATCATGTGGGATGGGGGTCCCACCCTTCCTTTAGCTGGGAGCACCAGTCTCAGGACCTGTGCAAAGGCTGTATTTCTGGAAGGGGTGCCCAAATCCTTTACTGCCTTAATAAGATTACATCCCCTCTCCAAAAGGGAGTCTGTTTCTGAGTGCGACCCAAGTCAATTAGGCAGAGGACAAGCCATAGTCTCTGGAATTCCACCCATCTTTAAAAAGCCAAAGCTAAGTGTAGTCCTGCATAAAAATAACCAACCCACAGCCCCAATCCTTCTTTCTTCAAGAATGTGTTGAAACAAAAAACAGCCCCTGCAAAGTCCATTCTCTTTCTTGGGTTAACCCTTTTCTGGCTGGCCATAACCCTCCCATGACTTGCATATAGGGAGAAAGAAAGCAACAAACATACTCTTTTCAGTCTTGTTTGCTGGTGTGGAACAAAAACTTCCCACAGTGTAGACAGACAAGATTGACTCCCCAAAACCCATCAACTGTCTTTCTCTTCCTTAAATAGGCTGCTGGAGGGCTAACTGCCTTTAGGGGTATGTCTACACTACGGAATAAGGTCGAATTTATAGAAGTCGGTTTTATATATTTGAGTGTGTGTGTCCCCACGGAAAATGCTCTAAGTGCATTAACTCGGCGGAGTGCTTCCACAGTACCGAGGCTAGAGTCGACTTCCGGAGCATTGCACTGTGGATAGCTATCCCACAGTTCCCGCAGTCTCCGCTGCCCATTGGAATTCTGGGTTGACACCCAATGTCTGATGGGGCTAAAACATTGTCGCGGGTGGTTCTGGGTACATATAGTCAGGCCCCCTTCCCTCCCTCCCTCCGTGAAAGCAAGGGCAGACAATCATTTCACGCCTTTTTTTCCTGAGTTACCTGTGCAGATGCCATACCACGGCAAGCATGGAGCCCGCCCAGGTAACCATCACCGTATGTCTCCTGGGTGCTGGCAGACGCAGTACGGCATTGCTACACAGTAGCAGCAACCCATTGCCTTCTGGCAGCAGACGGCAGTACGACTGGTAGCCGTTCTCGTCGTGTCCGAGGTGCTCCTGGCCACGTCAGCTGGGAGCGCCTGGGCAGACATGGGCGCAGGGATTAAATTTGGAGTGACTTGACCAGGTCATTCTCTTTAGTCCTGCAGTCAGTCCTATTGAACTGTCTTATGGTGAGCAGGCAGGCGATACGGATTACTAGCAGTCCTATTGCATCATCTTCTCCCCGGCAGGCAAGAGATGAGGATGGCTAGCAGTCGAACTGTACCATCTTCTGCCGAGCAGCCATGAGATGTGGATGGCTTGCAGTCCTTCTGCACCGTCTGCTGCCAGCCAAAGATGTAAAAGATAGATGGAGTGGATCAAAACAAGAAATAGACCAGATTTGTTTTGTACTCATTTGCCTCCTCCCCTGTCTAGGGGACTCATTCCTCTAGGTCACACTGCAGTCACTCACAGAGAAGGTGCAGTGAGGTAAATCTAGCCATGTATCAATCAGAGGCCAGGCTAACCTCCTTGTTCCAATAAGAACAATAACTTAGGTGCACCATTTCTTATTGGAACCCTCCATGAAGTCCTGCCTGAAATACTCCTTGATGTAAAGCCACCCCCTTTGTTGATTTTAATTCCCTGTAAGCCAACCCTGTAAGCCGTGTCGTCAGTTGCCCCCCCTTCCGTCAGAGCAACGGCAGACAATCGTTCCGCGCCTTTTTTCTGTGCGGACGCCATACCAAGGCAAGCATGGAGGCCGCTCAGCTCACTTTGGCAATTAGGAGCACATTAAACACCACACGCATTATCCAGCAGTATATGCAGCACCAGAACCTGGCAAAGCGATACCGGGCGAGGAGGCGACGTCAGCGCGGTCACGTGAGTGATCAGGACATGGACACAGATTTCTCTGAAAGCATGGGCCCTGCCAATGCATGCATCATGGTGCTAATGGCGCAGGTTCATGCTGTGGAACGCCGATTCTGGGCTTGGGAAACAAGCACAGACTGGTGGATAAGCATAGTGTTGCAGGTCTGGGACGATTCCCAGTGGCTGCGAAACTTTCGCATGCGTAAGGGCACTTTCATAGAACTTCGTGACTTGCTTTCCCCTGCCCTGAGGCGCATGAATACCAAGATGAGAGCAACCCTCACAGTTGAGAAGTGAGTGGCGATAGCCCTGTGGAAGCTTGCAACGCCAGACAGCTACCGGTCAGTTGGGAATCAATTTGGAGTGGGCAAATCTACTGTTGGGGCTGCTGTGATGCAAGTAGCCCACGCAATCAAAGATCTGCTGATATCAAGGGTAGTGACCCTGGGAAATGTGCAGGTCATAGTGGATGGCTTTGCTGCAATGGGATTCCCTAACTGTGGTGGGCCTATAGAGGGTACCCATATCCCTATCTTGGCACCGGAGCACCAAGCCGCCGAGTACATAAACCGTAAGGGGTACTTTTCAATAGTGCTGCAAGCTCTGGTGGATCACAAGGGACATTTCACCAACATCAACGTGGGATGGCCGGGAAAGGTACATGACGCTGGCATCTTCAGGAACTCTGGTCTGTTTCAAAAGCTGCAGGAAGGGACTTTATTACCAGACCAGAAAATAACTGTTGGGGATGTTGAAATGCCTATATGTATCCTTGGGGACCCAGCCTACCCCTTAATGCCATGGCTCATGAAGCCGTACACAGGCAGCCTGGACAGTAGTCAGGAGCTGTTCAACTACAGGCTGAGCAAGTGCAGAATGGTGGTAGAATGTGCATTTGGACGTTTAAAGGCGCGCTGGCGCAGTTTACTGACTTGCTTAGACCTCAGCGAAACCAATATTCCCACGGTTATTACTGCTTGCTGTGTGCTCCACAATATCTGTGAGAGTAAGGGGGAGACGTTTATGGCAGGGTGGGAGGTTGAGGCAAATCGCCTGGCTGCTGGTTACGCGCAGCCAGACACCAGGGCGGTTAGAAGAGCACAGGAGGGTGCAGTACGCATCAGAGAAGCTTTGAAAACCAGTTTCATGACTGGCCAGGCTACGGTGTGAAAGTTCTGTTTGTTTCTCCTTGATGAAACCCCTCGCCCCTTGGTTCACTCTACTTCCCTGTAAGCTAACCACCCTCCCCTCCTCCCTTCGATCACCGCTTGCAGAGGCAATAAAGTCACTGTTGCTTCACATTCATGCATTCTTTATTCATTCATCACACAAATAGGGGGATGACTACCAAGGTAGCCCAGGAGGGGTGGTGGAGGAGGGAAGGAAAATGCCACACAGCACTTTAAAAGTTTACAACTTTAAAATTTATTGAATGCCAGCCTTCTTTTTTTTGGGCAATCCTCTGTGGCGGAGTGGCTGGTTGGCCGGTGGCCCCCCCACCGCGTTCTTGGGCGTCTGGGTGTGGAGGCTATGAAACTTGGGGAGGAGGGCGGTTGGTTACTCAGGGGCTGCAGTGGCAGTCTGTGCTCCAGCTGCCTTTGCTGCAGCTCAACCATACAATGGAGCATACTGGTTTGGTCCTCCAGCAGCCTCAGCATTGAATCCTGCCTCCTCTCATCACGCTGCCGCCACATTTCAGCTTCAGCCCTGTCTTCAGCCCGCCACTTACTCTCTTCAGCCCGCCACCTCTCCTCCCGGTCATTTTGTGCTTTCCTGCACTCTGACATTATTTGCCTCCACGCATTCGTCTGTGCTCTGTCAGTGTGGGAGGACAGCATGAGCTCGGAGAACATTTCATCGCGAGTGCGTTTTTTTTTTTTCTTTCTAAGCTTCACTAGCCTCTGGGAAGGAGAAGATCCTGTGATCATTGAAACACATGCAGCTGGTGGAGAAAAAAAAAGGGACAGCGGTATTTAAAAAGACACATTTTATAAAACAGTGGCTACACTCTTTCAGGGTAAACCTTGCTGTTAACATTACATACATAGCACATGTGCTTTCGTTACAAGGTCGCATTTTGCCTCCCTCCACCGCGTGGCTACCCCCTCAACCTTCCCCCCCCCTCCCTGTGGCTAACAGCGGGGAACATTTCTGTTTAGCCACAGGCAAACAGCCCAGCAGGAATGGGCTCCTCTGAGTGTCCCGTGAAGAAAAGCACTCTATTTCAACCAGGTGACCATGAATTATATCTCACTCTCCTGAGGATAACACAGAGAGATAAAGAACGGATGTTGTTTGAATGCCAGCAAACATACACTGCAATGCTTTGTTGTACAATGATTCCCGAGTACGTGTTACTGGCCTAGAGTGGTTAAGTGTCCTACCATGAAGGACGCAATAAGGCTGCCCTCCCCAGAAACCTTTTGCAAAGGCTTTGGGAGTACATCCAGGAGAGCCGTGAATGCCAGGGCAAAGTAATCCTTTCACATGCTTACTTTTAAACCATGTATAGTATTTTAAAAGGTACACTCACCGGAGGTCCCTTCTCCGCCTGCCGGGTCCAGGAGGCAGCCTTGGGTGGGTTCGGGGGGTACTGGCTCCAGGTCCAGGGTGAGAAAAAGTTCCTGGCTGTCGGGAAAACCGGTTTCTCCGCTTGCTTGCTGTGAGCTATCTACAACCTCCTCCTCCTCATCATCATCTTCATCCCCAAAACCTGCTTCCGTGTTGCCTCCATCTCCATTGAAGGAGTCAAACAACACGGCTGGGGTAGTGGTGGCTGAACCCCCTAAAATGGCATGCAGCTCATCATAGAAGCGGCATGTTTAGGGCTCTGACCCGGAGCGGCCGTTCGCCTCTCTGGTTTTCTGGTAGGCTTGCCTCAGCTCCTTCAGTTTCACGCAGCACTGCTTCGGGTCCCTGTTATGGCCTCTGTCCTTCATGCCCTGGGAGATTTTGACACAGGTTTTGGCATTTCGAAAACTGGAACGGAGTTCTGATAGCACGGATTCCTCTCCCCATACAGCGATCAGATCCCATACCTCCCGTTCGGTCCATGCTGGAGCTCTTTTGCGATTTTGGGACTCCATCATGGTCACCTCTGCTGATGAGCTCTGCATGGTCACCTGCAGCTTGCCACGCTGGCCAAACAGGAAATGAGATTCAAAAATTTGCAGTTCTTTTCCTGTCTACCTGGCCAGTGCATCTGAGTTGAGAGTGCTGTCCAGAGCGGTCACAATGGAGCACTCTGGGATAGCTCCCGTAGGCCAATACCGTCGAATTGTGTCCACAGCACCCCAAATTCGAGCTGGCAAGGCCGATTTAAGCGCTAATCCACTTGTCAGGGGTGGAGTACGGAAATCGATTTTAAGAGCCCTTTAAGTCGAAATAAAGGGCTTCATCGTGTGGACAGGTGCAGGTTTACATCGATTTAATGCTGCTAAATTCGACCTAAAGTCCTAGTGTAGACCAGGGCTAACAGAGAGGGCAGTGAAGCAGCTAACCCTTATGTCTCAGGGAAAAATGCCACTGGAGCCCCACATGGTCCCAAAGTGTATTAGAATATTCACTGGCAACTTGGGAATTTTACCTAAGAGTCAATCCCTTCTCTGAATTTCATCCCTAATGTGCAGTAAGAAGGAGAACATTTATTGGAAGTTCAAATTTCAAACCTGTAGGGGTTGTGCATTGTAAGCAAACTTAAAGGATTTTCATAATGTCCATTTAAATGAAATGGCACAGACTTTAAAAAAAAATCTTTAATTCCCTCAAGATATTGCCTTTCTGAAAAGTGGTCTTGATGAAATTACTGTAAGGTGGGGTACACAACTGGCTGAAAGACTGTACTTAAAGAGTAGTTTATCAATGGTTTGCTGTCAAGCTGGGAGGATGTATTGGTTTCGTACTAATCAATATCTTTTTAATGACTTGGATAGTGGAGTGGAAAATTATGATAACATTTGTGGATGACGGTAAACTGAGAGATGTTGCACTGTGGAGGACAGGATTAGAATTTAAAATGACCTTGATAAACTGGACAATTGCTCTCAAATCAACAAAATGACAAAGTAGTACATTTTAAGAAGGAAAATTCAAATGCACAAATACAAAATGAGCATAACTGGGTAGGCAGTAGTACTGCAGAAAAGAATTGGGGGTTGTTGTAGATTACAAATTGTTGTATTCAATGTGATGTAGTTGCAGAAAGGCTAATATTGTTCTGGGGTGTATAAACAGAAGTGTCCTGCTTTACTCAGCACTGGTAAGGCCTTAGCAAGAGTATTGCATTCAGTTTTGGGTGCCACGCTTTAAGAAAGACATAGACAAATGGGAGAGAGTCCAAAGGAGAGCAACAAAAATGATCAAAAGTTTAGAAAACCTGACCAAAAGGAAAAGTTAAACAAATAGACTGGGTATGTTTAGCCTTGAGGAAAGGAGACAAAGGGGGAGATGTGATATAGAGAGGATAGGGATCAATTGTTCTCCATGTCTACTGAAAGTAGGACAAAAACTAATGGGCTTAATCCGCAGCAAGGGAAATTTAGGTTAAATATTAGAAGCTTTTGTGAACTATAAGGATACTTATGCAGTGGAAGACATTGTAGAATCCCCATCACTGGAGGTTTTTAGGGACAAGCTGGACAAGCACCTGTCAGGAATGGTCTAGATTTACTTGGTCTTGCCTCAATGAAGGGCCTGGACTAGATGAATTTTTGAGGACCCTTCCGCTCCATATTTTCATTTCTAGCATATGAATTGTTTTAATGTTAAAAATCTGCTTTTATACATTGTTTTACTTTTTCAAAGCTTATGAATCGCTTATAATATTTCTCCAGATATGAACTGTTCTTATAATGCACAGTAACATTACCCACTGAAACCTTCAATTTCTATTCCATGGCCAGGTATTGGATATTGCATGGAAAGTTGTCAGTGTTAAATATGTTTGAGCACTAGGCAAATGACTTAATTTTAACTCTTTCTATAGCTTCAGAAGATCAGTTTTTAAAGAAAGTATGGAGGTTCCCAAAGTAAGAGTTTATTGTATGGATAGTTAATGTAGTTTCTGAACTTGCTACCTGTTCATAGATAAAACATAAGATGCTTTTTACGCACAAATCTGATTCAGTCTGGGGCCGGGTCCTCTGCTTGGTGATCTCCTCTGGTTCTCTTGTTCCTATAACACCATCCCCCCTCCATATTTGTACAAGACATTTAATTGATCTCCATCTATTTCATATAACCTCACTTCTGCGGTGGAGGCAATCATTGCTCCTGGGCCTCCACACCCTTTCCAGAGGTCAAATGGAGTGTCTGCATTGTCTGGGGTGTCTAATCAGTGTCCCTCTTCTGTTCAACCTCTGTCCACACTCTGATCTTTGCCCTGGAATTCTCCAAGTAATTGCTTGACCCTTAGTTCCTTTTTGGCCCCTCCATTTCTCCAGGGAGGGCCAATAGCCTCTTTGTGGGAGGATTATTTATTTGTATTGCAGTTGTGCCTAAAGGTCAGACCCCATCATGCTAGGCACTTTGTAGCATGACAACAGAACTGTGATTTCTTACCGTATGGTAAGGTAAATTATTTTTCCCCTTGGCAAAGACCAAAGCTAAGTCCTGGGGCTCAGTTAATAGGTGGAGAATCACAAAACCTGTGAATTTGTTGAACACCACTGCCAACTAGTACAGCATGTGCCAGACTAGGCTGTCTGCCCTAGTGACTAGAGATGAAGTGACAGCCACCATCAGCAGCACCTCAACAGACCCCAACGTAGCGAGTTGAACTCTAACACTTCCCATCACTCATGCAGCTCAACAGCGAGCTTCCCTCCCCAGGCTCCCTACCTGCAGCTCAGCAGACCTAAAGAGCTCCTAAGCTCCACAAGTCTTGCAACAAGACACATCTCATCCTATATTTAGAATAGGAATTAACACTTGTCTCAGACACAACTATTGGCAAATTCTGACTTGGTGACCACGGTGTATTGCGTCAGCATGTAACACAAACAGCAATCTTAAATTTGCTGTGTAACTGAGTTTCCTGATTTGTGCACTGAAAACCTCATTTGTTATATAACAGGTGTCTTTCATAACGTTAAAGCAATCAGGTGAAACATTGGGAGGCAAATTCAAAGTGCACTTGTAAGCATACAACACACTTGCAGGCTTTCTATGCAAATATATAAAATTAGACTGTCTAACCATGATCTTTCAGAGAAATGTAAATGTATTTTCAACACACTGCACAATCTTCTGTCTAAAGCAAGATGACTGCTACTTGAAAAGCCCCAAAAGTTTGATTTAGTTAATCCCTTACACAAAGAGCATCACTTATAATGTTTTGCTGTAGTCTGGCTTCAGTCAAGAAAAAAGCAATGCTGTGGATATATAATATTTATGGGACCTGTTATGAAAGGAGTGCTATAAATCAATAGTGGAACAGTGACATTTAAAAACTGAGACTTGAGAGAGAAATTTGTTGCTGTTCCTAGTGGTAGCTGTATTAGCTGTCAATTCTTGCAAAATCAGAGGCTGCCTATCCAAGCAATTCCAGTATAAGAGTATTTAAACACTTTCAGTTTCTGTTACAGAAAGTACACCAAACTGACAAGCATTCTAATAATCTCTGTAGCAGCAGTTGGGATAGCAAGGACACCACACCATCTCAGGGGACTGCAGGAAACGCACACAAAAAGCTTAGTGAGGAATTAATTAATTACACATTCTAAGGGCATATGTGAAAACAGGAAGTTCACTCCAGAATCCAATGGTAAAATATATTGGAGAAAAAGGTCTGTCAAGCAGTCAGATATCTGATTTCGTCTGGCAATTGAAATAGATCACTTGTTCAAGTTTAAGTATCTTTTCAAAAATACAATAAGATACATAAAGGGTGATCATGAAAAATATCTTTGGCACTGATGCAGTAGTACTCAATACAAGCATCAGTTGTAGCCATTAACCTTTGGGGAGTATCTGCTTTGTATTTATCATATCTTAAGGAACTATACTAACCCAATGTACTAGAGCACCTCTACTTCATAGCTAAACAAATGGCTATGGAAGCAGGCTGCAAAATATTTTGTTTTGTACAGTTCTATATCCCTCCTTCCATCCAACTCCCTGTTATGTTTGATAAAATGACTGAAGAGCATTACTTTGGGCTTCACTCACTAACCCAGTTCTGTCCTAGGGAATCCAAGCTTGACAGCTGCTTTTTAGGCTTGGTCTACAGTTAGTCAGTCAGGGCTGACAAAATCCACAATGTATATGTAGTTTTGGCAAAAGAGAAGTACTTCTGTTAGCATAGCTAACGTCGTTCAGGGAGAAGGTGTTCCTACACCAAGAGGAAAACTCTTCATCAGTGTAGGCTGCATATATACCAGAGGGTTATGCCAGCATAGCTATGTTGTTATGGACTCTATAGTGTAGATGTAGCCTTAGTGTTTTCATAAGAAAGGCTAAAGTGGGTCAGGCCAAAGGTCCATCTAGCCCAGTATCTTGTCTCCTTACTGTGGCCAATGCCAGGTGCTTCAGTGGGAATGAACAGGGCAATTATCAAAGTGATCCATCACCTCCCAGCTTCTGTCAGGCTAGACACCCAGAGCATGGGGTTGTATCCCTGATCATTTTAGCAAATAGCCATTTATGGAATTACCCTCCATGAATTTATCTTGTTCTTTTATGAACCCTGTTATGTTGTGAAGGCCAAAACTATCCCCTGGCAATGAGTTCCACAGGTTGACTACACACTTTGTGTGAAGTAGTTCCTTTTGTTTGTTTTAAACCTGCTGCCTATTAATTTCATTGTGTGACCCCTGGGTCTTGTGTTACATGGGGCGGAGGGTGTAAATAACATTGAATAAAATAATTTCTCTATACCATTCATGATTTTATAGACCTCTATCATATCCCCCCAAGTAATCTTCCCCTCCCCGCCATGCTGCAGTCTTTCTAATTTTTCCTCATATGGAAGTTGTTCCACACACTACTAATTTTTGTTGCCCTTCTTTGTACCTTTTCCAATTCTAACATACTGTATCTCTTTTTTTGAGATGGGGTTTCCAAAACTCCCATCAGTATTCCAGGGTGTGGGAGTACTATGGATTTATAGAGTGGCATTGTGAAATTTTCTGTCTTATCTATCCCTCTTCTAATGATTCCTAACATTTTTAGCTTTTTTGACTACTGTTGAACACTGAGTGGATGTTTTTCAGAGACCTGTTCACAATGACTCCAAGATCATTCTTGAGTGGTAACAGCTAATTTAGAAACCATCATTTTGTATGTATAGTTAGGATTAATGTGCATTACTTTGCATTTATCAACATTGAATTTAATCTGCCATTTGATTGCCCAGTCACGCAGTTAAGTTATAAAGGGCTCTCACTAATCAGTCTGCTTTGGACTTAACTATTATGAGTAATTTTGTATCATCTGGAAAAAAGAGGCAAACAGTGAGGTGGCAAAATTTGCAGATCATTGATGAACAAGTTGAACAGCACTGGTCCCAGTATAGATTCCTGGGGAAGCCTGCTATTTACCTCTCTCCATTCTGAAAACTGACCGTTTATTCCCATGCTTTGTTTCCTGTCTCTTAATCCGTTTCTGATGCACGAGAGGACCTTCCCTCTTATCTCACAACCGCCTACTTTGCTTGAGCCTTTGGTGAGGGACCTCATCAAAGGCTTTCTGAAAATTCAAGTACGCTATATCCAGTGGATCACCCTTGTCCACATTTTTGTTTGACCCTCTCAAAGAACTCTAATTGGTGAGCCACGATTACCTTTTACGAAAGGGTTGGGTTGACTCTCTTCCCCAATCTGTTGTGTTCATTATCATTGTTTAACTTAATTTGATCCAAAACCTCCTCTATTGACACCTCAATCTGGAACAGTTCCTAGGATGTCACCTAAAATGAATGCCTCAGGTGAGGGAATTTGCCTCGCCACCTCCTGCAGTGAACACCAATGCAAAGAATGTATTTAGCTTCTATGGTACAGTTTGATTCATTTCATTATTTGTTATATTTGACTCTAGGCTTTCTCACATAGTGTCACTCCCCCACCAGCACAACCTATTCTCTCATTCCTATATATTTTGTACCCTGGTATTACCATGTCCCATTGATTATAATTGTTCCACCAAGTTTCTTTGATGCCTATTATATCAATTCCCTTATTTAATACCAGGCACTCTAGTTTACCCATCTTAGTATTTAGCCTTCTAGCACGTTTATAGAAATACTTATACAATTTCTTACTTCTTAGTTGTCTGCCATTATGTGATGTGAATGAATGAGACTTATCATTTGACTGTTTCTCTTCAGTTCCTACCTGTACTTCTATCTTTCTCTTACTAGGGTATAGAGAATCCCTGTTAATATAGAGAATCCCTGTCTATCTGAATCATATGCTCCTCTGCTCCTGTCAGCTTTCCCCTTGTTCATTCGTTGCTGTCTTGGCAACCTGGGCTGCCTTTTCCTATCTTGTTGAAAAATCAAGAAAAGAAACATTGGCTTAATCATGGTTATGGGTTAGAGAAGAGATGGCTAGAGTGAAAGTTCATCTACATGATCAGTACACTAGAAGCTACTGCTACCATATTTTACTTGCTTTAAAATCATGTGGGGGCCAACTCTGCCCTCAGGTAGAGTACTTCAACTCTTATTGAAGTAAATAAGGTAACATAAATGTAACTGAGGGTAAGAAGTGGCCCTTTAAAACAAAGTTGTGCTTATTACCATTTTTAACTCTTGTATTAATAGAACATAATCAAGTAAATAATTGTATATAACTACCTGCAAACATGCATTCATGTATTTAAGGGTACAAATATCTTAAACACATCTCTTGTTAACTAGTTTTCTCGCTGACCTTCCTAAGAACCTGTTCATGTGTCATAGCCAGATCTTTGCAGTGTTGTAGCTGTGTTGATTCCAGGATATTAGAGAGACAAGGTGTGTGAGGTAATATCTTGTATTGGACCATCTTCTGTTGGTGAAATAGAGAAGCTTGTCTCTTCTGTTGGTGAGAAAGAAAAGAGTTTACACAGAGCTCTTCTCTCTCTCACCAATAGAAGAAACAAGATTACACAGGTCTTCTGAAAGCTTACCTCTTTCACCGAGAGAAGCTGGTCCAGTACAAGATATTACCTCCCCCACCATGTCTCTCTAATATCCAGATCTTGTATCTTTAGTCATTCTCTAGCATCTGCACCAGTGTTACCAAGTCACTGAAAGATTTTTGTTGTTGGGGAGTGCTCCAGGAAATATGCTCCAGTAAATCTAAGCTAAACATCGTACCAGCTATTTTTAGCTGTGCTGTAAAACAAACACACAGAAGAACTGTCGCTTTGGTGAGATTCATGCACAGTCACCAGTTTTCACAACTTTATTTTTGTCCGCTCAGGGAATCACACAATGAATCATTCCTTCTGTGACTTAGGAAAAGAATAGTGGCCTAGATCCATGTAAAACTTGAAGGGCACTGTCAGCTCAAATTTGGACCATGTTTTATATTTAGTACAAACTAGGCCTGATTCTCACTTACATCATGGCCCCACTTCACTCTGGCAGCATAAAGAGATCAAATGGTAAGTATAAATGTTACTTATTCCTACTTTAAAGCTTTAGTGTAAATGAGAACCAGGCCCAATTGTTTTTAAACCGATAAATTATTACTGGAGCAACAGAAGGAAGTGAAAACTGACTGCATTTCATTGCCCAAGCTGAAAAGGGTAGGGAAAAAGTGGGCTTTTACAGTTCTGTCCAGCTTAATAATTTATAGCAAAGTGTTTTTAGTGATAAGCAAGAAAGCGTGTTCATGTCAATCATTCAATCTACCTAGTCTGGAAGAAACAGATCATCACCTCGTTACTGTGAGAATTACATTATTACATGCCTGTCATCTATCTATCTATCTTGCCAGGGCCCAAGAAAGACCCTTCCATCCCTGGTACAAATCTAGTTCAAAATAAGTCCTTTCCTTTTAGGGTATTGTTTCTATAGGGAGTCTTCTTTGGATTTACAATCTTACTCCATGACCACCTGAACTAAGGGCTCTGTGGCTCCATTTCCTTGAAGAACTTGTTGGTCTATACCTTTCCTTATCTCTACACACAGCTGGTTTGGAATGTGGTATTTCTCAACCTGTGCCAGGACATACCATTCATATGTCGTCTTATGGTTTTGACAGGCTTCCTATTTTCTGATGACAAAGCTGACTTCCCAAGTGTTATAGATACTAGACATGCATGAACATAGTTATGGGAAGAGCATACATTCAGTTAACAACTTCCCAACACTTTAAATATCCAGTGTATTATATTAATGTGGTGTACACTATGCCCACCATCTCTGTATGGGCTACTGAATAACTTATGACTCCCTTTGCACAGGTAAGTTTTGCTGACTGCATCTCATAGGTAGCTTTCATGTGGTATGCAATGTAGAATCATGCAGTTTTGTATTTTTGCCACAGGTATTTTCATTTAGCTACTTCTCAAATCACAATTGGGAAATTGCATAAAGGAAGACAAATGTCACATGCAACCTTCTCCAGTTTGCCCTTGCAAGAAAATGAGCTTCCTGTTTTTAACCTTTATGCAGGGTGTGTTTCCCCAGATGAGGTGGGTTAAGAACAGTATGTCAAATCCAGACATTAGTTATTTTGGCTATTGAATCACTTAGACATATTTTGCATTCTGCACAATTGGTGAGGTTTGTCCCTACTCAACACAATGACTTTCTTCCTTTTCTTCTCCTTTCATTAATTAATTGCTGAATTTCTAGCCGTGGCATCTTGACATCCTGAGACACACTATTCGAACAAAATTGAATGGCCCTGATGCTCAGCTGCACCAAGTGTCTCAAAAAAGCTGGCAACGGGTCCCCGAATTCTGGTGCTGGTTTTACATCTGCTCTGACACCACCATAACCTAAATTCTACTATTGGGTATGGCCCCAGGGTGCCTTAATACCAGCCAAGAATAGATGGAAAGCAATAATTCTCTGGCTATGCTCTGAAACCCCCTATGCCAGGGACTGAAAGGGATTGTGTAGGAGCTCTCAGAGTAACAGCCGTGTTAGTCTGTATTCGCAAAAAGAAAAGGAGTACTTGTGGCACCTTAGAGACTAACCAATTTATTTGAGCATAAGCTTTCGTGAGCTACAGCGCACTTCATCGGATGCATACACTATGCTCTGTAGTCTAGCCTAGTTGTACTTAAATAGGCAACCCTCAGCAGGGGAGTTGACAGCTGCTCTTCATCCCCTTTGTTCAAGCAGAGTATCACAGCAGGACTGGATCTCAGGTGAGGATCTAGCACTACACTAGCTATTGTAAGCAGGAAACGTCGTCTTTTTCTGCTGATTATGCCCAATTTATAGTTTACATAGAATCATAGAATATCAGGGTTGGAAGGGAGCCCAGAAGGTCATCTAGTCCAACCCCCTGCTCGAAGCAGGACCAATTCCCAGTTAAATCATCGCAGCCAGGGCTTTGTCAAGCCTGACCTTAAAAACCTCTAAGGAAGGAGATTCTACCACCTCCCTAGGTAACGCATTCCAGTGTTTCACCACCCTCTTAGTGAAAAAGTTTTTCCTAATATCCAATCTAAACCTCCCCCACTGCAACTTGAGACCATTACTCCTCGTTCTGTCATCTGCTACCATTGAGAACAGTCTAGAGCCATCCTCTTTGGAACCCCCTTTCAGGTAGTTGAAAGCAGCTATCAAATCCCCCCTCATTCTTCTCTTCTGCAGGCTAAACAATCCCAGCTCCCTCAGCCTCTCCTCATAACTCATGTGTTCCAGTCCCCTAATAATTTTTGTTGCCCTTCACTGGACTCTCTCCAATTTATCCACATCCTTCTTGAAGTGTGGGGTCCAAAACTGGACACAGTACTCCAGATGAGGCCTCACCAATGTCGAATAGAGGGGGACGATCATGTCCCTCAATCTACTGGCAATGCCCCTACTTATACATCCCAAAATGCCATTGGCCTTCTTGGCAACAAGGGCACACTGCTGACTCATATCCAGCTTCTCGTCCACTGTCACCCCTAGGTCCTTTTCCACAGAACTGCTGCCTAGCCATTCGGTCCCTAGTCTGTAGCTGTGCATTGGGTTCTTCCGTCCTAAGTGCAGGACCCTGCACTTATCCTTATTGAACCTCATCAGATTTCTTTTGGCCCAATCCTCCAATTTGTCTAGGTCCTTCTGTATCCTATCCCTCCCCTCCAGTGTATCTACCACTCCTCCCAGTTTAGTATCAATACATACTCTTTTTGGAATGGAATGTAGAGCAAATTAATGTGCACATGCCTTGAAAGGCCTGGTGAATTGGAATAAACACAAACTTAAAATTAGTGATGATGCACTCTGCCCCATCTTTTTTTTTTTTCGGGGGTGGGGAGGGACGTTTTCTGAAGTGCCCCTCTGAGCTAATGATTATCAGCAGATTATAAAATGCAAGTCAATCAGAAGGGCATGTAAGAGTGTATATTATGAATTAAGAAAGGTAGTGGTAATCTCAAACCGATACAGTGTGTGTGCCACCTTGTGGCAGGATTGACGTCTTAGCCAGACGTCTTAGCCAGGAAGAAACTTAAATGTCACGACTGAACTTTAATAAATGCTACACACAATTCTGTAGCCTTCAGAGCAGGGAACAAAAGGACTCGACTCAAAAGAAAAATAGCCAATACCAGGAATTTTGATTTTTCAAGACTTCACTAAATAAAAGACATTGAATATTCAGTCAGAATTAAACAAATGAACAAGTCTTTTTATTTATACAGTAATGGGGTTTCGTAACTATCAAATTATGTAGAGGACTGCATTCAGATGTTATAGGACTTGAGAAGACAGGGTGTAGACGTGAATCTTTGGCTGTGCAAGGTCATATTCCTGTATCTGGCAGGCTTAAAGGTCCCTTTCCTGTAGCTCAGATATGTAGTTCCGTGCTCATCACATTCTGAAGACCAGTCCCCACCCTCACATCGGGAGAGACCTCTGGAAGAGAATTTCTATCCCTGGTGCTGACTTTGCTTCCTTGTGTGTTAACCAATTCTCTTGCCTCAGCAATCTTTTGCTCGTGTCTGATGCATAGGTTTCAGGGATATACCAGCTGGTCAGCATGCAAAGCGACTGTGTAAGTAGGGGGACTTTAGGAATTGGGTGGGTGGATGGATGAAGCAGACTGGCAAGCATGACCAAGCGCTAGATACAGTACAGCTTTGGCAATGGGCCCGGTGAGGGGGCGTCTGCCTTGCACAGGCCCTGAGAAGGTTAAAACCAGCCTAGGGAGGCTGAGTGGCAGGCAGGCAGCCAAAGGAGTGACTGCAGGAGGAAACTGCCAATTAGGGCAGCAGCTGGACCAGCCAACCAGGGCCCAGCTGGCCCATATAAAAGGAAGCTGCAGACCAGAGCGAGGGAGTCTGTTGCAGGGAGCCCTAGGGAGATGACTGGTGTCCTAGAGGGCTCCTGGTGGGCTGCCAGGACTTACAGGCTCGAGGCCCTGGGAAGAGGGCAAAGGAGCTGTAACGGGTGTGCAGGCGGAGCCAAGGACTGAAGAGCCACCACCATCTGAGGGCGAACCCACTGGGACTGAGCTAATTCCTGAAATGTCTAGCAGGAGACACCTGTGTGGTGAGTAACCCCATGACAGGCCCTCAGACTGAATTGTGTGGAAGAGCAAGTAGACATGCATGTGTCATGTGATGTACTTTGTTCAATTTATCAACTGTAGTTCAATGTTCATTTATAATTCTAGTGTTAACCAAATCAAATTCATACACAATCACAGGAGAAATGGTTCACGTGAACTGGTTAGGCTGCACTTTTACCCCCACCCTATCCCATACTCTTTATTGCTTCTCTTCCTTTCATCATTGTAAGGGGTGAGGAGAGAAAAGGGCAAATGTGCAGAGGTGGCCTGGCATTGCAGCACTGTTCCCACATCAATGGTGGCCTTCACTGGGTGCAATTGTCTGGTGTTCTGTATCACAGATTATTAGTAGAATTCTTCAAAATGAACTGAAGTAGGTAAGCAGTCAGAAATGGCTGGTCAGTAAAACAAGACAAACAAAACAAATTGCCAAGTCATCCTCCATTTTATAAATCCCCCTGTCTCCAAATGTGGTGAAATTTTCTGGTCAAGCAATGAGTGAAAGCTTGATCAGAAAATGTCTTTAACCAAGGCTAGTGTTCAAAACTAAGTTACTGCTTGGCTCACGCGCAGACCTTTCAAATATGTATATCTTGTATACTCAGACTAATAGGCATCTGCCTCAGGCATTTACTTATGTGGGGATTCAGTACTGTCACCCACATCAGACTCCCTCATTAGCGTGTTGATCCTCTCTGTTGGAATGTAAGCCCACACAGTTGTCAGTGAAGGAAATACAAGTGTCCCCTAGGAGCTTTACAGAGTTTAATATGTTTTTAGTCTAAAGAAAATGTACATGTTAGAAGAAACTATTAACATTTTTGGGTTCCAATACATTGATTCTTAAACCAAGTCTATTATATTCCATTAACCCATTTGGCAGAACCACTTGAACAGAGGATTGTGTGTTGCATCACGTTTCCCTTTGCAATACATTTGTAACGGATATTTATGAAGCACTTTGTACGTGGGGCACGTCATACCCTAAAGCAGTGGTCTCCAAACCTTTTTGATTGCACACCCCTGTCGGTAAAAGAATTTTTGAGCACGCACCCCCCAAAAATGTATATTTATGTATAAATTGTATACATGTACTACTGTACTAATATGTACATTATAAAAAATACACAAAATAGAAATTAAAAAAGGATGAGAGATGAAATAATATTTTTAAATTTATTTATTAACAGTACAAAAAACCTTTTTGCTCTCACTAAAAAAAATGATTTAGTGAGAGCAATGTGATTGAATACGCTTCATTATTTTTGAAAATGTTGGTTTAACACTTTGTGGTGCAGCGATTCGAAGATCTGGTTCTAAGTTCAGTTTATTTCACACCTTGGTTTTAATGGCTGTCATAGCTGAAAAAGATGCCTCACAAAGATACTTAGATCCAAATGGAAGAAGTGCATCATTGGCTGCGCTTACTAAATCACGATACTCCTTTTTCAATCCCATCCACCAATTATGCAAAGGTTTTTGTTGAAATTCGGCTAGTAAATTTCCATCTTCCCTGATGTCAATCGTTTGTTGTTGTAAACTAATCGGAAGGTGTTGCATTTTTATATTTTTAACAAATGGGTTCAAAACCCACTGAAACTCTTCATTTGGACGATTTTTAAACCGGTTAGAAAATTCTGTTTCCAAGTCTTTTAAGTATGCAGATTTTAGATTTTTTTTTTTATAGGTGACACACTTACATTGTTTTCAGCAGCAAAATCACATAACGATGGAAACATTTCCAAACATCCGTTTTCAAAATGCTCTCTCCATTGCATGAGTTTCTTTCGAAAAGCAGTTACTTTCTCACTCATTGTTAAAACGTCACCTTTACCTTGAAGGGACAGACTAAGTGTGTTGTTTTTTTTTTTGTTTTTTTTTTTTTTGAAAATATCTGCTAGCTAGCATACTACTGACAGCCACTTGTCATCACAGAAAAGGTCAGCAAATTTGGAACACTTGTCTTTTTGTAAAACAAATGCGGAACTCATCTTTAAGTTCGACAACTCTTTTAAACACTTTGCCACGAGATAACCAGCGAACCTCTGTGTGGTACAAAATATTTTCATGGTCACTCCCCATCTCATTACAAAGTATTATAAAGATTCTTCTATTTAAAGGTCTTTTTATAAAATTAACCACATTGATGACATCCTGTAGCACTTTGTGCACTTCTGGCTCCAACTTCTTTGCTGCAATAGCTTGCCTATGAATGATGCAGTGGATGAATTTCATATGTGGTGCTATCTCTGTAACCTTACCCCAGAATCCTTTCTTCCAATCAAAGCAGCTGCTCCATCAGTGTTTACACTTACACGGTTTTTCCATAAGACATTCTTTTTATTAAAGAAGTCATTTACTGTTGAGAATGTCTTCTCCGGTACATCTTTCCTTTAGTGGCTCACAAAAAAATAGTTCTTCATGTATTTCATCATTGAAACTGAATCTCGCAAATACCATAAGTTGAGACATGTTAGAAACGTCTGTACTTTCATCCAACTGTATAGCAAACCTCCCACGCTGTGTAATTTGTTCTAATACTTATTTCTTCAAATCTTCAGCAATGTTTTCTATGCATCTTCCAACAGTATTTGCTGACAAAGGAATGCATTTTAGTTTGTCGCCATATTGTTTTCCGTGTATTATTTCATCCATGTTTACCGTGGCAGGAAGAACAAGTGTTTTCCCCAATGGTATGTGGCTTTTTGTCTTCTGCTATTCAGTAAGAAACCTCAAAAGAGGCTTCTAAACACTTATTACGTTTAGTGAAATTTTGTAAAGTACTGGATTGAGTATTGCATGACTTTAAACATCGCTGAAAAAATTATAGAGGTTTGTCTTCATGTTCTGGATGCTCATTTTTTAAATGTTTTGCTAATCGTAATGGCTTCATGCTATCATTGCCTAATATCTCAAGGCACAATATACACTTAGGGCGAGGTTCATCGTTAACGATAGTGGATGTAAATCCATATTTCAAATAGTTTTCTTGATGATTTTGAATTTTTTTGGCCGACTTCTTGTCAGATCTGATTAGATCGTCATTGGTTTTTACCTTGTAATGTGGCTGACGAAGAGCTTGCACTAGGAGTAGGTGAACTTTCAGCTCTGCCATTTTCTTGTACGCTTATGCTCGCATTATTAGTATTCTCTTCAATCCACGGTTTCTTTGCAGGAATCTTTTTAAGCCACTTGTCCATTTTATGAGGGTTAGTTTAGTTAAAACTAGATAAGATAATCCGTAAATCCACTTCACCGGGCAATACGTCGCAATACTCTGAAAGCGAGCGAATGAGTGAGGGTGCCACTGTCAACCCCTCCATGTTGTGGAACTCCCACTCTTCCCTCAGGATACTTTGCCGGGCCGTCTCCAGGCACCAGTGTAGGAAGCACCCGCCTGGGGCGGCACACTGTAAGGGGTGGCACTCTGGCCAATCTTAAGGTTGTACTCCTCCGGCTGCCCTTCCTTTCCCGCCCCACCCCCCACCATGGATCATCTTGTGCACCTCCTGAGGTGCACGCACCCCACTTTGGAGACCACTGTCCTAAAGAACTGTTTAATAGTATGAATATCCAGATCTGTGTGCATTAGAGCTTCTTTGTAATGCATGGAATATTTCCATCGATAGATTTCAGAGTGCAAGTGCTCTTACTGTTTCCTAAAAGTGTACATTTAGGAAACACCAGTCAAGCAACATATGCCTCTAAATCAGGGGTTCTCACAACAAATTTTTTTTTGGTGGCCTCAGAGTGCAGCCACCAACTCTTGCTGGTGGCTGCTCTGACATTTTTTTCCTAAAATACCTGACTTTAGGAAAAACAAACAAATATGCACATATACGTCTCCAAATCATTGTAATCTATTTATGTAGGATTTTTTTTTTGCAGACTCAATAAAAATGATGTACAGTTATCTCTATTCTTTACTGGACCTAAACAGAGTAGAAAAACAAATAAGGCACTTTGCATGTTCTTGTCTCTTTTTTTCTTTTCTTGTTTCTTTTGCTTTGTTTTTGTTTTTGGTTTTTTTTTAAAAAAAATCTTGCTGACTATTCAGTCTGCTCTGAAAACTGTGTATTAACAAACATACAAATATCCCTTTTCACAGCAGACTTACGCACCCCCAGCAAGCCCAGGGACAAATTAAGCCCTGGATGGGGAGGTGGGTATGGAAGCACAGGGGCCAGGGTTGATTGGGCACCAGGGGAGGCAGCAGGGGCCAGGAGCGATCAGGGAGTCAGCTTGGGGCTGGAGTCCGCCACCCCGGGGCTGGAGTCTGACTCCACCATCCTTGAGAAGGTGGGGAACTCTCGCCTGCTCTTCCAGGTGTTGTCTCCGGACAGAGGCAATGCCCAATCACTGCTGGTGGCCCTGAGGGAGGGTCTGCTGTTCTTTCTCTTTGCCACTCCCACCCCGGTGGTTGGGCCAGGTTAGGGATAGCTCAGTAGTTTGAGCATTGGCCTGCTAAACCCAGGATTGTGAGTTCAGTCCTTGAGGGAGCCATTTGGGAATTGGTCCTGCTTTGAGCAGTGGGTTGGACTAGATGACCTCCTGAGGTCCCTTCCAACCCTGATATTCTATTTTTAATCCATTAAAAAGCTCTGCACACAAAGTGCCTGTGCACATCTGCTTTGAGTCACAAGGACCACAAGTTTATAGGGATGTGTTTTATCTGGCACTTTCAATAAAAATATTCTTAAGGACAAGGTGGCCTGAAATCTCTCATTTCCCAGGGAATGTCTTTGTATACTGAACAATCCTCCATTCTGCTGCATATTTTACCTTGAACATAGGAAGGAAATATGAGAAAGAGGCACCTTAATCTTAATTGTGTCCACTGCAGATGAGTTTGAATGGCCTTAGGTCTTGCAATGCTATTCTGATGGAATCAACCCATAAACTGAAAGGTGGATTCACTGGTCCATGCCACTCACCTTCTTGTTTTTAGCTGAAGCAGCCCATTGAAGAATATCCCTTGTATAAAGGAACTCTTCACTGTTATAAGGCTGGTAGAGGAGCTACTGTTGTGCCAGCTGCCTCTGCTCCCATCCAGCATAAGGGGAGAGACAGAAGGATGATAGGACAGGGAGGAGTGAGGTAGATTTCGGCTATGCCAGTCCATTTTGGCATAACCGTATGCCTATGACATAAATTGGCCTGCAGTTGCTTTAATTTCTACTGGGACTAGCTGGTGCTGAACGAGGAAACCCGAACTGGCCTTATGTCTGTGAGCCTCCACTTTCCATGACTGAATGGAACATCGGTGGGGTTGAGAATCCAACCCCAAATGTTCTAGAGTAACACAAATCAGGATGACCAGAGAACTAACTTAACAGGACACTAAATGGCATTCCCCTGCTAGGAGGGGAAGGGGCTGCAAGAGGCATGGGCACAGTGGGAGAGAGCTGGCGCATGAACAGGTGATAAAAGAATGTTCTGAGCACTGGACTGAGACAAGAACTTGAGCATTCGAACACCAGCTTTGATACAGATTTATTCTCTCTCTCTGGTTTTAGGCAAGTTACTCAAGCTTGTTTCCTCACTTTCAATTCTATCCTCCCTCTTGGGCATTATTTAAGCACTATGGCCTGAATTCTAAGTTACACTAAGGTCCATTTACCCCTACTTTATGGCTTGGTTACCCTGCCAGAGTGACACAAAGGGGGCTTCCTGTAAATGACAACCAGGCCCTACAGATTTAGGGCTGCCTATCACAGATTATTCATTCTTGAATATTATCAAAGCAGATTCAGCTTTCCTCTAATACTAATATCCCTCAGCTTCTCTGGTGCTTGTGTGGCCCAATTACTGTGTGTGTTACTACTGACACCCTTCTCTAGAGAGCTACAGTAGGACAACTGATCTTCAAAGTCAAAGCTTATTAAATTAAAATGTCTCACACCTGCAATCATGGGCTTGAAAACATTCATCTCTGTCCGTTGCTGCCTCCTACTGTAACAGCTAAGTGGGTTTTGTTTTGTTTTTGTTCCCTTCTGCCACTGCTACCATGGTTACAGCCTTGCATGGAGTGGGGTCACCTTTCCTTTAAAGAAAAAAATCAATGAAAGATTTCATTTTCACTAGTTCCATTATTCCCTTACTTGTCGTGCACTCCATCAGTTTTAATTCCTGAAGGTTAAATTCTCAGAAATTAAGTAAATGTGATATCAGCACATGGGGGCAGGGGGAGGAAAGCAGCTGTCAAGTAGTGAAATACCTATAGGCACAGATTTATTAAACAGCAGTGTACTTCAATGAAGCCTTCAAGCAACATTTCCCCCCCCCCCTTCATCCCCCTGTAAGCTTGAAACTAACACTGTTTTCAGTATGTCTACAGGGATGAGCTTTTCTGCTAATTAAACTGGGAGTTTTATGCTTAGAAAAACCTCTTGAAAGAGAGAGCAGTGGCAGGTTTCTTGTCCTTGACAGACATATGGCTCCCACAATGCTTAATCACTGAAGAGGACATGAACTGCGACATTCTCTTCGCTCCTATTCTTGAAACTTACTTTCCTGTCTCCGCCCCTTCACCCCCCCCAAACACGCATCACTCAAGACTTTAAAAATCATTTTTATATAACCTGGTTTTAATGAGAGAGAGGGAAGAGAGAGCAGAGGGGAAGCAAGTGGGAAGTCTTACTTTAAAATATATTTGCAAACATCGCCAAGCTGAGCATGGCATTAAGTACTTTCCAGGAGCTTGAGGGTTACACAGCTTTCCATCACCTGTGGATTCTTCAGCAACAGGGGAATCTTCTGAGGCCCCCTTTATGACTGCTTTGTGTAGCCTCAGCAGTGCAAAACGATTGTAGCGGAGATCCTGGCCTGAGCGCATTTTGTTTAGACTAGAGGGACTACTCTCATGCTTACAGTTAAGCATCTTACTGCTCCCCCCACCAACTATAGAAGTCAAACTACCTAAATGTGTAAACCTAAAAAACCCTGAAACCTGAATCTTCTATTAACAGACCAGAGCCAACAGCACTGGTGCATAGTTGTGAAACCATGTGTTTTAATCATGTTCAGGAGATACCTCCACCCTGGTAAAAGGAAAATTCACTCTCCATACCCATTTGACCCACTGTGAGCACTGTCTGTGAGGACTTTATGATGACGTGGACACGTGTCAGTTCTTAGGGGGTTTGTTTCAGCAGGGCCACCACATACCTACTAGGTGGTATAGACTTATGGACAAAATTGCTTGGGCTGGATTTAAACCAATCATGATTTTAAACCAATGACTTAATTTACCGTTACCTGTCCCAAGGCCAGTAATGCCCTGACTCCAAAATATACTGCAACAGTTAGATGGAGGAATATATCTGTTAATGCCTAAACTTCTGGTTATTTTTAACTGAGACTTTTATACATTTCCTTGTGACGTTCCTACAACCCCATACTGAGTTCATATAAATCTTTTATATAAAACAAGTCAAAAATGCCTCTTACCTGAAGAGCTGAGTGCATTAACCTCCAACAGCTTTTTTTTTTTCTCTCAACCACTGGCTTCAGCACTGCTAGGGGCTACAGGGCTGCCCTAATTGTCACATGTATGGGCCACTCGATTCCACTCTAAAAATGTATTATTTTGAATGACAAGCTGAACAAGTAATATGTGGTGTGAGCATAAGAGGCCCTCGGGGCTTTCACAGCGCTTCATTATAGCACTTTGCAGGTAGTAAAAGCTAGTCAAGATTACAAAAGTTTATTAAAGTTTCCTAGTTGAAGACACGCCGTCTTTATTAAACCCTCTTCCGCTGACCCCATCAATGCTTCATCTCTAGCTGCAAGTAACCCACTTGTTGGGAATAAAATCTTGTCAGCTGTTTTTGAAGCACAGAGGATAAAACCCACCATCCAAAGCACACGCTCATTCTAGAGGAAAAGAGACAGTACTTACTCGCCAGGGGCATAGCTACAGGTGGGGCAGGTGAGCCTTGTGGTCCCCCCCCCCAACTTAACATCCAGGCCCAATCTAATCTGGGCAGGGGTGTGGTGCTACCACAGCGGCCCGGAGCATCACGCGGGCACTTGAAATCCGGGACGGAGCTCTGCATACACCCTTCAGAAAGCTACGCTCGGGCCGCTCTGCCTTGCCATTTTCTGAGCTGCCACGTGTACGTGCCAGCTAGGCAGCTGAAGCCCTGTGTCTGAGGACACCAGGGCAAGGAAGAGGGCGTGCTGTCGGGAGAAGCTGATATAGCACCGTCTGTCGTTGCCCATCCACCCCAAAGTCTGAGCCCACCCAAATTTCCACTCCTAGCTACACCACTGTTACGTGGAGGCAAAGGGTGGGAAGAAAAGTGGTTCCTTCTTGCTCTGAGATGAGCTGGAAAGATGACAATACAGCAACTTTAAGAAAAGTTAGATATTCTACATCTTTTCTTGTGTTTATAAATGGCAAATCATGTGAAGACAAGGGACTAAAGGGAAATAGCCCCAAGGCCCTTGGACACCAAAGACTCCCATTGACGTCAATAAGCTTTGGATCAAGTCCTGTGGGCCTATTCCCATGTTTAAAGCTAACAGAATACATGCGTTCTTGTGAGATTTGGGCCTAAGTTTTTTAAAAGGAGGAAAAAATCCTTGCCCATTTGATTACACTGCTTAAAAAACATGATCACGTAATTAAAGACCACACTGAATTGCATATGCACAAAGGAAGGAGTTAAGCATGATTGCTGATACAGCTCAATCTTTTCTCATGAATAGAATTCAACCGTGTTCCGGCAGCTGGAAGCCTGTCAGCACTTCCAATTTCCCTCCTGGTCCCTATGACATCATAGCCTGGGACAAGCTCAGTATTCAGCACAAAGTGAGACTGTTTTATTAAAACTCAGGCTTGGGTTTGTCTTATGCCAGGATCTGCTCAGCATAGGTCCTGTAGTCCTCTGAGGGTATTGTTACGCTTATAAGAAGCACACGGGATCTTTTTCAGGGGAAAAGGCAATAAGCCATGTTTATTGAAGATACAACAATTAGCATATGCATTCAATCTCTAACATGCACACACACAGTCCCACCAGTTGATGTTACAGTTACCAGTCCAGAGTCCGGATCAATCTAGTGGCCAGCTAAGTTGATCGTGGGTTGGTAGGAGCCAGGGAAGTCTTGGCAGGACAAACCCAAAGTTTTATGGCAAGGCACCCTGTTCATATAGTGATTTTCCTTCATTGGGACCAATGAATTTTGCACCGTTATGCTGTAATCAATTGTTTGAATGCTTTTTTTTTCTTAGGGAGTTATCCCATGCTGGTTTTGGTCACTGCTATCTTGTCCCCATTGATAGGTGCCTGTCTCATCTTTAGAGTTGTCAATCTGCTCTTCTCTGACATTTCAATAGGGGTGTGTTGCAACCTCCTTACATCTGTCTTAGATGTTCTAGGGAGAAACCAGGTCCGGTGATGGCTTTCACATTATCTTCTAACACACACATACCTCATTCACACACTACACAGAATTGATTTACACAGAGCATTTTAACAGGAACATCAAATTGCAATGCAGGAGAAAACAATCATTGCATTCTTTTACTTATTTTAAAATAATACTAAACCTACAACGAAGTGGTAACTCTAAAACGTGTGTTACTGCTTTGAAATCAGCTCAGATACAGATTCTGGCTGATGCATTTTTACCAATGGCCCATTAGGCCATTCCTTTCTGCTTTCAGAAAGGGTGGCTGGCAGAATATGGTCAAATCATACACCAATACATTTAATACATTCTTTATCCTTCATTTTAAATTATACAAAATACAGATGTAAGCAGAGTCAGGATGAGCTCAACCCTGACATCTGATGGTGGTGAGTTGGGGCAAGTTGTGGAAAAGAACTTCAGGGGCTGATCTCATTTGCATAGGCACACCCACCCCGCCTAGTATAAGCCCATAGCTGCCCAAATGGTCAATACTTCCCCTCTCACAAGCACAGAGTCTGAGTGTAGCAAAAGCCTTTTAATAACAGAGAGAAACAATGCGGCATTATGTTGGGGAAATACCACCAACAGGATTCATAACACAACCCATGAGCAAAAAACCCATCCCAAGCAAATTGGGGTGTGTCCTTTCCCTTTGGTTCTTGAGTCCAGCAACCCAAAGTCACCCAAAGTCCCAAAAGTCCAATGACCCAAAAGTCTCTGTCCCTGCTCAGTGCAACACCAGAGCTCGAAAGTTTATCTGCAGAGTTTTACCTCCCAACCTGGGGCACTCTTTGTGGGGCTCTGCTCCGCTCCACCAGCTGTCCCACGAATTGTTCTGCTCTGCCAGCCGCCCCCATGAGCTGCTCCAGCCGTCCCACAAACTGCTCTGCTCCACCAGCCGCTCTGCTCTGCCAGCTGTTCCATGAGCCGCTCCAGCCGTCCTGCGAACTGCTCCGCAATATATCTTCAGGCCCCCCCACTACTTAACACAACACTCAGTGATTTCAGCTCTTAGTAAGTTTAGCTCTTCTGTGATTTCAGCTTGTAGTAAAGGAGCCTCGGTGCTGGTGCACCATTGGCCCAAAGTGAATTCAGCTCAGCAGCCTGTAACTAGACTCCTAATGGAATCAAAATTAGCTCTGATATTCCACAGTGGAGAGAGAAGAAAATGCAATTAGCATGTAAGGCCCTCACCAGGGGGCCCATACCACCGGATGGTATTAATACCTGTCCCCAGCCTCTCTCCATTCACTGAGTTTTGGAACCCATGGCCCTTGCCTAGTGAGTGCTACTTAGGTGATGGCAGGTCCCTCCATCATACCAAAAGGCCAAGTACAGTTCCACTGTCCTTGATTCCCATAATCAGGATAATAATTTATTCTTCCTGCCCCAACAACAGAGAAACTGGGGATCCCACAGCAGCCAAAGATCCCACAGCAGGTCTTTTATCCCTGTGTAGATATACCCTGAGAGTTAATCTCATTTGCCTCTGCAAAATAGCTAGCAACTTGACTGCGGTTGCTAATTGTTCAGTGCATAACTGCATGTGAAACCTTATTTCCTATAGAGTAACAGTCGTGTTAGTCTGTATTCGCAAAAAGAAAAGGAGTACTTGTGGCACCTTAGAGACTAACCAATTTATTTGAGCATAAGCTTTCGTGAGCTACAGCTCATGAGCTACAGCTTATGCTCAGATAAATTGGTTAGTCTCTAAGGTGCCACAAGTACTCCTTTTCTTTTTGCTTATTTCCTATGTATATTTTTATTGGAGAAACAGTTTTTCATTGTTATGCCTGCAGACTGAAGCCCCATATTTCATCAACAGAAAAGCTACAACGTGGGCAGCAATTCAGGCTGGCCTGCGGAGAATTATCTGAGGCATTAAAAATAATAGTTTTCTCCAGCTCCTTTCAGTCTCTGGGACTCTCTGCTGAGACTGACAAAGCATATCAGTTGTGGCAACTGTGGTAGTGGCTGGTGAGAGAGACCAGTTGCTGGCCATTTCATCTGTTCTGTCACTCGTTGCTTGGGCCGGATTTGTGACCTGGAAATGAAAAACCTCTGTATCCCATTATTAGTCACATGAGCCATAAAGTGCTTACATCAAAGTAAATTCCTGTCATATCCCACGTACACCCTTGCAAATCATATTTCATAAGTACACATTGAGGTATTCTCACCCACTTTCCTAGGCATGCATGCACAGAATGTTGACAGCATTATTTAAAAAAAAATCTGTCTTTGTGTGCTGCCCCCACTCACAGGCACTGTCCCGAGCACCAGCTCTGCAGCTCCCATAGGCTGGGAAGCTGTGGCGGACGTGAATCCGAAGCTACCAGGTTCATTGTGTGGCTGCCGGGGATCAGCACTGCGGGTCCGACCGCTGCCCTCATATGATCCTTCAGGAGCCGGAAGGTGCATGTCCCAATTGCTGTGTGGGATCGCTCCCACATGTGGGGAGCAGTGCCAGAAGCCCAGACAATGCCTGCTTGTCTGCAGCGTGAGGCCTTCCGGTCTAAGCTGTTGGATTCTGACAAATGCCTAATACCTTGTGAAGGCACCGTATAAATGCACAATAATGATAATACCTACACTAATCCTCAGCTGTAGGGGAAAGAGTGAGACAGCTCATGAAACCACACACGCATTTTATGGGAGACTTGGGGCTGCTGCGTTCCAAGAAAAATAAAGAGAACACCCAAACAAAGGGTTAGCTCCTGCAAAGAGCTCCGTGTGGGCAGACTTTTGTGGCCAAGGGAACTCTGCTGAAGTCAATGGGACTACTCCCAGTGCAGGATCAGAGTCTTGGTGGTGTAATAACTGAGTAAAGTTGGAGGAAAGGAACTAGCTGTTGCCTTTAGTAGGGATTCGGCTGGAGCAGCTGTTTAAGTGACATTCTAACTACACAAAGCAGGAGTTGGATGCACACAGAAGATGGCACATATGGATGATGCCATAGAAGTTCACAGTCTGACTATTAGCTTTCTGTAATCTTATTTATGTAGCATTCAGAGTACAGATTTAAACACTCAAAAGTCAGGAAGTGAAACACTTAAGGGATGTCATTATAATTAAAAATCACATTTTTGTCTTGTCTCACAGGTAACACCTGAAAATACTATAACTCAAATTGATTAGAGGAGAAAATATTTTCCTCTCTTTTTGTTTGTTCATTTAGTACATTTGAATGCATTTAGTATATAGTAAGTTTCCCCATTTCTCTGGTTGTTTATGTGGTAACTACTTAAAGTTTTTAAAAAAAAAACAAAAAACTGACAACAGTTCAAGCTGTCAGCTTCCTTTAAAATTTCTCAGGGCAACATTAACTTCCTTGCCTTGCATATATGTTGTATTTTAATTGAAATTGATGTGTGTGAATTAGTGTTGCCCAGCAAACCTTATTTATATTTCCTGCCTGTAATATTGCCTTAACCTAGGATTTTTCAGTTAGCCTCGGGAAAGGGGTGGGGCGGGACGGGGCAGGAGCGGGGCAAGGGTGTTCAAGTTTTTGCAATTAGAAAGTTGGCAACCCTACCTGCATCTATTTTTTTTCTCGCAGCATTACTGTATAGCAGGCCAAACACAGGAATGAGAACTAGGAAATCTAGTGTTTTAATAATTGAATCTGACAATTTCCTATTTATCTTAGAGGTTGGCCAAGTTACCCATGCTCTATTTTGGTATCTGTAAAATGGGGATAACTTCTCTGCCTCCCATGGAAGTTGTGAGGCTCCATGAGGTCATGATTGCACAGCATTTTGAAGACTTAAACTGTTGAGAATTATGTATTGAGTTTTATAAATTCTGCTGGGGGAAAAAACCCCAGCAACTATAGTTATCACTGTCCCCTGTGACTAAACCAGTTCTTGGTAAAGTGGAATGCCAACCAGTTTTAATAATGTTAACGGCGCAGCTTGAAAGGGAAACTTGTATCGGACCAATAGACCCATTAAGCTCCAAGTGTTAAAATTTACACTCGAACATCATGGCTTGGGATGCCTTTGTGAATTGAGACAATGAGCATAAAGCAGATTTTAGGGCACATTATCTACTTAATGGGTGATGTTTTTACTGGTAATAGAACCTACCACTGAAAGACAATGACCCATGAAATTTATAGTTAGCATTTTCTGACCTTTCTATTCAGATGCCCTTTTAGAGTGAAGACTAAAAAATAATTAGGCACAAGACTTAAATTTAACATTCATTTACACCTGGATCATAAAATAGTTGCTAACGAAAGCAGTGCTGGAGACTGTCACTTTTGCCATCAATGAGTCAATGCAGGAACATCTCTCAGCTCTATTTTTTTTTTCTAGTCTAGTGGAAAGTATCCCTGACCATCATGAAAGTGTCAGAAGTTCTATTCCCAATGGGAAGGCAGCACTTCGAGGGGAAGGATGGTCCAATGGCTAGGGCATCTGTAAAATGAGGGTAGATTAGATTCTATGAGAGAAACCTTGTGCTAGATTCTCTATTGCCCTGAATCCTGTGTAGTCATTTGGCAAAGTGAGTGACAAATGGGTTGTAAAACTTCACCAACCTGATTCAGTAGCATTTTAGATCCGCTTTCCACTGGAGTAAATTCCAACACATTTTCATTGTTTAAACATTTTAAGAATCATCCACAAATTAGCAAATAGCATTAAGCTGAATGCCTTTCAGAACACACGGATAACAAATTTGACAGTTACTGATGCTTTTATCTCACAGTTCAGGTAGGCAAAGTTGCCTTTGTCAGCCTGATAGTCTGTTCCTATGGAAAGCTATTTAGTACAAGAGGAGTACGATTTACAGTGGTAAGGTTTTAAACAGTTTCTTCCTACATCTTTTATAGTGGCATTAACCATCTGTGGATCAAGCCCATAATCCTGATTTACTTTAGCAGTTGCTTGCTTTGAGATGCCAAAAGCCCTCAGGCAAGTCCTGAAATTATTATGTATATAAAGATGTGCACATTTTATTTATAGAAAGTACAAAAAGACCCTTTCCGAGCTAATAGGGCAATCAGATGGTGCAAAAAGCAATGCATGATGTATGATTTGCACACCCATTGACATTAGCAATGCCTCTGTATAGTGCGATCAGACAATGCAGAAATAGTGCTGAAATACTTAATAGTTCCTTTCTGTGAATTATAAGATTCACCATGCTGCGAAATCTGTTTTAAGGAGCACCCTGCCCACCCCAGCGCATCAGAAGAAATACAATGCAACTGACTCCACTGCTGGCCCCTAGGTGTGTGGCAGTGAGCAGGGGTGTGCCACACACTTTAAGGTAAGTGTTATAGGTGCTCCTAGCACTAGGCCCAGCTCTCAGTGGATTCCCATAAATACTCAAAGCCTGATCAATAATTAAGAGCTGTTTTACTAGGGCTGTCAGAAGCAACCATTGCAGTTACCCTTGGACTGATGGCTGTAAGTTACTACCAAAAGATGAACCAACCATTCCTTACTCAGCTGCCGGGGGGGAAAACCAGTATCAGGTGTATGAAGGTGGGCCTAGTGCCACGGATACTCACTCCAGGCCACCTCTCCTGGTCTGGCCTGCAGATCCCCTGTCCAGAGCCCCATCCTTTTGTCTGTCTTGTTCAGACCCATCCACATGGTCCCCTTGTTTGCAGGTCCCCTCCGAGCAGCAGGCCTCCCCTTGGCTGCAATTGGAAACTTCCCAGCCCAGCTCTTGCAGAGCATTTCAGTCCCAGATCCCACTGGCACTTCTCTCTGCAGCCAACTCCCAGCCCTGTTGCCAACTGGCTACTTTGTCACTAGATTTAGCAACTTTTTGGTTTCCCAAGTAAGGAAATAAGTGTCAAAGTAATCAGTGACTAATCTAGTGACTTTCACTTCCGATTACAGTGACATTCAGAGAAAGAAGTCCCCAATATTTATAGTCACCAAATCATTCACAAGTAGCTCTATAGTGTTAATAAAATCCATTCCATGCTCTTCTTACTACATTCTGTTGCACACCAAGTCAATAGCCTTACATCTCAAACGAGCATGTCCTTGGAAGGAATTGCATTCCAGGGCTTCTTGGGCTGAGATCCCACTCTACCTTTCATTCGTGCAGCTCTCCACACTGGCTAACCTGCCTCCCGCACCCTGCCCGCTTCATTAGCCATCTTTCCCTGCATCACAGGTTGCGCTGCCTACTACAAGAGCAGCGAGAAAGAACACATTTGGGTATAAAATGGCTAATGTGCTATTCTCTCCAAAGTGTACCTGGCTTTAGCAAAGTATTTATTTAATTAGGCTCCACAAACTTCTTTTCCTCGCCTTCAGATTATAGTGATCTAAGCCCAAGAGTTGTGGGAGTTAAGAATGAGGTTGGTACCTGGCTGGGATCTTGTGGAGTGGTACTTTAGGACAGAGCATCCACCTTGCCATTTTTGGAGTGGAGGCAATAGGTAATAGCGAAATCAAATTGTGAGGAAAAACAAGGCACACTGAAGCTTTAGTAGGTTTAAGGCTTTCACTCAATATAGATATTCCAGGTTTTTGTGGTCAGTGAACACCTGGACGGGGTGGTGAGCTCCTTCCAGGTACTTTTGCCATTTTGCAAAGGTGTTTTTACTACCAGGAGTTCCTTTTCAAGTAATTCATAGTTTGGCTCTGCAGGGGTGAGCTTCCTAGAGTAGTAAGAGCCTGGGTGTAACACTTGTTTGGGACCATCTCACTGGGAAAGGACTGCTTAGATTGCTATGTTGGAGGCATCAGCTCCTACAACAAAGGCTTGTGTGATGTTGGGGTGAGCCAATATGGCACTACCATAAAAAGAAGTTTATCTGTTCGAATGCATGCTGAGCCTCGGGAGACCAACGTGATTGGGCATTTTTTCCAGGGGAGAGGAGTGAAGGGCTCAATTTGTTTAGAAAAAAATCAGGATAAATCATCGATACAAGTTGGCAAACCCCACGAAGCATTGGAGGCCTTGCACCATGTGGGGAGTCAGCCAATCCTGGGTGGATTGGACCTTACATGGGGTCATCTGGATCCCTTCTGGAGATAAGATGAAGCCCAAGAACTCTGTGGAGGTCTGATCAAAGGTTCACTTCTCGAGCTTGGCATAAAGGCTGTGCTGCCGCAAGTGCTCCCAGGGGGTTTGGACATAAAGCGGTGTGCTGCTCTGGGTCGTTGGAGTTGATCAATATGTCATCGAGGTAGACTACTATGTACCATTCCAATATGTATCAGAACACATCCTTTATCAAATATTGGAAGGTAGCCGGGGCATTGGTCAACCCAAAAGGAATTACCAGATGTTCGTAGTGGCCATACCAGAGCTAAAAGGCAGTCTTCCACTCATCCTTTTTCTGACTTGCATGAGGTTGTTCCCCTTCACCCCCCGCCCCCTCCTCCCCCCCCCAGTAGGCCCAGTGTGGTGAATATATGGGCAGCCCCAATGCAGTCCAGCAGCTCAGGAATCAGGAGTAGTTGGTAATGATTCCTGATAGTTTTCTAATTCAATGTGTGGTAATCCATGCAGAGTCGGAGACTGCCATCTTTCTTTTTGACAAACAGGACTAGTGTGCCTGCTGCCGAGGTTGACTTGCAGATAAATCCTCAGGCCAGATTCTGCTGGAGGTATTCTCTGAGTGCTGCCAGATCAGGTTCTGATATGGTATAAATTCATCCAAATGGTATTTTGGCTCCTAGCTGCAGCTCTATTGGGCAGTCATAGTCCTGGGGCAGAAGTAGAGGTTTCCACATTCTTCTGTTCAAAAACACTGGCATAGCTTGGTACTTCAAAGGGAGCTCAGATGTGGAAGGATCTGCCTAGATGGACACCTCCATCTGAATCCCTTGAGGTTTGGATGCCGGCACAGGATCTGCTGATCTCCAGCAGAGCTGCCAACAAAACTCTGGTGGGAAAACAGATCTCCTGTGCGTATCACCAAATTTTTGGGTTGTGTAGGGCTAGTTGGGAGATACTGAAGACCAGGGGAAAGTGTGGAGAATGGATCACACCAAATTGTAACACCTCTTGGTGCCGCTGAATCACAGCCTTGTGGGGCATTTGTTTCTTCTGTATCTGGACCAGAAAATAAAAGGAAAATGTCAATAGTCTCTACAGGGTCAGCACCTGCAAGTGAGAAGCTCTCGGGAGGGGCTCTGGGCATGTTCCAGTCAAGACTAGAGTCTGTGGGAGCTCTTTTCCTGGCTTTCTTGGAGTTCATATGGGGCAGGCAAAGATGCAGTGACCTGACTCACTGCAGTAGATGCAGAGATAGTTCTGACTCCCTAGTTCCTTTTCTAGGGGGGTGAGCTGTCAATGGCCCACATCCACCAGCATTGGCTCAGCAGAAGGCAGTGGTGAAAGGGTCATAGTACCTGAATTGGAGTGTTTCCAGACTCCCGCTTTGCCCTTGTAGTTCCTGTAACCGGTTGTTTATACAGATGGTAAGGTCCATGAGAGTATCCAGGCTTGTGGGAGTCTCTACCCAAGCTAGTTCATCTTTACTTTGTTCTCGGAGGCCACACCAAAACTGGTACATCTGTGCCACTTCATGTGATAGAGTGGGAATTATTTATAATATTTGTCAGACTGTTGTGTTTGCCTGTTTCCCCTATGTGGTGCATGGTTAACTAGGTGGTGCGAAAAGGGTGTTTACTCTTTGGAGAGGCCCAAAGATACAGGTGTGACTGATGCCTAGCTGTCTGGAGCCAGAGGCCCCATGCCCTTGGAGAGTCCCAGAAGACAATGGCTACTCCAATTAGCAGGACATTTGGCACCTCGCAGCAAATGACAATGGATAGCCCACCCTCTTTAGGAGGCCAGTGGTGTGTGACCAGCTGGAGGACAAAGGACTGGGGAAGGGCCATGTGGGGTTGTTAAATATGAGCTGCTGGAAGCAGGAGAAGCCTCCGGACTGGGACTAGAGAGGGTCAGAGGGCCTTGGGCTCTGGACTGACCCAGATGGACCATAGTGCTCCACCTTGTGGCCTCCCTCATGTGTTATCAGTAGGAGTTCCACTATGCAAAGTTCATATTTCAAAGCAGAATGCTGCTCTGATCAAGATGCCCCACTGCATACATGGACCTGCAGGCTATGCATGCTGTACCTTCTGTATTAAAGAAGTGTCTGCTGTAATCTGCTCCACTTTACATAAATTAGGTGCTATCATTGGGCTCTTGGTACAGCATGGGCACCTTTTTGCTGTCTTGCGTCAGACTATCCATTTGCAGACAAAACAGCATGAAGGCAATTTTCACAACAAGGAGGGACAACACTGCAAGAGCGTAGTTTCTGCAAAACATAGCAAAGTCTGCAGAAAACTAAAATCATCATCTCTCTTCAGCCTCTTTATAAAAATCAGCTGCTCCTGCAATAAAATACCATAATGAATGAATCTTGAAAAGCTGTAATTTCCTGGGTGTTTTGTCTGGATTCTAATGGTTCCATCACAGGATGAAATTTTGTCATGACAAAGTGAGTCTGCCTATCATAACTGATGTTTCCCTAAATGCTTCTTAGTCAAAGAGCAAAACCTGACTTATTGTTATATCCAAGTGAACGTACATGACTTCAAGAAAATTTATATTCAGTGTACTGCTGACATTACTATTAATCATGAGTATTACCATAGCACCGAGGAGCCCCAGTGTTTGTACAGTACCCCCATTGTGCTAGGTATTGTACAAACTCAAAACAAAAAAAGCCACTTCCCCAGGCAGCTTACAGTCTAAGTCCTTTCTGCTCTTAAAGTTCATTATAGCTCTCTGTGTGAGCACCAGAATATGTGCCATTTGGGATTTTCTGTTTGTCAAGGGTATTGTTCTTTTCTAAAGAAGTCATGGTTGGCTGAAAGACTGAGAAATAGATCCGTGCTAGAGGCCTTTACTAAGAAAATTAATGCCTCATACTTTAAATCTGAAAGATCATAAGGGAAAATGATAAAGACCCACAAACAACTACAAAGTGACTGCTACCATCATAGCCCAGATTTTGCAATATTTTGGACATAATTTTGTGTGTTTGAAGCATTTTTGTGCCCCTCTGTAGCGGGTTATGGACAAGTTAGTAGAAAAAGGTGGCTGAAAGGTAAGACTTCTGTAGACTGTTTGGAATAGTTGTTTATCCTTGGAAAAATTCTGTCTGCTTGACACAGGAACATATCCATTTCTAATCACCAATTGACCATTTCACCTTGGAAAATTAAACCATATCTCCTCCAGAGTGCATTTTTAAAAAATGAGCCCGGATAACCCAGATACCCTGATCTTGATGTGTAAAATGTAGTTAGATGACAAATCAGTCTAAAGGATTATTATTCTAGGACCAGTTACTGCAACTATTTCACTACTGTTATTGTAGCAAATGTTCCCCACTTGTGGGTACATTTTTTTTATTGCTAGCTTTGCAAGGATTGGGTAAATGTCAGTAAACATCAATTTCACTGTACGTACACAAACCAACAAAATATTTTAATCAATAATAATTGAAATGTATAGATAGTGTGATACAGCATGGCCAGAAGGCAGCAGGAGAGATATGTAAGCCCCAGGATGAGGAGAAGCCTCATTCCCTGTAGAGGGAAGAAAGGTTTCTATAGATTAATTAAAAGCACCTGAAGCCAATTAGAGCACCTGAAGCCAGTCACCTGATTAAAAACCCCCTGCTTCAATCAGCCAGGGAAAGGATTTGGAGCGGAGTGGTTTGGTGTTGGAGCAGCGGAGAGTTTGGAGAAGTGCCGTGGCTGGCTAGAAGACCAAGACCGTAGGTAAAGAGACACTTAGCTTGTGCAGAGAGAGGGCAGGAAGCCCCACAAGCTGAAGAGCAGGAGAGGGAAGTAGCCCAGGGGAAGGAAGCACTCGTTCAAGTAGTTTGCCACTACCCCTAGGGCCCCTGGGCTGGGACCCAGAGTAGAGAGTGGGCCCGGGTCCCTCCCTCTCTACTACCCGTCTCTGAGTTACTAGTGGGACAGTAGATATCCTAGTTCAGGGGCAGGAAAACAACCCTGAACACCTCCCAGCTGCCCTTCCCCCACCCCGTTTTTGAAGACCTGGAAAATTTAGAAACAAATACATAGCATTTTTAGAGTCATAGAGATTAAGGACAGAAGGGACTGCCAGATCATCTAGTCCAGTGGTTCTCAAAGCCGGTCTGCCACTTGTTCAGGGTAAGCCCCCTGGTGGGCCAGGCTGGTTTGTTTACCTGCTGCATCTGCAGTGTCAGCCGATCGCGGCCCCCACTGGCCACAGTTCACTGCTCCAGGCCAACGGGGGCTGCAGGAAGGGTGGCCAGCATGTCCCTCGGCCTGCATCGCTTTCTGTAGCCCCCATTGGCCTGGAGCAGCGAACCACGGCCAGTGGGAGCCGCGAACGGCTGAACCTGCGGACGTGGCAGGTAAACAAACTGGCCCGGCCCTCCAGGGGGCTTTCCCTGAACAAGCAGCGGACCGGCTTTGAGAACCACTGATCTAGTCTGACCTGTTATATATCCCAGGCCACAAACACCACCCAGCCACCTCTACACTAAGCCTAGCAAACAGAATTAGAGTGACTATTACAGCCCTTAGGAGCCTAAGCTATTGTTTGACACTGGCAGAGAACAGGACAGACTAAGATCTACCAATGCCTGAGGCGCCTGAATTGGCCAGGAATTGGGTAATTAGCCAGAGCATTTCTCACTCATGTCCAGTACTGCAGAGGTAGGAGAACAAAGAACCCCAAGGTCTCTGCCAATCTGACCTGGGTGAAAATTCTTTTATTTCTTACCATTTTCCAACCAGCTCTACCAGTCAATGATCCCAATAGTGGAAGCTGATATGGGAGCCATTCCCTACTTCAGCAACAGTAGCATGTGCTTCAGTATAGGATATGGAGATGATGCATCCACACCATTGCTGAGTATGGTGCTTCAGACATTAAAGCTATGGGTACTGCCCTAAAGAGCTTACAATCTAAGTATGAGTAAGAGGGCTCAGAAATGAACATACCGGGTTAAATTCCCTGCTCAATTACACCCTGTGCAATGCCCTGAGAGCAGTGAAGGATGGGCATTCTAATCCATCAGCCTAACGTGTCCATAGTGGAGCAACTCCCTGGGCCGAGTTGACAGCAGGGTGAGACTTACAGCATACTTTTGCAGGTGGAGGGGAAAAAATACCTTTCTCACTCTGTGGGCACCCCTGTCTGCAGGCCTTAATGTGCCTTGGCAAAGAAGTAACTGCAGATTTCCCATGTGAGTGGGAGAACCCCAAACCTACCTTCCGAGTACAACTAGTACAGCAAACGAAATGAAAGGAGAATTGTGCTCAGACATGCTAGAAGGATGCTAAGACTGGAATATCATGTGGGGAAGCCCCTTGACCATAGATTTTACCCTGTGGGATGGGAGTGGTGGAAGAGATTCCAGTCTTTCCAGTGGGAGGGGAAAAAGGGAGAATCCCATTCAGTCTCTCTCACACCAGGCTCCTCATTTCCCAGAACCCCGGACCACTATCTCATGCTGCCTCCTCTATCTCTTCTGCCTGTGCTATTTGGCAGGTAATTCTGTTTGCACCCCTGGCTACAGATGCTATTGGACAAAGCAGGAGGCCAAGAGGATGAGCAGAGATGAAAAATTACTACTTTCCTCCTGGGCCCAAATCCATAGGGAGAGACAACTTCCCTTGAAATGTCCCTGATGGCTGTCTAAAGTGGATGGGAATCTTGCCAGTGGAAGAAGGATGGTGGCCTCAGTCCTTTTTGGCTTTATACACTAGTATACCTATTTAAATGGGTTATGTGTGTTTGGGGCTACATCCCAGTCTTTGGGCCCATGCGCTTAGCATTGCTTAAGGCAGGCAAGATTTCTGCTGACAGAGATTGAATCCCTAGGTGGTGTAAAGCCCGTGTGGCCAGCTCTGTGGAACCCTTCACCCCAATGCCAGACATGCAAGGTGTTCCTGGACTTGGTCAAGGGAGAAGGAGTCAGAGATGGACCATACTGTAATGTAGTGAGCCTTGGCTGGCCTGGGAGTATGTGTGGACTGCTCTAGCTGGAGTACCTTAGACCAGTTCTTAGGCTGCTTCTAGTTCTGTTACGGGTGGTTCTTTCCCCAAACAGGTCCAGGATGAAGAGAGCAGAAAGTTGTCTTAAAGGTACTTTCCCACTACAGGTCCTGTGCTATGTCCATATAGTGGTCTCTACAGCTGTGCAAGAATACAAACATTTGGCATTCTTATAGCAATAGACCAGATTTTCTCTGACGTTAAGCTTTATTTTTTTGGTTTGACAAAATGGTAATGAGAGAGTCATCCAAACCACACTGAAACTTTCCAGATACAGATAGAATGTTTAGTGGAAACAATTTACTATTGCAAGTAGGCTTCTCTGTTTGGATAAACTTATTAGCTGAACTAGCCACAAGAGGGAGCTCAAATGCAGAAAGTATAGTGAAATTGAGAATGCAACTGCAACAGAAAAGAAAAATTGCTAAATGTGTGTGATATTAGTGGATCTGCAAATAGTAACTTGTATTTTCACTTGTTGTAGAAACCTTGATTTCCTCTTCAATTTCATTTCTGTATAGATTGTGTTTTCTTACTAATTGAATAACTATATTACAGAGGTTAAAGTTACATTTATTTATTTAGAGAGTGATAAAACACTTTAAAATTGGATATAAAGAGTTCCCTAATTCTGGTCAAATGTGCAATATTACTTTGAAACATATTTTAAATTGATGTAATCTCTATTAGTTAAAAACAAAACACTGAAAATTTACACTTTTCTGAAAATTATTTGATTGCTTCAGTTTTAGTCCTCTTTAACATAACATTGAAAATACACATTTGAAAATTCACATAATCTTGTAACTCAGATTTAAGTAGTTAGGTGTAAGCACCAAGATTTTAAAATTTACAAAAATTAAAGAATATAATCACAACATTTTTACCCAGCGGAGCTGAACAAAATTGTCCTGATTCATCCACTATATCCATTCTCCAAACACAAAGCAAATGAAAGGAATCACTGATCTATGCAGAGTGTTTCCTCCTAATTGCCCTGGGCTAGAGGTTGTCTTTTGCCTTAAGAGTTTATATCAGGTCCAAAACTCTCTCTTTTAAATCATTACTGTTGTCATTTTGGCTGTTCTCATTATCCATATGGATAATGTCTCCATGTCCAACTATTTCTTGACTCCTGCTAAACTCTTGGCATCCAAATTCTTTTGTGGCAATGAGTTCCACAAGCAAACTATGCATTGTGTGAAGTAGTTCTTACTGCCTTTAAATTTGCTGCCTTTTTATTTAATTAGGTTTGTTTATTTATTTAATTAGGGATTGTACCTGAGTGGCTAACCCACCCTGCCACCCAAACTGCCACAGCTACGCTTCTGTGTTTAGTGCACTAGTGCAATCAAAACTCATGAGTGTACATCTATCTGAGCTAGAAATTACACCTCCAGTCCGAAGTGTAGACCTACCCCCAGACTGCACCCATCTGCTTGTATTATAAGTGGCCAAGTGTATTCACTGTGCCTACTTTCTTTATGCCATTCATTATTTTGTATATCTTTATCCTGTTCCCTCATTCATCCCCTCTCTAATGTAAACAGTCTTTCTTTCAGAAATTCTTTTCAATTTTTTCTATAGAGTATTTTTTATGCTCTTAATCATTTTCACGGTCTGCTTCTGAGCCCCGTATATTTCTGCTGTATCTTTTTTGAGATGGGGTGGTCAGAACTGAACACAGTATTTGAAGTGAGGGCGCACCGTTGATCTGTAGAATGGTATGATCATTTCAGTGTTCTAGTCCACCCCAGCTGTTTATGCCCCCTAACATTTTGTTTGCTCTTTTGATAGCTAGGACACATTGGACATGGTCTTCAGTGAGCTCTCCACAGTGGCGCCTAGTTCTTTTTCCTGTGTTACCATTAACTTAGAACTCAGAAAGGTGGTCAAGTCATTCAAATGACCCCTTCCAGTGTGCATTACCCTGTATTTATAAACTGAGAATTTCATTTCCATTGTATTGCCATTCATTGAGCTTTATTAGGTCGCTCTGAAGTTCCTCACTAAATGATCCAAAATTTTCTGTTGAAACTGATTTTTATGGAAAATTGGATTTTTTGAAAAAGTTTTTTTACAGAAAATAAAATTAGACACTTTGTTGAAAAACTAAATATCAAAAATGTTTTGGTTTTTGAGGTTTTTTTTTACAAAGTTGAAATTTTCTGTGGTAGGAGGGGGAAACTAGGGCTGTCAATTAATCACAGTTAACTCACATGATTAACTCAAATTAATCACAATTAAAAATTAATTTGCAGTTTTAATCGCATTGTTAAACACTAGAATACCAATTGAAATGTATAAAATATTTTGGATGTTTGTATTCTATGTTGTAAATTGAGATCAAATATTTGAAAATGTAGACAAAGTGTATGGTGCTCACTTTATTTTTATTACAAATATTTGCACTGTAAAAATGGTAAAATATTTTTCAATTCACCTCATACAAATACGGAAGTGCAAACTCTTTATCATGAAGTGCAACTTACAAATGTAGATTTATTTCTTTTTGTTACATAACTGCACTCAAACGAAACAACATAAAACTTCAGAGCCTACAAGTCCACTCAGTCCAACTTCTTGTTCAGCCAATGACTAAGACAAATAAGTTTGTTTATATTTATGAGAAATAATGTTGCCCACTTCTTATTTACAATGTCACCTGAAAATGAGAAGAGGTGTTTGCATGGCATTGCTAGGTATTTACGTGTCAGGTATACTAAACATTCATATGCCCCTTCATGCTTTGGCCACCATTCCAGAGGGCATGCTTCCATGCCGATGATGCTCATTTAAAAAAATAATGCATTAACTGAATTTGTGACTGAACACCTTGGGGGAGAATTGTATGTCTCCTGTGCTGTTTTACCTGCTTTCTGCCATATATTTCATGTTATAGCCGTCTCGGATGACAAACCAGCACACGTTGTTTGTTTTAAGAACACTTTCACTGCAGATTTGACAAAACTCAAAGAAGGTACCAGTGTGAGATTTCTAAAAGTTGTTACAGCACTCAACCCAAGGTTTAAGAATCTGAAGTGCCTTCCAAAATCTGAGAAGGACGAGGTGTAGAGCATGTTTTCAGAAATCTTAAAAGAGCAACAGTCTGATGTGGAAACTACAGAACCCGAACCACCAAAAAAGAAAATCAACCTTGTTGATGGCATCTGACTCAGATAATGAAAATGAATATGGGTCAGTCCACACTCCTTTGAATCGTTATCAAGCAGCACCTGTCATCAGCATGGAAGCATATCCTCTGGAATGGTGGGAGAAGCATGAAGAGACATATGAATCTTTAGCATATCTGGCACGTAAATATCTTGCAACGCGCCGGCTACAATATGTGCCATGCAAACGCCTGTTCTCATTTTCAGGTGACATTTGTAAACAAGAAGCAGGCAGCGTTATCTCCTGCAAATGCAAACAAACTTGTTTGAGTGATTGGCTGAACAAGAAGTAGGACTAAGTGAACTTGTAGTCTCTAAAGTTTTGCATTATTTTATTTTTGAGTGCAGTTATTTTTTGTACATAACTACATTTGTAAGTTAAATTTTCATGATAAAGAGATTGCACTACAGTACTTGTATTAAGTGAATTGAAAAACACTTTCTTTTGTTTTTTACAGTGCAAATATTTGTAATCAAAAAGAAATACAAAGTGAGCACTGTATACTTTGTATTCTGTGTTCTAATTGAAATCAATATATTTGAAAATGTAGAAAATATTTAAATGGTATTCTATTATTGTTTAACAGAGTGATTAATTGCACAATTAATCACGATTAATTTTTTAAATCACTTGATAGCTCTAGGGAAAACCCCATTTTCTAACCAACTCTGTTCCTCATTGTCTTCTCCATTCTTGACAAACATGAATAACTGTCATCTGCAACATTTGCCACTCTACAGTTCACATCTTTCCCTAGACAGTAATAAACATATTAATCAACAGAGGTCCTCCCAACAGAACCTCGTGGAACCCTGTTTTTAACCCGCTTCTATGATGAAAACTGGCCATTTATTTCTATTGTTTGTTTGGTTTCTCTTGGTCAGTTTTCTAGTCTGAGTACTTTGAGTCTTACTCAATGGCTACTTAATTTCCTTACCAGCCTCTTCTTAAGGGACTTTGACAATGGCTTTTGAAAAGTCCAGATGAACTAGGGTGACCAGATAGCAAGTGTAAAAAATCGGGACAAGGGTGCGGGGGGTAATAGGCACCTATATAAGAGAGAGCCCCCCAAATCGGGACTGTCCCTATAAAATCAGGACATCTGGTCACCCTAAGATGAACATTGTCAGCTGATTGTCTTTTAGCCTCTGTTTCCTTGATGTGTTCAAGGAATTCTAGTAGATTAGTTAGGCACAATTTTCCTTTGCAGAAGACATGATAATTAGACCCTATCATAGTCAGCCTATATTTTTCCAATTCTATTTTTATTAATTATTGCTTCAAGCAATTCTGTCCTCCAGAATAGCCATTGCTGTCAATGAGATTTCATCTTTTTGTTAGCTGGTTAGCCACTTCATTCTTATCTCCTTCAGAACTCCTGGGTATATACCATCTAGCCATGGACACTTGATTCTCTTTACTTTATCCATTTATTCCTTTTCTGACACATGGTCTCTGATGGTATCCCATCTTTCTTACCTGACAAGAGTGAGTGAGTCCAGAGTAGGCATTTCCTCAACGTCTTCTGGGCTGACAACAGATGGAAAGAAATCACTTACCTTCTCTGTCAACTTTCTTATCCTTGGTGACTCACTGAACTAACCAGTTCTCTTGCAGGTTTCCTGTCTCTAAGATGCTCAATAATGTCTCAAACCTTTGACAATTTGCTCTTCAAGAATCCTTCTTTTCCTTCCAAATTTCCTTCTGCTGCACTGTGTGGGTGAGATTTTCAAAAAGTTCCTAAAGGAAATAGGGGTACAAATCTCATTGAAAATCGGACTTGTGTTCCTGGATGCTTTTGAAAATATCTCCCATATGATCTTTTCTGTTGGCTTCACTGGGGTTGGTTTTCCAGTTTGAGAAGGATCTCTATTTAGTGTGAGTAACCTCTTGCACTTAACCACTTCGCCATACTGGCCTTCTCTTTTCTTATTAGTGATATCCATGCCTTCCAAGACTCTGTTACTGTATCTTTAAGTAAACTTCATGCCAAATTGAAGAAATCTGTCTTTATTTAGATCTTAGAGTCTTTTTGACTAGCCCACGCCCATTTCTTTTTAAGTGCCCCTTTCTAAAGTGAACTGTCAGCATGCTAGTTTTTGGTACCGTTCCTTCCTTTAGGATTTGAATCTGATAATACTGTGGCCACTGTTAGTGTGTTAACTATAGTTACAATTATAACCAACTCTTGTGAGTCTACATATGATTAAGTTGAAAATAGAACCTTCTTTAATGTGCTCTAGAACTAGCAATTATTAAAAGCTAAGGTGTCAAGAAATTCCTTCTCCAATCTTTGTCCTCCTGTATTATTTTAACTGTTTATATGTGGATAGTTGAAATCTTCCATTATTACTATTAGATTTTGTTGCCCCTTTTCTCTCTCTCTTCCTGAGCTGTAGTATAAGTGTACCCTTGCCATAGGGCTGCAGGGAACCTTGAGAGTTCATCTAGTCCAGCCTCCTGCAGAGAGTCAGGACCAAGTAAAACTCCTAGACCTTCCCTGACAGGTGTTTGTCTAACTTGCTCTTAAAAACCTCCAGTGATGGGAATTCCAAAACTTTCCTTGGAAGCCTATTCCGGAACTCAACTATCCTTATAGTTAGGAAACTTTTTTTAATATCTAACCTAAATTTCCCTTGCTGAAGGTTTAAATTGATTACTTCTTGTCCTACCTTTAGTAGACATGGAGAACAATGGATCACAGCCCTCTTTATCACAGCCATTAACATGTTTAAAGACTTTTATCAGGTCCCCCTCAGACTCCTTTTTTCAAGGTGAAACCTACCAACTTTTTTAAACCTTTCTCATAGGACAAGTTTTCTAAACCTTTTATCATATTTGTTGCTCTCCTTTGGACCTTCTTCAGTTTGTTCACAACTTTCTTAGTGTAGTGCCCAGAATTGGGCACAGTACTGTAGCTAAGGGCAGGTCTTCACTACCCGCCATATTGGCGGGTAGTGGTCGATCTATCAGGGATCAATTTGTCACATCTCATCTACTCTGGAACTCCAGCTTGCGAGAGGTGAAAGCGGAGTCAACGGGGGAGCGGCAACGGTTTACTCGCCACAGTCCTCACAGCCAGGTAAGTCGACCTAAGATACACCAACTTCAGCTATGCTATTTGCATAGCTGAAGTTGCATATCTTAGGTCGACTTCTCTCCCCGCCCCCCCAGTGTAGATCAGGGCTTAAACCTCACCAATGCCAAGTAAAGCAGGACAATTACCTCAGGTGTCTTATTCAAAACATGCTTGTTAATACACCTCAGAATATTAGCCTTTTCACAACTGCATTACTTTGTTGGCTTACCTTCAATTTGTGATTCACTATAACCCCCAGATCCTTCTCAGCAGTCCTACTGCCTAGTTGTTTATTCTCCATTTTATGTTTGCGTGTTTGATTTTTCCTTCCTAATTGAAGTACTTTGTACTTGTCTGTATTGAATTTCATCATGTTGATTTCAGACCAATTCTCCAATTTATCGAGACCTAGTCCTGTCCTCCAAAGTGCTTGCAACCCTTATCAGCTTGGTGTCATCCACACATTTTATAAACATGTTCTCCACTCCATTGTCCAAATAATTAATGAAAATAATGACTAGCACCAGGACAGACCCCTACAGGGCCCACTAGATATGCCCCTCCCTCCCACCCAGTTTGACAATGATTAGACTGTTCTTTCTGGATGGTTAAACACAATGCAGTGCTCCAGTAATCACTTCAGTTAAGACATACCAGTTGGAAACATAGTATGCTTGTCATGATTTAGTACTTAATTGACTTATCTTTATAAGCGGAGGACTAGGCTCTCCCTTTCCTCATGAATCAAGTCCAGTTCTGCATAAAGCCAAAGTAATCCAACTCTTTGTGGGAGGTGAAGTAATGAAACCCACCCCATAACCCAAAGAGCGGGGGTGCAGAGTAGCACCTGTCCTCATAGGTTCTATCCTACAGAGTGGAGCAGAATAGCTGCCAAATCCCCTCCACACTATTCGCAGCATGTTGGAGCAGCTAGATCCTCAACATTCACCACAACCCTTCATACCTGCCTTTGTAGATCTGGTGTCAGGACCACTTCCATGGCATGCAGGAGCTGTGGAGGTGCCCCTGAACTGCTATACTCTATCCAGTCTCCTCACAAAGCCCCAAAGAGAGGGTTGTGTGGTGCAGCAGGCCTTCAGCTGATTGTCCACACAACAGATTAATTTCACCCTCTGAATCTACTGCAACTGCCAAGCTATTAATAGCTTTCTGTATGCTAAATTATTACCTGTGTTTCTTTTATATTGCTATAATCCATTATACAAAATTTTAAATGAACTGGGCTGACCACAGGTCATAATGGTGCTCTAGCCACTCTAGCTGAAATTTGTCTTATTTTTATAATTTAACATCTTAAATTGGATTATTTCTTTTTAAACACTGAATGGATTGAAAGTTCAGCTCTGCAACAGGTTTGTCTAAAGAGTTTCTAAATTTTATCAATTTTTTTTGCTCCTTCTCCCTTTCCGATGTAAGCAGTGTCAGGATGAGCTCCACCCTGACATCTGGTGGTGAGGTGTGGCAAGTTGTGGAAAAGAACTTCAGGGGCCGATCTCATTTGCATAGGCACACCCACCCCGCCTACAATGAGGCCAGAGCTGCCCAAATGGTCACTTTGGCTGCTGTGGGATCCCCAGTGTCTCTGTTATTGGGGCAGGAAGAATAAATTGTTATTACCCTGATTATGGGAACTGTGCTTGGAACTGTACTTGGCCTTTTGTTATGATGGAGGGAATCACCATCAACTAAGTAGCACTCGCTAGGCAAGGGTCATGGGTTTTAAAACTCTGTGAAGGGAGAGAGGCTGGGGACAAGTATTAATACTTGGTGGCATGGGCCGCTTGGTGAGGGCCTTACATGCTAATTGCACTTCCTCCTCTCTTCACTGTGGAATATCAGAGCTAATTTTGGTTCCATTAGGAGTCTAGTTACAGGCTGCTGAGGTCACTTTGGGCTAATAGTGCACCAGCACTGAGGCTCCCCTACTACAAGCTGAATTCACCAAAGAGCTGAACTGACTAAGAGCTGAAATCACTGAGCATTGTGTTAAGTAGTGGGGGAGCCTGAAGCTATATTGTGGAGCAGTTTGCGGGATGGCTGGAGTGCCTTGTGGACAGGCTGGTGGAGCAGTTCATAGGATGGCGGGAGCTGCTGGTGGGCTGCGGAGCGGAGCGAAGGAGTTCGTGGGGCGGCTGGCAGAGCGGAGTGGAGCGGAGATCTATGGAGCTGTGGGTAGGTCAGCTTCAGATCACGTAAGGTGCCTCTTACCCCCGTCCCATCTCCACCCAGGTTGGGAGGTAAAGCTCCACAGATAAACTTTCGAACTCTGGGGCTGCCCTGACCATGGACAGAGACTTTTGGGTCATTGGACTTTGGGTGATTTGGGGTTGCTGGACTCAAGAACCAAAGGGAAAGGGCATGCCCCAATTTGCTTGGGGTGGGTTTTTTGCTCATGGGTTGTGTTATGAATCCTGTTGGTGGTGTTTCCCCAACATAATGCCACATTGTTTCTCTCTGTTATTAAAAGGCTTTTTGCTACACTCAGACTGTGTACTTGCGAGAGGGGAAGTATTGCCTCTTGGAGGCGCCCAGCGGGGGTGGTATATATTTGTCCCAGGTCACTGGGTGGGGGCTCGAGCCGGTTTGCATTGTGTTATTGGAATGGATCCCCTAGATCTTGAACCCGGCCCTTGTTGCTGCCAACTCTGACGGGCAGCCTGGTCCCTTTGCCCCAACTCTGACGGTTACACCTGTGTTTTCTTATCTCTCTTTTTTTCTCTTGTATTTCGGCTATTTTAGACAGTTAAAGGCTTTATTCTGCCAGCTCCTGAACACCCTTAAATCCCATTCCATTCACTCAGCACTTTGCTAGATCAGGCTCTAAGTCTCCCGTAAAATGGATTGATGAGCTATGATCATCCTCAAAGTAGACTGAAGAACCATAGAAATAAAGGACTGTGAGGGACTTCAAGAGGTCACCTGAAGATAAAAATCTCCCTTGCTACAAACTAAGCCAATTACTTCGGGGACATCAGAAAAGGAAGATATTAAATGTGGTGTTGGTCCTTAGCTTGCCTATTAGCTTCCTTGAATTCTGTGGCTGCAGGGCCGGCTCTAGGTTTTTTGCCACCCCAAGCTCGGAGAGCACAACTGCCCAAGCAAAAAAAAAAAAAAAAAGGGGGTGGCCCCGGAATGCCGCCCCTGGAATTGTGCCGTCCTAAGCACGTGCTTCCTTTGCTGGTGCCTGGAGCTGGTCCCATGTGGCTGGCTGTAATGTCTGCATCAAAGCTGCTTTTATCAAAGAAACAAAAATAATGTTGAAGCTAAATGGTGAGGAAATGGGATACCAGTGTGCTAAACACACAAGAGAAATATACAAATCAATTTCAGTACTGTTATTTCTTTTAAATGGCCTTGTGTAGAAATAACCAATTTCTAGTAAATTTCACAATTTGTTTTTCATTTACTATTTACTCATACTTAGTTATATACGGTGACATTCATAACATATATTGTTTTGGGGTTGCAAATACTGCAGGGGAAAAAATTATTTTAAAATCTTAGTAGTTCGTTTATTTTTAATTTCATGGTAACTCCTTACCCACGTGAAGTGGGGGGATAAAATCCATGAGAGTGTATCTCTGAAGAAGGTTGATTGTATAAGAGTTCTTTATAAAATAAATCAGTAGCTTTCTGTGCAATTTCAACAGGGCAAAAAGCAAAATGGTTACATCCAAAAGCTGAAAAGCTATTGTTGTCAGTTCCTAAGAAACTCTAGATTTGACCAGTAGGTAGTACTAAGAGCCATTTCCTTCTAAAAAGGAGAAAATACTTGACCATAATTTAATGTACTATAAATAAGGTAAATGTAATCTTTCATAAAAGGCTCAAGATACATAAAATGCTAAAATATCAAATGTACACATTCTGTGAAAGGATGGTAATTTATATGGATTTCTGGTGCAGTTCTTTCTCTTTGGTAAAAACAAATGTGCATAGGTAGTGATCATTGGTGGGGGGGGAAAAGGGTCCTGGACATAAAAACTGATAACCTACATTTAAGGACATGTTTCTGAATTCATGGAACAGCTCAAATCAATACCTGTCGGGGTGCAGTGGGAGGGAAGTAGACAAGCGTTTCATCTGTGTCCTTTCCCAGATGAACTAATGATTTTATGCTCGTGTGTGTATGTGTGTGTTTAAAACATTGCATATAGAGCCAGATTACCAGTGCAGATGCATTAGAGAGATGTGTATACAAGGTACTTCATGCCACTTCACCCCTGCATAAATGCAAGAAAAAATATCTCAGTCTTGTGTCTGGGGAGCTCAAGGACTGCTCAAAGCTAGTACCACCTGTCATTACCTTCTTTAAAAAGGAAAGGGAGGGGACTGGCTCGCTCACTTTAATGTGAGTTGAGTTCAGTCAGTATCTTCAAGAATCAGGCTCCTGCTGAGAACTTATGTTTATGGTTCCTATTGATTACTTTGAGAGCTTAATTCTTTCAGGCCAGATCAACTCTTGTTAGTGCAGACAGGTGTCCAGCCTGGTCCCTTTGCCCCAATGTCTGGTTTTCCTCCAGTTTCCATCAGAGTGGAGAAGCTGCAAGCTATATTTAGGGCTCCATATTGCCCTATTGGCAGCAAGTGCTGAAGGGGTGGCCTAAAACAACACCCGTCCAGGGAGTCCGTGGGCCTGATTCTCTACTCCATTACATAGCAGTGAAATTCCATAGACTTATGTGCCATTCACTGGTGTAAAACTAATTGTAGTGGAGAGGAGACTCACGTCCTGTGTATTGATTCTAGTCCAACCAACACAGGAATTACTTGGCTACTGCTGAAATGCAGCTACCTCTGGAGTGCAGCACTGCAACTATTTTGTGCCAGCAATAATTCCCATGACCTTTTACGAAGGTAAGTACAGAGTAACTTCTGTAACTGTTCTGCTGAGTGCATTTTAAGAAGGAAAAGTTATCACTCAAATTTGAAATTTAAGCAGAAGCAGCTGGGTTGACTCCTGCTACTCTCACAAAAATATCACAGCAGAATTAATTATCAAAAAGTAGTCAGGGCCTCTGTTCCATGTAATGATAAATGTGTGTATGGGTTTGGTTTGGTTTTCAGTCCCTGCTGATCTATATTTTCCTCTCTTTGTTTTTTGGATGGTTGGGTTTTTTGGTTTTTTAAACTAAAGCAGGATGTAGTGGTGTGTAAAATTTTGGATACTCTCCTTTTTGTCATCTCTTCACCAGTGCCTTTATTTCCTTTTTCTACAAATATATATTTTTATTTCTCCAGAACACCTCTCAGAGTGGTTAAGCGCATCTAATGAGTAGCACCAAAACAACAACAGGACAACTTTGACTAAACAAAGGGCAACTTTCTACTGGCTTTGTACTGTGTCTGACTGTAGAGGGGGCAATTTGAAAGTCAACTCTTTTTGTCAAGATCAGGTTCTGGTCAGCAAACCCAAGTCCTACTTCAGAAACTCCCTGCATTTCCCTGGTAAGTCTACGGTGCAAGGAATGCTGATTGATCATGTTTTAAAAAATTCAGAGTCCAGCAACATTTTGGGGACAAATGTAAATATTTCTATACTGTTACCATGATTAAATTGTTCACAGAGTTTCACCCACTGAATTGCTTCAGTATTTCACAGCTGAAGGACAGTGCTTTCTTCATTACACTATCATCAAAGAAGATGACCGAACAGTTTAATTGGCTAAAGTCCATTCAGGTTCTGACACATGTTGTAGCTTAGCCCTTATAGTGGCTTTACTTGGATCACATTTACTTTCGTGCCATTGTGTTTGCTGCTGTTGTCCATTTGCTGAGTGTCATCACCAGTGATGATAAAAATGATTGAGGAAGAGCTAAAAGTCACTTTCTTCTTTGGCCTGTCCCCAGCTTTCTGGGACATAACTATTGGTCTTATTGGCTTTTCATTCCCTAACACTGGTATTTCTTTCATGGTCCTCTGGAATCTTAGCAGGCGAAAGCACAAGAGCTGCAAAAGGCATCGTCGAAACTGCAAAGAGGAAAAATTAGACTTAAATTACACCTTTCAAAACTCTCACTTTCACACAATGCATCCAGTGATGACAAGTGTATCAAGTAGTTCTCAGTGAATTGTTATACCAGTTTCTGTAGTTGCCAACTGGTTTTGAATTATCAGGAGTAGTTCAATGAATTTACTGGCTCATTACTGGGTACCTTTCCTCCTTATGTACCCCACACACTCAAATGAGCTGGAGGGGAACAACTAGCCGGTTGAGATCGCTGTTACTCAGTTAAATATGTTGCCAGTAGAGGGCTCCATAATCCCTAGAGAACAGGAAAAGGAGGGAACAGGGAACTGGACTCATGAGAGACTGGGAGCTAATTGGAGAGGCTTCATGCAAGTAAGGGCAGTAGGCCAGGCACAATAGCCTAGGAACTGGCTATGGAGAGGGGGCAAGGCAGCCCGCAATGCTTATCTCTGAGCTCTTTTCTACAGAGTACAGTACCGCCCCTCTGGAGGGGAGGTGGTGTACCACAGCACTCACAGAGCCCCACCCTGTGGTGGGGTTGGTTACTGTGCATATGAGCATATGTTGCTTTAGAATCGTTCTAATAATTTTTTTCATGAACTCAATAGTGCCAACTTCAAATATTCAACAATCATCAGTCAGGTACCGCAAAAATCATGAATTTGGCTTAATCAAGATTTTGGATCCTCTAGAGTTCATAATGGTAAGTTTTTTTTACTCTACAATCATTTTAAAAAAAAATAAAAGAATCGGAGTTTCTCCTGTGATTTGTGTGGCTCCAGAAACTGGAACTTTGTTAAACACCAAATTTTATGAATTTGCAATAGCATTCCAATGGTTGGCAACAATGAACTAACTAATTTCCTTTTGAGTAAAAATAGTAGTGGGAAGGAAAACTATTAAATGCTTCCCCCCGTTAATAGATTTAGATCTGGGATGTGATCTGCACTTGTCTGCCTGATTTTAACCACAATCACTTATGATACATGTGAACTTACTTTACAGATATGTAGTGCAAGATACTCAGTGGCAACTCTCCTGATTAGATAGAATTTTAAGCTTCCAAGAGTAGAACTGTGTTAAATGTGGCAAATATGGTTTCTTTCACCATGAGAACATGTGTACAGTACTTCCAAATCTTCACAAACCTGAAAAACTCAAAGTGAACTTGATCCCTGAGATAACTCACCAGTTTAACACAAAACAAATTAATTTGGCAACATCTTGAAGGGGATCTAAAGAAATCACTGGAATCATGGTTGGGCATTCCCACAAAAACCACGCTCTGAAAAAGCCCCAGCACCCCCGCTTCAATTTCAGGATCTGGGTGGGAGAGTCCTTGGTGGCTGACCCCTCCACATTTTTAGGGGCTACCCTCTGCGATCATTTCCCCATCTTTGTGTCCCTGAGGAATACTGCCTGGTAGACAGCCTACTTCCAATGATCCCTAGGGCTCTGCTGACAGCTCCTGGAGACCCAGCCCCAATTGAGGGGCTGGGAAGCCATCTGCTGCAGAGTGGTGTGAGTGAGCCTAACAGTACCTGGAAATGTGACTCCAACCAGGCTCTCTGCTATGGGGCTGCTCACACTGGAACCCCAGCAGATCTCCAATGGAAACATGGCTGTGTTTTGGCAAACGTTTTGTCTTATCTGCAGTAGAGTCTACCAAACATTTTGGGCTAGAAAATTGGCATTTTCCAATGAAACTTAATTATGTTTTGTCAGAAAACTTCCCACCAGCTCTAGACATTATGTCTGGGATGAATTAAGCCCATGTAGAAATCAACCCTACAGAATGTCACTCAGTTGATGGGTCCCCATGAGCTTCAGGTTTATGTGGTTGCTATTCTATTGTACTGGGAATCAGTTTGTGATCTGGGGATTTAGTCAGATCTGCTACATCAAAATCACTCAGTTCCAAATGTTCTTTATGTACATGACTGCAAAGACCAAGTGGGAGATCCTGGAAAACTTCATCTCTAAAAGGTAACCAAAAGTCAGGGAAAGTCTTTCAGAAAACATTCACACTTCTCTTTTCTTTGTCACATTATGCTACTTTGTGTATATAGAGAACTCTGTTGTATTGAAACTCTGCTTAAAGTAAACTAGGAAGTTTGTTTAGATGGGCTGCAATGTGCAGGCTATTGCCAAATGATGCTTTGCTTCATAGTGGTGGTTATCTTTATTATGATACAAGTGAATTTTCATAGAGATGCCTAGCTTCCTCACAAGTGTCTTTATAAATATGTTGATCTGTAAATCTCCATTCCCTTTTGTCCTGTAAAAGCTTATTTGGATACGTTGGCTACTGCCATTAGAGAAGTAGCCTAATGCTCAGAAGAAAGACTAGGAAAGAAGCCTATAAAATTAAATCTCCATTTTCTCATACAAAGCAAGTGTTTTCTGTTTTGTTCCCCTGTTTCAATTGCTCCAAAATGCAATTCGCTACAATTCACAAATTATTCTGAGTGAACATCCTTCCATTGGAAAAATGCCAAACTAGCAAAGCAAACTTTCGACAGGAACATGTCAATTTTGACAAAATTTTCATTTTGATATAATTGAAAATGGAATATTTTAAAAACGTCAAAACATTTTTGACATTTTCAGAACAGAATGTTTTTTTATTTTTGAAATGACTTAAATTAGAAATATTGTATTTTGTATTTTATTTATAAAAAAATAAAGGTTGAAGTCAAAATGAAATGTGTGGGGTTTTTTTGTTGTTGCTGTTTTATTTTAACAAAACCTTTTGATTAGCCCAAAGAAACTTCTGGAATAAACTTCATGAACAAAATTCAAAATTTTGACTCTTTGCCCCAATTTGTGACAAAACAAAATTTTAATCTATACATTTTTTTTTTTACCAAAAATCTGTTTTTTCCAGTCAGCTCTAGTGAACATCCTTATCTTAATATATTAATGGACATACCTTTGGTTAAAATAACACTTATTTTTTCATATATAAGTGTTAACTCGGGAAAGTGTCACATCAATACTTTGTGTAAAACTTTCCTTAGTCAAATATGTGTGGTTTGTGTTTGGGTTTTTTTTTATTTTATTTTTTTTGTTTTGTTTTTGTTTTAAAGCATCCATACCTCTTGGGATTTCATTGCAGAAGCATTCCACTAAAGTCTTATTTAAATTCATAGTAAAACCCAGACACTGTGGTCTAGGGGATAGAACACTGGACTAAGGTTCAGGAAACATGGGTTTTATTCCTGATTCTGCCACTGGCTTCCTGGGTGTCCTTGGGCAAATCACATCTCTCTGTGCCTCAATTTCCCCATCTGTATAGTGGGATAATGATACTGACCTCCTTTGATACCTTCTGATAAAAAAAGTGCTATAAAAGAGTTAGGTATCATTACAGGTTTCAGAGTAGCAGCCGTGTTAGTCTGTATTCGCAAAAAGAAAAGGAGGACTTGTGGCACCTTAGAGACTAACCAATTTATTAGAGCATAAGCTTTCGTGAGCTACAGCTCACTTCCTCAGATGCATATCGTGGAAACTGCAGCAGGCTTTATATATACACAGAGAATATGAAACAATACCTATTCCCACCCCACTGTCCTGCTGGTAATAGCTTGTTTCCTCTTGTTTTTTCCTACCCCCCCCCCCCAGATGTTCTGGTTTAACTTGGATTTTAACTTGAAGAGTGGTCAGTTTGGATGAGCTATTACCAGCAGGAGAGTGAGTTTGTGTGTGTATGGGGGTGGGGGGGATGTGAGAACCTGGATTTATGCAGGAAATAGCCCAGCTTGATTGTCATGCACATTGTGTAAAGAGTTGTCACTTTGGATGGGCTATCACCAGCAGGAGAGTGAATTTGTGTGGGGGGGTGGAGGGTGAGAAAACCTGGATTTGTGCTGGAAATCACTTTAGATAAGCTATTACCAGCAGGACAGTGGGGTGGGAATAGGTATTGTTTCATATTCTCTGTGTATATATAAAGCCTGCTGCAGTTTCCACGATATGCATCTGAGGAAGTGAGCTGTAGCTCACGAAAGCTTATGCTCTAATAAATTGGTTAGTCTCTAAGGTGCCACAAGTCCTCCTTTTCTTTTTAGGTATCATTATTTCTCTAATCCAATCTAGAGTCTCTCAGAGACCCTAACCTGAGCACTGCAGCAACCTGCTAAACTGTAACAGTAAAGCTAGATTGCTATAAGAAGACTAACACGGCTGCTACTCTGAAACCTGTCATTAGATTGCTATAGCAGTTCTAAATTAAAGATGGATGTTAGAGGCCTTGCTGTAGCTCTGGGATGCTTCTGATCTGGGTTGAACTTCCTCTGAATCACCAAAGTTCTGGGTGCAATACGGGTACAGTTTGGATACATTTCCAGTCTGATCTGCTTTAAAGGACATATTGAGCTAAACACATTCAGACTTGGACACCTAAAGTTTGGATATCTGTTTCCATATTTGTGATGGAAGCAGCAGCAAATGACAGAGAGGAATGGAAGAGTCTGGTTTTCGCCCCGTTTGCCAACATTGCCATGGGGAGGATGTGATGTAATAATTCCATATTTGTGTGCTCGGGTGGATATTTGGACACCTCAGTGCCAATTTCTGACCTTTTGCTAATGAGAGTGATTAACTTCCCTTAATTTAAGTGTTCAGGTTTGAAAACTGGATTCCATATCCACTATAATCCTCACAGCTGTGCCATATGCTTCCTTTGACTGCTCAGGTAAGTAAGTTTGTGATTAACCTACCTTTCTGCTCATGAAGATGTAGATGACTGGATTATATGCTGTGCTTGATTTGGCAAAGAAAGATGGGATGATAGCCACTGTTGGAGTTACAAGGTTGCCATAGCCAGCAGCTATTAAAAGGGAGACCACTGCATAAGGCATCCAACAGATAAGGAATGTGGAGATCATTAAAAAACACATTTTAGCCACTTTCTTTTCATATCTTAGGAGTTTGATCACTTGAATGGTCTGAAAATCTTCAACACAGCGAAGCTGCAAGGGGGAAAAAGGGAAAAGGCTGAAAACAAATGCAATGAATAGCTTAATTTTTCTTAATTTTTGTTAATTCTCAATTCCCTAGCCTACAGTTTTTTAGGAGCAGAGACTATTAATCCCATTTCAAGACTCTTTAGTTCTTTTGCAACTGAACAGGTGTGTATGCTGTTTTCCTGCTCATTTATGATGTGTAGTCAATAAAGTGCAGATATAGTTTGAGGAGATACAGGAAAATGAATGTGCTGAAGAATGACATATCAAATGACCTCTGATTACTTTTTCTTCATTAAAACGTAAGCATTTTAGGAAACTAACATGCACCCATCCATTAACATAGAAAGTTTCTGGTCTCTGACTGTGTTTGTTTGTTTTTTCTCAAATTTTGTATGAATATGGTGGTGCTGAAAGAACAATTCTGGAGATTTATTTCTATCTATCTATATAGACTATGCATAGCATGAGAATTGCCAGTACAGCAGAACCTCAGAAGATATGAACACCAGAGTTATGGACTTACCAATCAACAGGACACCCTGTGGAACTGGAAGTAATCAATCAGGCAGCAGCGCAGACAAAAAAAAATTTCCAGCAAATACGATAGTGCCTCCAGGCTTTAGCCCTAGGGCTCTGGGCTTCAGCCAAGGGGGGTCGGGGCTGCACGCATCAGGGGGTGAGGAGGGGAGGGTCCCAGGCGCGGGTGAGGAGGGGAGGGTCCCAGGCGCGGGTGACTTGGGGCTTCTGACCTTGGGAGCATCATGACTCAGGGCTTTCGACCAGAGGGGAGCACTTGAGCTCAGGGCTTCAGCCCCATGGCTCCCCTCACAGCTTCAGCCCTGCTGGGAACTCCAGGGCTCCGAACTTCAGTCCTGCAGCTCCATTGTTTGCTTTAGCCCTGTGGGGGTTATCAGGGCTCAGTGCTTTAGCTACGAGGGGAGTGCCAGTTTCAGCCCCAGTGCTCGCCCCATAACTAGAGCTCCGGCACCTGCTGAAGCTGAGAACACAGCCTTAGGGAGCCCCAAGCCTCTACACCCCCCAGGTCTAAAGCCCTGTGCCCCAGTACTCCCATGGGGCAGAAGCCCTGAGCCCTCTGTCAGGAAACCTGGCACCCCAAGGATCAGAAGCCCTGACTCCCTTCCCCTGTGGCTGAAGTCCATAACCTCTTGTTCAGAGTTACGGAACATTTCAGAGTTATGGTCAACCTTCATTCCCGAGGTGTCTGTCACTGAGGTTCTATTGTACACGATTCTCCATGCTGCCCCATACTACATGAGATAAAGAGCACTGTACTCTAGGCTGAAACTGTCAAAGTTGCCAAAGGGATGTAGATACCAAATTCCCATTAAAATGAATGGAAATTTGGCATGAAAAATCCCACCCTTTATGTACATTAACTTTGCATTGGATATCTTATTAATAAAACCTTGGGGACTATGTACATCTCCAGAGACCAATTACTCATTTACCTTTTCACTGAAATTATTCATTGCATATGCTGCTTGCTTGTTTCAACTCACCATTCGTATTGTATAGAGAATGTGGCCATAGCAATAGGCCATGATCCCAACAGGTGCCACTAGGCAACCAAGAAAGAAAAAGAGCACAAAGGAGGCATCACTGGGGTTTTTTGACTGCCAGTCCACTGAACAACCTAGTCCATGTATCTCCAGTGTATATCTGTTCCAGCCTAGAAGGGGTGCTCCTGTCCAAGCTAACGAGTACAACCAGATGTATGTGATGGCCCTCCAGGACCAAGAGAAATCAATCACTTTTGCATGAACGACTCGAATGTAGCGCTCGTAGGCAAGAACGGTGAGGGACATGATGGAAACAATTCCTGTAAGGAGAAATAAAGGAAAGAAAGGTAATTGTGACCAATAAGTAGAGAGTCATGAATATATTGTCATCCCACTAGTAGTCTGTCAGCAGGGGAAGCTTACCACCTCTCATCAGTCACTGAAAAACTACACATTATGGGTCCGATTCTGACATCTTTAAGCCTATTGAGTGCAGCTCCCTCCACAAATAATTCCATCAATTTCAAAGGGACTACTCAAAGCGAGTAAGGGTCTCAGAATCTGATTGCTATGCAACTTCTGAACTTCACAGCCTATGCGTGGCATATGGAAGAGGAAGAAGGGTCAGGTTAATTTATATAGTCATAAATACAGCTTGGTTAAGTGGGAGTTAATGTTGCAGGTACATTTAAGGGTAAAACCACCATAAAAGAAATGCTGTTGTAAACCACCACACCTATTAGAAACCCAGGAAATTTAGAGTGAAGAATAAATGTAAAAGCAATCAAAACATTTGAATGTTCTGAAAGGCACAGTTAAATCTCCCAAACAACATGACTAGGTAGAATTCCAACTTTTGACAGCTGAACTCTCACAGAAGCTACAGTGGGAGTTTCAACACCATATTTTTCTTTTGAATTGCGGGCACATTTCAAGCCCACACTTCTAATGAATACAGCATGACAGGAGCCTTAGATTAAGGTCAGTACTGAACAGTACATCCTACCAGCACTTTTGTTGTGACTCATTCTCTTCAATGGGAGTTTTGCCTCAATCAGGACTGCAGGATTTGACTCTGTCTGAGTTGTGGAAATTAATGATCAATGTCTATTTTGTTCACATAGTGCAATTTTCAGTCAAACAAAGCCCTGTGCTACCACTGTTGATCTAGCAAGTGTGTCTCTTCTCTTAACAGCAAATCCTAAAGACAAATGTATTTATTTCATGCAAATCTCTCTAATAGAATTTACATATGTCCTTTCTAATAGAATGGATATTTTGTCATACACAAAAAATGTTTGTTTTCTGCATGGAGATTTGTATTTATCAAAATCAGCTTTTATTTTGCTGTGAGACTGTTGAACATTCAGGTCTTATTATTCCCTGAAATGGGAAAACCCATTATGCCCTGAAGAAAATCTTCAAAGTCAATCATAGACGACTGAAACTTTTTTCACTTTGGGAAACGGTTATGCCTTAAGGATGACCAATATAACAGATGTTAACAGTAGTCTCAGCAGGCACCATATTAAAATTAATTTTAGAGGAGCAAATAAGCATGTGTGAAGGTAGATGTAATTTGTTGTCTCTGCCTCCGTGTATCCTGTGTCAAAGTATCCATCAGTAAAACAGGTATAATATTAATTGGTTACCTCACAGGAGTACTGGGGGGGCTTAATAAATGTTAGTAAGATATTGTTTTAAGATCGCTGTAAGGAAGGTACACAATCAATGCACGTGGTGGTGGTAATAGTAGAATACCTCCCTTAGAAGTAATGAGAGGGGTTCATGAACATTAACTGATTGAAGCTCGATGGAAGAAGAAAACACCAGACACTCTGTAGAAACAAGGTAGCTCTCTTTTAGTATGAGAACTTCCTTTCTATGCTGGTATCTGCAAACTCATCATTAAGAAAAGGAAGATGGTAGCTAGGACTCGACAATGGTGTCTAGCACATAGAAAACCAGGCACGTGGCCTTGACCCTGAATCCTGCACAATTTGTTTCTTCAGTGGATTCTTTGCAAGAAGAGTAGCTTTTATCAGAGCAGGAGAGGGAAGTGAAGATACAGAAGGTTCTCTGGTCAACTAGGAAGAAAGCTCTTTAATGACAGGTTCTTCAGGGCAGCGTATTTGATTCGGGATCAAGAACAAATTACACTGAAGAGCATGGGCTTCAAAAGAGCTGATCAGGAATTAGAAAAGGATTGTATGCTAATATCATATGGATTTTAGTTACTGGGTGGAGCTTTGTAACCCTTCCCAACCAGCGGCCTATGATCCCTGTCTCTGAGATACAGATAACATTTATAGAGTGGATACAATAGTCTCAAGTTATGCCTGTGTTTGTCATATCTGTCAGAGGCTCATCTTGTGCTGATAGGACACAGCAACAAGAAGGCATAGGGGACACACAATTTACATCCCCAGGACTAGAGCCAGCCAAACAAAAACATGTGTGCCAGATTCTCCACTGCTTGTACATTGTGCAGCTACTCACACCATTGCAACATGGGTGTCAATTTAAAGATCACCAAATTAGCATGGTAACTATTGGCACTCACTTTGCTGTACTGTAAGTGACTACACAAAGTTCATGGAAATGTGGAATAATATATGTATAGCTTGACACTGGTGCTCCGCACCCCCATTTCTGTGAAGTCTGGCATTTAGGTTTTGATGAGGATGGAGAAGTCACCATCAAAACAAACAAAAATGATGTGGGGATGCTGTTCTTTAAGTACCTTCCCCAGAAAATGCTGAAATACCTGTTGCAACTTTCTGCATTTTAGATTAAGTAATTCTAGAAGAGGCTTTGGGTAAAGTTTTCAAAGTCACCTAAGTGACTGAGGAGTAAATCTGGGCAACAAAAATTTGACAAATAGTAAATTTGCTGAAAACAAATAATTTTTCAGAGCATGGAAACTATTTGGGTTGAATTTGGCAAATATTTTTGGCTGAAAAAACAAACACTTCAGAAATGTCAATGTTTCAAATCAACATTTGCGCAAAGAACCAGTTTTTGTTTTGTTTTAAATCAATGTTTTGTTTTGAAATGAAATGTTTCAAACTGACATTCAAAAAGTTTTGTTTGACCTGGGCAAAAAAATTTTTTTTCATTTGTTAAGGAAAAAAAATAAACAGAAAGGTTCAGTGTCAGTTCAAATGAACCTTCTGGGTTTTTTTGTTTAGTGGCTGAATAGAAAATATCAATTATTCATTCAGCTCTACTTTGGAGCCTAAGTCCCATTTTCAGAAATGAATGAGGCACTTAGGAGCTTTAGACCACTAAGTTACATAGGTGTTTTTGAAAATGTTACCTCTTGTCATTAGCCTGGACTATGCTCTTCTCAGTGACAATATTCAAAATACATTGTTAAACAAACTTTACTCTGAAATGTGAAAGTGGAGACATACAGTGAGGTGCCCACTCGAATCAATCATTCCTCATACAGACATCTAATGAGGTGTCTCTCTTAGGCAAATCAGTTTTCACTTGCTTAGGTCAAGTGTGTTTTCCATACATGGCTCAACCACAGACTCTCTGTTGGAATGACTATTTATATGAAAAGTTGAAACAAGAACTAGAGTCCACGAGAGTGACTTTTTCATTGTAACATGCAACGTAATCTCTACCTCACGACATTGGCAACCACTCCAACAGACAACATTCTCCTAGAAACATAAACACACAGACAGATTGTAACTATTTAAAGTGCACCATATTGTTCTTACATAAATGTGTGTAACACCCTTTTAGAAGGAAAAAATAATAGGGGCCTTAGTCTCAGAGGGAAACTTCAGCTGTATATAGAATTGTTTTTTCTGGTACTGCCACTCTCAAGCCGATCAGGCTTCTATGGTTTGCTCCAGTTGACTGAAGGTATTTTTACACAGGAGCAGAAGATGTAATTTCCAGTTATGCCTACTTGAGCTAGCTCTGATGCTGTGATAAATGAAAGGGGTATGGGGGTAACTCCCTTTTATGGACACCCAGCCAGCCAGTTAGCTATAAAATCCCCTTCGTAGCTGTTCTCTACTTGCTTTACCTGTAAAGGGTTAAAAAAGTCCACAGGTAAAAGGAAAAGAGTGGGCACCTGACCAAGAGAGTCAACAGGAGGGCTAGAACTTTTTAAAATTGGGAAAAACTTCCCTTTGTCTGTTCTGTTGTTGTTCTCTGCAGAGGGGACAGAGCAGAGACAGGGCTGGGACTATGCTGTAAAAAGCTTTTTGTCAGGTATGGAAATCATCAGATCATACCTAAAACCACCTCATAAATCAGAATATGTCTAGAAAGAGGCAATAGGTTTATTTCTTATTAGCTTTTGGTCTCCTCTGTGCTGACCCCAAATGCTTTTTTGTTTTGCTTGTAACGTTTAAGCTGGACCTCAAGAAGGTTCTTGTTGATGTTTAATTTTTGTAAGTGGGTTTTTTAAATCTAGCAAAAGCCTAAGTTCCAGATGTATTTTCTTTCTTTTTGTTTTTAATAAAATTTACCTTTTTTAAAAACAGGATTGGATTTTTGGCGTCCTAAGAGGTTTGTGCATATGTTTCTTTAGCTGGGGGCAACAGCTAATTTTCTTTGTTTTCCTTTCTCAGCTTTTCCCCGTGGGGGTGGAGGTGGTGAAAGGGCTTGAGGGTACCCCACAAGTGCGCCTTCCTGGGCTTTTAAAGGGGTTATGCACTTGAGTGCTGGCAGCATTTACCAATCCAAGGTCAGAGAAAAGCTGTAACCTTGGGAGTTTAATACAAGCCCGGAGTGGCCAGTATTAATTTTTAGAATCCTTGTGGGCCCCCACCTTCTGCACTCAAAGTGCCAGAGTGCAGAATCAGCCTTGACAGATGTGTACTAATAATAGCAACATAACTGCAGCTGCACAGGTAGCAGGACAGGTTAGCCACCCTGAGTACGCTCCAATGTGAAACCCTAGGTATGTACTCAAGGCAGCTCGTCTGTCCCACCACCTACATAGCCATGGCTACACTGCTAGTTTTACTATGCTAGTGTGATCAAAGGTAGCATGGCTATGTCTATCCAAGCCAGAAATTACACCTCCAGTTCCACTGTAGACATATTCTGAATGGCATTTTTCTACTCATTGTTTAGTGAAGCCTAAAAGGAAATATGTAACTTAGAGGCAATGCGTGAAATCTTGGTCTCATTAAAGTCAATGGGAGTTTTACTACTGACATGGAGGGAGACCAGGGTTTCACCCAAGGTTTCAAGCAACAGTTGGGGCATATGTGACATCTTGGAAAAGATTTATGTTGCTGAAATTTGTACATCCATTAGGATATTATCAACCAGTGAGGCAGCTATATCTCTCCCTGCTGTTACTTGGAGTTTGATGGTCAGAAACATGACTTCTTTTTAGATGTAATCCATTTGATATCAAATGTATTCAGTGACCAAGATAATCAAACATGACAAGGGAAGGCACAGGTAAAGAATAATTGTTAACTTTGCTTACTTATAACCTCATAATAACCTAATTTCTTCAAATATACTTATTTCTAGAAGTTTTAGTGAGTTTTAACAATACAGCGAGAAGCAGTGGTGGGCAACCTGCAGCCTGCAGGCCACATGTGGCCCATCGGGGTAATCCACTGGCAGGCTGCGAGACAGTTTGTTTACATTGACCATCCGCAGGCATGGCCATCCACAGCTCCCAGTGGCTGTGGTTCACTGTTCGTGGCCAATAGCAGCTTCGGGAAGCCGCAGGTCACAGGGATGTGCTGGCTGTCACTTCCCACAGCTCCCGTTGGCTGGGAACGGCGAACTGCGGCCACGCTTATGGACAGTCAATGTACACAAACTGTCTCGCAGTCTGCCAGTGGTTTATCCTGATAGGCTGCGTGTGGCCCGCGGGCCACAGGTTGATCACCAGTGGTTTGAAGGGTTAGTAAGAAGCCATTGATTTGAGAGGCCCCAAAAATAACACAAATAGAAGTTTTCTTAAAGGTCTAACTTTTAATTAATTCCTGAACATATTAACAGATTTACTTGAGGATCTTTAGAAAAGTCAGTCTTAAATCAAAGATCACTTGCAGTAGGTTCTTCATACAAAGCAAAAAGAGCGAAGCCCTGCTTAAGTGCACATGGAAAGCAACCTTAAATATGAAGGCACTATCAGCATCTCCAGAATGTACATCTGTCATCAGAGTTACTTTCTGGAAAACCCAGAACCCAGTGTGTATATCTATCAGCTTACCCTTGAAACCTGGTCTGTTGACTCAAAGTAAGTTTATATATATATATATATAAATTAATCCTTTTGATCTGCTGGTTTTGGTGTAAAATGTAGTTAACAGAAGTGAATAAGTGGTTTCAAATATGCAGTTAAAAATAAAAGCACATGTAACTTTCCCTACATTGCATTCATCCTTACAATTACATATTCATTAAATTTAGTGCTTGCTTTTTTCATTTAGTTTACAGATTACATCCAAATTCTCTCCTGATATATCATCAATGAGGTTCCTGAATTAAGTTGTTTATATTTCATTGTGAAAAGAGTTTATGGGCCTAATCCTGTAGTCTTTACTCGGTCAAAACTCATACGGAAGTCAATGGAAGTCTTGTCTGTGTAAGGATGTGACCCCTAACTTTTTGTTTTTTAATTTACCTACAATATTTAGAATGCTTTCACTCTCCAGATTCTCCTTTTTATACTGGGTTTCAGCTCAGTTTATTTCAACTATACTTTTATCTTCAGTGCATTGTATTTTTCAAATTTTCTCATTAGACAGAGGACAGTTTAATTTACATTTTAAAAATTAAGTCTCCATAGCCAATACACACTCCTGTATCTCTGCCAAATACTAAAGCTAAATCCTTGCATCATCAGGATTGATGGAGCAAAGGGTAGATCACAGGTAAGAGCTTCATATGAAGGAATATGTTTTCAGCAATGTAAAAATGTTGATTTGCTGGCTTCATCTGTGCTTCAGAGGAACTTGCACCAGTTGAGTTTCACCTTCCCATGGGGGCAAATTTATGTGAGATAGGATACTGAACTAGATGGATCATATGGTGACAGGAAAAGGGACTTAATGGAACATCCACCCCAGGAGTTAAAAGTTCCCTGTCTTTTTGACATGATACTTCTGGAAAAACCACCCAGGGAAACAGAGATCCATGATCACCCTGATGTTTGAACAGAACACAAATCTGCATCAGATTATAGTTTAATTTAGGATGATATTTGTATCCTCAGGTTAGAGAATAAAGAATTTGTTTCTGGAAGCTGGAACAAGGCACCTAGACGCAGCACCACATGCTTTACCCAACTATGAATAGCTGAACTCTATCAGCCTCTTATTAGTCGAACACTAGCCGTGTCTGAGCACTAATAATCTAGAATTCTTTCCTCTTTTTCCAGCCATATTTGCATAGACAGGTCTAAGCAAAACAAAGAGGATTTAGTTTTGTTTGTCTACCTGACTCTCAAATAATGGTCTATGCTGTCAAACCCCACAAAGTGCATAATTCTGCAATATTAAACAGATAAGAGGGGTTGGCAATTTATTCCTGATCTGGTTGGGTTATCTGCTAACAACTTGAAGTATCCATCCTTAGAGGTTTTTAAGGCCCGGCTTGACAAAGCCTTGGCTGGGATGATTTAGTTGGTGTTTGGTCCTGCTTTGAGCAGGGGATTGGACTAGATGACCTCCTGAAGTCTCTTCCAACCCTAAGATTCTATGATCCTATGACAAGGATTGATGGCCTTTGTCATTATGTTTCAGCTAGTGAAATTCCAGGTGCTATTCTTATTCATATAAATGGTCTCATATTTTGAAATGTACTGTTAGCCTCACGATACTGTGGATTAGCCTCTGTATACTGTGGGAATGAATTCTTCAGGCTAAATGTATTTTTGCGAAAAAATTTAGTCCAATGAACTGTTTCTTTCCTAAGTTTCTATGCATAGTTGTGCGTGAGAGTTATTTAGAGGCATGCTGGCTAGTCAGCCTATTTTTCAGAGTAAAAGTGCTCATAACTGTGCCGAACACCATGTGCATGCATTTTTCACAGATCCTATTCCCTGTGAGATAATCTAGCCTGAGTGGTCTCTAGATATAGTACTGAACAATTCCACACTTCAAATGCAGTTAGCACTGTTCCAATATGTATTGTGTCTGCCTCAATGCCACACTTCCCCTGTGGTGCTGAACTAGCATTTAGTAAATCATCTCCTTTAAGCAGTGGGAGTTATTAAGAGACTCTCAAAGTACTGATTGGTACTGGAAAGCGAGGGGAGGAGGGGAAAAATCCTAATCACAGAATTACTAAAACTAAATAGACATTTTTGTGGAGGGGAGAAGATTCCTCAATTTGTTGATGATTCTATTAAATTCTGTATTCAGGGCTCTCCCTGTGGTGTTCCCCTACTTCAGTGTGCTTATTTAGAAAATTGCCAAAACCCCATTACTCAGATATGTTTCCTGTCTTTCTTTTCCCTTTCCTACTGTCTAAGAAGATATTCTTTATGATTCACACTTTCTATGAGGCAGAAAAAATGGGTAATAACAGGAAGTATTGTTACCCATTGTTGTTATTTTACTTGCTGGGAGGTCTGATAAGAACTCAAGTTGGAAGGAAAATCTGAGTGCAGTAAAGACCGCAAATTCACTGATGTTTCATAGATGTTTTCTCCTGTTGTTGGCAGAAGTTAAAGTGAGCCCATCAGTTCTAGACTGATGAATCTAAAGGTGTAGAAGTATATATGTAATGATATCAGACCAAGTTTCCCAGGAGTCACATCTCTATCTCACTACTTCTAAACGTCAAACCTTGTTGGAGACCTCAGGTTCCTGCCACACCTTTCCCAGGAAAGGAGAAGTGGAGCTAAGTCTTCCAAGTGGTCTAGAGAGACTGAGCAGGAGGCAGCCAATCAGGAGGGGAGGCTGCAAGGGGCTAGCCAATCAGAGGGTTACAGGCTAGTATAAAAGAAGCTGCAGTGCAGACCAGAGTTAGCTCCTTACTGGAGCTAGAGGAGTGCAGGTGTTGCTCCTGGCTGGCTAAAGGAAACAGCAGCATCATGGACAGCTCACTGCTGGCAGGGGCCAGGGAAGCAATGAGGAGCTCCTGGGCCTGAATGTACAAGAGCCCTTAGGTAAGCATGAGACAGTGGTGAAGGCTGGGGCTGTGGGGAAGTGGCCCAGGCAACCGAAAGCAGTTTTGTTTAATGGACATGGTGATGCGTGGCTGCTATTCTTAGGCTCCCTGGGCTGGGACCTAGAGAACTGTGGGTGTCTGGGTCCCCCACCATAGACCACTGGAGAAGTGGCCTACAATTAGACAGTGATAAATCCCCAGAAGGGAATCTGAACTGTTAAGAGGCCCAGATAGAGAGCTATGGCCAGAACAGACCCAGAAAGGGTGAAAACATTGCCTTCAGGGAGGAAGCCCTGGGGGTGCAGTTTGATACCAGGCCTGGGAGTGCTTAAAGACTTTGTTAAACTAATACCCCGTAAGGCAGCGTTGGGCAAACTTAGGCAGATGGAGTAGAATATCAAACTGACTCAAAACATTTCAGTTCAACAAACTAAACATTTCAATGTGGGAATATATAAACATTTTGCTTTTATTGGAAATGTGAAAGTGAAAGTGTTCAACATTTCCAAATCAACATTTTTCAGAACATTTTGTTCTACAAAAACAATTTGATATTGACTTTGTTCCAAGTTGAGACAAAATATCAGTATTTCCCGTGATACAGAAATTCTGGTTTTTGTTCAGCTTCACCCAGCACCTGAATTCCTGCTTCCCACTCTTCACAGACAGAACTAACACTTTAGTCAGAGGACATCATTCTCCTTATCCGTTCAGTCCTTGATATACGTCCTGATGCCACCGACTTATTGCAAAATGTGGTGTTGAATTTTGTGTCCTGCCCATCGAGAGAGACCGAGAGAGAGCCTATGACCGAGTGCAAGGGGTGAAGAGGTAAGCTTGCACTCTGATCACTCAGCTGTTAATTACAGCCCCTGGAGAAAGCCGATGGGGTAATTAGACAATCAGGTTGGGAAACTGGTTCCTTATCCCATCCAATCAGCCCAAGGCTGACAGAGAGGCAGGAAGGAAATGGTGGGGGGCACCAGGGCTAGTGTTCCCTTCAGGTCCTGGGGAGAGGGCCAGAAAGTGCTGGTGGTGCTGTAAATAGACTGTTGCATGGAGATTGTTGGGGACATGGTGGCGGGAACTTAAAATAAAAAGGATACGGAATACAGTGAAAGCACAACCTGGAGTTCATGCTGTTTCTGCGGGGGGGAAATGTGGGAGAGGAGCCACACTCAGTTGCAGACTCCACCCATTCGAAAGTCCGAACAGCGATCAAATGGTAGCAATCTCTGGTCAAAGACCTGAAACAACAACATGCTAATAAGATGCTTTACGTCCCATTGACAATCCCTATCTGAGCTGGTTTAACTTAGCAAACAAATATAAGTCAAGAAATGAACATTTCTTGGTGATACCAACAATGCATCACTGAGGATTTTCAGCAATATTTAGTACTAAGTGCATTTCCTTCAATCAAAGGAAATCCTTTTCAAGAAATATTAAACTTAGACTTCAAATATATTTTTGTCTAGAGGCCTATTATCAAACAATTGTAGAATTAATATCCACTGTTCACACCTGTGAGCAATTAATTTGCTTCAGACAAACGACTAAAGCTAAGAGTATATCTGGCAAGTTCTTTGTTGCTGCAAGAAAGGACAGGTCCATGAAGCTGTCTGGCAGATAGCATTAGTTTCAGTGGGAATACAGCTATGAATGCAACATATGGTGACAGTGTGAGAGAGGTTAGTGGAGGGCAAAATGCTCTCAAATTGGGTATGGAAGGGCTTCTAATTGAATAGCTGGTGAATCTATGTCAAATGGACTTTTTACAGCCTATCACCAGAATCTGGCTTTCAGATGAGTCTCTGGCAGTGGATATCATCTTCTAACATTTCAAGGAAAAACTCAGCTGGTCTTAAATTTTTTTAAAAAGGAAAAATTCCTTGTCAATTTAGTACAAGATGATTTGAAGCTTTTCAGGGTTTGAATTAGGTGAATTTCACCCTTAGCAAAGAGTTGTTTGTGGCATTGTTCTCCAAGGCATTCCCCAAGAGAGAAAAGGCTATAAAATGGCTGGGAAAACTTTCTAGTTTTATTCCTCACACTAGTGGAGGAGACCATAAAACCTTCAATTGTAATATTTACTTGGCAGTTCACCTTTAATAAACTGGTCTACTTAGAACAGACTTTAATTTTCAAGGAATGTCATTTGTACATGCTGCAGCTCAAGAATCCAATGATCAGTGAAGCTAATGAGCCATAATTTAGCTATTGCATATACTATGATCTCTCCAACAGTGTGGGAAGAATATTTTCAGACAAATGGGTATTAAGAGCTGGAAGTTTAAAATATGTTCCAAAATATATCTTTACAATAAAAAAGCATGCTGTTAGTAAGGACATGGCTTTCCATCCATAATTAGAGTACTGTTCCCACAAACTGATTACATGAACTTCCTAAAATCACTAGGAATGAGACAGTGAAATCTGTGCAAGATAACACCCTTGCCTCAAAAATACCTTTAAGATCAAAAAGAAAAGGAGTACTTGTGGCACCTTAGAGACTAACAAATTTATTTGAGCATAAGCTTTCCTGAGCCACAGCTGTAGCTCACGAAAGCTTATGCTCAAATAAATTTGTTAGTCTCTAAGGTGCCACAAGTACTCCTTTTCTTTTTGCGAATACAGACTAACACGGCTTCTACTCTGAAACCTTTCTTAAGACCATCTCTGTATGCAACCAATTCATCATTCTTTTGAGAGCTTGCATCAGACAAATTTCAATGTATTTGCAAACATTTATGGGAATACTATTTTTGATAGGTGGATAACCCTCATCAGTGTTGGCTGAAGTTGTGTATGTAGCAAGAGGATCAGGCATTTTTCTGAAACCTCAGGAGGTATTATCACTTGTACAGGACTAATCCTATGCCTGATAATAAACCATGGCCCTACTGCATATATTAGGTTTCAAAACAGCCTAATATGCAGTTGCGAATTTGTCTGCAGGTGGTCACTACTAGCTATAGATTTTTAGATTCATGACAAGCTACCAGATGTACATCTAATGGTTTCTCTGATTCTGTGGTCCTTTAGCAAAATTCCTGCTTTAGTTAATGGGCACTGAGTCTGTTAAAAAGGTTTGTGTTTCAGCTATCACATATCTTCTCTAGCACGTGGATAGATAAATGTATGCTAGACAGGAAATCTTCCAGATAGCTTCAGGAATATAGCTCTTATGACTAAATATAATTAAGATGCCAGCTGCTACCAAACTGGCCCCCATTGGTTGGGAGGAGGGGAAGGAGGTTCATATTCTCACAGGCAGAGGTGCTCACCAGGACAAGTACAGAGCTCCTACAAAGCCATCAGAATGGAGACCTCCTATAGCTTGAAATACACCTATTAATTGGAGTACCTCTCTTCCCATCATATTGGAAACACTGTGGCTCCACATTTATGATTTAATGGACTATATGGGGGCTACGATCTGGGAAAGGTAATGTAAAATTCACTTAAAAATTTAAGAGTAGTAATTAAATTTACCATATTATTTCCCACCCTAAGTATAGGGAATCCTGCAGATGGTGGCACAGTAATGGTGTAAATGCCCACTCTTTTCAAAGTCCCCATTGTGAATACATATACAGGTAAGTTTCCCCTTGCTTCTGCTCAGAAAAAAATCAACCAGGAGTGGATTATTATTCATGAAACAAGGACAAAGTTAGTCCTACATTGCAGATGATTTAAGAGTTTGGGAGTCTATCACACAGAATACTTCCAGTCTGATCTTGTCCTTTCTTTTCCAAAACCAATAACCACCCTTCCTGGTTCCAAAGATAATAGCGGACTGAGAGCCTGGTATGGTGAACAGCAGGCCCCGAGCAACCTATTACTGCCTGGATTGTAGCCACTGCTACACGGTCTTGTCAGCTAATGAACCAAAATTAATGCAAAAGTAGGATACTGCAGGAAATACATAACAAATAGCTCTGTATATTCCTGGAGCAGATTGGATCCTGAGTCAGTCAGCTTTCATTGGAGTTGAGTTCCAAGACCTGTTACTTTTCCCCTGACTGAAAAACCTTAGAATGTGGAGTTTGCTGACAAAGTCTAAGTTTTGGAGCTAAGACACATGCAATCTGTCAAAACAGTTCTCTAAAAGAAAGGCTCTTTTAAACAGGAACTCTTAAAAGTGCACTGTTCCAAAATCCCTACAGAAATAAGTATCCTTATATTTGTTTACTGACCTCTCAGAAATTACATGATAAACTACAATATGCCATACAAAAGCAGATGCTGTCTCAATGTTTTTTTTTGTACATGCCACTCCTATCCTATAGTAGTGATATGCTCTAGTTGAACACAGCAGCATTTTGATATCTATCTTCAAAGTATAATCAATAGCAGTCTTGTAAAAACAACTTTGCTGTTTAAAATAAGACTGAAAACTAGTGATTTTGGATCTGGTTTTCAGAAACTGTCATGAACCCACCACCTTCAGAAAATCAGACCAACTTTAAACTGTGTTAAAATGGCTTAAATTTGGCATCCAAAAATCACACATCACTTTTGCAGAAAGAAAAGGAGTACTTGTGGCACCTTAGAGACTAACTAATTTATTTGAGCATAAGCTTTCGTGAGCTACAGCTCACTTCATCGGATGCATACTGTGGAAAGTACAGAAGACGTTTTTATACACACAAACCATGAAAAAATGGGTGATTATCACTACAAAAGGCTTTCTCTCCCCCCACCCCACTCTGCTGCTGGTAATAGCTTATGTAAAGTGATCACTCTCCTTACAATGTGTATGATAATCAAGATGGGCCATTTCCAGCACAAATCCAGGGTTTAACAAGAACGTCTGAGGAAGGGGGAGGGGGGAGGTTTGGAAAAAAACAAGGGGAAATAGGTTACCTTGCATAATGACTTAGCCACTCCCAGTCTCTATTCAAGCCTAAGTTAACTGTATCCAATTTGCAAATGAATTCCAATTCAGCAGTCTCTCGCTGGAGTCTGGATTTGAAGTTTTTCTGTTGTAATATCGCAACTTTCATGTCTGTAATCGCGTGACCAGAGAGATTGAAGTGTTCCCCGACTGGTTTATGAATGTTATAATTCTTGACATCTGATTTGTGTCCATTTATTCTTTTACGTAGAGAGACTGTCCAGTTTGACCAATGTACATGGCAGAGGGGCATTGCTGGCACATGATGGCATATATCACATTAGTAGATGTGCAGGTGAATGAGCCTCTGATAGTGTGGCTGATGTTATTAGGCCCTGTGATGGTGTCCCCTGAATAGATATGTGGGCACAGTTGGCAACGGGCTTTGTTGCAAGGATAGGTTCCTGGGTTAGTGGTTCTGTTGTGTGGTATGTGGTTGCTGGTGAGTATTCGCTTCAGGTTGGGGGACTGTCTGTAGGCAAGGACTGCCTGTCTCCCAAGATTTGTGAGAGTGTTGGGTCGTCCTTCAGGGTAGGTTGTAGATCCTTGATAATGCGTTGGTGGGGTTTTAGTTGGGGGCTGAAGGTGACGGCTAGTGGCGTTCTGTTATTTTCTTTGTTAGGCCTGTCCTGTAGTAGGTGACTTCTGGGAACTCTTCTGGCTCTATCAATCTGTTTCTTCACTTCCACAGGTGGGTATTGTAGTTGTAAGAATGTTTGACAGAGATCTTGTAGGTGTCAGATGTCAAGAATTATAACATTCATAAACCAGTCGGGGAACACTTCAATCTCTCTGGTCACGCGATTACAGACATGAAAGTTGCGATATTGCAACAGTAAAACTTCAAATCCAGACTCCAGCGAGAGACTGCTGAATTGGAATTCATTTGCAAATTGGATACAATTAACTTAGGCTTGAATAGAGACTGGGAGTGGCTAAGTCATTATGGAAGGTAATCTATTTCCCCTTGTTTTTTCCAACCCCCCCCCCGACGTTCTTGTTAAACCCTGGATTTGTGCTGGAAATGGCCCACCTTGATCATTATACACATTGTAAGGAGAGTGATCACTTTACATAAGCTATTACCAGCAGGAGCGTGGGGTGGGGGAGAGAGAACCTTTTGTAGTGATAATCACCCATTTTTTCATGGTTTGTGTGTATAAAAACGTCTTCTGTACTTTCCACAGTATGCATCCGATGAAGTGAGCTGTAGCTCATGAAAGCTTATGCTAAAATAAATTGGTTAGTCTCTAAGGTGGCACAAGTACTCCTTTTTCTTTTTGCAAATACAGACTAACACGGCTGTTACTCTGAAACCTGACATCACTTTTGAAAATCTTTGCCTATAGCACTTCAAAGCTGACTTGTGCACAAGTGGTGTGTGAAGAAATAAGTGCAGAATATAACTCTGATACCTAAGATTGTCTCCACCCTAGAATGTGAGCTGTTCAACTGAAGACAGTTCAGATTTACAGTGGGGAAATCTGTGAGCACAAGAGGTGAAGAATGAGAAAAGAGAGGATTTACATGTAACTATGTCCTACTAGAAATCCACAAAGCAGGCATAGATAGAGTGGGCTGATGTTCTCCAGTCTGCTTGGTTAATATAACTCAATCCCAAATGCTTAACTCTAATATCCCATTTGTAGGTCAGCCCTAAGTTTGTGAGGTGGTTTTATGATGGTAGTAAATTCTACTAGAGGATATAATGAGATCACTATAGTTGAAACCTGGCCTTTGTAGGTGATAAGCTAATGAAATAAGCCTCTATTCTGCCAGGGAGGAATGCCTTGGTCTGTATTTAAGATGTGAGCACAAACAGTGATTATAGCTAAACCTCTTTTGGTTGTTCAGTGCGAAATGAGTCAAGTTTTCAGTGGACATGTGTCAACAACACAAAAACTAACCACAATTAACACTAACTGGTACTTGCAAGGCCAAGAATTTAATATGTGTGATGACTGAACTAGCTGTTCACTCTAGAAATGACCCTGTTAGGTCACTATGCCATGGGACAGTGAGAGAATGGAATGTGCAAGGCTGCACCTGGTCTATTTACAAAAGGACATGAACTTCAGAAAATTCAGAACTGTCAATTTTCAACTTCTCTTTAAGCACTAAATTCACGTTTAGAAAGATGCCATGGTACACATGACAGAGTCAGAGTTCCACCTTAGAAGTCGCTAATATGCAAGTGTAAGTGAAACTCTTCCTATTCAATAATTTGGGTAGTCTGGAATGCACCTGTTTTTTAAAGTGACTGGTGTATTTGTAAACATACAGCCTGGCTATTCTGTTCTTTTTCATGTGTGTCTAGATTATAAACAAACAGTCTTCTTTCTACAGTTATTGGGAACAAAAAAAAAAGCAAAATTCAGATTAGCTGTAATTTATCTTCAAATTAAGATAGTTAGGTTTTATTTATATATACATATAGTTAAGTGATTTTGTTTTTATATGGAAATTGAACAAAATGCATTAAAGTATCAGATTCCATTACACAATTCAAGGAGGAAGAAAATTCTAGGGGGAAAGTAATTATGTGCATCAGTGATTCTGTGGTGTAAATACTGGCCCAGCTTCTAGATGCAGCCTTAAAAGTTTTTCTGAATTTCTGGAACAATTCTGTGTGGGCAGGTGGTTCTGTTTGTGTGAATGTGGGTTGGTGGCGGGGGGAGAGGGTTGTAGCAATCAATTGTATGGATATATTAAAAAAAGACAAGGCATTAACACTTCTAGAAAGGAAATGAAAATGATTTCAACTATATATAATAATGCATTTATCTTGCATTTTAGTTTGGATATGTATTTAAACACAAATGTAAAAAAAACAGCTGTTGGAAGTCAGTGCAATATGTGAGAAAAAGAATAGTAAATTGAATGGCGTTTTTAAATTGCTTAAGTAAATTTAATGGTAAACTCTCTGGATGAGGTAACATGCAAAATAAACACTGGTAGATGCATTGGTTTTTTTAAGTGTCTGAAATACCTGACTGATATAGATAACATTAGCTAGTAGGGTTCTGTCCTACTATCATGGCAAGCACTAATGGGTTTACTTTTAAGACCCCCAGGAACATGCTAAGCACCATACAAAACAAGCAAATAGTTCCTGCTCTAGTGAGTTTGCAGTCTAATTGCATCTTGCACCCACAACATCCCTCCATTGCACAGTGGAAATGCTTGTTAGTAGCATTAATGAAACTAGTCATAAGTGATCAGCTAATCCACCACCAAATTGATTGTCTACTAGAGGTTAACTATAGCTGAAGATAAAATGAAAATTATATTGGGAAGTTTGGAAATCTTATAAAGGAGTTGCTTATTGGAGGTAGACTGTAGAGCGGGTGCATATTTTTTTTTTGTGTACACCCCATCTTCATCTCTGTATTTTATACGCGTGTCAACAAATTTCTGATAAGAACTTGAAATACGAGTATTGGCTTTCTAACTACTTCTGATTGTTTACAGCAATTGTTGTATCTTTTGCAACATTATCAATTACTAAAGAAAAATTCTTATTTCCAGCAGCCTGCACTGATAGAATACAACCTGTGTTTTATCAGACTTCCATAAACTGTCTCTAAAAATTACTTAAAGTAAAATATGAAAGATGTTCATGTCTTTTTAAAAAATGTAAATAAGGGTTTCAGAAATACTTGTCACTATAGAAAAATCATACTTTACAGTGTTCAGTAGTTTAGGAATGCTACAAACACCATTACTACTTGTTTTTCATGTGGGTGAAGTGAACGTTCAAGATAAGAGAAGCATCAAAATTACACTTTTGTTACTAATGATTTTTTTTTTAAACAAGTCAGACAAATCAAGAGTATGGGTGTGTCTTCAGAATTGATGCAGAGAGTGGAAAAAAACTAAACATGTTCCATGTTTTGGATAACTTTCTAGACAAAGACCTAGCTGACTTCTAAATTTCCTGACATTGTGATGTGGCCCCCATAATATTCAGACTTCTCTGCTGTCTGGCTGGTCAGAGATGTGTCTGGTGTGTCATTAAAGTCATTAATTTTCCCTTTGCCGTAAGGTTTTGTTTTTCCTTACAAATTAGGAGTGATGATACACAATGTTCAAATAAATCAAGGACTTTCTTTGAAGAGGCTTCTATGTTTTCAAAACAGACCCTTTTGGCAGCAAGGAGGGGATGTTGAGGCACACTTCTCTGATTCATTTATAGCTTTCCTGCTTAATTTTCAGTAGTTTTCTTTCTGATAATAAAAGTTACCGAAAAGGGGCATAAACTATAATATCTACCCTACACAAGTACGTTTCCATGCAGAAGGTCCCAGTCTTTGAGCTTACTTTTTGTAAATGTTAGTCATTACACGAAACAAACTTTCAAGCAGTAGCCTCCTACATACTAAAAGCACGGTAAGCAGAGACTGCAGGTTTTCCCCCATTCCTTTTTCATGAAAACCATCTTTTTTGCCAGGACTTCACATTAAAACTGCCTTTCTGGACATTATTGATACCTAATAAGGGAAAGGCAGGTGCTGGAGGAAAAAAAGGAATAGTATCAATAGGAGGATGAAATTGGAGGGATATGGTAGTGGAGAGATAAAATGGCATAGGGTCAGTAGTGACGTGGGGAAAATACATTGATGGTGGTTTGGGATGGTCCCAGAGTGTGGTATGAGACCAGGTTATGCAGATAGGGGAGTTGGAGATAAGGTAGTGCATGTTGTAGAAGTAGTATAAATAGGTGGTAACGGGACTGAGATGGGCTAGGGTGGTGATGGAAGGGGATAAAGTGGCGTGGGTGGAGGTTTGAGTTAGGAAGTGAAATGAAGGAAAGGATGATTGTACATAGGTTGGTGGATGGTAGCAGGGTTGTGGGGAATGGAAGTGGAAGGACAGGGATGGGGAAAGAGGAGAAGGGCTAGTGGGAAAGAAGGTGGATGGCAGTAGGGAGGGTGGGTGGAGGGCGGTAAGGTGGGTGGTGATATGGGGCAGTGGCAGATTAGCCACAGGGCCAACAGACCATAGCCAGGGGTCCCAGCTAATTGTAGGGAGCGGGGGCAGAAAAATTTCCCCCCCCCAGCTGCTGCCTACCTGGTGTTCCCATTGGAGAGTGGGGTTGGGGCACAGTGGTTACCCTGTTCCCACCACATGCCTAGTGCTCATTCAGGGATTCTGCAGACAGAAAGGGTATGGAGGGACCCCCATTTGCTCTGGCCTATGGCCCCATAAACCCCTAATCCACCTCTGATAGTGGGTGGATGGAGGGTGGAGGTGGTGAAGGCGAATGAGGTGAGGTGGGTGGGGAAGGGGGTGAGGTGGGAGGTGGTGATTGGGGAATGGGGTTGGGAAATGGCGGTAGAGAGCAGTGGAGTGAGGTGGGTGGAGGGGTGAGGTGGGGAATAGGGGGTGGGGGTTGTGGGGTGAGGTATTGGGAGAAGTGGGGAATGAGGGGTGTGCGTGAGGTGGGGGTGGAGGGCAGTGGGGTGAGGTGGTTATGGGTAGGGAATACGGGGAAGTGGGCAATAGGCGGTGGGGTGAGGTGGGAGGCGGTGATGGGCAGGGAATGGGGTGAGGTGGGAGACAGTGATGGGTGGGGAATAGATGGTGGTGGAGGGCGGTAGGGTGAGGGTGTAGAGGGCAGTGGGGAATGGGGGGAAGTGGGTAGAGAATGGGGGGTGGAGGTGGGTAATAGCAGTAGGGTGAGGTGGGAGGCGGTGATGGGTGGGGAATAGGTGGTGGTGGTGGAGGGCAGTAGGGTGAGGCGGGTGGGGAATGCGGGGAAGTGGGTCGCGAATGGGGGGTGGAGGTGGGCAATAGGCGGGCGGGGGGTGAGGTGGGAGGCGGTGAGGAGGAGCTGGGGGCGTGCGGTCTCCTCCCCTCCCCCTTACCGAAGAGGCTGTTGCAGAACCCGTCCCAGGCGCAGCCGGGCGCGTCCCAGACCCAGCGGCTGCGGAGGCAGGACACGAAGGTGAGGGCCGCCCCGCAGAGCGAGACCAGCAGGTCGCTGAGGCTGATGTTGAGCAGGAAGAGGTTGGTGGGGGTGCGCAGCCGCTGGAAGCGGTAGTACAGCACCAGCACCAGCAGGTTGTTGCACAAGCCCAGGATGCCGATGGTGGCGATGAGCAGCGCCAGGAGCTCGTAGGTGCTGGGGCTGAAGAGGGGCAGCTCCTCCCGCTGCTCCTGCTGCCCCGGGCCGGGCGCCTGGCTGCTGCTGTGGCTGCTGTTCCCGGAGTACATGGCTCTGGGGCTGGCCGCCGGCTCCCCGCTCACGGGCGGAGGCTGCTCACGCCGGGCGCGGCCCCGGGTCCAGCAGCGGCGGCGGCCCCCTGCCGGCTCCTCTCATCCCGCCGCTGCCGCTGCCGCCGCCGCCGCCGCCGGCTCCAATGAGAGGGAGAGGAGGAGGAGCCGCCGCCGCCCGCCCCTCGTGGCCCCCTTCGCCGCGGGTGCGGGGTCAGCCTGGGGCGTGCGGGCTGCGGTGCGGCTGTGCCGGGCGTGGCGGTGTTTGCTAGGGGAGGGTCACCGGGGCTCCCACGATGCGAGCGAGTCTAGGCATCGCTGGCAGGGCTTGAAAACCCGCCGGCGCTCCCGCCCCGCCCCGCCCCCGGTCCGCGGGGCGATGGAGGTTCCGCCAGCCGGGCTGCCCGCTCCCGCCAGCTCCCACTCGCGGCGGGGCCGAGCCAGTCGCTTTGCCAGTGACTGCGGGCGGCGGCGGGCTTTTCTGAATGGAGACTTCAGGGCTGTGACAATCGGGGAACACCCCCCTCCCCACACACACACACACACACACCCTGGCGGGGTGGGGGGGGACTTTTACATCCCATGAAAACACGCGGCAAAATCCTGCCTTTTGAGAGGGGTTTTCAAACGGCTCCGCGCGGATGCTAATACTTCTCGCTTGCCGGTCGTGCAAACACCTCCCACCTCTGGGACTGGCCACGGTAGTCAAGCGACGTGCACGCAGGAGCTATTTTATAGCTGGGTGGATGTGTCCGGTTCTCTTTGTGCCTTCCGTGTGGCAAACATTAACTGTTTGGAGAGACATTCATTCTGCCCTCCTGTCTGCTGGGCGGGGGGAGAGAAATGCTTTATGCCATTAGCCTTTGTCCTGAGGATGCCTTTGAAAATCTAGGGAGCACCTCATTTTATTTTAGTTTCTTTAGAAGGGCACACTCCTACTGTTCTTGTCAACTGCTGGAAATGGCCCACCTTGATTATCACTACAAAAGATTCTCCCCTCTCCCCCGCCCCCGTTGGTAATAGCTCACCTTTCCTGATCACTCTTGTTACAGTCTGTATGGTAACACCCATTGTTTCCTGTTCTGTGTATGTAAAATCTCCCCACTGTATTTTCCACTGTATGCGTCCGATGAAGTGAGCTGTAGCTCAGGAAAGCTTATGCTCAAATAAATTGGTTAGTCTCTAAGGTGCCACAAGTACTCATTTTCTTTTTGCAAATACAGACTAACACGGCTGTTACTCTGAAAACTGTGTTTTCTGAAAGCTGCTTCCTTTCCTCATTCATATTTATAGTATTTTGTAAGAGATTTCTGCTTTTGTAGGATTTATTTAAAAAAAATTAAATGTAGTAACTGAAATCTTCTTTGTGAATAATCAGTTTGAGGAAACATCCATCTAAATAAATAAGATTGGGTAGGTGCATTTCACTTTCATTATATTATCCTGCCTTTCAGTTTTCCACTGTCACAAGCAAGAGTCCAGTTTGGTCACCCCACATGTCACCCAGCTCTCTCCAAAATGTCAGATTTATTGTTTTGCATGTACAAACATTGGGGCTGATTTGTACTCCATCATGCAAAATTTCCATTGGGGGAAGGAGTGTGGGATTAAGCCTGGGATTAAGATCTCTGTTATATGATTCACTTTTTTTTTTCCCCCTGTCAATTTTAGAGCAGCAAACAGAGAAAATAGGTGTGTGCTGTATAGAGGTAAATTGGGCTGAGCCAGTCTGCCTTTCTCTTGTCTAGGGTATAATTTTGAACTCATTTCTTTAATGGGGTTCTGATACATAACTCATTTGTGGAATAGCCCTGGCTGCATGTCCTGGGAAGCAAGCCACACCTGGATTATTTTCCCCTTTAAATATATGCAGCCTTATTACTGAGGGGGATAGACTGAGAACTTGGTTCTTCAAGGGACTGGCCATATTTACAAATGAAATTGTGTTTGTGGTGGTGATTGCCTTAGAAATACATACAAAATAATAATGAGGATGCTTGGTTTGTTATGGCAAATCATATGAAGCAGAAAAAGCAAATCATTTTAATAGTAGACAGTGCGAAGAATCACAGGTCACATTATTTTAATTAAAATTGCTTACAATTTGCAAACAAAAAGTGTTCAAAGCCCATTAAATAACATTTAGCCACTGGCTGAAAACAATTTAAAACCTCTTTCCCAATCCCTGCTAGTTCAGGTCCCACCTTCAGCTCCACTTTCCTGATTCAGCCGTGGCAAAGCCAGCAACTTTTTAATGTCAGCTATATGCATACTCCATGATTTTTTCCTACAAGCAGGATTCATGATCTCTTTCTGCTCCTCCAGTCACAGACAGCTAGCCCTAATCATGAATTGTCTTGTTCCCTTTTAAATTCTGGACTTTGTGCAGGGTGTAACTTGTCAGCTTTGAAAATTCTGAGCTTAAGTTATGACAGAGAATGTGTAAAAATGGAAATGATAGTATGAAATCATGGGATCCATGGGTCTCGTGATAGCCATGATGAAAATGCAGCCTTAATAATAGTACAAATGTTGGTGTAGCTAGTATAGAACAGGTGTAAGTCAGAGAGCAAAACAGTCCATGTTATGCTGGGCACTGTCCAAGTGCTGGATTCTGGGATGCACTTGGGGGTTTCTTATCCCACTGAATAGTTTTTTACTATCAAACACCTGGGAATGAGTAACAGGAAGCTCCCTGAGGAGGCCTTCTGGATTTCCAGAAAATGAGAGAGATCAAGAAAACTAATAAGTGGAATTGGACAAAGATCACCTCTCAACACACACAATTTTGCAATTCTTCCTTACAAAATGAAATAGATCCACAGATATGCAGCTGGTCTAATGTTTGACCTGGTAATGCCTAAATGATTAATCTTGTCAAACAGGGAATAATTTGTAACTGTTCTATAATGCTTCTTCTGTAGGTCTCCACATCATTTACAAAGGAATGAAGTTATCATAATCATCTTCATTTTGCAGAGGGGAAAGACTGGGGCACAAAGAAGAGAAGTTACTTCCCCGGGTGTTACAGCAGGTCTGGGAGCAGAACACACACTCCTAACTCTCAGTCCAATGCCCTATTTACTACAGCATATAAAGCCTCACCAGAAAGCAGATCCAATGCAGTTACAATACAGGTCATCTCATTAACTTCTTTAGCCAATCCCATTCTCAAATTTTCAGGCTGTTTTAAAGCTACAGGAAATATATTTTAGAAGAGATAGATCCATCTTCATTACACTGCTCTCTTTCCTATTAATTTATTTGTTGGCCAAACCCTGCTTGTCTTACTCGTGTGCAAGTAATTGGGAATACAGTGGAAAGACTTCACCCTGAATGTTATAGTTGCAGGAAGGGAGAAACCACAACCCATTATTTGGAGCTCCGGAAATGAATTCGTGTGTGGTGGTGTTGCAATGATTATTAATTGAATTCCACTGAAAACGGCTAGGGATTACAACATCCTGAATGTGAACTCAGAGGACAAAGACATGCCCAGCTGAGTTTTTAGTGAGATGGAAACAGTTGAAGATAAGATGAAAGCTCTCTGAGCCTCAATTATAAACACAGTCCCTGAAATTCACCAGTGTTTCATGGATCATTTCTGCAGCAGTGTTTTTTATAGATTTGTTGTCAGTTATGCATCACTTGGATGTGCTGGCAGAATCCACTGACTATAAATTTGCAGAAAACCCAACATCTCATGTACATGTAAAGAAAGTTACAGAGTTCCAGCCAACTAGCATGTAAGCAATGTGTAATGATTGTAATGTCAGCATGTGAGTGGGTTTAATACAATTTCAAATCCCCTTTTAATATTCTTGGTGGTTTGAAGTATGTTTCAGAATCTCAAAGTGTTGTGTGTTTGGTTCTGCAGCTGAGGAAGTTGAGGTTGCAACAGTGAAGTCACTGTATGACCTTTGGCATGCTGGGAAATATAAGCCAAGACTCCTGACTCCCAGACCTCTGCTTTAGACACAAAGCAATAATGGTTATCACCAAAACTGAATGGGATTCTGTAATTCTCATTTGGGGACTGGGAGAGGAAGAGAGGCATGTTTTAAAACCAACCTCCCCATTTGTTCATTCTCCTGCACTCTGCTTTCCCTCTTCCTCACCCTCTTCCCTTCCCTTTCTCCTTCCCCTTCATTTTCCTCCCAGCAGTCTTCTAGTTTTGCAGACTCTCACACATTCTATCTCCCCATTTCAGAAACACTGGCTAAGCCAGGAGTGAGAAGAGACACAGTTAAGAGATTGCTGTCAGTGTTTCATACATTCCATTTCAGGAATTAGACAAAGCTCCTTTCTGAAGCCTGCTCTGAATTCTGAAAATCCAGGGGACTCTGGTTATAACAAAGTAGTCATAGCATTCTGTGCAGCTGGTCCACAGTATTCTTTAAAAATGATTACCCTGTCTTCAGCTTCTTAACTAGGATTGTTACAGCCATCTCTTAGCATTTGTTTTCTTCCTTGTTCTCTTAGCCATTCTTTAGCCTTAAAGGCAGATGAAAGCCCAGTGATTATTCACTGTGTCTATATATAGCTACAACACATATCAATAGAGCAAGGGAGAAACTTAAGGACAGAGGAAACTTTTTGTCTATTCACTACCACCGGAAAGTAAAACAATGTTTTTAAGCAGCTATATACATGCTGCTAATGCATAACATTACACTAATGTACATTTTTGTAAGTAAAAGGTACAATTTAAGGGCTTGCTCCTGCATAACTGTAATCCCGAATCATGTAAACAAGTCCCATTTTACGGGTTTGCAGAATCAGGTCTTAATTTTTAAATAATAATCTGTGTAAAGTGGGCACATTTAAAGAACATTCAGAAGTCAGGATATGCAAAACTAGTAATCCAAAATACTCAAGGTAGTGACAAGGCTGAGAAAAGAATTTGGTGCCAGCCCTATTCATTTAAATGACCACATCCTTGCACAGCTGAAAGGGGCTTCTGGGCTCCTATGTTCAGGGTGCGTAGGTGAAGATACCTCAGCCCCCAAATGTTGGTTTGGTAAAAAACAAGCCAGTGAAGTATGGCCTAGCTGTTGTTGCCTTGGTATTCTAAATTTCAGATTCAATAGAAATTATTTATTTTTAAAGGAATAAAGTTCCCTAGCCATTTTTTCAACCCTACCACTGCAGCTTCTTGCTAATGTGACAACTAGGAAATCAAAATAATTAGAAATGGACTCCTCTATCTTCATTGCCCAAACAGAGTGAAAGGCACAATAGAAGCTAACAGCATAAATAGTGCATAAGAAACAAGATTATTTTAAAATTGTCCTTTAATAATTTAAGGCATCATTAGTGACACAGGGAAGAAAATGCATTTAAAGAACAAGGAGCCCAATATTGCTGCCATAAACATATACATTGAAATCAATGGGAAGGAAAGTGAGCCCATGTGAATTTTAACTTGATAGCATCCCCTTAGGGTTAGTGTAAATCCTTTAAGTTTCCATTTTCTAACTCTGTTTTCAAATGGTGTAGAATCTCACAGTAATGATGGAGAATCCCATTGAGAGCAATTGATTTTTGCACGTAAACCAGACCCTAATCCTGCAATTGGAATCTTTGGGGCAAACCTTTGTACGTGTATATAGAGCCATTGACTTCTGTCCTACCCCCAGAAGACACCAGTTTTCAGGCAGATGTGACTAAATATTCAGAAACTAAGAAGATGGGAGTCTGGAAGCTCAAAGGCAAAGGTTCCTGAAATGACATTAACTCTGCCATATTCCACATCTTGCGTATTTTATTTATTCATTTCACAGTACAAAAAAGGGGAAACGAATAAAAAATACTGCTGCAATGTGGCCAAGTTAACATTACTGCATTCTCAGTGTTACAGTGCTCAGACTATCAAGCTGTATGCAAAGTTAGGCTATGGAACGACATATTCTTGTTGGTCTTCGCCTTTGCTTCCCTTCCATTGCTTGTTCCACTTAGGGTATGTCTACACTACGGAATTAGGTCAAATTTATAGAAGTCGGTTTTTTAGAAATCGGTTTTATATATTCGAGTGTGTGTGTCCCCACAGAAAACGCTCTAAGTGCATTAAGTGCATTAACTCGGCGGAGCGCTTCCACAGTACCGAGGCAAGCGTCGACTTCCAGAGTGTTGCACTGTGGGTAGTTATCCCACAGTTCCCGCAGTCTCCGCTGCCCTTTGGAATTCTGGATTGAGATCCCAATGCCTGATGGGGCTAAAACATTGTCGCGGGTGGTTCTGGGTACATATCGTCAGGCCCCCGTTCCCTCCCTCCCTCCGTGAAAGCAAGGGCAGACAATTGTTTCGCGCCTTTTTTCCTGAGTTACCTGTGCAGACGCCATACCAGGGCAAGCATAGAGCCCGCTCAGGTAACCGTCACCCTATGTCTCCTAGGTGCTGGCAGACGTGGTACCGCATTGCTACACAGTAACAGCAACCCATTGCCTTCTGGCAGCAGACGGTGCAATATGACTGGTAGCCATCATCGTCATGTCCGAGGTGCTCCTGGCCACGTCGGCCGGGAGCGCCTGGGCAGACATGGGCGCAGGGACTAAATTTGGAGTGACTTGACCAGGTCATTCTCTTTAGTCCTGCAGTCAGTCCTATTGAATCGTCTTATGGTGAGCAGGCAGGCAATACGGATTGCTATCAGTCATACTGTATCATCTTCTGCCGGGCAGGCAAGAGATGAGGATGGATAGCAGTCATATTGCACCATCTTCTGCCGGGCAGGCAAGAGATGAGGATGGCTAGCAGTCGTATTGCACCATCTTCTGCCGAGCAGCCATGAGATGTGGATGGCATGCAGTCCTTCTGCACCGTCTGCTGCCAGCCAAAGATGTAAAAGATAGATGGAGTGGATCAAAACAAGAAATAGACCAGATTTGTTTTGTACTCATTTGCTTTCCCCCCCCACATCTAGGGGACTCATTCCTCTAGGTCACACTGCAGTCACTCACAGAGAAGGTGCAGCGAGGTAAATCTAGCCATATATCAATCAGAGGCCAGACTAACCTCCTTGTTCCAATAAGAACAATAACTTAGGTGCACCATTTCTTATTGGAACCCTCTGTAAAGTCCTGCCTGAAATACTCCTTGATGTAAAGCCGTCCCCTTTGTTGATTTTAACTCCCTGAAGCCAACCCTGTAAGCCGTGTCGTCAGTCGCCCCTCCCTCCATCAGAGCAACGGCAGACAATCGTTCCGTGCCTTTTTTCTGTGCGGACGCCATACCAAGGCAAGCATGGAGGCAGCTCAGCTCACTTTGGCAATTAGGAGCACATTAAACACCACATGCATTATCCAGCAGTATATGCAGCACCAGAACCTGGCAGAGCGATACCAGGCGAGGAGGCGACGTCAGCGCGGTCACGTGAGTGATCAGGACATGGACACAGATTTCTCTGAAAGCATGGACCCTGCCAATGCATGCATCATGGCGCTAATGGGGCAGGTTCATGTGATGGAACGCCGATTCTGGGGTCGGGAAACAAGCACAGACTGGTGGGACCGCATAGTGTTGCAGGTCTGGGGCCGATTCCCAGTGGCTGTGAAACTTTTGCATGCGTAAGGGCACTTTCATGGAACTTTGTGACTTGCTTTCCCCTGCCCTGAAGCGCATGAATACCAAGATGAGAGCAGCCCTCACAGCTGAGAAGCGAGTGGCGATAGCCCTGTGGAAGCTTGCAACGCCAGACAGCCATCGGTCAGTTGGGAATCAATTTGGAGTGGGCAAATCTACTGTTGGGGCTGCTGTGATGCAAGTAGCCCACGCAATCAAAGATCTGCTGATATCAAGGGTAGTGACCCTGGGAAATGTGCAAGTCATAGTGGATGGCTTTGCTGCAATGGGATTCCCTAACTGTGGTGGGGCCATAGAGGGAACCCATATCCCTATCTTGGCACCGGAGCACCAAGCTGCCGAGTACATAAACCGCAAGGGGTACTTTTCAATAGTGCTGCAAGGTCTGGTGGATCACAAGGGACGTTTCACCAACATCAACGTGGAATGGCCAGGAAAGGTACATGACGCTCGCATCTTCAGGAACTCTGGTCTGTTTCAAAAGCTGCAGGAAGAGACTTTATTCCCAGACCAGAAAATAACTGTTGGGGACATTGAAATGCCTATATGTATCCTTGGGGATCCAGCCTACCCCTTAATGCCATGGCTCATGAAGCTGTACACAAGCAGCCTGGACAGTAGTCAGGAGCTGTTCAATTACAGGCTGAGCAAGAGCAGAATGGTGGTAGAATGTGCATTTGGACGTTTAAAGGCGCGCTGGCGCAGTTTACTGACTTGCTTAGACCTCAGCGAAACCAATATTCCCACTGTTATTACTGCTTGCTGTGTGCTCCACAATATCTGTGAGAGTAAGGGGGAGACGTTTATGACGGGGTGGGAGGTTGAGGCAAATTGCCTGGCTGCTGGTTACGCGCAGCCAGACACCAGGGCAGTTAGAAGAGCACAGGAGGGCACGGTACGCATCAGAGATGCTTTGAAAACCAGTTTTATGACTGGCCAGGCTACGGTGTGAAAGTTCTCTTTAATTCTCCTTGATGAAACCCCCCGCCCCTTGGTTCACTCTACTTCCCTGAAAGCTAACCACCCTCCCCTCCTCCCTTCGATCACCGCTTGCAGAGGCAATAAAGTCATTGTTCCTTCACATTCATGCATTCTTTATTCATTCATCACACAAATAGGGGGACGACTACCAAGGTAGCCCAGGAGGGGTGGCGGAGGAGGGAAGGAAAATGCCACACAGCACTTTAAAAGTTTACAACTTTAAAATTTATTGAATGCCAGCCTTCTTTTTTGGGGGCAATCCTCTGTGGCAGAGTGCCTGGTTGGCCGGAGGCTCCCCCACCGCATTCTTGGGCGTCTGGGTGTGGAAGCTATGGGACTTGGGGAGGAGGGCGGTTGGTTACACAGGGGCTGTAGTGGCAGTCTGTGCTCCAGCTGCCTTTGCTGCAGCTCAACCATACACTGGAGCATACTGGTTTGCTCCTCCAGCAGCCTCAGCATTGAATCCTGCCTCCTCTCATCATGCTGCCGCCACATTTCAGCTTCAGCCCTCTCTTCAGCCCGCCACTTACTCTCTTCAGCCCGCCACTTACTCTCTTCAGCCTGCCACCTCTCCTCCCGGTCATTTTGTGCTTTCCTGCACTCTGACATTATTTGCCTCCACGCATTCGTCTGTGCTCTGTCAGTGTGGGAGGACAGCATGAGCTCAGAGAACATTTCATCACAAGTGCATTTTTTTTTCTTTCTAATCTTCACTAGCCTCTGGGAAGGAGAAGATCCTGTGATCATTGAAACACATGCAGCTGGTGGAGAAAAAAAAAGGGACAGCGGTATTTAAAAAGACACATTTTATAAAACAGTGGCTACAGTCTTTCAGGGTAAACCTTGCTGTTAACATTACATACATAGCACATGTGCTTTCGTTACAAGGTTGCATTTTGCCTCCCACCCCACCACGTGGCTACCCTCTCAACCCTCCTCTCTCCCCGTGGTTAACAGCGGGGAACATTTCTGTTCAGCTGCAGGCAAACAGCTCAGCAGGAATGGGCTCCTCTGAATGTCTCCTTAAGAAAAGCACCCTGTTTCAACCAGGAGACCATGAATGATATCTCACTCTCCTGAGGATAACACAGAGAGATAAAGAATGGATGTTGTTTGAACTCCAGCAAACATACACTGCAATGCTTTGTTGTACAATGATTCCCGAGTACGTGTTACTGGCCTGGAGTGGTAAAGTGTCCTACCATGAAGGACGCAATAAGGCTGCCCTCCCCAGAAACCTTTTGCAAAGGCTTTGGGAGTACATCCAGGAGAGCCGCGAATGCCAGGGCAAATTAATCCTTTCACATGCTTGCTTTTAAACCATGTATAGTATTTTAAAAGGTACACTCACCGGAGGTCCCTTCTCCGCCTGCCGGGTCCAGGAGGCAGCCTTGGGTGGGTTCGGGGGGTACTGACTCTAGGTCCAGGGTGAGAAACAGTTCCTGGCTGTCGGGAAAACCGGTTTCTCCGCTTGCTTGCTGTGAGCTATCTACAACCTCCTCATCATCATCATCTTCTTCGTCCCCAGAACCTGCTTCCGTGTTGCCTCCATCTCCATTGAAGGAGTCAAACAACACGGCTGGGGTAGTGGTGGCTGAACCCCCTAAAATGGCATGCAGCTCATCATAGAAGCGGCATGTTTGGGGCTCTGACCCGGAGCGGCCGTTCGCCCCTCTGGTTTTCTGGTAGGCTTGCCTCAGCTCCTTCAGTTTCACGCGGCACTGCTTCGGATCCCTGTTATGGCCTCTGTCCTTCATGCCCTGGGAGATTTTGACAAAGGTTTTGGCATTTCGAAAACTGGAACGGAGTTCTGATAGCACGGATTCCTCTCCCCATACAGCGATCAGATCCCGTACCTCTCGTTCGTCCATGCTGGAGCTCTTTTGTGATTCTGGGACTCCATCATGGTCACCTCTGCTGATGAGCTCTGTATGGTCACCTGCAGCTTGCCACGCTGGCCAAACAGGAAATGAGATTCAAAAGTTCGCAGTTCTTTTCCTGTCTACCTGGCCAGTGCACCTGAGTTGAGAGTGCTGTCCAGAGCGGTCACAATGGAGCACTCTGGGATAGCCCCCAGAGGCCAATACCGTCGAATTGTGTCCACAGTACCCCAAATTCGAGCCGGCAAGGCCGATTTAAGCGCTAATCAACTTGTCAGGGGTGGAGTACGGAAATCGATTTTAAGAGCCCTTTAAGTCGAAATAAAGGGCTTCATCGTGTGGACGGGTGCAGGTTTACATCGATTTAATGCTGCTAAATTCGACCTAAAGTCCTAGTGTAGACCAGGGCTTAGTCATTATGTCTTGCCTTAAATCAGACTATAATCTTCTCAGGCCATGTCTACACTACAAAAGTACTCCGATTTTACAGAAGTCAATTTTTGGGAACAGATAGTATAAAGTCAAGCGCATGTGTCCACACTAAGCACCTTAATTTGGCGGTGTGCGTCCACAGTACCATGGCAAGCATTGACATTCCGAGCGGTGCACTGTGGGTAGCTATCCCACAGTTCCCGCAGTCCCCACTGCCCATTGGAACTCTGGGCTGAGCTCCCAATGCCTGATGGGGCCAAAAATTTGTTGTGGGTGGTTATGGGTAAATGTCATCAGTCAATCCTCCCTCCCTCCCTCTCTCCGTGAAAGCAACAGCAGATAATCATTTCGTGCCCTTTTCCCTGGATTGCCCGAGCAGATGCCATAGCATGGCAAGCATGTAGCTCGTTCAGCTCACCACAGCAGTTATGACCATTGTAAACACCTCATGCATTATCGTGCACTTTATGCAGAACCAGCACCGGAAAAACCAGGCGAGGAGGCGACTGCAGCGCGGTGATGAGGACATGAACACAGATTTCTCTAAAACCACGGTCTCCAGCAATTTGGAGATCATGGTGTTACTGGGTCAGGCTCATGCTTTGGAACGCCGATTCTGGGCCCGGGAAACAAGCACAGAGTGGTGGGACCGCATAGTGTTGCAGGTTTGGGATGATTCCCAGTGGCTCCGAAACTTTCACATGTGTAAGGGCACTTTCATGGAACTTTGTGACTTGCTTTCCCCTGCCCTGAAGTGCAAGAATACTAAGACGAGAGCAGCCCTCACACTTCACAAGTGAGTGGCAATAGCCCCGTGGAAACTTGCAACGCCAGACAGCAACCGGTCAATCGGTAATCAATTTGGAGTGGGCAAATCTACTGTGGGGGTTGCTGTGATGCAAGTAGGCAACACAATCATTGAGCTGCTGCTATCAAAGGTAGTGACTCTGGAAAATGTGCAGGTCATAGTGGATGGCTTTGCTGCAATGGGATTCCCTAACTGTGGTGGGGCCATAGAGGGAACCCATATCCCTGTCTTGGCACCGGAGCACCAAGCTGCCGAGTACATAAACCGCAAGGGGTACTTTTCAATAGTGCTGCAAGGTCTGGTGGATCACAAGGGACGTTTCACCCACATCAACGTGGGATGGCCAGGAAAGGTACATGACGCTGGCATCTCAGGAACTCTGGTCTGTTTCGACGGCTGCAGGAAGGGATTTACATCCCAGACCGAAAACTGTTGGGGATGTTGAAATGCCTATAGTTATCCTTGGGGACCCAGCCTACCCCTTAATGCCCTGGCTCATGAAGCCGTACACAAGGACCCTGGACAGTAGTATGGAGCTGTTCAACTGTAGGCTGAGCAAGTGAAGAATGGTGGTAGAGTGTGCATTTGGATGTTTAAAGGATCGCTGGTGCAGTCTACTGACTCACTCAGACCTCAGTGAAACCAATATTCCCATTGTTATTGCTGCTTGCTGTGTGCTCCACAATCTCTGTGAGAGTAAGGGGGAGACGTTTATGGCGGGGTGGGAGGTTGATGCAAATTGCCTGGCCGCTGAATACGTGTAGTCAGACACCAGGGTGGTTAGAAGAGCACAGCAGGAAGCGCTGCGCATCAGAGAAGCTTTGAAAACCAGTTTAATGAATGGCCAGGGTACTGTGTGACACTTCTGTTTATTTCTCTTTGATGAAAACCCGCCCCCTTGGTTGCCTCTAAATTCCCTGTAAGCCACCCGCCCTCCCGCCTTTGATCACAACTTGCTTGCAAAGGAAATAAAGTCACTATCATTTAAAAAACATGTATTCTTTATTAACTAATTATAAAAATAGGGAGATAACTCACAAGGTAGCCTAGGAGGGGTGTAGGAGAAGGGTAGGAGGGAAGGAAAAGGCCACTTTAAAACTTCTTGAATGACAGCCTTCTGTTGCTTGGGCTGTCCACTGGGGTGGAGTGGTTGTGTGCCCGGAGCCTCCCCGCCACTGTGTTCTTGGGTGTCTGGGTGAGGAGGCTATGGAACTTGGGGAGGAGGGAGGGTGGTTAAACAGGGGCTGCAGCAGCAGTCTGTGATCCTGCTGCTGCTCATGAACCTCCACCAGACGCCGGAGCATGTCCGTTTGATCCCACAGTAGCCCAAGCGTTGCCTCATGCCTCCTCTGATCTTCCTGCCACCACCTCTCCTCCGTTCATCAGCCACTTTCCTATACTCTGCTATTGTGTCCCTCCACACATTCTGCTGAGCTCTGTCAGTGCCGCACGACTGCATGAGCTCAGAGAATATTTCATCGCGTGTGCGTTTTTTCCACCGCCTTATCCGAGATAGCCTTTGGGACGAAGGAGGGAGGCTTGAAACATTTGCAGCTGCTGGAGGCAAAAAAGGGAGTGAAGTATTTAAAAAGATACATTTTACAGAACAATGGCTATACTCTTTCACGGTGAACAACACTATTCACATTACATAGCGTATGTGATTTTGGTACGAGGTCGCATTTTGCATCTTATATTGAGTGCCTGCGGCTTTGGTGTTAGAGATCACACACGCAGTGCCAGGCAACAGAATTCGGCTTGCAGGCAGCCATGGTAAGCCATAGTCTTTCGGCTTCTGCAACCTTCATAACAGCAGCACCCTCCTCTCCCATACCAAGCAAAGCATGTTGAGTTGGCCATTTAGTGCGGCAGTTTTCCTGTTAACGTGCAGCAGCAGAAACCAAACTAACCCCACCCCCATCCAATTCTCTGGGATGATTGCTTTACCCCTCACCCCACCATGTGGCTGGTATCAGGGAAGATCCCTAGTGAACAGCTCAACGCCAATGGGCCCCCCCTCCCATCACGTGGCTAACTGCAGGGAGGATTTCTTTTCAGCCACAGGCAAACAGCCCAGGAGGAACGGCCACCTCTGAATGTCCCCTTAATTAAATTCCCCTATTTCAACCAGGTTACCATGAAGGATATCACTCTCATGAGGATAACACAGAGAGATAAAGAACGGATGTTGCTTGAATGCCAGCAAACACTGGGACCATACGCTGCCAGGCTTTGTCACGGAATGATACCAGATTACTTGCTACTAGCATGGCGTGGTAAAGTGTCCTACCATGGAGGACGGAATAAGGCTGCTCTTCCCAGAAACCTTCTACAAAGGCTTTTAGGGCACCTCCGGGAGAGCTTCATGGAGATGTCCCTGGAGGATTTCCGCTCCATCCCAAGACACATTAACAAACTTTTTCAGTAGCTGTACTGGCCACGAATGCATCCCAAGTCCTCAGGGCTACCTAATCATTAAAAAATGCTTGCTTTTATAACATGTATTATATTTAAAAAGGTACACTCACCAGAGGTCCCTTCTCCGGCTTCGTTGGGTTGGGAGGGTATTTCAGTCAGGGTGATAAAAAGATCTGGCTGTCGGGGAGAATGGTGTGCTGTGTGCTCTCCTCAAGTTTGCCCTCCTCCTCCTCATCTTCCCCGTCCGCAAAATCCTCAGGCATGGCAGAGAGTACCCCATCATTGGAGTCCACGGACAGAGGTGAGGTAATGGTGGCGGCCCCCCCTAGAACTGCATGCAGCTCAGCATAGAAGCGGCATGTCTGGGGCTCTGTCCCAGAGCATCCGTTTAATTCTTTAGTTTTCTAGTACGCTTGTCTGAGATCCTTAAGTTTCATGCGGCACTGTGTTGTATCCCTGCTGTAGCCTCTGTCCCTCATGGCCTTGGAGATTTTTTTAAATGTTTTGGCATTTCGTCTTTTGGAACATAGTTCTGATAGCACAGATTCCTCTCCCCATACAGCAATCAGATCCAGTACCTCCCATTCGGTCCATGCCGGAGCTCTTTTTCGATTCTGGGACTGCATGGTCATCTGTGCTGATGAGCTCGCCTGTCCAAACAGGAAATGAGACTCAAAAGTTCCCAGGGCTTTTCCTGTACACCTGGCCAGCGCATCCGAATTCAGAGTGCTGTCCAGAGTGGTCACAATGGTGCACTGTGGGATAGCTCCTGGAGGCCAATACCTTCAAATTGCATCCACACTAACCCTAATTTGAAACACCGATGTCGATTTCAGCACTAATCCCCTCATTGGAAAGGAGTACAGAAATTGGTTTTAAGAGCCCTTTATGTCGAAAAAATGGTTTCGTTGTGTGGACAGGTGCAGGGTTAATTTGATTTAATGCTGCTAAATCTGACATAAACTCAAAGTGTAGACCAGGCCTCAGAGCTTAGGCCCTGTATCTTCCTATCTTTTTGTTCAGCGCCTAGGACAATGGGGTCCCATCTGGGGCTTCTGAGCACTACCATAATGCCATATAGATCTGTATCTTAAACAATAAATCCCTTCCATGGAAGAAGGCAAGAGAATAACAAATCTTAATTCTTTTATAGAGAACTTGTCATCCAAGCCTGTTCAAGTTCTTTACAAAGATGTGTAACATTTTGCCTATATTACAAATGGAGAAACAAAGGCACAGCCCAAGGCCACACGAGTCAGGGGCAAGACTGGAAACATAACTCAGGAGTCAGGAAGTCTTAATGCAACCAATATACAGGATGCACAATCCTAAATGCCACTGTAATTCAGATACAACAGACAAGAATTCCAATGAAAAAGGGAGAACCCAGTTGTTCTCTGGTTTCAGAGTAGCAGCCATGTTAGTCTGTATTCCCAAAAAGAAAAGGAGTACTAGTGGCATTGGTTAGTCTCTAAGGTGCCACTAATACTCCTTTTCTTTTTGTTCTCTGGTGTGGTTCCTGCCCAGAGAACTGTGCAATAGAATCTGGGGCACACTAACCCAGAATTGTTCCACAGCATCACAGCTGGAGAACTATTGATGGGAATAGCGGGTAGGTTTCCTGGATCACTTCTTACCTCTTGCAGGTGCTGATGTTATCTGTTCTGTCCAGTGCCAAACACTCTCCCTTCTTACATTTAACCTCCACTTTCATTTTCTATAGACAAAACTATCTCTAGCAATGATATTGCCCAAATAGAGATAGCACAAGTCAAGGTTAGTAAGTTTCCAAAGTCCTTTGAGGGTACAGGTTGGTGCCAAACTACCAACACTATTCAATACAACCGTCCATCTTAAATATCTGATGCAGTCAACAAGTTCTGTCAATGAGAAAGCCAAAAGGGACAGGCTGGTGTAGAAAATTCAGAGGGAGTATACAGGAGGGGTTACAATAGTTGAACGATTTTTTTAAAAAGTGGTAGGTGGCCCTCCGCGTATTTTGAGATATGTAGACTATGAAGTTGTTAACATCTACCCTTAGTAAAATCACTGGCGTTTGTAGCCTGTCAGTTTGCCTGAGATTACTATGTGGTTTAAAAGTTATGGCAAGAATGGGCATTCAGATATGGTGCGATTCTGCAAAGTAATAAGTGCCTTTCAGCATGCAGGGTATTCAGATTGCTCAGCACCTCACAGAATCAGACCTATGGCTACTAAGGTTGAGAGGAACACAATGTGACCATGACAAGCCTGGATGCAATGTGGCAGTTTACAAAGTCGGGGACAAATCCTGCTCTCCCATGTAGTTCTGCTGATTTCAGTGAAACTGCTCACGTAAGTAAAATGAGCAGGCGGGGTCCCCAACACATTCTTTCCAATTTACCAGTTGGTTCATGCATAAGGGTGTTGCCTCCATGAAATTGTGTAGTCACTTGTTTGACATTAAATTGTTTCCTTCATTGTAAGATTCAAAACTGCCACCAGGCTGATTTTTGCTAAGTTTTTTTTTTTCCAAGTTAATTTAATGTTCCAGATTTATGACAATGGGGACTGAAATCTGTTATATAGCTATAAAACAGGTGGCAACAGAATAAACTTTGCTGCACTGTTAATCATTGTACCTCAACCCTGACCTGGAAAGATCACTTCGATGGGGAGTGTCCATGCACATCAATCCCAGTAAAATAAGCCAGTTAACCTGAATATATGATGGAAAAACAATGGAAAAGATGATACAGCATTAAACTGAAAAAGAATCAAATGAGAGGAATATAGTTAATACCAGTCAGCATGGATTTATAGAAAATAGGTTTTGTCAGACAAACTTGATTTCCTTCTTTGAGATTGCAAGTTTGGTTGATAAAAGTAATTATGTCAATGTAATAGACTTAGACTTTTGAAAGCTGTTTGATTTAGTAGTACATAACATTCTGACTAAAAATTAATACTGTACAATATTGATAGAACACATGTTACATGGATTAGGAACTGACTACTGACATCTGAAAGTAGCTGTCATTGGGGAAACATCACTGAATTGGGGTGTTTCTGGTGGGGTTCCACAGGAACTGGTACTACGCCCAATGCAATTCAGCATTTTCAACAATGATCTGGAATTAAACATAAAATCACTGGTACTAAAATTTGAAGATGACACAAAGACTGGCATAATGGTAAGTAATGATAAGGACGGGCAGTCATACAAAGTGTCCTGGATTGCTCTGCAAACTGGCCCATTCAAACAAAATGCATTTTAATACGGCCAAACACAAAGCTATTCATCTAGGAACAAGGAATGCAGGGCTTACCTATGGAATGGAGATGTGTATCCTGGAAAACACTGACTCTGAAAAGGATCTGTGACATCATAGTGGCCAAGCAACTCAGTATGAATTCCCAGTGTGATAATGTGTGGAAAAAAGAGTTAATGTGATCCTTGTATGTACAAACAGGGAAGTGGTGAGTGAGAGTAGGGAGGTGATTTTTACTTCTGTCTATGGCATTGGTGAGACTGATACTAGAATACTGTATACAGTTTTGGTGTCCACATTTTAAAAAAACATGGAAAATTTGGAGAAGGTAAAGAAAAAGCCACAAGTTATTCAAGGACTAGAAAAATTCCTTACAGCCTCAACAGGCCTCAATCTGTTTAGGTTCAATCTAAAGAAGACTGAGGGGTGACTTGGTTAGTATCTATGCACCTTCGTGGGAAGACCAAGGGGTGACTTGGTTAGTATCTATGTACCTTCGTGGGAAGACTGAGGAGTGACTTGTTTAGTATCTATGCACCTTCATGGGAAGACAATACTAGGTACTAAAGGGTTCTTTAAGATAGAGGCAAAAAGCTTAACACCAACCAATGGAAGCTGAATCCAGACAACTTCAAATTAGAAAAGCACATTTTTAGCAGTGAAGGTGGCTAATCATTGGGCCTAACTACCAAGGGAAGTGATGGATTCTTCATCTCCATGCCTTCAGATCCAGTACGGATGATCTGCTTAAGCCAAACACAAGTTATTGGGCTCAGTACCTAGGCACCAACTCTGTGGGTGCTCTGGGGCTGGAGCACCCATGGAAAAAAATAGTAAGTGCTCAGCACCCACTGGCAGCCAGCTCCTTGCCCCACGGTGATCAGCTGTTCAGTGGCATGCAGGAGGTGCTGGGGAGGAGTGGGGGGCAGGAAGAGGTGGGGGGGCACAATGAGGTGGGGAAAGGCAGGGTGGAACAGGGGAGGACAAGGTGGGGCAGGGCTGGGGGTTTTGGGGAAGGAGTGGACTGGATCTGGGGCCTGGGGTAGAGGGTGGTCGAGCACCCCCAGGAACTCTCAAAATTGGCACCTCTGACTCAGTACAAGTTAATTGGGTGAAATTTAATGGCATGTGATACAGGAGGTCAGACTAGATCATCTAATGAGCCCTCCTGGCCTAAAAATCTATGAATGCATGATGCCTTTGCTATGATGGCTGACAAAGGAGTTAATTAGGACCAAAAGTGATGGTGGCTGATTTATTTTTGATTGGGCTCTTCTAAATGGGTTTTCTCATACGCAGCTTTATCATCAGATAAGACAATTACATCTGCACTGATAGTGAAATTAAAGGAATCTATGATTATGTGAATTACTAGGCAATAAGACAGCACGCTGACACTCTCAGCACCCCAAAAATCCACTCTCTCCTCCCCACATATACACAACACACTCCCTGTCACACTCCACCCCATCCCACCCCCATTTGAAAAGTGCGTTGCAGTCACTTGCATGCTGGGATCGCTGCCCATAATGCACTGCTCCCAATGCCGCAAATGTGGCCACGCCAGTGCGCTGTCAGCTGTCAGCATGGACAGACAGCAGTGCTTTCCCTACTGCGCTCACCGAAGGTGGGTTTAACTCCCAGCGCTCTACATCTGCAAGTGTAGCCATGCCCTTATTTACAATGTCACCAGAAAGTGAGAACAGGCATTTGCTTGGCACTTTTGTAGCCAGCACTGCAAGGTACTTACATGCCAGATATGCTAAACATTCGTATGCCCCTTCATGCTTTGGTCACCATTCCACCATTCCTCGGGGGGAGGGATAGCTCAGTGGTTTGAACATTGGCCTGCTAAACCCAGGGTTGTGAGTTCAATCCTTGAGGGGGCCATTTAGGTATCTGATGCAAAAATTGGGGATTGGTCCTGCTTTGAGCAGGGGGGTTGGACTACATGACCTCCTGAGGTCCCTTCCAACCCTGATATTCTATGATTCTATGATAAACCAATGGCCCCCTGAGCTGCTAGTGAGGATGTCTGTTCTAGAAGAACCCGTTGCTTTGGGATGAAAGATTATATCATTCCCCAGTCAACAGTGTTGCTAATTTATTCCCCTGAAATATTTGGAATTTGTTTGTCCTGGGAATGTTGATATAGGATGGGACAAATATCTGCTCTCAGAGGTGATGTGGTACTTTGTCAGCGGAGCTTTCTGTTGATAAGTTAACATGTGCCTCAAAGACCAACTCTGTGTAGCTTTAAAAGTACACAATATTTTATTACTTAATCTGCAGATACATTTTATTTTTAAACCAGAATAGAAAAGAATTACACTTAAGATATTATGGTAGTTTTGTTAATACTTTTGTGCATGGTTTTGTGTGTGTGTGTTACCTTGCCTTATGTGGGTATTTTCTCTCTTCAGCATTTGCAGTGATTACTGATTCCAAAGACTCTGTTTCAATTACATTACACCTCTTTTGTATTATGTCTTACTGTTCTTTAAATCTCACTTGAATGGATTAAAGGTATCTGAAAAGCCCATTTAATGTTCGTACAGCACTTGGAAAATGCAAAGTGCTGTAAATGCTAAATAGGATTAATACAGCAGAACCTATGTACTATTGCACTAATGAATGATGAATCAATGCATCCCATAACTGGCAAGTAAGTCAACGAACAAATAATTTTTTAAACAAAGCTAGTGCCTCAAAATGTACTTTGCTATAATTGAATTATAGTTCAGTTTTATGTATGATCTGTACTATTCTATATTATGTGTACTCTGAGTATAATAGTCAAGTAAATGTAAAACAGCATTTTGTAAAAATAAATCTTAGTAATGCAAGACTTGTCAAAGATTTAGCAGCAGTGTGCTGTACAGAAGTGGACAGAGACTGCTGCTTTGGTACACACTGTAAAGTGCAAAGACTAATGAGTAAGGATGAATGAGGTTTTACTGTAACTGTTTCATAGGTGGGATGTTATTCTGTTTTACAGATAAATTTAGCAACTTGATAAGGTCATACAAGAAGTAAGTGGAATAGCCAGGAATGGACCCTCGCTCCCCTGACTAACCATTGGACCATGCTGTGTCCCTTAGCACTATTGAGAAAATGCAAAGACTTTACAATGTATAAATATGATCAAACACTAAGTCTTTTGACTATTTCATATTAACATTGTAGTGGGGAAAAAACAACACTTAATTTTCTCTACCCCAGGGGGAAATAGAAAGGAAGATCTTTTTTTTTACTCTATAAGGGGCTCAGCATCTACCATGATGGTGGGTACAGTGTGAGAACTGAATAGAATGCAATACAATCTAGGTCACCAAACCTGCCATGAAGGGGGAGCCTCAATGAAGTCAATGGGGCTCCATGTGGGAGCAAAGTTGTGACCATATGCAACAAGTTGCAGTAAAGGCCTATGGGCCCAGTCATGCGCCACTGAAGAAAATACCAAAGGTGCCATTGATTTCAGCAGTAGTAGTACAGGATCCCGAAGGCACAAACCAGTACTATAATATACTAATGCCTAGCTCTTATGTAGCACTTTGTCCAACAGCAGATCTCAAAACAATCAATTAACAAACAGAATGACTTATGGGTGTTACCCCTTGTATACGTCCTGGAACAGTAGGTGCATATGATGGAGGTGTATAAACCCCACAATGGCAGATAGGGTTAAGTGGAGCTGGACAGGCCAGTTAGCCCATTCTGAGACCTAGAAGGGAAACAGGTAATTAAGGATTAGACCCAGCTGGGGAGAATCAGACTGGGTGGTGTCTATAGAGGAAGGACGAATATAAAGAGAAGGACTGAGAGTGGAGAGCTACAGTAAGGTACATATCTTGGGGCTGGCCCTGAGGAAAGGAGGGTGAAAAGGTTCCAGGAAAATGACAGGGAAGCTAGAAACTTTCAAGAAGAGGCTCCTCAGCAATAGACTGGCAAGAAGCCACACAAGGAGTCATCCTTCCCAAGAGAGAGGCTTGGAAAGCATAATACTGGGAAAGGGACCTGTAGACAGATGTAGGAAGGAGCAGGTCTTCATTAGTTAAACACAGATTCCCAGGCCTGGAACCCAGAGGAGAGAGTGGCCTGGATTCCCCTACCATCTCCAGAAAAGGGGGACAGGAAAGCTTCCTGAGAAGATGAGGCAATGACTATAGACACCAGGCTGGGGCTGGGGCTGGTGACCTGATACGGGGCCATGGGACTCTTTACTACCCTGCAAGGAGTAAGATTATGAACAAGCTGGCTGGAGTTGTGAGAAGAGAGCAACTGTCATAGTGCAAAATTGATGTGTGGGGGAACTGAAGTGGAGTCACTGTAATGCCATGCCCCGCCATGAGGGGATGCACTGGCCAATAAGTTCACTCCATTACAGTGCTGAATTAAAAATACTTTGCAGACTATGGTGTCTTGGTACACATTTGCTGAGAGTCTGTTCCCAGCATAAGGGGGTAACGCTCCTGTGGTGGGCATTAGGCAAAAGGTGTGCAGCCTATGATGAGCAAAGGGAGCTGGGCTGGCAAGCTGTAAGAGAGCAGGGTAGACTTGTTAATACAACCCTGGAATATTAAATATTCACCTGTTCAGCATGGGATTTCCTGCCCTGGAAGGTGAATTCTAGTGAGTAACACAGAAGAAAGGCACTTACTTCCTGTAGGCCAGCTGGGATTTTAGCAAGTACAGAATCAGGAAGGCATAACTGGCTCCTTGACAGCCCGCTTCTCCTTTGCAGTGTCGAGCTGGACACATAGGAGACTATAATCTTATGAATGTAATGCTTGAATTTCTCCTCTGGATGTTCCACTTGCCAGGCAGCCTTTGGCAGAAACCTGAGCACAGTCCAGGAGCGTAGCTAGTAATTTGAAAGGTGTACATACACTGCAGGATCTCTTTTCTTCCTTCATCACAGTATAAAGACAAAAAGGCCTAATGAATAAAAATCTCTTGCCACAAACACTACAATGGTTGTCTCAGAGGAAATTGTGAGCTAACAGAAGCAGACGTGTGCATGAAGTCAACTGAAATCCCTGACATGCAGGTGGGGGATTAGCATAAAAGAGAGAGGGCAGCTCAGCTCCAGGCCCATTTAGTTGGCAGTTGCAGCAGAGGCCAAGAAGAAGTGGGCTAATTCAAAGGAGTGTCAGCTGTGGTATTTGAGCTCGCTACTAGTTGCACTTAGACCACCAAACCGCTGTCCGATGCTGACAATGTTGGATCGCTACTGACCAGATCTCGACCAGTGACCTAGAATCAAATGTGCAAATGAGAAGCAGGTTCCAGGTACAGCTGGGTTTACACATGAGGAAAGATAGTAAATACTATGACTATCGAACTTCAGAAGGAGAAGATTTACAGGGGAAGGAAATAATAAAGTGTATGAAGTCTGCGGTGGCTACCACTCAGTACCATCTTTTTACCATATCCCATAGAACCAGGACCAGGGGTTGTCTTCAAGCCCCCAGGAATATTCACGACAAATAAAAGGAAATACTGCATCACATGTCACTGAACTTAATCACGGGCAATCAGAGTTTAGTACAGCAGAGAAATTTAAAAGAGTAGCTGAATAATGTAACAACCAATACCATGTGTAGATAGGAAGGAAAGTAACCACATATGCTTCGTGGGGGAAGCTGATTGCTATGAGTCTGAAGGGTATCTTCCCCTCACCTCCTTCTTCTCCCTGCCCAATGATAGCACTGCACAAATAATCAGGTGGATTATGGGTTTTTTTCCCCACATTCTGCTAGATCATCTGGTATAAACCAGTGGTAGACGTAGGAGAGAGCATGATGTCCCATTGGTCTCATTTGATACAGAAAATCTTGTTTTCCTGTGTATATTTGTAACAGGGTGGCTGATGCTGGAGAGCCTGAGGCCAAGCCAACCCTGATTACAAAGCCCCACCTCAGGGGAATCAGGTGATTTCCTATAAAGAGTAGAAGGTGGCTGCAATAAGGGAGAGAACTAGAGGGAGAGAGGCTTCTGCAGGGAAGACCATGAGAATTGCTCCAGCTAGAAAGGGCTGGGAGTAGCTTGCTAAGGCAGGAAGGACTGTGCCCTGACCAGGGGACTGTGGGCTGTACCCAGCTGGAGAGAAGACATTTGTGTTGAGTTCTGAACTTTAATAAATCAACCCCTAAGGAGGGCTTTTGTAAGTGTTTACTTGGAGATCCAAGAAGGGAAACTGAGGTGAAGAGCTGTATGCCGGGCTGCCTTGAGGCTGTCAGGGGGCACCATGAGGTGGCCACTCATCTACAATGGTATATAACAAAATAGGTGAAAAGGCATTTCAAAGAAAAATGCTCCAGTCCATTTGAAAAAAAAGCCCTGCTCCCCTATGAGGATCAGGGCTTCTGCACTATGGGGACTGCTGGATGGAAGAGAGAGCTAATAGGGAGCTGCTGTGCATCCCTTTCTCCACCCCACTAGTGAACTGTCCTTGTATAAAACAAGGAAAGTTTTGCCTCTTCTGTAAACAATGACATGACATTTTGGTTTTAAAAACATCCATCTCCCTGTATTAAAAGCCACCTGCAAGTCACCCTTCCCCTCCTTTTCCCAAGTGGAAAAAGGCTCTTCCTTAGCTCAGCCACTCTGTGCCCTGCACATGAGCTTGTGCAGCTGAAGTATGAAATTAATACCCATCAGACAGAAGGGAGGGAAGCTCTGCTCATGGGGGTTGGAAGGAAGCCCTAGAACCCCAAGAGGGAGAGAGGATGCTGTCCAGGTAGCGAGAAGGGCAGAGAGTCCCTAGGTGCCCAGGAGAAGATGACCTCTGTCTGACACTGAGTGACTAGCAAATTCTGTCTTTATAAGCTCCTTGTGTATATATATGTTTTCTGCAAAGGAGGGAAGTGGGAGAGGAAACTGCCATTCAGTGATCAATAGGGACTCTGTGAGGTAACGAAGGGTTATGACATCAGGAGTTTGCTGGTAGGCTTGCCAGCAGGAAGTGCTTATCAAGCCAATCATCACTCACTCAATTAAGTGACACCCGGAATTAGGGTCATGCAGCTGAACCTCACACACTCTTCCGTGAAAGTTTAAGATTTCAGACCCAAAACAAGGATTGGGGGGGCGCCGTGAGGAGGAGGATTCTCCAAGCTGTCCTTCCTGCATACCTCCCCTCCATGCCATCTATTGAAGATGTCTGACAGGCGGGATTCAGAAAAAGAAAAACTCAGTACTCTTTCTGATGTGGCAAAATTCAACTACGCCTTGAAGCAGTTTCAGACACTGATTGGAAAAACAGTCGCCCAGAAGAGGGAGGAAAGATTAGGGGTGTACATTAAAGATCAGGGTAAGAGGCATTGTCTTTCTGATTGAGCGACTGTGTAATTTTGGAGTGGAGGCTGGGTAGCTAGGTGGGATGGCCCAGGATTCTACAGAAGACCCCAAACTGGCATACAGGCTATGGCTCGCCTTCCCTCCTTTAAAGGGAAATATGCAGATTGTGCTAAGAAAATATTTTCCCTGATAAGCTAAAACCTACAGCAGTCTTATTCTAGCCAGATTCTGTTGCTGAGCCATTTACCCACAAAAATGTATTCTGCCTGGCAGCATCCCCACATGGTGATTCCCCATAATAGTACTTGATTAATCTTTATGTAGTGATCTGTGTTTTTGAATGAATCAAACACATGAACCAATTAATTGTCCAAGTCAATCAATTTATATTATCATAAGTAACTCAACCTCAAGTGGGTTGTTATTACTGCAGGCCAGCAGCTTTACGTGCACAAAAAAGTCAGTTTTATCACATACTCTGTCCTCAGTATATCTCTGGGGGGCAGGTTAGCAGAATGCTGTCTTAACACCTCTCAGAGGAAGCCAGAATTGGGAGTGGAAAGTTTCCACGCCATTTTCCTTCCCACCCCACCGGTTTTCTAGGCTGCACTGTTTGTTTGTAAATTACTTGTCAACCCATGAGATTTTTGGAAATTAAGAAGGCTGAAATTTTTTTGGCAGGGATGCTAGAATGAATTCAACAAGAAGACTGAGAACTTAAACATTAATGATGCTGAAGGCGAAATCAAGCCAGGAACCAAATGTAGTATCATAGAAATGTAGGGATGGAATGGACCTCAAGAGGTGATCTAGTCCAGCACCCTGTACTGAGGCAGGCCCAAGTAAACCTAGACAATCCCTGACAGGTGTTGATCTAACCTGTTCTTAAAACCTCCAATGATGGAGATGCCACAACCTCCCGTGGAAGCCTATTCCAGAGCTTAACTACCCTTATAGTTAGAAAGCTTTTCATAATATGTAACCTAAATCTCCTTTTCTGCAAATTACACGCATTTCTTGTCCTACTTTCAGTGGACAAGGAGAACAATTCATCACCATCCTCTTTATAACAGCCCCTAGTATATTTAAAAAGTGATATCAGGTCCACCCTTTTCCTCAGTCTTCTTTCCTCGAGATTGAACAAGCCCCCCCTTTTTTTTAAACTTTCCTCAGAGGTCTGGTTTTCTAAACCTTTTATCATTTTTGTTGCTCTCTTCTCAATGCTCTCCAATTTGTCCACATCTTTCCTAAGGTGTGGCGCCCAGAATTGGACCCAGTACTCCAGCTTAGGCCTTCTCACCAGTGCTGAGTAAAGCTGGGAAATTGCCTCCTGTGTCTTATACAAAACATTCTTGTGAATACACCTGAGAATGATATTAGCCTTTTCACAACTGCATTACATTGTTGGCTTATCTTCAATTTGTGATCCACTATAACCCCCAGATACTTTTCAGCAGTACTATTACTTAGCCAGTTATTCCCCAGTTTGTAGTTTTTCATTTAATTTTTCCTTTCTAAATTGAATATTTTGTGCTTGTCTTTATTGAATTCCATCTTGTTGAATTCAGACCAATTCTCCAATTTGTCAAGGTAGTTTTGAATTCTAATCCTGTCTCCAAAGTGCTTACAATCCCTCCCAGCTTGGTGTCATCTGCAAATATTATAAGCATACTCTCTACTCCATTATTCCAAATCATTAATGAAAATATTGGCTAGTACTGGACCCAGGACTGACTCCTGCAGGATCCCACTAGGTAGACCCTCCCAGTTAGACATTGAACCTTTTGAGTATGGTCTTTCAAGGAGTTGTGCACCCATCTTATAGTATTTACCTCAGACCATAATTCCCTATTTTGCTTATGAGAATGTCATATGGGACTGTGTCAAAAAATTTTCCCAAATCAAGATCTATCTCATCTACTGCTCCCCTCCTCCCGACCCCCAATCCACTGGGCCAGTCACCTTGCCAAAGAAGGAAATATGAGAAGAAACAATTTGCTAGTGTTCAACTCTGATGGATTTTTTTGTTTTGTTTTTCTTGTTCCAATACAGATGAAATAGATTATGATACATTCTATGAGACAGTACAAACCCTCTTTGGTCCAGAAGTGAAGGATCAAGATGTTAAGACCTTTTTCAGGAAGATTAGCAACAACCCTGATGGAAGGATAGAATGGTGTGAGGTAAGGTTTATATATAATCTGAAATAGTGATATGCCAGGTTAATTTACGCAAGTATGTAGTCATTGATACCATGGAATAAGAATGGATTCATGGAGAATGTACATAATCAAAGTGACATTTCCATACCATTTATTACTGCTTCTATAAATCTTTCAGCTGCTACAGGCCAAAACACTTTTTAAAAAAAGGATCTGGCTTTGAGTCTAGATGGAAAATTAGCTAAAACTATTGTTCTGGTTGGTTAGAGACTCAGTGAGAGGCAAATGTGAAGGACTGGCTTAGGGCATCTTGTTTGTAATAATATGAGCCTTTAGCCAAGATGTTAACAAAACCCAATAATAAATACAATTTTGACAAGCTGAGAAAGAAAGAGGAAGCATATATATTTTAGTTTGGTGATGAACAGTTAAAAATACATGAACAGCCAACAATCATAGGGACAAATTTTGCCTTTGGATGCACACAAGTCTCCAATGAGAGCATACACATTGCAGGAGAGGGGAGCTAAATGTATCCCTTGGACTTTTTGCTCTCTAAAATCTGCTCTCACTTGAGGAGTTATTAAATATATCAGGGTCAAAACTTCCAAAATGCTGAGCATCTGCTGCACGATACTGACTTGCTAGCTCCCATTGATTGGGAGGGGTTAGTGCCTTGAAAGATGTGACCCTTTTGGTGCTGTGTGTTAGGGGTACAATAAGCATTGTTCAGGGTAAAATTTAACCAACAAATACCATGCTTCTAGGTGCAAAAATTAACATATAAGGCCTGGCTCTGCCCTCAGGAAAAATCTAGCTTCCATGGGAGTTGTACTTCTGTATGAAAATGCAAGTTGGACCCAAACTCTCACATTTAGGTACCTGAATGAGTATGTAGGTGCTCAGATACTTCCTGTAAAGGACTGGCTGCCTTGTGGGTGTGTCATGAGGATTCATTAACTCTTACAGCAGGGACAAATTTGGCTCTTTAATTATTAAATGGAAAGGGTTAGAGAAGTGGCGGCATTTTAACTGAAAGGTGCTTAATCATTGAATTGCCATGGTTATTACTGAGCCTATACCAAGGAAGTATATGATTCTAAATAAAAATATTCATGAAAAATAGCTTTACAAGCAGCCATTCTGTGTAGGATGTCTAGCTGTATGCTGTAGCCAACCTATGCCAACTGTACCCATGATATCCTATTGCCATAAGATTTTAATCTTCCACTTGGACAACTACCAGAGCTGGGCACTAGGGACCTGATAATACCTAATAGTGCCTTTCCTAGGATTGCACTGTCAGCATTGGCTATATGAGCTCAGACTTATTTGACTGCCCTTGTGGCCCAGAGGGACAGTGTTACTAACTAAACCATGTTATAAATTCAACAGGCAGACTTCTTAGTTACTCTGGAACATCAAATGATGTTTAGTGATCTCTGAGCTACCCAGCTCTTAGCCTTTGATAATCCATACAGAACATCTTCATATAATTTTCTAGTACCACCGCAGCGGCAACGCGTTTGGTCCTGACAGTCTGGTAAAAGAGCTTCCATCCTAGAGTGATTCTATCAAGTCCCCGACTTAAATATTTTTGCTTGTGATTTTGTTCTTTATGATATCACTCTACTAACAAATTATTCTCAGGTCAACTGTGTGTGTCAAGACCAAAAAAAAAAAAAAATGCTTCACATTATCTGTAGGGCTTGGATGAAAGCTATGATATGGTTGGCTGAAGAGGCTTCCAAACATCATGTAGTTAACTTCCAGTCAATGTACTTGAATTGACAGGGCCTTTTTATCCGCTAGGTCTTTAAATCGTGACCAACCTTTCTGTTACAGCATTCACCGAGTGAAAAGTAAATGTAAAACTTTTCTCCCTGCATGTCCTCCCCTTACATTTCTTCCTTCTTGCCTCCTCTCTTAAGATGAGACTTGAAAGGAGAAGCTGTTGCTAACCGTCTCCAGTTTTCCTTTGAAACTCTGCTAGCAATAGAAAAGAAGACAATGGGCATTTTCAGTGTTACAAGTACATGGTGCACAAGAAACGGGTTCTTGAAATAGCCAGTGGTGTTAAGAAATATACCAGCTACACTATAGGAGTAGCCAAATTCTAGTCCCTGCAAGAACCTCTGCATCACTTCAATCTTGTAGTACCCCTTTGCAACGGGAGCGGGGGTGCAGGCAGAGTGACTAAACAAATGGGCCTCTGCACTTCCTGTATACTGCTGGGGCAGACTTCACACCTATCCTAAACAGAGCAGCATGGAGAGGACCAGGTGGCAGCAGCCTGGGGAGGATGTACTAAATCCATGGTTTAAGAGACAGTGAGCCTTGCACAGGGACTGTGGAAGGGTAGGAATGGCTATTCAGGCCCCACAGCTGATATAGTGGCAGTGTAGGAGGGGTTGTGCTGGGGAGAAGGGTGAATTCCAGCTTCCCCATCCTCCCAAACCTTAGCTTGATCGCCACTTAGTCAGAATATGTTCCTGGGAGGGGTGAATTTTGCCTGAGAGTGTAATTCAGCCAATAATTAGGTTAAGGCTGTTGTAAAAGAGTACAGGGAAAATGAAAATGACAAAATGACAACCAACATTACCCACGTACATTAGGGAAAAGATTTTAAATTACTCAGCGCATCTTCATTACTTCCCTTTACAACAGCACTGAGAAAAAAAATGGTTTGATGTACAATTTTTTGGCACATTGTGCCAGGGCCGGTTCTAGGATTTTTGCTGCCCCAAGCAAAAAAAATTTTGGCCACCCCCACTTTTTTCATACCCCCCCCCGCCCCCAGCTCCGCCCCAACTCTGCTCCTTCCCAACCCCTTCCCCAAATGCCCGGCCCCTCCTCCTCCCCCAGGTGTGCCGCATTTCCACCCCCATTACTTCCTGCTTCTTCCCCCCCAACCCCCCGCCCTAGCTCACCTCCCCTCCGCCTGCTCCCCTGAACATGCCACTGCTCTGCGTCTCCCCCCTCCCCTTCTCAGGCGAGGGAGAGGCAGCGCGTTCAGGGGAGCAGGTGGAGTGGAGGTAAGCGAAGGTGGGGAGGGAGCACAGGAAGTAACGGTGGGGGTAGAGGAACCGCTCCCCACCCCAGCTCACCTCCACTCCACCACCGCCGCCTCCCCCGATCGTGCCGCCGCTCAGCTTCTCCTCCCTCCCTCCCAGGCTTGCCGCGCCAAACAGGTGTTCCGCGTGAGGCAAGCCTGGGAGGGCGGGGGGAGAAGCCGAGTGGTGGCGGTGCACTCAGGGGAGCAGGCGGAGGTGGAGCAGAGATGAGCTGGGGTGGCGGGGGCACATTTCTAGGGGGGCAGCATGTCTGGCAGTGGAATGCTGCCCCTAGAACTGTGCCACCACAAGCCGGTGCCTAGAGCCGTCCCTGCACTGTGCACAAGAGGGGATAGCAGTTGTTAATGTACTCACCACTGTTATTAAAAGGCGGATGCAAAGGGACTAAAAGAAACGAAAGAACACAGGAATGTTAATGAAGGCTGCTATTCATCAGCCAACCATGCTTCAGGTGGTAAAAAAGACCAGTCCTGCTGGATGAGGTTGTGCATTTGGTTTGGTGAGGCCTATTTAGCCCGCACTGGAACAGCATTTAACATTTCCTCCTTGAGAGTTGTACATCTTAAAACTTGATGCAGAACAGAGGATTCCTGGGCGCTCTGGGGAGCAGATGCACGAAGGGGTTATTTTGTTAACTGAGGTGTTAACAATGTCCGGAGCAATCATAGAAACATAGAATATTAGGGTTGAAAGGGACCTCAGGAGGTCATCTGTCCAACCCCCTGCTCAAAGCAGGACCAATCCCCAACTAAATCATCCCAGCCAGGGCTTTGTCAACCCTGACCTTAAAAACCTCTAAGGAAGGAGATTCCACCACCTCCCTAGGTAACGCATTCCAGTGCTTCACCACCCTCCTAGTGAAAACGTTTTTCCTAATATCCAACCTAAACATCCCCCACTGCAACTTGAGACCATTACTCCTTGTTCTGTCATCTGCTACCACTGAGAACAGTCTAGACCCATCCTCTTTGGAACCCCCTTTCAGGTAGTTGAAAGCAACTATCAAATCCCCCCTCATTTTTCTCTTCTGCAGACTAAACAATCCCAGTTCCTTCAGCCTCTCCTCATAAGTCATGTGTTCCAGTCCCCTAATCATTTTTGTTGCCCTCCGCTGGATGCTTTCCAATTTTTCCACATCCTTCTTGTAGTGTGGGGCCCAAAAGTGGACACAGTACTCCAGATGAGGCCTCACCAATGTTGAATAGAGGGGAACGATCACATCCCTCAGTCTGCTGGCAATGCCCCTACTTATACAGCCCAAAATGCCGTTAGCCTTCTTGGCAACAAGGGCACACTGTTGACTCATATCCAGTTTCTTGTCCACTGTAACCCCTAGGTCCTTTTCTGCAGAACTGCTGCCTAGCTGCTCGGTCCCTAGTCTGTAGCAGTGCATGGGATTCTTCTGTCCTAAGTGTAGGACTCTGCACTTGTCTTTGGTGAACCTCATCAGATTTCTTTTGGCCCAATCCTCTAATTTGCCTCTAAGTCCCTCTGTATCCTATCCCTACCCTTCAGCGTATCTATCACTCCTCCCAGTTTAGTGTCATCTGTAAACTTGCTGAGGGTGCAATCCACACCATCTTCCAGATCATTTAGATATTGAACAAAACCGGCCCCAGGACCGACCTCCACTTGATACCGGCTGCCAACTAGACATGGAGCCATTGATCACTACCCGTTGAGTCCGACGACCTAGCCAGCTTTCTATCCACCTTATAGTCCATTCATCCAGCCCATACTTCTTTAACTTGCTGGCAAAAAATACTGTGGGAGACCGTACCAAAAGCTTTGCTAAAGTCAAGGAATAACACGTTCACTGCTTTCCCCTCATCCACAGGGTCAGTTATCTCGTCATAGAAGGCAATTAGATTAGTCAGGCATGACTTGCCCTTGGTGAATCCATATTGACTGTTCCTAATCACTTTCCTCTCCTCTACATGCTTCAGAATTGATTCCTTGAGGAATCAAACCTTGTTCATTCCAGCCTCCAAAACTGGGCAGGTAGGCTCATCTAAACAGAACAAAAATAGCTTTGAGAAGTTTCTCCTGAACTAAAACATCTTCTATACAATTCAGTCAGTCTAGGAAGCATGAAGAGGCAATTTATACCCAAAACCATGGTCAGCTGGAGAAAGAAAATGGAGGTTATGTCCATTAATGGCTATTAGCCAGGATGGGTAAGGAACGGTGTCCCTAGCCTCTGTTTGTCAGAGGGTGGAGATTGGATGGCAAGAGAGAGATCATTAGGTTCACTCCCTCTGGGGCACCTGGCATTGGCCACTGTCAGTAGATAGGATACTGGGCTGGATGGACCTTTGGTCTGACCCACTATGGCCGTTCTTATGCATTTATATGGAAGTGTGGATTTATGAAGGGCATGTACAGTGGAATAAATCCTCCTCGGCCCCCAAAAAGGAATAGACACTCCAGCTAGCATTTTTAGTAGAACTGGTTGAAGTCTGTCAAAATATGTTTTTTTAAAAAAACAAAATGGTTTTTCAACCAAAATGATTTTGGTCAAAATTTTCTGGTGTTTTGTTTCTTTGTTTTGTTTTTGTTTTTGAAAATCAACATTTGTTTTGGCTGTGATTGGGGAAAAAATGAAAAAAAATAATAAAAAAAGAAACATTTTATTTTTCTGCAAAAAATAAGCATTTTCCAACCAGTTTTAGTTATAAGTGCTTGGGAAAGAAACCAGGTTGAAGCTGGCTGGAGGACTCTCTTCTCACCACTGAGAAGTATCAAAGAAGTGGAAAGGACTGGTTAGCATCTGTAAATGATCATTAACAAGAGGCAGCAGCCTGGTGGCATGACATAGATTCATACAGTTTATGGCCAGAAGGGACCATTGCCTCATGTCCTGTATAACTCAGGCTGTTAAATTTCCTCTAGCTACCTCTGTATTGAGCTCAGTAACTTGTGGTGAGTTACTCCCCTGTTATGTCTTTGTTGGTGGCAGTGTGGAATAGCACTTGGAACTTCCTGCTCCAGAAAGCACAGGTGGAGGAGAATCTCTATAGTCTTTTGGCAGCAGAAGGTCTCTAACACAGCTGAGCAGTTCTGATTCCATCCCAGTAAAGGGCAATAGTATACATAATACTTGCTAGTTTATTACAAATTCTCAGGGTTACCAAAGCAACATGAGAATGTGACAAACTTGGAAGCAATTTTGACCCCCCCACCCAACTACAACCTGGGGTAGAGGGGAGGATGCGTTTTGTTGTGATTGCTTGTTTTGTGCAGTTTCCAGCTGTTTACCTGATCTGGGAAACTCTTAAAGGACACCTGGACCTCTGGCTGCTTTAGAAACAGGAATACAAAAACCCTTGCTGGATGAGGATTTTAAACATCTATGCTACTCAATTAGTGTGCCACCAGCACAAATGCTGTCTGAAAGTCCCAGACCTATAAGCATTCTTCAGGAACATGGTAGTAAATGCCAGCATTTGAATTCATTGTGTTAGAGCAGAGATTCATTAAAAACTATCAGTTGGAGAGCACATGGGCTGGTGACTTTTATATTTGTACCTAGGGTGCATAAGATGCCTATTAATATGGAGGAAAATAGTGTAATGTAAAATTGAATTAACATCTCACTTCATAGACAGCTCTTGGAAATGGAGGTCACAGATTATACAGGATACTGTGGGAGGGAAATTTGAGATTTTAAAATGTCTCCACTCTTCAAAAGAATGTTTATTTTTCCTTGCAAGAAATGTATGTAATGACTAATAATACAGAATAGTTAGAAAGTCACCCCAGCAATTCATTATGAAAGTGGAAATGCTTAATTATGTGTGAGACATTTCCCTCTGGTGTTAACTGGACTGGTGATCTGCTAGGTCACTCCAATCCTTGACTCTGGGAGCCAGCCTTACCCTGCTCTGCTGTGAGAACCCCCACTCCTGGGCTGTTCACGCACAGCCTCTGGCATGTAAGCTGCTCCTTGGATTGTGCAACCGAATGACACTAGCCAATATCTCCGGTCCCAGACACAACTCTAGGAACCTCCGTCTTGCAGTGTCCAGTTATGCCTGCTGCAAGCTTATATGAGTTTGTCAGTTTAACAAAGAAATATATATGCACCAGGCTTGTTATCCCAAGGGGAGTCTCTGACATATTTCAAACCAAATGCACTGCTTCAGATAGAATAAACAAATAAAATTTATCTCTGTAGTTAATAAATCTAAGTGATTATAAATCAAAGCATAACAAGTCAGATTTGGTCAAATGAAATAAAAGCAAAACGCATTCTAAGCTGATTCTAACATTAGAATGCCCTTACAAACTTAGATGCTTCCTACCACAGGTTGGCTGGTTGCTCTTCAGCCAGGCTCTCTCCTTTGATCAGCGCATCAGTCGCTTGGTGTGGTGTATGTAGATGTAGGTGGAAGAGAGAGAAAGAATATGGTAAATGTCTCTCCCTTTTATCATGTCCTTTCTTCCCTCTTGGCTTTGGCCCCCTCCCCTTTAGAGTCAGGTAAGCATTACCCCATCGCAGTCCCAAACTGACCAAAGGAAGGGGGGTGACTCACCTGAGAGTCCAACAGATCCTTTTGTTGCTGCCTAGGCCAGCGTCCTTTATTCCTGTGGGCTGGGCTAGGTTTATCCCATACATGCCTGATGAGGTGTGAACTGCCTCTCTGCTCTTGGAGAGTTTTTGCCTGGGTTTATTTTAAGCCATGAAGACACATTTTCAGCCTCATAACTATATACATGAAATTATAACCTATAACATTACTGTAACAACAATTACTATGACATCACTATGACAGCAATGCTCAGTGCATCACGGGCCTTCCGAAGACACCTGACATGACAAACTTGGCATTGGATACCACACAATCATTTTACCAGGATGAACATGGAGGTGCAGGGTGTTCCCCCGAGGTACAGAGTGTCACAATGTGATGACTAGAAATAGAAGGAATTAAAGAAAAGAAAGTTCTATTGAAGCTATTTCATCTACGTTTAGCCATAACCAGCATTCTTTGAAATATGACACTGCAAAGAAAAGTTGCAGGGTTTTTCGTTAGCGTGAAATCTGCTGATAATGGGAATTAGAAGCTATCTGTACACCTTGAACGACTTTATAAATGACAGCACATAAATCTAGGAAATGTATCATGTGGAGACTGGGTAATAAATGGAAATGGAAGCAAGACCTGAAAACTGAAATACGATCACCTGCAGAGTCCTGAAATTGTCCAGATTTTACTTATACTAAAACAGGGCAACCATTGTTTTCCCCCTCAGTGTGGTCAGCTACTCAATCAGCTTCCCGCAGCTGTTCTCACTGCTTTTCCCCCAGCCGCAGCCCTCTCCAGGACTGCTTTTAGTATTAGCTCCCCAAGCAGCCCTCTCCCCGGGCTGTTTTAACCCATTCAGGGCCAGAGCAGGGTGACCACCCCACTACAAGGACAACCTGGGGAACTACAGGCCAATCAGCTTAACTTCAGTACCCAGAAAGACAATGGACCAAATAATTAAGCAATCAATTTGCAAATAACTAGATAAAGATAATAAGGTGATAAGAAACAGTCAGCATGGATTTGTTGGATTTGAATAAATCGAGCCAAACCAACCTAATAGCTTTCTTTCACAGGGTAACAAGCCTTGTGCATGGGGGGGTGGGGGAGCAGTAGATGTGGTCTATCTTGACTTTAGTAAGGCTTTTGATACTGTCTTGCATGACCTTCTCATAAACAAACTTGGGAAATACAACCTAGATGGAACTACTATCAGGTGGGTGCATAACTGGTTGGAAAACCACTCCCAGAGAGTAGTTATCAGTGGTTCACAGTCAAGATGGAAGGACATATTGAGTGGGGTCCCACAAGGATTCATTCTGGGTCCAGTTCTGTTCAATATTTTCATCAATGATTTCGAGAATGGCACAGAGAGTACACTTATAAAGTTTGCAGATGATACCAGCTGGGGGGGATTGCAGGTGCTTTGGAGGATAGGATTAAAATTCATAATGATCTGGACAAACTGGAGAAATAGTCTGATGGAAATAGGATGAAATTCAATAAGGACAAATGCAAAGTACTCCACTTAGGAAGGAACAATCAGTTGCACACATGCAAAATGGGAAATGACTACCTAGGATGCATCCGATGAAGTGAGCTGTACCTCACGAAAGCTTATGCTCAAATAAATTTGTTAGTCTCTAAGGTGCCACAAGTACTCCTTTTCTTTTTGCGAATACAGACTAACACAGCTGCTACTCTGATACCTAGGAAGGAGTACTGCACAAAGCGATCGGGCGATCATAGTGGGCCACAAGCTAAATATGAGTCAACAGTGTAGCAACTGTTGCAAAAAAACCAAACATCAATCTGGGATATATTAGCAGCAGTCTTGTAAGCAAAACACGGGAAATATTTTTTCCGCTCTACTTCACGCTGATTAGGCCTCAACTGGAGTAATGTGTCCAATTCTGGGTGTCACATTTCAGGAAAGATATGGACAAACTGGAGAAAGTCCAGAGAAGAGCAACAAAAATGATTAAAGATCTAGAAAACATGACCTATGAGGGAAGATTAAAAAAATTGGGTTTGTTTAGTCTGGGAAAGAGAAGACTGGGGGGAGAGGGGAGGGGACAGACATGATGACAGTTTTCAAGTACGTAAAAGGTTGATACAAGGAGGAGGGAGAAAAATTGTTTTCTTTAACCTCTGAGGAAAGGACAAGAAGCAATGGGCTTAAATTGCAGCAAGGGCAGTTTAGGTTGGACATAAGGAAAAACTTCCTGTCAGGGTGGTTAAGCCCTGGAATAAATTGCCTAGGGGAGTTACGGAGATTTGGAAGAGCAGGTTGGACAAACACCTGTCAGGGATGACCTAGATAATACTTAATCTTGCCATGAGTGCAGGGGACTGGACTAGATGTCCTCTCAAGGTCCCCTCCAGTCCTAATGACCTTCAGTTTATTGTCTGAGGCCATCCAACATTATGTCCACATCATAGGCGATGTGTGGGGGGGGCATGCGGGCTTGAGTGCTTCCCTCCCCCACACCGGTTTCTACTTGGCCTGCCGGGGGGGGGGGGAGAAGAGGGAGGGGGGTTCTGTCCTTCTCCCACTGCACCTGCCCCCCGCCCCCTACATGCTCGGCCCCTGTCCCTGGCAGCTGAGCCCGGGCAGGGAGCAGAGGAGGCGGGACCAGCCACTTCTCACACGGGTCTCTCAGGGTGACTGCTTTGTGCAGCACAGCAGCTGCCTGCGAGGGAACCTGGCTGGGGCAGCGGCAGGAGCAGCGGGCCACCCTCCACCCAGGCCCGGCTGCCAGGGGCAGGGGAAGAGTGAGCCGGAATCCCCTCTCCCTCCTGGCACATTTCCGGCTTGCTGGGCTCCTGTCCCCAGCATCCGGCCCTAGGCACGGGGGTGGCCTGCCACCACCTCCAGAGCCAGGCTTTCAGGCAACTGCTACGTTACACAGAGCAGTGACCAGGAGCGGCCAGCTTCAGCCACATGAGAAACAGCTGCGTCCTGCTCCCCTCAAGGACCCGGCTGCCAGGGAGAGCAGATGAACATCCTGGTGAGGAGGCACAGTGGGAGAAGGACAGAGCCCCCTGCACGTCCCCGCTCAGGTAACACTGGCGGGGCTGGTTGAGCGTGGCAGCCCCAGGCTTGGTGTAGGGTGGTGGGCATCGCTGGGCAAAGGAGACTTGGGGCACTCATGTATCCTTCCCTTTAGATTGTGCCCCCCCCCCATATGGAGAGGCATGAGTCATTTAGGTCCACTGTAACTCATTCTTAGCTAAATTGGGCCAAACCAGTATCGGACCCAACGTGGCCAAAGGAATCCACAGCCATTTTTGATCTCTCATAACTGTGCATAAAATGATAGGACCAAATCATAAACATGTGTAGGTTGAGTTAAGCTGGTTAGATATGGCTCTAATAAATTCAAATGGGTTTGACACCATTCCAAGATATTAGGCACAGGAGGAGTTTGTTTTATTTTTGGTTGATATCAACAGTTTAGTGGTGGCTGCAAGACAGGCAATTCTGGAGAATGGCAGTGCTCTCTAGTGATTCGAGCAGGGGACTGGAAACCAGTACTCTTGGGCTCTTCTCCTAGTTCAACCACGAGCTTTCACAAACCGGACTCCTGTTCTATCTCCACTCTGTCCACCTTTCACAGTCATCCCTTCATCCTTTCAGACTTTCCCCTTCAAGCCTCATGTTCATCCCCAGCTTTCCCCTTTTCCTTCTATAGCTGCTTGGTCTCTTTCATACTGCAGTTTCTGTCTCTCTGTGAAATACGGATGGCCCCCTGCTGCCATCCAGGGTCAGAGGGACCACCATTCTTTGTACCCTCTCTCTCAGCAGTGATCTCACACGTTCACCCAGTCTCTACTATCAATGACTCTCCAGCCTTTGTCTGCACTTCTGACCTGTCTCTGACATCCCCTCCTGGTTGCACTGCCATCAGCTTCAATTTTGCCTGGCCAAAACAGAGCACCTTCCCTCTCAACTCCTTCTTTCTCAGCCACTGACAACCTCATCTCCCTCCATGTCACTCAGGCCTACAATCCGAGATTCTGTCTTTGACTCCCCCACTCTCCCTCAGGTTGAGAGGCAGAAGAACAGTTGTGAGTGTGTACACTAGTTGTATGTATGAATTTTTTTCTCTTCTTGTACTCTTTGTATTTTGCTTGCATGCACTTCGGGGTGAGCACTGGGTCTTTGTGTGTGTTTGGATGGCATCTTACCACAAAGGGTACATCTACAATGCAGTCCTAAATGTGACTGCACCATAGGTAGACATACCCATGTTAGCAATATGGCAGCGAATAAATATTTCAGTGAAGAGACAGTGGCATGGGCTTCAGTGAGGGCTAGAAATGTCAGTATGTAATCACTGTCCCCAGTGTGTTTGTACGGACGGTGCTGCTGCATATACGCTAATAAATGTAACCATGCTAGCATGGGTAAAGCTACTTGTGGGTATGTCTACTTGTGCTGTAATCTGACCTCGGACTGCAGTGTAGCCATACCTAAAAGGGGACCCAGTCTGGATTGGGGCCCCTGCGAGCTACTGCCATGTAAATATTAAATAACAATTGACACATTCAATTATAGCTCTTCAGCCTGAAACAAATCTTTCAATGTTTCCTGAAGAGGTTGTGTGCTAGTACTAGAAATAATTAAGGGATTTAATCAATTTTTAAAAGTGACAAGAATCAACCATTTGCCATATTTTAGCATCATCAGTTTATATAAGAATTATTGGCTATGCTAAGGTTGATTTACTTCAGAGACCAAAGGAAGATGGCGATGCTGTGACATTGCAAAAGGAAACAATAGGGTGTGACTGCCAAGTGTCACTTAAGAAAACTGTACAGGTAAGAGGAACTCTAATTCATGTGTAGTTACAAGGAGAGACAACTGCAGAGCAGCAGTAAGAGGGGTCAGAAGGAAGAATGTAAAGGGTTGTGATTGACAGTTGATTGCAGTATCATTAAGAGTGTGAATGACTGAGGTCACAGCAGTGGCATGAAAGATGAGAGCACTAAAGCTGCCTGCAAAACTATGCAGAATGTTCTGTACATGGCACTAAAGGGCATAAATTGGAATTGTCAGGATGGATAATAGATGTAATAAAAGAGAAAATGACTAGGTGAGACAAATGTGCGAATATTTGACTAGCACCCTAACACACTATTTTTAGAACTAGTGAGAGAAAGTAAATGAAGAGACTTTGATGGGGTATATGACCTATTTGGATCCTGGGAGCCCATGTAGCTGCTAAGGTAGAGTCAAGACTTCCAATCCCATTTTTTTCCTGTCAGATTTAGAGATTTTTTTTCAAACCACACAGGAAGGGATTAGGTGGCTGAGTAACAGAGGCAGCTGGGTCTTCTTAACCCGGTCCCGGTGACATGCATAATGAAAAGAGGAGGAAAAGAGTGAAAAGTTTTGCAGCACAGTGAGATGGGAGTCACTTCATGAGGAGACAGCTGCTCTGCTTTTGGACCCAAAGCATGGAGGGCTTTCCATTTTGGAACCTTTTCCCACCCTGGAATGGAGAGGGAGTAGACCTTTTGTTTCTATTTCGGGAGAGTACTGCGCAGACCACCAAAGCAGGGAACTCACCTTGCAACACACCTCTGTGTAATGTATAAAACAACCTTGTTTCAAGGTCTTCCCTATTCTCCCATGCCCTTGTTTTCCACATAAAATTGTATGGGGGAAAACCTCAAGGCTTCAAAATGGTGTGTGGTACAACTCCAGACGTTCAAATGTTCAGCTTTTCTCATGAGGATACAAAGTAATATATTTCTATTGTTTCAGTATTTCTTCCAATCCTATCCTGTACCAGGAAGTGCAGAAGTGTGGAAATGAAAAACATTTAAGACTTTTGCATGTAAAACATGAACTAGAGTGCTACACCAACAATTTTTTTGCATTTTAATAGAATTACTATTTGCAGTAGCACCCACTAAGTGTTCGGTGTTTTCCAAACACTTCAGAAGAACACAGAATCTAAGAACAAACAAGTAGACAGTGGTCAGGTGAAGAGGAATAACAGTAGGTGATTAAATATATATATATATATACAATTGTATAGATAGGTGATTATTTATAGAAAAGATGTTAAATAATACTGAGCAGAGTCAGGTGAATGTTTATCTTTATGCATATATTCATGTTTTTTAGAATTTTTTTTCTTGTGGATTTTCCTTAGATCTTTGGCTACTTTATAGTAGAAGGTGATGCCCTTGCTTCCCAACTAGATGAAGAAAACATGGTTTTCCTGGTGTCCCGAAGACAGCGAATTACAAAAGCAGGTGCCATCTTTTAATATTAATTCCAAAATCTATTCTAGTGCACACTTTTTTGAGGATACAATTATGAGGTCACGTGGCTGTTTGTTTGTTATGCACACTTCTTGTTCTACCATGTTCATAATTTACCCTCTTTTTTTAATCGTAGGCCCTCATCACTGTCCTGTTTGTACCTGAATATGTCTCAATACATTGAGCACACAGGCCTTGCCTATTCGCCCATTTTCTCAAATTCTTCCTGTTTTCTTCTTTTCTTTTTATTTTTAAATGACTAGATCACCTGACCCAAACTACTTCTTAACAAACCTCTTCTGCTCCTCCCACCCATCCCCACATTCCTCTGCAGCTTGCTGTATGGAACCAGCCCCATCCTCAAGATATTAATATTTGAAAGTTCAGTATGATTATTTAAAGCCAGTAGTCTGCATTCTCATCCATTACATCTCTGAACTCCATCCCTTTACATATGGGAGCGAGGGAAGTGCTCTTAGCACCTTATTCCTAGTTATGTATTTTGCCTAGTCTCCCTAGCTTTTTATAAATGTGAGATAAAGAAAAATGTTATTTCACTGGCAGGTGTCAAGAGACGAGATGTGATTAAGTGTATAGCAAAGGTGCCACAGTTGGATTTCATGATAACAGCATCTCAGAAGGGAACGTTAACCATTTTTAACAGTCAGGTAATTCTGATTCATGCTAGATTTTTCTTTATCCCATTGTTTTGTATATTATGAACTGAAGAAGTATGAAACAGAAGTGCATGCTTATATGTAAAAGCTACATGTCTTTTTAACCAGGTAAATTTTGCTACAATTTTAAGTACTGAGGGAAATAGTCACTGGATTTATTTTTAGTGAATCTTGCCTACTTTCAAGCTTGCAACAGTTGTCTGAAAGTGCAGACACTTAAAATTTCAAAAGGTGGTTCCTCAGGAACTGTCGAGCTTTTTCTAAAAACTCAGGTGGCTTTTTTGGAGTTTGTTTTTTTTATTTTTTTACTTTTACAAAAAGCACAATTAGCTGTAGAACTCATTGCTACATATGTAAGTGAGAGCAAGGAGTCAAAAAAGGGTTGGACACTTATATGGTTATTTGAGAATATCCACGTTTAATAAGTTTAAAGGCACGCTTACAGGAACTAAATCCTTGTGCTTCAGGGCATTTACCAGCCTCTTGAAACTTTTCCTATGCATTGGCAATTCCGTAAGTGTCTACTCTGGGGTTATGTGACAGTGCAGGGCTTCTCCCCCACCTTACAACTGTCACCCATGTGCTGCCACACAGGTTTATTCGTTTCCACACGCGAGTGAAATGAAGAGAAAGCAGTCTTTTACCTCGCTCTTTGCTCTCAGGCTTCAGGGTCACCTCTCCTCGGGGTCTCTAGTGCCCTGCTCCTGACAACTCCCCAGCTCTCATCAGCTTGGCCCCCTTCCTGGAATAGTAGCCCCCGAGCTGTCTCCTTGAGCACCTGGCTCTTTGCTCTAGGGACTCCTCACGGGGTTAGCTTCTCTCCACCATGGCTTTTCTTCCCTAGGCACAGTCTGTCTCAATCACTGTCTGCTGCCTGGCCTCTAGCAGCCCTTTATTGGTCCAGGGGTAGCCCAGACCTTTTAACTGACTAGACTGGGCTCACCTGCTCTGACACAGGGGTATTGGGCCCAGTCTACTCACCCCCGTTACAGATTTCTTTTAACTTCTGAAGTATCTTCTATTGGCTGCCATCTGAGACAGGATATTGGACTAGCTGGGTCCTCAAGTCCTTCAAAAATTCACTCAGGCATCAGGGGGTCCTATGATCCCATATCTGCCACTGACTGGCTTTCCTTCTAAGCACTTTTTCTATTATCATCATGAAATTATGCCTTGTTGTGTACTAACCAAGAAAAGATGTAGCTGTCACAGCATATTTCTATCACTGAGCAACTTAACTTATACTGATGTCTAAATGCTTTTGTGGAAGTAACCTGTTGACTGCATGTTCGAAGAGTCGCTCATCAGAGGTGAACTCACATGCAGAAACTCAGATAAATGGACTTTGTTCAGAACTCCACAAGGACCTGCTGGGAGGCCACAGGCCTGCGTCACACCGGCTCCAAAGCCAGTTCTCTAGACTGTGGGCTACAAGAACAGATGCAGCCCCTCCTTACTCTCTTATGCAGGCATTCCATGCGTGTGCATTGATATAAGCAGTCCTTTCTTCAGAGCAATGGGGAGCCCACTTCTGCAATGTCTGAGGGCACCTGATGCAGTTGCATCACCTCCTCACCCCCAAGCACAGGTAACACAGGGTTTATGTGGTTTTGGAGGGTCTATTGTGAAATTCTCCCAGATGTGCACTATTTGACATTTTAGAGTTGTGGGGCCAAATTCAGCCCTAGTTTAAAAAGACACAGCTCTTCTCAAGTTAATGGAGTTGTGTCAGGGTGGAATTTCCACCTTTTGAGGAATTTCTGATCTAAAAGGCCTGTGAATCTTGAAGGGTTAGAACAGTGTACTCATTTAGTACTCTCCAGTAACCAGTTTAATAGCAGTTCAGACTCCAAATATTATTAAAGCAACATTTGTCAAGGAGTCTAAGATATTCTATGAATGGTTAAAGAAATCTACTCTAGCCAGGCTATAAAATGCAGGGGACATACATCACACATCTGTGCAGATTGTCATTTCTGTGATCGGAGTGCAGCCAGTCTATCACAATATTGTAAAAATGCAGTTAGGTTTTAAAGCAACAATAACACAGTCCAGGTGTTTCAACTAATTAGGACATAATGCTCATGGAAAGAGTGAACGAGGCAACCAAAGATTCATATGGGTAATTAAATGCCAAAGCAAAATTGAGGCATTTGGTAACTACTGAAATAATTTATCCGAAAGCCCAGGCCTCTGTCTTCAGGAACATTATCCCTCTTACAAACCAAGGCAAAAGAATTCCACCCAGCACAGCAATAAAAAATAAATTTTTCCCTGTGCTATTTAGATAGTTCTGCGCTGCTGCCTCCTCCAAGTTTCCATTGACGTCACTTTGACATCAGTGTCTCTATTTCATTTCCAGAGTTTAAATGATTTTACATCTTGGTCTTTGAAGCTGTGCATGGAGATTTTGAGTCATGCTGGTATAACTGTGCATGCTGCTTGGAAAATGATGAAAGCATTACCAAGTGGGTCACACTCTGATTTCACTTACTGTGGATTTAAACAGGTGTAATACCATTGGCTTCATTGGAATAGCTCTGGGTTTACACCAGTACCAGTATATGTCTACCCTGCTGTCGAAGATGTGATTGCAGCACATGTAGACAGGCACACACTAGCTTTAATCTGGCTAGTGAGAGTACCAATAACTGTGAAACCACAACAGCACGGGCTTCAGCGTATGCTATACAAGCCCACTTGAGACCCTAAGTACTTACTCACATGGCTAGGCTGCATTGGAGCTCATGCTGCCATGGCTTCACTGCATGCTATCAGTATGCACGCTAGCTAGATCAAAGCTAGCTCCGGTATGTCTGCGTGTGCTGCAATCAGACTTCCAATTGCAGTGTAGACAGACCCCAAGTGACAGCAGAATTTGTCTCTAGCTGTGAAATCAGTTGGTCTGATTCCAGTTACTAGCAGAAGAGCCCACATCAAAGCCAAAACAGTGTTAGCACCTTTTTCAGCAGCCTTGGTCCAGAGATCAAGATTCAAAAGGAATGGACCCTAGTGTCTCATCTTTAGTGGTGTTTCCTCTAGGCCAACTCTGTAGCATATTGGCAGGGTCATATGATGTGAGGAAGCTTGCCTTGTAGCTAAACTTATGGGTCTTGCAATGTGCATACAGAGGTCATTTGTCTTTTGGGTTGTCACTTCATGAGCACTGCCTTCATGAATAGACTCAGGTTTTATTTATTTTAAGGTTCTGATTGTACTTGATTAGATACTTGAACAGGGTTCTGGGTTTTGGATGCACATATTTCCCACTTGAGTCAGTGGCAGCCATGTCCATGAATCCATGGGCAATGCTTGGTCTGATGTGAATAGTGACTTTCTGGATCTTTATCATGACACTTTTGGGTGCCCATCTAAGCAGAAACATTTCTCCTGGTATAATAGACTTGAGGACAAATTCTGCACTCTATACTGGTGTAACTCCAACATGCCTCCATCGAAGTCAAAACACTGGTGTTCACAAGCAACATATAGTTTGATTTAGTGTTCTCCTGGCACCACTAACCTTACACAAAGTAACATTCAGGAGTCAAATTTGACTAAGCAATTGTATGGCCTTCCAGGTGTATTCCTTCAAAAAGTGTGTTCTCCTCATGTTGAGATTTTGGGACACAGGGGGCTGGAATTGAGAATAATTGGAAGCCAGGGGAGGTGGAAATGGCAAAGAAGAAAAAAATTGTTTTACAAATGAAAATAGAAATAGTGAAGAGGATTCTAGTCACCCCACAGCATATCTGTCTGCCTCATTCTACACTAGTAAAAGAGTGGAAAATAAATGATTTCCAGCAAATTATTGCTTTGACAGCTGCATGTGTCATTTACATTACACAACTCTCAGAATGATTGATTCAGATTGGATGGCTTTCAGCATCATCACTTAACTTATCAAGTGACACACTTCCATCATCCAAGTGTGCTGTGTAAATTGTTCAGATGTAATTATCTTCCAACATAAATACAGCATAGAGGCTTTTCTAGACTGAGTGCTATAATGTAAATCCCGCACACCCTCCCTTATGTCTGCAGCTATTAAAGTTTAAAGTAGAGGAAAAGGAAAATTAATTATTAATTTCTAAACCAGTAAATTCATCTCTGAGGGCAAAATTCTACCCTTCTTTCTAAGATGTATTTGGCTCTCACAGGCTGGCAGCATTTGCCTGAAGCACTCTAGATTGACAGCAAATGTTGATCCCACTGGACGATATCTCATTACCCATCTCATCAGATACAAGGGAGGGGCTTTCTAGAGAGGGAGGATCTGGGGTGTGGTCTGATGAGGAGCAGTAGGAGCAGCCATGCCTGGGCAGAATCCTGGTGGTGAAATCTGTTTTAATTTCTTTGTCAATAAAGCCAAACCTCAGGAAGCTAGTGGATTGTTAACTCTACACAGCATGTGGAGTTTGTTTTAGGGAAGACTTGAAAAGGCAGCTTCCTGTTCAGTCTCCCACTGCAGCCAATGAGTATTCCCTACTTGCACCTCCAAAGGCAGAATTTGGTCCTAGATTTTCTATGTATGACTGAAGTGGCCCATAGAGGGTTTGGGGCACATCTGAGAGAAACCAGTGGCAAACAGATGATGGTGAGATCCTGGTAGGAGGCGGGGCTGCCTGCCTGTGGGGTTGCAGGAGAGAAAAGGTTGGTTCAGGATTCTCACTCTTGCAAGCTGAATAGTTCCATGTATAAAGAAATAAACTAACTGATCTTCTTGGGAATCCGGCTGCAGCAGCCTTGCATCAGAACAAGACTTATCATGAACGCCATTATAAAAATGGACATATAGCACTTCTCTCTTTCCCTCAAGGATCTCAAAGTGCAGACAGATGGCAGTTATTCATTCCCATTTTACAGATACAGCATCTCTCTCTTTGTTGCTCTAAGTCACTGGCAGGCTGAACAATTGAACCCACTAGTCCTAACACCAAGTCTCCCCCATTCAGATGAAGAGAAAACAATTGCACTTTGTGGATTCTCTGTAACCTGAAGTCTTTAAATCAAGGTTTGAGGACTTCCGTAACTCACACAGGAGGTATGGGCCTATTACAGGAGTGGGTGGGTGAAGTTCTGTGGCCTGAGATGTGCAGGAGGTCAGACTAAATCAGAGATGGGCAAACTATGGCCTGCCGGCCACATCCGGCCAACGGGACCCTCCTGCCTGGCCCCTGAGCTTCTGGCCTGGGGCACTAGCCCCCAGGCCCTCCCCTGCTGTTCCCCCTCCCCCGCAGCCTCTGCTCACTGCGCCCCCTGCGCAATACTCTGGGTAGTGGGGCTGCAGAGCCACGGCCTGACCCGGTGCTCTGTGCTGCGCGGTGGCGGGGCTGGCTCCAGCTGGCTGGTGCAGCTGCCTGTCCTGGTGCTCTGGGCAGCGCGGCTGTAGAGCCGCCAGCCACCGGTGCTCTGGGCAGTGCGGTAAGGGGGCAGGGAACGGGGGGGGTTGGATAGAGGGTAGGGGAGTTCAGGGTGGCGGATAGGGGTTGGGGTGGTCAGAGAGTAGGGAACAGGGGGGTTGAATGGGGGCAGGGGTCCCTGGGGGGCAGTCAGAAAGTAGAGGTGGGGTTGAATGGGGCGGTGGGGGGCAGTCAGGGGCAGGGGTTCCGGGAGCGGTCAGGGAGAAGGGGTGGTTGGATGGGGCAGGTGTCCTGGGGGGGGCAGTCAGGAATGAGAGGAGGGGTTGGATGGGGTGGTGGGGGGCAGTCAGAGGCATGGGGTCCGGGGGCAGTCAGGGAACAGGGAATGGGGGTGGGGGTTGGATGGGGCAGGAGTCCTGGGGGGGGGCGTTAGGGGGAGAGAAGCAGGTGGGGGGTCAGATAGGCGGCAGGGGCTGGGCCATGCCTGGCTGTTTGGGGAGGCACAGCCTCCCCTAACCGGCCCTCCATACAATTTTGGAAACCCAATGTGGCCCTCAGGCCAAAAAGTTTGCCCACCCCTGGACTAAATGATCATGAAGGTCCCTTCTGGTCTATGAGACATGGTTTGTTATTCCATTTGGTTCCAGAGCCTAGAAAAAGCAAAGTGACTAACTCTCTGCCTGTGGTGATTGTTGAGCTGACTGTGCTCAGATTTTTAATTCCACTGCCATCTACTGATGATCTTTTTCTGTTTCTGTTTTGTTTTCAGATGAGGGCTCTGACAAGCACAAACATTGCAGTAAGTTTGGGTTTTTCCCCCCTTCTAATTAGATAGAAAATCAATTACAAATCAACAGTTAATGAAGTGAAATAATTAGAAAGTAAACATTATTCTAAGCCTCCTTTTCTCCTTGAGTCTCCTGCATCATTGTGCATAGTGCTGCATGTCAGGATATTCTGGTTCAATTCTTTCCTCTCAATTACAGAGAAGTTTGGGTATCTGTTTCCCTGGGTGGAAGGATGCTTCAGATAAGTATTTCTTCCACCAAATGCCTCTTCCCACCCACCCACCCACATGTATATCTTTCCAGCATCTTTCCTGGAGCTGCAGGGTAAGTGGTGAGATTCAGTTGACACTACGAGTTTAGTAAGAAAAAGTGGCATGCTGAGTAGTGAAATGCAATTCTACAGATTCCTAATTGGATCATATAGTTGATTGACTGACATACATGAATACACTCCGAAGGCTAAATTTTACCCTGAGAATAAAGAACAGGAGTACTTGTGGCACCTTGCAGACTAACACATTTATTAGAGCATGAGCTTTCATGGGCTACAGCCCACTTCATCGGATGCACAGAATGGAACATATAGTAAGTGTGTATATATATATATATATATATATATATATATATATATATATATATATACAGAGAAGGTGGAAGTTGCCATACAAACGGTAAGAGGCTAATTAATTAAGATGAGCTATTATCAGCAGGAGAAAAAAACTTTTGTAGTGATAATCAAAATGGCCCGTTTAGACAGTTGACAAGAAGGTGTGAGGATACTTAACATGGGGAAATAGATTCAATATGTGTAATGACCCAGACACTCCCAGTCTCTATTCAAACCGAAGTTAATGGTAGCTAGTTTGTGTATTAATTCAAGCTCAGCAGTTTCTTGTTGGAGTCTGTTTTTAAAGCTTTTCTGTTGCAAAATTGCCACCCTGAAGTCTTTTACTGAGTGGTCAGAGGGGTTGAAGTGTTCTCCTACCGGTTTTTGGATGTTATGATTCCTGATGTCAGATTTGTGTCCATTTATTCTTTTGTGTAGAGACTGTCCGGTTTGGCCAATGTACATGGCAGAGGGGCATTGCTGGCACATGATGGCATATATCACATAGCACTGCAGATCTTAGGAAAGCACATTACCTCAGAGGATTTGAGGACCAAAGTCTGTCATCAATCCTAACAGCTGCTGTGACCCCTTGCTGCAATCAGTGAAGATATCCTGTCCCTCAGGGCCAGGGCAATTGTGCTGATGGATCCACCAAAGCAGGTGTTGCTTAAGAGGAAATAAAGATATTTTAGGCCACCCACCCAACTTCTCCAACTACCATCCACCTAAACTTATAACTGATGTTGCAAGGACTAATTTGACCTTTGTAGTCACTGCAGGGATGTATTTTAAAATAGACACACATGACTGTGACGAGATAGCAGAAACACCCTACCATGCACAAGTAGGTGTGTATTATTTTGGTCAGGATATGGAAACCAGCTATGGCTTGTGTTCTCTGTTACTGTTTGAGCATTGGCACCTTCCTAACTTCATAGTTCTCTGTGTTAATATCCTTGTATCAGATCCCCTATAAAATTCTGCGTTTTTTATAGATGTTGTCAGAAGTGGTTAAAACAGTTTGTGACATGCATGTCAATGAGGTGGAAATCGCACCCGATGTCTGGCTGTGCTAACCAACAAGCTACTATTAAGGTGTCACAACCAAACAGGGGTTAAATGCCTTGCATAAATCCTATGCTTGTCTGACATGGGCCTCAAATTTCTGTAGTCCCCAGGGCTTTACTGAAGGATTCATCCTGTGAATGTAAATGTGATTTGAAGGAAGGTCCCATAGGAGGAAGGTGTTCTTTGACTCTTTTTAAATGTAACAATTCTGGGAAATATTGTTTAGGAAAGGGAATACTGCTGCACCATGGCACAGCTTCTTTGTTGTTGTTTTCATTGCTTGTTTGGGTTTTTTGTGGCTTTGAGGTTTTTTTTAGTAGTGACCCTGATTTTCCTGAACAAACATAAATGAACTTTCAATATTTTGGAAACCTTTAGGATGATTTTGTTGCCTGCTGGTTGGAGAATATAATCAAAGAATCCATCGGGTATTTTGCAGTGATAATGAGTTACTTTGTCGTGTAGACCTGGCCTTAGTGTTAACCCTAAGATTCCTTTTGCCGGTAGAGTTTATGCCACTTGGGGAGGTGCTTTAACCTGTGTAAGCGTTGTCCCCACTAGGAGCCTTTGTCAGTATAGCTATGCTAGCAAAGTCTTTGTAGTGTAGATTAGTCCTAATCTTGGATCTCTGGGATTAGCTATTGGTCACTGACTGCCCTCATCTCCCACCCTAGGGACAAGAAGTTTTTATTTATTTGTGTCTGTATGTCAGACAGTCCTCCCCTCACTACTCAACTAGCCCTCCTCTTGCCCTTCTCCTGACCGACTGACGCACTGCAAATTGAAATCAAAATGGCCACTATTGGACTTCCTGTTCTGTGTTAAAAAAAGGTCAAATTGAGTTATTTTCAATAATGTTGAAACCAGTGTTTTGATATGTCCAGAATGAACTGTTGCTAAATAGTTCATTCGGCAAAAGACTTCAAGATTTTAACTTTTCGTCCTGAATCAGGATGAAAGAAAATTTCAAAATCCTGATATTTTTTCATGGGACAGAAACTCTATTTTCCAGCCAGCTCAAATATATGCTGTTATAAAGTTAGCCGTTCTGGAACTACTTGGGAACCAAATATACTAACAAGGTCAGCTCCCAGACTGCTGCGCTGGGCATCACAAAATGGGGAAGAGATGGCCAGCCCTCTGTGGAGATAGAGGCGGTTAGGGACTATTTAGAAAAGCTGGACGTGCACAAGTCCATGGGGCCGGACGAGTTGCATCCGAGAGTGCTGAAGGAATTGGCGGCTGTGATTGCAGAGCCACTGGCCATTATCTTTGAAAACTCGTGGCGAACCGGGGAAGTCCCGGATGACTGGAAAAAGGCTAATGTAGTGCCAATCTTTAAAAAAGGGAAGAAGGAAGATCCTGGGAACTACAGGCCAGTCAGCCTCACCTCAGTCCCTGGAAAAATCATGGAGCAGGTCCTCAAAGAATCAATCCTGAAGCACTTGCATGAGAGGAAAGTGATCAGGAACAGCCAGCATGGATTCACCAAGGGAAGGTCATGCCTGACTAATCTAATCGCCTTTTATGATGAGATTACTGGTTCTGTGGATGAAGGGAAAGCAGTGGATGTATTGTTTCTTGACTTTAGCAAAGCTTTTGACACGGTCTCCCATAGTATTCTTGTCAGCAAGTTAAGGAAGTATGGGCTGGATGAATGCACTATAAGGTGGGTAGAAAGCTGGCTAAATTGTCGGGCTCAATGGGTAGTGATCAATGGCTCCATGTCTAGTTGGCAGCCGGTATCAAGTGGAGTGCCCCAAGGGTCGGTCCTGGGGCCGGTTTTATTCAATATCTTCATAAATGATCTGGAGGATGGTGTGGATTGCACTCTCAGCAAATTTGCGGATGATACTAAACTGGGAGGAGTGGTAGATACGCTGGAGGGGAGGGATAGGATACAGAAGGACCTAGACCAATTGGAAGATTGGGCCAAAAGGAATCTGATGAGGTTCAATAAGGATAAGTGCAGGGTCCTGCACTTAGGACGGAAGAACCCAATGCACAGCTACAGACTAGGGACCGAATGGCTAGGCAGCAGTTCTGCAGAAAAGGACCTAGGGGTGACAGTGGACGAGAAGCTGGATATGAGTCAGCAGTGTGCCCTTGTTGCCAAGAAGGCCAATGGCATTTTGGGATGTATAAGTAGGGGCATAGCGAGCAGATCGAGGGACGTGATCGTTCCCCTCTATTCGACATTGGTGAGGCCTCATCTGGAGTACTGTGTCCAGTTTTGGGCCCCACACTTCAAGAAGGATGTGGATAAATTGGAGAGAGTCCAGCGAAGGGCAACAAAAATGATTAGGGGACTGGAACACATGAGTTATGAGGAGAGGCTGAGGGAGCTGGGATTGTTTAGCCTGCAGAAGAGAAGAATGAGGGGGGATTTGATAGCTGCTTTCAACTACCTGAAAGGGGGTTCCAAAGAGGATGGCTCTAGACTGTTCTCAATGGTAGCAGATGACAGAACGAGGAGTAATGGTCTCAAGTTGCAGTGGGGGAGGTTTAGATTGGATATTAGGAAAAACTTTTTCACTAAGAGGGTGGTGAAACACTGGAATGCGTTACCTAGGGAGGTGGTAGAATCTCTTTCCTTAGAGGTTTTTAAGGTCAGGCTTGACAAAGCCCTGGCTGGGATGATTTAACTGGGAATTGGTCCTGCTTTGAGCAGGGGGTTGGACTAGATGACCTTCTGGGGTCCCTTCCAACCCTGATATTCTATGATTCTATGATTCTATGATTCTATATGTCTTAAAAAATAAAGAGTGTATATTAAAATTGTAATTTTCATTTCAGTAATCGGTATTTGAACTCTTAGTAAGATTCCAGGGACAGATCCTCAGCTGATATAAATCTATGCATCTCCAATAACTTTAGGAGTGCTGTGTTAAACTACATGAGCTGACGTCATAGCCCCAGCAGCTAAATTAGTGTTAGAATGAAGAGCTGTGAATAATGTGTTGCCGTATCTCCTGATTAATTTCTGAATAGCTGGACATCTTTGCCTTGCAGGACTTCTATTTCTGGTCCCAGATTTTCAGAAACAGCATGGTAGAATTAACAATCCGTTCTTCTCTGTCTGAAATTAAGACATTTTCATCTGATTTAATCTGGTCTGTGATGCCACTTTTAGATCATCCATCAATCTGTATCTTTTATGAAAATGAAGTGATGCTGGATGACAAGTTAAGTGAGAAAATCTCTCTGAACTCTCCATCTGCTGATAGATAATTCTCAGCAGCAGTGCTCTTGCCACTGTATTGCAGAATAACACCTTATGCTCCTTCCAGTCTAAATTCTCATAGCATTTTAAAAAACTGAGATTCATGAAACCATGATTGGAAAGGAATGGTCCCATTTAAAAGACAGGAAAGTCAAGGCACAGGAAGGGTGTGAGTTTGACCAATATAACACAGCAATTGTGTGACAGATCCAGGAATAAAAGCCAAGTCTCCTGGAATACTTGTACAATCTGAACTTTTCCAAATACCAGATTGTTAAGAAGAACATGAGTTGTCAGTAGATCCTTTCCTGTTTCCTTTATGGTTTTATGGACAAACAAACCTGATTTCATTCTCTGATGAGATTACAAGTTTGGTTGATAAAGATAACTACATCAATGTAATATATCTTGACTTGTGTATGGCATTTGACTTAGTACTGCCCAACATGCTGGTTTAAACATTAGCACTGTACAACAGCAATAAAATGCATGTTAAATGGTTTAGGAACTGGTTAACTGATCAGTCTCAAAGTAGTTGTAAATCAGAATCATCAGTGAATAGGGGTGTTTCTAGTGGGATTCCACAGGAATCTGTACTAGGCCTGATGCTATTCAACTTTTTCATCAATAATCCTGAAGTAGATATAAATTCACTGGTGATAAAAGCTGTGGATGAAACAAAGATTGGTGGAGTGGTAAATAATGATGAGGACAGGGCACTCATACAGAACAATCTGGGTTTCTTGATAAGCTGGGCCCATTCAAACAAAATGCATTTTAATACAGCCAAATGCAAAGTTATGCATCTAGTCCCAAGGAATGCAGATTACACCAACAGAATGGGGGACTGCATCTTGGAAAGCAGGTACTCTGAAAAGGATTTAGGGGTCATAGTGCACAAGCAATTGAACATGAGCTCCCAGTACGATGCTGTGGCAAAAAGGGTTAATGTGCTCCTTAGATGTGTAAACATGGGGGTAGTGAGTAGGAGTAGGGAGATAAATTTATCTCTGTATACTGTGCTGGTAAGACCAGTACTAGAATACTGCATGCCGTTCTGGTATTCATATTTTTAAAAAGATATTGAAGAGGGTGCAGAAAAGAGCCACAAATTATTTGGGGACTAGAGAAAATGACTTATAGTTAAAGACCTAAAGAAATAATATGTTTAGCTTCCCAAAAAGAAGATTGAGAGGTGACTTGATTACCGTGTATAAGTACCAGCTTGGGAAAAAATGTGGTTACTAAAGGCCTCTAATCTAGAAGAGAAAGGCATAACAAGAAGAATGGCTGGAAGTTGAAGCCAGACAAATTGAAATTAGAAATAAGGCACAGATTTTTAACAGTGAAGCTGATGATGTGTTTCAATTTTTCAATAACAAATGACTTTGTTTCAAAATTTCCTTTAATTTTATTATTTTTAAATTTAAAAATGTTTTAAAATGGTTGAAATTGAATACACTTTGTTGAAACAAAACATCTAGTTTGAGCTGAAACAAAACTTGTTTTGATTCTTTGATGCATCCAAAATGTGAAAAGTTTTCAGTCTAACCCCAAACGATTTGTTCTGACTATTTTGAAATTGTCAACAAACTTCAATCTGTTATCACTGGGGAAGTAGTGGATTCTCCATCTCCTGATGTCTTCAAATCAAGACTGTATGCCCTTCTGGAAGATCTGCTTCAGTCGAACACAAGTTATTGGGCTCAATATGAGGTGACTGGATGAAATTATATTGCCTGTATTATACAGGAAGTCAGACTAGATGATCTGATGGTCCCGTCTGACCTAAAAATCGTTGAATCTGTGACTCTTGCCTTTGCCAGAAAAATGGAAAACTTCATTATAGTTGGTTGCATATACTGAAGGTAGAACACACACTATATTATCATGGAAAGATTAGTGGTTTTCTATAGCAATTGGAGATTTCCAAATGGCTTTCAGTGTAAAGATAAAATATCAAAACAAAAGTTTCCTCAGCTGTCACCTGTGAATGAACACACTATGAATGTGCTAAAACATGTCACAGGGCAGCCAGATAGCATATTTCACTATTGTACTAGTTGTCATTCATTCTGAGGGGCAAATTTTGCTGCTAAATATGTGTACATGTGTGTAGATCAGTGGCTGAATTGTGTGTATATGCACTCACGCACCCACGCACACACACATGGGCGTGTATAACCTGACCCTGATTTTTGTGGTCTGTAGTCTGCTTGCTTTTAACTTATTCTGCTCCTCCTTGTCACTCTTTTGCATCCCTCTGTACTAACCATCTTGTTCAGTACTAACGTTCATTTGCACCAGGATGAGAAATGACTTGAGATTTCATTTTGCTGCTTGGTTGAATGAGAGCCGAGGTGAGCATAAACAGGAGGTAGGGTGGGAAGCTCCGCAGTAGCATCAGGGAGGCATGGATGGGGAAGTGAGAGGGAGAAGGGGAACGGCACAGAAGCAGAGAGCTGGGAAAGGTTGGATGGAATGGTGAGTATTAGATTTGAGGCATGGCCTCGTAATGAGGGAAGAGAGGTCAAATGCAGTCGATTGTAATGAGACTGAAGGGGAAAGGTTAGCAAAAAGCAGGATGGTCAGAATTAGAGGGAGGTGTGAGAATTAGGCAGAAGCTCCAGAGAGCTATGGCAGGACATAGAGGAGGAGCTGGGATACAGGACCCAGGCCGGCTCTAGAATTTTTGCTGCCCCAAGCAAAAAAATTTTTGGCCGCCCCTGCTTTTTTTTTTTTTGTGCCGCCCCTGGCTCCGCCCCAACTCCGCCCCTTCCCAATCCCTTCTTCAAATCCCCAACCCTGCCTCCTCCCCTGGGCATGCCGCATTTCCCCCCCCATTGTTTCCTGCAGCTCCCCCTCCCCCGCAACCCCCTGCCCTAGCTCACCTTCGCTCTGCCCGCTCCCCTGAACACGCCGCCGCTCTGCGTCTCCCCCCCTCCCTCTCAGGTGAGAGAGAGGCAGCACGTTCAGGGGAGCAGGCAGAGCAGAGGTGAGCAAGGGTGTGGGAGGGAGCGCAGGAAGTAATGCGGGGGGTAGAGGAACCGCTCCCCGCCCCAGCTCACCTCTGCTCCACCACCGCCGCCTCCCCCGAGCGCGCCGCCGCTCGGCTTCTCCTCCCTCCCCCCCAGGCTTGCCACGCGAAACAGCTGTTTCATGTGCAGCAAGCCTGGGAGGGAGGGGGCAGAAGCCGAGCAGCGCGTGCAGGGGAGCAGGCAGAGCAGAGGCGGAGCTGGGGTGGAGGGGGCACGTTGCTAGGGGCGGCATGGCCGGCACCGGAATGCCACCCCTAGAAACGTGCCGCCCCAAGCACCTGCTTGTTTTGCTGGTGCCTAGAGCCGGCCCTGACAGGACCAGCTTAGGTTTGACACCCTCTTGCAGGAGTAGGAAAGTGGTGCTAGAGGTGGAGTGAAGGGGTGAGACAGGGCAGGCCAAAGGGAGTAGTGGGAGTGCTTAGGCTGGTCTGGCAGCTGCCTGTCATTAAAGGATTGCAGTACCAACAGGAGTGCTGCCTCAAGGCCACTGATTTATAGCAAGAGTTTTGCCAAATGGTTAGATTTTATGCTGTTGCTTGGATGATGCAGAGGCCACTGAATGCGTTATGCTCCTCCATGATGTTCTTTCCTAAACAAAGTCTGGTGCAGATTGGAAGAGGCCCTGGAGGTTTTTCGCCTTCCTCTGTAGCATGGGGCACAGGTCACTTGCTGGAGGATTCTCTGCTCCTTGAAGTCTTTAAACCACAATTTGAGGACTTCAATAGCTCAGACATAGGTGAGAGGTTTTTCAGGAGTGGGTGGGTGAGATTCTGTGGCCTGCGTTGTGCAGGAGGTCAGACTAGATGATCATAATGGTCCCTTCTGACCTTAGTATCTATGAATCTATGGGTAGGATGCGAGGGAAAGGTGTTTAATACCATCCCGCCATCGTGCTTTAGATCTTCCAGGGATCTCTTCCATCCTTCTCTCATTGGGTTAAAGTTGAAGATGATTCTCACAGGGAAGTGGGTAGGCATTCAGAGTAGATGACCATACCATCTTAGAGTGCACTGAGTGAATAGCTGGTCCAACACTTTTTAACAGTTCCAGAGGAATTCCACAGATGCCTGCCACATAGCTATAGATAATCTCTGCTGCCAAGAGGTTTACCTGCATGACACTTGTCAGTATTAAGACTAATCTGTTAACATGCTGAAGCCTTCTTCAGGGCTTGGTACTGCTAGTTTCTGAGCACTCACAAAGCCTAGGCCTTTTAATAGGACTTATGTTGGCTCTGTTATGTTTCATGTGTCAGGGGCTTTCATTTTGGGTCTTATCACCTTTCAAAGTGTACAGCACTGTATGTTCCAGTTTATCTTTATTGGCAGTGCTGATGTTTTCATTCTTGCATAGCCCTCCCAGAGGCTGGCTGTGGCTATTTCATGGAAGGAACCCATCTCTCTCTCTCTCTCTCTGGTTTTCCACCTAGAGTACAATGGTCCCTTCTGGCTTTAATAGTCATGAATCCCTGGAGTAATTTCAGTGGAGTTATGAAAGATAAATTTGGCACAGACAGTTTTAAAATGTGAATCCTCAACTCATATATGTTAAAAAAAGCAAAAGAAAAATTGTTCTTTCACTGCTCTTTCCAGAGCCCACTTGTTCCTGTGCATTTCTCCACACTGAATTCCTTCCTGACTGACAATTTTTAATAAACTGATGCAGCACACATCTTTATATCCATTGTTTGCTGTTGCATTATGCAAAAATAAATCTGCAAATAAATAACATTTTAAGGCAATAAAGGACATATTTGGAGTTCAGATTGTTTTGTTAACACTTGCAATCTGCTGCTGTATAGACAAATAGCGGGTGGTGTGTGTTACGATTGAATTTTTCTGAAACATTTTTTAGCCTGTCAGTCAGTAATGGCTTATCTCTTCAAAACAGGAAAATCTTAAAGGAGAAACTATGTCTTTGGTTGATGTCCTTGGTCAAAATTCCCCTCTGTTGTAGTGGGGACTGTGCACCAATTTTCTGCCTATCGGCCTTCTTCCTCCCACCCAGAGCAGGTTGTATTGCAGTGGGCCATGAAACGATTCCTGGAGATGTATGCAGTGTGTTTTGTGTGAATGTATGCTTAGATATAAACTAGTTCTTGTGACGCTCATTGGAGTCTTCAGGAAGGACAGGTGCTATATCAATATAAGATCATTATAGTTCGTTAGGAATAATCTTGATGAGCTTTTAGTATAACAATTTTTTACTAAAGGACAAATTTATACTCGTGTGTGTGTGTGTGTTTGCTTGCTTGCTCACTCAGACAAGGCAATTAATTCCAAACCCTCCTCCTCTTGTGAAGGATAGGGCCTATGTATTATTCTGTGTCCTGAACTTTCATATTCCCCCAACCCTTCAAAAAATAACATTACACACACACACACATTTAATCTTCAAACCTACTGCTTTTAAAAGGCTCTCAAATTTGTCAGCTGTGCAAGTGTCTTTTTCCTTATTAGTGAAAATGCCATCTAAGTAATGCTCAGTTCTCTGATAAACATCTTGGCTTATATAATAAAATGGCTGGACTGTTGCCCACATTGTACTTTATCCAAGAAAGCCCTGCCTGGATTACTTAGTATCAACTCATTGCAGGCCTTCCCCAGTACTATATAATTACAGAGACTTAAATCTGGTTGCAAATAGTTTTGTTCTCTGCCTAACTGGGGGAAAAGGATCCTGAGGCCTCAAAATTGGTTCTTGTTTCACTGCTAATCCTTGAGGGGATTAATAGTCATAGCCCTTGTGACGCAGAAGGGTTTCACTGAGGTGCTGCAGAGCATTAAGCTAAGTCTACATAGCAACGCATGGATGCATATTCCTTATAGCATTTGCCTAGGGACTAACTGCTGCCAAGTTCTATTTTGAGAATATCTAGTTTGCTGGTTAGAGTTTAGTGATGAAACCCACATTCAGCGGCTATTTGATGGTTCTGCACCTTAGGTAGGAGGAAAAAATTGAGAGAGTTACACTGAGAAATTGGAATAGTCTAATAAAAATGGAGCTAAACTTTTCCTTCCTTATTCTAGTGGGGAGAATAAAATGTTAAAGTGTTAGAAAATTCACACTGTTTAAGTCAATACTCAAGATGCAGTTTGAAAGTCTAACTACTCCTCAATTCAATGTTGCAGGTATTGGTAGTTTAAATGAGTATTTCTAGATTTTCTGACAGTACAAGTTCTAAATTCTGCTTCTTTGTGCCAGTGTAAGTCTGAAATAACTCTACTGACCATAGGTCTTCACAGGTTTAAATTGGAGCAGAATTCAACAGTAAGATTTTTAGAACAAGACTTCCAATTCCTGTTTCTGGAAGGTGTTTTTTGTTTTTTTTTAATGATAGATTTGAATTTTTCTGGCTTTCTAATTTCTTTATTTTATAGTAGTAAGATATTTGTTTTAAATGATCTATTTACAAACTTTAAGGCAGTGTTGCAACAGAATTGGCTTGTAACAGTGTATATGTAGTGCAACTCTTCAGAGTTCTGTTTTAGAGTCTTAGGTTTTGCACATACACTGTTTAGTGTATACTTTAGTGTAAGTATTATGTTTTAAGTAGGAATTAACAAGCTATACAACTTTCACTTTCTTTTCTCAGCTTTAAAACAAATAGAAATGAAAGAGGGAAGAAAGCTGTCTAATCAGATTGGGTTTAAACTGTCTTCTCTCTCCACTGCCTTTGCATAAACCATGTTCCTCTCTCCCCACCATGATCACTACTGAGACCTAATACTTCTCTCTTGTTCTGTAATGTCAACTCTCCTCTGCCTTCGGAGTCAGATGTGAAAGCGGTAGGTGCCTTCTAAAAACCATAGAGAGAGAGGGCAACCTCAGAACATGCTACCTCTACACTTGGGGAAAAAAATCTTAAAGAAAAACATGAAATTCTTTTATTTATGGTCTGGATTTTGAGTATGCAGGAGCTGACTGTGACAGTTCCTATTTAATCCAAATCTGTCACCCTCGCCCACACGCGCCCACACCCTCGCTGCACATATCATCACGTTCCTTTATTGAATAGCACTGGAGATGATTCTCGTCCCTTGCAATTTTTTTAACTGCTTGTCCACCGCCTGACTCCACAAAGTATTGATTTTTGCCTTGCAAAACTATAATGGTCTCCCTTCCAGAAATGACAGGGTTATTTTACTTCATTAAAATGGTCCTCTGTTCTTTCCAACAGTGAAGCAATCAATACACTGAGTTTACAGCTGATGGTAGGACTGCATTCCAACTTTTCAGCTCTGTTAGTCATTTCCCAAATCAAGAGGGTCTGACTCGTCAGAAACAAGTAAACAGAAGGCAGTGTATCGCCCAAGGTTCACATGACTCTTCTAGAGTAACTGTACCACTACCCAATTACTAGGAGTAGAGTACTATGCATGGGAAGTAATGTCTCCTATGTACGGTGTTGCTCATAAAGCATTAGCTGCACCACTCAACGTGCCTCTCCATTATACAGTCAACTATTCTGTACTTCTCAGCTTAATCCTTTGATTCTTTCCACCGATATAATTATGCAGAATCTCTAAATGCCCTCTCAGCATGTGTTTCAATCCTAAACTCTAAACAGCAAAGCAGACACTTACATGTGGCTGCTCTGCTCTTAGAGATACAAGGTGGGTGAGGAAATATCTTTTATTGGACTAACTTCTGTTGATGAGAGAGACAAGGAGAGTTCTGTGTAAGTTCAAAAACTTGTCCCTCTAATATAGTGGGACCAACACGGCTACAACAACACTGCCTGGCTTTTGTAAGTCAGTACAATTGGGGTCCCAGCTAACTTATGTAACCCCAAGTTTATGGGCCAGTTGTTTCTTCTGTTCTTGAGCAAAAAGCACTTGATCCCAGCTGTCACATCTGTCAGTTTTGGTCTACTTATTAACCGTGGATCCTGTATCTGCCTATTACATAATCATGCTTTGTGGCCTTAGGTGTGGTATGTTACAGACAATTCTGCAAAAATAACCACTGTCCTGGCTGAAACCATGGCTACCTTCTGACATACTCCAGGGACAAAGAGATTTGTTCCCTTGATACAACTTGCACAGTGCTTGAAATATCCAATGAATTGTTGGTTGGCTGTTATCATAAAAGAGTTCCTTCTTCTAGCATCTTCCCAATTCTCATCCTTCTCAAACTGGCCTCTGTAGAATCAGATCATTAGACTTCCTCCATGGCTTTAGCTTAGCTCCCCACCATAACTGGCTGCCACTGACTTGCCTCAATTTAAGGCAGGAACTGCAGCCAACAGCAGCAGCTCAGTCAGCCTTTCTTTTAGACAAAGACAAAGGCCCTGGATAAATATTTCAAGCAGTCAATGAAATCTGAAACTGATGCTTTGCCTTTTTTGCCTCTGAGAAGCCGACACACAACTTTGCAGCAGTTTACTCTTAGATTCGGAATGCATTTGAAACGTCTAACAGCTGCTGGCGTAATTCAGGGCGACTAATAATTTTATAAGGGAAAACTCTTCTTGCCTTCTAAGTGCAGAAGCACCATCCTCTGCTTCTTGTCTGATTGCACTTCCTTTGCAATCAGATTACTCGATCCTTGTTCAGACCCAGCACATGCTTTTTAACCTTTTGCAGTGGTGAGGCTGGGTACCTCCATATGCAACAAAAAAGAGGGCTGAATATGTTTGATTGAAAGGTCTGACCAGGAAAGAATATCTGCTTGTCACTATCAACTCTATCCTGTCTTTTATTTATAATCACGTACAGATACAAGCTGCTGCTAGCTGGGCATAACGCTCTCACTGCCCATATTGCCCTGGAAGCTTAGGGTATGTCTATACTCAATAAAAGACCCATGGCATGGCATAGGTGTGACTGGTCCAGGTCAGCTGACTTGAGCTTGCGGGCCTCGGGTACCTGGGCTATAAAACTGTAGTGTAGATATTTGCACTCAGGCTGGAGCCAGGGCTCTGAGACTCTGCAAGGGGGTTGGATCTCAGAGCCTGGGCTCCAGTCCAAGGCCAAATGTCTACACTGCACTTTTATATCCCCACAGTGCCAGCCCGAGTCAGCTGATCCAGATTCTGAGAATTGGTGCCATGGTTTTTATTACAGTGTAAACATACCCTTAGTGTCTACACAGACAGACGGCACTTTGATGTTTAAGGTCTTTTCTAAGCAACGTTCAAGCACTGAGTTTTATCTGCCTCATCAGGCAGCAGGGCAGTGGAGGAGGAATTAGAAGACCTGTGTTCTCTCTCCAACTCTGCTACTTGCTCTGTGAACTTGGGAAAATCATATAAGCTCTCTGCGCCTATACCAGCCATCTGTAAAATGGTGTTACGTTAATGATACTCACCTTTGTAAAAAATTGAGATCTGCAAATAAAAAATGCAAAGTGGTATCCTCTTTTTGAAGTTCCTGTGTGCAAGTCTGAGCAACATAGCAATAATTTCCTTTTAAATTGCACAAAATCTGTGGGAAGAGAATTATATCTCCTCTGATTTACCAAATACTTTTTAAATTTGTGAATTCCAACATAAAGTGAGCAGTGATTTAACAAAAGTGAAGGCATGCATAACTTCTGGCTTTTGCTCTTACCAGTAGACAAAGGATGCAAAAAATATATTCTTTGTAAAGAAAACCTCCACATTACATAAAAATCCATAGAAAAGTCTAATGCATTCCCACACAACATCGCCTCTCTTTTTTCTTAATAAATAGTCTAACTCTGAATGTTAAAGACAGCCAAGATTACATTCAGTCAGAAGTAAAAATGAATACATAGATCTAAGAGAATACTAACAATTCCTCTTTCAATTCCACTGAATACAAATCACTCATAATTTATTATATTTCTCATTCTTACTCTACATAAGGTGCATGGCCCAGCTGTTTGTGATTGTAAAACAAGTACAGAATTGTATTATGAGCTACCTGACATCAGTAGGTAGAAAGGAGTCTGAAATCTGTATGAACATACTATAGAGTGGGAACCAAAGCTAAAAATATTTTTGTCTTGGGTAGTGGAGTGAGTAATCTCTGGTAAAACTAAAACTTCATGCGCTGGAAAAATAACCTCCACACTTTGTGTCAGTCTAAATATCCATTTTTCTGAGCCAGTGGCATAAATAACATGTACAAATGTCTATCTTTTTGTGTCATCAAAGACGTTACAGTTTTTCCATAAAAAGGGGAGGCAGAGGGAGAGTTTCAGTGATATATAAAATATTTTAGCTACAGGAGGTGATGATTTCTGACTGCCAAAAATTCTTACCATTCTAATTTAAGTGATTTAGGAGCACACATTCCATTAATTTTGGAGCTTGTGCACCTAAGTCACTTATATGCTTTTGAAAATTCCACCCTAGAATTAATTATCCCCAACAAGGATGTGTAACTACATGGAGGAGAAAACATATTTGTTTCCTTCTCTTTTGTCTTTAGTATTATAAGATTTCTCCTTAAATTACTGCTGTAATTTATCTTCTGAAACACCAGGTTTCTCCTCCCCTGATTGTATTAGGAAGGTCCATTAGAGACTGAGTGTCCCAAGAGGATGTAAACGTAAGTGGCACACGACTCTTTCATTTGGGGAGGCTTACGCAAGCGCCGGAAACTCCCTAGAAAGGGGGGCCAGCAGTGGCTGGACCATGGCCCTACCCCCTGAGGCCCCGCCCCTCTCCGCCTCTTTCCCAAGGCCCTGTCCCATTTACTGCTCGCTCCTCTCTGCCACAGGGGTGAAAAGTCCGAGCAGGAGCGGGGCCTCAGGGCAGAGTGCAGACGTAGCACGGGCAGGGTCAAAGCACAGGTACCAGTGGCCCCCTACATTTCTAGGGAGCTTCTGGTGGCAGTGCTCCAAAGGCAGTGGGCCGGCACACCTCTAAAGGGAGATGAGCCTGGGCCACCTACAGCATTTTTTTCCCTTGCAGGGCCACTCTTTTTTGGTGAGGCTAAGCCTCCCCAACCCTCTTATACGCACCACCCATGGGTGCAAATGAACAGAATTTCTCACAGGAGGGAGGGAATTGACTAGAAGTAATCCAGTAATGCCTAGTTGGAGCTATTCAAATCATGAGAATTCTCCTGTCGACCTAGCTACCACCTCTCAGAGAGGTGGATTACCTACACCAACAGGAGAATGCTGACAGGAGAACCCCTCCTGTTTGCACAGGTAGTTTCTTAACTGAAGTGCTATCGCAACACAGGTGCACCTCTGCAGCGTTTTAGGTGTAGACAAGCCTGTAGTTATATAGACGTTCTTTCTTTCACTTTTCCTAGACATGCTAAAATGCAACTGTAAGCTAGTCAACATATTCACTAGCCAGGGAAGGGAACTAAAGCTGCAGGCATTAGTCTTTTAAGGCCCTGTCTTTGGACTTTTTTTATTGCTCACACAACAATTGCAACACAAAAAGAAATCAACTGAAAGATACTGGTCAGTAATTCCCAGGGGCTTTCCTTGCTCCAACCAGCCATGAGGGGCAAAGACACACCTTTCTTCTTAGTTCTTCTTTGTTTCAGCTTCCCCTTCCTTTTATACTCTGCCTTGAGCAACCATCTGACAGCCTGTTAACCCTTTACCTTGTCACAGAATTCCAGGCCCAGTACTATAAATATTGAATAACAAACCTAACCATAAAGGAGACCCTTTCCCTACTTGTTAACATATTAGCCACCGAGGGTACTGGACCAAGATGCAGGACATCTGAGTTCTATTCCCAGCTCTGCCACTGGCCTGCTGAGTGACCTTGGGCAAGTCACTTTACCACCCCATGCCTCAGTTTCCTCATCTGTAAAATGGGGATGATATCTCCTTGGTAAAGTGCTTTGTTATCTGCTGATGAAAAGTGCTGTATATGAACTAGTGTTATTATTTATTACAAATGCCTACAATGACCCCACATACACACACTACTCTTGGGTAACAAGACCGACTGAAAATTATCAAACAATAATTAGAACCTGTGAAACACCAACATTTCCCAGCTACCTACAATAGAGTACACCATCAGTAACGCTCAGAAATGGGTTACGAGCAGCATGTGTGGGGACACACACACACACAGAGTGATAGTTGATATTTGGTAGGTAAATATTCCCCATCCATAAAGTCTGAAGGTTGAATCAGAAGCAGTAACATTTTCAGGAAGGTGGGAAGGGAAGAAGTTCCCCCAGGCATAAGCAGTGCGGTAGCATCAGGTGTTGGATCCTTTAAAATAACAGCAGAATCAAAAAATCTGACCAGCCGTGGAAATTGGGGTGCTAGCAGCAGCTGAAGTAGCAGCTCTCACAGCACCCTTGGTGCTTATTTTATGCATCCTCTTCCTAGAGTCACTTCCTGGGTAGGGACAGTTTCCTCAGAAACATAAGTCCCAGCAGTAGCAGCAGCTGCCTACCAAACACTTCCAATGCAATTAGCATTTTCTAGAGGTTGTCCCAAATCCATGTTATAAGCCAGGTTCTCAGCTAGTATAAATCAGCAGAGCTCCCTAAGAGCCACTGGGAACTATCCTGAATAACACCAGCCAAGGATCTGACCTGATGTTTTTCAAGTGCAGTTGTTTACACTGGGACCTGTGCAATAGTAATCTTGCTTGTCGTATTGATGGAGACGGAAAGATATACTGTATATCCACCTAGCTTCTGGGTTCACATATAAGGAGGCTACATTTATATATATTTCATGCAAGGGGTGAAATATCTTTTCTACATAAAATGGCCTTTATTTCACCAAAAGCCATGCTAGTACAATAGAAATTTATGATACTTCGAGCTAACAGTGGCTCCTCTTCTTGGGCCAAACTGACACTTCCTTTAGGAATCTCATTTGCTTAAACAGAGAGGTGGGATGGATCTCTCCTAATGCACTAACAGGAATTTAGAAGAACTCAGCATACTAATATTTCTGCTCTGTAGTGATAAAAGTTCTTCATTTCTGTCACTCATCTGAGATCCTGCCTGTAGATAGAATGGGATGATTTAACCCTGAAAATATGTGAATTTGGGGCATGTAGAGGTCAAGGTTGCATAGTGGGTTGAAGGATTAGTGACCTATCCTTTTACCTCCAGAAACCTAAGTTCAAATCCTGCATCAAGGCCCACATTCATAGCCCAGCACCTACCCTAAGTATTCAGTCTGAGGTGGGCATCTCCCACCCAAGCCTGTGGGACAGCTCTGGAAGCGTTCCATTAAAACTACTTTAGCTCAGTTTTCAAAGTAGCCCTTTGCTTTTGTAATGTGGCCCCCTTGTGTGGCCTCACATGCCCATAGATCACCCTCACTGGCACCCTCTGTGCTATTATGCAAGGAATCCCTGCACATTTAGGATCCACAACACTTAAGGGGTGCATCCCCTCATCTTTCCTCTCCTATTGCAAAACAGAATTGCACTGGTTCCACCACCAGTGGGACCTTGGCAGCGCCAAAGGGAGATGCTGGATTTACCCCCAGATAAAAACAAATTTGATCCTATTAACCTAGTCCATAACGGTCACTGGCCCTCATCACCAAACCACTACACAATCTACAATTTCTAGCCAAGAACTGTAACAATAAGTCAAACAGAAGTGTGTTGGCAAAACTACATTACTGACACTCTCTCTGGTTCTAACAAATTTATAAATTGTAAATTCTTCACTTTCATGAAATCAAATGTACAAGAACCTTAAAATAAAAGGTCCTTATCCTATGATTATTTGTATTATCCTAGCACCTAGGAGCCCTACTCATGGACTAAATCTTTCAACCATCCCTTTTCTTTCATCAGGATAGTTCCTGGGTTACTGGATGCGACTATCTTACTCAGCTCAAACGGGTTGTTGCTGTAACTGAAAGGACTGTTGTCATCTGGGATTATAAATCACAAGGCAGCTGCCAGGTATTGTTTTGGATCATGCAAATGTTAAAGAAAACCTAATACACTAAAGAATCCTTGTGTTCACATCATATAGCCCTGTTCCAACTGCCTGGTAGGGTGAATTCTATTGAGTGACAATGAGTTCCTGCAGAAGAGTTAAAGAAAGAAAGAAAGAAAGAAAGAAAGAAAGAAAGAAAGAAAGAAAGAAAGAAAGAAAGAAAGAAAGAAAGAAAGAAAGAAAGAAATAGAATGGCCTTCTGGGGCAAGTGAAATGTCTGAGGCTTCAGGACTAGTGGACAAGTCTTCAAAAGAAGTTTAATGCAGCCTTCTTTTGGAGTAGCTTGATAGTGTGATGGATCTATTAAGCAGGAGACTACAACTCCTATCAGCCTCCCCACTACCTATCCTCTTCCTCATGGTCTGTAGTCAGTCTGTATCTAGCTCTGCAACCTACTATGTACAAGAAGTACGTGATATGGTTTCAGCAGTGTGATTAGTGCCACGGGAGAACAAGAAACAGAAGAAAAACAGCAACAAAGGTTGCAAAAAAAAAAAGGGAAGGAACAACAAAGATTGCAGACATAAAGAATAGCAACAAAAGTTGCAAACAGAAAGAAAAAGCAATAAAGGCTGCAGGATCTCATCAACATGCCACTCTTCAATGCCCCCAGAGAACTTCAGCTTTGACAAACCTTCACAATGGACACACTGAAAGCAGTATTTTGCAAGATTTTGAATTGCTACAAGCGCCATAGGAAACTGGAGGTTTCAAATATCTTCTTTAATTTATGCTATGAGGAAGCAGGAAAAGTATTTCTTTAAATCCTTTGACTTTATTAAAGACAGTCACAAAGGTGACTATGAAAGAGTTCTGGCTATGTTTGATGGGCACTTTATACCTTGGAGAAATGTGGTCTATGAAAGGGCATGTTTTCACCAGAGAATCCAAGAACCAGGGAGCTATGTTGAATGTTTTATAAATGCTCTGCATCCATTGGCTGACAACTATGATCCTGGATTTGCAAAACATGAAAATATCTGAGACAGGATGGTTATTGGGCTAACAGATAAAAATCTTTAACAGCAGCTACCGTTAAAAACAGACCAAACCCTAGCCACAACTGTACAGATAGCAAAGCAGTCTGAACTGGTCAAACAGCAGAACAAAAGGCAGGAGCAACTTGAAAAACCAGAAACTCCCAGCCTATGAGGGTCAAATTCCAGTCAAACTCCAAAGCCTTTCAGTCTACTTGCACAAGATGCGGAAAAATTCGTAGCCCAACAGATGTTTGTTTCACTGGAGGTGCAAGGTGTAATAAATGCACAAAATATGGTCATTTTGCAGTTTGCTTCATCAAAGCAGTCAGGGAGTTGACTCATATGATAGACAATCAAGAGCCATTGCTTATGGATCTATCACATGTGATGACACACAGCCTGTCTGGAAAGTGAAACTGAATATTCATGGAAAGCTTATAGGCTTTAAAATTCACTCAGGAGCAGGTATCGCAGTCATCTCAGAAGGGACTTGCAATCATCTTCAACCTCTCCTAGAGCTGAAGTCACCTGACACAGCTCTGGAGGTGTTCTAACTGCATGGGCCAGTTCATCACAGAAATAAATTACAAAGAGAAAAGCTTTGCATTCAGAGTGTGTGTGATCAAAGGATCACACACTAACAGCTTTCATAATTGTTCATGAAAACTACATCTCCATTTGTGTTCCTTTATAGTTCTCCCATGTTTCTTTGGAAAATCTGTAGTTGTAATGAACAATATTTTGATATATGAGTGTTTGATTGAAGAACACAACAGAGCCCTCAACGAAGTTCTAACCTAATCTATCAGTTCAGACTGAAGCTAAATAAGGAAAACTGTGTTTTCTGCCTACCCCAAATCAAGTTTTTTGGGACAGAGAATAAACAAAGAGGGAATGAGTCCTAGCTCTGAGAAAGTGAAAGAAGTTTGAGAACTGAATGCACCAACTAATGTATCAAAACTCAGATATGTCCTGAGGATGTAAATTACCTTGGTCAATATCTACAAGACCTTTCTATAGTGATAAAACCACAGAATGAACTATTGAAGTCCTACACATCTTGACTGTGGGTGTCAAATCAAGAAATTGCCTTCAAAAAGGTAAAAGAAATTATCTCAAAAGTATCAGTTCTCAGGTACTATGATGTGAATAAACCCACAATGCTCAGTGTGGATACAAGCAGTTATATCATAAGTGGTGTATTGTTTCAACAACATAGCTCTGAGTGGAAGCCAGTTGCATTTTGCTCTCTCACACTCACAGAAGGTAGGCATGGCAAGTACATATTCTGTTGAATACAAAAGAAAGTGAGGCAATAAAGTCAATGAACAGTAGAATCCAGATGATGAATCCAGGGTGAAATCCAAGCTCCGGTGAAGTCCGTAGCAAAACTCCCATTTATTTACCAGCTGCATGAGTCTATGGTATCACAAAACATCTGGAATGACAAGATTTTGAAAACCTTGAGACAAGAATTAGATGTTAATGTACATGCATGAGCATGGTAGAGATTATGCTCAGTTTCTTTGGGGCTCATGTGCAGTATCAAATAAGCTCTTTACTGTATTTCACAGGATAATTGCTTCATCATCAAACCAATGGAACATTGTCTGCTCTGTGTTTCTACGGTGAATTTAGGAGATCAGTTAGCTAAGGATGACATCCTAATGGGAGATGATGGGGGTCATGTCAACCTTTTTACAGTGACCAGTGATGACTTTGGACTAAAGCAATCCAAAGCCAAAAAGAAATCACAATTACAGATCCTGGACTCCAGGAAATTCAAGAAGTAAGTTGTTTGTGGTAAAATACTATCATTTTAGCAGTTTTTTCATTGGATAATTAAACTGTGGTTCTCTATGATCTGTGCTTCTAAAAGTGCTTAAAAATTGACCTGGCCTAACATAAGAATGACAATAGCTTTTAAAACAATTATCCTGATTTTCTAGCTGTTGTGTGAAGGCAACTCCATCGTTTTCAGTGGGAGATCTGCACACAGAGCAGCTACAGAGTAAGAGTCAATGGGCCCAGTTCACCACTGCTTTAGTCCAGCTTTACCCTGGTGTAACTCCATTATCCTCTATTAGATGGAATCAGTACTGCTCAGTTGTGTGCCGCAGGCCCTACTCTGTCTCCAAATGAAAGAAATGTGTCATTATGTAAACTTTTAAATGTCTGTGGCTTTGAAGCTGGTGAATCTAAGGTATCTCACCTCTCTTGCTCTGAATTGCAAGTGTTCATGGTCTGCACTTTTAATGACAACCTGGAAGTCCTTATTATTATAATATACACAGCATATATTCTACAATAACCACCTATTTTTTCTCCCCAGTATTAAACGAAAACTCCATGATGACTGGGTTGTGAAGGTTAAGTTTATCTCTGTCCTGAATTGTTTTGGATCCTGCTCCTTAGACAGTGTTCATTCGTTCGTTTTGGATGACTTAAAGAGACTAGAAGACAACATGTAAGTAGAGCCATGCATGTCACAGTGGAGCACAAACTCTTCATTGAAAGAGCCACATGGGAAATTAGTACATTTCAAAATTCTACAATTATAGTAGCTATGTCATTTGTAAAAGATGGCTAATTAAAACTAAGATATAATTGGAATTAATTGGAATTAGTCATGCAAAGCTCTACAGAATGAGCCCTCATAAAATTATATTGGTTTTTGCTCATTAACTTTTAAATGCCAAGGACTGTCCATATGTTATTTTCTTTCACATAACCTTTAAAAATAAATGTTGTTAGCTGTCTGCTTTGGGTTTTCATCAGTAGGCAAATTTACCAAGCAAACAAAACAACTGAATGATTTTACTTGAACTGCTGTAATAACTTATTTTGAAGAATAATGCATATTCCTTTCCTAATTTTCTACATAAATTCAAATATATTGCACATTAATTAATTTGCTCATGATGAAAATGCATATGAATTAGGGCTGTCAAGTGATTAAAAATATTAATCGCAATTAATTGCATGTTTAAAAAAATTAATTGTGTGATTAATCGCACTGCTAAACAATAATACAATACCATTTATTTCATTTTTTTTATGTTTTCTACATTTTCAAATATATTGATTTCAATTACAACACAGAATACAAAGTGTACAGTGCTCAGTTTATATTTATTTTTAATTACAAATATTTGTGCTGTAAAAAACAAAAAATAGAATTTTTCAATTCACTGAATAAAAGTACTGTAGTGCAATCTCTTTATCATGAAAGTTGAACTTACAAATGTAGAATTATGTACAAAAAACCTGCATTCAAAAATAAAACAATGTAAAATTTTAGAGCCTGCAAGTCCACTCAGTCCTACTTCTTGTTCAGTCAGTCGCTCAGACAGACAAGTTTGTTTGCATTTACAGGAGGTAATGCTGTCCTCTTCTTATTTATGTCACCTGAAAGTGAGAACAGGCATTCTCATGACACTGTTGTAGCCAGCATCGCAAGATATTTACATTACAGATTCATGTGTCCCTTCATGCTTCAATCACCATTCCAGGGGACACGCATCCATGCTGATGACGGGTTCTGCTTGATAATGATCCAAAGCAGTGTGGACCGACGCATGTTCATTTTCATTATCTGAGTCAGATGCCACCAGCAGAAGGTTGATTTTCTTTTTTGGTGGTTCAGGTTCTGTAGTTTCCACATCAGAGTGTTGCTCTTTTAACACTTCTGAAAGCATGCTCCATACCTCATCCCTCTCAGATTTTGGAAGGCACTTCAAATTATTAAACCTGGGGTCTAGTGCTATAGCTATCTTTAGAAATCTCACACTGGTACCTTCTTTGTGTTTTGTCAAATCTGCAGTGAAAGCGTTCTTAAAATGAACAACATGTGTTGGGTCATCATCCAAGACTGCTACAACATGAAGTATATGGCAGAATGTGGGTAAAACAGAGCAGGGAACATACAATTTTCCCACAAGGAGTTCAGTCACAAATTTAATTAACTCATTATTTTTTTAACGAGCGTCATCAGAATGGAAACATGTCCTCTGGAATGGTGACTGAAGAATGAAGGGGCATACGAATGTTTAGCATATCTGGCACGTAAATACCTTGCAATGCCACCTACAAAAGTGCCATGCAAATACCTGTTCTCACTTTCTGGTGACATTGGAAATAAGAAGAGGGCAGCATTATCTCCTGTAAATGCAAACAAACTTGTTTGTCTTTGCGATTGGCTGAACAAGAAGCAGGACTGAGTCGACTTGTAGGCTCTGAAGTTTTACATTGTTTTGTTTTTGAGTGCAGTCATGTAAGAAACACATCAACATTTGTAAGTTGCACTTTCACAACAAAGAGATTGCACTACTTGTATGATGAGATGAATTGAAAAAATTCTATTTTGTTTGTTTACCATTTTACAGTGCAAATATTTGTAATAAAAATATGCACTTTGATTTCAATTACAACACAGAATACCATATATATGAAAATGTAGAAAACCATCCAAAATATTTAATACATTTCAATTGGTATTCTATTGTTTAATAGTGTGATTAAAACTGTGATTAATCACAATTACTTGTTTTAATCGCAATTATTATTTTTAGTTAATCACGTGAGTTAATGGCAATTAATCGACAGCCCTAATATGAATATGTAAGGAACTAAATATTTTTGGTGGTTAAACATGTAGTTGAACTTATTAAAGAACATCACTAATGAAGCTATACAAGACATGGTTAAATTGGCTTTGGTACTTAGATTTATACCAGATTGTGATTTTGGGGAAAGTGAATTATGACAAAATTAAGAAATGAAATAATATGGGCATACAAAATTTGACATGAGTAGAAACTATAAGTAATGCTTTTCATTCATGGATCTCTAAACATTAGATCCGCTCACAGCCTCTTTGTCAGGTAGAATTTTAAGGGCAGAAGCAACAATTATGGTCATATAGTTTCACCCATTGCATAACACGGGCCATATATTTCCAGTAATTCCTGCATCAAGCTCATAACTTCTGGTTTTATGGGTATTCTGTGTATTTTTTAGATGAGAGAAAGTAAAATGGTCAAATTGACCAAGGTCACTCACTGGGTCACTAGCAGAGCCTGGAAATGTTATCTGAAGATGTTTAGAGGTTTAGAAAGTTGGAAATAACCCCAAGAAAGGTGAGGAGGGGGAGAGATAAAGTGGCAAAAATATAGTCGGGGTGGATGCACCACCACTGGATACTGTGTTATATATCATTTAAATGCAAAGGTTCCTTTAGGGTTTTTTTCTCATTAAACATTTATTCGACATGTGTCTCCAGTTGTTGGAAGAAGTACATTTCCCTAAGGAGCTTCAGAGAGGAGCTAGATGAAATTATATTTAGACATTTGCAGAATACACAAATATTAAAATTAATTTTGTAACTCTAAAAATAGAAATATATTAAATGACCATTCTGTATAAATAACTGTGGCTCAAACATTTAATTCTGTGATGCAAACAAAATGACTATCCCAATTAACTATGGAACCACTGTTGCTGTTTGGTTTGGGAAGAAAGCTTGGTGATCAGTGTAGTTTTTCGTTGTCCTAATCCTTATGGAACTGTGCAGTTTCTAGGTGGCTAATGCCTGGAAAGGGATTGTCTTCTTTCTTTACGAAGAAGCTAAGAAGGGGATGTGTGGCAGGGATCAGAGAGGGTGCCTGGTTGCAAGGATGTGGGATAGGTCAGGACTCATATCTGGAGTGAATGTCACCAGCCTTCCTGTTGCAGGCCATCCTCATTCCTCTAGGACTCAATTTAGGGTGCTATTGCAGGGGAATGGGGTCCCTTTGCTACAGGCTTACATTGCTTCAGCTATTCAAGATAAGAAATCATGCTATTTCAGCTGAAAAGCTAACCTGCTGCAGTTTTATTGCTAATGCTAGTTACTGAATTTAAACAAATGTATGAATCAATTTCCTTTTAATAAGGTACTGCCTATGTTATATATAGAAATACTTTAGTATTGTGAAAATAACCCGTTAAACATGATATAATACTATCTGTCTGTTTTTGCCAGGAGTGCCCAGCACAGACAGTCTCTCCTTCCCATCCACACTGATTTTTGTGCCATCAGTTCAACCTGTGTGTCTGGATAAAATAGCCCTTGCCAACCACCACACAGTATCAAGTTTCAGGAAAACAGATTGGAATTGCTATAGATTCTACTTTGACAAAAATTTCCCACCTGATCAAATGTCTTGTTTATGATTACAGACCTGTCAGGGAGTTTTCTGTCCCAAGAGGAGTTAATGCCTTCACATACTGTGGAAAAGCAAATATCATTGTTACTGGAGGTAAGTAAAATGTTTATATTATATATGAAGACCCAGTGATGTTTGTCAATATTTTCTGCCAAATAGATTTGTTGTATTTTTTCACTAAATAAACTCTAATAATAATAATAATAATTTAACAGGTTGATAATTATAATAGGTACTTAAATAGTAAACTCCTGGAGACAGGACTTTGTTATATGTGCATATAATGCCTAGCACAATGGGGCCATGGTCCCCGATTGGAGCCTGATTACCGAAGTGATGAATGCTCAGTCTGGATTTGACTCACACATTGTTTCCTGTGTCTTTAATAAAAGAGAAAAGACCATGTCTGGGAATACATAAAATGACCCAGCCACCTCTCCTAACTGCAACACTGTTTCCTTACCTTCTCCCACCCACGGTCCCTTATGAGCTATGACCTCAGGACTGCATCTTCGCCCTTCCACAGTGACTCCTCTACTGCTGACCTGAGAAATGCTCCCTGACCTGTTCTTAACGGTTCCCTCTTGCCACCCTTTCTGACCCAAGAACCATTGGCATTGATCAGTGGTGTGACTCCCCCGGTTTCTTACTAATCTCTATGTTTCCTCAAGAAGGCTGCAGGACTGATGCATTGTCCAGTCCATTTCTTCCCCAGTGCTCAACCATATTTTACATTGCTGTTTCACTGCCTAGAACTACCTCTCCCACTGTGCTCTGTTTGCCACTCCTCCCCGCAGACTCCATCTGTTTCATCCCACTGTAGCTCCCTATCTCTCTCCTGTCCGGCTTTCTCAGTGTTAAGGTTAAATTCCACAGGGTGTACCTATATGATGAAAAAGGTGGGCGGGGGTTTCAATCAATTTAGCTCAATCAAGTTAGTTAAACACAATTGGAAACTCCACCGCAACACCTATGTAGACACAGTTTGACACCTTTACAATCATGTGAGCTGGTTGTTTTGTAGCATTAACACTGAAGCCTATGTTGGTGTTAAGGGGCATTTGCAACTGTGTTAAGATAACTTCAGAGGAGGAAAAGCACCCTTCTTATCATGTGGACAGGGCTTCAGGCCTGGTCTATGCTTTAAGAGTTGTACTGGTATAACTATTTTGGTTAGCAGTGTGACTTTTTTTTTTTTAATTATCAAAATACTTGTATTGGTGAAAGTCCTAGTACGGACACAGTTACACAGGTACAAAGGTATAATAAAACTGGTATAGTTATTTCCCTTCTCATAGGTGAATAGCTCTTTCTACCAATATAACTGGATCCACACTAGAGGGGATTGTACCCCTTTAACTGTATTGGTATTGTTAAAGCAGTACAGTGTTCTAGTGTAGACAAGGCCTAAGAGCTTGCAGGATCAGAGCCTATGTACTTTTCACATTTACAGGTATTATTTGATTAATTATGCTGATAGTTGATCAGAAATCGTATTTAATGATGTCTTATTCAATGGTTATAGTTTAGTTAGATTTTTGTTACAATATTGTGAGTTATAACTGATCACTTTAAACTGATAACTTTAAACTGGTAATTGCTTTATTTATATGAGATGGATAATGGATATTAGCTGATGTTACAGATTGCATGGTGGTTGACTTTTGTCCAAGTCCTGAAACTCTGGTATCAATGAGGCTCTTCCTCCTCAAAAGAAGGAACACTTTTTAGGCTCTAATGAAGACCCTATGTTGAAATGTTAGCCACAGCTGGCTGATTAAATAGTTACTGTTTCATTCACAAAGAGTGAAGATGAATGCAATCTAAGTTGAACAAGTGGAACTTCATTAAACCCTGTGAACTGCTCTGGCCACGTGGCTTAGTTGCTTCAGGCTAACTTCCCTATTCCTATTGGTGTCCTGTCAATAACTGTCCCTCCCCAGAACACTGGCACTCTAACTCCCCATCCAATGATCATGATACAGTTAAATAATACAAATATTTTATAATTTTGAATTTGCAATCTTCACTTCCTAGATAGAAGAGCTTATTTTTGTACAAAGAGGTACAGAAAACATGGAAGGCACAACAAAAGGATTATTCCTTTTATGTGTCCCCCAAAGGCTCTAGAGTCATGGCTTTGGAGAAGTATAAAACTTCTTTTTTTTAAATTTAGTTTGGGTAACTTTCCAGTGCTATATGCCCTTGGAGCTACACAGATTGGCTTCTAGAATGGCTATAGTACCATAGCAACTTCCTTTCCCAGCTAGCTCTTTGACATCCAAGTCTTGAACAATGCCATATTAAAATACTTTACCTAACTTATTACATTGAGTTAAATGTCTGACCCTTCAGCCTTTGAGGGATCCATCTTCAGACAAGTGCATCAGGATACAGGCATATGACTCGCGTTAGTGGGGCACACTTACCACTTCAAAAGTTTAACCCTAGACTTCACAGCTCTTTAGGACAGTCCAGTGAGCACCACAGACACAACATGGGCTAGGACTGCCATACAGTCTGACTGGGATTGTATCTTATGGCTCGTCTGCACTAGACGCGGTACATGGGCACAGCTGCAGCAATGCAATCTCAAAGCACTGTACAGACATTTGAAATCACTTAAGGCAGACACCTCTTCAGAGAAGAGTAGCAACAGAAGGATAAACAATGCAATGCAAACTGAACAACAGTGTAGGGGAGTGAGACATTCTGGCCAAGGACATTGGGCCTAACTAAGGCTACGTCTACACTACGCAGCTTTTAGCGACATGGCTGTGTCGCCACAGCTGTGCCGCTAAAAGTCGTGCAGTGTAGCTGCTGTTTGTTGGCTCTCCTGCTGACAGAAAAAGTTGACCCCGCACGAGCGGCATTTGCGTTGTCGGCAGGAGAGTGCGCTGTTCAGACTGGCACTTGTTGTGGCAAAACTTTTGTCTGTTGGGGGGAAGGGTTTAACACCTCTGAAAGACAAAAGTTTTGTCCAATTTCCAGGGTAGACATAGTTTTAAAGTATTGGGGGATCTCTAACATCCAACTAGAACAAACAGCTCTGTTTTTAAGGTCTCATCAATGAAAGCCACGCTCTTCTTTATTTCATGTAACTTGGAAGCGTGAAGAGCTGAATTGAACCTGCTGGGATACAAACCACTGGTTCCATGGAGTCTAGGTATTTCCAGGCTAAAGTTTGGCGATCTGATCCATCCCCTCCCAGCTCATCTTTTCTTACGAATGAGCTTAATCCTGGTGCATTTCATGTCAGGGTATTTGATCCTAGAAGCATAACTGGACCATTGAGAGAACTAATCATTCTTCCCAGTGTTCTGGTGAGCTTCTATAACTCTGCTGTAGCAGTGGTGATAGCAAATATCTCTTCAGTACCAGCTATCAGTACAGCAGTAGTTCATGAAAAGGGGAGAGAACAACCTAAAAATCAATCCAAAAATCAATCTTATTATTTAACATAAGCAACACAAAAGATCTAAAACTAACTGACCAATTGAAAATAGCAATAAACAAACCCCCTTGCACTTAAGCAAACACAACAACATTGAATGGATTTTATTGATAGGCTTTTCTGTGGCACTTGCTCTTCATGGTAATACCAGAGGGCATAATAGACATTAATGATTTTAGCCTCATGCAACTCTCTGTGTTGGGGCCCTGGATACAGATTGCACTTCTTCCTCCCTGTCCTTCGTCTGCTGCCACTGTCAGAGCATAAAGAGTAGTGGTGTTAGAAAGCCCCATTCCAATTCATCTTCAGAAATGTAATGGGAGGGGCACTCTTCCTGCTCAGAGGCAGTCTGCTGTTCCCCATCCACTGTCACTTAAAGCATTATTTTTTTCATATTGAACTCTGAAGGTAGACACAATTGGGGTGCTCTTTGCTCTGTCTGTGACACCTGATCTACTGTCCCACTCACTGAAGGCTGCTATCAGCCAGAGTCCCTCATTCCTGTAGAATCATAGAATCATAGAATATGAGGGTTGGAAGGGACCTCAGGAGGTCATCTAGTCCAACCCCCTGCTCAAAGCAGGACCAATCCCCAATTAAATCATCCCAGCCAGGGCTTTGTCAAGCCTGACCTTAAAAACTTCTAAGGAAGGAGATTCTACCATCTCCCTAGGTAACGCATTCCAGTGTTTCACCACCCTCCTAGTGAAAAAGTTTTTCCTAATATCCAACCTAAACCTCCCCCACTGAAACTTGAGACCATTACTCCTTGTCCTGTCCTCTTCTACCACTGAGAATAGTCTAGAACCATCCTCTCTGGAACCACCTCTCAGGTAGTTGAAAGCAGCTATCAAATCCCCCCTCATTCTTCTCTTCTGCAGACTAAACAATCCCAGTTCCCTCCGCCTCTCCTCATAAGTCATGTGTTCCAGACCCCTAATCATTTTTGTTGCCCTTCGCTGGACTCTCTCCAATTTATCCACATCCTTCTTGTAGTGTAGGGCCCAAAACTGGACACAGTACTCCAGATGAGGCCTCACCAATGTCGAATAGAGGGGAACGATCACGTCCCTCGATCTGCTCACTATGCCCCTACTTATACATCCCAAAATGCCATTGGCCTTCTTGGCAACAAGGGCACACTGCTGACTTATATCCAGCTTCTCGTCCACTGTCACCCCTAGGTCCTTTTCTGCATAACGGCTGCCTAGCCATTCGGTCCCTAGTCTGTAGCTGTGCATTGGGTTCTTCTGTCCTAAGTGCAGGACCCTGCATTTATTCTTATTGAACCTCATCAGATTTCTTTTGGCCCAATCCTCCAATTTGTCTAGGTCCCTCTGTATCCTATCCCTACCCTCCAGCGTATCTACCACTCCTCCCCGTTTAGTATCATCCGCAAATTTGCTGAGAGTGCAATCCACACCATCCTCCAGATCATTAATGAAGATATTGAACAAAACCGGCCCCAGGACCGACCCCTGGGGCATTCCACTTGACACCGGCTGCCAACTAGACATGGAGCCATTGATCACTACCCGTTGAGCCTGACAATCTAGCCAACTTTCTACCCACCTTATAGTGCATTCATCCAGCCCATACTTCTTTAACTTGCTGACAAGAATACTGTGGGAGACCATGTCAAAAGCTTTGCTAAAGTCAAGAAACAATACATCCACTGCTTTCCCTTCATCCACAGAACCAGTAATCTCATCATAGAAGGTGATTAGATTAGTCAGGCATGACCTTCCCTTGGTGAATCCATGCTGACTGTTCCTGATCACTTTCCTCTCATGTAAGTGCTTCAGGATTGTCCTCCTGCAATCTGCAGGCTGAGAGCTCTGCTCCTGAACACATTATAAACAAGGCCTCTTGTTACTTTATGGCAAGATGGACCTAAAACCTACAACAAGGTCCCTGATGCTGCAGCCAACTGGAACTTCAGCTGCAGAACTCAGTAAACTCAAAAATGGAAGTTTTAAGGAACTCAAATACAAGCAGTTCACTCTCTAGGGAAGGCTGGTCTTGTAAGTAGTGTGACAGGGTCAGGCCAGATGGCTACAAAAGAGTGGTCGAAGGTAGATACATTAGTTCCAGGTTAAGCAGGTCCCTTTTCACACGGTAAAATAACAGGGACTATTCCAGAACACTCAGGAACTTTCTAGAACTAATTAAGGCAGGCAGGCTAATTAGGAAACCTGTAGTGAATTGGGAAGCTGCTAGAATTAATTGAGGCTAATCAGGACACCTGGTTTAAAAAGACTCCCACTCCAGTTAGTGAGGTGCACACAAGGAGCTGAGAGTGAGAGGGCATGCTGCTGGAGGACTGAGGAGTACAAATGCTATCTGGCATCAGGAGGAAGGTCCTGTGGTGAGGATACAGAAGGTGTTGGGAGGAGGCCATGGGGAAGTAGCCCAGGGAGTTGTAGCTGCCACACAGATGTTACACAAAGCACTATAGACAGCTGTGATCCACAGGGCCCTGGGCTGGAACCCAGAGTACAGGGTGGGCCCGGCCCAGGTTCCCCCCATGGCCCTATTGGATACAGGAGGAGTTGACTTGGACTGTGGGTCCCACCAGAGGGGAAGGTCCCTGGCCTATCTCCCGACCCACTAGGTGGACCAGCAGAGACTGTGGGGATTGTTCTCCTTCCTTTTCCCCATGCTGGCCAGTGATGAGGTTATCTGAGTGAACGGCAGATTTGAGCCACGAAAGTGGCCAAACTGAGGGCTACTGTGAATCTCTGAGGCGAGCAAAATCCGCCAATGAGTGCAGGACCCACCAAGGCAGAGGAGGAACTTCGTCACAGTAGGTACTGTCTTAGTACTTGGGAACAGTGGGTTCAAAGCCTAGCTCTGCTACTGACTGACTGTGTGACCTTGGGTCTAGTAAGGGTTGTATTTTTCAAAAGAACTATTAAATTAACTAAAAGGGTGTATTGGGTAATTTCTCTGATGAAGCTTGGCATAGAGGGAGAATTGTAAAGGCACAAATGGCAACTATTTGCCTATCTCCCATTGGCCATCAGTGGGAGAGGGGCACCTTGCAGCCATTTGTGCTTTTCAAAGTCTCCTCAAATGCTGTTAGTTGGTCGCTAATTCCCACTAAGAACAATGGGCGCTTCTGGGCACTGCATGTGCCTAATGGGAGCCTAGCTTTCTTTAAAATCTGGCAATAGCTGCAGATGCTGAGCACTTGGGAAAAACTGACCTTTAGTCTCTCTCTGCCTCTGTTTCCCATCTGTAAAATGGGCAGCACATTTATTTCTTCAACCCATTGTCTGCCTCGTCTATTTAGACTATGAGCACTTTGGGGTAGAAATTTATGTGAGAGTGGCCAAAAGCTAATATGATGGGACCTGTCATAAATATAAAGGGAAGGGTAAACCCCTTTGAAATCCCTCCTGGCCAGGGGAAAGCTCCTCTCACCTGTAAAGGGTTAAGAAGCTAAAGGTAACCTCGCTGGCACCTGACCAAAATGACCAATGAAGAGACAAGATACTTTCAAAGCTGGGAGGAGGGAGAGAAACAAAGGGTCTGTGTCTGTCTGTAGTCGTCTTGGCCGGGGACAGAACAGGAATGGAGTCTTAGAACTTTTAGTAAGTAATCTAGCTAGGTATGTGTTAGATTATGATTTCTTTAAATGGCTGAGAAAAGAATTGTGCTGAATAGAATAACTATTTCTGTCTGTGTATCTTTTTTGTAACTTAAGGTTTTGCCTAGAGGGGTTCTCTATGTTTTTGAATCTAATTACCCTGTAAGATATCTACCATCCTGATTTTACAGGGGGGATTCCTTTATTTCTATTTACTTCTATTTTTTATTAAAAGTCTTCTTGTAAAACACTGAATGCTTTTTCATTGTTCCCAGATCCAAGGGTTTGGGTCTGTGGTCACCTATGCAAATTGGTGAGGCTTTTTATCCAACATTTCCCAGGAAAGGGGGGGTGCAAGTGTTGGGAGGATTGTTCATTGTTCTTAAGATCCAAGGGTCTGGATCTGTAGTCACCTAAGCAAATTGGTGAGGCTTTTTACCAAACCTTGTCCAGGAAGTGGGGTGCAAGGTTTTGGGAAGTATTTTGGGGGGAAGGACGCGTCCAAACAGCTCTTCCCCAGTAACCAGTATTAGTTTGGTGGTGGTAGCGGCCAGTCCAAGGTGTAATATTTTGTACCTTGGGGAAGTTTTGACCTAAGCTGGTAAAGATAAGCTTAGGAGGTTTTTCATGCAGGTCCCCACATCTGTACCCTAGAGTTCAGAGTGGGGGAGGAACCGTGACAGGACCCTAGTCTAGGTTGGGGCTTCTAGGCACTACCATAATACAAGTAATAATTTGTGGTGTTTTGATATTCAAATCTGTTTATTTTATAGTGCTCTCAGATTCCCTATATACTGCAAATATTGGTATTGTGGTCACATTGCTCCATCAGAGAGGTCACCCTGGAAGGGAAGCTGGGTTTTGGCAGATGCATGTGGGATCGATGCAGACGTTCAAAAACATGAGGAGGGTGTCCTTGGTACTGGGGAGCAGTGGCATCTCCTCTTTCCCTCCCCATTGGTGGGAGGTGGGGTGGGGACCAGTTTAAATTCAGTGGTGAGGATTGACTTCCTCCCCAGCAACTGTTTCCCTCCTTGAAAACAACTAGCTGCCCTTATTCTTGGTTCACATTTTGTGCCTAAAGACAAGAGACTTAACTTCTCAAACATGAAATCCTAGATAGTGGAGCACAGCTATGTGGTGACTTAAAGGGAAAGGGGTAATTACAGTCATTTGTGTGACCACATCATTGCATTATATACCAGTGGTTAGTAACACTGACAGCTAAGATCTGACGGTTCCCTGATGAACCCGGAAAAATGAACAGACTTATCTCTTCATGTGTCTCCTAACTGGACCTACAAATTTAATGATAAATACTGTTTTCCACATGCACAGCACCTTTTATCTGAAAATCATTTATAAAGTTACATTCTCTTCTCCATTTTAACAGATGCCCTTCCTTGGCCTTGCTTTCCTTACCCAAATTTACACACTAACCTAGTCAAGAACTGATCCCTCTCTACTAGTCCCCACTCTAACTAAAAGGCAGTGAAAGGCTGGAGAAAGGACCAGTATGATGTAACAAACCCATAGTGGCCTAATTTAAGCTCTAAAAAGCCACAGCTGAAACACAGCTGATTCATTACCAGATGGCAGATTTTTTGTCCCCTTTTGATTTCTTATGGACCAGAATATGTCTTCTGTGATTTGCATTTTATTGGGTTCCATCTGCTAGGAAACTTATGTATTTTCCCAAAAACTTTAAACCAACTTAACTTTAAAACTGTGTGTCTTCTTATCCGGATTGTTTTGTATAATTTAGCAATTTGGTGAATTATTTCAAACAATGCTGAAATGAATGCACTGGAATACTCCAGCAGACCAGTCATTATATTTTTATAGCCTGACAGTGCTTGCCACCTGGTTAAGTGTTGATCCAGCTGTAAAAGGTTTATATGCATTCTTTTGGCTCACTAAGGCAGATGACTTATTGCCCCACCTAGGTATAAAGAAGGAATGGAGTGGCTCTCTGGGGAGAGAATGCAGTGATCCTCAGAGAAGAACCCTAAGAAGATTTGAGCTGACATCTATTTTTTTTTGTTTTCTTTGTTAATAGAACTAAATCCAGGCAAAGGGTGACTTGAGTTGTTGTTCTGTGTAGTGTGTTTGTAGAGCAGGTTGGGAGAGGCACTAGTTTATACTCTGAATGGCCCAGGTCTAAAGGACAATGCATCTGTACAGTCTCTTCCTCAAAAAGCTTTAAGATTATACTTCTCAAAGTAAATAACAAATAAAGCTGTGTGAAATTTGGCTGACTTGGTTCTGAGGTTCGGGTGAATGTCCTCCAGTTTTGATCCATGTGTTTTTGCTCTCTGAGTTCTGCTTCAAGTTTGGAGTGACCAAGTAAAACTTAGTGATAACTATCAAGTTGTAACTGGTTTTGTGTCTTAAGCTATTTAGGAAGGGCTACGTTGATTTTTATATGGTGCTAAAGGCTTCTCAGTATTTAACTGTTAATAAAGCCATAAATCTGGTATGATTTTGATGCCACACCATAAATATGTTAATGTCTGTTTGAAATTGGGCCCAGGTTCTCTTTAAAGGCATGTGAAAAATAGCAAACTTTTCAGTGCAGCTGGTTTAAGTGTTGGGGTTTGTATCTGAGCCAAAATCCAGGTGTGTTGGTGTTGCTTTGGGTTTTGCTGGAAATGTTTGAAATAATTAGCAGGAAAAAACTACTATATAATATGAGGACCAAATTTCAAAAGTGGCTTCCTAAATTGTGTGCAAACATCAGATGGGTACAAAAGGCTTGATTCTCATTTACACCTTTTCACCACTTTGGCAACATTAAAGGGCCTTAAAGAGTGAGTTAATTACACTTTAAGCAGTGTAACGGGGTCTAGAGGCAACTGAGCATCAAGCCCTTGGTATGAAAAATACAAAGATTGAAGCAGGATTTGTGTTTGCAGTCCTGGCAGCCATTTTTAAAAAACTAGGCTGTTTATTCAGAATCTATTTTGCGATAGTCTGCATGTTGGACACAGAATGGGCCATGGATATTTTCTGTTCACAGGTGATGATAAAGTTCTCCGTTTATGGCATCCCAATATAAACACCAAACCAGTGGGGAAGCTGTTGGGACACTTATTTAGTGTCATGGAGATTGTCACAAATGAAAAAGATCAGCACATTATTAGCCTTTCCACTGCAAAGGTAAAGTACTGTCCCTTAACTTCATGAAAACCACTGTTGTGAATGCTTGTAAAGTTAGTTACACTTTGAGTTACCTCTGCTGATGGTATTAGGTTTTAATTATCACATTTTTATTAGAGTATTTTACACTGTACACAATGTACTAAACTCTTACACATGGCTCATAAAGGACTTTTCTGCAATGAAATATGTAATTTTTTTTAATATTCAAATTATTTTATACTATGAACCAAGGCCGCAGGAGTCCCGGCGCCTCCCATGGGACTCCAGGAAATAGTCTCAGAGAATTTAACATGTTTAACTTAACTTAATTCTGTTCTTTAACAGTTATCAGACACACAACACGATGGGAAGAGTCAACATGATTTTTGTAAAGGAAAATCATGCCTCACCAATCTACGAGAATTATTTGCGGGGAGTCAACAAGCATGTGGACAAGGGTGATCCAATGGATATAGTATACTTAGATTTTCAGAGAGCCTTTGACCTGATCCCTCACCAAAAGTTCTTAAGTATAGGAAGGAGTTGTGGGTTAAGAGGGAAGGTCCTCTTATGGATCAGTAACTGGTTAAAATATAGGAAACAAAAGGTAGAAATAAATGCATACAGATCTGGTCACCCCATCTCAAAAAAAGATATATTGGAATTGGAAAAGAAACAGAAAAGGCAACAAAAATGATTAGGGGTATGGAACGGCTTCCGTATGAGGAGAGGTTAAAAAGACTGGGACTTTTCAGCTTAGGAAAGAGACGACTAAGGGGGGAATATGATAGAGGTCTATACAATTATGACTGGTGTGGAGAAAGTAAATACGGAAGTGTTATTTACTCCTTTTGATAACACAAGAACTAGGGGCCACCAAATGAAATGAATAGACAGCAGGTTTAAAACAAACAAAAGGAAATACTTCACACAATGCATAGTCAACATGTGGAACTCTTTGCTAGAGGATGTTGTGAAGGCCAAGACTACAACAGGGTTAGAAAAAGAACTAGATAAGTTCATGGAGGATAGTCCATCCATGGCTATTAGGATAGGCAAGGATGCAAAACCATGCTCTGAAGTGTCCCTGGCCTCTGTTTGCCAGAGGCTCGGAATGGGTGATATGGGATGGATCACTTAAGCACCTGGCATTGGCCACTGCTGGACGACAGGATACTGGGCTAGATGGACCTTTGGTCTGACCCAGTATGGCTATTCTTATGCTCTACTCACTCTTAGTAGTCCCACTGAAGTCAGCAGGACTGCTCACACCATGTAAAATTAAGCACATGCTTAAATCCTTGCAGAATCAGGTCACTAGACAACATTACAAACCACACACATGAGACTTAGAAACAAACTTTCTTTCCATTTTACACTCGGTGAAGTGGAGGCAGAGGCAATGAGATTTGTCCAAGGCTAGAGAGGGGAAGCCATGTTAGAGGTAGAATTAGCACTCAGAAATTCCTAGCTCCCAGTCCTGTCCTCAGACCTGTGGATTATGCCTCACAGGGTTGTCAGCCTAAAATATTCATAGTAGAGGTGAGTGAAATTCAGAAATTCCATCCTCTGGGAAATTATAATATTTCAACTTTTGCTCTGGAGATGAAAAGTTGAGACCAAAAGTTTTCACACAACAAAATAGTCTGAAAAACTTCAATTTGGAAATGTGAAAATGTTTTTCTCCATTTTCAATCAACACAAAACATTTTGACTTTCTGAATCAAAATATTTTCATTTTGGTTTGTTGAATGGACCTGGAATGCTTTGTTTTGAGTCAGTTCAACATTAGATAGGCAGCCCAGATGTGCCTACCTTTAAGATGTAATAAAGGCACAATACAATATTTGCTTGGGGGGCGGGAGGGATCTGCTGCTGCCTGATTGGTTACTTTTGTTTTCACTTGGTGTCTGGTTGACCAGCCAGTCTGTCACTCTGATGCTCATATCTTCGAGGTTCTAATATACAAGTGACTTGTGGGAGTTCAGGTTGCCTGGGGGCCCCCATTATCTCCTATGGGCCAGCCTCCCTGGTGGGACTATGTCTTCTATGATGCGCCTACATCTACATGACTTCCATGAAGTACCACACAGCTTAGTCAGAGGAGAATTCGTATTACACCATGGGAGCTGTAGTATTTCCAGGAGCACAGCCCATAGGAGGGAATGGGGGCTCAAACTACGATTCCCATGGGGCAATGTGGCACAATAGGGAAATGCAATTGAATATTGAGCTGACAAAGAATTAAGGGTTCAACAAATCAAAATATTCCAATTTGGATTGAACCCCCCCAAAATGAAATCTTTTGTTTCAATTTTTCCAATGGAAAATCAACATTTTGGCAAAATTGAAGTTCTCCCATGAAAGGTTTTTGATTTTGTGAAAACTATATTTTCTTTCAGAAAATAATTCTGATGCAAAATTCCCAACCAGCTCTAATTCTTAGCCTCCTATGTATTGATCTGTTAATTAGTGGTGGAATGAGAGGAAAATAAAGAATACATCATGAGTTGCCACTTGGTATGAAGTCCTTCACAAAGAGTGGACCTTGTAATGGCAAGATCTAAAGAAAGTAACTTGAAAGGGATTAATGGATCAAAGTATTGATTAAGTGAAAACCAGACCTTCTTTTTGATGTCAAATGTTACATGCTGGCTATAGAAGTTGGAACTCTCACAGGAAAAGCCATCAAAAAATCAAAAGTAAAAATGTTAGGTTTGTTCCCGCTCTCATTTAACTCAATGGGAGTTTACTGATTGACTTCAAAGGGAGCAGGATTGGGCCTTTTCAGTATAATTCTTGGAGAGTTAGTAAGATGAACCCTATTGTTTCTGATTTTGATTCAACGTTATATCTTCATCTGAGCCAAACAAGCATCTCTTCCAGAAACCTTAAGCTGTGCCAACACTAAAGCTTACCATCAGACTCAGAAAGTCCATTACTGTCCTTTACTGACAGCAAATGATACTGGCTGGAAACAAGACAGTTGCATATATTCTAAAAAGCACAAGCTCGTTCTTTAAGGTGATTAATTTTCTCTTCTGGGCTTGTTTCCCTGGATGTTTTTCCTTTGCAAATAAATGACACCCTGTCTGCAGACCTCCATTTATGATATAGTCCTTAGCTCAAACAAAAGTGAGCCACAAGAGGCACCTTAGAATCCCTCTTAAATTAATTCCCCCATTCGAAAGACTTCTTTCAATATAGAAAGGAGAATCAGTCTCCTTCTGAAGAGATTACAGCTGGGAAGATGAGGTTAATCTGCCTCTCCGCATAGATGAACATTCAATTACAATTTTCCAGACAATATTCAGAAAGTCTAACAAGGGGGAAGCTAGTGAAATCTGAAAGTATGAGGCAACCCTGACCTTTACTCCTCCCTAATATAAAGGAAGGTGAGAAAGATCAGAATTCACATAGGAGGCACCAGGTCCCTTCTTAGAAAAAAACTGTACTATTCAAAAATACAGTACTGTTTATCTTCCCTTTAGGTTCTGTTGCTTTCTTTTTTGTGAAAACCCACCCTGAATGGTTAGTGTCTCAACCTGCCCAAATTGCCTAGACTTTGGCCACACTGAGCAGTCTGCACTGCCTCTTGCTTTTGGTGCAACAAGGTATTGTCTTTGAGCACTTCTATAATAACATTAGTGCCTTCCTCCTGCAATTACAAATCTTCCTTTTTTCCCCCTCCAGCTTTCTACATTGCCTTTTGATTAATAGCATTTTATTATTTCTAAATCACCTGAGTGAAATCCTAGCACCACTGAAGTTGATGGGAATTTTGCCATTGGCTTTAATGGGACCAGACTGTCACCTCCGCAGATGACAAATACCAAATTTTGTCTGGAGTTTCATACACACGTTCCGTTTCCCCCACTCCACAAGTTGAGGTAGGCTGAGTTCACTAGTATCTAAAGCTGCATGCCTTCTAGTTTCTATGGCTATTAAACCCAATATTGACAACACAGCCTTGAAATCTGCCTTCAGCTGCCATCTGCCTTTCTTGTCAGACATTTGAGAAAACGTTTCTCCAGTGCCTCCGGCTTGTCTTTATGTTTCTTTGAAGCCTCTTTTTACACAGCACACAAATTCTTTAATAGAAAGTTAATAAAAACTCCATAATAAGCCAAGAGAAATAGCCTGTAAAATAACCAATAAGTCTGTGCTGATGGGTACATGGGAAAGAATAGCCTTCAAACATGGTGCTGTTGAGAAATTCAAAACTTGGTTAAAAATATTTCCCTCTTTGGACCCAATTCTGTACTTTCAGGCTGCAATGCTGCATGCCCAGTAATCAAACGTTCATTGTAATATGGACTTTTACAGGGTTTTGGCTTAAATTTAGCTTGAGGAATATCGGGAGAAAGCATTCATTTTCAACACTATTTCCCCAGCACTGTCACTCCATCAGCCACCTGAGGCAATACCTCTTGAGATTTACCAACATGCCTGCACCTCTCCCACAAGCAGGGGTGAAAGTAACTTAAAGGACTTACCAGTACTCAGGAGTCCTGAGCAGGGGGTGTGGCCTCAACCAGAAGAGCCGGGGCCTTTAAATACCTGGGCCCTTTAAATCAAGATTTAAAGGCCCCAGGGCTCCGGCTGCAGCTCGGAGCCCCAGGGCCTTTAAATCACCCCCAGAGCTCTCAGCTGCAGAGGCAGCTGGGAGCCCCAGGGCTCAGGGGTGATTTAAACGGCCCTGGGCTCTGGCCGCCACTACCACAGCAGAGCTCCGGGTCCTTTAAATCACCACTGGATCCCTGCCGCTGCTACCCCGGGGCTCCGGCAGCAGGGCTCGGAGGGGGCTTTAAAGGGCCCGGGGGCTCTGGCCGCTGCAGAGAGCCCTGGGGGCGCTTTAAAGGGCCTGGGGCTCCCTGCAGCAGCTGGAGCCCAGGGCCGTTTAAAGCGCGGCCGGAGCCCTGCCGCCGCTACCCCAGGGGCTCCAGCAGCAGGGCTCAGGTGGCGGTTTAAAGGGCTCGGGGCTCTGGTGACTGCGAGGAGCCCGGGGCCCTTTAAAGCGCCAGCCTGGGGAAGCCGGTCTGGTCCGGCATAGCGTACTGGCTCTTGCCGGTACGCTGTACCGGCTTACTTTCACCTCTGCCCACAAGTTGCTGGTACCTCCTACACTCCGGCTGCCTGGTACTGGTCTTTGGGCTCTTACTTGCAATGTGACAACTCTCTGCAGCAGGGTCATTTCATGTTAGGACAAAAAAAGCAATAGGGAGACAACCTCTGACTCTCTCATCCTCCTATGGCAATGGCTGCCAGACAGATTAAAAGGTGGTTTGATTGCTTTGTAGATGGGAGCAAACTGTGTTTTAACTGTGTCCTCAGAATGCATAGGCCATTCTGCCCTAGGCATTAGTGTACTTTGGGATGATGGCTAGTTCTAGTGTACGCTGCAAGACTGAAGTGTGTTTTAACTATGTTTGGCACCACCATGTTATACCTGAGTTTCTGACATTGCTGTTTGTAGAGTGTAAATGGGCTGTTAGATAGTAAATTCTCTGCAGAGAATGTGTCCTACTTTTTTATAAAATCTATTAGATGTTTTTTCAACTTCTCTATGAGAGGTCACCTATTCTTTCAAGCTTTTTAGACTTGTACCATAAGACCTATGTGACTTATCTATTTAGAGTCAGGATCAGCCGATGTGTCACTAGCAAATTATTTCTCCACTAGAGTATTCCTTCAGTTCTTCCAAAAGGAAAAATCTAACTGCTCACTCATACCTCAGTTCAGCTACTTCATGACACTCCCTTAGGCTCTGATCTAGCTAGTACTTACGCATATTTTAATTTTACGTACGAGTAATCTATCTGATGCTAATGGGACTACTCAAATGCATACTATTACTCATGGCTGAGTTTGCAGGATCGACACCTTGCACAATAGGTAAAGTTCCCACCTAATAAATGATATCGAAAGGGAGACGTGTTTTCAAGGCTGGAGTGCCAAGTTATTAACAACTGTATTGAATGACTACGTAATTCATAGGTGGCCGAAATGAGACTGATGGATCAAAGCTAGCCTGAATATGTATAATGTGGTCTGTGTCCACTCCATTTTCAGTACAGAGATGCAGTCCATCTACAAATCCCATCATGCAATGCTCCAGGGTCCTGGTTTAGTTCTGTAGTCTCTATGCAGTATAATTCTATATTAAAGATGAGTGGTTACAATCTGCTGTTAAGTGAAAGTTGAGTGCCTGGATACCAAATGTTGTCTGTGTAATCCTCATTTGGGCAATGTTTGGGTACCTTAGGGATAGTTGTGATAGATATAATTATTAGCAAACATCTGTCTTAAGAAAAATGGAATGAAAATAAATCAACAGCAGGCAAGTTTTTGGGGTTTTTTTTGTTTTTTTTAAAGCTACATAACCAGTTTTGCCAAAAGCCTGAGGGCTTGTTGGTTGGAAATTATTTCTGATAGAAGGTGTAAGAGGTTGCTACATCCTGCTGATGAAATGAAAGCCGTTTTCTAGTGTTGAAATTGTACCTGATAGCGTGAGACTTTTTTTTTCCTGACTTTTCCCAAAGGCTGTTTTCTTGGATTTGCATCATATGTATAACCTTGCCACCCACTGATCACTAATTCACTTGCGTATTTTATCATTCCATGATCTCTGTACCTTAAGAAAAATCAGCTGAGGAATTTTTGTGTGTAATTGTGAGATACATAATATTAAATATCATTGCTTTTTGTCTGCCAATTGGAGACTCGACATCTGGGGATAATTTATCCAGTAGCTTAATTAAAATGGTGATAAATTTCCCTTTAAGTTCATTTTTAGTTACATTTTGAAAAGATGTGAGGTTTGTGGGGTAGGAGGTTGAGAGAGACACTTAGGGAGAATCCAGATATATTTAGTTCTATACAAAAAATACAAATATTGTAAGGATGTGGCTAGTCTACTTTGTTGACAGTCCAACTGAATGCCAAGCAGTTGCTCTCGTTGTTCATTGGCCTGTGAATACAAATAAGAATTTGTCACATGGGGGTGTGTGACGATGTAAATGTATTCTAGAAAATCTTCATAAGTAAAATGTGAGTGAAATACAAATTATGTGTAACTCACTAATGGATTTCGCTAAAATGAGAGAGGCTCAAGCTTTTAGTGCTGAAAGTACAAGGTTCAATCCTTGCTGTTAGACCAAGTGGGGTCACTTATATAGACAGAAACTATTAGTTGTGTATATAGAAATGTTTTTAAATAAATATATTAGGGGCTCAGGCACTCTCACCTCAGCTGTGCTACACTGTCTACACTGCTATTTATAACTGTGCTAGCTGGGCATGCGGTGTCTATACTCCACACACCACCGATGAAAGTGTAGATGTACCTTATCTAATTCCCAAATTTTATTTGTCCAGATATTCACCGTAAGCATACGAGCCATCTGCAGCAACTTTCCTCTACAAGTTTTCCTAAGGTCTATCACTATGCCTCATATATAACATGCAAACTCATACGTAACTATTGGAAATGTTGCAATCTTTTTTGTACGGCTTATCAGTATGAATGTATTTAATTCATTGTCTGAACCGACTCCACAGAAGCCATTAGCCCAGTTTGGTGTGCAGTGAATGGTTTTTCAAAATGGCTGCAACATTTTTCCTCTTGATTTTATGCATGGAATTCCCAATATTAATATAGTTTTTGAGAGTTACCAAGAACAGAATGAGAGAGATAATGTTTTACAGTGAGTTTATATCTGGTCTTTTACATCTAAAAGAAATTGGAATAGAAAACAAAATGGCTCATTCAAGTACAGAATCAACATCTTAGGACACTTACTAAAAAACCTCTTTATGGAAGGGAGATTCTGATAGTACATATATACTTCTAGAAGAAATGCTACCTCAGACTTCAGAATTACAGCTGAGTGATACACCTTGCTGCTTCAGGATATACGGGTAGATAATGAGCCATGACATGGATTAGGCATTGTAAGCCAAAGGCAAGAACACACAGCATAAAGGTTATTAATCTACCGTGCTGAGGGCTATATAGGCAGAACACTCTTTTAGCAATTGTAATTAATTAATATATTTAGTGTTTTAAAGTGTGCTCAGTCCTCTGCCTCTGAAATCTATGGCAAATACTCTGATTGACTTGAGTGGAAGCATAGTTGGGCCTGGAATTAATTATAGAGAGGTGATACTGTTTCCATAATTAAAGGCCTTGATTCCGCAATATACAATGCATGGGTGTAACAGTCCATTTGTACATGGTAGGAATAGGGGCTATGGTTGCAATCACTTTCCCATTGAATTCCCTTTTAAGACCTGTATGCTTTCAAATACATGGGATTTGTTTGTTTATTGGCATCAAGTATATTAAGAAAATTGATTAAGCATTTGGGGATTTAAATGCCTTAAAAAATGAATGACAATTTTATTTTTATTTTTTTGCAAATATGTATAATGCTTCTGACTCTGTTTATCTACCCAACCATCTCCTAGTCCCACAAACTACACACAAACAACTAGATTTTGACACTGGTTGTTGTAGAAGTCAGTTTTCAGGAGCAAGAATTGTCGAAAGTTTAAGAAATTAACATAAGTAAACTCTGCAGGATACTCTGTGCAACAGAGACAAGAGAATGTACCTGACACCCACGCACTGGGAATGGTTCTGTAGTCCTGAAGCTTCACCATAAACCAATCATCCAGCTCCTCAGCAGTCAGTAGCTCAGTCCCAGGAGGCTCCAGATAGGTCTGCACTGGGGCTGTCTGGCCCTGGGAGATGAAATACTTCTTTCTGAGCTGACTGTACTCGTGTGTCATGATCCCTTATTCCCTTGTGGCAACTGTTCCCTGTGGTCTGTCTGCCCCTAAATTAATCCCCTGTGACTTCAGGAATGGACAGCAGTGACAAATAGTCATGGGATCAAACCCCAAATGCAGTGTGTAACCATATCCTGTGTGGGCCATACCTGCCCATGTCAGATACCTGAGGGCATTTCTCTTTTTCGTACTTTGCCAACTCTTGTACAAACCTGCCAGGCCAATGCAGTCTCACTGAACTGACTTCTGCTACCCCTCACTCACAATTTACCACCATGTCCCCAACTCCTCCAAACCTAGAACTCCCATATCATGCCCTGCCTGTACCTACGTGACTAGTACCCCTACTGGGTGCTGCACCTTCCCACACTAACCCTGTGACATCCCACTGCCAACCCCACCCCTACATCTCAGCTGCTTTACCTGCCTGCACTGCACTCCACTCCACTCCCTGCCCCCACACAAAGCCCAGGCTATGTCGAGACTCTTGTGCAATCACACTTGAGCCAGTTACATTTTTAAAGAGAGGCAGCATGGTCCAATAGATAGTACTCATGACTCCCAGTCCAGTGCACTTGGTTTTGTTCCTGGCCCTGCCACTGACCTGCTGTGTAACCTTGGTCAAGTCACTTCTCTCTATTTCAGTTTCCCCATCTGGAAACAGGGGATAGTGCATTACCATGTTGTAACATGTTTTGAGATCTATGAGGCTGTATGTTCGCAGCTAATAAGGCTCTGCACAGGCACATAGGGTACCCTGCAGAATCAAGGCCTAAATAGCAATTATGTAAGTGATGGGGGTGATAAAGTAAAATTACAGAAGAAAGAAAAAGCCCTTGCAATCTTAGGGTGCAGACAGTGGTAATGAGGTTGGAATAGCTGGTGAGAGAAGCAGGGATCCAACCTAGACAGAGCAATACTGTGTAAGGTATGTCTCTCTTCTTCAATATTTTCCTTCCTTCCTTCCCAACTTGGTGCCCAAACTCTGCATGGACTCTCCCTCGATATGGAGATTTTGCCCATTACTGTTTTCTTCTGACATCTTGAAGCTAAACCAAATAACAAAATGTCATTCTTTTGCATTACAAAATGTCTAGAATGCTCAGTTGGCTCAGGACCAAACCACCCACCACAAAGATGGCCCCCGTGGCATATTGGAAACTCATTTTAAAAAATGACAAGCTATCACCTTAAGTGTGAGGGATTTCCTGCCCTGCTTGCCTTGAGGTGATTTGGGTTTGAGTCAGTCAACAGACTGCCTGTCTGAAATGGGACAGCTTTACTTAAGGGGTGGGGGAAGGGAAATATCTCACTGCTTGGGGAGCAGCCTGTTTCTTCTCTTTCTGGTTTTGGTTCCTATGTGTTTACTTCTTAAAATTCAGAACGATAAATTATGTTGTATTTCAATGTACCAGCAAGAATATTTATGGGTTTATCCAAGTTCTCTGTAGGCTGTAAACATAACAGCCACCAATGTTGCATTGAGACTACTAGGTTAGGAGCCATTGAATTAAAGCATGTGGTGGAGGGATGATATGAAAAGTGATCTTTCACTGTGTGCTCTGAAAACAAGTGCAGTAAAATCAGTGAATGTGCTTGGACATGGTGGCCCTTTTACTGAAGACTTCTTAGGAGACAACTACTCCATTCTTTCTTTTACTCATTGCGGGGTCCAGGGAATATAAACACTTGGCTGATTTTGTGTGCTTTAATTTTAAACATCAGGCTGCTAAAAACTAAGGGCTAAAACCTTCTTCTCCTACCCACCTCAGTAATCTATTGAACTCAACGGGTCAATATTCTTTCCTTTTGTAACACCATTGGCTCTAGTGGGCTAAACCATGGAAGGGACCCACTGGGGCTACTTGGGTGAGTGAGGTGAGCAGGATATGGCTCTAGCCAAATCCAGCCATGGGTTTCTAATTGCCATGTAGACATTCCCTAAGAGGCTGTCGGTGGGGTGTGGCACAGGGAAGAGGAGGAGGAGGGGTGTTGATCTCTTGCATATCTGCTTTGGGGCATGGCAAAATCTGACTCCCAATGCACATTGCCTTTTCTTCAATCTGCATCACACAGCTTCTCATATAGGCACAAAATCAAATATATTGTTAAAAAAAACAGGGAAAGCAGAGTCCATCATGCATATTTTGTTTTAATTATCACTGACCAGTTTGTGCAGAACCCTAGGTGTTCTGGTGGGGGAAGGATAGGAAGTATGGTACTTCATTATCTTGATTAACATTAGTATGGCATGGCTTTGGTCTGGTTCACTCAAACCTTAATGTTATTGAAGTCCAGTATCCTCTATCTAAATGCCTTTAATGCCAAGCTTGCTCTGAGATGCCACAGTGCATGCCATGTGAGGTTGTCACATATGCCTCCTGTCTTCTGAAAAGCTAGATGGAGCTGTGTGCATCCTTGCCTCAGAGGATTAGTGTTGACACTTACTCTAACCTACTTTGAAGTCAAATGTCATTCTTTTAAGGATGTATTCATAATGTAGTCATTGGATCTTCCCAAAATATGAGGGCAGCTGAGCTGTAAGCATGATGTTACATTAACTAAAAATCTAATCCAAGATTGTACTGAAGTGTACTGTATATCAATACCATTAAATGTAATCAAGATAATTGGAACAAAGACATTTGGGACAACTGATCCAGTCATCCATTTATTATAGTCCTTTCATGGAAATTATGTAACTCCATGATGTATTTTATCATATACTGCTTAGAGAATCAAAATTAATCCTTCCCTTGCTGATGTAGGTTTCATAACAATTATTTATAGCTATATGTTTTCCTTAGAAATTTAGGGGTTTATTCACACGTCTGGATTATTTAGTGCTTCAAGAATGCTGAATATTTGTTCTTAGTAAGTTAGATCAAAAGCTCAATTTTCCTGCTTTTAGTTTTCCTCGCCCTTTTCTAATATGCAAGCTATCCAGCCTCTTGGTTAGTTTGCCATCGGAAGGTGCAAAGCCCACAAAGGAACTGGAGTTAATTGAAAAGTATATATTTTGGCACATGTATCTGCTTTACATCTCTCCTATTTATATAACATATACTTGAAATGCATGCCTAGAGCCAGTGTGTGACTGCAGGGCTTGAGGGAAATCTCTGTATTAGCTCGTATGTTAAACAATTTAACAGGTACCTTCAAAAATGCAGTGTTTCCTCTTATGGACTCTAATAGTGGTGATCCAGCAGATATTCAGACTCTGGACAGGCATGTGATGATTAAGTATATAAGTATGAAATAGATGGGAACTTATCTAGCTTCTTATTCAGATCCTTGGGGTTTCCACAACTCTGCGGCTACAGAATTGAGCTCCAGAATCTAAGCTTTCTTTTTTTAAACACCTTTCTAGAACTTATGGCTGTGTGATTTGCAAGGGAGAGGGAGCCTTCCAAATGTGAATACGGTGTTGTCTTCCTGAATGTGCAAAAAGCTTCAAACAGTAGGTCCAAGTTGTGAACTCTTCACACTTGCTTAATAAGAAATTGATGGCAATTCTTAGGCCTCTTGTTACTCAGCCTTCCCTCCCCAGTCATCTTTGAGCGTAATACTTTCTTCTCCAACACAACACTTGGGTCTGCTGAGCCCTGATCTCCTGAGACATCAGGCTATTTCTTTTCCTGCCCATCACGGATTATGAAGCCCTAGACTGACAATATTCAGAACTGTGTAACCAGTTCCCCCACTGGCTAGATCCTTTCCGTCCATCTCAATTGGAGTAGTGGTCCAGTACCCACTAATAAGCCAGCAGGTTCTATTAGATTCACATTGCCTATGTCCCTGCTTGATTTCTCTCTAGCATAACTCCATAATCCAGAGATAGGAATCCATTTATACTGGTGCCTGTGAAGCAGGTTGTGACAATACTCCTGTGTTCACACCTTACACACACTTGTAGTAATTTTGCATTGGTCAAGTCTAGTAAGGTATCATTTGAAAACTCATAATTTGCTGGTCAGCATTGTCCTGATAAAATGTGTAGCAATATTGTATGTGAAGTTATAAGATTTCCTTGTATCGCATTATTAACACATGTTCCAAACCCCACAACTCTGTCCAAACTGAGGTTGGCAAATAGGTCTGTCCTAAACAAAGGAGTGTGTGCTCTGCCTAATTTGCATTTTAAGAATTAAATAGTCATCAGGCAGGAAGGGACACAAAGAAAGCTCAAACAAGTAAGAAGCTAGCAGTGGACAATCCTTCCACAGAGACCCTTTGTCTCCTAGTGCCCAGTAGAAAATGTTTTTCAAGAGAGGGACTGAAACCATAAAAAGGAGGGACAAACAGCCCAAGGCACTCCCCACCCGCTGCCCATCACAATCACCACACCTGAAGCAGCAAAGGAAACATTCATTAGACTCTGGGGGAGGGGTCCTAATCTATAGGGTTTGGTCAGTAAAACTGCTGAAAGCATATGGTGAGTAACTTTTTGCTTAAATCTGATATAGTTTGTTAGGTATTAGTCTTACCCAGTATGGCTGTTCTTATGTTATGTACTTGTAGACTCACTCAATCTCTCTTCATAGTTAATAAACATATTTTACTGTTTTATCTAATCCAGTGTGTTTAAATTGAAGTGTCTAAATAATTATTTGAGATCATAAACTGGCATATTATTCCCTTTAAGGAATAACAGACTTAACATATTTTTGTACTGTCTAGGAGAGGGCTGGGCAGTACATAACATATGTTTCTGGGGGGAAATCTGGGACTCGGGGGCGGAAGGGTGTTGGGGTCACGCTACAGTATAACTGAAGCTGATGAGAGCCAGGGTGTAGCTGGCCGGCTGCAGTTCACACAGACACTCAAGGTGTGGTTTGCACACTGGAAGGCTGTTGGTGATCAGACCAGGTGGGAGCTACTTCAGCAAGGCATTGTAAGGAACCCAAGGTTGCAGGGCAGGGGTCACAGCTGCTCATTAGTCTGGGTTGTACCCTGGTATGATGATACTACTAGTTTGGTATTTGATTCCGAAATGTAATAGACAATCTTGAACTTCACCAAATTATCTATTTCATAAGGCATTAATTGCTGAGCCAACTGCTGAATATATTAGGGCTATATCCTCCTTTCCTTAGCCTCCTGAGTAAACCCACTGGCAACAATTTGTTCCTGCATCGTCTAGTAATTAGCTAGAGCTGCAATACCTGGGCTAGATCACCTTCAAGGATCACAGGAGAGACAACTACATTCTCTCCAGATAACTTACTCTGTTAAACACCATGGTAAGCAGAACTGCAGCTTTATCTCGGCTTGATGCATAGTGACCTTTTCTGCCCTTTGAGTACTCTGACACTGGTCACACATATCATGCCGCTCCCTTCTTTGTGAACCTCACGTCCCTATGTCTCTATAGTCTTCGATTAACACTTTCAGACAATTGAGCCATGCAATAATGCGGGGGTTGGGGGGGATCAACACTTCAGCCTAAAAGCAGCTTTTATTCTTCATGTCTCCTGGTCCTGCCTCTGTGCACGGGACTGGACTAGATGAGCTCTCGAGGTCCCTTTCAGCCCTACATTTCAGTGGTTCTGTGTTATGTGTTATATGGTGAATGGGGAAGAATGACTGCTTCGTGCTGCCCCAGAGATGGCTGGATTTTGGTGAGCCTCATTTGTGTAGTTGATGAAGTCCTGTAGCATCATTCAACTCTAAAGATCCTGGCAAGATTAGTTTAGAGTAACTCTAATGTCCCTTAATTAAAATCACTTTGATTTCATATAACTTATAACCGGGCTGATGGGAATTTTAAAGCATAAAAAGGAAGTTTGTCAAGTACTCTTGAGCTTTTAGTAGGGCTCTTAGGGGGGGTCCTCTAGGGTCCCTGCAATTTCACGTCCTCCCCCCTTAAAAACCCAGCAGATTAATAACCTTTTCTTTGATCAGCAAATGCTGGACACGTCTGAGGATGAGGCAAGATGGTCTTGCCTCTCTCTTATCCTCGCAAGCTACCACCATTGCCAATACTTGAGATGAGTCAGGGTCTGGGATGCGTACAGGAGCCATAGCACTGTGGGTACTCTTTTAAGCACATTGGAAGAAGTGTATCAGTTTCAGTGCTTAGATGACCAGCCCCGTTGACATGCAAACAGAGACACCCCTTTCTCCTTAGCTTAAGCAAATGTTCTAGAGATGTTTAAAATAAATAGAGACAGGCCCTGCAACTTTGGTGGAAACAGCTTGAAGTAAAAAGTTTGCTAATTTCAGATACATTTGAGTTGAAGCAGTCACCCTTCTCCTTTCTCCCAATCCTCCCCAGTGTTTTTTAATGTTTTTTTTTGTGTGTGTCCTTTTTCACAGGGCAGAGCCTACTGGCATTTTATCACGAGGGATGCATGCACATAAGTTGCAAGGGCAGTTGGAGCATGTCAGTGTGTGAGGAGAAGTTCTTTAATATATAACTAGAACTGCAAAGTTACTATGAATAACTGTCCCTATGGCAATTACCACTAGTCACCTCCTAAAGTCCACAGTAAATGTGCTCGCATTTGCCTGCTGTCAACGCTTGTCGTGTACGAGTTCATGCACGTGTGTAAATACACAGCAGTGGCATACGTCTCTCAGGAGTGCTTGTGGCACATTGTGTTCAGGTTACTCATGTGAAACGGTTGCTTGCGTAATCTCCCCAGCTCACTGCCACAGGATGGAGAACGAATCAAGGTGAAGCAGGGGGAGGGAGGCAAGAAAGATTTATGAATGCTGTTCTGCTGTTGCCTGAGCTTCTGCTGTCTCATTTAAATCACTATACTCCCTCCACATGATACGGAGATTGGAGACAGGGCAAGCAAGGAGCCCGCACAAAAGTATTTGATTTTCATTCATTCCTATTACTAAATTATTACCGTAAAAAGTTTTGTGAAGGATGTGATATAAAACTAAATTCTCTCCTAGGGGCAGTATTAGGACTTATAAAGCAACTGACGCTAAAGGGAGATGCAGAACCAACTTGATTCAGGTCTTGGAGGCATTTTGTGAACTTAGGTACACACAACGCCTCCTGGAGCTCTAAGGGGAGGGGAGGAGCAGCACCCTTTTATAGTCCAGGGTTGTGTGCCAATGGGTTGCCCACCATGCCTAGCCACATCCTCTCTGGGTTACGTAGTGCTGTTGATGGCACACCCACCCCCTGTTAAGCTCTAGTCTAGCAAAACACTTAATGTTGTCAAGGCTTTGCTGGAATGGGGCTGTGGAGCTGAAGCACCAGGATTCTGGCTGTCTCTGTGTAAGTGCTCGCGGTTGAGAAGCATTACTTTTCAATGGCCTTTGTGCTGCACTAGCGAAAATATGTTCTCCTTCATGGGGATATGCATTGTAACCAATGGTCACTTCCTTGGCAAATGAGTCCCTAAACATCTCCAACAGTGTGCCTTGCTGTGCTTTCTGGCTTTCACTAGATCTGATTTGTTATCTGGTTTTAAATTTTGTCTTCCTCTAGAAGAACCCTTGTCTTTATGCCATGCTGGTACTCAAGCTGTGTGCTGTGATCCTTTTCCCTCTGGTGACCATAGTGAAGCACCTCATATGAGCTCTTTGTCCAGTTACATATGGATTTGCATGATTTAATATTCAGACTCCGAAATAGCAGGTTTCCAGAGTTAACATATGGCTTGGAAGGAGAATAGTCTTGCAGGGCTTGCCTTTTCCTTGCTTTCATTGTCTGACTTGTTAGCATAAAGCACAGTGCTGAAAGTAGATAATACCTCAGACTCAGCCAGCAGACATAAAGCAACTTAGGTTTTCCCAACAGGTATAAAGATTGTCTTCCCTTCATCCTGAGGAGTCATAGAGTTTTTGTTTGTTTTTTAAGGCCAGAAAGGCCTTAGTTTATCTAGTCTGACATCTGTCTGTATAACACAGGATGGAAATTGCACCTTCACTAGAAGCTTTCCAGTACTCCCATTTACAATTTAATTTGAGGAGTTCATGGGAATACCAGGCCGACCTGTCTTCAGTTTGATTTTATCTATTCTACAGCCTTTGGCACAGACATACATGAAACCGGAGTTTATGAAAAGGTTTTATACCTTTTTCTCTTTATTATCTGCAGCAGATTTCTTTTCAATCACTACTGTGATTCCCTAACTTCCTGCTCTTGGATGATTTAAGTTCTTCAGTTATTCCAGTTGTTTCCTGTGGTATTCTGGTGATTCCACTACTTTTCCACACAATGCTGGGAATTCTTCCTGCAGAATTGCCTTAACTTCTAACACTTTCATTCCCATTTTGACTTTCCATTTTTGCTGATCCAGTTGAGTCAGCTTCATAAATTTTTCCACTCACACAAATTTCCTGTTGCAAGTCTTCTCTCTGCCTTGCTATTTCCCTCTACTGCTCCTCCTCAAAGCTTTTGAAGTTGCATGTGTTTACCAAAACCCCAAGTAGATAACCTGAAATGTTAGACTAGTCTTCATCTAACTTTCCAATTTCTGTAGTCTTCTTGAGGGGAGAGTTAAGTAAATACAATTGACATGGTCCTCTGGCCTCTATACTATCTCGGAGAAATACATGTCTGAATGAAAAATTCTTCAGATCAACACACTCTTCCTCAAAACAAATTAAATCTTCAGTTGACATTTCCTTTATACCTGCATTTCCCAAGTAGGCTTCTGTATAACCATTCATGATGTCTGATGTAACCAGCACAATTTTAATACACAACCAGGTTCTGACCCTCCCCCCTTCTATAATTGCTCCAGAAACCTTGGAATTCTATAAGAATTGGTTTGTTTTTTGTTTTTTTTTTTCAGGCACCAATTAGATTGTTTAGTGATGCAGGAAATTTCCAATGACCTTCACATCCATTCCCAGGGCAGGAGAATTCCATTCTACCTTCTAATCTTGTATAACCTTGAATATTTTCAGTCTCCGCATATATTACTGCCTACTTTTATTTTACTATCAAATACACCAGGTTCTAAATTCTGGCTGCCTTTTCTTCTTAGCAATGTTTTCCAAACCAAGAGACCCTCTAAATTTGAAAAATAAAATAAAAAACTCCCTTAATGCTTTTATAATGTTAAAAATACTGAATAGTTCTTAACTGAATGTATAAGCAGTTAGCTTTTGAAGAAATGCTTACTGTCACTTGTGATGCACTTCTTTTTAGATGCTGAGTTTATCATGGGTGAAGACTGTTTCTAACTGAATCAGGGTTCTCTTAAAGTATAGAGCTGCTGCCTACACATTGTACCCAGAAAACACCACATGGTGCCAAAACATTTAAAAACAAACTTTCAAAAGAAGCAAGTAGTATGATATGGTGCTTGAACTGAGGGCGTCGAGACTCCTGGATTCTACATCAGACTCTTAATGCCAACATGCTATGTAGCCTTAAGGAAGTCACTTAAATTCTCTGGCCCAGATGCTCAAAGGTATTTAGCTTCATAACTTCTATTGAAATACCTTTTTGAGGATAGGAGTCTCTGTGCAGAAGTTTATCAAGCTGCAAAATGGAAAGAATACTTACTGTGTTTACCTCACAGAGGTGTTGAGAGGCTTAAATTGTTAAGTAATCAGGTTTTCAGACTGAAGGTGCTCTAGTGCAGAATCTAGAGACATTTTAAACTTTATCTAATAGTAAGTTTGTAAAAGTAGCATTTCCAACAACTGTCTTAAGTCTTCAAAGGGCATCATATTTAGAGCAGTTTTAATATAAGGTGCTAATTCTTCTGAGTCATCCATAATAAATTTGATCCTAACTGCTTTTCCTTGTGAAGTTGACAGATGTCATGTTTTTGTTTTTCTAAATGTTCTTCCTGTCAGATTTGATTTCTTGACACTAGGAGAGATGAACTAAAGAGCAATTACTTTAGAGCTCATACTGACTTCAATGAAAGTTTAATCTGCCCTCTCCCTAAAAGTCAAAGAAGTTTCTAAATTAATAACATCCTGGGGATGGTTGAATTTGAGTTTCACATAAAATGATGGTTTGGGTCACTTCTGAGGTAATACTGGCTGCAAGTAATTTCCTTATAATTTATTGATGACCTCATTATATAGCATGTCATTAAAAGCTTTACAAAATTATATCCCTACAGTGAGCAGAAAGAGATCAAGAAAAAATGCTTTATGTCTAATCTGTTGTATGTTTTTATAGGGTGCCTATGTGTAGTATCTAATATAATAATCAGAAAAGCATTTGGAAATGAGCTCTACTCCTGTTGTCCTAGATATTTGTGCTTTTAACTCTGTTGGTTTCTTTTTTTCTTAGTGTTTCTGTTCCTATCATGACCTTATGCTTATGGGTGGCTTCCACAAGTTTCAGGGCACTGTCCTTTTGCAATAGTCAAGTCAATGTGCAAACAGTGCCTTTTTAGGTCCTTCTTTCCGGTTGCAGAGAGAAGATCCCTTGGGGTTGCATGTATGTAATGCAACAATACCCTTAATCTAGCTGCTAAATGCATCTTTGTTTTTTGAATCCCTCTGACCCACCCTCCCTAAAATGTGCAGCTCTATCCTGGAGATCCACTGGAGAATCTTAACTTGAATGGGAGTTCCCAAAAGTTGCATTTTCTTCTTACCATATGTCACAGGATTACTGGACCCTTTCAGGGGACATGGACCCAGCCCCACCTGTGACTGATCAGTTACCTCCAAGCTCAGGTTATGGGTCAGGTGATAGTCTGATGAGCCCCGGGTCTTATAAAGCCAGCAATAGTCCTGCTGACCTGGAGAGTTGTAGAGAAGCTCTGGTGTGCTGGAACTAGGGTGCTGCCACACTCCCTGGCTTGAAGTAGTAACAGTAAACACGTGGTTTCCATCATTAGCACCCCCCTATAAAAATTGTTCCAGCACCCCCGCTTGCATTAGTTCTTGGATTAGGGCAAGGACCTAGAGAGGCTGAGAGAGAAGAAGAGAAAGCCTTTGTGAATTGTAGCCCCTGGGAGCAGAGGCAATAATTATGCCTAAGATTTGGTCCAATCAATAAATTGTGACCTAAGGCAAGGGCACGGAAACAGACTACATGGCATAGAATTGCTCCCTCCTGGACTGGTGCAGCAGCCCCATAGCTTACACTATATCTATGCCTGCAGCTGCTCATGGCTCTGTTGCAGCTTCACCGAAGTCTGCAGATATCTAAACTCTGTATGTTTCTATAGCTGTGGATGTGGCTGCCCTATTTTTCAAGGTGTCTTACATTATCGTTTTTGATACAAGATTTGAGGAACCATTTAAGCATGTACTGTATAGCATGAGTGTAAAACATTTTAATATACAAAATAAACATGGCCCTGCTGAGGCGCTCCCTTTTGGGGAAAGACTAAATTAAACCTGTCTCTGGCACATTTATTTGGAAGACCTTCATGCTCTTCACCTCTGAGCTCCTCAGAAATCATTGATTTAGTCTCAGTATTTCTGTGAGGTAGGAAAGTATCATTATCCTAATTTTACAGACCAAGGCATAGAGGTGAAGTGAGTTGCTTAAGGTCACACAGGAAATTTGTGGGAGAGCGGGAAACAGAACGCACTTTTCCCAAGTCCCAGTCCAGAGCTTTAGCCACAAGATCACATTCTTTGTCATGTAATAGATGTAACTGCTCCTACCAAATGAAGACAATCCTCAGAATGATTTTGTTTTGCATGCATGTCATCACCTTCCCCCTGTGTTTCTTTCTAAATTGTGGGAGTTTCGTGTGAATGCGCTCGGAAAATAAGACACAGAGACTTCTATAACTTGAAACACTTCAAGAGAGTTGAGGAAGGGGCTGCCCAGCACTGACCACAGTGTTGCAAATCCCAGAATGCAGATGACAGCATGACTATGGTCTCTCTCTCCCTTATGTACAGACTGGTTAGCAGTATATATGCCAACAGTATAGATGTAGCAATGATGAATATGTGCACTCCCGCCTCGTGCTTCTAGGGTATTATATCTGCCCCTGCAGTGTGGAGTTACAATGCCCTCAGCACCCCCAGACAGATACGGCTGTTCCTTCCTTCCCCACTCCAAGCATGAGGCATAAATTCACATATTTCAAGGCTAGAAGGGACCAATATGATCACCTGACCTCCTCAATAATACAGGACACAAACTTTCACCCAGTGTAGTATTTAAAAATCATGAGTCCCTTCCACCCACCACCCTCCCAATAATAAGATTGTCTTAAAGTTCATGAGGTGTGCTTTTTTCAAAAAATAAATAAAACAAATCTCAGGTTCTCTTTGTTAACCTGCTAGAGCCTTTAGGGTGCACTGCTTCACATTTTCAAGCTTTTCTTTTTAAACCAGAAGGCTAGAAACTTTTTTTTAAAATGAAAGTTAAGATGCCCATGCAGGCTCTTGACTCTAGCAGATGGGGCTTTAAGAAAGCCACCAAATACTGAGAGACTCTCAGTTAAATTGTGAGCATTGGCAGATCTACAGTGGTTCCATGGTTCTCGCTCATAGACCCATCTATGTGTGGTGGTGTCCTTGGGCCCGTGAATGTGGATTATTTCACTCCATTTATGCAGAGAATATTAACTATCGATCATTGATGGAGAGGGGCCACAACTGAAGACCTTTCAGGTGAGATGTGTTTGTGTGTATAAAATAGATGCATTGGACGTAGCTTCAAATATCCATTAAATTTTTTTTTGGACATCTGGAATTTGAAATGTGTTTTCTGCAGGTGAGGTGCCGTTTCCTTTGCTGACTGAGCTCTGATAATCTGAGCTCTGATAATCTGAATTCCTCTGGTTCCCATGGGATTCAATATAGGGTGGGAGATCAAGCAGTCACAGGTATTGCGCAACGGATGTGATATTAAATGACCTCAAAAAGGCATTAGGCAGCCATCTGGCTCACAACATACAGCAGGAACTCCAGGATCCTAATCAGATTATTTCTATTTTTGGCACAAGCCGAGTCCCCTGGAATTTCTGGGACTCAGTAAATGGAAAAGATAAAAAGTAATATTTTCTTCTAACTTTGCCCTCTGGTGCCAGTGAGATTTTACAAATAGAAGGTATTTAAAATGAAGGTTTTAAAAAAAAATCTGTTAACTGCTGAGTAATCGGTGTGCTTTTTACTGCTGTATTGAAAGGACTGCTGAGTACAGAGTATTTCATTCAAAAACCCTAAATCACTTGGTCACACTGCAAAGCCATCGCAACCTTTTCTTCCAGTGGAAAGATAAGAGTTAATGCCTCTTGCATGTATATTTAAACAATAGACACACCACCCTGCCATGGGTCAAAGGTCAAAGATGGGTGCACCTAGTATAATCTAATGATGCTTTTTAATTACTCCAAGTAACTTGCACATACATGAAAAGATTACCATAGTTTGGCTGTTGAAGGAGACTAGGCATGTATCTGTGCCTGAAGTTGCTAGTGATGGTAGAATAACTTCTAGTGGTATAAGATGTCTGTTTTATTGGGAAATCCTTTGTGCTCAAACATGGAATTATGGCATAACATGGTAGTACTGAGAGCAGTGTGTGTGGACCTCTGGGGGCTACTGCAGTGAGGGATGTGTGTGGAAGCAGGGTGTATTTAAGTGCTCTGTCTTAAATCACTTTTGTTCATTCTTTTCCTGTTGGATTCATTTATGTAAATAAACCTTACTGACTATAGTTAAAGTACTGTATACCTGGTCTGTCATTGGAGAACACAATGTTCTGGCCACAATGTTGAAAATACTATCATCTAGTCTCTGGGGTTTTTTTTATCAGCACGTATATGAGAAGGGTAAAGTAGAGGAAAGTCGAAGTAATCTTGTTAAGGCAGTAGACTAAGACTCAGGAGTGGGACACATTGAGAATTTTCATTCAAAAACCACATATTCCTTGAAACTGAAACTTCATGAAACCAGCTCAGTTTTGATGACTCTCCCAACTCAGTTCCCCCTCCCCCCAAAAAATTATCAATGTTTTTAGTTTCGACACTTTCAAACAAAAAACCTGGTTTCCCAGTTCAAAACCACTTTGTTTCAAAATGTATGCTAATTAGACTAAAACATCGATTAAAAAAGAGGCCAGCATCACAAGACGTTTCAAAAGTACCAAAATGAAACATTTAGATTGATCCAAACCGATAAACCAAAAACCCCAATTTTTTTTGTATGGAAAATTTTTGAGATTTCAATTTTTTGTACCAAACTGAGCCAGGAAAGTTTGAACTCAAACATTTTTGTGTGGGAAAACCATTTCCCATCCAGTGCTTATCATGAGATTAAGATCCTAGCTCCGTCACAGACTGCTTCTGAGACATTGGGGAATTCCAACTCTGTGCTCAGTTTACCCTCTATAAAATGGGATACCGCTGCTCTTTTGGTCTCTCTTGTCTAGTTAGATTGTAAATTCTTCAGGACAGGGACTGTCTCAGACTACATGTTTGTGCATTACCTAATGCACTGGGGCCCTGACCTTTGTTGGGGCTGCTAACTGCTACAGTAATACAAATTATTAATAGTTGGAAATATAATAGTGACACCCATGCACCTTTCTTTTTCCTCCAGGTTTTTAGAGTGTGGGATATACAGACCCTTTCGCTGCTGCAGATCTTCCACGATAGTCAGGGGAAACCTGCAGAAATGCAGATCTATGCCATGATATTTGACAATAACCATGGCACGCTTATTACAGGTGTGTAGACATAATTAGTGAATGAGAAACACATTTCCCCTCATTTTAATTTTTGATTTTCCATATTCTGAAACATCGCTGAAGAAGGTGACAGCAGCATGGCGTGACAGTAGAGAAAGTTAGATATGGGGGATGTACAGAAATCTAGGACATGACAGAAATTTTCTACTCTTGGCTAATGAGGCATTTACAGATGAAGGCTATTTGGCATCCCTCCATTTGATGTGGTGGAGGAGTTTCATTTTATATATAAAATCTGGTTTTCCTTTTAATTTGGAATATGCATGAGAGGCTTAAGATGACAGACACAGAAATGATCTCTCTCAAGCAAAGTTTCCCAAATTTTTGAAAGCTGAGCCCCTCTTCAGGAAAATGAAACCAGTTACACTCTCTTTCAGCCCTGCCATCTGTTGTTGTTTATTTAAATCCCTTGAAAGGGATCTCTCCCCATGTCACTGTTCTTCAGAGAATGTTACAACCACAGTCAGTTCCCAAGACACTCGAGTTTAGAGTGTCTTGCCCTCCAGACTGCTGGAGGCAGGAGCCTGTCAGTCTGGGCGCCAGGAAAAGTGTGTTCTTACATGAGAACAAGAGCTTCCCCCATGGCCTATGCTTTTCCTTTTAAAGGCTCCTGGCTGACATAATGGGGTCCAGCTGCCAGCCCCTCCCTTCTGGCCTGGCAGTTCGAACACACTCTTTGTGAGGTGGCAGGTTCTCTTCCCACCTTCCAGGGAAGCTCCCTGCTTTTTCTGGGGGAAGATGTGAACAACTTATCTTAGAAACCGGGAAGAATGGAAGGCTGCCCATTTCAACATGTTCAGCTTATTCATAAATTATCTGGAAAAAGGGATAAACAGTGAGGTGGCCAAGTTTGCAGATGATACAAAAATCTGTGGAACTTGGTGCCAAAGGATGTTGTAAAGGCCAAAACTATAACTGGATTAAAAAAAGAACTTGATAATTTCATGGAGGATAGGTCCATCAATGGCTATTAGCCAAGATGATCAGGGATGCAACCCCTTGCTCTGGGTGTCCTTAGCCAGTGACTGCCAAATGTTGGGACTAGATGACAGGAGATGGATCACTTGATGATTGCCCTGGTCTGTTCATTCCCTTTGGAGCATCTGGCATTGGCCAGTGTCAGAAAACAGGATACTGGGCTAGATGGACCATTGATCTGACCCACTATGGCCGTTCTTATGTTCTTATTTAAATACTTGGTTCACTGTATCTTGAAGTTCGTCCTCACTAAAGTAAACCCTAGATTCCTGTATAATCTTTACCTTAACCTGCTAACATTTAAAAACTACAAACTGCCATGTCTTCACTAAGATTTTACCTTGCCTTAGTTAACCACTTGTACCTCAACATTTGAGATAACTGGACCCACCTACCAGTCTGATTTGTCAATTACCTTGAGCCTTCTTGAAGGGGGCTTACCACATGTGTCCAGGGTGATTCAGCAGAAGCGCCCTACATTCCTGTAAAGGATGTTAGTCTGCCTGACCTTTCTGTTTAGTCTGGCATTTGATTGAGTCTCTTAAAGTTTGTGTCATCTTATTCTGAAGGCCAGTGAAATAGTTATATGTGAAAACGGTCATTTAAAGTTTTAAATCCTATAGGATTTGCAGATACATAGTTGGATATTTCCTCAGCTGAGGATTTAGTGTGAGATGAATTGTCTCAACTCAGTCTCGCCAAACTGTTCTACAATCCATACAAGGATGATTATGACTAAACACTAAGCCCTGCTAGCGATTCTATTAAAAGGTAAAATGAATTCCTCCTCACTGCCAGAGAGGGCAAGAGACCCAAGTTATGCATAGGAGAACTAATCCTCACTGCCATCTACTTGACATGTATTTACATAGAAGGCTTCAAATTTTAATCCTCTCATGTCCATAAATCATTACAGATACAGATGTTTATGGATAAGTCCTACTGTCTAACATGCTCTATTTGCATATTTTGACAGATGCACAGTGGTGCTTTCTCCAGTATTGTCCCATATGTCTGGAATCATACCCTGCACCTTGCAGACACCTTCTCCTCCTAAAAAGAAAAGGAAGACTTGTGGCACCTTATAGACTAACCAATTTATTAGAGCATAAGCTTTCGTGAGCTACAGCTCACTTCCTCAGATGCATATCGTCCACGATATGCATCTGAGGAAGTGAGCTGTAGCTCACGAAAGCTTATGCTCTAATAAAGTCCACGATATGCATCTGAGGAAGTGAGCTGTAGCTCACGAAAGCTTATGCTCTAATAAATTGGTTAGTCTCTAAGGTGCCACAAGTCCTCCTTTTCTTTTTGCGAATACAGACTAACACGGCTGTTACTCTGAAACTTCTCCTCCTACAAATCCACTGCTGAACCTAAGTCTTGTACCAGTTCAATTATGTTACGATAAATAAAATGGGAACTTGCATGTGTACACTGCACAAATAGGCGGGTGAGCTTATGCAGTTGAAAACTGACCCTTCTTCAACCTTCTCTCATTTCCCTATGCCATGGTTCATTTTGACTGTAAATGCTCTGATCAAAGAGATGTAGGTTTTATTTGTCTGCAAAGTGCCATGCGTACCTACAGTGCTGCATAAACCAAGGTATTGAAACGACAGCATAGCTTACAGACGGATTTGCTTTGTTCAATAGGAAGTGACTTCTGGGATTGCTTTACTCAGTGAGATTGCTATCAATCAGGATTGAGGAATCAATTTGTTCCTTCCTACACTGGCCCCCTCTGGAACTATAAATCCCCTAGTTCCTATTGATCTGGGGGCTAGAGTTGCCTCTCCCATAAAAATTAGATAGTTGATTGTCTAAGGCAGCAAAATATGATAATATTCCTATTTAGTGATTGTTTGTTGTGCTTGAGAGTGGTGACTATTTTCTACTTTTCTTCAGACAGCAGAAATTCTCTAGAACTAATACAGGCCAGAGGTATCTCTATATTCTCTTGCATAATTCAAATCAAATACAATGGTTTATATAGAGTTGATCCATTTCCGCAAATGGCAGTTTGCACAGTCACATAAATGTTATGTATTAGTACCTCTCTTGCCATTTTCAGGGTCATCTGTCATTGATATTTATCCTCTAACCCGGATGATACAAGACACCAAACAGGTTCCACAAACACATGAAAGAAACATCAACGTACTGGCTTACAACAGGGCTTTTCATCAAGTTCTCACTGTCTGTGCCGAATCTATTGTGAAGGTGAGCACAAACTTGCGCCCTTCAAACTGGGGGAGAAAAGGAATGTTGCAGTTGCTTTTATCACAGATAAATTGTTGAGCAATTAGGCAAGAGTTAATCGTGTTTGTTATGCGAGCCATCATCTCTGCAGCTATTTTTATGCTGTAGCTCTCTAGGGAAGCGGTAATCCCTGCTAAATAAGCCATTTAACATCACAGCAGCATTATTTCTATCAGGTGACCCTTTCAGCTGAACTGCAGAATCAATGTAATTAGTCTCCTCTTTCACATTAGGCACCAGAAGGATGGGTGGGGAGGAGGATCTGGTCTTGATGGTGAACTCCTTTTCCTTCACTTGGCTTTTGTTCCACGCTACACCTACAGGAATGAATCTTGGTATATAAATTTAATTCAGCCTATGAAACAGTGATCATTGGTTATTAAGTGGCTACAAAAAGCTGTTTAATAGCTGTGACTGATATAAGAATGCTTCGGATGAGGAATTTGAGCATGTATACATAGTCCTCGATTCCAGAGCACATCCCTATTCAGGACAGTACTTAGGCATCTGTTTAAAGGTAAGCATGAGCTCATGGCCTATTGCAGCTCAAGGGCTTTCTGAATTGGGACTTAAACAATGAAAAATTACTTTGGAAACTATGTAGAATCTGGAAAAACTACAACACTAGAAGATGATTCCGTATCAAAGGTTAAGCATTCCTCCCCAATTTGCTCTAATCAAGGGTAACGGGCTGATTTGCCCTAAGGGATGGAAGGCCTGGGGCCAGCCAACCCTGCTTACTAAGAAGCTACCCCTGAGAGGAGTCAGGAGATTGCCATTGCCCAATAAAGAGCTATGGGAGGCTGCAGTGAAAGGGGGGGCTCAGGAAGCTGTGGTAGAGACTGAGGAAAGTCTCCTGCAGGGAAGACCCTGAGATGAGGGGAGCTGCCCCAGCGAGGATAACTGGGAATAGCCCGCTAAGGCAGGAAGAAGACCTTGACATGAGTGGAATTTGGAAGGCAAACCCTGAAAGTTGAGCTCTACCTGGGTAAAGCCTAGGAGTGGTGATTGAACTGGAATCCGCTTCTGAGAAGGGGGGCTGGGGACTCCCTACCTAAGGGGAGAAAGACATTGAATGCTAGCATTGGGGTCTTGTAGGCCAAACTGTCTAAGGACCAAATAAATTGGACCCCAGGGGGGAATGTTTTAAATTTAGCTTTAGGCTAGCAGAGTGCAGTTCCTGAGGACCCTGAGAAGGTAGAGGAAACAGGGCATGGTGCTGCAGAGTGACCTCTGTCCACGAGATGGTGCTCTGGAGCAGCTGCCCTGTCACACCAACCTACATGACTTAACTGTCACCTTCCTATTATCCTTTCCCTACTCTCTTCTCTGAACTGTCTTCCATGTGGCTGATGGGCCTGGATCCAGCTTGCTGGCTTTGTCTGCCATACCCACATCCTCTCCTCTTTCAGATCAATTGTTGTATACAGTGGTGTTGTAGCCATGTTGGTCCCAGGATATGAGAGACACAACGTGGGTGAGATAATATCTTTTATTGGACCGACTTCTGTTGGTGAGAGAGACAAGCTCTGCAGAGCTCAAAAGCTTGACTCTTTCACCAACAGAAATTGGTCCAATTACAATAACTAATACTTTTTTTTAAATGGACCAGTTATTGTAAAGCCTATAGACTTTATCTAGTCCTTCCCTTAGAAAAAGTGTTAACAAACTAGACAAACATAAAAAGCTGGGTGGTTGTTTTTTTTTTTTTAATTGATCCCCCCCTTCCTCAATCTGAGTTGCCTGTTTCAAATGTGAGCTTTTGGGCAGGGTCTCTGAGTAACATGTTTAAAAAAAGTACCTGAGCCTCAGTGATATTTTCAAAAGGGATTTAGGCACTTAGAATCCTGTCTCCTATTGACTCTCAATGAGTCTTAGGTTCCCATGGGTATGTCTACACTCCGGAATAAGGTCGAATTTATAGAAGTCGTTTTTTTAGAAATCGGTTTTATATATTCGAGTGTGTGTGTCCCCACAGAAAATGCTCTAAGTGCATTAAGAGCATTAACTCGGCGGAGTGCTTCCACAGTACCGAGGCTAGAGTCGACTTCCAGAGTGTTGCACTGTGGGTAGCTATCCCACAGTTCCCGCAGTCTCCGCTGCCCATTGGAATTCTGGGTTGAGATCCCAATGCCTGATGGGGCTAAAACATTGTCGCGGGTGGTTCTGGGTACATATCGTCAGGCCCCCCTTCCCACCCTCCCTCCGTGAAAGCAAGGGCAGACAATCGTTTCGCGCCTTTTTTCCTGAGTTACCTGTGCAGACGCCATACCACGGCAAGCATGGAGCCCGCTCAGGTAACCGTCGCCCTATGTCTCCTGGGTGCTGGCAGACGCGGTACTGCATTGCTACACAGTAGCAGCAACCCATTGCCTTCTGGCAGCAGATGGTGCAATACGACTGGTAGCCGTCATCGTTGTGTCCGAGGTGCTCCTGGCCACGTCGGCCGGGAGCGCCTGGACAGACATGGGCGCAGGGACTAAATTTGGAATGACTTGACCAGGTCATTCTCTTTAGTCCTGCAGTCAGTCCTATTGAAGCGTCTTATGGTGAGCAGGCAGGCGATACGGATTGCTAGCAGTCATATTGTACCATCTTCTGCCGGGCAGGCAAGAGATGAGGATGGCTAGCAGTCGAACTGTACCATCTTCTGCCGAGCAGCCATGAGATGTGGATTGCTTGCAGTCCTTCTGCACCGTCTGCGGCCAGCCAAAGATGTAAAAGATAGATGGAGTGGATCAAAACAAGAAATAGACCAGATTTGTTTTGTACTCATTTGCTTCGCCCCCCTCCCCCGTCTAGGGGACTCATACCTCTAGGTCACACTGTAGTCACTCACAGAGAAGGTGCAGCGAGGTAAATCTAGCCATGTATCAATCAGAGGCCAGGCTAACCTTCTTGTTCCAATAAGAACGATAACTTAGGTGCACCATTTCTTATTAGAACCCTCCGTGAAGTCCTGCCTGAAATACTCCTTGATGTAAAGCCACCCCCTTTGTTGATTTTAGCTCCCTGAAGCCAACCCTGTAAGCCGTGTCGTCAGTCACCCCTCCCTCCGTCAGAGCAACGGCAGACAATCGTTCTGCGCCTTTTTTCTGTGCGGACGCCATACCAAGGCAAGCATGGAGGCCGCTCAGCTCACTTTGGAAATTAGGAGCACATTAAACACCACACGCATTATCCAGCAGTATATGCAGCACCAGAACCTGGCAAAGCGATACCGGGAGAGGAGACGACGTCAGCGCGGTCACGTGAGTGATCAGGACATGGACACAGATTTCTCTGAAAGCATGGGCCCTGCCAATGCATGTATCATGGTGCTAATGGGGCAGGTTCATGCTGTGGAACCCCAATTCTGGGCTTGGGAAACAAACACAGACTGGTGGGACCGCATAGTGTTGCAGGTCTGGGACGATTCCCAGGGCTGCGAAACTTTCGCATGCGTAAGGGCACTTTCATGGAACTTTGTGACTTGCTTTCCCCTGCCCTGAAGCGCATGAATACCAAGATGAGAGCAGCCCTCACAGTTGAGAAGCGAGTGGCGATAGCCCTGTGGAAGCTTGCAATGCCAGACAGCTACCGGTCAGTTGGGAATCAATTTGGAGTGGGCAAATCTACTGTTGGGGCTGCTGTGATGCAAGTAGCCCACGCAATCAAAGATCTGCTGATATCGAGGGTAGTGACCCTGGGAAATGTGCAGGTCATAGTGGATGGCTTTGCTGCAATGGGATTCCCTAACTGTGATGGGGCCATAGACGGAACCCATATCCCTATCTTGGCACCGGAGCACCAAGCCGCCGAGTACATAAACCGCAAGGGGTACTTTTCAATAGCGCTGCAAGCTCTGGTGGATCACAAGGGACGTTTCACCAACATCAACGTGGGATGGCCGGGAAAGGTACATGATGCTCGCATCTTCAGGAACTCTGGTCTGTTTCAAAAGCTGCAGAAAGGGACTTTATTCCCAGACCAGAAAATAACTGTTGGGGATGTTGAAATGCCTACATGTATCCTTGGGGACCCAGCCTACCCCTTAATGCCATGGCTCATGAAGCCGTACACAGGCAGCCTGGGCAGTAGTCAGGAGCTGTTCAACTACAGGCTGAGCAAGTGCAGAATGGTGGTAGAATGTGCATTTGGACGTTTAAAGGCGCGCTGGCGCAGTTTACTGACTCACTTAGACCTCAGCGAAACCAATATTCCCACTGTTATTACTGCTTGCTGTGTGCTCCACAATATCTGTGAGAGTAAGGGGGAGACATTTATGGCAGGGTGGGAGGTTGAGGCAAATCACCTGGCTGCTGGTTACGCGCAGCCAGACACCAGGGCAGTTAGAAGAGCACTGGAGGGCGCGGTACGCATCAGAGAAGCTTTGAAAACCAGTTTCATGACTGGCCAGGCTACGGTGTGAAAGTTCTCTTTGTTTCTCCTTGATGAAACCCCCCGCCCCCTGGTTCACTCTACTTCCCTGTAAGCTAACCACCCTTCCCCTCCTCCCTTCGATCACCGCTTGCAGAGGCAATAAAGTCATTGTTGCTTCACATTCATGCATTCTTTATTCATTCATCACACAAATAGGGGGATGACTACCAAGGTAGCCCAGGAGGGGTGGTAGAGGAGGGAAGGAAAATGCCACACAGCACTTTAAAAGTTTACAACTTTAAAATTTATTGAATGCCAGCCTTCTTTTTTTTTGGGCAATCCTCTGTGGCAGAGTGGCTGGTTGGCCGGAGGCCCCCCCACTGCGTTCTTGGGCGTCTGGGTGTGGAGGCTATGGAACTTGGGGAGGAGGGCGGTTGGTTACACAGGGGCTGTAGTGGCAGTCTGTGCTCCAGCTGCCTTTGCTGCAGCTCAACCATACACTGGAGCATACTGGTTTGGTCCTCCAGCAGCTTCAGCATTGAATCCTGCCTCCTCTCATCACGCTGCCGCCACATTTGAGCTTCAGGCCTCTCTTCAGCCCGCCACTTACTCTCTTCAGCCCGCCACCTCTCCTCCCGGTCATTTTGTGCTTTCCTGCACTCTGACATTATTTGCCTCCACGCATTCGTCTGTGCTCTGTCAGTGTGGGAGGACAGCATGAGCTCGGAGAACATTTCATCGCGAGTGCGTTTTTTTTTCTTTCTAAGCTTCACTAGCCTCTGGGAAGGAGAAGATCCTGTGATCATTGAAACACATGCAGCTGGTGGAGAAAAAAAAAGGGACAGCGGTATTTAAAAAGACACATTTTATAAAACAGTGGCTACACTCTTTCAGGGTAAATCTTACTGTTAACATTACATACATAGCACATGTGCTTTCGTTACAAGGTCGCATTTTGCCTCCCCCCACCGCGTGGCTACTCCCTCAACCCTCCCCCCTCCCCGTGGCTAACAGCGGGGAACATTTCTGTTTAGCCACAGGCAAACAGCCCAGCAGGAATGGGCTCTTCTGAGTGTCCCCTGAAGAAAAGCACCCTATTTCAGCCAGGTGACCAAGAATGATATCTCACTCTCCTTAGGATAACACAGAGAGATAAAGAACGGATGTTGTTTGAACGCCAGCAAACATACACTGCAATGCTTTGTTGTACAATGATTCCCGAGTACATGTTACTGGCCTGGAGTGGTAAAGTGTCCTACCATGAAGGACACAATAAGGCTGCCCTCCCCAGAAACCTTTTGCAAAGGCTTTGAGAGTACATCCAGGAGAGGCGCGAATGCCAGGCAAATTAATCCTTTCACATGCTTGCTTTTAAACCATGTATAGTATTTTAAAAGGTACACTCACCGGAGGTCCCTTCTCCGCCTGCCGGGTCCAGGAAGCAGCCTTGGGTGGGTTCAGGGGGTACTGGCTCCAGGTCCAGGGTGAGAAACAGTTCCTGGCTGTCGGGAAAACTGGTTTCTTTGCTTGCTTGCTGTGAGCTGTCTACAAGCTCCTCCTCCTCATCATCTTCGTCCCCAAAACCTGCTTCCGTGTTGCCTCCATCTCCATTGAAGGAGTCAAACAACACAGCTGGGGTAGTGGTGGCTGAACCCCCTAAAATGGCATGCAGCTCATCATAGAAATGGCATGTTTGGGGCTCTGACCCGGAGTGGCCGTTCGCCTCTCTGGTTTTCTGGTAGGCTTGCCTCAGCTCCTTAAGTTTCATGCGGCACTGCTTCGGGTCCCTGTTATGGCCTCTGTCCTTCATGCCCTGGGAGATTTTGACAAAGGTTTTGGCATTTCGAAAACTGGAACAGAGTTCTGAGAGCATGGATTCCTCTCCCCATACAGCGATCAGATCCCATACCTCCAGTTCAGTCCATGCAGGAGCTCTTTTGTGATTCTGGGACTCCATCGTGGTCACCTCTGCTGATGAGCTCTGCATGGTCACCTGCAGCTTGCCACGCTGGCCAAAGGAAATGAGATTCAAAACTTCGCGGATCTTTTCCTGTCTACCTGGCCAGTGCATCTGAGTTGAGAGTGCTGTCCAGAGCAGTCACAATGGAGTACTTTGGGATAGCTCCCGGAGGCCAATACCGTCGAATTGTGTCCACAGTACCCCAAATTCGAGCTGGCAAGGCAGATTTAAGCGCTAATCCACTTGTCAGGGGTGGAGTAAGGAAATCAATTTTAAGAGCCCTTTAAGTCGAAATAAAGGGCTTCATCGTGTGGACGGGTGCAGGTTTACATCAATTTAACGCTGCTAAATTCGACCTAAAGTCCTAGTGTAGACCAGGGCTATGTCACTTAGGGCCATACATTAGAAGGTATTTATCTGCCTGAAAATGCAGATAGACAGCAAGTAGGATTTTCAAAAGCACCTAGATACCAAGCTCCTATTGATTTCAGTGGGACTTATGCATCTAAATACGTTTTTAAAATCTGATTCTTAAGCACTTCTGAACATTTTGCCACTTTTCTTCATACTTTGTAAAGCACCTAGCATACTTTTAATTCTTTGTCTGTGTCTTAAAGTCTTTAGGAAACTGGCTAATTCTCAAGTGCTGAGTATGTAGGAGCTGGCTTATTTCTTGAATATGGAGACACTTTCCCTGGAGTGAACCCCAACATTCCCTTTCTCTGTGCCAGAGAGGCAGTCTGTAACCAACATGATCAGTTCCCCCTGCTGCCAGTTTCCATCTCTCTCTTCAGGCCAAGGAACCAAGGATGGGTACATAAGCCGCATGTGGAGGTCAGGAAGTCAGCCAGGAAGACTCACTGTGGACTCGCCAACAGCGGAAGAGCAATAGGGAGGCAATACTCCTGGCGCTAAGAGGCACACAGAATAGAAGGACATTGGCCTTACTGGAGAAGCCTTATAGAATTGAATAAATAGCCTTTCTGTAGACTTTAATAGAGAATTTTATCCTTCCTATAGAATTGCATAGGATGACTCAGAAAAAAACTGGATCACAATCTCTTCTATTCTATAGGCTTTAGCACTAATTTAATTACATCAGAATCCAATTCTGAATTGGATTGAACAGTGTCACAACATTGTGAGATTTTTTAGCCCTGAATTATGGGAAATTGTTTTCTTTTTCCCACCCTGAAAATCAAAAATTTGGATCAAAGATGCCAGTTTTGGTCCATCTCTATTTGTTGTAGAAGCATGAAAAAATGACTAATTTTGCCAATAAATGCAGTGATTTAAATATGAACCAACTAAACCCCCTTGCTATAAATATGTCAGAAAAGCTATAAGCAAAATTGGCCGTTAATTTTCAGTGCCCTGCAGCTGACTTCTACAGCTTGATGATCAGAGGGGCTGAGCACCCACAGTTCTTGTTGACTTCACATGGAGTTATGGGTAGAGCTGAGCAAAAATTTTCAGACCAACAGTTTATTTGCCAAAAAATGGTGTGTGAAACTATTGGTAAATTTGACCCAGTTTCAGCCAAGACAAATTTTTTTTTTCAAGGCTCAGCTTCAGAAAACTCATGCATGTGTCCATGTCCCTGTCCTCTTTTAACCTTTAACCCAATGGTTAGGGCATGTTTCTGAAAGTGGAAGACCCATGTTTGAATCCCCCCTTTGGAGCAGGACTTGATCTCAGCTCCTCCCAGTTGAATAGCTCAACCATCAGGCTCTAAGCTAGTCTAGAGTGGGTTAGTCTCAACCTCTCCTGTTGCAGCTGCTCCACTTTGTATAAATACTTAAATATTCATTGCGGAAGGGACTTGAATTTTGACAAACTCTGAATATTTTCAGAATCAAAGCAAATATTTTTTTCTAATATTTTCAGTTTTCTGGCCAAAGCAAAAAATCAATTATTAACCCAGCTCTAGGTATGGATGTTCAACATTACTGAAAATTGGGTCCAGCTGGGGCACCCAAAGTTAGTAGCCACTTTTGAAAGGCTAGTTATAGTCTGAGAAATGAGGCTATTTGCTTCACAGTCACACCCAGAAGCCTTGCTCAGGATTGGGACCTCATGCTAGTTGCTGTAGAAAGACATGGTAAGGGAGAGTCACTGCCCTGAAAGGCTTATATAATTATCATATAGCATTATTGCTTCACTTGAGAAACAAATCCTTACAGGACACACATGTTGGATACTCCAACATAATTGATTCATCCCTTCCTTGTAGCCAGGGCCAGATTTAGGATCAGGCGACCATCTCAGGTGCTGGGCTTGGAGGGCACCAGGCTTGGCTTGGGGTGCTGTTTTTGTTGTTAGTGACAAAAGGGAATATAGAATGTCTGAATTAAAAGGTTTCAGGTATTTTGTATGTGGATTCATTTTTTGCTAAGTTCCTAAAATGTTCATAGAACCTTCCAGACTTTCTGAGAACTACATTGTCCTCAAACCTCTTAGAATGTTGTCAGCCATGCCCTTGTGGGTCTATAAGAGATGGTGTGTTGCCAGTCAGTGAGATATAAGAACGAACTGAAGTGAGAGCCCAGCTGCGATATTGTGAACCTTGTTTTATTGTGTAACTGTGAAAGCGTACTTGTGTTTTAAGACTTGAAGAGTGTAAGAAGAGACCGATAAAGGACATATTTAATGAGAGGCCAGAGCTATCTATCGAACCCCTATCTACACAACAATATAAAAGTTTCTATAAGCTTAGAGGAAACAATTTTTTTTATTTGCTTACATATAGCATGAATAAATACAGATTTAAGGATCCTAGTGTGCAAGTTTATAGTCTTGTATGAGCAGGGGAAGGAGACCAAAGCCCTGAGGTAAGTGGGGAAGTGAGATACCAGGAGGAAGCATGAGCAGGATAGTACAAGAGGGGAGGGCCTCATGCTGAGAAAGTGGGATGATCAGCGAGTTATCTTAAGTGCCTATACACAAATGCAAGAAGCCTGGGAAACAAGCAGGGAGAACTGGAAGTCCTGGCACAGTCAAGAAATTATGATGTGATTGGAATAACAGAGACTTGGTGGGATAACTCACATGACTGGAGTGGATGGATATAAACTGTTCAGGAAGGACAGGCAGGGCAGAAACGGTGGAGGAGTTGCATTGTATGTAAGGGAGCAGTATGACTGCTCAGAACTCTGATATGAAACTGCAGAAAAGCATGAGCGTCTCTGGATTAAGTTTAGAAGTGTGAGCAACAAGGGGGATGTCATGGTGGGAGTCTGCTATAGACCACCAGACCAGGGGGATGAGGTGGATGAGACTTTCTTCCGGCAACTAACAGAAGTTACCAGATCGCAGGCCCTTGTTCTCATGGGAGACTTCAATCACCCTGATATCTGCTGGGAGAGCAATACAGTGGTGCACAGACAATACAAGACGTTTTTGGAAAGGGTAAGGGACAATTTCCTGGTGCAAGTGCTGGAGGAACCAACTAGGGGCAGAGCTCTTCTTTACCTGCTTCACAAACGGGGAAGAATTAGTAGGGGAAGCAAAAGTGGAGGGGAACCTAGGAGGCAGTGACCATGAGAAGGTCGAGTTCAGTATCCTGATACAAGGAAGAAAGGAGAGCAGGAGAATACAGACCCTGGACTTCAGAAAAGCAGACTTTGACTCCCTCAGGGAACTAAGGGGCAGGATCCCCTGGGAGAATATCATGAGGGGGAAAGGAGTCCAGAAGAGCTGGCTGTGTTTTAAAGAATCCTTAGTGAGGTTACAGGAACAAACCATCCCGATGTGTAGAAAGAATAGTAAATATGGCAGGCGACCAGCTTGGCTTAACAGTGAAATCCTTGCTGATCTTAAACACAAAAAAGAAGCTTACAAGAAGTGGAAGACTAGACAAATGACCAGGGAGGAGTATAAAAATATTGCTCAGGCATGCAGAAGTGAAATCAGAAAGGCCAAATCACACTTGGAGTTGCAGCTAGCAAGAGATGTTAAGAGTAACAAGAAGGGTTTCTTCAGGTATATTAGCAACAAGAAGAAAGTCAAGGAAAGTGTGGGCCCCTTACTGAATGAGGGAGTCAACCTAGTGACAGAGGATGTGGAAAAATCTAATATACTCAATGCTTTTTTTGCCTATGTCTTCACAAACAAGGTCAGCTCCCAGACTACTGTACTGGGCAGCACAGCATGGGGAGGAGGTGACCAGCCCTCTGTGGAGAAAGAAGTGGTTTGGGACTATTTAGAAAAGCTGGACGAGCACAAGTCCATGGGGCCAGATGCGCTGCATCTGAGGGTGCTAAAGAAGTTGGCAGATGTGATTCCAGAGCCCTTGGCCATTATCTTTGAAAACTCATGGTGATCGGGGGAGGTCCTGGATGACTGGAAAAAGGCTAATGTAGTGCCCATCTTTAAAAAAGGGAAGAAGGAGGATCCGGGGAACTACAGACCAGCCAGCCTCACCTCAATCCCTGGAAAAATCATGGAGCAGGTCCTCAAGGAATCAATTCTGAAGAACTTAGAGGAGAGGAAAGTGATCAGGAACAGCCAGCATGGATTCACCAAGGGCAAGTCATGCCTGACTAATCTAATTGCTTTCTATAATGAGATAGCTGGCTCTGTGGATGAGAGGAAAGCAGTGGACGTGTTATTCCTTGACTTTAGCAAAGCTTTTGATATGGTCTCCCACAGTATTCTTGCCAGCAAGTTAAAGAAGTATGAGCTGGATGAATGGACTATAAGGTGAATAGAAAGCTGGCTAGATCGTCGGGCTCAACGGGTAGTGATCATTGGCTCTATTTCTAGTTGGCAGTCAGTATCAAGTGGAGTGCCCCAAGAATCGGTCCTGGGGCTGTTTTTGTTCAATATCTTCATTAATGATCTGGAGGATGGTGTGGACTGCACCCTCAGCAAGCTTGCAGATGACACTAAACTGGGAGGAGTGGTAGATACGCTGGAGGGTAGGGATAGGATACAGGGGGACTTAGAGACAAATTAGAGGATTGGGCCAAAAGAAATCTGAGGTTTGACAAAGACAAGTACAGAGTCCTGCACTTAGGACAGAAGAATCCCATGCACTGCTACAGACTAGGGACCGAGAGACTAAGGAGATGGTGGAATCTCCTTCTTTAGAGATTTTTAAGGTCAGGCTTGACAAAGCCCTGGCTAGGATGATTTAGTTGGGGATTGGTCCTGCTTTGAGCAGGGGGTTGGACTAGATAACCTCCTGAGGTCCCTTCCAACCCTGATATTCTATGATTCTGTAACTGGGATAAATCATGCATGCAAATTGTGCATCAGTCATGAAATGGGCTACAAATGCAATAAAAAGTAAGGTATTCAAAAGTTTAACAAATGGAGGGGGGCACCGAAGATGCTCCTTGCCTGGGGCACCATTTGTTCTAGGGCTGGCCCTGTTTGTAGCTAGTTTTCCTTTTTTTCTGTATACTAAAAACTCATTATATTTAACCATTCCTATCTCTAACTTAAAAATAATCTATTTCATGTGACTAGTGAAAATAGGCTATCTTTGCTAGAAGCATATTTTATGGGATATATGACAGTCATTTATTCAGCGTGTTTTGGCAGCCAACTTATAACACATGGTGTGGGGATTTTTGTCGGATGGACTGCAAATAATTTTAATTTTTTTTATAGGTCTGGGAGCTAGAATCCGGGCACCAAATCTACCAGATTGAAGATGCCCATGGGCCTAATATTGAAGTGACCTGTGCAGCAATTGATAAAAATGGGTTTCACCTTGCTACAGGGGCCTATGATGGTAAACAATTGAATTATCATTACTATTCTGTTCTCTCTTTAGAATGAGATACTATATTGTGACCAGGGCTGTGAGAACAGTTTGCTTGGAACCCACCTGAAACCATGTTGGATTGGGGTCCAATTTCAAAAAGCTTCTGCAAAACTGGACTGGTGCTGTTTCGTATGGATCTGGCCACTACCACCCCTTTATATTAAATGCCGCAATGAATAGCAATAAAATAGAGACATGGCATAACTTTAAATAAATACCACAAACTAAGCTTCTCCATGCAATTTGACTTAACTGTGTAGTACATCCTACCTCTGGAGCTTGAATAGACCTACCTGGGCTAGCTGTGATCAAGCTAGTGCATTAAAAATTGAGTGTAGCCACAGCAGCACAAGATGTGGAACAGGCTATCTGCCCCAAGTACATACATAGTCTATTGGACAGGGTGGTACTTGGGGCAGCAAACCTTTCCTACCATTGGTACTGCCACAGTGCCGCTCTATTTTTAGCATGCTAGCTCGACCCAAACTAGTCCAGGTATGTCCCCTCGAGCTGAAATTTACACCTTCAGCTCAAAGTGTGGACATACCTCTTGTGTACCAGGGTGTATGTACCCCGCCTCCAGTCAGAGAGGGGAGAGGTTAGTAAGCGTCCTTGCAGGACAAGAAAAATACCTGCCTGGCCTGAAAGGAGTATGAAAGCTGTCACGCCTGAAAGGAGAATTACAGCTGGATCTAATTTGGGAATCAGGCCTTTGAAAGGCAATTTTAGGCTTTATGGAAAATGGCCTTTGGCTCTGTCTGCCTGGCTTCTAGTCCAAGATCTTTCCCTCAGGACTTAGGAGCTAGACATGAATGGCATGAAGGACAAGAGGCTGTAATAGTCTGCACTGGACTACAGGGACTGTTCTATGATATGATACTTCTCTGGGGGGTCTGGAATAAGTACCCTGTGAATACCTGAGAGTATCGTGCCTTGCTGCATAAAGCCTGAAGCAGTCTGGAACCAGTCAGCCCTGCTCTACGTTACTTAGAATGAACAGTATTAGAGTAAGGATTACATTGAAACAGACACCTGAAGAAAATCCATCCTATATGCAGTGTGACAGTTACTGCAGTGTTAGAAACCCTGATATCTTCTTGGAATTTTCTGACTCTTGTGTGCTTGAATTCTCAATGTTAACACTGTTTTGATGACAGGTTTTTGCTTTCAATTTCCCTTGCTCATCTTCTTGTAAGAAAGGGGAGAAGGGATGAAACTGAGGTGCCCTTCACTCAGGAGGACTAAATTAGCTTAACAGGCAACTTTCACTCAGCTGTCCTTAACATTCTCAACCCTGCCACTCAAGGAGGCTGCATGAAAACATGGCAGCACTGGTGCTGGAACAATTTGTATAGTGGGGGTGCTGAGAGCCATTGAACCAAACTATAAACCCTGTATATGATGGAAACCACTTCAAGCCAGGGGGTGCTACCTCCCACACCTCTAGTTCCAGCACCTGTGCATGGCAAAATGTGTGCACACTCCAAATTTAAATGTTCACCACTTCAAAAATACTGAACGGACCTGCTTCAAGCGGGGCATGCATTTCACTCCTCAAAGAAAGCTCTAAAACAAGCCAAGGTTTGAGTTTCATAGAATCATAGAATATCAGGGTTGGAAGGGACCCCAGAAGGTCATCTAGTCCAACCCCCTGCTCAAAGCAGGACCAATTCCCAGTTAAATCATCCCAGCCAGGGCTTTGTCAAGCCTGACCTTAAAAACCTCTAAGGAAGGAGATTCTACCACCTCCCTAGGTAACGCATTCCAGTGTTTCACCACCCTCTTAGTGAAAAAGTTTTTCCTAATATCCAATCTAAACCTCCCCCACTGCAACTTGAGGTTGCAATCTTAAGTTTCAATCTTAAGTGTTATTGATACGCAAAAACCAAGGTTATGATAGGAACATGTAGGCTAAGTGCATTTTTTCCATCTTCGTATAATTCAAAAATAACAAAACCAATTTTGCTCAAACTTTCAAAAAAATTTAATTATTGTGGGCTAAGCCCAAGCATGAATATCTTCAGCCCAGAAGGCATTTTAATGAGGAAACTGTGAGCAACTGTAGTAAAGTAGTTAAAATGAAAAGGGGAAACTCAGTTTTATAGGATTTGCTGACTCTGTACACTATACATAGTTAGTGTATTTTCCGGTATGCAACATGTCATGTAATGTATGGCATGTTAGTTTGAGATTGTATGACAAGGCTTCTCCGTTTATTTACCAGACCTGCACTGAATTCTTCAGTAAACTTTAATAATTGATTAATCAATTAGCATGGCTGCATAATTCTGAAACTTCAGGGTTTATTGAAATGTTAAGAAGTGCAGCACCAAGAAATGTTGGGATATTCCAGAAATACACAAGGTGCCTCATGAAGAGGACATGGCCTCTGTCACAAAGCATGCAGACCAGATTATTTCCACTTGAGCATACTGCCCTTTATTTGCACCATTTACCTGAGATACTTTGCCCACAGGGCTTAGGGGCTACTCAGAAGGGAAAGCTGTTGTCAGGGTCAGTAGCTCCACATGACAAGGGTGGATCCCAGGTGGTAGCTGCTCCTTCAGAAAGTGCTTCAGCCTCTCTTTCCACCCCCTCATTTTGAGAGAAAGTCTGGTAGTGAGCCATATCGCTCTCAACCTTGTGGCTCTCTCAGATTGGAAGATCTGTGCCTTGCTGGCTCCCTTTCTGCCCTTTTGTGGGCTTGGCACAGAAGCAGGAAATGCAAAATAGGCGTGGAGAAGGACAGAATAGTGGTCTGTTGGCAATGGCAACGTCTGATAACCCCATATAACTGTGCTCACTGAGAGGAGAGGTGAGGGATTGGAGAGTCTATTCCATTGTTTTCCCATTTAGGCAAAAATGCTTTTGCATGCCCACAATCAAGGAAGCCCAGGGTTGAATTTACATTATCTGAAGCGTGAACAGACCTTGCAGGCAGACTGTTGTCCTGCCCCAGGAGATATTTCTAAAAAATATCTGGTGGTTGATGCTTTTACAAAGGTCCTAATGCTGGTCAGGGGCTCATTGTACAAACAGAATTAAATAAATAAGCCTTAAAGAGCTTACATTTGACTTTGAAATAACTCAGCCAACACATGAGAAATTGAAGGAAGGGGTTTTTGAGCCCCAAGATAAGTTATTTCTAGCATGGAAGATTTTAGCAGTGTCTAGAAAGGGAAAGGGTCCATATGAGGCAGGGAAATCACATAAATATTCCCTGCAATTGGCTGATTGAATATTTGTAAGGGATCCCTACATACACGCTTCCTGCCAACCCTGTCCCGCCCTCCCCCACAGCAGATACCTGGTATTTGTGAATTAGTCTATCCCAACCACATGCTTCTGTGAAGCAGTATTAAAATACCAAACATCAGACCTGTAGAAATGGGAAATGTGATGCAGCTGTGTTTTCTCTCTTTTTGCTATTTGGGACTTGTCAGGTTTCTGAATTGAAAATACATGTTTTGTGTTTAACAGTTTTTGTCCTTCTTGTTCAGGAACATTGAAAATCTGGGATTTTGGAAGTGGGCAGGAAATTAAAGCTTTGCCTGTCACAAATGACAGCAAAGATGATGAGCAGTGGCTGCTGCAGCTAGTTTATCTGAAGGCCAGTGAGAGTCGGCATGTGATCCTGGCTTTGGAGCACAGTGGGAAGATCCAAATCATTCAGGTTTTTGATATTTTACATGTGATTTATTTCATTCTGTAGCTGCTAATTCTGAAGTTCAAACAGACAGCTTTCATAAATCAGTAGGCAAACCCTATGCAACTGTCTATGTAAAGTAATTTTTCACCAGAGTAACTCTTTAATATTTAAAATATCAGTGTGTTCAGTGTTCCATGGCTAGATTTTCATCATTCTGCTCACCTCTTTCCATGAATCCACTACACTGGAACCGTTAATATTTTTCTCATTGCAGTTAGGCTTTGGTGGGAAGTCAAATTTCCTATCCCTTAGTCATTTTGCTCACCGAATAAGAGCCAGAGCCTGCCCTTAATTTGCAGGATGTGCATAACTTTACTCATTGAAGTAAATGGGAATACTCCAGTGAGTAAAGATAGTCACACGTGCAAGTGCTAATAGGATTGGGCCCCAAGACTAAAGAACTCTTTCCCTTCCCCTCTCCTTCAGAAGTGAAAATCAGAGGCCCACGCACTCCCTTTTGATGACATGATCTGAGGGAACAGCATGATCTGAATCCTGCATAGGAAGGTTGCAAAGGGATATGAAAAAGAGCGTCCCGTTCTGCAGTTCCTTCCTTCCTCTTGAGTTGCTGCAGTGCAGCGCTCTAGCCCCATTAGCAATCAGCTTAAATAGTTTACAAACTAACAAGAAAATAGCTAGAAGCAAATTTGAGGCTACTTTTGTTCTTGCATATTTCTATTTATAGTGATACCCTTTGCCCAAGCACCTACACAGAAGAGAATACTACACGCAAGGTAGTTGGTGAGGCAGACGTCACCCAACTTGTCTCTCTCTCTCTCTCTGTTCATAATTTGACAAAGACCTAGCCCACTCTGCCACAATGCACTCATACAGTCAAGTTAATAATCATAATCCCAATACATACAACCATAGGATTGCATAAACAACATACACTCTTAGGCATAGTAAGGTCATGGACAAAAGAACAGTTTTCTGATTGCATCTGGATGAAATTTCTGTAATAAAAAGTTATACACTGTGGTTATGAGCATGAAAATATCAAATGTTTGGAAAAATAAGAATTTATGCAGCCTTCTTTATCTCTCTGAATGTTGCTATGGAGGAGAATAGTCACAGTGTATGGAGCTGCTTTACAAATTAACATACTATAAAACTTGAAATAATCAGTTAATTGAATTTGCTATTTTTGGTTAATTAAAAAACCTCTAAATTTAATTTACTAACAGCTTAGATAGATGTAGCCACATGAACCATTCCTCCCAAACATTACTGTGAATCTAATTTAAATCTGAAAGGTGCTAAATAATACTGCCTAGTAGATTTAAATGTTTTATAGTAATTTTTTTTTCAAATAGTGGTGGTTCAATATTGAAATGGTTTTAAAAAATAACACCCCTCTTCAGCACTGATTAATTTTACAATGCCTCTAGAACTGCAAAGAGAAGAGGAGAGAACTGCAAAAAAAAAAAAAAAACACGAACTGCAAAGAATTGGGTAGACAATCCTCAAATCTGGTGGATATTCCAATACTTAGATTTACCAAGACAACACAAAACAGCTTCTGTAATACCTCACTGGTTACCCAGAAGCCAGCAACATAGTTCCCTTAAAGTAACCCAGCCTCAGGCCTGCACCCAAACACCCAAGTCAAATATGATGAAGATTACTGAAAATCTTATTCATCATATAAAAAAGTTCTACCAATCCCAAAGGATCGGACACATTACCTCCCAGGTTAATGAATATTCCAGATCTTACACAAATACACACTTACAGCCAATTCTTATTAACTAAACTAAAATTTATTAAAAAAGAAAAGATCAGTATACTTACAGACATGAGCACAATCTTGAGATTCAGATTCATAGCAGAGATGGTGAGCTTTGTAGTTACAAAGAGCTCTTTCAGAAATAGTTAATAGGTTTTGTCCAATGTTCATATTCAGGGTGGTCCAGTCAGGACTGGGATCTCAGTCCTTATGGCTTAGGCTTCCCCTGCATGAAGCCTCAAGCAGATCTGAGATGACAGGATCAGGACCCCAGGGTCTTTTATACAGTTTTCTAGCAGCCACTTGACATACAGTCCTGGGTTAACACTAGGCTTTTGATGTAGCCTTCTGTTTCCCAAACCTCACTGGTAATTAACTACATGGATTAACATAAGCTAATTTATCCGTTAGGCAGTCTATTACAAATTTTAAAGAGACATATAGACAATGACGTTATTGCATTCAAGATTCATCTAAACGTTAATATTCTTTTTTGATCTCTGAATCGATAGCTATAGTGACAAAGAGGAACTTATATCTTGTTTAATAATTAGCCACGTAAACACACACAATTAGTATCACCTCTAATTCTCTAACAATACAGGTTTTCACTTCAAAGTTCTAGCCTATCTCGTAGGGAAAGGCCCTACTTACCATTCACATACTTTCCTAACATGACTTTAAAGCTTGGGTCATTTAGCCAGCAAGCTGCTTAACCCTTTCTGGCCATGTGTTACACTCTGAATAAGATCTGTTGCAATTATACAACCATGGTAGCAACAATGGTTTGCATGGTCATATTTTAATCAGATAATGTCACATTTGTATTTTTGTCTTTGGTTAAATGGGTCATTTTACTAGGGTAATGAAGGTGAACCTTATCTGACTGTTACATGGGAGCTCCCTGAGGCTGTGTCACTTATTCTGCAAGGGAATCCAGTCATGTCTCTATGTCTGAAACCCAATGCCAGGAAAGCAAATGGTTTTTTTCCAGATGTTCAGCTGTTGTCTGATACAGAACCTAAGAGAAATAATGAAATCCAGGTGAGAACACCTCTTAATTTTCTGCATTATTTACCTAACATCAGCTAGTGAGTAAGAGATTTAGATGCAGAATGAGAGGCAAATGTTCTAAACTTTCCACTGCATTGAAATCCAAAAATATTTTATTTCAGGAGGTGACTATTTCTATGAGATTTAGTTACATGACACCTATTGATATTAGTAATTGTTGTGATTAAATAGATAAACATTGGTATGGCAATAGGCCCTTGATTATTGGTGTACGAATTGGAAATAGTAAATAGAGATGTCCATCCAAAAATCTCAATAGCAGTGAAAAGGACTTCATAAATCTTAATGAATTAATCCTCTCAACAACAAAGAAAGGAAGAGAGAGCCAAAATATGTCTATCTTAGATGAGGGCACTTAGATGTGGAGAAACAGACTCATCCAAGATCAAACAGCAAGTCTGTGACAGACCTAGGGCTAGAAACCGGATCTCTTGATTGCCAGCCCTGTGATCTAGCCACCGGACACTGCCTCCCATTCTAAATGACATGGCCATGGTGACATGAGTTACCTGTATACTTCTCATGAAATGAGGCACATTTAACACAGGCTTGCCAAATCCCTCTCGCCAGGGCAAATAGGTTCCCAGGTGATTGTGACCAATGTTACTGACCTCTGCAGAATCAGCTGTCACAAATTTTTTTAGGTATGTTTGTAGCCCTGATAGTTGTGAAGAAAAATGTAGTGAGTCACCTGTAGCTACTGCTGCTGGGTGGTGAGAACAACTGCTACTCAGACACGTTCAGGCCTGACTCTCTGTGACCTCTACTCGTTCTGCCTCAGTTCAGAGTGTGGAGGAGTCGCTGCAGTGGGATCAATTGAATCCTTTAGGCTCCACTATTCCTTACCATGGGCCACAGGGGAAAAGGGTGAAGATCAACAGTTCCCACTCCTCCTTGCTGCCAGTCACCTGAGGCCAGTTCCAGAGGAGTCCTGCTGTGCCCTTAGCAATGTCCTTATGTGTCTGGGCTCCTCCTCGTTTTATTTTTTTGGCCTATGTCCAGTGGGTCTCCCTCCTGCCTCCCATCAGGCTTGGTGGAACAGAAGATACCCCTCTCCATCTCAGAGAGGCCAGGCATGCCAGCAACTCTAGGGCCCCATCCCCTGAGCAAATGGCTGAATATCTGCCAGAATGGTGCTTTAAGTACTGTATATTCCATCCTAATAACACAAGAACAAGGGGACACTCAGTGAAACAGAAATGTGCAAATTCAAGACTGAAAAAAGGAAATACTCTTTCACACAATGTGTGGCTAGACTGTGGAATTTATTGCCACAGGAAGTTGTTGAGGCCAAGAATTTAGCAAGATTTTAAGAGGGATTGGATGTCTCTATGAATAACAAGAATCCTCTGAGCAGTGGCGTAGCCAGGTGGAGAAAACAGGGGGAATGGAGATAAAAAAGGCACCACCCGCTTGTGCTCACCCAGCGGCGCTCCGGATCTTCAGCGGCACTTTGGCGGCGGGTCCGTCACTCGCTCCGGTCTTTGGCGGTACTGAAGGACCCCCCACCGCCAAAATGCCGCCGAAGACCGGAGCGAGTGAAGGACCTCTGGCTGAAGTGCCGTCGAAGACCCGGAGCGCCGCCTGACCCGCCGTTGAAGACTCGGAGTGCCGCCGGGTGACAAAAACTTTAAAAGGCGCCACTGCTTCTTGATGGGAGAGCGCTGCCCTGCTCCCCCCAGCTACGCTACTGCCTCTGAGGTATAATAGTTGATGCCAACAGATCACTGCAAGGAATATAAAACTTCCTGCTTCAGGGGTTAAACCAATCTCAAAATATTAGGGATTAGGATGAGATTTTTTGTGAGGGCAGATTGTGCCACAGCTGCCTACTTTGATTTTTCACCTTCCTCTGAATCATGTGGTGCTGGCCAGTGTTGGAGACAGGACACTGGACTAGATAGTCCATAGCTCTGATGCCTGTCTAATTCCTGTCTAATGCAATGTGTTGTTCAGTTGCTCTTGCTGTTAATTTCATTTGGATGTTTGCGATGTGTGAATGTCTCAGTTCAAGTATGTTTGTGCCGGTATTAATGTATGGTGCAAACAGTGTAATACAAAGGGGAAGAAGAATGATCCTGGGTGTTCTTCCAGGAACTTCCTATGTCATGTTGAACAAGTATCCCCCTCCATAAAATGGGCATAAGAATACTTACAGTGGTTGCCATCTAAAAAGTCAGCACTCGCCAGGATTTATCACAAGTATTCCCTCCCACTTCATCCTTGGTCCCTAAAACAGGAAACTACTCTGGGGTCTCAGGTATAGTTAATGCAGTCTTTAATAGTGACCATAGGTCTTACCTCAGAGGGATGCTGAGGTCTTTGGATGGAAGGCACCATAAGAATGGCAAATGTTATAATGTGTAACTCTAATAAAATGCATTGAGTTTACAACAATGTACAATGTCATTTTCCGTACATAACGCATTTGTTTAAAACATTTCACTATCAAATGTCATGTCCTTCTTAGTAAAAGTCTTATTTATGCTTCCTTTAGAATTTACCAGTGGGTGAAGAAATGAAGTGCTTTGATGTGTTAAAAGTAGAAGGATACAGCTTGATAGCTACTGGAAATGCACATGGTGCAATAATCTTGTGGGATTTTGAATCTGCTACTGTCAGATACTTGTAAGTAATACTTTGGTAACAGATATGGCAATATCCTGGACAATTCCTATGGAATTAAGTTAAACCTTATTGATTTAAGTTTAAGTATTTTGGGGTACACTGTATTGAAAATACAAATGTTAATATACTATTGTATATAAAGAGTCCAGCAATGCCCCCTCTGCATCAAGGTCTAGTAATCTTGAGCCTTCTGGCTTCAGGGCTTTTCTCATCTAGAGTCCCCATATCAGGGGTAAGCTTTCTGCCTCCTGCCCTGCCTAGGAGTTGTTTGGTAACCACCCTCTCCACCAGTTCCCAATGCAGAGTCCAGAAGCTGATAGCTAAGTTCTGCACCCAGAAGTGCAATGCTTCTGTATCCCTGGGTCATTCCTACCAGTCCCCTCTTGGCATTTAAAAACAAGGCGTTAAACAACTGAAATCAAAGATAAAGCCTCAGACCTGAGTTCCGTGAGCCCCTTCTCTGTGGGTTTGGTGAAGTCAAGACTAGCAGAGGCCTCAGGCGTTAGGACATCCTGTAGTCCTGCTTCCCAGGATCTGAGAATGTACATCAATTCACTTCCACTGTTTACCCTCCTACTGACCTGGTCTGCTTTCCTTTTGAGCTCTTCCTCCAAGCCATGCATGCTTTGCACCTTCTCAACCCCTTCCTTACTGGTGTGGTGTTTGTATACGCCATCACACCACGCAAAGAAGTAGAGAGGGAGGCCAGGCAGTCACCTTCTCATGAGCTTGGACTAGGACAAAGCCAGCTGGCTGCCCTTTGAAGATGATAGAAGTGGAGCAGTAGAAAGCCCTCTCATCTCCAGATGACATGGTAAAGGAAGACTACACTTTTTTGCATGAAGGTGACACGTGTGGATGGACATGAGTGGGCAGATGGTGGGAATGGTTGGAACTCCCTCTTTCCTCCCCCCTCCCACTTCTTCTGGAGGAGAATCCTTTACTGAATTCCTCCAGACATCAGTGGTTTGGCTTTGAAGAAAGAGAAGGTTTGGAGAGGATTGCTACAGTACTGATCATCACTACTTTGCCAATATCTAGCTGTATTAGGAGAGCTCTTCTTTCTTTCATCTGAGTGGCTGCTGGTCTACTTTCTGACCTTCATGCTGGTTCCAAGAGCTACTACTAATATGGTGCTTGTTTCAGATTCCATATTTGTTTTCCCTTCCTTTGTCTTTTGGTGATGCTCCTCTTGATCCTAACAGTTTGTCTTTTAAATATTTCTCATTTTTTGTGCCCAAGTTTGACAAAGAGAAATCCCTCCAAAACACCTTCTTCCCTAATTAACTGCTCCAAAAAGTTGTCATTAAAAATAGCACTGTTATCACTCCTAAAGCCTTCAGAAACTCTGAAGTTATTGGGGGGGAGGGGAGAAACCCCAAGACCCTGAGAGTTCCCTCAATCAATGTTGTTCTATGCCTTCCCATATCTTGCCCACCAGGGACTGGCAGGATGGTCTAGTGATCTCTGTATGGTCCCAACTTTCTAGCAGCCCAAATCTGATCTCCCCCTAAGAATTGTCACATGCCACTGAACAGTTTTGCCTAGCTCTAGTAAATTCATTTAATAAGGCTGTAAGTAATTACCTTGAAAACTACATTCTGGCTTTGAAGAAGCTATTAGAACTGGGCACATTTATTAACGTGAAAAACATTCTGAATAAAAAATGGGATTTTGGTGATGTTTTTTATCTTCATCAGTTTCTCTTTTGGACAAAATGTCAACACTAAAACTTCAACAAATTTTTATATTTTTCAAAAAATTTGGTTTTGAAATTGTGGGTGAAATTCCACTTTTCCTCCCTTAACTCTTTTCCCAAAAAGGGGTGAGGGAGAAACGAAAGGGGAATAAAAGATTTAACTACAGGTCTGCTTCTCCCTCCCCTTGCATAGGGGGAGAGCTGTTAGTGTGGCTGCATGGAAGAGAGAGGAAGGGGAAATGTTGGATGAAGATAGGGCATTGTACCCATGATTCACATGACTGGACTGAATGCCAAGATTATGGCAATTTTCTGCTTCAGTTAATGTATTTTTCTTTGTCTTAAATGCTGAGTCTTGGGGGAAGGCCTGGCTGACTGAAAGATTTTTTTTTTCCACTGAGCCATTCCATCAGCTTCCAGGCTCTCAGTTCAGTTCCTTGTGGGGATGCTTACAATGGCATAGCATATACTAAGCCTGCTCCATAGGTTTAAAAAAAAAGTGCAATCTTTTCTAAAGATGTCAAGCCAGCATAATTCATAACAATCAATTGATTTTGCAAAATTATATGTGACTACTTACATGTAACCTAAACCCCAGGAAACAAAAATTGTTTAATTCTTAAGCGGTTATGCATTTCAGTCTATAATCTTACCTAAGAACAACGCACTGTAATAAACATAATAGGTGTCGAAGTGTGTGACAAATCCTGTACAAACCTCTTTATTTCCAGGGATAAAACTTATCAGGCTTGTCAAGACGCTACCGGTCAAGTATCTGGAGTCAATGCTGTGCTATTCCTGTTCCGGAGTGATTTCTCTTCCAGGTAACTGAATGGCATGCACTGCATTATGAATTTTGCTCTGTTAAACTGGCATAATTTTTCCACCACTCTTTTACCCCAGCATAACCTAGAGCTGAACTGAGCTGGATTAACTGGGTTTGATTAATCCAATTAGAAACCCAAGTAGGTGCTTAGCTTTCCCATTCCTTCCTCAGTGTCTCCTTACATGTGAGATGCCCCTCCCCTTCCTCATTCAAAAGCCTCCTAAGCCTCACTTCTGCTCCATAAGAAGTTAATATAACAAATATATTTAAAACCCCAAATTGCCCCCTCTTCTGAGTTTTTTGCAGTGGCTCTTCCCTTCTTTTAAGCTGTTTTGTAGACTGTAAGCTGTTTGGAGCAGAGGCTGTTTTTTATTGTTGTGATTTGTACAACCCTCAAGTCCATAGTCAGCTCTTAACAAACAATAGTAGTGGCAGGCCAGTATTCCTCAAAAATTAACGTATGCAGGACAGATGCTCAGTCACAAAGCCCATATGTCTAGAGCGGAGGGTTGAGCATGTGTGCGTTTTCACAAGCGCGCAATTTCCAACGTATGTTCATAGGCACCTGGCAGCCTTAAGGACTTAATTTGGATTAAATACTTATACAGTATTAAGGATTTAAGCAATTAAGCAACTTTATGCCCCCTTGAATCTGTAGGGTGGTTTGTGGTCTTATGTCATTTTAAATCCTTAAAGCATCTTACAGACTTACTACACCTAAATGTGCCATAACCATTTAATAGATGTTAATCAGCCTTTCAATCTTAAACAATAACTTTTGGCCCTTTTTTTTCAAAGAGACCCAGGTAAATGAAATTAAATGCAGTGATTAGGTTTCACAGTTTGCATTTTTTTTATGTCAGGAAATATTCTGACTATTGAAAGGTGAGGCTCTTGCAATGACATTGAATCATACATGTTTTGCATAGGTTGTATTTTCTATTATTGTTTCTGATTACATGGAAGCTTATTACTATTACACACACAAAAATACATTAAAAGAACATTTGCTAAACTTGCAAAGTGAAGCACTCAAAGGCTAGGAAATGCCAGAATTAAGGAGGCACCCTTGCATATATGTGTTATGATAGTCTTTAATTACATGATCACATACCACTTGTTCCATGGGATCCCTGCCTCATTCAGTTCACAGGATGAATGGATGGATTCACTATTTTGCTGTCTCCCCATTGTTCAAAGTGTGGCCCGAGGCCTTATTTATTGCACACTATCAAACCCTGCTCTGAAGACAAGATTATTAATTTCCTCATGGATTTTTCTGTAGTGATCATGACTGCTTCAGACATTCATTTATTTTCATAACATTCCTGTGAAATAACAGGGTATTATTATTCCTATTTTCTGGATGGATAATTGATATACAGAAATATTAAGGTCAAAAGTATCCACTAATTTTGGGTGTTCAATTTGAGACAACTAGCATCTGATTTTTCAGAGTCCTTAGCATTGTTCTGTTCAAAGGACAGCTCCCATATTGATTTCAGCTGCAACTGTGTGCGCTCAGCACTTCTGCAAATCAGGCCCAAACTGGGCATCCATAAAATTAGGAATACACAATTAGTGACAACCTGTGAAATGTTCAACTCAAGTGACTTGCCCAGCATCACACAGGAACTCTATGGCACAGGCAGGGATAGAATCCAATTCTCTAGGGCAGCATTTAACTGCCTTAACCGTGAGACCCTTCTTTCTCTTTCTTGCAGTTCCCTGCCTCATTTGCTACACACCTTCTGACTTCTGCCACAGTCTCCTTCATTACACAACCCTGATTCTCTCCCAAGACAAGTCCCCCCGTTGCACTGAATGAAGCAGGAGTGTTGTGGGGGAAAAAATAGCACGTGATCATTTAATTAATGGCTGTATCAATGCATAAGCTCAGGGGAGCTGAACTAAAGTTGCACAGGCAACCTCATATTTAACTTTTGAGTGCTTCTTTTGCAACCTGAACAATGTTCTTTTAATGGTGTGTGTGTGTGTGTGTGTGTGTGAGAGAGAGAGAGAGAGAGAGATTTCCTAGGTTATTAAAAAGGGAAATCTGAGAAGGAGAAATTCCATCATGGAGCACCACAGTGACACCTGTGTGTGTGATATGCAGGGTTGGAGCCTTTAGATCCACAGCACAGATCTTTGCCACTTGAGCTAATGGAGTAACTGATAACAGTAGTAGGTTGTCATCCTCTGTGTGGATCCTCACTAGAGGGGGATGGGACATTTTGCCAGGGGTTTCATAGATATTTGCTGACAGCAGAGGCATGGTGAGACTCAGAATCTTAGGTTCCATTCCAGGCTATGGAGTGGAGTGTGTGCTGGTGGGCACAGATTTCATCTGCCTGTTCCCCACAAGTGTAACCCCTTTTACCCTGTCCCCTCCAACCTCTCTTCTCCCAGTCTTCTCTTCCCCATCCCTGACATCTCATCCCAATTGCTTTGCCCAGCAAATCCTAGTTTCACCCCTCTGCTCTCCTTATCTCAGTGCTACTCTCCTCCCCATTCCCAGTGTCCACACCTAATCACTTTTAGTTCCAATTTCTTGCCCAGGCATTCTCTGTTCATACCCTTCCTAGCTTCCCAATCTGTCTCTTCCTCTGCCCACATTCCCCATTCAGACTAGCTCCCAGTCTGCTTGCCTAGCCAGCTCCAGTCTCCCTCCCCCCAGGCTCTTGTCCTCTTTGCATTCGAATCAGGCAGCTTCCTCCTTCATGATGTTTACGGCAAGCAGCGAGGGTCATTGAGAGCACAGGGGAGAGGCTCTCAGTTCAGGTACCCAGCCCAGAGTCGTCATATCAGAGAAATTCCTGCTCAGGCCAGGTATATGCTTGTGCTCTTTGTGCACCATCACTGGGAGATACCACTGTAGTGCTCGTAATTCAAAAAAGTGCAGGGAGCGATTAGGGCCATGGCTTTGCCCACTTGCCTTCACCCCTAGACATGCTGATGAAGCTGAGCCAATATGGGCAGAGGCCGATTATCATTTTGTGGGGCCTCTGGGCCAGAGCAAGTGGGGGGCCCCACCCCACATCTTCCGCCTGCATTCTCCCCTGTGCCTCCTCCCTGGTGCTCCTGCCGGAGACCAGGGTAGGAGTGTGGGGGCTTGCCCTGCTTCCCGGCAAGAGCACCAGGTGGGCGGAGTGGGTTGGGGCACAACAACATCCATTTTTCCGGGGCCCCTAGTTGGCCAGGGTCCTGTTGGCCCAGTGGCTAATCCACCACTGAATACAGGAGAAGGACAAGCTCCCCCAATGGAAAGGGTGTATCAGTGACCATTGCTATGGGAGGTGTCTCCAGCAGTCATGGACCTACCATGATGGACAATGCCTCCAGGAGATAATGGCCATATTTCATCATCATCTCCCTACTGCACACTCTTAGCCTGTAATGTCACTTGAATGTAATTTTGTGCATTTAATACAAAGCTAAGTGGATCAAACATCATGTACAAACAAACTGGAACAGACAATTAGGACCTCTCCCTCCTTTACTTAAAAATCAATAAAGAGAAAATTTAGTTCACTGCAATCTCTCGGACCTTCATGCAGTTCCATAGGATGGAAATCGGTGCAGATTCTGGCTTGGTATGTGTTTCAGATCTTTGCAGATCTTGCTCACATATTTATGTCACTTTCTAAAATTTTTGAAAACTTAGTCTACCTAGTGGAGACACTACTTTTTTTTTTCTTCTTCAATAGCACTGGCTAATATTAACTGTAGATCTCTAACATAATCTCCGAGAATGTAAGTAGTCACCCATATTTTATTATGTGCCATCAGCCATATCTCTGGATTTTTTTCCTTAGTCACTCCTCCTCCACCACTTCATCCCTTGTAAGTGATATGACTGCCACACAGGATGCAGAAGGCAGCCACTTGAGTCTAAACAAGGTATGTTGGCTGTTTGGTTTCCACTTCATCCAAGCTAAATTTCTATATAGCAGATTAAAACAAAACAAAAACAGAGAAGCCAGTGGTTTGACAAGATCAGTGTTCTGCCATGCAGAGGCCCCATGCTCCCCAGAAGTCTGATTCATTTTGCTTCCCAGACTAGAGGGCAAGCACAGCAGAAAGATGGAAATGAAGATGGGATTTGGGAGTGTGCGCCATTCAGCAGCTTGCTGCTGGTACGTGAGGCGACTGATATCGAAGGTCTTGTACAATGCATATCACCAGCATCTCCTGCTTTAAGGGGGAGCGGCACAGGGCACAAAATGAGGACATTGGGATTCTCTAGAATGAAATGTGAACATTGAAGTCACATCTGTATTGTAGGAAAACTAACATGGGTGCCATTAATAACTCTGGCATATTTAAAGTACTTCCTTGTAAGGGCTGAAGCAATATATATATAGATAGATAGATAGATAGATAGGAGTATTTTCATTAGAACTAACTTGGTGATTTTGTGGTAGTTTTGTCCTGCCCTTCCTGCCAGAAGAATAGTGGCAGAGCTGCAGAGCCTGGAAGGAAGAGGTGCAATGTGGAAGAAAGTGAGGAGAAATTCTCAGATGGGGACTCAGAAATTTTTAAAAATGTGCTACTGTCTCATAATTTTCCTCAGGCTCTGTTTTTCTCAACACAGTGTATACATTTTTAAATTCCCAAATTGGCATATGCATAATTTTGATCCGCACACTTGAGTGAAGCCATTGAGGTACTAAAAATAGAGAAATGGCAACAGGTTGTGGTTGTCAAATGTGTCCCAAGGAGTTAGCACGTGAAGATACACAGGCCAGTACATATTTACAAGACTGAGGAGGCTTGTCGTCTTCATCTATAACCCCTGAAGCACCCTGTGCTTCCTAGTCTCCCTCCTGACTTATTGAAATCTTCCACTCTGTCCTACAGATCCTGCCTAACAACTGGGCCCACCCCACAATAGCCCTTGGAGACCCTTCAGTGGGTTCACATCTCTATACAGTAGAACCTCAGAATTACAGACACTTCAGAAATGGCCGTTGTTCGTAACTCTGAAATGTTCATAACTGAACAAAATGTTATGGTTGCTCTTTCAAAAGTTTACAGCTGAACATTGACTTAATACAGCTTTGAAACTCTACTATGAAGAAGAAAAATGTTGCTTTCCCTTTATTTTTATTTTTTTTAGTAGTTTAAGTTTAACACAGTACTGTACTTTATTTACTTTTTTTTTTCTTTTGGTCTCTGATTCTGTGTAATTGTGTACTTCCAGTTCCAAATGAGGTGTGTGGTTGACTATCAGTTCATAACTCTGGTGTTTATAACTCTGAGGTTCTACTGTAGTTGACAGACTGACCCATATAGATAGACATGGAATGAAGGTTGGAGGCAACCCACTTGTCCAACACCTCCCAACCATGTGGTTGAGGCCATGTGAAAGTACTGATTTTAGAGTGAAAAGCCACACACATAATTCCAACAGGACTTTGTATTAGGAGTGGGGTTAAAATACAGTTGAAAGCAGTGCTTGAGAGAAGCAGCAGACAGAATTTGACTGAAATCTTCAAAAAGAGGCGTTTGTTTGCTGAAATGGGGCTACATGTGGGTAAGCTTTGCAACTTTGCTATTTTACCCATTTTTGCTCAAGGCAATGACAAGACCTAGTGAGGAGATCTGCAAAGGCACCTAACTCCCATTCATTTGTGCTTTTGGAAAATCACCCCCATGGATTTATATTCTGAGTGTGTGTGTCTATTCATTATCCCAGAAAGGAATTAACTTAGTCTAGACTCTTCTTGGAAACTGAGACAATATAAGTGAGAAGTTCCACATAAGCCTCTGAGGGAATTAGTTCATTCCTTAAATAATGACAGTCTAGAGAACTGTTTCTCCGGGCATGTCAAGGTCTAGTACTGTGTGTATGCTCTTCTGCTTTCAATTTTCTGGCTCAATTTCTGTTTTATAAATCTTGTTTTTAGGAAGATGTAAACAATGGAGAGTCTCCAGCAACAGTAGGTATGGAATGTGTTGCTCTTTATACTCGCAGATTTCTTGGGTCATTGGGGAGGATAGGGTGTTTTAAACCTGGGGGAAGAAAAGCCCATTTTTCAAACTGTCTACCTGTTGTCAGAGAGGCTTTAAGAAGATGTTTGAAGGTATCAGCTAAAGTGTATAGAAATCCCAGCTGCTCATCCACCTGTGAGGGATAGCTCAGTGATTTGCGCATTCGCCTGCTATACCCAGGGTTGTGAGTTCAATCCTTGAGGGGGCCATTTAGGGATCTGGGGTAAAAACTGGGGATTGGTCCTGCTTTGAGCGGGAGGTTGGACTAGATGACCTCCTGAGGTCCCTCCCAACCCTGATATTCTATGATTGTGTGGGGTTCTGTAGGGATCTGTTTCATCAGTGTGCATGGAAGGCAGCTGGGGCAGATAATGAGAGACTGTGGTCCTGAAATATCAGCGGCATGCTGATGACACAACTAGGAGTCTTTACTTGAATCTGGACAGCAAATTGTGTTCCCCAGTGGCAAGCCAAGCATGGGATTGCAGCAGCATCCAAATAGAATGGAATTGACGCTGAAACCGGAATTTGGCTACAGTCACTATTGATGGTCCTGCCAGACGGGTGTCCCTGTCAACAGAACGGACACTGAATTATTTCACATAGGCCACTGGTGACAGTACCCACATGGGTCAGGTTTGAGCTAGTGACCTAGAGGTAAAAGCAAACGGACCCTTAAAATAAATATCTTGGTTCACGCACATATCTTTAGAAATAGAGAACAAAGAAGGAAATATAGAAGGCCAAATTGTCAAGTGCTTAGGAGACAGACAGGCTTTGCATAGGGATTGTTGGTAGTTTTGAGAAGGATGGAATTCTCTCCCTGCAGAATATCAGCACCGCTCCCTGGGCTACATCTGCAGCCTCAGGGCTCAGCTAGTAGCCACTGCCACAACCCTGAACTTTTACTCCCTGGAAGACTCTGACCAGTGAATCTGCACTTTTGCAGGTCCCTGGTCATATCCCTGCCCTGCCCCCACAGTTAGAGATGCAGCAGAACATTGCTGTGAGGCACACAAGGGGAGTACGGACCCTCTATGCCGCCTCTCTGAAATCTGCCCCCATGCTGTGAAAAGGGCTCTTAGCACCTGTACAGGAATGGTGTGGTTTGGCACAGGACGTGTCATGAGAATACTTCCTAAACAATGTGTCTCCAAGTTCTCACCATGGCTCCTTGCTAGTATTTATGAAATATTTTCAAAGGGGCTTTTGTTTTATAATGAAGTTTTCTTTTGTCAAAGTTAATGTTTTTCTTAGCGTTGTTCCATTGCTTTGTGTTCAAAGAAAGAACTGTAAGAACTATGGCAAGAAGATAATGGGGTCAATTATATTCCAGAAGGGGAAGAGACAACCAACGAGAAGGACGTGCAACCCTCTGACACCAAAAAATCAGCCTCTGGCTTCTCTAGAAACATAGCTGGACATACATGCTCACCAATACTGGCCTCTGCCCATGAAAATGGCTGTGTCTATCTATGGACTATTGGGGTAACGTATTTGATTGTATGTTCGGATGGGGTTGGGGGTGAAAGAAGAAAATGCTCCACATCTTCAGCATCCTGCTCTCACCTAACATGAAGTAATAGGAGTTTTTTTTCCCACTGATCATTATTTCTATGAACACAATTTAGTGCTGCTTTAACAGCTGTAGCAAAGGGAAGGGGGAAGGGGAACAGGAGGAAAATCATGGCTTAGAATAATTCTAGTGACAACTGTCTGAAAAGGTATGTAACTCCCTTGGGGTCCATTCTTTATCTACGTCCTCTGCCTTCTGAGACTGTGATGGGCAAGGCAGAGTCTGCTGCTCCAATTATAAGAGGAATTCTGCTCTGTTAACTGAAACATTCTTTGAAAAATAATGTAGCAATATTGGGCTGTGCACCTGTATAAATGAGTAGAGGGTCAGGTATGACTTGCACATTGTGCAATCAGGTTGATGTCGATATGGGTTACAAGACAGGGAAGAGTTTGATTCTAGGTGGATAAATTAAGATATATTATAAAAAGGTTTTAGGGACTTCAGCGGTTTTATTTAACTGTGATATTGAACCCCCCAGGTATAATAAAGCAGCTCAATGTATGTTGTTGGTATAAAATCTGACTAATATGGTTTGCTATTTACTTAATGCATGAAAAATCAAAGCAACAGAAAACATTGCATCACGTGAACATGATAAAATTTCTGTTGCTTTGATTTTTTTGTGGATAAAGTCTGCTTTCCTCTATACTTTGTTTGTTTTAGGGAGATTTACTGAGAGAAGTTTTGCCCTTCACAAAGCATCCTGCAATTCCTCTGACTGCTCTGTGCACCGATATCTCTTCTAAAATGCTTTTAGCGGCCACCAAGGGTAAGTGGTCTCAGTCACTTGCTTCTCAGTCACAGTTCTCCTGACTCTTTGTAGTGGCTGAAAAAGGTTATTGTAAAAACATGCTGGGAATGTGGCAATGAAGGGCCAAAGCAAAACTGCATTAAAAATCGAGGAAAGGGGAGTCTATGGGAGTAAAGAATACAGGATAAAGCCAGAAGCTAACAACACTGCCAGTACAGAGGCTACTTGCAAGAGCAGTGTGTTATATTTTCTTTACACAAAGAACTCCCATATACTTACCATCTAAATTCCCTCATTTTAGACTAAGGGCAAAGATTAAGAATAAGCAAAAGTCCCACTTTCTCCATAACCGGCTGCTGCAAATAAAAGCAAATTGGCGGCTGTTGTTGCACACAGACAGTTAGTTCATGGACAGTGAAAAGTTCAGTATACAACAATGACCTGTGTTTCATAAATAACACAGCAATGTGAGGGGAAAAAGCATTACTGATGCTTCTGCCAGCAGCCCTTTCTCTGATTGTTAATTTAATGTTTAGTGAACCTCAAAAGGTTGAAGGTGGCTTTCATTTGGCAAAACATGCAAAAGTTTGGTTGCTTATCTGAAGCTTATCTAAACCTCTTTAAACTTTGTGACTCTTTGTGTCTTCAAACTTGGCCTGAAAAATCTTCTTTGTCTCCATCTATCTCATGAGACATCAGGTACTTACATTTCTGTTCCTGCTGGAAATCCCATGAGAACAGAGTTTCTTACAGTAATTCCACACTTCCTGCTCTGCTGCTGGGCAGAAGTGAGATGGAAAAAGCTTTTCCAGACCTTTCAAACGTAACAATGGTTTGAGGTTGACACCAAGGGTACATCTGCATTGCAACAGGGGTATGAATGGGGTAGCTTGTGTGGTCATGGCCACCTTAGCTGTACTCTAGCTAGCTCGCTAAAAATAGATGTGAAGACTCCATGGCGTGGGCTTCAGCACTAGCCATGCAAACAAATGCACCCAGGGAGGTCAGGTGGGTTTGTGCAACTCATGCTGAAGTCCACGCCCATGGCATCCTTTTATTTTTGCTGAGCCAGCTAGAGTACAGCTGGCATGGGTATGTCTACATGAGCTGCAGATCATACTCCTGGTTGCAGTGTAGACATACCCTAAAAATGGACAGAGGTTAAAGGAAAAGCTTTCTCTCCAATCAACTATCCCATATTGCACAGGACGGCAAGGAGTTTTTTTTTACTGCTCACGGAGGAGTATTCCATGCTAGTGTCATAGCCCTTTCTCCTATATTTGAGGCTTCCCCTTTTGGCCGCCTGCTTGCATATTACTGGCTGCAGATTCTAAGTGGCTGCAAGAGGTTTTCCTACTAGTTCTGCTCTGTGTGTGTCCTGCACACCCCTCCCTTCTCCCCACTGCTGACACCCATTGCTATATTGCCTGGATAGCGTCTGTTAGCCCAACTGCGGCTATCTCCTCCTCCTCCCCTCTCATCCTTTCCCTACTAGGGCTGCCCACATTTCTCTCTGCCCAAGTGTACAGTTCTAGAGACTAGGTCTGCCAAAGGTGGCTGTTGGAATTACCCAGAAGCCTCCTACTGGGAGAGCAACAAAGGGAAGATTTCAATGGTGATGGAGGAACTGTAACATGGGAAGAAAACTGCAGCAAAGAGCAGTGGAGGGACACGATATCAAGGTAAATGTTCCCATTTCAGTGGTCAGTCTCCCTCCTCTTGGACTGTGTATCCCACATGAGCACACTAGAAAGGCATGAATTATTTTCTTTTGCATTATGCATGTGATTGATCAAGCTCTGTCCAGTTTGTCATTTTAAAATGAAAAATGTCACCCCTCTGAAACGCCCTCATGTTTGGTCTATGCAGTAGGTAACTCTGCTTAGTAGGTGACTGTTTTTGTGTGTTTGTAATTATTTAAAATTCTTAGATACTTTTAACAAACAGTTAAATCTATGCTGTTAATATGACATTCTTCATAAATAGGCTGGAGATCAGTATTCCATTGTAACATATGGACTAACATTTTCTCCTTTGTTTGCTAATGAAATAGTTAAGTGACATTTACATTATCCTAAAAACTAACTTTCAATGCCCAGACCCTTGGCTTCCTTCTACCTTGTCCTTAGCCAGGTCCTTATCCCTCAGGGGGGAGGGATAGCTCAGTGGTTTGAGCATTGGCCTGTTAAACCCAGGGTTGTGAGTTCAATCCTTGAGGGGGCCATTTAGGGATCTGGGGCAAAAATTGGGGCTTGGTCCTACTTTGAGCAGCAGGTTGGACTAGATGACCTCCTGAGGTCCCTTCCAACCCTGATCTTAACTTGGTAGCATATCTAGCAACAGAGGGCACTTATAAAGAAGTTTGAACCTCTTTTGAAATGATTCTGTTTTTTGTTTCTTTTAAAACACAGAGGGGCATATTATGCACTGGAATACTGGCTCATTCCTGGAAGATCCACAGGATGAAAATAAGGTGAGAATGAAAAATCATTTTTCCACCCAAATAATTTACCATTCACATATGACAGGTAGAGAAAAATGGAATTATACTTCACTATCCTGAGATAAGTTCAGTCCACTTTCTTCCCAGGGCCGGCCCACAACATTTTGGCCCCTGAGGTGGGGAGCTCAAATGATATCCCCATGTCCCCTCGCTTGGGCGAAAACCTTGAAAGGTCTCAATTCTGCCTTCTTCCTGTTCTGCTCCTCTCATGGTACTGCTCTGCTACCTACCCCAACAAAGGAGAACTAACAACTTAAAATGCCTTGTTCAAAAATTTGAAGTAACACTTAACTTTCAAACGCCTGAACAGCATATGTAACTTTTCTTGTCTGCATAGTAAACACTGGCATTTTTATCTGTTTGAATAATCAAAGTGGTGCTTTCCGTGCCTTCTTGGTTGCAAAGATTTGAACTGCTTCCTGCTGAAGGTCCACAGTCTGGGCCAGCTCATGCTCTATTGAGATGGTTGCAAGGCCGACCAGCCTCTCCTGTATCACTGTGGAGCATAGATGTGTTTTTATTAACTTCAGCTTGGAGAAGCTGTGTTCTCCACTGGCAATTGTTACAGGAAGTGTTAGAAGTATGCACAGAGCAACAAAAGCATTTGGAAAGAGGGTGGTCATCTTATTTGTGCACATATATTCCAGAACAGCCTTTGGAGTTGATCCTGCTGAAATGTATCTTGAAAGGGCTTTCAGTTCATCACCTAAATCACTCTCATCAATATCACGTATGTCATCATGTGTCAACACTGTCTCTAGTGCCCTGCATTGCTGGTCCCAAATGTACTGCTGTGTTCCTTGAGCTGCATGAAACGTTCTTCAACTGACTGTATTGCACAATCTAGCACCTGGTTAAAGAATTCTATTTTGAATTGTTGTTTGGGGTCTCTTATGGGATTATCCCGTGCCTCTTAATCAAAATGTCGTCTTCTTCGGTGACTCTTGTATTCTTGAATGGGTGGGAAAATAGCTTCAGTCTGAGGTTCCTCTGCCAGTGCACTCTTCAGAATGTTTTGAAATCCCTCATCTGACCGGTAAGAGTGTAGGTCTGACTTTGCTTTGTCCAGTGGTTCCATTGCTCCAGATATATCAAGGTCAACACCTTGGAGTCTCTCTTTCAAAGAGTATGTCATGCCACGACACTAAGCCACACAGAAATTTGAAGTTATGTACGTTTCTGGCGATTCCATTTCCCTCTGCCACTGTTCTCCCACAAACAGTTCCTGCCATAGCATTATCCTCCATAATGGCAATTATGGCATCATCTATCTTCCCAATTTGGTGTTTGATAGGCTTTATTGCCTCCACTCGACTTTCCTATCGTGTGACACTCGGTAGTTTCAGTGTCAGAGAGGATGTTCCCAGATGTTGCTTCAAAATTTGCCATTGATGAGTTGATGCAGAGAAAAATACAAAGATGCTTTGAATTACATTAAAAAATTCAGCAGCCTCACTAGAAACTGATGCTGCATCACTGACCACCAAGTTCAATGAATGAGAACTGCATGGGACAAAAAAAGCTTGAGGGTTTAACTCTCGGATCCGTGTCTGCACTCCTCTGTTCTTTCCTCTCATGTTGGCACCATTATTGTAGCCCTGACCTCTCACGTCAGCTATCGCAATGCCCGTATCTTGCAGCTTTTTAAGAAGCACACTTGTCATACCAGCTCCTGTAGTATCATCAGTGTCAATAAATTCTAGAAAATGCTGACAGTCACCATTATAGGGACATTTTCCCTAGATTCTGTTGTTGTTACAAAATGCACCATTAAAGGCATTTGTTTCGTATGGATGATGTCTGGTGTGCAGTCCAGAATAACAGAGTAATACCTGGCCGACTTCCCATCTGCCACAATCTTCTGTTTGACTGTTGTTGCCAGTAACTGTATGATCTCATTTTGAATTGTTTTTCCAAGGTAGTGATGTGTGTACATTTCTTGGGTGGTCACTCTTCTTAGATGCTCCTGGAGTACAGCATCAAACTCAGCCATCAGCTCCACAATTTTAAGGAAGTTTCCATTGTTTGGCACATAGAGCTGATCTGAAGTGCCACGCAGTGCTAGGTTTTGGGTAGCAGGCATTCTCACAATGGCAATGAGCCTTTTCAGAACATTTTGCCAGTAAAGAGACTCTGATGCAATCTTCTCTTGATGCTGATCATCTATGGTGGCCTTTAACCTTAGTCTCATCTCAAGCTCTTTCCACCTATGGAAGGCTCTCTGGTGATTTGCTGCCTTCTCATGGCATGCCAGATTTCTAGACAGATTTTTCCAGTCCTTGGTTCCTGTAGAACCCAGTGTGGCTGGAACATTGGACTGGATGAGTTTGCAACAAAAAAAGTCTGCAGCATTCTGGGTTTCTGAGTACATAAGCCATGGCCTCTCCACTTTGTCACCATTGGAGATTTCAGGCCAGTAATGTGTTGGATGGAAACTGCTATTTTCATTGTCTTTGGGGAACATGAAGTTTTTCACTTGCTGTGGCCCATGCAGTACAAGGAAGTCCCTCAGGCTACTGCTCAGGTGGGTCAACAGTCCTGGATCATCTTGACTTAAGGAACTAAACTCAGCAGCAGCTGTTTCTTGCACCTCCACCACACTCTTCTCTGATCTACACTTTTCTTCAGGAATGTGCATGGTTACATCCATTTGAGATGGAGATATGGATGGTGCAGTAGCTGCCAGCTCACCTGCACTCTGACTAACTGGAAGATCAGGCATCTCCTCACCACTCACATCCTCACTGGGACCGGAAGGCTCACTTGTGAACATTTGTGTCTATGTATCTCAGGAGAGCTCCTTCCTACTTAGATAGAAAAGCTTCCTTTGCTTTCTTTCTTTTTCTGAATGCTGCCCCAGAGGGGCGTTTTCTTCTTTCACTCATGACTGCTGTTCTGTGCCAGCTATAGTGGCTCTCAACACTCAGAAAGGGACAAATAAGCAGGCTGGTAGCAGGTCCTGAGGGAGGGAAGATATCAGCGTCTTAAGGGCTAACTGGCTCCTACTACTTCAGTTGACTGCCTGTTCTCCTCAAGTGGGTTCAGGGAAGCAGCAGGAAACAGGAAGCTCCCTGAGAAGCTGGTGTTAATCAGTCCAGGTGCTATAGAGGTACATAAGAAGCTCCTCCTCCTCTCTCTCCCTGCAGCTCCTGCTGCTTTCTGTTATTCCCTCTCACCTTTTCTCCTACCTGCCTGCTATGTCTCTTGTGCCCTCCTTCCTCAAGCACAGCACTCCACCATCTCTGTGCATCTAGGGCAGAGAGCATACATATGCACCAGCAGCAGACACAATTTTCTACACTCTGGGTCCTAGTGGTGCCCCCACCACAGTCTGGCACCTGAGGCGGCCGCCTCAGTTCGCCTCATGGTAAGGCCAGCCCTGTTTCTTCCTATCTACAAAGAGTAAGTCTATCCTTTTGATCTGAATTGTCTATTTCAGACTGCAGACAACATGAAGAACAAAAGTAAAATGTCCCTGGCATAACTCCATTGTGTTCAGTGGAGTTACACTAGGGATGAATTTAGCCTTGTGTCTTCATGCACACTGCCTTCAGCTTGTTTTAAGGGCTATCGTAACCTCACTTCTTTTGGGTCTGATGACAGCTTGCTTCTGTCATAAATATAAAGGGAAGATCCCTCCTGGCCAGAGGAAAAAACCTTTCACCTGTAAAGGGTTAAGAAGCTAAAGGTAACCTCGCTGGCACTTGACCAAAATGACCAATGAGGAGACAAGATACTTTCAAAAGCTGGGAGGAGGGAGAAAAACAAAGGATCTGTGTCTGTCTGTGTGATGCTTTTGCCGGGGACAGAACAGGAATGGAGTCTTAGAATTTAGTAAGTAATCTATCTAGATATGTGTTAGATTATGATTTCTTTAAATGGCTGAGAAAATAGCTGTGCTGAATAGAATGAATATTCCTGTTTTTGTGTCTTTTTGTAACTTAAGGTTTTGCCTAGAGGGATTCTCTATGTTTTGAATCTAATTACCCTGTAAGGTATTCACCATCCTGATTTTACAGAGGTGATTCTTTTTACTGTTTCTTCTATTAAAATGTTTCTTTTCAAGAACTGAAAGTTTTTTTTCATTGTTCTAAGATCCAAGGGTTTGGGTCTGTGGTCACCAATGCAAATTGGTGAGGATTTTTACCAAACCTTCCCCAGGAAGTGGGGTGCAAGGGTTGGGAGGATTTTGGGGGGAAAGACGTTTCCAAACAATGTTTTCCCAACACACCCAGATAAACATTTGGTGGTGGCAGTGGAAGTCCAAAGGCAAAGGGTAAAATAGTTTGTACCTTGGGGAAGTTTTAACCTAAGCTGGTAAAAGTAAGCTTAGGAGGTTTTCATGCAGGTCCCCACATCTGTATCCTAGAGTTCAGAGTGGGGAAGAAACCTTGACAGCTTCGTAAGGACACTGTATTGGTAACAATGTTAGAGTGCGTAGCAGACTGAAATGTGGCCAACGATGGGTTTTGTTTTGTTTTGCTCTCCTCCCCTCAGCAAATAAAGCAGCAGCTCTACTGGCGAGCTCATTCCACCAAAGTGGTCAGCCTATTCTATGAGGAGGAGAAAAACCTGGTAGTGACGGCCTCTGTGGATGGTTCTGTCAGGTACAGACATGGCTAACATTTGTTATTGATTTTAACCTATGGAGTCTCTTTTCCCAGAGCTCCCCTTTTTGCCTGACTTTTGTCTAGCTCAGAACTGAAATAATTTTAGGTATCTGTTTTGGTGAGGAAAAAATCAGTTCTGCATGTGCACAGCTTAGCTTTACACATAATACATCCACTCTTCCCCCCCGCCCCCGCAGAAGTCTCAGATACTTTTTGTTTGTTTGAACCCCACCAGTCTCTCGAAATGTCCAGAGATGGACAGTCAAGTTTTTCTACCAATTGTGTGAAACTGAGCACATAAAGAAAGGCCCTATCATTCTAGAAATGAGCTCTTTTTTGGATCCCATTTTAACTTTGTGCAGGTTCTTGTCAAATTAGTATGCCAGGTTATTTTGCCCCATATGTGATATCTTGAAGATTAAATCATAGCAATTTCCTGGCTAAAGAAAAATGTTTTATAGCCCATTATGCAATTTGCTCTTAACAAAAAAGTAAACTTCAAGTTTTTGAAACAAATTAACAAATCCAAGAAGTTTGGTGGCAGCATCTCTCTACAGAGACAGTTGAGGTTGTTTGAAGTGCCTTAACTCTTCATTTCCAAACTTTCACATTTTTAGATTTAATTTAAGCCTTGGCGCTGAATGTCTTGGTTTTTAATTATTATTTTTTATAATTATAATATTCTTCTAAGGTTTTTCTAGCCTTAATTTACTTTCTTTGCTATGTACACTCAATCTTAACTCTGATATTGTCTTATAACTAGTTTATTACACTGGTAAGGGGTTATTAAATTACATAATATTGTTCTAAAGGCACTTCACTTTCTTTCAGTTTCTAAATTTACCCACCTTTTCCATCTCTCCTTCTGCACCTCTAGGCTCTGGCACGCACCAAATGGACACTATGTTGGTTACTTCGGACAGCGCAGGGTGTTTGAATTATCTGAATCCAGTGATTTGATTTTGCCCTGTGATGTTAATGAATTTCCCATTATAATCAAAGAAGACAGCAAGTACATGGAAAAGAAGCAGAAGTTTGAATATCCTCTAATACTGGACAGGAAGAAGTAAGTTCACAAACATTTATTTACATGTGCATTAGGGACTATTAACAAACACATCACACTTTTAGAAAACCTTTCATCTGAGGATGTGTATTTTGCAAACAAGTTTTACAATACTCCGTGAGTTAGACTGTATCCCCATTTTACAGAGGAGTAAACTAAGGCACAGTGGTTAAGTGACTTACTCAAAGTCATATAGCAAGCGGCAGAGCCAGGACTGGAGCCCTGGAATTCTAACTACTAATTCTCTGCTGTGATAATTAGATAATCACTAAAGTTAATCAGAATGTATGTATTTAATGAACACTCTTGTTAAGTTTGGGAAATTGTTTCCCTCTTACCCCCACAAGGTGACTGAACCTTCTAAAAAACAAATAGTTTCAAGATAAAACTTTTTCTTACCTGATCTCAACATAAAGATGAAGCCTTCTAAAAGTTAAAGCAAAACTAGCTTAATTGTTGAGGAATGGGGGTGTAGAATAAAAATGCATTTTTCCTGTATTTTCTGGTGTGTGCTCATAATTCAAAGCTGAGAGCTTCAAAGTTGGCATGAATGTTATGTAACCACTGGTGAGGGATGGGTTACAGGTTCCTGTCTGTGGCAATCCACAGAGGATGTGAATATGTCTCAGCCCAGCTTCAGTGATTTAGCTCAAACTGCAGCAGCTCATACTTTTAGCTCTGGTTCAATCCCCAGTGTGTTGGCTGAAATAGTGACCGTTGCATGTGCAGAAATCAAATACTGAAGCTAGAAGTTTGAAAGTTGGCCCAAATGTAGCCTTTGGCAAGGAAGGAAAGCAGTTCAAGTTGGACAAAAGTTGCTTAGACTTCTGAAGTGATGAACACTTAAACTATATGTCTGGCGCGCAGTACAGCATCCTATTCACTTTTTAGGTTACCTTTTTGCCAAAGCCTTTTTGGAAATGCTTCAGTATTAATGACCATAATCATTTAGGCTTTGTCTACACTAGCACTTTTGTCAGTAAAACTTTTTTTGGTTGGTCAGGGGTGCGGGAAAAACACCTCCCTGACCGACACAAGTTTCACTGACAAAAGCGTTGGTGTGGAGAGTGCTATGTTGGCAGGAAACGCTCTCTTGCTGATAAAGCTAACGTCACTTGTTGGGGATGGTTTAAATTATGCCGGCAGTGGAGCTCTCTCCTGCCGGCAAAGAGCAGCCACCAGGGAGACCTTACAGTGGCACCGCTGTAGCGGTACAGCTATGCTGCTGTAAGGTCCGAAGTGTAGGGCTGTATCCTACTAACACTTACCAGTAAGAACAATTCTTCCCAGGGTGAATGGTCCTACTGAAGTCAGTTCAGTAACTCATGAATAAAGAACTATGCCTGGCAATGTTGACAGGATTGGGCCCTTAAGCGGTGTTGAATACAGGGCACAAGCTCAAGTCAATTGACCCAGGCTCTAAGACTTGGTGACTGCAGGTTTTTGTTTGCAGTGTAGACCTGCTGTGCTAGATGAGGCTAGAGTGGCCAGTTGATATAACACCATGTAGACAGAGTACACTGCAGTAATTTGATTGGTGTGAATTAACTATTACATGTAAACTATTACATGGCTAACATATTTTTGTTTGCAAATATTTCTCCCAAAGACTATATTTTTGGCATATTTTTCCCTATTTGTAATAGCTGAAATAGCTTGTGGGTCACTTAATCCATATGTATTATTTCTGCTTCCTTATTGAATAATTACTCTTCCTCATTCATTATGCTGTTTTAAAAGTTTCAAACAATGAATCGAGATAACGGTATCCATACAAGGAATAGATGTTTCTCAAATGTTCATACACATAAAAAGGGTCCAAATGTGATTGAACAGAGCAGACTATCCGAATTCAAATAAACATTTGCAAACACTTGGCCAGATTCCCAGCTGGTGAAAGTAGCCAGGGCTTCATTGACTTGCTGAAGAATTTCAGTGAGTAGCGTTCTATGTAAATTTGTCTCAACTCTTCTCAACAGTGGAATGACAGGATATATAGATCCTTAGCTAGTATAAATCAACATGACCGCATTAATTGTAAATGGGGCTAAGTTGATACACTAGTTGAGGATCTAGCCCTACATGTTTTCTCCTTATAACTTGTGCTGAGGCCCACGTAGTCTGGCAACCAGTTGAATCAGCAGAAAAGCTCTGCAATGCCATGCTGTGATGGGGTGTACAAACCCCACACTGGGCAACAAGGGGTTAAGGGATTATTTGGGGCTCAGCCAGGCCCTGCCCCACCACACCTGCAGCAAATGCTCCATCTGCTGGAGGAATTAAAAGGAAGGGAACTAGCTCATTTGGGTGGCAGGGCTGGAGGTGAGCAGACCTGTAGCCCACAGCTCCAGCAGAGCAAAGGGAAACCCAAGACTCTGACACAGCTGCCCAAAGGGGCCCTCCCTAAGACAACTAGAGAGGGAAGTATCCTGTGGACCTTGGACTTTGGTAACGTCCTTTACTTATTGTGGTTTGGGTTTCCTCACCAGGGAAAAGCCTTGGACTAAGCTGACCCAATGGGGGTGGAGAAGAGGAAGAGGCCCAGGGAGGACAGTCTTAAGCAGCCTTGGTTGCCAGACTACTGGTAGCCCAAAGGGCCCTGGGTCGGAACCCAGTGGAGTCAGAGAGCCTGGGCTCCCCTCCCCACAACCCCCTTGGCAGTCAGGAGTTGTAGCTGTGACTGCTAGGCCATGCACCCAAGAGAGGACCATTACACATGCCTAGAACCTGGCATACTGTCACTATGTTCTAGATGGAAAATAATGTTGAGTCATTATGATACAGTGTATTGGAGCTTAGTCTTGATAACTGCTGATCCATACATAAACATACCAGCCTGAAGATGGTGCAAACATAGTGAAAGAAAATGAATCCCACCTGGATTGGTGAAGTGTTAAGTAACATCTCATGACATTTATCAAGCATCTACATTAAATTTCATTCTGCAAAGATATAGAATGAATTATAATTCAAATTGTATTTCTAAGCTAATTAAGTGCGTGATACGGTACGCTGCCCTCTTTTTATAGACATCAGGTTTTTTTTCTTCCTATCTCTTGTGAACAGGTGGAAATCATTGACCAAATCATCCTTGCTTTCAAAAAAGCCTAGACCCTTCGAAGTGGATCAGGATTTCAAGTTTTTCAAAGCCCTAGCTTCTCCTAAGGTAGGTGAAGAGACATAATCAGTTGTATTTCTTTTATGCAATATTCTGGTTACATTTGGAAAATAGCCCAAAACAAATGCCCGAGGCCTGTTTTGTAGAAAAGGATAGAAATAATCAAAGGGGTTTGTGCAAACTGTCTGTTGGGTTTCAATTCACATGGTTTCACACTTCCAAGTATCAAGTCTGAGTGATACTCAGTTGAACTTCCCTAGTTTGTATCAAAACCACATAGAACATGGTTCCAGTGCAAACCCTTTGAAATTTGAAGTTTTATAGGGTTTCAATACAAACTTGGGAAGTTCAACTGAGTGCAAACCCTGGGGGGCATGGATCCATGTTCACGTCACACTCCCCATCAGTATCTGGCCCGGGAAAATAAATGATCCAACCAGCATACCAAATTCTTTGAATCCTGGTCATGTGCCACCTGAGGTACATTGCGCATATACTAAGCCGTGCAAACCCTAAATATCACAGATTTGCTTGAAAGGTAGGTGAGAACGCTGGTAAATCTTTTTATGCCTGGTCCTCGCTTCAAGGTTTTAATGAGATCTAAAATCTGAACATTTTGCAGAACTCTAGCTGAGTAGAAGTGCTTTATACATGCTCCTCTATCTAGCTTGGTACATGTCGCCTTTGGGCCAGATTGTCTCCTCTCCCTGCAAGGTGTACTGGAAAGGCAAAACCAAAAAGAGCCAGTCCAGTGAGAGCTAAGTGGCCTTTTGCTATGTGAGCTCCCCTCTACCCCTCAATGAAGTGGCATTCCTGTTCTCCAATGCTAGAATGGCTGAGAGAAAGAAGCAAGCTGGGGCGTGGACATCCTGCCATCGTCCTGAAATTCCTGATATTGTGTCCCCACCTGTACAGTCAGCCATTACCTTAATGTAGCCAACAGAACTGATATAATTATCTACACGAGCTGCCTCTGGCAGCTCAAAAATCTTTCTGGCAACTATAGCAGCAGAATGCTAGAGTCCCATGCCCCCAAGGCAGAGATTGTCTGGGACAAGACAGCACTATTGTTCATGGTCAGCTACTTCACTCTCCCTGCCCTTGCTGTAATAAGGATGGGGTGAGGATGATATGCTCCTCTTTGATGCATGTCCCCCTAGGTTGACAGCCAGCTCCTCCTTTCTCCTAGCCCCTGTTTGCTGGGATTCTAAAAGTGGCATGGTTGGGTCTTACTCCTCCTGGCCCCATGACAGGAGTGTGTGGTGATGACTTCAGGGTGATGACAACCATGTGGTTGAGGTATTCTGCCACTTTGACCCCAAAGGCGGCCAAATATGTTTCCCATTAAGCTATGTTGGTCATGGACTCCAGACATCATTTTTCCCTATTGCCTGATATTACATCAAAGGGAATGCATGTGGCTTTTGTGGGATAGTCGAATGTTCCCTACAAAGCGAGGAACTATTGGTGATTAGAACCCAAATCTATTGTACTGCAACTTTAAGTACAGTAGAGGGGGAGAGCAATGTGAAAAAATATACTTGGTAATACTGATGGCATATAAAATTAAAATATACTGTACTACTGAAGTGAACCCAGTGGCTGACTGGAATGTGGGACAACTCAACAAGTGTGTACTCTGGTGACTTCTGATTTGCATTTTAGCTTGTGACTTGTACTACTTAAGTTGGTAATTTTTGAAAAAGATGATTGGGCTGAGAGGCCACATCAACATGTGAGAGGAAACTGCTCTTGTCTTCAGTTACTTTGATAATTCATGGACACCTCTGAAAGTGTTGCTGATAAGGGTTGACAAAATCTTGCTTATTCTGTGGGGGACCATGTAAATCCATCTCAGCATATTTGCATATCCTTCAAGGTGTGTGTAAGTACCTAAAGGTCTGCATAGGCACTTTCAAATCACATGTATGCACCTCAGTGAATTAACTTTAATTCTCAAAAAGAAAAGGAGTACTTGTGGCACCTTAGAGACTAACCAATTTATTTGAGCATGAGCTTTCGTGAGCCACAAGTACTCCTTTTCTTTTTGCGAATACAGACTAACACGGCTGTTACTCTGAAACTTTAATTCTGTGATGCTACCAGTGCTGAAGCTAAGAAGTCTAGAAGTCAAACCTGAGATATATGGGAAGAAATTAATGAGGGACTTTTTAAATTCTGAGGATGTGAATCCTCTTAAACTATAACAATTGCATGTGCACTTCAATTATCTACCAGAGGATGCTATGAAAGAGGATTTCTTTAAAATGCAATTTGATTTTTGCAGAAAACTCATATTTCAGTGTTTTATGAAAACCTGACAGTATTTCATTTTTAGATAATTTTTTCCCTGTTGCATGATCATAAACTGTGTTCCTAGTGGGAAATCAGTACTAGGTCATATAAGTGACCTCCACTCTCAGATACATGGAATCTAATAACCTAGTTAAGTTTTAGCAGTCATATTTTTGCATGGATGAATGATCAAAGTACATCTAACATTTGCACAACTTTGGCCTTTCCATCAACATACAGAAGAAATGTTGTTTTTTTCCTGATAGGCAGTGGAAGAGTGAAAGTTTGCATGCTCAAAGAGATTTCCCACATGACTGCTCTGCAATGACACTGTCAGTTGGGACTGGGGTCTCCTGGGAGTTCCCAGCCCATCATCCCATGGTGACTGGGGTTAGAACTCAGCCCTCCTTTAGCAACATCCCTCAACCAACACATACTGTTAAAACTGACCTAAAAATTACTTTTTTTTAAAATTGAGCTTATGCCCTTGTTAGCATATTTACATTTTGTATAAAGAATGCCTGAAGGGTTTTGAAAAATCAGTTTAAATATCTGGAATGGCATGTCTGTTTTTCCCCAGTTCCAGGTGTTCATGAAGCATTGGAGTTAAATATGTTTTCAAATAGTTTTAAATAATCTGACTAAAAGTCCTCCCTTTCCCTCCAACTTGTTGGCTCAGCTCTCGGTCTAGTTAGGGCAACTCTCCATTCGCTATAAAACAAGCAGAACCCCATCCCCCAATTTTTGGACAAAAACCTCCTAGGCTGTTTTTATATATGGCACAGAAACACAACTGGACACAAACCCAAGGATTTTTTTACATGTAGATGTGATTTTTTTTTTCTTTAGTAATATGGAGTGAATGTTACCTATGCAGATTTATGGAAACTCCACTAGATGTGATCTCTACTATCTTGCTGTTGCCTATAACTGGAAATATGTTGACTCTGTTTTCTATTTTTAAGGTTAATAGACAACCTTTGGAAAGTTTCAAGTCAGGAAACAAAGAGGCTGGTGTTGTGTTTGGCTCTATACCTATATACAGGGTAAGTTCAAGTTCATCTGCTTTTATACCTCAAGCATTGTCATTGATATAGCAAAAACTGTTAAAATTAGAAAATTTTTAAAATCGCAAACCCTGTGACTTGCTATTATAAACTGTCTGCTTCTCAATTTAATTTCTTTTGACTTGGCTTGAATTACTCCCTATCCATCTCCATTCAACGGTAGTTAGCATGATAACAGGGCGCCTCCTGTGAAGACTGATCAAAAGACCATTCTGCAAGGTGAGTCTTTCAGTCTTGTACTTCTCCTATCAAAGCTCATGACCTTAAATTTATGCTCAATCTCTTTTCTTTCAACCAGCCCAATGACCATTGCTTCTATTTGCACAAGGTGTTGGGCAATATATGCTAATACCATATCCCACTGAGCATACAAATGCTAAACCTGCATGGGACTTTTCATTCCAGTTTAATTGGCTTACTATTTATATAAACAACTGCATTAGAGATACAGGCCCAAATTCTGCTCAGTCACATAGCTGTACATCTGCCCCCTGCTGATGGGAGAGCATTCAGAGAGTTGGTAAAGAGCATTCAGCCAATCCGGCACACATGAGGATCTTCCACTTCCAGCTAATGTGCTTTGGAAATTTGCACCCTGCTTTCTCACAGAAAGAAAAAATAAAATGCAAGGGGGGACTGATTCTGAACTCCCCTTTCTATGAATTGGGGAAATTGAGCTGAAGTCAAGAGATATCCACTGGATTTTTATGAGCGTGTGAGATCAGAATCAGATGTTGTTGGTTTAGTGAGCTAAAAGTCTTAGAAACACTGTTATATAGGCTGTTGGTTATTAGTACAAACTGGTGCGCTCATAGGAGGCTATTCTGTAACTACACTGCTCTAAATTACTTTTCAAAGGTTCTCAGTCTAACAAGTCACAAAGCTCTCCACCAGTTGGGGTCAAAAGAGAAGCAAGACTCAGTTGACACTATCTTCAGAAGGATGAAGCATCATAGATTTTATGAGGTAAGTGGATTAGCAATTTCTTCACTTTAGCCCCAAAATGTTTGCCCATCCTTACCGTTATATACATTTCTTTCCTCTTTCCATTCAATTGATGTGAATACACAGAAATCAATTTTTGCAACCTGAAACTAGAAATAGGTCTGACCATGACCAATACAAGCTTGTCCAAAGTGTAAGGGTATTCAGATCTGGGGATTTGTGTTAGGCCCATCTATCCCAGAAATACTTAATGTAACATCCCATCATCTCCAGTTGTGTTTCATAATGTCATGTCAGGCTGCACCCTTTCTGATATATCAGCTCCATACAAAACAATCAGATTACCTAACAAAGCAAAAAATGAATGGGTGGGAGTAGCAGAGAGAAAAGCTTTAAGAGGCAAAAACAATAATTTACCATACATACAGCAAACCAAACCCAATAAAGCCCATCAGTTGTTGATGGAGGTACCATGTATAACTTCTGGACAACAGGTATTTCTCCTTCTGTTTAGAGATAAAACCAAACCAGAACCCCGAAATCTGCACTCTCAGGTGGTTCATATTCAAACACATGGATCCAAATCCATTCTTATGGTTTCAGATCTGCACTGGAACCCAAACTGATCAAGAAGGGCAAGTTTTCATTTGCTGTTTGAACTGCTACTCAAAGTGGCAGAAATCATGGGATCACCCAATCTCTCTTCTATATTTATATTTAGAGAGAAGTAAACATTAAGATTGCTAAACAATTTATCTAAAAACTACTTTTTTCTCAGAAATGGTCCATACCTGGAACAACTTCTTCTTCCCCCTCCTCCATGACTCTGCTCGAGCTAACATACTGAAAATGGAAGTGTAGGCACAGCAGGGAGAACAGTAGGAGGGGTCAGATATTCCGAGTACATATCTAGGGTTTCAGATGGGATTGTACTTGGGTGGCTAGCCTATCTTGCTGCTTGTGCCACTGTAGCTACACTTCTATTTTTAACAGGTTAGTTTGATCAGAGGTAGCAATGGGATGTCTACACGAACTGGAAATTACACCACCCAGCTCAGTGTAGACATGCCCTATGGTTGGCAGGATTTGGCCTTTCCCATTCTGACTCCTAAAGCCCCCTTTTCCTAGAGGAGACCACTTCTGAAATTGCAGGAGTTTAATCCCTGTGAGCTTGTGGCCCTTTCTAGGTTTCCACTTTGAATGAGGTAATTGGGGTCCAGTCTTTTAACTGGAACTCCTGTTGAAATCATTGGAAGTTCTGCATGTGAGGGCTTGCAAGAATTGGCACATAATGTATATATCAGTAAGCTTTTGGGACTAATTCTAATGACATTCAAGTCAATGGCAATACTTTCCTTAAGTTAAATGGGAGCAGGATCCAGGACTATTATCATGGCTGTGATAGAGATGCATGTGTTAAACTTTGGACTGAATTTGTTGGTGACACCCAGGAGATGTCACGGAGATGTGGTTTATAATATGTAAATAGCACAGAAAATTAAGCTGAACAGTTATTGAAATAAACATCATGATATGTCCTAGAAAAGACAATGTAACACACAGATTTCCTTTTGAATAACTCTTGTTTTGTTTCCTCCTAAGTCAGAGTGGAGAACTTCCAAAAAGTCATTTTAAAATTTATCTTTTCTACCATGTCTGATTATTTTCACAGTAAGAAATATTTCCAGTAGAGTGTAGAACTGTATAGAGCTCACTCAGCACATACACTAGCAAGGATTAACATATGTAGCTAAATGCTCTGCTTTGTCTTACAGCCATCACGTTTATCCAAGAGAAGAAGTGCAAAAAATAGCCAGGCTACAGCGGCAAATGTGATCCAGTCCTTTGCCACCTCCATTTCCTTCCAAGGTGCAAAACCCTAAACTGCCACTGCTGTTATCAAAAATAAACCTTGAGATCACTGCAAATCATACGTAGTCAAAGTAATTGCTACTGGTAAGCAGACAAGCACCGCCTCTGTATCCAACTTCTTTATTTCCAATGCTCCAGCAATATTGTGTTAATTCATGTATCAGTAGCTCCTGTTGTCACATCACACCCCATATTCTTCATAGAAATATGCCTATTATATGAATATGGCATAAGTAAAATGTATTTTTTGCAAGATGGGTCATGTAAGTTGGGTCATGTAAGTTATCATTGGAAAGTTTTATGATTTACTGAATATGATTACCCTATTTGTATGTGTGTATCATTTCTGTATCTGAAGTTAGGAATATTAGTTCTGTATCAATTGCAAAAGAGTTTGCCTACTGTCTGGTGGGTGTTCCCCAGATGCAATCAGCCTGAATGGGCCATTAGGGAGAACAATAAGATTTTGAAGATACTAATCTCCCGCCCTCCTGAGAAGCTTCCTGTGTTGCTGCTTTGACATTGTAGGGTCATGTGATCATGTCATCTGAAATTGGATTGCATCTTGGACTACGGGTATTTTCCACAAGGATGGGGTTGGGGTCGGACTGGGGGGGAGAAGATTCCCGCCATATGTAAATCCTATTTAAGGCTGGGAAGTGAGTCAATCAAGGTTGCAGGTTATTCACTGAATCCCCGCCCAGGATGAGTGCTAGAAACATCTAAGACTGTCCTAAGGAGAAGGAATGGGACCTAGGCTAAGAAAGGGTCTGGCCTGTGAAAAGGAATACCTGAAACTCTATGCAGCAAGCAGTGTAGTTTACCTTCAGGAAACTCCACAACCTGCATAAAACAACATTTAGGGTGAGAAATTACTATTTGTAGCCAATTTATTTAATATATTAAGCCTAGTTTGTGTGTTTTGTTTTATTTGCTCAGTAATCTGCTTTGTTCTGTTTGCTATCCCTTATAATCACACACAATTTACCTTTTGTAGTTAATAAACTCTTTTTTATTCTAAAACCCAGTTTGTGCACTTCATAACTGGGGGTGCAAAAAGCTGTGCATATCTTCCTCCACAGTGAGGGAGGGGGGCAAATTTCATGAGCTTATGCTGTATAGACCTCTCTACAGCGCAAGACAATATCATTTGGGTTTACACTCGGGGCAGGGGGGAGAGAGGGAAAGAGAGATGCGCATGCACAGCAGGACCAGCTGAGGGAGCCCAGGCTGTTGGACCAGGCCAGCTCAGTGAGACCCCAAATACATCAGGTGGCATCCCAGAAGGGGGGTCCAACCCATCACACCTGTATCCTGGAAATCCACTGTTTTCCAGTCTCAGATGAACCAGGGAAACACTCTTAGTGTAAGCAACACTAGCACCCTGCCACTGCATGGAGTCACCAAAAATAGTTTGTTCTCATATCAGTCATTTGCAAACAGGTGATGTGATTTTTTTTAAAGTACATGTGGGTCTGAGTATTCTGCATTATTATATAGTTGTATTATGATAATGGGTGTGTATGCATCATCTGAGGCTTTTTTTAACCATGTACTCTTAGGGAAAACTTGGTTTATTTTTATTTTAAGACCATAATCCTGTGGTGCGTACTGAGGGAAAACTCCCTTTAACTTCAGCAGTTTCCCCCCAGTTAGGCATGCAGGGGTGAGAACCAAAAGTTGAATAAAATTTAGATAATACAGTAGAATCTCACTAACTTTCATTCTTCTCTTTTGCAAATCTAGTAACTGACATAAATCTATCTCTTGCACCTCTGCTTCTCAGCAAAGATTTAATGGAAACATATGATCTAAATGCAGCACTTACTAAAACTTCCTTTCCAAAATATCCTATGCTGCAGAACATTACTAGGAGTCCATCAGCTACTGTCATGGTGGTTTGCATGCTAATTTGCAACATGCTTCTGCAGTTAGGGTGGATGCTGAGGTTCTTGTACATAAGTTAAGTATAAAAGAAAATAAAACTGGGGAAAGACATGACAGCAGCCACAACTGAATTTTATTCATGAGGGGGGTAACAATCCAGTTATTTGTCATATAATTAAGCTGTGTGAATAATTCAATTTAAGGTGTAACCAACTGTGTCCAGTACCACTGGTACTTTATCATTTAATATTTGTATTCTGATAGTGCCCATAACACACTAGCGACTTTCTAAACATTTTTCTCCTCCCTGACTTAATAATGAGATTCACTCCTGGGCACTGGTGCACCAGTGCTATCCTTCTCACATTCATTGACCTGGGCTTACTTCAAGCTCCATTAGGAATTGGGGCAACCTTGAACTGCTGCAGTGTGTGTGCCCATGCAGTGTCCTGTATTTCAGAAGTTCTCTACTTTGGGAGTGCATAGTTAAGGGGCTGGCCTTAGCTGGCCATTCTGCAGACACTGACATGCCCACAACAGGATTGTGGGGATTGTAGTACAAAGATAACCTGGCTACTTCATGATGATGTTGGGGAAGAACAGAGTGGGTCTTGAGGGAAGGAGAAGGATGAGTAAATTGAGGGGAACACAGTGCAGGGAATGAAAGAGAAGGGAGATGTAAGGAGATAGGAAACAATTATTTTAAAAGATTAACTTGAGGGCAAACAAAGAGACAAGAGTATCAAGGAAGATAATGAATGGAGGAAGGGGAAGAGAAGAGAGGACAATGGGGGAGGTTTTTCATTGTTTCATAGAAAGTTTAATCCTAAATAGTAACAATAAAGGGGTGCTGGAACAATTTTTATAGTGGGGATACTGATGATGCAGAAAAGGACCTAGAAGTTACAGTGGATGAGAAACTGGATATGAGTCAACAGTGTGCCCTTGTTGCCAAGAAGGCTAACAGCATTTTGGGCTGTATAAGTAGGAGCATTGCCAGCAGATTGAGGGATGTGATCATTTCCCCTCTCTTCAGCATTGGTGAGGACTCATCTGGAGTACTGTGTCCAGTTTTGGGCCCCACACTACAAGAAGGATGTGGAAAAATTGGAAAGAGTCCAGCGGAGGGCAAAAAAAAAAGATTAGGGGGCTGGAGCACATGATTTATGAGGGGATGCTGAGGGAACTGGGATTATTTAGTCTGCGGAAGAGAAGAATGAGGGGGGATTTGATAGCTGCTTTGAACTCCCTGAAAGGGGGTTCCAAAGAGGATGGATCTAGACTGTTCTCAGTGGTACCAGATGACTGAAGGAGAGTAATGGTCTCAAGTTGCAGTGGGGGAAGTTTAGGTTGAATATTAGGAAAAACTTTTTCACTAGGAGGGTGGTGGAGCACTGGAATGGGTTACCTGGGGAGGTGGTGGAATCTCCTTCCTTAGAGGTTTTTAAGGTCAGGCTTGACAAAGCCCTGGCTGGGATGATTTAGTTGGGGATTGGTCCTGCTTTGAGCAGGGAGTTGGACTAGATGACCACGTGAGGTCCCTTCCAACCCTGATAGTCTATGATTCTATGGAAACCATGGAAATAATGTATTTAGTGTTGTTACTACCTCAAGCCAGGAGGTGTGACAGCACCCCTCGTTCCAGCACCACTGACAATAAAGCAAGTTTGATTTCCATATATTTTATATATTGTGTTACTAGACTAAAATGTACTGTGTCTGTTATGCCTTGTGCTACCAAGAAAGCAATTGAGCTCAGAAAGATAGACACGGAGATGATCATGCCAAGAATGGTTCAGAGCTATGAAACTCTTAACCCAACCGAGATAAGGTCTGGATTAGCTGTTCACCTTTGGAATAAGACTGTCCATGTAGACTGGCAACGAGGGAATGCTTGTACCATACCAGCATGTCTTTATGTGTGTCACCCATTTGCATGGTTGGATGCTGACTAATGTTGGTTCTGTGTTTGTTGATCAGGTCTAGTGCTCAAGGCTGGGAGAGTCTAAGTGAACCACAGTGTATAACATCTGTTATCATCCTTTTAGATTAAGGATGAAGTACAGGAATGCAAGTTCTATTCCCATCTACCTGCTAATTTGCTTGCTGGGGCTTGGTAAAGATAGGACAGGCTAACATCCCACTGGGCTTTCCAAACCCTGGCTTCATCAAGGAACTTGAGTTAGGGAGGTAACACACAAATTTTTTTTCAGATCTAAAGGAATCAAACTAGAAAAGCCAAAGGAGGGAGCCATAGACTGCAGGAGAATCTGGGATGATGGTTGCTTACTATCCTGTTTGTAGAAGCAAGTGAAGAAGATGAACCCATCATCTGCACTGTCTCAACCAAGACACAGAAAGCAAAGTAGACATACAGTGTCAGTAATGCGCCTGTACTGAATGATTTTTGTGATCAATCAGACATAATTCTATAATTCCTAATTTTCCACCAAATTTAACACTGGTCTGCTGTAATACTTAGGATGCCTTGTGGAATGATACATGGGACCTTGCCTATATCTATATGTTCTCTTTAATTTGCCCTTGGAATAGTCTATCTCATTAATATGCAGTAGAATTTATAGATTGGCCTGTATATCTTAGGTACTTATATGGCCCCTATCATTGTAGCATCTGAGTATTTAATGTATTTCTCCTCACAACACTCTGGTGAAGTTGAGAAGTACTATTGTCCCCATTTTTCGGTTGGGGAACTGAGGCACTGATGGCTAGATTCACAAAGGAACTTGGGTGCCTAGAAAATCCCTGGGGGTCACAAAACCCGAATTCAGTGCTAGGTTAGATGGGCATCTCAGAATGGAATTCACAAAAGCCATCATGCTAAGTGGGGTGCTGCCTAACCTAGCCCCTGGTGCATTTTTATAAAGAAAACTAATGCATCACACAACTGTAACTTGCACTCTTAAACTATGGTTTCATTCCATAATGTTGCTTATATAAATGTATCTGAACCTAGATAGTTTTTTCCAGTACTGGAATAAATTTCACCATCCCAATTGGTCTGTAGTAAAGGTAGTATCCCATCAGAATTCAAGATATAACATGTCCAGACTGATTGCCTTTTTGGACTGAATGATACTCCTAACTGCTTTCCTCGGGTTTGATTTGCTTTTCAGGGTAGAGTGCCTCCACCTACGTGAGTCAAATTCTGTTAAACGCTTTCCTTTGTTATATATCCTTCCTTGGCAGCTGAGTTCAAACATGTCAAATATTGTCTCTGCATAGATCAATCTTCCTTCACTGATATTCCAAACCTGACCGATTCCAACATTGCTTTTCCCCACAAAGGTAGGGGGTTAGGCATTTTATGAAATCTAAACAAAGAAATGCACTTGCAGTCAGTGATTCTCCATATCAGTCAGTGTGGCATGTCAAATCACAAATAGTTTCATCCTGATTGTGTATTCTTGTCCAGAGCGAGTCAGTCTCTCACTCTCTCATATACAGTATATCTTTGAAAATTTTTCAGAGAACTGCCTTAAAGAGGAGGCTGAAATGTTACTTATATATTCTGCCACCTATCAACTCCGGGAATAAGGAACTAGCCTGAGCATGTACGTCTACTGACAGGGGATATGGAGCTGATATGGTCCCCCTGCTTATTACTACTTTGGCTTCTTTGCCCCTCTTCCAGTGGCTGCATTCCCCAAAGCCTGCCTCCATTAGCTGCTGCATCTGACAGCGGTAATCTCAGAAGAGCTAGGCAGCACACCTTCTGCTACTGAAAGCAAGGCCCAGTGCTGCTCTTTAGTGTTAGTGCTGGAGGGCATGCCTATAGGAAAATCAGGAATTGGGGGCTGATGCTGCAGGGTCATTGTTAGAGGTAGAGTTCTTTGGAGGCCTCAAAGTCTTGCCACACCCATCTCAGGAAAGGAGCAGGAGAGAGGTCCTCCAAGCAGCCAATGAATGAGGCTGCAGGGGAAGCAGCCAATCAGGGCCCAGCAGGCTTGTATATAAGGAGCTGCCAGGGCATGGTGAGTTCAGTCTGTTCGCAGGGACTGAAGGAGCAAGAGGCTGGTGGGTGGAGCTAAGACAGTTAGTTGTTGTCAGGCAAAAGGGAAGTGAGGGAATAGCTTCCAGCTGATTGCCAGGACTCAACTAAGATGGGCTACAGGAAAGTGGTCCAGGGAAAAGCAGTTTAAAGGGATGTGGCTACAACTTAGAAGGTTGCTGGGCTGGGACCTAGAGTAGTGGGTGAGCCTGGGTTCCCCCCAATAGCCATTGGGGAGGTGGCTGTGCCCTAAGAGAAGGGAGTTTAGACAGGCCTAGGGAAGGGACTGTATGTGGAACTGTTACCCATTGAAGGGGGCTGTACTGAGGCTGATCCAGCTGGAGAGTTGGGTCAGAGGACTCAAGGGCGGGTGAAGAGCCTTCATGGAGGAAGCCCTGAGGGGTGCTCCTCCACCCCCGAGCAGGCACCTTTGCATGTAAATTGGCTAACTGGGGTACTGAGATAGGCCCTGTTGGGCACACTGAGGACTGGAGCCCAGGGAAGGCTACAGAGACGTTGCCAATGGAGGGATACTATGGTGGGCCCTGTTGGACTGTGAAGGGTCTGAGCCCAGGGAGGGCTACAGGACATGACTGAGGGCTTTGAGATAGGTCCATCTGGACAGTGTACTCCAGAAGGGGTTTGTTTTGTTTGCATATGGACTGTGCATGACTTGGCTGGAGGGCTGAGTCACCGAAGACCTGCCTGAGCAGTGGCTGACAGGGCACCATAAACTGAAAAATTGAGAACTGCAGGTACCACATGCTTGACCAGGGAAGCGCTTTTGAGAGATGGGTCCCACCCCTTTATGGGATGCTTATATAACTGCTGTACCTGTTCTACAGCCAAAGAGGGTATTTTGCTATTCCAGGCTGCCAATCCAGCACTTCCAATAAAAAGTAAATTCTCTTTTTAACAGTATCAGTACACATTTCAAATCAGGAGATTTCAGCAGTGGCTCCTGTTCAAATACAACCTCTGTTACCAGAGGTCTGAGCCAAACTCAGCTCTTGCGTAAGGCGTTGCTCCCATTAACCTCCATGTGAGTTGCACTTGCATGGTTGAATCTAGTCTTCTGAGATTAGGAAGACAAGTTTAGGGTCAGATCTATTTTAGCTTCAGATAAGTGCAGATTTTGAAGGGAAAGTTGGCTTCTTGATCTTTCTGCAGCGATTACTATTAAACCTAACTTAAGGATGTTTCAGGTCACTGTATAACTTTGGGCAGTGATGAATTACAGACAAGTTTGTGGAGCAAGCCAATCAAGTCAGAAAAACTTTTCATGCAGAAAAACTGTTTAGCGCATGGAATCAACTGCCAGATTCACCAGCAGACATAAGAGGCTAGAGGAAAGATGATAAATAGGCTAAGATAATGTGAAATGGGTTGATCAGAAGCTCTCTGGGTTTATGTGGTCAGGACATGATGGTGCATATGATCTTTCTTTTGCTCCCTCTTTATGACTAATCTTTGACTACATTCCTAGAAAATGTCAAGCCATTATTTTCAGCTGACCCAGAAATAGCAATCTGTGTATATGTTAATTAGAGATCTTAAAAAAGAAAACCCTAAGGATTTGTTTGTTAATGCTACCTGGCTCATCCACCAGGCTGCTGACCAATAACTGAAATAACCCACAAAAACAACGAGGAGTCTGGTGACACCTTCAAGACTAACAGATTTATTTGAGCATAAGCTTTCATGGGTAAAAAAGCCCACTTCAGATTCTTTGGGTTTTTTTTTTACCCACAGAATCTTATGCCCAAATAAATCTGTTAGTCTTTAAGGTGCCACTGGTTTCCTCCTTGTTTTTGTGGATACAGACTACCACAGCTACCCCTCTGAAATAACCCAGTAATACCAAAAATTATCTTTGGTCAGGATAACCAGACCTATCTGGTTATCAATATCGACAGACTAAAATTCCTTTACTTCCCCTGGTACAGTCAGATTTATAGGACAGATGCTGACCTTAATTATACTTATGTAAATCCATAGATTCACACCAATGTAATTGAGATCAGTATTTGACCCCAATGGCTTTATTTGCTTTACTGTATATATTACAAGCCATATCTACAGAATCTTAGGCATGTTTAAAGAAAGGTTAATGGAGACTTAGTAAAAGTCCTCCTTTCCCCACCACACCCATCTTTTCTATTTGACCCTCACTGTTCTGTCAATTTTAAATTGTAAGCTCCATGGGGCTTGTTTTGTGAAGTGCATAGCATATTTTTGGGTGCTCAAAACTATACTGTTTATGCCCTTGCATGTAGCTGTTTGTTTGAAACCAATGTGATAGCTGAAGATGACAGATTAGAGAGCAACTCTATTAACAATCTGTAGTTGATTTTTGTGTTAATTAAATGTCTTACCCACCTCCATTACAGGATGAGCGTAAACCTACCAAATAGCTTTCCTGTCCTCCAGATGATTGTACCCTGAAGGCAAGCTCTAAAACTGATAACCCAATGAATAGTGTTGAGAGTTAAAAACTATTTAAACTAAATACTGTTTTAAAATCAAAATTCCAGCCTCCTTTACTCCTCTGTGGTACAGCAAAATTAAAATGTTTTATGGTAAATTTTTTCTTGTGTAGTATCCTCTTTTTCTATCTAAAAAGCAAGCCCAGCCCTTTTCTGGCACCAGAAATAATATCTTACATTAATATAGCACCTTTCATCCTGAAGTGCTTTATGAGCTGCACAGTGTTCACTACCTTTGGCATGAAATACAGCACCTGTTTAACAACACTATAAAATAACAAGGGCTGTATTGTGTTTAGTAATCTCCACTGAAATTAGCGGGGAGTTCTGCTTAAAACATAATGGCACAACATGGGCCATAAATCTACTTTTACCATATCTAAAGACACTACAAGGAAAATTAGAACTGCTCAAAAATAAATATGGTCCAAGATCCCAGATTAAACATCCATTTCCTTAAGAAACATGCTGTAGGAACTTAATCAAAAGTGGACAAGACACTACATTTTATTTTATACCTTGATCAAAAGATTAATAGATTAAGGTCTTTAGTCTGACCTTCTGCATGACCCAGACCAAATAACCTAACCCAGTAATTTCTATTTGAGCTATAGTCTATCTCTTAGAAACTCATCCGGTCTTGTTTATAGACTTCAGGTGACAGAGAATCCACTATGTTCCAATGGTTAACTATACTCTGTGTTGTTAAAAGTATGCCTCATTTCTACTCTGAATTTGCCTAGCTTCAGCTTCTTATGCCTTTTCCTGCTAAAGAGGGATCCCCTATCAGAAATCTCTTAGCCATGTAGATCCTTGTACAGTGTGATCAAAACACCTCTCATTATAAGGCATGTTTACCGGACCTTTTGTCAGGGTTCCCTCCCCACCCTGAACTCTGGGGTCCAGATGTGGGAACCCGCATGAAAGACCTCCTAAACTTATTTCTACCAGCTTAGATTAAAACTTCCACAAGACACAAATCCCTTCTTGTCCTTGCATGGCATTCGCTGTCACCACCAAGTGAGTTAGACAAGGATTCAAGGAAAAGAACCACTTGGAGTTCCTGTTCCCCAAAATATTCCCCCAAGCCCCTTCACACCCTTTCCTGGGATACTTGAGAATAATATCCTCACCAACTGGTACAGGTACAGGTGAGCACAGACCAAATCCCTGGGTTTTTAGGGCACTAAACCAATCAGATTCTTAAAAAAAACAAACAGAACTTTATTATAAAGGGGGGAAAAAAAAGTAAAAGAAGCACCTCTGTAAAATCAGGATGGACGGTAATTTTACAGGGTAATCAGATTCAAAATACAGAGGATTCCCCTCCAGGCAAAACTTTAAAGTTACAAAAAACAGAGATAAACCTCCCTCTAAGCATAAGAAAAATTCACAAGCTAAAACAAAAGATACTCTAACGCATTTCCTTGATATTACCTACTAGTCCTGTAATTTTAGATGTATCATTCAGTAGGAGCTGGATTACTTGCTTGGTCTCTCTCTTTGTCTCCTGAGAGAGCACAAAAACAAAGCCTTCCCCCTCCTGCCCCAGATTTGAAAGTATCTTCTTTCCCCATTGGTCCTTCTGGTCAGGTGCCAACTAGGTTAATTGAATTGATTAACCCCTTACAGGTAAGGGGATTCTGTACCTCTGTCCAAGAGGGATTTTATATTACTGTATACATAAAAGTTGTTACCCTTCCCTTTATATTTATGACACCTTTCATCGTTTTATAGAACAGTCTCACTAATGATACATGCAGAAGTAATACCATGTCCCTACTCCTGCTTGGTATTTCCCTGCTTACACATCTGTGGATGGCATTCACTCATGTTCAATTGGTTGTCTACCATGATGACACCCTAAGGCCTCTTCAGTGTCACTGCATTCCAGAATAGTCCTCCATCTTAGAAGTGTGAGCCGCATTCTTTGTTTCTAGATGTATGACCTTTCATTTGGCTGTGCTCAAATTCATATAGTTCAAATAAGCCTACTTTACCAAGTGATCCAGGCTGGTCCCTGTCATCTGTGAGATTTTCCAGCAAGGTTTTAATATCTTCTTTCAGATCATTAATAAAGATATTGACTAGCCCTGGGCTGAGAACAGATTCCTGCAGGACTACACTAGGAACGCTCCCATTGGATGGCAAGTCCCAATTTACAATTACTTTTTGTGATCTATCAGTTTTTAATCCATTTAATGTGGCCTGCATTGGTTTTGTATAGTGTTAGTTTTCTGATCAGAATGTCATGCAGGACTAAGTCAAATGCCTTACAGAACTCTTATGTCAGCAGTTACCTTTATCAACCAAACTTGCCAACTCATCAAAAAACAGTGTGACTGTTGTTTGAGACCTACGTCAAACCTTGCTGGTTGGCATTAAATATGCTACCATCTCTTAATTATTTACTAATTGCATCACATCTCAGCCCTTTCATGATATTTGCCCAGAACTGATGTCCAGTTCACCAGCCTATAGTTACCTGGGTTATTTACACTTTTAAGTTATTGGCACATTAGTATTTTCCTAGTCCTCTAACACTTTCCCCCATGTTCTAAGATGTGTTAAAAATTCACATTCATGGTTCAGAGACTTCCTTGGCCAATTCTTTTGATACTTCTGTGTGCAAGTCATCTACTCCTATTTCTTTCACGATGTTTAATAACTATTTTATCATCCTTGGAATTTTGTTGTAAAATATGACATCATCCTGCTTCTTTCCAACTACAGAATGGAAATATTTACTGAATACATGTCTTATGATTAACCATTTTACTATCTTTATCTAGTATCAGACCTGTACCCTACAAGGATTTCATTTGTTCCTGATTTAAGAAATTTCTTGTTAGTGCCCTTTTATTCTTACTGGCCATAGACTTTTTAGCTTAACTTATTGTCTGCATTTCCTAAATGCTGATTTGTACTCAGATTGCTGTCAGCTCCCCCATTGTTCCATTTGTTGATGATACTCCCAGCGGCACCGTGGCCCTTCTCTAACAATGCAGTACTGACTAAAGGCTGTATATGCAGTATACTGACTATATGCAGTACTGACTAAAGGCTCAATCCAGTGCTGAATGAAGTTAATGGAATGATTTCCACTGACTTCAGTCGGTGATGGTCCAGGCTCTGAGAGGGAAGAATGCTATGTACAGAATCATCCCGGCTATTTCATGCAGCACACGTACTTTCTTTGGAGATCTTCCATCCAAGTACTAACCCCAGCCCACAGCTGCTTAGCTTTAACAGGATCACTGCATAGTTTGGGTACGGCTCAAGAAGCTGCTTCTTTGATCAATGTAAAACCAGCAGTAGACTAAGCTGGGTAAGTGCAGTTATTTCTATTACAATAGCACCTAAGAGCCCCACTCATGGACCAGGACCCCATTGTGCCAGGCACTGGACAAATAAAAAATAAAATGATGATCTCCATCCCAGAGAGTCTACATGAAGTTCATATTATCAAAATTAGGCATTGTCTGACAAACAGCACAAGGACCTAACTGTTTTAAAATACTCTTAATAAGAGACAGATACTTCATTTCAATAAAGACTATTTTAGCATTTTATCTATGCATTGCACAATGCAGACAGAATAATTCTTTAGCAGGAATATTGTAGTTCATTGTACTCTAGACCTTTTTCTCTACAGATTGGAAATGAGAGAATTGCTTCTCTCTCTGCTCCACAATCACGACAGTAAGCATTGAATTCTTAACCCATGTACGAAAAAGCTTGATCCTGTACTCTTTAAAGCCAGTGGGAACTTCCACAAGGGTCTTCAGTGAGCTCAGGATTCTGCTAACACTCATTGCAGAACAGTTGTATGGATCGGTGTCAGAGAGAGTCCATGTCATTTGGAGGAATTGTACCAAAATTACCAGAATCTACAAATATGTCTTCAGCAAGATAAAGTAGTGATGTAGTAGGTAGGTAGGTAAAATACAGCTACGCTCACTCAGTTTGGCCTGGGCATCACTGAGGTTACCAGTCTCTTTTATGGGATCTACTAATAAGCACTGGTTTATTAATTCCTTTGTTGATATTAGCCATGGGTTTTCAATACAGATTACTGTCCTTTTATCACTGGAACTCCATTTGTTTGCATTCTAGATCTTTTCCTTCACTGTCCCCACTGCTTTATTCCTAAAGAATTCCAAACATGTTAAAGCCAAATGGAAATCCACATTCCTGTGTATCAGACCAATTGTTATACTTTGTAAAGTAGCTATGCTAACACACAGGCCTGTTTCCTTTATCATCCCATAAGCTTATAATTTCTCTGGCTGCTGCAGTTAGTTTGCCAGAAATTTATTATAGCCCTTTCTACAGCTTTACAAAACTTGGGATACTCAATCTGAATGGCATCGACAGTGCTGGTATACCTAGACCCAAACGTCTTAGTGATAAAGCCTCCACTATAATAACCCCTGGTTTTGGCTTGGTGTTTGTTGGAGAAGGAACACAAAGGTACCATTTGTTCTCCTGCACTTCAATAAACTTACCCAAGCTTCTAGATCCTCTGAGCAAAATCTCAAAAGAAACACTGTGCACCTGGTTTACAAGATAGCAAATAGAAGAGCCTGGTGTAGAAAACTTCCCTGAATTGAATGATGCTTTTGAAAGGGTGTAACCCAGTTCTATCCATTGCCCAGGGTGCGTTTATCCATGGATATCTACAATAAGGCCTCCTATCATCTGCAGTTCTGCTGATCTCATAAACTTTATAAAGTCTCCCCAGGCTTTTTCTGCTTGGGGAATTTCAAAGGGATCTTCTTCCTTTTCCCTGTTGGCATCCAACTTGATCCTCTGGAGATAATTTATAAGAAGATATGGGGAGAAATTATCATTAAGGATTCTGATTCCTTTAGCAAGGGTCCAAACAATCTCTATTCTGTCCTGATTTGTATCCACCTTGCATTTCTGAATGTCTTGAAAGCTTCCTGGAAGACAATTATGAGAGAAAATACAAAATAATGTGTTTGAATCACAGAAACCAGCATCTCAATCAGGGATGTCTTCGGGTTTCACTATTTCACCATGCGGGACAGAAATAATCAGGCTCATATATTGCCCACTTGGTATTCAGTGTAATGGTTGTGGCCAAATATGATCTCCCTGGTTCCAAGTGGCTTCAGGGTCAAATACAAAATGCAAACATGCTACCACCACATTTTTTCAGCCGGGGTCTGAGTTTGGTAACATGTAATGTATCAGTACCTAAAGAAAAAACAAAACACGTATTGTAAGAGGTTGTACAACTGGGATGAAAAAAATCTCTGGTGCTCTATCATGAGGCAGTTTTCAGCTGCTGCTAAAATAACTGTAGCTGAAGATTAGCCAGTTTTGGTTTAACCTCCCTCAGAGCAAAGCGTTGGGAGGAATGCATATATGGGAGAGACAGATAGATGCACTCCTTTAGTGTGACTGGACAGAACTGATATGGCCTCATATTTCATTAATCTTCATGGAAGTTCTACAGGAAAGTGTTACTGAAGAATTGAGGAAGGGGAGGGCTCTGTCACAGACTCACAGAATCGTGAGTGGATGGTGGCAGGCTACTAGGCCTTCGACCCAGAAAACACAGAAAGGCAAAAAGGGATAGAGGTCCCAAAGGCTCAGAGCTGGGTGAAATAGTCACAGGCAACATTTTTTGACAAAAAACATTTACTATTTTCAGGTCTGAAACTTCAGTGAGATTGAAACAACTTTGTAAATCTTCTAAGTCTTCTAATAAAATTGAGCAAAGTATTTTTTTCAATCTTGAAAAATTGAGAGCTACTACTCCTCAACAATTTACAAACTTGTGAATTTTAGAAAAACTGCTAGCGGAGCCCTTCCCCTCAAAAAGCTACAGGCGTTGGTTAGAGGAATAAGTCCAGGGCTCGGAGCTAGGATGTGCTGGGTCTTGGTCCTACCTCTGCTGCAAACTAGTCTTAATAATTTGCATTTGTGCCATATTAGACAATATCATGATTTGGCACAGGTAGCGGCAGCGTAAGCTGCTCTATGTCAGTGTATTGTTATTCCTGCCGACGTAAGCATTGGGTCTCACTGGCCCTAGTTGGTAGTACCCATTAAGGGCCCTGCTCAGGATAATGAGAAAAGGCTAGTGATGGACCCAGCAGACAAGGGCCAAGTTTCCCAATGGTGGGGAAGCCACAACTGTGGATTCATGGACCACATAGGGCAGAAGAGCTAGACCTTTGTAACAGGTTTATGATCACGATGGTCCCTTCTGACCTTAAAGTCTGTCGTTGTATGGAACACGTTCACACTGAAAACTCAGGGTGCAAGACAGCTCTTCTCAAAGAGCCCATCCATTACAAGATTGTAATTGCCGGCATCGCAGAGGCCTGTCTGCCACAAAGCAATGAAGTTACTGGGGAAGAAGCTACGTTTCTCCACTCTGATGGTCCACACGGAACTCATGGTATGGCATTTCTCGCTAGACAACCTCTAGCATAGACTTTAGCCACGTGGAACCCCGTCTCTCCATGCTTACTCGATGCTGGGCTACAAAATCACCATGGACACTTACCTGTCAATGTGACCTACACAAAAAAAGACTCATCGCTTGTGGAAAAGGACTCCTTCTACCAGCAGCTAGAAGCAAAAATCCAGTGAACTCCAGCACATGACACCCCGGTAATACTTGGAGTGTCCCATGCCATGACTGGCTGTGATCAAACTGGGTATGAAACAGTGACAGGTCCCTTTGGTTCAGATTCTCCAAATGACCCACCACTACCCAGCTCTTAACTTTGTGTGGTACTGAAGGCTTTTCTGTTATGGGCTCTCAGTTAGGTACCTTAAAATGTTGTTGGACCTGGATTTCAAACAAATAATGCTGGTCTGGGCATTCATTACACTTGGGGATTCTGCTGCTTCTTTATGGGTTCAGTTAACGATAGACAAACTTTTAAACAAACCTCAGTGCATTTTGAGTTCATAATGAAATCTGAAACCAGATGAAGTTCACCTGATATGAGGTTTCACTGGAATGGTGTACTTTGCACACCTCTATAGAAAGGTACTTTTAAGGGCCTCTGTTCTCAGATTAGATTCATATTTTCGCCCAAATATGACTCTGACCTGGTATTTGAGTCCCAAAGATATAGAGGGGAGACAATTATTCATATTCATAGTTTTCTTATTCTGACCAATATATAAAGCAAATTATGGGCTAAATACTATCCCCACGGATATCCTGTGAAACCCCACTGACTGTATGGGATTTCAGTGAGGGCAAAATTTGATCCCCTATTCCATGTATTACGTTGGTGCAAGAACTTGGAGTAGCTGTTTGAAGTTTAAACTGATATGAGGATAGAGCCTCGATGTGAAATAAATAAATTATTCTCTTATTTTACATTAAGAAGTCCAGTACCATCTGCTATAGGAACCAAAAATAAATGGAACAGCAGAAACACACTGAGCAGACTGAGAATAAGAGGAACAAGATTTAGAAATCAAGCAAAACAATTGTTTTTCACACACTGACCACTAAAAATATAGATGGAAGGCAGTAACTCTACACTACAAGGCTGATTTTTTTACACTCTCATTTACCTCTGGCTCACAAAGTTGCTGTCTCACTTTCTACTGCTAATTTTATATCAGAAATTATTAATCTTGAAAGTGGATGCTTGAGAATGTTTTTTGTGCTACAGAGATCAAGTCCACATGATTTTAACTCCTACAGCACTAAGGATAAATGTAACAGAATACTCCTCACAGTAACTGGGGGACCAATTAGTGTGGGGGGTGGAGGAGGGGTTGAAAACATACTGCCTGCTTTGACGCAGGGCTGGACATACAGAAGGGGATTCCTGCTTTTCGGATATGGCGTTGGAAGGCCTAAGTTGCTATATCTAGCTTTATGTGGTTGGAAGCTCTGTGAACCTGCTTTAGGAGTAGGATTAGGAGGCAAAGTTGATCTTTACAGCAGTAGATTTACAAGCAGACAGCTGCTGATATCCAGGTTTGGGGTGGGTTTACTGGGGGGGCTATTTTGGAGTTAGGACTGGAAGCACAGGGATCCTGGATCTCATGAAGGGATAGAAGTGCAGAATAACCAAATGCATCCTTGGGGCAGGATTAGAGTGTTGGGCCACTGGGCCCAGTTTTGCGGAATGGGATTGGAAGGGCTAGTGTACAGGCTGTCAAGCAGAGACAGAAGCAATGGGTTACTGAGTCTCCATAGGGAGCAGTGTTGGAAGGGTCTTGCTTTAGTATATATCTGACAGTCTAAAGTTGCTGGACCAGAGAGGGCTGGGCTCAGGAAGGCAAGCTGGTATGTAGAATACTATAGTAGGGATGGGAAACCAGCTGACAGGAGAGGCCATGCCTGGTACTCTTAGTGAGGTGTGGCAGGAAATGAAAATAGGAACCAGAAAGATCTCCACAATTCACCACAGTACATGGAGTGCTGCCCCATGATGCCTGGATGGCCACTGATAATATGGACAGAAACATAATAGTTTGGATTATATATGGTGTTAGGCATGTTTGTGCAGTGCTTGAGAATGAGAACTGCTATTTATTTAAGGGATTTATTATTTATTTGTAATTAAAGATGGACCAAACATCCAAACAAACCCTTTTACATTTCAGAGGCAAGGGACTGGATTTGAATCACCCACCACCAATCTTGCCATTATGATTTTGCTCCAGATCAATCCAAACATTAGAAGGAGCCTATTTTGCACTTCCTATTGACTTATAACCAACACACTCTCAATCAGGATTCAAACACCCACTTTTCTGACTGTTTCTAATAGTAGCTGAATAAACTGGTTTAAAATAAATTACCGTTCCTTTTTGTTTTGTTTTAAAGAAAAAGAAAAGAAACGAACTGTGATTCTAAATTAGTGATAACAGGTACTAGGTTTCAAGGTTGCCATCATTGGCTGCTGGAAACACATGCACCCTGGTATCTATTCCAGTGATACTGGAGAATCAGATCCAGGAATGGAGAGGCTGTGGGGATTTTTGTGGGAATGCAGTGAAATTTACATTGTCTGACCACATGTGCACATACCTGCTCTCCTTTCTCCAAATTTGCTAGGCTAGAGCAGTGCCTTTATCAAAGAATTGCATACATAACTCCTGAGGATAGGAAAAATTAGGACTAAGGTAAATTAGTATCTGTTATAGGTTTCATTATAGGTAGTGCTGGTGAGCAACAATTAGGGTGTGCAATGTAATAACTCGCCTGCTGTCCTGGTCTATGGTACTTGTGCAGTAGTTTGCTATCAAATAATGCCTGACTGTATATTTTAACCATTAAATAGAAAAGAAGAATACAATGTCACTTCAGATGGATAGAAGCAGATAGCTAACTTCGTGTCCTGGTCCAGCATATGAGTGCACAGATATTTTAGAATAACAGCCTAATATGCAGATTATTGCAATAAAAATCTCACTCAAATGCATTTTTGACATTGTGATTTGACTTAAAAAATCATTAGTTCACTGTTTTGACATCAGTAGGAGCTATGGCTGGTCAGCACTTTGGAAAATCAAGCCAATTACTTAGGAGCCTAAATATGGATTTAGAAGCCTAACTTTTGCCACCCATTTTTAAATATCTTAGCCTAGAATTGCACTGGTGTAAATGCAAGTATCTGTCCTTTGGCATTTCAGTCAGTCGGAGTCGAATTCTCCCCACTCCTTCCCTAAAAAGCAGTACGTGTTTTCCCTGGGTAGAGTGCAGAGCTGAGTTCTCTGTCTGTATTCTGCCAATCCTCTGTGATGCTTTTTAAGTTACATGTGTTATAACCTTTAAAACTGTCTTGTTAGGTGTTGTGTCATGTACAATCTGCCTTCAGCAGCAGGTCACAGTTACAGAAGATGCCTTTTTGCAGTTAAATCCCTTGTCTTAACTGAACCGGTTTGCACTCTAGAGTTACGAGTTTGAAAAAAGTTGCCATTAAATATCCACCCCATAAAGGGCATTGTATTGTAATAATTAATTTAAAAAATTAATAATCTGTAAATACCACAAAACAGATAGCTGATGTGTTTAAATTCATGATTCATATCTTTAAAAAAAGATTTGCATAACTTTCATTCACTACTGTTTAGCCTCTTAACATTTCAGTTACTGTAAAAAAGTAACAGATGTGAATATATTTTTGCTCCTACAGTGGTTTTTGGTTTTAATTCACACCTACCAGAAAAACTTCTGCTTTTGTATACCAGAATACACAGATGTGCTCTGGTATCAAAGGAAAACAAATAACTAAAAATAGAAATTAAATACAAAAAGGACACAATCTTTCCTGCATGCTGACTCTGAATTTGATTAAGGAAAAACAAAAGACTGGTAGTTACACAAAACCTGCCAATGATAAACCTTCAAAAATCATGACGCAGGCCCCACAAATCATGAGGCTATTTTTTTGAATCTTCTGATTTTTTCAAGGCAATACATTCTGTATCCTTTTTTTTGGTTTTTGGCCATTTAGGGCAACCTCAGTTCATGTTTTCAGACTCCTCTCTGCACTCATGAGGGCTAGAAATTTAATATTTTTAAAATGAAAGCCGAGATTCTCATGTAATAACTTGCCTCCAGGAGCTGTGGAACAGACCAAATATCAAGTGAGTTGGCAACACTACATCATTCATATGCATTAATTGATATTACCATGAAAAATACAAGTTCTGTTTTTCAGTGGTCAAAACCCTCTCCCTTCATCCCCAATTATCTGTGCAAAAGCCATACACACAAACCTTCACCTTATCCCTACTTCGGGGTATTCCCCAAAGAGAGGGCAATTGTTTCCTTGCTTTAAAAAAACAAAAACATTTATTTGTACTCAGATAACACAAAAAGTGATGGAATGGGAGAGTTTCAAACTTGAATGTGATCCTACCTAACTTTAAAGAAAAACATATTAAATACATAGTCTTGTATTTTAAATAAGTATTACTTGTTTGAGCTTTAATCCACAAAACCGTTTCAGAATGAGCAATGAGTACACGCAAGAAATTTTTACTGAAATACCAAACCTCTTCTAACTTCTTGGGAAGGACCCATCACGCCAAGGATTCTATAATAAGTTACATACTGCAATCACAATCAGTAACTTATTCCAAGGGACCATGGCTACCAGAACTCCTCCCAGCTCTGATGAAGAAGGAAGGTCGCTGGCTGATGAGCTTTCAATTGACATAGATCAGACAAAAACTAATACTCTGCAACATAAGTGAAACACCAGGCTTACATATCTTAATCTACAATTTAAAAAATATTTCTTTCAAACCATCCCCTCATTCTGTCCCTATGTCCAGATGCCTCAGTTAACATAGTCCACTAGTACGGACCTAATGCTGCTTTTCTATCCTGCTGGCAACACTACAACAGATTCTGGGTAAGAAACAGGTAGAGAGGACATCTAAGTTACTGAAAGTATCTAAAAGCCTTGTAATAGCCTCTCTTGTCCCCCTGCAGTCTTTGCCTCTAGAGGGCGTGGCGGAAATTTCTACTTCTGCACTCTGAGTTGGGAGCAAGATTGGCAGGGCCTCGTCTGTCCCCTTTATAGGTACTAGATGAATGTCCACGAATGATAACAATTATTTCTACATTGTCCTCCTCTATTTTTATTTACTTAAATTCTTTCCCTCTTGGAAAATTTCAAAAAAATCTTACATGGTGGCTCAGAAAATATTAACTGTAGAAGTCAAGATTCAAAACCGATTCAGAAACAAGACCATAATATGTTATAACTAAAAAGTTTTAATTCCTTAATATTTCACCTTTAAACATTTCCTAGCATTATGTGCTAGCAACAAGTGGACATCTGGATAGGGGAAACATCACTCTATCACTGTCAATGTTTCTGCTCCTCAGGATTGCAAGTTTGTGCACATTACTCTGCAGCCCCAACTGCTGATGGACAAAAAGCTAACTTACCCTTTTTGTAAATTTCTTTCCTATCTTTAGGGCAGGTACTGTCTCAGGTTTTGATCCTACAACACAATCTGTGCAGTGTGCAGCCAGACTTCAGCTGCCATGGGGAGCTCCAGTGTGCTCCATGTGGATCTGATGTCTGGAATGGGCCACATTTTGTGCTGGTCCTGGGAGGAGCAGGAGAGCTGGTCAAAAAAGGAGGAAAAATTCCAACTTTTTTATAAACAATCCCCTTCCATTTTTATTTTTTAAAAATTCCTTGCCCTCCCCCCCCCCCCCCAGCTTTTGAAAAATGCTGCCCACCTCCCGCAGGCCCGTTGCTGGGTCCAAGTGGTCTTTGTGTGTGTGTGTGTGTGTGTGTGTGTGTGCCTGGGGAGAGCTGATGCAACCCCTTAACCCAATGCCCTGGGGCTATTTCTAGGTGTAGGTCTTCACTGCTAGCAGCACTTGTAAGGTGCTACACGCCGCGGAGGGAGGAGCAGGCTGCCCCCACCCGGCAGTAAGTACCTAGGTGCGCTAGGGAAAGGCTCTGGCCAGGCAGGGGAACAACGCGGACGCTGGGGAGGGGAGCGGGGCAGGGAGCTGCGTGGGGCACATTGACCCCCTACGCCCCGGCCGCGGGACGCTCCGCTCCTCCCTGCACCCGGGCGAGCCTAGGGGCTGGCGGGCGCCTGACAACCCGGCCCCAGCTGCCGGCCCTTCCCTCATCACGGGAGGGCCGGAGCCCAGCGCCCCCGCCCGTACCCGAGCCGGCCGGGGTCCTGCCGCCTGCCGGGCAGCAGGACCCCGCCCCCTGCGGACTACATATCCCAGCCTGCAACGCTCCGCCGCGCCCGGCATGCTGGGAGGGGCCGTCTGTCGCCAGGCCGCGCTCGAGCGGCTCCGGGGGCGGGGCGGGGCGGAGTCTCGAGGCCAGGAGCGCGCGCTGCTTGAAAGTGCTCCGGGCTCCCGCGCGCCCGGCGGCTGAGCGGCCGGAGCCAGCCCAGCCGGAAGAAGGGAGCGTCTCGCGGCTCCTCCGAACAGCCCCAGGTGCCGAGGACGGGGCGAGCCGTCGGGGGAGGGAGGAGGGTGCCCCAGGGCTGATGAAGGGGGGCTACACGGGGCCGGGATCGAGGCAGGGCTTGGGGCCCCGGCTCCCCCCCCCCCCCCGGGCGCAGCGTGGCTGTCGTTCCCGGGCCTGCGTGCGCTGGGGCAGGAGGCCGAAGCTCGGGTCTCCCTGTGCTCCGTGGCTCTCTTGCCAGTCGCAGGCTGCACTGGTCCCAGGTGCTTTTCTTTCCCTGCCTCGCCTGCCCGCCATCTCCTGCGATCGGCCCTGTGCAAAGATGAAAACCTCGTGCAGGGCGAGCAAACGCGTTTTGTGTCACATTTTCCCTCTTTCCTGATTCCAGTTTAAGCAGCACCATGGGAATCCACGGCCTGCTCCAGTTTATCAAAGAGGCAGCGGAACCCACCCATGTGAAGAAATACAAAGGGCAAGTGGTAGCTGTGGATACTTACTGCTGGCTGCACAAAGGAGCCTATGCTTGTGCTGAAAAGCTAGCCAAAGGAGAACCCACTGACCAGTAAGCTTTCCCTAACCTATTTTTGTGAGTTTCTCAGCCTTTTAACAAAGTAAGGGGACACTGCCAACTTGAAACTGCTTTTAACTCTCTTATGTTTAAAAAAAACTGACTGGGTTTCATTTTTGTGGTTTTATAACCATGCACAAATGGAGAAATAGCAAAAGTGAGTCTACATATACAAATCGCTGTCAGATACACAAAGTAAACATTGGGAAAAAAAGATCCCCCCCGCCCCCAGTCTTTGGTGTTGCTTATATCAAGAGTAAGTTTTTTAAAAATCAGACAGGAGAGGTGTTTTCAATGTGCCCTTCATGAATAACATCTATATTTTACTGTATGAAAATGAAAAGTGTCCCAGCTATAATGCAGCTTGTGCCACTGGCAGTATGTCCTCTGGTACAAAAATGACAGCTCATAAACAATCTTATGTGGCAGAATGACATAACAATGTTAAGTAATTCTGGCACCCCATATTGTGAATGAGATCAACCTCTTCCTGCACAAAAGTACCCTGCACAACATATATTATTTATTATATATTGTTCATTGCTCATAATGAATCCCAAAGAAATATGCCTGCTTTTGAATTTGTTTACAAGATTCACAAACCTTCTGGGAGAGTTGGAGGTAAGCTTTTGTTTTAGGTTGAAATATCTATTTAAGTAAGTGGTTTTTTTTTTAAACTGGAAATGAGTCAAAATTAGGCAGTTTGGGCTAAGCTTGATTTATTTTGGGTGTTGGTCGAAACCTCTGTCGTGCTCTGATGTGACCTGCCCCACTTTCATAAATATTACAGCACTTCCTTTTGGTCCAATTTTTGATGATCCAGCTATTCCAGTGTCTATCTCACCAGAAGAAGTGTTTCTAGCTATAACACTGTAAAAGCTGCTCTCTACTTTCCCATATTATGTGTTAGAAAAACCTGTGTGGTCAGTTAAGACTTGAAAAATATTAGATGACTGTCAAAAAAAATAATAATATTATATTTAATAATATAGCCTTCAGTTCTGTGTAAAGGCTGCTGCTTTTCAGCCACAGGCAACTAGATCTGTAAAAGTGAAATAATCCCTATATACACATACTGGACCAAATTGTACATTTCCATAGAAATACCGAGGAGATTGGGGGACTGAAGAAACATGGGAATCTTTAATCTTAGAATCTCTCACGAATCTTTTTCTCCAGAAAAGATGGGCTTGGGGACCAGTGAAGGTGGGCTGCTGCTTTGTCTTCCCTGCCATCTGAGGGCTGTTCTTAGTTCTGCTCTGTGGCAAGGTCATACCCTGCTCTTGATCATAATAACCTCTCCTTTCTCTGGGAGGGGGTATATATAGGCACAGATCCCAATTCCCAAGTTTAATGATGCTTTACGTAGTTTTCATTTTAGCACAGGCATCCCAGTATTTATCCGCCATCTGGAGTGATGGGTGGATAGTGGCAAACATAGATGGTAAGCACTTTCATCACCCCTTAATCACCATAAAGCTCCACCAGAAGGTCATCTGCAGAGTTTCAGGAAAGGATAATGCAATATGCATCCCCACTCTGTTTGAGCATCATGTATTCAGCTCACCGGCGTCAGGGAGATGATCTGTCCTATAGTTTACAAAATGCTGTACAATTTGGCACTTCAGTGAAGTGTAACTTATTCTTTGGACACACAATTATTTGTAAAGAAGAATAAACAGCATAACAGATGATAATGTTCATAGTGGACTGGGCTTCACCGGAGACAGGACATAAGGAGGACTCCTTCATAGAAAAAATGTGTGTACTATTCTTCATTTTTTTTAAAAAAGGTTTTTAACCCACTGACAGCCTTGAATGCTAATTATCATCAACTTTTTTTTGTTTTTCCTGCAAGTTAGAAATATGTGGTAGTCTTAAGGTTTAAGTTTCATTCTCAAGCAATGGATATTTTCATGCTTCGTAATATGAAAATATATATATATTCTTACAGATATGTAGTCTTCTGCTTGAAACTTGTTGATATGCTCTTGTCATTTGGGATCAAGCCAGTTCTAGTATTTGATGGATGTACCCTGCCTTCTAAAAAGGAAGTGGAAAAAGCTCGAAGAGAGTAAGTAATGATCAACTTGCAGACAAATTATACCAGTTGTGTGCTTATGCTTCATATTTTTTAAACTGGTAATTTTGCTGGGCTTATCAAAGATTGCTTTAGTTTCTATGCTTCTTACAGTGTGATGTAATGATTATTTCAACACTGAGGACCAAAATACTGTTGAGAGTTTTGGTTTTTTTAGAATAGAACTTCTCTTTTAAAAACTGGAATATTTTATAAATGGGGGGGGAAAAGCAGATATTTTGAGCAATAGCTTTTCAGTAACTTGTAAGTTGAAACACCTTCTGTAGTTATACCTCTGGTTTGTGCAATGAGATCAGAAGTGTAGAATTATTTTATTGCCAGTACAGGTAGTTGGTTATTATTCGTAAGGCTCCATGTTTGTCACTGATTCCGTGACTTCTCCAGTAGCCCTGTGCAGCTGGCCCAGGAGCTGCCTGAACAGTTCGGGCAGCCCCTGGGTCAGTTGCGCTGGCTGTTACTGGGGCAGTCTCGGGGCCCCCAGCAACAGGAGTTTAGGTATGGGGCTTGGGGTTGGGGCCATTGCTTAGCTGCGGGGACTCCTCTCCCTCAGCTCCCCTAGCTCCACATGCTACCTCTGTCAACAGTCAGGCATCGCCCCCACAACTCCCATTGGCCATGGTTCCCAGCAAATGGGAGCTGCATAACTGGAGCTGGGGGCGGAGTGGAGGCAGCATGTTGAGCTAGGACTGGGAAGGGAGCCTGCCTGCGCCCTCCCCCGCAGCACCTGCATTGCTTCCCCAGGCCGTGACTCACCCCCCCGAGCACCTGCGCCCCCTTCTCCAGTATCTGCGGCACCCCCCAAGTTTTAGTCAGGGGTATTTTTAGTAAAAGTCATGGACCGGTTATGGGCTCGTGAATTTTTGTTTACTGCCCGAGGCCTGTCCATGACTTTTACTAAAAATACCCATGACTGAAACTTAGCCTTAATTATTAGTAATGGGTCAACGGGCTGTTGTTCAATCTGCATTACATTAAGATTTGATTCGGGCCTGGGTTTTGGGTTCAGATTCTGATTTGATAGTGCTATTATCTTGTGAGCTGATGTCATTAAATTTTGTCCTGAATTTTTGCAAATATTGCTAGGTTAGCAATTTTCATTATTTATTTGCACTCTGGTAGTATCTAGGAGCCATAGTCATGGACCAGGACCCCATTGTGCTATGCGCTGTTCAAATGCAGAACAAACAGATGGTCCCTGCCCCAAGGAGTTTTAAGTCTCATGAGGTCTTTGCCTCTTTAAACCTGGGAAATAGTCAATTTGTGGTATTGGACTCAATCTGGAAGGAAACACAACTCTCTCACAAACCTCTTGTGTGAAACATTTTCATTCTCCTTGAAACCATCTTTAAAACCCTCTTCTTCTGCCCTACTTTGCACTGTTCATCTCAACTCCTGTGCTGCCTGCTTCTTCCTCAGTCTCTACCTCAATGTGTTACTATTTATAAGCATTACTACAAAATGACTTGTCATTATTTGTATCTGTTTGCACCCCTTTTTCCTATACCTTTTCATATCTTCATGTTCTTCTTTTGTGTAACATAGTTTGACCTTTTTGGAGAAGAAACCATGTCCATCTTAATCCTTCATGAAGTGTCATGCAAACTATGGTAGTATGTAAATGTGGAATAATAATAATAATATATATTGAGGGAGGTGTTTTTTTTTTTTTTGTTTTATTACCCTGTAGGAAACGACAGGCTAATCTTCTGAAGGGGAAACAATTGCTTCGTGAGGGGAAGTTATCAGAAGCCAGAGACTGTTTTGGGCGCAGTGTCAATGTTACCCATGCGATGGCTCATGAAGTTATTAAGGTAAGTTGTTAATTATATATATATAATTATATATAGTATATAGTAGGTTTGCAAATGACATCTACAGTTTTTGTTGGCAGCTTCTCCACTATGTTTATATCTTGCTCATTGCTTTTCCTTGCCCATATTTACATGAAACTTGTCTCTTAACATATAATCATGCAAGATGTCCTGATGTATGTGTTAGGCACATTTTTGGCTGTTCAGCACAGCAGACAGATAAATCTACCGTATTCCACTCTGCTTTTCATTATGCCAGACGTCTTTGAATTGGCACGTGACAATCATTCACAGGTATCTTTGCAATTTTAACTAAACCATTGAGTGTACTCCATATTTGACATTTAGCATTAAATCAGTGATACTCAGACCTCAGTGATTCAGGAGCCAAATTAGCGATCGGTATTACCCAAAAGAGCCACAGTAGCGTGAATTCATTGTTTCATTTACTATAGTACTATATAGTCATATTTAAACAGTATGACATGGGAAATCTTATTATTCTCACAGCAAAATGACTGACCAAGTATTATTATTTTGTCAATAACATATTAGCCAATCAGGATTCTTTTACTTAAACTGGTTAATAATTAAATCACACTGTTTTTAACATCATGTGCTGCAGAAAGCTGCAGGAGACACATTAAAGAGCCACTTGTGGCTTGGGTTCCTCAGTCTGGCATAAATAAATGACAGGGAGGAAATAGTACAGTTTTGTATTTTTAATTGTTAGCAAACAACTATATATAGGAAAATTATGGATCACTTAAAAAATGGCCCAGGAAATCGATCTTTGAAGTTCTCAGTCATAGCAGAGTTTTAGCAGTCTTCTGTTTGTTCAGATGTTCTTTCTTTGAACAGAAAAACTGGTTGGAATGGGAGCATAAACCGTTGTGGTCAGATCAAATGGATGTGGATAGCGTTGGAGGCCAATGTAGGAAATGTTATTTATTAGCAAGTGTTTGGTTTTTAAACTGAAATTATTTATTTTTAAACTTTTATGGCTAGATCCTTCAAATGGGTCTGCGTGAGTGGAGCCCCATGGATTTCAATGGGCAGTGTCCCAACACAGTGATTTTCAAGTTTGGGGTTACAAGACTGTAAGATTTTTTTAAGTATTGACTGTTGTTACTATATGCTTACACAGGGTAAAATTTTCAAAACTGCTTAACTTCTATTTTCAAAAGTGACTTAGGAGCCTAAGTGTTATTGAAAGTCAATGGGACTTAAGCTCCTTAGTATTTAAGTCATTTCTGAAAATGAAGAATGTTACTAAGACACTTAGGCACATTTGAAAATTGTATCCACAATGCCTAGCAAAATAAGGCCTACATCTGACCGCAGCCTAGATGCTGCTGCAGTCCAGTAATAATAGTGTTCAGTTCTTATATTGTTCTTATACTTGTTTGTGTACAGGCTGCCCGTGCCCAAGGAGTTGATTGTGTTGTTGCTCCATATGAAGCTGATGCTCAGTTGGCCTATCTTAATAAGACTGGCATAGTACAAGCTATAATTACAGAGGACTCGGATCTTCTGGCTTTTGGGTGTAAAAAGGTAATAAATATAAATAGCCCTTACATCTCACTTTACATCTTCAAAGCATTGTACAAACTAATTGTCCATACACACTTGTGAAGTATGTAAGTACAGCTATTGTCTTGTCACAGATAGGGAAACTGAGACACAGAGGTTAAGGGTCAAATTCAACCTTGTTTCTCCATTAAGTGCCACAAACTAATAAATATTTATTTTTAGTAGTGTCCACAATGTAGTACGTGATTTCCAAACAGAGAAAGCAAAATACCTGCACCAAAGTTGCTCCTGTTCTTGAATATGAACCGAAACAAGCAAAAAACAACAACCCTCATAATAATTAGTATTAATGTGTGTCCATATTCTAGAAGCGGGAATCTGCAAATAGATGTATGCTCAGATGCCACTGCTGGATCAGGAAGCCTACGCACAACTTTTTGACCACAACACTTGACTCTTAGAACCCATCTGAGACTATCCTATCCGTGGCTTTTTTGCAGAAGGCCTGTGTAGCAAGCTGTCCTTTGTTCCTTGGCTCCTTTCAAAACACACTCTAACACATGCTTCCTCTACTGGCTGTGGAGTTTCTGGCAGGCCACACTGTACCTTCTAGAATTTAGTCTTCTGAAAGCAAATGTAATAGGCAAGGCAAACATCACAAGCTATTAATGTAATAAATGTTTGAGGGGGAACACCCTTGAGTTCACCAATGTGCATAAAATACAATGAGATGAGAATTAATGTTACTACTTGCTCTCTTATCTCAAGGTGTTTCTGAAAATTGACAAGTTTGGAAATGGACTAGAGATCGATCAGGCTCGACTAGGAAGGTGTAAACAGCTTGGGGATGTATTTACTGAAGAGAAATTCCGTTACATGTGCATTCTTTCTGGTTGTGACTACCTTCCATCACTTCATGGAATTGGGTTAGCTAAGGCATGCAAGCTATTAAAACTAGCCAGTAATCCTGATATTATTAAGGTAATGTATGCTCAGATTTATATTTTAGGATTTCTAAGACCTTTATATATCACTCACTTTTTTTTTTTTAATCTGAGGGGTTGGATGTCATGAAGGGTATTCTCCTTAACTACCTGCATTTTGAGGAAACGATCAAAGGAAGTATTTCACTGATGTTGGAGAATGGTGTATTTCGTTAATAAAACAGCATTGGAGCACTGTTTCTCAACACCTAAATAAAACGAATACTGATTTATTATGATTCTTCAAGAATATGTAGTGCATGTGGACAGGTTTTTCCAAGCCTAAAGGATTGTCCTTCATGCTATCATTTATTTACTCCTGGTGTGTCATTCCCAGAAAACCAGCCCACAACTTTTAAATTGGTTTCAGACTGTGCTAGATTCAACTACATAATGTGGTTCTTCTGTGGAAGAATGATTGATGGAAGAAGTGACATCTTCTTACTCTGCTCCCTATGTGTATTCACGTCTGCTTATTTTTTATCATTTTCATGGGTAAACAATGTGTTTGACACTGTACAAGACATAAAAATGAAGATAGTTCTTTCCCCACAGAGCTTACACCGAAAACAAACCTGGCACATTGAGAGATCCAGAGAATAGATTTTTAGCTTGCAATTGTATTTTCTTCATATTTATATATTAATTTCTTGTGGGCAATATGGAAGAAGAGCGTTCTTAAGGAATGATAAACATGGAACCTCATGTTATTTTGAAGGCACAATTGCTAGTAGCCCTAATCTAGCAAACCAAAGTTCTGTTAACTTCAGCTGAACTACCCATTTGCTTAAAGTTAAGCACTTGCTTAAGTGCTCTGCTCGATGTGGATCTTTGAGGATTTAAGAAGTGTTATTCTTCTCTATTTCACAAATTTATTGGTAGCGCATGTATCTAACCTATTTGACTTGCTCATCAAGCTTTCTTAATATCAGAAGGAAATCTTGTAGATTTTTCCATTGTTTAATCAGTTTCCACTGTTTAAGCAAACTAGTATTTAAAAAAAAAAAAAAAAACTAAGTGTACCTATCTTAGCTAAATACTGAAATGTGCACCTGAAAAGCTGCTGTTCGCTAATATCTCATGGGAAGCATTTCAGCTGTAAATATCGTAAGCCAGTAACTAAGCAATAAGGACAGGTTTCAGAGTAGCAGCTGTGTTAGTCTGTATCCGCAGAAAGAACAGGAGTACTTGTGGCACCTTAGAGACTAACAAATTTATTAGAGCATAAGCTTTTGTGGGCTACAGCCCACTTCATCGGATGCATAGAATGGAACATATAGTAAGAAGATATTTGTACATACAGAGAACATGAAAAGGTGGAAGTACCCATACCAACTGTAAGAGGCTAATTAAGAGGAGCTATTATCAGCAGGGGGGAAAAGAACTTTTGAAGTGCTAATCAAGATGGCTTATTTCAGACAGTTTACAAGAAGGTGTGAGGATACTTAACATGGGGAAATAGGTTCAATTAGTGTAATGACTGAGCCATTCCCAGTCTCTGTTCAAACCTAAGTTAATGGTATCTAGTTTGCATATTAATTCAAGTTCAGCAGCTTCTCCTTCGAGTCTGTTATTGAATCTTTTCTGTTGCAAAATTGCCACCTTTAAGTCTGTCACTGAGTGATTAGAGAGGTTGAAGTGTTCTCCTACTGGTTTTTGAATGTTATGATTCCTGATGTTAGATTTGTGTCCGTTTATTCTTTTGCATAGAGACTGTCCTGTTTGGCCAATGTACATGGCAGAGGGGCATTGCTGACACATGATGGCATAATCACACTGGTAGATGTGCAGGTGAACGAGGCCATGATGGCGTGGCTAATGTGATTAGGTCCTATGATGGTGTCACTTGAATAAATATGTGGACAGAGTTGGCATCGGGCAATAAGCATACTGATCCAACAGTGTGTGAAACAGCATTCAGATTTCTCATTGCAGTGAATTACACTCAAAAGTAATTGGAATGAATGCAGAAAACATACTTCCAAAATATGTTTGGTGTTCTAAATGGAAAAAAAAATGAGTTTCTTTGAGGGTAAAACTTTGCCCATATACTAAAATGCATCCTTCTCAAGAAACTTGTCTCAAAACTTAACTACCAATTAACGAATTCAAAGGAACCACCAAAAAAGTACCTAAATCCAATATATATATTGGAGAAACTATTTAAATATTAAGTCAGTATTCTTGTTGATTAAAAATAAATAAAAAAGGATTTCTGAAAGCTTAAGAGCCTTTCTTTTGTCATATATAATAATTTTTAGCTTTGTGTGTTTGAAGGTGGAAGAGAGAAGGGTGAACTAGAATAAAGGATACATTTAGTTATACCTCAGCTTCATCAAACTTGTACTCTAATGCAAAACATTAATGAAGATGGGGTATGTATTGCTAATGGTATCTGTTAGAGATGGAAATGAAAGCCTTATGGAGAGTTGGAGGGAGTTATTAATAATGTGGCTGAGAATATGAAGGTGGAAAGGAATGCACAAGTCCCTCTCTATTAATTTCTTATTTCCCTGCTTTTAAGGTTTTGGACGGATAGAATGTGTCCTGCCACAACCTTAACTGTCACTAAATGTAGGTTTTGTTTGCTAATTTATAGTGTGTGTGTTTGTGTGAAGGCTGTTCTATTACATTCCTCCTCCACCCATTCCTTCTGCACTGTGCTAACACCAGCTTTCCATGTAGTCACAGAGTACTCCTTCTAGGATATCTGGATATAAAATTTCTCTATGTATGTATGTTCTGCTGTTTCTTCCACTCCTTCTGCCCTGTGCTCAAAACAACATTTCATATAGTCACAGAGTATCTCCTCAAGAATATCTGGAATACTACTTTTGAAGATGTGCATGGTATTGCATCTCCTTTGGTTGGAAGTGATGATAAAGCAATATTTTTGTTGTTATTGACAGGTTATTAAGAAAATTGGGCAGTACCTGAAGATGAATATAACTGTATCGGAAGAGTACATAGAGGGATTTATTCGAGCCAATAATACTTTCCTTTATCAATTGGTTTTTGACCCAGTCAAGAGGAAGCTTGTTCCTCTGAATGCTTATGATGACAGCATTGATCCAGAAACACTACTTTATGCAGGGCGGTATCCTTTCTGCACTAGCATATTATGTGGGAAATGGTGTAGCACAGTGGTTTTCCTCTCCTCCTTTCCTTTGTAATTTTCTCCATTGTTATACAGGAGGCTTTTGTTTGATCAGTCAGCCTATCAAAAGTTAGTAAGTCTCTTTCTTTAACTTTTTAAAGCATTGCTCTCATCAGAAGGAAAAATCTTCCAGTAATTGGAAATACCCTTGGTTCTAAAATCACAAATATGCTTTTTAAAGAAAATGTTCCTTGGCTTAACTTTAGACTGAATTTAGTTTGTTTTTGTTTTTTTAAAGAACTGTCTTGACTTCTTTGAGACAGTGACTACTGTGGGTGGTGTTAAGATAATACACATTGTAACTTTCCCATCAACACTTAGGACCCTTTCTGTCATTTGCCTAACCTGTGTGGGGATTATTTACCTGTGAGAGCGGGGGCATTTCCCCATCCTCTGTCTTCCTTTTATAACTCCCAGCATGGTGAAATAAGAAATCCAAGTATGAAGGGAGGGAGTCATTAAGAACTAGCTCCCAACTTTGAAACGCCCACCAAGCTGCTGTGGGGCGTGACTGACAGAGACTTTCATTTTCTTGGGCCATCATTATTTCTCCTGCTGGCTCTCCCTAGTAGTAACTAACAACTTCCTTTTTTTTTTTTTCTTTTTTTTTTTTCTTTTTTGTACTGTTTTGTGACTTACCCACACATCCCAGGACTGCCAGATGCTACTACAGAACAAGGTCAGGGGAGAGCAGCGTGTGCAGCAGTATATATTCTTCTTTGGACACTAACTTTTTGGATTATTCTAATAACATATTTTAATATAGAAATTAGAGTACGAGTTGTAATTTGTCATACTATTTTGTATTTATAATACAAATATTCAGATGTATATCCCCTTAATTTGATTGACTTAGACATATTGGTGATGATACTGCTTTTCAAATTGCTCTTGGCAATAAAGATATCCATACAATGGAACAAATTGATGACTACAACCCTGAGGCTTCACAGGTAACATTTTTAAAACATTCAACATAGGATTTTGAAATACCTTTGGAATTGCAAGGGAAAGTATGGCTGAATGTTACCTACAGCTGGTCTGGTGTTCTGACAGTTGTATATAGTACAGAAGGAGTCTGGAATAATAGTGAGTCTCAAGCAGCAACAGAATACAAATTTGGGGGTTATTTCCCCTGCCCCTTGATCACTGGTCAAAGACTAGTGCTTTGAAAAGTGTTTCTAGATTCTGAAATGTGTGTGACACTGCATTTTTTGAAACAATTTTTGCAAATATTTTTAAAAACCTCTCAGTAGTTCCCAAAAGCTTAAATAAAGTTCATATTTATTAGTAACTTTTGTGGTTTCCTCTCCCAGTAATATATAACAATTTAATGCCCATTCTGTCATTGACTGGCCCTGATTCAGGAAAGCACTTAAATCTGTGCTTGCAACCCTTTGAAATCAGTGGGAGTTCAGCATCTGTTTAAAGGCTTTCCTGAATTTGGACTATTAACAGTTTTCTGGGTTCAAGAACCCTCATGAAATTAAGTTGTGGGGAAAGATATCAGGTACTGTTTCTGTACTACTTTCTTCACTTAATTATGAGCCATTTTAGGTTCTTTTGAAGGTGAAAACTTTTTTTCCACTAGTGGAAGGTTTTAAAAAATACAGAAAAAATGGCTTCAATAAATCAAATGAAACTCACTTTTAAAAAAGTCTTTTTTGTCACTATCTTTTTTTCCCCCCCCTTCAGTTTGAATATGACTTTAGCAGCTGATTGACCGCTCATAAATGACAAGAACTAGAATAATGTGCTTTTTGAATTCTGGGATTTAACCCTTCAGCTCATATAACAATAAAACTAGGGCTGTCAAGCGATTGAAAAAAATAATCACGCTGTTAAACAATAATAGAATACCATTTATTTAAATATTTTCGGATGTTTTCTACATTTTCAAATATATTGATTTCAGTTACAACACAATACAAAGTGTACAGTGATTACTTTATATTCATTTTGATTACAAGTATTTGCACTGTAAAGAAACACAAGAAATAGTATTTTTCAATTCATCTAATACAAGAACGGTAGTGCAATCTCTTTATCATGAAAGTTGAACATACAAGTGTAGAATTATGTAAAAAAATAACTGCATTCAAAAATAAAACAATGTAAAACTTTAGAGCCTACAAGGCCACTCAGTCCTCCTTCTTCTTCAGCCAATTGCTCAGACAAACATGTTTGTTTACATTTGCAGGAGATAACGCTGCCTGCTTCTTGTTTACAATGTCACCTGAAAGTGAAAACTGCCATTCTCATGGGACTGTTGGAGCCGGCCTTGCAAGATGCGCTAAAGATTCATATGTCCCTTCAGGCTTCTACCATCATTCCACAGGACATGCGTCCATGCTGATGATGGGTTCTGCTCGATAACGATCCAAAGCAGAGCGGCCTGATGCATGTTCATTTTCATCATCTGAGTCAGATGCCACCAGCAGAAGGTTGATTTTCTCTATTGGTGCTTCAAGTTCTGTAGTTTCCACATTGGAGTGTTGCTCTTTTAAGACTTCTGAAAGTATGCTCCACACCCCGTCCCTCTCAGCTTTTGTAAGGCACTTCAGATTCTTAAATCTTGGGTCGAGTGTTGAAGCTATCTTCAATAATCTCACACTGGTACATTCTTTACGTTTTGTCAAATTTGCTGCGAAAGTGTACTTAAAAAGAACATGTGCTGGGTCATCATCCGAGACGGCTATAACATGAAATATATGGCAGAATGCAGGTAAAACAGAACAGGAGACATACAATTCTCCCCCAAGGAGTTCAGTCACAAATTTAATTAACACATTTTTTTAATGAACATCATTAGTGTGGAAGCATGTCCTCTGGAATGGTGGCCGAAGCACGAAGGGGCATACAAATGTATAGCATATCTGGCACGTAAATACCTTGCAAGGCCGGCTCCAACAGTGCCATGTGAATGCCTGTTTTCGCTTTCAGGTGACATTGTAAATAAGAAGCAGGGAGCAGTATCTCCCATAAATGTAAACAAACTTGTTTGTCTTAGCGATTGGCTGAACAAGAAGTAGGACTGAGTGGCCTTGTAGGCTCTAAAGTTTACATTGTTTTGTTTTTGAGTGCAGTTATGTAACAAAATAAAATCTACATGTGTAAGTTTCACTTTCATGATCAAGAGATTGCACTACAGTCAGTCGTGTAGCTGGGGGGGAGCGGGGCAGCGGCTGCTCCCCCGCTGAGCAGAAGTGGCGTCTTTTTAATTCTTTGGCGCCTTTTAAATTTTTACTCACCCGGCAGCGCTCCGGGTATTCAGCAGCGCTTCAGCGTCGGGTCCTTCACTCGCTCCGGTCTTTGGCGGCATTGCGGTGGTGGGGGGGGTCCTTCAGTGCCACTGAAGACCGGAGCGAGTGAAGGACCTGACGCTGAGGCGCTGCTGAAGACCCGGAGCACCACCCAAGACCCGGAGCGCTGCCTGACCCACTGCCCAAGATCCAGAGCACCACCAGGTGAGTACTAGTGGGTGGCACCTTTTTTATCTCCGCTCCCCCTGTTTTCTCCACCTGGCCACGCCACTGACTACAGTACTTATATGAGGTGAATTGAAAAATACTGGTTTCAGAGTAGCAGCTGTGTTAGTCTGTATTCGCAAAAGCTATTACCAGCAGGAGAGTGGGGTGGGGGGAGAGAAAACCTTTTGAAGTGATAAACACCCATTTTTTCATGGTCTGTGTGTATAAAAAATCCTCTCTGCATTTTCCACTTTATGTATCCGATGAAGTGAGCTGTAGCTCACGAAAGCTTATGCTCAAATAAATTGGTTAGTCTCTAAGGTGCCACAAGTACTCCTTTTCTTTTTGAAAAATACTATTACTTTTGGTTATCATTTTTACAGTACAAATATTTGTAATAAAAAATAATGTAAAGTGAGCACTGTACACTTTATATTCTTTGTAATAGAAATCAACATATTCGAAAATGTAGAAAAACATCCAAAAATATGTAATACATTTCAATTGGTATTCTATTGTTTAACAGTGTGATTAATCGCAATTAATTTTTTTGAGTTAATCGCGTGAGTTAACTGTGATTAATCGGCATCCCTAAATAAACCCTTTCAAATATACCAATTCCTGTGATGGTAGCTGTTGCAAACATTTTACAATTCAAGTTATAAGGCAGTGGTTCCCAAACTGCGGTTCGCGAACCCCTGGGGGTTCGCAGAACATTAGAGGGGGTTTGCAGAAAAATTTCACTAATGGCGGCCAGAGGACCCCGGGCATTGGAGGCAGCCGGTGGGACCCAGTTGCAGCGTAGACCGTCTGAGCCTCAGGGAGAGCGGGGAAGGGCAGTTGGGGCTGGCAGCCCGAGCCCTGCCCCTGTGAGTGGGGGAGCCAGCAGCCTGAACTGTAGCACTCTGCTCGGGGCTGGCAGCCAAAGCCCCAGGGAGAGTGGGGCTGGGCAATTGGGTCTGGCAGCCCAAGCCCCGGCGTTCTGCGGGACCTGCAGCCCGAGCTCAGTTGACGGCAGGGCAGTCAACGGGGTCCAGCAGCAGGAGCCCCGTGGAGTGCGGAGGAAATTTAAACTTAAATCCCTGGAAATATTCATTTTTAGGAGGGGATTCATGAGATTTCACAATTTAGTGAAAGGGGTTTGCGGGCTGTTAAAGTTTGGGAACCACTGTTATAAGGGGAAGAAAGATAGTAAATCAAATGAGGTAGTTTCAGGGTGCATTGTTTTATGCACTGCCAGAACTAGAATCTGCTTTATAATGTTCCCAGCTTTCTATGGTGTGCATAACTGTAGTTCTTTGCTCTAATTGTTGGTGAGATAGCAAACCTTATGGTTCCGTGGACCAGTCAAGCTTTTCTGGTGCTAGTTGAGATCTGAATATACCAGGAATTTTCAATCCCTGGATTAAAGTTCTTGCTTGTGGTGCAAAAATCTTTCCACAATCATTATGCATTATATTTCTGAGATAACTTGTCATCAGGAAGTACTTAGAAAGTTAAGAAATGGCATTTGCACACTATAAATGCTGAAAAGGGGCCTACTGACCTTGTTTTGGTCAAAGGAAACATACTTCTTCAGTTTACAAGGGATGGTGGACAGACAAGGAAATAGATTGGTTAGAACATCCAGAACAGATGATCTTCATTGGCATCTTTTGTCATGTGACATCTACAACTGATGTAGGGTGGCCAGAATCACCTGGTCTGAGTAAATGAAGGGAAAGTATCATACATTGGGAATATGCAAAAATAAATCTGTGTTTATATTCTTCATTTTGATGTAGAAATGTATTGCTTGTGAAAGTGAGGGACCAAATGGTAGTGGAAAGGAAGATGGCATTTTGTCAACTTTTCTCCAAGGTACTGCCAATGCTCTTCCTTCCTTAGTTGAGATGCCCTTTTTCCACTCCTGGGAAACTCTTCAGCACATATTATTGTACCACATTTTTAGTGGTTTTTATGACTTGGCTGTATGTATTCTGAGGAGTACACTGGAATCCCTGCACTTATTTTTATCCTAATAAAAATTTGTACCTGGGTGTCCAGAGAGGAAAAACAGCATCGCTTTACTTGGAGTATTACTTAAGTCTTTATACTTCTAGTTGTCCTGCACAAACTAAAAATCTTAAGCTGGTTCAAACCATCTGACTTTTTAACATCTATTTCCATATCGGTTCAGAAAGGATTAATTAAAGGCTTACCTATGGAAGTAACTGGTTCAAATATAACTCTAAAAATTTATTGGGATGTCACGTTTGCTGTATTTAACTCAATACAAAATATTTCCTCTAATTGTTTTCATAACAGAAATTTAAATTGTTTTGATTGTTCTGCCTCTTTATATCTGTCTTAGACTAGCAGTCAATCACACCACACTTGAAGGGAAAAGGATGTGGCAACACAAAAATTAATTTATATGGGAAGAATTTGAAAATGTGGAAATGAGAATAAAATGTGAATGAAGAGCAGATCGGTCTGTTATAGCTGTTGTATAAATGCCAAATCATCCTGATACACTAAAGTGGGGAATCCTAGGTTTAATAAATTTCTCTCCAACACATGTTTTGTTCTCTTCTTTTTATTTTTTGTAGCCTTCACGGCCAAGAAGTCGCGGCTGGAATGATAGAGCTGGTAGTCAGAAGCCATACTGTGTAAACAGCATTTGGAGAAGAGACTACAAGCCTGGTCATAATACAGACATTACCACATGTACCACTCGTTTGCTAGAGAAATCAACTACCAAAGGCATTGAGAAAATAATTAGTATCAAAGGCCTGAAACTTCCAAGCAAGGAACTACTAGTCAAAAGATCAAGAAGTGGTATGTGTGTCTACACAAAAATTATCAGGACAGAAAGGGAAAAAAGGAGACCCTTTTTTTTTTTTAGTTGAGTTGAAGGCTTGAGGTTGAGAACTCCATCTCCAGTATATTTTTATATGAAGAATTTTAAGTGTGTGTGTGTTTGTGTGTTTAAACGTGTTGCAAGACCGAGGAGACAAAATACTAAAACTAAGTAACAATTGGAGTTTTGATTATATATTGAAGTTTTAGGTTTCATCTGATTTGCTTTTGGACTTTCAAAAGTTTAGCCGTTTTGTTAGAAATCTCATTCTGCCAAATTTTTAATTACATTGCTTAAAATTATTTTTAAAAATCTATTTCAAATTATATGGTTTGTTTTGTTTGTTTTTATAATGGCTCATAAGGCACTAGAAAATATCCCACCAGTCACAGGGTGGGATGCAGGCAGAGGAGTTCTCAAAAATATTGTATATGCTCCTCCTTCTTACTTTCCATATCCAAGTTCCTTGAGCATTCTGTCTATTCCCACTGCCTAGATGCTCTGTCTTCCAGTTTTCCCATTATATTCTTCAATCTGGCTTCTGCCCTCTGTTCCACTGAAGCTACCCTTACCAAGGTAACTGATGAGTTATTGCTAGCTAAGTGAAAGTGGCACTTCTCTGTTCTTACTCTGCTTGGTCTATCTCAGGGGTGGCCAACCTGAGCCTGAGAAGGAGCCAGAATTTACCAATGTACATGGCTAAAGAGCCACAGTAATACGTCAGCAGCTCCCCCTTCCCAGCACCCACTGGCAGCCGGCCGATGGGCGCCACCCCCTCCTTCCCTGCACCTCCAATCAGCTGTTTTGTGGCGTGCAGGAGGCTCTGAGGAGGGGGATGGTGGAGAAGCGAGGGTATGGCAGGCTTAGGGGAAGGGGGGGAGTGGGTACAGGGCCTGAGGCAGAGCCAGGGGTTGAGCAGTGAGCGCCCTCCAGCACATTGGAAAGTTGGCGCCTGTAGCTCCAGCCCTGGAGTCGGTGCCTATACAAGGAGCTGCATATTAACTTCCGAAGAGCCGCATGTGGCTCCGGAGCCACAGGTTGGCCACCCCGGTCTATCTGGTGTCTTCAGTGGAGTTGTCTCCTCTGCTTCTGTCAAGGCTGATTCCCCATTCTAACACTTCGTGTGCAGAAGGTGGGGGCCTGCAAGGATTCTAAAAATGAATACTGGCCACTCCAGGCTTGTAGTAAACTCCCAAGATTACAGCTTCTCTCTGACCTTGGAATGGTAAATGCTGCCAGCACCCAAGTGCAGAGCCCCTTTAAGAGCCCAGAAAGGCACACTTAGGAATTCCTTTCCAGGGGGTACCCTCAAGCCCTTTCACTCCCCTCTGGGGAAGGGCTGAGAAGGGAAAACAAAGGAAATCAGCTGTTGCCACCAGCTAACTAAACGTGCACAAACCTCTTAGCTATTGCTAGATTTAAAAAAAAAGTAACCACAAGGATTAAGCATCAAGAATAGCTCTCTTGTGGTCCAGCTTAAAGGTTACAACAAAACAAAAGCACCCAGGGTTAGCACAGAGCAGTCACAAGCCATAAAGAGATAAACCTAATCACGTTTTCCTAGACATTTCCTGATCTACTTACATATCTGGGGTTTCAAATGAGTAGTTTCTAGATATGATACCAAGGATTTTTCATACCTGGCCCCATCCTTCTTGCAGCATAGCTCTGCCCTGTCTGCTTCTCCCCTAGAAAACAACCACAGACAGACAAAAGGGGAGTCTTGTTTCAATTTTAAAAAGTTCTAGCCTTCCCATTGGCACTTTTGGCCAGGTGCAAACTCGCTTCCTTTTACCTGTGCATAGCAGTGAGACTTTTTAACCCTTTACAGGTAGAGCAATTAGAGAACAGCTACTAAGAGGGTTTTTATAGTTACTGGATGGCTGGGTGCCCATAAAAGGGAGCTACCCCACTCACCCTCATTTATCACAGCTTCAGCCTCTTCCTGTCCATGCCTCTGCTAAGCCTTTGTCACTTCTTGCCTTGACTACTGTGACATTCTTCCCTCCAGCTTCTCTCATCTCTGGGTTATCACAAATTCTGCTTCCTAGGTAGATTTACTCTCCACTTGCACCTTTTTACTGGTCTGTTTTTGCTTACTGTTTCAAACTCAAGATCCTTATCCTAACTTTCAAGGCCTTACATAATCTTGCCCTGTTTAAGTCTCAGCCCTTATTAGCTCCATGTACTTCTCTCAGTGCTGTCTCTATTGCTTACTTTGTCCATTTCTTGGTTTTAGACCCCCTGTCATGCTTGGAACAGGCTTTCAGTATTTGTTATCCAAGCACATGACCTCTTTTTCTCTTCAGTACCGTTTCTTTCAGTGATCCTTTCTACCTTGTTTTCCTCACTAATGGTTTCCTCGTGCCCTCCTTTTTCTAAACTGTTGTCCCCGTCTCTCTGTTTATATACTCAGTGAAGCAGGTATTGCTTCTTACTCTGAGAAAATAGTCTGCATGTGCAGTGTTTTTATAAATGAGCAGTAGTAGTAGTAATTTTGGAATTTTATCCTAATACAATTTGTGAAACAGGCCACTTGGTAGTGCATTACTTGTCTAGTACGTGTTCTTACAAGTATAAATTTACTGGCCAACATTTGTGTTAAATACCATAATCTCCTAAATGTCTACACCATTCTGAAATTAACAGCATTTCAGGTTTGTTACAATAGTAAATGGCATAATGTTCAATTCAGCTCATTTCTTACCAGCTGGGAGAGTTCATTCTACAGGGCATTTCTACAGTGATATTAAACTTAATGAGAACTGTATTCTTTCTGTTTAGAAGAGATGTCGGATGGAGATCTGTTGAGTCAGTATTCGTTTTCAAAAGCAAAAAAGCCCAAGAAAGAAAACAGTGAAGATGGTGAGCCACAGAAGTGTGTCTCTGCAGTGTCATCGATTCATGCTTCAGGGGACTCTTTCAGTAAAGAGAGCTCAAACACCCAACCTAAAGTCAGGAACAAATTTGCTTCCTTTCTGCAGAGGAAAAATGAAGAGAGCGGTGCTATTGTTGTTCCAGGGACTAGAAGCAGGCATGTTTAAATCACCGTTTTAATGAGTAATATAATATTAAAAATGTCAAGATTAAATTCTTATGAAATACTAAGAGTTTAACATTGCAGTTTTCCTACTTTTACTGTTCATTATGTGTATTACAAAAGTGCCTCAAAACTCCCAATGGAGATCAGAGACCCCTTATATTAGGCATGGTACAGACGCATAGTGAGAGACAGTTCCCACCCCCAAAGAGCTTACAATGTCAATAGATGTACAAAAGGTGGGAGCAGAAACCATTGACCAAAAGGTAAAGTGACTTCCCCAAGGTCAGAGCAGAGGAGGAGTGAAAACAGAAACAGAACCCAGGTCTCCTGACTCTTCATCCAGTGTCCTATCTACTGAACCATGCTTCCTCCTTAAGCACTGGGCTTAGTGTGAAGACCGTGATGTGTATTAACTGCATTTAGTGATGCAATGTTGTTTGAATGTGTTTCAGCTCTTTTTTATGAATTCATTCTGTAGAAGAGTGGAAAATCCCAATTGACTTTGGTTTCATATTGTTTAAATTCCTTCATTTTAAGATTGTGTTTTTTATATGTAAGGTTAACGGAATATTGACGCCAATCCAACTTCCACTCTTGTCTTCCATCGGCTTGAGTGTGCTGAGTAGTTTAGGAGGATATAAAGTCTCCCATCTAGGTTTCATGGATGCAGGCTACATCCAGAACCTAATCAGTCTGACTTTCTGAGGCTTGTTTGCACCTATTTGCATACATTTCTTAAAGTAGACAATGTGTGGCTGCAGTGAACTGGCATTACACATCTGATGCTGGGCTTTCTTGCCGTATTTGTATGCTTATTTCTTCCTGTTAATCCTGGAAAAGAAGGGGAAGTCAGCCTAACTTATTAGGGGCATATCGTTAAGTGTCTAGTTTTTACTGTAACTGCAGAGTACTGCAAGACTTCTGTAAAACAGAATTATTTTTCTTCTGTCAGTCTTCCATGCTATAATACTCTATAGATATAAAAGTTTATTAGCAACTGATGGTATTTAATTTCCAGATTATGCAATAGCTATTCTAAAAATAGCTGCAGTGTTATACCCGGGATAGAAGCAATTCATCCTGGAAGAGCATATGCACTACCTACTTGATTATGAGCTTTTTCAAAGAGAGGCACCTAAAATGAGAAGACTATTATGCATAGTTGATATCAAAGCAAACCATTTAAACTTATAAATTGTATTACTTCACTTAAATGTTGGAGAACATGTTTCAGAAAAAGTTCTTAAAACATGTATCAATGAGGTCCTGTGGCTCTGCTAGGCTGTACAAGAGCTAGAATTGCACAGCATCCAGCTTTGACATCTCACCCCAGAAACCAGGATTTGCCAGTTGTTTTCCCCCAAGGTGGAGCTCTGTTTCAGAGAGAGCTTAAATGAGGCTGTGGCAACAGTCCCTAGTAGTAACTGCCAAAGTTGAAAGTGCTGGATGAATTCTAGCTCACTCCTGTAGTAATCTCATACAAAGTTATCCATCAGTTAAGTAGGTATATGGCTCCTATTAGCAAAATGTCTGAGCTACTTACATTCATTAATGATATCATATTTCACAGGGCATTAGAGAAGTATTATTCTCATTTTACAAGTAGAGAACTGTAGCACAGAAAGATTAAGGCCCTACTCCTGAAAACATTTACACATGTGCATAACTTTAAGCATGGGTAGTCCCATTGAAGTCAATGGAGCTATTTGCATCTTTGAAGTTAAGCATGTACATAAATGTTTGCAGGGTCGGGGTCCTAGTGTCTTGCTCACGGTCACACACAAGTCTACAACAAAGTTGGGAATTGAACCAAGGTCTCACCTCATGTCTTAACCACAAAAACGGTTAGCCTGCCCGTCCCCACTATCTCTGCAACACTAGGGTGGCAGGTCTAGCTAAGAATGAGGGTTGGCTGTCAGTAGCTCCATCTTACAGCTTACCTAGTATTGTTGGGGCCAGGGCATGAGAGAGGAGGTAGACCTGTTAGTCTGAGAGGAGTATGATGCTGCAGTGGCCTTATTTGTTTGCAAACCTCACTGGGGCTTCTCCTCAAAATTCAGATTAGTGTAGTTCTAATAACATGACTGAAACAAGGGCAGACAGTGACTGGTATTACTGCTGCTTCCATTGAGCTAGAACACCTATAAAGCTGTAAATAGCACTTCTAAAACAAAATTGCTGTGATTGTGAAAATGACACTTTCATTTGAAAAACTGATAACTTTTTTTTCCCTCCACCTCTTTATCCCTTGTATCTTTCATTTTATGTATGTTAGGTTTTTCTGCCATGCCACCACTATGGTTGATTGTACAACAAAGAATGAAACTGCCCAACCATCACAGGATGTCAAGTTGGATTGTCAGGCCCAAGTAACTAAAAGTATAACAGAAGATCCTGTTCCTCAGTGTTCGGAGACTGGGAAGTTTACAAGAACTATCTCATCATCCCCTGTGGAAACACAGAGAAGTTGTTTCAGTTGGTCTGGAAGCCTTGGAGAGAGTCCTGGGACACCCAGCCCATCTCCTGGCGTGCTGCTGTTACAGCAGTTTCACCGACAGAGAAACAGTCAAAGGGTGTCCCAGGGTTGTGAGATATCTAGATTACATACTGTCAGCAATGCAGGAGGTGATGAGTCAGATGAAGAATCCTCCCCCTTACTGGAAATGGAGTGTTCTTCGCAGTCTCAGGGGTCTAGTGAGCTATCAGAAAGCAGCTTGGACTTCTCAAGAATATCGCAGGTGTCTAACAAAGACTCGGAAGCAGAAGTAAGAAAATTAGCTTTGTTTCAATTCAGCTGTACTGGTAATGTGGGCTAATTCATCCGGGTTTAGGGTAATATTTTCAGTACTGTCTCAGGCGTTTGCAAACAGGTCACACTAATTAAAGTAGTGATCCATCTGACTTTCCTCTTCAAAATAATGCCCTATGAATAGGTTAATTTCTAATGACAAAAGCTACTTGTCTGTATGGTGGACATGTCCATGCAGCATGGATTGGCATATTAGTTTGACATTTGGCTCTTTGAGTCAGTCCTTTTATTTTCATAGACTCTCAGATTCTAAGCCAGGAGAGACCACTGTGATCTAGTCTGACCTCTATTATGCAGGCTATAAAACTTCCCCCAAAATAATTCCTAGTTTTTTAGTTTATATTTTCAGTTTTTCCATTGCTGCTCATGCAAAGAGTAAGATTAAGACGACTAATGCGTTTAGATTTCTGAATCTGCTTTTACCAGTGACTGAAGAAGTCCCTTTCAATGTGCATATATTTATACAGTATTGCTCAGTGAAAACAAGCAGAGGCTCTCAGGGAAGCTTTTAAAATGTTGAAAAATGTTGTAAACTGAATAAGTGTGTGTGTGTGTGTGTACACATACATAATATGTAAATTGTTTTGTTATGAAAAAGTCAGTTTTAAAACCTAAATGATGTAAAATATTTTTTTGTCCCAAAGGAATCTGACTCCAGACTAAAGCAAGGTGATGATCCAAGTTCTCAAAGCTCTGCCCCATTTTCCACTGTATGTACTGAAAGAAAGCATACACTGCAAAGGAGCAAGGTATAACCTTTCTTCAATTTTAATGTATGATCCACTGAATTTTGAAGGCCAAAGTCTTGGGTAAACCACTACACTCACTCGTTGTAAGACTTTAGTCAGGTTGGGTCTCAGGCACTATTATATGCTAACCAGAGAAGGCATGACAGCACTTCTCTAACTTGTCATTCCTGATGCTCATTCATACTACAAATGCAACTGAAACAGGGGACCTGGTTATAAACCCTGGTTAGAACCATTAACATGACCATAGTTTGCTGTGGGATTTTAACCACATTTTGTTTACCATGTTCCTTCACTAAAGTCCAGGACATTTCTAAGATTTTAACTGGTTTAAAGAACCTTAAGTTCCTATGTATATTACAAATTACAGCTACATTGTAAATGAACAGACAAGCAATCGATAAACAGAGCTTTGCCTGGTTTTACTGATAAGTGTGAACAAGACCATATATGTTTTTCTTCCCCTGCACACCCTCCACCCCAGCCAGAAAAGTACTCACAAGGTATCTTCAGCTAGAATAGACATAGCCATAGTTTTCACTAATTTTTAGTAAGGAACTGTTTTATAAAGATTAAAAAATCACAAGTATCCACAGCAGTGTTGCATGCACTCCTTGTAATAATAGTGACACCTTGTGGTTATTGGGTTGCTTTCCATGTAAAGAAATTTTAACTTTTCCTTCTGAAATATTCTCTATCTGTTTCTTGCTTTTTTCAAAATTTTGATGTGTACTTTTCATTAGAATGACATATGGCTCTTTGAGGAGAGTGCAGGTTGTGGAATGGTTAGGGCACTAGCCTGGGAGTTGGGAGATCTGGGTTCAATTCTATTCTTCCAGATTTCCTGTGTGACTTAATCTCTATGTGCCTCAGTTTCCCATCTGTAGAACAGGGGCAGTAATACTTCCTTGTCTCTCAGAACTGTTATGAGGATAAATGCATTAAAGATTGTGCAGAAGCCACATAAGTACCTTTGATCTAACATATCCAAAAAGTTTCAGGAAACTCAGGGTCCCTTGGTGTTGGTGGTACAGTAATGTTTTACTGATCAGTGAACAGAGACAAAACCTAATTAATGAGGATGAGTATGGTGTAAGACCATGAATTTATGAAAAAATCAGTCCCATTATGAGGGTGTTAAGATATTACCACTATTCTGCTGTGGTTGGGCTGAAAGTAGAGTTTGTATAACACCACTGTTATACTTTTCAAAGCAATTTTGCATCCTTGTTGCTTAAAAACAATTTTTTATTGATTTTTGGGGGGGGGGGGGAATCTTCAGGATGGACAAATTGATAATCCCTGATACCTTCCAGTTCCATAAAATATTCTTACACCCTTCTTCTAATACCGTTTGCCACATGACTTTGAAACCTGAATAACTTTTTTAATACAGTTTATTTGTATGCAATTACATATATGTAGTCCTGAATATCAGTCTCTTGAACAGTTTAGATATTTCTCCTTGTGAATATTAAATTATCATTTTACAGGACTGATCAGATTTGTGTATTTTTTGATAGGGAACTCAAATGAAAGTGAAAGAATTGGGAAGAAAGAAAGTTGTTATAGATGAATTCTAAAAATCCTAGTGCTCAAAGCTTTAAATTATTTTCATTGCTCTGTCACAAGCATAACATTCAGTAATTCATTTGTCTGACACTAGTAAAACATCATTAGTTTCTAAAAATAGGTGATTTTCTAATTCAAACTGAGGGAAATACCTTGTGTGAGAACTATTTTGGCCCTCATTATGACGGATAAAGATTAATTAATCACTGGACTGGAAGTGAGTGGTTGTGTAGGGACCAGTGATCATGCCCTAATTATAATCAGAATAGCCAGAGGACAGTTCTGGCCCCAAAAATATATACTTGCTGCTTCAAAAGGGCTAATATCCCAAAGCTGAGGAAAAATTATTAGGAGAAAAATGTGAATGAAAATTGAGAGCTCTTTAAGAAGAGTTTTTTATTAGCTGACCAAAAGGTATGATTCACAATGGAGAAAGAGGGCAACTTTGGCTAAAAGTCCATCATGGTTCAGTAGCAAGAGAAGGCAGCAATTAGAAATAAAAATATATGTATAACAAATGAGAAATTAGGCAGAATTTTTTTAACCGTGAGGGTGATTAACTAGCAAGGGAAGGGGTGGATTCTTCATCTCTTGATGTCCTCAAAGCAAGTTGAGTGCCTTTCTGTATGCACAAGCAAACACTACTTACATTCTCCAGCAAAACAATTTTATTTATTTTAACCCTTGCGTAAAATAAATACAATTGTACAGCATAGCCCATATTGTTTGCTCATGATCATTTCTGCCAGAGCTTTATAATGATTTAGTATTTATACCCACAGGTTCCTGGTTTACAGAGATCCAATTTTGTAAGATCACATGTTGTGACAAAACTCAAGCCACTGATGCCAGCTAAAGTCAGTGGGTTAAGCAAGAAACTACTAAGTGCACAGAAGAAAAATCATCACAATGCTGAAAATAAGCCAGGACTGCAGGTCACAATCCGTGATCTCTGGAAAAACTTCCAATTTAGAAGGTGAGTTGCTTTAACTCTTCACTCCAAAGATTAATTTAATTTATTTTCTCCCCCCACCTGCCCTGGTTTTCTCCCTAGCCCCTTTGTAATTGTGTGGAGAAATAACAGCATTTCTGTACTCTGAATATACCCTGAAGGTGTGAGAAGAAGGTTTGGGGGTTTTTGATCACTGTATGTACAGGCACACAGTGGAAAAATATTCCCACTTGTCTCTACAGACATGAGGCTTTGCCTCTTTTCTCCCAATGTCAGTCTAGAGCCTGCTGGTGTGCTCCCTAGTGTGCTTTCGTATAATGCAGTACTACAGGGGTTGGCAGCCTTCAGCACGTGGCCCATCAGGGTAATCTGCTGGCGGGCCGCGAGACATTTTGTTCACATTGACTGTCCGCAGCTCCCAGTGGCCACGGTTCTTATCAGAAGTAGTTATGGACTTCCATTTAAACCATCTGCCAATATTCTTCCCTGAACCACATTCTAATAAAGGAGAGACGAGGCTTTGTGCTTGTAGGGCATGTTTATAGGGCCCTATCCTTTAATTTGGAGAGGCCCAAATCCTTTTGATCTTCCCCTAAGTTATTTGTAGCATTTGCTGACAGAATGAGGAGTCAGTCGTCGGCACGGAGACTATCCAAGTGGTTTTGAGTTCTGGTACAAATTAGTTAGTTTAGCTCCCCCAGCTCAGATTAAGGGCTCACTCCACTAGGGCTCTGGCACCTTCTTCAGCCTCCTTACAAAGCATACCCCTGTCAGACATCTGCAAAGCAACTACTCGAGGTTCAATCCCTACTGTCAATAAACATTACTTCTTGGTAGATGCGGCGAGGGTCTGATGCTTCCTTTTGTCAGAACTGATACATAATTTTTTTATTTTTTTTTTTAAGTAGACTCAGGACGTATACCACTTTCACACCATATCACTGTTGGTAAATCCCCAAGTGTGTAATACGTTTGGACAAGCACTCAAAGGAAGAAAAGCTACTTGCATGACAGTAAATGGAGTTATCTGACAAATGTTGTCTATATGTATTCCATGACCCATCCTCCTCCTTCACTAGTATGGAGTCCATCTGGATTCTGTTGCGGTAAAGGAATTGAGTTGCAATTGGACTAGCTCCACTCTTTATGCCCTTGGTACTGAAGCACAAGGACCATTAAGGTGGATGCATGAACCCAACAGACACTGTGGGTCAAAAGACTTCAGTCTGAAGTGTAGAGGTCCATGGACACCAAGGGTGGAATACATATGGACAACACGTTTCCAAGAACTATAGTTACTATAGGATAAGTAACTTTTCTTTTTCCTCAGAGGACAGCTGGAGAAGAGAGTTGAAGTAACTTGCCTAGTGTATTCAGCAAATCAGTGGCAAAACTGGGATTAAAACTCTGGGCTTCCTGAGTTCCAACCTTGCGCTCATTCCTCTATTTCTTCATACTTGCATACATATTATAGTTCTGTGATTAGAAAATGCAACATGCATAATTGTACATGGTTGCTTGTCTTCTTTTTTTCAGAGACTCTGAAAAGCTCCCCTCTTGTAAAAAATCATCGGACCCATTGTCTCCAATCAAAGATAATATCCAGCTTACTCCAGAAACAGAAGAGGAAATCTTCAATCAACTTGAGTATAGTCATGTTCAGAGAGCAATATTCCAATGAACTGATGTCATTTGCTTAGGCAGCTCTTTGTTGCGTGGTGGGTTACATTTTAATCATTGCACATATATTGTTGGGGGACAGAGTAAGATGAATTGTTTCTGGACATCATATACTAATATAAAAAGACTATATTTTGGATGTGAGCTGTATATTTGTCTGAATATAGGGTTTTTTGTCATCTTTTATATAAAGTGAAATGAAAGGTACAGTTTTATACTGACTAGAATAAAACCTTTTCAATATTACATAACGTGATTTTTTTCTCATTTAAATGCCAATAGGAAACTTCTGTTCAAACTAATTTTTAAAAACTGTCCTTCAAAATAAAATGCTTAAGTTGCATATACAATTTTATTCTAGATCTTAACCTCCCCAAGCATGTGCTGTGCCTCTCTGTGCAAATACCAGAGCCAGTTCAGATTTGCTCCGGAGTTAGTCTCATTCCTTCTGCCCACCTGTCAGGTCTTCTGCTCCAGCAATGCCAAGCTGTCAGGGTTCCCTTCCCACTCTGAACTCTGGAGTACAGATGTGGGGACCTGCACAAAAGACCCCCTAAACTTATTTCTACCAGCTTAGGTTAAAAACTTCCCCAAGACACAAATCCTTTCCCTGTCCTTGGATGGTATTGCTGCCACCACCAAGTGATTTAGACAAAAATTCAGGAAGGAACAGTTGGAGTCCCTGTTTCCCCAAAATATTCCCCCAATCCCCTTCACCCCCTTTCCTGGGGAAGCTTGAGAATAATATACTAACCAATTGGTTACAATGTGAGCACAGACCAAACCCCTGGGTTTTTTGGACACTGAAAATCAATCAGGTTCTTAACAGAAGACTATTATTTAAAAAAAGTAAAAGAATCACACTTGCAAAATCAGGATGGAAGGTAACTTTATAGGGTAAATAAAAAGATTTAAAACACAGAGGATTCCCCTTTGACTTTGCTTTCCAGTTACAAAACAGGAATGAAATTACCTCTTAGCATAAGGAAAATTCGCAAGCTAAAACAAAAGATAATCTAACTCATTTCCTTGCCTTAATTACAATTTTTGTAATCTTAGATGCTCATTTCAGGTATGTTTTTCAGGAGATGTTTTTTTCCTGCCTGGTCCCTCTCTCTGTTCAGAGAGGGAACAAAGAGAGTACAAATAAAACCTTCCCCCGCACTCCTCATTTGAAAGTATCTTCTTTCCCCGTTGGCCCTTTTGATCAGGTGCCAACTAGGTTATTTGAAAGATTCAGTACAGATTCAGTACCGAGGAGGGATTTTATGCAACCCTTAGCTGTATGATTATGACACAAGCAGAGCAGATATTCAGTGCTCCCAACTTACTGTATAATACTTACGTGCTCCCAGTTTTTCGAGCTAATAGCAATTTTCAGGCAGCAGCAACCAAAATAGTTCCCTCCTGACTGGGACCACCTCGCAGCTGTTTCCTGTCCTCCCCTCAGAGAAAAGAGCAGGGAATGCAGGAATAGTGTTCTAAGATGAAGGCTGTTCTATCTGTGGGGAATTCTCCGGAACTGCAGAAACATCACAACTGCTCCCAGCCCACAGACCCTCACACTGACAAGGGAAAGAAGGGTTTATGATGTACAGATATGGTTTTCATGGCAGTGAGGGGAGTGTTTCTAATGTTTTTGGATTGGAAATGTCAGGTCCTGACTCTTCTTCATTTATTGCTGGTGAGGTTTTTAATGAACTGAGTCATCTGTGGCTTCTCTGTCATGGAGTTAATTTCACTCTGTATGACATACCTATAAGTTCCACAATGTGTGTTCATTTAATTGGACACCTTCTATGCATTGCACTAACTAAACACCCAAAAACATACCTGTAAATGAATTTGTAAAAAGAGACCTTGGCCTGAGGAGCTAAACTCTGTCAGGCAGATGAAATACCCCAAGGGATGGAGAAAAATCAAATGCAAAAATGGGAGCAGACTTCATTTTGTTCTGTATAGGTTCTTGTACCACACTTATCAGGGTAGTGTTTGAGCATCTTCCAGTAGTTCATTAAACCATGTAACAACACATCTGTTTGTTCTCTCATTCTCTCCTTGAAGGGAGAAACTTGCAGTGGAGTGTCTTGTTTTGGTAGTGTTTTAGGGAGGAGGGGTTTGGAGGGGAAAGGGGAGTTGAGTATATATGGTTTTATGTTAGAGCAGAAAGAACGAGGAGTACTTGTGGCACCTTTGAGACGAACACATTTATTTGAGCATAAGCTTTTGTGGGCTAAAGCACGAACATTTATGCTCAAATAAATGTGTTCATCTCTAAGGTGCCACAAGTACTCCTCCTTCTTTCTGCTGATACAGACTAACACAGCTACCACTCTGAAACCTGTTAGAGCAGAGGTTCTCAAACTTTTCTTATTGTATACTTCCTTCCAGATTTACCAGCTGCCCTTCTCATCACTGATACTTTGTATGTTCCTCTTAATACTATCTGTCTTTAGCCATCTGTCCATATTTCACTGTTATGTACATATATAGCTATATGGTGACACATACAACTGAGGAGTGGAACCCTAAGTTCTTCTTCGAGTGCTTGTTCATGTCCATTCCATATTAGGTATGTGTGCTCTCCCCATATATCAGTGCTGGAAGTTTTTCCCTCAGCAGTAGCGGACCGGCTCTGGTGCCCTCTGGAGTTACAAGTTCATCACTGTAATTAATACTTTGCAGTTAAAGCACCTTACCTCTGAGGATTTCCAAGTGCTTTCCCAAGGAGGGTAGTATTACTCCATTGGTAAAAAGCGTATCTGGTGTAGAGAGGCTGAAGCCTAAATTTTGAAAAGTGTCCAGTAATCCTGGGCCTGGTCTACACCTAAAACTTAGGTTGATCTAGCTATGTTGCCGAGATACATAGTTAAGCCAACCTAAGCCTAGTCTAGACAGCGCTAGGCTGCCTGAAGAACTCCTCCGTCAACCTAGCTACTGCGACTTGGAGAGGTAGATTTACTACAGTGACAGAAGAATCCCTTCTGTCACTGTAGTGAGTGTCTACATTAGACATATCCTCCTGTAACTCCATTTCTGACTGCCCACCCTGAGTGCTAAACAGCCACATGTCCAGGGAAGGTGAAAGAAACAGGAACTGCAGGTGTGAAATGTCTTTGTAAATCAGATGTTAGAAGTGTCGATTTGGGCACTCAAAGATCTAGGCAGCCAAAATTAGTTGGTTTTTTTAAAACAAAACTTGGGTCTGACTTGCCCAAGAACAAGTAAGTAGCAAAGGAATAGCACCCAGCATTCCCGAGTCCCCCTCAGCAATCTTGTCTTTGCTCTAATTATAATCACCATTAGGCATGTGTCCTTCCTCTTATGATTTGATGTAGTGGTTGAAATTGCTTTTATAGTACAGTGGACGGTTCCTTTAAGAACCCCTTGACCTAAGCAAGCAATACTTATGCACCAACTCATTACTGTACTTTAAAATAGAGGTTTTAAAACATTTTCCAGAAAAGTGTGTGTTTTTTCATATCTAATATTTTTCATTGTTCTAGGAGAGCATAGCTCATAATTTCTATTGCTAGATGTGGTGTATAAATTCATAATCCTCATTTCATGTTCTCCTTTTTCCGCTGACCCACAAGCCCAGCTGATTTTCATAGTAATGAATAAACAAATTACTGTGTTTGCTGGTACCGGTTTGCACCCAGTGGTGCATCAACCAATTCCTTTTTTATTACATAGTATCCTCGGTGTATTTTTCTTTTTTTTCTTTTCTTTTCTGTTTGCTTCTGCTTTTAAAAAACAATAAAAACTCTTCTCCTTTTTATTGGTCAAGTGCCTAGCCCAGTGGGGCCCGGGTCTTCAGGCACTATTGTAATAGAAATAATAGTTTTAATAGATGTGCAGGGGAAAACCTTTTGACCAGCAGAGGTCACTTTATACTGATCATAGGTCTGAATCTGACTGTAATGTTCTGATGAACAAGTTTAGTTGCTGTCCTGTGGTGTTCCTGTGTTACCACATACCTCTGAATCAGGCAGTGAAGTGGGGGGTGTCTGACTGTCTGCCATATAATACAGAATCTAGACAGAAGAGGTTTGAGGTGGTAGTGAGAAAAAATTCAAGAATTAAAACAGGTCCAGAACTTTGTATAATCCAATATAGTCGCTGGGCAAGTGGTCGGGGGGCTCATAGGGCTCTACCAGTCTAATATAGTGCATTGATATAATTAAAGACAAGATCCCTTAAGAAATAAACAATTAAAACATAGATCCTAATCCTGAGAAAACTGTGAATTTGTCTGAGACAGTTGGATTGGGCCTGCAACAGTAAAAGAAACAATATAAAAGTACTGAAAGTGAGAAGGGCTATTGACAGCAAACCTCTATCTCCTATTGTTCTGAGGGGGGCTAAAGCCAGACAGATTTTCATGGGTTTGGGAACCCTTAGCAGCTAAATGGATTGGAGGTGTTTATCCTGGGAGCTTGTTTTGTGTGAATAGCTCTTTTCTGGCCTCCTGGGCAAGCAGTTAGAGCTCTCATTCTCTCCTCTAACTCGAATGCTTCAGAGCAAAAGTTCAGTTTCAACAGATTCCAAGACGTCAGGGCTCTGCACAATGGACATATGCCTAGCTGTGGTTCTGTTTATAAAGGATTCTTAACATTTCATTCTTCACTAGTGTTTAGTGTTACAAATAGAATGTCAAGAATGTAACACCCCCTAAAGAGTTAAGTTATATGAATCCAATTAAAGACATAAGTGTATGGGGAGCTCAGGAGCTTCATAGACTCAAACATAAATTTTTTAAGGCTAGAAGTGACCACTGCGATCATCTAATTTGACCTCTGTAATATAGGCCATAAAACTTCCCTGGATTAATTCAAATCCTATAGCTGTGGTTGAACTAGATGCTATCATTTAGGAAAAAATCTAGTCTTGATTTACAATTTCCCATGTTGTGATGGATTATTCATCAACCCTTGGTAAATTGTTCCAATGGTTAATTACTATCACAGTTTTAAAAATTATGCTTTTTTTTTCCTCCCAGTCTGAATTAGCCTCAACTTCCAGCAACTGGATCTTTGTCTGCTAGAATAAAGAGCTCTCTATTATCAAATATTGACCTCATAAAAATATATATCTTCAGTTAGTTTCAAGCTCTATTTTCTATAAACCCATCTTGATGTATATTAATTAGATTATTAGCTTCTTTGAAGAGCTGAGCATCTTTTACTCTCACTGACTTCAAGTCAGTGCTGAGCCTCATTGGACCCTTGGTGAGGCAGATTCTAGGGAACTACAATATTTTATCCCTTTTGAGGCAAATTAATTTTGCAGTGGCCCTTTACACCTGGAAATGGATATGAGACTCCGTTTTCACCACTACAGATAATTCTTAGAAAGTGTCAGTACCTCGTTAGCATAGAAGGAAAGAAAATATTAGCAGGCTTTGGCTTAATCTTAGATACTATAATAATTCAAAATCTATTTAGACTTTCTTTTTTTAGGACTGTAGCTTGCCCCCCAAGCTTTTTCCAGGCAAACATACTCTTGCTGATTCTGAGTTGGATATGGATTAGCAGACATTGAGGTTAGTTAACAAGCAGGAAAAAAAAGGATTAAAGTAAGTGCATAATTTATTGGCAATTAATAATTTGACCAGTTCTAATGAAAGGTTCGAAACTGCTGTTCTGTGGACTCCATTGCTGAATGAGAAGTAAGTAAAAAAGCTAATTGATTAGTGCCCCCAACTAATTGTCTTGTTTTGGAGAAAATGGAAACAGAATATTAATTCACTTTATGCTATGTTTAATATTTACAAATTACTTTTTATTAGCAATATACAGTGTGCTTTAGTCTTCATTTGAATTGCAATGGTCACACTTAAAACTTAATTGCTTTGCTTTGCTTTATGTAACTAAATAACACAATCTCAGTACTGGAAGATTTCTCAGGAATTCCTATAGTAAATATAGGGAATACTGCAAGTATTGACAGGTTTCAGAGTAACAGCCGTGTTAGTCTGTATTCGCAAAAAGAAAAGGAGTACTTGTGGCACCTTAGAGACTAACCAATTTATTTGAGCATGAGCTTTCGTGAGCTACAGCTCACTTCATCAGATGCATGCCGTGGAAACTGCAGCTAGACTTTATATATACACAGAGAATATGAAAAAATACCTCCTCCCACCCCATTGTCCAGCTGGTAATAGCTTATCTAAACTGATCATCAGGTGGGCCATTTCCAGCACAAATCCAGGTTTTCTCACCCTCCACCCCCCCAACACAAATTCACTCTCCTGCTGGTGATAGCCCATCCAAAGTGACAACTCTTTACACAATGTGCATGATAATAAAGTTGGGCCATTTCCAGCACAAATCCAGGTTCTCTCACCCCCTCACCCCCCTCCCAAAAACCACACACACAAACTCACTATCCTGCTGGTAATAGCTCATCCAAAGTGACCATTCTCCCTACAATGTGCATAATTAAGGTGGGCCATTTCCAGCACAAATCCAGGTTTTCTCACATCCCCCCCGCCCCCATACACACACAAACTCACTCTCCTGCTGGTAATAGCTCATCCAAACTGACCACTCTCCAAGTTTAAATCCAAGTTAAACCAGAACATCTGGGGGTGGGGGTAGGAAAAAACAAGAGGAAATAGGCTACCTTGCATAATGACTTAGCCACTCCCAGTCTCTATTTAAGCCTAAATTAATAGTATCCAATTTGCAAATGAATTCCAATTCAGCAGTTTCTCGCTGGAGTCTGGATTTGAAGTTTTTTTGTTTTAAGATAGCGACCTTCATGTCTGTGATTGCGTGACCAGAGAGATTGAAGTGTTCTCTGACTGGTTTATGAATGTTATAATTCTTGACATCTGATTTGTGTCCATTTATTCTTTTACGTAGAGACTGTCCAGTTCCGGTATAGGGTGGTGTTTATGTGACCATTGTTTATTAGCACTGTAGTGTCCAGGAAGTGGATCTCTTGTGTGGACTGAACCAGGCTGAGGTTGGTGGTGGGATGGAAATTGTTGAAATCATGGTAGAATTCCTCAAGGGCTTCTTTTCCATGGGTCCAGATGATGAAGATGTCATCAATATAGCGGACACCCTATACCGGAAACCTACTGACCGCTATTCCTACCTGCATGCCTCCAGCTTTCACCCTGACCACACCACACGATCCATCGTCTACAGCCAAGCTCTGCGATACAACCGCATTTGCTCCAACCCCTCAGACAGAGACAAACACCTACAAGATCTCTATCAAGCTTTCTTACAACTACAATACCCACCTGCTAAAGTGAAGAAACAGATTGACAGAGCCAGAAGAGTACCCAGAAGTCACCTACTACAGGACAGGCCCAACAAAGAAAATAACAGAACGCCACTAGCCGTCACCTTCAGCCCCCAACTAAAACCCCTCCAACGCATTATTAAGGATCTACAACCTATCCTAAAGGATGACCCAACACTCTCACAAATCTTGGGAGACAGGCCAGTCCTTGCCTACAGACAGCCCCGCAACCTGAAGCAAATACTCACCAACAACCACATACCACACAACAGAACCACTAACCCAGGAACTTATCCTTGCAACAAAGCCCGTTGCCAATTGTGCCCACATATCTATTCAGGGGACACCATCACAGGGCCTAATAACATCAGCCACACTATCAGAGGCTCGTTCACCTGCACATCCACCAATGTGATATATGCCATCATGTGCCAGCAATGCCCCTCTGCCATGTACATTGGTCAAACTGGACAGTCTCTACGTAAAAGAATAAATGGACACAAATCAGATGTCAAGAATTATAACGTTCATAAACCAGTCGGAGAACACTTCAATCTCTCTGGTCACGCAATCACAGACATGAAGGTCGCTATCTTAAAACAAAAAAACTTCAAATCCAGACTCCAGCGAGAAACTGCTGAATTGGAATTCATTTGCAAATTGGATACTATTAATTTAGGCTTAAATAGAGACTGGGAGTAGCTAAGTCATTATGCAAGGTAGCCTATTTCCTCTTGTTTTTTCCTACCCCCCACCCCAGATGTTCTGGTTTAACTTGGATTTAAACTTGGAGAGTGGTCAGTTTGGATGAGCTATTACCAGCAGGAGAGTGAGTTTGTGTGTGTATGGGGGTTGGGGGATGTGAGAAAACCTGGATTTGTGCTGGAAATGGCCCAACTTTATTATCATGCACATTGTGTAAAGAGTTGTCACTTTGGATGGGCTATCACCAGCAGGAGAGTGAATTTTTGTGGGGGGGTGGAGGGTGAGAAAACCTGGATTTGTGCTGGAAATGGCCCACCTGATGATCAGTTTAGATAAGCTATTACCAGCTGGACAATGGGGTGGGAGGAGGTATTTTTTCATATTCTCTGTGTATATATAAAGTCTGCTGCAGTTTCCACGGTATGCATCTGATGAAGTGAGCTGTAGCTCACGAAAGCTCATGCTCAAATAAATTGGTTAGTCTCTAAGGTGCCACAAGTACTCCTTTTCTTTTTGCAAGTATTGAGGTAATGTTATTGAATTCGCTACAGCAAACCTGGCAAGGTTTTTAAGAGTGACTACTTTAAGGAGTTGTTCTCCTGCTTGGGGTTGCTAAGCAGCCCAGAGATTGGTTAATGGTCTAAAAACTTAATCAAATCTCAGTTGGATTTCCTTGCGTCTAATATCATGTAACTGTTGAGAGACTTCAAAAAATAAACTAATATTTGTGTTGGACTGGGAAGCCAGTTCTTGGAGGTAAGTCCCAGCGAGTACATCCATCTTTTTTCACCAAACTATAAAAATGATATAATTTCAGAGGTTTCAGTGGTTTGTCTCTTATTTTCTTTTGGTTTCCTGTGTCTGACACACACATTCTGCCAATTGCAGGGTCCTGCCAGCATGAAAATGATACTATTCATAATTTACCAGTGGTAGACTTGTGCTTACAGTGAGCTGAATTCTACTTTGTTACCCCCTTATAAGTACACTTAGTTCAGTGAGTTTGCCTGGATGTAAATAGCAGAATTTGGCTCCTGTGTGATAATTGCCACCTCAGGTTAATATAGATAGAAACCAGAACTGGAATTCTACTCTGCTCTTTGAATTCCAATATCTCTCTTTCAGAAGTCTAAGAGTTGGTCAGGTACAATTTGTAATCTAAGTGAATTTTCTTGGGTTCATGGATTTATGGCTCTTAAGAATTTATAAGGATTTATAAAGGATTAAGGATAAGGATTTATATCCGGTTTACATAAATATGAAGCATTTTTAGAGTGAGCGTTGGTGTTTTCTACGTCTGGCCATCATTAGGAACTAGTGGGACTGCAATCTGCTGTATTGAGATGAGAAGCATGATTGGATTTTTTCTTTGGCACAGACCACTGCAATACCCAGGTTCCAGGTAAAGAATGTGCCTTTTAAAAATGCACATTGTGCTTTAAAGTCTCAGTGGAAGAATAAGATGGTGGAGATCAGGTTGAACTTCCTGTTAATGTTGACTGTTATCTTTAAACTTTCTACTCCAGCTACTTATCCCCTCACTCCTCTCCTACTTCCAGTGACTCATTAGACTTTTTTTTTTCAGCTGGAATTTTTTATTTTTAAGACTTTCTACAATGCCAAGAAACAAGGAGAAAGAGCAGGCAGAGGATACTCTCAGTGGATCAGACCAAGGAATCTCTGCCCTGGCTTGAAGGACACTTTCTTCAAGGCTGCCTGACCAAATTACAACTACCACAGCTCAGTTAAAGATTTACCCCATTCTGGGAAGGATGGTATGGTATTTGTACAGGTTCCGGAGGAAAGCCAATGGCAGCACCCTCTCTAAGGAAGCTATTCTGCAATGGGGGAAGAAAGGATTTTCCCAGTCACCACTGTGAAGGGGTCTGACTACAGTTTTTTCATGGGCATTCATGGGATCCACATTGTTTGGAGGCCATGCCTCCTTTCTTCCCCAAGGCTTCCTAAACTTCTACCCTGAGAAGAGCATTCCAAGAAAACGCTGTTAACAGACTATTTCAGCTGGTAGCCCATGATTATCTTGATGTTTTTTTCTTTTTTTTCTTAAACTCCATTACTTCATCTTTCAGATTCCTGCTGGATCTCCCTACTTTCTGCATGATGGCAGAATATGTAATCTAACGGTCGGATCCCACCTTAGATTCATGTATGAATTGTTATTGTCATCTCTGGGAGTTCTGAATACTGATCAAGCACAATATGTGGCTCTATCTGTCAAATGACTAACTCCTGTCCCACATTTCACAGATGGGCCGCAGGACTCTATGGGCAGAACTGGGTTCCAGAGGTTTCATTTAGAATAGTCTAAAACTCAGATACTTCCCCCTTCTGTTGTGCTGCTGTGTGTTAGTATTTTCCATGAAAAACAAAAGGTAAATTATGCAAATCCTGAGATAGAAAAAAGGTTTCACTTTTCTTGTGAGTATTTCTTGTGGATTTTGTGACATTAATTCAAAGCAGCTTCAGATTCGAGATGCAATGGTTATATCTGTCTAAGTGAATTGTTTCTGATTCAGAAGGTATTGTATTGAAATTCCAGAGGCTGCTAATTGGTAAAAACAACATCTAATGGCAGAACAATGTGTTTTTTATTTTGTATATTATGGGGCCAATTAGCCCTGAGTCTGTACCGTCTTCTATGGTGCAAAGTTTAGTGTAGCGCCCCAGATGGTGTAAACCAAAGTGGGGAAAGGGCTGTGATAGAAAGGGTGTACCTGCAACCTTCTTTCCACTGGGGAGAGCAAGTGGCAAGGAGATCGACCTATTGTGCATATTCCCTAGGAAGCCTAGTGATGATTAAAGCTGCCCTTCCTCAGTTAAAGGTCGGGGAAGGGCAAATGGCACTACATTAACAGCTTTTAAGGCTAGAAGGGATCATAATGACCATCTAGTCTGACCTGCATAACACAGGCCATGGAATTTCACCAAGAGATTCCTGCCTCAAACCCATATCATCTAGTCAAGTTGGAGCACGTCTTCTAGAAAGGTATCTGATTTGCATGGAGACACTTTAAGTTATGGAGAATCCATCACATCCCTAGGTCAGTTCTTCCAATGGTGAACTACCCTTTCTATATAAAAAATGTGTGCCCTAGCTGCAGTAAACGAGGCTGGCTCAGGGAGATGCAGACTGCCCCTCCATGCAACAGGAAGGGTGCATTTGGCCCTATGACTGCAGAATATTTTTAATATACACATTTAATATTTTAATTTTAATGTGCTGATGTGTTATGTGTACAATGAATTATTCACTAGTGTCAATTAAGAGCATTAAATGATACTGTAATAGGGAAGCACTTACAATTAAATGCAAATATTTATTTAAAAAGGACATCAATCCAAATTAAGACCCTGGTCTTGCTAATGGATTTGTAGGAGCAAACTCTTGCTTCAATGCGGCTCTAGCTTTGGAGGACTGGGCCGACTGCCCTGATCCTTTCAAGTCTTACTTGTGTGAATAGTCACACTGAATTTAATGGGACTATTTGCATGAGTAACATTACTCAAGTGTGTGGGTCTTTAGAGGACTGGGGCCTCTGGTTGCACATTTCAAAGTGAAACAAATAAGACAACTGAAAAGTTAAGGTTTTAACAGCTGTATTAACTGTCCCACTACTGAAGTATTACACTGGCCATGTGTAATGTAGGCTGGCTAGCTAGCATTGCTGTTATTCTTTCTGTTGGGATAGCATTGGGATGCCACAGCGCAATAGGCACTGTACAACCATATAACAGAAACACAGTCCCAGCATCTTTAAGTGAATACTTCACTTTAAGTACCTGAATAGTCCCATTCAAGTCAATTGCAAGAAACAAGGAGAGTTCTCAGACTCTGTGTGCCTGTTGCAGGTCTGTGGTTAAGACTGTGACTGAGGGGCTAATTGTGTTCTCCGTTCTAGCAATGTAACGCTGGATTAAGTCTGTTGACTCCAGTGGAATTACTTCAGATTTACACCAGCATAACTAACAGCTGAATTTGTCCACAATTTTAAAGGAAATGAATGAATGAAAACAGGAATTTCAATAAAAGCTGAGCTGCAACATACAGTGTTGGCTTCCATGAAAGTAAGTGAAAGAAGCCAATGGAGTTGCTTCACATTTAAACTGTGTAACTGACATCAGAATTTAGCCCTTGGAAATTATAGCAGTCTTCAATAATCCATTTCACAGATGTACTGAATAATCATTCATTTGACATTGGAGTTGCTCTTACAGTTTACCATTACTTTTTCAAAAAAACTCTGTAAAACTCTTTCAATCCACCTGTTACTGTTGGCTTACAATGCAGACATGAACCAAAGGAAGTTTTATTGTTTTACCATATTAATTAAAAAAAAAACGAAGAAAAAAAACTGTAGCAGCTCTCAAAGCTACCCCAAAAAGGGAAATAGCGGAATGGCTGCCATTTCATAAAATACTGCATCGGTGCATGTTTTAAAACTTTGGCAACCACAAATAATTTATGATCCTGCCTTTTAATTTTTTTAATGTATTTTAAACAACTGCTTTTCTTCTGCTTTCAAAAAGGTAAATATGCATGTGAGCGTCCAAGATTTGTGCCTATGCCCCCGACTTGAAAATGCACCCCCGACCCTCAAAAAAAATGTTCTCTCTTGTGAGTGACTCAGGCCTTGTGCATGCACAAAAGTTCCATTGGTTTAAATAAATCATTGTTTAAATTGATTTAGCTAAAGCGGTGCAATCCCCTAATGTGGACGCTCTTAAATCGACTTCCACCAGGTTGATTAAACTGATTTAGTTAAAGTTGTGAACCTTTTATGTGCAGAGAAGGCCTCAGAGTATTGGAAGTTGAAAGTGTCATATATGGTAGTGGCTGGTACAAAGGCAATCTTTAACACTCCTGTTTGATGAGCAAGTAGCCAATAAGGGATTAGCTTCCTTATTCAGTTATTTTTCAAGAGAGTTGTCTGACTGCAAAGTTAAAATAGTGGCTCATGTTCAGGGGTGAAATTAGGTAAGACGCCGGTACCGGCCTGTACGCAGCCGACGTGAAAGCACTGCCGAGCACGTTAAGGAGGGTCCTTAAAGAGCTGCTGCGGCAAAGGACCTTCCTTAAAGCACTGCCCCTTTTGCCCCCCCCGTCGGCCGCCCTGCCGCCAATGGGGGGGGCAAAAGGGGCAGCTGCCCCGGGGCCGGCAATTTAAAAGGGCCTGGGGCTCCCGGCTGCTGCCGCTGCTTCCAGCAGCACCCGGAGCCCAGGGCGGCGCAGGCCAGGCAGTGCAGATGGGCTGGCTAGGGGAGGCTGACCCAGAGCCAGCCCCTACACCAGTAAGAGATTAATATTACTTTCACATTGTTTAAAAAAGTCTTTGTGAACTAATATTTAAGCAAAGCTTTATTTCAGCTTTACACTGCTAGAATATTGAAAATCTACAGTACTCTACAGAAATGGTCCCAAACATAATATGGGCCACGTTGTCTAGTAACTAGAACGTGGACTGGGGCTCATAAGACAAGGATTTTACTCTGTTTTATTCGGGTTTTCATACCACCCCCATTACCATGGTATCTGAACACTTTGCAGTACTGCATTAAGTAGCATGATTCATGTCTATTACAAATTATTCTTCCTTCTTTCGCTCTTCCTTTTTGGTTTGTGTTTTAGTATGAGCTTTGGGGGATATATCCATGTCCGTGGAAAACAGTTTTATTTCATGGAGAGAACCAAGATGCATGTTTATTCTGTAGAGTGATAAATTAATGGACGACACCCAAGAATGCATCAATCCAATGACTTATTTGTCTAAGTGTACACTGTCTGGAGTATAACTAACTAAACTGCTTCTGGACTTGAGGAACGTACCTAAGGATGTCCTAATATGGATATTGTTTAAGTGGTCTGAACATTCTTCAGTTGTGTGTGTAGCAGAATGAGCACAAAAAAGGTCAGTTGTCTAAATTTGTATCTATGTTGTGAAATGTTGGAGCAAGCTAGAAATCAGAGTTAACTTCTCTCTTTATAAAATGCCAATATGCAAAATCTGTTGCTGTTCAGGCCTCACCCATATCTGATAGTTTAGAAATAGAGTAGGAATGTGTGGGGTTTTTTAAATATCCTGCAGATGTCCTGCTAAATAAATTAGATATAAGAATGGCCATACTGGGTCAGACCAATGGTCCATCTAGACCATTTAACCTTCTGACAGTGGCCAGTGCCTGATGCTTCAGAGGGAATGAACACAACAGGACAATTTTGAGTGATCCATCCCTCGTCTTCCAGTCCCAGCTTCTAGCAGTCAGAGTCTTAGGGACACCCAGAACCTGGGTTTTGTCCCTGACCATCTTGGCTAATAGCCATTGATGGAACTATCCACCATGAACTTATCTAATTCTTTTCTGAACCCAATTATACTTTTGACCTTCACAGCATCTCCTGGCAGTGAGTTCCAGAGTTGACTGTGCACTGTGTGAAAAAGTACTTCCTTATGTTTGTTTTAAACCTACTGCCTTTTAATTTCCTCAGGTGACCCCTGGTTCTTGTGTTATGTGAAGGGGTAATTAACACTTCCCTATTCACTCTCTTCATATCATTCATGATTTCATAGACCTCTGTCATATTCATCCTTTGTTGTCTCTTTTTTAGATGGCATGCAGTATTCAAGGTGTGGGTGTACAATGGACTTATATAGTGGCATTGTATTTTCTGTCTTATCTTGCCCTTTCCTAATGGTTCCTAACATTCTGTTAGCTTTTTTGACTGCTGCTGCACACTGAGCAGATGTTGTCAGAGAACTATCCACGTTGACTCCAACATCTCTTTCTTGAGTGGTCACAGCTAAGATAGACCACATCATTTTGTATTTCTACCTGGGATTATGTTTTCCAACATGCATTACTTTGCATTTATCAACACTGAATTTCATCTGCCATTTTGTTTCCCAGTCACCCAATTTTGTGAGATCCCTTTGTAACTCTTCGCAGTCAGTGTTGGACTTAACTATCTTGAATAATTTTGTATCATCTGCAAACTATTTACCCCTTTTTCCAGATTATTTATGAATATGTTGAACAGCACTGGTCGCAATACAGATCCTTCAGGAACCCCACTATCTCCACTGTGAAAACAGACCATTTATTCCTACTCTGTTTCCTGTCTTTTAACCAGCTACTTACCTTCCTTCTTATCTCAGGACTGCTTACTTTGCTTAAGAGCCTTTAGTGAAGGACCTTTTCAGAAGCTTTCTTAAAGTCCACGTACACTATATCCACTGGATCACCCTAGTCCACATGTTTGTTGACTCTCTCAAAGAATTCTAATAGATTGGTAGGCATGATTTTCCTTTATAACAGTCGTGTTGACTTTTCGCCAACCTACAGTGTTCATCTATATGTCTGATAATTCTGTTCTTTACTATAGTTTCAACCAATTTGCCTGATATTGAAGTTAGGCTTACAGGTCTGTAATTGCCAGGATTGCCTCTGGAGTCTTTTTTAAAATTGGCACTACATTAGCTATCCTCCAGTCTTCTGGTACAGAAGCTGATTTAAGCAATAGGTTACATACCACATTTAGTAGTTCTGCAATTTTATATCTGAGTTCCTTCTGAACTCTTGGGTGAATGCCATCTGGTCCAGGATGACATATAACTGTTTAATATATCAATTTGTTCCCAAACCTCCTCTAATGACATCTGAGTCTGGGACAGTTCCTCAGACTTGCCACTTAAAAAGAATGGGAATCTTCCTCATATCCTGTGCAGTGAAGACTGAAGCAAAGAATTCATGTAGCTTCTCCGCAATGGCCCTGTCTTCCTTGAGTGTTCCTTTGAATTTCCATTTAACTAGCTTTCTCATTTTTGTGTAGTTCCACTTTTTGAGGTTAAATGCTACTGTGGTGGGTTTCCTTGTTATTTCCCCCCCTATAAGGATGTTAAATTTAATTACATCATGGTCGCTATTACCTAGCAGTTCAGCTATATTCACCTCTTGGACCAGACCCTGTGATCCATTTAGGACTAAATATTTACGGTAAATTATGGCTCAAGTGCTAAATGTGTACATTTGCAATTACCTCCTCTTTGGCATACACAGATCACATATACTGAGGCAGTTTCCATTGATTCCCATATTGTCACTAAACTTCCAACGTACAGTATAACTTTCTGTAAAGTACCATCCTGAAGTCCATGCAAGGAAAATTACTGCAACTCATTTATAAATAAAATAAAATAGAATAAAGATTTTTTCTGAAGTGATGGTAAAGGAGCACATTTTGATGTATATGATACATTTTAAAAATGGCTAGATGGCTTTGTTATGTGCTTTTCCAAAAAGTGATGCAGCTTTGGGCAAACAGGTGGTCTTCTAAAAAAGACACTTCTGTTTTTCAAGATAGGTAAAATTTTAAGGCTCCAGATCTATGGGTATCTAGATAAAAGTTAGATCAACCTTTGGCTGCTCTGCTTTACGCCAGGGACTAGACTGGACCCTGAGCAGCTGCCCTATCTGGGGACTGCATAGGTGATGTAAAGCTAGCCTCCAGACAGTGTACACTTAGGCAATCTGTAGTGTATAAGCCGTTACATTTTAAAAGCAGTATATATCTACTTATCTCAAAGGGGATGCATATGACAATTAGTGAAACATAAATAAATAAATAAAATATAAATTGACAAATGCATACAATCCCATTTGAGATACCAAGTAGATATATACATGTCATCCTTAAGGCCCCATCAGATGACTTAGGGTGAGAGAACCATTCAGCTTCACTTGGGAAACAAGTTAGGGTTTTAATCATTTTTCTCCAAAATACCCCTGTAACAATGATGCTGTAATAATGAAGGCGATGCCATTAGGTTAAACTATTACTGAAACCTGTAAATAGCAACACAGGGCACTTGCCTTTCTATTAGATACACACAAAATCAGTCTACTATTTAGTATAATATTTAAAGGCATTTGTTTCCCATTGCTCGAGCGGGGCTGTGAATGCTCATTCCAAATCATTTAGTAATAGTTTTTAGGTAAGGCTCTTTTACTATCACACTCAACATACTACTGGCATATTTGATTTTATTTATGTAACTAAGTTGATACTCTTACTACCCTATTGTATATCCCCATGGCACGTTTGCAGGAGAGATGATTCAGCTCAACAGGTTTACCTCGTGAAACATTTTAAATAACTAAATATGAAACATATGGTTCCATCTTTAGAGTGGACTAAAGCCAGGAACAGCAGCTGTCACTAATATAGTACAGTGAGATATGATGTCCCAAAAAAGGCAGAAAAAAATATACTGTAATTTCCAAGAATCTTTGGGACTATGGAATATAATTTGAAAAGAGGGCCACACTGAGCATTTAATTACTTTTAAATTAAATTGCCCTTTCTGCCATGGTGCCCAGAAAACATGGTAACTTTTCAATAACATTTATTAAGTAGCACAAGGTTTCACTCTATGGGCTGTCAAAGACATCCTGAAGTTATCTGGAGGTTTCAGCAGGAAGGAAAGCTGACTGTAGGGAGTAGGAAGGTGTGACAGTGTATCAGATTTTAGTACGGTGGCGGGACGGGTGGGGCTATTCTGATAACGACTTGTCGCTGGTTTATTCTGGAATCCAGACCAGGTGAGACTCATTAGCTCCACTCAGCAGACCAAAAGGATTTGTACCCCTTACTCAGTTTCTGGGAATAGGGAGGATGTGCATCTGAGAGCAGAAAGGCTGGGAGCTTTTCAGAGAGGGGAGTATGTAGGGGGCAACAAGAAGGATGTATAGGTGGTAAACCTAGAGGTGGAAATGGGGAGGTGGTGGGGCTGTCAGAGAAGGATGCCTTACAGTTGAGGAGGGAAATTTATATCTGAGAGGGGAGGGAGTACAGAGCTTCTTGGGAGGAGTTGTTGGGGATGGGAAAGATTTTTCTTGATTGTCTTGTTTAAGTTGAACAAAATTCTCCCTGCTGATTCTCCCTATGCAATGCTTAGTGTGATTGCACCTATGATCTAGCCACTTAGAGTTAGCACATTAGCTGAATGGTCATGTGGTTAAGGTACAGTATGGGGACTTGGGAGAACTGGGTTTCATTCACAGACTTCCTGTGTGACCTTGTCCCAAGTCCCATAGCCTCTGTCTGCCTTAGCTTCCCTTCTGTAACATGATGGGTCTAATGCCTCTCAAACGCACAGGGTGGTTGTGAGGCTAAATTCATTAATGTTCACAAAATGCTCTGATACTGTGCTAATAAGACCCAGATAAGTACCTAAGCTGATCTGGTGCGGAGTGGTAACACAATGGTCAGTCTATTGTATGTAGCCATGGTTCTGAGTGGGTTTGTACATGTAAAAGATGGAGAAGCCCACCTGCTTTTCTGCTAGGGAACAGCACTGTGATAAGACTCAAGAGGCAGGATCCTCACAAGGGAAAGAAAGCCTCTGTTTTTTCTCTCTCTCTCTCCTTGAGACTATAGGCGTTTGTTCTTTGTTGTTCTCAGTCTAAAGGAGAAGTGACTTCACACTGAAAGTGCGTGTTTTGCTTTTTGTGCCAGGAAATCCTTAGTTAACAATTTTGACATTTGCATGTCCATAATTAGCGAGCATTGTTAACAGTCCATCTCCTCTGTCTCTCTGACTCCAGCCTGCTTATCTTTTCAAACAGGAGGCGTAGAAAGATTTGTAGAGGAATATTACAGGGAGAACGGACTTGTTAGAATTCTTGGCTGTTTCATGCTGGTGGATTCTCTTGTCCCAGGCGCAGGGCTGGTCTAGATCAGTGGTTCACAAACCGCAGGCTGCTTGCAGCCCAATCAGCACACAGCTGCGGCCCATGTGACATCCTCAGGGCCATACAGGTAGTATATATATTGTGTGGATGTGGCCCACATAGCGAGCTGCATATGTGACCCACAATGGTAAATAGGTTGAGAACCACAGGTTTAACTAATACTTAGTCCTGCCTTGAGTGCAGGGGACTGGACTAGAAGACCTTTTGAGGTCCTTCCAATTTTATGATTCTATGAGTCAGCAATGTGATGCTGTTGCAAAAAAAGCAAATGCAAATTAAAGATGCATTAACAGAGGCATAGATGGCAAATCACACGAGGTGATAGTACCACTCTACTCGGGGCTGGGTAGGCCTCAGCTGGAGTACTGTGTCCAATTTTGGTCACCAATGTATAGAAAGGATGCAGAGAAACTGGAGAGGATTCAGAGGCGAGAGACAAAGATGATCAAAGGGATGGAATGCAAGACATATGAGCAAAGGCTGAAGTAACTGGGTGTGTTTAGTTTGGAAAAGAGGCGATTAAGTGGGGGATATGATATCAGTCTTCAGATTCTTAAAAGGCTGCCATAAAAAAAGATGGAGAAAAGTTGGAAGGACAAGAGGCCATGGTTTCAAACTACACTTTAGCAGATTTAAATTAAATCTCAGGAAAAACTTCCTAACTGTAAGAAGAGTAGGACAGTGGAACAGACTGCCAAGGGAGATTGTGGAAGCTTCTTCATTGGAGATTTTCAAAAGGAGACTGGATAGCCTTCTGTCTTGGATAGTTTAGCCATAGCAAATCCTGCATCTTAGCAGGGGTTTAGACTCGATGACCCTTGTGGTCCCTTCTAACCCTATGATTCTAAAACAATATCTCATTGAAACTATAGAGGGTAAAGTGAGTGAGTATCTTATTAGCACGTGCAATTCAGGACTATGGATAAATACAATAGAATTGTGTGCTCATTTTCTTGATTTTCCCCCCTTATATTTCTTTCCTTCTCACTTTTCCCACTCCACCTCCTATTCTCTTCTTTCTGTCTCCATGCCATTTGCTGTACAGGTACTGTGGCCTAGTGGAGTAAACACAGCCCTAGAAGCCAGGAATTCTGGAACTGTAAGCATAGCTCTGCCACTGACTCACCATGTGACCTTGGGCAAGTCATGTAAAAACTGTGTCCCAAATCTGTAAAATGCCTATGATGACTAATGGCCTAATCTTGATATAGCATCTGAAGAGCCAAAGCTTTATAAAACAGCCAAGTAGCTCCTTTTTCTTTTGCATGTGGCAACTCTATGATGTTGGTTGGGAAATGCTGGCATTTTTATGGCACCCACCACTCTTGCTTACCACACAGGAGTGTCGAGACTTAATTAGTCAGTGATGATAAAGAGCTTTTGGCATCATAGAAGTGCAAAGTATTATATGCCCTATATTATAATGCTCTGATGCTGCACAGTCAGCAGAGAGGGAAGGGAAGAACTAAAAACACCCCTTCTAGATCTGTGCTACTGCTGCTGGCCTTGAGGATTAGCCTTTTCTCTTGACTCGGGCTAAGACTAAAAGTACTACCAGGTCTACCTAAGAGCAGGAAGTAATGAATTGCCCCCTCCATCCCCTGTAGGGCACCTACTGGCACTGAATTCAGTAAACAGATAACATCAGGTACACTTAAGCAATGCATTAGAGACAATGGCCAGCTGATATAGAGCAATCCAGTAGGCCATAACAGAACCAACACTGGTAAACCGAAGCATTCAGAAATCACAAGATTTGCTTAGAAAACATAGGGTTATAAAAAAAAATGTCAACTCTCATGTAATCACTTGGTTCCAGGAGCTAAGGCTTTAAGAAAAATACTAACTATTGTCAGGTTTCAGAGTAGCAGCCGTGTTAGTCTGTTTCCATAAAAAGAAAAGGAGGACTCGTGGCACCTAAGAGACTAACAAATTTATTAGAGCATAAGCTTTCGTATGCTACAGCTCACTTCATCAGATGCATACAATGGAAAATATAGTGTACAACAGTCTGTATGGTAACACCCATTTCATGTTCTCTGTGTATATAAAAGCCTCCCACTATATTTTCCACTGTATGCATCCGATGAAGTGAGCTGTAGCTCACGAAAGCTTATGCTCTAATAAATTTGTTAGTCTCTAAAGTGCCACAAGTCCTCCTTTTCTTTTTATTAACTATTGTGGTGCCCACAATAAAATCATGAGAGTTGGCAGCACTGCAAAACACACAACCAAAGTAAATCATAACAAAGATGGAAACATTTAATGAATAATCATGCATGTTCCCTTTGTGGGCTCTCTGCCTCTGAGCCGTTGGATGTTGCCACTGGCCCTTACAGCCTATTCTAGCTACTGGCTTGTTCAGTTGGCGGAGATGCATGAATGCAAGGAAATAAACTAAACCGATTTGTGGTGGCTCTGCTCCTTAATCAGTAATATAAGAGGGAAAATAATTGCTTTGTGGAAAAATGGAAAAGGGAAAAAATAATAGAAAAGTAGATGTTTTTCTCAAGCTACTTATAGGCTGTTACAAACAACAGAATATTATTAGTCAATTGAAAATGGTGGAATAGTACTAGACAGGCTTTTTTTTTTTAACAGAAGTGGCTGAAAACAGATTAGATATCTGTGTTGCTCGTGAACCTGTTACCCTCGTCTGTTGTCACGTAGAATATTAACAGCTTGGTACATCTCAGCAGAAGTTATTCTGCTCATTGTTTTTGTTTCTTTTAAACGCTTTAAGAATCCAGATAACTGGGTTCTAGGACACCAGAGATTATCAAATGACTAGTAAGCCTCACTTTCAGTAAGTGTGAACTCTTGCCTATTTTCATTCCTCTCTAAATTAGTTGCTGCGCTGTAGGGGGTACAGTAGCTGAGCATGAAAAAAAAAACTGAGTTTCTGATGCCAGTCAAGAGGGAAGGATCTCTCTCCAGGGCAACCTCTTGTGTGACAGGGTTATTTAGTCTCAGGCTTTGTCTACACTTGGAGCACTTTACCAGTATAGGTATACCTGTATACTATACTGGCAAAGTGCTCTTGGTGTTGATGCAGCTATGCCAGTAAAGCAGGGCTTTTACCAGTATAGTAAAACCACACACCATGAGCGAAACAAGAGAGATCAGTAAAAGTGCAGCTTGGCCAGTATAGCTCTGTCTACCCTAGGGGCTTCTGCTGGCACAACCATGTCTGTCAGGGATCGCACCTCTTCACACCCCCAAACTGATGTAGCTATGCCGGCAGAAGTCTGGAGTGTAATCATAGCCTCATGTAGGCCTTGTCTACAGACTGAAGAAGGGTGGATTTTTAAAAACAAGTTAGCTAATGCATTTTGATTGCGTACGGTGTAAATATGGCTTTAGTGCTTAATGTAGTCAGGGTTTAACACCTTTAACAATGTATTGGCTGGTTGTAGTCTACACATATTCCTCCCAGGGTGGACCACAACCAGACGATGTTTTTAAAGGTGTTAGCACCTAGTTATACAGGGCTTAAGGGTTGTGTTAGCTAACGTTCTGAACATGTTTTTAAACATTTTTTAAAACACTGTCACAGGATGGCTGACCCTTTTAAGGAAAGTCCGGGGCCAGTCTACCTGTGACAGGCTATCGGATGAGCAAGATGGATTTGTCATAGGTAATCTGGGCCCTGACTCCTCTTAAAGGGGCCAGCCACACTATGATATACACCTTTTTTTCTAATCTAGACCAGGCCCGAGGGCGGTACAAATACACTAGAGGCAGTAGGGTGATCCCTGGATGTGAGCTCCTAAACTACTAAGTTCCATAGACTTACAACACTTAAAAATTACTCTTCAGCCTCCCAGTAAGAAAGAAAAAAAGTGCTGAGGGATCAATAATAAGAATGTCGACAGGAGCTCTGTGTGCCTTATCAAAAAATTCACAACGGGTGGAGGCCAGTTATTGCATGGAATTCTTTAGCCTTTGCATTTAACTCTGCTTTCTGTTTATTTTTTTTTTAACTATGTGAACGTTGTCTCTGTTAGCAAATAGCTACTATATCGGCAAAGAGATTAGAGAAGAAATTCCTTAATTTGTGTACTACCCTCTGCAAAAACGGATTTATTTAACCAGAGATTAAATCCAGATGTGAAGCAAACATGAGGACGAATAAGGCAGCATTTGACATTGGTTACTCCTTTGTAAAATTCCATGACGTCAATGGAATGTTGTTGAGGGGGGCGATCCCAGCCCTTCAGGAGCTGCCTCGTGCCATTGTAGCAATCGGAGTTATAAAATGATGCAATCAAAAGTTCTGATGTGATGTAACTGAGGATCTTAGAAGAAAGCTACGGGACAATGCTTTTTAAAATCCAACATTGCTGAAAACCCCAAACATTTCTTTGCCAACTTCAAACCAGCACTGGGTTCTTTCATTGCTTCATAAATACAGCCAACAGTATTTATTATTTACTGAGCACAGTACACATGCAGAGGAATACACAGACCCATCCCAAGGATCTTAGGGTCTAAAGGTCTGATCCTGGACACACTGATTACTCAATGTCATGCTTATTACTAAATGTAATGCCAAGGAAGTCAGTGGATATGTCTACACTGCAATTGGGTGTGTGATGGCAGTATATATAGACATATCCACCCTATCTTTAACCTAGCTATCTTGGGTACAATAAGTGGCAGCCTGGGCAGTACAAGCCCACCCAGGACCCTATTCAGGCCCATGCTATTCTGTGCTGTGTGACTGTGAGTACCTGAGCTAGCTAGATTAAAGCTAGTGTAGATATGTTTATAAGTACTGCAGTCAAACACTACCACCAGTTCCTGTGCAGACTTACCCACTGGATTTGGTAGCAAGTTTTTGCAAGATTAGACCCTTAATCAGGGCTGCATGGAGATTCTGGGGGGGCCTGGGGCATAATGTAAAACTGAGGCTCCAGAAGGTGGGAGTTGGAGAGTGAGCTTGCCCTGTGCTCATCCTACAGTGGTGACACCTATCCTGTGGTGCTGAGCCTGGCTTCCTACTCCAGGCAATGCAACCCAGTCATGCATGAGGTTGCAGCACCATTCAAATTTGGCTTGAACACCTCCAAAGCCTGAATGGCCCCGTGACCCCATATGCCAGGTTGCAATGCCACTCACTCAAATTCCATGGGTTTGGGGCCCTCTGGAACAGGGGCCCTGGAGCAGACTTCCCTTTTGTTCCCACCCCACTCGCAGTGGCCCTGCCCTTAATCAGAAGTAGACAACACAATGCAATTCACACATATGGCATCAAATGAAGGTCCAGCGTCAAGGGGGTTCAATCTTTTTAAAAATTCCTTTGCCTTTGAGAACTTCCAGAGTGGTGGATTAACAGTAATTAATACAGCCTCAAAGCCGCTCTGCAGGCAAGGTAAATATTACTTTACCCATCTCTTCATTTTGCAGATAACCTGAGGCATAGAGAGGTCAACGGCCTCTCAATGACCTCGGTATAATTCTACCGAGGCATAGGAGTACTACAAGGCTGGGCACATGGTACAAGAACCTAGACCAGCAGTTGTCAAAGCTCTGTCTATTTGTTGGCCTGCACAGCGTTGACTGATCACATAGGGTTTTCTCTTGTCCTTATTTTCAGCTAAGAAAGTGCATTGTAAGAAACTAAGCATACATCAATGCCTTTCCTAATAGTGCAGTTTAAGCAATTGCCCTTGTTACCTAGAGGATGTTGGGGGGGAGTTGGTTCCTGCAATTGTGAATGGGTAGGAGGAGGCCCAGGAGGCATGTTCTCCACTAAGGTATGGTAGGCAAAGGAAAATCCCAGACCTAGACAGAACAGAATTGAGTTTAGAGGCATTGGTTCTGATTTCTAGTGGGGTGAAGAGCAGAATTAGGCGTCGAGTCTTGAGGTAATTTATAATGAGAGTAAACCTGTCGACACACAGTGCTATGGGCTGTATGCTCTAGCTTTGTTATCCTGTAGCAGGGTCACATGCACTGTTGTGCCAATGTGAAGAAGTTAATGGCAAGCACAGTAATGTGTGTTTAAGAGGACATGGGCCTCATTGTCCTTTGAAAGAGAAATGTCAGACTTGCTTGAGTGTTTATAACTGTGCTGTCCTTTAGTGGTGATAATGCTAATGAAGATGGTTCTTTGGCTTAAGTAGTAGAGGGTTTTGTTTTGTCCCTGCTATCAAAATGTGGAGGGCATGCAAGGGAAGCGGTTGACAGCCACAAAGTCAGTATGGTTTCAGCATCACTATCTCACACACCTTTCTAGGTGTACTCTGCCTCTAATTATTACTTGAGATGTCCGATTGCATTTTCCTCCTACTCAAAGTCAAGAGAAGAGTTTATGAAGGAAACCTTTCACACCCATTTGGTCTGCAATCCCATAGCACTTCCTATACACCTAGAATTTCACACCATTGGCATTGGCTGAAATCTCCCATCTTTATCCTTTTGTGTGATGTACTGTGCACTGGCTGGCTGCTTCCACCCCAGAGGTTGCTGCATTTCAGTTTTGGTAGCGTGTGTGTGCGCACGCACATGTGTGTGTGTTTCTGTATAGTTTGCAAAGTTCTTTCAAAATTCCTGTGGGAAGGAGCCTGGCACGAGGAGAATAGAACAGCCTGCAGGGGTCCCCTGACAGAGTTCTCAATGAATCATTTAATCACGTAAGTGGAATTTGCTCCTCCTTGGAATATACAAACCCCATGATCAACCAGGAAATGCAGAAGGCCAGGACTCACTATGAGAAGACTCTGTCTTTCCTTCCCAGCTCAGGGAATCCCGGAGGCTTTCCTCAGCTCTCCAACAGCACGGAGACACAACCCCAAGCCACTGCTCTTCCCAGGACCCCTTTGAAGGGATTTTCCCCAGTATAAAGAAGGCTTCAGAGGAGTCATTGCAACCTGAGTCTGCATTAATGCTTTGCTGGCTTGTCTGCAGCATTTTGTGGGGAGATGGTATTGATGAAGAACATCTCTGCCAGCAGGGCCCCATCCCCAGCTGCTGATCGATCTGTTGCAGCATGGAGGAGAGACATGTGAAGTATCATCTTTGCAAGGTTAATATTGGCCAGAACTTGGGACTAAATGACAGGGGATGGATCAGTCGACAGTTACCCTCTTCTGTTCATTCCCTCTGAAGCACTTGGCATTGGCCACTGTCAGAAGACAGGATATTGGACTAAATGGACCATTGGTCTGAGCCAGTATGGCCATTCTTATGTTCTTACTCTCTCTGCTCCTACCCTCTTTCATTGTATCCCTATAGTATGACTACCGCTTTATGTAGCATGGTTGTTAACAAATTGCTTCATTTTACTAATGGAAAGAAGGTCATAATACACAGCCAGAGCAAAGGGTGTATGTGTGTAGTTTATATGTAACAAAAACATACTTCAGCTCGGTGCAAAGTTACCAGAATGCCTCTGTCTGCATTCTGAAAATTATGAGAAATGCCTTGAATAGAATCCACTGTGTTTTTTCTTTCAATCATGCCTAGCCTGTTCCCAGAACATATTTCAAATCTTTATAGTGATCACAAGCTCTGGTAATTCTCAAGTCAGCAAATGTTCTTTTTTTTTTAATTAAGTCATTTTTTCCTTCACATCAAACGTATCAAGTTATTTATGTTTCTCGTCTGAAAAACCAGTAAAGCAGCAGAAACAAAAAGGGAACCAAATTGAGGTTGGATGTGTATCCCATGGGAAAAAAAATAGCAAGTTGAACCGGCAATCAAACTACTTGGCAAAAGTATGCTTTACAGATAAATATTCCATAAAGTTAAGCACAAATCCTTGATGTTTGCCACATTGTTTTGCCTTTTCCTTTGTTCGCCTGCTGGGGGTATGTGCGTCTTCCCATGTACAATAACACTGTTATCCTGGCTCTGCAGTTGTCTCCCTTGATGGCTGCAAGCAAGTCCTTTATGTTCAGATCTTCAAAGGTATTCAGGAGCCTAACTGCCATCAGGCAATCTTTAGGAGTTAGGTGCTTAAAGACCTTTGAGGCTCTGTGTCTTAGTGCATGATCCAACTCTTATCAGAATCTGTTCATTTATTTCATGGGGCTTTGGATCAAGCCCTTTCACCTGTCTGAGGGTGAGATGGTGGTTCTCAGACAAGAAGGATGGGGGTTAGGGTGGTAGCCTGGGTGGAGAGCCAGTGCAAAATCCCTGCTTTGCTGTAGGCTTTCTGTATGACCTTGGGCAGTGATTTAGAACTTGCCTCCAGATGGACTCTCAGGAAAGTTAGTTAATCCAAATTAACTAAAGGTGTGAATTTAAAGCAGATTAAACCCCTATGTGGAGACACTCATTCACAATTAAAATGGCCTTAATTTGGTTTAGTTTAATTCATTTCCAAAATGATATTAATTTCCAAAATTCAATGGTGTTTTACTAATCAACTTTAAATTCACTCCTTCAGTTAACTCAAATTAAATCTCTGGAGTGTCCCTATGTAGATAAGCCCCCAGTCTCTCTCTGCCTTAGTTCCTTACCTGTGAAAGGGGGATCAGAGTTCCCTACCTCACAGGGATGTTGTGAGGGTAAATACATTAAAGAGTGTGAGTTGCTTAGATACTATGGTGATAGGGGTCATATAAATTAAGTATCTTAGATTTGAACGGCAAATAGAGATGGGCCTGAACCAGAATATCAGATCTTACTGCCCTAGAAATTTGGAGGAGTCTGAATGCAGATTCAAACTCTGGCCCAGATCCTCAAAAGGTATTTAGGCACCTCACCCAATCAATAGGAATTAGGTGCTTAAATACCTTTGAGCACGTGGGTCTTTGTGGTTCAGGCTCAAGCTGAATTGCAATAACAGCTACTGTTCAGATCATGCAAGCTATTGTTACACTACAGGCCTAGCTATGTTTTAGGTGTAGACCAGGCCATGGCATAGCAGCTAAAGACTATTAATAAATATAGTGCCATCTGCGTATTCACACACACTGAACACGGCCCCATCCCAAAGAAATATGGGGAGCAAGCGTTAGTGCGTGTGTGTGAGGGTGGAATTAAAGGTTAATCTAGACCCACCTGCCTCTCGGGAACATGAAATATTTCTCCCTAGGCTCCTCTTGACATTTTGGACAGGTTTATAACAAAGCAAATATCATTTTGAATAGTGAGATTATCTTGGTAACCCCTGTGATAATTAGGTTATTGCTGACAGTCTAGACAGAGCAGCTATGGCTGGGGAAGGCTGGTGACCCTGACTTCCCTGTGGTATAACAGCTGCTTTTCCTATTAATGGTTGTTTTATTTTGTTGGTGACTAATGCATCAAGCCACTGGAAAATGGGTTTCTCTCCCTCAGCCAGTCAGCATTCAAATATGCAGCCCCTATCACTATCTGGCTATTAATTTTGCCAAGAGAGGCAGCTTTTTTTTTTTTTTTGGATCAGGCACAGAACATGTTAGCGTCCATCCCTGACACGAGGGCTTTACATTCTCAGCATGAGGACCAAGGCTTCTTGTGAAGGCGTGCCAGCACTAGGAATAGAATGTTCTTCACTCAGCGGGTCTGGCTGTCAGCACTCTCGCATGTGTTTTTCCCATTTGCAGAGCTCCCTTTTTGTTCCGGCAAAGGCTATCTGCACCCGCCATCTGTTTCTCTTGTAACTCCTCTGTGTGAGCTGATGGCTGCATTAGTGATGTCACGCTGTAGCTCACGCTTTCCACTCCTTCACACATGAAGAATCAGTGGCTGCAGCTGCTGGGTGGGAGTGTTGATGTGCCAGTTTACATACATCCACTGCTTGCCCACTGGCAGGCAGCGTTAAAGAAGTCCCTGAAGATCTGTGGGGCAGCTGGGTAAGGCTCTGGCTCTGCTCTTGTGAATTGGAAACAAGCAGAGGTTTATTTGCCATCAAATAAGTTTTGGCAGATGGACCTCATTCATTATGCCTGGTCTCAATGTCAAAGTAAGTCAACAGCCATTACACCATTCCCACCGTATGATGGGCTTGGGTTAGAAGTCCAGTCATAATCCAGGCTGTGCAGTTCCATTCAAAATAGAAGTAGGATCGTGCTCTTGATCTTCAGAGTATTAGTGAAGATAAACACCACCAGCCAAGCCCACCCTGCAACAAATCACAAGCAACCTCATAAAGACCCCACCGGACATTATGTAAGTGTGGAACGTTCTCAACAGCCCCTCCCGACTGATCTGGAAATTCCATGTGCAGTTGAAAGGAAATGCTCCCTCCTTGGGGGCAGAACTAAGGGAGGGAAGGGGATAGAGACTGTGCTGATTTTCTGCACCCTGGATTGGCCAATTCCCAACGGGCTTCAGAGGCCACACTACACTGCTGCTAACCAGTTGTGTAACATATATAAGTTACCTTGCATGAGACAGAAGGAGCCTTATGTACCCACGTGCATAAGGATACCAGCTGCGAAACAAAAGAGGCTAAAAGGGAGCAAAGTTTTAAGGTTGTGACTATAAAGAGGGGACGCTTGCGTGGCTAGCGCTAATTGAAACGATCAGTTCTCCTTCTAAATTAAGATGAGATTATTGTTAATATGGAACCCAACAGGTTGCTTGGCACTTTACAGACGCAGAGGAAGGTATGGCACTTGCTCTAAAGGAACTTGTGCTCTTATTAAGCAACATACAAAGGCTTGGGAAGAAGAGCAGATCCTAACAACCTTTCAGAAAATCCCTACAGAATGTAATAGAAACTGATCACAGATCAATAGGTGTTTGAATTATCCTGTAGGACTTAATTGTATCCCAAGTATAGAATTCTATAAAATTGTTCAAAAACTAAGGAAAGTGAATGGGATCCTTTAAAATTCCTTTAAAAACCTGTTGCACTTCTGTTAAACTCTTGTGGTTTCATCCCTATTAATTCCTGTGCTACTTTGTTATCAGGAGATAAAGCAATGTGTTTCAACAGTGAGGATTAGCTCATGTTTTGTTCGTTCTCTGATTTTTATGTGGAGTTCCAAAGAGATTACAATCAATCATATCAACCTAAAAAAATAATGAAAATACTTATTTGAGTAGGAGGTAGGAAACAGGAGAACAATCTGCTTCCTACTGTGTTAACAGTTCTATTTTCTCTCCTCTTATTGTCAATGGATTTGAAGCCATAATTGCCTGGAATCAGTTAAAAAAAAACTTTAAAAAACCTGGCTACCTGCAAAGCTTTAAATAGAAGTTTAATATCTCCATCCATCCATCCATTCATTCAATTTATTTCACTCACAAAACTTTTACAAGCAATTTTAAAATCCAACTGGTTTGGCAAGCTCCCGCTGGTGCTTACCTGCCAACCCCTCAATTGAGATTATCAGCTGTGCCTTGCAGTCCCAGATAACAATTCACATGAAGCATCATTCCAGTACCGTTTTGAGGTGTTTGCATGATGTCAGCTCTTGCAAGGCAGATAGAAAAAGCTGAACTTTGCTCATAGCAGCTTTCCAACCATTTTTAAATTTCAAATACATTTCTGGCATTGTATTACATTCTCTTCTTTTCAAGTAGCCATTATCAAAAATAGATGGTAAACTCTTCAGAGCAAGGACCAAGCCCACGATGCTCAGAAATGACGTGATTTTGGGTGCTCATCTTTGGATACCTGAAAGAAGACTCCTGATTTTCAGAATGTGCAGCCCACCTACCGTCTGACCATCAGCCCCCTTTAAGTAGTCTCCAGTTGGGCACCCAGAAGGGAAGCACCCCAAATCACTATGGACTTTTGCAAATCTTGTGTGTGTTTGCCATGGAGTTCTCATCTTGAATGGCGCCTCTGGCCACTATTAAAATAATCAAAGTTGTTAACTCCCTGCAGGCTCCTTTCAGTCCCAAACTGCTTTTCTTTCCCTGCATTTATTAAGCTGGGATGGAGAGGATCTCGATACTGCCCCTATACTGCCTAGTAGCAGAGACTCCTTACTTCAAAGGATAGTAGCTTACTTCTTCCTGAGTCTTTTAATGCTAATTTTAGGCGTAAGTAATTTCCTTAGGGTACATCTACCCTGGAGCTGGAGGGGTAATTTCCAGCTCGTGTAGACATACATGTGCTAGCTTTGAATAAGCTAGTGTGTTAAAAATAGCAGTGTAGCCATGGCGGCTTGGGCTAGCGGCTCCAAGGGCATTCCAAGGGGGCTGGTACTCGGGCGATTTGCCCGTGCTGCCACAGCTTCAGTGCTATTTTTAGCACGCCAGTTAATTCAAAGCTAGCACGTCTACATCACCGAAGCGGGAAATTACATCTCCAGCTCCAGTGTAGACGTGCCCCAAACCAGCTTCCTGCCAGAGCTGGATTTTGGGGTTATGCACAGGGCTGGTCACAAATTTTCTGTCAAGACTGTTTTTTTGACAGGAGACTGGGTTTTCACCTTAAACAAATTTTTTTTACAAAAAGTGTCTGCTTTCTGCCAAGCATTGGACTTTTTTCCACTAAAAAACGGAATGCCCCCAAACCCAGCTATACTGGACAAAAATCATACATATGTCAGTATTCAAATTGCTCCTGAAAAATGAAAATGTTCAGTAGAAAATGGAGACAAAAGCAATTTGTTTGTTTTTTTCTGTTGACAATCATGCATGTGGGACCAGCTGTAATTGTGAAACCTGTAGCTGAGGGGGCCCCCAATTTTGGGGACAGCTGTAATGTGCAACTGTGGCTGAATGTAACAGCCCTGTACTAGTCTCACTGCACTCTCCCCATTCCTCTCTGAAAGACCTTGCTGCCAAGCATCTTCCTCCCTGTGTCCTAAATGTCTGGCCTGGTTTCATTAACCTCTTGCTGGGACACCTGCTCACCCCATAGGCATCTGCCCCCTCCATTCCCAAAGTGCAGTTGTGTACGTTTCCCCTAGCAGCTAGTTTCACAAGTAGCTGTCTCACACCTGCTGTGTGACCCAATGTGCCAGCAGCCTTGCTGTTGATTAGTACAGGAAAGGAAGTCCTGTCTGCTCCCAGCTACAGCTGAGAGGCACAAACTGCAGGAGGAACATAGCAGCAACAGCACCTGGACAGGAGTCAGTGGTAAGTAGCCCTCTAATCCTGTGTTGAGACTCTGGGCAGGGAGATGGAAGGTTAGCAAGGGAAGGTGAGAGGAGACCTGAGAAGTGGAGGGGAAAGGAAAAAACAAACATGTAAAGAAGGAAGGAAGAGAAAGTCTGAGGAGACCAGCATAAGGTAGGACTTGAAGCTTGGGCTTGGGTACAGATTAAAAAATATATATACCCAACCACATCTGGATGGGAGATAAGGGAAAATAACGGGGCACACTGAACAGGGTTGTGTGGAGTAAAAAGAGAGGAGAAAAGAGCAGCAGGCTGAGTTCCTTTGGTTTGCCTGTATAATCACCCTGTCCTCCTCCCATCTATTGTGAGATGGATTTAGAGTAGTAGGAGGTAAGAGGAGAAATATAAGAGAAGAAACAGCCTTTTGTGTCCCTACTGATCAGGGAAATGAGTGTGAGGGAAAGAGAGAGTGGTTGATGCAGCAGAGTGATTTGTCAATTTTCCTGGCATCTCCCTGTTAACAAGAGCAAATGTGATCTTGTTCTCAGAGTTGCTGCTGCATGTTTAGGCTTGGCAGAATTCGATTTAAAAAAAATAATTTGGATGGATAATATTGATATTTATTTTTAAGCATTTTTTCAATTTTTATCTATTTAAATTTTCACAGTTGTAGGATATTATGGGGGCCCAAACACTAGGGAGTGTCAGACAATAATTATTTAATGACAGATGTTGAGATTCAAAAAGTTAAAGCTTTATAACTATTAAAACACAAATTGCCAACATAACATGTCAAAATATAAAAAATAAATACAAAAAATAAATACCCTTAAATCACACTCTACTAAGTTCTCAAGCAGCAGTTTTCTTTTTGTCCCTCTGTACATTTCAATTATTAATGGAAATATTTCCCCATCACTTTGTGTGTGTACGGCGAAACTGACACTTAGCGCTATAATCTAACCTTTCCAAGCTTATGCGTGTTGCAAAGGAGAGACTCTCTTTCTGAGATGTGACTTTTGTTCTGTCTTCAGTTGTTGTTTCCCTTACTTTACATTAAGTCCTTGTCCTTCTGCCTGAAAGTAGTATGACTGTGCTTGGGATATTTATAACCAAACCACGGGACAACTGCAGGTGTACCCCCCACTTCCTCCTTCAACAGCCACCCCAGCTTTGGTGGACTTCAGGAAATGACATGATGCCTGTGGAGGTACCAAGCTCGCTGTATGTGCAGCCAATTCTATTAGGGAAGGGGTTCTTCCTATTGTCCGTCATGACATGAGATGTCCCTGCCTGTCAGCACCATTAATGAGTGCAAGCAAGGAAAGGAGAAGGTGCCTCTATCAATTCAAAGCATTCTTCCACCTCCCAAATTGTGAGTATAGGTAAGAGATATACCAGGCTGGGGTAGGGAAGCCATGCCCCCTAGGAAAGCTGACCAACCACTCTCCGCTCCCGGTTGTCCTGCTAAGCAATCAGCATACACCAAGCCTGCAGCTTGCATGTCTCTGAAGGCGATATGTTGACTGCATAAAGGTCCTACTTTTCCTTAAAGGAAGCACATGGAAGATTTTAATTATCTTGATTGCCTAGTGGCAGGGCCCCAGTCTTCCTACTATTTCTGTGGAAGTTACTCATATACTGCAATGGCAGGACAGGGCCTCACCTGTTGAAAGAAAAATAAATCAGGGTCTGATTCTCTGCTGCCTTGCACTTAGTGTAGTCATTTATTCCTGTGAAGTCAGTGTAAAATGCTACCATGGGAGCATTTCATACCTACTTTGCAGAGGTGCAAATGATGATACAAAGTGCAAGGTATATATAGCCTCTTTTGGACATCAGCTAGAATCAGACGCTACCCCTCCATTTTCCTCATTATTCCAAAAGACTTAGCGAAGTACAGAGCTTCCACACCCCTGTCTGTCATGAGTGGCACTATTCATTACTACGAATGCTTTGAGTGTACAGTTGCCCTTTACGCAGTTGTGTGCTTTCCTGTGTAAGAACACCAGTGGTGCAGTTATTACATAACCCCATTTCCTGGGGCCTTTAAAAGGCTTCTGGGCAGGCAATTCCAGCCCTTATTTAGCACTTTCCTCAGAGAATCGCAAAGTACTTCCTCAGAGAATCTATTTTATGGATAAGGAAGTTGATCTGGTGCAAGCTGTGTGCCTCATGTATAATTTAATGCTGTAAGAGGCTGTAGCGAGGCGCAGCTGGGCCCGTCTTGCTTCTGCCCTCATGACCCAGTCAGGGACACCTCAGATTGATGCAATCACGCGTGTACTTTATTTATATCTATTTCCCACCACCATCACCACCACCTTACTATCTATATAAAGGATTTTACAGCCAGCCTTCACAAACAGCAAACCAGTACTATCAGCCTCTGGCCTTGGCCTCGCTCTTCTCCCTCGTCCCAGTCTTTATAGCCCCTGGCTAATTTGGCTAGCAGCTGTTGCTAGTTGCCAGGCAGGCACAGATCTATTCAGCCAGCCCCAATCCATTCCCCTTATTTGGGGCTGACATGGCAGGGGGCTGTTCCAGAGCAGCCAGACATTTTGGCCCCAATCCAGCAAAGTACATCAGCCCATGAGGGGTTCTATGCTTAAGTGCTTTGGTGGGTTAGGGCCAAAATGCTCAGCACCTTACAGGAGGGAACCTGTAATTTGTGGCAAGGTGAATATTAGCATCCAAATTTTCTGTTTCTATTCCTAGGCTCAAGCCCCTTGTGTGCAAAGAACTCAAGTTCATAACCCCACTCAGAAACAAGGGCAGATTTATAGCTATAAAATGATACCCCAGTCTTTGCTCTCTACATTAAAATAGAAAAGTGTGGCGGTATTTACCTCCTATACATTCTAGCAATGGTGCCCTTCACTGCAATATCAGTGCACCTAAGTGTGTAATATCTTAGCTAAACATCAACTCTTTGAACAGCAGCTCTGTTGGAAGGAGCCCTGTGGTTATCTGTTGCACAGGTTGGTTCTGTAGCCAGCACAGCAGGCTGCTCTCTCACTTTGCCCCTTTCCTAGTTTGATTAAATGACTCCAACTCCCACAGTTCAGGGGAATACACAATTTATATTCAAGCCAAGGCCACATCATTACCAGGCTAAATGCAAGGGAGCTGGGTAATGAATCCCTCATGCTGGGTTCCTTACTGCAGGAAATTTTAAAACCTCTGCCTCTGAAGGTAGTTATGATTTTTTTATTCGTATTTGCTTTGACACATCCCAGGAGGGGGCAGGTTGTTACTACCCAGTGACGTTGTATTAGTTCATGGGATTTTTAAGGTTCAGACAGGTTGTTAGCATACTTTATAATCATCTTTATGTGGTTCACATTTTGTCTGAGGCTGTAACTCAGCCCAGTGTTAAGCCTCAGGCACCAAACAGCCTAAATGTCAACAAAAGCTAGATGACTCAGCACTTGCACCCCTGCCAGCCCAAAGATATCTGGCTGATGAAGTTATATAATCACCCCAACCCAATGCTTGGAGCATTTCCCTTTTTTATGGGCTATCACACACACACACCCACCCACCCCACCATGGGACAAAAACAGGTGAGCCAAGCTCTTTTTAAACAGGCTAGAAGGCACAACAGTTCTGGATAGTGTAAACCTTCCTTTTGTCCCTACCCAGCCAAGAGAGCCTTGCCACTGCTCAGGAGTGCCCTCTGTCGTGCCTGCCGCACAGGTACCTTCCTAGCTCCCTGAGGGTCTATAACAAAGGACTGCTTGAGCTCCATTAGAAATTATTTCCACTGTACCTTTATGAGCGCAAGTGAGAACAGTCCATGTAAGACTCTAGGATCCAGCGCTATACTGGGTGTAGGTAATATACACACTGGGGGATATTGCTCTTTTCAGTGAGCCAGTTGGGTCAGGGATTTCTTTGACACTTCCTTTGTTTTGTGAGCTGTAATAACTCTTTCAGTGAGATAGCTATCAAGTGGCAGTCTACTGCACTAGTATTAATTATAAAGGACTTGAACCTGCATCCAGCTCTGCCCCCAGAGTTCACAGGTACATCAGCACACAAGGACCCCTTTCTCCCCCCCCCCACATCTGCGAATGTTTATTTGGAGGAAATCAAACATTCCCCCTTTCCAGCTGCAGTCCTCTTTTTCCTACCCTCTCCAAGCAAGCCTGTGCCTGTTCCATAGCAAAGTGGGTACCTGTCCACATAGCATGGAGGTTTCTACAGATTAAGGGGACATTACAATAGGTTTTGGGTGGCATGGGAACTATTGCTCTATTAAATTGACAAGGAGGATGTAGTTACCTTGGCAATAGTTATACCATATTCCCCCTCCCATCATCAGGGCAAAGGGCTTCAAACTGTAAATACATTTCTTAAATCCATACTCACATCCATTTAGTCAAATGGGTTTTAAAGCACCACCTTTGAAAATAGTGCCTTACTAGTTTAAGAAAAGACATTGGGTAGGGCTGGAGACCCTATTCCAAGACACCACTGTTGTATTCAGCAGACTGCCATTTGATTAATTCAGAGTGCACGCTTAAGAATTCTACTCGCCTTACAGTTTGTGAGGTGTCCTGGAGGAAAGGGAGATTAGAGTGACACTGTTCTCCCCTTTAAGAAGGCCTCACCTAGCTGTTGCAAGATACAAAGCAAACTGCCTACTCAGCCTAGAGCAGAGTTCAAAAAGCAGAGTAGCTTAACCTCAAGCTAGAAATACTGTTACAACTGTAGAAAGTGCTGCATGGACACTCATGGAAGAGGACGTCCTGCTTAATATCCTATTTTGGACATGTAATTAGTATTTTAGGTAGATACGTGAACTCAGATGCTAGTCTAATCAACTAATTAAACAGACTCAGCCCAACAAACAGATCATACAGTAGCTTTCCCATCATATAGTTCAACAGGAATATTTCCATAAATAGCCACCTGTATAAAAAAAATCAATCAGTATGCTCTATGTTTTATATGTGGTGCTGTACAATCTAAGTTAGTGATGTGTAGCATGAAGTTACTCCACCATCTTTAAAGATTATGTGCACACAATCCACCATTTCAAGTTACTCTTTAAAACTACTGCTCTGATGCTTCAGGTGTACTCCACAACACTTTTCTATATATATAGACACACACATACACACTTCCTAGATTAATATTAACTTTCAACCTAGTCTTAAAAGTATCTTTATTTGATTGTTAGGCTCAGGCTTTAGAGTTCCCTTAAAAAGCAGTTACATAACTTAAACATTGACATTACAAAAAGGATTCTAAAGGTGCAGTTCAAAAAACCCACTAGTGTCTTTTCAAATATAAAATATATATATCTCCAAGTTACTTATCTAGGAATAGAGCACCACCACTTCTGCATTAGTTGGTCCTGCCAACATCTGGGCCATTAACCCTCAGTACAGGGTTTAAGAGCCCATACTAGAAAGAGCATCTCTGATCTTCAAGTCACTGGCATAATCAGCTGCCTAGCAGCAGCAGCCGCCAGACATGCCCTTATGTTTTTAGGGGGCATTCCATAAGTTTCCCTTGGGCAGTGGGCAAGAGACATCCAAACATCTCCTGGGAAGCATATGTCATATATACAAAGCCATCTTCATCTTTGTAGTCCCTGTACACTTCAGCCAATGTCAGAGACATACTGGCCAGACTCTTGTTGTTCACCAGCAGGTAGAAAGCTTGTGTAGCATTTAGAGCCATTCTGCTTCTAGATTTAGGAGGAAGAAGGGGAAAGGATTATTTTCCCAATACAAGCTACTTTTGAGGAGTTCACTTTTTTGGCAGTGTGTATTAATCACTTTGACAAATATAAGGACAGATATTGCAGTTGTGATAAACACATTTATCATCTTATACTTTAGAGATGAGCCACAATGCTTTGTAAATCAATATGGTTTAACATCAGTAGGCAATCATATAGGTAGATTTAAATCCAGTCTTATTGTCAAATCCATATTTTTCAAAGTCTGTGGCTTTTATGCAAGTCTCCCAAGTCAAATATTTGAAACAGAAAAGCTCTGAAATCAGGGCTTTGTTTACTCAATTGCAGTTGCTAAATACTAAGCAGAGAGCAGAAGTCTCTTCAGCACTGTTCTACATATGGTGCAAGATAGAGTATGGCTTTAAACCTTTATTTACACACATATTCAAAGCTTCGCTCAGTCTTAAGAGAGATTAGTCCCTCTCAGAGGGGCTCAGCTCCTAAGACAGTTAGGCCTGTTTGCCCATCCACCCACACATAGCCTCTTTGTACTTGATGGAAGCCATTGTATTATATGTTTCAGAGTAGCAGCTGTATTAGTCTGTATCCACAAAAAGAAAAGGAGTACTTGTGGCACCTTAGACTAACAAATAAATTTGTTAGCCTCAAAGGTGCCACAAGTACTCCTCTTCTTCTCATTGTATTATATGGAGATCATAGGCTTTTTAAGGCAATGGTCTTTTAAAGACAGACATACTCTAGAATATACTTAAGAATTACAGGGGTAGAGAACTTCTTCCCTATAGAGCTTCTCAGCCAATGACCTCAGAGCAATTTACAGGCATTTTCTTCACACAGCCCACTTCTATCAGTTTACACAGGTTCATAGCAAATCAGTAGCAGCACTGGGACTAAAATCTCAGAGGCCTGGTTACCAGTCATCTCCCTTTTTATTTAAGTTCTCACCAGAGGCAAGCAGGACATGAATTAGTCAGAAACCCTATTTACTTAGGCTCATGGACAAACTTTGTGCTTCTATGCAGTCACTGATTTCACAAGAAGCTCTGAACAGGTTTGGAAAGAAAGCTTATCTTAAAAGAGCGAAAACATTGCAGGTTTTACCTCTGTTAGAGTCCTGCTGGCAAAAAGAAGGCCACTGACTAGATCTCTGTGCTTCCCACACACAGCACTCAATACAACCGAGCCCCCCCTTTGACGGAGTACTAGGCAGCCTGATTCAAATTAACATCTAGATTCCAGATCTTGCAAGCCACAGCATAAGAGCAGCCACCTTTGTAGAGGGCCAATTGCTATTCCAGGGTTTGCTACATACCTAATGATGGTTATAAACTGTGTCATGGTCAACTCCTGAGGAACAAGAAATTTTGTTTTGTCCAGTAGAGGAAGATATTTTTCTTTCTGATACCGTTCAACAATTACCTGTTTTTGCAAGAGTAAACAGATCACTTTTAAAGCAATTGAAAGTGTTTGTTTTTAAAGAAACAAAAAGTCTTCAATGGCTGAGCTTTAAACTTATTTAAGAAAGGCTTAAATACTAACATAGCAAACAGAACAGAGATATATTTACCGGGATTTTTGTTGGGAACTTTGCCCGAATTCCTGCTACTTCTTCCAGTCTAGTTGCTGTGCAAAAGAAAAAACAAATATTATACACATGCATTCCTCAACCTCCAATATAGCTTAGCTATGTACAATACCCAGATGACTTACCAAAACTCTTTCTCAGTTTAAAAGGTCTAACAGATTGGCTGCTATGCAGAGTTTGCATCTTCTTTACTAGAAGACTTTGTTACTAGGGCTTAACAATAACAAGCAGCTCCCAGTCCTCTACCACAGCTGAATTCAAACTGTGGGAAGTTGTTAAACTGAGCCCCTTATAAAGGCTTAGTTGTGACATCATGTTACTCCCTTACCCCACCCCCATTTCTCCCACACAGCAGGAGCGGATTCAACCTGGCTGCAGCTAGTTTACTAGGGAATGGTGGGGTCTGCCTGTTGGACAGAGAGAGGACTTCTGCCTGTGTTCTGTACCTGCAGAGGGCAGTGTACCTGTCCTGACAGGACATCCTGACACATTGTATATCCCATGTTATTTGTTTCACACCTTAAGTGTCAGAAGGCCTTTGGATCCCACTGTTCTTCAAGGGTCTCTACGTCATTCCAGTCTCTGCTCCGTTTGAGGACAGCTGCCTGTGACACCTGCCTAGACCCATTAAAAACATGTTGCCGAGAGGGGGCTACAAGAGAGCGACTGCAGGCACTTCTTCCTGGAGGGGCCCACTCATGAGGCTTCACCAGCACCCCCAAACCCCTGCCAGAAGAAGATGGGACAGGGCTGAGGCTTTGCTGTATGCATCATGCTGGTGTTATTACAATATGCTATACCTGTAGCAAACTGTCGTGTGAACAAAGTGCTGGGCCGACCTGCTTAGTCTCACTGGGTGAAATGAGGGGTTAATCAGTCATTTGCAGAGGCCTAGGCACAAAGGCCCAGATCTTCAGAGGTATTTAGGCTCCTAATTGACATTAATTTCAGTGGAAATTAAAATCAGTGAAAGTTAGGAGCCTAAATATGTTTGAGGATTTGGGCCAAAGGTCCTATGTGAGGGTTTAAGTAGGACATAGGTGGTGCACAGGCCTTGTGCTAGCTGTCTGCATGGCTGATTTCACCCATTTGGAATTAAATAAGATTAACCACAGTGCATTGTTTTAGTAACCTACTGCGCTGTGTGCACCTGCCATATTTCATTGCTTAACTCAGCTCCCACATTTTCAGTCAGGCACAGGGATGACTAAACATAGCAAGAGAAAAGTCAGTCTCATAAGGGCTGTTCGCTACTGATACGTGGCCGTTTTAGAGTAGCGATGAGCTTAGAACAGGAGAGGGGGGAGTGTGAATTATGATTTTATTTAAAGAGAATTGTGGAGATTGGAGCTATAAAATCAAGGACAAAATGCCAATTTCCCATTGGCATCAAAGAGCATTTTGTCCGAAAGACTGACGGTTGCATTTGGCTGTTAGGTTGTAACTAAATATTTAGGTTAGTAGAGTGTTGCATTCAGTGTCACTCAGTGGGAAAAAATAAGCACCATATTTCTGGATCTCTCATCTTTTATCTCTGCATTCCTCTGCAGAGACAGTCTTATGGTAAAAGCACAGGCCTGCAAGCCAGAAAATGTGTGGTTTCTTCCCAGCTCTACCAACAACTTCATTAATTTAAATTAAAAGTAATCTAAACTGAAAGATGTTTTACTTTTTGCCCGTGACACATAACATTCTGTAAAGAGAATCTAGGTACTCACAAGAGAATCTTTAACTTATAGTACTCTATGGCCCATCTGCTTTCCCCTTTCACATGGTTCTGCCTCCAACTTGTCAGTTAGCTTCATAATACTTACAAGTAGCCCTTAAAAGCATTTCCTTCATTTTGAAAAAGGGCCCCTCTTTTTCACACTCTCCTGTACCCACACTGGCTCAATTTCTGAATAATTCTGGAAGGTGACTTTTATACCAGACTCTAGCTTTTGTCTCCCAGAAGCACTATTCAGGTTTTTGGTTTTGTTTTATTTTTTTCACACCTTCCAGATAGATTTCAGAACTGTCTACCTGCTGATTATAGTCAGACACACCCTCAACCACTTGTATTGCTTGTATCCCTGTAACTACTACAGCTGTCAAGATAGTTTCTCAACCAAACATGACTTGGTAAAAAGTAAAGTCAATAGAAGACTGATTGCTCTTTCTGTAAGCCATACTAATGAATGGCTGTAACTCACCCCAGCTACTCTGATTGTGTTACATAAGCATTGATAACATGGTAGTTAGTATTCTATTCGGCCTATCAGATTGGGGGAAACAGGGTTGTTCAAAGTTTATTAATTACTAAGCCATACATGGCTATTTGTATAGGGCAGAATCAAAGTTACTGCCTTGCTTCAGTGTTGTCAGTTCTCACAGTTTTATTACCAGTCTTGCAATATTTGCTCTTATGATTAAACTGCCAATTCCTGGAGTCATGTGAATATGGGAGAATCTTGGAGTTCATTTAAAAATAAAAGAAAGTTTATAGCCCTCATTGTTACAGAGAAAAGCTTTGAAAATTTGTCCCAAGTGCAACCTAAAGGCTCAGAAAGAAGGTGGCAAATGCAAATTAGTTACAAACAAATCTCATGATTTCAAGCCAATCTCGTGATTTGTAGGTGCCTGACTACTGGATGAATGGACGGTAAGGTGGATCGAAAGTTGGCTAGATTGTCGGGCTCAATGGATAGTGATCAATGGCTCCATGTCTAGTTGGCAGCCAGTATCAAGTGGAGTGCCCCAAGGGTCAGTCCTCGGGCCGGTTTTGTTCAATATCTTCATAAATGATCTGGAGGATGGTGTGGATTGCACCCTCAGCAAGTTTGCAGATGACACTAAACTGGGAGGAGAGGTAGATACGCTGGAGGGTAGGGATAGGATCCAGAGGGCCCTAGACAAATTAGAGGATTGGGCCAAAAGAAATCTGATGAGGTTCAACAAGGACAAGTGCAGAGTCCTGCACTTAGGACGGAAGAATCCCATGCACCGCTACAGACTAGGGACCGAATGGCTTGGCAGCAGTTCTACAGAAAAGGACCTAGGGGTTACAGTGGACGAGAAGCTGGATATGAGTCAACAGTGTGCCCTTGTTGCCAAGAAGGCCAATGGCATTTTGGGATGTCTATGTAGGGGCATTGCCAGCAGATTGAGGTACGTGATCATTCCCCTCTATTCGACATTGGTGAGGCCTCATCTGGAGTACTGTGTCCACTTTTGGGCCCCACACTACAAGAAGGATGTGGAAAAATTGGAAAACGTCCAGCGGAGGGCAACAAAAATGCTTAGGGGACTGGAACACATGATTTATGAGGAGAGGCTGAGGGAACTGGGATTGTTTAGTCTGCAGAAGAGAAGAATGAGGGGAGATTTGATAGCTGCTTTCAACTACCTGAAAGGGGGTTCCAAAGAGGATGGATCTAGACTGTTCTCAGTGGTAGCTGATGACAGAACAAGGAGTAATGGTCTCAAGTTGCAGTGGGGGAGGTTTAGGTTGGATATTAGGAAAAACTTTTTCACTAGGAGGGTGGTGAAACACTAGAATGCATTACCTAGGGAGGTGGTGGAATCTCCTTTCTTAGAAGTTTTTAAGGTCAAGGTTGACAAAGCCCTGGCTGGGATGATTTAATTGGGGATTGGTCCTGCTTTGAGCAGGGGGTTGGACTAGATGACTAGATGAGGTCCCTTCCAACCCTGATATTCTATGATTCTATGACTCATGAGTCTGAATGCTTTGGATTGGCAGTACTGCTGCTTCAGACTTCGAGGGGCTCCAAACCTGCAAATTAATTCCTCAGCTAGGGTTTTTGTCATAGCACCAGCTTCCTGGTCTGATAGCCTGTATTTATTACCAAAGGGTACAGAGAAGACATTGAGGTCAATGGTAAATGGGACAAAATACAACATAGTTTTACAAAAGGTAGATCGTGCCAAACCAACCTGATCTCCTTCTTTGAGAAAGTAGCAGATTTTTTAGACAAAGGAAATGCAGTGGATCTAATTTACCTAGATTTCAGTAAGGCATTTGATATGGTGCCACATGGGGAATTGTTAGTTAAATTGGAAAAGATGGGGATCAAGATGAAAATTGAAAGGTGGATAAGGAATTGGTTAAAAGGGAGACTACAGCGGGTCATACTGAAAGGTGAACTGTCAGGCTGGAGGGAGGTTACCAGTGGAATTCCTCAGGGATCGGTTTGGGGACCAATCTTATTTAATCTTTTTATTACTGACCTTGGCACAAAAAGTGGGAGTGTGCTAATAAAGTTTGCGGATGATACAAAGCTGAGAGGTATTGCCAATTTAGAGAAGGACAGGGATATCCTACAGGAGGATCTGGATGACCTTGTAAACTGGAGTAATAGTAATAGGATGAAATTTAATAGTGAGAAGTGTAAGGTCATGCATTTAGGGATTAATAACAAGAATTTTAGTTATAAGCTGGGGACGCATCAATTAGAAGTAATGGAGGAGGAGAAGGACCTTGGAGTATGGTTTGACCACAGGATGACTATGAGCCACCAACGTGATATGGCTGTGAAAAAAACTAATGCGGTCTTGGAATGCATCAGGTGAGGTATTTCCAGTAGAGATCAGGAGGTGTTAGTACCGTTATACAAGGCACTGATGAGACCTCATCTGGAATACTGTGTGCAGTTCTGGTCTCCCTTGTTTAAGAAGGATGAATTCAAATGGGAACAGGTACAGAGAAGGGCTACTGGGATGATCCGAGGAATGGAAAACCTGTCTTACGAAAGGAGACTCAAGGAGCTTGGCTTGTTTAGCCTAACCAAAAGAAGGTTGAGGAGAGATATGATTGCTCTCTATAAATATATCAGAGGGATAAATACCGGAGAGGGAGAGGAATTATTTAAGATCAGTACCAATGTGGACACAAGGACAAATGGATATAAACTGGCCATCGGGAAGTTTAGACTTGAAATTAGAGGAAAGTTTCTAACCATCAGAGGAGTGAAGTTCTGGAATAGCCTTCCAAGGGAAGCAGTGGGGGCAAAAGACCTATCTGGCTTCAAGATTAAACTCAATAAGTTTATGGAGGAGATGGTATGATGGGATAACATGAATTTGGCAATTAATTGATCTTCAACTATTAGCTGTAGTTATTCCCAATGGCCTGTGATGGGATGTTAGATGGCGTGGGATCTGAGTTACTACAGAGAATTCTTTCCTGGGTACCTGCCTGGTGAATCTTGCCCACATGCTCAAGGTTCAGCTGATTGCCATATTTGGGGTCAGGAAGGAATTTTCCTCCAGGGCAGATTGGAAGAAGCCCTGGGGGCTTTTTGCCTTCCTCTGTAGTGTGGAGCATGGGTCACTTGCTGGAGTATTCTCTACACCTTGACGTCTTTAAACCATGATTTGAGGACTTCAATAGCTCAGACATAGGTGAGAGGTTCTTCGCAGGAGTGAGTGGGTGAGATTCTGTGGCCTGCATTGTGCAGGAGATCAGACTAGATGATCATAATGGTCCCTTCTGACCTTAATATCTATGAATCTATGAAAAACAAGATCCTTGCCCCAAGCTTACAAACAAAGACCCTGGTCCAAACAGTATCAGGGCCTAAGCCCATGATCCAGGAAACTCCTTCATGTGGGATCCACTATTTTGCCAATTAGGTCAATAGATCCTACTTTAGCCAAAAAAAGTATCTACTCCTTAATAATCAACTGTTCTGTCACCCTGAACAGAAGCTACTGTCTGAGGTATTTAGCTATCAGACACAAGGGCTCTCCAGGCAGTTTCATGAAGCCTAGGCTTCAGACTAAGAAGCACAGACTTTATTTCCAATAAATCCCACATATTTTTGTAAGGTGTGAGCCCAGGATTAATTTTTTGCCCTTTGGGATGGTCCTGGGTTCCCAAGCTCTGGCTTTAAACCTTACTCTTAGGGAACCTTGTATCTTGTCCAGTTTTTATGGCAGTTGCACCCACGTAACTGATAGCAGGAACTGGCACATAGTACCTCAGCTAACCCTTTTTAAAATATCATGTCATCCTGCTCAACACATCACAGGCAGAAGTCACCCAAATCGGAGGCCTCCTGGACTATGACTGGGGAGACTGGGTGGACCCCCTGAAGCTCACTCAGGGCATGGGGCTCTCCACCCTTCGTACTCCCCAACGCGTACTTCAGGAGGTAAGGGCAGCCTTATCGCCTGCTGCTCGGGTTTACCTCGAGCGGGTCCTGCAGGAGGGTGCTTCCCACCAACCCTACACCCCAGGCCCTCCAGATTTCTTCGTAGGGCCCCTGCCCCCGTGAGGCCTCCCCCCACCGCCCCACCCACACACCGTGAGCCGACTGCACGACCTGCAGCCAGTTCATTTTCGAATTGTGCCAAGGGTGCATCTGTACACAATCGTGCGCCATACTCTCCATTTCCTCACCCACGTGTCCCGCCCCGATGCTAAGTGTCATGACCTATTACCCCTATTGAGGGTGAGGAACCCCTGTGGGCCAACCTATATTCCACCTTGGTTCCACAGCCCACCGGGGATATCAGTTGGTGGCTCCTCCATGGAGCCATGAGCACGGGTGTGTACTTGGCGCCGTTCACCCCCGTCCCTGACGCCTGTCCCTTTTGCAGTGTGAGGAAGACCCTGGTGCATGTATACCCAGAGTGTACCAGGTTGCAGCCCCTATACCAGCTCCTCCTAGACAGCCTTTTATGTTTTTGGCTGCACTTTTCCCTTCACCTTTTTATATACGCACACGCTATCCGTGGCCCCACAAAGTCGCAGGACCTCCTTGTCAGCCTTCTCCTAGTGCTGGCGAAAGTGGCCATCTATAAGACCAGGGAGAGGAGGTTGGCTGAGGGAGTTTCCTGCGACTGTGGGGCCTATTCCTGATCCTCCCTCCGTTCACATATCCGGGCAGAGTTCCTTTGGGCGGAGTCCACTGGCTCCCTTGACACCTTTGAGGAGCAGTGGGTGCTGTCTGATGTCCCATTCTAATTCCTTATTTTTGGTCCTTTGACCTGCACATGTGTCCTTGTTATTTTTTTCTGTTTGTCCTGTAACTACTCGAGTTTCTGGGCCTTGTGGATCCTCCTCATAGGCTGGGTGAGGGTCCTTTAGCAGTGGGAACCCAATACGAAAGACCTGAGTAGAGAGAAAGGGCCAATTAACCCTGTGACAGGCTGCACGTGGAGGAGAATCAGGGCTGATGATGGAGACCAGCTGAACAAGAAGCAAGCTAAGCGGCTATAAAACCAAAAGGTATGATATAAGAGCCCTAAGAGGGCTGTAAGACAGGAGGCCTATAGTTGATTTCTGGGCTTAAAGAAGGAAGCTAAGGGAGAACAGAAGCCCTAGGATCCTGGCCCTGAAGGAAAAGTGTACTCAGAGGTAGGCAGAGAAGGACTGTGATAGAGGTGAAGTAGGAAGTACTCTAGGGAAAAAGTATCAAGGTTTGGGATAGTGTGGACCTTATGTAGACTGGCTGTAGGGTCCCTGGGCTGGAACCTGGAGTAGAGGGTGGGACCGAGTTCCCCTGCTAGCTATTGAGGAGGTGGTACAGACTGGATAGTGGAGCGGAAAACTGTCTAAGACAGTTTTTTTTCCAGTAGGACTTCCTTATCCTAGAAGGGGAGGACTATAGTGATCTGGCTGGAGGACCAAGCCAAGATGAAGGAGCACCCTGAGTGATGAAGAGGGTATAACCTGACTCCTGAGAGAATGAGACTATGGGCTGAAACACTGAAAGAAGGAGTGTGACTAGTTATGAGCTAATCCCTGGATAAGTGACAAGGAGGTACCCCAGTAGTGAACCACGTGACAGGCTCCCTCCAGGTATTCAAGCCCCCCTGCCCCAGGTATTGGCCCTAGTTTCCTTCCTCTCCATGCCCATTACTGCTAGGTTTCAGTGGAACAGTTAAATTGCTGACCAGCAGGAGACGTTTGTGTAGTAGCATAGAAGAACTTTCACTGAAGCTGGACTTATATTATGGAACAAATTCCTATGACAGATGATGAGCATAGACTTAACTGCTTTCAGAACTAAATGCAACACTCCTTCCTTTTACTTAACTTTCCTTCTGTGAGTTCTTCCTTCTTGAACACACAAATTATGAACTCGGAATGCTGTTTCTCCTGTAGGTTGGAAAAAATGAAAGACAGATTTACTATTTCTATTTTTAAGTACTTGGGCAGTGCTCAGAGACCACAGTGATGTGGGCCATATAAGTACATTGATCTCTTAGATAAGTTTTAAAGCTACTAATGCAGCACAATTTGGGGGTTATAGCAGTGTCTTGAATTTTGAGCTCTTATCTGCTCCAGCTCACTGACACATTTACAGCCTCTTTTAAAAGTCCTACGTTGGTTGTTGCGTAAATGAACTCTGACATCTCCATTGTGCACGTAAGTAACGAAATGATCACAGGCTTAGGGCTCTCCAGTCACATGCTTGAATACAGTCTGGCAGGGAAGAAGTTAATGGAGGATGGGGGTGTGGGGAACAGGAAATGCTCCAGCTGCAGGTATAAAGGAACATGTCTCAGAGCATAAAGGTTCTCTAGACAGGAATGCTTCTGAGCATGAGAAGGCAAACTAACAGAAACTCATGGTGCTCACAGAGCCTCAGGATAAAAGAGGCTTTAAGTTCTGGGAAAGAGTGGGTGTCTTGAAATGTATGTAGTAAAGGGTAGTTGAAATAAGCTGTCTGTCTGAGCTGGAGGGAGCTGTGTATTATACTTCTAGGAGAGGTTAAAACCACTTGGCTTGTCCTACATGGTTGCTGGGGTCTGGATGGTGATGGGAATGAGTTGCAAATGGCTAAGGAGCCAGAGTGGCTAGGAAAGCCCTTTTGGCCTTGCCTGCCTACCAAAGAAGGGGTACTCATTAGCAAGAATTGACAGCAGGTTTGTGCTTTTTCTGCAGCAATGCAGCCTGGCTCCAGCATCTGTGTCCTGCGCATTCAAACTGCTGCTCTTCTGTGTTTGAACCTCTCACCTTGAAGAGAGCTACAGCATTCAGGAGTCCACTAGAAGCCCTGCATGCTTTTAATCCTCCATAGGCAAATAAAGGGATACTTGACTGGTGAGTCTAAGTTACTAATGAATGGTTCTAATTCATGGCCTTTTCTCAGTTCATGCTACTCAGAAGATGCTCCAAGTCACCTTATACAAAACTTCAGAGTAAGAATCCTGTTTCCCAAACCACTGCATGCCTATTACTGTCTGTATTACAGTAGTGTCTGAGGGCTACAAATGAGATCGGGGCCACGTTGTGCTAGACACTCTGCAAACACCATAGTAGACAATCCCTGCCTTGGAGAGCCTGTAATCTAAAGAGGTAACCCACAGGGTGGGAGAAAGTAGCATCTGCCCTTAACAGAGTGGGAAATTTGCACAATTATAGTGTGATTTGCACAATATCACATACAGGCTGTGGCAGAGTTAACTGATCCCAGATCTCCTGAATCCCAGTCAATACCTTAATTAAAGATCATCCTTTAACAAAAAGCATACAAATATACTTGTGTACAAAAAACAAATAACTAAAAGTATAAAACCACTAGCCCTTGTCTACTGCTTTGATGGGGTTGAGCAGTGCGTGTTGGGATCAAATTTCCAGAGCTTTCATAGTATGTCTGTTGCAAGAATACAAGAGAAACATATGGAGCAGGATGCTTGAGCAGGGGGAAGTAAGATACTTCTGAGAAGGCTCTTTGAAAAACTACCAAATAAAGCTTAAGCCTTAAACCATAATGTCAACCTTACTATTTAACGTGCTCAGCATGTGTCCAACTGACCTCTACTGGATGGAGTCAGAAAAACTTATGTGGCTGAGCCTATCTTTAAAGGCAGGTCACTAGCACTAGAAATGGCAAAGATTTTTCACATGAAGCTTTCTGTGGATAAATGAAGATTTGGTGATGTCCAAACATTTGCTTAATTTTGGGGGGGAGCTTACAAAACTTCAGAATGGCCAGTTTCAACTCTTTTTTTTTTTTTAAAAAAAAACCAAAACACTGGGCTTTTTTGTTTAAAATGGCATGTTTCAAACTTTCCTCTCAGCTTTTAAAAAATCATAAAGCTCAATTAACCATTTTGTTTGACAGCATTTTTTAAAATTTTAAGTTACCTATAAACTGAAGAATCCATTTTCCCTTCCTCTTCCCCTTCCCTTTCCCCCACCTGCACTGCCCCAGTTTTACTAAACACTGCTGCGAATGGTGATTCTTCTTGAACCGAATCCTTAGAGGGCTGTGGTTTTGGAGCAAATGTCTAGAAATTTTTCTGGCACTTGTGAGGTTTGACTGACCATTGCTGTGACCTGTGTGTGGTCATGAGTTTGTTATAATGGATGCTGTAACAAGTTGTGCAATTGATCCTTTGTTTTGGGCTCAGAGAGATCATGATACCCAGCTGAGACCTAGGTGTATCAGAGATGCCAAGACAAGCACCTAAGGCAGTGGTTCCCAAACTTGTCCCGCCGCTTGTGCAGGGAAAGCCCCTGGCGGGCCAGGCCAGTTTATTTTCCTGCCACGTCCGCAGGTTCGGCCAGGTAGTTTGGCCCATGCCGCTTCCAGCAGCTCCCATTGGCCTGGAGCAGCGAACCGCGGCCACTGGGAGCTGCGATCAGCTGAACCTGTGGATGTGGCAGGTAAACAAACCGGCCTGGTCCACCAGGGGCTTTCCCTGCACAAGCAGCGGGACAAGTTTGGGAACCACTGACCTAAGGATATAGTCTACACTAGATGGAGGGGAGGAAGGGGGAACAACACTTAACTTTTGCTAGCTAACCTGGGTTAAAATATCAGTGAAGACATGGCAACTAGGCTTTTGACTCAAGCTAGCAGCTCTGGGTATGTCTACAGTGCAGCTGGGAATGAGCCTTCCAGTCCAAGTAGATGGAAATGTGCTAGCTTGGCTCCACCTAGTGTGCTAAAAGTAGCAATGTGAATGTTGGGTCCTTGGGTTTTCGAGCCCACCTAACCCCCTGGGTCTAAGCTCAGGTAACTATCCTGAGCCTCCACTGCATTGGCTACACTGCTATTTTTAGCCAGGCTAGGGCAAGTCTGTCTACCTGGGCTCGGAGGCTTGCTTTTGCTTCCAGCTACAGTACAGATACCCCCTCTAGAGAAGCTGAAGGTTGAACTTGAGTTGCTAATGTGAGTTAGAAGCTGATTTGTTTGGGTCTTTGCTGTTCTGATGTGAATTAAAAACTTATTTGTAGTATAGACAGACCCTATGATAGTTCAAGTCCTCACTGAAAAACAGCACTGTTACTACTTCTAAGTGCAAAAAGAACAGGAGTACTTGTGGCACCTTAGACTAACAAATTTATTTGAGCATAAGCTTTCGTGGGCTACAGCCCACTTCATCGGATGCATGCAGTGGAAAATACAGTAGGACGATTTTATATAAAATCGTATACAGAGAACATGAAACAATGGGTGTTACCATACACACTGTAACAAGAGTGATCAGGTAAGGTGAGCTATTACCAGCAGGAGAGCGGGGGAAAAAACCTTTTGTAGTGATAATCAAGATGGGCCATTTCCAGCAGTTGACAAGAATGTGTGAGGAATGGGGGGGGGGGAATAAACATGGGGAAATAGTTTTACTTTGTGTAATGACCCATCCACTCCCAGTCTTTATTCAAGCCTAATTTAATGGTGTCCAGTTTGCAAATTAATTCCAATTCAGCAGTCTCTCGGAGTCTGTTCTTGAAGTTTTTTTGTTGTAATATTGCAACTTTTAGGTCTGTAATCGAGTGACCAGAGAGATTGAAGTGTTCTCCAACTGGTTTTTGAATGTTATAATCCTTGACATCTGATTTGTGTCCATTTAGTCTTTTACATAGAGACTGTCTGGTCTGGCCAATGTACATGGCAGAGGGGCATTGCTGGCATATGATGGCATATATCACATTGGTAGATGTGCAGGTGAACGAGCCTCTGATAGTGTGGCTGATGTGATTAGGCCCTATGATGGTATCCCCTGAATAGATATGCTGCTACTCTGAAACCTGCTTCTAATGGGGTCTGTTAACTGCCTTAAGGGTGAGGTTCAAGTGTTGTCTATGCTAGGTAGAGGGCGCTGGTTCTCTGGACACTGTTTGCTGTGGCAGTGGTTAAAAGCAGAAGCACTCTGATTCAGAAATGCTCTTGCTAAGAGTTTGCGTGACATAGGAAATGTAGTGACTCAAGACCTAAGCATCATCACCGCACTGCCCTTTCACTGAAGGCATAACACTGTTTTAGTGTCACTGCACATGGCTCACTAGTGCTGAGGGCTTTTCACACCAAAATTGCCTCTTAGTCATTTCTATTCATTACAACTAGACTAGACTTTGGGAAGTCAGACTAAACCTCATGACTTTGTTTAGCCACCTTGGCAGAATAACATAAAACATAATGAAAGAAAACCAAAGATTTAGTTAAGGGAGAAGCCTAATATTAAAACTTGGACTGCCTTGGTAGCAGCAACGTATTAACGCCTAGGCAGACAAGGCCTAGGCCTAGAGGGATTCTCTGTTTTGAATCTGATTACCCTGTAAGGTATTTACCATCCTGATTTTACAGAGGTGATTCTTTTACTTTTTTCTTCAATTAAAATTCTTCTTTTAAGAACCTGATTGCTTTTTCATTGTTCTTACGATCCAAGGGTTTAGGTCTGTGTTCACCTATGCAAATTGGTGAGGATTTTTATCAAGCCTTCCCCAGGAAAGGGGGTGTAGGGTTTGGGGAGGATTTTAAGGGGAAAGACGTTTCCAAGCGGGCTCTTTCCCTGTTATATATTTGTTAGATGCTTGGTGGTGGCAGCAATAAAGTCCAAGGGCAAAAGGTAAAATAGTTTGTACCTTGGGGAAGTTTTAACCTAAGCTGGTAAAAATAAGCTTAGGGGGTTTTCATGCAGTTCCCCACATGTGTACCCTGGAGTTCAGAGTGGGGAAGGAACCTCGGCAAATTTATAATAGCAGCCAGAGGCTGCTTCCCCCAGCTCCGCTTCACACCCTCTGTCCCTGGCCCTGCCCCAACTCCACCCCTTCCCCACCCCCTCCCTGGCCCTATTGGTCCCCTTCCCCAAATCCCTGCCCTGGCCCCGCCTCCTCTCCTGAGCAAACCACATTCCCCCCTCTTTCACAAACCTGTTTCGCGCACAAGCACTGGCAGGGAGCTGGGAGAAGCAGGACCTGGCGGCGCCCTCAGGGGAAGAGGCAGAGGCAGAGCAGAGGTGAGCTGGGGTGGGGAGCTGCTGGGGGGGCGGCAATTATTTCAGGGCCTAGGGGCAGCAAAATCATTAATCCGCCGCTGCTTGGTAGTGACTCTTCTTCCATTGGAAATGAGATGCTGCCCTGTTACATAGCAGAATCAATCCAATAAACCATACACTAGTAGTCTTCCTTCAGAACTCAGTTAACAGGTAGGTATAAGTGCATTATTTCAGTGTTACACAACAAGGATGACAAATAGAGGGGCTGGTTACAACTTCCATCACTTAATAATGGTGATGGTGGTAAGTATGAAAGGGGGAGGGTATTGACTACAGTAAGCATGAAACAACTCCGGTCAAAACTAACAATTTTGAATATAAATGTTAAGGTGGCAGAAGGCCCAATACTTTTTTAAAGCAGTGAAACTGGATAGGAAAAGAAAATACAGCATTGTATTGGGGGTGGGGGAGTAGGTGGAAGAAATACAGAATTATTAGTAGGGCAGTGAAAATACATGACTACAGAACTATATGCAGGTATCTTAAAGGTGGTCTTTCATCAGGGTTGTCTATGAATGCAAACTAAAAAGTGATAAAATGGTAGATTCAAAAAGGGGCAAAAATACCTGAGTCTACCAGGCTGGGCAAGCCACTTTAAGAAAGGTTTTTAAAAAATCAGCCTGGATTTTTGCCCATTTCCTCAAGGCAAACCTTTAGCTACAGGTAAGGAATTCTCTTGTCTTTCTGACCTCTAAGTTTGGCTGCTGCTCCCTCTGACATTTATTTCTCACAAGCCTGCAGCAGATCCAGGATATCTGTGCCTTTCTTCCATCCCTCCCAAAAACCCAGTGCCTTAACCAAAACCCCAGACTGGAGTAGTCCCGTTCTTAGGGGATGTGTGGAGCTGGATCCCTGCTTCGTGACTCAAGTCTCTCTACTAATAATGCTTAGCTTCCATCTTCCTTCCCCAGTCCTTATGCAAAAGGATAAAAACTAATAAGAATGAAATTAATAATCTATAGCTGGGGTTCCCAGACTTTTTGCCAGAATGACCCCATTTAATGACTTCCCTAGACAGCATGTTTCTTTATCAAAATGTTGTGTAGTACCAAGTCAAATGCTTACAGAAGTCTAAGTATATTACATCAGCACTATTACTTTTATCAACCGAATTTGTAACTTCTTAAAAAAATGTTTTTGTTTGACAGGATCAATTTTTCCATAAAAATATATTGATTGGCATTAATTATATTACCCTTATGTAATTATTTATTACTCAAGTCCCATATCAGCTACTCCCTTATTCTGCCTGGGATCATTTTCAGGCTGACAGACCAATAATTACCTGGGTTGCTCTATTTATAATTTTTAAATATTGGCACAGTGTTAGATTTCTTCCAGTCTTCTGGAACTTCCTAAGTATTCCAAGAGTTACTGAAAACCTACACTTATGGCTCAGAGAGCTTCTGTAGAGCTCTTTTTAAAAACTTTTGGGTGCAAGTTATCCAGGCCTGATTTAATTTTTCTTTACTGATAAAGAAAAACATCACTCTTTAGTTTTAATTTACTACATATGTCTGAATAAATCTGATATTTTTTTTAGTAAATATCAGAACTGAACTACTGAAACAGATTTTCCTTCTTTAAATACTTACCAAGGGTTTGACCTTGCAGCTCCTATGTGCTTAGTTTCATTGACTTCAATGGGGAGACTCATTTGAGTAAGGGTCACGGAACCTGATGCTTAGAAAAGTTTATTACACACAAGCTAACACATTTTGGTGCCAAAAATAAACTGTTGGTTTTTGTTTTGTTGATGCTGGATTCTATTTTAACCTTCGAAAAGGTTGATATAAATGGCAGAGCGCAGAGGATTTTAAAAATATTTTAAGCATACTGGGAGATAACATCGCTGCTAGCTTTGTCATTCTGTCTGCATATTTGACAAGAGGGTAATTCCCAGTTCTCTCTCATTGTTGAAGGCCTTCTTAATCAAGAAAGCCAATTATTTATTGAACTTGCTAACACTGACAAAGATTCATGGTTGATAGTAGCTGTCAAAAAGTTGGTTTCATACAACTTAGTTCCTTAGGCTGGGATTGGACTCCTGGTTTGAATCTTGCTCACATTTTACTTGTTTTGCTTACTGACATTTCAGTTTGCTCGAGTCCCTAGGCTGTGTGTACACTACAGGGACTGTAGCAGCATAGCTATAGCACTGTGGCGATCCTGGCGTAACAGTGGAGTGTAGACAGAGCCTACAGTGACAGAATGGAAGCATTCTTCTATTGATCTAGCTGCATCTGCACTGGGGGTTAGGTTGGCACAGTTACAGCTGTAGGTATGTCCACCTAAATTTAAAGTGTAGACCAGGCCTTAGTACAATCCAACCAAATGACCCCAGAGGTCTGTCTCTATCTAATCCAACCCATTTATTTTCAGTGCCTTCATCCAAGGCTATATTCTAACTAAACATTCAGCCCACTTCTATAACTTAGAGAAAATCAGCCGAATGTTGCTTTCCCACAGGAAACTAGAATTTAGCCCTGTGGTAGCTGTATATCAGGAGGCAAGATGGCCTATGAAATGTTGAGGTATAATACATGAGAGGCAAAAGTTGGGTGGAGAACAAAGGGCCGGTCTTGGTTATGTTTGCAACTTCTGTCAACTTGCAAGTACAAAACATAAACATGTTACACAATTTGCTCCATCACCATCAACTTTTGTTTGTGTGAGTATGTAGGCAGTAGATAAGCCCATTTGCATTGACTATCAGAGCAGTGTGGTGGTGAGCAAAAATAATTCATGTAAAGACTGAACAAGAAGAATGCATTTGACACAAACAGGCAGTCTGGAACATGAGGCACACGTTATCGCCTTCTACCTTTTGTCCCTTGAACAAACATAACCATTTGTGAATGGCAGGAATCTGCCATCACCTCTTTGCTCTCAAGTCCCCCATCTCACTTAAACAGCATCTCAGGGAAGTGCTGCAATGCCAGTGGTGTTACACATGGTGCTGGAGGTTGGAAGGCAGAGATAGTATTTGGAGTCCACATGCTTACTATGGCTGCCATCAGCGTCCGCCTTGACCGATCACACAGTAGGCCCCAAATTTACCGTGTTTCCCCCTGTGTTTAAAGGGTGGGATTTTCACAAGCATTTGATGCTGTCCTAACTCTGGTCCTGTTGAAGCTGAGGGGAACTCCCGTTGACTTCAGTGGGAGTAGAACTAAGACATGCTTGTGAAAAATCCCACCACAAATGCATAGGCAACATCTATGGTAATTGTGTGGTGTAGCCTGGTCTACAGTTCTGGGTTACTTTAACCAAATACCCACCTCAAGGTGAGGGTTTACACACAGTCTGTGAGAGTTTAGCCCCTTAGTAGATAACCTGCAGTAGAGAGGTATCAATAGAAGAGGGACCCCATGGTGCACAGCAGGGACTACAGTTCCTAGTGGGTAGGTATCTACATCACAAAGCACGCGATCCTGTCTGGCACTTCGGAGCATCCTCTTGGCAGGCTCAGCACAGAGGCCAACTATGGACCACGCTCTCTTGATGTAGAGATGGTCTCCCTTGCTCAGGGTTGAAGCATGTTATCAGGGCAAACTGGCGAAGCTTGCATTGCAGGGTGCCCCTTTTGCTTAGTGCAGCTGTGCAGGAGACAGTCCTGTCCCCAGGTGCAAGAGGGTGGGGTGGCAATAGTGCTGCTAGAAGCACTGAGTAGCCCACATGGCTCACATTTGTGGGGTACGGCTCTCCCTGCATACCAAACAGCACGGAGAAGGCTGCAAGAGGGGCATCACAGGTTGCACCTTTATAAAGAGATAGCAAGTGTCAGCTGTTACCACCCTGCCCCTGCACAGCTAGAGGCAGTATGCCTTAAACATGCTACCAGGCACTTCTGCTCGGGCCCAGCATCCCCTCCTGTGAGTACCTGTACCTTGACAAGCCTCTGTTGGCTCTTAATATGTGTCTATTTACATTAATTTGTTTGAGTCCTAGAGCTACCCCATCAAGCTAAACTATACGTCCAATATGAATTATATATTTGCTATGTAAAGTGCGTGTATATCTTCACATCTACTACTAAGAATACCTCAGATTGTGTGTTTTTTTTTTTTTAAAATCAACTGAACCTTTTTACCATTTGTGCTGTTTCTATTTTTTGTGTAAACAGTCTGAATGAGCTCTCCCCTGACATCTAGCGGTGAGCTGTGGAAAAAGACTTCAGATCATTTGGGCAAGCAATCCCATCGTGCATGAACACACCCATCCTGCCTAGGTGCTCAGCATGATGGGATTGCTTGCCCAAATGATCGTTTGTGGCTGCTGTTGGATCCCCGGTCACCTTGTTATTGGGGCGGGGTAATAAAGGGTTGTTATCCTTGTTGTGTGAACTGGGGGCAGAAGAACTGTCTGGCATACACCCAATGGAGGGACTCGCTCTCAACGGAATGTCACTTGCTAGGCAGGGGACAAGGGTTCCAAAGCCCAATGAGTTGACAGAAGGTGGGCCCTGTTTAAGGGTCCTAGATACTATTTGACCTACCTGCTCTCCATAGTGTAATAAAAGAGCTAATTTAGATTCAATAGAGTCTTGTTACATAACTGATAAATAACTGATACTTAGATCTAAGTATTAGACCTGCTGTGGATAGTGTCTCTATTGCAAGAGACTGCCCAGTGTGAACCAGAAGTGAGGTTCCCCAACTAAAAGCTGAAATCACTGAGAGATGTGTTAAGTGTAGGGGGCACTGAAGACATCTTAGCGAGTGGCCAGCAGAGTGGCTGGTGGAGAGGTGTGGCAAGCAGTCAGCAGGGTGGCTGGTGGAGAGGGCCAGAGCAGAGCCCCACAGAGACACGGCAATCCGCTTTTGGGGCGATGAACGAATGCCTGAGCAGTAGAGCATGTAAGGTGCCTCTTTACCCCCCACCCAAGGTGGGAGGTGATTTCTGTGGATGAACCTCTGAACTCTGGGGCTGCACTGGCCAAGGACAGCAACTGTGAGTGGGGTACAGGGAAGGGAGAGGCACATTAAAGAGACTTTTGGGTTGCTGGACTTAAGACCCTGAGGGGAAAAGGACACTGCCCAACTTACTTGGGGGGTGGGTCTTTTGCTCAGGGTTTGTGTTTATGAACCCTAGTTGTGGTGTTTTCCCAAATTAATGCTGAGTTACTTCCCTCCTTTTATTACAAGTTTTTGCTACACTCAGACTCTGTGCTTGCAAGAAGAGAAGTATTGCCTCTTAGAGGGGCCTGGGGATGGTGTGTAATTGTCCCAGGTGACTGGGTTGGGCTCGAGCCGGTTTTGTGTTGTGTTGTTGAAAAGGAACCCCTAGATAATGAACCTGGCCCTGGTTGCTGCTGGCTCCACCTGGCAGAAGTGTTACATTTGCATAGAATGTTTTCATTATCCAAATAGAGAAAGACGCCTCAGTTTTGCTACTGTTAATTGTTCCTGTTCTGTTTCTCATGTATTGTTAGCTCCATGCAGCAGTTACTGGATTGCAAAGGCTGAAAGGGAATGTCCATTTGTTTAACACAAGAAAACGCTTTCTATTGGAATTTAAAAATCCTTAGTTGTGTGTGTTAGAAACAATCCTTATACCTTCTGTATATTCAAGTAAGCACTCTGTCTCTTCAGCCACCACACTGCGCATGTATTTTATTTCCCTATGTTGTATGCAGTGTTGTATCTGTCAGTCCCATAATATTAGAGACAAGGTGGGTGAGGTAATATCTTTTATTGGACCAACTTCTGTTGGTGAGACAGACACTTCTGTGTAAGTTCGAATGCTTGTCTTTGTGTAAGCTCAAAAACTTGTCTCTCTCACCAACAGAAGTTGGTCCAATAAAATATATTATCTCACTCACCTTCTCTCATTTCTCTGGCTTTCCTAGTGAGAGAGTACAGGTACAGAGGCAGGTAGTGGGTAAAGTAGCACCAAACCTTCCTTTCCTAACCCCAATAGTGACTTCTTGATATTGATTTAATTGGCAGCAGCAATAAAGCCAGAGAGACAGAGTTAGAGGTGACTGTTTCATTCAGCCACACTGTTGCATGAGGTGGACTTAGCTGGGGAATACTACATTCAGAGAGAAGCTAGTTTAAGGGTTATTTTAATTTGTCTCAGATGTGGAAAAGATCTTATAGGTTGCTATGGATGTAAATGATCCTGGCTGAGTAACAGCCCAGCTGTCTGTGGTCAGATGCTGCACCCCACCTAATGCATCTGTAAAATAAAAATCATTTTGAGGCATGATTTACAATCTAGACCCATAAAATGTTTCCTGGATAGTACTTGTTTCCCTTGTATAATGTGGTTTTTGAAAGCCTCTTGAAATCTGCTTTCTGCTCCAACTGAATGCAATCATCTTTGAAATCAGTTTGGTGATGGATGGTGGCAAGCTGCCTGAAGCTGACTGGCATTTTGCCTTTCTTGTGTATATCTCTGGAGTGGTGAGTTAGTGTCTAGTATCATCTTGGTGTCACAAACCGAGGTGGGAGGAGACACTAATTAAAAATACTTCTAGCTAGAATCAGAGGAGGAAAAGACCTAGCAGGCGAATTAGTCAATCTAGATCATCTTCATTGAAGCTTACAGAGCCCTAGTTCTCGTCTCAAAATCTTTATTAGCAGAGTTGCCTGGAGAATGACAGTGGCATTTAAGAGCAACTTTCGAGGTTGCAAAAATCTGTTTTGTTCTACATTCATTGGAACCAAATCTTTCAACTATGTTCACAAAAACAGAATTGTGTCAAAAGGTGGGGGCGGGGGGAGGGGTGTTTGGACTGAATCTGAAGCTTTCAATGTGGGAAGAGGTGTTGATACCAGAGAGAGGGCATGTGTTAGCAGCAGCCAGCCAGGTAGGGCACTAATCTGGGATGGAGGAGACCCAGATTAAAGTCCCTGCCTGATTCAAAGTAGAGTCTTTCATCCTAAATCACTTTGATGCAGGGCAGCGAAGACCTGAATTTGTCTCCCAGTCACCAGACTACAGAGTGTGAGAGAGTCTCTTGTTTCCCTTCCCTTCCACCCCCCACCCCCAAAAAGTCTTTAGTGAACTAGTATATGTTTGATTAAATTTTATTCCAGCCAGCTCTAGTTATTAACAAAAGTTGTAGGACGGCCACAACATGCTTAGCATCACTGTTCTGCCACTTGCTTTTGCCACTTCCTCTCCCCTTCCCTAGTCTGAATGTCCAATTGTTTGTCCTCTTGGTGAAGCTAATCCTTACCCTCAGAAGTGCTGTCATAAATGTAAAGGGAAGGCTAACCACCTTTAAATCCCTCCTGGCCAGAGGAAAAACCCTTTCACCTGTAAAAGGTTAAGAAGCTAGGATAACCTCGCTGGCACCTGACCAAAATGACCAATGAGGAGACAAGATACTTTCAAAGCTGAAGGGGGGGGGGGAGGGGAAAAAGGGTTCTCTCTGTCTGTGTGATGCTTTTGCCGGGACTAGAGCAGGAATGCAGGTCAGAACTCCTGTAAAGAGTTAGTAAGCAATCTGGTTAGATATGCGTTAGATTCTGTTTTGTTTAAATGGCTGATAAAATAAGTTGTGCTGAATGGAATGTATATTCCTGTTTTTGTGTCTTTGTAACTTAAGGTTTTGCCTAGAGGGATTCTCTGTTTTGAATCTGATTACCCTGTAAGGTATTTGCCATCCTGATTTTACAGAGGTGATTCTTTTCCTTTAATTAAAATTCTTCTTTTAAGAACCTGATTGCTTTTTCATTGTTCTTAAGATCCAAGGGTTTGGGTCTGTGTTCACCTATGCAAATTGGTGAGGATTTTTATCAAGCCTTCCTCAGGAAAGGGGGTGTAGTGTTGGAGAGATTTTTTTGGGGGGGAGACGTTTCTAAGTGGGCACTTCCCCTGTTTTTGTTAGACACTTCGGTGGTGGCAGCATAAAGGTTCAAGGACAAAAGGTAAAAGTTTGTACCTTGGGGAAGTTTTAACCTAAGCTGGTAAGAATAAGCTTAGGGGGTCTTTCATGCAGCTCCCCACATCTGTACCCTAGAGTTCAGAGTGGGGAAGGAACCTTGACATGGTGGCAGAGCAGTGGGATCATTTTGAGATCAATTTGAGATTTTTTTGAACCAGAAGCACAGATTTCAAGAGGACATTTTTTTCCCTGTGGGCTGAAAACAGGTTTTAAGCTGAAAGTGGTTAGAGTTTTTGTCTCTGCCTGGGGGCCAAAGCAGAGACAAAAGGGATTTGTCTTTTTGAGCTGGAGTTTTCTCTACCTCAAGGCAAGGTAGTTAACCTCCTGCAGGGAAATTCACAAGTTTTTTCACAGACCTGAAGAGGTTTTGTTTTTTTCTTTTTTTAGCTAAGAGCAACTAGCGGGTTTTTCTGTCTATTTGCCTGGAGACAAAGGAGTTTTCTGTAGGCTGAGAATACTATCTGAGAACATAGGTATCAGGTTATAGCACAACCTATCTTTTTGACAAGCCACTTTTTTGTTGTTGTTTTTGTTTTATTTCTAACTCTTGGGTGTAAAGTTAATTAAAAACAGAGAGGCAAACATGGAAGAGCCCAAGGCAGAAAAAACCAAAGAGGCTGCCCACAGGAGAGCTATGGAGGCAAGGGAAAAAGAAATGGAGGAGAAGGAAAAAGAGAGGAAGCGTGCACTGGAGATGGAGAAAGCAAAGGCTCAGCAGAATAGCAATCCTTCTCCTGGTACTGCTTCATATCCCAGGAAGTTCCCCACCTATAAGGCAGGAGATGATACTGAGGCCTTCTTAGAAAACTTTGAAAGGGCCTGCCTTGGGTACAGCATCTCTAGAGACCAATACATGGTAAAGCTGAGGCCACAGCTCAGTGGACCCTTAGCTGAGGTGGCAGCTGCAATGCCTAAGGAACACATGAACCAGTATGAACTGTTTAAAACCCAGGTGAGAGTCAGAAAGGGGCTAACATCCAAGCATTCCCGTTGGCAGTTCAGAGCCCTAAGGTGGAAACCAGATGAGTCATTTACCCGACATGCCTACCACATTGTGAAACATTGGGATGCCTGGATATTGGGAGCAAGTGTTAAATCTCCAGAAGATTTGCCCTTCCTAATGCAAATGGAGCAATTCTTAGAAGGTGTTCCTGAGGAAATAGAAAGATACATCCTAGATGGGAAGCCCACAACTGTAATCAAGGTGGGGGAGATTGGAGCCAAATGGGTGGAGGTGGCAGAAAAGAAAAAAACTAGTAGCAGTTGGGGTGAATATCAGAAGGGGCAAACCGGAACAAAACAGGTGGAGGGAGGAGAGAGAAACAATCCTGGTCACAGTTGGAGTGGATACCAGAAGGGACAACCTCAGACCACACCTTACTGCCAGGGGCAGCCCAAGGCCCCAGCTACACCCCAAGGAACACTGCAGACACCTTATCATCCCACCACACTGTTCTCCAGCAACCAACCTTGCCCCAGTGACCCGTTAGCTGGATGATGTTTTAAATGTAACGAGCCGGGGCATGTAAATGCCAACTGCCCCAAGAACCCCAACAGATTACAGTTCATTGCACCAGAATCACACCAGAGGTCCTCAGGCCCAGATACTCTTGGAGTGGAGGGAAACTGTGAGTGTGGGTGGGTCGCATGGAGGGACACCGGAACACAAGTGTCAGCTATCCATGCTTCATTAGTGGACCTCAATTTAATCGACCCAGAGATCCAAGTGACAATTCAACCCTTCAAGTCCAACTCTTTCACTTTGCCTACAGCCAAGTTGCCTGTCCAGTACAAAGTTTGGTCAGGAATGTGGACTTTTGCAGTCTATGATGATTATCCCATCCCCATGCTGTTGGGGGAAGACTTGGCCAATCATGTGAAGCTAGCCAAGAGAGTGGGAATGGTCACCCGCAGCCAGGCTAAGCAAGCCATCCCACCTAGCTCTGTTCCAGAAACTTCTACCAGGACCCCGTAAGATGGAACCAGACCCCATGCCAACGTCTGCAACAGCAGTAGTGAATTCAGTCCCAGAGACCCAGACAGAGCAGCAGTGGAACAACCAGCACCTGAACCATTGCCAGCACTGAATCCAGTACTTGCAACCCCAACACCAGAGGGCCCCACTGAACCTGCACCAGCAGCAACAGATAACCCTACACAAAAGGCTCAGCCAGAACCTGAACCCCAACATAGTGCACCAGTGGAGAGCGGTTCACAGTCAATGGAAACGGTCCCTCTGGAAGCGATGTAGGGGATGCAACTAAGCCTAGGGCCGCAATCCAATGAGGAACTGATGTCTCCAGCATCAAGGGAACAGTTCCAGACCAAACAGGACACAGATGAAAGCCTCCAGAGAGCTTGGACGGCGGGACGGAGCAACCCACCGCCTCTCAGCTCTTCTAATCAATCCAGTTTTGTTGTAGAAAGAGGACTTTTATACAAGGAATCTTTCTGGTGGACACCAGGAAGACTGCATCCTCAGAGACAGTTGGTAGTTCCAACTAAGTACCGGGTCAAGCTCTTGAGCTTAGCCCACAATCATCCTAGTGGCCATGGGGTGAACAGGACCAAAGACCATTTGGGGAAGTCATTCCCTGGGAGGGAACGGGCAAGGATGTTTCTACCTATGACTGGTCTTGTGAGGTATGCCAAAGGGTGGGAAAACCCCAAGACCAGGTCAAAGCCCCTCTCCAGCCACTCCCCATCATTGAGGTTCCATTTCAGTGAGTAGCTGTGGATATTCTGGGTCCTTTTCCAAAAAAGACACCCAAAGGAAAGCAGTACAGACTGACTTTCATGGATTTTGCCACCCGATGGCCAGAAGCGGTAGCTCTAAGCAACACCAGGGCTAAAAGTGTGTGCCAGGCACTAACAGACATTTTTGCCAGGGTAGGTTGGCCCTCCGATATCCTTACAGATGCAGGAACTATGGAAAGCCGTTGGGAAGCTCATGGGGTGAATCACTTGGTTGCCACCCCTTACCACCATCTAACAAATGGCCTGGTGGAGAAATTTGATGGGACTTTGGGGGCCATGATACATAAATTCGTACATGAGCACTCCAATGACTAGCACAATGTAGGTGTTCTCTGTATTAATAGAATAATACCAGTGAAGAATTTATTCCTTAACAGTGAGAGGAAGGATTGCCTTGTGGATAGGGCACTGGATTGGACACAGGAGATCTGGGCTCAGTTCCTACGAGTGCCAGACTGCCTGGGTGCCCTTGGGCAACTCACTTGCTTTGGGATTTTCACAGGCAGTTAGGTATCCAAATCTCATAACCGTAACCCTTTTAGGCTGGATCAGAAAGCAGGTCCTGACTCAGTTTCAACCCAGCCTTTTTATACAAAAAGTTCTTTGTCTGTTGGTCTGTGGGAAAACCCAGTTTGAACTAGTATATGCCAATGTCTACAGGGGGTGGTACCTCACTCTGTAGTAAACACCTCCAGTGATTTACCCTATTCCTCTTCCACCACTGTTTTCACTTCCTGTACGAGTGTTGGTCCCTCTGACTTCCACCCGAGTTGCCTATGCTTCTTGGCCCACCGTGATACATAAACAATTCATAAGTTTAATACAATGTGGTCCCCAAAGATTATTGCATGTTGCAATATCTCACACTCAGCACCCTGGCAAATCAGGCTGTTTATCTAGGTAATTAAATATGGATTTTTGTTGCCTAATTTTAACCACCCATGTTAAAAGGTTTTATTCTGAAAGACTGTTTCTTCCATTACTTTACTGGCTTGGCAGAGTTAGTAGTAGTAAAAAAAAATTGTTTTTTTAGTGAAGTTAGCAGCTGTGACTCAACGACTCACAGGGAGCACATCTGTTGAGGAAGAAGGGGCAGATCTTGCATAATCCCTTTTCTGACCATAACCACACTGTAATAGATTGGAATGCAAACTCCAAAATACATGACTGAGCGTCTGGCTCTCTGCAGAACATCTCACCCTCAAAAGTCCGATGGCGGCTGTTTGTGTAGTCACCTTGTTTAACAAATTGTCCAGGACAGCCCATCGTTCCGTGGTTGTGACTTTACGTAGTGGGGTGATCTGCTCTTTCACAGGTCTGGAAAATCCCATCTGCAGTGTAGCATCTCTAGTGGAACAAAATACTGCAGAATGCTTTTGACTCTAAGCGTATAATAATATTCATAACAAGAGTATCTTCTTCTCCCACACCAAGAAAGAAATGAGGGCTGGAAAGAGGACTCTTCTATGATCCTCTGGTAGATGATCTTAAAAGTCCTTGAAACATTAACATCTGTACAATTTGTGCGCTATTGTCACAGTTCAGGGGAACTGCACCCTTATTTCCCCCTCCACGCTTGGAGGACCACGGCCACTCTGGGCTCCTGGCTCCTCACTCGTCACCTCTCTTGGGCAGAGATCTGTGTCTCTCCCTCCTAACCAGGGATTTCTCCAGGCTGCACATTTTCCTGCCTACACAGTTATTTCCAGCAAGCCAGACTGCCTATTTAGGTAAACATCTGCACTTTGCTCTCTCTCCGGAGGCCATAAACAGCATAATTTCCCTGTTCTAAATTACCAAGCAGTTCTTTCTATGTAAGCACATTTATTCTTAGGGTGAAAGTGTTAGAGAGCTTTTTAAAAACAATAAAAGAACCTACACACCTGTTAATAAGCTTACCAGAAATCACCCCACTTCCAACAAGGGCTCTGGTAGGAGTCAGTCCTTCAATCCCTGCCACTGTTTTTTTTTCTTTTTTTTTTTCTGTAGTTACAAGATATAACAGCCTTGGCTCAGAACAAGCACACCTATGAACGTTAGTCTTTTCTTTATACAGTGTGGGTCTTCAGTTTCCGGGAGCAGCAGACAATGGTCCTGTCTCAGGGCACAGCTTCAAAAGGCTGTTTTTTTTGCACAACTAGGAGGGTGGGTGTGGGGCAGATTTGCATTCACTTCGCCCCTAGAGATTTCACAAGAAATCCACTTCAGAGGTATACTCCCAAAAGACCATTCTTGTGTCCCAAGTTGTTCAATTATAGTCCTCTGATTGTCCAGGCTAACAATAATACATAATCTTTGTGTTGAAAACAATGGATTCCAAAGACACTCTAGCTGAATTCAGTAAGGTTTTCCAAGGCTAGTGCAGGAAATAGCCATAGCTGTCACACCTAGAAACTGAAACATTACTGGAGAAGGCAGCTGTAGGCTCCCTGAATCCAAAGAGTCAGTCATGGATTCCCAGGATAATCTCTCTCCAGAATACATTGTTCATTTAAGGGCAATTTAGAAAGTCCATTAGTATTTTGGGCCTGATCTTGCAAGGTGTTGGGTTCCTCTTGAAAGATGACTAGCAGCCTCAGTTTCCCTTGGCTTCATTTAAGGGTGGAGGGAGCTCAGAACAAGGGTTGCATGCATGAAGAATGATCTAGTATTCCATATCCTACTGACATCAGTTGGACGGCTTGTACAGCTACAAAGGGGTGATATTGATTAAACTGGAATTCTTTTAGTTGGCCCTAAGAGAAAGACAAGAAGTGTGATTGGCAGTCAAGGTAAATTTTCAGATCAGATTTAATTAAACTTGTGCACTCAAAAAAAAAAACAAAAAAGGAGAGCTGTTTCTCCATTTGATCAGGATGCTGTGCAGCCAGTGCTGGGGACTTGATAAGGAAGCATTGAGCTGCCCTCACCCCCGACAGAGAAGTATTTAATCTGAGTATTTCTAACACTGATTGCTGGGCTGTGCTCAGTTCCCAGAAAACTTGCTTTGAAGAGCAGTTTCATCAGGGGATATTTACCAGTCTGTGCAGAGAATCATAGAAATGTAGGGTTGTAAAGGACCTCAAGAGGTCTTCTAGTCCAGCCCCCTGGCAGGACCCAGTAAATCTAGATCATCCTTGACAGCTGTTTGTCCACATGTTTTTAAAAACCTCCAGTGATGGGGATTCCACCTCCCTTGGAATCCTATTCCAGAGCTTACCTATCCTTTGAGCTATAAATTCTTTCCTAATATCTAATGTAGATCTTTTTTGCTGCAGATTAAGCCCACTACTACTTGTCCTACCTTCAGTAGACATGGAGAATAATTGATCAGCATCTTCTTTATAACAGCTCTGAACATATTTGAAGACTATCAGGTCCCCCTCAGTTTTCTTTACTCAAGGCTAAACATGCCCACTTTTTTTTCTACCTTTTCTCATGGGTCAGGTTTTTGAAACCTTTTATCATTTTTATTGCTCTCCTCTGGACTCTCTCCAATTTGTCCTCATTTGACAAGCAATAATGGACACAGTATTCCAGCTGGGGCTTCACTAGTGCTGCATAGACCAGGACAATTACCTCTCCTTGGTCTTAAATACAACACTTCCATTAATATAGCCCAGAATACTAGCCTATTTTGTAGCTGCATCATATTGTTGACTCATTCAATTTGTGATCCACAATGACCCCAGCATCCTCTTTAGCAGTACTAACACCTATCCAGTTATTCACTGTTTTGTAGTTGTGCATTTTTTTCTTTCCTAAGGGTAGTACTTTGCACTTGTCTTTACTGAATTTCATCTTGTTGAATTCAGACCAATTCTCCAATTTGTCAAGGTTGTTTCGAATTCTAGTCCTATACTCCAAATGCTTACAATCCCGATTGGTGTCATCTGCCAATTTTATAACCATACTCTCCTCTCCATTATCCAAGTCATTAATGAAAACATTGAATAGTACTAGACTCAGGACTGACCCCCCCCCGGGGGGCCCCACTAGATACGTCCTCCCAGTTTCACCACAAACCATTGATAACTACTCCTTGAGTTCGGTCTTTCAGCCAGTTGTACACCCACCTTATAATTTATCAAAACGAAATTTTCTAGTTTGCTTATGAGAATGTCATGTGAGACTACAGCGAAAGCTTAAAATCAAGATATAGCACATTTATTGCTCCCCCACTAACAGGCAAGTAACCCTGTCAAAGAAAGAAATTAGACTGGGTTGACATGATTTGTTCTTGACTATTCCTTATAACCCTACCATGCTCCCAGTGCTTACAGATGTTTTGCTTAATATTTTTGCCAGTCCCTTTCCAGGTATCAAAGTTAAACTGACTGGTCTGAAATTCCCATTTTTTTAAAGAAAGGCACTTTGCCCTTCTCCAGGCTTCTGGGACCTCAACTACCCCGTAGGAGTTCTCAAAGATAATGGCTAATGGTTCTGAGATTGCTTCAGCTAGTTCCTTAATTACCCTAAGATGAATTTCATCAGACCCTACCAACATGAGTACATCTATCTCATCTAAATATTTTTAACCTGTTCTTTCCCTATTTTGTCTTGCATTCTTTCTCCCTTGTTGTTCATATTAATTGTATTGAGGATCTGGTCACTACTAACTATTTTTAGTGAAGACTGAAGGAAATAGGCGTTAAGCACCTCAGCTTGCTTGATGCAATTAATTATTTGCTGTCCTTCCCTGATAAGTAGAGGACCTTTCTCCTAATGTATTTAAATAATTGCTTTTTATTGCCTTTTTGTCCCTTGCTAGGTGTAACTCATTTTGTGCCTTAGCCTTTCTGATTTTGTTCCTAGATGCTTGTGCTTTTCTTTTATATGCCTCTCTAGCTATTTGTACGTTTCCACTTTTTGTAGGATTGCTTTTTGATTTTTCAGGTCATTAAAGAGCTCCTGATGAAGCCATGTTGGCGTCTTACTATTCTTCCAATTTTTCCTTTGCATCATGATAGTCTGAAGTTGTCTCTTTTAAAATTGTTTCCTTGAGAAAATACTAGCTTTGCTGAACTCTTTTTCCCCTTAGATTTTTTCCCATAGGCCCTTACCTACCAGTTCTCTGAGTTTGTGAAAGTGTGCTTTTTTTTTGAAGTTCATTGTCCTTATTCTGCTGCTCTCACTCCTTCCTTTCCTTAGAATCCTGAAATAATCATTTCATAATCACCTTCACCCAGCTTGCATTCCACCTTCAGATTCACTACTAATTCCTCCCTGTTAGTCAGAATCAAGTCTAAAATGGCTGTCACCCCCTCCCCCAGTTACTTCCTCCACTTGTCAACACTCAGTGTTGTCCCAGACCAACCAAAAGTTGTCCCTAATATATTCCAGTAAATTACTGGAAAATTTGTGTTTTGCCAACAGATGTGTGGGTAGTTAAAATCCCCCGTTGCTACCAGGTCTTGTGTTTTGGATATTTCTGTTTGTTCAAGAAATGCTCATCCATCTCCTCTTCCTGATATGGTGGTCTGTAGTAGACTTTACCATGATGTCACACCTAATTTTTACCCCTTTTATCTTTACCCTGAGACTCTCAGCTGGCCTGTCTCCTACCTCCTGGACCTCAGAACAAGTGTGCATATTCTTGATGTATAACCAGCATGTCCTCCCTGAGCAAGCTATGCTCCTCTATACCAATATTCCAGTCATGAGATTTATCCCACCAAACCTTGAGTGATGACAATTAAGCCACTGTTTAGGCTTATGTACTAATACTTTCAGTTCTTCCTGTTTATTCCCCATACTTCTCGCATTTTTGTCTTGACATCTAAGATGTAGAGCAGATTCCCCCTCTGACATCCAGTTGATGGATACAGACGGGAGTACAAGGAAACAATGAGACCATATTGGTCAGCATGATAGGCAGTTTTCCAATCGCCAGCAGAAGGAGGGATTTGAAAGAGGATAATGAAGTAGCTTTCCACATTTGCTGCATGCTCCCCAAAATCATGGACGTTTTGGGATCACACTGTTAACATTTCTATTACTCATACTACTGGAGAGCATTTGATCCTATCCCCCTGTCTGCTCCTTAAAGTTTGGATGATAAATGTTCTAAATTAACTTGAAAGACTTATTGCAACTTCTGATGTCTGTTTTGTGACTCATCTGGAATTCCAGTGACTGCTGGGAGATGCAATTGATGATGATGGGTGGTAAGAGAAGCTACACTGTGGAATGATTATACATTTTCAAATTAGTAGTGTCTCATAATATCAGTTCTTATTAAACCACTGAGGAAGTCGCACTTTATTTCAACAGACAGTGTTTTATGGTTCTAGAAAAAAATAGTAGCCTGACTGTGCTTTGGTTTAAAAGGAATCTAAGCTGCTGAAGCATAGATGGCTTTTCAGTCATATGTCTGGCAATTTTATAGATTGTTTGAGGCCAGAAAGGGACCATTATGAACATCTAGTCCAGAGGTGGGCAAACTACAGCCCGTGGGCCACATCTGGCCCATTGGACCGTCCTGCCCGGCCCCTAAGCTCCTGGCCTGGGAGTCTAGCCCCCGGCCCCTCCCTGCTGTTCCCCCTCTCCCTGCTGCCCTGCTGGCAGCACTCTGGGCAGCAGGGCTGTGCGCTCATGCAGGGCAGCGCAGCAGCAGTTCTGGCTCTGGCCGGGCAGCGCAGCTCCAGACATGCTGCTCTTAGTGGCATGGTAAGGGGGCTGGGGGATGGGTATGGGACAGGGGACCCCCAGGGGCAGTCAGGGGACAGGGAGCAGGGGGGTGGTTGGAAGGGGCAGAGGTTTGGAGTGGGGGTGGTCAGAAGACTGGGAACAGGGGCGTTGGATAGGGGGTGGGGGACCCAGGAGGGGTGGTCAGGGAGCAGCGGGGGTTGGATGGGTCAGGGGTTCTGAGGGGGGCAGTCAGGAGGTGGGAAGTGGGAGGGGTCGGATAGGGGGCAGGTGCCAGGCTGTTTGGGGAGGCACAACCTTCCATACCCGGCCCTCCATACAATTTTGCACCCTGCTGTGGCCCTCAGGCCAAAAAGTTTGCCCACCCCAATCTAGTCTGACCTCCTGGGTAACATAAGCCATAGCATTTCATCCAGTTACCCCTGTATTGAATCTGTGTTTATCCAGCACTAGATTCTGTCAAATCCTTTCAATAATTATTGGCTTTTACTCTCCCTTCTCCTTCACCAGACCAATCAGGTATATCTTTCTTCGAATGGTATAATATTAAAAGGAAAGAAATTATTCATTCTTGCTACCAACTCAGCCAGAGTATTTATATAAAAGATCATCTTCTACTCCAAAGCACAGACATGCTGTCAGCAGTTGTTACTAAGCTAAATTTGGCTCTAAAAATATGTTGAGTCAAATCATTGTAATTGTGATTTTAATTTTTTGGCCCTTCATTTTCTGTCACATAAGCACTGGAGTGGAGTCTGATTCTTTACACTTTAATTTTAGCCAGTCATAAATCAAAATTCGTAAGTGAGCATCAGACATATTTTGCTACATTATTTTTAACAGTGTGATTAGTTAAAGGGACACTATAAAGGATGATAGGTATTGGAATAACAGCTATTCACTGACTTTGCTGCTTGTCCTCTCCCTGCATGACTGCTCCACCTCCTGGCACTGATGGTAGGCATAAAACAGGCAGCTCGCAGGCTTCCTTCTGTTAGCTGTGCCCTGCTCATTTCAGCTGCTGAAGACCCAGTTTGGCTGATTGACATTTCAACATTTTTTTATTACATAATTGTCATGAATTTCAAAGTTGTTTCCATTTCACAGAGTTCAAAATGGTCAGTTTGATCCATTTTCTATATTTCACCAACATTCTCACTATTTTTTTTACCAAAAATCTTTTTAAAAAGTCTTCATTTTTTTTTTGCTTACTGAAAGTCAGTTTTCATGCTGCAAAGCAGATTTTTAGTAAATAATGATTTTGATAAAAATGTCAATACAATTGTCGACAAAAATTGCAAGAAATTTAATGAACAGAACATTTTGATGTTGACAGTTTACTTTTGAGGAAAGTTTGGATTTTGGGAAAACTCATTTTCACAATCAGAGGAATGTTTATGCAAATAATTTTGACCAGCTCTGTTCAATGCATTTGGCTGCTCTTCACCCACTTCCTGTGAAACTTTGGCTTGAAGTGGTTGCTCTGATACTGGGTGTAAGAGTAACTCCTGGAGTCAGTGGTACCCACTCCTGTTGGTTGGTGACTGGGTATTTCTCATACAAGTTTGATGACAAGTGTTAGGTGACCAGGGTCAAGAATAAGAGTTCAGTCTCATAGCAGCACTCCTGTGTGTCAAGCCTGAATTACATGGGGTTGGAGTAAATTAAATCTCTGGCAAAAATGGAGCAAATGAAACTAGGCAAATTGCTTGTTCTGGAGGGGAACTGGAGGAGGTGGCTGCAGATCCTCCAGACTTTTCTGGAAGAATGTGGTATCACAGAAAACTCAAAGTTGGTGAAATCCTCAGCACTGCTACATAGGGATTTGCAAATCATGGCCACAACCCTCCAAAGGGATCCACTCCTGAGAAGAATCCCAATAAATCCAACGGGACCCTGTGCAGAGAGAGGTTTGCATGGGTGGATTTCTTTGTACACTTAAGTCTCAGACCCATGCTACTAGGTATGGGGCTTACTACCAAGAGCAGTGGTTTTGAAATTGGAACAACTCACGGTGATGAACCTTACAATGGGATTATTGTAGTAGTAAGGATGTGTGGGGTGAGGCCCAATGTTTGCACATTTTATTGGTTAGTATTTTGACTTTCAAAGGGTGAATGAACGTGCATGTGAGCAGAAAAACACAGCATGCCAGCTATCTGGGGGGTGGGGCAGGAGTTTCGGAGTCAATGTTAAAACGACTCTGGAATGAGGATGAAAGCTTCACTGATGAGGCAGAGTGCTGCAGGAAGGGAGCCCTACAGGGGGGAAGCAAAGAACATAGCCCTGCTTCCTTTGCCCCTCCCCCACCAACAATAGAATAAAATTATTTGTTACATAATATTAAAATACTTCGGTTTCAAATGCTTTTAAAGAGTGTTAACAATAAAACACAATTGTAACAATAATACATGGATTTGGTTACATTATGTAATAGAAATGCTTCAAACTACTCATATATGACAGATCAAACCTGGGGTAGTTCTGTGGGTAATACTCCATGTGGCAGGTTCACATCCAGTGACCTGCTGTTGTCACCGTGATGAGTAGACTTGGTGGGGAGCAGCTTCTTCTTTGCACAAGTGTCAGTTGTGTAGCCTCTGAATCTTGGTGGATCCACTATTTATAACATCTCATCTTTCTACCTCAATTCCATGTGGCAATCAAAATTATAGTGCATTTCAGGTTAATCTCAAGGGGTCAAATCCCACGGTCCTTACAGATTATACTCTGGCAAATTACGCTGGAAGTCAAGGGAGTTTCCCTATGTAAGGACACACTAAAGACCTAAGAGTCTGATTTGTATTTATGCTAAGACCCCTTGACATGGATTAGGCATTTAAAAGGGCGTAAATGTAACATACATCCAGTCTAAGGCTGCTTTATGCTACCCAAGTGATGTAAAGGGGCCTTCGTGTACATAAGAATCAGGCCTCTGAAGATTTATCCCTTAGTAGATGTGATAATCAGTCAATATTTCCCTACACAAATTCATGTACATCCAATTTGTGGGGGGGGGGGTGATATTCATGAGCCTTTACCTTGGAGAGTGCTGAGTGCCCTCCATTATCCCTGCATCTGGCCTCACGCAACACACTGGGATAAACTGCATTTCTCATATGCCTTTGTCCCTCTCACTGGCACTACCCGCTATTCCCTCCTTACAAGAGTGACATCTAATATCCAAAGCCTTTGTGCAGCTTTCTAGCTGCTACCATTTTTTTTACAACCAGCAGCCGCAAAATGTTGTGACCCCAAATTCCAAATGATACTAATGTGAGATGCAGAACAAGGGATGGACTTGGTCCTGGATCGGAGCCAAGTCTGAAGGCCAATATCTCACTAGTTAGCTGGGCTAGGAAAAAGAGAGCATAGCCCTTTGGAGAGCTGGAGCTCCCCAGCTGTCCAATGAGAAACCACACCTGTCTGTCATAAAGTACCAGCCCTTAACATTGCATCACTGATACTTGCAGAACTTTGATACTTGTAAAATGTATTAGCTCTAATTTGTTCTTTTCCTTTTTAAAGTTGAGCTCATAGTACTTATGCTTGTACAGATGGAGGAGTACAATAGATGGGCCAGACAGTCAACTAGTGAAAACAGTGTAAGCAGGGCTGCCCTTACCATGAGGCAAACTGAGGCAACCATCTCAGGTGCCAAACTGGGGTGGGGGTATACCACTAGGACCAAGAGTTTAGAAAATTGCGTCTGCTGTTGGTGCATATGTATTTTCTCTGCTCTAAATGCACAGAGATGGTGGAGTGCTGTGCTGGAGGAAGGAGGGCACAAGAGACATAACAGGCAGGCAGGAGAAAAGGTGAGAGGGAATAACAGAAAGCAGCAGAAGCTGCAGGGAGAGAGGGGAACCTCTTATGTACCTCTCTAGCACCCCCGGGAGCCTGGACTGATTAACTTCTCAGGGAGCTTCCTGTTTTCTGTTGCTTCCCTGAACCCACTTGAGGAGAACAGGCAGTCAACTGAAGTAGTAGGAGCCAGTTAGGCCCTTAAGACACTGATATCTTCCCTTACTCAGGCCCTGCTACCAGCCTGCTTATTTGTCCCCTTCAATTGAGTGTTGAGAGCCACTATAGCTGGCACAGAACAGCAGTCATGAGTGAAAGAAGAAAACGCCCCTCTGGGGCAGCATTCAGAAAAAGAAAGGAAGCAAAGGAAGCTTTTCTATCTAAGCAGGAAGGAGCTCTCCTGAGATACATAGACACACATGTTCATGATGAGCCTTCCGGCCCCAGTGAGGATGTGAGTGGTGAGGAGATGCCTGATCTTCCAGTTAGAGTGCAGTTGACCTGGCAGTTACTGCAGCATCCATATCTCCATCTCAAATGGATGTAACCATGCACATTCCTGAAGAAAAGTATAGATCAGAGAAGAGTGTGGTGGAGGCACAAGAAACAGCTTCTGCTGAGTTTAGTTCCTTAAGTCTAGACGATCCAGGAATGTGGACCCACTTGAGCAGTAGCCTGAGGGACTTCCTTATACTGCATGGGCCACAGCAAGTGAAAAACTTCATGTTCCCCAAAGACAATGAAAATAGAAGTTTCCATCCAACACATTACTGGCGTGAAATCCCCAATGATGACAAATGGAGAGGCCATGGCTTATGTACACAAAAACCCAGAATGCTGCAGACTGTTTTTGTTGCAAACTCTGCCAGTCCAATGTTCCAGCCACACTGGGTTCTACAGGAACAAAGGACTGGAAAAATCTGTCTAGAAATCTGGCATGCCATGAGAAGGTAGCAAATCACCAGAGAGCCTTCCATGGGTGGAAAGAGCTTGAGATGAGACTAAGGTTAAAGGCCACCATAGATGATCAGCATCAAGAGAAGATTGCATCAGAGTCTCTTTACTGGCAAAATGTTCTGAAAAGGCTTATTGCCATTGTGAGAATGCCTGCTACCCAAAACCTAGCACTGCGTGGCACTTCAGATCAGCTGTATGTGCCAAACAATGGAAACTTCCTTAAAATTGTGGAGCTGATGGCTGAGTTCGATGCTGTACTCCAGGAGCATCTAAGAAGAGTGACCACCCAAGAAATGTACACACATCACTACCTTGGAAAAACAATTCAAAATGAGATGATACAGTTACTGGCAACAACAGTCAAATAGAAGATTGTGGCAGATGGGAAGTCGGCCAGGTATTACTCTGTTATTCTGGACTGCACACCAGACATCATCCATACGAAACAAATGACTTTAATGGTGCAATTTGTAACAACAACAGAACCTAGGGAAAATGTCCCTGTAATGGTGACTGTCAGCATTTTCTAGAATTTATTGACATTGATGATACTACAGGAGCTGGTATGACAAGTGTGCTTCTTAAAAAGCTGCAAGATACGGGCATTGTGATAGCTGACATGAGAGGTCAAGGCTTCGATAATGGTGCCAACATGAAAGGAAAGAACAGAGGAGTGCAGACACGGATCCGAGAGTTAAACCCTCAAGCTTTTTTTGTCCCATGCAGTTCTCATTCATTGAACTTGGTGGTCAGTGATGCAGCATCAGTTTCTAGTGAGGCTGCTGAATTTTTTAATGTCATTCAAAGCATCTTTGTATTTTTCTCTGCATCAGCTCATCAATGGCAAATTTTGAAGCAACGTCTGGGAACATCCTCTCTGACACTGAAACCACCGAGTGCCACACGATGGGAAAGTCGAGTGGAGGCAATAAAGCCTATCAAACACCAAATTGGGAAGATAGATGATGCCATAGTTGCCATTATGGAGGATAATGCTATGACAGGAACTGTTTGTGGGAGAACAGTGGCAGAGGGAAATGGAATCGCCAGAAGTGTACATAACTTCAAATTTCTGTGTGGCTTAGTGTCGTGGCATGACATACTCTTTGAAAGAGAGACTCCAAGGTGTTGACCTTGATATATCTGGAGCAATAGAACAACTGGACAAAGCAAAGTCATACCTACACTCTTACCAGTCAGATGAGGGATTTCAAAACGTTCTGAAGAGTGCACTGGCAGAGGAACTTCACACTGAAGCTATTTTCCCACCCATTCAAGAATACAAAAGTCACCGAAGAAGATGACATTTTGATTAAGAGGCACGGGATAATCCCATAAGAGACCCCAAACAACAATTCAAAATAGAATTCTTTAACCAGGTGCTAGATTGTGCAATACAGTCAGTGGAAGAACGTTTCATGCAGCTCAAGGAACACAGCAGTACATTTGGGACCAGCAATGCAGGGCACTAGAGACAGGGTTGAGTGTAAGCCTATTGAAGTAAGTGGAGCTTTGTCACCAGCGGAGGATCTGACCGATCATTTTTAAACATTCCAAAACATGTCTACCTTCTAAAATAACTTTGGGTTTTTTTTCTGTAGGATATATGGTGTAACTAATGTACTTGATGAGAGTTGGTATAAAGACTTCATTGGCATGAATTTGTACAGTTTGGAGGTGGGCTGCAGGTGAGATTGGGAGAGCTGCTGTGAGCTACTTCTCATGTGTATATATGCATACTTTTAGTTCTCTCTTTGGTTCTTAAATATATTACTTCTGTCTAAGTAGCTACCAACATGTGCTACATTCTAGTAGCAGCAAATAGGGCCAGGCATTAGGCAAGTAGCAAAAAAAGGAGTCTTTAGCAACTAGAGAAAGATTGTGGTAGATAGATGAAGGGCTGTTTCATAGTGGTTAGGACCGATGGCTTCAATTCCAGTTCTGTTCACTTCCATGTCAACAGGATTTGTATATGGGAAGGGGTAGAGTGCCCTTTATGAAATGTTAACTAATGGCACTGGTTATTGAAAGGACAATCCTTGTTGTCTGAACTCAGGTAGACTCCTAGCGATAGACTTCCAACACAGAACTCTAGACGTTCTTTTGATGCAACAAATATTCTTGGAACAATGGTTGCCATGTAAAAAAGAAAATTCCCAATGGTTATTAAACTACACTGAGGCTTCTGAATTAGAACGTGAAATAACTGAGACAAGCATAGCTGAATAATTGCAGTATCCTCAGAGACCTCTATGCAGTAGCTAATGGCAATCATAGTAATCATACTGTGGGACCTATTCTTCCTTCTGCATGCTTATAGGGCCTGATTCTTCTCATAAAAATGTAATTCATTACTGAGGTCAATAGATGCAAACAAGTTTGATACTGGTGAGAGGACAGAACTAGCTCTCTGTTGTAATAATTCCCATTAGTGTCAATGAGGTAAGGCTGGTGGAATAGTGCCCACTATTTGCCCATTTCATTAAAAAAAAAGATGCTTTACGGTATCTTTTTGCATATGCACAGAAAGATACAGCATGCCAGCTGTCAGCATTTGGGATGTGGTGTTAGGAAGAAGGTTAAAAAACCCTGGAGTAAATGAAGCAGGCAGGTGCTGAGTGAATGTCATGGTCCCCCTTTGTCACCATATTCCCTTTTGCTTTAAAAAAACAAACAAAAAAACCCCACACACTTCAAGACTTTTCAGTTTCAAGTATATATTTTAATCAGTTAGCAATAAACAGGACAGTCTACATATCAACTTTAGTAATGCATGTAAAAGAAATACTGAAGCTCAAGAGAGCTCAAACAGTGGGTAGTTGAGCAGTTCAAGTTTACTGAGTATAATACTCCATGGAGTGGACTGGAGTGTCGGTTGACTTCATGTCACATCTGATTTTCCTATTTATTTTGCTTGCAAGAATATGTCTTCATCTGTGCACAAGTGGCAGCTGTGTAGCCTTTGGCTTCTAATAGGCAAATCCAGAATATGCAGCATCTCTTATCCTTGTACCTTAGTTTCATGAGGTAACCAAGAGACATTCCACAGTGTTCTAAATTAATCTCTATGGGACCAATCCTGAGTTCATACTCAGGTCATACTCTGGCAAACTCCTCTTAAAGTCTATGCAGTCTAGGGGAATGAAATAAAGGCCTGCAGATTTATCCCTCACTAGCACAAGCTGTGATTGTTGCAATATTCAGTAACGGTTTCTCTAGATGGGTTCATATAGAGCGTGTGTGTGTGTGTGTGGTGGTGATAATCATTGGTTTATTTGAAGTACTGAGCAGCCTTCAGCTCTGGTGAGCACACGTAAGGTGCTGGATATACGCTTACACACTATTCAATGTGTAAAACCACCTGGGAAACTGCAATCATGCAACTTTGACCCTATCCCCTGCATTTTACTGACTAACCCATCTGTACAAGGCCAATATCTCTCACACAGACTATCTGCTGCCATTTTACTTCCTTTGCTCTGAAGGGCACTAGCTGAGAACTAGTAATATCTTAGACCAGAGACTAGGTTAAAGTTCAGTATCTCACACATCATCCAAGCTACGAAGAACAGAACACTTCCCAGTGGAGAGCAGGGACTCTTCCTCCCTTGTCATTAAATAGTGAACAGTAACTGGCCCCAGCACTGTCTAGGTACCAGACTTTAATACTATAACATTAGGATTCTGAGGAAAATTGGTTTGGGACTATTTTTAGGTCAGTGAAAATTAACTACAAGAGGCTAGTAGCATTGATTCATTCCAAATGGAGTGATGCAATATAGTACCATTAACATTTTTAGAAACTCTCCCTAACTGTCTAACTTCTAAATTAGTAAATTGTACAGTGTGTAGTGGAAAAAAATTGTATGGTGGTTGGTATAAAGGTTTCATATCAGCATAAATTTGTTAGCATTTCCCCAGTGTTTGAGGAGGAAGGGTTTGGATCAGGTCTGGGCCTATGTCTCATTACATCTATATAATTACACACTTTTAAAAGTTTTTGGGTCTTAAATCGAGCTGTTTATCTCTAACTTCTTGCATCTCATGTCCACTCCTTCCACAGTCACCTGTACTCCCTTCCACACCTGCTAATTCTGTGCATTTTCCCCTCTAGACTATGGGGTTCAGACTAGGTCTGCAGGGAAATTTCTAGGTGATTGGTTGCCTTTCCCCATAAGCTTGCTTGGTGAAGAAGTGTAGCAGTGCTGATTGGGCTGCCCAGGCTGATGTAAAATCTGAGCCTAATATGTGCAACAAGCATGACTCATCTTCTACCTGCTGCCAGGCAGTGAATAAGCAGCTCCCCTCATACTGGTGATGTTTGTTTCCTACTCATTAGCCCATGAGGTCCAAGTCAGGGGACAAAGCTCCCAGAATCCCCAAAGTTCCTGCTGCCCCCCATGTGCCCTGGACATACTGCCCCATCTCTTCACATAGCCCTGCTCCCATATGCTGCCCTTACATTCTCCCATGATGCTGCTGGCCCAATTCCCTATATGCTACCCCTCCATGTGCTCTGCTACATTTACTGCCCCCTGCTCCCAGTGTGATGCTGTCCCTAATGCTGTGTGCAGCTGTCTCCATTACCCCCCACACCTACTCCAGCCCCCTCTTATCAGAGGGGTCTTGCTCCTCTAACTGGCGTGCAGGGAGAGGGAGCAGGGGCAGGTAGCCCGCTGTCCCCATCTCTCAGTTTTGGGGGGCCTTGGGACGGGGTACAGTCCTAACTCAGCAGAGAGTACAGGCACACCAGAATCTGTAAGGGGAGGGACATACCCTCTTCCACCATGGCTTGGTTCCACTCCAATCCCAGACTCAGCTCAGCCAGCTGAGGGGAGCTCCACCTGTCTCCTTCCTCTACCTGGTATTCCATCATGTGTCCAGACAAACTCCTCCCAAGGGGGTGGTGATACCCCTGGGCTGGAACTGCTGAACCACTGTACTGTGGGTAGCTATCCCACTGTGCAACTCACCACCATCCAGAGGAGGGTGCTTTGGGAAGTATTTTTGCCAATCCCTCATGGAACCAAAACGAATCGCGTAGGGGTGACAGGGGACATGGGTTCAACTTCCCATAATGCAGTGTTGTCCATCCCATAATTTCATCTTCATCACATAGTATTTCATGCCTCTTTTCAAAATCCCCACAAACCCATGTGTCCCTCCTTGTGGTCTACTATCTGTGTCAGAAGCATGGATCCTTCACAACTCTGCCCTATTGTGATGAGCATTCTGAGAGTGGGGCATCTGATCCTGCAGTATCTGCAGCCCTGCCAGAGTTGCCACAGGGAATGTGATGATTCCTTGGAGGCTAGATTGCTATGTGATATAGAAAGAAACAATTCAAGGTTGTTGGCAGCATTCATGGGGTAGCGGCAGATGGTGGAGCGCTGGTTCTGGACCCGAGAAACAAGCACTGACTGGTGGGATCACATTGTCATGCAAGGTAGGGATGATGAGCAGTGGCTGCAGAACTTTCAGATGCGCAAGGCCACATTCCTGGATCTGTATGCCAGACTCACCCCAGCCCTCTAGCACAGGGACACCAAAATGAGAGCCACGTTGACAGCTGAGAAGCGAGTGGCAATTGCACTGTGGAAACTTGCAACGTCTAATTGCTACCAGTCAATTGGGAATCCATTTAGAATTGGGAAATCCATTGTGGAGGCTGTTGTGATGCATGTGTTCACAGTCATTAATTAACTCCTGCTATGCAGGACTATGACTCTGTGCAGGACATAGTGGATGGTTGTGCAACAATCAGGTTCCTAAATTGTGGTGGGGCAATAGATGGCACGCATATTCCTATGCTAGCACCAGAACACCTTGCCACAGAGTACATCAACAGAAAGGGCTACGTTTCTATGCTAATGCAAGCGCTGGTGGATCACTGGTGACACTTTACCAACATCAGTGTGCGTTGGTGAGGGAAGGTGCCTGTCACGTGCATCTTTAAGAACACAGGACTATTCAGAAAGCTGCAGGGACTTCAGTGATCCTGGGAGACCCAGCCTACCCCTTGCTCTCATGGCTCATGAAGCTGTATGCAGGCTACCTCAACAGCACCAAGGAGTGCTTCAGCTAGGGGCTTAGCAGCTACAGAATGATAATTGAACGTGCCTTTGGTCATTTTAAGGGTCGCTGGCATTTTCTACTTAAGAGATTAGACCTCAGTAAAAATATCTCCATGGTTATAGCTGCCTGTTGAGTTCTGCATAATATCTGTGAAACAAAGGGGAAAGTTTCCACCAGGGTGGAGGGTGGAGGTGGAGCAGCTGTCTGCTGGATTTGAACAGCCAGATACCAAGGCTATAATAAGAACTCAGTGTGGAGCTATATGGCCCAGGGAGGCTTTTCACCATTTTAATAGTGAGCTGGCATAGTGTGTGTTGCTATAGTGTGCTCTACCTGGCCTTGCTCTTTTGCTGCCCGGTATGAACCTTGTAGTGATTTCTGGGCATGTAGGAATATAACATTGCCAGTGCACCTATTAATACTGTCGATCAATGATGTATGGGTTCTGTGACAAAATGAAGTAACAGGAAATTGGTGGGTGTCAGACCTGAGCAGCACATGTTGTGAACTAACGAAAGGTGAATTATGTTCCAAAAAATAGAATGTGTCTGTCGTAGGTCAGTGTATGTGCAGCTGTGATTGTCTTTAATGTTCCCCCAGGGTGGAGTGGTCAGTGTAGTGCAGCAGCCCTTGATGCCACATGGAATGTTGAGGGGCAGTGTAGGGAGGTCCCGATATTGAGTTCTCAGTGGGCTGCCAAGGGAGGTGAGCATGGGATTCTTGGACCTGCAGTGCTACCAGAGTCTGCAGCATCTGTGTTTGCTGCCTGGTGCATCTCCCTCTCCTTTTCCTGCTTGGACTGCCAGGCCTTTCTCCTCTCCACTCTTTCTTTCTCCATGCTGTCTGCAAGGGTCATCCTCCAGGCCTTGGTCTCAGTCTCTGATTCAGCACAGGCTTGCAGCATCTCCTGGAATATGTCCTCCCAAGTCCTCTTCTTTCTCCTCCTTATCTGGCTCAGATGTTCTGTGGGTGTGGAGGGGAGACCCTGAAGGCCGCAATGGCAGCAGTTGAAGATACGACACACAGAGGTATCACTGTCAGTTATTCATGACAGAAATCGAAACTTAGGATACTATACTCACTCCTGTTGATCCCCACAAGGCGTAAGCTCTACATTCTCACTTCTCCTTAGGACTGATACAGCAGGACACCAGTCACAGCACCAGCCATAGTGAGTATGGGCCTCAGGGTAGGGCGGGGTTGGGGAAATGAGGGATACTTGGGGATAGCTCACAGGCATGAGTATATGTGTATAGGGCACTGGGACTGAATACTGGCACTGTTGTCAAAAGGCAGTGGTGATTTTAGCTGATACCTCACTCCTGGGGGTAACAGAGGCAGAGAGAGCACAGTTGCTGCTGGCCTCCTGATGCCACCCGGGCCCCACTGTGTGCTGCAGTGGTGCCTGCCAAAGTAATCACTGAGTGGCATGGGAAAGTGTCCTACCTGGTAGAAGAAATAAGGCAGCCTTTCCCAGAAACATTCAGCTGAGGATTGCAGAGTACCTCTGTGAAAGTTTCACTGAGGTCTCTATGGAGGATTCATGGGATCACAGAATCATAGAATATCAGGGTTGGAAGGGACCTCAGGAGGTCATCTAGTCCAACCCCCTGCTCAAAGCAGGACCAATCCCCAGTTAAATCATCCCAGCCAGGGCTTTGTCTAGTCTGACCTTAAAAACCTCTAAGGAAGGAGATTCCACCACCTCCCTAGGTAACTCATTCCAGTGTTTCACCACCCTCCTAGTGAAAAAGCTTTTCCTAATATCCAACCTAAACCTCCCTCACTGCAACTTGAGACCATTGCTCCTCATTCTGTCATCTGATACTACTGAGAACAGTCTAGATCCGTCCTCTTTGGAACCCCCCTTCAGGTAGTTGAAAGCAACTATCAAATCCCCCCCATTCTTCTCTTCTGCAGACTAAACAATCCCAGTTCCCTCAGCCTCTCCTCATAAGTCATGTGCTCAAACCCCCTAATCATTTTTGTTGCTCTTTGCTGGACTCTTTCCAATTTTTCCACATCCTTCTTGTAATGTGGGGCCCAAAACTGGACACAGTACTCCAGATGAGGCCTTATGAATGTTGAATAGAGGGGAATGACCACATACCTCAATCTGCTGGCAATGCCCCTACTTATACAGCCCAAAATGCCGTTAGCCTTCTTGGCAACAAGGGCACACTGTTGACTCATATCCAGCTTCTCATCCACTGTAACCCCTAGGTCCTTTTCTGCAGAACTGCTGCCTAGCCATTCGGTCCCTAGTCTGTAGCGGTGCCTGGGATTCTTCCGTCCTAAGTGCAGGACCCTGCACTTGTCCTTGTTGAACCTCATCAGATTTCTTTTGGACCAATTCTCTAATTTGTCTAGGTCCCTCTGTATCCTATCCCTACCCTCCAGTGTATCTACCTCTCCTCCCAGTTTAGTGTCATCTGCAAACTTGCTGAGGGTGCAGTCCACGCCATCCTTCAGATCGTTAATGAAGATATTGAACAAAACCGGCCCCAGGACCGACCTTTGGGGCACTCCACTTGTTACCAGCTGCCAACTAGACATGGAGCCATTGATCACTACCCATTAAGCCCGACAATCTAGCCAGCTTTCTATCCATCTTATAGTTCATTCGTCCAGCCCATATTACTTTAACTTGCTGGATATCCCAGTGCAGATAAAAATATTCCTCTGCATGGCACCCACTGCCTAACTCTAGAGGAGGATGAAAAGCTGATAGCAACTCTACCTCTATTGGTTGTTTCACTACCTCTTCTAGCACAAGTGAAAAAGAGTAAATCAACAGATGGGTCCTGCTACTTTGGGGGTTCCAGCCCTGCAATTTCAAGACAAACTGCATATTTATCAGAGGTTCCTTCCCCGCCTCAGGCTCGCCCGTGCTCAGGATTGGCTGCACTTTTGGATCCCCCAGTCACCTGTCCCCAAGAGTCATCCTCTTGCTCGTCCACCTCCTCTGCCTCCTTGCTGTTCATGGCAGGAGCCTGTGACTTGGGCTCTTCTGAAGTATCCACGGGGCTCTTGGAGGTGGTGGTGCAGCTCTTTGTAAAAGCAGCAGGTCTGTGGCTCCGCACTAGATCAATTGCTGGCCACCCTTACCTTCTTGCTATCCCTTATAACCACTTAAAATTTACTTTTTATAGTTAATAAACTTATTTCTTGTTTATAACATAACTCAGATTGTGTAATTCATATCTGGGTGTTACTATTTTGGGGATTGCCAGCACAATTATTCACTTTGGGAACATCCAATGCCCATGGGGGGATCCAGTGGTTTAATTTCACCTCTTGGAACCAGATCCAGATGATACCAATATCTAACTATATGTTACATGGGCCCTTTGAGTTACTTACACTACACGTCTGGGTAAACATCATACCTAATGACCATGATTGTATATTCAAGTTTAGCACATCTACCCAGCCTATAATAGATTACAATAATCATTGTCACCCCGTCCTTCCTGGATACCATACATTTCCACCCTTTAAACCAGGACCCTTAGAGACTCGGACAATAACAGTATGGGTAAACGGAACTAAATTGGTAGGAAATGTAACAGTACTGTTTTTAAATGGTCCACAACCCATACAAGTACCTCGTCCTCATTTGCTTAAGATGCAGCCTTCCATAGAGGTACAAGTAGCGCCACTAATCATAACCCTACACATTTCAATAAACTGGACCAGGAATAATTTGACTTTAACTCAGCTGGAATGTGCATAATATAGCTCCCCCCTGTTTGAAGCATGGTTCAAATCCTTACAACCAGAACATCCCTTCCCTTGTCAGCAATGAGGTATAACAGATACTTTACTAGGAGGCATAGGGACAGGAACAGGCATTCTAAATTCAGTCGATCTGGAAGCATTGAAAAACAAGACCAGAGTGGTAGAAGTATTGCCTCGTACTATTGTATGGGGGCAAGAGCACCAGATCGCTGAATTGGTACAAACTGGGGTAGATACAATGAACTTGCAATGGCATACTTGGGAACATGTTAACCAGACATTCTGGGCTCAATACGCCACCAGGAGGGACACAGCAAACAAAACGGCGTTAGCTTTGTGGTGTTCTGAACAACAATTATTAGTTATTACGCTGACAGAAAGGGAGATGGATTGGGTACGAGCTAAAGATATGACAGTCTTAATTCCTCTGCTGACAAAACATAAAAATAACCTTTTCTTTCCCTCTGTTTCTGGATGGTACAAGGCCCTGGAATCTAGTGTATACACATTGACCCTCATGGGTCACATCACTATACAAGTAATACGGGTCCAGCTGCACAAGCATAGAGTCTCTCTGTGGCCATTCATAGCTCTTCTAGTTCTCCAGGACAGTCATCTTTGGGCTCCTCAGTTGGTAGGAACATATTTAAATGAACAAGGGGAAATTATAGACCATCGTTTGTGTTCAAGGTGGACTGCAAAACAATGGGTATCCGTTAGCCGACGGCCAAGGATGTTTGGTGAGGTGCCAGCTATGCCCGTTTATACCATCCGTGACTTTAACCGCTAGGACGCACTGTCCCTTCGCGGCGGGCAGCCCGGGCTAGGCTGACGGATGCCCCAAGGTCCTAACCACCCGTGACTTTAACTGCTAGAGCTCAGAGCTCCTTCGCAGCGGGCAGTCAATACTGACTGACAGGTGCCCCAATGGCAGCACTAAGAGCCTCTCCACACCCGTGACTTTAACTGCTAGAGCTCAGAGCTCCTTCGCAGCGGGCAGCCAGGATTGACTGACAGGTGCCCCAAGAGTTTGCCCCGTGGATGCGGCACAACTCAACGCTAGGCTCTTAGTACTCTCACCTAATGGCCAGGCTTTAGAGCCAAAACGGCTGAGGTTCTTTAATTGTGTTGGCTGCTTTACAGTAAACCAGAGAAAACAAGTCAGGCTTATGCATAAATGGTTACCAAAATTTATTAAGCTAGATTCTAATCATGTGGTTACAAAATTGCTAGTGCCTACTTATTTAAATGTAGAGATGTTACACACACAAACAAGTTACAAAAGTGAAGCCACAATCCCAAAGAAAGAAAACAAAGTATAGAGCTCTATTTCAAAATATGTGTACACTAAAGGTAGGAGATCAGGTGTGGGTGCTTCTTACCCTCCTTGCATCTCTCGATTCCAGCGGTGCCAAGCCAGGATCGGTCACTCAATTCCGCGGAAAGACGAATAAGGGACAAGGCGTAGGGACCCTCTTAGCTGCAGAAGCCTTGGGAGGCTGTCACTTATCTGACCAGCAGATAGATAGTGAAAAGCACTCAAAAATCATGGTGCTGTAGGTCCCCTACTTATACCTCTGTACTCCTTTATTCTCTTTCTCCTTTCTTATGCCAAATTGAGGCTGGTCTGTCTGGGCGACGCCAGCTTTCGCAAGAGTAGTTTACACTTGCAAAGGAGAGAAACAATAAGTTTTGACTACTGGACATTTCTTTTATCAGGGTAAATATTTTCCCACCTAGGATGTTGGTGTGTGTGCATCACGCTATTTAGTTGGGGCTAAGAGCCATGTCTGTCACAGGGCCTCTGCCTGCTGTGAGCTTAATCGTTGTATCTGTTCCCAGAGGCACATTGTAGCAGCACACCTGTGCTTTCACAGCTTCAAAGGCTGTGCTGGAATATATGTTAAGTGCCCTGTTCCTGCTTCCTCCTGTGTTTCCAGCAATGCTGGTCTGAGGGGGGGGGGGCTGACTGTCTGGCTACAGTATCCCCTACGTTACCAAAATTAGAAGAGCCCTGCTCTTTACAACATAAAAGTCTGCCAACCTGTTACTGTCACAACCCAATGGCCCCCCTCCCTCAGGGGGTTCCCTGGGGAGGCAGATCAGGATTGTATGTTGCTAAAGCTGTTGCAGGCATTGCAAGACAGTTTGGGAAGAGTTAAAGGTGTGAGTGTGGAATGAAAGGTTGCTTTGCAGGTTACGAGAGGCCAAAGAGGGAGGAAAAGAGAAGGGAATGGGTTAACTCGACGCTCCAGCTAGGTTCGAAGATAAGATGCTGACTCCAGCCCAAGGCCACGGCACACAACCGACTCTCAGCTGCCTGCCAAGGAAGACAGGGGCCTGGATTCCACGCCGACCAGCCGTGAGAAAGGAGGATTCAGCTGAACAGAACTGCAGGGGCTGAGAAAACTAGTGAGACAGTGAAGGTCAGCCACGGGGAAACAACAGTTTTTGTGTCCCTGAAGGCGGTATGTTTTGGGAACACTGAGGAAGCCACAGAAAGCTGTTTCGAACTGGTACAAAGAGCACGGGGAACAGAGGTCCCTGAACAAAACGCTCCCAAAAGACCCCAGGACTTAAAACCCCCCTAAGAGCTGAAGCAAATCGGAGATCAACAGCGGACCCTGGACGGCCTGTGCACAGGACAGGACTCCCATCCATCCTTCCCCCTCTTCTTCTGATGTTACACCCAGGCTTAGCCAGCCTCGGGTCGTGCGTGTGTGAGTATGAAAGTGTGTTAGGACATGGGGTGCTAACACTTTCTTTCTTCCCCTGAGTGACGTGGGAGCCCCCAGCACTCACCGCTGTTATTTTATTAATAAAGCTTTAAAACTTAGTCACTTGATGTGCTCCTTCATCTCCTTCCCTAACGATCCTGCGGCCTCAGCCTGATCACCTGATGCCTCAGGCAGATTGGTAACAGAAATCTGTCACACTACTGGAATGAACTAGATAACAGTACCACAAAATTGTATTTTGATAGAAAAAGTTGTGTCTGTGCCATTGGCAGGATAAATACAACTCAGAACCGCCAGTAGAGCAGTGTATATGTAATATAACTATGTTAAAAACTCCCACCTTAACCTATTACTTTCCAACTCATGAGGATAAAAGAACTAACACACTTGATACCAGTAATAGTCTATACTTTAATTTTTCTTTGAGGGTCAATTGGACAAGTCTGTACAAGCTAATGAAGGAAAATAAACAAGTTAGCCAACTGACTGAAGCCACACAAACCCAGGTTCAGACACGCAGTTTGGCTATTCTACATCATGGATTTGAAATATTGAGAGTATCCACACAAGTAAAGCAAATAATGGTACCATTGGTATGATATTTTTAGAGGATGGGCCCCCTCTTGGTCTTCAACTTTAAAAATTATGTTACACCTAATTTTTGTTTTCTTTATTCTGATAAATTTAATGTTAATTGTAATGTGTGGTATGTGCTGTTGGATGAAAAAACTGTATTTTAAGATGAAACAACAAGCTCACATTGTTTCACAATATATGGCCTTGAAACAATTACATAAGTGTGATCCATTCAATACCTCTGGATTGAAGGGTCAAAAGGGGAACAATGTAGAGCTGAAGAGTGAAAATTATTTTTCATATTGTAACTAAAACTCCATTCTGAAATGCTTACTCCATTTTGCAAAACTCTGCATAACCTTATTAACTTAGTTCAGATGTGTGAATGAAGTATGCATGGATAATGGAATCAACCTCCAGCCCCAGCCTGTCCTGATAAAGTGAAGTGCAACCACCAATGGCTGAAGATGCAGACAACAGCCCTGACAAAGTGAAAAGAGTCCACCCTAAAAGAAAAGAACAAAGGTGCAATTGAAACAAGATCAAAGTCAGGTCCAAGGCTGAAAGTCACATCTGCAATTGACGGGTGATCAATCACACAGTACCCAGAGGCAGTGTGACCCATAGACTCTTGTTCAAACTAAAACCTATAAGAAGAATGTGTAAGATGGAAGACTTTGGGGTAACATTCTGCTGACAACATCGAAGGGCATCGGTGCACATTCGACAGACACCCAGCTCTTCCTTGTCCCTGGCTATCCTAGCCAGTTAGCCACCACGAGCTGCGAACCCAAGCTACGGACTCAAGCTACATTCAGGACTGGTAACTATAGAGCAGCTGCAGAACATTTGATGTGTGTGTGTGTGCGGGGAGGTGGGGGTGTGTGTTAGTTATTGGTTATAAATCAAGTTGTGTTCTCATAATAAATGAGGCATATTGCCTTGTGCCCTGAAAAGATCCTGTGTATTTTTATCAGCATAACATGGGAGGGGGGAGCTGTGCATAGCTCTCTCCACATTGAAGGAAAGGGCGAATTTTTATGAGCTTGCTCTGTGCAGATCTTTCTATACAGCACAAGACAATATTATTTGGGGTTTACTCACCAAAACAGGTGTGCACTTGAGTGCTGGGCAATTTCCTGGCTGAATCTCACCATAGAAAGTTGCTTGCAGACTCCGTGTGATTCTGTAGCTGGTGCGCCCCTACCTGTGTGCGTGTGCTTCCAGAGGCCGTAGAGCCTGATTCAGCAAAACAGGGAGAGGAAGCCCAGGCTAGTGGAGCAGGCCAGCTCAGTGAAACCCCAGCACATCAGATGGCATCCCGGACCAGGGGATGGGGGGAATTCAACCCATCACACACTCATATGCTATGGTGAGGAATGCTCATGAGGAAATTAATAATTCAGCGTAGGGTTTGGATGATGTGCATTAAAAATATGTGGGGACACATTAAATGATAAGGATAAAAGCAGATGTTGAGCAGCTGCCTCATTCCCTGAGCACTCTCCATCCTGTGTATTGAATATGGAGAAATAGTGTGTAATTGTATAATTAAAAGACTTAATGCATACATGCAGTGAGGCAGAATTAAGATTGCATGGGCATTTCCTAACTTTTCAGTGCTTGACTTTGCAACTTAAGTAACTTTCTTTTAACATATCAGTAGGGTCAGAATATTGACATTTGCATAGTGGCTTCAATGAGGACTGTCAGGTGTTCCACAGTTTTGAAAATATAATACCTTACTTTTAGGCAGGGCCAGCCCTAGACCATATGACAGCCCAGGCAAGGAGTGTCATCCATGCCCCCCATCTCCATTTGTTAAGCTTTGGAATACCTTACTTTTTATTACATTTGTAGCCCATTTCATGACTTTGATGCACCATTTGCTTGCATGATTTATCCCAGTCATATAAGACAATAAATTTGCATGCTAGGATCTGTAAAACTGTATTTATTCATGCCAGATATAAGAAAATAAATTTTGTTTCCTCTAAGCTTATAGAAACTTTTTAATTTTAAGAATAACTGATATGTACTAATATCAAGAAATTGAACTGTGCACCAACATTGGGTAGACGAGAATTAAATAGCATTGCAGTAGGTGAGAGCCTTAGAATGTTAACCCTAGTCCCTTAGTTAAAAAGGTTGCTTTTCTCATCTTTGCTCTGGTCAGAGAAATCCAAAGACAGGCCAATGGCATTTTCAAGTGATAAAATAGCAAGTGATGTCAGTCTCTGATCAGCCGTCATCTATCGAAGATATGCTTTAATGAGCCTGAGCTTCAAAAAGCTGTGCTCATCACTCACAACTGTGACCGGTAGCATGAGCAGAATCCTCCAAGCTATTCACACATTAAGAAAAGTGTCTTTCCGCTCTGCATCATGAATGGACTGAAGAATATGGAGTGAAAAGTGCTTCCCATGTTGCAAAATGTGACGGATGTTGTCCAGTTCGACATAGAGGTCTTTATCATTGCTGAAAACAGGACATATATTCTTTGCAGTACTCTGAAGAGAGATACTGAATCTAGAGAAGATGACACTGCATCCGGTGAAGGTCTGTATCATTGTTCAAGAGTGTTTTCCTGTCTGCCGGCTACTTACTAAGGTCATACAAAAACCCCACATCTTTTTGTGGTGCTTCATTTGTCCAAACCTTTATTCGATGGATATTTGAGCAGTGTCAACAAGTGAGCAAAAAAAAACTCTTGAATTTTTCTTCCAAGCTTCCCATCACCTCATCTCTGTCTCTTCTTTTGATGAATGAAAGTTTCCTTGAAGATAGGCTCAACTCCTAAGTTTTCTGCCATTTCTTTGGCAGTGGTGATGGCATTTTCAAATCCATTGTCTCTGTAGGCCACAACGAAATCAAGGCAACTTTTCATTAAAGTAGTAGCGGACATGATGTCCATTAACTGATTTTGTAATGCGTTGTTTACAGTGTTTACTTGGAACAGGATATCATGTGAACCCACAATTGAGACCAGAAATTTGAAGTCAGCAATCGCGTTTGCCAGACTTTGTGCCTCGTGTGGGATTCCAGCCTCGTCTTTACTTGACTGTGCCAGTTCCATCAGGTCGTCCTAAACCTCAGTCACTTGGTACCTCACTGGCCTTATATTGTCAATGCAGCTCTCCCAGTGAGCGTCACTTAGCGGCTTCATGGTCAGATTTGTAACATTGTCCATGAGGATTTTCCATCTTATAGTTGATGCTGAAAACAGGATGTATATTATTTGCAGTACTCTGAAGAGAGATACTGAATCTAAAGAAGATGACGCTGCATCTGACACAACCAGGTTGCAGGAAAGGCAGCCATAAGGCATGAAGAAAGCTCTCGGATTCAGCACAAGGATCCTTGCCTGGACGCCACTGTTTATTTCTTCCCTTCATTTTTGTGCTGTTGTCATAGCCTGGACTGCGGCAGTCCTGAAGCTTTATTTTATTCTCATTCAAAACATTCATGATCAGTTCTGTTAGGCCTTTTCCAGTAGAGTCATCCACAGACCAGAAACAGATAAAGTGTTCCTTTACTGGGATACAGCCATCCTTGTCATCAATAAAACTTACTGTAAATGACATCTTTTAACTGTCATTAACTAGTGTTGGGAGTGCAGTCCATTATTATGGCATAGTACTTCACTTTGCGGAGCTGCATAAATGTATTCTCATGCACCCTCCTTGCCCATAAGGTCAATCAATTTGTTTCAAATTGTTTTGCTGCTGTAATGGTTTATAGGTTTTTTTACAAACTACTTGACATAGGTGCTCATGCATGACGTTGTCGTATTTCCCAAGGAGCTCTACCAAATCAAGTAAATTACCATTCTGTTCAGTGAACAACTTATCTGACAAGCCCCCAAAAGCCAAATTATTCTTTGCAAAGAAGAGGGTAATTAAGATGAGATGCTCAAATATATTCCTCCAATGCTAGGTTTCTACATTAATAATGCACTGGTTTTCTGTGTCTATGCATTTATTCAGCATGAACCTGGAGTCATCCGCCATCCATTTGGAGTAGGCCATAAATTGGCTGGGTGACTTTTCATGTTGCTTCAGAGCATCAGCTAAATTATGCCAGTAATTGTACCTGGAATGCACAAGCAACAATATGGCATTCTTGTCAAATATTTTGCAACAAAACCAGAACTCTTTGTCAGTTGATTTCAAGTAAACTAACTAACACTGATTCAGATTCTCAGCATTCTCGAGCATTCTTTTGCAGTATAACTTTGAAAAGTATTGTTTCTGCTTATTTACCTGAAATATCGTATCCTTGATTTTGCCTGGCCCATTCAAAATTGTACAATCAATATCAGCAGAGTTTGGGATCACCAGCCATAAAGCAGGATCTGATGCATCAATTTGTGATGTGCAAATTTTCTCATTGTTGTGTTTGTCATCATGTGACACTGATTATTCTTTATCATTTCTCTCCTTTTCATGTAAACCAGTTTTTTTTTTCACTACTCTCCTTTTCATGTGAGCCACATTCTTCTTTATCATCACTCTCCTTTATGGCACAAGGAACACAGGGAAATTCTACATCACTTTCCTCACATTTCCATGCCTCAAATTCAGGTAAATCTGCTGATTCCTTAGCAATAGGATTTCCATCATTTATACTTTGCTCCTAAATTTCTTCTGCAGTGGGACGATCGCTACTGCCTAAAGCCCGGTCTGTGGTGTTCTGTTTGAGATATTTTCCCATCAAATTTGCCCCTTGCTGCAAACTAGATTGTAATTGAGATTTTTGTTTCCTAAACTGAGCTCCTGAAGGTTTCTTCGGGGGCATCTTTTATTTTTTATGGGGGGAAACAGACAGTATTAAGGAGAACAAAAGTTTATGTTCCACAGTCTTAGAACATGATTAAACATGGCAAAAGAAGTAACAGTATTTCTTTTGTATTGTTGCGTAGATAGGGATTTGACAGATATCTCTCTTTAAATGTCCTTTATTGGCTGCCACTTACACTCCTCAAGTCTTAAAATACAAAAACACTTTCACAATTCCACAATAGAACAAGGTTCACAATATCGCAGCTGGGCTTTCACGTAGTTCTTAGATCTCACTGACTGACTGGCAATGCCCCATGCCTTATATATCAGCGAAGGCCTGGCTGACAATATTCTAGGAGCTTCAAGTTAAATGTAGTTCTCAAAGTCTGGAAGGTTCCATGAGATTCTACAGAGGTCCAGAACATTCTAGGAGGTTAGTGAAAAATGAATCCACTTACGGACTACCTGAACATTTTACTTCAAACATTCTATTTTCTCTTTTGTAACTAACTACAAAAATAGCACCCCAGGTGATTGCCTGGGTCATCTGGCCTACTTTTAGGTGCCTAAATATGGACTTTGCCTCATTTCACACATCCATTTTTTCAAGATCTTGGCCATTGTGCCCACAGCCACTGCCTTCTACCACCAAGAGTACAATTCTGATTCTAATAGTCCCAACAATAAAAAAAAAACCACTTAATTTGATGGAACCATCTATATATAACAATTTATATGGAAAATGCAAAGATTTTCTTGAGATGGAAAATTTGTAATGCAATCCTGCACTGATTTGCATCTACTTCACTGCAGCTGCATCTCTGTTGTCACAGTGAACCTATCTGCTGACAGAGTCTGCTTTTAGGAGAGCGTCTGTCATGGCTTTCAGTCTTTCTGGCATTATGGGAAGGCTTTATTGCTCTTTGACCAGAGTCATGCTGAGATGCTGAGACAGTGTGATGCATTTGTAGTCCTTGTTTGGACTAATTTGGGGAGTTAGAGTTCTGTTGATCGCTACACAGATAAAATATACCAGGACTTTACAAAACATAAGCATTTTCCAGGCAAGTCAATCTTTATATATTAAAATTGAAACCTAGTTTTGAAGTGTGAGACCAGCAGGGAACCTGTGCAAACTATGGAGATAAATTGATACTTGTCGACACAGGCTTTTGAAATTCTTATGGCAGTATTGTGCAATAGGAGCAACCTATGAATGGTATCCAAGGCTGCCTAAAATAGAAAGAATAGCAGTAGACCAATCTGAAAACAAAGGAGAAATAATAATAAATAATCAGGAAAGATCAATAGAAAAATATCTGTGAAGTAGGGCACAGACAGTCACTGCACAGCAATGAGGAAGAAGATATACAAATAAAAGGCAGGAGAAAGGAGTAGATCACCACAAATGTAATAGAATCTTTCTGAGATTTGCATTCCAACAAACACACCTGAGTCTTCCACATTCAGTAGCTGAAAAGATCTCCCATCTCACTTTTAGCTTGATACAAAGGCAGGACAGTACAGGTTCCGATAAGATACTAGAAGCCTGACATTTCAGTGAGGCATTTTCTTCTGGGACAATTTCTCTTGAAGCTTCAGAAGCTGGGCAAGCATTAGTGACCACAGGCAGAACCATGTTTCCTGCAATTATTATTGGTTTGATCGTTTCAGGAATTGAGTTCATTACAGGGATTATAGCAAACGGATTGATGATCATTGTGAATTGCAGTGAGTGGATCAGAAGCAGAAAACTGACCTGTTGTGACATGATCCTGACTAGCCTGGGCATCTCAAGATTTTTCCTACAGTGCACGATAATCATTAATGGTACCATCTTTCAATTATCGCAAGATATGAATGAACAGTGTGCTATGTCGAGAACAATGGCTGTTGTCTGGATGTTTCTAAATACTCTCAATCTATGGTTTGCCACCTGGCTCAGTGTCTTCTACTGCATGAAGATCGCCAACTTCAGCCAACCTCTCTTCCTCTGCCTGAAGCGGAGAATATCAGGGCTAATGCCACAGCTACTCATAGGATCCTTTCTGGTCTCCTTGGTCACCTGTTTCCCTTCAGTTAATGGCATAGACAGAAAGTACATAAACAATTCAATGAATAATCTGTCAGAAACCACCACCGGTGAATGTCAATATAAGGTTGATTTATCTTCTAGCTTCTTTATTTTGTCCATGCTTGGATATTCATTTCCCTTTATTATATTTATGATGTCCTCCATACTGTTAATCATTTCCCTGTGGAGACACAGCAAGTGGATGGAAAAAACCACGAGCAGCTCCAGGGACACCATTACGGAGGTTCATTTCAGAGCAATTAAAGGACTGATCTCTTTCATCTTCTTCTACATTTCTTATTTTGTGGCACTAGTAATATTATTGTTAGAAATATCTACCATCAACACCTACTTCTTATGGATAGTGATAATGGGTGCGTATCCCTCTGGGCACTCTGTTATCCTAATTCTGGGTAATCCCAAACTGAAGAGGGTAGCAGTGAGGGCTTTGCACTATGCTGGATGCAGGCTGAGAGATGCGGTTTCACAGAACTGCTCATGATGAAATTTTAAAAAGACATCCCCTTCTCCCCTCTATTTATTTATCAAATATTTTCCCCTACTTCAGCATGCACTAAGATTAGAAGATTTCCATCTAGAGCTTTGCTTCTTGTGGATAGTGATAGAGGACCATGTTAAACTTAGGGTGGCATGATTTTTTTTTCTTTAATGTTTGTGAATGAATAACTCATGGAGGTCAAGGGCAAAATCCTCTTGATTGTGAACTATATTTCCTGAGATTGAGGAGTCGAAGTCCTTGAACTGATACAAGTATCCAGTCATGCAGGGGTCCTAAAATGAGAGAGGTGGAATGGACCCCCCTATCTCCAAGCTGCAAGATCTCCACAATCCCAGATGCCTGCAATGACCTCCTAATGATCTGAGGGTCTTGACATGAAAAGACAAGAACATCACATTAACAAATGAAAACAAAAGATGGCCTAGAGGATCCGCCCCTGTTGTGATGAATGGTGCTAGTGGCTGCCACCAGGTGAGTCTTTGATGCAGAGACAATCACAGATCTAGTTAAAGTCAATGGCTGTGCTAAGCATTCTTTCAACCTCTACCAAAAATTAATCAAGTCCCTTTAGATACTAGATAACTACAAACAAAGGAGGGACTATCCAAGGCATATGGCGAGTCATAGTTAAATTGTGTGGGCTGAAGAGTTGCCCTGATTGCAAATGCAGGGGGTAAGATTTTGGTTTTGCAGCCTTTCTGTGCTGGGGCACAAGCCAGGGGAAAGCCTGGGGAAGCAGTTGTGAATATGACCCTGACAAGAAGCAGACAGAGAGTGTTTCTGGGGCACAGAACTTGCTGGAGTGGCAGACCTGGGAAATTTTGAGCCAGGAAACTGCCTGAAGTTCTTTGTTCCTACTGTATTTAGGGGAACAGGAATTTGTATACACTTCTGTAAATAAACCAGATTACCCTAAAAAATATCACCCAGCTTGTATCACCAATTTCTCATCCTAACGGAAACAACCTGGCAAGGCCCTGAATATTGGCTAACTGCTCATGCCAGTTGGGCAAAATTGGTACTGGGACAGGAGAGAGCTGCTGACCCCAGTGGGAACAGATAACGAAGGTGCTCCCAGAAATCAACGCAAATCAATATCAAATTAGGATTTAACACTAGCCAAAAGAAATTAAAACAAAAGCTGAAGATGTCCCAGAAGGAACTAAAGGAAGAGCTGGAGATATTAAGTAAGATCTGTAGGATTACTAGAAAGAACTGAAAAATGACCTGGAGTCAGAAATAAAAACCTTTTTGGAGCAGCAGCTAGAAAATTCCTAATCTGGATGTAAGAAATCAAAATATAACCTAGAGAAGGAATTCAAAGTGTTGCAGACCACTGTGGACATCAGCCTCCTGGGTGAGGAATCAGGCCAGTCAGAGAGCTTGGGTACTTTACAATATTTTTCTACCCCATTTGCATAACTCACAGAGGCCCAGCAAGGAGAAGTTGGCTTGTTCCAGCTCAAGTAATACAAAAGCCCATTCTCTCTGAGAGAACAAATCCTTGTAAGTCTTATTTGGCTCAGTTTAACGTCATAGCCCAAATGAATGGTTGTAGAGATGGGGAGAGGCAGCTTTCTGGCTGCCAATTTGAGTGGTCAGCTCGGATGTGCTACAGAATTTGCCCGAGAAAATACTGTATTGTCTGGATTTGTTACAAGCTCTTGACAAGCAGTTTGAAGCCAGCCATCAGTCTGAGCTGGCAAGGCACAGTTGAGGGCTAGAAGGAGGGGGAAAGAAGAGATCCCAGACAGAGGACCCGAGGAGACTTGTGTTCCTGGAATATCCAGGTACCAGTGAGGACTTCCAATACAAGTTAGCAGTGTTCATAAAAGCTCAGCTGAACTTCATCCTAACATAAGAATGGCCATATTGGTCAGACCAAAGGTCCACCCAGCCCAGTATCCTGTCTACCGACAGTGGCCAATGCCAGGTACCCCAGAGGGAGTGAAACTAAGAAGTAAGGTTCAAGTGACCTCTCTCCTGCCTTCCATCTCCACCCTCTGACAAACAGAGGCTAGGGACACTTTTCCTTACCCATCCTGGCTGATAGCCATTAATGGACTTAATCTTCATGAATTTATCTAGTTCTCTTTTAAACCCTGTTATAGTTCTAGCCTTCACAACCTCCTCAGGCAAGGAGTTCCACAGGTTGACTGTGCGCTGTGTGAAGAAGAACTTCCTTATATTTGTTTTAAACCTGCTACCCATTAATTTTATTTGGTGGCCCCTAGTTCTTATATTATGGGAACAAGTAAATAACTTTTCCTTATTCACTTTCTCCACACCACTCATGATTTTATATCTCCATCATATCCCCCCTTAGTCTCCTCTTTTCCAAGCTGAAAAGTCCTAGCCTCTTTAATCTTTCCTCATATGGGACCCGTTCCAAACCACTAATCATTTTAGTTGCCCTTCTCTGAACCTTTTCTAATGCCAGTATATCTTTTTTGAGATGAGGAGACCACATCTGTATGCAGTATTCAAGATGTGGGCATACCATGGATTTATATAAGGGCAATAAAATATTCTCCATTTTATTCTCTATCCCTTTTTTAATGATTCCTAACATCCTGTTTGCTTTTTTGACTACTGCACACTGCATGGATGTGTTCAGAGAACTATCCACGATGACTCCAAGATCTCTTTCCTGATTAGTTGTAGCTAAATTAGATCCCATCGTATTGTATGTTTGATTGGGATTATTTTTTCCAATGTGCATTACTTTACATTTATCCACATTAAATTTCATTTGCCATTTTGTTGCCCAATCACTTAGTTTTGTAAGATCTTTTTGAAGTTCTTCACAGTCTGCTTTGGTCTTAACTATCTTGAGCAGTTTAGTATCATCTGCAAACTTTGCCACCTCGCTGTTTACCCCTTTCTCCAGATCCTTTATGAATAGGTTGAATAGGATTGGTCCTAGGACTGACCCTTGGGGAACACCACTAGTTACCCCTCTCCATTCTGAAAATTTACCATTTATTCCTACCCTTTGTTCCCTGTCTTTTAACCAGTTCTCAATCCATGAAAGGATCTTCCCTCTTATTCCATGACAATTTAATTTACGTAAGAGCCTTTGGTGAGGGACCTTGTCAAAGGCTTTCTGGAAATCTAATGTCACTATGTCCACTGGATCCCCCTTGTACACATGTTTGTTGACCCCTTCAAAGAACTCTAGTAGATTAGTAAGACATGATTTCCCTTTATTACCTTTTGAGTTTTTGGCTAACTGTTCTTCAAACTCCTTTTTGGCTTTTCTTATTACATTTTTACACTTAATTTGGCAGTGTTTATGCTCCTTTCTATTTACCTCACTAGGATTTGACTTCCACTTTTTAAAAGATGCCTTTTTATCTCTCACTGCTTCTTTTACATGGTTGTTAAGCCACGGTGGCTCTTTTTTAGTTCTTTTACTGTGTTTTTTAATTTGGGGGATACATTTAAGTTGAGCCTTTGTTATGGTGTCTTTGAAAAGTGTCCATGCAGCTTGCAGGAATTTCACTCTAATCACTGTACCTTTTAATTTCTGTTTAAATAACCTCCTCATTTTTGCAGAGTTCCCCTTTCTGAAATTAAATGCCACAGTGTTGGGCTGTTGCGGTGTTCTTCCCACCACAGGAATGTTAAATGTTATTATATTATGGTCACTATTTCCAAGCAGTCCTGTTATAGTTACCTCTTGGACCAGATCCTGTGCTCCACTCAGGACTAAATCAAGAGTTGCCTCTCCCCTTGTGGGTTCCTGTACCAGCTGCTCCAAGAAGCAGTCATTTAATGTATTGAGAAATTGTCTCTGCATTTCGTCCTGAGGTGACATGTACCCAGTCAATATGGGGATAATTGAAATCCCCCACTATTACTGAGTTCTTTATTTTGATAGCCTCTCTAATCTCCCTTAGCATTTCATCGTCACTATCATTGTCCTGGTCAGGTGGTCGATAATAGATCCCTACTGTTATATTCTTATTAGAGCATGGAATTACTATCCATAGAGATTCTATGGAACATGTGGATTAATATAAGATTTTTACTTCATTTGATTCTACATTATCTTTCACATACAGTGCCACTCCCCTGACCTGTTCTGTCCTTCCAATATATTTTGTACCCCGGAATGATTGTGTCCCATTGATTGTCCTCACTCCACCAGGTTTCTGTGATGCCTATTATATCAATATCCTCCTTTAAGACGAGGCACTCTAGTTCACCTATCTTATTATTTAGACTTCTAGCATTTGTGTACAAGCACTTTAAAAACTTGTCACTGTTTATTTGTCTGCCCTTTTCTGATGTGTCAGATTCTTTTTTATGTGAATGTTTCTCGTCTGATCTGGCCCATACTTTATCCTCTTCCATCCTCTCCTCCTGACTAAAACCTAGAGAATCTCTATCAATAGACTCTCCTCTAAGAGAAGTCTCTGCCTGAGCCACGTGCGCCTCTGAAGCAATCAGCTTTCCCCCATCTCTTAGTTTAAAAATTGCTCTGCAACCTTTTTAATGTTAAGTGCCAGCAGTCTGGATCCACTTTGGTTTAGGTGGAGCCCATTCTTCCTGTATAGGCTCCCCCATCCCAAAAGTTTCCCCAGTTCCTAATAAATCTAAACCCCTCCTCTCTGCACCATTGTCTCATCCATGCATTGGGACTCTGAAGCTCTGCCTGCCTACCTGGCCCTGCACATGGAACTGGAAGTATTTCTGAGAATGCCACCATAGAGGTCCTGGATTTCAGTCTCTTTCCTAGCAGCCTAAATTTGGCCTCCAGGACGTCTCTCCTACCTTTCCCTATGTCATTGGTACCTACATGTACCACGACCACTGGCTCCTCCCCAGCACTACACATTAGTCTATCTAGATGCCTCAAGAGATCCGCAACCTTCGCACCAGGCAGGCAAGTCATCATATGGTTCTCCCTGTCATCACAAACCCAGCTATCTATGTTTCTAATCCTGCAGCTGAAGATCATGAATGTGTAATAGGACCCATGGAATTCACAGGAATGGTGTACATGGGCTCAAAAGTAACAGCTATTAACTTAGACATGCTAAAAAGGCTAGGGAATGGGGGATCCAGAACTCAGACCTGCCTGGTCTCAGATAGACAGAGGAACTAGAGAACAGGTACCTATCCAAAAATGGGGAAAACTGGGTTTCAGAAGTGGACCTCAGGGATGGAGCATGAAATCTGGATAACCACGATAGCGGATTAGCCAGTGATTTGTTTGGATTCCATTTACAATAACTGTGTAAAAATACCAGCAGATTCAATCTGTAGAACTTCCCTTTAAAGATGGGTTCTGGTGAAACAAATTACTTGTAGACAATTGATTTTCAGTGAACAAATTGTCCTATCCCTATGGAGTAGAAACCTTAATGTGCTTTCCAGCAACGGAAAGATATGGAATGGTTGAAACCTGATTTGAGACCCAGCATCTCAGGGGAATCTTAGTTGGTAAAGATCTTGTAATTTCTGTCTATTCACTGAATGTTTCTAACTCACAAATGGGCAGAGTTTTGTAGGGATCTGCTGCTATTATAGAAAGTTTATTTGGGAGTTCACCAATATCGGGAAACATTGCATAGCTGAGTGAGAAAACAGAACCCTTTCAGTGGTCGACAGAGTGTGATTTGGCATTCCCAGAACTGAAAGGGATCCTTGTTCCTCTAGTAGCCTGTTCATGTTTCAAAACCCCTTTCATGTTCACATGGACACTAGTGCTCACAGATTGGTAGTTGTATTGACACTAGACTATAAGGACCATCTGAGAAGGGGGCAGGGAAACAGAATTTCAGTTTGGCTGTCTCAGAGACTGAGTGTAGCTGTGGAACTGAGGCTGGAAGAATTGTGACGCTCATGAATTCCCCATGAGGATAGAATGTGAGAAGTCTGTTGCAACTTAGTGACTCCACAGAAACTCTCCCAAAATGTGGAGTCTGAGTCATGTAATCCATTTAATCTTGTTATTTGTAACCTAGAACTTCTTGTATCCATCTGCCTGCTAAACACTGGTCAGGTGCTTAAGAAAAAACAGTTGATCTGAAACTTCTTTTCATGTTCGGAGTTGTTACTTGAATTGTTCTGGCTCATTGCTGTGGTCGCATAATGATGCATGGCACCTCAATACAGGAGTAAATTCTGATCACTTCATAATAGCGAGGAAAATAGCTTATCTTGCCACTTCCTGTAGTGTTTAGTTATTAAACTTTCACTAAAAGAACAGTGTTGTGGTTCTCCGAAGTGGTGTAGCATATCACACTGATTAGGATTTGCACACACAAGGTTGTTTTATATCTGACATCTCTGCGGGATACGTGTGAATGATTTGCACAACATAATATTGAGAACTTCAAGCACTTGCTCACTCTAGTGACCAACAGTAAACATTGCAGGTTTCTCTGTATAGTGCAGTTATTACATTGCAGATGAAGCCAAATTTCTGCTCTGAATTACACAAGAGGAAATATGGAGTATTTTCACTAAAGTCAGTGGAGTTATTCCATATTTACATTGATCTACATTGAATCTGTTTCAATGGCTTTAAATTTGGGAGTTTATTGTACTGGTCAAATGTATATGGTTAATGATTTTTCTATTCTATTTTATACACACAAGCAGGGTAATTGGGCAGCACCGGACAAGATGTCTGGCTGGGCTCCCCCCATCATGACAGAGCTCTGAGGGGCAGGAAGGAGGATAGAGGAAACACAGGGACATGCCCAGAGGTTGGAATCTCTTGGGATTTCCCAGGTTCTAGGGTCAAAGTTGTAGAGTGTAGGTTCTAAACCCATGGGCAGGCTGCAGGCTATGCAGGGTTGTGGGATGGGGGGTGGCAGGCAGTAGCCAACAGAATGTGGGTTTCCCCTAGAGGTAGAATGTAACAGATCAAACACTTTTGTGTCCAGCTCAGAGACAGAGCCAAATGCCATTGAAAGAGCTCCCTCTGCGGGGGGGTGGGGGGGGGCATGCAGTATGGTGATACTCCACAGGTAATAGAAGCTGGGAGACTGAGGCACACTCTGGTGTGGTGGCCATGATTGAAATTAAGCTGGGGGATCAAAATGGGGGGAACTGAGGTGCATTTCAGGATGGCTGCAGCCAAGATTCCAGCAGAAATGGAGGACCAAAATTAGGGAAACAGACACAGGTTGGGGTGGCTGCAACCAAACTCCCACTGGATATTGAGAACCAAAATGGGAGAAACTGAGGCACAGCTTAGGGTGGCTGCCTATAGAAACTGGGGACCAAATTTGAGAAAACTGAGGATTGCAGGGTTAGGTTCTGAGGAGTGTGCCGGCATGCTGTCTGCATTCCAGGCCCTGGCCTGTAAGATGAGGATACCTATGGCAGATGAAAAAAGCAGAGAGGCCCTCTACTAAGCTGATCTGCTTAGGCTTTGAGTTAGATGTGAGGGCTGGTATATCTAGACTCCCCCAGGATAAACTGGGGGAACTTCTGGGATTGATTGTCCAGGCTAGAACAGCCAGAAAGTTGCAGTCCATTATTGGGCATCTTAACTTTGCGTGCCAAATGGTGGCCCTGTGGAAGGCACTTTGCATCTCACTGTTAGCTGCCACCATGGGAATAGCAAAGCCCAGCCATTTTATGAGAGTTAATAAAGAGAGGAAGGCAGATTTGGGAGTGTGGGAACAGTTTCTGAATCATTTTAATGGAGTGTCTTTTTGGAGGGAGGATGATAGAGGCAGATTTAAAGGTTATTCTACTGCATTGGGAACAATAGGTTTTGGGATATTTTACTCAGGCAGGTGGTTTGGCCCAAAATGGCCCTCAGTTTGGATACAAAGAGGTATAGTAAAGGATATTACGTGCTTTGAATTATTCCCCATTTTGGTAGCAATAACTATTTGGGGGATGGGTTTTGCCAACAAAAGTGTGTCCTTTTGGAGTTCCAAGATGGCTCTTTAAATCTTAACCTATGTTTCTGTGCTAAACACATGCCTGGGATTGATAATGGCAAAGCCAAGGCATTGTCTCTACTTCAGGATGACAAAGTGTGGGCCCTGGCTCTGAGGGCCAGCTAAGAACCCGAACAGATGCTGGCAGGTTTCTGGAACATTGGCTCTTGGGGTCATACAGAGATTGATACGGCCACAAGTGTTTAGGGCCTAGGACAGGAAACGTAATGATTTTGTGTAATTTCAGAGGAGGGAAGGCCTGTTGATGACATGGCCTATTCCAGGACACCAGATACTTCAGTAGGGGCTGTTGCTGGCAATCTGGTGGCTACCATCTCCAGGTGCCTCTTGGGCTGCCGGTAAGATGAGAGGATAGCCAGATCCTTGTAGAGAGTTCTTAATTCAGAGGCTGCTGTGGGGTGGTCTTGGGACATGGGCTCTAGAGAAGATCCCTGTCCTCCCATCACTGTTTAGACGCTTGGGGATATGGGGCATTTTCTCAGTCCGATATGCAGACATGAACAGGAGGCAGCACTGTTAAAGGCTGTATTCCTGGTAGTGTTTTCTGAAGCTTTTAAAGTTAATGAACTAGTGCCTGGGTCACCTCGGTGTACTTCAGGAAGGGCTTTGCAGTGGAGCGATTTACAGTGGGAGGAACAATCGGACGTCTGGACCCTGAGGATCTCAGAAACAGCTCGGCAGGCGGGAGGGAGGTGAAATGAGTACATAATATGGCAGGTGATGAGGCAGATATTTGCCCAGAAGGGACATTGATGAGACCAGTTGGGGAGGGGGGCCCTATTTATTCATGGTGATGGAAGGCCCCACACAACATACCAGTTTGTTACAGTTTTAAGAAAGGGACTGACAAAATTGAGGCTACAGGCCCTTGAACTCAGTTAGCACTCATTGCAGACTGGGGGCTGTGACAGCTGCAGCCCAGGACGAGGGGCTAGGCAATTGGGCAATGGCATTCAAATGCATACAGGATGTATGTAGGTGAGATCCTGGGTAGAGAATCAGAGCTAATTTTCCTGTGTCTCCAATTTCAGAACTGGGCAAATGGGCCGAGCGAGCAGTGGTGTGAATCTGGAGGTTCCTAATTGGTCCTATGTGGTGAGACCATCACGAACTGCCATGGATGGAGGGGCAAGCTCTGGGACCAGCTGATGCCCCTTGTACACTCTTTCATAACCTGGGAGCAGGCACCGGCTGCAATTATTGTTCACTTTGGCAAAAAACGGCGTGGGAATGCATAATGGACTCAAAGTGATGATCCCTTAGGAGGGATTTGGGGGCAGAACCAAGAATTTTCCCCTGGGGTGTTGATTATTTGGTCTGATGTTGAATCACTGGATATGGCGGGGGGCTGGGAAGCCTCCATGGGTCAATATGATCAGGAGGTATGAATAGGGAACTAGCTAAATTAATACATAATCAAGAGCATTTGGTAATTCCTCTTCTGCACATATCTTACTGGGAAACCGAGTTATTCAGGGAGGATGGGTACACCAGGGAAGCAGATATATTTTTGGCCGAAGGAATCAGTAAATATCTAGGAACCCAGTGGAGGGGAGGTGGGAGTCAGCCAAGCTAAGTTGCTTGTGCCACCTTGTGGCAGATGCCTAGTGTAGGTACTGGCTATGGCAAGAACATGGTTACTGGATTAAAGGGAAAGTAGAAGGATTTTAAGGACAGCATCCCTTAAGCAAGCAGAGGGAGGAGGGTCTAGTGCAGTGGGGAGCCAACCCCCGCCTTTTTTCTAGCCCCTCCTAAGGAAGTGGAGGAAGTGAGATTCAGGGCTCCTATGTCTGGTACAACAGAGAGCTGATTTCCCACCCGCACACACAGTTTATAGCCCATTTTAACCTCACAGGAGGGAAGGGTGGAGGGGTCCTAGCAAACTATGTGGCTGGGACCTGGTTGCAAGTTATGTGGAAATGATTAAGGAAATCATGATGACCTGCACTGTACAATTTATTGTTGGGGAGTGACTCACAGATATTTTAAGTGAATAAAGTTGCTGCTTATTGAAACCACATCCATTGCCTCATGCTTTCTTCTGTGCAGCCAGATAATGTGCTCACCCCAGCTCAAGATGTTGTGTCCTTGCTCTGTTGGCTGGAGGAAAAGGGATCCCTGCCCTTATAGAGCTCTCCTTTACAACAGGTGATGAAGTGGGGACGTTTATAGGGATGCGCTAGGAAGAACAAGAAGCAGTTTGACCAAGGTATGTGTGTGGAGGGGGTGGGGTGGGGTGGGGTGCGGGGCAGATCTCCCTGCTTGTGCTGACCGTGTGCGTGGAAGGTATTTATACTCTGAGTGGTCATGGAGAAGCCCTCTTTTACCGGTAATGGGCTGGTAGCACTCACTCGCCCATGAAATTTGCAAAGGGACTGGGTTTCCTCATGACCTACTGTGGGCATTATGCTAGTGACCCTTTTCTCCTTGGGGGCTAGGAGGGAATTTTTTTCCTCATTGCTGGATTGGCTTAGGCAAGGGCGAGTTTCTTCACCTTCCACACAGCTCGGTTGGGGGTGGGGGGGTTAGATTATAATATTGCAATTTTGTATGTGGAACTTGTGGCAGATGTCCAGTGCAGGTATGTGGCATGGAAGGGATATGGTTTCTGGATAAAAAGAATGGAAATGAATTTCAAGGATACCGTCTCTTAAGAGAGCTGAGGAAGGGGAGTTTGGTACTTCTATGTTTGGCACAGCAGGGAGTCACCCCTCTTCCTTTTAGCCCCCCCTTTAATGGAGCAGAGGAAATGGGATTCAGGGTTCCTACATCTGGTACCCCTTTTATAGCCCCCTTTAGCCTCATATAAGAGGAAGATGGTGGGGTCCCAACAATGGGATGTCTGAGATCAAGTTGGGGATTATATGAAAATAATTAATAAATAAAAATGACCTGTACTGTACAATTTATTGATGGGGACTCCCAGATACTATAAATGAATAAAGTTGCAGCCTAGTTTCACCACATCCATTGCCTTCTGTGTTTCTTCCAGCGTTGCTGGACAATTGCGTTGCTTGTTCCCTTTAGGTGGCTACACAGAGGATCATTCTGCTGGGTTATCAGTCACTCACCTTTCACCAGCACTAAACTCTCTACAAAGAATATAAAGAAACTTGCTATAAGGTGCCTTGTTTTCCAAAGTGCTGAGCACCCCCACCTCCCACTGACTTTAATAGGTGCTGGAGGTAATTAGCACCACTGAAAATTGGGCCAGTCCTGTTAGATATGCAGAGCTTGTGCTGCAGTTTTCCAGTTCAAAGTGTTATGCTCTGAAGGGTTTGAATTATACTAGTCAGGTGCGGTTTTAGTATCAATATTAGCCCACAAGTGTATTGATCTTTGTACAAATATTTGTAGAGGTCATCCTGGTCTGTTCACAGTGTATGGCCTCTTAGACAATTGCTTTCTTGTTCTCCTGATTCCTGGCAGAGACTTTTTGTTATCTCTCGTCAATTCTTGGCACTCCTGATGTGTCCCAACGCTGCAAGAGGCCAAGCCTTAAAATACTGGAACAAATGCTCCAGAATTCTGTCCTTGACTGTGTCTACTTCTGCTGTGCACACGTTTTTTCTTATAGAAACGTTTCCTTCTCAGTTCTGCACAAATAACTCTGTGTTGTTCATTTTTCATAATCACCAGATGGCAAAATAAGATGTATCAAAATCAATCCAGATTCTCTCTCTCACTTTGGTACTGTTGGAAATAAGGAGAGAGATTTTATTTGCATTGCAAATATTGATAATGTTTGAACTGTATGTTGTTCCAAAAGCTTCAGATGGGTCTTCACAGATTCAAAGGCCAGAAGGGATCATTGTGATTATCTAGTGTGGCCTCCTCTATAACACAGGCCATAGAACCTACCCAAAACAATTCCTAGAGTATCTCTTTTAGAAAAACATCCAGTCTTGTTTTACAGTGTGTCATGGTTCTAGAATCCACCAGAATCCCTAGTAAACTGTTCCATTGGTTACTTACACTCACCATTAAAAAAATTTGTTTTCTTCCACATCTTCTTCCAGGTCTTCTTTTGTGCCATGTTTTCTTTCATTCTAGTTTTTTAATCCAATGTTGCATGGTACCAAGTCAAATGCCTTCCAGAAGTCTAAATATATTATATCAACAATATTATATTTGTCAACAAAACTTGTAATCTCATCAAATACAGATATCAAGTTACTTTAATGGGATCTATTTTCCATAAATCCGTGTTGATTTGCATTACACTCCTTGAATTCCTTATTATTCAAATCCCATACCAGCTGCTCCACTATCTTGCCTAGGATCGATGTCAGGCTGACAGACCTACAATTACCTAGGTCATCCCATTGGTCCCCTTTAAAAATTGGCACATTAGCATTCTTGAATTCTTCTGGAACTTCCTCAGTGCTATTGAAATTCATCATTAATGGTCAAGCATAATCCTCAATCAGTTCTCTTAAAACTCTTGGATGCAAGTTATCTGGACCTGCTGATTTTAAAATCTCCAACTTCAGTAGTTTCTGTTTAACATATTCCAGAGATACTAGTGGAATGGAAAGAGTGTTAGTCTTATCATATCGTTTGTTTTCCCCATATACAGAACAGAAATATTTACCACTTTTGCTTTTTCTGCATTATTATTATAATTAATATTGCTACCATTTCCACTACTAATGGAGCAATACCATTCTCGTGATTCTTTTTGTTCATAATATCTTTTTTAAAACCTCCTTATTTTCCTTAGACCTGATGGCCAGAGAATTCTCCTTGTGTCCCTGTGCTTCCCTTATCAATTTTCTGTAATTCCTAACTTCAGATTTATATTCATTATTATCAGCTTTCCCTTTCTTCCATTTGTTACACACACACACACACACACACACACACACACACTATATATAAAAATTGTTGCCTTCACTTCCTCTCCAAACCAGGCTGGTTTTTTAACCAGAATGGCCTTCTTCCTTGATTGTGCTTTTTGGACATCCTCACAAGGTGTTCTTAAATCATTCCCAATTATGATTCACATTTTTTGGATTAAATTCTTCCTCCAAGCTGATTTTGCTCATAATTGTTTTCAGTTTTGTGAAGCTGGCCCAATTAAAGTACTAAGTATGTATATTACTGGTCTGGACTTTATTCTACTAGCACATTATAAATGTGACCAAGTCATGATCACTTGTACCTAAGCTGCCATTACATTCTAGTTCTGTGATCAGTTCTTCTTTATCTGTTAAGAGCTAATAAAGAATTTTCCTGCATCAGCTGCAACACTTTTTGAGTTAAGAAAGTGTCATGTGTGTTTAGAAATTCCAAGCATGTTTTAGTACTGGGAGAATGAGACCTCCAGCATATGTCATTCAAATTGAAGTCCCCTATGTTCAGGCTTTTTTCCCTCTACATGTTCTAGATTGGTGTGTAAGGAGCCAGTCATCCATTTCCCTAGTCTGATTTGGTGAATCTAGTGCATTATCCATTTCTGGTAGTGTTCAGGAAGCGGGAAAGTTAATGCCCATAGCTGAGCCAAACACCACCTTGTTCCATGATTTGTTAGCTTTCTAGATACAATAAGGCAGATTGGCTAGAAGGTAAAAATACTCTTACCATGATGGAAGGAAGCTTTTGGAGGGAAAAATATACCTGCCTTGGCTTGGAAAATTGTTCATAACCACAACACAGTGAGACCGTCAAAAAGGACATGTCTGTCCATTAACCAAGCTTCAAGAGGAAATGATTGGTGTTAGAAAAAGAAAGAAGGGAGATTCTGTCTCAAATCATTTTATGCAACATATATAAGCTTCTCGAATTGAACATTGACCTAACCAGCTTAATAAGATTTTCAGAGAGTTAAACATCCCTGCCTCAGTGCAAACAACATATTAATGCAATTTTAAGGTTGACGTTTCCACTAGGGTGACCAGACAGCAAATGTGAAAAATTGGGACAGCGGGTGGGGGGTAATAGGAGCCTATATAAGAAAAAGACCCAAAAATCGGGACTGTCCCTATAAAATCGGGACATCTGGTCACCCTAGTTTCCACCTGCACTAACATCAGGAAATTGAATGTTAAAGTTTTCACCGCACCAGTAACTCAACCCTATTTACCAATGTAGAGATGGGTCAAAGCTGGAGCCCTGCCACCTGAGCAGCACCACCTTTTGGGAAAAATTAGATACATATGTAAGCTTCATGGCTCATTTCTACACATTATAGTTTGGATTACTGTTTGTGCTGTTCAGTTTGATATACTAGACACTATTTAAGAAGTGAGACAGAGTTATGTTTTCCAGAACAATCACATTTGAATTTTCTGACTTATGTACACTTACATCTTCTAACTGCTCCTCTTGCAGTTTCCTTTTGTTCTTAAAAACAAAAAGGGAATGTGACGAGGTGTGCATACCCAGCACCAGGCAGGAAAGGGTTAATCCCACACTATGGTCTCCTGCATCCCAATCCCCTGCCCCAGCCCTGATCCCCCTCTCGCCCTCAATCCCTCCTGCACCCCAAACCCCTTATCCCCAGCCCCACTCTAGAGCCCACACCCACAGTGGAACCCTTACGCCCCCTCCCACATCCTAGACCCCTCATTTCTCGCCCTACTCCAGAAACCACATCCCCAGCCCAAAGCCCGTACCCCCTCCCTAACCCCAACCCCCTGCCTCAGACAGGAACCCCCTCCAATACTCTGAACCCCTAGGCTCCTTCTCCCCAGCCTGGAGTCCCCTCCTGCATCCCCAAACCTCTCAACCCCAATGTAACGCTGTATGGAATCTGGGGACACTTGAGGATATTGTGAATATCAATATTGTAAAATTGTAATAAATTATGCCAACTAGGTCATGTAAGATATCTGCAAAAATGTTATAATTTGCCAGATATGATAATCTCATTTATGTCTTTGTATTATGAGTTACAGATATATATATATATATATGTCTGTATTTCAAACTTGGGCTTTGCTTCTGGGTGACACCTCCAGACAGTTTGGCATCAGCACTGCCTGGCCTGCTTGATGATTCATTAAGGACCATTGACCCATTGAGAGAAGGCAGATACACGTTATGACTCAGCAAGGGGCATGCCTATGGACAGAACTCTAAGGCATCAAGCCAGGTGCTGGGCAGCTTGTGTTTGAAACAAAGGAAGCACAGGCCACAAAGCAAAAGACTATAAAAGGCAGCTGCATCTTCTCCATTTCATCTTCAGTCCTGCTTCTTACCTCTGGGGGAACTTTGCTACAAACTGAAGCTCTGAACAAAGGACTGAATGACCCATCTAAGCTGTGGATGTGTTCCAGAGGGACTTTCAAACCAGCAGACTCACCAGTACTGCTAGGAACCTGATATATGGACTTTGAAGTCTTTGTATGTATCTGACTGTTTCACCATTTAGCATCGCTCTTCTTGTTCTTTCTTTACAATAAATATTTAATTTTAGACACAAAAGGATTGGCTGGCAATTTTGGGTAAGATCCAAACCTATACTGACCTGGTAATGTCACTGACCCTTTGGGGTCAGAAGAACATTTTGTGTATATGAGTAGAGTTTTAAAGTAACTTCTCACTGTACTGGATCTAGGTGGTGATTGGGAGCCAGAGACTGGGGGCTGTGTGATTTCTTTTTTTGCTTCTTGATAACCAGGGTGGGGGATCAGAAGCACATTGCTATCTTTTTCTGTGAAGAAAATTCTTTAACGATATACCATTAGTTCAGACAAATCAAATTCCTATGTAATTCTGAGTCATTCCTATGTAGCTGTGAGTGTTTCTGGAGAAAATCTCAGGATTATGCCAACTCTTCGCTTCCTGTAGACATACATGCTTACTAAAATCTGGCCTATTTCTGCAATCAAAACCATTGCCCATGTCTTTGGTCACCTCTCATCTTGAAGCTTTAGTACTAACTTTCCTGTCTCTTTACTTCTCCTATCTAGTCTATTCAACTTGCTGCTGTGAGTAATTTTCCCTTCTATTGACAACAGCAATTCCCTGTTTCAGTACTTTATCTCTTACTGCATCAGATTCAAGCCACTTGTTTGACCTTCAAGGCCCTACCTAATCCTGTCCCCACCTTGATCTACGCTCTTATTTATGTCTTCCTGTTCACAATCTCTCACACTAAGCATCTGCCAATCCTCTCTCCTTATTGCTTCCTTTCTCTAGTCTTGGCTTTGTACCGTTCATGCTGTGTCCCATACTTGGAATGTACTCCTCGTTCCTGTAATTCTCTATACAAGTTTGGCCCTAGGACCTCACTGAAGACCACATATGGTAATAAATCCCTACACACTGAACCACAGGGTTTGCACAGGTCTTACTTCAGGGCATAAGCCATCAATGACCTGATGGGGTTAGGAAGTAATTTCACCTGTGGATAGGTTATTCCCTGACTATCTGTTACAGTTTCTTGCACTTTCTCTAGCGCAGTGTTTCTCAGCCTTTTTGATACCAAGAACCAGCTTGCTGCCTTCCTAAACTGTCACAGACTGCTTGAGAAAGAAAAAAATGAAGTGTATTTCACTGGTATTTCTTGCTGTTTTTTCAATATTGCCAGGCATTTCTTTTTTGTACTATCTGCATGTAAGACATTTCTTACTTGCTTGCCAACACGGATCTACTAGTACAGTCCTGATTATTTGTTAAAATAAAGTCTATTTCAACCAGTTATGTAATACAAAAATGTTAAGCTGATTTTTAAATTTTGTTTCAGATGAAGAGTATCAAAAATTTTGTCTACAACCATATATCTCATTTTCAGAGTAACAGCCGTGTTAGTCTGTATTCGCAAAAAGAAAAGGAGTACTTGTGGCACCTTAGAGACTAACCAATTTATTTGAGCACAAGCTTTCGTGAGCTACAGCTCACTTCATCGGATGCATCCGATGAAGTGAGCTGTAGCTCATGAAAGCTTGTGCTCAAATAAATTGGTTAGTCTCTAAGGTGCCACAAGTACTCCTTTTCTTTTTGCGGATATCTCATTTTGTACATTAGAGATAATTCAGTTGATTTAGTTTAAAACAAAAATCACACGTATTCACTCACCATACTGTTAATGAGATGTTTGTGCCTGTCTTGTAGACACAAGTCTTTCAATCTGGGGATGAATGTTTGACAAGGATACTCAGACTATCTTTCCAATGCTCAGCCGGCTGTGGTGTTTTCATTGCAGTCCTGGCTGACAATCCAATTTTGCAGAAGGATGTGGAATCGAATGGGAGGAGAGTTTTTACAGCAAGTTCACTGAGTTGTGAGTATTTGCTTCTGACTTTGATCCAGAAAACAGGTAGAGTCACTTCAGGAAATTGTAATTTAAGAGCCTTATCACTTGACAGTTCCAGCAACTTGTCCTCCAATGATGGTGACAGAGGTCTCAGTGTCTAGAGGCAAATGGATCACAAACCCATTGCTTTCATTTCAATGGATCAGAATCTGATGGGAAATAGTCCTTTAACTTTTGGAGAGTTGATTTTAGATGGGATGCAATTATTTCACATAGGAGATGCAGATCGATACCTTTATTGTCATCAATAGTCAGAAATGCAAAAGATGGATCATGTCATTATAGTCACACCCAACTCTCTCTTTCCAGACTTGGAGACTTTTGAAGGCTGTGATTTTGTCAGCCAGAACAAAGATACTCAACATACTTCTCTGCTTAGAGAGAATGAACTGATTGAAGTGATCAAATATATGTGCCAAATATGCAAGTTTGGCGACCCACTGTAAATCTTGAAAGTAATCTAGAGGAGACTTCTTTTGAGACAGAAAGGCTTCAAGTTCACATTGCAGTTCGTACACTTGGTTTAATATTTTGCCATGGGCTAACCAATGCATGTCAGCCTATAAGAGTAAGTGATGGTGTTCAGACACCATCTCTTCACACATTGTAGCAAAAATGTAAGAATTGAGTCTATTTGCTTTCAAAAATTTCACAATTTTAACAACTATACCGAGGACATCGTTAAGCTCTGAAGACAATTTCTTGGCTGCCAAGACCTCTTGAGGAATAAAGCAGTGTGTTGCTTGAGCAGTCGGTGCCACTACACCTGAATGTCTGCCTGTCCTTGTGACTGCTCCATCAGTGCACATTCCAACACAGCGGTCCCACTGATGCCCATGTCCTCTCACGTACTGTCATAACCATAGGGGTAGCCTAAATTCCTCCTTACCTGTAAGGGGTTAAGAAGCTCAAGTAACCTGGTTGGCACCTGACCAAAGGAACCAATGGGGACAAAAGATACTTTCAAATCTGGGGGCAGGGAGAGGTTTTGTTTTGGGTTCTTTGTTTTTCTGCGCCGTTTGCTCTTGGGACTAAGAGGGACTGGACATCAATTCATATTCTCCAAATCTTCCTGAACAAGTCTCTCATATTTCAGACTTGTAAGTAACAGCCAGGCAAGGTGTATTAGTTTACCTTTGTTTTCTCAACTTGTGAATTTTCCCTTTGCTAGAGGGAGGTTTATCCCTGTTTTGTTGTAACTTTGAAACTAACGCTAGAGGGGGTTCCTCTGTGCTCTTTGAATTTTCTGCTACTCTGTAAGGTTAACTACCAGTCTAAGTTTACAGAGGTGATTCTTTTACCTTTTTTTCTTTAAATAAAATCCTTCTTTTTAAGAACCTGACTGATTTATCCATTGTTCCAAGACCGAGGGGTTTGGGTCTTTGATCAATTTGTAACCAATTGGTTAGGATATTATTCTCAAGCCTCCCCAGGAAAGGGGGTTTATAGGCTTGGGGGAATATTTTGGGGGAATAGGACTCCAAGTGGTCCTTTCCCTGATTGTTTGTTAAATCACTTGGTGGTGGCAGCGATCCCAAGGCAAGAAGGAAATCTCTGCCTTGGGGAAGTTTTAACCTAAGCTGGTAAGAATAAGCTTAGGGGGTCTTTCATGCGGGTCCCCACATCTGTACCCCAGAGTTCAGAGTGGGGAAGGAACCCTGACACATATTCATTTAGGACCCAAAAGATTTCAGCAACAGTTGTGTTTTGTGGCAATTCTTCACAGCAGAGTAGATCTTCGTGAAATGCACCTTCATAGACACTGCACACACAAACAAATGCGTTAGAAATGTCCATTGATTCATCCAACTGAATTGCAACCCAACTTGATGCTCTCACCCTTTCTATCAACTGAGCTTCAATATCTTCTGCAATATCAGTGATTTGTCATGAGATAGTATCATTTGATAGTGCAATTCAACTCACTTTTTTGGCAGCTGCATCACCCAAGACTTCACGACAGGTATCTTTTACTGAAGACATGATTAGCTCTTCACCAACTGTAAATGGCAATTTGCATTAGCTATGAGTAGGGCAGCGATATAATGCTTTTAACATACCTTCATTTGATGTTACAGTGGTGTGCAGTAGTTTCTTTTGCCCCTTCACTTTCTCACTTCCATTGGAAGAACTCTACTGGCTTTTCTGCTTTGCATATCTGCACCATGGCAACTGATGTCAACCCAGTCGGTTGATTTATTTATTTAATTATTGGTTTTAATGTTCAGAAACAATTGGATGAATACAGTGATGTAAAATACAAGTACAAGAAAACTTTACATTTTAAATATTACTATTCTGTGTCAGGAAAATCTCAGGGATCGGTGCCTGTCCACTGACCGGTCATTGAGAAATGGTCCCAAATTCAAACTCCTCAAATTCTGCAGAAGTCTTATTCTGGATCACATTTTAACAGCCCAAGCCCAGTTTTAAGTGCAGGGCAGTCACGGACCGGACACGCTAAAATTCTGTGTCTATCGCAGTAACTCTCATCTGTCTTCTGGACTTTTCCCAATGAGACTGAGGTTTAGTAGCCTCCTAAGAAAATGTCTCACTCTAACATGTTTCAGAGTAGCAGCCGTGTTAGTCTGTATTCGCAAAAAGAAAAGGAGTGCTTGTGGCACCTTAGAGACTAACAAAGTTATTTGTCTTTAAAACAAACTCTACATGAGAAGGCCTGATGACCTCATAAGAGTAGAGTTAGAGCATAGAAGAGGTTGTAATGTAATCAGTACTCTGGGATGCATCTTATTAAAATGTTAATACTGAGTACTGAGATGCAGTCTGAGCTTTTTTGACCGATGCGCCCCACAGGAAACCATAACTTGAGTGCTGTCACTGCCTACAGATAGCACAAGGTGGCAGCATAATCCATGGACTCAATGGCTAGGCCTACATTGTTACCAAATATGCCCGTTACTTTGGGGTATGCTTATTTATTAGTTACTATTCTGGAGGGGGGATGGGTTCTGTAATTCTATTAATGTACTGCTTATGTCACCTGTGTGTTCATATGGAGCTCTACTCCTCCCTTCTGCAAGTCCCCTCCCAATGGAGCTATCCTGCAGGACCTCGGTTCCCCAGGACTGGGTTCCTCCAGCCCTAGAACTAAATGAACACACACACACACACACACACACACTAACAGAGCAAGTCTGAACGGACCGGGTCAATCAGCATTGTCCAGCGCATTCCCTTATATGTCCCTGTACTCAATGGGCTGGGTCAAGCAGCACTTTCCGCTGCCCCCTCCCTTATATGCCACAGGTTTAACACATCCCTATCCCACTTTCACATTACAATGGTACTGGTAGTAACCCACTTGGTGAGCAAACCCCACAGTATTTTTGGGCGCTACAGGGATCTTTAGCGTAAAAGAAGCGTTGCTGCAGAGTAAATGGGGGAAGCTAAAAACACAAAAGAGTAAAGTTCAGAGAGAGAGAGAGAAGCAACCAGCTTAACCATAAAAGTTATTTATTGAATGACAGTGATAACTACACAAGGAAGGTTAAACCAACATAACAGTTACATTATTAAAGGTTAATACCTGAGGTAGAAAGGAAAACAGAGAGAGAGAGAGAAAGAAGGGGATCTCACCTGCTCCATGAGGCTTGAACTGGTCAGGGTTCCCAGGTGATGGTGGTAGCTCAGGGTCCTGAGTGCTGGAGACAGGCAGAGCCCACAGCACAATCAGTCAGGAGAAGATGGATTCCCAGTGGAACTGTTGCATAGTTTGGATCTAAGCATCAGAACATTTACTTGGGCATAGGTAGGGGTTTTTGTAGAGAAAATACAATGGTTTAAGGGAGAACACTAGATTTATTTATGGGTAAACTGATGACTTAAGGGTTTTCTTTAGGCTGGACAATAGGAGCTGATCACTCTTGGCTCTGGGTGGTGTTTTCTTCCAGGGAGCTCACAATGCAACTAGGCTGCTTCAGTATTTTGGATATGAATCGAGGATTTATGACGAGAATTGGTCTGATAATTGCTGAGCTGGGTGTGTGCAGGCATAGGTTCATTAACATCTGGAGCAGAGATTCCCATGATGCAGTGCATCCCTGCTTTTCTGATCCCAGAGTTCAGTGCGGTTCTCTGTTCTCCATTCTGTATGCAAATTGAGATGTCTCCCTGTCCCATCTTTCATGCAGATGAGGCTAGGGGAGTTGTCTCTGTTTTCCATTCTGTATGCTAATGGAAATGTCTTAATCTAGTGGTAGAGGACCATGTTAAATTTAGAGTGACATGATTCTTTTTTCTTTAATGTTTGTGAATTAATAACTCATGCAAGTCAAGGACAAACTCCTATTGATTGTGAGCTAGATTTCCTGAGATTGAGGAACCCTGGAACTAATAATCAAGTCATGCTGGGGTCCTAAAATGAGAGATATGGACTGGAACCCCATGTCCACGCTACAAGATTTTACAATCCCAGGTAACTGGAAGGACCTCTAATGATCATCACATTAACAAACGAAAACAAAAGATTCCTAGAGAATCTACCCTATTGTTGTGAAAGGTGCTAGTGGCTGCCACCAGCTAAATCTTTGATCTTAAGACAATCACAGACCTAGTTAAAATCAATGGGTGTGTAAGCATTCTTTCAGACTCCACAGAAGGAGCTTTTAAGTCCCTTTATATAGTAGAGATAGCTATAAACAAAGGAGGAACTGTCCAAGGCACATGGCAGGTGTGACGTTACTGACATAACCTGTAACTGTATAGATCATTGGTGTAACCACTGTTATATATTTGCTACAAAGGTTGTCAGGTAGCTGTCTATGGAAAGGTTATGATTTGATGATTATGATTATGCTATCTGTATGGGTGTACCATTTTTGTAGTTGACGTTATGAATATTGGCTATGTACTTGTATATCAATGTGTTTTGATTCTAAGTAGCCTCAGTGAAGCATTTGATCAGCTTCTTGAGAAAGAACTATTCTCAGTAAGTGTCCAATCAAGAAACACTTAACTGACAATGGACTTTGGGAGATGCCAATCCACTTCTGAGCTTTCCTGGGAACGTTCAAACTAACATGTAAACAATGGTGTCTGTCTGTAAAGAACTGAGTCATACATGGACATGTGACTTGCCCATGTGACTCCAGGCTCCATCTTGCTGCTGTGATCTTCCATAGGGCAGAGAATGTAAAAGGCTGCTGCCTCTCCTCCATTTTGCCTTCAAACCTGCTTCTTACCTCTGGAGGGACTTTGCTACAAACTGAAGCTCTGAACAAAGGACTAAATGACCCATCCCAGCTGTGGATGTGTTCCAGAGACTTGATTTGTGCCTGCAGCTTATTCCATCACTGCTACAAGCCTGAACCAAGAACTTTGCCATTACTGTATGTAACTGATTCCATTTAACCAATTTTAGCTCTCATCTATCTTTCTTTTTATGAATAAACCTTTAGATTTTGGATTCTAAAGGACTGGCAACAATGTGATTTGTGGGTAAGATCTAACTTGTATATTGACCTGGGTCTGGGGCTTGGTCCTTTGGGATCAGGAGAATCTTTTTTCTTTTACTAGGGTTTTGGTTTTCATAACCATTTGTCCCCATAACAAGTGGCACTGGTTGTGATACTGGAAAACTGGAGTGTCTAAGAGAATTGCTTGTATGACTTCTGAATAGCCAGTGGGGTAAAATTGAAGTCTTCTCTCTTTAGCTGGTTTGGTTTGCCTTGGTGTGCAAAGGAACCTCAGCCTTGGGCTGTAACTGCCCTGCTCTAAGCAATTTGTCCTGAATTTGTCCCTTGGGCTGCCTGAAGTGTCCCACCAAAGGGAGGGAAAGGTCATTACAGCATGTCAGAGTTAAACTGTGTGGGCTGAAGAGTTTCCCTGATTGCAAATACTGGGGGTAAGATATTGGTTTTGTAACCTTTCTGTGCTAGGGGGAAAAAGCCAGGAGAGAGCCTTGAGAAGCAGTTGTGAGTATGACCGTGAAAGGAAGCAGATGGCAGTGCTTCTGGGGCACAGCACTTGCTGGAGTGGCAGACTTGGGGAATTTTGAGCCAGGAAACTGCCTGAAGTTCTTTGTTTCTACTGTGTTCAGGGGAACAGGAATTTGTATACACTTCTGTAAATAAACCAGATTACACTAAAAAATATCACGCAGCTCATATCATCAATTTCTTATCCTAATGGAAACAACCTGGTGAGGCCCTGAATACTGGCTAATTGCTCAGGCCATTGGGGGCAACACTGGTGTTTGGGGCAGGAGAGAGCTTCCAAAGAGAGACATTGTGAGCAGATATTCATGGTGACCCCAGTGGGAACAGATAATGAGGGTGCGCACAGAAATCAAAGCAAATCAATATCAAATTGGGATTTAACTGTGGCCAAAAGAAATGAAAACAAAAGCTGGAGATATCCCAGAAGGAACTAAAACAAGAGCTGGAGACATTTCAAAAGTATTGAAGTAATATCTGGAGGTTTCGTAGAAAGGACTAAGAAATTACCTGGAGTCAGAAATAGAAATTTTCTTGGAGTAGCAGCTAGAAAATCCCCAGTCTTGATGTAAGAAACCAAACTATAACCTAGAGAAGGAATTCAAAGTGTTGCAGACCACTGTGGACACATGGACACATTCCTCACATGGATGAGGAATCAGGCCAGTCAGAGAGCTTGGGTACTTTACAGTACTTTTCTACCCCATTTGTAACCAACAGAGGCCCAGAAAGGAGAAGTCAGTTTGTTCCAGCTCAAGTGATACAAAAGCCCTTCTCTCTGACAGAATAAATCCTTGTGAGTCTTATTTGCCCCAGTTGAATGTCATAGCCCAAATGAATGGTTGGAGAGACGAAGAGAGAGGGAGTTTTATGGCCACTAACTTGAGTGGCCAGCTCTGATGGTGCAGCAGAATTTACACTGGAAAACAGACTGTATTGTCTGTATTTGTTACAAGCTCTTGACAAGCAGTTTGGAGCCAGCCATCAGTCTGGTCGGGCACAGTTAAGGGCTAGAAGCGGGTGGGAAAGACCTCAGATGGGAGACCCAAGGAGATTTGTGTTCCTGGAATATCCAGGTACCAGTGAAGACTTCAGGACAAATTAATAATTGATTAGTTCATAAAAGCTCAGCTGAACTTCAGTTCGCAGCTGAAGATCAGATAAAGGAGACCTTTTAGATTCTGTGGAATTTGCCACAGACACTTTTAAGCAGTCCACCAGAAAAGAAAGTAGCCACTAATGGAGAAGACGGAAACTGATCACTAGATCTGTGTAATGTACACTGTGGAACAGAAATTCTAATTTGGTTCATGACATTTTTTTATGGGTTGAAAGCATTGTTAAATGTCGTTTGTAAAACAAGGGACATTGGCAATAAGGGAAAGATTAAGGAAAGCAGTTCTGCTAAATGCCAGTACTGAAAAAGTTGGGTAACAAAAATGATTGTTATACCTATGAATCTGGTGAGGACAGAGCATCACAAATGCCTAGTGAAAGTCCCAGTTTGACAAATGAGGGAACATCAGGCTGAAGAGCCAGAGCTTGAAGATATAAGAGTCAGGCAGGCCCCATAGTATTTGTTTAGATCTGGGCAGTTAAACAACAGTAAAAAGAATTTAACTACTGTATGTGTAATAGGAACCATGGAATTCACAGGAATGGTGAACATGGGCTCAAACGTAACAGTTATTAACTCAGACATGCCAAAAAGGCTAGGAAATGGGGGATCCAAAACTCAGACCTGCCTGGTCTTAAATAAAGACCGGGACTGGGGAACAGGTACCTATCCAAAAGTGGGGAAAACTGGGTTTGAAAAGTTGGACTCTGGAATTAAGCAAGAAGAGTGGATTAGCTCATAATTTGTTTGGATTCAATTATGCCCAATACCTGAATAGAAATGCCAGCAAATTCAGGCTGTGGAAATTCCTTTTAAAGATGTGGTTCTGGTTTAACAAATTACTTGTATGTACATGGGTAGCAGGTATAATAGGCAAAGCCTTCCCTGGCGGTGCCGCTGACCCACCACCGGACAACTGGGCCGCGGTGACCCCCCCTTCCCCAAGACCCCCACCACCTCCTCCATTCCACCCCACCCATGAAGGTCCCCACTGTTCGCTGCACTGGGGGCGGGGGGTCTTCAGGGCAGGAGGAGCTGGCTCTTGGGGAGACTGCCAGCTCAGCCCGGCGCTTGGTGGGGCTGGCCTGACTCTGGCAGCGGTGGGGCTGGCTTGGCGCTCGGGGACCAACAGCTTGGTCTGGTGCTGGGGTGGGGGCTGGGTGAGGCACGCAGGCTGGGGCTCCTCTGGTCGGGGAGGCCCCTCAGGGCTTTTCCTTTTACAGGGCAGTTTCAGGGCTCCTGCATGCGGGGGTGCAGGGGCCATAGGCAGAAGGGGCAGGGCCCTCCCCAAAACGGGGTGCACCCAATGCCCATGTATATGTAGACAATTGATTTGCAGTGAACAAGTTGTCCTGCCACCATGGACCAGAAACAATAACAAGAGCTAACTGGTGTTTTAGCTTTCAAGCAAGGAAAAGATGGGGAGTGGTTGAAACCTGCTTTGAGACCCAGTGTCTCAGGGGAGCTTTCGTTTGTAACGTTTTTGTGATTTCTGTCTGTTCACTGAATGTTTCTAACAAACAGAAAATGGTAAAAGAAGGAATTTCAAGTGAAAAAAGGAAAACAGGCTGTGCAGAACTGGGCCTGTCTTCAGACACTCACAGATGTGCAGAGATTTGTGGGCTCTGCTGCTATTATAGAAAGTTTACTTGCGAGTTCACCAATATCAGGAAACATTGCATAGGCTGAGTGAAAAAGCAAAACTATTTCAGTGGTCGACAGTGTGTGATTTGGCATGTACAGAACTGAAAGGGATCCTTGTGACTGTTCCTCTCAGCCTGTTTGTGTTTCAAAACCTCTTTCATGTTGCACATGGATACTCGTGCTCACAGATTGGCAGTCGTATTGACACAAGAATAAAAGGACCATCTGAGAAAGTGCCAGGGAAACAGAATTTTAGTTTGGCTATGTCAGAGACTGAGTGCAGTTGTAGAAGCTCAGGCTGGAAGAATTGTGATATTTATGAATTCCCCATGAGGATAGAATGTGAGAAGTCTGTCGCAACTTACAACTCCACAGAAACTCTCCCAAAATGAAAAGGAGTACTTGTGGCACCTTAGAGACTAACCAATTTATTTGAGCATGAGCTTTCGTGAGCTACAGCTCACTTCATCAGATGCATGCCGTGGAAACTGCAGCAGACTTTATATATACACAGAGAATATGAAAAAATACCTCCTCCCACCCCATTGTCCAGCTGGTAATAGCTTATCTAAACTGATCATCAGGTGGGCCATTTCCAGCACAAATCCAGGTTTTCTCACCCTCCACCCCCCCCACACAAATTCACTCTCCTGCTGGTGATAGCCCATCCAAAGTGACAACTCTTTACACAATGTGCATGATAATAAAGTTGGGCCATTTCCTGCACAAATCCAGGTTCTCTCACCCCCTCACCCCCCTCCCAAAAACCACACACACAAACTCACTATCCTGCTGGTAATAGCTCATCCAAAGTGACCATTCTCCCTACAATGTGCATAATTAAGGTGGGCCATTTCCAGCACAAATCCAGGTTTTCTCACATCCCCCCCACCCCCATACACACACAAACTCACTCTCCTGCTGGTAATAGCTCATCCAAACTGACCACTCTCCAAGTTTAAATCCAAGTTAAACCAGAACATCTGGGCGGGGGGTAGGAAAAAACAAGAGGAAATAGGCTACCTTGCATAATGACTTAGCCACTCCAAGTCTCTATTTAAGCCTAAATTAATAGTATCCAATTTGCAAATGAATTCCAATTCAGCAGTTTCTCGCTGGAGTCTGGATTTGAAGTTTTTTTGTTTTAAGATAGCGACCTTCATGTCTGTGATTGCGTGACCAGAGAGATTGAAGTGTTCTCCGACTGGTTTATGAATGTTATAATTCTTGACATCTGATTTGTGTCCATTTATTCTTTTACGTAGAGACTGTCCAGTTTGACCAATGTACATGGCAGAGGGGCATTGCTGGCACATGATGGCATATATCACATTGGTGGATGTGCAGGTATACGAGCCTCCGATAGTGTGGCTGATGTTATTAGGCCCTGTGATGGTGTCCCCTGAATAGATATGTGGGCACAATTGGCAACGGGCTTTGTTGCAAGGATAAGTTCCTGGGTTAGTGGTTCTGTTGTGTGGTATGTGGTTGTTGGTGAGTATTTGCTTCAGGTTGCGGGGCTGTCTGTAGGCAAGGACTGGCCTGTCTCCCAAGATTTGTGAGAGTGTTGGGTCATCCTTTAGGATAGGTTGTAGATCCTTAATAATGCGTTGGAGGGGTTTTAGTTGGGGGCTGAAGGTGACGGCTAGTGGCGTTCTGTTATTTTCTTTGTTAGGCCTGTCCTGTAGTAGGTAACTTCTGGGAACTCTTCTGGCTCTATCAATCTGTTTCTTTACTTCTGCAGGTGGGTATTGTAGTTGTAAGAAAGCTTGACAGAGATCTTGTAGGTGTTTGTCTCCTTCTGAGGGGTTGGAGCAAATGCGGTTGTATCGCAGAGCTTGGCTGTAGACGATGGATCGTGTGGTGTGGTCAGGGTGAAAGCTGGAGGCATGCAGGTAGGAATAGCGGTCAGTAGGTTTCCGGTATAGGGTGGTGTTTATGTGACCATTGTTTATTAGCACTGTAGTGTCCAGGAAGTGGATCTCTTGTGTGGACTGGACCAGGCTGAGGTTGGTGGTGGGATGGAAATTGTTGAAATCATGGTGGAATTCCTCAAGGGCTTCTTTTCCATGGGTCCAGATGATGAAGATGTCATCAATATAGCGCAAGTAGAGTAGGGGCTTTAGGGGACGAGAGCTGAGGAAGCGTTGTTCTAAATCAGCCATAAAAATGTTGGCATACTGTGGGGCCATGCGGGTACCCATAGCAGTGCCGCTGATCTGAAGGTATACATTGTCCCCAAATGTGAAATAGTTATGGGTAAGGAGAAAGTCACAAAGTTCAGCCACCAGGTTAGCCGTGACATTATCGGGGATAGTGTTCCTGACGGCTTGTAGTCCATCTTTGTGTGGAATGTTGGTGTAGAGGGCTTCTACATCCATAGTGGCCAGGATGGTGTGATCAGGAAGATCACCGATGGATTGAAGTTTCCTCAGGAAGTCAGTGGTGTCTCGAAGGTAGCTGGGAGTGCTGGTAGCGTAGGGCCTGAGGAGGGAGTCTACATAGCCAGACAATCCTGCTGTCAGGGTGCCAATGCCTGAGATGATGGGGCGCCCAGGATTTCCAGGTTTATGGATCTTGGGTAGTAGATAGAATATCCCAGGTCGGGGTTCCAGGGGTGTCTCACGAAAGCTCATGCTCAAATAAATTGGTTAGTCTCTAAGGTGCCACAAGTACTCCTTTTCTTTTTGCGAATACAGACTAACACGGCTGTTACTCTGAAATCTCCCAAAATGCAGAGTCTCAGTCACGTAATCCATTTAATCTTGTTATTTGTAACCTGGAACTGCTTGTATCCATCTGCTTGTTAAACACTGGTTAGGGACTTAAGAAAAAACAGTTGATCTGAAACTCCCTTTCATGTTCAGAGTTGTTAGTTGAATTGCTGTGGTCACATAAGGCATGGCACCTCAACACAGTAGTAAGTTCTGATCACTTCATAATAGCGAGGAAAATAGCTTATCTTGCCACTTCCTGCAGTGTTTTGTTATTAAACTTTCACTAAAAGAACAGTGTTGTGGTTCTCCGAAGTGGTGTAGCATATCACACTGATTAGGATTTGCACACACAAGGTTGTTTTATATCTGACATCTCCACGGGATACGTGTGAATGATTTGCACAATATAATATTGAAGAACTTCAAGCACCTGCTCACTCTAGTGATCAATAGTAAAAATTGCAGGTTTCTCTGTATAGTGCAGTTATTACATTGCAGATGAAGCCAAATTTCTGCTCTGAATTACACCAGAGGGTATATGGAGTATTTTCACTGAAATCAGTGGAGTTTTCCCAGATTTACATTGATTACTGAAGCAGAATCTGTCTCAATGTCTTTAAATTTGGGAGACTATTGTGCTGGTCAAATGTATATGGTTAATGATTTTTCTATGCTTGAACACACACAAGCAGGGTAATTGGGCAGCGCTGGACAAGATGTCTGGCTGGGCTCCGCCCACCATGACAGAGCTCTGAGGGGCAGGAAGGAGGATAGGGGAAACACAGGGACATGCCCAGAGGCTGGAATCTCCTGGGATTCCCCAGGTTCTAGAGCCCAGACACAAAGAGCTAGCCAAACAACCCCATGGGCAGGGTGCAGGCTACGAAGGGCTGTGGGATGGGAGGAGGCAAGCAGCGGGTGGCAGAGTGTGGGTCTCCCCAACAGGCAGAATGTTACAGACCAAACACTTTTGGTCCAGCTCAGAGACAGAGCCAAAGGCCACTGAGAGCACCCCCAGCAAGGAGGAGGTATGCAGTATGGTGAGCATCTCCGCAGGTTATTGAAACTGGGGAAACTGAGGCAAGATCAGAGTGACTCTGGCCAAAATTCCATCCAATGCTGGGGAAACTGAGGCATGTCTCAGGGAGGCTGAAGCCAAGAATCCAGCTGAAATTGGGGAGCAAATTTAGGGAAACTGAGGCATGGGTCAGGGTTGCTGTGGCAAAGACTCCAGCCAAAATTGAGAAAACTGAGACAGAATCTGGGGTGGCTGGTGCATGATTGCATCTAATCTGTGAGGTAAAAATTGAGATGCATTTTGGGATGGCTGCAGCCAATATTCAATTAGAAATGGGGGATCAAAATTAGGGAATCACAGGTTGAGTTGGCTGCAACCAAACTTCCAGTGGATATTGAGAACCAAAATGGGGGAAACTGAGGCACAGCTCAGCATGGTTGCCTATAGAAACTGGAGACCAAATTTGGGAAAACTGAGGATTGCAGGGTTAGGTTCTGAGGAGTGTGCTGGCATGCTGTCTGCATTCCAGGCCCTGGCCTGTAAAATGGGGGTACCTATGAAAAAGGCAGAAAGGCTCTCTACTAAGCTGATCTGCCTTGGCATTGTTAGATGTGAGGGTTGGAGGAACTTCTGGGATTGGTTGTCGAGGCTAGAACAGCCAGGAAGTTGCAGTCCATTATTGCATTATTATCTTTGCATGCCGAGTGGTGGTCCTGGTGCAGGCACTTTGCACCTCACTGTCAAGTGCCGCCATGGGAATAGCAAAGTCCAGCCATTTTATGAGAGTTAATAAAGAGAGGAAAGCAGATTTGGGGGAGGCCCACCAACACCAAATCTGGACTCCAGGGGAGAACAGTCAGTGGGCCCCCTAGAAAGGGATGGCTGAGGTTTACCACACTACTTTTTATTCTATTGATAACACATTAGAATCCACTAAATGTAAATTGTGATGTTGCTTGATGTAGTTAACTTTTTTTTCCAGTTACAGCAGCAGTATTAAACAAATGGTGAGCCTAAATATAAGATGTAGAATTTGTTATTTTGAATTAGATATTTAAATTAAGTAACTACATTATGGCAGGAAATTGGAGAGATTCCAGCGGGGGGCAACAAAAATGGTTAGGGGGCTGGGGCACATGACTTATGAGGAGAGGCTGAGGGAACTGGGCTTATTTAGTTTGCAGAAGGGAAGAATGAGGGGGGATGCAACTACCTGGTATGAAATTAATTCTTTATAAGCTATGAAGGATCGCATACGGTACATATGCTATGGAAGAGGAAGTTGAAATAAAACATACAACACAAATTTTCATTGCTAGGAAAAGCACTGGACTTTGTCTGATCTTGAGAGGAAAGGTCTTTTGTATGCATGTGCTGAATGTGGGGTTTTGTATCTTTGGACAGAGACCAATCCTATTTATAGTGATATACTGAACTGCCTGAAAACATCATAGCCAAAAATGCCTTCCTGAATATTGCTAGATATTTTTTTAAGATACAAATAAGTGAAGTGACAATGGCAGTCACTGAAGTGTGCGTGTGCATATGTGTGGTGCTGCACCTTTGCTGGCTGGTGCCCAGAGAGCTGCCGGCTGCACTGCTGGTCCCCAGGGAGCTTCTGAGTGCGCTCTTCCAGCACGGCCAGGGCTTCCACGTGCCAGCCCGGCAGCCTTTGCCACCACCGTTACTACCCCGTGTGCGCAGGGCCGGCCTTCGGGAAAACGGCACCCTGGCTAAACTTGCATTTTGGTCCCCCTGGCCCCTGTGGGCATGGTGCCCCCCATTGTCTCTGGCCCCTGTGAGCTCCCCAGGCTCCCCGCCCTCCCTTTGCTTATTTGTAATGAGACCCAATGTTTGGCTTTCTATGCAACACACAACCCTTCGTGTGGAAAGACTGTGGTGTCATGGTCCATGCAACACTATCCTTTTCTGAGCAAGGACAAAATGGACTATTGTAGAATGGTCAGCTGACTGTCTGCCTACGTATAGTAAATTACCCTTGCAACTCTGACTCTTATTTGGACAAATCGGATGTCATTCAAGCTGCATTTCTTTGTCAGCATGTCATAACAAAATTGAGTGCTGGTGGCGGGTTTGTGCTGTAAAAGGTGCATAGCACGCTTCTGATCCCACTTGTAAATGTGAACTGGGTGGCTGAGCTCAAAATAAGGGCCACACAGCCTTTCAGAGCTCACACTATAAAAAAAGAGCACCATGAGGAGAGTTGGAGGAAGGTTCTGTTTTGGCACATTTGGGGACTTTAATATCTTGGGAGGATGGAAGTATTTACGGTGAATTAGTGTTTGTGACCTATGATGATTCAAAGAAATGAGGACTGGTGATTAAAATGGTAAACATAGAGTTCAAAGTTGTTTACCTAAGAAATAAAATAAATGTGCAGTCCAAGTTCCATAAACCAAATAGGATTTGAATGAAGCAGTGTCTCATCCTGATAGTACAAGCATGTTACAGATCTTCAATATGCAAGTCGGATCTCTCCTTCAGCCCGGGACCAGCTGCACTATACTATTTGTAATAGTACAAATATTTGTAAAGGTCATCCAGGTCAAGGCTCAAAACTTGTGGGCTAATATTGATACTACAGCTGCATCTGACTAGTTTAATTCAAACCCTTCAAGGATAACACTTTGAATTGGTAAACTGCAGCACAAGCCCTGCATATCTAACAGGTGTCATAAATATAAAGGGAAGGGTAAACCCCTTTGAAATCCCTCCTGGCCAGGGGAAAGCTCCCCTCACCTGTAAAGGGTTAAGAAGCTAAAGGTAACCTCGCTGGCACCTGACCAAAATGACCAATGAGGAGACAAGATACTTTCAAAAGCTGGGAGGAGAGAGAGAAACAAAGGGTTTGTGTGTCTGTCTGTAGTCGTCTTGGCCGGGGACAGAACAGGAATGGAGTCTTAGAACTTTTAGTAAGTAATCTAGCTAGGTATGTGTTAGATTATGATTTCTTTAAATGGCTGAGAAAAGAATTGTGCTGAATAGAATAACTATTTCTGTCTGTGTATCTTTTTTGTAACTTAAGGTTTTGCCTAGAGGGGTTCTCTATGTTTTTGAATCTAATTACCCTGTAAGATATATACCATCCTGATTTTACAGGGGGGATTTCTTTATTTCTATTTACTTCTATTTTTTATTAAAAGTCTTCTTGTAAAACACTGAATGCTTTTTCATTGTTCTCAGATCCAAGGGTTTGGGTTTGTGGTCACCTATGCAAATTGGTGAGGCTTTTTATCCAACATTTCCCAGGAAAGGGGGGGTGCAAGTGTTGGGAGGATTGTTCATTGTTCTTAAGATCCAAGGGTCTGGGTCTGTAGTCACCTAGGCAAATTGGTGAGGCTTTTTACCAAACCTTGTCCAGGAAGTGGGGTGCAAGGTTTTGGGAAGTATTTTGGGGGGAAGGACGCGTCCAAACAGCTCTTCCCCAGTAACCAGTATTAGTTTGGTGGTGGTAGCGGCCTGTCCAAGGGGTAATATTTTGTACCTTGGGGAAGTTTTGACCTAAGCTGGTAAAGATAAGCTTAGGAGGTTTTTCATGCAGGTCCCCACATCTGTACCCTAGAGTTCAGAGTGGGGGAGGAACCTTGACAACAGGATTGGCCCAATTTCAGTGGTGTTAATTACCTCCAGCACCTCTTAAAGTCAGTAGGAGTTGGGGGTGCTCAGCATCTCTGAAATGAGCCACTTTATAGCAAGTTTCTTTATATTCTTTGTCGAGAGTTTAGTGCTGGTGAAAGATGAGTGACTGATAACCCAGCAGAATGATCCTCTGTGTAGCCACCTAAAAGGAACAAGCAATGCAGTTGTCTGGCAACACTGGAAGAAAGACAGCAGGCAATGGATTGTGGTGTAATTGGGCTGCAACTTTATTCACTTAAAATATTTGGGACTACCCCAGAATAAATTGTACAGTGCATATCATCATAATTATTAATTATTGCCACATACTTCCGTCCCTGATCTAAGACAGCTCATTGTTGGGACCCCACTGTCCTCCTCTTGTATGAGGTTAAAGGGAGTTATAAGAGTGGTACCAGATATAGGAGCCCCAAACCTTACTTCCCCTACTCCCTTAAAGGGGGGCTAGAAGAAAGAGGGGGTGGCTCCTTGCTATGCCAAACATAGAAGCCCCAAATCTCCCTCCTCAGCTCTCTTAAGGGATGCCATCCTTGAAATCCTTTTCCATTCTTTTATCCAATAACCATATCCCTTCCATGCCACGTACCTGCACTGGACATCTGCCACAAGTTTCACATATGAAATTGCAATATTATAATTTAAACCCCTACCCCAGCCCATCAGGTCCCAGCCCAGCTGTTCAAAAAGTGAAAAAAATCCACCCTCACCTCAGCCAATCCAGCAGTGAGGAAAAAAATTCCTTCCCAGCCCCCAAGGAGAAAAGGGTGACTAGCATAATACCCACAGCAGATCATGAGGAAACCCAGTCCCTCCGCAAATTTCCTGGGTGGGTGGCTGGGTGCTGCCAGCCCAATACTGATAAAAGAGGGCTTCTCCAGGACACCTTAGTCCAACTGCTTCCTGCTCTTCCCAGTGCATCCCTATAAACTTCCCCCCTTCATCACCTGTTGTAAAGGAGACCTCTATAAGGGCAGGGACCCCTTTTCCTCCAGCCAGCTGAGCAGAACATCTTGAGCTGGGGTGACCACATTTTCTGGCTGCACCAGAAAAGCAGGAGGCAATGGATGAGGTTTCAATAAGTAGCAACTTTATTCACTTAAAATATCCGGGAGTCACACCCGAGCAATAAATTGTACAGTTCAGGTCATCATGATTTCCTTAATCATTTCCACATAATTTCCAACCAGTTCCCAGCCATACAGTTTGCTGGGAGTCCTTCACCCTTCCCTCCTATGAGGTTAAAAATGGCTATAAATTGTGTGTCTTGGAGCAGGGGGAGAAATCAGCTCTCTGTTGTACCAGACATAGGAGCCCTGAATCGCACTTCCTTAGGAAGGGCTAGAAAAAAAGGCAGGGGGTCAGCTCCTCACTTTACTAGACCCTCCTCCCCCTGCTTGCTTCAGGGATGCCGTCCTTAAAATTCTTCTTCAATCCCTTTTATCCAGTAACCATGTTCTTGCCATAGCCATGCATTAGGTATCTGCCACAAGGTGGCACAAGCAATTTAGCTTGGCTGACTCCCATCTCCCCTCCACTGTGTTCCTAGATATTTATTGATTCCTTCAGCCAAAAATATGTCTGCTTCCCTGTCAGATAGGTGTACCCCATCTTCCCTGAATAACTCAGGTGCCCAGTAAGAAATGTGCAGAAGAGGAATTTACCAAATCCTGAGATCAGTTTATTGTAGAGATGAGCAGCTTTGGTGTTGCAAAGAGTTCTTTCAGAATTAGTCCATAGATTATAGTCCAATGTTCATATCCAGGGTGATCCAGATGGGACTGGAAATCTCAGTCTTACGACTCATGCTTCCCCTGAATAAAGCTCAAGCAGATCTAAAGATGAAAAGATCAGGTCCCAAGAGTTTTTATACAGTTTTCTGGCAGACTATGATAGCATCTTTACAGCAGGGATTCCTTGGGCGAAGAATAGCAGCTTTGAAGAAGAACTGCCTATTGTGTATGCATACCCAAGTAACTAGTTGCATTCATCATCATCAGGTAATTATCCATTAAGCAGTTTATAGACTATTTACCAAGTCTTCCAAGTGAAATATAGATAATGACATTATCACACCCACATTTCATCTACATGTTAATATTTCCTTTTGATCTCTGAATCAATAGCTATAGTAATAGACAGGAATTTTCTGTTTACATGGCTAACATCTAACAAGATATAAGTAAAAAGAAAAGGAGGACTTGTGGCACCTTAGAGACTAACCAATTTATTAGAGCATAAGCTTTCGTGAGCTACAGCTCACTTCCTCAGATGCATATCGTGGAAACTGCAGCAGGCTTTATATATACACAGAGAATATGAAACAATACCTATTCCCACCCCACTGTCCTGCTGGTAATAGCTTATCTAAAGTGATTTCCAGCACAAATCCAGGTTTTCTCACCCTCCACCCCCCCACACAAATTCACTCTCCTGCTGGTGATAGCCCATCCAAAGTGACAACTCTTTACACAATGTGCATGACAATCAAGCTGGGCTATTTCCTGCATAAATCCAGGTTCTCACATCCCCCCCACCCCCATACACACACAAACTCACTCTCCTGCTGGTAATAGCTCATCCAAACTGACCACTCTTCAAGTTAAAATCCAAGTTAAACCAGAACATCTGGGGGGGGGGGGGTAGGAAAAAACAAGAGGAAACAGGCTACCTTGCATAATGACTTAGCCACTCCAAGTCTCTATTTAAGCCTAAATTAATAGTATCCAATTTGCAAATGAATTCCAATTCAGCAGTTTCTCGCTGGAGTCTGGATTTGAAGTTTTTTTGTTTTAAGATAGCGACCTTCATGTCTGTGATTGCGTGACCAGAGAGATTGAAGTGTTCTCCGACTGGTTTATGAATGTTAAGGCACTGCATTTAGCCGTATGGAGTGGAAATCTATCAACTGCATGAAAAAACTTGTACAGATACAGACAGACATCATCTTCCTTTCCAAATGCAAACAGATGGACATCGTACCAAAAGGACTGAAGGTAAAAAATCCATTACAATCTACATACCACACAGACTATGCTGACAGCTTATGCCACACACTCTCAAAGAAACTGCGGAATCACCTGATCAACATCCTCTACAGCAAACAGGGAAAGATTAAGAATGAGCTCTCAAAAATGGATACTCTCATAAAAAACCAACCTTCCACACAAACTTCCTCGTGGCTGGATTTTACTAAAACTAGACAAGCCACTTACAACGCACACTTTGCTTCTCTACAAAAGAAAAAGGACACTAAACTTTCTAAACTACTACATGCTACAAGGGGCCACAGCAATGGTTCCCTCAACCCACCTAGCAATATTGTTAACCTATCCAACTATACTCTCAGCCCAGCAGAAGCAGCTGTTCTATCTCGGGGCCTCTCCTTCTGCCCCTCCACCCCCACGAACATGATACAGTTCTGTGGTGACCTAGAATCCTATTTTCGACGTCTCCGACTCAAGGAATATTTCCAAAATACCTCTGAACAGCATACTAATCCACAGAGGTCTCCCAACCAACACTACAGAAAGAGGGATTCTAGGTGGACTCCTCCTGAAGGTCGAAACAGCAGACTGGACTTCTACATAGAGTGCTTCCGCCGACGTGCACGGGCTGAAATTGTGGAAAAGCAGCATCACTTGCCCCATAACCTCAGCCATGCGGAACGCAATGCCATCCACAGCCTCAGAAACAACTCTGACATCATAATCAAAAAGGCTGACAAAGGAGGTGCTGTTGTCGTCATGAATAGGTCGGAATATGAACAAGAGGCTGCTCGGCAGCTCTCCAACACGAGTTTCTACAAGCCATTACCCTCTGATCCCACTGAGAGTTACCAAAAGCAACTACAGCATTTGCTCAAGAAACTTCCTGAAAAAGCACAAGATCAAATCCGCACAGACACACCCCTGGAACCCCGACCTGGGATATTCTATCTACTACCCAAGATCCATAAACCTGGAAATCCTGGGCGCCCCATCATCTCAGGCATTGGCACCCTGACAGCAGGATTGTCTGGCTATGTGGACTCCCTCCTCAGGCCCTACGCTACCAGCACTCCCAGCTACCTTCGAGACACCACTGACTTCCTGAGGAAACTACAATCCATCGGTGATCTTCCTGATAACACCATCCTGGCCACTATGGATGTAGAAGCCCTCTACACCAACATTCCACACAAAGATGGACTACAAGCCGTCAAGAACACTATCCCCGATAATGTCACGGCTAACCTGGTGGCTGAACTTTGTGACTTTGTCCTTACCCATAACTACTTCACATTTGGGGACAATGTATACCTTCAGATCAGCGGCACTGCTATGGGTACCCGCATGGCCCCACAGTATGCCAACATTTTTATGGCTGATTTAGAACAACGCTTCCTCAGCTCTCGTCCCCTAAAGCCCCTACTCTACTTGCGCTATATTGATGACATCTTCATCATCTGGACCCATGGAAAAGAAGCCCTTGAGGAATTCCACCATGATTTCAACAATTTCCATCCCACCACCAACCTCAGCCTGGTCCAGTCCACACAAGAGATCCACTTCCTGGACACTACAGTGCTAATAAACAATGGTCACATAAACACCACCCTATACCGGAAACCTACTGACCGCTATTCCTACCTGCATGCCTCCAGCTTTCACCCTGACCACACCACACGATCCATCGTCTACAGCCAAGCTCTGCGATACAACCGCATTTGCTCCAACCCCTCAGACAGAGACAAACACCTACAAGATCTCTGTCAAGCTTTCTTACAACTACAATACCCACCTGCAGAAGTAAAGAAACAGATTGATAGAGCCAGAAGAGTTCCCAGAAGTTACCTACTACAGGACAGGCCTAACAAAGAAAATAACAGAACGCCACTAGCCGTCACCTTCAGCCCCCAACTAAAACCCCTCCAACGCATTATTAAGGATCTACAACCTATCCTAAAGGATGACCCAACACTCTCACAAATCTTGGGAGACAGGCCAGTCCTTGCCTACAGACAGCCCCGCAACCTGAAGCAAATACTCACCAACAACCACATACCACACAACAGAACCACTAACCCAGGAACTTATCCTTGCAACAAAGCCCGTTGCCAACTGTGCCCACATATCTATTCAGGGGACACCATCACAGGGCCTAATAACATCAGCCACACTATCAGAGGCTCGTTCACCTGCACATCCACCAATGTGATATATGCCATCATGTGCCAGCAATGCCCCTCTGCCATGTACATTGGTCAAACTGGACAGTCTCTACGTAAAAGAATAAATGGACACAAATCAGATGTCAAGAATTATAACATTCATAAACCAGTCGGAGAACACTTCAATCTCTCTGGTCACGCAATCACAGACATGAAGGTCGCTATCTTAAAACAAAAAAACTTCAAATCCAGACTCCAGCGAGAAACTGCTGAATTGGAATTCATTTGCAAATTGGATACTATTAATTTAGGCTTAAATAGAGACTTGGAGTGGCTAAGTCATTATGCAAGGTAGCCTGTTTCCTCTTGTTTTTTCCTACCCCCCCCCCCCCCAGATGTTCTGGTTTAACTTGGATTTTAACTTGAAGAGTGGTCAGTTTGGATGAGCTATTACCAGCAGGAGAGTGAGTTTGTGTGTGTATGGGGGTGGGGGGGATGTGAGAACCTGGATTTATGCAGGAAATAGCCCAGCTTGATTGTCATGCACATTGTGTAAAGAGTTGTCACTTTGGATGGGCTATCACCAGCAGGAGAGTGAATTTGTGTGGGGGGGTGGAGGGTGAGAAAACCTGGATTTGTGCTGGAAATCACTTTAGATAAGCTATTACCAGCAGGACAGTGGGGTGGGAATAGGTATTGTTTCATATTCTCTGTGTATATATAAAGCCTGCTGCAGTTTCCACGATATGCATCTGAGGAAGTGAGCTGTAGCTCACGAAAGCTTATGCTCTAATAAATTGGTTAATCTCTAAGGTGCCACAAGTCCTCCTTTTCTTTTTGCGAATACAGACTAACAGGGCTGTTACTCTGAAAGATATAAGTAAACACATACACTGAGTATTACCTCTAATTCTCTAACAATACATGTTTGCATTTCAAAGCTCTAGTCCATTTAGCATGGTTATGTTAACTACTTCTAAGGAATAGCCCTAATTACCATTTACATACTTTTCTAACATGTCTCTAAAGGTTGAATTTGGGTCCCTGCTAGTTGCTTAACCCTTTCTGGCCCCACATCACAATATTAATTTAGCTATTTCCCTATTCACACCTCCTGATCATATTGACCCATGGAGGCTTCCCAGTCCCATGTCACACCCCAGGCTGCAACATCAGACCAAATAATTGTCACCCCAAGGAAAAATTATTGGATCTGCCCCAAATCCCTCCTAACTCTGATCATAAATTCAACCCATTATGCGTTCCTACACCATTTTTACCAAGGTGAACAATAATGCAGCTGGTACCCACTCCCAGATTACGAAAGAGCATTGTAACAGGGTTCACAACCCGCCTCTCTTCTTGGGGCCCACTTGCTCTTCCCAGTAAGGCTCAAGGAGGCTTCAGCATTGTGCAACACCCGTCTCTTTATTTACTTAAGGTTGTCCCACCACCAGTGTCCATCTATGTACAAGCTGTACAGGCAGTGTTGGCCTTCAGCTCTCTGAGTGACTTCTCCCTTGCTGGCCCCCTGCCTTCTGGCTCCCTTCCAGCCTTTATAGCCCTTGGCTTGTCAGGCCAGCAGGTGTTGCCAATCCTCAAACCGGCATCAGGCCTCTTCCATCAGCCCCAATCTGCTTCCCTTGATTGGAGCTGACCGGGCAGGGGATAAATAGGTGCTTCTGCACCAGTACCCTTCTACAAGTGTACAAGGGGCATCAGCTGGTCTCAGAGCATGGCTTTCTGTCCATGGCAGTTCATGATGGTCTCACCACATAGCACCAACTGTGAACCTCCAGAGTCACACCACTGCTCCCTTGGCCCATTTGCCCGGTTCTGAAATTGGACACAAAGGAAAATTAGCTCTGATTCTCTACCCAGGATCTCACATACATACGTCCTGTATACATTTGAATGCCATCGCCCAATTGCCTGAATTGCCCTAGCCCTGAGTCCTCATTGGCTGGTACAGCCCCGATCTGGAATGAATGGGAACAAAATTCATGCACCGGTAGCCTCCACTTTGTCAGTCCCTTTCTTAAAAGAGTAACAAACTGGTGTGTTGTGCAGGGCTTTCCGGCACCATGAATAAAGAAGCTGCCCTCCCCATGTGGTCTCATCACTATATAAATCCTCAATGCCCCTTCTGGGAAAATACCTGCCTCACCACCTTCCTGCTGCGTGGACTCATCTCAGCTCCCACCCCCCTCCCGCCGAGCTGTTTCTGAGAGCCTGTGGGTCCAGATGTCCGATTGTCCGGCCCACTGTAAATCGCTCCACTGCAAAGCCCTTCCTGAAGTACACCGAGGTGACCCAGGCACTAGTTTGCTGATTCTAAAAGCTCCAAAAACCACGACCAGGAATGCTGTCTTTACCCATGCTGCCTTCTGCATATGCCTTCTGCATATCTGGTTGAGAACTTGCCTCATTCCCCCTCAGGTGTCTAAACAGTGATGGGAGTTATTGCTACCAAAATGGGGAAGAATTCAAAGCATGCAATAAGCTTTACCTCTTTGTATCAAAGCTGAGGGCCATTCTGGGCCAAATCACCTGCCTGGGTAAGACATCCCAAAACCCATTGCTCCTGATGCAGTTGAATGAACCGTTAAACCTGCCTCTATCGTCCATTCCTCCCTCCAGAAAGCCATTCCATTAAAATGATTCAGAAACTGTTCCCACTCCCCCAAACAGGCCCGCCAACAGGGAGACAAAGACAGCAAATGCCCAGGAGCCTGGGCAATATAAAAGGGTGAGGGGGCCCCTGCTGCCGCCACCGCCATGGTGGCAGCCGGGAGCTCCGGGCCCTTTTAAATCACCCGCGTGAGCTGCAGCAGGCGCTGGTTCCTCTACACCCAGCCCAGCCCGTCCCCCGGCTCCTCTCGGCAAGCCGGCCACTTGGTGGAGCGAGGCTTGGTGGAAGGGGGAGGCTCGGTGGCAGGCCCGGGGGCTTCTGGCTGCCGCGCGCTGCGGACATCTGGGCTCCCCAGGTAGCGCGCGGCCCCCACCTCCTCCCTAGGCTCTCTGGCCCCTACCGGGCCTGGGGCAGCGCTGGTGGGAGGGTGCTGCTCATGCAGTTTCTCGCGCCCACCCTGGCCCCACCATTATTCGAATGCGGAGGCCGGGGAGCGTGGCGGGTCCCGGACCATGCTGGGCAGGAGGTGGCACTGCACCCAGTGGATACATACCCTGACCAGTGGGTGCTCCTTGCTCCAGGTAAGCCCCCTCGGCACAGGCCCCATGGAGCAACTGGAGTCCCTTTGTCCCATCCTCCCACCAGCACCCCTGGGGGAGACCCAGTGCCCCTGGGCCTGCCCCATCCCCCCATCAGCACCCTTGGGGGAGAGTGGACCTCCTGCATTTCCCCCTGTCCCATCCCCCCACCAGCACTCCTGGTCTAAGGAAGGATGTGTGTTGGGTCCAGTTCATGGGGTTCACTCTGGGGAGGGATACAGGTCAGGTCCAGTTTGGTCTAGGGAGGGATGTGGGTTGGATCCGACTTGGAGGATTAACCTGGTCATTTGGGGGGCACAGCTGGTCCTGATTCTAGTCTCTGTGTCTCTCTGTGCCTGCGGGGGAAGGACTAGAAAGACTAGTATAAATAATGACACTGTATATAAAATGTATTAAAGTTTTTTATATTTTTTATTTTTAAAATGTTGTGTCAAGGTTCCTCCCCCACTCTGAACTCTAGGGTACAGATGTGGGGACCTGCATGAAAAACCTCCTAAGCTTATCTTTACCAGCTTAGGTCAAAACTTCCCCAAGGTAACAAATATTACCCCCGTTATCCTTGGAATGGCCGCTACCACCACCAAACTAATACTGGTTACTGGGGAAGAGCTGTTTGGACGCGTCCTTCCCCCCAAAATACTTCCCAAAACCTTGCACCCCACTTCCTGGACAAGGTTTGGTAAAAAGCCTCACCAATTTGCCTAGGTGACTACAGACCCAGACCCTTGGATCTTAAGAACAATGAACAATCCTCCCAACACTTGCACTCCCCCTTTCCTGGGAAATGTTGGATAAAAAGCCTCACCAATTTGCATAGGTGACCACAGACCCAAACCCTTGGATCTGAGAACCATGAAAAAGCATTCAGTGTTTTACAAGAAGACTTTTAATAAAAAATAGAAGTAAATAGAAATAAAGAAATCCCCCCTGTAAAATCAGGATGGTATATATCTTACAGGGTAATTAGATTCAAAAACATAGAGAACCCCTCTAGGCAAAACCTTAAGTTACAAAAAAGATACACAGACAGAAATAGTTATTCTATTCAGCACAATTCTTTTCTCAGCCATTTAAAGAAATCATAATCTAACACATACCTAGCTAGATTACTTACTAAAAGTTCTAAGACTCCATTCCTGTTCTGTCCCCGGCCAAGACGACTACAGACAGACACACAAACCCTTTGTTTCTCTCCCTCCTCCCAGCTTTTCAAAGTATCTTGTCTCCTCATTGGTCATTTTGGTCAGGTGCCAGCGAGGTTACCTTTAGCTTCTTAACCCTTTACAGGTGAGAGGAGCTTTCCCCTGGCCAGGAGGGATTTCAAAGGGGTTTACCCTTCCCTTTATATTTATGACACGCCCCCCAAATCTCAGCTAGGGTGAAACACTGGCTGGGATTTCTTCCTGGAGCTCTAGGAAAACAGAGTTAATAAGACACATGCATCTCTAAATATACTACCAAGTACATAAAGACTAACAATATTTTCCACATCTCAAGGACGATTTTAACCAGTTGATTCTGGGAAATTTTCACGGGAGAGTGCATCAGCTACTTTATTAGAAGCTCCTGAGATGTGTTGGATGTCGAAATCAAAATCTTGGAGAGCTAAACTCCACCGAAGAAGTTTTCTGTTAGTTTCTTTGACGGTGTGAAGCCACTTTAGTGCAGCATGGTCGGTTTGCAGGTGGAAACGCCGTCCCCAAACATATGGGCGTAGCTTTTCCAGAGCGTAGACAATGGCATAACATTCTTTTTCAGTGACTGACCAGTTGCTTTCCCTCTCAGACAGTTTTTTGCTGAGAAACACTACAGGGTGGAATTCTTGATCAGGTCCTTTCTGCATTAAAACTGCTCCCACACCACGCTCGGATGCATCTGTGGTTACTAGGAACGGTTTGTCAAAGTCTGGGGCCCTTAGTACAGGGTCAGACATGAGTGTCGCTTTAAGCTTGTTAAAGGCCTTCTGACACTTTCCGGTCCACTGAACAGCATTTGGCTGTTTCTTTTTGGTTAGGTCTGTCAGTGGGGCAGCGATTTGGCTGTAGTGCGGTACAAATCGTCTGTAATAACCGGCCAAGCCTAAGAAGGATTGAACCTGTTTCTTTGACCTTGGGACAGGCCACTTTTGGATAGCATCCACTTTGGCCTGTAGGGGGCTGATAGTTCCTTGACCCACCTGGTGTCCAAGGTAAGTCACTCTGTTTAGGCCTATTTGACACTTCTTAGCCTTAACAGTTAGTCCTGCCTCCCTTATGCGCTCAAGGACTTTTTGTAGATGTTCCAGGTGGTCTGCCCAGGAATCCGAAAATATGGCCACATCGTCAAGGTAGGCAACTGCATATTCTCCTAATCCCGCTAGGAGACCATCTACAAGTCTTTGGAAAGTGGCGGGTGCATTTCGCAGCCCGAAAGGGAGTACATTAAATTCATACAGCCCGAGATGTGTGATGAAGGCTGACCTTTCCTTGGCAGATTCATCTAGCGGTACCTGCCAGTACCCCTTGGTTAAGTCCAAGGTAGAGATGAACTGGGCCCGTCCCAGTTTCTCTAATAGTTCATCAGTGCGTGGCATTGGATAATTGTCTGGGCGAGTTACAGCATTTAGCTTACGGTAGTCCACGCAAAAACGTATTTCCCCATCTGGTTTGGGAACTAGAACCACTGGAGATGCCCATGCACTTTCAGAGGGGCGGATTACACCCATCTGTAACATATCCTGGATCTCCCGTTCTATAGCAGTTTTAGCTTGAGGAGACACCCGGTAAGGTTGGACCCTAATTGGGTGAGCATTACCTGTGTCAATGGAGTGGTATGCCCGTTCAGTCAGTCCTGGGGTGGCTGAGAACGTTGGCGCGTAGCTAGTGCACAGCTCCTGGATCTGCTGTCGCTGCATACGCCCAAGGGTCATGGAGAGGTTCACCTCTTCCACACCACCAGCACATTTCCCTTCGTAGTAGACACCTTCAGGCCACTCAGCGTCGTCTCCTCCCTGGGCTGTAAACTGACAAACCTTTAATTCTCTGGAATAAAAGGGCTTTAGAGAATTAATATGATACACCTTAGGCTTTCGGTTGGAGGTGGGGAATGCTATGAGATAATTAACAGCTCCCAGGCGCTCCTGGACCACGAATGGCCCTTCCCACGATGCTTCCATTTTATGGGCCTGGAGCGCCTTTAAGACCATGACCTGGTCTCCTACTTTGAAGGAACGCTCTCTGGCATGTTTATCATACCAGGCTTTTTGCTCTTTTTGAGCATCCTGTAAGTTTTCTCTAGCAAGGGCTAAAGAGGTTCGGAGGGTGTTTTGTAGGTTGGTTACAAAGTCCAGAATGTTAGTTCCTGGAGAAGGTGTAAATCCCTCCCATTGCTGCTTTACCAACTGCAATGGCCCCTTAACCTCACGGCCATATACAAGTTCAAATGGGGAAAACCCTAAACTGGGATGTGGTACAGCTCTGTAGGCAAAGAGCAACTGCTGCAATACTAGGTCCCAATCATTGGAGTGCTCATTTACGAATTTACGTATCATGGCCCCCAAAGTTCCATTAAACTTCTCCACCATGCCATTTGTTTGATGATGGTAAGGAGTGGCAACCAAGTGATTTACCCCATGAGCTTCCCAAAGGTTTTTCATAGTTCCTGCCAGGAAATTAGTCCCTGCATCTGTGAGGATGTCGGAGGGCCAACCTACCCTGGCAAAAATGTCTGCTAGTGCCTGGCACACACTTTTAGCCCTGGTGTTGCTTAGAGCTACTGCTTCCGGCCATCGGGTGGCAAAATCCATGAAAGTCAGTATGTACTGCTTTCCTCTGGGTGTCTTTTTCGGAAAAGGACCCAGAATATCCACAGCTACTCGCTGAAATGGAACTTCAATGATGGGGAGTGGCTGGAGAGGAGCTTTGACCTGGTCTTGGGGTTTTCCCACTCTTTGGCACACCTCACAAGACTGGACATAGGTAGAAACATCCTTGCCCATTCCCTCCCAGTGGAATGACCCCCCCAAACGGTCTTTGGTCCTGTTCACCCCAGCATGGCCACTAGGGTGATCATGGGCTAAGCTCAAGAGCTTGGCCCGGTATTTAGTTGGAACTACCAACTGTCTCTGAGGATGCCAGTCTTCCTGGTGTCCCCCAGAAAGAGTTTCCTTGTATAAAAGTCCTCTTTCTACAACAAACCTGGATCGATTAGAAGAGCTGAGAGGCGGTGGGTTGCTCCGTGCCGCCGTCCAAGCTCTCTGGAGGCTTTCATCTGCTTCCTGTTCGGTCTGGAACTGTTCCCTTGATGCTGGAGACATCAGTTCCTCATGGGATTGTGGACCTAGGCTTGGTCCCTCTGGAAGCGATATAGGGGATGGAGCTGTTTCTGTTGACTGTGAACCGCTCTCCGCTGGTGCACTATGTTGGGATTCAGGCTCCGGCTGAGCCTCTTGTGTAGGGTTATCGGCTGCTGCCAGTTCAGGTTCGGTGGGGCCCTCTGGTGTTGAGGTTGCAAGTACTGGATTCAGTGCTGGCACGGGGTCTGGTGTTGGTTGTTTGGCTGGTTCCGGTTCTGGGACTGGTTCCGTCTGGGTCTCTGGGACTGGATCCACTACTGCTGTTGCAGACATTGGCCTGGGGTCCAGGTCCATCACCTCTGACTGGGTCCTGATAGAAGTTTCCGGAACAGAGCTAGGCCTCACGGCTTGTTTAGCCTGGTTGCGGGTGACCATTCCCACCCTCTTGGCCTGCTTCACATGATTGGCCAAGTCTTCCCCCAACAGCATGGGGATGGGATAATCATCATAGACTGCAAAAGTCCACATTCCTGACCAGCCCTTGTACTGGACAGGCAACTTGGCTGTAGGCAAATTGAAAGAGTTGGACTTGAAGGGTTGAATCGTCACTTGGATCTCTGGGTTGATTAAATTGGGGTCCACTAAGGAAGCATGGATAGCTGACACTTGTGCTCCGGTGTCCCTCCACGCGGTGACCTTCTTCCCACCCACACTCACAGTTTCCCTCCGCTCCAAGGGTATCTGGGAGGTATCTGGGCCTGTGGACCTCTGGTGTGATTCCGGTGCAATGAACTGTAATCTGTTGGGGTTCTTGGGGCAGTTGGCCTTTACATGCCCCAGCTCGTTACATTTAAAACATCATCCAGCTGACGGGTCACCGGGGCGAGGAGGGTTGCTGGAGAACGGGGTGGTGGGACGATAAGGGGTCTGGAGGGTTCTTTGGGAGGTAGGTGGGGCTTTGGGCGGCCCCTGGTAATAGGGTGTGGTCTGGGGTGGTCCCTTCTGGTCTCCGCTCCAACTGCGACCAGTTTTCTTCTTCTCTGCCACCTCCACCCATCTGGCTCCAATCTCTCCTGCCTCAATTACAGTTTTGGGTTTCCCATCTAGGATGTATCTTTCTATTTCCTCAGGAACACCCTCTAAGAATTGTTCCATTTGCATTAGGAAGGGCAAATTTACTGGAGATTCAACACTTGCTCCTGATATCCAGGCATCCCAATGTTTTACAATGTGGTAGGCATGTCGGGTAAATGACATGTCTGGTTTCCACCTTAGGGCTCTGAACCTCCGACGAGACTGCTCGGGTGTTATCCCCATTCTGACTCTCGCCTTGGATTTAAACAGTTCATACTTGTTCATGTGTTCTTTAGGCATTTCAGCTGCCACCTCAGCTAAGGGTCCACTGAGCTGCGGCCTCAGCTCTACCATGTATTGGTCAGTAGAGATGTTGTACCCAAGGCAGGCCCTTTCGAAGTTTTCTAAGGCGGCCTCAGTATCATCACCTGCCTTGTAGGTGGGGAACTTTCTGGGATGGGAAGTGGTACCTGGAGAAGGATTGCTAGGGTTTGTTGGTATATTCTGCTGGGCCTTTATCCTCTCCATCTCCTCCACATGCTTCCTTGCCTCCATTTCCCTCTTGTGGGCAGCCTCCTGTACCTCCTTCTCCAGCCGCATGAGTTCTATCTGTCTTTCATGTTCCCTTTGTTTTTCCTCAGCCTGAAATTTGGCTAATTCCAGCTGTAGTCGAGCTGAGGATTTGGCCATTCTAACCTCTCTGTCTTTAACTAACTTTACACCCGAGGTTTAGAAATAAACAAACAAAACTTGGCTGTAAACTTTTGCTGTGCTGGAATAGAGTACCTATTCTCTGATAGTGATTGTCAGCCTACAGAAAAAGACAATTCCCTTGTCTCTGCTCTGGGCCCAAATTAAAGCAAAAAACCTCCAACTACTTGGAAAACTGCTTACCCAGCCCAAAGAAAAAAAAAAAAATTTCTTTTCAAACCTGTGCTCCTTGTAAAACAAAAAAAAAAAAAATCAAAATCCTAAAAAAAAACCCTGCCACTTTTGTCTCCAGGCAAATGGGTAGAGCACACACCCCCTATTTACTTTTAGGAAGAAAAGAAAAAAAAAAACCTCTGGGTTGGAAGACTGTGAATTTCCCTGCAGGAGTTAAGTACCCTGCCTCCAGGCAAGAAAACCTGCAATTCACAAGATAATCCCCTTTTGTCTCTGCTTGGCCACAAAGCAGAGAGAAACCAAGCTGCTTTCAGTTTCAAAGCTGCCTTCTGGACTTCCTAAAAATTCCTTTTTAAAATCTGTATTTCTAGTTCAAAAAATCTCAACTGGATCTCAAAATGATTTCAGGTTAATCCCACCGCTGCCACCATGTCAAGGTTCCTCCCCCACTCTGAACTCTAGGGTACAGATGTGGGGACCTGCATGAAAAACCTCCTAAGCTTATCTTTACCAGCTTAGGTCAAAACTTCCCCAAGGTAACAAATATTACCCCCGTTATCCTTGGAATGGCCGCTACCACCACCAAACTAATACTGGTTACTGGGGAAGAGCTGTTTGGACGCGTCCTTCCCCCCAAAATACTTCCCAAAACCTTGCACCCCACTTCCTGGACAAGGTTTGGTAAAAAGCCTCACCAATTTGCCTAGGTGACTACAGACCCAGACCCTTGGATCTTAAGAACAATGAACAATCCTCCCAACACTTGCACTCCCCCTTTCCTGGGAAATGTTGGATAAAAAGCCTCACCAATTTGCATAGGTGACCACAGACCCAAACCCTTGGATCTGAGAACCATGAAAAAGCATTCAGTGTTTTACAAGAAGACTTTTAATAAAAAATAGAAGTAAATAGAAATAAAGAAATCCCCCCTGTAAAATCAGGATGGTATATATCTTACAGGGTAATTAGATTCAAAAACATAGAGAACCCCTCTAGGCAAAACCTTAAGTTACAAAAAAGATACACAGACAGAAATAGTTATTCTATTCAGCACAATTCTTTTCTCAGCCATTTAAAGAAATCATAATCTAACACATACCTAGCTAGATTACTTACTAAAAGTTCTAAGACTCCATTCCTGTTCTGTCCCCGGCCAAGACGACTACAGACAGACACACAAACCCTTTGTTTCTCTCCCTCCTCCCAGCTTTTGAAAGTATCTTGTCTCCTCATTGGTCATTTTGGTCAGGTGCCAGCGAGGTTACCTTTAGCTTCTTAACCCTTTACAGGTGAGAGGAGCTTTCCCCTGGCCAGGAGGGATTTCAAAGGGGTTTACCCTTCCCTTTATATTTATGACATGTTGTAAACAGTTTTTAAATTTGTCCCAGTTTCATACAAAAAATTAATTCAAGCCCTGGTAGTTCATATGAGAAATGTGAAGGATGAGATAGTGTGATGGTTCCCTTTTTGTGGGAGGGGCACATGGCTGGTGCTTTGGCCAGCTTTGGCTTTTGTTAGCTGTTTTTACCCACACACTCTCTCTCTCACACACACAGTCTCCTCAACACACACACCAGGGCTTCCTACATCCAGATCACTTTCCCCAAGCTGGGCTGTGCTGTGGGACATCAGGAGCTGCTGATCGCTTGCCCTCTCCTTAAGCATCCCAGGCGGGGGCAGTGACCTGGATACAGGGAGCCCTGATGTTGCTCCTCGCTCCCCGCTCCCAGCCCCCTAGGGGCAGCAGTTTGGGGTGGGAGCGAGCAGCAATGCCAGTTCAGTTTGTGCATCCAGGTCAGTTTCCCCACGTGGGTGCAGGAGGGGGATGCAGGGGTTAGGAGTGAAGGGGCTGCAGGGACTAGTGGTGCAGGAGGAGGAGCAGGCCTCTAACATTCTGTGCCTATCATGATAGCTCTCATCTGTCTTCTGGACTCTTCCCAATGAGACTGAGGTTTAGTGACCTCCTGAGAAAATGTCTCGCTCTAACATGTTTGCTGTCTTTAAAACAAACTCTACATGAGAAGGCCTGATGAACTGACAGCCTATCACTGGTACAACGTTTTTACAGGCTGGTCCCCGACCTCTAAGGGCATATTGTCTATTGTGTTTCACCCGTTACTAGTTGTGTTAATATTGTCCTGTGTGTGCTTGCTAGGAATGTGTTGTATGTGCTGCTGGACAAAAAGAATGTTTGTTAAATTACAACCACAAGCTCAAATTGCCTCTCAGTTATATAAAATATGACCCACTCAAGAATTGTTTTTGAGGGGTCAAAAGGGGGACATGTAGTAGTAGGATTTTATGTTTGTATTTTGTATAATGTAGCATGCATTAAATGTATTGATGTATGATTTAACCATATCCTGCCAGCCACCCTTTTTGAATAACAGAAAGGAATGGCCTAATGGGCCATTGGTAGAGCGGCATCAGCCAGAATCTGTGTCTGGGCTGATTTCAAGGCAGTAACAGACCTTTTAGGGTCACCACTTTGTTGTAGGTTTAGCATTTTAAAATAAGTAAAAGAATGTAATGATTGTGGTTTTTTTATTTTCAACTTGATGTTTCTGTTCAAATGCTCTGTGTAAATCAATTCTGTTTTGTGTGTGAATGAGGAATGTGTGTGTTAAAAGATAAGTGTGAGGGCCATCACCGAACCAGATGTTCTAGGGAGGAACCGAGGACAGATGGAAGGGTGCCAGAAGATTACAACACACCCCTGTTGAAATGTCAGAAGAAGGCAGATTGACAACACTAAAGATGAGACAGGCACCTATCAATGGGGACAAGATAGCTGTGATCAAAACCAGCATGGGGTCACTCCCAGAGAGACCTGATGAAAGAACATGATAAAGGATGAGAAGGACAATTTAGGAAAACAAGCACTTGTCAAACAACAATTGATTACAGCATGACTGTGCAAAACTCATTGGTCCCAATGAAGGAAAATCACTATATAAACAGGGTGCCTTGCCATAAAACTTTGGGTTTGTCCTGTCAAGACTTCCCCGGAGTATCATGTCATGACTGACAGAACCCAGCTCCTACCTACCCGTGATCAACCTAGCTGGCCACTAGATTAATCCAGACTCAGGACTGGTGGGAGAGAGAGAGAGAGAGAGAATGTGTGTGTGTGTGTGTGTGTGTGTGTGTGTGTGTGTGTGAGAGAGAGAGAGAGAGAGAGAGAGATTGAATGCATATGCTAATTGTTGTATCTTCAATAAACGCAGCATATTGCCTTTTCCCCTGAAAAAAAATCCCATGTGCTTCTTATAAGCATAACATCATAAGAGTAGAATTAGAGCACAGAAGAGACTGTAGTGTAATCAGTACACCGGGATGCATCTTATTAAAATGCTGAGCCTTTCAAGTACTGAGATGCAGTCTGAGCTTTTCTGACTGATGAACCTCACAGGAAACCATAACTTGAGTTGTGCCACTGCTTACAGCTAGCACAAAGTGGCAGCATAATCCACTGACTCAGTGGCTACACCTACATTTTCCTATAAAGCTGATCAGGAACTATACCCATAGCTAAAGTTATCTAGAACTTTCCATTATAAGCAAACAACCAGGGCTCAGATTCATACTGGAACTTGTCTTCTATCTTGTTCTCCAAAATCTCAGTCTCATTTAGGTTTCAGAGTAGCAGCCGTGTTAGTCTGTATCCGCAAAAAGAAAAGGAGTACTTGTGGCACCTTAGAGACTAACAAATTTATTTGAGCATAAGCTTTCGTGAGCTACAGCTCGCTTCATCGGATGCATTCAGTGGAAAATACTTCTTGTCAACTGCTGGAAATGGCCCACCTTGATTATCACTACAAAAAGTTTTCTCCGCCCCCCTCCCACCCCCACCCCCACCCTCACCCCCCCGCTCTCCTGCTGGCATTAGCTCATCTTAAGTGATCACTCTCCTTACAGTGTGTATGGTAACACCCATTGTTTCATGTTCTCTGTGTATATAAATCTCCCCACTGTATTTTCCACTGAATGCATCCAATGAAGTGAGCTGTAGCTCACGAAAGCTTATGCTCAAATAAATTGGTTAGTCTCTAAGGTGCCACAAGTACTCCTTTTCTTTTAGTCTTAATTTAGCAAACAAACAAACAAAACCCTCTAGCTGAGATATGAGTAACCAAATAGCTTCCTTAAAGTAAAATATTATTTATTTAGAGCAAAAGCATTGCAGAGAAAATATCCCAAGCACTAAACTAGCCTAAATGCAATGCCTTCCTTTCCCTAACTCTTACCATTCCCTGGATCTGGGAAGGCCCCTTTCCTAAATGCAGTTAGGAAAGCAGTGCAGTTTGTTCCTTCCCTCTTTGTTCTTCCCCCAGTCCCCATTAATGTACTGACACAGGAAAGCCTGCTAACCCAATACAGCATAACTTTGCCACATTGACCTGATCACAGTGCTAATAAAGTGGTTGCAGCTGCACTTCTGTTCACATACCCACAGCCCATCCTCCACCCCGACAATGTCGCCTCCTGCTGGGGCTTGGGTTCCCCTCAATGGTTTGTAAGTAGCCCCCTTGTGGTGGCAGTGGCTGTTTTTACTGGAGATCAGCTTAGTGCTTCACCAGCTCTCCTGTGGTGGACTATGAAGCTGAATGACACCGTACAGACACCGGGTGATGCTGTGCATATCAGATTTAAGGATCTCACAACAGCCATTCCTAGCAGTACATCATAGGTAGGGCCTTACCAAATTCATGGCCATGAAAAAAGCTTCACAAACCATGAAATCTGGCTATTTTGGAGCAGGTTTGCGGTATTGCCACGCTTACTTTTGCACTGCCTTCAGAGCTGGGTGCCTGGCCAGCAGCCACCATTCTCTGACCACCCAGCTCTGAAAGCAGTGCAGCAGGAAGGGTGGCATCATATGGGGGCAGTTGTCACTTGGGGCAGGGGGAGCTGGGCTGGCCTTATACGTGGGTGACTTGCGTGACTGCCCAGGGTGCCGTGGTCAGGGGGCACTGTTGTCACCCCCACACACACAGGCAGCCCAAGGCCCCTTTAACCCACAAGCTCTGGGGAGGGGCAGGGCTGGGGGGGGGGGTGCCCCGGCTGGGGACTCCTACCATGTACCAGGTTCCAGCTGCTAGTCCGGGCCAGGCTGAGGAGGGGTGGGACTTCCTCTTCTGCTGCACAGGCCACTTCCAGGGCCTGGTCAGATGCACCTCCACGAGCCGCACAGCAGTAATGGCAGCAATGCCATCCCATCCCATCCCATCCTCACTTCCGTGCTGCTTCTGGCTGAGGCTCTGCCTTCAGAGCGGGGCTCCCGGCCAGCAGCCGCCACTCTCCGGCTGCCCGGCTCTGAAGGCAGCGCTGCCAGAGGCAATATTACAACCCCCTCTCCCATGACCCCCGTGTGGGTCGGGACCTCCACGGTTACAACACCGTGACATTTCAGATTTAAATGTCTGAGGCCATGAAATTTAAGATTTTAAAAATCCTACGACCACGAAATTTATCAAAATGGACCGTGAATTTGGTAGGACCCAAATCCTAAGATCTTATGGAAGACACATCTCTGGTGTATCTCTGTGAGAATGGGGCTGTGTAGCTAGTCCAAACCTGGCACAAGCCTGACCGGCTAGTGGCAGTCCAGCAACCTACTGTGTACAAGGTGTACACAACACCTTCCACCACACCTGCCCGGGAAGCCAACTGAAGGGGGCTGTTGGCTCTTACTGAAACTAAGGCTATGTCTACACTAGAGAGTACAGCGGTACTGATGCAACTGCATCACTGTAAGATCATATAGCTGCTCTATGCCAATGGGAGAGACCTCTCCCCTCAACATAATTAATCAACTCCCAACATGCAGCGGCAGCTATGCTGGTGGGAGAAGCTCTCCTGTCGGCATTTCACTGTCCACACTGGCACTTAGGTCAGTATAACCTACCTTGCTCAGGGGGGTGATTTATTCACTCCCCTGTGTGACATAAGTTATACCAACATAAGTGGTAGCATAGACTGAGCCTTTGTGGTTTTTTTGGTTGTCCTTCTCCCAATACCAAGAGAAAGGGGAAGGGCCAAAGAGGAGTTCTGATGCTGGGAGTGATAGGTCAACAGGGCCAATCGGGAGAGGCCAGCACACTAAGGTTGATAGGGTGGGCAGGCCAATGAGGGAGCTGAGAGACTAGGGCCTGTCCTCTATGTGAGATGGGGCTGCCACAGCAGAGTAAGGTAGAGCCAGGGACAGAGCCACAGCTCAGAGCTGGGGGAGCCAGAGCAGCAGCCCAGAGCCGGGAGCTGAAACAGCAGAGACCAGCCATGTGTGTTGGATCAATCACCCATTGCTTTTTACATTGGCACATATGTGGTTAAAACCAATCTAATTAATTACAGGTGGTTCCAAAATCCACACTTCTATTCCTTTGGCTCTACGAGGTCCCAGAAGGGGCCATTTTCTTGTCATATTGAGCTGCATGTTAATAACCATTTTACCTTATGTACCATTTAACCACCCTCTTATCAAAACATCCTTTATCCCTATTGTAAATTTCCTGAGAACCCAGGGCCTCCCAAGTGCAGGGCAAAAGATTTTCCCATTGCCCTCCTGGTGTCACTAACTTTAGTTTTGCTTCCCCAAAATCTTCTTGCCCAGCATATAGGAACAAAAGGGAGTGTTTCAGCCTAAAATGAATTGTCCCGCTTAGCCATGTCATTCCACAAGTGAATGCACTTGGGCTTACTACAACTAAATAGCAGGCTGTCCGTTCCCACCCAGCGATAACCGTCTTCTTCTGGGTAGACTTTTATTCCTCCAACTAATAAATTCACTCTCCCACCTCCCCCATGTATGCATAAGGATGGTGATGTTGCTGCCACAGTGCTAGAAATGCTGTAGTCACCAGTGTAAATCCTTTGCAATCTAAACCATGATACATTGCCAGTGCTTGCTCATTCCCACACTACTATTTACTTTGTCCAAGTCCATGCCTTTCAGTTTTATTGAAGTGGGATCATATCCATCCAAGGAGCCTAAAAGAGTGATTATTTCTCCTGGGATGGTGGGATCAGTGGTAATGTCGAGCATGTTGTTCACTTTATTTTCCACTGTCATCCACGGGAAGTCTCCCCAGCCTCGAATACAACAGGTTTTGGATTCACACCACCAAAGGAGGACGTCTGCTATCCAAATGCCAGCTAAAACAGCACACAGGACTGCATCGTCTCCAAAATCTTCCAGCATCCACGCAATTAGTAATCTGAAACACAAAGCAAAATAAAACTTTTGCCCTCCCTATATAGAAGGGCTATACATTAATATTTAAACTAAACTTATTAACTTGTACTCAGATATTGCTGGACCTGAGTTTCACCCCCTTCTCGGGAGTGGGTTCTTGAACAGCCCACTGTGCTCTGAGCACCCTCTTGGGCTTCAGCATGTGCAGTGATCTTAATTTGTTTGGAGTTGGTCAGGGCTATTCCCTGTCCAGCATTTCAGCTGTGAGGAGCCAAGCTCTACGATACAACTGCATTTGCTCCAACCCCTCAGACAGAGACAAACACCTACAAGATCTCTATCAAGCATTCTTACAACTACAGTGCCCACCTGCTGAAGTGAACAAACAGATTGACAGAGCCAGAAGAGTGCCCAGAAGTTACCTACTACAGGACAGGCCCAACAAAGAAAGTAACAGAACGCCACTAGCCGTCACCTTCAGCCCCCAACTAAAACCTCTCCTATGCATCATCAAAGATCTACAACCTATCCTGAAGGACAACCCATCACTCTCACAGATCTTGGGATACAGGCCAGTCCTTGCTTACAGACAGCTCCCCAACCTGAAGCAAGTACTCACCAGCAACCACATACCACACAACACAACCACTAACCCAGGAACTTATCCTTGCAACAAAGCCCGTTGCCAACTGTGTCCATATATCTATTCAGGGGACACCATCATAGGGCCTAATCACATCAGCCACACTATCAGAGGCTCATTCACCTGCGCATCTACCAATGTGATATATGCCATCATGTGCCAGCAATGCCTCTCTGCCATGTACATTGGCCAAACTGGACAGTCTCTACGTAAAATAATAAACAGACAAAAATCAGACGTCAAGAATTATAACATTCAAAAACCAGTCGGAGAACACTTCAATCTCTTTGGTCACTCGATTACAGACCTAAAAGTGGCAATTCTTCAACAAAAAAACTTCAGAAACAGACTCCAATGAGAGACTGCTGAATTGGAATTAATTTGCAAACTGGATACAATTAACTTAGGCTTGAATAAAGACTGGGAGTGGATGTGTCATTACACAAAGTAAAACTATTTCCCCTTGTTTATTTCCCCTCCTACTGTTCTTGTTAACTGCTGGAAATGGCCCATCTTGATTATCACTACAAAAGGTGTCCCTCCCCGCCCCCCGCTGGTAATAGCTCACCTTTCCTAATCACTCTTGTTACAGTGTGTATGGTAAAACCCATTGTTTCATATTCTCTGTGTATATAAAATCTCCCCACTGTATTTTCCACTGTATGCATCTGATGAAGTGAGCTGTAGCTCACGAAAGCTTATGCTCTAATGAATTTGTTAGTCTCTAAGGTGCCACAAGTACTCCTTTTCTTTTTACAGATACAGACTAACACGGCTGCTACTCTGAAACATTTCAATGTGGTTTTCTTCCCCAATCAGATTTCTAGCTGATAAACAGTGGGACTTGCTTTCTCACAGGTCCTGCCTAGACTGGCCTTACAGCGTGGGCTCTCTCTTTAACCAGTTGGTACATAACCATATCCCCTCTCTGCCACTCCTGGGGATTCAACATTAGACCCATTCTCTGATCCATTTTTCAAACATTGGCTCCTAGGGCAACAGCAACCTGCCTATGAGTGCTAGCAACAACTTTTAACAGCTGTTGCATCCACTGGTCTGTAAGGACCTGTGGTTGCAGGTTATCAGGCAGTGTCCCATCTACCCACCATTGAAAAAATTGGAAAAACCCATTCCTTCCCCACCCATTAACACAGGACTAGACCTGTTTGGCATGGCTGATAAAGCAGTATTAGAAAGGCAGGTGAGTTCTGTCAAAAGCAGATAAATTCTTGTTATACACTTTTCAATTTAGTGGTGGAATTTTAACACTGAATTCCTGGAAACCTGCCCAGGAGGGTTGGTAAATAGATAAATTGAACAGTAATAAGTCACCAGGACCAGATGGTATTCACCCAAGAGTTCTGAAGGAACTCAAATGTGAAATTGCTGAGCTAATAGCCGTGGTATGTAACCTAACATTTAAATCAGCTTCTGTGCCAGATGACTGGAGGATAGCTAATGTGACACCATTATTTTAAAAAAAAAAAGACTCCAGAGGCGACCCTGGCAATTACAGGCCAATAAGCCTAACTTCAGTACTAGGCAAATTGGTTGAAACTATAATAAAGAACAGAATTATCAGGCACATGGATGCACACAATTTGTTGGGGAAGAGGCAACATGGTTTTTGTAAAAGGAAACCATGTCTCGCTAGAATTCTTTGAGGTGGGTTACCAAGCATGTGAACAAGGGAGATCCACTGGATATAGCGTACCTAGATTTTTCAGAAATCCTTTGACAAGGCCCTCACCAAAAGCTTTTAAGCAAAGTAAGCTATCATGGGATAAGAAGGAAGGTCCTTGCATGGATCAGTAAGTGGTTAAAAGATACGAGACAAAGGGTAAGAATAAATGTTCAGTTTTCAGAATGGAGAGAGGTAAATAGGGGTGTCCCACAGGGATCTGTACTGAGACCAGTCTTATTGAACATATTAACAAATGATCTAGAAAAAGGGGTAAACGGCGAAGTGCAAAATTTGCAGATGATACAAAACTACTCAAAATAATTAAGTCCAAAGGAGACTGTGAAGAGTTACAAAGGGATGTCACAAAACTGGGTGAGTGGGTAACAAAATGGCAGATGAAATTCAATGTTGATAAATGCAAAGTAATGCATAGTGGAAAACATAATCATAGAATCTCAGGGTTGGAAGGGACCTCAGGAGGTCATCTAGTCCAACCCCCTGCTCAAAGCAGGACCAATCCCCAATTAAATCATCCCAGCCAGGGCTTTGTCAAGCCTGACCTTAAAAACTTCTAAGGAAGGAGATTCTACCACCTCCCTAAGTAACGCATTCCAGTGTTTCACCACCCTCCTAGTGAAAAAGTTTTTCCTAATATCCAACCTAAACCTCCCCCACTGCAACTTGAGACCATTACTCCTTGTCCTGTCATCTTCTACCACTGAGAATAGTCTAGAACCATCCTCTCTGGAACCACCTCTCAGGTAGTTGAAAGCAGCTATCAAATCCCCTCCCATTCTTCTCTTCTGCAGACTAAACAATCCCAGTTGCCTCAGCCTCTCCTCATAAGTCATGTGTTCCGGACCCCTAATCATTTTTGTTGCCCTTCGCTGGACTCTCTCCAATTTATCCACATCCTTCTTGTAGTGTGGGGCCCAAAACTGGACACAGTACTCCAGATTAGGCCTCACCAATGTCGAATAGAGGGGAACGATCACGTCCCTCGATCTGCTCGCTATGCCCCTACTTATACATCTCAAAATGCCATTGGCCTTCTGGGCAACAAGGGCACACTGCTGACTCATATCCAGCTTCTCATCCACTGTCACCCCAGGTCCTTTTCCGCAGAACTGCTGCCTAGCCATTCGGTCCCTAGTCTGTAGCTGTGCATTGGGTTCTTCCGTCCAAAGTGCAGGAGCCTGCACTTATCCTTATTGAACCTCATCAGATTTCTTTTGGCCCAATCCTCCAATTTGTCTAGGTCCCTCTGTATCCTATCCCTGCCCTCCCGCATATCAACCACTCCTCCCAGTTTAGTATCATCCGCAACTAATATATAATCCCAACTATATATATAAAATGATGGGGTCTAAATTAACTGTTTGCGCTCAAAAAAGGCTCATTGCAGTCATTGTAGATAGTTCTCGTCTTAAAAACATCCACTCAATGTGCAGCAGCAGTCAAAAAAGCTAACAGTGTTGGGACTCATTAGAAAAGGGACAGATAATAAGACAGAAAATATTATACTGCCTCTCTGTAAATCCATGGTATGCCCACATCTTGAATACTGCCTGCAGATCTGGTCGCCCCATCTCAAAAAAGATATATTGGAATTGGAAAAGGTACAGAAAAGGGCAACAAACATGATTTGGGGTATCAAACAGCTTCCATATGAGGAGAGATTGATAAGACTGAGATTTTTCAGCTTGGAAAAGAGACGACTTGAGGGTGGTGGGGAGAGGAGAGATATGATAGATGTCTATAAAATCATGTATGATGTAGAGAAAATGGAAAAGGAAGTGCGATTTACTCCTTCTCATAACACAAGAACTAGGGGTCACCAAATGAAATTAATAGGCAGAAGGTTTAAAACAAACAAAAGGAAGTATTTCTTCACACAATGCACAGCCAACCTGTGGAACTCTTTGCCAGAGGATGTTGTGAAGGACAAGACTATATCAGGGTTCAAGAAAAAACTAGATAAATTCATGGAGGATAGGTCCATCAACAGCTATTAACCAGGATGGGCAGGGATGGTGTTCCTAGCCTTTGTTTGCCAGAAGCTGGGAATGGAAGTGAGGGGATGGATCACTTGATTACCGGTTCTGTTCATTCCCTCTGAAGCACCTCGCGTTGGCCACTGTTGGAATACTGGGCTAGATGGACCGTTGGTCTGATCCAGTATGGCCGTTCGTATGTAGGAGCCTCCTCCAGTATTTTACTGGAAGAAAGTCAGTTCATGTTAAGACTGATAGATTCTGCTTCAAACCGGATTCTTAAGCCATTGTAATTTGTCATTTTTGCCAATAGGTGGCACAACATACCTCGTGGTTTACTGTAAAATTGAGATGAACTCAACAGAAATGTCTAGAATAAAATGTTTTTTATTAAACACCTGGCGTCTTAAGAAAAGGTTGACCTAGTTTTTGTTTTAATTCACATTCCAAATATCTGTGGCATGTATGTACTCCATAACACAACTGTATTTGAGCTTTATAATTTGTGTCACATTCCTTTACATGGAAAGCTTATGAAATATCAACCAGATGGGTTTCCTCGGTAATAGAAGGAGCAAAAAAAAAGTGAATCTGAGTGCTAAACATTTTGGGAATAGAGGGGAGAGAGCTCAGGGAGCTCTTACTTGGGCAATGTATTTGGACAATGACGATCATCAGTATTACTTATGTCACGCCTACAAAAGCAACACACATCAGGCAAATTAAATACCAAGAGTCATTAGTTACACGCCAGTTTTCTAGTTTTCCTAAACACATAAAAATGAAATAATGGAGCAGCGCATACAACATAGCAGGCTACAGACCAAACCACATTGCTCTGCAATGAACCCATTAGCCTTATCTCTCTCTGTTCCCACACAGCCAGTATTCGTGGCCAAACAGATCAATTATATTGAAATACCCTTTCTTTTTCTGGGTGGCTTTTCATATTCCAGTTCCCCTGTCACTCACTAAAGCATAGGCAATAATTTTAAGAGCACAGGCCTAGGGACTGGCTGACCTGGTTCTACTCCTAACATACTCATTACATGACTGAAATCAAGTTTCTTAGCCCCTTCACACCTCAGTTTTCCTCTCTGAAACTTTATAAAGCACTTGGAGATCATGGGAAGAAAAGCCAGTTGTGATTCTTAGCACTGGGGTGTTCAAAGTTTGCCCAGCTGAAGGAAAACCATACCTAAATTGTATAAAATAGGCCAGCTCGCAGCAAGCTTAATTTTTACAATGGATGTGTAGCCTGGGGAGTATGCAAGCCCCATTAGATAATGCTCCATCTTCATCAGGACAGCCTGGCTGAAATATTCACTGGGAACTGTATGTTTTATGGGCTGCACTTCTGTACTAAAGATGCGGCAACTGCAGGCCACCTGGCAGACCTAAATTCCACCTAGGCCAGTAAGGGGTTCAGTCAGTGTCTGCCTTGTAACCCTGGGTGTCTTGTGGCTGTGCAACTTTGGTTCAGGACTCTGAACCCAACAGCTTAACAGCACCCAAAAGCCTGACCCTGGCTTTGCCCAACTTGGATACTCCTTGCAGGCTGATTTTAGAACACTTCCAGCTACTGATGAGCTGGAGCCAGTTCGCACCGGTTCACGTGAACCGGTTGTTAAATTTTGAAGCCGATTTAGAACCGGTTGTTAAAAGGGTGGGCAAACTTCGGCCTGCGAGCCACAACCGGCTCGCAGGACCATCCTGTCCGGCCAACCTGAGCTCTTGGCTGGGGAGGCTCCCCTGGCTGAGAATCCCTTTTTAATTTTTACTCACCAGGCGGCACTCCGGGTCTTCGGCGGCAGACCCTTCACTCGCTCTGGGTCTTCGGCGGCACTTCAGCAGTGGGTCCTTCAGTGCCGCCGAAGACCCGGAGCGAGTGAAGGACCTGCCACCAAGGTGCCACCGAAGACCCGGAGCAACTGAAGGAACCAGTTCTTCAGATTTTGGCAGCTCATCACTGCTTCCTACCCAGAATCTGCCCCCAAATCCTCCTGTCACTCTCACTGGACCATCACAACGAAGGTCTTAGGTACATTGCCTCTTCATTAGCGTGACATTCTAACCTACAAACTTTACTAAGCTTATCCAGCACTGATGATTTAAAACAAAAGAAAAACAAGTTCATTAACAAGAGATCACGGATTAAGTGATATCAAGTGTCACAGGGCACTTCTTCAGCTGTCCCATGAGCAGTGCTGCTTAGCCTGCTTTCATGATATCTCAGTTACCAACACACCCAGGCTGCTTCCCTTTCAGTACATGCACATGTATCATTCAGTTCCCCAGCAAAACAGAACATGACACAGGTAAGCAGAAAACACAACCTCGTCATCTCCCCTAGAGCACTGCCCATGATTACTTGTTTCTCCCAAATATAGATACACCCAGTTACTGTGTCAATTGTGTCTAGCCCAATAATTACCACCACCCAGCTCTCTGTAATGCTCCAACAGAAAGTGGCTAAGTGATACCAGCTGGACCTGAAGCCTTTTTGGGGTGGCAGCAATGTCAGTGTGTGGGATGCTCCTGCTAGCATTCTTCTGTCAAATCAAGCAAAACAGATAAAAGATAGGGACGGTTACAAGCAAATAGAAGTGAAAACATGCATCTAAAAGACTAAAACTTAATCTAGCATGATACAGTCTTTGTTCAAGATGGTTTCTCTCACCCACAGTCTCCTTTCCAGCTTTTTATTGGCCAGTCTGGGAAGGTTCCAACACAGAAATCAAATTGCTTTGTTTCTTGTCTCCTTGAAGTGAAGGATCATGTGTGGATTTGCTCTCCCTCTCTTTATAGTTCAATGAAACTTTGAGATGTCTTCTTCTGAAGGGTGCCCCCACATAAAGTTAATTGGTGCGTGATCAGTAAAGGTGCTATGAGGTCTGGGGAATTCCGTTGCATGCTGATTTCTCCCTCCATAATGATTGTTACAATGCTACTTATCTCTTCTTGCAGCAACCCCCGCTACAAACGGCTACAAACGAGTAGCCCATTGAATATGGGCCACACCCCTGGTTTGATATATCAGCCTCTTTGTCTGGAGAAAACTTGTTTATCAACTCCCTTTGGCATGCCTGGCTTAAACACCTTTTAGTCACAGCCTTGAAAGCATAATATTAGTAAGTATCCACAATGTCACATACAGCATTGTTACATTTCTTTTGCAATTGTAACCCTTCTGCCAGGCCAAGTTGATAGCAGCAAGGGCCGGGTTCAGTACACAGGGGTTCCCTCTCATCAAAGCAAATGCAAAACTGGCTCGAGACCCCACCCAGTGACCTGGGAAAATCTTACACACCCCCTGGGCGCCTCAAAGAGGCAATACTTCCCCTCTCGCAAGCACAGAGTCTCCGTGTAGCAGAGAATCTTTAATAACATGAGGTAAATATCATCAGCATTAAATTGGGGAAACAACACAACTAGTGTTCATTAACCAAACCATGAGCAAAGACCCACCCCAGCAAATTGGGCCACATCCTTTCCCTCGGGTTCTTGAGTCCCAGAACCCAAATGTCTCTTGAGTCCAGCAATCCACAAATCACCCAAAGTCCAAAAAAGTCCAGCCCCAGAGTTCAAAAGTTCATCTGCATAGTGTTACTCCCCAGTCTGGCTAAAATGTGCTTGTGTGTGAGGGAAAGAGGTAAGGGGCACCTTACATGTCCTGAAGCTGACTGCCCCACAGGGCTCCGCTCTGCACAGCTCCATCTCGCCGTCTCACGAACACTCCGCCAGTCTATCCATGAACAGCACCACTGCACTCTAGATCTTCCGGCTCCCCACTACTTGACACAGTGCTCGGTGATTCCAGCTCATAGTAGTGGAAGCCTTAGTGCTGGTGCACCATAAGACCAAAGTGAATTCAGCACAGTACCTGTAGCAAGACTCCTAATAGACCCAAAATTAGCTCTGACATTCTACAGTGGAGAGAGACAGAGGTGCAACTGGTGTTTCAGGCCCTCACAAAGGGGCCCACACCACCAAGTACTAACACCTGCCTCAAGCCTCTCTCAATTAACAGAATTTTGGAACCCATGTCCCTTGCCTAGTGAGTGCTACTTAGTTGATGGTGAGTCCCTCCATCATAACAAAAGGCAAAGTACAGTTCCAAGCACAGTTCCCATAATCAAGGTAATAACAATTTATTCTTCCCGCCCCAATAACAGAGACACTGGGGATCCCACAACAGCCAAAGTGACCATTTGAGCAGTTATGGCCTCATTCTAGGCAGGGTGGTGTGCCTATGCAAATGAGATCAGCCCCTGAAGTTCTTTTTCACAACTTGCCACACCTCACCACCAGATGTCAGGGTGGAGCTCGTCCTGACTCTGCTTACACAATGATATTTTTGATCAGTGTCATTGTTTTTTAAATACCTCCCAAGGCATATTTTGCATGAAAACCATTGCAGTACTGTGTTGGATGTGAATACAGAGGTGCCTAGGGTCACAGAGATATACCCAGATAATCCTGGCAAGTGACCAGGACCCACACTTTGAAAAGGAGACAAAAAAAAAATCCAAAGGCCACTACCAGTCTAACCTGGCACTGGGGGAAAATTCCTGCTCGACCCCACAGAGGGCACTCAGACACTGAGCACGTGAGCAAGAATCAGCCAGACAAATAGCTGAGATAGAAAGTCCTCGAAGCCACTGTAGAACACTAACCCATCCGTCCAATGTCCCGTCTCTAGCCATAGCCATCACTGATGCCTCAGTGGAAAGAGAGAACTACAAACCTCCAAGAACACATGGCGCGGGGTGGGTCAGATACCTGCCTGTAATTTGTGGGTGAGCAGCTGAAACCCTGAGGCATGAGTGTTTATGGCTGCTGAGCCCTGCCCCCCTGGCAGGACAAGCACCCCCATCATACAATCACATTCATACATGTGTCCAACTCATGTAAAACTAAGTCAGTTGTTTATCCCTACAACTCCAACCGGGAAGCTGTTCTGGGACCTCATTCCTCTGGTGATCGGAAACAGTCATCTAATAGATAGCTGCAATCCATATGTGGCCAGGTTACAGCCATGAGGCCCTAGGACATCACTGTATTTTTCTTTCAATACCTCTTCACCTTCCTTGATGCTTGCCCCTTAAAGAGAGTGAACATGTCCCCTCTCAGACTTGTGTATCCAAGACTGAACAAGCCAAACGCTACCAGAGTCCTCCTAGAGGAAAGGCCCTCCATTCTTCTAATTCTCTGGGACCCCCTCAGAGCACCTGTTCCAGTTTACATGCAGCTGTCTTGAGCACCACGGAGGAATGAACCCAATAGAGCATGGGGCAGGAAGGAACATGCTGTACAGCACTGAGAGGCAACACCCACAGGGCCACGGAGGCTGAGGACAGCCTTCCCCCACAACAGCAGCCCACGTGCATTCTCTCCCCACAGAAACTCCCTCTGAAACTCCCCTGTTTGCTGCTCCTGTTTGCCAGCTGAGGACTTTGCCAACCACATGGGAATATATACAACACTCCACAGATTAGCCCCACCCCATACATGTGGGGTAAGTGGAAAACATTCACACATATCACACTCCAAAGAAGATGAGCCAAACATTCACATCCACAACTGACACTCGAAAACACAGAATGGCTACTGCTGTCTACACTATATGAAACTCCATCACCTCACATAACAAGACAAAAGAAAAAGTTACAAATTCCTTCCACATATTAAGCCTTTTCAGCAGCTCTTTTCTGAAACCAAAGAAGGACGATGCCTGAGCATGCCTCTCTCTGCCAAAAGCAAGCAGAGGAATCTGCAGCAGGCCATCAGGCGCTGTGTTTATGCCGCAGTCTCCTCCAGAGACGTGGGCTCGAATCCCACTCCTGACAGCGGCGTGCCGGGCTTTTGTTCTTTTGGGCCTTTCTTCAGTTCTTTTAGGGCGGGTGGGTGGTTGCTCTTGATCTCGTCAGAAAAGGAGTTCCCAAGTCCTCCCCTGGGGCCTCGGAGAAAAGGCTCCGACATGCTGGTCTGCGCCCTGTTGAAGCCGGTCAGGGTGGCCGAGCGGTCCAAGGCGCTGCGTTAAGGTTGCAGTCTCCCCTGGAGACGTGGGTTCGAATCCCACCCCTGACAGCCTCTTCTCTGCCTGTCGTGGCAGGAGGCATTCCCTGGCCGCTTCTTGGTGGAAGGGAGCCAAGGGCCCTTTTCTTGGTGCGAGGTTAGGGGCCGTGGGAGCAGGCAGCGACTTCCAGTGTGCCTGAGCGTTGGCCACTCTGCCAAAAGCTAGCAGAGGGACTTCTTGTAGGCCGACAGGGTGGCTGAGCGGTCTAAGGGGCTGCGTTAAGGTTGCGGTCTTCCCTGGAGGTGTGGGTTCAAATCCCACTCCTGACAGCGGCATGTCAGGCTTTTGTTCTCTTGGGACTTCCTTAGGTTCTTTTCGGGCGGGCAGGCAGTTGCTGCTGATCTTGTCAGAGAAGGAGTTCCCACGTCCTCCCCCTGGGCCTTGGGGAAAAGGCGCCGCCACGCTGGCCTGTGCCCTGTCGAAGCCAGAGAGGGACTCTGGTGGGCCCATGGCCCCTGCTACCGCTGCAAGTGGCGGGCAAGAGAGCACCAACAGCATGCCGCTCCCAGTCAGGGTGGGCGAGCGGTCCAAAGCGCTACATTAAGGTCGTAGTCTCCCCTGGAGGTGTGGGTTCGAATCCCACTCCTGAGAGCAGTGTGTCAGGCTGCTGTTCTCTTGGGGCTTGCTTTGTTTTTTTGCGGGAGGTTGCTGCTGATCTTGTCAGAGAAGGAGTTCCCACGTCCTCACCCTGGGCCTTGGGGAAAAGGTGCCGCCACGCTGGCCTGTGCCCTGTCAAAGCCAGAGATGGACTCTGGTGGGCACGGGGGCCATTCAGCATGCCACCCCCAGTCAGGTTCACCAAGCGGTCCAAGGTGCTGTGTTAAGGTCGCAGTCTCCCTCGGAAACGTGGGTTCGAATCCTACTCCTGACAGCTTCATCTCTGCCTGCCGTGGCAGGAGGCGTTCCCTGGCCGACTCTTGGTGGGAGGGAGCTGAGGGCCCTTTTCTTGGTACTAGGTAAGGGGCCACAGGAGCGGGCCTCAACTTCCAGTGTGCCTGAGCTAGCAGACACAGTTGCAGCAGGCTGTCAGTGTGGCTGAGTGGTCTAAGGTGCTGCACTTAGGCTGCAGTCTCCCCTGGAGACGTGGGTTCAAATCCCACTCCTGACAGCTGCGTGTAAGGCTTTTGTTCTCTTTGAGCTTCCTTCGGTTCTTTTCAGGCAGGTGGGATGCTTCTGTTGATCTCGTCAGAGAAGGAGTTACCACGTCCTCTCCCTGGGCCTCGGAGAAAAGGCTCCGCCATGCTGGCCTGCGCCCTGTCGAAGCCAGAGGGAGACTCTGGTTGGCCTAGGGCCGCTGCCATCGCCACTAGTAGCGGGCAAGAGCGCTCCCGGTCAGGGTGGCCGAGCGGTCTAAGGCGCTGCGTTAAGGTCGCAGTCTCCCCCGGAGACGTGGGTTTGAATCCCACCCTTGACAGCCTCTTCTCTGCCTGTCGTGGCAGGAGGCATTCCCTGGCCGCCTCTTGGTTGGAGGGAGCCAAGGGTTCTTTTCTTGGTACTGGATAAGGGGCCGCGGGAGCAGGCACCGACTTCCAGTGTGCCTGAGCGTTGGCCGCTCTGCTGAAAGCTAGCAGAGGGACATCTGGTAGGCTGTCAGGGTGGCCGAGCGGTCTAAGGTGCTGCATTAAGGTTGCAGTCTCCCCTGGAGGTGTGGGTTCAAATCCCACTCCCGACAGCTGCGTGTCAGGCTTTTTTTCTCTTTGGGCTTCCTTCGGTTCTTTTCGGGCAGGTGGGCAGTTGCTGCCGATCTTGTCAGAGAAGGAGTTCCCACGTCCTCCCCCTGGGCCTCGGGGAAAAGGCACCGCCACACTGACCTGTGCCGTGTCAAAGCCAGAGATGGACTCTGGTGGGTACGGGGTCCCTGCAGCATGCCACCACCAGTCAGGTTGGCCGAGCGGTCCAAGGTGCTGTGTTAAGGTTGCAGTCTCCCCTGGAAACGTGGGTTTGAATCCTACTCCTGACAGCCTCTTCGCTGCCTGCCGTGGCGGGAGGCGATCCCTGGCCACCTCTTGGTGGGAGGGAGCTAAGGGCTCTTTTCTTGGTGCTAGGTAAGGGGCCGCAGGAGCAGGCAGTGACTTCCAGTGCGCCTGACCGTTGGCCGCTCTGCCGAAAGCTAGCAGAGGGACTTCTTACAGGCTGTCAGGGTGGCCGAGCGGTCTAAGGCGCTGCGTTCAGGTCGCAGTCTCCCCTGGAAGCATGGGTTTGAATCCCACTCCTGACAGCGATGTGCCAGGCTTTTGTTCTCTTGAGGCTTACTTTCGTTCCTTTCGGGCGGGCGGGCGGCTTCTGTTGATCTCGTCAGAGAAGGAGTTCTCACGTCCTCCCCCGGGGCCTCGGAGAAAAGGTTCCGCCACGCTGGCCTGCGCCCTGTCGAAGACAGAGGGAGACTCTGGTGGGCCCGGGGCCCCTGCAATCACCGCTAGTGGCGGGCAAGAGAGAGCCAGCAGCACACCGCTCCTAGTCAGGGTGGCCGAGCAGTCCAAGGCGCTGCGTTAAGGTCGCAGTCTCCCCCGGAGAGGTGGGTTTGAATCCCACCCCTGAGAAGCCCTGAGTTTCCACCCCCTCGGAGGTGGGACACATGGAGGGAGAGTTCTGAGGTGTTTTTTCTCCCTGTGCCGCACGCGGGTGCTTTTTCTTCGACTCCCACTCAGAGGGGTCTCTCTCTGCTTGGTCAGGCTGGCCATGCTATCCAAGATGCTGCTTTTAGGCCACACTCTCCTCCGGAGACTTGGGTTCGAATCCCACTCCTGAGAGCAGCATGCTGAGCTTTTGTTCTCTTTAAGCTTCCTTCGGTTCTTTGTGGGCGGGCGACTTCTGTTGATCTCGTCAGAGATGGCGTTCCCACATCCTCCCCCGGGGCCTCGGGGAAAAGACGCTGCCACACTCGCCTGGGCCCTGTAGAAGCCAGAGAGGGACTCAGAGAGACCCGCTCCCGTGGCCACTTACCTAGTCCCAAGAAAAGGGCCCTCAGACTTTTGTTCTCTTGGGGCTTCCTTCGGTTCTTTGCGGGCGGGCGGCTTCTGTTGATCTCGTCAGAGAAGGAGTTCTCACATGTTCCCCAGGGGCCTCGGAGAAAAGGCTCCTCCACTCTGGCCTGAGCCCTGTCGAAGCCAGAGAGGGACTCTGGTGGGCCCGCGGCCCCTGCCACCGCTGCAAGAGAGCACTGGCAGCATGCCGCTCCCAGTGAGGGTGGCCGAGTGGTCCAAGGCGCTTCGTTAAGGTCGTAGTCTCCCATGGAGGCGTGGGTTTGAATCCCACTCCTGACAGCGGCATGTCGGGCTTTTGTTCTCTTGGGGTTTGCTTCGGGTTTTTTTGGACGGGCGGGCGGTTGCTGCTGATCTTGTCAGAGAAGGAGTTCCCACGTCCTCCCCGTGGGCCTCGGGGAAAAGGCGCCACCACGCTGGCCTGTGCCCTGTCAAAGCCAGAGAGGGACTCTGGTGGGTACAGGGGCCCTACAGCATGCCACCCCCAGTTAGGTTGGCCGAGCGGTCCAAGGTGCTGTGTTAAGGTCGCAGTCTCCCTTGGAAACGTGGGTTCCAATCCTACTCCTTATAGCCTCATCTCTGCCTGCCGTGGTGGGAGGCGTTCCCTGGCTGCCTCTTGGTGGGAGGGAGCTGAGGGCCCTTTTCTTGGTACTAGGTAGGGGGCTATGGGAGCGGGCCTCGACTTCCAGTGTGCCTGAGCGTTAGCAGCTCTGCTGACAGCTAGCGGAGAGGCTTCTTGAGGGCCGTCAGGGTGGCCGAGCGGTCTAAGGCGCTGCGTTCAGGTCGCAGTCTCCCCCGGAGACGTGGGTTCGAATCCCACTCCTGACAGCGGCATGCCTGGCTTTTGTTCTCTTGGGGCTTCCTTCGGTTCTTTGCTGGCGGCTTCTGTTGATCTCGTCAGAGAAGGAGTTCTCACATCCTCCCCCAGGGCCTCGGAGAAAAGGCTCCTCCGCTCTGGCCTTCGCCCTGTCGAAGCCAGAGAGGGACTCTGGTGGGCCTGGGGCCCCTGCAAGTGGCGGGCACGAGACTGCTGGCAGCACACCACTCCCGGTCAGGGTGGCTGAGCAGTCCAAGGCACTGCATTAAGGTCGCAGTCTCCCCCGGAGACGTGGGTTCGAATCCCACCCCTGACAGCCTCTTCTCTGCCTGTTGTGGCAGGAAGCGTTCCCTGGCCGCCTCTTGGTGGGAGGGAGCCAAGGGCTCTTTTCTTGGTGCTAGGTAAGGGGGCGGGGGAGTAGGCAACGACTTCCAGTGTGTCTGAGCATTGGCCGCTCTGCCGAAAGCTAGCAGAGGGACTTTTTGCAGGCCGTCAGGGTGGCCGAGCGGTCTAAGGCTCTGCGTTCAGGTCACAGTCTCCCCTGGAGGCGTGGGTTCGAATCCCACTCCTGACAGCAGCGTCTCAGGCTTTTGTTCTCTTGGGGCTTGCTTCGGTTTTTTTTCAGACGGGCGGGCGGTTGCTGCTGATCTTGTCAGAGAAGGAGTTTGCACGTCTTCCCCCAGGCGTCGGGGAAAAGGCACCACCATGCTGGCCTGTGCCCTGTCAAAGCCAGAGACGGATTCTGGTGGGTACGGGGGCCATGCAGCATGCCACCCCCAGTCAGATTGGCCGAGCGGTCCAAGGTGCTGTGTTAAGGTCGCAGTCTCCCTCGGAAAGGTGGGTTCGAATCCTACTCCTGACAGCCTCATCTCTGCCTGCCATGGCGGGAGGCGTTCCCTGGCTGCCTCTTGGTGGGAGGGAGCTGAGGGCCCTTTTCTTGGTACTAGGTAAGGGGCCACGGGAGCGGGCCTCGACTTCCAGTGTGCCTGAGCTAGCAGAGGGAGATGCAGCAGGCTGTCAGGGTGGCCGAGTGGTCTAAGGCGCTGCATTTAGGCTGCAGTCTCCCCTGGAGGCGTGGGTTCGAATCCCACTCCTGACAGCGGTGTGCCGGGCTTTTGTTCTCTTGAGGCTTCCTTTTGGGCGGGCGGGCGGCTTCTGTTGATCTCGTCAGAGAAGGAGTTCTCACATCCTCCCCCAGGGCTTCGGAGAAAAGGCTCCGCCACGCTGGCCTACGCCCTGTCGAAGACAGAGGGAGACTCTGGTGGGCCCGGGGCCCCTGCAATCACCGCTAGTGGTGGGCAAGAGAGCGCCAGCAGCACACCGCTCCCAGTCAGGGTGGCCGAGTGGTCCAAGGCGCTGCATTAAGGTCGCAGTCTCCCCCGGAGACGTGGGTTCGAATCCCACCCCTGACAGCCTCTTCTCTGCCTGTCATGGCAGGAAGCGTTCCCTGGTCCCCTCTTGGTGGGATGGAGCCAAGGGCTGTTTTCTTGCTGCTAGGTAAGGGGCCGCGGGAGCAGGCAGCGACTTCCAGTGTGCTTGAGCATTGGCCGCTCTGCTGACAGGTAGCGGAGGGACTCCTTGCAGGCCTTCAGGGTGGCCGAGCGGTCTAAGGTGCTGCGTTCAGGTCACAGTCTACCCCACAGGCATGGGTTTGAATCGAAGCCCTGAGTTTCCGCCCCCTCGGAGGTGGGACACATGGAGGGAGAGTTCTGAGGTGTTTTTTCTCCCTGTGCCGCACGCGGGTGCTTTTTCTTCGACTCCCACTCAGAGGGGTCTCTCTCTGCTTGGTCAGGCTGGCCATGCTATCCAAGATGCTGCTTTTAGGCCACACTCTCCTCCGGAGACTTGGGTTCGAATCCCACTCCTGAGAGCAGCATGCTGAGCTTTTGTTCTCTTTAAGCTTCCTTCGGTTCTTTGTGGGCGGGCGACTTCTGTTGATCTCGTCAGAGATGGCGTTCCCACATCCTCCCCCGGGGCCTCGGGGAAAAGACGCTGCCACACTCGCCTGCGCCCTGTAGAAGCCAGAGAGGGACTCAGAGAGACCCGCTCCCGTGGCCACTTACCTAGTACCAAGAAAAGGGCCCTCAGACTTTTGTTCTCTTGGGGCTTCCTTCGGTTCTTTGCGGGCGGGCGGCTTCTATTGATCTCGTCAGAGAAGGAGTTCTCACATGCTCCCCCGGGGCCTCGGAGAAAAGGCTCCTCCACTCTGGCCTGAGCCCTGTCGAAGCCAGAGAGGGACTCTGGTGGGCCCGCGGCCCCTGCCACCGCTGCAAGAGAGCGCTGGCAGCATGCCGCTCCCAGTGAGGGTGGCCGAGTGGTCCAAGGCGCTTCGTTAAGATCGTAGTCTCCCATGGAGGCGTGGGTTTGAATCCCACTCCTGATTGCAGCATGTCAGGCTTTTGTTCTCTTGGGGTTTGCTTCGGGTTTTTTTGGACGGACGGGCGGTTGCTGCTGATCTTGTCAGAGAAGGAGTTCCCACGTCCTCCCCGTGGCCCTCGGGGAAAAGGCGCCACCACGCTGGCCTGTGCCCTGTCAAAGCCAGAGACGGATTCTGGTGGGTATGGGGGCCCTACAGCATGCCACCCCCAGTTAGGTTGGCCGAGAGGTCCAAGGTGCTGCGTTAAGGTTGCAGTCTCCCTTGGAAACGTGGGTTCCAATCCTACTCCTGATAGCCTCATCTCTGCCTGCCATGGTGGGAGGCGTTCCCTGGCTGCCTCTTGGTGGGAGGGAGCTGAGGGCCCTTTTCTTGGTACTAGGTAGGGGGCCATGGGAGCGGGCCTCGACTTCCAGTGTGCCTGAGCGTTGGCCACTCTGCTGACAGGTAGCGGAGAGGCTTCTTGAGGGCCGTCAGGGTGGCCGAGCGGTCTAAGGCGCTGCGTTCAGGTCGCAGTCTCCCCTGGAGGCGTGGGTTCAAATCCCACTCCTGACAGCAGCGTGTTGGGCTTTTGTTCTCTTGGGGCTTCCTTCGGTTCGTTGCGGGCGGCTGCTTTTAATCTCGTCAGAGAAGCAGTTCCCACGTCCCCCCCCCGGCCCTCAGAGAAAAGGCTCTGCCATGCTGGCCTGTGCCCTGTCGAAGCCAGAGATGGACTCTGGTGGGCGCAGTGCCCCTGCCACCGCCGCAAGTGGCGGGCAAGAGATCGCCGGCAGGACGCCGATCCTGGTCAGAATGGCCGAATGGTCCATGGCGCTGCATTAAGGTCGCAGTCTCCCCTGGAGGCATGGGTTCGAATCCCACCCCTGACAAGCCCTGAGTTTCCTTCTCCTCGGAAGTGGGGCACGTGGAGGGAGAGCCGTGGGCCGGTTTCTCTCCCTGTGCTGCACGTGCGTGCTTTTTCTTCTACTCCCCCCCAAAGGGGGCCATCTCCGCTTCTCTGCCTGCTGTGGCGGGAGGGGTTCCCTGGCCGCCTTTTAGTGGGAGGGAGCTGAGGGCCCTTTTCTTGGTGCTAGGTAAGGGGCTGCGGAAGCGGGCAGCGACTTCCAGTGAGCCTGAGCATTGGCCACTCTGCTGACAGCTAGCGGAGGGACTCCTTGCAGGCCTTCAGGGTGGCCGAGCGGTCTAAGGTGCTGCGTTCAGGTCACAGTCTACCCCACAGGCATGGGTTTGAATCGAAGCCCTGAGTTTCCGCCCCCTCGGAGGTGGGTCACATGGAGGGAGAGTTCTGGGGTGTTTTTTCTCCCAGTGCCGCATGCGGGTGCTTTTTCTTGACTCCCACTCAGAGGGGTCTCTCTCTGCTTGGTCAGGCTGGCCATGCTATCCAAGATGCTGCTTTTAGGCCACACTCTCCTCCGGAGACTTGGGTTCGAATCCCACTCCTGAGAGCAGCATGCTGAGCTTTTGTTCTCTTTAAGCTTCCTTCGGTTCTTTGCGGGCGGGCGATTTCTGTTGATCTCGTCAGAGATGGCGTTCCCACATCCTCCCCCGGGGCCTCGGGGAAAAGACGCTGCCACACTCGCCTGCGCCCTGTAGAAGCCAGAGAGGGACTCTGGTGGGCCCGCGGCCCCTGCCACCGCTGCAAGAGAGCGCTGGCAGCATGCCGCTCCCAGTGAGGGTGGCCGAGTGGTCCAAGGCGCTTCGTTAAGGTCGTAGTCTCCCATGGAGGCGTGGGTTTGAATCCCACTCCTGATAGCAGCATGTCAGGCTTTTGTTCTCTTGGGGTTTGCTTCGGGTTTTTTTGGACGGGCGGGCGGTTGCTGCTGATCTTGTCAGAGAATGAGTTCCCACGTCCTCCCCGTGGGCCTCGGGGAAAAGGCGCCACCATGCTGGCCTGTGCCCTGTCAAAGCCAGAGAGGGACTCTGGTGGGTACAGGGGCCCTACAGCATGCCACCCCCAGTTAGGTTGGCCGAGAGGTCCAAGGTGCTGTGTTAAGGTCGCAGTCTCCCTTGGAAACGTGGGTTCCAATCCTACTCCTGATAGCCTCATCTCTGCCTGCCATGGCGGGAGGCGTTCCCTGGCTGCCTCTTGGTGGGAGGGAGCTGAGGGCCCTTTTCTTGGTACTAGGTAGGGGGCCATGGGAGCGGGCCTCGACTTCCAGTGTGCCTGAGCGTTGGCCGCTCTGCTGACAGGTAGCGGAGAGGCTTCTTGAGGGCCGTCAGGGTGGCCGAGCGGTCTAAGGCGCTGTGTTCAGGTCGCAGTCTCCCCTGGAGGCGTGGGTTCAAATCCCACTCCTGACAGCAGCGTGTTGGGCTTTTGTTCTCTTGGGGCTTCCTTCGGTTCGTTGCGGGCGGCTGCTTTTAATTTCGTCAGAGAAGCAGTTCCCACGTCCCCCCCCCGGCCCTCAGAGAAAAGGCTCTGCCATGCTGGCCTGTGCCCTGTCGAAGCCAGAGATGGACTCTGGTGGGCGCAGTGCCCCTGCCACCGCCGCAAGTGGCGGGCAAGAGATCGCCAGCAGGACGCCGATCCTGGTCAGAATGGCCGAATGGTCCATGGCGCTGCATTCAGGTCGCAGTCTCCCCCCGAGAGGTGGGTTTGAATCCTACTTCTGAGAAGCCCTGAGTTTCCACCCCCTCGGGAGTGGGGCACATGGAGGGAGAGTCCTGGGGCGTTTTTTCTCCCTGTCCCGCACGCAGGTGTTTTTCCTTTGACTCCCACTCAAAGGGGTCTCTCTCTGCTTGATCAGGCTGGCTGTGCTGTCCAAGGCACTGCTTTTAGGCCGCACTCTCCCCCGGAGGTGTGGGTTCAAATCCCACTCCTGACAGCAGCATGTCGGGCTTTTGTTCTCTTGGGGCTTCCTTTGGTTCATTGCAAGTTCCCACGTCCTCCCCCTGGGCCTCGGAGAAAAGGCTCCGCCATGCTGGCCTGCGCCCTGTCGAAGCCAGAGGGAGACTCTGGTTGGCCTGGGGCCGCTACCATCGCCACTAGTAGCGGGCAAGAGCGCTCCCGGTCAGGGTGGCTGAGCGATCCAAGGCGCTGCGTTAAGGTCGCAGCCTCCCCCGGAGACGTGGGTTTGAATCCCACCCTTGACAGCCTCTTCTCTGCCTGTCATGGCAGGAGGCATTCCCTGGCTGCCTCTTGGTTGGAGGGAGCCAAGGGTTCTTTTCTTGGTACTGGATAAGGGGCCGCGGGAGCAGGCAGCGACTTCCAGTGTGCCTGAGCGTAGGCCGCTCTGCTGAAAGCTAGCAGAGGGACATCTTGTAGGCTGTCAGGGTGGCTGAGCGGTCTAAGGTGCTGCATTAAGTTTGCAGTCTCCCCTGGAGGCGTGGGTTCAAATCCCACTTCTGACAGCTGCGTGTCAGGCTTTTTTTCTCTTTGGGCTTCCTTCGGTTCTTTTCGGGCGGGTGGGCAGTTGCTGCTGATCTTGTCAGAGAAGGAGTTCCCACGTCCTCCCCCTGAGCCTTGGGGAAAAGGCACCGGCACGCTCACCTGTGCCGTGTCAAAGCCAGAGATGGACTCTGGTGGGTACGGGGTCCCTGCAGCATGCCACCACCAGTCAGGTTGGCCGAGCGGTCCAAGGTGCTGTGTTAAGGTTGCAGTCTCCCCTGGAAACGTGGGTTTGAATCCTACTCCTGATAGCCTCTTCTCTGCCTGCCGTGGCGGGAGGCGATCCCTGGCGACCTCTTGGTGGGAGGGAGCCAAGGGTTCTTTTCTTGGTACTGGATAAGGGGCCGCGGGAGCAGGCAGCGACTTCCAGTGTGCCTGAGCGTAGGCCGCTCTGCTGAAAGCTAGCAGAGGGACATCTTGTAGGCTGTCAGGGTGGCTGAGCGGTCTAAGGTGCTGCATTAAGTTTGCAGTCTCCCCTGGAGGCGTGGGTTCAAATCCCACTTCTGACAGCTGCGTGTCAGGCTTTTTTTCTCTTTGGGCTTCCTTCGGTTCTTTTCGGGCGGGTGGGCAGTTGCTGCTGATCTTGTCAGAGAAGGAGTTCCCACGTCCTCCCCCTGAGCCTTGGGGAAAAGGCACCGGCACGCTCACCTGTGCCGTGTCAAAGCCAGAGATGGACTCTGGTGGGTACGGGGTCCCTGCAGCATGCCACCACCAGTCAGGTTGGCCGAGCGGTCCAAGGTGCTGTGTTAAGGTTGCAGTCTCCCCTGGAAACGTGGGTTTGAATCCTACTCCTGATAGCCTCTTCTCTGCCTGCCGTGGCGGGAGGCGATCCCTGGCGACCTCTTGGTGGGAGGGAGCTAAGGGCTCTTTTCTTGGTGCTAGGTAAGGGGCCACGGGAGCAGGCAGCGACTTCCAGTGTGCTTGAGCGTTGGCCGCTATGCTGACAGGTAGCGGAGGGACTTTTTGCAGGCCGTCAGGGTGGCCGAGCGGTCTAAGGCGCTGCGTTAAGGTCGCAGTCTCCCCTGGAGGCGTGGGTTCGAATCCCACTCCTGACAGCAGTGTTTCAGGCTTTTGTTCTCTTGGGGCTTGCTTCGGTTTTTTTCGGACGGGCGGACGGTTGCTGCTGATCTTGTCAGAGAAGGAGTTCGCACGTCTTCCCCGTGGGCCTCGGGGAAAAGGCACCGCTACGCTGGCCTGTGCCCTGTCAAAGCCAGAGATGGATTCTGGTGGGTATGGGGGCCATGCAGCATGCCACCCCCAGTCAGATTGGCCGAGCGGTCCAAGATGCTGTGTTAAGGTCGCAGTCTCCCCTGGAAACGTGGGTTTGAATCCTACTCGTGACAGCCTCACCTCTGCCTGCCATGGTGGGAGGCGTTCCCTGGCTGCCTCTTGGTGGGAGGGAGCTGAGGGCCCTTTTCTTGGTACTAGGTAGGGGGCCACTTGAGCGGGCCTCGACTTCCAGTGTGCCTGAGCGTTGGCCGCTCTGCTGACAGCTAGCAGAGAGACTTGCAGCAGGCTGTAAGGGTGAACGCGCGGTGTAAGGCGCTGCATTCAGGTTGCAGTCTCCCCCCGAGAGGTCGGTTTGAATCCCACCCGAGTAGCCCTGAGTTTCCGCCCCCTCGGGAGTGGGGCACATGGAGGGAGAGTCCTGGGGCGTTTTTTCTCCCTGTGGCGCACGCGGGTGCTTTTTCTTCGACTCCCACTCAAAGGGGTCTCTCTCGGCTTAGTCAGGCTGGCCGTGCTGTCGAAGGCGCTGCTTTTAGGCCGCACTCTCCTCCGGAGACGTGGGTTCGAATCCCACTCCTGACAACAGCATGCCGGGCTTTTGTTCTCTTGGGGCTTCCTTCGGTTCGTTTCGGGCGGGCAGCTTCTGTTGATCTCGTCAGAGATGGAGTTCCCACGTCCTCCCCCGAGGCCTCGGGGAAAAGTCTCTGCCACCCTCACCTGCATCCTGTAGAAGCCAGAGAGGGACTCAGGTGGGCGCGGGGCCCCTGCTGCCGCCGCAAGTGGCAGGCAAGATAGCTGCGTTGTAAGGTGTAATGTGCGGTGTAAGGCGCTGCGTTCAGGTCACAGTCTCCCCCGGATGCGTGGGTTCGAATCCCACCCCTTACAGCCTCTTCTCTGCCTGCCGTGATGGGAGGCGTTCTCCGGCCCCCTCTTGGTGCTTGGTAAGGGGCCATGGGAGCGGGCCTCTACTTGCAGTGCGCCTGAGCGTTGGCCTCTCTGCCGACAGCTGGTGGAGGGACCTGCCCAAATCATTCTTCCTGGAACAGCGTCCCAATGTCAAGGAAGCCTAAGACCTCCTGGTGACAGAATTCTCGCAGCCAGTCATTGACCACCAGGCATTGACCAACCTCTGTCTCTGCTAAGTCTCAACCCTTGACTGGAATAATGAAGAGATCACCACCTGAGCTCTCAACTCCGTCACCCTTACTGCCAGACCCCTGTAGTCATTTCTGATCTGCCGAGGATCATACCTCGCTGTAGTATTAGTGCCCAGATGGGTGAGTTGCATGGCTAGTCGTCAGAGGGCCGGGTGATCCTCAAATATCCCTCCGTAATGTCTTGGATACTGGCCGCTGGCAAGCAGCATACAGCCTGAGATGCTATGTCAGGGCTCCACATGGGTGTCTCCATCCCTCTCAGAAGAGAGTCTCCAACCACCAGTACCCTACGGTTCCTCCTGGGAGTGGTGGCTGTGATCCTCCCAGCCTTGGGGTATGTGGCTTCTCCTCATCCACCTTTGGGAGTGATTCCGCATGGCTCGTTGCCAGGGCAGCATAACAGTTCTCCATCACCACGGTGGGTGGGTGGGTTAGAGGTAGGGGTGGAGCACTGCCTGGTTCCAGAAGTAACCAGTAGCCAGTGTCGTCCCTGTGCCAGAGCCTTAATCTCTGCCCCCATGGACATGAAAGCAGTCGTCTCTAGCTGGGTATCATCCTCAGCCTTGGAATATATCCATACGAATACTATCAATGAATTCATCATGTGCACGTATGCTCCTCAGCCTAGCCACCTCCTGTCACTCTCCCACCTGCTTCCTGAGAGATTCCACCAGTAGGCACCTCTCACACTGGATGGTCCCCCGAGCCTGGGTTTCTGTGAGTGGGAAATGCAGGCCACAATCTCTTCAAATCCACACCAGGCTCTGGGTAGAGGCATCCATGGTTAGGTTCTCTGTCTGGATACTGGCGGAGGTAGAGGAGACAGGAGCTGTGTTGGCGCTGGTGATGAGGCACTTCCTAACCATAAGGCTTGTATTATGACTTCCTCTCTCAAACTCCCCTGTTTGCAAGCTCCCCTTGGTCACTTCGCCTCTGGGTTTTCAGCCCTACCCCCTCCATTAATCACACAATGGGTGTGTGCTCACAAGGCTGATTGAGGCTGATCAAGGAAACAAAGGCTTAAACTGTCCCCAACACACAATCCCAATTGAACCAATTTACCCTCTAACCAATGGCAGATTAATGATTTTGCTGCCCCTAGGCCCTGAAATAATCGCTGCCCCCCCATCCCCCAGCAGCTCTCGGCCCCCCAGCCACAGCTCACCTCCGCTCCAACTCCTCCCCTGAGGGCGCCGCCCGGTCCTGCTTCTCCCCGCTCCCTGCCAGTGCTTCGCAAAGGAGGAAACGCGGCGCGCTCAGGAGAGGAGGCAGGGCCGGGATGGGTATTTGGGGAAGGGGACCAATAGGGGCAGGGAGGGAGTCGGGAAGGGGTGGAGTTGGGGCAGGGCCAGGGGAGGAGGGCACGAACCAGCACCAGGAGAAGCAGCCTCTGGCTACTATTATAAATTTGCTGCCCCTGCAAATTTGCCGCCATAGGCCTAGGCCTTGTTGGCCTAGGCATTAATACGCTGCTGCCTGTAACTGAAATAACCTGAAAGAAAAAGAAAAAAACAAACAGCCAAACAAACTCACTTACCCCAAGGTTAGTACTTGCACCTTGTTTGTTCAGCAGGGGGATCTCCTTCGCCCACTCTCAAACTCCCCTGTTTGCGGTCCCCTGTTCACTGGCTACATGCTATAATGCATCTGTATAAATGCATTCAGACTGCGACATTTCCTACCTTAGAGAAAAATTATTCTTTCAGATTTAATTTCCCAGATTTCGCTCTCCTTTCATGTGTGGATCGCCTTTCCCACTGGGAATGGGATATCCTGGTCATTCCACGCATGGAAGGAAAGCAGAATGTTGGGGTTCACAGTTACTGGATACTTAAAGGGGAATAGGTTGCCCTCAAGATACAAGATAATAAATTTATTCATTTCATTTTCTGGTTTACATCATGTGCTTCCAAGTTCATACGTGCAGATAGCTCCATCAACAATGTGATGTGGAGCATCCTAAACAGAAATTGTGATTGCAGAATGTTCACAGTAAACTTGAGATATGTGATGTGTAACACTCTCCAAATGATCCTAATAGCAATGGAAATGAGTTCCACTCAGCATGAACAGCAAGAGCTGCTAACTAAAGGTCTCTAAAGTGGGTCTGTTAAGAAAGAGTGAAATAGTAATTAATGAGATGTTGTACTTTTTTTTTTAACCTCATTAATGTGAAACAGCTGTTGCTTAACACTTATCTGCAGAAAACAGATGCCAGGAATAACAGATACTGCAACTAAGTATGGGTGACTAACTGTCATTGCTTTTATGGCAATACCCAATATGCCTTACAAAAAAAAAACACCTTCCATTTTTATGGAGCGTATAACCTAATTAGAGGCATAGCCGCAAGCAGCTAATCTTGTATTTTTGGAGATGGTAGCTGCCCTGCATCACACTGAGAAACAAAGAAGATCTAATGAAGAATTTCCAGCAGAGACACAGTCCAGCCAAGGTAGCACGTCCCACGCAAACAGTAGCCAGGTGTTTAACATAATTTTCTCTGTATTGTTATGCCCAGTGTAAATCCATGTGGCCTGAAGCTCATGGGGTAAGGAGCTCTCCGCTTCCATCTGTTGGTGAGCAGTGGGAAGAATGGCCACTCTGCTGCTTCACCTGTATAAGCCATTTATCCAGGACTCTAGATGGACAGAAGGGAAGGACCTCTCTGACCTCATCTATTGGTGAATAGGAGGAAGTATGGCTACAGAAAGAGTTTCATCGGTACAGGCTTTTGTAACAAAGCAGCCTCTGGCGGGACACAACTGAGAGTATCAATTCAGGATAAATTGCTTAGAACAGGGCAGTTACAGCCCAAAGCTGGAGTCCCTTTACTGTTAAGGCACACCAAACCAGCCAAACAGAGAGAACTTCAGTTTTGCTCCACTGGCTAACCAGAAGTCATACAAGCAATTCCCTCAGATACTCCAGTACCCTTGTATCAGCACGAACACCACTCCTTATGGGGATGAATGGTTACGAAAACCAATACCCCAGTAAAAGAAAAAAGATTTTCCTGATCTCAAAGGTCCAAGTCCCAGACCCAGGTCAATATACAAGTCAGATCTTAACCACAAATCATGCTGTTGCCAATCCTTTAGAATCTAACATCTAAAGGCTTATTCATAAAAAGAATGAAATATAGATGAAAGTTAAAACTGGTTAAATTGAATCAATTACATACAGTAATGGCAAAGTTTTTGGTTCAGGCTTGTAGCAGTGATGGAATAAACTGCAGGTTCAAATCAAATCTCTGGAGTACATCCACAGATTTGGATGGGTCATTCAGTTCATTGTTCAGCGCTTCAGTTTGTAGCAAAGGTAAAAAGCAAGATTGAAGACAAAATGAAGATGATGCAGCTGCCTTTTATAGTCCTTTTGCCATGTGGAAGGACCCTTTGTTCTTACTGTGGAAAATCACAGCAGCAAGGTGGAGTTTGGAGTCACCTGGGCAAGTCACATATCCATGCATGACTCAGTTCTTTACAGGTAGAGCAGCCATTGCTCACATGCTTCCCAGGGAGGCTACTCATATGTGGATTGGAGTCTCCTAAGGTCCATTGTCAGTTAAGTGTTTCTTGATTGGGCACTTAACCTGAAGAGTCCCTTCTCAATAAGATGGCCAAATGCTTCACTGGTGCTACTGAGAACCAAACACATTGAGATACAAGTATATAGCCAATATTCAGAACTTCAAATACAAAAATGATACACACATACAGACAGAATAATCATAACCAGCAAATTACAACTTTTTCATAGACACCTTACTTGACCTCCTTTGTACAAGATTTGGTGCAACTATAGGACCTTGGTTGCAACAGTGTTCTGTACGGTCACAGTTCACGTCAATAACATCACAGCTTTCTACCCAGAATTCTTCTGGTGACATTTTGGGAGCCACCATACCTCTACCTAAATGCAAGAATAAAGAAAAATAGGTCTTCAGCGAGAGTCCTTGATTTCAAAAGGGCAAACTTTAAAAAATCAAGGGAATTAGTTAGGGAAGTAGACTGGACTGAAGAACTCAAGGTTGAATGTGGAGCAGGCTTGGCATTACTTTAAGTCAAAGTTGCAGAAGCTAACTGAGAAGATAACTGATTTTTTTAGACAAAGGAAGTGCAGTAGATCTAATCTACCTGGATTTCAGTAAGACATTTGTATAGTTCCACGTGGGAAATTATTAGATAATTGGAGAAGATAGGGATTAATATGAGAATTGAAAGGAGGATAAGGAACTGGTTAAAGGGGAGACTACAACAGGTCATAATGAAAGGTGAACTGTGAGGCTGGAAAGAGGTTATCAGTGGAGTTTTCCTCAGGGATCAGTCTTGGGACCAATCTTGTTTAACTTTTTCTTTCATGACCGTGGCCCAAAAAGTTGGAGTGTGCTAATAAAATTTATGGATGACACAAAGTAGGGAGGTATTGCCAAAATGGAGGAGGAGCAGAATATCATATAAGAAGATCTGGAGGCCTTTGAAAACTGGAGTAATAGAAATGGGATGAAATTTAATAGTGTAAAGTGCAAGGTCATGGATTTAGGGACTATCAGCAAGAATTTTTACTGTAAGCTGGGGATTTATCAGTTGAAAGTGACAGAAGAGGAAAAAGACCTGGGTGTATCGGTTGAGCATAGGATGTCTATGAGTTGGAAATGTGATGTGGTCATGAAAAAGACTAATGCAATCCTAGGATGTATCAGACAAGGAATTTCCAGTAGAGATAGGGAAGCATTATTGCCATTATACAAGGCAAAAGTAAGAGCTCACATGGAATACTGTGTTCAATTCTGGTCTCCCATGTTTAAGAAAGATGAATTCAAATTGGAACAGGTTCAGAGAGGGTTATTAGGATGATCTGAGGAATGCAAAACCTACCTGATGAGAGGAGACTCAAGGATCTTGGCTTGTTTAGCCTAACCAAATGAAGGCTGAGGGGAGATTACTCTCTATAAATACATCAGAGGGATAAATACCAGAGAAGGAGAGGAATTATTTAAGTTAAGCGCCAATGTGGACACAAGAACAAAAGGATATAAACTGGCCATCAGCAAGTTTAGGCTCAAAATTAGGCAAAGGTTTCTAACCATCAGAAGAGTGAAGTTCCAAGCCTTCCAAGGGGAGTAGTGGGGGCAAAAAAACTAACTGCTTCACGACTGAGCTTGATAAGTTTATGGAGGGAATGGTATGGTAAGACTGCCTACAAAGACATGTGGCCCATCTGTGACTGCTAGTAGCAACTATCCCCGTTGGCTGGAGATGGGACATTAGATTGGGAGGGCTCTGAATTACTACAGACAGTTCTTTCCTAGGTGTCTGGCTGGGGGTCCTGCCAACATGCTCAGGGTCCAACTGATTGCCATATTTCTGACCAGGAAGAAATTTCCCCCTGGGTCAGATTGGCAGAGACCCTGAGGGGAGGGGAGGAGGGGTTCGCCTTCCTCTGCACCATGGGGCATGGGTCACTTGCTGATTTAAACTAGCGTAAATGGTGGGTTATCTGTAACTTGAAGTCTTAAAACCATGATTTCAGGACTTCAGTAACTCAGCCAGAGGTTATGTGTCTATTACAGAAGGAGGTGGGTGAGGTTCTGTGGTTTGCAATGTTCAAGTGGTCAGACTGATGGTCCCTTCTGGGCTTAAAGTCTATGAGTCTGTGAGCTCAGAATTGGTTGGCTAGTGGAACTGAACTCAGAGGGAGGAAAAAGTCTCCTTTGTGGTGAGAGCTACTCAAAGGCCCTGCATGCTAGTGCTTCTCCTATGCTGTTGGGGGGACTCTGTCAGCAGATGATGCGGAAACAGCTCTTTGACAGGGTGCAATGCAGAAAGGGCTCTTCATTGACGCCCATCGGGGTGGTGGCAGCAGCAGCCCCTCTTGCCCACCCACAAAATAAAGGTGAACTCATTGTAGCTGGTTAGGTTGTGGAGACAGGCGTAGGCAGCACTTCCCCAGGGGATTGGAGATGGGCCTGCTTGAGTGCGTCGCAGGACTCTGGGACTGTGCTGTCCACTGACACCAAACCAAGGGTGGGGTTTAGTGGCTGAAGAAGGGGAAATGATGTGGTAAAGAGACATTTACCTATTGGAAGTTCACACCAGCAGGAAGGGAACCAAGGTAATGGACTACGGCTAAAGCTACTGGGAGGCAGACGTGTTTTACTTAGTGTGTTCTCTTTTCACCCAGTAAAGCTTTCCTTGTTTTAGACACAAACTCAGGGCTTGTGAGTGGGGAAATATTGCCTAGTAAGGACACCCAGGAAGGTAGCTAGTGATCCCGAAGCTCTGGCTAGGGGATTGAGCCTGTGGTGATGGGTAGTTTTAAGAGAGACCCTGATCTATTTGAACTCAGCCCTTGTTGATGCCAACAATACCTCGGAGAAGGGTTACTACAGCATCGTGGATGGAAAATGCATATTGGGCCCTTTCGAGTCCATCCCCAGTGGGCTCTTCAATCTGACAGAGAAAGGTATAACATGATTCAGTCGTAAGCAGGACAATAGTGGGACACCATCCTGACTTACACACTGCCCCGATGGAATTGTTTAACAAAAGGATCTGAGTCCCCACCCCAACTCCAAACCCATATGACTGCCTGACCTCAAGGATGCCTCTTCCTCTCTCTCATGTGGCAGAGTCCTCGTAACCCCAACAAGACTTGGCCCAGGATCCCTGGGAGGCTTGACCCCCAGTTTTGTCATGGTCACTTAGAACAGGGGCTAGGGCTTCCCCACTCTGGGGTGCTCTCTCCTCATTGTCTGCTTCCTTGACCCATGGATCATTACATTAAGTTCAAAGCAAATACAATTTATTAAGCAACAACAGTAAGAAAAATAAGGAAAAAATAGAAAAGGTTAAGGGAAACAACAAACCCCGTCCTGTGGGCACAGGGAAGCCAAAACAGCAGTCTCTGGGACGTAAGAAAAGTGGACAATCTGTTCCTCGCCTGTCCCAGGCCTCCTTCCCAGGCCCTGGCTGCACTGCAGTGATACCACAGGTCAGACACCTATTCTGGCGGTGGCCACGTGCCCTCAGGCTCCAGATGGCAGGACCCTTCTCCCCAGCATTGGCCCTCCATTTGCAGTCATCATGACTCCCTCTCAAATCCAACCTGCAAGACCTCTTGTCTGACGATGTCTCCTTACTCTTGGCCTTCTCTGCCTAAGGTCCCACCTCACTCTCGCCAACTGCTTACTGCATTCAGCTCCAGTGTTACTTGTGGCACAGCGGGCGTCCACTCCCCGGCTCTGGACCTGTAGCTCCTCACTGTAGCGCAGCCCTGGCTCACCATTGGCATGGGAGGTCTGTGCGGTTTCATCTCCTGACTCTGGGCTGCTCTGATTCCAGCTTCCCAGCTCTGCCTCCAGCCCACGTCTGCCTGCTGGGCTTAGTGTTGCCAACTTGCTATCTGCAAAAAACAAAACACCCTTGCCCTGCCCCCGCCCTGCCCTTTCCCCGTGGCCCAGCCCCTGCCCTCCCCCTTCTTCAAGGCCCCACCCCCCACTCATTCCATCCCCCGTCCCTCCTTTGCTCGCTCTTCCCCACCCTCACTCACTCGCTCATTTTCACGAGGCTGGGGCAGGAAGATGGAGTGTGGGAGGGGGTACGGGCTCTGGGCTGGGTGCTCCAGAGTGGGGCCAGAAATGGGGGGGGTTCAGGGTGCGGGCCGGGGTCTGGGCTGGGGCAGGGAGGTGGGGGTGCGGGAGGGGGTGAAGGCTCTGTGGTGGGGCTGAGAGATTTGGGGTGCAGGAGGGGGCTCTAGGCTGGGGCTGAGGGGTTCAGAGTGTGAGGGAGCTCAGGGCTGGGGTAGGGGGTTGGGGTGTGGGAGGGGGTGCAGACTCCAGGAGGGAGTTTGGGTGTGTGAGGGGGCTTAGGGCTGGGGCAGGGGGTTGGGGCACAGCAGGGGGTTCTGGGAGCAGACTCCAGCTCCTGGCCAATGGGAGCTGCGGAGGTGGCACTCAGGGGCAGTACACAGAGCCCTCTGGCCGCCTCAGCCTCTGATTAGGAGTCATAGGGAAATGTTACCACTTCCAGGAGTCACGTAGGGAGCCTGCCAGCCCTGCTGTGCCGCAACCAGACTTTAAATGACCTGGTCAGAGATGCTGGCCAGAGCCGCCAGGATCCCTTTTTGACCAGATGTTCTGGTAGAAAACTGGACACCTGGCAACCCTAGCTGGGCTGCTTCTCTGGCCCCTCTGGTTCTGGCTGCTGCTGCTCTGCCTCCAGCTCAGCTCAGGCTCCTGCTCTCTCCTTAGCTCTGCCCTACTCTGGTTCCAGTTCACACACAGGATGAGACCCCGAGCTCCCGACTCCCTCATTGGCCTGCCTGCCCTGTCTATTGGGCTTACCTAGAGCACTGGCCTCTCCCCATTGTCGCTGGGGACTGTCAGTCTCAGGGACCTCATTTCTCATCAGCCCTTCCCCTTTCTTTTTGTGTTGGGAGAGGGCCAACCGAAACCCCCACACTAAGTTTCAGTACAGGGTCAACAGTCGCCTTACACAACGGCTGGAGGTTGAAGCTAGACAAATTGAGATGGGAAATAAGGCATAAATTTTTCATGGTGACAATAATTAATCACTGGGATAATTTACCAAGGTGGATTTAAATCAAGAGCTGTGTTGACAGCTCTGCTCCAACTGGCCAGGTGTATGTGTTAGGGGAAATTAACCTAGTTAGCATATGTGACTCCATTTTTGGGTTTTCTGTCGGCCATTAACTAGAAGCGAGCACATCACATACCAAGGAAGGATCCTTCAAGGTGGACAGCTGGACAGTTTCAAGATAAGGGAAACAAAGGAGACAGGAACCAGCTGACATGTCTGAAACAGTTGCCACTTCAGGTGTTTTGCAGGGGGAAGGTGTCTGCAGGGGATTGGTGATAGATAAGGAGAAGGCCTGTTTATTGGTTTAGTCCCGTCCCCCCCCGAGGCACACAGGCAGGATGTTTTGCCAACAGTATATAATCTTTGTGTAACCTGTAATCGGGGTCCCGTTCTGCTTAACTGGGCGGTACCACGCTCGAGCGTAATAAACCTACAAACTTTAAGACACTCTGCAGTCTGTCTTTATTTGGTTGCCTCAGCCTAGAAACGAACTGTACGTGTCCTAAAAGGAATAATTCGTAACAGTATGGAGTGTAGTGAAGTTAGCTCCATATTGCCAGTCCTCTCTGTGGGAAAAGTTTAACTATTGATTCCGCCGCCGCCGCCACCACATGCTGCTCTAGTCAGTGCTCACTGTGGCATCTGCTTCTGCTGCTCAACAGGTTCTTTCACACAGAGCAGAAAATTCCCAGATATGGAAACATGATCCTTGGACAGGATTCCTATCCTTAAACAGCACTTTTCATTTCCAGGTCAGAGCCCTTTCCCCTTCTTTGTAATTAACCTGAACATTACGACCCAATCAAAATCCATTATTTGTTCTATCAGGATGACCCCTCAATCAGGGTATATATGCTGAAGAATTCTTTGCACATTCGTGAGTGTAGTAATTATAGTAATCTGTTATCACATATACTCATCAAAACAAACAAATTGCAGCCAAAACAACAAAATGCAGTAGGTACAATTATGGGTAAACAACATTATAATTTATGTAAATGAGTCTGGCCAGGGCTGGCTTTTCCCCTTCTCCCCAATAGCAGGTGCAGAGAGCTCTGTCCCTCTAAATCTTCTAGGCCTGAGGCTTACATAATAAAATGCTAATTTCTCTGCTTGTAAAGCCAGCAGTCCTCCGTTCATGACAATATAGTCTGTAGGTACTAAACATCACACCTAGTTTTTGTATTTTACTTGTCATTATTATTTATTTTGAAATTGTTCTAATTAACATTGTTACTTTAGAGTCACAGTAAAAAATATTTACAAACGTATTTCCTTATTCTTCATATCTTTCTTCAATTGTACTGGGTCTTAGTTTGATTCTTTAAAGACAAATAATTTCAAAATAATCACAAGAGAAAAGTCCTGTATTTAAAAAGATATTTAAATTTATAAAGGTTATTATCTTAATCTTAATCTCATTACTTTAAAGGTGACTTATTTTTGGTAGGCTTAGCATTTAAATAGAGAAGTTAATTCCCTTTGACCTTTTTCTTATACTAACCCAAGATTACTGAAATTAGTTTTTGTTAAGAGTACTAGACAATTTGATCCAAATGACTAATTCACTATTAATCATTTATCCAACGAGCAGAGCCTCTTTTTCTGCTAGTGAAATATCCATGAGCAGATCAAAATTTACTCAATTTTTTTTTTGTTATTCAAAAATATTTGACTGTCATTTTTGGTCGACAGTTTAAGTCTGTGGATTGATCACAGTTTTCTGCAGCTGGTTAGCTGCGACTGGTCGAATAAATGACATGGATCAGAAGCTGCATATGCACATAAATCCATTTTTGTCTCTTTTCTGAAATAAAATAAATAAAATAAAATAATAATAATAATACATAAATAAATCAATAAATCCAAGCGTCCACAAGGGCTGCTACAATTTACACTTGTACTTTAGAGCTGTCAGAGTTGCAAGTAAGGGTTTGTCTATATATAGTATTCTCTCTGATTAACTGTCCCTGATTAATTCCATGGGGCAACACTCTTTTTCCAGATCAAGGGTTCCTAGTTCCTTAAAGTAAATTAAATTAACCAGGAACAAGGCACTTTTGTTCCAGACACATGGAGTTATTCAGGATTAGCTGCTGAGTTTTCATACCTTCCTCACACCCTACCTTAATCTGTGTTAACATTCAAGTGCAGACAAGATTAAAGTTGAAGAGTTCCAGATAAAGACCTCCTAAATCTACGGTATGTATTAGGGTTGTCAACCCTCTAGGATTGCCCTGGAGGCTCCAGAAATTAAAGATTAATCTATAAGTAAAGATTATGTCATGTGATGAAACCTCCAGGTAAGTGTCCAACTAACGTTGGCAACCCTAGTATGCATCATAAATTCTCCTGGAGCACACACACATATCAATCCAACAATTATGGTCCAAGGCTCAGGAAAGATTTGAATTCTCAATTCCCTGAAACCACATCAGAACATAACACAGTCCACACTGTTTCTGTACATAGCTTCTTAATATTTTCTTAAGATAGCTATTTGTATGTTGAGCCTTCCAATTTCTACATCTTACTGCTTCTCTCCATTCACATGTCCTGGATGCTTTATGTCCTTTGTACATAAATGAAAGGTTACTCGACTAGTGAAGCTGACTGACTGCTGGACTGTCCTCTTTCACAGTTCATGGTGTGTTCTTACACTCCAAATGACATAAAATATACTCTCAAGTTTGGTTATACTTAAGTTTATAAAAAACCTTTCAACGGATACAGAGATAAATAACTAAAATCCCAAACATTTAAAAGTTCAGAGCTTTATGTGGATAGTTTATCCCAAATGGACAAATATGTCCATTACAAAGGCTTACTTTTTTTTTCTGTCCCAAAGCAAGACTTTTCTACAGCTACATCTGCTGACATTGAAAAGTACATCTTAGAACTAAGCTTCCAGCATTTCACAGTAATTCTGTTAAATAAATGAAACTTTAAACTCTTTATCTTTCTCAGGCTGATGAATATTCTCTCCATCTCATTTCTTTCTGTGAATATATCTGAATATATGTTAGAGCTGATCAAATAATTCATAACACTTCAATTACTTGCCAAATTTAGCTTCTTTCTTCTTGCAGAAAGCCCACAAGCAGATCCCAATGTCCCCAAATTTATTTGTTGTTCAGACTGATTTAACACATATTTTGTGTGAGCTTTTATACTCTTTTTTGACTGATCATGAATAATTTGCTGTAAATATTCGATATACATGTGGCAATTTGGTGAATCTGTCTTTGTGCTACTATGTACCACTGTCGAAAAAATGAGGTGAAAGGAAACTGTGTGGGAAGCTGTGGGGGCAGCGAGGGCAACGCCAGCCCTGCGCTGGAGGGAGCGCTAGGGAGAGCGGCTTGGGCTGGCCAGCTCGCCCCACGTACAGGGCCTACAGGGAGGCCTTGGGGGGCCCCGTGCGTGGGTGTGTGGCAGAGGGCTCAGACCACCAGCCCAGTGGGAGGGTGGCAGGGGGGCTCAGAGGACCAACCCCATGCACAGAGGAGGAAAGGGAGCTCAGACCAGCCCCCATGTGGGGAGTGGGAGCTCTGGGGTGAAGGGGAGGTCACAGGTGGGTGGGTGCGGGGCTCAGGACAGCCCGGGGCGCCAGTGAGGAGTGGGACCTCAGACTGGCCCCATGTAGACAGGAGGCAGGGAGGGCTCGGGTGGCCCCGCATGTAAGGGGGTGGCTGGGGGGCTGGGGCCAGGTGGGGTGTCCAGTTTTCCCTTGGGGAAAATATGGTCACCCTATAACGATCATATGTCCCTGGAGCAGAAAACTGTAAACCATAGAGCCCATGAGGGTGGGGCTCTGGAAAAGGGTGTGTGTAAGCTACTGGGGTGTCTTGGGAGGGTCTGCACTGCTCCTGGGGGCATAGCATAGCTGGACTGTGAAGGAGTAACAGACAGAATTTATGTCAGAGACGACATATACCTGTTGATAGTGGCGGGGGGTGGGGGTGGGCATACTGTAAAGGTTCTGGTGATATGCAGCGGAGTTTAGGGCAGGGCATATAAACCCTGGCTGAAATCTTGAGGGGAGGCTGTGACCCTGCATGCCTCCCCTCCCACACCCGCGTTGCCTCTGGTTTATGGCCAGCAAGTGTGCCAGAGAAGTCAAAGAAAGTGATAGTGTTGAAGCCAACACTGACTCAGGAAATTTAAAGCACTTAGGTCCAGCATGTTGAGAACTAACACCTGAGCCTGGTGAGGGAGCTCGGCCGAGGCTCAGACAACACAAATGGCAATGAAAATGTGTGATCCCCCTTTTGGCAGTGGCTTAATACCCATATGATGTGTGTACAGGAGATGGGTACCTCACAGTCTTTGGACAGTTCCAAAGTTTCTGTCGCCTGGGCTTGCTGGTAGGTGCCCGACTTCTCCTGCTGGTGTGCGAAAGAACACAGCTACTTGGCAGAGCTTCCAGTGAGAGAATAAGCTAACCACCCTAAGGCAGTGGCTACAGAACTCACAAATAACCGAAAGTCACCCAAACAAACAAACTGATAACAATCACTATAAGCTTTACATATGGATTTGAGTAAAGAGAAATGTACAGTCAGTAAAAATACTGAATAATTAAAATGATGGGAGATATTAATAATGATTTGTAATTACTAAAGGCTATGTGGGCAAGCACACTAGGTCAGGGGACCACACGCTCCCCAGTGTTCCTAACCAAAAGCGTCAGTCCCTCAGTTCTGTCCCCTCACGTCTCACGTCCCCAGGTGGTGCACATGGAGAGATGGTGGAGGCCTGTAAGGAGATGCTGTTAGACACACACTATTATCCTGGGACTTCACAGTGCAAATCTTGATGCTCCAGGTAGATGAACGTCCTGTTGCAAATGCAATGTGCCTTAATGGTACAAAATTAAACCCTAACTACCTCTCTGAAGATAACACAGGTACTCATTCAGATTCCTTTTCTGCCTAAGTGGTCAGAGAGACATGAGGGGTGGCTGGGGATGGGGTGGAGGTGGAGCTCAGGGGATATCGTGGAGAGGTGTGGGGTACTGGGGGCCTTGGGGGAGGGGGAAGAGAGGAGTGGGCGGGGGCTCTCAGGGCAGAGCTGAGCAAGTGGCATGTGTGTGGAGCCTCAGGGGTTGTGGGGGCTGAGCAGGAGTGGGACATGAGGTGGAGTGGGTGGAGCACGGGTGCGGCCTTGGGGGGAGGAGGCCAGGCGGGGGCGAGTCTTGCGGTGGGGCAAGGGGCGGGGCTATGGTCCAGGCACCAGTCCCCTCCCACTTCTAGAGAGCTTCTGGTGCTCGCATCCAACCTCCCCAAATACAGGAGTCACACTCTGACCATGGCCCCGACCCCTGCTCTTCCTCTTCCCCCTGAGGCCCCGCCCCCTGGCCAGGCTGGAATCCGGAGGCTGATCAGCGCATTCCCCCCACTCGCCCCCCCATACCCAGAGCTGACTGAGCCACAGGCCCAAACCACTATCCCCCAACTCCCCACATGGGGCTGTCCCGAGCCCTGCCTCTGGCTCCCTCCCCCCAAAACCTGCAGCTCAACCCCCCACTCCCTTCACCCAAGCCCCTTTTTGTTAAAACTGGGCATTTGTTCTGTATTCTCGTGCCAACTGATGTAATAAGAGTCACTCATGGAGCCAGGGTAGCTGTGGGGAGACCCAGACCCCCCCACACACCTACCCTGGGCAGGGTACCGGGGTGCCTGAAATCAGCCCCCAGCCCATGTCCCTGCCCCCCAGGGCATTCCACACATGGCACGAGGAGGGTCCAGGACTCCCCACAGTGGCCTGGCTTCTGGCCAGGCCAGCAGTTGAGGCTTGGGGGAAGGGGAGGAGCAGGGGGCAGGGCCCCCTGGTGGAGGGTTGGGTGGGGGGGCCCAAATGTTCTTTATGCCCAGGGCCCCAATAAATCTTAATCCACTTCTGCAAGCAGGTCTCCGGAGCCAAAATCCTGGATCCGGGGTGGGCTGCTGCAGGGCCAGCAGGCGGCAGCAGGAAAGACTGGCTGTCTCCTCCTGTTGCTGGCAGGCTGGAGGAGCAGATTGTCCCCTCCGAGGGTTGACAAGTTTCTAATCACACAAAAGCGAACACCCTTACTCCACCCTCTATGCCGCCCCTTCCCCCAAGCCCCACCCTTGCCCCACCCTTTTTCTGAGGGCCTGCTGCTCACTCCATCCCCCTCCCTCTGTCACTCGCTCTCCCCCACCACCACCCACTTTCAGTGGGCTGGGGCAGGGGGTTGAGGGTTGGGAGGAGGGTGCAGGGTGCGGGCTCTGGGAGGGAGTTGGGGTGTGGGACAGCGTTCAGGCTCCGGGCACTGCTGACCTCAGGCAGCTCCTGTAAGTGGCTGGCATGTCCAGCTCCTAGATACAGGGGCGACCAGGTGGCTGTGCGCTGGCCCTGGCTGCAGGCACCGCCCCTGCAGCTCCCACTGGGCGTGGTTCCCCCATGGCCACCCCTGCGGTTAGGAGTTGGACATGCTGGCCTTAGCCCCGGCCACGGCACCGCCAACCAGCCTTTTTAGTGGCTTAGTCAGTGGTGCTGACTAGGGCTGCCAGGGTCCCTTTTCGACCAGGCGTTCCGGGCAAAAACTGGACACCTGGAAACCTTATCCCTTCCTGAGGCTTTCCTGTAGGCTGAAGTTACCGAGAGGCTGGTTGCTGGGCCTGGCAGTGCTCTGTGGGCAGGCTGCAGGGAGACCTTCTTGCCCCTCTGCTCCCTGGCTGGTCTCGCCTCGTGCAGGGAAAGCCAGGCTACTCGTAGCCTCCCTCCTGCTTTCCCGGGTGGGGCTCTGCAAGGGGTCAGCAACTGCTTGCAGTGCTGCCTGGCTCTCTTCTGCCCTTTAATGACTGCTGAGAATTGCTGTTGTCTCCCCTCCTCCCATTGGATGAGGGTTGTCATGGTGACTGGGGGCTGCATCCTCCTCCCCTTCCCTTCTGCTGTCCAGGGAATCTGGGTCCTGGACCCCTCCCCGGGGAGCTCAGAACATGTGTCTTGGGGCACAGCCCTCTTGCTAAAGGGGGAGACCCTACACATGTATCTTTTCCCCCAGAGGTTTTGGCCTATAAATTTTGTAAATGCATGAAAACTATGTACAGCTTGTGTCAAGGCCTCTCAATCACCAGTTCACAAAGGGAATGGTTTATACCTCCCAGCTCATTTCAATCTCCCACTCCCCATTTATAGCTACAATAACTTTTGCTACTGTTAGCTTTCAATTGAATTCATTACCTGATTGCTGTCCTCTGTAAATAAATAATGGTTGGTTGCCCCAGGGGTTAAGTGTAGGAGGTCTGGATACAGTGCTGTGAAAGCATCTGATGTGTGGAGAATTCAGACTGCAGACTGCACAGAGCTCCTTCTCCTTCAGTGACTCACTACCCAGATTGTCCTTTGGGCTGCTTTTGGTATAACTTTGCATCAGTTATCAATTCACCTCTCTACCTTGAACATCACTTTAAAGCCAAGGGCATTATTTATGCCCGATGTTCATGACAGATTTGAAATGGTGTCTCTCGCCTTACTTAGCAGGCCAGAAATTACAAATGGATTCTCCTCTGGCTTTTTGCTCCATGTAACATTATGAGTAAATGTTGTTACAGCCAAGAAATTTGTGTTCTATAAACTCCTAGATGGGACAGATTAAAACTCTATAAAGTGTAATTTACTGGCCGCATTACAGCACTTCATTTTTCTCAGCCGGCCTGTTTGGACGAATTTATTTGGTACGATGACTGCAAGACTAAATGATACTCTAACAATGGTTACACAAAAATGTGTAGGTTATGTTGATTTTGACACACATCACCAATGGTGAGAAGTGATGGGCTCTTGGGGCTAAATTTGCCATGGATGTGCACCTGCAACTCCAACTGACTGTGATGGCAACCAGGAACACAGATCAATGGCGGGATTTGGCCCTTGTTCTACAAGTTATCCCATTTTTTGTAAGCTCTAACACACATTAGGTACTATGCATTCTGCTTTGGGAACCCCTGCAATGCCTAGACACACAAGGATACGTTAAGAAAGACAGCTTTTTTTCTTTTCTTTTTCTTTCCTTTACTCTTCCTGGGTTCGAATAAACTTTTAACATTATTTAAAGGGTAATTTTATTGTGTAAATTTGATTGTTTTTTTTTAACTCAGTTTAGGGAAATTTATGATTATCATCACTGATTAGGGTGGTTTTCTGAGTCTGTTATAACCAATCAATCGCATTGCTTTGCATTCCATAGCCCATCCTTCAACCGAACATCAACCTTACGCATGTGAGTTGTCCTTGCTTATTGGCCCCAAAGGCACTTTTTGTATGAGTTAGAGTTTGCAAGCTCACGCTTTCAGATTACAAACTCCTTGGAGCATGACCCTTGCCACTTTACCTGCCTGTAAAGTACCCAGTCTGTTGCTGGTGCTACATACATAATAAATACATTTTTAATGGGCCATCCGTAAAAGAGCTTGGAGGATTTTCCTTGCTATATACTGTATCTGGATAGATAGGAATGCAGGCCCAATACAGTGTTAGAGCCCGATCCTTCAATACTCCAGGGAGCAGTCTCATTGATTTAAATAACACTTCTGGTAGCATCAAAGGTTCTTAATTTGTAAGCACAGAGAAGCTCTGCTAACATTTTTGGACTATTATTAGTCCAAACTATTAAACTGGCTCTGCATGAGCAGAGATGCTCTACGCTTTTACAAGCGCTTCAGAATGAACTCTTGTTAAACTGGTTCTACTCCAGAAGATGTGACCTTTCTAATAGCATATGAAAAAACCTTTGAGAATATCCGTTGAACCAGCAGAATGAGTGCATAATCTCAAGCAATGTTATGTACGCCAACAGGAAAGTAGATTAATGAATTGTTTTCATGCAGGCTCGACACCGGCTAGAGTGCAATAAGGATACAAACCAGTAATTTTGGAACGTTATTCTGACCTTTGTCGCCAGAGTACCGACTGATACTAACACCTACCTGTTATTTAGGGTAATGGGGAAAATAACAGCATTTCTGATGGCACTATGTAAGCTTCATACCCACATTTTAAACTACAGAGATGAAACAAGTTCTATTATACATTTATTTTTCCAAATTGTATTTTATTCAGGGGAAAATAAAGCAATAAACAATGTCATCGTGTGCTTTAGTAAGCGACTGGTCTGTGCTTGGAGAGGAATAAGCCTGAAGGCCAATTGAGCTGTTCCTGAAGTGCACCAATAGTCGGCCAATGAACACTCTGAAATAGCTTACTGCTGTTTGCTGTTTTGTTTGGCTTCTTCCACGTCTTCTATACACCTCACTTAAGTGACCAAGCTTCAGAAAAGATGCAAGAAAGGAGGAATGATGCTAATGAGCCAGGATTAGCTCTGTGAGGATACCCTATTGCATGCAGCTTGTAGAAGGTGGAGCCTGTACCTGAGCCACATCTAGCAAAGTTCAACATTAGCCTGGTTTTTGGTGTGGAATCATAGAATCATAGAATATCAGGGTTGGAAGGGACCTCTGGAGGTCATCTAGGCCAACCCCCTGCTCAAAGCAGGACCAATCCCCAACTAAATCATCCCAGCCAGGGCTTTGACAAAGCCTGACCTTAAAAATATCTAAGGAAGGAGATTCCATCACCTCCCTAGGTAACGCATTCCAGGGTTCCACCCCCCTCCTAGTGAAAAAGTTTTTCCTAATTTCCATCCTAAACCTCCCCCACTGCAACTTGAGACCATTACTCCTTGTTCTGTCATCAGCTACCACTGAGAACAGTCTAGATCCATCCTCTTTGGATCCCCCCTTTCAGGTAGTTGAAAGCAGCTACCAAATCCCCCCTCATTCTTCTCTTCCGCAGACTAAACAATCCCAGTTCTCTCAGCCTCTCCTCATAAGTCATGTGTTCCAGTCCCCTAATCATTTTTGTTGCCCTCCGCTGGACTCTTTCCAATTTTTCCACATCCTTCTTGTAGTGTGGGGCCCAAAACTGGACACAGTACTCCAGATAAGGCCTCACCAATGTCAAATAGAGGGGAATGATCACGTCCCTCGATCTGCTGGCAATGCCCCTACCTATACATCCCCAAATGCCATTGGCCTTCTTGGCAACAAGGGCACACTGTTGACTCATATCCAGCTTCTCATCTACTGTAACACCTAGGTCCTTTTCTACAGAACTGCTGCCGAGCCATTCGGTCCCTAGTCTGTAGCGGTGCATGGGATTCTTCCGTCCTAAGTGCAGGACTCTGCACTTGTCCTTGTTGAACCTCATCAGATTCCTTTTGGCCCAATCCTCTAATTTGTCTAGGTCCCTCTGCATCCTATCCCTACCCTCCAGCATATCTACCTCTCCTCCCAGTTTAGTGTCATCTGCAAACTTGCTGAGGGTGCAATCCACACCATCCTCCAGATCATTTATGAAGATATTGAACAAAAACGGCCCCAGGACCGACTTTTGGGGCACTCCACTTGTTACCAGCTGCCAACTAGACATGGAGCCATTGATCACTACCCGTTGAGCCCGACAATCGAGCCAACTTTCTATCCATCTTATAGTCCATTCATCCAGCCCATACTTCTTTAACTTGCTGGCAAGAATACTGTGGGAGACTGTGTCAAAAGCTTTGCTAAAGTCAAGGAACAACACGTCCACTGCTTTCCCCTCATCCACAGAGCCAGTTATCTCGTCATAGAAGGCGATTAGATTAGTCAGGCATGACTTGCCCTTGGTGAATCCATGCTGACTATTTCTGATCACTTTCCTCTCCTCAAAGTGCTTCAGAATTGATTCCTTGAGGACCTGCTCCATGATTCTTCCAGGGACTGAGGTGAGGCTGACTGGCCTGTAGTTCCCAGGATCCTCCTTCTTCCCTTTTTTAAAGATGGGCACTACATTAGCCTTTTTCCAGTCGTCCGGGAGTTCCCCAGATCACCATGAGTTTTCAAAGATAATGGCCAATGGCTCTGCAATCACATCCACCAACTCCTTTAGCACTCTCAGATGCAGCGCATCCGACCCCATGGACTTGTGCTTGTCCAGCTTTTCTAAATAGTCCTGAACCACTTCTTTCTCCACAGAGGGCTGGTCACCTCCTCCTCATGCTGTGCTGCCCAGTGCAGTAGTCTGGGAGCTGACCTTGTTCGTGAAGACAGAGGCAAAAAAAGCATTGAGTACATTAGCTTTTTCCACATACTCTGTCACTAGGTTGCCTCCCTCATTCAGTAAGGGGCCCACACTTTCCTTGACTTTCTTCTTGTTGCTAACATACCTGAAGAAACCCTTCTTGTTACTCTTAACATCTCTTGCTATCTGCAACTCCAGGTGTGATTTGGCCTTCCTGATTTCACTTCTGCATCCCCGAGCAGTATTTTTATACTCTTCCCTGGTCATTTGTCCAATCTTCCACTTCTTGTAAGCTTCTTTTTTGTGTTCAAGATCAGCAAGGATTTCACTGTTAAGCCAGGTTGGTCGCTTGCCATATTTACTATTCTTTCTACACATCGGGATGGTTTGTCCTGTAACCTCAATAAAGATTCTTTAAAATACAGCCAGCTCTCCTGGACTCCTTTCCCCCTCATGTTATTCTCCCAGGGGATCCTGCCCATCAGTTCCCTGAGGGAGTCAAAGTCTGCTTTTCTGAAGTCCAGGGTCCATATTCTGCTGCTCTCCTTTCTTCCCTGTGTCAGGATCCTGAACTCAACCATCTCATGGTCACTGCCTCCCAGGTTCCCATCCACTTTAGCTTCCCCTACTAATTCTTCCCGGTTAGTGAGCAGCAGGTCAAGAAGAGCTCTGCCCCTAGTTGGTTCCTCCAGCACTTGCACCAGGAAAATTGTCCCCTACCCTTTCCAAAAACTTCTTGTATTGTCTGTGCACCACTGTATTGCTCTCCCAGCAGATATCAGGGTGATTGAAGTCTCCCATGAGAACCAGGGCCTGTGATCTAGTAACTTCCGTGAGTTGCCGGAAGAAAGCCTCGTCCACTTCATCCCCCTGGTCCGGTGGTCTATAGCAGACTCCCACCACGACATCACCCTTGTTGCTCACACTTCTAAACTTAATCCAGAGACACTCAGGTTTTTCTGCAGTTTCATACTTGAGCACTGAGCAGTCGTATTGCTCCCTTATATATAGTGCAACTCCCCACCTTTTCTGCCCTGTCTGTCCTTCCTGAACAGCTTATATCCATCCATGACAGTACTCTAGTCATGTGAGTTATCCCACCAAATCTCTGTTATTCCAATCACATCATAATTCCTTAACAGTGCCAGGACTTCCAGTTCTCCCTGCTTGTTTCCCAGGCTTCTTGCATTTGTGTATAGGCACTTGAGATAACTTGCTGATTGTCCCTCTTTCTCTGTATGAGGCAGGAGCCCTGCCCTCTTGCATGCTCCTGCTTCCTCCCAGTATCCCACTTCCCCACTTACCTGAGGGCTTTGGTCTCCTTCCCCCAGTGAACCTAGTTTAAAGCCCTCCTCACTAGGTTAGCCAGCCTGCTTGCGAAGATGCTCTTCCCCCTCTTCGTTAGGTGGAGCCCGTCTCTGCCTAGCACTCTTCCTTCTTGGAACACCATCCCATGGTCAAAGAATCCAAAGCCTTTTCTCCGACACCACCTGCGAAGCCAATTGTTGACTTCCATGATTTGACGGTCTCTACCCAGGCCTTTTCCCTCCACGGGGAGGATGGACAAGAAGACCACTTGCACCTCAAACTCCTTTATCCTTCTTCCCAGAGCCACGTACATGCACGTACGTGGAGCAACAGTACATGCAATTAGCAACCATTTATCAGAAGCAAGCACAATTCCACCACCTTATCGATTATGACATGCACTGTTCTGTTCCTTTCAAACAAGTGGCATTAACAATTTATGAAAAGAAGGAGATGCGTCCATATTTTACTTAATACCAAAACAACCTAGGCAATCCATTTATGCACACCAGAGACAATTCATTGCCAAGCTGCCTCAGGTTACGTACCCATAACCTATCAAGGTTGCATCACTGTGGCACAGTCTTAATCACAAACACAGTGAGTGTTCAAAGACAAGGGTATCTGTGTCCAAAAATAAATAAAAAGCTGATAAAGAAGAAAGGACTTGATTCTGAAGGGTGCTGAGTGCTTGCTCAGGAAAGTTCAGGATCAAGCCCAAAGTAAATTCCCAGCCAAAGAAATGTACACCATACAGTGGGCACTCTTTAGAAGTTCATTCCATTTGAAAGATTCTACTTTTCTGCACGTTATGCCCTGTACTTCAAATGGAAACCTCCACAGGAAGGGGCAATCTCTCTCAAAAGGCCACGGACTCTGTCAATGTGCATGCTGCCTTGTATTGTACATAAACTCTGCCTGTCTAGGATTAGGAGCATAGGCGCCAGCTTTCTCATTTTCCTGAGGGTACTCAACCGCTTCTTTGCCCCAGGCCCCGCCCCACACCCCCCCCTTTCCCCAAGGTCCCACCCATGCCTTGCCTCTTCCCTCCTTGTTCCATCCCCTCTCCCGAGCGTGCCCCACCCTCACTCCAGCCCCTCTCCCACAGCACCTTCTGCTGTGCTGGGAGGAAGGGGGAGGAGTTGATCGGCGGGGCCCAGCGGTGCGTGATGTGCACCCACAATTTTTTTTCTGTGGGTGCTCCAGCCCCAGGGCATCCACGGCATTGGTGCCTATGGTTAGGAGTCTAGGCACTCACTCTGATGATCCAACAGATTTTGTAATGTGTTTGGAGCCCCTCATCTGGTGTCTTGATTTGCAGTGCATGCCATATTGTAGCAGTTACAACACTGCTCCAAGTGACCATGTCTCTGATCTACTACATTAGTGTCTAGGTTTGAAATCTAAACTATATTAATTAAATGTGGAGGAAGAGATCCAAGTAGCCAAGCATCAGTGACCCTGCCTGTCATTTGCTATAATTAGCAGCAGCAGTTTTGAAAAAGACCATTACACAAAGCAAGAAACAAAAGTGAGTACAGCAGATGACAGAAATCAGACTACACACAAAGGTAAAATATATATTATAATTTTGTAATGTTGTGTACTAGTCAGTTTGGGTCCACACAGCAATTTCCTAGCTTTTTCTTTCCATCTCAGAGTGCGTGTCTTTCAACCAACTCAGCTCTCATGACACATCTCTGAAGGCCAACAGTAAATAATGGAGCCTAGGCAGTCGCTGCAAGCACCTGTCTTTAAAAAGAAAAGACAAGAAGGGGGCCACATGACCAAGCAGAGAGGATCATTAGCAGCTACTTGACATTGAAATATTAATTTTCAGTCCCATTCATGATCTCTAAGAAATTCTTATCAATTGTTTGGAAATGAGGATCGGAGCTGATGCTTTTCATCTTAAGGAAGAAGAATAGTCTAATGTTAAAACACAGGAGTGTGGGGCAAATTCCAGGTCTACTACACATTGCCTTCTGGGTGACTTCAGGCAATAAAAGTTAATCCTCAAGCTGTGTGTGCTTCAGTTCCCATCTGTAAAACAGGGCTACTAAGACTTCCCTAACTCATATGGATCTTATGAGGCTAAATTAATGTATGTGTTTGTGACTAAAGCATTTTGAGATCCTGGATAGCCAGATGTCTAATCCTGAGTGCACTGTCTTCACTCAGTGCCTATAGGAACGGACTCTAAGAATAGCAGAGTAGTGTTTGTAAAAGATCATCGTCTTGCAAAATATTTATGAGAGGACAGCAAAAGGGAGCTGCTCTGAGATGGTACAATGAAAAGGAGACATAAATAGATTTAGATTTACGGCAGTGCTCTCCTTCAGAGCAATCTGTGCTTTCTCTTTGTACCCAACTCTACAGGGACCCACTATTAAATTTACTGACTTATTTTATTAGCATCAACCGTGAGGTGATATGGATCATATTTCAGTCAGCTACAATTTTCCTCACAACAGATTGCATAGTCAAAAGCAACCTTTTTGTAAAAGCTGTTTGGTACCAATAGGCACAAACAGCTGTGAGCAAAAGTAATGCAGTCATCCCAGGAGAGCTTTTTAGTGGGGTTCTTCTTTATTACATGCGCTGTCAGGGTGATTGTTTTTTCCAGTTGCCTACCCATTCCTCATTAAGATGCCACTCCTTTTAAAACTCCCAGGAACACAATGACTCACCCAAGGTCACAGAGAATGTTACTTGCTTAGAACCCACTTTAAATTCTGAAACCACATGGCTTCCAGTAATCTGTTAAAACACAAGGGACTTCATAGGCCAGGTCCAACTTCAGATGAAATGAACTATCAGTTGAGACTCAGTAAAGGGAATGAATCAGATGATCACACCTTGTGTTAAACAATGAAGAAAACTTTTAGGTAGATGAAATGGAATAAGCCATGCTAGAATTTGGCCAAGCAAACAACTCTTTGTTGCAAACAGTGCCACAAACAATGCCATTGGGTATTTAAGGACCTTAACAATGATGGGGGCAGCCTCAGTTTCCCTTCTGCTCCTTGTTCTCTTCTTCCTTTTCTATTTTTTATGACATATGAAAATATTATGGTAATTTTATGAATAACAATTTCTGTATCAGTATTGACATTTCACTTCTGCATCTATTACTGTCTTTTACATTTCCATATAAAAATTAAGGCCAATATTTTCAAGCCTGGGTGCCTAAAGTGCTGCTAAACCCATATTTAAGCATGAAAGTAGAAGGGTGCTGAGCTACTCTGAATCCCACATATGTCACATTTTGCAGCCCTCACATCAGTTGCTGGCTTCGACATCAGCAAGAGCTAGGGGGGAGGGTCCTCGTCGAAAGGCTCTACCCTGATCTTCACTAAAGGAGTTTGTAAAAGAAACAAGTCAATGGAAACATTAGCCATAACATGAAGCGAGTACTGCATATGGTGAGTGCTGCCAGATGGGCAGACAAATATTATTAGCCTCAGTTTTACCAAGGGGGAAAGTGAAAGGGTAGGTGATTTGTCTACTGCCATACAGTGAATCTGTGGTGGTCAGGATTGGAACTCAGGCATCCCTGGCTCACTGGGCTGTACTCAAACCACTAGACTTCTTAAACATACAAACTACATAATAAACAATTTCTCATAAACGCACTGTCTGTACAACCTTGCCACAAGATATTATTACAGCCCACGCACAGGTTGAGGTCCTGGAGATGGGTCTTACAGTGGTTTTGTATAATGTGGTGCTCTGCTCTCTTTCTCACACACACAAATCAAATCCTAATAGAACAAGGAGAGGTGGATCACACAGCACAAAATACATAACATGGATCTATAACTTGAACAGCGTCACAGAGCTATGATGGCTCAATCATAAAGTAGTAATTGGGGTTAAAAACCTTCTGCTGACCAAAATGGTAACTAATAGAAATATGTTTGAACAATGGATGAGCCACAGAAAGCTTAGGCTTTATCTAGGTGCCCTACTAGGTATTATAATGTTATTCCCTAGTCTGCAGGTATAAGGATGCTCTTCAGGTGTTCTCAGGGGAAGCCTTTTTGCAGCTTCAATCAAGCACCTCTTGTAGACCCCACTCACCAGCAGCTGTGAGGGAATCCAGCCACAGCTAGCTCTCCAGGTGTTTTAAGCATCTGCAGTCTGAATGGAGCCCAGGTACTCTTCCTGATTTAGAGCCTCTGGGCGCACTTCTATCTGCACCCTCTGCTAAGAGCTTATGTAACACCAACAGACCCTGGTCAGCGGTGGGCAAGATAGAATTTGGGACCTCTAAAGCTTAGCGCATAAGCCTCTACTGCATGGCTAAAAGCAGTATGCCTGTTAGCTAAGACTGTAGAGCAGACTCATTTAACTCTCTCTCTCTCTCTCTCTCTCTAAGTGGTCTCGGTGCCAATAGATGGGACAGACCACCACACCGAGGAGACATGTGGGTTACACTTAGGCCACATGGCCCATTACCCAGCCCCTGGAACCAGTGCTGGCATGTAAGGCTTCTCCTGTAGCTTAACCATACCCTCTCCCAGAACTCCACCTGAAGGTGTGAGCCTGCTGATGTAACTCTTCAAGGGGCCACAGAGTAACTGTAAATTATACACACACAGACATGGTACATAGGATTCTATCACATCATTGCTCTTTCTTTAACAGCACAGGAAATACACAGTTCTGTACAAAAATAAACCCTACCCCCTTTCCCTGCCTCAATTTCTTCCTCAGCCCAGAGCATTCTTTGGGCTGGATGCAGAGTCATCGGTGGCCATCCAGAGTCCTTCTATTCACAGTGCTTGGGTTCTGAAACATGGAGCCTTCTCCCCCAACTTGGCTCCTCTGGTGGCTGGACCATTCCCTTTGCTTCTCTGGCCCAAAGGCCCTGTGTGTGTGTCTCCCTGAAGCTTCCCCCCATTGAGTCCTCTTACAACCTTTTAGCCCCTTAGTCAGGAGACTCCCAGATCACAGAGTTCTACCACGCAACTTTGTTGCCAGATATCCTCTCCCCCTGACAAACCAGTTCTCCTGAGTGGGAGTCAGCTTATTATGTAGGGTGTTTGATTTTGAATAGAGGACCCTCTAGAGTTAATGACCCTCTATAGTTAGCCCTCTTTGACACTACCTTTGGGAATTTCAGTCCAACATGGAGGTAAGATGACAATAGAGAGGGCAAAGGGCTGCACATTCAAAAAGTTTGCAGATTGGTACAGCTACATGCAGTGGATTCATAATTTTACACATAATTCATAAATTGTACAGGCAGATTTCCCAAATGTTCGCAAGGTCTAATGGTCAGTGGTGCACTCAGGATAGCAGTATTATCAGGATAGCAGTATTATGAGACTTTCCCTCAGTCTCGCCTAGGATTATTCAATCCATATGGTCCTTTAAAGTGCTCTCAGGCAGTAAGCACACAAGTGTACAGCTTCATGAAAAATATACAAGATTTTTAATTCAGCTGAGGGGTATGTCATTGAGTGGAAGTCAACAGGGACTACTGCAAGATTATGGAGAGTGGAGGGGAGCGGTGTGATGCATTAGAAGGTGGCAAAGAGCAAGATAGAGACCATGTTGGGGGACCATCCTGTCTCCATTGCACCCCTCATATCTCTCCCCCCCTGAAACATTTAATAGAACTGCTTGGAACCTCTGAAAAAGTTCATGTTTGAATGGAATTCATTGCCACTTAAGTGTTAGACAGGCAATCAAATGTATATATTCTGTCCCCAAACCAGGCTTCCAAAGTAGTAACAAACATAGCAGGAGCAGAGATTGCTCTGCACCACGAATCTTGTTTGTGTACTTTCAATCATACTGCAAGAAGCAATCTTAGCCTGTAGAAAATGTCTATTTGAGAGGTGCTTTGTGCCAGAGGCATAATTCTACGGCTACGGAAATGGAGCACAAGCCTGGTCAGACAGTTTGTATAAGAGCGAGGCATGTGAAGCAATTTGGGTCCTCAGCTAGAGATGCCCTTCTTCACCTTCTTGTGGCATGCTGATAAGGGAGCTCTCTGGATGATTTCTTAATTGAAAAGACTACAGCAGAGGATGCTGCGGTTTTTATCCCAGACTCTACTCACACAAGATTTGTTGTCTCTCTGTTGCTCTTTCTAAAAGACGTGAATGTGATAGCTCACACAGACATTATGGGCTTCTTGCAGAAATTATGGGGTGAGGATTTTTTGGCTTGTGTTATGCAGGAGGATCAGAGTACATGACCATAATGGTCCCTTCTGGCCTTAAAATCTAGGAACCTCTCTTCTTCCTTATGATTTCTCTTTAGCTTTATGAGTTTTCTTCTACTAGTAGTACATGACCACCTGGGGATAGGACCATGGTACAGTGCCCTCCCTCCCCCATAAGTAGGGACCTACCAAACTCACAGCCATGAAAAATGCATCACAGACCATGAAATCTGGTCTCCCCCTGTGAAATCTGGTTTTGTGTGTGCTTTTACCCTCTACTATACAGATTTCAAGGGGAAGACCAGTGTTTCTCAAACTGGGGGGTCCTAACCCAAAAGAGAGTTGCAGGGGGGTTGTGACGGTGCACCCCATAAGGCTCTATAGACATATGCTTATGAATGTATATATGACATTGGAATATGTTTTATGCTACATAGGCCATGTAACATATCTCTGTAAAGGTTATGAGCTACTGAATCTATTCATTCTGTTTGTATGCATGTGTCATTGTTGTATTCAAAGTTATGAATATTGGCTGTATACTTGTTTGATTTTAAATAGCCTTAGTAAGGCATTTGGTCAGCTTCTTTAGAAAGGAATTTACAAGTTAAGTGCCCAATCAAGAAGCACTTAACAGACAATGGATCTTGGAAGAAGAAGTCTAAGTGAGGACGTTCAAGGTAGCATGTGAACCATGGCTGCTACCTGTAAGTTCTGAGTCATGCATGGACATGTGACTTGCCCATGTGACTCCAAAACTCCATCTTGTAGCTGAAATTCTACACAGGGGGAGGGAGGGGTATCCATCCATAAGAAAAAGTCTATTTAAACCGCTGGGAGACCCCTCCATTTTGTCTTCAGCTGGCTCAAGAGATAGCCTCTCCACTCCCAAGGATACATGAAAGAAACTGGAACAAAGGACAGTAACTACAGGGGGTGTGAGTGATTGCTGGACCCAGACTAGAAGGAAACTAGTCTGTAAAAGGAAGCTTACTGGAACTTCTTTGAGGGTGAGGTTTTTTCTGTATTCAGTTTTCTTACTGTATTAAGCATAGACTTGCAGGTTTTATTTTATTTTACTCAGTAATTCACTTTATTCTGTCTGTTACTACTTAGAACCACTTAAATCCTACTTTCTGTATTTAATAAAATCACTTTTCACTTATTAATTAACCCAGAGTATGTATTAATACCTGGGGAGGTGGCGGGGGAGGGGGGCAAACGGCTGTGCATCTCTCTCTATCAGTGTTATAGAGGGCGAACAATTTATGAGTTTACCCTGTATAAGCTTTATACAGGGTAAAATGGATTTAGTTGGGGTTTGGACCCCATTGGGAGTTAAGCATGTGAGTGTTAAAGATAGGAACACTTCTTAAGCTGCTTTCAATTAAGCATACAGCTGTTAGGGTACGTAGTTCAGACCTGGGTCTGGGTTTGCAGCAGGCTAGTGGGTCTGGCTCAAACCAGGCAGGGCACTGAAGTCCCAAGCTGGGAGGGCAGGGAAAGCAGGGGCAGAAGTAGTCTTGACACATCAGTTGGCAGCACCAAGGGGGTTTCTGTGATCCAACCCGTCACAGGGGTTACAAGAGCAATGGCTGTTGGCTGGGCGCCCAGCTCTGAATGCAGTGCCCCACCAGCAGCAGAGCAAAAATCAGGGTAGCAATGCCATCCCATGCCATCCTTACTTCTGCGCTGCTGCTGGCCGCGGTGCTGCCTTCAGAGCTGGGCAGCTGGAGAGCGGCAGCTGCTGGCTAGGAGCCCAGCTCTGAAAGCAGAGCCACCGCCAGCAGCAGTGCAGACGAAAAGGGCAGCAGTACCACACCCCCCCCCCTACAATAACCTTGGGACCACCCCCCTCCCCCAAACACACAACTCCTTTTCGGGTCAGGACCCCTACATGAAATTTCAGATGTAAATAGCTGACATAATGAAATTTATGATTTTTTAAATCCTATGGCCATGAAATTGACCAAAATGGACAGTGAATTTGGTACAGCCCTACCCATAAGCAAGTCCTCTCTAGGCTGGCAGGACAGACTCAGAGAAGCCCAAACTCCACTGTGAGCCAGAGTGCAGACACATGAATGGGATGAAGGTAATAATGGTGTAGCCAGGCCCAACGCAGAGATGTATCATTAAGGGTCAGAGTCTGTCACCTTTCCTCTCACTGGTTTCATTGAGACTGCTCATGGGACTGAGAAACTACTCACTTTGAGTGTGGGTGAAAGAACTGGGCCCTAAGATAAGGAGGGGAAGCCTCCAGTAGCAGTCACAAATACCTGGACTAAGAGTACCAGTGTGTGAACCAATGATTGGAAACCACAGGGCGAAGATACATGAATCCAAGCTAGGTTAAGTGAGTGCCAGCTCTAATAACTTGGAAATGAATAGGAAAGCATAATATATTGAAACGGGATTCATTTATTTCAGTGAAATACAAAGAAACAGTAGATATTTTGCTTTGAATGAAAACATTTGATTCTAAAAAAGACCCCAGATGAAATACATTCCATGTAATATTAGGAATCCTTGGTTATCAAAGCAGTGAAAAACTGATGGCTATGATACCCCAGCATTAAAATCAATATTTACATACCTTTAAAGCAATGCATTATTTTTTATTTGATTGAGTGTTCTAATTGGTAACTTAGTTTGCAGCAGTATAAATATATTACACACCTTCAAACACCGATAGCAATACCATGACCAACTCGCTCACTTAGCCGGTGATATACTCAGGTTCCAAATGTACGGCTGTACCAGAAATATTCTCTCTTCTTTCAAGTCAGCATGTCAGCTCAAGTCAATCAGGTATGCTGAACTTTGGTTACGTTCAGTAATGCTGTAAACAATGGGCCAAGTTCACAGTCAGATAACACCAACTCATTGCATTAAGCTTATGAAAAAAAATATTTAAAAAAAAATGCTACACTGCCCATCAGCTGGCTGAACCAAACATAACACTCCTCAGTTTTGGCCTCTCAACAGAACAACGTAAATTAGAGCATTATTATTTAAATTGAGTTAGGACAGGCCTTGTCTATTTCTACAGCTAGTAACTTCATTATGAGGTTGTTGGGTTTTTTTTAACAAAACCAGTACTTACTGACAGATTGGTTTTCCGCAAGGTGGTTAGCCCCATTGACAGATTCAATGATGTTACAAATACAAACACTAACTAAGCAGGTATTGCTGTGAACCAAGCCCATTGTTTGAAGGAAGCACATTTCTTGCCAAGTTTAAAAATGTTTACATAAGAACATGTTCTATAATGGATCTAAGCAGTTATTATATAGTAAGCTATTAAAATCATATGTTTTCTTGGTTGCACTTTATACAAACACAAAAAATAACAATGGTTAAATCATGCAATAAAATGTAGCATTCTTAGAAAATAAAGTCTAAAAAAAATTCAGTATTCTCATATTAAAGCATTTACACTGCATAGGCATTCGTATAAGAGTGTATCATAATAAAACTCATTAAATATACAAGCATGCAGCAATTGCCTTGTGTTCACAGTTTCTAGAAATGACCGCACATTAGTTTCCTCAAATATAAATTGGTAATCCAAAATAGACTTTGCAACTACTCTCTTTTGCAGTGGCAAATTTTATATTCTCATGTGTGCATTGTAGATATTGACCTATACAACAGGCCTAAGCTATGCCACTATCTATATGCTACGTGTCTGTAAATGTGTGTGAAGGATATTAAGTTTGGAGTAAGAAAGACAATGAGAAGTTACCCCTGCTTCTCACATTTGAGCTTGGAGACTACAGAATGCTTCAATTAAGTAAATAAAATATTTAAGCATATTTACTGTATTCTCCTTAGAGATTAACATTGCCACCTTGTCACTTATCTAGCTACTGCATAAGCTAGCCATGCAATTTTCAAAGTAAGTTTAGACAACTGTACTGTATGGTATACTAGTCCTTGAAGTAGTACGTTTATTTATACAGTACATATCATTATTGCCCTGTAAAGTTCACAGAGGACGCCTATTATTTTGAGGCTATAAGTGAAGCTAAAGTAACACAAGTTAAAATTTACACCTACAGTTTAAAATACAATTACAATGAATTTGTTTTCCTGATTTACAGCAAAGGCAAAACAGTTTTGTAAGGGTAGATACTGAATAGAGCTATGGGCTTACAAGGTTTTTAGACAATCTTGTAAATGAATCCAAGCTTATACCCTTAAATTGACAAATGCAACCAAATGGTCAGAGACAAGGTCACGTAACCTCAAATAGCTCAGCAGGATTGACATGTTCACTTGTCAGTCATGTCTTAGATCAACAGGCTAGCAATTGGGGTCACCTAATTGTGTCTCTCCCAATTGTGTTTGGGAGCCCATGGTTCAAGCCACAAATTTCAGATTTGGATTTTGGACAACACCACAGGAGGAGCTTGCAGGCAAGGTTTTTGGCTTGGTTCATTATAAAGCTAGGAGACACTTAATCCCAGTTTGGATATCAAACCTCTCCCCATAGTTCAGGGGGGTTGGATTCAGGATAATGATTTGGTCCGACCTCTAGACCAGACCATTTACAGCTCCTCTTCCCCTTCTTTCACCTACGGTGCCCTACTTTGACCTGACTCCCGTTGTTCCTAAAGATGGTTAATTTTTGTGTCTTCCAAGGTCGCATGTGTATTTGGCATCTTTGTGGCATAGCTATTGTGGCACTTGAAAGGAAGCCAGCAGAAATTATCCTGCCAGAGGCTAGATGTACCTCCATGGGGATGAGGGACCTTGCTTGGAGGCACAGGGAACAATGTGGACAAAGCAGCTTTTTTATTATTATTTTTTCTTTTTTTAAAAGGACAGAGAGAAAAAAGTTTATTGAAGGCAAGATGTGTGAGAATGCTCAGGAGGTGCCTGAGGCACTGGTTGCTGTTCTCTCGCCATTAAAAAAAAAAGTAAAATAAAAGATATACGACCTGCAATGTTTAGTTTACAGGGGAAATCACTGCCCTTTGGCTTGAATATGTGAGCTCTTGAGTGCTGGGGGGTAGAAATGGCTTCAATTTGTGGCAGCGCAAATTTTTAGTCTGTCACATTCTCACTCCAAGACCAATGGTTCTCTGCCATAGCTCTCATTACGAGTCTCTCACTGTGGGATCCCTGGTGTTTCCCCACCCTCTCAAGGGGTGTGAAAGATCTTGTCCTGTAGCAATACTTTTCTCTTAACATATGAAATATTTGTTTCCTGTTAATAGGATGATTTAATCACAAGGCAAACATGGAGCAAGTCATTGCTGACTGATGGTATCCGATGTGTTAGCCAATTGACATGGGTATCCCTATTTTCCAAAATGTGAGAGTGTGTGTGTGCCATTTCCACATTTGGGATCTCAGATAGGCACTTGGGCACATAAAATGGGTATTTGGGCATCTAAGGGCTGTTATTAGTCCAAGGAACTAAGATGCCCATGCTTGGAAAGTGAGCTCAAAGACTGCTTTTGCTGGTTTGCATGCTGTATGCCTGATGCTGTAAATATTGCTTTCATGCTGTTCTCAGGCTTTGATCACCTTTGATCACATCTGTAGCCTTCTGAAAACATCAAGACTATGAGAAAGAGCTGTTTTTTAAACAATACTTGACAGTGAGATCTATATAAAATACACATAGAAACATATATGGCCCTCTCCACCTTTTTCTCTCATGTTATTCCTATATTATAGATATCCATTCATGGACCTAAAACTTTCAGTACCATGACCATCTTTGTACAACATATTGTAGCTTGCAGTTCACTCATAGCCTACTGCACCTCAAGGAACTTAGTAGGAAGCAGTTCATAAAATTTAAGGCTAGAAGGGACCCACCAGATCATCTAGTCTGTCCTTCTGTACATCACAGGCCACCAACCGCACCCAGCACCCAACAACCAAAATTAGACCAAAGTATTACAGCCCACCAGAGACTAGACTGTTATGTGCCACAGGGAGAGAATAGAGGGACTGAGGTGCACCAGTGCCTGAGGCCCCTGCAAAGGCAGGGAGATGATGAGGTGAGATATAATCAGATGATCCTGGCAAGTAACCTGCACCCACACGCTGAAGAGGAAGGCTAAAAACTCCCAAGGTCTCTGCCAATCTGGCTTGGGGGAGGGGATGGGGGGAGGGGGGGAGAAGGGTAGTTCCTTCCTGACCTCATATATGGCAATCAGTTAAATCCTGAGCAAATGAGCAAGAACCAGCTAGCCACGTACCTGAGAGAGAGAGAGAGTGCTTTGTGCCACTTCAGAGCCCTGCCCTACCCTGTCAAATATCCCATCTCCAGTTGAAACCATCTCTGATTCTTCAGAGTAAGACGTAATGAACCCCCTGACCACATTTTGTGTGTGTGTGTGTGGGGGGGAATCCCTTCCTGACCCCTGCAAGTGACCAGCTGAAACCTTGAAGCATGAGCTTTAGGAATTTAAGACATAATCCAGAAGGGACTCTCAGAACTGTTGAGCTCTATCCTCACACCATAAGCAATCCATCATACTATCCCACTCATAAATTTGTCCAGCTTGCTCTGAAAACTAGTTAGGTTTTTTGCCCCCTATTGGAAGACTGTTCCAGAATCTCACTCCTCCCATGGTCAGAAACCTTCTTCAGATCCAGGCATTTTCCCCTAAAGTTTGACAGAAAAATATTATAGCTGCCATTTCTATCTGCAAATGAACATTTTATTCATCTGTAAACGTTAGCTGGTCTCTTTTTCCCCCCCAACTCATTTTTTTAAATGATGATGCAAATGAGTACACAGACAATCGTGGTCTTGATTTAAAATACATATTAATGTTAAATGATCTGGGGGCCCTGACTGGCCCTCTGTCGTTTCCTTCTTGTGGTAGGTAAAGATAAAATTCTCATCTACACTGGGAATTTCTTAAACCCAAAGAATCTGGGGCATTCTCTAAGAGAAAGGACACAGCCATCCAGGGAGAGGAGTAAGAAAAAGGAGGTTTCTAGGAGCTCAGCAGTTTCATTACAAAAAAGCTAGTCCTAAGCACTGAGGCCCACATTCTCAAAGGTATTTATGCACCCATTGAAATCAATGGGATTTAGGCACCCAAGTACCTTTGAGGATTTGGGCCTGAGTTCTTTTGCTCCCCCTGCAGAGCTACTGGCCCATTCCTACCACTCCTTGAAGCACTTTGAGCCACCACAGGGAAGGAGAAGAGGGGAGTACATGATCCGTGCATCTCCTACTTTGCTCTGTTCCTCTCAAAGTGAGGGAACTCGAACCACCATCACTCCATTTCAAACTGGAGAGAAGGAGAGGAATTATGGGATTGGGTGGCACCATACCTCTCAAATATCCCTTGTTTGGTCCCAGAATTACCTACACTTCACATATTTGATGTCTCCTTGTATTGTAGAAAATTATTTACCTCAGAAATGAAGAATCATGAGAGCTGAGTCCCAGGAAGAGAGAGATTTACACCAAAGGATGAAATACCACATGATTTTACATTTCTTGAATAATAATTTTTTCATGCTCCCCCCTCGCCCCCATTTTGGATCTCTGTCACAGGCTGGTAGACAGGGGATGGTAGGTCATGTACTTTCTCTGCTCTTCTGACAATAGATTATTAGCTCTGACAAGAGAATAAAAGTGGGCTGGGCAGATAGCAGTGTTCATTAGGAGCAGACAACTGTAAGGACCTGTTTACTGTAATCAACCCTCTGAACTTCTCAGGAGTTGGGAAGTGAGCTCCAAAACCCTGAAGGACTCTAGGGGAGTGAGGGGTGTGAGAGAGATTTGGGTGTCAAGGAGAGGGGAGTAGCCTCCTCACTTGCAGAAAGAAATTGATGTAATATTCATAGGCACCCTGATTTTCTGCCACATTTCTTAAAATCCCCCAAAGATCTCAGAGTACTGTTGCATTTAAAAGCAAATGCCAGGTTATTTCCCATTTACAAAACTGATAACCAAGCATAGAAATATGCATTAAACTATTTTAAAAGTTATTTGTTAGTCAGTCATTGAAAACAAGCCCCATACTGTCAGCTGAGAAGTCTTCTTACATTCTGAATGTGGATTGCCTCAGAAAATGCCACCTGCAAAGTGAGGTTCATATTATTTCATTTTTAGAATAAATACCAATTGCCGTTAATATTTTTGGGATAACATTTTCAAATGCACGTAAGTGACTTAAGATTGTAAGTCATTTTCTATGGGAGTTAGGCACCTAAATACCTTTGAGGATCTGGGCCAAAGTTCCATTTATATTCAACAGCACTTGGATGTCTAATTAACTATTAATAATAATTATCAAGGCATAGAAATATGAATTTTTTTCATTTAGATGGACAAAACTTATAGAAATAGCCATTAGTGCTAAAATACACAACTTTATAATCCCAGGACGTTAGTATTATTCCTCTGTATTGTGGCATGAATCATTAATCTGCTATCAGCCTGATTTCTGATCTCAGCAAAGAAGAGTAGCAGGTGCTATATTTCACAGGATTAAAATGTCAATACTGTTGAGTTCACTCAAATTAGGAGCCAAATCTGAAAATGAATGGTTGGCATAAGTAGAACTAATTTCCATCTAGTATAATGGAGTTGTACTTGATTAGTCAGAATCAAAACTGATTTACAACCAAATTCAAGGTGGCATTGAGAAATAAATGGCACTAACGTTTTCCCCCCTACCTTTATTTTGAACCTTAGGCTAAATGTAACCTCAAGCGTTCTAAGGCAGTTGTAGTCCATGTACGTGCAGTAGAAATGCATTTTACATAAAAATCTGAGCTAAGGGGTGGGCTGACACCTCCCTTATGGAACTCTTTAAGGGACAACTGGATGCCTTCTATAAATTGCCTTTAGGCCTGATCCAAAGATCATTTAAGTCAATGAAAAAACTCTCACTGACTTTCATTGGCTTTGGATCATGCCCTAAATGAACTTTGAACAAAATTTCTCTAGAAACCTCTTGGATATTGAATGTGGTCATTTAAGATAGGGGTTCATCTGCTGAAATTGGCCCATAGCACAGGTTTCATTGTATAGAGTAATAGCACATTACCATTAATTTGAAAAAGCCCGAACACCCACGCAGCATAATCAAATGCTACATGAGGTTTTTCTACCCTTGTCTAACTCTATTTTGAAAAGATATGTTGTTTTCTCATGCTAGTCTGGCAAGCTTCTAAGGCATATGTGCAAAGTGATGATGCAAAAGCAACTAGATCTGACAGTGTAAAATTCTTATATACTACACAGCAATGTTTAACATAAAATATAAAGTCAAATGTCAGAAACCATTGTACAATATCAGTTTCGCTACTGTAACACAAAACATATTAAAAGTTGAATAAGGGTACTGGTGCACTCAACTCAGGAGGCAAGGCTCTGAATTTAAATTATATCAAAAATTTGTTCAACTTTTACATAACTTCAAATGAACAGAGCAATAATGATTAAATAAATCAAAATTACAGGAAAAGGGAAGAAAGGGAAGAAGCAAAATACAGTGACAAAAATTAGCATCTGAAAATATATGTATATTTTATCAGTATATCTTAGGCTATAATGAAATAGTTGTAATAATTATGAAGTCCACAGGGTTATTAGAAGTCAAGTGTAGATAACAGTAAATTAAGCATTGCTCAAGAGGAGGATATTTATCATGGACTTCAGTTTGAAGAACTAGAATAGCCAGCTGATGTCTTATTACTGTATTGAGAAAAGCAGCTCTCATTTGGGGAAGTATGCACGACAGTCACAAAAAAGTTAGAAATCTTAAGTCTGGATTTCATCTTCAGTTAGGGCTAAATGGCAAGAAAATCCAATTTTTATGCATGTAAAACTCCCACTGACATTAACAGAGGTTAAGTATACGTTAGGAATGCAGAAAATGGGTAAATCTCAAAAGAAGGATTCTAAGATTTCCAAACTTGTTTCTCAGACTCATACTTTGGGCCTGTCATACACACGGAATTCAATGGGAACAGGATTGGGACCTGTATCATGGATGACACAGGGCCCAAATTTGACGCTTTTTAAACTTAATATGGTAAAAATATGCATTTATTGTAAAAAATTCAGACAAACTTTGGGCCTGATCTTGCCAGAGAACAGGCAAAGATACCCATTACAGCAGCAGGGGACTTGTATACCAGCAGGCTCTAAGAGTAGCCATAGAAACTTCCTCATGCTCCACTGGGTTATTTAAGGTTTATGCGCCCTCTATCGACCTCCCATATAATCCCATTTGCTATTTAGTCTGAGTAGGAAAGAAGTGTGTAGTGGAGGCAGAAAAGGGCTGTGACAGGCCAGATCACTTAGTTCCTATGCAGGATGTTAGAGAGACAAAGTGGCTGAAGTAATATCTTTTACTGAACCAATTTCTGTTGGAGGAAGAGACAAGCTTCCGAGTGTCACAGAGCTCTTCCACAGGTCTGGGAAAGGCACTCAGAGTATCACATCTAAATGCCAGGTGGAACAGATTGTTTTGGAGTTAACACATTCAAAGAGAGTCTCAGGGCTTGGCTACACTTGTGAGTTACAGTGCATTAAAGCAGCCCCGGGCACCTTAGCTAACTACCTGTCCACACTGGCAAGGCACGTAGAGCGCTCTGGCTCCACGGCTAGAGCGTTACTCCACCTCGGTGAGAAGATTAACGCTTGTTGTGCCTTGGCTGAAACGCCCGGGTGTCAGTGTGAACGAGATGTTGCATCACTGTGCTTTGATCAGCCTCCAGAAATGTCCCATAATGCCCTTAAATCAAGTGGCCACTCTTCTCATTGTTTTTGAATGACAGCCAGCTGCTTATCTGCTCCGAGACAAAGCAACCATTGGTGTGGAACGCTGTGTGTGAGAGAGAGAGAGGCAGGAGGGAGGGGGGGTCTGCTGCTGTCTGAACTTAGAAGACAGCAAGCTGACATGCTCTCAGCCCCCCAAAAAGCCACTCTCTCTCCCCCAACATACACACAACACACTCCCTGTCTTACCCCACCCCACCCCACCCCACCCCCATTTGAAAAGCACGTTGCAGTCACTTGCATGCTGGGATAGGTACCACAATGCACTGCTCTCTGTGGCCGTTGCAAGAGCTGCTAATGTGGCCACACCAGTGCGCTTGTAGCTGTCCGTGTGGACAGATTGCAGCGCTTTCCCTACTGCGCTCTCCGAAGGCTGGTTTAACTTAAAGCACTCTACATCTGCAAGTGTAGCCATGCCCTCAATAAAGACATTGGATTTATGGCTCATGAAAACAATCTGCAATCCATTACCCCTCCTTTGTCCTATGATTGCAGAGGTGTTAACTGCGCACTTCACCTTGAATGATCTCTTTCACCAACAGAAGTTGGTCTTCATCCACCTTTGTTTCTCTAATATCCTGGGACCAGCAGAGCTACAACAACACTGCAAAGAAATATGCAAAGTAGCTGTGTATCAGCCTTTGTATGTGTCTGGATTTACTTCACCCTCAAGCTTGAAAGAACTGCCACAGTATTGTTGCTTCTGATTGGAGTCTGATATTGGGGAATGCAGATTTTGAATATCCCCAAAATCAGGTATATTTTGATTTGGGATTTGCATCATCTCATAATAAAGATGGGTCAATTTATGAAATTTGGATCCCAAGCTGGGGTGGCATTTAAAACACCCCGAAGTTCAGGTGTGTTCATATACAAGGTTTTGATTTGGGCCCAGCTCTTGGCAACAGTTTTGTCTTTTTTGACTCTACCACTAGGTACTGAATTCTAAACATTCACAATATGTAGGTCTTTTGTCTTTTTTAGCAAGCTGTTTTTATGCTTCAGTATTAAACACAAGATCTTAGCATGGTTTCACAAGAGAAATAGTTAAATAAAACCTTGTGCATGAATAAGGCACTAGTAAATGTTTGCAGCAAACAACAATTACAGTGTATATTCTTTAAGAATAAAGCTGATCTCTTTAGAAAAGCCTTTGTAATACGACAGAGTTACCAATGCCAGTTAGAAGGGAGTTAGAGAAAGTGCATCTTCTGGATCCTGTTTGTGAGATCTGTGAGAAACTACTACAGGCAAATTCCTATAGGCATTTGAAAACATGCCATGCAGTGGTGGTGCTCTACAGAGCTAAAGCCAAAGGAAACAGTGGTTCTGATCTCAAATGAACCAGTGCAAATTAACTTAAATGGAGTTACTTCATATTTACTTTGGTGTAATTGCGATCAGAACCTGGTCCACTGCATTTGATCTATTTGAACTACAATAGTACTAACCCAGAAAGAATGATTGGTTATTATCCCCTTTGATGTGTTCTAAAAACTAATAAGATTTCTTTTAAACTCCGTTTCCTCTTTTTTAAATCCAAGGATGCACTTTATCTTTTGTCTAACATACCATACCAAAGCCTTCTGCACTTCTTTGGAGCTGCTGTCATTTGAAACAACTATATTAAAATCATTAGTACATATTTTATACCAAACGAAATTTGTGCCTGCCAGTCCCATTGTAGAATGGCTGACCACTATTTACTGATTAAAGTTATTTAAAAATAAACCCTTCTGTTCATAAATCAGATGGTTCATAAAAACACAGTATACTTTAAAAAAAAAAAACAAAACCTGTACTTTTTTGGATGACTGAAGTTCACAAATTTGTTCTTCCAGCACATGGGAATCCATTATACCATAATGGACCAGTACACAATTGTGACTCTACTGCTCCAAAAATCTATCAGATGAAATGACTGCATGTGTGTCATTCATTTGGTATCAGAATTATAAGGTCAGTGGCAACCCAACAATGTCATGAAATCACTTTCTCCTGCCTTGAAAACAAATGCCTTTGCTTTCTTGTTTGACAAAGTTTTGCTCCATTGACATTTTCCATTATCTGTATAAAATGTACTAAAAATTCAATGCATTCCTAAGATCAACAATGCAAAGAAGGGAAATATATCAGTGGTTAATAATTTTTATCTTTTTATGTGCTATTGCTAGCAGAAGCTATAACTGCAAACTCTGGAATTTTTGGCTCTTCTGCCTTTGTGCAAGCACTTAATATTAAGTTTATCCCAAGACACATGATTGAAAGATATTCACCTCTAGAGCTTCTCTTGGTCCTTCAGTGAAATTTTGCAAATAAACAGATCTGATTTAAAAAATGATCTTCAACTTTGAATATACTGGATGAAACTCATTGCTGGTGTAATTGCTGAAGTCAGTGAGTCATGGAGTTACACCAGAGATGAATCTGTCCCAATTTCTTTTATAATTATAAAAAACATGCAAGAAATTGAATGACCTATTTTGACACAAAAACACCATTTCACAAAAGGATACTTTTTTGTTTGTTTGTTCGTTTTGTTTTTAAATTAACAAAACAAAGTTTGCCAGGTATGAAATCAACTAGAACAAAACTGTGAAAATGTTCAATAAAATTATTGTACAGCTTTGCACAGCCCTTCATCATTTTCAAAAAGGAGCATTTAAGGGTTTAGGTTTTTTTTCAAACAACGATGCTACACAAAATTGCTGCCTCACTCTTGAGAAATACTTCAAATTGGGAAGATCACATTGTACAGCTAACAAGAAAAGACAGCCCTTCATCTTTATAATAGATTTTTAGAATAAAACATCCTCAGAATCCAGGAATTTCAAAATTAAAGAGACATTGGTATAACAAGAAATAACCATGGAAGGTAGAGGGAATTAAAATTAATAAAAAATTTTGAAATGTGTTAGGTAAGAGGTTTGGGGGAAGAGGTTATAGTGAAAGTTGTCTGGACAAAAGAAAACGTATGGTTTTATTAGGAGATGACAAGGAAGTTGACAGCTAGCTTTAATACATTTTGAGGATAGTGTGAAAATGTAATTCGATACTGATATCAAACTATCTGTTCAAAACTATCAAAATCTCCTTGGATGGCCATATACTTGGACGGAACGATTTACATGGGAGAATACTTGCTCAAACTAGTATCTTTTGCTATGGGGGGAAGTCTGTCCTCCATTATATATCAATACCAGCTGATCTTAGAATGACATTTCATAGCTCAGCTTTCAGTTCTGCCTCAAGGTTCTGCCTAACCAGGATGGGAGGTATGAAAACTGAAGGAGAGGAATCAAAGTATGCTTAAATTCAAATGTGAAAAATCAATGTCGAAGCATAAATGACATTCAATGTAAGAAGTAACAAATTTAAAAGTCATAAATAATTCAATATAGAGAATATAGTTTAGAGAACATTTTATACAAGTGTGCTTTTTTCCTAAAAAAAAACCAAAAAAAAAACCAAAAAAACCCAAACAAAAACATTTTTTTGCCTTTTTGTAGTCTCTTATCTGTAAATATGAAATAGGGTTACAGCAGCCCCGATGTATTTCTTCATTCATCATACAGTAAAATAGTCTTTTTAATTCATGGCAGTCTTATTTGCCACTGCTTTGTTAAGTTTGTGGTTTAAGCAGTTTGGGATTTTTGTTGGTTGCAAACTTTTGGCATAGTGTGAATACCAGTCCCTTTCAAACACAGCTTTAAGTTGCTTAATGATGCTTGTGTTGTTTCCCACGTCTGCTTGGTTGATAACGAGGCCAGCTCCAGCATTTTGAGTAAAATCATTTCCTACCCAGTCAAAATTACCTATAAATAAATGAAAAGAATATGTAGTGAGACTACAACATAAAAAAAGCCAATCCAACAGAATGCAGTATTTCTTCCCACCCTCACCCTCTAGAACAATTACAGGAATATATGTATTTTCTATGACAGCTCAGGAAAAAATTACTTATCTAAAGTATACTGCAATTCATTTCTGCATTTTTGTTACCTTTGCTCAGTCTGAAAGCCAAAACAGGTATTTCACTGTTCTCAGGACTGAAGTCCCTCTCCTCTGACAGAGATTCCACAATCTAGGCAATTTGTTCCAGTGTTTAACTACCCTGATAGTTAGGAATTCCAAAGCAGACTGCCAAGAGTTACAATGCGATCTCACAAAACCAACACTTCCTTATTCACTTTCTCAACACCACTCATGATTTTATGGACCTTTATCATATCCCCCCTTAGTCGTCTGTTTTCCAGTTAAGAATTACTTAACTGCTTTGGATTTAATTATCTTGAATTATTTTGTATCTGCTGCAAACTTTGCCACATCACTGTTTACCCCTTTTTTCCAGATCATTTATGAATATGTTGAATAGCACTGGTCCCAAAACAGATCGCTGGAGGGACACCACTATTTATCTCTCTCCATTCTGACAACTGACCATTTATTCCTATCCTTTGTTTCTTGTCTTTTAACCAGTTACTGATCCATGATCCTTTTATCCCATAACAGCTTACTTTGTTAAGAGCCTTTTGTGAGGAATCTTGCAAAGGCTTCCTGAAAGTCCAAGTACACTATATTTACTGGAGCACCCTTGTCCACATGTTTGTTGATCCCCTCAAAGAATTCTGATGAATTTGTGAGGCATGATTTCTCTTTACAAAAGCTATGTTGACTCTTCTCCAAGACATCATGTTCATCTATGTGTCTGATAATTATGTTCTTTACAATAGTGTCAACCGATTTGCCTGGTACTGAAGTTAGGCTTATCGGCCTGGAATTGCCAGGATTGCACATGGAGTCTTTTTAATAAATTCACCTTACATTAGCTATCCCCCAGTCATCTGGTATAGAAGCTGATTTAAGTGATAGGTTACATACCACAGTTAGTAGTTCTGTGATTTCATATTTGAGTTCCTTCAGAACACTTGAGTGAATACCACCTAGTCCTGGTGACTTATTTCTGTTTAATTTATCAATTTGTTCCAAAACCTCCTCTACTGACACTTCAATCTGGGACAGTTTCTCAGATTTGTCACCTGAAAAGAATGTCTCAGGTGTGGGAATCTCCCTCACATCCTCTGAAGTGAAGACCAATGCAAAGAATTAATTTAGCTTCTCTGCAATGGCCTTGTGTTCCTTGAGTGCTCCTTCAGCAATTCGATCATCCAGTGGCCCCACTGATTATTTGGCAGGCTTTCTGCTACTGTTGTGCTTAAAAATCCTTTCATTGCATAGAAAAGTCAGTGATTAGTATTTATCTTTACTGTGTGCGACTGCACATATGCTATGTCTGAATTCAGGGTAAATTAATGTCAAACTATGCCAGTACATCTAATCCTTAACTGCACAATCAACCTTCATTTGTTTATAGTCAATGTAACAACGAAAGCAGCATGATCATCTCTGTGATTATGTGCTGTTAATTGGTTCAAGTAAGACTTGATTTTTATCACCATGGTTTACTATCTATATTGTTTGAAAACCATTATATTATTATTCATTCTCAGTGTAGAACCAAGTATGGGCTAGGTTCTTTACTGACAGGTAGCAAGAGAGTGTCCATATCAGAATAGCTTAAAATCTAAGGAGACAACAGACAGAAGAGAAGGATGAGAGAAAGGTGAACTCTTGAAAAGCAATGTAGCTGAAGGATGTTAAACATGCATCTTGGTTCATTATTTCTGTATATTTTGTTTTGTTTATCATTTTCTACATGTTAAGGGAGTGGGGATGGATGGAGTGAAGAAGTGTGTTTTCAGGAAGGATGGAAGAATTTTGGATTGGGTCGGGGAGGAAGTTCCAGGTGTGTGGAGCAGCAAAGGAGGAGGTGCAGAGAAGGATATAGGAATTTAGGAGTTGCTGTACTGGATTACATCAGTGATCTAGCTAGAATCCAGACAAGTATCCTTTCTCTGATAATGGCCAGTACGAGATACGTCAAAGAAAGATGCAAGAATTTTGAAGTGAGCAATTATGGAATAACTTGCCCATAAAGGAAGTTTCTTCCTTATCCTTCAGTTAGAGGATGGCTCATGCCCTGAAGCATGAAGGTTTATATCCCTTACACACTTTTGATTCTTGTTTTTTTCTAAATCCTATCAGTTGTAACTGCAAATGGACGCAATGCTGTACTTAGTTGGGTGGCTTTAGAAGGGTGGAGTGGGTGAAGACCGTGGAAAGAAACACCAGAGTGGTAGAAGACGGAGCCATGTTGTGTAGGACCTTCAGTGCATGGAGCTGAAATTTGATCTAGGGATCTGAAGAGCAATTGGACATGGTCAGAGATGCAGAAAAGAGTGATGATTTAGGGGACATCATTTTGGATAGTTTGAAGAGGGTAAGAAAGGCGTGCAAGAGGCCAGAGAGGAAGCGGCTGCAGTACTTGAGGTGAGACATAATAAGGATCTAGAGAGGGCTTTGGTAATGAGAGCAATGGGTATATTTTGCTGACCCTATACAGAAAGCAGCATGATTTAGTGACATTACAAATGTGAGGAGAGAGGGTGAAGGTACAGTGACAGAACACAGGACATTTCACATGACGAAGAATTTATGATGAAATGTTTATAACAAAGCATTAGTTCTTTTGACCCTCAGCTATGGTCTTGTAACCGTGACAATTTTAAAGAAGGCACGCTACACACTGGCCCTAATCTCAATTCAGTGTACAGTCCAAGAAAATGGGTTTATGCTTAGGAGTTCTTCAGGGGCTACAGCTTCATCGAAGAGGTGGAGCGGAGGAGCCATCACAATGTCTGTACTCCTCACCTGTGTGAGGGGAATGGTTGCTGGATGTCTCATTACAACCCCAAATCCCTGGTGCGGTGGCTTCACACAGAGAGTGCCCACAGTGATAGGATCTCTGCTGCACACAGGGGCTGGACACCCCAATTCCTGCCTTACCCTGCCCAGTGGAATTGAACCAGTTCTGCTACAAGTAGGGTCCTCCATGTGAGAGGAAAAGAGGATGGATATTGTACATTTTGCCTTTGAAGGGACTATACCTGACTAGCAGTACAGAACACACTTTTGGAAACAACTATATGCAGAAATAACCTCATCTTGCTGTCCACATATCTCTAATAATGCCAACACATGGAGAAAAACCAAATGACCTTTATGAAAAAGTCAAAATAATTTATTCCAGCTCCAGACAGGGGACACTGCATCTTTGCGTATTCATTTAATTTTAAATAACGTAAGTTGAGAACCCGTCGCCAAAAGGACCCTGAGTGCTGTATATAGACATAAATCCTTGAATTGAAAAAATGTAATCATTTAATTTAGTTTAATCATCCTTGGCACATCGACAAGTCCACAGCAGCTATGCCTAACCCGATGCCTTTTGTACAAAAAAGGTAAATGGAAATAGGGAAAATGGTAATGTTTACACTCACCCAAACAGAAGGGAATGAGCTCTGGAAAGAGGTAAAGGATGGGAGATCAGGCCCTTCTATTCACCCTTACTTATAATACAAGAACAAAGGGACAGTCAATTAAACTGAAAGTCAGACAACTTAAAACTACTAAAAGGATACACTTTTTTCACAAAACACAGAAGTAGTCTGTGGAAATCATTATCACAAGATGTTACTGAGGCCAAAAGCTTAGCAGGATTCAAAAAAGAGTGGATGCTTATATGATAATGAGAATAGCTGGAATTATAAGAGTAAAGATTTTAAAAATGAAAGGAAATAACTGAAGTGTTTTATAAAGGATATAAACCTTCATGATTGAATGGGTATTAGGAAGAAACTTGCCCTAAGGAGCATATTATTCCATGAATGTCTATTGTGGGGTTTTCCGATCCTTCCTCTGAAGTATGAGCATCTGGTATTGGCCACTGTTAGAGTCCATAGGATACTAGACTAGATGGACCACTGCTTGGTTTGGGTATGGCAATTTGTATGTATTTATGACTGAGAGATGTGTATCCTTAAGACGGGACTTAACAGGCAAGGCCCTGCATCAAGTCTGGCCCAGGCAGGATTTTGGATGTCAAGCTAGGCCAAATCAGTTGATGCTGAGTTTCAGGAGATAAGTCAACTACTAAGTGCCTGAATGAGAAAGATATTTCACCGATCTACCCCTTTCTCAGCTCAGCTACTTGAGCTGTGCTCTGCATTTTTTAGGCAGTGAGGAAACTCCCTATGAATTAAAAAGTAATAGATTTTTACTCATGAGAGTTAATAAATCCAAGAATGAAAATTTCCATTCTAAATAGATTATAGTGCTTGCTTTTGCTTCAAGTTTCCAAAGGGTAATTTTACTACTCCATTTAATAAATATTTTAATCAAAATGAACGTTTACACTTAGCTGCATACAGACATTGTTTAAATATACACTTACCCTCTGGGCAATGCCTTCAGATTATGAACCAAAACATGCACAGTACAATGCAGGTATTCTGAAATCAAGCATTACAGTACGCAGGCTGTGTCCCTGGGGTAAATTGCAAAGGATGAGTAGAGTGGCAACTTGTCTTTATGAAGATACCCCAAACGTAGTGATGACATGGCAAATTGTAAGGCTTGTCAGTCTTCACAGAAATTAGAGATTGACACGATCCATTAGATCATCCAATCTATTCCTAAACCAATGCAGGACTGTTCCATGAAGTACATTCTATAGTTGCTTTTTCAGGCTACTCTTATTAATTCAAAAAACAACCACTTCCCTTGGGAAACAATCCATTGGAAGGAAGGAATTCAACTCTTCTACCCCAGCATTGACAAACAGCTTTGTATTGAAAATAGGAATTTTCCACTTAATGTCCAATCTTCAAAGACACTGAATGGGGTTTTTAGCTACTTAATACCCTGCTTACAATCAATTGTTATTTCAGACTTTGGGCTCCAAAGCTATAATGTACTAATCAGAACTGACTGGGATGTGGGATTACTTACCAATATAAGCAGCTCCATCAGTCACCATATATTTATTCCGATTTAATTTGGGAAGGGACGTATTCTTCTGTTCTTTGAGAAAGCAAGCATTCTCTTCTTCAAGATCAAAAAATTTCTGCAGTCAAGAAAAAAGATAATCAGGTTAATGAAAGTTCCTCTCCACAACTTTGCAGAAGAAAAAACAGAAAAATTACAACCCACCCCCTATTTTAAACTGAGAATGAGCTAGTCTTATACAACAACTAACTTCGGTTTATAGGAGATTGTTTAATTCTTGTAAAACTCTACACTTTATTTTATACCCAAACTGTTGTTCTCGATATCACATATGCCTTGGTAGCCAGTAGAAAAATTAACATATACAAAATGTGTGGCTAAGGTATAATAGCGGCAGTGCAATGGCATGTAAAAGAGTGAACACAAAATCCATACTTTTCTACAAGATGAGAGCCAGAAATTTGTTCAACTCTCATTTCCTCATTCATCAAGGGGCTATAGAATTTGAAGTCAGCCTCAGGATACAGTTTGTCAGGCATGCCAATAAACTGAATTAATATTTTTATCTTATATATGTCATAGTTTATAACAGGCGATGTGCCCATCTCAGTAACTTCTTAAGAGTGAGTCTGCAATTTGCAGAGGTAAGACTTTCCATACAACAAGAAAAAAATACATTAATTTTACAATAAGGGAAAATGTCTGAAAGGGTGAGTTTTATGGAAGTAACACAAGTGCATTCTATTTACAGCTCTCATTTACAGTTACTCATTAATACTATTGTCAATGACCTTGCAGAGGTACATATAACAGAGGACAGAAGTTAGCCTGCAGAATCTTTATTCCTTGTGATGACCCTGAGAAGGGGAGAAGCCAGTTTGACTCTCGAAATTCAGATCTAGAATCTAGAAAAAGAACCCTTTTTACTTGTAAACTAGCAAAATATATGGCTCCCATGAAGAGTTTATAGAACATGATCCAAAGCCCACCGATACCAATGAGCGTCTTTCTACTGACATTAATTAGTTTTGGATCAGGCCCATGGAGAGGGGAGCTCATTTTACATTAGTCTGGATGTAAAATATTGTATCTAGAACAGTTAAAACCACTTTCATGGAAATCTTTTTGTTAAGGTAACAAATACTGAAAATTTATTATGCAAACTGTAATGTAAATATCTCTAGTACATTAAAACTGCAAAAACACATGCTCAAATAGATAGACTTGGCTTCAATAAATATGCAGCTTTGGATGAGAGGCAAATAGCTATTTTTAGCACACTGCCGAGAATTTTTCTATTTTTTTCCCCCTCAAAGCTGCAAAATGTTTTTGGTTACAGATGTGTGTCTCTCTTTGTGTTTCATAAAAAAAATGAAAGGTTTTTTATACTGAATTTGTTTACTGTAAATACTGCGTGACTTGAGCCAAAATTACCCATGTAGCTACTACTCAACATGGTACATCATGCCAAAAATGTGCACTCAATTCTGAATATACAGTATCAGGTACACTTGGATGTACCCCCAGTGATAAGCGGATGGCCATGAATACTTTCATGGAAAGAAGAAAAGCAAATCAGGGAGCAAAACAGTTCATTTGAACTAAGGTTACTGCTCTGTAGTGTTTATATGTGTGCTGCATTCATACAAAGAACCATCCCTCCATGGGGTTACAAATGGAATCAGTCTCTGTAGAGTTATCAAGTCAGAGTTTAAGGACAGAATGGGTCACCAGCACCACCAGACACCCACACACTAAATCCCAACAACCGAAATTAGACCAAGGTAGTACAACCCTCAGGAGACTATTACTTGCCACAGGGAGAAAATAGGAGGGACAGAGGTGCACAGTGCTCGAGGCTCCCACAATGACAAGGAAATAAGTGAGATACAGTCAGATAATCATGACAAGTGACCCTCACCCACACACTGCAGAAGAAGGCAACCCCTCCCCCCACTCCAAGTTCTCTGCCAATCTGTTCCAGGGGGAAATTCCTTCCCAACCCCACATATGGCAATCAGTTAGACCAGGGGTCTCAAACACACGGCCCACGGAGTTCTTTGCCGTGGCCCGCCAAGATCCCTGAGCACCCCCGCATCCCTCCCGGTGTTATTTCCTGTGGCCGCTAAGCTCCCCTCACCTGCCGCCCCCCCAGCACGCAGTGTCCCCACTCCTCTGCCTACCTCCAGGCGCTTCCCACCGCCAAACAGCTGTTTGGCAGCACTTAGCGCTTTCTGGTGGGGAGGGGGAAGGAGCGGGGAGCCACGCACTCAGGGGAGGAGGCAGAGAAGAGGCAGGGCAGGGGCAGGGATTTGGGGAAGGAGTTGGAGTAGGGGCAGGGAGGGGGTGGAATTAGGGTGGGGACTTTGGGGAAGGGGTTGGAATGGGGGCGGGGAAGGAGTGGGAAGAGGCGGAGCCTCATAGAAGGGGTGGAGTGGGGGGGCCGGGGGCACCAGACGGGGGGCCTTTTGTACCTTTATATGAAAAGGTGTCAGTGATGCAGCCCTCGGGCCAATGTACTAGTCCTCATGTGACCCTCATGGTGATTTCAGTTTGAGATCCCTGAATTAGACCCTGAGCATGTGGGCAAGCATCAGTCAGCCAAGCACCTGGTAGAGAGAATGCTTGGTGCCACCTCAGAGCTAACGGCCAGATTAAGATCCCTAGAAGTCACAATAGATTTCACCAGAACATACAGATGAAGAAAATATTTAAATGATTCAAACAATGATCATAAAGTCGTCTGCACTGTGAAGGACCTTGCAATTAGCTGCCAGATGAACCTTTAAAGATGATACCTGAAGCCTGACCAGCGATAGCAGATACTTCAGCAATATTTGTACCGAGCAAGGTTCTAGAAATGATCTGCCGTACTTCACTATAGTGTGAACTGTTGTTGTAGCTGTGTCGGTCCCAGGATATTAGAGACACAGGGTGGGTGAAGTAATATCTTTCATTGGATCAAAGAGCGATGAGAGAGACAAGCTTTTGAGCCACACATGTCGGAGGAAGAAGTTGGTCAAATAAAAGATATTACCTCACCCACCATGTCTCTCTAATACTTCAATATGACAATAATAAAAGATGATAAAGCAGTATCCAATATCTTTGGTTCTGTCAAGGAGTCCTTTAGGTAGATAGCTTTGGGGACAAATACGGGACACAAGAGGTTATACTAGCTATGGCCAGGCCTGATACAGATCAAATCAAACCTTAATTTCTTCAGACCAAGAAAATGGTCAAGTAACATTAACTGGGGAGGTACACATGTAGTAAAAGGATTGAGAGGCAGGGTTTGAGTGATACATCTTATGGGGGGGGAGGGGGAAAACTGAATCCACTAGAGAATTCCTTCTCAACCTCAAATGGAAAGGAAGCAGAGTGATGGTTTCAGCAAAGTTTCAGCAATCTTTGAGGGGCAGGCAAGGTCATTTTGCGATGAGATCATTCAGATGGGGGTACTCCCAGGCCAAGAGAATAAAGGAGGGTTTGATCCAGAGACAGTCTATCCTGTTGGAAACAGAGTTGATACTGAGCAACCTGTGTCTGTACCATACTGTCTCTACTTTACCACCTACAAGGGAGGGGAAGCTGCATTCTTGAAGTCCATAGGCTGATGGAACTGCTTTGAGCTTTTGGGTTAAAAACAAAACACCCTCCCCCCAATCCCACCCAAAAAAACAAAAAAAAAAAAAAACCCAAAAACCAGGCTTGGGTTTTACTTTGCACAACAAAGGAGGAGCTGAATGGGAGAGCAGCCACAATGACTCTTTAACTGATACAACCTTGGTCCAAGACAGTGCATTTATCAAGGTACATAGCGATATCCTGTGTTAACTCCTTTTAATGCTTCTAAGGTCTGCACATCCCATTATGTGAACACAAGTGCTATCGTAAAGATGATTTCATGAAGAAAAGCAAATGGATATTTTATCTTTCCAAATGACAAGGTCTGAATGCCAGGTCATTTTGTTTTGCTTTTTGTTTCCTTGCACAGTTATGTTACTTAAGGTAAAATAACCTGGCCTCTTATCACATGCAAATTGTGGGCTCTTCCTGAGATCAGCCATCAAGGTAGTATCTTAATGCCAAATTACTAAAATATTTTCAGCCAGTCTGGCTGAATTGGACAAAACTTGTATTAGGTTACTGTGTGTAGCATCACAGGCAGGGCTGGAAAGTGTGAACCCAGCAGGACAAACATAGATGGCTTGAAAATGTAATGCATACTTCAGGCAAAGCAGATAACTCATTAACAATTTGACATCCTGGCTATTGTTCCCAGAAGCTCTCTCCTCTCGCAGAAGCTCTCTCCTCTCACAAAAGCAATTATGCAACTGGAACTTTGTTACTGAAACAAGTCAGTTGTTCAAAGGCATTCAGTACCACACACTAAATCCTCCAGTGCACACCATCAGTTAAAGCACTGCATTAGCAATGATCTATTTTGGGCTGAGGAGGCATTTCTCCTTTAAAGGCCGATTGCAAGAGTTTATAGCTGTAAAAATAAAAATGTTGCCACCTGAGATTAAATCTCCTCTTTGCTCATCCAAAAGGTGAATTTTTGTCTACATGTGAGAAAATTATATTTAGACATTTTTGGGTTATTTGGGGATTAGGAAAAGGTTTTATTATGCTTCACTCTGTCAGACAGTTACCATGGGCTAGATCCATGAAGGAACTTGGATGTGACAATACATTTTTCTGGGCACCTTTCCACACAGTGGAATCTACAGCCCAAGTTAGGTGCCTAGGCTCCCTCTGCGATGCATGTGGAATGCAAAGTGTCTAAGAATTGGATCCACAAAATCCAACATGCTGAGCAGGGAGCTGTTCAAACTAGCCAGCAGGAAATATTGAGGAGAGGGGTGTGGCCTAAATCCGTACCCCTCATGGAGACTTAGGCTTTGTCTACACTACCGCTTTTATCAGTAAAACTTTTGTCAGTCAGCAGTGGGGAAACACTTGACCAACATAAGTTATACCGGCAAAATCGCTGGTGTGGACAGAGCTATGTTGGCAGAAGAGGCTCTACCCAAACAGTATGGAGGATAGCATGGGAAGCTGGCATTTCTATGGGGGGCAGAGTTAAGGCAGTATGGTTACCTTAACTATAAATTTCCATATTTGCATAGATTATAAGGCCAGAAGGGATCACTATGATCATCTAGTCTGCTTGGTTTTCTTGTAGATGCAACTTCACTCTGAATTTTCTGGGTTTCTAACTTCAGTTCACGGTTAAACTCTAATATTCTTGAAACGTAACATACACATCACAACACTGAGAATTTAGGGTGTCGGCTCACCCAGTAAGTTTTTTACACGGGATTTAGTTTGGGTTTAAATTCCTTCATTCTTGTGAATAGAATATGTACCCCAGGGCATGAGAGTGTCATATCAGACTGACAGACAGGAAAACCAGTCAAAATAAAACAACCACCAAACTGAACCTTTACCCAAAACGAACACTGAGTGGAAACCAATTTTTTCCAGAGTTCAAGTTTAACTGTTCTTCCCCATCTTTTTTTATTTAACATTTTTCTATAATGTTACCCTTTCTGATTCTGGCTAGAAACAAAAATGTACAAAGGAAATAAGCAAGCAAGCATAATTTAAGGAAGTATAAGCTCAGATAGCTTTGGCTGAGCTTTAGGATGTCAATCACAACAAAACAACCTCTGTAGGTTAGTCTGTCATTAGTTAAAATTCAGTAACACAGCCCACTATGCAAAAATCTTTTTGATGGACAGCATAAAGCTAATTGGAAGTTCTTATCCCATCTCTGTACCTGGGTTTAAATCTGAGGGTTGTAATTAGTGTGTTGAAAGTTGCCTTACCATATGTGTTTCAGACTGAAAATCGTCTGTATGCAATATGTTTCAGATAGTATTATCACCAGGAATAAGAAACCAATAATATACAAGGAGCGTATCACAGAAAACCATCCCTGCTTGTTGTGTTCATAATTTTACATCTTACTGTACAAGTATCATTCAATGTGTGAAACAAAAGATGTGCAATGTTAATACTGGTGTTCTGCAGTCAGCACTTAGTTTTCCTTTGGTTGTTACTGCGAGTCCTGCTCAGGCAAAGAGTCTAAGGCTATATTAGCCTTTCTAAGAAAGAGAGGAAATATACCAGCCCAGGAACTATACTAATTAACAAACACTGTACATTATTCAGTGCTCTAATTGTTCCAAAAAAAAGAAATTACCTACATTTTCCCTTAAGTACTTAGTGGCTGAGCACTGGAAAAGATAACATTTAAAAGAACTGTACTAATAAGGTTCCACAACATTACTGATACTAATTGCATGTGTAACAGTCTCACAGACCTGTAGGCTGTTAACTAACATTAGCTCCTAGAAACTTCTACTCTCCGAATGGTTCAGCCTTTTTCTTAACTTTGCTACTATAGTCAAGAGTGTTGCTGTGACAGCAGGGTGTGGCTCAATAATGGAATTGTTATGTTATTTCATTTTAAAAGACTTTTGGAGGAGAGGAGTAGCAATTGTATGTCCCGGGGAAGAAATGTAATTCAGGTGAAACCTGAAAGAAGAGGATGGAGGCAATGCAGATTGGGATGGGAATTGCAGCCATTGATGACTAATGCCTGAACCTATCTTGGAGAACTTTATTTTACTTTTCTCTTTAGTTTTTATTGTATTTACATTATTTGAGAGCTTTACCTGAGGAGTGGAAGGAGAGGATGGAACTAGAGCAAGGAGTGGAGAAAACTTAAGTTGTGGAAAGTTAAGAATGGACATAAAAAAAGAGAATGGAGGAAGATTGATCCATAAAGGCCGGAAGGCTCTGCCTCAGACAGGTGAGTTGGGTGTATGTAATTCACATGGGAGCCATATGAACACCATACCAAAGCTGTCATGGAACTGAATACTGTCCTTGTGCCAAACTGCCAATGCTCTCATTTGCTCCAACTTCCTTCTGCATGTTTAAAACTCAGGGGTAACTTGTCCCTATGGTTTAAGGGGAATTCAAAATAATGGGAGCTGTGCTAACTGTGCCCAAAACGTATCAAGTCTGACACTGGTATATTCAGACCTCACAGGGAAAATGGATCTAGTATTGGTTGGCTTTATTTACTGAGTGCAAAAGTACATACATTCAGTGATGTACGTAACCAGCTTCCATATCAGCTATTAGTCCAATTAACAATAACCATCTTATGTGAATTACTGAAAAAAAAAATCAGAACTTCAGCAGACAATTTTTCTCAAATGGGATGGGTGCCTCAGAGAGGACTGTTCTTTTACTTCCAGTATCGTTCACTGAATTTCATAAATATCTTAATTCATTAATAATTATGTCAAATTTAATGCAACAACAATCATAACTCTACCCACTACTGTGAAGTGCAGCACATGTGGTGTTAAATACTTCTTTATACACTGCATGTGCAATGTGGCCAAGTAATAGTTCTGCGTTCAGAACTTTGAATGAACTGCATAATGTCCATGTAAAATCTGCATTTATTTTATTTACTGTGATAAAGAGGAAGAAGGTGCTAGTGTATTTGACAGTCAGATCACTTTATTCCACAATCATATAAGCAGTCCAGTGATGGCACATTCTCTTCAATTTAAACAAGACGTAAAACTGTGACTCACTTGGTTCCGTTTCTCCAGGAGAGACCAGATTTAGTGTTCTGAACACAGGACTGGGAGCCCGGATCTCCTGAATCCTAACCATGGCTGTGACACACCGAGTCATGGGACAGTCATTTAACTTTTCTTCCTCGGTTTTGATATGTATAAAATGGGAATAATACTGATTTACCTCACGGGGGGAGTGTTAGGACTAGTTAGTGTTTGTAAAGTTCCGGAAGATTAAAAACACCACACTATGTAAGTGATAAATATTACTATCTTCCTCACTTTGGCTTAGCAGAACAGTGCCACTGTACAAACAAATAACAGAGAGAGTCCCTGTCCCCAAGAACGTGCATTATATGATTATAGCATGTATGTTGTTACCACTGCCATGTGAGATCCAAATTCTGCACAATTGTTACCAAAACTGAAGAGCATTCAGGAGTCAATACAGTAAAATGAAAGGAATTGTTACAAAAGCGGACCAAATTCAAACTTGTAAGGGTGTGTAACACATCACTGAAATCTATCTAGTAACTTGGCCACATTGATCTTAAATTACAGTGAACAGTGTGCAGGATACTACAAAATATTTCACTTGCAAAAGGGGACTGAATTGGGGTTAATGATGCATTTACCCTTGCTACTAGTTCATTAAAGTCTATTGCAGTAAGTCAAGAGTTGTGTGTACACCAGGGCTAAATTTGGCCCAAAATTATGCATTTCTTGTGGTTTTCAATGAAATGTTAAGGTTTCCACAGCAACATAGATAATCTTAATATACTTATAGTTAGTATTTATTTTTGTGCACTGAAAACATCTTAGACTCATTCTGAACCAATATGGTGTATACTTACAACTTTTAAACTACAGCTGGGAACCTCAATACAAATGGCTTTAAGAGATGAAACAAAGTTAAACGTAAGGGGATCTGTGTCTTTTGAGAAACTTATGAGGAGCCGGACTTTAATGCTTCGTAATACTAATGCTTCTCTTATCTTCCCATCCAAATACGGCCAGTACCTGTGGAGAAAGCACACAATACATTCAGGTAAAAAGCAATCAATTAGATTTTTACCCAGGCAGACCTAGCCCCACTAGGGAAAACTAAATACAACTAAACAAAACATGAACAGCATTTGTCTGCAGTCTAAGGAATCAAACTGAGGTGGCAGGAAGTTGTGCTAGACCCTTACCACTCTATCACCCTGCTTCACACAAAACCAACCAATCCTGGGGGCAGTGAGGCCCTACTGGCCTGTGTGAGTTAGTATGCCCAATCTCTCCCTGGGTGGGTGGTTGCAGAGCTGCCCCTGTAGATGCAAAGACTCATTCAAAATGAACTTCTAGTCCCCCCACACCCAGTGGAGTGATGCACGTCATCAACAGTGTTAAAGTAGATTGGAATAGGAAGTGCAATTCCAAAGAAGAGGGTGAGCTATCAGAATGCACTGCTTACCCAAGCCAGGGAGAGAACAAGAACTCCTCTCAGTTTTAAGCAGAAGGAGCTGCCAACTCCTTACTTTTTAAAGCCCTGATTGTCAGCCTCTCTCCCATTCTGGGATCTCAGGCCTAGGATTATAATAACCTCAAGAAGTTCCTGCCGGGGGGAAGGGAGGAAAAAGAGGAAGAGAGATACCCAAGAGCAGGGTCCCTATATTCTTTGGGTGGGACGGGAGTTTGCTCACATGAGGACTCGGTCTCTCCCCCACCGTCACTGTCCAATTCCTGGGGAGTTGGTGAATTCTTACCCCAATGTGACAGCTGTCTCTGTGGCACTATTCCTACGGTCCTTGGCCCAGAGCACTCAACATGGGTCTAGAGATCCCACTCCTGGAGAGGGAGCAGGCCAGAAGTGAGAGATTCTGGCAAGAAACCCAAGGGAGATGTGCAGCTCCCTTCTACCATCAATCTAGGGAGATTGCCAAAGAAACTCCTTTATTGGGAGGCTGGGGGGATAATGCCAATGGGGAAGCTATGGCAGTGCATTAAGTTTAAAGCCATGCTGCCAATAAAACTGCAAGGGACCTCTCTGTGTAGGTGGTCCTATGCCTCAAGCCACATGGATCTTTGAATTAATCAGGATAGGGGCACAGATCAGCTGGTTCCTCTATAGAGTGGGGAAAATCCTTGCCTCCTCCCTAACAGAGCAACACTACAATTAAAGTTACAAAAGATCTATTCCATTTTAAACCACTAGTATAGCTTTAGACAGTAACTTTCTCCAAAAATGTTCTTGTGGGTCTCAAAGGTCTCACATCTGGTCTCAGGTTTTGGAAGGGTTACACATAACCCCCTCTTTTTTTCAATTATGCAAGGGTGAAAAAGGCATAAATACAGATTTTCAAAAGAGCCAGCAACCATCATTAAGGCGCCTGATTTAAGTGGCCAGATATCCAAAAGGTTCAGCTCCCAGCACCTTCCTCTGAGTGCAATGGGAGCTACTGGATACTTGGTAGTTCTCAATTTAGCCACTTATTCAGCTCCAACTGAGGGGAGGGGAAGCTGAATAATTTTATTAAGATTTGGCTCCAGTTGTAGGTCCTGAGCACTTTTGTAAATCTAGGCCATAAATACATTGTGCATAAACTTTTTTGACTTTTTTTGCTATGAGCTAGCTATAATGTAATATTGGTGGAAGTGCAATCTGTGCTGAGTTTAAAAAGGTCTGTTTTTTAAAATAAAATTATGACAGTTTCCATACTGTGTATTAGTTCCTTCAATATGTTCTCTCTCTTTCATACACACAGACACTATCTGGTATTCATAAAGTGCCAATAGCCATTGTATCTAGGTGCTGAATACAGTAACATAGGAAACAAAAGTGAGTTCTACTGTTGTTTTCCTGGATCTGTCACGTCACTCATAGATGGTCAGACTATAGAATCATAGAATATCAGGGTTGGAAGGGACCCCAGAAGGTCATCTAGTCCAACCCCCTGCTCAAAGCAGGACCAATTCCCAGTTAAATCATCCCAGCCAGGGCTTTGTCAAGCCTGACCTTAAAAACCTCTAAGGAAGGAGATTCTACCACCTCCCTAGGTAACGCATTCCAGTGTTTCACCACCCTCTTAGTGAAAAAGTTTTTCCTAATATCCAATCTAAACCTCCCCCACTGCAACTTGAGACCATTACTCCTCGTTCTGTCATCTGCTACCATTGAGAACAGTCTAGAGCCATCCTCTTTGGAACCCCCTTTCAGGTAGTTGAAAGCAGCTATCAAATCCCCCCTCATTCTTCTCTTCTGCAGGCTAAACAATCCCAGCTCCCTCAGCCTCTCCTCATAACTCATGTGTTCCAGTCCCCTAATCATTTTTGTTGCCCTTCGCTGGACTCTCTCCAATTTATCCACATCCTTCTTGAAGTGTGGGGCCCAAAACTGGACACAGTACTCCAGATGAGGCCTCACCAATGTCGAATAGAGGGGAATGATCACGTCCCTCGATCTGCTCGCTATGCCCCTACTTATACATCCCAAAATGCCATTGGCCTTCTTGGCAACAAGGGCACACTGCTGACTCATATCCAGCTTCTCGTCCACTGTCACCCCTAGGTCCTTTTCCGCAGAACTGCTGCCTAGCCATTCGGTCCCTAGTCTGTAGCTGTGCATTGGGTTCTTCCGTCCTAAGTGCAGGACCCTGCACTTATCCTTATTGAACCTCATCAGATTCCTTTTGGCCCAATCTTCCAATTGGTCTAGGTCCTTCTGTATCCTATCCCTCCCCTCCAGCGTATCTACCACTCCTCCCAGTTTAGTATCATCCGCAAATTTGCTGAGAGTGCAATCCACACCATCCTCCAGATCATTTATGAAGATATTGAATAAAACCGGCCCCAGGACCGACCCTTGGGGCACTCCACTTGATACCGGCTGCCAACTAGACATGGAGCCATTGATCACTACCCGTTGAGCCCGACAATCTAGCCAGCTTTCTACCCACCTTATAGTGCATTCATCCAGCCCATACTTCTTTAACTTGCTGACAAGAATACTATGGGAGACTGTGTCAAAAGCTTTGCTAAAGTCAAGAAACAATACATCCACTGCTTTCCCTTCATCCACAGAACCAGTAATCTCATCGTAAAAGGCGATTAGATTAGTCAGGCATGACCTTCCCTTGGTGAATCCATGCTGGCTGTGACTAGCTTAGACTAGACACATTCTGATCTCCTTCAATAGGGTGATCCACAGCTTAGAACCCAGAACTTGGAAATTCCGTCTTAGGTCCCAATTCTGCTCCCAGTTAAGTCAATGGTAGAACTCTCATTGATTTCAGTGAGAGCAGAATTGGGCCCTAAGAAATTGATCCATAACGAGTAACTAAATGCCTGCTGATTTATTTTCACCAGCAAGAGCTTTCTCTCATTGCAGCAATGTGCTAAATACATTGTGGACACTCACTAACCTTTTAGCATTTGTGTCAAAGACAATAGGGAGGTAATCCATGACAGCTATATAAACAAACTGTTTGGCATCATCTATAACATTGTAGATAGCTTCAATATCCAAGACTCTGTCTTTTGGACAAAAGAGTTTGGGAGAATTCTGTGAAGACAAAAGGTCAAATGTTACACTTAAAGTAAAAGGAGAAGTGTTTCTTTGTCATCTCGAGGTGAGATTTGCAAATAAAATTACAAAATTTAGTGGAGAATATTAATCACTGGTATGTTAAACTACACAGCTGTAATTTCAAAGGTGCAAAGGGGGAATCAGATACCTAAATGCGGTTTGAGCATTACACAGAATTATAGCTCTATAGAAAGATTTTCAAAGGGGTCAATCGTGAAAATAGCCATTTCTATCAAAGTAGCTCTACTTGAGAGGAAGGTGTTACATGACACATCACAGGATTATGCTTTAAAGATTCACAGTACTGGTTACATTACAAAGTAGTAGATGTATCCTGGCCACAACACTAACAGGGCACATCATTCATCAATGTTATGAATTAGTGTTTATGACCTTAACCTGTTTACTGTTTCATGCCAGGTAACACATTGCTAAGAAAATCACCGTTGGTGAAAGGTCTAACAAGGGTCTAACCTTTAAAACCTCCCTCATTCATGTTGTCTACAAATCATCAGGCATTGCTTAGACAAGTGGGGAACATGCTAAACTCTTTATTTTGTTACCTCATCTTCCTACCTTCCCCCACTCTCTTTGTCTGCTTTGTCCACATGTTGCATCCTGACAACTAATCTACTGTGGTCTGTCTGGTACAGTGTCTTTCTTCTTTATTTGTCAGTACAGTAACAAGCACAATGGGGCCCTGATCCTTGATTGGTGTTCCTAAGTGTTATTTTAATAATAAAAAAATACATAGTAGGGTAATTAAAATCATTGGCAGTTCAGAGTATCCATGCTCTCCCAGGACTGAGCCCCGAATCCTCAAAAAAAGCAACTGCATTTTCTTTTGTCTCTCTCAGCCACTCAGGAAGACTGTACTGTTGCTAAGCAACTGTACCATGAGGATTCCTGAATGGAGAATCATTGATTTACTGTGATGTTCACATCTTACACAGCAAGAAAGACTGGAAGAGAAGAATTTTTAAGACAATGAATTTAGATTCACGAAGCAAGGTAAAAAATAAAAAAATATCACTTAGGTGATTTATTTCTATTATCTGAATCTGTTTTCTCAGGATATTGTATACACAATTTGATTTACTCCAAAGATAACCGACTATTTTCTCTCTAGAAATGCTCAGGGGTACAAGTTAACAGCAAAAAGACAAACTAGCTACAGAATCCAGAGCTGCTGCAATCTCTCTTGTAAGCAGTTTGATAACTATTGTTGATCCAGAGGCATTTTGAGTCCAGCGTAAATTGGGAGAGTAAAGGTAATAGCCTTGTCTACCATGTTTATTTTCCACAGGAAAGGGTATATGTTGGACTTCCTATAGTCCCATCATTGGCACCGTTGCAAAAAAACCATTGTAAAACTATCACTAACATTCATGTCTGTGCACAGATACGAAATGCAAACTGTCCATTATGACATTGTTAACATGATTACAGGAGAGACATACAAATAAATTTCTGACCAACTGTGGTCATTAAAGATCCCAGGGCATTTTTTCCCCCCAGGATTAGGATTGCTGCCCTGGCCAAATTCCATCTTGGATAACTAGACACTAATAGCATAACTTCTCTGTGTCCTTTCAACGGGCTATAGAATACTTCTGCAGTTCCTTTCTTAGACCTTGAGATGCTTGGTGCGAGAAATGATATATTGAAAATCCTGTTTTCAAGAAGGGAAGAATCTGATTCTGGAAACCGCATCTTTCTTTCCTTCTCATTCCCACTTCCTGGACAACATTGTGGTATAGGAAAAAAAGCAAACATGAAGAAAAGAAGATTTATCAGGAGAAAGTGCAGCACAGTGGATGGGGGAGGGAAGGAAGGTGAGGTGGTGTAGAACTACCCTTCCATGGTTCAAGTCAAAACTAGATGGTAAGTATCAATCAGTATCAATTATGGGGTCTCACTGAGAAAACTGAAGTGCAATATCCATTGTAGGTCTATCCTAGCTCCCATTTTCTTCAGTGTATATAAGGCCTCTTGCAGAGGTCATTTCAAAACTGAGGACAGTTAGCTGGTGATATATAATTGTCCTATAGGCCCTACATGTTTAGTCTCCACCCAGGAGAAACGCTGGTATGATACGGCAGCTGGGCGCGTTGGAGTGGATTCGCTCGTGGGAGAGGGGAGAGTCGCTGGTAGGTTAAGGATTGCAGCATGAGGATGTGCTCTCTTCTTTCATGCATGCATTTATCAAGAGGACTTGTTTGGAAATACTTGGCTTCACTTTCACTCACGACCATGCTAAATGTGGTATGAAAGGTATCTTTCCCTCCACACTCCACTTGCTCAGGGTGTGTCATTCTTTGCCCTATGAGAACCTCGTAATAGCAATACATTCTCTGTGACTACTGGCTCATTACTGTATTCTCCTCCAAGAAAGGATTTCACCAGGACTCACCATTTGTTCAGAATGGGGCAGCAGGTTTGAAAATTGGTTTGAACAACTAAAATCGTATTACACCCACACTACATCTGCTTATAAAGTCTCCGACTGACTAACTTGGTGGTGGTGTTTTTAAAGTCCTTAATGGCGTTGGCCCTGGCTCTGTTTGAGATCTTCCTTGAGCATCTTCTCAATAGGTATATGCGCTCACATACCAGCTACCTTTCAGGGATTCAACCATTGCACATTAGGTGGACAGGGAATCATGCCTTTGCTGTGGGGAGTCTAAGAGTGCATTCTATTCTTCCATCTCAGTCCATTTCTCCCCATTAAAAACAGCTTTTTAATATGCTGGGTCTTTTAACTTTCTCCTATCCCTTTCCCCTCCTCTCCTATTCGTACTGGGCATTCTCAACCAGTTTTAGGTGTTTCGATGTTGGAGATGTTTAAATGATCTACAAATAAAAGTTTCTGTTGTTATATAGCACTCTGAATGCATTCATGGGGATGTAGAAGAAGTGCTACGTTAATAAGATGATTATGATAATTAATCAACCAAAAGTCACATTGCAAAAAACAGATACTGGGCTCTAATTTTAGCAAAAATGTAACAGGATTTGGACTAGCTATAATTAAAATATTAGATTCAAAGTTAATCCATTTAGCTACAAATTCTTTGCTAAGCTGAAACGTACAGATAATAAGTTAGCGACATGAGGGCTCTCCTGTTGTTCCTTGCCTTTAAGAAACAATATTGAGAATTACAGTGCAAGGAAAGAGTAATAATACAAAAATTAATTTTCAATGCTCTACATTCATGACAGTGCTCCACATGTAGTTAAAATGTCATGAAAATCAGAGTGACTTTACTATTCTTTGCGTCCGTGTAATGTGAAAAGTGGGGAAAAAAGTATGGATTTCTCCACATTTGGTTACAGATTTTCCCCGCAAACAATAAACCTATTGAAATGGTTATTTTCTCCCCTGAGGAGAAAGTGATCCAGTCTGTCAGCAACCAACGATTTCCCGTGCACAGTTGATAACTATGGTACTTTTTCTGTAGCTCAGTTTCAGTCACTGCCATGACTCTCAATTTCAACAGCTTCTCTTGGTTAATGAAAAGTCCTGGTATGTATATTCTTGTTAGGCCACATTTCAGAGAAATACTTGAGCATGTGCTTAAGTTCCATTATTTCTCAAGGACTTAAGTGCTTTCCTGAATAGGAATGCTTCCAGGGTGTTAAAAACCTAAAAGCGGAAAGGTTATACGTAGAGAACATTGGGTACACAAGAGTGCTGGAGCACGCGTAGAGACGACTCTTTCAGAAGTGAGCTGTTGTCAGGCAGTAAGCAGTATCATGGTAGTTATTCACATGTTCTGTAAACATGTGTTCTGTCTTTTTGTGTGTGTGAAAAGACATGTGATATTTTACATGTATGGTATTAAACATCAGACTAACCCAATGTCTCTATTCAGTTACGCAGTAAAGACAATGTTGTAATAGAAGGTTCAACTGAAGCCAAATTTCTGGGTCCCAATAAAACTCGAGTGTTACATAATACTGCCCCCCCCTCCCCCTGAAACAGGCAAAGAACAGATATTCTCTTAAGAACTCACCGACACAAAGACTTCTGATTTTGTCTCATTCAGCTGCAGCATCAGTTTATTTTGGGTATCATACACCCCATACAATCTCTTAGACCAACTTGGAGGCACTTTATTCTTGTATTTTAATGAGCTATACAAGGCAAATATCCTTTGTAAATCTAGGACGAGGCAGCTGCAGTTGTACACAATGACACCAAGTTCTTTCATCTGTGAAATTAAAGTTCATACCATTAACAGGGTATTGGCTGGCACATGTATCTTTAGAAATATATAGTATGCACATAAAATACATTTTTCACAACTATATCCTGTATCTGTAGAGAAATATACACCAGACAAGAACAGTGGAGAACATAACCAGTAATGGTATGTTAAAGGCTAATAAATAGACTACATGGCTAATACTAAAGTCTTGATTCAGACAAAAATATGACAGTGTGCAAAAGTTCAATGTATTTTTTTCTGAATTGTGCACCATAATAAAATATAATGCACCACCAAAGAAACTTCTGATAAATGACATCTACTTGTTACTTGTAATCTCCACTCTGAGATTATTTATAAAGGCTATTTCTTCTGTAGGTGTTGCTTTAGATCTGCTCCTCTTACAGGTGTGGGGTTTTTTTGTTTGTTTGTTTTTTGTGCTTGTTTACAATAATAGTATTCAGTCTCTGCGGGGTGGCATGATAGCAGGTTGTGGCAGTATATCAATATCCAAAGCCAGGAGCAGTTTTGGTTTTGTAGGCACTGGGAAAGCTGAAAGAGTAGAAATCTCACTAAAGGAAAGTGAGTTAATTTGCCAAGGCAGAAAGGATATGATGTTCATGCTTTATACATGGCAGACATGATGAAAAACTGAACTTTTGTCTCTACCAGTAGTTAAATTTACTGTGGCTTTGGGTGACAGCACAGTCCAGTGAATAGGACACTGTAGTTGGAGCCAGAAGAACTGGATTCTATGCCTGATTCTGCCACTGGCATGGTGTGTGACATTAACTAAGTCACTTCATCTCTTAATACCTTAGTTTCTCCATCTGAGAAATGAGGATGTTATTTTCTCTTCCCTTGAAAAGCACTTTGCATCACTTGAAAAGCACTTGAAAAGATCTATGCATAAAAAGAACTTTATAAGGTGAAGTATTGTTGTTATTTCCAATTCTAAGTTAGAAAAAAACAAAAATACCATGGTAAAGATAAATACTACCATGCAGTAAATGTCTTTTTCTTTTATTATCATTAGTACCACACTAGCCACTGCATTAACTGAAGGTAAAGCTCCTGGTTATCTATTGGTTGATATAATTTCTTCTATAAATGTCTACATCACATCCTGTCTGTAGTCACATTTTGTCAGTACAAATAATTTCTTTCCCCTCTTTTGTTTTATAAAGGCTCAAGAAAGATTTTCACTGCTGTGGGTCACAGATACTGCTGACCTCCCAATATCTGCATTGCACACCTGTTTAAACATCTCCAAAAATAAAGGGAGATGCCATTCACATATGGCTTGGGAAAAAATATCTGTTTATTCCATATTAATGCTTAAAGGGTCCATGCTGCCCTCTGACAAGTACAGGGTAGCATAACCCAGAGGATGTGGCATGGGGGGGAAGGGGCAAGTGCCAACTCTGCACCATGCTCCACTTTTCCCCTAACATCAGAGAAGCCCCTTTGCCCTCTGTAGTGTCCCTGGGAGCAAGGCAGTTTTAACAGGAATTGACCTGGTTACAGCATCTTTCCTAAGGATCTGATCCTGCACCACTGAAGCCAATGGGAACTCTGCCACTGAAATCAAGGTGCAGGATCAAGGCCTCCCGTCCACACTGTGAAATCCCTGAGGGGAGAAGCCAGAGGGAAGCAGCTTTGCAGAAACTTTTAGCAATGGGGCCTAGTGCCAATGAGAAGAAACAGAGCCTGCTCATGGATGACACTTGCCTCTCCTGACTCCCACAAACATCAGGTGGGATTTTGGGGAATTGGATGTATTTCTTTATCTTTCAGTGGGGAATTAAGATAATGGCTGGATCTGATCTTCCTTCCATTTCTGTGGTGGCTGAGAGGAACAACAAAACCTAACACCCTGATAGAAAACTACTAGAAGAAACCTGATGAATGAAAATGTACATTTCCCAGCCCCTATTCTGGAAAAATCACATACAGCGGGCGCATCAGGCCTCAACATGTCACACTCTAGAAGTAAGTCATTAGTCAGCTTCAACATTACTTAATGAAATTGCATAAACAACAAGACAGCCAGCTTTTAACTTAATTCAGAAAAAAGTGGAAAATGTCATAATTCTGTGAACATGCACAAACATGGCACTAGCATTTTAGAATGTAGACTGTACTATAACAGTTCATTTTGTCAGGTTTCAGAGGAGCAGCCGTGTTAGTCTGTATCCGCAAAAGGAAAAGGAGTACTTGTGGCACCTTAGCGATTAACCAATTTATTTGAGCATAAGCTTTCGTGAAATTTGGCATAATAACTATACCGTGATAGATGCTCTGTGTCTACTTGCCTGTATGTTTGAGATTTCTCCTGCCTTCTGTTTTAGCTCAATGTTCTTTTACCATCTGAAATTATATTAGCTGTACATCATTATTTTCTAACCCCACTTTGTGCTGTCAGTGCTGCTTTCTTTTTAAGCTCCATTGCAATGCACTTGCTTACAGTATGTTATACTGTACATCAGGACTGTGTGACTTAACCCGCTTTTCAAAAGTGCGTGCTTATCACATACATTTATTGTTTGTTTTTTTAACATTATTTAAGACTTGATTAGAAGACAATTATGAGCAATCCCTGTTTGTATGCAATCAAGCAGTCAGCCTTCTCCTTTCTTCATCTTTAGTCAATTCTGCAATCAAAGAATCCTTCCTTTCCTGTGACAGAAACACCTTCCTCTACATTGAGTTTATTTTTACAGCTATGTACAGAATTCTCTGTGGTGAGGAGAGGCTGCTCTTTTCCCAGTTAATTACAAAGCCCACGATCCTGCAGGCATTTCAGGGCCTGGGCAGTGAGGATATCTGGCAATGACAGATTTTGCATGAAGGAGTATGTTGCCCAATTAAGAGGAAAAGACTCCCTTGTTATAATGTGAGGGCTGTTATTGTTATAGACATGACTTTTTAAAAATAGTTTAAGAGGAGAAGTAGAAAGAGAGGGATTTATATTGAAAGAATAATTATCTGAGGATTACCCTGTGACTTGCTCTGACTGGAACATGCAGCCAAGCATCATCTAAGAAATCTACTGCCCTGGTAAAATCCTCCAGGGTGAGAGCTGATTGGGTGAAGCAACACTACTCACCCTGAGTTTTGGAAGTTACTTATATCCTAATGAAAACCCCACTAAAGAACAGACTAGAGAGAACTCACAACTTGAAGGGAAAAAAAAGTCTGCAGGAAGTAAATCTTCTGAAGTGAAAACAAGAGTGACCAGTGGTGGGTGGAGCAGGAATCTCTAGGATCCTCCTTGAGTAATCATTTTAATAAAAAGTGTTCTAACTCCTGTTTGCTCAAAGAAATGAATGGCCCAGTCCTGAAAGCGCTGGACATCTTGCAAGGTGCTCATTACCATTAGCTCCAAGTGTACGGGGAGCTGAACACACTGGGCATCTTCCAGGATAACATCCACAGCATTCATTTATTGCACTGAAAAGAACCTTTTAGCAAATTCGTATGACCTTTTAGACCTTGGCCTTTTAGAAACATTGCTATGCATAACTTCCACTATGTTTGAAACTAGATCCCATTGCAAATGGATGACTGAAGCAGAAGCAGAACACCACCACAGCACATTAATGCAAAAACCAAATGCACGCTACACAGAGTGTAACACAAGCCATTAGATCATGATAACTCAATTACTAAGGTTTATAATGACCTAAGCTCCTTGGCAGCTTGTAAATAAGAAATCATATAATAATAAAAATATTTAAATGCCATTCTAGAACTAAATGGAATTAATCCAGTTTTAAAACACTTGCATACAGACGACACAATTCATTGTAGTGCACTGACTCCATATTTATTGCAAACTCTGAAGTCCTCTTTCAAATTGAAATAACTCTGCTGTGAAGCGAGTTAGTCCAGGCTATTGTTCGTGTGCACACAATGCTGTTGCAATATAATATATCTTATTCAGCACACAATGCTGAATCCTCCAGCTGCTACCCCCACACTGCTTTGCGGGCGACCATTACTGACCTGTCTGTTAACCTGTGTGCCCTCCCCTTCTCTGGGGTCAAACTGACTGGATGTCCCCTCCCCAGTTTATAAACTGGCGCTCAGCCAGATTTTCTCCATTTGCTCCTGGATTCCAGTTTATCACAATATCTGCAATAAGACTCCAGAAGCCCTACAACATGCCTCAAGCAGCTGCTCGGAGGCACACTGAGATCTCATCACTATCTAGGGAGACACATCGGTGCAGGAAGCTCCTGCAGCCGGCCACTGGAATAAAGACCTTTCGTGGACATTGATAGATAGATGTCCATGAGAGGCCATGACCAGGATGCTAAATAGTGCTGGATAAAGAGCAAACAGCTCAGGAGCACCTACATGAAAATGAGGGATAACAGGAAAAAGTCTGGCAGGGGACGTGTAACCTGTCCATTTTTTAAGGAGCTCGACAGGATTTTACCGAACCATATGACCCAGGAACCTTGTGAAGCGTGGTGGCTGCTTTCTGCCTGTCCCTCCCAAGAATGAGCAGCAAGACTCATCAGAGGATGAGCACCAAGAGGGAAGTTAAGCGATCTCTCCAGAAAGCCAGGATCTCTTTGGGGTTTAGGGCACTGATGCTGACCAAGAGAAAGGCAAGCCTGATTCCCAGGCAGCAACCAGGGACCAGGACTAAGGAGGCTGATCCTATGGAGGGAACCTCGGCATGTAAAACTTTTAATATAATTTTGGTAATAATTTAATAATTATGTTTCAATGTATTATGACGATGTTATACTGCCATGCTAGCTTCTGTTCCAAGAGCCCCAATGGCTCAGCTGCAGCCACTGTAGGTGGATATGAGCTAGAAACCTGAGTCTGAGGTCCCCACCTCCCTCCATTGACTCATACTGTCCGTTTGTGCACCTTCCCAATGTACACCTTTCCAAAATGGCAGCTACTCCGGCCAAGCAATCAGCTCCATCTCATGCTAAAGCCCCAGCTACCAATTATTTTCAGGCCCACACAATGGAGGGAACATGCCCATGTATTTATTTTCCTTTTCCCTTCCTTCAGCAGTCCTGCTGGCAAATGCCACCCCTCCCTCCCCCCGCCCCCTTCAAAAGCCACATTCACCATCTCAAAATGGCTGTCAGCTACACTATATGTCCACAGCCTCTATCCCACCAACTCCCAAGGCAGATTCAAATAAGGAAAACATTCTTTTGTGCAAAATTCAAAAGAATATTGAGACACTTGCTACAGGAAAAGAAGTTAGCCTAATGTTCTCACTTTACATTGGGTAGACATTGGCAATGCAAGCTCTTAACGCTACAAAGACTGCAGCTCCCCTGTAAATGCCCTGTAACATGCATTTTTACAGACTGGTAACAGCAAGTGCTTCAGGTAATCATTACAGACTCCTGTCTATTTTTTTCTGCACTTTTAACATGTCTTCAGGGGAGATAAAGCAAAATCTAAGGCTGAGAATCTGCTCAATTTTGATTCAGAGATTATGAGAAATAGCTGCACAGCCATCCCCCTCCCGCGGTAGAGCTTGTGACTCCCTTCCACTCCTGGAACACTTCTGGGGGGACGTTATTCTTGGGGAATAACTTCACACGGTATCTTGCTAGTCTGACCTTTGCCTTTTTGAACAAGGCCATTCTCTGCCTCCTAATTCCCTGCCTCACGATTAACATCATGGACAGCCTAAAGGGGATGTAGGAAGGATTACTAACCAGCTCATCCCCAGATTCACCCTGCTAATCCCGCCGACACCAAATAAGCACCTCCAAGGCACAAAAAAGCTTGCAAAGCCAACCAGGGAACAAAATTCCCCAATGCCCCCCCACCACCACCACCATCCTAGATGCACAACTGTAAAGCCAAACAGCATATACTGCACAGGCAGAAATCCTAATACAGCCCTCCTCATGCACACACCACTTACCGTCTCCAAAGTGCTCCCAAGACTGGGAAGAATCTCAGGGCGGTAAAGCTAGACATGCATTTAAAAAAGTGCTTAGCACAGGCTCCCTAGAATTTGAACAATAACCGCTGGTCTTTTGTTTTTAGTACCTCCACAGCTATGGCACCTGCATTGGCCAGACCCTCAAGGACAGTCTGGCAAATATGAAAGGGAGAAAATGGAAAACTCGTGATGAAATATTACAGACATCAATACAGAGTCCCAAAACACCCCCAAAATGCAGAGAGGTGGAGGCAGCATCTGGGGATGGAGGGACAGCCTGATCCTGATCAGGAGAATTCCAAGGAGATTGTTGCAGTGGCAAAGAAAAGCCTGGCAGTTGCCAAGGAAAGCATTACCATGGTCAAGGATGGTAATACAGAGGCAATTCCTGGAGGGCGTACAAAGCCACAATGCCCAATTGCAGTGCATATTACTATTAAGGCAGCAGGCAATACAGCACTGTAAACCAACACCCAGCCATGTTCTGCAGCCCCTGGACAGCACAGTTTACTGGTGTAAGGATCCACGGGTCTAGAACTTGGGGTTGGGGAGGGGGGTCTTAGGCAACCAACACCTCCATGTTGAGCCAGGTGAAGCACCACCCACCCATTCCTGGAGCATTATATACCACAGGAAGGACTGCCCAAAGAGGTCAGAGTGACAAAACCCTGCAACAGCCTGATTGGTTCACATCAACTATTTAAACCAGGAAGTTAGCCCACAGTGCCGGTCAGTATGCTTGGTGTCTTCCTCTTCTTTTTTGTCCACGTTTCAGTACCAGTTGCTGCTGGAGAAGGTGCTGCTGCCACATCATCTGCCCACGAGTGTGGTAGGCACAGTCCCAAGTTGAACTGATCCATCTTTGAGTGCTGAAGTACAGCCCGAGCAGCCTCTGTGTACTTGAGATTGCCAGCACAGTGGCATGGATATTGTTGGGTGCATGCTGACCAACAGCAATTAGAAAATAGTGTTAGCCTACCCAGAGAGGAAGCATAGGGCAGAGACAGATGAGTCATGGGATTTTTTAAAAATCTGAACTATCCTCGCTTCCACTGTGCATCACACAATGCATTGTGAGAAAAATCCCAGAATACACACTGCTCAGCACAGAATAACCTCCAAGAATGCTATACCTGCAGTTTACAGCAAACCACCACTGTGTGTACACAACAGTGAGCATTGACATAGGGCATGCTGTCCCATGTGCACACTTTTACTGTGGCTTGTGTACTGTATGGTACCTGGCACAGAGAAAAAAGCTGCAGATTAAAGCCCTATGTAGAAAAGCCCTGTGTTTCCAGGATGTTTTAACTAGGGCTATACAGAATGGTTTCTACACAACAACTCATCAGAAAACACGTTGAACACATGGGAAGCTCCCATCCCATTGTAGGCATAGATACCATGATAATAGGTGCCTGTAATAATAATAAATAATAATGTGGGAGGAAAGGAAAGTTTGCATTAATAGGAATTACAGAACCTGCATCACTCACCAACGTATTGATAGGAGGATCGATTCCATAAAGCCAAATTTGTTTTCTTGTAAAATATTCTTCTTAATAAGATTACTGGATTACTGTGGCAGTCTCCGCTATAACAGGATTACAGAAGAGAGTGGTTCTCATCACAAATCCAGCATGTATAATATATCTTATTCACAGAACCATCTTCTTGATTTAAAATACAAGAAGGTGTCAAGACTGTGAAGAGGCAAAGAAAGCTCCAGCATAACCTTTTCTTAGGTTTTACCGCCGGTAATGTCTACAGATTTTAGTTTCCTGCAAACTATTAAAGAGTGTCTTAATTAACACTTAGCTGGCATTTGAAATCTCTGTGAGCTTCCTGAGGCAAAAACAAACAAACAAACAAACAAACATATACTCAATATCTGTCCACTTGGCTTACCAACAGTGAATGCAGTGCAAGATGTTCCTCACTATTTTATATTAAAGGAAGAAAGAAAAAAACAAAACTAAGCAATAAGCCAAACAGGAATCAAATCTAACACTTTGCTGCCTCTCTTTCATAACTGTTCCCTTTTACTAGTGTTGGCAAATGCTGATTAGAAAAACTGAGTACAAATCACACAAAGCAGTAGAGGCTGCCTATCCTTTCAGTCAGTGAGTAAAACAAAGAAAAGAGAAAGTGACTAGGTCATAGTATCTGGGACTGAGTAAATGGGAGATCTCATTTTGTATTTTTCTCCCCACAGAGCAATACAAAATATAAAGCTTAACCCGTGAGTCTTTTTATTTTGGAAACTGGTAAAATTTCTACAAAAGTGGCATAAAAGAATGCAAAAAATCTTAATTTTTAAGAATATTAATGATTAAATGGTTTACTTTCATTTAGATATTCCTGCACAAACTATTTCCTAAAAATAATTGTTATGGAATAAGTGAATGTTTCAATGTTTTCTTCTACACTATAATCGTATATACCCCACATTGAACCATCTTACAATAACTACACACAAATAGCGACATCTTCTACCCTGCTCTCGGAAGCTGCATGGATCTTTTCTGGGATTTTCCAGTGCTCAGATTATGTTGCTATGATAGCTTTTTTCAGGGAGTTTTTTCCATACCAGATACATACTATTTTTTAGCACGTTCAGTATTTCAGGAGTAAATGAGCTCAGGACTGCAGCACCATTCAAGTTGTGAATTTTAGTCACAAAACAATTAACAAAACTACAGATATTCATAAAAGTTATACAAATGTACATAACTTAATCACCACCACTAAAAAGAACAAATTCTTGCCTCCCTAGGAGCCTAGACTAGCTTGAAAAAAATTGTTGAAGAACACTTTTTAAAAATCTTTTAAGAAGCACTGAGATCCCCCCTTTTATCCAAATGAATGTATTTACCAGTGCTATATCTTTAGAAAGAGGGTCCAAATAAGCAAACATTATATTGTTGACATACATACCAGTATTATGCATATGTTAAAAGAGCATTATCAAGGTTACAAAGTAAAGCACTCAAAAGACAGGTAATGCCAGAATTCAGGTTGCCTGTGCAACCTTAATTTGGCCCCGTTATGTGTATGCTTTATGACGGTGTCTTTAATTGCATGATCACATACTATTTTTTCCACAGGCCAATTGGCCTTATCCAGTGTACATAATAGACTGTGCTCATTGAATGAGCAGCTATGCAATATCTTGTTTTCTCCTCATTCTTCAATGTGTGGCTTGTGGCAAATGGCTGACACTATTATGGTGGTTACCATGCTTTTCCTTGGTGTGATGGGTCAGGGTGCCGCCCCTTGCCTCTATTCTTGGGAATCGATGGTTCTGCTAGTGCCCTTGTGTGAGAGAGAAGTGGAGCAGGGAAGGGACCCAGGTCTGCCCCTTCCTCTGGGTCCCAGCCCCTTCAGCTTCTTGGGCTTCTTACCCTCTTTCCCCCTGGGCAGGGTTTCCGTTCCCCATGTACTCTGATACTCTGGTCAAAACAGCACTCCTCCAAACTACAGTCAGCTCTCCTTCCCTCCTCCTGTGTGACTGAAACAGGGTTTTTTTTATTAGGTCTCTGGCAGGTCCTTAATTGGCTCCAGGTGCTCTAATTAACCTGTAAGTAACCTCTCCTCAGTCCACAGGGAATAAGGCCTTGATCATCCTGGGGCTTATATACCACCCATCTATCACTCTGCTGCTGCCTTCTGTCCCTGCTGTATCACAGGCTCCAGGCCTTATTTACTGAACCCTATTCAAACCCTCCTCTGAAGACAGAATTATTAATTTCTTTGTGGCATTTTTTAATTGCAGTCTTCACTACAGTCTCTCTCGGTTTCACAAATATTAATGAAATGTAGCTTTATGGCGCCCAACCCACTGGTATCCTAAGGAACAAGAGAAGACCGCAACAAACTGGCATCAATCCCAGACATTCCACAATGGAGCAAATATTCATAGAAGCGTGCCAGTTTATTGTGAAGGCACAAGAATTCAAGTGCCCTGTTCACATTTCGTTTGTGGATATCCAGGCTGCGTTTGACTCTGTTGACAGGGAATCTCTTTGGCTGCTCTTGAAACTTGCAGGCCTCCCTGACTAGCTCCATAGACCATTCCATTTCCTATTAGATGACTCCTCAAGCTGCATTCTTGTAAATAGGAAAAAACCGCTTTCTTCTGAATTAGGTCAGGTGTTCAACAAGGATGCATTGCCACCCCAAAACATGCCAATACCATCATACTGTGTAACTTGACCAGACACTAAGTAAATGCATTTTAGGCATAAACCTTTATGATAAGAACTTCCCTGATGTTGATTTTTGCTGATGACGTGGCACTAGTTGCTGAATCAATAGATGGGCTAGTTGTGACACTTGAAGCCCTAGAAAGCTCACTGGCAAAAGTCAGTCTAAAAATTAATTGGGGAAAAATTCTTCTGGTTGGCTACTTTGAACAAGCTGGGGGCTCTAATATCTTAGTGGAAGACCATTCAGCTGAGATTGTCAGTGATTTCACCTACCTCCGCTCTGCCGTCAGTACCATGGGACATCAAGAAAGAACTTGGAAGCTGCACTACAAAAGTGTCATCAGTAATGGGATGCCTCATCAAGAATGTCTTTCACAAACCAAACGCCCTGATAAGTAAAGAGATGAAGATACAAATGGTTTGGTGGTCAGTGTTCTGACCTACGAGACTGAAACATGGCCTCTCACTATCAAGATTGAAAATCAGTTGTACACCATTCAGATGAAGCATCTTTGAATGACCAAAACCATCAAATGGTATGAATTCAAGTAAAATGAAGAGATCCTTTTTCTAACTAAACAGGTCCCACGCTCTTAAACAATCACCGCATGCTCTCTACAGTGGTATCTATGCTGAATGCCTACCAACTTCCATGCAAGAATCATCTTTGACTTTGACCCAATGAAAGCAGAATGGAAAAGATTCCCCAGAAGACCTAAAACATGATGGTTAGATAGTGCCAACAGAAACATGCCCCTCACAGGCATTTTACCCTGTAACATACCAGATTTGGCTCAGGACAGAACATCATGGAGGTGCATAACACATTAGATGGCCTTTGTGCTGTCTAAGCAACAAGGAGAAGTAACCAACACCCTTGTGAGGTGAGCAGATGGTATTATCCCAGTTTTACAGATGGGGAGCTGAGACATAGAAAATTAAGGTCAAAATATCTACTGGTTTTTTGGGTGCCCAAGCTGAGATGCCTATGACCTGATTCTTCACAGTACCTAGAATTATATAGCACTTTATAGATTTGAAGTCTGCTCCTAATGACTTCAGTTGCACTTGTGAGTGCTTAGCACCTCTGCAAATAAGTCTCAAGTTGGGCATTCAAAAAATAAGGAATATAGAATTAGCGATCACCTGTGAAAAGTTTGGTTTAAATGACCTGCCCAACATCACAAATGAAATCTGCAGCAGAAGCACCGACAGAATCCAGTTTTTCTGGGCAGCATTCAACTGCCTTAACCATGACACCTTCTTTTCTCTTCCTGCAATCAGTTGCCTCATTCACTACACACCTTCCAAATGCTGCAAAAATTGAAGCATTGATCCCACAGTCTCCTTCACCACATAACCCTGATTCAGTCCCGTAGGGATCCATTGTGTACACTGAATGAGTCAGGAGTCCTGTAGAACAAGGAGTTCACAGATATTTACTGACTATGACACTCTGTACCTCAAAGTAGCACCCTGGAACCCCCATATTCACCACTGTCACATGATGATATGTTTTGTACAAAGTATGCCTTGTGAGGTATCATTTTAAAAGTCTTAATCTGTTGAACATTAATATCCTGTTGGATTGTATGTGCTATCATTGTATGTAAAGCTTTGAAGCATTGCTATATGTGTTACTGATGCCCACAGTTAAACTTTCAGTTGCAACAAAGGACCAGCCAGATGTGCTGATAGCCCATTAAAGGAAATCCCAACGGCCATCCAAGAGACTTTTCAGAGAGATCACATATACAATGGGGACTGCTTAACCAGTGGGGACTGCCTGATCTCCAAGGCACAGAAAAGATCTTTCCAACAAGCTGGAAAAGAATATAAAAGAGGGGACATGACACCATCACTTGGTCTCTCTCCCCCCCACAACTCAGCACCTGGAGGAATGTCTGGAGGTCTAAGACTTTGAACTGGGGAAGCGTGGTCCCAGGCTGTAAATGGAGTCCATTATTGAGGATCTGTAACATGCTTGTATCATCTCTCAGGGTGAGACACTGCTTGATTCAAATCCTGCTTAGTTTGTAGAACTTAGACTATGGATTTATTTTTGTTTAAGTAACCAGCTCTGATCTCTATGCATGCTACTTATAATCATTTACAATTTATCTTTCTATAGTTAATAGACCTGTTTTATATTTTATCTAAAACAGTGTGTTTTGGTTGAAGTGCTTGGTAAATTTCAGATCAGTTTACAAAGACTAGCATGTGCCCATTCCACATTGAGGGAGTGACCAACTACTTAATGAACTTACACTGGACAGGCTTCACAGTACAGTTCTGGGGTGCAAGGCTGGGAAGTTGGAGGGAATTGGCTGGAGCCTCTCTATTGATGGTTCATGAGTACCCGGGACATCATTCATGTAACACAGTTGGGTGTCCCCCTGCCTGTGGATGTCTGTGTAAGTGCAGTGCCTATCAGAGGTTTGTAGCTTGACATCAGCATCACAGTGTGAGAGGCAGCCCGGATTGGTGGATTTGAAGGGCTCAACAGTCCCACAGTCCAGGTTGCACCCTGGGGATCCCGTCACACTGCCATCAGAGGAATAGTGAGACTCTGGAATTTTGGGTTTCATTCTAGCCTCTGGGGAGGGCACAGAAACTTCTGCCTATTCTTGCCCTAAGCAGAACCCCTTCTTTTTCTTCAACTCATCCCCCTCTCAGTCCCGTCTCTCCCCCCGCCCACCTGCTTCTCATCCCAGTCCCATTTTGCTCACCTAACGAGTCCCGTCTCCACTCTACAGGCTTCTTAGCCCAGACTCCTTTCCCACCAAATCCTAGTCCCACCCCTCTTAACTCTCCATTCCAGTCCCAATACCTTCACATTGCCCAGCCGCGTCCATTCCCCCCAGCCCCAACCCCTTAGGTCTCTGTCCACAGTCTCCTTGTCCAGTCACTCCCAGTTCCTCCCCTCCTGGCTCCTCACCCAATCTGTCTTTCTTCCCAACCCAGGCTTCCAGTTCCACTCCCCCGCCCCCACAGCCGGTCACAGATACATTTTCCTTCCCCACTGGCTCCCATTCGTCCAATCTCAGTGCCCCTCCTGCACCCCCAGCTCCTCATCCCAGTCTCTTTGTGCAGTGAGTGCTGACTATTCAAAGAAAAGGTCACAAGAATGTTTTAGCTTGAGCAAAACAATGTATTTTTTCACTAGTCTCGTTTTCAGAAACAGCAGATCCATTTTGGCTGAAATTTTCCAGTGAAGTTCAGACACATACCACAAAAAATTCCAATCTGAACAGTTAAAGTTTGGCAAGTTATAAACAACTGAAATCAGGGTCTGATAATGGGAAGTGTCTGGCAACCTTCATAATAGGCAGTGCTACAAGTCCCACTTAAAATAACCTCTACTGTCGAGAGCCCATGTATCTTAAAGGGCAAGAGTCTAGTTGCAGCACTTACAAGTGGGGCATGGAGATGGGCTCAAAAACATTCTCAGCTGGCTAGTTGTTTAGTTGCAGCTATAATTATGCTCTGTCCCTTTTAATTATAACCACTTGCAAGCCGTTCTCCTAACATTTCACTCCTAATAAATTGCAATCTTAAGATCTTGTGATCCTGTTAGATTTCCACCATTTAAGCTGGAAGTTCTGTAAAAACAACTGTCTGACAAGATTAAGCTTCTGCTGGACCAGAACAGGAAAACAATTCCTTTGCAGTTTTGGTTGGTATCAAAATGATTTCTGAATCTGTGATTTGGACCAGATCCCAGTGGTGTTAAATTCTGAAGATTATCATTCAAGCCAGTGTGCTGAAAATAAACCAGGAGCACATGACCAGAGTGAGATAGTGCTTCCCATACTCAATGCACACATAACACTTAAATGAATTTGACCTAACATTACAGGGATATTCAGTATAAAATCATGACATATGGTGAGTGAAAGTCAGAGAATAAAGGGGACACATGAATGGGCCAATTTGGGTAGATTTGCTCCATTACATTTGGAGTGCCAACCACAGTCAGCCCAGTGTTTTCAAGTCTCACCCCCCATAAGTAATTAGACAGAGGCTGTATTATGTGTAATTCCTGCACAGTTAAAGTCCCCCAAGAATCACAACTTAGTACTTTCATTTCCACTGCTTACTGTAGAAGAGCTGCCTCAAAACAATATGGTAAGGTGGATGCTCTAGGGTGCTGACAATTCATTATATCCTGCAAGCTACTGTCTACGTTTCCTTTCCTGGTGGTGCTATGGGGCAAGGGTAACAAACTGAAGAGTGATGTGCTATTATTTCCAATTCATAGTACAGCGTCAAATAATGAAAGATCAGATGGTTACTACAAGCCACCATATTTTGCACAGCTGCTGTAATCTTACAAGGGAATTTACTAAAAGAAAAGTACACTGAGCAAGAACATGATTCTGCACTTCATCTGTACCAAAGAATACTGCAACACAGAGAGAACGGAAGTCAAACACAAGTAAAGAGGGACGTTTTGCTTTAAAAGGCCATAAAATATTAATGAACAAAAATTAGGAGGAGGAGGAGTATTTGAGAGGAATGGAGTAATCATGCATCCTTGATATAGAAGAAATCCTTTAAGTACTTAATACATTAGGGGATGTCTGTCCCCACTTCTCCCCCTGAACTATACATTATTTCTTCATAACCTGCCCAAGTAATATGAAAAATGCTCAGTGTAAACAAGACACAGCAATACAAACACCTTACATTACAGACACAGGAAAGTCACACCATCGATAATCACACACACTCCCATGCAATAAGGAGATAAACCTGAGTTCACCTGCTGCTGATAATGGTGCAGAATAATGAACAGAAGTGTGATGCTGAGTGCAGAAGTGACTCAGCGATATTTACTGCTATGCCCCATAATTAATACCACTTAACATAATCACAGCTCAATTTATCATTTACAAATGAGTCTTCAGTTTAGATTTTCATTACTCCCTAAAAGTGGGAACAAGTGTTACTTCAGTTTTCCCTACCAGGGAAAAAAAAATACTTGCACCTGTAAGAAAATCTCCCAAGATGGTGCTTGATTTAGTTTTAGTTTTACTGCAGGAAATTGAATGATTGTGAACTCTAATTTGATTTTGTTTCTGTTTTCAAAATTGGTTTTTATTACATATGTCAAAGAAAAGAGATTGTCCTGAAGAGTCAGACAAGGGAACACATTGTTCTGGCCTCCATTTCATTGCTAGTGAGCATCATCATATTTCAAATTTCATTTGTTACTTACAGGACATTAAACAGTTTGCTAATCAGTAGATTACCAGAAAATAAAAGTAGCTCGAAAATTCTACTTGCTTCTGTAAAAACTGGCATCTTGCATACCTCCCCCTCCATCTCACCCACACATATGCTCCTTCCTCTGTTTAGCTCTACATAGTGGAATTCTATTACGCTGGTCTGTCAGAACATCTCACATCTTCCTCACTCAGTTGGAACTCACAGCATGAGCATTTAAATGTTTTGAGCTTTCTCCCTTGCCATAAATAATGCCAGAAGGGCCAGCAGTCCATACTTGCCCTGCTGTACAACATAAAAGAAGAATGTGAGAGGACTTTTCTTCAGAACACTTCAGAATAAAGAAAATATTTATGTACCAACACATTGTCAAAGTGCAAGGGCTGGTGTTTTTTTTGTACTTATAGATTAAATGGAGATGTGACAGCATGTGATTGGCTAGTATAATGCATTATTGATAACACTACTGCCACACAACATGATGGCATTTCCTTTTACATAACTGATTATGGATTAATGGCCAAGTGGTGATTCCCTAAGGTTGCTGAATCACAGAAAATAGGAAAATGACAACATTTTCTTCTATACTATCAGCTGGGTACCGTTATAGTTTTCCTGAGCCATAACAGATGTTCTTTTTTTATGTACATAAAAGGATGTTTTGCCACTTATAGAATCATATGGGCAAAAAAATGGAAGCATTGCAGGCTAAAGATGCCAGAGATTAAACAAGTTAATGAGAAGTGGCTATAACATACATAGCTTTTACATAAATTCAACATTAAACAAAAACAATTGGAAGGAACAAATTTAACTTTTTAAAAATCTTAAATATTTATAGGCTAAAATGGATAATATATCCTACCTTAATATCAGTACAGGTTCACACAAAAAACAAAGTTTCAGTTGGAAAACTTCTGCTCAAATGGTTGAAGTTTCGCACATTTATAGACAAAGGAAAACCGGGTTTTATAATGAGAATTTTCAGGCAACCTTAAGTATAGGTGATGCTACCAGCTCCAAGAATGATACTGGATGATCAAAATCTCAATTTTATACAGGAAAGGAAGGGAAGACAAGAAAATATGTAATTTAAAGATACTTGGGAATTTTTTAATCCTGTTTAGCATTAAGAGGTTTACTCCAAATCTTAAAAACAGAGGATAAAGCTTATTTCTCACTGGACTTCTGTTTCTTGTACTACAATATAGGACTTACAGACAGTAAAATGCCATTGACAAAGACAAAATGCTGAAAAGATTATTTGCTAAATTACCTCAGTATATGGACACTATAAAATACAATAGGATATATATTTCTAATATATATTCATCGCCTCCACATATGCAACAGAACTACATGGAAAAGCAAACAAAAATTTTTGTTCCAAAATGTTTTAAGACTATCATTAAATTAGATTTGCAAGAAATGCCCAGTTAATTTTCTTGTTGCAAAAATCTGACTGGCAGGAGTTTCTACATCTCACTCCATATTTGTAGATAAACATCGTATTTTTGATTTGCACATAGTTGCCTGCTTAATACATATTCATTCAGCAAAATGACTCAGCTGTGGTAACTTGAAGACCTAGCACAGAGATACAGCTTGGAGATTTGAAGATTTTGGTGGCAGTAGTCTGCTCAGCAGAGTAAAGACAGGTGACAGTGACTCTCGAAAGGATCCTCTTAAGTTTATTAATAGAGGTTGAAATTTGGAAAGGGCTGGAAGTGCCATGAGTGATGCACATTTTGGTGAAGAGAACATTTTGTCACTCTATGTTTGTTCAGCTTGGTGATTTATGTATATAGAATGATGAGATATTATACTGATCTCTGGCCTCATTTTTTTCTTAGAGTGACTGATGGAGATCTAATTTTTCGCACTTGAGTATGATTTACCATATGTTTCTTCTTACAAGACAACACAACATTGTGTTTTCCCTGTGTTAGTATGGAAGGCTATTGGGCTGTTGCACTGGGGAACTCAACTGGTGCTGAGGTAATTTTGATTAAGGTCTTTTCTAATGGGCGCTGTCATCTGTGCAATGTCTAGTTAGGGTGATAATCACTAACAGAGACTCAGGATACACTTTTATTATGTAATTCCATTATTTTAACTGTCTAAGTGTACATCACTGGTCTGATGTAGTATAGTGATACCGATGTCCCTATGAGATGAATCTGACCCCCATCCATCCTTTGATACCTTTGACCAAGAAAAATTGGTGAGCTAATAGCAAGATCTTGCAGGAGAGGACAGGATCTCCTACAGTGTATTTGCTTTTTCTCAGAGTCCCCAGTGGATAGTAATAAGTATTTAATCTTCCTCCTCTTGGCTGTTCCTAGACCTATGAAGGATCCTGTATGGCTTCATTCAGTCACTCTTTCTGTTCAATGTAGAGCTGCTAGGAGACAGTGCGATATTTGCAGATGATCAAGTATCAGGGGGTAGCTGTGTTAGTCTGTATCCACAATAACAACTAGGAGTCTGGTGCACCTTAAAGATGAACAGATTCATTTGGGCATAAGCTTTCATCTGTAAAAAAAACACTTCTTCAGATGCAGATGATATATTTCTACTTTTTCCTTTTAAGTCCAGATGTTTACCCAACATCCAGCAGAAGTAAAGATTGGGATAGCTACCCTGGTTTAAAAATCAATCTAGATAAAATGGAAATAATGCTGAACAGCAGAGGGAAATGTGGAAGCCTCTGCAGGGATGTGACTGCAACTTCTATTTGAGGAGTATGCCTAGCTTTTGCTGCAGAGTAAATCACATTCTTGTGGTCATAGTGGATTCACTGCTACTTCTTCATTTCATTTGCATCAGAAACACCTCATTTTTTTTTATTATTTAAGGATCTAGTTCCACCACAAATTATTGGACTTGATGCAGAAATCAGCGGGTGAAAGTATACGACCTGTGTCATTCTGCAACAGGACAGATTAAATGATCATAATAGTCTATGTTGGCCTTAAAATCTATGAGTCTACAAAGGCTGGTCTGGAGACTACAAACACTCCCATATTATCAAAAAAAGAAAAGGAGGACTTGTGGCACCTTAGAGACTAACCAATTTATTAGAGCATAAGCTTTCGTGAGCTACAGCTCACTTCCTCAGATGCATATCGTGGAAACTGCAGCAGGCTTTATATATACACAGAGAATATGAAACAATACCTATTCCCACCCCACTGTCCTGCTGGTAATAGCTTATCTAAAGTGATTTCCAGCACAAATCCAGGTTTTCTCACCCTCCACCCTGGATTTGTGCTGGAAATCACTTTAGATAAGCTATTACCAGCAGGACAGTGGGGTGGGAATAGGTATTGTTTCATATTCTCTGTGTATATATAAAGCCTGCTGCAGTTTCCACGATATGCATCTGAGGAAGTGAGCTGTAGCTCACGAAAGCTTATGCTCTAATAAATTGGTTAGTCTCTAAGGTGCCACAAGTCCTCCTTTTCTTTTTGCGAATACAGACTAACACGGCTGCTACTCTGAAACTCCCATATTATGTGGAGCTCATCACAGTGGCCTATGTGTTGTGTTCTCTAGGCAAAGTACACTGAACAACACACTATTCGGACTACCCTTGAAGTGCTCCCAGAAACTGCACCTTGTGCAGAATTCAGTAGCTCACTTCTTGATGGGTTGCTCTGAGCAGCTCTCACCAGTGCTATCAGGTCTTTTACACTGGCTGCCTGTTTGATTCTGGACGCTATTCAAGATGTTGGTGATAAGCTCTAAATGGTCTTTGGCACAGTTATCTGAACAATCACGTCTCCCATGTTTTCTCATGGAGTGTATAATCTTGATTGCTGACAGTTCCTTGAATGGACTTTACTAGGATGAGCAGCAGGATTTTCTCAGTAGAGAGCCCACATCTCTAGAACCAAAATTAATTGATTAGAGTTATTAGAGTTATTTTTGCTGAAAAAGAAACTTTGATTAGAAGACAAGAAGATGGATTTATAACCATGCAGGTCAGCGATGGAGCAATGAACAAATGATTAGAGTCAGCTGAAATCATAAATAAAAAAATCTCACACACCAAGCTGGAAACTTAATTTCAATATATTTTACAGGCTTGAAGAGACCATTAGATGATCTAGTCTGACCTCCTGGATAACACAGTCTATTCAGTTTCACCCAGTTGCCCCTGCATTGAGCCCAGTAACTTGTCCTTGACTGAACTTATCTTCCAGAAAGGTATCCAGTCTTCATCTGAAGACACTAAGAGATGGAAAATCCACCACTGCCCTAGGTAATGTGGCCAATTCTCATGATTTTATTGTCAATCTTGTGATATTAGGTGTTCTCTTAAACCTCCAGTTCCTGAAGTCCTGTGATCACATGAGAACCTCAGGTTTCCTTTAAAAAGAAAGTTTCTAGCCCTTGTAGTTGCTGAGAAAAGTTTGAAAACACGAACAAAGTGTATGCTAAGGGCTGTTTTCAGTTACACTCTGTGCAAACCTACTGAAGTCAAGGTGGATGCGTGGGAGTGAGTGAGACTAGAACAGATCACTAGAAAGGCTGGGCAACTAAAAGAATAGAGAACATACACATTAAGCTAAAATAGCTTTTCAGGAAGTTTTGAATCACACTGGGTTCTGCCTCTACACAGATCAGCAAGCTGGGAGAGTGCAAGAAGCCCCACTCTTGGGCTCCATGTGCAGGGAGAGCACACAATCCAGAGATGAACATAAGCCAGTACGGTCTGGTACAGCATAACGGCAAGAGCTGGTATGCCGTGGCAGACCAGACTGGCTTCCCCAGGCCGGCAATTTAAAGGGTCTGGGGCTCCTGGCAGTGGCCAGAGCCCCAGGCCCTTTAAATTGCCACCAGAGCCCTGCTGCCAGACCCCCTGGATAGCAGAGGTGGCTTGGGCGGTGAGTTAAAGAGCCTGGGGCTCTGGCCGCTGCAGGGAGCCCCGGGCCCTTTAAATTGCTGCTGGAGCCCTGCTGCCGGAGTCCTGGGGTAGCAGCGGTGGCCAGGGGCTCCGGCAGCAATTTAAAGGGCCCGGGGTGGTAGCGGTGGTCAGAGCCTTGGGCCCTTTAAATTGCCGTTCGAGCCCCACTGCAGAGCCCTGGGGAAGCAATGGTGGCCTGGGGCTCCGGCGGTGATTTAAAGGGCTCGGGGCTCCCAGCCGCCACTGCCACAGAGGAGCCCCGGGCCCTTTAAATCTCCACCAGAGATCCGAACCCTGGGGTAGCAGTGGCAGCTGGGAGCCCTGGGGCTCTGTCAGCAATTTAAAGGGCCCGGGGCTCTGCTGTGGTAGCAGTGGCCGGGAGCCCCTGGCCCTTTAAATCGCCCCCAAACCCCGGGGTTCCCAGCCACCTCTGCAGCTGGTAGCTCTGGGGGTGATTTAAAGGTCACACCTCTTCCGGTTAAGGCCACGCCCGCTGCTCAGGACTCCTGTGTAACAGTAAGTCCTTTCAATTACTTTCACCCTTGACACAATCACAGTTTTTTCACTCACCTGAGCACAAGGACAGATTGTGGATATGGTCCCCAAAGGAGAAGGGGAAGAAGAGAGGCCATCGGCAGCTGTGGAGGAAGAGCACATCTCACCATAGGAAAGGCTAGCACAGCAGCTATGCTTCCCTGGGAGTCTCTGGCTTTCCATACTCCTCCACCCACAGTGCAGGGCAGTGACTAGAAGATACAATACAATCTGAAGAGTCCAGCTGTGTCACTGAGGTTCATTTGTAAATTTTAGACAATCAATTGTTATTCATTTTCAAGAAGGGCAGGCTTACTGGGTCAAATTTTGCTCTCATTTATGGATGTAATAGAGCAGATTTTGGTCATTTTGATTAACTTGTATCAAGACCTGGACAGTTTCTTCAACAGTCTGAGACTTCCACCAATTCCAAAAATCCTACAACATTGTATATGGCCCAGAAACCAAAACTGCCATCTCAGAGGAAGGAAATGTTCATTAGTTTAGATCTTGCTAACTATATAGACATTGAAAAGGTTAAACTGGATTTTGTCATAGGCACCCAATGAAAACAACAAATAATTTTCAGACTCCTATTTGCAATGAAGTACATTAACACTATTTACCCCTTCAGATAATACAAGAAACAGGGATCACCCAATGAAATTAATAGGCAGCACGTTTAAAATAAACATAAGGATGTATTTCTTCACACAATGCAGAGTCAACCTGTGGAACTCATTGCCAGGGGATGTTGTGAAGGCCAAAAGTATAACTGAGTTAAAAAAAAGAATGAGGGAAGTTCATGGAAGATAGGTTAATCAATGGCTATTAGCCAAGATAGTCAGGGACACAACTCCATGCTCTGGAGTGTCCCATAATCTCTGACTGCCAGAAGCCGGGAGTGGATGACAGGGGATGGCTCACTTAATAATTGTCCTGTTCTATTCATTCCTTCTGAATCATCTGGCTCCAGCCACTGTCTGTCGGACGACAGGATACTGGCTAGACTGATCATTGGTCTGACCCAGTATGGCAATTCTTATATTAATAGCACCACAGCATATTTTTGATAATCCTTCCATGTGTTCTACAATTAGAAGAGAAATACTTTAAAGGAAGATCGCCATTACATCTTTGTAATATCCACTGAGAAATCTTGTTCTTTTAAAAATACTATTAATCATTCATAAATACTCCCAAAAATCATGGCCTGATCCTGTTAACTCTTACTCATGGGAATAATCTCTAGGTGTGTGAATAATTCCATTGAAACCAATGGAATAACTGACATGAGTAAATAAGAAGATTTAAGCTGATAACTGCTCTCTTATCAGGGCTTTTTAGATGTGGAATATTGCTGTAATATAAGCAATGTTATTCTAATATAGAGATGTAAACATAACACAGGATATGAGAATTAACATTAAGGGCACTGATCGCCTGTTGTAGTGCATTACATCTGAACGATAATATTGACCTCCTCTCTGTGCTTGCTGAACCTCTCAGCGGGGCCAAGGTTAGTACCATTTTTCCAAGTATGCAGGACACTTCAATGCCGTGGTCATCTTCACTTTACTAAGAGTTCTAAGTTACAGAACAGCTCTGAGATAGAAAAAGAATTAAAGGAATTATTAGTAGGACATGGCAAAGATTTGCAACTGTTTAAACAGAACATGAGGGACATAATTGTAGCTCATTCTAAACTAACACTACACCCAGTGGAAATATGAGAGAATGAATACTCTCAATCTAACTTTTGCTTGATGGAAAGGGAAAGAATTTAATTCCACTAAATGCCAGACAGAGAAGTCTTATCATAAAAGTGCCAGATGCGCCATTTCATAACTTCAAAAGACTCATTTAGAGATAAGAGGTCTCAGAAAACTGAGAGACTGATAATAGCTTTCTTTTCACTCCATGCAGTTCTATAAAGATCAGATGCAACTGTCATTAACAGAAATGAAAATGAACAGATTCTGTCTCAGCTATCCATGCCATGGTGGCTCCATCATAATAAGGTTATTGGAAAACTGGAAACAAATGTGGCCACCACAATATATTTTAAATACTGCACACAAATACACTCTTTATATTAAGAAAAGGAGTACTTGTGGCACCTTAGAGACTAACCAATTTATTTGAGCATAAGCTTTCGTGAGCTACAGCTCACTTCATCGGACGCATACAGTGGAAAATACAGTGGGGAGATTTATATACACAGAGAACATGAAACAATGGGTGTTACCATACACACTGTAACAAGAGTGTAAACAACGTCATTCACTCCTAAAAATATTCTTGGCAAAAATGCCTTCTTAATATTTAATGTAATATTAAATTTCTACTTATTTGTGTAATCAAAATTATGCTAACCTATAGTGTGTAATATAAATAGTTTTCAGAGTAACAGCCGTGTTAGTCTGTATTCGCAAAAAGAAAAGGAGTACTTGTGACACCTTAGAGACTAACCAATTTATTTGAGCATAAGCTTTCGTGAGCTACAGCTCACTTCATCAGATGCATACTGTGGAAAGTGTAGAAGATCTTTTTATATACACACAAAGCATGAAAAAATACCTCCTCCCACCCCACTCTCCTGCTGGTAATAGCTTATCTAAAGTGATCACTCTTCTCACAATGTGTATGATAATCAAGTTGGGCCATTTCCAGCACAAATCCAGGTTTTCTCACCCTACCCTCCCCCCCACACACACAAACCCACTCTCCTGCTGGTAATAGTTTTCTTTGACAGGGTAACAAGCCTTGTGGATTGGGGGGAAGTGGTAGATGTGGTATATCTTGACTTTAGTAAAGCTTTTGATACTGTCTCACACGATCGTCTCATAAACAAACTAGGGAAATGCAGCCTAGATTGTGCTATTATAAGGTGGGTGCATAACCGGTTGGAAAACCATTCCTAGAGAGTAGTTATCAGTGGTTCATAGTCAAGCTGGAACGGCATAACGAGTGGGGTCATGCAGGGATCAATTCTAGGTCTGGTTCTGTTCAATATCTTCATCAATGTTTAGATAATGGCATAGAGAGTACACTTTAAAGTTTGCAGATGACCAAACTGGGAGGAGTTGCAAATGTTTTGGAGGATAGAATTAAAATTCGAAAGAATCTGGACAAACTGGAGAAATAGTCTCAAGTAAATAGGATGAAATTCAATAAGAGCAAATACAAAGTACTCCACTTAGGAAGGAACAATCAGTGCACACAAACAAAATGGGAAATGACTGTCTAGGAAGGATTACTGCAGAAAGGGAACTGGGGGTCATAGTGGATCACAAGCTAAATATGACTCAACAGTGTAACACTGTTGCAAAAAAAAGCAAACATCATTCTGGGATGTATTAGCCAGGAATGTTGTAAGCAAGACACAAGAAGTAATTCTTCTGCTCTACTCTGCACTGATTAGGCCTCAACTGGAGTATTGCATCCAGTTCTGGGTGCCACATTTCAGGAAAGATGTGGACAAATTAGATAAAGTCCAGAGAAGAGCAACAAAAATGATTAAAGATCTAGAAAACATGACCTGTGAGGGAAGATTGAAAAAATTGGTTTTGTTTAGTCTGGAGAAGAGAAGACTGACAGAGGACATGATTACAGTTTTCAAATACGTAAAAGATTGTTACAAGGAGGAGGAGGGAGATAAATTGTTCTTGTTAATCTCTGAGGATAGGACAAGAAGTAATGAGCTTAAATTGCAGCAAGGGTGGTTTAGGTTGGACATTAAGGAAAAACTTCCTAATTGTCAGTTAACCACTAGAATAAATTGCCTAGCGAGGCTGTGGAATCTCCACCACTGGAGATTTAAGAGCAGGTTAGACAAACACCTATCAGGGATTTCAGCGTTTCTCAAACTGGGGTCCGTGAGGATACTTTAGGAGGTCTGCGGGCCCCACTGATCAACTCCTCCCACTTCCTCCCAGCATCTCCTGTACGCCTGGGAACAGCTGTTCAGTGGCGTGCAGGAGGCGCTGGAAGGGAGGGGGAGAAATGGGGGGTGGGGCAGAATCATGGCTGGCCATGCTGATTCAACTCCACCTCTCCCTCCCAGTGCCTACTGCATGCTGGGGAACAGCTGTTCAGTGGCATGTAGGAGACGCTGGGAGGGAGGAGGAGCAGCGGGGACGGGGTGCACTTGGGGGAGGAGCAGAAAGAGGAGGTGAAGAGGAGGAGCAGAGGTGGAGCAGGGGCAGGAAGGGGTGGAGACTTGGGGGAAGGCGTGGAGTGGGGGTGGGGCCTGGGGCTAAACAGGGGCCTTGGGGGGGGGGGTCCGCAAAAATTTTTAAATCAAAATGTGGGTCCTTGGGTTGCTAAAGTTTGAGAACCTTTGTGAAAAGTTTGAGAAAAGATAATACTTAGTCCTGCCACGAGATGACCCCTTGAAGTCTCTTCTAGTTCTACAATTCTATGATTTAGAAACTATATAAGACAACGAGTGAAGAAACCATCCTGATTGAGATAAAATTGATACCAGTGATCAAGAATTACTTGAAATTAGCATAAGAAAAACTGGATTCAAAGAGTGCAGTAGTACAAGGTGTTAGATATCAAGAAAGCAAACTTTGGGGTGGTAGGGGCTTTGTCTACATTCAATTTTTGTTCCATTGTAAATATATCAGCTTAGAAATGAATTTATCAAGACGGTTACAGAGATTTACCTATACTAATCCCTAAACCAATATAATTAAATTGGTACAAAAGCTGGGCGTACAATGGTCCTATAAATCCTAAAAAGAAATGTGCAATAGAATGTAGTTTTAGAATCTATTAGTGTGAAGAAGCGTGGAAAACTTTGAAAGATACCATAATTAGAGTATAACAGGCTACAATTCCTCTCAAAAAAGAATAGAAGAAACTGTTAAAGCGGTGAAGTTAAAAGAAAGAACATTTAACTGGACATAGAAAAAGGGGGAGGCAACTGAACAAGAATACATGGTCAGTAAAGGTTTGAAAAGAACAGATAATGGCACAAAGAACTGCAGAATGGGTACTTCTTACCCAAAGAGGATAATAGGAATAAGAAGGGATTTTACAGAAATAGCAGGTGAAAAAAAATACTAGAGAAAAAGTAACAACAGGGGGTCAATAATAAGGCCCTGCTTCAGCAAAGCTCTTGAGAACAAGTTTAAAGTTAAGCACAACCTTAATTGCTTTGCTGAATCAAGGCCTAAAGTAAAGAGGGGGGAAGATAAAATCATTGATGATTCTAACATGGTAATGATTGTGTACTAGTTTTTTAAAAAAATGTTTGACACCAAAAATAAAGAAGAGATTTATTTAAAAATTGATAAAAACTCAGGTAAGGAAATACTATTACAATTTGCAATAACGTACATCAGTGCATCCAGATGACAAACTAAGTTAAGAGAAACATCCTTGGGGATTAAGAGATTTAGCAAATGAATTTATCATAATAATGACACTCATCTTTGAAATGTTGAGAACAGCAAAAACATGGGGGGAAAGAAAAAGCAAACATAGTACCAGTTTTCAAATCGGGAAAGAAGAATGATCCTGGCAATTACTGAATTTACTCCCTAGAAAAGTAATGGAGCAAATGAGAGAAAATATCTATAAGTATCTGGAAAAGAACAGAATCTTTAGCAATAAGTAGAATGGCTTTGTTATGAAGTCCACATTGTGCCCGACAAACACTGATAGCTTATTTTGACAGAATGGTCAAATTAGTAGAATGCAACAGACGTAATGTGTCTCCATTTGAGCAATGCATTTAATAGTTACTTGGTATAGGAACAATCTCAAATGAGCTGAAAGCTGCTGCAGGACTACATGCAAGGGATAGTGAGAAACGGCATGTATAGAGATGGGGAAGTGAATGGTGTGATGTCATGGTGACTCATGATTGAACTGGATTTACAGAGACAGTCTCATGTATTGCAAGGCTCCTTCACATTGCTCCCGCATTACTCAGAGGCCTTGAAATGGGCATGTGTAAATAAGGCCCTAAAATACAGTGACAGGGAGGTATACAGTAAGGGCCCTTTACATGACAACCAGGGTCACAGTATTAGCCACTCTTAATAATCTTGTAAAAAAGTATAAATAACACATTAATGACATTTGTAAAAGTGAAATATGAGTGCTGACAAGCAGAAATTGGCAAGATTGGGTAGTATTACATATGCCTCTGAGGCTAGATAATACAAAGGGACCTCTGGAGAGGTTAGATAACATGGGCAAAAGTAAAATGAGATTACATTTGGAGAGCACATACATCTGATGAAAAATAATCTATAACACAGATATTCAATTGATTGGAAAAATATGAGACGCAGTGATGCTGAAAGAGATCTAAGGATCATAGTGAACAGCTATTTAGACTTGAAATCACTGATATGGGAAAATGTTGGCCCTCAGATATTCACACCAAGTTATTAAAGTCACAACTTGCCTTGAGAAACTGGATCTTCAATTGCAAAAAATGTACAATACATTACTGGACTGCAAATATAAATTTATCACCTCATGGGGTTAGGCAATAATTGTTCCTTATAGTCTCTGTATTATTACACAAAGGCTATATTAAAAGAACATTAAGATTACAAAAGACAAGTATTAAAAAATTAGCAAATGTCAGCATTAAGGTTTCCTTTAAAAATAGTATGTAGTCAAGTAATTGACTGTATCAAATACTGTATCATAATACATACGCACAAGGGAGCTGAATTTAGGCTGCACAGGCAACCTTAATTCTGGCATTTTCTAATCCTGAATGCTTGATTTTGCAACCTTAAAAATGTTCTTCTACCATATGTTGTATGTAATTTCCTAGGTTTATAAAAAACAAACTGAAAAAGCAAATTCCATACTGTGGCTCTATATTGACACTCACACTGGTCATCAGCAGGGTTGTGATCTTTAGATCCACCACACAGTTCTGCACTTGAACTAGCAGAGTAACTGACAGCAGCAGTAGGTAGTCACCCTGTATACGGACTAGGACTAGAAAGAGATGGGACACCTTGCCAGTGGGTTTCACAGATATTTGCTGTCAGCAGAGAAATGGTGAGACTCAGGAATACTGGGTTCCATTCCAGGCTCCGGAGAGGAGTGTGCTCTGGGGGTAATACTCCTCAATCACCTTCTTCTTCAGCCCTCCAAATTGTTCCTGTCTTCATCCAGTCTCTTTCCCACCAAAGGCTCCTCATCACAGTTCCATTCTCCTCATCGAGTCAGTCCCAGTCTCTACTTCACAGGCTTCTCACCCCAATCCTAGTCTCCTTCCCCCTCAAATACTGGCCTCATCCTTACAATTTGTCAGATGGTTATATCCTGGCCAAATTTAGAATGATGTTATTGGAGGTGGCAAAAGACATATCCCTGACACAAAGGCCACCTCCTGCCAAATTTCAAGTACCTGACCAAAGGAAGAGAATACTAGAGATGTTCAAAGAAAAGGTCACCAGAATTTTTTTTTTAACATGGGAAAAACAATTTATTTTCTCCTAATTTCATTCTCAGAAATGGCTGAACTATTTTGTCTGTACTAAAAAAAAAATCAGCTTGGACTAAGGCAGATACCCAACATGGGAAATGTCAACCAATAAAGTACACATTTGGTAAAGTTATGAGCAACTGAAAACTAGGCCATACAATGGGAAGCTTCGGGGAACTTTAATATATAAATGCACTACCAGCCTCCCCTATAATTTCAGGGAGTTTCTCAGACAAATTTACCACTGCCATGAGTGGCTAGTTTTAGGGTAAGTAGCATTTAGTTTTAGGATAAGAGTTAAAAATGAAGATGAAGCTGAGATTCAGACAAGAATCAAAATGTTGGTGGTAAAGACATTAGCCAAATCACTGTACCTTTACATGTTCATCCATAGCTAATTCACATGGCATACAAAGTATGCCTTCCTGATATAATTTTTTTTCTTGCTCTTTAAGCAAATAGATTAATGCCTATAATCTTTGTCAAGGACAGCAAGAGGAGAAAAATGGCAACAAAGCTCAGTAAACTGTGTAGGATTGATTTCTACTTTCCTCTTTGAAAACACGGATAACAATTCTCCAGAGATGATGTTAAAATGAATCTAACACAATGGTTCATTTAAGACGACACTTGATGCTGATTTCCAAGTGTCCATTTGCAGTCAATTTATTATTTCAACTTTAGACTCTGGCTCCCAAGAGACAAATAATGCTAACAAACCCGTTACAAAATGGCGTTACAATTCAGCTATAAATTGGACTAGTTCAGCACCCTTAATTGTTAAATGTTCTGTGCTGCACTTATCTCCTCCATGTTAAGTACCCTGTACTGACATGCAACATAAGCATATTCCTGTGTCTGGTCTCTTGGTCTGCAGGAAGGCAAGAGATGGGAAGAGTGAAGATTCAGGAATTATTGCCCCGATGATAATAAAAGGTGGATTTCTGCTCAACAGTGGGAGGCTATGGAATGAAAGGATGGTCGTGTGGCCTCTGGCTAGTAACTCAATCTACAAGATGCATTTATTCACTCAGGCTGCTGTGGAGGGTGCACAAGGTCTGCATAGGGAGAAGGAATCATGAGTTTGGTGCTGCTGTATAAAAATGTATGTGTTCATAACTTGTGTTGGGGTGCCTACCCCTTTAAATAGGTGTCCCTTTTTATTATTATAGAATCCAAAGACAAAGTAATTTTTCGGAGTTTCAGTTCCACACCTATAAAATAGGAGTAAACAATACTTTCCCACCTCATGGGGGTGTTATGAGGATAAATTAATAAATATTGGTGAGGTGCTCAGATACTACACGAATTAATTAGGTAGGTAGATAAATAGAAATTCCAACACGGGAATGTATGCATGTGACTTCAAAAGAGTTCTTTTTACTCAGAGACAGAAGTACAATATGTGCAGATACAATCATAGTAAGTTACATTTTTAATGGAATAACTACATTAAGTACCCTAAATAGTCACAACGATTCTTGTATTCATTACCATATTTCACTCTTATTGATTTGTACTATGCACAGGTTTGAGGCAGAATAAGAATTAAGTCCTCTTGGGCCTATTGGATGGTTAAATTAAAAAAAAATCCATATTTTGCAATCCACATCTTGCAAGGAAAATCCATGTTTGCAAGCAGAAGAGTATAGGTCTCAGATCTACCGCCCTCTAGATTGATACGACAGCTAATTCTTATCATTAACTGCTGCTTCAACAGAAGCATGATGGTTTTTCAGTGAAAATTTCTCCTCAGAACCTATCCTAAGAGGGCAGCAGAAATCATTTTTTAAAGTCACTGACAGATACAACCCCAAATCTCTCCCAAAACAGAGTTAAATCAGAACTTTACTACCAAATCTGTAGTAAGACACAAGGTGGGTGAGGTAATATCTTTGATTTCTGTTGGTGAAAGAGACAAGCTTTCAAGCTTATCCTGGATATTCTCTCTAATATCCTGACACCAACACAGCTACAACAACACTGCAAACAATATTTATATTAGTGGGAAAGAGTACTGCGGCACCTTATAGACTAGCAAACGTATTGGAGCATAAGCTTTTGTGGGTGAATACCCACTTCTTCAGATGCATGTCTGAAGAAGTGAGTATTCACCCACGAAAGCTTATGCTCCAATACGTCTGTTAGTCTATAAGGTGCCACAGGACTCTTTGCTGCTTTTACAGATCCAGACTAACACGGCTACACCTCTGATACTTAACATTTATATTGTAAACCAAGGTCTGAGGGCCAAAGTCCATTCTCATTTGCACTGGTGTTAATGAGAAGTAATTCCACTGAGTTCAGTTGAGTTGATCCAGTTTTATACCTGACGTAACTATGAGCACAATTTACACCTTAATCCGTAGTGTCCATCAGGCAGAGATAAGGAGAGCAAACCCGACATTAGCCTCCAGAGTGCACACAAAGTAACCTGTATGTGCTCTCTGTGGAAGCACAGTATAGATCTACTGTATCTGTAACTCCACTGCTACACCAGTAAAATCAACTGTTCCATATGCATGTGTGTTATGCAGCGTATGAGCCTGAACAGGTACAAATTCCAATACGTAAGAAGCTCTGAACAAACATTACATATAACTAAGTAGGATGGTAAGACAGGACAATCCAGTGCAATTTGAACCTTAATGTTTTTATTGCTCTTTAGTTTTTATTTGACGTAATGAGATTTGATGCACTCAAATCATTTATCTTGTTCTGGAACATTCAGCTGTATGGGAAAACATCACCGACCTAGAAAGCTACTGACTCAGGTTGGATATTTAGTTTGGGAGAGAAGGCAATTACTATGCTTGATGGTTCATATGGACCACATGCCCTTAGAAAGCAGACACCTTTCAATTGATCCTTTGATTTGTTGGAAGGGGTGGAAGAGGCTAATTAAATCAGTCACCCTGCATACCTTAAAGTGTTGTGATGCTGCAGAAACCATATAGATGCTGCTCAAAGGTATGATGAGTTTTCAACTGCAGAAGTCCCACTTAACCCACTCCACATAGTCATGTCTCTGCAGGTCTGTGGGATGTGCCGGTGTGGGAAGGGGGCTGCTTTTGGCAGGCCTCTCCATTCTAACATGAGCAGATTTCCCAATTAAATCCTATGCAGGAGACAATACTAGCCAATATCAGCATTATCTCACCTATATATCCAGGAGATAAAATGCAGGTGGCAGGGAAAGGGGATCGAGTCCCTGACCGGCACTACCCTGGGATCTATGTAGGTAACCAGGTATCCTAGTCTCATCCCCTGGCTCCTCCACAAATCTCCAGAGCCTTCTCCTTAAGGGAAGCATGCAGAGAAATTAACGTCACAGAGTTTTCTGCTTATTTCTCCACCACCACCACCACGTAGGTTTTCCCTGAAAGGGGAGAATGCAATCCTAAAACAACAATGAGTCCCTTTAAGAGTAGTCCTTATTAACTATGGCTGGAAGTTTTAAAGGATCCTAAGGGTGTTAGATGACCAAGTCTCACTGAAAGTCAATGGGAGTTAGACATCTGATTCCCTGAGACCCCACAGAAATCCCAGTCTATATTTCTTAACTTTCCTAAATGAGATCAGACAAATATTTTTAATCAAGAGAAAATTTCTGCTGCATGTCTTTGCTCTGTATAAATGCTGGACTTTCTGACAACATCCTATTTAATAGGATGGCAAACTCTCCATATGTCTCTAGAAAGCACATGGTAAGATGAACAGTCAGGGAATGAGTTTGAAACACAGACCCACATAAATCTGGCTCCAGCCAGGCCATTAAAAAACAAACAAACCAAAAACACAAATATAATCTGAGTTTTCACAGGAACTTGGATTACTTCACTATGATTAGTTTGATCAAACAGGGGATTGTGGTGTCTGTGATGGAAGTCACTGACCATGTCACTTTGACACCTTCAGCTATACTGAGTGACCGATATGCTCCTTTTCTACGTCCATTGTTTTGACTGTTATTCGAGGCTCACATTTGGCAGGTCCCGCATAGTTAAAACAATATAATTTACTATGTAACTATTTTATAGTATAATAGATGCGCTATGAACAGATCTGAATTATTTTGCTTATGACAGATGAATAACTTGTCCTATTGCTTTATACTACATACAGAAATGATAAACATGAACAGTTGAGAAAAATATTCAGTTTCCTTACCTCATTTAGAATAGCTCAACAAAGTTACCCTTTCTGACGCAGTTCATATAATCTCTCCAATCAATATTAGTCAAAAAGCTAATCCTTTGTTCATTCCAAAGAAGATTCCGGAAAGATGCCCATTTCTGTTTGCTCCTGAATTCTTTCCTTGTGTTTTCTTAGAATACACAACAGGTGGGATCCAAAAGAGTAGAGGGCCAGATCCTTGACCCAGACACATCCTTTTTTTCACATTCCACGTCTCACAGGATTTGTCTAGGCTCCCATTTGTTTATGGGCATGCTGGTAGCATGGCCAGCACACTTTACACGTCAGTAATCCCAAGCAGTGTAACAGCCCATAGGGAGCTGTTCCCAGCTGGCATAATTTACAACAGCCCCAAGGCTGGAATTTTCACTGGGTCACCAAAAGATAGATCTACAACCTAGGAATTAAGTCTCTAGCAAGGTTTCTACCACAAACTTGTGATGCACTATAATTGTTTTTTAAAAAAAGGTTACAAACATTTTTTTATCATGGCAAAAGTATATTCACTCCACGCTTGTTTCTCAAGTGGCTGAGTTATTTTTGTTCAAACACTCAACCCCTTAGATCAAAACAAGCCTGGAAAATTTCAGCACGAACTGTCTAGTCAATCTTACGTACCAATATTGTTACACACTATGCCCATAATTAGTAACATATTTCCAAAGCTCTCGTATATTTAGAAAGCAAGTTATTTTATTGTAACTCATCTATGGCCATCTAGGACTTTGTAGTTTAAACCAGTGATTCTCAAACTTTTTTTTTCATGGAACACTTGAGGCTGAGGCTGGGAAGGAGGGCCATTTCTCCCCAGCAGCCGCAGCCCTGGAGTTGGGGAAAGTCACCGCTTTCTCTGGCTGCCGCAGCACTGCACATCCCAAATTCCCCCCAACCCCACTTCTCACCCCACTGCCCCCTCCCATCTACCCTCTATTCCCCCCAAGGGCACCACCTCACCTTACATGTGCGTCTTCTCCAGGGTCCAGGCATCTAATTAGTGTAGTCATGCCTGTGCGGCTCCACTAATTAGGTGGGTGGCCCTTCATTCTTTCATGTGCGGCTGCCCAGGCATGTACGTTAAAGGGAACTATCCACGGACCACAGTTTGAGAACCTCTGGTTTAAACCATGCTGCATATCCTGGTTACCTGTAGCTCCAGGATGACACTGGGGATAAATTCAGACTACCTAGCTCCAAAAGCACAGTCCCCTATCTCTTGAGCTGAAGGACAGTCTATATTAGCTTTTAAAAAGTACAAGACCAATGGCACACAGCTGAGCAATTCTGGTTCCACCAATAGAAGGCAAAGGTACACAATCAATATTGGCATTTTTGCTATTCTTGACACACAGGAATTTGCATGTAAAACTCCCATGAACACAGAAAAAATGTTACTACCTTTTTATGATTCCAACAGACAACTACTGAAAAAAAGGTGCATTAACAGGTGGACTATAAAAACTGTTTACTACAGAAATCTTCAGAAGACAGACTGGCTTTGTAAATAGCATGTTGCTTCTTCAAAACAATTTTGAAAAAGAGTCTCTCTCAAAATTAGGGAATTCACAGCACTGATATACTGATGAAGAGGTGCTTATTTATAAGCTTTGTATTGTTTGGCTCTAACACACATACAAACTCTGGGTTTCATGCTACAACTTCTCTGTGCATGTAACTTCCGCTGAAATCGTCAGGAACTCCACACATTGAATTTTTTCAGGATCAGACTCACTATATGGGAAAGAACTTCCCAATTTCAGTCTTACTGTATCTAGTTTGCAGACTTGAACAACGAACAAAATTGATTCATGCTCGAAATGTTACAGAGGAGCTTCCATTATGGATAAACTCTAAAAGAAAATCCCAGTGGGTGATCTTCCAACTTTTTATGAATGGGCCTGTACCTGCACTCTTTCCTCAGTCAAATTCATCACTGAAATCAGCGGGAGTTTTATCTGAGTAAGGACTGCAGGCTTGATGCAATGTAAAGCCAAGATTTCCAGTATGATTTAATTTGCTTGTGGTTTAATGCCTCCTCTTCTAGGAGGAATTGCTGCCCTTAAGTGACTGTTAATGGCAGGTTTCACTGTGCAAAGAAGTATGACTTACAGCAAGACAGCCACTCTTCCATATAGGCAAAATAGCCACCTATTTATTCTTACCCCAAATAAAGTTATATATTTAAAAATAATAAGCAAGTTACATTTTTCTACTATATTTTTCTTTGGTGTAGATTTACATTAAAAGTATAAAGTATATCTGGTTTTTCATTCATCAATAAAATTACCTGTCCCAATGACCTCCAGTCTAAGCTGGCACTTCCAATGTATACATGCTGTTTATCAACAATCCAGAATGATGATTGAAGGCGACCTTCATTATAAGCAGTCATATTCATATACAACACTTCTGCACCTAGGAGTTCAAAAAGGACACAACAATTAATCATTGTCCAAAAGAATGGAAAGTACATGCAACAAGCAACAAAGAAGAAACAGTTAAGGATTCCAGTAACCAAACTATTGGCTGACATCAGTTAGACATATCGTAGCTTTTAAAGCAGTCTGCAAATTTTATTTTAAACAGCGTTACTGCCCTATTCTTTTAGACCTGCTCCTGTGCTTATCGATGAGTTCAGTGAGCGTATGCTCAACCTACCAAATGTCCCAAATAAACAAGAGCAGGTGGCATCTCAACACATTACTATTGTTTACCTATTTTGTCTCCTTTTATAGATCCATAGAGTTCCGACAGTGCATAATTACCAGTTCCTGCTCCATGCAGCACACAGACGTACTCTATTGGAGACATGACATTGCACATACCCTAAAGAGTATGTGCGGGGGGGGAGGGGGGGGCGGAGGGAAAGAGACTGATCATTGGGCTTCCTTATATCATGTTGCTTTTCCAATACTGTCCTTGCAAAAACAGTTTAAGTTTTAAAGTTTCATGTCTCAAATCATACAGGTTATGAATTATAATATTAACATTTTTTAAAGTGCACAACAAAACCCACTCATTAATATTACATCCCCAAGCTAAAAACCCTTGTTATTATTTTTGTTTCTGTACCAACTTAGAAGTATGTGGACCTTTGCAAAATGTGTAAGAGTTAGTGGAAAAAGCTTGTCCCATGTATGAAAAATGCATTTCTAAAGAAGATAAGCCGATAAACCCAATAAGGAACACTTAGAAAAAAGCAACTTAAAAACTTCCAACCGCAATCTGAAAAAAAACTAAAGAATCAATATACTTTTGACAAACGGCTGGCTAAATGTCACCCTAAATTCAGGAAACTGAAGAAGGCTCTTGGGTTTATAGAATCTTTTTACAAATTGCCCGTCAAATTTCAGTTTAATCTGCTAATGCCAAATACAGTGAAATATCTCAGTGACATCATTTGCCCCATTGTTATGTTCTGTGGAGGTTGCAGAGGAAGGCAATCTTCTTCCTCACTTTAACACACAAATACACACACCCAAGCATGGAAGGCCCTGGACACCAAAGAAGCTATGTGTGTGCATGTAGAATGAAAGGCAGGACCCCTGAAACCTGTATAGATATGAAGTAGTTCAGTCTAGATCCACTGGTCATTCCTCGTATATAGGGATGTGTACCCACACACACAGCATGCGACTGCAGCCTGAGGAGTTACAAAGGTTACGGTAGGTAGACACAGAGACTTAGGGCTAGTCTACACGGGCAGCGCTTTAACGTGGTTTGTGCGGTTGCAGCGCAGTGCCGGGAGAGAGTTCTCCCAGCGCTCTAAAAAAACCCCAAAACCCTCCACAAGGGGTGTAGCTTCCAGGGCTGGTGCACAGTCAACACTAGTGCTCTACAGCACTGAAACTTGCTGTGCTCCAGGGGGGTGTTTTTTCACACCCCAAGCAAGAAAGTTGCAGTGCTTTAAATTGCCAATGGAGACAAGCCCTTAGGATGGCAGTAGTGCAGGTTTTCTTAGTAGAGAATGCCTGCCCTAGGCCACGTTCTTGGGTTTTCAGTACTACCCAAAACAATCAAAAATCATGACTCAGGCCCCCCAAAATCATGATTGTTTTCAAATAGAGAGCAAGATAGCAAGTGCGAAAAATCAGGACTGGAGGGGAGGGGGAAGAGATAATAGAGTCCTATGTAAGACAAAGTCCCTAATGTCAGGGCATCTGGTCATCCTAGTTTCAAATCATGAGATATTTTTAAAATAATAAATATTGAGTTAATTTCATTTAACTTCTGGTTTCTGACCCTTTCACATTTTTAAACTTCTGTGCATCAGGGTTAGAAATTTATTTTTTGGAATGACAGTTGTATTTCTCACCTAATTAAATGATTCAAGGAGCTGAGAGATCAAGAAAGACACCAAATATGACAAAACTCATGATAAAGTCACAAGAGTTGGCCACACTGGGCTTTGAGCAGTTTATGGGATTTGGCTCTCTAACCAGAATTGCATTTTGTGCAACCTGGATGTCATCTGTGAATATTCCAGGCATGTCATCTTTCATTCTCATCTATGCTTGGAAGCAGTTATTTTCTGAGCACTTTATACATCCGAATAAGAGCTACAACGTGTGCTGACTTTCAGTATGTGCCTTAACAAGTAGAATTAATTCTGTGTATAAATCAGAGGGCAAACAAAAAGCAATAGAGCAGGTGTTAAATTGTTTCTGGCAAAACAAAACAAAAACAATAACTTTCTTATATCTGAAATAGAGATTCACAATCAATTAGATAAGAGTAACACACCACTGCAAAGTGGTAAAAGTTTAGGAATTATTCATTATAAATAGAGTTCTCATCTAATCAACTTTAACATAAGCAATTTAGAGTGAATCAGATTTTCTTAGCATATATCCAATTTCCCACATTAAGCAGCAGCGTAAATTGCTTGGCACCCACACCAAGTAGGTTATAAATGAAATGCTGTTTGAGCTGGAGGAGGAAACACTGGTCTGAAGCAGCTACTTCTTCACAAATGAATTGTTTTCTCAGATTTGCTTGAAAAAAATATTCAATCTTGAGCAGAAACTTTGCATGCCATGTGTACAACAGGAAATATCTTACCAGCTGTGCTAAACTCTATAAAATATTAGAGCTCTGTAATGATCTGAGCCAAAACCCTGGATCTGAATCCCCGTGAATTTTGGAAGAAGATTGGATGACACGAGCCCATCTCTTTAAAATATCATTTTTAATTGCAATCGCTGACTCATCAATGAATGCAGTGGTATAAGACAGGCTGTGATAATACATCCTATTAAAAAACTGTAACCCACATTTTGCCAAGGAGTCTTTCAACTGAAAACAGCCAACTCATAATCAGAGCAGACAGTATCTCCAAGATGTAAAAAAAAAAAAAAAAAGGTCATCTGTTGAAAGCATCTATCATCATCAGCTGCTACAAGGACTACTAATGAGACCCTAATTTTTGATGAAAGGAAACATTCATCAGTACTGATAATCGCTTGTTCTCTACAAGCCCTTGAGATGTTCTCTCAAAGTAGGCTTATCAGATCTTCAAAAACATCCATCATCCCCAGCACAGTCCGTGTCCCCTGAGAAAATTAAATTGGACTGATTGATATGGGTAGCCATGATAGATCTCAGTATTGTACCTCAGGCTCTGTTATCAAAACTGAAAAGGAGTACTTGTGGCACCTTAGAGACTAACCAATTTATTTGAGCATAAGCTTTCATGAGCTACAGCTCATTTCATCGGATGCATCCGATGAAGTGAGCTGTAGCTCACGAAAGCTTATGCTCAAATAAATTGGTTAGTCTAAGTGAGCTGTAGCTCCCCAAAGCTTATGCTCAAATAAATTGGTTAGTCTCTAAGGTGCCACAAGTACTCCTTTTCTTTTTGCCAATACAGACTAACACGGCTGCTACTCTGAAACTTATCAAAACTGGTGGGTCTACTAAGTTTAATCAGAAGACAGAATTTGTGGGGTTGACTGCCCATAGAGAATGCTAGATTCTACTAACAGTCAATCATAAAAGCCTTGGTTCACTGAAGATATAGCGCCGTTGTAATGTCAGGGTCACAACTACTTACATACCAGTGCAAGTGCCTAGAGAGTTATACAGTGCTGTCACTTAAAAGTATGGTGGATTTGTATATCCCTCAAGATTTTGCATAGTATACTTTTGGCCAGACTGTCCCGCTCTTGAAGAAAAAGCCACTGATGTGAACAAGGTATGTTTGAAACTCTGCAAAGATTTCCTCACATATTTTCCACTACACCATTCCCTCAAGGGGGAGATGTTTTAGACCCTGTAGAGGAGTAAGTGGCGCAGTCTGGTAGCCCAGCAGTGTACACAGGGAAATGATACTCCATCTCTGGAGACCCTGGTTTTCTCTGTCTCATGGCAACCCAGCACCCAGGGTAGCCATTCTGCTATTGGCTTTCCTTCCCTGTCTAATGAGTAGGTAGGAAGTATGGCAGGAAGTAATACGTGGACAAGCATTCATTTCTGAGCTGATTTCCACCAGGAACTCTGTTGGCTCACGGCAGGAGCACTTCTCAGCAAATGGCTGTTTCCCACTTCCACCTCTGGAATAGAATCATAGAATCATAGAATATCAGGGTTGGAAGGGACCTCAGGAGGTCATCTAGTCCAACCCCCTGCTCAAAGCAGGACCAATCCCCAATTAAACCATCCCAGCCAGGGCTTTTTCAAGCCTGACCTTATAAACTTCTAAGGAAGGAGATTCCACCACCTCCCTAGGTAACGCATTCCAGTGTTTCACCACCCTCCTGGTGAAAAAGTTTTTCCTAATATCCAACCTAAACCTCCCTCACTGCAACTTGAGACCATTACTCCTTGTCCTGTCCTCTTCTACCACTGAGAATGGTCTAGAACCATCCTCTCTGGAACCACCTCTCAGATAGTTGAAAGCAGCTATCAAATCCCCCCTCATTCTTCTCTTCTGCAGACTAAACAATCCCAGTTCCCTCAGCCTCTTCTCATAAGTCATGTGTTCCAGACCCCTAATCATTTTTGTTGCCCTTCGCTGGACTCTCTCCAATTTACCCACATCCTTCTTGTAGTGTGGGGCCCAAAACTGGACACAGTACTCCAGATGAGGCCTCACCAATGTTGAATAGAGGGGGACGATCACGTCCCTCGATCTGCTCGCTATGCCCCTACTTATACATCCCAAAATGCCATTGGCCTTCTTGGCAACAAGGGCACACTGCTGACTCATATCCAGCTTCTCGTCCACTGTCACCCCTAGGTCCTTTTCCGCAGAACTGCTGCCTAGCCATTCGGTCCCTAGTCTGTAGCTGTGCATTGGGTTCTTCCGTCCTAAGTGCAGGACCCTGCACTTATCCTTATTGAACCGCATCAGATTTCTCATCAATACCTCCTACAAAGTCTACAATGCTGGAAAGTTTGGTCTCTGCATCCGGGAGCAAGCCTCCCAGCCCTGGGTTTGACAGAGGGGGTGGATCATACTATGGCTGCCACTCAAGTTTTGCCTATTTCTGCTGTCATGTGGGGGAGGGGAGTTCATAGTGGCCTCGGCAGGTAATGATGGACACTAATCCCTCCCTCAGTTCTGAGGTAACTTGTGCCATCCAGTAGACCTGATGCTGTGAGAGACAATATTTCCAGAGTACCGGTGGCTATTTCACCACTTTATCTAGGCCAGCAGCCAGCTATAGTCTAAGTTAGCTTCATGCAACTTACTATTAGCTATAAACCATAAGTTCACAATGGAATTCCACACTATTTATACTGATCCGCTCAATCGAGCAAATGCAAACTCTACATCAGAGCTCAGTGGACCAAATCAGATAGGGAGCACTAAGCCATCCCTCCATGGCTCTTACTGCAAGACTTGTGAGTGTTCTAGAATCCCACCATGTTTATGAGAATGCCACTTGGTGACAGTGCAGCATCTTTGAGCCAAGCCATCCCTGTAGTAGATATAGTGCAGTCTTCTATGTCCAGAGGTGCTGGAACAATTTTTATAGTGGGGGTGCTGAGAGCCATTGAACCAAACTGCAAGCAGATAGCCTCTTGACAGCAACTGTCAGAGCAGGGCCCTCCTCAGATGAAGAATAGGTAAAGTGTATTGTTGCTTTGAAGCTAATCTTCTATTTCCTATACATACACAGGTAAGTAGTTGTGTTCATTAACATATGGCAATTAATCATTCAAACTATCTAGGCAGTTCATTATGGCACAGACAATTAAGCTGAAGACAATATAAATAATATTAGTTCTGATGGTATTTCACAGCTTTGATCTTTGAGTCAATAGAATACAGTAATGAATCATTAAATGAACCAATAAAAGACAGTAACAGGATTTTAGCAACTACAAGCTAATTAGATCACATTGTTAAACTTCAAATAAGAAAAACGTAAACATAGACAAATAGAATTAGCATATTATCTTGATTCTCTAACAATACAAGCAAACATGTTAAAGATTCGAGTCTATACATTTATTTGAAATTCACATACAAGTAGATTGTTTTGATCCATTTCAGTGCCTCCGGTTAAGTTATTATGGGTCAAACACAAGTTAACCAGTCTGTCAGTGTCACAGTAAGACATTCTGCATCTTTGTATGTTTAGCTTAAGGAAAATTTCAATAGTCCTGTGTACCACAATGCAGGGGAATGGATGAAAGAGAGGAGAGGTATTTGGGGAAAGCAGAAGGTAAGGGGACAGATGCAGCAGCAATGAATGAGCCCAGTGAACCTCAATGCAGAATGCAGAACCTCAGTGTGCAGAATAGTGATGAGAAAAACAACTGGAACCCTCACCACATTAGTACCAATGTGAATCCACTGCCATGTTGCAGAAACAACAAAAATCCTAGCAGAGTAGGTAACTGTCCTGGCACTGACAGAAAAGAGACCACATAGTCTCCTCTCTTTGCTGAACAGAGAAAGACATAAACAAGTAATTTCTATGAAATATCTACTCAGAGAGCAACTTTTCTGAGCCCATACACCTCATCCATCAAATCCCCTGATTTACTGAGCTCAAGAGTAACACTTCTGCAGAACATTACTGGCCTGTTTTAGCACAGTAAACCCCTCCTTGGCACACCCCACTGTTAGGGTTCCCTCAGAGAGTACACTTAGGATTACTAGGGCATGCTGTCTCATCCCCGTTCCAGACTGGTCAGTATCATTGTCCAGTAGCTAATTTCTCCCCACCCCCGCCCACAAAAATGCAATCTCCTCCTTTTGGATTTTCAGTAAATTATTGGCCACTTGCAAGGCTTTATTTAACTTGATGGCCTTTCTGTGTTTGGATGGAGGACCCTGGTATGGGGGAAGAAGGGGGCACACACAGAGCCCCTGACATGCAAGAGACTGGGGAGCCATACAGAGCCTCTGGCAAGGCAGAGATTGGGTGATCCTGCTACAGGGTGGTAGGGGAAGCAAGGGGATGCCTGTGGCCCCTGGAATGGAGGGAGAATGGGAGGAATGGGGATGCACACAGGGAGCGTGGCAAGATGGAGGGGATGACACACAGGGAGCTTGTGAGCGGGAACGGAGGGATGCAAGGAGCACGGGTATGTGCAATATGCTTGGCCACCAGTAATGAAGTGTGAAAACCTCTAGTTTTATTTTCAGTTTCTTCTTAACTACCATTTCTACACTGTGCATCTCCCAGCCACCCTTCTGTAACCACTGGCATGATCATAATATTTAGAGCACAGTTCTCCTCTCTGCTTCTTCTGTTCTTTCTCCTGTTCCCTCACTCTGCTGAGCATCATGGTATGTATTTGTGCATCCTCTTATTGTTCCTACAGTAGTTTTTTTCCAAATCTGGATGTTCCCAAACAATTTCCAAATAACGTGACTTTCCAACAGGACTGCCCCCCGTGAACCTAAACAGCAGCCTATTTGTCCATCCCTACAAATGACAGACCTTTGGTGCATATCTATGCCTGTGTATGCTAATTTGGGCAGAAGAACAAAGATCATTCAGAATGACCGCATGGGCAACAACTTTTTAATGTAAACTGATGAAGAATTTTACCAGCACAATGTTCCCTCAGGGGGAAAAAGAAAATGAGTCTCCCATACACTGATTCACTACAGGCAGAGTAACCATCTCACATTGGACACAATCCAGTGACTCAGGCAGAGGATTATATCCCCAGAAATTTTTTAAGTTTCCTTCTTATCTGTTAGTGAAAGATCTGGAGTTGTTCCAGAAGTTCCATTAGTATGACCTGTCAGCACTCAAAGGAGGACAAGTGCAAAAGCGGAGGAATGCCCAACTTGAAAACACAATGTTCTTTTAACTACGACTCTGAATGATGAAATTACAAACATTTTAAACTACGCCATTTACTACTTTATGGCCTCTTTCAGGAATATTGGATTTTGAATGCAGTTTTAAAAAGTCTTCAATGTTTTGTCTGTTCCCAAGAGGATTAGTAATTCAGATTTAGGTCGAACACAGGACAGATAAAGACTTTTAGAGAAACATCTGACTGCAATGCCTTAGTTAAGAATCAGTTGCCCTTTTCCATAACCCTGTGGGTGACATTGGGGCATGGCCACTAGGTAACTCGAGGGGATGGAAGACCACGAGTGTCGATGAAGCCCCCTCGCACTAGGCCCAGGTGTCCTTGCCCCCCCCTTGCCGGGAGGCACTCACAGCAGCTCTGCGTACTAGGCCCAAGTGTCCTTGCCCGCCCGTCCCACCTGGAGGCACTCACAGCAGTTATGCTGAGGATCTGCAACAATATGTTGCAGAGTCAGACTGCCTGAAACTAAGCAAGGCTGAACAGGGCAGATATGGAAGAACAATGCTGAATAAAGCAGCTTTATGTATAGTTTAACAAATGATACAAAAAACAAGGGAACTAGCTGGTATCTGGATTGGCTGGCTATATGGATACTTAGGGCAGCTTGCTATTGGATAAGTATGCTGAAGAAAGGATGTATAAAAGCCTGTGTAACTTTCTGCTCTGGGTGCAGGATTTGAGATCTTATTTTCCCTGTACCTTTTTGCAGCTGCAAATAAACTTTTCTGCTTCTCCACCCCGTTGTGATTATTGGGTGTAGCACACCAGGTAGCGAACCAACTCCAGCTGTTGTTTAGCCTCTTGGCACTGGGTGCCGGCAACAACCCCCTTCCCTTTTAAAAATTGTCTGGGCTGAAACTTGCTATTCTGGGACCATGTAGCATTTATCAACCCACACCCATAAACAAATCACAACAGACAAACAAAAACCCCAGTACATTTGCTCTATCACTGACAATTTTAAAATCACGGCTGGATGGTTTTGTAAAAGATATGCTTTAGGAATTATTTTGGTGAAGTTCTGTGGCCTGAGGTCAGACTAAATGATCACAATGGTCCTTTCTGAACTTGAATCTATGATCCACAGTAGCAAATTTTGCAAAAAGATTTTGAAATTTAAGTGCAACAACAGGATGAAATTTTTGCAAAAATTTGGACCCATATTTCCACTTGCTATATATGTTAGAAAAGACTTGAAGTGAAACATCATAACTTACCCCACCCAAACCTGGGAGAAATTTGAATCTGAAAATTTGACGTTTATGACACCAGTCTACCTTTATGGCTAGATTGTGCAACACAACTATATACTGATACAAAGGGGTAGTCAATTGAAGTCAAAGCCACTAGTCTTATAAGTAAAGGACAGTTAACCCAGGTGCAGGCTGGGGTGGGTAAATTACATGTTATCTCCACCCTTAATTCAATAACCCCAAAACTGTTAACAAAAACAGTATTAAATATCACTAAAGCAAAAAAAAAAAAATTGCAGTAAAATCTAGCATGTTCAAAAATTCAAAATGTCCTGAATGACCAGCTAATGGCCATTCAGAGTAATCTTGAGAATCAAGCTTGGCCCACTGCCCTTATGTATAAGTTGAGGGGTTATGGTAATGCCCTCAAATTAAAAAAACAAAACAAAAAAAACAATGCATCATAATACAAAAAAATAAAGGCCTTGGTGTGTGTGTAATGTACGTATGCCAGTGTAAATAAGGGTCACAAAAAAAGCCCAAAGCTCTCTGCAAAGCCCACAAGCTTGTGACCAAAAATGTCTTTCATGCAAGCCCTGTAACTGCACCTAGTAAACCAGTAGAAGGTCCTGACCAAGGCGGGCTGTCTCTGCATGGCATATCCGGCAAGGGGCCTGCCTGGGTCTAGAATTGTCTAATCCCATCTTTCCTCCCCCTCTCCTCCCTGCCTAAACCACTAACTGGTCTGACCGTCTCACTAAAAGCAATCAAAGTAAGCAGCGCCGTCTCTCTAAGACTAGCCAACGCTCTTTGCTAAAGGAAGGTGTAAAAGGGTCATGGACATCCTCAATAAACCTTTTCTGTGTATGTAACCCAAAAAGGTGGTGTGGTTATTTTAGCTTTATAAGCCGCTAACTTAGTGGACAGGGCACCCTATACGCTTGGAACTGGGTAAAAATCAGTCCAAGACTACTCCAGCTCCACCAAAGGGCACACCTGCTTATTATATGTATGTGCATTATAGTCCTAAAATTTGTAGGTATTTTAAAAATTAGAATTTTTACAAGCGTAATAATCCATTTAAACAATTCCCACTAAAAGCTACCTTCAATTTAAATAAAATCATACACCTCAAAAAAAGCCACAAAAAACCTCCATAAGTTTCAAGTGCAAAGTCTAAAAACCTCCCAAGCAAAATTAAAACTCAAATGCAAAATTTAAAACAAAATGTAAAGCATCCAAACGCCTCCCTACCCAAACTATTTTGCTAACCCCCTTGACTTCCCAATTAATTAAAGCTAAAATAAAAAAAATTAAAAAATTAAGAAACGGGTTAATTAAAAAAATTAGCTTGTCCTAAAAATAAAAAAAAGCTGCTTTGCATTCAAAAATCAAGACAAACCATGCCAAGCACAAAAAAACTGCTTTCAGCACCAGCTAGCTATAAAAAAAATATATAAAAAAATAAAACAAAGGCAAATAAATTGCAAAATTAAAATTACATTTGCAAAGGTTAGCCACCTAGTAAAACCCAACATTCTGCTTTTGCAACCCTAAAGCCGGTGTGGTTTGGGGACACTAAAAAGCCACATGCAGCTGGCCTGAACTAAAATAGCTCCCAAAAACAAAAGCAAGTTCTAAACTTTTGCAGCATATCGCTAAACAATCTGTGCACAAAATAACCTCCCGTCCATCTCTCTCCCTCTCTCTCTCTCCTACCCCCAAACCTGGCCAGCCCCAAAAGCCCATGTTTGTAAGTATAAAAAGGTGTCAGGGTTTAAGCATTAACGTTTTTCTTCCCCCAAATAATAAGAAAGTGTTCCCAATATTCTTTGCTATTATTTTATTAATTAATGCTCTAAATTCAGTCACATGGTGTGTTCTCGTCATCTCCGCCCTACAAGCCTGTAATCTTAGCCTAATCAACTAAGGCACAGGCAAATTAATAATAAAAATCTATCACAGTTTTAATAATAAATTAAAAAAAAACCCTGCAAAATGCACACCATCTATCTTTTTGCCCTTAATATTTCACATTTGCTTTATTTAGCACAATTAATATTACATGTTAAAAATTGCAGAATTAAAGGTAAACCCCACTCTCAGCCGCAGTAAGTCTAAAAACCAAAAAGGGGCTTAGCATTCCTCTCTCTACCCCGGTCAATAGTAATAAAGTGCAAATAAATGTACTCCTCGTTGTGAAAGTCCAAAATGGTAAAAAAAAACCCCTCAGAAAGTCTCGCTCCACGCATATAATCTTTAGTGCATGCAACCTTAGCCATAGCATGCCTAAAATACAAAAAAAAAAATTTAAAAAAAAATATATGTGTACCTAACAGCTAAAGTTAAGCAATTAAAAGCACAAAATATAAATCAAGCAGCAACTCAAACCTACACGCCAAACAAGTTGCAAGCCTTAAAACAAAACTTCCAAGCAAAAAAAGCAAAAAGCACCTGTCTAAAAGCACTGGCTAAGCAAGTACCAGTCAAAAACTTGTCAAAATTTAACCATTTATGCTCAGCATACACCATAACAGCAATGTATCTGCCATAAAAAAAAAAAAAATTAAAATGCCAATTGGCCGTGCGTTCTGTCCAGGTAACAAGCCTCACAAAAAACCCTCAAATAGCCCTAATAAATAAAAATGTTTAAAAAAACAAACAAACCCCAAAAGGGGTGGGGGCTAATTGAAAAGTTCACCCTCCTTGCTAATTAATAGTAAAACTGGCACCCATAAAACGTTATGTTCAGCAAAAAAAGCAAAATCAGGCCCAAGCAAGCAAGAATAAAAAAATTTCAAAACAGGTTAAAAACTCTAAAAGCATAATAATAAAAAAAATTACAAGCATAAAAAGTGTCAATCCCAAAACAAAAATTAAAATAATAAAATCTAAGTTAATTAAAATGGCATTAAAAATAAGCAAATAATTTAAAAAAATTAACTCTGTAGTTGCTTAAAAAATTCAATAACATTTTATAAAAATGCTAAAAAAAATCTTAATTTCTTTGCAGCCATTCTAAAAAAAATTAAAAATGAGCCCTTTTCCAAAAAAAGTCTGTAAATAAATCCAAGCAAAAAAAACTATTTAATTAAAATCATTTGGCTATAAACAATTTAGTCAAATTAGCTAAAAAAAAATAAAAGGTTTTATTAAAATTCAACCGCCCAAATATATAAAAAAATATAAATATAAAATGCAACTTAACTAAAATCCTATTAGGCTCTAAGGGGCTACAATAGGTGGTGTTTTCCGTTTTAAAGTTGTATGTTGTAAAAGGAAAAATTAAAAGTAAAAAGCAATCAAAATTCTAATAAAAGTTAATTGTGTCCCTTTTTAAGTAAATATCTTTAAACTATAAATAGCTTTAAATCCAAAAGCAAGCCAAAAAGCATATGTATTAATGCAAATTACCTAATAAAAATAAAAGTCACTAAAACCTAATCTGCCTATAAAACAAACAAAAATATATAAAAATAATTCCTCTTTTTTTGCCTGCAATCAGCAATATGTATATAATATAATATAATATTATATATATATATATATAAGCAATAACTAATCCACCCCCCCCAAAATAAACATATGTTCTTTTTGTTTTTCAAAAAAATCACTTTTAATTTAAAAAATTGTTGTTTAAATTGCACACCAACAAACTTTAAAAGCAAAAACAATCTTCACTCTTAAATTAAAAACAGCTTTATTCAAACAATTACAAAAAAATACAGCTAACAAAAAGCATCTCTGCCTCAGTTTCTTCAAAATACAAGCAATATTACACAAGCATTTATACTCTTTTATAGCATGCATTAATGAAAAACATTTACATTTTATTTATATTATATCCTATCTATTTTAACACTTTTTTACTTTTATTTTTTAAAATATTATTATTTCAAAGCTAGGTCACACTAACTTTGCATTGCTGTTTTCCCACCCGCTTTTAACGTAAGCCCTGCTTCTACAAGTCCCGCAATATACAGCTAAAACTTAGCATAACAATTGCTCTATTTCTAACAAATTAAAATAGCTGCACTTAAACCCTCTCTTTCCTGTTTGCACACCATATATTTGTGTGTTTGCCTTGAGAAGTACCTTAAATTTTGAGAGCCTTCACTAATTCTGAAATCACTATGTTTCTAAACATAGATGCCTGAAGTTAGATGCAGACATCAGTGCTTACAAGCCTGAACACTGACACAGGCACCCAACTTTAGACGTAAGACTTGAAAACTTCCCCTGCTCCCTTACTAAATTCTGTGATTATTATGTCATCTCAGGGCTACCTGCCATATAAGGGCATGTAGGCGGCAATGGTGTGTTTTGTCAGTTTCAAAATCAATCAATAGTTTTGGCTTCTTCATCCATCTTAAGACAATTTGGCTGTAAAGCCACAAACCCCTAAGATTCCAAAAGTAGGACCACAACAATGAACACAGTCTCATTCATGTTATAAAACAGAATTACATACAGTATAAGACACCATGTCTCCTGTATCTCAGTCAAATGTAGGGTGGATAAATACATTGATTAAAAACATTTTTTATTTATATCATGATTTTTTGCATTGCTAATTCTTTACTTTCTTGTTTTGCACTTTTTAAAAACTAATTTCCTAACTGTTAGTAACACTTCAGATTTTGTATTTTTTTACCAAGAAGTTTCACACTTAAACACTCATCTATTGTGAAAGAGACATGTCCAGGGCCTGATTAACATCCTTACTATGAGATCACCACAAGCTCAAACATAAAATTGCTCAGCAAATAGTCCGTACTATACTTGCAGCCAAAACCAATTTCTGATATATTGCACAAGTCAAGAATGCTGAAATGCTTCTACATTATATTTCTCCATTGGGGTTTGCAGTTTGAAGTTAGTGGGATTCCTATTCTTAAATTACTCACATGCTTTTGAAAAATCACATCTTTAGGTGCTTAATCATGGAGTTTAGGAGCCTAACTTTAGGCTACTGTTTTTGCAAATATTGGCCCGTATGTATAACAGTTCACAATGATTTAGTTAATGTACTGAAAATCTGAATAACTTTTTATCACTAGTGAAGTGGTATTGTTTTGAAATGACAAAGATTTTATGCCTCTAAATCTTAATAAAAATACGTTAGCCCTGTTGCTTCAAATGCATAAGTACAAGTAGGTCCACTGCAATTAATAGGATTTATTCATGTAAATAAAGTTACATATTTGCTTAAATGTCTGTAAGAATTGGATCTTAATTTTCGATACTTTGTTTTGCCGAGAGCAGTTGTGTAAAATTCGAATAAGGTACCCAACCAGAAGTGGCACTTTAAAAAAAAGGAATGGAACTTATAATTTAGTTCATTATAAGTTTTAATTGCAAATAACACAAATTTTCACATTAGTTTTACAATGCCTCAGCCTGATTTAAATCAAACATTTTAATTTTTTTTTAAAAATCAAGGGACTAAAAATTACTTCACCTTGCTCCAATGCCTAATCTACTAAACCACACTGACTGTCACACAAGTCACTGAGACTTCCTGTTTCTCACTTTCCCTATCTGTAAAACAGGGATAAAAATGCTTACTTATCTACTCTGGTATATGTAGTTGTGTGCACTGTATCTTAACTGATTCCAGGAGGTGAGAAGGAATGAGTATAGGATGTTTGAAGTGACTTTGCCTATGCTTTTCCATACTTTTTTTTTATGGTTAGGGACAATGTTAATTTTAAATTTTCTGACTTGCTAATGATTGTTTGATTTTCTTCTTAAAACTACAAACTTATGAGGCTTTTTTTTTCTCCTTAAGTAACTAACATTATTTTCAGACTTAAACATAGATTAAAAATTGTTTTGTGTGTGTGTATAGATAGATAGATAGATTGCATATGCATAGTTTTGCATGTACATATACACAGATTAGGGCAAACAGGCAAGTCCTCTTATATATGGCACAGCAGATATGGATATGACATCAATGACAAGCCATCAGAAAATTAAAACTGTATTTAAAGTTGTAAAACTATTTCATAATAATGAAACCTGATGGGAACAAATTGTTTTCAAATGCAACTATGTGCAATGGAGTACACTGTTTGAAAATCCAATTTTATTTCTATCATGCAACTTAGTAGCCTCTTAGCACCAGTCGTCATCTAAAGAAAATTTCCTGAGTATAAAGCTATGCATCGTTGATTCTTATGACACTGCAGATAATAGCTTACAACAGAAATTAGTGGAAAGGATGTTTTGTTTTTTAATTTTTCCATGTGTTTTTTCTTCCTTATTATTTGAGGGAAGGCTGTTCATTTAGCAAATGCCCCTATAAAAAAAGATTGTTGGGAAAAGTAATTTTTTTCCTCAGATGATTTTGAAGACAGGCATATTACTTCTTAAGGAAAGACTTACTACATTCTCAGTAAAACCATTGCTACAGTAAGATTGTGTTTTCTTTGTAAATGAAAATAGCCCTCTTCTGTATTAAAAAATTCAACATTGTTATGCAATTACAAATATAATAGAGGGATTAGTAAAAGGGATTAGATACACTGCTTTTTCCATGGACAGGCATTTGCTATCTTTTTAAGTTACTATTATGAAGAACTTGAGTCATTTGTAAAGCTCCTGAAACATCCTAACATTCATGGACAAGTTTTCATCACAGCATATGGGTACATAGGAACCTGACCTCCTACATGCAAATGAAGCTAAATTCCTATTAGTTTTCATTTATCAACATAATTTCATACACATATTTATACATTTTAATATCCCCAACAAACATAAAATTAAAGAAACAACATGGGTGAGGCAATATCTTTTACTGGACCAGCTTCTGGTGATGAAAGGTATTACCTCAGCCACCTTGTCTCTAATATTCTGGGACCAATACGATTATAACAACATTGCAAATAACATTAGAGAGAGATTTTGGAGGGCTTTGGTTAGCATGGGATAATTCTTAGAAAATTACAGGAATATGGTGTGAATGAATGCCTTTAAACTAGTCTGCCTCTCTAATTATTTCAGTCCAAGGTCCACAAAATAGCCAAACATCATCCGCAACCTATCATATCCCATAATGCTTTGAGTGTAAAGGGTTTGGTCCCGCGTTAATTTTTCAACCATTTTGTGGGTTTCAGCTCAAATAAGATGGCTGGGGGGCTGGTGCTGCTTGGTGGGGTTCCTCTGGAGTGGTGCAGTTTGGTGGAATTGAGCATGGAGGCTGCTGGGTGGTGAAGTTTGAAGAAAAAGTGGTTGCACCATTTCCTGCTATTTTTCTCTCCCCTTTTCCTCTTAATGTCATTTCACTGCTCTCTAATTTTCTTCATTTTATTGTTTTCTATCTAAGTGGGTACCTTCCTGACCCCATCGTAATAGTAACTGAGCCTCTCAGGAACATTCATGGACTGATTTTAGAACACTTTTGTGGTATTGTCCCCACTTTACAATGGGGAACCTAGGAGCTCACGGAAGTCAGCGGCAGAACCAGGAACAGACCCCAGACCTCCAATCCAGTGCTTTAGACAGATGGCCATTCTTCCTCTCCCTTCTGCTGGTCTCTCCCTATCCTCTTGCCCTCCCCTCTTTCCTCTGGTCCCCACCCACACCCCTGCCCTCCCTCTTCCCCCTCAATTCCTCATTTCTCTCACCTGTCTACCCGCTCTCACACCCACTGAGGAAGCCCTACTTTTTACTAGCTGACATTCTTTCTGCGTTCGTCCTAGATTTTTTTTCTTCAGTTTTCTCTGTGTTGGCTTTTCACATTCTCCCTTTGGCTTGCTTTGTTCCTGGTATCTTGCTCCTCCCGGACCTTTTCCCATCCCACTTTCCCTCCTGTTCCTTCACTCTTTCCTCCTTCCTCCCCCACCCATCCACTTATTCACCCACATTCGCTCACTCAGTCTCACACATTCATTCATTCGCCCAGTAACTCCACTTCTTTCACTCTCACATTCGCCTACCATGTCTGTGTACTCAACTGATGGAATGATCTCTCATTTTTGTCAGAGGCCTGTACTCTAATCCATACCCTGAAAGACTGGTGTGGTTATTATTTTATTATACATACCTAATTGCACCCTCCTTAAAAGAGAAAAATAGACTGTTTTTTGTCCAAATCTCAGAACATACTAGCATAAGATATTGACCCTAATTCACCCCTGGGGTTAACTCCATTGAAGTCAATTGATTTACAACAGGGATGAAGCAGACCTACAGCGTCAGCTGATTTCAGCAGCACAACCACCTTCAGCAAGTCAGCTTAATTATCAGCAAATACACATTATTGAAGACAATCTACTAAGTACATTAGTCAAAAATTACGAAGCAAGACAAATGAAATGTAAGAGCCAGTTGCAAATTGGAATTTCTGTCCCACAGGAAATTCCAGTGTTTGAAAATTTGTTTTCATCAGAAATCACGTCAAAAAGTGGAAATATCCTCCTCACTCCACCCTACCCCCGCCCAGCAGAATGGAAGTTCTGAAAAAATTTGTTTTGGAAATGTTGCCATGTTTCATTTAGACATCCCTGGATCAATATGAAATGTTTTGACATTACTGGATTGAAATGCTTCCTTTCAGTTTAACATTGATCTGTGTTCCCCTGAGTTGCTGTGATGCCTCATGGAAGCTGTATTTGTTCATGTTATGTCATGCACTGGATCTTCTCTATGGGCAGGAGTTCCCGGATGCATTATATGTCCCATGATGCACTGCAGGAGCTCAGGCAAATACAGATTAACATCAAACTAGTCTGAAACTAAAAGTTTCAATTTGGTCTGACAAACAGAAATATTTTGATTCAGGGCAACCTGAAATAAACAAAATAAATATGTCAATGTTCTGTCAGAAAAATTGCAAAAATCAAAGTTTTCCAGTGAAAAATGGAAAATGAAAAATAATTTCAATGGAAAATTCCTAACCACCTGTATGAAATATCTACAACAATCTTTTACTTCACATACTGCAAGTAATGGTTAATTTTTCTGTTAACATATTATATTTTTCCTTTTCACAAACTGTAAACCCAAGTAACCCTCTGATCATCAGGCACAGAAATGCTGATGATCCATGTTGGTAGCAGGCTGCTCATTCCCTGAGGAGCATATAATATTCTGTAAACCTGTGGCAATGGGATTATGGAAGGGATAAGGCTGGAGGAAATCTGGGTCAAAGAATGGTCACTGATTTTGGGTGCCCAATTTGGTTCTGATTTTCACAAGTTCTCGGCACTTCAGTAGAAGTTAATGGATGATATGGGTGCGTGGCATCTCTGAAAATTAGAGTTAAAGTGTCTAAAGTTGGGAGCACAAAATCACTGGCCACTATGGTAAATGTGGGCCCTGGGAGTTTCTCTTGTTTTCTCAGCCTGAACAATACCTGAAGTTGGACTTTTATTTCTTACCATGGGCCAATGGGCTTTAAAAGGGCATGACATTTTTATAATCATTTCTGTTTTAAAATAAACGGTGCAAGACAGATATTTGAACTTGACTGTAGCATGAAGAGTCTTATGGATTTATCACTGCTCAGATCAGCCTGTCACATATTTTATGGAGTGCCAACATTTTGTTTTGGCTCCATGGCTAATACATACATAAAATGGAAACTATGAAGAAACACATGGACTTGCCTTAATGTCACAAGTAGGAAAATGCATACAGTACACTGAAGATAGAAATAAAGCACACAGAAAAATTATTCTGTTGCTTCTATCCTTTAAAAATACACAGGAGACATAAATCAATATAAAGCAATACATTGTCAATTACATGGTTTCTTAACATAGCTTGACTTCCATCCAAACAGTCTATCACAACACCAACAGCAAAAGGCTAGAAAACTAGTGGTCCAAAATCTCTTTGTTATTAGGCAGGTGAGGGAAACATGCAGAGTACAGTCAATAGAAACAAAAACACCCCGAAATCACAGGTTAAACCCTGCTGTTCGAGCCACACAGCAAAAAATAGAAAGAAAACACTGTATGGTAAGAGCTCACAGAAGAAAGCAATACAAGTTCAAAGATGTGGCATTCAGACCCACAAGGTTGAATTTGTAGTGTTTCTGTCATAGTCCCTGTCTCTTCATAGAATTCTACACTAGGCTCCCAGTGCCTCAAATAGAGCAGAGCCCAGTGATCACCTCACTCTCTCAGGAAGTACAGACATTTCAGCTCAGAGCATCAGCAGTTGCACTATGCGGTTGGTGAAGAAGGACCCAGCCAGGTTCCTCCCCACTGAGACCTTGGTCAGGCCAGGAACTGGCAGCACTGGACCTTCAGCACCATTCCTACTTCTCCCACACCATGTGGTATGCAACCCTAGTAGCCACCTCTCTGGGGAGGAGTCAGACGTTTGGGACGCAGATACTCCCCAGTCCAGAGCATTTGTAGCTGTCCCATGGGACAGAGTAGAGGGCATTACCTGAGTCCCTTGTGTTTGGACACCAAAGGGCATGGGATTTCTGGGGATGCTAGGGCCCTCGGTGCTCACAAGGCATCATGTGGGGCTGGAGTCCCAGTGCCCATTTCCTGGGGATGGACCCATACCCTGTGGAAGCACTGACTCTCCAGCTGGATGCCTTAAGAGCTACACAAGAAAGCACTTTCACTTGATGTCAGCAGCATTCACCAGGCTATTTACACAGGAAAGGAGACTTGTCAGTTAAGAGGGGAAGAGGAGACAGAGCAGGCCTGGGGTATCAGGGTAGGCAGGAGAAAAAGGGAGAGGCTTAGATGGAGGCTTAGATAGTATGCATGGGTGAGGCATGATAAGACGGATGATAAGAGGCACAGTGAGTGTATGGGCGACTGCAGGATAAAAAAAATAAAGGGAAATCAGGCTCAAAATACTTATAGGCTAGGCTGGTAGCACCACCTTTTATTGAGGCTGCCCAACACTTCCTATTATAAAACCTTGTTTTCAGTTGATTATAACTTTTCCAAACTTTAATTATTTGTGCTGAGATTTCTCATGCCACATGTCTGCCTCAGGATGAATTTTATTGGAAAATTTCAGCCAAAAGGGTTCAGCTGTTTCTGAGAACCAGGCTAGACTAAAATAAGCAATGGCAAAAGGACTTTTTGGCCAGTCTGAGTCTACGCTAAGGCTTTTGCTGCCTTAGTTGGGGATGTAATTTTTTCACACTCCTAACCGACACATCTATGTCAGCAAAACATTGCAGAGACCACACTTAAATCCCATTGAAAGTCAATGTTACTTAGGCTCCTAAGTCACTTTTGAAAATTTTGCCCTGCACCGCCAATGTCACGGTATTGCCTCACCACAGTCATGCTGGTGTTCTGGTGGATGCAGCATATGAGGAAGTCTTTCAGTTTGGAACTAAATCTTTGATCGCTTGCCAACGATTGAAAGTCCTACCTTGAGAGACATCGGTAAAGAAAATATACATGAAAACAATAACTTCCACCAGAAACTAATGAAAAATAAATTCAAAGTGTACATCTATTTTACTGTGGGTATCTGAGGACTATGAAATAATAAAATAGAACTAATCCTATGTCACAGTAAATCAAAATGCCAAGTGGTGTATTCTCAAACTGACTATCAAAGGCTTAGCAGTGTGACTTCCATTAGCCACTCTTTTGAAAAACCCCAGTTTCAAAGTGTGGCTAGAGCTGTGTTTTTAAAAAGTCAACATTCAAAATAAGGAAGCTCCATGAAGACACTGGGGGGATTTATTTTTCTTCTTTTATTTTTTTTACAACTTGTTTTCTGTAACCCTGTGAAATAGCTCTTTATTTCATGCCCACATTATTTCCTCTTTGCAGGATGACTTACCCCCATTCTGTTGGCCACCACAGTACAGGATCCTGTTTCACTCTTCCCTGCAAAGTGAATGAAAAAATGAGCCTGTTTCTGCTGCTGCTGCTGAATTTCAAAAGGACGGGAGTCTTCACAACATTGCACCCCCAGCCTCCCCTACAGACCCTGCCATCTGATCCTGGGTCAGGAGGGACTGACAGGGAAAACACTGGAATTAAATCTGCCTCACCCACATATCAGTGGAGCCTTATCTGTCAAGAACACTCACAGTCCCATGGAGCATCCATAATTCTGAATGTTGACATTGTAATGGTACTGTGCACAGCTCAAAGCTTCCCTTATTGAGCTGAGGATGCATTATACCCATGCAGCACATGCAAAGCCGGGCATAATAACGAGATAAAAGAGGGGCAAACTAAGCAAAAGAGCCAGGCCAATGACAAAATGGAAATACAGTTCCTGACAAATCAAACATAACCCCCTCCTCCCCACCTTCAAACCCTCAAGCTGGGGATACCCCTTATCCCTTACAGGCCACTCCGGCTTCATTTGAAAGTACTGAAAATGGTTGATCATGCTATTATAAATCAAAGTAACACACTGGGGAAACGGAAATGTTATGCCATGCATTCCACTGATCCTTTTTACTCCCCTTTTATATCAAATGCCACACGGAAGCAATTGCCAGGAAGAAAAACGTTTACTTTTCTGTCCTCAGAGTAACAGCCGTGTTAGTCTGTATTCGCAAAAAGAAAAGGAGGACTTGTGGCACCTTAGAGACTAACCAATTTATTAGAGCATAAGCTTTCGTGAGCTACAGCTCACTTCCTCAGATGCATATCGTGGAAACTGCAGCAGGCTTTATATATACACAGAGAATATGAAACAATACCTATTCCCACCCCACTGTCCTGCTGGTAATAGCTTATCTAAAGTGATTTCCAGCACAAATCCAGGTATTGTTTCATATTCTCTGTGTATATATAAAGCCTGCTGCAGTTTCCACGATATGCATCTGAGGAAGTGAGCTGTAGCTCACGAAAGCTTATGCTCTAATAAATTGGTTAGTCTCTAAGGTGCCACAAGTCCTCCTTTTCTTTTTCTGTCCTCAACATTGATAACTAAGAGGAAAGCTGGCCTTTGAATATTTTGGCAGGTCTGAGACACAATTCCCCCTCACCCACCATCTGCCCTCCTTCCACTCTTAATGTAATCAATTCCTGTTCTTTATCACACCAGTAGGCACAGGACACCCCTAAATTTAACTCACTCTAATAAGCGTGTGTGTGTGTGTGTGTGTGTGTGTGTGTGTGTGTGTGTGTGAGTGAGTGAGTGAGAGAGAGAGAGAGAGAGAGAGAGAAAGAAATGTCTTTAGGACCTTCATTCCAATTTCCTCCTGCACAAGTGGAGCCCCACTGCTTGTTCCTTTCACCCTTTGCAGTAGGTTTACATCAGTTTCCCAGGCTCTCATCACAAGCACAGCAGTTGGAGGGTTACTTTAACCCCCCCCCCCCCCCCGGACCCCTTCCCCGCAAAAAAACCCCTGGGATTATCTTGTAATTTCTATTTCCCTGAGATGGGAGAGTTTGTAGCCTCAGGCTTTGCATCACAGAAAGGCCACCTCTTAGAAAACCTTAAATCAAACCATATCCCAGGGTACAACAGGCTAAAAAAAAGAACTGAAACACCCCCTACAGCAAATGTTCTCAACTTTTTCTATGCCATGACTCTATGTTTACAACAGAAAGAAGTTTTGGCACTCATTCTCCCATCTGAACATAAAGAAAGGGAAGGTGGTCATGACCCCTTGCTAAGAACCTACAAGTAGAGAGGAGGGGTTTGTACGGATATCGCCTGTATACCGGTCCCAGTGCAGGCAGCAGGAGGCTTATGCTGGCTGCAAAGCACCTTTCTGCACTGGGGCTGCAGCTGCTGTGGTCAGTTAACCGGGGGGAACATGGTTTGCACAGAAAAGGGGAGGGAAGGAGGCAGCTGTGGGAACTTTTATTGCAGCACTCCAGAGCCTGCCAGGTGTTCCTCCCTCAGCAGCAATGTGCCTGGGATCTGCCCACTGCAGCTGAGTCCCCTCAGTGTGCAGCAGGAGGGAAGGGCAGCCGGGTCCCTCTTCCATAGCTGGGCACTCCCACTCCCCCACTTCCGCAAGCACCACTTGGAGCACAGCCAGGCAAACTCCGGGGGGCGGGGGGCGCGGGAATGGGAAGAGGACAGGATGTCCAAAGTTAGGCCACATGAGGAGGATCACCCCCTCCCACAATTACTGCCTATCTGATTAGGGAAAGGAGTTATTGGTACGATGGGATGACATGATTTTGGCAATTAATTGATCTTTAAATATTCATGGTAAATAGGCCTGTGATGGGACGTTAGATGGGGTGAGATCTGAGTTACTACAGAGAATTCTTTCCTGGGTATCTGGCTGGTGAATCTTGCCCATATGCTCAGGGTTCAGCTCATCGCCATATTTGGGGTCGGGAAGGAATTTTCCTCCAGGGCAGATTGGAAGAGGCCCTGGGGGTTTTTCGCCTTCCTCTGTAGCATGGGGCACAGGTCACTTGCTGGAGGATTCTCTGCACCTTGAAGTCTTTAAACCATGATTTGAGGACTTCAGTAGCTCAGACATAGGTGAGAGGTTTATTGCAGGAGTGGGTGGGTGAGATTCTGTGGCCTGCGTTGTGCAGGAGGTCGGACTGGATGATCATAATGGTCCCTTCTGACCTTAATATCTATGAATCTATAATAATGGGCCACCCTGGCCCTAGGAGCAGGTGTTGATTTGCTGGTTTTCTCCTCTTGTGAATTCTGTGTATGGTTGCATCTAAATTTACGAAAATGCAGTATATCATTTTTTTCATTAGCAGTTTATCACCTCTGTGAACATTATGTTTCTTCTTGCAGTAAATTGCCTGTGCTCTGAAGTTCGGGAGGAACCAACATACAATGAAAGAAAGACAGATGTATAAATGAAGCATGCACACAACCAGTTGAAGCATAGCTGGAGTTTGGCAAGGAAAAAAAAAAGAATCATATCAGAAAGTGACACTCCAGCAAGAGCTGAATATAAAAGGCACGGATCAAACACTGAATTTTCTGTTAAGTGCTTCGTATCTCATACAGCACACCCCTCCACATAGCATGATGGTTTTATATAGTATGCAAAGTACAATCATGGATCACAAAAAAGCAATCATTTGAGTGAGAGTTGAACATCCCTAATTCAACATGCTCCTGCTTTTGTTAGTCTCTCATGGTATACGTGTGAGAAGCACCTCAGACCTTATTCTATGTCCCATCATCATTTATATTACAGTAGCATTTAGCATTTAGCACTGAGATTGGAGCCCTATTCTGTGGGGCCCTGTACAAAACCACACCAAGTCGAAGTCCTTGCTCTAAAGCACTAACAGTCTAAACAAACGAGACAGATGAAGTACATACCATTACATCCATCTTGAGATGTGGGCCTGAGGGAGACTGTGTGACACACTCAAGGTTGTCCAAGAAACCTGTGGTAGAGCTGGGAATTGAACCCACCTTTACTGCAGCCCAGTCGAGAGCATCAACCACAAGCCTGTCCTTTGCCTCATGGGAAAAGCCCCCTAGGTTTGCACCAATGACAATCTTTACAGTAAGACAAGGTAGGTGAGGTAATATCTTTTGTGGGATTAACTTCTTTTCATGAAAAACAAGCTTCTGAGCTACACAGAGCTTGTCTTCTTCGGATCTAGGAAAGGTATTTTTCCCAGGTACCTTTCCCAGACCCCCAGAAGAGCTCTGTTCAAGCATGTCTCATTCGCCAACAGAAGTTAGTCCAATAAAAGATATCACCTCACCCACCTTGTCTCTCTAATATCCTGGGACCAATATGACTACAACACTGCAAACAGTCTTCTCATGTGAGTAATAAGAAATTTGTCCTAGCAGGAGTGTATTTCAAGCTGAAATATCACTGACTACTTTGTGAAGTCCTTCAATGGCCATGTCAGATATCAAGATGCCATGAGAAATGAGTAAGTTCAGCTTATAATAAAACTGTCAATGTCACATTCACATTGTGGATTTTGATGCTTACTCTCAGCATTCATGATATCTTCACATTCATGTTTGAGTTTCACATTCATTGTGGATTCCTAAGAAAAACAACAACTGAACACACCTGACACCACGCTTCTACTTTTATAGAATTTTTTAATTTGTAGGCATTGCCTGCATCATCTGTTTCATAGGGAAAGTAGATTCAGGTTTTTTACTTTTTAAAAAAAACGTTCATGCTTTACCTCACACTGTGGGTATTGTTTATATTACAGAAACTGACACACTGCTGACAAAGGCATGGTTACAGTGGCACAGTCTGGCTAGGATCCACAGAACCAAGTCAATTAAGCTTTAGATCAGAACCCCACGCTATTCAAAATTTGAAGTTTGATATCAAGAGTTTTAAAGGTTAAAGATCAGTGGCCAGTGATCAGAAGGCAATTGATCTGCCAGCAGATCGAGGGAAGTGATTATTCCCCTCTATTCGGCACTGGTGAGGCCACACCTGGAGTACTGTGTCCAGTTTTGGTCCCTCCACTACAGAAGGGATGTGGACAAATTGGAGAGAGTCCAGCGGAGGGCAACAAAAATGATTAGGGGGCTGGGGCACATGACTTACGAGGAGAGGCTGAGGGAACTGGGGTTATTTAGTCTGTAGAAGAGAAGAGTGAGGGGGGATTTGATAGCAGCCTCCACTACCTAAAAGGGGGTTCCAAAGAGGATGGAGCTAGGCTGTTCTCAGTGGTGGCAGATGACAGAATAAGAATCAGTGGTCTCAAGTTGCAGTGGGGGAGGTCTAGGTTGGATATTAGGAAACACTATTTCACTAGGAGGGTGGTGAAGCACTGGAATGGGTAACCTAGGGAGGTGGGGGAATCTCCATCCTTAGAGGTTTTTAAGGCCTGGCTTCACAAAGCCCTGGCTGGGATGATTTAGTTGGTGTTGGTCCTGCTTTGAGCAGGGGGTTGGACTAGATGACCTCCTGAGTCTCTTCCAACCCTAATATTCTATGATTCTATGAATATAGAAGGCAGCAAACAAGCAGCAGTTTGAACATGAACAAAGAATGGCATATCTTTGATTGCAGGAACTAGACGCTAAGGCAAAAGTGGACAGACAAGCTCCAACTCAAGAAAAAAAAATCAGGGCCCTATTCCTGCACCACTAAAATCAATGAAATCAATGGGAGCTTTGTCACTGATTTCAATAGGCACCAGGTGTCAAACATAGAACTTCCTCTCTGCTGTTGACCCTAGTTAGTATTGAAACAATGATGTCTAAGATGGCAGTTTCTGCAGTGTAAACAGGATCCTAGACATGATATTATTGATGTAGTCAACACTACAGCACAACTGTTGTAAACTATTCAGTTACTAATGAAACTGCAATTCAAGAATAAAACTAAGTTACATCATTCTCTTGTGCTCAACTCCAGGCTGTAGAATGATAGGAAAATGAGCATGCAGAAGGAAAGGCACAAACACTTGCACTCCTGCAGTTTTGTCAATTAATTACATAGTTCAGCAGTTCACAACATAATGAAAGGCAGTGCTAAGAACCATGAGCATCCTGGAGAAGTCCTGTCAGAGCTTCTTTACTAAGAGCATAGAATGTGACTAGACATTTAGGGTAGGATTTTCAAAGTGCTCAGCACTAAACATTAGTGAGAATAGAGTTAAGCCAACGCTGAATACTTTTGCCCATTGACTTGAAAAGAAGCAAAGCTAGGCCAATACTGAGGAGGATAGAGTTAGCCAAGGTTTTGTCGAAGAAATATTTGTTGGAAATACCAGTTCACCAAAACCAAAACTTTTTGCAGGAAAGAGTCAGTGTCAATGAGTTTTCTGTTTAGAAAAAAAAATTAAAATTGTTGAAATATCCTGTTTTGACATTTTCAAAATGCAGATTTTTTGGTCCAAAATTATTTTTTGTTTCTAAATGAAAGTTAATTTATAGTTAAAAGGTTAGGAATACTTGTGGCACCTTAGAGACTAACCAATTTATTTGAGCATAAGCTTTCGTGAGCTACATGCATCCGATGAAGTGAGCTGTAGCTCACGAAAGCTTATGCTCAAATAAATTGGTTAGTCTCTAAGGTGCCACAAGTACTCCTTTTCTTTTTGCGAATACAGACTAACATGGCTGTTACTCTGAAACCAGTTAAAAGGTTGAAATCTAAATAAAGATTTCTGACATGATCAAAATGAAACAATTCAATTGTCCCAAACTGGATTTTTTTTTCTTCCAGATTTTTGGTCTACAATTTTTAGTTGTTGAGATTTCAGCTTTTTGGTCTCATTTGGAATGGGAAAGTTGTTTCCCACACAGCTCTAATGCTCAGTGCTATTGAAAACCCTATTATATTACATATAATATCTTATCACAACAACTATTCATTTAAATGTCAGAGGGGTAACCGTGTTAGTCTGTATCCACAAAAACAATGAGGAGTCTGTTTTTTTACCTCTTTTTTATACCCAAATAATTTTGTTAGTCTTAAAGGTACCACAGGATTCCTCGTTGCTTTTATTCATTTAAACATTTCAATAATAGCATAAACATTTGGGAGCCTTCACAAGCCCACAACACACTTGGGCTGTTGGATGTCTGGCCCAGCTGCTCACACTCTTCCTACAGCTCTGGAAATATCTGTTTGTCAGCATATCAAGTGAACATGCAGAAACTTATCTATTTCTATATTAAGCCAACGTTTATGTATCTTCAGACTAGTGTGACATGATTCATAGTCACATGAAAGTGCTTGATTCTGTTTTGTGGTAGCTGGTAAACATGTCAAATAATTAAAACAAAACAAAAAAATGAAGGGTGATTAAATAATAAATGTAAACACAATTTATTATTTCAAATACATTGTAATTTAAGTACCATGAATAACTGGTAAATTCAGAAGTCAGAGCTGTACTTATTAAGCCCTCTGTCCCCTACAAATACAGAAGTCAAACTCCACCTATGCCTACAGGCATGATAGCTGTAACCTGTGCAGCACCTCAGAAGTGTGTTAAGAGAAGCAGAAAGAGGTACTAACCACATTTCATTTGATCTGTAAGACATCAGAGTGCTCTCTATTGTCATTCCTGAGGTACCAGTTTTTTTTGAAAGCCACAGCCTTTATGGCATCTTGAAGTAGCGGTAACTCTAGCTGCACTAAACAAACAAAAAGTGCACATCTCTCTCCCTACTGATCTAGCCCTCTCCCCTTTCTCCTTCTTCCCCACAATGGGCTGAATCTTCCCCCGGTCTCCCTGTTGTGTCCGTTCAACATAGAATGCAATCTTATTCAAGTGTTTAGTTCCCCTGAACACTATGGGGCTATTCAGATGAATAGAGGCAGCAGGATCGAACCCTTATACTGCAAGTTTCTTAGCACAGGAACTTTATTTTATTTCAAAGTCTCAATAGTGCCATATGATACATAACATACTAGCTGTGCTGGCTGTTGTGAGAATATAACTGCTATTTATTTATTTTGTTCTTGTGATTCATGTCAGTGTTGCCTATCAGATGGATAGGGTCCCCTTTTTATACCTGCATCAGTCAAAATAAATAAATACAATAAAATGAATATGCAAATAATAAATAATTAATGGGAAATTGATATAGTAAGAAAGGAGGGAAACTGCAAATAAAACAGAAAAAAAAAAACAAGACAGACCAACTGAGCAAGGAAATCCACCACTGTCTCTCAAAGAGAATTAACAGTCACTATCAGCTAAAATAAGATCATAATTAGCAAGGGATTCAGATTTCATACACGTAATAACTGACAAAACAAACTGCTAATTGCAGACAATAAATCTACACTATTGAAGGACAAAGACTGGCACAGAATTATGCACAAGGAGTGGGAGGTTTACAGGAAGAGAAACGTTTCAGTCTAGTAGACTGAAAATATAACATACTAGCCAAGAAAAGGCTAAAACCACCACCTTGAAAACAAGCTGTAATAAGCTACTAACAGAAAGCAAAAAAGGTACAGAAAAGAAGTATTTATACAAATGCTGGCCCAAATTCTGGCCCTGATACAGGCGTAGCTCACAGGAGAAAAATTCATGCTGGGGATATATGCTCATGGGCATGAGAAACAAGGGGGATAAATTCTGATTCCACAGAAGCTAATGATCCTGGATTTCAACCCAGGACTTTGTATAATGTAATGTTTTGAAGTAACTGTATAATGAGTTATTGTTCATTTAGTAACAACTTAGGCAATATTTGCCAGAGATATGTTTAAGGTTATTTACCCTTTCATCTGATGAATGAACATTTGTAATTAAAACCCCTTGATTTGACTTCTGGTGTCTGCTGAACTTAGATTAATAATTGATAGAGCTACGATTTTGTCATGGAGGCCATGGGAGTTATGGAGCCACCCTGGATGGCTGGGGCGCCCCAGAGCACGGAGCTGCCCCGAGGGGCCGGGGGGCCCCAGAGTACAGAGCCCCACCATGGGCAGTGTGGGAACCCTGCAGCTTTGAGCCAGGCGTCCCCTGGGTGGTGTGGGGAGCCTGTAGTTCCTTATTCTGTCAGGCATATTTTTAGTAAAAGTCACGGATAAGTCACGGGCTTCCATTGCTTTATTACCCGTGACCTGTCCGTGACTTTTACTAAAACTATGCGTTACAAAATCTTAGTCTTAATCATTGACAACTGTCCTGTATCTTCTGACTTTAAAGAAGGTAGAACATGGAGGGAAGAAACTGAGCACTAAATCAAAGCTGAGGGAACTGAATAATCTCCTCATCGAAACTGGCACAGGCTGCTGTGGGCATAGAGACAGCATAAGGGTGTTAAGACATGTTTAAAAAGATGGCTGTCCAAACCCATCTCTGGTATAACTCTCCTGAAGTCAACTGAATTACACCAGAATGGATCTGGCCAAGGAAAGTACTTGTTCTCTCTCCATGATGCTCCTCCCACATATTAAGAACATAGCTGCTACTAAAAGCTATAGCTCAGAAAGACAAAGCCAGGCCTGGTGTGGAGAGCCAGTGCTAGGCCCTCTGCACCACTTTTGCCTTGCATAGAAGCTATACAGGGGGGATGACTGGCTGTGCAACTGAATAGGGACACTTATGGCCTCCCTTCCCTTTGCCCCCCATCCCACCCCACACCTCCAAGTGCAGAAGAAATGCCCTCCACTCTGACTTATGTGAGGATGGCATAGAAGGTCACTTGTGTGGGGCAACAAGATTGTGGGGAACTGGGAATAGGCCACAGATCTATTTCATGAAGCCAGAAGCCTTGGTATCCAACACAATCAGCCTGGAGGAGCTGCATGGAAGCCCAGCATCCTGGCCCTGAGTTGTGATGAGAGAGAATTTCACCTCCCCAGTCACCCAGCACTCCACTTGCAGAAATGCTGAATGCTTAGGGCTCATGCCAGTGGAGTGAATTTGGCCCAGAATCCTTATTTCTCCCCCGCTCTCTCTTTGGCAACTGGACAAAATCCACCTGACAGTGAAAGAGGAGTCTGTGATGCCAGGCACTTTCATAAGCATCAGAGCCAACTGGAAGCTCATTTTACTTCATGGCCCTGCACTTCTCCAAGCCACATCACACCTGGGTTCTCTAGGTCTCTAGACAATCACAATAAATGAGTTGAGTCCAAATGGCTTTGATTCTCTCTATTGGGACTAGTCAATAATGGATTTTTCTCCACTCTCCCAATGATATTTGTTGGATCAGGAGTTGAACTAATAAGAGCTAACACCTATGCTTAGTACCTAATTTACAGACGTGCTGAGCACTCAGCTGCAAATGAAGTCAATGGGAGCTGTGCTTTGAATATATAAAGTACTATAAAAATGCTGTACTATGAAAAATCAGTGTCTCAAGCCTGGTACTGTCATTTTTGGCCTTAATTTTATGTGCCTCAGTTTCCCACCTGTACAATGTGGATAATAGTACTTGCCCACCTCACAGGGAAGCTGTGAAGATGAATTCATTAACATTTGTGAAGCACTCAGCACCAACAGTGATAAGCACCATAGAAATGCCCAGAAGGAAATTAATTATCTATTCTGTGTGGGATTTGGATGATGTGTGGTAAATAAAGCCTGGGGCCACACATTGAATGATTAAGATAAAAAGAAATATTACACATTTCCCAAAGAAAGAATGCCCATTGAGGGAGTGCTGCCCATTCTGTGCACTGGGGGCTTGAGTCTCCTCTCACTCAAGTCAATGGAAAAACTCCCATTAACTTCAGTGGTGCAAGATCAAGCCCAGAGTGAAGAAGTCGTCCTGTGGAAATGTAATCTTCTCATTAAAGACTGTATCCTAGTGCACATGCACAAAAAGGCTGAAAAAAGGTTGCACAAAGAACCTTAATTGTGACATTTCCGAACTTTTGAGAGCTTAACTTTGCAACCTAAGCAACATTCTTTTAACATAGATTTATTAATGTAATTTATATTGCCATAGCACCCACAGACCCTAATCAGAATCAGAACAGCAAGAAGGCACAGACCTTCTTCCAAGGAGTTTGCAGTCCGGGAAGCCAAGTAACACACAAAGGGTTGGGGGAGAGAAATTAAACAGTTTTATTCTGTCTCACTCTCAGTCAGTTCAGTTCTGCTCTCCCATTCATGTATTCTCTACTTCTTGTTGCCCAACCAATTAAATTCTGTCCCCAGATTCCATCTCTTCCTCCCCTTCCCAACATCATATGTTTACTTCTGAGGCCCAGGCAGCTCATTCCCAAAATTCCCCTTAGCTGGCAGGGATTCAGATAGATATGAGGGAAGGCTCCTGGGCGGGGTGGGTGGGCGTCCACACTGGGACTCCTGCTGGCTAAAGCTGCCAGGGTTGGGCGAGGGCTCAGCAAAGCCACCCCCACGGTGATTCACACCTCTCCCCATTACTGAACAGGAAGAGTCCTGGCAGCTTCCTGCTGTTCAGCACCTCTCTCTGCTTCTCATGAGTCCCTGCTGAAGGAGCAGAGTGAACCCTCAATGACAGCAGCACTATTGTAGATGGCTGGGAGGCCCTGGCTGCAGCACCTTCAACTGCTTCCAGGCAGCACATCAGCAGGTATGTTCTGGGACTGGAGGCAGAGTGGCCCTCTTCTGACCCCAGGCACCAGCCAGCACAACATGGGAGAATGGGGGTGCACTGAGTGCCCAGACCACAGGAAGAGAACACACAGCTCTCCCCTTATTTTCTTCTGTACATCTGTTGTCTCCTGTATTTGTCAACATGCCTGCACCTGCTTTGTCCATGTCTCTGGCTAGAAATATCTACCTGAACTTATCTCACTGTCTGCCTGTAAAGAGACATGGCCCCTATTTTCTTATAATTTTCTTTGAACTTTTTTCTATCCTGTTTTAGATGTGAGCTATTGACAGACAAATATTCATCTGTTACAGTTCTGTTAGAAACTTATAATCTGGCTGTCTGGACAACTCTGATAAACACTAAAACTTTTTGTATGACCTACATACACACCATCATAAATAAGCCATTTAACATCTGGTAACAATCCACATTCGTTCCAACATTTAGCAGCACTACTGTGGGAAGATTTTTTAAAAAACCAATCTGATTGCAGTAGCTATCAAATATGCAACAGTAAAACTATAAAACATATTTTCCAAACCATCCGAACTACAAACTGATCAGTGCTGCATCTCAAATATTACAGGAGGACAAAGCTACCCCTTTTTATATTCTGATGGAGTCTTACAAAATTTTCTCCCTGAATGTCAAAAGAATGTCAATCCTCTGAAAGGAAAAATGTTCCTTCTCCTATCTAAAAAAACCTAAAAACTGATCTTGCCTTTTGACAAGAGACTAAAGCATTATCCAAGGAAGATGAAAAACTCAGGAAGTGATGGGTGTTGGATGTATTTAACGTTTTATATCTAACCAAACAAGAGGGGTATTTATTATTATAAATAAAAAAAAAAGTACCATCTGCCATGCAGTGTTCTTCCTTAGACACAAAAGGCAGAGTTCTTATACTGGCTGGGAAAACAACAATAGACCGAATTATACTTTACTTATACATATGTTCCAAATGAACAATCACAGGTCTTTTTAAAGAGTCAAATCTGACTGATTTCTAGGGATGCAGCTGGCCAGGGTATCACAAGAGGAGATTCTAGTAATTCCTTTAGACAGACCTGGCAGGGTAAATGGCAGAGAAAAAAATTAAATGCCTGTCAAAGCAAGTAGCTAAGGCAGCACTAGGAGATATTCGCACCTGTGTCTGCAATGGACAATAGAACATTCATTCATTTAATATTTATATATTTTCTCCCATTCACTGTGCTTTTGTTAAAAGCATTAGAGAACTGGAGAAATTTCTCTTTCTGCTCATGTACCAATTAGCTTCTAGTTGACAAGAGCAAGTAGTACATACAGAATTGTATGGACCATAAATCGCCTGTTCATACAAGATCCTTTAATTTCAACAAGGCAATAAAAATCGCCATAACCGATTAATGGCACACTAGAAACTAACCTACATCTTCTCCGGGAGCCAGCAGAAGTGGTAATTAGGGGGAAATGATTTCCCTAGCTTCCAGGAGATAAAATTTAGCCCAGACACAAGTGAAAGAGCTGTATGGCCAATTAGCACATTTGGAAAACATCCACAGACTGATTCCATAATCAAGACATTCCCCAGAGATATTGAAACTTAGCAGAAATAAACAAACCAAACATGGAATAAGAAAAACAAGATTTCATTATGAGAAATCCAACTCCACCTTAGTATGTCTTGGAAAAAGGACAGAAAAAAACTTGACATGTCCTCCTTCCTCAATTACAACACTCCAAACACAGGACTGTAGTCTGATACACCAAAATGATCAGATACAAGTGACTTCCTTGGATTCTAAGAGAATCGCTATAATTTAGAACAGTCAACTGATATATCCACAAACTCATTAGAATACTTTAAAATTTCCTTTAGCAGAAACCTGAGCGAGACAAAGGAAACTGAAGCTAGCAAAATTATAAAATCCTTAGACTTAGGAAAGGCTTGCAGCCCTGATGAGATTGCAACAGACTTTGATGAAATCCTTACTGCAAATTCTCCTCCTTGCTGAAGTTTTTAATTGTTTGTTTAAAGCATACAGTTCCAGTTTTGATGTTAAATTCTAATATCAGCTGGTGCCTCAAAGAGAATAAACCACCAGAAGAATGTTCTCACTGCAGACTCCATTTATTCCTTCAAAATTAAATATCATAGGATCATCTACCAAATGGTCATGGTGGACTCTCCACCACAGGCAATTTTTAAATTAAGATTGGATGTTTTTCTAGCAGATATGCTTTATCAAACAAGCATTAGTGTGGGGCACTTCTATAGCCTACGTGACACAGGAGGTCAGAGTAGAGGATCACAGTGGTGCCTTGTGGCTTTGGAATCTATGCATCTATTCCTCCACACTGCTGGTGGATGTATGGCAACGAGGCACTCAGCAACATCATTGGCAGTGGCCATATCCCCAAATCCAAAGTTTTTTTAACTCAAACAAATGTAATTATAAAAATCACAGATCTAGATATAACTCTAGATCCATCAGCCTACTTACTAGGGGCCTTCCTGCAAATATCCTCTGGTGGGGCAACATAGAGAAACCTGTTCTTGGCTAATTATGAAAAAAAATTAAATGCAAATGTACAGATCCCATCTCTATAACTGGTTGGCTTGAAAGAATCTGGAACATTCTAACCATGGAGAAATGAACCCGTTCTCTCAAAGGGTATGTCTACACTTTGAGCTTGGGGTGCTATTCCCAGCTCAAGAAGACATACCTGCGATAGCTTTGATTGAGCTAGTGTGCTAAAAATAGGGTGTAGCGACCGCACCCGGAGCAGCACGACAGGCTAACTTTCCCAAATATACGCCTAGCATCTTGGATGGGTATGAGTCGAGGTGGCTAGCCCCTCTTGCCACTTAAGCTACTGTGCTATGCTGTGATACAACATAGGGCCTTTTTTTTTCAATCTGTGAGAAGAGAAACCCCATTGATTCACTAGCTGCAAACATATTTTAGAAAATGTCTGTCTCGCTCTGGTTGACATCCAGATTCTTCTCATAGTCATAATGGAATAAATAACACCTTTGGACTACAACAGAAATAACCAATTGTCTGATATGGGCAGAATGGTAATGTGATAGAAAGTGATCTCTTTTAGCAAAGCAAGAATTTCATTAATATTTCTCTTGTTCCATATCTAATTATCAGCTTAAAAGAAACTTCATAAAATACAAATTAACAGTTTTCATTTGGAAAAAGATTCTTCACTTCTTTTCTTAAGCAAGTATGTAATATTGCTGTGCTCTGTTAGACACAGGGATAGTCTTAAGTACATGCTTAAAGTTAAACATATGTTTAAGCACTTTGCTGAATTAGTGCCTTGAACACCTGCTGATTTCTGCATTTCAGAGGTGGATGATAGGATTCATATAGAGAGTTTGTTTTTAAATTTAAAATTGTACCTGAAATTAAAAAAAAAAAAACAACCACCACTTCTAGCAGATTTTTTACATCACTGTTCTACTTTTGCTTCAAGTAACACCTAAGATTACCAAAACTGAAAGAGATTTAAAACATTCTCTATTTTTCCAGTTTCCAGTTTGTTTATTTGTACATTTGACATTTTCTATATAGTCAGTTTCATTGTTTTTCATGACTAGTCAGCAAGCTGCCCCTGCTTGGTTAGTTAGAACATTTTTTAAAAATACAAAACTGTGATTGTGAAAGCTCAAAGGTCAGCAGGGTCTCAGAGACAGGTGTAGTACCTGAAGCTACATTTGACTTTCATTTTTGAAATTGGCTAGATTTCAGACAGGACAGTGTATGTTTCAGTTTCTAAAGAGCTTTACAATACTTCACAATGAAATGCATGATGTATATGTGAGAGATCATTGTAACATACATTGCAGATAAAAAAATCAGATAACAAAACAGTCGCTCATTATAGAACAGGTTGCATCTTGCCATCAATTGCCTGGGGAACCCCCACTGAAGTCATCGGGGTTTTCCATAGAAATTGATGGCAGGATTTGGCAAAAGTTACGTCAATACCATTGACATGTTATTTTATTTGTTTCACTGTTCCTCAGAAGAGAAGAATATCTCATCCCAGCATGCAATAATTCTTTCAGGTTGCATTGCCTACCATTAGTATGGTTGCGATGACTTAAAATTGTAATCACATGGCCACCTTTTTACCACTTACAAACTGCAAATATCTGCTCCATCTAAAGTGATAAAAGAGTTTTTGGAAGATGAATGAAAACTCTGAGCCAAGGTAAGCTGAAGAATTGTAGGGTATCACCATTGAACAAATAGGTTTAGATTTACACATATTTTATTTGCGTCTATGAAGCAACAGCATTTTAAGTGAAAGAAAAGAGTTATGCTAATATAGCAGTCAATGGTATAATAACGTAAAGACCTTGGTCTTACCCTTTGCTTTCAAGTCGTTTAATACCTTTGATTCGGAGGGCAGTATATCACTCACTAGTTTTATCTCAATATTTCGAGACGCCAGTTCTAGCAATTTTTCAAAAAGACGCTGGCCCTGGGAAGAATAGTAAAGGAAAGCAAGGTTAATAAAACTAAGAACTGTTCAAATTACACAGCAATAAACAAAAGACACATATAAAAACAAAATTATATTGGACAGTAACTGGAGTAAACAGGAGTTAGTCCACAGCTACGCTGAAAGCTGCCTAAAGACTGTCTCAACCCCTTTCTTGAAAAACCATTTTGAAGATCAAATTTGCCTCTCACTTATTCCAGATTGTGGTCAGTGGTGTTGCACAAGTATAACTGATCAAATTTGGCCCTCAGTTCTTAATACTGCATTAACAGTTTAGTATTTCATTTCCTTGGTTTAAATAAAACAGAGACAAATGATTTATTTTGTACTGAACAATTAGGGAGGTAGTCCAGGAGTAGTACTAAGAGGGTTCAGTTGGGCACTGGTTTGTCTTTCTGCTGTTCTTGAATATATACAGTTAAACTGGTAATGAAAGTGGCAAGTTGTGCATGCTTAAGTGTATCTTGTTCAAACATTCATACCTTTTCTATTTCAGCCACATTTTGAAGATTTTGCAAAAGAGTGAATTTCTCACTGAAGACAAGATACATGTTATGTCTGATCTTTCAAAACAAAGCTATTTTGGAATCCAATAGGTTTTTTAAAAAATGCATTTTTAAATACTTATATAATTGTAAAAGCTAAAAGGGATTTTGGCTAAACTTTAAAAAAGGGAATCATTGGACTGAGACCAAGCATGAAATATTTAAATCCAAACAAAATATGCTGCTAAATTATAAATACCTAAAATGAAGGGTCCAGAATATAATGTCCAGCTCACTATTAACTATGGTATGCTACCACAATATAATGAGCATTTGTGTTTAATTGCTACTATTTTAACTCATTAAATACAGATGCTATAAGTGATTAGAAGAACATAAAATAAAAAGCATGCAGAAGTCTTGCTTTTATTCAACTGACTTAGCCAGGGTCTACCCTCAAAATACACATACGTATTTCCCAGGAAAGTTAGTGGGAGATGTGCATGAACATCCCGGAGTAAAATCTAGCACAAAAACTTTGAAGAAAAAAATAAGCAAGTTTTCAAGAATCACATCATATTAACCTGCGAACAAAACATTCTATACAACACCAGCAAGAGAAAAACATCTACAGAACCACGCCAGTCAGCTCTCGGCAAAAAACGTGCACCCTTCCCAAGTACACTGATCACATTAAAGCCTTAATAGGGATCATGCCAGGAAAATTATCCATGCAAAAAATAGTATGTGAGCATGTGATTAAATATCATAGTGCATATGCACAAAGGGATGGAATTAAGGTTGCATAGGCAAGCTAAATTCTGGCGTTTCCTAACTTTGCTTGACTTTGTAACCTAAATAATGTTGTTTTAACATAGCTAAGGCTCCACTCAGACCCCTTCCTGTCCCTCCCCACCTGCACAGGAGTGAGTAGCAACCCCCAGAAGCTGCTCTCCCTCCCACACACACTTCTGTGGTATAAATAGTCTGCACAAGGAAGTAAGGGAGCATTTTCCATCCCTTTATTCCACTGTGTGGACAGGAAAAGCAGCTCACTATTGAGTCCCATGTCATTGTATGCTTAGCATAAGTGAAGTACAGGACGTCTCTTAACCTGTCTGCAATCCATCTCCACTTCTAACCATTCATTTTCCATGTGCTATATATACATGAAAGCAAAATAAGAACAGCAGGCTTTTTAAAAACAAGTTGAAATGCTCCCTCCAAATTATAGGGAAGCCACAGGGCTGCTATTACAGTAAACAATTGTTTATTTTTTACTTGCGTTACATTCAAAACCACCGCCCAGCTCCTGTCTCAGTACAGAGCTCACAGAAACTCTATGAAACAATTGGGTTCTGCTGCTATGAATGCACCAGTGCATCTTAAATGGGTATAGCTTCTAATGGGGCTTCCCAGTTCATCTCTTTTCCAGGGCAGAAGTCACTGACCAGTTAGATGTAACAGGAGACTCAGAAAACATTTTCAGTCAAATTACAAATTGCTCACTATAATCCTGTTCTGCCTTTCCTAAGATCACTAGATGGCCCTACACACAGTATCCCACTCTCCTTATTCCCTAAGGACAAATGGCATAGGCACCAACTCTGTGGGTGCTCCGGGGCTGGACCACACACCGGCAGTCCCGCAAATCAGCTCCTCCCACACTCCTCCTTGTGTGTCCCGCTTGCCGGCAGGCCCCCACCAATGAGCTCCTCCCCCTCCCCCTAGAACCTCACACCCACTGCAATCAGCTGTTCATCAGTGTGCAGGAGGCCCCCCCGGGGGAGAGGCAGAGCGATGGCATAGTGGGCTCAGGGGAGGGGGCAGAACAGGGGTGGGAAGAGGCAAAGCAAGGGTGGGGCTTTGAGGGAATCATAGAATATCAGAGTTGGAAGGGACCCCTGGAGGTCATATAGTCCAACCCCCTGCCCAGAGCAGGACCAATCCCCAACTAAATCATCCCAGCCAGGGCTTTGTCAAGCCTGACCTTAAAAACTTCTAAGGAAGGGGATTCCCCACCTCCCTAGGTAATGCATTCCAGTGTTTCACCACCCTCCTAGTGAAAAAGTTTTTCCTAATATCCAACCTAAATCTCCTCCACTGCAACTTGAGACCATTACTCCTTGTCCTGTCATCTGGTATCACTGAGAATAGTCTAGATCCATCCTCTTTGGATCCACTTTTCAGGTAGTTAAAAGCAGCTATCAAATCCCCCCTCATTCTTCTCTTCCGTAGACTAAACAATCTCAGTTCCCTCAGCCTCTCCTCATAAGTCATGTGTTCCAGACCCCTAATCATTTTTGTTGCCCTTCGCTGGACTCTCTCCAATTTCTCCACATCTTTCTTGTAGTGTGGGGCCCAAAACTGGACACAGTACTCCAGATGAGGCCTCACCAATGTCAAATAGAGGGGAACGATCATGTTCCTCGATCTGCTGGCAGGGGTGGAGTGGGGGCAGAACGGGGGTCAAGCACCCCCAGGGAAATGAGGAAGCTGGCGCCTGTGACTAAAGGCAGGATCCAACTCCCACTGAAGATCTTAGGGGCTCAAAGATGTTTAAGATTGTACTTCAGTAGCCTGACCGATGGCTGCTGGTGCACAGCGAAAGCAGCAATCTACTCTGAAAATCCTGAGCCATATTTTTACTATCAAAAGACACCCAATGGCATAAAACCCTAGAAAAACCAGTTTTCTTTGTCCAAATACAGTGTTTGTATTCTTAAATTGTAAAACATTGAAAATCTCAATATAGAAAATGTTAAATAAAAACCAAAAACATTTAATAAAACAGCCAAGATCATGATGTTAATGAAGGCCATGTAGTGGCTAGAGAGAGTGGTAATATGTGTAAATATGAGTAAGAGTGCTGAGAATTGTTGGAGATATACAAATGAAAAGATTTGCCTTTTTCCTATTTGTCACTGCATGGTCTATGCTCTTGGCAGGTGCTCAAACCCACGCTATGCTGAATTTAGACTCTCAAAACAACTATGAAAAACACTTAACTTTTTGTATTTAAAGCCTCTTACATCCCGTACTAGTAACTAGGGGAAATGTTACAAATATTTCCTAATACAACCCAGGATTAAATCTCTTAAGTGATACACTGTATTGGTTAAACTATCCTGCTTTCTTTCCATTTAATATTCCGGACCCAGCTGATAAGATTTCTTGATATGTTTATTTGTAATTTTACTATTATTGTTCTCTGCAAAAGGACAAGGGAGATGATCTGAACAGTTTTGTCAGTGCTGTCAGCAGCCTTGAAATGTTTCTATCAAATAAGAGTCCTCATGCTGTAACTCAGGGATTGGTGAGACAACACCAGACTGCTGTGTGACTACACAAGAGTCTCCAATATCATTTCTTACATAGTCAGCTTATGAAATCTGAGAAGAAATGAGGTACCAGACCAAGTACCATGAAATTTCAGCATGCTATTATGTAACCTTTATCAAACCATTCCTCTTAGGAAGCTGGCTATATTCTCTTGCATTTTGCACAATCTATTGCAAAAAACCCCTGAAAAAGGCAAAGTATGATGTAACAAAGTATGTTTCACATGAATAAACTGTCATTCTCTGGACAGTTTTGGATCTAAATTACCAATGATGCACAATGTTAATCCCAGCTATAAATGCCCCAGCAAATGGGTGCATTAAAAGCATCACTGAATTGAAAAATAAAAGTCAAGAAATGAAGCCAATTTCTTCACTCTCACCAGATGACCTGACTTTAGACTGGCTGATTTCTGTTGCTGCTGTTATCTTTATAAGCATGCATGTCTCATTCAAAATAAAACAGGGGAAGTGCAAGAACAGAGAACTACATTTATTACAGACGCACAGTAAACTGAATTATTTCTCCCTTCAATAACTTGGGTACCTAAAGTTTTGACAGTGCTTCACAGTTTTCTCTCTGTGGAAAAGCAGAGAGTATAATTCATGCAATTTTTATTCATTTATTGCATTAGTACTTTTAATACTTGTCTAATGGCCAACCCTCTGGGTACATTTACAGCTATCAAGCATAATAAATATATCATAACACACTGGCAGCAGCGGATAGGAAAAAAAATTCCTAAATTCAGCAACCAATACTTATTGTAAAACAGAAACACTTCCAATCTTCCAGCTGACCTTCCAAGACAAAGGTGTGAGCATCACTTTCTTGTATCTTCAGCTGGAGCTCAGAAATGTCTCCCCCAGCCTGTCAATGGGGGCCAGGTGCTGGGCTGTTAATCAGATAAGCAGAGGAAAGACAAGCCCTGAGAGTAAGAAGTAGGGGAGGGGCAAACTTGGCTACTCTGTGGCTTGTCCCAGAATGCTGCCTGGATGGGAAAGAGAACAGGGAGGAGAAGAACATCTCTCCTGCTCCTATCCTTGCTTGATGTGAAGACCTGAGGGCATACACTAGCCATTTTGGTGGGGTTGCTACCTTGCACTATAATGGAGGTATAGTTTGACCTGTGTGTCCAAAAAGCTGTGGGTCTGAGTGACTCATCAACATTTTTAGGATCAGAAAGGAATTTTTTTCTCCAGGGCAAGACCAACAAGGAGTCTAGTGGGATTTTCTGCCCTCTTTGCAGCACCCTGGAGGTCCAGTTTTAGGTTAAGAAGAAGAGTAAGGACAGGATTTTAAAGCTATACATTTGTGAGCAAGTTTGAAATTTTGTCACAACCTGCAGAGAGTGTCCAGTGTGGATGAGAAGCTCAAAGGGGTAAACATGCGACCTAGGACAGGACTAGTGGACCCTGTTAGCTTGAAGGAATAAGAGGAGACCTCACATTGTTGCAGACTGAGCCACCCATCATGTGTACCCTTATTCCCTCTCAGCTGCATCAGTGTAACTTCTACTCCTGGGGGAAATCTGCTCCAAAAAATTAAAAATTCTGTGCACAATATTTTCAAATTCTGCAACATTCTGTATATTTTGTCAAAATAACACAATATAATCACAGTTTCAATTAGATTTTTTTAATAAATGACCAAAAGTATCAGCAAGTATGTCTAACAATACAGACAACAAAAAAGATTCAGAAAATGTTTTTTGACACAGATTTCCTACTAGGCATATTAATATAGTACTCTTGAGTAATAATTAATTTAAACTACAATACAGAACCATATTTCCTGCAGTCCCCAGAAGCAGTGCAGAGTCAGGGGTAATGGAAGAGCTGAGGGAGAGGGAAATAATTGCTGGGAAGGAGCCTGGGTGTGAACTTGGAGGGTTGTTGGGTACGGATGGGAAAAGTATGGAACAGGGTGTTTTTATGGGGGAGGGTTGACTGTTAGGGAGCTTCCCCCATGCAGACCCTGGCTGACTGCTAGCCTCTCCCATTCAGTCAAGCACGTGTCCCTCCAACCCCACTCAGACACCACCCCACATCCATGTGTCTTGTACCCCCTCCCCATCCATCTCAGTGCTCCCACCCAGCCACTCTCCTGTCCCTATATGACCTTGCACACACACCCCGTCCCTGTGTGTCTCTGTGCCCTGACTCAGCCACCCCCCCTGTCCCTATGTAGCTCTGCACCCCCTCCCACATCACCATGTGGCCCTGCACCTCCCCTCCCCCCGGTGACCCTGTGCCTCCACTCCCATTCAGCCCCTGCACCAGTCTGTCCTCCCCCACTAGCCCTTTGAGTCCCTGTCTGACCCCCCCGCCCCAAGCACCCACACTGTCTCCTCCCCATTGCCCATCTCCTGACCTGGCCTGACAGGTGCTGTGAAAAAGGCACTACTTCCCTTGCTGGCTGGGAGCAACTGCTGTGGTCTATTGCCGCAGCACCCTCTGAGGGGCAAAAGACAGAACTGCAGCAATTTTTCCGCAGAAGCTTTTTTTCTGCGCAAAAAATTAAAAATATGCCTGATTCATTAATTATGCACACATGCAGTGGCACAGAACGCCCCCAGGAATAAGCTTTGTCAGTGTAGCACTGTAGTGTAGACTTGCTCTGAGAAAGTCGCAGACATTTTTTGCGGTCTTTAGTGGAAGTAATCACTCACTGTTATAAACCTGTCAGCAGGCCAAAATAAATAAATAAATAGAGCTGAACATTATGAAAAATACATTTACTTTTGCTCATTTAAACTTTGCATTGAGAGAGAGGGAACAAACCTGCATGCCTCTAATCCCTCACCTTACCTACTCTGCTAATGACAACCATAGCTGTAATTTTTGCTTTACATCTGAATGCATCACAGTGAATTAACTTGATGCTCAACTCCCAATTTTTCAGTTTGCTATTTTTGTTCTCTGTTTGGGATTTGTTAGGCTCTGCTGGTTCAGTAGTAAATGACATGTTGAATTTTTTCAGATTAAAATGGTTTTGCTTCTTTTCTTTTAAATTCATGCACATACCAATAATTGTGAACATCTAAGGCATTTTCTCTTCAAATTCATCTGCTTGGGTTTCAAATATCTTAGAAAATAAAATGTAAATACATTTACATTGTAGACTGTCTTGCTGTTTTGACATGTACTGAGTTTATTATATTCCAATATTTATATGTATTCTTAAAGGATGAGTGGGGAGTAAATTGTGCCTTTGGCTTCCCACTTCAGTTTTTCACTTATTTAATCAACATATAAATGCACATTTTAGGGCAGCATGAGGTTCTATTTGTTTTTAGGAAAGAATGGAATTATACAGAGTCCTATTGAAGGTTATAAACTTCCTGTTTGAGAAGGAGAATCCAGTTCATGACTGAAAATACTGGCCATCCAAAGCACCATATTTTATTTGTTTAGAATACTGGTTGTCTGTTATGCAGTAAATGGAATTTTGACTATCTAGTGTGAACAGGACTAGAAAGAAAGAGAATGGTTTGTGACAGTGTAATATGGTGGATTCCTTACAACTGAAATAGTTTTCCCATTTTTCATTTTTCACCTGATTCCCTGTCATTTTACTGAACAGCCTGTTTCCCCCCAAAGACTCAGATAGCGTAAAGTAAGCACTAGAAGAAGATGTGCACTCTGCTTATTAGGGTCTGAAATATCTTAGTTCATCAGGGTGAGTTCGTTCAAAAATATATCCTAGTAGTCTATCCAGAGACAGGCTATTATATGCTCAGTGTTTGATGATGTAGCATAATGAGGAATGCATTTTTGTCCCTTTCTCCATTAGACGAGAACTCTTGTTATTCTGGAAGATTTTGATATCATAGGACTGGAGCAGTCAGAGAAGGAAACTACAGGATAAGATGAGACATGGCCCTTTTTTTTCCCCCACGTAAATTCTGTCCACCTACTTAGACTGAAAAAATAATCTAATAACTTGTTCCTCTATCTAATTGCCAGGTAATAATTAGAAGACCTAGCTTTGACATAGTACTTTTCATGAGTAAGTGTCAAATAATTGTACATCATTATCCCCATTTTACAGATGGGAAACTGAGGAACAGAGTGAGGAAATGACTTGGCCAACGTCATCCAGAATGCCAGAAGCAGAGCTAGGAATAGTCCCAGTCTTTCTACTCAGTTGCTGTGTGATTCCTAAGTGTTCCTCCCCACTCCTGCACATTTTGTTATAGGGGAATGGGAATAAAGGTGGTATTTTGAAATGTTTAGCGGCTAACAGGGCCAGTGAGAGAAATCCCATCCATGGTTTATGTCAGTTTAATTACATGGTGGTTACAGTAATTTAAATCATGAGAGAGAAAACTGGTGTGTCTCACTTCTTCTCCACCATTTCCCACTACATGTAGCCCCCATCAACATTTCCAGATCCTCCTCCCCTTCCCATCTCATTAAGCCAAACTTCAACACTGTAGAACCCATTAACATATAAGAAGCTGCTCTTTGCTCTCTCCTGCTCTATGCCACTGAATTCACATATCGCAGGCAGCAGTTTATTGGATGGTCACACACTACCTTGGTTATTTAGCCAGAGTCGTACACTGAGTTAGGCTCCTCACTCCAACTAACCACCTCCAGTTGGTACTCTTGACCCTGCTTCAACCAGACTTTTCCAGCCATACCCTAAGGTCCACCTAGTCTACACTCCTCCTAAGAAGCCCCCCACTCCACCCTACACACATACACTTTGGCCAGCTCCCACCCCACACAGGGGTGATGTGTACCTTAATTTTAACTTTTTGGATTTCAGATGATTAAATTTGCATTGCCTGTGTGTCTCCCTCTCCTCCCTGCCCAACCCAGCTCACATGGAGGGGCAGGAAGAGGGGCCCAAAGACATCCCAAGAGAAGTAGAGTCCTCCAGAACATACATGGAGCAGGATGATTTCTGTGTAAAGTAGAAAGGTTTTCTTTCCCACTGCCACTGCAGGTGTGTCCAAAATCATAGCTGACTTGATACCTATCTTTGGGATAATGATTAACTAATTGGTTATTATTTAATAAAGAATACTTTATTAACCACCAGATGTTTAAACCCAACAAGTTCTGTGGCTGGCAGTCTGGCCAAAGAAGACATGCAAACAGAATGTTATATACACACACACACAGTACTTCAATTTTACATGAGAGTTTTACCTTTTTTCCTTTTCCTACTTGCCATATTTTACAGGTTACGAGTATAGTGGGTGGGTCTTGTTTTTAGCTCTACCTTTATTTACTAAGGCCATGTCCACCCTAGAGACCTTACAGTGGCACAGCTGTACCGATGCAGCTATGCCACTGTAACATCTCACATGTAGCCACTCTATGCCAATGGGAGAGAGCTCTCCCATCAGCATAATTAACCCACCCCCAATGAGCAACAGTAGCTATGTCAGTGGGAGAGTCTCCAACTGACATGGCGCTTCTGTCAGGGTAACTTATGGCACTCAGGAGTGTGTTTTTTCACACCCCTAAGTGACATAAGTTATACCGACAAAAGTGCTAGTATAGACATAGCTTAAGTTACCTTTTACAGTTACATCAGCCATAGAATTTGCTTGAAAATATGATGAACCTTATAAATCATTGCTATATTACTAAACTACTACATTAAATACCCCTAAACAAAAGCAAATAGTGGTTATTAGCTTTGTTTTAAAATATATTATCTAAATTTTAGAAAAAAGATTGTAACATGGCTTTATAGGCAACCAATTTAATTTTAAGCCAAATGTATGTTAAAAGCAATTTGCTTTTTCAGTTTCTTTTTTTTTTTTTTTTTTTTTTTTTTTACATACAGACAAAACTGCTAGGGAAGTTACTTCCCTTTTAGTCTACAGCAACATATTGGCTGCTGGCCAAAGACTTCTAATGACTTTTGACTGGTTTCTGTAAGTTGTTTGTTTCTTTTAAATATAGATTAACCGGGAATTACAAATTAAGAGCACAAACTTAATATCTTTAATGTTATAATTACTTGATAAATTATTAAGATGAAAAGATACTTAATGGAATCTTTTAAAAGGAAATTTATTTCACCCATATACTTTGCAAAATTGTTTCTACCTTTATTACAGCTGGCAGTCCTCCCCCACTGGGTTATAAAATACATAGTTACAAGGCCTCTAAGACCTGTGATTAACTAAGCTTCCATTATTTTCTTATAAGTGGAGATTACTTCTTTTGAGACTCCCACTCACTTGACCATTCCTTTACTTGATTTTTAAGCTTCCTACAATCAGCTTTTTGGAATTCCCCCTTGTCTTGCAAGGATGACCCTACTAAATATTACTGACACCTTAAAGGAGTGAAGCCAAACAAAATTATAATTAATAGAGCCCACCTCCAGGGCTCTTCGATACTCTTACGAAAGTATAACTTTCATATCCTTATTTGCTCTCTTATTCAACTGGTTATTTTTATACAAAATTCCTTTAAAATCCTCCACAATTCACTACAGGGACTGTCATTTCCTCCCTTCTCTATCCGCTGCCAGGAAGCATTTGTGATGCTTTCGTCCCTTTCAGCTACTACTGGCCAGAAATCCTTCAGATCACAATGGGCTGGTAATGTATAACCACCACTTGGGGCGTTGTGACCGAGGTGTCCTACAGAGCTTCCCTTAATCTTCTGTCAGGGCACAGTCCAGAGAAGTCTTATATTTCAGGGACCCTCTGGTCTGTAAATGACTGCGGGGTCCCAACACTCCCGTTTATTCAGTTAATATCTGGTACTACTATTCATATATCACAATATCTACCCATTAACATCTGTACATTTAAAACAAAAATAATTCTCTTCTTGCGAAATTGCAAAATGACTAGTCCATTACAATTCACTTCTTTTTCACGGAAGACTTCTCCCCCCAAACTCCTTTCTTGAGGAATTCCAACCTGTGTTTATCTTCTTGAGAAACAAGAGGGCACTCACATCCATTCTCTTATTTCTTATCTTTTATTTCCTTTATGGGCTCATAATTTCACAATGACAAAAGAAAAAGAGATAGAACTACACAAGAATAAAACAGGAATTGAGAAGTGGAAGTGACATTCCAGGTTGATTATACAGCTGTGGCAGTTTGCCCTGCTCAGAGTCAGACTATGACAAGGATTTTATTCCCAGACTAGCACCAAGGATGGTCTTGACCTATCCCTGTCTCACTACAGGGTGGTCTTCTTCTCTATGTGCTCTTTCTGGTGCCATCTGGGGTGCCAGATCTGTAATTTAACTGATGGATTTGTGTATTGATTAATCTCTTAGACTGCAGAGGTCAATAAGGGTTCAGTCTCCTGAGTGGTTACAAAATCAGGAAGTTCATTATTAGTATCATTAGGATGAGACACCCAAGACGCGCACACAAGCAACAATTACAATTGATCACAAGTTCCTTTATTAACAAATACACTAAGCAAATAAACAATCCCACAACACTGAAGTACAACAGCAGATATAGAGAATGAGTGCAAAGCGGTTAGCCCTGCAACTGCCATCATTCATATCTCCTGCTGGGGAAATCTGGAGTGTCAGTCATTATCTTCCTCTTCCTCCTCACCAGAGGGTGTCATCCTGGTGTCTCCCAAGGCACACAGGCTCAGATACAGCTTTTTTAATGTGTTATGCTGACACGCACTGGGGTCCGTACATATTTATGAAGGCTTCAACTCCTTTTCCTTATCTATACTTTCACAGCCCACTAAGTTTGGAGTGGCCACTTTTATAGACTAACTTGTTAGTTCCTCTTAGGCTTGTTAACATTTATGTCATTCAGTCATCATAACAACTTGTTGTTAACACATTGCTGACATCCTATGTTTGGAAAAATCCCAAAAATACTATATCAGGCTTTAACTGATACATTGCAATATATATTTCCTAAATATCAGCACATCTATTCCTTTGACTGTTTCATCTCATAACATAGGCTGACATGAGTAACTGATGAGTCACCCTATTTTTAGGCCTGAGACCTTGACTGGCTAAGCTAAATATCTTACAGGCCTGAGGCTTGCAAGTCCTTAATTATAACATTAATAGTGATATTTCACCTCTATATCCTAAATATACCCGATATCTTTTACTATTGGCTACAACCCTCCTTAACTACCCAACTTCCTCTGCTATCACTCACATTCTCCAATCCCTCCCATCCTCGCCCCTCCAACTCCCCTAATCCCTATCCCCTCCCCCTTACCTGAGACCCACAAGTCCTCTCCCACCCATTCCATTCATCCCCTCCCCATAATACCCTATCCCTCACTACAGGCCCAAAACTCTCTCCCCCATTCCCACTTAATCACACCTCCCCTCCCCAGTGAACATTCACATATGTAATTTGTTAGCTTTTCAAAAATAATGTCAGCACCTTCTGAATATACTTCCGTACTCAGATTTCTTTTAAAAAAAAAAAAAAAGCCACACCACTCAACAATTTGACAGTGACAGATTTTTTCTAAATGTTTACAGTTTCTTCTCAGATTTCTGCCCAGGTGAATTTCAAAGTTGCTAGAATCTGTGAACTTGATAAAAAATATTTGGGGGGGGGGAATCTCAGGAACCCCTTGTTCAAATAACCCCACATTTGTATAATTAACCCTACCCTACAATCCCATAAGGCATAGCAGAGTTGGGTTGTCCCTGCCCCCTCAGATCCTGGCACACAGAGTGGTGAATGTGTGGCTGAGCAGCACACCCTGTCCCTATTCTCCCCCAGTCTCCTGTTACTCACCCCGGTATCCCCTCCCATTCCCCCATCTCCGTCACCTGATCCCCCAACCTGCCTCCCCTATTCCTATCTGCTTTTCCACCCCAGCTACCCTCTCTTCACATTGAGCATTTGTTTGTGTTGTTTATTTTCTTTTCACAAAATAATTTCAGCACATTGTGAAGTAATATGCTTGTACTCAGATTACAGTTCCTCAAAATACAAATTGCCCTTTGATGGGGCAGATTGGAGCAATATGCCGGTTGGTTCCCACCCCGGACCTGGGTTGGATTTGAACTGGAAGTAGTACTCAAGATTTAATGACCATTAAATTCCCTCAGAGCCACACATGTCCAGGGATGGAGAGGTAGTTTTCCAGATAGTTAGCCTCTCTCTGTGCATGAGTCTTAGAACTGTTTGGGATGTGCCTACCTGCAAAAGAAACAATTTTTCAAATAACATTTTAATTTGATTTCTCGCAAAAAGCTGGTGAGTGCTATACACTCTCTGGGGGGTAACCTGTGAGGGATGGAGATCCATGTGCAATGATGTGAACCCTGGTTTGACCTTTATCTGTCTGAGTAAGTGTTGCCAAAACAAGTCAACTTTAAGGAAAGCTGGGAGATTTCAGGGAGCTGTATCTTGGGAATCTCTTGGTCAAATGGCCCCACATTTGGATCACTGTCCCTTCCCTGAACTCCCAGTGAAGCACACCAAATTTCAAGGCAACCCAAGGAACCTTATGGATTTTAGAGCACTGAGAATGGTTGAGCTTTACACATAAAGCTGGTTTTAACCTTAACTATAGCAGAGATCCTACTCTGCTGCTCTGCTATAATAGACTGCATAATTAGGAAGTATCTCCCCCCACCCCGCCATCCCAATATTCAGCCAAACAGCTCTGTTAAGCCACAGCTCCATAACTCAACAAAGAAAGAACATGAGCAGCAAGATACAAAACTAGATTCCGAACAGAGGGGTGACAGTTTAGACTAAAACATACCTGGCAGGCAGATGGATGACTGTGATGGAGGTCCCATTGGGAAGATACTATGTCAACAGACTTTTCAGCCATACTAAGCAAATTCATCCAGCCTTGGAAAAGAGACAAGTGGGATGGTGCACTGTCTGAATAGTTTATACCTTCAGGAATGCTTTCCACAAGAGCAACCCTAAGAGGAGACAAAAAAAAAAAAAAAAGACATTTAATAAAGCCACTTTTTACAAAGTCTCCCACTTTGTAAAAGTATTGTTAGTTTGGGGGACTATTTATTGGGCCCATGATTTAGGGCCTGATCCTCACACATGCTCTAAAACCTACAACTCTCAGTGAAGTCACTAAAGTCTGTCTAAACTGCAGCTGGGAGCCTGTTTCCAAGCACCGGTAGACTGACACACACTAGCGCCTCTTGAGTTAGCATGGTAAAAATAGCAGTGTAGCCAGCAGTGCAGGTGGCAGCTTGGGTTATTTGCCTGAGTGTGCACCCAGAGAGTCTGGACAAGTTTGTATTCAGGTGGCTAGCCCATGGTACCCCTGGCTTCACTGTTATATTTAGTGCAGTAGCTCAAGCGGAGCTAGCATATGTTTGTCTAGCCACACTGGGAAGCAGTGTAGACATACCCTAAGAATTTCCAGTACTTAGCACTTCTCAGGATCATGTTTTCTATCCCCATACAATAAACATGGATCTGAACAATTTTTAATGCTATATAATGAATGAGGTTCCTGAAGCCCAGCAATCTCTTTCATGCAGAACTAGCTATTTAACCCTTAACACATTAAGGATGAGTACATTCATCCTGAGGATATTAATAAACTAAACTGGTCTCCTATCTCCTTTTTAGCCCACCACCAGTACCATCTCCCCTCCCCATATCCCCTCTCTCTTACTTGAGCAACACTTCCCTTAAGACCCCCCCTGCTCCACGTGGAAAAGACACACACCCTAGCACCCTTACAGCTGGTTTTTTAAAGCATGGAACAGCCTCTAGGCTCAGATTAGCAAGCCTCCACTCCCAGTTTCTGCTCTGAGCCACCCACCCTGCTTCTGTTTACCTACATGATGCAGTGATCAGGAACCATCAGCAAAGGAAGGCAGGGGATACAGCTATTTCATCCTGTACCTTTTCGCATCTACTTTTAGGAAAGCTCCTTAAAATTGTTTTCTATATTTTGCTTGACATTTGCAAGTTACATATGTCTCAATGTATTGAAAAGTATAGAAATCACTGCTCTAAACAATTGTTCAAGATAGGTCGCTGTCTGTCAGGAAGGAGAGGCAATTCATGCAATTCATTCAGCATACTGCTTCACTGCTTGACTTCCTCAAATTGAAAACTTTAGCAAATTATAAGGCCCTACTTTCCAACAAAAATCAGTTTGTTTGAAACAAACAGGTCCAATTATGTTCTCAGATACACAGCTGTATTTTTGTATTGGGAAGCAAAAGGTATGAAAGTAGCTGGCTAAGCCTTCTTGATAGAAATCCTAACATAATCAATTCCTGCCAATTCTGACTCTTTCCAATAAACACATATATCCTCATTTTTTGTCTTTGGTCCACACTAGACACATTTGTGTCACTAGACACAAATGTTCAAACATGGAACAGAGCTTTTAATCACTCACACCTGGAAGTTGATCCAATCTATCTACATATTGCCAATGGAAACGAGTTCCCAGAAACAAAATGAAAACAAAGGAATAGGAGATACAGGGTTAAGAGAGTAGAGCTGATGAACAGCAAGATATATTTAAGTTTTAAAAATAAAACAAGGGTTAAGTACATTTGTTAGTAGAGGAAACCATTTTCAATGACAGCAAATAGACTCCAAAAGTAAGCCATAAACTGTTCTGAATTTTGTCCAGAGAACAAATTCACTTTGCTTAATACCTATACCCAGAAAATCCACTAAATAGTTTGCCAATGTTATAAAGAAGGAAACTCAGATAATTGTACTCTACTGAACCAAATGTTGCAAGCGTAGCTAGTGCTATTGCAGTCATGTTTCATGCACCAAGTTAAAGCAGAACCTTTGTACAACTCACTAGATAAATTGCAAATATATTTAGAATGCTTTCCTCAAAGGCTTTTATATCTCACCACTTATGATAGCCCAAAAGACAAACAAAGTAATGAAAGGGAGGTGCTGGGTGAATGGAATGTAAAAATGAGATTAATAAACATATAAGCTTATTTTTTATTTACCCTTCAATGAAAATTGTTCCAATACAAAACAGTACTCGGCCATATGAGTAGGAATTTAGTAATGGCACTAAACACTAAGTGTAATCTGATGATTGCAAAGTGCCTTGTAAACACTAATTAAGTTTCTGCACCCTTGGAGATGGGACACATTAGAAAAAGATTCTCCCCATATCACCTTCGGGGGAAACTGAAGCTCAGAGAGTTTAGGTGACTTTTCGAATATCACACAAGACAGTAGCCCAGCTAGGATTAGAATCCAGTAGCTATAACAGATAAACTCTTATGTTTTTCCTAGTCCTGCTCCTTTGATAATGTTGTTCATTATTATTGTATTTTAAATTATCTGTGATTAGTTATTTTATTTTGCCATCTTGAGAGCTTTGATAGAAAGAGGAGACATTTTACAAACAACATTTGTATTATTTTAAAAGATCAAATAATTTATCTTTTATTTGTTATGATTTAGAAATGATCCTGAACCAAATTGCCATTTGGATTTCTCGAAAACGAGAGCTAGTACAGATTTTGTAGTTTGAACCCATCTCTTAAAACTTGAAATATTCCCCTGTTCATGAATCCAGTCCAGACTGAGGAAAGAGAAGTGCTGTTTACATTATCAACTTTGTAAATTAAATTGCAGTTATAAGAGAAATCACTGATCCACAATTATATAGGATCATGAAGCTGAAGTTACTCCTGCTTTAAGAATCTTTGAATATTAAAGAAAAAACAAAGTCACCTCACTGCCTTCCCACTATGCCCCAAACAGCACTGGTTTAATAACTGTGAGGCTATGCACAGAAGACAAGCATTCTGCATGGCTTCACATTTTATGTCATTAATCAGATAATTTAGCGAGGGCCCCAACAGCTGAAATCAAGTTTACAAAATTACAACTAACTCAGTCACTTGAGGTTAACAACATACCTGTAATGTGCCCAAACTGTTTTTCATGTTAAAAGATAAATTATGTTTTAAAAAGATCATTTAATTTACACTTTTGTGTTTTTCATCTAATGATCATAAAAATGCTTTGTAAACATTAATTAATCCCTATGTGGGGCTTAGCAGAGAAATATTTTCCCCATATTACATTTGGGGGAAAACTGAAGCACAGAGAGCTTAAGTGACTTTTCCATTGTCACACAAGACAGAATTCTTTTCTACTTTAGACCTCGTCCTAACAGATAAAGAGGAACTGATCACAGAACTAAAAAATAACAATGCTTATGCAAGGGGACTGTTGCCCCCTTACTAACATTCAGTGGGGGTGTTTTATTTGCTAGCTCCCAGTACTAAAAAGAGGGAAGGGTTGATGGGGAATCAGGACTCTGAGACGGACAGCCCCCAGGAACAATGGGGAGAGGCCAATGCTCCGGGTCAGCCTGAATAAGAGGGCGGGCAGGCTAATCAGGGAGTCAGGAGGCCAGGGAGGTCCCATCCTCCATGTGAGCTGGAATTGCCTGGGTCAGACAGAGTGGGGCCAAGCTAAGGAGAAGGCAGGGACCCAAGCTAAGCTGGGGAGCAGAGCTGCAGCCCCAAAGCCAGAGGCACAGCCCAGAGAGAACAGACTTGCCCTGGGAGCAGAGCTGCAGCAACCAGAGCCAGAGGGGCCAGAAAAGCAGCCCAGGAAGCAGGTCAGTGCTGGGAGCAGAGTCACAGAAGCAGCCTGCAGAGCAGACCTGCCCTGGGAGCAGAGCTGCAGCAACCAGAGCCAGAGGGGCCAGAAAAGCAGCCCAGGAAGCAGGTCAGTGCTGGGAGCAGAGTCACAGAAGCAGCCTGCAGAGCAGACCTGTCCTGGGAGCAGAGCTGTAGCAACCAGAGCCAGAGGGCTCAAAGAAGCAGCCCAGGGAGCTGGAGGCAGAGCAGCAGCAGCCGTGCTGAGAAGGAGTGGTGGAGCTGGGGCTAGAGCAGTCCAGAGCTGGCTGCGGTGAGCAGCTGGGGAGAGCGAGGAGGACACTGGGCAGCGGGCCAAGCACAGGGAGACGCCTCAGCCAAGGGGCTCTGCAGGCCAGGCTTGGATCGTAACCCCAACAGGGTGGGTGCGACACTGGGAAGAAGGGTCCTACCACTTAGAGCCTGAGAGCGTGAGGCCACCACCAGAGCAAGTGTCCAACCCACAGCATCCCTGCAGCCAGCCAGGGCCTGGGACTTACAAGGAACAGACTGAACTTCCCTGACATTCCAGAGACACTGTTTGTGATGTTCCCTGCCACAGAGCGGGTTGATATGTTTCCTTTAACCTTTCCCATTTTTCCTTATTCTTTTTAAAATTGACTGTTGATTAAATAACTTGCATTTGCTTTAACTTGTATGTAATGGTCAGTGGGTCAGAGAAGTGCCCAGTGCAGAGAGAGTACCCCGGAGTGGGGACACCCTAGCCCCTTTCCTAGGTGACCACAGCAGGGTTGGGGGTCGAGTCCTGGGACCAGCCTTGTTGGGGTTACAAGGACTCTGCCAGACAGGAGAGTGGAAGGGGAGTCCTCAAGGGCAGGGAGGCCACTGGGTAAAGGAAGTGGGAGCGAGGACTCAGTCTTTCGCTAGCCCATTTCACTGGGGTAGTGCAGAAGCCAGGAAAGTTCTGCTATTGTGAGGGACTATTCCCCCACTTACACTTAGGTACAAATGATCAGGGAAGAAAGGTAAGCAGCAGGATACAGACCCTGGACTTCAGGAAAGCAGGCTTCGACTCCCTCGGGGAACAGATGGGTAGGATCCCCGGGGGACTAACATGAAGGGGAAAGGAGTCCAGGAGAGCTGGCTGTATTTCAAGGAATCCCTGTTGAGGTTACAGGGACAAACCATCCCGATGTGTCGAAAGAATAGTAAATATGGCAGGCGACCAGCTTGGCTTAACGGTGAAATCCTAGCAGATCTTAAGCATAAAAAAGAAGCTTACAAGAAGTGGAAGGTTGGACATATGACCAGGGAAGAATATAAAAATATTGCTCGGGCATGTAGGAATGAAATCAGGAGGGCCAAATCGCACCTGGAGCTGCAGCTAGCGAGAGATGTTAAGAGTAACAAGAAGGGTTTCTTCAGGTATGTTGGCAACAAGAAGAAAGCCAAGGAAAGTGTGGGCCCCTTACTGAATGAGAGAGGCAACCTAGTGACAGAGGATGTGGAAAAAGCTAATGTACTCAATGCTTTTTTTGCCTCTGTCTTCACTAACAAGGTCAGCTCCCAGACTGCTGCGCTAGGCATCACAACATGGGGAATAGATGGCCAGCCCTCTGTGGAGAAAGAGGTGGTTCGGGACTATTTAGAAAAGCTGCACGTGCACAAGTCCATGGGGCCGGACAAGTTGCATCCGAGAGTGCTAAAGGAATTGGCGGCTGCGATTGCAGAGCTATTGGCCATTATCTTTGAAAACTCGTGGCGAACGGGGGAAGTCCCGGATGACTGGAAAAAGGCTAATGTAGTGCCAATCTTTAAAAAAGGGAATAAGAAGGAGCCTGGGAACTACAGGCCAGTCAGCCTCACCTCAGTCCCCGGAAAAATCATGGAGCAGGTCCTCAAAGAATCAATCCTGAAGCACTTACATGAGAGGAAAGTGATCAGGAACAGTCAGCATGGATTCACCAAGGGAAGGTCATGCCTGACTAGTCTAATCGCCTTCTATGATGAGATTACTGGTTCTGTGGATGAAGGGAAAGCAGTGGATGTATTGTTTCTTGACTTTAGCAAAGCTTTTGACACGGTCTCCCACAGTATTCTTGTCAGCAAGTTAAAGAAGTATGGGCTGGATGAATGCACTATAAGGTGGGTAGAAAGTTGGCTAGATTGTCGGGCTCAACGGGTAGTGATCAATGGCTCCATGTCTAGTTGGCAGCCGGTGTCAAGTGGAGTGCCCCAGGGGTCGGTTTTGTTCAATATCTTCATAAATGATCTGGAGGGTGGTGTGGATTGCACTCTCAGCAAATTTGTGGTTGATACTAAACTGGGAGGAGTGGTAGATACGCTGGAGGGCAGGGATAGGATACAGTGGGACCTAGGCAAATTGGAGGATTCGGCCAAACGAAATCTGATGAGGTTCAATAAAGATAAGTGCAGGGTCCTGCACTTAGGACGGAAGAACCCAATGCACAGCTACAGACTAGGGACCGAATGGCTAGGCAGCAGTTCTGCGGAAAAGGACCTAGGGGTGACAGTGGACGAGAAGCTGGATATGAGTCAGCAGTGTGCCCTTGTTGCCAAGAAGGCCAATGGCATTTTGGGATGTATAAGTAGGGGCATAGCGAGCAGATCGAGGAACGTGATTGTCCCCCTCTATTCGACATTGGTGAGGCCTCATTGAGTACTGTGTCCAGTTTTGGGCCCCACACTACAAGAAGGATGTGGATAAATTGGAAAGAGTCCAGCGAAGGGCAACAAAAATGATTAGGGGTCTGGAACACATGACTTATGAGGAGAGGCTGAGGGAACTGGGATTGTTTAGTCTGCAGAAGAGAAGAATGAGGGGAGATTTGATAGCTGCTTTCAACTACCTGAGAGGTGGTTCCAGAGAGGATGGTTCTAGACTATTCTCAGTGGCAGAAGATGACAGGACAAGGAGTAATGGTCTCAAGTTGCAGTGGGGGATGTTTAGGTTGGATATTAGGAAAAACTTTTTCACTAGGAGGGTGGTGAAACACTGGAATGCGTTACCTAGGGAGGTGGTAGAATCTCCTTCCTTAGAAGTTTTTAAGGTCAGGCTTCACAAAGCCCTGGCTGGGATGATTTAATTGGGGATTGGTCCTGCTTTGAGCAGGGGGTTGGACTAGATGACCTCCTGAGGTCCCTTCCAACCCTGATATTCTATGATTCTATGATCATGACTGATCACATTTAGAATATGCAGCACAATACTTGGTGCTTTAAAAGGGCCAGTTTCACAAAGCTGAAAACAATTATGAGCCAATCAGTTAGAAGGAAGAATTTAATCAGAAAAATGTGAATGATTGGAAATCATTTAAGAACACCTTACTAGATGCCCAAAAACTCACAATCAAAGAAGGCTGTGCTGGTTAAAAAACTGACCTGGTTTGGAAGGGAAGTGAAGGCAGCCCTAAAAAATAAATACAACAACGTTCAATAACAAACAGAAGAAGGGAATTTGACAGAACTAAACATAAAGAAGAAGATAGGAATTGTAGAAAATTCATAAAGGAAGCAAAGGAGAAGTCTATGGCCAGCAAAGTTAAAGACAAAGAGGAGTTATTAAAATATATTGGGGAAAAAATACAATGGTATTGATCCATTATTAGATGGAAATGGTAGAATCATCAGTAATATGCAGAAAAGGAAGAAGCATTCAATAAATATTTCTGTTCTGTATTTGTGGAAAAACAGATGATAAAAGTCTCATCGTATCATGATCATAAACTTTCTTCCCATTTCACTAGTATCTCTGGAGGATATTAAATAGAAATTACTAAAATCAGAAATTCTAAAATCAGCAAGTCCAGATAACTTGCATCCAAGAGTTTCAAAAGAGGTGGCTGTGGAGTTCACTGGACTGTTAATGTTGATTTTCAAAAAGCCTTCAAGCACTGGGGAAGTTCCAAAAACTGGAAGAAAACTAATGTTGTGCTAACTTTTAAAAAGGGTAAATGGGATGACCTGGGTACTTATAGGTCTGTCAGCCTGGCATTGATCCCAGACTAAATAATGATACAGGACTTGAAAAGAATTAAAGGAGGGCAATATAATTAATGCTTTGTGGAAAATAGATCCTGTTAAACCAACTTGATTTTTTTTTTAAATAAGATTGCAAGTTTGGTTGATAAAAGATAATAGTGCCGACGCAAAATACTTAAGACTTCTGTAAGGAGATTGACTTCATACTGCTCAACATTTTGATTAAAAAACTAGAAAGATATAAAATATGGCAGGCATTAAATGGATTAAAATCCAACCAACTGTAACGGGTGGTACTCACCTCTTGAAAGCGCCTCCCTTGTCAGAGTGCATATGCCTGTACTCACTCTCTATTTGTGATGGGTATTCAGCAACTCAGCCCTCTGGCTGAGTCTCACACAATCTGTATGCGAAATACAAAACAACCCCATTCCAAGCTTCAAGTCCAACACAGGGCATATCTCAGTGCCCTCTGTAACATCTCTATCTGCAGCCCTATCTCTAGGCTTCCTCCTCAATCAGTCCAGCAGGGCCTATCACAGTACACTGGTTCGAACGATCTCTCAACCCCTTCTAAGCTCTCCTAAATGGCCCCTGCTCTGGTATAGAGTGGTGCCCCATGATTCCCCCTACCTGGAGGCAATGTCTTCACCCTCTTGGGGCCTTTCTGGCCCCAGCTTTCTTGCCAGACCACTAAAAGAGTTCAGTTCTCCCTTTTTGGGTGCATCAAAAGTCCAGGCCAGTGCCTTATGGGGTAGGGGAGAATCCAGGCCTGCCCACTACTCTGGATCCCAGTCCAGGAACCCTATAGATAGCAGCCATTCGCCACATCATTTACATAAACTGTGTCACTACTACAATTCCCTGGCCACTATCCCACAGCCCCAGCACATTCATCACCCTTACCTCAGGGCCTTGTCCTGGTTGAGTACCAGCAGCCAGCCCAGATCTCCTTTTCACTCCCCCCAGTCTCTACCAGCACGGTTCTGTCCAAGCTCCTATAGCTCTCTCAGCCAGCCCCACCATCCATGCTCCTCCAGCAAGGAGCTGAACTCTGTTTTTGCACTGCAGCTCCTTTTATATGGGCCTGCTGGGACTGGATTGGCTGCATCCCATGCCCCCACTCTAGACAGAATGGAGGACTATCTCCACTGCCCTTTTCTGGGGTGGGGTGTGGCAGGGCCACAAGGCCTCCAGCAGGGGGCCTCAAAGCCTAAGCCACCCTATCACACAAATACATCTCACAATATAACTGTAAACAGGGAATTATCATCAAGTGAGTGTATTTCCAGTGGGGGCCTGAAGAGATTGGTTCTTGCCTCTATGCTATTTAACATTTTTATCATTGACTTGAAATAAAAGATAAAAACATCACTGATAAGGTTTGCAGCAGATGCAAAAATTAGGGAAGTGGTAAGTAATGAAGAGGACGATACAAAGTGATATGGATGATTTGGTAATCTGGAAAAAGAAAAGGAATACTTGTGGCACCTTAGAGACTAACCAATTTATTTGAGCATGAGCTTTCGTGAGCTACAGCTCACTTCATCGGATGTCTTCCAGTTCACTTCATCGGATGCATACCGTGGAAACTGCAGAAGACATCCGATGAAGTGAGCTGTAGCTCACGAAAGCTCATGCTCAAATAAATTGGTTAGTCTCTAAAGGTGCCACAAGTACTCCTTTTCTTTTTGCGAATACAGACTAACACGGCTGTTACTCTGAAACTTGGTAATCTGGGTGCAAACAAACAATATGTGTTCTAATACAGCTAAATGTAAACATATATCTAGGAACAACGAATGTAGGCCATAAATACAGAATGGGGGACTCTATCCTGGAAAGTAGTGCCTCTGAAAAAGATGTGGGGGTCATGGTGATAATCAGTTCAACATTAGCGCCTAGTGTGACACTGGCCAAAAGAGCTTATGAGGTGTTTGAACGCATAAACAAAGGAATCCTGGGTAGACTGTAAACTCTGTGGGACAAGGACGGTATCTTTCACTGAATGAGAATACCAACAGTAAATAACATTTGATTGCAATTTGTCCTTCAAATTTATAGTCATGTAAACTTATAATGATGGATTTTAAAAAGCATTTTGTTTGCTTTTGCTCTCAGAGTGTTATACATGCCAACGAGTTCTCAAGAACTATTTAGTATACCAATTATATTGACATAATAGACCATAACAGATGCTTCAGAACCATTTTTGTTACAATCTTCAGCAGTGCGAAGATGAACTGCTGAAATATTCTTTTCTCCTTCAAAAAAAATTGTAAGCTTTTAATAAGAAAAAAGATGCAGAAAAAAGTATGTTCTATAATATATTCTTAATTTAAAGGGAAAGTTGTCCATATGTATGCAGTGCTTTTTAATAAAACACTGATCATGCCCAATTAATGTAATACTTTAAAAAAAATTTTAGATTATCTCAGAAATAATCCATAATATATCATATACTGCAGATGTGATACCTTTAAAAGCAACTGTAGTCTGGTGGTGAATTCATGTTTACAGTCTTTCAGTGAATTCCTCATCGAGTGTTTTCAGTGTACAAATAAAAGGCCATTTCTTCTAACTGCTAGCCCTGCAAGGAGGACCTGGGCTCTTTCCTTATCATCTAACATTGCCAGTAATAACAGTTCTGCCAGGCTAATTAGGGACTGAGTGACACGTGCAACAAATTTAAGTGACTGAATTTTGTAAACCATTCTGTTACTGTGAACGAAGGCACACAATCCATTTCAGTTCCTTCTCCCACCGTTGTTTTGGTTCTGCAGATTTAATAGGAGTTTAAAGTAAGCAAGAATTTATTCGGTCAGCAGCTCTGACTCTGCCCGCACAGAAAAGCTGGTTTGTTGAGTAAAAAGGTGCTACTGTAACAGCCAGTTTCAGAGCAGAATCCCAAACTCCTGCTTTTTAAGTCTTTTTAGCAATTAGTAATGAAAATATCAGTGTCTTCTACTACTACTATGTAATTGAGAACCTGTCCACACTGACACACAGGGTAGTCTACACTGCAATTAGACACCTGCGGCTGGCCCCTGCTAGAGCTGCAATAAAGTTGCAAGATTTTAAGTTATAGGTATTTGTTTCCTATTGTGGTGTTTCATTTCAGGATTATGCCAACAAAGCTGCCCATCTTCCAAACTGCTGACAAAGATTTCAGGATCTGTATCATGGGTGGAACCATATGAAACTGCAAAAAAGTTTTCCACAAAATGTTATCCAGTTATTTTGCTTCTTTGTTTCAGGCAATTTCTCACCACCCAGGTTTTGATCTTCTACCCATGAGAGATTTTTCTTTCAAATTTCCAATCTGAAAAATTTCAAGTTCAAACTTTATGGACCTATTACAATTCAAATATGCTTACTGTTGCTTGGAAACGTGATCATTTTCTCTGGCAGTTGACATACTTAATAAAACTTGGTAAATTTTATTATGAAAATAGATGATTTTTGAGTTTGTGACTGAATGCCCAATTGACTCCTTGAAATCTGAGTTATCATTTGTTGTGAATATTTCTCACACCAGCCACCACATTAGAGTAAAGTAACCTTTCTTGTTTGGGCAACAAACAATGATTCAATGAACACAGACGTTTTATTGCTGTTGAGCTACTCTTGCTGCCCAGTTATTCACTAACCTCAATCCCGGACATTTGCAGGCCAATCAAGCCACAGAATTCAAATGAGGCAGGTTTGGGGGAAAAAAAAAATCTATGTGATATCTTAAATGTTTTGTTCAATACCCCCTTTTTAAGAGGGTTATACTTTGAAAAACTACCTTCAGATTAGTTTAAAATGAGGGAGTCTTAGTAGGTGTGAATCTATCTATGCTTTAACATAGTACTTCATTAGTGATCTCTGACGGCTATGATCTCTGACGATTATACAGATCTGGGCTTATAAACTTTTAATGCTGATTCTTTTCTGTGCTTCAGTTCAAAGCCAACTTCCTAACAGTATTATTATATATTTATATTACAGTAGGGCCTGGTAATCAGTTAGGGATACCATTGTGCTAAGCACTATGCAAACATGATACGCCCTGCCCCAAAAAGCTTGCAGTCTAAGGCAGAAAAGATATAACAGGTGAATTAAATAACCAAGCAGCTTGGGGTGCGGGGTGGAGAGAGGATAACAAAAATAATCGGATATGCCCAACTCTTAGGCTAGTCAGAGCAGCAACCACAGCTCATCACCTATCTAGCCAGTATCAGGTTCCATTTACTGTATGCATTATGGAAAAGGTATGTTTTGAGAAGTGACTCTCAGGAGGAGATGGTGGCTTTACCGGATAGAATATAAAGGCTTTTTTAAATTTAAAAGGTCCACGGTTGATGTGAACAATAATTACTGCTCATGATTTTGCTTAGTAATTATGAGTTCCAATTCAGGTCAGGTACAATTCTGTTCAATCAGATCTTACAACAGTATTGTGTTACTATCACACAACCCCCAAATGGGGTGATTATTGCTTTGCCTAAAACAGTTTTACTTTGTGCTCCTTAAACAGAAAGGGGCATATAGTCATAATTTCATACGTTTTGTGAAAGAAAGTGTTGACAGTTGCATTTTAACTTCCAACAGAAATACAATCCATCTTCATGAATAGCAGTAAAGAGCTTTGCTTTGTCTCTTCCTGTCTCTGACATAGAGATCCAGTAGTTTTGTTACAAGTACATTAAACTTCATTACATTCACACAACTCCAAAGCTAAGCATAATGCTGACGAACAATGAATATGACATTATTATTTAACACACCATGCACAGATACTCTAGAACTCAGTGAACAATGGGACAACACCCCCACTGTGCAATTATAATGGAACAAAAAACTATGGACTAGGGGACGTAAATAGAGGTAACAAAACTTTTCATCTTACAGAGATAATGAGAGACACAGGGCATTTCCTGGGGATTAATGAGTCTTAACCAGAGTTAGTTGGCCTGAGGCATAGCTAAAGGCATCATCTTTTCCTAACCCATAATTAATGCCCAGAAAGTGTCCTGTGCTACAATTATGACTTAACACTCATGCTTGTCTCATCTGGATGGCATCAGAGGACAGCAAGTTAGATATTAAGACAAGCTAAAATAAATCAAACAATTGTCCATCTTCATTACCAGAGTATTAGCCAATTAGTTCAATGCACTTCTTTTTATTTAAAGACCAATACAGTTAGACACACCATCACCACTGTGGATTGCCTGGGAGTCAAGGAATTGATAGAGAAATAAATGTTTAAACAAAAAGTAGAGTGCATAAAATGGTCAGTTATTCCCAGACAAAAACAAAACAAGCCCCCTCCCTTTGTTTTTAGCTTGTGAAGATATCCAATAGGCTTTGGATCTGGCCCATAACGTCCATAGAAAGTCTTCCACTGTCTTCAGTGGGCTTTTGAATCAGACCCTAAGTCAGTCAAAACAAAACAAAACCCTAAGTCAGACACTTTAATGTTATTTTTAAATAAGGTTCCAAAGTCCGAGCTAAAGATCTGCAGACATTATTGTTCCTATTTACAGATGAGAAACTGAGAATAAAACAAGACTGTAAAAAGTATAGAAATTCACAGTAAAGGTTCCACAAACAACTTTAACTCTGACCCTGTATTTCTGTAATGGCTCACTTATCTTGTGGCATACAAGGTACATAACAAGGGCTGGTGAGAAATCAGAGATTACATTGCTCAACAAATGTACAGCAAAAGTGTACCTGGACAAATACTGTGAAAAATCATTCAATACATACATTTTTAAAAACGCACAACATACTATATTAATCATATACTATTGAACCAGTCCTAACAATAACTATCTACCCACACAGTACTGTCTCAAGTCAGGGTTAAGAATCAATAAGGGTAGTATAATTGACTACTATTGTGTGTATGAGGTTAAGTGGGCTCTCTGATTTACAGGGGGACTGTGGATAATTGACCATGGTTTCTGAGAATAAAAGGTGAGATGTTAGAGATTTTCACTATCAATAAGTGATTTAAGGCTTAGGCAAATCTGATTTGTTTGGTGGGCATACATGATGGGCGGGAGGAGGTTCCTTGTAGATCTGTCTTTATAGTAAGTGAGGCAGATGTAAATTGGGTGTTTAAACAAAAAGAAAAGAAAAAAAAGATAGTGGAATATTTCTAGGCCCTGCCCACAAACCATGTTCTACCCATTTGAGATTACAAAATGAGAAGACGCTCACAGTGTCTTGTGCAAATATTCAGAATATGCTTGTGCATGCTGTGCTGGCCTCCTGGCTCAGCTGCCCCTCTGTGGATATCAGATGCCCCACTGGACTCTTTAATCTTTTTTCACCTGCATTGGGCTTGGATGATGCCCTGTTGGACTCCTCTGCACTCCTTGGGTTTTGCTTCTATTGGTATTTGCTTATATGTCTCATTAAGCTCTGCGTACTCCATCTCCCCTCCCCCCCTCCATCCCCAGGTGTGGCTCATGTGCTACTCAAGTATATTGTGCAGATCTTCAGAATATGATTGTACCTCTCCTTTGTTGTGTGCTTTGTCTGGAAGTGAAATAGTTAATGTTGATATTAATTTATTCATTCATTCATTCCTTCTATATTAACATATCTCTGAGATCAATGGGACAGTTCACACTTCTCAGAGCTATTGTTTCAGGGTGTCTGCAGACTCAGACATAAGGACTAGTCACTTTATTTTTTAAACAACAGCTTATATTTTGGATACCAGGATGACAGCCATCTGAAAAAGTAACATCTTGCTAAGCTGACAAAACCCCATGTGATCTCTTAAATGAGGTCTAAGATTCATACTGAAAGCGGAGACAAAGTATATTGTTTTAACTGTACCTAGTGTAAAGGACAGCACTTCAGAGAACATGTCATCTTCACTTTATATCTGAGCAGTATGTCCCATTTTCGGGGATTGAGAACTAGAGAAATTTTGGGGTTGTGGGCCCAAGGAGTTGGAAATTATGGGATTGTGGGAGGGGCGGAATGAGTGTTTAGTACTACCATGTTTTTCTTTACTTTTCAACTCCTGATTTTGGGGAGTGCGCGACATCCTTTGAAACGGTCCTGGACATAAACTAACAGACACTCTGCAATTTCAAACTATAGAATTGAGAGAGAAAAAGAAAATCAGTATGACTATTTAATCATGTATTATTTTCTGATCAAAGTTGGCTGGCTATACCAAACCAGAGCAGTGTGCTAATTTCATATTCCCTTTGAAATAAAATCCTCACATCATTTCACTTTTTACAGACACCTTTTAAAGAAAAAAAAAACCACAAGAACTTCATCAAGCCAGTATTCCACTGGCATAGGCAAAGGCAATAAGCTATCTTAGAATCCTAGAAACTTAGGACTGAAAGGGACCTTGAGAGGTCATCAAGTCCAACCCCCTGTGCTAAGGCAGGTAAATCTAGACCATTCCTGACACTGACAGGTGTTTGTCTAACTGGTTCTTAAAAACCTCCAAGGATGGGGATTCCACAACCTCCCTTGAATGCCCATTCCAGAATTTAACTATCTTTGTAGTTAGAAAGTTTTTCTTAACATCTAACATAAATCTCCATTGCTACAAATTAAGCCCATTATTCTTGTCCTACCTTCAGTGGCCAGAGAAACAGAAGTGTAGGGCTGGACAAGATCTCAACAGGTCATCTAGTCCAGTAATAATCCTGACAGGTGTTTGTCTAACTTGTTCTTAAAAACCTCCAATGACAGATTCCACAACCTCCCTTTGCAGCAATTTGTTCCACTGTTTAACTACCCAGAAAGTTAGGAAGTGTTTTTCTAATGTCCAACCTAAACTTCCCTTGCTGAAGTTTGAGCCCATTGCTTCTTTTCCTATCCTCAAAGGTTAACGAGAACAAGTGTTTACCATCCTCCTCATAACAACTTTTTATATACTTGAATATTGTTATCATGTCTTCACCCCGCCAGTCTTCTTTACTCCAGACTAAGCAAACCCAATTTTTTCAATCTTTCTTCATTGGTCATGTTTTCCAGACCTTTGATCATTTTTGTTACTCTCTTCTGGACTCTCCCCAGTTTGTCTACATCTTTCTTAAAGTGTGGTGCACAAAACTGGACACAATACTCCAGCCGAGGCATCACCAGTTTTGAGTAGAGCAGGACAATTACCTCCCTGTGTCTTATCTATGACACCCCTACTAATACACTGCAGAATGACATCTGCCCTTTTCACAACAGCAGCACACAGTTGCTTCATATTCAATTTGTGATCCACTTCAGCTTCCAGATCCCTTTCAGTAGTATTACCACCTACATATTTATTCCCCGTTTTGTATTTGATTTTTTTCTTTCAGAATGTAGTACAGACTTTTGATTTCAGACCTGTTTTCCAATTTATCAAGGTTGTTTTGAATTGTAATCCTGTCCTCCAAAGTGCTAGCAACCCCTCCCAGTGTGGTGTTATCTGGGTTATACCTTACTGATGCTCTGGAAAGAATCAACGGGTGCCACCAATTAACATGTCCTGCTGAGTGGGGCTTACATGGTATTCAGTTAGTTTCCAGTCTTAGGGTTTGGGGGGGGGGGGGTTAACTAAGACTGTGGTATCTAAGCTGTAGCAGGGACCCCTCCTAGTGCTTTCTTGAGCATTGGGGAGTCTTTGTTCATCAGCAGAGCAGAGGGCAGCATTTAAGTCCTATATTATCTGGGAAAGGTATAGAAAATGAGTATTCTGCACCAAAGTTACGAAGTACTGATATACAGAGAATCAAAATACCAGTGATTTTACAGAAGGCAGAAATGCTCAAAACTCTGCATTCCAGCTGTAAGAATGCACCAAAACTCTCATGCAGCAGGGAAATATTTTTAAAGCCATCTCTTGGCTTCTTGCCCTTCAGCAGAAGGAAATTTGCATTTTTACAGAACTTCTGCCTGTCAACACTAAAATATTTGAATGGGCTTTTCAGCTGGGCAAGGAGGATTTAGAGATGGTCAATGGACTATTACAGCAGGTTGCTGGGGCAGGGGGAATTAATAATGGTTGATGAGTCAAGAGAAGCCAGTTGACCTGACTAGACTTTGCACTCCAGAGAATATTCTATGGATCAATTTCATCTTTATTAAAAGACACCCACACATGTGATTTCATGACCAATAGGCTCTGTGCAGTAAGGAACATTAAAATCCCTATCATTGCTTGATCTTAATAATGGGAAGTAACTTTTTCAGAAGTGTATAAAAGAGAAAGCATTACCGATTTCAACGTTGTCTCCCATATACTAAATATAGATGCAAATTCTTTTTAAAATGTAGAAATACTGGATCCAATAAACTCCACGAGCTCCACTGGTGGAAGCTGGCAGAACCCTGGCACTAGCAGGAAGCCTACTTTGGAAGAGGCTGCAAAAATGCAAGCTGCCTGCAGCTGCATCAGGGGACAGGAGATAGTTGCACAACCTATAAAGTAAGCAGAGCTAGCCACTCAGGGATGAGGAGATGTCAGGAAGCCTGGGAGATGATCTGCACATCTCCCAGAAAGAGTCCCTCACAGGGCTCCTATGGGGCCCCAGCCAGAGTGTAAAGCCACCATTCCCGGAAAAGTTTTTACTGACTATTCTTCCCCAAAGGAATGACTCTGTTCTTGAACATCCTGCCGTGAGTAAATTAAGCCCCAGGCTTAAAGCAAGAGGCAAGAAGAGGGAAACATGGATCCCTCTCCTCTGCTTAGAGCAGAGGGACAGCTATCCCTCCTCACCTTGTCTCGGTTAAACAAAGTTCCCCCATATCTCTCCCTGCTCCTAGGTTTGGGCAGGGAGAGCTGCACTTCCTGTTTCAAACCACTTGAACTATTGATCAAACCCAATAACTGCAGTCAGGCAAAGAACCATTATTAGAAGTGTAACAGCATAAATTCTATAACCCCAAGTCTATGTCAAAGATGACATCCCATAGGCACAGTTATCTGATAACCGATCATAAGATGCATTCTACTCTCAGTAACACCAGTACACACACAGTGAAGTAAATGAGCCTAATTCTGCTTTCAGTTATAGTGATTTGATTTCAATTGAGTTATTCCAAATTTGCACCACTGTAAATAGTGGGATTAGCATTACCTATTGAGGGTAAGAGAAGATAATTTAGCCTGGAGGTTCTTAAAAAAATACCATATTTTATACCCCTAATAGAGCCATTGATTAAGCATGACCCAGAAAAGCCCTCATGTGAAATCCTAAATGAAATACAAGTGTGCTGCTGGAGCTAACAAAGTCATAACAGAAGAAAGGGAAGGTGGGGAGAGAGAGAGAACAAGGATAGAGAAGTGTATCAAGGAAGGAGGGGAGAAAATCAATGAAAAAGGGAAAAGGGAAAGGAGAGCAATCAAAAGACTCCATCTCCTTGCAAAATTTCATGAGAGCATCCAGGCCAAGAGAGAATTAAGGCCAAAGAGCAGTAACATTGCCTCATCTCACACATCATGTATTGTATAACTTGTTCAAGCCTGATCCTGTCTTTCTGAGCATTCTTGGGCTTATTACCTTGCAAAAAGAAAACCTGCATAGAGTAAGAGCCAAATCTACTTCATGTGCTGGGGGTGGTATGGTGTGGGGTGTCAGAAAGGGCTGTTCAACCATGTATCCCTGCTGCAATCCCCAGAAGCAGATACAGGGCTCTATGTAAATTTGTGCAGGGTCAGGGGTTTGTTTTTTGTTGTTTTTTTTTTTTTTTTGCATTGGTGTTAAATTTGGGAGGGATGAGGCAGGGAGTTGTGCAGACTCTAGGAAAGCATGATTCCCAAAAAGCTAGGATGTCTGCCTGCAACATATAACAGCTAGAACAAAATATCTCAGAAATCCCGCAAATTTACACAAAACCCCAAGGTTACAGAGTTAGTTGTGCACCTGTACTGAACCAGCATAAATACATCACATCTCCAGCTTTGGATGCCCATCAGAAATAACTCTAATCCCTAAATTCTTTTCAGAGTTACTGCTTTCCAGGATAAGGTCCGCCATCAAATAAGTGTGACCTATATTCCTTGTTCCTAGATGTATGAGCGTGCATTTGTTTGTACTGGGAAAGCTAGAAAACAGGAGGCTGAAGTGGGCAAGGAAGATTTCATTGCTAAAACAATGGACTAGGACTCAATGCAGTCAGCAGAGTCTGACCCTTGCTATGTAAGAAGAGCATTATATTTTTGTAATCCTCAGGCTATATCATGGGAGATGGGACTGGAATCAGTAAATAAAGATTAACTTTTTCCTGGCCCTCCTGTAATGAAGGTGATACACATGGTTCCAGAAAACAAAAAACAAGAAAACCACCCTAATCTCTACCAAAAAACAAGCCACCTGAATCCTTGTGTCTGAAGGGAGCGCCTGTATTTGGTGGCGAAAAGAATGGGCCCACTCACTGAAGTTTGGAAACAAGGATCTAATCGTTCATCTTCTGGGGATGCCATATTCCCTTGCAGTGATAGGTGCTCAGATATTACATTAAAAGGTGAGCCTCACCAATTTGCATAGGTGACCACAGACCCAAACCCTTGGATCTGAGAACAATGAAAAAGCATTCAGTTTTCTTACAAGAAGACTTTTAATAAAAATAGAAGTAAACAGAAATAAAGAAATCCCCCCTGTAAAATCAGGATGGTAGATATCTTACAGGGTAATTAGATTAAAAAAACATAGAGAACCCCTCTAGGCAAAACCTTAAGTTACAAAAAAGATACACAGACAGAAATAGTTATTCTATTCAGCACAGTTCTTTTCTCAGCCATTTAAAGAAATCATAATCTAACACATACCTAGCTAGGTTACTTACTAAAAGTTCTAAGACTCCATTCCTGGTCTATCCCCGGCAGAAACCAGCATATAGACAGACACACAGACCCTTTGTTTCTCTCCCTCCTCCCAGCTTTCGAAAGTATCTTGTCTCCTCATTGGTCATTTTGGTCAGGTGCCAGCGAGGTTACCTTTAGCTTCTTAACCCTTTACAGGTGAGAGGAGCTTTCCCCTGGCCAGGAGGGATTTCAAAGGGGTTTACCCTTCCCTTTATATTTATGACAGCATTTGAGGCTTGTTCCTAGAAGTTACTGAATACTTGTCAATGGGAAATTGGAGGGAGCTGTGCACTTCCCACTATACAGTGTTAGGCCCTGATGACTCCCAGAGTCTTCAGATCAGGCCTTCACCTCGTGGAGGCACCAATATTTACTGTTTATATGGGACTGATAGCCTAGAACCCATGAGTTACAACCTGGGGTTTGCCAGGGACTTGCTGGACAAGTCACCTCTGAACCAAGTTGTGTATGCCCAGCACCACTAAGAATCAATCCTTCAGGCATACTCTCAGTTTCCCCATCTGTAAAACTGACCTAGTAATCCTAACATACCTTCCTCACCGGGGATTTGAGAAGATTCATCAGTGTTTGTAAAGCTCCACATAAGTGGTATTATTACGTAAGTAGGAAAAATGATACTTCATTAGTTGTTTTCATTTTATTTCTACATTTCATTGGTGCTCAGATAGGCCCACAAAGAACTTTTTTTAGTGAGGACTAAATGTTGCTGAGAAATACAGTATCTCAAGACAGTGAGAGGGAAATTAGTTGATTTTTTTAAAAAAACAGGAAATAGTAATGTATTTTTCTGTCATATCATATAGGCTGTTTTATATGTTTATGATCTTTTGCCATAGCATGTTATGTGGAAAAAAAATTATTCACTGAATATATGTAATAAATAAAGTTAATTTTAATGGAATAAATGGTCAGATAGCAGTACATTGAGAAATGTGACTATTGTTGCTATCATGCCATCAGCCTATGTCCTCATTTATTTTTCTTTCAATTTATTAATGCATCTTTTCTTGATTTATGTATCTTTCAACCGTTTACTTTTGTTTCTTGATGCAGTTTGTGTAGGAGTTCTGATACATGGCTGTATTTGCTAGGTCATTATCAAGAAGAAGAAGATGATTTTTTGTTCTTGAAATCAACACATTTCTGTATTATTATTGCTATTAACTAAAAGAGACTTGCAGTAAGAAACCCCCAACCCCACACAGAACAGGATCAAAGGCGCCACTATATGCTGCCAGCATTTATACAATCCAGCAATCCCTTACATTTAATGCCCTTCATGCAGAGACCAAACAAGATACTTTGTGAAACAATCAAGGAAAATTCAAAGGTAAAAAGCTCTGGCAGCTATTTGCAAGCTGCATTGCTGATTCAGCAGATATACTGTAGCTAAAGATGGTAATAAAAATCCACAAATGAAAGGAATAATGTACTCTTGAAGCATCTATTCCCAAAAGATATAGGCCATACTCAAATTACAGAAACACAGTGTTATGGAAATTCTCCAATATGCCCTAAGAGCACTAACATAGATGCCCATAAGAGGGCTGATACCTACAGGAGTTAATATCTATAATGATGCTTTTAATAAAATTAGGGATTAATTATGGCAAGTCTATGTTGATTTAGATGCCATTAAGAACTGAGAGGGAGAGGGGAGAATCGATGGGTCAGACTCTGGCCAATGCAGGGAGAGTAGAATGAGCACCCCTAAAGAGTTGCACATAATCTATACACTGCAAAGGTATCATTACTATTCCTATTATTGGCCCATATTTTAGCCCTAAGCAGTTGGGCAGTAATACTCTTTCAGAGTCTATTAAATAGCGTTAACTGAGATACTAATAACTGCTCTGTACAGTGAAATCTGTGAAGTATCTTTTAATAGGAAACCTCCTGTCTTTAGAGACAGTACCAAAAATATCCTCAAATGTACCGAATACAGTTCTACTCTGCCTTTATTAGGCATTCACCTCTGTTTGGAACTGATTTTTCTATCTACCTGAGGTATCTGTATGGCCCACATCAGTGCAATTTATGCTCACATCACCCCCATGAAACAGTACTTACTTCCCTGTCATCCCCATTTTACGGATGAAAAAATGAGGTACAAGACGACTAAGGACAGAAGAGACCACTGTGATCATCTAGTGTGACTCCTTTCTGTCACACAGCATAGAACTTCTCCAAATTAATTCCTGTTCGAACTAGACCATATCTTTTAGAAAAAATCAATTTGTGATCGAAAGATTTCCAGTGATGGAGAATCGACCACAACTTCTGGTAAATTGTTCCACTGGTTAATTACCCTGTTAAAAAATTGTGTCTTATTTCTAGTCTGAATTTGTCTAGCTTCAGCCTCCAGCCATGGGATGATGATATAGCTTTGTCTGCTAGATTGAAGAGCCCATTTTCAAGTTCTCATTTCCCATGAAGGTACTTATAGACTGTGATCAAGTCACCCCTTAACCTTCTCTTTATTAAGCTAACCAGATAGACTGAAAGAGCTTAGTCACTACAAGGCATGTTTTTCCAATCCTTTAGCCATTCCTGTGGCTCTTCTCTAAACCTTCTCCAGTTTATCAACATCTTTCTTGTTGACACCAGAACTGGATACATTATTCCAAGGTCACACAGCAAGTTTGTGGCCAAGCAGGGACTTGAATCTGGGTCTCCCAAGTCTCCAGCTAGTACCCTAAATGTTAGCTATTCGTCTTCACAGAGTTTTGTCATTCTTTTTAGTGATCACATAAAAGGCAGAGTTCACCGTATATATAAACAGCACTGATGATTTTGGAAGAGAAACATTTGTGTAAAATTAGTTTTCAAAAAATCTTAAAATTGTTCATATTAAAATATAATACATTTTAGCTATTATAATAAAGAACTTTACATTTAAACTTTTGGCAAGTATTTGTGCATGTTTCATATCTCTAAGCTATTAGTTTTCATATATTTTTCTCCAGTACTCAAACAGTAAAAACAAAACTATCATGTTAGACATTGACTCAAGTCAAACGACAAAAGGAGATACCCACCAAGTGGCAAAGAATAGCGTAAAGCAATTCTAAACAGTGAGTATAAAGAATGATGCTGAGGGATCAATCAAGATAGATGAGCTACATGATAGATGAGTTTAGCTATATTCCAGCCAGAGTCTACTCTAACTGACAAGAGAGCTCCAGGTATCATCTGTGCTCCTGTATGAATGCAGTGTATTCATCCTGAGAGCTGCAAGGGTTAAAGAGACCTTGCTCTTTTCTAGGAATCCAAGCTAGTGCCATTTAACATACATCACACAGCCAGCCACAGAGACAAGGTAAGTTCTCCCCTTCTTGCTGGAGGCCAGGCAAATCACCAATGGCCATGTGAAGAACCATTTCAGTACTATGTGCAGAATGAAACCAACTTTGACACTAATCAAATATGATGTTGTCAAAGATAAGATTTGCCACTCCAAGCATTTCAGGAAAGCATATGTCATCAGACAGAGGAAAAAAAGAGATGGTCATCAGATGGGTGTTTGCTAGCTAGAATTTCTTAAGATATTTTTAAAGTCAGGATGACAGGAAGAGATTTCATTTGTGGGAAAAAATGGCTCCAGATGAAAGAAAAAACCAACAGTTTTGGTAATATAGTGGACTGTCACAGGGTCTATGCCGGCACTCCCACTTTTGTGCCTGCACCCTGTGTTTAGGCTGGTATAAAAACGAGTCCCACCACCTTCGTCAGTGGTTTCACCTTTGTGTTTTTATTTACAGTGTTCTTCTGCAGTCCTGATTCCCCCAACAACAATCACACCACAGACCCCTCCCAGGGTCTTCTGGCCCTTGAGGTTCCTTCCAGTAGGTAAAGAGACAGAGAAACAGCCCTCCTGTCTCCTCCCTGGCCACCCCGTCACTGAGATTTTACCAGGGCTTTTATAGTCCTCCCAGTCTTTAGCTCAGCTGTTCCCACTTGGCCCAGCTTGTTGCTCTGAGCTAGCCCTCATTAGGGTTTGCAGCTGGGCTCCCTGCTGCATACCCATGTCTCTCTACGTCTCTGGTCAAAAGGCCAGGTAGAGAGACATGGGTTTGCAGCTGGGCTCCCTGCTGCATACCCATGTCTCTCTACCTGGCCTTTTGACCAGAGACGGTCTGCAGCCAGCATTTTGGCAGGGCTTTAAAGGGGGTTTTACCCCTGCCCTGCCACATGGACCAAGACCTCTAAATGGTCTTTTTTTCCACAGACAAGACAAGAAGGGATCAGAAGTACCAGGGCGTCATTGATTGTAGCAACTAAATTTATCTTTAATTAACAAAAGTATTAGTTTAAAATGCTTTAAGGGGATGGGGACTAGGAGTTTTAATCTGGGTCTGCCATCTTGAATGGTTATGCCTTTAAGGGACAGCCCCCGGTGACAGCAGTGCCCAGCTAAACTAATCATTGCTTCCTAGATATGCAGGGCTGGCAAGAACCTTTAAAGGTCATCGAGTCAAGCCCCTACACTAGCAGGACCAGGTAATCTAGACCATTCCTGACAGGTTTTGTCTAACCTGTTCTTAAAAACTTCCAGTGATGGGGATCCCACAACCTCTCTTGGAAGTCTATTCCAGAGTTTATCCATCCTTACAATTACAAAGTTTTTCCTAAGATCTCACCTGAATCTTTCTTGCTGCATATTACACTCTAATTAATTCTTGTCCTACCTTCAGTGGACAACTGAGAACAGTTGATCACTATATCCTCTTTATGGGAGCCTCTCTCATATTTGAAGAAATATCAGGTCCTCCCTCATTTTTTTTTCTTCAGGGATAAACATGTCCAGTTTATTTAGCCTTCCCTCATAGGTCAGGTTCTCTAAATTTTTTTTTCATTTTTGTTGCTCTCCTCTGGACTCTATAGTTTGTACACATCTTTCTTAAAATGGACGCAGTACTGTAGTTGAGGCCCCACCAGTGTGGGGTAGAGTGGGACAATTATGTCCCATGTCTTACATGCAACACTTCTGTTAATACAACCCAGAGTACTATCCTTTTTTGTAGTTGCATCATATTGTTGCCTTGTTTAATTTGTGATCTGCTATAATCCTCAGGTTGTTTTCAGCAATATGACACCTAGCCAGTTATTCCCCATTTTGTATTTGATCTTTCCTTCCTAAATACTTTGTGCTTGTTTTTAATGCTTATGGCCCTGGCACCTGGAGTCAGGCAATTACATCAGATTCCACACTTTAATTTAAGGGGAGAAAAGAAATTTCCTAGTGCTCATAGCTGCAAAGAAAAGCTTGAAAATGTGACCCAGTGTAACTGAAGCAGAAATATCTGCAGACAGCCTGACAAAACACCTCTGAGAGGGGCTAACTGCCCCACGCATCTCAATGGAGTGTTAACTCCAAGACCCCCAGCAGAGGGACGTGTGTGTGGCAGGAAGATAAGGGTGCAGTGGGTCCAGCTCACCCAACCAAGCAGATACATATTCCAGGATTTATCCCATCACCCAAACGAGTCCCCCTGCCACCATTCTTGCTCTCCAGTGGAGAGGGGAACTCTGCTGCTGCTCGTGGGGTAGATTTGTCATCTTCTCACATTTGCGGTGCTTCCCAAACCACCCCACAGCAGCTTCATCAGCAGACTGAAGGGACCTAAGGCCACCATGAAGTCTGGTTAGTTGACATTCATCGACAACATGTGCCATTGACTGACAGATAACACACATTCACAAAGTGGGTCATCACACAGACTCCTTGTGTGGAAATTCAAAACCTGTTCAGCAGAGACCAAAGGTGACATGGCAGGTCAAATCCTGGTGGCTGAACCATCAGATCAGCAACAAGGAAACCATTCCAAACATCTTTAGCTGGCCACTCATCACGCCATAGGGTTGCTGCTGACAGATTCCGATCTGGCAGTTGAGACTACGATGGGTGCCTCAACGTAAGTCGTGCTCTGGGGTGACTGAAAGTATCCGTGTACTGTGGGAGACCTGGATTGGCATGTAGCTTTTCCATCTGTCTGGCTGTAGACTCCCTGTGATGAATGTGTTGCTCGGAACTGGTAGCCAGTGGAACAGGAGTGGGATGGATTATGCTTGTGATGATGATCATGTCTGAGTTCAATTCAATATTGACCAATTTAGTGTGAGGTGAACAACACCAGTCAGAATTCTGCTGAGGAACAGCACAGCACCAGGGCTGATGTGTGAAGTGTCTGTGCGCCAGCACCCCTGCGCCCCTTGTCAAACCAGCTAATTTGCTGATTAGGTTGTTCCTAGCCTGATTTTGGCAGCAGTCTTTTTTGGGGGTAGATAAGGGGGCTCCATGACACTGCTTTTACTTCTTTGGGACGGCAGCTCCTTGGCACCGCACTCCGAGTGGTAAGTGAGCCAGTCACAGGAGGCACCATGTCATCATAAACCTAAGGGCCTGGGATTGTCTTCATCCAGCTCTGCTTAGTTTAGGAGCACACTGCTCAAGGGGGAATGCCATGAAGCATTCTGGGATTAGACATAGCCTAGCCCTACATTTAAACTCAGAGCTCATTATATGAGCAATAAACAAGACTAAATCTAAACTATGACATGTTCCTCTTTGATTCATTGCTCTAAGGGTGGAGAAGTGATTAAAAATAAATGGTGTCATTGGCAGATGGTGCCTGGAATCATAGGCAAAGAATAAGCCTTGGTTGAACAGTCAAAGAACCTTGGGGCAGAACAAAAATTCAAAGATTCTAATGGAAATTTTAACTGCAACTAATGTCATTTCCTTAGAGAACAATACTGAAGATTTATGTAGGAAGTTTAATCTGGACAAGTGGGTCACCGGCCACAAAGCAGGATAAAAAGACCCCCATAAACTGAACACATTGATCTACAAAGAGATAGGGACCTACTTTCTCAAGGTGACAAGATTTCCCCTGACCAGAGTCCACAAACGCAGAGCAGAGAATTGAACCAAATGCTGTTGTAACCCTTCGGCCAGGTGGAATCAGCTGCAACAAGGGCTGGGTTCAATATCCAGGGGTCCCTCTTAACAATACAACACAGAACTGGCTTGAGCCCCAACCCAGTAATCTGGGAAAATTAAACACCATCCCTGGGCGCCTCTAAGGGGCAATACTTCCCCACTCGCATGCACCGAGTCTGTGCATAGCAGAGAAAAACTAAATAAAAAGGGGAAAGGAACCTGGCATTAATTTGGGAACACACCACAACCACGATTTGAACACATCTGACCATGAGCAAAACTCCCACCTCAGAGTACATTGGGCAGTGTCCTTTGCCTCCGTTTCTTACCTTGCAGTGTGAAAGTCCAACAAACAAATGTCCCCTTAACACACCACACTCCACTCACAGCTGCTGTCCTTGGTCAGCGAAGACCCAGAGCTCACAGGTGCGTTCACCTCCCACCTGGCAGGGGGTGGGGGGGAAGGAACATTGAACAATGCCCCTGCTGCTGCTACTGCAATGGGCTCATGGTTGCTGCTGTTCACTCTGGGTTGCTGCATGCTGCCTCTGCTGCACCGGTATTCACTCTGCTGCTGTCATTTGTTGTGCCATCATTCACTCCACCATCCCGTTGTCTGCTCCATTGCCAACGGCCCTGTGCAATCACCACCTGCCTCCGCAAGTCGGTCTCTTGAAATTCCATCCCGCTCTCCGTGATTTCAGAAGCTAGTGAGGAAACCTCACTGCTAGTGCGGGCTGGGCTGTCTCACAGAAACACTGTCCCGCAGCAGGTCTAAGGCTTAACACTTAAACCTGCTTATCAGTGATTTCAGCTCTGGTGATCACTTAACAAAACAAAAGACTATCGAATAAGACTAATCAGCTCTGTCTTTAAACACTGGAGAGTCTATGACTGAGTCCCTATGACTCAGGCAAAGCCCACACCACCAGACAGAAACACCTGCTCCCGTCCTCTTTCCCTCCACTGGGATCTAGCATCTGAACCCCCTGATTAGCAAGTTCAGTTCAGTTGAGGATGAGCCCCCGCCATCAGAACAGGCTGAGTGCAGTTCTGTTGCCCTTTACTCACAGAATGAGGAAGCCAACATTTCATTACCCCTGTATTCAATACTAATGTGATTTGTAACCCAAAATCAGCCAAAACTGATCACTTGGGCAACATAGCTCCGTCTGCTCATACCTAGGCAGAGTAGGTGTAAATATAGTCTGGCCCTGAAGCATTTTCCCCCTAGCTCATCATTAGCTACCAGGGGAGAGCTCTTCAAACCTTGCTCACACTCTTAAAAAAAAAAAAAAAAGTCCCAAGAAAACAACACAGAAATGTCCCTTTTGTCCCCAGCCAGGTGGAGTGTGCAGAATAATAAGAAAAACTTACACTTTGGAAAGCACTAAACCAGCACTTCATCTTAATAAACTCAGGGGGAGACCACTAGGTTCAGCCGGGACTCTGAGGAAGACAGTGATTCATGAATTCAGAGAAAACTAATTAAGGCCCAGTCTTGCTCCCACAATTGAACCAATGATAGTCTTTTTATTGACATTAATGGGAGTTGGATCAGGCCTTGAGCTAGGCACCTTGGTAAACTTTTTTACTTTTATTTTCTCCTTTTTGAAAATGTTTTGCATAGGATTGGACTAGAAAAATGAAACCCTATACCCTGAATTTGGTTATATGGCTAGAGAAGACAGAGCAATGTACACTCTAAAGTTACAGGATTATCGTTAATATCAATAGGCGTTCTGTTTTCATACATCTTCTTAAAAATAAAAAAACACAGCTGCTTACTGGTCGACACCTGCAAGGTTCTAAACCACCTCCACTGAGGTGCTGAGCATCTTCAATTCCCTGTCAATACAACGGGGGCTTGAGATGCTGACCAGCTTGCAGGAGGCACCCAGCTCTTTGCAGTATCCAAGCCATAGGACTCTTTTTGTTACTGGGGGAAAAATGATGATGATGGCAGGCCATAAGGGTAATCTTAAAAACAAGGAGTTTTACAACTCATCCCCCAAAATGGGAGAAGGCATTTTTATGCTGACTGGCTTAAGTGTATGGTAAACAGAAATTCTGACAGGCATATATAACAGGCATGTTTTCAAAATCATGAAAACCCTGCTCTGTTTAGACAGTCTATTATTATGCCTGTCACATTTTATACTTAAAATTAAAACCAATAAATAAACCCCCCACCAAACTTGTAGAACTCATGCAGTGCTAGAGAAAATCTCACTCCTCTCCCCGGATCATCACAATTTATCAGAGACACAACCTGACAAAGCCATGGAAGCAAGCACTACAGTCTGCTCACTTAATGTCATAAAACCTTGCTTTAGTTTATACATAAGAGGTTTATAAAAACAACAGAAAAAATAAGCCATAGACTTCTATTTATCTTCTCAGAATACAAGAACAAGAGAACAAATATAGTGTATTTAAAATATTTTATTTTAGCTGTGGAACTCGCTGCCCCAGGATATTATTGAATCCTAGAACCTAGCAGCATCCCAACGAAGATTCAGTGCATCCACAGGTGCATTTGAAATGATGCAAGGAATCTAAAGGATATATAAATACTCATGCAGTGATGGTCCCATCAATTTTCAAAGCCAGTGTGGGAAATGACAGGAGGCTATCCCATCCTTCCTAGAGTATGTCTACACTGCCCTGTAGGTTGTACTACAGGGCTGTGAATGGCAGTGTACACCAGAGTGCTGCACTGTAACTCCCACTTCTGGATGGTGTCAGTGTGAACTAAAAGGTACCTAGTTTGCATTAATGTAGTAATCCTCTTCAAACACAACACCATAGCAGAGTGGCTGCGGCAGCATGTGTGGTAACTCAGGTTAGTTCCCTGAGTACAAACCAGCCTGACTGCTTAGGTACGTACTTGTGTGTGTAGCCTGAGCCATTGCCCATGCCTCCGCAGCCATACTGCTATTTTTAGTGCACTCGCTCAAGCAGAGCTAGCACATGTCTGTGTAGTAGCCGCTCTGGGCAGCATCCTTCCAGCTGCTGTGCAGACATATCCTAAAAAGCACCACCCCGTGCACAAACACAGAGGCAAATTTCCTTCAAAGCAAATACACCCCAGACCCCCACACAAAGGCAGATTTCCAAAAATCACTTGCCTCCACCCATCACACACACAAGCGAGCTCTCAAAACAAACAAATCAAAAAATTAACCACCATACCCCTCCACCATGCCCTTAGAAACATGGGCAAAGGCTCCACATAGCTTATTTTCCACTCTATTTCTCTTCCACACTGCTTCCAAAGAGCTACTGAAGGGAGCAGTCAGCCACCTAAGCCAACTGAGGCTCTCCAGACAGACAGTGGAAATCTGGAGAGATAAAGTTGCCCCATGCCCTGCAGGAGCCCCAGCAGCCTCTGTCACCAGCACAGAGGAGAAGATGACTCATATTGAACAGATGATGCTGTAGGGACTGGATCAAGGTTTCTTGTGACACCTCGGTTTAGACAGCTGAGACACAAAGACCATTTTTTGCTATTATGATCTGCCTTTGTTTTTCCCCTGGATAATTCCACTGTAGAATTACCAGCCAGTTTCAGTAAGGCAGTAATGTCTTGGCTAACAGCACATCACAAACTAACCAAGATTTATTAATAATGGTTCTGACATTAAAGAGTACTATCTTCAAATTACAATAATCTAATTTTATAGATGCACTGCTTAATGGACTCACAGCAAGAGTTCCCAGACTGCTAAGCATCTCCTCTTAACCAGCTGCATCTGTCAGTGCCTCTCAACAATATTCCTATGTGTGTCTCTGGAGAAAAATTTGTAATAAAAAACAACACGCAAACTACAACAAACTTTCTAACCTGATATGACTGATTTTGTTAATGGACTTCTATTTTTCCACTCTCAAAGTGCAAATTCATGTTATTAATTTCAATAAAAATTATTTAAAATGACAACTATATCTGTTTTTCTAAGCAAGGCATCCTGAAAGTTCATAACGAAACAATTACATCTCATTGGGCCAAATCCTAGAAGTTCTGAAAGCCCACATCTTCCACTGCAGTCAACAGGCATCACAGGTGCTCAGCACCTCTCCGGAACTGGTCCAACTGAATTGAAAATAATCATTTTAATTATAAAGAGTATATCTGCACCAGTGTGAGAGTCAGTGGAAGAGATTGGAAAAGAATGTCTTACATCTGGTTTAATACAGTTATACCTATCAATTGAGTTCAGCTGCAGCCTTTCTGTTAACAGTTCTGATCTAAACTTTGAAGCCAACAGCAGGGCATTTCTGATGAACTCAGAATCAGCTCGTTTTATTGGTTTGCCAGAGCCCGAGTTTATTGTTCTTCAGATCAGGGGGCATGGCCTATCTGTTCTTCAGGCATTAGCCCGAATATAGTTTTCCGTGCTCGTGTCTGTTGACTTCAGTGGGAGATACAGGCTCTCAGCATCTCTAGGATTTGGCCCAACAAGAAGAGCTTATTTTCTTAGAGCTTTCAGAATGCTGCACTTAGCAAAATGGATATACTTATTTTCGTAATTAACAGTGCCTGAAAAAGACTGTTTTGGAGTTGGATGGAGATGGTATTTTCAATTTTTCCTCTTTATGATGCTAGTTGGTAATTAATTTTGGCAGTGTCTATTTTCTCTTAATTGTTATCAGGATGTTTGTATTTTTTAATTAACTGCTTTTTTAAAGATGCAAATGCATCCAGAGGCTTGGGAAGTGGGCCATTTTAGAAGTGTGGAAATTAAGGAACAATGAAATGACCTTCAGTGTTTTAAAAATTAAACATATTTTTTAAAATAACACACATTAAACCTTTTCCAATTACTAAACCAGCAGAACGAAACTGGCTTGCAGCCTGTAACAATCTGACCCTATGTTGCTAGGGTCACGAATGACCTCACTTTCAGCAAGATCCCGGTCACCAGTGGGTGGCTCAAAGAATGCAAATAATATACTCATATATATTTCACATTTTGTTCAAAAATGCTTCTTTTATGACCTTTTAATATACTGAGCAAAATCTGTTCTGTATTCCTATAAAAATACCAAATTAATAGCATACTGCATCACTCTCTTGACATATGTTTGTTACACAGACTCCCAACAAGAATGCAAAAAACAGTGAAGACTGAGACGATCTGTGCAAGGTACCCAATAAATGTCTTTGCACAATAAAAATAAAATGATTAACAGAAGACATGCCTGATGTGAAGGAAGCATCCTAGCTAGAGAATTTATATTCACAAATAGCCATTTTATGTAGGTTACATAGAAATGCTTTTTGCAGAAGAGATCTGAGACTCACAGATTAGTCTTCTTATTTATAAATGCTACAAAAAACATTCCTAAATGGGGCTGATAATATCCTGATCCCTCTCGGTAGCTATAAAAAAGGAGACCAACACCAAGAAAACGAGGCAAAAATCTTTGTTTTCACTTTGCTGATTTTTTGGAATAAGTAGTTTGTTTGTTTTTTTTATATCAGAATTCTCTCAAGACAAATTATGCTAAAAATCTCAAAGTTGAAGATGACTTCCAAGAGAGACATAAACCTTAAACAAAACTTTGAGATTTTCATCCGAGCAACAGCAGCATGTCCCCTACACAATCTCTAGGATGCTTGAGCTATTTAAAAGACAAACTTGAGTCAAAGAACATACACAATCTTACACTGCACATTAATTCCATCTAGAAAAGGGAGCTTTGGATTTTTCACCAGTCTGCACATGTAAACTGCAGCTCCTGAATTTCAGCAAAAGTACTCAGACAGCTGAAATATAAAAATTCAATAATTCTTGCCTTACTTTTTCAAAGTGCTTACCCAACATAGTAATGATATGCCATGGAACAGCAACTGATCTTGCACCACATTAGTTAAGTCTGCAATATGTTAAATACATAAGGGTGCCCAATTTCATCACATCCAGGAGGATAGGATCACAATCCATGTTAGCAGGTGGTCAGCACTTTGGATACTGTAGTGACAGATGCTATTAGAAATACCTTGGGCAAATTATACAGACAGCATCGGTGTGTTTTCTGGGCCAAGTATTAGCAGTTAGATCATGCAGTGAAAGACAAAGTCTGATTTCAATTTCATCACTGTAATTGCAGAGAAATCCCATTGACTTTAAACATATTAGGAGTCAATGGGTTTAAACTGAATTTACACCAGCAAAGATTAGAATATAGCCCTCTGACCAGAAAGGAAGAGAGGGTGTTATGCACCAATTAACACAGAATAGTATATAGATCAATATTATTCACAAAGAGAGATTAAGCACAAAGTACATTTTTAGCCCCATTTGTTTGCAATTACAGTTGTGAAAAAACAACCTAAATAATAATAATTCAGTTATTATTTATGTCATGGCAGTGACCAGTCTGTGCTAGCTATGTCCAGCTGGGTTTTGCCCCACAGATCTCACAACCCAAGACAGCAAAGAAAGGCAAATCTGGATATAAGGGGTAAAATATTCCGAGGTTGTATTTGCCTATTTTTAAAATACATATTAATTATCCTCGCTGGCTCTGTAGCTAGCCATTGTCAGTTGGCTAATTTCTATAGGCATCATGTGAGAAGTGGGTCTCGGAGGAGGGGTTTTGAAGAGGGGAAGGAAGTGATCTTAAGACCCAAGAGGATGTTCCATGTGTAAGATGGGGTATGGAAAGAGGAGTGGAGACAGTTGTAGAAGAAGCAGATGATTATGACTTGAAAATACTGGCATCAGTCACTGTGGAGAGGCGCTGAGCAAGACAACTGAAGACAAGAGTGGATAAGTAGAGAGGGAACAGTTGTGAAGGGCCTTGATGGTGAGGACAAGAAGCATGAGATGGATGGGTTGAAAATGGGGAGCAAATGGAGGGCTCCAGACAGAGCCCTCTATCTAATCTAATCACCAGGGTTGAACAGAATTTGCAACTGGGCTGCACTTCAACAGAACTCTGAGTGAGATCAGAAGACATCATAGCCACCACCCCCTCAGCCACTCTTGTTCTCATTATATGAGTCAGTTATGCTTTGAGTGTGTCACAAAGAACCATCTCATTTGCCTTCCCCAAAATCCTAAGCACAGTGGTGTGGGTGTAATGAACAGCAAACTGGTTACACTGAAGGTAACAGCGCTGCAAAAATGTTGTCAGTCTTGCTCAATAGAGTCCAGGGGAGAGGGATATGCAGATCTAGCAGCTGTGTGAACCACCTCAGTCCTATTCTCTGAACTTTCACAGGTATGGGCTCAGGTTGGCCAATGTACTGACTGTCAAAGCCAAGAGTCACATCTTCACAGCATAAAATTTAGCTTCCAGAAGAGTCTCCAAAAGAAGCAACATTAAAATGGTTACAGTCAGTGCAGACTGGTGCACTGAAGAATTATGAGAAACTGACAACAGTGTCAGTGGCCAAACTGCAAAGTGCCAATGATGATGACCAAAGAGAATCTATTTCAGAACAACATTATGGCTCTCTCATATTCATTCTGCCTGTGTATGAGGGGGAAAGAGAAAGCTTCAGGATTCTTATTCTGCTTTATTTTGCCAGAGTTAACAAACCAACTGTAATGTCATAGAATAAAGAGCATAGCATGCTGGGAATGTATTTTTTATTAAGCATCGTTATATAAACACATTGATGTCCTCGCCTGCCCCAAAAGAGAAGTTTTGTTTGTTACCTCTTACCGACAGTTATTTTGACAATTCTTTTCTGAGAGTCCATCCTCATCTTCTCCCATTATATCCACTGCTGAAAATATCAGTGCAACCAGAATCGCAAAGCAGCACACCAGTGCAAAGATCACAATGCATTTTTGCTGGGACTGAAAGAGATTAAGAAGATTTAAAAATATATATATATATATATATATATATATATAAAGTTTAATGGAGTGGGCATCATTTTAGTCAATGAACAGAGATTCTAACACTTTTCAATAGGATCTAAAACCATTTTGAATATATTCCTGACATAACTCGCAACATGAAACACATTTTGGGATGAAAATATTCTTTCAAAACCATCCTTTAGTATCATCTTCAAGTTTACATTAAATGTAGCAGTTATTGTTAAATAATTCATGTCACAAACAACATTAGAATTATAGAACTAGTTTTCATTTATACCATGATTAATGTATTATCCAATAAAATAGCCATTCCTGCATTAATTACTTTTTTCTGATTAGACACCATAGATATGGCATATTTGACAGTTTGGCATTGCAAAAGTCTTGAGAGCTTTTGTTTGTTTACTTGAAAACAAACATGTCATCACAAGAAGGCTGAAGAGCTAAATGGCATTTCCTATTTCTGTATGTGGTAGCTGACATGAAAATTAGCGCAGTCAATTAATTGCAGTTAACTCAAGTGATTAACTCAAAGCAAATTAACTCGATTTAAAAATGTAATCATGATTAATCGTAGTTTTAATTGCACTGTTAAACAATAATAGAATGCCAACTGAAATGTATTATAAATATTTTTGGATGTTTTTCTACATTTTCAAATATATTCATTTAAAATTACAACAGAATACAAAGTGCACAGTGCTCACTTTATATTATTATTTTTATTACAAATTTTTGCACTATAAAAATGATAAAGAAATCATATTTTTTTCAAATCACCTCATACAAATATTGTAGTTCAATCTCTTTACCGTGAAATACAACTTACAAATGTAGGATTTTTTTTTTACATAACTGCACTCAAAAACAAAACAATGTAAAACTTTAGAGCCTACAAGTCCATTCAGTCCTACTTCTTCTTCAGCCAATTGCTCAGACAAACAGGTTTGTTTACATTTACAGGCGATAATGCTGCCTGCTTCTTATTTACAATGTCACCTGAAAGTGAGAACAGGAATTCGCATGGCATTTTTGTAGCTAGCATTGCAAAGTATTTACATGCCAAATATGCTACACATTTGTATGCCTGTTCATGCTTTGGCCACCATTCCAGAGGACATGCTTCCATGCTGATGACACGCATTAAAAAAATAAAACATCAATTAAATTTGTGACTGAACTCCTTGGGGGAGAATTGTATGTCTCCTACTCTGTGATTTTACCCACTGTCTGCCATATATTTCGTGTTATGGCAGTCTCAGATGACGACCCAGCATATGTTGTTCGATTTAAAAACACTTTCACTACATATTTGACAAAAAGCAAAGAAGATACCAATGTGAGAATTCTAAAGATAGCTACAGGACTTGACCTAAGGTTTAAGAATTTGAAGTGCCTTCCAAAATCTGAGAGGGATGAGGTGTGAAACATGCTGTCAGAAGTCTTAAAAAAGCAACACTTCAATGCATGAGGGTGAACAGACGTGCGGTTTTTAAAGGGACGGTCCCATATTTAAGCCCTCCTGCAGGTGTCCCGACTTTTTCTTAAAAATCGGCAAAGTGTCCCATATTTTCTGTCTCCCCTCCCCATCAGTACTGGCAGGTCCCTGCTGCTGGCTAGATCCCTGCTCACTAGCCGCCCACCCACCAGAGGTGCGTTGGGGAGCGGTCTAGTGGCCGATGATGGGGATGGGTATGAAAGGCTGGTGGCAGGGCAAAGATGCAGCGTGTGGGGCAAGCCGTTCCCCCTGCTGGTCCATCAATGCAGACCCTGCTGCGTATTGGCTCTTGGGGGGAGGGATAGCTCAGTGGTTTGAGCTTTGGTCTGCTAAACCCAGGGTTGTGAGTTCAATCCTTGACGGGGCCATTTCAGGATCTGGGGCAAAAATTGGGGATTGGTCCTGCTTTGAGCAGGGGTTTGGACTAGATGACCAAATTGGACTTGAGATCCCTTCCAACCCTGATAGTCTATGGTTCCTGGCCAGCAGGGCCATGCTCCCCCATCCCATTTCCAGCTGGTGCTGGCAGCACGCTGCAGTGGATGGTGAGTGCGGCCAGGCAGCAGCCAGTTGTGTGTCATTTTTGCTACCCACCCATTGGCCATTTATGTACCCCCCTTCTCACTCCTCACCCTGCTTTGCCCCTTCACCCCCCTCAGCCCCGTTGCTCCTCCATATCCTCCCCGGCAGGGCGTGTCTCGCTCCCAGCGCTGTGCGGAGAACCAGCCCCTGGTTGGAGCATTCAGGTCACCAACAGCCTGGCCAGCAGGCTCCTTCCTTTCCCCACTACCTCTGGCTGGGCCAGTGCCCGGGAAAGCCCAAGACTCTCTGGCCTGGGGTGCTGACCAGGAGGAGCCAAGCCCTGCATGTGCCAAAGCCCCACACAGCGCTGGCATGGGGAAGCCTCTCTGCCCCTCTGCTAAGCTCTGGAGTGCGGGGGAGCTGGGAAGTGATTTTCAGCCTGTTCATGCCCCAAACCTGCAGGCTCCACAGCCCCAGGGCAAGGGCTTAGCACCCTCTTCACCTGACCCCCTCACCACCCTGGGTCCTGCCCCCAGGGCATGCAGTGCTGCTTCATTCCCTAGGCAGACTCCTCTGCTGAGCCATCTCCATGGCCCAGTTCGCTGAAGCCCCTGCAGTCAGGTTCCCTGGGCCCTGGTACACAATGCTCCCTCAGGGCTTAACCCCTTCCTGCCCGCACTGTAGCCGGGGGACAGGAGGAGTCTGGGTTATGTCCATGGCCAGCAGCAGCCTGGAGGTATTAGCTGCCTTTCGACACTGTGCGGGCAGGAAGGAACAAGCTGCTTCCAGCCACATGGGAAGTGGGGAGAAGAGATGAGCTCTGCAAAGACACAGGCCCGGTCACTCCTTCCCCTCAACAATCTAGTGTGAACCATGGCATAAATCTGGGGTGGGGGGGCATGTGACCCTGCGTGCCTCCCATGTGTTGCCTCTGGAAGATGTGGTGCCAGGTACCAGGAAAGGCGCGTCCATCTCGGGGCCCAGCCCAGCATGAAGGGTGGAGAGTACTGGGCAGGGAGGGTCAAGTAGGTCAGTCACGCCCCTTCCCCCCCCCACCCCGTGAGAGAAGTGTGGGGGGGGGGGGGAGAGAGAGAGAGAGAGTATGTGTGTGAGACTTCTCCCCATATGTGTGTGTGGGGGTAGGGGGGTGTGTGTCACCCCTCCCCATGTGAACCCTAAAGCCTTAAAGATAAAAAGGTAAATAAAAAGAATCCAACTACACAATATTTCTTTTAAACAGGGACTCAGTCAACTTGATGTTAATTTGAATATTTATACTGCATAATTATGATGGATTGCCGTTGAACTCATTTGAAGAAGAGTAATTTTACCAGGTGTCCCGTATTCAGCATAGGAAAATATGGTCACCCTACAATGCAGAAACTATGGAACCTGAACCACCAAAAAAGAAAATCAACCTTCTGTTGGTGGCATCTGACTCAGATGATGAAAATGAATGTGGATCAGTTCGCTCTGCTTTGGATCATTATCGAGCAGAACCTGTCATCAGCATGGACACATGTCTTCTGGAATGGTGGTCAAAGCACGAAGGGATATATGACTCTTTAGCACTTCTGGCACATAAATATCTTGTGATGTTGGCTACAACAGTGCCATGTGAATGCCTGTTCTCACTTTCTGGTGACATTGTAAACAAGAAGTGGGCAGCATTATCTCCCTTAAATGTAAACAAACTTGTTTATCTTAGTGATTAGCTGAACAAGAAGTAGGACTGAGTGGACCTGTAGGCTCTAAAGTTTTACATTGTTTTGTTTTTGAGTGCAGTTATGTTTAAAAAATTCTACATTTGTAAGTTGCATTTCATGATAAAGAGATTGCACTACAGTAGTTGTATGAGGTGAACTGAAAAATACTATTTCTTTTATCTTTTTTACAGTGCAAATATTTGTAATAAAAAGTAATAATATAAAGTGAGCCCTGTACACTTGGTATTCTGTGTTCTAATTTAAATGAATATATTTGAAAATGTAGAGAACATCCAAAAATATTTAAATAAATGGTATTCTATTATTGTTTAACAGTGATTAATCATGATTACTTTTTAATCTTGCGATTAATTTTTTAATAATTTGACAGCCCTAATTAAAATGTTGAACTGTATTTCCTTAAGCTTAGAGTAAAAAATACTGTCGTGGTAACTCAGATACGACTGTTCAGTAACTATGGTAAATGTGAACTTTTTAAAGGTTACCTATGAACATGTGTTTTACACATATTAATGAAGTGTGTAAATTATCTTATTTGCACAAATGAATTGTGCAGGTATGTGCTATATGTGGCTATCACTACCCTTAAAGCTTCACCATGTGAAGAACTGCACAACATAGAAAGAAAACAAAACTAAACTGCTGCTGCCGGTTACTGATTTTATTAATATTCAATTATTACCCTTGTAACTGTAATTTCTTGCCTAGAAAATACCCAAACCAGAGTTTATTGTATCAAGCAGTCTTGAAGAGTATGAATCTCATATTTACAACTGAACAAGCAGTGGCACAAGTCTAAAGATAGTACACACTCTCTCCACTGTCAGTCAGCATGGGGAGGGATAGCTTAGTGGTTTGAGCATTGGCCTGCTAAACCTAGGGTTGTGAGTTCAATCCTTGAAGGAGCCATTTAGGAATTTGGGGCAGAAATGGGGGATTGATCCTACTTTGAGCAGGCGGTTGGAGTAGATGATCTCCTGAGGTCCCTTCCATCCCTGATATTCTATGATTTATTTTAATAAAAGTAAGATCACCACCACCACCTCCCCTTCTCACACAGAAAGGCCCAATTTTGCAATATGATTTGCACCCACAATTTCTATCTGAGTATGTATCCTAGCTCAGTAGCACTAGGAAGGAGTGAATTCATACTTCAGAGCAAATCATCTACTGTGTACCACTGTTACCAAAGACTGAAGTACATTGCCTATTTAAAACACAGCAAGTTCAACTTTGTCCTCAGATGCAGAGAGAGAATGTTCCTTTAGTTCAGTGGAGGCTGTATCCTTCTATCAAGGACAATATTGGGCCCATGGTGTTAAGCAACACACATTTTAAACATCATTAACACTGGGCAATTTCATAAATTTAAAGTCTATGTTTTATATTATGAGTATGCTTGCCATGCATATATGAGATTAAGGCTCCTTTGCACATACACATCTGTCCTACAGTAGGAACACAGAGTGCAAGTATAACAAGGCTGTTTGTACACTGCAGTGCTCTCTCTGATAGCAGAGCTCACTGCTGTCACAGGACTCTCCTCCGCCTTCGCACAAGATAAGATGAAGGAGAAGAGTTAATAGCCTGGCTGTAACACTAACCCACTGCAACGGTGCTTCGAAGAGGAGAGCAGTCCTCACCCTCACCCAATTTCTTTTCAAGTTGTTCAAGCTCAGCAATATTTAGTTTCATTTAAGTTTTTCTAAAATTTTTGTTGGAACTGCAGGCCAGATGTTCTAATCTACACAGACTCCTGAGCCCACCAGGAGTCCTACTGACTTCCACAGAAGTCTGTGAGAGTACAGGTGTCCCCTCACCCCTGTCCCAATTTTTCACACTTGCTGTCTGCTCACCCTATCACTAGTGAACTGAATGACCTTGCTGGTAAAAGAATTTCTATTCAAATAGCAAATCCTTGAGCCACCCAGTTCCAAGTACTCATTTTACTCACTCAGATCCTCAAATCAATGGAACTCCTCACATGAGTATGGCAAGCTGGATCTGGCCACCAATCCCATCTTTGAAAAGTATTCCTATATTTATATGCCTTTTTAAAACAAGTAAACCTATTTTAATTAGGATACCTCATTATACCTAAATTATATTTGCCAGCACAGTACCTTGGATTTATATATCTTTTGCAAGCTCTGTTTAGGCAAAAAGATAGAGAGAGAAACCCTAGGTTTTCATGTTCATTATCATGCTAACAGAGAATGCCCTGAGGAAAATGCATGGTCACACACACAAAGGGAGAGGGAGATCTTGGGAAAGGTCTCAAGATGTTAGGTTAGTTAGGAAAATTGAGTAACGCTGTCATGAGGTAGGGCTATGCAGATCCAAAGCGGTGGAGGGAAAGCGGTGGCTTGGACTCTCTGATCCCTGTGGCCATGGGTAGGAACAGATCATTTGTAAAGACAAAGTTCAAGGTTGGAGCCATCAGACTTTAAGAAACTCCATCTCGTTCAGAATACTGAAGCATGTTTCTTCAGCAACATGGGCTACCACAAGCACATCAGACTTCTTGCTACACTGGCTTCCCATAGAATATTGAGTCAAATTCAAGGTCTCAGTCCTTACCTTCAAGGCATACAATGGCCTTGGCACAGAATACCCAGAAGATCGATTAATCCCCTGGGATAAGGACCATGGTTGACAGCTCTGCTCTTCAGATTAAATGGAACTTTCTATCATAAAAGTAAAAGCTTGTCTGTGTGGGGTATAGAGCTTTACTAGGGGTCTATTTGATATTGTGGAACAAACTCCCCTAGGACCTAAAGACCACCACAGACCTTGCCATCTTCCACTGTAAGTGCAAGGCATATTTCTTCAACCTACCTTCACTAACTTAAAGCTCATAGTAGCTTGTACATTTTAAAAAACAACCCCAAAACCAAAATCCCACCACAACAAAAACACCACATGGCATATAAAGTTTTCCCCCTGGGGAGAAGATGAGAGACAGAGAAAGAACAAACTACTCATGACAGATGTGAGTCACGTCACTCAACACACTATCAATCAGAAGAGAGGATGGTCTGCTGAGAAGAACCTGCTTTGTCAGTTTCCTATTAATTAAACAAGTACGTCTAATGACAGTTAAGGTTGCATCAAGACCCACCCCTCTCATGTAAAACCTTAAAGGTATAGCAAGAAGTAGTTGAGGGAAGAGTCTCCTGTATTCTTTCCAACCTTTATATTATCTATAACAGTGGCAATAACACACTCCAATACTCCATAAGGCTTTCAATTCCATCTCCAATGGATACCCAAAAGCAGTACGTACCCACCCCCCCAAACTCATGTAAAACCTTAACAGAGACCGCATATGCTCTTACATCAACAGATTGGCATTTCTGACTGTCACACAGCCCTTTCACTAGACGAGTTACTCCCCCTTAATCCAACATCAATGCTTTTTTGTCGGGGGCGGGGCACGGGAAGATTACCTGGGTAGTATTTGGTAGGCGTAGGGAAATTTAAATACATTTTTTACATTAATTCATAGAATCATAGAATATCAGGATTAGAAGGGATCTAGTCCAACCCCCTGCTCAAAGCAGGACCAATCCCCAATTTTTTCCCCAGATTCCTAAATGGCTCCTTCACGGATTGAACTCACAACCCTGGGTTTAGCAGGCCAATGCTCAAACCACTGAGCTATCCCTCCCCCCAAATTCCAAACTGAATATTTAATTAGATATATTTTGTGCTTGTACCCAGAAATATTTGATGGGTATATTTTTAAAAGGATAAATAACTGATTAGTTAAACCTTCTGGCACAATTAGTCAGACTTTATACACAACATTTATGCATCCAATTTAAAGGATTTATCCCTAAAATAGACTCACAGTTCTTTAAGTAGTAGCAAATTCAAAGTTGCACTGGGGATCAAACTGTACCACATTAGTCAGGATTATCGAGAAGAGAAATGATAGCCCAGTGGTTAGAGCAGTGGTGGGCAAACTGCAGCCCGCAGGTCACACGGGGCCCATCCAGATAAGCTGATTGCAGGCTGCGAGACATTTTGAGGATGTTGACCATCTGTAGGCACGGTCCCCTGCAGCTTCCAGTGGCCATGGTTTGCCATTCCCAGCCAATGGAAGCTGCAGGAGGCAGCGAGCCATAGGGATGTGCTGGGTTAGAGGTACTAGTTTAGGACATGAGGCACCTAGCTTCAAGTGCCTGCTCTACCACAGGGTTCCTGTGTGACTTCAGGCAAGGAGCTTAGCCTTTCTGTACTTCAGTTCCCCATGAGTAAAATGGGGATAAGAGTACACCCTATCTGACAGGGGTACTGTGAGGTCAAATGCCTTAAAAGAGTGTGAAGTGCTCAGATATTATGGTAGGAGGGGCCATAGAAGTACCAAAGAGAGATAATTAGGATGCATTGATTCCTGATTATTTTGTAATCCTCTTCTCCCTCATCTGAGTCCCAAACAAAGAGATACTACGGAATTAATATGATGAACTAATCTGAATAGTAATGTCCTGCTATAAATAGTTGGTTCGTGGTAACTTTTGGCCATGGTTAACAGCTGGAAGAAAAAGGTCAGAGCTGATGCTTCAAGCCTTGCCCTTTATTCTTTGAACCGACAGTTCAGACATATAATACGCTGACTGTAACATTTACCATAAATATTAGAATAATAAACTCTTTAGGAAGACATCCAAGGCAATAAGGGTTAGTTATGTGACCTTCTCCTCCACAAAAATGTGTCATGTTACAAATAACTAGTAACATTCAGAGTTCAAAATCCAGTAAGAAAATCAAGGACTTCAGCACATCAGATAACCCCTAACATAGCTCCATCTCACCTAGAATTAATGTGGGAGAGAATAGTCTTAACAGGTATAGTGTGTCTACTGTAGATTAGGGCCCTAAACTCCCAACCAGACTGATGTTTTAATCCAGCATTCACCTAAATTTAAGATTCTACTGCAATTTGGCCCTACCAAAAGAGGCCATGGACGGTACTCCAGTGTTTTGCACATTGCTCTGTGGAAGTAAGGGCATAGTTGGGCCCTGCATTTGCTGCAAAGGGAAATTGTCTCATATTGCACATTATTAGATCATACTTATGCTCAATAACTCTACAAATTCCTCACCAGTGGAGTCTAGTGCAGAGAGGATTTCCATACCAAGACCCATTTTTACCACTTATTAATTAATCCTGCAGGATGTCTATTAGGGCTCTCAACAGTGATAACATCAATTCAGCCACCCCAATGGGAATTTACTGTTGGGGGTAAAATTTGCTGGGACACAAGGCTACAGTCAATTTCCCTTTTCAACAGAGAGCTTCTTCACATGATAAGAGGGAAAGTGGCAAGGATTAGTAACTCCCCAGATTCAAGCACTTTAGACAACAGCCTGCTGGAAAGTGAATCCAGCTATGAACACACAAAAAGCTTCCAGTTCCTGTGACGTTATTGACATAAACTGTGACCATATAAATCATTGTTGCAACTACTGTTATATATTTGCAGCAAATATTGTACAAAGGTTGTCAAGTGAGGGGTCTATGAAAAGGTTATGATTTGCTGGTTATGATTATGCTATCTGTATGCATGTATCATTTTTGTATTTAAAGTATTGGCTCTATCCTGTCTGTATTTCAAACTTGTGCTTTGCTTCTAAGTGACACCCTAGACAATGTGGCGTAAGCACTGCCTAGCCTGTGTGATGACCCATTAAGGACCATCAGCTATACAACTAACCCACTGAGAGAAGGCAGATACCCCTTGTGACTCAGCAAGGCATGCAGGGACATGCCCCTGGAGAGAACTCTAAGGTTTTTCCATGCCATGTGCTGGGTGGCTTGTGGCTGGAAGAAAGCACATGGCAAAAGGACTATAAAAGGCAGCATCAGCATCTCCATTTTGTCTTCAATCCTGCTTCTGACCTCTGGAGGAACCTTGCTACAAACTGAAGCTCTGAACAATGGACTGAATGACCCATCCAAATCTGTGGAAGTACTCCAGAGATTTGATTTGAACCTGAAGTTTATTCCATCACTGCTACAAGCCTGAACCAAGAACTTTGCCATTACTGTATGTAATTGATTCCATTTAACCAATTTTAGCTCTCATTTATATTTCTTTCTGTGAATAAACCTTTAGATTTTAGATTCTAAAGGATTGGCAACAGCGTGATTTGTGGGTAAGATCTGACTTGTATATTGACCTGGGTCTGGGGCTTGGTCCTTTGGGATTGGGAGAACTGTTTTTCTTTTACAGGGGTATTGGTTTTCATAACCATTCATCCCCATAACGAGTGGCACTGGGAAACTGAAGCATTTGAGGGAATTGCTTGTGTGACATATGGCTAGCCAGTGGAGTGAGACCAAAGTCCTCTCTGTTCAGCTGGTTTGGTGTGCCTTAATAATAAAGGAAACCCAGCTTTGGGCTGTAACGGCCCTGCTCTAAGCAATTTGTCCTGAATTGATACGCTCAGTTGTGTCCCGCCAGAGGCAGCATCGTTACAGTTCCTCAGAGGGCGGCAGGGCTTTCCATGAAATGGCTGCTGAGCGGAGCCAACTATACGCTGTGAAAAGCACTTCTGCTGCCTTGCAGAGACAAGAAAAGGGAGGTAAGGTGATAAAGGGTACTAAACAAGAAGAAAACAAAAGGGAAAAAAATCTAACAGCAGCAAAAGGAAAAGAGCAAACAATAAAAAAAGGAAGAAAGACTGAAGAGGTGAGAGAGATATAAAAGAACAAGTATAAGAGATAGAACTAAAAAAAATAGAAGACAAAAACGAGACAAAAAAAAGGAAAATGCAGAGTGAAGGGAGACCCAAGAAGCAGAAATAACTTAGACCTAACAGAGCTAAAAAATGGTTCTACCAAAACATTCACCCCCTGATGATCAATACCACACTTAGCTATTAACTGTGAATCAAAGTTCTTATTAGAACCCTGCTTTATAAAACTGGTCCACTAGCCTAATTAAAAAAATGTAATTCAGGCTTTCCAAAAAATCAGCCAAATATCCCCAGTTAGCAGCTCACAATATTTCTTACAGGGGATATGTAATTCTTGCCACAAACAGTATCATTAGAAAGAACCACAGGTTATAAATAAATTAACTTGCTACGCTGCTCTTCTCGAGACCTGATATATATCTGTCTTCTGTTCGTTACTAACTAAATGAGTTTTGGGGGTCTTAGATCCTAAGGAAAACCTAGACTAGAATACCAGAAATATTGCAAGTCAGGATTTATCATCTGGTGCAGCAACTTTCTCATGTTGTGGCTGCCTCTTGCCACTGATTAATACTCTCATTTTCATAAACATTAAAACTCACTACCAATACAGTTTTCATAGGTTGTTTCAGTTTCCATTCTAATCCTCATTTTTCCAGTTGCCCAGACTTTTGGGGTCAAGTTTTCTATGTTTGCTTTAAGCCCAATGGTGAACATTTTTAAAAAACTGAACTAGTCTGGCCATTTTTGAGTTATAGAGCACGTTTCCCAAATGTTTCCCAAACAGTTACACATTTCCCAAATGTTCTGGATGAGATGTATTCATAACTCAAAAAGTGAAGCTAGATATTTCAAAGGTGTCTCATTTTAAATTCCTCATTATGGAAGTAAAAACAGCCTAGGTTTGAACGAGATCAGTTCAGTTGTTTAAATTAAAAATATTTTAAGTTAGAATATCTGCAGACATGTCTGAACTATTTTTCTGTTTGGTTTTCACTGTTTACTGAAGTAGGCTGGAGCATGGAGGACTAAATTCTGCTCAGTTGATGGGATGAAATAGTTAACTTTTAGTTGTAAGAGTCTACAAATTACCCTGAGCCAACTTAAGCACTTTGGTCCAAATTAAACCCTGGGGTAATTCCATTGCTTTTTACCTATATAGACAATGTTCAGCGTCTTTAGGGTGGGATTTTCAAAAGCTCCCCACTCAGAGATTCCAACGTTGGAAGGGACAATTGTGATCATCTAATCTGACCTCCTCTATAACACAGGCCAAAGAACTTTCCCGAAATAATTCCTAGGCACATCTTAGAAAAACAGCCCATCTTGATTTAAAAGTTGTCAGTAATGGAGAATCCACTACAACTCTTGACAAACTGTTCCAATGGTTAATTACTCTCACCATTACAAATTTATGCCTTATTTCCTGTCTCAATTTGTCTAGCTTCAAATTCCAGCCACTGGCTTGTGTTACACCTAGGGTGACCAGATGTCCCGATTTTATAGGGACAGTCCCGATTTTGGGGGCTTTTTCTTATATAGGCACCTATTATCCCCTACCCACATCCCGATTTTTTACACTTGCTGTCTGCTCACCCTAGTTACACCTTTCTCTGCTAGATTGAAGAGCCCATTATCAAATAGTTGTCCCCCATGTAGATACTTATAGACTGTAATCAAGTTACCCTCAACTATCTCTTTGTTAAACTAAGTAGCTTGAACGCCTTGATTCTATCACCATACGGAAGTTTTCTAATTCTTTAATCAATCTCATGGCTCTTCTCTGAACTTGAGTGGGGGCAGAGTAAAGCCAAGACTGAGCACTTGTGGATCCTCCCCACTCAAGGTTATGCTTTTGTGTTGTTTGGTAAGGGTGAGAAATAAAACACAAAAGAGCCAGGGCATTCAAAAGGTTTTCTAACAGATCAATAGCTTTGCCATACTGGGCACAAGAATGTTTTCAATTGACATTTTTCTTTGTTAAAGGTCAACATTTACATTGCATTGTATAAGCCTGACCCTGAATGCTTTGTGCACTAAAGGGCCCAATCCCTTCAGAAGTCAGTTCCCTGAATTCCCAGTGAAGTCAGTGGGAGTAGAGGATGCCCACTACTTTGTGGGATTAGCTCCTAAAACTCCTATTGCAGTTAACAAAGTTAAAGATAACGAACAAAGGTACAATGCTGCCCCTTCTGAAGTTAATGAAAGTTATTAAGAGTAAACATAAATCTATGATTACCACAGTGTAGAATCAGTGTTCCTAAATTATAGGGGAAAATTCCTGATATTTCAGATACAACTGCATGATATGATCGGTCACCATTAAAAAGTCAACATTTATGCACAAGCGTAGAGAAATACACTAATTTTATACTCTTGAACTTTAACTGACATATGGCAAAGCCACTGCTCTATTTAAAAAAAAAAAAGGTAATTGTGATTTTTTGCTATCTTAACAGTGGAAAAAACTCCTTAAATTAAAGTGACAGAGAGAGAGAGAGACAGACAGTCATACAATTCACGAAACCCACTAAAAGAACAGCTTTAACATAAAAAACAACCAACCCTGTGATAAATGAAGGGGGTGGAAGGGTAGCTCCCTTTTATGGACACCCAGCCAGCCAGTTAGCTATAAAATCCCTGTTAGTAGCTGTTCTCTACTTGCTTTACCTGTAAAGGGTTAAGAAGTCCATAGGTAAAAGGGAGAGAGTGGGCACCTGACCAAAAGAGCCAATGGGAAGGCTAGAACTTTTTAAAACTGGGGAAAAAAACTTCCACTTTGTGTTGTTTGTTCTCCTGGAGACCAGGGACAGGGCTTGAATTACGCTGTAAAAAGCTTTGGGCCAGCTATGAAAATCATCAGATCATACCTAGAAACTACTTATTTGAAACCCCAGATATGCAAGTAGATCAGGAAATGTCTAGGAAGACGTGATTAGGTTTATCTCTTTTATTTCTTTATGGCTTGTGATTCCTCTGCGCTAACCCCGGGTGCTTTTGTTTTGCTTGTAACCTTTAAACTGGACCTCAAGAAGCTATCTTGATGCTTAATCCTTGTAATTGTTTTTTTTTAACCTAGCAAAAAGCCTAACTTCCAGATGTATTTTCTTTTTGTTTTTAATAAAATTTACCTTTTTTAAAAAAGAAGATTGGATTTTTGTATTCCTAAAACAGAGGTGGGCAAACTATGGCCCGCAGGCCACATCCGGCTCGCGGGACCATTCTGCCCAGCCCCTGAGCTCCTGCCCCGGGAGGCTAGCCCCCAGCCCCTCCCCTGCTGTTCCCCCTCCCCTGCAGCTACGCCACCACGTGGGCAGCGGGGTTGCAAGCTCCTACCACTCCAAGTGGCATGGTAAGGGGGCGGCAGCAGTGCGTGCACGGTGGTGAAAAGATTGGGTAGGAGGTTCTGGGGGGACAGTCAGGGGACAGGAAGCAGGGGGCGGTTGGATGGGGTGGAGGTTCTGGTGCAGTCAGGGGTCAGGGAACGAGTGGGGTTGGATAGGGCGTGGGAGTCGCAAGGGAGCCTGTCAGGGGGCGGGGGTGTGGATAGGTCAGAGCAGTCAGGAGACAGGGATTTGGGGGGTTGGATAGGGAGTGGGATCCTGCGGGGGGGGGGGTTGGGGCAGGGGATCCCAGGAGGGGGCAGTCAGGGGGGGCAGTCAGGGGTCTAGGAGCAGGGGGGGTGCAAAGTGGGAGGGGGAGAATAGCGGGCGGGGCCAGGGCCACGCTGTTTGGAGGGCACAGCCTTCCCTACCCGGCCCTCCATACAGTTTTGCACCCCGATGTGGCCCTCGGGCCAAAAAGTTTGCCCACCCCTGCCCTAAGAGGTTTGTGCTGGTAGCAACAGCTGATTTCCTTTGTTTTCTTTCTCAGCTTTTCCCTGGAAGGGGGGGGGGGGTGAAAGGGCTTGAGGGTACCCCACAGGAAGGAATTCCCAAGTGCACCTTCCCGGGTTCCCAAAGGGGTTTTTTTGCACTTGGGTGGTGGCAGCAGCTACCCATCCAAGGTCAGAGAAAAGCTGTAACCTTGGGAGTTGAATACAAGCCTGGAGTGGCCAGTATTCATTTTTAGAATCCTTGCAGCCCCCACCTTCTACACTCTACAAGTGCCAGAGTGGGGAATTAGCCTTGACAAACCCCCACACACATTCCTATCTACAAGTATTTTCCCTAATATAGTTTTAGTAATTTTAGTTATACTAATGAAATTTGGGAAAATAATACTTTTTTCCATTATTTTTAGTTTGCCAGGAGTATGTGTAGAGTCAGTTAAAGATTTTTTCCAGTCAGTTTCCTTTGTTGATGATGTGAATCTTTCAAAGCAACAAGAAAAAATATTTAAAAAAATATGAAAGTGTGTTTGCAAGTCCATAAAAATTGGCAGGAAGACTCAGAAGCAGGTGTAGAACTATACTTGTAACTACTTTTAACTCACTGTTTAGATTGACTACATTATAAATTGCTAGCGTCCCTTTAATAGTGGAGTATAAAAAGTTCAAGGAGTTTTCAGATTATTCAAAAACCTATTTGCTTTTCACCTAATGTCATAGAGCACAATAAGGGGGAAAAGCAGTCATATTAGCCTGATTATAAACTGATACACGTTCATGAAATGAAAACAGTATAAGATATGGGGTGTTTATTTTTAGCTCGCTGAATTTCTAACTATATTGTGAGTTCATATTGAATTAATAGCTTGCTGGGCTAAGTGGCAAATCTAATTCCATTGTTACAGAGAACATAACCAATGTCACATTCACAGTATGAATTATATTCTCCTTTACAGAGCGATAAAGAAAATAAGGAGAAGCTTAATGTTCCATAGCTAACCAGGGAGATAAAGGTAAACTAGATAATTATAGTGATTATGTATATCTGATCTGTGCTTTTATTTCACTTGAAAAATCTGAGCGGTAATTCAGTAACCATGTATTTTATCTTATGAAATTTTGTATTTAAAATTAAATGAGCACTATTGGAAATTTTTATATCTAAAAGTTATTCAATTTGTTAGATAATGCACTGACTGACTGAAAAATATGACACAGTGAGAACAGATGCCCATTTCTGTTTTGTTTTTTATGGATAGGCAGTTGCCAGGCTGTGACCATTCTTTATTACACCTACCACATTGTCTCACAGTTACCTTGTGCTCCCCCATATAGTAGTTGTATTCCTCTTTGACTGTCAGCACTTTAGAGCAAGGACCACCTTTTTATTATGAATGTGTACAGTGTGTGGCACAACAGGACCCTGGTCCTGACTGAGGCTCCAATGCAAAACTCCATTACAAATAATAAATTTTAAAGAAATTGGTACATGCATCCTGGGTCAAAGAATATCATGTAAGATGTTAAAGGAAAGGGAGCGTCACAATGGTTATGAATATCACTGTAAACAGTTATGTGTGTATATATATATATATATATATATAAAGGAAATATGTTCTTGTAGTTTGTATCAAGGTGTTAAATCCAGCAGAGGTGAAAGACCGGTTTCCTGCAAGACCAAAGATGTTCATCCATCTATCTGTTGAGATACAAATTGAGTATCATCTTGTTCACAATCACCAGTCTGAGCTAAATGCAGATGAAGGACTGTGAGATTTAACAGGAAGAGAAGAACAGCAGGAGAAAATAACTTTATATGAGGGTGCACTTCAGAGGTTTACTGGACTAACTGGGGCAGGGGAACAAGGTAGCACCCTGTTATCCTGCACATAGGAATGAAATGGTCAGTGTGTTTACATTTATAAAAATGGAATCACAACCAGCCATGGTTGGAAATGCTGCAAAAGATTTTGGGTGAGATAAATCTGATCTAGATAGGAGGTTAGTCTGTTAAATCTAGTCTCTAGGACTTGTGTTATGATTTTGGTTTGGATATAACCTGTTTCCATTATCCTTATTCACTCTTGCATCTTGATCTTTGATGATAAGCTTATGATTGTTTCCACTGTAACTATATTTCAGTACGGTGGTATTGTACAGGGAGTTAATCCTGAGCTGAATTATTCAAGATGGTATATACACTTTCCCTTGGGGATAACAGATCTGGTATTACTGTGAGCGTTGAGTGGATAAAGCTAGATACTACTGTAGTTGTAGGATTTTATGTTTCTATTTTATAAAATATAAAATGAAAAATAAAAAATGATAATGTAGCATGTATGAAATGTATTGGTGTATGATTTGATCATATCCTGCCAGCCCCCTTTTTGACTAGCAAATAGGAATGGCCTAATAGGTCATTTGGTAAAAATGCATCAGTCAGAATCTGTGTCTGGGCTGATTTCAAGGCAGTAACAGACCTTTTAAGGTCACCACTTTGTTGTTGTAGGTTTAACATTTTAAAATAAGAAAAAAGAATGCAATGATTGTTTTTCTTTTGCATTGCAACTTAATGTTTCTGTTCAAAATGTTCTGCCTAAATCAGTTATGATTTGTGTGCAAATAAGGAATCTGTTTGTTAAAAAAAATAAGTGGTAAAGGCCATCACTGAACCAGATGTTCTAGGGAGGAACCGAAGACAGACGCAAGGGCACCAGGAGGCTGCAACATGCCCCTGTTAAATTGTCAGAGAAGGACAAATTAAGGACTCTAAAAATAAGACAGGCACCTATCAATGGGGACAAAACAGATGTAATCAAAACCAGCATGGAATAACACACTGGAAAACTTAATAAAAAAAACAAAATAAAAAATAAAAAAACAATGACTCATCAAACAACAATTGATTACAGCATGACGCTGCAAAACTCATTGGTCCCAATGAAGGAAAATCAGTATATAAACAGGGTGCCTTGCCATAAAAACTTTGGGTTCGTCCTGCCAAGACTTCTCCAGAGCATCATGTCATGACCAACAGAACCTGGCTGATCAACCTAGCTGGCCACTAGATTGATCTGGACTGGTAACTATAACATTGACCGGCGGGACTGTGTGTGTGTGTGTGCGCGCTAATTGTTGTATCTTCAATAACGCGGCGTGTTGCCTTTTCCCCTGAAAAAGATCCCAGGTGCTCCTTATAAGCATAACATTTTTTGGTGGAGAACTGTGAAAGGGGGAAGACATGCACTGTAATTGTTGAAAATACTGCTAAATACTAATAAAAGGTATACCATACGTATAAAGTGATCGATCATTCAGGTGTGCACACCCCTGGTCGTAGAAGTGCCAGGCAATAGGGGGAGGATTAGAGTCCTCACTCTGACCCATCTGTCAGGAAAAACTACACAAATAAAATATATACAAACTGTCTAGGTATATACACCCCCAGTCATAGAGGTGCTGGGCCGTAAGGGGGAAAATTAGAGTCCTCTTTCCTACCCATCTGTCGGGGGAAAATTGCATAGGTGACTATACCCTCGGTTGTAACAGTATCGATCCCAAAAAGTACGAGGCTTAGCGTTCCCTCCTCCTGTCAAGCAGAGTTTTAACTGGGTATAGATTTTTTTGTATTTTGTAAGTCGCAGCACAAGTGCGGGCAAATAAGGAATAGATTTCTGTAAGACCTCACTCTGAAAGATTTAGGAATGTGGGATATTGTTGTGATTTCACAATTTTTAAAAAAATGTTTAAAAAAGGGACCAGGAGGTATGGGGGCTAGTTAAGAAGCTCACCCACCCTCCTTGCTAAATTGATATTGGAACAAAGCCTGTGTCCATGAAGGGAAGGGTTCAGCAAGGAAAGCAGGATCAGGCCCAGACAAGCAGGCAGGCAACAAATAGAGATTAAAAAACAGGTTGGGAGCCCCTGAGGACATAGTGGCAAAAGTAAGGAAAGGAGTAAGTACAGGCACAGGGAATTGAAATCTCTGAAACAATACTTGGAATGGCAATACTGAGTTAATGAAGGTGTCATTTTGGGAAATAAGCAAGTAATTAAAGAAAATTAACTCTGCAAAGACTAAAAAAAGTAAGCAGTTAAACATTGTAAAATATTTTTTGAAAGTATTATAGAAAAAAAATTCTTGGTTTCTTTGCAGCCATTCTGAAGGGGAAATGGGCCCTTTTCCAAAAAAAAAAAAAAAGTCTGTAAATAATCCAGGCAAAAAAACAATCTAATTTAAATCATTTGACTATAAACAATTTAGTCAAATAACGTCCCCCAAATGTATACAAATGTAATCTATGTATAGTTGTGTATAAATATATTGTGTAAGTATGTGAAGTGTTTAAAACCTAAAACCAACATTCCTGGCTTGTAAAACTCTGTTTTGTAGGTTTAAAATAAATTGGGTTTTTGTTTTGTTTTTAAATAATATCACTAACGAATTCACCCTTTAACTCCCCTGTGTGGCCAATGCTAAAGGCAAATAGCCAATCCTGGTGTTTAACCATTAATTATAGAAGAATCAATAAGGGCACCATTCCTATGGCTCCTATTGTGGCTGATATGACACAGGTCATACAAAAAGTGCAAGCCACATCTAAATATTTCTCAATTATTAATTTGGCGAACTGTTTCTTTGCCATACCCCTACATCCGGACTCACAAGATCAGTTTGCCTTTACAATAAAGGAGCAACAATGGACCTGTCAAGGTTCCTTCCCCACTCTGAACTCTAGGGTACAGATGTGGGGACCTGCATGAAAACCCCCTAAGCTTATTTTTACCAGCTTAGGTTAAAACCTCCCCAGCCAACAAAAGGCCCTGAAATAATTGCTGCCGCTCCCCCCCCCCCCCGCAGCAGCTCCCCTCCCCAGCTCACCTCTGCTCTGCCTCCGCCTCCTCCCCTGAGCGCGCCGCCAGGTCCTGCTTCTCCCAGCTCCCTGCCAGTGCTTGTGCACGAAACAGGTTCGCGAAGGAGGGGAGGAAGAGGGGGGAACGTGGTGTGCTCAGGAGAGGAGGTGGGGCCAGGGCAGGGATTTGGGGAAGGGGACCAATAGGGGCAGGGAGGGGGCGGAGAAGGGGTGGAGTTGGGGCAGGGCCAGGGGCAGAGGGTGCAAACCGGCACTGGGGGAAGCAGCCTCTGGGGGAGGGGGGGAGGGATAGCTCAGTGGTTTGAGCATTGGCCTACTAAACCCAGGGTTGTGAGTTCAATCCTTGACGGGGCCATTTAGGGATCGGGACAAAAGATTGGGGATTGGTCCTGCTTTGAGCAGGGGGTTGGACTAGATGACCTCCTGAGGTCCCTTCCAACCGTGAAATTCTATGATTCTATGATAAATTTGTCGAGGTTCCTTCCCCACTCTGAACTCCAGGGTACAGTTGTGGGGACCTGCATGAAAAACCACTAAGCTTATTTTTACCATCTTAGGTTAAAACTTCCCCAAGGTACAAACTATTTTACCTTTTGCCCTTGGACTTTATTGCTGCCACCACCAAGCGTCTAACAAATATATAACAGGGAAAGAGCCCACTTGGAAACGTCTTTCCCCCTAAAATCCTCCCCAAACCCTACACCCCCTTTCCTGGGGAAGGCTTGATAAAAATCCTCACCAATTTGCATAGGTGAACACAGACCCAAACCCTTGGATCTTAAGAACAATGAAAAAGCAATCAGGTTCTTAAAAGAAGAATTTTAATTGAAGAAAAAAAGTAAAAGAATCACCTCTGGAAAATCAGGATGGTAAATACCTTAAACAGGGTAATCAGATTCAAAACATAGAGAATCCCTTTAGGCAAAACCTTAAGTTACAAAAAGACACAAAAACAGGAATATGCATTCCGTTCAGCACAGCTTATTTTATCAGCCATTTAAATGAAACAGAATTTAACGCATATCTAGCTAGATTATTTACTAAGTTCTAAGACTCCATTCCTTTTCTGTTCCCGGCAAAAGCATCACACAGACAGAGAGACCCTTTGTTTCTCCCTTCCTCCAGCTTTGAAAGTATCTTGTCTCCTCATTGGTTATTTTGGTCAGGTGCCAGTGAGGTTATCCTAGCTTCTTAACCCTTTACATGTGAAAGGGTTTTTCCTCTGGCCAGGAGGGATTTTAAAGGTGTTTACCCTTCTCTTTATATTTATGACAGGACCTTTTGTCAGTTGCCCCAAAAATATTACAACAGCCCAGCTATTGCCACCAGCATGTTGTGGATATGCTAAACCAGTTGAGCCCAAAAAAGGCCTTTTCTGTTTTCATATGTAAACAACATTTTAATATTTGAGGAAACTAAAACACAAACACTAACGAAAAAAGTTTTGACATTAATTCAGGAAACGGGGTTCAAAGTAGCCTCAGACAAGGCTCACTTGGTGCTACCTCAGGTTACATATCTGAGCATAGTAATTGAACAAAAAAAACAACCAGGTAAATCAAAGAAAGGTAAGGTCACTGCGAGAAATGCCAGCCCCTACTGACACCCACTCTTTAAGAGTTCTGCTAGGAAAATTCAATTTTCTTAGACCACACATTTATAAATACGCTGCCATTAACTTAGAAGAGGACTTGAACTCATTCAGGGACATTTAGACCATGGATTGGCTCAGCATGCTGAGCTCCATGCAGTTTATCAGGTTTTAAGGCAATATGAAAATTCCCCATGGCCCATGTATATTTATGCTAATAGTGATTTTTGTGTAAAGGGGATACAGTTTTGAATACATAATTGGTATAGAAACAGTAAAAAGCAGCAAATAAAAAAAAATTGCATATTCAAAGGAATGAAAATAAATTTACCAGTGGGTAACCAAAAACCCTAAACAGTTAAAGGTGCAACATGTAAAGACACACAGTAAAGAAACAGTATGAGCTAGCATTTGTAACCAAAAGTCAAAAAAGGTATGTTGGTGCTCACAGCCAACAAATGGCACTACTGACCGCCCTAACCAAATTCCAAAAAAACATAAGACGACAGGAGTTACTTAATGTAGCCCATCAGTTTATGTATAAAGAAATGGAAAAAACTTTAAAAAGGCTAAAGCAAGTAGCAAAATGGGAGTGTATGAAAAATGATGTTAAATCATGGGTACGAAATTGTGTACGGTGCACTCAGGACAAGGCTCGTCCTCCACACTGGCAACCCATAATGCACCAACAAAGGCTTGCACCGTGGCACAGGGTTAAAATTAATTTTATTAATAAATTGACAAGAAGTAAGACAAAATTCCATTACTTATTGGTAATAATTCCTTTTCAGGATGGGTGAAGGCATTTCCTACTAAAAATAATAGCACCAGGGTAATGGCAAAAAAAGTTTTTTAATAAGGTAGTATGTAAATATGGCACCCCCAAAATAATAGATTTTAACAATGGGGGAGCCTTTGTAAAAAAAAAAAAAATTACAACAATCCTAGCCTTGGGAATTAAACAAAAGCTCCATACAGCATACTGGCCTCAGTCCTCAGGCCAAAGAGAGCCCATGAATCGCACTATTAAGAAAGCACTCCGAAAAGTAATAAATCACACACGCAAAAACTGGCCAAATAAACTGCCTCAAATTTTGGCTGTCATCCACAGCAGTAATAAACAAAAATTCAACCCTTTCAAATTCTGTTTGGACATCCAATGCGACTAATAATTAATCCTAGTTACCTGGTACAGGGTCAAAAAAAAGCTCTAATATAACCCAGCGTAATTATTTTCAATAGCTCAAACAGTTAAAAGAAAATAAAAGCACCCTCCAGTATAGGGTTAATCAGGACATCAAACACAAACAACAAAATTCAAAAACAAAGGCCCACAAAAGCAGCCCTGTGGGAAACAGGCGACCAAGTCATACCTTAAAATGGGGAAAAGGAGGCACTCACTAAAATCAAAATAAATAGGCCCTTACTCCATAGTGAATCACCTTAGCTCAATTTCACAAATTAAATTGTTTACATTAAAAATAATGTTTAGATTCTTTGCAAAAAAGACCACCAAGAATATTCATGGTAAATAGGCCCAATGGCCTGTGATGGGATGTTAGATGGGGTGGGATCTGAGTTACTACAGAAAATTCATTCCTGGGTATCTGGCTCGTGAATCTTGCCCATATGCTCAGGGTTTAGCTGATCGCCATATTTGGGGTCGGGAAGGAATTTTCCTCCAGGGCAGATTGGAAGAAGCCCTGGAAGTTTTTCGCCTTCCTCTACAGCATGGGGCACGGGTCACTTGCTGGAGGATTCTCTGCTCCTTGAAGTCTTTAAACCACGATTTGAGGATTTCAATAGCTCAGACATAGGCGAGAGGTTTTTCGCAGGAGTGGGTGGGTGAGATTCTGTGGCCTGCGTTGTAAAGGAGGTCGGACTAGATGATCATAATGGTCCCTTCTGACCTCAGTATCTATGAATCTATCCCGGAATCTGAGCACAATGCGCTGCTTAACTGCCATAATTTTATTCCAGAAAAAAATAAAACTCCAGTGTAAGGTTTGGCTTTACCTGCTTCTGGAAACTTTTAGTGCCCAATAATTAGAGAAATCATAAAAGAAAACCCCACAGCCCTCCTTATAAGCCAATATTTAAAAAATAATTCACTCCCCGCCAACCAATCATGAATTCCTACCCGTGATCAGGTAATCCTCATAAAATGGTATAATAAAAATACTAACCAAATCTTAAAACCCTTAAAAAATACCAATATGTATGCCTAAAAAGGGAAAGTGGAACTTAAGGTTCACCTTATAAATACCACAAAATTACCAAACCACTAAAAAATAGGCGTTAAAATAGGAGGTCCCTATAAAAATACCACCTAAAGTTCCAGCTACCCACTATTACTATATCAGTAAAATAAACCCGTTAAAACAAAAACAATACTAACAGTTATTGTGGAATACTGTCCAATACCCCGTAGTAAACTGAACCAAGGTTCCCGAACACATGCACCAAAACCTAAACCAAAAACTATGCATTCAAAAAAGGTACGCCAATTAAAATAAAAAAAACAAAATTGTTTGTAACTCAAAGTAATGGAGCAAAAATTTTGTTAAATCCATTATTAGTAAAAATAAAAATGGGTATAAATTGAACTCAGTTAAACGTGTCTAAATTGGAACCCAACTCACCGTACTCCCTTCCTGCTATAATGGCCTAAATAAATACACATTAACACTTCAATGGCCAAGCAAAACAAAATGTAGTGAACACCATATTAAAAAAAATGGTTTTAAAGCAAAAATTATAAATACTACAAACCTAAAGGTAAATAAAAATAAGTTAAGTTCCTTATCACAACTTCAAAATAATCTCATTCACGAGCAGGCAAATACTACTATAAATTTGGTACAAATAAATCTAAAAAACCTAAAAGCAACATAAAATTGTTCTTGAGGGGTCAAAAGGGGGATATGTAGTAGCAGGATTTTATGTTTGTATTTTATATAATTGAAAATGAAAAATAAAGAATTATAATGTAGCATGCATTAAATATATTGGTGTATGATTTGATCATATCCTGCCAGCCACCCTTTTTGAATAGCAAAAAGGATTTGGTAAAAATACACCAGAAATACCGGAATCTGTGTCTGGGCTGATTTCAAGGCAGTAACAGACCTTTTAAGGTCACCACTTTGTTGTAGGATTAACATTTTAAAATAAGTAAAGGAATATCATGATTGTTTTTCTTTTGCATTGCAACTTAATGTTCCTGTTCAAAATATTCTGTGTCAATCAGTTCTGTTTTGTGTGTAAATAAAAAATGTGTGTGTTAAAAAATAAATGTAGAAGCCATCATTGAACCAAATGTTCTAAAAAAAAAAAATAAAACCCAAAACAAATGCAAGGGCGCCAGGAGGCTGCAACACGCCCATATTAAAATGTCAAAAAAGGGCAAATTAACAAGTCTAAAAATAAAACAGGCACCTATCAATGGAAACAAAATAGCTGTAATCAAAACCAGGATAAAATAACTCCCTGAAAAACATAATGAAAAACAAAATAAAAAATAAAAAAACAATTAAAAAAACAAGCACTCAAACAACAATTAATTACAGCATGACAGTGCAAAACTCATTGGTCCCAACTGAAAAGAAAAATCATCATATAAACAGGGTGCCTTGTCATAAAACTTTGGGTTTGTCCTGCCAAGACTTCCCCGGACCATCACGTCATGATGAACGGAACCATGTTCCTCGCTACCCGGGATCAACCTAGCTGGCCACTAGATAGATTTGGACTCTGCACTGGTAACTATAAAATCAAATAGCAGGAAAGTGTGTGTGTTTGTATGTGTGTGGTGTAATTGAATGCATATGCTAATTGTTGTATCTTCAATAAATGCGGCATATTGCCTTTTCCCCTGAAAAAAATCCCGTGTGCTTCTTATAAGCATAACACTACAATGGAATACTTCAAAGGGGAGCGGGGATTGGTGTGCACTTATTGTTACCCTGCAAGGCAAAATAAGGGCTGACATTGCCCAGAGGAGATTGTTTGGGTGGTTCACAGGCTGGTGGTATCAGGGCGCTGACACACATTTAAGCACAAGCAAGTGGAGAGGACTGGAGAAAAAGGCAGGTAATAAGTTGACTCTCAGTCCTGGTCACCCTTGCGACCCATTACAAGGGTGTACCAAGCTAATGTCTTTGGTTCAGTGCCAATCCTTGCACAGATCTCCACATTTCTGTAGAGAAGAAATGCCTTTGCAGCATTTCCTACCCTTGCCTCACTCCAATGCCTCTCTGCTGGCATTACAAATGAAGTCAGATCCATGGTGCTTTAGGATCAGAAGAGATGAGGTGCCACTCCCCACAGCACCATTCCCTACCTTGCACACAAATCTAAGCAGGAGGTAAAGCAACTCTAAGTTACCACTCCCTGCAGCCACACCACAAATGCTACCTACCAGGGGGAACCTCATGAACTTCTACTCATCTTAGTCCTCCGCTGTGGACCCTTTGGTTTTGTTTTATGATAGTTTCTAGACAAGCAGAAAGAACCTAAACCTGTTAAAGATTCCATGCTTTATCCTCAAGGTTCCAGTATCTGGGACTGTCTGAATCTAGTTTCCAAATACCACAATGTACTGATCTGGCTTATCATTTGTGAAACACAGGGTCAGCAAGATACCCAGAACTCCTAGCACAAATTACACTGACTCAAGGACTTCAACATCTCAAGTAGTTCTAATTTAATAACACAAACAAAAAGACAAACGAGACACAAATAGCAAAACTGGTTCTTCAACTGGACCCTAAGTGCCTTCATTTGCTTCAGGTCCTTCCTCTATAAGAGTCTTCATCAGTATAAGTTTCCTTCAAGAGTGCTCCAATTATGAATCACTCTTAAAGAGACATTCATTCCTCTGTGATGGAATTCACCCACACCATCAATAATGCAGTACCCCACTGAAGATGATGAAGACAGAAAATAACTGAAGCACTTTGGCCAATGTTTTTGGATGCCCTCATCTTCCACCTGCACATTATCACACCTGCTCCTACTGTGTTTGTCCTGGTCCCTCTCTTCTCTAAACCAAAATTCTTCGTACTCCCAACACTGTCAGGCCTCATTTTGCACTCTACCATTGAAACACACTGTGTCCTCTGCTCTCTTCCCACAGTGCAGTGTAGCGAGGGGGCGTGGTCTCCCTCCCTGACTGACAGGGAAAAAGCTGCAACCGCCCTCTGCTGGGCACAGCCGGAACCCCATGACCACCCCGCCAGAAGCAGAGGGGCAGGACAGGAACTGGAAATATAAAAGGCAGCCCCACCAGATCAGTTGAAGGACAGCTGCCAGAGGAGCAGGATGTCTCCCCCCTGCTGCTAGAGCTTGGACCTGACAGGGGCCGCTACAGTGCCACAGACCCAAAAGGGACTGCTGGAGCTGCCAGGCACCGGGAACACAGAGGAGCTGTTGGGGCAAAACCTTAGTGAAACTAATGATGACCCTGGAACCCAGTTACTCCCTGAATGGGAGTATAGGAAGGAGCCCAGGGAAGCCAAATAGGGTTCGGCTGTGTTACTGACTACAAGCTGGCCAGCATGTTGCGGCCAGATTTCCCCACTGACCCAGTGGGGGATCACTCCACCACTGTTAGGGCACTGGGCTGGGACACAGTGGAGTCAGGTGGGCCTGTGTCCCCCCACTCCCTGCCACCCCACCTTTAGGCCAAGAGGCCTGTATTGGTCTGTCGCCCACCCGAGCTAGGATGCCAGATGGTTTTCTCCCACCAGAGAATCGATCCCCCTAGACTGCTGTGTTGGTCAGCCTGACTGCAGGCTGGAGCCGATAATTGTTTGCTGTCCCGCCCTGGCTGAGGGCCAGGGCTCACAGATCCAATTGCTGCCTGGCCTAGACTACAGGTTTGGGCCTATTAACTGTTGGCTAATTTCCCCCTGAACTGAAGAAAAGGAGGACTTGTGGCACCTTAGAGACTAACACTCCAGAAGCATTGTAGTGAGAGGGCGTGGTCTCCCTCCCTGATGGACGGAGAGAGAGCCGCAACTGCATTACATGCAATTATGCGCTCAGAATGCAAGTTACAGCTGAACACACACTTGAATTCTGCCCCCTTGCATGTATATTTTACAGTACAGTGTTTATTTACATGGTTGTGTACTTCTTCTCAAATAATACATTATATTGTACTTGTCTTTCCCCAGGCACTATGAATCCACTTGGAGTAAAAGTTTGACAAACTTCTCTCAAATAGCCAAACTATAAGTTTTTCTTTGTAAGGAAACACTACCAGTGGCCTGCTCAACAAAATTTTTGCAAGGAAAAATGTTCTTCAACTGTTAAAACCTTTTCTTTTCTTCAGTGTTCATTTGTCAGACTTTGAGAGCTCCATTTTCCTAGAGAATTTAGAAGTTAAAACTAGAGATGGGTCCAAGCCAAGGCCCAGATGTGAAGCAATGCTCTGAACTCAGATTCAGATTTTACCAGTGAACCAAAACCCTGGATCTGAACACCCTATTGATTTTGGGAGTGTTCAGAATACACATCCCGATGGTATCTTTCTGCCTCAGGCACATCACTAGTTTAACATGGTCATTAGGTCAACCCTGTAAGCAAATAAGGTGATTTCTATCATGAGTCAAGCACAGCACAAATCATCAGTTTGATTTTTTTTTTTAAATAAATGCCTTGATCAACATCTTAGCGAGACACAAGGTGGCTGAGGTAATCTCTCTTATTACCTCTCTTCTTCTGTGTGGCTCGAAAGCTTGTCTCTCTCTCTCCCCAACAGAAGTTGCCCCAATAAAAGATATTACCTCACCTACCTTGTGTCTCTAATATCCTGGGACTGACATGGCTACAACAACACTGCATTGATCAAAATCTAACAGGTAACTCAAAACATCTGAAGCCTTGTAAAGTATCCACATATCACCAGGAAGATATGACATTTCACTTTTGCTTTGTTTTCACATACTTCAAGAGAATTATGGCTTTCTTGGGCTTGTTTGCTTCTGCCACCCTTTATAACAAACCCCTCCTGCTACAGCCAGACTCTCAGGGATTGCAGACTTTATCCTTTTATATGACTCTTATATACTTTTAGAGGTAATTTAAAAGAGTAAGTCTCCACACTTTGTCTACTTTGGATAGACAGTTGGATTGGGAATTTTTAATCTTTAATTGTTTCTGACCAATGCTTAATTACTTAATCCCACTCTCAAGAAAAATGAATAATAAACTGGACTAAACCTGCATTGCTCCCACAAGATACAGATAGCATCTTTGCTTCTCTATGTGCCTGGGACCAAATTCTAGTCATAAACACCAATCTAAATCTGGAATAATCCCACTGAATTAATTGAACTACTTCAGATTTACATCAGTGTAAATCCACTGGTTTCTGTACTTTAGCTATGCTACTTATGACTGAGAAAGTGACCTTGCACCAAATGTATCAATAGGCTGAAGCACCAACCAAAGATGAAGAGGCCTAGGTGCCAGGTATTCCATTCCTAGTGTTTCATTTTCTTGTGCAGCTTTCAGTGTACACTTCACAGAAAAAGAATAGAGGTACAGAGAAAAAGAAAACAGGACAAACTGCACTCACTGTCCCCTACGTCATACTACTTATGTTCTACACAAAGACAAAAATACCTTATAAAATAGGCTAAAAAGCCTCAGCTATTTGGTAGCACCACTACAGAACATTAGTCATTCTAGATAGGTCTCCAGATTGCTGTAACTGAAGCACAGAAACAAAGTTTACAAATAGGAGGAAAAAAATTATCTGTGTAGATCTTCAGCAACACCAGTCCACATTGATGGAGGCCATTTAGCAATCTGCAAAGTTATTAAAAATATTTAAGAACAATTTTCAGTGACTGCTCTGAGGACTTTGCCTCTATCACAACATCTATTCAAATGAAGACGTTCACCCCATAATGTTTTGCAGAAGTGCGAGCCAATTTCTTGGTGACAACTTACCAGATTTCTTTGCCTCTCTACCATATGAGAGTGAGTGCAGAGGCTTTAAGAGACCTTTTGGGACCTTTGAAAAATGGTGACTTTGCTCAGTAGCTCCAAGACTGTTGCTGGTGGGTAGTTCTAATGGTCTGTCTTCCTCTAGGCAACCCCAAAGACAGCATATGTCAATATACTTCTTGACTCAAATGGAAAGCAATAGTAACTCTGGGAGACAGCTGGAACTATTTGGTACAGCACTTTAACCCTAAGAGAAATCATGTAGGGGGATTGATCAGATATGATTGTCAACTTCTAACTATGTTTGCGGAGATAAATGCAGCAAGGTACACAATTTTCAGTGAGAGTATTCTTAAAAGTTTCATCTTGTGGTTTGGACATTATAATTTTCTGAAGAAAAAAAAAAGATGGGTCCGATGTTCCAGTCCATTAGAGTAACTGTGTACCAGTATCCCTGAGCTGAGCTGCCCTAAAGCCATGGAACTGGCCAGTCAAGGATTCCAACTGTGTAGAAGAACCCTTACGTAGCATACAGCTGCTATATTATTTATTAGATGCTCTCATACCTTGTGACACAAGGCAATCCAGTCTTTCCACTTCCATCTACCTAATGCCAGATTTCTTGCTCCACTATAGTCTGTTTCCATGACAGCAGCACCTTTGTCAATGGTTTTTGTATGTCATCTGTTGTTCTCCTCTTTTGCATCTTCCAGCAGGTGGTATCCATTCAAGGGCTTGTCTAGCAAACTTTTTTTAACATTGTATAGTGTGTCCAAACACTTTCAGCCTTCTATCTCAAATCACTGTCTCTCCAGCCTGATGGCCATATTTTTGTAACACACCAGCATTGCTTACTTTATCCCACCAATGGGCACCAAGTATTGTTGGCAAGCATCTGTGATGGAATGTGTTATTTCTGTTGTGGGTTTCCAGCATTTGCCACATTTCAGAAGCATATAACAATGTGGGTATCACAATGGCATTGCATAACTATCTTGGTTCTTGCGTGAATCTTCTTATTTTTCCAGATCATTGCCAGAGTCTAAAAGGCTCCACTTGCATCCCAGTTCTTGCTCCCACCACCTCATGGAGTTTGCCATGGGCACTAATTGTGCTTTCAAGATATACAAACTCATTAACCATGCCACATTTTTCACTATTGATCACATATGCATCATCATTGCTGACTCCTCTTTCAATAGTCATGAGTTGCTGTAGCATCCTAGTTATAAGAGCATGGCAACAGAACAGGAAGCCTAGCCTATTCTGCCCTCTGCCCTAGACTGAAACAGCTCCTGCGGGCTGTTGGCAGCTACCACAGTTTGCAGCAGCCATCAGACTGCTCTAATCCATACTGTCAGATTGGTGCTGAACTGGCCAAGGATATAGAGGGTGCAAAGCTGGTTGAAAGCCACCTTTCCCTACTGCAATCTTGACATACTTAAAACATGGAGATTAAAATGGAGCTGGCATGTGGTAGGCTGTCGACACTAGGGCTCCCAACATCGCTAACACCAGGAGGAAATTGTTGAAAAATTCCCTCTGGTAGACAGAGCCATAGAAAAAAGAGGAACCTGGTCACCTAGATGTCATCTTATTGCTTCTTGTCAATCACTGTGAGGAAGAACATCTATACAGTCTAGAATGATGGAGATGCAGCTTGAGAAAAGTGAGAGATGGGGAAGACTTGAAAGAACAGCAGTTTAGTCCCACACTGAGTGCCGATAACTTACTAAGATAAATAATTCGGGTGATTAAAAGTAGAATGTGGGAATACCCAAGGTTCCAAAGCTAAAATATTAATCAATGAATTACTGAATCACAGAAAATGTGTGATTTAGGGGGCAAATCAAGCAGCAATCCCAAGTAGAAAAGTTTGGGTCCTGCAGAGCTAAAAGGAACAGAATGATCTTCACCTCCTCCAAGGCTACTGCCTCCAGACTACAGTAGGAGCTGAAGAACTTGTGTTCATTCTACATGGGGTTGGGTATGGGTATGGACAGTAGATCATCTGTCAAACTGAGTCTGAAATTCAGGAATCCTTTCTGAGATGTCACAGTGAAGGTCTCTTAGAAGCCCTTTTTTCTTGTTTTATTTATTTTTCATTGTAGAAGCCAGAACGTCTGCTATATCAAGGAAAAAATAAACAAGATTTCTATATTTCATTGACACTGTATTTCTCATTTCTTCTTCCTATGCAGCTGTGATATTTTCTTGCTATCACTGATGGATCTTCTTTCTGTTTTGGCAAGTTTCTTGTATTCATCTTTGAAAAAAAAGACATTTTTCCACTAGAGAACAAAGGTGCCTTTAGACTCTCTGAGCAACGGTGTTCGATGTGGTACAATACTATAGAGGCCTCAGTATGTTCTGCAAAAGCTTTTGTCTGCCGAAAGCAGTATCAGACAACATCAAAGTCCTTGCAGAATTATGGGACAGTGCTGAAAAATGAAAGCAACATGCATCTGTTTTCTGTGCTTCTGTAGATAGCACATATTGTAAAGGATACTCTGCACTCATACTTCACTCACACCTGAGTCCGGTGGACCTTTGAATCTTACCCTCACTTTCTTCAGTGTACCCCTGCTTCTAGCAGTTAAGGAATGACTTATTGATCCATCATGACACTACATGGAAAACTGAGCAAAACATCTTAATTCATCTCACCCATATTGGTAGAGCCTTTATTAACTATATTCCAGTGTATATTCCACCCCAGTAAGGGATGGAGTTCAGATCTCCTTACTCTGCTGAAAGCAAAATGAGAGCTCCCCTTGGGACCTCTCCCTCTCTCCATGGGTCTGTTCAGTGAGCATTAGGAGATCTTTCCCTCCTTGGCTGGTGCAGAGATAGAACCCCGGACTGTTTCAGTCTACTTTAACCACTGACCATATTTGAGTTCTATGAGTTAGACCACAGGAGAAACATGCCTATGGCTCGTTTATTATTTTGTAAATGCATACTGTGTGCACCCTGGCACACAGTATGAGGGAAGCAATGAGTGCTATAACTTTCTTTCTAACCCCCACCTTTTTCATTAGTTCCTATCTCTCTCAAACAAGTTCCTTTGGGGCTGAAGTTTTCCATCCTTGGTCTCAATATAAAGATTACTTTTTTGTGGGGGTGGGGGTTGTTTTTTTTGTTTTTGTTTTTTTTTTTGGTTGGTTGGTTGGTTTCTAACATCGAGCAAAATTGGATCAGCCATTTTTAGTATCTGAGGAATTTAAAAAATTCTATGTTCAGACAGAAAATTGCTAACTATGGAGATGTCAAACATGGATGGTTGTATAGCCAAGGGGAAAAAAAGCAATTGGGTGAGATTCTGTGCTGTGCCTCTGAGACCACACAGCACAAAACGCATTGCCTAAGGGGAGAAATTTCCCAAAGTTAAGGTTCACCCACAATATTAACAGGGCCACGTTGAACATACATGCTCTAGTATTTTCTATGCCTGCTCTCCTTGTTAAATGCAAACTGTAACATATTAATGTTTGTGCTGTTAATGAACAGCAAAAAACATACAGAACGTTCAATGCATCTCTATTATTGCTGCAAGAGAAACTTTAACTTTTGGAATTTCTTGATTTCTCAGGGCTTAACTTCCTAACTTTAACACTGCATGAATACTAGTTTTTGCTGTTCACCTTGCTTGTGCTGCAGAATGCCCCATTAATAATAATTTATTTAGTCTTAAAAGAAAACTCAAGTGATTAGTTCAACAACTTATGGATCCATCCAGCAAGGCACCCAACACTCACAACTGCTACTGAGTTCAATGACTGTTGGGGGCACTGAGCATCTGACAAGTTCAGGCCCATCAATAGCTAAAAAATAGGCACACATGGGTCAGAATGCTGGATGTGTAGGCTCCGCTGCACAGCCCAGCCAGACTATGTCACCATGGAGAGCAAACAGAATCCTAAAGGGACAGGAGGGAAAGTGTGATTGTGTTGTCGTTGCACATCCCTTGAACTCCATGGCCATGCCTTCTTGGGGATGATCACAGGAATGCCCTGCAAATTCACAAACATTCCCACAGTCCATGGGCAGTTTCACAGGAGGCTGGAAAGGTTGTTTTCCACAGCTCAGTTTTAGAGAAACTTGAAGAGGCCAAATGGCTTGAGCTTCCCATCCGTTACAGCTTCAAAATGGAACAGTCATTGGACAGGAGTGGCAACCATCAGAGGAAACATTTCCCCCTTAGTAGAATATCCCATCATACTGCAGGCTACAAAAGCATCTTAGCCCACTACTCTCCCATGCAGTTGCTCTGCAGAAACCTTCTCTCTGCCCTCTATTCTCTTACAGAGGGATCCAAATCCATGAAGGGCTACCAGGCCACACTGGGTGTACAGGTTGGGTGCTGCACAGTGGATAAGGCAGCTATTCAGTAGTTACTTTAGCCTCACTGCACAGTGAATGATCCAATGCCTCTTTGTGCATTAAATTCTACAGGGGTCTTTAAGACCTTTGCCTCAGTTACTATTCACTGTCCAGTATAAGACTTAATTCTGGGCCAGATTCTACGAGGTAGTTCACTCCCTTTGTAAGATTGTTAGCTCCTCTTGTGAGATGCTGAGTGCCGTAACCTTCCATTGAAATCAATTAGAATTGTGGGTGCTTATCATATCACAGGATCAGGTCCTTCACTGCAACATACCATTCCAAAGGATTTTTTCAAGACTTCTCTCTAGTGTAGGGTGCAGGAGTGAGCAAGCATTAATATTTCTCTATAATTTTTATCTGGAAGCCATTATAAAGGAGATATATTAGTGAAGAGACTCTCATCCCTCAGGTTGTTTAGTAATATTTGCTTTTTTCCCTTATGAACGGCGCATGAAAAAAATTAATGAACCTAACACTCCTTCAGAAAAACCTTTAAATATTTAGGTCCACTGGTATTTTGATTTATGGCAGTATTAAAATGCTTACACTGTTATGGTTTATTCAAATTAATGACCACAATGAAAACAGCAACAGCAGTATATAAAACAGTGCTCAGAGAAATTTAGAAAACTGACTGCAGTGCAAAAATGTTAGCATTAACACCATCTACAGTAAAACAAACAAAATAAATCCAACATTCAATCTGTCATAAAATTAATCCATCAGTCTAAACCCACCAAGAAATATATTGATCTCAGTCTTCACGGATGAATGGGGTTTTTTTCCCCACTATAATATAAGACCTTGGAGCTCCCCAGTCCCTTGTGTGTTAAGGCATATCTCACCAGCAACCAGGAAACAAGATTCATGAGGATAAATTCTAACTTGTCTACTTGATTTTTTTCCCTTGATGTTTCTTTTAAGAATGATGTGTATTAAGAAAAATCAATTTTCACAGTGTAAGAAAAATCAATACATATAAAATAATGTAAATCAGTCTGAGCTACAGAATACACAAAAGGCCACTGTATTTTTGCAAGTTATGCTGTTGTCACAGTTAATATCAGAAGTGTATTATTATTTATCATGTTTATTACATGAGTGTCTAGGGGCCAACTGAGAACGGGGCCTGATTCCCATAATAGAATACTCTCTGCTTTACCTGATTTTGAAGGCTCACTTTGGGTTTTTTATAAAGAGTACAGATATTCATCATCACTGAAAAATAACTAAAAGAGTATATTTTGATCTCCCTGGGTTGCATGGAAGTATCAAAGGCTTGCATTAGTCTCAGCAACACAAAGAGCCAAATCCTGTTTGTTGCATTCATGCAAGCAAGTCCCACTGAATGTAATGGGACTACTCTCACAAAACCTCATAAAAGTCAATGGAAAGAGCCCCACTGAGCCACTGGGAGCTGGATGAGACCCAAGGTGACCAGGATTTGTCCTCTAGAATACTGATGTTTACTAGCCTATGTTAGTAATGACCAGAAGTCCTTATCTTATGATAATTAAATGATCTAGCTGAAATGAGTCAGTGGCTGTCTGTGGACATGGTTCACTATACACAAATCTCCCATCGCAACTGGAACTAATGGTCATTTTTCCTGGCCATCCCAATATAGAAGCCAAGGACTGAATGGCCAAGGAGACTGAACTACTCTCTTGTCCCTTAGAAGGGCCCCCACTCTCTAGGACACTCAGGGCTGAGGCATACTGGCAGCAGTTTGGGGAGCCTGGCACTGTCAGTGCTGTATCATTTCTGTGAATAAATAAACTCCACACTTCACAGGGATGTTAATGACGTTCCAGGAACATTAGCACTTCTGTATTTTTTTTTTTTATAAATGAGTTATTCAAGTAACATAAACAAACTATCAATTAAAAAACAAAGTAGTCAATAAAATGATAATTAAAGCTGTGTTTAAGAGACTCTCACATTTAGAAACTCCTAAGTCCTGAAGGTCAGGACTTCATTGATAATTTATAAATAGTGGAATCTCATCTGTTTAACCTATTTTTTCTTTAAAACAACCATGTTGTGCGGCCCATATGGGGAATAAGCAGGTGATGACTGGTTAAAATGGGGAGGGTAAGGTAGGGAGACACTGACTTACAAGAGTGTCGGAGACTAAAGCATGAAGAAAAATTAACTTTGGGAGATATCACTCACATTCACTCTGTCCTGGAGATAATTAATTTGATAATGTAAGCTGCTCCTCCTCCTACTTCCCATGTTCTTTACCCTTTTTTGCTTACTCTTCCTTCTGTGCTAACCACTGATCTCTGAAACCATTTGATCCCACAAGAAAGTACTGCAGAGATGTCACTCAAGCTGGCATAGAGAGGTGTCAATCACACAACCCTGAGACAGTAAAGTGCCAGGGTATCTCCAGGAGGGATTTACTCCAGGGTACGGCAAACGGTTTGCATTTCCACCCTCCATAAATCTAGCTCACTGAAAACCATATCTTTCTCCCAGCACTTGTCACTCACTTTTGAGCTGAAACTGACTCTGGGTAATCCCATGGCACAAGGGGTGTTTCAGCCATTTTATATCACAACACTGCTTCCCACCTCAGAGGCCTTCTGCCAGGATCTATTCTGACTTCTTCCAGTGTAGACCCAGGAGTACACTGGACTCTACATGCATAAAAGTTTAGCAAAACAATCAATTGCATTTGCCTCAGATTAAAATCCTAGAGCAGACTCAAACCATTTCTATGATGCTAGAGGGAGTCAGCAATCATGCTATGTGATGGATTTGGGTGAATTTAAGTCAGCATGGTTTTGGGGGGGAGTGGGAGGGGAGGGAAGGGAGAGAGAGAGCGCGCGCACACTAGCTCTCTCTACAGCCTTAGCTAACAGGTAGCTGGCTTTTAGCTCATGCTGTAGAGGCTCATGCACTAAGCTCCACAGCTCCCCAGTTCGATCCTGCATGCCGACAACCAGGGTCTTGTTGGTGTTACACTAGGGCAAGTGGTTTTGATCACCAGAGCTCTTTAAGACAGTTATACATCAGTGTATGTATACAAATACTTCCACATATAAATCAAACATCAGTCATGCTCATGTTGACTGCATTGTCCACATCAAAACTAATATCACAATATTGCAAGCTAAATGTAAATGACTTGCTTTCGGAGCAGAACTAGCAGTTAGTGGAATAAGATTAGACTTGAGGTAGCACCAACTTGCAAAGTTTGTACTGTGTTCCCGATAGCTTTCACTTTTCACTTTTTAGTCAGTTTGTCCTGTAGGACAAATTTGGTGACTGCAGTATGATGATGCTTGCATTATCTGGTGCAACATCACCCTTATAACACAATGGCAAGACACTGTGACACCTTATTATCATGTTGCAATGCCCCTCACGCCTGAGAGGAGCTCCCTATAAACCTCCAGAAAACCACTTCACTGTTTGCCTTCAAATGAATTTGTTAGTCTCTAAGGTGCCACAAGTACTCCTTTTCCAATTACATTATTGCATGGTGAATTGCTTGGAGGGATGATAAAAGCCAAGATGGAAATTGATGTTGAAGAGATTTATAGTTTATGGCACCAATAATTAAAGTCTCTTCATGCTGTACATTCTGCAGAAAAAAAATGGTATTTACAACTTTCTTGAAACCCAAGGGATAAATGTCAGAGAGAAACCTGATAGAACAAGCTATGAAAAATGATTCAGTGACCCAAAATAGTATTCAAAGAATGACATGCCTCCTTAGCTATCTGAGTTAGCTACCAGAGGACAGACTTTAAACAATAACTTCCATTGCTTCCTATCAGCTTCTCCCATCATCGTAATGCTGTCATTTTAATTTATGCTTAGTAAATATTCTTGCCTTTTACAGGCCAAATCACAGACTCCTTGCCAAGCCCAAACAAACAAACTTGACACAAGGGATCCTCTAATTGCTGAAGGAGGGGAAAGGTGGGAACGCAACCTTTCTCCTCCAGCTGCAAAGCATCTCCTGAATCCTTCTCCCTCCCCACTACCACTCTTCCCCTGGGAGAGGTGAAGGGAATAGCCACTCAATCTGATTCACTAAAAAAATTCAGTTTTGACTCAACCCACGCTGATTTTTTTATTTCAGTATTTCAGAACTGCCACTGAACAAAAAAAATTTATTATTTGTCCAGTTTTAATACTGAACATTTACAACTCACTGATGTCATTAGGAGCTGCAATTGCTCAGATCCTCTGAAAGTCAAGCCCTTAAAACCACAAAGGTACTAAGATTATACATATTTGTCTAGATAAAGATAAACCTGAATCTCGGGAGACCCTAGCATGACATATCTGGAAGCAGCTCGTGGAAGGCCAGTTTAAAAACTGCATGTCTCAGTTGCACAGGGAGAAGCAGTGACAGAGACCCCACACAGCAGGACTCCCTCCCTCCAGGCTGCAGAGATGCTCTCCATACATTCCTACAGCCCTTCACAGAGGAGTTGGGGAATTGTGCAAGCCAAGGGTCTGTGAATGGATCCGCTGAATGTTCCTCCTCACAATGAAAATCAACATACTGCCTTGCAAATTGAGGGTTGGGTGCCTCCTAGGATTTGCCTTTTTTTTAAAAAAAACACACTTCCAGTTGTCAGTCTTAGTAGCAAGCATCAGACTCTTTGTAGCAAACCATCTTGCAGCGATTAAAAGAATTACTTCAAAATCTTACTTACCATATGAAAAGTGAAATGCGCACGATGGCAGATGGGCATCATGAAAGAGTTTTTTGTTCTGAATAATTTTGATTTCAGTAGCACATAAGCTCTTGTGCAGTGTTCTAAAGCAAGGATTCAGACATCTGGAGAACTAATTAGTATAGCTTTAAGCTTACTTATTTTTATACTGGTTCTTTCATTTGTGCGTGTGTGTGTGTGAGAGAGAGAGGGAGGGAGAGGTAGATATTGACTGGCTAAATCATGATTTTACATTGCTTATAAAACAACAACAAACCTGTTATCTGTGCTTTTTTATGACCTGTATGACACTATCAGCTGATTCCTACTGTAACTCTATTATAGTGACTGGAGTTACACTGAGGATGTATTCGGCCTGTGGGTTAAAATGCTATCACATAAGAGGTGTGCATGCAGCTCCTATACTGCAAAGTTCAATAAATACTGTTCTAGGGAAATAAGGAAACAACTCTCTTCAATATTCAGAGTCATTTTTTAATTTATAAGACAGCAGAAAACACTCACTCTAACGATGGGGAAATTTGCAGGTGGTAGAAATGTATCTGAATTCTGTCTCAGCTCTTTCGGGGATACAGCTATGGGAATTTTATCTTTCAAAATAATTTGAAATCTTCAGAACATTATTCTCTGTGGTGTTTCCTAGAAGCTATTCTCTACTAATTTAAGCAAGAACAAATAACACTGCATTTTAATTAACTGTCAGGTACAGCAGTGTACATTCCAACCCTCCTCCGGCAAATAACTATTTTAGAATCTATGATACAAGATGCAACAAAATAAATAAAATCCTCCTCGCGGTATCCCAGTAAGTGGCAGGAGATAAAGCTAGAAAGAAACTAAAAAAATATCATGGTCTGTAAGATTCTGATAGTTTAGGATTCATTTTTAATTCTTAAAAGGTAAAAAAAAAAAAAAAGAATACTTTATATTTAAACACACACACACACAAATGCCATTAACAGAAAATGCATGTATCCTTATTAAAATTACAAATTAATTAGATATGGGCTCAAGAGACAAAATCTGGATACAAATTTTGCACATTCTGAAAGTTTGGTGTTGGGATCATGGGGTCCATTCAACCAATTGAAACAACAGGGGATATTTTAAAAAATCAGATATGTATCCAGGTTGAGATTATGAACACTCAAACCTGGAAATATTCAGTTCCACAGTTTTGGTCTAGGTCCATCTCTAAACCAAATATAATTTTAAAGAAAACTGATTTTTTTTCCTCCCAAGACCCAAGTCCAAGGTTGACAGCTTTCTTGATCTGATTTTCATGGAAGACCTGATGACATTATCAAAACCTACTGCAGAACAGGGAGTTGCAATTCTTACACTCATGTAGATAGTTGTGAAATTGGGGCATGGAACGATGGAATGTTCCCACTCTGCCTCTCTCATTTATCTCTGTCTTCAGCTGGCTGCCTTGAGAACTGTGCGGGTGACATCACCAGCTACACCACCATATGCTTTGGGCAGTGACTTTAAGTGTTTGCAAACTCATGAACAATTGCAGGAGAGAAACAGACCCCTATAGTCCTAGCAGGCAAATAAATAAAATAAAACAAACATTTTGCTTGAATTTGAGAGACATCAGTCTCATTTATACTAAGGCTCCTTTGTATCACTTTTGCAGAATAAAGAGGCCTTAGTGTAAGTGAGAATTATGCTGGTAATATCGTAGTAGTAGGATTTATGTTTGTATTTAAAATAAAGAATAAAAAATAATAATGTAGCATGTATTAATGTATGATTTGACCATATCCTGCCAGCCACCCTTTTTGAATAGCAGAAAGGAATGGCCTAATAAGCCATTGGTAGAAATGCATCAGCCAGAATCCATGTCTGGGCTAATTTCAAGGCAGTAACAGACCTTTTAGGGTCACCACTTTGTTGTAGGTTTAGCATTTTAAAATAAATAAAAGAATGCCATAATTGTTTTTATTTTGCATTGCAATTTGATGTTTCTGTTCAAACTGTTCTGTGTAAATCAGTTCTGTTTTGTGTGTGAATAAAGAATGTGTGTTAAAAAAATAAAAGTGTGAAGGGCATCACCAAACCAGATGTTCTAGGAGGGAACCGAAAACAAATGCATGGGCGCCAGGAGGCTGCAACAGGCCCCTGTTGAAATGTCAGAGGAGGGCAAATTAACAACTCTAAAAATAAGACAGGCACCTATCAATGGGGACAAAATAGCTATAATCAAAACCAGCATGGAATAACTCCCTGGAAAACATAATAAAAAATAAAATTAAAAAAAAAATTAAAAAAACAAGCACTCAAACAATTAATTACAGCATAATGGTGCAAAACTCATTAGTCCCAATGAAAAAAAAAATCACTGTATAAACAGGGTGCCTTGCCATAAAACTTTGGGTTTGTCCTGCCAAGACTGCCCTGAAGCATCGTGTTGTGATCGACAGAACCCGGCTCCTACCTACCCATGATCATCCTAGCTGGTCACTAGATTGATTCAGACTCTGGACTGGTAACTGTAACATCAACTGGCGGAACAGTGTGTGCGTGCGTGCAACTGAATGCATATGCGAATTGTTGTATCTTCAATAAATGAGGCATATTGCCTTTTCCCTTAAAAAAAAAATCCTGTGTGCTTCTTATAAGCATAACAATATTGAAATCCAATTCTTGTATTTTGCTAGGACCTTTTTATCATTTCTTACCCCAGGCAAAACTCCCACTGAGGGGTGGTTCTCTAGGTTTTCAGTTAGAAGTATTTATTTATTTAAACATCATCTCATTTCATCCTTCACTTTGACTTTAGTGTTTTTCTTGCTCCTGTTTCGATGCGATCGAACTCTTCTCCTTCATATTTTACTTTATAATAGAAAACATGACAAAGATAATTTTAAATAAATTGTACCTGAAGCTGTAGTTAACATGATTATGTTGATAGAATCATAGTGCATCAGAGTTGGAAGGGACCTCAGGAGGTCATCTATTCCAGCCCCCTGCTCAAAGCAGGACCAATCCCCAATTTTTTGCCCCTGGTCCTTAAATGGCCCCCTCAGGGATTGAACTCTCAATCCTGGGTTTAACAGGCCAACGCTCAAACCACTGAGATATCCCTCCCCTCTTGTATGTTCTTGTATTAGAGTGAAGATGACTAAAGCAGCCCAAGGCAATTCTCACTAAATAATAAACAATGACTTTTTAGCATAGGTGCTAGAACTATGCACCCCCGGATTAAAGTGGTTTCCATCATATACAGGGTTTACAGTTGGGTCCAATGGCTCTCAGCACCCCCACTATACAAATTGTTCCAGCACCACAGCTTTATAGTATAGGGGGGAAAAGTCTATCATTAAAATAGAGAACAATAATAGGTCCAGTGCTGCTCTCAGTACACCAATGCAACCCCATTCATTTCCGTGTTAATGTTTCTAACTTTAAAGTATATTAACAGTTAAGCAAAACCATTAGTTAAATATTATAAATTCCCCTTTATTCTGCTATGGCAGTAAATTCTCACTGAGTGCTTCTCTGTCCTCCTTCAAATAGGCCTGCGACACAACAAAGCATAATGATCTCTCTGAGACGCAGAAATCCACCAATAAAAATCAGAGTGCAAGCTTTGGTCTGGGATCTTGGAGATTAACTGAGCTGAGGCACTTCTGCCGACCATCCCCGTTTCTTAGCTATGCACTCTTGAGGACAAGTGCACAGGACATTTTTAGGGAGGGGCCCCCTATTATGGAACAGGCTTCCACTAGAAGCTTTCCACACATAGTGCACAGTTCATTTTTTTGGGCACACTCTTCCAGACGGATCTGAACTAAGGCATCCAGCCTTGCAAACACTAAGTGATGTATGCAGTGATTACTGCTGTGACTAGATACAGAGAAAAAAACTTCATCAAAACTCTTTTGACTGAACAAAATATTTTCATGAATACTGTTGGCTTGCCACAGAAAATTTCAAGTTTTCACTGAAATTTTTTTCAACCAAAAAACACAAAATTCTTCTGGTTTGAGGCAAAAAGTTGAAATGTTCCACAGAAACAAAACAAAACATTTTCCAACCAGCTCCAGCTGTGATTAGTCTCACTGAAGCCAATCAGGGCACTAAAACACTACACCCAACAGTAAGTATTTGCAGGATTTGGCCTTAGGCCTGTCATTTCATTTCCTATTCTTCTGATTGCTTTCCGGGGGTCCAGTGGGTTAGTACTGTGTCAAATTTTGACCACTTTTAAATTAATGTATGATGTGACATGATGCCATCCATTTTAAAAATAATATAGACGACTAGAAAGCTATTTATCAATAAAGTTCTTAAAACTTCGGTAAGTAATTAAAATTCTGCAAATGGCAAGTGAATATTATGCTACAAACCTTGCCAACAGCTGACTGTATTAATCCGATATCAAAGTTCTAGTGGTGCATGACCATGACACAGTATGACCTAAAATTAAATTTCTTTCTGGAGAAAAAAGGATCATTGGAACACACACTGCTTTGAATGTAGAAAACAAAAACAGTTTCAGACAGCCCTTGCACTACAAGAAAATGAATCAAGCACCCACTTATTTCACAAAAGTTCTATTTTCCCCTATAAGGATCCACTTCTAATAAGGTTTCTCAAGAAGTACCTTCCATGTTTCTTTTTCCCTGCACACCTTAAATTATACTTTCTCTGAATGATCCTCCTACTCTCCCTTCATCATTGATTGGAGAGACATAATATATATGTTTATTTTATTTTTTCTACCCTTGAAACAGATCACAGCAAGTCATTTCACCATTTGTGGACTGTTGCAGTGATCCACTGAAAATCCACAACTTCTATTAGCTAACAGTGAGACAGTCCATATGTCTGCCATAAATAGTATTATTGTTAGGGTCAATCCACGTCAGCATCCATTAGCAATCTTTTAACCTTTAATCACCCTTCTGGTTCTCCTTCAGTAAGTTAAAGCACTTCCTTCTATGAAAAGACAATTCTAACCCACAGTGAAACAAAGTTAAGTATTAAAACAATAACAGAGGTAGACAGCATGCATAGAAATATTTTTATACACAATCAAACCAAAAAACTAGTTATATAAATCCCCAGCTCAAATCTACATGCTTAAAAATATAATCCTAGAGCATTCTATGGTAAACGTCCTCCGATAAATTCAGTCCAAAAGTTGCATGTTCTTTGGCAAATAAAAAACAAGTTTCTTTCAACAGACTACAATTCATTGCGCCCACCAACATTTCAGAAATTTAGCAAAAAAATTCATATTTTTCCTAATTTGTTGTTAAATATCTTTCCTTTCTCCAATACCTACTCTAATACACAGTCCTGCAAAGACTTATGCAAGTGCTTAACTCTACACACATGCTTAACTTGCACACTAAGCGCGCACATAAATCTTTGAGGACTAGGGCCCTCAATACTAATCCTGCTTCCAGTGAAGTCAATAGAAGCTCTTGCATTACGGGAGCAAGATCAACCCCAGTTTAGCTTTCCTACAATAGCACCCTCTACAAGGCCCACCTACACTCAGCAAAGCAGAGATATTGCTGCAGGCATCACCCCGAAGCACATATTTTACATCCAGCCACAGAGAACAAGCTCCTATAAATACAAAGTTGTGCTTTATCCATCTTCCTGATAGCTCTTTCCCCAACAGTCACTTATTCCAAAAAGAATATCTATCCCCTTTCCTTGCACCAAGAGATCAAGAAATTCATTGCCAACTTTTACACCTTAATCTGCAAATCTTGTAGCAGTGCAAGAATGAATGAGAAATTCTTCTAAGGCCCATTTTCCCAGCCCTTCCACAGCTACTAAAGAGGCAAAACTGAGCAAAAGCTATCATGGTTCAGCTGTGTGAAAGACAAGGAAATAGAGAGGTCATACATGAGGAGTTCTCAGTCTCAGCAGTAGAAGTACAGGGGAGAGAGTTGTGGAGGACTGCAGGGCATCACAGGCAACAGACTTTGCACAAGAGAAAGCAGTAAGCTACAGGTATTTTAAAGATCAGTTTGCATGTGCTGTAGTAGCAACAGGCCCGTGACAGCGCAGGCGCCCTATATACCAGGCCTCTGGACTGGGAGGAGGATTGTGTCCCCAGTCCACTCCAACCACTCCTTTGCACATGCAGGGAATCAGAAAGCTAAAGCTAAAGCTGCTTTAGCTACAAATTCCGCTTTTGGTGATGGACAGTGAAATAAACACTGAAATAAAGCAGTTTTGTAATATATGCCCATCACACCAGATTGTCGTACAAAAGAAAAAAAATGAAAATCAACAGTAGTACACACAGCTAGCTCAGCACAATTAGAAAAGGTCCTGAAAAGGCAAGGTGGTGTTTAATTCCACAGCTCAGCATGGAGTAACATACCCTCCTAAGAGCCACCAAATAGTCCTTTACATTTTTCCAGTGCAGAGAATGGAAGGAGCAGAAATAGATCTCATTTGTCCCAAATTTTGTTGGAGGGGGTGAGTTGAGTCAATGAAACATCATTTCTTCCTCCCCCAAAGAACTGTAAAGCCTAAAGGCTTGTTCTCTGGTTATTTGGTCACTAATGGTTTGGGAGTGATGGAGAAGGGCATATCTGGGCAATACCAAGTGATTCCCCTACAAATCTGCAGGAGTTTGCTCACATTGGCTAATGCTGATAAAAACAGCATCAGCTTATGCAGATTCTCACTCCCCTTGTTCAATGGGGGCCAGAAAATAAACAAAGTCAGAGAAGCAATTCGCGCCTGGCTCCTGACAAAGCCATCCTGCTGTCGGAATGGGGGCCTGAGGAATAGTGGGACTCAGCACAAGATATTATCAGCTGTCTGCAGTTGACCAAAGATGTGCTGTATTTCCTCCAAAATCTGAGAACATCTCCGCATTGGGCAGTCTACACTCCTTCACCCCCAAGGTGTAGAAGGAAGCTGGGGTCTTGTTCCACATTTCTGCTTATGGGGTGATTCAGATTCCAGATCCTCTTGTAGATTTTTCCCTTGAGTGTATAATTTGGCCCTTAAGTGCGAAGGTAACTAGAACTCTACCTTTCTGAAGAAAGATATAAAGGAGTTCTATTACTATGTAATCAAGCAAAAGAATTTCCTGGAGATAACCTAATAGGTTGTATTTTATAGTGGACTGAACATTGTAGTATAAAAGGGAGGTCACTGAGTTATGGCAAGTAATTTGGGCCAACCAAACATTTCACCCTTGGGGGAACACGACATCCGATTCAGCAGGTTGGCTGCTGCAGTGAGCTACGCCTTACGCTTATTTGTTTGTTTAATGAAGCAAGCTCCTGAACTGAGGGGTTTTGGCTACTTATTGGTTTTCCAAGAGAATGGTGAAGTGATTCAGTATGGAAGTTTAAAGCGGTTTCTCTTAACTCTGAAATAACTGTCAGAAATTCAAGAAGATAAACAGTGTACTACATTTTCGAATCCTACCCAGTAGAACTGCAGCATTACGAACACCAGAGTTATGAAATGATCCGTCAACCATGCACCGCATTTGGAACCAGAATTGTGCAATCATGCAGCAGCAGAGACAAACAAAAAAGCAAATGCAGTACAGTACTGTGCTAAACTACTAAAAATAAATGGAATTTTAGAAAAGATTTGACAGGGTAAGGAAACTGTTTCTGTGCTTGTTTCATTTAAATTAAGATGGTTAAAAGCAGCATTTTTCTTCTGCATAGTAAAGTTTCAAAGCTGTATTAAGTCAATGTGCAGTTGTAAACTTTTGAAAGAACCACCATAATGTTTTCTCGAGAGTTATGAACATTTCAGGATTACGAACAATCTCCATTCCTGAGGTGTTCATAACTCTGAGGTTCTACTGTACTTTCTAACAAACTTTATATTACAAGAAATGAAAAATTACATTAATGGAACATTAAGGTTATCAGTTCAAATGCACAAAAGTGAGAAAATTAGAAAATTAAAGTGTGATTTTGGCAGGAGAAGGGGCCTTTTACACACTAGAATGGTGTAAATTATAATCAAGTGCAGAACCTTAATTCTCAACAGATTGGTTCCTATGTGTATTTACTATTACATATGCTCGCTTTCATAGCAACAATACATTTTTACTACTTTTACTGCTGTTTGCATTGCATTGCCAATACAGCTATAAGAGAGTGAACTATATTCCTTTCTGGCTCATACATAAGAATTATTATCTAAATTCTAATTGCTGAACCAAATTCTGTCTTTCCAACTATGCGACACCATTGAGAGGGCAACAGATGTAATTTCAGGGAAGACTATAAAGACATTGGGATTACACTGGTGCCATGTGGTTCTAGAATTGGAACTTAGTAACATCCTTTTACTTGTAAACTGCTTAGATTTGGTCTGGAATTTACTGAGAGACCATAAACATGGAACTCTCACAATGTTGTTTTTACAGAGTCACCTTTCAGGGTAGAATGGTAGTCTTAGAGTGAGCTTCTGTGCTGAGCCTCTAACGGAGCAGCCCTGAACTCGCCACCCAAGCTTAATCCACCTTTGCACCCTCCTGATCCTGGGCTGCTCTGGCCCCACTGTAAATTATTCAGGTCTGGGGGTCTGAACAACCTCCCGAGGCTCCTCTGTGGGCACACTGCTGCCCAGAATTTTTACCGTGCCGCATGCTGTGGATCGGACACCAACATACCACTTCAGCTCCTGCCCTGCTCCTGGCATACCTGCTACATCAGGGCTTGTGAATTGTCTTTGGGAGACAGCTTTATGACTGTCCTCTGCCATGCCTGCATTGGGAGGATCCTCCACTAGCTGGATATAGGGCTTTTAGTGTACTTGTATACTCCTCTTGCCCTTTTATGAATCATAAAGGAGCCAGAGTAGGGCACAGAATCTCACCCTTAGATTTCTGTGGTATCATTGATTTGACCACATTGTACAGTATGTGCAGTGAGGGCAAGTTCATGTTTCTATGGTAACCATAAATTACATGGGTGAGAGATTGGAATTTCTGCCCAACATTTTGAAGAGCTAAAACAAAGGCCCCAAAATAAACATTAACCAGATATGTGAAAATGCATATATCCAGCCACCAGCCTGGTAGCTCCACCTTTGAGGGAGCTGCTGCCATTATTTATTTTACTTAAAGATGTGATTTATTTTTTGACCTGAACCAACCTTCATTTTTGTTTGTGTGAGAAGAGAAATTAATCTGATTTAGTGTGTGAATTTGTGCTAAAAAATCCCCTTTTTAATGGCTGCATTAATTATCTGCAATGTGGAAGAGGGGCTGCTTTCTGGAGTATGGATGTACCAAGCAAGTTAATGCATTATGTACACCACAGCAAATACTTTATAATTTCCTAGAAGCGACATGTTTTATGGTATACTGCCGGAGTTCTGGCACTGAGTTCAAGGGATTATATGGGTGCGAGTGAGAGAAGAGTGTGACTCTCAGCGTGGATTAAGGATGCCTGCTGGGTGAAATTAATTTCATATAAAAATTATATTAGCTTGGGGAAGGCATGAATCCTGCTCCTCTATTTGTCGTGCTTTTCTAAGCGAAAGTACCCATGCACCACAAACCAGGATGCTGACATTTCAAAAGCCAAGCACTTTTGTGTTTGAGCAAACTCAGAAATATGTATTAAGAAATGCTACCCTTTGACATATGTTGCTTTGGGGAAGAACAAAATGGGAGCCATTTTCTTTACATTCATTTTGATGTCCGGTATGAGGAGTCACCATAGAAAAGAACTAGTGTAAGGGGGTTGCAGTACTTTAATGGTACATGATTCAACATGTCGTGTGCCGGCTTTTCAGCTGTAGCATATCACCTAGGCTACACCAGGCCCAAAGCTAGTCACGGTATGTAATGTCACAGCTGAAAAACATGTGAATCACGTCTATGATTTCACCAGTGCAGTACTCCTTCAATATTATATGCCTCAAACTGCTACACCACCCAGTCACATTCTGAATAAGTACTGTACATTGTATTGTGTTCTTTCATAATGCTTTGAAAATCTAGGTGAATAAGGGCCAGATCCTTCAGCCTTTGCTCACAGGTAGTACCAGGAAAAAAAGCCAAAAGGACTACTCGTTGGGAAAGGGGTGCAGGACTGAACCTTATCTTTGAACTGAGTATTACTGAAGTCTTGACACTCATTATCCCCTCCCCTCAACTATTTTTATATTTACTGTGTATTTTTATACTGACTATTCAGATTTTTATTTTGCTATTGGGATAAAAGAGTAATCAATGCAAATATATCCTGAGACACAACCTGAATGAGTTTGAAAGCCAATTATTGGATCATTTTTTATTTGTCTTCATCAGCATGTAAAACACTTAAAACAGATTTTAGTACACCTGATGTCTTCTTTCATTAAAGATTTAATGTGCAGTGATCCCATTTATATCCTTCCAATTTTGCCTTAGATAACTACATAAGGTAACCACATTATTTTGAATATTCCCTCAGTATCCCTAAACGTACTAGAGGGAAGACTGGAAATAATGAAACTTAGTTATCTAGGGCACCTGGCAAGTTTTTAAGGGTGACCACTGTAAGACATTCAACTATTTACATTTCTTAAGGAATGTTATCATTGAAATAATTGGTATTTATTACCAAACTGGTTACTACTTTATTTTTCCCCAACATCATAAAAAGGTAATCATGTCAAACCCTCCAAACTAATAACAGAAATGGCTATCCAGTGAAATGCCCACACGAACTACCTAATCCATGCGGCTCCACTCAAGGCAAGTTTACTTTGTCTTAAACTTAATCACACTGGACATACTGTTACCGTGTGTCCGTGGTAGTGTTTCCAGAAGCCAATAATTTTCTTAATTTGCAGTCACAGAAATAGAATTACATTGGAATTAAAGGGGACTGAGGGAACCTCATACACTTGCAGATATATATGCATCATCATTTATTATTTGTTAAGCTCAGCGGTGTACAATATGAAGTAGAAGACAAGGTCCCTGCCCCCAGTGAGTTTTCATATACTAAGTATCATTTCAAATATAAGTTAAAACCAACTGTGAGCATATGGTTTTCTGACAAGGAAGCAACAATAAACTAAAATCTCCAATATTTACATGATAATCAGCACATGGGTCATTCTTCCCCAAGCATACAGGAGAAAATATCACGGTGCCTAGATTCAGTCACAACAATATTCCAAGACACTAAGAGCCTTGTTTCTCTATAGCTATTGATTTCTCTACATAGGCTGCATATTGAAGAGGAAAGTCTAAATCTTTAATGCATCACTCTGTGTCCAGAATGATATCTTGGCATATATGGGCTGAGATAACATAATTTACTTCACTATCATAATTGCCTTCAGTACCACATTTCTTGTCCTCAACTGAAGCCAGTTAGGATGGGGAAAAAGTCAAAAAGCACTGATGATAGTTTATGTTTATATTCTTGTTTTTCTTCTTTACATCAACAATAAAAAAATTCAAATTAGAACAAAAAATCAAACCAGACCTAGTTTCTAATTTCTGGGGTTTGTGTGTAACACTTTTGAAAATTCTCTCCGATATTCTTTTAAATTGTCCTCTCTGATCTGAATAACAAAGAGAATAATTTTCCACCTATCAGCTAAGGGTCAAATAAGCATATTTTAGTGCTTTCCTCTCAAGGTTTATTTAGACATGTGTTTTCTTTTCTCCCTAATGTTCTGTAATCTCATTATCAATTTATTCCTTTTCTCTGATATGCACTTAAATGAGTGGCTGAGTTCCCACACAGGAGATTGGGTTTGGTGCATATTTCAACAAGAAAGCTTTATCTTGACAATGATTATTATCTACAATGCATACAGTAAATGCTTGCAAGACATTCCTTTTTCTCCCCCACACCTTGTAATTGTTTAAGTACCTAGTAATTTGTAAATAAAAACATTTAAATGAAATTTTCAACGATTTTTTAAAGTATTAAAAGGCATTGTTAGCGGTTTGTAGTAATTATTGCAGATGTATTTTATAGTCTACTTTGCTTTCTTTGATTAATTTAGAATACTTAATTTTTAAAGAGGATAAAAACTGACCAAAAAGTTTTTCACCATTATTTTTTCCAGTCTAACACCTAAAGTACAGAAGCATGCTGAACATAATTGGGCTACACAAATTCAAAAATCAGGAAAAAAAGTATATATGATTTTGAACTAGTAGAGGTCAATATACATGAATATAAGCATCTCTCTCTTTTTCACTAAAAACTGAGGGAAAACATAGATTCATGTATTGTATATATGGTAAGTATACATTATTTATATTTGTACATTTAAAAATTTCAGTGATTACACTAATACAAAATTATATTAAAAGATCATACACCTATCCTTCTGTATTGAAACCAGCAGCAGTCATTCTATATAAAATTTTAGTCAGTCGTATTCACCATTTTAAAAGATTTTATTTAAGCTACACAACATATTCAGTGCCAAAGATATTTGTCACCAACTTGCTTTGTTGATCTCTTCCAGCAAAATATTGATAGTGCCACTGTATCCTAGTCACTTGCTGTTTGGTTTTAACACTACTCTCTACTATTTTCACCATCAGCTTCTAAACATTCTTTTCAAAAGTAATAATCTAGATCTGGTGAAAACTGAAGAGCTTCTTACCATTCTGATCCAATTTTTTTTCCTCTGAAGTCCAGCAGCAAGGAGCTGTTGCTGATGCACTGCTTACTAGAGACACCGAGACTTTGGAGGCAGAGAATGTTTTATGTGGTAAAAATGTATCACCACCGATTACATTTCAGTCCCTCAATTGCTAGCCTTGATGCTTTGGAAATCAGCCAATCCAAGCAACAACAGGGAGGTTTGCAACAAGAAGTCTCAGAATTTTCACATGGCATGGTTCAAAAACTATTTGTGCCTCTACTACATTGTTTTTATAGCTGCTAAATGATAATTAAATCTTGGGCTCCCTCTTTCTTCCTCTTCTCTTACAAAATGGGATTCATAAATTGTTCACAAAAGGAACTTTAGCGCTAGCTAGAGCTAGGCATAGTGCAGACAGGCACTATGCCAGATTACACACACAGCTCTGCCAAGGTACCTGAATCCTGACTTGCAACACCCTGTTATTCCAAACATGGACCTCTCCTAAGCCAAGGCTCCTAACTGTGCCAAATAGCATGATGTTTTTTTGATCTAGACAAATGCCCACTTAAGACAAGCATGAGACCATCATCTTTTACTACAGCATTAATTTAAATAGACATTTCTCTGAATGAAAAGGTCAGGATGATAAAGCACCATAGAAACCTTAGACAGCAATAAACTATTGGTAAAAAGGAAAACATCACAATTTCCAAAGAACTTTAGCCCCAAGTTCCCACTTCTGCCCTGAAGAATACTATGATGGGGAAAGCCCTGAACAGAGCTGACACGGGACAGTGCCATCTCCATGGACTGTTTCTTCCTTGAAAGCAACAGAAGCCTCAGGGAAACATCTGTGCAGGGTTGTGACACTGTGGATCACTTAAGTGCCCGAATTCAGATAGAATGGTGTGGAGCTAAGCAGCTGCTCCGCACCAGAAAAAACAGAAATCATGAGCTGTGTACTCCTCACAGAAGGGGAATATGACAAAGGTCTGGCAGAGGTATCCAGTGTCAGCATGGCTTCTTACAAAACCAGATGCCAGTGGGAGGTGCTGTCCAAGGAACTGCATGGAGAGTCAGGCCTTCTAAACAAAGTAACCCAGAATTCATGGGCTTGGAACTTCTTTTCCCCATCCATTTCTGGGCTCTGTTGGTTCCCTCTGAGGGAGGTATTGAGTGGAAACTCTGTGAGGGGAATCTTACAGAGTTTTCCCAAGTCCTCTGATCTCAGCTAGTGGTGGTTAAACCCATGGTATCATATGGCCCTTTACATTTTATTTATTACATCTCTCTCTATAGCTCGAATTTTATCCATGGCACCTGAACACCTTAGGGGTCATATGCTCCTCTTTCTTTCAGATTCAGCACAAAAGCTAAGTAATAAGTTTCATCACATCATCCCCTTCAGTCATTAGATAGCTCCTAGTGCCAGATGGAGTGGCCAAAAACATGGCTTTGTGTAGCAGGGTGGGGATCGGATTTACTGGTTCACAGGAAATTTTACTGAGTTATGGATCAAACACACATTTAAATGATTTGTATTTTGCTCTTTGGGGCAGAAATTATGTTTTCCTCTGTGTTTATAAACAGCCTAACACATTTCTTTAACAATAAAATGATTAATGAAGAGAAAAAAGAATTATAACTTCTTGCTAAAAGATAACCAACCAAATTCAGACTTTGTGTATGTAGGTACAATGCAGAGGCTCCAGCATGACAGTGAGGAGCACAGGCCACTGGCTGTACGAAGGTGGGAAATCACCCTGCAGCCTCCCCGCCTCCCCCTCTTCGGGACTCTGAGTCAATGGTGCGGCTGCCCCTGACCCTGACACAGCACAGGGCCTGGGTCTGCCCCAGAAACACTCTGGAGCCCGGGCCCTACCCTTCTCCACCAGGAAGGATCCAAGTATGGAGGGGCTCACTATGGGAGAGATCCCCAGGTGTGGGGGGAGAGGATTCTGTTTGGGACAATCTGGGTGCAGGCAGCTCAGTGGGGGGAGGGGATCTAGGTGTGGGGAGATCTGGATGCACAGAGGCTTGTTGGGGGGGGTTCCAGGTATAGGGGCAATGGGACTCTGCAGGGGCTTACAGGTGAAAGTAGTTTGGGCTCAGCGGAGGGGTCTGGGTGCTGGGGGCATGGGGCGGTGAGGTTCTGGGTGCAGCTCATTGGGGGAAAGTGGAATGGGGGTCTGGATGTGGGGGTTCAGGGTGGTGTAGGGGGAGAGTCCTGAGGCAACGGGTCCAGATGCAGAGGTTGAGGTTCAATGGGGTTGGGATTGGGTCTGGAGGGCTAGGGGGGTTCTAGATGTATGGGGTGAGGCTTGGTCAGGGTGTGTGGGTATGGGAGATCTGGCTACACAGGGGTTGGGCCAATGGGGGAGCAGCTCCCCATACAGTGATCCCACCCTTGCAGCTGAAGAGCCATGGGGGCAGGAAGCAGAGAAGGTTTCTGGGGTGGTTCTGACACAGCCCTAGCCACTTCTTGTAGGGGAAGAGGAAGTCCTGTCCTCTCCTGCTCCAGCCCAGCTGGGACTAGCAGCTGATCCCGGCTCAGGGTAGGAGCCACTGGCTGGAGTGTCCCCAGCCCTGCAGTGATTTACCTCTCCGCCAGCTGCTCCGAGTGCCTGAAGCAATGTACCTGTTCAGCTATGAAGTGGTACGTGACTGCTCTTGAAGCGTCCCTGTCAGAAAGTCATTTTTCTGTGGGGAAAGTAATCTGAGAGGGCCATGAATTCTGTGTGCATCAGTGGCACAGAATTCGCCCAGGAGTACACTTCACACCTTTCAGAGCCTGCTATACTGCAGCTGGATGTGAAGAGGAGCCCTTTGCTGCTGTCATCCCATCATCCTTCCTAAAAGGGCAACACTTCTAAGTGTTCTCTGAAACCTGCACACTGCAATGGATTTTCTTGAAATTTGCTATGACTAGCAAGGGTGTTGAGTAGGTTTAGTGAGCCAAATTTGAGCCACATGTTCCAGAGTTATAAGCCCTGAAAAAATATCAAATTTTCAAGAAGTTTCTAGGTAAGTTTTTTTCCTTTTGCACAGAACAGGAGATAAAACTATTGATGTGATGCGGATCAAAATAGTCTAAACCGGTCAAATTTTATGCAGAACAGTGCATGGCACCCACATAAGTCTTTTGGGGACCTAAGTTGTGAATGGTTTTTAAGCAAGTGTTTATTTCTTTGCTTGTGTAGATGTATAGTCTGGAAGGATTATAATGCACGTACGCCAATAAAGAAAAAAATCATGAGAGGGTTTCAGTGCAGCCCATTTAAACTTGCCTGGGTAGTTTGAGGGCATGTTCCAGCGCCATTGCCTCTCGTGAACAACCCACCACTGGTGTTTCAAGTCTGACCCTTTGTACACCTTGTAATAAAGTAGTTTGAGTTTTGCTCAACCCAGCATTCTGTAGGAGGAATGACATACCATCAGCCAAGCCTAACGCTATGTTAAATATTTACATGGCAAAAAAAAAAAAATGCCTTTAATTCTGCCCCACTGAACTCTGCAGCTTGGAGAGAGCTTTTGTTCATCAGCTGCTTAACACAGTTAAAAGTCCAGGAGTCTTCTCTTTGGGGGCTGGTAGAACAACTAGACCCCACCCACACGAACATAACATAGGTAGAATCTCCTTAGCACCATGTGCACAGAGATCCTTAAATATCCGAGGCATCCCCAAATATCACAGCCAGGTGAGAGCTCCAAAATGGAGACAGGATGAAACCCTTCCCTTCAGTGTAGGTAGTGTCTACGCTGAAACACCACACCAGTGTGGCTATGCCACTGTAGCATTACAAGTGTAAACAAGCCCTTTGAGAAGCCACTCTACTCCCACTCCTGCTCCAGACAGATGAGGCTGACAAATGGTCAGGCCAGTGCAGAGCTTCCCTGAGTAGAGAACCTGCATGCCCTTTATTGCTATGTACAAGGGCAGCATCTGGCCCTTCAAATTTCATCATTTTACGTCAAAATGTCTTTTCTATTAAAAAATAATTCAACATAAGTCTGTAAATAAGCCATACACAAAGAGCCCGATCCTGCAGAAACAGAAATACATTGGCACATTACCACTGAAATCAGTGGGAGAAGGACTGGGAGCAAAAAATACACAGATGTAATCAAAGTATTACTACACCAGCTAAGAAGCCTTGTTTTGTTGCAAAGAAAAATGTCTATAGCAGACTTGTTCTTCCTCCAGTAGCTATTATTCCTAAAGGCTGTCAGTAGATCTATATTCAGAATAGCAAAATAAGGGATAAAAATCAATATCATGCAGCACAACCTTTGTTGTATTCTCTCCCACCCTGCTTTCTTTCAGGCTGTTTTTGCCAGATTAAAAAAAACAAAACAAAACAGATGAAAGCTATTTTTCACCACTAGGGGGGGTTATATCATTGCAAGGGCTCAACTCTTAACTTTAGCAGCGCTGTAAATATAAAAAGTAACAGTATATGATTAGCTGTAACAAATACTTGAAATAAGTTTATTCAGCCAAGGTAAAGCACAGGAAAGAACCACAAAACATGCTATTCTCTGCATGTTTTCCAAAGCAGTACTTGCTATAATAACCTGTTTTTTGTTCGATAATCTTCTTTATTAAGAAAACTTATAAAGCATTTAATATATTGGGGAAGGCACCTCATTCCCCTGACTGGGCTCAGCATTTCTTCCTCTGGCAGTGTGGGCCTGGAGAAAATCAGTCCCATTCTGGAGAGTTTTTATTCCTCACTTGGGTTTTATTTTTCACTATTTTACAAGGTGGGCCTCAGGATAGGCACCAGGAGCACTCTTCAGCCAAACCAAATAAACAAATTATCATAACAGAAAAAGGGAATACCTTTCACTGTCCCCTCTCTGGGGTGTTGCCTTCTTATGGTGGCTCTGGGGTGCCAGTCCTTCCCCAAACAGCCAGCTGGCTTGGTTGCTTCCCCTGTAGGGAGGAGAGCAGCCTTCCAACCAGGCAACATCTTTTCTCCCTGCTGCCACTAGCTCTGCTACAGCTTGTCTCTCTTCACCAGAAGGGTGGGGGGAGGGGGAGGGAGGGTTTAAAGGTCACCATCAATGCTTAATTGCACTCAGGTGTCCCTAGTTGACCTGAGGTAACCTCTTTTCAGCTCTTGGGGGAAAAGGGCTTTTACCATTCTAGGGCTGACACACCTGAACCTAACAGGACCACTCTTTTACAGCTGTCCTGTCTGGCTTGTCACAATATGTACAAATACAGTAAAAAGGGGGAAAAAAATTCCCAGCACCTATTACTACTGCTTTGGTCCTCCATCTAATAACATCAGCCATGTGAAACTAACTCAGTTTTGTCTTCACGTGCAGCATGTATGGCATAATTGCACTGGACTACCATAGACATTTACCGTACTATGTTAATAGCCACATTCATTGCAGTGTTGCTGAAAGCTACTGTTGAGGTGTTTAATATTGGATAGGATAACAAGTAGCTTAATGAACTAATCACTGGTTCAGCACCACTGAGAATATAGCTCAAGTTCATTAATGATTTAATCATCCAGTGATTTAGAAGTGTCTCAAATAAGTCCCAGGAGATGGTCCAAACTGTAGGTACCCTTTCTGATCTAAATTCTCTGCTCGTGGTAATGGGATCGGCTCCATTGGCTTCAAAGGAGTTTCACCCATTTACATAGCAGAGGATTTGGCCCTTGGCCTGCAGAGAAGCATAAACCTGACTAGGTAAATGGATTCACTTCATAAAAAGGATTAAATTATGAATAAAGAGTAAAATTCAGCATCCAACCATTGTGGAGGGAAGCATTATGCCTGTGCAAAACTTAATGCCTCTTGGGTGCTGGGGGAAGGACTCCAGATAATGGTGCTTTTTACACCTCTAACAAATACATAGCCAATGCTCCCCATGTTAATGGGGCCCTATTGGTTTCTGTCTGTACACAAAGCATCAAGGTCACACCTGCCATGGTGATGTATGGCACTCTGCAAGTAGAACCTCTAACCTGGAAGCAGTAGCAGGCTCAAAACTGCTAACTATGGTTTAACCACAAATGGGAGACAGACCCACATTTGTGATAGGTCTGGTCTACACTACAGAGTTAGGTCAACGCAAGGCAGCTTACATCAATCTAATTATGGAAGTGGCTACACTTATATTTCGCTCCCGCCGATGTACACTGACTTAATAACTCCATCTCCATGAGTGGCGTAGAGCCAATGCCAATGTATTTAGCTTAACACAGTGTCAGTGTGACACTGTGTTGCTGACATTGATTGTTACTGGCTTTCATAAGCCGTCCCACAATGCCCCACACTGACAGCACAATCAATACAAGTGTTCCTGGTGAAAGTGTAGATACGCACAAATGATGTAATTACTGCAATGGCTGTATGCTGGTGTAAGTTAGGTCGACTTAATTTTGTAAGTGTAGACATGGCCTTAGTAGGAGTTACACAAACCTGTAGAAAATGGATTTGTTTTTTCAGTTTAGTCAGGGGCTAAATTTTGTTGTATCGCTCTAAATCCTTTAACAGTTTTGTGACAAAATAATTGTTTCTAGATTCAACCTTTGCAATATTTTTGCTGTGTTTGAAGAAATCCAATACAGAAGAATTTGGAGGTAGAGCCTGACAGTAGTGCCAACAGCTATGTTTCCCTCAAACTTTAGTGCAATTGGGTCACAGTTGTTTGTGACCAATTGTGACCTTCTATATTCCATAAGTTTGATGCTCTCTCAGACAGTGGGGTGCAACCCACGGAGGTCCCTCTTATACCCTTCTCCTTGGTCACGTCCCACAGATTGACCACTACTGTTCAAAGGGACTCAAACCTTTGAATAAGTAAACTTCTCTTTCTTGAGGCCAGTAACTGCAAGTCAGGCCCTTTACTGCCTGACACTAAACTTGTCACCACCGTTGCAGTGAAAAATGCCTGAAAGCAAATATAAAGGAGACAAAATTGTTTTCTTCATGACAAGCAGAGCATCAGAAGAGGAAGATACTGATTGTAAGGTAATGAGACACTCCTGTGCTAATCTCCAGGTAACCCATAAGCCAGGGACTGTACTGGTTGCTCTCAGGGCAGGTATATAAACCTCACAGAAGGAATAGCAGCACAGCCTGCTCAATGTCACTTCAGGGCTTGGAACTCTCTCCTTCCTGATAGTGCCAACAGATTCCCCAAACCTTAGCCTGCTCCAGCCTTGCTCTTGTTCCCACGCTGTTCCTAGTCCTGCTCCAACCTTGCTCTAACTCCAACCACACTCCAACTCCACTCTGGACTCCTGAGTCCAGTTCTGACCACTAGACCTGACCATCCCCATCATGGTTTCTGACACCAGTGTCATATGACATCTCCCCACATGAGTCTCCTCAGCCTGTTGGCATTAGCCAACTTAAAAAGCTTTACTGGACTCTCTGCACACCATATTGGACAAGCTGCAGCTGACTCAGTCCTCTTTTGAGAATACATTTTAATCTATTTTGTAAAATGGGATGGTCTGGACAGAGAGGAGGCTTTTGAAAAACAAAACCAGAGAAAACTGAACTGAAGGTGAATCTGGGGGAGGAAACGAAAAGAGAAACACTAGCCTTCTCTGTATGTGTGATTAAATATTTTACGGCTATCACTAGAAGCTTGAAATGACAAAAAATTAAATTATGACCAAGACATTTTCATTTATGGATTCTCAGCAGGTGTAGAAGGAATAGATCTGATTGGATTCAACACAAAATCCTTATTAAACAGCAACATGAATGAGGAACATATATGTGAATGAGACATGGCCACAGGATCTCAGTGCAAATGAATAATTAGCAAAAACAGAAAGCACATTTGTTGCTGCTTTAGGGGACACTCAAAATATACAGTAAAAGGAAAGGAAATGTTTTTATTCCTGGTCTGAAATCTTATTTCTCACAGAGGTAAGAAAATAATTTGCAAAAAAGAATGTTGCAGCTGCCATTGTCTCTTGCCAATTTAAGAGAACATCATCAGTTGAGATCATGCATCTTCTGGGAACAAATTCCTGCTAGAAAATTTCTAGACAAGATTAAGGCAGAACACATTGGTGAAAATTCTCACTGTGAGAAAAAAAAGATTAAAAGCTACAACCATGGTGCCGTGAACTGAGGGGACATTGCCAAAATGATTATATATACTGTAAATACCCTTTCTGGATTAACTCCATGAAATACAATGGTGGGATTAAGCATACCAGACTTTAGACCTATTTAGTTACTCTGATGAGCATCATTCTTTGTTTAAACTACAAGAGTATTTTCAGTTCTATGGTGGCGTCAAGCTGTTCTCCTCTCACAGACACTCAGCATATCAGAAGACAGGCCAAAAATGGAAATACAGTGGCTTAATGCACTGGCCTGGGAGTCAGCAGAGCTGTTTCAGTTCCCAGCTAAGCTACTGACCTACTGCGTAACCTTGAGCAAGATGTTTCACCATTCTGTGCCTCTGTTTCCCCTCCTGCCCTTCATCTGTCTTGTCTATTTAGACTGTGAACTCTTCAGGGCAGGAACTGTCTCTGCATTTCTACAGTGCCTAGCAGCAAGGGACCCTGATCTGAGTAGGGGACTCTAGCGCACTCCCTAGATACACACAAATAAACCACCAAAACATACTGGGATATAGCATGGTCTAGTTCCCTAGGAACCAGAGCTAGAGAACCCTGAATTCTAATCTCAGCTCTCCCTCTAACTTGCTCTATATTCTTGCTCTTAGTTTCCTAATCTGTTTAAAATAATCAACAACAAAGGAATATACAAATACTTACTTATTTCATAAGGGTATTGTGGGGATTACAGCAGATAATCTTCAGTATTGTGCTTTACATCTTCAAAGTACAGTATAGATGCCAAATATTAAATGTTAAGATATAGAGTGGCTATTTAATTTCCTGACCCAAAGGGATTTTTTAGCTAGTATTCCACTGTGGAGCTGAAATGGTTATTTGAAATTACAGTTTCACCCTCTCTCTCTCTCTTTGTATTAATGATACAGTTTCCCTGGTTTTCTCCACATTCACGTAACACTGTCCTTTGGGCATCTGTCATATTAAGCCAAAATGTATAACTATGGGGGATAATCTACTATGTCTGTATAGCAAACACACTGTCCAAAATGAACAGCTTACAATTCTGTAAGTAGAATGCAAGAGCATGGTAACTGAGTCCCCAGTCTACTAACTAGTTAGACCTGCCATTCTTTTATATCTGCCCTTAGATAAAAATCCATTTTTACCAACCTAGTGGCTTTTTCAGCACATAGCTTATTGGAAAATGTTGACCAAGCTACTCTGAATGGGCTAAAAACATGCTCAACTCATACAGGTAATACCTAAGGGCCAACCAAGAACCGGTTCGCATGGCACTAGGCGCTGTACTGTACATAGACACAGACAGTCCCTACCCCAAAGAGTTTACGGCCAAACAGTGTGACAGCAGGAAACCTCATGTTAGTGCCATATTTATATAGATTTTTTTCGGGGGTAGGTTTAGTTATGAGGGGATCAGCTAAATGGGGAAAAAGAGGAAAGGATATGAAGAGGAAAGGACGGGGGAAAAGGTAAGAGGGGCAGGTGTGGAGTGAAGTTAAAATGAAGAGACTGGGGGCAGAGGTGCAAGGAAACAGCCAATCAGCACAGGGCAGAGACAGTCCAGCCAGAACCGTAGACGGTTCTGATGCCCAGAGGTCCCTGCTTTGGCTGCTTCTGCCCCTACAGGCTGAAGTCTCAGCCTGGCTCTTCTCTGTAGTTTTTCCCCAAGGCCACATTGGCAGGGGGAGGGGAGGCACCATCTGGGTCCTAGCGCCCCTAGAGGGGTGGGGGTGTTTCTCCTCTGAACAGTTCTGGCTCCTGGGGTGTTGGGAAAAGGAGTGGCCTCAGCTGGGCCCCATTTTACATCCCCCAGTGCAGCAGTCCCTGCTTTACCTGCTTCTGCAATTGCTCCTACTGGGAGGAGTTTCTGACTGGATACAGAACTAGCTGTCTGAAAAAGAAGTGCACCCATCAAAAGCATTCTTGGATGTTCTGATGTGAACTTTCCCTCACATACAAGGGCTACCGTTGCGTACTCTGCAGCACTCCAAAACCCTGCAGATGCAGAGAGCAAGACAGGTATCACGATACTGAACCCTAGCACTAGGTCACCAGGTCAGCTCAAAGCAGGTGGGACTTGAAAAGCCAGCAGGGTGTGGGGGGAGCAGTTATTCATCTTCCAAGCTATAGTTCCTGGTCATTTTTATATGAAGCCTTAATCTACAAACTCAAAAATGAACAACAAAGCTCCTTAAGATTTTTAAAACTGCATATCCCACTCAGTTTCAAACACAGCATCTGAAATTTGGTGTACAAGTTACAAAGAAGGATAACTTTTTTTTTTTTTTGGTACAAACATTGTTTAAATGTGTCATGTTGCTTCTGGTTTACAGAATGTGTCAAACAGGGTTTTATGCTGTTACAGAATACTTTTTGCCATGGAACAGCACACCCCACTTTTATGGGGGAGGAAGGGTCAGAAAATTAGTTCATACCAAAGGACTACATTTACCAAACACTGTAAGCATATGATTGGATATAAATGCTTACTTGAAAATATACTACAGTAGTTGTACCAGAGTATTACAACCTATTAATAAAGAACCACTTATGCTATTTAAAAGCATGTAGAGTCAAGAGACTTGAGAACAAAGGAACATATGTGCTGCAATACAATTATTATTTATATGGCGGTAAAGCCTAAAGGACCCCAAACAAGGACTAAAGTCCCACAGTACGAGACACTGTATAAACAAACAAACACAAAGCCCTGGTCTACACTAGGACTTTAGGTCGAATTTAGCAGCGTTAAATCGATGTAAACCTGCACCCGTCCACACAATGAAGCCCTTTATTTCGACTTAAAGGGCTCTTAAAATCGATTTCCTTACTCCACCCCTGACAAGTGGATTAGCGCTTAAATCGACGTTGCCGGCTCGAATTTGGGGTACTGTGGACACAATTTGATGGTATTGGCCTCCGGGAGCTATCCCAGAGTGCTCCATTATGACCGCTCTGGATATCACTCTCAACTCAGATGCACTGGCCAGGTAGACAGGAAAAGAACCGCGAACTTTTGAATCTCATTTCCTGTTTGGCCAGCGTGGAAAGCCGCAGGTGACCATGCAGAGCTCATCAGCACAGGTGACCATGATGGACTCCCAGAATCGCAAAAGAGCTCCAGCATGGACCGAACGGGAGGTACGGGATCTGACCGCTGTTTGGGGAGAGGAATCCGTGCTATCAGAACTCCATTCCAGTTTTCGAAATGCCAAACCTTTGTGAAAATCTCCCAGGGCATGAAGGACAGAGGCCATAACAGGGACCCGAAGCAGTGCCACGTGAAACTGAAGGAGCTGAGGCAAGCCTACCAGAAAACCAGAGAGGCGAACAGCCGCTCTGGGTCAGAGCCCCAAACATGCCGCTTCTATGATGAGCTGCATGCCATTTTAGGGGGTTCAGCCACCACTACCCCAGCCGTGTTGTTTGACTCCTTCAATGGAGATGGAGGCAATACGGAAGCAGGTTTTGGGGACGAAGAAGATGATGAGGAGGAGGAGGTTGTAGATAGCTCACAGCAAGCAAGCGGAGAAACCGGTTTTCCCGACAGCCAGGAACTGTTTCTCACCCTAGACCTGGAGCCAGTACCCCCCGAACCCACCCAAGGCTGTCTCCTGGACCCAGCAGGCGGAGAAGGGACCTCTGGTGAGTGTACCTTTTAAAATACTATACATGGTTTAAAAGCATGTGAAAGGATTACTTTGCCCTGGCATTTGCGGTTCTCCTAGATGTAGTCCTAAAGCCTTTGCAAAAGGTTTCTGGGGAGGGCAGCCTTATTGCGTCCTTCATGGTAGGACACTTTACCACTCCAGGCCAGTAACACGTACTCGGGAATCACTGTAGAACAAAGCATTGCAGTGTATGTTTGCTGGCATTCAAACAACATCCGTTCTTTATCTCTCTGTGTTATCCTCAGGAGAGTGAGATATAATTCATGGTCACCTGGTTGAAATAGAGTGCTTTTCTTCAGGGGACACTCAGAGGAGCCCATTCCTGCTGGGCTGTTTGCCTGTGGCTAAACAGAAATGTTCCCCGCTGTTAGCCACAGGGAGGGGGGAAGGTTGAGGGGGTAGTCACGCGGTGGGAGGACGCAAAATGCGACCTTGTAACGAAAGCACATGTGCTATGTATGTAATGTTAACAGCAAGGTTTACCCTGAAAGAGTGTAGCCACTGTTTTATAAAATGTGTCTTTTTAAATACCGCTGTCCCTTTTTTTTTCTCCACCAGCTGCATGTGTTTCAATGATCACAGGATCTTCTCCTTCCCAGAGGCTAGTGAAGCTTAGAAAGAAAAAAAAACGCACTCACGATGAAATGTTCTCCGAGCTCATGCTGTCCTCCCACACTGACAGAGCACAGACAAATGTGTGGAGGTAAATAATGTCAGAGTGCAGGAAAGCACAAAATGACCGGGAGGAGAGGTGGCGGGCTGAAGAGAGTAAGTGGCGGGCTGAAGAGAGGGCTGAAGCTCAAATGTGGCAGCAGCGTGATGAGAGGAGGCAGGATTCAATGCTGAGGCTGCTGCAGGACCAAACCAGTATGCTCCAGTGTATGGTTGAGCTGCAGCAAAGGCAGCTGGAGCACAGACTGCCACTGCAGCCCCTCTGTAACCAACCGCCCTCCTCCCCAAGTTCCATAGCCTCCACACCCAGACGCCCAAGAACGCGGTGGGGAGGCCTCCGGCCAACCAGCCACTCCACCACAGAGGATTGCCCCAAAAAAAGAAGGCTGTCATTCAATAAATTTTAAAGTTGTAAACTTTTAAAGTGCTGTGCTTAAAGTGCTGTGTGGCATTTTACTTCCCTCCTCCACCACCCCTCCTGGGCTACCTTGGTAGTCATCCCCCTATTTGTGTGATGAATGAATAAAGAATGCATGAATGTGAAGCAACAATGACTTTATTGCCTCTGCAAGCGGTGATTGAAGGGAGGAGGGGCGGGTGGTTAGCTTACAGGGAAGTAGAGTGAACCAAGGGGTGGGAGGTTTCATCAAGGAGAAACAAACAGAACTTTCACACCGTAGCCTGGCCAGTCATGAAACTGGTTTTCAAAGCTTCTCTGATGCGTACCGCGCCCTCCTGTGCTCTTCTAACCGCCCTCGTGTCTGGCTGCGCGTAACCAGCAGCCAGGCGATTTGCCTCAACCTCCCACCCCGCCATAAACGTCTCCCCCTTACTCTCACAGATATTGTGGAGCACACAGCAAGCAGTAATAACAGTGGGAATATTGGTTTCGCTGAGGTCTAAGCGAGTCAGTAAACTGCGCCAGCGCGCCTTTAAACGTCCAAATGCACATTCTACCACCATTCTGCACTTGCTCAGCCTGTAGTTGAACAGCTCCTGACTACTGTCCAGGCTGCCTGTGTACGGCTTCATGAGCCATGGCATTAAGGGGTAGGCTGGGTCCCCAAGAATACATATAGGCATTTCAACATCCCCAACAGTTATTTTCTGGTCTGGGAATAAAGTCCCTTCCTGCAGCTTTTGAAACAGACCAGAGTTCCTGAAGATGCGAGCATCATGCACCTTTCCCGGCCATCCCACGTTGATGTTGGTGAAACGTCCCTTGTGATCCACCAGAGCTTGCAGCACTATCGAAAAGTACCCCTTGCGGTTTATGTACTTGGTGGCTTGGTGCTCTGGTGCCAAGATAGGGATATGGGTTCCGTCTATGGCCCCACCACAGTTAGGGAATCCCATTGCAGCAAAGCCATCCACTATGACCTGCACATTTCCCAGGGTCACTACCCTTGATATCAGCAGATCTTTGATTGCGTGGGCTACTTGCATCACAGCAGCCCCCACAGTAGATTTGCCCACTCCAAATTGATTCCCAACTGACCGGTAGCTGTCTGGCGTTGCAAGCTTCCACAGGGCTATCGCCACTCGCTTCTCAACTGTGAGGGCTGCTCTCATCTTGGTATTCATGCGCCTCAGGGCAGGGGAAAGCAAGTCACAAAGTTCCATGAAAGTGCCCTTACGCATGCGAAAGTTTCGCAGCCACTGGGAATCGTCCCAGACCTTCAACACTATGCGGTCCCACCAGTCTGTGCTTGTTTCCCGAGCCCAGAATCGGCGTTCCACAGCATGAACCTGCCCCATGAGCACCATGATGCATGCATTGGCAGGGCCCATGCTTTCAGAGAAATCTGTATCCATGTCCTGATCATTCACGTGACCGCGCTGACGTCGCCTCCTCGCCCGGTATCGCTTTGCCAGGTTCTGGTGCTGCATATACTGCTGGATAATGCATGTGGTGTTTAATGTGCTCCTAATTGCCAAAGTGAGCTGAGCGGCCTCCATGCTTGCCTTGGTATGGCGTCCGCACAGAAAAAAGGCGCGGAACGATTGTCTGCCGTTGCTCTGATGGAGGGAGGGGCGACTGACGACACGGCTTACAGGGTTGGCTTCAGGGAGCTAAAATCAACAAAGGGGGTGGCTTTACATCAAGGAGTATTTCAGGCAGGACTTCACGGAGGGTTCCAATAAGAAATGGTGCACCTAAGTTATCGTTCTTATTGGAACAAGAAGGTTAGCCTGGCCTCTGATTGATACATGGCTAGATTTACCTCGCTGCACCTTCTCTGTGAGTGACTGCAGTGTGACCTAGAGGAATGAGTCCCCTAGACAGGGGAGGAGGCAAATGAGTACAAAACAAATCTGGTCTATTTCTTGTTTTGACCCACTCCATCTATCTTTTACATCTTTGGCTGGCAGCAGACGGTGCAGAAGGACTGCATGCCATCCACATCTCATGGCTGCTCGGCAGAAGATGGTACAGTACGACTGCTAGCCATCCTCATCTCTTGCCTGCCTGGCAGAAGATGGTACAATATGACTACTAGCAATCCTCATCTCTTGCCTGCCTGGCAGAAGATGGTACAGTACGACTGCTAGCAGTCCGTATCGCCTGCCTGCTCACCATAAGACGTTTCAATAGGACTGACTGCAGGACTAAAGAGAATGACCTGGTCAAGTCACTCCAAATTTAGTCCCTGCGCCCATGTCTGCCCAGGCGCTCCCAGTCGACGTGGCCAGGAGCACCTCGGACATGACGATGACGGCTACCAGGGATCTCAACCCAGAATTCCAATGGGCAGCGGAGACTGCGGGAACTGTGGGATAGCTACCCACAGTGCAACGCTCCGGAAGTCGACTCTAGCCTCGGTACTGTGGAAGCGCTCCGCCGAGTTAATGCACTTAGAGCATTTTCTGTGGGGACACACACACTCGAATATATAAAACCGATTTGTAAAAAACCGACTTCTATAAATTCGACCTTATTCCGTAGTGTAGACATACCCAAAGACAATCCCTACCCAGAAAGCTGACAATTGAGGATTTTGACAACATGCAACCAAGAGTTGATCTAAAGCCCATTGGAGCCAATGGAAAGACTCCAGTTGACTTCAATGGGTTTTGATCAGGCCCCAAGGGAATGAACAGACAAATTGGGGGCAAGGAAGTTAGACAAAGTAACAGAAGCAAAAGGGGTATTTGTATATGTTACAAATCACGGCAGGCATGATATGCTCTATGACAGACAACTTATTTTACACATAGGCCTTGTTTCACAATCCTAATACTATTCTATCGCATTTTTTAATGCATGTGTGCACAAGGGACACAATATCTTCTTTTGCTTTTCATTATTTACTTATTAACTCAGTTGCGGATAAACCAGTCTGATCAAAAGCAAAATGTTACTTATTAGTAATACACAGGAATTTATAAGTACACAGAATAAATACTGTTTTGTTTCTTGAACTGTATTAATATTGAATTGTAACTATATAAACCTACATAAATCATATTCAATAGGAAGGGAAAGATTTAAATTACATATATACAAAAGCAGAAGATTGGAGATAAGCGTACATCGGTGTTAAAGTGCTTAGATCCATATATATCTAAGTACTTTAACACCAATATACTCTAACCCCCATCTTCTACTTTTTGTCTAGCAAACTAGATGTAAGTTGTTCCACAGTAAAATATTGCTTTATTAATGAGAGCTAAATATTTTGTGGGCCTGATTTCAGTGACCCAATTATTAAATATACTTTTTTGTAAGTATTACCAGGAAAAGTATACATGTCCATGTTGTATTTTTTTTTAATCACAGCTGTTTCTTACCAGACAACCCTTTAAATCCTGAAGAAAAAACAACTAAAATATGCCTCACTATTGTGCATATTTCTTGTTCAGTGTAAGTACATCTTGTGACACTACTGTAAAGTTTGGTATCTCTGCTTGTAACCTGCAGAAAATATTTAGAAGTTATGGAGAAATGTCCTATAGGTTGTAAGTAACCACATTTGCCAAAGACTGTTGGTTGTTTCAACTATTTTCCTTAATTTGAGCTACTAGTGTCATCAGGTGTGGGGTTGTTTTTTTTTTGTTTTTTTTTTTTTTTTTACTGCTTTTGGTCAGCTATATGCACTGGTTTGGTAAATGCTATTTTTAATGTGCTACAACATAATGTTCAGCATTTTCTCTGAATAAGTGATTTAATATGAAGAAAATAAAAGTCTCAGAAATCCAGTTGCAACTTATGCTGAAGTTGCATCTAAAGTCCAGCAGATGGCAAAAGTGATTGACTCACACTAGAGCTGAGTAGTTATTCTTTCCTATATTCCCTCTCTCTAATGACTCAGAAAACATCCTTTTCAAACTCTGGACTAAGGTGACCAGACAGCAAATGTGAAAAATTGAGACAGGAGGTGGGGCGTAACAGGAGCCTATATAAGAAAAAGACACAAAAATCAGGATTGTCCCTATAAAATCGGGACATCTGGTCACCCTACTCTGGACCTATTGCTCCCCTCTTCTGTATATTGACTAAAGCAGAGGGACCCTGAACAACAGGGTCTGGGACAGCTCTGGGACCCACAGGAGCCTCTCATCTTGTGGTAAGGGGCATGGCATTGTGAGATTCTCAATGTATGTTAACACCAACTTGTTAACATGACCTTTGGAAGATTTCACCACTGCTAAGTAAGCACCCCACTGGGTGGTGGGTGATCCCAGGGCAAAAGCATATTAGAGGCATTGGCAGCATGGCTCCTTATAAGTGGATCTTGTGACACTGCCCTACTGAATGTACAAAGCTTCGGAGGAGTTCGGAGTTCCAGATGTGGGCTGAAGGATAGTAGCTTAGATGAGGCAGAACTCCAGGGTGCAAGGCGTGAAAGCATAGCAGTCAGTTTAATCTTCTAGAGAGAGTTCCATTTCAGAATGTGGTCATTTTCCTTTTCCTCCTTATCAGTAAACTTCTTCACAAGTTTCTATGCAGGGGACACCTCCCAAAACAGATCAGCTTTATTGTACCATATACTGTCCAGAGCCTCACTGAAAACAGGATCAATTCATTCCATATTTTCCTTTCTTGATGAGTTGCAGAACTCAAATCAGGAAAAAATTAAGTGTGGTCATCTAGTTTAATACTATATTTATTTTAAATAATGTGCACGTAGGAGTCTCTCCATTCCCAAGAGGCAATAGGAATGAAAATTACAGTACTTCCAGCTGCAGAGTAGGCCTTGTCTACACTGCCACTTTACAACACTGAAACTTTCTTGCTCAGGGGAGTGAAAAAACACCCCCCTGAACGCTGCACGTTTCAGTGCTGTGAAGTGGCAGTGTAGACAGCGCATCAGCACTGGGAGCTGTGCTCCCAGCATTGGTAGCTATTCCCCTCGTGGAGGTGGGTTTTTTTCTTGTGGTGCCACGACTACACAACCACTAGAGTGCTAGTGAAGATATACCCTATGAGAGAGACAAAGTGGGTGAGGTAATATCTTTTATTGGACCAACTTACAAGCTTTTGAGCTACACAGAGCTTTTCTTCTTCAGGTCTGGGAAAGGTAATCAGAGGCACAGAGCATAACTCAATACAAGATGGAACAGATTGTTAAGCATAAGAGTTAACATATGTTGCCAGGGATCATTCAAAATGAAGTAGGCCATTAACACTTCTGCAGTCATAGGACAAAGGAGGGTTAGTGGGTTAGAGATTGTTGTAAAGAGACATGAAACCAGTATCTCTATTCAGTCTACTATTTTTAGTGCCTGGACTAGACACTGAAAACCATGGACTCAGTAAGGATACTGGTTTTATGTCTCCCTGTCCTAACAGCAGAGGTGTTGAAGGATCATTCAAAATGAAGTGGGCCATTGCAACGTGTGATAACTCCTATGCTTAATAATCTATTCTACCTCATATTTAGCTGTGACACCCTGTGTACTTTTCCCAGAACTAAAGAAGAAGAGCTCTGTGTAGCTCAGAAGCTTGTCTCTGGACATATATACAATACAAACTTTGGTCAACACAAGTTACATCGGTCAAAAGCCGACACAGTTAGCATATCACTTGTGCAGGAATGTTTGTGTTAATGTACAGTGTGGTGCACCATAGGTAGGTATCCCAGTGTGCCACTCACCATTCTCCAGTGCACTATCTTTTGGGAAATTTTGGCCATGCATTGTGGGGCAGAAACAAGTCACACAGAGGTAACTGGGAGCAAGAGGTTAAATTCCCAGTGTGCAACTGTTTCCATCCCATAATTTCATCTATAACTGATAATTTTCATGCCTTTTTTAAGAATCCTACAAGCATGCAAGGCCCTCCTCACTCTCTGCCATCTCTGACAGAAGCATGGAGCCTACAAAGATCTGCACTAATGTCGTAAGTGTTGCAATTACGGGATGCACAATCCTTAAATATTTTCAGAGCTGTAAGAACTGCCCAATCAGCAGGGAACATGATTATTTCCTAGATTGCTGTGGAGAACCAATTCAAGGTTGTTATTGGCATTCATGGAGCAGCTACAGATGGCGGAGCACACCTTCTAGGCACAAGAAATGCCACTGACTGTTGTAATGTAAGCTTGGGATAACGAGCAGTTGTAGAACTTTTGGATGAGAAAGGCCACATTCCTGGATCTGTGTGCTGAGCTTATCCCAGCATTCCAGTGCAGGGACACCAGAATGAGAGCTGCATGGACAGCTGAGAATTGAGTGCCAGTCAGACTGTGGAAACTTGCAATGCTGGATTGCTACCCGTCAGTGGGAAAATACTTTGGAGTTGGAAAATTCACCATAGGGGCCATTGCCATGGAAGCATGAAGGACCATTAATCATTAATCACAGTATTCTTGCCAGTAAGTTAAAGAAGTATGGGCTGGATGAATGGACGATAGGGTGGATAGAAAGCTGGCTAGATTGTCGGGCTCAATGGGTAATGATCAATGGCTCCATGTCTAGTTGGCAGCCGGCATCAAGCGGAGTGGCCCAAGGGTCGGTCCTCGGGCCGGTTTTGTTCAATATCTTCATTAATGATCTGGAGGATGGTATGGATTGCACCCTCAGCAAGTTTCCAGATGACACTAAACTGGGAGGAGAGATAGATATGCTGGAGGGTAGGGATAGGATACAGAGGGCCCTAGACAAATTAGAGGATTGAGCCAAAAGAAATCTGATGAGGTTCAACAAGGACAAGTGCAGAGTCCTGCACTTAGGACGGAAGAATCCCATGCACCGCTACAGACTAGGGACCGAATGGCTTGGCAGCAGTTCGGCAGAAAAGGACCTAGGGGTTACAGTGGACGAGAAGCTGGATAGGAGTCAACAGTGTGCCCTTGTTGCCAAGAAGGCCAATGGCATTTGGGGATGTATAAGTAGGGGCATTGCCAGCAGATCGAGGGATGTGATCGTTCCCTTCTATTTGACATTGGTGAGGCCTCATCTGGAGTACTGTGTCCACTTTTGGGCCCCATACTACAAGAAGGATGTGGAAAAATTGGAAAGAGTCCAGCAGAGGGCAACAAAAATGATTAGGGGACTGGAACACATGACTTATGAGGAACTGGGATTATTTAGTCTGCGGAAGAGAAGAATGAGGGGGGATTTGATAGCTGCTTTCAACTACCTGAAAGGGGGTTCCAAAGAGGATGGATCTAGACTGTTCTCAGTGGTAGCAGATGACAGAACGAGGAGTAATGGTCTCAAGTTGCAGTGGGGGAGGTTTAGGTTGGATATTAGGAAAAACTTTTTCACTAGGAGGGTGGTGAAACATTGGAATGTATTACCTAGGGAGATGGTGGAATCTCCTTCCTCAGAAGTTTTTAAGGTCAGGCTTGACAAAGCCCTAGCTGGGCTGATTTAGTTGGGGATTGGTCCTGCTCTGAGCAGAGGGTTGGACTAGATGACCTCCTGAGGTCCCTTCCAACCCTGATATTCTATGATTTCTTCCATGCAGGGCTGTGACTCTTGGCAATCTGCAGGATGTAGCATATGGATTTTCAGCAATGAAATTCTCAAAATGCAGTGAATCAATAGATGGCACGCAAATACCTATTTTGGCATCACAACACCTTGCCACAGAATAAATCAACAAAAGGGCTACTTTACTATGGTTATGCAAGAGTTGGTGGATCACTGGGGATGCTTCACTGACATCAATGTTGGCTGTTCAGGGAAGGTGCACAATGCTTGCATCTTTAAGAACAGTGTTCAGAGAGCTACAAGCGAGGACTTTCTTTCCTGACCAGCGGATTACCATTAGGAATATTGGAATGTCAGTAGTGATCTTGCGGGACTCAGCCTAGCTCATGCACCCCTGTTTCATGAAGCTTGGCAATGACCACCTTGACATCACCAAGAAAAGATTCAACTATTGGCTCAGCAGGTTCAGAATGACAATTGAATACATTTTTGATAAATTGAAAGGATGCTGGTGTTTACTCACAAAATTGGACTTCAGTGAAAAAAACCATCCCAACAACCATAGCTGCCTGCAGTGTCCTGCACAATATCTGTGAAGCAAATGGGGGAAGAGTTGATGCTGGGGTGGAGGGCAGAGTTAGAGCAGCTGTCTTCTGACTTTGACCAGCCAGACATAAGGGCTATTCGAAGAGCTCAACATGGAGCTATTCGGATCATGGAGGCTTTGAAAGAGCACTTTAACATTGAGCCCTTGTTATCGTGTACTATGCTCTAACTGGCCCTGCAGTTTGTGGGCCAGTTAGCAATTGTGTAGTGCTTGGAGTACTTCCATGAATATAACACTATTAATGCACCTATTAATTTGTGGTACTTGTATATTTATGATTATTACACTTTACATTCTGTGTCACAATGTGCAGTAACAAGTTGTTTTCAAAACCACTAGGCACTCTGCAGCATATGTTGTGAACTGATAAAGATGAATTATTTTCAAAATAGAATTTTATTCAGTAATAAAATCAGGGCAAAGACAAATCTGTGCAATTTAAAAGCAAATATATTTTAAAAATAATAAATTAATGGAATAGAACTTAACAAGGGGACAGAACATTCATGTCCATTTTAACCTACACATACCTACACATAGCAACCATGGCTTTCACACATCAGGGTATGTTTGACACTGTGGTTGTCCATGTCTCCTGGGATGGAGTGCTAGGGGTAGAGAAGCAGCCCCTGATACCACATGGCATGCTGAGGGGGTTTGTACAGAAGTGTTGTAATGGCATTCTTCATTGACTGCAAAGAGAGGTGAGCCTGTTATTGCTGAACCTGTAAGTCTCCAGGAGCCTGCAGTATCTGTGTTTGCTGCCGGAGAAGCCCCATTATGTTCTGGTGCATCTCCCTTTCTTTTTCTTGCTAGCTTCGCAAGTCCTTTCTCCTGTCTTCTCTTTCCTTCCCCAGGCTGTCTGCAATGTTCAACCTCCAGGACCTTTCCTCACAGTCTGATGCAGCACTGGCTTGCATGATCTTATTGAATGCATCATCCCGAGTCCTCTTCTTTCTCCTCCTTATCTGGCTCAAGCATTTCATGGGTGTGAAAGTCCCCTCAAGGCTGCAACAGCAGCAGCTGGAGGTAAAACACACAGACGCCACTATCAATATAGGCACAAAAGAAAGTTAAGATTCAGAACTCCCCCCTTCATTGCTCCCCATAAGTTTTAAACAAGACATGTTTATTGACACTTCTGTGTCGCAGTGCTTTTGCACAGTGCCATTCACAGCACCAGCCATGGTGCGTATGGCCCGCTGGGGTGAGGGAAATGAGGATGGAATTGCTCAGTTGCAGGAAACTATGAGTATTGGGCAATTGCACTAAATACTGGCACCCCTTTCCACAGGCAGTGGTGATTTTAGCAGATATCTCACTCCTGAGGTTAACAATGGCACAGAGAGCACAGCTGCTGCTGGCACCGCAAAGCTGCCTGGCCCTATAAGCTGCTAGCTTGTGTACTGCAATGGGTCTGCTCAAGTTATCACTGATTGGTGTGGGAAAGTATCCTACTGCAGAGAAAGAAATAAGGGAGAGGAGTGCAGAGTGCCTGCATGAAAGTTTCATCGAGATCTCCCAGAAGGATTCAAGGGACATCCCTGTGTACATAAACAAACTGCTCTGCATGCCCCTCCCCTTGCCTAACCCTGCAGGGGAATGAAAAAGCAGATAACGCTACCTCTCTTTGTTTTTACCACTACCTCTTCTAGAATGAGTAAATTAATGAAAAGTTGATATCTGCATCCTGTTAAGTTGGGGGATGCCACCGGTACATCATTACAATGGAAAATCCACTTACACACCTACCCGAGGTTCCTTCCCCTGCATCGGGCTCACCCGTGCTCGACTGCCAGGACTGCGGTGGAGTCTCTAACAGGTCCTGGCCATCAGTATAGCTTGACCCCCTCCAGTTGCATGTCCTTCTCCACACTGTTCACACCAGGGGGCTGTGACTTGGGCTTCTCAGAAGTATCCACAGTAGTCTGTGGGGTGGTAGTGGGGTCTCCACCAAGTATGGTATGCAGCTCTTTGTAAAGGTGCAGGTCAGCGGCTTGGTACTGGGTCGACTTTTCATCTCCATGGCTTTCTGATATGCCTGACTCAGTTCCTTCCTTTTAACATGGCGCTGCTGCTGGTCCCTGTCGTATCCCTTCTCTTGCATCCCCCACACAATTTGTTCATAGAGGTTCATGTTTCTACAGCCAGTCCATAGCTGTGCTTGCAAAGCTTCTTCTCCCCACAGGCCCAGGAGATCCAATATCTCCTGTCTACTCCAAGCTGGAGTGTGTCTGGAGCATATCACCAGCATGTCAGCTGTGCAGTTGCACACACAGAGGAGAGCTGCTAGATGTGCTCACCAAGCTGGAAAGTCAGGAAAAGGCATTTCAAAAATTTACAGGGCTTTAAAGGGGAGTGGAACCTTCAGTCTCTGTGAACCCTGAGCAGTGGAGTTCAAAATTGTGACCAGAGTGCTCAGTGTTGCACATTGTGGGACAGCTGCTGGAGGACAGTTAGGGTCAATAAAGGTAAGAGAGTGTCTACGCTCACCCTGCATAAACCTCAGTACATCAACCTTGGCTTTACGCTGTTCAGGGAGGTAGTATTATGGCATTGCTGTAATGGAGCACTTACATCAGTGGGAGAGAAATTTAAGTGTAGACACATGCCCAGCTAGGCAATGCAAGGCAACTTACATTGATGCTACTTTGTAGTGTAGACCAGGCCTCTGTCTCTTCTATCAACAGAAGTTGGTCCAATAAAAGATGATATCTCACCCACCCTGTCTCTGTGAATATTCCTGATATTTAGATCCAGCAAGGAAGATTTTTATTATCTACGTGATCATTCTCATCGGATACCCTGAAGATTCTGCAATGTTTAAACATTCTCAAGCTGAGTCTAAGTCCCAGGCTAGCACCCTACCATTGACCCTTCCTTCCTCTCATGACAGATTGTTTGGCCACATGGAGGATCCACCAGACCTCCCTTGCACAACAAATGAAAAAGAAAATAGATTTAAAAACAAACCAGCCAAACTGTAGTAAGCTTGTTTGTTCTGAACCATTCCTATCTGCATGATAAGCAGAGGTGGTTTCTGACAGGAGCTTTGTCCCTGCTTTATTGTTTACTGGCTCTGTGCTCAAACTCCAGCATCTCCACACAGTCAGGGCAGCCCAGAGCTCAGAAGCCAAGCAGCCAATAAGGGGGCAGAAGGCCCACACTTTTCATTCTCTGCTCCCCCCCACCTCCTCCCACCAGGGATGTGGACAAGCAGGTATACACTTTAGTACCCCATTGCCACAGACTACTGACGGGGCTACCCAGCCTCTGCTTATGCCACATGATGCACTGCACCCCTTACTGGGCTGGAAGGGGGCCGGGTCAACATCTCTCCTCACAGCTTTCTCGCCTTCCTTTGAGCAGCCAGCCCTGGACGGATGAGAGAGAAAACAACCCAGGCAGGGAGGAACAAGTAAGGTGGTAAAGGGCCTCTTGGCCCCCATCACCTCTCTTCATTCCCCCAGCTCCTGTTATCCAAGTGTGTGTCAGCCCATGTGTAATCAGCTTTGCTCTCTGTGGGATTCAGGCAGACCAAGTGACTGAGGTTATAACTTTACCTTGTGGCTATTTGGTTCATTTCCCCAGAGATGAATCTAGGAATTGTTCTGTGCATACTGAGGTCACCCTGTGAAAAAGCTTATGTTTCACTGTAATTGACACTCAGACATTGCATACTTTTATCTTTAATCTCTACAGCGCTGCCTTTCTATCACTTGTTTCCTTTAATCTGAATATTGCATTGATTCACGTACCAGGGGCTGCTACAGAAAAGAGCATGTTATTTATATATTTGGTCAAGTCATCGAAAGCAGGTTCTCCTGTGCTCTCCACCTGTCTTTTGCAAACCAATTCCCCTAATTCAAACTATCCCTGTGCCAAATGGCATTAAATAGAAGAAAGACCATTAGGATCACAGTCGTCCCCATTACAGGGTGAGCAACGGTTCTCAAAGTCTTTGTGCTTTAGAGGGCCCCCTAACCCCTGTGCCAGACTGCCACACTCTTATACTGAATAAGTAATTTATTCCTCACATAGTTCCACAGAAATTGAACAAACTGTTCTTTTTGTTTGTATCTATCTTTGAGAAGCATCTTGCAGCATTAAAGAGGGCTCCTCTACACAGGAGAATACTCCCTGCTGCTCCAACACCAGGGAGTTTGTTTTAATCAGTGCTCAGCTTCCCATTCCTCCTATGACTTATACAGAATGCTTCACAGGCAGCTGAGCACTGGTTCAAACTATCACTTCAGGGTCAGAACAGCAGGAAAGGTTCTCCATGCAGGTGGGCTTTCGTTCTTGACACAAGACTTCTTACAGATTCCCTTCTATAGAGCTGTGGAGAGCTTGGCAGGGAAGTGGGGGTGACAGATCAGAGAAGGAGAGAGGAACAGAAAGGGGCAGAGCAAGGGAGAAGACGATAGTGGGCTACAGGAGCAAGGAAAGGGAGATGAAGTGATCTAGGCAGAGGCTTGAAAGGGGGAGATATAAAGGAAACAATGAAAAGGGAAGTGAGACTGAATGAAAAGTAATAGCAGAAGGATGGAGGGAACAAAGGGGAGAGGGAGGCAGGATAGGTGGAAATGGAATGGGGGGGAAATAGTGAGACAGTAGGGGAAATAGAGAGAAAGGAAAACCAAATGGCATGGAAGTGAATCAAGATACTGAACTGTTCTGTGGGCCATTAAATTCTCTGATGAAGCTCTCTCACTGTACAGTAGTATTATTTGGTTGAGGGACTGTCATGTTTGTAGCCTCTATTACAGTGCAGACAACACTTATGATTTTATTGCAAGTTTTGCGATATTTGGTTTTTTTCTTAAAGTTCCATCTCCTGGAGGTGCATTGTTAGGTGAGAATTCTCACATTTGTTTAAAGAGGAGAATTACATTTCCAGCTCTCATGGTTGCAATGAAAAACTTAAAAATGTGACCTAACTTTATCCTAGAGACTCAAAAACCAGAAGGCAAATAAACAGAACACCAAATTTATTATTGTTATTTTTAAATCTCATTATTTTCATGACCAGGTCTTGACTTTTGAATGCCTGGGGTGGGAAACACTCAGTAAGTATATCACAAGTTCCCCCTAGGGGTGCCAGTGCAACAGGAGAAAAAAAATCACAGAATAAATTAATTTCCATCCCTGAAAATGGCTCTCATCACATTAGAACAATTCTGTATTATTGTTCAACAAAGAATACTGAGGCAAAAAATTGTGCCTCTCCTCCTCCTCCAAGTGCAGATATTCCATGCTGCTTGGAAGTTCCAGTTAAGACTCCCTATTTCATCTACTTGATTTAGAGGTAGGATATTATGCATTACCTAGTGCATGTCATAGCACGGATAAAAATCATGTCATACTTTAGGTTGCCCAGTAATAACCCACAGTTTAATAAATATGCCACTGGACTAGTGGCTATTCTGGAATGAGTCTCATTTTTTCATGGAAAATTTCAAACTATCTTGGTTTGATTATGTATCATAACAGAACCAATTTGAAACTTCAAAATTGCTCATGAAACAAAGTTCTTCTTTTCTGGCCAGCCCTAATGCACACAATTTTCTAGGTATAGCTTTACTTGATCTCTAATTAGCAGACATGCAGCATTTCTATTTACATGTCTATGTTGGGATTTCAGTGTGTAACTTTAGGTAACAATGGTTTGAAAAATTCGGCTACAATTTCTAGCCCTGGTGGTTCACAAGATTCTAGACCTTAACTCTCTTCAGGTCTGAAAACAGCAAACGTTACTCACTTTTGGGGACAAGGAAGAAAATATTTTTGTGACAAAGATTTTTTCTTTAAAAAAGAAAGAAGTGGCTACTTGAAACTGCTCACACGTTTGGAATGTTAGCAATAGTACCATCTGAGAAGGGATTAGTGGACAAAAAGGTACAAATATGTTATCTCCTAGTTGTAAGTAAAGCTGATTAAAACTGCAGTTTTGTCAAAGTCAAAACATTTCATGAGAATGTGTCAGTTTCAATTAAATTGTCAATGGGAAAAAGTTGAAACAATTCATTGAGACTCATTTCATTTCAATAATGTCAACAAGATTAAATTCTATAAAGTAAAATATTTCATTTTCACTTTATCATTTTGATTAATTTCCTTAGACTTTTCGTTTACCAATTTTATAAACAAAGAAAATGCTGTAGATCTAAAATCAAGATTTGTGGACTTCAGTAACCCAGCTAGAGGTTATGGGTCTATTACAGGAGTGGTGGGCAAGGCTCTGTGGCCTGCAATGTGCAAGAGGTCAGTCTACATGATCACGATGGCTCCTTCTGGCCTTAAAGTCTATGAGACTTCTATGTTATAATATACTAGCAGGTCATATACTTCACTGCACATGTAGGCCAAGCTGGCAGGTGGTGGGAGGGACAGGAAAACAGTCTCTACCCCTGAATCTGTAGTAATTTTACAGGATACTGCCACTAAGCCTAATTTTATTGTTAAGTTATCTAAGCTGCTCCTCTTCTCTTTGTTTTATCAGTTTCATATCAACAATTTCCCTCTGACAGTACCCATGACAGTACTCTTAGAGGAGAGGAAAGTGATCAGGAACAGTCAGCATGGATTCACCAAGGGCAAGTCAAGCCTGACTAATCTAATTGCCTTCTATGACGAGATAACTGGCTCTGTGGATGAGGGCAAAGTGGTGGACGTGTTGTTCCTTGACTTTAGCAAAACTTTTGACACAGTCTCCCACAGTATTCTTGCCAGCAAGTTAAAGAAGTATGGGCTGGATGAATGGACTATAAGGTGGATAGAAAGTTGGCTAGATTGTCAGGCTCAGTGGGTAGTGATCAATGGCTCCATGTCTGGTTGGCAGCCGGTATCAAGTGGAGTGGCCCAAGGGTCGGTCCTGGGGCCGGTTTTGTTCAATATCTTCATAAATGATCTGGAGGATGGTGTGGATTGCACCCTCAGCAAGTTTCCAGATGACACTAAACTGGGAGGAGAGGTAGATACGCTGGAGGGTAGGGATAGGATACAGAGGGCCCTAGACAAATTAGAGGATTGGGCCAAAAGAAATCTGATGAGGTTCAACAAGGACAAGTGCAGAGTCCTGCACTTAGGACGGAAGAATCCCATGCACCACTACAGACTAGGGACCGAATGGCTAGGCAGCAGTTTGGCAGAAAAGGACCTAGGGGTTACAGTGGACGAGAAGCTGGATATGAGTCAACAGTGTGCCCTTGTTGCCAAGAAGGCCAATGGCATTTTGGGATGTATAAGTAGGGGCATAGCCAGCAGATCGAGGGACGTGATCGTTCCCCTCTATTCGACATTGGTGAGGCCTCATCTGGAGTACTGTGTCCACTTTTGGGCCCCACACTACAAGAAGGATGTGGAAAAATTGGAAAGAGTCCAGCGGAGGGCAACAAAAATGATTAGAGGACTGGAACACACAACTTATGAGGAGAGGCTGAGGGAACTGGGATTGTTCAGTCTGCGGAAGAGAAGAATGAGGGGGGGGATTTGATAGCTGCTTTCAACTACCTGAAAGGGGGTTCCAAAGAGGATGGATCTAGACTGTTCTCAATGGTAGCAGATGACAGAATGAGGAGTAATGGTCTCAAGTTGCAGTGGGGGAGGTTTAGGTTGGATATTAGGAAAAACTTTTTCACTAGGAGGGTGGTGAAACACTGGAATGCATTACCTAGGGAGGTGGTGGAATCTCCTTCCTCAGAAGTTTTTAAGGTCAGGCTTGACAAAGCCCTGGCTGGGATGATTTAGTTGGGGATTGGTCCCGCTTTGAGCGGGGGGTTGGACTAGATGACCTCCTGAGGTCCCTTCCAACCCTGATATTCTATGATTCTATGATTTGGTGCTTCAGGCAGAGGAGACTAAGCAGTAGCATTATGATATCAGAGGGAACTCAGCCAGTCATCACTCCCTCCTTCCAGTAACCCTAACCTTAAGCCCAAACCTTACCCCTGCTGCCTGCTTTGGCCATCTCGTTCTTTGACAGTGTTCATTTAGTGCTGCAGGCAAAGGAATCGCTCTGCCTTCAACCCCAAATGGACGTTGTTTAGATGAACTAAGAGTTTTGACTAGGCAAAGGTAAATGATCTTGCTTCAGCCAGGCATTGTGTGGAGGGAGCCATAGTGGAAATCTCCAGCCTCGTGCTTACTCAGTCAGTATAGCTTCTGATCTGAAGCAGCGCCCCCAGTACAGTCCTGAACCCCTGCATACTCTCAGCTTCCTCAAAGCACTCCAGAAATGACCTGCGGATTCATTTTCTGATTCATTTCAACCAATGGGATTGATGTAAATGAACTGGAGGGAAGAAGTGATGACTGCCTGAGGCCTAGTCCACACTGTACAATTAGGGCAACCCAGCTACATCATTCCAGGATGTGAAAAATCCACACACCTGAGTGGTGTAGTTAAACTGAGCTAGCCCCCGGTGTAGTCCGTGCTAGGTTGAGGGAAGAATTCTTCCATCAACCTAGCTACTGCCTCCTGGGGAGGTGGATTACCTACATACTTCCATTGGCATAGGTAGCATCTACACTCAAGCACCACAGCAGTACAGCTGTAGTTTCAAGTGTAGACAGAAGCCCTGGCAGAGGCAACTCAGGGCTTATGCATACAGCATCAAATGGGCACTGTTTGGAAACCAGACTTTTCCAAGTGTTCTTTTTCTTTCGGTGACATTTTCAACTGTCACCAAAATCAACTGGTTCTTCCCACTGACACCTAGAAATTTTTAAATTGATCAGGTGTGCTCTTCAAAAGTAGTTGTGTTACAGACAGAGAAATGCCATCAAGCTGAGTTTTAGGACTCACTCCTCACTTTGCTCAGCCAATCATATTTAATATTTTAATATAAAGGTCAAAAACAAAATTAATGAAAAATGATAAATCAAATCACCACATTTTTACATTCTCGAAACAACATTTCAACATTACTGAAACAATTTGATGTTATTGGATCCCTTTATTTCAATGTTCCTAAATCAAGTTCTTCTGAATTTTCATTTTGCAGGAAATGTCAAAACTCAGCTTTTGAGTCCATTCAGAACAAGTCCGAATTTCCCAAAGGAAGGACATTTTGGTTCCAATTGCTAAGGTATCACATGCTCTAGAAACAAAAGAAGTTAATTCTGGGGGTTTCAAGACCACATGTCACATAAATAGAAAATCCATGATAGCATGACATGGTATAACTAAGAGTGAATTACAGTGTGTGTGACACAGTAAAACTGCCAGGAAAGAATTAAGGGCTCTTTGTGTGCCACATGGTTCAGCAGGGAACTTACGGAGAGCATGCAGCCTCTTTCCTGGGGATTGAGGCAAGGGAAATGTCTCTGGGGGCTGCAGCTCACATTGGTTAGGGGAATTGCTTTGTTTTATGGTGCTCACAAGTTTGTGTTCAAACAATAAATTGTACCCTGAGGCAATGGCCTGAAAAGACGTGGGTGTGGCACTGGTTCGTTCCTGGACTGGTGCAATAAGCTAATTTACGAAGTCATGCCAAAGAAGCACAATAAAACTATACATTATGACAGATTCTGCATACACTATATTCTACAGGAAGATTACTTTAGAATTTTATAACTGCAGATTTTTAGATCACTCCGTCTGTAAACCATGCTCCCTTAGTACCATCACTCCAACTTGTAGTCTGTCATAAACAGATATAAGTAAGATAAGTACTGATTAATGCTGCAATGCAAATAAACAGGCCCATGGCCTGTAAGGTAATTTGCTTAGTTAATCAAGACCTAAGTATCTTGAAATAAGTATAACATGGCAACAATGATGTAGGTAATTGCTGGGTAAGTTCTATTTAACTGATGCTTTAACCTTGGATAACACAGGGAAGTAATACCACATTATTGATATTTTAGGATAAGTTTAAGGAATAAGTATGATTAAACACAGAAATACCATGGCAACTAATTGATGCACATGCTAGTGAGGTAAATATGCAAGTAACCAATTAACAGTGTGTACCCCTAAAAGATAGAATGCAGAAGCTTAAATAAGGAAGATGGGAACAGACACATAGGAATATGCATAAAATACAGGAGGCATCCTATATGCTGTAGCATACGCTGGAACGTGAAAGACTGGTGACCCACCATCACTCATACCACTTATTTCAGGATCCAGGGCTGGACATTCTGTATTATATTTCTTTTCCTTATCATATTGCAGTATTCATGGGTTCATCAGATTATTAAAGTAAATGTGATTAGCCTAAACTGGTTCTCATGTGCTCATCAGGTCTCTCATCCCGAGAAGACTCATAATATAGTAACTAATCTGGAGGCTGAACCCTTTCAGTCTCCTACATGCTAAATTGTTAAATTATAATTTCCAAACTACAGATTTTGGCTACAAACTGCACCAGACATGGTAGCCAGGAACATCTTATTTAAGGGACATGCCTTATCTAGTACCTAATAACTTGCATCCTGTAACAAAGCAGCACAGGACACACTTTGTTCCATACTTCAGCAAAAATCATACACAGGATGGTACACTCTGATCCGGATGATTTTGTATCACAGACAAAAGACGGCAGGGTTTAAAGAAACTTTGTCCCATGATATTTATACAATTGTCCTTTATTTCTTTGAAAATGTATGGAGTCAGTCAAGCTAGACCTACGTAGAGAAAGGAAAAATAATACATTTTAACACTCTCTAAAACTTTTGGTTACATCTCTTACAGTGTTGTGAATATTAGCTTCATGAACTCATAACTTACCAGATCTTTTCCCCTTGGAAAGACTTTCCATAGAATTTCCAGCACCATATGGGTCAGAAGATATTGTACCTAAAATCCATCACTGGTCTGGGACTGACCATTGTCTATCATGAGCCAAGTGGTGACGCAGTCATAGGTGCACATGATAAATGCAATTTAGCAAATGAATACCAACAACATACCCTATATGGAGTGTGTTTCTTAATGTTTTAGGGGATGCTATAGCATTGCCCTTTTTGGAATTACAGAATTTGGCAATACCATTAGCTTTGTCTTATACATCACTCACGTTCAAACCCATATATCCGTGTTTATTCCTTAATTTGATCACATAATTGATTCACCCCCAGAGACAATAGTTCATCTGTTATTTGTTTTTGACTACTGGCTTAAGCAATATTTAAGCAGGTGCACATTTACACTTAAAAGAGCATAAAACATTAAAATGGAGGAATTCAGCTATTAGAGAAAGAAAGAATCCCCATTTAATTTTTTGGTGGGTGAGGTTTTTCTCCAAACACACTTTCTAATAGGAAATTAAATATTGTCAATGGGGGGAGGGAGTGAAAAAAATGGTCAAGTCAGTTTTTATTTCTCAGCTTTGTCTGGCTACAAATTTAATTACCAGTGATAACTAATTGCAATGGCAGCTGAAAGAAATGAAAATGTACCCATCTGAAAATATAGCAAGTTCTCCCTACCACCTTCTTCTCTGTCCCCCATCCTGACATTTTTGAGTTCCAGTCCTTCTCCTTCTGAATTTGTTTGGGTTCCCATCCCATTTTCTATGTTGCCCCTGCCCTGCCAGTCTTACACCTGTTGCTCCTCACATTAGGGTCCTTCCTATCTCCTTACAATAATTTGCTGGAGAGGCTCTAATGCTGCAGCGGTGGAGGGGGGCACAGAAGGTGTTCTCAAGCCACTGATTCCATTTGTGGACTTGATGGTCCAGAAAGCTAGAACTGAACAGGGCCAGAGATGAGGGCTTTAGTCAGCTGGATTCTTCCCCCATCCCTCTTACACTGGTGCAAGGCAATTGGACTCTGCAGCCACATCCTTTACCCCAGTTCAGTAGTGGCTGAACTCCTAGGACCCTCACTGAGCACACTTGACTACTCCTCTTCTCCTGTGGCGCTGTTCTGAAAATGTGATCTTGCACCACTTGACCTCAATGGGTATAGGATCAAGAAATGAGTGACTGGGCAGCTGAGGAAGGTTGCTCTCAAATTGCTCCCTTCTATAGTGCTCTATCAGGTCAGCAACTGGCCAGAGTGCTGAGTGTAGGCAATGCCAAAGGATATGGCTCGCGAGAGACCCCAATGACTCATTCTCCCCAAGCAAAATAATACTGCTTGGGGAGAAGCAGACCATTAGAAAGCTGCATGATTCCTGTGATTGTGCAATGAATTTAAAGTGCTACAAAGATATGTTGTGTTTACCATGATTAGAAGGGTTGACAACGGTGACGTCTAACTCATTCACTGTATTCACTGTCTGTCACGTATTAAAAACAGAAATGCACATTCGTTCATTATTAGCAGCTTGTACTATCATAGCATCTCTGGACCCAAACCAAGATCAGGCCCCCACTGTCCACTTACTATTTAAGGATACATAAAATATGTCAGAAATCAAATCAGTGCAGGAAACGAGTGACTGATCGACTTATTACCAGCTAATATTGCAATCCTCTTCCCAGCACTATATGTTAATATTTCCACTCTGAATAGGGTTTAAAGCCCCTTTGAGAAATTCGAAATGTCCAATTTATCAGAATGGCAGGAAGTTATTGAATTGCCATCACTTTATTAGAAGCAAGTCTTTGTTTTTTATTATTCTATTAAATGTTTTAATTATAAATGGAAAGAAAAATAGTGAAATGCATAAAGCTACAGAAACTAGAATAGCATCTTGCTATTTATGATCTACAATAACTACATAAATAAGGAAATAAGCTGTTGATTACATTGCCTTAGCTCAATCAGAAACCAGAAATAAGGCCTTCCGTAACATATTTGCAGCTCATGCTTTTTAGCAAGGAAATTGCACAGCTGATTTAAGTGTCCATTTATATTCAACTTTACAGACATAATATTATTAGAGAGACAAGGTTCAATTCTATTGAACCAACTTCTGTTGGTGAAACAGACAAGCTTTTTAGCTTTACACAGAGTTCTTCTTCAGGTCTAGGAAAAGTCCTCAATGTAACAGCTAAATACAAGGTGGAAGAGATTGTTTAGCATAAGTAGTTAACACGTTGCAAAAGACCATTCAAGGTGAAGTGGGCAGCTAACATCTCTGCAGTCGCAGGACTGTTTTTATTAAGTTCAGGATTTTTGGTGTCTATCAGAATTATGAATTTAAACTCCTAGGCTCATTTTTAGAAGATGCGTGGGTTTTCTTTGTGGATGAGGACTCAGAGGTCAGATATGGAGTGATTGTTTTGTGAAAAGTGTTCGTCCCTAGGTGATATTGTGTTTTTCTCTTGGGTAATTTTTCTGTGTGAATTCACTTGAGGATGTAATGATTGTCTCATTTCACTCACATCATTATTGGAATATTTAGTGCACTGGATGAGGTACACCCCATGTTGCGACAGGCACATGTAGGATCCATGGATCTCTGAAGATAGGTGCGGTGATCTGTGGGTTTCTTGTATATAGTTATCTGTAGGTTTCCAGTGCTGAAGCTGATGGTGGTGTACAGGAAATTGATGCTGGCATGGGAGTGTTCTAGAAACTGTTTGATGGATGGGCGGTGATGGTTGAAGTTGTGGTGGAAATCAGGTCATTGGTCCAGAAGATGAAAACATAACTGATGTATCTCAGGTATATCATTGGTTTTGTGATGCACTTGCCCAGAAATTCTTCCTCGAGGTGGCCCATTAAGAGATTGGCATATTGGGGAGCCATCCTAGTTCCCACTGTAAAATTGTTATGGGTGAGGATGAAATGGATGAGTTTGATGATGACTGGGGGGGAGAGGGGGAATATCTGCATATTGTCCAGTAACCATCCCAAACACATCAGTTATCTACAGCCAGGCACTCAAATACCACACACTATGTTCCAAGGAGGAAGTCTGCAATACACACCTTAACACACTTAAAACTGCCTTCACTAGACAAGGACACCCCAACAGAGAAGTAGATTGCACCATGGAACAGTCACCTAAATACACCGAGAGAACCTGCTTCAATATGGGGAAAAAACCCTCTGACTGTACACCCCTAGTTGTCACCTACCTCCACACACTAGAACCCGTATGGGATACCATTAAACAATTACAACCCATGCTCAATGGGGACCACATACTAAAGGAAATCTTTCCTAAACCCTCTCTTCTGGCCTTCAAACAACCCCCTAACCTCTTCTCTCTTTGAAGTTCATCTTCAAAAACAAGCTCCCCACTAGGGTTGCCAATCCTTCAGGAATTAAAGATTATACCATGTAATGAAACCTCCAAGAATACGTCCAACCAAAATTGGCAACCCTGCTCCCCACAGACCAGAACACACCAATTTAAAGAGGCACCAAAACAAAGGTGCAAAACTTGCAGACATATCTCCACTGCTACCCACCTTGTCTTTAATATCTTGGGACTGACACGGCTACAACAGCACTGCAAATAATATCATTACACTTTCACATCTGTGTACTAATCACACACATATATTTTACACATACAGGATTTAAATTTTTTGCATGTTGTACAAAAAACGAGAGTATAAAACTATATTTATTGTGACCTTTAAGAGATTAAATAAGTGTTAAGGTTTTAGAAGACAAAAATCCATACATTCTCAACACAGGTGTAATATTTTGATTAAAGACTCAGGTACTAACCACTATGTTTTTGCACAGCAATATAAAATTACACTTTGCCAGAGGGGAATTAATGAATCAATCAATCTACATACAGTAAAATACTGAAATCTTATTAAAATACTTCTTCAAAATGAGGGGTATATAGTCAAAACTAGATTATATACTGTAAATTGCATAAATGACATTTCATCAAAACACAAAAGCAGTAAAGTCTCTGAAAAGTTCAGATAGCTATTGCATCACTACGTTAACATTCCCAAATCCTGCATTATATTTGGAAACCTTCCTAATAGTCACAATAAAGTACTGAGGGCCAAATCCCAAAAGATTCAGAGTTTTGGTTTACGTAAATAAGCATCCAGATGTTCCGGAATGAAATCCTAGCCCCTCCAAAGTCAATGGGAGTTTTGCCACTGACTTCAGTGAGGCCAGGATTTCACCCCAGATGTTTTTTTTCCTGAACCTCTGAGGCTCTCCAATTGGCAGCACAATCCTCCTTACCTTACCTGCAGAGTTACTTTCCCAGTGGGCAAGGCACAGCCATCAGCCAGCCAACCAAATCCAGCAACAGGCTCCTTGAAAAAGTGACCAACAGGCTGACTCACTCCTCACATGGCCTCCATTATCTCTCCCACTCAACTCCCTCAATCCAATCTCAAATTATTTGGATTGCCCAGTCTAAGGGTACACAATGGGTTGAAAACTCCACTGTTTTTCCAATTTCAAAAAGGCAGTGCAGCAGGACTCCAGTGAATCTCACTACTCCAAAACATGGGAACATTATGCCCAGCAACTTTCAAAAGAGGTTACCTGAAGTGTAGAATTTTCATAGTACCTAAATCCCATTTCCAAAAGTGACTGATCTAGGAGCCTAAATCCCTAAGTGACTTTTGAAAACATGATTTAGACTCTTAAGTCACTTAGGTAACATTTAGATAAGGGTTGCAGGCATCTGGACCCACCATCCCAGACACTAGTATATCAGCCAACACGGGTAAGAAGAATGGTGAGGAAAGTGGAATGGCCATGCTGGGCCTATGTATCTTATGCACTAATATGACCCCTATCACTGCAGTATCTGACTGCCTCACGATCTTTAATATACTTATTCATATATCTATGTAACACAGAGGGAAGTGGGGGAGATATTCCTTATATGAACTTTCCTAGACCTCAAAATTACTTACTTTTGGTTGAGTTCACCCATCCCAATGTTAGATACATTAGCCCACACATAGAATTGTAGGACGGGAAGGGACCTCAAGAGATCATCTAGTCCAGTCCCCCTGCACTCATGGCAGGACTAAGTATTATCTAGACAAGTACTACAATTGTATACATGACATATATTCTTTTGAAATTAGTTTAATTATCCCCAGAGCTAAGTTATGATACTACACTGTACTGTATCAAAAGATTAGAACTTCAAAGCATTACTAACTCACAAAATGTTCTATACAGTGTTATGTAAATAATTTAGCAAGCCTGCAGTGATTCCACCTTGTGATATCATCCTATCTGCTCAACATAAACAGGGTTTAGCCTGCATCTGTACTTTGATGTAATCTCTCTTGATAAATTCTCTTGGTGCCCCTATCTGTGCTTCTCTATTAAAAGGTATTTGTAGCAGTACACAGTGGAGACCAGTTAAGGGAACAGAGTTTTCATATAAAACTTCTGACCATAAGACATTGTGAAACCATCAGCAGTATGCACATTGTTTACCTAAACTTCAATGGGATTACTTATTCACAGGATCAAAGCACATGCTAAAGTGCCTTGCAGGATCAGTGCCTTAATGTCCACTATGCCAGAGATGTTAATACTCATCTCGATTTACTGCTTAAGCACATGTTTCTGCTCTGGAGTTAATACCTGGTATGCTGACTGAAGGGTGTCAGATGAAAAGCAGAAGGGAGCAGAAGCAGAGAGTCAAGGCTTGGTCACCTGCAGAGTTTATAAACTCTATTATAGGGCCAAGGTTGCGGTCAGAACTTCTGCTTAGTGGTGCTTCTAAGCTTTGCAACCATGACATATTTTTTATATGCTCCGCAGCGGCTCATCTTTACACCCTGGTGTTTGGGCTCCAGTTTGCTACAGCCATGTATGTTCATGTCTAAGTCTATTCTACTTAAATTTTTATTGGCTATTGAATACATTCAGGTTGAGTTGGGGGTTAACTGAGAGACACTATTGTCAATTTTTTTTTTTAAATCAGCATTGTTCAAAACAGTGGGATATGAGATCCCACAGTTTCCCCCCTTATTTAATATAGGAAATAATTTCACTGTGTCAGATACCACTGCATGTTAACAGTAGCTAAATATCAACTGTTTAATGGCAACAATTCTATATAAAGGCATTAAGGGATTTTTCTTTATACTGATGATTTTTCCAAGAAAATTGATACTGAAAATTAATTTTAAAAAAAGTTAGAAAAAAACTTTAGTATTAGGTAAAAAATTGAACCACCACTTTAGAAATTGTAGTTTTCTTCTCTTCAAAATTAGAGAATTTTAATTCAAAGAACTTTGTTATAACTGAGTTAAGGTTATGCATTGATATCTTTTTAAGATAACATAATTACAATTTAGGAACTTAAGTTTCTTCTATATGGCAACTTGTAGGGTTCTACCATTAGCAAGTGCAGGAAAAGCCACAGAAAGGGGAAAACAATAAAGGCTGGTGTTGAAAACAGTTTGATGTGTAGGTTTCTTTAAATACAACTACAATCACTTGACTTTCAAACAGTTAACTTTTGCTTTGAATTTTCTGTCTTACATCTGTTTTTATAACTACAATATTTTAACAATTTTATTTTACATCCACAGATCTCAATGTAGTACCTTAATTGTATGTTAAAGGCTTTTTACTGTGATTTGAAGATCACAAAGTACTTTTTGTAAGACTAGGAGAAGACAGCCGGGGTAACTATATTCTGACTACTTGAAACAGTGGGACTACTTGCATGAATAACAACTATTCCAGGGAGTAAGTTTTTTCCCCCCAAGGACATCACTTTAAATTCCATCTGCAATTTTAACTGAATAAAGAATTTTTCCACTTCCCATCTTGAAAGGTTATGCAGTAATTTCCTTGCACTGTTAAACAGCTACCATACTTCTGTGTTCTTTGGCTTTTTCCCTGCATCATTACTTTCCTTGGTTACCTCTGTTTTGTGGTCTCCAAAGAGAGTGATATCTTGAGGCAAAATAGCATTCAACAATTTAAAAACAGACTTTTTGCAGCATGAAAGCTGAACAAATGTGCTTTGCTTCGGGAAGAGCATCAACAGGAAGCATCTTGCTCCGGTATCACTGCTGTAGGGAGGAGCATCCCAATCACCCTTTTTCAAATCACTAGTCTTCTAGGGCAGATCTGAAGCCCACTGAAATCAACAGAATTCATTGGGCATTTGATCAGGCTCCTATGCCAAATGGAAATTTGTTATAAGAGCTGCAATTGTTTTATGAATAAGCTCCAAATGTTGGGAGCAAAACTGTCTACCAGCTTCCTGAATTCTCTCCCCTAGTTTACCTTTTATAGTACCATTTATTCAACTAAGTCAGTTCTTCCTTGGAACCTGGTAATATTACACCTAACCTTAAACAAGTGTTAATAGTTCCTTTGTTGCAACTTTTTCAACTGTCTAATATTTGCCTGATTTCCACTTCATTTTTTTTAATCTAAAGTGCTTGAAAAAGTAATTTACATTCCGATACAAACTCATCTTGTTCCATTTAACTCATGTAAAATACTAGTCACGTTGCAGAGCTCACCACAGCACAGAAGCTCCTTTGGGAAGGAGTGTAATGATTTACTGGAATCTGCTGATTCAGGATCTTTACCACTCTTATTTTTGTTATACCTTCCAGCCACTGATACTACCAACCATGGAATTCTTTTGACATATTTACACTCTATTGTTGGGTACTGAATTGACCTTGTTTGAGTCCTAGTCATGATATCGGTCAGCAACAGTTATTGTGGATTGCTGTAGTTCTGAATTTCCTGCTTTGTGATGTGATAATCTCAGCAATCAGAGTCAGGACCTTCATTCCCCTTATGTGTTAACATGCAATGTGTTATTGTTATGCATATATCATCAGTCCCTTAGATGAAGAATGCTATTATTCATTTAAATGTGTTTTAACAAGTGTTGTTGAGAGATCATTAAGATAACATCAAAGTAGTTTGCTTATGAATTGCCTAGTTTTCGATTGCATGTACTTTGCTATGTAATGACAGATGTTAGACACAAACAGTTGCTTAAAAGAAAATTTCAAATAGTTTTACAATCATTAAAATTTAATTTGTCAAGGTCAAATTTCAGCTAATACAGAGGTGAAATGTAGGCTAATGTAAAGTATTTAAATTTTGTTATGGCCATGAAACTTAAGAGAAATATTAGTTTCCTAGCTCTGTGCGTATGTGTCAGCCACAGTGTTGTAAAACTCTGAAGGCTTAATGTTAGCGAGTTGGAACTCTGAGTCCATCGCTTACCACACAATTCCCTCCCTGCAGCCAGTAAAACTGCAGCATGCAAATTAACTGAATAGTGATGATTGGGTAAGTATGTCACAATTACATAACTTAAGAATGACTTGAGCTACTGAAATAGCTCTGAGTAAAACTGTAGAAAGATGATACAGCCATTGTTATTAACTTTGCTTGATAACAACCTAATGTTTTGCTGTCATTTTTTGTTTGGTTGTTTGTGTTCTTTGTTTTTAAATATAGCTTAATCGAGAGCAGTAGTGTTAATGCATGTATGCGTGTGCAAGAGAGTATTTTTGATTCTCTGGGACTATGGCTCTTTAGCTACCAGGCTCCCCAGAAAAGTTATAATCTGAAGACAAAAAGATTGTTGAGGCCCATTTTTAATTACATTTTAACCCAAAAATTATCAACAAGTTTATTTCTAAATCATTAGAAAATGCAGTCTTTGTTCACCATTACATGTGTATATTTAAAAAAGGAAACACTGTATTAATCATACAAAACAATGAATGCAAACCTTGACGCACCCTTAATTAGGGTGACTCGATAACACTTCACAACTGTAGAATTATGTTGTTTCTAGTCTCAGTTTCTAATCTGTTACACATTTAAAAAAACCATTCAAGGAACATTTCCTTTGAATTGCTCTTGTCTGGTTTAAAAATTGATCATTTTAAACAGGTTTTATTGTAAAGCACCTTGCAATGCCCATATGGAGGGAGCTGCATAAATATATTCTGTTGTTGTTACCGAGGGAACCAGGTTGCTGAGAGAGTATTAAGAACTCTGCCATGACTTAACCCAACTGCAGATAGTTATCAGCACAACTAAGTACTTTCAGAGGTCACCCACAACATTTCTCTCCCTCCCCTCTCCACTCCAGCTCAAATCTCACTGAAAAGATAAAATAGGGGATGGAGCCAAAGGGGACCCTTGTCCATTAAAAAAAATACTTCTAAAAGGAGAAGATCTAAGGGTTTCAGGCAAGTCTTCAATCAGTTGTGTCACTTACAGGCCAATAATCTCACAGGAGGCATTAGAAAATGACTAAACTAGATTCGTAGAATGTGAGGGATTTCACTTACACAGTGATTCTGAATTGCAATATCTCTAATACGGATTTAAGAACCTTGTCCCAGAAGACAAGGTTCTTTGATTATAGTCTTCATATGGAAAAATCCCCCCTTTTAAACTATAAACTAACCTAATGTCATTTTCACCCATTAACTGCAGTGTATTTATGCATTTAGGCCGCAGTTCAGCAAGGTACTTCAGCATGAGCCTAACTTTAAGCTTTAATAGGACAGATCATATGCTTAAATTTAGGCATGTGCTGAGATACTTGCTGCACTTGGTCCTTAGTCAAGAAACAGAATATGAGTGACTTGTTTTAAAATCTGATGTGGTTTGAAAAGTTGTTTGTCAAACTAATGATAACCTATGTTTAAACTACCATTACAGCTTGGAAGAAGGAAATCCAGACTAATGTAAAAAAAAGTCAAGTCAGCAATACGTTTCTAGAGCTTTACCTCCTTAGGGATCAGACAATAGTAGTAAGATATGGAACAAGAAATCACTTAAGAAATCAGATGAATTGTAAATGAGTACACTCTGACTGGTTGCAGTGAGTTCCATATAAAGCTTGGGATATTTATAGTGTTTTGTTTTCTGTACCTCTAACTTCGTCTCCCCTTTACATTTTAGTGTAAAAGAAAAAAACTTGTTACAGTTTTGAAATTCATAACCATAAGAGATTTATAAGTATTTCTGAGAGATACATATATTTACTTCATAATTCCATTAAGTTGTTTTTCTGACTCTTAAGATAAATATTGACTTCAATGAAACTTCTCTGGTCAATAAATCTTGCTGATAACCTATAGAAGTGAATATCACTGAAATCAGTTTAAATAATGCTTCCAATAGACTTATAACATTTAAATAAATGTTATGTCTCCAGAGTGTGTGCGTGCATATCTGTGTTTATAGAATATTCCTTTACCTGCATCTGCCATTACTATATGTATCAATTTTATTTATATCTATTTAGCTTTAAGCCATAGATGGTATACATAACATGGTTCACTCCTAAGTGGAATGATTTTCTTAGCACAGAAGAAATAGCATGATTGTATCAGAAGAGAGCACCAAACTAAAATATTATACCCATCCTCCATCTACATCATTCAGCATGTATATCTGTAGTATCGTATCTCAGTTAGAAACATCACTACATAAGTGAATAGGCTATTAAAAATGATGCACCTCAAAGTATTACACCCTTTGTTAAAAAAAAAAAAAAAAAAAAAAGGCAGAAATGGCTAAATTACCACCTCTTTAAAAACAGAAAATAATTACATGGCACCAAGTATTTTATTAACAAAAACACATGATTCTGGGATTAAATACTCATTGAGGTGAGGTATGTAGTAAGTGATGAAGTAAGCTGTAGCTCATGAAAGCTTATGCTCTAATAAATTTGTTAGTCTCTAAGGTGCCACAAGTACTCCTGTTCTTTTTTTGTAGTAATTTGTGTCTCTAGTCCACCACTCATGAGTGTTAAAATGATCCGAAATCATAAAAATAAAGTATGTACTTGTATACATGTATACACTTGGTACATACAGTATACTGCAATGTATTCATAATAAACATAGCCCTTAAATGTGTATTCAAATATTTCATTGTGCGCAAGGAATATCCATGTTCCAATTATTTTTTCTTAACAGTGTTCAAATGTGCTATGGGAATGAAATAGCTGGCTCAAATGAGAATCACAGACTATCAGGGTTGGAAGGGACCTCAGGAGATCATTTAGTCCAACTCCCTGCTCAAACAGGACCTATCCCCAATTTTTTTTGCCCCAGACCCCTAAATGGCCCCCTCAAGGATTGAACTCACAACCCTGGGTTTAGCAGGCCAATGCTTAAACCACTGAGCTATCCCTCCCCCTGGGGAAACATTAATATGAAACGGATTACAGGAAACCTTTTCACATTGATGTTGCAGCTCTGTTTCTGATTGCTATGCCAAGTTCAGACTTTATAATAAATAAGCACACAAAAAATGGGTGGGGGCTCTCCACTTGTTCTCTTCGAACAAGTGAAGTCTATTTAGCCCATCCTAGGCAATGCTATGGTACAGGTTTTTTTATTATGTATTTTATATACTGTATATTTGGGCATGCTAATGTTCAGATACCAGAACAGTGACACAGTATCTGTTGATTTGATTATAGATGGGGTAGTCGTGTTACGTCTTGGCAAATGATAATCAACACGTAGACATTACAAGCAAAAACCAGTTACAAACCCAATAGTTAGATTTCTGTGCTTTTTATGTATGAACACAGCCCTCCTGAGATAAAGCAGTGACCTTTCTCTCTGACTCACAATGGCAAAACACTCTTCTTATGAGCTTACTACTGTGAAGCCTTGTTGTTAGTGTGAAGAATCAGGGAGATGTGTAGTAAGGTAGACAGAACATTTCAAATATTTGAGAAGTATTGAATTCTATTTCCAACAGTTCATCAGTTCTTGTGATTTTATTAGAACTGTAAACAACCTATACTTAATATTTTATTAACAGGTACAAGTACTTCAAAAGGAATATTTTTATAATATACAATTTGGTGGAGACGAAATTTAACACCTTAACAACCAGTTGTTTTTAGGTTTAATCTTAAACAGGTGTTAATGTAATATCTATAATTTTCATGCAACAGTAGGACCATTATGCTTTTAATAGGTGGGTTTCTACCTGAAAAAAACCCTAACATGGCTTACACCAAATGTAATATTTTCTATGTATCTCAGTCATTTTTAACTCTGTCACTGTCTCCCATCCTTTCCATTAGTGAATAATTTGCAGACTGTTAAAATATGTAAACCCATCCAGCCTCTTTTGCTTCCCTATCCATACGTATCTATCTCCTTATTTTGATTATACTACACACTAACCATGGGCTTCATCTAAAAAGCTATTCAGAAAACTCTAACACACCATGCAATTTATCTCAACTCAGTTCTTTGCTTTTAAAAGTTACATAAAGCAAAACAACAACATTGCTTTAAAGCAGATGAGCCACAGCACTACTCACAAGCACCTCACAACCACATAAGATATTCACTACAGCCATCCACAGCATCAGTTCTGCTGTGGCCCCAAAGGCACATGGTTAAGTCATAGAATACCACTGCAGGAGTTGATCCTTCAGGGAAACCTCCAGGACTCTACACAGAGTTAACATTTTAAAGTCCCACATAGGAAGAGAAAAAAAAATCAAATCTACACTCATGTTTTCTTTTAAACAATCCTAGGCCTACATGAGATAAATTACAAGCCAACACAGCAGTCAGCCCCAGTGCCACCTTCCCAATACATCTCCACTCTCCTCAGTGCTCAGTTTGTAGGAGGCTGGGAAATATTGCAGGGATGTTCAGTAACTTCCCAGGCTCCGCATAACTTTCCCACTCACATTTTACACAGCAGTTTGGGGACTATATTCTGGCAGGCTATTTACCTCGGTGGGCCGCTTCAGGACCTTTGGTTCGTTTCTTTCCTCCTCTATCCTTTGGGAATTTCGCCAACAGATCACAGAAGCTCACCCCTCACTCCTCCCTAGCCTTTGCTGGAGGAGCCCCAGTGGGGAAAGGAAAGAAGGGGAATCAGAAGCTGGCTTACATGCTCCAGTTGGTCTTTCCTCCTCAGCCAGACGCTGGCACTGAAGTCCTGCTGCTTGACAGTGCTGTAGAAGTTGGCGCCTACTCTGGGGAGGCTCGGGGACGGCTCTTTGGGGCGGCTCTTCAGCCTCAGCTGCTCGAAGCCCTCGTGGGGGGAAGAGGCGAGCCAGTCATGCCTGACTTCCATCTTGACATGACAAGGCAGAGTCCAAGGAAAACCAGAGGAAATCAAGGAACGAGGAGGCACCAGGTTGGGTGGGGGGGGGGGAGGGGAAGAGGGAGGCGGAGAAATAATTCAGGAGGGAGGGGGAGGCGAGGGGGAAGACGAGCTGCAGGTGGGAGGTGGGAGGGGAGCAGGGGGACTCCGGACAGCAGATGCTCCAAGATGCCGCTGCTGCTCGTTGCCCCCGCCGGCCGGCGGCTGCAGTCCGGAGCGGGCGCAGCGCAAGGCGGCTGCTTGCGGCTCTGGCTGGGACCCTGAGCCGGAGGCAGACGCGCGGGGCGGCGGCAGCGGCTGAAGAGGGAGGGGCTGGGCTCGGCTCCCTCTCCAGCCAGCCCGCAGGTTGGTGCAGTGAAGGGGCTGGAGCTGCTGCTGCCGCCTCGGCCCCTGGCATTCGTTCAGCTCCTCCTCCTCCTCTCCAGCAGCCACCTTTGGGGAGCACTCAACAAGCCCCACGGTGGCTTCGAGGAAAGGAGCCGCCCCGCCTCCTCCCTGGGGGTGCAGGCGGCTTCCCCGGGGGAGCGGAGGGGACTGCCGCTGAATCCAGGCGCGCTTGTCTAACTGGGGGGGAGCCCCCTTCCCTTGTGAACGGCCCTTTCCTTGGCTGGCCAAAGTTCAGCGGCTCCCCAAGCAGGGAACGCGCGTCCCCCTTCTCCAGCCAGTTCCCGAGCCGCGCCAGCCCCGTCTGCCGCACCTGGGAGTCAGCGGCACCGGCACGAGCAATCCCTGAGCTCACATCCACCTGTGGGGAGCAAGCGCCCCGCCGTGTTGCACGGCCCCCTTGGGACCACTCTGTGGGGGGAGCGTGGCTGGCCACTCCCTTGGGGTGGGCTCAGCTCTTTCTCCCATCCCTCACGCCTGTATGCAGGGCGAGGTGCAGTCATCACACGTCACTCGCTTTCTCTCCCTCTGCTTTCCTTGCAGCATGCAGGTTACAATGCCAGCAGGACTCAGGTCCGGTTCACTCCGAAGTCCCGTCCCCCTCGAACTTCCACAGACTGGATTCTTCTTGGTCAGGCTGGCAGAATCAGCACCTGTGAGGGGTTGGATCACAGAAACCCCCTGGGGTTGCCAACTGATTTGCCAAGACTACTTCTGCCCCTGCCTTCCCAGCTTGGGATTTCAGTGCCCTGCCTGGTTTGAGCCAGACCCGCTAGCCTGCTGCAAACCCAGACCCAGGTCTGAACCACATCCCCTAACAGCTGTAGGCTTAAACTGAAAGCAGCTTAAGAAGCGTTCCTGTCTTTAACATTCAGATGCTCAACTCCTAATGGGGTCCAAACCTCAAATAAATCCGTTTTACCCTGTATAAAGCATCTAGAGAGTAAACTCATAAATTGTTCACCTTCTATAATAGCGATAGAGAGATATGCACAGCTGCTGGCTCCCCCCACCAGGTATTAATACATACTCTGGGTTAATTAATAAGTAAAAAGTAATTTTATTAAATACAGAAAGTAGGATTTAAGTGGTTCCAAGTAATAGCAGACAGAACAAAGTGAATTACCAAGCAAAATAAAATAAAACACGCAAGTCTAAGCCTAGTACAATAATAAAAGTGAATACAGATAAAATCTCACCCTCAGAGATGTTTCAATAAGTTTCTTTCACAGACTGGATGCCTTCCTAGTCTGGGCACAATCCTTTTCCCTGGTACAGCCCTTGTTCCAGCTCAGGGGGTAGCTAGGGGATTTCTCATGATGGCCCTCTCATTTGTTCTGTTCCACCCACTTACATATCTTTTGCATAAGGTGGGAATCCTTTGTCCCTCTGGGTTCCCACCCCTCCTTCTCAATGGAAAAACACCAGGTTAAAGATGGATTCCAGTTCAGGTGACATGATCACATGTCACAGTAAGACTTCATTACCCACTTGCCAGCACACAGGTATACAGGAAGACTTACAAGTAAAACAGAGCCATCTACAGTCAATTGTCCTGGTTAATGGGAGCCATTAAGATTCCAAACCACCATTAATGGTCCACACGTTGCATAACTACAGTAGGCCCTCAGAGTTATATTTCATAGTTCTAGTTTCAGATACAAGAGTGATATATTTATACAAATAGGATGACCACACTCAGTAGATTATAAGCTTTGTAATGATACCTTACAAGAGACCTTTTGCATGAAGCATATTCCAATTACCTTATACTCACACTCATTAGCACATTTTTATAAAATCATATAGAGTGCAATGTCCCAGCACCTAAACCGTTTTGTCTGAATATGTGAAACAAGGCTTTGTGGGAGCTAAAGCTTCCTAATGTAGCCAAGAGGATGACAAACGAGTCACCAGGGGAATGATCTTTGTTAGACACTACCCCAAGGAATTCATGCTGGCAGCACTGGTTCAAGACAAAATGAACAAACACAAAGGCTGATAAAGAATCTCAAGGAAAAAGGAAAATCGTTGGCTTGTTCTGCATGATGTTTTTTCATAGCTGTTTCAACAACTCTAATAATATATTTGCATACAATACAATAATGCATGCAAACAATAGACTAATGCATTTATAGAGCAACTTCCATTCAAAGAGTTCTAAACACTTTACAGATATTAATGGATTAAGCCTCACAGTGCTCCTTGAGTGAAATCACTATTATTACCCCTGTTTGACAAATGGGGAAACTGAGACAAAGATTAAGTGACTAAGGAAGGTTGTGCAGGTAATCAGCGGCAGGGTCAGGAACAGAACCCAGATTTTCAGACTCAAGGTCTTATGCCTTCATCACAAAATCATTGTTACTTTATAAGGTCCTACACTGATTTAGTGCATGCCAGAATTCCACAATAATGGCTTGAACACTACAGCTTACAACAGCATTACTGAAGTGTTCTGGGCCATGGTATGTAGAATACTCAGTACTGTAGTTCTTTTATGAGGAAATGAGTCATTTGTTTTGATTGTGATCTCTTTGCTGTAGTCCACTGTCCTCTCTTTTAGTAGAGGTTGAAATATGTCAGTATTTAACAGAAATAAACTAATAGGAATTTCCTTTTTCACAGTGTGCAGAACCAGTTCACTAATTCCCCACACTCCTCAGTATTATATTAAGCACAGACAAAAAATTCCAACTCCCTCATACAGCACTAAGAAATAATTATTGTAGCTCAGAATGGCATGTCAGTTTCTGATGAATGTTTGCAGGCAGATCATTTGTGAAGAGAATTCAAAAGTTGTTTTGGTAAAGAATTAAAACTGATGTTCTATAAATAAGGTGGTATTAAACTAAAATGCTATATTGTGCAGTTAACTGAGGCTACCCTTTTAAATAGTAAAAGTAGTAAGACTAGACAATGAGAAATTTTTTTAAAAGTTCTATATTAACTGTGCATATGGGCCCAATCCTGCTCCCATTATTGTCAATAGGTACATTTCAATGGTGGTAAGATCTAGTCATTGGTGCATTTAAATCATGATGATGCCAGTCTGAAAGAGAACTTTGAAAGAAAGACTTCAAAGAGTAAAACCAACTATGGAAGTAGCTATGAGGCAATGACCCTATTTTCTTAGTGTTTATGAAATACAGAGAGAAATAAAAATGTACTCAGCGGAACAAAAGAGCTTTATTTATATCAAGGGGTTTTGGTGACAATATAAAAATGTAGTGTTTTGTTCTAGTAGTAACAAAAATACAGTTACATAATATGTACTGTTTGGTTGTGTTTTATTTTTTTGATGACACTTGGGTAACAACCAAAAATACAGATGCTGAATGTGAACAGTTTTCACTCAAAAGTTTATAGGATTCCTACTTTCCCCAACAGTTTGAACTTCTCTGTATCTTTCTCTGTCTGTTCTCCTGACAATACAGTAAAAGTGGGTATTTTCAAGATGCAGCAGCAGACGGCCATCACACTCTCCCACGCCCCATGGAATCGTAATGAGTGGAACATATTGGTTCAGGACCACACAGCACCATTGCATGGAAGGCAGCCCAGGAGCAGCAGAAATCCATGAAAAAGTATGTAAATACATGGAGTATCAAGGGTATGGCACAGCACATCCTTTGACCAGCACACACATGGCACAACACAGTTGGTGTGGCTAAGCTCAAACTTGCAGATACCCTATTATGAAAAGCAAAATAGGCCAGCATGTGTGCCTGCAGCTGGAGAACAGGCACACACATTGGTCCATGCTGCTGTTCAATCAATCAAACAATCAATCCAACCCCCTTTTTATCCATGTAAATGCCACACTCCTACATGAGGTATGGGTAGAGCTGCTTCAGCTGTTGATATGATTATATTGCTACCTACAGCAATCCTGTCCTGTGTTGTGTTTTCTATAGGAAGTTTCATGGTGTTTCCCAGGCATCATATCAAGTACTTCAGCTTTTCCCTGTCTTCTAATCTTTGCATGGTATTGTTTGTTACCAATGCAACATTGTGATTTGATGGGGGTCATACAACATAGTTACTTTTTAAACCCTTTAGTGGCATGCCAGGAACAGCTTGCTACTGTACTTCAATGGAATACATCACGCAGACCTCTCTCTTTATAGAGCCAACTTCTGTACAGTGGTTTGCCTTTCCTTCCTTCCCTCTCCCATCAATAGCCTCCTCTCACCAGCCAGCTACAGTTCCTTCCTCCAGCCAGTTCAAACAGCTGCTGAAAATTGGATTGTTGGCAGCCACTTTGGGACCCCATTCTACAGGATCCGTCTGTTCTTGCTTTCCTCCCTGCCTGACAGTCTCACCTTCCCTGGCCATGTCTTCTACTCCATTCTCTCCTGCTCCAACTTTCACACCCCTATCCTCCAGATACCCCCCACCCCAGCTTCTGTGTCTTCCCCTCATTTGATGTTAATATCACCCCTTCCTGATTTTTAATATCTGAAAGGGGTCGGGGGGGGGGGTGTTAATAGCACTAAGCCTTTAGCTGCATTTGTAATTTAGGTGTCTGTGCTACTTTTAGCACTTATGCAGGGTGGCACATAGCTCCTATGTCTCACACACATTAATAGAAGTTTTATCATTTCATACATGCTGGCCTTACAAAGTGTTACTGCTTCCTAATCCAACGCAGGACAGGCTTTCAGTGGGAGTGTCTAGTCCTTTTACTCAGCCAACTAACTTGTGTGAAAACTACAAGCTGCCTGTCTTCACTAGTCTTTTACCTCGTTAGCTAACTCAAGCTAAGAACACACCTTTTTTCCTATTAAGACAAGGCCATCAAAGCACCACCAGTCCAACCTGAAGGGACCTGCTAAGATATGACACAAGCCCTCCGCTTCATTTTACTCCCAGTCTCCTGTATGCAGAAAAGTAACTTGTCCAAGCCACCACCACCATCTAACACAGCCTAATTTAGAACTGAGACAAATTCCTACTAAATCAATCAGTTCTGCAGTAGGTCACTATTTCCAGTTCACTGTATGAGCCAAATTAAACTGCTGCCTCTCCTTTTCAAACAATTTTCAAAATTACCCATACACCTGCTCCTGCCAAGACCCCTTGCATCTATGTCCATCTGACTGCTACAGCAAAAATGACTGACATTACAAGCATTGTACGAATGTCATGAACACTGAATTCATGCCACACCTCATAGAATAATTTAGTTGACTGTCACATGCACTTGCCTACAATTCTCCTAATCACTGGCTCATCCCATGACCCGGACATACTGAGATATCTTTTGTGATTACAATGTATCCAACAAAACGCTCCTTTTCCCTGCACCATGAATCCATGCAACCCCTAACTCTGGTAGCATACAAGGGAAAGAGGCAGTACATTAGCCCCTTTTCCATGCACTTTTAGATGTGCTATATACTTCACGCAGCCCACTGTCCCTTCCTCCCAACAGCAGCACTTGGGCATGCCATACAGAATGGGGACCAGAATGGAAGAACCAGTTCTTCCACCTGAATGGAAGTTGCTATGTGTTGTATTAGAACTGTAATACAACTTGGGGAAGAAAGTGGAAGGAAGTAGACTCAAGGAGCTTGGCTTGTTTAGCCTAACAAAAAGAAGGTTGAGGGGAGATATGATTGCTCTCTACAAATATATCAGAGGGATAAATACTGGAGAGGGAGAGGCATTATTTAAGCTCAGTACCAATGTGGACACAAGAACAAATGGATATAAACTGGTCATTGGGAAGTTTAGACTTGAAATTAGACGAAGGTTTCTCACCATCAGAGGAGTGAACTTTTGGAATAGCCTTCCAAGGGAAGCAGTGGGGGCAAAAGACCTATCCGGCTCTAAGATTAAACTTGATAACGTTATGGAGGAGATGGTATGATGGGATAACATGATTTTGGTAATTAATTGATCTTCAAATATTCATGGTAAATAGGCCCAATGGCCTGAGATGGGATGTTAGATGGGGTGAGATCTGAGTTACTACAGAAAATTCTTACCTGGGTATCTGGCTGGTGAATCTTGCCCATATGCTTGGGGTTTAGCTGATAGCCATATTTGGGATCGGGAAGGAATTTTCCTCCAGGGCTGATTGGAAAAGGCCCTGGAGGTTTTTCGCCTTCCTCTGTAGCATCGGGCATGGGTCACTTGCTGGAGGATTCTCTGCTCCTTGAAGTTTTTAAACCACGATTTGAGGACTTCAATAGCTCAGACATAGGTGAGAGGTTTTTCGCAGGAGTGGGTGGGTGAGATTCTGTGGCCTGTGTTGTGCAGGAGGTCGGACTGGATCATCATAATGGTCCCTTCTGACCTTAGTATCTATGAATCTATGAAGTCTAAGGGAAAAGCTGGAGTGACACATAGAAGGTTGCAGATATATTCTATGTGGTTCAGGTCCAGGGCCAATATGTAGCATAACTAGCATTATGCAAGAATTGCCCATCAGACAGAATATCAGTACCAACAAATTAGACAAGCTAATCAGGAAACAGAGGCAGCAGCTTCACACATTTCAGAAAACAAACTATCTTCACGGTAAGGCAGGAGATGTCAGAACTCAGCTGGGGTACTTGCACTGACTGCCATTTGGATATAAATAATTTAGCATTTTTTACATAATTTAGAATCTTTAGGTGTTGCAAAATGAGCATAGAGTCGTAGACAGATTTTTTAAAAAAGAGTAAAAATTAATCTAATGAATCTCATAATCTGAACTCAGATATTACCCTGCCAGTATGATGAAGAGTTCAGATGACTGTAGAGCTATCAGTCAAGATTTTGGCCTTTCATGCTACAACCCCCACCTTTCCAGCTACTGGCATGGGAGAGTACCTGGGTTAAATCTGCACTCCAACTATTCTAAGATGCTGTGGCAGCCTTTTGGATCTCTGAGAAACTGAGCATATGTTAGAGCAGATTGAGATACACTAACCTTTGCCAGGGGCTGGACCAGGTCTCAGAAGCCTGAGCAGAAAAAGTGGCATATCTTGCTCCCTCCTCAAAATCATCTTTAATTTCTCCCTCCCTCCCCACACAATATGCCCAAGTATAGTTTCAAATCTGGACTTTTATTAATTTCCATCTTGCATCTTCCAATAACATTCATTAGGAGCAAAGACTATTGGGGTCAAATTCTGTCCTGCATTACATCTCTATACCCCCAATGGGCCAGTGAAATGATAACTGTGTAGCAAGGGTGTAACTGTGGGCAAAATCTGGCCTATATTTTTTGAAGTGAATGTGCAGCAAGCTGCTTCTCAGAGACATTCAAACTCTTTAGGCTTACATGAACAGCACTGGCTCACTTTTCTAGTCAGCAGTTAGGGCTGTGTCTATCTCAGCCTTGCTTCTTTATGCTCAGTTTATCCAATTGGTTCAGCTCAGTGTAATAGACAGACTGCTGACAAAATCTGAGCACCCTGGTATGCTCCGGCTCTGAAGGGAGCAGCTAAAATTGTTTCAGAGGAGTGAAATTAAAAAACACTGTAAGAGACAAGACTTTTCTCAATGAAGTATCTTTACTGGAGCTGAAACCAGGGAGGGCAAGAGGGAGCTATGTCAGTGCAGTGGGGTATTTCAGGGATAGAGGGAGATTTTAAATACATGTATAAATTATGACCCATAATACAGGACCTGTGCCCTTCTGTCATCTGATGGGAAGTGTAAAAAGGGAGGAGAGAGGCAAAAAACAAACGGCCTTGAATGGGTGATGTTCAGTAAACAAAGGAGATAAATAAAAACTTGTAACCAATCCAAGAAAAATAAAAAAGGTTCAGGAATCATTATTTGTAGCTGGTAGGGTCAAATAGGAAAGCATTTGTTTTAGGGTTCTCATTCTAAAAAGCCAGGCAAAGCAAGATTCTCATTGTGCTTGGTGCACTGAGATGGGCTAACGCATATTTCAAAGAGCAAACAGCAGTTTAAAGAGCAATTTTTTCTTTTTTTAAATAACCAACACTCTCTATTATAAACTGGTCACTATTATTATTGTGCTGTAACTTAGTTTAGCAAAATTAAAAATATTTGACCAAAAAGGTTTTTAAAGAGTTTGCTTACCAAGTAGTTTTTTTCTAAACAAGTTCTTACTTCTGTAATGTAAAAAGTACATATTTTGAAATATCTGTAAGAGAATTTGGTCCAGAAACATATGCACCACCAAACTATCCAGCAGCAGAGCCTACCTAATTTTATAGGTTATTATTATAGTGTAGAATACATTGAAAAACAAATACAATATCCCAAACTGACCTTCAGAAGTTGCTTCAGAACTACTAACTCAACAACACTTATCTGTAGGCTTAGTCATGCTTTTAGAAGTTAGAGTATCTGGCACTTTAACACAAACTGTTTTCTAATTAAAATAAAGCTTATAAGAACAAAAAGAAAAGGAGTACTTGTGGCACGTTACAGACTAACCAATTTATTTGAGCATAAGCTTTTGTGAGCTACAGCTCACTTCATCGGAAGCTTATGCTCAAATAAATTGGTTAGTCTCTAAGGTGCCACAAGTACTCCTTTTCTTTTTGCGAATACAGACTAACACGGCTGTTACTCTGAAACTTATAAGGACAAGTCATTCATCTTGATTTGTGCAATGTGCTATAGATCAAGATGACTTCAAATGCTTTGCACCTAAATATTTGTACAAGTCAAGCCACCAGCTTCCAAAGAAGTGCTGGCAAAAATGACACTGTTCGTTTACTAGAATATTTCCATGCAGAAAAAGTAAGCAAGCAACAATTTCCATCACAAACTATCAGTTTTGTCCACCAATAGAGATGCTTCATGCTTTACAATAGCTGTCAGATTACTAATGTGAGTGAGAACTACCCAAATAAAGAAGTTTATTGGTATGACAGTATATAAAGGAAGATGAAATGAGATTTAGTTTAACTGCTTTAACTTCATTATCACCTTTACTCTCTTAGGCCTTGATCCAGAAAACACTTAAGAAAACAAGTAACTGAGACTACTGATGAGAGAGTAGCCTAACTAACATATATGGCTGTAAACACATGCTTCATTATGTAGCAGATTAGACTCTTACTCTTAAAATTAGATAGCCCTCACTATGATGCTCAGGGCTGTGAAAAATTTTCCCCCGAGTGCCATAGTTAGGTCAGCCTAACCCCAGTGTAGAAATGTCTAGGTCGACGGAAAATAACTTCCATCAATTTCTATCTTCCATTAAGGATCTGGATTAACTACATTGAGAGAAAAATCCTTCATCAATGTAGGAAGTATACACACTATGGTGCCACTGAAGCACAGCTGCAGCACCATAGTTATGCTGCTGTAGACCCCATAACGTAGACACTGCCTTAGATGGTAGCACACACCAGAGAATAGTGAGAGATGTAGCATGAGTACAATATAAGTATTCCAAAGAGGCATTATTATTTATTTACATTAGGATACAACTGAGGTCAGGACGCACTGTGTTAGATGCTGTATCCAAGAGATAATCCCTGTCATAAATATAAAGGGAAGGGTAAACCCCTTTGAAATCCCTCCTGGCCAGGGGAAAGCTCCTCTCACCTGTAAAGGGTTAAGAAGCTAAAGGTAACCTCGCTGGCACCTGACCAAAATGACCAATGAGGAGACAAGATACTTTCAAAAGCTGGGAGGAGGGAGAGAAACAAAGGGTCTGTGTCTGTATGCTGGGTCTTTGCCGGGGATAGACCAGGAATGGAGTCTTAGAACTTTTAGTAAGTAATCTAGCTAGGTATGTGTTAGATTATGATTTCTTTAAATGGCTGAGAAAAGAATTGTGCTGAATAGAATAACTATTTCTGTCTGTGTATCTTTTTTGTAACTTAAGGTTTTGCCTAGAGGGGTTCTCTATGTTTTTGAATCTAATTACCCTGTAAGATATATACCATCCTGATTTTACAGGGGGGATTTCTTTATTTCTATTTACTTCTATTTTTTATTAAAAAGTCTTCTTGTAAAAAACTGAATGCTTTTTCATTGTTCTCAGATCCAAGGGTTTGGGTCTGTGGTCACCTATGCAAATTGGTGAGGCTTTTTATCCAACATTTCCCAGGAAAGGGGGGGTGCAAGTGTTGGGAGGATTGTTCATTGTTCTTAAGATTCTGGGTCTGTAGTCACCTAGGCAAATTGGTGAGGCTTTTTACCAAACCTTGTCCAGGAAGTGGGGTGCAAGGTTTTGGGAAGTATTTTGGGGGGAAGGACGCGTCCAAACAGCTCTTCCCCAGTAACCAGTATTAGTTTGGTGGTGGTAGTGGCCAGTCCAAGGACAACGGGTGGAATATTTTGTACCTTGGGGAAGTTTTGACCTAAGCTGGTAAAGATAAGCTTAGGAGGTTTTTCATGCAGGTCCCCACATCTGTACCCTAGAGTTCAGAGTGGGGGAGGAACCTTGACAATCCCTATCCTGGAGAGTTTCTAAATAAACAAGACAGATAAAGGGAGGAAGAACCAGAGCATTATCATCTCCATTTTATGGATGGGGAATTGAGGTACAGAGAGATTACATGAATTGTCCAAGGTCACAAAATAGCCTATGGCAGGCCCAGAGGCTCAAATCCAAGCTCCTAAATCTTAGTCCAGTATTTACCCACAAGACCGTCTTTCCTCTTTTGTTCACCATTAAACTCCATGGGTGAAATCCTGGCCCCACTGAAGTAAATGGTAAAATTCCCATTGACATCAGTAGGAAAAGAAATTTCTTCTATTAGTGCTTAGATACTGTGGTGATTGGTAGTATGGCAACACCACAGTCCAGCTGATAGATGGATATCTCCCCCAAACATTTTGAGAGAGAGAGACAGACTTTCATTACATGATTTTGACAGTTGTTTTCTTGCAGACTTCTTCATGCTTTTACTTAACATTAAATTATACAGATCCCTTTCCCTGGAAATCTTGACATTTTTCAGCTTTTCTACATAGAAATCCAAAACCAGTGTAATGTAATGGAGATAATAAAGGACTAGAAACAAGGAGTACTATGCCAGGGAAAAGGAAAACAACATTCAAAAACACGCCAACTGGTATTAGTAAACAAAAAGGGTGTGGGAATATAAAGCAAAAACAATGCCAGTGTTTTCAAAATGGAATATTAGGGAGGTGCTTTGAGCCAGTTTGTGAGCTACAGGAGTGCAAATCAAATTTAAAAAAAACTACTCCTGTTTTGACCATGAGATCTTCTTCATCAACAGTCTGGAAACATGTTCCTTCCACAAATAATTTAAAATTAAAGGACCAGATTGTAAAGGTTCTCTAGCAAAAGTAAACTACCCTGAATAAGGCATAGCATGTAACTGCACTGCCCCAGAAGCAGGGATTGAATTGTTCTGAGTCACAGTTCAGGCACTGGCTCCCACTTGATCCACGGGGAAAGCAGCATTGCCAAACCCAGGTGTTCAATAATCATGAGTAATGCCTCAAAAAATCATGAGACTGGTTTAAAAATTATGAGGTTTTTCTGTGTTAGTTTTTTAAAAATACACTTTGGGTTTCTTTTACTTGTCTTTTGGTTTCTGAGCTTTTGGCATGCACCTAAGTGAGGTTCTCAAGCTTTTCTATGCCATGATGAGCACTGGAAACTTACTTGGTCTTTAAATGAATGTTGAGACTCTCACATAGTAATCCAAGAGCTGGGGCTTTAAGAGAAACCCTCAATATCACACAAGGCATGATAAAGATCACACACATTGGCAATACCGAAGAAATAAGTTGCTCAAGCGCTTTACCTCGTTCAGTTACTCCCATTGGCTCACCTATGCTGGCTGCTGTATTAAGGGAGCACAATTAAGACTCCAAACATACCCTGCCCCTGCCAACCCATTTTCCACCCATCTGTCTGGGTGCAGGAGTCACCACAGCCTTAGAAATAGAAGGGGTTATTTCACAGCACAGATATAAAAGTCTCCATCCTTCTCCCACTCCGCTCCCTCCCCCCACACTATTAACATTAGATTATAAACCATATCAGTGTTGATGTTTGCAGAATTATGTGTTTAGTAAGTGAAATTGTTAAGCATATTCTTATGTGCTTTGCTGGATCAGGGCCAGAGTACACAGCCCTTCGTAGGATTAAGCCTCATGTGAGTTTCTTAGGGCGGATAGTCTTTTAAGTGCCTGTAAACAGCCATGAACATCTGTGATGTAATTAAATATTTAATGCCTAATGTATGCTTTTAATGGCACAGCCCTATGCTGGGATGGAGGGAAGCAGCCCTGTCCCAGGGATAGCTTGGGGGGGTATTGTGCCCCATCGAGTCTCTGGTGCAGCACAGGTGCGGGCTGCAACATCTTTTAACATGGAGGGGGAAATCCTTCCATTCCCAGCTGGGTCAGCAATAATCTGTGTGTCATATTTCCATGTGTTATGTGTGCTCTCAGTCAGTGGCAGAACTTCCATAACTGGGAGATCTGCCTCTTTAAGGGCCTGTGGCCAGACAGCCCTGTTCTATTACCAGACCCAGCTGTGAAGCTATAAAAACCAGCAGGTGGCTACATTGAGGGAGTGAGTGCAGGAGGGAGATGGGCTTCTGCAGTAGGCTCTGACACTTAGTAATCAAAGGGGAGAGTTTGTCCTCTTTCCAGCACCAAGAGAAACAAACAAGGGGAAGAGCCTTTGGGAGCCACAGCCCATGGTGGACAGAACTGTTTATGTTTTGCCTAAATTTTATGTTTAAAGAATAAAACTGTGCCCTGAAGGAACGATCTTCAAAAGATTCTGGGTGTGGTGTTAATTCTCCCTGGGCTGGGGAGATGAGCCAGCAGCCTGCACCACCAAAGTGTGGTTCACACAGAGTAGGACTGTACTGCAATCACAGGGCATGATGCAGCTCAAGTGGCCATACCTGGGCTATCTTTAATCTAGCTTGGTCTGGCACCATAGGAGGGAAGCCGCAGCAGTACACAGTTCAATGCAGGCTGCACAAGCCCACCCAGAAACCTGGGTAATTACTTGTAGAGCTAGCACGTGCTATAATGCATGTTTCATGGCTTCACTGCTCTGGTAGATGAACTTGGTAGATTAAAGCTAACTTAAGTATGTCTGTCTACACAAGCTGCACTCGTACCCCGCAACTGCAATGCAGACATACCCAGAGCGCAACATATAGCCTATAGGAGATGCTATTTTGAATAGTTAGAGCTCTCTCCTTTTCATCAAGCAAGAAGTACGTTATTCTCTTCTGCCACCAAGGGACCCCAGAAGATTACATAGTCAAAATCAATCACAGCTGAATTAACCAAGTTGAACTTCAGTACTGGGGTTTTCCTTTCAGTCTGGACTTTGCTTAATCATATTATTATGACTCTGGTTGAAAAAACTCCATAGCTTTTGGTAATAAAACTACTGCCCAACCAAATTGCATACTGCAAATATTTAGAATTCTTTTTAAAAAAGAAAGCTAGTTTCAGTTTATATAGTGCCATCCATCCCACAACACTTCACAAAGTGTAGGCCATGTTTTATTTGGATGTACAGCTAGCCCCATATGCCATAGTAAGGGAGTGCCTGCCAATTATAATGGCTCCCAAATAAGTGCACATATGCTACAAAAGTAAGGTAGTATGCTGCTGGCTCAAATCTTCTTTATAAACAGCATTATCCCCAGATTATTCCTCTTGGAGTTGTGTGCACACATAGTGGCTATGGCTTGGACATGTGGGATATTCAAATTAGCATGAGGAAAATATGAGTCTTGCACCAGTCTTCGATTCCTGTCATGGAGAGAGAGCAGTGGCTTAGCTCTGAATTTTGGTGCACCTTCGGTTGAGAAGAAAACTTCTTCCTTACACTCCTTCTGCTGTGCTTGGGTTTTCTAGAAGGCATCTAAGCACAAAGCCCTGCCAGAATTTTGCCTACATACAGACACCCATCCGCTTAGAGGCAGCAGAAGCATAGGGAAAAGGGGAGGCCCACCAACAACTTTCCTCTGGCGCTACCAGCATGGAATGAGTGTGGAGGCAAGAACATGGATTGCAAAGGGGAAGTGTTTGCAGAAGACACCAGAAAGTCAGTCTCTGTGCAAATAGCTAGGAATGTTAAGCTGCAGTTCAAGCTATTCTGTAAATAGTTGCTTTATTAAAAAGCTAATTTTATTTAATAAGAATGGAGTCCTCTGATGTTATTATCCAGCATGTAGTACAGGAAAAATCCACCATCAGTTTTGTTTCTGCTCGGCTAAGTAATTGAGTAAATTTGAAAGGGCAAAGCACATTTCACTTTAGTAAAATCCTCCTTAAATTTACCACAAGGGAACTCCTAATTTTCATGAAGAGGCCTCTTCCTGGTCTAATTTGAGTGTCTGAAAAAGTAAGAATTAAAACTCCTAGGAAACTGGAAAACTTTCATTTTTATTTTTTAAATTAGGTTCACTATATCAAGACAAGCGATTAACTGTATTACCTGCTTTGGAGGCAGAGCAGAATAAATATCTACATAATGAAATCCTAGTTAATAAACTTCTGCCAGAGCAGGTTACTGTTCATCAGGCATGCCTAGAAGTGCTTGTGGATGTTCATGATAAACTATAATATTCTCTTCTGAAAAACACTGTGGTACAGATGGTTTCTTTTTATAATGAGGAGGTGAAATCAGATGAAACCTGGAGGTGTTCATTGAGTAGTTCACTGATGCATAAACTTGATTTAAAGATCAGCATTTATGAGACAGATGTCTAATCTACCTGTACCACTTTATCCTGGCAGCCAGACCTTTTCATTCAGAAAATATTTGCAGTTAGGTTGGTCCTTGGGAAAAGGTGGATGTAGCTGATGCAGTAAAAAGGTATCATATAAGTTACATTGCCTACATTTCCCATCTCCACCCCACCCCCATGACTGTATTGAATCCTGTTTCTTTTCTATAAAATGTTTAATTCCTTTTTATTATGAAAATATGTTGCTATTGATATGCTCATACAAAACAAGTGAAATTAACAATAGAAGTCAGTAAACCTAAAACAATCATGCTCTTTCTGCAGTTTACCCACACTCAAAACCCCTTATCTGGCTTCAGCAGGAATTGTGTGTGAAAGTTATTACAAATCCAGGTGCAAAATTTTGTAATGTTAAAAACACAAGGCCAAATTCTCTACTGGGATAACTCCACCGAATGACAATCGAATTACTCCAGCAGAAAAGTTGTCCCATAAAACATCATTTTCTTTAAAATGTAATACATAAAAGCATATTGGAAATAGCACTGAAACAATATTGGAGCCCATAGCAAATGGACAAGCTACTGGCGGCTTTGGTACAATTATTATAGGTGGGTTTGGTAACAACAGCAGCATCAAATTCACATGACTATGATGTGGCTGTGATGCTGAGTTGAATGGACTTCCATCTTCAGTAGTCCCTTGCAAGTCTTCTAACTTTAGCAAGAGTCAGTATGGGAGGATTTAGGCTTCTTACCTCAACTGCATCTTCCAACCTTATTCATGGTCAGCCTTGTGCTCTATGTCCTTCAACCTCAGCTCTATAAACCTTCTGTAAAAGCAGATCAACTTCTTCACGTTGGATGTGACCCCACCATTGCAGTTGTCTTGTTCTCACTCGTACAAGACTGCAACTTTTGCTGGGATCATCTCATTTGTGAGGGGAAAAACATCAAACAAATGGATGTTAAAAATACACTAACTTTTGGACAATGAAAACTCTTTAGTTTCCTCTCCTCCGCTGTTTTTAACAGCCATATTTCTGCTCCATGTAACATGGTTGTCATCATTACTTTTTTGAAGAGTCGTATCATAGCTGTCAGAGAGACATCCCACCACCAAAAACCGAGGCCTCTGAAGATGCTGACATGCCATTGCCACAAGACAGATCCAAGGTTTGACTTTTTCAGTTACAGAACCTCCTGCTGTCAGGGAAGTCAACAGACTGCCCAGATTGATAAAACTATTCACCCATTCGATGTCTTTCCATCTACATGGAGTGTTGTCAGGCCATTCACTTCCGTTTTTTAAAAGAGGCATGCATAGCTCTGGTTTTAGCATCACTGATATTCAGGCCCATAGATTTTACAATTTTTCCACACATCTTCCAGCATTAGCTGTAGTTGGTCAGTTATCTCCAAATAAGACAATATGATCCACGTACTCAAGATTCTCTGAAGATGAATCTTTACATTTCACAACTCCTACTTTCACCTCAATCAGCTTTGTCATCAGAGAGTCTATTAGAACATTAAATGATGTAGGGAAGAGAATGCATCCCTGATGTACTCCTGATTCTACTGAAGACTAGTCTGTAATACAATCATTGATCCTCACACAGCTAAAAATACCACAGTACAGTTCCTCCACTAGGCATACTAAATCCTCAGGCACGCCATACTGACATAGCAATATCCACACTGCTGATTGATGCACTGAGTCAAACATCTCAAAGTCTATAAAAACGCTTAGCTTCTTTTTATCACTCTAATTGTTTTTCCAATAACATTCTGCTGTGCAGATATAGCATGGATTGTAGATCAACCTGTACAGAAACAACATAGGGTGTTTCTCATTTCTGGATTGAGACACTGTTTTGGTTGGTTCATTAGAATGATTGTAAACATCTTCCCTGGGACTGACAGCAGTGTTATTCCCCTATAATTTGAGCAAGCCTCTCATTCCTTTTTTGAAAAAGGGGTGATGCAGCCAATCTTTTGGAATGTGATTGTTTTCCCAAACTTAAGACAACTCTATGAAGCCAGTGAACCAAATCTGTGCCTCCAACATCTTATTCTGATGAAATATTGTCAAGACCAGGTGTTTTATCATTTCAAAACTTTTTGACTGCAAACATCACTTCCTCTAATGTCACCGCCCTGTTTTCTGCTAGGTTCATTTTTTGGATTAAGTTGTACTTTACAGCTTGAAGGGGATCTATTCATTAATTCACAAAAATAATTGAGTTGTGCATCAGTATCCTGGCAGTATTTTCCATTTTTGTCCTTAACTGGCAGAATGGCCATCCAGTTAGGACCTTCAAAGTCTCAAATACATATTTCTGGTCACATCTTTCAGAGCTTTCCTCAATACATTGCTCCTTACTTGTTCCACCACTGAGCATGAGCATTCCAACAGGCCCTCTCTACTGCTCAGTCAAGGTGTTGGTAGCACAGACTATTAAGATTTACTGATGCTTCCCATGATAAGACCCTGTTTCCAGTTGCTTAAAATTTTGCCAAACTGTAAGCATTTCTGCCAAAGCAGAAATTTTCCATGAGGAGTGTCCGCCTCTGGCTGAGTATTTTTGGAAACTTTCAGCCACAGCAGTTGAGAACAAGGCTAGGGGAAAATATGTTGTGCCCATGTTAAAAAATTCGTATGACTATTTCTTTGAGACGCTCTAACATCACCATGCTTTACAGCAGGACTTGACATTTGGATGGTGCCCTGTGTGTATGTTCAATTCCAGAGCCTGAAATGAAACCTAGGATTTCTGAGTCTCATTATTCTTCTGCTATCAGCAAATATCTGTTAAAGCCACTGGGAAAGTGTCCCATACCCCCTGTAGCGCTGGTCTAGATAGAGGATGACATTACTCCATTAGCTCGAGATTTAACGCATCCAACTCTGCTAATGACCAGTGCAGGTTTCAATATGAAGCTACTTAATGGAATTTTTCTTCAGTTTGCTTTTTTAAAAACCTAGAAAATCACACCCACACACACAGCTAAAAAAAAACATTGCAAAGCCAGAATTAAGGTTGCCTGTGCAATCTTCATTCCCACTCCCACCCCTTCCCCGCCACCCCACTATTGTACATATGTATTATGATACAGTCTTTGTTTACATGATCATATGCTATTCTTCCTCTGCAGGACCCTTTCTTCATTCAGTGCACAGGATGGACTGTGCTCTAGGAATGAATAGGGGTTGTGCAGTGATGGAAACTGGTACCTCTGTTTCACTTTTTGCAGAAGTGAGCAGGCATGTGGTGAATGAGTTAGGGGTCTGCAGGAAGAGAAAGGACAGTCTTATAGTGAAGGCAGTTGAATGCTGCCTTGGTCAATTGGATTCTATTCGTGACTCTGCCATCAAGTTCCTATGGGATGCTGGCAAGTCATTTCAACCAACATTTTTATAGGTGGTTACTAATTGTGTGTTCCTCAAGTTGTGGGTACCTGACTTGAGACCGTTGCTCTGATGCAAAGAAGTGCTGAGCACTTGCAACTCTAACTGAAGCAAAGGGAACCATGCTTTGAACATATACAGTGCTATATAAAGTTAAGTACTTTGAAAAATTAGGCCCTAGGTGTCTGAAATTGGGTACCCAAAATTACTGGACACGATTGACCTTAATTTCTCTGTGCCACAGTTCCCTATCTGAAAAACGGGGATAACACCACCCCCACACTTGAAGACATCTTGGTGAGTGGGCAGCTGGCAGAGAGGTGTGGTGAGCAGCGCGCCCAGCAGGGTGGCTGGCAGAGAGGCGCGCCCAGCAGGGTGGCTGGCAGAGAGGCGCGCCCAGCAGGGTGGCTGGCAGAGAGGCACGGCCAGCAGGGCAGCTGGTGGAGAAGCACGGCAAGCAGCCAGCAGGGTGGCCGGCGGAGAGGGCCAAAGCAGAGCCACACAGAGGCGCGGCAATCGGCTGGTAGGGTTGTCAGTGAGTGCCCAAGCAGTGGAGCATGTGAGGTGCCTCCTTACCACCCCCTTCCACCCAGGGTGGGAGGTGAACTCTTCAGATTAACTTCTGACCTCTGGGGCTGCACTGACCAAGGACAGTAACTGAGTGGGGTGCAGAGAAGGGACAGGCACATTAAAGGGACTTTGTTGCTGGGCTTAAGAACCTGAGGGGGAAAGGACACTGCCCAAATTACTTGGGAGTGAGTCTTTTGCTCAGGGTTTATGTTTATGAACCCTAATTGTGGTGTTTTCCCAAATTAATGCTCAGTTACTCCCCTCCTTTTATTAAAAGTTTTTGCTATATTCAGACTCTGTGCTTGTGAGAGGGGAAGTATTGCCTCTTAGAGGCACCCAGGGGGTGGTGTGTAATTGTCCCAGGTGACTGGGTGGGGGCTCGAGCCAGTTTTGCATTGTATTGTTGAAAAGGAACCCCTAGATACTGAACCTGGCCCTCATTGTGGCCAACTCTGACTGGCAGAAGGGTTACATAGATTGTATTTAGTTGGATGTTTGGAATGTGCTACTCATCACTATAGCATGAGAGCACATTATATAACAGAACAAATAAATATTGCCATCCAGTATACCATGGTCCTATCACTTCTAGAGTTATGAGTTAGAGCTATTGACACACCTCTCGTCTACCTAAAAAAAACAAAACAAAGCTCACTTGTAAGCCTTCTTAAACAAGTGTGTTTTACCCTTATCCTTGAAGACTGCCACACAAGCTAGGTCACAGGACACTATTAAGTCAGAACACACCTGCTCTTTCTGCTTTATGTCCAGTGAGGCAAATCCAAGGGTAGTGGCAAGGATTCAGATTATAAAGCCAGAATCAACCATTGTGGTCATCTAATCTGATGTTCTGTATAGCACAAGCCATGATGTGAATGGGGATTCATATTAGCTTGCTGAAACAGCACACATTACTCTGACATCTGTGGTGAGCATGGAGGTCTGAGCACAATCCAGAAACTCCCATTACCACTGAGAGTAATGGTGAAGAACCACGGTCTGGGTAGTGTTAACAGAGCACTGCCTGATCCAGAGCCAGCATTTGTAGGAGATGATACAGCAGCAGCTAGTGAGCAGTTCTCAGGCTTAGCACCCCCAAAACATTTCTCTTTCTCAAAGAAAAGACTGCTAAAAAAATATCTTCAAAGACTTAAAGGCCAGCGGAAAGAAACAGGAAAATAAAAGGCAAGACAGACTAGGGAAAGAACAGATAAAAAGAATGTGGCCATAAAAGGAAAAGAATGAGAAACATGACTGGCTCAGGAACTGTGGTTCAGCCAGCAAATTCAATTATGATGGTCTTTCTGTTTCTGATATGCAGAGGGAGAATTAATTCTTTCCCCAGCTGTCTAATCAGAAGAGCACAATCCAATTACCAAGAAAGGACTCAAAATGCATTTACTGGACCAAAATCATCCCCGTGTAAACCTTTTGACATCAGTGAAGGTACATCAAGGATAAATTTGGCTCAATGTATCAAAGCCATAGACAATGGGGTTTACTAATTCCCCTTCTGACAGAGGACTCATGTGATAGCACCTTTCTTCCCCTTTTAGTCAAGTTACACAGAATAGAATAAGAGTTCATTAGCACATTCAAGGTTTTCAGTTTGGTCCCAGAACACAGATACCAACCTTGTCCTGACAAAGCTGGGTGAGCACTTAGGAGATGTCACAGAAATGAGCAGCCAAAGTGCCCCATTTTCTTCAGCCCTAACAAAATGCTCTTGTAATACAAAGCTATTTAATACTCGTGTTTATATCTGAAGCACAGAATCATAGAAATTATAGATGGAAAAGCCTATTCAGTCTTCTCAGTGTCCATTTGTCTGCCACTGTAGGATTGTTTCCTGCAGTATATACTCTATTGCTTTGAAACCAAAAAGAAATTTACGTTTGAGCATGTCTAGGGTGCCACAGAGGTCCCCTTATAAGCCAGAATTGCGAAAAGACTTTCCTAATTGTAGTTTCCATGGACAAAGCTTGCGGGGAGGGAGAGGGGAGAGTGTGTAGTGTAAGATCAGAATTTGGCCCTATACCTTTACTGAGTGTCTGTTGTGCTAGGAGAAAAGGAGTACTTGTGGCACCTTAGAGACTAACCAATTTATTAGAGCATAAGCTGTCGTGAGCAGTTCATAGATCTATTCTCTGGTCTCCCAAGAGACTTAGTGGAAGTTCAATTGCTCAAATATTATTTTTATTACTTATATAGTGCCATATATGTTCATGGCTCTGTGCAACAGGTATAAAGTGCCAAATAACTACACTGATCAAACCACTGAAAAATGTACAGCAGACAATAATCTTGCACTATTGGGGGGATGGACAATCTGGCCTATTAGGTGTTTTCATCTGTAATATCTATTATCTGTAGATCTGTTAAATGCTGTGTATTTAATAACTACCAAGTAAGTGCTGCATCCCAGAGAACTGGCAATGATAATTGTTTTAAAACAAAGTTTTAGGAACAATATATTCTCAGCAGTTCATTTTAGCCAAAAAATCAACAAAATTGGCATTTTTATGACAATGTTTTGTTTGTAGGGTTTGTCCTTGTCTGGTACTGATATAAACCTAGACATGGTTTTGTCTGGTATCATCATGAATGCAAAAGGATGTCATTTTGTAGAGCATGCTGCTCCATGCCATGCATGTGAGGTCACGGAGGCAGGGCAATGCACTCTGCAAAATGGCATCCTCCAGGCAGTGTGACTTGGTCACACTGGCGGGGGTGGGGCTATGCAGGCAGGGGCCGGTTACACAGTTCTGGATGTTCTGCATGCTGTAGAAGTGGCCACCCTACTTAGGCCAAGCTTTGCAAGGGGGTCCTAGGGCAGTCTGCCACAGTGCCTGAGCGGGGGGATCTTTTAGGGCTCAGTTACCTGGCATAAAGGAGCTAACATGGGGTAGGAAATCTCACTACTCTACATTTTTCTTTGTAGAAGACAGCAGCCTCTTTCAAAATACAGTTTTCATATCTTTTAGCTTTATCTTGAGAAATCAAAGGACAAAGTTTTCTCTAGGAATTTATTTACTCTTCTAAACCTGCAACATAGTTTAATATTTATGAATAAATTAAATAAATCCACAAATGTTCATGGAATAATTTCTTTAGATACTAGGTTATTAATAATGAAACTCTTGTAAATCTAATAAAGCTGTCAACCTACACTTTTCCCCCCTTCATCCCACAAGTTGTTACACACTGCAGGACTGAGACAACAAAAATATTTTAAGCAGCTAAAAATTGTGGAGGTATCAAATAGATCTTAATTATTTCTATAATTATTAGCATGATTATATTAATAATATGAATCAGCACTTACCACACGTTTCATGTAGGCATCTCTAAGCACTTTTTAGACAAGACTATTATTATGCCCCTCTCCCCATGTTAAGCTGGATAAACAGAAGCACAGAAAGTAAAGGGATTTGCTAAAAGACACATGAGTGAGTGGCAGTGTTCTTAGTACTATAGATGTTAATTCCTTGATTGTTTTACCACCTCAACTACAGGATTGTCCTTCTCTTCTGCTTCCTGTCTTCTCTAATAAATCCAAAAGTCTGCCACCAAGATAGCCCGTCCTTTGCAACTCATATCCCTTCACTGGCTTTTATACAGAATTTAAACTCAAGGGACCAAATTCACCTCTGGCAAAATTTGGCAAGACTCCAGAGACTTCAATCAAATCCATTAAATCTTTGCAACTCCATTGGAGCAGTACCAGCTTACATCAGATGTGAATTTGACACCCGGTCTACGTTTTCAAGGCGCAACACAGCTGTTTCCCATGTCCTTATTCTCACATCTTGTACCCTTTGCTTGGTCCACTCCTTTTCTCTTCTTCTCCCACTCTTGGTCTTGTTCAAGGCACTTATGGCTGGAATAAACCCCCTCTTCTTATTTACCAAGCAATCTCCTTCAATCCCCTCCCTCTGGCTGATTTTCCATCATTAATCTCTGCTTCAGTGCTACCTGCTCCCTCTCTCATACTGGACTATATCACTTAAAACATCATTCATAATACATTAACAAAGAAGCAATCAGGAATGATTCAATAAAACCACACTAAAATAAGAGTATGATTGTAGATATCTTAAAGAATACACCTATTACAATGATTTTGGTATGGAATGTTGAGTAATTAGTATGCAACAAAATGACAAAAAGAATAAAATCATAATGCTCAATACTGTTCTGTATTAACCTTCCCCATTAAGTTCAGTCCTTTGCAGAAAATGATATTTTTCTAACTTCGTATGAGCACCTTCAGAACTTCAAGGTGCACTGTAATGGCAATTTTTAGAGCAGGTACATTTCAGGTGAGCTGACTATCCCTAGAAGAGTGGCTGCACTTAACGGGGTCAATATTTGCCAATAGATACCATCATTAATACCTATTCTAAGTATGGGGGCAGAACGGGAAGGAAATGTATTACAAATACCACTTTTGGCTAATGATACATTTTAATGTTGACCAATTTGTTTAGAAAAAAACAGGGATTTAAACAAACATTTCAAATTTAAAAATATTTTCAAGAGAAGAGAGTCCTAGTCATTAAAAATATGAAGATACAAGTTTTAATGTGCTAGGGATGATGTTTTATTCATTTGTCAACATCAGCTCCCATTGTCTTCAACATGTACAATAATTTTAGGGCACTTTGCCCAATTCAATAAATGTGGTTGAGATCACATTGATTTTGACAAGGGGAGGGATACAGGTAAAGTTATATTATCCTATTTCACCACCACTCAGTGTAGATACTGAAATTGTGGTGGTTATTACTAGTAGACCATCAGCCACCATGTCCAACTGAACTCCAGAGATTAATTTATAAGGGATTTTATTTAGCATCAAAAATGCTAATTAATAGTTAAGGTCTGATTATTTATTTGTAAGCTCCAGAAATTCAGCCCAGTTACTCTGCCAAAATACCAGAAGTGCATTTGAGTATGTTGAATAATAGACGCCAACTAATGGCTTAGTCCTGAAATATATGCATGGGCAAAACTCCCCATGAAGCAAATGGGAGGATTTTTTTCCTGAACAAGGGCTGTGGGAACAGATCCTAAATGAAGACCTGCTGCATCATGTCTGGTGCATTCATTTCCAAACCTTCTAAATCTGTTTTTGGCCCGAATCTTGTTTGCCTTATTCCTTCAGACATCACAACTATCTTCTCACATAAGAAAGGTGAGCAGGATTTGGGGCTTTTGTAATTAGGTGGGAGCCAAATCCCACAGAAAGTTACCCATTGATTTCGAGAACTAATCAAAAACTACAGTATTTGATTCATTATTACATTATTGCTAGCTCTGAACATTTTGAGACTCATGATATTCAGGTATTTTTTGAAAAACGGCTCCTGGAGTCATGTGAAAATTTTCACTTTAATTTCACACAGATTTCATTTGAAACCTTCATGATTGAGGAAAAGACTAAAAATGTGACCCAAGAGTACCCAGAGGTACAAAACCCAAACTTCAAATGGAAAGAAACCCAAAAGTATTATTTTTTAGTCTCATCTCATAATTTCTTGGCATCTGACTCATAATCTTTGCACACTTGAGGCTAGCAATAGTATTATTTCCACAAGATTATTATCCTTATCCAGCAAAATAGACAAATATTGTAAGTTTCTTGGTTTTGTCTCAGTCAAGCCATTGATAGCAGCTCTAGCGATGAGCCTCAAGGCTCCATAGAATCTGCGTTGAGAGCAAGACTCAGAGTATCAGAATGGTTTGTTATCAGGCCTCAGAACTCAACTGGGATGATCATGACTATAATAGATAACTACAGCTCCTGTGGTTTGGTGCAGTGTGACAAAAAACAAGAGTAATCTGTCATAAAGCCAGTCTCAATAGCCCAAACATTTGCCAATCTCCTACTTGATATTAATAGGAAAATTGGTATCACAGAGGAGAACCATAAAGGATCAGCAAATACCACAAACAGCCTGTTTGTGAAGAGTAGAAGGAGCCAAGAAAAAGTCAAATTACTATGTATGATACCTTGAGAAATAAAAATATAACTACTACATAAAAGATTTTGGAAGTTATTGCTGCCCCAGGCAGCAGCAGCTAGCTACCAATATTGGTAAAGTAACTCTCATGCTTTTATGAAGTGGGATTTTTTTTTTTTAGACCAGAGAAATGAAGAGCAGCATGAAGGTGGAGTCATGGGTTTGTTGGGATCTGTGTTTCCACACATGTGCTAAGAGCAGAAAAGGAGACAGCTAGAAATGGCCAGAATAATCCAGAAGAGGGGTGTGGTAGCTACTGACAGAACATACTCAGTAGTGCCCCTTGAAGTCAGTACAGAGAGACATCACCATGGGCAGGAATCGCTCTGTGTCAGTCTGATAGCGGAGTCAGAGCGCAGTGGGAAGTGTTATAAATATAGGAGCTACGAGGGTTCTTTGACTATTGCTTTCTGAAAGACAGGACTCTGGATGTACTTCAGAACATTAAACTGAGGTGCTGGAAAGGAAGCATTATCCTGCATATAAAAGTGGCTCAGTGGTGCTAGCAGATACCTAAGCACACAGAACCATTTGAAAATGTTGTGGGTTCATGGGTTTTTTGTTACACTGCAAAGGGATTTTTAAATCATTACTGTGTGTACGTATAGCTAGACCCCTATTGCTGCAGCACATGTGTAGGAGCACCGTGATGTGCAGGCACCCAATCCTGTTTCTCCAGGTTTTGGCTCTGCACAATGGGTTTCTGTAGCTCCACTTGATATGCTTTAGCAAAACACAATTTTCTTATGAAGCACATGATATACTACATTCTGTGGCAACATGTTATGGGCCAAATGCTCGTCCCTGCAGCGCACCCAAGTACACAGGCTTGGTACAGGAGAGTTGAGTGGACCAGAATTCTCCACAGCAGTAAAAATCACTTGATGGAGCTTTCTGCAGTTCTGCATTCTTCCAGGGTATACAGTCTCTAATTCTTTCTCATAGTCCTGGTCTGGGGCCAGATCACCAAAGCTTCCTTCCTGGAGACACTGCCTTCTTTAAGAGCCCAACAGGGGCCCATCTCAGTACTCTCAGTTGGTGTCCTTTCAGCAGCACTTCTGGGTCTCAATTTTCAACCAGACCAGCAGGGCCCATCACAGTAACCTTGCCTGGTCCGGCTAGGTTCTGGGCTCAGCCTGCCCTCACTGACCTTTCCATGGTCCTGCTGCTCTTCCAACCAGCCAGGCACCCGGTTCTTCCTCTTCAAGCTCCAGGCAACAACTGACTGTTCTGCCACTGCTGCTTCCTTTTTATAGGGCCCTCTGACTGGAGCCCCTGCAGCCACTCTAGGCTACCTGGAGGACTTCTCCTCTGCTCTTTTCTGGGGCAAGGGTGAGGTAAAGCCTCCGGGGCCAGCCAGTCTCAATGATAGAACACTGAGACTCTTGCAGTGCAAGGCAATTCTTTCCCTTCCTCTCTGTGTCAGTCTTCACTCCCTATCCAGTCAGAGGCCAGGAAAGTTTTTTTTCTGATAGTAGTTTCTTTTTTCTGAAGGACATATGATAATTGATTGAAGGTTATGTCCGCTGCCTGAGTCAAATAAGGGTTGGGAATATTCTAACCAATCATTTCTAGATTTAACAAAAGTTTCATTTATTTTAAGCTATAAAAAACCCCACAAAATTCAGGGTTATAACTAAATACAAAGAAAGATTACAGATGTTTCTCAGTAGTCTTCTGCTTGCACACACATTTCTGTGCACATCAAAGTGCGCATTGAAATGCTGCGCTGTAACTCCCCCATGTAGATGCTGTAGGCACAAATATAAAGATCCCTAGTTTGCACTATAGTAGTCTACAGAGTAATGTACATGGTTTACAGAGTAATATAAATAACACCAGTTGGAAGAAAATATGAAAATCTCATTCTGGGTCAAATATCCAAACTTCCCCCTTTTAACGTCATATTTAGGTAAGTTGCACTCTTTACAATTTCCAAAAAACAGATATCCCTTCTGTAGAATTGGGGCACAATTGTGCTCCCATTGAAGTCAATAATACTTTTTTTTAATATATCTCTCAGAATGTTCAAAGACATGATTGATGAATGTCAGTTGCTTTCCATATTAGCAGAAAGTAATTTCTATAATAAAAAAAAGAAAGTGATAGGAATATTGTTAAAATTAGTCTTTTCACTCAACTTTAAATGTTTTAAATGAACATACTGCCTTCTATATCTAAAGGATAATTGACATTCTGATAATAACATCTCTTAAATTAGTTATGCACTACTGGACGGATGGGTCTAAATTTTCAATTAACTTCTGGATTTCATCACTAAGTAACATACATTTCAGAAGATGCGCTCTAAAAAGGATTATCTATGTAACTTTCCTACTCTTGGAACCCACTGGTCCATTTCTTTGAACAACCTTGGAACTATTTTGACTCTTTGATCTGATGACTTGCAAATTAATCATACCAACTGGAAAAAAAATATATAACCTTCTCTGAAGTAAACTTCATAGGATATTCATCTGAATAAGCCACTAACCTACTGCATAGTTTTTTCTTTTATATGGCTAATTATATTATCTTGTGTATGTGTTCTCAGGGTCTATCTTTCATATTGTGTATTGCCTTTTTAGGTAACTAAAATACAGTGCCAGATCATGGGCCAAGCTGTGAAACTATTAGTCATGCCTGACTAATCTAATTGCCTTTTATGATGAGATTACTGGTTCTGTGGATGAAGGGAAAGCAGTGGATGTATTGTTTCTTGACTTTAGCAAAGCTTTTGACACAGTCTCCCACAGTATTCTTTTCAGCAAGTTAAAGAAGTATGGGCTGGATGAATGCACTATAAGGTGGGTAGAAAGTTGGCTAGATTGTGGGGCTCAACGGGTAGCGATCAATGGCTCCATGTCTAGTTGGCAGCCGGTATCAAGTGGAGTGCCCCAAGGGTCGGTCCTGGGGCCGGTTTTGTTCAATATCTTCATAAATGATCTGGAGGATGGTGTGGATTGCACTCTCAGCAAATTTGCGGATGATACTAAACTAGGAGGAGTGGTAGATATGGTGGCAGGTAGGGATAGGATACAGAGGGACCTAGACAAATTGGAGGACTGGGCCAAAAGAAATCTGATCAGGTTCAACAAGGATAAGTGCAGGGTCCTGCACTTAGGACGGAAGAATCCAATGCACTGCTACAGACTAGGGACCGAATGGCTAGGCAGCAGTTCTGCGGAAAAGGACCTAGGGGTGACCGTGGACGAGAAGCTGGATATGAGTCAACAGTGTGCCCTTGTTGCCAAGAAGGCCAATGGCATTTTGGGATGTATAAGTAGGGGCATAGCCAGCAGATCGAGGGACGTGATCGTTCCCCTCTATTCGACATTGGTGAGGCCTCATCTGGAGTACTGTGTCCACTTTTGGGCCCCACACTACAAGAAGGATGTGGAAAAATTGGAAAGAGTCCAGCAGAGGGCAACAAAAATGATTAGGGGACTGGAACACACAACTTATGAGGAGAGGCTGAGGGAACTGGGATTGTTCAGTCTGCGGAAGAGAAGAATGAGGGCGGGATTTGATAGCTGCTTTCAACTACCTGAAAGGGGGTTCCAAAGAGGATGGATCTAGACTGTTCTCAGTGGTAGCAGATGACAGAACGAGGAGTAATGGTCTCAAGTTGCAGTGGGGGAGGTTTAAGTTGGATATTAGGAAAAACTTTTTCACTAGGAGGGTGGTGAAACACTGGAATGCGTTACCTAGGGAGGTGGTGGAATCTCCTTCCTTAGAAGTTTTTAAGGTCAGGCTTGACAAAGCCCTGGCTGGGATGATTTAATTGGGGATTAGTTCTGCTTTGAGCAGGGGGTTGGACTAGATGACCTCCTGAGGTCCCTTCCAACCCTGATATTCCATGATTCTATGAACTACGCAGGGGCATAACTGAATAGTAGAAGCCCCACATACACATGATCCCATGCAGACACCCCAGAAGTTGGGTCTGGGAAGAGGTAAGCAGGGTCTGCACACCCACTGCTTCCCTACATGTAAGTAGATTGGGAATGTGCAAAGACTTGTCTCTGCCCCTACTTTACTGACAAACATAGCTGAATTGGCATGAGGGAAGAGAAGTTAGCTTCTGCAAAGGGCCAGTAGCAGATGTTTACCCCTGGAGCAAGGGGGAAGAAGGGAAGGTATTGTGCCTCTGTGAAGTAAGACTTCTTCCCTGCTCTGCTCCCTGGGTTGGTACAACTATACATCATCCCCTTACACTGAGTATATTGTAAATCTGACCCACAACAATAGAAATTAGATGAGTGTTTGTCAGACCTACAATAACTGTTGCAGGGTAGGAGTTAATGGCCTTAAGCCAACAAGATCAATTGATGGGGGTTAGGGTAGTTATTTTTGGTAGTTATTTGCAGATGGAAAAATCTCCTGCATGTCTTTGGTTTGTTGTAATCGAATACACATTCGCTCCTCCAACAAAGCAATATTGCTAAAATACGTTCAAGTTAATTACTGAATTACTGCATATCAAAACTTGTTTGAATGAATAAATGTACTTGTTTGAAGGAGTCTGAACTCAATTTTCATATCCAGTGCCAGATCTCTGAATAGGCCTCCATGTACCTTTATTACCAAGTAAAAATAAAGGGCAAGGAGAAATTCAGTTAAGTGGAATAGTAGTTATTTTAGATGATGGCACTATTATCTATTGTCAGCATGGTACTTGTGTATTAACTCTGACTTGGAATAAACTTGATTCTATCCCTGACCAACAAGACTGAATTAGTAGGATTCAGCAATAGAAAAGAATAAAATGGCTGGAAAACCTATTTTATGGGGACACACAAATGTTCCTACTTTAAATTAGAACTAGGTCCAACTTACCAAACTATCACCATACACAGGGCCGGCTCTAGGTTTTTTGCTGCCCCAAGCAAAACATTTGCCACCCCAAGCTCCGAGAGCGCAACTGCCTAAGCAAAAAAAAAAAAAAAAAATTTGCCACCCCTAGAATTGTGCTGCTCCAAGCATGTGCTTGCTTCGCTTGTGCCTAGAGCCAGTCCTGACCATACAAATTCTTGCTGACAAGGAACTAGATGCAATTACACAGTATTTTCTCTGCACCTCGACGGCTAGATGTTAAAGGGATTTCTCTTTTCCTATAAGTTATTAATACCTTTTCCTCGAGATGTCACTTTTATAAAACAATATTTAGGATTCTGTGTTATATCTGGTTTTTAAAATAAATAATTTGCACACAAAATAAAACTCATACTCAGGCTCTTTTATGCTCGGGTTCTCTGAAAAAAATGCAACTCACGCAAAGCATGAATGTAACATCTAAATTCAAAGTTAATTTATTCTTTACTGCTTCTGCAAAGGGCCCTTCCCTTTTTGTGAGTTGCGCTGGGTGTCATGGTACACCCGACACCTTTAAATACCTTGTAGTATGGCAGCCATACTAGCAGCTCAAAGGCTTGTAGTGCTCCCAATATTAGACGGTGTGTGTTCCATTACCTGGGGGAGAGGAGGGTGTTCAATAGCAATTATATCTTTATGGGGGTCACAGAGAGGGCGTATATATATCCAAAGCACAAAACCTCTCTCAGACAGATATTAAACATAAGTCTCCATGGAACAATTCATATATGGAGGTGATGATAATTCTGGGCCTTCATGATGCCTTAGGTCTTTTACTTGGTATCGCAAGTAATGGTACAACTTGCACACTCTCCCAGGCCAAAACTCCCCCTGGACTAGCACCTCAATAGTAAAATTAATCTCTTATTATTAGGCAGTTCAAATGGTGGGCAAACATTTTCAGTGTGTGTAAATTATTTTTGTTGTATGGAAGATATCAGCAAATGTTATAAATGAATGACTTACTTTGTGTTGTCCTTTAAGTGCTGTTTGTTATGTGAACATTTTATTAAAGAAAGCCAAAATTACTTTTTTTAATTCTGACAATTTATTCTGTGTTTTTGCTTTAATATGTGTATTTGGTGCAAGCAGCTCACGGCCCTCAGAGACAGAGCATGGTCTCTTGAGGCCAGAGTGGCTCAACAGGAGGAGCTAAGGGAGTCAGAGAGGCACCTAGATGAAACTTTCTGGGACATAGTAGAGTGATCCCAACCCCCAGTTTGACAGCCTCTGTGGTGTTGAGGAGGATGAAAGTCTCGGGGAAGAAGATCATCATACTGGAGTGAAGGGAAATGATCCCCTAGTTGGTACCCTTCTTCCAGATGATTTCCTGGGATCCTCTTGCACTGAGGATACCACTCCAGGGAAGAGGACCCAAGTTATTAGGAAGAGCCAGATAATAGTAAAGGGGAATCCAATTATTAGAAATATAGACATCTGGGTTTGTGATGACTGGCATAACCGTATGGTAAATTGCTTGCCAGATGCAAAGATTGTGGACATCTTGACAGATTTATGTGCAGTGCTGGGGAGGAGCTGGTAGTCATGGTACATGTAGGTACCGGTGACATAGGGAAAGGGAGGAGAGAGTTCCTGAAGGGGAAATTTAGACTGTTTGATGAAAGGTTAAAGTCCAAGACCTCCCTTAAAGCATTCTCTGAAATGTTCCTGATTCCACACACAAGGCCAAGACAGGCAGAACTCCAGGTCTATACACATGGATGAGACAATAGAATAGGTGCTGACTCCGTTTGGATGAGGGATTTAGATTTATTTGGAACTGGGGAACCTTCTGGGAAAGGAGAAGACTATACAGGAAGGATCGGCTCCACTTAAACCAAAATGAAACCAGACTGCTGGCATGTAAAATTAAAAAGGTTGTAGGGGAATTCTTAAACTAAGGGCTGGGGGAAAGCCCACATATATGGAGGAGCACATGGTTCAGACAGAGACATCCCTTTGGGGAGGATCTATTAATGGGGATTTTCTATATCCTAGTAAAGAATAAAGGAGAGAAGTTGATAAAGTAGGTAGGAGCTGAAAAGAAATGATCTCATGTGTACCTCACTAAAAAGGAAGCTCTGTAGTCAGTCCATATTTGGTACAGGAACATGACATGATGTCAAAAGAAAACTAGTGCCAGAGGAGAACAGAAACAGAAGGACAACAGCAACAAAGGTTGCAGTATCTCATCAACATGCCACTATTCAATGCTTCAGAGAACTTCAGCTTTGACAAACCTTCACAGTGGACAGACTGGAAGCACTACTTTGCAAGATTTCACATTGCAGACAGCTCCACAGGGAAACTGGAGATATACAGGTATCTTCTTTAATTTGTGCTATGGGGAAGAAGGAAGAGCATATTTTTAAATCCTTGGACTTTACTGAAGACAGTCACAAATATGACTGTTAAGTGTTTCTGGCAGTCTAATGCACACTTTATACCTCAGAGAAATGTGGTTTATGAAAGAGTATTGTTTTCACCAGAGAAGTCAAGAGCCAGGGTAAGTGTTGGAATGTTTTATAAGAGCTCTGCATACACTGGTGGAAAGCTGTGATTTTGGGAATACAAAACATACAAATATCAGAGACAGGCTGGTTATTGGGTTAACAGATACAAGTCTTTCACAGCAACTACAACCAAAGGCAAACTTAACTGAAGCCACAGTTATACAGAAAGCAAAGCAGTCTGAACTACTCAAACAGAACAAAAGGCAGAAGCAACCTGAAAAACCTTGAAATTAGCTTAGGACACACTTGAATGTTTAAAGTCATTATCATAAAACCCCTGAGACAAGGAAAGAACTCCCAAGCTAACAGGGACAAATTCCAGCCTACATGCACAAGTCTGGACTGAAGCTAAACAAGGATGTGTTTTCCACCTACCACAAACTGAGTTTTTGAACAGATGATAAACAAAGATGGAATCAGTCCTAGCTCCGAGACAACAAAAGCAATTAGAGAATTGAATGCATCAACTAACGTATCAGAAATGAGACATGTTCTGAGGATGGCAAAGTACCCAGGTTGATACCTACAAGACTTTTCCACAGTGACAAAACCGCTGAATGAAGAAATGTTAAAGTTCAACACATCTTGGCTATGGGGGCCAAATCAAGCAATTGCCTTCAAAATGGCAAAATAAATGATCCCACGACTCCAGTTCTCAAGTACTATGATCTGAACAAACCCATAATGGTCAGTGTGGATGCAGGCAGCTATGGCCTGAGTGGTGTATTGTTGCAACACATAGCTTTGAGAGGAAGCCAGTTGCATTTTGCTCTCACAGAAACAGAAAAACAATGTGCATTGATTGAAAAGGAGTACCTGGCAAGCATATGGGCCCATGAAAACTTTTACAGATATTTTTATTGATTGGATTCATTTACACTCATAACAGACCTTACACCACTTGTAACCCTCATTAGTGGAAAAGACCTGGATCAAGCACCACTGAGATGCCCACATCTATTGATAAGGTTAATGTGATTTAACCTGATTGCTAAATATATTTCTGGGGAAATCTGATAGTAGCAGACTGTGACGAAGTGGGACTGTTCTTAATCTTTCCTCTGCATAGTGTGGGGGTGCCTCAGTTTCCCCTATGAAGTTCTTAAGTATCTAGGTGGTGCGATAAGGGTGTATGATCATTGCAGAGCCCAAGAGGGCATGTGTGTGCAGGAGTCTGGACACAGAGAATGGCCGACACCCTGTTTCCTGGCAACTGATGGCTTGGGCCCTTCCCCCCTGCAAGGTGAGAGCTAAAGGGTTGGAGAACAAAGGAATCAGGTGACCTCCTGGCCCGGGAAAGGAACAAAGCCCAGAGGAGGAGGGGCTGGAGGGAGTTTCAGTTTGGGGCTGGCTGGGACATGGAGTGAAGGGCAGACGTGGTTGTCTGGCTCACTGCCCCCCAAAATGAACCCAGCTGAGGGGTCCTGTTCTCTGCACCTGCAAGCTCTGTTTTAGACCATGTTCCTGTCATCTAATAAACCTCTGTTTTACTGGCTGGCTGAGAGTCACGTCTGACTGCGAAGTTGGGGGGCAGGACCCTCTGGCTTCCCCAGGAGCCCTGCCTGAGCGGACTCGCTGGGGGAAGTGCACGGAGGGGCAGAGGATGCTGAATGCTCCGAGGTCAGACCCAGGAAGGTGGAAGCTGTGTGAGCTGTGTGTTCTGAAGACAGGCTGCTCACAGAAAGGCGACTGCCCTAGAGTCCTGAGTGGCTTCATGAGGAGCAGTTCCAGAGCATCGCCCAGGGACTCCGTGACACAGACGCTCTGTCATGGAGCCCAACATTGCTTGATGATATTCTGGAGCTTGACAACGACATAAAGGCATATATGAATGCTGTGGACACATACAGACCAGTGTCAGAAAAGAGACTACTCCAGCTACAAAAAGCAACCACGACAGACACACAGCTTCAGGAAGTTCAAAGTTACATTAGGGGAAACTGGCCCAAGTATCTAAAAGACGTTAAGGAAGTGATGATACTACTTTGTGATGTATGGACAATTGAGTGAGTCAAATGGACGCCTAGTTAAAGGCAATTGCATCAGAATTCAAAATGAAATCAGAGGAGAAATCCTAAACCTCAACCATGAAGGGACATCAAAAATTCATTAAATGCTGTGAAGAGGCTGACCAGTTAGCATGGTGGCTGAGCATCAGCAAGGACAAAGAATAAAAGTATCTGCATGTGAACATTGTAGAACTAACAAACCAACACAACAAAGAACCTTTAACAACAACACCTCTACCAGACAGACCTGGGAAGAGACTAGCTGCAGATTTATGTGAATTCAGAGGACATCATTACCGGGTCATTGTGGATTATTTTTACAGGTATATAGAAATAATGTACTTGGTATTCCAGAACAACTAGTGACAAACAACAGACCACAATTCACTGCAGCAGAATTTAAGTCATTCCAAACTAAATGATTTTGATCATATTACTAGCAACCCACATTACTCACAAGAAAATGGAGAGGCTGAGAGAGCTGTAAAGCCAGCCAAGAAAATCCTACAGCAGGAAGATCCATTCCTTGCTTTTCGGAGCTACAGATCAACAGCAGCAGCAGCTTCTGGATATAGTCCAGCACAGCTCCTGATGGGAAGACAACTCAGAACCACTGCTCCAACACTGGAAAATAACCTATTCTCCATAGTGGCCAAGCTTGAAGAGAATAGCCAAAGTGGATAAAAAGGCTAAGAGAGCCTACGAATACTTTACAACCGATGTCACTCAGTCAGGGAGCAGCTTGAGCTAGAACCTGTGACCATGTTTATGTCAAACTGGATGGAGAACTCCAGCTGTCGTAAAGAAAAAGAATTCAGCATCCAGTTCATATGTGACTGAGACCAACAGTGGAGAGTTCAACAGAAACCAACATCATCTACAGTTTGTTCCTCAGAAAGAACAATCAACAAAGCAAAGTCTGTTCCTCAGAAAGAACAGTCTATAGAGTAAAGTCTACAGATGGGCAAATATAGATCAAAACGACGAAGGATTCCAAACTGACCACAGCCAGTTGTTGCAACTAATGGATATCGAGATAAGAACATAAGAATGGCCATACTGGGTCAGACCAAAGGTCCATCCAGCCCAGTATCCTGTCTACCAACAGTGGCCAATGCCAGGTGCCCCAGAGGGAGTGAACCTAACAGGTAATGATCTAGTGATCTCTCTCCTGCCATCCATCTCCACCCTCTGACAAACAGAGGCTAGGGACACCATTCCTTACCCATCCTGGCTAATAGCCATTAATGGACTTAACCTCCATGAATTTATCCAGTTCTGTTTTAAACCCTGTTATAGTCCTAGCCTTCACAACCTCCTCAGGCAAGGAGTTCCACAGGTTGACTGTGCGCTGAGTGAAGAACTACTTCCTTTTATTTGTTTTAAACCTGCTGCCCATTCATTTCATTTGGAGGCCCTAGTTCTTATATTATGGGAACAAGTAAATAACTTTTCCTTATTCACTTTCTCCACACCACTCATGATTTTACTTACCTCTATCAACTCCCCCCTTAGTCTCCTCTTTTCCAAGCTGAAAAGTCCTAGCCTCTTTAATCTCTCCTCATATGGGACCCGTTCCAAACCCCTAATCATTTTAGTTGCCCTTTTCTGAACCTTTTCAAATGCCAGTATATCTTTTTTGAGATGAGGGGACCACATCTGTACGGAGTATTCAAGATGTGGGCATACCATGGATTTATATAAGGGCAATAAGATATTCTCCATCTTATTCTCTATCCTTTTGTTAATGATTCCTAACATCCCGTTTGCTTTTTTGACTGCCACTGCACACTGTATGGATGTCTTCAGAGTACTATCCACGATGACTCCAAGATCTTTCTCCTGATTAGTTGTAGCTAAATTAGCGCCCATTATATTGTATGTATAGTTGGGGTTATTTTTTCCTATGTGCATTACTTTACATTTATCCACATTAAATTTCATTTGCCATTTTGTTGCCCAATCATTTAGTTGTGTGAGATCTTTTTGAACTTCTTCACAGTCTGCTTTGGTCTTAACTATCTTGAGCAGTTTAGTATCATCTGCAAACTTTGCCACCTCGCTGTTTACCCCTTTCTCCAGATCCTTTATGAATAGGTTGAATAGGATTGGTCCTAGGACTGACCCTTGGGGAACACCACTAGTTACCCCTCTCCATTCTGAAAATTTACCATTTATTCCTACCCTTTGTTCCCTGTCTTTTAACCAGTTCTCAATCCATGAAAGGATCTTCCCTCTTATTCCATGACAACTTAATTTACGTAAGAGCCTTTGGTGAGGGACCTTGTCAAAGGCTTTCTGGGAATCTAAGTACACGATGTCCACTGGATCCTCCTTGTCCACATGTTTGTTGACCCCCTCAAAGAACTCTAATAGATTAGTAAGACATGATCTCCGTTTACAGAAACCATGTTGACTTTTGCGCAACAATTTATGTTCTTCTATGTGCCTGACAATTTTATTCTTTACTATTGTTTCAACTAATTTGCCCAGTACTGACGTTCGACTTACCAGTCTGTAATTGCCAGGATCACCTCTAGAGCCCTTCTTAAATATTGGCGTTACATTAGCTATCTTCCAGTCACTGGGTACAGTAGCTGATTTAAAGGACAGGTTACAAACTAAGTTGAGCTGACCAAGTTGTTATGCATTTGAGTCACGTACTTAGAAAGCCAGTATGATTCAAAGACATTTAACAGACTGATCCATGCTAAACTTCAAAGTTAGAGTGATACTGTATATTTTGTTACCAGTAGGAATGTAGAACTTAAAATGGGAGATGTAATGGAATACTAAACTGTATTCTACCATTCAGCCACTAAGTGGCAATACATGTAAAATACCTAATTTAAACTAACCTCAACCATACCTGGCAGAGCATTAAATGATCTCACGATGAACACATCTGGTGTGTACCTCGCTAAGAAGGAATCTACAGGAACATGACACACACTGGCAGCCTTCTTCATGTCAAAAATCCAGAATTTAACTTGCGGGGGTTCCATCCACCACTGAAGAGTGATTTTGTATTAGACTATTAGAAGTACATTGAACAGTAATGATTTGGTTCTTGGACTAGGTTACTGTAGAATATTGAGAATACATAACTAAGGTGTCAATGTAATTCATTGTTTAAAAGTCAGACAATACAGTCATTACACCACACCAAAAAGCTTTGTGTGTGTACATTTCCACATAGGCAAAAAATCTGCAGGTGACATCTTGGGCAAAATTTAGAAATGACATTTTTAGTGTCATGCCATTTAAGAGGAGTGATAGACACTCAAAGAGCCTAAGAACAGCTTAATAGATACGTTAACAGAGAAGCATTGCTTTTTTGACATGGATTTGACTAATGTGTCTTCTGTTTGGTTACCCAGTATTCTTTCCTACCTTCACAGCAGAGAGGATAGGAATTCTTTGTCAGGTTTAAGTAATATTAAATACAGTATAAAAGCCATGGTGCCCTTGTATTATCGCCCACAGCCCCATCCATCTAGTACTGTCATACCAGTCAAAGGATATGTAATCTACTCATTTTGGAGATACAGTGGGAAGTGATTATTACCATTTTTAAAGATGCTACTAGTTTGAGAGATTCTCTGTGGGTTAGATTTTGGCATTTATGCTAGGGAGCAGAGCAGCACATTCTTTCTGGGGTTCCTTTCTGCACATGAAGGATGAGCTATCTGCTCCATCCTAATGATTGCTCCCCTGGGACTCCAGTCACACTCTGCAGACTGGTACAGATGCAGATGGAGCCAAAGCCTGTCTTCTCCCCCACCCCTTTTCTGTCCCCTATTCCACTAAGGAGGAGCAGGAGCAAGCAGTAGGGAGACCCTTGAGCATTTGCAAGAGTGGAGAAGTTTCCTGCATGGCTTTCTGCCCTTGTTCAGCCAAGAAAGTTCTTCTCACAACCTGGCCCTATACAAACAGTGGGAATACCATTATAAACAGTAAAATAAGCATGAAAGCGGTGATATCTTTTAAAATGCTCCCAGTGAACTTTACAGGAAGCCTAAACCATTTTAAACAAGCATGTTGTCATTTATTGTCATTGAATATTGTCATTGATCAATATTGTTAGAGTCAGAGAAATAGCTTGAATCAGTTCAATAATGTGCATTTCTAAAGAATGCCACCATTTAATATGAACACTTAAATACTGCTCTCTGTGATAAAGGCTAAAAGACAATACACCTATTTTCATCTCTGTTATAATGCCATTGACTTCAACGTGGTTGCAACAAGGATGAATATGACCTAATAATTTTTGCTTGAACTTCAGGTACTAAGGCACATTATCAGAAGTTAATCTGTTTCAAAATATTCTTAATATTACTCCTCAAAGTTATATGGAAACTGATTGATGTATGAGTGTTCTGGACAGCAATTAATAATGCCAAAAAGGTAATGAATGTATTTTTAACATTTGCCCTTATCTTTTAAGTATGCACAGGAATCAGTTTAATGTGAGCCAGTGCAATCTGGCCTATTGTTTACTTCACTTGCATAATAGGAAAAATATCCTGAATTGACTTTCTATGCCTATCTGAAGTGATCTCCAACAGTTGTGCATGAAAGCAGCAAGAACAGTTTATAAAGACAGATGTTTCAATAATCTTCTATTTCAAGTTACATTTCTAGGAAAGATTCCATTTAGAAACTCTTTGATTATTTTTCAACAAATAAATCACTTTATAGCAATAACTGTAGTACATGTGTTAATCCAGCACATACAACAATAACCAGGGGGTTAGACTCTGGAAAAAGAATGGTAGTAATTCATTCCAGCTCCAGTTGCAATCCTAACATAGCTGGATGATCCTGCCAAAATGATCCACAGTGAAAGAGAGAATTTAAAATAGCATCATTAGTCTTCAGAGTTGGCACACACACGATGTACGAGGTACTTCAGTAGTCTCAGATATTGTGTCTATTTTTTCTATCTGCAGGCCAAGTAAAAAAGCAGAACATTGTGAAGAAAGACTTCTGAATATTAACTGACAACAATAGGTGGAAAGTTGTGGGTTTATATGGAAGTATGAATTTTACATAAGTTACTGGGCTACAATTTGTATTGGCTCGGTTCAACAACTGGCAATAATCAGGCCTCGCAAATCTTACAAATATGTTTTTGTGTTCGGGTACCTCAAAATATATCTTTATCTATTAAGCCATTAATATATTTTAAAGTAAAAACTCAAAGGACCCTGTAAAGGTGGGGACTCACCACCAGAGTGCCTCATGTGGCCAGGCATAGCACAGCAGCTCTCTCCTGGTCTGGTGCCTCCTGTTGACAACCTCTCTGATCCTCTGATTGTCCATCTCTTCCTGTGACTCGTCTCTCTGTCTAGGTCACAATTTAAGTCCACCCCTTCCTGGGTAACAAAATGCCCAACAAACCAGTGTCCGAGACCTCGTATCAAGTCTTCAGCCCTGATTCTGGGCTCTGTGGTCCTCACCCCCTTTTCTCAGGGTTCTCCGTCTTCACTGCCCCTTTCTCTGGCCTCATGCCACCATATCAGTGGCTGGTAGAGGAACCCAGGATCTCAGATTACACCAGATTCCAGGCCCTAAAAAATCTATCACCAGCATCCAAGGTCTGCTCAGTCCAACTCCTTGCTGCTGCTGACCTGGGCTTCCTTCCTACTATGGCCTCTCTCAGGCCTTCTCTCCCACAATCCTTCTAGGTTCAACTTTCTCTCAGGCCTCTCCCCTGAAATCCCCCAACAAAATCTCAAACTAAAAGTGTAAACATAAGCCCAACTCCTTCCCTCCCTGGATTTCACTTTTCATCCCCTTTTAATTTTCTCTTACTCTATATCCCATTGAAATGCCTCCCAGACTCTCCCGTGGAAATCCAGTTCCTGCCCTTTTATCAGGGATTACCACGGTAGCTCGATCCCCTCCTAGTTGCTGCTTCATTTCTCTCCTGGCCTCTTGCCAGACTTCTCTACTTAAGAAAGGATCCCAAAACCAACCTTCTTTTGCAGGCCTGCAACCACCTTCTGCTCTGAACTTCCTCTATTTATTGTCTTCTTCCAGGTACTTCATTAAGCCAGCCTACTTCTCAGATGCAGCCTGGTGACTGGCCTCTCAGGCCCACATTAATCCATTCAGAGCCTTTGTGGGATACTCAACCCATCACAGACCCAGTCCTTCAATTCTTACACACAAAGTATTGCAAACTCCAAGAGGTCTAAAATAATGAATCAGGAATCCAAAAATCATGAGATTGTTTTTAAACAATATACTATGGTTCTTTTCATTTACCTTCTGGGTTTTGAACCTTTATGGTGGAGTTGGGTCACATTTTTAAGCTTTTCAGATTGAGATTGAAGGCATGGAAAGGGATACAGTACCCCTCTAAGGGCAGTATGGTTTACTCTACAAGAGGGAGAAGAAAAGGGCTGTGGGGGAGTCAATTGGCACTCTACGGTATCATAATCCCACAGATCCTAGCCAACTTTAAAAAAGTGTTAATGCTGGCCTCATCGAGGAAAGAGGCTGTGGAGGCCTCCATTACTACCCCCCAGACTCCCTTATCACAGGGTGGGAAAGGAAAAGGCCTTCTGGCTTCACTTAGACCCTTGTCTCATTGGCCAAGGAGAAATGTGTGACAGAACCATGCCACCAGATCTTGGCACTTATCTCCTTCAGGTTCCACCAGGTCCTATCATCCCTCTAGCTATTCCCTGCACATCATAAGTGCAATGAATTAATGGTGGCCAGCAACATTAAGAAGAACAGGAAAGGATTTACCAAAATCCAATGGCTGAAAGTTGAGGTCGTCAATGTTAAAACTTGGAAATAAGATACACATCAGGAAATGTGGCAAATTCTCCCTCAAGACTGGATGTCTTTCTAAAAGATATAGTAGAGCTCCAACAGAAGTCATGGGGCTAGATAATCACTTCATGAAATTCAGACCGGAAATAAGGCATACATTTTTAACAGTGGGAGTAATTAAACAGGGGAACAATTTACTAAGGATTGTGGTGGATTCGCCATCACCGACCATTTTAAAATCAAGATTGGATGTTTTTCAAAAAATAGGAATTATTCTGGAGAAGTTCAATGGCCTGTGTTGTGCAGCAGGTCAGATTAGATATAATTTAATTATTCCTTCTGGCCTTGGAATCTCGGAATCTCTGAATTCCATTGTCTATGTTATGCAAGAGATCAGACTAAATGATAATTTAATGATTCCTTCTGGCCTTACAATCTCTGAATATATATCTGGGGGGAAATACAGAAAAATAGGCCTACTTATAAATGAGTGAGGGATGAAATCAATGCTGATTCTAAAATCTGACTCAAATTATGACTAAAATCATTGAGATATTGATCTCCTTTTTTAAACCTAAGAAAAAAAGAGAGATTTGCACAATTTTAAAGTAATTAAAACCTTGTAAAATAGCTACTATGATAAACAAGAAGATAAATATATGCTCGAAACACAAATCACAAGGTGCGATAGACATATATTGTAGGGTATTAAGAAATGTATCTAATAAACTTACCAAATCATTTATGATTATTTAAAAAAATATATACTGTGAATAGTGGAGGCACAACTAGTTTGAAATGGTTATGCCATCCAATTCCATTCCATGCCACCAAACCAACTTCTTATGAGAAAACGTCTCCCTTCTACAGTTCAGAACAATAGAGATGGTTCTTCAGTGGGCCAGGGAAGAAGATTCTATTCCTGTGATTTATCCCCTCACCCCCCGAAATGAGAGGTTTCCGTTCCATTATTGACTTGAGAGCATTGAACAAATTCATTGGCAAGTTCTAGTTCAGGATGGTGACGTTGGCCTTACCAATCACATCTCTATGGACCTCTATAACAAAGGTACTTGCTACTTCCTGTGAGCTGGTGTGGTGGATATATGGAAGTAGCTTCTATCTGCATCAGAGGCTCAAACAATACATTTGACCTTCCTATACAATTTCTAGCTGCTACTACAAACTCATTTTAGAAGGCAGGGAATTTACATCTTCCTATAACTCAACAACAAACTCTCTACTGAAGAGAAAGACACTGGTCCTCTTAGGATATCTATCACCTTACAAAAAATTTGTTTTCTATTACAATTCCTAGGCTTTAGTAGAAATTCCACTCTCTTCTACTCAAAAGATTATGATAATCTCAACAACTATAGATAAGGATGGCAAAGATCTACCTGCCTCCTGAGAAATTTCATGACATTCTCAACTCTGTTCATTTAATACACCCTTACCTTAAAATCCAGTGTATTGCTCAGACTATTAGGATTGTTAGATTTATGTGTTCTGATAATTGCATTAGTTATGCTGAGGATGAGACCTCTTCAATCCTGGCTAAAGAAAGTTTATCAGTCTGCAAAGAACAAGGTAGGTGGGGTAATATCTTTTATTGGACCAACCTCTGTTGATAGAATGGACATGCTTTCAAACCGCACAGAGCTCTGCTTCAGGTCTGGGGAAGATAACCAGAATGTCTGAGCTAAATACAAGGTGGAATAGATTGTTAAACATAAGGGATTCACACATGCTGTAGGATACCACTTAAAATGAAGTGGGCAATAAAGGGTTAATTTGTTGAGCATAAAAAATACAAACTCAATATCCTGATGTGTATTTTGCAAGTCATCAGACAGAGTCTGGTTTGGTGGGTCAGCCCTCCAAAATATCTTTAGATATTTCTAAAACAGATGAGGTATTCATTTAAATTGACTGTCAATTAGCAATTTATGGACATTCAGAACTATAAGGCTAGTACTAAAGGCCTTCTTTCTGCACATTCAAGAATAACGAACACAGGAGGAATGCACTGCAATATACCATTAAAATTGCCAGTTAAACATCTCACTGCCTACTTGCAACTAAAATTATGGAATCTGTGTCTATAGTTGGATGAGTAAATTACACTGATCTGAGTGTGTTCTCGTGTGTACAAATGGAGCCACATAATTTTTAAAATCAGGTTTTAAAAAGTCAGGTTATGTCTTCTGATTCTCCTTTACTGACTATTTTTTTAACTCTTTCATAGAATACTAATGAGTTAGAACACACTCTTCACCCATACAGGGACTGCCTGTTTGTCTATAGTGGATAACACACATTGGGGGTGGGGGCTTATTATTCTCTTTAGTGATTTTCTCAAGCATTTTTCCTCTCTCTGCAGTAAGGATCAGTGGTCCATAAATTCTGGGATTAGCTTTAGCTCTTTTTGTAAAGTTGTCTCTTTAAAAAAAAAGACACTATTCAAAACGTATAGTAACTCAGGCTCATAGTAACTCAGGCTTGATGCATTTAGCAGTAACAAAAGCTTCTTGTTTTTTGAGTTGTACATAAGGAAAGGCGTACAAGACAAATAATATCCATGGAGTGCAAGCTTTTTATCTGTTTCTGAAATAAACATTTTTGCTTTGTCAGTCAATGATATATTTAGAGCAAGATCATCACTTGCCCTGTGTGCCTGTGCCAGGGAATAAAGGCTACTTATGGCCCTTTACATTGCCACCTCCCAGCCAACGCGACAGATCTGATACAGAAGGGGAAACCTGGCTGGGTCAATCCAGGCCGTTAGGCACCCCACAACACAGGACCCTATGTCTTACCTCCTTTGGGACTGGCAATGGCAGGGGGCCCTCCTCCCATCGCAGAGAGGCAGGAGCAGCATCATGGGGTCCCCTTCTTTTCCCCAGGAACAGCAGCTGGAGTCCCTTTCCTCATGGAATCAGCCAGGGTCTCTTCTCCCACCACACTGACATAGTTGTGCCAGCAGAGGGGCCCCCCAATAACTATTCCAGGAGTCAGCAGAGTATATCTGCATGGGTGCGTGGGCGGGCCTGACCTGCAGTGCTCTTCTGTTTCTGCCACAGAGAGTCTTCTGCTAGGATAATATTGCTCTGGGGGACACCCAGAGCAATGGGTCTTGGTGATAACACCCTATTGATATGATGGGGGCAGTTCACCACTCTCAAAGCTCTTGTTTCATGTTGTCTGCGGATTCAGGCAGATGTCACTGCATCGGTTACTCTCAGGTCACGTTTCAGAGTTTTGCTGCACAATCAAAAGGACAAAAAAAAAACCCTTGTTTTTTCTAGAACTGAAAGCTGAGATTCTGGTATCATTACATGATTCCAAGACCTCACACTCTAGGCAACAGGCCTACAGTACCTATGCTTTAATTTGGCCCTGGAGGAAAGGAATCTGCGTCTAGTCAAGGGCTGGCTTCAGGAGGAATGTAACTAGTGCAAGGGAGAAGATTATGATTGTCAGTTATAATTCCCTCCGGTCAGGGATTTTTTTTTTTTTTTTACTAAAGTTCATTATTTTCTCTGACTGTACCTTTGTCCATAACTGTAGGAACTTTTTAGCTCAGCAGAACCATATGCCTGATTATATTTGGGCTCATTTATCATGCAAATTAAATGTTACATTGCTTCCATCTTTTTTAAATACTAGCCCTCCTGAAAGCTATTGGTCTGATTTACAGAGGTGTAAAGTGAGTACAAGCTCACATTGGCTTCACTGGGATGTGTAAACATCTCTGTGTTTGGGTATTGGACAACTTAGAGGGGATGAGCCAGCCTGACTGATAAACATCTGCCATATAAAACATTAATGGTGAATAAATTTAGTGGTTGATATTTTAATTTTTGTTTAAAAAAATCATCAACTTTTCATTAGTCTTTGCAATACCAATAGACACAACGAGACTACACAAGGCACTAAATTGTCTGATGGATGAAAATAAGATGTTATTCTTAAAGTCTTTCATTTATTGATTGTTTTAATGCCAAAAATGTTTTATCGATACAGACAAATCAGAATGATTTCATAAAGCATGAATCATACTGGGATCAACAAAATGTGAACACTGACAAATTGACCAAAACAGAGTACAATGTCTATGATTGACTGGACACCAAGCTGAATTTTAGCCATTTGTGGTTCTTTTCCCTTTTTGTTTTGGTGGTGAAGGAATATTTACATAATATTCCTTCATATTTCACAACTTCAGACATGATAAATGAAATGAACTTTTTGTACATTTGTGAAATCAAAATGTTTAGTGGTTCACTTTGTGAACTTCCATCCTGCATAGACCCTATGTGGTTTGCACAGTTATGATACGACCCCCAGCAAAGCAAAATTGCTTCATTCCAGACGTTCCTAACACTGGTGTAGTAAAGATGGGGGGGGAAATCACTTTGGGCCAAATTCAGCTCTGGTCTAAGCACGCTGAATTCTACCGATATCAATAGAGTTTTGCCTGCATACACCATGGCTGAATTTGACCCATGGTGTTTTGTGTTACGGAAGCTGATCTTGGTAATGAATGTGCTATGAGCTATCCAAAGTTTATAGTATTGTTTTATTGTTCAGAGGTTTTATTGTTAATGTTATGCTTGTTGTTTGACATTCACAGAGCACCAATATAGAGTCAGAGTTGTTATTTATTATGTATTACAGTATTTATAGAACAAGAAAAACATTTTTCACAACCTAATCCTAAACCACATGCTAGATCCTTTGGAGCACCACAGAGCAATTTATAAATGCAGTTGCAGTCCAAGTTTACCGCGTAGAAAAGATCACGCTGAAATGTGTTAATTGTCTCAACTACCTTAAGTAATGCATAACACTGTCATAACACTGACCGAATGCTGAGCAATGGTTACATAGTTCCTATAATCTGAATGAACTTTATAACCTAGCTGTGAATTTATTCACAACGGCAATATTAATTATGTATAATGTATTGTGCCTCCTATTTTGCTTAATTAAAAGCATTGTTATATTAAAAAGTGTTAAAAATTAATTAATCAGCTATTGTATGAATGGAAAATAGCTCATAGAAATTTTGAACAAAAGGATAACCTTAACAGAATTTGAATGCCTTGCCTTTTGAAATACAATCAAACAGCAATTTAATCCATTCAGCTGCAGAGTTTTTGGTTGCATTCATGGAAATTTACAGGTTCTCTCATTAACCAGAGGTCTTTTCTATTGTTCAGTGACTGTAACAAAAACATATGGAGAATTACATGGAAAAATAATTTTAAAACACAGAAATAAAGAATGTAGAGTCTGAACAAAGCCTGCCACCCTAGTTCATACCAATATGTGCATGCAACGTTCTCTGCAAATCAGCCTGAATTTACCGTATCTTGCATTTTCATAAAAGCCACAATCTAGCTATGATTTTGGGTCTAATTGATTACAACAGGAGATTTGCCTAAGTGACTACTGCAGCAAGTCAGATTGGCAGTGACCTTGGGGTTTTTCATCTTTCTCTGTTCATGTGGGTGTAGGTCACTTGCCATGCTCATCTGGGTATATCTCACTTAATCATTTCCCTGCCATTGTGGGTACCTCGATCCCTCCTATCATCAGCCTATGGCACATAATAGTCTAGTACGATTACCAAATTTTGGTTGGACATAATCCTGGAGGTTTCGTCACATGACAATCTTTAATTAAAGATTAATCTTTAATTCCTGGAGACTCTGGGACAATCCTGGAGGGTTGGCAACTCTCTAGTCTAGTCTCCTGTGGGCTGTAATACTTTGGTCTAGTTTCAGTTGTTGAGTTTAGTGTGTGGGTACTGGTGGTTTGTGATATACAGGAAGTCAGACTAGATAATGGTCCCTTCTGGCCTTAAATGCTAGGACTCTATTGGGCCCATTTTTGTCAGAAGCACAAAGACATGATATGGTGTAAACTGTGCTACCTCATAGCATCCAGGGTTGCACCCACATTTCCACATTACTAAGAAAGATAAGACTGACCCCTAGGTTTACAGGCCCTTTGATAATGATGCCTTGCCCTTTCCTATTTACCCTCAAAGTACTGGTGTAATCCAACACCTCTCCATCATCAAGAATGACCCTATTTCTCTAGATTTTTTTCAAGAAGTTTACCCTGTAGAAAAGATCACGCTGAAATGTGTTAATTGCCTCAACTACTTTAAGTAATGCATTACACTGTCACAACACTGACAGATGATGCTCTCCGGAGTTCATAAAATATCCAATCTTGATTGCTTTAATGTTCTTTTCCAATATCCATCATATTATCAGATGCTATTCACACACACACACACTGTACAAAAAAAAGCGAATATCTAAAGATTTGCAGATTCGAGTAAAATCTAATGAACAACTGTCCACAATATGTGCCCTTAAAAACAGGGCGTGCTGATCCAACGTCTTAAATACTTTTAAATATACATCCTCGCTTTCAGATGCTAATTTAGACCTTTTCAGAATTCATTTCTAAACAATTGAAACAATTCTCTTAATATTGTAAATTAAGATTGCTAACTACACATTTTATTTACACATACAGAAGAGAGATGTTATATATTAAATAAATAAGAATTCACTAAACAAATCCACTGAGGAGCTGTAGACTATGGAGATTCATAGATTCCCAAGACCAGAAGGGACCATTGTGATCATCATGTCTCACCCCCCTTTATAACACTGCCCATCGAACTCCCCCAAAATAATAATCCTAGAGCCTATGGTTTAGCAAAAAATCCAATCTTGATTTTGAAATCACCAGTGATGGAGAATCCACCACAACCCTTCGTAAATTGTTCAAATGGTTAATGACCCTCACTGTTAAAAATTTACACCTTATTTCCCATCTGATCCAGCCATTGGATTGTGTAATACCTTCCTCTGCTAGATTCGAGAGCATGTAGTTGAGAACATGTAAAACTCCTGGGTTTTTTGCGGATACAGACTAACACGGCTGCTACTCTGAAACCTGTAATAGAGTAAAAGCGGCAAAGAGTCCTGTGGCATCTTATAGACTAACAGACGTATTGGAGCATGAGCTTTCGTGGGTGAATACCCACTTCGTTGGATGCATGTAGTGGAAATTTCCAGAGGCAGGTATAAATATGCAATCAAGAATCAGGCTAGGGACAACGAGGTTAGTTCAATCAGGGAGGATGAGGCCCTCTTCTAGCAGTTGAGGTGTGAACACCAAGGGAGGAGAAACTGCTTTTGTAGCTGGCAAGCCATTCGCAGTCTTTGTTTAATCCTGAGCTGATGGTGTCAAATTTGCAAATGAACTGAAGCTCAGTAGTTTCTCTTTGAAGTCTGGTCCTGTAGTTTTTTTGCTGCAGGATGGCTACCTTTAAATCTGCTATTGTGTGTACAGTGAGATTGAAGTGTTCTCCTACAGGTTTTTGTATATTGCCATTCCTAATATCTGATTTGTGTCCATTTATCCTTTTACATAGGGACTGTCCAGTTTGGCTGATGTACATAGCAGAGGGGAATTGCTGGCACATGATGGCGTAGATTACATTGGTGGACATGCAGGTGAATGAACCAGTGATGGTGTGGCTGATCTGGTTAGGTCCTGTGATGGTGTCACTGGTGTAGATATGTGGGAAGAGTTGGCATCGAGGTTTGTTACATGGATTGGTTCCTGAGTTAGAGTTACGATGGTGCGGTGTGTCATTGCTGGTAAGAATATGCTTCAGGTTGGCAGGTTGCCTGTGGGCGAGGACCAGACTTCAAAGAGAAACTGCTGAGCTTCAGTTCGTTTGCAAATTTGACACCATCAGCTCAGGATTAAACAAAGACTGTGAATGGCAAGCCAATTACAAAAGCAGTTTCTCCTCCCTTGGTGTTCACACCTCAACTGCTAGAAGAGGGCCTCATCCTCCCTGATTGAACTAACCTCGCTATCCCTAGCCTGATTCTTGCTTGCATATTTATACCTGTCTCTGGAAATTTCCACTACATGCATCCAACGAAGTGGGTATTCACCCACGAAAGCTAATGCTCCAATACGTCTGTTAGTTTATAAGGTGCCACAGGACTCTTTGCCACTTTTACAGATCCAGACTAACACGGTTACCCCTCTGAAGCTTGTAAAAGAGTAGTTGCTAATTCTGCTACATGGTTGGCAATCCTCACAAATATTTGCTTTAATCAAATAATAATTGAAGGTCACACTAGTTTCTTCATATTACATCTAAAGAGTTGATTGAGGAGGAAGGGTGGGCATATGGTACCTAGAAAAAGGTGGCAGTTTGACTCCTCACTAGAAATTTGATATTTATTCATCACTATTTTAATTCCCCATTAGACACAAATATAAGAATAAAAATAAGTTTTCTGGATGCCTATTGTATCAAAAGATTATTTTTATGGCAAACAGAGATAATAAGAGAGTGATCCCTAATTCTCCCAAAACAGACTTTACCTCATTGTGACAGCAGCATAGCAGCAAGGCCTAGCACAGGATGTAGAGAACTGAGGGGCACCCTAACTGAAAAGTTAGACAACATTTAACAGACATTCATGTGTTCCCTCAGAAACCATGTTTCTGAAGTCAGTTTCCGAATGTCTTGCACAGAAAATGATCTACAGAAAGTGGCTATTGAAACAAAAGAAATAAAGGGGGAAACCACTTCCCTTACACGGACAATGTAGCCTAGGAAACAGGTCAAGAAGGAACAATCTTTATACAGTACCACAAAAGGTTGGGAAGGTAAAAATATCTCTTTTCTTCAGACAATGCGCCAAAATCCTTCCAAGTCAGGCCCACTGCTGGTTTTTAACCACTCTGGCCAGTATTTGTATTGCCTTACTGGTTGCCAGTGAAAAAATTTAATGTGCCGGGGTGGGGGCTTGAGTCTCCCTGCTCCCCCATCTTGAGAGTGAAGTGGGAGGAAACGTTCAGTGGGGACTTTTCATTAGGTCATCCCTTTAGGAACTGTGTCTCCTTTGAAGGACATTTTTGGCTGCCTTCCCCTCCTTCCTAGCATACTCCAGGGTTGGCTGGACCCTTTAGCTGCCATCTCGATAGGAGGAAGGCCTGGGAGGAGGGTTGTTGTTGTGGGGCCACCTTCCCTGCCAGCTACTGTGGATATGACAAGGGCCCTGAGCCACCTTCCTCCCTGGATGGACAGGGGTGAGGCGGTAGGGAAGGTGTGACATTACCCAGAGTACAATTCAGACAGAGTACAATTCAGAGTACAACTCAGCTGTGTCCCCTCAATTCCCCAACCTGGGTTGCCTTTTACACTGCTTCGCTATGACAGCAACCAGTCCTGGTATGCTCTCACACAGCCTCCAGCATGTAAATCACTCCTAGCTATACTGTATGAGTGCTATAGCCAGCCACTCAGGAATTGCTTTTCAAGGCAACACCAGCAAACTCCCAGTCCCAGACTTTCCCCCAGAAATGTGTGTCTTCTACTGCCCAGCACCCTCCTGGACAATACAAGCTCATATAAAGAATATTAATAGAAAATGATATTCATAAAAACTTGCCATCCCAAATGGAGCTTCCCAAACATTTCAATCCAAACACACTGGTTTAGATAAAAACAACAAAACAAATTTATTAACTACAGAAAGATACATTTTATGTGATTACAAGCAATGAGGCATACAAGTCAGAATTGGTTATAAGGAAATAAAAGGTAAAACGCAACTAACACTTCACTTAACAAGCGAAGTGAATACAAAATAAAGGTCTCTCTCACCACATGTCCTAGCAGTCTTACTGGCTGAACCCCTTTCAGTCAGGATCTCTCCCCCACTCGAATGCTGCTTCCTTTGTTCTTCAGGGGGTTGATAATGCTATGGATAGAGAAGAAGGAAGAGACGATTTGGTGCATCTGCATTCTCCTCCTTTCTCTTGTGCAAGAATCATTTACAGCTGATGTTCAGGAGACCGAAAAACTGTGTGGCCAGGAACCTTAAGCTGCTTCTTTGTCAAAGAAGAGATTGGACGAGATGACCTCTTGGTCTCTTCCAGTCCTATGATTCTGTGAACATGTAGATATTTTTTTGCCAGTACCCTCCGCATCTGCCGCAGGGAGGCCACTTAATCAGGTGGTGGTATATTTGATCTCATTGACTCCTTGCTGAGGCATTGGCTACCCTTGTGTCTCTGGGGAACTTGTGTGTGATTGCCCTCCAAACCATGTTGGAACATGTCTTGCTAATATCATACAGTGGAATCTTATATATGTACATATCTTATATATGTACATACAATGTTGCCATACATATTTTTCCAGGACAATAATGATCAGCAAATCATGAGTTTTCGAATGATACCGTACACTGTATGCTTTGTACAAAATTTAACATAGTCTTATAAAAGGGGTCAACATAGGAGTACAGACTGCCACAACAGGTAAAAGGCAAAGAAGCCATGAACCACCCCCACCTTCACTGCCACCTGCATGAGGGGGGTGAAGGAGATCAAAATGCTGGTAGGAGGGGCAACTCAGGAGATCAAAGTGAAGGAGATCAAAATGGGGGGAGGGGCAACTCAGAGGGAAAGAAGAGGGTCAGTCACGGGGTGGGGGCATGACCAGAGGCTGGTTTTTCTCCATCTTGGAGGTGGCAACCTTACCCCCTGCTTTTTTCCCTCTGAGAGAGAAAAAGCTGTGAAAAAGGCAGGAACATATTAAGTGCAAGGCTGATATTTGAATGGCTGCACTTCAAGTGATAATAATACTTAGTTTATATACCTCTTTTCATGAGTAGATCCCAAACTGTTGATAAGTTCTTGATAATGAACACAGCTTGAAAATGGGAAAATGGGATCAAGGCTTTTATCTTTCCAGGCTTTTCAGCAGAACTCAGGAGGGGAAAGGGGGTAGTAATTAGAGGGCTGGAGCTGGTTCTGATTTTTAGTCTCAGATACCCAGCAATCTGCACTATGGATATGGCTTTTTTCTACCAAAACCTTTAAGACTGAAAATGAAGTGTGACAAGCACATTCCGGAAACATAGTCCTGAACTAACCAGAAACAATACAACATCTTCCTCCCTAAATTAAACCCTGGTCAGGCAGTAAGAATTAAAATGGGAGACAGCCTTTAGTTTTGCTTGCTTTGTTTTCCCCTCAGTATGTTGCTGGTGACATTTTATGGTATCTTATTTCATATCGGGGGGGGGGGAAATAGACCCATGGAAAAGAAGCCCTTGAGGAATTCCACCATGATTTCAACAATTTCCATCCCACCATCAACCTCAGCCTGGACCAGTCCACACAAGAGATCCACTTCCTGGATACTACGGTGCTAATAAGCGATGGTCACATAAACACCACCCTATACTGGAAACCTACTGACTGCTATTCCTACCTACATGCCTCCAGCTTTCACCCAGACCACACCACACAATCCATTGTCTACAGCCAAGCTCTACGATACAACCGCATTTGCTCCAACCCCTCAGACAGAGACAAACGCCTATAAGATCTCTATCAAGCATTCTTACAATTACAGTACCCACCTGCTGAAGTGAAGAAACAGATTGACAGAGCCAGAAGAGTACCCAGAAGTTACCTACTACAGGACAGGCTCAACGAAGAAAATAACAGAACGCCACTAGCCGTCACCTTCAGCCCCCAACTAAAACCTCTCCAACGCATCATCAAGGATCTACAACCTATCCTGGAGGACGACCCATTGCTCTCACAAATCTTGGGAGACAGGCCAGTTGTTGCCTACAGACAGCACCCCAACCTGAAGCAAATACTCACCAGCAACCACACTCCACACAACAGAACCACTAACCCAGGAACCTATCCTTGCAACAAAGCCCGTTACCAACTGTGTCCACATATCTATTCAGGGGACACTATCATAGGGCCTAATCACATCAGCCACACTATCAGAGGCTCGTTCACCTGCACATCTACCAATATGATATATGCCATCATGTGCCAGCAATGCCCCTCTGCCATGTACATTGGCCAAACCGGATGGTCTCTATATAAAAGAATAAATGGACACAAATCAGATGTCAAGAATTATAACATTCATAAACCAGTCAGAGAACACTTCAATCTCTCTGGTCACTCGATTTCTGACCTAAAAGTGGCAATTCTTCAACAAAAAAACTTCAGAAACAGACTTCAACCAGAGACTGCTGAATTGGAATTTATTTGCAAATTGGATACAATTAACTTAGGCTTGAATAGAGACTGGGAGTGGTTGAGTCATTACACAAAGTAAAACTATTTCCCCTTGTTTATTCCCCCCCCCCCCCCGCCCAATGTTCCTCAGAAGTTCTTGTTAACTGCTGGAAATGGCCCACCCTGATTATCACTACAAAGTGTTTTCTCCCCCCCCCCCTCGGTAATAGCTCATCTTAAGTGATCACTCTCCTTACAGTGATCATGATAAACACCCATTTTTTCATGTTCTGTGTGTATATAAATCTCCTCACTGTATTTTCCACTGAATGCATCCGATGAAGTGAGCTGTAACTCACAAAAGCTTATGCTCAAATAAATTGGTTAATCTCTAAGGTGCCACAAGTACTCTTTTTCTTTTTGCGAATACAGACTAACATGGCTGCTACTCTGAAACCTGTCTTATCAAACACACTCTGAATTCCTTTAAGCTAAATTTTTTCTCTCTCTTTTTTGTTTCAAGATAAAATTATTTGTATCAACATAGTATTTTTACTAAAATCTGTAGGGACACAGGTATAACAGGGAGACCCAGCACAGATCAATAGATTTGTTATATGCAGTTACATCGGTTTTCAGAATAAACAGCCAACTCAAGGACCTCTATCCATATTACTAACAAAAGCATAGTATAAATTAAAAATACATCCCTGGAAAATTCATGCTTTAACGAACCATCACACAGAGCAGAAGTTTTATGATCTCAAATTATGAAGTGTCAAAACTGCAATGCTGCAAGAAGTCATGGTACCATTTCAATGTACAGAATCTTGGAGCGATTCAGAGGGCAGGTATATGATAACTAAAAAGGTACCATATCATCTAAATAACTCCTTTTGAGCACGTGGCAAAATTCTGAGGTGGTCAAGAAAATTTTTCAAATTTTATCCCTGGAAAAAGATTTGCAAGTGTCACTAGCAGGGAGATGGAACTCTGTTGCAGACAAGGATTTAGGCAAATCCAAGGTTACAAGATCCAGCCACAGCAGAGATCTTAACCAGACCAAAATTATTAAGACATTTAACAATTTAAAAGGACATTTGATGACTCAACCACCATGTGAGTCTTATTAGTGAAATGGGCATCCATCATATTCAAGAACAGACTGCACTGTGGTTTGTGCTACATTCGTAGCTCCTTCATGACTGAATGCAGACATAGACTATTTATTAATTTCCCATCATACCTCAATCTTATTAACTCGAGAGACTACATACAAGAATTTCTAAATTTAAAATCTAAAACCTCTCTAATGAGGGATCCAGCCCTTTGTACTCAAAATGAAACAACTATACTTTGCTTTATGAAGGAAAATGCTGGTTCCGTTGACTCAGGAGCTACCTGCAAGGAAGTTATGAAAGCTACAATTTGGAAGGATGTATCCAGTGCATGTAACAAGCAAAAGGAAGAGAGACGAAGACAATACAACTAATAAGGAATTGCTGCAATTGCTTATCAACTCTAAATATAAATGCTGAATGTGTATTTAGCCAATTTGAATTTATTCTCAGAATTAAGCAACAGTGCTATAAATGGGGAGATAAAGCAAGAAAACAGATGAAATAGAATTAAAGAAAAACAAGCTGCCAACCCCCTAGCTCCTGGAGATAACCAGTTTTCTATAGATCCTGAAGATATTAGTGAACAATTCAGTAAGCTTTATACTTCAGAAGGACACTTTGACTAAGCTGGTTTTGGCTTATTCATGACTCAGTTACTACATTTCTGCCAGACCTGGCTCACACTCAGTAACCCAGTAACAATTCAGGAATTTAAAAAGGCAGTTCATGACTTGGCACGTGGCAAAGCCCTGAAACAGATGGGTTTCTCCCAGCTGATTTTTTATAAAATGTTTCAGAAACAGATAGCACTGATCCCTGAAAAGAGATTTTTCAAAACAACTTTAGAAAGGTATCATGCCCCTACATCTGAAAACAGCCTTGAATACTGTAATACTTAAAAAAGATAAGCTATATCATACTTGTGAAGACTTTTGCCCTATATCTTTGCTGAAAATAGAATGCAACATCTTAGCAATAATATTAATGACCTCATCCCTGTCCACATAAAGATTAGATAGTACTCACGAAAGGGATGCTCACAGCAGACAATACTAGAGAAACTGTTCACCGTAGTCAAGCTCAAATGATGAATTACACTACAATTGATAGATGCACAGCACTTGATAAGATTAAGTGATTTACCTAATTTTCTGTTTTGAAAATAATTGGTTTTGGATTAGCCTCACCCAAGTGCATAGCATTCTATTTAATGCACCCTTAGCTTCAATATTAACAAATATACTAATGTCTACTACATTCCAGTTTGGCAGAGGTACTTGATATTTAATTTGCCACTGCAGTATTTGATTATGCTTATTAGACAAAATCTTAATGGAGAAGGGGTGATGTTCCCCTCTGGTGTTGTCTGAACCAGTGATCTGCTAGGCCACTCCAATCCTTGACTCTGGGAGCCAGCCTTACCCTGCTCTGCTGTGAGAACCCCCACTCCTGGGCTGTTCACGCACAGCCTCTGGCATGTAAGCTGCTCCCAGCTACTTGCAAGCGAACGACACTAGTCAATATCTCCAGTCCCAGACACAACCCTTGGAACCTCCGTCTTGCAGTGTCCAGTTATGACCGCTGGATGCTGCAAGCTTATATAAGTTCATCAATTTAACAAAGAAATTGATGTGTGCCCGGCTTGTTGTCCCAACGAGAGCCTGACACACTTCAAACCAAACACACTGCTTCAGATAGAATAAACAAACAGATTTATTAACTATAAAGATTAATTTTAAATGATTACAAGTCAAAGCATAACAAGTCAGAGTGGTTACCAAAAGAAAAGAAAATATAAGTATGCAGTCTAAACTCTCAGCCATGCTGCCCAGTCTAACAACTAGATTCAGCAGTTTTTTTCACCCCACTGGATATTCCAGTCCTTAGTTTTCAGATTTGTTCCTTAAACTTGGGTCAATCTCCTGTGCTGGAGTCTTGTCTTCTTCTCAGTGTCTTGGTTGCTTGCAGCAGAGGTGGGGGCAGGAGAAGGGCCCAGTATGTGTCCACTCTGTGTGTTTTATACCCTCAGTCCATATGCTTGTAGAACACAAGTCCAGGCATGTCTCAGGGGCATTGCTGAGTTTCTCCCAGCAAGGTTGAGCAATTCCCCTGCTGGGGCCTCATGCAGTTGAGTCATTGCATTGTAGCTCACTTGCTGGACAACGGCTGTAGATAGGCTGTTTCACACCCCGCTCAGGCGTTGGTTACTTTCCTTGCTGTTGCTTCTGGGGAGTTAATATCTGGCTGATTCCTCCAACTTACAGCATGTTTTAGTGACCACCATACTACACAATTCTCATAACTTCAGATGCATTAATGATACACATATATGGATAGAGAAATGACTTTCAGCAGATCATAACCTTTCCCCTGATACATGTACAGCATGCCTTGTAAGGTAAGATCACGATTATATGAAAATGAGGAACATGGGGGTTACAGCATGCTCCCCCAAGGTATAGAATGTCACAGAAGGTATAAATATTGGCAAGAAAACATATTAAACAATTATTCTGATGATATATTGACTATCCTTAAGAACATGTCCACATCTATGACTCTACTTTATGACTTAATTGTGAAGTTTGGACAGATCTGAAACTATGTCTTCTCACTTTTTCCAAGATACACTGAAAAAAATAATTGAAGAATACAAGTTGTCCTGGTGCCCTTGAGTACTTCCAGTGCAATTGGTTCTCCACCCAAAAAAGTCAAATGGAAATTATTTTTTGCTTCTTACTGGTATTTTTAATATGCTGCTGCAGAGATCGACTGAGAGAGAGAACAGATTGCCTTACAGAGCTGTGCCAGGCACACCTGAACTAATACCCTGTGAAAAACATCACATATATTCTAGAGAAAAAAGTATGGTATCACTGACTGTACCTCTTGGGAGAAAATATTTGCAAGCATCCTGGAGAAGCAAATTAAAGAATCTATGTGGGAGTATGACATGATCTGTTAGGCAACAGAAGACTAAAATAGCATCTGTATCTACACAGACACATCATAACCGCTTTTTAGCAAAATTTTGGCTTATAATACAAACAGCATGTATGATCTCTGACCTCATATAAACCCCTCCCCCCAAAAAAATTCTACCCTAGATATACAAATTATATGCATTCTTGGGGTTTGTAGACTTCATCAATGATATAGCTCTTTTCTAGTATTTTTTGTAGACATAAACCTTTCATGCTTCTGTGGCTGCCCTTCAGTTGTAGATAAGTCCCCAGTCCCCAGTCTTAAAATTAAATGTATTTTTGAATGCAAACACTGTGTTCCAAGCCTGCTTAGGGGCTAACTCCTGCACAACTTGTTCAATGAGTAATCCCTTTGACTTCAACTGGGCTATTTATTTGAGTGAACAGAACAGAATGTGGCCATCTAATTTAGGAGATCTTATGAAATAAAGTTGTTTAAACTTGTAATAGCAAACAATTATGATTCCATTCAGATTGAATACAGTCTCAGAAGACCAGTAAGATAATATATATCTTATGGAAAGAACCACAACATTTCATACACTGAAAAGCATTGGGCTGTTTCAGTGTTCAAGAATAACTAAAACAATTCAAAGGAAATATATGAAACCCAGTGATTCTGTTGAAATCATTGGGATTTAACAAAACCTCACGGTTGTCTGTTAAGATAGGTCCTCACAGCCAGATGGGGTCAACACACTTGGCCTAGCGGCATTCACGCTAGTGCTCTGAAAACAGCCGCGTAGACAGTACTTGGAAGTTGCAGCAGGTCAGGCTCTGAAACCCATCCTCCAGCATAGGCTTCAGAGCCTGAGCTGCAACTTCAAAGTGCTTTCTAGACAGCTATTTTTCAAAGTGTTCACATGAGCCCTGCTAACCCAAGTGTGGCAACCCAAGCAGGGAGGCTCACTTCCACAGACGTAGCATTAAAGACGTGCAGACGTATCATTAAAGTCAATCCTCTCTCTCTTTTTTGTTTTAACATTAGTAAAGGCAACTATTCTGTTTTTCCATGTACAAAGAACAAACATAAACTGACCTGCAGTCTTTAATGACCTACATTAAGGAAAATAAGAACAAAACTTAAGTCTTCAACAGAGAACATAATGTCATCTCTATAAAAACCGGCTTCACAGAAAGGTAGACTTAGAAATGTAAAAGGGCCAATACAGAGGAAACAGTCTTAACAGTTATATAGCTACACATTCCACAAAACCAAAATAAATTATCATATACAATTATATTAAACTCTTTAATGTAAGAGTGTCTGTGAAAAATCTGGAAACCTGGTTCTAAAGTGCTCCTCTAGATCTCACTGGATGAGGTTCTAAAGAAGTTCTGCTTGGTTATTGAAAATGTAATGAGTTAGTTATTCTCTTCATTTTAAAATAGTTGTAAATAGTTATAAGAAATGGAAGTTTTGTGCATTTTATTCTCTCTCTCTTTTTAAATGTTTATATAATGTAAGGATAACTGAACAAGATAATATTGTTGTGTTTAAGTATAAAAGAAAGATAGCATGAACTGAGAGAGGACTTGATAGAGGTCTGTTCAAAAACTAGTGCCAGCATCACCAGCTGAGGATCCCTCCAGTTGTATAAAGAAGGCATAACACATCCCACGTATGTAGTCAAGAGGAGTTCCATGGTTCAGGAACTGTAAAGTTATACTCATATCCAGAATGAAACAGGAAAGATAATTAAAGAAAGTCTTAAGCAACAAGAAGGTTGAAACTGGAGCAGCCTGGTAGGGATGAAAGGTCTTGATTTGGCTTCACAGAATTGATAGGTAATATTTTAACTAATTTCTAGTAATTACTTCCATTTTATTAAATTATTCTTTCCTGAGTGTCAGACTAATACTGTAAATATGTTAACGGCAGGAGTTCATAATATATGCCCAAGACTTGTGCATTTCAAGATGAAAACATCTGTCTGGAACTCTGACACCTAGAAATCAATTAAAATTAAAAAATTAAAGTTCAAGGTTAACATGCAGTTCACCTTGTGGAGTTTGCTTTTATCATAAAAGGATTTAGATGCACCTCCAGAAAATCCTAAACCTAAGGGAAATAGGTAACAAATTGACAGGAGAGAGTCATGATATTAGGGCTTGGCTACACTTGCAAGTTACAGCACAATAAATGAGCCCCAGGCGCACTAGCTCACGACCTGTCCACACTGGCAAGACACGTAGAGAGCTCTGACTCCGCGGCTAGAGCGCTCCTGATACTCCACCTCGGTGAGTGGAATAACGATTTGTGCGCCCCCGCTGGAGCACCACAGCACCAGTGTGGACGCCCTGGTCTCTAAGTGCGCTTTGATCGGTCCCCAGAAGTGTCCCAAAATGCCTGTTCTAGCCACTCTGGTCATCACTTTGAACTCTACTGCCCTGCCCTCAGGTGACCAACCGTCAGACCCGCCCTTTAAATTCCCTGGGAATTTTGAAAATCCCCTTCCTGTTTGCTCAGCCAGGCGTGGAGTGCTCTCAGTGAATCTTTCCAGGTGACCACGCTTCCACGCGCCAGGTGATCCCCAGTTTGGAGCAATGGTGAGGTGCTGGACCTCATCAGTGTTTGAGGGGAGGAAGCTGTCCAGTTCCAGCTGCGCTCCAGCCGTAGGAATTATGGTACCTTTGGGCAGATATCAAGGGACATGATGGAAAGGGGCCATGACTGGGATGCACTGCAGTGCAGGATTAAAGTGAAGGAGCTGTGGAATGCCTACCGCAAAGCCCATGAGGCAAACAGCTGCTCCGGTGCTGCCCCTGTTTCTACAAAGAGCTGGACGCTATGCTTGGGACCAACTCCACCTCCACTCCTAGTACCATCATGGACACTTCAGAGCCCGGTTCAACAAGGAGGGAGGAGCAGCAAAGCAGGACCGAGGGTGCTGAGATGGAGGAATACATTCTGGAATCCCTAGATGCATGCAGCCAGGAGCTGTTCTCAAGCCAGAAGGAAGGTAGCCAGTCACAGTGGCCCGTGCTTAGGGAAGAACAAACACCAGAGGAGGTTCCTGGTAAGCAGCTTTTATTCTGGGAAGGAAATTATTCAGTGTGGGCTCTTGGGGTGAGGAGGGTTAGGGCTGCATGCATGCCTAGATGCGGAATAGCATGTTGATGTGCTCTTTCACATCGCGGTAATCGGCCTCAGTGATCTCTTCAAAGGTCTCATCCAGAACTTGGGCAATGCGCTTGCGCAGGTTTCTCGGGAGAGCCACTGTGTTCCTTGTCCCAGTAAGGCTAACTTGTCCGTGCCACTGTGCCATGACGGGCGGGGGGACCATTGCTGCACACAGGCAAGCTGCATATGGACCAGGGTGGAATCCGCATTGCAGTAGAAGACCCTCCCTTGCTTCCCAGGTCACCCTCAGCTGCGAGATATCTTCCAGGACGATCTCCTGTGGAAAATGTGGGGACAGTGTTTAGTATAGGGACCCCCTGCCGCTGTTGGCTCTCCCCAAGGCACAGAAACCCAGAGGACAGTAGAGCCATGACACAATCAGTAACGCTTGACCCTGTGCTTACGCACCATTTTGGGGCTCCGGTGGGTTATGTGTGCTCACTTTGGGACGGGCAAATTACGCTATTATGTAGACAGTGCTTGCCCTTAAGTACGGGGGAATCATTGCTCTGTCTGCCTCTGTTAAGTGTTGCATTTTGCCTTTACAGATGCAACCTTGAGATCTCAGCCATCCATGTTATCACTGTCCGAAAGACTCCAAAGAATCAGAAAGAGGCCACCCAGAAGCAAGGAAGACGTGTTGCATGAAGTAATGCAGCATTCAAGTAATGAAAATCAAAAAGTGCAGGAGTGGCGGGACAGTGAAAGGAGGATCCACCAGCAGAATGAGGAGCGCCCAACACAGAAGCACGGTGCTCTGGCAGCAAAGCACGGATCGGCTGATAAACATAATGGAGCGCCAAGCGGACTCGATCCAGGCGCTCGTAGCCATGCAGGCAGAGCGCTACTGTGCCTGACCCCCACTGCAGCCCTTGTCCCAAAACTCTTTCCCTTGTGCCCCCATGTCACCTCCAACCCACTTTCCCCTACATCATGGCTCTTACCACCACCAGCCGCCTCCAACACCTGTAGCTTCACCACCCAGCTCTGAAAACTATGACCCTTACCCACTGCACTCAACCCCCATCACCATGCAGTATAGCCATCCTGAACTGCAGCACTCATTGTACAGCACTCCAGACAGGAAGGCTGAGTACGATAACAGGACATACGCAAATCTGTGATTGTACCGTTCCCCAGCCCACCCCCTTGCCCTTTCTGATTCCCAAGCAGTTGTGTTTCTTTTCAATAAATGGATTTTCTTTTAAATAAATGGATTTTTTGGCTTTGAAAACATCTATTATTGCATAAAGTAAAAAAGATACCTTAGCCCAGGAAAGAAACAGGCACTGCAAGTCAGCGTAGCAAACACAGATTCCTACTAACATTGGAACCACAGCTCTTCACTCCCGTGCAGGGCACCAAACATTACTGGTGACTTTCAGCCTCAAATTGCTCCCTCAAGGCATCCCTAATCCTTGCAGCCCCGCGCTGGGCCCCTCTAATAGCCCTGCTCTCTGGCTGTTCAGATTCAGTCTCCAGGTGTTGAACCTCCGAGTTCCATGCCTGAGTGAATCGTTCACCCTTCCTTTCACATATGTTATGGAGGCTACAGCATGCAGATATAACCGCGGGGATGCTGTCATTGGCCAGGTCCAGCTTCCCATACAGAGAGTGCCAGCAGCCCTGTAAAAGGCCAAAAGCACACTCAACAGTCATTCTGCACTGGCTCAGCCCGTTGTTGAACTGCTCCTTGCTGCTGTCAAGGCTCCCTGTGTAGGGTTTCATGAACCAGGGGAATGAGGTGGATGAGGCTTTCTTCCGGCAACTCGCAGAAGCTACTAGATCGCACGCCCTGGATCTCATGGGTGACTTTAATTTTCCTGATATCTGCTGGGAGAGCAATACAGCGGTGCATAGACAATCCAGGAAGTTTTTGGAAAGCATAGGGGACAATTTCCTGGTGCAAGTGCTAGAGGAGCCAACTGGGGGGGGGGAGCTTTTCTTGACCTGCTGCTCACAAACAGGGAAGAATTAGTGGGGGAAGCAAAAGTGGACGGGAATCTGGGAGGCAGTGACCATGAGTTGGCTGAGTTCAGGATCCTGACACAGGGAAGAAAGGTAAGCAGCAGGATACGGACCCTGGACTTCAGGAAAGCAGACTTCGACTCCCTCAGGGAACGGATGGGTAGGATCCCCTGGGGGACTAACATGAAGGGGAAAGGAGTCCAGGAGAGCTGGCTGTATTTCAAGGAATCCCTGTTGAGGTTACAGGGACAAACCACCCCAATGAGTCGAAAGAATAGTAAATATGACAGGTGACCAGCTTGGCTTGACGGTGAAATCCTAGCGGATCTTAAACATAAAAAAGCTTACAAGAAGTGGAAGGTTGGACATATGACCAGGGAAGATTATAAAAATATTGCTCGGGCATGTAGGAATGAAATCAGGAGGGCCAAATCGCACCTGGAGCTGCAGCTAGCAAGAGATGCCAAGAGTAACAAGAAGGGTTTCTTCAGGTATGTTGGCAACAAGACGAAAGTCAAGGAAAGTGTGGGCCCCTTACTGAATGAGAGAGGCAACCTAGTGACAGAGGATGTGGAAAAAGCTAATGTACTCAATGCTTTTTTTGCCTCTGTCTTCACTAACAAGGACAGCTCCCAGACTGCTGCGCTGGGCATCACAACATGGGGAGTAGATGGCCAGCCCCCTGTGGAGAAAGAGGTGGTTAGGAACTATTTAGAAAAGCTGGACGTGCACAAATCCATGGGGCCGGATGCGTTGCATCCGAGAGTGCTAAAGGAATTGGTGACTGTGATTGCAGAGCCATTGTCCATTATCTTTGATAACTCGTGGCGAACGGGGGAAGTCCCAGATGACTGGAAAAAGGCTAATGTAGTGCCAATCTTTAAAAAAGGGAAGAAGGAGGATCCTGGGAACTACAGGCCAGTCAGCCTCACCTCACTCCCTGGAAAAATCATGGAGCAGGTCCTCAAGGAATCAATCCTGAAGCACTTACATGAGAGGAAAGTGATCAGGAACAGTCAGCATGGATTCACCAAGGGAAGGTCATGCCTGACTAATCTAATCGCCTTCTATGATGAGATTACTGGTTCTGTGGATGAAGGGAAAGCAGTGGATGTATTGTTTCTTGACTTTAGCAAAGCTTTTGACACGGTCTCCCACAGAATTCTTGTCAGCAAGTTAAAGAAGTACAGGCTGGATGAATGCACTATAAGGTGGGTAGTAAGTTGGCTAGATTGTCGGGCTCAACGGGTAGTGATCAATGGCTCCATGTCTAGTTGGCAGCCAGTGTCAAGTGGAGTGCCCCAGGGGTCAGTCCTGGGGCCGGTTTTGTTCAATATCTTCATAAATGATCTGAAGGATGGTGTGGATTGCACTCTCAGCAAATTTCTGTATGATACTAAACAGGGAGGAGTGGTTGATATGCTGGAGGGGAGGGATAGGATACAGAGGGACCTAGACAAATTGGAGGATTGGGCCAAAAGAAATCTGATGAAGTTCAATAAGGATAAGTGCAGGGTCCTGCACTTAAGACGGAAGAACCCAATGCACAGCTACAGACTAGGGACCAAATGGCTAGGCAGCAGTTCTGCGGAAAAGGACCTAGGGGTGACAGTGGACGAGAAGCTGGATATGAGTCAGCAGTGTGCCCTTGTTGCCAAGAAGACCAATGGCATTTTGGGATGTATAAGTAGGGGCATAGCGAGCAGATCAAGGGACGTGATCGTTCCCCTCTATTCGACATTGGTGAGGCCTCATCTGGAGTACTGTGTCCAGTTTTGGGCCCCACACTACAAGAAGCATGTGGATAAATTGGAGAGAGTCCAGCGAAGGGCAACAAAAATGATTAGGGGTCTGGAACACATGACTTATGAGGAGAGGCTGAGGGAACTGGGATTGTTTAGTCTGCAGAAGAGAAGAATGAGAGGGGATTTGATAGCTGCTTTCAACTACCTGAGAGGTGGTTCCAGATAGGATGGTTCTAGACTATTCAGTGGTAGAAGAGGACAGGACAAGGAGTAATGGTCTCAAGTTGCAGTGGGGGAGATTTAGGTTGGATATTAGGAAAAACTTCTTCACTACGAGGGTGGTGAAACACTGGAATGCATTACCTAGGGAGGTGGTAGAATCTCCTTCCTTAGAAGTTTTTAAGGTCAGGCTTGACAAAGCCCTGGCTGGGATGATTTAATTGGGGATTGGTCCTGCTTTGAGCAGGGTGTTGGACTAGATGACCTCCTGAGGTCCCTTCCAACCCTAATATTCTATGATTCTATGAACCATGGCATTAAAGTGTAAGCGGGGGTCCCTAAAGATCCCAATGGGCATTTTGACTTCCCCTACGGTGATCTTCTGGTCTCGGAAAAAAGTCCCGGCTTGCAGCTTCCTGAAGAGGCCAGTGTTCCGAAAGATGCGTGCATCATGCACCTTTCCAGGCCAGCCTGCGTTAAGGTCAATGAAATGCCCACGGTGATCCACAAGTGCCTGGAGAACCATAGAGAAATACCCCTTCCGATTAACACACTCAGAAGCTAGGAGTACTGGTGCCAGAATTGGAATATATGTGCCATCTATCGCCCCTCCACAGATAGGGAAACCCATTTGTGGAAAGCCATCCACAATGTCATGCACTTTACCCAGAGTCACGGTTCTTAGCAGGATGCGATTAATGGCCCTGCAAACTTGCATCAACATGATTCCAACGGTCGACTTTCCCACTCCAAACTGGTTAGCGACTGATCGGTAACTGTCCGGAGTTGCCAGCTTCCAGATTGCCATAGCCACCCTCTTCTCCACCATCAGGGCAGCTCTCAATCTCATGTCCTCACGCCACAGGGTGGGGGCGAGCTCCTCACACAGTCCCATGATAGTGGCTTTTCTCATCCGAAAGTTCTGCAGTTACTGCTCGTTATCCCAGACTTGCATGATGATGTGATCCCACCACTCAGTGCTTGTTTCCCGAGCCCATAAGTGGCGTTCCATGGTGGTGAGCATGTCCGAGAATGCCACAAGCAAACTCGTGTCATCTGTGTTACTTGAGTCGACATCATCGTCAGAGCCCTCACTGTCATTTTGGATCATAAGAAATAACTCGATTGCCAAACATGACGTGCTGGCGAGACTCGTCTGCATCCTCCTCAGCAGTTCGGGCTCCATTCCCACAGACAGAAAGGGAAGACAGAGAGTGCAGTACAAAAAACATTGAAAGATGGCGCCAAATGTGGACGGAAGCACAGGGATTGCTGGGATGCGAACCGATGCATCACAGGGCATTGGGAGAGGACCCAGAATGCCCCGCCCCCCCGTCCCCTTCCCACAAGCCACAGCACCAGAATGGGAAGAGGTGCTCTGTGGGATAGCTGCCCATAATGCACCGCTCCCAGTGTCGCTGCAAGTGCCACAAATGTGGCCACGCCAGTGCGCTTGCAGCTGTCACTGTGGACAGACGGCAGCGCTTTCGCTACTGTGCTCTCCGAAGGCAGGTTTAACTCAAAGCGCTCTACATCTGCAAGTGTAGCCATGCCCTAAGGATAAAGACAAAAAGTGTTATAAGACATTGGGGCTGATTCCTTACAGAACTGTAAACCAGCAGTAACTCCACTGAAACCAATGGATTTACAATGGTGTAAAACTGGTGTGAAAAGAGAATCAAGTCCATTAACTTGCTGTATACCATACAACAGTTATTCTAGTATGTACACCTGTAGCATCAGTACCTCTTGTGGACTGAAACCCCCTCCCCAAGCAACACAAGAGGGGTCCAGCATGTGGGGCACTAGAAAATAATATTGTAAGAACAATCCTGCATTAACATAAGGATGAGCTAGTAGTTAGAACTGAATGAATCCCAAACAGTTTGGTACTGTAATATACTCAATCTGCACCCTGCTAGGTCCAATTTACAGGGATTGGATATAAGCCATCTATGTGACAATATGCAAGGACTCTACCTAGTCCCTGGAATATAAGGAGAAGGAGAATGTCTGGGAGAAGGAAAGGCTCTCTCCATATGCTCTGGCAGTTGGGAAGATAGGCAGGGTTGGAAGTTTTGGCTTGTTACTCTTTTTTTGCTTATGTCACATCCTTTGGTCTGTGTGTATAAAGTGTCTCTCCTTCATAACACACCCATTTCCGCAGTACTCCTTCCTAGGCAGTCATTTACCAATTTGTATTTGTGCAATTGATTATTCCTTCCTATGTGCAATATTTTGCATTTGTCCTTATTGAATTTCACCCTATTTAATTCAGACCATTTCTCCAGTTTGTCAAGATCATTCTGAGATCTAATTCTGTACTCCAAAGCGCTTGCAACCCCTCCCAGCTTGGTTTTGCCTGCAAACTTTGTCTACTCTCTATGCCATTATCTAAATCATTTATGAAGATATTGACTAGAATCAGACCCAGGACAGATTCCTGTGGGATGTCACTTGATATGCCCTTCCAGCTAGATTGTGAACAATTGATAACTACTCTTTGGGTATGGTTTTCCAGCCAGCTGTCCACCCACCTAGGTTCATCTAGGCTATATTTCTCTAGTTTGTTTATAAGAAGGTCACGAGAGACAGTATCAAAAGCCTTACTAAAGTAGAGATATATCACATCTCCTGCTTCCCCCTATCCACAAGATTTATTATCCTGTCAAAGAAGAAAATTAGGGTAGTTTGACAGGATTTGTTCTTGACAAATCCATGTGGATGGTTTCTTATTACCTTATTTTCTTCCAGGTACTTACAAATTGATTTTTTTTAAATTATTTGCTTCATTATCTTTCTGAGTACTGTAGTTAAGCTGATTTATCCCGTACACTTAGCATGCTTTTAATTACTTTATTACCTCAGTACCTTCCAACTTTAATAAGATGAAAGCTATAGCTAGCTATTCCTAGTTTTCATCTCATTATCAAAGTAAAAGTTTTGCTATATAAGTAGTAATCAATAGTTTACAGGAGTTCAGTCAGCAGAGAAGCTTTCCATAATAACTGGGTATCCCAAGGGCTTAAGTTGAAAGGACCAGTGATAATATATAATGCTAAATTATATATGCCGGAGCCCTGTAGAAGAGATCTGAAGTTGGTAGTTCTATCACATGTGAGATAATCTTCTAAATCTCTCATGTGATCTCACCATAAGAGAAAGCTTCCATATTCAAAACCTAATACTTTACTAGAAAATTTTATCCAGTTGAAAATCTGCACAACAGCAATAATGAGATTTCACATAATAATAAATGCACATATAATATCAACATAAAACACGTGTAATTCAGCTTTCATATGCCAAACTTTAAACTAAGCAAGGCACATCCAAAGCATACATGTAGTTAATCAAAAAGCCATGGGGGGTACATCAAATACTGTTTTTACAACATTAATATTCGCTGAAAACTTCAAATAAGTCATTTACTATTCCAAAAAGAGTATTTTCTACAGGTTTTGAACTTTATTCATATTTTACAGCCACTTATTAAATTTATGGCATAACCTTCTAGGGAAAAGGTAGATTGGCACCAATGCATAAGATTTACTGAGGTTAGCTTGAAAAGAAGTGCGACTCTCAATTTGAAAACATGATGTGTCCATGATAAGAGGATTCAGACTATAATAGTATTTTAGAAGTAAACAGTAAAAAGCTAGTTACCCCAACTAAAGCACCATAACAGTTCCCACAGTGAGTCCATGATACTGCTCATAGTCAGTGTAGCTACTTTTGTTTTGACATCCTCAGCCGAGTGGTGACGGCACAACCAAGTATTAACGTAATTTGTGAGGTCCTAGAATCAAAATGCAGGTCCATGCAGTTTTATAAACATAAGTGAAGATACCTGAGGAATCAGAAGTCATGACCATGTAGGAGCTGTTATTAAGTTGTATGGCAGAGCTGCCTAGTATTAATTTTTTATAGGTCAACAGTGTTTGTAATTCTTGAAGGATTCAACATCCAACTTCATCAATATAATTGCTTGTAGGCAGTTATAGTAGCGGCAGTTTGCAATTTAAACCATTTGCAGAGAGAGGTTACTTCTAACTCAGTGTAGTAGGGAAGAAGCTTTGTTGGCCAGTAGTCACAGTCAAGAATCCATATCTATATAATTAGAAAGACATGGCTGGATTGAGCCTGGGATTCTGAACCTTTCGATGAAGATGTCATGAATATGTGAAGAAGTAAATGTGGAAATACCATACCATGCCACCTTACTTCTATGCTGCTGCTGCTGACAGTGGCATGACCTTCAGAGCTGGGCAGTGAGAGAGGGGCAGCTGCTGGTCGAGTGCCCAGCTCTGAAGGCAGTGCTGCTGCCAGCAGCAGCACAGAAGTAAGGGTTGCATGGAATACACAACTGTATGAACACATCTGCGAAATTTGTTCTTTATGCCCCGACCAACCTGCAAAAAATGTGTTATTTCTCTGCAATTTAAGTAGACCCTTACTTATAACTTGGCCAACTCAGAATGACTCACAAACTTTAGTGCCAGAAGGGACCATCATAATCATCTAATCTGACCTTCTGCACATTGCAGGCCACAAAACCACACCCTCTCCTGCAATAGACTCGTAACCTCTGGCTGAGTTACTAAAGTCCTCAAATCACAATTTAAAGACTTCCGGTTACACAGAATCCACCATTTACCCTAGTTTAAACCTGGAAATGACCTATGCTACAGAGGAAGACAAAATCTCCAGGGTCTCTGCTAATCTGACCTGGGGGAAAATTCCTTTCCAAATGCAAATATAGCAATCAGCTGGACCCTGAACATGTTGGCAAGCGCCAACAGCCAGACACCTGGGAAAGAATTCTCTGTAGTAAGAGTCCTCCCCACTTAGTGTCCCATCATCAGCCATTGGGGATATTTGCTACAAGCAGTCCCAGATCAGGTACATGCCATTGTAGACAGTCTCATCATACCATCCCTTCCATAAGCTTATCAAGCTCAGACTTTGAAGCCAGTTAGGTTTTTTGCACCCACTGCTCTCCTTGGAAGGCTGTTCAAGAACTTCACTCTTCTGATGGTTAGAAATCTTCCTTTAATTTCAAGCCTAAACTTGTTGATGGCCAGTTTATATTCCTGGATTTAAGTATTGCCTACTCTCATGATTTTAATTGCAAGTCTCACAATACTTGTTACTTTTCTTAAGAAACCCTAGCTGCTGGAATCAGAAGATTGTATGAGAATCTCAGCTTGCATTTTTAAAAAAAGTAAGCTTCTAGATCTCACAATTGTGGCGAAAAGCTTGAAAACATGAAGTGACTGCAACCTAATGGCTCAAAAACTGGAAACCAAACAAAAAGAACCCCAACCTATGGATTAAAAAAAAAAAAGAAACCTCATGACTTTTAAGTCAATCTGATGATTTTTTGGACCTGACATATGACATCTGAATACTGGGAGTATGAAATACTGGGACTTTCACTGGCATAAAAAGGGCACTTTTGTTCCCCTGCCAAATTTCAAGTGGTAGTATGCAAATTTCTTCAAATAAACACTTGGAAAAATGTTTATAACAAAGCGTTAAACAATATAATTATTAGGGGTCACTACCAGCTCTGCCTGGAGTAAGCTTTTCAAGCTGATGATCTCAAAGCTACGCAATGAGCAGACATGCCAACTCAGTGATGTTTCTTTCTAGACTACTGGTTTTCAAACTCTGCTGTGGATCAGGAGGGTCAAGTTTCTAAATAAAACTTATCCTCTTTTTGGTGCTTCTCTTGTGTACATACCTGATGTGAAAGCTTTTCTATCATAAGGACAATCCAAACATTACTTTACCACAATTCCATAGGAGGAGTTATCATACATTTCCACTTACGTGTAATATAGACTCTAGCTGCTAACAAACAAGTAATTAATTTGTCATCCTGTTTAAAATGCAGATCCTTTTCTTGAACAGCAAGTAAGTAGGTCAGGGGATCTCTAGGAAGCTGGCATTTTGTCGTAAGATGAATCTCTTTAATAGTTTCCTCTCAAAACTAACTCCTAGACACTAATTCTCACCACACATACAAGCATTTTCCACTTTTTCCACAACCCTCCAAAAAGATTGATTCCCTAATAGCAAAAATATGATGGATTTTAACTGGAGTCAAATGCTACCCATACAGTAATTTATATATTTTCTTTATAAGCTACACAAATTGAAGGTGTCTATCCCCTTTCCCATATAGAGACTCATTTATGCAGATCAATTTCTTGTCCAAATCCCTCTCCCATCATTTCAGCTCAGTTGTTTTCTTATCAACATCTTTTTCAATCAAAATTGTATATATGTTAGAAATCAAACCTTTTGTTCCAGTTTAGTCCTGCGTCAACCTCTCAAACGTGGATAAAGGTCAAGTTAGAACCACCTCGTATCCAGATTTCACACTCAATCTATTTGCTAGAACTTTGGCATGAATTTTACCATCCACATTAAATAAAGAAATAGATATGTCTGATGCACAATTGGTCAGATCTTTTCCTTTTTTAAGAATGACCACAATTTTGCCTCTTTCCATGAATCTGGAATCTCATTCCCCTGCAATATACCATTAAAAAATTCAGTTAAAATACCAACACTTACTTTAAAGCTCTATAATTGCCCCTCCCCTCCACCACCCCAGAAAACCCATTGGTACCTGGAGCTTTATTGAATTTTAAATTCTTAATTACATCTTCAACTTCCTCTGCAGCAATTTGCCTATCGAGAGCTGCCACATCATCCACTGAGAGCTGAGGAAGTTTCATACTTCTCAAATTTCTATTTATCCTGGTCCTCACATTTTTAAGGCTCTGAATAATTTTGGCTTCCCCTCCTTCTCTGTTTTCATTGGTTCCTACTCCCTCTTTTACGCACTCTTCTCCTCCCAGTCCTTTCTATTAACATTCTCTTTCTCCAACTCTGCTTCCTGCTATCTTTCATACATCCTCTTACATCAGAAGCAACGCTCTGTTCCCTGTGCTCCAACCACCCACTTTCCTTCTTCAAATCCCGCCTCAGATTGATTTCTTACCGGAGTCCTTCTTATTGATCTTCACCAGCAGTGCCTCTCAATCTTTTGTATTCTGATGAATCACCTTGTAAACTACTAGGGAAATGTTTTTAATCTCACTAGACAACATGCCAGGCACATATCCTACAATGTGCTATAAATGTTATCAAAAACAACAAGGAGTCCAGTGGCACTTTTAAAGACTAACAGATTTATTTGGGTATAAGCTTTCATGGGTAAAAAAACACTTCAGTCTTTAAGGTGCCACCGGACTCCTTGTTGTTTTTGTGGATTAAGACTAACACGGCTACCCCCTGATACTTGATATAAATGTTATCATTACCTAAGCACACCCCGCTGGTATATTCCCTGTGGCCACAATCATGGTCTCCCAAGGCTTTAAACGGTCATTCATGTAGGACAGATTCTGCTCCTTAGCAATCTATACTTGAGGACCATACTCTTTGTTGCTTTGTAGGCCAAGCTGTACACCCAGCTTGTGGCAGGAGAGAGAACTAGCTGGAGCATGGGGTGACAGGCCTGGCTGGGGGAGACTGGCCATTGTACGGAGGCTGAAAGGATTTCAGCAGCCTGAAGTCAGAGCCACAGAACGCCAATATACTGCTTCAGGCAGAGGACGCTCTCTGGCAACCAAGCCTGAGGCAACTGCCTCACCCCCATATCCAGAGCCTATATAGCAGTGAGATTAGTGGAAATCAGGCTTTTCCTGTGTTTCAGCAGAATCACTATGGTTCTCTCCATTCATACCTAGAACATTCCCTGAAATTTTTGAATTGACCAGGCCAACAGGAGAAAAAAAAATAGTCAATAAAGTTAATTCCTGCTGCCTTGACCCCCTCCTAATGCCCCCTCTGTCCGGGACCTCTTAACCATCCAGACTTGCAACCTCCCTGTTGTCTTTTACTCTCTGTTGTCCTGCTGCCTACATCCAGGCTGCCACTGACTCCTCTCTGTTCTCCAGCCCCATGCTGCCTGACTGGGCTATTTTCCCTCAGTTGTGGATTAACTAAAACACTTTCCTTGTGCCAGCACAGGACATCCCACAGCACAGCCAATTCTATACCCCTGAAACCTCGCCAAAGCCCCGGCCTTCATCACACAAGGTTTTCCATGTGTCATCATAATGTACCTCCACCCACCCAGAGCCATTCATCCGCTGATGGCCTGAAAGAGATTCTTAGGAGAAAGGCCTTTCAAATGATACCCAACTCGACCTATTTCCAACAACAATGTATTATCAAAATTTCTACTAACCAGAGGACCTGGCAGGGCAGTGAGTTCCCCCTGTCAACTCGCAGAGGGCGATGCCACTGAAATGATTATTCTGTGGGATTTTATGAAGGAAATGACACCTCCCTTACCTTTCTGTCATTAATTTGCCCATGGAATTACACATGCTCCCAGAGTAAGCTTTGCAAACACCCCCATTTTACAGAGGGACAAACTGAGCTGAAAAGACTTGCCCAAGGCCACACAGCAAGTCAATGGTACAGACAGGAGTAGAACCAAGCAGTTCAGATGCCTTGTGCCCTACTTTAACCTCCTAGATGCAAGCCTAAAACCCAGGGTATTGACTCCTACTTTCCCTGCTCTAGCCACAAGACCACACTCCCCAGGGACTAAATCCCAGTCCTGCACCTGAACTGTAGGCCCACCCTTCCCATTATATATTCAACACACTTTGAAAACATTATCTAATTAGTTCATCTGAGGTCTTGATTTAAACCCAAGATCCCTTTTTAGAAAATGATTCAAAGCTAATTAAATTGAGCCCCAGGCTTATTAAGAGCATCATAATAAGGACAAGATTTTGATTAGTTTAATGCCTTTTTTAAAAACTGTAATCCCCCAGATGGAGCAGTATCATTTGCTTGTTGGCTGAGATCACAGGCAATAAAACCCTTCATTGATTAGGGCTGCCTTCATCCTGTGGTTTGTGGGCACAGGGCTCCCGCAAGCTGCATGGCATTCAGGAGGGGCGACGTCTACTATAGAGTGAGATATGAACAACTGACCTTCCCCCTCCCCACCCACACACGGCACTGCAACCAATTCTAGCCAGAGTCGCTTAGCCTTCTGGAATGCTCCCCTCTGTCTCTCTGGACCCGTTCCCTCTCCTGGCACAGATTCCTCTCAGATACAATACCAAAAAAGAGGACCCCCCTCACACTCCAAGTTCCTTCGAAAATTTTTCACATGCTGCAGGGAGAAAAGTAAAAGGGAGCTCCTGCCTGTCCACATATGGCAGCTCCATTCTCAGAAAGCTTCATCTGAGGCACAAATACAGCAGACTCCCAACTCCCTGCTTCCAACTGGGCACCCTGAGAAACGGTCTCTTTTGTCCTCCACTTAAATGCACCCCCCACCAGCTCGTCTCCTCTTCGTACTGCAGATGAGACAACTGCAGATTACCCTGATGCACTCCTTATAATCAATGCTGATAACAAAATCCCACATGTTAAAGAAAAGAGTAAATGGACCTGCAAAAACATGAGAGCTTTGGCTGGCAACATGCAGTACAGAATACAAACTTTTCACTGCAATCTGATACACTAGTATGAAAAGAAGCTCTCTCTTCTGCAGTACATTTCCATTATTGTAGGTGTGATACATACATACTTTCGGAGGGAGAGCTCTTCAATAAACTATTGTAAACCTTCTATCCTGCCTAAAATAATTAGAATCTGTTTTTTCCTTGAGTTGGGTTACCATTTATTTAAGATGCCATGCATATGTACTGGAAAACCCGATTCTACCAACAGAAATATTCAGTATGACGTATGCATTAACCTCTTCATAAACAGACTAAGAATTATTTGCAGAAATTATTCAGCAAATAATTTCAACAATACATTTAAGACAGTTGTCATCTGTTTGTGCACAATTCACAAATAGGAAAAGAGGTGCAATTCACTAGATACATTATTTGATATGGATCATTCACCTGGCACTATCTGTGATGGATGACGGAGAGAATAAGATAGGCAGAAAAGAAATGACTTATTGATTAAAAGCATTATAACAAACACAAAAACACATCAATACGTACAATTATGTTGTCTGCCCACTTCTTCTTACTTAACAGCTTTTAAAAAGTTATCCCTGCAATATTCCAGTTTATACAGCATTGTTGCTAGCTCTTAAAATGTGCAATTTAAAAGTGTATTATAAAACAATGATGTAAATAAACATATGTAGGCACTACTCCACAGCTGGGAGTTTTATCTGAGGAAAGACTCTAGTATCCGACCCAATGTTCGTATCATTGCATATCCTATCAGCTAAAATAGCAACCTCTTAACACAGTTTGACTCTCAAAGCAACATATCAGCTGTTTGTATGCATACTGTTGCGTGCTTAAAATATCTTTACACAAGATTCCAAGATTGTCACTGCCTGTGTGTCACTCTGAAGCCTCAAATGTCTGTTGAGTCCATGTAATGGAAACAGCTACAAGCATGGCTGAGGGATCTTTATGTTCAGAATGTCACCACGTTCAATCAACACTGGGATGTGCAGTCTGTTACCATACTCTTTAAGTTCTCAGCCATTTTGACCTTACAAATTACACTTGTGCAGTGTATAGCTACAGCAAGGCAGGTATCTACGCCAGGGGTTCTCACACTGGCATAGTGAGCCTCCTTAAGCAAAGAGAAAAAATAAAATTCTGCCTCCACATAATTTACAACAACAATACAAAAAACTGAAAATTCTATACTTTGCAAGAATATGAGTAATAAAGTAGAATGGCTTTGATCAATATAGTTATAAGAGTATGTGTCAAAAGTACATGTTATATCACAGTTCGGTTCAAAAGAGTAGAAATTGCTGCAGCTAAAATAAAATTACAGTAATATTTAGGAAATCATAACAATTATCACTTTTGGCAGTTTCCACCATTCTTATCTTGTCAGTAGGAGGAGTGAGTTTGTTTCCTAGATGTAAAAAGTAGTGGAATTCAGGGTTGCAGTGTAGAAAAATAGAGACATAAGTCATTTTCCACTGAAAGACAGATGTGACACTTAATTTTGATTGGGGCCAAAGCTGAAAGTCCTGATTCACATAGGTGGGTGAAAAAAAAGGAATGAGGACTCTGTGGGTATGCAAGTGGGAGGATCTCAGAGTCCTGGCTCCAAGCCAAGCTTGAACATCTACACTGCAATTTTATAGCCCTGCAGCCCAAGCCCGAGTCAGATGACATGGGCCAAAGGCTGGTGTTTTATTGCAATGTAGATCTACCTTAAGAGTTCAGTGAGTTAACTTAAGAAACTGACATTCCACACAACCAAAAATCTGTGACAGGCATTTGTGAAAATACAGTTTCTTGTTGCTTAATAGGTCAGTCAGTCTTTCCTCTCCTTTTGGAGACAAATTATTTGCAGGGTTTGGCTTAAAAATTGAATGGGCTTCTGATCCAGCCCACTTCAGGAACGTACTTGTGTAAGTCCTCCTGCAGGCCATGTAGGTGTTGAGCAATTACATCCTCGATACTGTCAACTGACTGATTACCACACTGACACACGTCTTCCTGTGTTGGAACCATGCAAGGAGATCCCTGCTGCACACATGAAGATCACAGTTCTAGCTTGTTCATGCATGCTTCTCTCAGGTCGCTAACAATTAAAATATTTCCATCTCCTCCCTGAAGTGACAGTGAGAGTATTTCTATGATTCTAGGTATGCCAACAAGGCAAGTGGAGTGTCGCTGTACAAATGGAGAGTTACTATCAGCAAGAGAAATATGGACTTCCTTATGCAGTTCAGTCTTGTCAGTATCTTCCCCCTGGCCAGCCAACAAACTTCTGCATGTAACACTTGTGTAAAGGCTACCTCCAGCTCTTTGCATAAAATGGCAAAAACCCTTGAATTAACTGGCCAGCTCTTTATAAAGTGCACAATTTTCACTGCATCAGAAAGGACATTGCTGAGCTCCTCTGACATCTTCTTGGCAGCCAACGTCTGTGGGATCGTACAACGGTTACAGACTGCTGCATCGGCCTCTGCCTGCTATGCCATTCTGTCATACAGCATGCACCATCGCTGCAAATTCCAAAACAACATCCCCAATCAAGGCTCATGTTTTGGACAAAATTATGTAACAATTTAAAAAGCTATTCACCAGTTGCTCATGTAGGGAGTGTACAGCAAAACAGAAATTCTTCCTTCAGAAGAACATAACCAATATACACCAGCAGGTGTGCAGCATTCAGTGTATCAGATTCATCAGTCTGAATGGAATAGTTCGGGTTCTGAGGAACGCTTTGGATGAGCTGCTCTTTTACACCATTGGCCATATCTGCAGTACAACATGACAGTGTGTCATTGGAAAGTGGGATCACTGTGCTGCTGCCTTCTCTCCCAACATCACTGAGCACACATTCTTTGTAGTGGGAAGGAGTGGTTTCTCATCTGTGTTGTGTGGTTGGCAATTTGCAAAGAAACAAAGGTAAGAAGCTTCAGTAGCTTTCATATTCACAGTGCTATATTCTTCAACAATCTTTTTTTGCTCTGTTAACTCATTCAACTTCCTCTGAAAAAAAGCAACAGATGTAGATGGTAAGGTAGGATGGCCTGTTTCCTGATGTTGGCATCACTTACAGGATCCTATGATTGTGAAATTGACCAAAATGGACCATGAATTTGGTAGGGCCCTACGGATAGCCAAAAAAGACAGGCAACTGACACCTCTCCTGGTACATGCCTGCACCTCCCCAGGGAGGCACACCCCATAATTAGAGAACCTTTGGTCTATGCCATGCCAAGGATCCTAGACCATTTTGATAGGAGACATAATTCAACCAATCCCTACCCTTGTTCTACAGTTAATTGTCATGCAACAGTTTCACTGGTTGTATGAGGGAAACTGTGGAGATGGTGGATTACTTGGTCTAGTTTGCCATGCGACAAAATATATGTCAAAGACACGTAATCCCACCATCACAACACAATCCTCTTTTGCACCCCACACAAATCAACACAAAATCTCCAAGCACAACAACCCCCCCACCCCCCGGACATAACTCAGCACAAATATCCCAGCCGAACACCACAACCAGCACACACAAGAACCCCAAACACAGACAGCACCTCACCATAGCAAACACCCCTCATTCACCATGTGCACAAGTCAACACAAAATCTCCCAGCACAATACACATACTCACCCACTCTCACTCATACTAACTATAAACCTGTAAACTCGAGTGGGAAAGCCACAGTGGATCGCTAGTAACAGAGTAAAGATCTTCAGAGGTTATCCAGGAACACATTCTCTCTTTCTCTGGCATTAAAAGGGTTGGAAGTTTCACTTGTTTGGTGCTGAAGTTATGTTAAAGTTGCAGGGCTTTCCTCTCAGTAACTGAAAATCCTATTGTTTTCTCTTTGTGCTACAGAAAGCAGACGATAAATACAATTAAGAGTGGTACCTGTGCCTTTGTGTACTTCCATGGACAGTAGATACATGCTCACATAAATGTAAAGTGTTTCAGTTCACACCAATATACCTCTAATTTCAGGTAATTGCTGATTAATTACTTGAATTGCACCTCACCTCATGTTGCTGCTTTCAGTTGCCACACTGAGCCCTATGCCTAACCACTGAATTAGTCACTTAGAATTACTTTCAGGGCTGGAGCAAAACCACAAAGAATCCTGTTGATTGGACAGAGGTGACAGGTAATAAAGACCTGCATTTAATCATCCAATTTCCTCTCAGTTTGTGGTTGGCTTATGCCCAAAAGTGTGAGAGTTTATGTCCTTTTTAAAAAAATATCCTATATCATCAAACTGTAGTTACGCTTTTTCCATATAAATGTCTAATCCTTTTTAATCCTACTAATCTCTTGGCCTGAATGATAAATTCGGGCAATTGAATTCCACATATTAATTGTTCACAGCATTAAAAAAGTATTTTCTTTGATCACTTAAGTATTTTGTTTTTCAATTTCATTGGGGAAAATGGGGACATTAATAGAATAAGAACAAGTAAATAGGAGCACATAATTCACCTTTTCCATACTATTCATCATTTTTAATTCCTTTAACATGCTTCCCTTATTAATCTCATCTCTAAACAAACTCATCCTAATCTTTTTGGTCTGTCCCAATACACAAGACTTTCCATGCTTCTAATAATTTTTCTCGGTCTTTGAATCCTTTCTATTTCTGCTATATCTTTAAGATGGAGTGGCCAAAACATTACACTGATTGCAGCTCATGGAGACATACCTGAAGGTTTTGCAGGAATGGGGCCGAATACAATATTGTCACATCTGTGTAATTCTGGAAATATTAATCAATTTAAAATCACTCCTCAGCCCTCCTGGTATCAGAGGGTTCCAGAGAGGTTTGGTCAGCCCACGCTGAAGTGCATGATGCCACAGCTTCACTGCTGTCAGCACCTGAGCTAGCTAGATTAAAACTAGTTCAGGTATGTCTACACAAGCTGCAAACACATCCCACAGTGCCAGTGTAGACAAATCCTTAGGCCTTGTCTAAGTGGGAAATTTATACCAATTTAATGAAATTGGGCTTTAAAGCTTAATAGATATGAGACTGTTAAACTGATATAAGTGTTCACACAAGGAGGTGGCACTAAAACTACATTTGTTTCTAAACCAATTTAATTAAATTGTTACAACTTTTTGGTGTAGACAAGGCCTTAGACACTTGCTTAACTGTATGCATGTGAGTAATCTCATTCACCTCAATGGAATTCCTAAAGCTCATAAAGTTAGGCACATATGTAAGTGTTTGCAGGATTGTGGCCTTACTGATTTCCAAAATAAATAACAGCTATACACATTTAAAATGAGCACCGTTAACTTGAATTCTAGTCAATTTTTTAAAAATGAGTTTTAAAAGTTTCAGCACTTTACCTGCTCGGAGTCCCCCTGCCAATTCTTGCAGTTTTATAAACGCATTTTCTTATTTTTCAAAAATGTTTGAGAGGGTCTTTCACGCAGCAACAAAGGAGAGAGAAACCCGGGAAACGGACTATTCTGAAGAAACAATGAAACTGGCTATATGCAAATGGAAGCTACATTTACAGAATAATTCAAAAAAACAAAACAAAAAAAAACATTTTTCCTGTTGAAATCCCAGTTATAGTAATATTAGGTTTTACCTGGAACTACAGTAGTTTTAAAACTGACAGAATTGAAATTTTTAAATTGACAGCGTCCCTTTAAACAATTCCTGCTTCCTCTTAAAAGATAGAAATAATTCAGAAAAAGTATTAAAGCTAAATGTCTTTCAAAATACTGTACATTTACTAAAATGCAGCATACTGTCATGGGGAGTGGACACCGACAGGTTTCAAAGGGAGAGTTTATATAAAAAGTTTTGATTATGTAACCCTACAGTACACTGTAACTTCTCTATTTCTGCTTAATTTGTTCAGCTCTATACAGGGAAAATATGGTTTATGCATTCAGAAAAAGGCAGCACGTTAATCTTTTCTCCCTGTAAATAAGACCTGCATCAAGTCTGCTACTGACCAGATCTCGGATGTTGATACCAGTTATTTTTGTGGTGGAGCATGCCTGCTATTGTCACCCATTCAAAATTAGTTGCATCAAGTCTTGTTTCTGTTTACAAGCTGGCAGAGAGCATTTAAGCAAACAAAAGATTTTAAAGGTGCTCAAATGGGCTATAGTCAGAAACAAATTCTTGGGGGCTGAGAGGCACAGAGGGACAGTGAGTTCATCTCACTAGCTCCAAGTTATGTTTTCCCATCAGAGTTGTTATAACTGTATAACCACACAGATTGCATGGTTCATCCCGACAGAAAGAGATGTTTGCGGGTTCTCAAACTTCATTGCAGCGCAACCCCCTTCTGACAACAAAAATTACTACATGACCCAGGAGTGGGGACCGAAGCCTGAGCCCACCCAAGCCCTGCCAAAGCCAGAGCCCCGCTATCTCAGGCTGGGAGCGGGGCCCCAAAGCCCAAGGGCTTCAGCCCCAGGTTGGGCGGCCTAAAACCTGTGCCCCACCCCCCAGCGTGAAGATCTTGGGCTTTGGCAGTGGGTGGAAGTGCTCAGGCTTTGGCTTCCACCCCAGCAAGTCTAAGGCCACCTCTGGCAATGCCATTAAAACTGGGTTGCAACCAACTTTAGGGTTCCAACCCACAGTTTGAGAACCGCTGCCCTAGAGACTGGGCAAGCAAAATAATTAACTGGGAGGGAGGGAGGACTGTCAGCCCTTACAGTCACTGGAATGCAGTGGAAACAGGAGCATGCTCCTTCCTCTGTCACAGTGGAGGACGGGGCTCCTCTCTCTGTGTCACTATAGTCTCAGAGGTTGGTCTTTGATCTCTCATTCATAAGACCCTATGTAAAAATCACAATTTCATAGATTGCACAGAAATTGTGAACTTTCCAGCAGCATGATGGCATAAGTGGACATCCCTGCTTACACCTCCCCACTGCTGGAAAAATCATGGTATTGGGCTGTTGAGCTGCTCCTGGGAGCGTAGAGGGGCACGGTGAACCGGGGGGAGAGGGGGAAGTGTCTCACCACAGGCACCAGCCATCCGGCCCAGCCCAATCTAGGGCAGTGATTGGGGCCTGGCTTGTTCTTAGTCTGAAGGCCCATATTCCTGCTAGGGGTTGAAATCTGAGGTACTGGTTATCACGCTGTCTGGAGTGGTTCACAACCATGTCAAAAAAGCATGTAGACACCCCAAACCGGTTGTATGTTCTATAATTAGATTTCACCAACCCAGTAACAAGGGTGACCCCTGAAGCTCTATAACAGTCTTACCATGGAGTGACAGACTGGAATGCCCCAGAGGACTGTCTATCTTGCCACCCAGGCAAGCTGGGCTCACGGATAATGGTTGCCATGGTGACCCAAGATCACAAAAGATTCAGGTTGCTTCCAGCCCCAAGAGACCTATCACCAGTGCTTAATTTATACCAGGGCTGAGCCCCGGCATCTCTAGGCTTGGCAGTTCAGGGCCATGGCACATCTGAGCTTTCTGCATCAATTATGAATGCAAACAAATTCCTTAAGCTCTGGCACCTCTTTTATTACAAATGAAGCACTGCTAGTCACTTACCTTGGGTCAATTTGTACCTCAGATCTCACATCAAAGATAATCCTTGTAGCCAATCTTATAGTAAATTAACTAAGGATTTATAAGGCAAAATAAATCAGAGTTATTTACAGGTTAAAGCAGGCAACTATATACACAAATGAGTTACAGTCTATGGTTCTAAAAGGTAACAGGGTTGTAGTAATCTGTCTGCACTGAATATCTTTTATGGTTAATGCAGGTTGACCCCGGGAATCTCTGCTTTTGTTTCCTAGCTCCAGCCCTGTGACAGTCAAACAGCAAGGAGATGAAGAATTTTCATGTCAGCCGTCTTTATTTCCTTCTTCCAGAACTCAAGCTGATGGGACAAGCTTCCTTGCACGTAGCACTTTTACATGTGTGAGAGGGCCATTAGCCCAGTCTTTGTATCGTGACTTTTCATAGTCACTCACTTAGTTTTGATAATCCTTCTGGATGGGTGGAGGAATCACTCCTCTTGCCTGGGTTCACAAGTTCAAAGCAGGTATTTTTACAGTTTTAAAGCAAAATTTACATATTGCCTTATAGCAGGGGTGGCCAAACTCACTGACCATCTGAGCCACATAGGACAATCTTCAGAAATTTGAGTGGCAGGGTACACCTGCCAGGGCTCAGGTCTTCAGCCTTCCAGGGGGGCTCCAGCCCCACTCCTGCTGAAGCTGCAAGCCCCAGCAGGCGCACACCCTGCAGGGCTTATGCCTCACGACCCTGCTCCCTACTGGGCAGAAGTCAGAGACAACACTGGAGGCACATGTGGGGTCATGTCCCTCCCCTTGCCCCCGATTTTTGCCAGGGTTTGCTGGCCCCGCTTGGTCACATGGTGCCGCCAGGCCTCCTCCCTGCACGGCAGCTGCTGGAGCCAGCAAGCTGGGAGCTGCGGCCATGGGGACAGGCAGCAGCAAACAGCTGGGAACTGCAGGGAGAGCTATTGCTTTTACAGCTGCTTCTCCCCAGGGAGATAAAGCAACAGCCCCTACCTGCACCTCCCAGCTCTTTGCTGCTCCCTCTCCACAAGGAGCTAACATCCTAAGGTAAAAGGGGGAGCATGCCTCGGGAGGCACAACTCAAGCTGTTGGGGGCAGAGTGATCCTTTAAATTGTGCTCCCCACTCTCAGCAGGCACCAGTCTCTGGCAGAAGCCCCTAGCCCCACCACCCTGCCGAGCCTCCCCCATCCAGTCTGGTAGGTGGAGAATGGGGGGGGGAATGGGGGTGCTCCGTGAGCCGCACTTTAACTGTAAAAGAGTTCTCCAGCTGCAGTTTGGCCACCTTGCCTTATAGCATGGGATACAGGTATTACAAGTAATATTAATGCATGCAGCAAGCATTTTATAGAGTCTAAACACATCCTTACAAGTCTAACATGCATCTTGAATAATACTAACATACAAGTGAGGTGATCTGGTTTCCAGCTATGAATTTGTTAGTGCTCACCTGACAGCTACAGCCTTGGCAAGAGCTAGCACATGGTGTACCAGCATCACACAGGTTATAATAGTTTTAAAGGAGAAAAACAAAACACTTGAATAGGTGGAATTTTAAAAGTCAACTGAAAATGTTCAAAGTGTGAGAGTTTAACTTACTTCATCTAACAGCTTGTTTGAAATTCACATTAATTATGTGACATCTGCTATTCAGAATTAATTATTGCTTTAAAAAATCCAGCTGGGGAACAGATACTTGATCATGTGACTTAAGGGGCGAATCACGAATAATAAACAAGGAAGAGTTAGTTAGCTAGTTAAAGCAAAACAGTTCATGTTCCACCCACAAGGTAAAATTTGTTCACTAAACTATTCAGCAAATACTTATGCATAATGAATATATTTGTGGAAATCTGATTTAGCTCATGAATGATTTACAGACAGAAAAAATCATAGAATCATAGAATATCAGGGTTGGAAGGGACCTCAGGAGGTCATCTAGTCCAACCCCCTGCTCAAGGCAGGACCAATCCCCAATTAAATCATCCCAGCCAGGGCTTTGTCAAGCCTGACCTTAAAAACTTCTAAGGAAGGAGATTCCACCACCTCCCTAGGTAACGCATTCCAGTGTTTCACCACCCTCCTAGTGAAAAAGTTTTTCCTAATATCCAACCTAAACATCCCCCACTGCAACTTGAGACCATTACTCCTTGTCCTGTCATCTTCTACCACTGAGAATAGTCTAGAACCATCCTCTTTGGAACCCCCTTTCAGGTAGTTGAAAGCAGCTATCAAATCCCCCCTCATTCTTCTCTTCTGCAGACTAAACAATCCCAGTTCCCTCAGCCTCTCCTCATAAGTCATGTGCTCCAGACCCCTAATCATTTTTGTTGACCTTCACTGGACTCTCCAATTTATCCACATCCTTCTTGTAGTGTGGGGCCCAAAACTGGACACAGTTCTCCAGATGAGGCCTCACCAATGTCGAATAGAGGGGAACGATCACGTCCCTCGATCTGCTCGCTATGCCCCTACTTATACATCCCAAAAAGCCATTGGCCTTCTTGGCAACAAGGGCACACTGTTGACTCATATCCAGCTTCTCGTCCACTGTCACCCCTAGGTCCTTTTCCACAGAACTGCTGCCTAGCCATTCGGTCCCTAGTCTGTAGCTGTGCATTGGGTTCTTCCGTCCTAAGTGCAGGACCCTGCACTTATCCTTATTGAACCTCATCAGATTTCTTTTGGCCCAATCCTCCAATTTGTCTAGGTCCCTCTGTATCCTATCCCTCCCCTCCAGCGTATCAACCACTCCTCCCTGTTTAGTATCATCCACAAATTTGCTGAGAGTGCAATCCACACCATCCTCCAGATCATTTATGAAGATATTGAACAAAACCGGCCCCACGACCGACCCTTGGGGCACTCCACTTGATACCGACTACCAACTAGACATGGAGCCATTGATCACTACCCGTTGAGCCCAACAATCTAGCCAACTTTCTACCCACCTTATAGTGCATTCATCCAGCCCATACTTCTTTAACTTGCTGAAAGAATACTGTGGGAGACCATGTCGAAAGCTTTGCTAAAGTCAAGAAACAATACATCCACTGCTTTCCCTTCATCCACAGAACCAGTAATCTCATCATAGAAGGCGATTAGATTAGTCAGGCATGACCTTCCCTTGGTGAATCCATGCTGACTGTTCCTGATCACTTTCCTCTTGTGTAAGTGCTTCAGGATTGATTCCTTGAGGACCTGCTCCATGATTTTTCCGGGGACTGAGGTGAGGCTGACTGGCCTGTAGTTCCCAGGATCCTTCTTCTTCCCTTTTTTAAAGATTGGCACTACATTAGCCTTTTTCCAGTCATCCGGGACTTCCCCCGTTCGCCACGAGTTTTCAAAGATAATGGCCAATGGCTCTGCCCTCACAGCCGCCAATTCCTTTAGCACTCTCGGATGCAACACATCTGGCCCCATGGACTTTAGCACGTCCAGCTTTTCTAAATAGTCCCTAACCACCTCTTTCTCCACAGAGGGCTGGCCACCTACTCCCCATGCTGTGTTGCCCAGCGCAGCAGTCTGGGAGCTGACCTTGTTCGTGAAGACAGAGGCAAAGAAACCATTGAGTACATTAGCTTTCTCCACATCCTCTGTCACTAGGTTGCCTCCCTCATTCACTAAGGGGCCCACACTTTCCTTGGCTTTCTTCTTGTTGCCAACATACCTGAAGAAACCCTTCTTGTTACTCTTAACATCTCTTGCTAGCTGCAGCTCCAGGTGTGATTTGGCCCTCCTGATTTCAAAAAGGCTAATTCTATCACCAATCATATGTATCCAAAAAGGAAAAATAGTAGGAAGAATATCTTTAAGAAGGTTTCCTTACTGTTTGTTGGTTCCCCCACATCAGTTCTAAAGAACTTAAGGGTTTCTTAGCCAAGTCTTTGTCTGGATTTTGCAAACTGGCATTTTCACTTCATTTCTAATAGTTACTGGCTATCCATATCCTATTGCTTTAATCTTTTTATTTTTAGTGAATTTATGGCTCACAAAAGTTGTCAGATTGAGCTTCAGGGCTGTCAAAGACAGATACTTATCCACAGAACAGATAGGACATAGACAGCAGCAGCAGCATAAGTTTCCCTACAGCATCCTGTACTTGAGAGCTCAGCACAATAGATAAGATAATTTAGTTTTCACGTCCACTTGATTCTTGGCATCTTTGCTGCGACTGCCAGTACTCTTGCTAATTAGTGCCAACTGTGGTGCTGATTTTTAGAATATGAACACCTGTCCATTAGAAACTGGACTCAGAGCATTAAGAAAATGGCCACTCTGACCTCTAGCAAATTCAGCTGATTTAACTGGTGACATATAGATGAAAATTCCATTACAAATCCCCTAAACAATCCAGTCTCCCTATTCAATCCCATTTCTCCCCAAAGGGGGAATGCAAATGAATGAAACTTGTCAGTGGGTTAAAACTCCTGTCTCCCTACTTGTGTGTGTGGGCACCTGATATAGCCAAGTAACTCCAAATATGCTAGTGTTTTGTTAGCCCAATGAGAAATTAGGAAGCTTAAAGATACAGCAACAATGATTGAAGAAGCAGTGAGCAAATATAGTTGTGTTAAGAGATTTTCACTGGAAAGAGAATGAGCGCCTTCTGAAAGCACCAAGACAACACAACACGGTCGCTATCCCGCCTCTGTGGAAATAATCTATGTAGGAAGTAGAAATTGAGACTGACATGAAGTTTCCCTGGAATTCTATCTGCAGGTGCAGTGCGATTTGTCCTCCCCCTTCCCCCAAGCCCTCAATAGAAGAGGCCAGAGGCTCCATCCCAAATCTACAGATCTCAGGGGATCCACAAGCAGCAAGGGATGACCTTTGCCTCTGCTCTGCCGCCCAGCCTTTGCCTCCCCTGGGATCATTTGCAGCCTTTGGCCAGCATGGGTGCTATAGGAGCCATGCTGCTGGGGCTCCCCCAAGAAGCCCCTTCAAGAATGTTGGGGAGGGGAGTCCAGAAGGTGGATAGGAAGGAACAATAGAAGTTAATGCAGATTTTGTCTGCAGTGGTTTACAACAGCTTCCCCCATTGGTTTTCAAGGAGAATCTGGCAGAGACCAACCTGTCACCTTGCCCTGCCATGTCCAGAGCCTCAGAATATAAATATGCAGATCCCTAGCAGACACAGCATGCTGTGAAAGTGGCACCTCCTCTCTGATTGGGATGGGGAAAAGATCCACACTTATCTCCAGTGTGTAATCTGGCTATACGCAGGAATCTGTGGAGGATGGCTCAAACAGGTAACACAAGGGAGCTATGAGTAAATACAGTGGTATGTAATACCACCTTCTCAGCAAATATTACTCAATTAACGCATCATTAGGAGACGGGGCTCAGAGAATATAGGACGGAGACTGTTGTAAGTCAAGTTTAGCTCTTGTGATTTACATTGTGTGCACATTGGGATTTCAATCCCTTTGAGCTCTTCTGTCAGCCCCTACTTCTGCTCTGCTAAATAGAGCATTGGGCTCTGATGGAGGATGGGAGGGTTTTCTGCTAGTGGATAAAATATGAGCCCTGGAGATGGTTGCAATATTGGAGGAAAATCAAATTGAAAATGAAATTAGAGTGGCAATAAAGCACACTATGCCAGCCACAGAGTTTCATTCACTGAGAGGCCTGATTTCAGCCAGCTACTCGGGGTATTTCCAGTGTAATCAAACTCAGAATGGCTCATCAGCAAGTCCGTGTTTGAAATATTAACATACTGTACTCACAATACAGTCTGTCTGTCATCTGTTCAGCTCTCAAGCCTAGAGCTAAAATAAAGTGGGAATACTGTATCTCTTATTAATGAACTAAAACCAAGCAGACACCAGGTTTTAGGACACCAGCAAGTCCGTGTTTGAAATATCAACCCCCTGTTTAAGGGTTGATTTACTCATGGTCCTGGGCTGGGACCCAGTAGAAAAGGAGGGTTGGGTCCCCCTACCACCTCGTCTGGCCTTACAGACAGAAAGGCCAGCAAACTAGCCACTACACTGCCTGCCCATGGAAGACATTATCACAGATTGCTTTTTTGTTTGCAATCTTGTCCATCTGCCATTCACCAATAGCACACCACATACCTCTTCTGCATCATAGCATCCATCCTCTTCCTCCTTCCGCATCCTTCCCTCCTGCCCACCCTGCAGTTGCTCCACTTTCCCATCCTTGTTACCCTCAGCTCTCTACTCTTCCCACCAGCTCTGCTTCCTTCCTCCTCTCCATCCCTGTCCCCACCTCCTCCCACAAGCACAAATCCAGTTCCCACATCCACACGTTCCTCTGCTTCCTTCTCTTCACCTCTGGTGACACTTGCCCCAATCCTGGCTCTCCCTCCATCCCCACCCTCTCCACCTCCCACACGTATCCCCACCATTATGTCATGCCCCATCCCTCTCTCTCTCTCTCCTCCCCTTCTCTTGCTGTCTCTGGAACACCCACTCCATCCCTAAAAAGATCTGTCTTCCAGGACCTCTTTAAATCTCACTCCCTCCAGCTCCTCGTTCTCACAAAGTCCTGGACCCCCACTACTCCTACAGCTACTCTCTTACAGAGGTTTCTCCTTCTCTCAGACTCCCCACCCTGCATCAAACTGTAGGCGGGGGGGTTCTTCTCCTCTAGTTCCTCCTCCACCTTCCCCCTCTTTTGAGAAGCACTGCATCAGACTCTTTACCTCTCCCCGTCTGTATTACTGTCATCAGCCCAACACTTCCTCATCAGCCTTCCTCTCTAATTTCAACTCCTGTTCTCTTTCTTCCCCTTCTCACAATCTCCCACACTCACCCTTGGAGATATCAATTTCCAGTTTCCATACTGATGAGCCATCCAACACCTTAGCTTCCAAAATACGATGTGACCTTCTCCCTCCCCTCATGTTCCCTACCCCCTTTTCCTCCTAGTACTCCTTCCTCCTTCTCCCATCACAGATGTACAAGTTTCTTGTCTGCTCTTCTCCTCTAATTTCTACCCTTGCCCCAGTGACCCCATCCCACCCCATGTCCTGATCTCCCTCGCATCCACTGCCTTAGTCTTCTCCTTAACCTCTCAATCCTTTGCCTTTTCCCCCTCACAATACAAGCATGTTTTAGTCTCTACCATACTGACCCCACTTGCTTCTCCAAGTACTGCCTCATTTCCCTTTAATCTCTAAGCTCATTGAATGTGCTGTCTATAATCATTGTCTGGAGGTCTCCTGCTCCAACGACATCCTAGACCCGCTCCAATAGGGCTTCCATCCCTTGCAGCCCACTGATGCCACTCTCACCAAAGTCTCTAATGACCTCTTCCCAGCTAAAGCTCAGACCACTACTCCATCCATCTTTCTCCGCCTCCATCATCATCATCCAGCATGTTCTTCTTGAAATCTTGTCCTCCCTGGGCTGCTGTGAATGCCTTCTCCTGTTTCTTCTCCTAGCTCTCTAATTATTCCTTCAGTGTGTCCTTGAGAGTATCCTCAACTGGCCCCACCTTTCTGTGGGGGCTCCATGGGGCTCTGACCTTAGTCCCCTTCTCTTCTCACTACACCTTATCTATGAGTAAGCTCATCTGCAAACACAAATTCAACTATCAGCTCTATGGTGATGACTGACAGATCTACCTCTACTAAAAACCTGTCTCCTTATGTCCAAACTAAAATCTTGGCCTCTCTTTCTGACATCTCCTTGTGGATGTCTATCCATCAATCAGCGCAAGCTAACCTTGGCGAAAACACAGTTCTTAGTCTTCCCCAAAAAACTCTTCCCCCACCTCCTTTCTTGATGATTGTGGACAACTTCACCATCCTGTCACTCATCTCAGACCCATAACTTGGACATCCATCTTTGACTCAGATCTCTCTAGGCTTTCACATCCAGGCTATTGCTAGATCTTGCCTATTCTTTCTGCATAATGTGTAAGATAGTGTGGATGGATAGGAAAGGCTCTACTAGAACTCTCATCCAGGCTTTAATCATCTCACACCTCAGTTATTTCAATATTCTTTTCTCTGGCCTTGACAGATACAACTTTGCCCCATTCACATCCATTCAGAATGCTGCTGCAGAGATCATTTTCCTAGCTCATCATTTTGACCACATTACCCCTATCTTTGTATCCTTTCATGGGCTCCCCCTTCTCTATCGCATCAAACATAAGACAATTATCTTAACCTTCAGGATCCTTCACAGTCTAGCCCCACCCTACCTATCATATCTCATTCACTTTCAAGATGTTGACTCTGGCTTCCGATTAGCCCATGATGTCAGCTTCCACTATCCACTTGTTAAATTTTCAAAGAAGGACCTTTGTGCTTTCCCCCATGCTGCTCCTCACACTTGGGAGGAACTCCACATAAATATCTGCAAAACCCTCCTTAAAACCCTCCTTTTCTATGATGCCTATGAAAAACTTAACAGTTGGGTGCCGGTATGCTGAGTACTTTGCCTGTCATGTGCCCAATATGGTCTCATTGTTTCCTTTTACTCCTCCGTCTGTCTGTATCCATCCATTGTCTCTTGTCTTGTACTTAAGATTGCGAACTCTTAAGGGCAGGGACCATCTGTTTCTGTGTTTGTAGAGCATGTAGCGCAATGGGGTCCGTGCTATGGTAAGGCTACTACTAATAAAAATGGCACAACTTTTTAAACACTGCTCCCTCTCCCCTCCCCCCAAAAAATAAATCAATGTATCACAGTATATTAATGGGTGGGGTCGTTTGTTGTTGTTTTTAACACTGAAACAGCATAAAGGATCCTGAAGTGCTCTGGAATAAGATCCTGGCAGGAAAAGTAAAAGTGGAATTTTGGTGGAGAAAGTTTGAGAATCCTTGTATACAGAGAGTTTGTTATAGATTACCTTTACCAGGATCAAAAAGATAAAGGGAGTCTATTCTAGGAATCCATTCCTTTTGCCAACCAGTTGGCTACAGCGTACAAAACTCCACATACAAAAACAGTTTCCAATATATGCCACAAAAAACCTTCCATTGTAGTAGCATCATCGGTCTAGAACAATACAATGGTTTTCTATGCCTGCATTTTATTGAAAATGTGACACTGAGTCCTTTGATCTCTATTCTTTGTGGGTTTCTGTATCTTTCTCCCTTCCCTGCCTTCCTAACTCTGTTCTTTATCTGCTGGTGTCTCCTCTTTTAGTTTCAGGTCAGCAGCTGCAGAAAACTAACATCGTGCTCCTGCAATGAAGCACTTTACTGGACCTGCCTGCTGTGCAATTAAATATTACACACACACACACACCCCACAAGACAATGTGTTTTATTGTGACTTAAAATTACATGAACTAGAGAAGCATTGTATTATTTTACATGAATTTTATACAGACACACAAGCACTGATCCTAGGTTCTCGGCACCTTTGGCAATATGGACAATCAACCATAGTAAAATTCAGGCCTGACAATACTTCCCTCCCTACACAAATCACACTCCCTTCCATTGACCTGTAGATGCTTCAGTAATATAAATGTTTAATACGACCCTGTTCCTTACTTCCCCAAATTCCAGGTAAATAGGTGGGTAGAGCAGCATGCCCTGAAATCAACAAATCCAAGCTAATTCAGGCCATTGAGAAGAGGGAGTGGGAAGCTTGAAGTCCTTTCCTGAACAATGCACTGCTGGCTGCACTCTCTCATTTATACCAAGGAGTCTTCAGATCATGTTGGTCTTCTGACCACAATTGCAGCAATATGATATGGGGAGATGTATAATTTCGGGCAGGGCCCAAGTCATTGAGGCTTTACAGCACAAAACCTACATCTTAAACTTCACCTGGGGACGGGAGGGCATGAAATAGGCAGAACTGCAGATCCTGTAGCACAAGTTTTCTTTGGAAAATGCACTGCTCAATTAGTAGGCTGCCACATCCTGCACCAGCCAGACAACTGAAACCCTTATCATTAAAGTAACCCAAGTCTGAAGTTTTCATTTCAACTATGCAGTTACTAAAGCTGGTTGGGAATTTTCCATCTCAACGATTTTTCAGTGGAAAATCCAGTTTCTGCAAAATCTGACTGAGGAATGTGGTGTATCAAAGGAGCTGTAGTCTGGCCAAGCAGCCTGGCATGGATGGGAGAAGGGGACAAGAGGTATCCAAACGAGGTACTGCAGACAGATGCTGTTTAAGATCAGACTGACTCATTTCATTTCATTTTCGATTCCAAATGGAAATGCTTCCATTTCAAGAATGTCAAAACATTTCATTTCAGTCAAAAATCTCAAAATAAAACATTTAAACATTGCTGAAATAAATATTTTTCATAACTTTTCATTGTGAGAAATGTTGCTCGGGAACAGAAATTTAAATTTTCATTCAGCTTTGCAACAACTTTTCTTCAAAGCATGACAAATAGAGAAATCAAGTTGGATAGTGAGGAGAAAATTCTCTTTAATACTTTGCACTTATATTCTACTTTTATTCTACAGGAAGTTTTACAAAATTGGCTAATATCATGACCCCCATTTTACAGAGGAGCAACCCAACATGTAGAGATTAATGAGTTGCTCAAGACCATGTAGAAAATAATTGGCAGAATTAGAGTTAAAACTCAAAAGTTCTGTCTCTCAGAATCCAATATAATATTCTTCTCTACTTCAACACAACTTAGTAAAGAGCAATATTTAGGCACCTATTTGCTTTTTGACTATGTAATTCAGAAATACACTTTTGGTTGCTCCAAAAATGGACTCTTACAGATTTTTATCACTTTAAATCTGAAAGTCATCTGAACTTAAATCAGAGAAGAAATTTACAATAAAATTAAATTGTGTTTTTCTTTACCTCAAACCTATTAAAGGAAAACAAGAAATCAAATACTTAACACTGGTAAATAGAAAAAGGAATCCCTTGAAAATATGCAGTTTTGGTTGCAAATTTGTACTTATACTCTGACAGGTCAGGTCTTACAAAAATAAGGTTTAAATATTGATAGAAGTAAGAAAAAATAATCCCTTGACAAAGAACACAACTGTTTTGATTGTAAACACACAGTATAGTCAAACGAGGGTAGGATTTGAACAAAATGCAGATTTTAAAAAAAAGTGTTGTATTTGTGTGTTTTCAGTGATTAGCTAGGTGCAACCAATAGTCTGCACAGCAGGATTGGAAATCAGGAACACTAGCTCTAGTCCTGTCTCTGACACAGACACTGACTCCTGTTGTGGTCTTGGACAAGTCACTTACATGAGCTTTCTGTGTCTCAGCTATCGCAGCTATGCAACAGAGAGAATAGTTACCTATCTCACATTAGTATTGTGATGATTAATTGGATAACAAAATAAAGGATGCAAGCCTGCAAATTCTTATTCATGTGAGTAGCCCCTCTGAATCCAATAACTGTTTCCAGGACTACTTGTGTGTAAGGGTTTGCAGGAGCAGGTCCCAGCTGCCGAGCTGTATCACTGAAAAGTTACACTGTTTACCATCACTCATCTGGAACAAGCACAAAAATCTAACAAAGTGATATGTAAAGTAAAAAAAAAAAGTACCAAACAAGAATGATGCTTATACAGAAAAGTTGTATCCATAACCTTTTCAAACCTGATCATAGCTCCATTGGATAATCAGCACCCTGCGTTCCTATTGATAGAAGGCCTACATTAGAAAGTGAATTCCGATTTCTGACTTCTTTAGATAATATCCTGAAAATAATACTTCTTAGAGTTCATTTGCAACAGCCATTGAGAAATGTGACTAGGGTCTCTCCCCTCTGCCTCCGTCTGTAACCATGGTGTCTGGAGGAGGTGATATACCTCCCTTTCCTTCCTTTAAAGGAGGATATATAGGAAGACTACTGGCTGACCACCCCCTTACTCTACTTCATAACACCCCTTTCCCTGTCCATGCTAGAATATCCCTGCCCTGCAGTCACTATCGAGGGTCCCTCACATGGAAGGATTCCTAGATTCAAAGACCGGATCCAGGTTCAAATCCAAGTTTTCAGTTCCAGTTTCTCTCTGTAACAAGCCAAATTCAAACAACCTACAACTTTGGAAAGTTTAGAGGATTTCAACTCCTCTTCTCCCTTGTTTAAAAAAAAAGTTTAGGAGCATTCAAAGTATAGGATTTTGGTTCAGTCCATCCAGAGATACAAACTTCAAACCCCTATAGATATACAAAGGACAGGCTCAGTCTATGACAGAGCTATGAAGTTCACATTTGGATCTGGGGTCTTGGTTGAGACAGACCAGTGCCTATGAGAGATGGGTCTTATTTCACTAGACCAAAGACTGCCACAAGCTTCCTTTTGCTAGAATATGTTTAATGTACATTTCTTTTTCCATTTTCAGTATTCATCTTTAAGTTGCATTAATAAGGTGGCTATTACTATTTATTTAGGGGGTTGAGGTCAATACTTTTTTTAAAAGGGACAGGGGAAGAACAGCAATCCAGTATGTAGAAGAGTATCAGAACATCTGAATGCCATACTGAGAGTGAGTGAATGCACTATGGCAAAGCAGGGTCACAGAAGAAGAACTACCAACAGGAAGAGTTATGTAATCACAATCCCTCTGTTATTTTTGCATGAAAATTTCATTGAGTTGAAAACTGAGTCAGAGTGGCTGTCTCCAGCAATGAGGCATATTCTGCTCTCCACACCACCCCAATCAAAAGTTCAGTCTGCCTCATAACAAATTATTAAGTTGTTACAGTGAAAAAAACACCCTAAATGAGGGATTGATTTCACACCAAGAACCTTAAATGAAAAACAAAAAGGCTTTCTGATATTATAGATAGGGAATACTTACTGAACTGATAACATATTGGGTTACAGTGGACGAGAAGCTGGATATGAGTCAACAGTGTGCCCTTGTTGCCAAGAAGGCCAATGGCTTTTTGGGATGTATAAGTAGGGGCATTGCCAGCAGATCGAGGGACGTGATCGTTCTCCTCTATTCGACATTGGTGAGGCCTCATCTGGAGTACTGTGTCCACTTTTGGGCCCCACACTACAAGAAGGATGTGGAAAAAATGGAGAGAGTCCAGCGGAGGGCAACAAAAATGTTTAGGGGACTGGAACACATGACTTATGAGGAGAGGCTGAGGGAGCTGGGATTGTTTAGTCTACAGAAGAGAAGAATGAGGGGAGATTTGATAGCTGCTTTCAACTACCTGAAAGGTGGTTCCAAAGAGGATGGATCTAGACTATTCTCAGTGGTAGCGGATGACAGGACAAGGAGTAATGGTCTCAAGTTGCAGTGGGGGAGATTTAGGTTGGATATTAGGAAAACCTTTTTCACTAGGAGGGTGGTGAAACACTGGAATGCGTTACCTAGGGAGGTGGTGGAATCTCCTTCCTTAGAAGTTTTTAAGGTCAGGCTTGACAAAGCCCTGGCTGGGATGATTTAATTGGGGATTGGTCCTGCTTTGAGCAGGGGGTTGGACTAGATGACCTCCTGTGGTCCCTTTCAACCCTGATATTCTATGATTCTATGATTTGGTCTGTGCTTTTGGCAATCTTTAGCTTCAAAGGCTCTGCCTCAGTGCTGTTAGGGCCACAGTGCTGGACTGAAAAGCTTGAAGCATTAAGGCTTGATCAGCATTTAAAGAAAAAGACAACGTATAAGCAGATAACTTGATACTCAACACTGCAGAGTCACTGGAGTGCAGCAGTTTATTTTTTTAATCTCTCTAAACTTCTAGGAAACAATGTGACCAGGTGCCTGGATGGGTCACTGAGAACACCTCACCCAAGGCAGACTTCAAGAAATAGGGCAAACAATCCCCAGAACTGGTGATTTATTCTATATTTAGATTCACCAAGCCAAAACAGTTTCTGCAATACCAGACTGGTTAAGAAGCCAAACACAGTTCCCTTCAGCAATCCAGCTCATGGCTCCCATCTAGGCAACCAAGTCTTATATTGTGAGGTGTTATGGAAAACCTGATTCACCATACATGAGGTTCACCAATCCCAAAGGACGAGACACTTATCCCCAGGTCAATATGAGTCTCAGACCTTACCCAATAATCACACTGATGCCAATCCTCTAGTAACTAAAACTAAAGGTTTCAGAGTAGCAGCCGTGTTAGTCTGTATTCACAAAAAGAAAAGGAGTACTTGTGGCACCTTAGAGACTAACAAATTTATTTGAACATAGGCTTTCGTGAGCTGCAGCATGTTCTCTGTGTATATAAAATCTCCCCACTATATTTTCTACTGCATGCATCCGATGAAGTGAGCTGTAGCTCACGAAAGCTTATGCTCAAATAAATTTGTTAGTCTCTAAGGTGCCACAAGTACTCCTTTTTTTTTTTCGCGGATACAGACTACCATGGCTGCTTCTCTGAAACATAGCAGAGACAGTGAGACTGGTGATTTGTAAAAGTCTTTCTGGAATCAACGTAAAGGGTTATGGTCCAATAGGCAGTCCAGGCATAGAGTCTGTTCAAATTCTTCCATGAGAATTCCAGGATAATCCCAGGTAAACCTGGAGACCTCAGTTTTATGGCTTCGACCTTCCCTGTTAAACTTTAAGCAGGCCTGAGATGAAAAGATCAGGCCCAGGGCTTTCCTTTATAATTCTCTAGGGGCTGACAAGCCTCCTCACAGCAGTTGTCACAGTAGGGCCTTCTTCCCAGAAAGAATAGGCAAATATGGATCTTTGAAGCTAATCTTCTATTTCTTATGCATACCCAGGTAAACTAGCTGCATTCATTCACATAAGGCAATTAGTCTGTACTTCATTATAGCATAGATAGTAAGCTGAAGACAATGTAGATAATATTAGTGTCCTGCAGTATCTCGCACATCTTTGATCTTAAGGTTAACCGGACAGAGTCACATATGTAATTAAGGCAATTAAGACATGAAAGCGAATTAGCATCTACAAGCTACATTGTTAAACTTCTAACAGGATATAGGTAAACACAGACAAATACGCTTAGTATCTATCCTTGATTTCTATTACTACAAATGAATGGGTTAATGATTGCTGGTCTAGTATCTCTCTTTGAAATTCACATGCAAATAAGTTGTCCTGATTACATTTCAATGCCTCTTTGTTAAGTTGTTATAGGTCATAACAGTCCGTCAGTGTCACAAACTATATATTTTTTTCAACAGCGTTGTACACCTTGATATTTCCAGCTGCATTTGTGTTCATCATGTTTTTAAAAAGGAAAACAGATCCTATAAAGGCTTGTAAAATAGTTGGAGGGCAGCCTGGATCCACTCATAAATAGATAGGTAAACACTATAAAGTGTATAAATCTGAAGAGAGATTATATAATAATTTCTCCTCCTTACTCAGCAGATATGCTCCCTACAGACATGTAGGGTCAGATCTTCTTAATTTAATGACAAATATACTTTTTATCCTTGTTTGTTCTGCAGAGCTACAGTTTTAAAAAAGCTAGAATCACATATATTAAATTAATAAATTACATTTAAGGTCCTGAATTTACACTCTTTATTCAGGCACGAATTCCTATTCATATCTATATACCCAAATATAAGTAGCAAACAACTTAAAATTTAACAATTTTTTTCCTGTTTATATACAATACTTAGTAATTGAATTGGCTTGTTGGAAAAATATATGGATAATGACAATATATATGAGGTGACAGGTAACAGTCAGCATGGATTTGTCAAGAACAAATCGTGTCAAACCAACCTGATAGCTGTCTTCGACAGGGTAACAAGCCTTGTGGATGCGGGGAGCGGTAGATGTAATATATCTTGACTTTAGTAAGGCTTTTGATACTGTCTCGCATGGCCTTCTCATAAACAAAATAAGGAAATACAACCTAGATGGAGCTACTATAAAGTAGGTGCATAACTGGCTGGAAAATCATTCCCAGAGAGTAGTTATCAGTGGTTCACAGTCATTCTGGAAGGGCATAAGGAGTGGGGTCCCGCAGGGATCGGTTCTGTTCAATATCTTCATCAATGGTTTAGATAATGGCTCAGAGAGTACACTTATAAAAAAGTGTGTGGACGATACCAAGCTGGGAGGGGTTGCAAGTGTTTGGAGGATAGGATTAAAATTCAAAATGATCTGGACAAACTGGAGAAATGGTCTGAAGTAAATAGGATGAAATTCAATAAGGAAAAATGCAAAGTACTCCACTTAAGAAGGAACAATCAGTTGCACATATACAAAATGGGAAATGACTGCCTAGGAAGGAGTACTGCATAAAGGAATCTGAGGGTCATAGTGGACCACAGGCTAAATAGGAGTCAACAGTGTAACGCTGTTGCAAAAAAAAGCAAACATCATTCTGGGATGTATTAGCAGGAGTGTTGTAAGCAAGACACGAGAAATAATTCTTCCGCTCTACTCCATGCTGATTAGGCCTCAACTGGAGTATTGTGTCCAGTTCTGGGCAACACATTTCAGGAAAGATGTGGACAAATTGGAGAAAGTCCAGAGAAGAGCAACAAAAACGATTAAAGGTCTAGAAAACATGACCTATGAGGGAAGATTGAAAAAATTGGGTTTGTTTAGTTTGGAGAAGAGAAGACAAGACTGAGAGCGGACATGATAACAGTTTTCAAGTACAAAAAAGGTTGTTACAAGGAGGGGGGAGAAAAATTGTTCTTCTTAACCTCTGAGGATAGGACAAGAAGCAATGGTCCTTAAATTGCAGCAAGGGCAGTTTAGGCTGTACATTAGGAAAAACTTCCTAACTGTCAGAGTGGTTAAGCACTGGAATAAGTTCCTACAGAGGTTGTGGAATCTCCATCATTGGGGATTTTTAAGAGCAGGTTGGCCAAACACCTGTCAGGGATGGTCTAGATAATACCTAGTCCTGCCTTGAGTGCAGGGGACTGCACTAGATGACCTCTCGAGGTCCCTTCCAGTTCTATCATTCTATATGGTATACATTATTATAGCTTTCAGTCCCTTGGAGATACTTTTTGGGGAGTATTAACACATATTGTTACTTATGTCTTGAGGTGACTGAATATTTTGCCTTATGACTTGAAACTAAAGATGCTCAGGTTTCAGAGTAGCAGCCGTGTTAGTCTGTATCCGCAAAAAGAAAAGGAGTACTTGTGGCACCTTAGAGACTAACAAATTTATTTGAGCATAAGCTACAGCTCACTTCATCGGATGCACAAGGTATCACAAGTACTCCTTTTCTTTTTAAAGATGCTCAAATATTCAAAGGAGGTGCCATTTTAAATGTCACCTGTCAAAACAATCTATCCGGATCATACACGTATTGAGATAATCTGGACCTTTTGTACCAATAAGAGACATGGCTTCTCTCTTTAAGTGCTTTGCTGGATCAAGGCCTTAAGTAGGTGCTTACCTTTAAGCATGTGAAATCAGTGGAACTACTCTTGTGATTAAAGTTAAGCATGTGCTTAAATGATTTGGTGGATTGGGGCCTAAATCTTCAGTTTAAAGATCATCTTTGGAAACTATTCTGAAAATTCACAGCATGGACAATAAGAGATTTTGGTTTCCATTCATTTAAATGAGAAACTAAGGAAACTTCACTGTGGTTCTCTTTTTTGTTTCATGTAGTTGCTATAACATAGCATAATCCAACATAAAATGATGCACAATTATATAAAGCATATAAAGACACCGTCAAGTAATCTTTTTTTTGTAAACGAATACAACTAAAGCTGGTTAATCTGTATACTATAGGTCTGAACTTGCTCTCTGTTAAATCAATGGTAAAACTCTCATTGACTTCAGTGGCCCCAGGATTGGGTCCTATCAGTTTCAGAAGTAAAACTAAATGTGGCTTGTTATTAATTTCTGCTACCCTGGAGTGTATGTCCCCTATTCTTAAAATGATTTACATGAATAAGAACAAACACTCCTCTTACTACTTCTCTAAAAACAGAGATACTTTATGCTGTCACTGTACAACTCTCTCTCACCCTGTTCTTTTAAGATAATTTCAGCAAGAGACAGCTTTATATTTTCGTTTCTTGCTCTGTTTACTGTACCATAGCCTTTATATCCTTTCTGCAGTAAACACTGGAATTCTGAATTCTCTACACGTTAGAACCCCTGGAACGGTTTGAAGTTTTCCCTTTTTAGCCACCATGTTTGATGTGAAAGAGAAAAGCACATGCATTATTTATTCCCCGAGTTAATACAGTGCTATCTAAAGGACACACCAATAGCTTCAACTGACAATTTACACGACCAAAAATGCTGAAAACAGGATTCATCTCAGCCACTCTGATTCACCAGTGTGAAGTTCCCACAGCAGCCATTTTATACAACAAAAGATGCGCTTTATCTAACCCTTCTTTTGCAGCTACCTTTTCCACAGATTATTTTCTTTAGAGAGTGGGGGGGAGGGAGATGGAGGGTAAGAAGCATAAGGAATGGTTTATTCCTAATGCACTTTTATCCTTTCAGTACTAGCACTGAACTACAAAAAAATTAAAAATTTAACAGTAGTAGATTTTACTAAAGTATTCATAATCCTCAGCCTCCAGGGCTGTCAATCAAGTCACTTTCACAAGTGCAAAATTCACTTTAAGAGAGAGAGAGAGAGTGTGCATACATATATAAATAAAAATAATATAAAAAGAGCTAGTTGGTAAAAAATTGTTACCTCGTACTTTCTAAACAGATATACTTCTGTTTCGTTCTAGATAAAGTGTAAAACTAGAAATAGATCATAGGCCTTCATTTTTAAAATAGTTTCATGACATACGATTACTATCCTATAATGCTTTCCATTTTTAAACATTTTCATACCTTTAAAAATGTTTTAGTTTATGAACAATAACTTTTTTTTAACCATAGAAGAGCAAGAACACTCTTTTCCAAAACAAACAAGCAACTAATATAAAGCAATCTGCTGTGTGTGGGGGCGTGGGAATAAACATATGATTTATAAAAAAAAAAGATTCTTCCTGACTGAGAAAGAGTATTAGCTCCAAAGGAGAAAACAAATATCTTTTTAATTTAAATTCCATGCAGCTGCCCAACTTTCACTTTAATTCATTAGTCAAGTTAATACCTTGTATAACACTATTGACTTCAGCAGAGTTACAACAGAGATAGATTTAGCTCATTAATATGTTTTAGTAATGATTTAGTTCCAGTGCCTCACCCTAGAAAGGCAGTCTACTCATTTACCTCTCTCTCAGTAAAATACCACCTCATGAAGTTCATCGTATGTCATTATATGTTCTACATAATGCAGAATTAGAGAGTTTAGATCCATCCATTTAAAACAGATACAAGATACAATATTGCCATCCTTTCATTTGTAAATTTTCAGATGGCATTCATTGGAATTAGTGGATTTTCTCTGTGGCAAATAAAACATTACAACCCTAACTATTAATGAGATTACCACTAATCTACTCAGTTTTAAAACTAAATAGCCTTTCCATGACTTCTAACTTTTTGAAGACAGGAAATGGAACCAGAATTAAGAAAATATGAAACCTAACAACTCTTTCAGCCAGCTCATTTATTACAGTAAAGACTCAGTGAGAATTTGGATGATTGTTATTCCCACTTCAGTATACTTTCCAACTGGCAGAGTAAATTTCATTAAACTTGATATTTACAGATGAAATACTGTATGAAGCAGATGGAAGAAGTGTTAGGAAAACAGTATGCATTTCAGTCACATGTTTTCCCCAGAGATGCTTACTACTCTCCCCTTCACTGTTAAACATGCTAAAAGTCAGCTTAGACTTTTGCTATTTGTCTCCCTCGCAGATGCCTTACAATGTGACAAAGGTAACTTGGCAAATATTTGTAGAAACATATCTGAAAACTGTTTGGATTGATGGAAAGTCTTCAAGTCACACTAAGAAAAGGAGTACTTGTGGCACCTTAGAGACTAACACATTTATTTGAGCATGAGCTTTCGTGAGCTACAGCTCACTTCATCGGATGCATTCAGTGGAAAATACAGTGGGGAGATTTATATACATAAAAAATATGAAACAATGGATGCTACCATACACACTGTAACGAGAGTGATCACTTAAGGTGAGCTATTACCATCAGGAGAGAAAAAAAGCAAACACCTTTTGTAGTGATAATCAAGGTGGGCCATTTCCAGCAGTTGACAAGAACCTGTGAGGAACAGTCGGTGGGGGGTGGGGGAATAAACATGGGGAAATAGTTTTACTTTGTGTAATGACCCATCCATTCCCAGTCTTTATTCAAGCCTAAGTTAATTGTATCCAATTTGCAAATTAATTCCAATTCAGCAGTCTCTCGTTGGAGTCTGTTTTTGAAGATTTTTTGTTGAAGAATTGCAACTTTTAGGTCTGTAATTGAGTGACCAAAGAGATTGAAGTGTTCTCCGACTGGTTTTTGAATGTTATAATTCTTGACGTCTGATTTGTGGCCATCTATTCTTTTACGTAGAGACTGTCCAGTTTGACCAATGTACATGGCAGAGGGGCACAGCTGGCACATATTACATTGGTAGATGCGCAGGTGAATGAGCCTCTGATAGTGTGGCTGATGTGATTAGGCCCTATGATGGTATCCCCTGAATAGATATGTGGGCACAGTTGGCAACAGGCTTTGTTGCAAGGATAGGTTCCTGGGTTAGTGGTTCTGTTGTGTGGTGTGTGGTTGCTGGCGAGTCTTTGCTTCAGGTTGGGGGGGGGGGGCGTCTGTAAGCAAGGACTGGCCTGTCTCCCAAGATCTGTGAGAGTGATGGGGGTCGTCCTTCAGGATAGGTTGTAGATCCCTGATGATGCGTTGGAGAGGTTTTAGTTGGGGGCTGAAGGTGATGGCTAGTGGCGTTCTGTTATTTTCTTTGTTGAGCCTGTTCTGTAGTAGGTGACTTCTGGGTACTCTTCTGGCTCTGTCAATCTGTTTCTTCACTTCAGCAGGTGGGTACTGTAATTGTAAGAATGCTTGATAGAGATCTTGTAGGCGTTTGTCTGTCTGAGGGGTTGGAGCAAATGCGGTTGTATCGTAGAGCTTGGCTGTAGACAATGGATCGTGTGGTGTGGTGTGGTCTGGATGAAAGCTGGAGGCATGTAGGTAAGTATAGTGGTCAGTAGGTTTCCGGTTTAGGGTGGTGTTTATGTGCCCATCGCTTATTAGCACCGTAGTGTCCAAGAAGTGGATTTCTTGTGTGGACTGGTGCAGGCTGAGATTGATGGTGGCATGGAAATTGTTGAAATCATGGTGGAATTCCTCAAGGGCTTCTTTTCCGTGGGTCCAGATGATGAAGATGTCATCAATGTAGCGCAAGTAGAGTAGGGGCATTCGGGGACGAGAGCTGAGGAAGTGTTGTTCCAAGTCAGCCATAAAAATGTTGGCATACTGTGGGGCCATGCGGGTACGCATAGCAGTGCTGCACACAAGATATTGCTCAGGTACACAAAGATCAGAGGCCAAACTCTGCTCCCAGATACACTTGTGAAATCAGAGTTTCACAGATATAGCAGAGACCAGAATTAGAGTATCACACAAAATGAACAGCCCAAACTAACCAAGAATAGTCATGGATTTATCCATATTCTTTTTCCAAAGGGGCTCTTATTGCAGTAGTGTATATTCCTTATATTCCAGTGTCTAATATCGATGCATTGTTTTATAATATATTAGTGTCAGATTTTCTCATTTCAGAGATGAAATCAGGGCCCTGTTGAAGTCCATGGCAAAACAAATGTAAATTTGTTGCTTATGCCACCAAAAAAACCCTAAAACTAAACATGTTAAGGGAGGGAAAGAAACTATGTATAGTAGATAAGAAAGGCTGTTTCTTACAGAAATTTCTTATCTATCCACACAGCTAAAGCTCTTATCCAAGCCCATCATCTCACATCTCAATTACTGAAACATTCTCCTCTCCGGCCTTGACAAATGCTATCTTGCCCCACTCATATCTATCCTGAATGCTGCTGTGAATATCATTTTCCTACCCTCTCATTTTGACCATGTCACCCCTCCACTCACTCCCCCTCTTCTTATTGCATCAAGCATAAGCTGCTTGTATTCACTTTCAAACTCCTTTGTAGTCAATCCTCACCCAGCCTAACATCTCTCAGTAGTTATCGGGCTGTCAAGGCTTACCTCTACTGCCTGCTTGTTAAATATTCAAACACACACTTCCGTGCTTTCTCCCCTGCTTCCCAATGCCCTTGGGACGTATTCTCCAAAAACATCTGCAAAGCTACCTAATTATCCACCTTCAAAACCCTCCTCAAAACTCTTCTTTGATGTCATGCCTACATAAAAAACTTGACAACAGTTGGGCAGTGACCTCTGCACACCAGCAACCTATTATGCTGTCCAGTACTTTCCATGGACTCCCCGGTCTGTCTGTATCCATCTGTTGTCTCTTGTCTTATACTTAGATTGTAAGCTCCCTGGAGCAAGGACCACTCTTTTTGTTCTGTGTTTGTGCACTGCCCTGCATGCTGGGGTTCTGGCCCATAACTAGGACTCCTTGGCAGCACAGTAATACAAATAAATACTAAAAAGAAGACTGTTCAGCTAATTGTGAGTGCCCCAAACCAGACTTCAACCCCAAACCTTACCAATATTTAAAATTAATGGAACAAAATGTGTGTATTATGCTGGTTATTTCTCCATTGAAATGCCCAAATTTTTCCTAATTTGTATTTTTGTTTTGTCCTATAATTTGTATATTAGATGCTCATGTGTAGCAGTTTCAATCATGTCAATATACTATCCTGTTACAGTAAGTTATTCCACATTCATAGAAGTAAAATGTTTGTATTGGCAAAGAAGAGCCATTTTCTAAAATGTCTGAGTTCAGAGATCCTTGAAATCTTCTCAGCATGCCTACATCTCCACCTAGCACACCTCAATTACAAAAAGCTCACCACTTTGTTGAGAATCCACTAGATGCATATTAAACAAGGGGAAGATAAAAAAAAATTTCAACTCACTGTCTGTTCATTAGAAAATCTTCCCTGATTCTAAACTTTGCACTAGGGACGAACTGCCAGATTTAACAGAGGAGCCAATTCAATCTGAGGGAAATTGTTTGGTGCAGAGTGTTGACTAAAAATGGTAAGTGCAGAGCCAGTTGGGAAAACAAACAGGTGTTGTCACAGCTGGAAAGAGCCAAGCAGTGTTTTTAATATTGGCTACTGCCTCTGTTTCAGTCATTCTAAACAGACTTACGAAATTCCAGGGAGGGATGCTATAATGATGAAGAAAATTTGCAAGTGACTAAGTGGCTAGGTTCTACTAGCTACCTCAACTAGTTTTGAAAACCATGGTTTATCTAGTGTGTCCCATTAACAGAGAAGGAGTCAAGATCAGCCAGGTAAGAGTGGCAATGGTGGTGGCTACTAAAAGGAAATTAGAATAAAACACACCCCTGGCTGACATCAGCTTCACCGACAAAAGTGCTGGTGTAGATAGTGCTATGTCGGCAGGAGAGGCTCTCCTGCTGATAGAGCTAATGCTGCTCTTTGGGGATGGTTTAATAATGCCGGCAGGAGAGCGGCACAGCTGTGCTGCTGCAAGGTCCACAGTGTTCTTAATAAACACAGTGAAACAAAGGCTAGGACATGCACGTAAACAAAGGATTACAACTCCAAAGAAAAGATACCGCTCAAGCTGTGATCCAGAGGAAAAGAGAAGGATGAAAGCGATGTAGGAGAAGCAGGGAGGTGGTAAAGAGAGAGGAGGCATCATTGAGAGGAAGCTTTTGTGCCAGCTCTGTAAAAAGTAGAACCAAATCCAAGGGCATTCGAAGATTCATTGACTTCATTGACTAATGAGCACCACAGAAGTGAAAGAGAAGGAACAATGTAGCAGTGGTTCTCTATTATTGGCAGTGGCATGTGTCAGCACATTTTCTCAGGCTGCAATATGACATTGGACCACAACCTGTATTGATGGAGACATTGTGATGAGGTTTTATTATTGAAAGATTTTTAGATGCAAAAACATTGGGTGTTAGTGAACTCTAGATCAAAGGACACTGTTTGTTAGGATGGATAACACTGAATTATAGCTGAAGTTTCATCCAGCAAATCCAGCTCCCATACAATCGGTCCCCCTAAAAAAATATTTGATTTAGAGCAGTGACTCTCAACCTTTCAGGAGTGTAATTTGTCTTGTGTACCCCCAATTTTGACCTCACTTAAAAACAACTTGCTTACAAAATCAGACATAAAAATACAGAAGTGTCACAGCACACTATTACTGAAAAATTGCTTACTTTCTCATTTTTACCACATAATTATAAAATAAATCAATTGAAATATAAATATTGTACTTGCATTCAGCGTATAGTATATAGAGCAGTAAAAATAACATGAGGTAAATGACATCAGCATTAAATTGGGAAAACACCACAACTAGGGTCCATCAACCAAACCATGAGCAAAGACCCACCCCAGCAAATTAGGCTATGTCCTTTCCCTTGGGTTCTTGAGTCAAACAACCCAAACGTCTCTTGAGTCCAGCAACCCAAAAATCACCCAAAGTCCCAACAACCCAAAAGCCCAGCCCCAGAGTTCAAAAGTTCATCTGCAGAGTGTTACTCCCCAGTCTGGGTGAAAGTGTGTGGGGGGCGGGGGGAAAGAGGTAAGGGACACCTTACATGATCCGAAGCTGACTGCCCCGCAGCTCCATAGGGCTTCACCAGCCATCCCACGAGCCACTGCGAGCCGCTCCGCAAGCAGCGCCAGCCGTCCCATGAACTGCTCCACTCGCCGTCCCACAAGCAGCTCCCGCCATCCCACGAACTGCTCCACCAGCCAGTCCACAAGCTGCTCCAGCTGTCCCACGACTGCTCCACCCCGCTCAGCAATAGATCTTCAGGCTCCCCACTACTTAACACAGTGCTCACAGCTCTTAGTAATTTTAGCTCTTTAGTGATTTCAGCTTGTAGTAGCGGTGCACCATAAGCCCAAAGTGAATTCAGCTCAGCACCTGTAGCTAGACCCAAAATTAGCTCTGATGTTCCACAGTGGAGAGAGATGGAGGTGCAACTGATGTTTCAGGCCCTCACAAAGGGCCCACGCCACCAGGTACTAATACCTGTCCCCAACCTCTCTCAATTCATAGAGTTTTGGAACCCATGTTCCTTGCCTAGCGAGTGCTACTTAGTTGATGGCAAGTCCCTCCATCATAACAAAAGGCCAAGTACAGTTCCACTGTCCTTGATTCCCATAATCAGGATAATATCCATTTATTCTTCCTGCCCCAATAACAGAGACTCTGGAGATCCCACAGCAGCCAAAGTGACCATTTGGGCAGCCATGGACTCATTCTAGGCGGGGTGGGTGTGCCTATGCAAATGAGATCAGCCCCTAAAGTTCTTTTCCACAACTTGCCACACCTCACCACCAGATGTCAGGATGGAGCTCATCCTGACTCTGCTTACATCTGTATGTAATTTCCTTAAAATTTACAAATTTTAAAATTGGAAACAAAAAAAATTCTGTCTGTAGTACCATACTGATACCCCATCCCACCCCACCAACAGCCATCAGTCTGCAGCACAACCCTTTACTAATTGTGTTAACATCTTTCTACTGCTACCAATTACTATTAACTTCTGTGTGGACCTGCCACTATGGAAAAAGACACACTTTACCAATGGGTTTCACAGCCATCTCCTGAGCAGCAAAAGAATGTAGGTATAATGGGTTCATCTCCAAGTTCTGGAAGGAGTATATTCTCATCTCTACAAACCCTTCTGTTCCTATCTATCCTCTCCTGAGAGTTCCCGACTCTTTCCTCTAGCTCCTGCCCCCATTCCCATTCCTCTGCTCCTGTTCCCAGTCCCTGCCATTGTATCCGTCTTCCTGCTGTTGCTCTTTTGCCACCCATACTCCTGCCCTTCCCCTTGTGATGATTTGAGAATCTGTCTGTACAATTTAAGAATTCTGTTTGATATTGGGGCCTCTTCATATGTATCGGTGTCAGACTGAAGACTCCATTTTGGATGTGGGGTTCTTTACCTTCTCCATTGCCTCTTTACCTTCATGTTGGATTGAAATTCCAAAAGGTGGTAGTAGAGGACTGACCATAGGCAGAGGGTAAAAATATTCTTTGGGGAGAACTCAGTAAAACTTAATAGCTAGTGTGGTCAGGAACATTATGTGGTGTTCAGCATTGTGTAGTTCATAGTTATAGCACTGATGGCATATATTGCCATCTATATTCAAGCTGCACATTAAACTAAGGGACCGCTACTAAATAATAGTACCAAAAAAGTTTTATTTACTGCACACAGCATTTGTCCATACCCTAGCTGCTAATCGGTTTATCTTTTTTCAGTCCACTTAAATCAGTAGTAAAACACATTCAGCTTGCAAGAATATGAATAATAAAAACCTTGCTCTTATTTTCTTATTCCAATAGAAGTTGTCTGTTTGACATGGAAGCACAAATTTTCACAAATTCTGCATAATCAACGTCTTTGGTGGTGTTATATTCAAAGATCAGAGTAGCCAAAGCCAAAAACCCTTTCCTGCTTCATTGTTCTCAAGTGCATTTTAAATTGACACATAGCTGCAAAGGACATTTTAGGCTTTTCTAAGCCAACAGGGAATAGAAGTGCTAACTGAACCAGCTTAAAGAAACTGGACTATTCCAAGGCTGCTCAGTGTGGGATTTCAGATTTTCTAATGTTACAACATCTCCACAAGATTCAATATCGGAACATGCAATTTGCATTTCAGATTTTGCTAAACTGGCATGGATTCCTATAATCTTCCAATAGATTTCCAGCACTTTGTCAGCTGTGACAGGTTCACAAGCCAGAACAGCATCTGCACTTTGACAAGCATGAATGTTTCCTCAGAAAACCTTTTTTAATTTCCCTTGTTAATGCATTAATAACTGGAGGGAGTGGGGGGAATTTGCTGGCACCACTTTTGCTTACAGTTAAGTGGCTCAGCTGGAAAATGTTCTCGCTCTCTCCACACCTCAAGTACAACACAAAGTTGTTCAGTTTTAAACTCTTCGTTGGCCACCGAACTCTTTTGTCTTCCTCTCCCACAATCGCGTTTCCAACATTTTTGACCTATTGCAAGACATCGGCCCAGACGCTGTTCCATAATTTTTCATTTCTCATATTTCCAAAGTTGCAGTGGTTACGAACTACCTTTTCCTGCTGAGGAGAGAGTGTGGCCTTTTTGGCTTGCAGTGCCTTGTGAGCAACTGGAATGACAGCAGATGATCAAAAACTACAAGTTATATAATAAAATCTACTTTTTGGCACTTGCTGCAGTAAACCATTTGCTTAAACAAAGCTTTGATTACTTTCTGGCTGGCTGAGCTCATTTAGACACTGGACGAGAGTTTTCAAGGTGGATTTGCAAGCACTGACATTTCTTCATCTTCTTGCCCTATGTGGATCGCTCAAACTAGTCTATTGAACAGGCTTGATTCCTAGTGAATGCTGTAGAGTCTGTGGAGCCCAGGCATGGAGAAATAACAATACAGTGATTTCAGAATGCTGAAAAATCTCAACACCGTTCCGTTTATTTTACAAGCATCTGCAAGAACAAGGTTAAGCTTGTGAACCATACAATTGGTATAGATGGCAGGAGGGGTGGAGGGTTATTTCTAGTTTTTTGCCTGACAACACTCACCCAATCATAAACCTGAGCCACTCTAGGAATGGTGCATATTCCAATTGTTTCTACTCTTTCTTTAAGACTATTGTAAACTCCCTCCGTACTTCATGAGCCAGAGCTGTCTTTACACAGGAGAAACCTCCCATGTACATTTAAATCAGCACCTACATAACCTACACAGATTAGGAGTTGTTCTTCTTTAAGAGTGTCCTTCATCAGCAGTCAGGCAACAAAATCTAACATTCTCCATTTTCTTGGCTATGTGTTTCTTCACCAGGTCAGCTGCAATGCGCAGCAACTCATTTTGAATTTCGTGAATTATTAAATTAAACGTACCATGCAGTTTTCATTCAGATTGCTCATCATATTTCACAGAAGAGCACAACTTCAGAAAATTACCTCCGTTTTCCATTGTTCGTGTTTCCTCACTTTTCCTTGGAATGAAAGCTAAAGCAGCAAAACAATAATTTTCCTTGTTTTCTCATTTTTTTTGTTTTTCTGAACAGTGATCTTGTGAGAATCTGAAAGCAAAAATACAACTGAGTGTGATTTACTAGCCGCCTGGTAATCTCTCCACTTTACCATATACGTTAAGTGAATATTACAGTTTGCTGAGAAACTAATCAGATACGCAATCTTTTTTTCCAATCGCACACCCTGATTTCTGTGCAAGTATTATCCTTAGTAGCAGATCTTTATAAATATGACTAGCACAAGCAACGCTGCAGTACCCACTCTTACATCATCATCACCACCAACCATGCATAGTTTACTGAGGACTGCTCACCAGCCAAAATGACCACAGTTGAGGATGTCACACCAAGCAGTGTGGAGTAAAGTACCCAGAGCTGGCTCAGTCCTGCAAATTCACAAAACTCTGGGGCAGCCCCATGGGCGGTGCCAGGTGGTGTCATGGCATGCACCCCTTTGAAAATCAATAGAGTATGGTGTGCTGGGGTGTTTTCATCCATCCTGGCGAGATGATGAAGAGTGTACAATGCTGGTTTTGAATAAAATGAGCAACTGAAGAAAGGCCATTGAAAGATTATGACATTTTGCACAAAGTCAAACCACTTTATACTCTGTGACACTCACAGCACATATGGAACACCTATAGCCGCTCCAAGTCTGCTTGTAAGAGTGTCCCGGTTTCTGATCTATATAGCAATACAGGTAGTACACACATTTGATAGTTCCAGAACTTTCTCTAAGCACAAAGGTGTTTTTGTGCCTGTCACAGGGTCACTCACCACACTGGCACCTCCTGCTGGGCACTTCGGGAATTAGCTCAGTCCTAGAAGATGCGCCCTCAGCTGGTGGTGGCTCTCCCATCCTCACCTCTGCCCACAGACCCATTACAGCAGACACTGAGAGAAAGGAGCTGTGTCACCCTCCAGTTTCCCCCCTTCTGGGGGACTCCTCCAACAAGAGTCCAGACACTCCTCGCAGCAGCTTGGCAGTCCACAGCTGGGCCGCTCCTTCAGCGGCTAGTGGGGCGGCGGGGTGGGGGGGCACAGAGGTGCCCAGGCCCACCCACTACTCCGGGCCATGGCCCAGGGACCCTGCAAACAGCAGCTTCCTGCTGCCTCTTCCTTCCAGCTCACTGTCTCTATTCCCTGGTCCACTTCCCCACAGCCTTTGTTCCTTCTACTCCTGCCTCTGGCCCCAGCTCTTTTACTCTCTTCCCAGGGCCTCGAGCCTGTAAGTCCTGCAGCCCATCAGTAGCCCTCCTTAGCTCCTCCAGTCCCTGCTAGCACCTGCCCTTCCCCAAGTGCTGTTCTCTCTGTAGCCCTCTAGGAAGCCTGTCTTTTCCCTAGGGCTCCCTGCAGCAGACTCCCTGCTCTGGTCTGCAGCTTCCTTTTATATGGGCCAGCTGAGCCCAGATTGGCTGGTCCAGCCGCCGCCCTAATTGTCTGCAGCTGCCACCCTAATTGGCTGTTTCCCCTGCAGCCCCTCCCCCTAGGCTGGTTTTAACCTTCTCAGGGCCAGTGCGGGACAGGCGCCCTGTCATAGTGCCCATAAGCAAGACATGGACTTAATGCAGGAGGCAGTGAGACCAGTTCATTGAATATCCAGTTTGCTGCAACCCTTTGAATTCTGCTTGCAGCCTAGGTAGATGAACTCATTAATGCTCTCCATGCTACTTGACCCCACCTGTCCAGGGATTCTGGTGGCCCAGCTCCAAGCTCTTGGACATGGTTCTTCTGCCATGAGACGTTCAACCTTATAGTGTGGGCAGCATGTTGGGTGGGGCTGATATTCTCTCCACCTTCAAGGCAGCATCGTTGGTGTAGATTCAGTTAATACTTCTTGGACAACCTTGATTCTGATGCGTGAAGCATAACATTTTAATATCCACTTGATAGTTTGACAGAATAGTGCCAGTGCAAAAATGCATCCCTACTACACACCTAAACTTCTATAGAAACACAGTGAAAGCCATGAACCAATGCACACACTCACACCAGTGCCTGTGTGAAGATTGTGTACCAGATTTGGCAGAACATCTGAAATGCCAACTCTTTTCATTGCAAGCAAAGTGCTGACCTACTTACCAAATCAAAAGCTGCTTCTGATGTTGACATATGCCACATGAAGCAGGCAGTTAAATTCCTGATGCAGCTCAGCCAGAAGCCAAAGGGTAAGGACTGCATCCACTATCAACTGTCCAAGAGTGAAACCCTGATTGCTGTGGATGACTATGTCTGTTAAGAAGCGGCTGTATCCTACCAAGCAGAATGTGAACAAAGACCTTTCCAGGGACTGATAACAATGAGATCTGCCTGTACACTCAGAGAGAGATCCTTTGCCCTCATACAAGGACACTATGATGCCATCTTTCCATTATGCAGGCACATTGCTTGATGCTCACACTTTTAAGAACAGTTGATGCAGGCCGATGCTCACTGGTTCCAAGGTACCTTTGAGCGGCTCAAGGGGAATACCATTAGGTCCAGCAGTGTGTCCATTCCATAACTTTTGGATGGCCTTTTGTACTTCCTCAAATGACAAGAAATCAGTTTTGTCCCTGGGCCTGCAGCCTTGCAGTTTTCCAGGTAGTGGTGAACAGTCATCAGCAGGGTGCATGGTTCAGCAAGCTTTCATAACGTGCTTTCCATATGTCCAGTACCTCATCCATCGATGAGCAGGGGGGCCATCTGGTTTCTCAATGGGGATGTTAGAAGGCTGTTTATGGCTGCCAGCCAACCATATGATGGCTCTGTAGGCAGGATGCAGATTGTACTGTAGGCCATCCATCATCAACCAGGGAGTTGTAGATCATACAGTCACATTTTGTCATGGTTTAGGTAGCAGATTGTGGTAGTGTAAACTGCTCTATTTCAGGGTCTGGTCCATACCAAACTCAAGGTGTGCTGCTCCTTATTTGACTTTAACCACATGTAAATCCACTTCTCTATGCTTGGCTCTAACACTGTTGTGGACACTTACCTGTCACTGTGACCAACATGCTAGCAGAAGACACAACATCTGCAGAAAAGGACTCACTCTACTACCAGCTAGTATCAAAATTCCAGTCATCTCCACCATTTGACACACTACAGGTGCTCAGAGATTCTAGTCTCGTGACTGTTGTGAAATCAAATCAGATATGAAATCCCTTTGATTCTGGTTCCTCAAATGACAATTCTACCCAGCTTTTGACACTGTGTGCTACTGAAAGCTTGTCTGTTTTGGGCGCCTGCCTTAGGCACCTTAACAATCATTGCTGAAGTTGGATTTCAAACAATGGACATAACATGAAGAAGACAGACCATCCGCATCAGAAATTGTTCCACAGTGAAATCTCACTAGGTCTTCAACAGTGCAGAAGCACCAGCAAACTCAGACTACAGATTAGTTCACAGATCAATAGAGCATAGATCAATGTGCAGCAGCAATCAAAAAAAGCTAACAATGTTAGGAACCACTAGGAAAGGGATAGATAATAAGACGTCATAATGCATCTATATAAATCCATGGTACGGCCACATCTTGAATACTGCGTGCAGATCTGGTCATCCCATCTCAAAAAAGATATATTAGAATTGGAAAGGGTACATAGAAGGGCAACAAAAATTAGGGGTATGGAGCACAGGGAGGACTCAGTGACTGGACCCCCTCACAGCAATCTGCTGAGCTGCCAGTAGCGAGAGCAGCCCGACCGGACCTGTGACATCCCTCCTCCTTCCCACTCCTATCCTTCCCCATCCTCAACTCTCTCCCCTCTCACTGGCCCATTGCACTTCTCGTCTTCTCCATCTGCTGGCTTTGTCCCCCCTCCCAGCTCCTGCTCCTGATGCCCATCTCCCCCACATCCTGCATCCCTTCTTCCCCACCCCCAATTCCTCACCCTGCCACATTTGAAACACTTAGCATGGGAAACTTCAACCTGAAAAGTTTAAGTTGGGTAAAGTTATAAGAAACTGTAAACAGGATTTAAAATCAAACATTTCCAGTAATAATGATTATTATTATTAGTCTTAACTACCAGTGTTGCTAACTATACCCCCTATAATAAAGTTAATCAGGAAGATGGCAAATTAAGGCCAGTTAAGTTCAATATAAAACAGTTCAAAAATCATTGACCTTCTTTCACAGGGAGTTGTAAAAACAGTATTTCTTACTTTAATGAATCTAAGTGTTCAAAGAGATATTCCATCAGGCACAATCAAGTTTTACATGGTTTCCACTTGAAATCATAAACAGGCCACAGTTTGCTGAAAATTGACCAGGGCTTAGTAAAAATATTCAAGCCACAGCAAACCTGACGAGTTTTTCCTCAATTCGGTTTCTATAACAAAACGTCTGCAACTGTAAGCGGATTCTTCCTCACCCTAAGTCTTGAAATAAAGTCTGGATATCTTTCTAAAATGATATACTATAGCTCAAACAGAAGTTATGGTCTTGATGCAGAAATTATTAAGGGAGGTTTTAGGACCTGTGTTCTGCATAGGGCCCTACCAAATATCACAACTATTAAAAAGGTGTCACGGACCATGAAATCTGGTCTTCCCCCATGATATCTGTGGGGTGGGGGGGTTGTGTGTTTTTACCCTATACTATACAGATCTCAAGGGGGAGACCAGCATTTCTCAAATTGGGGGTCCTGATCCAAAAAGGATTTGCAGGAGGGGGGTCACAAGGTTATTTTAGGGGGTCACGGTATTGCCACACATACTTCTGCACTGCCTTCAGAGCTCGGTGGCCAGAGAGAGGTGGCTGTTTGCTGGGCACCCAGCTCTGAAGGCATCACCCCACCAGCAACAGTGCAAAAATCAGGGTGGCAATACCATACCATGCCACCCTTACTTCTGTGCAGCTGCTGGTGGGAGCTCTACCTTCACAGCTCGGCTTCCTACTAGCAGCCGCTGCTCTCTAGCTGCCTAGCTCTGAAGGCAGCGCCGCTGCCAGCAGCAGCGCAGAAGTAAGGGTAGCAATACCGCAACCCCCACTACAACCATATACACACACATACACACCTTTGCAACACCCCCCCCCCACACACACACATACACACACAAAACTCGTTTGTGGGTCAGGACCCCTACAATTACAACACCGTGATATTTCAGATTTAAATAGCTGAAATCATGAAAGTCACGATTTTTAAAATCCTATGACCGTGAAATTGACCAAAATGGACTGTGAATTTGGTAGGGCCCTAGTTAAGTGGGAGATCAGACTAGATAATCAAATTGGTCCTTTGTGGCCTTAAGCATTTGTGAATCAAGTAATAATGCTAGAGTCAAGGGACAAAGAACATTCTATCTTGTAGCAGAGATACTGTGGAAACCCCCAATGCTCCTACCCCTAATTAATTCACATCTTTATACAATGCCTTAGATGTCCATAGTTTTTTGAGAAGAGAATAAGGTCTCCGCTCTCAGGCACAGACTAAATAGCATCCTAAAAATGGTCAATACTTCATGAAAATCCACTTATGAGAAAGAAATCTTAAAAGGAAATATCAGAAAAAGGAGAAGCTCTAATTCAGGACACCCCAGTTATTATTTATATGGTTGTATAACAGTTCACAAACATATAAGAAGAGAAGGTTCTTGCCCCAAGAAAGTACAACAACCTTAAAAAAATCTTGCACACTTGACCATATCTTTCTAAGGACATTTTTTTTTAAAGGAGCCTCCAGCTCCATAATATGTCCTAGGAATATTTAATACAAGTCTTGGTATACTATTTTCTTATTTCTACTGATAGTCTCAGTCTAAAGCAACAACTACAGAGGTTTACACCAACTTTAATTTAGTTCCAGTTTGAGCAAAGGTTCAGGGCAGTTTTTATTTGATCTAAATTGGTTTGCCAAATAAAATCTATAAATAATGTGTTTAACTTCTTAAATTCCATAGAGTATATATAGTTAGTAGTTAATAAACTCCAAATACAACTGTCTAAGAATTGAGTGGAGGAAGAAATTAAAATATTCAATACAGTTGTCCATATTCAGTCCTGGTATAATTGCATTGACTGCAATGGAGTTGTATCTATTGACACCAATTCACCGGGTCTGAATTTTGCCTATCACATCTCCCAGTTGAATTATTGATTCCCAAAATGTTTAGTCAACAACAACATACAACATTGTCATGATACTGTTGTGAAGCACAGACTGGGAGTTTGCAATGATATGGAATATAATGCCAGTGTTTAAAATCTTGCACAGTTTTCACTGAATCGAATGTTTGCCATCTGTGACTAATGAGCAAAGGCACTGCTAAAAGGTAGGGATGATTATTGTTCTTTATTTACAGATCAGAACCTGTTTCGGGTAGATCAACATGGATCTAATCTGAAGACTTTCACGGATAATGTTTCTCTTTTCAAGACAGTGGGCATTTTACTACAGCCAATAGCAAACTTATCCATCTAAAAACTCTGCCTTAGGAAGCTAATTAAAAAAGCTAATAACTTCTCTCTGTTTAAATTCTTTGCCTTAGTAAAGGACTGAATAGGCTAAGCCCCCAGTCAGGACGATTTTTAATAAAAAACTGTTATGGAAAGTTTTTCAAGGCGAGCTCCCAATAATATAGAATAAAAATAGCAGGCCAGGAGGCAAAATTCAGAAATGTGAAAATCTTGAAAGACATCCTGACATTATGCAACATGAATCTTAGATAATCTGGCAGAGCAAAATGAAAAAGCACAGTGGCCAGTTTCCAACTCCGCTAATTATATTCTACCTAATTTCTCCTCCGGTTTTCAACTGGATTATATTCATTTCCTGACCTAAACTGTTATATAATGTTGCATGTGCTGTTAAAGAGTTGCCCCAATTCACCCCAGACTGATAGATATACACAGAGATTTGTGTATAGTTTTTACTGTAAAACACTTTGGGAGGTGTAAGTTGTCCAAGCTAGCTCCAGTATTTGTTAGATCTCCACAAGGCCAGCTACTGAACCATAAACATAACCTGTTTTGCCTTAAGTCCAGCTAATGAAGATCATTCCATGAATGTATATACACACACACTCAGTATTCATGGTATAACATGAAGCTTTTTGTATTTGTAGAAGAATGCAACTAAAGAATGAAGGTGACGGAAACTGTCCATAAAACTAGAACCTATCCCCCTAACCACGGGCAAAGTACATGGTAGAGGGTGAAGGGTTTTGGTTTTCTGCAACATTGGTCCACCTCTTCTGGAGAGAATGGGCTGTCTAGTTTGGATGGCCTCCACCTCTGTAGAAGGGGGACCAATCCCCTGGCTAGGCTATTCAGGGAGAGTAAAAAGAAGGGAAGATATGAACACTCCTTTAGCAGAAAATCAAGATACTGAGAACAAAATTAACTAAAGGACATGGAGAAAGGAAATTCTTTAATCACCAGTCACCAATACTACAAGACTGGGTAACAAACAAGAGGAATTTGAATTGCTTATTTAGGAGCATAAATTCAATCTAGCTGGTGTTACTGAAACCTGGTGGGTGATTTGCATGATTGAAGTGCTAAAAATCAATGGTTATAACCTGTTTAGGAAGGCTCAAGTGAGCAAAAGTGGTAGGGGAGTGGCACTCTATCAAAAATTACATTATTTGTTTCCCAGTAACTGATAACTCAGAAGAAAATGCTTATGGATCAACGTCCTAACAGATAAAACACAAGATAGAGTATTAGCTGTTGTCTGCTACAGACAACCAAGTCACAATAAGAAATAGGTTTCAGAGTAGCAGCTGTGTTAGTCTGTATCTGCAAAAAGAAAAGGAGTACTTGTGGCACCTTAGAGACTAACAAATTTATTTGAGCATAAGCTTTCGTGAACTACAGCTCACTTCATCAGATGCATTCAGTAGAAAATACAGTGGGGAGATTTTATATACATAGAGAACATGAAACAATGGGTGTTACCATACATACTGTAACAAGAGTGATCAGGTAAGGTGAGCTATTACCAGCAGGAGAGAAAAAAAAACCTTTTGTAGTAATAATCAAGGTGGGCCATTTCCAGCCGTTGACAAGAACCTGTGAGGAACAGTCGGCGGGGGGTGGGGGAATAAACATGGGGAAATAGTTTTACTTTGTGTAATGGCACATCTACTCTCAGTCTTTATTCAAGCCTACTGTAATGGTGTCCAGTTTGCAAATTAATTCCAACACCTTGATTATTACTACAAAAGGTTTTTTTTTCTCTCCTGCTAACTAGACCACCCTGAACATAAACATTGGACTCTAACCTTTGAACTATTTCTAAAAGAACTCTTTGCAACTACAAAGCTCACCATCTCTGCTATGAATCTAAATCTCAAGATTGTACTCATGTCGATATGTATACTGATCTTTTAATCAATACTCCCTCTCTTTTCTTTTTTAATAAATTTTAGTTTAGTCAATAAGAATTGGCTGTAAGCGTGTATTTGGGTAAGATCTGAAATACTGATTAACCTGGGAGGTAATGTGTCAGATCCTTTGGGATTGGTAGAACTTTTTTATATGATGAATAAGATTTTCAGTAATCCTCATTATATTTGACTTGAGTGTCTGGGTGAAGGTCTAAGGCTTGGTTACTTTAAGGGAACTGTGCTGTTGGCTTCTGGGTAACCAGTGAGGTATTATAAAAGCTGTTTTGTGCTGGGTTGGTAAATCAAAGTATTGGAATATCCACCAGCTTTGGGGATTGTCTGCCCCATTCTTTGCAGTTCACCCTGGTCACACTCCTCTTATGAGTAAGGGAGTCCAAGTTTGTGTAATTTACATACAGAAGGTATGAGCAAGTACTACTTAAAGTAGGATGGGGAATTGCCACCTCACTGGGTAAATGTATTTGGAGACACATACAGTAGAAACTTTTAAAATAAATAAATAATATTGCCAACTGTTACCCCACAGTTCCCACAAGCATCTTCTGTTTTAAACATAGGGGGTAAAAAATGGTCACATTCAGATAGCACTCCCTGATACCTTTTGGCAAATGTTGGCTTTTTAATTACCACCCTTGTACTTCTCCATCTCCCCTGTTATTTCTTTTTCTGTTAACCTGTTTGATAAACAGTGCTGGGGACAGACATTTTCTGGGATGGGTTTGTGTGTACAAGTCTAGGGGGTCTGGCAAACATTAATATCTGAGGACCGTGAGAGCATGAAAGTGAATCGCTGAGCATAAGTATAAAGCAAGGTAGGTATCTAAAAGTGCAACCTGACTGGTTATTTAATACAAGCATCAGACAGCTTTTTGCTGAAGTTTGTGTGGCAATAATCATAGCTTTCCTTGCCTCTAGCTGATGGCTGAGATCTCTTTCAAATGTAATTCCTCAAACAGCAAGTGCCATCAAGTTACGAAATGTGAAATTTGGCTTCTTATATAGTTTTATGTACATTAGTCTGTACCATGAAGACATCTCCCCATTCCAACCCTTAAAAACAATGACATTGCTGTATACAATTTCCTTTAATGGTACCTCATTTAAAGATCTAATGAAAGAAATGTATTATCAAACTATGATTACATTGTCTGACTGAAATCTACCCTACTTTTGCAACCTATTTTCAATTTTCATTTGCAGACAGAAAAAGCCAGATAATATGTAGGGCTAAGGTTATTCATTTTCATTGTCATGGTCTCTAAATAGCTACAGTGTCTGGAAAGGATGACATCTGGTAGTATATAAATACCATACATAAGATATATTTCTTTTCCAGTTTCTATTACACCAGTCAGCAAACCAATTAATTGCCCAGACTGCTTCAATGTGTAAAGCAGAGCACAATTAAATATGTCCCAACAATTACCTGGGAAGATACTCCAAAGCATCCATATTTTGGCTCATGTTGTGATTCAGCTGGCAATGTTGTAGAATATCCAGTTTCAGAAACAAACCTGTTTGAATAAGTCAATGCAAATATTGGCCAGTGTTTTCCAATGTGGGTGCCTAAGGTGATACCCTGAATGCATATTTACTCAACAGGCGCTACAGATAGTCAGCACCTCTGAAAAAAAAAATCAGATCACAGAGGTAGGGTCCTAACTTGAGGAATCCACAGTTACACATTTTGGCCAATCGTCATGGTGAATTTTTATATTTTTCCACTGAAAATATTTTCCATGATTTAACCAGCTGTACAGCAAACCAAGGAATTCTCACTACTCGAGTTGTTCAGAAGCTGGAACAGACATTCAGACACTGAGATGCTGCAAGTTTCCAGGGAAGAGAGTGGGGTTAGAGGGTGTGCTTTGCAACGTTCCCTAGAAAACACTAGTGACTGTGCATCATAGCCGCTATACAGCCTTAAGAAAGCCCATCTCGCTTTGCTGCGGAAGAATAGTGTAACTGCATTTATGTCAAGTATGCATGTATGTTCTGCTGCTTGGGAATGTGGGGATACCGTGCAAGTTTCAAAGAGCCACTCGTGAAAATCTGAAAAAAAGGGTAGGTGAACACTATATACATCTCCAATTTACCCCTGGTCCTTTGTGCCTTTCATCTGTATTGATGCTCTGACATGTTTTGTTGGCTAAGTATTCTGGCTGGGATTGAACAAAGTAAAGTACAGCTCCTGCTGAAATGTCTGCAGCTTCCACCCACAAAAAGATTATTTTACCTCCCCCTCTTATAAGAGCATGATTCAAGATCAATTTGTATTTTAGGCACTCTATCCATTAAAAAGGTCATTAATTCTAAGAACAATCTCTTTGCCGCTGTTCTCATTCTCTTCTCAATTGAAAAAAATGCTTTGTTAAAATCCTTGAATTGCCTGGGGTAATTTTAAGGCTAAAGCAAGTCTCTGAAGTGGAAATTTCTTCATCCCTTGATGAAAAAAGTTACCTAAAAAACATCCTGTTTTGAAAATGACCTCTTAGACGTCATGGGTGCTTTCAGGAAGCTTTGTATGCTCCCACATGAGGCAGAGGAGCAGGGAGAGCCAAAGTCATTTGTTTTGCAAAAGCTATTAGGTATCAGGAATTCCAAAATCCATCCCCTTTTAGATTTGAGTCACACTTCCCAAACCCAAACAAACAAACCCACTCACCTTGCATATCTTGCAAAGGACCCAGATTTACACACAGATTACATTTTCATAAAAACTCAGTTGGTAATAAAGGGAGAATCGATTTAGGCCTCCAGGACAAATCTCAGCTAATTTTTCTTCCACACGTCAGTGGTGGAAATGGGCAAAAAAATTCTACCAGAACTCTGCTGCAAGGCAAGAGGTTGTTGAGTGGGTCTCTGTCCCCCACCCCCTACCAGCAGCTTCTCTCACTGAGACCAGGCAGTTGTTGAGCAGCACTCTGCTTCCCCCAGTCTGTATCATCACTGGGACAAGGGGAATTTCTTCAGACATTTTCCCCACTTTGTGGAGCAGTCTGTTCTCTTCCTTTCAGGCTCTTTTTGCCTCAGTAACTACCAGCTAATGGAGTTCCTTTTTCTACTCCATTGAGCAGACCCAAACAGGGAGAAGGTCATGGAGACAGGATAGCAGACCTGGAAAGGAGAGAAGGTCTCATAATCCCACCCACATTGAGGCACCTTCTGTTGATTGCTAGCAGGGACAGAGGGAGGTTATTAGCATAGCTGCAAAGGAGGAAGGAGAAACGTGCAGAAGACTGCAACCAAAACTGACCAGTCACTGGTCAGAATGAGAATTGAGGGAAGGACACTTCATGCCAGCATATCCCATTGGAGTGCTCAGGCCTGACTAAGGGGGAATGGAGGGAGTATCAGGGGCCTGAGCTCCGTGGGTCCCCCCAAAACATATGTAATGTCTGTGTAAATAAAGCAAAATAGTGAACATGATGTACCTGGGCCCCTAAGTTTCCCTCGACAGGCCTACTGGTGTGTTCAGGTCTCAGATTTATTAAGTTCTATTACAGTTTCAGCACTGTGCACACCACTATTAGAGCTATGGTCCTACATCCTTCCTTGCAAGTCTTGCCTGTGTAATCTTACCTGTGTGAAAGAATAGGCCCATAACAGTGCAATAGGCATGTATCATGGCATCTCAAGGGTTCATATACTAATGTAAGGGGACTGTTGCCCCCTTACTAACATTCAGTGGGGGTGTTTTGGTTGGCTAGCTCCCAGTACTAAAAAGTGGGAAGGGAAGGGTTGATGGGGAATCAGGACCCTGAGACTGACAGCCCCCAGGAACAATGGGGAGAGGCCAATGCTCCAGGTCAGCCTAAATGACAAGGTGAGCAGGCTAATCAGGGAGTCAGGAGGCCAGGGAGGGCCCATCCTCCGTGTGAGCTGGATTTGCCTGGGACAGACGGAGTGGGGCCGAGCTAAGGAGAAAGCAAGGGCCCAAGCTGAGCTGTGCCAGATCCAGTGAGAGCAGACCCTGTCCTGGGAGCAGAGCTGCAGCAACCAGAGCCAGAGGGGCCAGAAAAGCAGCCCAGGAAGCAGGTCAGTGCTGGGAGCAGAGTCACAGAAGCAGCCGGCAGAGCAGACCTGTCCTGGGAGCAGAGCTGCAGCAACCAGAGGCAGAGGGGCCAAAGAAGCAGCCCAGGGAGTTGGAGGCAGCAGCAGCAGTGCTGAGATGGAGTGGTGGAGTTGCTGGGGCTGGAGCAGTCCAGAGCTGGGTGCAGTGAGCAGCTGGGTAGACGGAGGGGGACCCTGGGCAGCAGGCCCAGCACAGGGAGTCGCCTCAGCCAAGAAGCTCTGCAGGCCAGGCTTGGATCATAACCCCAACAGGGCAGGGGCGACACTAGAAAGAAGGGTCCTACCACTTAGAGCCTGAGAGCGTGTGGCCACCACTAGAGCAAGTGTCCAACCCACAGCATCCCTCTGCAGCACAGCCAGGGCCTGAGAAGAAGCCTGGGACTTACAAGGAACAGACTGTGAACTGCCCTGACATTCCAGAGACACTGCTTGTGATGTTCCCTGCCACAGAGCAGGTTGATGGGTTTCCTTTAACCTTTCCCATTTTTCTTATTCTTTTTAAAATTAATTGTTGATAAAATAACTTGCATTTGCTTTAACTTGTATGTAATGGTCAGTGGGTCAGAGAAGTGCCCAGTGCAGAGAGAGTACCCCGGAATGGGGACACCCTAGCCCCTATCCTAGGTGACCACAGCAGGGCTGGGCATCAAGCCCCCCAGGAATCCTGGGCCCAGCCTTGTTGGGGTTACGAGGACTCTGCCAGACAGGAAAGTGGAAGGGGAGTCCTCAAGGGCAGGGAGGCCACTGGGTAAAGGAAGTGGGAGTGAGGACTCAGATCCTTTCGCTAGCCCACTTCACTGGGGTAGTGCAGAAGCCAGGAAAGTTCCCCACAAGAGCGGGACTATTCCCCCACTTACACTAAGCTGGTATTTTTCTAGTGAAAACAATGGGTGATGATGGAGATTGCATGTGATATAGGCTACCGGTCACAAACTTAATATTTCTGAAGATGTTTTAAAATTACAATATTTTCAGATATAAAATACATGCTTTAAACTGTTTTCTGATCATCATATATGCTTGTGAGATCCTAACAAACTCTCAGATCTTTCCAGCTATGATAGAGCATTCCATTGTACTACAAGGACTAAATGTTCCTTCCCTTTCCATTAGGAATTCCAGCTAGCCCTGACAAAGCAAAGGGCAAGCAGTACTCAGTTTTTATGGTTTGAATCACAGTAAGAATAGAATAAGCTTTCCAAAGAAATATATAATTAGGCTTGGAAGGATTAGTTTTTTGTTGGTAAATGTCAGAAAACATCAATTTCACTGTACACAAACAAACCAGTAAAAGATACTTCCATTGATAATAGTCAAAATTCACAGATTGGCAAAGTAAGAAAAATACTTCTTGAGTACTTATTAAAGTTTGGTTTAAGGATATTTACTTTGTCCATTTCCTGGACACTACTGTGCTAGTAAGCGATGGTCACATAAACACCACCCTATACCGGAAACCTACTGACCGCTATACTTACCTACATGCCTCCAGCTTCCATCCAGGACAAACCACACGATCCATTGTCTACAGCCAACCTCTAAGATACAACCGTATTTGCTCCAATCCCTCAGACAGAGACAAACACCTGCAAGATCTCTGTCAAGCATTCTTAAAACTACAGTACCCACCTGCTGAAGTGAAAAAACAGATTGACAGAGCCAGAAGAGTACCCACAAGTCACCTGCTACAGGACAGACCCAACAAAGAAAACAACAGAACGCCACTAGCCATCACCGTCAGCCCCCAGCTAAAACCTCTCCAGTGTATCATCAAAGATCTACAACCTATCCTGAAAAATGATCCCTCACTCTCACAGATCTTGGGAGACAGGACAGTCCACGCTTACAGACAGCCCTCCAACCTGAAGCAAATACTCTCCAGCAACCACACAACAAAAACATTAACCCAGGAACCTATCCTTGCAACAAAGCCCGATGCCAACTCTGTCCACATATTTATTCAAGTGACACCATCATAGGACCTAATCACATTAGCCACGCCATGAGGGGCTCGTTCACCTGCACATCTACCATTGTGATATGTGCCAGCAGTGCCCCTCTGCCATGTACACTGGCCAAACCGGACAGTCTCTATGCAAAAGAATATGTTGACACAAATCTGACATCAGGAATCATAACATCCAAAAACCGGTAGGAGAACACTTCAACCTCTCTAGCCACTCAGTAAAAGACTTAAGGGTGGCAATTTGCAACAGAAAAGCTTCAAAAACAGACTCCAATGAGAAACTGCTGAGCTTGAATTGATATGCAAACTAGATATCATTAACTTGGGTTTGAATAGAGACTGGGAGTGGCTGGGTCATTACACATATTGAATCTATTTCCTTAGGTTAAGTATCCTCACACCTTCTCGTCAACTGTCTAAATGGGCCATCTTGATTATCACTACAAAAGTTTTTTTCTCCTGCTGATAATAGCTCATCATAATTAATTAGCCTCTTACAGTTTGTATGGCAACTTCCACCTTCTCTGTATGTGTGTATATATATCTTCTTACTATATGTTCCATTCTATGCATCCAATGAAGTGTGCTGTAGCCCATGAAAGCTTATGCGCTAATAAATTTGTTAGTTTCTAAGGTGCCACAAGTACTCCTGTTCTTTTTACTTTGTATAGTTTGACGTGCTGTTGACGTTTTGAATCTCAACTTCTACTCTCATTAACCAATTATTTTCTGACTCCCTATATAATTTCCCAATAATTTCCTGCAACTGTGAAAGTTTAAATCAATAACATTTTAAATGCTTAGAAATCAACATTGATATTATCCATCAAAATTATGTAAAAAATATATAAATTGAGCTCTGCCAAGCGTAACTATAATCCCCCCCCCAAAAAATATGGTAAGTGAAACATGAGAAAGGTGGAATCAAAGTAACTACTTCTATTGTTTGGAATACAACACAAAATCTTTTATGGTGACAGCCCCTACAAGTACATATAACAATGGGAAACTCTCAGTTCGAACATACAGCTATTAGCTGGCTGCCAGGGAGGCTCTGTTTTGAATAAGTCCCTATTTGGATGCATCTGAAATATATCATGATGGATTTTTACCAAGATAATTACAACAGATATTAAGACTAAGACCGCCTAGTGTAGGGCTGATCATGAATATAGGAACCAAAAGTGGAAATGCATAAATCTAATTATAAAGCCTCATTCTGTTGTCTGTCTGTTAAGGTATCTGGTTTATATAAGATCTTCTGAGACAGGCAGGAAGCTCTCTGAAACCAAGTGCTGTCTTACTGATGTAAAAAAATGTCCTCCAAAAGAGAGAGCTGCTTTAACTATAAATGAGCAAAAACCAGTTTATCTAGATGATTTTCTGGGTGTGTTAATGTGCTAGATTTTTAACATTTTTACCTTGGAAAGAATGGAAGCATTACGGGAATATACGGAGCATAAGGGGAAAAGGCTAAAGCTAAGTAAGAGGAACATTCAGAAATAGCTGGAGAGTGTTGTGAAGGTCACGGGAGACACCTGTCATATTTTGTGACTATTACATGCCCGTCTTTTTGTTTGATTGGTATGGGGTTGTTTCCTATATTATAAGGGTTCAATCAGGCATGGATTAAGGCTGCATGTAGATGGGAAAGGGGACAAACATTTCTGGTAGCTTCCGTTTACCGATAGGTAAAAGACAATGCAATGCCAGTGCGCTGCATAATCCAGTTTTACAAGGCCTAGGGCGCCCTGGGCAGAAAAAGCACTTTGGTATCGTGTCATGCCCTGAGGTTCAACCCAGAACAGAGAGGTTGTGTCCCCTGCTCATCCTGTACCCCTGGGTGCCTTAAATGATCTGCTGCTGTAAAACTCAGCCTGGAAACCATCGGCCAGAGACAAGTATGAAGTTTCCTGAGTCTGTGTTCTGTGCAGCCCTGGTTCAGCACTCCGACCCCAGCAGCCTGCCTTCAATGCAAAAGCCCCACTCTGGCCTCCACCAGCCTTAGTTACTTCTAGACAAGTGACCCTAACACACCTCCTCTTGGAACACTCAGAGAACTAATAAGGGCCATTGTTCCTCTAAAGAGACAAAAAGCACAGCAGCTTGTTGCCCTTCAGTGGTTCTCAAACTTTTGTACTGGTGACCCCTTTCACACAGCAAGCCTCTGAGTGCAACTCCTCCCCCCTTATAAATAAAAAACACTTTTTAATATATTTAACACCATTATAAATGCTGGAGGCAAAGCGGGGTTTAGGGTGGAGGCTGACAGCTCATGACCCCCCCCCATGTAATACCCTCTCAACCCCTTGAAGGGACCCGACCCCCAGTTTGAGAACCCCTGCCTTAACTGGTGTTAACAATCACTTCAATTCCAGCATGGCACTGTGTTGTTTAGATGAAAAGTAGAACAAGTTTATAAACAAAAGATATAGGTTACTAACAAAAGTAGAGATAAAGACAAAATGGTTATAAGCAAACAAAAGTAAAATATGCTTTTAATTGGCTAAAACTTAACTCAACAAGCTACAGTCTTGGTTCAAGGTAGATTTCTTACCAAACTTTTCCTTTACAGCCATTGCTGACTTTCTCTCAGTCAGGAGTTAATTTTCCAGTGATACCTTTCATGACAACTTTTTAGATATAGATTATGACAACAGTGAGTTAGGTGTAGTATGTCAGGCTTGACAAGCTGCTGACACAGAACAGTAAACCACAGATGGCCTTCTGTGATACAGACGAATAAAAGAACACTCTCAAAGAAAGAGAGAGAGAGAGGCAGGCGGAGCCTGCTGGGGTACAGGCTGTCCCCACCGTCCCAGATGTGGTGGTATCCAGGGTAAGCTAGCCCTACCTAAGATTTAAGTAATCAGATGTGTGTATAGATCATTAGTTGTGTTTAAACTTTTTTCTTGTTATGCTTTTTTCCCCTGTTAAGACTAACCCTCCTCAGGTTTCTGATCCCAATCCCAGTCTCTCTGCCAGGCAAATCCTAGTCTCACCCCTCCAGACTCCCTATCCCCATTCTAGTCTCCCCACCCAACCATTCCCAGAACACTCCCCTCCCCGCCCCTTATCCTCACTTTCCTTGCCCAGCTGGTCCCAGTTGCTCCCCTGCCAGATCTTTGTCCGATCTGTCTCACTCTCATCCTCTGGCCTCCAGTTGTCCCCATCATTCCACAGGCTCCAAGTCCCCATCTCCATCTTGGGCCGCCTCATCTAATTTAAGGGGTCCCACATTCACCTACTGACCCCCCAACTAGGCTGCTTTCCAGCAGTGCTAGTGTTTCCCCACAGCCCAGATCCTCACCAGTTCTGTCTCCACTTCCAACCCTGCCCAGCCAGTCCCAATCTGCATTCTCCCAGCTCCTCATCCAGTTTCAGTCTGCACTGCACCCAATGGCTCCCAGTCTCCCCTTCCTGCTTCCCTACCCAGCTCCTGGTTCGAGTCTTCTTGCCCAGCCAGCCCGAGCCCTAATCCACACTCCAAGTCTGCACCCTACCCCCAGGTTTCTTGTCTCAATCTAATCTTCCCACCCCTTACCACTCCCTCCCTCCCCACCTCCTCTACACACAAATCCAGCTCTTATCCCTTTTTCATTAGAATCATGCAGCTTGTGCCCTACGGCAGGGGAGGACGGTCACTGAGAGCATAGGAGAGAGAGAGGCTCCCTCCTCTTACTGACCCCAGCAGCTTAGAGCTGCAATTGCAGGGAGAGTCCTGCTCTGCCCCCTTGCAGCCCTAGATTGGACCATGCCCAGCATGGATGGACTCTTCAAGGAACTTAGCTGAAAAGCTCTAGCCAGTCTCTACTGTTCATGTGCGAAAAAAGTAATTTTTCAAAGATTTAAAACTTGGCCAGATTTGGGAGGATTATCACAGGGATGACAAAGGCCACCACCAGCCAAATTTCAAGTCCCTGCTCCAAAGGATAGGGCCCTAGAGCATCTCAAAAATAAACAAACATATACATAATGTCACCAGAATTTAACATGGGCCAAACAACCTAGTATTCACCATCTCATTCTCAGTAATGGCTGAACCATTTTGGCCAAAATTTTCAATATATATTATAGATATATTTCCAGCATGAGGCAGACACCTGGCATGAAAATTTCAGCCCAAACTATTAACATTTGGCAAAATTATATGCAACTGAAAACAGGGTCTTATAATGGGAAATGTCAGAAAACACCACCTATTAATAAGGTTATCAGCCCATTCTATAATATGTAACCCATTCAGCATAGTGCTCTGTCCTCTCTAGAGGTGGCTGGCCACAAATAGAGGTTGAGGAGTTCACTGAAGCTTTGGTAACAGAGGTGACTTTTCTAGCTTAAGCAGTAGTGGCTCATGTGTTAAGATCCCAAGATCACAGGTTCCGTGTCTGCTGCTTACAACCCCCCAAGAGGCATATATAAAAACCAATCTGAGGTTACCACTGTGCTAATTTATGAATCCAACTTTGATCCAGTCTCCTATAATGTACTACCATCGTTGTTGGTTATTAGCATTTCTGTAAAGAATTTTAAGTAAACCAAGAAGGGATTGTAACTCATTCAAATTGCACTGACTCATTATTTGCCTTTATGTCTTTAATTAAACAGAAGCTAGAAGCTACCATTTACTCTTTATGTATCCATTTCATCACAGCTGAGGGAAATATATTTTCAAGAAGTCTAATTAAGTCTTTAAATCAAGATTGGATAACTTTCTAAAATATATCTCCTAGACCTTGAGCTTAATTTACTGGATGGTGGCTATGGTCTTTGTTATGCAGGAGGTCAGACAAGATGATCAAAATACCCACCCTCCCCGGCCCTTCAAACAAAATATCAGGTTCTACCATTACTTTTCCTTTGGCAATCCTCCATGATTAACAAAGATAAGTTTTCCCATGAGAATCTTATAAAGAAGAAAATAAATGGAATTACAGTTCTTTCACCATGGACTACCAAACTTATTTCACAAACAGAAATGGGAGAAAACCAACAATTTCCAACATCATCCTACCCCAGCACAAATCAAAGCAGGGTGATCACAGTGGCTGTACTCCCACAGAAGTGGAAGCATGTATGGCACAGAGTGGATTTAATGATTTGGTATGGTGACAAAGCTCTGTCCTTGTCTCCATGGGTCCCACGTTTCCTGGTGGATTTCTCTAGCCTCAGAGGCTCACTGTGACCCTCCATGTAACCCTTCTCTCTCTAGAGACAAGGGTCACAGTCTACTGCGCCATTTTCATCATAAGCCAGCAAGGGAGGTGAGGAAAAGCTATCCTCCCTTGCACAGTCTCTGTTGTCTCCCAGTCTCAGTGATTAATCAGGGGAAGGGAGAGGGGGGGCCGGGCCCCCCCTCTACTCCGGGCTCCAGCCCAGGGACCCTAATAGTATCAGCTATGGTAGCTGACCTTTTAGAAACATGACATATACAATTCCCTGGGCTACTTCCCCACAGCAGCCCCCACTTCCTCAGGCTCCACTTCACCCTTACCTCAGGGCCTCCTTCCTTGTTCCTGATATGGTGTGTACTGCTCAGTCTCTCCAACAGCACAACTTCCTCCCACAGCTCCTGACATCCACACCCATCTGACCAACTGGGAGGCTTTTAACTAGTTTCAGCCAGTCCCTGATTGGCTTCAGGTGTCCCAATCAACCTAGCATTCTCCCTGCCTTCTTTGGAAAGTTCTTAATTGGCCCCAGGTGTCTTAATTCATAGATTCATAGGTATTTAGGTCAGAAGGGACCATTATGATCATCTAGTCTGACCTCCTGCACAACGCAGGCCACAGAATTTCACCCACCACTCCTACAAAAAAAAACCTCAAACCTATATCTGTACTACTGAAGTCCTCAAATCGTAGTTTAAAGACTTCAAGGAGTGGAGAATCCTCCAGCAAGTGACCTGGAGCAGCTGCCATTTAACTTATCCTGGTATCAGGTATTTGTTTAGCCTGCAGCTAATATATCTATCTCTCACTACTTTTCTATAGCCATCTGGCCTTGCCCCGTCACAGTATGCATTTCCCTATTAGGCCATACTCCCCCACCACTAAAGAGGAGTGATGTGACTGCTGTGCAGCAGTGCTCTCCTTCATGCAGAATCAAATTCTTTTATGTTCTCTTTTTAACTTGGGCTTTTACATGCAGTGCTCCTCACCTGTGCTGTACAGGCTCAAGCCCAAGATGAGGTCAGGTGGTCCCACAAATTCAGACCTCCATTTTATCCCATCATTTTACCTTGAAGTTTGGTAGCAAGAGTTCTCTTGCTTATACATACAACACAAACTTGCAGGATCTGATAAATCCTTTTACTATAATTCCTTCTGCCTGCAACATATTATATACATGTTATTACTGAGAGGTACAGATCCAAAATTTATGGCACTTGGGTAATTTATGGTATCCCAGGGCACATTATGAGACTTTTTAAAACCCTTGTCTAATAGGTTATCCAATGCTCAGAAAGAGGAGCAGCTCATAGGAGATGAATTTCCTGATATTTTTTTTTCCCCTCAGTACTTCAACTTTATTCAAACAAATAAAATGTGCTCTGGCTAATTGCTTCAACTGAGTAACAACAGAGTTGAAAAGGCTAAGAAGATAAAAGGAAATAAAATTTGAAAGAAAAAAAGGCAAAGAAAATTCTCTGAAAGAAGAGATTGTGCTGGAGAACAAGCTATCAGTTGTGAATAATAATGACAAACAGTTATCAATTAATAAATAACAAACCCCATTCTTTAAATGTAGTCTGTACGCAAGATTTCAGTGAGTTTTGACTGCATGGGAAGTTTGAAGAGTCTGTGTCATTCCATTATTAAAATGATTTTGGACAATGGAAGGTCTAAATTTCTTCAAGTTTCTCTGTTAAGTTCAACGCCTACTAATCAACAGATTTACTTGAAAATTCTCTGAAAATTCATTCTGTACTGAAAAAGTAAGCACTGAAATACAGGGGAAGATGTGCTGTATTCTTCATACATAGCAAAGAGGTTGAATTGCATCACCCCACACTGGGACCCAAACGGGGTATCATTAAACAATTGCAACCAATACTCAGTGGGAACCACTTTCCGGAACCCGCCCTTCTGGCCTTCAAACAACCCCCAAACCCACCAAACTCATAATTAGAAACAAGATCCCCACAGACCAGGACACACCAACTCAAAACAGCATCAGGCCCTGCCAGAATACAAAATCTGTAGACATATCTCTACTACTCTGATGATCAATAACCCCCCACCCCAACACACCTTTCAAGATCCATGGGTCCTACACATGCCCATCACAACATGTGGTGTACCTCATCCAGCGCACTAAATGTCCCAATAACAATTATAGGGGTGAACCCAGACCATCACTATGCTCTCAGATGAACTCACACAGGAAAATGGTAAAAGACCAAAACACCATATCACTTGTGGACAAGCAAACATTTTTCACAAAGCCCTCAGTCCTTATCCTCAACGCAAACCTGCACAACATCTTCAAAAGACAAGTCTGGGAACTGAAATCCATTACTTGCTAGACAGTAAAAATTGTGGACTCGGTAGAGATACTGGATTTATGGCTTTCTGGATTTACAACAATATGTAACCACTAATTCTCTCCTTGTTTGTCCTACGACTGCAGATGTGTTAACTGCCCACTGCACCTTGAATGGTCTCATGCAATATCTTTTAACTACTGTGATAGACCCAGGCCAGTTGGGTACAGCAGAGTAGCAGAAGGCAGATATACTGGCCACTGGATTAACAGTTTTCTGTTCCCTGACTGACCAGAGCAGAGGTTGCTCCATGCTAATGAGAACACCTGACTCCAATTAACCTGCAAAGAGTCAGGTGAAGCCATTAAGGTAATGTGACCACCTAACTTTAATTAAGGCCCCTCTGATAATATAAAAGGGCTCACTCCAGTCAGGCAGAGAGGAGCCAGAGGAGAAGAAGTGCAGCTGAGGGGCTGGTTAATGAAGACACCCTCAAGTCATTGGTAAGGGAGCCCTAAGGCAAGGGTGAAGAAGGGAGAAGCAGGAGAGCTGTGGGGAAGTAGCCCAGAGAAATGTAGCAACTCTGGCAGTAAAAGGTTGGCTGCCAACAGCTGCTACCATTAGGGTCCCTGGGCCAGAACCCGGAACAGAGGATGGGCCCGGGTTCCCCCCAACCCACCACTACAGAAACACCTCCTGGGAGGGGAAAACAGGCTCCTGTCAGGACAGGAGGCTAAATTGTTTCGGCATGAGGCCACAGGAGCAACAGAGACTGTGGGAATTCTCTCACCAACCTCCATTGCTGGTTTATGATTAAAAGGGCTCAGTAGACTGTATCCCTGGCCCTAGAGAGAGAAGGGCTACGTGGAGGGTTGCAGTGAGCCTCTGAAGCTAGCATAAACCACCTGGAAGCACGGGACCCATGGGGACAAGGTCGGAGCTCTGCCACACTACTTATGCTAAACATTCTGTTCCATCTTCTATTTAGTAGTGACACTGAGTACCTTTCCCAGACCTGAAGAAGAGCTCTGTGTCAGCTCCAAAGCTTGTCTTTCTCACCAATCAAAGATATTACTTCACTCACATAGTCTCTCTAAACCTTCTAGGTTACTTTTAAAATGTCAACCATAGATTGTGTGGTGGTCTGTCCTTTTTTGCTTTTCTCCCTCCCCCACCATTCCTTTTTATTTTTTTTCTTCCCTACAATCCCTTGCTGTTTTTTTGCCCCCAACAGCATTCATCACCTGTCTTGCTGCTCCCCATCTGTTTGATGTACTGATGAGCCAGGCTGAAGGAGGTCAGCTAAACTGAGGCAGCACCACCTGCAGTGAACGAAGCAGCACTGTGTCTAATTGACAGGAGGCAGCAAGTTCAGCTAAGCCACTTTCAGATAGGCTCACTGGAACATTAACCAGACAGGACAGGAAGGGTCAAGTACCAGCAAACAAGTCATTAAAAATTACTGCTACAAGCACCTGAGCTGCATTAGAAATCTGGAAGGGCTACATGGTGCCCACAGACTGACTGCACTTTGGCCACCGGTGAATTATCTGAACTTTCCACCTGGCCAAGGAAGGCTATTTATTTGGACTGCCTTTATTGTCAGTATTCTTACTAAATCATCTTGGCTGGTTATGCAGCAGTTCACATATTTTGAAAGAAGAAGAATATCCAGATGCATGCTACCGTGTTATAATTTAGAGTTTGCTTAAAACAATTCTGTATATTCAATCTGTTGGTTGATGAGCTTTATCTCCTTGATGAACAGTTCTGCTAAAAATAGCTATGGGAGGTGATGGAGAATGATTCAGTGAAAACAAATGGAACTTTACAACATCTGTTCCACTCTGATCAGACAGATTTCATTAAGGACTCTTGGTCGCATACAGATTATACTGTAGGCAAAGCTCAAATGAGAAACAAAAACAGCTCTCTAGATGACAACACTGTAGAACAGGCATTAAAAAAATAAAATGAGCTTCTTAAAAACCTGTAGGGTATCAGGTTTCTAAACTCACATAAAGAGGCATACATTCATCAAGCAAATGTAGTTTGGTTGCAGATATAATTGTAGTATACCGCAAGTGTATCCTGTTGTGCTACCCTTGCTTTGAATATTATAACTTCACTACCCAGTGTCTTTTAATAAAATTGAATTATGCCATGAAAGAGCAAATTGTTGCTATTTTAAAGCTTTTAGAGGAGCTGCAAGGCTTTGCCTATCTAATGCTGATCTTTTTAGATTTGTACTACTAGTCCACTATTGCAGAGTTTTCTTTGGCACAACATTATAACTAATAACAGCACTATTAGACATAGAAATTCAAATAATCATTATGGTGCACATCTTGAAAACAAGGAGCCAAAAATGGACCGGAGCGGTAGACTTGCATCATTTTTAAAACCCATGAGTCCCCCTCCCATTTTTGTGCTCTGCGCGATCACTTGTTTCAAGTTCCTAGTATTGCCAGTCCTAAAGATTCAAAAATCTTGAGTCAGATCCCCCAAAATCATTAGCCCAAAATTCATCAACTTTGTAAAATGATAAATATATTTTGGTCTGTCTTTGATTTTGGAGCTTCTCATGCCCACCCTTAAGATGTACACGAGAACAAATAGCTTAGAAGTAGCTCGCTGTCATGCACACCTTGAATCTAGCTCACTTTGCTTCTCCAAAATCTCTATCCAGATTTGCCAACCTTAAACAGTGAAAAATGAGTCAAGCCCACAAAGTCATAATTTAAAAAAAACAACAACATTGAGGTTCTTCTTATTTTTTCTACTTTTTGAGCCTTTAATGAATCATCTTTTACAGCTTCTCTCCACAACCATGAGGGCTAGAAACTTACTCCTTTTTAAAATGAAGCTGAGATCCTCGCTTTATTACAAGACTCTAGAAGCTGGGGCTTTACCAAAAACATCAAATATCATAAAACACAAAAAAGGAAAGGAAGGAAAAGCCTCAAGAGCTATCCATACTGCACATCTGCCAATCACTTACTTAGTAGATTTCTAAATGCACCTTTTTCATTCTGATGGTGGCTTTATATCTTCCTTTAATCCTTTGTAACAAATTTGCTGGGCTCTTCTATGGACCCACCCCATTAACAGGTATTGGAACTCTGTATGGAAATACTAACTGCTTCCTGATAACTAACTGTGATACCTGTAGCTTGTTAAATCCACCCTGGATATAAGAAAGGTGGATGTAACCGTCTGAACAGAGGAATATAGGGGATACTAAGGGAAGAACAGTCGGAATAGCTGAATCTGGGTAGAAGGCTTGTGCTGGAGTTTGATGTTTGTATTATATTAACTTTTTAATAAAACCAAAGCCCAAGAAGGGGCTGAATTTTGAACCTAATTAGTGTGTTGAGTATATTTTGGAGCCACGAGGGAACACAACCTTATCAGACCCCACCTAGTATGGGATGCTTTGAGGCTCTGTTTAAGATATCTGTGACACTGGCAGACCAGCCAACCTGTGTATGACCCATAACAACTTAACAAGAAGCATTACAATTGTATCAGGACAATTTACTTGCATGTGAATTTCAAAGAGATGTACTAGATCAGCAATCATTAACCCATTCATTTATAGTAATAGAAATCAAGGGTAGATACTAAGTTTATTTGTCTGTGTTTACCTACATCCTGTTAGAAGTTGTCAATGTAACCAAGTTAGCTTTTAGATGCTAAAGCCTTTTCATATCTTAATTGCCTTACATTATGTATGTGACTGTGTTCAGTTAACCTTAGGATCGAAGATGTGAGATAATGTAGGAAGCTAACATAGTCACCTACATTGTCTTCAACTTATCTATCTTTGTTATAATGGAGGACTGGCTAATTGCCTTATGTAAATGAGTAACTAATTAATGGGTTAGTCTCTAAGGTGCCACAAGTACTCCTTTTCTTTTTGCGAATACAGACTAACACGGCTGTTACTCTGAAACTTGTAATTTACCTGTCTGTGCATAGGAAATAGAAGATTAACTTCAAAGCATAGGTCCACAAATGACCTGCATGGCCTATTCTTTCTTGGAGGAAAGCCCTGCTGTGACAATTTCTGTGAGGAGGCTTGTCAGCCTAGTAGAGAGCTAGAAAAGTCAAACCCTGGGCCTGATTCTGCATCTCCAGTCTGCTGAACTTTGAACAGGAAAAAGTTTAAGTCATGGGACTGAGCTCTTCCAGATTGTTATTTGGAATATCCTGGAAAATACATGGAAAGACTTTACATCTAGCTTTGCAAAGGACGTGAACACCAAAAGTGTCAAGCAGAGATCAGAATCAAAATCAGGAAGCTACCCACCAATGAACCATGGAGCTGAAAGAGAAAAAGGACCTAGAAAAGGAGGAAGAGAGGAAGTATAATCTGGACATAATGGCAAAACATGGACAGATCCCAGAGTAACCAGTCTCTCTTTCCATTCAAGGACTCTCAGTTTGGACAAGTTGTGCCCTGCATACAAGGAAACATACAGCATTAAAGAATACCTTTTCCACTTTTGAAAGGCTATGTGAAGTTCATAATATTCCTAAGGTCAAGAAAGTCCCCATACTCATTGCAAAACTCTCTGGGAAAGGTTTACACGAGATGCAGATTGAGTAGGCTTTGAAATAGTCTGAATTTAAAAAGCATTTCTGCAAAGCTTTCAAATTTCTCCTGAAGTGTATAGGTGATAGTTTCACTAGCTTCCTGATAACTAACTAATGTTTATGCTTTACTGTTTCAATTTCCCTTACCTCAAGCAAACAGAGAAACTGTAACCTCTTTAACTGTTTCCAGTCACCACACTTGAGACTCACTTAAAATTGGTATATCCATGCTTACAATTATAAACCTAATTTAAAAGACCAAGTTGTGCATAAACCTTAATTTGCTGTGCAACTGTGACATAGTAGGGCACAATCTAGACTAGTAGGGGGCTGTGTCACCCCTGCCCTGAATCCTCGGGTGCCTTATAATGCCTTGCAGTAGTAACTCCCACCTGGATAAAATGCTTACTAATATCTACTTAAACTATCTTAGTTGCAAAGCAGACATTCTCACCACATGCTCCAGCAGATTACTGACCAAGCTTTCAGTAACAGCTGTTTATCTTGTCTTCTCAGGTGCAAAGAATGAGGTGGGCACGGAGAGAGAGAGGGGTGTCTTGGGGTGTTTGTCCCTCCCTCTTATAGTTTCAGTCCCCCCTCTAGAAAAACATTTCCAGCTGAGAACCAGGAGACAGAGTCTATGTGGAAGGATATTACCTGCTGTTTTTTCCGATCTGTTTGAATTTCCTTTTTTCCCCCTCCCTGCTTGATGACACTGCTTATTGCTTAAATGCAAATTAAAGCAAGTACACTTTCCTTCCTTTGTTTAGGACACACCTGACTTCTGCCTGGGCAAGAACGTGGGGTTTGGAACATGTGTTAATAACATCATACAGGGGAATATTATAAATTCACATACAATGTTGCCACACATTTTATCAGGACAATACTGACTAGAAAATTGAGTTTTCAAATGGTACTATACAAGGCATTCCTTGTACAAAGATTATTACAATAGCGTGTAGGGTTTGAACACAGGGGTGTATTCCAACACAGTAACATATTTTATTGGAACAACTTCTGTTGATGAAAGAGACAAGCCTTCGAGCACCACCAAGCTCTTCTTCAGGTATGTCTGTCATCGCTTTTTAAGAGGGAAAATTTCTCTTCTGTTGGTGATAGTATCATAGGTTTATTAATTTCCAAGTCATCCTTCCAAACTGCCACATGGAGTTAAAAATGTGTCTTTATTTTTCCAAAAGTAGTCCTATTCATTCCTTTCTGGTTTGGGTAGACAAGGCCAGCCTGACAGTTTCATTATCTCCGATGGTTTGGAGGAGCGATAAATGCAAGCTCCTCAGATGCAGGACTCCTTAGAAGACCCAGATAGCAGCCACCTCTGATGGATCCCCCAAACAATGCTTTAGCTGTTTCCACTACTACATGCCCCAGGCTGCCTCATATTAGGAATTAGACAGGAGTGGAGAGGCAGCTGCGACCTAGAGCTCTCAAGCTGTCCAGGTGTGTGCAGTAAATCCTGATGAGCTCCAAAGATTATTGGATGAATTGGTTTCTTTTTAAAAACATTTCTCTCAGTTTTGGGTGCAAATATATATTTTGTTTTCTCTTTTGGATCTTCTGTGACAGGTAGATGCATTTACAGACATTACCATAAGATGGGGTGCATTTTAGAATTCTCATTAAAAGCAAAGGCCACTATATGATTTCAGATCAGTTAACATTGTTGCATAATTCCCAGTTTGCCATGTAGTTCAGAGTACAGCACTACCACATAAATTGGGGATGTCAGGGGGAAAAAGGCTTTCTGCAATTTAGGGTGTGGCACACTCTAATGAACGCAGTGCCCTTCTGAGGACTGAAAAACTGTGATATGGACCTGATAGAATTTAATTTTTGTAACAGTTATTTCCATCAAAATAAGGAAAAGTAAGAGAATTAACAACAGAAACTCTAATTGTGAAGTACAATTTACTGATAAATATAGTAAACACCTCATGTAGCATTTTCATTCATACATCTCAAAGTACTCACAACAATGGGTATGAATCACCACCATTGAAGAAACTAAGGCACAGAGAGTGACCATACTTGCCAGAGGTCATTGACAGAATCAGGAACACAATCCAACTCTCGTCCACTAGATCAGTCTCCTCTCTCTGTACCATTTATACTTCTCTAAGGAAACTACTCCTCCAGGGAGTTGTGCAAAATAAACAAACAGAGTGCCTCCCAGGAAGAAATCCTCTTGACACTTTATCACTCCAATTGCTCTTCATCTGATTTGAAAAATCAAATCCACTTTTAACATCTACAAATCACCTGCTTTTGACTTGTATTTCACACATCCAGACTGGATTGGGAGTGTAAGTGTGTTTCACTGGACCTTTACGACAGCTCAGACTTTTATTACAAGTACTATTTGTTATTAAGATGAATAGTTACTCTCTCCTCACTCAAAGACTATGTCTACACTACTACGGTAAATCGATCTATGCTATGCAATGCCAGCTACATCAATAATGTAGCTGGAGTCGACATACCTTAGGTTGAGTTACCACAGGGTCTACACGGCGGCGGGTTGATGGAAGAAACTCTCCTGTCGACTTACCTTACTCTTCTTGTCAGAGGTAGAGTACAGAGAGTGATCTGCAGTCGATTTGGCGGGTCTTTACTAGACCTGCTAAATCAACCGCCAGTGGATCGATCTCAGAGCATTGATCCCAGCTGTAGTGTAGACCTGCCCAAAGATAATGATGTTCCAGTTTAATAAAAATCTTAGAGGGAGGAGACATTTCCTTTTGGTACTCAGATATTATAAAATGTCATTTTACAAAGAATTACGTAACCCCTTTATGTAAATGAAAAATGTAATCAGCGTTGAAGTTTGCAGAGCTTTTTTAAATTTAATTGTATGATTCAGACTAAATCAATAGCTTCCAGAACTGATGGTTTTAGGTTATTAAATTACAGCTAATTAAAACTCCTATCAGGTAACACACAGTCCCAGATGATTCCACATATAGGACTACATACTTGAATCTGTACAACAAAACTTCAATTTTAAATCAGGCATGAACCAGAAGGCAACGTATGTTATACGTATCTCTGCATGACTGATACCCAAGAGTTTACTATTATAACCCTCTAGATAACTAAATAGGATCACAGAGAGATGAATACATTTTAATATATCAAATGAGATGACCAATCACAGAACACTTTCCACATGCTATCATTTTTCTGACCAGCTTTGGAGAGGTGTTAGAATGCTTACACCACTCTGAATCTCTTGAAGGAAAAGGCATTGCTAGAACGCCAAAGGGTTGAAAAGAAGTAGTCATTTTATTCCTCATCTAGAAGATTAATCTGATCTCGCTTTATTCTCAGATTACTTAAAGCAGCAGTTCTCATCCTGCAGTTGTGCACTAATAGTGGTCTGTGGAGAACTTGCCAGGTCTGCGGAGAGTTGGCTCGTCACACAGTACTGACTAAACTGCAAATTGAAAAGGGATCTTGTCATAAATATAAAGGGAAGGGTAAACACCTTTAAAATCCCTCCTGGCCAGAGGAAAAACCCTTTCACCTGTAAAGGGTTAAAAAGCTAGGATAACGTTGCTGGCACCTGACCAAAATGACCAATGAGGAGACAAGATGCTTTCAAAGCTGGAGGGGGGGAGAAACAAAGGTTCGCTCTGTCTGTGTGATGCTTTTGCCGGGAACAGAAAAAGAATGGAGTCTTAGAACTTAGTAAGTAATCTAGCTAGAAATGCATTCGATTCTGTTTTCTTTAAATGGCTGATAAAATAAGCTGTGCTGAATGGAATGTATATTCCTGGTTTTGTGTCTTTTTGTAACTTAAGGTTTTGCCTAGAGGGATTCTCTATGTTTTGAATCTGATTACCCTGTAAGGTATTTACCATCCTGATTTTACAGAGGCGATTCTTTTACTTTTTCTTCTATTAAAATTCTTCTTTTAAGAATCTGATTGCTTTTTAATTGTTCTTAAGATCCAAGGGTTTGGATCTGTGTTCACCTATGCAAATTGGTGAGGATTTTTATCAAGCCTTCCCCAGGAAAGGGGGTGTAGGATTTGGGAGGATTTTGCGGGGGAAAGACGCTTCCAAGCAGGCTCTTTCCTGTTATATATTTGTTAGATGCTTGGTGGTGGCAGCAATAAAGTCCAAGGGCAAAAGGTAAAATAGTTTGTACCTTGGGGAAGTTTTAACCTAAGCTGGTAAAAATAAGCTTAGGGGGTTTTCATGCAGGTCCCCACATCTGTACCCTAGAGTTTAGAGTGGGGAAGGAACCTTGACAGGCGCTGACTCTGTGGGTGCTCCGCGGCTCAAGCACCGACGGAAAAAAATAGTGGCTGATCAGTACCCAGGAGTCAGAGCTTGAATGTGGAATGTGATGAGTTCTGTGCTGCTAACAACTTCTGCCTTTGGGGCAGGGAGTTAGTTTATAAATAGAGGGTGATTAAGATAACACAAGACATCATTACATTAAATTAAGGATCCTTAGATGATCTTGAAAGCATTCCCAGGTACTCCAGTTACAAGATAGGAAACAATGGGTAGAAATAAATGGTCCATTTTCAGATTGGAGAGAAGTAAATAGTGGTGTTCCTCAAGGGGCTTGTATTAGTCTGGGATCTCACAAAACTGGGTGACTTGGCAACAAAATGGCAGATGAAATTCAATATTAAATGCAAAGTAGTGCACATGGCAAAATATAATTCCAACTATACATAAAAAATGGTGGTGCCTAAATTAGCTGTTAGCCATCAAGAAAAAGATGTTGGAGTCATTTGCAGTATTCTGGAAGCACTATGTTTCCAGAGTACTTCAAACATACGAATCCTTCTGTGATGGGGTGCCTGCCCCACAATGGGCTCTAAGGGGTTAATAGAGCCCTAGGTAGGCTGTGTGGGAGGCCATCAATCAGAGAAGGGAGCAGCTAATCAGGGCCAAGCCAGGCCCATTTGAAAAGGGAGCTGCAGGATACAGGATGGCTGTTTTCTGCTGGGAGCCCAGAAAGGAAGGACTGTGTCTCTGGAGGGCTGAGAGAACTGCCAGCATGCTGGACAGAGCAGTGCTGCTAGCAGGGACCTGGGGAGTGAGAGACCAATCCTGGGTGAGGCCCTGAGGCAAGGGCAAAGAGGATGCTGGGCCCACGAGGAAGTGGCTAGGTAATGCGCAGCAGTAGCCACTAAGGGAAGTGGTGGAACAGCAGACTGCAGATCCCCCAGAAGCGGGGAGCACAGTATGTGCCACGGGCGGAGGGCTGTGTCGCTGAGGAGGATGCTGCAGTGCTTGGAGAGACCTGGGTCCTGGAGCAGGAGTGACGGTGGCAAGGTACCACCCTAAGTGGGCGCACTAACATGCAGAGTTAAATCCCATGACAGCCGGCAGGAGGCGACAGAGTGGTGAGTGAACCCCATTACACCTTCTCACAGTGCCTGTATCATCCTGAACTCATTCTCCAGCTTCAGAATTCTTAAAAGTTATCTCTAGGCATCAATGGGACAGATGCAACTGAATAAAGTAGTTCTCCTTAACGTGTGTCAAAACAATACCAGGGAACTTAGATGTAAATAAGATTGCTGATAGTTTCATCCAGAAAGCTACAGTGAGACAGAATGTCTTCAAAATGGGAGATTAGTGAAGACAGCTTGTAGGTGATTGCAATGATTTTAATATACTGTAATTCATGATAATGTAATTACAGAGTTCATAACAATTGAATCACTATTAAAATAGTAAAGATACCAATGATAGACATGCAATAACTAAATATGAAAAAAGTGTATATGTATTAAAAGAAGAATTTTAATGAAAGAAAAAGTAAAAGAATCACCTCTGTAAAATCAGGATGGTAAATACCTTACAGGGTAACCAGATTCAAAACATAGAGAATTCCTCTAGGCAAAACCTTAAGTTACAAAAAGACACAAAAACAAGAATATACATTCCATTCAGCACAACTTATTTTATCAGCCATTTAAACAAAAACGAATCTAATGCATATCTAGCTAGATTGCTTATTAGCCCTTTACAGGAGTTCTGACCTGCGTTCCTGCTCTGGTCCCGGCAAAAGACAACACAGACAGAGAGAACCCTTTGTTTTCCCCTCCCCCTCCAGCTTTGAAAGTATCTTGTCTCCTCATTGGTCATTGTGGTCAGGTGCCAACGAGGTTATCCTAGCTTCTTAACCCTTTACAGGTGAAAGGGTTTTTCCTCTGGCCAGGAGCGATTTAAAGGTGTTTACCCTTCCCTTTACATTTATGACAGCGCCTATGACTGATAGGTAGTCTCCTACTAGCTCAGCTTGAGCTAATGAAGTAAAAACAGAAGCACAAACATTGCTGCACTGGTGTTTTCTTGGGCTAGCCACCCAAGCTCACCCGCAAGGGACTGGCCAGGCTTGGACTCAGGCAGCTAGCCTGAGCTGCCACCTGTGCAGCAATGTCCGTATTACTACTTTTAGCATGTTTGTCCATGTCTGATTCGCTGTGAAGGTGTATTTGGTTACCTGACCCCTCTCAGGCACTGGGAAGAAGTAAAGCTGCAGGATTGTGTTACTTTTGGATATTCAGTGAAATTTGCTACTGTGTGGGGGATTTATTTACAATCCAATGGGAAAATGCAGAGTTGTTTCTAAACTAGCATGGCAAGTAGCAGGAAACCAATATATATTCATCCTTGCAGCGGTTGTTTGCTCATACTTCTGCCCTGCCAGTTCTTATTCACAGTACTCTAGCTTGGATTGGCAATCTTCTATCCCAAGGTCATGGATTTGCCTTGCAGTTTGCCCACTTCCCCTGAATACCTTGCTTAGCCCATCTAGATCTCATTGTGCACCACTTCCCAAAGCTTCAAATGATCCACGGCAAATACCAAAATCTTGGACCAAAAAGATGACGTGAAACAGGCAGTCAAGTGCTGGCAAGAATTCACACAATTTCAATTATAATTCAGCTCTGCGCTGTAAAGGGGAATTGCTCACTATCACTGGTCTTTCTTCTGGTGTTCCAGTGAACAGGACAGGCTGGTAGATTGAGAACTATTTCCTCCCTCAGAGGGATTCAGAGTTTCTCTTCTGAGTAGACATCTGTGTAATTGGAAACTGGTGATATTGCCATGTTTTGAAAATGTTGGCATAGAGAAAGCTGCCCATCTTTAGGTTAATTAGGCCTCTCTCTACTAAGAGATTTTAAAGAGCAGCTTTGTGTTATTCTGAAACAAAGGCATAAATGGCCTATATGCACACTTGGTTTAACTCCATTGAACTCAATGGGAGTACTGTTCACTGAAGCCATGAACTATGGGAAATGAGCTCTCTGTCTAATCCTAGCAAACATTTTAAGTTTAAAGTGTAGCTCTCTGAAAATAGGGAGATTATAATGGAAATACTTACTGAGCCTTATAACCAACAGTGATGCTATTACAGAAAAAGCAAAGATGATAAAGAAATTAAAGTATGGTGAGTGGGGATCTGGGGCTTGCCCTGCTCTGGCGTTCCAGCTCGGGAGCAGGGTTGGGGCTGCTCCATGTGGCTCCCGAAAGCTGCAGCATGGTCCCGCTCTGGCTCCTACACACTCCAATGGGAGCTGTGGGGGCAGTGCCCATGGATAGGGCAGCATACAGAACCGCCTGGCCGTTTCGCTGCGTAGGAGCCTGAGAAGGGACATGCTGCTGCTTCCGGGAGCCATTTGAGGTAAGCACCGCCTGGAGCCTGCACCCCTGAGCCTCTCCCCAACCCCCTGCCCCAGCCCTGATCTCCCTTCCGCCCTCCGAACCCCTTGATCCCAGCCCAGAGCACCCTCCTGCAACCCAAATCACTCATCCCCAGCCCCACCCCAGAGCCCCCACCCCCCAGTCAGAGCCCTCGCCCCCTCCCATACCCAACCCCAATTTTGTGAGCATTCATGGCCCATCATACAATTTCTATTCCCAGATGCGGCCCTTGGGCCAAAAGTTTGCCCACTCCTGACTTAAATGATAGAGTGGATAGTCTCTGTGTGGATTTAAGTATCTTTAAAGTGAAATTATTTACAATACTTCCAACAAACATGCATCTTCTGAGAGGAAGTTGTGTGATCTTCAGTATATGTAGTTTCCAAAGTTGTGCAAGCTTTCCTTCTAAGGAGGCTGGAATGAATGTTCATTTTCCCTACAGTTGTTATAGGCACAGTGCCTGTAGGAAGGTAAATGTAACTGCAAGTATCAGACTGGGGTTTGTACACTGTTATAATGTTCAGGTTATCCTGACTGTTACTGTCACAACATTAACAGTAATTTGTGTTTGCGATCCTGGTGCCGGGTACTCAGCTTCACTTATTGTGCACAAAACAAAATTCTTTTGAACGTGTATGAAAACATAAAAATTAAAGTTCTCTTTTTTTTTAAAGTATTTAAACTTCCTTACAACACTTATTTCTCTCTTAACGTTGCTTCTCACAGAGCATATTACCCCTCTACTTCACTGACTATCAGCCCCCATTGTCCTTTCCTGGTGTGGTTTCTATGTAGTGTGGTCAGAGATTCTACAGAGAACCCTAAAAGAGCGAGATAATTCAATGCATTTCCATTTGATTGGCAAAGCACTATGTGATTTAAGCCTGAGATATCTTAGAAACTGTCTTCTTCTTGAAATCATCTGAGATGCTGTCACTGAGAATGCCTAGATTCTTACATCTTTAGGGAGGCAGAGATCTTAGAAGAGGGTTCTCCATTCCAGGGCTCACTTCCCTTGTTAGTCTGACAAATTTCAAATCTGTTGACCTCCAGACCATGCTACAACAACGCAGGCTTGCAAGTCTCTCTATCTGAGGGGATAAACCTAAAAGAAACCTCTTGGAGAGGTTGTTGAGCTCTCTTGAGTTGCCACTTTGTCAAGTTTTTTTATGTTGTAGTTCTTGATTTCAGTGAGAGAAGGCCTGCAATAAAACTATCCTTCTCATTTAAATATAAATGTGAGGTCACAGTTAAATTTAAGTCTAAGACAATAATTGTCAACATATTTCTCATGCACCAGGGACCAATAGGCAAGCTCTCACTTAGCTAGTTTAGAATGTTGCCTGTTAACAATACTCTGAATCTTACTGGATTTCTTGTCTGCTTGACCTTCTAAAGACCTTGTCTTAGGATAAGGTTGTACTTTGTTAACGTTTATGTTAATGTTTTTCTATAATCAATGCAGTTATAGATGAGTGAGTTCTTACCACCGTGCATGAGCAACTGAGAAAATGAAAGGAAGACTGAAGATTAGAGAGAGACAATTATGAAATAGGAAGCTATTCAATTGTGAAATTGCAGTTAGGTACTATCATATACCGTACAATACAATATTATATGAGCCTGAAAGGGTGATGGTTTAGAATAGCAGTGAGTATATGTGCTTCCACTGACTTACGAGGAGCAGTGTGGTGGGGCTGAGAGCCCAGGCTCTTGGCTCCCTGCCTGTGGAGCCTCAGTGCATCCAGGCTCCCTGTGGCAAGCGGGGAGTCCAGGGGAGGGGGCTCTAGCTAGAGCCCCACACCTGCCCTGGCTTTCTTGTCAATTCCACCATTCCAGCAGGGAGCCATGAAATTGACAAGAATGACAGCCAACAGCCAATGTAAGCAACCCGCAGTGTCTACACAGATCCGCATCACCTCTCATGGAGATGGAGTTATTATGTCAGTGTAGTATGGCACTTACATCAGCAGGACCAAGGCTGTAGCATGTACACTGACATAATTAGATTGATGTAAGCTGCCTTATATTGACCTCTCTCTGTAGTGTAGGCTAAGCCTAAAATGCATTCTTTCCCTCTTTCAAGAAACCTTGGAGAAAAGCTTCTGCTGCTCTGAACCAATGCCTCAGGCCAAATTGATTTCAAATACTCTATCAAAGATAGAGGATGAGTACTATTGATTTTACCCAAGAAACCAGTTTCACACTCAGAATGCACAAGACACAGCTGCCTGATAAAGTCCATGGGTACTCAGCTTGAGAAGGAAAGAAAGATGCAAAACAGTTTTAAGGTTGAAAAACATAAACAAAACTCAGGTGAAGCACTGCTGGTTTATGGATGCAGTTTGAACACAATCTCTGGCTGATTTCCAATACTTTTGGAGTCGGGGTTGCACTATCCATACACCTACTGTAGTTATCCCTGGTTCTGTATTACAAATCTTGAAGCCATAAAAATATAGAGAAGATGATTTTGGAAAGTAATTAGACTATGGCAGAAATTTACTTGTAACTGAATCTCAACTTCCCTCCCTAGATTATAAATGCTGGTTACGTCTCCCTTTCTGTATGTACTGTGTAACCTCCTCACAATTGAATTCCCTTGTAATACCTTTTCCCCTATATTTCCTTTCTATGAAACATGGCAGACTAACATCATACCTGAGGTACAGCAGGTTTCTATTTTAACCCTAGTTCAGATAATACTTTTAACCAGTGGAATAAAGCAACAGTATAAAAACATACAGTAAAATTTTGCCAAAACTTCAATATAAAATGGGGGGGGGGCACAGGATGGGAATTAACATTAAAGGCTGAAGCCAGAAACTCCCGGTAGTCGAAGCAGCTGCATAGGTAGCCAACGCACAGCTGCTACACTGGGAGGGTGGGGAAAAGAAGTCAAAGTCCCGACTGAAGCCGCCCCTCCACCAGCACACATACCCCCAGTCCCAGAATTGTGCAGAGGAACCCAGGACCCAGACAGTGCCCTCCCTTCCCCTGCCATGTGGTCTAGGGGGAAAACTGCAGCGAGGAGCCAGCCAGAGACTCCTGGCGCAGAAGCAGCCAAAGCAGGGACCTCTGAACATGCAGAGAACTTTCTACACTCATGACTAGACGTTCTGTCCAGTATTGATTGGCTGTTTGCTCCAACCTTCCCCTTCCATCACAGGATCATCACCACAGCTTCACTCTACACCTGCCCCCCTTACCGTCTTCCCTGCCCTGTCTCCCTCACCTCTTCTCCCTTCCTTTTAGCAGAACCCCTCCTTACTAACCCTTATCCTCTCGCCTCCCCTCACCCCCACACTCTACACCTCGGAACACGAAATCTCAGAACTAACGTGACATTTGGTGCTATCAAGCTGATCACTCTACTTGTGTGTTCTTCCCCTGCCCCAAAGAGCTTACAGATTAGACCATACAGAGAGAGAGCAGGATTCAATTGCCAGTTAGAGCACAGGATTTCCTGTGTGACATTGGGCAAACTGCTTCTTTTCTGTAGTTTATCTTCCTCATCTGAAAAGTGAGCATGATCATGAAAATTCATTAATATTTGCTAAGTACCCTGTGACACTCGAATGGAAAGTGCTACAAACACGTTAGCATTTGTTACCATCAACATGCTCCGCTGTGCTATAAGCAAATGGGGATGGGAGTGGGGGGGAAGGGGCAGAATTGGAAATTGAGAAGAGAAAAAGTTCTCAGTACTGAGAGTATAGATTTATTCTCTTCTTCCCATTTCACGACTTCTAACTGTGCAAGTTGATTGATAATGTGCATAACTGAAGGAAAATTACGATAGACCTCCTTCCTCTTAACTCTGTCATTCCTTCCAAAAAGAAACATGCCCTCATTCTATAAATCAAATTCATAGAGAGTGTCAGATTTCAAGTCCAGAGAAGTACATTCCACTGTAACAATTAGCACAGTCCTCAGAACTTTTATGGGGTATTAGTTATGTCTCTCTGTAGGGATGCTCTGTTTAGCACCTACAGCAGAGGAGGGGGTAAGAAACCTGATTAAGAGACATGCCTAAGAGGTGTTACCCAAGGATGCAGCATCCCCCCCAAGGATGCAGCATCACCATATGTACCATAAAGCTCTAAATCAACTTTCTTCACATCAAAGGAAGCATTTTAGAAGATCTGGGAATGAAATTCCTGACAGTTTGGCAATAATTAGCTAATGTTGCAAACATTCTTTCCTTATCCCACTACTCAACTTTCTTTTCTGCTTTCATCCTCAGAGTGTTTCTCTATATATTTATTTCTGTGTTACAATACAATCTCCCTTATTTCCACAAGCTTTGTAGAAAATTTGGAAAGAACAATATGTTGGGACAGCTCCTGCTCTCATTGAAAATGTTCCAGGTTTAAACTTCCACAAATAATGGCAGAATCAGAACTGTTGTGGGTGTTTTTCCACATCATTTTCATTATAGTTAGACAGGTGTGGATTATTAAGATTGGATTCACATTTGAACTTTAAAGAGGAGATTCATCCACTGTTTTCTGTGAAGTATAGATTATATCCTCCTCAAACTGACACCACAAAATCTGCGTGTAAAATTGAATTTCCTGGGGATTTTCAACTAAATCTGTTAGCTTGAGTTGAAATTATTTTTGAAACTAACTTTGAATGTACATTTGAAGTAATTTAGCAAAGTTGTTAATTACTTTTCCTATTTTTCCCATTCTATTCACAATTTTCCATTACTCAAACTGACCACCATTTCCCATAACATACAATGAGACTGAAGTTGCCCATTGGGATTGAAGCTGCTAATATCCTTTATAAACATAATGGAGGAAATCCTGGCCCTACTGAAGTCCATCGGACGTACACCTAATCACTGCATCACTAGCAACAAGGATGCCCATACTAAAGAGCCTCCATCTCCCATTGTTTGAGACTGAATGCTTAGGTTGCTCCTCATGGAAGATGTCCAAAATTTCACAAAAGTCTTTGTCTCAGACCTCTCAATCTTTGTACCTCCCAATGTCTGACATAAGCCATGAAAATGTAGGACAAATGACTGAAAAGTGGCAAACCTTCACTTTGTTGCATGGCTCACCATAATTGACAGATAAAGATTTCTCACACACAAATGTTAAGGATTTTTTCCTCTCACAGTGAGAATTAAATAAACCAGGGTATTTTTAAAAAAGGCAAGAAAAATTGTTTTTCCAATTAAGTGCAACTATAGGGACCCTTCAGTTGGGTCATCAGCAGGGTTTGAGCCCTGGTCCTCTACCACAAAAAGTACAGGAACAACAGCCTTTGTGTGGACCAGCCACTAGAGGGGAACACAATACATTCCTTTTTCAGCTGGTCACACAACTATTTGCTATACAGCAATAGAATTATGTGAATCAGGAGCCCTGGGTTCTATTCCCAGCTGTGGGAGGGGAGTGTGTCTAGTGGTTGGAACATTGTCAGTAGTTAACAATAGGATAGCTATGCATGTAGATTTTTGAGCCTGTCTCTCAGAGGCAGTATGGCTGGATGGATAAGACAAGCATCTGCCATATTAAAGACCTAAGTTATATTAACAGTTCTACTAGAAATAACCAGGTGCAGCCTTCTTACCTTACTTGTAAGATGGAGTGGTTGATACTGGGCTGTCGCCAAACATCAGGACCTTGTTGCTCAATGTCAAGGGCTAGAAGTACATGGAAATATCAACAGCAGTTGATGGAAGAGAAAGTATTTGAATTTACGATCTAGTGGCTCATAGCTCAAGGCATCTTTCCCTAGGCCACACAGTATTTTAATAGGGATTGCTCCCATTCACTTCACTCATAAAATAGGAACCCAACTGAACTGAAATGTGGTGGTTGTTCTTCCTATGCCAAAATTAGAAATATGGTTATAATGTTTTGGGACCTGGTTGCATCAGAGACCACCTGTCTCACTCTTCAACACCATAGAGGTTGGTATCAACTGAGGTAATTCTACTAACAGGTCTTATGTGCAGATGTTTGGATTGGAGGCTACAGGATTTTAGTTCGTAGTCCTGGTTTGTGGAATTTGTTCCCTTTGGAGCTTGCTCCCTCCCATGAGCATGGTGCAAGTGTAATGCCGACAGACCCCGGTTGTTGACAGATGAGATCGAACCTGGGACCTCTGAAGCTTAGTGCATGAGCTAAAAGCCGCATGGCTCCTAGCCAAGGCTGTAGCAGACTCAATCTCTAGCTGTTTAGGTGCCACTGGAGGAACAGACCACCACACCAAGCAGGAATGTGTTACACATGACTCATCTTTTCAGCCAAATTTTTGACTGGAAAGAAGAGTCCAGACACGCCTTATTCACTTAGCTGTTTGCTGTCACTTGTATCACAGTAGCAGGCAGAAACTCCAAACAGGATCAATGACCTACTGTGCTAGGTGCTTAACAGACAGTCCCTGAAAAGTTCAAAATTTAAGGACCTGATTCTGACATGTTTTGCGTATGTTGAATGTCGTCCTTATTTTGTAATAAAACTCTCCTTTGCTAAACATTGGTCAGCAGACAATGCAGTTTTGCTCTACAGTTTTAGTAAAAATAAATATCTAAAATGTTGTTCCCTGCCTAGTAACAGGCTTACATAGGGCTCTCAATCAATGTGCGCTTTCACAAAGTGAAGGCAATATTTTCTTATGTCTTCAATTCCTACTGTACATTAGTTGGTCGATAAGAGTCCACACAGCTAACTATATGCAGCTGATACTCTAAGCTTTTCATTAAGTTTGCAATATCTACACTAAATACACTGGAGACTTTAAGATACTAACTGGAGTTGCTGTAATTTGAAGATTCCTGGCTCTGTTTGACTGGGAAGATGTAATGATTCCTTCTCAAGCGTCTTTACTGTTAGCACTCAGCAGGAATATTTATGACAGCAGCTAGAGGCAGAGCATGAAGGACATACCATGGTCATACTGCTGGATGGTATGCTGGTGGTACACATTGGGAAATGTAATACAGTAGTATATTTATCACCTTCGGCTTTGCATATCCCACTTTTGCCTTATAAGGTAATAAAGTCAATATGCATCTTCAAAGCAGGGGTCCTACCATCTTTAAGACATACAAAAATGATGCAATTTAGTCACCTAAATCAGGGGTTCTCAACCTTTTTCTGGCTGAGTGGGGGGTTGGGAGGGAGAACTCGGGGCTCCGGGCCGGGGAGGGACCCTTGGGCATAGGCACAGTTTGATTTCTATTTAGGGGGAGAAGGGGAAGGGCTGGCGGGACTCAGGCCAGCTCCGCACAACGGGGTCCAGGGAGGGAGTGCCACCTCCATCCCCTGACTCACCTCAGCGGGCCACCCACCTGTCTGGGTTGTGGGGGGCCGCAATCAAAAAATAACTCAACGGGGGACTCAGCTCAAAATGTTTTTAAACTGCTCAGGGTGCAGGCAGGGAGGAGATAGGGGCTGTGTGAAGTGAATGTGTAGCTCAGGGTGTAGGGAAGGAGTAAGCTAGGGGCTATGTGCAGCGAGGGGGTAGCTCAGGGCAGGCAGGGGTAGCTAGGGAATACATTAATTGATATGTTGTTGTTCCAGACAAAGGTTCTGGCATTATATCATAGTCTCAAACTTTTATGGCCCTTGGGTAATATTTTACAGCTGGGACTGGACATTACATGTAAACAGTATTTATTGTTTGAGCCCTAGCTGTTAGAAATGGAAAATGACCTATTAGATCATCCAGTCCCACCCAGTGCAATTCATTGACATCAGGATAAATAGTGTCAGTCTGGGTTTTATACCTTCCCTCATCTGGGGCCTGAGCCTGATCCCATTGAAGTCAATGGCAAAATTCCCACTGACTTCAATCGTGCAGAATTGGGGCCCTACTCATTGGCCACCCCGTTATAGACAATCTTAATGTGAAGATGTATATGACAATCTTCACAAGTTCAAGAGTTGGTGCATACCTGCCAGGGCTCAGAGTTTCAGCCCCACTCCAGCTGAAGCCCTGAGCCCCGGCAGGTGCATCCCATGGGGCTGAAACCCTGAGAGCCTACTCCCCGCTGGACACTTAATGAGGCACATGTGGACCATCACAATATCATTTTGAGTCACTTTTCAGAGTAGAATAATACTTTTATAATTGAGCTTTTCTCTGACAATCCCACCATGTACCTGAGGGGAGTTTTTTCCCCAAAACAAATCTTTCTCACATTTGCATTTAGACGTTATTTAAAAAAAAAAACCCTATATAATCCACTATCACAATGTGCACGCAGTGTTTTTTTTACTGTAAGCCTGAAAGTATGCAGTATGTGACTTTAAATGCATTTTTTAGACTGCAACATGAATCAATTTACAGATTGTCAATAGTGAAATTTCTACAGCTAAACTCATTGGTATGGGACTATTTGTTAAGTTACTCCAGTTTGTGGTCTAACAACTTTGACAGTGTCCCTTTAACTGTTATGAAAACTACTAGCTATTGAAACAGAAGAAAAATGACAAATATTGAACTAAAAGAAAATGTTATATAATGCACTATAGGATATAATGGCATATTCAATGCTCTGTGCATTCGAGAATTGTATAGCATGTGTTGGAAGTTAACAGGAGACACCTTTTGTGTTGGTGGTGTGTTAATCTTTCATGAGATTTAATGCTGGTGAAAATGATCACAACCCTGGTGACTAAAGTCCTGTAGGTATGTATGTATTCCCGTGAAATTAAGCATAAGTGAACCTACGCACCATAACAATAAGGCCCTAGGTGTTCCAGGTGGATTTACTGATGCTTACACATTATGTTCATTCAGCTGGGACATTTTTGAAAGTGGGACTTAATTCTGGCTGCCTTTATTTTGGTGTCTAACTAGGCATAAAATGGAATTCGTCAGAGGTGCTGAGCATTCTAGTGAAACTGAATAAAAGCTGTAGGTGTTCTACCTGTCTGAAAATCAGGCCCAAGATACCTGAGCTTGGGCACTCAACATACACTGTTTTGTAGAAACTGAAACATTTAGACACAAGGGTGGGGTGGAGGAGAGACTGTATTAGCTTGGTACCTCGGGCACCTGCTTAGGATGCAGGAGACTGGAGTTCAAGTCTCTGTGCTGTCTGAAACAGAGAGATATGGACTGAAACTCTACTTTGAAAGGGGAAGAGCAAGGACTTGATCCTGTATCCCCAGCCAGTGTCCTAACCACTAGGCGATAGAGAACACACATATGAACCTTTTCACTAAAACACTGGAATGAAAACAAATTTCAGAACCTCAAAAGTTGGCATGCAACAACTCTATCATCCTCCAGCCAGCTCTGCTTCTGTCAGGCTCCCGCCTTGCCCAGGTTACTCAGGGTCGATGTACACTGAAAACACAGCCCTAGAAAATGTATGCTGGATCAATGTGTGGACTCTCTCTCTCTCAAGCTTGAAAGTAGGAAGTTAAGTCCTTTTTGTGAGTCTTTAGTTCAGAGGTCTTAAGAAAGCCCATTCTTCACACAAGGATAACCTAGAGGAGAGATCCTCTTCACAGTACTGCAGGCCTCTTCAGTGGCTAATGTAAAAATATCATACAGAGCAATCTTATGACATTAGAGCAGTTGCCACAGGAAAAAAACACCTCCAACACTTAGGAATTGCAAGTCTCATGTATAAAGTGAGCAGGATTTGGCGCTAAAAAGAAGCTTGACTAAGCAAACTTGTAAAGATTCCTGCTTGAAAATAATTTTTTGCCCTGAGTCCAGCTGTCCCAAGAAAATACAAATTAAACAAAGCAGCTCAGAGTCAGAACTTGCGTTTTACCACAGCAAGTTATCATTCAATACTTTTGAGGTTCTAATTTTCGAACTCTAGAACCAATCAAAAATTGTTGATTACAAATTTGCCAAAACAAATTCTCCTTCTCCTCTGTTTAATTGTTTTGTGGCATTTTAAAAAACACTTCAAGTTACCTCTGTGTTTCTTCAGCTGTTAAAATGTGTATGCGACTGCTGCAATACAGTAATGGTATATACTCAAAATGAGGGAAAGCCAAAAATAGGCAACAGATTGAAGATTAGAAATATGTAAAAACAAAAAATAGCCCTTCGTGACTTCAGCTACTGTCTGATTGCTTGTATCTAAATAAAGCATCAGGCCTGTTTAGTGCAGGACAGACTGTAATTGGAGTTCTGTATATATGACAACTAGAAGCACCAGAGCTCAGCCTTGGCTTCTTCCATTTAGTTTAAGGAGTTAAAACTGCTTTTCAAAATTTTAGAGTGTCCTGTCTCCCATGCATCCCCTACAAAATATGTGCTAGCTAAACTTGGGGAAGAGGTGCCAAAGTTTTGGTTTGGACCTATCATTTTTGGAACACTGGTCACAATTTGCTAATCAGAGCTGGGGAAATATAGTATGACAAACATTATTTGTAAATATTTTGCTTGAAATTCTGCTCAAAAAATTAATATACATATGCAGAAGCATGCACAAATGATTTGCCCAGATGCCTATCCTGGGTGAATAGTAGCAAGAAATCCTTGTAGAATAATTTCAATTAATTTTGTGACTTTTAAAAAAAGAGTTTCAAAATGTATTATTTGACCAGCTCCAGGCATAACTCACTACAAAAATAATAATAATAAAAAAAAAAAGCTGGCTATCCTCACAAGTGTAGCATTCACAGGATGTATCATTGTTTTCTTGTTATCTTAGCCATTGCAGAAGCAATCTCATTCTATAAAGCTATATACCCCAGCAGAACTGACAGACTATACTGCTTATGAAAAATTAACATACTTTTCCTTTTTTACTTTCTGGAGAAAATGTACTACTGCTCATAAGAGTTTATAGGTCATTCATTCTCAGCAAATAGGCGGTAAAATATGGAGTCTAAGTTACTAGATGAGAAGCAGATCTGGGTGTCAGACAGCTGATGTGGGTGTCCTGGATTTGTGCCTAGGAGGGACTGTGCTTTTTGGTGTCTCTGCATAAGATATTGTAGAAAACAAACAGGGTGACTTGATCTGAAATGTTCATATCCTTGCCACATCAAAATTTTTCACAATTCATTTATATAATGAACTCCTATTACTACTTCAGTTCATTGTTGTGTGAATCTCTTGTATACTGATGAGAGGATAGATCCCAATATACTAATACTTGATCACAGCTGCTCTCTTACAGGTACACAGGAGGATGTGGAAAAGGGTACAAAGAGCACAAAGAGAATGTATGGCAACACCCATTTTTTCATGTTCTCTCTCTGTGTGTATATCTATCTATCTATCTTCCTACTGTATTTTCCACTGCATGCATCCAATGAAGTGGGCTGTAGCCCACGAAAGCTTATGCTCAAATAAATTTGTTAGTCTCTAAGGTGCCACAAGTACTCCTTTGTTCTTTTTGCGGATACAGACTAACACGGCTGCTACTCTGAAAATAGAGAGAGAGAGAGAATGTGTGTGTAAGTACACACATTCTTCTGTCTTTGCTAGACACCGCAAAAGGAGGTTGGCAGGGTACAAGACCATGCCCTTCTCTCTCCTCTAGACCAATGCTTCTCAAGCTATCTGATGTGGGGGACCGGCAATTTTTTTCCCAATGTGCGCGCAGACCGGCAGCCGATGGCTCCCGGACCGGCACCGGTCCACGGACCACCACCTTGAGTAGCAGTGCTCTAGACAACTAGCAGACTGTTGCTGGGGGTCAGGGGAAGAGAAGGACGCAGTGTGGAGGAGGGCATGGCAGAGTGATCACGTTTCTGGAAGGATAGTAATGTGAGAGCTGCCTCTGTCCCCTGCAGCACCCTCAGAGGCATTCTGCCTGCCAGCATCCCGCAGTGCAAAATATTTCCAGAGACCTGTACTGTAGCAGTGCCCCTCTGCATACCTAACTCCCTCTGCCACAGGTGCCCATACCTGGAAATGGTTCAGTTAATAGGGAAAATGAGCCCTTGATGGAAAAGTGCCATTTCTTGCAATAAAAACAGAAACTCAGTGTTAGACAAAAGGGGACAGTTGCTCCAACATGGAATGAAGAGCCAGAGGAATGTAACTGTTAGGAGGCAGCATTACCATTAAATGGAGACCTGGATACAGAAAAGCAACTGCTTGGAGACCAGAAATAGAATGTTAGCAGCTAGGAACTGCATAATTTATTCCGACATTATGAGAAGAAAAGGAATACAGTGAGAGATGATCATATTACAGCACAGCCAATAAGTGGTGCTAGGAAGGGAGAGTTATTTGTTTGTGTAATTACAGTTCAATCACTCTCCCTCTATTTAATCACTAGGGGCTAAATCCTTCCATCAGGTCTGCAGCACAGATGTAAGGTAAGAGACTGAAGTGAAGGATTATCTTGACTGCCACCTGCACAGAAATCTGCAGATTTAAAATAGAGATTTTTACTGCTCTGTACTGGAGCAAATGGCTCTCCAGAAGGAGTTGGTTGCCTGAAAAGGGATGGTTTCAGCATAATATGCTCATAAGTCAGATTCTAACATCCTGACGCATCTTACATAAAAGTCAGCTCCAAGACACAGATTTCTCTCTCCTTCAGCTGGAACAAAAAAATTGCTTCACTCCCCTCAAGTGTCACCACTAAGCAGATAGAGATAATTTATCTGTTAATGTAAAGGGCCCCCCCCCCATGCTTAGGAGCATTCTGTGGATATGAGAAACCCAAATCCTACAAAAAGTTATGTATTTAAAAAGTTACGTAACAAAGAAAGGTCTGGGGGACAAAAACAATGGCTGGCTCACTAGCCAGGGTATAAGGAGAGTTTGGTGAGTCACTTTTCCATCACAGGCTCATTTTCCCTTTTAACCGAGTGTTTTACAAGGGACTGGCAATATATATATGACAAGCAGTCAATCCAGTACAACATAAAACTTTTATAGCATTCTTCTGATCTCATGATCCAAAACCTATAATCAAGTTGCTAAAGTAGGTTTGAATTAAAATAACTGACAGTGCTAAAAAGCCTCAACTGTGAAGAATTACAGCCATGGTGGGGAAGGGGGATATACATTTATAAGCTTTAAAGAAAAACGGGATCGGGAAAGTAGCTAAGAATCACTTGAAGACAGGCAAATAGGGAATGAAGAGGCCATTCTGGGACTTGGCAGTCAGCTAGGACAGATATACTACCAGGGAGTTCCTACCATCTATCTGTAGGACAGCCTTATTTGGTAATTTCTACACACTCTAAAGCTTTTTATGTTCCAGAGACACATTAAGGCAGCTGACAGTATAACAGTGTAAATGAGGAGAAGCTTGGAAATGTGTTTTTTTTTTTAAATAAATACAAAATTATAAGAATCCTACCTGGAGAATTCAACAAAATAAGTCTCATTTCCCATTTTGCTCCGGAAAGCACGCTGTAGTTGAACATCTGCAATAATTGGATCTTTGGCAGCAGAAGTTATAACTGGTAATATGCAGTTTCAGATGGTCAGAGTTAAAGACAAATATAGAATTTAGATCAATGGCTGCCAATGAAGCAACAAACATGGTCTCATTCTGCAATTACAACCTGTGAGTTGGTCAGGTGCCTAGAGAAACCATATGCGATGTCTAATGGTAACTGGCAGAACAGTAGTGAATATGTGTGATGCATACTTGAGAACACTAAGGGACAACTGGAAGGATTCAGGAGATCCAAGATAAAGATGGTGAGGCACTTATGTTTTTTGGGGTTTAAGAAATAATCAGTTTGAACCACACTGCTTTTACACTCCAGCTAGGAGATATAACCTGTGGTATGCATCAGTGTTAAATGGAATGCAGAATTTGCCTGAAAGATCACCAGGAGAGAGAAAACTCAGCAATAAATCCACATCAGGGTCTCATTATGAAATAGTATCTACTTTGCAAAACAGCAACAAGACTTCCAGAGGTGCTGCTGCCGATAAGAGAATAATAAGACTTCATTCTTATAGGGTACTTTACACTTTTCAACCATCAATCCACATTCAGAATAGACAAAGTACACATTATTCCTATTTTAAAGAGAGAGAGAGAGAGAAGTTAAGTGACTTCTAACCTGAAGAAGAGCTTTGTGTAGCTCAAGAGCTTGTCTCTTTCACCAGCAGAAGTTGATCCAATCCAAAGCTTGCACCAATACCTTGCACCTCACCCACCTTGCACCAATACCACAGTCATCCATCTCTCTCCAGTAAGTATTCAATGACATTTGGGGAAAATCTAGCCACAGTCCATCATTGCTTTCCAGGTAGCTGTACCAGAAAAGAATCCAGATGTATAGTCAACAATGTACCCCTGTACTCAATAAAGGATTATTGTGCAAGAGGATTGTGCTTCCTGTTAGCTTCTAATGCACCAAAAGAAATGTCATCACCACCAATACATTCCCTCTTTTCGTACAGTAATTTCCACAAGGATCAGGACACCCAGAAACAGCACCTTGATTTTTATGAAGATTATTGACATCTGTTTCGCTGTAGAGGAAAGTTTTCTTCAGCTTCACAAACAAGGAATGAGAATTTGTTAACATTTATCAGCAGTCACCATATCTGGGAGACCACAGTTGCTTCTAGAGCTGGGAAATTTTTTTCAAACAATGTAATCAGAAAACGTAATATTTTCCTGTTTATGAGCTGCCTGAACAGAGCAATTACTACAAATCATTTCACTATTCAAAATTGTTTGACTGCTTCGTGCAATTGTATTTCAGTCTATGGGGTGACCATAAAGCCCTAAATAGATAACTGCTTCCTCCCTGAACAAAATTTCATCATGGTGTGGGGGGGGGGGGAACCCACGTAAATGGATTACCCAAATCTCAGCAACAGGCCTGAAATTTGCTTTCCATGAATTTGTATGAGCAACAATTCTAAAGAATCTCCACTAAAAGCGAATGAAAAGCAAAATTCTACAAAGAAGTTTGTTGTGAATATTTTTCCTACTATTTCTCCAGCTCTAGTAATTTTATATTCTAAGTATAGGGAAATACTGTGTTTTAACAAAGTAATAACTGGTGGTAGATTTTAAGTTTTCCAAATGGTAGCCACTGTATACTAATCCTCTGTCAGCCAATTTTGCTACCCCATGTCATTCTTACATGCTAAAAAAGGGCCTGGAGTATGTTAAGAGTGCACAGCAAGTTGTAGAAACTTGTGGTTAAGGCACTGAATCAGACCCTGAGATCAATTCCCAGCTCTGCTACAGACTTCCTGTGTGACCTTGGACAAATCATTTCATGTCTCTATGCCTCAATTCATCTATAAAATGGGGATAAGACTTCCTTTCCTCCCACAGTTTGTCAGCCTTATTTAGACTGTAAACTCTTGAGGGCAGGGACTATCTTACTATGTGTGTGCAGAGTACCTAGCACAATGGAGCTTCCATTTCATCTCAGGCTTCTGAGCCCTACTATAAAAACAGTAATAAAATAAGGGAACTGTTTGAATTTTTAGTTTGAGAATAGAAGGAATATACACACAAATGTACTTTTTTTTTTAAAAAAAAAGGTTATCCTTGTTGATTTCACATTACCAAATTGGTTAGTTTAAACAACAATTTGCACTGGGACAAAGGGCAAGGTTTAAGTTGGCTTTCAAAATGAGTACTTTGCTAATAATCTAAATTAATGGCTCATTAAATCAAGCCAACAAAGCCTCCAATAGATTCTACAGTAGCATTTTAAAATTATCAAAATCCTGAGCAGGTCCTTGTCTTCAAGCCAAAGGGCTTGCTTTCAGGCTTCTGTATGAAAGCGCATGATCAAACATTAATCTTTGAGTGCCAGTTCCAATATTTTTATTTGAGGCTCCAAAGATTCCAGTATCCTTCAGTTAATATATATTGACAAGCAGTCAATACAATATAAAACTTTTATAGCATTCTCTGTTCTGATGAGCCAAAACCTATATCAAATTGCTAAAGTAGGTTTGATTTAAAATAACTGACAAACTCAGCAATACAAACCTCAAGTGGGAAGCATTACAGCCATGGTGGGTAAGGGGGTACAACATCGATGAACATAAACCAAAAAGGGTTGGGAAGTAGATAAGAGCCTCTTGAAGACAATTAGGCAAACAGGGAATGAAGAGGTTATTCTGGGACTTGGCAGTCAGCTAGGAGAGATATACTACCAGAGAGACCCCACCATCCATCTATAAGACAGCCTTATTTGGGTATTCTTTCTACACACGCTAGAGCTTTTTATGTTCCAGTAATACGTTAAGTCAGCTGACAGTATAACAGGATAAATGAGAAGTATGGAAGAGTTTCTTTAAAGCGTGCATCAGGGGGAAAAAGCAGCAGGATGAACAAGGGGAAGTGGTCCTTCCCTTCTCAAGCCCCATTTCCCAATAGGACCCTACGTAAGTCTGCCGGGAGGGGCTAGCTGCCAAATACCCTTGATGTGAAACTCGAGGCCCTCAGCACAAAAGTTGGACTGTGTACTGCTTACAGCTGAACACATGAACCTGCCGGGGTGACTCAGCAGAAATAAGGATTTGCTTCTACTGATTGTCATCACAGCTGAAGACAGGTTACCACAAGAGAAAAATATATGTAATAGATTCCCCAACCTTGAGTTCATTCAGCAAAGGTAAGATAAGGCATTCCTCTTCTCTGCCTAAATTCCCCACTTCTGTCTCTCAAGCAGCCATCCTTCTAACTTTCCCCCAAGCACCTGGGCAAGGTGAGGAGTTAAGCTCCTGGAACCAGGTAGATCTGGAAGCAAACCAGAGTAGAAAGCACCATAGCTGCTACACTTCAAGACAGAGTAGATGCTGGAGATTGTCTATAAGAAGAGAGACTTGGCAAAAGAAGGATTCCTTCTTATTTTTCCAGTCCTCAGCATAGCAACACAACTAGAAAGATAACAAGTTAACGATAGCAAAAAGGATTTTAATGACACAGAGGCTAGTGCAGAAATTCTCTACCCTGAAAAGCTCTGAGAAGCCGATGGAGATACATATAGGTATTTTGTATATTTTTGTACCTAGAATCTGCAACATGCCTTTGATAGAAAATAAATAGATTACAGGAGAGAATCACAAAGCCTTATAATAGGATCCGGCTTGAATGGCAGTATATGGCTGCCTCTCCAAAGGGCTGTGACTTTGTTTGGTATAAGTATCCTACAAGTCTATTAGTATAACTGCTTTAGTAAATATCCCTCAAAAATACTTCTTTATTTGTGGCATGAGAGGCTACCTAAGACTACTGCTTTATTTGCTCAGTGATAACATTTATTTGCCCATACTAAACTAAAGTAAGCAGAATACCATGTTGTAGTTGTTGTTGCTATTCCTAAAATGGGATAGAAACAGATTGCAGTATCGTTTGAAAAAATATTGCTGGTTTTGCTATTTCCATTTTATAAAAGGATCAGATGTTGTATAAATCTTATTCCCTCACCAATTTAAGATAACTTCTGCTTCTCGTACCTTGTTTTCCCTCACCCAACAGGAGACATACAAAATAAAACCCATGCAAAATAAGCAACAGTCAGAGTTTCTTAGGATAACCTATGCTTTAAGAGACAATATCAATTAAATTAAGGGGAGAGGCAGATAACTTTATCATGTTTGCTCCTGCAGTAGCCACTTACATACTGTTATAGGGTCTGTATTGAAAATAGGAGCTTTTTTAGAAAGGTCATTCCAGCCAGAACGGACACAACATTCAAAGCAAGAAGTAAAGTCTTATGAAATGGAAGATTACTATGGAAGTACGATAGAAACATTTGGCCACTAGAGCAATATGCTTTGAATATTGAGCAATTTTGAGAAGCTTTGCAACTGCATTTCATCTCTGTTGGAATCTGCATAATATCTTATTAGGAAAGCTCAAGTCTACCACTGTAGTATAAATTTATCTGGTCGTCTCAAGGGCATAAATCACCACTTTGAAATCAAACTAACAAAGGCAGCAGCCAAGCACTAAAGTGTCTGTGGAACAATAACGAGCTCCCAATCATTCATGGTCCTTGGAGATCCCATAAAGCATCTGCAAGATTTAGGGTTATTGTTTGGCACCTTAAAATCATATTCTAATTCAAGTAATTGTATTCAGCCAATTTAAGACAATTCTATTCCCCAAAAAGATGGAGAAACTGTTCTTCACTTCCCTAACGTTGTGTATTGGCTGCCACTCACCTCTCCAGAGGTGGCTGTATCTCTGTGGGGAACAGGATTCCTACATATTCAGTAAAATTTTCAAGTCCATAGGTAAAGTTTTCAAAGTCGACTTAGGAAATTAAGGGACAGATTTTAAAGGTATTTAGGCTCCTAACGAATCATATATCTCATATGAAAATCCTACAAGGTGCCTATCTGCATCTTTTGACATCTAAATACTTACAACAACGTGGCCTTAAGTCACTTTTGAAAATGTTCTGTATGTGCCTAAAGTGAAGCTAATTAAATCAAAATTTAGGCACCTAAATACAGCTTATCTGATTTTCAGAAGTACTGAGAATTCCCAAATACGATTTAAAAAAGACAATAAGAGGAGTAAACATTTATCCTGCATTTCACCTTTACATTCTTAATATAGGCAGGTTTAATACTATAGTGAGATTGATCAATTACAATGCCCAACCAGCATCTCTGCTGAGGAAATCTCAGACAGTGAAAGCTGATAGGTGTAAACCAGCTGCCAGAGAGATGCTCAGTGCAGATACTATAGCAGAAGCTTTAGATATCAAACATCACTGTAAAAGTTATGTTGGCTGACATTCAGAGGCTATTGCAGCCCAGTTTACTGAATGCTAGTTGTATAGTTAGCTGTGAAAAAGTTACTGAAGTTTATGTTCTAGTTCTACCAAGTTTTAAAAGTAAAGTCACAGTGAACTAAAGACCAACTTGCACGGACCACAAATGCTACCCGGTATTTTGCTGCTACCCAGTGCTAGTTATGAATGGCATTCTGGGGAGAACACCTTTCTGTAATGACCGTTCACTTTTCATACACAGAGCGGTCACAAAGTTCAAAAGGCAAGTGCATGTCTCGCCAGCTATAAACTGTGAATTCTAATTGAAAATCAAGTTTTGAATTCAAGTTGGCATTTCTGAGGCAGTTACTTTTGGCAACCGTCTTACTGAAGAGTGACACCAGAAGCTTGGGATCCCAGTAAAAAGAAAACAGCAAATATTGTGTTTAACCTTTTGCAATGCTGGCTTTAGAGAGAGAACATTTCATTAAGTTAAAAGTTTTACTGAATTTCTTTAAAGATAAAAGCTCTGACTTCTAAATAAGATTAATAGTAAGACTGAAACTGGCTCAACACTACAGACAGATTATCAAAGGCAAGGCTGCCAACTGCATGTCAGAAACTATCAGTGAGAAAAAGAACAGAACTTTAAGGAACAGGTGAAGGAATAAAAGAATTATTAACCCTTAACTCAGGCAGAGTTCTCCTGTTGTGGGGACAGATTTATTTAGATGTTACTTAAGAATTCTTTGGCTCAGCACAGTGTTTTAGTGATCTTAGGCTCAGCTTCTCAATAACTACACATGATGTTAAGCCTTCTGTTTCATTGGCTTAAATGTGAAGAAAAATTGCAAGTGGCAAAACCAGCTTTTTCCTCCATAAATGATGTGCTGTTTCTAACGCTACAATGTCAACATTCTCAGCTTGCTTACAAAAGCTGCAAGTCTTGTCTAGTTTCTTGTCTAGTCAGTTTCATAAAGGTAAATAGAGGTGTCCCCCCAGGGATCTGTACTAGGGCCATATTCATTAAATGATCTGGAAAAAGGGGTAAACTGTGAGCTGGCAAAGTTTGCAGGTGATACAAAATTACTCAAGATAGTTAAGTTCAAAGCAGACTGCGAAGAGTTACAAAGGGATCTCACAAAAGCGGGTGACTGTGCAACAAGGTGGCAGATGAAATTCAATGTTGATAAATGCAAAGTAATGCACAGTGGAAAACATAATCCCAACTGTACATACAAAATAATGGGATTGATATTATTAGCTGTTACCACTCAAGAAAGAGATCTTAGAGCCATTGTAGATAAGTCTCTGGAAACATCTGCAGGAGCCAGTAGAACCAGCATCTTCTGAACAGGGAAAACTAAATCCTGGACCAGACATGGTATGTTGGCTACACCAAGAAACACCATAGCCTGATCTTCAACAATTTCAATAACCATAGCCTAAAGGAAACTAAAGCAAAGAGACAAAACCAAAACCAATGAAAACAAAAATACAGAAGAGACAAGATGAGCTGAGTCCCCTTTGAGAGATTTTTAGGTTTAAACCTCTCATTTTAAACAACTGAATACTCTGGTTTATGGATAGGGGCTGGCCCTATAGATCTTTCCTATATGTGATATGTTGAGTGCGGGGGGGGGAAGCTGTTTTATAAGAAAGTATTACCCATTTAAAAACCTACCTTCCACCTTCTGTGCTTCAAAAATCCTACTCCCACTGAAAAAAAAAACACACATTAATTATCATTAAGAAACAATGTGCCATCTTATACTCATGAGATCCTAAGGAAAAAAGACCAGACTTACGCTTGGTGTAACACTACTGGAGTCAGAGTAGTTATATAAGGAATACAGTTTGGTATGAAAGGTTCTTGACCATATTCCAGAACCTCCCCCACAAGTTTAGGAACAAAAAGGGACATTTTGCATAAATCCATGAAGCAAGCAGACAGTAAGTGCAATTATTGGACTATAAGTCTTCCAGGTTGTAATTGAACTGGCTAGTGCAACAAATGAAGTGTAAAATAATGTGCATTCTGTTTGGTTTTTATTTTTCATCCAGTCAGGCTGCTTTTGATTCACTTAATGTTAGAGAAATCTGCCTGTAGGCAGCTCTTTGACATCCATAAGGCTTCTGTCCTAGTTACATTTTCAAATGCTTAGCAATGTTATCAGGTGCACCGCATTATTCACTACAATGCAAGTCTAGGAATTAAAGTGTGTCTTTACATGACCATATTTTCAAAATCAATTAACATTATTGCAATGAGATTCATTAATCATGAAATAGTCATACAAAAGTACACTTAAAAATGTGCTGTGTGCATACTGCCAGCTTCAGACACAGCAGTGACGGGGACATATTCTCACCAGTGAAGGGTTTTTCCCCTAGAACTTGGTGCTCTGAATTAATTCATCATGAAACACTGAACAAGTACCATTACATTTTGGTTTTAGCAAGAACAGCAGCTTTGATTGTATCTTCAATTACTTGACTTTTCACACCAAACATTGTCCATCACAATGAATACTTGTTCCACAGGACGGTTTGTTCCTGGCAAAACACAGAGCAAATTCTATTTGGCATAGCCATATGTCTTTAACAAAGATTTTGCTATGAAAAAAGATGTTTTGATTGTGAAAATGAAAATATAAGATTCTTCAGGTGTCCCAGGTAAGTTTGTTCTAAGGATGCCATACAAAAACTGACAGTTTCATTAGAACTGGGGTATATGTTCACTTTAATCTGCAGGCATGATCCAGATCTCACTGAAATCAATGAGTATCTTTCAAGTTATTTCTGTGGGCTTTGGATCAAGCCTGTTAAATATAACTCAGTTTGTAGAGACTCATTTGGCAGTTTACAATTGTAATAACCCATCACATCTGATCTAGAGTTTGTGCATCCATAGTGCACGATCAAGTCCTCTGAACGTCCAAAGTTTTAGTTCACTCCCCTAATCTTAACCCAAAATATTTCTGCCCCATCCAGCCACCCCACCCCTCCAAAAAAAACCAACTTGTAAAAATATTTATACAAAACCATACTCTGAGCTTGACAATTTTTGATAATGTCCAGGGTTGTCAGCCATCCACATACTAACAACCTCTACCTACAGAATAAAACACAGTGAGTTGCAGTGTGAGTTTCCTCACCAGTGTGTCTCAGAACTGATCAAGCAGGCTCACTTCTTGGATTGAGGTGGCATATTCAGCCACTGGTTCACAGGCTGAGGCTACCAACCACCATTTAGGATGGTGACCTTTTGACCATTTAAATAATGCATATCGAATAGAACAAAATATCTTTAGTTTTAAAAAAAGAAAAGGAGTACTTGTGGCACCTTAGAGACGAACCAATTTATTTGAGCATAAGCTTTCGTGAGCTACAGCTCACTTGCATCCGATGAAGTGAGCTGTAGCTCACAAAAGCTTATGCTCAAATAAATTGGTTCGTCTCTAAGGTGCCACAAGTACTCCTTTTCTTTTTGCAAATACAGACTAACACGGTTGTTACTCTGAAACCTTTAGTTTTAAAAGTTTTCTATGGTCTTTTTGGGGTATTGCGTAAGCTTTAATAGTTCTGATAATCTTGTGTGTGTAAATAACACAAATATATTTTATGGCTGACACTTAAAAACTAAAAGGGCAAGCTTCCTGTGACATCCTGGCACCAATATTCACCACCGTCATGTAATCCGAATATGTTTTTTATGAAGTATGCCTTGTGAGGTATCATTCTAAAAGTCTTGATCTGCTTGCTAGACATTGATATCTTGTTGGATTGTATGTGCTGTCGTCGTATGTGAAGTTATGAAGTCTGGCTATGTCTGTGTTACTGAAACGTGTTGTGAGGTTGAAAACAACCACAAGCAGACTTTCAAGTACAACAGGAAAAAGGCCAAACAATGTTAATGGCTTACTGAGGAAATGCACACAAGCAGGAGGATTATCCCAGGAACTGTGTACAATAGAAACCTCTCCGAGATAGCACTACACAATGGGAACTGTTTGACCCATTTTGTCACAACAAAAGAGCTTTCCAGCAAGTGGGAAGAAGATATAAAAGTGGGACAATGATATCATAATGGTGCCTCACTCTCCCTACAACAACTCACCTGGAAACACCTGAGGGGCGAGGACTGAACTGTGGGAAGTGACGGTCCTAGGCTTGAGGGATTTTTAGCCTGTGTCTGAAAATCTGGGAAAGCCAAGGCAACTTGTGCCTTAAGAATCTGCCAGCCTGTTTATCACTCGGGGTGCGAATTTGCTAATTTATATCCTACTTTTCTAATGTGCTACGCTCAGTTTGCAGTTTTGTTTATTTAATGAGGTAATCTGCTTTGATCTGTTTGCTATCTCTTATAATCACTTAAAATCTAGCTGTTGTAGTTAATAAACTCGTTTGTTTGGTCTAAAAACTAGAGCATGGAAATCATAACTGGAGGGCAAAAAGCTGTTGCATATCTTCCTCCACATTGAGAGAGGAGGCAAATTTCATAAGCTTACGCTGTACAGTTCTCTGTGCAGTGCAAGACGGTATAATTTTGGGTTTAAACTCCAGAGGCGGGTGTGTGCCTTAGCAACTGGGAGGTGCCTTAGCTGAGCCTTCCCATGCAGAGCTGATCTCAGCATCTGTGTGAGAAGCTGCAGCTGGGTGTATCCCTATCTGTGTTTATGCTGTGAAAGAGCAAACGTGGAGAGCTTGGCAACTTATCGCAGCACCACAGTGTGAAAGGGAGCCCAGGCTGGTGCATCAGGGAGGCTCCGTGGTACCCCAGTTCCAAGTGGCACCCCTGTGGGAACCCATCACACTTCCCAACCGCGCAGGGAATATAGATAACAGTTTCCACTAATTTAAATGGAAACCAAATCCTCTAGGAAACTTTGGAAAAATCTTAAACATCTGCTTGTGTGCTATAGGCCTGCAGACCCCCTATTTAACTCCACTAAGGGCATGGCTACACTTGCAGATGTAGAGCACTTTGAGTTAAACCCGCCTTTGGAGAGCACAGTAGTGAAAGCGCTGCTGTCTGTCCACACTGACAGCTGCAAGCGCACTGGCGTGGCCACATTTGCAGCACTTGCAGCGGCATTGGGAGCGGTGCATTATGGGCAGCTATCCCACAGAGCACCTCTTCCCATTCTGGCGCTGTGGCTTGTGGGAAGGGGGCAGGGGATGCGGGGCATTCTTGGTCCTGTCCCAACACCCTGTGATGCATCAGTTCGCATCCCAGCAATCCCTGTGCTTCCGTCCACATTTGACGCCATCTTTCAACGTTTTTTGTACTGCGCACTCTGTCTCCCCTTTCAGTCTGCAGGAATGGAGCCTGAACTGCTGAGGAGGATGCAGTCGAGTCTCGCCAGCACGTCACGTTTGGCAGTCGAATTACTACTTAAGATCCAAACCGACAGTGAGGGCTCCAACAATGATGTCGACTCGAGTAACACAGATGACACAAGTTTGCTTGTGGCATTCACGGACATGCTCACCACTGTGGAATGCCACTTTTGGACTTGGGAAACAAGCACTGAGTGGTGGGATCACATCATCATGCAAGTCTGGGATAACGAGCAGTAACTGCAGAACTTTCGGATGAGAAAAGCCACTATCATGGGACTGTGTGAGGAGCTCGCCCCCACCCTGCGGCGCAAGGACATGAGATTGAGGGCTGCCCTGACGGTGGAGAAGAGGGTGGCTATTACAATCTGGAAGCTGGCAACTCCAGACAGTTACCGATCGGTCGCCCACCAGTTTGGAGTGGGAAAGTCGACCATTGGAATCATGTTGATGCAAATTTGCAGGGCCATTAATCACATCCTGCTCAGAAGAACCGTGACTCTGGGTAACGTGCATGACATTGTAGATGGCTTTGCACAAATGGGTTTCCCTAACTGCGATGGGCAATAGATGGCACATATATTCCAATTCTGGCACCAGTCCACCTAGCCTCCGAGTATGTTTATCAGAAAGGGTATTTCTCTATGGTTCTCCAGGCACTTGTGGATCACCGTGGGCATTTCATTGACATTAATGCAGGCTGGCCCGGAACGGTGCATGATGCACGCATCTTTCAGAACACTGGCCTGTTCAGGAAGCTGTAAGCCGGGACTTTTTTCCGAGACCAGAAGATCACCGTAGGGGAAGTCAAAATGCCCATTGGGATCTTTGGGGACCCCGCTTACCCTTTAATGCCATGACTCGTGAAACCCTACAAAGGGAGCCTTGACAGCAGCAAGGAGCAGTTCAACAATGGGCTGAGCCAGTGCAGAATGACTGTTGAGTGTGCTTTTGGCCTTTTACAGGGCTGCTGGCGCTCTCTGTATGGGAAGCTGGACCTGGCCAATGACAGCATCCCCGCGGTTATATCTGCATGCTGTAGCCTCCATAACATATGTGAAAGGAAGGGTGAACGATTCACTCAGGCATGGAACTCAGAGGTTCAATACCTGGAGACTGAATCTGAACAGCCAGAGAGCAGGGCTATTAGAGGGGACCAGCGCGGGGCTGCAAGGATTAGGGATGCCTTGAGGGAGCAATTTGAGGCTGAAAGCCACCAGTAATGTCTGGTGCCCTGCACGGGAGTGAAGAGCAGTGGTTCCAATGTTAGTAGGAATCTGTGTTTGCTACGCTGACTTGCAGTGCCTGTTTCTTTCCTGGGCTAAGGTATCTTTTACTTTATGCAATAATAAATGTTTTCAAAGCCAAAAAATCCATTTATTTAAAAGAAAAACCATTTATTGAAAAGAAACACAACTGCTTGGGAATCAGAAAGGGCAAGGGGGTGGGCTGGGGAACGGTACAATCACAGATTTGCATATGTCCTGTTATCGTACTCAGCCTTCCTGTCTGGAGTGCTGTACAATGAGTGCTGCAGTTCAGGATGGCTATACTGCATGGTGATGGGGGTTGAGCGCAGTGGGTAAGGGTCATAGTTTTCAGAGTTGGGTGGTGAAGTTACAGGTGTTGGAGGCAGCTAGTGGTGGTAAGAACTCAGATGTTGGGGAAAGTGGGTTGGAGGTGACATGGGGTCAAAAGGGAAAGAGTTTTGGGACAAGGGCTGCAGTGGGGGTCGGGCACGGTAGCGCTTTGCCTGCATGGCTACGAGCGCCTGGATCGAGTCCGCGTGGCGCTCCATTATGCTTATCAGCTGATCCGTGCTTTGCTGCCGGAGCACCGCGCTTTTGTGCTGGTGCTCCTCATTCTGCTGGCGGATCCTCCTTTCACTGTCCCGCCACTCCTGCACTTTTCAATTTTCATTACTTGAATGCCTCATTACTTCATGCAACACGTCTTCCTTGCTTCTGGGTGGCGTCTTTCTGATTCTTCGAAGTCTTTCAGCTGATGATAACACGGATGGCTGAGATCTCAAAGTTGCATCTGTAAAGACAAAATGCAACACTTAACAGAGGCAGTATTGTTCACACCAGACAGAGCAATGATTCCCCCATACTTAAGGGCAAGCACAGTCTACACAATAGCATAATTTGCCCGTCCCAAAGTGAGCGCACATAACCCACCAGAGCCCCAAAATGGTGCGTAAGCACAGGGTCAAGTGTTACTGATTGTTTCATGGCTGTACCGTCCTCTGGGTTTCTGTGCCTTGGGGATAGCCAACAGCAGCAGGGGGCCCCTATACTGAATACCGTCCCCACATTTTCCACAGGAGTTCATCCTGGAAGATATCTCGCTGCTGAGGGTGACCTGGGAAGCAAGGGAGGGTCTTCTACTGCAATGTGGATTCCACCCTGGTCCATATGCAGCTTGCCTGTGTGCAGCAATGGTCCCCCTGCACCTCACAGCACAGTGGCGCGGACAAGTTAGCCTTACTGGGACAAGGAACACAGTGGTTCTCCCGAGAAACCTGTGCAAGTGCATTGCCCAAGTTTTGGATGAAACCTTTGAATAGATCACTGAGGCCGATTACCATGATGTGAGAGAGCATATCAACGTGCTATTCCGCATCTAGGCATGCATGCAGCCCTAAACCTCCTCACCCCAAGAGCTCGCACCAAATAACTTCCTTCCCAAAATAAAAGCTGCTTACCGGGAACCTCCTCTGGTGTTTGTCCTTCCCCAAGCACCAGCCGCCGCGACTGGCTACCTTCCTCCTGGCTTGAGAACAGCTCCTGGCTACATGCATCGAGGGATTCCAGGGTGTCTTTCTCCACCTCAGCACCCTCGCTCCCGCTTTGCTCCTCCTTCCGCCTTGTTGAACTGGGCTCTGAAATGTCCACGGTGGTACTCGGACTGGAGGTGGGATTGGTCCCAAGTACCGGGTCCAGCTCTTTGTAGAAATGGCAGGTTGCAGAGGCAGCACTGGAGCGGCTGTTTGCCGCACGGGCTTTGCGGTAGGCATTCTGCAGCTCCTTCACTTTAATCCTGCACTGCAGTGCGTCCCCGTCATGGCCCCTTTCCATCATGTCCCTTGATATCTGCCCGAAGGTATCATAATTCCTATGGTGGAGCGCAGCTAGGACTGGACAGTTTCCTCCCGCCAAACACTGATGAGGTCCAGCACCTCACCATTGCTCCATATTGGGGATCACCTGGCGCATGGTCACCTGGAAAGAATCGTTGAGAGTACTCCACACCTGGCTGAGCAAACAGGAAGGGGACTTTCAAAATTCCCAGAGAATTTAAAGGGCGGGTCTGATGGTTGGTCACCTGAGGGCTAGGCAATAGAGTTCAAAGCAATGACCAGAGTGGCTAGACCAGGCCTTGTGGGACACTTCTGGAGGCCGATCAGAGTGCACTGTAGGACCAGGGCATCCACACTGGCACCGTGGTGCTCCAGCGGGGGTGCAAAAAACCTTATTCTACTTGCTGAGGTGGAGTACCAGCAGCACTGTAGCCGTGGAGTCAGAGTGCTCTATGTGCCTTGCCAGTGTGGACGGGTAGTGAGCTAGTGCGCCCGGGGCTCCTTTATTGCGCTGTAACTCGCAAGTGTAGCCAAGCCCTAAGAGTTCCATGGGCAGAGGACTGGGACCAATATTTGTTACTTTGGTTAAATGAAACTTGAGTGATGAGAACCTAAGACTTCTTGGTTCAGAGGCACCAGAATGAACAACATTGGGCTGATTCATGATTCTGGAAGTCTTCGCATTATGCTTTTCTCCTTTCATTTGTAGTAGAAAGAATATTTGATACAGCAGAATTGTTATGTCTTCAGAGATGCGATTATTAAGAGACATTTGCAAGAAAAGAGCCACAAAAATTATTCAAGGTCTGGAGAAAACATGCAGTAAGAAACGTAAAGAGCACAATCTTATCCAAAGGAAGATGGAGAGGTGACTTGATTACAGCCTGTAACTATTTTCACAGGGAGAAAATACTGGGTACTAAAAGGGGTCTAATCTAGCAGAGAAAGGCATAACAAGGACCAACGGCCAGAAGCTGAAGCCACCCCAATTCAAATTGGAACTAAGGTTGTTGGGGTTTTTTTAAGTGAGGGGGATTAATCACTGAAACAGACTACCAAGGAAAACGGTCAACTCCCAGGGCTTGTGTACACTTACTGCCTGCAGAAGCACAGCTGTGTTGCTGTAGCACTTAGCAAAGATGCTACCCATGCTGACAGGGGAGCTTCTCCCATTGACCTAGGTACTCCACCTCCCCAAGAGGCAGTACCTGTGTCAATGGGAGAAGCCCTCCTGTCGACATAGCGCTGTCTACATGGGGGCTAGGTCAGTATAACTATGTCACTATATCAACTACGTTTGTAGACCAAGCCTCAGTCTCTTGCTGTCCACAAACAGACTTGATGCCTTTCTGGAAGATGTACAGCATAAGTTATCTGGCTCCACAGAGGGGTAAATGCATGAAATTTAAGGGCTGGCGATACACAGGAGGTCAGACTAGATGATCTAATGGACCCTGTAACAGGGTGCTGGCCAGAAGGTCCTGAGTCAGCCCTCTGTTAGCCCAGCTGCAATTTAGAAGCATTAATTGGGGCTGGCTGAGTATGCCATACCTAATTGATAGAAGGGAAGCACCTGCGGGCCTCATTAGCCAGGGGACTATATAGGGCTGGCAGGCAGGCAGTGAAGGGGGGGGTGGAGAAAGGAAAAGGAAGAGTCTGTGCGTCCCTGCTTGTGAGAGACGCTAGCTGTCCCCCAGGTTGCTAGTTTGGAGCAGTCTGTAAATAGAAGGTGGTGGGAGCTGACACCGTAAATAAAAGGCACTAGTGATTGCACCCAGAAGAGGTCTCTGGCTGATTTGTGGGCGCAGGAGTCCCAAAGGGTGAGAGCAAACAGGAAGGCCTCGTTACAGACCCTTTTGGTCTTAACGCTTTGAAGCTATGAAACGGATGTTGTACATACCACTATTGTAGGTTAACTGTGTTATGTGATTCTCAGCACTGTTCAGATCTCCCACAATTCCAAGAGTTCTGGCTTTGTGGGAGGATTGGTCACCTCAGTTGAGGTGACTAGTAGTTTTACACATGGTTATTCAGATTGCCTTGAAATTTAGTATGCCTCATAGGGATGTTGGGAAAGGTTATACAAGTTTGGGGTCATTTCAGCAAGGGGTTCCTGAGATATAGCCCCCTGAAAAAAAGAATTTTTCTTAAAGTTAAAGCTTTGACTCACTTTAGTGTGCACACCTTGCTTCTAAAGAGCTAGTGGCTTAACGGGATGGGAAGAAGAGAAGGAGCTAGAAATAGTGGTGGTGGTGGAGGCTATCAGTTGTGGGGATGGCATGGACAGGAGGAGAGAAACATTCCAGTCTTTTCTCAGGGGCTTAAAGTTAGTGTAATTGCCATGTAATAAAAATTGTCAACTTTTGGAGACATGGCCCATGTCTGAGATTTCTCTCACCAGCCCTGTTAGCACTATACACTCCAAAAAATTCAAAGCATGATTACCCCCATGCCACGCTAACCAAATATAATGGGGGAGGCACTTAGGAATGACATAGCAACCATGTGGCCTAGTGGACAGAGCAGCAGACTTGGACTCAGGACACCTGGGCTTTATTCTGGGTTCTGTCACTGGCCTACTGGGTGACCTTGGCCTTCACCTCTTTGTGCCTCAGTTTCCTCATGTACACAATGATGTTTCCCTCCTTGCTAAAGGTCTGAGATCTACTGATGAAAAGCACAGGGTAAGAGCTTGGTATTATTGCCTGACTACAGAAGCACCTCAACTGCAAATCTACATAAGTTACAACTACCAAAAAATGCCACCAACTCCTTCCAACCACATTTCTATCTTTTTTTTTAAACACAGAAAAACAAACCACACACACATACACACACCCCATCAAGAAAATTCCCTAACTTAGTTAATGCAGAGTTAAGGTTGCCTAGAGGTATCTTGTGCCCTTCTAGAACATAGTGTTCAGCTTCTGACAAGCTTCTGACAACCAAGAAATGGAGATTTACGGTAAACACCCACACAACCTTAACTCTGCCCTCCAGGAGCTGGCAATAGCCACTGGGACTATCTACATGCACTCCGGCTGCATTCACAGCATGTGGTATAGCTGCGCTGAATGCTACGGGAATTAGTTGGAGCAGCTTGGCAGAGCTGTGCTTGTGATATGAGGTGACTGGAGGCTGTGTGACAGCCCTTCTCTTGATTCCCCCCCACCACCACCTGTGTATGTGTGTGTGTGCGCGTGCGTGCGAGAGAGAGAGAGAGAGAGAGATCTCCAAATCAAAAGGTGCACGTGTACTTTGATAGATCCGGTATGCCTCATTCCAGCACTGCATTGTGTACGTTGGGTCAGTAGTTGTGTACAGGGGCCATGTTGGCATGGGGATTGTCAGCAGTTAGGTGTGAGAGGCGTGTGATGTATGGGTTTCAGGAAGAGTAAGGGAAAGGATGGTATCTGAGGGCAGGGTGCCTGTGGGTGAAAGGGTTGTAAAATTTAGCAGATATGGTATCCTTTCTATGGAGGTGGTGAAGTGAGTGCAGAGCAGCTAGTGCCTGTTCTGAACACCGCAAAGGTAGAATGCAAGTGTGTTATGGACGTATTAGGGCATGGCTGAGAAAGGGCAGCGTTGAGGTGGCATAGATATTTACATTAACTCTTCATTTCCTGGTTTTCAAAAGCTTGTGTTTTGCTAAATTCTATGTTGTGGAAGGGCACAAGATAGAGTTAAGGCCGCCTTGTGCTGTGTTAAAGTTGTCGGTGACTAAAATGGAGGTTTGGCGCTCAAGGGCTTACTTGCCCTCCCCCCCCCCCAGAGTTCCAGTGAGCAAATTTATCAGCTCTCAGGGCTTGATCGTGAGCACCCTCACCTCTGCCTGAAGCCAGTAGCAGTGATGGAGCCCTATGAGTGGGACCTAAGTTAGCTCTAATCATGACTCGTTGAACTTGATGGTTTAAAATATTCCTCCAGTTGCTATATCATATTTTTATAGGACTGAAGGGCCTGATATCTTCAGAATAACTTCCACTCAAATCAATGGAAAAGCGTTTGCACCAACTATCTGGTTTCTACAGAAAAAAAAGACAAGTTCTCATCTAGAATTACATGCTAGGAAAAAAGTGATAAACATCCTTGTAAGAGTTTGTACTGAGTAGCAACATAAAGGGGGCCCACTATGCAGCAGTCTGCACAGAGTCTGAATGGAAAGCTAGAGAAAATTGTTTCTAGGAGAGAATCTAGCTAAGGGACACCTCCCTACTGATCTGGAAGGCAACTATTAGGCAAAGTTACTTAAAAAAATAACTGAAATAGAACAGCTAAAAACTTCAAACAAAATAAGATGTTTTAGTTCACATCCAGTTCTACATGCAATGAAGTTTCAGACTTTACCCTATGTATTGTTTCAATTCTTTAACAAAGAGATGTTGATTAAACATTCAGTCCAAGCCCTGTGCTCACCTATGGCCTTCTAAACCATGCAACAATAAAAGAAAAAGGCTTTAATGTAATAAGCCTCACTCCTACAACTGATTGTGTGGGGGTGCACTGTGGCACCCACACAGGACTCTGCTGTTTTCAGTGGGACTCCACACAGTCCTCATAATCCACCCCTCTGCTAGCAGTTGCAAGATCAGAGCCAGGCCCGTGCACCCCCCATAAACCAGATTTTCCTAAAAGCTTCCGCACAACTTAGTCTCTATGAACAAGTCTACAACAGCAGCCAGGAGGGTACTTCCCAGTGCATGTAGACAGCCACCTACTAGCTCTGTTCAAACCACCACACGAAAAGTAGAAGTGTGGCTGCGGTAGCCTAGACAGGCACTCAGGCTAGCCGTCTAGTATTTAACCAGGGGGTCAGGCAGGATTGTACTTGGACAGATAACCCAAGCTGTCCCCCGTGCCCCTGCCACCACGCTGCAATTTTTAGCTCTCTAGCTTGAGCAGGGTTAGTGCATGTCTGTCTGCCTGGGCTGGGAAACAGGCTCCCAGCTGCTGTGCAGACTTAATCTAGGTTATAGGAACACCCCCTTCCTCCCCCCACCCCCAAATAAATTGGGTTGTGCATGGTTAATTGCACTTCCCAACCACCCCACCTAACTTAACTCAAGTTACTACCAGGACATGAACTAACATTTAGGTATGGATAGAACATGCAAATGTAGACTTTAGAGGTGACCATGAAAAAAGTGGGTTTGTGCCATTTTTATTTTGTATTTCATAGAGAATCTTTTCTCCTGCTTGATTTTTCCATTAAAAACCTATGTCTTGTCTACTGGTTTTTCTGCAGGGTACCTTCTATAAACTAGAGAACTAGGAGGTAATTGTTACCTTAATTTTGCAGATAAAGAAACCGAGGCTCAAAGTAGTGAAGAGACTTGTCCAAGGTCACACAACAGGCCTGAATGAGTCATCTCCTCTCTTTACTCAAAAGCAGCTGGGAGAAGAGAGTTTTACCACAGCCAGCTTGAGGGATTCAGATGTTCCACTTACCTCAGTCCTTGGAATGCTGAATACATTTTCACTGCTACATTGATTTTGCATTTTGGTCTCCTCTCTGTGGAGGAGAAGAAGAGCATTTACATCCCATCTCATTCATCTTTGGCTACCAGACACCAGCAGTCACTAATCAATCTAGAACTCCTTCAAAGAGCTGTCTGGTAAATTTCATTCTTGTCACTAAATTAAAGGACACTGAGGTGCCCTGTTCAGTCATGTAATGAGAGATCAACAATTGCAGTACTGAATTACTGGTTGATTTTTAATGTAATCTATTAGAGATGTTCCAGTCTTTATGACAATTTTACACATCTGTTGCCAGAGACAATAGTCAGAGAGAATACCTACTGTAGATAGTGTATTACTCAAATGATTACACAAAGGAATCATGAGATGATAAATTTGTTCACTAAAATGTGACTGTTACAAGAAATCCTCAATACATGAACAGCTAACTGGACTGGAAATGTTTCGTAGAAGATACCAATTATAGGGCATAGGGAAAAACACAAGTATGAATGATTCAGCACACAGGTATAATACACGAACACTCCCTTATAGTGTTTGGTCACCACAGGTTTACAGACAAAACTTTAGGATCACTGGTGACTTCAGTTTACCAACAGAGGGAGCTCCGAGTTTGGTACATTTGTTTTCCTAAGCAATTCTATAAAATGGTGTTCAGTCTTCTGTTTTCCCCCTCCTTAACTTTGCTTTAGGCTAGATTGCAAATAAAAATTGATTTTACTGGCAGACATTGGTTGAACAAGATGGTAATTATCCAATACTTCTTCCAAGCACTGGTTCAGGATGAGCTATATAACTCTAACTGTTACAGTGACTCATTTCTAATGCTAGCTATTTTCTGTCCCATATTTACCTCTCATCCACCTGCCACCACAAGACAAACTTAAGTAGAGGACTAGTCGTGAGATATGATGCCTCTCATCGCTGGGTCACTGGCTTAGGTCTGTTCTGTGACTTATGTGAAATGAGTTGGTCTTAGTCCAGTTTCTAATAGACAGGTATTCCCATCACATAAACAGTCCCATAATTCACATTGATTTGCCCCCATGTTGGCAAGCATAGAAGAGAGGCCAAGTATTGGAAAGGCATGGGCACTAAGATATGCAGAGATTTTGAGAGGCTATCTATGTCATGGCAGATTGGTGGGGCAATGCAGGGAAAGTTTGCACTGCTTCTGCCCTTGCTGGTCTTGTTCTGGGGCATTCCCAGGAGTACAAAGTTAGTCATTTATTTTTTAAAGGAAGCATATACATATATATCTTTCCACAAAGCAACAATAAATATTGGTGTATGTTGCATATGAGCAAGTTACTATAAACTGTATGGATTGCCACCTAATCCTTCTGAGATCAATGGTCAAGTGACCAGATTTAGGAATGTACAATTGCATGTGTAGTGTGAAGCCCCTCGGTGGCTTTGAAGCTACGAACCTCGGAATCTAAAAACCATGATCCTCTACTGATTGCACTAGAAGACCAATGTTAGCTCAAAGGCCATGCAGACTCAAACCTATGTGGTCCAGCGACGAGAGGAAGATTGTGTAAACCAGATTTACAGTGTGACACTCTGATTCATTTGCATATGTCCAACCTATGCAAATGCCTAGATCAGGTATTTCCACATGACTGTGGGCGGCAGGCTGCTAATGGCTTTATACACATGCAGATACCTGATTTAGTGTCAGAGATCAGGTTTCAGAGTAGCAGCCCTGTTAGTCTGTATCCGCAAAAAGAAAAGGACTATTATGGCATCTTAGAGACTAACAAATTTATTTGAGCATAAGCTTCTGTGAGATACAGCTCACTTCATCAGATGCATTCAGTGGAAAATACAGTGGGGAGATTTATATACACAGAGAACATGAAACAATGGGTGTTACCATACACACTGTAATGAGAGTGATCAGGTAAGGTGAGCTATTACCAGCAGGAGAGCGGGGGAAAAAAACCTTTTGTAGTGATACTCAAGGTGGGCCATTTCCAACAGTTGACAAGAATGTGTGAGGAACAGGTGCGGGGGGGAATAAACATGGGGAAATAGTTTTACTTTGTGTAATGACCCATCCACTCACAGTCTCTATTCAAGCCTAAGTTAATTGTATCCAGTTTGCAAATTAATTCCAATTCAGCAGTCTCTCACTGGAGTCTGTTTCTGAAGTTTTTTTGTTGAAGAATTGCAACTTTTAGGTCTGTAATCGAGTGACCAAAGAGATAAAAGTGTTCTCCGACTGGTTTTTGAATGTTATAATTCTTGACATCTGATTTGTGTCCATTTATTCTTTTATGTAGAGACTGTCCAGTTTGGCCAATGTACATGGCAGAGGGGCATTGCTGGCACATGATGGCACATATCACGTTGGTAGATGTGCAGGTGAACGAGCCTCTGATAGTGTGGCTGATGTGATTAGGCCCTATGATTCTGTCCCCTGAATAGATATGTGGACACAGTTGGCAACAGGCTTTGTTGCAAGGAGAGGTTCCTGGGTTAGTCATTCTGTGGTGTGGTGTGTGGTTGTTGGTGAGTATTTGCTTCAGGTAGGGGGGCTGTCTGTAAGCAAGGACTGGCCTGTCTCCCAACATCTGAGAGAGTGATGGGTCATCCTTCAGGATAGGTTTTAGATCCTTGATGATGCGTTGGAGAGGTTTTAGTTGGGGACTGAAGGTGACGGCTAGTGGCGTTCTGTTATTTTCTTTGTTGGGCCTGTCCTGTACTAGGTAAATTCTGGGTACTCTTCTGGCTCTGTCAATCTGTTTCTTCACTTCAGCAGGTGGGTATTGTAGTTGTAAGAATGCTTGATAGAGATCTTGTAGGTTTTGTCTCTGTCTGAGGGGTTGGAACAAATGTGGTGGTATCGTAGAGCTTGGCTGTAGACAATGGATCGTGTGGTGTGGTGTGGTCTGGATGAAAGCTGGAGGCATGTAGGTAGGCTAAGCAGTCAGTAAGTTTCTGGTATAGGGTGGTATTTATGTGACCATCGCTTATTAGCACCGTAGTGTCCAGGAAGTGGACCTCTTGTGTGGACTGGTCCAGGCTGAGGTTGATGGTGGGATGGAAATTGTTGAAATCATGGTGGAATTCCTCAGGGGCTTCTTTTCCATGGGTCCAGATGATGAAGATGTCAACAATGTAGTGCAAGTAGAGTAGGGGCATTAGGGGACAAGAGCTGAGGAAGCGTTGTTCTAAGTTAGCCATAAAAATGTTGGCATACTGTGGGGCCATGCTGGTACCCATAGCAGTGCCGCTGATTTGAAGGTATATATTGTCCCCAAATGTGAAATAGTTATGGGTGAGGACAAAGGCACAAAGTTCAGCCAGGGGGTTAGCCGTGACATTATCGGGGATACTGCCTGATGGCTTGTAGTCCATCTTTGTGTGGAATGTTGTGGTAGAAGACTTCGACATCCATAGTGGCTTGGATGGTGTTTTCAGGAAGATCACCGATGGACTGTAGTTTCCTCAGGAAGTCAGTGGTGTCTCGAAGATAGCTAGGAGTGCTGTTAGCGTAGGGCTTGAGGAGGGAGTCTACATAGCCAGACAATTCTGCTGTCAGGGTGCCAATGCCTGAGATGGTGGGGCGTCCAAGATTTCCAGGGTTATGAATCTTGGGTAGCAGATAGAATACCCCTGGTTGAGTATTCTAGGGGGGTGTCAGTGCAGATTTGTTCTTGTGCTTTTTCAGGGAGTTTCTTGAGCAAATGGTGTAGTTTCTTTTGGTAACTCTCAGTGGGATCAGAGGGTAATGTCAGAGAGTAGGTATCTGAGGGCATAAACACGCACACACACACCAACTCCTCACCTTCGAATATCTGGCCCCAAAAGCCTCACCGCCAAGATGTTTCTAGTCTTCTCATACCCCAGGCTTGTCATACTGCATCTTAACTACAATACTGTGAAATCATATGGCATTGTGACCAAAGACTCAAATGAGTAAGTGAGCTGTGGTGAAGACGGTCTCCTCTCTCACATTAATACTAAGTAACAACTACATAAAATTCACTCAGAAGAAATTGATATTCAATAAAGAGATTCATTATACAGCACAGCTAGAAAGCCTACCTTGGGAAGAAGTCTGAATCAAGTATCTCACTAATATTTTCAGTCATTCATTGGTAAACTGTCAAATCCAGATGGTTTTCCAATTTCCATTGCATCTCATTGTGTAGTACATTATATTATGTAGCAGGATCCATTTCTTAGCACCATGTGACAGAATTGTGAAGATCCTGATAAAAGTCAACAAAATACTAAATTTAACACACGGGGATTCAATTAAGATTGTTTCTTTTACATGGTCTTAGACAGAAGAACAAAGTCAAGCAACCCATATGAAGCCTCTGTCATTCACAGGAAAAATTATTTGCAAAAAAAGTGTTTTTCTTATTCATATATTGTGAGAAGAATAAAAGGTCAGGTTATCCATGAGAATCAGGTACAATTCTTTGCTATATCAGCAATCTTCTCAGTTGTGCAGACATTTAAATCCTGGGGCAGTACAGTGAAAATTTTATGCTCTGGCACAGGGATTATAGTAGAGAGGTAAATAGTCTCTCTGGCAAACCAGAAATGGGACTGCGTCTGTCAAGACCCTCATTTGTATTCTGCTGCGAATAAATCCAGAGCCAGCCACTGGTCATTAAAAGCTGAAATCCCAGGCTTGGTAATGCTGTACAGTTCACCCCTGATCGCATTAACTCTCGTCTAAATTGCTGTAGGTTAATACTTTTTTGGTTTTGAGACACGATACTTATATCTGACATTTGGATCTGTTTAGTAACAGAGACAACATGCAACAGTAAGGCACTTTTAGAACACTATTTGCTACTCTTAAGGGTAATTAGTCTCTTGTGGCTTTATAAATAAAAAAAAACCCCATACAGATGGAATGGAATATCCCTAAATTGTTTACTTGTCCACCAGGTGTACCAGCAGACAAACAGCCTGGGCACAGTTTGTTTGGCAAAGCAGCAAGAAATACTGACAGCAGTTCCCTATCCTCTAGTCAGGGACTTTTCCTTTCTTCGGTCTGACCTGGAAGATGCTGATGATAAATATATTAGCTTGCAACTATGCTACCATAGGCTGTGATCATCTCATCCCACAGATTTATCCAGGTCAGACTGGGTCAATACCTAGATGGGAGACTTCCAGGAAGCAGAGTGGGAAGTTTAGTAGATATTCATCCCTCTGCGTCAGCATTACACAAATAATGCTGGGAGTAGTGAGGTGCCTTTGTTGTTTTCAGAAAAGTTGGGCTGAAGTCAAGCACCCTCAATAGCACTTGTTACACAGGAGAGAGTCACATTGTAGTTATCTGCAAATAAAAAGGATAAAATTCCTGTAACAATGGACTCTCCTTGGGATTTGAAATGAATGACAGTGCAAAGCTGGTCTTTACTTCTGCTGTGATGTGATTTCCCACACTTCTGATGAAACCAGTTACTTGATCTCTTCTAAAAGTGTGTGTTCAGGTAAAATTTAAGATGGACCTATAAACCAGTTAAAGAAGCTGCCAACACTAATTTCAATCTTCTCAGAATGAGGAGGAGGATGGGGAGTGAGGTTGATACATTGACAGTGGCTAGGCAATTGGTATGCTGAAATTGCTACTTACTATGACAGTTACTGTTCACCTTGATCTGCCCTTTTCTTTTACTTTATCCACCTGTTGTATGGACTAGAAGCTTTCTGGTATAGGGACCGTCTTAATTGTGTGTATATGTATACACACACACACACACACTCACACTCACACTCTTTAGGACAGTAGAGCCCGGATTGAGGAATTAGAGGCTGCTATAATATAAATAGCCACAGACTAAAACTCTAGTATATATGTTAGATCCTGAGTAGAGAAGTAGCTCAGAAGGGCCGGGAAAAGCAGAGGTTTATACTGCATTTGGTAAAAGCTTAGTCCTCATGCTTTGATTTTAAGTATAAAAAGTCACTGAGCTTTCAGCAGCAGCAAAAAGTCCTACAGTCTCTTAGGAAAGTCCTAGAAGGATACTTGTAGATTTCTCAAGAGTAGTACACTACTCCATCACAATGTTCCATTAAGGAAGATGAACCCCAAAGGGGAGGAGGGGAGGATCAGACACTGAAGGGTGAACCCACATGCGTAACGATGGTGGATACCCTCCTGACACAATACAGACACACTTCAGAGTACACACTACACCTAATCCTTCTGGTCCCCCTCTCTTTCTGCCCACCACTCTAGAAGTGTGAGCACACACTTACCTTTGGGAAGTGCTTCCCTAGTGTTCTTGATCTGCTTTAGATTCAGAAGCCAGCAGTGCCTGCTTACTGCCTGGGGACCCCACTCTGGAGTCACAGGAGTGGTCCTGGGATGTTGTGATATATAGCCACACGGAGCACCACATGGTAGCACAAAACTCCACATTTCCATTCATCTCACTGAGATAACAAAGATACTATGCTTCGGTTTGAGGTTTTTTTAATTTTTTCCCCTAAACGAGCACTTCTGCCCTTTGGAGAAGTCCAAGTAAGTAGGGATGGGCCAGAATCAGGCTGCCATCAAGGAACAGGTATAACACTCCCAAATGTGCACATCCATGATGCTTTTTCAACCCACTGACATTCACCCATGCTCTAGTCTAGATGAGATCAGCCTTATACACAGCCCATGCAAGCATCTGACTCCAGCTAATCTAGGAAAGATTTGCATACAGTGCTGTGTGTAGAACCTGTGATGGCTTGGGAAGAGTGGCACCTGTGGTCTTTTCCCCCAGTCTCTCTCATGGACACTTTCCACGTGACAGGCTTCTACTTGCACCTTTCCTACAGTGGAACTCCATGTTCCACCCCACTTTAGGCTGGGTCACCAGGCTACACCCAACCTCTAACCCTACCATGCTGCCAAGGTTACAGGGCATCCGATGAAGTGAGCTGTAGCTCACGAAAGCTTATGCTCTAATGAATTTGTTAGTCTCTAAGGTGCCACAAGTGCTCCTTTTCTTTTTAGGGCAATCAGCGTCTTATATCTCCTTGCAGTCCCTCACGAGGGCAGCCCTCATGGGACAGGTTTGCGTCTAAGTGGAGCCCCAGGGCTCTGCCACTGAGACCGGATCCTGGGGTAGCGCCCTCCTTACTGTGTAAACATGACAGGTCTGACTGCAATTGATACGGCACGACACTCCACGCTGGGTAACCCTGACCAGTGTCCAGTTCAAGTGACTCAGAACAGCTCCTTCCAAACAGATCTATTGTCCATTCGCTCAGGTACACAGCAAGTTGGGGAAAGGGTAAATCCCCCAAGATCCACAAACTTCAGTCTCGTCTATAGCTCACCATCCCTCTCAAAGCTTCAGCAAGCCCAGCGACCTCAGACACATCCCACACAGCCTCTGCCCTGTTTCTCCAGCCGTGTGTGTTACAGGCTCTGCCGAAGCCTGGGCAGGGAGCGGCTCTTCACTCCTGCAGCATTAAGCAGAAACACTAATGATGGCCATGTATTTTTCTTGTATATGTTTGTGTATTTTAAAGTGTTTTTCAGCTCTACTCAGCAGCAGCGTACTTAGCATGCCGTGTACTGAACACCTGAAGTTGGCCTAAAAATGGCAATTTTTATAAATATACGATCCATTTGCCCTTAAAGCTTGTTATGCTTGCCAGAAACTATCCCTGAGATGGATAGAGCAGTTATGCCACTAAATTCTGTAACATAAAAGGAAAAATGCAATGGTAAGAGTAGCTAGAATATTGCAATATCTGCTTGATAAGGCTAGAGAGAATCTTATTTTGTGCAGCAATAGAAATAGCTACAATAATTCACATCAGCGGTGAGTGCCCTGAAAGTGATAGGCAACTAGTTCAAAGTTTCACCTGCCTGGAGCTATGAAGAACTTAACTAAATCAGACCACTTTTTTTAATTCCTCAAACGCCTTATTTGAAGATAATAAATAAACCCACTTGGATCCTGAACCTGGATTAGCACATTGCTCTCTGTGCCTCAGGTCAAGTGTTTGGCTCATTGTTGGCCTGATTCAATAATAGCTATTGAAGCCAACGGACAGACTCCCACCTGCTAGAAGAGGCATTCGATCAGGCACTAGAGGTATCAGGCCAGAAACGTATGTATTGAAGATCAAATACTTCCAAGTTTAAGAGTGTATACAAATCAGTTACCTTAATATGGGCAGCTTTCCCTTTGTCCGATCATCATCTTGGTGCTGCATCATGGGTAATAGCAAGAGGAAGTAACAGTAAATGTAGGCAATGGAAGGAAAGGAAGAAAGTGAATAAGCTGGAACAATCAGCATGTTTTAGAAAGTGATAGCAATTCTGCTCAGGTGAAAGGTGACCAGCCAGAAACTCCAGCTGGTAGGGGCAGCTGCAGAAGCAGCCAAAGCAGGAGCCTTTGGAACTTTCTACTGTTTTGACTGACATTTTCTGCCCTGTGCTGACTGGCAGTTTGGTCAAGTGACCCGTGCCAGCCAATGGGGGAGGAGGGCGGGAGGCAGAATGAGGGCAGTGGCTTCAGCAGTAGTACTGAGCATGCTCAGTACAAGCCAAGCAGCAAATCGGAGGGGGCGACTCTGCCCCCCCCCCGCCACGCATCGCCTTTTCTCCCTGCCCCATTGCCTTCAGTGTACCTTTTCTTTCCATTTAGCAGATTCCTTCCTGATTAACCCCCCGAAAAACCCCTGGAACTAAACATGGCATTTGCTGCCACCACACTGTTCACTCTGCTTGTGCATTCTAGCCCCGCCCCCACCCTGGCAGGGACGCCAGAACAGGGGGCCAGAGGTCCATAACCCCATCACTTTTTATCAGCCATAAGGATGAGTGATGGCGGGCGAGGCCCCAGGGGAAAGGAGCCCCTGTGGCCCCCCCACTTTTAGAGAGCTTCCTTCACTCCTGCACCCTGGGTCTGCTCAATTTAGCCTGTAAGCTCTATGGGTCAGGGACTGTTTGCTACTTTGTTTGTACAGTGCCTAGCACAATGGTCCCCACTCTTGGGTGGTTCTTAGTAATCAACATGATTAGTAATAATATGACTCCACAAACAATGAAATTTGAACTCTGTGGTACAGAGTAAACCATCCAATAAAAGGGAAAAACCCTCATTCAGGACATCTAGAAAACTTTTTGCTTCAGCTGTGATCTAGACAGGAGGAAAACCTGACTAGTTTGAGGTTTATGAAATAGGATTAACCCTATTTTAGTGACAATACCATTACTAGTACTGTACATTATCAAAATACTGTTCAGACATTACCTAAATCAATCCTCATGGCATCTCTGTGAATTAAGTAGGTGGTATTATTAACTTCTTTACATTTGGAGAAGATTGAGATGGAGAGGTGAATTGCCCTCTTTTATCTTTGAAAACTCGTGGCGAACGGGGGAAGTCCCGGATGACTGGAAAAAGATTAATGTAGTGCCAATCTTTAAAAAAGGGAAGAAGGAGGATCCTGGGAACTACAGGCCAGTCAGCCTCACCTCACTCCCTGGAAAAATCATGGAGCAGGTCCTCAAAGAATCAATCCTGAAGCACTTACATGAGAGGAAAGTGATCAGGAACAGTCAGCATGGATTCACCAAGGGAAGGTCATGCCTGACTAATCTAATCGCCTTCTATGGTGAGATTACTGGTTCTGTGGATGAAGGGAAAGCAGTGGATGTATTGTTTCTTGACTTTAGCAAAGCTTTCGACATGGTCTCCCACAGTAGTCTTGTCAGCAAGTTAAAGAAGTATGGGCTGGATGGATGCACTACAAGTTGGTAGAAAGAAAGAAAGGTAGAAAGATTGTTGGGCTCAACGGGTAGTGATCAATGGCTCCATGTCTAGTTGGCAGCCGGTGTCAAGTGGAGTGCCCCAGGGGTCGGTCCTGGGGCCGGTTTTGTTCAATATCTTCATAAATGATCTGGAGGATGGTGTGGATTGCACTCTCAGCAAATTTGCGGATGATACTAAACTGGGAGGAGTGGTAGATACGCTGGAGGGCAGGGATAGGATACAGAGGGACCTAGACAAATTGGAGGATTGGGCCAAAAGAAATCTGATGAGGTTCAATAAGGATAAGTGCAGGGTCCTGGACTTAGGACGGAAGAATCCCATGCACCGCTACAGACTAGGGACCGAATGGCTAGGCAGCAGTTCTGCGGAAAAGGACCTAGGGGTGACAGTGGACGAGAAGCAGGATATGAGTCAGCAGTGTGCCCTTGTTGCAAAGAAGGCCAATGGCATTTTGGGATGTATGAGAAGGGGCATAGCGAGCAGATCGAGGGACGTGATCATCCCCCTCTATTCGACATTGCTGAGGCTTCATCTGGAGTACTGTGTCCAGTTTTGGGCCCCACACTACAAGAAGGATGTGGAAAAATTGGAGAGAGTCCAGCGAAGAGCAACAAAAATGATTAGGGATCTGGAACACATGACTTATGAGGAGAGGCTGAGGGAGCTAGGATTGTTTAGTCTGCAGAAGAGAAGAATGAGGGGGGATTTGATAGCTGCTTTCAACTACCTGAGAGGTGGTTCCAGAGAGGATGGTTCTAGACTATTCTCAGTGGTAGAAGAGGACAGGACAAGGAGTAATGGTCTCAAGTTGCAGTGGGGGAGGTTTAGGTTGGATATTAGGAAAAACTTTTTCACTAGGAGGGTGGTGAAACACTAAAATGCGTTACCTAGGGAGGTGGTAGAATCTCCTTCCTTAGAAGTTTTTAAGGTCAGGCTTGACAAAGCCCTGGCTGGGATGATTTAATTGGGGATCGGTCCTGCTTTGAGCAGGGGGTTGTACTGGATGACCTCCTGAGGTCCCTTCCAACCCTGATATTCTATGATTCTATGCCCAAGGTAACAGTAACTACATGGCACAACCAAAATTGGACCTTGAGACCACGTCTCTCTCAATACTGTGCTCTTTCCTCCACTGGCTAGGAGAAGTAATACACAGGGAAGTTAAAAAACTACTCTGCATCCTTTAATATTACATGTCACACAAGATCCTAAGGCACACAACATTCAGAATTTGACTCCATTCTATGCACCTCTCCTGAAAGGACCAAATGACATAATTAAAAACATTTTCATGAGACTAATCTTTATTCTTTTTTTTTAAAGACACTGAGGAGTGAGCTAGACTGATTGTTTTATCCCTTTGTCTGAATCCCAGTGAATAGGAGTACTCTCAGACTATTTTGCCAATGTTTTGAATTTCTGTAGCTAGGGGACATTTTGTCATAGCTTAAAAAAAAAAACCCAAGACAATGGCCTGCAAAGACTGTAAGGAAAAGCCAAGTCTGGAATTGAATAGCAGAGTGGGATTCTAGTTCCAGAGATAAACCCAGCAACATCTGCCAGCTGACTCAGCTATTGTAGATGTGCCATATACTTCCAAGCCAAACTGCCCCCAAAAATATGCAATAAGAGACTTCAAAATGTGCAGTTCTGTAGGATTTAAAAAAAATTAATTAAAAAAAAACAGTGCTGATTGTTTGGAAGAGGAAGCTAAGGCTTCTGCAGTACAATGCTAGGAGTTTGGTTGTTTTTGTTTTAAATCAAAACCAGATTTTAATTTCAGCCTATATCCAGTAAATTGCCAGTTTGCTATTCAAGTGAAGAATTTAATGAGTCTCACAAAACAAAAACAGAATCTTGTCTCATGTGTATTGCAGGACTCAATCAGTGGTGTTGGAGTCTACTTGAATTTACATGGACTAAAACAATAACTTTGAAAGTAATAGTAACAGCACAACTAAAAGGGAAATTATGCCATTTTACTTCCTGTGTGGCACCAAATAATTTTGGTTCTCAAGACACAGTTGGAGGGTCCTATCTGAAGAATTTCAGTGCTGGAGGGAAGACAAGAAGCAGCATGGATACATGTCCACCTGCCACTACTACTTCACAGTAAAAATTTTAAAATGAAACACCACTTTCATGAGATAGCAAGAAAATCCCAAAATCTCATGCTGTGTGGGGGACATATGGCTTTAGGAAACAGACAAAACTGGTATTTTGTTTAAGGATCAGGGCCAAGTTTGTTGTTTGTTTTTTGCAGTAGCCTCCTAAGTCCATATTTAAGATACTAGATAAGTGACCTGTTTTTTTCAAGTGCTGAGCAACCACTAAATACCTTCCTAATATTTTTCCACTGAAGCTACCATTACAATTGGCACAACAAAGTTATAGGTGGGAGGAATGATCCATTGACTAGGGAGCTAGAGTTAGATTCTAGAGACCCAGCTTCAGTTCCCTTTATGTCCTTAGGCAAGTCACAGCTTCTCTATTCCAGAATTCCCTGTCAGTGAAACAGACAGAGTAGTAGTTCACTACCTTACAGAGATGTTGTAAGAATAAAAACATTAAAAAAAAAAAAAAAAAAAAAAGACTGAGGTTCGCAGGTCCTATGGTGCCCACACCCACATAGCAACCATAGATATCTGTGGTTGCTAAGGAAAGCAGTCTGTGCAGTCATGAACAACAAAAATTTAAAGGTTAAAGGTCTAGAAAACATGACCTATAAGGGAAGATTGAAAAAAACGGGTTTGTTTCGTATGGAAAAGAGAAGACCGAGAGGGGACATGATAACAGTTTTCAAGAACATAAAAGGCTGTTACAAGAAAGACGGAGAAAAATTGTTCTTTACCTCTGAGGATAGGACAAGAAGCAACGGGCTTAAATTGCAGCAAGGGAGGTTTAGGTTGGACATTAGGAAAACATTCCTGTCAGGGTGGTTAAGCAGTGGAATAAGTTGCCTAGGGAGGTTGTGGAATCTCCATCATTAGTGATTTTTAAGAGCAGGTTAGACAAACACTTGTCAGGGATGGTCTATATAATATTTAGTCCAGCCATGAGTGCCGGGGACTTGACTTGACGACTTCTCGAGGTCCCTTCCAGTCCTACAATTCTATGAATAGGAGTGAGGAGTTGGTCTATGAGGTGCATTCTCTGAGATGTGGTCCACACTATGGATGAGTATGAGAACCTTGCAAAACTGAGCTCATCTTGGCCTAAGCTCTGATTCTATCTAGTGAAATAATCTTACACTGTAGGTGATGGCCTAGTTACATATGACTGCTGGAGAGATGAGTTGAATATTGCTGAGCTAACGGTTTTACTCCTTCAATAACATAAGATTTGTCAGCCCTGGTAGTAGCAACCAGCTTAAAAAGAAGATGATGACGGAGCAGCATGTATTTTCCAAGTCAATTAACTATCCAGATTCCAAAGAAATATTAGCCAAACTACTTAAGGATCGCAGTCAGAAAACAAATTAGATTTAAATTCAGACCACTGAGCTGCCCTCAAAGCTGCAGTCAGACAGAATCTTGCAGGAGAATCATTCATCACTGTGGAGCCAGCTGCTGAATGCAAGAATGATTCATATAACATTGTGACCACCATATTTGACTGTACAGTAATAAGCCAGCCTAAAAAGTATTCTATATGTTGTAGGAGAAAGAGGACTCTGCTTTATTATACAAACAGGATACTCTTTCAGTAAAAAGGAATTGAGAGAGACCTTGCAATTCACTGCTAACAATCTTCTTTCCTGTCTCCCCCCACCTCCAAACACAGATGCCCAATTTTCCATTAACACCTCTGGATAATATAGCCTGCAGGAATTTCTTCCAGTAAGCGGTACTATGAAAATAACTATTTAGTAGTACTATAATAAGAACTAGTTGAAGGTGTAAAATATTATGCACATATTGATACTATAAGCTAGTAGATATATTTTCACTGGTCAGGGAAAAGAAAAGGCTTCAGGCATTAGTCCTTTTAAGGCTCTTTCCTCGGGGCTTCCACAAAAACAAAACAAACTAACTGAAAAAACACGGGGCAATAATTACCATAGGCTTTCCATGCTTTAACCAGCCAGAAGGGGAGAGAATACACCATTTCCTTTAGTTCCCCTTTGACCCAGCTTCCCCTTCTTTTTATACTCCACCCCAAGCAGCCACATGACAGGCAAGAGACCTGTCACCCCTTTGCAGACTATGGCACCTGGTATCTGATCACAGCTACATTATAGATTTGTATTCTAGTTATACAGTCTTATTTTATGGTGGTCATGATTTCGGATAACATGGCCAAGTTTTGCCCCCACTTGGACCCATAAACTGAAATGGGGCTGTACTAGTGCAAAGTGGTGAAATTGAAAGCAGAATTAGTTCCAAATATGTACCATCTAAAAATAAGTACTTTAAAGGCAAACACTAAGACAACATCCCTGACTCTAGACATTCTAAATAAACTTTGCCTGATCACCTCCCACAGGGGTTAACCCACGTATGGTTGCGAAGTATAGGTCAAACGAACGAATCCATGCCCCAATCTGTGTTCTGTACACCCTGCATGTCTGCTTCAAACTCAGGAGCAGATGAAGTGTGATGCAAGTGTGAACACATGTGCAGACTGAGCGAACTTGTACTGTAAATCTGAAAGACTACTGAAATAGTCTTTTAAACACACAAAGGGGAAAAAAAGAAATTTAGACTGAAGTGGACACAAACTGGTGCTCCCTCTTTAGTGTTTCGCCTGGTCTGAGAATGCCTTGCAGCTAAAGGAATTTTGGCTGACACTTCCTAGAGAGATTGTACACCAAGTGAAATTAATCATTTGCAGACAATTAGCACAAGGCCTATGCAACACGCAAGTCCCACTTAACCTCAAAATAAGGCTCACCCTCTGCAACAAGGGTTAGTTTCTCCCACTTCAAGGTCTCTCTCAGTTCCTTTTTACTGAAGTTGCAAGAGATACTCTGGTCAAAAAAGCCTCCAAAACAAAACTGGAGAAAATCAAGTTACACTTCAGTCTGGAAAGGAGGTTCCATAAATAGACAAAGATACAAAACAAAAGATGGTGGAAAGAGGGATGAGAGCAGACAACCCAAGTGTGGAACAAGTCAGCCAGAACTGGTTGGCTTTGGACCTCCATGCAGAGAATGACAGAAACAGCCCCCACAAGGAGTCACTCTCCTCTGTAGTTGTTTGAATAAACACTTGCCTTGTTTTACATTTTCCAGCTAATGAACAAAACCCAGAAGAAGCTATTACTGTCAGTGTCATAATGGGAAAATGAAATCCTTTTCTTTTCAATCTTTGGCACTGGTAGTTACATAGTCAATTGAGGCTTTTTATTCGGGATTGTGCTGATAGGAGAAATTGGTCCTACAGGGGAAAATCCAGGCCTCAGGAGAGAAGGAAAGGATTATCTAGCTTGCTGGAAGTTATTCTAAAGAGGTAGGGAGCTTCCTGTCCACTGTGGGAAACAAGGTGGCTCAGGTTTTCCCTTTTGCTGTGGACCTGACTTTACTCCCCCATTTGGAAGAAATATTCCAAATAAAGTGTAAATATTTAAGTCAGAAAAAAATTCCTTACTTTGAATGTAAATGATAATGTATCTCAAGAACTCTTTGGAACTAGCCTGGAGAGGGCCCAGTTCTATTGCGAGTCATGTCTTATTCCTTTTATATTCTAATCAACATCACTTTCATGGCTGCAGATGTCATAATAGAGAATAACCTCACATAACCCAGATCTCTGTTACACAATGAGTCCGTATTCACTGACTATAGTGGGTACTGTTATAAAGACACCCATGATCCACTAAGAAGTAATGATATTCCAGAAACAGTCCTAATACTCAAATTCCCACAAAACCATGAGGTTTGCCAAGCACAATGGAGTAAAGATGGGAAGAAACAAAATATCTTAATTTCTTCCTACCATATCCTCACCAACAAGCCATCATTTCTCTCACATTCCCGTCATATACTATGCACTACCCAGAAAAAGTCCAATACCAGACATTTTAGCCAGTTAAGCTGTCTGGCATGCAGTCTCTGATTGGATGATTTAGGTTTTGCTCACTGTAGGCTCATTTGCTATATATCATAGGAAGTAAAGTGTGTGTCATTGCAAATCCTACTCTAATGCAGAGACCACTGCTAGTGCTGTTACTTGAAATTTAGAAGTTAAACAGCAATTTTTAAAAAGACATTTTAGTGAGGCCAACACTGTCCCTTCACTGTTAGGATTTCCTACAGTTCAGGCACATGCCTATCTAGCCCATTTCAATCTGGGTTGGCTTTAAAGAGGACCCTGTGTGCAATCATGGGAACAACTGTGAAGTATTTGTTTCTGGTCTCCATTTTATTTTCCACCATTTAATTTCATTCATAACTGACTTAATAGAGTTCAACTGGAAAGTTCTTTAACTAGGAAATAGGATTGATCTGCTTTATAGACTGAGTTTTGTTCCTGCAGCAAGGAACAACCCACTTTAAACTCTTTTCTATACATAAAATGGCTGACTAATGAAAGCTACTTTTCCTACACGATGTAGTTTTGTTTGGTAAATTTTTTCCTCGATCCTATTCAGACTACCCCAGGCCACCTGCAATTAATAACCACCCATTTGAGGTTTTGATTGATATGGGTCACCAGAATTTGGTATTAATAGGACACTAAGTGAAAAATCTTATTTCTGAGGTTTTCTGCATACAATTCTGCTATTTTGTTCTGTATTTTTCCTTACGGCTATTTTATGTGTGCCATGACTCCATAATAGAGGAAACAATGAACTGCAGTTGCAGACTCACCTGCAAGCAATATCTTAACCAGCCTGGGCGGAAAATGCTTTTAGAAACACTTGGACTAATGGCCTATTTAAAATGACACAAGAAAACAAAAGTACCTATGCTCAATGCAGAGAATTCCACCTTGATAAATATTTTATCGGGAATCTCTGAAAACAACTCAAAAGTTTTGGCCAAAGTCTTATTCTGCAGAAATACTTGGAAATACCGTAATGCAATGAAATACATAATGGAGGAATATACCCAGAGGCCATAATATACAAATTCGATCCAATGCTTTTTAATAATAGTGTTGGCAGGTAGAGGGGGTGAAATGATTGTGACACAGTGACCAGTCAGTCTTGGGAGTAAGCATTCCCCTTATAGGAAAAGGATGGAAGTAAAATCACTTCAGATGGTGCTGCAATGGCATTTTATTCCCCGCCCCACAACCCCTGTGTGAAAAGAGCACTGCTTACCCCAAGCAAAGATGTACTCAGGTACTGATGTGCATGCCTGCAGAAATCCCCCCCAATGGCTTTGTTGAGGCAAAAGCAGTGGAGTGATGAGACCAATGATTGCTTATGGATTATTGCTGCTGAACCTTAGAGGTAGATTCTGTTGGAGATGTAGCGGAACAGTTAAGTGTAAACCTAAGGAGAACATGTTATAGGTCCCCTTCCTTTCAGCTGCGAAGACCCATGTAATTGTAATAAGAGGAATATTACTACAAATGAAATTAAAATGCAAGTGGGAGCAATTTAGAAGCACAAACAAGGACATAAGAAAAGGGCTACCCCTTAATCAATCTTCGTATAGCACTTTCAAGATGTAAAAGCCCTTAGTGCTAATATGTTGTATTGACATATTATGTAGCGATGGCCTCAGAACAGAATCCCAAATCCAAACTCTCCTGAACTTTGGGAAAGTCTGTATTCTGATGCAAATCTCTGGCCCACACCAGAATCCTCAAACAGAATCCCCTTCTCGCTGAGATTTGCAAAAGTGTGGGTCCAGACCCAGATCTGAATTTCTTGACTCAGACCATCTGTTTTTATCAATTCCTCACCACTGTATCTTAAAATAGCTTTTAAATGCTCTGTAAAAAATAGCGCCATATTTACAGTCACTTTTCAAAGCAGAACCATGTTTTAAGTATACACTGATGTTCTTAAAACTATTTAAACTTCCTTTTTAAAAAAATGTGAGCTGCAGAAAACCCTGAGCTTGCACAAATCAGCTTTTGTTTGCAAGAGAAAGATTCTGCTTTCACACCAAACACCATTCACTAGGTCTTGTAATAAGCAGCAGCATTGCCTCTCTGGGTCTGATCTTGTACCCATTTGTTGGGGACACTGGGGCATGGCCACTAGGTAACTCGAGGGGAAGGAAGACCACGAGTGTCGATGAAGCCCCCTCGCACTAGGCCCAGGGGTCCTTGGCCCCCGCCCCTCCCGCCTGGAGGCACTCGCAGCAGCTCTGCGTACTAGGCCCAAGTTTCCTTGGCCCCCCGGCCTGGAGGCACACACAGCAGTTATGCTGAGAATCTGCAACACTATATTGCAGAGTCAGACTGCCTGAAACTAAGCAAGGCCACACAGGGGAGATATGGAAGAACAATGCTGAATAAAGCAGCTTTATGTATAGTTTAACAAATGATACAGAGAACCAGGGAACTAGCTGGGAACTGGATTGGCTGGCTATATGGATACTTAGGACAGCTTGCTATTGGTTAAGTATGCTGGGAAAAAGGATGTATAAAAGCCTGTGTAACTTCCTGCTCTGTGTACAGGATTTGAGATTCAAATCTCCCTGTACCTTTTTGAAGCTTCAAATAAATTTTTCTGCTTCTCCACCCCGTTGTGATTATTGGGTGTAGCACACCGGGTAGCGAACCAACTCAAGCTGTTGTTCAGCCTCTTGGCACCGGGTGCCGGCAACACATTGAAGACAATAGGAGTTTTATCATTGACTTCAATGAGTACAGGATCAAGCTATTTGTAGAGCTGTTATATTAATAATGTTTGTTCTTCAAATTCAACAAAGACAGTGTCCCTCCAGCAGAAAAATCCAGTGGAGAGAACAAAGGAAAATTCTGCAAGGTTTCCTAGATGATTTTCCCAAAATCTGAGAGATATAAAAGAAAGAACATTGATATTAAATTAGTGGTCCAAAGTTACTAAACCAGGGATTGAACCTGTAAGGTGCTAAATACCTCAATCACTGTTGAGGTGCTTAGCACCTCTCAAGGGATACTCAGCTCTTCACAGCATTAGGCACAAGGTTAATGAAGGAGATCCCAGAAATTATGTCCCCAAACCTCCAACTATTCCATCACTTTCCTAAAGATACATGATCACAAGAGAATAACATTTAGGCCCCAACCTAGAAAAGTACTTAAGCACATGCTTAACTTTGTTGCCGGCACCCAGTGCTGAGAGGCTAAACAACAGCTGAGGTTGGTTCGCTACCCGGTGTGCTACACTCAATAATCACAATAGGGTGGAGAAGCAGAAAAGTTTATTTGCAGCTGCAAAAAGGTACAGGGAGAATAAAATCTCAAATCCTGCACACAGAGCAGGAAGTTACACAGGCTTTTATACATCCTTTTTCCCAGCATACTTATCCAATAGCAAGCTGCCCTAAGTATCCATATAGCCAGCCAATCCAGTTCCCAGCTAGTTCCCTTGTTCTCTGTATCATTTCTTGAACCATACATAAAGCTGCTTTATTCAGCATTGTTCTTCCATATCTGCCCATTTTGGCCTTGCTTAGTTTCAGGCAGTCTGACTCTGCAACATATTGTTGCAGATCCTCAGCATAACTGCTGTGAGAGCCTCCAGGCGGGGGGTGGCCAAGGACACTTCGGCCTAGTGAGAGGGGGCTTCATCGACACTCGTGGTCTTCTATCCCCTCGAGTTACCTAGTGGCCATGCCCCAGTGTCCCCAACAACTTGAAGCACATAGTTGCATCAGTTACTCATGTTTTTAAGTTAAGCAGGTGTTTGAGAGAGTAGAAAGGTGGACTTACCACTGGAGCCCCCCCTTGTGGTTGGGCATGGCAGCTCTTTCCTCTCTAGTACTTCTCGGCTGATGGTTGCTCCAGTCCCACAGTGGTTTGCCTCTTTTCATAACTTGGCCGATCAGTCTGGTCACGTTTTAGTTCCATCCTTTCCAGGGTAACAAGTGGTCCAACAAATAGCAGTCCAAATCCTTATGTCTTGTGTTCAGTCCTCACCTCTGGGCTCATGGTCCTCGCACCCTCCCCTCGGAGCTTTAAATTGCTCTTAGCCCCTTACATCTTCCTCCCACCTTCCCATTAGAACCCTTTACACTGAATTCCACGCCAGGGACCCGCAGCCAGGGCCTGCCTGTCAGACATCTTGCTGCTGCCTCCCTAGACTCCTTTCTATCTTTCATCTTTCTTCAGGCTTTTCCCCTAGCCCCTTCATGGGCTCTTTGTAACAAGCAACACCTCTGCAGAGAAACCCTGGGAGGTCTGGTTCATACCCTTATGTTACAGTCAGCCATAGGAACTTGCTCCAATCCTGTAGATTCCACAGATCTCCTGCCACACCCAGGCTTTCTGACCACTCTGCAGGGGCCTTCCTGTTCCCCTCAGCTCTCTCCACTCTCTGCTACCACAAGAGTTGCTGCAGAGTTCTCCCTCTCTCTTTGAAACCCCTTTCTGCTCCAGACTTCAATCCAAATGTCCCTTAGGCCATGCTGCTTCCAGCTTCATCCTGGCTCAGGACAATCACCTCTAGAACTAGGCTTTTCACCTGACCTCCCAGATTTTCTCCTCACACAGCACCCTCTGGTTTTGGTCTAAGGCGTCTCTCTGCCTTTAACTCGAGGGGGACGGGGGGGGGGAAACGTCTCAGATATCTCTCTCCTATGTCATCTCCCTTAGTTTCCTCCTTTACAAAGACCAAACACCATCCTAGCTGGGTTTGACCACCAATTATGCCTCACACTCAGGGGCCTAATTGGGCTCAAACTCTGTTAGCCCTTGGTTAATCAGTGTGAGGTTTATACATTGCATCTCAAAGAGTTTTGCTTGATTGGGGCCTATAAGGAGAATCAGAATCAGAAAATAGAATCCATTACAGACTAAACCAGGGCAGGAGGGAACTAGTGAAGCTAAAGGAGTGTATTTTAGAAAAACAAGCTGAAAACAATGATCCTTTAGATGATCTAGTTCAGAATTCCTTCCTTCCAGGGCTTAACTTTAATACTGAAAAATCAATATTTTGATTGATTTTTCTATCCTTTCTCTCATTTTTAGTTGTGGACAATTTGTATTAATATTGATTGCACTGTAGAAATATTTTGACCTATTTCTGTGTTACATAGCAGTATAATGAGACATTTCTTCACTTTGGTCCTTATTTCATAATTTATAATGATATTCTTAGCAATTTTAGATGTATAATTTTTCAGGAGTAGCACTTAAACCTTGTATCTTGAACTGAGGACTTTGCATGCTTCATATTTACATATTTAAGTTTGTAATTTTGATTTTATTTTTATTGTATTGCCCAACTATATTGAATGTCACAGGCCAAGGTCAGAGCTGAGTCTAAGGGAGACTAAATCACTGTAACTGACACCTTCCACTGGCCCCTCAAGCTTAATCTTCCTTATATTCATTGGGCCAAATTCATCTTTACTGTAATTCCCCTGAAATAAATGGAGCTTATGTGAATGAAGTTGGCAGATTTAGTGCCAGATTCTTAGCACTCAATGAATTCTGGACGCAACTGAATAGGAGGCAAAAGGGAACTATATGTGGCCTCACCTTTGATCCTGGGCCATATCTATCATGGGATGGTCTTTGATGAAGTTTAAAGCAACTCTCAGTGCAGTTCTAAATTATGCTAGCAGCCACTCCAGCAATCAAGGATTATCAGTATACAAGGATGCCTTGACCATGCCCTTTTAGCTTTGATTCCCCGCCCTCACTGAGGCTGGGAATTAATTCGGTGAAGTAAGAGCCACTATGGCGGTCCCTCATCACCTGGGGAGTCCCCAGTCTGAGGGAATCCTCCACCTCCCGGCACAATTACACTTAAGTCTGTTTTGTGCCACAAAGACTGGCACAAAGCAGACTTATTGGACCTTAGAACTAGGCCCCATGACTCACTCACAACCACTTACTGATATGAAGCTAATGTGGCCATGTGTCTGAGCTTTATGCTGCAGTAGTTGCTACGGAAAACTCCCTTTGAACTCAGTGGCCTTCTATTAGTCTCTTCAACAATTGCACAAATGAAAATATTTTAATAACATTTTTTTAAATGTTAGCAGCCATTATTGGATCTTTATTCCTCCAAACCAGCACAGCAGCAGTGTTAGAAAGGGGCATGGAAAAGCAAGGTAAAATACAGAGAAATAGAAAAGGATTTTTCCAGCTGAGGCAGCAAGAACAGCCTTGCTCCAAAGCATCCCACCTCATCCCATACAGCCCAGGGCATTCTTCCAGGAATCGGTCACTATGTAATAGACTGTTCTCGTAGTGTTGTGACGCCACATGTTGTGCCACAAATTAACATGATTTGCTATTATTACTGTGGAGCTCATCCTCTTGCCAGTGGCAAAATGTAGAATTGTCCAGCCTTTAATGCAAACAGAACCTAATGCTCCTTCCTAGTAAAAATGATGATGAATGAAAGTTCAGAATGCATAACAAAGTTACAGTTTCATCATCCTTTATATCATCCCTTATATTGGATTTTATTTATATAAATTCCCCTGAATTTCATTTTATGGATGGCTTAAATTATAATGGTGACATTTATATGAACTTTTTAAAATGTTACTTCTAGCATAAGCCAGATAACAAGAATGGCATGTTAGTAAATGAAGTCAAATTCACTGAGACTTCTCTGTAGCAGATAGCAATTTTACCATTTGCCATTTAATGACCTTTCTTATTTTCCAATAAATAGCTTCATGACTACCACAGAGGTGCTTATAATGTTTTATTTATGATGAATCTCTAGGTATGCTCAGATATTATGAAATTTTGGTCCCAGTAAATCTCTTCTAAAGCCTAAATAGTAATTTATTGTCAATATTCTGACAGGACAGTTAGGTAACACATTTCAGAGTAGCAGCTGTGTTAGTTTGTATCCGCAAAAAAGAAAGGGAGTACTTGCGGCACCTTAGAGACTAACATTTATTTGATCATAAGCTTTCGTGAGCTACAGCTCACTTCATCAGATGCATGCAGTGGAAAATACAGTGGGGGACTGTATTTTCCACTGCATGCATCCGATAAAGTGAGCTGTAGCTCACTAAAGCTTATGCTCAAATAAATTTGTTAGTCTCCAAGGTGCCACAAGTACTCCTTTTCTTTTTTTAGGTAACATGTTAACTTTATCTGAATGACGTTATAAATCTAAATGAGCCAGTATTATTGTAGTCTATCAGTAAAGGATATATCAATTGTATTAGTACTCTCAGTGCTCATTAATTTAGAGTTCATTGTCTGCATCAGTATAGATCGATTGGAAACAATAGGATAAATTAATCCCTGCTGTAACTATTGGTTCATTCACTTCTTATTGGACTTGATATGGGTTCAAGTGTCAGAGCCAGATCATGGGCAGCCTGGGGTTACAGAGTGAGTGGCTCAGTACTGGGGCCAAAAGTCAGAGATCAATCCAGGACCAGGCCAAGTCAAAACCACAGAATCAGAGTCCATTACCAAATTAAGAGCATGAGGTGAGAATGGGGCCTGGCTGCGCTAGGTCTTTCACCAGAATCAGCAATGGTCTTAAGCCAGAGACAGTAAACCAGGATCAGGGTCAGGAGTTAAGCCTAAACTGAGAGCCAGAAGTCTGAGATCAAGGCAAGTCACAGCAAGGAAAAGTATCTAAGGCATGACAGGTTTCAGAGTAGCAGCCATGTTAGTCTGTATCCGCAAAAAGAAAAGGAGTATTGTGGCACCTTAGAGACTAACAAATTTATTTGAGCATAAGCTTTCGTGAGCTACAGCTCACTTCATCGGATGCATTCAGTGGAAAATACAGTGGGGAGATTTATATACATAGAGAACATGAAACAATGTTCAGTTTGCAATCCAGTTTGCAGATTATCTGCCTACAGCCCCTCAACCTGAAGCAAATACTCACCAACAACCACACACCACACCACAGAATGACTAACCCAGGAACCTCTCCTTGCAACAAAGCCTGTTGCCAACTGTGTCCACATATCTATTCAGGGGACACCATCATAGGGCCTAATCACATCAGCCACACTATCAGAGGCTCGTTCACCTGCACATCTACCAACGTGATATATGCCATCATGTGCCAGCAATGCCCCTCTGCCATGTACATTGGCCAAACTGAACAGTGTCTACGTAAAAGAATAAATGGACACAAATCAGACTTCAAGAATTATAACATTCAAAAACCAGTCGGAGAACACTTTTATCTCTTTGGTCACTCGATTACAGACCTAAAAGTTGCAATTCTTCAACAAAAAAACTTCAGAAACAGACTCCAACGAGAGACTGCTGAATTGGAATTAATTTGCAAATTGGATACAATTAACTTAGGCTTGAATAAAGACTGGGAGTGGATGGGTCATTACACAAAGTAAAACTATTTCCCCATGTTTATTCCCCTCCCTCCCCCACCACTGTTCCTCAGATGTTCTTGTCAACTGCTGGAAATGGCCCACCATGATTATCACTACAAAAGGTTCCTCCCCTGCACCCCGCTCTCCTGCTGGTAATAGCTCACCTTAGCTGATCACTCTCATTACAGTGTGCATGGTAACACTCATTGTTTCATGTTCTCTATGTATATAAATCTCCCCACTGTATTTTTCACTGAATGCATCCGATGAAGTGAGCTGTAGCTCACGAAAGCTTATGCTCAAATAAATTTGTTAGTCTCTAAGGTACCACAAGTACTCCTTTTCTTTTATCTAAGGCATGGTATCTTCATTGCTCAGACAACTCCCAGAAAAGGCTTCCTGGCTTATATGGGGCATGCCAGCCAATCAGGGAATCACAGAGGACTGTGTCTGTCCATCACCCTGTCATCCAGACCCTATCCTTAGGAGGGATCAGTGTGTCCCTGTGTCATCTTCAGGGAGCGAGTTTATACCATAACCTTGTATCAGGGTATTCTGGCATGATCCTTCTGGAATGCAGATGTATGTTTCTTGCAGAGCAGAGCAAGGATGTCAATCGTTTTGTCTCACATAATGCAAGCTAGGTAGTCACTTTTAGATTGGGACATACCGTCAACATTCAACTGGCAAATTCATAGAGCTGGGCCTCCAGTTCTCTTACAGTGGGTCTTAGAGGAGTTACTTTTTGCAGAGAACTATTTCCATTGCTGTTCAATCTAGGACTTCACTGAGGGATGTCTGGATGCCAATTTGATGGTATTTATGTTTGGAATAAACACACACTATTCCCTCGTCCTACCCCACAAATATCACTCTTGAAACGAATCAGGTCAAAATCTAAATTTGTTCAGATCAGTCACGTTTAGCAAGATCAGACGTTTGGCAAGATCCACCATGTCAAAAATTTTGCTTATTTGCTTTCCTTAAACCATTCCTTTCTACACTATATGTATTATCTGGGGGCCTCACAATGTAAGCACTCTCATTATTCAAACGTACATGCATATCCATTAATCACTTCATTGCTTTATGCAGGTGTTGAAAGCATCACTGTCTGCATGGCCCCCTGATTAATTTGATGTAATAAGTTCATGTAAATCAACTCTAGGTTTATTTTTGCTTTTTGAAAATCTTCCCATCACAAAAATGTCATTGGTAGTCAAGCTTTTTAAGTTCCATTGGGAACCAGCAGATCAGGGATCACATCGGAGTCTAGTTATATATTCATATATTCATGACATTATCCTTATTCTGGCTGGAGAGTGGCTTTCTGATTGCTCAGCACCTGAGCAGATGCTGAGGGGTGTGACATCGTTTGAGAAGAGAGAGCTCTCTGAACAGAAATAATGTCAGCCATTTACTTATTAAAAATACATTCATATTTTTCTTTCAAAAATTATTTTGGGGGTGATTTTTGGTGTGTTTTATACCTGATTTGACAATTTTTACATTCATTTTATCCCTTTCCTATCCAAATTTAAATCTTGTATCAATTTCCTGAAGGACTTACTTGCTTTTTGATTTTCAAAAAAAGTATTTTGCACTTCTGCTTTGCCTGTAATTTGAAGACCTCTTGCTTTTTCAAAAAGCAATTCATTCTCACAACTTCTCTGTGAAGTGGGTAGGCACAAATTTCCCCCATACCTTACATTTGCAGATGTGGAACCTGAGAACAAGGGGTAAAACAGGCTTAGTGGAATAGAATCCAGACGCTCAGTACCCACGCTTTGACCTCTAAACCAGTGATTCTCAGACTTCAGTGGTTCAAATTAGCAATCGTCATTACCCAAAAGAGCCACAGTACTGGGAATTCATTGTTTCATTTACTATATATTATTCGCACAGCAAAATGACTGACCAAGTATTGTTATTTTATCAACTACAATTGGTTAACAGTAAAAGCATCCTGATTGGTTAATAACTTAGACTGGTGAATAATTAAATCACCCTGTGTTTTAATGTCATGCTCTGCAAAGAGCCACAGGAGACACAAAAAGATCTGCTTGTGGGCTCGCAAGGCTCAGAATGAGTATCACTGTTCTAAATCATACCAGCTTGCTTAGCTGTGCTGAATGAACTACTGATTTATTATGCTATAGTTAGTGGTTTGGAACAATACAAGTGTTAAATGAACCAAAAAGGCAATGGTGTAGTGGAGCATATATGCAGGTATGTGGAGTATACCTATCTTTTGTTTCAAGATTACGTTAACCTTTTGGCACCTGTGAAAGCCGAGCTGGGAAAACTTATAAATACCACACTCTAAGTAGCAGTCTCCAGATATTTGGACAGTGAAAGAAGACTATTTAGCAGCCTGATCTTCTAAGTTGCTCCCATGGGTCCCTGTCCAGTGCTAAAAAAGAAAAAATCCTTTGTGGAATCATATTCTCCCCACATACACACACACTCACTCATGGTGAATGACAGAGATCATAGATGAGAGAAAGAATAGAAAGTAATGAGAAGACCTAAAAGGGAAAAAAGGAAGAAGAAAGATGTGGACAATATTATTTCCTTTCCTGAGCAGCAGCTGCAGAATTTTAATGAGAAGAGTGAAGGTTTCTGGAGAGCTGGCACCCAGTTGTCCACCCTCCCCCCACCACCACCATTTTACATATCAGCTCTGAATATAAAAAGGAGTATAAATTAGTAGACCCTCACCCCAAAGGGCTAGACGCTAGGTTACTAGGTTACTAGGTTTTGCTAGGTTACGCAAAAAAAGCCCCATTAACTGCAAGATGTGCAAAAGTGTAAGTACATAAGAGCTGCTATACTAGGTCAGACCAATGTTCCATCTAGCCCAGGATCCTGTCTTTTGACAATGGCCAGTACCAGACCTTCAGTGGGAGAGTATAGAACAGGACAGATGGAGTGATCCACCCATGTCTTCCCCTCCCAGCTTCTGGCAGTCAGGAGACATGGGATATCCAGAGCATGGGGTTGAATCCCTGACCATCTTGGCTAATAGCCACTGATGGACTTGTCCTCCATGAACTTATCCAGATCCTTTTGAACCCAGTTATACTTTTGACCATCACTACATCCCCTGGCAATGACTTCTACAGGTTAATTGTGTGGTATATGTGAAAAAGTGCTTCCTCTTGTTTGTATTAAACCTGTTTCCTATTAATTTCATCAGGTGAGCCCTGGTTTTTGTATTGTGGGAAAAGGTAAATAACACTTCTTCTTTGAATAGAGTCCTTATATGTGCCCCACTTCAGGTGTACGGGCATCCCATGCACCTTTGATCAGAAATTTTCATTAACACTGTCTGTTTGGCCTGCGCAGCACTGCTGATAGCCACATGTGCTGCCCCAAGGCTATATCAGGCTGCCCAGGCAAATTGCCCTCAGTTCCTTCTCAACCCCCTCAGCCTGAGACAAAGCTAAGTGCATCTGCATTGTGCATGCCACAGCTACTTGCTGAGTTTGTTCTACTTAGTTTAGTTAGTTAGTAGTAGTAGTTAGTTACTGGTTATTGAAGTTTATTTTATTTCCACCGGGGAAATCCTCCCTGTGCGGGGGTTTCTCTGACTCACCAGGGCTTACCCATTGCCTCATGTGTAGAGAGGCTATCGTGTTCAGTGATGGACAGTCTAAGCATGTTCACTACCTGGTGGAGTCACACATCCCACTGCAACGTAACTACTTCTTAGCCCTCAAACTCAGGACACAGAAGAACCAGAAAATCAAGCCACAACTGTAATGTTGAAGCACTCTCTTCACCCTGCTTCAGAGCCTAGTCTGAAGAAACCACCCCACCCCCATACCTCAGTCCCCAGGGGTCTGTAGCCCTACTTTGACCTCAGCTCAGCACTATTCTAGAAAGGGGAAAGCCTCAGAGACCTCCTCTTAAAGGTCCTAAGAAGAACAGGTCTAATTCCACTCTTAAGGAACCCACCTCAAAAAGACCTCACTCTCTGACCAGGTCAACAGCCTCAGAGATTTCATCCTCAAGGCTCGCTACCGTAGAGACAAAGATCTCTTCCAGTACCCGTGAGATGAGAAAATCCCACAGCTCTACGAGTAAACAGGGCTCTGAGAAGGCTCCAATACCTTCTAGTGGAGATAGTCAGAGCAAACACAGACGATCTGTACTGTTGAACTTAACACCCATTAACTATGTACCTGCTATGCTATGGAAATGATCCTTCTATTAAATTAACACTGGTCACATGCTTTAGCCATTCAAGAATTGTGGGGATTAACCTGTCGTCCCTGGTCCATGTGAAGAGACGTGGGCACAAGGAAACTTCCCCTTCACCCTATGTGTACCCATACACAAGGGACAGGGACAACTGTATTCCCTGGCCTCAAGGGAATTAAAAGGTATTTGATGCTCACAGAGTTAGAACTGAGAGTAAAAGAAGTGAAGAATATTAATGAATTTATTTTTCCATATGAAGAGCAGAAGGGTGGTGTCAAAAACCAGTGAGATTTAGGGTTGTGCCTCAGTATCACTTGTTCATAGGGTATCTGTAAATGGAAGTGCTATGCCCTCAGCTCCTAGATGAAGCTTGAATCTCAGTTGCTCCATGTCATCATCTCTGAACACGCAGGAGTTGTGTGTCTTTGACAGGCACTCATTTCATCCCTCCTGGCCAAATGTTCCATGGGGCATGTATGCAGGGAAAGAGAAATTATACAGTGCAACATCTCATAAACCCAGTTTCTCTATAGCCACCTATTGCCTCCCGGCAAAATACCCCTTCAATTTTGGTGCAAGAGACATGACAGGGCCTCTCTTCAACCCTTTGTGGCTAGGGGAGTCACCAGCTGCCATATGCATCCCTGGAAGAACAAATCTTCACTCCCAGCAAAAAGCAGCTGCAACAAGATGTAGATTTATGGATCCCTTCTTTCCCTTACTCCTTAGGGTAATGGCATCTTCTCTTTTCCTCCCAGGCTCAATTAGAGCAAAGAGGGAGGATAATCCATGTGGAAAGCAAAAGTTAGCACCTTATTAGGCGACAGTTGCTACATTCAACATGAAAATTAGGAAAGCGGAACATGGCCATAGTGGCATGAAACTTCACCACAATCAATGTTAATTGAATTGCGTTGAAATAATTCAGAGCTTTTTGCTTCACTTTGCTGTAAGTGGAATTTCACTGTAACCAAGTGTACCATAAGCAGGTTTCAGTGGATACAAGTAAAAATAAAGACCTTAATTTGATTTACACCTTCTTCCACTGGGTCAACATTTCTTCGTATCTGCTCTAGGTTCCCCAAACCAGAAGAGCCTGATAACTGGATGTTCAAATAAACAGAAATGCTATTTTTAGTGGAAGTTTTGCTGATAACACAAAAACAATGAGGAGTCAGGTGGCACCTTAAAGACTAACAGATTTATTTGGGCATAAGCTTTTGTGGGAAAAAAAACCACTTCTTCAGATGAGCCCTGCTGACACATGCTTAATACCTCACTAATAAATAAGATAATAATATTTCATTAAGGAATAACAAAAACTGAATTGGGTTAAGCACTGTCAGCCTGTATGTGCCCCAGCATTATTGAACAGAAGGATCCCATGAACGGGTAATCCCTTTGACCAAAGAAAAGACTGCACAGCAGAGACAAAGTTAACAGACCAGGCATGGAAGATCTCAGCTTTTGTCCAGGCACTCCTTTGGGCTCTGTAAATCCCAAGAAGGGAGGTAAGATTAACATGCTTAAAACAGCCGGGGCTAGCAGATTTCTTTATGACTAGAAGAGGTAGTTTAGGTTCTCCTGTGGCATTACTACAAGCTATACAGGCTAATATGGTCAGGTGCTCACTGTTCTTTTTGGAGCCTGGGGCACAGGCACAGCACTCATCGGAATAGGCCAGTGGGTTTTCTAGGAGTAGGTACCAACAGCACTAACAGGCGCTAAGAGGCTAACTGAGAAACTATTAGTGAGTAATTAACCACACTGTGGATTCGGATAACTAGGATTTTTAGATAATTGGAATTTAAATAACTGGAATTATACTGTATACAGTGTGAAAAACCTACCACTGGATGGCGTTGACCAATAACAGAACAAAAACCAAGTAACTAACCACAAAAGAAATATGAATTCCCATTTCTCTGTATCCTGCATTTTATAATTAGATTTCTTCTAGCACAAATGAACAGAGTGAGTCATTGTTCCATGTATTAAGTGAGATATCAAACTGCTTTCCACTTTAACAGCCAATCAGCTGAAAATGATCAGGTTCTCTCAGGACTCTGGGAGTTTGTATGAATCAAATACTTAGTGTAAAAGTGAGGCTTTTCCACATTCCAGGCTTCCTGTCTCCTCCACCCTCTGCAATTGACCGAGTATATTTCAATCCAGAACATTGTATTGTATTGCACTTGTCACTCTTCTCTTATCAACTGTCATGATGCTTGTCCTGAGGAGTTTGAAAAGGATCAGTCTATGAAGTAGCAATCTCCATCTCTAGCAGAACCCAGTCCAGTAATAGAAGGAATGGTCTTTTGCAACTATAGTCAGTTTGGGCCACATTCATTCTTCCTACTGCACTGAAGTTATACCAGCAATGAATTTGGCCAGAAAAAGAAATATTTCTGTAGTTCTCAGCTGGGCTGAGTGAAGGATGGAACAGAGTCCTCAGAGGGCCTGTGGGCCTCGTGGGTAGCGCGTCCATTTTCTAGTCTCATGCCTCCCAGTGGAAAGGGCTTTCTGTCCAATTCCTAAGCCTTGTATGTGGCTTATCTTCACCTCAAGGTTTTCAAAGTCCTTACCCTCTCTTTACTAAGGAGGGTGGGGGTGGAAGTGAGGCTTATGCCCCCCTGCTGTAACATGGGCAGTTAGTAGGGGAGCCTGGGCCCTATGAGAAACAACAGTATCCAGCACTCTGGAGCAGCCTTGGAACTGCCTCCCTGGGTCACTTCCATTTCTCCCCATGTCTCCAAGTCCAATATAAGATATCAAAAGAAAAGACAACAAAACCTTCAGTAACCACAGTATTCCAGCAGCATCCAAACCAGTTCCAAACAGAGAGGTAAAATAACTTCTCTACTTCTAGTGCTCGAGATTCCCCTGGTTATACATCCAAGGATGACATTAGCTCTTTTGGCCACAGTGTACCACTCAGGGCTCATGTTCAGCTGATTATCCACCATGTCTCCCAGATCTTTTCCAGAGTCACTGCTTCCTAGGAGAGAGACCCCCAACATGTAAGTATGGTCTTCATTCTGTGTTCTTAGATATATACATTTATATTTAGCACATTAAAATACATATTTGCTTGCACCCAGCTTACCAAGTGATCCGGATCACTCTGTATCAGTGACCTGTCCTTTCCATTATTTACCACTCTCCCGATTTTGGATCATTTGAAAACTTTATCTGTGATGATTTTATGATTTCTTCCAGGTTATTCATAAAAGTGTTAACTAGCATAGGGCCAAGAATCAGTTCCTGTGGTTCCTCATGAGAAACACACCTGCTCAGTGATGTTTCCCCTTTTACAATTACATTGTGAGACATAACAGTTAGCCAGATTTTAATCCATTTAATGGATGCCATGTTAATTTTACATTGTTCCAGTTTTTTCATCAAAATGTTGTGCAGTACCAAGTCACAGGCAAGTATGTATTAGATCCTCACATTACAAACGGGGAAAGTAACACAGTAAAGATGAATACATTACCAAAATACATAGAATGAGTCTATATCACTATAGGGGGTTATTACGTTCTAGTGATTCATTTATGTTTGTGGTTATGAAGAAACTTGCTAATTGTTGCCATTGGGGGTTCTTGGATCCAAAGACAATCACAATCATTAAATCCAAGGTGTGTGCCAAACACTTTTCCAGGGTTAACAAGAAGGAGCAATCAAGCCCCTTTACATAGTAAAAACAGCTGCAGACAATGGAGGCTACTGCCTAAGGCACTAGGGTGCATGTCCTCAGGGAAGCTAAACCTTATGGCTTAACAGAGGTTTCTTGCAAATGCAATGATTAAGATACTAGTTTCAACCTGCATGTGTGAGAAAAAAGCAAGCAGAAGGAACTGTGAGTGCAACCCTGAAAAGAAGCAAAGATGCATAGCTTCTTGGGCACATTGCTGGCTGGAATGATGCATTTGGGGATTTCCAAGCAAGGAAACCAACTGCTGTTTGTTGCCAGTGTATTGAGGGAAACTGGACTTTGTGTGCATTTTTATGAATAAATAAGATTACAACAAAGAATATACCAGACTCATATCATCAGATTTCTCATCCCAGTCACACAGTTGAAATCAATGGGATGGAAGCAGGGGCCTAAAATTAAACACATGATTAAGCAGTTTCCCAATTTAGAACCTTTTTTTTTTAAATGAAAGGTTAAATTAGCCATAGCATTTACATAGTCCAGAAATCAGGCAGTCCCTGCATCCATCAGTTTCAAAAGCCAGCTCTGATGCCTGTGGCCCCAATCCTGCATAGATTTATACATGTGTTTAATTTTATGCTTGTTATTCCTATTGAAGACAGTAGGACTACTCATCTAAAGTGAAGCACATGCATAAGTATTTGCAGGATCAGGGCTAGTGAGAATACTATTTTTAATCATATTTCTATTTTCCCAATTAAATAATTAGATGATTTAACATGTTATTTCCAGTGTGAGTAATTCCAAGTAAGGTTTAGCTCATCCTTTGTGTGTCAAACAAAAGAAATACATAAGGCAGGCTAACATTTGTTTCAAGAAGACAGACTTTTCACAGTCACTAATGAATTAGCTGGAATAGTTATGTTGAGGTCCAGGGTGCCATTTGGAAATTCAAAAGCAAGAATTATTGCTGTGTTCCTGATGTCAGGTTAAAAATAACTAATAAAAGCCTCTAGTGAACCCAAATGTATTCCTCTCAAGAATGGTTTTCTGGAAGATTAACACAGAGATATGGCCTTCGATTCTGCAAAGACTCATATTTTTTCCAAACATTGTAGTATTTATGGGAACAAGCAGATGGGGTTTGAATTTGCTGAAATGAGATGAGAGTTTTGCTTGGAACTTTGTTTCCTTTGATGGATCTGATACTATGCACATGCAAAAACACCTTAAATAAAAAGGAGATAGGAAGAAATGTTTCAACTGTGTTTGCACAGCAGAGAGTGTGAAATTAATTAAGGAAGAATGTTATAAGGCAGGGACTTTGTGTTTAGAAATTATACTGTAGCAAATACATAAATTGCGAGCAAAACCTACTGGTAAAAGTCTGCTTAGCACTTCTGTGGCACTCTATACCTCAAAGCAGCACCCTGGAACCCCCATATCCTATAATTATGATATATTTCGTAAAAAGCATGCTATGTAAGATATCATAAAAAAGGTCATGATCTACTGAAACCCCTTCTGTCAAAATACATATATCATTATTGTGTATCAAGTTATGAGATTTTGCTGTATGGTTGTTTCTGAAATATGTTGTAAGTTTGCTAGTAACATAAAAAGAAGGCAAACTACTCCCAGAAGGGTGTTAAATGACCATTAATCAGCAGGGAAGCTGTAATCAAGGAATGACAGTTGTGCAAGCACCACACAATGGGGACTGCTCAGCTCTATGACTCTGTTGCACAAGACCATATCAGAGGGTTTGCTCAATTCTCTGACTCACAAAGACATGTCTGGGATAGTATTTTCCAGACACATGGACTGAGGGTATAAAATAAGAGACAGTGGCATCATGCCTTGGCCTTTCTCCTCCCACACCTATGCTGGAAGCATCAAGAATGCTGGAAAGACAAAGATTTCAACTGAGGGTACTGGTCCCAGGCTTGAGAGAGAAGCCTGTGTATTAAGAACTGCAACATCCAGTGGGGTGAGAAAACTGCTTGATCCAAACACTGCCTCCCTAGTCTAATAAGGTTTAAGATTTAGACTGTGCACTTACCTTTTATTTTCTTCAGTAACTATTTCTGACCTTTTATGCCTACCACCTATAATCAGTTAAAATCTATCTTTCTGTAGTTAATAAATCTGTTTTATATTTTACCTAAAACAGTGTGTTTTGGTTGAAGTGCTTGCTTGGGAAATCTCAGCTCAGTTTACAAAGGCCTGTGTATGTCCTCTGCACATTGAGGGAGGGGCGAACTGGTTTCTGACCAGGGCAAGATTGTATAGCTCTGCGGTGCAAGGCTGGAAAGCTGGGGGGAATTGGCTGCTGCCTTTCTCTGTGTGATTTGTGAGTGTCTCTGGGAGCAACTGGGTGTGGGGCTTTACATGCGGTTGTGCTGAGTGATAATAGTGCCTGGAGGGGGTTGCTGCTTTTCACTAGCAAAGCATTGAGAGAGAGAGAGAGCCCAGGCTGGAGAGTTGAGGGGGAAGAGTGATACCCCAGTTCCAGGTTGCACTCCAGGGATCCTGTCACAACTTCTCAATATACCACCCAATGGCAGGGCAGCTGTATGAACAATGCATATCAATAGGTTAAAAGCTTACCTTTAAAGGGACATGGTGGTAAACATAACTTCTTGTGCAGATGAGGAAACATTCTCCACTCCCTTTAATTGATTTAGTCAAGGAAAACAGGGAAGAAAAAACAATGCACATAACATCTCATTAGTTTTATAAAGTTTAAACGCCTAATACACTTATACCTTTAACAATCACTTTGATCTATACTAATACACAAGGGAATTGGCCTGAATACACTCTGACATGACCCGATCTGCCAACATCACAGCACATTGTGGTTAATATACAGATTTCAGAGAAAAGTGCTTAAATCACTGTTGTCCATCCATCTTTCACCTTTTTTCATTCTATGTCTGTCCATCCACCTCTTCTTTTTCCTCCTCTTTCACTGTCTGCCCCTCCTTTTTTCCCTCTTTGGAGCAAAGTGGTGTGGTTTTGCACTGTAATGCTTTAACCACAGCATCAACTTTATTTAATTAGGATTAGGTTTCTGTTTCTCCACGCCTGCTTTTTAGTCTCCGGTTTCTGAGAAATATTGTTAAGGATCCTCTCCTTAGCTACCAGAGAGTCCTGACTCTCCATTTGAGAACTATGGCAACAGATACATTACATATGCAAATAACATTCTCTATTTCCCCAGAGATCATATGAGGTCATCTTGCCAGGCAACTTTATGTTTTATACTGTGACTTTCTCCTCCTCTGAATAATACTATTTGTTAAATGTATACACTGTTAGCATCCCTCAGTCAAGCTCTGCAAATGGTCAGAGCAAACCAAAGCCTTTGTTCTCCTTATATGAATTTGACAATAACAACTGCTTATCTCCAACTTTGCTAATTTCTTCTCCAACCACTCTAACCCTGCACCAAAGGTTGTGACTTCAGGAGGGCAATAACCTGGAAGATTAGCTGAACTCCTATGAAATGATCATCCTGTCTGCATATACAGGGTGTGTATATAGTAATAAAGAAAGAGGGAAGAGAGAGAAAATCAAACACGATATTGAGGCAGAGTTGGTTCTAGATTTAATGTCTGTCTCAGTTTTCCTGGGGGGGAGGCATCAGGTACTATACCTAGGAATGACATAAGCAAACAACAGCCTCTCTCATGCAGATAGTTTATTATTTCAGGTTTCAGAGTAGCAGCCGGGTTAGTCTGTATTTGCAAAAAGTAAAGGAATACTTGTGGCACCTTAGAGACTAACAAATGTATTTGAGCAAAAGCTTTCGTGAGCTACAGCTCACTTCATCGGATGCATCACGAAAGCTTATGCTCAAATAAATTTGTTAGACTCTAAGGTGCTACAAGTCCTCCTGTTCTTTTTATTATTTCAGTTGACAAAACGCTGAACCATCATACCAAATAATGCCATTTTAATTCAACAAAGCACCTTTCAAAAGGTAATGAACTCAAAAGAGGAAAAATGGCCACTGGGATCAAAGGGTTAGCTAAAGTCTATATACATCATAGGAAGAGATGAACAAAGTAACCATTGCTTTGATTTACAGCTTAACAGCTATGTTTTTGTACCAGGTACAACAGAGCATAAGTGAGACAAATCAGACTCTTACTATAGCTTCTGGCCATATGGAGTGAATGAAGCCAGAAAGCAAAGTGACAGCACACATCTCTCAAGCCCAAAACAAACATGATCATCATTTAATGTACCCATCTGATTAAGACTCTGAAACCTCACAATTTAACAAGCATTTGAAATTATTCCATCACAGAAGCCATGTAATGTAACCTAATTCAAAATGCATTGCCCCTGGATAAAAAATGATGCCCTTTAGATTTTTGGCTTCTCTGGAATTTAGGATTGAAGTAAGTAACAGAATCAGACTTTGGCGAACATGCAGTTTTGTAAGCCGGCTCCGAGCACTCACTAACTTCATTCATCATCAGTTTTATATGGAGGCTTTTTGCCATTTACTCTCGAGATTAACAGTGAAGACCCGATTTTTCTTTGCCCTGAACCTCATGTAGTTATTTACACCAATGCAAAGTAAGTGATAAATGTTTCTATTCTGATTTAATAGTATTTTATACCCACTTTGCACTGGTGTAAACATCTAAGCAAGAGGTTGTGTTGGGGCTCGAGAGTATAAGCTTTGATTTTTCCCGTCAACTCTCCTGATCACCAGGTTTTCCCTGTGTGTGCTTTACAGACATTGGCATTGTTATAAAGAGTAGGGTGATACATTGTTCTCCTTATCCATTGAGAAAAGGAGTACTTGTGGCACCTTAGAGACTAACCAATTTATTTGAGCATGAGCTTTCGTGAGCTACAGCTCACTTCATCGGATGAAGTGAGCTGTAGCTCATGAAAGCTCATGCTCAAATAAATTGGTTCCGATGAAGTGAGCTGTAGCTCACGAAAGCTCATGCTCAAATAAATTGGTTAGTCTCTAAGGTGCCACAAGTACTCCTTTTCTTTTTGCGAATACAGACTAACACGGCTGTTACTCTGAAACTTATCCATTGAGGTCAGGACAAGAAAAATTGCAGCAAGGGAGATTCAGGTTGGGGATTAGGACAAACTTCCTACCTGTAAGGATAGTTAAGCATTGGAACAAATTACCTAGGAAGGTTGTGGAATATCTATCACTGGAGATTTAAGAACAGGTTAGACAACCACCTGTCAGGAATGGTCTATAATACTTAGTCCTGTGTTGATGCAGGAGACTGGACTAGAAAATCTATCAAGAGCCCTTCCACCCCTACATTTTTATGATCCTATTTGAGTATCTCAGCTTTCATTTAAAAATAGTAATTTTCTAGCCTTTGTGGTTACTGACAAAAGCATTGATAGTAATACCCTGCCTGTTTGCTGTATCCAGCTGTTGTCTCTTGTCTTTTACTCATATTGTAAATTCTTTGACATATGGACTATCTTTTTGTCATGTGTTTGTACCGCACCTAGCACAATGGGGCTCTGATACATGATTAGGGCCCCTAGGTGTTATTGCAGTAAAATAAATACAATCATCTCAATAGCATGAAATAAGATCTATTGACTGACAGTATCCAATCTGTTGCAGTGAATCTAAAAAACTGCCTAGGAGTGCATTGCTAAAACGTCGGAAATTCCAATATTACAGTCCACCAAGCACAGCAGCTGCTGCACACAGCCCTGCAGAATAAGTTCCATGCATCATGTTTTTGTTCTCAAGTTACCCTGGATGGGGGAAACACGTATGTTAAGATTTCGATGTCTGAGAGAGAGTGACAGACAGGGTAGAAGTACTGAGAACTGACCACCACAAAGCCCCCAGAGACAGCATTTCTAGATGAACTTCAAAAATTCCTTTACAAAATTTCAAAACACAAAGTTCCTGTGTGCTCAAAATGTTGATCCTGATGCACATCTTCAGTGCCAAGATGCAGGGAGGGCAATAGTTGGGTTTGCGACACCTAGTGCTTAATTTGTAATGAAAGATGTGTCAGAGCTCAAGTAACAAGGTGCCGGGGCTCAAGCAATTTTTTTTACAATCATAACTGATGCAGCAAACCCAGAGGTGCCGGGGCTATGAACTGCCAAGCCTAGAGGTGCCGGGGCTCAGCCCTGGCAAATCCTGTCACAAATTAAGCATGGTCCATACCCTCATTTCACATTGCTACTAGTAGGGAAAAATGTGGGGGAAGATGGGTGGGAGGAGGAACATAACATTGATTTGTCCCTAATTGTGGCACTGCCCTGAAGTGATTTCTTCTTTCTGTTATGTTTATAAGAAGCACATGGGATCTTTTTCAGGGAAAAAGGCAATACGCCACGTTTATTGGAAATACAACAATTAGCATACATATTCAATCTCTTTCTCTCTCTCTCTCTCGCTCACACACACACACACACACACACACAGTCCCACCAATTGATGTTATAGTTACCAGTCCAGAGTTCAGATCAATCTAGTGACCAGCTAGGTTGATCATGGGTAGAGAGAAGCCGGGTTCTGTCGGTTGCGACAGGATGCTCTGGGGAAGTCTTAGCAGGGGAAACCCAAAGTATCATGGCAAAGCACCCTGTTTATATAGTGATAACTCATTGGGACCAATGAGTTTTGCACTGTCATGCTGTAATCAATTGCCGTTTGACGAGTGCTTGTTCTCTTAGATTGTTCTTTTCATCCTTTATCTTGTTCTCTCAGGGAGTGGTTTTGATCACAGCTGGTTTTGATCACAGCTATCTTGTCCCCATGGATGGGTGCCTGCCACATCTTTTAGAGTCATCAATCTGCCCTCCTCTGACATCTCAATAGAGGCATGTTGCAATCTCCTGGCGCTTTTACGTCCATCCTCGATTCCTCCCTAGAACATCTGGTCTGGTGATGGCTTTCACACTTATCATCTAACACACACATTCCTCATTCACACACAAAACAGGATTGATTTATACAAAGCATTTGAACAGGAACATTAAATTGCAACACAGGAGAAAACAATCATTGCATTCTTTTACTTATTTCAGAATGCTAAACATACAACAAAATGGTGACCCTAAAGGTCTGTCACTGCCTTTAAATCAGCTTCAGACACAAGGTTCTGTCTGATGCATCTCTACCAATAGCACATTAGGCCATTCCTTTCTGCTTTCAGAAAGGGTGGCTGGCAGGATATGGTCAAATCATACATCAATATATTTAATGCATGCTACATTATTATTTTTTATTCTTCATTCTAAATTATACAAAATGCAAACATAAAATCCTACTACTACACTTCTTCCTGCATGTACAAACTTGAATAATCAAACCAAAACTACAAGAGAGATCCTGGAGGATGGAGCTGAATGTAAGTGTCCTTATCTCTTGGTGACATTTTACTACTTCTCACAGAGCCAGAGATACTATTAAAACACTGGCTGATTGTACAAGTTAGAGTCCCTGCTCAGCCTTTGAAAGAAGACATTGTAGAAACTGAAGTGTTCAATCTCTCTGAAAGCTAAGGGGTATTTCCTCTGAGCACGCTTCCCATGGCGAATTTCAATACCACTAATAAAGGTATAAATGCAGAGTATCTTCATTGTCTTCAGAATCTGGGTCTGGAGAATCTGAGTACTTATATAATGTTGTATTTGTGGTGTCAAAATAACAAGCTTCCCAAAAATTGTGTACCTGATGCAGTTATTTCCCCAGCTGTTTCCTAGAAACTCTATTGATTAATTTAATAAACCTGGGCGCTAAGCCCAGAATTATCCTTAATAATAATGTTTTTCTACTATGCAAAGATGATTTCCTTTATTGGAACTTAACGTTGTTTTTATAACTGGCTCCTTTGATTACAGGTATTAATAGGTATAGTTAAAAGAGAAAGGAACAGAATTTTAGATCAAGGCTGAGCAAGCCATTATTCTTACTTCCTCAAGCCAGTATTTGTATCAGAGTACAATAGTCCTGGCTCCCCCTTAATAAGGTACCAATAATTTTGCAACGCATAATGCACTTTCAGCCTGACAATTAGCCATTCAGTCATTCAACCAGTATTATTCAAGATCTGCCACTGGAAAAAAATGTTAACTTCACAGTTTGTTGACTGATATTCAACAAGAAGTATAGACTCTTGTGGGACTAATGAAAATGACGTTACGAAGCACTCTAAACAACTCGGGCACACTGGCACTGCATTTCAGGGACAATTACTAGGTTTATTTTTTTCCCCAGGCTATACATTCCCAAATACAGAATTGTTCAAGCCAGCAAGTGTCCCGTGGCATGTGTTTAAGTTCCTTGCTGCAGCGGAGCCTAAACAAGGTGTAATGCCAGTAAATTCAAGGTTTGCCATAGCACACTCTATCATAAAACTGCTCTGAGCAAGATCAGAATCCATCCAGGCATCTCACGCTATCATATGCTGTTGAGATGCCTCAGACCAAGCAGAGTGGGTCCCAAATAATCATAACTGCCTCTCTATCTGGCAGATATTTCCTATATGTTAATATTTATACTAATGACCTTGTTACTAAATTAATGTTCTAGACCGATAGCTATTTTAGTTGACTTGGTTAATCAGAGTCTGCTTCCATTAATAAAAGTGAGCCAAATGGCCTGTGATATTCTGCTTGAGTGCCTGTGAATCCTTTGCTTACCAGTTATTGAGTAAGCTTGTGATTTGCTTTGATACACAGTGCCGTTACCATTTTCTTGATGTCTGCCGCATAGCCATGGCCTACACTACGAGTTGAGGTTGAATTTAGCAGCATTAGATTGATTTAACCCTGCACACGTCCACACTACAAAGCCATTTTTGTCAACTTAAAGGGCTCTTAAAATTGATTTCTGTACTCCTCCCCAACGAGGGGACTAGCGCTAAAAATCGACATCGCCGGGTCGAATTTGGGGGTAGTGTGGACGCAATTTGACGGTATTGGCCTCCTGGAGCTATCCCAGAGTGCTCCATTGTGACCGTTCTGGACAGCACTTTCAGCTCAGATGCACTAGCCAGGTAGACAGGAAAAGCACCAGGAACTTTTGAATTTAATTTCCTGTTTGGCCAGCGTGGCAAGCTGATCAGCACAGGTGACCATGGAGTCACAGAATGGCAAAAGGGTTCCAGCATGGACCGAACGGGAGGTATGGGATCTGATCGCTGTATGGGGAGACGAATCCATGCTATCAGAACTCCGTTCCAAAAGACAAAATGCCAAAATATTTGAAAAACTCTCCAAGGGCATGAAGGACAGAGGCTATAACAGGGACCCGCAGCAGTGCCGCGTGAAACTTAAGGAGTTCTGGTAAGCCTACCAAAATAACAGAGGGGCAAACGGCCGCTCTGGGTCAGACCCCCAGACATGCCGCTTCTATGATGAGCTGCATGCAATTCTAGGGGGTGCCCCAACAACTACCCCACCCCTGTACGTGGACTCCTGCAAGGGAGTCTCACACAACAGGGATGAGGATTTTGGGGATGAGGAAAATGATGACGAGGTTGAAGATAGCGCACAGCAGGCAAGCGGAGAAACCGTTCTCCCCGATAGCCAGGAACTGTTTATCACCCTGGAGACAATACCCTCCCAACCCAGGCTCCCGGACCTTGAAGGTGGAGAAGGCACCTCTGGTGAGTGTACCTTTGTAAATATAATACATGGTTTAAAAGCAAGTGTGTTTAATGATTCATTTTCCCTGAAGATTTGGGATGCATTTGTGGCCAGTACAGCTACTGGAAAAGTCTGTTAACATGTCTGGGGATGGAGCAGAAATCCTCCAGGGACATCTCCATGAAGCTCTCCTGGATGGACTCCCAAAGCCTTTGCAAAAGGTTTCTGAGGAGGGCAGCCTTATTCCATCCTCCATGGTAGGTCTTTGAGCGGGGGGTTGGACTAGATGACCTCCTGAGGTCCCTTCCAACCCTGATATTCTATGATTCTATGCCACTTTACCATGCCAGGCCAGTAGCATATAGTCTGGAGTCACTGCATAAGAAAGCATGGTAGCGTATGGTTCCAGTGTTTGCTGGCATTCAAGCAACATCCGTTCTTTACCTCTTTGTGTTATCCTCAGGAGAGTGATATCATTCATGGTCACCTGGTTGAAATAGGGGAATTTTATTAAGGGGACATTCAGAGGTCGCAGTTCCTGCTGGGCTGTTTGCCTGTGGCTAAAAAGAAATCATCCCCGCTTTTAGCCACGCGGTGGGGGATGGGTGAAGTGATCATCCCAGAGAATTGGGTGTGAGGGGGGGGTTAGAATCATAGAATCATAGAATATCAGGGTTGGAAGGGACCCCAGAAGGTCATCTAGTCCAACCCCCTGCTCAAAGCAGGACCAATTCCCAGTTAAATCATCCCAGCCAGGGCTTTGTCAAGCCTGACCTTAAAAACCTCTAAGGAAGGAGATTCTACCACCTCCCTAGGTAACACATTCCAGTGTTTCACCACCCTCTTAGTGAAAAAGTTTTTCCTAATATCCAATCTAAACCTCCCCCACTGCAACTTGAGACCATTACTCCTCGTTCTGTCATCTGCTACCATTGAGAACAGTCTAGAGCCATCCTCTTAGGAACCCCCTTTCAGGTAGTTGAAAGCAGCTATCAAATCCCCCCTCATTCTTCTCTTCTGCAGGCTAAACAATCCCAGCTCCCTCAGCCTCTCCTCATGAGTCATGTGTTCCAGACCCCTAATCATTTTTGTTGCCCTTCGCTGGACTCTCTCCAATTTATCCACATCCTTCTTGTAGTGTGGGGCCCAAAACTGGACACAGTACTCCAGATGAGGCCTCACCAATGTCGAATAGAACAATGGGTAGTTGGGTTTGTGCTGCATGTTAACCCGAAAACCGCAGCCCCTCCTTTTAAATGGCCAATCCATTTTAAATGGCCAACCCAACGGATGCTTGGTATGGGAAATGAGGGTGCTGCTGTTTGAAAGCATTCCCACATGTTATGAAGGTTAAAGAAGCCAAAAGACTGTGGCTTACCATGGCTGCCTGCAAGCCGAAGTCTGTTACCTGGCCCTGCGTGTGTGATCTCTCACACCAAACCAGCAGGCCCTCAATATAACAGGCAAAATGTGACCTTGTAAAGAAAGCACATGTGCTATGTAATGTTAACAGCAAGGTTCACCCTGAAAGAGTCTACCCATTGTTCTCTAAAATGTGTCTTTTAAAATACTACTCTCCCTTTTTTTCCCTCCCACAGCTACAAATGTTTCAACTCTCCCCCTGTCAACTCTGTCCCAGAGGCTAGCACAGATAAGAAGGCGAAAATAAATGCACTCGTGATTAAGTGTTCTCTGAGCTCATGCAGTCCTCCCGCACTGAAAGAGCCCAGCAGAATGCGTGGAGGCAGACAATGTCAGAGTCCAGGAAAGCACAAAATGAACGTGAGGACAGGAGGGACGTGCGAGAGGATAGATGGCCTTATAATAACGGTGCACTTCTACACTCTGCATTCATTTGATTTTCAGTTGCGTGAAAAATAGGATTGCTGTTGACAATGGAATATGTTTAAGCACAAAATTATTTTGTAATTTTAGGAGAATACATTCAAGCATTAGCCCACAGGAAGTCAGTCATTATCTGTGAATAATGACTGGCTGGTAGCAAACAGCCCAAAGCAAAGCCAACATTAATTTTGTATCCAAACGTTAGCAGCTAAAGTGTGGCCAAGCAGCTGTATTTGTAAATCAGCTGTCACCTAAAATGTCACAAAATGCAGGTCATATTGTGAAGTTGCAAGTCTGTTTAAATGAGCATCAATAAATAATTGTAGCATAGTGTTAAACTTAAAATCTGGCTGGCCTTGGGGGACTTGTTTCCCATTTGTGAGTGAATAACCAGCCTACTGCTGGTGAACCCATGCTGAAATAGGTTTTTTTTCTGGACTCTGGTATTTAGAACATTACATATTAATGAAAAGGAAACAGAGAAATCTGTTAATGGAGATCTCTTTTGTATTTTACATCTTACTTTATTCAGTGTGGAGTTCAATTGGGTATTGTTGCTGGCACAGGATATGCACTTTTTCTAGACTCTTCCATACAGTTTAAGTGGAGAAGCAGTGTGAATTTGATAAGATATCAAGCAACTAGCATTTCAGAGTTCTGGCCAGAATCATTTTTGTAATGCATTTCTTCATGCAGCAGAGATCAGACAACCTGCTGCAACTCTGGGAGCAACAAGGAGAAAATTCCGAGATTCTGCATTTGGGTCTATGAAGCTGGAGATTAAAGTACCACCATTCCCCACCCCCTTAAACCTTGTTGATTTACATTTGCGCATGAGCATAAGGGCCCATTACATTCAAGGCTATTCTCAGTTGGAAAAGGAAGATACAATTTTTGGCAGATGTGATTGAAGCTGAGGTTTCAGGAAGTCAACTCCAGCAGCCAGCAATGGGGAAGCCTGCTTACCTACTGCTACTCAAAAGATTAGGAGACTGCAGACTGTGTCCCCACTAAGAATCTATTTGTTTAGATTTATTCGTATATTTAAAAACAAAAGAAATCTATCCCAAGCATCTGGAGCTTTTAATATATCTTTAAAATCCTATCTATTAATGCGAGACAGAGGACTTTATTCTCCAGTCCCTTACACCAGATTAAGATAGGAGTAAATCTGCTCAATCCAGTGGAGTTACGTCAGTGAAAACAGACCTGAGAACAGAATCGGGCCTACCAAGTCCATACCAAGAATGAGTAACTACAATAAAGCAAGTCTTGAAAATGCCTATACTACATTTGGATTTTATAACATTTGAGGAACAAACAATACTGAACAAGTCTGCATCATGGTTTCTCAACATTCTACATAGAAACCCTCCTATTTTGGCATCTTTCAAACACTTATATACAGGGGTGGCAGGTTTGTAGAAATGTTGGTGGTGCCCAGAACCCGCCCCTGCCCAAACTCTGCCCCCCACCTGCCCAAGACTCTGGGAGGGAGTTTGGGAGGGGGAAGAGGTCTGGGATGTAGGCCCTAGGCTGGGGCAGGGGATTGGGGTGCAGGCTTTGGGAGGGAGTTTAGGGATGGGAGGGGGTGCAGGTTCTTGGAGAGAGTTAGGGGGTGCAGGGGTGAGGGCTGTGGGGTGTGGCTGCAGATGAGGGGTTTGGGGTAAGGGAGGAGCTCAGGGCAAGAGTAGGGGTGTAGAGGGGAGGGCTCTGTCTGGGGCTGGGAATGAGGGGTTTGGGGTGAGAGTAGGAGTGTGGGAGGGGGTGAGGGCTCCGTCTGGGGCTGGGAGGTTTGGGGAGTTAGAGAGGCTCAGGGCTCAGGCAGAGGGTTAGGGTGCGAGGGGATGAGGGCTCTGGCTGGGGCTGGAGATGAGGGGTTTGTGGTGTTGGAGAGGGCTCAGGGCTGGGGCAGAGGGTTGGAGTGCAGGGGATGAGGGCTCTGGCTGGGACTGGGGATAAAGTGTTTAGGGTATTGGAGGCGCTCAGGGCTAGGGTAGAGGGTGGGGGGGACGAAAGCTCTGGCTGGGGGTGTGGGCTCTGGGGTGGGGCAGGGCTGGGGATAAGTTTGGGGTGCAGGCAGGCTGCTCCAGGATAGAGGCCAGAGAGGAGGACTCTCCCCAGCCCTTTCCCTGCTGGCAGCAGCAAGCTCTGGAGGAGGAGCCCCCCTTTTCCACCCCCCACCTCCCCCAGCAGCTCACTCACCCCCACCACTGCCACTGCATGTGCTCCTCAGGCCCCTTTCAGGTCCAGGAATCTCCCTCGCCTCCCCCGTGGTGGGTGCCGGGAGGTGCTGCATGCGCCTCTTCCCCTGCTGTAGCCTCACTGGGGGTGGGGGATGGGGCTGCCTCCTTGCCCAGCATGGGGCAGGAGCAGTGACTGCAGGCAGGGGGTCCCCCTGTGCTGGTGGAGGGTCCCGCCGGAAAAGGGAAGGGTCTGAGGTGGAAGGGCAGGCTCAGTCAGTCTGTCCTGGCAGTCGAGTTGGGGGGCATGAGGACCCTGCGATAGCAGTTGCTGCAGGGAGGCAGCATGGAGCTGCACGGAAGAGGCAGAGGCAGGGATGCTCTGCTCCAGGGAGGCGCACGAGGGTGGGGGAGCAAGAGGGGGCCGGGGAACACTTGGGGGAAGTGCGGGGGGGGGTGGCAGGTGAGGGCGGCGGGGACACCCAGCCCCAAATATTGGTGGAGTTGGGCACCTGAGTTCCGAATATTGCTGGTGCTAGGGCACCACGTGGAAATATAGCTCGCCGCCCTTGCTTATATGGCCCCCACTACCATAAACTCTGAGTACTTCACAAAAACCACTTCAGTTATGGGGATAATAGGAAGCAAAAGAGAGACACGCACATTAGGCTTTAGCTTCTATGGGGACAAACCTCTACCAGGAGACACTTTACACACTTGCCAGTGGGTTACACAAGTATTTGTGGGGCTGTAATGGAATGCCAGGCATGAAGAACCTTTGATTCATTTCCTGGCTCCGGGAGCAGATCATAGTCTAGCAGCTACAGACATCATTGCCAAATATAACAACTCCCCCATCTGACTTGTTTGTGGGGATTCAACCTGTGACCTTTGGAGATTAAATGTGTATGAGCTACTACCACTCAAACTAAATAACCTGTTCCCTCAGCATGTAAGAAGTAGCAATCATATATGCTCTATAACAGCTACTGAAGGGTGACATGGCACCAGACTCAATGTAAATCACAGAAGCACCTAATTTGAGCTGCTACTTGCAAAAATAAAACAAAAACCCTGTGAGATAATGCAGATAAGAGTTGGCTTTAGTATATTAAAGACTGGGGTTCTATTCCCAGCTCTGACTGAAGTGGCATCATGCTGACTTTCAGTTATCTTAGCTAGTGAATGGCTAGTCATTTCCCTGAGATTGCAGTGTGAGGCCTCCCTTCATAATAGTTCTTTGCTTAACAGCCCCTAACAGCTGTCAGTGAAAGAGCTGGGACTAAAATACATGGTTTCCGGGCTTTCCGTTTAATGCCTCTTCTGCCTAGATTCTCCCTCTCCCAAGTTGTGCGAAGGCTGGAATCTTTTGCTGCATTCCAAGCTTGCCTGCAGTAGGGACCACACCCATCATATCCCCTGCAACATGAGCTATGAGGAGTTGTGTATGCCAGGTGGGAGAATCCCCAGTAGGGGACTTGTATCAGTCTCCACTTCTTTTGCACCCCCAAACAGCGCAAAAGGAGCGGAACATGAGAGAAAGTCTGAAGTATTGATTGTGACCCTTTGACTTTTTGAAATATTACATTCGCCACTCAGACTGAGAAGGATGGATGCAATTGATCCAAATCAAAAAGAAGCCTACAACTCATATAAATATGCGGCATTCCCAACCAGAAGTGTTTAAAAAAAAACAGGAGCCAGACCCTAAAAAAAAGTCATGATTTTTAGCTTAAAAATCCATGATATGTTAAAGAAATTGAGTTATTTTTATTTGCCTTCCTGATTGAGACTTTAGAGTGCTCTTGGGTCACGTTTTCAAGCTTTTCTCCATAACACGAGGACAACAAACTTATTTTTTTAGAGAATCTACTCGCTGAGAAACTCACCTTTTAACACATTTCCAGGAACTGGAGAATATAATTGAGTGTCAGCAACAGTGAATATAGTACAGTGAGGTGTGTTTTTGAAACAAATATGATTTATGCTTATGTTACCCAAACCAGGAAGAGAGTTTACTACCAGCATAATGCTTCCTGATGGGTGGAGATTATACACTATATGCTATCGTCTTACTCAAGCATCACCATTTAACTTTGCTACTGCTCAATAATTTTTCCATTTACTATTGCAATAATATAAGTATTACTGGAGTGAAGCTATAAAATTATTTCTACATCAGACTAATTCCCCAAAAGCAGTCAATATTTTAAAGTGTTTCTAACAGATAGGGATTAGATCTTCCATAGGTCTGAAATATGCAACTACTGTATGAAGTAAGAGTAAGCGACTCTTCAGCCGTAAGTTTCTATAATGGTACTGGGTTTTTTTCTTTATTGTGCTTCTAGTTTTCTTCTTTCCCTCCCATTTTCCAGGTTTGCTTTCTATTTGTAAGGATGTGGGTTTCTGTTAAACATAATCCAGAGTTAAAGTAGCCACTCCCTCCCTGAATAACCTTCACCCCCAGAAAAAAAAATATGCTGGATATCTTCATGGTATTTGAAAGAATGCAGCTTTAATGTCTTATCCTGGATTCCTTGCCCAAATCTCCCACTGATTTCAGTAAGAGATTGAGGAGCACAAGAAATGCAAGACCGAACCCGCTGTGAAAAGGCAGCTTACCTTTCCACTGACAGTGGTGGATGCTGCCTCAGTTTACCCACTAAACAGTCTCCCTCGGGCTTGTTGGGTGATTTGTCCCACCAGCCAGATCAAACAATCCTCTCCGTCCAAGGCAAACCGTCCAAATGAAACAGATGACTATGCTGAAAAAGAGACCTTAATCCTTCTTGGGCCACACCTGCTCTCCTAGGTCTGTGCTATTTTCACCGTTTTTTTTTTTTTTTTAAATCAGAAAGGTCATATAGTCCCTCACACACACACACCCCACCCCAGGGTGCAGCTCCTCTGAGCACTTGTCCTTGGTTGCAGGTTTTTCACAACCATCAGACAGCAGGTGCCCTCTCTCTACCATAGATCATATCCGTAGAATCCTAGACCACGAACCAGCTGTCTCAAAACAACACTGCTTCACTTTTCCCCCAGTGCTTCCAGGGTTGTCAGAGTTCAAGAGCACAGTTAAACACAAGTGAACTCACATAAGTTTGTGGTAGGACTCTTCCTCCAGGGAGAATGCCCCCAAAGTAAGTTTTTATTACTAGTGTGAAAGCACTGGAGGTCTCCTTTCCCTCAGGAGAGGGGCCAATGGGCAGCAGTCTCCCAAGCAGTTCCTAGCTTCTAACAAGTCCTCCCCAGGAGCTGAAGACTGATGCCCTGCTCTCTCTCTCTCCAGTCTGCCACCAACTGAGCTGGGCTTCTCCTTGTTACATCCTCCCTCCAGGCCTGACATGCCTTTCAGGGGCAAAACAGCGGGACTGCTCTCACCCAGAGCAGTTCCTTAACCCTTGTCTGGCAATTGTGTGGTCTGTACACCCTGTCATACTGTGGCTGCCCATAGATGAACCAGGCACTGTCTCAGCATACAACAGCCTCCTCACAGAATGACAAAAAAGTATAACAGAAATGAGAACAGAAAGGGAAAGAAATGAGTGAGAGGGGGTTAGTGTTTCTCAACTGTGCTATTGAATGTCTCTTTCATGAATTCTCCTCACCAGGAATCAAACTGATGGGGTATGGTCATGGTACTCTTCCAAGTTTCTCCAGCAAAATAAGATGGTAGGGCTTGGCTCCATCTTAAGGGGGTGGGAGGAGAATGAGTGGTGGTATCTCCCACACACCATCTATTTGTGGTACCAAAATAAGACATCTCTCACATAGTGAGTTGGGTGGAACTGTGAGCCACATTCTCCATTCTTGAAATTTAACAAAGCTGGCATATATATTACCAACACTTTGCATCTGAGTTAACACCTTGGGGCAGTTCGTACTTCTAAGACTTCTCATTCCAGGCTCTCGGCATACATCTCTGTGTCAGTTAACCTCAAAATTCAGAACTGAGTGTTTTTTCACAACTGTAACAGCTTGAGACTTCCTTTGTTTTTTAATAAAATCTGAGATTCTGGAGCACCAGATAGTAGGTTCAACGACGTACTGGTATATAGGCATATATCCTGCCCTTCACCTACTTCAAATATAAGGACTCAGTGTGTGGAACATTGGCAGTCAGATATAGACAACCCTCTGTCTCTTCCATCTCTCTCCATGTTAGATTTTTTTCTATAGCTTTCATCCTCCCCATAGTATCTAAACACTGGACAATCCACTGTATTGTACACAAGGAGCTAAATTTTCAAAAAATACATGCACAGTTGTAGACCTAATTTTTTGACACAAGTCAATTACCATGACTGTACTCACAATTACAGTAATTGCATGGGCAAATGACCAGTTTCATATGTAACTAACCATTTGCATGTGCAGTTTGACTGTGTGCAAAATCATGGTATATATATATACTTAATGCTTAAGTGTATATATACCATGGTATATATATATACTTAATGCTTAATACTTAATATACTTAATGCTTAAGTGTATATATACCATGGTGTATATATATACTTAATGCTTAAGTGTATATATACCATATATGGTATATATATACTTAATGCTTAAGTATATATATACCATATATATATATACTTAACGCTTTAGTAGGGCCAATTTTACAAAACTGAAAATAATTATGAGCCAAATCAGCAGGAAGGAAGAAGTAATGCTTTAGTAGGGCCAATTTTACAAAACTGAAAATAATTATGAGCCAAATCAGCAGGAAGGAAGAAGTTAATCAGAAAAATGTGAATGATAAATGGAAATAACTTAATAATACCTTACTAGGAAGCCCAAAAAGCCACAATCGAGGGAAAAGGTTGTACTAGTTAAAAAACTGACCTGGTTTAGAGGGAAAATTAAAGCAGATTTTATATATATAACAAATGAAAGAAAGGGGAAGTTGATAGTAATGAATATGAATCAGAAGTCAGGAATTACAAAAAATTGATAAAGGAAGTAAAGGAGAAATCTATGGAGAGCAGAGTTAAGGAAAATAAGGAGGGTGGGTTTTTTAAGATATTAGGAACAAAAGAAACCTGAAACAATGGTATTAGTCCATTAGTAGATAGAAATGGTAGAATTATCAATAATAATGAACAAAAAGTAGAAGAGTTCAATACATATTTCTGTTCTGTATTTGGGGAAAAACAGATGATATAGTTTCATCATATGGTACTGATAACACACTTTCCATTCCACTAGTATCTCTGGAGGATATTAAACGGAAACTACTAAAGCTGGATCTTTTTTAAATCAGCAAACTTGCATACAAGTTTTTTTCAAAGAGATAGCTGAAGAGCAAGCTGGAATATTAATGCTGATTTTCCGTAGGTCTTAGGGCACTGGGGAAGTTCCAGAAGATTGGATGAAAGCTAATGTTGTGCTAATTTTTCAAAAGGATAAACGGAATGACCTGGTAATTATCAGCCTGTCAGCCTGATATCAATCCCAGGCAAAATAATGGACCTGCTGATCTGGGACTTGCTTAATAAAGAATTAAAGGCAGGTAATGTAATTAATACAAATCAACATAGATTTATGGAAAATAGATCCTGTCAAACTTACTTGATTTTTTTAATGAGATTATAAATTTGGCTGACAAAGATTATAGTGCTGACATAATAAACTTCTATTAGGTGTTTGACTTGACACCACACAACATTTTGATTAAAAAACTATCATGATATAGAATTAACATGGCATCATTAAATGAATTAAAAACCCTTAAAAACTGGCTGCCCGGGACGACAAATGTTTGTAGAAGGCTCAATGCAGACTAATATTGATATTATAGCTGCAACTGACTCGTTCAATTCAAACCCTTCAAAGCATAACATTTTGAATTGGTAAGCTGCAGTACAAGCCTTCTAACTGTAAACAGGGGATTGTCATCAAGCGGGTGTGTTTTCAGTGGAATCCTGCAGGGATCGATTCTTGGCTGTATGCTATTTAACATTTTTATCAATGACCTGGAAGAAAACATAATATCATCACTGATAAAGTTTGCAGATAACACAAAAATTGGGAGAGTGGTAAATAATGAAGAGGACAGCTCACTGATTCAAAGCTATCTGGATCACTTGGTAAACTCAGCACAAGCAAACAATATGTATTCTGTTAGAGTGCTTATTCCTTCACCCTCTTACTTTCCTGGTCCTTCTCGCATGAACAGAGAGCAACAATACCCGAAGTCCGAAGGTGTAAACAATTTGATGTTTATTGGGGTGAACTTCCAGCAAGCAATGATTGCAATTTCCTTCCTAGCTCTGACACCACAGAGCTTTGCCTGTGTCCCTGTTCCCATTCCCCCCCCCTTAGCAAAACATGATACCAATTCCCCCACCCTCATTCCCTGTTTCCATTCTCCCCCGCCTTTCTTCCTGACTGACTGCAGACAGTATAGTAAAACTTGAGTTCTGCTTAGCTATACTTTAACCAATCATTTTACTGAAATTTAACTAACCAATCCTAACATATTGCAACATGATTATTTAACCAATTAAGGTGGTGGGGTATAATTGGTTAACACCCAACAAAATTATTTATACAGCAGAGAGAAAATCATAGAACCAGACAGAGATTATTCAGACAAACAATAGGGAAATGGGGACTACAGTGATAAAACAACAAAGAAATGAGGATTTCACATCCCAGCTATTGATAAATGAGTTTTTGCCAGACTGGATCCTATCAAACTAAGTTTCCTTTTACATCTTCTAGGCACTTCCCTTTCTCTGGAGGTGATAGGCATTATCAGGACAGGATTGTATTCCTAACAGCCCAATAGCACCTTATTTCAATGTGACTAGTTTGGAGTATAAGGATGTGACCATACATTTCCCAGTTTATGGCTGCCTCTGCTGCTTAGCCAAAGATCTTAGCCTAAGAACACGGCCTTAGACTATCATAGTGAGAGAAGGCCTATAAACAGGCAGACTGTGATTTTGATTCTTGTTTTGTACCACTATAACTAGCTAAGTGATAAGAATACACCTAAATTCTTAAAGTATAGGCCTTTGCAGACAGGCCTGAATATCTATATCTTAACATATTCCAATGCCATCCACAGCCTCAGAAACAACTCTGACATCATAATCAAAAAGGCTGACAAAGGAGGTGCTGTTGTCATCATGAATAGGTCGGAATATGAACAAGAGGCTGCTCAGCAGCTCTCCAACATGAGTTTCTACAAGCCATTACCCTCTGATCCCACTGAGAGTTACCAAAAGCAACTACAGCATTTGCTCAAGAAACTTCCTGAAAAAGCACAAGATCAAATCCGCACAGACACACCCCTGGAACCCCGACCTGGGATATTCTATCTACTACCCAAGATCCATAAACCTGGAAATCCTGGGTGCCCCATCATCTCAGGCATTGGCACCCTGACAGCAGGATTGTCTGGCTATGTAGACTCCCTCCTCAGGCCCTACGCTACCAGCACTCCCAGCTACCTTCGAGACACCACTGACTTCCTGAGGAAACTTCAATCCATCGGTGATCTTCCTGATAACACCATCCTGGCCACTATGGATGTAGAAGCCCTCTACACCAACATTCCACACAAAGATGGACTACAAGCCATCAGGAACACTATCCCCGATAATGTCACAGCTAACCTGGTGGCTGAACTTTGTGACTTTGTCCTTACCCATAACTATTTCACATTTGGGGACAATGTATACCTTCAGATCAGCAGCACTGCTATGGGTACCCGCATAGCCCCACAGTATGCCAACATTTTTATGGCTGATTTAGAACAACGCTTCCTCAGCTCTCGTCCCCTAAAGCCCCTACTCTACTTGCGCTATATTGATGACATCTTCATCATCTGGACCCATGGAAAAGAAGCCCTTGAGGAATTCCACCATGATTTCAACAATTTCCATCCCACCACCAATCTCAGCCTGGTCCAGTCCACACAAGAGATCCACTTCCTGGACACTACAGTGCTAATAAACAATGGTCACATAAACACCACCCTATACTGGAAACCTACTGACCGCTATTCCTACCTGCATGCCTCCAGCTTTCACCCTGACCACACCACACGATCCATCGTCTACAGCCAAGCTCTGCGATACAACCGCATTTGCTCCAACCCCTCAGACAGAGACAAACACCTACAAGATCTCTGTCAAGCTTTCTTACAACTACAATACCCACCTGCAGAAGTAAAGAAACAGATTGATAGAGCCAGAAGAGTTCCCAGAAGTTACCTACTACAGGACAGGCCTAACAAAGAAAATAACAGAACGCCACTAGCCGTCACCTTCAGCCCCCAACTAAAACCCCTCCAACACATTATTAAGGATCTACAACCTATCCTAAAGGATGACCCAACACTCTCACAAATCTTGGGAGACAGGCCAGTCCTTGCCTACAGACAGCCCCGCAACCTGAAGCAAATACTCACCAACAACCACATACCACACAACAGAACCACTAACCCAGGAACTTATCCTTGCAACAAAGCCCGTTGCCAATTGTGCCCACATATCTATTCAGGGGACACCATCACAGGGCCTAATAACATCAGCCACACTATCAGAGGCTCGTATACCTGCACATCCACCAATGTGATATATGCCATCATGTGCCAGCAATGCCCCTCTGCCATGTACATTGGTCAAACTGGACAGTCTCTATGTAAAAGAATAAATGGACACAAATCAGATGTCAAGAATTATAACATTCATAAACCAGTCGGAGAACACTTCAATCTCTCTGGTCACGCAATCACAGACATGAAGGTCGCTATCTTAAAACAAAAAAACTTCAAATCCAGACTCCAGCGAGAAACTGCTGAATTGAAATTCATTTGCAAATTGGATACTATTAATTTAGGCTTAAATAGAGACTGGGAGTGGCTAAGTCATTATGCAAGGTAGCCTATTTCCTCTTGTTTTTTCCTACCCCCCCCCCAGATGTTCTGGTTTAACTTGGATTTAAACTTGGAGAGTGGTCAATTTGGATGAGCTATTACCAGCAGGAGAGTGAGTTTGTGTGTGTATGGGGGTGGGGGGGATGTGAGAAAACCTGGATTTGTGCTGGAAATGGCCCACCTTAATTATGCACATTGTAGGGAGAATGGTCACTTTGGATGAGCTATTACCAGCAGGATACTGAGTTTGTGTGTGTGGTTTTTGGGAGGGGGGTGAGGGGGTGAGAGAACCTGGATTTGTGTAGGAAATGGCCCAACTTTATTATCATGCACATTGTGTAAAGAGTTGTCACTTTGGATGGGCTATCACCAGCAGGAGAGTGAATTTGTGTGGGGGGGTGGAGGGTGAGAAAACCTGGATTTGTGCTGGAAATGGCCCACCTGATGATCACTTTAGATAAGCTATTACCAGCAGGACAGTGGGGTGGGAGGAGGTATTTTTTCATATTCTCTGTGTATATATAAAGTCTGCTGCAGTTTCCATGGCATGCATCCGATGAAGTGAGCTGTAGCTCACGAAAGCTCATGCTCAAATAAATTGGTTAGTCTCTAAGGTGCCACAAGTACTCCTTTTCATATCCCAATACAGTTAAATGTAAACATATACATCTAGGAGCAAAGAAAGTAGGCCATACTTATAGGATGGGGGACTTTCTCCTGGAAGGTAATGACTCTGAAGAAGATTTGGGGGTTGTGGGGGATAATCTGCTGAACATGAGCTCCCACCGTTATGCTATGGCCAAAAGAGCTAATCCAAGTCTAGGATGCAAAAACAGGAATTGAGTAGGAGTAGAGAGCTTATTTTACTTCTGTGTTTAGCACTGGTCAACTGTTGATGACAAACTGTGTTCAGTTCAAGAAGGATGTTGATAAATTGGAGAGGGTTCAGAGATGAGCCACAAGATTGATTAAAAAATTAGAAAACATGCCTTATAGTGATTGAGTCAAGGAGCTCAATCTAGTTAGTTTAACAAAGAGATGGTTAAGGGATGACTTGATTACAGTCTGTAAGTATCTACACATTGAGAATATTTAATAATGGGCTCTTCAGCCTAGCAGAGAAAGGTAAAACATGATCCAGTGGTTGGAAGACAAAGCTAGACAAATTCAGACTGGAACGAAGGCGTAATTTTTTAGCAGTGGGAGTAATTAACCACCGGAACAATTTACCAAGGGTCATGGTGGATTCTCCATCACTGACAATTTTCAAATCAAGATGGGATGTTTTTCTAAAAGAGATGCTCTAGAAATTATTTTGTGGAAGTTCTATGGCCTGTGTTATACAGGAGGTCAGACTAGGTGGTCACAATGGTCCCTTCTGGCCTTGGAATCTATAAATGAACAACATACAGCAAGTTCAACATACAGTTCAAATACTATACATATTTGCAATGCAAAAAAAAAAGTCTCTCCACATTTCAAGCAGTTCAAATGTTTAAGAGAATCTGGATTGATTTTTATTGTATCTTCCCAACAGAGAAGCTTCTTATTTTGCCATCTGTTAATGTATAAAAGGTGAACAACACAGAGTTAATTTGTACAGAAATGAGATGGAAAAGTTTCTAGAAGAAAAAGCTTGTGCACAGCAGAAGTAGACACAGTCAAGGACAGAATTCCTGAGCATCTGTTCCAGTATTTTAAGGCTTGGCCTCCTGCAGCTTTGGGACACATCAGCAGTGCCGAGAATTGATATGAGACAACAAAATGTCTCTGCCAGGAATCAGGAGAACAAGAAAGCAATTGTCTAAGAGGCCATACACTGTAAATAGACCAGGATGACCTTTACAAATATTTGTACAAGGCTCAGTACACTTGTGGGATTATATTGATACTACAGCTGCAATTGACAAGTTCAGTTCTGAAGCACTTAGAGGAGAGGAAAGTGATCAGGAACAGTCAGCATGGATTCACCAAGGGCAAGTCATGCCTGACTAATTTAATTGCCTTCTATGATGCGATAACTGGCTCTGTGGATGAGGGGAAAGCAGTGGACGTGTTGTTCCTTGACTTTAGCAAAGCTTTTGACACAGTCTCCCACAGTATTTTTGCCAGCAAGTTAAAGAAGTATGGGCTGGATGAATGGACTATAAGGTGGATAGAAAGTTGGCTAGATTGTCGGGCTCAACGGGTAGTGATCAATAGCTCCATGTCTAGTTGGCAGCCGGTACCAAGTGGAGTGCCCCAAGGGTCGGTCCTGGGGCTGGTTTTGTTCAATATCTTCATAAATGATCTGGTGGATGGTGGGGATTGCACCCTCAGCAAGTCTGCAGATGACACTAAACTGGGAGGAGAGGTAGATACGCTGGAAGGTAGGGATAGGATACAGAGGGCCCTAGACAAATTAGAGGATTGGGCCAAAAGAAATCTGATGAGGTTCAACAAAGACAAGTGCAGAGTCCTGCACTTAGGATGGAAGAATCCCATGCACCGCTACAGACTAGGGACCGAATGGCTAGGCAGCAGTTCTGCAGAACATGACCTAGGGGTTACAGTGGACGAGAAGCTGGATATGAGTCAACAGTGTGCCCTTGTTGCCAAGAAGGCCAATGGCATTTTGGGATGTATATGTAGGGGCATTGCCAGCAGATCGAGGGACGTGATCATTCCCCTCTATTTGACATTGGTGAGGCCTCATCTGGAGTACTGTGTCCAGTTTTGGGCCCCACACTACAAGAAGGATGTGGATAAATTGGAGAGAGTCCAGCGAAGGGCAACAAAAATGATTAGGGGTCTGGAACACATGACTTATGAGGAGAGGCTGAGGGAACTGGGATTGTTTAGTCTGCGGAAGAGAAGAATGAGGGGGGATTTGATAGCTGCTTTCAACTACCTGAAAGGGGGTTCCAAAGAGGATGGCTCTAGACTGTTCTCAGTGGTAGCTGATGACAGAACAAGGAGCTATGGTCTCAAGTTGCAGTGGGGGAGGTTTAGGTTGGATATTAGGAAAAACTTTTTCACTAGGAGGGTGGTGAAACACTGGAATGCGTTACCTATGGTGGTGGTGGAATCTCCTTCCTTAGATATTTTTAAGGTCAGGCTTGACAAAGCTCTGGCTGGGATGATTTAGTTGGGGATTGGTCCTGCTTTGAGTAGGGGGTTGGACTAGATGACCTCCTGAGGTCCCTTCCAACCCTGATATTCTATGATTCTATGAAACCCTTTCAGAGCATAACACTTTGAATTGGAAAACTGCAGCACAAGCTCTGCATATCTAACAGGACTGGCCCAATTTTCAGTGGTGCTAATTACCTCCAGCACCTATTAAAGTCAGTGGGAGATGGGGGAGCTCAACACCTCTGAAAATGAGCCATCTTGTAGCAAATATTTTTATATTCTTTGTAGAGAATTTAGTGCTAGTGAAAGGTGAGTGACTGATAACCCAGCAGAATGATCTAAAAGGAACAAGCAATGCAATTGTCCAGCCAGGCAATGGATGTGGTTTAATTAGGCTGCAACTTTATTCACTTAAAATATCTGAGAGTCCCCAGCAATAAATTGTACAGTGCAGGTCATCATTATTTATTAATTATTTTTTCATAATCTCCAATTTGGTCCCAGACATCCCATTACTGGAATCTCACCATCTTCCTCTTGTATGAGGCTAAAGAGGGCTATAAAAGGGGTACCAGATGTAGGAACCCTGAATCCCACTTCCTCTGCTCCCTTAAAGGGGGGCTAGTAAAAAGAGGAGGGTTAGCTTCCTACTGTACAAAATGTAGGAGCCCAAACCCCACTTCCTTTGCTCCCTTAAGAGGGAGGCTAGAAAAAACAGTCCACTGTACTAGACATAGGAGCCTCAAAACCCCCTTCCTCAGCTTGCTTAAGGGATGCCATCCTTGAAATCCTTTTCTAATCCCTTGAAAAGAAAAGGAGTACTTGTGGCACCTTAGAGACTAACCAATTTATTTGAGCATAACCTTCAGCCCCCAACTAAAACCCCTCCAACGCATTATTAAGGATCTACAACCTATCCTGAAGGATGACCCAACACTCTTCACAAATCTTGGGAGACAGGCCAGTCCTTGCCTACAGACACAGCCCCCCAACCTGAAGCAAATACTCACCAACAACCACATACCACACAACAGAACCACTAACCCAGGAACCTATCTTTGCAACAAAGCCCGTTGCCAACTGTGCCCACATATCTATGCAGGGGACACCATCACAGGGCCTAATAACATCAACCACACTATCAGAGGCTCGTTCACCTGCACATCCACCAATGTGATATATGCCATCATGTGCCAGCAATGCCCCTCTGCCATGAACATTGGTCAAACTGGACAGTCTCTACGTAAAAGAATAAATGGACACAAATCAGATGTCAAGAATTATAACATTCATAAACCAGTCGGAGAACACTTCAATCTCTCATGGAGACATGAAAGTTGCGATATTACAACAAAAAAACTTCAAATCCAGACTCCAGTGAGAAACTGTTGAATTGGAATTCATTTGCAAATTGGATACAATTAACTTAGGCTTGAATAGAGACTGGGAGTGACTAAGTCATTATGCAAGGTAACCTATTTCCCCTTGTTTTTTCCTACTCCCCTCCCCCGCTCCTCAGACGTTCTTGTTAAACCCTGGATTTGTGCTGGAAATGGCCCACCTTGATTATCATACACATTGTAAGGAGAGTGGTCACTTTAGATAAGCTATTACCAGCAGGAGAGTAGGTTTATGTGTGTGTGGGGGGGGGGGGTGAGAAAACCTGGATTTGTGCTGGAAATGGCCCAACTTGATTATCATACACATTGTGTAAAGAGTTGTCACTTTGGATGGGCTATCACCAGCAGGAGAGTGAATTTGTGTGGGGGGGTGGAGGGTGAGAAAACCTGGATTTGTGCTGGAAATCACTTTAGATAAGCTATTACCAGCAGGACAGTGGGGTGGGAATAGGTATTGTTTCATATTCTCTGTGTATATATAAAGCCTGCTGCAGTTTCCACGATATGCATCTGAGGAAGTGAGCTGTAGCTCACGAAAGCTTATGCTCTAATAAATTGGTTAGTCTCTAAGGTGCCACAAGTCCTCCTTTTCTTTTTGCGAATACAGACTAACACGGCTGCTACTCTGAAACCTGTCATTGTAAGGAGAGTGATCACTTTAGATAAGCTATTACCAGCAGGAGAGTGGGGTGGGAGGAGGAATTTTTTCATGCTTTGTGTGTATATAAAAAGATCTTCTACACTTTCCACAGTATGCATCCGATGAAGTGAGCTGTAGCTCACGAAAGCTTATGCTCAAATAAATTGGTTAGTCTCTAAGGTGTCACAAGTACTCCTTTTCTTTTTGCGAAAACAGACTAACACGGCTGTTACTCTGAAACTTTTCTAATCCCTTCTGTCCAATAACCATATTCCTGCCTTATTTAGTACTGCATTGGACATCTGCCACAAGGAGCATGTATTTTAGCTTGGCTAAATTTGTATTTTGTATCTGGATTTTGTACACCCCTCCTCCCACCTGTGTGTGTGACAATTCAAACCTAAATGAATATAAACATGTACATACAAATATGCAGCCCCCTGCTCCCTGACCCCATCCCGATCCCGTGTACCTGTTCCCCAGCTCCCCGATACCCTAGCATTCCAAGGTATGCTGGCTCTTCCCCAGCCTCTCCCGCATACCCCATCTCAGCAGTCCCCCCCTCTTCCCCAGCCCTGCTTCCCTCCTGGAAGGCTCCTGCAGCTGCCATCTGTCTCCAGCCTGCAGAGACAGGAGGGTTCCTGGACCATGGTGGGAGGGGCCAAATCTGCTGCTGATGAACTTGAGAAGGTGGCACGTCTAATGTGTTGTACTCACTCCATGGCTCTGCCCTGCTCAGAGTGCACAGGGGCACTCCGGTACTGAAGCACAAGTGGTAACAGCATCCGCTAGAGGCCAAAGTGGGGAAGTGCATCCCACTCATGGAAAATTCCTGAGATGCCTGTAGTTCTTTGCAAGATTGTGAGCACCCCCAGAAATGGCCCAACATTGCAATACTCACAATATCATCACGAGTGCTGGCAACACAGAATTTCCAGACTATTTTCCAGAAGAATTTCCAACAACGTGGATAATCACTCCCAAGACAGGCTCTCTTCTTGCTCCCTCTGCTGGCATGAGCCTCGAGAAGTTAAAGCAGGGGTGGGCAAACTTTTTGGCCTGAGGGCCACATCTGGGAATAGAAATTGTATGGCGGGCCATGAATCCTCACAAAATTGGGGTTAGGGTGAGGGAGGGGGTGAGAGCTCCGGGGTGGGGCTGAGGGCTCCGGGGGGGGCCAGAAATGAGGAGTTCAGGGTGCGGGAGGGGGCTCTGGACTGGGGAGTGGGGACAGGTGAGGGCTACAGCTGGGGGTGCGGGCTCTGGGGTGGGGCTGGGGATGAGGAGTTTGGGGTGTAGGAGGGTGCTCCGGGCTGGGACCGAGGGGTTCAGAGGGTGGGAGGGGGATCAGGGCAGGGGCCGGGGGTTGGGGTGCGGGGAGAGGCTTAGGGATGCAGGGTCCTCAAGCAGCTCCTGGAAGCAGTGGCATGGCCCTTCTTCTGCCAGAGTGGGGCCATGCCACTGCTTCCAGGAGACGTGTGGAGCAACCACCGACCCTGCTCCCCGACTGGATTAAAATAGCAGGCAGGCTGGATCCGGCCCATGGGCTGTAGTTTGCCCACCCCTGAGTTAAAGGCTGACAAAGTTGTAACTATCATACAAGCTTTAATGATTTTCCTCTTTTTGCTTTTCTATTCTAACAATCTTCTTACAGAAATGACATCAGAGTCAATGAGTTCTCCAACTTCCTGAGAAATCATCATTCCCTTATTAATTTTAAGCGGGGAATAAAACAGTGCCCTTACTGTCAAATGTGTTTCCAAGATTTAGGGTCCACTCTTGTGAGGTGCTGAGCACCCTAAGCTGCCAAGAACTTCACTCAGAGTTGAGGGCCCTTAGAACATCACCGGAGGTGTTGAGCATATGCAGGGCTTGGCCCTTATATTGTACAAAACATTAAATATATTTGATGAGATCGGGGAAAATCAAGGCACTTTGCAGACCTCACAGAAAGGCTTCAGAGACTCTCTTTGGGAGCTAACACCACAGTTCAAAAACCTCGGAATTAAGTCAACGATCAGCTCAGTCCATGGAAGAGATTTTATTTGTATTGGACTTCACTTTTGGAAGCAGCCCTTTAAAAACCAAAAAGGAAATATAAAAATCTTGTTGTGCCACCCAAAACACTGCCCAGTAACGATGGAAAATATAACTGAAGAATCATTGCCATTCTAACTAGGAGTTCAAAAACCCCACAATCAAGGAGAACCAGCCAAGACAATCTTCGATGGCTCTTTCAGGATATATTCATTTATTTAGTCACACTCTCCCACTGTTACAGAATACAGAAATCATTAACCATATACTTTTGACCAGCAAAGTAAAGTCCCCAATTTAAAGACATTGAATCAGATTCTGCTTCAGTTATCAATGTAAATCTGGAATAACTCCACTGATTTCAGTGGAAATACTCCATATTTACACTAGTGTAACTGAGAGCAGAAATTTGGTCTCATCACAATGAAATAATTGTACTATAAAAAGAACCTGCAATTGTTATTATTCGTCACTAGAGTGAGTAAGCGCTTGATAGTCTTCAATATTAAGTTGTATGAATCATTCACATTTATCCAGTGGAGATGTCAGATATAAAGCAACACCTTGTGTACAAATCCTAATGCTGCATCACTTCTGAGAACCACAACACTGTTTTGTTATTAAAACTTTCACAAACTAAACACTACATGAAGTGGCAAGATAAGCTATTTTCCACGCTATTATGAGCTAATCAGAAATTATTGCTGTGTTGAGGTGCCAAGCAATGAGCCAGAACTAGTCAACTAACAATTCTGAACATGAGAGGGAGTTTCAGATCAACTATTTTTTCTTAAGCCTCTGGCCAGTGTTTAGCAGGCAGATGGATACAAGCAGTTCTCGGTTACAAATAACAAGATTAAATGGATTTCATGACTGAGACTCAGTTAGCATTTCATGAGTTTCCGTGGAGTCTCTAAATTGTGACAGACTTCTCCTATTCTATCTAATACGGAATTCATTAGTGTCACAATTCTCCCAGCCTCAACTTCCACAGCTACACTTTCAGTTTCTGGGACAGCCAAGCTGAAATTCTATTCCCCTGGCACCTTCTCAGATGGTCCTTATATTCTTGTGTCAATACGACTGCCAATCTGTGAACATTAGTATCCGTGTGCATCATGAAAGGGGTTTTGAAACATGAACAGGCTATGAGAGGAGCAGTCAAGTCTGTAAATGCCAAATACACACTGTCGACCACTGAAATGGTTCTGTTTTCTCACTTAGCCAATGCAATGTTTCCTGATATTGGTGAACTCACAATTGAACTTTCTATAATAGCAGCAGAGCCCCACAAAACTCTGCCCATCTGTGAGTGTCTGAAGAAAGGGGCAGTTCTGCACAGCCCGTTTTCCTTTTTCACTTGAAATTCCTGCTTTTACCATTTGCTGTTTGTTAGAAACATTCAGCGACCAGACGGAAATCACAAGAACTTTACCAATTAAAATTCCTCTGAGACTCTGGGTCTCAAAGCAGGTTTCAATCACTGCCCATCCTTCCCTTGCTAGAAAGCTAAAACAACAAGCAGTTGTTGTCCAGGAGGCAGGAGGACAACTTGTTCATTTCAAATCCGTTGTCCAGAAATAATTTGTTTCACTTGGGCCACACTTTTTTTTTTTTGGCATTTCTTATGCAGTTATTGGCTATAATGGAATCCAAACCACTTATTAGCTCATCCGCTATCTTGACTACCCAGACTTCTTGCCCAATTCCAGAGATTTACTTTTCAAACCCAGTTTTCTCCATTTTTGGACAGTTGCCTGTTCCCAGTCCCTGTCTCTATTTGAGACCAGTTAGATCTTTTTAGCATTCAATAACTAAACTCCTTTTACCGTTGTTTAACTGCCAAGATCTAAACAAAGACTATGGGGCTGATCCTTGTACCTTCAAGCTTTGCCCCTTCAGCTTGATGTTCCCTCATTTGTCAATGGGGACTTTCACTAAACATTTGTGATCCTCTGTACTATCCAGCCTTATGTTTATAACAATCCTTCTTTTTGTGGCCTAACTTTTTCAGCACCAGCATTTAACTAAACTGCTTCCCTTAATGTTTGCCTCATTGCCAATACCCCTTGTTTTGCAAATCAGATTTAATAATGTTTCCAATGCATAAAAAGTGTCATGAACAAATTAGAATTACCGGTTCCACTGTGTAAATTACACACAGATCTGTACTTACACAGCTCATGGGGATCAGCTTCCGTCTTCCCCATTGGTGGCTACTTTCTTTTCTGGTGGGCTGCTTCTAAGAGACTGTGGCAAATTCCACAGACTCACAAAGTATCATTGGTCTCCTTTTGCTAACTTTGAGCTGCATGCTAAAGTTCAGCTGAGCTTCTATAAATTGGTCCATTACTAGTTTGTCCTGGAAGTCCTCATTCAAATCTGGAATCTGGAACACAAGTCTCCTCAGGTTCTCTGTCTGTTGAGCTGGGTGCTCTTCTTTTCTTCTCCTTCTAGCCCTTAGCTGTGCCCTGGCCAGCTCAGACTACTGGCTGGCTCCACACTGCATGTCAAGAGCTTGTTCCAAATCTGAGCTATACAGTCTGTTTTCTGGAGTGAATTCTGCAGCACCATCAGAGCTGGCCACTCAAGTTGGCTGCCAGAAAGCTGCCACTCTCTTCATCTCTCCATCCATTCAATTAGGCTATGATGTACAACTGAGCCAATTCTCTCCACCCCCCAGGATTTCCTCCCTCAAAGATAATGGACATTTGTATTACTTGAGCTGGAACAAGCTGACCTCTCCCTACTGGGTCTCTGTGGGTTACAAATGGGGAAGAAAAGTACTGTAAAGTGTTCTGTCTTAGCCAATTCTCTGGCTGCCCTCATTCCTCAGCCAGGAAGTTGACATCCACAGGGGTCTGCAACACTTTTAATTCCTTCTCGAGGTTACTTTTTTGTTCCTTACATCCAGACTGGGAATTTTCTAGCCACTGCTCCAACTAAGTTTTACTATTTAAGACTGCCAGTTATTTCTCAGTCCTACCTAGGAAACCCCCAAATGTTGCTTTAATTACTTTTGAAATCTCTCCAGCTCTTCCCTTAAGTCTTTTTAGTTCCTTCTGGGACATCTCCAGCTTTTGTTTTCATTTCTTTTGGCCAGCATTAAATCCCAGTTTGATATTGATTTGCTTTGATTTTTGGAGCACCTTCGTTATCTGTTCCCACGGGGGTCAGCAGGAATACCAGCTCATAATTTCTCTCTTTGGAAGCTCTCTCCTGCGACTAATACCAGTGTTCCCCCATTGGCATGAGCAGTTAGCCAACATTCAGGGCCTTGCCAGGTTGTTTCCATTAGGATGAGAAATTGATGATACGAGCTGGGTGATATTTTTCAGTGTAACCTTGTTTATTTACAGAAGTTTATACACATTCCTGTATTCCTGAGCCCAGTAGAAACAAACAACTTCAGGAAGTTTCCTGGCTCAAAATTCCCTAAGTCTGCCACTCCAGCAACTGCTGTGCCCCAAAAGCAGTGGCCATCTGCTTCCTCTCAGAATCATATTCACAACTGCTTCTCCAGGCTTTTTCCTGGCTTTGTGCCCCTAGCACATAAACCAATATCCTAACCCCTGTGTTTGCAATCCGGGAAGCCCTTCAGTCTATGCAGCTTAGCTCTGACTAGCCATATGCCTTGGACAGTCCCTCCATTGTTTGTAACTGTCTCTACTACATAAAGGGACTTAAATGTTCTTTCTGTAGAGGTTGAAAGAATGCTTGGTACACCCATTGACTTTAACTTGGTCTGTCATTGTCTTTGGAGCAAAGGCTTACCTGGTGGCAGCCTCTAGCACCTTTCATAACAACAGGGTAGACCCTCTAGGTCATCTTTTCATTTGTTAACGTGATGTTCTTCATCTGGTATTCTTACAAGCATCTGGTATTCTGCAGATCTCATAGCTTGGCCATGGACAGTCCAGTCGATATCTCTCACCATAAGACCCTGGTATGCCTGGATATGTGCACCAGTTCAAGGGTTCTTCCACTCCTCAGACTCAGGCAATGTAGCTTACGATTGATAAGAGTTTGCCCTCCACTTCTATGAGTTATTAATTCACAGACATTTAGATAAAAAGAATCATGTCACTCTAAGTTTAACATTGTCCTCTACTGCTATCCACATGAAGCAAAGCTCTGGAGGGAAATCTTCTAATTTTAGTGCATGCTGTGGTAGGGGGAAATTATTTCATGAATAGAAGGGAGGAAGGGGCTGTTTTTGTGGAGTTTGATCATAAGTGGTTTTATGAAGCCTCATCTCTCAGCCAGAACTTTGCATAGTTCAAAGCCCTCATTGCTACCCTCTTCAGTTTGGAGTTACCCAGAATCAGGATAACAGAGTGCGCAGAAGGATAAGCAGCCATTATCACTACACAGAACCATCTGAAACAGAGATTGCTCAGGGCAAATACTTTTAATAAAAATGGCACTATTGCCACAAAATAAGAAATGTAGAAGAAAATAAAAGCAATCAGACCTCTAATTACACTGACATGAGTCTCAGTAATGGTGTCACTGGAGAGGTTTGTGTTTTTCTCCATCCTACTGGTGTGTCTCCACAGAGAAGTGATTAACAGTACGGCAGAAACAACAAATATGAAGAAAGGAAAGGAATATCCAAGCATGTACAAAATAACAAGGCCAGAAGATGAATTATGTCTACATTCCACTCTGGTGTTTCCTGACAGATTATTCGTTGAATTGTCTATGTACTTTCTATCTATGACATTGGCTGAAGGGAGACAGGTGACCAAGGAGACCAGCAAGGAGCCCATGAATAGCTGTGGCATTAGCCCTGATATTCTCTGCTTCAGCCAGAGGAAGAGAGGTTGGCTGAAGTTGGCGATCTTCACGCAGTAGAAGACACTGAGCCAGGTAGCAAACCAGAGGCTGAGAGTATTTAGATACATCCAAAGAAAATAGAAGTTTCTCCATATATCACACTGTCCATTCAATACTGGAGATAATGCAAAGAAGATATTGTTAATGAATATTGTCCTCTGTAGGAAAAATGTGGAGATGCCCAGGCTAGTCAGGATAATGTCACAACAGGTCAGTTTTCTGCATCTGATCCACTCACTGCAATTCACAATGATCATCAATCCATTTTCTATAATCTCTGTAATGAACTCAATTCCTAAAATGATCAAACCAATAATAATCGCAGGAAACATGGTTCTGCCTGTGGTCACTAATGCTTGCCCAGCTTCTGAAGCTCTTCATTAAAGTGCCAGGCTTCTGGTATCTTATTGGGGCCTGCACTGTCCTGCCTTTGTATCGCAGCTGAAAGTGAGATGGGAGATGTTTTCAGCTGTTGAACTTGGAAGACTCAGCTTTGTTTGTTGGGATGCAAATCTCAGAAAGATTCTATTACGTTTGTGATGATCTACTCCTTTCTCATGCATTTTATTTGTATATCCACTTCCTCATTTATGAGCAGTGATTGTCTGTGACCTGCTTCACAGACTTTTTTCTATTGATCTTCTTTCCTGATTTTTATTATTGATTTTAATTATTGCTCCTTCATTTTCAGATTGGACTACTGCTATTCATTCTATTTGGGGCAGCCCTAGATACCAGTCATAAGTTGCTCCTATTGCACAATACAGCCATGGCTCTCTTTCTGCGGGTTCCAGTCATGGGAGATTTTATGGAGTCTCCTCTGTCAGCCTGCGTTTGGCATGGTTTAGAGCTCTCATTGCTGCTTTCTTCATCTTGGGATTGCCTAAAATTAGGATAACAGAGTGCCCAGAGGGATAAGCAGCCATTATCACTCCACAGAACCATATCAAGTAAAGGCTGCCATCAGCAAATGTTTTTGATAAAAAAAAAGACGTCATGACACAAAATAAACAATACAAAATAAAAGGAAAGAGCTCAGAGATATAACAGCACTGTCATGAGCCTCAGTGCTGGCCTCCCTGGAGCTGCTTGCATTTTTTTTCCATCCTCTTGATATGTTTGCACAGAGAAGTGATTAACAATTGTATGGATGAATTAAAAAAATATAATGAAGTGAATGTATGTTCCAAGCATGGATGAAATAATAAGGCCAACAGAGGAAGTATCCTTATATCTGCATTTCACTGTGGTGTTTCCTGGTAGTCTTTACTGAGCTGCCTAAATACTGGCTACATACACCCCCTGCTGAAGGGACAGTGTGATCAAGGAGACCAGCAAGGAGACAGGCCTGCCAACAGCAATTCTAGGCCCCAGGGCTAGGGCTGTCCCTAGGAGGGTGTGGGGCCTGGTATGGAAGTGACAGATCTGTCACTTCTGGGACCTACTGCACTGGCCAATTGTGCCAGCCCGCAGGGTCCCCCAAAGCACGGGGCTCAGAGCCCCTGGGCAATTGCCCCTTTTGCCCCCCTCCTCCCGTCAGCAGGCCTGCAAGGAGACCACGAGTAGTTGTGTTAGTAGCCCTGACAGTCTCATCTTCAGCCAGAAGAAGAGGGGTCAGTTGACACTGGAAATCTTCAGGCAGTAAAAGACACTGAGCCAGGTGGCAAACCAGAGATTGGGAGTAGTTAGATACATCCAAACAGTGCCTTCAAATTTCTTTCCCCTCTCCAGTCTTGGTCCTGCTGTAACCTGCTGTTGTACTCCCCATTTGAGATTCCTAGCCTGTTTTTAACATCTCAGCTTCTCTTTAGCTTTGTGACTAATTTGTTCCTGAAATCCTCCAATTTTATTTCTTGTCTCCTGCCAATGACAAGACAAGGAGGTATTTAAAATAATTACATCTTCCATTTGTTGTTTTAACTCCTTGTTTTGCTCTTCTTCTTTTTCTCTTTCCTCCAATTTCCTATCTGCCAGCAAGGAGCTGTTTCTATGCAGCCTGTTTTCAGCAGTTTGGCTTTTCAGGACTAAAAAGGTTAATATTTACTAACAAAACCATAAAGATGGCTCTCCATAATTCACACTCTGCACTCACCATTTGATGTAATATAAAGGGAACACTATTGATCAACATTGCACACTGTAGGAAAAACTGGAGATGCCCAAGCTAGTCAAGATCACGTCGCACACAGTTAATTTTCTGGTTTTGAACCACTCAGCGCAAGTCACACCTGTTATCAACCCATTTGCTACAAACGATACAATGAGTTCCGTTGCTGAAATAACCAAAAAGATTTTATCAAGTGCAGGAAATGTGTCTGAATCCATGGTCTCCTAACCCTGCCCACCTTGTGAAGGTCCAAGAGCAAAATGTCTCACTGTAACGCTGAGGTGCTGATATCTAAATGGGGCACAACCTTTTCTTCTGCCTGTATATCACAGCTGAAAAAAATTAGTGGAATTTTTAGCGGTTGATCATGTTAGGCCCAGCTGCGTGCCCTGGGATGCAAATCTCAGAAAGATTCCATTACAGTAATGATAACCTACTCCGGTCTCTTATTTCTATTATGAGGGGATGTGCCAATGTTACTAGCCACTTCGCTGTGAACTTACTGACTGTGATCACGTTCAGTTTTTTTTCCCCCTTTTCCAGCTTTGAAAAAATTATTATTTTAATTATTTGTACTTTTGTTTTCACTCTGGACTGCTGCAGTTCATGCTGTTTCAAGCAACCCTTTAAATCTAATCAGACTGCAGCAATGGCTCAACAGAGAGTGACATGATTGCCACAACAGGCCTTTGCCCAGCTGAGTCAGAATTTGCTCCACAATACACACTGTTGGTCAAAAGGTTCACATCAGTTTTAATATTTAGCGATTTAAATTGTACATGACTAGTCTCCGCTTATTGGTCTGATTAATGAATATTTATTTTATGGGTGACCCTCAGACAACTTGTTGAAGATCAGAGCGTTATTGTGCCAGATGCTATAAACTTATAACAAGAGACATGCCCCTAGTGCAAAGATCCTACACTCTAGGATGACCCATTTATAAACGGTAGACGGGTGATCAAATATATATGGTTCCTGTAGGGGAAGGGTGTCAAACATACCTCCATGACATATATATTTAGACATAATCAGGTTATGCAGCAGCTAAGCTTCCATTTTGAAAATAGTAAGTTTCTTTCTCACATGGCTTCAGAGAGAAATTTCCAAATGTGAATGGAGTGTAAACTGAGGTCATGATGTCTCCCTGAGTCTGCAAGACAGCCTGAAGCAAAGGCTCAGACATATGGACTCCCCCTATCCTCAATTAATCTCATTGGCGTGTCAGCTCTAAACTCAAATGATGGCACTTCAGTGTCAACATTAACTAACCCAATGTGGATCATTTTAGTGTATGGAATAGGAAAGGATTGGGAGTGAAGCCCTTGGTGGTGGGAATTGGTAGTTGCTGCAGGGAAGGAAATGCAGAGAGAGCAACAGTGGAGATGCGCGAAGACAGAGAAAGAGGAACAAAGGGCAAAAGTAATGGTGGCCTAAATGGGGGTATATTGTTGCACAGGGATATTGAATCTGACAATGAACTGCTCAATAAATAACAAATGCAAGTTCACTTATTACCCAAACAGCATTCTCCCCATTTTTCTCTGTACAAACATCCCCCTGATCTCAGTGGGACATACTCTGTGGATTGAGGGGTGTGTGACGTTCTGCATTGATATCCTAGCCCATACATTATTAAACATGGAATCCACCCCTCTCTTCCAAACGAGTTTGACACACTTGCTTTAGGGCCATGTGTTTTCAAAAGTCTCATTGTAGAATTTGAGATTAGTGGGACTTCCAGTACTGGAGATGACTGAGAAGGACATTCTGGTATATCTTTAACTAAGACAAACCAGAGGATTTCACAGAGCGTGGTTAGTGGTGGCATTTTCTGGGCTTAACTCAATTCTCACTTTAACCTTCTTCTAAAGGGCTCCTCTCTGATTAAGCTATTTGTACATATTTTTGATGAGCCTAATTTTCAGAGGCAGCCTCTATTTTTGCAGGTGCAATCCATAACACTTACCTAATTATCTAATTTGTGGGCACAACCCACAGATTTATGGGAAGTTACTCAACTAAGTGCTTAGAAAAAGCCTGGAGTTTATCACAGGAGCAAAACAGTGCCCAGGACAGAGCCTGTTTTGAGGGGCCCCTTTAAATGTCAAGGCCAATATCTACAAATAAGGCAGCATTTTTGTATCCCTCAGTTGCACATCATCTGTACACAACAAACAATCCAGATGAACTCTAGTATTAGGAAACAACTAAACATATACCATAATACACATAGCCTTTCATTTAGGCATAGGTTGTTAAACTATTCTTTGATAGATTTCTCTTCCTGCCCTCTCATTTCTGCCTCCTTCAATACCCTTCCCACTGCTCTGGAGCACTTGGAGAGGGAAATCAATGACCATTTCTCCTTGGCAAGAAATCTCATACATGGAGCGGCACAGAAATTGACAGCTGTTTCACCAGCCCTTTATCTTGTCACCTACAGCAGTGAGTGCTCTGTGGGAATAATAATAAGAAATAGTTGGCTGCAGGACTGCAGCCTGTGGGGGATGGACAAAGACTAACAAGGCCCAGGAAAATTTTCCCCATCCCACCAGCCCACATTTCAGAGGAGAAACATTCAGCACCCCTCACCCCCCAGTGCTATGGTTAGCAAAAGAAATTCTACCCCAGCCTTTTAGGGGCTTCACTGGCTCCATCTGACATCTCACACAGTCCCCAGTCATCAGAGGAATTGAGCCACCGAGGAAGGAAAGGACATGGGGACCAGGAAAGAGATGGAGAGGCAGGAGATGGGCAAATTGAAGGGAAGATATTTGGGTAATACAAGGAAAACACAGAGGAAAGGAAAGACAAATGATTAACAAAGATGGGAGAGGCTTGACTAGGGGAAAATAGATTGTAGTTACATAAAATTACCAAAGGGAAAAACATGTGTAACACCGACACACTCCGGTTGTCAGTGAGCGGGACTGGTCCCCTGGGAGCTTCGGAGCTTATGGATGAGCTTCTACTGTATGAGATAAAAGCCACACAGCCCTTAGTTAAGGCGGTAGCAGACTCATTAATCTCTCTCCAAGTGGTCTCGGTGCCACTAGATGGGACAGAGCACCACACCCAGGAGGTGTGAGCGTTACACGTACAACCTGACAAGAGACAGAATTATAACTGGAAGAAGTGTCTTCAATAGAAAAGGAAATGTGAAAATCATACTTGAAGGGAAAAATTTTAAAGTATTAATAATAGAACAGTTAGATCAAGGGATACAGACACACTGAAACAGAGGAAACCAAAGGAAAAAAGACTAAAATGGTGAGAAGGCAAGGAACAGGGAAAATGAAGAAAAAACAAAATCTAGTGGGACATATTGAGTAAGATTCATACCTAGTGTAAGTTGGAGCAGCGCCATTGAAGTCAAAGAAATGTACAAGTTATCTTTACATTGTCACTACACTAGAGAAAGTCTGATGCCAAAATGTGATCAACCAAAAATGCACAACTACTTGCTTTTCGGTATCAGGGATATGAATTTGAAGAAGGAGGGGGTGACAGACATTTTTTATAGATGGTCATAAGAGTCTAATAGTCCCATGCTTGTATGGGGGAGGATAGGCTGCATTTATCCTCTAGGGTAAGAGCCATTAATTTGCAGGAATACATATTTTATACATTGCTGAAATAGTGATGTTTGATTTTTTTAAAATTTGTTGTGTCTTTTCCTTACTTCTGTTATGAAATATATGAGCACATTGGAATCCTATAGGCTTGATGGAACTAGGCCCCCATTTTATGCTCTGCAGCTAATCTAGGGCCATGTCTACATTACAAAGGGCGTTTGGGGTGCAGGCAGGCTGCCCCAAGGCTGGGGCCAGAGAAAAGAACTCCACAGTCCCCACCCAACCCTCTCCCCGCCGGCAGCAGCGAGCTCCAGGGGAGGGGGTTCCCTCTCCTCCCTGGAAGCACACTCACAGGGCACCATCACTGCACGTGCGCCTCAGGTCTAGGAACCCCCCCGCCTCCCCTGTGGTGGGTGCCGGGGGGGGGGGCGGGGAGAGGGCTTCCATCACATCCAAACATTGGTGGAGCTGGGCCCCCTTGTTTGCATGAGAATGAGTACAGGACAATGGCACTGAGGACTGGCACTATTTTCAACAGGCGGTGGGAGTAACTGCTGAGAGTAACAAAGGCATAGACAGCACAGCTGCGGCTACTGTCCCAAAGCTGCCTGGACCTATATGCCTCTCGCCTGTTGACTGCAATGATGCCTGCCAAAGTCATGGCAGAGTGGCGTGGGAAAGTGTGTTAACACACAGGAAGAAATAAGTCAGCCAGCCTTAGAAACCTTGAGGAGTCAGTGTACCTCCATGACAGTTTCATCAAGATCTCTCAGGAGGATGCAAGGGACATCCCTGTGTCACCAAACAAACTGCTCCACTTGCACCCCCATCCAAAAACTTACAGGGGACTGAAAAGCAGGGAACGCTATGTCTGGTTCTTGTACCACTACTTCTTCTCGTATGAGTAAAAGGAAGAAAAGTCGATACCTGTGTCCTGCTATTTAGGTCTTGGGTTGGGCGCCATCTTTACATTTAAAAATTGTAAGGAAAAATGCATGCACGCACTTACCAGAGGTCCCTTCCTTTCATCAGGCTCATCTGTGCTCAGCTGGTGGGACTGGCTGGACTGTGGTGGAGTCTCAAACAGGTCCTGGCTCGTTGCATAGCTGGACCCCCCCACACTCACCCTCTGCCACATGTTCCCAGCAGGGAGTTGGGGCTCAGCTCCTTGGAGGTAGCTACAGCGGTCTGCGGGGGGCTGGTGGGATCTCTGCCAACTATGCCATGCTGCTTATTGTAAAAGCAGCAGGTCTGTGGCTCAGAACCAGATCAGTTGTTGTCCTCCCTGGCCCTGTGATATGCCTGCCACAGTACCTTTGCTTTCTTGAGGCACTGCTACTGGTCCTGTTGTATCCCTTCACCTGCATCTCCTGTGCAATCTTTTCATAGATGCCACATTTCTACAACAGGTCTGAAGCTGTGCCGGACCAACCTCATCTCACTGCAGGCCCAGGAGATCCAGCATCTCCTGTCTACTCCAGGCAGGAGCATGTCTAGAGCATGGAGTTGGCGTGGTCGACTGGGCAGTTGCTCACAACAAGGGACAACTGCTAGGTGCGCTCACCAACCTGGGCAATCAGGAAAAGGCATTTCAAAAGGTCTTGAAGGGCAGGGAAAAGGGGGTATAGCTTCTGATCTTCATGTGTATGGGGAGACTTTGGCAAACCAGTAAAGTGCCTGAAACCACTATGGCTTATTGCTAAAAGCAGCCAAGTCAGCAGGCTGTAAATTGGCCATTCAGCACTCTCAGTTTGACCAAGGCAGGAGCTGGGGGGAGTTTTGGGTGCCACAGAAAGGGCAGCTTGATCCCGCGTCCTTCCTCATAAGAATTGTGTTGAAGGCTGAAAACTCTGGAAGAACCCACACCTGCTTAATCAATAATCAGAAGGAACCTCTTGCTTGACTATTGAAACTGCTTACTTAACAAGTTTTCTTTAAGGGACATGTCATTCTATTAGTAATGTATAAATAAGGGGGGAAAGTTTTGAGGTAGTTGGACTCTTTTTGCAGTCCCCACCAGCAGACAGAAGATTTGGCCACCGGAAGCCACTCAAGAGCCACACTCAGCTTTGGTAATTATCAAGGGTTGGGGGTGTTTTACTAACCTTTTGTGGACATGTGTAAGTGCTTGAGACTAAGTAAAGTTTAGCGTTAAGTGAAAACACTCTTGGGTTGTCCTGTTTGTGCCAGCCATCTATTGGTTGGACGGCCGTGTCTCCCCTGATTTATTTCCTGACACCATCTTGCACACAGTAAAAGTTACCAAGAGCTTTGGGTTGAAAGAACCCCAGGTAACACGTGACCCCTGGGCAGCAGAGTTCACAATTGTGACAAGGCGTTCAGTGTTGGTCACTGAGGAACAGCTGCTGGAGAACTGTTAGGAGCGACACTGGTCATGCAGTGCCTACACTCACTGTGTTGAGCTCAGGACATTGACAATAGCTCACTGTTCTGGGGATGGTTTTACTGTGTCATCATAATGGAGCACTTATATCAGCCAGAGACAAATTTTAGGCTTGACACAAACACAAATACGTCAACAGAAGTCAACTTGTGTGGATCTGCTTTGTAGTGTAGGTGAGGCCTAAGTGTAAAGTGCAGCCCAGAGGTATATGAACTACCAAAACATTTGTACCCTTTTTACTTTACATCAGCTCTTTAAAATCTTCTCAATGGCAGTGCATCTATGGCAAAATATAAATAGCTGCAACCTGGTGCCTCACGGGGCCTGGTTTGACGAATACCGCCAGCTGAGGAGGACTCATCTATTTGCTCAACCAGCACTGCCTTCCAGATAAAGTGTGTTTAAAACGGGTAAAATGGGGGGGAATGTTCTTCCAGTGGCTGATGGCTCATGGACCCAGCTGCAGTCATTGGGAGGCAAATCAGTACTGGATTCCATTACAGACTCTCCATTTCACACCCACAACTTTGCATCTCCAGGTGGATTGTAGTTTGCAGTAAATGACAGGAAACAAATCACTGGTTAGGTAGGTACTGATTTTATTATTTATTATTATTATTAATAATTTGCAGACAAAGGGTTCAGTTGTCTCTTCAGAGTTACTGGGGGAGGAAGTGTAACCACTTCGTTTGCAGTAGCTGGATGCATTATGGATATAGGCCTAATAGGCAAGATCTCTCAATGATCCCACTCAAAGGTAGTCTTCTGCACAATCAAAGGCATTGATTCCTTTGGACTTTTCCCTCTAGTGTTAGCTAATACAGCTGCAGGTCACTGGCTAAAAAGAAAAGTGAAAGAGTTTGCGTGTAAGTCCCTAGCAAAAGAAATGATTCTTTGGCTCATATACTGTGGCTGGGGCTCCAAATCTAGGCATTAAAGAGCAAGAGATGCTAGTTTCCAAGTGTGTGAGATCCCTGCACTGGCAGTGCTCTACCCACACCTGAGTAGCAACTCATTCTAAGCAAGAGTGAAGGCCTGTCAAAATAGCTTCATTTCAAAGGGTTAATCTGTTTTAAAAGATCAGGCTGCCCAGACTATCATACAACATAGTCAAATCTCAGTAACTATTACAGGTAATAGCGTTTTAACCCTTACAGAGGGCTACACAGACATACAGTTGGCTTCCTGTAACTGGTTCTGCATTGCTCAGGTACTCTCTCCTCTGCTGAGGCACTATGATATAGCTGCCGAGAATAAACGGAAACATACGTGGTTAGCTAGTGGGGCAAGTGTGGATGCCCAAACATGGGTGTGATAACAGAAATACTGGTGTATGGACACATATTGAACCATGGTACTTGTAAACTCGTTAAGGTGACTCTGCCTCTAGTCCAGGTACATCACAGCTAAACACTGGAATGTACAGAATGTTATTTCACACTCCAAAAACAGGCCCAGGGCTGGATCACCAGGTGATGTATATTGGCACTTGTCCACTGAAGTCACCAGTGCTACAATGATTTACGCCCACCGAGGCTCTAACCCCAAGCATTATCATAGAACAATCCAGCAGACTGACAAAGTCCAGAAGTGTCTCTTAACCTAGCTCCCGCCTTTCTTGCAGGGACCAGACTAGCTACAGACAGCTACAAGCTACAACACACCAGTGTATCATCATTTAGATGTTCCCAATCACTTCTAGACAACAGAAACAGTATAGCTGCTCTCAGGAAATTAATTTTAGACTTTCTGCATAAACTTTCAGATTATAAACCCCTAAATTACAGGGCTAAAAATATATTACAGCCTAATTGTGCTGCTGCATAACTGACTAATAATATGGCACCTCTGGTTTACTGATGGAAAAGTCCAAGATATAAATGCCTAAACACTTTTTGCTAATATTGTAGTAGACATTTCTAGTCGACTTTTAACTGAAAGCTCTAAAAAATGTAGAGGCGATAAATAGGCCAGCTACAGAATGTGTGCACTAGCCACTGGTTGAAACAAATCAATCTACCCAAACCTATAGAAGAGATGGTTTGCATGGAGAACTGCAGTAACTCAAGTGCCTAAAACCTTTATTAGCCCAGATAAAATAGGTGGACATTATTGTATTCAACACAGTGTAACGGATAGGACATGGGGCAGCACCGAATAATAAATTTTAAAAACAGCCAAGAAAACATTACCAAACACTTTTGACACACATACTGAGGGATAAGGGGCAAATCTGATTTGATAGAAACATACATTTGACTGAGCCCCGGATCTTTAACAAGAATTCATGGATACCTTAGACGTTTAAAAGTATCAGCATTCATGGACCAAATGGCTTTTATTACCACCAGGATAGCTACTGTCACTTAATGAGTTTTTAATTTTTAGCAAAATCTGGTGTCAGCATTTTCTAGTTTCACAAGCTGTTTCACAAAGATCTTTGTGAGCTCCTTTCCCCCATCAGCATGCATAATAGTGCTTCTAAGGGTTCTGAGAAACTGAACTAAGGATTGTAAAATGCTTTGAGAATCGTAGAAGGAAGGCATCACTGAAGGGCAAACTTTTATTATTGTTTCCTTGGAATCATTACCTTAGACTGCAAAACCACAAATGATATGAATGCTCATAAAATAATCGCATCCAATTCAAACCTCACTTTGTTGCTGCAGTGGTGCCCTCCCCTAGTAGAAAGCCTGAAGGAAGGTCCCAGGAACTAAAAAAACTCCACAAGTTCACCTCATTCCTCTAAATTCTTTCATCGGGGCTCGGGTTCCTCGCCCACCTCCAGCAGCTTTCAAATCACATGGATCTCCAGAGATCTATTTGTGTGGAGGAGGCCCTGTGCTTTTACCCTAGCTCTGGGAACTTTTGCTCCACTGAATCCTTACAGCCAGGGAGCCTCCCAGGAACCTCCCCTAAGAGAGGAGAACACAGCTCTTGACTGCCCTTTGTAGATGTTCTGTGTGGGTCTGGGAGTGACTATAGGAAGAATGACGTATGTCGCCGCTCGTTTATCCTGCTTTGACTCCAGACAGGGGAAACAGTGTTGAATTGATGTCGTTTTTTCCCCCCGTTAGTTTAGCCTTAAAGTCTACATTTTGACTCTTTGGAGGAAAAACATTAGTTAGAAACATCCTTCTATCTTGTTTTTTCAATCATATGGATACCTCTACAGATCCATTCTTTTTCACGTGCACTAGACAGGTTTCAGTCCTGTAAACTGCCCTGAGGGTGTGGCACTGTATTCCCCCGCCCAGCCCAAGAAATTTAAATAATTGATTTCAATCACATTGAGACTTTGGACAACTAATTTTAAAAAATTGTGCTATTGTGAATTTAGACTGAAATCAATAATGAACTAAATTATAAATGCTATTCATAAACACCATGGCTGGTAGGGTCTGGTATTTGAATTTTACAAAACTGCTATAGGTGAAAAACAAAATATTGAAAATGAAGGCCCTGATTCCGCAGAGAAGTTAAGCAGGTATGTAACTTTACTCACCTGAATAGTCCCATTGACTTCAATATGATCACTTGTGCCTAAAGATAAGCATGTGGCGTAAGTGTTTGCTGAATCAGAAGCTAAAACAGTATTTTTACTAAAACACTTTTTTCTCAGTGGCATAAAATTGATCTCCCTTCAAACCAAAATTGCTTCATTGTTAACAATGAACATGTTTAGACTTTCAGTGTATTAAGGTTATCAGGTACGTTTTCATATCAACAGGCCTAAATCTTGAAAACAGGAGCCTAAAGTTAAGTTCCTAAATATCGGTTTAGCAGCCTAAGGGTGGGATTTTCAAAAGTACCAGAGTGATTTAGGACCACAGGTCCCATGGACTTCAAACCTCAAACCCTGACAGAGCAGTACAGCCTGGTTGAAGCATTTCAGTGGTCTTGACTTGGGGAAGTTATATCAGAAGCTGGTGTTGGTTGAAAATTTAGCACAGACTGTTTGCTCCTCAGTTTTCTGTTTCTGTTGTTCTCACAATAAGAAAGTTAATGAGGACCTTTTTTCATTTTAAATGTGAAACTTCTTAGAAAAAAAATCTATGTAAAATCTGCAATTATACTAATAATTAGGAAACTAATTAAAGAAACAAATACAAAACATCCACCTTAGCCACCAGCATGGACAAAAAGCCAATACAAAAATGGATGCTGGTGGACAAGAGTTTTGTAGGAAAGAATTTGTCAGCTGCAAGAAACGACAGTAAGGGCCAGGAAAACAACACAAGCCAAGTTATTCTGATTTGTGCAATTATTTTTTATTCCACCACTTGGAAAGAGGTCCCCATAAATCAATACTCTGCCACCATTAGAGTGTGGTTGGTGAACATGAGTTATGCTGTGCACGGGTGGCTGGTAATGTAGGTTTCTTGAAGTACTGATGGATTATGGCAGGTATTGTCCTCTGAGCAGTACATTTTTTATTTTAATCATGCATTTTTAAAGTTATTACTGCCTGCCATGGAACTATGCCCCAGTTCCAATTAACAGTAGCCCCAGTGATCTTGATATGAGAGCTGTAGAGACCAAAGAAACAACTTCTAAAATAGAGTGAATTTGTAAACACTAGTGTGAATGCTCTGGAGTGTAGCAGACTTACATTACATGACTGTTCGTTAAAAATTAGCTACTTCAGTCCCCAAGTGAGAGAAGGGGAACCAGACCCCCAGCCTGCACCCACTTCCTGGGAAGATTCACTTTCATTTCAATTAACCTCAAAATGTCTAGCCTCCAGTTAGGTCAGGGATTACAACAATCTTGAGCAGCGCAACAGCTGGTTACATTCTTATATGTATGATTTATGCTTATTACATATAAGAATGTAACCAGCTGTTGACCCCATGTAACCCCGAGATAAGTGTGGAGAATATAGCACCACAGAGGACTCCCCCGTCCTGCCTGGTCAGCTGTTCCGAACGGCCAGAATCCTCTGGAGCCCCTCCGCGCATCCTAGGGGCTCCCCGCGCAGATTGAAGCATAAATTCTTCCCTCCTTCCTTCCTTCCTTCCTTCCTTCAATAAAGCGTAGTTTACTATTCTGAGGCCTGAGTGTACTCCTTTTGCTGGTATCTCCTCCCCACCTCCACCCTTGCGGGCATAACAACGTACATTGTAACATCTTTCAGGAAAGAAAGACTATCTTTCTTACATTTAGGAAAATGCCATTTCCTAACTGAGTAATTTAATCTAAGTTCCAACAAAGCAGAAATACCTGAACCTTCCTAGTTCTAAACCACTGAATTACATATACACACACACACACACACATTATATAAAGTTCCAGAAACACTTTATTTAAAAATGGAGTTGTAAATGCAAATAACAAAATAACATACATAATAAATGTAACAAAAATAAATAAGGAGAATGTGTCCATACAAAATAACATAGTAAATGCAAAACGCTTATTACAGAACAAAAGGGTGTAAATGCCTGAATGAACAGAAACAAAATCTTGTGTGGAGAGCCTAAATTTTTCCTAAACCATTTCCTATTTTTCATGTGTCTGAGAAAAAAATCTGTTCCCAAGGATTAAACAAAAGAAAGAATTGTGATGGTGGTTTTGGTGCACTAATTTTTCAACACCTGACCCTATTTTCAATTTATTTTTGCTCTTCTGCACCATTTCAAACATTTCCTATAGCCTCTGTAAAATAATGGAGTACAATATTGAGTTGTACAAGAAGGATATTCTATTTTCTTTTAAATTTTAAACAAATATGAAATCCATTATACCACAAATTACTGGTTTTCTTACATCACTACAAAAATGTTTTTGCATTTTTATTAACTGGTCCAACTTTTTAGCGACTTCTGAAATCCTGTACAATTAAAAAATGTACAGAAAGTATTTTAAACATATGTTATATAGGATTATTGCTGAACTACTAAAGACCATTTCATAAAAGCTGCAAAACTGTATGTGTAAACATTAATATACAGAGACTGATGCAAACGCAGGGAAATTCCAGTCTACTAGTTACATTTAACAGAAATAAGATTCCTCCAAATTAGTGTTCTGGAAATACAAGATCATTTACTTTTATTTTTATTATTTCCAAATGTTACGTTACTGGGACAACTTATATAGAAAATAGGTTTATGTAAGATATTTTAAATAGACTTGCTTTTCAGTGGTATAAGCAAGAAATCTACATGAGCAGTCTTCTTTCAGAGTCCTTTTAAATGTATAAGACAGAGACAGACTTATGAGAATTCTAAAGGAAAATATACAGAAGCAATTTATTTGCTTGGGAGTGAAACTGTTGATCAACCAAGTTATGACATCTATCTCCAAGTCTTCGGAAGAAAATTTTACCCCTCATGATCATTCCAAGAAACACACATCGCTTTTGTAAACTTACGTTGCATCTGAATTGGCAACTTAGTATGAGAACCCATTGCCTCAATATGCTTTTAAATGTCCCACACAGTTGTACGTGTAAACTTGTTTTATAGTTTCGACAAACATTTGGAGAGAAATGAGATATTAAATCCTTCTACTTTCATTCAGATCAAAAAGACATTTTGAACAAGATCAAAAAGTGCCAAATTGTCCTTTCGGAAAGTGGAATAAAAACACTGCTCTGTTGAAACAAGTACAGTATTATCAATTTTCTATGTACATCAGAAGACTGACTCCTATTGATATTGATATGTTCACCTACCACTCCCAGCAAATTCTTAGTGCAAACATAATAGTTGAACTTCGTAAACTCCAAGACAATTTACGCAGCAACAAGGTTATATAAATCACAGAACTGTTTAAAAATTTCAGTACGCAAGAATGAATGCTTTGCAATGTCTGTCTTATCTTATACACTAATGTGTTATTGTACTCAAAGGCAGTATATCCTATATAAATCCTCTTATTCAGCATCAAACATAACTGTTCAATAATTCTATACAAACTATAATTGAAGAGGTCCGTTTATAGAACAGCTTGGCACAGGAGACTTGGGGTTTCAGTAACATTGGATGTTAGTCTGCTTGCAGGTCACCTTAAAAGCATGGCTCTTAAAAAGAAAAATCTATATAGGGAAAGACTGCTGATATAATTATGTTTGCAAAGCACACAACCACAAACGGCAAACCTGCCACAATCTGCTTTTCTACATTGGTATCAATGCTCATCTGTATGGTTTGAAAAGGACGTGCATGACAATCAAAGCATCACAGTTAAAGAAAACTGGTTTAACAAACCAACTGCAATTTGACCTTTTTTTTTTTGTATAAAACCAACATTATGACTCTTCATTTATTTCTAGACATTCCATATTGAAGGTAATTATGACAACAATTAATAATGTCATTCACGCACACTGGGATCTTCCTCCTCCCCATCTGGGTTGAACCTGTTGAAATGTATACTGAAGTCAGGCTTGGATTCAACATTGTCAAATGCAGTTGGAACAGAGATGACAGCTGGCCGAAGGGCCCTAGCTTCTGGTTGACAGTTTGGTTGTATCGGAGCGCGGGTACTGTGAGAAACAGGGCTGGACTTATGTTTAGGTTGAGCTGGTAAGACAGGGCTTGTGAATCCCAAGTTGCTCAGAGCATCCAAAGTGCCATCAGGGTCAATCATAGCATTAATCACTAAACCATCAAGGAGTGGGGGGAGGGAAAGAAAAAACAAAAATGAAGATTAGGGTTTTGTGCTTTGAGAAAAACAACTTTTAAAGTCTTGTCATGCTTTTCAGCATTTGAATTCATACACATCTTTGATTCCCTTCCCCTGGGTTAAGAGTCTGCAGAAAACCCATTAATATCAATAACTCAGCACTGTTCTGTTTCATTTTCAGAGTCTGAATGGAAATGATGATGCATAGGTTTGGTTCTATTCATTATTTCTATAATGCCAGAATATTGACAGATGCTGGCCTTTTGTCTGCTGGACCTTATAAAGTAATTACCTGAACACAAGAACGTGATGGTGACTGTAGCTTGGTATGTTACCTCTGGCAGAAGCCTTTTCATATATTAAGCCTCAATACTTCAGAGAAACTATACAAAACCTATACAATGCATGGTTTAGTTAGAAAAAAGAGAGGGTGAACATTCTAAGACTAGCTGATAATCAGCTTGTATCTGGTACCATGAGGGCCAATAGCCCTTAAACTGTACTGGCAGATGCAGTTCTTATTCACATACAAGGGGGGCTGTAATTTGTAATATTACTAAGATATTATATTTCCTTCAGTAATACCCTATAGTAGTAAATTCCAAAAATTGATTAAATGTTGCATAAAACAGTAATTTCTTTTACCCATTTTAACTGACTACATTAGGAAGTGGGGAAAACTGAAGTACCTAATAGAGCTTCACTGTACAATTAATTATTTGGTATGTTCACTGTGTATTTTTCTGCTTTCCAAACAGAATTGATCTATGTTTCCATAAGGTCGAATTAGATTGTCTGAGCGCCTAAATAATCAGTGTTTTAATCTTTGATTAAATGTGTGCCCACTCATACATTTTGTTACCCTTCTCAGGACCTCATATTTCTAAGTTTTTTAAGGTAAAGTAACTTAACCCAAACACAGTAATCAATGTAATAGATTAATAGAGGGTTTAAAATCAAATCAGAATACAAACAAAATAGCAAATTACAATACAACATACAAAAAACCAAGACAACACAACCCAACATCACAAAGAAATATACATATACATGGACCATCACTCCATCTCTCCCGTTGAAACTGCTCTTCACCTCACACACATTTACGTGTGTACACATTTTATATATGTTGTAGTGTAGGTTCTCTTTAATGTAGTCAAACTCAGCTAATTAATAGTTTAAAGTTGCATTTATTTATTTTATCAGTGCAATATACATGTGATTCACTCTTAGCAATGTCTGCATAGCAAACTTTTATAACTGGAGCATATATCTCCACCCACCACACATCCTCATAATAGTCTTGACACAGGGAAAAGCAACAGTTTAGCATTTATGTAGTATTTTGGTAGCGCCATGAATTATCAAGAAATTATTCAGTACTCTGAAGTAGAGAGGACCATGTAATTTTAAATATCACTTTTACAGCATTAATCTGGAAGTCCCTAATTTTTGGACATAATCAAATAACCTGTTTTAGACACTCCCTACATGCTGCACTCCTACTATATTTTTCTTTCTTGTCCTGAATTGTTCTATGAAGATATTAGTGCCTTGGAGAGGTCTTGATTTATCCAAGTTAACCAGGCTGAATGCCCCTTGCCAAATAAATACATACATAAAAATATTGAATCTGTCAAGCTTTCCTGATGTAAGTCTTTTGGTTTCTTTTGGGAGCCTCTCTCCTTTTCATTTTAACTCTGGCCTTCTCTCTTCTATACAAAGTGCATAATAATTTCCTCCCCCATAGTTTTAAAATAATTTAGTAAATCCTCTTTACCGAGATGTTATTCATATTATATTAATGTTTGATTACTGTTTATCATTATTATAATTTATTAAAATAACATTTTGGTTTATTCCTTCTATATACACATTATGGAAGTCTTGTTTTAGCTTACATGGAGATTCTAACTACTTCAAACAGAATTAATATATAATACACTGGTTCAAACAACGACAAAAAAAATTGTTTCTTCTATGAACAGTAAGAAACTGGCCAGTGGAGAAAATTTCGCTCTTCCCGAGTCATGTAATTTAGCTCAGTTCACAATATATTCTCCCAGCATTCATATTTAGTAAGAAGTGAATAAGATTTACATGGTTTTAATGGAAAATGTCTAACCCTGTACTTCAGGTCAGTATTTATTAGGGGTTTCTGCAATACATTTAGACATAATGCAGCAAAACTGTATAAAACATGAAATACCTTGCAACTGTTTTTCAACTCTTTTCAGCTCCTGCAAGATTGATGAAATCTCCTGGGGAAGAAACATACATTCAAACTTCTAGTGCTACTTTTCACTAAGAAAAAGCAGATTTAATAGTTCAACAGTAAACTTAAAAGAAATCTTCTCATAAGTTATTTGGGTTGTATCTCCCTGTGGTAGCAGTGGCTCTTGTTGGAGATGATGGGTGGGGTGGGGTGGGAAGGGGAAGAAATAACCAGGGTCCCTGGCCAGATGGCCAGTTAGGTGAGGCTGCACTGCTGTGGGATGCACCACTGGTTGTCCTATCAGAAACAAAGAATTCCTTTGACTGGCCAGTTGCCCACATTAGTCCCTTAAATGGGGCACATGGATATCAAGGCTCATTCCATTCCTTGCTCATGGACCCGCAAAACCTATTATCCATGAGCCAGACTGAATCCCCTCATGGTACCAGGGTTGGAAAGAACCATTTTGCCAGAACATTGAGGCAGCTAACCGGCAAGGCCTTGCAGGAAAGTTACAATATACATTCATTTTTAGGGGTTGTGGGGAAGATGCTTCACGTTTCAACCTGATTTAGGGGGAATCAGGATAGCTTATACCCCAAGACAAGAGGTATTTTGAATGGCAGAGGTTAGCTTGATGGTGGCTCTAATATAATTTACTAGAGTTGAGCACCCAGCTAACATGGTGGCCATGCCTGGAAAGTCTGAGCTGTACAGTCTAGGCACCACAAAAGAAAATTAGGTAACCATGATTATGACCAGATAGTTACCCCACAGCCATAAGGGCTGCAGTCACTAATGTACCAGTACTTACATTACTGATACGTTAACACAAAACTGTAGCTATGAAGTCATTTCATTTTAATATTGTACCGTGTTGTTGTGGAATACCTGCAATAAGGTCAGTTTGGGTGCATCTATAATCCTACCTCTAGAATACCAATTGGGCATGTTAGAACTGTAAACTGAGGCCTGGTTTACAGTATGTGGCTATTTCGGAATTAGCTGAGTTAATTCAAAATAAAGCTGATTCCATCCACATGACCAAACCAGTTTTTTTGATTTAAAGGGCTCTTTAATCTGATTTCTGTACTCCACCTCGGCAAGTGGAGTAGCGCTAAAATCGAGATCGCAGTTCCGGGTTACAGGTACTGTGGACGCAATTCGACATTATTGGCCTCCGGGAGCTATCCCAGAATGCTCCCTTGTGACCGCTCTGGACAACACTCTCAACTCTGATGCAGTAGCCAGGTAGGCAGTTCCAGTAGCCCCGGGAACTTTTGAATTTCATTTCCTGTTTGGTCACCATCAGGATAGTCCACCATCACAGGCGACCATGCAGAGTCCACCATCACAAGAGACCATGCAGTCCTGGATTCGCAGATGAGCTCCCGCATGGTCTGAACGGGAGGTACTGGATCTCTTCACACGTTGGGGAGACGAATCTGTTATGGCAGAACTACGTTCCAAAAAAAGAAACACAAATACGTACGCTCAAGTCTGCAGGGCCATAACGGAAAGAGGCTACTCCAGGGACACAGAGCAGTGTCGTACAAAAATCAAGGAGCTCAGGCAAACGTACCAAAAAGCCAGGGAGGCGAATGGGTGCTCTGGGTCACAGCCCCATGCATGTCGCTTCTACTGTGAGCTGCATGCAATTATGGGGGGTGACGCCACCACTACCCCACCACTGTCCGTGGACACCTGCAAGGGGGAAGTTGCACGGAGCAAGGAGGATGAGTTATTGGAAGATGAAAGTGCACAGGTGGCAAGTGTGGTATCCGTTTTCCCCCCAGCCAGGAACTATTCTTAACGCTGGACCCAATAGCCTCCGCCCACTCCCAATGCGGGCTCCTGGACCATGACTTTGGAGAAGGCACTTCTGGTGAGTGAGAGCCTGATGGGAGCCAAACGGTTGGGGGTGGGAGGAAACCCAGTCGTGCTGGCCTGTTCGCGTTTAGTTTAAAGGACTCATCCCTGCTCAGAGCCTCATTGGAGCCACACGGGGTGTGTGTGTGTGTGGGGTGGGGGTATTGTGTGAAGCGATCATCCCAGAGAGCCTGCAGGCCCTCCTTTTATATGGCAAACCCACCAGGCATTGTTTGCTATGGGAAAGGGGGCCTGGCAGTTTCAAAGCATTGAAATGAATGCGGAAGAAGCAGAACCCTGCGTGCCACTAGGGCTTACCATGGCTGCCTGCAAGCTGAATTCTGTTGCCCAGCCTCGTGTGATGGCTTACTCACACCAGAGTAGCAGGCACTTCAGTAAAAGAGGCAAAATGCGACCTTGTACAGAAAGAACATGTGCTGTGTACTATGAATTACCTGTTTCACTGAGAAAGTGTCCCCTTTGTTCTCTAAAATGTATCTTTTAAAATACTACCCTCCCTTTTTTTCCCTCCCACAGGTGCAAATGTTTCAACGCAGCCCCTATCTACTCTGTCCCAGAGGCTGGTCCAGATTAGAAGGCGGAAAAACCGAACTCGGGATGACATGTTTGCTGAGCTCATGCAGTCCTCCCGCACTGACAGGGATCAGCTGAATGTGTGGAGGCAAACAATTGCGGAGTCCCGTGAAGTGTTAAATGAACACAAAGAGAAGAGGAACGTTAGCCTTGGTACTGTGGACACACTTCACCAAATTCACGCGCTTTAGTGGGGACACACAAGACCGAATGTACACAGTCCCTTCCAAAAATTTGAACAGAATAATTTCAAAATAATTTCGTACTGTAGATGTACCGTGAAGCAGCAAAGTTCTAATATTCATAATGCTTTGGAAAGAGCAATGAAGAAACATTCTTCTTTTAAAGCTAAGAATTTTGCAAAATAGCAACTGACTTCCAGAATCCTTTTGAAAGACTTCTGTTTTCAAGAATCCATGAATTGGATTAATCAAGGTGGCCAAGAAAGACTTGAGCCAATTATCTTGGGTTTGATGGATTGAGGCAATATCTTTCAGCAGATTCCACATTTGAACATGACATCAGTGTTCTAATATCTATTGAGTTAATAAGATTGAAAACTAAGGGTTAATCAGCTTGTGATTTAGCCCATTGCAAGGAACAGTGCATTGTTGTGCTGTGAGAATGTGACTAGTAAATTCAGTCTCCTTCCTGATCTCCCCACTGCTCCAGGAAGGGAGTAGACTTGATGGGTGTGGACACTCCAAATGCACTGGTGTGACTACACTTCCCAGTCCTTTGGGCATCAGGAGGTGATGTAGTAGCTCTGCAGAGCGTGTTTCCCTCTTCTTGCAGGAAGCAGTGGTAAAGTGCAATAGAGTAAGGGGGTAACTCACATGCTCCACTCCCTTGCCCTTGCGCTCAAGATGGGCCACAATCTGGCCTTAAATAAGAAGGAATAACAAATTCTTACTTACACATTTCATAATGTCAATTGAAAAGCAGAAAACAAATGTGCTTAATTTTGAAGAGGGCTCTTCTGATGATATTTCCTAAGTATTTTCATTCACTTACATCAAAGCACAACTATTTTTCTAAATAGTAAGGGTCAGTAATTAAATCTGTCTTCCTCAAGCATGTGAAATAATTCCAGTGAGAACTCCTCCATAAACATAATCCAGATTTTAAATGCTGAGGGTTACTAAATTATTCTTTGCTCAAATTAAATGTATTTTAAGGAGTCGGTGTTTGTTTTGACACCTTGATTTATTAAGCCATTCTTCAGAAAAAAATCTCTCAGGTTATTTCAGGCCATTTCTCACTCAGAGTGACATGTTCTGAATACGCTAGCCTTTGGTTTATGGTCCTAATGTAATATGCCTAACAAAATGCATATGAACACAATGGTTGAGCTACGCTTTGTAGTATTTTAAATGAACATTCTTAAGATGCTGAATTCTAGAGAACACAATGTTTTTCTTGTAATTTTGTTCAATATCCCTGAAGTATGAAAATTTTAACTAATTTAAGAGCTGCTGAGGCAGAAAGTCTCCTAAATCCTCAAACTTTTTCTCGAGATTATTGCCTTGCTTCTTCCCCTTTAAAACATGCCCAATCATTTATGGATCAGAAACCAGGTAAAAATGGGTCTCATTCCATCCCAAGAAGATACTTCTTCATACCATGCTTGAAGTTTTTACAATAGGAACTTCGCTTTCAGTTCGTAACTTGTTTTCAATTTCTTCCCAATTCCGGTCTTTGTCCTTAAACAATATTCTATAAACAAGAAATGCAAAAATTTTATTTTAAAAAGAGATACATTATCAAATACACTGTGTTTCAAAGATCTACTGACCTAGGATGTAAAAAATAAATAAATAAATAAATAAAAAGGGCTTTGAAAACCCTGACAAACTGGAATTTGAAATGAAGACAATTGCCACAGTCCTAGCATTAAGGGTTATATTTTCAATGGAATTTGTAGCTAACTCCTTGTATAACTACTATTGACAATAAAAATTGCAGTCACATCTAAATACTTGCACTGTTTTGAAAACATATATCTAAATATCACTCCTACTTTTCCTACCACACAGAACTGTTTTTTCAATCTGATGTTTTTATAACAGGCAAAAAAAATCTTTTATTGATCTTGTATTTTACAAGACTTGCAAATAGAAGTGAAAAAATAATGTTAATAGATCAAACATGACTCCTCATTTTCATTCTTTTAAATAAATTAATGGAAAATACAGTATGGTAGCAAAATAAAGAAAAATATGAAGACAGTTGTGTTGTGCAGACTTTATAAACTCATTTAGTAATGCTGATAGTTTTTTCGTTAATCAAACATATTACAGCACATGGTTTCTGAGGGTGGACAGAAAATCTTTTCTCTAGTGACCGAGAATCTTAGAAACCTCAGCTGTATGTATATAACTTAGTAACATGAGAGTTTTAGTACAGTAAAAACAAATTTCCTTTTATTGTTTATTTTAGAGCACCCTTATAGTAGGTGCTTCAAAGACAATTTCTTGTTTTATTATTTCCCTGCAGTATTGAACAGTTTTTATATTCTCTTGCTACATCACATAAATGTCATTTCAGGTTGTCAAAGTGTCACATCACAAAGAAAAGGGGATCTATGGGTATTTAATGTTTGGGTTACTGCAACTTTATTTTCAAGTAGTGAATAAAAGCCACTAACTATCACTCCATGTGAGAGTATATCCTCAAATTTGCCTTCCCCTGAATAATACAATTAGTTATTAAACACACGAAAATGCAACTGCAATCATTGCATTTGTTACTGGTATTTCAGAACAAGAAGGAATTTATCTATGTTTTTCCCATTCAGGAGACAGTGCCATCCATAAGTGTCCAGGCAGGGAAATTAATTAATTTAAAGCACCATCAAAAGGCCACACACTTTAAACAATCACCAAGTTAGTGAGGGCTCTCTCCGGAAATCATTATTTTTTATACGTGAAATTGGTGTGATGTGTAGCATTTTACATGTCTTAAAGGCTGGGATTTTTCAAAGCACCTAAGAGGGTTATGTGTCCAAATTCCAATGAATTGCAGTTGGTGTTTGGCACCAGCTCCCTTAAGCTCTTTCAGAGACCTCAGCCTAAAAATTACCATCATGGTAGAAGGGTCTATTTTTTCAAAACCTGTGCCCCTTTATTATACTTTAAATTTTGCAGGCAGCTCAAATTTGTCCTAATTGCTCCTCCTGACTTTGCTATTGATCTTCACAGTCACTGTTGTCTCAATATCAAACCATAAACATCATGAGTTTTTCTTGTCAAATGTTTCAATTCACTAAGAAGTGCTGGCTCAGGGTATGTCTACACTGCAATCAGGAAGTGTGGATTGTACCATGTGTAGACATATCTGAGCTAGCTTTGATTGTGCTAGATCAAAGCTAGCTTGCATAACAATAGCTGTGAAATGGTGGCAGCAGGGGCTCTGGCTAATATTTAGTCCTGCCATGAGTGCAGAGGACTGGACTAGATGACCGCTCGAGGTCCCTTCCAGGCCTATGATTCTACTCAGGTATGTTACCAGGATCCTGGGTGAGCAGAGCTAGCCCATGCAGCGACTCACACAGTCGTGGCTTCACTGGTATTGTTACCCAAACTAGCTTTGACCAAAGCTACTTGGGTATGCCTAGACATGCTGCAATCACACCTCCCCATTGTAGAGTAGACACACACTCAGTGCAGTGGGAACAAGGCAAAGGACCAAAGGAAGAAGAGAATTAGTGCCTTAATAGACAAAGCCAGAGCAAGGATAGGCATTAATAAAACCTCTTTTCCAAGAAGACAGAATAAACCAGAAAATTATCAAGGGTATGGAGAAAGATGACACCCTTGTGAAGGAGCCCACCTCTTTAGGACTGAGTAGTTCTACTGGGACAAAACCATTTGGTTACAGATATACTCAGAGAGGTGGCCTGAAGATATTCAAGGTTTTCTGACAGGGAGTGAAGATGTAAAACTCACCTTCAAAGTTATCAAACTTCAAGCCTGCAGACCTGAAAGTCAGACTAATTTTGAACCATTAGGACTTACCTGCAGATTGATGAGCTACAGAAAGAGTAAAGCTAGTTAGGTCCTGTAGTACTGGCGCAAATAACTCCTGGAGACGTTTGGGAAACACTGTATAGAGAATCAGCTCCGGCTATACTTTCTGCATCTTCTACTGGCTTGTCTATCATTCTGGATATCAGTATGAACACGGTTTCTTTAGTGCTTAAGAATTATTTACTGTTCCTTACTCCTTATCTGAAGTCATAATGCTCTGTTTTTGGCATCACACTTGTTAGTTTCTGTGGAAACGATTGTGATGCGACAAACAAACAGGGGATTAGTACTTCATGTAGGGAATATGCAGCTAGACCAGAAGAACATATTCCTGTTGAATGTAAATATCCTTAGTAGAAGAAAAGTTCAGAAAATCTAAGATATATAAGCAGAATTGTTTCTAAATATTCTATTTTCCAAAATTCACCAGGAGGCACTCAATGCTTTTCCAAGAAATTGCGGAAGGTATTAGGACACTCACTCAGATATGACACTTAGCTTTTCCCCTTTTTCCTCATTTACCCTCTTATTATCAATTTTATTATTTCAATTTTTTCCTACCTCTAGGTCAGGTGATCAGATTCTTCTGCTGGCTTCAGTCTGACTCACTCCAGAGTTAATGCTGTTTGTTTCTCCATCTTTTCTATTTTTCTCTATCATTAGCTCTCCTTATCTTTTAATTTCTCCCTTTCCCCATGCTTATTTTTTTTAGCCTCTTGTATTTTCTCTCTTTTCTGCTCAATAATCTATCAGTATTTTCCTTTTCTGTGCTGCCTTTCCCCTGATTTCTGCATATCTCCTCTCACCTCCTGTTATGTCTAGATACAGACTGAAGTATGGATACTTCTACCTATCTACACATAGGCTCTAGCAGCAGGTTTCTAGGATTTAAAGGGGCAAATTTCCTTTCTGTTGCCTCTCAAGTCCAATCACAACCACACTGAACCAGCTAGAATTTAATCAAGGCCACATACCTGTGGCCACCAGTGTTTAACTTCATGTCCCAGTACTGGTAACTGATGGATCTCAAAAAGAAAAGGAGGACTTGTGGCACCTTAGAGACTAACCAATTTATTAGCGCATAAGCTTTCGTGAGCTACAGCTCACTTCCTCAGATGCATATCGTGGAAACTGCAGCAGGCTTTATATATACACAGAGAATATGAAACAATACCTATTCCCACCCCACTGTCCTGCTGGTAATAGCTTATCTAAAGTGATTTCCAGCACAAATCCAGGTTTTCTCACCCTCCACCCCCCCACACAAATTCACTCTCCTGCTGGTGATAGCCCATCCAAAGTGACAACTCTTTACACAATGTGCATGACAATCAAGCTGGGCTATTTCCTGCATAAATCCAGGTTCTCACATCCCCCCCACCCCCATACACACACAAACTCACTCTCCTGCTGGTAATAGCTCATCTAAACTGACCACTCTTCAAGTTAAAATCCAAGTTAAACCAGAACATCTGGGGGGGGGGGGGTAGGAAAAAACAAGAGGAAACAGGCTACCTTGCATAATGACTTAGCCACTCCAAGTCTCTATTTAAGCCTAAATTAATAGTATCCAATTTGCAAATGAATTCCAATTCAGCAGTTTCTCGCTGGAGTCTGGATTTGAAGTTTTTTTGTTTTAAGATAGCGACCTTCATGTCTGTGATCGCGTGACCAGAGAGATTGAAGTGTTCTCCGACTGGTTTATGAATGTTATAATTCTTGACATCTGATTTGTGTCCATTTATTCTTTTACGTAGAGACTGTCCAGTTTGACCAATGTACATGGCAGAGGGGCATTGCTGGCACATGATGGCATATATCACATTGGTGGATCTCAATAACTAAAGCTGGTCAGGAAAAAACTTCCAATACATTTTAAAGTTGTTCCATTGTGTAGGGATCAAAATGGAACCGATTTTATTTTAAAAAAATTGTGAATTTTTAAAAAGTGAAAATGGTATAGAAAACACTTCTGTAACAATTTTGATGTTTTTGATAGTTTTTGCAACTTTTTAATCCAAATACTTTTGGAAGTTTTCCTCATGTGCCTGCAAGACTGCTGCCTTCCCTCCTATCCCTTTCCTTGTGGTATTAAGTCCCACTTGCCTTACCTTCTCTCCAATACACTTAACTGACAGTGCAGCTCTCCATTTTATTTCCGTCACACTAAACACTCTGCTCCAAATATAGGAGACTTGAAAAGCCTAGAAGTTAGCACCAACACAGATCTGCATGCTGGCTTTGTCCTCCCAAGATCACACTTAGCATACGTCTGCGGACGTGATCCCCAGCTCAAGGAGACATAGCTGTGCTAGCCCTCATGGAGTTAGCATGCTAAAAATAGAGTGTAGCCACATGAGGGGCTGGCTGCTTCAAGTATGTACTTATGGTCTTAAATGGGTATATACTTGGTGCGGTGCTGCTTGTGTCACAGCAGCTAACCTCTACTTTTAGTGCACTAGCTTGATCAAAGCTAGCATGGGTGCGTCTTCTTGAGCTGGGAATTATACCCCCAGCTTGAAGTGCAGAAGTACCCTTTCACTCCATATGCCTCCTGACCCCCAAAACAAACATTATAACTTTCCTCTTCCCTTCCTAGCTGCCTCATGCTCCTGCTTTAACCTCTTCTGATAACATAGGTAAGAAGTGTTTTTAAATAGCAAGAAAGATAAATTGTATAGACTTTCCCTTCTCTGAGGAGCCACCACTATAAGTAACTTCCAAAAAGGTGGTGATACTATGCTGGGCAAGAGAACTGTGGAATTTTGGGGTAGTTTATAGTGCAACCATTGAGATTCTTATCCATCATTGTCTATAGACAAATAGGGGAGAAGCCAGCAAAACAAAATGATTTCTTTTTCCCCTCAAATTCATTTATTTCCTAAACACAGATGCATCTCAGTTTATTTTTAATCTCTAGCAAACACTCTTGTGTGGAACTGCTGAAATATATGTACTTAAATTCAGAACCTAACTCAGCTGGTCTTTTGGGTTAAACTGCAAATGGTATTGCAAATAAATGATACAGCAAAGAATAGTGCTCTCACTCCAAAATGTGTTTCTCGGATATGACAGATTTTACCTGTTTTAGAGAGATGTAAGTTTATAAGGACACAATTCGTTAGCACAACTCCAGTTGCCCTGCACTGCGTTTGTCTTGTAACAGAATCTCACACTGGTGGACAACAAAATTTGGGGGAAGATTTTTCAGACACTAAGGTCAGCTAGGTGCCCACCTCTAACTGGTGCCTTTGAAAAATTCCTCTTGATTTTCAAGTTGAAGGACTCTGTTATAGTGCAAGATTGATAGTTGTCAGTCTATGCTGATTCTCACTATGTTACTATGGGCCAAATTCTCTGCTGATATTAGCATGAATCATTTTATATAAATCAAGATTTAATCTACTCAATTTAGCAGGTGTGCACAACTGGCATACACTTACTCAAGTTTTCTACTAGTAAAATGAAAAATCTTTGATTGCCTCACTGGAGAGGTACTGTAGGAAATACTACTGAAAACTTTTACACTGTATTTTACAGTATTATGCAAATGCATCATCCTGTTGTAAATGTACAGAACATGTAGAGTATGCACAAGTTTGGTTCATGCTGCATACTGATTATATAATACCTAACTTACTTTCTAAATTTTCACACCTATAAAACTCAAATACGACTCTACTTAATAACCTGCTTCCTTCAGAAGGCGTTAAAGGAACTGCTGAATATACAAAAAGACATTATGCTGAACTCTAAATAAAGTTTATGATGAATTGCAACTGGGTTGGCAACATTTTTTCATATCAAAAGGTATCAGGTTGCCCTCTGAGATGAAGGATTACAAAGGAATAAAAAGTGAAAAAATATTTGAATAATTTATTATTTCTGAGGCACTCCTTTGACAGGTGAATGCTGGGAAACATTCAAGAACAATTCAGCCAGTCAACAAGATTCCTACTCTAATGAAACAGATTACTTTTAATTATATGAAAAAATAAAAAATTCTGCATAAACATAACTGTGATTTCCTGGGGAGACTATGCTGAAATATAATCCTGAATTATAAGAATATTTTGTTTATAATTTCAATATTTTGAATTCCTTCTTAAAAAATATTTTAACACATGAACAAGTTCCAATATATTACATTTTGCAAGTGTCCAGATGTTAGCCTTTTACAGTCTGTTATTAAACTAAATTACATCTTTCTCTGAGAGGCAGATTAATCTTATGCAGTTTATGAGTTCTGACCATTTGCACTCTTCATTATAAAAAGTCTCATTCTTGCTAATTCTCCATAGTAATGTTCAATTCGGATAATCTGAAGTGGATTAGTGGAGAGTCAAATAAATTGCACTTTTCTGTAAATCTGCATATCATGAAAAATTTTACACAAAGATTTAAGAACTTTAACAACATTTTAATAAATTGTAGTATGCAAATCATCTTGAGAGTGGAAGAGGAAAAAAGGAGGAAGAAGAGAATGATTGGTTTATCTCTGATGTTATAATCCCACAACCCACCAATATGATCATTCATTGTGGTGAATGTGGGGGAAACCAGAGAAATGGATGAAAGCCAGTCCAGGAACAAAACTACCTGTTCATGAGAGTAGTACCCTGCTAAACGTTCTTTATAGCTATCACCATATTCTGTTATTTTTAACGCAGCAGTCAGGTTCGGTGGATAGGTCTTTAAAAAGATTTTACTTGATTCTCCACTGAGTCACACCACTTCTGCTAGGGAATACAAGGGTAACAAAATATATATATTGGTGTAATTGAATTCAACAGTGCTTTTACACTTTCAAAAAGAATGTTATGTTTCTCCGTCTTTGTCTTTAAGCAAGCCTATTCACTATCACTACCACAATATCATCCTCAACTATATTAACACTTTCACTGCTGTTGCTAGCTGCATAATGCTGTGCTGGATGAAATCTGTGTTTTGGCAATTAATTTCAGTCATACATCTAAAGTTACATTATCCGAGGCATACCAGTCAAATTCTGTATTGCTTCTTCCATGTATTTTTAAATTTCTATATGACCAGTCAGAAAATTTTACACAAAATTCACTCAAATTATTTTTTACTGTACTTTTTAAATGCTGCTAGTTTTAAATGCTAGTACAATTGAAATTGGACATTAAGTTATGGAACTCTGAAATCTACATTTAGTGTTTCCACTCACCCATGCCAGCCAAAGTGGATTACTATAGTGTTGTACATCCATGCAGCAGCCAAAAGGGTGAAATGCATCTTGCAAGAGTGAGGATTATTTCTCATTTTTGACATTTGTACTTTCTGTTAACTGCTGCAATATTTTATAAAGAAAGCTATCAACATACAAGTACCTTATTGTGTAGAAAACACTTAAGAGAATGAAAGCATATAGGGTGAGACACACCTTTTACCCAGAAAAAAGTATCAAATGAAAGGCATTTGTAACTACCACCAAAAAGAGTGTAAATAAAAATTATTATTTGTATCGTGATAGCACCTAAGAGCCCCAGTCATGGATGAGGCCCACATTGTGCTAGGCACTGTGCAAACACAGAACAAAAAGACCAGAACAGACCCAAACAGTTTACAATCTAAGTATAAGACAAGAGACAACAGGTATACACAGACAGAGACATGGGGAAGTATAAGGAAACAATAATATTGCTCAGCATGATAGTCTTAGCACACCAGCAGCTTACCCACGGTCAAGTTTTTTGTAGGTATGAAGGCAAAGGAGAGATTTAAGCAGGAATTTGAAGGAGGACATTGAGGTGGTTTTGTGGATGTTTATGGGGAGTACCTCCAAAGTGTGAGGGATGGCATGGGAGAAAACAAGAAGGTGCTTGTCGAACATGTGACAAGTGGGTGATGGAGGCTGGCATTATTGGCCGATTAGAAGCGGGAATGGACATTTTGATAGTGATGGAGAAATGAGAGGTTGGGTGGCAGTAGACCAAGAAGGGCCTTAAAAGTGAAGACAGTGACTGATGTTTTATGTGACAGAGAAGGATAAACCAGTGGAGAGCTGCAAAGAGAGGGGTGATGTGGTCAAAGTAATGGGCTAGGAAAATGATCTCTGCAGCAGCCTTTAAGGGGGGCAACATTGCATTTGTCAAAGCCAGAAAGGAGGTTGTAGTAGTTGAGACACAAGGTGAGGAGGAGTCTGGACAAGAGTTTTAGTTGTGTGAATGGAAAGTCTGTGTTTTAGAGATATTGTACATAAAGAGTCAGCAAGATTTAAACACATGTGATGGATGTGAGATTCAAGACAGGGAAGAGTCAAAGATGACACCCAGATTATGGACCTGAGTGACAGGGAGAATGGTGGTGTTGTCCATAATGATTGAGAAAAGAGGAGGAGGAGAGGGTGTGACGTTGAACTCCATATGCTTTATGAAAATATGCTTGGAATGTGAATATAATGTAACTGGAATATGATTTATGTAAAAGGTCTCTTGTAAGGTATCATTACAAATCTTATAATCTATTGAGTGAGTTCATCCTATTTATATGCATGTATCATTCTTGTATCTGAAGCTAGAAATATGTAGTACACCTCTGAGGTCCTATTGTAATTATGCAAAGTGTGGGCCATTAATGGTTGTTTAGAATCTTGATGGCTCCCATTGACAAGGACAATTGGTTTATTTACCTGCAAGCTTTCCTGTGTAGGTGAGGGCCAGCCCGTGAGTAATGAAGAATGAGGTCTCACAGGACATGTGACCAGGTCACATGATACTAGAATCCATCTTAAATCTGGTACTTTTCCATTTCGAAGGAGGGGTGGGGACCCAGAGAGTCAAAAGATTCCTGCCTTGTGCCAAAGCTATAAAAGGGGGTGGAACAGAACAAAGGGGGCTGCAGTCATGAGAACATCCCTGCTTTCCACCTAAGAGGTCTGCTGGAACTAACAAGGACTGTACCAGGGGAAAGGATTGGGCCCAGACTAGGAAGGAGTCTAGTCTGTGAAAGAAGCTTACTGGAACATCTCTGAGGGTAATCAGTTTCTTAATGTATTAGGCTTAGACTTGCATGTTTTTGCTTTATTTTGCTTGGTGACTTACTTTGTTCTGTCTGTTATTACTTGAAACCACTGAAATCCTACTTTTTATACTTAATAAAATCACTTTTGTTTATTAATTAACCCATAGTAAGTGATTAATACCTGGGGGAGCAAATAGCTGTGCATCTCTCTCTATCAGTGTTATAGCGGGCAGACAATTTATGAGTTTACCCTGTATAAGCTTTATACAGAGTAAAACAGATTTATTTGGGGTTTGGATCCCATTGGGAACTGGATGTCTGGGTGCCGGAGATAGGTGACCTGCTGATCAGTTTTTGGTTAAAGTCTGCAGCTTTGGACCAGACCTGGGTCTGTGTTGCAGCAGGATAGCATGTCTGGGTCAACAAGGCAGGGTTCTGGAGTCCCAAGCTGGCAGGGAAACCGGGCTCAGAGGTAACTTCAGCACCTCAGGTGACAGTTCCAAGGGGATCTCTGTGACCAAACCTGTCACAGGGGGCTCGGGGGAAAACATTAGCAGTTATGTTTGGCCAGGTGGAGCTTAAGCTGATGGCTGGACATCCATGAGGAGATGTCAGAGAGACAGGTCAAGATATTAGTTTGGACAGAAGGAGACTTATCAAAGTAGAGAGGCAGACTTGAGTCCTTGGCCTAAACATGATAGCTGAAGCCATGTCCGTGCATAAGATTATGCAGAGAGAAGAGAAGGAGACCAAGGCCCATCCCCAAAAGTTGGAAAGGGGGGATTCAGGAGGATCCTCCTAACAACACACTGAAGAAACTATTAGATATGTCGGAGAGGACCCAGAAGAGGACTGAGTCCTGGAACCAAGAGAGAACAAAATATTAAGAAAAGTACAGTCAACTGTGTCAAAGATGGCTGGCAGGTTGAGGAGCATGAAGATGAAGTACTGGATGTAAGCCATTTCAGTGGAGCGTAGAGGGCAGAAGTTGGACTGGAGATGGTCTAGGATGAAACTGGAAGAGGAGAACACCAGACTATGATTGCAGACAATCAATTCAATAAGCCTTTCTTAGCATGCTGCTTGTGGCCATGATACTGCTGAACACACACATCTGAAAGACTAACAATATGAAAAGTCCACTGTTAGAGACTTTCCGACAGTTTTTAACCTACTTTAAAACAGCTGTAGTAAGTACAAGAAAAACTTTACGATTTCATCCTTTGATTATGACCCTAAGGAATCTTCTCAAGGAAATCACGGTAACATAACCCTCCCTAAGAGATGGAGCTCATGTAGGAGGTTGAAGAACAGTGTTGATGGAAACTGCAGAGAGATCTTGAAAACTCTTGAATAGATTCTAAAATTTTATGGGAAAAAGGGATCATTGTGATATTCCAGTCCAACCTCCTGCATAATCCACAAACCATAAAATAGGAATCTTTGATCCTTGTAGCTACAGCTACAACGCTTCAGAGATGGCAACATGAGGTCTGGTAACCTGCTGGTACCAATTGTGCTGCGCAGATAGAAAATGGCAGATTTTGGTATACATGGGTAAGGGTACTGTTATATTTCCAGTGCCTATTGCCATCTCCATGGGGGCAAAGTTAAAGTTGCGTGGGTGGCACTGCCTTAAATTTGAATTTCATGATTTTCAGAAGTTTAACTTCTAAATTCCGGAAAGGAACAAGGAATGCACTGCTAAGCAACCTTAACTGACTGTTAATAAAGTTTTCTGTCAGTAAAAAGAAAAAATATCTGAGGCTGGACTTCTTGCACAAAAGATATTACAGGAAAGCTTCACAATGAATTGGAATTTAAATGTGTTTGGGTGGAGATTAGACATGTTTTGCCCAGCAGTTGGGAATATTGTAAGTAAGAACAGAAGAACAGTTCCTTTGTTGAAGTTATGAGAGATCTTGCTACTTCCCTTTAGGGTTTGCCACAGTTTTCTCCATCCTTGTTCAAATCATATGAATAATTTCTATACGCAGTCATTCCTTTCACAACAGGGAATTAATTCACTTCACAAGTCAAAATCTTCCTTGATCACTGAGAAGTTGAAGTAATAGTATCCTTTTAAGCAGATAAGTGTGCCAATATACTTGATCTACCATGCATTCTGCATTTCACTGCTACTATCTGGAACGTGAATCTAAGAAAGAAACTTCTGAGTGAAGAAAAGAAAAAAAAATGTCCTACCTGATTTTGCCAGCTGTTTTGTCTATCGACTGCCTTATCTTCCGAGAAAACTGGAAGACTGAGGATAATAGCAAGCTGTCTCCCATGACCTGAAATAATTATTTAAAAATGGAAAAATTAGCAATGCACTGAGAAGTAAATACTGTGATACAAACCATTTTGCACATTTTGAAATAAAGATTTTGTATTCCTCTTCCCACTTCACTTTGGCAAGAATTTGCCTATGGATTTACTGTTCATTCACATGAGGAATTAATACATCTGGGTTGTCCAGGGCCTACTGTAATCAAGCACTGTGCAGGTTTTTACACACAGCTCTTCTAGGGTACTTCACTCCTTCCTGAAACACCACTGTTGTTATTATTGTCCTCTTTAGAACAGCAACTGCCAAACATATTGAACTGTGTGATGATTTAGTGATGTGTGCAAATGGAAATGAACTTGAGAACAAACTAATTTTCACTTGTAATCTGTGGTAGAAATTAAACCCAGGCCTCTGAGTGAAATAATTCACTTTTGCAACTCAATCGTCATTATTTCATTTAGTATCCAAGGTACACATTATCGAGGCTTTATACTGTTCCTATCACCCTGGTATCTGAAGAAATGGTTACTCACCCCATGCAGTTACTGTGGTTCTTTCAGACATGTGTCCCTACAGTGCTCCACTCCAAGTGCACTAATGCCCCCTTGTGTCTTTGGTTGAAGATTTCTCATAGCAGTGTCCATTAGGCCCATGCATGCATGTCACTCAGTCTTATGCCCCGTGCCATTGTTATATAGCACTGCGTGGGCGAACCATCCTCATTCCTTCTCTACTGTGAAGCTCCATGGCAGAGAGCTCCAAAAGAGAGGGGCAAGTAGTGTAGTACCAGTAGGAACACACATCTCAAAGAAGAACACACATCACAGTTACTGCACAGGGCAAGTAACCATTTCTTCTTCTTCTTCGAGTAGCATCCCTACAGATGCTCTATTCTAAGTGACTACAGAGCAGTATCCTCTAACACGAAGGGGGCTTCTGAGTCAAGTCCAGTATGGAGGAAAATACAGCAGAGCTGAACAGAGTATCAGAGGCAGAGTTGGGAATTATAGCATAGTGTTCAATGTACATATGTACAGATGCCCAAGTAGCAGCTTTACAGATTTCAGTAATCACCACGTTCTTGAGGAAGGCTGTAGAAGTGACAATGGACTTTGCAGAATGAGTATCTTTATCTGAAGGTGGATGAATATTGTGAAACTCATAAAAAGAGTTAATGCACTCTGATATGCACTTGGAAATGCACTCTGGTGAGGTCAAAAGGGTTGGCAGTCTCTATCTGCTAACGAGACGAGTAACCTGTGGGTCTTTCTGAAGGGCTTTGTCTTATCTAGATAGAAGACCAGGGCTCTCCCGATGCCAAGGGAGTGTAGCAGTGCCTCCTGGTGATTTAGATGCAATTTGGGGTGGAAAACAGGCAGATGAATGGGCTGATTGATATGGAACTAGGAAGAAACTTTAGGTAAGAATATCAGGTGGGGCCATGGCATGATCTCATCCTTAAACTGTGCAGGGGAGGAGTATGCCATCATGGCCCCTATTTCTCCAACCCATTGCGCCGAAGGGATGACTATCAGGAATGCAGTCTTCTCTGACAAATGAAGCAGTGCAGGTAGCCAGAGGTTCAAAGGGAGGTCTTGAGATGCATTTAAGGACCACAATGGGGTCCCATACCAGAGTAGGGTGTTGGACTGGTGGATAGAGCTTTCTCAGCCCTCCTCTGAGGAATCTCGCTGTCATCAGGTGGGAAAAACAGAATAGCCCTCTATTGGCGGGTGGAAAGCCATGATGGCTGCCAGGTGGACTTTTATGGAGCTCATTGATAGCCCTGAGGTTTTCAGAGTTACGGTGTAGTCCACTATATCTGGAAATGATGCAGTCATTCATTAAACCTGTCTCAGGTCACACCAACTGGCAAACTGCACACATTTTTGAGAATGTGTGTACTGCAGTTTTTCAGTCATTTTGCTGCTCTTTGACAATGCTCATGTCCAAGGCAATTTCTATTATCTAACTTTTTAGTCAGACTAGGGAAACACTATCAAATACTTTTTATTTAAGTTCAGATATTATATTTATTGATTTACATTATAATCATCATCAGTATCCAGGAGTTTTACAGGAAAACACAATGAGAAAATATATAATTGGACATATAACTACAAGTGCCTGGAAAAAAGAAAAGTCTTAAATCTATTTTAAAGACAAAGCAAATCACTTAACCATATTTCAAAATGTAAAGCATTCAACCTAACAGGAGCTAAAAGTAATTGCACATGATCCAAAAGATACCACAATGATATATATGCTGAAATTACAAGCTCCAGGTGTGGAGAAAAGCAAATGAAATCAGATAACTATAAGGGAACTATCTACTTAATAACTTTAAATATGAAACAACAACAAATTTAATCTTAAGGCTAAAGGGTTATGGCAATAAGAACAGAAGAGTGGCCATACTGGATCAGACCAAAAGTCCATCTAGCCCAGTATCCTGTCTTCTGACAGTGACCAATGCCAGGTGCCCCAGAGGGAATGAACAGAACAGGTAATCATCAAGCAATCCATCCCCTGTCGCCCATTCCCAAGTTCTGACAAACAGAGGCTAGGGACACCATCCCGGCTAATAGCCATTGATGGATCTATCTTCCATTAACTTATCTAATTCTTTCATGAACCTGTTATAGTCTTGGCCTTCACAACATCCTCTGGCAAAGAGTTCCACAGACTGACTGTTCGCTGTGTTCAAAAATACTTCCTTTTGTCTGTTTTAAACCTACTGCCTATTAATTTCATGTGGTGGTCCCTAGTTCTTGTGTTATGAGAAGGAGTAAATAACACTTCCTTATTTACTTTCTCCATACCAGCCAAGATTTTATAGACCTCAATCATATCTCCCTTTAGTCGTCTCTTTTCGAAGCTGAAAAGTCTCAATCTTATTAATCTCTCCTCATACGGAAGCCGCTCCATACTCCTAATAATTTTTGCTGCCCTTTTCTGAACCTTCTCCAATTCCAATATATCTTTTTTGAGATGGGGTGACCACATCTGCACGCAGTATTCAAGGTCTGGGCGTACCATGGATTTATATAGAGGTATTTTCTGTCTAATTATCTATCCCTTTCTTAATTATTCCCAACATTCTGTGAGCTTTTTTGACTGCTTCTTCACACTGAGTGGATGTTTTCAGAGAACTATCCACAATGACTCCAACATCTCTTTCTTGAGTGGTAACCACTAATTTAGACCTCATCATTTTATATGTATGGCTGGGGTTATGTTTTCCAATGTACATTACTTTGCATTTATCAATAATGAATTTCATCTGCCATTTTGTTGCCCAGTCACCCAGTTTTGAGAGATCCTTTTGTAGCTCTTCGCAGTCTGCCTGGGACTTAACTATCTTGAGTAGTTTTGTATCACCTGCAAATTTTGCCACTTCACTGTTTACCCCTTTTTCCAGATCATTTCAACACCATCCTCAGGGAAAGACCTGTGTGAGAAGAGCGCATCCTCTAAGAAACTAGATATAAAGATCTCAAGGTCCAATTCTCCTATTGATCCAGTGACAGAATATAATGTTATGAAGATTCTTGAGAAAAAGGAATATAGGAGTACAATGTTTCCTCACTGAAGCCCCTTCAAGGAAGATGATGCCAAACCACATATGTCTAAACAAAGGCAATTCAGTTAGAAAAGAAAAGCCAGATAGGAACTATCAGGGAGCATGTTAGGACTAGAGAGAGACTGGAAGACAGTGTCATTTCACTAAAAGATTTAGCAAATGGTAGAGTCTACCCACGCAACAAGAGGGAACCCACCAGGAAGCACTTAAATGCAAACAGAACAAACAAATTAACAACAAATTAACTCAACTGTAAACACACAGTCAAAGTTGAGATATGGCTCATGAATCCAATGGGCAGATAGGAAAAACAGGAACAGTGGGGTAGGATCACAAGATTTTAAGTCCTTTCAGTTCAGCATGTATACATATTATTGTGGGCATCCGTAAACAGAGACTTAATGATGAAGATGATCTTTAGTAACAGGACAAACACTTCTGAAGGAAATGCCAATTTAAAATTATGCAGGTGGATTCATAGGAATGTTAAAATATAAATGGGAGAAAAGCATCTCCTTGCTCATTGTGGAGCAAGAACAGCTTTGGGCTTTCCATGACAAATCAGATTAGCACGTCAATCATGTGTATTTGAGTATACAACAGAATCCTACAGTATGTCAGCCAGCAAGCAGAATTTGCCAACTTTTTTTTTTTTTTTTTCAAAAATAGGGTGGAGCAATTTACGTGAGCTACAAGAGAAAGGAAGGGATAATGTCTGTGTCTGAGTCTGTAAAACATGAGTATGAAAATAAGTAAGGCTAAATGTACAGATTACATGAAACTACATTTCTCTGTGCATATTTTAAAATTAGGCTAGGAGCAGGTTAAGTTTACGATGTTTCCTACCCAATTTTCATTAGCTAAATAATCTCCCCTTTCTTATCTACCATGCGGATCTCTGAAATGGCTCTGAAATCAATGCTGATTGATTATTATGTCTTTTTCAAGCACTCTGACAACACCAGATATTATGAGTCCCACTACATACATTCTCTGCCTGAGATGACAGTGAAAACACACACAATTCACAGTTCAAGCTTCCTGGTTGTACCTATAAAATAGATCAGTGCCATTACAACAAAGCTAGTGTGATTTGCTTAAAAAAATGAATGACTGATTTGAGTTTAAAATTTTTGATTGTGTTCACATTCTACTTACTACTCTTTCCAAATAAATACAGTATTGAAAAATTCTAATAGCCTACTCAGGACAAACGCAACACGCTCTCTCTCTCTCTCTCTCTAGGTAATAAAGTAATATATCACTGTTTTTTCCCCATTATTGCAACCATATGGAAGCAGGTGGGCAAGTAAATGTTGTGCCTGCAATAGTAAAATGTAATGATGTTTTGGGGGCCTAGAGTAAGCATATTACTACGCAGGAACACTGGTGCATACTCACTTCATCTCTGCTCCACGTTCTTCTCCGTGTAATTGTTGGAGGATCAAGAATGTCTGTTAACTGAGGCTTAGAATCATTAGTCCAACTGTTCCCCTCTGGTGGTTTGGCATGCACTAATGGAGGAATCTTTCTGAAGTTCAGACTTTCATCAAATACACGGTCAACCAGCTGAAAGAGCAAAACAAATAAATACATTTAATGAAAAATCGGCAGTTTATGAAACCTTCTGGATACATACAGTGCAAGGGCTTCAAGATGAGACTGATTTTTTACCTCTAAAGTAGATCATTTTAAGATTTCCATGATAAAAGCAAATATTCTGTTTTCCTATATATTATAAGATGTGTGTGTATTATATGATAGTGTGTCTAGTAAACAGACGGCTATTTTCCAAAACCAGAAATTCATGGCTATAAATTAGATTGCCAGATGGAGAGGATTTTGCCTATATATAGATATCATGTAGTGAGCATAAAAAAATGAAATTCCAGTCACTTAAGCTGGCAGTGGTAAACCTTTTACCCATACTTTTACCAATGCTGACTGTAAGTGATTAGAGTAACTGTTTTTCTCTTCACAAAAGGTACTCCGTTCTCTTCACAAATTACATTGAATGGCAGATTTCTATGAAACTAATGAAAAGGAAGGTTTTTTTTGCAAGTCAATGAGTATTTTAGTCCTTTTCAGACAGATTAGTCACAATCTACTTACAGAGTCTACATCTACTTCAATGAAATACTGCCACCTACAGTATTATATTATATATTTACTGTACAATAATACTAAACAAAAAAGGAAAAGGGAAGCATACTTATTCAGTGAAATATAAGACAACATGATTTAAATGAATCTGAGTAAATGCATATTCATGTCATGCTGAAGTTTAGTTGGGGTTCTAAAGAGACAATTAAAACAATTACATGGGTTTAGTCAATTAAACGGCACACGCAAGGCATGTTTCTTGCCATTGTTTATATCCTTTTTCACGAAAAAAGGACAGCCTCAGAATGAACACAGTCGATTAACGTGTTAACCAAACCTTACATACACAAAAATGATTAGACATATTTTGGGGGGAACAAGACAAGGAAGAACAAAACCCAAAGTAAACATTTACAAAAAACTATCTGAATGGTAATATGGTAGAAGGTGAGTGATTTTGATGTTATCTTTAACATATTTACTAGCATTAGACCCGTGATGACTAAAACAAGTTAGTTAGTACAATTTAATACACAGGACTCGAGAGAAAGTCAAAGAAGAGAAAAATTAAATTGCAGCATGAAGCAAACCTAATTCAAGCTATTTTTTAAAAATAATATATTGTGGATGAAGAGCTAAAATTACTGTTAAGCCACGCTACTTACATATTTAAATACTAACAGGAAAATGTCTAGATCTTCTGTGATACAAGGACTTTTCTATCTGTAATAGCTATACTATATAGTGCACACACCATATATTTGTGTACACACACTAAAATCTTTAAAAGTACTCATACTATTCAGTGGTATCTAAGACTGTGGACAAGTAAGAAGTGAATAAGCACAATGTCTTGTGTTTAATAGTGAAAACAGACACACAATATGAACAGTTTGGGTGACCACTTTAATGATCTGTGTTCATAAACTGATTTTTGTGCTTACTGATTTTTGTTGAAAGATTAAGAAATCTTAAATCAAAAGAAGAGAATGCTGAGATTCATGCAAACAGGCTGGGTGGGAATAACTAAAAAAGCTATGCAAAAGGCTAAAAGCAAAAGAAATAAAGAAAAGAAAGAACCTTATGCATTTCTCCATGAAGATCTCCTACCTCTTCTCTAGTGTCTATGGCAGAGCCAGGGGTGGTGGCAGCAGTGCTTACTGTGGTACTCGGAGCAGTGCCTGATGAAGTCACTGAATCTATCTCTCCTGCTACATCGTTGATTTCCCGTGCGATGAGAGCCAGGTCTTGACTGATCCTGGTAATAATTTTAACAACATTACATTCTTCCAATACCATATACCTAGAGCAGCAGTGTCCAACCTGTATCCTTGAGGTTCTAAGTTGTGGCTCTTGGGTGAAGCCAGGCTAAGAAGAAAATGTGTAATTGATTACGAAATAAAAATGTGTTTGCTAAGTTGTGCACTGCAATTTTTAAAGTGAAGTTTTTAAATCAAGCTCATTACTACAAGGAGGCAGAAGGGCACACTGCTTCCCAAAACATCTCCCACTGCTTCACCTGCAGCCCCAAGAGCAGTTCTACGGTGTGATGGGAATGCTCTGAACAGCTGTTGTCTTTTCTCTGCTGTAGCTGCTCTGCCATTGGACATCTGATGCATCACAAGGAGCAGGGGAGAGTGTACCTCTGGCTGCTCCATTGCCTTCTTACCTGCTAGACTGTGGGAGCACAAGATAGGAGCCTGAGGAGCCTAATGGCACTCCTCTCAAAGGATTGCTCCCCTCCCCAACAGAGCCACAACAGTCCATAAGACAGAGAAAGGGGAAAAGCTGAAAGACAACCATCAGTTATGGCTCTCTGATTCTATGAGCCAGCCCAAATTAGAGTAAGAACTTGTGCCAGCTTTCAGCAGTCCTCTTAGGAAGCCACGTTGGGGTAGTTGTTCTGTGGACTTCAGTTAATCCCCTTCCCTTTCCAGTGGCTGAGAGGAATGATGCATAAAAATCAGCTATGCTGGCTCTATGCCCACTGGGGATTCTCATTCCAAGAGAATCCCCAGTAAAGGTTTGCAGGTGGTTTCTACTCCCTTTGCCAGGAAATGAACAGGGCAGACAATCTGCCCCTAAATATTGATAGAAATATTGAAATGTTTTTGTCCCTAAGGATGAAATGATTGGACACCACTGATCTAAAGGTAGAGAATTTAGCATTGAGAACAGTAGTTAAATTAGAATGGCAAACATAATTAACACATTTTCAGTCAAATCGCAATATTGCAACCCTATATTAGATGGTTCAGCATTGACCAGCACAATTCCATGGAACAATACAATTTTACAGCTTGCAAGAATAAACAGAAAATGGATAAAATGTGAGAGATACCATGCCAAAAATATTCTTAAACACTTAAATCTCAAATTATCATTTACTGTATTTACGCAGAAGTATAAAGCTAAAGCAAAAATTAAGTTAATACCAGAAATGTGCTGAACTTTTTGCATGTAAATAAATGTTAACAGTGTTGAAAAGTGAAAAACATTCACTTACCAGATGCTCACCACAGCCTAGTTAATATGAGCATTCCCACATATTTCTGGGATTAACTCAAATTTATTTTTCGTTTTACTGTTGATATAAATGTATAAAACCATGTTTTCTAAAGGTAGAAAATAAACTGCTATTATTCAGCAAATTCTCCAGGGGACACCTATCACAAAAGTAAGCCACTAGAAAATACAATAATCCTGCAGAAGTCCTACTTCTCAACAGAAACATCCAAAAATCCAAAAAACTGCTAAAATCTCACGTGAATTCTTGCCAGACAGCCGTAATGGTACAGTGTCAGAAGCCCATATGAAAATGAAGGCAAATGATCTTGAAGGATTCATGGTGAAGTTAGGCAATTCCAAAATGGATGCTACTTCACAGCAAGCAACAAATTATTAATTCCTCAAGCAGTCAATAAGGTCACAAATACCAGTGCAGCTGCAACACAGTTTCACCAGAATTGTAATTGTGACTTGGTGTAAAAGGTCCGCATCTTTTCATTTTGCTGTCAATTAATGAAACTGGGGGAAGTGAAGCTGAAGTTGGAGACTACTTTGCTAAAAGGATAAAACACTAGTCTATTAACTTGTGCAACACCATTTTGGTTATTCAGTGAAGTTCATTAGGTTTCATATTCCTAACATCACAAAATTCATGCCACCTGGTACACTACTTAGTTCCGTTTTCAGGCTTGAACCTTTCTACATTGTGAACAAAACAGCAGGGAAACAAATCTCAGCAGAGTTTGAATTTAAAACAGACAAAATTTATTTGCTGTAGTTACAGATATAAAAAGAGACCTTCAGATGATGGAGTGTGCAATTACTGTGAGACTGCATGCTTTGGGTTCTCGGACAGCTCCAAGGTCAAAGGCTAAGTGCCTCAAAAATCCAAGTAATGTGGTTCTGTCACAACAATTGCAAACCATCTTGTGCATTATTCTACTTATAATTGACTTTTTCCATTAAAAGAAATGTAATCAGGCTAAGTATGCAGGGCTTCATGAGCAACAGAGGTAGGGAATTTATTCCCTAAGCAGTAGAAGGCAGTTTTCATTACAGCAGATGTGATGTCACACACACACACAAAACATTTTGATCAATTTAACATAACAGAGTCTCATTACTGTGGAAAATCCTGAAACCAAAATTCTCCGTTGAATAATTTAGCATTTTGGAGAACCTGTCATTTCCCTTATTTCATTCTTTAATAATCTCTAACATTAAACATTTGACCTAATTCTTTCTGTATTTGACATCCTACCAGATACAAGGTACATGGAGTCAGTTTATTATCGGAATTGTGTGTGCTAGCAGAGTTATCGGAAAATTGTGAAATACAGAATTAAAATGGTTGTTTTTTTCTTTTTACAGAATTTGGGAAAGTATTTCATTAGTTTTTAATCAGCTCTCTCATATTTCAACTAAACTAGTTATTTAAAACTAACAACTGAAAATTGTTCCAACACAAATTTTCGTGAAAAGGACAAAGCATGACAACCCTTTCACAAGATTAATTTACTTACGGTATGAAAGTAATTTGGATAAAAGTAGATGTTGCTACCATCTGTTTTCCTAATTCAATTGTGCATTTAACTGGTTTATCAAATATTTATCATTGCAGCTTCCTAAGCAGACTAATTAGTCAAAGAATGAATAACAGATCTTCATAAGATCAGACAAAAACAGGCACCAGGTTTCCAAAATCCATTTTCTTACTAACTCGAGAAGGCTTTTTACAAACACCGTAACTTTAAACTTTCGGGAGATGCAAATTAGTATGGGAGGGTGGGATGGGGGTGGAAAAAGAACAATGAAATCACATTACATGCTTAAGAAACCCCACAAAAAATACTCCATTATCCTTCCTGCCCCTAGGGATATTTTCATAATGCCAATATATACACTAGACCAGTGGTTTTCAACATTTTTTCATTTGTGGACCCCTAAACAATTTTGAATGGAGGTGTGTACCCTTTTGGAAATTCAATCTGTGGACGCTCTACCCTAGAAGTCTTAGACTGAAACCTGACCGAACAGAATTCAACTATAAATGTTGCACATGGTTGGCACGGCATTTGACACAGTGTGAGAAAGCGTGCTAAACTGTGAGCTTCTGTGGTAACGACAACATCTCTGGGGTTTGACCTGTAGGTGGGGGTATTCACATACTTTTGCTTGATCAGAAGAATGGAATGACTTTTCTGGGATCTGAAACTTTATTTTAATAGTCACCTTTTGCAGACCACTTAGAAATAGTCTGCAGACCCCCAGGGGTCCGTGGACCACAAACTGAAAACAACTGCACTAGATTTCTATCGACTACGTGCAGTAAACGTCCATAAGCATTTATATACTTCAACTACAAAAAAAGATATATTATCCCAATGCTATGGTTGTGAATCTAAATTCAAAAAAAGTTTTGTTTCCCACAACAATTAAATGTCCTTTGGCACAGATAACCTTGTATATTACTAACGATGATAAGTTTCATGACTTCATATCTACTAGTATATGTGCAATGTGGTTCCCACATGTACTGTAACTTGAACCATAACTTTGAACTTCCTTGCTTTTACACATTGATGTTCTCAACCCTATTATATTAATGTCATTTTTAGCATTAACCTTTAAAAAAGTGATTTATCATATGAATATGCTATGTTAGGGTAAAAAAAATGGGTCAGAGGTGGGGCTAGTAGTACTGGTTATTACTAAGATTTGTCCCATTATAAGAGCCTATTTTCTGATGCTTATAACTTTATCAGATGTTAAGTGTTTGGGCTAAAATTTTCCATGCTGGGTATATGCCTTGGGCTAAACATTTCTGAAAAAGTTATGCCAAAATGGCTAGCCATTTCTGAGAACAAGGATAGAGAAAAATACATTGTTCTACCTGTCAAAAAATTCTGGCGACCTTTTCTTTGAGAGGTTCTGACACACCTGTGCTTGAAATTTAGCAGAGGCTGGGCCTTTGTGTCATGGATGTGCTTTTAGCTGTCCCCATGAAAATCCATGAAATTTTTTCCAAATGGTAAGTCTTTCAAAAATCAGAGTTTGCAAATAGTTGGGAGAGATTTGCTAGAAAAAGTCTGTAAAGATTCTGTCTCCGCTTGGCAAAGCTTGTGTCTCTCACCAACAGAAGTTGGTCCAATAAAAGATATTACCTCACCCACCTTGTCTCTCTAATATCCTAGGACCGACACGGCTACAACTACACAGCTTAAAGCTGCGAGCCTGTCTCTCTTGTGCTCTCAGGGTATGTCTCCACTGCAACGTAAGCCCATGCTTGAGCCCGGCCCCAAGCCTAACCCCCCACTTGCATCTACACTACAATTGTGCTAATCCAGGGCTCAGACACAGGGTCCCATGACCCTGCAGGGCTGGAGGGTCCAAGCTTGAGTTAAGCCAGGACCCAGGGTCTGAGCCCTATTACTCTGCAATGTAGACACAGCCTTGCTTGTCTCAGGAGTAAGACAAAAGTATCCCACAATTCCATGGGACAATTTCCTTAGTCCTCTCTACTCCAACAATCCGCAATCCACTCTACCGAAAAGGGAAGGCACACCTCCTGCCCCCTTCTGCCTCCGCCGCTTTGTGAATGGCAGCAGCTCAGGTCAGAGTTAGCCTATTCTGTTCTATTACAGATCTGCAAGCACACTATCAGAGAGCCTCCTGGGTTTTCAATGGAGAGTGAACCAAACAAGCCTTTTGCAAAGTGAGCTGCTTCCTGATAACATACAGGGCAGGCAGTAAATTTTTCCGACAGTGAACTTAGGTCCTAGGGCTAGAGTGGCCACATTTGGAGGCAGGGTGACTCTGGGAGATGGGGCCCAAGAGACTCTGCGACTTGGGTTACTTTGACTTGGGTCTGCGCACTGCAGTGAGGGTGCTAGAGCCCTACATTTGAGCATGGGTTAGAAAAGTCTAAACATAGGGTTAAAATACAATGCAGAAGCTCAAGCCCAGGGTTCCCTAACATGGGTTAGTTGACTTGAGTCCCACTAACCCTGGACTCACATTGAAGTGTAGACATACCTTCTATGCCCACCCTGCTGGGCCCAAGCAGTGTGTAGGAGGAAGTTGCTTGATTTGAATGCAGAGATGAGGGAGAGAGAAATGGATCAGATGAAGAGCCAGGAAGGGGTAATTGTGAGTGACTGGGCAAGGAGATTGGGACTGGGAGCAACAGGCAACCTTAATTCTGGCATTTCTTAACTTTTGAGTGCTTGACTTTCCAACGTTACTAATATTCTTTTAATATAGATGTTTGTGTGTTATACATAGAGAGGGTCACAAATTTAGCAGCACTAATATGGACCTCAGCTAGTCCAGCCCTGCCACTGTAGAAGTCACGGAGGTCCAGGAAAGTCATGGAATCTGAGACTTCCATAACAAAATCAAACCCTTAGTGTCTGATGTAAGCCAAGAACTTTCCTTACAGAATAGCAAGGCTGTCAACTGAAAAAAAAAAAAAAAGTGCAGGTATTCTCCCCTAAAACTTCCACGGAAGCGAAGGTTCAGCAGGACTGTTTAGAAGGAGGAAGAGGTACGCTAAGCCTGAATATCTGAGTTTCACAGCTCCCCCATATGGATTTAGCTCCTATCTTAGTATGGATTCTCAGAAAGAAATCCATGGGTTGGTATTTGAAATTTTAAAAGTTCTTACTGGAAAATGAATATTTGAGCTTCATTCTAATAGTTCCCAAGATCATATCAGAGTCCCTTGATTTGATTACAATATTTATGTAGCTCATTTACATGTGTTATCATAATCTATATAACGGTACAAAAGATTTTTTAAACATACCATTTCCAGGAATTGGAAAACAGTATTTCATATGACCAAAATATAATATTTCATATCTGTGATGTCAAAGTGTTAAAAATTGTTTTTAAAAGGACACTGGGAGATCATTTAGGCCTCAAATTTAAGTTCTGTAAAAAGTTTCACAAAACTGAACATTAATCCGTGTTTTAATAACGTTTACATAAAAAGTTTTGTTTATTTAAACAGTCTATTTGAAATGTTCACAACATTGCATCACTAGAATGTATAACAGACTATTCTTTTCATTGTTGAAGTGCAGTGCAAATAGCAATAAGGGGGACAGTACATTAGATTTTTTAAACCATTTTATTAATCTCAGGCACCAGTCACAAAAGAAGTGATTTTTTGGACAAATATATATTATTTAATTTGACAGTCTTCCTTCAATGCAGAGTGAAAACCAAGATGAACTAAAAATTAGAAGTGAAAACATGGTCTTTCATATGGTAAAAAAACATACCTCCAAATCAGCTTTGCATTTAACTGATTTTTTTTTATTGCTTGCTGATTTTAAGGCAGTATAAAACAGATATAACTATTTCTTGAGGCAGAACAAAGTGTAACAAAATACATTTGTAACTCTCACTGATGCAACTGGGAGATCATACATAGGATATGTGTACCACAAGACAATACTATGCTCTTCCTCCACAAGAGAGGTATCCTGGTAGCACTACTTTGATAGGTTTCAGAGTAGCAGCCGTGTTAGTCTGTATTCGCAAAAAGAAAAGGAGTACTTTTGGCACCTTAGAGACTAACAAATTTATCTGAGCATAAGCTTTCGTGAACTACAGCTCACTTCATCGGATGCATTCAGTGGAAAATACAGTGGGGAGATTTATATACATAGAGAACATGAAACAATGGGTGTTACCATACACACTGCAACGAGAGTGATCACTTAAGGTGACCTATTACCAGTAGGAGAGCGGGGAGGGGCAGGGGGACTTTTGTAGTGATAACCAAGGTGGGCCATTTCTAGCAGTTGACAAGAACGTCTGAGGAAAGGGGGAGGGGGAATCACTACAAAAGGCTCCCCCCCCACCCCCGTTCTCCTGCTGGTAATAACTCACCTTAAGTGATCACTCTCGTTACAGTGTGTATGGTAACACCCATTGTTTCATGTTCTCTATGTCTATAAATCTCCCCACTGTATTTTCCACTGAATGCATCCAATGAAGTGAGCTGTAGCTCACGAAAGCTTATGCTCAAATAAATTTGTTAGTCTCGAAGGTGCCACAAGTACTCCTTTTCTTTTTGCGACCACTTTGATAGTCTCTCCTTTACAAGGCTTCAAGATTTCTGTACATCTAGCCATGCAGAAATATTGCATATATAGAAGCACTCAGCGATTTAACTAGGTCATTTGTTCAGCACTACCAGTTCAGATAAAAGGCTTTGATATTTTAAAGGCATTTTTAAAAAACAAACCTTGCTATTTCTTCTCGATGAGCAGTCCAATCGCGAATGTAGTCCTCCTGTTCCTTGATCCTGTGCTTGAATGTATTGCTAGTTTGCATTGCTGTCCCAGAGCTCTGCAATCGAGGGTTTTTCAGGGCTGGAGAAGTACGTAGACGGGTATGTTTAGGGGAATTACGGTTTGATCCAAACTCATCTTCTGAGGTGGAAGCATAATCTGTAGGAAAGCGCCTCCATCTTGAATTTACTAAATTAGTTTGATTATTAAAAAAGAATTATTATTGTATCTTTTGTAAGAAACAATAAAATTATTTCAGAAACACCACAACAAAACACCACAACTGCTCAATATCAAACCCCAAGGACCTCACAAAAGTGTTTACTACATCTTAAAAAGAAAGATACTAAATTTGTGTTAAATAATAAATGTTGATTAATAAAATGTGGAAAAAGATGCTCTTTGTATAATGGTGAGTAGATAAAAAGATGCAAATGCCATTACTCCTACATACCTAAAGCAGGACGTCTTACAGAATGAGGGCCCAATTCATTAATATTTATAGAGTTTGATTGCCCCCCCTTTTTGGGGGGGCAAATTCCCCCTGCTCTCATTAAATTTAAAGTATTGATTTTTAAACAGGACACACACACAAAAGTTGATGCTGGCACAACGTCTCTCAACATGGGCCAACATAAAGAAAGCACATAATTCCTAGAGAAGAAATTATGCATTTATTGTTGGAAAAAAATAATACTTTGCAATTCAGCATCTTGTTACAAAGCTCAGTGACGCATCTACAGAGCAGACAGGACTTGTACTCATACTGAAAACAACACATTGCTGAAAATGGACAGAAGCAGTGGATGACTGAAACTGAGCACGAGGATCTCACTCAACAATTAGTCATTAATGGCTAGAAAATGGATTTCAGAATGGCCATCCTCACACTTTTTTAGATGGTAGAGCATTCATTATGATAACATGCCACACCCAATCAACCTCATGCCACAGAACTTCACAACATCAAATATTATTTCTTTGTTAATCACTGGCTCTAAAAATCAGTTCTCTTGGACTAAAGATTAACGTTAGGAAAATTCTTAATGTAATTTGTTAGTATTAGAATAACCTGACTTTAGGTTAGGCGCCCAAATGCTTAATTAAATTAGCTGCAAAATTTGTAGACACCTTTATTGAGGTTGGTTAGGTGTGCTGACAATACTTTTGAAAACCAGTATATCCAAATGGACATATTTATTCTTGGTAATTTATAAATCACAGATGCAAGATGTAATTAATGTGATTAACATAAAAATACAAGCAAATTAAGACTGATTTTTCCCTGAATTGTTATTTATTAAAAGGATGGCAAATTAAACATAAATCAGATGCGAATATAGGTACAGATATTTGCAATGTGAGTTTTTAGATGAGAACAGATTGTGTAATGCTCTGAAAGATTACAATATGTAGAGCGTGAAGCTGGAGTATAAACTTTAGTCCCTTTCTTCATTTAAACATCTTTTTAATTGTTAAAAGTAGAAATATGATTAACAGATTTTTTCAGGTGATTTAAAAGGAAGTGTGGTTGCGAGCCTAATCCAAAGTACATTTAATGCCTATTGAAATCAATTAGGTTATATTTTACTGTCTGTTTTAATATTCTAAAATAAGCAAGAGGGGAAAGAAAGGTTTATCCACTGACCCACTACCCCTTAACTTATGGGATTCTAACTTGTCCTTATCAAGGAAAGCAGAACATAAGCAGAAAAAGTACTCCTTTCTCCCTTCCTCTCAAAAAAAGCATGCAAGAAGTGTGTGATTGCAGTTGAACGAATTTTAGGAGTTGGGCCCAAAGTTTATCAACAGAGTCCTTTAAAATAATTTTGTATTTTTAATTAATCCTTTGTTCCAATTCTTATTTAAAAAAATCAAAACAAACATCAAATTTGCTTAAAAATTGTATCTCTGAACTGTTTCTTAAAGAGTAGTTCAACAACTCAGCACTGTACAATGAGCATAAGTAGTCAAATTTAAAAAACTAAAGATTGAATGAATAGTGAAATATTAGAAAGAGAGATGATTTCTAGTACTCTACCACTGTAAGTTTCAACAGCAGGATCTGGGTCTGGGAGAAGCTGGGATTTCTCTGTGTACAAAATATTGTTTTATCATGTTAATGCTTAATGAAAACATTCAAATTTGAAGCATTTGCTTAACAAAAATCTATTGCTGAAATTTAGGGTAAGCCCTTCCCTTCCTCAGTCTATGGTTCGGAGAAAAGCAAAAAAAGATGTTGCAGATATTCTTAATTATAATTCTTTTAAAAAGAATTGATTCTGAAACCATTTGAAAATTCAATAGAGAACTGCTATCCAAATTCAATTGTATTTATAATTAAGAAAGGTAAATAGAGTCAAAAGCCTGTTTAGTATTTGGAAAGATCATATAGATCTGAGGCCAAAATGCTATCGTGTTGCTGTTTGGCCTACAGGTTTCTCATAGTAAACTTTGTGAAAAGTTATTATGGAGTTATAGTAATAATATCACAAGTCATGTAAATCATGACATATATTAACAAAACTCGGCATGTTTTGAATTAACCTAGCTATCACTTTTCAGACATAGGATTTTAAAAAACATATTTTGATCTCTTTGGATGCACAGCCCCTTGGGGCCAGATCAACCCAATCAACCCCACAGGTCTTAACATTTAGTGTTCCTTGCCCCCCATAATCCTAGACTTTGAATCACCTAAAAGATCAAAGTTGTGACAGTGCTTCTGCTCGACTTGAACCCTTTCTTTTTCACAGAGGTGCCTCTGCTGCTTCTTTCACTCTCTGTCTGTTGGCTTGCAATGACTTCTCCTCCCTTAGGCTAGCTAACTAGTATAGCTACTAATCATATGACATGCAGCTGTTCCAAAATGTGACTGCCCTCACAGCTATCCTTGCTGCTACTGTTGCTGCTCACTCCTCATGACCGTCATCTTTCCCCATCAATCTCATAGACTCAGACTTTAAGGCTAGAAGGGACCATTGTGACCATCTAGTCTGACCTCCTGCACACTTCAGCCTCACCTACCCACTCCTGTAATAGACACAGAACCTCTTGCTGAGTTACTAAAGTCCTAAAATCATGATTTAAACACTTCAAGTTACAGAGAATCCACCATTTCCTCATTTTAAACCAGCAAGTGACCCATGATCCATGCTGCAGAGGAAGGTGAAAACCCCCCAACGTCTCTGCCAATCTGACCCAGGAAAATTTCTTCCTGACCACAAATATGGCAGTCAGTTGGACCCTGAGTATTTTGACAAGACTCAGCAGCCAGACACCTGGAAAAGAATTCTCTGTAGTAACTCAAAGATCTCTCCATCTAGTAGTGCCTCATCACCAGCTGCTGAGGATATTTGTTACTAGCAGTTGCAGATCTCCTACATCAGGGGTTCTCAAACTGGGGGTCGGGACCCCTTCGGGGGTCATGAGGTTATTACATGGGGGGTTGCGAGCTGTCAGCCTCCACCCTAAACGCCGCTTTGCCTCCAGCATTTATAATGATGTTAAATATATTAAAAAGCATTTTTAATTTATAAGGGGGGGTCCACACTCAGAGGCTTGTTATGTGAAAGGGGTCACCAGTATAAAAGTCTGAGAACCACTGTGCTACAGGACATTGTAGGCAGTGTGATCATGCCATCCCCTCCATAAACTTATCATGCTCAGTCTTGAAGCCAGTTAGTTTTTTGCACCCACTGCTTCCTTTGGAAGGCTGTTCGCTGTTCCAGAACTTCACCCCTCTAATGGTTAGAAACCTTCATCTCATTTCAAACCTAAACTTTTTGATGGCCAGTTTATATCCATTTGTTCTTGTGTCAACAATGGTGCTTAACTTAAATAACTCCTCTCCCTCCCTGGTATTTATCCCTCTGATGTATTTATAGAGAGCAATCATATCTCCCCTTAGCCTTTGTTTGGTTAGGCTAAACAAGCCAAGCTCTGAGTCTCCTCTCATAACGTAGGTTTTTCATTCCTTTGATAATCCTAGTAGCCCTTTCCTGCACCTGTTCCAGTTTGAATTCATCTATTTTAAACATGGGAGACCAGAACTGCACACAGTATTCCAGATGAGGTCTAACCAGTGCCTTGTATAATGGTACTAACACTTCCCTATCTCTACTGGAAATACTTCAACTGATGCATCCTAGGATTGCATTAGTCTTTTTCGTGGCCACATCACATTGGCAGCTCACAACCGTGGTGTGATCATCCAATACCCTCAGATCTTTCTCCATCTCTGTCACTTCCAACTGATAAGCCTCCATTTTATAGCAAATATTCTTGTTGTTGGTCCCAAAGTGCACTTTACACTATTAAAGTTGACCCATTTCTATTGCTCCAGTTTTCAAGGTCATCCAGATCTTCTTAATGATACTCCAGTCCTCCTCTGTATTGGCAATACCTCCAACTTTGTCAGCTGCAAATTTTATTGTCATATTCTCACTTTTTGTGCCAAGACCATTAATGAAAATGTTAAATAAAATTGATCTCAACACCAATCCCTGAAGAACTCCATTAGTAACCTGCCTCCAGCCTGACAGTTCACCTTTCACTATGACCCTTTTAACCAGTTCCTTATCTACTTTGAATTCTCATATTAATCCCCATGTTCTCCAATTTAAGAAATAATTTCCCATGAGAAACTGTATCAAATATCTTACTGAACTCCAATAGATTAGATCTACTGTGTTTTCTTTGTCTAAAAAATCAGTTATCTTCTCAAAGAAAGAGATCACGTTGGTCTGACACAATCTACCTTTTGTAAAACTATGTTGTATTTAAATCAATTACCATTTACCTCCATGTCCCTAACTACTTCATCTTTCAAAATTTGTTCTAAGACTTTGCATGCAATTGAGGTCAAACTAAGAAGCCTGCATGCAGTTTCCTGGATCACTTTCCGCCCCCCTCCCCTTCCTAAAAATAGGTATCATATTAGCAATTCTCCATAGATTCATAGATATTAAGGTCAGAAGGGACCATTATGATCATCTAGTCTGACCTCCTGCACAATGCAGGCCACAGAATCTCACCCACCCACTCCTGCAATAAATCTCTCACCTATGTCTGAGCTATTGAAGTCCTCAAATCATGGTTTAAAGACTTCAAGGTGCAGAGAATCCTCCAGCAAGTGACCCATGCCCCATGCTACAGAGGAAGGTGAAAAACCCCCAGGCTTCTTCCAATCTGCTCTGGAGGAAAATTCCTTCCCAACCCCAAATATGGTGATCAGCTGAACCCTGAGCATGTGGGCAAGATTCACCAGCAGATACCCAGGAAAGAATTCGCTGTAGTAACTCAGATCCCAACCCATCTAACATCCCATCACAGGCCATTGGGCCTACTTACCATGAATAGTTAAAGATCAATTAATTGCCAGAATCATGTTATCCCATCATACCATCTCCTCCATAAACTTACCGAGTTTAATCTTGAAGCCAGATAGGTCTTTTGCCCCCACTGCTTCCCTTGGAAGGCTATTCCACAACTTCACTCCTCTAATGGTTAGAAACCTTTGTCTAATTTCAAGTCTAAGCTTCCTGATGGCCAGTTTATATCCATTTGTTCTTGTGTCCACATTGGTACTGAGCTTAAATAATTCCTTTCCCTCCCTGGTATTTATCCCTCTGATATATTTATAGAGGGCAATCGTATCTCCCCTCAGCCTTCTTTTGGTTAGGCTAAACAAGCCAAGCTCCTTGAGTCTCCTTTCATAAGACAGGTTTTCCATTCCTCGGATCACCCTAGTAGCCCTTCTCTGTACCTGTTCCAGTTTAAATTCATCCTTCTTAAACATGGGAGACCAGAACTGCACACAGTATTCCAGATGAGGTCTCACCAGTGCCTTGTATAACGGTACTAACACCTCCTGATCTCTACTGGAAATACCTCACCTGATGCATCCCAAGACCGCATTAGCTTTTTTCATGGCCATATCACATCGGCGGCTCATAGTCATCCTGTGATCAACCAATACTCAGAGGTCCTTCTCCCCCTCTGTTACTTCTAATTGATGCGTCCCCAGCTTATAACTGAAGTTCTTGTTATTAATCCCTAAATGCATGACCTTATACTTCTCACTACTAAATTTCATCCTATTACTATTACTCCAGTTTACAAGGTCATCCAGATCCTCCTGTATGATATCCCAGTCCTTCTCTAAATTGGCAGTATCTCCCAGCTTTGTATCGTCCGCAAACTTTATTAGTGCACTCCCACTTTTTGTGCCAAGGTCAGTAATAAAAAGATTAAGTAAGATTGATCCCAAAACCGATCCCTGGGGAACTCCACTGGTAACCTCCCTCCAGCCTGACAGTTCACCTTTCAGTATGACCCGCTGTAGTCTCCCCTTTAACCAATTCCTTATTCACCTTTCAATTTTCATATCGATCTCCATCTTTTCCAATTTAACTAACAATTCCCCAGGTGGCACTGTATCAAATGCCTTACTGAAATCTAGGTAAATTAGATCCACTGCGTTTCCTTTGTCTAAAAAAATTGTTACTTTCTCAAAGAAGGAGATCAGGTTGGTTTGGCACATCTACCTTTTGTAAAACCATGTTGTATTTTGTCCCATTGACCTCAATGTCCTTAACTACTTTCTCCTTCAAAAATTTTTTCCAAGACCTTGCATACTACAGATGTCAAACTAACAGGCCTGTAGTTACCCGGATCACTTTTTTTTCCTTTCTTAAAAATAGGAACTATGGTAGCAATTCTCCAGTCATACGGTACAACCCCTGAGTTTACAGATTCATTAAAAATTCTTGCTAACGGGCTTGCAAATTTCACGTGTCAATTTCTTTAATATTCTTGGATGAAAATTATCTGGGCCCCCCAATTTAGTCACATTAAGCTGTTCGAGTTTGGCTTCTACCTCAGATATGGTAATATCTACCTCCATATCCTCATTCCCATTTGTCATGCTATCATTATCCCTAAGATCATCATTAAAGACTGAGGCAAAGTATTTGTTTAGATATGGGGCCATGCCTAGATTATCCTTAACCTCCACTCCATCCTCAGTGTTTAGCGGTCCCACTTCTTTCTTTCTTATTTATATGGCTATAGAACCTTTTACTATTGGTTTTAATTCCTTTTGCAAGGTCCTTCTCACTTTATCCCTACATGTTCTGACCTCAATAAGGTAGCTTTCCTTGATGATCCCTCCCATCTTCCACTCCCTGTATGCTTTTTGCTTTTTCTTAATCACCTCTCTGAGATGCTTGCTCATCCTGCTTGGTCTACAACTCCTGCCTATGAATTTCTTCCCCTTTCTTGGGATGCAGGCTTCTGATAGCTTCTGAAGCTTTGGCTTGAAGTAATCCCAGGCCTCCTCTGCCTTTAGATCCATAAATTCTTCTGTCCAATCCACTTCCGTAACTAATTTCCTTAATTTTTGAAAGTCAGCGCTTTTGAAATAAAAAATCCTAGTCGCAGATTTATTTTTGTTTATCCTTCCATTCAGTTTGAACTGAATTAGCTCATGATCACTTGAACCAAGGTTGTCCCCTACAACCATTTCTTCTATGAAGTCCCCATTACTCACCAAAACCAAATCTAAAATGGCATCCCCTCTTGTTGGTTCAGCAACTATTTGATGAAGGAATCCATCAGCTATCACATCTAGGAAAATCTGAGCCCTATTATTATTACTAGCACTTGTCCTCCAGTCTATATCTAGGAAGTTAAAGTCTCCCATGATCACACAGTTTCCATTAGTATTTACTTCATTAAAAACATTAAAGAGGGCTCTATCCATATCCAAATTAGATCCCGGCAGTCTATAGCACACCCCAAGCACTATCACAGGGGAGGCTCTAGTAGTTTTCTTCCCCAATGTGTTTTCTCCAGTCATAGGGTACGCCCCCTGTATTTATGGAATCATTAAAAACCTTTGCTATTGGGCTTGCAATTTCATCTAACCGTTTCTTTAATATTTTTGGATGGAGATTATCTGGGTCCCCCAGTTTGGTCTCACTAAACTTCTTGAAAATTGACTTCCACATCAGATGTGGTAATTTCTACCTCCATATCCTCATTTCCATTAGCCACCCTGCCACTACCCCAAGCTCCTCCATACGGTTATTAAAACCTGAGGCAAAGTATTTGTCTGACTATAAAAAAGGTTAAAAAAACCTAGAGAAGTTCAGGGAGAATAGGTCCATCAATGGTTATTAGCCAGGATGGGCAGGGATGGTGTCCCTAGCCTCTGTTTGCCAGAAGCTGGGATGGGTGACAGGGAATGGATCACTTGATGATTACTAGTTCTGTTCATTCCCTCTGAAGCACCTGGCATTGGCCACTGTCATAAGATAAGATACTGGGATAGATGGACCTTTAGTCGGACCCAATATGGTCGTTTTTATGTTCTTATGTTTAGGTGTTGGGCCATGCCTAGATTGTCTCTAATCTTCACCCCATCCTCAGTACTTAGCGGGCCCACTTCTTCTTTAATTGTTTTCTTTTTATTTATATGGCTACAGAACCTTTTACTATTGGTTTTAATTTCCTTTGAAAGGTCCAATTCTGCTTGGCTTTTGGCAGTTCTCACTTTTCCCCTACACTTTCTGATCTCCAAGAGGTAGCTTTCCTTGCTGATCCATCCCATCTTCCATTCTTTATAAGCTTTCTTTTAATAACCTGTTTGAGATGCTTGCTCATTCAACTTGCACTGCAACCCTTCCCTACAAATTTTCCCCCTTGCTTGGTATGCAGGATTCAAATAGTTTCTGCAACTGTGGCTTAAGATAATTCCAACTCCTTATATATAACACTTTCCTCTAATGGTCTTTAAATGACTTTACAAATTAATAAAATAATGAACGAAGCATCCTAACAACCTGCTCAGGTGGGCAACGACTGTCACCATTTTAGAATGAGGCAAATAGAGGCACAGTGTGACTAGGGTTCTGTATACATTATGGACTGTTACACCAGGACAGCTACACAGACACACATTTTTGTAATGTACACATGCTCATAGTAGCATGGCCACAAGTCACAAAGTAAGTTTGTGAAACAGATACAAATGGAACCATAACTTCTAACTCCCAAGTAGCAGTATATTCCTTATTGATATTACATAGTGCCTGAAGTGTTCATTAGACCATATTTTCTCTCTGATATTGGCTTTGACTGTTTTGTTAACTGCTTTTTTATTTGTTTACACTTTACACTGAAACTTTTGTTCTCCATAAATGTTAGTGTTTATAATGACACGTTTCAGAGTAGCAGTCATGTTAATCTGTATTCGCAAAAAGAAAAGGAATACTTGTGGCACCTTAGAGAATAACAAATTTATTTGAGCATAAGCTTTCGTAAGCTACAATAAATTTGTTAGGCTCTAAGGTGCCACAAATACTTCTTTTCTTTTAGTGTTGATAATGACGTTTTGTTTTTTTAAAGAGAAGTAGTCTTTCTACTGCAAATGTTCCAAACAATGGTTGTGTGCCCTTTTTATCTGTTTGGTTAGCTTGGGATAGATACCTCATAAGGTGGCAAGCTTTTCAGCTTTTCCCTTTGAAACTGAGAATATTTTCTACAAAAACCGCAGTAGGTTCTGACCATGGAATGCAGTTAAATCAACAAGCACATTGCAGGATTGAGAGCTATAACACATTAAAGCATTCCCCATTGTTAAAGTAGCTGAATACTTAACTATAACAGTTATACGGAAGTCAGTAAGCACATTGTAGTTCATATTTTCACAAAAAAACCCTCCTCCTGACTCATGCTTTTGTTGAAAACAGAAAATAGTATGACAAAACAAGAAATTTCTAGTGTTTACCTCTTCAAGGGTCAATACCACCAGGTATGGAATAATGATAGCTAATGGAATAATGATAACTAATGTTAATTAAATCAACCTTGTAAATTAAGGCAACCTAACTGGCTCCTCAGAAGTAACTATTTTGCCTGAACTGATGTTACAGTCAGTCTCCTGGACACATAAATCTCAGATTCTGATTGAACCATTAGTACTAAATGTGCCTGATATAAATAGCCAGACAGATAATATGCTGGGAAAAATACCTTCATCTCCCTTTTAAAGTACAGTATTAGGGTAGATGGCTTGGGGTATTTTTTTTTTTTTGTTTGTTTCACTTGAATTCATGAGGATTATTGGTAGTTCTGATGACAACATTCAGAATATAACAATACGTGTGACTTCACATTACAGTGAACGTTAAGATTTATTGTTCAAGGAATAGATTTCTCCTAAATTAACCTGTGATTTCACCAGTATTTACCTCTCAAGGCAATAAATATTGATGAGCAGCACAACAGACGTTACTAACTACTAAATATGCTAGTTATATATCAGCAATGGCAATGGTTTTGCCAAAACAGCTTGGTTTGTATAAAAAAAATAGTCAGTGTGTAAAAAAATATAGAAATGTTTGTATAACAGGTGGAGATGGGAAGTATAATACATTGTACTGATGACCCTTCACATCAGTGAATGCAAAGAAGCCATTCAAGTACAACAAATATGTCATCTGGTGCTTTTGAAGAAAAATCTGTACTCAGCAGTATTAAAGTTCAAAAGGTGAGAAAAGCACTAGTTACCATGAATAATCTGATAAACAAAGTGACATTTAAACATAAGCATTCTTCTTTAGGTTGTTTAACTAGTTGTGTCAGATACTTGAAAACTAGCTAACAATCTCTTACATTGCCTTTTCTTCCATTGTCATATGTCAGTTTTTAACAAGATTACCATTAAAATGGTAGGCTCAAAACTATTAATTGTAATATTTTTTCATTTAAATATTAAATAATAGGGGAGATGTCAGAGAGGCTGAATCAACAATTTTGACAATAAGTGACCTGAGAGGAAGAAGAGATCTGGCCCCTGTAAATACAGATCCTCTTTTCACATAGCAATAAGTATCAGAAATTGTTCTAGGAGTAAAATAGATTTGGGATAACACACAAGCCGTTTAGTGTTGGAATATTTCATTCAGTATTTTTGTGTTTAGAAGTATATTTCTATTAGTTACTTCTTACTTTGTATTTTTTTGTAATTAAATTACACTTTTGTACTTTTAGAAGCAAATCTTAAATTACCTTACATTTATCTTGTTGATGCTCCATGCCTTCCTCAGACTGCACACATAGTTTTGCATACTTACAAACTTTCAAACACATTTCCTAGTTTTTACCTCATTGAACAGTGCTGCTGACCTTCTAAACTTTTAGATTCTGACCCAAGCAAAAGAGGCTCCTAGTTTATCTACATTTTTGTACTACGTCAATCACTGTAGCATTTGAGAACCTCAGATACTATAGTTGGTTAGAAGTTTCCAGTAAAAATTATAAACCAAATGGCTAAGGAATTAAAATCTCTTGTCCTCTGTATTAAATTAAAAAATATCTGCAACGATAACTAATGGAGCTTCTTTCTCAAAAGAGGAGGACTCCTTCAACTAAAGTTTGAGCTAATGCTTCATAATAAAGCACCATTAGTTTAACACTTATAAAAAGAGAAAAGCCCAAGAAAATAAACAAAATATCAAGTACTGAAAAAGACTAAATCCAAATAGTCTCACATACCTGATGGAGAATTATGGGCGGAGGTCAATGATTTGGATTTAGAATCAGAAAGTCGAGAAATGCTATTAGCTCTAGTTCTAGCAGAAACTTTACTACTGTCTGCTGATGGTGTTAATCTTCCACCACTTCTAATGATAGCTTCTGTAGTACGAGATGAGACAGTGCTTCTAGTTATTGTGGCTTCAGAGTCACTACGTGCTGATAAAGAACCGAGCCTAGTTCTGCGTGGTTGGGCAAGTAAGTCAATTCTGGAGATATTTCTCCTTCCTGATGGAGGCTTTGATGTAGAACTTGTAGTGGACACTTCAGAAGCCACTGAAGCTTTATCTGCATCAGCAAGTTCGCTATCCGAGGCTTCACCAAGTCGTGCTCTGCGCAAGAGAGAAGTCCTTGTGGGACGAGGCCTTGGAAGAGTGGTTGATTTACTGGATTGCCCAGTTGTAACAGGAGAGGTCTTTGATTTAGCTGACTTACTGCCTTCCATTTTGGAATGTAAGAGTTCATCTGCAGAGGTAAAATGACCCCTTCCATGTGATTTGCCAGAGTAAGTTTCCTGGTCAGATGACAAGATATCAGATATGGCAGAATGAGGTACACTAGATGTTTGGTCATCATCTGTTAAATCTACTGAAGGTTGCCTCATTCTTCCACTGGGTTGTACATATTTACGACCCTCTGCTCTTGAACCAGCATCTGAAGATCGGCTTTTAGTTTTCTTTTCTATCTTTTCTCTAGCATTTGTTGCAGAGGAAGATTTTAAAACATCCTTGGAAGGAGAACTAGTGGAACATCTATCTTTATAGAGGGTAGTAAAGCTCTTTCGCTTTTGAGTGGTTTTTCTTTCAGTGTCACCAGTAACCAGACTGATTGTGCTAGCGGTGTCTACATCTGACTCGGGTGATATGGAATTATCTCTGTTATAGCTAGGAGTTTCAGGTCCTTCATCTGTTTTGTTTTCTTCTCGTAATTTAGCTTCAAGGAATGCCATTACTGCTTCTGTGTCTTTTAAAATAAGTGTTGTATCCAGACTAGAATCAGTGTCCACAGAATCACTTCTCTCACGTATTCTGTTTGTGGAGGTAAAAGCAAAAGAAGGGGGAGTAGATCCAGTTTGTTTATTAATATGAGGAATAAGTTCTATAGGTATATTTGTGCTAGGTTTATCTATAGTAAAGCTGCCTTGTCTCACTAACGGTTTTGAAGATTCTTTCTTCTCTCCTCCTAATCCTTTTGGAGTTTGGCCTTTTATAATTTCCTCTGTTTTTTTTCTTTTTCCTTCACTTTGTACAATCTTCATTTCTGCTTTACTTGTAGAATGTCCTGGGGCTTTTTCTTGATGATTATCCAACATTTTATGTGGAGTAGGAGTCTCCTCTCTACCCTTCTCAACTTTACTGGCAATAAGTTTAGCTGAAGACACTTTAGTTGAAGTCCTATGTGCCTGCTCCTTTTGTTCTTGCTGTTGAATTTTAGCTAAAGCTTGCTTTACAACTGAAGTTTCCCTGACAATTTCACTTTTCTCTTTACTGGAAGAAGAGCAGCTAATGGGGTGAGAAGACAATTTGTTGTCTCCACCAGGTTTAGGAGAAAGGCCATTCATTGTCCTGTTTGCCTTAGCCATGCTCCTACTACCTGCATCTTGTGGCATTTCTTTTTGGGATGCATGAGTTGGAGTTTCTTTCTCTTGAAGTTCTGTGTCTTGTTTTTCACCTATCTCCGATCTCTGATGAGGTGTAACCTTTGCTCTTGAACTTTCAGTGGCTTTTTCCTCTTTTGGAAGCTGTGGAAGTGTTCTCCTCTTTCGCTCGCCTTGGCTAGTCACAGAAGTGGCTGAGCTAGTACTTCTAACTGAAATACCAGATTCACTGATGTCAGTATCTAAAAACAGAATGAAAAAACCTCTTGGAAATGAGTGACTAAATCTGCCAATGGAAACATGCATTCTTAAGGCTACACAGAAGTAATTAAGAAAATACAGTATTTCTATTGCACAGAGAACTGGAACTTTGTCTTTTGTCAAGTGACATTTAAAAGTCCTCCTAAACCACGACACAGTAGATTGGTGAAAGTAATTGACTATTTTACATAATCTATTAATCACATAACAGACATTTTAAGATACTGGAGAAAAATACCTATTAATAAAAATACTTTTATGCTACAGTATGGTTCATGAAGGTTCTGATACAAACAAGGGAATATTTCACTCTGTGACAAGCCTTTGTAGCACACATCAAAGCACTGATATGAAATGAACATCTGTCAAAGTAATGGAATTCTTGTGTGTGTCAGCTGTGGTTTCGTACAGGGATCCCCTAACAACCAAATGCACAGAGCTACATGTTACCTTTAAGCAGCATCTTCCCTGGAACTTGGTGTGTTGCATGGTTGGGAAAAGGAGATGAAAAACTACAGTGGGAGGAAGGCAGGAATATGAAGAGAGAGAGAAATCTTCTTCTCTCTTGGTCCTGGTATCTGCTTGCTAACAAATAGGCTTATTTTCCTCCCACAACTGGCAAATTTTGGCTGTGACCGAACAGTCACCCACTTGTGAACCACCTTGCATTCATGACCGCAAGGTTGAAAATCTAAGACCAGAAAATTGGCTCTCAAACTGTTGAGTATGGGCCACCAGTAGCCCTCAGTCTTTCCTGGCTGTATACACAACTAAACAATTTGAAATTCAAGCAGAGTAGAATTTGGGTGATGGGAAAGAAGGTAGGTCTATGGGAGACAGTCAGGCTTGACAAAACCCTGGCTGGGATGATTTAGTTGGGGATTGGTCCTGCTTTGAGCAGGGGGTGGGACTAGATGACCTCCTGAGGTCCCTTCCAACCCTGATATTCTATGATTCTAGGATTCTAAGTGGTCTGCAGAATGAAAAAGCTGGAGATCCACTGCATCTAGATCAGGGACGGGCAAACTATGGCCTGCGGGTCGGATCCAGCCAGTCAGGGCTTTCAATCCAGCTCGCGGGATTGCCAGCCCTGTGGCACAGTGGGGCTAAGGCAGGCTCCCTGCCTGCCCTGGTCCCACGCTGCTCCCGGAAGTGGCCGGCACCACATCTCTGCAGCCCCTGGGGGAGGGGGAGAGCAGAGGGCTCCGTGTGCTGCCCTTGCCTGCAAGGGCCACCCCCCACAGTTCCCATCAGCTGGGAACCGCAGCCAATGGGAGCTTCAGGGGTAGTACCCACTGGCAAGGGCAGCGTGCGGCAGAGCCGCCTGCCCCACCCCACCCTCAGGAGCCACTGCTGGACATGCTGGCCACTTCCAGAAGTGGCGCGGGACCAGGGCAGGTAGGGAGCCTGCCTTAGCCCCACTGCGTGCCGTTGCCACCCCAGAGCCACTTGAGGTAAGTGGCGCTGAGCTGGAGCCTGCACCCCGAACCTCTCCTGCACCCCAACCCCCTGCCCTGAGCCCCCTAAGCCCCTGCTTTGAAACCCCTGCCACACCCCTCCTGCACCCCAATCCCCTACTCTGAGCCCCCTCCCACACTCCACACCCCCCCACACCCCAACTCCCTGCCCTGATCCCCCTGCCACACCCCTCCTGCACCCCAAGCCCCTGCCCAGAGCCCCTTCCTGCACCCCAACCCCTTGCCCTGAACCCCTTCCTGCACACCACAACCCCCACCATACCCCACACTCCCTCCTGCATCCCAACCCCCTGCCCCAGCCCTACATTCATGGCCCTGCATACGATTTCCCCAACCAGAAGTGGCTCTTGGGCCAAAAAGTTTGCCCACCCTGGTCTAGGTGATCTAACAGGTCTTTTCCATCTTTACATTTCTAATTCTATGAAACATTTAGGACTTTTGTTTATGTTACTGGCACCCCGCAGGACCCAGATTCTTAACAGACTATAGGAGTTGTTAGAGAGAGAAGGTGGACCAACTTCTGTTGGCGAAAGGGACAAGCTGTCAAACTCTGTGTAAGCCTCTCTCTCCGATATCATGATGACGGCTACAATACTGCGAACAACTACAGAAGTTATGATATTGTGGCTGTTGTAAATGCACAGAAAATCTGCTTTTCTCAGGGCAACCATTAATTGTAAAGCTGCATTGCTGAAACAACCGGATACTTCTTGAACCTAGTAAGTTCAAAGGCCGTTAGCAAACTCCAAATTACTTAAGCTTAAACGGTGTCTCTCATGAAGTCTGCTACAGTCTTTAGGCTCAGGCAGGATCACAAAGCTGGTAGCTCATGTTTTTAAAACTAAAGAGAAAAAATTGTAAGAAAAACAGAAAAGATTTACCCCTGTAAGTCTGAGAATAATGACAGGAAAGATAGGACCTACCACTCCAGTACTTTAATTGTGTGGGCGTTCTGGGGTTTCCACTCCCTCGAATCCTACACGCTGTGCAAAATTGCTCTGCAGAAGATGGTCAGAAATCCATTTATTTCCACTGCTTTTAGGCATAAAAAGTGAGCATGTCAAACACGGAAGTTCAACAGCTCACTAATATTGCCCTATTTTGATACTTTTGCTGACTTCACTTAATGCAAAAAGAAGCCATCAATGTCTCTGTCTGTAGTGGCCTCATCAAGCTGATAAGACTGAATCTGCCCCAGCTCCTTTTCCCTCAGCTTTGTGTGATAAAGAGATCCTCTGTGACTCAATTGCTGGCTGGAATACGTACTTTGAGGGCTTTGTGTCATTTGGCCTTGCAGCCTGGAACCACATAGAAAAAATATTTTTTCTATGAAACCCCAGAGTACTCAAAGTCTTGTTTCAGACACTGTTTAGTCCACCATTAAACATCTTTCCCTGCCTCCCTGAGAATAAGAACCATCAGCACCTCACTTATGTAAGACTCCATTACTGGAGATCCTCCCATGACCAACTAACATGTTTTTAAATGTCCTTGTCCACTCTGTGGGCAAAATCCTATTTAATGTTGTGCTATTTAATACTATTTCTAATACAACACATTTGTCCAGGGTAGACAATGCCACATAGGAGGAAAAGAAGAGCGTGGTCTTGCAAAATACCAAGACAGAAAGGTGTTGCTCGCTAAAAGTTAACACAGGGTTAAATCAATCTTAGTTTTGGTCTGCAGGCACCCAAAGACAATGGCTGTAGAAAGTCCCAATTGCTTGCTCTCAAATGAACAATATAATGAATCCACTACTGAAGTCTGCCTCCATCCCAGTCGGGAAGATTGACCAGGTTCAGGTGTCCCAGGACAGAGGGACTTTGAAATGGATAAAAGACTGTCTGTGATTGGGAAGAGATACTAACTGAAGGATCAGACAAAGGTAGAGGCTGCAAGACCATAGTCTACCTTGTTCAGCCCCAATGCTGCGGGGGTGGGGGGAGGGGCAATGCCTTGAACAAGGATAAGGTGGACACTCACACATTTCTGGAATAGCAGATATTCCAGTACTTCTGGGAACAGCATGGGCCTGCATCCGCTGGCATGACCTTGCACACACAGAGCATGCAAAATCACGCTGGACGGGGGGTGGGGGGCGGAGGTCCCACTATTTTTAGGACCACCCCATGCCAGGTGAGGTGGGTGGAGCAGCATGCTCTTAAAAATGGCATCCCCCATCCAATTTTGTCCCTGTACTGGACAGGGGACAAACCTCTCAATACTGGACAAGTGGCCTCCCTGGCCAAGGGCGTGGGGGGGGGGGCACTACCTAAACTTGCAAGGTAAGGAAAAGGTTTAGTTAAGATAATATGCATATAGGTGTTTTGCTGTTTCATTGCTATTATTGCTTCCTCTGTTGTTTTCCTGTGGACAAATAAGTAGTACTCTGTTTGGAACAAGCTGTTCTCTGTCAATGCCCTTTCATATTGGTCTCAGGCTCCTGGATGGAGGGGCCAAAATCGATTTGGACCTTCTGAGCACGCAGTTTTTAACAGGGGTGCCATGACCTGGGGACCCAGTCTAAAAGGATTCCATCCTGAGAGAAGTACAGGGGGTGCAGACCTGTCACTTTGAAAAAATGTGCATGGAGAAACTGAGTGAGAGATCAAAAGTACAGCTCACCCTGGAACAGTAACAGCCTACCATAAAGATTATTGGGGTGAAAAGAACAGTTACTTACCTTTCCATAACTGTTGTGCTTTGAGATGTGCTGCACATGTCCATTCCAATTTAGGTGTGCACATGCCCGATGCACAAATTTCAAAGATTTTTTCCCCTCAGTGGTAGCTACTGGGGTGGTTCCCTGTTGCTATGCACCACTGTGTGCTGCTATAAAAGCAGAGCTGCCCTAATCCTCCCTCAGTTCCTTTGTTCCGGACAGACTCTGACAGAGAGGGGAAGGTGGGTGAGCCATTGAACACACATGTGCAACACATCTCTAAGAACAGTTATAGAAAGGTAGGTAACCCTTCTTTCTTCTCTGAGTGATTGCACATGTCCATTCCACTCTAAGTGACTCACAAGCAAACATACATGGAGGTGCGTTCAGAGCCTACCTGAAGAGTGATTGTAAGATGATCCATCTGAAACTGGACTGACAGAGAATGCCACTACGAGAAGCAAAAATGTGGAGTGATGAATAGGTTGCTGCTTTACAAATGTCTGTGATCAGCACTTGCACCAAGAAAGCTGCAAAAGCTGCCTGCACTCGAGTAGAATGTGTCAACACTCTAGCTGGCGGGATTGTATTAGCCAGTTGTTAGCATAAACGAATGCACTAAGAGATCTGGGTTGAGATTCTCCAAGTGGAATCTGGTTGGCCCTTATGTCTGTCTGTAACAAACCACTGAACAGAAGATCTAATAAGATTTAGCCCACTCCAGGTAGAAAGCTAAAACCCTTCTCACAGCCATGTGAAGCTTTTCCTCATCCCTATGCACATGGGGTTTTGGAAAGAATGTGGGCAAATAAATTGCTGGGTTAACATGGAAATTAAAGACTACTTTCATGCGAAATTTTGGGCGATGGTGGATATAAACTTTATCCTTATAAAAACCTGTACCAAAGCTCTCAACTTGCCCACCCTTCTGCCTGAGGTAATAGTCACCAAAAATGCTACCTTTAAGGAAAGTGGCAAGGGGCTTGAAGGGAGGCCCTATCAATTTTGTTAGGACTAAATTCAGATCTTGAGGGATGGGGTCTCGTATATGTGGCTATAATCTGACCAAGCCCTTCAGGAATCAGGTGACAATGGGTTGAGAAAAGGGATCTATTACCCATCAAGATGTGGAAGGCTGAAATAACTGTCATATACATCCTTGTACATCTAATAGCCAAACTCTGTTTTAGATCTAGAAGATAGTCCGGGGTGCCCACTTCTGCTGAAGTGCTTCCACTTAGCCAGGTAATTGTTCCTAGCTGAGAGTTTTCAGGGGATGACCTTGACAGACCTGGCACAGACTCTGGAGGTGACAATCCTTTCGGGAGACAAAGCGTTCAAGCAGGGTCTCTCCCCTGAACACTTCGAGTGTCTGCCTCTGTCTGGCTTCAGGACTGACTCAGTTGAGCAAGGAACTGAACTTGAGAAAGGCCTAAGCCTTTTCTTCAGTACGAGGGAATGATCCTAAGGACCAGACAGCATCTCCAATGAAGCGCCCTGTATCGATGTTGATAAACTTGGGGCAATTTCTCCATGTGATAATTCCAACGGGAGTCAAAGTGCTGCGTCCTTAGGCAAGCACACAAGCCTCCCCACCCTGTTTTTTTTTGAGCAGGGCTTGAATCTTTGCAAATGTAACATTTGTTACTAACATGGGATTCCCCCAAACATTTTAAGCAGGCCAGATGTGGATTGCTGACCAGTATGGACTTTGCACAGGTCCAGGAGGACTTAAATCCCACTGAATGAGGCATTGTTCTGGTACTGATATTGGTACCAAAAGATAAAAAGTGGTAAAAAAAAAAATCCCAAAAATGGAAATCTAGCACTAAAATTGTCTAAACTAACTATAACTAAGAAACCACTAATCTACAACAAATAGGATCTTTATAGAGAAAGGAGAGAGGAAAGCACTTGAATTAACAAGTCTGGATTGTTCTGACAACTGTCACTGGGGGTAAGAAGGAACTGAGGTGCATCGGGGGCAGCTCCGCTCTCTTTTACCAGCGTGCAATGTGGTGACAGAAGGTGTTTGAGCCATCCCTGTGGGTACCACAGCAGGGAAAAAATCTCCAACATTTCTGCAGGTCCATAGTTTTGGGACTGGGGAGGATTTCCCCCGAATGGTATACTAACTATAACTACTAAGCTAAAATTTAAACCTATTTACAATGAGTTTACTTTACAGGTAATGCACGGAGTGAAGGAAGACATGATTCTGACTCAGGCCATGGGGCGGCAAGAAGGAACTGGAGAGGCATCGATCCTCTTCTACTCTTTGAGTATGAGGGAAGCCACTGTGCATACGTGGGTCAATGAATGCTGAAAAATTTCTGGACTCATAGGGAGCAGCACTCAAAGAAGAATATATATTTAGACATTTCTACAATAAATATTAACTACAGTAAAAGTAGAGAGAAATATTCATTTAACTCAGCATTTCCAGTAACAGCTCTCTGGACACTACCCTTTGCAAATGTGCTAGTTGCTGGTAGTGTGTGTTGTGGAATACCAGGTGCTAAATACTTCTATTTTTAATATCTTTCTGTAGTTATCTGAGACCAAAGAAGTCAGACATTTTTCATAATGAAGTCATGCACACCAACTCCTAAATTAACCCAGCAGAAAATTCCTCCAAGATATTATCCTTGCATTGCAGCCACCATGATTGCAGGAGAATACTGTGCCTTTGGGAAAGCAGCATTGCTTTAGGGTGGAATTTTGATATTACATTCATTTCTGTGTCACTAGCAACGAAGTTGTCATGAACGACCAAAAAAAAGAAAAAAAGATATGCCTGGATTGCAGGACAGCAGCACAGCTAAAGCACTGGAGTAGTAGCTAATGAGTTCCTAGTCAATTAACAGTATGCTCATTTCAATAGTTGGAAAACTCAGGGAGACTATATCGTCTTGTGATTTCCAGTCCATTTTCCAGTAATGCATATATAAATATGTAATATTTACCGTAAGAATTTAAATACATCATTATCATCACAGCGTTTAAGAGCTCTAGTCACGGATGAAGCCTCAATTGTGCTAGCACCATAAAACAAAGAACAAAAAGAAACCTGGGCAGAATTTTACATTTATAACCTTATAAACCTTGCACTTAGAACCTTTGGTTTTCAAGTATCTGTGTTTAAATAATCAACCCTGTGTTCTGCATTGAACTTTTACAAATAAAGATGAAAAGAAGAGAAAGTAAACAAAGGGATCACCTCCTTCACAGTCAGATATACATTTTAATGCACAACATAAGGAACAGCATATTCAAATAAACAAGTCGTCTGGCAAAGTTGTTAATAAAAGAAGGAGGGAGCCTGAACACTTGCCACTCAGAAGTGACAGGATAATGTGGTTTGGCAACTGCATAGGGATTCTGATGATAGCAACATCAAATTATGCTTAGAATGTTTAGCTGGATTGTACAGTTGAAGTTTCAGATTGATTGTTTACTGTTCAGTCCACTAAAGCTCAATGGGAAGGGATATATACTGTACTAATAAAAAGATTTGACAAGCGTATCCAAATGGAAGCTTAAATGAATATCTCCTTTTGTATTTTCCCAATATCGGTACCAATAAACTCTTTTTATAGTGTTCGGCCTATTTTATCATTAATATAAAGTAGGGCTGTTAAGAGATTAAAAAAATGAATTGCGATTAATTGCATTGTTAAACAATAATAGAATACCATTTATTTTCTACATTTTCAAATATATTGATTTTGATTACAACTCAGAACACAAAGACTACAGTGCTCAGTTTATATTTATTTTTGATTACAAATACTGAAAGTGGAACATACAAATGTAGAAATATGTACAAAAAATAATTGCATTAAAAATAAAACAATGTAAAAGTGGAGAGCTTACAAGTGCACTCAGTCCTATTTCTTGTTCAGCCAGTCACTCAGACAAGCAAGTTTGTTTACATTTGCAGGAGACAATGCTGCCCACTTCTTGTTTACAATGTCATCTGAAAGTGAGAATGGGTGTTTGCATGGCACTGTTGTAGCCGGCGTTGCAAGATATTTAATGCCAGATGTGCTAAAGATTCGTATGTCCCTTCATGCTTCAACCTCCATTCCAGAGGACATGCGTCCATGCTGATGATGGGTTCTGCTTGATAATCCAAAACAGTGCGGACTGACGCATGTTCATTTTCATCATCTGAGTCAGATGCCACGAGCAGAAGGTTGATTTTCTTTTTTGGTGGGTCGGGTTCTGTAGTTTCCGCATCGGAGTGTTGCTCTTTTAAGACTTCTGAAAGCATGCTCCACACCTTATCCCTCTCAGATTTTAGAAGGCACCTCAGATTCTTAAACCTTGGTTTGAGTACTGTAGCTATCTTTAGAAATCTCACTTGGGTACCTTCTTTGCGTTTTGCCAAATCTGCAGTGAAAGTGTTCTTAAAATGAACAACATGTGCTAGGTCACCATCCCAGACTGCTAGAATACAAAATGCATGGCAGAATGCTGGTAAAACAGAGCAGGAGACATACTATTCTCCTCCAAAGAGTTCAGTCAAAATTTAATTAACACATTATTTTTTAACGAGCATCATCAGTATGGAAGCATATCCTCTGGAATGGTGGCCGGAGCATGAAGGGGCATACGAATGTTTAGCATATCTGGCATGTAAATACCTTGCAATGTTCGCTACAAAAGTGCCATGCGAATGCCTGTTCTGGTGACATTTGAAATAAGACATAGGTAGCATTATTTCCCATAAATGTAAACAAACTTGTTTTTCTTAGCGATTGGCTGAATAAGAAGTAGGACTGAGTGGATTTGTAGGCTCTAAAGTTTTACATTATTTTGTTTTTGAGTGAAGTTATGTAACAAAAAAAATAACTGACATTTGTAAGTTGCATTTTCACGATAAAGAGATTGCATTAAGGTACTCGTATGAGGTGTATTGAAAAATACGATTTATTTTATCATTTTTACAATGCACATACAGTGTAATAAAAATAATATAAAGTGAGCACTGTACACTTTATATTTAAATTTATATTGTAGTTTAAATCGTTATATTCGAAAAGGTAGGAAAACATCCAAAAATAGTTAATAAATTTCAATTGGTATTCTATTGTTTAACAGCGTGATTAAAACTGTGATTAATTGACAGCCCTAATATAAAGACTAATTCAATATCACACTAAAATATAATTACGAGGGGCTTTTTTTTGGTTGTTTTTAAAGTCTTAACAGAAATGTAACTGATGATGAATCTATTGTACTGGTGATAACTAAACTATTTGTCTAGTTGTGTAACTAAGTCCTTCGCTTCCATATAGTCTTTGCTACAGAAATTAAGATGACAACAACTTATCCTACCATTTTCTAGAGGAGCAGGTGCAGAGGACTCCAACCGTAGGTCATCTTGGTCATGTTGTGTATGATTAGCAGCCAAACTAGCCCACTGAGACACCCAACGTTTACTTCCAGATGCAGCAGAGCCTTCCTGAGAAAAAAAGGAATAGGACAAGAAACAGCAGATTTTGCTTAAAAATATGTGATATAAAGTTGATAAACTGTTATATTATCAAAACTCAGATGTGTCTGAAATCTTAATTATTTTCATAGAAAGTGCAAATATTAAAGGAACTCATTTCAATTTATTTTGGAGAATCCTAATGTTAATACTGGATTGACAGTCTTAAATCCTTTATTGCTCTAGACAGATGCAGAACAACTACAGGTTGGGCAGTGGTTCCCAACATTTTTCTACTGTGATGAACATTCAAACAATATATACTATGGGAAGAATATATGCCTAGGTGAAATGAGATTATTTCATTCCTGAACTTAGAGGAAGTTGTTGAAAAAGGTAGAGCTAGCAGAAGGCTTTAACCACTCAAAAATTATATTTTTTCCAGGGGAAAAAAAAAAAAAACCACGAAGGGGCAAGGCAGATATTTTCTCCAGAGTAAAAGGGAAGCTATTAAATTGACCCTGACTGGAAGACTAGTTTAAGGATTGTAGAAGCCAGATAAGTTGGAGGGCTTCAAAAAATAGAGGGTATTAGTAGCATATGTAAACATAACTGTCTGAAGATAAAGGTGTCTGGAACTGTGTTTCAACATGAAAATGTGAAGTGACTGGAAAAGGTATCTGGCTCTGTAAATTATAAATAAAGTGTATCATTAAAGTCTAATAATATAGCTTCATGTATGAATCAAAAGATAATTGCATTTTTGTAGCAAAAACAAAGAAAGCTGAGGATATTTTTTAGTTTGGATAAAAATTAAACGATTGGGTTTACAAGATAACCAGGATTGTCTTAGAGGTATCACTGTTGTCAATGTAAGGAATCAATGATCTGGAAAGAACAGGGTCATAAAAGATAGTATCCTGAGAGAAACTATGCTTGAATAGCTTTGATTTCTATTTACTTAGCTCTCCTTTTTAATCAAAGTTTAGACTTTTAATATTAGGCTTCTATACAGGACATGTCCTTATGTCTATGTGTTGAATTACAGGACTCAATTTAATTTTACTGTTGTATAATTTAAGATTATTCTGGAAAAGGTCTCTAAATATGCAACTATAATACTGCTATTTCATCTAACATACCACAGCATCACTGTCTGTGCATCTCACTCATTCACATAAACAAACAAAAATCATATCTCCAAAGGCTCTACTGAAGTTAATGAAGACTAATAGGATGGATAAAAGGGGAGGAGGAGAGGGAATTGTGTGCAGGGAATTCATCTTTAAGAGTCTAAAAGAACAATTTTACTGACAATTTACAACTCCAGTGAAGATGGGTAACTCCAGCTAGACAACAGTGGTAATCATAGATTAAGGTAGAGGAACTGAGACACCCACAAATATACCTCATGAAGAATCTGGATGAGCTACCTGCACTCTTGAGAATTTAGCTGAATCTCCATTGTCCACTGAATTCTTGGCACTTCCAATCAGAGTGTCAGTTAGGGTCTATTGTGATGGTCATTTTCCCACTAGGAACTGGACTAAGATTCCTACATATTTCATCTAAATCATCTGACAGTCCTGAGACATTAGGAAATATCAGCAAACTATTTTATTGAGTGTCTAAAGTGAAAGATTCTATATTCTATTAACAATTCTGAGTCAGCCCATCCACTCAATTCTTCTTCAAATGTTTAAAACCCCAAATCATTTACATGGTTAGACTTCACACATAGAAATAATACATTTTAAAGAACAAAACAACTGAATCATTCTCTCGTTCAATTGTCAAGATTTGAATTCAGGGTACTGAATTGCCCCTACTGTGACATCACTAACACAAAAGAGTGCAAAGAATGTTATGAATCTAGCTTCCAACACTATTTTAGGAATGTGAAATGCAGGAGGAACCCATCAGCCGGATCTTTGCCATTAGACAAACTTCAGCAATCTGAATTCACTTTTCAAAATCAAGTGTTATGAGTTTCAGTTCTACTTATAGAAAATTAAGGCAATTTTTCATTTCCTTTAATTGTGTGTATTACTGGCCACAATGGAGAAGAAAATGTTGGCAAGAAGAATGACAGCCCTTTCTACAATAGTTCATATATTGTATATAAGAATTATATAAAGAACTTGCAGTATTTAAAGACTAATTGAAGAGACTTTTGTTAACATCTAAAGATTCATCTTCCTCTTTGGTTTACCCTAAACTTTATTTACTTCATTTTCTCCTGTTCCCATTAACAAACAGTATCATTTTTATTACAACACGAACTCCTGCCAAAATATGGTGTAGAGTCCAATTAACCACCTGTGAACCATATGCTAAAGGGAAATCTGTGTAGCTCAGCTTTTACTCTCCATAAACCCAGGAACTTAATCACCTTTATCTGAAGTCTGAACTCTATCAGTTTGTGGAATAGGATATTATGGTCAGTTTTCACAGACCCCAAAATTAATTGTAACAAGGGAGCTTTATATTTTACTTGCAGAAGACAATTAAATTAGGTATGCTGCCAAAATATAACCCCTACTTTTATGTAGTATTCAGGGCTACAGGTTATGTTGCCAAACCTCTGCTACAGTATTGTGTTGTGAAGGCATCACATTAGGCAGCTTCACCTCCTTCTTAAAGCTTACCAAAAGTCAAAGTTACAAAATTGCTTTATTTTTAAGTCTAACATACATTACCATGGTAGAAAACATCCAATAGGACAAGACTTACGACGCACACATATATCAAAAAACTAAAGTTACCAATCCTAACCTATAGTTATTCCTATAAGAAGTCATACCAACAGCCTCTCAGACGTCCAAATCACCGAGATATTCTCTGAGCATCATCTTATATTGCATAAGGAGTTTCCAAATCCACACTAGTCTTTCAGACAGTTTCAGATTTAAATTTGAGACTTTGATCGCTCAAGCTATTCATGTTGACCCAACTTTCCCTTATTCACTCCTTTTACCTCCATCCCCAATGAACTGGAGCATCAAATAACCCCTTACTGTGACTTTTAGCTCCAAACTCCATAGAGAGCAGCATATCTTCAGGTAAGATTTATGGACTATACACCAAAGGGTTGCTACGGACATGCTTCAGGTTTAAAGGACAGGACTGAAAAACTCCTTCAGTACATAACATAGAACATCTTAAATCATGCCAGAGCAGTTCTTTTCACCAAAAGGGAAAAAAAGTAACTACCAGAGATTCCAGGCTGAGTGCTTTGGCTATAGGAATGGATCAGAGAATTTACTGACATCCAAATGGTTTGTTTTGAAGGGTCAAGGAGTTAATGCAAAGCAAGTATAAATGATAAAAATAAAACTTGTACGAAACATGGTGATTCATTTGTTCTACCTAATACGGATGCAATATGCTAAGTAGTCATACAGAATATATTTACTCACACCTCAGAATATTTACTAGCTGTATACTATTACTTTATGCGAGCAGAAAAAGTGAACATAGGGATTCAGAGCAGCGCAAGACCATGATATCAACAAACTGGTGCATGTGAACGTGAAAGTAGAGTACCAAAATTTTAACAAGACTGCTTCCATTTTTTGCAAAAAGTAAAAGAAAAACATGAAGTAAAAGAGCAGAGACAAATTTTATGATGTTAGTATCAAAGTAAAATATTACAAAACTGTGGTTAGTCTGAAGTAATCTGCTGAAAATTACGTGCAAAGTGTGGGTGAAAGAGATAAATCCTAATCTCAAACTGGTTAAGTATTCACATTAATCAAATTCATAAAAAAATTTACCTTGTTAATTTCCCAAACAATTACGCTCTTAAATGTTTTAACTAATTTCATTAGCTTTTTTCCTTAAATCATGCTGACCTCTGGTGGCAAGTGGCTGCTGTTTAATATAGAAAATACGAGTGTTTTAAAATATTTTTATTGAATGGTTGGAATCGGAGGATGAGCAGTTCATTATTTATTCAATAATTACGAACTAAGATGCAATAGCTTTAAGTTAAGAAAAACTATATATAATCAATCCAAGTCTTTCACTCACTCCATTCTGTTTTATTTTGTTCCATTCACTCCCTCAATTTCAGCCAATCTTAGAATATTTAATCATTGCCATGGAAAACAAGGTTGCTAATCTCCTCAGTAAAAGGTACTAATTCCACACCTTCATTTGGATGTATATTTTCTTGTTGATGTATCACAGGCACTTCAAACTTAACACATCTAAAACCAAAATTATCTTTCCACCTAAAAATCTTTCTTCGCCATCTGCATGGCTACTGACACCACTTTCATCCTTTCAATCACCCAGATTTGCAACGTGTTATTTCCAGCCCCCCTCCCCTCTTCTCCTTTTTATTCTACTCTCATATCCTGGTCCAGAGGTGGGCAAACTACGGCCCGCGGGACTGTCCTGCTCAGCCCCTGAGCTCCTGGCCCCTCCCCTGCAGCTACACTGCTACGTGGGCAGCGCAGCTGGCTCCGTTCGTTCGGGCGGCGAGCTCCTGCTACTCTGAGCAGCATGGTAAGGGGTAGGGAAGGAGGGTTGGATAAGGGGCAGGGGATCCCTGGGGCAGTTAGGGGACAGGGAGCAGGTGGGGTTGGATGGGGGTGGGGTCCCGGGGGGGCCTGTTAGGGGGCCGGGGTGTGGATAGGGGTTGGGGCAGTCAGGGGACAGGAAGCGTTGGATAGGCGGTGGGGTCCCGGGGGGTGGTGGTTAGGGGCGGGGGCCAGGCTGTTTAGGGAGGCACAGCCTTCCCTACCTGGCCCTCCATACAGTTTCGTAACCCCCATGTGAACCTCGGGCCAAAAAGTTTGCCCACCCCTGTCTTGGTCCTTGCCTCATCCTGCCTCTTCAACTATGTCTCCAAAACATATGTTTATTTTTTTCCTCTCTAATACCAAAACAGTTTTAGTATGTATTCCGGTAACTTTATTCTTTAAATACTGAAATCCTCTCTCTAATTCATCCAAAAACTGCCATGATCATATTCCCATCCTCCAGATGCTTGAATTTGAACTAGTTTTTCTTTTGCTTAAGTATAATCTACTTCTACTTTCAAAGCCTTCCTTAACTCCTTCCCCAACTACATCTGTCTTCATCTCTTCCTGCATTCATTCTGACTCTATTCAGTATATCCAAGATGCTCTTATGACAATTCTCTTGGCATTCTTTACCCTCTCGTGACTTTGCACCTTCTCGGATATCACCCTTTGTGGCTTGGAATAGCCTCATAAATAAAGCTGTGCCAAAAGCCCTCCATCTCCACCAAACATTTACAAACCTACTAGTTCTACTAAGCATTCTGACTATCAAGAGACAATCTGATATTGCAAACCAAAGTACACCCAAACTTTAAAACTCCAGCAGCATGAACGGGATTTAAACCTGCCCTAACCAGGTAGATGAGGATTCCTGTACAGGAGGGAATCCATAACTGGCATTTAGCAACATAGGTGACTCTATGCCAGCCTCTCCTGACCACTCCAGCATAGATGGAGTTTGAACCTGTTTGGAGTTACAGGGGATGAGACTGATCCCCGGCCAACATTATGGCCCCTAGAAGAGAGTTATTAACTGGCACAGTTTGGAGCAGCTCTGAAGCTGCTCTAAACCAAGCTGGGGATGGCCGACAGCCCCAAGAGTATGCAGCCATAAACAATTCCTTTGCAGCTCCTTATTCAGCTGTGCTCAACACTCCCTGGTCACAGCTGAGGATTCAGCATGAGGTAATCAAATGAACAGACATAATGGAGTCAGTTTAAAAGACAGTGTCAGTCTTCATTCTGTATCTTTTGGCATTGGTTAAAATCAGATACATATTATAACTGTGGTATAATCCCCTTTTATCTGCAAATCAACTAACACCAGCCTAGAAACTCAAGCACAGAGAACATTACACACACAACAACTGGCCATGTGTGCAGTTATTCGTCCCCCTCTTTAGATAGTATTGGAAGGTGGAGAGGACACAAGGGAGCTGAAAGCTGAAGAAAAGGAAATAGGGAAAAATACAGTAAGTCAGTGGATTTACAGCTGAAAGTAATGGAGCAGGACAAAATAACTTCTTTAACAACTACTGTATTTTGGCTTATGGCATAACTATTATGAAAATAATATTCTCAGTCACTCTTCAAGCATACATTTTAGATATATGACATATGTCAACATCATGATCTCACAGTAACTAGCATATCACCAAACAAGATAGATTCTGCTATAGTAGTTTCTTAGCAACTAAAAACAACTTAGTTGCACTAGCAGCTGGTAAGCACACAGACACGCATCAAGGTCTTGATTAATAAGAACTTAATAAACTTGGACTGCCTCTTGCTGGACCATATTTCACCATAAGTCCTGCCAAGGCAATTAAGGGCAGATGTAGTGCCCTTTCTTTGAGTCATGTAGTTCATCATCCTGCATCAAACTGATTCTGTTCTATTTCTAGTCTATTCAGTTTATCAGACTGCACCCTGCAATGTGGTATCTGAATGCCATCCAGGAATCCAGTATTAGGTATGACAAACATCTGTCACATGGATATAACATTTATATATACAGGTTTAGAACTTCTTGTCCTTTGCCTAACTGACAAAACCACACTGCCTTTCAGACATCTAACATCAGTGCCTTCTCAAAGGCCAGGCCTCACTTGCGAGCTCCAACCCAGAAGATGTCCATCCGTATTTCCCTATGCCTGTTTTCAGTACTCATACTTTCTTTCTTATGTGGGTCACTTAACTGCTCATGCTATATTTCCTATAACTGCACACAAGTGCAAGCAGAGGGTAGCAAAGCTTAATGCCTTCAAGATTTAATTTAGCTACCTCTAACAGAAAAAGTTTTGATAAAACTACAATACAATAAAACAGAGATGAGAAAAATCAAATCTATAGAGACCTGAATTAATGCTTTGTATGCAAAGACTTCTTTGGTAGCTGCTTAACACTCACAGGTCAACTATTAGTGCTCTCTCTCTTTTATTGGAAGAAAAAAGAAGACCATCAAAAATTATATTCTACCTCTGTGTCAAGAAATCCAGTTGTACTCAGTGGTCTTTTTTCTTCCAGCACTACTGTAGCAGAATTTATAGCCCAATCTTTTACTAAATCTTTCTGGTTCTCGTTGATAACAGGCCTATTATAATCCTGGCTGTCATCCACTCCAAACACCTGAAAACGAAACAAATCATTATACATATTAACCCAATGCTTTCCTGATTCAATGTTCAATTTTAATGTATGGATGGTGTCAATACTGGCATAGTAAGTCAGATCCTTCGTTTTAAAATGTTTTTACACTAATCTGACATCAACTAATTTGTTGTAAAGAATAGATTATACATTTTTAGAAATAGGGCAGATATCTGTTAGTTTTCCCAAAATTCGGGGAAATGCTAGTTGAAATGACCAGATATGAAACAATGATTCTTCAGATCAAAATAATTAAACAGAGCACAAAGATAGTGGCCAAATCAGTAGCAAAACAAGAACATTTTTTAAAGTATTTGCCTGGTAATTTTTTATAAATATATTTTAAAGAACAAGAAATACATGTACTTATATTTGCTACCAGTCCCCTCAATGTGCTATTATTCTAATTAAAGCAATAGTTCAGTTTTTCTGCTTTTTCAGAAGAGTTACCATGTTATATAGCAAGTGTTCTTCAATCTCATCATGTGACCCACATCTTGAAAGAAATTGTTTCTTGAACAACCTTCTCTCCCACTGATGTTTGCATAACCACCTTCCCCTAACTGTGGTGAGAGAATAACATCTTTGCAGCCACTAAAGTAATTGCTTACTTAGAAAAATAATTAGGAAAATATTAACTATGTTTTAGCTTCTACTAATGCAATTTAGAAGGAGGAGAGTCAGCATAAAGATACCAGTCATTTTTCCATGGACTATTGGTGGGTCATGGACAACAGTTTGGGAATCACTATTATAGATAGCTTCCAGTTATTTTAAGAAAAGAACTCAGTGGGGTTTGGGAAATAAATACTTTAAAGCCCAGAAATATATTATTTGGAAAATTCTATTTAGAAATATTTAAATTAACTTTACTACTACGGGCTCCAACTCTAAAACAGGATTTTTATGTTTTTTCCCCCACTATAATTCTTTGATATGGTAATTGGCTCTTGTGATATCAGAGGATTATTTTGTCATAAGGAATAGGGAGCTATTTAAACAACTTCTCTGTTCTTATAAAAATGTCACTAGTAACAAAACACCACAAAAAATAAGTAGATTTTTTTTCTAAATGCAATATTTTTCATAGTTTTGCAGAAGGTTGCTATGGATCTTTTATAAATGGAGAATGCTTTGACCAGTACCAATAGATAAATCAAGATGCATTGCTTACCAAAATTCTGAACAAGTTTCCTATTTTTAAAAGTCTATAAATAAGCCAATTCACCACTAGATGGCTACAATCCATAACATGTTTTTCATACCTAAGAAAACTGACAGAAGTCCAAAATTAGGACTGTAATTCTGTAAAAGAGCACATTTTCACCCCCCCCCCAAAAAAAGAGTTTTGCAGGGTTCAGTCATACAAACTCCCATTGAAGCCAGTTATGTAAATTTAGCCTGTAGGAATCCACATATATTAATATTTGTGTTTTACCAACACTTGAGAATGAGAAACCATTTTCAAATTTGTTTTATATGTTTGCAGTGTTCTAGTGCAAAGAGTCAACCTTCCACCTGATTCTATCATTTATATTTAGAACACGCCTAAAATTTAAAATTACATGCTTTATTAATTTTACACTTTAATTATGTCTCGATAATCTCATACATGAGTAATTCTGAAACCACTTTGTATATCTTTGGTACCCAAGACAGGCATGATACATGTGATCCCCTTCTCTCTCCTCATTCTCCCTTCTTTTCCTGCTGCTTTTGAGTCATGTGGGTAGATGGCAAGATTTACATATGTAAATAAAGTTAACTGTCATGCTACCTCTTCTTTTAGTTTATTTGCTTTCTGTAGCTACTTCATCTTCCTCATTTTATTTTCAAACAATCCTTTTGATTATAAAGAGAACTGTAAAGTAGTTAAACTGAAAACAAATATTTTATTGCATGAATGCCTGTAGGATAATGCAATTTGAATGATGCTTCACTCACACATACCTAATCAGAACTACAGTAGTAATTTGCTGCACATAAACTACTATTATCAGACAATATCTGTTTACTATGCCAATGAATCTTTTGACCACTCTACAAACATTGGTGTTTAAAATAGCTTTCCCTCTCAACACTAGGTCTTGTGGACCTGAAGTCCCAGTGAAATCATTCCGCTTATTCTGTTATGGAAACCACTGATCTGACAGGTTGAACGTTAAATTCTGCTTTGTTCTGTGACGGTGTACTTGGGCTGAGGACAGGATGCAAAGAATATCTTCTTCTCCTTTCACACAATGGTTCTGTGAGGAGCCATAGGTAAATGCTGCTAGCAGTGCTCCCTCAGCATGAGGAGTGGGTACTCTATAGCCCTAGGGAAGTGTCCAGTTGGACTTGCAGGGTTAGTACTCAGAGACAGGAAAAGGGGGAGCACACACTACATCTTTGTTCAGCTGCTCAGCACATTTCCCGTATTCCAGAAGCTTGTTTTCCTTTTTTGTTTTCCTGCCCTACATGGGCAAAATATCACATAATCCTACATCCTGAGTAGTAATAGTTCTGCTCCCATCCTACCACAGAGCTCCTCCCTGGAGCAAGGATATGATCTAGCCCAATGACTGGCATTACAGGATGAAGAAAGAGGCAAGGAAAGTTCCTAAATTGTCTTAGTCTTGGATATCAGCATCTCAGTCTATTCAAAACTGAATTTCATAAAACACTCAAAGGCATTTTTCAATGAGGGTCATTTTCATGCCAATTTTCAACTTTATACAACCAACCATTTTGGCTATAAAACTGGTTTCAAAAAATGTTACTTGAATTCTTATCTAATGGAAAAAACTTTTTTCCCCTACCTTCCCCACACTTATGTGATTAAGCACTTTTTGCTCAAACTTAGAAAACAATAATCTTTGAGCAGAGACTTAGCCTGCATTTTGAAAGTTTCAGAAAATTATGAGTCAACTTCAAATAATTTACAAAGTTTTGAAAAGGGCAATTATTCAAATAAGTTGAATTTCTGGAAGTCTGCTAGACTGTCAACTACTGGAAGGTTGTACACGTCGTTTGGTGAACGTTGCAAACAAACAACCCTCTCTCCCCCATCTTCTGTCTTTCTATGAGACAGGTAGGCGTTATCAATCACGTCACACTAAGACAGAAAGATTAAATGACTTGACTAATGCTACAGAGGAATCACGTGTCAGAAACAGAATTAGAATGCAGGCCCATGCTTCATCCACTAGAATACACTATCATCACACCACTGCACTATCCCTCCAAAGTCACTGGCTGTTGAGCAAAAGAACCAGCTCATTTGCCGGTAGTAAGCTATGGGGGAACTTGTGATTGCCCTTGAACTCTCAGTGGCAGTCTACAATGAATTCTCCTTCCATCCTTTCAGTTATGAAGAGATCTGACAGCCTCCCAAATAATCCTACAAACAAAAAGGCACTCTCAAAGGAAAACTTTGGCTATCATGGAAAAGTATAAAATCATAGTGGGTAAGCATTCAACCTGATTGATCAGTTTACTTTGGTTTATGTTTCCAAGCCACCATCACATGGTCTAGAAACTTACTTTTTAAAAAAGCCTCAAGAGTTTCTTTTTTTTACTTTCCTAGCTCTTGTTGGGCCTCAGACAGGTCCAAAGTTCAGCTTTGTGGTCATTGCTTGCTACTTCTGCTTTATGGGAAACCTTGAGTGTGTCATTCTAATAGGGAAATTAAAGTTCTGACTCAGTCAGATACCCTATCCAGGGTCAAGACAAGTGGAGGAAAGCGAAGTTCTTTGTTTTATGGAAGGCCAGTACTTTTTGTCTGATGTTTCATTCAGAGCTTGAGATCCTGTAATCAGAAGGACTTATAAATTCTGATTTGTAAATCCACAATTTATCAGATGAAGATTTCCCTCCATAGGAGGGAGCAACTGAGTGAGTGTACTATGAAAGTATAGCATCAGGCATAGAGTCTCAAGCTCCTCCTCCCATCAACATAATTTGCATTAAGACCTATTAATCAAATGGTCTAAGTCAAGAGAGAAGACAGGTCACAAACACAGGCAGTCCTGAATCTTGCTGCTTATTCTTTTGGAGCTGTCTATACTTGCAAAAAAGACCTCCAGTCCTCCTCAGGAGCAAACCACACAGTACAGGACTCTCCCATGAGACAGCAATGTACTGTATAGCTGTACTATATCGTATAGATATCTGCCACTTTTCTCTGTGGTTACAGGTGGTATCAGACCACCTACAAGAAAAACTATTACAGCAATTCATGGAAACAGGAGCCTCAGCACTGATGTAGCCCCAGGGAGGGCAGAAGGATGCCTGGGGAAAAAAAATTGCTTAAGACCTTTGAGAATTCCTCAATAAATCTAGAAGAAAAATAATCATTCTAAAATCAAACCCAAACTTTAGTTCATTTTTAGTTCCCAGAAAGAAAAGGTTTACTGTATTTATTCTTCATTTGTGCTTTTCTTAAATGTATTCTAAGTTCTTGTGCTCGTCTATAAAGAAAATAGAGAAGTTTCTAAATATTTTAAGTCCCTCCCTCCACAGTCACTTATTTTACTAATATTTTCATATTTTACAAGAAACTGAGAAGCATCATATAATTTAAAGAACAGTAGAACATAAGGCCAGATTGCTAAAGGTATTAGTGCCTAAAGATGTACATTGGCACATAGTAGGATTTTCAAAAGCACAATTTCAATAAGAGTTAGACATTAGGCACTTTTAAAAATCCAGCTCGACACCTATGGTCACAGTTCATGGCAACTGTACCTGTATTTCTCCTCAGTGCCCCAGCAAGGGCACACAATCTCAGGTTTCCAGCTCCACAGCTGCTGTCTCTTGTGGGTACAGACTGCCAATTTTGGTTGGACATATTCCTGGAGGTTTCATCACATGACATAATCTTTAAAGATTAATCTTTAATTCTTGGAGACTCCAGGACAATCCTGGAGGGTTGGCAACCTTAGTGGAGACCCGCATCTGTCCCTTCTGACAAGGGTATTCCCTGCCTTCACTGTGTATTTCTCAACACAGACAGGTTGCCAAAGGACCCCTGCTTGCTTTCTCTTCAGAGAGTGATAGAGTGACAGTCAAGATATAAGTACCACACAAGTCTTTCGAAGCAAGCCAACTTTTATTCTTAAGGTAAAAAGCATGACAGAGAAAACATTTTAAAAACAATAAAAGAACCTATACACAATGCTAATAAACTTACCAGGAACTCGAACCCTAACATGGGTTCTTGAGAATAAATCCTTCAATCTCTCCCTTTTTGAGTCCTTGTGGTTATTAGTTCCTCAGAGCTTCAGCTCAAAACAAGCACATGCACTACAAGCTTAGTCCACCCTTTTATACAGATTACAGATCTTTGATCAGAAGTACCCAGAAGCCGGTAATTGGTATACAATGAGTTTCTCTCCCCAGGGTGTATCTTCAAAAGGTTGGCTTCAGAGGGGGAGAATTTACATTCCCCTTACCTCAAGATAATTCCTAGGAAATCCACTTCATACACATTGTTCCAAAAAGACCTTTGAACCTCCCTCATATACCTTTTAGAGAGCACATTAATCTGGTCTTCTTGCTAAAGTTCCATAAGGTCTCACAATTGTATATAAACATTTGCATTCTAATACAATGTACCCCAAAGGTATTAACCCGAATTCAATCAGGTTTAACTTTATTGAACTAAATTCATTCAGGATATTACAGGATATTGTCAGGTCTCTCACACTTATCTGCATCTTTAAGGCATCTAAATATCTTTAAAAATCAGACCCACAGTTCACTGTATACCTTCTTCATCAGACATTCTATTTGGACATGTAATTTATACTAGATAATGTCCATTACGGTCACAAACATCATCTTCATAAGTTATCGGCATTATAGTAATAACCAAAATTATTATTGAGGATTGGGGTCCTGTTATGCAGCATGCTGTATAAATAGGTTAAAATTCTCAAAAGGCAGTAAACAACTTTGGAGCCTTTGGGTATGTCTACACAGAAAAAGAAAAAAAACCCCGTGGCTGGCCCGTGCCAGTTGACTCAGACTCACGGGGCTCGGACTGCAGGGCTGTTTCACTCAGGCTGCCTGAGCCATGGTACCCTCCTGGCCTACAGGGTTCTAGAGTCTGGGCTCCAGCCTGAGGCAAGAAGTCCATACAGCAATTAAACAGCCCCACAGCCTGAACTCTGCGAGCCCAAGTCAGGTGGCACAGGCCAGCCACAGGTTTTTCTTTGCTGTGCGGACATATCCTAACTCTCATTTTCGAAAGGCACTTAAGGGACAAGAGTAACAAACAGGAGGAAGGAATGGAATGGAGGAATAACAAAGGCAATTATTATAAAATCATTCAGTAACACAGATTAACTATAAAACAACTCAGTGATTCTGAAAATGAGGTTCTATATAACCTATACATTCAAGAGTAATCACAGTTATCTCCACCTGTCCCAGCTAAGCTGTCAGTTACCATGCCAGCAAAACTAGATCTTGAAGAGGGATCTGAACGAGCAGAGAGCAGTGGCCTTACAGATTAGTTCAGGCAGGAAGTTCCATGTGTAAGGAGAAGCATGGGAGAATGCACAGGTGGGAGAAATGGACAAATGAGCATTCAAGGCTAACATCACTGATGAAACAGAAGTATAGAGAGGCAGTTCAATAAGGAGTGGGCGGCACATTGAAAAGCGTACTGAAGGCAAGGGCAAGGGTAATAGAAAATAAGCAGCCAGCGGAAGAATTTAAAAAAAAAGTGGATGACATGAAAAATTATGGGAAAGAAAGATTATTTTAGCAGCTGTGTTTTGCATGGACTTGGGGAAGGGCAGGTGGAGTGTCAGGGAACCCAGAGAGGTGAAGTTTACAGCAATCAAACTATGAAAGAAGATTGTCCTGGACACAAGCTTTAGCTACAGGGACAGAGAGAAAAGGCTGAATTTTAGAAATATGTTAGCAGGATTTGGACATAGCCTAGATGTGCAGGGCAAAGAAGAAGAAAGTCAAGAAGAATCTAACTTTACAGACCTGAGTGAGATGAAGGATGGTGGGATGTCTAACAAAGAGTGGGGGAATGGAAATGGTTTCAGAGGAAAGTCCTGGAGCTCACTTTTGTCAGGGTTAAAGTTAAGTTCAAACTGAACTCTTGTTCTTTTTCCACTAGTGATGGTAGCCCATGTGTTCACAACTTAATTTAAAACAGATCATACTTAGAAGGTCAAAACCACTGATCACGCAGAAGAAACAATGATAAAAGAACACGAATATTCTTTCCTTTGAAAAAGAGTGATATACTATATTGGAGTAGAATTCACATGGCCACTTCCCTATCTACACATGTGGCCCATATTTAAGCTGCTTTTCAAACTCAGATTCAGTGGATTTTGTCTTTGATAGTTAGCCTTGATAAGCATTTTAAAATATCTTTTTAGCAATTAACCCAAGAGAACAGGTCAATTGTATAGTGCAGAATGGCCTCATGAAGTGATCTTAAACTTTCACACAAATTCTATAAATCATTCCTATTACAAAGTAAACAAGTGAAATCAGAAAACACAACATAAAAGACACTTCCCCAGAATAAAAATTATTGAGAATTTGCTAGAGCAAAAGGGCATATAAAGGAAGAAACCAAAGATATCAATGTGCCAATTCTAATGTTCTCCTATATTCTTTCAGAATCCAGTTCCATATCCACATGCGTACATGTATTTTGTACTACTTGTCATAACGGAGTCTTCACTCTCCATAGGGCTTCAAAATTCAAAACAAAATAGTTGCCCCAAGAAGTCCAAAGTCTAGCCAGAGCTCTAAAAAGCAAATTCAGGACTCACTTTCTGCATTTCTCAACCAGGGTAAACACAAGTATCATTTCTTGAAAAATGGCAGAACAAAAATAAAAAATCAGGATTGATTTCCTCATTTCCTCTGCAGATTCACTGGGTTTTATTATTCCCAATGACCTTTCAATATATTAATTATTTATGAGTCCAGTTCTGTGACCAGGAGTATCTGTTGGGCTGAACTACTGTTCTTTCTGGCATGAATCATTAGAGCTGTGAAAAAAGTAATTAAGCCACATGGGTGTGCAAAATCCATCAGATTTGGAAGCCATTTTCTAAAGAGAAATGTCTGTCTTTATACCTTCACTTTTCTCTGGAATAACAATTTAAATGTGTAGAGATTGTTCACTCTTGGTTTATTCTCCAGTTCTTTGATTTTATGTTCAGGGAAATTTATTATCTACAATGCTGCAGAAAGATTCCAAAACATGCACTCAGATCTCTCTTTACGACAGCATTATTAAATTCCCTTCACACACATTTTTAAATAAGGAAAATATAATTACTGTTTTAGTCAGTCATTATTATAAAGTGCTGGGTAAACAGATTTTGCAATATGATTGCTACACAATTTCTGACACTTCTGCGAGAATGATTTTATTATATGGATAATCTTATATGATTGTATCTGCCAGTTAAAATACATACAGGAAGGTTGAAATGCTTTTTGTTAAAAATAATGGACATACCCCTCCCTGATTTACAGTTTTAATTCAAATCCTTACAATTACAGCTTAAATACAGATATTTTAAGGTTTAATGTAGTTTAACATTCACATTTACAAACTAGATTACTACAAATACAATCATGAGAGTATAATAAAATGCATATTAATATGTTCTTAAACAAAATGGCCCTGCTGCTCCAACATTCATATAGTAACTAGTTATTAATCTTAAAATTAAAGTGTAAAGTATTCCTGAATAATCCCTCTTCACATATAAGAATACTTTTATAGTTAATACTGATCTTGCTCCCTTAAAGCTGCCAGAATATTGATATAGCTATTACTTAAGGACTTGCAAAAGAGAATATAAAACCAGCCAGCACAAGCTTTCTATGACAATGGAAAGCTTTTAAAAGCATACAGCCAAAAATGGAGTTTTATTTAAAATGCACCTCTACTCAGAAAAGTGACTGTAAAAGATGGCATTGTAAAGTTCTGTATTTGTCTTCCACTGACTGCCACACCAAAACTACTCAGTTCACAATTAAAAAGGATGTGAAATTCAAGTTGGTTCTTTTGGCTGGCACATAAACAAGCATAAAGACTCTTCCAGTAGAAAGCCCTAGGACCAACAAGGGAGAATCCACAGCAGCCCTTGAAGAACAAACTTATGTTAGTAACAAACAGCATGAATGACTGCACATGAGGAGCTGGTCTAACTGAGTGAGGAGGTGCTATTTTAGTCACTTTTCAAAGTAGGACCACATTGATACAACTGCTTAGAAATGCTTCATCTTTTTTCTTTTTTTTTTTAAAAAGTATGATTGTAAAAAGAAGAAATAGAAAGTAAAGGAGAAAAGCTTTATGGTTGTGCCTTTAAGAGTACAACTTCGTGAAATTAGCTTAAATAAGTATTCTAAAACAATTTTTAAAAAGACAAGGTGACCTTGAGTCAGAGTATTCTTTCAAACAATTTTGGGCAGAAAGTCTAGATTTCCAGAATGCATTATTTAAAAACAGGTGACTCCAAGTTATTTTTAAGTACTATGATGCTATGCACTTTAATAGAATTTCTGTATAACTAACTCCTGTTTATCCAGTTAACTTGGGACATTAAAATAAAACATTATGTATTGTTTCAAAAATCAATTAATTTTTATTTTAAAAGTGAAAACTGATCCATGATGCCAATATTTACCTTGTCAATATGCCATGAAAACAGAATATAGTTAAATGATTATAATGAATTTCTCCATCTAGAAACTTTTCTAAGAACTTGATTTCTATGGTTAGGCGTTAGCATGGCTATATGTAGAGAATAAAATGTTTTTGTTAGTGAAAAATGGAAATGTTTCATGTAAACACTTATCAGCAACTTTATCTTTCAACTTAAAATAGCATTACAGTTAAAGGAAACAATTGTGAAATCAAAGTAACTGTAAAAGATTCTCAGCTGGGCCTGATGTTTCCATAGGTAGCTGAGCAACATTTATAGGACTCCATTTGCCGTGGCAAGACAGGATTATGAGCAATGCACAGCACATGTATGCTCTCGGATGTGAAGGAACAGAACAGGAAAATGCAGACTAAAATTCTCCTAATCATAGTAGCAAGCTTAATGCAGCATTTTACGGCTTTAAGAGATTCAGAAATGTACTGCAATGCAGTTAGTTACTGTTGAGACAAACTGGACCTGGTTTAAATAAAGAATCAGAGGACTGGAAGAGACATCGAGAAGTCATCTAGTTCAGTCCCCTGCACTCATGCCAGGACTAAGCCCTGGCTGGGATGATGTAGTTGTTGTTGGTCCTGCTTTGAGCAGGGGGTTAGACTAGATGATCTCCTGAGGTCTCTTCCAACCCTAATCTTCTAGGATTCTAAGTATTATCTAGACCATCCTGACAGGTGTTTGTCTAACCTGCTATTAAAAATTTCTGATGATGGAGATTCCACAACCTCTCTAGGCAATTTATTCCAGTGCTTAACCACCATGACAGTTAGAAAGTTTTTCCTAATGTCCATCCTAAACCACCCTTGCTGCAATTGAAGCCCATTGCTTCTTGTCCTATCCTCAGAGGTTAAAGAGAATTTTTCTTCCTCCTCCTTGTAACAACCTTTTATGGTTTGAAAACTTATGTCCCCTCTCAGTCTTCTCTTCACCAGAGTAAAAGCAATTTTTCAATCTTTCTTCGTAGGTTATGTTTTCTAGACTTTTAATCATTTTTGTTGCTTTTCTCTGGACTTTCTTGAATGTGATGCCCAGAACTGGACACAATACTCTAGTTGAGACCTAATGAGCGTGGAGTAGAGCAGAAGAATTACTTCTCGTGTCTTGCTCACAACATTCCTGCTAATACATCCCAAAATGATATTTGCTTTTTTTTTTTTTTTTTGGCAACAGTGTTATACTGTTGACTCGTATTTAGCTTGTGAACCACTATGACCCCCAGATCCCTTTCCACCATTTTCCTTCCTAGGCAGTCTTTTCCCATTTTGTCTGTGTGCAACTGATTGTTCCTTCTTAAGTGGAATACTTTGCATTTATCCTTATCGAATTTCACCCTACTTACTTCAGACCGTTTCTTCAGTTTGTCCAGATCATTTTGAATTTGAATTCTATCCTCCAAAGCACTTGCAACCCTTCCCAGCTTGGTATCACTCTCAAACTTTATAAGTGTACTCTCTATGCCATTATCTAAATCACTGATGAAGATATTGAACAGAACCGGACCGAAAACTGATCCCTGCAGGACCCCACTTGATATGCCCTTCCAGCTTGACTGTGAAAAGACAGTTACCTTTTCCGTAACTGGTGTTCTTTGAGATGTGTTCCTCATGTCTATTCCACAATAAGTGTACATGCTCGCCACGTGTACCAGTGCCGGATGTTTTTCCCCTAGCAGTACCCGTAGAGGGAGAGTGCCCCCCATGACCACTGGAGTGGAACCTGCCTGGCGCGGCATAAGGGGAGCTGCGCGCTCCTCCCACCCTCAGTTCCTTCTTGCCAGACAACTTCCAACAGAGGGGAAGGAGGGTGGGGTGTGGAATAGACATGAGCAACACTTCTCGAAGAACACCAGTTACGGAAAAGGTAACTGTTTTTTCTTCGAGTGATTGCTCATGTGTATTCCACAACAGGTGATTCCAAGCTATAACTGTTGGAGGTGTGTAGGAGTTCACAAGTTCCCAGGACGGAGGACAGCCCTGCCAAACCCGGCGTCATCCCTGGTTTGGGGGGACGATCGCATAGTGCGAGGTGAACATGTGAACTGAAGACCATGTGGCGACCCTACAAATGTCCTGGATGGGGACGTGGGTCACGAAGGCAGCTGACGAGGCCTGCGCCCAAGTCCACTGTGCCCTCACAATGGATGGCAGGGGGACACCCGCCAGCTCATAACAGGAACGGATGCACAAAGCGATCCAATTGGAAAGCCGCTGAGTGGAAATCGGCTGGCCCCTCGTGTGCTCAGCCGAGGTGACGAACAGTTGTGAGGACTTCTGAACAGCTTGGTCCACTCAAGGTAGAAAGCCAGAGCCCACCGCACATAGAGCTTTTGGAGACGGCACTCCTCATGGGACACGTGAGGCCTGGGGCAGAGGACCGGTAGAAAAATGTCCTGAACCATGTGGTAGGTGGAGACCACCTTAGGGAGGAACGTGGGGTGTGGGTGGAGCTGGACCTTGTCCTTATGAAAGACCATGTAGGGTGGCTTGGAGGTCAGGGCCCTGAACTCCGAGACTCACCTGGCCGACGTGATTGCAACCAGGAAGTCCACCTTCCACGAGAGATGAGACCAAGAGCTCATGGGCAGTTATTCAAATGGGGGCCTCATGAGACAAGCCAACACCAGGTTTAGGTCCCATTGCGAGTCCGGGGGTCTAGAATATGGAAAAAGACGGTCCAAACCCTTAAGAAATCGGCCAGTCATAGCCTGGGAAAATACTATGTGCCCTTGCACCGGTGGATGGAAGGCCGATATGGCTGCCAGGTGCACCTTGACTGACGAGGGCGCCAGGCCCTGGGCCCTAAGGTGGAAGAGGTAATCAAGGATAAGCTGGACCAGGGCAGCCATGGGGGAGACACCCTGGTCCGCTGCCCACCTAGAAAACCGGGACGACTTTGCCAAATAAGCGCGGTGAGTGGAGGGCCATCTACTTTCGAGAAGGACGTGCTGAACCTGTTCTGAGCACGTCCTTTCCTCTCCACCTAACCACTGAGCAGCCACACAGTGAGAAGAAGAGCTGGTAGGCTGGGATAGAGGAGGCGGCCCTGGTCCTGAGAGAGCAGGTCTGTGTGGAGTGGCAATGGCCACGGCGCAGCTACTGCCAGGCCCGTGAGGGTCCCATACCACTGCTGCCTGGGCCATGCCAGGGCAATCAAGAGGACCTGGGCCTTGTCCGTCTTTATCTTCCCCAGGACCCTGCTGATTAGAGTGAATGGGGGAAAGGCATAGAGAAGCTGGCCTGACCAGGATAGGATAAAGGCACTGGAGATAGCGACCCTCCCCAGGATCCCCCTGGAGCAGAACCAGGGGCATCGCCGGTTCTGCCGAGTCGCGAATAGGTCCACCTGGGGAGCTCCCCCCCTTCGGAAGAGCTGGTGGGCCACTTCCGGGTGGAGGGACCACTCATGTTGTGAGGAAAAGTCCCTGCTCAAGCGATCTGCCCTCTCGTTCCAGGTGCCCGGTAGGTGGAAGGCCTTCAGGTGGATGTTGTAGGCTATACAGAAGTCCCACAGACTGAGGGCTTCGAGGCAGACGGCAGAGGATCAGTCCCCACCTTGCCTGTTGATATAGAACAACGAGGCCATGTTGTCCGTGAGGACCCTGACTACCTTGCCCTCCAGGTGTGAGTGGAAGGCCATACACGCCAGCCGCACCGCTCTGAGCTCCTTGATGTTTATATGTAGGGTCAGGTCTTGAGCCGACCACAGGCCTTGGGTCTGAAAGTTCCCCACATGGGCCCCCCAACCCAGGTCCAACGCGTCGGATACCAGCTCCAATGATGGGGCCCTGTCTCTGAACTGGACCCCTTGGAGCATGTTGTTTGGTGTGGACCACTACCATAGAGAGGTAATCACAGAGTGCGGCATGGCGAGGACCTTATCCATCCTGTCCGTGGCCTGGGAGAACTTCAAGGCCAACCAGAGCTGGATGGGCCTCATCCTGAGTCTGGCGTGACGGACCATGAACATGCACGCCAACATGTGACCCAAGAGCTGTAGGCAAAGCCTGGCTGGTGTCACCGGGAACCTTGTGACTGAGTCAATGAGACCTTTCAGGGTCTCGAATCTGTCTGGCAGGAGAGAGGCCCTGGCCATCGCTGCGTCCAAGACCGCCCCAATAAACTCTATGCGTTGGACTGGGACTAACGTGGACTTGGTGTTGTTTACCAACAGGCCCAAGGCAGTGCACGTGGACAGGAGGAGCGCCACGTGATCCCTCACCTGCGACTGGGAGGTGCCCTTGACAAGCCAATCGTCCAAATAGGGAAATATCTGGACCCCCTGCCGTCTGAGCTAGGCCGCTACCACCGACATGCATTTTGTAAACACCCTGGGGGAAGACTACAGACCAAACGGGAGGTAGCAAATGGTAGTGATTCTGTCCCACCCCAAAACGGAGGAAACGCCTGTGCCCCTCGAATATGTGGATGCGGAAGTACGCGTCCTGTAGATTGAGGGCAGCGTACCAGTCCCCAGGATCCAGGGAGGGAATGATGGAGGCCAGGGAAACCATGCGGAACTTGAGTTTCACCATGTACTGGTTCAGACCTCGCAGGTCCAGGATGGGCCTGAGCCCCCTTTTGGCCTTTGGGATAAGGAAATAACCGGAGTAATATCCCTTGCCCATGAACTGCTTGGGCACCGCCTCTATTGCTCCTACTCCTAGGAGCTGCCCCACCTCCTGCTTGAGCAGAACTCCATGTGATGGGTTCCCCAAGAAGGACGGGGGCACGGGGGTGGTTGGCCGCGGAGGAAGTGAACTGGAGGGAGTAACCCCGGGAGATGGTGTTGAGGACCCATTGGTCTGAGGTTAGCTGCGACCATTCTGGGAGGAAAGCACACAACTGGTTGGAGAAGGGGAGCTTTATTGGGAGTGGATCCCTCATAAGGACTGGCAGGGTGCCCCCAAACATCCCGTCAAAAGTGCCTTTTCCCCGCTTGCTTGCCTTTGGAGGACCCAGGCTGGGGGACAGGCCGAGACTGCCTCTGAGAGCAGTACACCTATTGTGGAATAGACATGAGGAACACATCTCTTTAAGAGTTCTTGATGGGCCCTGAAGTCCTCCTGCAGGGTGGTGGGGGGCAGGGCCACAATCGCCTCCTCCAGGCGGGGCAAGGAGGCCGGTGTGGTGCTCTGGGTATCGGCTGACACCAGAGGGTCCACCACCTAGTTGGACTCTGTGCATGGTGCCGAGGACCTACGTCCCACCGACTTCTTTCTTGGGCGTCTGGAGAGGGAGGCCGAAGGTGCTTCTGAAACTGGCCACAGAGCGAGCTCCCACCGGGGGCTGCACTGGAGGCCACAGTTCCCACTGGTACCATTGCGCCAAACATGATGCTTGGTGCCACTGCACCTGCTGTGGCACTGGCAGGGGTGGCTGTTCAGGTTGGCTGGCCTGGCCCATCAAAGGACGGCTACAAATGGAGGCCGGGCTGGCATAAGATCTGCTGCTGTTTCTGGACCAGGAGGAGCAGCTGTGCCGGGACTGCGATCTCAACGTGAAGGACTGGTACCAATGGTAACAGCTGCTCCGTGAACGGCCTCGACGGGCGGACTCGCGACAGCAAGACACCGGCGATCAACGCCCAGGGCTGCGATGTCTTGCAGGAGACTTGGAGCGGGTGTCCGAGCGGGAAAGGCATCGATGACCGTGCCGTGACAGAGTGCGGTACCCCCTCCGAGACGAAGACTGTTGGTGATGCCTGCCACGGTCCCGTCGATATTCGCTCCTTGAGGACGAGCGGTGCCAAGAGTAACTACAGGTACTAACACTGAACGAACGAACAGTTCTGGGGACGATCTACAGCAAAGCTGGAGCAGAGTAGTTCTGACACACCTTCACTGGCAGCAAGAAGAAACTGAGGGTGGGGGGAACACACAGATCCCCTTATACTGCGCCAGGCAGGTGCCACTCCAGGGGTTGCGGGGGGCGCTCCCCCCCCTACGGGTACTGCTAGGGGAAAAACTTCTGGCACCGGTGCACATGGAAAGCACGCACACCTATTGTGGAATACACATGAGCAATCACTTGAAGAAGAACCACTGATACATCCTCTCTGGGAACAGTTTACCAACCAGTTATGCATCCACTTTGTAGCTCCATCTAGGTTGTATTTCCCTAGTTTGTTTATGAGCAAATCATGAGACACAGTATCAAAAGCCTTACTAAACTCAAGATATACCACAGCTACTGCTTCCCCACTATCCACAAGGCTTGTTACCCTGTCAAAGAAAGCTATCAGGTTAGTTTGACACAATTTGTTCTTGACAAATCCATGTTGACTGTTACTTATCACCTTATTATCTACTAGGTGTTTGCAAACTGATTGCTTAATTATTTGCTCCATTATCTTTCCAGGTACTGAAGTTAAGCTGACTGGTCTGTAATTCCCTGGGTTGTCCTTATTTCCCTTTTTATAGATTGGTACTATATTTGCCCTTTTCCAGTCCTCTGGAATCTCTCCCATCTTCCGTGACTTTTTGAAGATAATCCTTAATGGCTCAGATATCTCCTCAGTCAACTCCTCGAGTATTCTAGGATCTGGCCCTGGTGACCTGAAGACATCTAACTTGTCTAAGTAATTTTTAATTTGTTCTTTCCCTGTTTTAGCCTTTGATCCTACCTCATTTTCACTAGCATTCACTATGTTAGACATCCAATTGCTACTAACCTTTTTGGTGCTGACTGAAACAAAAAAGTTATTTAGTATTTCTGCCAGTTCCACATTTTCTGTTATTGTTCCCTCCCCGCCTCCATTGAGTAACAGGCCTACTCTGTTCTTGGTCTTCCTCTTGCTTCTAATGTATTTGTAGAATGTTTACTTGTTATCTTTTATGTCTCTAGCTAGTTTAATCTCATTTTGTGCTTGGCCTTTCTAATTTTGTCCCTACATACTTGTGTTGTCTGTTTATATTCATCCTTTATAATTTGACCTAGTTTCCACTTTTTGTAGGACTCTTTTTTGAGTTTCAAATCATTGACGATCTCCTGGTTAAGCCAGTGTGGTCTTTTGCCATACTTCCTATCTTTCCTATGCAGTGAGATAGTTTGCTCTTGTGCTCTTAATAATGTCTCTTTGAAAAACTGCCAACTCTCTTGAACTGTTTTCCCCCTTAGACTTGCTTCCCATATGATCTTACCTACCAACTTCCTGAGTTTGCTGCAGTCTGCCTTCTAGAACAGCCTCTCCCCTAGTAGCTTTCTCCACCTTCTGAAATAAAAAATTGTCTCCAATACATTCCAAGAGAACAAGACAACCCAGGAGAAATATGTAAGTCAAAGACAACAATACCCCATTTGAACCAGCCTAATAATTTCAGAGTCAATACTTCATATTGTTTGCAAGAGTCCCTGTTTAGGCTTAAGGTTACTGCCTATTCATTGCTATGCCATAAACAAATGCAATAATTCCAAAACGCTCAGAACTGATATCACATTCCTGTATGAATACAAGATACTGCTGTGATGCATTTAACAGCATTATGAAATTTTCCAATACCTACAGAACATAAGTAGCTTATTTTATCCGGAGAGGGTAAATGGTTTATATAAATACTATTTTTAATTCCTCCTCACCATTGTTACAGATTTACATTTTCTAAGGTTCAAGGCTTTCTAACCTTTGAAATATTTGGTATTAAATAGCATCTTTTAAAAAAACAACTTTTTTTCTGATAGAACAAAATTTAATTATTTAGGGAAGATTACCTCAGTTACCAACTCTCTCTCCAATGAATAAGTGGAGGGTAATTTTGAGAGATTTAAGGCAGGAAAAAAGTTTTGAATACATGCAAGAGACACATGGAACACCTGCTGGAAGAGATCAGCAAGAGAGAAAAATGTCATTATTCTGTTTAGTGATCAAGAAACTTTGATATACTGTAACATTAAAAACATTTTCTGGATCATACCAAGATCCTCAACAGAATTTTTGTTGTGTTCTGCACTCTGGTATCAGCTGGGGTGTTAAGAATATTACCCTGCTAGGAATAATCTTGCCTTTTTGAAACTACTTGTTTGGAAAAGAGCATATTTTCTTCCATTCAAGCTCTTCTCTGAAAAATTAAGCCAAATGAATTAAGAAATTAGGACAATCTATTTAAGTGTGACTTTTCTTTCCTTTACATTTGTCAAAGTAGCCTTGCATCTCTACAGAAATACACTTTGCATCATACAACTGGTCATTCAGTCTATCACTCACTGAAATCCTGACATTTGCATCAATGCATGCATGAGGATTTAAGAACTGAATGTTACAAGCAAAGGCTACCATACGATGTTTAATAATACCTTTTCCCTGCGCAATTAATGTGCTTAATTTTTTTATTTGTTCTTTTCCTGTCAAGGGAATTCACTAATATTGCTCTAAAAATTAAAGTAATATTTGAGTAACAAAACTGCATTGAGTATTTGGATGCTGAAACATTGCTGGCTGATAAACTCACTTTCCAAAAGTCTTTTTACTTGCTATTTCAACATCAAGCATTTCAGAGAGAGTGTAGAAAGAATACCATACAGTATTAATACTAGAGGAGTATAGGAAAGAGATATCTCAGGAAGTTGTGGGGAGTACTATTATAACTACAGGAGTCCAGATATTCTATGAAATACAAATTCTGAGTAGTAGAAGATCATGCAGTAAGTCCTAAATGGTCAAAAATCCCTAGTCATAAGAATACAAAAATACCAGTGTGGAGGAGGGGGGATACTATTGGCCTCTATATCATAATAGTAACAGTGTGTGCAGTGTTGAGAGAGACTGTGATGTACTGAAAACTATGTTAAAATTATAAGATATCAGCTTAAATTCTCAGGGTATTTCCTGGTCCTAGCTTGTAGGCTAGACGGCTCTGTAGGGAAGCATGTCATCTGGGTCTTTTAGAAGCAGTCAATCTGCAAAGAGCCAGCTTATAGCAAGGTGGGGTGAGTTTTGCTTCTCTGCCTTAGAGAGCAGCCTGCTTTGTCTCTCTGTTTTTGGTTCTTGTGTATTGAAGTTCTAGATTGTAAGAAATAAAGTAGTTTTTTCCATTACAACTCTGAAGAAAGAATATTTTATGTTTTTAGCTAACTTCTCTGTATGTCAGATCACTGAAGCCATAAAATTAAACTAAAACAGCAACAGATGACTTCAGTTACCCAAGTAGTAATGGGGTACTGAGCTGGAGGCTAAAGCAAACTTCAATAATTTATGCAATTACTTGGGAGTAACTGGTTCTGGAGAGCACAAACACATAAAAGATTACTACTGACTACCTCTGAGTAGCATAGGGGATTTGTTCAAGAAATAACCCTGATAGCTGAGCAAGTAACAGTGACAATTATACTGGGCTAAAGCTGATGAACTGGAGGTTTGTAGACATAACTGGTTAGAAGACAAAATACAATAAGACTTCAAAGAAATCAATGATTTTGGAAGGGGAGGGAAGGAGAGGAAAGAAAAAAGCACAGACAGTTGTTTGGTGGACAAGAAGGAAAAAAAAATTAAAGACACCGATTGTAAAGGAAAGCGAGATGGATCCTTGGGTCATGTTTCAAATGGTGAGATGGCATGAAAAGCACAAAACTAACATAGGAAAAACAAGTAGAATGAGATGATTAGGAACAATAGGGAGAAAAGGAGGAAGCGAGAGCCACGTGAGACCTGAAAACAGAAGTACAGTGGATGTCAATATCTGTCCCAATGAGAGCTGAAAACGTGTGTATGTATGTATATCCCTCATGGTGGACAGCCACATAGATATATATTATCAGATGACAGCTCTTGCCCATGCTGCAGGCATAAGTTAAGAACTAAAACTCATAGCTGGAGACCAGACCAGTTCACCTGTATTTTAGTTTTGCTGAAAATAGGTATTAGTCTTATAAGAGTGTATTTAGTGTTTAGACTCTATGAAATGCTGGTAAGTTGCTGCATGCATTATTGTCACTTGTCATGTCTGTATTCCATGCTATAAGAAAATATGTAAGTTTTGCTTTATAACTTTGAAGATGTTTGCTCTGAATTTGAGAGCTCAAGCATGAGAATTGTCCCCCCCGGTCCATCCAGAAGGACTATGAAAATAAGATGGGCCATCAAGGAACATCGCATACAAAGGATAGGTTAACAGCCCCATCACACTTTGGAAATGCTACATGTAAGCATTTACGTGTGGACTTGGAAGCTGAATGAAGAAAATTAAAACAAAGTCACAGGAAGATTCTCCTTCTCTTTCTTCGCTGTTTGAACTCAGACAGGGCCAGAAACTTTAGACTGATGCAGAGATCCCCAGGGGTTACTTCTGGGTCTGTCCTGACAGACACTTAGAATTGACTGATCACTATAACTCTGTCACACTTAAGATTTAGATCAGGGGTCTCAAACTCAAATGACCATGAGGGCCACATGAGGACCAGTACATTGGCCCAAGGGCCGCATCACAGACTCCCCCGTCCCCGCTGCCCTGGCCTCGCCCCCACTCCACCCCTTCCATGAGGCCCTGCCCCTGCCCCACCTCTTCCCACCCCTTCCCTGCCCCCACTCCAACCCCTTCTCTGAAAGGAAACTTCCAGTTCTAAATAACTACAGACAAGAGAACAATTTCACTTATCACTGGATTTTCAGTGTAAAGAAAAACTAATACAAATCTAATTAATTTTTGGGGACTAGTATAGCGGAAGTATATCAGAAATGTTAGTGGTAGGAAAAATTCTGTTTCTATTCATTTAAAAACATCATCTCAATCTGGGCTACTGGGACTAAAACAATGCCCTAAGTCCCAGGTAAGACAGTTACATGACAACTGTTTGAGGTACACTTCCCCGATAAGAAGTTTAAGCAGACAATGACCCAACTAATAATATTTAACAAAATACACAAAAAGCTGTGTACACTTTTGAGCTGTAGCTCACAAAAGCTTATGCTCAAATAAATTTGTTAGTCTCTAAGGTGCCACAAGTACTCCTTTTCTTCGTGCGAATATAGATTAACATGGCTGCTACTCTGAAACCTAACAAAATACAGACGTCTATGTTGCTGCCTTACACATGGACTATATCAAGGCACTTCTTAAAAACTTATTCAGCTGAAATAGAATTATTTTTAACTGAAGAGGGACATGTATTTCTAGCTTGCTTATAAAACATCCCAGAGAGCTGAAACAATCCATATAAACATCAACATTGCGGAAGCCTTATGTAAAAAATTATTTTCAGAAGTAACAAATTTAAACCGTAAAACAGAGTAAGTAGGAGACACCTTATCAAAATACCCACATATGACAGAATATGACCAGAAACACAAGAGATTTACACGTGTCAGGGGAAGATCATGACTATATTACAGGGGTTCCCAAACTGTGGGTCGGGATCCCACAGTGGGTTGCGACCCTGTTTTAATGGGGTCGCCAGGGCCCAAGGGCTTCATCCCTGAGTGGTGGCGCTCAGTTTCTCTCTTTTCTTTGCAGAACCAATACTGAAACTTTCTTCTTATGATTGCCTGCCAGGCTTTCTGAATAATATTGTTGCAGGTTTCTCCATTTTCATTTATTTCAAAATGCATTTTTTTTATTTCCTTTCTTATAACAGCTAAAGTTCCTGTTATTGAAGCAATAAGTTATTCATCCTCCAAGATCTCTGCCTAACTTTCAGTTAAATCACAGAGCACAGTAGAGACTGGAGCATGGTGAACTGAACTTCCCTATGATACTTACCTCCTTTGTAAAACACTGAGATCTCTGGATAATATTGATAATAATACATAGTTCTTATATATTATTACAACAGTTTCTAACAGGGTGGATTTAAGAGCAGAGGAAATTATTATGTGATCAAGCCATCTGTTTAACTAGCGAGCATGAGAAAAACAGATAGTCTTTGGAGGGTAATCAAAGTTCCTTCCAAGTCTCAGGAATGCACAGCTCCTATGGCTTATTCTTTATATGTTGAGATCTATATGCTTCTTGTTTTCCCGCTCCCTCAGGACCACATTTGACTCTTTAGATTTTCATTTTGTAAATTTCCAACTTGTCTAATTTGAGTTCTACATAATTTTCTCCCTTTTCTATTTATTTAATTTTTTTAACCATGTCTGGGACTGTTTTTGTATGTTCACTTGAGATTGCTTTCATTTTGGTGACTCTTTCTGCTAGTTCTTCTACAGAAGATTCAAGATCATTAATTGCTGCCAAAACTTCGCCTTTCATGTATTTCAGCTCAGAAACAATCTTCTTGATGTCAAATTTTGTGGAAGAGGCAAGCTTGGTTTTATTTTGTTTTTTCATTTGGTTTACAGGCTGATTGCTCTGATTCAAATTCAGAGTTGGAGACAAACAACTCCAAGCTCAATAATTCATAAAAGTTTGTGACCACTAATACAAAATAAGTATACCTTGTTCTTTATTTTCACTTGTTCCATTTTGAAATGTTTTCTTTTCAATTTTTGTTAACTGCTTTAACAAACAACTAAAGTAGCTTAGGTCTTTTGAGGACTCATAAGAAAGGAATTATCTGAATCATTTTATATTGACCAAAAATAGAATAACTATTCCATTAAATCCCTAAGTAAAACAGAAAGGATAAAGAAAGCCTTAAAAATAATCTCCCATTTGATCCACCCATTTACCATATCAGTATATTTTTCCAAAAATCAAAGATTTAGTTTTTCATCTGTTTCTTTATATTTTTCTGTTTTTCATTAGCCAGAATTGTTGGCTAAATCTGTTTACTGGAATCTGAAAAAAGGCTTTAAACATGAAGAACTAAAGTACTATCATGTAATTTTTTGGAACAAATAAGCAATATATTATCTGCATAGCATGCTGAATATGTTTCACTGTGGGTCTAAACTGGAGACCATTGTCCTACAGAAATTAACTCTCCTTAAATGGATTATTTAGGAAAGCAGAGAATTAGTAATAAAAAAAGTTCTGATTCAAAAGTAAGTAACCAAATGTTTACATTAAGTTATTCTTATCTTCATATTGGATGAGTCCAAACCCTTATTATAAAACAAATTATCTTGATAACTGAGCTACAGTCTCCCTCAACAAGTGCCTAGAACCATATGATCACTGTTTGAGTACCAGTGAGTTTATATGGATACAGGAGAGGTGAAAATATTCTTAATTCTATTCCATGGAGTATGACAGATGCTGAAATTTAGGGCAAGTTACTGAAATACAAGCTATACATTGACTATACTACCTTTACAATTCTGGAAAACTTGAGGTAGTGGTATAATTTGTTCATCTGAATTTGTTCTTTGTCACAACATTAATCAGTATATGGAAAAACAGGAAGAGACATGGAGTTTTTAAAACAGATCACTAGTTTCACAGGACTGTAGTAAATCCAAATTTAGTAGCATTGCTAAAAAACACAGCATTTCTAAAATGTTGCTCTCTAATTCAGACAGACTGAGTGCAGATTGAAACAATAGTAGGATCTAACCATTTTTAAAACTGTGCTAAAGAAGACTGAGTAGTACATAAAGAATAATAGCAATACCATCAAGAACTATTTGGAATTTTTAGGCAATACACTGCAAGTCCTCTTATGCCTTTTTCCATACACAAATACTAAAGTCTACTTTGAGAACCTGTGTTTCATTATGATTATACTATCCCGGTAATTTCAGTAAGTAGCATGTATTTCCCATCAGATAAAACTGAAATGCAATGTGTAATGAGTGGTATGTATTTTAATTTCTTACCTTGTCAATCATTTTACGTGCTTCCATTTCCTCAGAATTGGGATTTTCCAACTCAATAGTGTAAGTACCTTTGTCACTTTGGTCATCATCATTCTCCTTTTCAGTAGCAGCAGAAACAAGCTGGCTTTTTAATTTTTTGTCCATCTCCTGGTTTTGGCTTGGTCTATGCCCAAGACTTCCTGAACTTCTTAACAATGCAGTTTGTAAGAAAGGTAATGCAACTGAGGGTTCTTCTGATTTTTGTTTTAATAGTTTTGCATGAACACCATGTACTACCCTACTAGTCTGCAAAGGCAAAGAAACCCCTTTGATGTCTCCAGAAGTACCTTTCACTTTCTCAGCTCTCACATGAGGTGTTGAAGAAGGAATTTCTGAGCAAAGAGCTCCCACATTCTGAGAAAAGGAATAAGATCGTCTCTTTCGAGGATGGTCTTCATCAAAAAACTCAATCATAAAGGCAGTCTGACTTATAGCAGCCTGCTCTTCATGCTTTTCTGTAGTATGGGCTTTCTGGTATGACTTTTTCTGTTCCATATGTTGATGTCTTATATGCTCATCAAGTGTTGCTCGCTTATTGTAATGCCTGCGTGCACCAGCATTTTCTGAATCGCTCTGTGTCCCATCATCATGTTTATTCCCTTCAAACAAAACAAAAAGGAAATATATTACTACGAAGTAAAAATGTCACATGGACAGAAGCTGGCAAATTAAAATGTACATGGAAATTATACTTGTTTTTCTGTTGGTAACCCAATGTCCTTCAGTAACAGGCTCTGCAGACTTCCTACAGCTATAACTAACACATTCAACTTGCTACCAGTCAAATAATGAAGTCTTTTACAAGCTGATCAGTGACACAGATGCATTTGACTTGCCTTTTTCTAATCTGTAAATACTTAATCAATGGTTTACAGAACCAGATAATATTATACCAGCTGTACCAGATCTTGGTCTCATTTCATCAACAAGTCACCCAGTCAAATTGCCTTCCTTTATGCAGTCAGCTAATTACACATGACTCCTGCACCAGAATACAAAACTTGACCCTGAAAAAGCTCCGGGAAGTGTTAAGGGGATGCAGAATATAGTTACGTAATAATTCACTGTTCTTGGGAAACACCTGTTGAGAACTTCGGATTTGAAACATTATTTACAAATATTTTCAGAATAGCTTTCCATCTAGTTAATCACTGTAGTTTCCAGAAAAGGGTATTTAGTTAGCATCAGCACTAATCCTTTATCATTCTCTCACACAAGTACAATGAATTTTCCGACCAGTCTCTCCTGCCATCATGTGCTAAAGAGCCAGCAGCATGTAAAATGGGGATATTACTTACTCGCTTTTGTAAAGCACTTTGAGATCTATGGCTAAAGATCACCGTGTGCGAACTTATTATTATATAAAAGACATTTAAGTGAAAGGAACTACATAGCAACTGAAATTTTAAAAGCCAAATTTATTACAAAGCAGTCTTCTGTGAAATGAAACTATAGAAACACTGTAGAATATGTCGCTATTCTCTCTCTTTAAATTATCTGGATTTTCTTTTTTTAGCCATAAGGTGTTTTTTTAAGTAATTTCTTTTTGTGCGGATGTCAAACAATGCATGTTGTCAGTCAGTAAAATGTTGATTTTTCCTCTGGGTCTTCCAGAGTGTTTAGATTGTCATTTAGATTGGAAGCTCTGCTAGTTAGTAACTGTTTTGATATGTCTTTTGTATAGCATCAAACACACTGTTAGTGCTAAACAAATTAAAATAATCATAATTATTGGAAAACTAATATAGTAATTATAAAATTTAAATTTTAAATTCAGCGATTTGCTATTTTGTATGCTACAAAGATTATGAAGTGTTCATTTTTTGTTTCCTTTACCAGACACAGAAGTATCAGCTAGATAATAATATGAAACAGTCATCCAGCTGGCTGTGATGATAATGTTACATGAAAATAGAAGTTCATTTTCCACAGTTAATTTGGAATTTCTGGTACTCTGTTTAACCAAAATGGGAGCATTGAAGAGGTAATGTAACAAAGAAAATAGAATAACTACAGAATTTATCTAGCAATCAGACATCATCTAGAGCAGGAGTGGGCAAACTATGGCCCGTGGGTCAGATCTGGCTCGTCAGGGCTTTGGATTCGGCCTGTGGGATTGCCAACCGCTTGGCGCCACGGGGCTAAGGCAGGCTCCCTGCTTTCCTTGGCCCCGTGGCAATCCAGGAAGCAGCCGGCACCACGTCCCTGCGGCCCCTGGGAAAGGGGGCGGGGGCAAAGGGCGCCACATGCTGCCCTCGCCTACAGGCACCGCTCCCCGCAGCTCCCATTGGCCAGGAACTGTGGGGGGCAGTGCCTGCAGGCAGGGATGGTGCCTGCAGGCGAGGGCAGTGCACGGAGCCTTCTGCCCCCTTCCCGCCTTCCTCTAGGGGCTGCAGGGATGTGCAGCCAGCTGTTTCTGGGAGTGGTGCAGGGCCAGGGAAGGCAGGGAGCCTGCATTAGCCCCGCTGCACGCTGCTGCCACCCCAGAGCCACTCAAGGTAAGTAGTCCCGGGCCAGAGCTTGCACCCCAAACCCCTCCTGCACCACACACCCAACCCCCTGCCCTGAGCCCCCTGCTGCACCCTCCTCTGCATTCTAACCCCTGCCCTGAGCCCCCTCCTACACCCCACACCCCAACCCTCTGCCCCAGCCCTACATTCATGGCCCTGCATACAATTTCCCCACCCAGATGTGGCCCTCGGTCCAAAAAGTTTGCCCACCCGTGATCTAGATTCTTTGCTCTTTCCTTTGTTAGAGGATGAAAATACAAAATAGCTACTTAAAAAAAAAATTGGGATTACCAAGTAGGGATGTGGAAGAAGCTCAGAACCGTGGTAATATTCCATGATTCATACTAATATAATATTCATATACTGTGACAGGGTCGGTCAGGATGGCTATAGGAGAGTAATAGAAGGCAGATATATAAGCCCCAGGCTAAGTAGGTCCCTTTTCCCCGGGTAAGGTAACGGGGAAGGTTCCAGAACAATCAAGAACCTTCTGGAGACAATTAAGACAGGCTGATTAGAACACCTGCAGCCAATCAAGAAGCTGCTAGAATCAATTAAGGCAGGCTAATCAGGGCACCTGGTTTTAAAAAGGAGCTCACTTCAGTTTGTAGTGTGCGTGTGAGGAGCTGGGAGCAAGAGGAGCGGAGAGCGAGAACGTGGACTGTTGGAGGACTGAGGTGTACAAGCATTATCAGACACCAGGAGGAAGGTCCTATGGTGAGGATAAAGAAGGTGTTAGGAGGAGGCCATGGAGAAGTAGCCCAAGGAGTTGTAGCTGTCGCACAGCTATTCCAGGAGGCACTCTAGACAGCTGCATTCCACAGGGCCCTGGGCTGGAACCCGGAGTAGAGGGTGGGTCTGGGTTCCCCCCAAATTCCTCCCAACTCCTGGTCAGACACAGGAGTCGTCCACCTGGACTGTGAATTCAGAAAAACAGTCAAGCTGAGGGCTGCCGTGAAGCTCCAAGGTGAGCAAATCCGCCAATAAGCGCAAGACCCACCAAGGTAGCGCAGGAGCTTTGTCACAATACATATTTATACACAGTAGGTTTAAAAGATGGGCTTTTGCACTAGAACTTAATGAGACAAAAAGATTTGACATATTAGATTTTCTGTTTGCTGTTATCTCTAATATTAACAATAGGATAAAAGTGTACTTCTACATGGCTTGTTCTTATTATTGCAGTGGTTATAATCTTCACATCACAACCTACTATGATAACTAACTTAGACAGAAAGAACTCTGAAGGAGCCATCTTTTTATTATGTGTTTGCACAGTGCCTAGAACCGGGGGCCCTGGTCTAAAACTAGGGACCCTACGTGTTACCACAATATAGCAATAGTAATACTGTCGTGAAATGTATAGGTCACAATTTTTTGCACCATGATTTCATTGCAGGTTTAGCTAGGAATAGAAGACAGACAGGGAGAAGTTACCAACATGTTAAAAAGCTTCATTACAATGCTCAGAGTCAAGCTTGCAGAGTGGTTGGAGGTATTCCCTCATGAAGGGGGGAAGTGCAAGAGACCACCTGTGACACAGTAGGTCACACAGTGCATTATCCAGAACAAATTCCTGCAGTACAACATATATTTTCAATTGAAAGAACTGTAAATGTGTGTTTGTAACAAACTTCTTCAAGTTTCTGCTACCATAAAAGGGAAGTAAGTCTTGCATGCATATGCCTGCCCAGGCAATAGTTCTTCCCATTTTTCACAGTAACATGTCTGATAGTATAAAGAATTTTTAAGAGTCCAGTACACTCCAATGTCATGAACAGCAAAGCAGTAACTGTGATATTATGCACTAAAAACACTGAAATAATACTAAGCTATTATTTCACGAATAGCATGGTGATATTGCTGTTTCTAAGACTTGTATGGAAAAGCCAGCTTTCAAAGAAAACTTTTGATCAGTAAGAGACAAAGAACATTTACTCAATCCCAATTGACTGAGCAGAACAGTATATTTAGGTTACAAAGCTAAGAAATAAGAATTGCACTGTTAAGCTTTCAGGGTTTTTTAAAAGTACATATTTAGTAGACTTTTAAATATTTGTCATCGTTTTCTTTCTGAAAAATTTGAATGTCAGTGGAATATTCATGAGCAAATAATCATAACAGAATTTTTCATTAATTCTGCTTAATGAAATCCCCACATATATTTTACTCCTTTGAAAAGCTATTACCCACCGCTAAATTCATTTTCATTTGAAATGTCATTGGATCTGTAGTCTGCAATTAATCAACTGGAACTTTAGTTAACAAAAATATTTTACTGATGTATTACAAAACATTTTGGTTTATATCAGAGTATGGACTTAAAGTTGAATCCAGAGTCCCAAATCAGTATGTTAAATAGAGTATCTGTGTATTCTGCATATCTAGCCATTAATGTGCATCTTCTTTAGCTCGCATGAATGTGATTATAGCAAAAGGATTTTTTTATGTATCCAACAGAATGTTTGCTGTTGAAAGAACTACAGAAACATGTGTTAAGTCACAAGTTTTGATTATCAAGAGTGATTCAACTTTTGTAAACAAATGAATGTATAGTCTTATAAATTGTGTAACATTACCCAAGATGTTTTTTCCTTCAAAGAGCAAGCTTTTGGAAGATATGAAGCCTTCAACTGTATAATAACGTAACACAACTCCAGTCAGTATACTTACTGTAGGATCATTTAAATTAACTGTTTTACTTTTTTAAGACTCCATCCTGCAAAGAAATTTGCTACCACACTCTCCTGTACAGATGCAACAATGACTTCAACTGGACTCCACAAGACTGCAGGGGTCCACCCATGACCTCTATGAAAGACTGAAGCCTTAGGAAATAAATATAGCTGAAATTATTCACTTTACCTTTCAGCCTCTTCAAGTACACTGGAACATCACTCTTAATACTTTTGGAATCCTCCTCTGTTGCTTCCCATATCATTCTAGGGGGATTGTTCTGTGCTAGCCAGTCAGCTACTTTGCTCTCAGCAGCCATCATCACAGTTTGAAGCCCAGGTAGGTCCTGTCCACTAGGAGAAGACTTCTTTGGCTTGTGGCGCTGATCTGATGTGAATTTTGTCACATGATCTTTGATAGTTACTTTTCCTGGAGTGGTGTCATCAAATTCAATGGTAAATGAAGCATGTCCTGCACCTGCTGCATGTGAGGTTTGGGTGTCTTTTGTTGGGATTTCATGAATAGTGCTCTCTGCTATTTGTGAAGGTTGATGGAATTCTTTTGTAGGAATTTCAAAGTAACTTGGCTCCCTACAGAAAGGATAAAGTTCTTCTTCATTTGCAGCTGAAGATTTCTCCTCAACTTGCTTGACATCTGTGCTGCATCCTATTAAGAAAAATAAAAAATAGATTTCACAATACTGGGGAACTTCGGGGTCTTCAAGGAATTTCAGAATTCCTATAAAGGCCACTGGAGTAATTCCTGGAAAACAGCACAAGCCCATGCAGAAGACTGAACAATGTACTTCTGGAACTGTAAGTTATTTTTGCTATTTGAAAAATGTCACTGAAGAGGGGACAGCCATGACTGTAAGCATGTCAAGCTGGCAGAAAGTTCTCTTAGAATTTGTCAAAGAAAATTTGCAATCCAACAGATTTGTGGATGATGGAAGGAGATTCATATTAATAGCAACATAGAAAATAGTTCGAAAAATCATAAGAGCTAATATTTTGAAAAATAATATTGCTATTCAGAGCTACCTGGAAATCATCAAAAAGCAACTGACTGGACTTATGGAACAAGTGTCCTGAATTGGATGGGGTTGATATGACTTCATTTCCTAAGCTATACAGTCAGTATAATTTTTCATAGCAAGACTGTTCGGAAAAATAATTCAAATATGAATGCAAGATCAAAATGAGTTCCCATGTGAAAGTTAAAACAAAGAACAAGAACAGGCATTTGAGGCTGTTTTATAACACAAACATGTTCTACATTTTTACAAAAGGTGAATTATAAACTAAATTCCTAATGATACGTGCCCCAGTTTCACTGAACACAATTTATAAAGCACAGGAACAGCAGACTAAAAACTACAGTGGCAAAAAGAATTCAGGAATTTAATAAATTTCATGCTTTTGAATGGAGCAAAGAAAACAGGAGAAGTGGGGGAGTGGGATGGGAAAAGTGTGTCCCACTGCACATCCTGAATTAACATTAAATTAAAGCTTTCATGTGGCTGCTAGCAAAGCGATTTTAGGAAACTAGCCTTTACATGCATTTGGCAAAAGAAATATTCATCTAGAAGTTAATCGCAGCAAGCCAGACTCCAAACAATATAATTCAAATGGTTCTCACACTTTTTACATGATTCATATTAAGATTTGTAGAAAAGGATTTTAGGACACAAAGAGAAGTATTAAAAATCTATTAATATGTTCATCATGTGGCTGAAAATAGACAAATTGTATCCACCTAAGATAGTTAAATCTGTACCTGAAATCTGTTATTTAGCCAGTAAGGTAGCAATGTAAATAAAGAAATGTACAAATGAATTATAAATATTTCCTGTTATTCTTCAGGAAAGATTTGCTTTTTTGACAAGTCTTGATTTATTTTCAGTATCATGTGTCTTTACAAAAAGATCAAAAAGATGATGAAACCACAGAAAACAGGATGGGTTAATTTGATCCTGATAATATGGACTACTTTGAGAGTAACACAGTGGTTGGAAAAGTTCAAGAATGAACGGTACTAAGGAGGGATGAGAGGATTAATGTACATCCTCCCCTTATTCTCATGCTTCAAATCTTACAGAATAAGATCTCTTAAAACAATTTGTATGCCTTGTACTAAGTTACTTTCTTTCTTTATATTATTATTAAAATGTTTCTGCAGTAAAACATTTTTGTACCTATTTTAAAAGTACAATCTAGATCAGATCAAAAGTAAAATTCTTCTCTTGACTTTCATATCAAGACACCATTTCTTGTATAAAGTGAGGTCTTTAAATAGCCTGAAAAAAACATATTGGAATACATAAAATGTGATCTGAACACTTTAAGACTGGGAGTCAATCTAGTTCAAACCTAAATTATGACAAAGAATGAATTTATCTCAAATAATTTAGGTAAAGAAAAAGGTATGCTGAGTAATTTTTAAAAAAAATTATAGATTTCCCCATACAAGCCAACGAGCGATTTCTCATAAAACAGGTAAGAATTTATTTTAAAAGTAAGCACAAAACCAATTTAACAAAATATATTAGCTAAAAAATAGGAACTTTTTTCAAACTACAGCTTTTGCAATCTTGTGTACGGTGAGATTTTTCAATGATTAAGAAGCACAAGAAACAAAATGTAATATAGTTTTAATCTTCTATGTTCCACTGTAGTATAAGCAAAAACAAAAAAGACCCAAGTTTCATGTTGATGGAGATCTCCTTTCGGGGAATGCTCTAACTATGTTATCTTTTAAAATTAAATTACTGGTATTATATTAGATTTGTAGAGATTAAAATGAATAAGAGTCTGTAAAATAGCCTCACCTTTGCCTTCATAATACCATAAAGTAATCCGCACTGCCCAAGCAATCTGTGCATCAGGAAAATGTATGTAGAACTGAAACATAACTACATAAACACTTAACACTGAAGTGGTTCATCACAACAATTTCTGAGCTAAATAGGAATTACAAAAATGTATTTGTGAATGGATTCTAAATTATCATTTTGGTGGAGTGGGTTGGGGAGAGGACAGCACCAGGCTGGTGTGGGGAGTGCAGGAATAGTCAGAGGAAGGAAGCAATGTCCTGGTCTTGCAGCAGAGGAGCACAAGGAAAAATGCAGTTGGTGCTTAGCGCTGGAGAGCAAAGCGAATGAGGCTGGATGGTGGGAGAAGTCAAGGCTGACGTCACATGAACTGCATGCGCAGGGAGCCTGGATGGGGAAAGAGCCTATCTTGGGAAGTAGAGCTTGAAGATTTGTGAGAGGGCAAGGAAGGTTGTGAGCAGTGGTGTGGGATGGGGGAAGCAGGAGTTGAGAGTAAGTTTCTCGGTAGCAGGGGGCAGAGGATAAAGGGGTGTATAGGGAGATGATCTTCCACCTTGCACAGTTCCTGAGCTAGGAAACTGAACCAGGTGCAGGTTCTGGGAGGCAAACAGGGAAGCAAATAGCGTTGCAATTGCCACAGGGATATTGTGTGATTGGAAATAGAATCATAAGAGTTGGAAGCAGAGGTAGTCTGAGTGATCATGATTGGGCAGGAAGGCTATCCATGAGACACCGGCGTCACTGAGTGGTGGTGTTCACTATAAAAGAGTTTGAAGAACACCTGGCCTAATACATTATCTTATCTGAAAATATATGGATTCAGAAAATTATTTTATTGGAATGAACTCACAACTTGGGTAAAAAAAACCCAGCAAAACTCACTTTGTATCCTCACTGGCACCACGTTTTACAGCTATGTTGGTTTTTTATTTTGTTTTTTTGCACACACGCAAATAATTATGGGGCCCTAAAATTCCATTTGTCCTGCAGGACAAGAATGTATGTATATGTACTCATGGTTATTCAATGGAATTCATCTGTTGGCCTGCAAGACTGGAGATTTTTTAAGGCACTTGTACTGCACTTCTGAAAAACACGTAACAGTTTTAAGAAACTATTTCCACAATATTCAGGTTATTTATTATTCAAAAATTCTCTTCTGTACTTCGCACGGTGTGATTTTATATATTTTCCACTTTAACGACACAAAAAATGACCTGACGTTGCACAGATTTTTCAAACGAGCACTTCAGCAAAAGTTGAACAAAGAAAAAGATCTGCAGTTACTGTCCTTTCTTCTATTTTAGCAGACTAGTTTGTGATTATTTTGTCCAGTAGCAAGACTATAAATAAACTGATAGCTTTTCCATGTTCTCTTTTAAATGACAAAGTCACTCCATCAATCCAGATGCTAATGTTAGAGACAGATAAACCTAAAAGCATGAATTGGAGATCAGAATGGCAGATTTACATGCCAGTAAAATAATGCAAAATTCTTGAAAAGTCTTGTTAGCCACTATTTGAAAAGAAATGTAACACAATTTTTCAGACACAGAAGCTAAGACGTGCCAATATTAGTACCTAGTGGAATCCCATTCTTCTCATCTCTTATCCTGTTTTTCCCCTTTCTGATTCTTTTCCAGACTATTGCTTTTTCTTTCATACTTCCTCTCTCTTTTCCTTTATTGGCCCTTTTGCTTTTCATAGTTCACAATTTTCTAGTGACTTTACTTTATGTCCTATATTTCCCATCAGGTCCAGAAAAATCTAAATAATAATTTATCACTATTAAATACAAATATTTCCCCACATTTTTATGTTATAGCAACTTGTCTTTTAGCAAATGTGTGAAGTTGCTCTCTAAACATTTGTTTTTATCTTTTGTATGTCACTTTTCACAAGTAGTAAGTTGACTAAAAATTACAAAAAGAGGATTAGAAGCTATCTTTCGTTGTCTAAATATTTTAAAAGGTCCCTGATCTACAAAGTTCAGAATGCCTCCTGTGACATGCTGTGCACGTTCACTTCCATAGCCTTGCATAGGCTGACATAAGCGTTACTCACACTTATTCTAGGTCCCTGTACCTCAAAGTATTTAAACATGCACTTAAGTGTTTTGCTGAATTGAGGCCTTACTGTTTAATTTTAAGGATCACCTGGATCTCTTTTTAATTTATCTTTCAGAGATTTAATATTCTAGTGTTGCCCTAGAATGGCAGTTTTTTGTTACCTGCAAAGAAACTTTACATATTAAAAATACTTTAAAGTTACCCACTGTTGGAATTCAGAACTACTTAGGTCCCTATCTTATAAAGTACTGTATGAAGAACTTAGATAATGTTCTCCTCAAAGCCTTAAACTGAATTTAAAAATTTAAGTTTTTGGTCCACTATTCCTATACATTTAGATTTAGAAATTCAGATTAGGAGAATTAGTGATGCGAAATTCTACAGCAATTAATGAAACCACAAATACTTTTTTGGGGGGGAGAAGGGGTGAGTGGAGGAAAGGGGTGTGATGAGAAGAGTTAGATCCCAGTATACTTTCCACTAGCAGAGAAAGCTAGAGCAAATGAGTGTACTTTGAACTCAGCTCAAAAGCAGCAGTATTGGGTCATATATGACTGTATACACCATTTCATGGATCTATAGCTCATAAAATTACATCACTATATTTCTCTAACAAAAGCACAAGAATGTGCCTTTTTGGAATCGAGTCCACTGTGTTCTGTTTACTACGAAGATTTTCCATTAGAGTTTCCATTAAGGTTGAAAGACAGTAATACCAAAATAATCTCATTAACTTGAGACTTTAAAGACTAATTTCACATAGCTGGTTTAGCAGCAACAACTCTCCCATATCAAACTCCTCATTAAATCATACTCCATCTATCGTAATGTATACTTTACCTTCTAGTCAACAGAGAATTTTTTTTTCAAATTGTTAAAGTCTGATGGAGACTCTTATTTAGATTAATTTATTACAATTTTTGGATTTGTGTTATTGAAACAAAAGTTTGAAGAATTATAAATATAAGAATCTATAATTTACTTGTTCTAGACCAATGGTCCCCAAACTGTGGGGCACACCCATGTGGGGGTGTGTGGAGTAACGTGTGTGTGTGGGCCATGGCAGGGCCTGGGCCAGCCCCCATGAGGGGTGGGAAGGAAGTGCCATCCAGCCCCACTCCGCCCACTGCTCCGCTCCAGGCCATGCCCCTGCTCCCAGCACCCGGGCTCAGCTCCCTAGTGCGGCTCCTGGGGGACAGGGGCAGACCTGGTAAAGGGGGGGGGGTGCACGAGCAAAAGAGTTTGGTGGCCATTGTTCTAGACAGTCTTGCATTAAGAAGGCTGTTTCAAAGATCTTTTATTCGTTTGTGTTAAATATCTGAGATAGCAATGATTTACCATACAAAAAAAGCAAATTATATGCTACTATCTCAGCTGGTCAGTGCTGGACTACAGGTTAGATCTAAAAAGTTGAAACAACATTCAAGGAGATGTGAAATTTCACAGGAGTTCCAGTTATAATAAATAAAGAATGGTTCCCTCACACATGAATGGTTTTTCCAATTTCTGCCTGAATGTACTTATGCTGTAATGTTGAGACACACAAAAATTATATGTAAGTCTGTTGAAAAGCAACAAAAATAAGTTTTAATGGAAGGATGAAAACTTTAGGGGAAGCAAGCCCAGGAAATTATGCACCAGTGAAGTGGTCCAAAAAAGGCTATGTAATAATTTATTTGGTATTAAAACTGTGTGAAAATATGTAGTAACTTTGGAACAGTTCTACAGCAAATACTAGTATCACAGGAAAGCAGGTTTTCTGGGGGAGGGAAGCCCACTAAGGTATACCACATAGAACTAAATTGTTTGTCCTGCGCATGTCAGAAGACAGACAGGATCCAAGGGATGTGATTTAATTAGGTCATAACTTTACTAAACTTAACTCAACCTATTCAGCAATAAATTGTACAGTGCAGATCATGGTTCCTTCTTTAATTGTTTCCACCTGGTGGAGGGCTGCCATTAGACCTCCAGCCCTCCAAAGTAGGTTCCCAGCCCGTTGCTGGGACCCCACCTCTCTCCCCTCACATGAGGGTTAAATGTCTGGGGAAAGAGGGTTGGTCTCCTCGCAGAACCACACTTTAGGAGCTGTTCTCAGCTTCTTTAGGAATGGTCTTGAAGGCTAATTCAAATGCTAGTTTATCAGGGAACGGGACCTCTAAGGAGCAAATACCTGCATTGTATACCTGTCACCTGCTAAATTATGACAGCTTGAACCTTACCTCCTGACAGGGTTCCTGAGCTGTTGCGGGGATGACAAAGCCCCCACCCCCCACTCCACCCTAGCCAAACGTCTGACAGTGATGGAAAAATTCCTTCCCAGTCACAAAAAACAATTATCACAATGCCTACAGTAGACCAAAAAACCCAGTCCTACACTAATTCTATGTATGGGAGAGAGGGAGTGGTTAATCCAGAAATGAGAGGGGATTCATGCTGGAAGGCCAGGGCTTATATACACTCCCCAATGTGTGCAGGGGCCAATGGTTTACCTGAGCCCTACCAGCCCACCCACCAGCTCAGGTGATTCCCTCTGAGGTTGGGAGGGAGTTGACCGGCAGGTGAAGAGGAGGGCGAGGGGACAAGTAAAGGAGCCACAATCCATTTCTTCCTGCCAGTCCAGAAAAAGCCCTTTGTCTCCTCAAGATGGCCTTCCACCTGACATGTCTGCTCAGGCATTCTGCCAACACTAATACGGAGAAGTATCAATACGTATCTAATACGTATCAAATACGGAGAAGTTGGAACACATGGAGACTGAGTTTGAAAGTCTACTGATAACCTCAAGTGATTAAGAAAATAAAATCACTATTTTTTGTTTTAAAGTTTTAAATTATTAAAGTTCTAAATCCTTGCAATTTGAATCCTTTTAGAGAAAGGAACCAAATATTCACCAGTATAGGGTTTGTGGTTTTTGTTTATTTCATGGGGCTTTTTTTTTTTTTTTGGCTTTAATGCTCTTGTACAACTTTATTCACTTAAGTCTGTTCACTATATTCTTCTGTCACATGTTGAATTCCATTCTTTGTTAGAAGTAATAACCCTTCAATTTAAAAAAAGAAGCTATTTGAACAAATATTTTTATTTAATCTCTCTGACAGTGATTCTGTTTGTAGCAGGTACCTTCATGATTAAATAACCAAAGAAAAGGTATTTCAAAGATAAAATGGAACTGTTTCACACAGTGAGATGATGCACATTATGTATTCTCCTGTGAGGCTCCATGCCCAAATATTTTTTATAACCTTGTATCAAAATTTTGTCTAATCTTGCCATTCCTCACTTTATTTGTAAATTACCACAATTGAGCACATTAAGCAGATCCTTTAGACTTCCATTCATTACTGAAGTTCTTCTCTAGCACAGACAAACTTTCTTTTTCCTTCCCTTCTACTGCTGAGACAGGTTTTTATCTCATTGACTAGTTGGTTTAATCAGATGTTGGCTTATCTTATCTGCTTTTCTTTGAATTCAGACAGCACTGTAGAAGCCACTCCTCTCTTTCAAAGTACTTATGCTATTATGAAGAAAGCAATTTTAATGTATGAATAAAATAAGACAACAAATTGCACATCATTCTGGAGTACTTTCATACCTTGGGTGCGATCTTCAGAAGTCACCCAAAAAGTGGCGTTATTTCAGCACATGTATTCTGTAGAGATTATTTTTTATTTTTAATTTTTTTAAAAAACAAATAGTCCTACATAAAAATTACAAAAAAACCACAGAATTGCACAATTTCACTATTCAAAATGTAGCATTAAACAAAAATGAATACAATTTTTTTTTTAAATCCCTCTTAAAATTACCCTTCTTCATTTGACTTTTGTTTTCTTAAAAGAAAACTATCCTCCCACATGTTCACATACAATATTCCTCCTCTGAATCAGAAGAACGGTCAGGACTACTGACCTATGGAGTGAACAATGCCACAAATGTTGGCATCTGACCAGGTGAGAAAAAAGGAGGTGGCGGCAATAACACCATGGAAGAGACAGAAGGATGACAGAGTGAAAGATTTCATGACCAGTGTTTTACAATCCCCCAATTTTAAAAAGGAAGAAGGTGGACCACCCTACCACTAAGACGATATACTTCACATTTTAAAGGGAGGGCCCCAAAGAGATGGAGAAGGTAAGAGCTCATCAGACAGCTTGAGGGAGAAAAGTACTATGATGCTAAAGCTCACTACTTTCTACTTGCCTTCACAGACAGCAACAGATATTTTTCCTTACCCAGCCCCACAACACACGCAATTTTCCCTATGTTGAGAGGAATGGAGACAGAACCACATATGACAGCTCTTAGTCACTGATGACTTTATTACGAGAACTTTACCACCATCTTTACAGACCAAAACCCCACAGAATTCACGGAATTCTACCTGTCCCTTGCTAGGGAATTGGGACCCGGAAGTGAGAATGCTGCAAAAATGGTATCTTCAGAGAAATAATTTTTTAATTAACATGAAGTGTAGGTTGGTGAACTTACAAATGAGTTATGCAGTTATGTTATCTCAGACAAGTATTCACAAACCCTTTATATCACACCATCATGCATTTAATTTATCCTACATACAGTACAGATTTTTTGTAGTGAAATTTAGAGAGTTTCTTGCAAATTATTGTGACTATTTCTGTATACCTATGCCTGTAAAACTAGGTGTCTTAGACCAACTATAGACTCAAGAAGAGCCACAAAAACCTCAGAATGTGACCAAAAAAATGTTTACACAAAAAAGTCATCACTTTAAAAGAAACCTTTGGAGGTCTTTACCCAGTCTCTACTCACTAATCTAAAGCCCTAGTGGTGAAAGCTTTATTCCATTAGAATGTGGAAATCCAAGGCTGCCAAACTCACATATAGTCCCCAAAGGTCCTAAGATATTGGATTTTAAGTTCACTACATTTTTAAGTTATTTTGGGTTATTTTAAGAGACTTCTAGGGCTTGCTCCAACCCCTCTCTGGTAGGATTCATGGCAACTAGAACAGATGATGTAAAAGGAGGAAGGACACAAAAATCATCCCAATTTTTTTTAAAAAACCCACCTTCAAACACACACACACACACACACACACGTGGAAGTCTAAAGTAAGGCTCCCAAATCCATGTATAGGCACCTAAATAATAGTGGCTTGGATTTGCCTTGATTTAAATAGGATTTGTCAGTGTTCAACACTTTCCAAAGTGAGTCCACTTTTATTTGAATACCCTCATGATGGATTTAGGAGCCTAACTTTAGGTACCCACATTTGTAAGTTTTGGCCATATATTTTACACAAACTAACTTTTAACAGCATAAGTAGTAGAAACGGAAAGTCCTAGTTACAGAAACTATGGGTAAATGAACATTACAACAAGGATTTTTCTTGCAAATTTAACATATAAATCAGAATATCTTTTTTTTTTTTGCATTAACTATGGACTAACATTAACGCTGATGGAACATTAAGGAATGACAGTAGCACAGAACGCAAAAAGAAAAGGAGTACTTGTGGCACCTTAGAGACTAACCAATTTGGAATCTTGTATTGCTGGCATCCACACAGCAAAACAAAACAGAACCATTTATTTTCACAGTCAGAGATATTGATTTGGTGACAGTGTCCATTACAATAGATTAATTTTTATTATACCAAATGACAGATGTGGATTTAATCACTATTAGATCGATACTGGTTCAGAAGAATGACTTTACTCACTATATCCACTAGTAAGCTATTGTACTGTGTATAAAGTGATTTAAGTAACATACTCTGTACTCAGAACAGTACAGTTCTGTTATTGTTAAACTGCTATTTATGAACTTTTTTTTTTTTACTAGCCAAACTTATCCTAGCTTTTATCACTGAATAATTGTCAGCAATCCAAAAACTTGGCTGGTTAACAAAATCTCATTTATTAGAATTTGGATTAAATGCATAGTGGATATTACGTGGAATCAAATAATTAAATCTTTGTCTGGGTTGAGTTGCTAGGGGTGCTGAAACAATTTTTATAGTGGGGGTGCTGAGAGCCATTGAACCAAACTGTAAACCCTGTATATGATGGAAACCACTTCAAAACAGGGGGTGCAGCAGCACCCTCAGATCCCCTAGTTCCAGCACCTATGTGAATTGGTATTAAACAGAATGAAGTTGAGAAATTTCTCAAGCAGTCAGAATCTCCAACATGTATTTATATCCTTTTTGTTCATGAAAGCACAGCTTTATTAAATATTTGGCGAATAACTCTGCCCCCTGCATCATGGCAATAGTTGAGGAGAACTAAAGAAGGTATTCACAAAGGGCAAAATCCTAGCTCCATTAAAATTAATGGGCGTTTTTGCCTCTGACTTCAATAGGGCCAGGATTTCAGCCATAGACTCCAATACGATGAAAATCTGTCATATTTGCTGTCATAAAACAGCAACAAAAAACAGAAGGTCAACAGAGAAAGGCAACTCTGCAGCATAAAGTTCAGATACTAGTGAAGCAACAGTATTTAACAGTGATAAAAGAACATACAAAATTAGTTATTTTTTATATATATATATATAACTTATATAGTTATAAGTCATTAATTATTGAAAAACAGTTATCTTTCTTATATACCTCTGTGGGGTCCCACGTTTTAAGAGCTACTTACTTACTAAAGAGTAAAAAAGATACTACAAATTGAAATGTTTTCTGAACAGTCTCACCTGAAGCTCCTGTTTCATGTATTTTTTCTTCATGTTTGCAACCATTTTTTTCATCAGCTTCATCCTCACCCCACCAGGATGGCTGTCCATACAAAGGTGTACCACGAGGCATGGCAGAAAGATCTATAAAAATATTCCAAAACCAAAGAAATTAATTCACCATTTACTTTACATAAGATGTTCAGATACAAGTGACAAGGAGAAAGAGAAGTTCTGATGGAACTTGTATGTTGAAAGTTGAAACAGTTTGATTGCTTGTGTTTCCTCCAATACAAAACCAATTTAATGTCTGAACAAATGACCTGCACGCTAAATATAAAAGCTTACTAATGATCTGACCAAAACTGCTTGCTTAGGAATTTATTCAAATACAAGTGACTTACATCTTGCTGCTACTGCATAGTATTTTTAAATATTATTTTCTGCTTTCATTTAAAAGACAAATCAACTCACTATCAGTACATTATTAAAAGCTACCATTTCTGTGAAAGGATTCTCTCTTTTACCCACACTGAACTTTCGCTGGAATACTATCACATGGAAAACTGATCAAATTTTGTAATGCTGCCAAGGTTTCAAATAGCTGGCAGTTACTAAAGAACACCAATACGTACACACTTATATAATAGTTAGACTACACTATTTTTAAAGCCATATTTAAGTAAGAAAATATAACTATAAAAAAGAACTAAATCTCATGATTTAGTTATAATATACATAGTACAAGTATCTGAACAGGAAAGGGTTAAGTAAGAAATTAGATATGAAACAGTTATTCCACCTCCATGACTAACCAGTCAGTTGAGCTCTGACCTGCTCTCCATATTAAGAACAACTCATATTTCTTAAGACAATATTGCACCCTATTAAGATTTGGCAACTTTAATATCATCAAGATGTTCTAAAGGAATATATCTTAACTTATTTTATATTGTATTTCAACACCAGATATCTCAGTGACTGGGTATATGTGCTCTCTATGGTAAAAACAGCTCTGTTTCCTTTTCAGAATTCCCATATCTCTATAATTTTATATCAGACATTTTTGTTTGGCGCACAAAATAGAGTATCTGAAAGTATTCTATATTTTGACAGTAATATGCACTATTTGCATGCTAAGAAATAAGGACAATTTGTGAACTTCTACCTTGCTAGCAAATAATGGTTTGTTCAGTAGTGTTCAAAGGGTTAATCTTCACCCACAAATAAATTGATGGCCGCTTCAAATATTTAATACAATTTAAAATATCCATATATCTAATTATTTTTCTTCCAAAACAATGTTCTTCTACCTTAGAATATACTGTAGTTTAAAAAAACCCAGCAACAAACAATAGAGTGAATTTTAGTGTATTTAACTGCATGAACAATAGAAAACACTTACGTATGTAACAAGCGGCTGAAATAAAAATCAATACACTTCCGAGTAGAGCTGGGAAAATTTTTTCATATAGTTTAATTCAATAAAATGAAAATGTTTTCAGGTTGATTCTGATAAGAAAGAAAATCTGTGCGCCCCGTTAGCCCAATGGTTAGGACACTTGCTTGACAGATGGGAAAACCAGGTTTGAATTCCCACTCTAGAATAGGGATCTAAATTAAGATCTTCCCTTCCCAGGTGAGCGTCCTTACCACCAAATTATAGGCTATTCGGGGGTGGGTTACTCTCAATCTTTCCTGTTGAATACATTCCATTTTGTATAAATACTTAAATATTCATGGGAGCAGGGCCTTGAATGCAAATCTCTCCCCTAGCAGATGAGTGCCCTAACCAGTAGACTATAGGGTATTCTGCTCTCAATTGCTTATAATGAAGCTGTTCCAACTTTACAAAAATATTCATGGGTGGGGGGAGAAGGGGAGGGGAGAGAGAGAACGAACAACTATATACCCTGTTGAGTAAGACGCTCACCTGGGAGATAGGAGATGTGGATTCAAATCCATCTTCTGAATCAGACAAAGAAGATTTGAATTCATATCTCCTACCTCTCAGATGAGTGTACGTTCTCTGGGACAAAATCTGTCCTTTCTTCTGTGTTAGCATTGCGCCGAGCACAATGGTGTCCTGGTCCATTATCAGGGTCCCTAAGCGCTAAAGTAATACAAATAATATTAATATAACCAGAAAAAATAATAAATTATGCTATAATCTACTAAAACAGAAAAATACAACAAAATAGAACTATCAAGAATGGAAGAGTACTAAAAAATATTACTGGTTAACTGAAAAGTTTCATTAGTGAATAAATTCAATAAAGTGCCACTCTACCACTGCTAAAGTTCACAAAAGTTTGCACTGGGTGTGGTGGCTGTGTGCAGGAGAAGAGCTGGAAATTCAGAAAACTCAGAGCAAAAAAACTTATGCAAGTTTTTATATTCATGTCTAGATGCTGTGATAAAGAAAGCTAGAAATTCTGAGGTTTATTATTAAACCTTTTAAAAATATATATATTTAAAAATCTCTTCTGCAACATGTCTACAGTATCTGCTGAAATATCTGAGGAAAGAAAAAACTTGCCTTCTCTAATTATACTTTGTATTGCTACAAAAATTTATCTCACCCATAGATTTTTCTTCAGATTTCAATGCTTCTGTAGCTTTGTGATGCACTTCACCTGTGGCATCTGGTACCTTTGGCTCTGTACCTGTGGAGCTGACTGGCTTTGATCCTTCTGCCTCTGAGGATTTTTGGGATAACTGGAGTTGACTTGTAAATTTTTCATGCTAAACAACATTTAAGAAAAAAAGAAAAAGATCTCAACTAAAATAAACTGCATAAACTATAGTTATACATATACAGAGAAGGGCAGAATACATAAATAAAGGTGTGACAGATGGAAATCTGGGACGCATGAGGACTTCGAAAGACTAGTATATCGAAATGTGCCAGAGAGTCATGGACTTCTGGTATAATAGATGTTGAATGCCTTTTCAGTGTCCTGATTCAGTGAGTTGGTTTCCTGGGGGATTAGGCGGTTAATACAAAATCCCCAGTGCCAGTTACTCAAAAACTCAGACTTTGAAGCTTTGCCCCCTGAGAAGAAGAGCACTGACTGGTGTTACCTGTTACAGTCAGCCAGAAATCAAATGCCCAGATTCTATAAAGAAACAGCTGAACTGCCCCAGGGTGTTCTTGCTCTTGATCTGAAACATGATGTGAAATTGTAAAACCAGGAGAGAAAACCCAGTGGAGGGATTTCAAAGACTGAAACCAACCAGAGCCAAATGCTGGAGCTGGAATGACTTCTAGTAAGCTTTTAGCATATGTGTAGATCTGTTGGATGATGTGGGTGTTTATTTTTTTGTTTGTTTGTTTCTTTGCTTTTAATGTTTGGTCTTTGATGCTTATGACTCAAGAGTAAATGTACTTTGTTTTGTGAATGCTGGTTAATAACTGGTCTGCACTGTTGTAGTCTAGCACCTGGAGAAAGAGTGAACCACTGCTGGACCCAAGTCAGATCTGCTGGAGAACTCACAGTGAGGTGCAGAGGGATTGCAAACCTAAAACCTGGCCTGGAGAGAGAGACATGGGTCTCCACATGAGAAAGCTGACCACTAAAAAACTTGAAACTTTAAGTGGTTGCCCTGAGAAGGCAAAATGGGGGGAGGGGAGGCCAAAGGTGCAGTTAACCCTTAAACTGTGACAGTAGTGATTGCATGTTATTACCTTAAGGGCTTCTTCAGGGACCCTCATTTCACCTCTGACTACAGTAAAAAGATTAGTATGTATGAAATGATAAGGAAAACAACCTGAAAAGTTTCACAGCTCCAAAAAAATTTACACTAGAGACAGAAAGTCTTACTTTAAGATAAGCCACAGCAAAAAATTGAGATTTTTTTCTTTAAAATGGAATAAATGTAACTTAATAGGATGAAAATACCAAACAATACAAGATTAGAAATTTGATAAATTCTTACTTTGCTTACTTACAAAAGCTCTCACAAAACCCCTGACAGTCTCATCCAGCTTCTAAAGGATCCAGAAGATACTATAATGTAGTCTCATATTATTAAGATCAGTTTTCAAAAAAAAAATTACATTTATGACTAACATATTATGAAGTATATTTGTCAAAATAAACACATTTTGATTCATTACTTGTAATAAATACAGTACAATAGCTTGTAAATACAGTAGTACAAAAGTGATGAGTCTTTGCTGTGAAGAGTTTACAAATTAGGCATACAACAAGGAATGACAGTAAACAAAGGTTTGGGAGGACAAGGATTGACCATGAAAGATCATGAGATATACTTATGTATCAGTGTATGTGACCAACGTTATGTCACCATCTTATTCTTTTTTTCCATTTAATATACTAACATTTAGAGCAATGTCTAGAATTGGAAAATGTATCTGTGCTTAATTGGAAGTTTTCTTTTCTTTTCTTTTTTTTTTTTAAAGTAGTGAGGTCCACAGAGTACCTTAGTCTACTTGGAGTGTGGGGCTCAAACAAGGTCAGTCAGTCTTTGGATGCAAGATAACGTCCTAGCCCGCTGAAGTTAGCTCCAGTTGTGTCATCTTCCACAGGCAGGATGATTCATTTGTACTTTCTTAAATTACAGATTGTGTTAACTATACTTAGAAGAAAAAACACAACTTATACTACTGTAGAGCATGGGCAATGTCCCCTAATGAAACAAACCCAAAATCTTTGGATGTAAATTTCCATCTTTATTCTGGATTTTCTATTTATTTGCAGTACAGGCCAGATCTGTGGATCTTATTACTCAAAAAAAAGGGGAATTTCTGATAGGCACACATAAGTTTTCCTATTCTTCATCATGCTCAAGTCCACAGATCCATTACAACCAGATTTTCACAGGATTGTGCCTCCAGGGTGGGATGCAGACTCATCCTTTAAATATGGACATCTAAAATGAGGTATTTATTTACCCTTCTCCTTCCTCTGACCACTAGGGTGTAAAGAAGACTTTTTCCAAAAATGAAGTTGACTAGAGACTGGATGACCAATATGCTCAATTTACGGATGGCCATGAAGCTGCCCAGCAGATCTCAATACAGGTGACATGAGTACGCAGATTATCAGTGCTCCTAGTGACTAGATTTTGATGCTTAACAGAAGGAGGAACATTTCTTGAATTTACTTTGGGAATGAATGAATTGTGAAGACTACCTGTCTGAAATAAAAATACAATATAGGGTCTCACTGGAGAAACATTCAGATTTCAAAACTCATCTGATTGGAGACAACGGCTATCCAGATGTCTACTTTAATAGATAGGAAGTGAAATGATAGCTCCTGAAGGAGTTCAAACCGGGTAGCGCAGTAAGGAGCTGAACGAGAGGTTCCAAGGTCACATGCTGACTTTGAAAGGCTGGAATATGGGTTGTTGACCTAAGGAAGCATTTAATGTTGGAATTTACACAAAACTTCTTTTTCTTGAACAGGCTATTAACATTATATTATACTTATATCATTATACTATGCCTCCATACATTATAGAGATTTCACCTTTTTGCTGAGACATTCATACATCCACATTAAGGCCTTCCTGGAGGAACTCAAGGCTGTGTTTCAGTTATTTAACACTGAGTTTGCGCCAGCCAAGAGAATAAGTTTTCTGTGTTAACTTCTGTTTCAGCTCCATGAGAGTGATGATAATTATTTCACAGAAGTGTCCAATTTGAAGCTGTCTGGTCCTGGATGAAGGAATGTTTTTTCCAGTAGCAAACCTTCTCTGTGAGATAGAGACATTGGAAGGTCCGTTGCTAGGTTAAGCAAACCTGACAGCCATTGCCTCTTCAGCTAGAAAGACAAAGGGTAACATGGCTGCTCTATCCTTCCTATCCTTTTATATGTTTCCAGGGAGCACTGGAAAAGCTGAGAAGGCATGTAACAGACACATTGCCCAGCTTTGCAAGAGTTTACTACCTCACATACTGGGTTCTGACACATGGAGATGCCAAAGGACATTACTGCGATTTCGTTATACAAACTGGAAAAACACCAGCCCACCAAACTGACTTACAGTGAGGATATTTTTTGGTGTACATTTCACATTGCTTAATCTCACTTTTACCATATGTAAGTCTTGTTGTTAATCTCCCTCTTGATGGGCAACATACACAGAGATAGGAAATTTTGTTCCACTCAGTGTAGGAGAAGTTGATTTTCTCTCTGGAGTTGGACTGCTCATGTTCTTCCTAGTTCCTTTATGAAAACCTCACCAGACACATTGACTGTAACAGCCAGAACAAATTAATTCCATATTTCTCTTTGAATTAGTGTTTAAAGCATTTATATGAAATACTGTGCCACTTACAAGGTATTTGTCAGCATTCACTAAGTAACCAGCATTGTCTTCCTCAATGTGCACGTATGGCTGTTCACTACTGATTCTTCACCTTCTCTCTGTTACTGTTGCTGTTCACTAACATTTCACTGAAAAGCACAGAGTATTAATAAGATGGCCATGGTACTTTCAGCAGCACAGCTAATCTCTGATACTAGCGGGAACTTGTAACATTCAGCAACAGTTTAACTGTCTAAAGTTCTTACTTTAGCCCTTGTTTTTCAGAGAACATTCCTTAGTCCATCCTTGATTTGCCACTGGGCATAATATTTCTAAAACTACAGGTTCTCCCCAATTCATATTTTTTTGATGGGCAGAGGAATATATGGTGCAGATTTACTTCTAATAAATACTAAAGAAATATGAAAAGCATGCAAATCAGATCACTTTATGATCAGTTAAACTAAGAGGAGCTAATATACTTTTACAAGAAAAATGCATTGCAAATAGCTGTACATTTTTATTACAAGGATATCATAGCCAAATCTCAATTTATCTTCAAGCTTCAGAGTAATGTATGTCTGTTCAGGAATCCTCACATCATTCACAAACGTCTACAAAATAAAAAGGAGAAAATAGATATTGTTATACTTCAAAATGTAATAAAACTTCCAGTACCAATCTAATCTTGCACAAGAAGTTGCAGCACTACATAACTAACATTACTGATTAATGATGCATGATCCTATTGGTGAATTAAACAATTGTGTAGAGCTATTAAACGCCTAACAAAGTATTTCAAGAAGGAAATGAAATATTAGAGTCAGCTAATCAGGGTGGTATAATCAGACTAACCTTGTAAAGCTTATTACCATTTTAATCATATTAGTAGTATGTACTGGAATTGTTCATTACAACAATATGCTGTTCCCTCAAATAGTTTTTTCCTGGTAGCCTTGTTTATCCAATCCATATAGATGTTCAGTTTTGCAGTTATTTTAAGAATGTTAACTGACTCTTGATTTCCTTGATACTACCATCATCCATCCTTTTGGGCTTTTATATAGAGCTCAACATTGTAGTATCTGAGCACCGAGGAAACAATTTCTAATAACTGTAAAAAAAGTTTTAAAATTATGAAAAACAAGAAATGTAGACCATGTTATGTTGTAGGTTCTGATGCAAAGATTGCTTGCTGTCATAACAGAATTTGTCCAAACTATGTTGTCTTCACAGAAAACCACCACTCATTACGAGGTCTACCAAGTTGCACAAATTCAGAACTTTTAAAAAGCAGATCTAAAAGAATGATCAGCTGTATCAATGCCTACTCACTATGCTGGCATAGACCCAAGGAGAAAACAATCTTTACCATAACCATTTTTTGCCTGGAAACAGCAATTCCAAAAACTAGTGGTGATGGAAGAAGGGAAAATGGAAGAAGGGCAAATGTGGAAGTGTGGCATCAATATACTTGAACTCCAGTTACTAGCCAACAAACTTTGACATGCAATAGCATGGAGTCAGAAGTACTGCATTGCTGTGGCACCGCTTGTCTAGTTCTGCAAAGACTAATCTTTAATCTTAGAAAGACAGGCTTTCAGTGCCCAGAAAATTGTTTAGTTCAATTCTGTCCATATGAAATTTAATTTCTTCTGGTGTCCATAGGCCTTATATTCAAAGATGGCCTAGGTGACCATCATATTCTAAACTGGAGGAATCTATAATTACATGATTCAGTAGTGGGATGGCACAACTTAAATGGATATAAACATTTGGAGGTTGGGAGCCCCCACTTCCCCCCAAAAAACACCGACAAAACTCTTGAACGATTAATGTATGTCCGGAATTTGAATCTTCAAATAGTTGTTTTGTCCACTTAAATCTAATTTTGGATGAAACTTGCACTTTTCCTGAGAATACAGAAATGAAACTCCTTCCCCAAAATGTTAGTGGAACCTTTTCTGGCTGCCAGAATTAAGCAAAGAAGCCATTTCTGTCTAGTTTTTCATAAGGTTGCATGTCAGCATGGCACTTCAGTGTCTTTCATGAGAAGTGAACACAAAAATATCTGTTTTTGCCAGTCCTGGTGGCAAGAAAAATGTTTACCTACCATTCGTAACTGGTGTTCTTCAAGATGTGTTGCTCATGTCCATTCCATGTTAGGTGTGTGTGCACTGCATGCAACGCTGCTGGAGATTTTTCCCCGATGGTATCCATAGGATCAGCTCTGGCATCCTCTGGAGTGCTGTGCTCATGTGCCGGTATATGAGGCACCGCCGGCCCTGCACCCTCTCAGTTCATTCTTGCCATCAACTCTGACAGTGGGGTAGGAGGGTGGGTCATGTGCAACACATTTTGAAGAACAACAGTTATGAAAGGTAGGTAAGCATTTTTTCTTCAAGTGCTTGCTCCTGTTGATTCCATATTAGGTGACTCACAAGCAGCATCCCTGGAGGTGGGCTCAGTGTTCACAGTCTTGCAGCTTGCAACACTGCTCTACCAGAGCTTATGCCATCCTTGGTTTGCTGGGTAACAGCGTAACGGGACGTGAAGGTGTGGACTGAAGACCGGGTTGCAGCTCTGCAGATGTCCTGTATCAGTACCTGCAAAAGGAAGGCTGCTGACAAAGCTTGTGTTCTGGTGGAACGGGTGGTCAAGACAGTTGGCAGTGACACCCTTTCTTGCTCACAGCAGAACCTGATGCAGGCAGTTATCCACGAGGAGATCCTCTGGGAGGAAACCGGCCGGCCTTTCATCTTGTCTGCTACTGCAAAAGGGCTTGGTCCTCTTGAGGTAGAAGGCCAATGCCGATCTAACATCCAGGGTATGTAGACTGCATTTCTTGCTGGATTTATGAGGCTTTGGAAAGAATATTGACAGGAATATATCCTGATTTTTGCAACACCACTTTCAGCAAGAAGGCAGGGTGGGGCTGCAGTTGGACCTTGTCTTTGTATAGAACACTGTATAGGGTGGTTTGGAAGGGAGCGCTGTAATTTCAGAGACTCTGCAGGCCAAAGGGATTATGGCCACGAAAAAACTTTCCATGAGAGAAGCATCGATGAACACAAAGCTGATGGCTTGAAGGGGACCCCATGAGCCTTGACAGCAGCAGGTTCAGATCCCACGGTGGGATAGGGTCACGAACTTGAGGATAAAGTGGCTCCATGCCATTCAGAAACCTGAGTGTCATATCATGGGCAAAAACTGATCTGCTCTGAAAAGGTGGGTGTAAAGCCAAGATGGCCGCCAAATAGACCTTTATAGAAGACAGAGACAGGCCTTGGAGCTTTACATGGACTGCAGTGATGCCTGCTTGGGGAAAGACTTCATTTGACCACCCAACATGGGAAGCGTTTCTAATTGGCTAGGTAGGTTGCCCTGGTAGAGGGCTTTCTACTATGTAGCAAGACCTGCTGCATCTGGACAGAGCACTCCCTCTCATCCAGATTCAGCCACAAAGCAGCCATGCTGCCAAGTGTAGGCCTGTGAGGGTTGGATGGAAAAGCCGCCCTTGATCCTGTGAAATTAAGTCCGGTCTCAGGGGAAGAGTCCATGGGCTGCGACTGCTAGGTCTAAGAGCATGCCAAACCAGTGTTGGCGAGGCCATTCCGGAGCGATGAGGATGACCTTTGGCTTGTCCGCTTTCATCTTCAGGAGCACCTTGTGAACCAGAGGAACTGGCAGAAAAGTGTACAGCAGCTGGTCCAACCATCGATGGAAAAAGGCATCAGATAGGAGTGCCCCGCCCTGGCCGAGTCTCAAGCAAAAGAGGTGACACTTCTTGTTCTCTGCCATGGTAAACAGATCCACCTGGAGAGTCCCCCACCTCTGGAAGATGGCACAGATTATCAGAGGAGAAGGACCAGCTGAAGCGATCTGCTAGCATGTTCCATTCCCTGGGGAAGTGAGTGGCCGCTATGTGGATGGAATGCTTCAATCAAAAGTTCCATAGTCTGAGGGCTTCCTGATAAAGGACTGTGGAACGGGGCCCTCCTCGCTTGTTGATGTAGAACATCATCGCTGTATTGTCCATCAACACTTGCACTGTTTTGCCCGCGAGTTGGGGGAGGAACACCTCGCATGCCAAGCGGATTGCCCTTCACTGTGATGGTGCTCAGTATCCAGCAGTTTGATGTAATAGCCACCCAGACAGGGAGGTAGGGCAAAAGGCAGTCCAGAAGCAAAGGAGGGGGCTGCTGATCCAGGAGGGAGACTAGTAATCTGTCCCCAAGTGCACATTCAAAAGGCCTGCTTTTTTCTGCTTGGGAAATGGTTGGTGCCTTGTTGGGCAGTGGAAAATGGTGCTTGCCTCTGTCAGCATCTGAGCCCTTTCCCTTTTTTCTCGTGGGGTTCATGCCTAGTCACATTTGAGAAGCAAGACAGCTGTGATGGCTTGAAATGTTTACGAGAGGCCAAAGGGATATAGAGGCCCAAGGAGCGTAACGTGGCCCTAGAATCTTTGAGGCCGTGAAGCTTACTGTCTGGTCCAAAAACAGGGCAGCACCTTCAAAGGGGAGGTCCTGGACCAATTCCTGTGCCTTTTGGGGAAGTCCCGATGACTACAGCCATAAACCATGACTCATAACCACTGCTGAAGCCATTGACCTGGCTGCTGAGTCCGCTGCGTCCAGAGCTGCCTGGAGAGATGCTCTAGTCACCGCTTTTCCGTCTCCCGTAATGGTCACAATTTCCTGTATCGAGTCCTGTGGCAGAGAGCCCTTGAATTTGGCCAGTGAGTCCCAAATGTTAAAATCATATCGCCCCAGCAACACCTGCTGATTTGCAATAAGGAGCTGTAAACTTGTGGGAGAATAAACTTTCCTACTGAACAGGTCCAGACATTTGGCCTCTTTATTTCAGGGAGTAGAATTAGTCTGGCCTTGCCTGTCCTGCTCATTAGCCACAGAGACTACTAGCGATCCTGTAGGAGGGTGAGTAAACATACATTCAAACCCCTTTGCGGGCACATAGTATTTCATTTGTGCCCATTTGGAAGTAGGGGGCAGAGATGAGGGAGGTCTGCCACAGAGGGCTTTTACCAGTTTGATCACCCCCTCATGCACCGGCAAAGCCACCTTAGAAAGGGCAGCCATGGCTAAGATGTCAAAGAGCGGGTCTGTGGGCTCCTTAAACTCCTCTGCCTCAAGGCCCAAATTGGCTGCCAACCGCTTGAAGAGCTCCTGATGAGCTCTAAAGTCATCCAGGAATAGAGTTTTAGAGAGGCCCATGTGCGCCTCGTCAGGGGAGGATGAGGAAGAAGCCACCAGTGGAGGAGGGATGAGGGCTCCTACCTCTCCGTAAACCATCTCTGCTGGGGGAGGACCTGGGGTCTCAATACCCTGCTCTGAGTCCGATGTCTGCTCCGGTGCAAGTGGCGGGGTGTGGGAGTGGGAGGGGGGGACATGGCATGCTTCTCTGACACCGCCACCGAAGGTGGATGGGAGAAAGGTCTTAGTACTGCAGGGAACCCCCATGGATTCCAGCATTGCCACTGGACTGGCCATTGACTCAGGGGCCACAGGCCCATGGGCGGAATGGTGCCCACATCTGGTTGGTATGCCGGAGGATGGTGCCTCTTTTGTGGGGGTGTGGTCTCAGAATCCAATGATCCCTTCCTTGTAGGAAGACCATGGGAGCACAACAGAGGCACACTTCGAATGGCTATGATGGGCTGTTGGGGAGTGATGCTCTGGGGACTGGCTATGGGATACCAGTGATGGGTTCCAGGAGTCCAGGGATCATCGTTGAGACTCCAGCGAGCATCATCTCTGCTCAGCAGATTGGTGCCTCTCCGGGGACTGGTGCCAGGAGGAAGAGCAATATCTGGGTTCCAGAAACCAATGTCTAGAGTTGGAAGCAAGGTACCGGGGCTCAGGTGATCGGCTCCTGGGGAACAGTGACCATTGCTGGCCAGCTGGGGAATGCTATCTCGAGGTTTGGGATGCACTCGGATACGGTAGCTGGCGCCATGTAGGGGACCACTGTGGGAACACTAAAGCAGGTGACACGAGAGAACTGTCTTAGCTGGCTTGGTAACCGACTGCCGATTATGGTGTAGGAGGGACCAGCAAAGCCATGAAGTCTTTAGCTGCCTGGAAGGCCTCAGGCATGGACTGCACCCTAAGATGTGGTACATCTTTGCCAGATTTACGGAGCGGGTCCCGGACTGGGCTGGTGGGGTTGCACAATTCTGCGAGACAGAGAGGCCTGATGTGGGTTGCAACTCTCTTTCTAAGTCTTTCGTATTCCCCGTGGGCACTGGGGAGCGCCCTATCTTTGTGCACTTCTTTTATCTACTCCTTGGCGCCAGGATGTTGAATGGTGCCGAGAAAGACATGGTGCTGGAGGAGCACTGCACTCTGAGGTGGACATGCTCAGTGCCAAGTCTGGCTGTCTTGGGTCAGACATCTATGTCGGCGCAGCTTCCATCAGGATAGCTTTAACTCTGAAGTCCCTTTCCTTCTGGGTTCACAGTCAGAAGCCCCTTCAAATCCTGCACTTATGAACATGGGCTTCCCCGAAACAGTTAAAGCAGCTGGAGTAAGGGTCGCTGACCGGCATAGGCTTAGCACACGCCACACGTGGTTTGAAGCCCAGGGACCGGGGCATGTCCCATCCCAGGAACGATATCCCATAAAGGAACTAACTAATAGTGAGAAACTATATAATACTTATCTGTAACGACAACTACTAACAACCGTTTACAACAGGAATCAGAAGAAACCATTAGAGGTTTGCTGAAGCAAAAGCACTGTTCCTGCAACTGTCATGGGCGGTAAGATGGAACTGAGCCAGTGCAGGGCTGGCGGAGCCTCATGTACCGGCGCATGAGTATGGCACTCCAGAGGGTGCAGAGCCAACTCTACAGATACCACTAGGGGAAAAAATCTCTGGCAGCAGTGCACATGGCGCACCCACACCTAACATGGAATCGACATGATCAAGCACTCTAAGAAGAGCTTCATCTATGGAGTAACTATAAAACAAAAAAGTACTTCTTTTAAAGAGAAAAAGAGAAGGAGAAGAAGTAGTAATAACTACACTAAAACTGACAGGTAAGGCACTATCTAGTAAGGGAAAAGGAGAAGCAGGCTCTGCTGCGGATGCTGTCCCTGCCCAAAGGCAGTAGATAAGGAACTGTGGGGTGGTCAGACTGCACAGTGCTATAGATACGTCCCTCTCACAGTGTGTGTGTGTGGGGGGAAGAGGTAAGCACGTGCAGTCCAACAGGCACTGCTGATGAAGATCTTCAATTCCAGGTGCAGGGAGCGCTGCCGCACCTACAGTTGGGCACTCATGGGGACATCACTGGAAGAAGAACCTGCACTCTTATTGGAAATTTTTAAACACAGATATTCTCCACAAGCAAATGTACACAACTGAGCTATAAAGCATCTTTATCAGGCTCATCTTTAACAGCCACTATTGACATGCATTTTGGAAATGCTTGTGTAGCAGTAGACAGGTCAACGGGCAAGACTGTAAACTGATAATGGGTGCTGTTGACTAGAAATCATCGGAATCTCCTGTGGCTGTGATGGATAACCACATGAAAAACTGAAGGTAATGTACCAGCCACGAGAGTCCAGGGAGGGGATTATGGAGGCTAGAGTGATCATGAGAAACCTTATTTGCTTTAGCTATTCCAATTTCACTGGTTTAGCTGGGTTGGAGATATGGTTAAGGCCTCTGGGATAAGGAAGTAACATGAATAGAAACATTTCTCTCAGCAGAGAGGGGGAGCCTTCTCTATAGCTCCCAAATGGAGGAGAGACTGGCCCTGCTGGAGGAGGACAACCTTGTGAGAGTGCTTGTTGAAGAGGGACAGGGAAGGCAGATGGGAGGGATGGAAATAACTGCAGTGTTTATCCCTGTTCCAGAGTACTAAGAACCCAACAATCTGTGATCATGTGGACCCAACCGCATGGAAGTAGGATAACCTGTTGGGAAAAAAATAGGGGAGAGAGAAACTGGCACGTAATGATCTAGTACTCTGCCCTCAATAAGAGAATCAAACAGGCTGCTTGGGATTTCCAGACTGTGTTGAAAAAGGCATCATGGAAGAAAACTGAGGAGGTGGAGTTATCCTGTATTTCCTCCCCAACTTTTCCAGAAGTGATCAGACTGCATAGGTAAGAAGAGCTGGTATCTGAAGACACTGAGGGTGGAATTGTTTTCTTTTATGGAAAGGAGTGTATATTCCGAATGATTTCAGTATGGCCCTCAAATCTTTGAGACTGAGGAGCTTTTCATCTGTCTTCTGTGAGAAGAGGGAAGGATCTTCAAAGAGGAGATCCTGGATAATCTGCTGGACCTCCTGCAGGAGACCTGACGGTTGAAACCATGAACACCTCTGCTTCATTATTGCAGATGTCATGGCTCTGTCTACCAAAGCTGCCCAATCTAAAACAGCTATCAGAGGTCCTAGACACCAGTTTCTCACATTCCAAGGTGGACTGGAATTTCTGCCAGGCACTCTCTGGCAACTTGTCTGAGAACCCTGTTGAACCAATTGTTGCAGAAGGAGAAGTCCTATTTGACAAGTCTTGTTGTTTAGAGATACAAAATTGTAGGGCAGCTATGGCCAACTACCGAAAAGGTCTAGTCTCTTTGTGTCTTTGTCCTTTAGGATAGAAGGCAATCCCTGACATGCTCTTTCATTCACTGCTGAAACAACTAAGGAATGTGACAAAGGATGGATGTAAAAATGTCCATAGCCCTGCAAAGGGGCATGGTACCTTCTCTTAGTCCTCTTAGTAGTTGGAGGCAGAGGATGGCATTTGTCACAGATTTTGTAGGGTCCACAATGGCTTCATTTATAGGTAGATGCACTTGAAAAAAATCCTACCGAATGCAGTATGTCCACCAGCCTATGGAAACTCTCCTGAGCCTCTTAAATCTGAATGCCAAGAGAGGTAGCTATTTTTGTTAGTAACTCATGGTAGGCCCTGAGGACCTGTAGTTGTCCTGGACAAGATAACAATCCCCAGCACCACAGACTTGTCAGGTGATGATGTGACGTTCAAAGAAAGTTGAGTATGAGCCTCTTGTACTGAAGTGGATTGAGATTCCAAAATCTGAGGCTCAAATTGAGGTTTCTGCTTGGTATTGGCAATATCATCATTGGTTTCCTCATGGGAACCAGCCCAATGTCTGCTTGGGGATCTATATAAAGAATCAGGGTATCTGGTGGTGGG